>NC_064580.1:74626431-84626431 GCF_937001465.1 Orcinus orca
TAGAAAAAATTCATCACTACAAAAAGAAAGCCCCTCCAAGAGAAAAAAGAAAGAAAGAAAGCCTATACCCATTATCATCACTTCAATTTCAGTCTCTCCTAAGCCCCTGGTAACCACTAATCTGCTTTCTTTCTCTGTGGATATGCCTATGCTAGACATTGCATATAAATAGAATCATATAATATGTGGCCTTTTGTGACTGACTTCTTTCAATTACCAAAATGTTTTCAAGTTTCATCCATGTTATAGAATGTATTTGTATGTCATTTCCTTTTATTGCTGAATAATAGTTCATTCTGTAAATACAGCAGGTGTTTATCCATGTATCAGTTGATGGACATTAGGGTTATTTCCACTTTGGGGCTATTATGGCTGATACTTCTATGAACTTTGTTGTGTAAGTTTTGTGTCAACATATGTTTTCATTTCTCTTGGGTATAGACCTAGGAGTGGAACTTCTGGTCCATATGGCAACTGTATCTTTAAACCTTTGAGGAACTGCCAGGCTGTTTTCCAAAGCAACTACACCATTTACAGTCTCACCAGCAGTGTATGAAGGTTCCAGTTTCTCCACATATTTACCAACCCTTGTTATTGTCTCTTTTTTGATTATAGCAATCCTAGTGGGTGTGAAATGATACTTCATTGGAGTTTTGATTTGCATTTCCCTAATAAGTAATGATATCAAGCATATTTTCATGTGCTTACTGGTAATTTGTACATCTTTGGAGAAATGTCTATTCAAATTCTTGGTCAATTTTTAAATTGGGTAATCGCCTTTTTACTGTTGAATTGCAAGTGTTCTTTATATATTCCAGATACAAGTTCTTTATGAAATACATGATTTGTTCATAGGTTGTCCTTTTACTATATTGATGGTATCATTTGCAGCACAAGTTTTTAATATTGATGAAGTCCAATTTATTTTTTTTTTGCTTTTGTTGCTAGTGCTTCTGATGTTGTATATAAGAAATCATTGCTTAACCCAAAGCCATGAAGATTTACCTTTATGTTTTCTTTTAAGAGTTGTATAATTTTAGCTCTTATATTTAGTTCTGAGATCCATTTTGAGTTAATATTTTGTATGTGGCATGAGGTAGGGGTCCAACTTCTTTCTTTTGTATGTGAATATCCAGTTGTCCATGTACTGTTTGTTGAAAATACTATTGTCTCTCCATTGAATTTTCTTTGTTACCTTGTTAAAAATCAGTTGACCATAAATGCATGGGTTCATTTCTAGACTCAAAATTCTATTCCATTTATCTATATATCTATCCTTATAACAATACCATACTATTATTTTGTAACAAGTTTTGAAATTGAGGAGTATGTGTCCTCCAATTTTGTTCTTCTTTTTCAAGATTGTTTTGGCTATTCTGTTTGCCTTTCACACCTGTATGAATTTTAGCATCAAATTTTCGTTATATGGGGAAAAGAAAGACAATCAGGATTTTCATAGCGGTTCCTTCAACTCCATGGATCAATTTGGGAAATATTGCCATTCTAATAATATTTAGCCTTGTAATCCACGAACATGGGATGTCTGTGATGTATTTCCATTTATCTACATCTTCTCTCTTGCTTTCAACATTTTTGTAGATTTAAGTGTACAAGTCTTACACTTCTTTGTTGAATTTATTCCTAAGTATTTTATTTTTGATGCTCTTTTAGATGGAATTGCTTTCTTAATTTCATTTTCGGATCATTTATTGCTAGTGTGTAAAAATACAATTGATTTTTGTATATTGATCTTTTACCCTGCAACCTTACAGAATTTGTTTATTTGTTGTAGTAGGGGTTATGGGGGTTCCTTAGGATTTTCTATATACAAGATCATACCATCTGTGAATGGAGATAGTTTTGGTTTGTTTGTTTGCTTGCGTGTTTTTTACATCTGTATTGGAGTATAATTGCTTTACAATGGTGTGCTAGTTTCTGCATTATAACAAAGTGAATCAGTTATACATATACATATGCTCCCATATCTCTTCCATCTTGCGTCTCCCTCGCTCCCACCCTCCCTATCCCACCGCTCTAGGTAGTCACAAAGCACCGAGCTGATCTGCCTGTGCTATGCGGCTGGTTCCCACTAGTTATCTATTTTATGTTTGGTAGTGTATATATGTCCATGCCACTCTCTCGCTTTGTCACAGCTTACCCTTCCCCCTCCCCATATCGTCAAGTCCGTTCTCTAGTAGGTGTGTGTCTTTATTCCTGTCTTCCCCCTAGGTTCTTCATGACATTTTTTTTCTTAAATTCCATATATATGTATTAGCATATGGTATTTGTCTTTCTATTTGTGACTTACTTCACTCTGTATGACAGACTCTAGGTCCATCCACCTCAGTACAAATAGCTCAATTTCGTTTCTTTTTATGGCTGAGTAATATTCCATTGTATATATGTGCCACATATTCTTTATCCATTCATCCGATGATGGACACTTAGGTTGTTTCCATCTCCTGGCTATTGTAAGTAGAGCTGCAATGAACATTTTGGTATATGACTCTTTTTGAATTATGGTTTTCTCAGGGTATATGCCCAGTAGTGGGATTGCTGGGTCATATGGTAGTTTTATTTGTAGTTTTTCAAGGAACCTCCATACTGTTCTCCATAGTGGCTGTACCAATTCACATTCCCACCAACAGTGCAAGAGTGTTCCCTTTTCTCCACACCCTCTCCAGCATTTATTGCTTCTAGATTTTTTGATGATGGCCATTCTGACTGGTGTGAGATGATATCTCATTGTAGTTTTGATTTGCATTTCTCTGATGATGTTGAGCATTCTTTCATGTGTTTGTTGGCAGCCTGTATATCTTCTTTGGAGAAATGTCTATTTATGTCTTCTGCCCGTTTTTGGATTGGGTTGGTTTTTTTGTTGTTATTGAGCTGCATGAGCTGCTTGTAAATTTTGGAGATTAATCCTTTGTCAGTTGCTTCATTTGCAAATATTTTCTCCCATTCTGAGGGTTGTCTTTTGTCTTGTTTATGGTTTCCTTTGCTGTACAAAAGCTTTGAAGTTTCATTAGGTCCCATTTGTTTATTTTTGTTTTAACTTCCATTTCTCTGGGAGGTGGATCAAAAAGGCTCTTGCTGTGATTTATGTCATTGAGTGTTCTGCCTATGTTTTCCTCTAAGAGTTTGATAGTTTCTGGCCTTACATTTAGGTCTTTAATCCATTTTGAGCTTATTTTTGTGTATGGCGTTAGGGAGTGATCTAATCTCATACTTTTACATGTAGCTGTCCAGTTTTCCCAGCACCACTTATTGAAGAGGCTGTCCTTTATCCACTGTACATTCCTCCCTCCTTATCAAACATAAGGTGACCATATGTGCATGGGTTTATCTCTGGGCCTTCTATCCTGTTCCATTGATCTATCTTTCTGTTTTTGTGCTAGTACCATACTGTCTTGATTACTGTAGCTTTGTAGTATAGTCTGAAGACAGTGAGCCTGATTCCTCCAACTCCATTTTTCGTTCTCAAGATTGCTTTGGCTATTCGGGGTCTTTTGTGTTTCCATACAAATTGTGAAACTTTTCGTTCTTGTTCTATGAAAAATGCCAGTGGTAGTTTGATAAGGATTGCAATGAATCGGTAGATTGCTTTGGGTAGTAGAGTCATTTTCACAATGTTGATTCTTCCAATCCAAGAACATGGTATATCTCTTCATCTATTTGTATCATCTTTAATTTCTTTCATCAGTGTCTTATAATTTTCTGCATACAGGTCTTTTGTCTCCTTAGGTAGGTTTATTCCTAGATATTTTATTCTTTTTGTTACAATGGTAAATGGGAGTGTTTTCTTGATTTCACTTTCAGATTTTTCATCATTAGTGTATAGGAATGCCAGAGATTTCTGTGCATTAATTTTGTATCCTGCCACTTTGCCAAATTCATTGATTAGCTCTAGTAGTTTTCTGGTAGCATCTTTAGGATTCACTATGTATAGTATCATGTCATCTGCAAACAGTGACAGCTTTACTTCTTCTTTTCCAATTTGGATTCCTTTTATTTCCTTTTCTTCTCTGATTGCTGTGGCTAAAACTTCCAAAACTATGTTGAGGAAGAGTGGTGAGAGTGCGAAACCTTGTCTTGTTCCTGATCTTAGTGGAAATGCTTTCAGTTTTTCACCATTGAGGACGATGTTGGCTGTGGGTTTGTCATATATGGCCTTTATTATGTTGAGGAAAGTTCCCTCTATGCCTACTTTCTGCAGGGTTTTTATGAAAAATTGGTGTTGCATTTTGTCGATAGCTTTCTCTGCATCTCTTGAGATGATCATATGGTTTTTCTCCTTCAGTTTGTTAATATGGTGTATCACATTGATTGATTTGCGTATGTTGAAGAATCCTTGCATTCCTGGAATAAACCCCACTTGATCATGGTGTATGATCCTTTTAATGTGCTGTTGGATTCTGTTTGCTAGTATTTTGTTGAGGATTTTTGCATCTATGTTCATCAGTGATATTGGCCTGTAGTTTTCTTTCTTTTTGACATCCTTGTCTGGTTTTGGTATTAGGGTGTTGATGGCCACGTAGAATGAGTTTAGGAGTGTTCCTCCCTCTGCTGTATTTTGGAAGAGTTTGAGAAGGGTAGGTGTTAGCTCTTCTCTAAATGTTTGATAGAATTTGCCCGTGAAGCCATCTGGTCCTGGGCTTTTCTTTGTTGGAAGATTTTTAATTACAGTTTCAATTTCAGTGCTTGTGATTGGTCTGTTCATATTTTCTGTTTCTTCCTGATTCAGTCTTGGCAGGTTGTGCTATTTTACGAATTTGTCCATTTCTTCCAGGTTGTCCCTTTTATTGTCATAGAGTTGCTTATACTAATCTGTCATGATCTTTTGTATTTCTGCAGTGTCAGTTGTTACTTCTCCTTTTTAATTTCTAATTCTATTAATTTGAGTCTTCTTCCTTTTTTTCTTGATGAGTCTGACTAATGGTTTATCAATTTTGTTTATCTTCTCAAAGAACCAGCTTTTAGTTTTATTTATCTTTGCTATCGTTTTCTTCATTTCTTTTTCATTTATTTCTGATCTGATCTTTATGATTTCTTTCCTTCTGCTAACTAAGGGTTTTTTTTGTTCTTCTTTCTCTAATTGCTTTAGGTACAAGTTTAGGTTGTTTATTCAAGATGTTTCCTGTTTCTTAAGGTAGGATTGTATTGCTATAAACTTCCCTCTTAGAACTGCTTTTGCAGCATCCCATATGTCTTGGGTCGTCATGTCTCCGTTGTCATTTGTGTCTAGGTGTTTTTTGATTTCCTCTTTGATTTCTTCAGTGATCACTTAGTTATTAAGTAGTTTATTGTTTAGCCTCCATGTGTTTGTATTTTTTACAGGTCTTTTCCTGTAATTGATATCTAGTCTCAAGGTGTTGTGGTTGGAAAAGATACTTGATACAATTTAAATTTTCTTAAATTTACCAAGGCTTGATTTGTGACCCAAGATATGATCTATCCTGGAGAATGTGCCATGAGCACCTGAGAAAAATGTGTATTCTGTGGTTTTTGGATGGAATATCCTATAAATATGAATTAAGTCCGTCTTGTTTAATGTATCATTTAAAGCGTGTGTTTCCTTATTTATTTTCATTTTGGATCATCTGTCTATTGGTGAAAGTGGGGTGTTAAAGTCCCCTACTATGAATGAGTTACTGTCGATTTCCCCTTTTATGGCTGTTAGTATTTGCCTTAGTTATTGAAGTGCTCCTATGTTGGGTGCATAAATATTTACAATTGTTATACCTTCTTGGATCGATCCCTTGATCATTATGTAGTGTCCTTCTTTGTCTCTTCTAATAATTATTGTTTTAAAGTCTGTTTTGTCTGATATGAGAATTGCTACTTCAGCTTTCTTTTGCTTTCCATTTTCATGGAATATCTTTTTCCATCCCCTCACTTTCAGTCTGTATGTGTCTCTAGGTCTGAAGTGGGTCTCTTGTAGACAGCATATATATGGGTTTTGTTTTTGTATCCATTCAGCCAGTCTGTGTCCTTTGGTGGGAGCATTTAATCCATTTACATTTAAGGTAATTATCAATATGTATGTTCCTATTCCCATTTTCTTAATTGTTTTGTGTTTGTTATTGTAGGTCTTTTCCTTCTCTTGTGTTTCTTCCCTAGAGAAGGTCCTTTAGCATTTGTTGTAAACCTGGTTTGGTGGTGCTGAACTCTCTCAGCTTTTGCTTGTCTGTAAAGGTTTTAATTTCTCCATCAAATCTGAATGAGATCCTTGCTGGGTAGAGTAATCTTGGTTGTAGGATTTTCTCCTTCATCCCTTTAAATATGTCCTGCCACTCCCTTCTGACTTGCAGAGTTTCTGCTGAAAGATCAGCTGTTAACCTTTTGGGGATTCCCTTGTGTGTTATTTGTTGTTTTTCCCTTGCTGTTTTTAATATGTTTTCTTTGTATTTATTTTTTGACAGTTTGATTAATATGTGTCTTGGCATGTTTCTCCTTGGATTTATCCTGTATGGGACTCTCTATGCTTCCTGGACTTGATTAACTATTTCCTTTCCCATATTAGGGAAGTTTTCAAGTATAATCTCTTCAAATATTTTCTGTCCTTTTCTTTTTCTCTTATTCTTCTGGAACCCCTGTAATTTGAATGTTGGTGCATTTAATGTTGTCCCAGAGGTCTCTGAGGCTGTCCTCGGTTCTTTTCTTTCTTTTTTCTTTATTCTGCTCTACAGTAGTTATTTCCAGTATTTTATCTTCCAGGGCACTTATCCGTTCTTTTGCCTCAGTTATTCTGCTCTTGATCCCATCTAGAGTATTTTTAATTTCATTTATTGTGTTGTTCATCGTTGCTTGTTTCATCTTTATTTCTTCTATGTCCGTGTTAAATGTTTCTTGCATTTTCTCTATTCTGTTTCCAAGATTTTGGATCATCTTTACTATCATTTTTCTGAATTCTTTTTCAGGTAGACTGACTATTTCCTCTTCATTTGTTAGGTCTGGCGGGTTTTTATCTTGCTCCTTCATCTGCTGTATGTTTTTCTGTCTTCTCATTTTGGTTGTCAAACTGTATTCAGGGTCTCCTTTTTGCAGGCTGCAGGGTCATAGTTCCCGTTGTTTTCGGTGTCTGCCCCCAGTGGCTAAAGTTGGTTCAGTGGATTGTGTAGACTTCCTGGTGGAGGGGACTAGTGCCTGTGTTCTGGTTCATGAGGCTGGATCTTGTCTTTCTGTTGGGCAGGTCCACATCTGGTCATGGGTTTTGGAGTGTCTATGGACTTATTATGATTTTAGGCAGCCTCTCTGCTAATGGGTGGTGTTGTGTTCCTGTCTTGCTAGTTGTTTGGCATAGCGTGTACAGCACTGTAGCTTGCTGGTCGTTGAGTGAAGCTGGGTGCTGGTTTTGAGAGGGAGATCTCAGAGATTTTCACCGTGTGATATTATATGGAGCTGGGACGTCTCTTGTGGACCAGTGTCCTGAAGTTGTGTCTCCCACCTCAGAGGCACAGCACTGACTCCTGGCTGCAGCACCAAGAGCCTTTCATCCACACGGCTCAGAATAAAAGGGAGAAAAAGTAGAAGGAAGGAAAGAGAGAGAGAGAGAGAGAGAGAGAGAGAGAGACGGAGAGGAAGGGAGGGAGGGAGGAAGGAAGAAAAGGAAAGAAAGTGGATAAAATAAAATTAAGTAAGATAAAATAATTTATTAAAATAAGAAATAATTATTAAGAGAAATTTTTTGAAAAAAACGGTCGGATAGAACCCTAGGACAAATGGTGAAAGCAAAGCTATACAGAAACAATCTCACACAGAAGCATACACATACACACTCACAAAAAGAGGAAAAGGGGAAAAAATCATAAATCTTGCTCTCAAAGTACACCTCCTCAGTTTGGGATGATTCATTGTCTATTCAGGTATTCTACAGATGCAGGGTACATCAAGTTGATTGTGGAGATTTAATCCGCTGTTCCCGAGGCTGCTGGGAGAGATTTCCCTTTCTCTTCTTTGTTCTCACAGTTCCTGGGTTTCAGCTTTGGATTTGGCCCCGCCTCTGAGTGTAGGTCGCCAGAGGGCGTCTGTTCTTCGCTCAGACTGGACGGGGTTAAAGGAGCCGCTGATTTGGGGGCTCTGGCTCACTCAGGCCTGGGGTTGGGAGCGGTACGGATGCTTGGTGAGCCTGCGGCAGCAGAGGCCAGCGTGACATTGCACCAGCATGAGGCGTGCCGTGCGTTCTCCCGGGCAAGTTGTCCCTGGATCCCTGGACCCTGGCAGTGGCAGGCTGCACAGGCTCCCCGGAAGGGAGGTGTGGAGAGTGACCTGTGCTCGCACACAGCCTTCTTGGTGGCGGAAGCAGCAGCCTTAGCGTCTCATGCCTGTCTCTGGGGTCCTCACTGTTAGCTGCGGCTTGGGCCCTTCTCTGGAGCTCCTTTAAGCAGTGCTCTTAATCCCCTCTCCTTGCGCACCAGGAAACAAAGAGGGAAGAAAAAGTCTCTTGCCTCTTCGGCAGGTCCACACATTTCCCCAGACTCCCTCCCTGCTCGCTGTGGTGCACTAACCCCCTGCAGGCTGTGTTCATGCCGCCAACCCCAGTCCTCTCCCTGCGTTGCGACCAAAGCCGGAGCCTCAGCTCCTAGCCCCGCCCGCCCTGAGCAGACAAGACTCTCGGGCTGTTGAGTGCCGGTCGGCACCGATCCTCTCTGCGGGAATCTCTCCACTTTGCCCTCCACACCCCTGTTGCTGTGCTCTCCTCCGCGGCCCCGAAGCTTTCCCCCTCCGCCACCTGCAGTCTCCGCCCATGAAGGGGCTTCCTAGTGTGTGGAAACTTTTCCTCCTTCACTACTCCCTCCCTCTGGTGTAGGTCCCGTCCCTATTCTTTTGTCTCTGTTTATTCTTTTTTCTTTTGCCCTACCCAGGTATGTGGGGAGTTTCTTGCCTTTGGGGAGTTCTGAGGTCTTCTGCCAGCGTTCAGTAGGTGTTCTGTAGGAGTTGTTCCACGTGTAGATGTATTTCTGGTGTATCTGTGGGGATGAAGGTGATCTCCATGTCTTACTCTTCCACCATCTTCCCGATTTGAGATAGTTTTATTTATTCCTTTCCAACTTAGTGTCTTCTATTTCTTTTTCTTTTCTGAATGCACTGACTAGAACGTCCAGTAAAATGTTGAACAGAAGTGGTGAGAGTGGCATTTTGTATGTTTCTGATGTAAAGAAGAAAACACTCATTCTGTTACTAGTAAGTATGACCTAGCTGTGGGAGTTTTGTGTTAAGAGAACATATTCTGTATATTAGTCCTTTGAAATTTCCTAAGACTTTCAATTCCTGAAATGGTCCAGGGTGCAGTCAGTTTTTTATACATTTCCATTTGTGCTTGAAAATATTATGTAGTTTGCAGTTGTTCAATGCACTGTGCTATATATATCCGTGAGATCAAGCTTGTTGAATATATTTTTCTGTACCAGCAGTCAATAGATTTTTTTCTTAAAATGCCCTATAGTAAATATTTTAAACATATGCAACTCTGTCACATCGTCTCAACTGCTGTTGTAGCACAAAAGCAGCCGTAGACAATACGTTAATGAATGAGTATAGCTGGTGACCCTATAAAACTTGATTTATATAAACTGGTGACTAGTCCATGGGCTATAGTTTGCCCACTTCTGCTCGTTACTATTAGTTTTTATTTTTAATCTGGTTTTTGATCAGCCATCATGGAGAATAAGTTAAACTTCCTCTATGATGGCAAATTTGTCTATTTCCCCTTGTTTCATGTATTTTGAGAATATATTAATAGATGTATACAAGTTTAAGAATGTACTCTCTCATTATTTAAACTTTTTGTCTTAATATAGGCACTTGATCTCTAGTAATGATTTTTGTCTCAAAGTCTGTTTTGTCTAATATTAATATAGCTTATAGTAGCTTTCTTTTGGTGGCTATTTGCCCAATATGTATTTTTTATTCCTTTTTTTCCCTAACCTTTCTAAATAGTTGTTTTAACAATGTCTCATAAACAAAATGTTGGCTGTATTTTGTAAATGCAATCTCGTCATCTTTGTCTTTCAACTAGATCATTTTATCCGTTTGCATCTATTATAATTTTTAATATCTTTGGAATCATTTCTACCAAGTTTTTGTGGTTTTTGTTTTTCTTACCTCTTCTGTTCTTTTATTTCCTTTCTTTGCTTTATTTTCTCTCTCTCTTTTTTTTCTATAACATAGTTTGTTAATTCTGCCTTCTTTTTATTTTCTTTTATTGGTCACCCTAGAAATTTTAACCTGCATTCATTTCAAGTCTCATCAGTATATTTACCCTCTGTCCAAACCATATTAAGAACCGAGAACATTTTAATTTCTGACATCCCTTCCTAACTTATACTATATTGATACTCAGGGATGTAGTTCTATTTTTTAAACACATGCCTAAAAATTATTATTTTATACATTCATTGTTTTAGTTTTACCCACATATTTACCACTTTCTTTGCTAATCATTCCTTCTTCCATCACAAACCTTCTCAATGGGAATATTTTTATTCTGCCTTAAGTACATGTTTTAAAATTTCCCACTGAGGGTCATTTGGTTACACATTATCTTGGGTTTTGTCTGTCTGTGTCCTTCTCCCCTCATTTTTGAAAAAAAGATATTCTACTGAGTATATAATTCTCAGTTAAGTTACTTTTTTTTAGTGCATTGAAGATATTATATTGTGTCTTCCAGTGTTGTTTTTGAGAAATCAAAGTTTATCTAATTTTTATTCCTTTGAAGGTAATCTGTCTTTTCTCTCTGGCTTTTTTTTTTAATATCCCCTCTTTGTCCTTGGTGTTATAGAGTTTTACTATGACTTGTCTAATTGTGGAGTACTTTTTATTTATCCTGTTTGGGATATGTTAGTTTTCTGAACCTGTCAAGTGTTCATAAGTTCTGGAAAAATCTTGACTATTCTCTTCAAATATTACTTCTGCCCCATCTTTCTCCTTTTCTCTGGAACTCTGATTAGACATATATTAATATTTCTCACTCTATCATACGTATCTCTTTCATACTTATTTTTCATTTCTTTGCATAAAAATTTCTTTAGGTCTACTAATTCACAAAATCTCTCAGCAACTGTAAACTGTATCCAATCTATTAAAACTTATCAATTGAGTTCTTTATTTGTTTTAATTTCCAGTTCTAGAAGTTCTCTTTCTCTTTATTTTCATTAGCTTTGGTAATTTTTGTAGTCTCTTGCTCTTAACTCAAATTTCCTCTTTTATTTCTCTAAAAATAAAAAATATATGTATTTGATACCATATGTTCTAGTATATACATTTTTTGTGGCTCTGATTCTGCTCTTTGTTGTTTCTGCTAGCTCTTGTCCAGATGCTTCCTTGTGTTTTCTGATTTTGCTTCTTTGTGTTTTTTAATTTTTCAAAATTGTGGTCTCATATTTCTTGGACCTTTATCTGTTGTAAATCTTTGAAGTCTGGGTAGCTTCCTTCAGAGAGGAGATGTTCATTTGCTTCTGCCAAGCATCTGTGGGGGATACCAGCCTGGGAGCACCTTAAATGTATACTTAATTTGAGATTTCTTAGATTATCAAGATAGTTTTATGCTGCACATTATGAGTTCTCACTTGTGCTTGCCAATTCTTAGGAAATATTTCTTTCCTCTCTACTCCGTGCCCAATCTTTGAGACAATCAGTTTTCCTAACAGTTCCTTGGAGTGAACTGTTTATTTCTAGTTCAACCTTAAATTGAGCATGCAGCACCTTGAGATGCCAATTTTATAGGCTCTCCAGTAAGATTGCCCACCTCAAGCTCATTCTGGGTTTTGTTTCCTGATCCCATACTCCATGAACCATCTGTTTTACAGCAAATGACATCAAGGTAAAAGCTAGCTTAAAATACATTTTATCAGCATTTTTAGTTGTTTTCAGTAGGAATGTTGATGAGGATTCTTATTCTGCCATACTGCTGGAAAAGGAAGTTCAGCTATTTTATATTTTTGACATGAATTTTTTTCCTTCTAGCTCCCCATATATACTGCACCACCTCTCCAGTCTAAATATGTTGATGAGCAGCCTGGTCATTTACAAATGGGCTTTGCGTCCATTCGCACTACAACTGGTCGTTATATTGGCTGGTGCAAGGTAAGTGAATTCTGATAGTGGTTTCATATCAGAGGGTTCTCATTTTATTACATAACAGTTGTTCCAGTTATTCATTGAAGTGTAACAAACTACCCCAAAACTTAGTGGTTTAAAACAGCAACTGTTCTATCTCATGATTTTGTGAGTCAGAAATTTAATCAGACTTCAGACAGCTGATTCTTCTGTTGCATGTGGTGTTGACAGAGGCCACCCAGTGGTATTCATCAGGTGAATGGGCTGATTTAGAGGGTCCAAGACAGCTTCATTCTCTTTGCTGGCACCTTGTCACAGATGGCTAGAAGGCTGGGAATGTTGACTGAATCATCCACACCTGGCCTCAGGTAGTCAGATAACTTACATGGACAGTTCAGGGCTCCTAGAGAATATGTTGCAAGAGGCCTTAGTCAGAATTTGCCAAGCTTCTTACCTGTCTTCAGGTGTCCAGGAAGGTTACTTCTACAGCATTCTGTTGTTAAATGAAGTCATTAAGGCCAACCCAGTTTTTATGGGAGGGGAATTAGATACCATCTCTCAATATGAGTAGCAGCAAAGAATTTGTGGCCATATTTAATCTACTCTACCACTACTGCATAGATTAAAGTAGTTCAGCAAGCATTTATGTCACGTGGCATGTACAAAACATTGCTTGACCTTTTATATGAAGTTCTGAGATTACTTCTGCATTGTTAGTTATTTGGCTGAGTAAAATATTCACTTGTTAGGTTTAGTTCATAAGACCGTTTTGACTATAGTCAGCTATTGGGCAAAATAGAATTCACCTTATTTTAATACTTAGCCTTCAATCATCATTATCCAGCAGCAGAGGGGTGGAGTAAGCTAGTACAATACTGCTGTTTCATAATCATCGCATCAACATAGATGTGTGCTAACATCAACATCTGCAGTGTCAGTGTCATAATGATAATGGTGGTACCATTGTTTTCATCATTCTGACCTAATAACCACAAAACTTTTCCTCAAGTCTAACCTATCCAATTGTGAACCCTTGTGCTTTTTTTTGTTTCTAATCCATTCTTTTTAAAAAGAAAATTCTAATGGTCTTATGAAATATCAAATCTGTGAACTCTGGTCATTTCAGATATTTAAAACGTCTGATGAATACATGGTGTTATTTTTTTTAAATTTGTGCCTGTCAGACAATTCTAATAGACTTTTATAATTCTAATAATACACTTTTAATAGTTTGACTAGTTGTACTACACACTATTAACAGTTTGGTCTCAGCAGGAAATAGCTTAACTAATTAGGGTCTGAGTCATGCCCCTGAGACTGTATGCCAACAGCTGGATGATTCAGACTGAAGTCTCTTGACACCTAATTTTCCGTAGTGTTCTCAAAGTTGTTTTCAGTGAGGTTAATTGTTCCTGTGAGATCTTTAAATTGCTGTTGTTACTATCACCCACTTTAAGACTAAAAGGACTTTTTACTCTGGTAATATGCTGAAATGAATAGATTGAAGAAGGGCACTTTCAAATGCATTTCATCTTCAATGTAAACATTTCCTCTCTAATGTTCTCCTTAAAATGTAATCTATTCTTTAAAAATTACCTCCGGCTCAAATTACACTCTACATTAAACTTAGAATCACAGGGCAAATTCAATTTCTATTCCTACTCCTTAGTGTTTTGAAATTTAGGTAGCAGCGACCTCCAGTGGTAAAAGTGAATTCCTAAACACAGCTAAGGAAAATTTCCCCAAAGTTTTCTTCCTCAACAGTTACATTATTCCCAGTCAACTGATCAGTAAGCATTATAATTTTGAGGTGAAATTTTCTCAAGAGACAGTCCCCAAGGAGAAGTAGCTCAGTGGCAGTTAGGGTCTGTGTTGGTTTGTACAGCTTTAAACCATGATGAACAGGATGAACTTCTGCATCTGATCATCATGAAAGTATCTGTCTGAGACAAAGTTACTAATACCAAGATATATCAATAGAAATAATTTAATTCTTTCCTATCTAATATAATAATATCTATTGTCTTTGCTTTGAAAATCTCTTTTTTTGTTTTTATCCCATGGTTTCATAGCAACTAGTTCAGAGATGGAGACCACATATTTAGACTGTGTTTTCTAGTTTTATCAATAGAGTACAGCATGACTATGGGCAATTACTATGGGTAAATTATTCCATGCCTTCATTTTTCTTCTGATGTACTTGAGATAGTACATATCAAAAAATGTGTGTAACAATATTTCTTGCATTAAAATAAATAGTTAGAAACAGGTAAAAAGAATCTTTGATTTAAAGCTTTAATCCCTTCAGTGGGCTAATATAATCTTGATTTGCAGATAATTTATGTTCCTGTTGAAAACAAGATGGACACTAGTCTGTGTAGGATGATTTCTATTCTAAGATAAATGTCTTATTTAGATTTATTTTTCTCATTCTAATGAACACTAAGAAAAAGGGAGAAGATGAAGCACTTTTCTTTAGGCTTTTTGTTGTTTTCTCCACAAATCATTATGTTGTTGCTGCCTCATCTTTATTAATCAGATGTTGCTTCTAAGCTGAAATATACCTCTCTTCATGCTTCTAAAAAATTCCATTCATTTTTCTACGCTGTCATAAAATAAGATGATAAATCTCTGTACTTCTGTAATAACTTTTCTGTGAGCTGCTCTGATTATTTTATTGGCATTACTTTACCCATTTATATGAGGAATATAGCAAACAAGTATTATCCATGTTAAATAGAATGAAAAGCAAGAAGTGAAGAGAAGCTAAGTTCAACAAGTGTCCACATAGAGAATAAACAGGAAAACTAGATTTAGATTTTGGTGCAATTTCATATAATCTCAAAGATGTGGGCTATTTGACCTAATTGTCAACATCTTCAAAAATGCAGATGTCCTTTTTTCCCCCTTTTTACTTAGGGTGTTTATGTCTTCATGAAATATGGGATAATGGATACAGTACAATTTGGAAAAGGTAGGTTGAGTGAACTGTCTATAATTAGAAATGTTCTATTGTCTTTTTAACTTGCAAGGTTTAAATGTGAGAAAAATAAACTTGGTATGTTATCCATTATCATGTTTTACCAACTCAGAAGATACTCTATATAGCAGTTTATAATAATAATAACAAAGCAATAGTATCTGTTATTTATTTAGCAATTATATGTTGAGGCATTATGATGAGCATGTTACATAATTTATCTAATTTTATTTTGTAGCAAATTTCTGGATGTCAGTATTATAATGACTCCCATTCTACAGATGAGGAAACTGGGGTTTAGAGGGGTTAAGTAGATTACCAAGGTTACATAGCTAGTAAGTGGCAACACCTGGACTCAAACTGGCTGTTTTAGGTACGAAACGCATATTGTATACTTATACAGCATAAATTAAACATATATCTCCATTGTTATTAATTAGTTTAAATAAGTACTATTTGATGTTAAAATACATAGTATTTTGCTATTGATTGCTAGGAAACACGATATCAATTAGTCACCCTAGAATATTTGAGCTAGTGTTGGAAAACAATTGTGTTTGACTCGTTAGTTTGATAATGTTGTTTGGCAGCAGGTATAGCTCCCTAACATTTTTTAGACTAAGCCAGTTGTCAAAATAAATGTGTATTGGGGGACAGAAAGAACACCTAAAATTTTAAATGCCTCTGTGATGTTGAAATGCCTCTGTGTATGTATTATCATTATTTAATGTGTGTAGGAATTAATTCCAATTAAGTCCAAATTATATTCCTCATCAACCTTGAAGAATATGATTAAATTCCATTAAATTAATAATTAATAATTAAATAAATAATTATGATAGAAGAGTGTGTTTTTTGGATTGCATGGAACCAGAAACCATTTAAATATATAAAAAGCCAAGAAATTTGGACCTCTGCCCCCTTTCCATCTATTTTTTGTCTAGACTCACTTCTCATTCTGCTCATTGGTTTTAACCAAGAGCAATGGCTTCTCTGAGTTTACTGGGGAGTAGTGGCAAGCAGAGTGATAGCTGCATGTTTCCTTAGACTGTTATTCAAAGTTTCCTGCTAAAGTATCTATTTCAGTTCTTACTAGATCCTACCAATGTTTGAACAGATAAGGCCAGAAGCATTTCCATTATAAGAATATAATACATACACAATGAGGAATTTGCTTTATAGTAATTCATCTTAATCCATATAACGCTAGTGTACACTCTAGCATTATATTTCATTAAAGTGTAATAATCGCCTGTATTAAGGAAACAAATACCATTAAATCAGCTGTGGAAGGAAGATTTTATTTTGTAACAAGTAACTATTAACAACTGGCTTTTTAAGTTGCTGGTCAAATCATTATTTTGTGTAGTTCTTTTGAAGAATGTTTTAAACCATCTGCTATTATCTTAGCAAATCTCTAAATTTTCTTCATCATACCTATATAGAATGTCAATTATAGTAAGTTATTTATATTATTTTTCAAATGATTTCTTGAGATGCATATGTCTATTTGAAGAATCCACCTCGAGATTTTCTTCCGAAAATTGGAGTGATTACAGTTTCAGGATTGGCAGGCTTCATTTCAGCGAGAAAAGGTAGGGTTAAAAATATATAATCTTTCTTTTAATGCCATTATATTAATTTCTGAATTTATTTATACAAACAGTTTAAGCACAGTGTACAGTAAGTCCCCTACATATGAAACTTCAAGTTGCAAACTTTCAGAGATGCAAACAGGCATTCGCATGTCCAATCATGTAAGTTAGTTCACGTGTCTGGCGTTGCTAAGAAGCACCAAGTGATAACGATGGAAACAAAAGTGAAAATAATTGAGAGAGTAGAGCGAGGCGAAAAGATGGTAGACGTCACTCTTTCTTATAACATGAATCATTCAACCATCGACAAGATTGTAAAGAACAAGAACAAGATCGTGGAACATGGGAAGTCTATTGTGCCAGTGATGTGGACAATAATATCAAAGAAGCGTGGAAAAGTGATGGAGGACATGGTGAAACTTCTCAGTGTGTGGATGCAGGATCAGCATCAGCGTTAAGTCCCACTTAGCTTAATGCTGATTCAAGGGGAAGGGAAAAGCCTTTATAAAGACTTGAAGAAGAAATACAGCAAAGAATCAGAGGGCCCATCTTTTAATGCCAGGCATGGCTGGCTTCATCAGTTCAAGGCTAGAGCCAACATTTACAACGTAAAAGTAAGTGGTGAGGCCGTGAGTGCAGATATGGTAGCTGCCTGGGAATTTCCTAAAATGCTTCGGGAAATTATTGATGAAGACGTGTATTTACCCGAGCAGGTTTTTAATGTGGATGAGACAGGACTGTACTGGGAGAGGATGCCAGACCGAAGTTATATCAGCAAGGAAGAAAAGTTGATGCCAGGCTATAAAGCAGCAAAGGATAGGCTAACTCTGTTGTTTGGTGGCAGTGCTTCCAGCAAGATGAAGCTGAAGCCTCTCTTAGTTTATCATTCAGAGAACCCAAGAGCCCTTTAAAACAGCCAAGGGCTCTCTTCCTGTTGTGTGGAAGAGTAACCCCAAAGCCTGGGTTACAGAGGCCATTTTCCAGTACTGCTTTTTCCACCACTTTATTCTGGAGGTAGGGAAATATTGCTTGGAGAAGGACGTCCCATTCAACATTCTTTTGCTGCTCGACAGTGCTCCAGGCCACCCCCCATTCATGGACGACTTTCATCCCAATGTCAAAGTAGTGCATCTACCACCGAATACTACATCGCTCATCCAACCTATGGACCAGGGAGTTATAGCCACTTTCAAGAAATATTATTTACGTCACACTTTTCGTCAGGAAGTAAAGGCAAGTGACGAATCAGGAACAACCTTGCGACAATTTTGGAAGGACTATAACATCTACAAGACCATAAAAAACATTGACTTTGCTTGGCGTGAGGTTACGGCCATCACCATGAATGGGGTTTGGAAGAACCTTTGCCCGCAGTTTGTTCACAATTTTTGTGGATTTGAAAAGGTGGATGAGGAGTCCAAAGAGGTCTTCAGCAACTTAGTGACCCTCAGCGAGAAGCTGGAGCTAGATCTGCAAGAGGACGACTTCATTGAACTGCTTTCTGTGCAACATGAGGAGCTTAGTAATGAAGACCTGATGGAATTGGAGGCCCAGAGAAAGGATGAAGAGAGACAAGAGGAAGAAGTAACTGAAGAACTGAAGAGATTCACGGCGCAGGAAATGGCAAGGGGATTTTCTTAGTTTTTGAGGCACAGGACCCTAATGTAGAATGGTACACAAAGGTTGCAGCAGCCGTTCAGAATGCAATCCAGTGCTACAGTGTCATCTGTGACGAGAAGAAAAGAGCTACTACCCAGACATCACTGGATCGTTTCTTTTAGAGGGTAGATAGAAATGAATCCAGCAAGGAGCCAGAACCTATGCCATCAACGTCAGGCATGAGTGAAATTGCAGCTTGCCCTCTATCTCCTGTTGCTGATGATCCTTCAGCTCTACATCTCCCATTTCCTCTCGCTCCTCCAGTCAGTGACTCTCCTTGCTTGTTCACTCGATGCCAGCCCCTGTATGCCAGCTGTTGTACTGTATTGCTGTACTTCTTGAGGTACTGTACTGTAAGATTAAAAATGTTTTCTTTATTTTTTGTGTTTGTTTTTTATGTATTATTTGTGTGAAAAGTATTTTAAACCTATTACAGTACAGTACTGTGTAGCTGATTGTGTTAGTTGGGTACCTAGGACTAACTTTGTTGGACTTAACAAACAAATTGGACTTACAAACACGCTTTCGGAATGGAACTCGTTTGTATGTGGGAGACTTACTGTACCACTCTTCTGATTCAGGGAACATTTTCTATTAGTGTAGTGAACTGCTTACCAGTCAGGTTCCCAGATGCCAGCCAATGGCCAGTCCTGTAAGCATGCCTTTCTAACAATGGCAGTCTTGGGCATATGTTAACTCTTTTCTGCACATCACTAAATAACTCTTTCATAAGCACATGGTGAATTTTGTATTTGCCCATCTTCCATCTCTGGGTATAGAAATCTCTCTCAGTAGGATTACTGCCTCCACTCCTCACCTAAGCCCTTACTAAGCTGGTGCAGTTCTCTGGTCAGTAGCCATCTGGGGCACCTTCCATTCATCCTCTGTCCCCAGTGCCAGTCATTGTCCGCAAATTAAATTACATGTTGTTGCAAGTCACAGCTCTGAACCAACCTGGAATCTGACATCAGATATGTTATGGTTGGTTTGCTCAGCTTTAGTCCTTAAAGTAGCCTTAACCCAACTACAACTAATCAGATACAAAACATCTGAATTATAAGAACATTCCAGCATTCTAACTCTAGCCCATATATCTTATCCCAATAGATCTTCCCTATAGCTAGTATTAATCATAGCTTGTATCATATTTTTTATTCTAACACTATATGCAACTTCTAATTGAATACATGTTATAAATTATTCATTAGGAAAGACATTGAAAATCAGGATCACCACATGTAACAATAAGAGAAAGAATTAAATTTTGAATGAAACCGGCCAAAGCATATTACTCATTTCTCAGTGAGAAACTCATAATCCACTTGTAAGAGAAAATGTTCCTTAGGTCATTCACAATGACTCCATGTGTCAGAGCTAGAATAAACTAACCCAGTATTTTTCAAATTACAGAGCTCAGTTTATAAGTAGGTAGTGAAATAAATGTGGTGACTCTCAGGAAGCATTTTATTAAAAAATAAAATAGAGGACAATAGCAAATATCAGAGTGTTTTGTACTCAGTATGGATAAATATTGTGAAACTTCTGTTTCAGTGGAGTGTGTATGTGTGTGTGTGAAAGAGAGAAACGTCAGAGACAGAAACAGAGAGAGAGAGAGGTCATAATGTAAAATTTGTTCTTTAGTATGAGTCATGGTCAAAAATGTACGAAAGATGTTGGTTTAGTCTAACCCTATAATGCTACAGCTAGAGGTCCAGAGAAAGGAAATCATTCAATGATTTCATAGTACATATTACATAGCTAGTTAGTGTCTTGTGTCTAGAGTCCCTTTCTACTTACAGGAGTAGGGCTATTGAACCCAAGTGAAATTTATTTTCTTGTAAACTGGCCTTTCATATCAAGTAAAGAGAGGATGAATGTAAGTCTTTTTAATATTGAAAATAATAACAAAGATGTATGTGTGAGAAATATTCCATTGTGTGTGTGTGTGTGTGTGTGTGTGTATATATATATATGTATGCAATGGAATATTACTCAGCCATAAAAAAGAATGAAATAATGCCATTTGCAGCAACATGGATGGACCTAGAGATTATCATACTAAGTGAAGTAAGTCAGACGGAGAAAGACAAATATCATGTGATATCACTTATATGTGGAATCTAAAAAAATTATGTAAATGAACTTATTTACAAAACAGAAACAGACTTACAGACATAGAAAACAAACTTACGGTTACCAAAGGGGATAGCGGAGGTGGGGGTGTAGGGAGGTAAATTAGGAGTTTGGGATTAACAGATACTACTATATGTAAAATAAACAATAAGGACCTACTATATAACACAGAGAACTATATTCAATATCTTGGGATAACCTATAATGAAAAAGAATCTGAAAGAAAATATATATAACTGAATCACTTTGCTGTACACCTGAAACTAACACAGCATTGTAAATTAACTATACTTCAATTTTAACACATTATTGACTGGGGGATTTTTGCAGAAACTGACACCTGTGGCCATAATGTATCTCTGGTCAAAAATGTGTTAAAAGGTTTCAAAAAAGTATAACAACTACAAAAAAAGTAAATAAAAAATAAAATAAGATGACACATCAAGGAAAAACTGCCACCTTCCAAGTTTAGGAGCAGCACAATTAGGGGAATTTGACTGAGTCAAGGAAACCTACATTAAAGGATGCTAGGTCAGTAAAATCAACAACCAAACTACAGATACTAGAATAATAGTGAGCAAGACATATTTTAATATAGCTAGACCCTCTTTCCCAGTATCACAAAAACCTGTCAATATTTAAAGGAAAGCTACAGTAAAGGTTGAAGCAGCCTACTACCCACCTCCCTCAATGCTCTGTCTGTTGTAGACATGACTGTAGAAGGCCTCCTTACTAATAAACTGGACAGAGAAATACATCTTGTTTTTACCTACCCTAAACTATAAAGTTGCCTGCAAACATTGCCAGGTATTTTTCATCATAGTCTTTACTGATATACCAGATAGGGTGTCTCATTTTTAAATTAAGGGTGGTAAGAGCTGTTTCAGAAAATAAAAGTACTTACCCTAATTAGAAACCCCATCATCTAATTGTCCAGATCACATTTACAGTCCAGGGTACCCAGACAAGCATTTAAAGTACATATTGTTTTCAACCAACAGTCTGTTGGAACTAAGCTATGGCTTAGAGTGGTGGGTTTCACACTATTCAATAGAACCTAGGGTTCCATGGAAGTGTTTAGGGGTTGTATAGGGATAAGGAAAAAGCGGTGTAGATAGGGCTTGATAATGAGCTTCACTCCCTCAGGCTAACCAGAGTAGCTTCAAGTCTGTAAGTTTTATATATGAAGTTCCAGGTGAGATTCTATTCAAAAGACTTTTTTAAAGGATTTTGCTATTTAAAAAAAAAAGTTTGAAAATGACTCAGATGCTTAGTTAAGGCACTTTTGGAAATGAATGAATTATTGCAAGTTACTTGCAATTTTTTTAACTTTTTATTTTATATTGGAGTACAGTTGATTAACAATGTTGTGTTAGTTTCAGGTGTATAACAAAGTGATTCAGTTTTACATATACATGTATCTATTCTTTTTCAATTTCTTTTCTCAATTAGGTTGTTACAGAATATTGAGCAGAGTTCCTTCTGCTATACAGTAAGTCCTTGTTGGTTATCCATTTTAAATATAGTAGTGATGTGTACAAGTCAATCCCAAACTCCCTATCTCTCCCCACTACCCATCCCCCCCGGTAACCATAAGTTTGTTCTCCAAGTCTGTGAGTCTGTTTCTGTTTTGTAAATAAGCTCATTTGTCACATTTTTTAAAGATTCTGCATATAAGCGGCATCATATGATATTTCTTCTTCTCTATTAAGTTATTACTTTAGTATTCAAAATCAGTGACAGGAAGGAATTATGTCCCTTTTAAAATCCTTAGCTGACCAGTTAGTTGGATCCTTTAGCTATCTAAGGACTTAATCAAAAAAGGATCTCTGAGAGTCCATTTCAGTTTAACATGGTGTCACAAAAATGGTAGTTGATTAATTCTCTATATTGTCATGTTTTATTAGATACTTGAAAAAATGTGGTTACAACTGTGGGTTTCTTAGGACATGAAAAAATACCTAGTTTTTTAAAAGAAGAAAATCATCAACCCCCTTTGTGTAGGTAATTATCAATGTTAGATTGAGAATACTTTTCTTAAATTAGACATGACAACTAAGGGGTATTAATTGAACTGTAATACTTAAAGACATTTTACCTATCATCTTGATTGGTATTATTACCTAAAGAAAATTTAACATAGGGTGATGGCTTAAAGGGGAACAAAGAAAGCATGAAAGTTATAAAAGCATCAAGTCTCTGGTAGCATCTGTTTGGAGTTTAATAGTTTGTTTGAATGTCATAGGTTCTAGGTTTAAGAGAATTGCTTATCCACTGGGACTGGCCACTTTAGGAGCAACTGTTTGCTACCCTGTTCAATCAGTAATAATTGCAAAGGTAAGTTCTTTTTAAGCAATAGCTTCATTTCAGTACTTGTTTAAACTCTCAGTGTGACAATGTTTAAATGTCATACAGCACCTGCAACATTTAATTTTCAGAGAAATATAGTTGGTATTCTCTTATGTTGGCAAAATCACATCAGCATCTCAGCGTGGTAAATGCCATGGTTGATTACATGATTATCACAAATAAATAGGATGAATTTGTTTAAATATTATTCAAGGAAGTAAATGCTGATTTGAGGGTTAAGTTCAGAGACAATGAATTAGAATTTATGGGGAGAAATACTGCTCCATTGTTGAGCTGTGTAAAATTCAGTTTTTAATTAACAGAAAATTATACCTGCTGGCAGTTGTCAGTTCAGCAATTTAAAATAATGCAAGAAATAACCAACTGATAGAAAACAGAGGCTTCTGAGGATTAAAAAAAAATACACACACATATGCACACTCAATTTTGAAATCCATATTATAGTTGTTTTGTCATTTTCTTGTGAGTTTACCCTACAAATCCAAAGATTCTCCTAATGATTTGAAGAGTTTGTGTCAGTATTGTTATTTTATTTTTTAATACATATTTGGATTGAGAAGGAGAACTTTGGGATATAGTTTTTTTCTTCCATTCCTTCTACTTTAATTACCAACATTTAACATTTCCCCCTCACATTTGAAGTATTGTGTGGTGTTACCAGGACTTTCTGTACTTGTATTCTCATTACTTCATCTCTTTAATTATTGATGTCGATAAAGCTGCCTATTTAGTATTTTGAGAATGTCAAGGATATAGTGCCCTATGTAGTTTCTAATATGATCAAGCTATAAAAGCTTACAGCAAAGGAAGAGAGCATTATTCATTAAATCTAGTTAAACTTGAGGTAATTGATGGGTAAAATGATAAACTTATTTTTTTTAATATTTTCTAAGAATTTACATAGGAATTAGCCACTTAAGTTCATATAATGTTAGTACTAAAAGAAACCTTTGAGATCATTAGGTTCAACTTCCTCATTTTCTCATTTGCCAATTTGGAAACTGTGGCCCAGAGAAGTTCCAGTGACTGATTTGTCCAGGGTTCTATTCAGCTTCAGACATCTTGCTTCCCTGTCCATTTCTCTTCCCAGTGCATGATGCTGCCACTGATTGTTTTTGTTTGTTTAGAATAATGACTTTGTGGGGTTTTTTTTTAAATAAAATTGGTACCTACTTATTCTTAAATAATTTAAGCATTACAAAACAGAATAAGAAAAAAACCAACTAACCACCTGAAATTTTTCATCCAGAAAAATATGTGTTAAAATTTGATAGAATGCTATTCTAGACATTTCTTCATGCATACATAGACATAGAAAGATAGATGGATGAATAGATACAGTTTCGTAAGAACAGGATCATAGTATAGTATGCATCTTATTTTTAATTTTAAAAATAAAGTATGAAGTTTAATTTTACTTTAACAGAAGGAAAATAAAAACAAAAGAATTGCAGGACTCCAAATAAAAAATTCTATGGTAAAAGATATTAATGAGAGTTCCTAAAAGTTCTTCTGTAGTTAAATAATGATTTTTACTTAAATTCCTAGAGTTGAGACCTTTGCTTTTCTTTGACTGTCATATAACAGCATCACATGTAATATCTGGTGAATTGTAATATATATACATATGTGTGTATGTATATATATATATAGAGAGAGAGAGAGAGAGAAAGAGAGAGAGAGAGAGAGAGAGAGAGAGAGAGAGAGAGAGAGAAAACATGGGTTCTTATTCTGAGATCCATGATAGACTTAAGAGAATCTGTGACTCCCCTGCCCAAAACTATATAAAAACTTGTAGGTATACAATAGGAGCCTTCTAATTTGATATTATCAGGACCAGTAGTTAACAATTAATTGAAAATGTTAAAGCAAGAAGTTTTTTAAAAATCATAAATATGTATCTTAAATATTTTATTTCAATTTAAAACATAATGTGTGTTCATTTTTCTGTCTTTTGAAGTAGGACTTTTCTATGAGTATGAGTCTCCTAGTTAAAGGTCCATAACATCTTTCTTATAATTATCCATATCTGTAATATGTCTTCTACTGTTTGCAGTTTAGAGGTTTCTTTAAAATCTGATGAACGCCTTTTTTTGGCTGGGGAGGCCACACCCACGCAGCACGCGGGATTTAGTTGCACTGACCAGGGATCTAACTTGCACCGCCTGCAGTGGAAGCAAGGAGTCTTAACCACTGGACTGCCAGGGAAGTCCCAAACATCAAATCAACACTTAAAAACATTTTTTAAATAATATGAGTGCAGAATCCTGTTTAATTTTTTATTTCTCCTAGCCTTTTACAGTTATCTTGAGCACCTCTAATTTGACAGTAGTTTGTTTTTTTTTTTACTAATTCACTTTTGAGTCTTTACAAAATACTTAATTTTTGTAAACAGAACAATTCTCTTTACACTTATATTTCATCCTGTTATGTTACATTTAAACTGTTTAATTATAGTAAAGCTGATTAGAGATCTGGAAACAAATACAACTTAATCTTGATAAGCATACAAATCACTTGTGAAAGACAGTAGTTGCGTATATTGTAGAGTACCTACTAATGATGAATGTTCAGCATTCTATGACCATCATTTATTATAACTCTTTTTAATATCTTTATTAGAGTATACCTACTTTACAATGGTGTGTCAGTTTCTGCTCTACAACAAAGTCAATCAGTTACACATACACACATGTCCCCATATCTCTGCCCTCTTGCATCTCCCTCCCTCCCACACTCCCCGTCCCATCCCTCCAGGTGGTCACAAAGCAACGAGCTGATCACCCTGTGCCATGTGGCTGCCCCCCTCTACCTATCAATTTTACGTTTGGTAGTGTATATATGTCCATGCCAATCTCTCACTTTGTCCGAGCTTACCATCCCCCTCCCCATATCCTCAAGTCCATTCTCAAGTAGGTCTGCATCTGTATTCCAATCTTGCCCATAGGTTCTTCTGAACTTTTTATTCCTTTCCTTTTTTAGATTCCATATATATGTGTTAATACACGCTATTTGTTTTTCTCTTCCTGACTTACTTCACTCTGTATGACAGTCTCTGTGTCCATCCACCTCACAACAAATAACTCAGTTTCATTCCTTTTTATGGCTGAGTAATATGCCATGGTATATATGTGCCAAATCTTCTTTATCGATTCATCTGTTGATGGACACTTAGGTTGCTTCCATGTCCTGGCTATTGTAAATAGAGCTGCAATGAACATTTTGGTACATGACTCTTTTTGAATTATGGTTTTCTCAGGATATATGCCCAGTAGTGGGATTGCTGGGTCATATGATAGTTCTATTTTTAGTTTTTCAAGGAACCTCCATACTGTTCTCCACAGTGCCTGTATCAATTTACATTCCCACCAACAGTGCAAGAGGGTTCCCTTTTCTCCACACCCTCTCCAGCATTTATTGTTTCTAGATTTTTTGATGATGGCCATTCTGACCAGTGTGAGATGATATCTCATTGTAGCTTTGATTTTCATTTCTCTAATGATTAATGATGTTGAGCATTCTTTCAGGTGTTTGTTGGCAATCTGTATATATTCTTTGAAAAAATCTCTATATAGGTCTCCTGCCCATTTTTGGATTGGGTTGTTTGGTTTTTTGATATTGAGCTGCATGAGTTGCTTGTATGTTTTGGAGATTAATCCTTTATCAGTTGCTTCATTTGCAAATATTTTCTCCCATTCTGAGGGTTTTCTTTTTGTCTTGTTTATGGTTTCCTTTGCTGTGAAAAAGCTTTGAAGTTTCATTAGGTCCCATTTGTTTATTTTTGTTTTTATTTCCATTTCTCTAGGAGGTAGGTAAAAAAGGATCTTGCTGAGATTTATGTCATAGAGTGTTTTGTGTGCGTTTTCCTCTAAGAGTTTGATGGTGCTTGGCCTTACAGATAGGTCTTTAATCCATTTTGAGTTTATTTTTGTGTATGGTGTTAGGGAGTGTTCTAATTTCATTCTTTTACATGTAGCTGTCCAGTTTTCCCAGCACCACTTATTGAAGAGGCTGTCTTTTCTCCACTGTATATTCTTGCCTCCTTTACCAAAGATAAGGTGACCATATGTGCGTGTGTTTATCTCTGAGCTTTCTATCCTGTTCCATTGATCTATCTTTCTGTTTTTGTGCCAGTACCATACTGTCTTCATGACTGTAGCTTTGTAGTACAGTCTGAAGTCAGGGAGCTGGATTCCTCCAGCTCCATTTTTCTTTCTCAAGATTGCTTTGGCTATACGGGGGCTTTTGTGTTTCCAGACATATTGTGAAATTTTTTGTTCTAGTTCTGTGAAAAATGCCAGTAATTATTTGATAGGCATTGCGTTGAATCTGTAGATTGCTTTCTGTAGAATAGTCATTTTCAAAACATTGATTCATCCAATCCAACAACATAGTATATCTCTCCCTCTATTTGTATCATCTTTAATTTCTTTCATCAGAGTCTTATAATTTTCTGCATACAGGTCCTTTGTCTCCTTAGGTAGGTTTATTCCTAGATATTTTATTCCTTTTGTTGCCATGGTAAATGGGAGTGTTTTCTTAGTTTCACTTTCAGATTTTTCATCATTAGTGTGTAGGAATGCAAGAGATTTCTGTGCATTAATTTTGTATCCTGCTACTTTACCAAATTCAATAATTAGCTCTAGTAGTTTTCTGGTAGCATCTTTAGGATTCTCTGTGTATAGTATCATGTCATCTGCAAACAGTGACAGCTTTACTTCTTCTTTTCCAATTTGGATTCCTTTTATTTCCTTTTCTTCTCTGATTGCTGTGGCTAAAACTTCCAAAACTACGTTGAATAATACTGGTGAGAGTGGGCAACCTTGTCTTGTTCCTGATCTTACTGGAAATGGTTTCAGTTTTTCACCATTGAGGACAATGTTGGCTGTGGGTTTGTCCTATATGACCTTGATTATGTTGAGGAAAGTTCCCTCTAGGCCTACTTTCTGGAGGGTTTTTATCATAAATGGGTGTTGAATTCTGTCGAAAGCTGTCTCTGCACCTATTGAAATGATCCTGTGGTTTTTCTCCTTCAATTTATTAATATTGTGTATCACATTGATTTGCGTATACTGAAGAATCCTTGAATTCCTTGAATAAACCCCTCTTGATCATGGTGTATGATCCTTTCAATGTGCTTTTGGATTATGTTTACTAGTATTCTGTTGAGGATTTTTGCATCAATGTTCATCTGTGATATTGGCCTGCAGTTTTCTTTCTTTCTGACATCTTTGTCTGGTTTTGGTATCAGAGTGATGGTGCCCTCGTAGAAAGAGTTTGGGAGTGTTCCTCCCTCTGCTATATTTTGGAGGAGTTTGAGAAGGATGGGTGTTAGCTCTCCTCTAAATGTTTGATAGAATTCGCCTGTGAAGCCATCTGGTCCTGGGCTTATGTTTGTTGGAAGATTTTTAATCACAGTTTCAATTTCAGTGCTTGTCATTGGTCTGTTCATATTTTCTGTTTCTTCCTCGTTCATTCTCGGAAGGTTGTGCATTTCTAAGAATTTGTCCATTTCTTGCAGATTGTCCATTTTATTGGCATACAGTTGCTTGTAGTAGTCTCTCATGATCCTTTGTATTTCTGCAGTGTCAGTTGTTACTTCTCCCTTTTCACTTCTAATTCTATTGATGTGAGTCTTCTCCCTTTTTTCTTGATGAGTCTGTAATGGTTTATCAATTTTGTTTATCTTCTCAAAGAACCAGCTTTTAGTTTTATTGATATTTGCTATTGTTTCCTTCATTTCTTTTTCATTTATTTCTGGTCTGTTTTTATGATTTCTTTCTTTCTGCTAACTTTGGTTTTTTCTGTTCTTCTTTCTCTAATTCCTTTAGGTGTAAAGTTAGGCTGTTTATTTGAGATATTTCTTGTTTCTTAAGGTAGGCTTGTATAGCTATAAACTTCCCTCTTAGAACTGCTTTTGCTGCATCACATAGTTTATGGGTCATTGTGTTTTCATTGTCATTTGTTTCTAGGTATTTTTTGATTTCCTCTTTGATTTCTTCATTGATCTCTTCGTTATTAAGTAGTGTGTTGTTTAGCCTCCATGTGTTTGTATTTCTTACAGATTTTTTCCTGTAATTGATGTCTAGTCTCATAGCATTGTGGTTGGAAAAGATACTTTATGTGATTTCAAATTTCTTAAATTTACCAAGGCTTGATTTGTGACCAAAGATATGATCTATCCTGGAGAGTGTTCCATGAGCACTTGAGAAGAATGTGTATTCTGTTGCTTTTGGATGGAATGTCCTATAAATATCAATTAAGTTCATCATGTTTAATGTATCATTAAAGCTTGTGTTTCCTTATTTAATTTCATTTTGGGTGATCTGTCCATTGGTGAAAGTGGGGTGTTAAAGTCGCCTACTATGACTGTTTAACTGTCGATTTCCCCTTTTATGGCTGTTAGTATTTGCCTTATATATTGAGGTGCTCCTATCTTGGGTGCATAAGTATTTACAATTGTTACATCTTCTTCTTGGCCTTGATCATTATGTAGGGTCCATCATTGTCTCTTGTACTAGTCTTTGTTTTAATGTCTATTTTGTCTGTGAGAATTGCTGCTCCAGCTTTCTTTTGATTTCCATTTGCATGGAATATCTTTTTCCATCCCCTCACTTTCAAGCTGTATGTGTCTCTAGGTCTGAAATGGGTCTCTTGTAGACTGCATATATATGGGTCTTGTTTTTGTATCCATTCAGCCAGTCTGTGTCTTTTGATTGGAGCATTTAATCAATTTACATTTAACGTAATTATCGATATGCATGTTACTATTACCATTTTCTTAACTGTCTTGGGTTTATTATTGTAGGTCTTTTCCTTCTCTTGTGTTTCCTGCCTAGAGGAGTTCCTTTAGCATTTGTTGTAAAGCTGGTTTGGTGGTGAATTCTCTTAGCTTTTGCCTATCTTTACAGCTTTTAATTTCTCCATCAAATCTGAATGAGATCCTTGCTGGGTAGAGCAATCTTGTTTGTAGGTTTTTCTCC
Organism: Orcinus orca; assembly: GCF_937001465.1. Lineage (NCBI taxonomy): Eukaryota > Metazoa > Chordata > Mammalia > Artiodactyla > Delphinidae > Orcinus > Orcinus orca. The sequence goes on from NC_064580.1 coordinate 74,656,209, forward strand.
TTCGTCACTTTAAATATGTCCTGCCACTCCCTTCTGACTTGCAGAGTTTCTGCTGAAAGATCAGCTGTTAACCTTATGGGGATACTCTTATCTGTTATTTTTTATTTATCCCTTGCTGCTTTTAATATTTTTTCTTTTTATTTAATTTTTGATAGTTTGAGTAATATGTGTCTTCGCGTGTTTCTACTTGGGTTTATCCTGTATGGGACTCTCTGTGCTTCCTGGACTTGATTAACTATTTCCTTTCCCATATTAGGGAAGTTTTCATCTAAAATCTCTTTAGGTGTTTTCTCAGTCCCTTTCTCTTTCTCTTCTTCTTCTGAGACCCCTATAATTCAAATATTCGTGCATTTAATGTTTTCCTAGAGGTCTCTGAGACTGTCCTCAGTTGTTTTCATTCTTTTTTCTTTATTCTGCTCTGCAGTAGTTATTTCCACTATTTTATCTTCCAGGTCACTTATCCGTTCTTCCACCTCAGTTATGCTAATATTGATCCCTTCTAGAGAATTTTTAATTTCATTTATTGTGTTGTTCATCACTGTTTGCTCTTTAGTTCTTGTAGGTCCTTGTTAAACGTTCCTTATATTTTCTCTGTTCTATATCCAAGGTTTTGGATCATCTTTACTATCATTTTTCTGAATTCTTTTTCAGGTAGACTGCTTATTTCCTCTTCATTTCTTTGCTCTGGTGGGTTTTTGTCTTGCTCCTTCATCTGCTGTGTGTTTCTCTGTCTTCTCATTTTGCTTAACATTCTGTGTTTGTGGTCTCCTTTTTGCAGGCTGCAACTTCGTTCTTCCTGTTGTTTTTGGTGTCTGTCCCCAGTGGTCAAGGTTGGTTCAGTGTGTTGTGTAGGCTTCCTGGTGGAGGGGACTAGTACCTGTGTTCTGGTTGATGAGGCTGGATCATGTCCTTCCGGTGTGCAGGTCCACATCTGGTCGTGTGTTTTGGGGTGTCTGTGGCTTTATTATGATTTTAGGCAGCCTCTCTGCTAATGGATGGGTTTAGTTCCTGTCTTGCTAGTCGTTTGGCATAGGGTATCCTGCACTGTAGCTTGCTGGTCGTTGAGTGGAGCTGAGTCTTGCCATTGAGATGGAGATCTCTGGGAGATTTTTGCTATTTGATATTACGTAGAGCTGGGAGGTCTCTTGTGGACCAGTGTCCTGAACTTGGCTCTCCCACCTCAGCGGCACAGCCCTGACGCCTTGTTGGAGCACCAAGAGCCTGTCCTACACACGGCTCAGAATAAAAGGAAGAAAAAATAGAAAGAAAGAAGAAGATAAATTAAGATAAAATAAAATAAAGTTATTAAAATTAACAGTAAAAACTAATTAACAAAAACAAATTTTTCAAAGTAAAAAAGAAAAAAAAAACGAACAGACAGAATCCTAGGACAAATGGTAAAAGCAAAACTATACAGGCAAAATCACCCACAGAAGCATACACATACACACTCACAAAAAGAGAAAAAGGGAAAATATATATATCATTGTTCCCAAAGTCCACCTCCTCAATTTGGGATGATTCATTGTCTATTCAGATATTCCACAGATGCAGGGTACATCAAGTTGATTGTGGAGATTTAATCCGCTGCTTCTGAGGCTGCTGGGAGAGATTTCCCTTTCTCTTCTTTGTTCCCACAGCTCCCAGGGTTCAGCTTTGGGTTTGGACCTGCCCCTCTATGTAGGTCGCCTGAGGGCATCTGTTCTTTGCTCAGACAAGACTGGGTTAAAGGAGCAGCTGATTCGGGGGCTCTGGCTCGCTCAGGCCCGGGGGAGGCAGGGGTACGGATGCCGGGTGAGCCTGCGGCAGCAGAGGCCAACATAACATTGCACCAGCCTTAGGCTCGCCGTGTGTTCTCCCGGGGAAGTTGTCTCTGAATCACGGGACCCTGGCAGTGGCGGCCTGCACAGGCTCCCGGGAGGAGAGGTGTGGAGAGTGACCTGTGCTTGCACACAGGCTTCTTCGTGGCGGCAGCAGCAGGTTTAACGTCTCATGCCCTTCTCTGGGGTCCGTGCTGATAGTCGCAGCTCATGCTCATCTCTTGAGCTCCTTTAAGCAGTGCTCTTAATCCCCTCTCCTCACACACCAGAAAACAAAGTGGCAAGAAAAGGGATCTTGCCTCTTTGGCAGCTCCAGACTTCTTTCCAGACTCCCTCCCGGCTAGCTGTGGCTCACTAGCCCCCTTCAGGCTGTGTTCACGCAGCCAACCCCAGTCCTCTCCCTGGGATCCGACCTCTGAAGCCCGAAACTCAGCTCCCAGCGCCTGCCCGCTCTGGCGGATGAGCAGACAAGCCTCTCCAGCTGGTGAGTGCTGGTCGGCACCGATCCTCTGTGCAGGAATCTCTCCACTTTGCCCTCCGCATCCCTGTTGCTGCGCTCTCCTCCATGGCTCCGAAGCTGCCCCCTCCCCCACCCGCAGTCTCCGCCCACGAAGGGACTTCTAGTGTGTGGAAACCTTTCCTCCTTCACGGCTCCCTCCCACTGGTGCAGGTCCCGTCCCTATTCTTCGTGTCTGTTTTTCTTTTTCACCCTACCCAGGTGCGTGGGGAGTCTCTTGTCTTTTGGGAGGTCTGAGGTCTTCTGCCAGTGTTCCGTAGGTGTTCTGTAGGAGTTGTTCCACATTTAGAGGTATTTCTGATGTATTTGTGGAGAGGAAGGTGATCTCTGCGTCTTACTTTTCTGCCATCTTGAAGCTCCTCCTATTATACATTTTTAAAACAGCTTTAGTTAATCAGACAAGTCTCTTAAAACAATGTAAGGTATATGTGTATTTTTCAGAAGGAAATGGCTCATACATTTCAAGAGATTGTCCAAGATTGTCTATGGTGTAAAAAAGGTTACAAAATGATAGTCCAGAAGGTTCTTTGAAAAATAAAAGTCACACTCCAGTTATTCACTATTTTGGAAATACACTTCAAAATGGAATTACTCTTTGCTTTTTATATTTTTTTCCTCACAAGATTTTCATTATTAACTTATGTAAAGAGTAACAAAAAATCTGTATTTGAAAACTATAAAATATCTAGGAATAAACTTATCAAATAATGTTTTAAAACATATTTCAAAAACTGTTAAACTTTACTGAACAGCATTTTTTTTAATTCAATAGGTTTATTGATATGTCTTGTCTGGATGAAAGGACTCAATATTGGAAAATGGCAGATGTTCTCAAATTTATATATTTAATTCGGTTCTTACAAAGTTCCTGCATTTGGAGGAAACATGCCATTCATTCAACCAGAGTTTGTTGTCCATGTACCATGTATTGGGATTGATACTAAGCTATAGCATACATAATAAAATATACCAAGAGAACAAAAGAAAATGTCCAAAAACAGATTTGTAGAGTATATCTTCGTATACGTGGTGGAGGGAGGGGGAGGGTATGGTAGAAGTGGCATTTCAGATCAGTGTGTAAAGAAAAGGTGGACGGAAGCAGAGGAAGATGGTGGAAGAGTAAGACGCAGAGATCACCTTACTCCCCACAGATACATCAGAAATACATCTACACGTGGAACTGCTCGTATAGAACACACACTGAATGCTGGCAGAAGACCTCAGACCTCCCAAAAGGCAAGAAACTCCCCACGTACCTGGGTAGGGCAAAAGAAAAAAGAAATAACAGAGACAAAAGAATAGGGACGGGACCTGCACCAGTGGGAGGGAGCTGTAAAGGAGGAAAGGTTTCCACATACTAGGAAGCCCCTTCACGTGCAGAGACTGCGGGTGGTGGAGTGGGAAGCTTCGGAGCCGTGGACGAGAGCACAGAAACGGGTGCAGAGGGCAAAGAGGACAGGCTCCCACACAGAGGATCAGTGCCAACCAGCACTCACCAGCCCGAGAGGCTTGTCTGCTCACCTGCTGGGACGGGCGGGGGCTGCGAGCTGAGGCTCGGGCTTCGTTCGGATCGCAGGGAGAGGACGGGTTGGCTGCATGAACACAGACTGAAGGGGTCTAGTGTGCCACAGCTAGCCGGGAGGGAGTCCGGGAAAAAGTCTGTACTGCCGAAGAGGCAAGAGACATTTTCCTCCCTCTTTGTTTCATGGTGTGCCAGGTGAGGGAATTAAGAGCGCTGCTTAAAGGAGCTCCAGAGAGGGGCACAAGCCACGGCTATCGGCGCAGACCTCAGAGATGGGCCTGGGACGCTAAGGCTACTGCTGCAGCCTGTGTGCAAGAACAGGTCACTATCCACACCTCCCCTCCCAGGAGCCTGTGCAGCCCGCCACTACCAGGGTCCCATGATCCAGGGACAACTTCCCCAGCAGAACACACGGCTCACATCAGGCTGGTGCAACAACACACTGGCCTCTGCAGCCGCAGTCTCGCCCTGCACACTGTACCCCTCCCTCCCCCCTGACCTGAGTGAGCCAGAGCCGCCAAATCAGCTGTTCTTTTAACCACACCCTGTCTGAGCAAAGAACAGAAGCCCTCAGGTGACCTACATGCAAAGGTGGGGCCAAATCCAAACCTGGACCCCGGGAGCTGTGCAAACAAAGAAGAGAAAAGGAAATTTCTCCCAGCAGCCTCAGAAGCAGCGGATTAAATCTCCACAATCAACCTCATGTACCCAGCATCTGTGGAATACCTGAATACACAATGAATCATCCCAAATTGAGGAGGTGGACTTTGGGAGCAAAACATATTATTTTTTCCCCTTTTCCTCTTTTTGTGAGTGTATATGTGTATGCTTCTGTGAGAGATTTTGTCTGTATATCTTTGCTTTCCCTATTTGTCCTAGGGTTCTGTCCGTCCTTTCTTTTTTACTTTAAAAATTTTTTTTCTTAATAATTATTTTTTATTTTAATAACTTTATTTTATCTTACTTTATTTTATTTTATCCTCTTTCTTTCTTTTTTTCTATTTTACCTCCCTTTTATGCTGAGCCATGTGTATGAAAGGCTCTTGGTGTCCCAGCCAAGAGTCAGTGCTGTGCCTCTGAGGTGGGAGAGCCAACTTCAGGACAGTGGTCCATCAGAGACCTCCCAGCTCCATGTAATATCAAATGGTGAAAATCTCCCAGAGATCTCCATATCAACACCAAGACCCAGCATCATTCAACGACCAGCAAGCTACAGTGCTGCACACCATATGCCAAACAACTAGCAAGACAGGAACACTGCCCCATCCATTAGCAGAGAGGCTGCCTAAAATTATAATAAGGACACAGACACCCCAAAACACAGCACCAGACATGGACCTGCCCACCAGAAAGACAAGATCCAACCTCATCCACCAGAACACAGGCACTAGTCTCCTCCACCAAGAGGCCTACACAACCCACTGAACCAACCTTAGCCACTGGGGAAAGACACCAAAAACAACGGGAACTATGAACCTGCAGCCTGCGAAAAGGAGACCCCAAACACAGTAAGATAAGCAAAATGAGAAGATAGAAAAACACACAGCAAATGAAGGAGCAAGGTAAAAACCCACCAAACCTAACAAATGAAGGGGAAATAGGCAGTCAACCTGAAACAGAATTCAGACAAATGATAGTAAAGATTATCCAAAATCTTGGAAATAGAATAGAGAAAGTACAAGAAACTTTTAACAAGGACCTAGAAGAACTAAAGAGGAAAAAAGCAATGATGAACAACACAATAAGTGAAATTAAAAATACTCTAGAAGGGATCAATAGCAGAATAACTGTGGCAGAAGAACGTATAAGTGACCTGGAAGATAAAATAGTGCAAATAACTGCTGCAGAGCAGAATAAAGAAAAAAGAATGAAAAGAACTGAGGACAGTCTCAGAGACCTCTGGGAGAACATTAAATGCATGAACATTTGAATTATAGGGGTCCCAGAAGAAGAAGAGAAAAGGAAAGGGACTGAGAAAATATTTGAAGAGATTATAGTTGAAAACTTCTCTAATATGGGAAAGGAAATATTTAATCAAGTCCAGGAAGCATAGAGAGTCCCATACAGGATAAATCCAAGGAGAAACACACCAAGACACATATTAATCAAACTGTCAAAAATTGAATACAAACAAGACATATTAAAAGCAGCAAGGGAAAAAACAACAAATAGCACACAAGGGAATCTCCACAAGGTTAACAGCTGATCTTTCAGCAGACACTCTGCAAGCCAGAAGGGAGTGGCAGGACATATTTAAAGTGATGAAGGAGAAAAACCTGCAACCAAGATTACTCTACCAAGAAGGATCTCATTCAGATTTGATGGAGAAATTAAAACCTTTACAGCCAAGCAAAAGCTGAGAGATTTCAGCACCACCAAACCAGCTTTACAACAAAAGCTAAAGGAACTCCTCTAGGCAAGAAACACAAAAGAAGGAAAAGACCTACAATAACAAACCCAAAACAATTAAGAAAATGGGTATAGGAACATACATATCGGTAATTACCTTAAATGTAAATGGATTAAATGCTCCCACCAAAAGACAAAGACTGGCTGAATGGATACAAAAACAAGACTGGTATATATGCTATCTACAAGAGACCCAGTTCAGACACAGGGACACATACAGAATGAAAGTGAAGGGATGGAAAAAGATATTCCATGCGAATGGAAATCAAAAGAAAGCTGGAGTAGCAATTCTCATATCAGACAAAATAGACTTTAAAATAAATACTATTACAAGAGACAAAGAAGGACACAACATAATGATCTAAGGATAGATCCAAGAAGAAAATATTAACAATTTTAAATATTTATGCACCGAACATAGGAGCACCTCAATACATAAGGCAAATACTAACACCCATAAAAGGGGAAATTGACAGTAACACTTTCATAGTAGGGGACTTTAACACCCCACTTTCACCAATGGACAGATCATCCAAAATGAAAATGAAAAAGGAACACAAGCTTTAAATGATACATTAAACAAGATGGACTTAATTGATATTTATAGGGCATTCCATCCAGAAACAACAGAATACACAATTTTCTCAAGTGCTCATGAAACATTCTCCAGGATAGAGCATATCTTGGGTCACAAATCAAGCCTTGGTAAATTAAAGAATATTGAAATCATATCAAGTAACTCTTCCAACCACAACGCTATGAGACTAGATATCAATTACAGGAAAAGATCTGTAAAAAATACAAATGCATTGAGGCTAAACAGTACACTACTTAATAACCAAGTGATCACTGACGAAATCAAAGAGGAAATTAAAAAGTACCTGGGAACAAATGACAATGGAGACGCAATGACCCAAAACTTATGGGATACAGCAAAAGCAGTTCTAAGAGGGAAGTTTATAGCAACACAATGCTACCTTAACAAACAGGAAAAATCTCAAATAAACAACCTAACCTTGCACTTAAGGCAATTAGAGAAAAAAGAACAAACAAAACCCAAAGTTAGCAGAAGGAAAGAAATCATAAACATCAGATCAAAAATAAATGAAAAAAATGAAGGAAATGATAGCAAATATCAGTAAAACTAAAAGCTGGTTCCTTTACAAGATAAACAAAATTGATAAACCATTAGCCAGACTCATCAAGAAAAAAAGGAAGAAGACTGAGATCAATAGAATTAGAAATTAAAAAGGAGAAGTAACAACTGACACTGCAGAAATAGAAAGGATCATGAGAGATTACTACAAGCAACTCTATGCCAGTAAAATGGAAACCTGGAAGAAATGGACAAATTCTTAGAAATGCACAACCTACTGAGACTGAACAAGGAAAAAATAGAAAATATGAACAGACCAATCACAAACACTGAAATTGAAACTGTGATTAAAAGTCTTCTAACAAACAAAAGCCAAGGCGCAGACGGCTTCAAAAGTGAATTTTGTCAAACATTTAGAGAGCAGTTAACACCTATCCTTCTCAAACTCTTCCAAAATATAGCAGAGGGAGGAACACTCCCAAACTCATTCTACGAGGCCACAATCACCCTTACCAACACCAGACAAGGATGTCACAAAGAAAGAAAACTACAGGCCAATATCACTGATGAACATAGATGCAAAAATCCTCAACAAAATATTAGCAAACAGAATCCAACAGCACATTAAAAGGATCATACACCATGATCAAGTGGGGTTTATTCCAGGAATGCAAGGATTCTTCAATATACGCAAATCTATCAATGTGATAAACCATATTAACAAATTGAAGGAGAAAAACCATATGATCATCTCAATAGATGCAGAGAAAGCTTTTGACAAAATTCAACACCCATTTATGATAAAAACCCTGCAGAAAGTAGGCATAGAGGGAACTTTCCTCAACATAATAAAGGCCATATATGACAAGTCTACAGCAAACATCATCCTCAATGGTGAAAAACTGAAAGCATTTCCAGTAAGATCAGGAACAAGACAAGGTTGCCCACTCTCACCACTCTTATTCAACATAGTTTTGGAAGTTTTAGCCACAGCAATCAGAGAAGAAAAGGAAATAAAAGGAATCCAAATTGGAAAAGAAGAAGTAAAGCTGTCACTGTTTGCAGATGACATGATGCTATACATAGAGAATCCTAAAGATGCTACCAGAAAACTACTAGAGCTAATCAATGAATTTGGTAAAGTAGCAGGATACAAAATTAATGCACAGAAATCTCTGGCATTCCTATATACTAATGATGAAAAATCTGAAAGTGAAATCAAGAAAACACTCCCATTTACCATTGCAACAAAAAGAATAAAATATCTAGGAATAAACCTACCTAAGGAGACAAAAGACCTGTATGCAGAAAATTATAAGACACTGATGAAAGAAATTAAAGATGATACAAATAGATGGAGAGATATACCATGTTCTTGGATTGGAAGAATCAACATTGTGAAAATGACTCTACTACCCAAAGCAATCTATAGATTCAATGCAATTCCTATCAAACTACCACTGGCACTTTTCACAGAACTAGAACAAAAAATTTTGCAATTTGTATGGAAACACAAAAGACCCCGAATAGCCAAAGCAATCTTGAGAACGAGAAAAGGAGCTGGAGGAGTCAGGCTCCTGACTTCAGACTATACTACAAAACTACAGTAATCAAGACAGTACGGTACTGGCACAAAAACAGAAAGATAGATCAATGGAACAGGATAGAAAGCCCAGAGATAAACCCACACACATATGGACACCTTATCTTTGATAAAGGTGGCAGGAATGTACAGTGGAGCAAGGACAGCCTCTTCAATAAGTGGTGCTGGGAAAACTGGACAGGTACATGTAAAAGTATGAGATAAGATCACTCCCTAGCCCCATACACAAAAATAAGCTCAAAATGGATTAAAGACCTAAATGTAAGGCCAGAAACTATCAAACTCTTAGAGAAAAACATAGGCAGAACACTCTATGACATAAATCACAGCAAGATCCTTTCTGTCGCACCTCCTAGAGTAATGGAAATAAAAACAAAAATAAACAAATGGGACCTAATGAAACTTCAAAGCTTTTGCACAGCAAAGGAAACCATAAACAAGACCAAAAGACAACCGTCAGAATGGGAGAAAATATTTGCAAATGAAGCAGCTGACCAAGGATTAATCTCCAAAATTTACAAGCAGCTCATGCAGCTCAATAACAAAAAAGCAAGCAACCCTATCCAGAAATGGGCAGAAGACCTAAATAGACATTTCTCCAAAGAAGATATACAGATTGCCAACAAGCACATGAAAGAATGCTCAACATCATTAACCATTAGAGAAATGCAAATCAAAACTACAGTGATATATCTTTTCACACCGGTCAGAATGGCTGTCATCAGAAAATCTAGAAACAATAAATGCTGGAGAGGGTGTGGAGAAAAGGGAACCCTCTTGCACTGCTGGTGGGAATGTGAATTGGTTCAGCCACTATGGAGAACAGTATGGAGGTTCCTTAAAAAACTACAAATAGAACTACCATATAACCCGGCAATCCCACTATTGGGCATATACCCTGAGAAAACCGAAATTCAAAAACAGTCATGTACCAAAATGTTCATTGCAGCTCTATTTACAATAGCCCGGAGATGGAAACAACCTAAGTGCCCATCATCGGATGAAAGGATAAAGAAGATGTGGCACATATATACAATGGAATATTACTCAGCCATAAAAAGAAACGAAATTGAGCTATTTGTTGCGAGGTGGATAGACCTAGAGTCTGTCATACACAGTGAAGTATGTCAGAAAGAAAAAGACAAATACCGTATGCTAACACATATATAGGGAATTTAATGAAAAAAAATATCATGAAGAACCTAGGCGTAAGACAGGAATAAAGACGCAGACCTCCTGGAGAATGGACTTGAGGATATGGGGAGGGGGAAGTGTGAGCTGTGACAGGGCGAGAGAGAGTCATGGATATATACACACTAACAAACGTAGTAAGGTAGATAGCTACTGGGAAGCAGCAACATGGCACAGGGATACTGGCTCGGTGCTTTGTGACAGCCTGGAGGGGTGGGATAGGGAGGGTGAGAGGGAGGGAGACGCAAGAGGGAAGACATATGGGAACATATGTATAACTGATTCACTTTGTTATAAAGCAGAAACTAACACACCATTGTAAAGCAATTATACCCCAATAAAGATGTTTAAAAAAAAGCTATAAAAAAAAGAAGTAAAGCTGTCACTGTTTGCAGGTGATATGATACTATACATTGAGAATCCTAAAGATGCTACCAGAAAGCTACTAGAGCTAATTAGTGAATTTGGTAAAGTAGCAGGATACAAAATTAATGCACAGAAATCTCTGGCATTCCTATACAGTAATGATGAAAAAATCTGAAAGTGAAATCAAGAAGACACTCCCATTTACCATTGCAACAAAAAGAATAAAATATCTAGGAATAAACCTACCTACGGAGATGAAAGACCTGTATGCAGAAAATTATAAGACACTGATGAAAGAAACTAAAGGTGATACAAACAGATGGAGAGATATACCACGTTCTTGGATTGGAAGAATCAACATTGTGAAAATGACTCTACTACCCAAAGCAATCTACAGATTCAACGCAATCCCTATCAAACTACCACTGGCATTTTTCACAGAACTAGAACAAAAAATTTCACAATTTGTATGGAAACACAAAGGACCCCGAATAGCCAAAACAATGTTGAGAACAAAAAACAGAGCTGGAAGAATCAGGCTACCAGACTTTAGACTATACTACAAAGCTACTGTAATCAAGACAGTATGGTACTGGCACAGAAACAGAAAGATAGATCAATGGAACAGGATAGAAAGCCCAGAGATAATCCACGCACATATGGTCACCTTATCTTTGATAAAGGAGGCAGGAATGTATAGTGGAGAAAGGACAGCCTCTTTAATAAGTGGTGCTGGAAAAACTGGACAGGTACATGTAAAAGTATGAAATTAGGGCTTCCCTGGTGGCACAGTGGTTGAGCGTCTGCCTGCTGATCCAAGGGACACGGATTTGTGCCCGAGTCCGGGAAGATCCCACAAGCCATGGAACTGCTGGGTCCATGAGTCATGCCTGCTGAGCCTGCACGTCTGGAGCCTGTGCTCCACAGCGGGAGAGGCCACAACAGTGAGCGGCCGCAGTACCGCAAAAAAAAAAAAAAAAAAAAAAAGAAGTATGAAATTAGAACATTCCCTAACACCTTACACAAAAATAAACTCAAAATGGGTTAAAGACCTAAATATAAGGCCAGACACTATCAAACTCTTATAGGAAAACATATGCAGAACACTCTATGACATAAATCACAGCAAGATCCTTTTTGACCCACCTCCTAGAGAAATGGAAATAAAAACAAAAATAAACAAATGTGAACTAATGAAACTTAAAAGCTTTTGCATAGCAAAGGAAACCATAAACAAGACCAAAAGACAACCGTCAGAATGGGAGAAAATATTTGCAAATGAAGCAACTGACCAAGGATTAATCTCCAAAATTTACAAGCAGCTCATGCAGCTCAATAACAAAAAGGCAAGCAACCCAATCCAGAAATGGGCAGAAGACCTAAATAGACATTTCTCCAAAGAAGATATACAGATTGCCAACAAGCACATGAAAGAATGCTCAACATCATTAACCATTAGAGAAATGCAAATCAAAACTACAGTGATATATCTTTTCACACCGGTCAGAATGGCCGTCATCAGAAAATCTAGATACAATAAATGCTGGAGAGGGTGTGGATAAAAGGAACCCTCTTGCACTGTTGATGGGAGTGTAAATTGATACAGGCACTATGGAGAACAGTATGCAGTTTCCTTAAAAAACTAAAAATTTGAACTACCATATGACCCAGCAATTCCACTATTGGGCATATACCCTGAGAAAACCATAATTCAAAGAGTCATGTACCAAAATGTTCATTACAGCTCTATTTACAATAGCCAGGACATGGAAGCAACCTAAGTGTCCATCAACAGATGAATGGATAAAGAAGGTGTGGCACATGTTTACAGTGGAATATTATTCAGCCATAAAAAGGAATGAAACTGGGTTATTTGTAGTTACGTGGATGGACCTAGAGACCGTCATACAGAGTGAAGTAAGTCAGAAAGAGAAAAACAAATACCATATGCTAACACATATATATGGAATCTGAGGGAAAAAAAAAAAAGGTGATGAGGTACCTAGGGGTAAGATGGGAATAAAGGCACAGAGTTACTAGAGAATGGACTTGAAGATACGGGGAGGGTGAAGGGTAAGCTGTGACAAAGTGTGAGAATGGCATGGACATATATACACTACGAAACATAAAATAGATAGCTAGTGGGAAGCATCTGCATAGCACAGGTAGATCAGCTCGGTGGTTTAGCTAGTGGGGTGGGATAGGGAGGGTGGGAGGGAGGGAGACGCAAGAGGGAAGAGATATGGGAACATATGTGTATGTATAGCTGATTCACTTTGTTATAAAGCAGAAACTAACACACTATTGTAAAGCAATTATACTCCAATAAAGACATTAAAAAGAAAAAAGATAGTAAACTTAACTGGGAATCAGAAAAAAAAAAAAGAAAAGATGGACTCTTCAAGAAATGTGTTGGAATAATTGGTTTTTTGGAAAAATACTTAGACCTTTACTAAATATTATGCAAAAATAAATTGCAGGTGGAATAAAGATCTAATGATAAAATATAATGCTATAAAATGTTAGAAGAGAAAAGAGGAATTTTTGTGTAATCTTGGGATAGGAAAGGCTTTCTTAAGCAAAACACAATCCAGAAGCGATCGAAGAAGAAAAATGAATATATTTTACTACATCAAAGTGATACATTTCTGTTGACTACAGTATACCGTATACAAAGTAAATGGATAAATGAAAAACTGGAAGACCTATTTGCAACATATTAACAAAGGATTAAATAATATCCTTCCATATATTAAACACTTCTATAAATCAGTAGGAAAAGGATGAATGCCCTCTATGAAAATTAAGTATATGAACAAGCATTCCACAAAATAAGAAACATAAATGGCCTAATATATGAAAGATGCTTAACTTCATCAGCAATCAAATAAATGAAAATTTAAATAATCATTTAGATACTGTTTTTTAGCCTTTCCATTTGACAAAGATTTAAAAAAATCATAACACTTCTGCTGGTAAATGGGGTTGGAAAACATATATACTCTTGGTGGGAGTGTAAATTGCTACAGTATAGCACTGACTTTCTAGAGGCAATGTGGCAATATTATCAAAAATTAAAATGTATATAATCTTTAATCCAGATATTTCACATCTAGAAATTTTTCCAAGGAAATACCACAACAGTATATGGTCCCAGTTATTTGTGTAAGGGTGCTAATTACAGCAGGCTTATAATTGCCAGTATAAAAAGGGAAGTATTCCATATGCCCATCAACAAGGGATTTGTTAAACAAGTCATAATGCCCATCAATAGGGGATTTGTTAAACGAATTGTGATGTATCCATATAGAATACTAGCTGTGTGGCTGTTAGAAGCAGATCTACTGGCATATAAACTGATACGGAAACATCTCTGTGACATATTGTTAAGCTTTTAAAAAATCACACCTCAATATGTATCACGTGATTCCATTTGTGTTTTAAAAGGAAAAAAAGTGTATGTGTGGGCAGTTTATTTTAAATGTTAATTTAAAACATAATTGAGATTGTAGTTGGTAATCTATTCTTTCTTCTCTTTTTTGCAATTCAGTGGTTCATCATGGATTTCTATCCATGTCAGTGCATATAGATCTACATCATCCCTTTGGTAGATGTATATGTATCAACATTCTGTTTGTTTTAAAATGCTATGTTTGTGCATATATAATGAAGATAAAAGAGTAAAAATTCAAGAAGAATATCCGTACAGTTGTTAACAAAGATTACACTGAGAGGAGGAAGAGGACTTTCGTTACTAGTGGATTGACTGATTTTTCTTAAGTATAGATATATACTTAGCAAAAATAATAAAAATATTTCTATTTAAGGAAGAAAAACATAGTTTTTAAAAACTTATGTTTATAGAAAGTGTAAAACTAGAAAGCGCCTCAAAACCTCTTTAAAGTTTGAGAAATCAATAGCTATTAACATTACTTAACGATAAGAAAAAAAAGGGTGGGAAAAGAATAGAAAGGAGGAATCAGAAAGAGATTTTTTCCAAAGGAAAAGAGATATGAATGAAAATAATAGCAGCTTCAGGAATTCAGTTAGCATCCTAGCCTCTGCTTTAGTGTGTTTGTAGTTCATTGTTTATTTCACGTTTCTACCAAAAACGTATCATTCTCTAGAGAAATACAATAATTATTTTTCTTTGTGATTGGAGAAAGCAACATAAAAATTTAAGCAAAAGCATTAACTTTTTAGCATCTTAAAATCTTTTTCTCAGTCAGCTGTTTATCTCAAACTGTCTTTCCCAAACTCCTGTTAAACAGAGTTTTAAATTCACGTTACAGTGTGAATGCAAACTATACATTTTTAAGACTTTATTAATTTTTTAGAGTACTTTTAGATTCACGACAAAATTAAGGAGAAAGTACAGAGATTTCTGGTACACCCCCTGCACCCACACATGCATAGCCTCCTCCGTTATCAACATCTTCACCAGAGGGATACATTTTTTACAATTATGAGGCTGTGCACTACCTACTGCGCTAATGAGTCTCCTAAATTTTTTACAATTGATGAGCCTACACTGACACATCATTATCACTGAAAGTCCACAGTTTACATTAGGATTCACTCTTGGTGGTGTACTAAATATATATATTTTAGCCTTTTACATGAGGCAAATAATTTTTCATATAAGATATAGAAAATGAGGCTTTGTGTTCTCATGATCTAGAGATTTATATCTTTATTATTGATTCTGACCTGGGTGTTCTTATAAAATACCAGATGTAAATTTTTTAGTATTTGTTATTTTAACTTTTAGAAGTGTATATTATTTGACTCACTTTTTGTTTTAATTAGGTAACTGGGAAAAAGGCATATGCTACAAGCCAGCAGATTTATGAAGCAGTTAAATCATTGTGGACAAAAAACAACAAAAAAGAGTCACTTCCTGAACCTAAAGAAAAAACTAAGGTAGAGTTTAAATGGACCAAAAAGGTAGATTTTGAGTTTTGTTTGGGTGGGTTTTAGCTTGTAATGAGAGTCCTAGACAGAAGTCAAGGATGGACTGAAAAGAGATGAAGGAATATACTACCTTTGCATGCTATAATTTTCTTTATTTTTCTGTGAAAATTCAATGTATTATTACATACCTAGTACAAATAATAGTGCCTAATACATAGTAAATGAAAAAAATAATAATTTTCTTAATTTTGTATATAGTAATATGAAAAAAACTAAAAATGACTGCTTAGAAGAGAAACAGTTTTTCCTAGAGTTAAGTCCTAAGACATATGTTGCTGTTAGGTCTTTGTAAAGTGTGTATGGTATTCTTGGCAACAATATATGAATAGAGTCCTTAATCATAACATCTTCCATTTTAGTCAACAACATAACATAAAGCCCATTTCACTGGAAGCAATATTAATATTAATTATGGACTAAGCAATGAGGTCTAGATTTTTCGTGTTCTGGTTTGATTTTAAGATGAAATTTTGGATATCTATAAAAGTAAATTCCTTTAGGAATTATGCCATTAAATCAATTTTCACAACTAGAATTTTGATGAGTTAAGCAACAAAGAGTTTGTTTTCTTATAAAAATGTGGAAATCACATATTACATGTTATTGCTTCAAGACAGAATTATATTAACAATCAACCAAAAACAGACTGTTTGAACTTATATAGAAGATTATTTCATGGTTCCTTATTGATTAGTTTTAATCATGTTTCCTATGACACCAGTACTCTCAAACTTGAGAACATTTCATGCTTTGTATTAGGAATAGGGCAGCAAGAACTATTATAGCACATACATTGTAAAGATAGCATTCGTATTAATTTTCAGTCCCTGATACATAGCATTTAAACTCAAGATTGACATAAAATCAATTAGCAAAAGAAAGTCAGTTTGTAACTAAGTTATTTATGGCCTTATTACCAATTGCATTTTGATTTACAGTACTGTATCATTAGCATGCTACAACTTTCCTTATGGCTCTTTCTATTTTGAGGAAGGTTTTATAAAATCTTTTTTTTTTACATCTTTATTGGAGTATAATTGCTTTACAATGGTGTGTTAGTTTCTGCTTTATAACAAAGTGAATCAGTTATACATATACATATGTTCCCATATCTCTTCCCTCTTGCGTCTCCCTCCTTCCCACCCTCCCTATCCCACCCCTCCAGGTGGTCACAAAGCACTGAGCTGATCTCCCTGTGCTATGCGGCTGCTTCCCACTAGCTATCTACCTTACGTTTGGTAGTGTATATATGTCCATGCCTCTCTCTCGCTTTGTCACAGCTTACCCTTCCCCCTCCCCATATCCTCAAGTCCATTCTCTAGTAGGTCTTGAGCTATTTGTAGTGAGGTGGATAGACCTAGAGTCTGTCATACAGAGTGAAGTAAGTCAGAAAGAGAAAGACAAATACCGTATGCTAACACATATATATGGAATTTAAGGAAAAAAGTGTCATGAAGAACCTAGGGGTAAGACAGGAATAAAGACACATGCTATAATTTTTTAAGATATTTTATTCTTTTAGTAAAATGATTTACTTATGAAAGAAAAATCCTTTTTGGTAAACAGCTAGGAAGCTCTGATGAAATAGAAATACCTGCAAAAACAACTCACAACCTGAAACATTCAGTGCCTTTGTCAACAGAACTCAGCTCTGAAACAAAGACCAAATCAGAATCCACCTCAGGTTTGTTTGGAATAATTCAATTTTGTTTTCATTCTTTTCTTAAATAATTTTATAGTATTATAATTAGTAGTTTGAACTTATTTATGTGTTTTCCTCATAAATGTTTTGTTTTTCTCATATCTATAGTCTGTGTATCTTTTTAGGTTATGAGGTACTCAGATATGTGGAACTTTTTCTAATTGCCACATAGCTCATAACATAGTTCTTGGCATATGGGAGTAGAGAATAATAGCACTGGCTGGTTGGGTGAGTGAAGCATTTAATCAATTTATAGATGTGAGATTTTTAATCAGGTGGGGGAAAATGTGTCTTTCTGGATTCTACCAGTTTACAGGCTATGACGAGTCACATCTACATAGAAGAAATATCAGGCTTCCATTTCTTGTGCTATCTACCCCTATCAATCTTCTCTTCTACCATCAGTTTTATTTAGTTTAGATACTAAGAACTTTCAGCATCAAATAATAAAAATAACACAAGTTATATAATATTAATATTTTTGCTAGTATTAGATACAGGCAATTAATACTTTGTGGGACCAAATAGTGACAATTATACTTCCTAGGTAAATACTACCATGGTTTTACTGTGATCAAAAAGAAAGTAACAGAGTGTTTAGTACCATTTCAGTAGTGTATTCACATAAACTCACCAGTCACTGGTTTATGTAGGTTTATCTATACCAAGTAAATGGTACTATGCATTAAGTTGTCTTATTACAAATAGGACCAACTCAGAGGTAGAGAATTAGGGAATAATGAAAATATCTCCCCTTTACTGAGCAACTGCTGTGGTGCAAAGAACTGTTAGTATGTTATGTTATTCAATCCTCTCCCAAAAAGCAAAACAAAAAAACTCTGGTATATATGTAATTATAATTGTTTTATGATAAAGAGACTGAGACTCAGGGAGCTTAAGTAACTTGCCCAAAATTATAGTTTATGAATAGAGTTGTGTTTATAGTCCAGATATTACTGACACCAAAGTTCCAGCACTTTCCATTGCATATAGATTATCTAATTTAAAGCCAGAGTTTAGTCTCTAATTTCAGCCTCCTCCTCTTTTACTTAATCTTTATAAAAGCTGTCACTGAGTAAACCTGATTTGAGTTTTACTATTTCCTGTCACGTCTCCTTTCTAATCAAGATAAGTTATACAGTGTTTAGACTCTCTCTGAGTAATCCCCAGTTGATCGTATTCCCACAGGCATATAATATATCTGGTCATTTCTCTAAATGCCTGTCAACTCCAGAGATCTTTGTGGAGATGTTGCAGCTTCACAATGGGACCAAACCATCCCCAGCCAATGTCTTTTCTTCACATATCTGGATTCTGGAACATTTTGCCTGCCTGTCATGGGTAATGTGGTAAATGAAAAGCATTCTAAGGAGACATGTAGAAGAGAGAAATACCCAGTACTATTCATCCTTATATAGTATTCAGATTTGATTATACTTGAGACCCTTGAGACTATTTCCACATTTCATATGCAATCCCAAAGGTCCAAGACACAGAAAACAGTAGTGATTATGAGTACAGGTTTTAGAATAGAACCTGGATCTGAATCCTAAATCCAACATTTACTAGTTTTATTGCCTGGGGCAAGTTATCTAATACCTCAAGCCTTGGTCTCCTCATCTGTAAAAGGAGGACAATAATAGTGTTTTTCTGACATGCTTGTTGTGAGGATTAAATGAGATATTGCATGTAAAGCAAAAAGTACAATGTCAAGCACATACTAAGTTCTCAGTAAGTGTTAGAAGATATCATTATCATTGGCCTAGAGTAATTAGCCATTTTGCCGATAAACAAATTTATTGTCATTGAGCACACTTTGGGAGCACATTACTTAGCTAGGGAACCTAGCCATGGCCACCACTTCTCACCATACAGAATAGATTGGGTGTACTGTCCAACTATATATCATGGCTCTGAATATGAGTTTGGTTGTTCTCTATCATCCATATACATTTATGCCAATAACTTATTTTGGGAATCACAAATTTGGAAATTTGGTGACATGGACCTCTTCAAAATCTGATGAAAGCAGAATGAAATCTCTCACAGTCTCACAAGATTAATGTCCCTCTCAGAGGTTGGCAAACTATGGACCCTGTGCCAAATCTGGCTCACGGACTATTTTTGTACATTTCACAAATGGTTCCTATGTGATTAAAATAGTTTAAAAATAAAAATAAAAATATTTCATGACAAGTTAAAATTGTATGAAATTCAAATTCCAGTGTCCATAAATAAAGTCTTATTGGAACACAGCCACACTCATTGTGTATTGTCTTGTCTGTGGCTGCTTTCACCCTAAAATGGCAGAGTTGAGTGGTTGTGATGGAGACCTTATGGTTTACAAAGTTGAAAATGTTTACTTTGGCCCTGTGCAAAGTTTGCTGATTTCTGTATTAGAGGGATGATGTGTGCCATATATACATGACTCATCTTCCCCTTTTGATATTTCCCAGATTATTTTATAAGTCATAACACTAAATAGTCAAACTCAGAACCCTGAAGGGCAAAACCAAATTTCCTACAGTCTTTTAGTGTGAGGGAGACAGAAACTCAGGCTGTCAATCAGAAGCTAGAGAGTATCATACCTGAGGAGGAGGGAGGAACCAGAGGTTGACTGACTCTTACTATAACTGCAGCTCAGCTCAGTGCCTGATTGGAGTGAGATGATAAGTACTTCACCCTTCCTAAAAGAGGAAAAGGGTCCCCCCTCTGGCCGATGATATCATCTGGAGCTTCTTCAGTTCTTTTTTACACGGTGTCCACCATACAAATAAAATACTAATCATGCAAAGAGGCAGGAAGATGTGACTAACAAAAGAGAAAAAAAAATAACAGCAGACCCACAGGTGATCTAAATACTGAAGTTAGCAGAAAAGCACTTTAACTATTACTAATATGTCAAATGGAAAACATGATGAACAAAATGGATAAAAAGATGGAGAATTTCACAGAAAGTTGAAATCTATTAAAAAATCAAGTGGATATTCTAGATGTGAAAAATACAGTACATGAAATTATGAACTCATTGGATAGGTTTAATAGCAGATCATATATAAAAAGAGGACAAATAATGAACTCAAATACAGAACAATAAAAAAATAGCCAAACTGAAGTACAGAGAGAAAAAAGATTGGAAAGAATAGAACAGCATGTGAAACTACTTTGCAATGACTAATATCTTTTAGTGTTTCAGTTACTGAAAAGCTGAATACTGAATATCATCCCAATTTTATACAAAAGAAACAAAAATAGAATCTCTAACATTCGTAACTTCACTCAGCAATTTATTAGTGATCTGTCCTATTTTTTTTGTACCTAACTTGCTTAAAATATAAATGAGATAAGACGTGAACTAAATTATCAGTGAACAGATAACACCTAATGGCTATTTGAGATAATAATTCATTGCTGTTTTATAACTTTAAATATCTTTATTCCTTTCCTGTTTGTATAACACCATCTTTTTTTAAAGTCTACTAAAAAAAACTAAGCATAAATTGTTTTTCATTAGAGATTTAAATATGATAAAGTACAAAGAAAATCATTACAATGATTAGGGGATTGAGATTCAAGAAGAGTTTTTATGATTGGTAATTCTTTGGGAGGACAGAGATCCCTGGATCAAAAGGGATGAAGAAATTTCTAAGAGGAAAGATATAATCCTTAATTACTCAGAAAAGCATGAGATGACCCTTTAAAAAAAAAGACAGAAATCAAATGACCTAGGTTGAATGGTTCTAAACCAGAGGGATCCACATCACAATTTCTTGAGTTTTTTTTTTTTTCTAAAATTCACTCTAACAAGAATTATAAATCAGAATCTCCAGAGGTGAGGCCTCCAAGCAGGTGGATTGTAGGAAAAGCTCCTCAGGGAATTCTCTATGCATATTCCTCTAGTTAATAATATCTGACATAAGCTATGGATAAACTAAAAATTTGAAGCCTTTCAACAAATTTTGAGAGGTGTAGCTCTAAAGGCAAAGGAGCCTTTCAAATTTAGGTGATCGGACCCTTTGACCATATTTTGGACAAGAATATAAATTAAGGTAGTGAGTAGAAGTGTTAGAGAACTTAGTCAATTGGTTGAAATTGTTAAGAAAATTAGACACATTCAGACTTACATAAAATAACTATTTGTCAATGCTTACTATAGTATGTCTGTTTGATTAAAAAAAAACATTGATTAAACTATTTCGTAGTATACTTTTCACTTGTACTGAGCAAAGGCTTCCACCAGGTGGCAGTAAAGATGCATTTGGGAAAGAAGCAGACAGAACCACTAAGCTTAACCTTTTCTGTGTGCTACAGACCCCTTCTCAGAATGTTTTAAATGCATAAACTAAAATGCATAGTAATGTATGAGCTTCCTTAATTGTGTTAATCAATAGTATCTAACAACATATCTGATTAAGGCTATAATTTTGAAGTAGTAGTAAGTGTAAATATTTCAAGATATCTGCAGCTGCAGCATGATTCTCTGTGATTTCTATTAGTGACAAAGTCTAAGGTACCATGAATAGTATTGTGGTTTGTTGCCTGCATTCATTATCGAAGAAAACGTTCATCTTCAGTCAAAGGTTAATGAAAATAAAGACAGATTTTCCCCTTCAACTTCATAGATCACATGAATTCTATCCACAGACCTCCCTCCCCCAAAGGGATCCCAGTTTAAAAATCTGTCTGTGGAGAACTGTATTAATGTCATAGATAGTGATTATTTAAGATCTGGCTGTTTTTAAAATATACTTAGTGATGAAATTACATATAGGTCTATCCCAGTTCATAAAGCAGAAACTGTTTATGAAAAGGTAGGTGTAAAATAAATAACTGTATGTAAATTTTTCCCCTTCAGTTTCATCATAAAACTGGAAATTAATTTCCTCTATGGAAAAAAGGTGTGTCTTCCAAATGTAAAAAAGAAATCGTTTCAAAATGAATCAGAGTTTGAAAAACATTTAAAATAAAAACAAGTTTGTGAAAAACATATTTTTAGTCTTATGTCACAAAGTAAATATAAAAATTGTTCTCACCTACTTACCATGCATAGGGTATTGTATGTACCACTTTGTGTGCATTATGTTGAATACTAAAAATAAATAATTAACATTGTTACTGCTCTAAGCCCCATTTTACAGAAGAGCCAGGGTTGTGTTTATTTCAGATTTTTCTTGTTTCTTGAGGTAGGATTGTATTGTTATAATCTTCTGTCTTAGAACTGCTTTTGCTGCATCCCGTAGGTTTTGGTCATCATGTTTTCATTGTCATTTATTTCTAGGTAATTTTTTATTTCCTCTTTGATTTCTTCAGTGATCTCTTGGTTGTTTAGTAGCATATCGTTTACCCTCCATTTGTATTTTTTACAGTATTTTTTCCTGTAATTGATATCTAGTCTTATAGCGTTGTGGTCAGAAAAGATGCTTGATACAATTTCAATTTTCTTAAATTTACCAAGGCTTGATTTGTGACCAAGGATGTAATCTATCCTGGAGAATGTTCCATGTGCACTTGAGAAGAAAGTATATTCTGTTGTTTTTGGATGGAATGTCCTATAAATATCAATTAAGTCCATCTGGTCTGTTGTGTCATTTAAAGCTTGTGTTTCCTTTATTTTGGGTTTGGATGATGTCTGTCCATTGGTGTAAGTCGGACGTTAAAGTTGCCTACTATTATTGTGTTACTGTTGATTTCCCATTTTATGGTTGTTAGCATTTGCCTTATGTATTGAGGTGCTCCTATGTTGGGTGCATAGATATTTCCAATTGTTATATCTTCTTTTTGGATTGATCCCTTGATCATTATGTAGTGTACTTCTTTGTCTCTTGTAATAGTCTTTATTTTAAAGTCTATTTTGTCTGATATGAGAATTGCTACTCCAGCTTTCTTTTGATTTCCCTTTGTATGGAATATCTTTTTCCATTCCCTCACTTTCAGTCGGTGTGTGCCCCTAAGTCTGAAGTGGGTCTCTTGTAGACAGCATATATATGGGTCTTGTTTTTGTATCGATTCAGCCAGTCTGTGTCTTTTGGGTGGAGCATTTAATCGATTTACATTTAAGGTAATTATTGATATGTATGTTCCTATTCCCATTTTCTTAATTGTTTTGGGTTTGTTATTGTAGGTCTTTTCCTTGTCTTGTGTTTCCAGCCTAGAGAAGTTCCTTTAGCATTTGTTGTAAAGCTGGTTTGGTGGTGCTGAATTCTCTTTTGATTTCTCTGTCAAACCTGAATGAGATCCTTGCTGGATAGAGTAATCTTGGTTGTCGGTTTTTCCCTTTCATCACTTTAAATATGTCCCACCACTCCCTTCTGGCCTGTAGAGTTTCTGCTGAAAGATCAGCTTTTAACCTTCTGGGGATTCCCTTGTATGTTATTTGTTGCTTTTCCATTCCTGCTTTTAATATTTTTTCTTTGTGTTTAATTTTTGCTAGTTTGATTAATATGTGTCTTGGTGTGTTTCTCCTTGGGTTTATCCTGTATGGGACTCTCTGTGCTCCCTGGACTTGATTGACTATTTCCCTTCCCATGTTGGGGAAACTTTCAACTATAATCTCTTCAGATATTTTCTCAGACCTTTTCTTTTTTTCTTCTTCTTCCGGGACACCTATAATTCGAATGTTGGTGTGCTTAATGTTGTCCCAGAGGTCTCTGAGACTGGCCTCCATTATTTTCATTCTTTTTTCTTTATTCTGCTCCTCAGCAGTTATTTCCACCATTCTATCTTCCAACTCACTTATCCGTTCTTCTGCCTCAGTTATTCTGCTATTGATTCCTTCTAGAGTATTTTTAATTACAGTTATTGTGTTGTTCATCACTGTTTGTTTGCTGTTTAGTTCTTCTAGGTCCTTGTTAAACATTCTTGTCTTTATTCTATTTCCAAGATTTTGGATCATCTTTACTATCATTACTCTGAATTCTTTTTCAGGTAGTTTGCCTATTTCCTCTTCATTTATTTGGTCTTGTGGGTTTTTATCTTGCTCTTTTGCCTGTAAGATATTTCTCTGTCTTCTCATTTTGTCTAATTTACAGTATTTGAGGTCTCCTTTCACTAGGCTGCAGGATTGTAGTTCCTCTTGCTTCTGTTCTCTGCCACTGGTGGTGGGGTTGGTCCAGTGTCTTGTGTAGGCTTCCTGATGGGAGGGACTGGTGCCTGCATTCTGGTGGTGGAGCTGGGTCTTTTCCCTCTGATGAGCAGGGCCGTGTCAGATGGTGTGTTTTGGGGTGTCTGTGAGCTTAGTATGACTTTAGGTTTTCTGTGTGCTGACAGGTGGGTTTGTGTTCCTATCTTGTTTGTTGTTTGGTGTGAGGCATCCAGCACTGGGAGCTGCTGGCAGTTGGGTGGAGCTGGGTCTTAGATTCAGATAGAGGCCTCCATGAGAGCGCTAGGTGATTAATCTTCCCTGGGGCTGGGAATTCTTTAGTGGTCCAGCATCCTCGACTTGGTGCTCCCACTCCAGAGCCTCAGGCCTGACTTCTGGTCGAGGGACCAAGACCCCACAAGTCGCTCGTCCCAGCAATAAAGGGGATTAAAAAAAAAAAACACTAACAAAACCCCAGACCAATGGTAAAGAGTAAAATCAAACAAACAGAAACAAGGAAACACACACAAACACACACACACAAAACAGAAAACAGAACCAGATAAATCAAATAGCAAGAGACCAGACAAACCAAAGAACAAAATCAAAGAATTAAGAAGAAAGCTGACAAAAACTCAAAACCAAAAAACAAAACCAAAGCAGAGTGCCAACTGAAAGATAAAGCAAAGAAACAAAACAAGACAGAACAACAGAAAAGCAATGTAGAAACAAATATAAAAAAATAAAATAGAAAATATATTAAAGAAAAAAAAGGAACAAACAAAACCAGAGCCAAATACAACAAAAAGCAAGAGAACAAACAGCCAGACAAATAGAAGAACTCAAAAATGAAATCAAACAATTAGGATTAAAACTAACAAAAACACATAACCTAAAAACAAAACCAGAGCATGTGCCATGCCAGCCAACTGAAGAATAAAGCAAGGAAACAGAACAAACCTATAAAAGTGATTTTTAAAAAATAATAATAATAAAATAAAAAGGGAAAAAAACAGGACAACAGAAAAGCAAAGTAGAAATAGAAATATATTAAAAAAGAAAAACACATTAAAGAAAAAGAGGAAAAGAAGGGAAAAGAACACAACAGAAAAGCAAAGTATAAATAGAAATATATTAAAAAATAGAAATACGTTATAAAACACAGAGATCCCAAAAGACTAAAAAAAAGAAACAACAACAAACAAAAACAGAAAAAGAAACCAAAAAATAATCTAGAACAAACAACAGAAGGAATCAAAACATAATAAAATTAATAGTAATAATTATGTTTCCCTGGGGTCTCCACGGTATTGTCCTTGCACACGCTGTGAACCACAGCCCAAGAGGCTCTCCTCTGCCTCTGGGCTGGTCTCCGGACCTGCTGTGGGCCCTGTGGGTACCACTCTGACTCTGATCTGGCCCACTACCTGTGTGCACTTGCCCCCAAATTCCACAGCTGCCAGAGCTAGACCATTTTCATTTGTGGGAACACTCACTGTCTACTCAGATATTCCATAGATGCAGGGTCTACCTAGCTGATTGCAGGGATTTAATCTGCAGCTTGTGCAGCTAATGGAAAGATTTTCAGTCTTCTTCCTTAGTCCCCCCCATCCCTGAGTTTCAGCTTTGGTTTTATCCCCATCTCTACATGTGGTCCACCCACAGGTGTCTGGTCCTGAGGCTGCCTTGGAGCTCTTGGGTCAGCCCCGGGAGGACCAGGCACAGAGGTGGTATGACTGCTTGGATCGCAGGAGCCCTGGTGGCACCAAATGTGCAGAGAAGCCAGCAGCTACAGGCAAAAGAGATATGGCCCTAGTGAGGGCCTTTTCTGGCACCCAGCGTAATATGTATGAGGGCCAGCCCTGGCCGGGGTTTTTCTGGCACCCGGCAGCAGGTGTGTGAGGGCCAGCCCTGAGAGGGCTTTTATTTTTATTACCCCGCAGCCAGTGCGTGAGGGCCAGCTCTAAGGGGGCTTTTTTTATTGCTCAGCAGCCAGTGCACAGGAGCCATCCCTGAGCAGGCTTCTTTTATTGTCATTGTCAGGCGCTGGCATGTGGGAAGAGGCTCAATAGTGGCTCCTCCACTTACGTGTGACTCAGCAATAGTGCCCTGCTTCCATGGTAGTCTGGTCTTCCTCCATAGGCATTCACTGCTGTGGATTTTCTCCCTCCTGTCTCCTCAGTCCGTCGCACAGCCAACAGCAGTTCTCGCTCTGGGCCTGTTCTCCAATCCCCACGCACCAACTCCCAGCCCCCTTGCACACCTGTGAACACATGTCCCAGTCTGGGGTACGTAGGGCTGTGGTATGGACCATCTGTATTTCTTACTCTGTCCTGTTTGCCACAGATCGGCTGTGTTACCCTCTTCCGACAGCCTCAAATGCTTCCCTTCTGTCCAAATTGATTTCCCCGTCAGAGAGGGGGTTTCCTCAAATTCAGGAATCTCTCTGCTTCAGCTCCCCAACCCCAGGGTGCTCTTCCCATCCTGCCTCCTCTCTTCTTTTTTCTGTCCTACCCAGTTATGAAGGGATCTGTATAGTCCTTTCGTCCAAGGTCTTCTGCTAGTTTTCAGCTGGTGTTCCATGAGAATTGTTGCATCTATAGATGTAGTCCTGCTGCACCCATGGAGAGAGATGAACTCCATATCCATCTACTCCACCACCATCTTGACTCTCCTCTCCTAATGTTCTTAACCTCAAAAAGTTGCAGTATCCAAAGGGCTCATTTCTTGGACCTCTTTTCTGATGTTCTGGAAGACTTCATATGGTCTCATAGTTTTAAATGCCATATATAGGCTAGGAGCATAAAATTTATAAACCAGCACAGGCTACTCCTGTGCTGAACTCTAGATTCACATTTCTAACTGCTTACTCAATATTTGTATTCAGATGTCTAGTTAGCAATTCAAATATAGCACATCCAAAACTTAACACTTCGTTTGCCTTCTCCCAAACATGGTTCTACACTTTCCCCTATCTCAGTAAATGTCAACTCCACTCTTCTAGTTTCTCAAGTTAAAGAGTCTCACTCACACAACATATTGAGTCCATTTAGGAAATCTTGTCCATTCTACCTTAAGAAGTTATCCAGAATCCAGTACCTTTTCACCACCTCCACTGCTACTGCCCTAATAAAAGCCATCAGCATCTCCCTCCTGGGGTACTGCAATAGCTTCGTAACTGCTCTCCCTACTTCCATGCTTGTTTCCCTATACTCTCTTCTCCCCATAGCCAAGAGTAATCTTTTAAAAAACATAACATCATGTCACTCCTCTGCTCAAAACTGTCCAGAGACTTCTCATCTCTTAGAATAAGGAGAAAAACTTTGCCATGGCCCTATGTGGCCTGACCTTCCATTGTTTTCTGATCATACCTCCTACCACTCTCATTGTACCCACCATCAGCATATCTTGCCAACTCTGTTCTAGCCATACTGGCCATTTTATGGCTCCTCAGACATGCCTAAGTTCTATTACACTTGCTGTCTGCTCTTCCTGTAAGGCATTTCCCTCAGATATCTACAGGGCTCACACCTTCACCTCCTTCAGTTCTTTGCGCAAATATAGAAGGCTTGGGCTTCCCTGGTGGTGCAGTGGTTGAGAGTCTGCCTGCCAATGCAGGGGACACGGGTTCGAGCCCTGGTCTGGGAAGATCCCACATGCCACGGAGCAACTAAGCCCGTGCACCACAGCTACTGAGCCTGCACGTCTGGAGCCTGTGCTCTGCAACAAGAGAGGCCGCGACAGTGAGAGGCCCGCGCACCGCGATGAAGAGTGGCTCCCGCTCGCCGCAACTAGAGAAAGCCCTTGCACAGAAACGAAGACCCAACACAGCCATAAATAAATAAATAAATAAATTTATAAAAAAATATAGAAGGCTTTCCCTGGCCACCCTATTTAAAACTGCAAACCACCCAAGCACTCCATATGCCCCTCCTTCCTGATTTATTTAATATTTTTTTTGCGTAGCACTTACCACCTTCTGGTATGTCATTTAGTTTATTGTCTCTCTCACCCAACTTGAATGTTAGGTCCATGTTGGCAGACATTTTTATCTGTTTTGTTCGCTGATGTGTGCCCCATATCAACAGGAAATTTGTTAAATGAATGACTAATATTTTTCATTTTAATACTTTATCAGGTGCTACACAGTTTATGGCTGACCCCAAGCTCATGGATCACGGGCAGTCCCATCCAGAAGATGTAGATATGTACAGCACTAGAAGCTGAAATAGTCTGCATAGAGAACTACAAGATGTGTGAAGTTGCGAATAACAGTGAAAAAAATCATGTAATGGGTAACTGTGATGCATGGAGTATAATTTAAACCAAGTTTTTCCCTTACATCTTCTAATGTACAGTTAGACAAATCACATAAGTGATTAAAACTCAAATTGAATACAATCCGAACAATACTAAATGATCGATGAGGAGGCAGAGGTAAAAGTATTAGGATGCATTTGGTGATTTTTAAGGGTATTTATAAAAAAATAAAAGTAAATATATGAACACTGATGAGACTAAAATCTGAAAAAAATATGTATGTGTGTATATAATTATGTATATATATGCACATATATATTTGTTTAACTTTTATGAATTAATGTCAGCCAAATTAGAATTGTGTGTGGAAGGATGTGTTCCCTCCCCCTCTGTTTTTCATTTCCCAGAGCTGGAATAAAATATCCATATTTTATGACACTTGAGCTTGGCTTTGTCTCTGTTTTATTAATGTTAACTCCTCTTAAATGTCCCAAAATACCTCTAACTATTTGAGAGGAACATATGCTACATGGGACCCCCAATGCTGCTTAGCATTCCTTCTACTGGTTCCTGGGTGGTTTCCTATTCTGTTTTCCAGGACAGGCATTACAGACCTTTTATTCTCAAACCTCCTATACCTGCCAATGATGACTGTCTCCTATTACATAGAGAAAAAAATAAGTTATTACACATAGTTTTTCCCAACTTCTTCACATCTACCTTCAAGACTTACCTCTTTTCAGCCATGCATCCCCCTTTTCTAAAGCTAATGCTTCTATTTGTGTTCCTGATCTCCTCCTTTCCTATCTTTTCCAGTACCATATTCCATCCCATTTAATCTTCAGTCTTTGGTTTCTCTTTTCATTCATTTTGTTTTCTCAATCTCTAAATAGCTTCAGATCTTCTTTATCCAAAGACAACAGTAACAAAAACCTTTCCCCAACTCTACATCTTCCTCTTGAGCTATCTTTTCTTTCTCTTTCCTATGATTTTCAGACTTCATAAAACAGTAATTAATGTCACTTTCTTACTTCCTCACTTTCAATTCCTCTCTAAGTTGTGACACCTTGGCCTCTATACCTACTTGAATATTCTGTAATGTTTGACTCTTGACCACTCCCTCCTAAAATTCAGTTCTCCCTTTGGTGTCATTGCTGCTTCTCTTGTTATTCTTCATTCTTCTCTTGCTCTGAATCCCTTAAATGCTGAGGCTCCTCAGGTTGCATTTCTAGTCTTTTCTCATTCTGTGCTCTCTCATTTCCATTCAACATACTTTACTGACTTCAGCTACCATTTATATGTCATTATTATTTATATTTCCAGCTCCTGTATTTCTCCAGAAGTGTATAGCTATCTTTCTAATTATTTGTTAGTCATATCCACCTAATATCCCATAGATATCCTCAATGTCAATAGACTTAAAACTAAATTGTCTCTACATCTCTCTCATTTCTGTTTTTCTCAAATCTTTTCTACCTTCTCTAATCCTTGCTCTCATTCAAGTCTTCTTCATCACTTTCCTGGATTATTATAGTAGCCCCTGGTTAATCTGCCTGATATCAATCTTGCTTTTTGTCATTTAACAATGCATTCTCCTTATAGGTAACAGTAAACCAGTTAACTGTAGCTTAAATAAGTGAGAGTCTATTTAAAGTCTGGGAATTGGTCAGTACAGGGTTGGTATAGTGGCTCATTGGTATCATCAAGGATCTAGACATTTTCTCTTTCTACTCTGCTCTTTAGCATGTTGATTTGTCACCTCATGATCACAAAATGGCTCCTATACCTCTGGGGAACACATACACACTCAGAGTAGGAAGAAGGGTTACAGAAACTGTACCAGATGCTTCTGACCCCCTTTTATCAGAGAAGTAAGTGCTTCCTCAAAAGACTTATGTCTATATCTTGACCAGAATTTGTCATGTAAGCCACATTTAGCTCAAGGAAGATTGGCAAGTCACATTTTTGTCTATGGAGAGAAAGGCAAGGGGTAAGGGATTTGGAATGGGTGTTGAGTTTAAGCTAACACACAGTGTCTGCCACCTTGTTCTTCTAACCCATCTGTCATATTATTATGACATAGTTATGTTTCTAACAACTGTTTTGGGTAGTTGTGTTCCTGAAGTCCTCAGTGGCTAATCATTGCCTACAGAATCAAATCAAGACCCCTTAGTATGACATACAAAGCCCTTAATATATGATCCCAACTAAACTTTAATCCTTCCTTCCTTCTCCCCACCCACCGTACTGCCAATGTATGTTATATTTTATCTATAACTTACCACTTGCCTCTTGAACATGCTTTGCTATTTTATGTCTCTTTTTCTCTGCCTATGTTGGTGTTTCCTCTTAGGATTTTTTCTGTCTCATCCTGCTTCATTCCAACTTCCTACTCATCCTTCAAACCTATCCTTTCTCAGTTTTCCAAGGTAGGATATAGATGCGCTCTCCTGTACATTCCCTTACATTTGGTATTTATAGCTGTGATAGCACATACATTTTATTATAAAACTAAAACTAGGTTAGTATTTTTTCACTTATAAGGCTCCTTGTGGGTATGACTGAATCATATATTTGTGTAGCTTTTATGCCCATGAATACCTGGTATGTAGTAGAAACTCACATGTTCTACCATGCTAGTTGTAACACAGAATTATAATTATTTTTGCACCCTATCAAAAGGCTTACATTCTACTAGAAAGGATAGAAACATACACAAATACAGTGTTCTATGTAGTATCTTCCCTAAGATAGGTACTACAAAAGAACTATGGATGCTCAGAGATGGAACGTAGTTCTGAGATGAAGTTAAGGAGGCAGTGGTCCTTGATCTGCTCAAGGTGGGGAAGCAGTTCACTTGCTAGTTTTTTATAGGTAAGCTTTTCAAAATTAAGCTTCAGCATTTTAAATAAATTTTTTTACCTCAGATCTGTTTATAAACAAATGCACCGATATTTCATCAAATCCAAGAAAAAAGTGCTGCCAGGTCACCTTATCTTTGATAAAGGAGGCAAGAATATACATTGGAGAAAAGACAGCCTCTTCAATAAGTGGTGCTGGGAAAACTGGACAGGTACATGTAAAAGTATGAAATTAGAACACTCTCTGGCACCATACAAAACAATAAACCCAAAATGGATTAAAGATCTAAATGTAAGGCTAGACACTATCAAACTCTTAGAGGAAAACATAGGCAGAACACTCTGTGACATAAATCACAGCAAGATCCTTTTTTTGTTTTTTTTTTTTTGCGGTTCGCGGGCCTCTCACTGTTGTGGCCTCTCCCGTTGCAGAGCACAGGCTCCGGACACGCAGGCTCAGGGGCCATGGCTCACGGGCTTAGCCGCTCCGTGGCATGTGGGATCTTCCCGGACCAGGGCACGAACCTGTGTCCCCTGCATTGGCAGGCAGACTCTCAACCACTGCGCCATCAGGGAAGCCCTTTTTGACACACCTCCTAGAGAAATGGAAATAAAAACAAAAATAAACAAATGGGACCTAATGAAACTTCAAAGCTTTTGCATAGCAAAGGAAACCATAAACAAGACCAAAAGACAACTGTCAAAATGGGAGAAAATATTTGCAAATGAAGCAACTGACAAAGGATTAATCTCCAAAACATACAAGCAACTCATGCAGCTCAATATCAAAAAATGAAACAACCCAATCCAAAAATGGGCAGAAGACCTAAATAGACATTTCTCCAAAGAAGATATACAGATTGCCAATAAACACATGAGAGAATGCTCAACATCATTAATCATTAGAGAAATGCTAATCAAAACTACAATGAGATATCATCTCACACCGGTCAGAATGGCCATCATCAAAAAATCTAGAAACAAATGCTGGAGAGGGTGTGGAGAAAAGGGAACCCTCTTGCACTGTTGGTAGGAATGTAAATTGATACAGCCACTATGGAGAACAGTATGAACGTTCCTTAAGAAACTAAAACTGGAACTACCATATGACCCAGCAATCCCACTACTGGGCATATACCCTGAGAAAACCATAATTCAAAAAGTCATGTACCAAATTGTTCATTGCAGCTCTATTTACAATAGCCAGGACATGGAAGCAACCTAAGTGTCCATCAACAGATGAATGGATAAAGAAGATGTGGCACATATATACAACGGAATATTACTCAGCCATAAAACAAAACGAAATTGAGTTATTTGTAGTGAGGTGGATGGACCTAGAGTCTGTCATACAGAGTGAAGTAAGGCAGGGAGAGAAAAACAAATACCATATGCTAACACATATATATGGAATCTAAGAAAAAGAAAAGTCATGAAGAACCTAGGGGCAAGACAGGAATAAAGACACAGACCTACTAGAGAATGGACTTGAGGATGTGGGGAGGGGGAAGGGTAAGCTGTGACAAAGTGAGAGAGTGGCATGGACATATATACACTACCAAACATAAAATAGGTAGCTAGTGGGAAGCAGCCCCATAGCACAGGGAGATCAGCTCGGTGCTTTGTGACCACCTAGAGGGGTGGGATAGGGAGGGTGGGAGGGAGGGAGATGCAAGAGGGAAGAGATATGGGAACATATGTATATGTATAACTGATTCACTTTGTTATAAAGCAGAAACTAACACACCATTGTAAAGCAGTTATACTCCAATAAAGATGGTAAAAAATAAAAAGTGCTGCCAGTTAATGATAATACTTACCCTGATTTCAGGTCTGTTAGTGTGTAAAAATATAAGCATTTGAAATATAATAAGATATGGAGGATAAAAAATATCCTAAAGCCAAGTGTAAGTTATTTTTGAATTATCTGCTATTTTGGATCATCAGCTCTGCTACTAGCCATTAGTATATTAGTTTGGATAATGGAAAGTTGACTGGTAAAATCTCTTTCAGAGTAAAAGATCTGCTGAAACGAGTTTGTTCACTTGTTGTATTGTACAACACTCAAAATCAAACTGCTGTTGGACTCAGGTGACATTTAAATATTGGAGCCTGTATTGGGACAATTTGTGATGAGTCATCTTTAACTCTTCCCCTGCCATGTCCATTAGTTCTTCTCTGTTAAACCTGAACAGATGCCTGCCCTCCTCGGAGGAAAGGTCTAAAGCCCCTCGACAAGTATAGTAGTCAGTAGAAGCCTGGTTCCAAATGACAACCAGAAACTTCATGCAGTTACACTGGCTTCTGACGGCTATCTGTTTAAAAACAAATGGATATTACTGTTACTTGAAAGTATAATCTTCATTAGTACATTTATTTTATTAAAGGTCTGTATGCAAGGCACTGTGTGTGTGTAAAATACTCCCAAAAAATAATACAATAGTTATCTCTTGGACTTCTCTAAATCTGTAAAAAGAAAAAAATTCCCATCAAGTTTTAAAATACTTTCTTTAGAAGTCCAAAACACATTTGCAAAGTCTACTCATTGGTTTTATATAAATCTACTTCACTATTTTTTTCTTTATTCTATAGAAAAAGTTTACCTAAAATTCTCATGTGTATTTCCAAAATATAAAAGAATCTTTTTATACTGTTCTCATATTCATACTGTAGATCTATTTTATGGGTAAAATTGCCTTCTAATCTCCCTTTTGCTTACTTCTGCTTTGTAGCACAGAGGTATATAATGTGGTTGTGTGTTATATAGAACACAACTCTTAATTAAACATAACTCAATTATGACCTGTATGAATATCTGATTTGAAGATCCAGTGTAATTAGAATTAAAAAATTAAACATATTTTGAGATTATGTTCAGATGTTAAGATAAATTGTCTAATTTATGCCATGTTAAGTAATAACATTTGATGAAGAAAAGGATAGCATATAGAATAAGAATACTAACTGTAATATATACCTGACCTAGCCTCTTCAGCATTTCAGCTCCAATACCTAGACCTTTTAAATAGATAATGCAAAATGAAAAAAACATAAGTTGAAAAACTCCATTTAAAAAGTTATTTGCTTTACTTTAAACCCTGTATCTGGTTGTTACATACTAGTAATAGCTTGTGTTGAAATTCAACTCATGAATGTTTTTCATATCTCTTTTTCCTAATTGGCATGTGGTTCCAAAGGTAATGGAAAAGATTTTGGATTTACTTTAAAGATCAGTGAAGAGGAAATGTGTCCCTATCACTATCATCTTATCACAGAATATATTTCTTATTCATTTTAGACAAACCAACACAAAATGTAAAAGCATGTTTTAAACATGAAAGTATAGCTTTCATAACTTGGCTTATTCAAGCCTTGATGGGAACTAATAAATCTTTTTCTAATCTGTGATTGAGTCTTCACCATAAGCAAGGATAACTAGGATAGTGATCAGGCTCATGAAATAGAAATAAGTTACATAAACTAACTTAAACACATTTATACTAACTCTCCTTAAATTAAAATATACCTTTTTAAAGTATAAGTAATACTATAAGTGTTACTTGACCTCGGTAAGCTTGTATGACATAAAAGTCCTCTAGGTAAAGTAACTTGCCAATCCAGGGGTCATATGTAAAGTAGTACATGGCAAATCCAACAGTCACTTTGCCTAGGAAGAGGAAAGAGAGGGTATAAAGAGGTTAATACTTTGAATCTTGTAATGTTCTTTCCTCCAAAATAACTATTAAAGTAATAAAAGCTTGCTGGACAAAACTTCAAGCAATACAGAAATGTATAAGGTAGAAGGTTTAAGTCCTTTATAATACAACCTTTAAGAGATAACCCATCTTTTAACAGTGTGGAGTATATTCTTCCTAAAATCTTTTTTCTATGCATTTACAAACATAAGTACATACCATACATTTTCTCTTAAAAACAAGACTCAGTTTATGTACTTTTGCTCTTCTCCTCTGCTTAATAGTAATTATATGCTATCAAACTGTACTTTGTTTTCAGGATAGAGAAAATATACTCTAGATTAAATTGAAAAAGGAAGGTTTATTTTACCTAATGGTTTTTGATGATTGTGTACTTCTGCAATCAAGCAGTAGAAAAGGGGATGATCCCCAAAGCCACCCCTGAGTACATCTGAAATATCAATTCACATAAAATATGTTAGAAAATTTACAGTAGAAAAAAGGAAGATGGTGGAGTTGGCAGCACCAGAATTCCTTTCTTCACCTATACAACAACTGTACTGGCATAAACTGCCTGAAGTGAATATTTTGGAACAGTAGAGTTTATTTGAATACTTACAACTTCCAGAGGACAGCTTGGCTGGTAAACTGCAGTTAATTTTGGCAAAATTCAGCCATCAGCCCAGTGGTGGCTTCCAAGCACACACCCCCCAACTCCATCATGTCCTACCTCATCTCACGGCAGGCAGTTGTAGGGACTGCTGAGACTCCTGAATTGCTGGAGTGGATTGCTACTCTCAATGCTGAGGTGAGGACTTAGAGGTTGGCTGCTATTTTTCTAACCTCCACCAACTAAAGCAGCTTCTAGGAGATTTAAAGGAGCCACACCAGTTTTGTTAGACATTCAAAAACAGCCATGTATACAGGAGAATCTAGAAAGCCACCATGCATGATCAGGGAAAGATACAGACTTAGAAAAGACCTTAAAATACCTTAAAACATTTAACTCAGATTGATCTCTGACACAGGCACCCTATAACAATAAAAAAACAGCCAACCCTGGGGAAGCAAGAGAATTTGATTTCAAGAGTTGACACATTATAAGATTAAAATGTCCAGTTTTCAACAACAAAAAATCACAGTGCATACAAAGAAACTGGAAAGTATAGCCCATTCAAAGGAACCAAGTAAATTAACAGAAAACATACCTGAGGAACCCCAGATGTCAGACTTACTAAACAAAGACTTTAAAACAACTGTCTTAAAGGTGCTAAAAGAGCTAAAGGGTGACATGCACAAAGACAAGAAAAAGATGTATAAACAAAATAGGAATATCAATAAATAGAAATTATTAAAAAAAGAATCCCCATCAAAAAACTCTGAAGCTGAAAAGTATAATAAATGAGAAGTGCACTCTAGGGGTTCAAAATCAGAATTTCTAAGCAAGCAGAAGAAAGAATGAGTTAACTTGAAGATAGGACAACTGAAATTATCAAGTCTGAGGAACAAAAAAGATGAAGAAAAGCAAAGAGCCTAAGGTATCTGTGGAACACCATCAAATGGACCAAGATACAAATTATGGGACTCTCAGAAGAAGAGAGAGAAAGGAAAAAATATTTGAATAACAACTGAAAACTTCCCAGATTTGATGCAATACATCAATCTACAAATCCGAGTTCAATAAACTCCAAGTGGTATAAACCCCAAAAAGTCAACACCAAGACACGTAATCAAACTGTTGAAAGACAAAGAGAAAATCTTGAAAGCAGCAAGGCAGAAGTAACTTGTCACATACAATGGATCTTCAATGGGATTATCATCTGCTTTCTCATCAGAAATCTTGGAAGCCAGAAGGCAGTGGATTGATATACTCAAAGTACTGGGGACAGGGAAGGAGGGGAGAAGTGCAGAAACTTGTCAACCAAGAATTCTATATCCACCAAAACTGTCCTTCAAAAATGAAGGAGAGGGGGCTTCCCTGGTGGCTCAGTGGTTGAGAGTCCGCCTGTTGATGCAGGGGACATGGGTTCATGCCCCGGTCCGGGAGGATACCACATGCCACAGAGCAGCTGGGCCCATGAGCCATGGCCACTGAGCCTGTGCGTCCGGAGCCTGTGCTCCACAACAGGAGAGGCCACAATAGTGAGAGGCCCACATACTGCAAAAAGAAAAAAAAAAAAAAAAGGAGAAATTAAGATATCACCAGACTCATCCCCCCCTAAACAAAGAACCTGAGGAAGTTTGTTATCTCTAGACCTGCCCTGCATAAAATGCTAAAAGGAGTCCTTCAGGTTGAAATGGAAGGAAAATAGGTAGTAACTCAAAGCCATATGAAGAAATAAAGAATAAGAAGAAATAAAGATAAAGATAACTAGTGTGCCTAGTTAAAGGTAAATACATGGGCAATTATAAAGAACTAGTGTTATTTTAAATTTGTTTGTAGTTCTTTTTATTTTCTACATGATTTAAAAGACAAGTGCATAAAATTAGTCATTAGTGTGTGTTCTTGGGCACACAATGTATAAAGATGTAATCTGTGACATCAATAACATAAAAGGGGAATTGACATGTACAGGAGAAGAGTTTTTGTATGCTATTGAAATCAAGCTAGTATAAATTCAAATTTTATTGTTATAACTTTAAGATGTTAAATGTAATCCCCACAATAACAACAAAGAAAATGTCTATAGAATATATACATAAGGAAATGAGAAGGGAATCAAAACATTTTACTACAAAAATCAACTAAATACAAACGAAGGTAGAAATGTTGGAAGTGAAGGACAAAAAACTATATAGAAAACAAATAGGAAAATGTCAGAAGTCCCTCCTTATCAGTAATTACTTTAAATGTAAATGGATTAAATGCTCTAATCAAAAGAGAGATTAGCAGAATGAACTTCTAAAAATGATCCAACTATATGCTGTCTGTAAGACACTTACTTTAGATTAAAAAAAAAAACACAAGAAGGTTGATAGTGAAATGATGGAAAAAGACATTTCATGAAAATAGTAATCAAAAGAAAGCTGGGATGGCTGTACTAATATAAGACAAAATAGACTTTAAGTAAAAAACTCTTACTGAAGAGAAGGATATTATATAGTGATAGAAGGTTCAGTTTACCAAGAAGATATAACATTTATAAACATATATGCACCAAACATCAGAGCTCCAAAATATATGAAGCAAATATTGACAGAATTGAAGACAGAAAGAGCTCTAAAATAATATTCGAAAACTTCATTACATCAATTTCAATAATGTACTTAAAAAACAGACCAATGATAAATATGTTAATAGATTATTTGAACAAAACTATAGATCAATTGGACCTAACAGAAATATACTGTGCATCCCACCCAACAACATAATACACAATTTTTCTTGAACTTTCTCTAGGATATGTCATATGTTAGGCCAAAAAGCAAGTCTTAATACATTTTGAAAGATTGAAACCATACAAAGTACCTTCTCCAGTCACAATGGATTGAAACTAGAAACTGATAGAAGGAAACTAGGAAATTCACAAATATGTGGAAATTAAACAATGCACTCAAACAACTTTGGCTCAAAGTAGAAATAACAAGAGGAATTAGAAAACAGAGATAAATGAGAATGAAAGCAATATAAAAAACTTATGGGATTCAGTGAAATAAGTGCTCAGAAGGGAACTTAGAGTTGTAAATTCCAACATTAAAAAAGGAAGGGAGGGAGGGAGGGAAAGAAAGAAAGAAAGGAAAGAAGGAAGGAAGGAAGGAAGTAGAAGGGAGGGAGGGAGGAAAGGAAGGAAGGAAAGGAAAGGAAAGGAAGAAATAAAGGAAAGAAAAAGGAAGGAAAGAAAGAAAGAAAAAAAGAAAGAAAGAAAGAAAGAAAGAAGGGAAGAAAGGGAAGGAAGGGAGGGAGGGAGGAAGAAAGATCTCAAGTCGTGACCTAATCTTACACATTAGAAACTAGAAAAAGGAGTAAACTAAGCTCAAATCTAGCAGAAAAAAAAGGCAAATAAATATTTCTTATCAATACAGATGCAAAAATACTCAACAAAATAGCAAATTGAACTCAACAGCATATTAAAAGGATCATTCACTATGACCGTGTGATTGATCCTAGGAACGAAAGGATGGTTCAACATAAGGAAATCAATCAAAGGGGGAAAAAAACACAAGACCATCTCAACTGGTGTAGAAAAGGCAATTAACAAAATCCAGCACCCTTTTATGATGAAAGCCCTTAGAAAACTAGGAATAGAGGGAAATTCCTAACATGATAATGGGTACCTATTTTTTTAAAAAGTTAACTTTAATGGTGAGTGACTGAAAGCATTCCCCCTAAGATTAGGAACAAGGCAAGGATGGCCACTCTCACCACTGCTATTCAACATTGTACTGGAAGTTAGACAATTAGACAAGAAAAAGAAATAAGAGCCATCCAAATTAGAAAGGAAGAGGTAAAATTATCTCTATTTGCAGATGACATGATCCTACTGATTGACAATCCCAAAGAATCCAAAAGAAAGCTACTAACACTAATAAATTAATTCATTAAAGTTGCAGGCTACAAGATCAACCAAAAAAATCAGTTTTATTTCTATACACCAGCAAAGAACAAACCAAAAAGTAAATTTAAAAAGCAATTCCATTTACAATCGCCTCTAAAATAATTAAATACCTAGGAACGAATCTATGCAAGGAGGTGAAATACTTGCATACTAAAAACTATAAAACACTGCTGAAGGAAGTTAAAGACCTAAATAAATTAAAAGATATCCCATGTTCATAGATAAGACTTAACATTGTTAAGATGTCAATAGTACCCAAAGTGATCTAAAGATTCAATGTCATCCCTATCAAAATTCTAACATCCTTTTTTACAGGAGTGGTAAAGCTGATCCTCAAATTCATTTAGAATTCCAAGTGTATAATTTTATACAGACTTTTCTTGACCTACAATAGGGTTACATCCTGATAAACCCATCATAAGGTGAAAATGTCATAAAAGTCGAAAATGCATTTAATACACCTAACCTATCAAACATCATAGCTTAGCCTGACCTACCTTAAACCTGCTCAGAGCACTTGCATTAGCCTAGAGTTGGGCAAAATCATCTAACACAAATCTTATTTTATAATAAAGTGTCAAATATCTCATGTAATTTATTGAATACTAAGTGAAAATAGAATGGTTGTATGGGTACAGAATGGTTGTAAGTGTATCAGTTATTTACCCTCATGATCACATGGCTGACTAGGAGCTGTGGCTCACTGCTGCTGCCCAGCATCATAAGAGAGTATCCTATTGCATATAGCTAGCCCAGGAAAAAGACAAAATTCAAAATTTGAGGTACAGTTTCTACTGAATGCGTATTGCTTTATAAAGTTGAAAAATTGTTCAACGTCATACCGTAAGTAAGTCAGGGACTGTCTGTACACTTTAATCATCTCTTCTCTCAGTGTTCACATTTCCTGCCTAAAATGTTGCAATTCATCATAAAACACTAGCATTGGCTATTAATATTGCTGGCTCTCAAAATGTAGTAAATATCTTGAAAATAGTTTTAAGTCATTTTGCTTTTATCCATTTCATCCTATCAAGCTACTACTAACATTGGGCATTAAATTATATTGTCTTTGACCAACTACACTTCTCATTTTACATTTCCAAAATTAGTTGAAATTTATTGACACTGTAAAGATGTAAAAGCTCTTAACTATCAATTTCATACTTTAAAAATGAGGAAAATATAAAATAGTGGTGCACTGACAAAGCTATTAAACAATAGCTTTTTATACAAACTTTTGCCCTGTATATCTAAATAC
Organism: Orcinus orca; assembly: GCF_937001465.1. Classification (NCBI taxonomy): domain Eukaryota; kingdom Metazoa; phylum Chordata; class Mammalia; order Artiodactyla; family Delphinidae; genus Orcinus; species Orcinus orca. The sequence goes on from NC_064580.1 coordinate 74,697,117, forward strand.
TATTAATGACAACTTCTTTGTGTACCAAGGACAACAGTGTCCACATATTTAGGTACAAGTAGTGCTTTGTGCATACATTATGCCATGCTTCTTTTTCTAGCTCTGAAAATACCATAAAACATCTTACCCTTTGCTGTTAACTTCATTGCATCTAGCATGTTTTCACAGGCAGCCAATTCCTGTCAAAGTAGAGAAAACATTCAGTTTATGGTTTAGTAACAAATTTTTTAAATTACTTTTCAAATTATTTTTAAATTTTTTGGCTGTACTGAGCACCTTGTGAGATCTTAGTTCCCTGACCAGGGATTGAAACTGGGCCACAGCAGTGAAAGTGCCAAGTCCTAACCAGTGGACCGCCAGAGAATTCCTAGTAACAAATTCTAAAGATGATAAGCATGAAGATTTTATTGAGTATTTATTAACGTACGACGTCCTGGGTAGTATTAAAAGTGAGTCAGACTTAACTCCAGTCATCTAGAAACTTAAAATCCAAAACAGCATATGCAACAAGACAATATATAGAGAGAAGATTAACTATGTTGATACATCATTCCTGTGAAGGTCAACTGTCTAGGTAACTAGCCTTGGATACAACCAGAAATCAGGAAGTAAAGCCAAAAGTTTTTCTGAGCATTCAAGGTAGATATCACAAAGTCTATGAATTATAAAGCTCATAGACTTTACGGAGAAGTCTGTTGTGATTGCTTGTGAGGTGTTCTTCCCAATTTAACTTTAGACTTTGTTTATTTGTCTTTTTAAAATAATTCTACACATTCAAGTCAATTCCTCATAGTTTGGATCTCAAGCTTGGAAGGGAAATCCCCACTTTTGGATTATAAAAATAGTCACTTTTGTTCCCTTCTTAATTTTTTTTTTATTTTTTCCAGTTTTATTAAGATATAACTGACATATAACATTGTATTAGTCCAAGGTGGGCAATATAATGATTTGATGTATGTATATGTTGTGAAATGATTACCACGATAAGGTTAGTTAACATCAATAATCTCACATAGTTACAATTTATTTCTTGTGATGAGAACTTTTAAGATGTACTCTCTTAATAACTTTTAGATATACACTATGGTTTTGTTAACTATAGTCACCATACTGTACATGACATCCCCAGAGCTTATTTATCTTATACCTGGAAACCTTTAACTTTTAACTAACATCACCCATTGCCCCCACCCCTACCTCCCCCCTCTAACAACCACCAATCTGGTTTTTTTTTACATCTTTATTGGAGTATAATTACTTTACAATGGTGAGTTCGTTTCTGCTTTATAACAAAGTGAATCAGTTATACATATACATATGTTCCCATATCTCTTCCCTCTTGTGTCTCCCTCCCTCCCACCCTCCCTATCCCACCCCTCTAGGTGGTCACAAAACACCGAGCTGATCTCCCTGTGCTATGTGACTGCTTCCCACTAGCTATCTATTTTAGGTTTGGTAGTGTATATATGTCCATGCCACTCTCTCGCTTTCTCACAGCTTACTCTTCCCCCTCCCCATATCCTCAAGTCCATTCTCTAGTAGGTCTGTGTCTTTATTCCTGTCTTACCCCTAGGTTCTTCATATATTTTTTTCTTAAATTCCATATATATGTGTTAGCATACGGTATTTCTCTTTCACTTTCTGACTTACTTCACTCTGTATGACAGACTCTAAGTCTATCCACCTCATTAAAAATAGCTCAATTTCGTTTATTTTTATGGCTGAGTAATATTCCATTTTATATATGTGCCACATCTTCTTTATCCATTCATCCTATGATGGACACTTAGGTTGTTTCCATATCCAGGCTATTGTAAATAGAGCTCCAATGAATATTTTGGTACATGACTCCTTTTGAATTATGGTTTTCTTAGGGTATATGCCCAGTAGTCAGATTGCTGGGCCATATGGTAGTTGTATTTGTAGTTTTCTAAGGAACCTCTATACTGTTCTCCATAGTGGCTGAACCAATTCACATTCTGGCCAGCAGTGAAAGAGTGTTCCCTTTTCTCCACACCCTCTCCAGCATTTATTATTTCTAGATTTTTTGATGATGGCCATTCTGACTGGTGTGAGATGATATCACATTGTAGTTTTTTTGTTGTTTTTTTATAAAGAAGATGTTGGGGGTAGGAGTTTATTAATTTTTGCTGTGTTGGGTCTTCATTTCTGTGCGAGGGCTTTCTCTAGTTGTGGCAAGTGGGGGCCACTCTTCATCGCGGTGTGTGGGCCTCTCACTATCATGGATGACCTCTATTGTTGCGGAGCACAGGCTCCAGACGCGCAGGCTCAGTACTTGTGGCTCACGGGCCCAGTTACTCCACGGCGTGTGAGATCCTCCCGGACCAGGGCTCGAACCCATGTCCCCTGCATTAGCAGGCAGATTCTCAACCACTGCACCACCAGGGAAGCCCTACATTGTAGTTTTGATTTGCATTTCTCTAATGATTAAGGATGTTGAGCATTCTTTCATGTGTTTGTTGGCAGTCTTTATATCTTATTTGGAGAAATGTCTATTTACATCTTCTGCACATTTTTGGATTCGGTTGTTTGTTTTTTTGTTATTGAGCTGCATGAGTTGCTTATAAATTTTGGAGATTAATCCTTTGTCAGTTGCTTCATTTGCAAATATTTTCTCCCATTCTGAGGGTTGTCTTTTGGTCTTGTTTATAGTTTCCTATGCTGTGCAAAAGCTTTGAAGTTTCATTAGGTCCCATTTGTTTATTTTTGTTTTTATTTCCATTTCTCTAAGAGGTGGGTCAAAAAGGATCTTGCTGTGATTTATGTCATGGAGTGCTCTGCCTATGCTTTCCTCTAAGAGCTTGATAGTTTCTGGCCTTACATTTAGGTCTTTAATCCATTTTGAGCTTATTTTTGTGTATGGTGTTAGGGAGTGTTCTAATCTCATACTTTTACATGTACCTGTCCAGTTTTCCCAGTACCACTTATTGAAGAAGCTGTCCTTTCTGAACTGTACATTCCTGCCTCCTTTATCAAAGATAACGTGACCATATGTGCATGGGTTTACCTCTGGGCTTTCTATCCTGTTCCATTGATCTATCTTTCTGTGTTTGTGCCAGTACCGTACTGTCTTGATTACTGTAGCTTTGTAGTATAATATGAAGACAGGGATCCTGATTCCTCTAGCTCTGTTTTTCGTTGTAAAGATTGCTTTGGCTATTCGGGGTCTTTTGTGTTTCCATACAAATTGTGAAATTTTCTGTGCTAATTCTGTAAAAAATGCCAGTGGTAGTTTCATAGGGATTGCATTGAATGTGTAGATTGCTTTGGGCAGTAGAGTCATTTTCACAATGTTGATTCTTCCAATCCAAGAACATGGTATATCTCTCCATCTATTTGTATCATCTTTAATTTCTTTCATCAGTGTCTTACAATTTTCTGCATACAGGTCTTTTGTCTCCTTAGGTAGTTTTATTCCTAGATATTTTATTCTTTTTGTTGCAATGGTTAGTGGGAGTGTTTTCTTGATTTCACTTTCAGATTTTTCAGCATTAGTGTATAGGAATGCCAGAGATTTCTTTGCATTAATTTTGTATCCTACTACTTTACCAAATTCATTGAATAGCTCTAGTAGTTTTCTGGTAGCATCTTTAGGATTCTCTATGTATAGTATCATGACCTCTGCAAAGAGTGACAGCTTTACTTCTTCTTTTCCGATTTGGATTCCTTTTATTTCCTTTTCTTCTCTGATTGCTGTGGCTAAAACTTCCAAAACTATGTTGAGGAAGAGTGGTGAGAGTGGGCAACCTTGTCTTGTTCCTGACCTTACTGGAAATGCTTTTAGTATTTCACCATTGAGGGCGATATTGGCTGTGGGTTTGTCATATATGGCCTTTATTATGTTGAGGAAAGTTCCCTCTATGCCTACTTTCTGCAGGGTTTTTATCATAAATGGGTGTTGAATTTTTCAAAAGCTTTCTCTGCATCCATTGAAATGATCATACGGTTTTTCTCCTTCAATTTGTTAATATGGTGTATCACGTTGATTGATTTGCGTATATTGAAGAATCCTTGCATTCCTGGAATAAACCCCACTTGATCATGGTGTATGATCCTTTTAATGTGCTGTTGGATTCTGTTTGCTAGTATTTTGTTGAGGATTTTTGCATCTCTGTTCATCAGTGATATTGACCTGTAGTTTTCTTTCTTTGTGACATCTTTGTCTGGTTTTGGTATCAGGGTGATGGTGGCCACGTAGAATGAGCTTGGGAGTGTTCCTCCCTCTGCTGTATTTTGGAAGAGTTTGAGAAGGATAGGTGTTAGCTCTTCTCTAAATGTGTGATAGAATTCGCCTGTGAAGCCATCTGGTCCTGGGCTTTTGTTTGTTGGAAGATTTTTAATCACAGTTTCAGTTTCAGTGCTTGTGATTGGTCTGTTCATATTTTCTATTTCTTCCTGATCCAGTCTTTACAGGTTGTGCATTTCTAAACATTTGTCCATTTCTTCCAGGGTGTCCATTTTATTGGCGTAGAGGTGCTTGTAGTAATCTCTCATGATCTTTTGTATGTCTGCAGTGTAAGTTGTTATTCTCCTTTTTCATTTCTAATTCTATTGATTTGAGTCTTCTCCCTTTTTTTCTTGATGAGTCTAGCTAATGGTTTATCACTTTTGTTTATCTTCTCAAAGAACAAACTTTTAGTTTTATTGATCTTTGCTATCGTTTCCTTCATTTCTTTTTCATTTATTTCTGATCTGATCTTTATGATTTCTTTCCTTCTGCTAACTTTGGGATTTTTTGTTCTTCTTTCTCTAATTCCTTTAGGTGCAAGTTTAGGTTGTTTATTCGAGATGTTTTCTGTTTCTTAAGGTAAGATTATATTGCTATAAACGTCCCTCTTTGAACTGCTTTTGCTGCATCCCATAAGTTTTGGGTCGTCGTGACTCCACTGTCACTTGTTTCTAGGTATTTTTTATTTCCTCTTTGATTTCTTCAGTGATCACTTTGTTATTAAGTATTGTATTGTTTAGCCTCCATGTGTTTGTATTTTTTACAAATCTCTACCTTTAATTGATATCTTGTCTCATAGCTTTGTGGTCGGAAAAGATACTTGATACAATTTCAGGTTTTTTCAATTTTCATATCTTGATTTGTGACACAAGATATGATCTGTCCTGCAGAATGTTCCATGAGCACTTGAGGAAAATGTGTATTCTGTTGTTTTGGGATGGAATGTCCTATAAATAACAATTAAGTCCATCTTGTTTAATGTATCATTTAAAGCTTGTGTTTCCTTATTTATTTTCATTTTGCATGATCTGTCCATGGGTGAAAGTGGAGTGTTAAAGTCCCCTACTATGAATGAGTTACTGTCGATTTCCCCTTTTATGGCTGTTAGTATTTGCCTTTTGTATTGAGGTTTTCCTATGTTTGGTGCATAAATATTTACAATTGTTATACCTTCCTCTTGGTTTCATCCCTTGATCATTATGTAGTGTCCTTCTTTGTCTCTTCTACTATTCTTTATTGTAAAGTCTAGTTTGTCTGATATGAAAATTGCTACTCCAGCTTTCTTTTGGTTTCCATTTGCATGGAATATCTTTTTCCATCCCCTCACTTTCAGTCTGTATGTGTCTCTAGGTTTGAAGTGGGTCTCTTGTAGACAGCATATATATGGGTCTTGTTTTTGTATCCTTTCAGCCAATCTGTGTCTTTTGGTGGGAGCATTTAGTCCATTTACATTTAAGGTAATTATCGATATGTATGTTCCTATACCCATTTTCTAAATTGTTTTGGGTTCGTTATTATAGGTCTTTTCCTTCTCTTGTGTTTCTTGTCTAGAGAAGTTCCTTTAGCATTTGTTGTAAAGCTGGTTTGGTGGTGCTGAACTCTCTCAGCTTTTGCTTATCTGTAAAGGTTTCAATTTCTCCATCAAATCTGAATGAGATCCTTGCTGGGTAGAGTAATCTTGGTTGCAGGTTTTTCTCCTTCATCCCTTTAAATATGTCCTGCCAGTCCCTTCTGCCTTGCAGAGTGTCTGCTGAAAGATCAGCTGTTAACCTTATGGGGATTCCCTTGTGTGTTTTTTGTTGTTTTTCCCTTGCTGCTTTTAATATGTTTTCTTTGTATTTAATTTTTGACAATTTGATTAATATGTGTCTTGGCGTATTTATCCTTGGATTTATCCTATATGGGACTCTCTGTGCTTCCTGGACTTGATTACCTATTTCCTTTCACATATTAGGGACGTTTTCATGTATAATACCTTCAAATATTTTCTCAGTCCCTTTCTTTTTCTCTTCTTCTTCTGGAACCCCTATAATTCAAATGTTGGTGCGTTTAATGTTGTCCCAGAAGTCTCTGAGGCAGTCCTCACTTCTTTTCATTCTTTTTTCTTTATTCTGCTCTGCAGTAGTTATTTCCACTATTTTATCTTCCAGGGCACTTATCCATTCTTCTGCCTCAGTTATTCTGCTATTGATCCCATCTAGAGTATTTTCAGTTTCATTTATTGTGTTGTTGATCATTGCTTGTTTCATCTTTAGTTCTTCTAGATCCTTGTTAAATGTTTCTTGCATTTTGTCTAATCTATTTCCAAGATTTTGGATCATCTTTACTATCATTATTCTGAATTCTTTTCAGATAGACTGCCTATTTCCTTTTCATTTTTTAGGTCTGGTGCGTTTTTATCTTGCTCTTTCATCTGCTGTTTGTTTTTGTGTCTTCTCATTTTGCTTATCTTACTGTGTTTGGGATCTCCTTTTTGCAGGCTGCAGGTTTGTAGCTCCCGATGTTTTTGATGTCTGTCCCCAGTGGCTAAAGTTGGTTCAGTGGGTTGTGTAGGTTTCCTGGTGGAGGGGACTAGTGCCTGTGTTCTGGTGGCTGAGGCTGGATCTTGTCTTTGTGGTGGGCAGGTCCATGTCTGGTGGTGTGTTTTGGGGTGTCTGTGGACTTATTATAATTTTAGGCAGCCTCTCTGCTAATGGGTGGAGTTGTGTTCCTGTCTTCCTAGTTGTTTGGCATAGGGTGTCCAGCACTGTAGCTTGCTGGTCGTTGAGTGAAGCTGGGTGCTGGTGTTGAGATGGAGATCTCTGGGAAATTTTCGCCATTTGATATTATGTGGTGCTGGGTGGTCTCTTGTTGACCAGTGTCCTGAAGTTGACTCTCCCACCTCAGAGGCACAGCACTGACTCTTGGCTGGGACACCAAGAGCCTTTCATCCACATCACTCAGAATAAAAGGGAGAAAAGGTAGAAAGAAAAGAAAGAAAGAAAGAAGGAAAGAAAGTAGGGAGGGAAGATGAGAGAGAGGGAGGAAGGAAGGAAGGAAGAAGGGAGGGAAGGAGGGAAGAAAGGAAAGAAAGAAAGAAAGAAGGGAGGCAGGGAGGGAGGGAGGGAGGAAGGAAGCAAAGAGGGAAGGAAGGAAAGAAAGAAAGAAAGAACAAAAGAAATAAAGAAAGAAAGGAATAAGATAAAATAAAGTAAGATAAAATAAAATAAAGTTGTTAAAATAAAAAAATAATTATTAAGAAAAAAATCAGATGGAGAGAACCCTAGGACAAATGGTGGAAGCAAATCTATACAGACAAAATCTCACACAGAAGCATACACATATACACTCACAAAAAGTGGAAAAAGGGGAAAAATCATAAATCTTGCTCTCAAAGTCCACCTCCTCAATTTGGAATGATTTGTTGTCTATTCATGTATTCCACACATGCAGGGTACATCAAGTTTATTGTGGAGCTTTACTCCGCTGCTTCTGAGGCTGCTGGGAGGGATTTCCCTTTCTCTTCTTTGTTCTCACAGCTCCCGAGGCTCAGCTTTGCCTTTGGCCCTGCCTCTGAGTGTAGGTCGCCGGAGGGCGTCTGTTCTTTGCTCAGATAGGACAGGGTTAAAGGAGCAGCTGCTTCGGGGACTCTGGCTCACTCAGGCTGGGGGGAGGGAGTGGTACAGAGTGTTGGGGGAGCCTGCGGTAGCAGAGGCCAGCATGACGTTGCACCAGCCTGAGGCACGCCGTGCGTTCTCCCGGGCAAGTTGTCCCTGGACCCGGGCCGTGGCGGACTGCACAGGCTCCCTGGAAGGGGGGTGTGGATAGTGACCTGTGCTCGCACACAGGCTTCTTGGTGGTGGCAGCAGCAGCTTTAGTGTCTCATGCTCGTCTGTGGGGTCCGCGCTTTTAGCCGCTGCTCACGCGGGTCTCTTGAGCTCCTTTAAGCAGTGCTCTTAATCCCCTCTCCTCGCGCACCAGGAAACAAAGAGGGAAGAAAAAGTCTCTTGCCTCTTTGGCAGTTCCAGACCTTTCCCCGGACTCCCTCCCTGCTAGCCGTGGTGCACTAACCCCCTGCAGGCTGTGTTCACGTTGCCAACCGCAATCCTCTCCCTGAACTCCGACCGAAGCCCAAGCCTCAGCTCCCAGCCCCTCCCGCCCCAGCAGGTGAGCAGACAAGCCTCTCAGGCTGGTGAGTGCCGGTCGGCACAGATCCTCTGTGCGGGAATCTCTCTGCTTTGTCCTCCACACCCCTGTTGCTGTGCTCTCCGCGGCTCCGAAGCTTCCTCCTCCACCACCCACAGTCTCCACTGGCAAAGGGGCTTCCTAGCGTGTGGAAACCTTTCCTCCTTCACGGCTCCCTCCCACTGGTGCAGGTCCCGTCCCTATCCTTTTGTCTCTGTTTATTCTTTTTTCTTTTGCCCTACCCAGGTACGTGGGGGAATTTCTTGCCTTTTGGGAGGTCTGAGGTCTTCTGCCAGTGTTCAGTAAGTGTTCTGTAGGAGTTGTTCCACGTGTAGATGTATTTCTGGTGTATCTGTGGGGAGGAAGGTGATCTCCACGTCTTACTCTTCCACCATCTTCCTCTTCCTCCACCAATCTGTTTTAAATTCCTTATATTAAATTGATTAATTTGGTTTTGTTTGTGTGTGTTTATGTAAGACGGTGGAATTTCACCTTTATCTTTTTCTCCCAGTTATCCCAACACTGTTTATTTAATAACGTATGTTTTATTAACTGTCTTGAAGTTTCCATTTTATCATGTACTACATTCTCATATATACTTAACAGAATTTCTGGACTCTCCATTCTGTTCCAATGATCTATCTCTGCATCTATGGTAATAGATTACCATAGTATTTTAATTACTTACAGTTTTATAATATCTGATAGGGATCTTCTCCCCTCATCACTCTTCTTTTTGATATTTTTCTAGAAACAGTCACATGTTTATTCTTCCACGTAAAAATTTGGGGATTTTGACTGGAATTGCATTAAATTTATAATGGAAAAAATGTATAAAATATATAAGGAAGACAGCAAGGGCCAGATTATGTACATCATTGCTAAGAAATTTGGATTTTATTCTCAGTACAACCAGAGCCCAATGGAATTTGAGCCTCTTGGCTGCTGTTTTGAGCACCTTCCCTAAGATGCTGTAAGCTCTTTGAGGGCCGGGACTATAATTTAATAATCTGATATCCTTTATAGTACTTAGCACGTGGCCTTCCCCTAGTATGCACTCAGTGTTTGCATAAGGAACAAAAATCAGATATTAATAGTACACAGTCCTTCGTATGGATCATCAATGGTCCAAAAACCACAGTTTGAGAACCACCATAATAAAAGGCATTAAATGGAAAGTCTGGTAAGCAAGAAGTTATAGCTGCCTAGACATAAAGTGACTAGATCCCCAAATAATGCTGTGGTATTATTTGATTAAGAATAAGATAAAAGAGATTCATACAAAGGATGGTTGGAAGAATTTTAGTGGCAGGGCAGTAAGTAAAACCTGAAAAATACTCAGTTAAGGAATGAGTATTTATATATGTGACATATATATATATGTGTGTGTGTGTGTGTGTGTGTGTGTGTGTGTAATATATATATGTATATATTACACATATATATGTAGATGGAAACAGTTTGTAGATGTACACATATATATGTAGATCGAAACAGTTTGTAGATGGCAAACTCTCGTAAATCCCTTGCAAAGCAAAGAGAGAATGCTTTGAAAACTTATCAGTGAACAGGAGTTAGGGTGAATGGACATGTACGTATCAGAGAATAACATCCCAAACCTAATTAATCATTATATTAATGTCTGTGATGCAGAGTAATTTAGCTTTTCTATTATTTTTCTACACTGAATAGTCATTAGAATTATTTCCAAGAAACATCTAGTGTATATTCAGGTACATGAGGCAAATTCAAAAGTAAATGTGGTTAGGAACTTCACAGATACAGGTTCACTGAAGTCGGAGAATCTAGTGATGTATTTTTCCCTTGGTGATAACAATGGGCACTGTTTGGAAAGATAAGGAAGGTAAGTTTTCTGGATAGAAAGATTCACTGTCATTCAATAATAAATTTATTAATTGCCAACTGGGCGTCAGATACTAAGCTAAGAAAAAAAAAACCTTTAAAATTATTTTCTACCTGGAAAAATGTGCTTCTAGAATAATTAACATGTTGGGCATAGTATTTTGATTGATGACCTAGTCATGCGGATTAATGCCAGTTAGAGAAATGATGTGGGAACTTTTGGGGATAGAATAGAATGGAAGGCATGGGAAGATAGATAACCCAGTTCTTACAGATCTGTAACCAGGCCTAGCATCATTTCAGCAGATAGATTTCACTAGAAAACTTCTGGTATTTTATTTTGTCCATTAAAATACATGCTCTGATCAAAGGGAACAGAAACTTGGCCTAATTTAAATTATATACATATACATACATATATATATATATATATATGGAAACAGTTCCATTACAAAACTCTTTTACAAGTTTTCCTTACCTATAACCTGTGCCTTGTTCCAGCCACAAATTTACTCTTTTTAAAAATCTAGGCTACTGCTTTTATATGGGCTTTTATATGGAATTGTTTAGGTTGTGTATTACATACATGATTGCCTTGAGTGCCACAGAACTTCAGCACAGTAGCTGAAGTATGGCTAATAGTTTGTCACCTTTACTGCACTGGGATGATTTCCAGGAAAATCATTAAAATGAATTTTAAATCAGAAACTTAACCCTGCTCCTTGGACTTCTGGGAGGCTATCTGTGGATGGGCTTCAGGAGTCAAAGAACAGTCTGAAATTATACGGAAAATTTGTTGTGGATAAATATTGTTTTCTGGGCAGTCAATCATTAGCTTCTACATGTAGGTGTGGTCTTCAAAGCAAGAGGCCCTACCCTAAAATCTTAGCCATTAATACCTGAAATTCTATCACTGACAGGTCATTCATTTGAGTTAAGCATTCCTTTTATCAAAGATCCTCTTTTAAAGTTAAAATTGAGGAGAAGTCAAGATGGCAGAATAGGAGGACATGAAATTCATTGTTCCTCACAAGTACATCAAGAATACATCTACAAATGGAACAGTTCTCATAGAGCACCTGCTGAACATTAGTGGAAGACTTTGGACACCTAAAAGGACAAAAAAATCCCCTCAAAACTGGGTAGGATGAAAGAAAGAAGAAAAAAAAGGAAAGAGGAATCAAAACAGGGACCAGCAGCCCTGGCGGGAAGCTGAAAGTGAGGGGAGGTCCCCACGCTCAGATAAACTCCCTCACGGTGGGGAAAGCAGCTGGGACAGAAAAGGACATTCAGGGGATCAAAGGAGAATGCAGTGGATGGTCTGTGGAAGGCAGGACAAAGTAAGAACTGCACACATGGCCTACACAGCAGCTCTGCACATTCCAGCCTGAGTCGTAAGTCACCTGTTGCGTAAGGGGGCTCGGTGTTGGAAAGTGAGGTTTGGAGCATGGACCCAGGGAGGGGACAGCTGTTGGCTGTGAAAAGACAGCCTGAAGGGACAGGAGTAAGGAGCTCCACAGCCAGGAAAGTCTTCAGAAAAAGCCCGGGACACCATAGAAGCAAGGCATCATTGCTGAGTGGCATGCAAGGGGTGGAGCCACAATTACAACCCTTTTCCCCACCTGCTGGCTTCTTCAGCCTCCACAGCCACTGGGAGGGTCACCCATCTGAGCAGCCTTGCCCGCCCCTCAAGCCAAGGTCTCCTCCACCCGCGTAGGCTCTGGGGACCCGAGTGCCGCCCATCCCAAAGCCTCCTTGGGAATCAGCCCTGGTCACCCCTGCCTGAAATGGGAATCCACCAAAGCTGATGGGGGCTGAGTGCTAAAGCATGGGGTTAAGAAAGCAGATCCAGGGACAGGACCAATGTTGGCTGTGCATATATAACAAAGGGGATGGGGGTGAGGGGCTCCACAGGTGGAATGCCCCTAGAGGAAGCATGGTCTACCTTGGAAACAAGGCTCCATTGTTGAGTGGCATGCAAGGGGGCAGGGCAACCACTGCCTCCACATGCCAGTCCCTGCCTCAGCAGGCACTGGGAGGGACTCCCACAAGAGCGAGCACACCCCAGTCTGTTGCAACTGTCTATGCAGCTGCAGGCAATTCACACACACCCCAGTTGTGGCCGCCATGCCCCTCCCTGGCCTAAGTGAGTAAGTGTTCCCCAATCAGCCACTGCTTTCACTCCCTCTCACTGGGGAAAGAAACAGGCACCTGAGGGTGGTGCACACACAGAGGTGGGGCCAAAACCAAAGCTGAGCACCAAGGGTGGTGCAACTAAGGAAGAGGAATGGAAATCTCTCCATGCAGCTGCAAAAGCTAAGGAATAAATCCCAGAGATCAGCTTGGTAAACCCTGCATCTGTGGAGTATGTGAATGGACAAAAATTGCTATCACAACTGAGTCTGTTCTACCTTTAGCAGCAGTGGGCTTTGGGGGAAAGTACACACAGGAGTTGGGCCAGCCCAGAGTCTGAGCTGCCCCCACAGTACCCACAGTGGGTCCAGAGACCTAAATAGAGGTATTGGAGGGCCTCCTGGGGAGGCAGCGTTTGGCTCTAGCTCACTGTGGGAGTGAGAACACTGACAGCAGACAGCCTAGGAAAATATTATTATTACTATTATTCTTTTTTTGTTTCTTTCATTTTGTTCAGTTGTGGTTGTTATTATTTATTATTTTTTATTATTTATTCTATAAAAATTTTTAATATATTTTTTGATTTTCCTATTTTTACTTTACTTTTCTGTTGTTTTGTGTTTATTTTTGTTCTTTATATTTTTTGATCATTTTTATGTATTTGTTTTGTGTTTGCTTTTTTTTTTTTTTTTTGGCAGTACATGGCTTCTCACTGTTGTGGCCTCTCCCACTGTGGAGCACAGGCTCCGGACACACAAGCTCAGCAGCCATGGCTCACGGGCCCAGCTGCTCCGCGGCATGTGGGCTCTTCCCGGACCGGGGCATGAACCCATGTTCCCTGCATCAGCAGGCGGACTCTCAACCACTGCGCCACCAGGGAAGCGCCTGTGTTTGCTTTCTGATTTTGTTTTCTTTTTCATTTTTTGTTCTTGTTCATTTAGTCCTTATTGACTATTCTCATTTTTAAATTCTTTTGTATGCTTATTCTCTTGGTTTATTTTATTTTATTTTATTTTTTCAGTGTGTGTGTGTGTGTGTGTGTGTAGTGTTGTTATTGCTGCTGTTTGTTTGCCATTGTTTTTGCTATTTGTCTTGGGTTTTGTTTGTCTGTTGGTTTTCTTTTCTTTTCTTTCCTTTTACTCTGGCCACACCGTGCAGCTTGCAGGCTCTTCGTTCCTTGGCCAGTGGTTGGGTCTGAGCCTCCAGAGTGGAGCACCAAGTCCAGGACACTGGACTGCCAGAGAATTCCTGGCCCCAGGGAATATTATTCAGCATGCACACTTCTGGAGGAGTCCATATTAACATCAAGACCCAACCCCACACAACTGCCTGCAGGCTCCAGCACAAGAAAACTCACACCAAACAACCAGCAAGACAGGAACACAGCCCTAGCCATCAGCAGGCAGGCTGCCTGAAGTCGTACTAAGCTCACAGACACTCCAAAACACACCACCTGACACGGCCCTGCCCTTCAGAGGGAAAAGACTCAGCTCCACCCACCAGAGTGCAGGTACCAGTCCCTCACACCAGGAAGCCTACACAAGCCCCTGGAGCAACCTCACTCACCAGAGGGCAAACAACAGAAGCAAGAGGAACTATGACCCTACAGCCTGCAGAAGGAGACCATAAACACAATAGGTTAGACAAAATGAAACAACAGAGAAATATGTTGCAGACAAAGGAGCAAGGTAAGTCCCATAAGGCCAAATAAAAAAGAGGAAATGGGCAATCTACCTGAAAAAGAATTCAGAGTAATGACAGTAAAGACGTTCCAAGATCTCAGAAATAGAATGGAAGCATGGATCGAGAAGACAGAAGAAATGTTTAACAAGGACCTAGAAGAACTGAAGAACAAACAATGAGTGATGAACAACACAATAACCGAAATGAAAAATACACTAGAAGGAATCAACAGCAGAATAACTGAGGCAGAAGAACCACTAAGTAAGCTGGAAGATAGAATGGTGGAAATAACTGTTGAGGAGCAGAATAAAGAAAAAAGAATGAAAGGTAATGAGTACAGTCTCAGAGACCTGTGGGACAACATTAAACAACCAACGTTCGCATTATAGGGGTACCAGAGGGAGAAGAGAAAGAACCTGAGAAAGTACTTGAAGAGATAATAGCTGAAAACTTCCCTTACATGGGAAAGGAAACAGTCACCCAAGTCCAGGAAAGGCAGAGAGTCCCAGGCAAGATAAACCTAAGGAGGAACACACCGAGACACATAGTAATCAAATTGACAAAAATTAAAGGTAAAGAAAAATATTGAAAGCAACAAGGGAATAGCAACAAATAATGTACAAAAGAACTCTAATACGGTCGTCGGGTGATTTCTCAGCAGAAACTCTGCAGGCCAGAAGGGAGTGACATGATATATTCAAATTGACGAAAGGAAAAAATCTAAAACCAAGAATACTTTACCCAGCAACACTCTCATTCAGATTTGAAGGAGAAACCAAAAGCTTTACAGACAAGCAAAAGCTAAGACAATTGATCACCACCAATCCAGCTTTACAACAAATGCTAAAGGAACTTCTCTAGGCAGGAAACACAAGAGAAGGAAAAGACCTACAAGAAAAAACCCATGACAATTAAGAAAATGGTAATAGGAACATACATATTGATAATTACCTTAAATGTAAATGGATTAAATACTCCAACCAAAAGACACAGACTAGCTGAATGGATCCAAAAAAATACCCATATATATGCTGTCTCCAAGAGACCCACTTCAGACCTAGGGACACACACAGACTGAAAGTGAGGGGATGGAAAAAGATACTCCAAGCAAATTGGAATGAAAAGAAAGCTGGAGTAGCAATACTCATATCAGACAAAATAGACTTTAAAATAAAGACTATTACAAGAGACAAGGAAGGACACTACATAATGATCAAGGGATCAACCCAAGAGGAAGATAATTGTAAATATTTATGCAACCAACACAGGAGCACCTCAATACATAAAGCAAATGCTAACAGCCATAAAATGGGAAATCTACAGTAACACAATAATAGTCGGAGACATTAACACCCCACTTACACCGATTAACAGATCATCCGGACAGAAAATAAAAAAGGAAACACAAGTTTTAAATGACACAATAGACCAAATAGACTTAATTGATATTTATAGGACATTCCACCTAAAAGTGGCAGAATACACGGTCTTCTCAAGTGCTCATGGAACATTCTCCAGGATAGATCACATCTTGGGTCAGCAATCAAACCTCTGTAAATTTAAGAAAATTGAAATTGTTTCAAGCGTCTTTTCTGACCACAATGTTATGAGATTAGAAATCAATTACAGGAAAAACAAAAACTGTAAAAAATACAAATATATGGAGGCTAAACAATATGCTACTAAATAACCAAGAGATCACTGAAGAAATCAAAGAGGAAATCAAATCATACCCAGAAAAAAAATGACAAAAACACACGATGGCCCAAAACCTATGGGATGCAGCAAAAGTAGTTCTAAGAGGGAAGTTTATTGCAATACAATCCTACCACAAGAAACAAGAAAAAAGAAATATCTCAAATAAACAACTGAATATTACACCTAATGCAACTAGAGAAAGAACAACAACAACAACAAAAAAAAAACCCTCGAAGTTAGTAGAAGGAAAGAAATCATAAAGATTACAGTAGAAATAAATGAAATAGAAATGAAGAAAACAATAGCAAAGATCAATAAAACTAAAAGCTTGTTCTTTGAGATGATAAACAAAATTGATAAACCTTTACCCAGACTCATCAAGAAAAAAAGGGAGAGGACTCAAATCAATGAAATTAGAAATGGAAAAGAAGAATTTACAATGGACACCACAGAAATACAAAGGATCATAAGAGACTACTACAAGCAACTATATGCCAATAAAATGGATAACCTGGAAGAAATGGACAAATTCTTAGAAAAGTACAACCTTCCAAGACTGAACCAGGAAGTAACAGAAAATATGATGAACAGACTAATCACAAGTACTGAAATTGAAATTATGATTAATTATCTTCCAGCAAACAAAAGTCCAGGACCAGACGGCTTCACAGGCAAATTTTATCAAACATTTAGAGAAGAGCTAATACTTATCCTTCTCAAACTCTTCCAAAATTTAGCAGAGGGAGGAACACTCCCAAACTCATTCTACGAGGCCACTATCACCCTGATACTAAAACCAGACAAAGATGTCACAAAGAAAGAAAATTAGAGGCCAATATCACTGATGAACATAGACACAAAAAGCCTCAACAAAATACTAGCAAACAGAATCCAACAACACATTAATGGGATCATACACCTTGAACAAGTGGGGTTTATCCCAGGGATGCAAGGATTCTTCAGTATATGCAAATTGATCAATGTGATATACCATATTAAAAAATTGAAGAATAAAAACCATATGATCATCTCAATAGATGCAGAAAAAGCTTTTGACAAAATTCAACACACATTTATGATAAAAAAAAAACTCTCCAGAAAGTGGGCATAGATGGAACCTACCTCAACTTAATAAAGCCCATATACAGTAGACGGCAAACCCACAGCAAACATCATTCTCAATGGTGAAAAACTGAAAGCATTTCCTCTAAGATCAGGAACAGGACAAGGATGTCCACTCTCACCACTATTATTCAACACAGTTTAGGAAGTCCTAGCCATGGCAATCAGAGAAGAAAAAGAAATAAAATGAATCTAATTTGGAAAAGAAGAACAAAAATTGTCACTGTTTGCAGATGACATGATACTATACATAGAAAATTCTAAAGATGCTACTAGAAAACTACTAGAGCTAATCAATGAATTCAGTAAAGTTACAGGATGCAAAATTAATATACAGAAATCTCTTGCATTCCTATACACAAACAATGAAAGATTGGAAAGAGAAATTAAGGAAACATTCCCATTTACCATTGCAACAAAAAGAATAAAATACCTAGGGCTACCTAAGGAGGCAAAAGACCTGTACTCAGAAAATTATGATACTGATGAACGAAATCAAAGATAACACAAACAGATGGAGAGATATACCATGTTCTTGGATTGGAAGAATCAATTTTGTGAAAATGATTATGAAAATGATTATACTACCCAAAGCAATCTACAGATTCAATGCAATCCCTATCAAATTACCAATGGCACTCTTCACAGAACTGGAACAAAACATTTTAAAATTTGTATGGAAACACAAAAGACCCTGAATAGCCAAAGCAATTTTGAGAAAGAAAAACAGAGTTGGAGGAATCAGGCTTCCTGACTTCAGACTATACTACAAAGCGACAGGAATCAAGACAGTATGGTACTGGCACTAAAACAGAAATATAGATCAATGGAACAGGACAGAAAGCCCAGAGATAAACCCACGTACCTATGGTCACCTAATCTATGACAAAGAAGGCAAAAATATACAATGGAGAAAAGACAGCCTCTTCTATAAGTGGTGCTGCGAAAATTGAATAGGTACATGTAAAAGAATGAAATTAGAACACTCCCTAACATCATACATAAAAATAAACTCAAAATGGATTAAAGGCCAGACACTATAAAACTCATAGAGGAAAACATAGGCAGTCTCGAGCCTCCGCAGGTCTTACTTAGAAAGAATTCATGCTTGGTTGCCTCATGCTTGATTGTCTCCTGCCTGTTTGGCTCATGGCTCTTTGTCTTGTGCCTGATTGGCTCGGGCCTGGTTGACTTGTGCTGGATTGGCTCGGGCATGGTTTCCTCATGCCTGGCTGACTCATGATTGATTGGCTTGGGCATGTTTGCCTTATACCTGGTTCACTCATGCTGGATTTGCTTGGGTCTGGTTGCAGTTGACTCATGCCTGATTGACTCAGGCCTGGCTGACTTGTGCCTGATTGGGTCGTGCTTGATTGGCTCACGACTATTTGCCTCATGCCAAGTTGACTCAGGCCTGCATGCATGTGCCAGGTTGCCTCATGCTTATTTGGCACAGGCCTAGTTGCCTCATGCCTGGTTGACCCAGTTGGTTAGTGTCAGGTTGGCTTATACTTGGTTGGTTCATGTCCAATTGGTTCATACCACGTAAGATCGTGCCTGGCTGGTTCATGTCTGGTAAGCTTGATTGATTCATACCCAGTTGATTCGTGTCTGGTTGGCTGAGGGCTATGTGGTTTAGAACTAGTTGGTGGATGATGGGTTGGCAGACAACTGGTTGGCCAATGACTAAGTGCCTTCATGTAACAGGAGCCCTTAACTACAGTGCTGTGGTGGGAGGCTGTAGGATGTTTCTATTTTTTTCTCAACTTGATTCGTTCTTTGAGATACCCTTCTATCAAGATGAGAATGGGAAAAATAAAGGAGTGCTACCTAAAGAAGATTACTGATGCCTCCGATTTGCTGGAGTTGACCTTACCAGCTATCACAGCTGTAGGCTTGGCTGGGTTTCAGGTTGTCATCTGGCCTTTCCCTGCCAACAGGCTGGTAGTGAGGGGAAGAAGAAAATGAACCTGGGAGAGTATTACTGCTTCACCACCTTGCACCATCACTGCATCACAGTGATGAAGTCACAGTGCCCTTATTTACGTGTGTGAGTGCTCCCCCACGTCGTGGGGGAGGGGCGAGGCAGGGGCCGCTACACCATTTTATTTCCTCCTCCCAAGAGCTTAAGAGGCTGAAGCAGAAAGCTGGGAGGAATCTCAGAGCATATGCTTGACACCCTAATAGTGTCCACTGTTTTAACCAACAAATGTAAGGATATTTGTCCTAACCCATTCTGTTTTCCCCATGCCCCAGCCCTGAAATAATTCACTTCCTATTTCTGTTCTGACTTCCACTTATTACCTTTTCCCCACACCATAGAAAGTGGAATGCTTAAAAGGGTTCTCCTATTGAGGTGCTCAAGTCCCTAATGAAGAAAATATTTGTTTACAAATAATTAAGAATAACTATGGCTACTATTTATTGAGTTATTTTATGACCTAGGTTCAGTGGGAGGCACTTTGCATTTTGTCATTCAATCCCACAGCAACCCTATTATCCCCAGTTCTAAGGAAACTGATTCATAAGATTTGGCAACCTAACCAAGACATGAACAGTTGGCAAAGAGCCTGAATTCAGACCCACGTCTATCTGATTCCAACTCCAGGGTTTTTACCATCACACTATCCTGCTCCTTACACATGCTATGCTTATTCTCCACCCCCCACATCTGTAAGATCAGGTATATTGTCCATTCACCCCATCCCCCCTCGCAGAATTCCTTCTCCCATCTTTTTATCTGTTGGCTCACTTCCTCAACAATGTATATTATATAACTGGTGCTAATATTGTTGTAGATGGAGTGTCTTTTATTTTCTAAACATACCAGAAAACATTGGTTGAAGCTGTGAAGTCTCACACTTTGCGAAAAGGTCTTTAGGTATGCATAACTTATTTAATCATCAAAGCAACCCTGTGAGATATATACTCTTGTTCCCCATTTTTATCAATAAAGAAACTGGAACTTAGAAAGATTAATTTTCCAAAATCTAATACATGCCAGAATGGGGAGAGTCCAAAGCCCATCCCATAGATGGAAGGTTCGAATAGAACTAAAGAGTACAATCACCATTTTGCCTATACTAGCTATAAATGAAAACTAGAGAGCCCACCTTCTTAGCATGACAGACAAATTAAGTCACATTGCAGAACTATGCCAAACCCAACACAAATTAGATGTAGATACATTCCTGATCTTGATCGACCTGTAATAACAATGAGAGCTAAAATTTTATGAATGCTTCCTGTGGTGTTAGGCATGGGTCTAAGGAGCAATTTACTTTTATTAGCTCACTTAATGCTCACAATAATCCAGTGAGGTAGATTATATTATTATGTTCATTTTTCAAGTAAAGGAACTGAGATTCAGAGAGGTTAGGTAACTTGATTTAAGTCACACAACTGAAACTCCAGACAAAATAAGGAAAACCCAGTTCTCATTTTGGCTTTTCTGAAATGCCAGAAAAGAGGTGAAGGAATTTTGCTGTTTGCTTTACAAAATTAAATCACTTTCATAATTTATTGTGGGGATGAATGACGTTGCTTTTTTGCTTTATAAGAGGAGGAGACATGTGTTAGGTTTCTGGCTGATGCCTTAAAGGGGTAAAATTAGAAATTATAGTTTAGTGATCTAGAGTTGTTAACAAGTTTCTTTTGTACTTTGGCTCATGAACTTTCCATCACTTGAAGGTGATTTAGGTGCTAGTTTGTTTTTAATTTTTAATGTTTTTTTATCATTATACAATGGTGATTTTAAGGGGACACACAAAAATGCATATTCTTGCTCACAGTTACTTATTAACACAACTTGTTCCATCTTAGAAACAGAAGGAGACTGTCTCCATCAGCCATGCAAATTATCTCCACACTATAACTGGTATATTATCAGGGAAAAAATAGTTTTTTGCAATATTTAAACAAAAGCATCAATAATAAGTCTTTGCCACAAGGTAGAAATGTAATCCAGTTTAGAAACAAAGTCTAAATGATAAACATTGTAACCTTGTTTATATTTAATAAAGGTGTACATATTATTTAAATTTCAGGTTTTTATCATTTCCAGATATTATCAGAAATTTTCTAAAATATAATCTTAGTCTTAACATACAGATCTTTTATTACAGATCTAGTCTAGGTGGTAAATTTTGTAAGCCAATACGTGCCAAATTCTAAGAATTCAAAATGTGTGTTCATGGTCTGCTCTACCAAAATGTTTTTAATTTAGTATGATGTATAAGCCATCTCCCATAGGTGTAAAAACATGGATATGTTTATGCACTTAAACTCTAATTGCTACAATACATTAGACCCCCTTTTCTGAAGATGCTATGTAAAATCCAGCATTCGGAATTCTGACCCCAGCTTGGTTTCATCTAAATGAATATTCACAATTGAGAAAGACATTTATATAATTTTCATCTATAGCAAGCAGACAAATTTGTTGGAATCTCCCTGTACCTCAGAGCCCATCTTTTTCCTGTCCCTTTTAAGTTCACAAGCTTTTTATTTTTACCCCTGTAAGATGCAAACAAACAAAAAGAAAGAAAAAGAAAAAGCAGGAGGTGGGGAGTGGGGTGAGGAAGCACTTAAGGCAAGGAGAACAGAACTAACATATGTGGATATTTTCTGAAATGAAAACTTAAGACATTCATCAATTAAAAGATTAATATTTTATAATATTTGCTGTATTTTATTTTATTAAGAATACATGCTCATTGTAAAACATTTGGAAAATATCTGTAACAGACAGACAAAAAATTACCTCTAGATTTTGCACTGGTTAAAATTGAGCACATCCAAGAATATGAATTTTCTTCCTTTCCAGATATTATCAGCAAATTTCCAATTAAGGGAAAATCATGACTTTGCTTATGCTGTCTCTTTGCTTAGCTGAGGGTGTAGATCATGGGTGCATGGCTTTTTTGTTTAGAAAAGTTCCCCAACAGTAACCTTATGTGAAAGGCAAGATGAGTCCAGCCAGAGCCTAGTCTGGGATGAGGACTGAGAATTAGATTTCTTTGCATATAAAAAGAAGAACTTGGATTTTTTTCCAGGGAGCAATCTGGAGAAAGAGGCTGGGTGTTTCAGGAACTAGGAAAAGAGAGATTAAATGGAAATGAAGAATTCTTGGCTTGAGGAGCAGTACCTGGCCAAATGGTGGTAGGCTAAGGTCTAGGGCAAAAGATAGCCACTAAATGTTCTCTTTAAGATATCAGTATTCAGTTTTAAATTGTTTCCTATTAGATGCTGTATGGAAAAACACTTACCAGTAATTTAGTGAAAGTCAGTAGACTAGCCTTGGTGGTTTGGGGCCATGAAAATGGAGAGATGAAGGCTACATGCCTGACAGAGGTGCTGAAAGAAGACAGCAGCTGCAGGAGTTGAACCCAGGGACTGGGAAAACTGAAGCTTGGACTAATTCATGAACAGGTATCTAAGAAGAAGGTTACCCTAGAGGAAGAGGGGTGGGTAGCGAGCTAGACCCTGCCGTTACCTAGGGTAGGAACTCAAGACATTTGGTTATTACAGGAATAAATGGCTCCAGAAGACTGGGAGACATTTGGGTTACCTAAGAAATGCATAAAATAGAAATTAAAAACCTCTCAGAGTCCTATCTGTACATAACCATTTTTTACATTTCAATGATTCAAAACTATCTTTTGTCTCTCTCTATATATTTCTCTCTCTCTCTCTCTCTCTCTCTCTGTATATATATATATATAATATTTTAAATAAAATTGACATCATAGTAACTGTCTTTCTTTACTTAACAGTGTATTATTAGTCTTCCGCAGCTGCTATAGCATAACATATAACATTTTTTAAAATTTGTTATCATTCAACAAATCTTTATTAAACACCAACCATGTGCCAAATTGTTTGAGCCCTGCATTTATCAAGTGTCAGGTACTATGGCACATGTTTTATATACATAATCCCATTTAATCCTCACAGTGAGGTAGACACAATGATCCCAGTTTCATAGAAAAGGAAATTGAGGCTTAGAGAAGTTAACCTGCCTGATATCGCACAACTTGGGAATGGTTGAGTCAAGATTCAAACTCAGGACTAGTGTGACCTCCTGAGCCCACTGCTCTAAACCAGATGCATAGTCACTTTACTCTTCATGTATATGCTTTCTTTTATTTAATCAACCTCATATTTGATGTGCATTTTAATTGTTTCCAGTTTTGTGGTATCAAACAACTTTCCAGTGAACATATTTGTGCAATAAATTTTTAAAATAAATTTCACTTTAAATATTCCGGAAAGGGCTTCCCTGGTGGCGCAGTGGTTGAGAGTCTGCCTGCCGATGCAGGGGACACGGCTTCGTGCCCCGGTCCGGGAAGATCCCACATGCCGTGGAGCGGCTAGGCCCGTGAGCCATGGCTGCTGAACCTGCGCGTCCGGAGCCTGTGGTCCGCAACGGGAGAGGCCACAACAGTGAGAGGCCCGCGTACTGCAAAAAAAAAAAAAAAAAAAAAAAAAAAAATCCGGAAAAAAACAGAAATTTTTTTGAAAAATAGCAGTAGATGAAGCCCAGACAAAAGCTCTATTTAAGATGCTTAAATACCTGGAATTTGATATATAGGACTCTTAGGAAAATGATCTTCCTCAGTATACAAGTTTCAGCAAATATCCAGGGAGTGTCAAGTTAGAACTTTCTTTTCAAGTTAATTTTTTTTGTAAATTCTAATTCCTCAAATATCTTAACGAGAATCAGAGGAAATTGGTGGAGTAAAGCTATCCTTAAAAAGAGTGTTTTGATACCATTAGTAGCAATTAATGATATCTAAAATTTCTGGGTTTTTCCATTTTATTTTAATAACAAAGAGTAAAATCAGGATAAATTTATTTTTAAATTAAATGAATAAAAAACTAAAAGGATCTTGTAATAACATAATGGAGTATAATCTGCAAAAATACTGCATCACTATGCTGTACACTTGAATCTAATACAATATTGTAACTCAACTACACTTCAAGTTTTAAAAAGACTAAAAGGAAAAATCCAAGTAAACTGGTGCAGCCACTATGGAAAATAGTATGGTATTTCCTTTAACAACTAAAAATAGAGCTACCATATGATCCTGCAATCCTACTCCTGGACATATATCAGGAAAAGACAAAAACTCTAATTAGAAAAGATACATGCACCCCAGTGTTCATAGCCGCATTATTTACAATAGCTAAGACATGGAAGCAACCTAAATGCCATCAACAAATGAATGGATAAAGAAGATATGATATATATATACACAATGTAATACTACTCAGCCATAAAAAGAATGAAATAATACCATTTGCAGCAACATGGATGGACCAAGAGATAATCATACTAAGTGAAGTAAGTCAGACAAAGAAAAATATCATTTGATATCATTTATATGTGGAATCTTTACAAATGATACAAATGAACTTATTTACAAAGCAGAAAGAGACTCACAGACATAGAAAACAAATTTATGGTTACCAAAGGGGAAAGCAGGGGAGGGATAATATAGGAGCTTGGGATTAACAGATACACACTACCATATATAAAATAGATAAACAAGAAGGACATACTATATAGTACAGGGAGCTATATTCAATATCTTGTAATAACCTATAATGGAAAAGAATCTGAAAAAGTATATATATATATATATATATATATATATATATATATATATAAAACTGAACCACTATACTTCAATGAAAAAAAGACTAAAAATAAAAAAAATTCAAGTAATAGAATAAAATAATTCAAGAAATATTTATGAAATAACTTATCCTTGCTTTAATTCTTATTAAGAAATTTAATGTAATTTAAATCCTGCTTTTTCCCCTTCAAAGACTCCTTTTAAACTGCCTAGTAACCCAATTAAATATTATTATAATCTTACTTTTCTAGTCTCTTCAAATATACCTGCTCCTGAACTAGTTCTCTGGGAAAGCCTCTCCCTCCAGTGTATGGTGGAGGCAGTGGACTGATACTGTAGCTATGTCCCCAAAGAAATTTTATTTTCTCTTCCCCTTAATTGTACCCACTAATCTTACTAACTTTTAACCACTTAGTTATTGTCTTCCTGAAATGTCTCCAGTTTAAAAGGAAATCCCAACTCTAAAACAGGAATAATGACAGTCTTTCTCCACCTCTAGTGTAGAAGTAATATTCTTGGAGAAAATGAAACGTAAAATTAGAAGCTCTTAAGAAGAACATAATTCTGGGGTGAAAGCAGACCAAAAAGGATAAGAAAGTTGATGAAATTGATAATTCAGTTCTCTTTGGAGTTATTAGGAAATATGCAAAACAGAAGGAAGCAAAGTTAAAGGAAGCACATTTCCAGAAACTGAGTTTATGTCAATGGTGTTTGATGAGAGAGCTCTGCTTCATTTGAACTTTGAAACTGAAAATCATAGCAGTAAACTATCTTCTGTAATATCCTGGGCTGTTACAGAAAAGGTTATTACCATGAATATTGTGCTTAGTTAAGTACTCAAAAGATGCTGGTGATTTTGCAACATATACTCTAAGACACACTCTTTTTCTTCTACAAGCCTATCTGTTACAAAAAATTTAGAGTTATCCGTCACAGAGAGGGATGAAAATGAATAGGTCCTGCTTAAGTTGGCCCTGGGCCCTGTGCCATCATCACTAGTTTGGTGATGATATGCTCAACTTTGTAATGGCTTTCAGTTGGCTAGAATGTATAGAATTTTGGAAGATAAAGTCAGAATTCATAATACCCTCAAATAGGGAAATAGAGAGTACAAGAACATTGAACTTGGCATCAACAAACACCAAAACAAATCATAACAAACATAAAAAATCCTAGTTCAAGAATCAATTCTGTGTTTCTTAGCAACTTTGAGGCCTTAAGAAATTTAACTTCTATGAGCCGTAGTTTTCTCATATGTAGAATGGAAATAATAATTCCTGCCCAAACTACCTCACAGATTTGTTGTGAGGGTCCACTCAAAAGAAAAAAAATGTATAAGAAGGTACAAATGTAAGGGATTATTTTTATATTTAGAGAGAAAATGATATATGTATAAATGGAAAAAAAGAGATAGTTAATTGACCAAGGATATGACAGAAAATAATTGAATGGCCCTTGTTAGTCTTCTTGACCTCTTCCTCCTCCACACTTCCTCTAAATGTTAACAATCCCTGTGGTACCAACCTTGGTTATCACCTCAAGCTACCCTTTCCATGGGGGTTCTTACCCAGCTACCCACCTGCCATTTACCTACCCACCTCAAACTGTATTCTTTAGCCATATTGAACTTCTTTCATTTCCTGAGTATAGGCCTGCTCCCTCTCAGATTCAGGCAAGTCTCTGTTCTTATGCACTTACCCACTTCCCAACCCCCAACTTCCAATTGCCTAGTTAATATTGACTCACCATTCAAGTCTCAATTTAGACATACTGTTTGCAGAGGTCTTCCCTGACTCCCTTTAAACAAACTTGCCCCCCACTCACTCCCTATTGCACTCCTTCTTCCTCTATATGTCGCAGAAAGAAAACACTCCCATTGGAACCACCTGGGAGCTTATTAAAATGCAAATTTTTAGTATCCACCCTCCAGATTAGCGGGTCTGGTGTAGGACCAGCCTGCAATTTAGCCAGAATCCCAAGTGATTCTGCTGTGCACTAAAGTTTAAGAAGCACATTCTCTCATACTATTCATCACCCTGAGTTAAAATAGTATATTTGTCTCTTCCCTCTAACCTGTAACGAGAGCAGGGACCACGTCTGTCTTGCTCACGATTGTATTCCCAGTGCCAGACATATAGTAGGCACTCAATACATATTGGAGTAAATAAATAAATGAATGACTATATGAAGGAAAGAAAAGAAGGTGAAAGAACAGGTTTCCTAAAGTAGGAAGAACTATATGAACTTTGCATGGCCCTTTGAACCCTGCATCTCAATTATTACAAAGATGTGCTCTAAGAACAAGCATACTAAATGCAAAACATTTACCAACATCTGGACTCACTGTCGTAATTACTGTCAATTATGAGTTTCATAACAGTTTTTAATGGAAAGTGTAGATGATTTTTCAGAAACAAAAAAGGCATGTTCACAACACATCAAACTGTCAAATCTGGTTACTGCCTGAGAGTAGGATTGGGAGAGAAGGTAAGGGATTTGGGGTTTTACTGTATACACTTCTGTATTGTTTGACTTTTTAAAATTAGGAATATATATTACCTTTTTATTGGAGTATAGTTGACTTGCAATATTGCATTAGTTTCAGGTGTACAGCAAAGTGATTCAGTTATACATATACATATATACATATTGTTTTTCATATTTTTTCCGTTATAGGTTATTACAAAATATTGAATACAGTTCCCTGTGCTATACAGTAAATCCTTGTTGTTTATCTGTTTTATATATAGTAGTACATATCTGTTAACCCCATACTCCTAATTTATCCCCCATCCCCTTTGGTAACCATAAGTTTGTTTTCTATGTCTGTGAGTCTCTTTCTGCTTTGTAAATAAGTTCATTTGTATTTTTTAGATTCTACATATAAGCAATAGCGTATAATATTTGTCTGTCTTTGTCTGATTTACTTCACTTAGTATGATAATCTCTAGGTCCATCTGTGTTGCTGCAAATGGCACTATTTCGTTCCTTTTTATGGCTGAGTAATATTCTATTGTATATATGTACCACATCTTTATCCATTCATCTGTTGATGGAAACTTAGGCTGCTTCCATGTCTTGGCTATTGTAAATAGCACTGCTATGAATATTGGGTTGCATGTATCTTTTCGAATTATGTTTTTCTCTGAATATATGCCCACAAGTGGGATTGCTGGATCATATGGTAGCTCTATTTTTAGTTTTTTAAGGAACCTCCATACTGTTCTCCATAGTGGCTACACCAATTTACATTCTCACCAACAGTGTAGGAGGGTTCCCTTTTCTCCACACACCCTACAGCATTTCTTATTTGTAGACATATTACCTTTTAAATTTAAAAAACACCCAAAATAAAATATGTTTTTAAAAGTTCAGGGCTGTGTTACTGATGCCATAATTTATCAATACGCTACTCTACAAAAATGTATTTGGATAGTTGTTTGTAATCCAACTTTCTCTGTGATATTTAGATATTTGGGAATGAAAGTGAAAGTATTTAGCTTCAAATATTTACCTTATTCCTTCCTTCTGTTTCTTTTAAATATGGCTTGCTAGTACATCCTTTACATCACTGAGTCAATGGAGAAGTCACACTAGACAGACACTGAAGCAATGTAGTAAAGGCTTGGAGATGGGGGACCTGGGGAGATGTTGTTTAAGGGTAAAAACTTGCAACTAATAGGTAAATAAGTTCTGGAAATCTAATGCACAGCATAGTGATTATAGACAACAAAACTCTATTATAAATTTTAAAGTTGCTAAGAGACTAGATCTTAACTGTTCTCAACAAAAAAATGAAAGGATAATTATGTGACATGATAGAGGTGTTAGCTAACACTCCTGTAGTGATCATGTTGTGATATATAATTTACACAATGTTGTATGTCAATTACATCTCAATTTAAAATAAAAAAAGAAGCAATATGGTAGAGTGAGAGCACTAGCTTTCAAGTCAGAGGATCCTCAGTTTGAATCCTGACACTGCCAGTTAATAATGCTGTGATGTTAGAAAAATTGTTTAGTCTCTCTGACTTTCATCCTCTTATAAATGTGCTAATAGTACCTTCCTCACAAAACTGTTATAAAGAATAAATGTGAGTTATGCGAAAGTGTCTAGCATAGGACCAGGTGTTCAATAAATGCCAACTTTCTTCTCCACTTTGTTCATTAAACAAATATGTACTGAGCACCTATGTGGCAGACATCACTTTATGCACTGGGAATACACTGGTGCACAAAGCCAGCATGGTCCCTGGGGGACACAGACATTAAATTATATCTATCTGCCTAGAGAAAAAGGTGTGATACATACTGTGAAGAAGAATCAAAGGGTGCTATGAGAGAGCAGCATAGGGTAACCCAATAATTTGTTGGGTTTTCTTTTAACGTGGAAAAGTAGGTATCTTCCTTGGGAAGAAACTGATTAAGAGTTGGCCAGGCAAAAATGAAGGCAAAAGCAAAAAGACCCCTGTATTGCATTAATCTGAAGCATGATTTTTCTTCCTTCCATTTGAAGGTAGAAAAACAGGAAAGTTTGTGTGCCTGTGTGTAGGAAGAGAAAAAAGAATGGAGAATTGCCCACTGGCTTATGTAAATGGTAGATAACATTTCTGAACTCTGCACACTTGAGAACTTATCTCAAAGTCAATCTGTAATGAGCCCATAGGAATTTGCTTAACCAAACATCTACAGTAACATAACAGGCAATATACAGATTTCAGATGAAAAACCATATGTATATCTATATCTATCTATATCTATATCTATATCTATATATCTTGTAGGAAAAAAAAACCCAAAACCGTGTTTGAATGCTCAAGTACTTTTCAAGTCTTTTTACTAGCAAACTGTAAGTTTTCTTTGCAATGTATCAATGCCGTGAAACTTGCAATACTAAAACTGTCCTTCCACATTCCAGTCAATTCATTCTTGAATTATTCCATTGAAGACCTCACCGAATATGTGATCCATTGCTGAGCAATGCCTTAAATTTGTATGTGTGATTTTTTTCAAAAATTGTGAACTGCCTGCTCAAGGTTCTTAGTGAACTCTGAAGGGAAAGAATTGCTTGACCCATGATGTAGTTTAAGCGATTTAAGTATGCTTCACTCATTGTAATCCTGTGTTGCTCCTGGTCTAAAAAATCTCTTCAGGGCCTAGGACAGGGCTAGGTACCTAATAAGTTGCCCAAGACTTGAGCAAACCTCCAGAGGTTGAAATATCCAATGATGACCTTTATTCCTCTCATTACAAATTTCACCCTGCTGATTATTTTAAGCTGATATATACCATTATAGGAAAGTATTCACCATAGTTAAAATGACTCATGAATCAAGGTTCAAAATTACTGTGAAACTTTGGAAAACGGACTCAGGGAGTATTTTAATTTATCAACTCAACTTCCTCAAAGTCTGACATTTTATAATTCTTTAGTGAGGTATTTTACCAAAAGGAGAAGATAAAATTAAATTAAAAAGCGAATTAATTTTTGTTAATAACTTGCTGATTCAGATTCCTATTTAGTTTATTGTGATTTATTGTGTGATTTAGAGCTAAAGGACTTGAATCCTAGTCCCAGCTCTACATCTTTACTAGTTATATAAATTTGAGAGGTTATTTAATCTCTTTAAGCCCTTCCTCCACCACCACCTGCTTTCTCATCTATAAATTGGGGATAATATTTGCCTTACCTCAAAGATGGTTTTGAGGATCAAAGAGGATAATGCATCTGAAAGTACTTTTTAAACTTTAAAGCAGGGCTTCCCTGGTGGCGCAGTGGTTGAGAGTCCGCCTGCCGATGCACGGGAAACGGGTTCATGCCCCGGTCCGGGAAGATCCCACATGCTGCGGAGCGGCTGGGCCCGTGAGCCATGGCCCCTGAGCCTGCGCATCTGGAGCCTGTGCTCTGCAACGGGAGAGGCCACAACAGTGAGAGGTCCGCGTACCGCCAAAAAAAAAACAAAAAACTTTAAAGCACTATACAACTGTAGGTTTTATTATTATTATTCATAGTATCAGGTCTGAAAACAGAAATGTTAGTTCACATTAGCCCCTAATCTAAACTGTGGGATTAGATTGAAGGCATTAACTTCCCTGAACCTCATTCTCACCATTTGTAAAACAAAGCAGCTTACAGTTTTAACATTTTGTGATCTAATGATCTTAATTTCCTCCATATCCTGTTGGCAAATAACAGAAAAACTGATACTAAAAAACAAACAAACAAAAAAAACTGAATTGTTACTGAATTTTTTCAACCCATGCCATTTTATATCATTGTCTTGCATTGCCATTTAGTAGTTACATAACTCTTTTGCATGAATAAATTATTTTAATTCCTCCTGTTTTCTATAATTATAAATGATGATGAAGCAAATGCTGTATGTATATTACCTTATATGGAAAAGAGTAAATTAATCTCCTTGCATTACACAAAAATAAACTGAAGAAATAGATATTTTAGGGAGCTCTTGAAGTAAATAAAATAAGCTTGTACCGGGAGCAAATATTTCTTCCGTGCTCAGAATTAAAACTCAAAAAGTATATGAACTCTAATGAATGAGTATTCTGTTTCAGTAATAACAACATAAAAGTACTTTGAATATATATGTGTATATGTATATACACACACACACAAACACACAAAGTTTTCTCCCAGTGGAACACTTCAAGACAGAAGTCTTTAAGACATTAAATCAAAAAAGAGAAATGTTTGGCTTATAAGAAAGGGAAGAAATGAGTGAAGGAGAATGTAGAAATTTGGAGATTAGATTGAATAAAGGGGAAAAGCATTCATTCAGTTAAGCATTTATTCATAAAACTTTATTGATCATCTACTTTATGTCAGACAGATATTACATTAGGCTCTGAGGAGGCAAAGATGAATAAGATAAATCTCTGCTCTCAAAGTTTTCAGTATTCTTGGAGAGATAGATAGATGATAGATAGATAAAAAGTCGGTGTAAGTGCTGTGCTAGAGATATGCAGAGGCTGGCAAAGGAGCAGATGAAAAGAACATCTGTTTCAAACTGAAGGGTCAAGTAAGGCTTTTTGGAGGAAGTGACATTCTGAGCTAAGTTACAGTTGAGAAATAGGGGTTATTCATATTAAAGGAGAGGGGGTGTATTCCAGGTAGTAAAAGAAGCCTTTATGAAAGTCTGGAGATAACAAAAAGCAAGAAAGATTCCAGAAATCTGCAACTTGTTCAATGATTAGAGTGTGAGGGAAGGAGGAGTAGCAATACATGAAGTTGAAGAGATCAGGGGGAGCCAGATCTTGAAAGAACTTGGTATGACTTTGCTAAGGAGTTTGGCTTTATCCAGAAGTGACTGAAAGCCATCGAAGAAACTTAAGCAAAACAGTGACAAGTTTTGTGTTTTAGAGATAAATCTAATGAAAAGAGGAAAGAGCCAAAACCAGTTGAGAGTTTGTTACTTTAATCTAGATTTAAGGGAAAAAAATGAGGTTCTGAAGTAAAGCTGTGGAGATGGGGGGAAAGGGACACATTCAAGAATTCTTTAGAAGATAGAAGTGAGAAGACTTGGTGACTGACTACATGTGAGGATGAGGGAGATGGTAGGTCATAGGAAGATCCCTAGTTTGGGGCTTTAGTGAGTAGATGGATAAGAGTACAGTTTAATGAAACATGGCAAATAGGAAGGGAAAGGAGCAGGCAAGGAAGCAAAATTATGGGTTCAGCCATAATCAAACTTGAGTTATCTTTGAAATTTCCAAGCAAAGATATTCAGTTAGCAGTTCAACATCTGGGCTGGAGATAGATTTAGACCTACTTTCAAAGACATGGTATTTGAGGACACAATCACAGCGAGGTTACTCAATAAACAGTATAGAAGGTGAGAAGATTAAAACCCCAATGATAGAGTCCTAAGGAGTACCAATGTATATAAACTAAATGGAAGAAGAGAAGCACCTGAAGAAGATTGAAAAGAATTGCCATAAAGGTATGGGGAAAGTCAGAAAGATAGTGACGTCACAGAGGCCAAGGGAGCAGAGAGTTTCCAGAAGGGAGTGGTCACCAGTGTCAGATGCTGTAAATGTTCACAGGAGATAAAGATTGTAAAGTACCCACTGGATTTACCAACAATTAGGTTGTATATAAACTTATTGAGTACAGTTTCGATTTCAGTAAAATGAAGGAAGTGGAATCAAACTGCAATAGGCTGAGGAATGGATAAGAAGTGAAGGAGTAGAAGCAATGAATGAGTGTGACTCTTCCAACTAGGTGTACTATGAAGAAAGAAATAGTGATAACTGAAGGGGCAATGAGCTTGATGGAGGTCTCTCCCTCTCTCTCTTTCTCTATTGACATATTTTCTAGCTCAGATTCTTTCCCCAGCCATGTCCAGTCTAATAATAAGCCCATTAAACGTGTCCTTCATTTCTGTTACAGTGTTTTGCTTTGCAGCATTTCATTTGACACTGTCTTACAGCATCTATTTTTCTGCTTACCTTACCCATCTATTCCTCCATGCTGTCCACTTTTTCCATTAGAAGGTTTAGCATATGAATCATGATAATTTTAAATCTCCAATTTGATAATTCTGAAATCTCTGCCATATCTGAGTCTGGTTCTGATACTTGGTTTGGTTTGCTTTTCAGACTTTCTTTTCCCTGCTTTCTAGCATGTTTTTTAGCATGCTAAATTTTTTTTTTTGAAAAATGGATATAATGTATGAGGTAGAAGGAGCTAATGTAGGTCGACATTTAGTGTGAGGTATTATGTTTAGCTGGAGTTAGGCTGTACTTACTGTTTGCTATAGTTGTGGTGTCAGTGGCTAAAATGTCCTCTACTGTCCTTGTTTTTGCCTCCTATTGTCTTTGGATTTCCCTAGAGACTCCTTAAATAAAGTCTGTGACTTGTAGCTCTCTCAGTTGTAATCCACTGTTATTATACTGCAACCCTGTTGATGTGGCAGTAAGGTATTGGGGAGGGGAAGCATTCTACAGTCTTGTGATTAGATCTCATTTTGTTAGTGGACCTGAGTCCTTGGGCTGTGACTTTCAGAAGTATTTCTTAGTTTTTTTTCACCTCTTGTATCTGAAAAAGGAAAACTATAGTGGGCTGGAGTTGCCTAAATGCCCTTCCCTTAAGTCAGATAAGGCTCTGGTAAAGTAGTTTCCCTTGAGGGCAGGGCTTTGTTACAGAGAAAAGAACTCTATGGACATTTCAAAGTGGTTATTTTCCTCTGGTCATATTTCAGTGTGGTTACTTTTCCCTTCCACCTGCCCAAAATATGAGAAATTTTCATCTGATGTTGTTCACCATGAGAATCTGGTGGGACTCCTGGAGTTAAAATTAATGAAAGTGTGCCCACCCCCTAGACCGGGCCCCAGGAGTTTTTTAACTCTCCAGCTGGTCGATGCTCAGCCTCCAGCAATTCTTCAATTAGCATTTAAGTGTTTCTACCAGTTACTGGCTCCAGTGGCTTCTATTCCAGATAAGACAATCTGGACTTTTATTTTCTATGTTCACCTGTCACTCTAGTTTTGGGGGCAATGACTTGGCCTGTGACCTCAGTTCTCTGATGGGTCTACGAAAATCACTGATCTTCAGTTTGTTCAGCCTTTTCCTTGCTGTAAGGATGGGAGTGACGACTTACAAGCTCTTCATGTACGGGAGCTGAAACCAGAAGGCCATGATAGCTTTCTACTGTCCCCCTGCTTCTACCCTTTACCCTTAAAGTATTTTATCAGTAGCCAATGTGATGCTTTTAAAAACTTAAGTCATATAATTGTAACCGAGCAGGACCCGATGGAGCCTTCTCAGAACAGTACCCCTCCATGTCCTCCACCTGCCTCTTGTCTGTAGAAAAACTGTAGCCTCCTAAGCTTCCTCGAGTTCCAAAGAGTACATTTAATCAGAGAAGTGAGAAAATGCAGAAAGAAAGGAAAACAGTCAAGCAAGACAAAATAATAATAGTTTAGCCATTAAACAAAGTCAAGGATATTTAGTTCCTCCTCAAGGGCTATAGATCAGTGCTCCTCAACCTTTTAGGCACCAGGGACCAGTTCCGTGGAAGACAGTTTTTCCATGGATGGGGATGCGGGATATGGTTCAGGCGGTAATGCGAGCGATGGGGAGAGATGGGGAGCAGCAGATGAAACTTTGCTTGCTCACCTGCTGCTCACCTCCTGCTGTGTGGCCTGGTTCCTAACAGGCCGTGGCCCGGGGGTTGGGGACCCCTACTATAGATAGTATTCTGAGCCATGTCTTTTGAGCTGTTTTGCAGATACTGAAAGCCCCACCAGGTAGAAGAAGTTAACCGTATGCTGCCCCAGACCGGTTGGAACCAGAAGGTTGATGATGTTGACTCCTGATTACCTTACCACCAACCTATCAGAAGACTGTCCATGAGCCCATCACACACCCCACAACCCCACTCCCTCACCCTGTCTTTATAAACCTTTCCCTGAAAACCTTCAGAAAGTTTGGGTCTTTTAAGCACTAGCTGCCCTAGACTCCTTGCTTGGCACCCTGCAATAAATACTGCACTTTCCTTCACCACAACCCGATGTCAGTAGATTGGCTTTACTGCACGCAAGCAAGTGAACCCAAGTTTGGTTCGGTAACATGATGTCATCCTGTTCCCTTTGCCCAGAATGCCCTTCAGGTAGAAAACCACGTGACTCCTCCATTAATTCCTTTAAGTCTCTGCTTAAATATCATCCTTGCCTTCATAAATCTTACCTTTTAATTGAGGGAGACAGAAATAATCAGCTAGCAAAATGTATAGAATGTCAGATGGTTATAACTGTTATGAAAAAACATAAAACAGGGAAGGAAATTTGGAAGAGCTGGTGTTGTGGAGGTGATGCAAAATTAAATTAGGGTGGCCAGGGAAGGCCTCACTTAAAAGTTGACATTTAGCAGAAACTTGAAAGAATGAAAGAATGAAATTTTTGGATATTTGGAGTTGGAGCATTCCAGGCTGAGGGAACAAGTACATACTCCCAGAGAAGGAGAGTGCCTAACATTTTGGAATAACAGTAAGGAGGCCAGTGTAGTAGTTTGAAGCTCAGTAAATAAGGAAGCAATTAGAAGGATATATGGTTAGAGTATGTACAATCTTAGTCTATTGTAAGACTTTGAGGGGTTGGTTTAAGGGGAAAGATCAGAAGGGGCTTTTGGAAATAAGTTTGAGACACCTATTACACAACAAAGTGGAAATGTCAGGTAGGTTGTTGGATATTTGAGTCTGGAGTTCTGAGTGGTTTGGGGTAGAGATAGAAATGCAGGAGTCATTTGCCTGGGGTGAGATGATATCTCCTATGAAGTGAGATAGAAAAGAGAAGAGGTTTAGCTATAGACCTGGGTTAAGAAATTAACAAGCCAACAGAGACAACTCCGAAGGAATGGCCAGAAAACTAAGAAGAAAAGCAAAAGAGAGGGATGTCCTGGAACCCAAGTAAAGAAAGTTTTTCAAGAAATAAAGAGTAAGCAACTGTGTCAAATAGGTATGGTGGGGTGATCAAAATGGGACACTTATGAGAGTGACAGATAACAGTATTAATAATCATGTGGGTAGAACCGGCTAAAACCATGACTATCCTGGGCAAACTGGAACACATGGTCACCAAAATAAGTCATGTAAGTTGAGAATTGGCCATTGTATTTAGCATCATGGTAATCACTGGTGAGCATGCTAGGAGAAGTTTTAGTGGAATAGTGAGAAGAAAGTTTGACTGAAGTGGGTTCAAGACAAAGTGGAAGAAAAATTGGAGATAACAAGTCTAGACATCTCCTTTGAGGAATTTTGCTGTTAATGGGAGTAAAGGAACATACCTGGAGGAAGATGTAAGGTCAAGGGATTTTTGTTTGTTTTTGAGATGCTTGGCATGAGAGCACGTTTATTGATGGGAATGATACAATGGAGAACCAAAAATTCTAATGCAGAAGAGAGAGGGAAGCATTGCTGAGCAGAGTCCTTAAGTAGGTAAGAGAAGTTGAGAACCAACGTATGAGTTGTTATCATTATCATTAAAAGTGTTACTGTCACTCATTATTCCTTTCAGTACAAAAAAATCTTAATGTCTTAGAAAGGATAGAGATGAAGAAGGGGGACATTAACTACACCCGTAGTAAATAAGTTAGCTGAAATATTCTCTTCCCACAACTTGTCTGCCACTGTGCTTCTGAAGTCTCACCATATGACAGGTCTTTCAGTGGTCCATGGTGAATTTGCTCCGTATTGACTGGAAGTTTCAGGAGAGTAGACTTTGGTTTAATAGGACTAATACTTCTGACAGAGCTGGCTGCTTCCAGAGCGTCTGAGTTACCTGTCACCAGAATGTTTAAGCAGAGCACTTTAGGGGCAATAGTAATCTATAAATTCTGAACCAAGAGAAGCTGAGATTCATCTCAAAGGCCAGTGTAATTTTGTGAAGGGAATTCTGATAGAGGTTACATAGAGTTAGATTCTACTACCCTCTGTGGTTCATAACCCTTTGTATCTTATTTCTTACTAAACACTCAAATAAGGACTTGGTTCTCATGATAATAGAAATAAATTAAAAATTCTCATTTTTCAAAGATTGGTATATATAGTCTCATAATATTGTACTAATACCATGAAGTACCTATTTTACTGCTCTAAGTATTCTAAAACAAGGAGATTATTTTTCAAATGAGATATAGTTACTGGAAACAAATAAATTATAGTAGGTCAAGGTGGCCAGGTAGATAAAAAATTATTTGCATTAACAGGTGGCATGAATCACCCTGGAATTCTCATTCTCATGAAACTTCCATTTTATTGGTTTCCAGGAAGAAGGAGTGGAGAATAAAGTACAAAATGCATATATTCCAAGCAGGAAATAGTACATAAAATATATTTGCCAATAAGTAAGGGAAGTAGTAGAATTTGAGATACACAGTGGGTAGAAGGTTAACAACTTATCAAAATGACCTAAATGGAAAATATATGGTAGGGAATATTAGCAGAATGTGAAGTGACATCCTGGCAAATGTAGACTTGAGGGAGAGAGAAAGAAAGACAGAGGGAGAGAGAGAGAGTGAGAGAGAATGAATCTTAACGAAAGCCTGGTGTCCCAGCTGGATTACATCTGTGTCTGTTGCCCTGCCTAATACTTCCTTCCCTGTCTCCTCCTTATTTTCTCTTCCTGGCAACTCTCCTTACCTCTGTTTCACTCTTTCTGTCTTTTTCCACTTGCTTTTTTTTCCTTACTTTTTCTTCATCTCTTCTCCTTGCCAATGATACTCAATGATATCCTCAGATTATTGTTTAGCAGTCCTGGTGGCTATAAGGTCAGAGATCTCTGATTTGCACAGGGTTGAAAACTGCATTCATAGCAGTATATTTCATGCATAAGATGTGGGGGATTTTTTGGCAAATAATAAAACATGATGAAACCTAGTACAAAGATGAACAAATAACTTTTACAAGTAACAAATTCCT
Organism: Orcinus orca; assembly: GCF_937001465.1. Taxonomy (NCBI): domain Eukaryota; kingdom Metazoa; phylum Chordata; class Mammalia; order Artiodactyla; family Delphinidae; genus Orcinus; species Orcinus orca. Next base: position 74,735,108 of record NC_064580.1, read on the forward strand.
GTGACTAAACACAAGCAGTATACAACTCACAAACAAGTCATGTGTGTTCTATATATAGGAACTATAGATGTGAGGAACCAACAAGTGTACAACGAAAAAGTTATCTAGTAATTTACACAGGGTGGAGGAGAAAGCTCAAAATCCATGCTCACTTATCTCCTATATTAACCACTCACAGTCTCTGTTTGCTGATCTTTTCTCATAATTGCAGTAGCCAAGTGCTGCTGTGAGGACTGTTTGTATTTCTGTCTTACTCTCACGATGGTGGATTGCATGTTTATATTGACTCGAATTTTCTTCATTTCCTGCTGTGTTCTGACTGTACATTGTGCACAACGTAAGAAATTTTTTAATTGCTTTATTTCCATAGGTTGAGGATGTAAAGAATTCATTAGATATTAATCAGAGGAGGAATCAAGGCTGCAGTAGGTAGCCTAAGGGACTAAACAGAACTCTAAGCAAAGGTTCTATTGTTAAAAATTCACAAACCTGAAAGTATCTGGTTCTTTTAAAAGATATTTATTCTTAGAAGGGATAAATAATTGTTTTATCTTGAAGCTGACATGTTTGTCTCTGGTATCTAAGATAAATATGAAAAATTCTATGGACTACCAACTAAAATGTTTACTTGCATCAATATTAGTGATTGTTTTAGGCTATTTATATTTAACACTTTGTTTCTTAGAATATATAAGGTTATACTTTATTTTTCAGAAAAATTTCGCTCTGTTAACATGTCCAATACAAACAGGTACTTACTTGACATAATATAAACCATGTGAATCCCTATAAAAGGAAAGAGATATCCAAAGAAATAAATTATATAATCATATTGGTCTGTAAAATGGCCTAACATCTTTGCTGAGACCAGAAGGACAATTCTTTTTCAAAATATTGCCTGTTGAAATTTCTCCAAGCAGTACCATTTGACTCACTAATTCTGGTGAGGGAGTTTTGCAATGTTAGTTGGTACTTAGATGGTCAGTTGTGCATTTTGGTCAATTGAAATGGTTTCCAGATTTGAAGAAACTGTTTTAAAGTACTGTATTTTTCTGATGTCACCCTTTCATTTATTTAAAAAAATATGTTTATGTAGCAAAATCAATGTGTCATATTTTACATTAGGAAAAAATATGCTCTCCAAAGGGCAAACAGTTTTCTTTTGGATTCTATAGACCTGATCTTATTGGAGCTGTTTTCCCTTCTTTCCTGTCACCTCTAACCTTGGGACTTGGGCAATCTGAAGTCTCATGCTTATAGAATCTCTTCTTTGTGTTTAGGCTGGTGGAGGGTCAAAATAGTTTTCCCTTTCTTGAAATTACAGTTTCTGTGCATGTTTATAGGTCCTGTGACTCCAGATAAATGTTCCTACTCACTGATTTTCAGACTCTAGAAAACCTTTTCTGAGTCCAGATTTCTGGAAGGGGTACTGCAGCCATATCATTGACAGAATGACTCTCCAGGGTAACCTTAGAAATATCAGAAAATCATCAAGGATTGGGGCTGAGGTGTCTGCCACCCCCAGTGACCTACTAGTAGGGTAACTAATCTACCTGTCTCAACCAGAACACTTTGAAAGTGAAGAGAGAAGTATTAATATTTATTCCAGGACAAAAGGCATAAACTGAAACTGTCCTCGCAAACCAGGATGTATGTTGATCCTATCTTTGGATATATTGTTATGTCTTCCCTTAGCCAGAGATGATTCTCAAATTTAGTACAAAAGAACTTTATTTCAAATGTTAGATAGCCTTTAAGCTATAATGGCGTGTAGTGACTGTTTTTAAAGCCATGTTGTAAAAATCCATCAGGTACAAAATAACAGAATGAAATCACTTGTGTTGTTCATCTTGATTTTTGGAGACTGGTACTTGAAAGTATGGTATTTGAACATTTTCAAAGTACAACAAAGTTATTTTCATTTTTATGTTTTAAGATTCTTTAACATGTAGTTTTTCTAACATGTAGAACTTTTCACATGTGTATTAGCTAAGTTTGAAACATTTGTTCTATATTGTTGAGGGATTTTTGAATGTTGTTATTTACAGCCAATTGTACATCTGTGACTGACTTTGATGATTGTCCAGGGAATATAATACATTTCTGTCCAGAGAATATTGTTTGTGCATGCAAAGATGGAGAGCCTTTTTGCAAGTAAGTGGTTATGTGTGTTGTAAAATCAAAGTACAATATACTGTAAGTAATAATGCACTTTGTTTTTGTTTGTTATATTCAACAATGCAACACTTCTTTTAAAATATTTTAATCAGAAATAACCCCTACACATATAACACAGTTATTGTAGATTGCCTAAAACAGTTTAATCTACTGTTCTAAAAACAATATAATAAAATTTAAAAGATTAACTGAGACAATTTTATTAACTTTAAGAGATTAGCATCATTCAAAAGAGCTTTCCTCAGACAGACTTTTAATAGATTAGTTAAATATACTCATGAATAAACTATTTTGCTGTTCTAAAGAAGAAGAACTTAAGGTGTGCCTCATGTTATGCAATAGCAATAATCCTGACATGTTATGTGTAAATAAAGTTTTTTTGTAAATCAAGAAATATCTTAAATGTACTGTGGTTCCCTCCTTTGTTTCCAGGTTTGCTTTTTATAAAAGTGTGTATTCTTTGATATGAATTTAGGCAGATTTTCTACTTTGCTCTAATCAAAAATATGAGAGTATTTGAGCAAAAAATAGAAGGAGACCTAGGAAAAAACATAACACAAGAATAAGAAAGCATTCATAAGTGAGAGAAAGAGAGGATAGGTGGGGACGGGGCAATAGTGAAAGGTTTTCCTGGGTCCCTGCCTCTTAAACTGATAGTAAGAAAACCAGGGGTAGGCAAAGGGACCTGAGGTTTGAGAGAATTTTGTGTTTGGAGAAATGTGACTAGTTTGCACACCATGCTCTAGATATACTGAATAACAGTATTTGCAGTTCTTCAAGTGCACTATTTTCTCTCTCACCTTTGGATGTTGACATATACTACAACTTCTCCCTATTACTGTTCATTCACCCTCCCTCCTCTCATCACAGCTCTTCTTCCCCTGGTGAATTCCTACTTAACCTTCAAGAGTAAGCTCCATCATATTTCTAACATAGCACTTAAACTACTCTACTGCACTTTCTGGGTGTCTTTCCTCTCAATTTTATTTTATTTTATTTTATTTTTTTTTGGCTTTATCCATGTCTATTTTATTTTATTTATTTTTTTTTATGTTTAGCCTTTTTTTTTTTTTAACATCTTTATTGGGGTATAATTACTTTACAATGGTGTGTTAGTTTCTGCTTTATAACAAAGTGAATCAGTTATACATATACATATGTTCCCATATCTCCTCCCTCTTGTGTCTCCCTCCCTCCCACCCTCCCTATCCCACCCCTCCAGGCTGTCACAAAGCACCGAGCCAATATCCCTGTGCCATGCGGCTGCTTCCCACTAGCTATCTACCTTACTACGTTTGTTAGTGTGTATATGTCCATGACTCTCTCTCGCTCCGTCACAGCTCACCCTTCCCCCTCCCCATAACCTCAAGTCCGTTCTCTAGGAGGTCTGCATCTTTATTCCTGCCTTACCCCTAGGTTCTTCATGACATTTTTTTTTCTTAAATTCCATATACATGTGTTAGCATACTGTATTTGTCTTTTTCTTTCTGACTTACTTCACTGTGTATGACAGACTCTAGGTCTATCCACCTCGCAACAAATAGCTCAATTTCGTTTCTTTTTATGGCTGAGTAATATTCCATTGTATATATGTGCCACATCTTCTTTATCCATTCATCCGATGATGGGCACTTAGGTTGTTTCCATCTCCGGGCTATTGTAAATAGAGCTGCGATGAACATTTTGGTACATGACTCTTTTTGAATTTCGGTTTTCTCAGGGTATATGCCCAGTAGTGGGATTGCTGGGTCATATGGTAGTTCTATTTGTAGTATTTTAAGGAACCTCCATACTGTTCTCCATAGTGGCTGAACCAATTCACATTCCCACCAGCAGTGCAAGAGGGTTCCCTTTTCTCCACACCCTCTCCAGCATTTATTGTTTCTAGATTTTTTGATGATGGCCATTCTGACTGGAGTGAGATGATATCTCATTGTAGTTTTGATTTGCATTTCTCTAATGATTAATGATGTTGAGCATTCTTTCATGTGTTTGTTGGCAGTCTGTATATCTTCCTTGGAGAAATGTCTATTTAGGTCTTCTGCCCATTTTTGGATTGGGTTGTTTGCTTTTTTGTTGTTGAGCTGCATGAGCTGCTTGTAAATTTTGGAGATTAATCCTTTGTCGGTTGCTTCATTTGCAAATATTTTCTCCCATTCTGAGGGTTGTCTTTTGGTCTTGTTTATGGTTTCCTTTGCTGTGCAAAAGCTTTGAAGTTTCATTAGGTCCCATTTGTTTATTTTTGTTTTTATTTCCATTACTCTAGGGGGTGGGTCAGAAAGAATCTTGCTGTGATTTATGTCATAGAGTGTTCTGCCTATGTTTTCCTCTAATAGTTTGATAGTTTCTGGCCTTATATTTAGGTCTTTAATCCATTTTGAGCTTATTTTTGTGTATGGTGTTAGGGAGTGTTCTAATTTCATTCTTTTACATGTACCTGTCCAGTTTTCCCAGCACCACTTATTGAAGAGGCTGTCCTTTTTCCACTGTACATTCCTGCCACCTTTATCAAAGATAAGGTGTCCATATGTGCATGGGTTTATCTCTGGGCTTTCTATCCTGTTCCATTGATCTATCTTTCTGTTTTTGTGCCAGTACCATACCGTCTTGATAACTGTAGCTTTGTAGTATAGTCTGAAGTCAGGGAGCCTGATTCCTCCAGTTCCTTTTTTTGTTCTCAAGATAGCTTTGGCTATTCGGGGTCTTTTGTGTTTCCATACAAATTGCGAAATTTTTTGTTCTAGTTCTGTGAAAAATGCCAGTGGTAGTTTGATAGGGATTGCATTGAATCTATAGATTGCTTTGGGTAGTAGAGTCATTTTCACAATGTTGATTCTTCCAATCCAAGAACATGGTATATGTCTCCATCTATTTGTATCATCTTTAATTTCTTTCATCAGTGTCTTATAGTTTTCTGCATACAGGTCTTTTGTCTCCTTAGGTAGGTTTATTCCTAGATATTTTATTCTTTTTGTTGCAATGGTAAATGGGAGTGTTTTCTTGATTTCACTTTCAGATTTTTCATCATTAGTATATAGGAATGCCAGAGATTTCTGTGCATTAATTTTGTATCCTGCCACTTTACCAAATTCATTGATTAGCTCTAGTAGTTTTCTGGTAGCATCTTTAGGATTCTCTATGTATAGGATCATGTCATCTGCAAACAGTGACAGCTTTACTTCTTCTTTTCCGATTTGGATTCCTTTTATTTCCTTCTCTTCTCTGATTGCTGTGGCTAAAACTTCCAAAACTATGTTGAATAAGAGTGGTGAGAGTGGGCACCCTTGTCTTGTTCCTGATCTTAGTGGAAATGCTTTCAGTTTTTCACCATTGAGGATGATGTTTGCTGTGGGTTTGTCGTATATGGCCTTTATTATGTTGAGGAAAGTTCCCTCTATGCCTACTTTCTGCAGGGTTTTTATCATAAATGGGTGTTGAATTTTGTCAAAAGCTTTCTCTGCATCTATTGAGATGATCATATGGTTTTTCTCCTTCAATTTGTTAATATGGTTTATCACATTGATAGATTTGCGTATATTGAAGAATCCTTGCATTCCTGGAATAAACCCCACTTGATCATGGTGTATGATCCTTTTAATGTGCTGTTGGATTCTGTTTGCTAGTATTTTGTTGAGGATTTTTGCATTTATGTTCATCAGTGATATTGGTCTGTAGTTTTCTTTCTTTGTGACATCCTTGCCTGGTTTTGGTATCAAGGTGATGGTGGCCTCGTAGAATGAGTTTGGGAGTGTTCCTCCCTCTGCTATATTTTGGAAGAGTTTGAGAAGGATAGGTGTTAGCTCTTCTCTAAATGTTTGATAGAATTCGCCTGTGAAGCCATCTGGTCCTGGGCTTTTCTTTGTTGGAAGATTTTTAATCACAGTTTCAATTTCAGTGCTTGTGATTGGTCTGTTCATATTTTCTATTTCTTCCTGATTCAGTCTTGGCAGGTTGTGCATTTCTAAGAATTTGTCCATTTCTTCCAGATTGTCCATTTTATTGGCATAGAGTTGCTTGTAGTAATCTCTCATGATCTCTTTTATTTCTGCAGTGTCAGTTGTTACCTCTCCTTTTTCATTTCTAATTCTATTGATTTGAGTCTTCTCCCTTTTTTTCTTGATCAGTCTGGGTAGTGGTTTATCTATTTTGTTTATCTTCTCAAAGAACCAGCTTTTAGTTTTATTGATCTTTGCTATTGTTTCCTTCATTTCTTTTTCATTTATTTCTGATCTGATTTTTATGATTTCTTTCCTTCTGCTAGCTTTGGGGTTTTTTTGTTCTTCTTTCTCTAATTGCTTGAGGTGCAAGGTTAGGTTGTTTATTCGAGATGTTTCCTGCTTCTTAAGGTGGGCTTGTATTGCTATAAACTTCCCCCTTAGAACTGCTTTTGCTGCATCCCACAGGTTTTGGGTCGTTGTGTCTCCATTGTCATTTGTTTCTAGGTATTTTTTCATTTCCTCTTTGATTTCTTCAGTGATCACTTCATTATTAAGTAGTGTATTGTTTAGCCTCCATGTGTTTGTATTTTTTACAGATCTTTTCCTGTAATTGATATCTAGTCTCATGGCGTTGTGGTCAGAAAAGATACTTGATACAATTTCAATTTTCTTAAATTTGCCAAGGCTTGATTTGTGACCCAAGATATGATCTATCCTGGAGAATGTTCCATGAGCACTTGAGAAAAATGTGTATTCTGTTGTTTTTGGATGGAGTGTCCTATAAATATCAATTAAGTCCATCTTGTTTAATGTATCATTTAAAGCTTGTGTTTCCTTATTGATTTTCATTTTGGATGATCTGTCCATGGGTGAAAGTGGGGTGTTTAAGTCCCCTACTATGAATGTGTTACTGTCGATTTCCCCTTTTATGGCTGTTAGTATTTGCCTTATGTATTGAGGTGCTCCTATGTTGGGTGCATAAATATTTACAATTGTTATATCTTCTTCTTGGATCGATCCCTTGATCATTATGTAGTGTCCTTCTTTGTCTCTTTTAATAGTCCTTATTTTAAAGTCTATTTTGTCTGATATGAGAATTGCTACTCCAGCTTTCTTTTGGTTTCCATTTGCATGGAATATCTTTTTCCATCCCCTTACTTTTAGTCTGTATGTGTCTCTAGGTCTGAAGTGGGTCTCTTGTAGACAGCATATGTAAGGGTCTTGTTTTTGTATCCATTCAGCTAATCTGTGTCTTTTGGTGGGAGCATTTAGTCCATTTACATTTAAGGTAATTATTGATATGTATGTTCCTATTCCCATTTTCTATATTGTTTTGGGTTCGTTATTATAGGTCTTTTCCTTCTCTTGTGTTTCTTGCCTAGAGAAGATCCTTTAGCATTTGTTGTAAAGCTGGTTTGGTGGTGCTGAACTCTCTCAGCTTTTGCTTGTCTGTAAAGGTTTTAATTTCTCCATCAAATCTGAATGAGATCCTTGCTGGGTAGAGTAGTCTTGGTTGCAGGTTTTTCTCCTTCATCACTTTCAGTATGTCCTGCCACTCCCTTCTGGCTTGTAGGGTTTCTGCTGAGAGATCAGCTGTTAACCTTATGGGGATTCCCTTATGTGTTATTTGTTGTTTTTCCCTTGCTGCTTTTAATATGCTTTCTTTGTATTTAATTTTTGACAGTTTGATTAATATGTGTCTTGGCGTATTTCTCCTTGGATTTATCCTGTATGGGACTCTCTGTGCTTCCTGGACTTGATTAACTATTTCCTTTGCCATATTAGGGAAGTTTTCAACTATAATCTCTTCAAATATTTTCTCAGTCCCTTTCTTTTTCTCTTCTTCTTCTGGAACCCCTATAATTCGAATGTTGGTGCGTTTAGTGTTGTCCCAGAGGTCTCTGAGACTGTCCTCAGTTGTTTTCATTCTTTTTTCTTTATTCTGCTCTGCAGTAGTTATTGCCAGTATTTTATCTTCCAGGTCACTTATCCGTTCTTCTGCCTCAGTTATTCTGCTATTGATCCCATCTAGAGTACTTTTAATTTCATTTATTGTGTTGTTCATCGTTGCTTGTTTCACCTTTAGTTCTTCTAGGTCCTTGTTAACTGATTCTTGCATTTTGTCCATTCTATTGTCCATTCTATCTCCAAGATTTTGGATCAACCTTACTATCATTATTCTGAATTCTTTTTCAGGTAGACTGCCTATTTCCTCTTCATTTGTTAGGTCTGGTGCATTTTTATCTTGCTCCTTTATCTGCTGTGTGTTTTTCTGTTTTCTCATTTTGCTTATCTTACTGTGTTTGGGGTCTCCTTTTTGCAGGCTGCAGGTTCGTAGTTCCTCCTGTTTTTGATGTCTGTCTCCAGTGGCTAAGGTTGGTTCAGTGGGTTGTGTAGGCTTCCTGGTGGAGGGGACTAGTGCCTGTGTTGTGGTGGATGAGGCTGGATCTTGTCTCTCTAGTGGGCAGGTTCACGTCTGGTGGTGTGTTTTGGGGTGTCTGTGGCCTTATTATGATTTTAGGCAGCCTCTCTGCTAATGGGTGGGGTTGTGTTCCTGTCTTGCTAGTTGTTTGGCACAGGTTGTCCAGCACTGTGGCTTGCTGGTCGTTGAGTGAAGCTGGGTGCTGGTGTTAAGATGGAGGTCTCTGGGAGATTTTCGCCGTTTGATATTATGTGGAGCTGGGAGGTCTCTTGTGGACCAGTGTCCTGAAGTTGGCTCTCCTACCTCAGAGGCAGAGCCCTGACTCCTGGCTGGAGCACCAAGAGCCTTTCATCCACACGGCTCAGAATAAAAGCGAGAGAAAGTAGAGGGAATTAGTAGAACTATGAGGAAAGAAAGAAGGAAAGGAGGGAAGGAAGGAAGGAAGGAAGGAAGAAAGAAAGAAAGAAGCAAAGAAGGAAAGAAGGCAAGAAGGAACGAAAGGAGGGAGGGAGGGAGGGAGGGAGGAAGGAAGGAAGGAGGGAAAGAAGGAAAAACAGAAAGAAAGAAGATACAGTAAAAATAAAATAAAGTATAATAAAGTTATTGAATTAAAAAATTCTTAATTAGGAAAAAAAAAAGGGACGGATAGAACCTTAGGACAAATGTTGGAAGCAAAGCTATACAGACAAAGTCTTACACAGAAGCGTACACATACACCCTCACAAAAAGAGGTAAAGGGGGAAAAATCATAAATCTTGCTGTCAGAGACCACCTCCTCAATTTAGGATGATTCGTTGTCTAAAGGAGGGAAGGAAGGAGGGAAGGAAGGAAGGAAGGAAGAAAGAAAGAAAGAAGCAAAGAAGGAAAGAAGGCAAGAAGGAACCAAAGGAGGGAGGGAGGGAGGAAGGAAGGAAGGAGGGAAAGAAGGAAAAACAGAAAGAAGATACAGTAAAAATAAAGTATAATAAAGTTATTGAATTAAAAAATTCTTAATTAGAAGAAAAAAAAAAGGGACGGATAGAACCTTAGGACAACTGTTGGAAGCAAAGCTATACAGACAAAGTCTTACACAGAAGCGTACACATACACCCTCACAAAAAGAGGTAAAGGGGGAAAAATCATAAATCTTGCTGTCAGAGACCACCTCCTCAATTTGGGATGATTCGTTGTCTAAAGGAGGGAAGGAAGGAAGGAAAGAAAGAAAGAAAGGACGAAGGTAAAGTATAATAACGTTCTTAAAATTAAAATTGATTATTAAGAAAAAAATTTTAAGAAAAAACCATGGACGGATAGAACCCTAGGACAAATGGTGGAAGCAAGACTATACAGACAAGATCTCACACAGAAGCATACACATACACATTCACAAAAAGAGGAATAGGGAGAAAAATCACAGATCTTGCTCCCAAAGTCCACCTCCTTAATTTGGGATGATTGGCTGTCTATTCATGTATTCCACAGATGCAGGGTACATCAAGTTGATTGTGGAGCTTTAATCCGCTGCTTCTGAGGCTGCTGGGAGAGATTTCCCTTTCTCTTCTTTGTTCTCACAGCTCCCAGGGCTCAGCTTTGGATTTGGCCCTGCCTCTGCGTGTAGGTCGCTGGAGGGCGTCTGTTTTTTGCTCAGACAGGACGGGGTTAAAGGAGCCGCTGATTCGGGGGTTCTGGCGTGCTGAGGCCGGCGGGGAGGGAGGGGCACGGAATGCGGGGCGGGCCTGCGGCGGCAAAGTCCGGCGTGACCCTGCACCAGCCCGAGGCCCGCCGTGCGCTCTCCCGGGGAAGTCGTCCCCGGATCCCGGGAACCCGGCAGTGGCGGGCTGCACAGGCTCCACGGAAGAGGGGAGTGGAGAGCGACCTGCGCTCGCACACAGGCCCCTTGGTGGCGGCAGCAGCAGCCCCAACGTCTCCCGCCCGCCTCTGGAGTCCGCGCTTGCAGCCGCGGCTTGCGCCCGTCTCTGGAGTCCGCGCTTTCAACCGCGGCTCGCGCCCGTCTCTGGGGTCCGCGCTTTCAGCCGCGGCTCTCGCCCGTCCCTGGGGTCCGCGCTTTCAGCCGCGGCTTGCGCCCGTCTCTGGAGTCAGCGCCCTCAGCCGCGGCTCGCGCCTGTCTCTGGGGTCCGCGCCCTCAGCCGCGGCTCGCGCCCGTCTCTGGGGTCCGCGCTTTCAGTCGCGGCTCGCGACCGTCTCTGGGGTTCGCGCTTTTAGCCGCGGCTCGCGCCCGTCTCTGGAGTTCCTTTAAGCAGCGTTCTTAAACCCCTCTCCTCACGCACCAGGAAACAAAGAGGGAAGAAAAAGTCTCTTGCCTCTTCGGCAGGTGCAGGCTTTTCCCCGGACTCCCTCCCGGCTAGCTGTGGTGCACTAACCCCTTCAGGCTATGTTCAAGCCGCCAACCCCAGTCCTCTCCCTGCGCTCCGTCCGAAACCGAAACCCGAGCCTCAGAGCCTCAGCTCGCAGCCCCGCCCGTCCCCGGCGGGTGAGCAGACAAGCCTCTCGGGCTGGTGAGCGCCGGTCAGCACCGATCCTCTGTGCGGGAATCTCCCCGCTTTGCCCTCCGCACCGTTGCTGTGCACTCCTCCGCGGCTTCGAAGCTCCCCCCTCCGCCTCCCGCAGTCTCCGCCCGCGAAGGGGCTTCCTAGTGTGTGGAAACTTTTCCTCCTTCACAGCTCCCTCCCACTGGTGCAGGTGCCGTCCCTATTCTTTTGTCTCTGTTTATTCTTTTTTCCTTTTGCCCTACCCAGGTACGTGGGGAGTTTCTTGCCTTTTGGGAGGTCTGAGGTCTTCTGCCAGCCTTCAGTAGGTGTTCTGTAGGAGTTGTTCCACGTGTAGATGTATTTCTGGTGTATCTGTGGAGAGGAAGGTGATCTCCGCGTCTTACTCTTCCGCCATCTTCCTTCAGACTCCTCCTCTCAATTTTATTTTATTTTTTTAAAACATCTTTATTGGAGTATAATTGCTTTACATTGTTGTTAGTTTCTGCTGTATAACAAAGTGAATCAGCTATATGTACACATATATCCCCATATCCCCTCCCTTTGCGCCTCCCTCCCACCCTCCCTATCCCACCCCTCTAGGTCATCACAAAGCACCCAGCTGACCTCCCTGTGCTATGTGGTTGCTTCCCACTAGCTATCTATTTTACATTTGGTCATGTATATATGTCCATGCCACTCTCTCGCTTTGTCCCAGCTTACCCTTCCCCCTTCCCATGTCCTCAAGTCCATTCTCTACGTCTGTGTCTTTATTCCTGTCCTGCCCCTAGGTTCATCAGAACCTTTTTTTTTTTTAAGATTCCATATATATGTGTTAGCATATGGTATTTGTTTTTCTCTTTCTGACTTACTTCACTCTGTATGACAGACTCTAGGTCCATCCACCTCCCTACAAATAACTCAATTTCATTCCTTTTTATGGCTGAGTAATATTCCATTATATATATATATATATGTGCCACATCTTCTTTATCCATTCATCTGTCGATGGACACTTAGGTTGCTTCCATGTCCTGGCTATTTTAAATAGTGCTGCAACAAACATTGGGGTACATGACTCTTTTTGAGTTATGGTTTTCTCAGGGTCTATGCCCAGTAGTGGGATTGCTGGGTCATATGGTAGTTCTATTTTTAGTTTTTTAAGGAACCTCCATACGGTTCTCCTTAGTGGCTGTAACAATTTACATTCCCACCAACAGTGTAAGAGGGTTCCCTTTTCTCCACACCCTCTCCAGCATTTATTGTTTGTAGATTTTTTTTTTTCAGTACACGGGCCTCTCACTGTTGTGGCCTCTCCCTTTGCGGAGCACACTCTGCGGATGTGCAGGCTCAGCGGCCATGGCTCATGGGCCCAGCTGCTCCACGGCATGTGGGGTCCTCCCGGACCGGGGAAAAAACCCGTGTCCCCTGCATCGGCAGGCGGGCTCCCAACCACTGCACCACCAGTGAAGCCCTGTTTGTAGATTTTTTGATGATGGTCATTCTGACCGGTGTGAGGTGAAACCTCATTGTGCTTTTGATTTGCACTTCTCTAATGATAAGTGATGTTGAGCATCCTTTCATGTGTTTGTTGGCAATCTGTATATCTTCTTTGGAGAAATGTCTATTTAGGTCTTCTGCCCATTTTTGAATTGGGTTTTTTGTTTTTTGATATTTAGCTGCATGAGCTACTTGTATATTTTGGAGATTAATCCTTTGTCAGTTGCTTCACTTGCAAATATTTTCTCCCATTCTGGGGGTTGTCTTTTCGTCTTGTTTATGGTTTCCTTTGCTGTGCAAAAGCTTTTAAGTTTCATTAGGTCCCATTTGTTTATTTTTGTTTTTATTTCCATTTCTCTAGGAGGTGGGTCAAAAAGGATCTTGCTGTGTTCCTTTTGTCATAGAGTGTTCTGCCTATGAATGTAGGGTGTATGTTTCCTTTTTGAAAGCACCACAAGAACAAAAATTTAGTTTTATTTATCTCCAGCACCTAGCACAATGCCTGTCATATAGAAGACGTTCTGCAAGGGTTTGTTGAATGAATCAGTAATTCAATAGTGCAAAATATTGGAAAAATATTGAAAAAGATAAAAAGTGATTTTAAAAATCCATTGGATTTAGCATTTAGGAGTTGTTGGTTATAATCTTTGAGAATATTCCAAGACTGAGATGAGAATACAAACCAGATTGCAAAATTACATCCAAGGAGTAGGAAGTAAATGTAATACGGCAATGAAGAAACATATATAAGTCATCTGACAATTTTAATGTTATTTGTAAACTCTTAGTTGGAGGAATTCTGGAGGCATGTAATCAAAATTTTGGCTAAAAGCTAATTACCTTTTTACCTGTCTTCCTAATCCTTATTATAATTATGTACCTCATTTCTTTTACAAGTCTTTACAATTGTTAATTGCCACATCACATTGACATTATGCCTATTTTAAAGTTTTTCTCCACCAAGTTGATTCAAACAAATTACTTCAACCTATTTTACTGGTAGATCTCAATGTGGAGCATAACTGCTCTGGACTTGGTGTGCCTGTGTATATATGTATCTGTCAGGTTCTTTGAATGTCTACCTAATGACAAGGGATCATTTTTATTACTAAATATATTAGCACCACACAGTTTGAGTCAGTTATTTTGACATTGTTAATAAGAGTTAGGCACTAACAAATTATAATTGAACATATCAAATTAAATGGTATGATCATTATTTTTAAGTTCTTAAAACATTTTAATGGCATTGCTGAAATTGTCAGGATATATATACCATCACCACCACCCACACCCCTCCAGGCAGATCTCTGTCACACACACACGTACATGCACAGATGTTCCAAATATTTCATTCAAATAATGAATGAACAAAAGCCAAATTTAAAATATGTTTAAAGATAAACAATTTAAGAAAATTGGCCAAATTAAGAACACATGCCTGATACACGCTTTTTAATTTTTCAGTCATGTTTTGTTTAAAAGAACTACATTTTACATTGATACAAATAGAATAAAGCTTATTTAAGATCATTTTATATTTTTAAAAAATTCAATTATGGGCTTCCCGGTGGCACAGTGGTTGAGAGTCCGCCTGCCAATTCAGGGGACACGGGTTCGTGCCCTGGTCCGGGAAGATCCCACATGCCGCGGAGTGGCTGGGCCCGTGAGCCATGGCCGCTGAGCCTGCACATCCGGAGCCTGTGCTCCGCAACGGGAGAGGCCAAAACAGTGAGAGGCCCGCCTACCGCAAAAAAAAAAAAAAAAAAAAAAAAAAAAAAAAAATTCAATTAACTCTGACCCCCTATGTCCATCACTCATCAAAATGAGAATCAGTACCTCAGTATATTTAAACAGGATGCAAATCTTTTTTTGGTATTGCTGTTTTATTGAGATATAATTGCTCTACAAAAATTGCACACATTTAATGTTTATATCTGGATGAGTTTGACCGTATGCATACACCAGTGATATCATCATCACAACCAAGGCACTAAACATATCCATCAACTCCAAAAATTTTCTTGTGTTCTTTTGTGGTATCTTTACTTTCTTCCTTGCTTGCTTCCCCCCCACCCCACCTTTTTTTTCTTTGTTTAATAAGAACACAACACGAGATCTATCCTCTTAAAATATTTTAACTCTTTCTTAAAAACATCTTGTAACTTCTCACTCTGTGTATCCATTCTTTTCTTGAGTTCTTGGATCATCTTTACAATCATTACTCTGAACTCTTTCTTGTGTACATTGCCTATCTCCATGTCACTTAGTTGTTCTTCTGGGGTTTTATCTTGTTCCTTCATCTGGAACATATTCCTTTGCTGTCTCATTTTTTATAAATTCTATTTGTGTTTTTATGTATGTAGTAAGTTAGTTACGTTTCTCGATCTTGGAGAATTGGCCCTCTGTAGGGGATGTCCTATGTGTCCAAGCAGTACACTCTCCTCTTGTCACCCAAGGGTCAGGGACCAGCTGGTCCCAGGATAAGTTCTGACCCATGTTTGCAGACTCAGTTCCACAGGCTCTGATATGACAGTTTTCTTGCTTCTGGTGTCTGCCCCCTGGTGGGTGGATCTGGGTCTTGACCCTCTGGTGGGCAGGGCTGTGTCAAGGGAAGTGTCTAGAGGTAGTTGTGGGGTGAGGAAGTCTTTGGGCTGCCTCTCTGCTGACAAGCGGGTCTTTGTTCCCACCCTGTTTGTTGTTTGGCCTGAGGTGTCCCAGCTGGAGCCTACAAGCTGTTAGGTGGGGCCAGGTCTTGGTGCTAATGACTCGAGCAAGGGTCTTGCTGTCAACCCCCAGCAAGAGTTCATATAGATGAACAGTCCTCGATATGTCCACCACTTCTTATGACCCCAGAGAGAGCCACCGCTGCCCCTAACCTCCCCAGGAGACCCTCCAAGACCAGCAGGTAGGTCAGGCCAAGGCTCCTATGAAGTCAGTGCTTTTGCCTGGGTCTCAGTGTGTGATAGACCTTGTGTGCACCCTCTAAGAGTGGAGTCTTTGTTTCCCCCAGTCCTGTGGAGCTCCTGCAATGAAGCCCCACTAACCTTCAAAGCTAAATGCTCTGGGGGCTGTTCCTCCTGATGCTGGACCCCTAAGCTGGGGAGCCTGATGTGGTGCTCAGAGCTCTCACTCCTGTGGAAGAACTTCTGCAATATCATTATTCTCCAGTTTGTGAGTTGCCCACCCAGGTTGTATGGGATTTGATTATATCCCAAGTGCACCCTTCCTACTATCTTGTTGTGGTCTTCTTTATGTCTTTGGATGTATTAACAGAATATCTTTTTTCGTAGGTTCCAATCTTTTTAATCGATGATTGTTCAGCAGTTAGTTGTGATTTTGGTGTGTTTGTGAGAGGAGGTGAGCTCAAGGTCCTTCTTCTCCACCACCTTGTCTCCAATCCCCTATCCTCTTAACATATTTTAAAGTGCACAATTCCGTATTATAAACTATATGTACTATGTTGTACAACAGACTCTAGAACTTACTCATCATGCACAACTGAAACTTCATACCCACTGAGAAATAATTCCCTATTTCCACCCCCAGCCCCTGAAAACCACTATTCTATTCTCTGCTTCTATGCATTTGACTATTTTTACTTGGAACAGTTAATGTATCTCTCAACCAATATTCACATTTCTCACATACTTACTGGTTTCTGAGGAAAAAGAATCTAAACTATATTTTAAGTGTATTTTTATATAACGGCTTTATTTTCCATTTATGATAGAAAAAAATTACGTACCTCCCAGGATTGCTATGAGAATTAAGTAAGATAAAATACTTAAAATTCCTCGTAAAGTAACTGGTTCAGAAATGTGCTCCCGCAAAGTCAGTTCATTTCTTCTCCCTAGCCACTATGATGTTAAGCTCAATGGTCAAATCTCATTCTTCATCTTACTTTACCTAACAGCAGCAATTAACACAGTTGATAAATCTCTCTTCCTTGAATTTTCACTTAGCTTCCAGGATATCCCTCTCTCCTGTTTTTATTTTTTTCTTCTGCTTCACTGCCCACTTCTGAATTACTTTTGCTAATCTCTTCTCTTGTCCCCACCTACTTAATGTTGGAGTGTCCGAGGACTTAGTCCTTCATCTTCTTTATCTGTACCTCCTCCCTTGGTGATCTCATCCAGTCTCATGTCTTTAAATACCATCCAACTGGGAAAATTCATACCTCCAGACTTAGAGGTATAACTGCCTACTCAACATTTCTACTTGGATATCTAATACTCCTTTCAAAATCAGCAAGTACAAAACTGAACTCCCCAACTCCCATCACTCCCACCCCAAAATGTTCTTTCTACACAGTCTTTCCCATCTCAGTTGATGACAACTCCATCCTTTCATTTGCTTATGCCAAAAAACTTAAAGTCATCCTTCAGTCCTCTTTTTCTTGCACACTCTCCTCCTTGTCTATCAGGAAATCCTGCTGGTTCTACCTTTAAAAAGATAAGCAGAAATCAACCATCTTTTATCCTCACCCCCACTGTTATCATTCTGGTCTAAATTACTCTGGTCATCTCTTACCTAGATTACTGAACAGCTTTGTGACCTTTCTCCCTGCTTCTACCTTTGTCCCCTATAGTCTGTTTTTCAATACTGTAGAAAACAGAGCGATCCTTGTAAAACAACCTAGATCATGTCACTCCTCAAAATCCTGTAACTATTCCTCATTTCACTCAGTATAAAAGTTAAAGTCCTTACAATGACCTATAAGGACTTTTGTGATCTGGTCTCCTTCTTTCTTTGGCCTTATCTTCTACCCTACTCCCTTACTCTGCTTCAGCCACACTGATTTTCCTGTGATCCTCAGACATGTAGGCACATTCCATCCTGCTTTAGAACCTTTGTACTTGCTGTTCCTGCTTCTTGGAATGCTCTTCTCCCCAAATAAACCTGTGTCTAACGTCCTCACCTCCAGTCTTTCTTCAAATATTATCTTCTCAATAAGGCCTGCCCTTTACTAACCTATTATATCACTGCAACCTGTCCTACTATCCTGCCCCCCCCAAATTGCTAATCCCCCTTACCCTGCTCTACTTTTTCTTTATTCCTTAGCACTTATCACCTTTAAACATTCTAGATAATTTACTAATGATGCTTATTTTTGTTGTCTGTCTTCCTTTCCTACATTTTAAGATGCTTGAGAACATGGATCTTTGTTTTATTTACTGGTCTATCTCAAATGCCTGGCACAGTACTTGGTACATGGTACGAACCCAATAAATGTTGTTGAATAAATGAATGAACTGTTACTGTTTTATATATAATTCCTTTTGTGACTCAGTCCTAAATTAAACAAGAAATACACTCTTGAAAAAGTCTTTTTTTCTAGGAAGAAATCCGTGAGAGTTTATAAGACATATTTTTCAAACATATTTTAACTTGCTTAAATGAATTACATTATATTACATATTAGAAGCCATGTCCCATTGAGCAGATTACTACCTATTTGAAGCTGGTAGCTGCACTTTATTATAGAAGCCTAGAGTATCAGAGCTATAAAAGATTATAGTAATCATCTAATCAATCCCTTCATGTCATGCATGACAGTACCCAATGTATTGGAACAATACAAACCAGGTTTAGTTTACTTAGGATCTGATATTCACTGTTAAACTGGGTAATCCTTTATCAATTCTACAGGAGATAATGAAGTAATCTCTAAAGACACTACATGAACTAACCTCACCATTAGTCACTCTAATTGAGGATGGTGAGAAGTCACATTTTTCCTTTCCACAAACCCATAGACATTTCTATGTGGGTGTGTGCTATGCCAGTTCAATCTAGGCACCAGAGAACCACACTCAGGTTATCTGGCAAAGTGTCAGGCTTTATAAAAACACAAGAAGTTTATGTATGAGTCATTTATTTCTTTAAAATAGAGGAGGAAGATCTGGAGTCATGGGAAAGATGGAAACAGGCAGATTTTGCTGGCAGACAGTCTATTCTCACCTTCTCATGTTTCTTCTTGTATTTGCTGTCGAGTGGCATAGTCAGGCTGTTAACCTGCATTCATCACTGTAGGAGTTGGTCAAGGGAACACCCAGCTGCAGTTACAGAACTAGTAGATTAGGCCACTTCAAACTCTTTTCATAGCAGTCATAGAACTGAAGTAGCCAGAGTGAATAGAGGCATGAGCAATGGGCAAAATGTGGATAGTTTTAAAAGCAGTGTTGAGACAGCCATTCTGGGTGAGACTTTTTTTTCACTTCTAAGTACCACATCTTCATTAGCCAATGGTTGGGAAATCCTGACCACCTTCTGCATGCTAATTCAATGTGTTCAAACCTGTACATTTTAGCATGTTTGCTCAAGTGGAAAAATAGTACAATAGAAATCTCTTGAGGGCCTTAAAGGGAAAACTTATGGTTTAGTAACAATGAAAGATTGGATTCTTTCAGGGGAAACAATTTGTTTTTATTTCTCTAATTTGTGAGCTTTTTCTATTTTTATTATCTCTATCAAGATGTCCAAATTTCAGAGGCCGGTGGGGAAATTATTGGTACATGGGGACCAAATGTGACCAGCTCTGGAATACTCTGGACCTGATTTTAGTAGCAGCATTGCCTGGAATAGGACTGGCTATACTAGTTGGTGTAACAATCCAGACTATCCACTACTGTAAAAAGAAGTCAAGGAATACAAATGATCACCGGTAAGAAATTTCTAAATACATCTGAGAATGATGGGAAATCGCTTGTGAGATCACTAAATGATTCAAGAAATAATGGATATCATTTATCATGCATACAACTGATATATTCTCTTCCATATTCATCAACATTTAATTAAATTAGAACAAAAGTCAGGATAACTAAATAAATTTTGTTCAGGATTTGGATACAACAAAAACTGTAAAGCCCCTTCCTCAGATAAAAACCAAGTGAGCCAAGTGTAATTCACTAAAGAATTGTCCTACTTCATTGCCTTCCTTCCACCAACGTGCTATTTGTATGCACCACACATACTGTCCTAAGAGTTGAGGCGGGGGAAGGGGGACAGCTGTACCAGTATCTCCTATTTACCCCAACCCCCAGCATCCAATAGGCTTGACTGTATTCTGACTCTGTCTTGGGCAAATCTCGTCACTTCACTGGGCTTCAATTTTCTCAGCTGTAGAGATTGCTATAATCTGACCTACACATCTTACAGAGATGGTGAGATTGATACTGAAAACAACAATCATTTACAGACAGCTTATTATATGTATCAGGCTGAATTATAAATGTTTCATACCTATCGGCCCATGTAATCCTCACAAGAACCCTATAAAGTACAGATGAGATTACTAAGGCACAGAGAGATCAAATAACTTGGCTGAGGTTACAGGGCTAAGTCTATACCCAGGCAATCTGACTCCCAGGGTTAAACTCTTAATCCCCATGCTACACTAATGGACTCTAATGAGATAAAACAGTGCTCTGAAAGCTGTAAAGCCCTGTTGCATTCCTTTTGTTTTTTTGCTTAAAAGCAAATAGTATCCTTTATATTTTGCACTGCCTCTAAATGATAGAAATATGAAAGGTAAATACCAGTAGGGTAAAATCTCACCAATTTTATATCAGTTAATTCAAATTAGCATCTACTTTAAAGTGTCATTCTCCAGTGACAAGATAATGTTACCCTCTATGCAGTATGAAGATAGTTTGAAATATTACTTTAAAATTGGAAGTGGCTTGTACTGTCAGCCTCACACTTCTAAGAATAGAATTAGGTTGGAAACCTCCTGAGATTTTAAAGAATCATTTTAATTAGAAATCATACCCATAAACAAGTCACCTTTTAAGTATTCTCCATAGTTTTCCTACTCCAAAGCTTTCTAGAACACTGGATTTGTATTCCAATCCTCTCTCTTCTACTAATTGTCTATGACTTTGAGAGGATCACTTAGCCCCTGTTTCCTCCTTTATAAATGAAGAGTTGGGTATACATATCCTTTTTCTCTATAGTTGTGAGAATCAAATGAAATAATTAATGGAAAACTGCATTGAGAAGCAAAAGCAAAACAAAAAGCTTGATTATAGATTAGAATAGTAATAGTGTTTATAAGCATTTAGACTTATTTATAGGTTTTTTGGGTAAAGAATTAATCTGCCTTATTTTTCTTCAGTTAAAATATAATTTAGTTTGAGCTCCTTTTTTTCCCTTCTGCCATTCCCTCAATTGTGAATTGACAGAGTGTTTCTATATATACTCTGGAAGATTCCTTAGTGTAGTGGAAAATGTATGGACATAGAGCAAGACAGACTGGGATTCAAATCCCTGTCCTATAAATCACTGACTGTGTGGCCTTGGGGAATTTCCTTAAAATTTCTCAGCCTCAGGTTTCTCATCTGTAAAATGGAGTTAATAATACTTATCTTGCAAGCCTTACTCAAGTAAGATAATGTAATTTTTGTGAAATAAACTGATGTGTGAAATTTACTTTCAATTGCATTAAAAATATAATGGATTAATGGGTGGATAGAAGGATGGATAGATGGATAGATATATGCAAAAGCAAGTATAGTAAAGTGTTAATGATTAAATCAAGGTGGTAGATACATAGGCATTCACTATAAAATTCAATTTTGGTGTGTGTTTGAAAATTTTCCTAATAAAATGTTGGGAAAAATCAGATAATGTAAAGTAAAACACTTCGAGCATGGAAAATACTCAACAAATGGTAGCCAATATTATTGCATTCTCTCGGGTACATATAATAATGGAGTCTTAAGATGGGAACATTCATTCTGTGTTGTCAAAAATGAGTTTATTTTAAAAAGTGATTTATAACCAATTAAGCTACTTCTCTATCCTAACTATATATATATATATATTTTTTTTTTTAATTTACTGTGCCAGAGAACAGAGGAGTTTATCAGGACTCCAACCTCGGCATAATTCTGCACATGCTTTTGATACTGCTATGAGACCTTCTCAACATGATCAAGGCCAGGTAAACACTGAAATTCATTTGTAAGGTAAACTAAGCTTACAGAAGACACCAAAGAGAGAAATGCCTTAGAGAAACAAAAAGAACTTTGGGAGATTAAAGAAGTAGTCAGAGACAACAAAATGAAGTGTGATCAGAAGATCAAATTGTACAAATATGGGATTGTTGATGACAAGTTATTTATCAGTAGAGTACAGGCCAGGCCTGGGGCAAATTACACTGGGAGTGCTCTCTCCTTCTTTTCTCCAGCATTTCTTTCCAGGTAAAATCAAGTTAAAACATATATCAAAGGCAGCCTTGGGGAAAGTTAAAACACATATCAAAGGGGAAAAGGAAGCCACTAAAAGAGGACTAGAAAGATATGCGTAACAGGACACAGATTAGAGCTATGTGGCTTTTTTTTTTTTGAATTAGCTGAAAATCTCTTCTTATCTAACAATATGTTCTCAGTAGCACAGATCCTCTGAAACAGAAGACTTGTGTGGATCTCTTCAATTCAGTGTACCTTAGGAATAGCTCTGAAGTAAGAGGTCTGGATGTCATACCCAACCACAAGTATCAGAAGCAGCAGCAATGCTTTTATTGTTTTAAATCAAACAAATCGCTAGTAAGACACTGCAGCATCATCTTTTTGTTATGGTATTTTAGTCCTAGAATATGCCCAATTATGATCTCTATATTTTAAGGAAGACCTACTTTGAGACTAAAGAACACAAGCCTCAGTATAATTCTACATATATTCCTGATATGGTACCTTCTCAATAGTATCAAGGCCAGTTAAAATTAAAACTCATGAAAAGGTTAAGATAAAAAGTTGATAAACGGTGGATGAGTGAATGATAGTGGTCATATATTTTCTATTAGAAGTCAGAACAGTTAAATATTGGAACTTAGAGAATGAGGATAGGATTTATGTGTTTCTGAATATATCTGTGTCTATCTGTCTATCTAAAACATTTTTCAAAAACGAAGTTTAAGGTACTCTGGATGAATATACTATGGTGAATAATGTTGATGTTATGAAAGGCTAACTCTAGGGCTGTCAGATTGTTTTAGTTGTCAGTTGTTCTCCTGAAGTGACCAATTATTTTGTAGATGAATCCTATGAGTTAGAAAAGCAAGCAGGGAGATGGTGTTTTTCCTCTTCTAAGTATTCACTTATTCTTAGCCTCTGTAGTTACTTTGGCTACCCACCTATTTTTCAAATCTCCTTCTCTCCTTTCATCATCCCTTTTTTACTTAATGCTATACAAGCTCTAATAGCGGATAAAATTCAGGAGGAGGACCAATATAATGCACATCGTTTAGGCTATATTCAATAAATGTTACTCTCCCTTTTCCTGGTCTCAGACTTCCTATGGCTAAATGTCTGCTCCGTTCCTGTTACATCTATCTGAATACTTCCACTGTAGACACTTTCTCTTCATTGCTGTGAACATTTCCTAAATTTCCCTTTACTGAGGACGGCACAAGTGAACCACCATGCCTGGTCTCAATCTACCATATTCTTCTCTTCTTGAGGGTTTCCCAGAGTCTAGGGCATTAGGAAGTAGAAGTGGACTGCAGGTTAACAATTTAATAGAGGACTAGGAAACTTTTCAACTGAGTTAAACTTTTTAGAAGGGTGTCCAGATGCACTGTGCTCTGAGTGTACATTTAAAATATTGACTTTGGCGTGTGATGACTTTTCAGAAGCTAAGGCCCAGATCAGGTTTCCACAGACGTGAATAATGCTTTTTCATGCAAATTCATCACTATTTTCTTTATTCAGCTAACTCACACGCAGAGAACCAGGAATTAATAAGCAGAGCCTGAGTTCATTCTTGAATTGTCAACGTTAATCTTTTCTAATTGACTTAACAATTAGATTTGACTGGGTGGAGGTAAGACTACGTATTTGCTACCTCTTCTTCACCTCCACCCACTTTTACTTTTAGCACAGAATAGCTTGTGGCTTTCAAAGCTGTTACAATCCTAGCATGAGCATATAATTAGAAGTCCCAATATATTCTGTGAATCTCTGGCAGGAAGGTGTGCTGCATAGTTTAGTCCTGTGAGAATTCACCATTGCTATTGTTGTTTATTTTTAGTTATTGTTCTGATCATAAATATGTTTTTTTAAGTTTATCTGCCTTTAAGTTTATCATGCCAGGTAATGATTCAGCCACATTCAGCCACAGGATATAACATGCTTTAGCTACTTTCACCTGGTGAAAATATATGACAGCTATGTCCAGAGGGGAAAAAAAAACACCCCTACATTTGATAGAGACCCAGGTAACTGGCATAGTCTGAAGAGCAAAGAAATAAATACTGGTATGACTTAAAGAGCATATAATAAACCATATAGTGGAGGCAACAAATATTGAGATGTGCTCACTGAAAAGGAAGAATACTTTGACTAAAAATAAGATCTTCTAAATTTGGCATTATAATCACAAACTTACCAAATTGCTGGATTTACTGTGTTTTCAAATAGAATGAATTGAAAGCAGGAGGAGATAATGTGCTAAGCTTTAAATGATCAATTTACCAAATCCAGGAGATTATTCTTCCTAGATAATAAATGAAAATAATATCCAATAATTAAAGTAGTCTTTACTGATACCTGAGAATATTATATTATTTAAGTAATTTCTCACTAGAAGTTGTTAATATCATCTTCAAACAGTTAAACGTTATCAAGCACTCCACTACAGATGGCACTGTGCAAATTGTGATAATCTCCAGACCGTTGCTACATTTTCAGTCTGCATTATCTTTGGATATGTACATTATTCTACCTTATCAGTAAACAAGTAGTCACAGTTTTATGAATATTTGCATAGTTAAAACCTTATGTTGTGTCACTTATCCAATTCATTAAATTAATTTGTCCATGACAACCAGTTATGTAAAGTGAACTGGAAATCAGCAAGGTAGAAATAATATCTTTTACTGAGATTAGTTTTTTCCAACAGTCCAATATTCTGCTTAGGAAAATAATATTAATTGGTTAGAAACACTAAAGGAATCTTAGTAATTGGAGGGGAATATTATTTTGCAGCTTTTTTAACCTTTATTTTATTTTTTTTACTTTTTATTTTTATACAATTTTTAAAGGTTACTTTCCATTTACAGTTGTTGCAAAATATTGGCTATATTCCTTGTGTTGTACAATATATCCTTGAGCCTATCTGAAACCCAATAGTTTGTACCTCCCACTCCCCTGCCCCTATAGTGCCCTTCCCTCTCCCTCTCCCCCGACTGGTAATCACTAGTTGTATTCTCTATATCTGTGAGTCTGCTTCTTTTATGTTATATTCACTAGTTTGTTGTACTTTTTAGATTCCACATATAAGTGATATCATACAGTATTTATCTTTCCCTGACTTATTTCACTAAGCATAATAACCTCCAAGTGCATCCATGCTGCTGCAAATGGCAAAACTTCATTCTTTTTTATGTCTGAGTAGTATTCCATTGTATATCTATACCACATCTTCTTCATCCATTCATCTGTTGATGGACACTTCGGTTGTTTCCTTGTTTTGGTTATTGTAAATAATGTTGCTATGAACATTGAGGTGTATGCACCTTTTTGAATCAGTGTTTCGAAGAAAAATATGTTCTGACTAAACTCCTAAGCTTCCTTAATCTTTGTTCCTATTTTTGTCATTTTATTTAAGATTATCATGCACCCAAATTTTCTGGAATTTTTAAGATATGTTTTCAAAAACAATAAAATATCCACGCCACAGGGGAAAGTCACTGGATGAAATTCTCCATATTTACCAACAGATGGCAGTGATCAACCATTAAGTGTATCTTCCTAGGCCGTTCTGGTTTGCTGAGGAAGAGCCTCCTCTGTAAAAATTCAAAAGCAGAAAACCTGTAGTTAAGCACTCAGGGCCAAATCATTGAGAGGACTTACCATCAGTATCAAATTATGGCGATTCTGATAAAATCTTAACTGATTTGTGTCACACTAACAGCATTGTAAAGCAAGCATCAATCAAGTGGAAAATAGGAAAATAGAAAACTGTAATGGTGAAGGATCACAACTATCTTTTTTCTAAAGTATACATATATGATGGAAATACGTATGCCAAAATATTAACAATACTTTTCTTTAGGTGGGAAACTATAGGTTAATTTTCCTTAATATATAAAAATTCTTCATAATCGTGAAGTAAAAGATCAACAATTCAATAAAAGAATGGACAAATTAGATGAACTGACAGTTCATTGAAAAGGAAATTCGAATAGCTCTTAAACATATAAAAATATGTTAACCTTCCTTCATTATTATGAAACGTGACTGTAATTATACTGAAATACCATTTTTTGCCTATCATTTTAGTAAAGATCCAAAAGTTTGTTAATATGTTCTATTAGAAAGGCTCTGAGGAAAATGGCTGGTGGAAAGGCAGTTTGGCAATTACAAATGCATATATCATTTGACCTAGCAATATCACTTGGGGGAGTGAATATCCTGCAGATATATTCCCATAAGTGCAGACTGATATGTTTATAATATTTTTATTGCTGCATGGATTACAATAGGAAAGGATTGGAAACCACACAAATGCCTATCAAGAGAGGCTAGTTAAATAATCTATAGTACATCCATACAATGGAACGCTATGGGAATTTACAAAAGACGAAGTGGATTATCTCTGTACTGATATGAAAAGATCTCCAAGACAGGTATAGTGAAAAACAAAAAATGGTGCAAAAAAGTGTGTATGGTGTGCTTCGTTCTGTATAAGAAAGAGGAGGAAGTAAGAATATATATTCATGTTGCTTATATTTATATTAAAAAACTTTGGATTAATACACAAGCAACTATAAAAATGATTACTGCTTAGGGGGTTGCGTGTGGAGACTGAATGGTTGGAGGTCAGGGGTGAGAAAAAGAAATTCATTGTTTAAATTATTACTCATTCAAAAATTTTCAGAGTATTTTGCTTTTAATAATGGAAAAAATAAAACTTTAGTTAGTTAATTAGTTACAGCTGTTAGTAATATTGTGCCATTATTATTTTCCTGATTTTGATAATGTACTATAGCTATATAAGATGTAAACTTTAGAGGAAGCAGAGTCAAGGTAATATAGGAACACACTGTGCAATTTTTGCAACTTGTCTGTAAGTCTAAAGTCATTTCAAAATAGAACGTTTTTAAAAATAAACATTGGTTGAAAACCTCTTTGGTCCAAAGTCCTGCTGGAATGTGTAGGAAGACAGATGAACATCATTATGCCTGGTGTCCAGGGATATGATAAAGATCCATGAAACAATGGACAAGTCTAGGTCAGGTTCCTTTGCTATACCCTCTTTTTATTTTTTTAATAAATTTATTTATTTTATTTATTTATTTTTTGCTGTGTTGGGTCTTCGTTGCTGCATGCGGGCTTTCTCTAGTTGCGGTGAACGGGGGCTACTCTTCGTTGTGGTGTGCAGGCTTCTCATGGCAGTGGCTTCTCTTGTTGAGGAGCACGGGATCTAGGCGCACGGGCTTCAGTAGTTGTGGCACCTGGGCTCAGTAGTTGTGGCTTGCGGGCTATAGAGCGCAGGCTCAGTAGTTGTGGCACACAGGCTTAGTTGCTCTGCAGCATGGGGTATCTTCCCAGTCCAGGGTTCGAACTCACGTCCCCTGCATTGGCAGGCAGATTCTTAACCACTGCACCACCAGGGAAATCATGCTATACCCTCTTGCAGGAAGATGTTTCTTCCTTAGTAACATATCTTATTTTGCAACTATATTCTGGTTTGGGTGATTTTTTTTTAATATCTTCTTCCCCACTAGGAGCAGGAAAATGTCTGTACATATTGTACATGATAAGTGTCTTAAAGCATGTGTAGGGAATGTAAGTGGAAGAAAGATTATTTTTCTTTTGCCTAGTTCCGAAATTCAGAACCAAAACCAATGGTGGAGATTATGGTAGGCAAACTTCAATTCGATGTAATATATCTATTTTCTAACAGTTGGAGCAATCAAATAATTAAACAGATTGGTCCCGTGAGGGGAGCACTCCTCAAAACTGAAAATATTCCAAAAAAGGGTAGGATGAGACAGGAGTGACATCTTCAGGTGGAAGAATAGACTAGATAACAGATAAGATTCTATGATAGTCACTGCTAAGGTTCTGTATCCTTTCTGGCATATCACCCTTTAAATTTGCTTCAGCTTCCTTCATATTTGAAGAATCAAAGGAGCTTTTGTTTATTGCTATCCTTCAACTCTGTGTTTTCAGTATGTTAAATGCCAAGGTTATTGTTTGAAGCTCATTTTCTAATAAGTAATATTTAGCTCATTGAAGCTTATCTGCTGAGTTCTACCCACTCACTCAGTCTTGCGAGATCTCCACGCAGATTTTCCTTGTCAGCTTGGCAGTTCATTTTCAGGAAGGTCAGCATCAGATGTTAGTATGGAAGAAATTTTAGAGACCATCTATTCAATGACAGACACTTTAACGGCCTTTGGTGTGGAAACTTGTAAAAGTTTTTTGAAAGTTTAAATAAGTTATAACCATTTCAACCCCCTTACTCAAAATGCTCAAAAAACCCTAGTTGATTTTGTCAGTCATAATTTTCCTTTATAGAAATCATGATTGCTTTTACATAATAAGTTATGTTTTCTTAAGCATCTGATGATATTGCTGTTAATCTTCCACCTCACCCACAATGTAAGAATAAGAATTATTGGTCTATAGTTCTCAGGATTCTTATGGATTGGAGTCAGCATAGTGGCCATGTATAACAAAATGTAACACTTCGTGGTCATATATTCCACAATTTCAATTTTGACTTTCTTCAAACTGTTCAAGAGATGCTCTCCAGCCCTTATGATTCTCCTACACCTAGTATTTTGACTAAGACTTGACAAGTGATTCTGAATAAATCTTTCTGCAATGAAAAAACTGTTCTATAAATCTGTGCTGTCCAATGTGTCAGCCACTAGCCACATATGGCTATAGTGGACTTGAAATTCGGCTAGTATGACTAAGGAGTGGGTTTATTTTATTTTAATTAATTTAAATTTAAATAACCAAATCTGACTAGTGGCTACCATATTGGATAGAACAGGTATGACCACCCTACACATTTAAAGTAACTTTTCTCTGACACCTTTGATTCTTTTTAATCTACATTTTTTTAATGTATTTATTTGGCTGCATTGGGTCTTAAGTTGCGGTGAGTGGACTCTTTGTTGCAGCATGCCAGCTTCTCTCTAGTTGTGGCATGTGGACTCCAGAGCACACGGGCTCAGTAGTTGCAGCACATAGGCGTAGTTGCCCTGTGGCATGTGGGATCTTAGTTCCCCGACCAGGGATCAAACTCCCGTCCCCTGCATTGGAAGGCAGATTCTTAACGACTGGACCAGCAGGGAAGTTCCCTTTGATTTACTAAACACTTTCAGGAAAGCTTTATTCTTAATTTCCCTCAGTAAAAACCAATGAAAATAATTCATGTAGTGTCTTCACTAATCTTATTGTTAATTCTAAAACTAGCTTTTTTGTCTGTTCTCTCATTTCCCTCTTTGGGTTATGGTGTAAAAATATCTGAGCTTGGAATCATATGATCAGAGCCTGAGAAATAGTTCTGTGATCTTTTTACATATAGAATTTATACAGTCTGAATCTGTTGAATCGTGGTAATCAAGCAGTTCAAATGATTTTTTTTCCCCAATCAACCGTCCGTTCAGTATCATTAAGACTTTACTGTGATTGAGGTACTCTGGGATATAAGTAAGGTAATGGAGTAGAGAAGAACTAACATTTATTGAATACGTCCCATACACAAGGCATTTTTAAATCACAGAATGTCTGTAACATAGGATATCTATTTTAATCTTCATGACTGCCCCTGCATAGTCTTATTAATCCTATTTTTAATAACGAGGAAATCAACAATAAGATAGGTTAAGTGACTGTACATTTTTTCTGGGTTTTTTGGTACATTTAAAATGCATACCTCTCAAAATAAAACAAGGCTTCATTTTTTAAAAGTTCTAGACCTTTTAAATTTCTGGAAATTTCTAACCCTTACTCTATAATTGTAAAGAGAAAACAGACTACCACAGAATTCTAGTAGTTTCTAATTTGTTCATTTAAAAAATACTATGACTCTGCGAATGGTCTCTGGTATGTTTTAAGCATATTCTACCATTTAATATCTCTTTGGAAATAATTTTTTACCTTTCTTGAATGTAAAAAATGTAGTATGTAAAAAGATATTTGGGGCAGAGTTTCAAGATGGCGGAGGAGTAAGACATGGAGATCACCTTCCTCCCCACAAATACATCAAAAATACATCCACATGTGGAACAACTCCTACAGAACACCTACTGAACGCTGGCAGAAGACCTCAGACTTCCAAAAGGCAAGAAATTCCCCACGTACCTGTGTAGGGCAAAAGAAAAAACAGAGACAAAAGAATAGGGACAGGACCTGCACCTCTGGGAGGGAGCTGTGAAGGAGGAAAAGCTTCCACACACTAGGAAGCCCCTTCACTGGTGATGACGGTGGGTGGGTGGGGGGGAAGCTTTGGGGCCACGGTGAAGAGCGCAGCAACAGGGGTGTAGAGGGCAAAGCAGAGAGATTCCTGCACAGAGGATTGGTGCCGACCAGCTCTCACCAGCCTGAGAGGTTGTCTGCTCACCCACCGGGGCAGGTGGTGGCTGAGAGCTGAGGCTTGGGCTTTGGAGGTCAGATCCCAAGCAGAGGACTGGGGGTGGCTGCGTGAGCACAGCCTGAAGGGGGCTAGTATGCCACAGCTAGCCAGGAGGGAGTCTGGGAAAAAGTCTGGACCAGCCTAAGAGGCAAGAGACCATTGTTTTGGGGTGCACGATGAGAGGAGATTCAGGGCACTGCCTAAATGAGCTCCAGAGATGGGCACGAGCTGCGGCTATCAGCACAGACACCAGAGATGGGCATGAGATGCTAAGGCTGCTGCTGCAGGCACCAAGAAACCTGTGTGCAAGCACAGGTCACTATCCGTACCTCCCCTCCAGGGAGCTTTTGCAGCCCCACATTCCCAGGGTCCCATGATCCAGGGACAACTTCCCCAGGAGAACACACGGTACGCCTCAGGCTGTTGCAACGTCATGCTGGCCTTTGCTGCTGCAGGCTTGCCTCACAACTGTACCCTTCCCTCCCCTTGGCCTGAGTGACAGAGCTCCCTAATCAGCTGCTCCTTTAACCCTGTCCTGTCTGGGCAGGGAACAGACGCCCTCAGGAGACCTACACGCAGAGGCAGGGCCAAATACAAAGCTGAACCCCAGGAACTGTGTGAAGAAAGAAGAGAAAGGGAAATTTCTCCCAGCAGCCTCAGGAGCAGGGGATTAAATCTCCACAATCAACTTGATGTGCCCTGCATCTCTGGAATACCCAAATAGACAATGAATCTTACCAAAATTGAGGCAGTGGATTTTGGGAGCAACTGTTGACTTGGGGTTTGCTTTCTGCATCTAATGTGTTTCTGGTTTTAAGTTTATCTTAGTTTAGTCTTTAGAGCTTATTATCATTGGTTGATTTGTTTACTGATTTGGTTGCTCTCTTCCTTTTTATATATATATTTTTTCCCTTTTTCTCCTTTTATGAGTGTGTATGTCTATGCATCTTTGTGTGATCTTCTCTGTATAACTTTGCTTTTACCATTTGTCCTAGAGTTCTGTGTCTCTGGTTTTTTTTGTACTATATATTTTAGCACTTTTTATCATTGGTGGATTTGATTTTTGGTTTGGTTGCTCTCTTTCATTCTTTTTTATTTCTATTACTGTTTTATTTTTAATAATATTTTTATTTTTAAATTAATAACTTTTATTTTTCTTTCTTTCTTTCCTTCTTTCTTTCCTTCTTTTCTTTCTTTCTTTCTTTCTTTCTTTCTTTCTTTCTTTCTTTTTTTCTTTCTCTTTCTCTTTCTTTCCTTCCTTCCTTCCTTCTTTCCTTCCTTCCTTCCTTCCTTCCTTCTTTCTTTCTTTCTTTCTTTCTTTCTTTCTTTCTTTCTTTCTTTCTTTCTTTCTTTCTTTCTTTCTTTCTTTCTTTCTTTCTATCTCCCTTTTCTTCTGAGCCCTGTGGCTGACAGAGTCTTGGTGCTCCAGCTGGGTCTCAGGTCTGAGCCTCTAAGGTGGGAGAGCTGAGTTCAGGACACTGGTCCAACAGAGGCCTCCCAGCCCCACATAATATCCAATGGCAAAAGCTCTTTCAGAGATCCCCATCTTGACTCTAGGACCCAGCTCCACTCAATGACAAGCAAGCTACAGTGCAGGACACACTATGCCAAACAACTGGCAAGACAGGAACACAACCCCACCCATTAGTAGAGAAGCTTCCTAAAATCATAATAATTTCACAGACACCCCGAAACACACCACCGGATGCAGTCCTGCCCACCAGAAAGACAAGATCCAGCCTCATCCTCCAGAACACAGGCACCAGTCCCCTCCACCAGGAAGCCTACACAACACACTGAACCAACGTTAGCCACTGGGGACAGACACCAAAAACAATGGGAAACACGAACCTGCAGCCTGCAGAAAGGAGACCTAAAACACAGTAAGATAAGCAAAATGAGAAGACAGAGAAACACAAAGCAGATGAAGGAGCAAGGTAAAAACCACCAGACCAAACAAATGAAGAGGAAATAGAGTCTACCTGAAAAAGAATTCAGACGAATGATAGTAAAGATGATCCAAAATCTTGGAAATAGAATGAGAAAATACAAGAAACTTTTAACAAGGACCTAGAAGAACGAAAGGGCAAACAAACAATGATGAACAACACAATAAAGGAAATTAAAATTATCTAGAAGGAATCAATAGCAGACTAACTGAGGCAGAAGAACGGGTAAGTGAACTGGAAGATAAAATAGTGGCAAGAGCTACCACAGCACACAATAAAAAAAAAATAATGAAAAGAATTGAGGACAGTCTCAGAGACTTCTGGGACAACGTTAAACACACCAACATGCAAATTATAGGGTTCCCAAAAGAAGAAGAGAAAAAGAAGAGACTGAGAAACTATTCAAAGAGAATATAGTTGAAAAGTTCCCTAATATGGGAAAGGAAATAGTCAATCAAGTCCAGGAAGCACAGAGAGTCCCATACAGGATAAATCCAAGAAAAAACATGCTAAGACACATATTAATCAAACTATCAAAAATTAAATACAAAGAAAAAATACTAAAAGCAGCCAGGGAAAAGCAACAAATATCACACAAGAGAATCCCCATAACGATAACAGCTGATCCTTCAGCAGAAACTCTGCAGGCCAGAAGGGAGTGGCAGGACAAATTTAAAGTGATGAAAGAGAAAAACCTACAACCAAGATTTCTCTACCCAGCAAGGATCTCATTCAGATTCGACAGGGAAATTAAAAACTTTACAGACAAGCAAAAGCTAAGAGAATTCAGCACCACAAAACCAGCATCACAACAAATGCTAAAGGAAACTCTCTAGGCAGGAAACACAAGAGAAGGAAAAGACCTAAAATAACAAACCCAAAACAATTTAGAAAATGGTAATAGGAACACACATATCGATAACTACCTTAAATGTAAATGGATTAAATGCTGCAACCAAAAGACATAGAATAGCTGAATGGATACATAAACAAGACCTGTATACATGCGGTCTACAAGGGACACACTTCAGACCTAGGGACACATACAGACTGAGAGTAAGTGGATGGAAAACGTTATTCCATGCAAATGGAAAAGAAAAGAAAGCTGGAGTAGCAATTGTCATATCAGATAAAATAGACTTTAAAATAAAGATTATTATAAGAGACAATGAAGGACACTACATAATGATCAAGGGATCAATCCAAGAAGAAGATATAACAATTTTAAATATTTATGCACCTAACAAAGGAGGACCTCAATACTTAAGGAAATATTAACAGCCATAAAAGAGGAAATCAACAGTAACACAGTCATAGTAGGGTACTTTAACACCCCACTTTTACCAATAGAAAGATAATGCAAAATGAAAATAAATAAGGGAGCCCAAGCTTTAAATGATACATTAAACAAGATGGACTTCATTGATTTATAGGGCATTCCATCCAAAAACAACAGAATACACTTTCTTCTCAAGTGCTCATGGAACATTCTCCAGGATAGATCATATCATGGGTCACAAATCAAGCCTTGGTAAATTTAAGAAAATTGAAATCGTATCAAGTATCTTTTCCAACCAAAATGCTATGAGACTAGATATCAATTACAGGAAAAAATCTGTAAAAAACACAAAGACATGGAGGCTAAACAATACACTACTAAATAACCAAGAGATCACTGAAGAAATCAAAGAGGAAATCAAGAAATACCTAGAAACAAATGACAATGAAAACACAACGACATAAAAGCTATGGGATGCAGCAAAAGCAGTTCTAAGAGGGAATTTAATAGCAATACAGTCCTACCTCAAGAAACAAGAAACAACTCAAATAAACAACCTAACCTTACAACTAAAGTAATTAGAGAAAGAAGAACAAAAGACCCAAATGTTAGCAGAAGGTAAGAAATCATAAAAATTAGACCAGAAATAAATGAAAAATAAATGAAGGAAACAATAACAAAGATCAATAAAACTAAAAGCTGGTTCTTGGAGAAGATAAACAAAACTGAAAAACCATTAGCCAAACTCATCAAGAAAAGAATGGAAAAGACACAAGTCAACAGAATTAGAAATGAAAAAGGAGAAGTAACAACTGACACTGCAGAAATACAAAGGATTGTGAGAGATTACTACAAGCAAATATATGCCAATAAAATGGACAATCTGGAAGAAATGGACAAATTCTTAAAAAATCACAACCTTCTGAGAATGAACCAGGAAGAAATAGAAAATATAAACACACCAATCACAAGCACAGAAATTGAGACTGTGATTAAAAATCTTCCAACAAACAAAAGCCCAGGACCAGATGGCTTCACAGGCAAATTCTATCAAACATTTAGAGAAGAGCTAACACCTGTCTTTCTCAAACTCTTCCAAAATATAACAGAGGGAGGAACACTCCCAAACTCATTCTATGAGGCCACCATCACCTTGATACCGAAACAAGGCAAAGATGTCACAAAGAAAGAAAACTACCGGCCAATATCACTGATGAACATAGATGCAAAAATCCTCAACAAAATACTAGCAAACAGAATCCAACAGCACATTTAAAGGATCATACACCATGATCAGGTGGGGTTTATCCCAGGAATGCAAGGATTCTTCAATATACACAAATCAATCAATGTGATACACCATATTAACAAATTGAAGGACAAAAACCATATGATCATCTCAATAGATGCAGAAAAAGCTTTCAACAAAATTCATCACATATTTATGATAAAAACCCTGCAAAAAGTAGGCATAGAGGGAACTTACCTCAGCATAATAAAGGCCACATATGACAACCCACAGCCAACATCATTCTCAACGGTGAAAAAGTGAAATCATTTCCACTAAGATCAGGAACAATACAAGTTTTCCCACTCTCACCACTATTTTTCAACATAGTTTTGAAAGTTTTAGCCACAGCAATCAGAGAAGAAAAGGAAATGAAAGGAATCCAAATCGGAAAAGAAGAAGTAAATCTGCTACTGTTTGCATATGACATGATACAGTATATAGAGTATATCAGAGACACTTACAGAAAACTACTAGAGCTAATCAATGAATTTCATAAAGTAGCAGGATACAAAATTAATGCATAGAAATCTCTTGCATTCCTATACACTAATGATGAAAAATCTGAAAGAGAAATTAAGGAAATACTCCCATTTACCATTGCAACAACAACAACAAAAAAATACCTAGGAATAAACCTACCTTAGGATATGAAAGACCTGTATGCTGAAAACTATAAGACACTGATGAAAGAAATTAAAGATGATACAAACAGATGGAGAGATATACCATGTTCTTGGATTGGATGAATCAGCACTGTGAAAATGACTATACTACCTAAAGCAATCTACAGATTCAATGCAATCCCTATCAAATTACCAATGGTATTTTTCACAGAACTAGAACAAAAAAATTCTCCAATTTTTATGGTAATACAAAAGACCCTGAATAGCCAAAGCAATCTTGAGAGAGAACAAGAGCACTGGCGGCATCATGCTTCCTGACTTCAGACTATACTACAAAGCTACTGTCATCAAGACATTATGGTACTGGCACAAGAACAGAAATATAGATCAATGGAACAGGATAGAAAATACAGAGATAAACTCACACAAATATGGTCAGCTTATCTTTGATAATGGAGGCAAGAATATAAAATGGAGGAAAGACAGCCTCTTCAATAAGTGGTGCTGGGAAAACTGGATAGCTACATGGAAAAGAATGAAATTAAAACACTCCCTAACACCATACACAGAAATAGACTCAAACTGGATTAACGACCTAAATGTAAGGTCAGACAGTACTAAACTCTTAGAGGAAAACATAGGCAGAACACTCTATGACATACATCGTAGCAAGACCCTTTTTGACCCACCTGCTAGAGAAATGGAAATAAAAACAAAAATAAACAAATGGGACCTAATGAAACTTAAAAGCTTGTGCACAGCAAAGGAAACCATAAACAAGACGAAAGACAACCCTCAGAATGGGAGAAAGTATTTGCAAGTGCAGCAACTGACAAAGGATTAATCTCCAAAATATACAGGCAGCTCATACAGCTCAATATCAAAAAACAAACAACCCAATCCAAAAATGGGCAGAAGATCTAAATAGACATTTCTCCAAAGAAGATATACAGATTGCCAACAAACACATGAAAGGATTCTCAACATCACTAATCATTAGAGAAATGCAAATCAAAGCTACAATGAGGTATCACCTCACACCGGTCAGAATGGCCATCATCAAAAAAATCTGTGAACAATAAATGCCGGAGGGGGTGTAGAGGAAAGTTAACCTCTTGCACTCTTGGTGGGAATGTAAGTTGATACAGCCACTATGGAGAACAGTATGGAGGTTCCTTAAAAAACTAAAAATAGAACTACCATATTACCCAGCAATCCCACTGTTAGGCATATACCCTGAGAAAACCATAATTCAAAAAGAGTCATGTACCACAATGTTTATTGCAGCTCTATTTACAATAGCCAGGACATGGAAGCAACCTAAGTGTCCATCGACAGAAGAATGGATAAAGAAGGTGTGGCACACATAAAAAGAAATGAAATTGAGTTATTTGCAGTGAGGTGGATGGACATAGAGTCTGTCATACAGATTTAAGTAAGTCAGAAAGAGAAACCAAATACTGTATGCTAACACATATATATGGAAACTAAAAAAAAACAGAAACAAAACAAAGGTTCTGAAGAACCTAGGGGCAGGGCAGAAATAAAGACACAGACGTAGAGAATGGATCTGGGGACACGGGGTGGGGGAAGGGTAAGCTGGGACGAAGTGAGGCAGTGACCTAGACATACATACATTACCAAATGTAAAATAGATTGCTAGTGGGAAGCAGCCACATAGCACAGGGAGATCAGATCGGTGCTTTGTGTCCACCTAGAGGGGTGGGATATGGAGGGTGGGAAGGATATGCAAGAGGGAGGAGATATGGTGATATATGTTTATGTATACCTGATTCACTTTGTTATACAGCAGCAACTAACACAATAATGTAAAACAATTATATTCCAATAATGATGTTAAAAAGTAAGTTTTTTACAAATAAATTATTACAAATTATTACAAATAATTACAAATTATTTTTACAAATAATAAGTTTTACAATAATGTAAAACAATTATATTCCAATAATGATGTTAAAAAATAAGTAAGATATTTGGCCATAACACACACGTGAAAATGCAAAATAAATATGCTTTAATGCAGTGGGTATATGGTGCTCTCTTTTTCATACTTTCCATAAAATAATTAAATTTAAAATTTCCAGGCTGGTGTGGGTTTGAAGATAGTTTTACATGTCTATGAGTTGGGTGACATGTGGGGAAGTGGAAAGATTTAAGGAGACGTTTGGGAAGAGGTGTGTGTGTGTGTGTGTGTGTGTGTGTGTGTGTGTCTTTTATTGTAAGAAGTAAAAATAGTTAAAATTATAAAACGGAATATCTAAATGAAAATAATTGTTAATATAAATTAGCCACAGCCTTTTCATGCAGAGATAGGTTTCTCAAACGTGTTTGTACATGCAAAATAGTATATTTCAAAATGGAGATATTATAAAATATTGGGAGGAAATATCTTCATTACTTTTCCACTTGGATTGCAAATTTCTTAATAAATAGGATGTGACAAAATTCTTGATATTCCTGTATGCTTATATGAGTGCTATGTACCACATGAATGCTCAATTAATTTTATTTAATGATGATGAAGAACAGATATTTAGTAAACAGTGCCACCTTTTACTTCTCACTTCTAACTCTCATACGTATTAAAGCAAAGCATTATTTATATCAATGTTTGCCAAATTGTTCACAATATTTTTGGATTTTTTATTTCAGTGTATAGAACAAATTGTTGATCATGCAGTTAATTAGCTCACCCAAGCAGCAATATAATTTAACCATTAGGCTTATCAAAATGACCATACCAAATTCTTTCAAGCTCCAGTGATTTTAGTCATATCGGCCAAACACAGAAACTGTGAAGCTTCATTTCTGTTAGCTTTGCTAAAATGTTCTTTCTTTGAAAGTTTCTATCTCTCATTCTATGGGCATGATATCTCAGAAAACTTGCTGCTAAGGGGGTCTTTTTTGGAAGCAAACAAAATTTTGATGTGACATTTTGTTGTATCAAAAGGTCTTCATCCAGGTTCCAGCATTTCAACTTGCTGAATTCTGAATAAGTGTGGAACAGTTTTTGTTTTCCCCACAGTCCAAGGCTTAAATGTAATCACAGATTTCCTGATAGCTGCATAGCACCCAAAAAGGGAGCAACTTTTTGTAACTGTTGCTTCAAAATCTCAGATAAAAGTTCTCTATGAAATTAATGCTAATAACCACTTGAATCATACATGGAGCTTTCAGACATCAGGCACGGCAAGATATCTGTAACATGAGACTATGAATGCTACTTGGCAAGATTTAATATTCAATTGTCATGTAGCGCTCTAATATGGATGTTGCACAGTTGGAGCCAGACAGCCGCTAACTATACAGCATGGTCAGAATAGTTAATAGCGGCATTCAATAAGTGAATGCTCACAGAAAGTAACCTCTTATCTCTTTTTTAATCATTTCCTTGCTGATTTATTCCCATACCAATCTATTACTAAACTGAAAAGTATGATTGTCAAACTCTTTTTTAGAAATGAAAAGACTTAAAAATATGAGCATTTATGTATTCATGCTTAAAAATGTTCTTTTACTGAATTACAAATAAATATAATGTCCAGTTGTAGCCTTTACAGTTATTGCAGAATGGTCTTAATACAATTATTTTGAAACATATTTATTCTGAAATTATGGTTATAAAACAGCTACACTTGGCCAATAGTGTGCCTCTATTTGTCATCATGAGCTAAGGACAAAATAGTCTAGCCTGTAATATAGATACATAAAATTAGAAATAGCAGAAATAAAATTTAGAAATAACAAAAATAAAGGACTTTTTCTCTCACCAGGAAAATTCTATTCTAATAACCAATGTCCATATCCAATAGTGTCTGTCCTGTTTGAATAAGATAGAGTCATCTGATATAAAAATAAATTAATAATAGTAATAATACTAAAAACTCATGATTATCTACAGATGGTTAATCCACACCTGCTGGTGTCTAACCCAGCTGGATAAAGGTGATGGTCTTATTTTTCAAGGAGCTCAATCCAGTTTGTATTATTCTCCTAATAGGCATGATAATTGGGTTAAGGCTAATCACTAGGAAATGTGCTATAAGAGAACTATGAACATTAATGACAGGATATCTTAGGTAATACCCACTAAAAGATATACTAGATGTTAAAACAAATAACTCTGCTATTTAATAAAATTAATAATGAAATGGAACTTATTCAGTTAGCAGTTGTACTTTATTGTCTTATCACTAGACCCTGTCATTCGTTCAAAAGAGACACAAGTTCAAAATTCTACTATAAAATAATGAAGCCAGTTCTCATAAGCTAAAGAAAAAATCTGAAGTTAATGATTTTAGTGCTTTTCTATGTATGGGAAGATGCAAGAATCTAGGGTCACTGAAATTCTTCCTTAGATGTGCATCTTAACTATTGAGGGGCCCCGTATATCCAAAACACAGAATGCTTCCTGTTTTTCCATCCTGAATTCCCCTCAGGCCACACTGCAGTGCGCTGCAACTTAATCCTGGTAGAACTGGAAGGGCAGGCAACATTCTTTGTTTACCCTGTGTATTTATTTATTTATTTTTTATTTGCAATGTATATTTCTTTTATTGGGAGGTAAATAGTCACCTCATCTAATCTTTTTTTTAACATCTTTATTGGAGTATAATTGCTTTACAATGTGTTGTGTTATTTTCTGCTGTATAACAAAGTGAATCAGCTATTTGTACACATATATCCCCATATCCCCTCCCTTTTGCTCTCCCTTCCACCCGCCCTATCCCACCCCTCTAGGAGGTCACAAAGCACTGAGCTGATCGCCCCGTGCGATGTAGCTGCTTCCCACAAGCTATCTATTTTACATTTGGTAGTGTATATATGTCAATGCTAGTTCTTGCAGAGGTATGGCATCATGCTTATTTTTTCATTAATTTTATTTATTTTTGACTGCATTGGG
Source organism: Orcinus orca (assembly GCF_937001465.1). NCBI lineage: Eukaryota > Metazoa > Chordata > Mammalia > Artiodactyla > Delphinidae > Orcinus > Orcinus orca. The sequence goes on from NC_064580.1 coordinate 74,775,281, forward strand.
TCTTCGTTGCTGTGCGTGGGCTTTTTCTAGTTGCGGGGACTACTATTTGTTGCGGTGCACAGGCTTCTCATTGCGGTGGCTTCTCTTGTTGCAGAGCACAGACTCTAAGCGATCAGGCTTCAGTAGTTGTGGTGTGCAGGCTCAGTAGTTGTGGTACACGGGCTTAGTTGCTCCATGGCATGTAGGATCTTCCCGGACCAGGGACTGAACCTGTGTCCCCTGCATTGGCAGGTGGATTCTTAACCACTATGCCACCAGGGAAGTCCCTGGCATTATAATACATTTAGCAAATTTCCATTATTGAAAAAAAGTTACATGAAGTCAGTGTTGTCCCTATAAAAAGGTAAGACATATGGTTGCTCTATTAGGTGTAGTGCTAATGGAGGAAACTGTGAGTAACATGAGTCATACTGTCTCAGGATTTAAATTACAACCATTGTAAAATGTATACCTTTGGCAAATGCATTCACTCTTTCTGGTCTACAATACCTCAGGATACTGTTTTGTGGTACTAAATAGAACCCAAAGAGGTGACTGCATTTTAATGTAGCTTCCAACACACTCACATAAATGTGTGTTTGTGTGTATGTTTTTGTGTGCATGTATGTGTATGTGCTTCTTAGATCAAAAGTAAGAAAAATTTTACTCGAAACTTTAAAATACTTAATTTCATTAGACTTTGGTGCTTCTGGCTAGAGAGAATTTAAACACAGCCTAGGATGTTGCTAATTAACATGAATTTTTAAAGGAGATTAAGGCTCTATTATGCTAGTTTCAAGGCCCATTTTAAAGACTGTATCATGTGTTAATATAGACTTGATCTTTTTTAAGTTGTACTCTCAATGAGTTGTTTTAACTCTGTTTATACATACTTTATATATACTTATGGATGTGTTGTTTTTGTTTTGTTTTGTTTTGTTTGTCATGGGTGTGAAACTTTTCTCTGAGTTTCACAGGCCAGTCTAGCAAGTTAAAAACTCACTTCACAACTGATCCAAAAGAACTCTAGCAGGGTCTAGAGTCACTGTTTTTGGTGGACAAGACTATTATTTGAGGCAGAAGCAGGAAAAGAAAGAGTTCCTTTCTGATGGAGTAATCTTAGAGTGGGGTTTAAAGAGTACTTACCTCTTTCACTTTCTTCCATTTCTTTGACTCACTTTTTCCCTGGATAGGTGACCACTATTCACCAGATCTTAAATTCCCAATGCTTAATTATCTTTAGTCCTGACCAAGAGGTGAGACAAGAGGAAATGTGGATATACTAAATCTCTAAACAGAAAATTAATCAAATTTCCTTTCAGAATAATTTTTCTTCTACCAACTTTTGATTAAAGCTGCTAATGGAAACCAAATTGATAAGTTTGAGTATCAAATTTTATTTTATCATTCTTATTCACCTTAGGAGGGCACAAAGGTACCAACAGGCAGGCAGTAAGAAGGATAGAGAAGTAAAATATCCTAGATAATCAGTACACTAGTTCTGATTGAGAGCCCACTATGCCTTATTATTGTGCAGATTATTCCTCATCTGTGCTTGATGTTCTTTCAAGATAGGTATATTATGAGGCCATTAAAATAGAAGGTCACAGCAAAGGGATTGCAGACTCCAAACAAGAAGGAACCAATGTTTCACTTTGGTTCTTAACATAAAAATGCACTCAGTTGTGTTCATTAGATATCATTATTCATTTATCCATTGAACAAAAAATTTACCAAATGCCTACTATGTTCTTGGAACTGTTCTATACTCTGAGGATACAGTGGTATTTGAGATTAAGTCTTGTCCTCATTGATCTTACATTAGAGAAGGGAGAGGAGGCAGACAATAAACAAATAAGCAAGTAAATAAATAAGATAATTTCAGATTGTGATAAATTCTATAAGTACAATAAACAGTGATATAATAGTGACTTGGAGTGGGGAAACGTTAGATGGGAAATTTAGAGATGACTTTTTGAAAATGTGATATTTAAATTGAGCCTGAAAGTTGTAAAAAACACTTCCATACAAAAAGTCAGGGAAAGAACTTTCTAAGCAGAAAGAATACAAAAACCCTAAGGGAAAAAACAGGCTTGATGTGCTCAAAAAAAGAAATTCAACATGACTGAATTGCTGGTGAGGTCAGCAGATTATACTGGGTTTTGTAGGATATGGTAAGGTATGTAGGATTTGATTTTGTTATTAGTTCAGTGGAAAGTCACACTGGAGGACTTTCTCCATGGGAATGATTCTGAATGCTGAAAACTTACTGACAGAGTGTATATGAAGCATGAGGAAAAGAGAGGAACAAAGGATGACTTCAAGGATTTTGATTTGAGCAACCAGATGTATGAGGAATACTGGAGGAAAAGCAGAGTGTTTTTAGATGGAAGAGGGGTCAAATTTTTTGGTATTTTCATGGTTAGTTGGGTATGTCTATTAGACTTCCAAGTGGAGGCCTTGAGTTGGCAGTTGGATATATGAATTTAGATCTCAGGGACAAGTACAAACTGGAGATATAAATTTGATAGTCATCAGGATATGAGTGCTAATTAAAGTCATGTTACTGGACTTATAGACAGAGTATAAATATAGAGGAAAAGAGAAGTTGGTAACAAGCCCTCAGGTGTTCCAACATTTAGAGATCATGTAGCAAAGGAGAAGCTGGGCCAGAAAAAGATCTGGGATAGATCATATAGAGCAATAGGAGAAAAACTAGGAGAGTGTAGTCTCAAGGAAGCAAAGAGAGAAAAGAAAGTATTTCAAGAATTAGGGAATGATCCACTATATTAAATGATACTGAGAGATAAAGTCAGGTGAAGACTGAGAAATAATATTAGATTTGGTAAAATGAGATGGCTGGCAACCTTCACAAGAGCTGTTTCAGCAGAGTGGTGGGGACAGAAGCAAGACTGACACGGACTAAAAAGTGAAAGAGAGGTGAGGAAATGGTTACAATGAGGGTGACAACATTTTTTTGTGATGTTTTAACGTAAGAAGCAGAAAAATGAGGCAGCAGCTGCGAAATTATGTGGAGTTAAGAGAGTTTTGTGTAATGCAAATCTATATATTAATAGGAATGATCCAGTTGAGAGGGAAAAATGTGACACTATGGGATAGAATGCTAATAATTGCATGAAGAAAAGCCATGGGAGGGCAAAAAGAGGGATCCTGAGAACATTTGGAAGAGTTGGTCTTTGATACAAGAAGAGACATTTTATCCATAATAGAGTGTGTGGATACAGATTCAGGTCGGTTGGTAAATTTGCTGGTTGGAAAATGAAATAGTTCTCTTCTGACTGTTCCTATTTTCTTAGTGAAATAAGATGTGAGGTCATTAACTGGGAATAAAGAACATAGAGGAGAAGTTGAAGATTTGTGGAGAGATGGAATGGTGAAATAGTTGTCTCAGAGAATAGGAAAATAAATTAGGAAATTGTAGGATTGCTAGACAGTGCTGTTTGGCCTTTTGGAGATTTTTAATCATACATTTTAAAATATGAAATTCATCTGAGAAACTAAAATCCAGCCCTCCATTGGCGCAGTCTACTCCTGGTTCCAGGTATTGATGCCCTAGAAAGAGCCTTGATCTGTAACAATTAGAAAAACTTCACTGGCATTGGAGAAGAGAATGAATAGGACAAGTAATTTGCCTCTGACTCTCAATACATGGGGCACCTAGTCAGGCTGTCCCAGATAGATTAGAATGACCTGTGTGTCTTCCTACATACAAATTTTGCTCTTTGGAATGTCATCACAGAGTTCCAGAGGCTTCTCTTGATTTCTTTAATTTTCCCAACACTCACATGATGTTTTGCTCTTTGATCATAGATTTAAATCAGAATCTGCTGACTTTTCTACACTTATCATATGCTAATTTTTCCCTCCACATGGCTTTTTCATTCTCCTTTGAAATTGTCAAGGTGGACCATGGCTTAATGCTTTACTGAACACATCTGTCTCACACACTCACAGGGTCAACCTACTTGTGGGTGCTGAACAATGGAATTAATGATGGTGCCTATGTAATACCAAATAGGGTATTTCAAGATTTTCTGAAGTAAGATATAGAAGAGAAATTTCTTTTGATGGAGAAAGTGGAAGCCGTATTGACTGTATTTCTGAAAAACAGGTGGAGGCTCAGCTTTTGGGTACAACAGCAGTGATTTCAATGTAGGGTGATCAGGATAGCCCCACTTTCTGTTGTTGTTCCAATGTAAACATGAACAGTTACCCCTGTCACTTTCATAAGTGTTCTGGTTTGGGCAATAAATTATATAGTCATTCTACTTCAAGAGGCTGATACAGTCATTGATTGTGGAGAAAAATGTCTTCATAGCTAGCTGCTACTCTTTCTGAACCCCTATGGGCTCATAAGAGTAGGATGTCACTATCAAACTATTAGAGGAAAACATAGAACACTCTATGACTTAAATCACAGCACGATCCTTTTTGACCCACCTCCTAGAGAAATGGAAAAAAAAACAAAAATAAACAAATGGGACCTAAAGAAACTTCAAAGCTTTTGCACAGTAAAGGAAACCATAAACAAGACCAAAAGACAACCCTCAGAATGGGAGAAAATATTTGCAAATGAAGCAACTGACAAAGGATTAATCTCCAAAGTTTACAAGCAGCTCATACAGCTCAATATCAAGAAAACAAACAACCTAATCCAAAAATGGGCAGAAGACCTAAATAGACATTTCTCCAAAGAAGATATACAGATTGCCAACAAACACATGAAAGAATGCTCAACATCATTAATCATTAGAGAAATGCAAATCAAAACTACAATGAGATATCATCTCACACCAGTCAGAATGGCCATCATCAAAAAATCTACAAACAATAAATGCTGGAGAGGGTGTGGAGAAAAGGGAACCATCTTGCACTGTTGGTGGGAATGTAGATTGATACAACCACTATGGAGAACAGTATGGAGGTTCCTTAAAACACTAAAAATAGAACTCCCATATGACCCAGCAATCCCACTACTGGGCATATACCCTGAGAAAACCATAATTCAAAAAGAGTCATGTACAAAAATGTTAATTACAGCTCTATTTACAATAGCCAGGACTTGGAAGCAACCTAAGTGTCCATCAACAGATGAATGGATAAAGAAGATGTGGCACATATATACAATGGAATATTACTCAGCCATAAAAAGAAACGAAATTGAGTTATTTGTAGTGAGATGGATGGACCTAGAGTCTGTCATACAGAGTGAAGTAAATCAGAAAGAGAAAAACAAATACTGTATGCTAACACATATATGGAATCTAAGAAAAAAAAGTTCATGAAGAACTGAAGGGCAAGACAGGAATAAAGACACAGACCTACTAGAGAATGGACTTGAGGATATGGGGAGGGGGAAGGGTAAGCTGTGACAAAGTGAGAAAGTGGCATGGACATATATACACTACCAAACATAAAATAGATAGCTAGTGGGAAGCAGCTGCATAGCACAGGGAGATCAACTCTGTGCTTTGTGACCACCTAGAGGGGTGGGATAGGGAGGGTGGGAGGGAGGGAGGTGCAAGAGGGAAGAGATATGGGGACATATGTATATGTATAACTGATTCACTTTGTTATGAAACAGAAAATAACACACCATTGTAAAGCAATTACACTTCAATAAAGATGTTAAAAAAAAAGAGTGGGGTGTCACACTATGATCACATGACCATCACCACCACCCCTAGGACCTGATCTCAAGAAATAAATAAATAAATAAGTCACCATGTCAATCTGACCCTGCCTTCTATTCTATAAGTTTATACTCCTTAGGTTCTGCCTGAAACACTTTTCTACATCTATCTAGCTGTATCAAGGCCCAGGTCTGGCTTAATGAGTTTAAATTAGGCCCAAAATGGACAAGTGGGAAGTATGCAGCATCCCTCTATATAGTAGCCGAGACTCACCTACTACTTCCTATGGGATCCTTCTCCCCAAATATATCCATACTGCTTCAGCTAGAAAATCTGGTCTCTGGTCCGCAAATCCAAATTTTAGATAGCTCTCTTTTCATTGCATCAGATATGCTATTCTCTCTTGCCTGCTGGAGAAAAAGGCCTGGACCAATGAAATTAAGTCCATGGAAGGAAAGGTAGCCCCTTTAAGAACTGATGTACAGAATGCTCAGGAACCCGTGATTCTGTCTACTATGACATCAGGGAGCCAAGAAAAGAGGGACTGGCTATAGACACAAGTGAAGCTTTCTTGCCAAGCTTCACTGAAATCACACTTTCAAGAGTCATGGTTTTCTTTTTTAGTTTTGTGGGTTTTTAAAATTTTATTTTAAAGAAGATTGCCAAAACAAAGCAGAAAAGGAAAGCCCAAAGACAAATATTTAAACAATAGAGGAAAAATATTGGGTCTGTCTCATTCTTCCTGTTTGTATCAGTTTTTTTTTCCCCAGATGATACTTAACCTTTATCTCATCTCCAACATTATTATCAATCCAAGGTTCCTCACCACCCCCTCCTCCAGGGGTGGTTGTGGATGGACATGAGCTTAAACTTAAGGATGAGTCATGGTATATATTTCACATCCAATTTAATCTTATTTTAATCAGAAAGTTCAATGGATTATTTTATAATCTGCATCAAATTCCCCCATGTCAAAATATCTCTATCAAAGTACCTATATAAAAATATCCTTGATTTCAATATGGCTCCATCAAAATGGCTATGTCACAATGTTATGTACCCACACATAACCAGTATGGCTGTAAGAATAGGCTCTGTGTAGATCTGGTCTGGATCCACTTATATGCCTCATGTCTGTGTTAAAATGCCAATTTCTTATTTCAAAGTCCGTATTGCTACAATTTACTCTTTGCTTATGTACTTAAAGTATGGTCTTTAAGAACCAACTCTTTATCAATTGATTTGTATTTGTTTCCCTCCAAAACTCTGCTGTATGCTGTAACTGTTTAATGTTGCAGCTCTCTATATTCAGCTTCAGTATTCTCTAAGTTACTTTTTGTCAACTCTGTTTTGTCTGGGGATTAGCGTTTTTCACACTATGACAATAGGAAGGGGGATTTATATTTAATTCTTTTGACTGGAAGCTTCACGTATTGCTTAGAGTACCAGCTGAAATGAATCTTCCATTTGTATTTCCCCTTCAGTAAGCCATTCTACATCATAGAGAGAAAGATAGATAAATATAAATAGATAATAGATAGAAATAGACAAAGACCTGCTAAATTACCACTATAATATGTAAACATTTGCCTTTTAATAATACCTTTGCTTATTTGTCATTTTTTAGGAGCAGGCCTGGAGGTATCTTGACATTTAGATATTTAGCATGTGGTATCAATATGAGCCATTGTATTTCAAATTTCCTTAAAATCATGGCTAAACCTTTCCTCTCTCCCTTAAACAAAAAACAAAATCTACCTGCAGAATCCCTGGAGTTCATCCCTTCAGAGCATCCTTCCTAGAAGTCCTGTATCTCCACCACAACAGTTCTCTGGAAGAAATTACAAGTAAGCAATCCCTTAAAAGGAAATTTAAAGCTTGTAAATACTGAAAAAGAAAGAAAGCAGGATATTATTTGGAAAGAATTTTAGCAGAAAGTTTTATGTATTTATTTTTCAGTAGGAGGTGGGGTTGCAGAGAAGGAGAGGCATAGTCAGAGATAACAGTGTTTCTAACTATGAATATATACATAATTGTGTTTATGCCAGAAGATAACACATTTCCTGAGGAAAAAAGCACTGACCTAGATTAATCTGTAAGATTTTTAAAATTATATTTCCTTCACTTATCTAAGTATCATAGTAATTTCTCAGACATTCTTAGACCATAGGAAATATTCTCTAACAAAAACCCTAGTTTTAGTGAGGAATAGAATAAAAGCAGAATCATTTTCTTTGTTTTATGAAGATGCCATTATTTTAGTATATCTGCTATATCGATCTAATGTGCCTTCTGGATGGTTTCATTTATTTGCTTCCTAGAGAATATAGTGATAAGAATCTATGTGTGTTTGATATTTTTAAAATATCCTGAGATATTTCATGTTTGTTTTTTCATTTAAAATAGCATTATGACTCATGAGCCCAAAGAGGACAATCCTTACATCCATCCATCTTTTAATTGGAATGGCTCTCTGGGAACAGCTAGACCTGAAGCAAATTATGGGGACAAGTATTCTTCAGCCATGCATATGAAGCCACTTTTCGTATGTATCATGCATTTCCATTTCTATATATAGTTATCATCACTGTAGTTCTAGTAAAGGTAATATAATGAATACTAAGACTTTGCTATAGCAAAATGATATGACAGAATCATTTGAGATAAAGATATGGAAAGTTTAGCTTATAAGACTCACTATCACTACTATTTCACTTTGTTAAATGGGATTAGGAAATATGAGTCAAAGGTATAGTATATATAATACTTCATATGTATAAATATACTATGTATGTAACTTAAATTTGCAATCTTTAGAAAGGAGATTTGAGATCAAAGGAAGACTGGTTAAATTCTGTGAGACTGGTCTTATGATAATCATTAAATTATCATAATTTAACAAGGCAACTGCTATTTTGTGTTTTAGTGTACTTAATACATTAAATAGTACATTGCTCAAGCTAATGCTGAATACTGGCTAATTGCTGATCTCTAATTACAAGACATATTAACAATTATCATGAAGTACAAACTGTGTTTCTCTGTATAAGTGTTTAAAACCAGAAATCAGAAAAAAAAGTGAAATAGATCATCACCCGAAAGTTATCTTTATGAATGTTCTTGACAAATGCAATGAATTATAGAAAAATGAAAATAATTCACCAAAAATGAATACCTTATGTTTGTTGACATATTGAATTTTTGTGTTTTTTGGGGGGAAGGGTCATTTTTAGTTGAGTGACCACTGACAAAATAACCTTCCCCAAAAAACCCACAGTGGAGAGAGTGATATCACCAAGATGGCAACATATGTTGTTCCTGACTTCACTCCCCCTCAGAAGAAGAACTAATATCTATTCAAGTACGTGGCACTCCTGAAAGAATTCTAGAAATAAGGGTGAGACTAAAGCACCCCCTGCACCACAGAGAGCAAAAGATACTGCTTCGGAAGGATAAGAGAAGCTGCTACACAATGACTGCATTGTCCCTCCCATTGCCAGTGTAGCAACACACAGAGAAGTCTTCCCTGAGTCTCTGGTTCCTCCAGTGGGAAAGGAGAGGCGAGGGGGACAACAAACCTCCTAAGTTTCTTGGAGCCCCTACTCATGTGGGAGCCCCTATTCTGGTCTCACTACATGGAGACTGCAGGGAAATCTGCAGGGCTCAACCACTAGGAATCTGACTGTTATGGAGAAGAGAGAAGGGGCTTGCAACAAAGATCTTGGCAGACCAAGTTCATACCTGCAGTGCCCAAGTAGTAATCCTAATTAATGGCTTTGCCCATATGCAGAACCAAGTCAGTGGTGCACTTTGGCTAGGGAACCCATTAGGATGCAGATCTGACTGATTTGGGTACTCAAATGAGGAGTTTTTCTGGCCGTAGAGCCTGAACCAAGGAGTCTGAGGCAAGGAGCTGAGTCATAGATCCATCCACTAGGAAGAGTGTCTCCCAGCCCCATCTGATGAGTAGCTAGTGAGAGCACCGGGAAGTTGTGTAGCCTAGCAACACTCCAGCTGAGAGACATGCAGAGCTGATTGCCCCCAGAGTAAAGCCAATACTGGGCATGGAGGGTTCTCTTGCTAAGCCCAGGCAGGGGGATTAACTCATAGCCAAGGCTGAGGGTAGCTCCCAACCCCTCGAGACTAGAAAGCCTGCTTGGAGAAAAATGGGAGTTGCCTGAAGTGACCCTTCACTGTCCCACTCAAGCAAGTGACCTGAAACATAGCCCCACCCATTGTGGCTCCAGAGCTCCATCTGACCACAAGAGCTGGCAAGAACCCCTAGAAGCTGTGTAACCAGCAATGCTTGAGCCAAGATGCGGGCCTGCCCAGGCAAGGGAACTGAGACATATCCCCACTCACTGTGGACAGTATCTCTCACCCCATCTGATCAGAAAGGCTGGCAAAAAAACTGGAAGCTGTGCAGCCTAGCAGCACTCAAGGCAAGAGGCAGGCAGGCAGAGCTGATAGTTTGCAGAGCAAAGCCAATGAACCTGTTCGGCCAGAGAACTTGGAGTGCAGGTTGGCTTTAGTTAAGACAACAAAGAGCTTTACTGGCTTTATGTTGCTTCTCTCACTGCACCCAGGCAGGAAAATTAATTCATAGCCCTGCTCATTGCTGAATACAGCCTCTAGCCTGCCTAACCAGGGAACCTAATCAGAGCACACAGGAAGCTGCATAGCCCATCCAACAGCCCAGACTAGAGTGGCACTTGAACAGAGAGCACAAGCCATGTCTTTCCCCATTTGCAGAAAAAAACTGGTGGTCTCACCTGATCAGGGAATTCAGTGCACACTGTTGCCTGATCTGGGTTCCCAAACAATAAGCCCATACAGGTCCTTGCTACCCTACCAGGGAGTGAAGCTAATTCATAGTCCCATCTACTACTGAATATAGTCCCCAGTCCCAACCATCTAGTAAGCCTGACCAGAGAATCCAGGAAAGTACAGCACCATCTAACAGCCTTACTTGGGTAGGGAACAAAGCCAGCAGTCCTATCCAACTGTTCTCAGCCAGTGGCACACCTTCCCATCCCCAACCTCAGAGCTTGAACAGTTGCCTCCCTCCACCCCCAGCATAACAGTAGGCCCCACTTGCCTAAGTATATTACCAACAAATATGCCTAGAGATCCAAACTGAGCTGACTGGTGAAGATCCGTCTCTGCCAAGGCAAACCTGTAAAGTCTGTATGAGGACCCCAATTACTCAAATGTGCAGATACCAATGTAAGGAATCAAGGATAACGAAAAACCAAGAAAATATGACACCAACAAAGGAAACTAATAGAGCTCCAAGAACTGACGCTAACAAAATGGAGATCTATGAACTGTCAGACAAATAATTCAGAATAATTCTCTTAAGGAAATCTAGCAAAATACAAGAACACACACCAAAAAAACTAAATGAAATTAGGAAAACTGCTTTCATGGATGGAGGTCAGGCCCGCAGCCAGAGGGAGGTGTTGTTCAGTGGAGAGGCTGCTCTGCAGGAGGACACCTAGATATCAGAGAAGGCCAGAGCTGAAAAGTACCCCGCAGGTCATCTAGTCTAACCCTCTCATTTTACAGTGAGAAGCCTAAGGTTATGGGAGGGACAGGGCTTGCCAGGATTTAGACACCTGATTATTGGCAGAGCAGGAAAATTCCAGGTTTCTTAAGTCTTGTTTGACCTTTTTCTACCATTAACTTTTTTCAGCTCAAGGCTCTCTTTGGGGAAGACAAGCAGCTTTGCCCATATTATATAACATATATCCAAAGCATATGCACTGATATGTTTAAGTGTTGTGATTGTAAAAAGACCTTAATAAACCAGGCTTAAGTGGACTGCTCAGCAGTTCTGAAAGAAATGGTTCTTGATTACTAAACAATACAATTGTGTAGCATCAGACCTCTTCATAGCTTCCTTAGGAACTGGGGATGAGCCCTGGAAGTAGACTCTTTAAAACTTAGGAAAGCACCTGTTTTTTCCCCAGGTTGTAAGACTATGTTTGCACTGGTTAATTGCCAGAGTGCCTGTTTGTGGCTCATTGGTTAAAAAGAATTTCAGATGAAGGGTATCAGTCTGGGCGCTCTCCTGCCTGACTAATCCTGTCCTGATCAGTCACTGGGTCATGTGACAGCACTGCAGTGTAAGGAAGAAGGAAAAGACTTGATTCTATGGTTTGAGGAGATGTGCTTTTACAAAAATTTTTTTTATTGAAATATAGTTGATTTAGAATATTGTGTTAGTTTCAGGTGTACAGCAAAGTGATTCAGTATATATACTCTTTTTAAGACTCTTTTCCCTTATAGGTTATTACAAGATATTGAGTATAGTTCCCTGTGCTATACACTAGGTCCCTGTTGGTGATCTATTTTATAAACAGTAGTGTGTATATTTTAATCCCAAACTCCTAATTTATCCCTCCTCTCCCAGATGTGCTTTTTATAATGGGAATTATTTGCATTAGAGAATGCCTTTGGGGAGTTTATGTGAGCTGAAGTAGATGTGTCAAGTAACTGACACATGTTGCATTCTTATGACAATAAATTTATACCTAACAATTATAAATACTCTTTTATGAATTTCATTTATATGTTTTGCCCCTAGGAGGGGCAGCTTCTAGGAAAAGATTATAAGGGGCAGCTGTCATTTTTCCATATAATTATTCACTCAATCTCAATTCAGAGAGTATCAACTGAAACAATAACATAGTTTAAAGAGTACTCCATGACTAAGGTTGTAAACCCTTAAGGGAGATGACTATGATTTCTCAACATTCTGTGTGTGCTTAGCCAGTGACCGAAGAACTTCTCCAGTGGCTACACTCCATTGGAGAAAGGTTGTTTTTCAGTAATGATACAGAGTGTCCCAGACCACAAAAAAATGAACAGTTCAGTTTTAGAATTTGAGCAGCAGCATAGAGTTAAAGAACAAGTGATGAGCCAGACAGTTGATTTTAGAAAGTCTTTGAAAAACAATGTTTGCATGCTTTTAAAATGAGAACAATGAAGAAATTGTTTTAGGGCATACAAGACAGTATCAGGAGTCAATGGTCCACTAGTGATCTTAGTTCATGTTAAGTTTCCCAGATACGCTGAGATTGTGCACTTGACATTACCTGATGGCATGAAGCGGAGTGGGCAAGTTCTAGAAGTCAGTGGTTCCAAAGCAGTCGTTCAGGTATTTGAAGGGACTTCAGGTATAGATGTCAAGAAAATGTCCTGTGAGTTTACTGAGGATATTCTCCAAACACCAGTGTCTAAGGAGGTGCTTGGTGGGGTATTCAATGGATTAGAAAAAACAATCAACAGAGGTCCTGTTGTACTGGCTGAAGAGTTCATTGACATCATGGGCCAGGCAATCAATCCTCAGTGTCGAAGCTATTCAGAGGAGATGATTCAGACTGGTATTTTGCCCATAGATGGCATGAAAATTCCTATCTTCTCTGAAGATGGCTTACCACACAATTAGATTGCAGCTCTAATCTATTGCCAGCCTGGTATGGTAAAAAAAAATCCAAAGATGTAGTGGACTACAATGAGGAAAATTTTGTGATTGTGTTTGCTGCTATGGGTGTAAACATGGAAACTGCCCGGTTCTTCAAATCTGACTTTGAAGAAAACGGCTCAAGGGGCAATGCCTGCCTCTTTTTTAACTTGGTTAAAGACCCAGCTATTGAGCAAATTATCACTCCTCACTTGGCTCTAACCACAGCTGAGTAGTGAAGATCAGTGTGAAAAACATGTATTGGTTACCCTAACAGACATGAGTTCTTATGCTGAAACACTTTGAGAGGTTTCAGCAGCCCAGGAAGGAGGTTCCTGGTCAACGAGGCTTCCAAAATTATATGTATACAGATTTACCCACAATACATTAATGTGCTGGTCGAGTGGAAGGTAGAAATGACTCTATTACTCAAATTCCTATTCTCACCATGCGTAACAATGATATCACTCACTGAATCCCTGACTTGACTGGATATATTACAGAGTGGCAGATCTACACACGGACAGATTTCCCCACCTATTAATGTGCTGCCCTCATTATCACAGTTAATGAAGTCTACTATTGAAGAAGGTATAACCAGAAAGGATCATGCCAATGTATCTAACCAGCTGTATGCATGCTATGCTATTGGTAAGGATGCACAAGCCATGAAAGCTGTAGTTGGAGACAAAGCCCTTACCTCAGATGATCTTCTTTACTTGGAATTTCTGCAGAAGTTTGAGAAGAACGTTATTGCTCAGAGTCCTTGTGAAAATCGCCCTGTCTATGAGACTTTGAACATTGGCTGGCAGCTGCTTCAAACCTTCTCCAAAGAAATGCTGAAGAGAATCCCTCAGAGCACCCTGAGCAAATTATACCCTCAAGACTCTGCAAAGCATTAACTGCTACTTCATCACTGGCTTGATGCTTTTGTGAAATACTGGTTCTATTTTCTTTATTCCTTTTGCACTCCCCCATCCCTACCTTTGTGTTGGAGTTTACTGTGTTACCCTGTAATTAAAAACAAGGAATAGATAACAAAAAACTGAAATTACAAAAACAGTACATGAACAAAATGACAAGTTCAGCAAAGAAATAGAAACCATCAGAACAACCCAACCAGAAATCCTAGAGTTGGAAAATATGAAAACTGAACTGAAGAATCCAATAGAGTTTCAAAAGCAGACTCGACCATGCAGAAGAAACAATCAGCAACCTGGAAGACTGGACATTTAAAATTATCCAGTCAGAGAAGCAAAGGAAAGAAGAATGCAAAAGAGTGAAGAAAGACTATGGGACTTATGGGACACAATGAAAAGAAACAATATTTGCATGATTGGAATTCCAGAAGGAGAAAAGAAAGAGAAAGAAACAGAAAGTATATTTATAGCAATAATGGCTGAAAACTTCCTGAACCTGGGGAGAGAAATTGACATCCAGATCCATGAGGCCCAAAGGACCCCAAATAGGTTGAACCCAAATAGGGCTACACTGAGACATTATTTAAATTGTCAAAAGTCAAAGGCAATGAAGAATTTTAAAAGCAGCAAGACTAAAGAGAGAAGTTACATAAAAGGGAACCCCCATGAGATTATCAGCAGATTTCTCAAAAGAAACTTTTCAGGCCAGGAGAGAATGGGATGACATTCAAAATATTGAAAAAAAAAACCTGTCAACCAATAATTGTATACCCAGTGAAGCTGTCCTTCAGAACTGAAGGAGGGATAATGACTTTCCTGAAAAAATAAAAAGGCTAAAGGAGTTTATTACCATGTGACCTACCTTACAAGAAATGTTAAAGGGAGTTCTCTGAGTGGAAGTAAAAGCACATTAATTAACATCATAAAAACATTAAAAAGGTAGCAAAAACTCACTGTTAATGGTAAATATATACTCAAAGTTAGATTCTATAATATGGTAATGGTGGTGCATAATTCACTTACAACTCTAGTTTAAATGTTTAAGAAAATGAATGTCATAAAGATAACCATAACTACAATAATCTGTTATTAGTTACACAACATAATATATGTAAATTATAACAGCAGTAACATAAAATGTAAGAAGGAAGAGAAGGTAAAGTTTAGGAATTTCATTGAAGTTAAGCTGTTATATATATTTTATGTAAGCCTCATGATAACCATAAGGGAAAAAATCTGCTGCAATTACACAAAAGAATAGGATAAAGATGTCAAAGCTTACTGATACCAAAAGCATCAAAACACAAAAAAAGAGAGCAGGATAAGAAACAAGAAACAATGGCTCTACAAAACAACCAGAAAAAAATTAACAAATTGGTAATAGTAAGTCCTTATTTATCAATAATTACCTTAAACTGAAATAGATTAAATTCTCCAATCAAAAGACATGAAATAACTGAATGGATTTAAAAAAAAAACAACAAGATCCAATGATTGGTTGCCTACGAGAGACTTACTTTAGCCTTAGATGAATAGACTGAGAGTGAAGGGATAGAAAAAGACATTTCAAACAAATGGTGACCAAAAACAAAAGCAGAAGTAGCTATTCTTATACGAGAAAAAAATGGACTTTAAACTAAAATTGGTAAAAAGAGACAAAGAAGGTCATAATATAATGATAAAGTAGTCAATCCATCAAGAAGATATAACAATTGCAAATATTTATGCACCCAACATTGGAGCACCTAAATATATAAAACAAACAATAACACATTAAAAGGAGAAATAAACAGTAATACAATAACATTTGGGGACTTTAATACCCTATTCTCAACAATTGATAGATCAGCCAGAGAATTAATAAAGAAACAGTGGATTTGGATTTGAACAATGCTATAGTCCAATTGACCTTACAGAACATTCTATCAAACAACATCGGAATATACATTCTTATCAATTGCACATGGAACATTATTTAGAATAGACCATACATTAGGCCACAAAACAAGTCTTAGTGACTTGAAGAAGACTGAAATCATACCAATTACCTTTTCTGACCACAATGGCATGAAACTAGAAATCAATAACAAGAGAAAATTGGTAAATTCACAAACACATAGAAATTAAACAACACTCTCCTGAACAACCACTGGATCAAAAAATACATTAAAAGAGAAATTAAAAATTTCTTGAGACAAATGAAAATGGAAGCACAACATATGAGAACTTATGGGATGCAGCAAAAGCAGTTCTAAGAGGGAATTTCATAGCAATAAATGACTACATTATGAAGCAAGAAAGATCCCAAATAAACAACCTAACTCTATGCCTTAAGTAATAGAAAAAGAACTAACTGAGCTATTTACAATAGTATCAAAAACAGTAAACTACTTAGGAATAAATTTAACCAATGACGTGAAAGATCCAAGAATACTCAATGGAGAAAAGAGAGTCTTTTCAATAAATGGTGCTGGGAAAATTGGATATTCACATGTAATAGAATGAAACTTGACCCCTCTCTTATACCACTTACAAAAATTAACTCAAAATGTGTTAAAAACTTAAATGTAAGACCTGAAACCATGAAAATTCTAAGAGAAAGCATAGGAACAAATCTTCTTGACACAAGTCTCAGTAATTATATTTTGGAAACTCACACCTAAAGCACAAACAACAAAATAAAAAATAAACAAGTGGGATAACATCAAACTAAAAAGCTTCTGTACAGCAAAAGAAACCATCAACAGAGTAAAAAGACAACCTATAGAATGGGGAAAATATTTGCAAACCATATATCTGATAAGAGGTTAATATCCAAAATATATAAAGAACTAATCCAACTTAACAGGAAAATAATAATTAAATTTAAAATAGTCAAAGGACCTGAATAGACATTTTTCCAAGGAAGATATATTAATGGCCAATGTTTACATGAAAATAATGCTCAACATCACTATTCATTAGGGAAAAGCAAATTAAAACCACAATAAGATATCGCCTCACACCTGTTAGAATGGCTATCATTAAAAAGACAAGTGATAACAAATGCTGATGTGGATGTGGAGAAAAGAGAACCCTGGTGCACTGTTGGTGGGATTGTAAATTGGTATAAGATTTTTCAAAAACTTAAAAACAGAGCTACCATATGATCCAGCAATTTCATTTCTGGGAATATATCCAAAAGAAATGAAAACATTAATTCAAAAAGAGATCTGCACCCTCATGCCCATAGCAGCATTATTTACAATGGCCAAGACATGGAAACAACCTAAACATCCATCAATGGATGAATGGATGAAGAAGTTGTGGTATGTGTATATATATATACCACACACAATGGAATATTATTCAGCAAGATAAAAACGAGGAAATCCTACCATTTGCAACAACATGGATGGTCCTTGAAGTGGAATGTAAAACAAACAAATGAAAAACCACCAAACTCATAGAAAAAGAAATCAGATTTGTGGTTACCAGAAGTGGGGGTGAAGGGAGGGGAATTGGAGGAAGGTGGTCAAAAGGTATAAATTTCCAGTTATAAGATAAATAACTACTAGGGATGTAATGTACCACATGATAACTATAGTTAACACTGATGTATGATACATAGGAAAGTTGTTAAGAGAGTAGATCCTAAGTATTCTCATCACAAGGAAAAAAAATTTTTTCCCTCTTATTGTAGCTATATGAGATGATGGATGTTAACTAAACCTGTTGTAATTATTTCACGATATATGTAAATCAAACCATCATGCTGTACCCCTTAATCTTATACAGTGATGCATGTTAATTGTTTCTCATTAAAATTGGGAGAAAAAAACACTGTGAATTGATGAGTGAGCTCAGAGAGGTAAAGAAAGGAAATACAAATGTGGAGTTTTAGTGACGTACAAGAGAAAGGCAAAATGCTGGATGTGTGATGGAATAAAAACTGATTTTTCACACATTAGATAAATGGTACCATGTATGTGGACCAGTGATTCTGGAAGATAGAACTGGGAAGAAACTGGGAATTTTTAAGTGACATATTAAATCAGAAAGAGAAGGAAATAGAGAATGGTACTGAACTCATTGTGGGTCAATACACGTGGAAATCCAAGAGAAAATACAATCTAAATAATGAAAGAGGAAAGACTAATATTGAGAATATAGCAGGTAAACTGTCTGGGTTTGAATGCAGGTGACATCATATTAGTTTTGATCTATGTATTAGTTCTCTGTTGCTGCATAACAAATTACCATAGACTCTGCAGTTTAAAGCATTATACATTTATTGTGTCACAATTTACGTGGGTCAGGAGTCTGGATATGGCTTTTCTGGGTGCTCTGCTCAGGGTTGCACCAAGCTGCAATCAAGGTGTCAGGCAGGCTGTATTCTCATCTGGAGTTTGGGTCCTCTTCTACGTTCACATGGTTGTTGGTAGAATCCAGTTCCTTAGGAATCACTTAGATGATTCCGCCCACCCTGCCCCATATCTTTCCTTGCTGGCTGACAACTAGGGGGTCACTGTCGGTCTGTAGAGGCTACCTACAGTTGCCACTTGGCCTTCTGACAGACTCTCTCACAACATTACAGCTTTCTTCAAGGCCAGCAGAAGAAGCTTCAGCTCCATTCTCCTAAGATGGAGTCATATAAGAAAATCTATTCAAGGGAATAACTATTCCATTGACATTTCCTATTATTTTCTCCATATTCTATTGGCTAAAAGCGAATCACAGGTTCTGCTCACACTCAAGGGTAGGGGGTTACACAGGGGACATGACTCATTGGAGGGTCATTCTTTAGGGTGTGTCCAGATAAATAGCAGGTTACCACTTAAAGTGGACTAAAATGGTACTAAAACAGCATTTTACTGGAAGACTAGGTGAACAGGAAAAAAATAGTGACCCTTAAAGATTATAGAATTATAGAAATCTTGGGACAGATAGATTAATCTTTTAAAACTGAGTGAAGTTAACAGAGTAACATGACATTTTTCATTCACTCAACTAATTTGTTGCCCATTACATGCCAAGCACTGTTGTGGTAGTTAAAGAATGATGAAAGAAAAGTTCCTGCTCCATGGAGCTGTAATATAGTGGGGGAAATATATTAAGCAAATAAACACATATAGGATTACTAATTGTGATAAGTGCTATGAGGAAATAGCTCAGAGGGTAGTGAGAGAAAATAACAAAGTTGGTGCAGTCACTTTCAATGCAGTGCGCATATCAATTTTACCCTTAATTACAGTCACTAAAAGAAAAGCAGTAATATACAAGAGTTGGACAAGAGACTTAAAAGGGAAGAAGTGGGCTGTAGCTCCCTTTTGTGGCTACCTCAGTCAAAAAGTAGTAGCAATTTCTAAGTAGGGGCAGGGTTGGAAGTGGAGGAGGCAAGGTAAGAGAAAAAGTTGAAGTGAAGTTGATATTGATAAGGGTAGAAGGTAGTGCACCAAACAAGAAAACAATATGCCAAGAGCTCCTTACTTAATACCTAGGGAAATTTTCATCTGAGTTTCTTTTAACAACTTCAACTTATCTTTTTCTCAAGAAATCTTTCGTTGTACTATCATTTAAAGGACACAAGAGACCAAGCTCAGCATTTTATTAAACCATATTATTAAGATTGCTCTCATTACATATACCTGTAAGCCCCTGATAAGCAAACCTAAAAGCTTATTTTAAGACTTTACCTCACTTGACGTCTCTGTTGGCATTTGACACTCACTGCTTCCTGACTCTTCATTTGACTGCCAGGGTACCACTGCCCTGGTTGTCTGCATACTTCTCTGATTATTATTCCTCAAACTCCTTCTGAAACACTTCCAACTCTGTCCACAACTTAAATGGTGCTGTTTTTTCAGGGTTCCATCTTGTTTGTGAATTTCAAATCTAATTTCAACTCATAGAAGTTTCTCTAGATCTAGACCAGTGATTCTAGTAATCTACAGGATATCTGTACATTTGTATGTCTAGCAGGCCCCTTAAAGACCTATGTCATTATCTCTTCACTCCACCCTGCTCCTCTCCTGTATTCTGTATTAAAGTGAACGGTGCCATCTACCCAATCATCTAAAACTGAAGTCTGTGAGCACTAGGAGGCTGTTTTCTCTCCTTTACTGCTCTCTCTAAATCTAATCATGCACAAAGTCATGTGTTATTAATGTTTTCCCTTAAATCTAGGGTGACCATCTCACCACAATTTGCTTGGGACAGTCTTGGTTTTAAAAGTGAAAGTCCCACATTCCAGGAACCCCCTCAGTTCTGGGAAAACTCAATCCCTCTGCCACGGACTAAATTCAGGTCTTCAGCATGTCCCTTCTAAATTATTACCAACTAATTCCTCTGCCACCTGTGTCTCTATTTCAGGCTTAACTGTCACACAGCTGCCAAAATTATTATCTTAAAACCAAATATGATCTTATTGTTATCTAGCTTAAAAGACCATACTTGATCCTTATTACAAATAGGTCAAAGTCAAAATTCCTCAAGTAAGCATAATGTGAAGGATTTTACCTCCCCTGATCTCTCCAGCTCTACAGCTTCATCTCTGGCTGATCTTAGGTTTGCACTCTATGTTCCAGCCATACCACATGTATGGTTTCTCAAGTATATGGTTCCAAAGCATTTATGGTTCCATGCCTGGAAAACTCCTAGTCATCCTAATATGTACTTTGAATATCACATTCATGAAGCCTTTCCCAAACCTTTAAGCAGAGGTAGTGCTCTATCCTCTGCCCTCCCAGCAGCACTATTATTGCCTTCATTCTTATACTAAGATATTATGTTATAATTATTTATCTACCTGACTATTGGTATGTGTCTTCCACTTGATTTTTAATTCATCCAGATCAAGAACGCTCACTTATTCATTATTGTATCCTTAGTGCCAAGTACAATGCCTGCCACAGAGTGGTGGTCAACATATGTGTATATGTGCACATATGTGTGTTTATCTTTGAACCATTCTCTTACAACTGAGGAAAGTGATCAGTGCAATATTTTCCAATAAAAATAGAGAATTCTCAAAATAAAGGCCTTCATTTCTTTCTCAGATCTGTTTTAAAATGGTATTTTTAAATGCTCATGAACATGTTTCTGAGGGTCTTTGCAATAGAAAAGTGCATCTGTGAGTAGAGATTAATTGTCAAAAAGTAACATGTTATGCTGAGAAAATGAGGTTTTAGCATGAACCCCTATCATAAAACAATATTATAGTGGTAACAGAAGTCTGGGCTACTATAACATAAACAATGTTGTTATAATAACATATGATGTGGAAACACTAGTAATGTAGTTTGTGAATAAGATCATACAACAAAAGAAAAGTGAGATACTTCATAAAAGCAACAAATGTAATTGTGCAGTTATATAGTACTAACATTCATCACTGCAAGATTAGAGTGTGGACTTTGGTACTGTAATTTCAGAAAAAAGAGGTATCTGTTTTTCTTCCATAAATTTGCTCCTGTAATGTTAGGTTCTTACTTTAGTACAGAGATTCTGGATTGGACAATATCTAAACTTGTCTAGGGAAACTGTACTATGAGTACAGTATTTAAAGGTTATTTAAAAGCAGCCAACAATTCAGTTGCTAAAAAAAAATTCTGTATGTGTGTGTTTTTAAATAACTAAAATGTATAATGGTGATTAAACAAATTTCTAAAATGATTCAGATATTATATGCACAATTTTCTAATACACAACATATCTAAACAAGAATAGAAATTTTATTAAATATCATTTAATTATGTTTGATATTTTTAACTTCCTTGCAGAGTTTGGCCACACCAGGAGTTCCAAAGTCAAGCTACACTCAAAGAGAGAGACAACAAATTGGATACCCAATTTCTGAAGAGCCAGAAATCCCTTATAAGATAGGACGTGTGCAGACAAAACCCAACTATTAAACGTTTCCGGCAGAAAAAAATCTGTATATATATATAATTTATATATATTATATATACAATATAATTTGATCATTTTCAAAGCATACTTGGAATATTTTTAGAGAACTATGAGTATGAGTTACCTATGCTATAAATTATACTTTACCTTTCTTTCTGTATTAATGCCATCAATTGTTATCTCTTTATATGTTTAACTTTTCCTTCCCCCAACCCTTCCTTCTATGACCACAGAGCGAAACTTTCACTTCCAATATCCAACTTCTTTAACCAGCAGGAATGGCAAATACTTGTTATCTCCAAAATTCAGCATAACACTTGCTTACTGATTTATGACATGTATCTTTATGAAGTACTCAGTGAAATGCATAGAAGGTTGGTTGCAAATTGCTTATAGAGAATATTGAATACTTTTTAGTTACTGGATAAATCTATGGAATTGCACCAAAGCATTGGCATATAAATAATGAATTTTATTTGAAATGTGTGATTTGATTATAAATTAATTCCTTAAAATAAACTAAGAATTGCTAAATGATTTCTGTAACTGAGTGGTGTTGTGGAATGATCCCAAGATCTGGGTTGCTCCTTCCCCTTTTCCTTTCTTCCCTTATTCCTACTTCTCTTCCTTCATCCCTCCTTTCTTTAAAAGGCACTTATTTCACACCAACTATGTGCCAAGCACTGGTTAGTTGCAAAGGTATGAAGATGAATCTGAGATAGTCCCTGGAGCTCAGACTGGTAGAAGAGACAGAAACAAAAAAACACTTATTATCCAATGTTATCAATACAATGATAAAAATGTATACAAGGAAGTAGGAGTTCAAAGAACAATTAACCAAGCCTAGGGAGAAGCATGATGATAATGGTGAAGGAAGAAGGCCATAAAAGAAGGTGATGCCTAAGCTGTCATAAAAGGTGAGTGGGAGTTAGCTTTATGAAGTGAGGTTGGGAGAGAGTTTTTGAGACAGAGGGAAAGCAAAAAGTGGAGAAATGAAAAACAACATGGAGTATGCAGGGAACTTCAAGTACTGCTGGCATGTAAAAGTGAGCAAGGGCATAAGATAAAAGATGAGGCTGAGGTGGTAGCCAAAAACTAGGTCATGGAGGATCTCATATGTCTTGTTAATGAGTTTAGACTAAATTTTATTGGTTATGGGGATCCTTTGAAGGGTTTTAAATAATCATAATCAGATTTTATGTTTAGATTGATCACTTTGATGGCTAAGTGGAGGATGGATTTAAAGGAGATGAGGGACTTCCCTGGTGATCCTGTGGTTAAGACTCGGTGTTCCCAATGCAGGGGGCCCAGGTTTGATCACTGGTTAGGGAACTAGATCCTGCATGATGCAACTAAAGATCCTGCATGCCGCAATGAAGATCTTGAATGCTACAACTAAGACCCGGCACTGCCAAATAAATAAATAAATGTTTTTTTAAAAAATAAAGAAGACAAGATGAGAGGCAGAGCGACCAGTTAGAAGGTAGAGATGAGGAATCCTATCACTGTAGCAGTGAGAGAAATAGATTGAGAAGAAAGGCAGATTGAAGCAAATTCTAAGTAAATTGACAGGACATGGAGACTCATGAGATGTCACAGATGGGAGGAAGAAGTTATTATGATTGAAAGGATGTTGGGACTATTCAATGAGGTAGGTTGTTAACAGATCAACAGGTTAATGAGCAGACTGGGAGAGGGGTAAGAGAACAAAAGAGCTGGGAGGATAGAGGCAGATTAATGTCACTGTAAACTTGGATATCTCAAAAGCATTGAAAACTCAATATTTCTAAAAGTGAGCTCATCTATCTAGTTGCTCATATTAGTTTCCTATGGCCACTGTAACAAATCACCAAGAACTTAGTTGTTTTATAACACTAATTTACTGTCTTACAGTTCTGTAGGTCAAAGTCTGAACATGACTCTCACTGGGCTAAAATTAAGGTATGGACATGGCTGTATTGCTCCTGCTCTAGGGGAGAATCTGTTCCCTTGCCTTTTCCAGCTTCTAAACTGCTCACATCTCTTTGCTTATGGTCCCCATCAAAGCGAGCAATGGTGGGTTGAGTCCTTCTCACATTGCATCACTCCAAATACCTCTTCTGCCTTCCTCTTCCACTTTTAAGAATTACATTGGATCCACGCAGATAAATCCAGGGTAATCTCCCTATCTTGACATTAGATGATTAGCAACATTTGGTACATCTGCAACTTAAATTCCCCTTTACCATTTAAGGTAAAATCCGCAAGTTCTATGGATTATGACATGGGCATCTTTGGGGGAAGGGCATTATTCTTACTATTGTATCATTCAAGACTTTGATCACAATAAGGGTTTTGTTGGCAAGAGGAAAGGAGAAAATGGGTGTTGGAATGGCATCCAGAAGTGTCTGCCACATTCCTCCAATATAATTCTAACCCATGCAGCACCATTTTTCCCTCACAGAAAGGCAGATGGAGATGGGTTGATGGGGGATTGGCTTAGCTGTTTCTCCAGCTAAATTGTTATCCAACAACTGGAGAGAAGGGATTCATATGATTGTTCCAAAGTTGGGAAAGTTTTGCAAATTCCATGATCTCTAGTGTTGAATGTAGAAGCTGTTCAGAGCCTGTGGATGTAGTGGGAGGAAGAGAATGTAGAGGTCTTCTAGTCTAAGTTACAGTGAGGCTAGTTCTTCTTTAGAGTGCCTAAAATCAATTTCTCCACTAAAACTAACATTATGGTAAGAGAGCAATTGTACCCCCCCCCCGAATTTAAGATACATCACAAAGAAACTACAAAAGAAGAAAATTATAGTCCAATATCATGGATGAATATAGATGCAAAAATCTTCAACAAAATATTAGTAAACCAAATTCAACAATACATTAAAAGGATCACAAACCATGATTAAGTGGGATTTATCCCAGGGATGCAAGGATAGTTCAATATCTGCAAATAAATCAGTGTGATACACCACATTAACAAATTGAATAATAAAAATCATATGATCTTCATGAAGAACCTAAGGGCAAGACGGGAATAAAGATGCAGACCTACTACAGAATGAACTTGAGGGTATGGGGAGGGGGAAGGGTAAGCTGGGACAAAGTGAGAGAGTGGCATGGATATATATACACTACCAAATGTAAAATAGCTAGTGGGAAGCAGCCGCATAGTACAGGGAGATCAGCTCGGTGCTTTGTGACCACCTAGAGGGGTGGGATAGGGAGGGTGGGAGGGAGGGAGATGCAAGAGGGAAGAGATATGGGGGCATATGTATATGTATAACTGATTCACTTTGTTATAAAGCAGAAACTAACACATCATTGTAAAGCAATTATACTCCAATAAAGATGTTAAAAAAATCATATGATCATCTCAATAGATGTAGGAGAAGCATCTCACAAAATTCAACATCCATCTATGGTAAAAAAAAAAAAACTCTCAACAAAGTGGTTATAGGGGGCACATACTTCAATATAATAAAGGCCATATATGACAATCCCATAGTTAACATACTCAAGGGTAAAAAGCTGAAAGCATTTCCTCTAACATCAGGAAGAGGGCAAGGATGCCCACTCTTGCCACTTTTATCCAACATTGCATTGGTAGTCCTAGCCACAGCAACCAGACAAGAAAAAAGAAATAAAAAGAATCCAAACTGGAAAGGAAGAAGGAAAACTGTCACTCTGCAGATGACATGATACCATATATAGAAAATCCTAAAAATACCACGAAAAAACTATTAGAACTAATAAATGAATTCAGTAAAGTTACAGGATACAAAATTAATGTAAAGAAATTTGTTGCATTTCTATACACTAAAAATGAACTATCAGAAAGAGAAATTGATATTAGAGAAATGCAAATCAAAACTACAATGAAATACCACCTCACATCTGTCAGAATGCCTATCATCAAAAAGACAACAAATAACAAGTGTTGGCGAGGCTGTGGAAAAAGGGAATCCTCATGCGCTGTTGGTGGGATTGAAAATTAGTGCAGCCATTATGGAAAACAGTATGGAGTTTCCTCAGAAAAATAAAAATAGAACTGCTACGTGATCCAGCAATTTCACTTCTGGGTATTTATAACAATAAAACAAAAACAATAATTTGAAAAGACATATGAACTCAAATATTCATTACAGCATTATTTACAATAGCCAAGATATGGAATCAACCTAAGTATCCAATGATAGAGGAATGGATAAAGAAATGTGATATTGTATGTATGTGTGTGTGTATATATATACATATATATATGCACAATTGAATATTACTCAGCCAAATATAAAATGAAATCTTGCCATTTGCAAAAATGTGGATGCATCTGGATGGTATTATGCTAAGTGAGATAAGTCAGACAAAGACAAATACCCCATGATCCACTGAATACGTGGAATTTAAAAAACAAAACAAAGTGAAAATAGACTAATAGATACAGAGAACAAATGGGTGGTTGCCAGAAGGGTGGGGGATGGGGAGTAGGCAAAATAGATGAAGGGGATTAAGAGGTACAAACCTCCAGTCATATAATAAATAGGTCACATTATGCTGTAATATGCAGCATAAGTAATATTGTCAAAAATATTGTAAAAACTTTATATGGGGACAAATACAAAGACTTATCATGGTGACCATTTCATGATGTATGCAAACATGAAGTCATTATGTAATACACCTGAAATCAACATATTTTACTTCATTTATATTTCAATAAAAAATACAAATCTAATGTTACTTCTCTTCTTAAAGCCTTCAATATTGCTCCCTCTTCTCCCACGCAGTGAAGTGAAGAACAGCATTCCTGCAGAGGAAGGACCTTTAGATGATAATAAACCAAGTAAAAAAAAAAAAATTGAGAGAGGAGACCTTCAAGATGGCGGAATAGTAAGACGTGGAAATCACCTTCTTCCCCACAAATACATCAGAAATACATCTACATGTGGAACAACTCCTACAAAACACCTATTGGGGCTTCCCTGGTGGCGCAGTGGTTGAGAGTCTGCCTGCCGATGCAGGGGACACGGGTTCGTGCCCTGGTCCGAGAAGATCCCACATGCCGCGGAGCAGCTGGGCCCGTGAGCCAAGGCCACTGAGCCTGCGCGTCCAGAGCCTGTGCTCCGCAACGGAAGAGGCCACAACAGTGAGAGGCCCACGTACCGGAAAAAAAAAAAAAATGTCCTGCAAAATTTCTAGATTATATTTCTAGAAAGAAAACAATTTTCTTTCGTTTAGCAATAACATTCTATTGAAATATATTACAAGATGCTTTATATTTTCATGTTCCTAAAACAAAGCTGCATCCAATTTTGTAGTAGGCCATTATGAATGGATTTGAAAAGACTGGAACTTTCAACATTAGTAATGAAATCAGAGCATGTTTCGTCTTTTCAAAAAGTTCTTGAAACTCTGAAGTCCTGATAAGCTTGCCAGGATTTCCTTTCTGTGTTAGGTAAGATAAAGGTCCAGTTATGGTCCCCAAACGAGAGTCAAAATGTGTGTTAGAAGCCTGCAATTCACAGAATCGTTTTCCTTTTAAGAAAGCCGACATCTGGCAATAGCGTATTTACTTTCCAAACACAGGACTGGAGAATATGTTCAGCTTTCTGACGGGAACCCCAAATTTTAACAGTTTAGTATCTGATTAGGTACATCCACTTGAAATCAGCTATAACACATGTATGTTATCTGTTTTTGAATGACATAATTAAAATGAAGCATTATACTATATATTAAATTACTTTCTTGCCTAAGGCTCCTTGAAACAAAACTAATTCTCACTGGTGAATTCATTACTGATATTGAGGAGCTCCCTTGGTAGATGTAGTATTTGTAGGATAGTATTTCAATGCCCAGAGCCTTAGCTGAACAGATAATCAGATCTGTCACTATATTAACCTTAGGATATTTTCTCTGTCAACATTCAAAACTAGGTATTTAGACTGAGAGTAAAATAATATATTCTTAAGTATAGGAATGAAGAAGGCACTGTACACTTTTATGTCTCTGGGAATAGAGGATAAATGCAGGCATGAATCATAGTTGGGAGTATACTGCCTAATGTTTTCAGATTACAAAATGAAAATGAATCATTCCTTTTCTTTAATTTTTAATGGAGTATAGCTGCTTTACAATGTTCTGTTAGTTTCTACTGTACAGCAAAGTGAATCAGCTATATGTATACATATATCCCCTCTTTTTTGGATTTCCTTCCCATTTAGGTCACCGCAGATCACTGAGTAGAGTTCCCTGTGCTATACAGTAGGTTCACATTAGTTACCTATTTTACATATGGTAATGTGTATATGTCAATAACAATCTCCTAATTAATCCCATGCTCCCTTCCCCCTTGGTATCCATACGTTTATTCTCTATATCTGTGTCTCTATTTCTTCTTTGCAAATAAGTTCATCTATAACATTTTTTAGAATTCACATATATGCATTAATATATGATATTTGTTTTTCGCTTTCTGACTTACTTCATTCTGTATGACAGTCTCTAGGTCCATCCACAACTCTACAAATGACCCAATTTCGTTTCCTTTTATGGCTGAGTAATATTCCATGTATATATGTACCACATCTTCTTTATCCATTCCTCTGTTGATGGACATTTAGGTTGCTTCCAAGTCCTGGCTATTGTAAATAGTGCTGCAGTGAATATGGGGGTGCATGTGTCTTTTTGAATTATGGTTTTCTCTGGGTATATGCCCAGGAGTGGGTTGTTGGGTCATATGGTAGTTCTATTTTTAGTTTTTTAAGGAAACTCTATACCGTTCTCCATAGTGGTAGTCTCAATTTACATTACCACCAACAGTGCAAGAGGGTTCCCTTTTCTCCACACCCTCTCCAGCCTTTATTGTTGGTAGATTTTTTGATGATGGCCATTCTGACTGGTGTGAGCTGATTCCTCATTGCAGTTTTGATTTGCATTTCTCTAATAATTAGTGATGTTGAGCAGCTTTTCATGTACCTCTTGACCATCTGTATGTCTTCTTTGCAGAAATGTCTATTTAGCTCTTCTGTCCATTTTTAGATTGGGTTGTTTATCCTTTTGATATTGAGCTGCATGAGCTGTTTGCACATTTTGGAGATTAATCTTTGTCAGTTGTTTCTTTTGCAAATATTTCTCCCATACTGAGGGCTGTCTTTTCATGTTGTTTATGGTTTCCTTTGCTGTGCAAAAGCTTTTAAGTTTCATTAGGTCCCATTTGTTTATTTTTGTTTGTATTTTCATTACTCTAGGAGGTTGGTCAAAAAAGATCTTGCTGCGGGGCTTCCCTGGTGGCGCAGTGCTTGAGAGTCCGCCTGCCGATTCAGGGGACACGGGTTCGTGCCCCGGTCCGGGAAGATCCCACATGCCGCAGAGCGGCTAGACCCGTGAGCCACAGCCACTGAGCCTGCGTGTCCGGAGCCTGTGCTCCACAATGGGAGAGGCCACAACAGTGAGAGGCCCGCGTACCGCAAAAAAAAAAAAAAAAAAAAAAGATCTTGCTGCGATTTATGTCAAGAAGTATTCTGCCTATGTTTTCTGCTAAGAGTTTATAGTATCTGGCCTTACATTTAGGTCTTTAATCCACTTTGAGTTCATTTTTGTATATGGTGTTAAGGAGTGGTCTAATTTCATTTTTTTACATGTAGCAGTCCACTTTTCCGAGCACCACTTATTGAAGAGGCTGTATTTTCTCCATTGTATATTCTTGCCTCCTTTATCAAAAATAAGGTGACCATATGTGCACGGGTTTATCTCTGGGCTTACTATCCTGTTCCATTGATCTATATTTTTGTTTTTGTGCCAGTACTATACTGTCTTGATGACTGTAGCTTTGTAGTATAGTCTGAAGTCAGAGAGCATGATTCCTCCAGTTCCGTTGTTCGTTCTCAATTGCTTTGGCTATTCAGGGTCTTCTGTGTTTCCATACAAATTGTGAAAATTTTGTTCTAGTTCTGTGGAAAATGCCATTGATAGTTTGCTAGGGATTGCATTGAATCTGTAGATTACTTTGGGTCGTATAGTCATTTTCACAAACTTGATTCTTCCAATCCAAGAACATGGTATATCTCTCCATCTGTTTGTGTCATCTTTGATTTCTTTCATCAGTATCTTATAGTTTTCTGCATACAGGTCTTTTGTCTCCTTCAGTAGGTTTATCCCTAGGTATCTTATTCTTTTTGTTGCAATGGTAAATAGGAGAGTTTCCTTAATTTCTCTTTCACATTTTTCATCATTAGTGTATAAGAATGCAAGGGATTTATGTGCATTAATTTTGTATACTGCTACTTTACCACATTCATTGATTAGGTCTAGTAGTTTTCTGGTAGCATCTTTAGGATTCTCTATGTATAGTATCATGTCATCTGCCAACAGTGACAGCTTTACTTCTTCTTTTCTGATTTAGATTCCTTTTATTTCTTTTTCTTCTCTGAGTGCAGTGGTTAGGACTCCCAAATCTATGTTGAATAATAGTGGCAAGATTGGGCAACCTTGTCTTCCTCTGGATCTTAGAGGAAATGCTTTCAGTTTTTCACCACTGAGAATGATGTTTGCTGTGGGTGTATCATGTATGGTCTTTATTATATTGAGGTAGGTTCCTTCTAAGCCCTCTTTCTGGAGAGTTATTTTTTATCATAAATTGGTGTTGAATTTTGTCAAAAGCTTTTTCTGCATCTATTGAGAATTTCATATGTTTTTTATCCTTCAATTTTTAATATGGTGTATCACATTGATTGTTTGGTGTATGTTGAAGAATCCTTGCATCCCTGGGATAAATCCCACCTGATCATGGTGTATGACCCTTTTGATGTGTTGTTGGATTCAGTTTGCTAGTATTTTGTTGAGGATTTTTGCATCTATGTTCATCAGTGTTATTGGCCTGTAATTTTCTTTTTTGTGATACCTTTGTCTGAGCTTTATGATTTCTTTCCCTCCACTAACTTTGGGGGTTTTTTGTTCTCCTTTCTCTGGTTACTTTAGGTGTAAGGTTAGGTTGTTTATCTGAGATTTTTATTGTTTCTTGAAGTATGTTTTTATTGCTATAATCTTCCCACTTAGACCTGCTTTTGCTGCATCCCATAGGTTTTGGGTCATCATGTTTTCATTGTGATTTGTTTCTAGGTATTTTTTGAATTCCCCTTTGATTTCTTCAGTGATCTCTTGGTTATTTAGTAGCATATTGTTTAACCTCCAAGTTTTGTGTCTTTTTACATTTTTTTTTCCTGTAATTGATTTCTAATTTCATAGCGTTGTGGACAGGTAAGATGCTTGATACGATTTCAATTTTCTTAAATTTACCAAGGCTTGATTTGTGACCCAAGATGTGATCTATCCTGAAGAATGTTCCATGTGCACTTGAGAAGAAAGTGTATTCTGCTACTTTTGGATGGAATGTCCTGTAAACATCAATTAAGTCTATGTTGTCTAATGTGTCATTTAAGCCTTGTTTCCTTACTAATTTCTTGTCTGGATGACCTGTCCATTGGTGTAAGTGGGGTGTTAAAGTCTCCCTCTATTATTGTGTTACTGTTGATTTCCTCTTTTATGGCTGTTAGTATTTGCCTTATGTATTGAGGTGCTTCTATGTTGGATGCATAAATATTTACAATTGTTATATCTTCTTCTAGGATTGTTCCCTTGAACATTATGTAGTGTCCTTCTTTGTCTCTTGCAATGGTCTTTATTATAAAGTCTATTTTCTCTGATATGAGAATTGCTACTCCTGTTTTTTTTTTTTTCCATTTGCATGGAATATCTTTTTCCATCCCCACACTTTCAGTCTGTATGTGTCCTTAGGTCTGAAGTGGGTCTCTTTTAGGCAGCATATATATGGTACTTGTTTTTGTATCCATTCAGCCAGTCTGCATCTTTTGTCTGGAGCACTTAATCCATTTACATTTAGGCTAATTATTGATATTTATGTTCCTATTGCCATTTTCTTAATTGTTGTGGGTTTGTTCTTGTAGGTCTTTTTCTTCTCCTGTGTTTCCTGTCTACAGAAGTTCCTTTAGCATTTGTTGTAAAGTTGGATTGGTGGTGCTGAATTCTCTTATATTTTGCTTGTCTGGAAAGCTCTTGATTTTGCTCTCGAATCTGAATGAGATCCTTGCTGGGTAGAGTAATCTTGGTTGTAGGTTTTTCCCGTTCATCACTTTTAACATATCCTGCCCCTTCCTTCACACAACCTGCAGAGGTTGTGCTGAAAACTCAGCTGATAACCTTATGGGGATTCTCTTGTATGTTACTTGTTGCTTTTCCCTTGCTGCTTTTAATATTTTTTCTTTGTGTTTAATTTTTTCAGTTTGATTAATATATGTCTTGGCATGTTTCTTCTTGGGTTTATCTGGTATGGGACTCTCTGCCCTTCCTGGACTTGATTGACTATTATTTTCCCATGTTAGGGAAGTAGTCTACTCTCATCTCTTGAAATATTTTCTCAGGCCCTTTTCTTCTTCTGGGACCCCTATAATTTGAATGTTGGTGCATTTAATATTGTCTTAGAGGTCTCTGAGACTGTCCTCATTTCTTTTCATTCATTTTTCTTTATTCTGCTCCATGGCAGTTATTTCCACCATTCTATTTTCCAGGTGGCTTATCCATTCTTCTGCCTCAGTTATTCTGCTTTTGATTCCTTCTAGTGTGTTTTTAATTTCAGTTATTGTGTTGTTCATCACTCTTCATTTGTTTTTTAGTTCTTCTAGGTCCTTGTTAAACATTTCTTGTATTTTCTCAATCTGTGCCTCCATTCTATTTCAGAGATTTGGCATCACCTTTACTATAATTATTCTGAATTCTTTTTCAGGTAGATTGCCTATTTCCTTTTCATTTATTTGGTTTTGTGGGTTTTTACCTTGCTCCTTCATCTGCAACATATTTCTCCGTCTTCTAATTTTCTCTAACTTGCTGTGTTCAAGCTCTCCTTTCCACAGGCTGCAGGGTCATAACTCCTCTCGCTTCTGGTGTCTGCCCCCAGTGGGTGAGGTTGGTCCACTGGCTTGTGTAGGCTTCCTGGTGGGAGGGACTGTTGCCTGAACTCTGGTGGGTGGAGCTGGATCTTGTCCCTCTGATGGGTAGGGTCACGTCTGGTGGTGTGTTTTGGGGTGTCTGTGAGCTTGGTACAACTTTAGGCAGCCTGTCTGTTGGGTGGTTTTGTGTTCCTGTCTTGCTTGTTGTTTGTCATGAGGTGTCCAGTACTGGAACTGCAGGCAGTTGGGTGGAGCCAGGTCTTGGATTGGAGATGGAGACCTCTGGGAGAACTCTGTCTGATTAATGTTCCCTGGGGCCAGAAATTATCTGATGGTCCAGCGTCCTGGACTTTGCAACCCCACCCCAGAAGCTCAGGCTCAACCCCAGGCTGGGGAACCAAGACCCTGCAAGCCACACATCATGGCAATAAATGGAAAAATATTGGGATGGAGAAAACAAATGAAAACAAACAGAGAAACAAAATTAAAGACAAATAGCAAAGACAGAAGCAAACAAACAGCAATAAAAAAAAAGACAAACAAAACCACAGACAAATGGTAAAAGCAAAGCCAAACAAAAAAGCAAAGAAACACACACAAACACCAAAAAAAGAAACAAAAACAAAGTAAACAAAAAACAAGAGAACAACCAGACAAACAAAAGAAACCAAAATGAAATCAAACAATTAAAAACAAAACTAACAAAAACACAAAGGAAACCACAAAACTAAAGTGGAATGCAAACTGAAGAATAAAGCAAAGAAAACAAAACAAACACATAAAAATGATTTAATAAAAGATAAAAACAAAACAGAACAAAGAAAAGAAAAAGGAAAAAAGCAGAATGAAAAAGCAAAGTAAAAATAGAAATATAAAACAATAACAATATATTAAAAAAGAATTTAATTTAAAAGAGAAAACAGAAAAAAGCGAACAAACCAAAAAAAAAAACCCAGAAAACTAAATAAAAATAAAAAATAAAAATAATTTAAGAAAACAAAACAATGCCAACAGCTGAATGAATCAAAACATAATAAAAATAATAGTAATAATAGTATTTCCCTGGAGTCTCAGCTGTTACTGTCCTTGCCCCTGTTGTGAGCCACAGCCCACCTCTGCCTCCCCCGGAGGCCCTCCAGTGCCTCTAGGTGGGTCTCTGGATCTACTGTGGGCCCTGTGGGGACAGCTCAGACTCTGATCAGGCCCAACTCTTATGTGTGCTTTCCCCCAAAATCCACAGCTGTCGGAGCTAGACTGGCTTCTTTTGTGGGAACACTCTTCCATTCAGATATTCCATAGATGCAGTGTCTATCAAGCAGATCGCAGGCATTTAATGTGGCTTGTGCAGCTGAGGGGAAGATTTTCATTACTCTTCCTTAGTCACCCCGCCACTGAGGCTCAGCTGTAGTTTTAAACCCACCTCTGCATGTGGGCCACCCACAGGAGTCTGCTCCCAAGCTTGCCCTAGAGCACTCAGGTCTGCCCCATTGAGGACAGGTCATGGAGGTGGCGCGGCTTCCTGGGTCGCAGGAGCCCCAGGGGTGACAGCTGCATGGGTAAGCCAGCGGCCATGGGCATGAGTGATCCAGCCCTAGTGGGAGTCTTTTCTAGTGCCTGGTGGCAGGTGTGCAAGGGCCAGCCTTGGTGGGGGCCCTTTCCTGGTGCCTTGGGGGGCAGGGGTCAGCACGTGTTGAGAGAGAGGCCACAATGATGGCTCCACACCCTGTGCGTCACTCAACAGTGGCACCTTGCTTCCATGGCAGACCGGGTTTCCTCCACAAGCATTCCTTGTTGCAGATTTCCTCCCCCCATCCCTTCAGTCTGTCTCCTCGCAGCCAACAGAAGTTCTCCCCCCAGGTTTGCTCTCCAATTCCCACACTACAGCTCTCAGCCAGCAGTGGACATGCACACCAGTGGATACATGTCCCAGTCTGAGGCACACAGAGCCGTGGTACGGACTGTCTATGTAGTTCTCACTCTGTCCAGTCTGCCACAGACAGGCAATTTCACCCTCCTCTGACAGCCTCAGATGCTTCCCTTCTGTCCCAACTGATTTCCCTCTTGGTGATGGGGTTTCCGTGAATGCGGGAACCTCTCCTCTGCTTCAGCTCCCCTCAAGGTCTGCAAGTTCCATCCTGCTTCCTCTCTTCTTCTTTCTCCCTTCTTTCTTTCATCCTACCCTGTTATGTGGGGATCTTTATTGTCCTTTCTGGTGTCCAAGGTCTTCTGCTAGTGTTCAGCTGGTGTTCTGTGAGAATTGTTCCATCTGTAGATATATTATTGATGCATTTGTGGAGAGAGATGAACTCCATGCCCTCCTACTCCTCTGCCATCTTGAAAACCCTGAAGCATTCTTTATGGAAATGATAACACTGGAAGAGAGAGAGACAGAGTTTGAGATTGGTGGATTATATATTAATGTGAGTGTTTTTCTTGCTTTCCTCTGTAGGTTCACCTCTCTGAATAACACTAATGGCTAAAAGCTAATAAGTGCTTACTGTGTGCCAGCCACAGTGCTCAATGTTTTTATGTTATGTCACCACTTCATTAATGGGGAAACTTAAACATAGAAAATTTAAGTCACTTCTCCAATGTCATAATCCTAAGTAGCTAAGGAAGGCTTTGAACTCAGATGTAACTCTAATGTCAGTGCTCTTAACTACTGTATTAATTTCTTGTGGCTGCTATAACAAATTACCACAAATTGGGCAACTTAAAACAGTAGGTATTTATTCTCTCACAGATATGGAATATAAAACCCTGAATTCAAAGTGTCAGCACTGTTGCTCTCCCACCAGAAGTTCTAGGGAAGTATCCATTCCAGCTTCTGATGGCTTTGTTGGCTTGTGACCACATCATGCCAATCTCCACCTCAGTATTCACATTACCTTCTCCTCTGTGTATGTCTCTGTCTCCTCTTCTGTCTCTTAACAGACAAGCAAGATCCTTAACTTAATCGCATATTTTGACATTTAAGTAATGTTCACAGGTTCCAGGGGTTAGGGATATAGTTTTGGGAGAGTCACCATTTAGCCCACTATAACTACTATGATACACGTTCTCCTATTCAGTTTCTTTTGTTCTCAAACATTGACTTTTTAGCAGGCATTTAAATTTTATAACCAATATCCTCTTCATCTTTGCTAACAGAATCCCAGTTTTGTTTGGGTCATCTAAGTTTGTCCCTGTTTTTTCCAGCATCCCTTGCGGCTATTTCTGGCCAATGAAATTGAAGGGGGAGTATGATGGGGATAGGGTTCTGGGAAAGTTTTTGCCTTCCTGATAAGAGGAGATGGACTTCCCTGGTCCTTCCACTACATCTAGCAATTCCACTCATGAGTATTTATCCAAGAGAAAGGAAAACTTACGTTCACACAAAACATATATATGAATAGAAGCTTTATTTGTAGTAGCCAAAACTGGGGGGGGGGGTGGGAAGCTGAATGTCCTTCAACTGGTGAATGGATAAACCATGATACATCCATATGATGTACTACTGTTCAGCAATAAAAAGAATGAGCTACTGATACATGCAACAACCTGGATGAATCTCCAAAGAATTATGTGTGAAAAATGTGAATCCCAAAATTTTCCAAACTATATGATTCCATTTTTATAACATTTTTGAAATGACTACATTTTAGAAATAGAGAGAATGTTCATGGTTGTCAGGGGTTGGGTTGCAGGAGGTAGAATAGAGTTTGCTGTGATTAGAAAAGAGCAACAAGAGGGATCCTTGTGGTGAAGGAATTATTCTGTACCTTGACTGTGGTGGTGGATACAGGAACCTACACATATGATAACAGTGCATAGAATTAAATTCACATACACACACACACATGAATACAAATAAAACTGGGGAAATCTGAATAAGATTGATGAACTCTACTAATGTTAGTGTCCTGGTTGCTATATTGTACTATAGTTTTGCAAGATGTTACCATTGGGGAACACTGGGTAAAGGGTATATTGATTATTTATGTGTTATGTCTTACAACTACATGTGAATCTACACTATCCTAATAAAAAAGTTAATGTCATGATGGTATATTTATAGAGTGCTAAGGAATACAACAGGAGGAAGTGCTTAAATCTGCCTTGGATGTGAGGAAAAGGGAAGACTTTGTATTGAAATAGATGCCTAAACTGAGTCTTGAAAAATGAGTAGGAGCACTCCAGGTAGATGGGGAATGTATATAGGGGATACTCCAGGAAGAGAGACTAGAAGGCAAAGAAACCTGAGACAGCATGCCAGACTGAGTGAGCTGCAAGTAAGTGAAGTACGGCTGAAGCATAAAGAGCTTATGCATGAGATATCACTTTTCCTGAAATGTTCACCTTTGGTAGTAGTCAAAAGGAATCCCTGGAATTCAACACTATGATACATAAAGTTTGAAAGAGAACCCTAGCATTCCTTGTTCTCCAAGAGTTAGGAGAAAGACATACCTCCTTCCCTGGTCTCCACCTTTTCATTACATAAATTAAGAATTGGCCTCATATCTCTCTGTATTCCTTGCAGGATCCCCATCTCTCTCTTCCTCACCCCCAACACTCACAGCCTCACAACCATTATCTGCTTTGAAATCATTAGAATCATCTCATTTCACCCTTTATCTCAGCTTACTTCAGTCACCAAGAGAAGTCCAGAAATCCCAAATCCCTAATCTGCATACAACGTCACAAATTCTCTTTTGGTCCTTTTCCCCCACCCCTCGCACCCTCCTGAATTTCTTCTACAATGTCTACTGGAACTTACAATCCTTCACCAGAAAAATTTCCTATATCCTCAACCTCTTTTCTGAACATTCCTTTCGCCTTCTTGATCTAGGAACTCTGGCTCTCCCATGAAGACATTGCTTCCCCTGAAGTCCTATCAAGTGGCAGCTGTTTCCTTTCCCATACTCCTCAAATCAATGGTCCTAGAGGTGGGTTAAATGTTCTACTTACAACTCATTTACTCTCTGTCTCTTACCTAAACACTCTTCAGCTTTGAATTTCAAGTCATTCATTCATTCACTTATTAATTCATATAATAACTTATTGAGCACCTTACTATATGCCAGGTATTATCCTAAGACCTGAGGATACAGTGATAAAAAATATAGAGAAAAACCCCTGCCCATATGGAGTTTATATTTTACTACCCTTCCTTATTGAGTTATAACACTCATCCCTTGAGGAGTTTAGCTTCTGGCCCACTAGCCGTCATTATACTTAATAATGTCAATATCTATATTAATGAATTTTCCAATCCTTTGGCCTCTTTTCCCTTGATCTCCTCTCTTCCAGTGATCTTGTCCCTCACTCCACCTCAGCCACTTACTCCCGTAGTCTTTCCCTAGCCTTAGTCATTCATTGCTCTCTTCATAACTCAATTTTTAGTCTTACATTATCTGATCAAAACCACCTATCCCTGTAGCACACTCTTTTTTTTTTTAGCTTCTTGACTTCTTTAATTATTCAGCCATTATAGGATATGCACTCCTTTGACCCTATCCACTTTTCACTGTTCCTCATCATTCTCATGCCCTCACTTCCCCCTTTACCTAATTCAAATTCCATGGTTCATCATTACAATCATTCCCTTGCACATATCCTCAATATTCTTGTCTTTTTCTTGCTTGTACTGATCTTCCAAAACCCAATCCTGGTTAAATCCAGTTCTTTACCTACTTTTACCTGCACCCATGCAGCTTAAGTTTTCTTGAGAAAAGCGCACAACTACACTTACTGGTTTTATGTCAAATTCTTGATCATGAACCTCATCTGTGCTCTTAGTATTACCTGGCAATCATATTAAATTTCCTTAGTCCAATCGTGTTCCCACTCTCCTAGATGTCTAACTAATACCTTCTCCTCATCAAATCTCCAGTATCTCCTCTCTCTCCTCACTCTAGTTGATGACATTCCTTCCTATTTAACTGAGAAAATTGAATCAATCAAAATAAAACTTCCAACTGTATACTAGTGTAACCTTATCAGGAATGAGGGGAAGTTTCTTATTTTAGAAATATTCCAGCTAATTCCAGCAACCCCTAATAAATTCATAGATCTAAGCAAAAATCATCAATTGCTGCTACCATCTTAACAAGAGAGACATCTGGACATTATGTGCCTCCTGATGGTAGTATACAATGCCATCTATGAAATATTCTTGCAAAAACTTGAACCCATATCTCATTAAGCCTCTAGAATGCAAATTACAGAGAACAGAAAGACATGTTAAAAGTCACCATGAGGACGCAAAAAGAAAAATCTAGACTGTGGGAGATTCTGTAAGACAAATAATTCAGTTTTTCAACAAGCAAATTAAGGAAAATAGATGGAAAGAGAATCTATAGATTAAAAGGGACTTAAGACACACATTGGCCAATTGCATTTCATGGACCTTGTTTGGATCCTGTTTCAAGAAAACATTGCTAAAGGTCAATTGGGGTATTTTGACCACTGAATGGATACTTAATGCTACTAAGGAATTATCATAAATCTTTTAATTGTGGTAATGTGGTTAAATTTTTAAAAGAACTGTCTTTTAGAGACATATAATGAAATATTTATTGTTCATAAATCATAAATATTTAAGGTCCTTATGGTACTTATTATGGAAACATTTATGGTAATAATATGCCATATGGGATTTCCTTCAAAGTAATCTGGGGAATGGAGAGAGTATAGGTGGGCCAACAGGAAAAGCAAGATAGGTGATGAAGAGATAATTGCTAAATCTGGGTGATGACAACAAGAGGTTCATTATCCCATTCTCTTTACTTCAGTATATGTTTGAACTTTTCCAAAATGAAGAATATTTTAAAAGAGAGATTTTCCACAAGCAATCAGAAGAGAACTTCCTGCTGACTTACCGGCAACAGTACACACATATTTTGCTTCCCTCTTGCCATTATCCACACCTCATGGTAAGGCAGACCACTTCATTTGTACACTATTCAAAGTGTACAAAGGGCCCATCCCTCTCAGCTATTCAAAGATGTCATTCCAGCGTTATTAATTTCCCCTCCCTACTGGATCAGCCCCAATCAGCATATAAACATGCTATAATTTCTTACTTTAAAGAAAAAAGTCCTCTTTAGGCACCCTGTATACCCCTCCAGCTATTGCCACATTTTTCTGCCGCATTTAGAGTAAAACCCCTCAAAAGAGTTTTCTACATTCATAGTTTCCAACTCCTCCTATCCTATTCTCTCTGGAGTCCATTCTAACCAGGCTTTTGCTCCTACCACACCACTGGAACTTCTCTTGTGAAAGCCACTAATAATCCCAATGTTGTTAAATCCAGCGGTCAATTCTCAGTCCCCACCTTACTTGAACTCTCAGTAGCATTTGATGCAGTTTATCACTCCCTTCTCAAAACAGTTTCTTCACCTGGCAGCCAAAACAACATACTCTACTGGTTTTCT
This sequence comes from Orcinus orca, assembly GCF_937001465.1. Taxonomy (NCBI): domain Eukaryota; kingdom Metazoa; phylum Chordata; class Mammalia; order Artiodactyla; family Delphinidae; genus Orcinus; species Orcinus orca. The sequence goes on from NC_064580.1 coordinate 74,815,553, forward strand.
TCTTCCTTGCTCCTCTTTCTTCTTCTCAGTCTCCTTTGCTGATTCATTCTCACTTTTCTGATTTCTAAACAATTCATTTCTCTAGATTTCATTCCTTCTCTTTTGTATCTATACTCTTTCTTGATCATCTCTAAATTTTATATTTCTGTCCTGGACTTCTCCCCTAAAATCCACACTACATTTGGATATTTAACGGGCATCACAAACTTAACCAGTCTACAACTGGACTCCCTAAAAGCATTCTTCCCTTCTATCAGTGTCTCCACTTCACTTGGTAGCAACTCCATCCTTTCAGTTATTCAGGCTGAAAATTTTGCAGTCATCCTTGACTTCTCTCTTTCTCTTAGCCCCATACCCAACCTATCAGTGAAACATATTAGGTTTACTTTAAAAATATATCTAGAATTTGACCATTTCTCACCACCCACTGCTGCCACCATGGTCAAAGCCATCATTATCTCTCATCTGGATTATTGTAATTCCTTCCTAAATGGTTTCCTTGCTTCATCCTTTGCATTGCTATAGTCTACTCCCAACACAGCAGCCAGGATGATAAACCATATATTAAATCATGTCACTTCCACAGTCAAAACCCTCCATTAGGTTCCCATTTCCCCCAGAGAAAAAGTCAAAATTATAATGATAAAAGGCCCATGATCTGATCCATTTTTCTCTCTCTTACTCCAACCACACTGGCTTCCTAGTTATTCAGTGATACACTAGCCAACTCTCTGTCTCAGGACATTTACATTTGCTGTTCCATCACTTGGAATGTTTTTATCCCAGATAGCCACCTAGATCACTCACTCACCTCTTTCAGGTGTTTGCATAAATAATATATTCTCAGTAAGGTTTCCCCTGAATATCCTATTTTAAATTGCAAACCATCCCCGAAACCATCATCCTTGTTCCCTCTTTCATCACTGCCTATCACACTACTCATTTTATTTAGTCATTTGTTTACCTATTGCCCCTCTCCCTCCGCAATAGAATGAAAGCAATATGAAGTCATGGCTTTTTGTCTTTTTTGTTCACTGATGTACTCCCAGTACCTAGAACAGTGTCTGGCATACAGTAGGTACTCAAAAAATATTTTTTTGAATTAATCAATGAATGAATATAGAGAGTTATGATGGAGCTATATCACACTAACAGGGGTGACATACTCATTAAGTAAAATAGGCACCATGCCTAGGGCCCATGATACCTATAAAAGTCGTGAAAATGTTTTAACCTTATTTTAAAATCAGAAGAAAAAGAGGAATAATAATGAACATACAATAATGAATCCAGCCTGAATTATATTAGTCTTTATAACAACTCAGTCAAAAAATGTAATTTTTAGTATATTCTTACAGAGGAAGACAGAAGTGCCTACGGCTCATGAAAGTCATGATGTGGTCTTGCACTAAGTTTTATAGGCCTGGTTAAGGAGTTGAACTTCATCTTGTAGAATACATGGGAATCATTGAAAGATTTAAATAGGATAGCAGAGTGATTAGATTTGCATTTTTAAAAGATCTCTTTTATGGACATGAAAAGGATAAACTAAAGGAAGGGGGCAGATGTGTTAGGAAATTATTGCAGTAACCCAGGTGAGGGATGATGACAACATGGAATATGGATGAGGAATATAAAAAATACTTAGAAAGTTGAATCAGTAGGATCTTTCAATGACTTCTCATTGTGAATAAAATAAAATACAAACTCATTACAGGGCCCTGAATGATCTGAGATCTGCATGCTTTCAACTTCATCTTGCATTGCTCTCCCCCTCACCTACCATGATCCAGCCACATTGGCCTTCTTTCAATTTCTTAAGTGCATAAAGATTTTTCTGGTCTCAAGGTCTTCACATATACAGTTCTCTCTGGGTGTTGCTCTTTTTCCAACTCTTCTTCTGACTAAAATGTTCTCAAACTTGAAGTCTCAGCCTAAATACCACTTTCTCAGAGAGGCTTTATTTACCTGAATACTCACTCCTTTTCCTTCATAGCAGCTTTCACAATTTGTATATATTTGCTTGTTAGTTTATTTTGTTTACTATCTGTATCCCTCAGCTAGAATGTAAGCTCCAAAAGGCAAAGACACACTAGATAAGGGCCTGGCACATATTAGGCACTCAAAGAATATGAATGAATGAATGAATGAATGACTTGATGACATTTGGTTTGTTTCCAGTTTTTGACTATTTCGAATAATGCTGCTATAAATGTTCTTGGACATATTTTTGTTGTTATTGTTGTGCTTATGTATGCACTTTTGATGGGTATATACCTAGGAGGGGAATTGTTAGGTATCAGGGTATGCATATGTTCAGCTTTAGTAGATACTGCCAAAGTGTTTTCCAAAGTGGTGGTAACATTATGGAAAATAGTAATTCAGTGGTCACAAGTTGCCTAAGTTTTACCTGGTTTGAAGTGAGATGGATTCCTATATAGGAATTCAGGAAATAACAGGAGTATTTCAATGGTGTGCTAGAGCTGTATGTATTGACTCACTGAAGCCATTTTTAGTACATCTCTTTCAAGGCCACATTCAGTAATGTCACATTAGTAGTTTAAAATTACCCATGGTGGGAGTATTTACACCATGGAAATCAAGAAATACTATAATTCAAGGTTCCCATCTTCTCTCAGACTGTTTACCAGAATACCACTGGACTATTCTAAAGCACAAAGACAAAGCTTAAGCAAGTATATGGCCACTCACAGATATTTAGCCTTGAATAAATCATTTCAGATTCCCAGAGAATGTAGGAAAGGGACATATTCAAATTGTTCTGTTAGTAAAGATGATAACAAGATTAATAAAAACAGTAATATTTATTGAGCTTTTACTGTGTACCAAGCATTGGACTGCATTTATAAGGATTCCCTCTTTCAGTTCTCACATCAATTCTCACAACCCTATGAGGTAAAGTACTGTTTAAATCCGCAGTTTACAAATGAGGCACAGAGTTTTAAAATTTTGTCCTTAGTCTCTAAAATGGTAAGTGGTTCATATGAGTTCACTCCTTCTTTGGCTTAAATATTAGATCTTTAGGAGCATGTAAGCTCCATGAAGGCAGAGACTTTCTTGTTCATCTCTCTATTGCCAGTGTCTAGAAGTGCCTGGTACTAAATCTTTATTGAATAAATAGGTGAATGAATGCGTGAATAACTGCTTGACTGAATGAATGACAAATACTAAGCCTCTATGCCTCAGGTTGATAAAGCCTTAACTTAGTAATCCAAGAGTTGTCCTTAGTCATTATATTTACTTTTTCTTATCTAATTCTCTCTTGAACCCATTCTAACTAGGCTTTTGTTCTCACCACTCTCCAAAAGACATTTGGTTGAGATCACCAATAACTTTCATATTGCTCAATCCAATCATCAAATATTAGCTGTTATCATACTCAAAGTGTCTGTCAAGAGCATTTGATATTGATACAGTTGATCATTCCTTGCATTTTTGGTAAAATTTTTTAAAATTATTTTTGAATAAATTTCAAACAATTGAAAAGTTTACTTTCAAGCTTCTTCTCCCAGGTAAGATGGAGTAAACACATGCTTCCCTTTATCTCCTACTGAATTAAAATATAAAACATGGACAGACTGCACAGAAAGCTGTTTGAGAGCTCTGAAAAGTAAACAACAACAAGAGGATCAGGGAAGAAAATCAGAAATCAAAGTACCAGTGAACCGGTGATTAAGTTTACCCTTTTTTACCCCGTCCAGTATTCCCTGGCCTGAAGTTGATATAACTTGAAACCCAAAAGTGAGAACTGGGAGTGCAGAGATAGAGAGCCATGAGAAATCCACTAGCTCTAGCTTGAGAGAGAAAAAGAGAATTCTTAAAGCTCAAAGAGAATAAGGTAAAACACCATTTGTTTTTTTCTCTCTCTCATTTTCTTCATTCTTCATTGACCTAACCAAAACAAGTCTTTGTTAAAACAAAAATGTCAACATACTCTATAGGATATAAACAAGACCCAGAGTCTCAATGTATTACTCAAAATGTACAGGACACAAACCAAATTATTCAGCATATGAAGATCCATGAAAATCTCAATGTACCTGGGAAAAGACAATCAACATGTGCTAATGATGAGATGAAGAAGATGTTGGAATTATCTAACAAGGACTTGAAAGTGTCTTTGACAAAAATGTTCAAATAAGCAATCATAACACTCCTGAATCCAATATTAAAATAAAGTATCATCAAAGAAATAGAATATACAAAGGAGAATCAAATGGAAATTTTAGAACTGAAGAACACAATAACCAAAACAATTACAAACCCACGAAAAACTCAGTTTCTGGATTCAATAGCAGAATAGAGATGACAGGGGAAGGAATCAGTGAACTTGATGTTAGACCAGTAGAAATTATCCAGTCTTAACAACAAAAAGAAAAAAGATTGAAAGAAATGAACAAAGCCTTAGGGACCTGTGGGATAACAACAAAGTGTCTAAACTTTATATAATCCAAGTCTCAAAGGACTAGAAAAAGTTGACGGTGCTGAAAGAGTATTCAAAGAAATAATGGCTGAAAATGTCCCAAAGCTGAGTGGACTCCAAACAGGACAAACCCAAAGAAATCCAAGCCCAGTCACATTATAATCAAAGTGCTTAAAGCTAAACACAACTAACAATTGGAAACCAAATTTAAAAAAGAAGCAACAGTTACCCCAAAATGAAATATTTAAGTGTGTATCTAACAAAACATGTACAGAAGCTGAATTCTGAAAAATACAAAATGCTAATGAAATAACCCAAGAAGATCTAAAGAAACAAACATACTGTGTTATATGAATTAGAAGAATTGACAAAGTAAAGATGTCTATTTTCCTCAGAGATCTACAGATTCACAAATATCAATCAAAATCCCAGCAGGTTTTTTTATAGATATAGACATGGTGATATTAAAATAAAGGAGAATAGTTAATACCATTTTGAAAAAGAAAAAGTTGGAAAAATTACACTACCCAACTTTAGGACATACTAAAAAAGCTAAAGTAATCAGGTCTGTGTTGTGAAGGGTTAGATATACACAGATCTATGGAACCTAATAAATAAGACAGATATATACCTACATAAATATGGCCATTTGATTATTTACAAATGTGTAAAATTTCTTTGGAGAAAGGATAGACTTTTTAACAAATGTTGTTGGACTCTTTACTCATCGATATATGTAAAAATGAACCACAACTTAAATCTCACACTTTATGCAAAAACTAACCCAAAATAGATCATAGATATAAATGTAAGGCCCAAACAATAAAACTTCTGGGAAAACACATAGGAGAACATGGTTGTGAGCTGAAACTGGAAAAGAATTCTTAGAATTCACACCAAAGTGCAATCTATACAAGAAAAAGTTGATAAATTGGACTTCATCAAACTTAAGAACTTTTGCTCTGCCAAAGACACTTTGAGAAAACAAAAAGACCAGGTGACAATGGAGAGAAAATATCTGCAAATCACAAACCTTATAAAGGACTTGTTTTCACAATATATATATTTAAAACTATGAAACTCAGCAATAAGGAAACAATCACATTAAAAGATGGGCAAAAAACTTGAAAAGACACTTCACTGAAGAGATTATGACAAATGAGCATACGAAAGATGTTTAACAATATTAGCTACCACACAAAGGCAAATTAACACCACAATGAGGTATCACTACACATATAATAGACCAGCTGAAATAAAAAATAGTGATAATACCAACTTCCGGCAAGGATGGGGAGAAACTGATTAGGGGGTCCAGGTTATGACAGCCTGAACTCCTTTATAAAGTTTTCCATCAGCACTTCATCTAATGTTTCATCCACTGATGATTACTGCCTGGATCTGTTACTTCATTAAAGGTTGTAAAATGGTGAATTTCTATATTTATTTCTATGTTTATTCCATAGTTACTATATTTCTTGTGAAAAAAGAACTTTCCCTCATCAACCTAGATTTATTTGGTTGTAATAAAATAGTGTGTACAGGAAAAGCAGAATAAAATACTGAGTTATTTTCTTTTAATTGTTAATTGTCAGAGAAAGGAGTTGATGTTTTCTTTACTTCAAATGGTATCCAATGAGGTTTATCTTTGGTGGGCATAGGGGGGTGACCTCTATTTCTCTTCCAGTATCCTTAATAAACTCATGATTTTTTTACATATTCAATGTGTTTCAATCACTTAATAATCATGCAGTTACTATTATTTTTTGATGCTCCTGTATATTTTTTTAACATCTTTATTGGAGTATAATTGTTTAACAATGGTGTGTTAGTTTCTGCTTTATAACAAAGTGAATCAGCTATATGTGTACATATATCCCTATATCACCTCCCTCTTGCACCTGCCTCCCACCTTCCCTATCCCACCCCTCTTTGTGGTCACAAAGCAAAGAGCTGATCACCCTTTGCTATGTGGCTGCTTCCCACTAGCTATCTATTTTACATTTAATAGTGTATATATGTCCATGCCACTCTCTCACTTCTTCCCAGCTTATCCTTCCCCCTCCCCGTGTCCACAAGTCCATTCTCCATCTCTGCGTCTTTATTCCTGTCCTGCGCCTAGGTTCTTCAGAAAAAAAATTTTTTTTTAGATTCCATATATATGTGTTAGCATACGGTATTTGTTTTTCTCTTTCTGACATACTTCACTCTGTATGACAGACTCTAGGTCCATCCACCTCACTACAAATAAATCAATTTTGTTTCTTTTTATGGCTGAGTAATATTCCATTGTATACACGTGCCACATTCTCTTTATCCATTCATCTGTCGATGGACACTTAGGTTGCTTCCATGTCCTGGCTATTGTAAATAGAGCTGCAATGAACATTGTGGTACATGACTCTTCTTGAATTATGTTTCTCTCTGGTATATGCCCAGTAGTGGGATTGCTGGGTTGTATGGTAGCTCTATTTTTAGTTTTTTAAGGAACCTTCATACTGTTTTCCATAGTGGCTGTATCAATTTACATTCCCACCAAAAGTGCAAAAGGGTTCCCTTTTCTCCACACCCTCTCCAGCATTTATTGTTTGAAGAAATTTTTATGATGGCCATTCTGACCGGTGTAAGGTGAACACTCATTGTAATTTTGATTTGCATTTCTCAGATGATTAGTGATGTTGAGCATCTTTTCATGTGTTTGTTGGCAATCTGTATATCTTCTTTGGAGAAATGTCTATTTAGGTCTTCTGCCCATTTTTGTATTGGGTTTTCTCTTTTCTTGATATTGTGCTGCATGAGCTGCTTGTAAGTTTTGGAGATTAATCTTTGTCAGTTGCTTCATTTGAAAATATTTTCTCCCATTCTGAGGGTTGTCTTTTCGTCTTCTTTACGCTTTCCTCTGCTGTGCAAAAGCTTTTAAGTTTCAGTAAGTCCCATTAGTTTATTTTTGTTTTTATTCCCATTTCTCTAGGAGGTGGGACAAAAAAGATCTTGCTGTGATGTATGTCATAGAGTGTTCAGCCTATGTTTTTCGCTAAGAGTTTGATAGTGTCTGGCCTTACATTTAGGTATTTAATCCATTTTGAGTTTATTTTTATATATGTTATTAGGGAGTGTTCTAATTTCACTCTTTTACATGTAACTGTCCAGTTTTCCCAGCACCACTTATTGAAGAGGCTGTCTTTTCTCCAGTGTATATTCTTGCCCCCTTTATCAAAAACAAGGTGGCCATATGTGCGTGAGTTTGTCTCCAGGCTTTCTATCCTGTTCCACTGATCTATATTTCTGTTTTTGTGCCAGTACCATACTGTCTTGATGACTGTACCTTGTAGTATAGTCTGAAGACCAGGAGCCTGATTCCTCCAGCTCCATTTTTCTTTCTCAGTATTGCTTTGGCTATTCGGGGTATTTTGTGTTTCCGTACAAATTATGAATTGTTTTGTTCTAGTTCTGTGGAAAATGCCATTGGTAGTTTGCTAGGGATTGCCTTGAATATGTAGATTGCTTTGGGTAGTATAGTCATTTACAAAATGTTGATTCTTCCCATCCAAGAATATGGTACATCTCTCCATCTATTTGGATCATCTTTAATTTCTTTCATCAGTGTCTTATAATTTTCTGCACACAGGTGTTTTATCTCCTTAGGTAGGTTTATTCGTAGATATTTTTTTTTCTTACAATGGTAAATAGGAGTGTTTTCTTAATTTCACTTTCAGATTTTTCATCATTAGTGTATAGGAATGTCAGAGATTTCTGTGCATTAATTTTGTATCCTGCTACTTTACCAAATTCATTGATTAGCTCTAGTAGGTTTCTGGTAGAATCTTTAGGATTCTCTATGTACAGTATCATGTCATCTGTAAACAGTGACAGCTTTACTTCTTTTCCGATTTGGATTCCTTTTATTTCTTTTTCTTCTCTGATTTCTGTGGCTAAAACTTCCAAAACTATGTTGAATAATAGTGGTGAGAATGGACAACCTTGTCTTGTCCCTGATCTTAGGGGAAATGGTTTCAGTTTTTAAACATTGAGAATGATGTTGGCTGTGGGTTTGTCATATATGGCCTTTATTAGGTTGAGGTAAGTTCTCTCTATGCTTACTTTCTTCAGGATTTTTTATCATAAATGATGTTGAAGTTTGTTGGAAGTTTTTTCTACATCTATTGAGATGATCATATGGTTTTTATCCTTCAATTTGTTAATATGGTGTATCACATTGATTGATTTGTGTATATTGAAGAATCCTTGCATTCCTGGGATAAGCCACACTTGATCATGGTGTATGATCCTTTTAATGTGATGCTGGATTCTGTTTGCTAGTATTTTGTGAGGAGTTTTTCATCTGTGTTCCTCAGTGATATTGGCCTTTAGTATTCTTTCTTTGTGACATCTTTACCTTGTTTTGGTATCAGGGTGATGGTGGCCTCGTAGAATGAGTTTGGGAGTGTTCCTCCCTCTGCTATATTTTGGAAGAGTTTGAGAAGGATAGGTGTTAGCTCTTCTCTAAATGTTTAATAGAATTCTCCTGTGAAGCCATCTCGCCCTGGGCTTTTGTTTTTTGGAAGATTTTTAATCACAGTCCCAATTTCAGTACTTGTGATTAGTGTGTTTATATTTTCTCTTTCTTCCTGGTTAGTCTCAGAAGGTTGTGCATTTCTAAGAATTTGTCCATTCCTTCCAGGTCGTCCATTTTACTGGCATGTAGTTGCTTGTAGTAATCTCTCATGATCCTTTGTATTTCTGAAGTGTCAGTTTTTACTTCTCCTTTTTCGCTCCTAACTCTATTGATTTGAGTTTCTCCCTTTTTTTCTTGATGAGTATGGCTAATGGCTTATCAATTTCTTTTATCTCAAAGAACCAGCTTTCAGTTTTATTGATCTTTGCTATTGTTTCCTTCATTTCTTTTTCTTTTATTTCTGATCTGAATTTTTTTATTTCTTTCCTTCTGCTAACTTTGGGGATTTTTTGTTCTTCTTTCTCTAATTGCTTTAGGTGTAAGATTAGGTTGTTTATTTGAGATGCTTATTGTGTCTTGAGGAAGGATTTTATTGCTATAAACTTCCCTCTTAGAACTGTTTTTGCTGCATCCCATAGGATTTGGGTTGTCGTGTTTTCATTGTCATTTGTTTCTAGGTATTTTTTGATTTCCTCTTTCATTTCTTCAGTGACTTCTTGGTTATTTAGTAGTGTACTGTTTAGCCTCCATGTACTTTTATTTTTTACATATTTTTTTCCTGTAGTTGATATCTAGTCTCACAGTGTTGTGGTCAGAAAAGATACTTGATGTGATTTCAATATTCTTAAATTTACCAAGGCTTGATTTGTGACCCAAGATATGATCTATCCTGGAAAATGTGCCATGGGCACTTGAGAAGAAAGTTTATTCTCTTGTTTTTGGGTGGAGTGTCTGATAAATATCAATTAATTTCATCTTGTTGAATGTGTCATTTAAATCTTGTGTTTCCTTATTTATTTTCATTTTGGATGATCTGTCCATTGGTGAAAGTGGAGTGTTAAAGTTCCCTACTTGATTGTGTTACTGTCGATTTCCCCTATTATGGCTGTTAGCATTTGCATTAAGTTTTGAGGTGCTCCTATGTTGGCTGCATAAACATTTACAATTGTTGTACCTTCTTCTTCGGTTGATCCCTTGATCATTATGCAGTGTCCTTCTTTGTTTCTTGTAATAATCTTTATTTTAAAGTCTATGTTGTCTGATATGAGAATTGCTACTCCAGCTTTCTTTTGATTTCCATTGGCATGGAGTGTCTTTTTCCATCCTCTCAATTTCATGCTGTATGTGTCCCTAGGTCTGAAGTGGGTCTCTTTTAGACAGCATATATACAGGTCTTGTTTTTGTATCCATTCAGCCAGTCTATGTCTTTTGGTTGGAGCATTTAATCCACTTACATTTAAATTAGTTATCGATATGTATGTTCCTATTAACATTTTCTAAATTGTTTTGGGTTTGTTATTGTAGGTCTTTTCCTTCTCTTGTGTTTCCTGCCTAGAGAAGTTCCTTTAGCATTTGTTGTAAAGCTGGTTTGCTGGTGCTGAATTCTCTTAGCTTTTGCTTGTCTGTAAAGGTTTTGATTTCTCCGTCGAATCTGAATGAGATCCTTTCTGGGTAGAAGAGTCTTGGTTGTAGATTTTTCCCTTTCATCCCTTTAAATATGTTCTGCCACTCCCTTCTGGCTTGCAGAGTTTCTGATGAAAGATCAGCTGTTAACCTTATGGGGTTCCCTTGTATGTTATTTGTTGTTCTTCCCTTGGTGCTTTTAATATTTTTCTTTGTATTTAATTTTTGATAGTGTGATTAATATGTGTCTTCGTGTGTTTCTCCTTGGATTTATCCTGTATGAGAGTCTCTGTGCTTCCTGGACTTGACTATTTCCTTTTCCATGTTAGGGAAGTTTTCAACTATAATCCCTTCAAATATTTTCTCAGTCCCTTTCTTTCTCTCTTCTGCTGGGATCCCTATAATTCTCATGTTTATGCACTTAATGTTGTCCCAGAAGTCTCTGAGACCATCCTCAATTCTTTTCATTCTTTTTTCTTTATTCTGCTCTGTGGTGGTTATTTCCACTATTTTATCTTCCAGGTCACTTACCCATTCTTCTGCCTCAGTTATTGTGCTATTGATTCCTTCCAGAGAATTTTCAATTTCATTTATTTTGTTCTTTATCATTGTTTGTTTGCTCTTTAATTCTTCTAGGTCCTTGTTAAACGTTTCTTGTATTTTCTCCATTGTATGCACAAGATTTTGGATCATCTTTACTATCATTACTCTGAATTCTTTTTCAGATAGACTGCCTATTTCCTCTTCATTTGTTTGGTCTGGTGGGTTTTTACCTTGCTCCTTCATCTGCTGTGTTTTTCTCTGTCTTCTCATTTTGCTTAACTTATTGTGTTTGGGGTCTCCTTTTTGCAGGTTGCAGGTTCGTAGTTCCTGTTGTTTTTGATGTCTGCCCCCAGTGGCTAAGGTTGGTTCAGTGGGTTGTGTAGGCTTCGTGGTGGAGGGGACTAGTGCCTGTGTTCTGGGAGATGAGGTTGGATCTTGTCTCTCTGGTGGGCAGGACCACATCCGGTGGTATGTTTTGGGGTGTCTGTGACCTTATTATGATTTTAGGCAGCCTCTTTGCTAATGAGTGAGGTTGTGTTCTTGTCTTACTAGTTGTTTGGCATAAGGTGTCCAGCACTGTAGCTTGCTGGTCACTGAGTGGAGCTGGGTCTTAGCATTGAGATGGAGATCTCTGGGAAAGTTTCGCCATTTGATATTATGTGGAGCAGGGAGGTCTCTGGTGGACCAGTTTCCTGAACTCGGCTCTCCCACCTCAGAGGCACAGACCTGACACCTGGCCGGAGCACCAAGACTTTGTCAGCCACATGGCTGCTAGTGTTGGAGGGTCTCCTGCAGAGGCGGGGGGTGGCTGTGGCTTACCATGGGGACAAGGACATTGGCAGCAGAATTTCTGGGATGTACTCTTGGCGTGAGCCCTCCCAGAGTCTGCCATTAGCCCTCTCTGACCTAGGTTTTTGTTTTATGGAGTAAAATTTTCAACATGTAGTTAAAGCTGGTCTTCCTAAAGCTGGGCCGCCTTCAGCAGCAACTTTTTCCAGCCCCTCTTGCTCTTGTGTACTTTTGACATGATCTCACTGTCTTTGATGGTTGTTTTGCTCATTGACACAACAATATAACACAATTTCATCTTGTTTATTTCCTATCTCAAACCTGGAATTAGCTATTACCCCCAGTAAGTCCTCATACTTTTTCTGTGGAATAGTATTTAGAGAACTTTTTGTGCATCATTTTGTATATTTTTATCATAGACTAAAGGAAAAATATTTGTAGTCAATGTTGATTTAAGCTAGCTTTATTATAATGTTACTTAAACATAAATAACAGTAGAGCTATGCATAAATGAATATCATAGGCTTATGGTGCTTATACAATTAGAAAACCAAAACAATAAACAACAAAACTAATAAATTAACAGCATTAATGCTATGCATTATATTGTTTTCCTGAAAGTAAATTACATTTCATAACATGAATATGACTCCACAATAGCATATTGAGCAAAGCTTATCTTATTGTATACTATGGGATGACTCACTTGCCCCACCACTTTATTCCAACTACCAAGAAATTATACTATGTACAGCACACCTGGTATATGACCAGACCATACAATTTACAAAGTCTGACTCCTTCATTTCATATCAACCTAAAATAATTAAAGTGGTACTCTCTGGTGTTGATGTGCTTGTAAATACAAAAACAAATGTGAGTGTTGCTAATGTATGACAGTGTTCAGTTACAAAGCAGTCTTCCAGATGATTCTGAATATGCTTATGTTAATTTATTTTAGATTATTTCCTTGGGAGATGGCCAGGTGCTGGTTAAAGCAAGAAGTCTAAGAGTTTTCAGAGAACAGGTTGAAGTTAAAGGGAATATATCTGATGACAAACTGTGACTTCGGAAGTACATGAGGAAGGAGGGACAGCAACATGTGGTTTCTAAATGTACCATAGCAAAACACTATTAGTTAGCCAAGACTATCAAGGGAAGTAGAGGGAGTGAAGTGAGCAAGCTACAAAACAAAGCAAGCTACAAACTACAAAGAGTTTATAGCAACTAACTAATATTGGTCTTGGGGCTATAGGGTCTCTGTCACAACTATTCAATCTGTAGCTGTAGCCCCAGTGCAGCCATAAACAGTATGTACACAAATGAGCATGGCTGTGCTCCGTAGAACTTTATTTATGGGCACTGACATTTGAATTTTGTCATTTTAAAGTGTCTTGAAAAATTATTTTTCTTTGAATGTTTAAAAACTATTTAAAAATGTAAAAAACATTCTTAGTCTCAGGCCATTAAAAACGCTGAAGCATGACTATAAAAGCAACACTTACTAATTAAAATAATAGCACAAACAGCCATCCTTAACATAGTATTTAATTTACCCTTCAAATAAATATTGACCAAATATCTAAAAGATGTATGTTGGATCGTCTTCCACATGGTTGCCCAGCTGGGAGTCCTACAAGTCTCCTTCATTCCTTGCCTGAATATCATCCTTGACTTCCAGTGGGAATTGACAGTAATGTTTAAGCAGGGGAATGAGGTATCAGTTTTGTTTGGTTTGTTATGCAAAGTGATCTTTGTGGTGGTGTAGACTCTACACAGTAAAAGATATCAAGTGGAGTAAAGAGAGACTTGTAGCCGAGAAATGAGTTAGGAGGCTATTGCACAGACCTATTTGCTGAGGGCCTCAACTGAAATGAAATTGAAGTCAGGAAGCTTTATTTGAGATATTTTTCTGATCTGGTGATTTTTGATTTCAGGATTTGATGGCAAATGGACCAGATGAACAAGTTAGGAAGGTGTTGCAGTAATCCAGGTAAGAAGGGATATGAACCCAAATAGGGTAATGATATTAGGAATGGAAAAAATTGGATGAATTACACAGATATTAAGGAAGTAGAAGTCTCAGGACAATTTGATGGAAGAGGTGTTTGGAGAAAGAGAGAAGAGCAAGGATGATCTTCAGGTTTTAAAAATTATCTACCACAATGTACTGTTCACAAAGGTTTTTAATGTAGAAACCCCACATCTTTCTCAGATTTTTCCATGTCGCCTATTGGAATTGTCACTGGGAGAAGACCTTTCAAATAGTATTTGCCAGGGTATCCAATGCAGAAACACAGCATGGATGGGAATATACTCATAAAAATACCTTTCTTCATCTAGGAGGGAAAATAAAAGTGTAAACAAGTAATACCTACAGGGGTCAGCAAACTATTGTGCACAGGCCAAATCTGGACGGCTGCCTGTATTTTTAATGGCCTGAGACTAAGAATGTTTTTTACATTTTTAAATAGTTTTTAAACATTCAAAGAAAAATAATTTTTCAAGACACTTTAAAATGACAAAATTCAAATGTCAGTGCCCATAAATAAAGTTCTACGGAGCACAGCCATGCTCATTTGTGTACATACTGTTTATGGCTGCACTGGGGCTACAGCTGCAGATTGAATAGTTGTGACAGAGACCCTATAGCCCTCAAAGCCTAAAATATTTACTACTTGGCTCTGTACGTAGACAGTTTGCAGACTCCCGGTCTTCTATAAGCCAGATACTGTTCCAGGGCTTTCACACCGTGTCTCTTACTTTTCTCAAAACCTTTAGTGGTATATTAGGTTATAGAGACATGGAGAAAATATCTAGCTGATGGAGAAAAATAACGTTTTATTTGTAAAATATTCAAATTATTTAGGCAAAGGTAATGCTACCTTTTCTTTTTCTTTTTTTTAAGGATCATACCCTTTCCCTCCTTAAACTCTGCTATTCATTCCAAATGCTCATAGTACTAAAGCTAAATTTCCAGAACATAAGGCCCTTTGCAAATGCAACCTTTTAGTCACATCGCATCACTCTTTTCCCCACCTTTCACCACTGAATTTCTCACTGTTCTCCCATTTTGTTCAGACACAAGCTGAAAGTGACACATTCAAGATATTTAATATTCACTTCATTTAGGTCCTTTGTCCACCTTTCCCTTCTATGCTTTTCTTCACTTTACTTTCTTCATCGAATTGTCTACCATTACGAAATATAAAAGAAATGAAGGAGGGAAACTGCAAAACACACGAGGGTTTCATTTGGGGAGGTAAACCTCTTATCACTCTGGTCAGCCTAATTGGTCAAATCCTCGAGGGTAGGGCCGATTTTTTCTTAACGGTATCCAACATCTATGAGAGGTTCAGTGAGTGGCCATTCAGATATTAATTCTCCCCCTCCCCCTCTTCCTCTCCTTTGAGAAACCTGGAAAATAGAAAATCTTCCCACGGAAACTCCTCAGGGTCGCGCCAAGATCGAGGCTTGCGCACTGGGTCTCGGCCGGTGGCACAGCCCCGGCTTGCAAGTCCGCGGGGTCTCCGGGCAGAAACCCAGCGCGGGCTTCTGGCTCGACCGCGCGCGCGTGCGCGCTCCTCCCTCGGCCCCCTACCCTGCAGCAAGGGGAGCGTGACGTAATGCAACCTCAGCAAGTCAGCCGCTATATAAAGGAGGACTAGGCGGCGCGCCTCCCAGACGCAGAGTAGCTTGTGATTGGCTCGAGCTGCGGAACCTCGGAAACCCGAATGTGAGGAGCTTACGGATCCACAGCTGCCGCCCCCCGCAGAAATCCGGAGCGCGGTCAGAAGCCAACTGGCGGTAGCGGCTGCAGGTAAGGAGACTCCTGAGGAGAAAGTAGAGGGACTCGGGTCCGCTGCGCTCAGTGTCGTTAGCGTGAGTTGAGGAGAGGCTCCCACCCAGCGTGTAGTGTAGGACGAAGGGAACAATGGAAGTGGCGTCTAGTCCCTAAGCGTTCCCTCCCCCTCGGGCAGACAGTGTTTCTCCTCAGCAGCAGCGGGTGGCTGGAGGAATTGAGAAAATTACTTCCCCCTCAGCCGATCCGTTCTTCCCCAAGGCCAGAGCCCCCGGGGGCGAGAGCCGTCGTGGAGGCCGTCGGTGGTTTAGGGTGACGGGAAAATGGCGGAAAACAAAACAGTGAAGTGAAGAATGCGGCGGCCCCCTGGCATTTTCTCTCGGCGACCCCCGCCCCGCAATATTCCTCTCGGTTGCACTGCCCCTACCTCGCCCCCGCCCCCCGCCTGCCGCGAATGGTAACCTTGGAACGCGCGAGGGATGGCGGCGTTTGCGAGAAGGTGGCACCGAATCGGGCATTTTAGGGGCTAGGGAGCCGTCAGAGCCTGGGGTGGGGGTGGGGGGCCGTGTGCGGCAACTGTCGCCTCCGTTAAAACACCACCATTTTGGTTCCCAGCCGCCGTCTCCCGTGTAGCGGGGCAGAGGTAGCAGGAGGAGGATGAGGGGTTGGGCAGCACGGCGTGGGTAGCAGCGGTGGCGACCGCTGCACCAAGTGCGGGAGGAGGGGTAAGGGTATTCTTGTTTCTTCGCTCTCTTGACTTTCCACTGCGAAGGTTCTCTTGTTTGGTTGAAGATCCAGGCAGATGGGTAATATATGGGAGGGCACATGTGTGCATTCTGCTCAAAATGATTGAAACTTGGCATGATCATGAGAAAGGGAGACTTCTGCGGGAAGAGGGCTGCGTCCAAAGCTGCAATACTGCTACTTGCCAGGGCTCCTTTGTCTCCTATCTCTGCTAATACTACTTTCACATTCTCTTGCTCTGCCGCCTTAGGATTTCTCTCCTGTCCTTCACCCTATTTACATTATTGAGAAGCTAGGTCCTGAGTGAACTATGTTTAGAGGAGACGAGGAGACAAATGAGAGTAAAATGTGGGGGTGGGGTTGTCTTGTTTTGATTTTTGTTTTGTGATTTCTGCTCCCCACATATTTATGGAAAGATGTTTACTTGAAGAGTGCTTGGTGGGTACCTCCATTCAATAAGGATGGGAGATACACTCTTGAGAAGACTGAGAAGCCTAGCTATCTATTGGCTGTTGAATCCTTAACACACTGCTGTTCTCATACCTCATTCATTATTGATCTTATTGAAACTTCCTATATGGGAAAAAGGTGCTCCAATTTATTTATTTGGTATTCTTGCAGTGTGATACTTCCCGTAATAGTTGCACTGTGTGTTAAAATTTTTACACTTCATTGAGCACTAGTGCAGATTTTTCTCTATGAATTTGGCAAGGGTAACGCTTGCCCTTGGTTGGTTCTCTTTTACTTTCCAAAATAAGGTATTGCTAGTGATTATTAAAATATGCTTTAGGGAAGATTTTGGTTTAATCAGGTGGTCGAATTCTAAGTGAAATAACGTTGCTTATGTCGTTTTAGGTAGTTGTTTCTGTTGCAATCCCTTCGGTTGCTTTTTGGATTAGCAGTTTTGAGCATATGAACCCTTCCTAATCTCACCCTGAACATTAAAGTGTAAAGAAAAATTCTTAAGTTGTGTAAGAGATTTGGTTTAAAATGTTTTAAAATATCTAATTGTGAATGTATTTTTACAATAGGTAAAAAGAACGTTTTTCCAAAGAAAGTAATGTAGTTCAGAAGGAAAAATAACAAAAAGAAAGTGCTGCAGATTTTATTTTACAATATGTAAGAAAATCAACAGTTTCTTCAGGATACTCATATTAAGGTGATTAACAAATTACTTAATGTTTTATCTTTAATAATTAAACAAAATTAAGTGTTAAAACATTTTAAAGACATCTATAATTGTTCTATTAGTTATGTGATAAAGAAAGCAATTACTCTAATTAAATTTGGAATAGTACACTGTTTTAAATGTTAAAAATAAGTCCTTATGGCATTTTAATTTATCTCTCTGAAGCCCCAGGTAGTTTATTGTGAACTCTCTTGGCCCCTCTTGACTTCATTTTGAAGGCAGAAAATAATGTGGTATTTGAAAAAATATAGAGAAATATAGCTAAGAGTTTCTAAAAATTTGTAATTTTGCTCACACATGAAGTAATTTTGTTAGAATCATTTTAATATACAGATAAATAACCTACTGCTGTAGGATTTTGATATACATGACTCAAATGTTAATAAAGATTACTCTGTGAGACTTTCTTGCCTCTTTTACACCTATCAAATTTTGAGACAAGGGAAAAAATCTTAGTGATCTCTGGTACTTAAGGATAGATTAAGTTGTCTTACATGGCAGCTTTCTAAAAGTTTCTAAAACTTAATGATGCAACCTCATCTTTTGTGTGGTATAGCCCAATTTATTAAACATTCCTAACTAAAAATGAGGAAATGTTTTATAAAATTGACAGACTTTTTGGTTGATTTACTTAGAATCTTATGTTTGAAAGCAAAGTATACATGTAGTTGTAAGAAATACGTTGAGTTACAGAACCTGACTTTAGGTTCCATACGATCTGGTGATCTTAAATATAGGATAAGTCATTTGAAATGAAATAGGTTGAGCCCTTGCTTTCAAAACTAGCATGAGGCTAGTGTGACTTTATTAATCATTAATGAAAAAAATTAGTCATACAATTACAAGTAAAAGATATTCTGAAAGAACCAATTTACTAAATGTTTGTATGTGATTGATCTTATCTCCACTATATTTAGGAAGCAGTCATGTTTCATGAGTCCTCAAAACTGTGAGACAAGAGAATGTAGTAGAATAAGGCCAGACGTCCTTACTGGCTCAAAGAACTCCAGGGAAACTGGGATAGAACATTTTACATTATAAGTAGAACCCCGGGAGCCAGAGGTGAAACACACGTTTATCTGCAGAACTACGCTGCAGAGCTGAGCTGGGTCTGGAAGAAATGGATGAGAGCCACTGGATGAAATTCACAAATACTAGACACCTGAGTCCTCTAGTAATGTATAAATATCCCAACTATTGCCTGTTGTCATCTTGTTCTCTTTTTTCTTCTTATTTAATAACATTTTAAGTGGAACCTCAGTGCTACAGTTTTGTTCTTTTGCTTGCTTCTTTCACTTCCCTATGGCTCATCACCCTTACTGTGCTTATTCTCCATTATCTTTGGTTTACTTCCATTTGACCCTTCTTTTATTTATGGTTGTCACGTAAAGCATCTAATCAAGGTTTTTGCTTGTTTTGTTTTCCTTTGTAATAAGATTTGCACACCTGGTTGAGAGGCACATTTTCAACTGCATCATTTTCTCAAAGCAACTGACTTTGGCCTAAATGTATTTAAACTATTTTTAAAACCGTTTCTTTTACAGAGATTTGTGAATGAACTTTGCTAAGTATGGATTCAGGTGGTGGAAGTCTTGGATTGCACACATCAGACTCTAGAATGGCACATACCATGATTATGCAGGATTTTGGTAAAGCATTTTCTTTGTTATATTTTTTTCTTTCTTTTTTAAAAGTCAGAACGTACTAAATATCAAAACTGTATTGGGGAAGGGGAGAAATTACAATGAAAAATTGTTCTTTTGCCAGGAAAATACATTTGTAGGGCTTATTTTCTTAAAGTAAGGCGATTTGTCAGTAGTCTAGATAAAATCATTCTTATAATTTTGTGGGAAGGTTGAGGTAAGGAAACTTGGAATATAGTGGTAATATGTCATTGGAAATGAAAAACTCAGTTTGCATAAATACCTGCATCAGTTCTCATGTGTAGGAAATATTAAAATATAAAATACATTTTAAGTTGCATTGTTAATAAAGCTGAAAAAGGAAGTACTTCAGTCATTTCAAAGAAGTTAGTTAGATGCTTATATAGTGATAGAGGAATATCTTGCATTAAGTGATTAATTATATTCTGATGCCATATCCTCAGAAAGTTGTTACTAATAGCATTACCTTTTTATTTTTTTTGAAAAAAAAATTCCCTACTTTTGTGGCCAAGTTTTTCAGTAGCCTCTTAACAGTAGTCATTTTGATGAAGATGATAAGACTCGCTTGACAGTCAACAAAGAAACTGAATTTGGACAGGTTCAGTCTGAATGATAGAAGAGAGAGGTATCTGAAGTGTAAGAGGCGGGCATAGAGTGGTAAGAATTAAAGAAAAGATCAGAATGAGAGTAAAAAAGATAAATGGTAAATTGGGACCAAAAGTAAACAGAAACATGAGATACTGTGGAATTGTTAAAGATGAAATTAGGAATGGGGGATTACAACAAGTGATACTTTACTCAATTAAGAAAATGCTCCTACTGTTTTCAGATAATATGGTTGAATATGTTATTTTGTCCTCTGTTGTAAAGCCCACAGTAATGAGAGCCAGAAGAACTAGATTCTAGTCTTGGCAGGCCTATTAAATTATCTGTGTAAATGGGCAAATTACATATTTCACTTTTATGAAGGGGTTGGACTAGAAAACATTTAATGTCCTCCCCAGTTCTCTGATTCCTTGACCTTTCTGTCTGATGGTAAAGGTGCAATGCGTAGATTAAGATTTAATATGGTGGGAATCGAGATGACTGTGTAGTTCATGAAATAGAAAGGAATTATGGATTTATTCTGCTGAAAGAGTCAGAAGTGAGTTGTGTTGATTATTGATGACTTAGAAGTGATTTTATGTGAAAAAAAAGTATAGGAATAAACTCTAGAAGAAGGACAAAAGGCTGAAGCATAAGAGATTTCACAAATAATTTTGTGAATTCTTTACTAGAGATAGTTTTTCAAATTCTGGAACACTTGAAATTCAGTGTGATAAATTAAGTTTTGGTTGAAATTTCAACTTTAATTTTTTACCTTTTAAAAGTAAGATATTTTTAAATGGAAGAAAGGCAGTATTTTCTCCATTTAATACAAAATATTACCTACCCTGTAGTATCTGGTAAAGTGCCAGAACCACCCTCACTCCTGAAGAAGTTGCCCATTGGCAAGTAAAACTTGATTCATTTCAAAGAGTGAAAAAAATGTCTGATTGGTGCTGGTGAATATTTGCTTGGTGTTCCTCTTACCTTTCTTTCCACTGTTCCTCCTCAATGTCTTGAGGTTTAATTAATCCCTTATTTATCTAATACTAAGCTTTCCAAATTCTAAAAATTGATTAGAAATTAGATACATTCTCTTTAAATTTTTGCTAACATCAAAACTTAGATATCTGCAATGCCATAAATTAATTATACTTGTGAAACATAAGAGTTTAGCATACATAGGTAGACCTAGCCAAGTAAACACATTGTGTGGCTCAGGATCTCTAAATTCTGTAAGGTTTTTGGTTAATATGAAATGGCTACTATATTAAGAATCTAGAAACAATAAATGCCGGAGAGGGTGTGGAGAAAAGGGAACACTCTTGCACTGCTGGTGGGAATGTGAATTAGTACAGCCACTATGGAGAACGGTATGGAGGTTCCTTAAAAAACTACAAATAGAACTACTATATGACCCAGCAATCCCACTGTTGGGCATATACCCTGAGAAAACCATAGTTCAAAGAGAGTCATGTACCAAAATGTTCATTGCAGCTCTATTTACAATAGCCAGGAGATGGAAGCAACCTAAGTGTCCATCATCGGATAAATGGATAAAGAAGATGTGGCACATATATACAATGGAATATTACTCAGCCATAAAAAGAAACGAAATTGAGTTATTTGTAGTGAGGTGGATGGACCTAGAGTCTATCATACAGAGTGAAGTAAGTCAGAAAGAGAAAGACAAATACCGTATGCTAACACATATATATGGAATCTAAGAAAAAAAAATGTCATGAAGAACCTAGGGGTAAGATGGGAATAAAGACACAGACCTACTAGAGAATGGATTTGAGGATATGGGGAGGGGGAAGGGTAAGCTGTGACAAAGTGAGAGAGTGGCATGGACATATATACACTACCAAACGTAAAATAGATAGCTAGTGGGAAGCAGCCACATAGCACAGGGAGATCATCTCGGTGCTTTGTGACCACCTAGAGGGGTGGGATAGGGAGAGTGGGAGGGAGGGAGATGCAAGAGGGAAGAGATATGGGAACATATGTATATGTATAACTGATTCACTTTGTTATAAAGCAGAAACTAACACACCATTGTAAAGCAATTATACTCCAATAAAGATGTAAAAAAAAGAAAAAGAATCTGAACTATTAATTTAATTGAGAAGTTTATTGGACCAGTTTCTTTTGAAGGATACTTTAGAGTTTAAATTTTACAGTAGTATGATTTATGTAATAACTTGTGCATGTCTCAGTGTAATAGTTGCCCTTGGAATCTGTGCCATTGAATTTAATTGTTGTTTAAGTTTTTATTGCTGAAAAGAGTCCATATTGCTTTGGGACTTAAGTAGCAGAAAACCTTAGATGGTGGCCCAAGATGGACCCAACAAATACCAAATTTTATGCTGTCCTGGTGAAATTCCAGGTATTCACATTTAAATTAAATAACTTTAGTAAAAAAGGAAATGCTTGAAAAATGACTTGTTTCTTACTGTTATCTGGTTATCTAATTGATTTCACACTTTTTAAAAGTTCTTCATATCATTTATAATTTGCTACCTAGTGAGATAAATTTTAATGCCCTTTAATGTTGCTTACTAAATGCCTTAAATTTTAAACGAGTGACTCTATGGTAGGTCTTCTTATTCTTTCTCTTTCAAACTCTTCCTTTAGTAGTTACTCACTTGATTAGCCCTATAAATTCCTTAAAAAACAGTCTCTAGAATAAGTAAATTCTATTCTCCTCATTTAGGCAAGTTTAAAAAAAAAGCCAGTCTGGAGTAAAACAATGAGTTCAGTTCCCAGCTTGAACCTTGGGCAAGGTTATTTATTTATTTATTTATTTATTCATTTATTTATTTATTAACATCTTTATTGGAGTATAATTGCTTTACAATGGTGTGTTAGTTTCTGCTTTATAACAAAGTGAATCAGTTATACATATACATATACCTCCATATCGCTTCCCTCTTGCGTCTCCCTCACTCCCACCCTCCCTATCCCACCCCTCTAGGTGGTCACAAAGCACGGAGCTGATCTCCCTGTCTGTGCTGTGCGGCTGCTTCCCACAGCTATCTATTTTACGTTTGATAGTGTATGTATTTCCATGCCACTCTCTCACTTTGTCCCAGCTTACCCTTCCCCCTCCCCGTATCCTCAAGTCCATTCTCTAGTAGGTCTGCGTCTTTATTCCTGTCTGGGCAAGGTTATTTAATCTCTCTAAACCATAGTTTGTTCATATTTAAAATGGGGATAATAACACTTACCTTATTACAGAGTTCTGAGGCTTAAATGAGATAATATATGTAAAAGTATTAGGTTGCTTGGTGCATAGTACTCAATAAATATAGCTAGAGTATAGCTAAAATAAGTGACTTTGTTTAGAAAGTCAGTGAAATCTAACAGATGAGTTGATAAGAGGAAAGTGCAAAATTTAATAAAAGACATCTTGGATCTTGGTCTGAGTAATGTGCCAATACCCTGTGAGGAACCCATTAATTCTTGGTCTAAGATCCTTAAATTATTTAGTTCAGGGCAAACAAGGATGTTTGGATTTTTTTTTGGTTTAGATCTGATTTATTTTGACCTGTAATTTCCTGCTAGAGTTAAAGACTAGGTAAACTAAAAAACACTTATTCCTTCTTCTTAGAACCCTCCCAAACAGATTAATCTGAACCCAAGCCAGCACTAGCATTATTCTATCCTTCCATCCTTCCCTAGTGTCTATTCTCAGAAACCAAACTACTCTCCAGCAATGTTCTAAAATAAATGAGATTTCCCATATTTTAAGTCTAACTTATGAAAAGATTTTATAAAATACTAATTTCATTGTTCATATACATAGAATTGCAATCCTGTGAATTTTATAGGGTTAACATTTAACTTTTCCCTGGTAAAAACCATATTTCCAGTCTGGTTGAATACTAAATTTGAACCCTCACCTTCTCCCTGTCTCCAAAAATGGCCAGTGGAGTAACAAGTGAATAGAAAGTACTTGTTCTGTACGTACTCCCTTTGTCTACCAGATTTTCAAGGTTGAGGCTGTGTCCTTTTGGGTAATATGGTGGTTTAGGTGAGAGTTTGAGAATAGTGAGAAGGCTACAGAAGGGTTGAAAGGAATATAATCCTGAAAGGCAGCTTTTCCCTTCTCACCTTATTTTTTGATGTGTTAGGGTATTAGTAGTGTTTACTGGTCTCCATCCTAACTTGCTAACAAACTTCCATAATGAATTGGTTAATAATAGTGAACAGTGTATAACAAATGGTACTCTTTCAGGTATTACTGTATAGAAAGTGATCATTATGAAGAAAAGGCTTTGTACTGGATTATTTCATGTAGGTAATTTTGTTGTAACCTGGTCCACAAACTCTGTTAATTTGTTTACTATACCACCTCAGGGAGAATGTAACAGAATTACTTATGAAGGAATTTTACACTCTTACAGTATTTACAAGGGGGGTAGGAGTTGGTGTTTACCGTGCTGCTCAAGAAAAACGTTATTTAAAACTTTATTCCTGCAGATTTACTAATTTAGAATTTAATGCAATTTAGAGTTTGTATGTATGTTTTTTAAATAAACCAAATCTTTGCCTAAAATGAGTTGGTTCTTTTTCTCCTCAAATCAGATGTTAAAGGATGCTTTCCATTTTTGAATATAGTAATTCTTGTACAATAAAGAAGTTCAGGGACTTTTATGTTTATAATATGTATTTCTAATGTATTAAGCTTGTCATATTTTATTAACTCAATTTAACATATTAGCAACCTTTTATGTTTGTGTGCCCTTTTTATTTTAATTTTAATTTTTTGAAATGTTAAACTCACAGGAAGTAGAAAAAATAGTATATAGGGTCCTGTATACCCTTTACTCATCTTCCTCCAATGGTGACATCTTTATAATAACTGTAGTACAGTATCAAAAGCAGGAAATTAACATTGGTACATTATTGTTAATGGGACTACAGATCTCATTCAGTTTTCGCCATTTGTGTGTGTGAGAGTGTATATAGTTCTATGCAGTTTTATTTCATATATAGATTTGTGTAGACACCACCACAATGAAGATACAGAATGGCTCCATCTCCATATATATGCTATGCCAAAATAGTCACACACACCCCAACCCTTGGCAACTGCTAATCTGTTCTCCATCTCTATAGTTTTAGAATTTTGAGAATGTTATATAGATGATTCCATTTATACATTATACAGTACAGTAACCTTTGGTAATTGACTTTTTTCATGCAGCATAATTTTCTAGCAGTTGATTCAGGTTGTTGAATGTATCAATAGTTTTGTCCCTTTCTTTATTGCTGAGTAGTATTGCATAGTAAGGATGTGCCAGAGTTGGCTTAACCAACCATTTACCTGCTAAAGGACATTTGAGTTGTTGTATTTTTGTTTTTTGCTACTAGAAATAATAGCTACTATGCACTGTTATGGATATTTATGTATAGCTTTTTGTGTAAACATATTTTAATATCTGTGGGAGAAATGCCACAGAGTACAGTTGTTAGGTTGTATTGGTAAGCACATGTTTTTATAAGAAACTGGGCAAATTATTTTCCAGAGTGGCTGCTGCCATCACGTATGAGAGATCCAGTTTCTCTGCATCCTCACCAACCTGTGGTGTTATTGTTTTTTATTTTAGTTATTCTAATTGGTGTGTAGTGATATCTCATTGTAGCTTTTTTTTTACTTGAAAATAAAGTACATTATTTTTAAGGTCTTAATTTAGATTTTACTAATATTGTTTTCACCCATCTCCACCCCAGTTCCTGGTTGGTGATGATTTTTATTACAGTTAAATTGTCAGTGGTTCTTTAAAATGATAGTTTGCCCAGGACTGTTTCATATTTAAAAACTATTTTATGTCATCTGATATATACATACAGTACTTTTAATTAATAAAATAACTTTACTTTTTTTGGATAATTGTTTGTATTGTAGTGGCTGGAATGGCTGGTACTGCGCATATCGATGGAGACCATATTGTTGTTTCAGTTCCTGAGGCTGTATTAGTTTCTGATGTTGTCACAGACGATGGGATAACTCTTGATCATGGCCTCGCAGCTGAAGTTGTCCATGGGCCTGATATCATCACCGAGACTGATGTAGTAACAGAAGGTGTAATTGTTCCTGAAGCCGTACTTGAGGCTGATGTTGCTATTGAAGAAGATTTAGAGGAAGATGACGGTGATCACATCTTGACGTCTGAGCTAATTACAGAAACTGTTAGAGTACCTGAGCAGGTTTTTGTGGCTGACCTTGTTACTGGTCCTGATGGACACTTAGAACATGTGGTCCAAGATTGTGTCTCAGGAGTTGACTCTCCCACAATGGTATCAGAGGAGGTTCTTGTAACTAATTCAGATACAGAAACTGTGATTCAAGCAGCTGGAGGTGTTCCTGGTTCTACAGTTACTATTAAAACTGAAGATGATGATGATGATGATGATGATGATGATGATGATGATGTCAAGAGCACTTCTGAAGACTACTTAATGATATCTTGTAAGTGAAACTTAAAGTCCATAATTACTTGGTAGAAACTGATTTATGTATAACACCGACAGGTTTTCTAAGATGGGGATCTATTCAATAAAAGTCATGGGGGTGATCTTTTTGAAAAATAATTTTTTTCAAAGCTGTGTTGTTGAGATGCTTTTTTGAATTTGTTCATGTTTTTAATTTATGAAAATTTATACCCACAATGGAGTAAAATAATGCAATTTATTAATATCTTAGAACAAAAATACAGATTTGGAAGGTTCAAAAAGAACATTAAGTGACGCAATATTTTAATGGTAAATATATATATTTCAAAATGGGAAGTTTATTTCATGCAACCACTGCTTTCTTTTTAATATGACAGGTACTGGAGATGTCAGTTCAGTTTTGCTTAGGAGTTTAAGCATAGTATGTTAAGAAATGTGTGATTAGTTTTTTGAATTAAATACTTGAAAAGTAAATAATCAACTCAGATTGTGTTCTACAGTTCTGCCTGTGTTTGTTTTCTGTTGTCTATATATGTGTCTTTATAGTCCATGCAAAAATACTTTAAACATATTTATTTCAGACTGCTTTACGATGTCCTTAAGACATTCTATCTGAATGAGGAAGATAGAAATATCTTATTCTCATTTTAAGTGGTAAGTTTGCCTGAACAGCAACAATAATAAAAATCTCACGATAAGTTATTGATGGAGCTTGAGGAAGAAGTGGGTCTATTCTTTATAAAATTTGAAGGCATTCCTTTATTTAAAAAATCCCTTTAAAACTTAAATAATTTTTTATTTTAGAAAATAGAATATACAAAAATTAAATATTTTTTATATCATTCATTCTCTTGCCACCCAGATCCCTAACTTTTTATAATGGTTAGAATATTCAAATTGAGACTAGTTACTCTTTTTAACCATTTTCATTTATTTTATTTTATTTAGTTTTTCCCTTTTTTTCTTCATCACTTAATCTTTAATTCATTTTTTTACCTCTTGGTTTCTGTTGACCATTGAATCTTTCAGGAGTTAGAGAATAAATTGCCTTGAAATGTCTCAATGGTAATTTTAAAAGTCCTCTGTTTTTTTCCCAAGATATCTTCAAACTACTCAAGGGATAAAATTGAAGACTTAAAACAGACTGTTATCTTATTCCTAAATCCCTAACTATTCCTGTAAGGAAATCTTATCAGCAGCTGAGTTTGTCTTCTCTCAGTCTCT
The DNA here is from genome assembly GCF_937001465.1 of Orcinus orca. Classification (NCBI taxonomy): domain Eukaryota; kingdom Metazoa; phylum Chordata; class Mammalia; order Artiodactyla; family Delphinidae; genus Orcinus; species Orcinus orca. The sequence goes on from NC_064580.1 coordinate 74,843,078, forward strand.
GAGGTGCATCTGAGATTTTTCCACTTTCAGACCAAATGTCACAATTTCTTTATCTTAGCAGTTGGTTAGGCTCTTCCACTTGTGCTAAGTAACTTGGAAATTAATATAGGATAACTGTATCTGTCTAAAGTTATCCCAGGTGTGCTTTTCTTTAAAAATACCTAACACCCTCAAAACATTTCTGGGTGATGATTTGCTTTATGAAAAGCTTCACCGGAGAAGGGAGGTTCCTTTAAATAATGAACCAATATAATGCATTCAAATTATTTTTTTTACCTATAAAATCAGTTTTTATTTCTTCCAGGAAAATAATTTTGTATAAAGCAAAACATATTGGTAGGGTCATTATGGGAGCGGTCATGAAACCTCACCAATTTCAGGGGTAAAAGAGAAAAGTTAACACCTTTGTATTTTTTTTTTAGTATAATAGCTTTATTGAGATATAATTCACATGCCATACAATTCATTCATTAAAGGTGTGCAATTCAGTGGTTTTTCATATATTCACAGAATTGTATCACCATCACCATAATCAATTCTAGAATTTTTCTTCCCCCCAAAAGAAACCCCCATACCCTTGAGCAATCACCCCTGCCACTCCATTCACCCCTCAGGCAACCACTAATCCAAATTCTTTCTCTATAATTTGCCGGTTCTCAACATTTCATGTAAATGGAATCATATAATATATGGCCTTTTGTGTCTGGCTTCTTTCTCTTAGTATAATGCTTTCAAGGATCATCCATGTTGTAGCATGCATCAGTCCTTCATTCCTTTTTATTAATGAGTAATATTTCATTATATGGATATACAGTTTATTTATCAGTTCATCAGTCGATGGACATTTAGGTTGTTTCCACTTTTTGGCTGTTATGAATAATGCTGCTCTGAACATTCATGTACAAGTTTTTGTGCACATAGGTTTTCAGATGTCTTGGATATATACAGCTGGGAATGGAATACCTTTGTAATTTAAGTATTACTAATTTTTGTTTGTTTCATCATTGCATAATACGGATCCATTACACATTGCCTCACCCCATCCCTGTGGTACATCAATACAGAGTTGACCCTTGAACAACACAGGTTTGAACTGTGTGGGTCCACTAATACAAAGATATTTTTCAATAAATATATACTACAGTGTCACATAATCTGAGGTTAATTGAGTCTGCAGATGCGGAACTATGGATACGGAGGGGCAACTGTAAAGGTATACATGGATTTTCGACTATGTGGAGAGTCAGTGCCCCTAAGCCCTGCATTGTTCAAGGGTCAGCTGTAGTCTATACTGATGTCATATTCACCATATAATTTTGGTAGATGTAACATGAAAGGGGTACAGTAAAAAGCCTACTTAGTGTTTAAAAGAAATATTATACTGTACATTTTGCTAAAATGAAATTTTAATCAAATTGTACCAATGGGCTATAGAAGAATATTGAACGATAGCAAACTTTGTAGGGTTGGCAAATAATGCACCTTACTGGTTTTTTTTTTAAATTTTTATTGGAGTATAGTTGCTTTACAATGTTGTGTTAGTTTCTGCTGTACAGTAGAGTGAATCAGTTATACGTATACCTATATCCCCTCTTTTTTAGATTTCCTTCCCATTTAGATCACCACAGAGCACTGAGTAGAGTTCCCTGTGCTATACAGTAGGTTCTCATTAGTTATCTATTTTATACACAGTAGTGTATATATGTCAATCCCAATCTCCCAATTCATCCCACCCCCGCACCTTACTGTTTTAATGTTATATTTAGCACCAGTAGAATTCTGCGTTTTATATACTATTACCCACTTATCACTGGCTGGGATGTCATGTGGGTTGGGAAACAACACCGTGGGATTTGAATGTTGTAAGCCTTATAACAAAAAGGTTAAGCTTGAATTTTGGGTATTTTGAGTATTATCTGTGTAAAGAAGAGTCTTTGAGGATCTATTTCTAAAATCTGTTGATTGCTTGTTAAATCTTTGTTAACTTTGTACTTTCCATAACAAAGGGTATAGAATAAATCTTGGTGAAGTTGATGGTTTATCTCTTAAAACTGTACACTAACATATTTAATAACTTTATCATCTTCTATGAACTTAAAATACAGAACAAGTTTAATTACTCAATACATTTCAAAATTGTTCATTCTGAGGAATCTAATTAAGTAGAAAATAATGGATGCATTAAACTGTGGACCTCGAGGAAAGGTGTAAATGGAATCAGAATAGCACCAGTAATTTCAATACTTAAAGCAAAAATTATGGTACAAAACTTTTGAGAAATGACCAAACAAATGTCTATTTCATTTCATGAGCTTTAGTTTTGTGAATTACAGTTTTAATTCAGTTTATCCCAGGAGGAACTCTGATTACTTTTAACCATTGAAGTGTAATAAAGTAGTATTTATCAGATGAGAGTATTTTTTTCATTAATTTACTGTTAGTCCAACCTAAGAAATTCATATTTTGGACACTTTTTGAGTGTTTTATATCCTATGTCTTTATTTCCAAGAATGAGAAAGTACTTTTATTCTGAAGACTTAACTTGCCTCTTAATTTTTTTAATGATCTCATTGTTTTATTCAACGTATTTTAAAAGAGAGGCTGTTAAAAACCAGTAATATCAGATTCTTCCTCATCCTTTTTTCTTTCATTTTAATCTGTCCCATTGTGAAAAAAATATTTGCCAAAAAAGTACTAACAGAATTAGGTTTATGATGGAATGAAAATATTTTTTTCTGTTTATTTTGATCATTTAGGTACTCTCTTTCATAGACAATAAACTATTTGAACTCTTAAATAATGTGGAATCATTTATATTTAACCACAAAGTTAAAGTAGTTTTACATTGTAAGAAGAATTTCTGAAATTCTGGTGTTTTCACCATTTTGAAAGGCCAAAGGAATATTTTTGAATTTGCATGTATCAAATTTGAAACTGAGGTAGAGAAAATCTAGACTTTGACCCATTTAGATCTTACTGAAATTCATATTTTAAGAGTACTGAGTTAAAAACTTTTTAATGTCACTTTATTCTGTTTTCAGTAGCTCTGGAATTGTTTAGATATAGTCAAGTCTTCATGATTTTGTTTCATATATGATACTATGATACATATAGTAGGGAGGAGCAGATTTTCAGTTTAGGTTACATTTCAGTTTTTATGGGGACAGGACAAGCATTGAAATAAAAAATGGTAGGCATATAATCTTTGGGGGAGTATATTGTTTAATATTTATGTTCAAAGAGCAAACTTTATGAATATAATGTATTCATTGCATAGTTTATGCACAGTATTCACTTGAAACTAAATGCTATTCTTAAAGAATCAAATTTTTAAGTATACTTAAAATGTAAGTAATTATTGTTGCTTTATTTTATATATGATTTGAAGCAAATCATACAATGGTAAACCTGGAAGTATACAAAATTTCTGATTTGAAGTAGCCTTCCATTGACTCAACAAGAATTAAAAGTATTTACTAAGATTTTATTTTCATGATTTCTGAAAAGCCCTTTTTATAAAATAATTCAAGTGTTTTCTATTTTCTCTTTTTTAAATACTAGATTTTATATGTTAATTGGTTTTAGATATACTGCTATTTAATTTGGGAATTGTTTATGTCAGCTTATTTCATGAGTACTATATATTTTATGTTGTAATTTTTGTTATTAATTTTGGTGTTAGGATTTAGCTTAAAATGTTGAATGTAATGGAAGATTATTTAATCTTTTCCCAAACCACTTTAATTAAAGCTGTATGGTTAAGAGTATTTCATATACATAAATTGAAATCTGTGATTATGTCTTTTATATAATTACGATCATGTAGTATATCTGTCTTGTATACATTTTTTCATGAAATATACCACTCTTAATGGTTGCATAATAGGTCATTAATTGAATATAGTGGGTAGGTGGTTAACACATTATTTCACATCGCACTAATACTTAACACCGACTAAATGTCAATGGTACTTTTTCACTGAAACAGTTTCCTGTTTATATTTTACAGTGGATGATGTTGGGGAAAAATTAGAGCATATGGGGAACACACCATTAAAAATCAGCAGTGATGGTTCACAAGAAGATGTTAAAGAAGATGGATTTGGTTCAGAAGTAATAAAAGTGTATATATTTAAAGCTGAGGCTGAAGATGACGTTGAAATAGGTACAAATAATAATTTTAATTTATTGCCATAATGGTTAGGAATTAGAACTTCTCTTTTCTGGAGACTAAGTTCTAATATTGCCTTCAAAGTGCAACTCTTATAAAAGGTTTCTTTGGGGATGGAATATTTAAAAATTATATATAAATATAAATCACGGGTAGAGAACAAGTCATCTTAGATATTTTTAAACTTGAGTAGAAGATTCCAGTTGAAATTTCAAAACATATGAGTGGAGGGGATTTGGTTTAGAGAAGGAAATTATGAGTATTTAAGGGCAGGCTAGAGGCAGGGTGCTTTGGATTTTAATCCTAGTTCTTCCATTTAGCTGAGTGGTCTTTGGTGAATTACTTAACCTTCTTCTGCCTCAGTTTCCTCATCCATAAAATGGCCATAATGGTAGTAACTACCTTATAATGCTATTGTGAGGATTAAATGGGTAAATACATGTAAAAGACTTAAATAGTGCTTGGCATATACAAGTGTAATGTAAGTGTTAACATTTGTTGTTATTTCTTAGTGATGACTGAAAATTTAAAGTGCAATTTATAAGAAAATTCTCTTGACACTTAGAACTTTATGTTTGAATATTTGAGGGGGAATATTTTTCTAAAGGAAAATATTTTTATGTATCCTTCTTATTAATTTAGGGAATTATTCCATGATACTTACTGATTTTGATACATGTTTTAACTTTTAAGGTGGAACGGAAATTGTCACAGAGAGTGAGTACACCAATGGGCATTCTGTAGCTGGAGTGCTTGACCAGAGCCGAATGCAGCGGGAGAAGATGGTTTACATGGCAGTTAAAGATTCTTCTCAAGAAGAAGATGATATCAGTAAGGAAAAAAGGCACTGTAGTGACTTATCAGTAGTCATCATGCATTCTTAAAAAAAAACAATCTCATATTCAAGCACTACATAGGAACAAAGTTCAATAAAATAAATCTGACCCTTCTCTATAATTAATTTAAAGGAAAAGGGTCCTTTTGACAATCCGTGCATGCATGTATTGTTCAAATGAGCAAACGTAAAATACTGTGTCTGAGATACTAGGGATACAGAGATCAGCTAAATATGGTTCCTGACTTTAGGATAGCCCACAAATATGTAGGGAATTACTGAGAATCTACTTTGTGTGTGTTATTGAATATGTTGCATATGTATTATCTCATTTAATTCTCATAATTCATCTCTGAGGTAGGTGGTATTAGCCCTGTTTTATGGAAGGAGAAAGTGCTCAGGGAAATTAAGCAGTTGCCCAAGGCCATTCCAGTATTAAATGAGGAAGATAGGATTTGAACTCATGTCTGCCTAACTCTGCTGTCAGTAATCTTTGTACATGGCAGTGAGCACTGTTGAACTCTCTCTGAATTTAGCAGTAGAAGGGCTAGCTGTTTGTTTTCCTTCTGCCACTGAGAGATTAGCTGAGTAAGTATTCTTCCAAGTCAAGCCACCAGGATTTTTACTTATTATGCCGTTGATGGTCTCCAAGTAGTTGCTGTTTAAGGTTTCTTGCGGCTGAGTACCACAGGGAGTAAAAAGCTCCTCACATTTCCTTTCCTGCCATGGTACACATTTCCTTATGAAGATGTTTTACTTTCTTCCTACTTTCTCCTCACCTCAGTGTAGGAATGCAGCCCTTCCTTAAGGCTTTTTCTGTCTTCTTGCCATGCTGAGACAAAAACGACTTTGTTTTGCCCTAGAAGAGCAAGAGCCTCCACTTCAGTGCATTACCTTGATAATAGTTAGCTTTACCTATACTGCACTATGATCCCCACTCCTCAAATTTCCTCCCCTAGAAGTCATAGGGAGCTGAATTCCAATCCCAAACAAACATGAATAATATACCACAGCTGAAAATGTCAAAACAAATGAGTCTAGAGGATTTGGTTAGAGAGAAAAAGAATTAATTTCTATTTGGTGTCTAGATTATTTCTTTTCTGTTTTGCTCATTGGTCAGGAGACTGAAGGTTAGGTTAGCTGATGCCAGAATTCCATAAGGATGTGCAAAACTTAGACCAATGTTTCCTTCTGGTTAATTGAAAGAAGGGAAACCTAGGAGAAAAGGGATACTTTTTCCCCACATTTTTTCCACATTTTTCAGTAGTGAGTAGGGAATTCCCTAGTGGTCCAGTGGTTAAGACTCCATGCGTCCACTGCAGGGGGCATGGGTTTGAGCCCTGGTTGGGGAAGTTCCGCATGCCGCACCTCGCGGCGCGGCCAAAAAAAGAAAAAAAAATTTAGTAGAAAATCCCAGTATGTGAATCAAAGGAAAAGCATAAATTCAAGCCAATTTTCTACTTAACACTTCAAATCCAAATGGATTATTTCACATAAAATATACTTACTGACCTTCTAGGTTTAAATTCTTTTACACTAATACTATGTTTTTTTAAATGTCTCACTTAACGCTTTTGTCTTCAGTAGGGTCTCTGAAAATCCTGCCTCTTAATGGGTGTCCACATAGCCTTGAGCCACCAACATTTTATATTATAACCATATATTATGGTTTTACTTTCATTTTTAATTCTTTTTCAATTACTAATATTTTTGACAATTTTTCACTGCACGTACAGTACTGCATTTAATTTACATGTGGGATAGCATGGACCGCTTTTTAGTACTGATTCTATGGGAAATGCCTTCTGAGTTCTGAAGAACTGTCAGGCAGAATTATGGAATACAGCTTTTCTTATAAATTCCTAATGCCCAATGGACTGTGAAATCAGTCAATATATTTCAAGCGCACGTTTTATATAATCTAGAAGTCATTTTCGTAGGACTAGGTTTTAAGAGGAGGATAAGAACTTTGATAGATTACTGTCTCCTAGTGGCACCAGCCTGCGAAGTGCCTAATGTAATTTTTAAATTAACCAAATTGAAATCTTGAAAGTTGAAAGATAATCGTTTGGAAATTTTTACCCATTTATTAAATACTTGGGGTTATAAACAAGCAATTATTTCTAAAATTTAGGTTGCGCTGAAATAGCAGATGAAGTTTACATGGAAGTCATTGTAGGGGAAGAGGAAGGAACTTCTCTCCCTGAGACTCAGCTTGAGGACTCTGATGTTAATAAAACAATTGTCCCTGTTGTCTGGGCTGCGACATATGGTAGGACACTGGCATTTTTTCACCTGATAAGTACATAACATATCTATTTGATCAGCCTTTAGGTCATTAAATATGCTGTGCTAATGCCCCCATGAGTTGGCTAATACTATAAAATGTTTTGCTGTGGACTGATTCATCTCTAGTTACTTACATAATTTTTGTACCACATATCTTGTGTTATTTACAATGAACCTTGCTTAATGCATTTTGTTTTTCAGTAGGATTTATTTTAAATCCTACATGTGTAAGTGAGTGCCATAAAAAGTTTTATTTTTCTAAAATAGGAATATCCTTTGAAAATTGATCCTTCCCCTTTTGGAAAAACTTATTTTATGTTTTAACACCACAAATAATAAGATATTGGGGTTTTGAAAAGGAACAGAAATCCAAGTGTGCTCTTCTAGGAAGTACGTAATGAAAGGTAAATTTATCAAGTTATTTTTTCCCTTTCTATTTTATCTCATTCTTACTTAATTTACAAGATGGTCCAGGTATACTCTTTACTTTGAAAAATTTTGTTGTTCAAATGCATTAATTTATCTTTACTTGGTTTTTCCAAAGGTTCATTCATTCAACAGTCATTTATTGAGCATCTTCAATTTTGAGGGTATTCTGCAGAAATATCTACCCAGGTTTTATTTGAAAAGTAAGGTTGTCCTAGATGTTAGTAGTTCAAAGGATGCTGACAGCAGCCCTTATTTTCAGTGTGTGATATTATCTAATCTATGGGAGTGGAAGAACTCAACAACAAAAAAGTTTAATCCAAGGAACGGTGATCAAAGTAAGATTTTGTAGATTAAGATGTGATCTACTAGTAATCATTATACTCAGTCTATCAGTTTTTAATTAGCCTTTTTTTTTTAAGGAGATGAAAGAAGAGTTTCTCGAAGGTATGAAGATTGTCAGTCATCAGGTGAGAGAGCATTGTATGTGAGATGTTAAGTTAAGTAACTGGTTTTGTGTACTGCTTGGTAGATACAGAGTTATTAGTTTGTGTGTACAGACCCATTTGTTAGACTCTTACTTGCCTGGTCATATCTAGTTAGTTAGAAGAGTTTACCTCCTTGGGAAATTGATTAATTTATATAGAGACATAGCGTGTGTTATTCTGTGAATGCAGTTCATTTTAGATTTACCTCGTGATTTCCCTGGTGGTCCAGTGGTTAAGGCTCTGCCCTTCCACTGCAGGGGGGCACGGGTTTGATCCCTGGTTGGGGAACTAAGATCCCATATGCCACATGGCATGGCCAAAAAATAAAAAATTAAAATTAAAAAAATAGATTTACCTCAAGATACAAATATCAGGCCACTTACTACATGGGCCATAAAAAAGTTACTATGGAAAAAATTATAAAATAGAAATTACTCTGACATGAAAGTAAAAGTTGCCCATGATATCAACTACTTGTTAATGTCTTCCTTGGGATGGAACTATTTTTTTAATTTCTATGGCAACCAGTAGATTTATATAGCTGTTACATAAAGCTCATGTGTCAGCGTAAATTTTTCTTTTTTAGTTTTGATACACTTCATATAGTGTTATTTATTCCATGGTTGATAGTTCTTTTTATTTTCTTACACAAGGAGACTTTTTCTAATGATAAAGTGTCTATTTTGTTTCTATCTTTAGGAGGTATTTGACTCTCTAACTGTAGATTTCAGGGGAATTAATGAGAGGCATATATATCACAGCATTTAAGCTAAACAGTTTCTTAGGGCTACATTTTTAAACTAAATTGCATAACACAAGAGACTGTGAGAACTGAGATTTTATTAAGTACTTTATTCCATATACACTGATCCCACTGAAATTGCAGTAGATTGCCTGCCACTTTTATCTTAACACTTAAAAAAATCAATCTTAATACTTTTAACATTAAGTAAACTATTCTAAAGCATAAATACAAGAAATCTGTTGTTTGTCATGTATTACAGTTACCATGATTGTACTGGATAACTGACATGTGTAAATTTCTTTGCTAAATCTCTTTAATTTCATCAGCCTTCATCAATGAGAAATTGATCTGATGTCAAGATTTTGTTTAGGATCATAAAATTCAGTTTCTTATGTTTCATTCACCTTATCAGTTTGTTCCTTTAGGATGAATAAATTGGGATATTTTAAAGTTACTTCCACATGGTATCGTATTTAAAGTATTTGCATATACACATGTGTGTGTACGAGTATAAAAGACAGAGAAGGAGAAGATGGGTGTACTTTGTGAAATTTAGTACTGCAATGGCAACTGAATGCCATGTCTTCTCTAATTCCTCTAACTAAAACCAAAAAAGTATAAATATATGTAGTTTAATAGTGTATCGATTTTTTTTCCAGGAAATACTTTGGACTCAACATTAGAAAACAGAAGTAGTACAGCAGCACAATACCTTCAAATTTGTGATAGCATTAATACAAATAAAGTACTTAAACAAAAAGCTAAGAAGAGGAGAAGGGGAGAAATGAGGCAGTGGCAAACAGGTAAAATACTAATACATTACTCGATGAATATTATAATTACTTGAAATGCAGTAGTATTTTTTGTAACCCAAGAATATGCCAGTTGTTTGTAGTGTAGTTAGTCCTACTCCCATGTACCTACTTGTGTTTGATCTAAATAGTTGGGGTTTTTTAAATGTTCTACTGGTACTTAATAAAACTGTGCTTGTTTGCTTTTTACCCAAATGATGTTTTTAAAGAGAATTTTCAGGTTGATTTAACAATAAAGGGTGCCTATTTCTAGTTTACAAAGTGCATGTGATATAGCATTTTGGCAGGTGAATAGTCTATAGTAGAGTGCTGCTCATTACTTTTTAGTGAGCTACTTTATTATAAATTGCTTTCAATGTGCATTTTATCTTACGGGATCTTATTCTACTAGTACAGTTCTCACATTGTGAATGTCAGCTAATTTTGCCGCCTTTGTGGTAAAACTTTAAAACAGTCTGGCCAAATTTCACAACTTCCCTGTTTTGTTTTGTTGTTGTTGTTGTTGTTTTTAATCTAGCTGTTATAATAGGTCCTGATGGACAGCCCCTGACAGTATACCCTTGCCATATTTGCACGAAAAAGTTTAAATCCAGGGGATTCTTGAAAAGACACATGAAGAATCATCCTGATCATTTGATGAGAAAAAAATATCAGTGTACAGATTGTGACTTTACAACTAACAAGAAAGTGAGTTTCCATAACCACTTAGAAAGCCATAAGCTTATAAACAAAGTTGACAAAACCCATGAATTTACAGAATACACACGAAGATACAGAGAGGCTAGTCCATTGAGTTCAAATAAACTTATATTAAGAGACAAGGAGCCGAAGATGCACAAGTGCAAATACTGCGACTATGAAACTGCAGAACAAGGACTGTTAAACCGACATTTACTGGCTGTTCACAGCAAGAATTTTCCTCATGTTTGTGTTGAGTGTGGGAAGGGCTTTCGACATCCTTCTGAACTCAAGAAGCATATGAGAACCCATACTGGTGAGAAGCCATATCAATGTCAGTATTGTGTCTTCAGGTGTGCAGATCAATCAAATTTGAAAACTCACATTAAGTCTAAGCATGGTAACAATTTGCCATATAAATGTGAGCATTGTCCCCAAGCATTTGGTGATGAGAGGGAACTTCAACGCCATCTGGATTTGTTTCAAGGACATAAGACACACCAGTGTCCTCATTGTGACCATAAGAGCACCAACTCAAGTGACCTTAAGCGGCACATCATATCTGTCCACACTAAGGATTTTCCTCACAAATGTGAGGTCTGTGATAAAGGTTTCCATCGTCCTTCTGAGCTCAAAAAGCATAGTGATATCCATAAGGGTAGGAAGATTCATCAGTGTAGGCACTGTGACTTTAAAACATCAGATCCATTTATTCTTAGTGGTCATATCCTTTCAGTTCATACTAAGGATCAGTCACTGAAGTGTAAAAGGTGCAAAAGAGGGTTCAGACAACAAAATGAGCTCAAAAAGCATATGAAGACTCACACTGGAAGGAAGATTTACCAATGTGAGTATTGTGAATACAGCACTACAGATGCATCTGGCTTTAAACGACATGTGATATCAATACATACAAAAGACTATCCACACAGGTGTGAATTCTGCAAGAAGGGATTCCGAAGACCATCAGAAAAAAATCAGCATATTATGAGGCACCACAAGGAGGCTCTTATGTAATAAGATCAATATAAAGAAAGAAGCTATTTAGAAAATATGACATGCTACATGGAAAGATAATTTCATGAACTGTTTCACCTGGTTACAAAGCTTGATATTAAATCATAAATTTACATTCTTTTTACTAAAGATCTTAAGATATTTGAATTGAGAGGGGATCTCATAGCCCTTTGAAATTAAAGAATTTAAGGAGCACCATAGAATGGTTGCAGAAAACCTTATTGTCTATTTAATAGTATTATAAGCATAATTCAGCTACAGGGGGCAAGAGCAAAGACAACCACTTTATTTGACTGATCATACTAGAGACAGATGTTTCTGAAAAGATCATATCTAATTGAGGAGTTTAGCAATGCTTTGCTATCGCAAGCGTCACTTTTATGCCGTTTTAGAAATGGAGTGGGGAAATAAAATGCAGTCATCCATTAGTCACTTAGTCATTGAGCCTTTATATGGTACCTGGAAATTGAATTCCAGAAATGGCAAAAGTTTTGTGTATTCATCAAAAGAAATTTCACTGGAAAACAGGTTAGATTAATTCAATACTATTTAAAAGAATTTCAGAGCTGCTAAGATTTTAACACAGGATAGGATGTTTGAAATATAGCATTCTGTACTGAAGTCTAAAGATTAAAGTTCCCCTTTTTCTGATGTTCAAGTTGATTGTTGTTCAGTGTGGCATATATGACAGAAGTATATTTGAGTCAAATGTGGCTTTCTAAAATGGATGCAACAGTAATGTTGCAAAGTTAGCACTATATTTCTTAATGATCTAAAGATTACATTGAGAGAACACAGTTTTCTTAAATATTATGTTTAGAGGTTTTTTTAAGACAGTCATAGCAAGTATGATTGTTCTAGTCTTACTTGCTCTAATGTTTAAAGGTGCAATTTTATGCCATTATTGAAAATTTTGATTTTTAAAATCTATATACCATATTATTAACATGAATTTTCAATATGAGGCAGTATTTATGCGGTATTTAACAAAACACTATGCTGCCAATAGAACTTGGAGGTGGATATTCAGTTTACAGTGTATAAATTTAAAATATGCATCCCTTTAACAATGCTTCATGTTAGCATGCTGCAAATCAACATGGCGCTTAAAATAAAAAGCAGGTTTAGGGAAATTTAATGAAAATCCTGTTCATAAATGTAATGCATATGATGTGTATTTTTAAGTTTTAGTTGCTTCATGTTTACACTCATCTGTTAAACATAACTAAAATGTAATTTTACTTCATGCTATATTGTGGCTTTGTGTTTTAAATAATGTTCACCTTTCTGTTTTTGCACCAGATAGGAATCAGTTCCTTGAGAATAAATTTTTTATCTTTCTTAACTTCAGAATATTAAATTTGGAAATCTAAAATTGTGTGTCATGTGATTGTAAATGATGTACACGCTGTAAAATAAGATTGTCACTGTTATGTGGGATTATTATTTCTAAATGTTACTCATTGAAATGAGCATACAATAAAAAGCATTTATTGCACTTCAGGGTTTTATGAGTTTATTTAAAGTTGTGTTGCAGTGTCCCTCATTAAAAGACTTCACTTAAAATTGCTCTTAGGCAATTTTGTCTGCAGTTTAGCGTCTTGTAGGATTTTGTGCATTAACAACATGAGCTAGGAATTTAAACAATTATGATGACTATGGCATGATTATTCCTCAAAATTTTGTGTTTTTGCTAAAACCGTGATGGAATGCTTTAAAGTTGCCCATCTTAAGACTTGAGACTTAGTATTACAGAGGAAACTAAAAATTCTTAACCTGCTTAAGTAACACAATCCTGAAAAATGAATCTAATTATATTCCCAATAGACCAATATACATTCAAAAGGAAAAGTATTAAATCAAGTATTTGGGAAATATTTCTGCAAATGAGCGTAAAAATAACGTGCTGTATTCAAACTAGTCAGCATTCAGTAGAATCCATGTACCTGGATAGAATATATAGCACTATTGCTAAGACTCTTTGTCAATTGGGTTATTCTTTAATGATCACTAAGAGAAAAAGAAGGAATCTGTTAGCCATTACATGTTAGACCGGTGCTTTAAGCTTTAATTCTATAGAGTTCATCTAGGGATCTTGTTAAAATATACTAATTCCATAGGTGCAGGCCGGGGCCTACAATTCTGCATTTCTAGCAAGCCCCCAATGTGTTACCACCACAGAAACAGTAAGGTGTTAGACAAAGCCCCCAGTGTAATTCCCGTACACTTTGCCAACTTTGCTTAAACAAATATCTATGGGTGAGTACATAGAGGAGATCCATACTGAAGACTTGGCATTTGAGCTGAGACATGAGTGGCAGGAAAGAACCAGTCATGAAAATCTTGTGCAAGTGCAAGAGCATTCAAGGCAGAGAAACACACATGCAAATGCGAACAACCTGAAATGGTACCAGCTTTGGCTGGATCATGGTGAAGGGAGACTGATAAGGGATGACACCTGTGAGAATTTGAAATGGGAAGTCATTGGAGGGTTTTAAGGAAAGGAGTGATATGATGTGATTTACGTTTTGAAGATCACTGTAGAGGCTGTGTGAGGAATGTATTGTACAGGGACCAGAGGAAGCAGGCAGCCATGTGAAGAGGTTATTCCAGTTGTTCGTGGTCACAGTGGTGCTGGAGAAAAGCAAATGGATTTTCTTTCTTATAAATTGGGCCTAGAAAACAGCCAAGATGGACACATAAGAATTCAGCCCATGTTACAAACAAAAGAAAAAAACAGCCAAGATAGAACACATGAGAATTCAGCCCATGTTACAAACAAAAGAAAAAAAAAGGCACTTTTCCAGGACAGTCCAGGGTCATTAGGGTCATTATGTGCAGATGAATTTGTCTGATTGTCACTTCTATGCGGCCTATACCATGATGGACAGGAAAATATTTAGAATTATTCAGGCAGACCTCTCCAATTCACGTCTCATACAGGACAACCACCAGTTTGAACCTTGGCCTTCCCTTAAAGATATGTATGATAGATGTAGTATGACAGATAACTTTTATTGTAAAATATCTTCAACCACATACAATATAATGAATCCCCATACAGCCATTACCCAGCTTCAGCAATCATCACCTTATGGCCAATTTTGTTTCACTTTTACTCTTCCTCACTCCTGCTTTCACCAACCTGCCTCTCATTGGTTTATTTTGATGCCCCCTTCTCTCACTGGCTTAATTTGAAGTAAATCCCAGACAGCTTTTTAAGAATTTTTGAAGGAAAACAGCAGAGATTAAGAACTGGACTTAACATCTCATCTACAAGAGACCAACCCAAGATTACCAAGACTGCCTGGCTATCATGTATTATAATTATGTCATACAACGATTCCAGTCTTCCTTTGTAGACTCAAAAGCAGTATGTCTTATTTTGTCACTAAAGATTAATGGTTTTATAAGACAGATGTAGTTGTTTATTCCATTCTTTGTTTTTAAAAAATATATTTTATTTATCCTAGGTTGGGCTTGAAATACGTTGCACTTTTTTATTGGACAAAAAAGTACTATGGAAATCCAATAAATTCAGTAATGGTGTGTGGTGGGAGAGAGAGACCTTGTAGGGAAGTCTTTTCATGGCTTATTATTTACTTTCGAGGAAATTATGTCTACATGTTATCTTTGTAGATTATAACAGGAAAGAAGTGAGAATGGCTTTTTGTTAAAAGTGATCTAAATTGGGTGGTGACATGCAATTTTTTGAGCTTTATTTTTTTCCTTTTGTACTGTTTGTGTAAAGACAAAGTATAACAGTTAAAGCCCCATTACAAAGATAGGAAGAATGCTTTATGGCATCTAGTTATGAACTTAGAGAATTACACAACTTAGAAGACTAGGTTTGTAAGCAAATAAATTCTCATTTAAAGCAGAAACCTGCATCAACCAGAGGTCCAACTATGTTAAACTGCTGTCTCTAGTAGTCCACATCAGGATTATTTTTATAGTGGTGCTTGTTAGCTCTAACATAAACATTCACATGATAATAACTTCCTGACAAAAGTATACAGCTAAGCTAAAACTCCATTCCGCATGTTTCCTACTAGGACTTCCACAAAGACCATACAGATATATATTTTATTTACACACTTAAACAAATTACTTTGCATGTCATTGCACAGTCTCCATTTTATTCAACATCTAAAGCAAAATATGCTGGGAATAGAAATTAGATAAACAGGCATTCCTCATCCAACAATATCTTTGCAATTTTCAGAGATAAGCTGTGCGAAACTTGTGAGAGGAAAAAATCACTAGTATTTCTATTGAGCTTAATCAAAAATTGGAAAAGAAATACATACATTTAACTTTGTTAAGTATAATAAGCACCTTGTTATGACCCGCATTTCTCACTATGCATGGATCAAGTGAGCCAATGAAGTGCTGACTTCTTAACTATCCCAAATTTTGGACACTTATTTTTATTTAAGAGTATTTTAGGAAAATCACACTTGTTCTAATTTTCAGACAGTTATGGTGGCACTTTTCTATCAAGCTACTAAAAACTTTCACTTATATGCAATGGGTAGATAACATGGCATAATTACAGTTACACATATGAGTAGTTAGCAGAGGAGAAACTACCCTGTTCTTACACCAAGGGAAAAAATGTAAGGACTACATAGCTCATAAAGAATATTAACATTTTCTATCACAAAATAACTAATAAGACTGGAATTGTATCAATCCACATTATAGAGCTTAACATTTAATATTTTTTAATATATTTTCTTTTTTTGGCCACACTGCACGGCATGGAAGATATTAGTTCCCCAACCAGGGATCAAACCCTTGCCCCCTGCAGTGGAAGGGCAGAGTCTTAACCACTGGACCGCCAGGATGTTCTCAAGCTTAACATTTTAGTTGAGGTATTAAAATAAAATAAGGCTTTTAGCTTCATATCAAAACTTATTTGGATATTTACATAAGTATTAAAAGCATTTTCTCTCTTCATTTGTGGTTTGATTTCATGTAGTGCCTTATATGTTGCTATCTTAACAGTTTCTTAATATAATGGATAATTATTAGAATATAATTATAAGGAATGACAGAATTCTATATAGTTACTTGCAGAGACATTTCAGTGCAAAATCTCATTCACATTTAAACCCAAATTTATTTGTTATCTTAATCTATACTTTGTCAAATGCAAACAGTTTAATTTTTGCTAATTCTTAACTTTAACCAAAGGCCTTGACATTTTAAAAATTTATTCTTATCTACTACTGTATTTAGAAAATACTTTAGTTCACTTTTAGTAAGGTCATTAGAACCCAATTAATCAACCAACTTCTAAGTACATTAAATATTCTACTATAAAGTCTCTCCCAAGTAGAATACACATATCAAGTATTTGTTTTCGTTATTTTTATTCCTTAAGCTTTTACACAGTATTTCAATGTTGTTTTGTCTACTGCTATAAAAAAAAAAGCCCACCTTCCTTCCACCAGTTACTATAATAGTAGTGTTACAGGTTTTTTGTTTGTTTGTCTGTCTTTTTGCGGTATGTGGGCCTCTCACTGTTCTGGCCTCTCCTGTTGCGGAGCACAGGCTCTGGATGCGCAGGCTCAACGGCCATGGCTCATGGGCCCAGCCGCTCTGCGGCATGTGGGATCTTCCCGGACCAGGGCATGAACCCGTGTCCCCTGTATTGGCAGGCGGACTCTCAACCACTGCACCACCAGGGAAGCCCAGTGTTACAGGTTTTTAAGGAAGTGGGTGGGCTCATTTGGGGATGATATGCTTCAAAAGAACAGATTTGCCAAGCTACTGATATGTACTTAGAACCATAATAGCATAATGTACAATTTAGTGGATTTAGGTATTTTAAAAAATATGCTTCCCACTTCCCTGCTAAATGAAATTAATCATCACCTTTGATTTAGTTCTGTCTCCAAGAGGTATGAATAGCATGTAATAAATCACCTCTTTTATTCACAAAGTCTAATGTGAGAAAAGCAAATATATGCTGTATATACCATGCACTAAACTGTTGTTTTTAATTCAATAGTATTGCTTTTTGTTGTTGTTAAAACACAGTATTTACTCTTGTAGCTAAATTGCACATCTAATATCATAGAAAAATCTTCTAATGGAATAACTTGTAAAATCTCTACCCCAACAAAGTTAATTCAGTGTCTAGGAAGCACCCTATTGAAAAATAGTGGATTAAGTCCTACAGTGCCTGTAATTGAGTTTTAAAAGTGGTGTCCCTTGTAAAGCAATTATACTCCAATAAAGATGTTAAAAAAAAAGTGGTGTGTTGCTATACTGAATACAAAAATGTGATAGAAAGGATTCAGGCCTTATAAATGGTTGGAGAAACTCTCATCTGTATATCTAATTAATTCCATTAGACTTCCTGGGTAGTAGCTTGGTTCAAAATATTGATTGGCTTTAGTTATGGAAAAATAACAAAGTACTAATGAAGACAAAAAAATTTCCTTTGAGTTGGAGATTCATTCACGGCTAGAAAAGAAAAAAAAAGTTTAGAATGGGTTATAATTAATTTAAAACATTGTAATTGTATGCACACAGTTGTAAAAATGATTTAAATTGATATGAATAATACCAAGGGAAATGTATGGCACAGTTTGGGCAGTTTTTATATGTATATTCAATGAAACAATGGTTTGTCTGACTTTAGCCAAAGTATATGTTTCAAATGATTTTAAGCACAAGGGAGGGAGATGTGAGTAGATTTACTCCTTGGTGTCATAGTTAGAAGTTAAATATGTCCAAAAGTCTCTGTTAATAAGTACAGATCTATCATCTGTGAATTTACTTAAATATATTTTGAATTTGCTATCAGTATCTAGTTCCTTCAGATATTGAGTTTGATGTTCATTGCTGTATGCTGTTAATGAAAGGAGAAGTAATGACTATTATTCTGTAGACCCTTTATTTGGAAGGTCTTCACATTGATGCCACCTCTGAGACACATGTGGTTAGTAGCAGCAATTGCTTCTCAGTATTAAATTTCAGAATCAAATAAACTTTGAGTGACAAATTTTAAATCCTATGCTGACTTTCTCTTGTTGCTCAACTGGTTCTTGGGCCACAAAGCACCCTTTGTCAATTAATAATTAGTAATAAATAATTCTCAACTAATTAATGACCTAAGAAGCACAATATATTTCAAAGCTTAAATTTTTATCTTAGGATTACTAAGTGTTGGTTGCTTTCAGTGATGATAGATAATCATGTATACAAGATTGATGGCTTTATTGTAGTCAGAGAAGTGCTTCAGAGCTATCAACTTTCTGAATTTTTTGGTTTATTCAAATATTTGAGCTTGTTCAACCAAAAGATAATTTTTTTAAAGTGAGTTATTTAACAGATATTTAATTTTATTAACTACATCTGTAGTAATTTATTAGTTATACATCTGTAGTATTTTATTAATGATAAATCTACATTTAAAAATTTCCTCAAAAGGTTGTACAGAATAATTGATTGACATACATTTATCTATTGCTCATCATGATATACTTAAGCATTTTAAGACTTTTATTGAAGTATAATAAACATAGGAAAAGTGCACATGTAGGTGTACAACTAAATGAATTTTCCCAAACTGAACATGTATATGCAACTATCACTCAGATCAAGAAACAGCATATTATTAGTACCCCAGTAGTCCTCCTTTTGTTTCCTTCCAATCAGTACCCGACCTTGAGGATAACCAACCACTTCCTGACTTTAATAACCATGGATTAGTTTTACCTGCTTTCAGTACCTAAGAAGTTTTTAACATAACAAGACAAAGACTGTCATTTTCATAGTGTTAAAAGTGAGATTCTACATCATTTTAGAATGTCCTACAATGTGCAGGGAAGTCCCCCCACATCAAATTATCCAGCCCAAAATGTTAATCGTGCTGAGGTTGAGAAACTCTGCTAACACAACACAATGGCCTTAGGATTTTTTTCTCCCTAATTATATACTCGAAAAATGCCCAAGTGAACTTACACAAGTCCATTTGTCTTCTATTTTCTCAATCACAATAGTCTGTGTGTCACTACCTGGTGGTATATATTCATAGTCATCATACAGGAGGCCTAAGATAGGATATTGTGACCTGTACCTATATAGAAAAAAAAAGTTAGTTTACAAGCTGGACAAGAAAATAACTCTCATTACTTTTTAGTCACTCCTAGTTTGATCCTCCTTATTTAATTAATTTGGCTTTGAATGACTTTTAACTCTTTCTAAAAAGAAAATCACCTCTCAGTGGTACAAAGATTTACTACGGCTATTTTCAAGAGAGTAAGAGGGAAGTACTTTTGCTTCTGGCAATAATGGACCACTGGCTGCACAATACAGTGATCCCAGAGAAGGGAAGCAAATGACATGAGCACTACAAGTGCCTAGCTCATGGCCTGGAGTCAGAATATGTGGAGCAGAATACCAGACAGGAGAGAGCTACATAGTTGGAGAGAGGTCATGGGATCTGTAGAGAGTTCCCCCACAAGTCCTTGGGTGAGCACTGATCAGTATAGGCTTGTGAAAAAGCTACTGAGGCTAGGGAAAGAAGCACTGAAAAAGAGCACTCTTCAAATTCCTGGAGTTCACATAGTAAAGGGAACTCCAATCTGTGTTCCACTAACCAGAGTGGAAAGACCTCCTAATACCAGAGGGCATCAGGCAAATACTACAAAAGACTATCACCTTAGTAGTGAGAAAAATTACCAATGGCATTTTTCACAGAACTAGAACAAAATATTTCACAATTTGTATGGAAACACAAAAGATCCCAAATAGCCAAAGGAATCTTGAGACAGAAAAACGGAGCTGGACGAATCAGGCTCCCTGACTTCAGACTATACTACAAAGCTACAGTCATCAAGACAGTATGGTACTGGTACAAAAACAGAAAGATAGATCAATGGAACAAGATAGAAAGCCCAGAGATGAACCCACACATATGTGGCCTTATCATTGATAAAGGAGGCAATAATATACAATGGAGAAAAGACAGCCTCTTCAATAAGTGGTGCTGGGAAAACTGGACAGTACATGTAAAAGAATGAAATTAGAACACTCCTTAACACCATACACAACAATAAACTCAAAATGGATTAAAGACCTAAAGGTAAGGCCAGACACTATAAAATTCTTAGAGGAAAACATAGGCAGAACATTCTATGCCATACATCACAGCAAGATCTTTTTTGACCCACCACCTAGAGAAATGGAAATAAAAACAAAAATAAACAAATGGGACCTAATGAAACTTAAAAGCTTTTGCACAGCAAAGGAAAACATAACACCAAAAGACAACCCTCAGAATGGGAGAAAATATTTGCTAATGAAGCAACTGACAAAGGATTAATCTCCAATATTTAAAAGCAGCTCATGCAGCTCAATTTCAAAAAACAAACAACCCAATCCAAAAATGGGCAGAAGACCTAAATAGACATTTCTCCAAAGATATACAGATTGCCAACAAACACATGAAAGGATGCTCAACGTCACTAATCATTTGAGAAATGCAAATCAAAACTACAATGAGGTATCACCTCACACCAGTCAGAATGGCCATCATCAAAATAATCTACAAACAATAAATGCTGGAGAGGGTGTGGAGAAAAGGGAACACTCTTGCACTGTTGTTGGGAATGTAAATTGATACAGCCACTATGAAGAAAAGTATGGAGGTTCCTTAAAAACTAAAAATAGAGCTACCATACGACCCAGCAATCCCACTACTGGGCATATACACCAAGAAAACCATAATTCAAAAAGAGTCATGTATCACAATGTTCATTGCAGCTCTGTTTACAATAGCCAGGACATGGAAGCAACCTAAGTGTCCATCGACAGATGAATGGATAAAGAAGATGTGGCATGTATATTCAATGGGATATTACTCAGCCATAAAAAGAAACGAAATTGAGTTATTTGTAGTGAGGTGGATGGACGTAGAGTCTGTCATACAAAGTAAGTCAGAAAGAGGAAAACAAATACCGTATGCTAACACATATATATGGAATCTAAAAAAAAATTGTACTGAAGAACCTAGGAGCAGAACAGGAATAAAGATGCAGAGGTAGAGAATGGACTTGAGGACACGGGGAGGGGGAAGGGTCAGCTGAGACGAAGTGAGAGAGTGGCATGGACATATATACACTACCAAATGTAAAATAGATAGCTAGTAGGAAGCAGCCACATAGCACAGGGAGATCAGCTTGGTGCTTTGTATCCACCTAGAGGGGTGGGATAGGGAGGATAGGAGGGAGATGCAAGAGGGAGGAGATATAGAGATATATGTTTATGTATAGCTGATTCACTTTGTTATACAGCAGAAACTAACACACCATTGTAAAGCAATTATATTCCATTAAAGATGTTAAAAAAATAAAATGAAATAAGCTGTAAGGATATATTGTACAAAACAGGGAATATAGCCAATACTTTATAGTAACTAAAAATAGAATATACTTTAAAATTGTGAATCACTACATAGTGTACTTAAAACTTATTTAATATTGTAGATCAACTATACCTCAATAAAAAAATTTGGACTAAAAAAAGTACATATAAATGAAAAAAATAGCAAAAAATCATGAAGGGGAAATGGAAGTATACTACCATAAAGTTTGTATGCTACATGTGATGAGGTATATTATTTGAAGATAGACTGTGATAAGATAAAAAGGAATACTTTGAAACTTATACCAATTATAAGAAAGTAATATACCCAATAAGCCAATAAAATAAAAACAATAATGAAAGAACATTTAAAATATCACTAAAATTGATATAGTTCTAAGCAGACTAGTTAGCAAAGAAAGAGCACACAATTAACTGATATTAAGAAAGAGAAGCTATCACCTCACACATGTCTTAGAACGGCTATTATCAATAAGACAAGAAATAGCAAGTGTTGGCAAGATGTGGAGAAAAGGGAACACTTGTGCACTGTTGGTGCGAATGCAAACTGGTGCAGCCACTATGGAAAACAGTATGGAGAGTCCTTAAAAAATTAAAAATAGAACTAGCATATGATCCAGCAATGTCACTTCTGGGTATTTATCAAGAGGAAATGAAAACACTATAATATATCTACACCCTCATGTTCACTGTGGCATTATTTACAATAGTCAAGACATGGAATCAATGTAAGTGTCCATCAATATTAGAATGGATAAATAAAATATTATATATATAAAATAAATGTATAATATATATATACATATATTTACACACATACTGGAATATTCTTTTTAGTTTTTTAAAAATTTTATGTTTATTTTTAAAAAATACAGCCGGTTCTTGTTAGTTATCTATTTTATACATATTAGTGTATATATGTCAATCCCAATCTCCCAATTCATCCCACCACCACCCCGCCCCACACTAGAATATTATTCAGCCAAAAATGAAGGAAATCCTACCATTTATGACAGCATGGACGGACCTTGAGTGCATTAAACAAAGTGAAATAAGTCAGAGAGAGAAAGACAAATACCATATTCTCTCACTTATACATGGAATCTAAAACAAATGAACTCATAGATAAAGAGAATATATTGATGGTTGCTAGAGGTGGGGGGTGAGAGTGGGCAAAATGGGTGAAAGTGGTCAAAAAGTACAAACTTCCAGTTATAAAATAAATAAGTCCTGGGGATGTAATGAACAGTGTGGTGACTATAGTTAATAATACTGTATTGGATAATTGAAAGTTGCTAAAAGATTATATCTTAAAACGTTCTCATCACAAGAAAAAAATTTGTAATTATGGATGGTGACGGGTGTTAACTAGACTTATTGTGGTGATCATTTAGCAGTATACACATAGTGAATCATTATTTTGTACATCCAAAACTAAAATAATGTTATAAGTTAATTATATCTCAATTTTTAAAATTTTAAAGGAGATACTTTGTCTTGAAAACATAATAAAGGAGTATTATGACAATTTTATGCCAAGAAAACTTGATAACTTAGATGACATGCACCAATTCCTCGAGAGACACAAACTACAAAACAGAGCTGACAGAAGACCTCAAACTTCCGAAAAGACAAGAAAACCTCCACATAACCTGATAAGACAAAAGGAAAAAAAAAAAGGAATCAGGACAGGGAGGGAACTGGGAAAGAAGAAAGATTCCCGCACCTTGGAAAGTCTGCTCACCAGTGGAGAGATCAGACTGGATGAAGGGGGAGTTTCGGAGCCTAAGAGGGGAGAGCAAACAACCAGTTCGTGTAAGGCAAAATGGAGAGTAACCTGCACAGAGGGCTGGAACTGCCACCCTGCACTCCCCAATCTGAAACACTCCTCTGTTGGTGAGGGTGGGAGTTGGGTGCTTAAGCTCAGACTCTGAAGTTCGGTCCCAGGGAGAGGACCAGGGTTAGGTGTGGAAGCAGCCTGAAGAGGTCAGGCAGTGGCAACTGAAGGTATACCATGAAGAAGCCTTGGCCAACCAGAGAAACAAGGCACCATTATTGGGAGGTGCATGAGGAGAGGGATGTGACCACAAGCTTCTTTCCCTATGAGTGCTCCCAGTCAACAGGACACTGCCTAGAGGAGTTCTCAGGGTGGGCGTGAGTCACCACCTCCATCTTGGTCTCCAGAGGCAGGCACTGGCCACCTCTTCCAGACCCACAGGCAGATACTGGAACCCATCTGACTGTCTCAGGAGTGCCCTGATAGCTCTCACTACAAGGAAATCCACCAGTGGGTGCTGGGACTGTCAGCGTGTGCTAGGACTTCACCCGCTGTCCCAGGAGCACACAGAAACCTCTCACTACTAGGAAATTCATCAGCGGGTGCCAGGACCTGCCCCACTATCCAGGGAGCATGTGGATAGCTCTCGCTACAGGGAAATCTGACAGTGGGTGTCCAGACCTGCCCCACTGTCCCAGAAGGAGAGGGATAGCTCCCACCACTAGGAAATCCACCCAGAGTAGGGGCTGAAACCACCACTGAGAGCCAGGGGTTGTGTGACTAAGGAAGAAGAGCTGAAATCTCTCCTCGGAGCTGAACGAACTGTGGAGTTACACCTCTGCTGATGGCTTCCTAAATTCAGCACCTGTGAAACATCCAAAAGGACAACAAGAACTCCTGCACTTGGATGGATATGGCACTAGTAGCTGTGGGATTTGTGGGCATGTACACATGGGGAATGTGCCAGACCAGAGTCTGAGCAGCCTCCATAGCTCCCATGGCAGGTCCAGGTGAATGAATGCTGCAGTCCTAGGAACTGACCTCAGTGGATCTGTGCCAGTGACTGGGTGAAAAGAATGCCTGAGAGTCACCAGGGCCAATTGCTGGCATACCCACAGTTAAGGTGGGACCAAGAGCAGTGCCAACAACAGTGTACTTTGTGAGTCCACACAACGGATGAAAGGGGACACAACAGAGCACATTCACAGTGAACACCTCCAGAGGAGGAACACTCATTAGCTTCTCTCTCAGTGGGAGTCCTCCAATCCCACATACTTCACATCACACCGCAGATCAGAATCACAGCAAAGAAAAAGATCTAGGGACCTCTACTCCAACAAATAGAGAAGACCCCACCCCTCACAGGGCAGTAACAGCCACTGGGAGCAAAGGGGAGGTCCTCTCAATATCCAGGGCAGGCTCTGATCACCACAACACCAATCAAACACCTTACCAACGGGATAACAGCAAAAGCCAATGGACCAACCTCACCCACCAGGTGGCAGACAACAGAAGCAAGAGGAAGTACAATCCTGCAGCCTGTGAAAAGGAGACCACAAACAGAATAAGTCTGACAAAATGAGATGACAAGGAAATATGTTGCAGGCAAAAGAACAAGAAAAAAACCTACAAGAACAACTAGATGAAGAGGAGATAAGCAATCTGTCTAAAAATGTATTCAAAGTAATGATAGTAAAGATGATCCAAGATCACAGAAAAAGAATGGAGGCATGGATCGAGAAGATACAAGAAAAGTTTAACAAACACCTAGAAAAACTAAAGAACAAACAGAGCTGAACAACACAATAATGAAAATAAAAATACACTAGAGGCAGAGGACCTTTAAGAGGGCAGAGGAGTAAAACGTGGAGAACACCTTCCTCCCCACAAATACATCAAAAATACATCTACATGTGAAACAACTCCTACACAACACCTACTGAACACTGGCAGAAGACCTCAGACTTCCCAAAAGGGTGTGTGAGGAGAGAGGATTCAGAGCACCGCCTAAACGAGCTTCAGAGACTGGTGTGAGCCTCAGTTATCAGTGCATACATCACAGACGGGCATGAAACGCTAACACTGCTGCTGCAGGCACCAAGAATCCTGTGTGCAAGCACAAGTCACTATCTACACCACCCATCCCAGGAGGCTGTGCAGCCCGCCACTGCTAGGGTCCTGTGATCCAGGGACAACTTCCTCAAGAGAACACACAGCACACCTCAGGCTGTGGCAATGTCACTGCGGGCCTCTGCCACCACAGGCTCGCCCTGCATTCTGTACCCCTCCCACCCCCTGGCCTGAGTGAGCCAGAGCCCCCTAATCACCTGATCCTTTAACCCCACCCTGCCTGGGCAAACAACAGATGCCAGAGGGTGACCTACATGCAGAGGTGGGGCCAACTCCAAAGCAGAATCCCAGGAGCTCTGTGAACAAAGAAGAGAAAGGGAAATTTCTCCCAGCAGCCTCAGGAGCAGCGGATTAAATCTTCACAATCAACTTGGTGTACCCTGCATCAGTGGAACACCTGAATAGACAATGAATCCTCCCAAAACTGAGGTAGTGGACTTTGGGAGCAACTATAGAATTGGGGTTTTCTTTCTACGTCTAATTTGTTTCTAGTATTATGTTTATCTTAGTTTAGTATTTAGAGCTTATTACCATTGGTAGATTCGTTTATTGATTTGGTTTCTCTCTTCCTTATATATATATATGTATTTTGTTTGTTTGTTTTTTCCTTTTTCCATTTTTGTGAGTGTGTATGTATATGCTCCTTTGTGTGATTTTGTCTGTATAGGTTTGCTTTTACCATTTCTCCTAGTGTTCTGTCAGTCTGTTGTTTTTTACTATAGTTTCTAGCACTTCTTATAATTGGTGGATTAGTTTATTGGTTTAGTTGCTGTCTTCCTTCTTTTTATTAATTACTTAATTTTATTATAATAATATTTAAAAATTTTTTTTTTACTTTAATAACTTCAGGGTTTTTTTTTTCTTTTTTCTTTTCTCACTTTTCTTCTGAGCTGTGTGGCTGACAGGGTCTTGGTTCTCTGGCCGGGTGTCAGACCTGAGCTTCTGAGTTGGGAGAGCCGAGTTCAGGACAATGGTCCACCAGAGACCTAAGAGCCCCTCATAAGATCAATCAGCAAGAGTTCTCCCACTGATTTCCATCTCAATGCTAAGACAAAGTTTCTCTCAATGACCAGGAAGCTCCAGTGCTGGACACCCCATGCAAAACAACCAGTAAGACAGGAACACAGCACCACCCACTAGCAGAGAAGCTGCCTAAAATCATAAAAAGTTCACACACACCCCAAAACACACCACTGGACATAGTCCTTCCCACCAGAAAGAAAAGATCTAGCCTCAGCCACTAGAACACAGCACCAGTCCCCTCCACCAGGAAGCCCACACAACCCATTGAACCAACTTTACCCACTGGGGGCAGACACCAAAAACAAAGGGAACTATGAACCTGCAGCCTGCAAAAAGGAGACCCCAAACACATCCGGTTAAGCAAAATGAGAAGACAGAGAAACACAAAGCAGATGAAGGAGCAAGGTAAAAACCCACCAGACCAAACAAATGAAGAGGAAATAGGCAGTCTACCTGAAAAAGAATTCAGAGTAATGATAGTAAAGATGATCCAAAATCTTGCAAGTACAATGGAGAAAATACAAGAAACATTCAACAAGGACCTAGAAGAACGAAAGAGCAAGCAAACAATGATGAACAACACAATAAATGAAATTAAAAATTCTCTAGAAGGAATTAACAGCAGAATAACTGAGGCAGAAGAATGGATAAGTGACCTGGAAGATAAAATAATGGAAATAACAACCACAGAGCAGAAAAAAGAAAAAGGAATGAAAAGAATAGAGGACAGTCTCAGAGACCTCAGGGACATTAAACACACCAACATGCGAATTATAGGGGTCGCAGAAGAAGAGAAAAAGAAATGGACTGAGAAAATATTTGTAGAGATTATAGTTGAAAACTTCCCTAATATGGGAAAGGAAACAATCAAGTCCAGGAAGCGCAGAGAGTCCCATACAGAAAATATCCAAGGAGAAACATGCCAAGACACACAGTATTCAAACTATCAAAAATTAAATACAAAGAAAAAATATTAAAAGCAGCAAGGGAAAAGCAACAAATAACATACAAGGGAATCCCCATAAGGCTAACAGCTGATCTTTCAGCAGAAACTCTGCAAGCCAGAAGGGACTGGAAGGACATACTTAAAGTGATGAAAGGGAAAAATCTACAACCAAGATTACTTGACCCAGCAAAGATCTCATTCAGATTCGAAAGAGAAATTAAAACATTCAGAGACAAGAAAAAGCTAAGAGAATTCAGCACCACCAAACCAGCTTTACAACAAACGCTAAAGGAACTTCTCTAGGCAGGAAACACAAGAGAAGGAAAAGACCTACAATAACAAACCCAAAACAATTTAGAAAATGGTAATAGTAACATACATATCGATAACTAACTTAAATATAAATGGATTAAATGCTCCAACCAAAAGACATAGACTGGCTGAATGGATACAAAAACAAGACCCATATACATGCTGTCTACAAGAGGCCCACTTCAGACCTAGGGACACATACAGACTGAAAGTAAGGGAATGGAAAAAGATATTCTGTGCAAATGGAAATCAAAAGAAAGCTGGAGTAGAAATTCTTGTATCAGACATAATAGACTTTAAAATAAAGACTGTTATAAGAGACAAGGAAGGACACTACATAATGATCAAGGGATCAATCCAAGAAGAAGATATAACAATTGTAAATGTTTATGCACCCAGCATAGGAGCACCTCAACACTTAAGGCAAATGCTAACAGCCATAAGATGGGAAATTGACAGTAACACAATAATAGTAGGAGACATTAACACCCCACTTTCACCAATGGACAGATCATCCAAAATGAAAATAAATAAGGAAACACAAGCTTTATATGATACATTAAACAAGATGGACTTAATTGATATTTATAGGACATTCTGTCCAAAAACAACAGAATACACTTTCTTCGCAAGTGATCATGGAACATTCTGCAAGATAGGCCATATCTTGGGTCACAAATCAAGCCTTGGTTAATTTAAGAAAACTGAAATCGTATGAAATATGTTTTCTGACCACAACACTATGAAACTAGATGTCAATTACAGGAAAAAATCTGTAAAAAATACCAATACATGGAGGCTAAACAATACACTACTAAATAACCAAGAGATCACTGAAGAAATCAAAGAGGAAATCAAAAAATACCTAAAAACAAATGATAATGAAAACACGACGACCCAAAACTCATGGGATGCAGCAAAAGCACTTCTAAATGGGAAGTTTATAGCAATAAAATCCTACCTCAGGAAACAAAAAACACCTCAAATAAACAACCTAACCTTACACCTAAAGCAATTAGAGAAAGAATAAAATAACCCCACAGTTAGCAGAAGGAAAGAAATCATAAAGATCAGATCAGAAATAAATGAAAAAGAAATGAAGGAAACGATAGCAAAGATCAATGAAACTAAAAGCTGCTTGTATGAGAAGATAAACAAAATTGTTAACCATTAGCTGGACTCATGAAGAAAAAAAAGTAGAAGACTCAAATCAACAGAATTAGAAATGAAAAAGGAGAAGTAACAACTGACATTGCAGAAATACAAAGGATCATAAGAGATTACTAGAAGCAAGTGTATGCCAATAAAAAGGACAACGTGGAAGAAATGGACAAATTCTTAGAAAAGCACAATCTTCCCAGATTGAACCAGGAAGAAACAGAAAATATAAACAGACCAATCACAAGCACTGAAATTGAAACTGTGATTAAAAATCTTCCAACAGGGCTTCCCTGGTGGTGCAGTGATTGGGAGACCACCTTCCAATGCAGGGGACACAGGTTCGTGCCCCAGTCCGGGAATATCCTACATGCCACAGAGTGGCTGGGCCCGTGAGCCATGGACGCTGAGCCTGCGCATCCAGAGCCTGTGCTCCACAATGTGAGAGGCCACAACAGTGAGAGGCCCATGTACAGAAAAAAAAAATCTTCCAATGAACAGAAGCCCAGGACCAGATGGCTTCACAGGTGAATTCTTTCAAACATTTACCGAAGAGCTAACACCTATCCTTCTCAAACTCTTCCAAAATATATCAGACGGTGGAAAACTCCCAAACTCATTCTACAAGGCCACCATCACCCTGATACCAAAACCAGATAAAGAGTTCACAGAGAAAGAAAACTACAGGCCAATATTAGTGATGAACATAGATGCAAAAATCCTCAACAAAATACTAGCAAACAGAATCCAACAGCACCTTAAAAGGATCATACACCATCATCAAGTGAGGTTTATATCAGGAATACAAGGATTCTTCAGTATAGGCAAATCAATCAATGTGATACACCGTATTAACAAATTGAAGGATAAAAAACATATGATAATCTCAATAGATACAGAAAAAGCTTTTGACGAATTTCAACACCCATTTATGATAAAAAATCTCCAGAAAGTAGGCATAGAGGGAACTTACCTCACCATAATAAAGGTGATATATGGCAAACCCACAGGAAACATCATTCTCAATAGTGAAAAACAAACCATTTCCACTAAGATCAGGAAGAAGACAGGGTTCCCCACTCTCACCACTGTTATTCAACATAGTTTTGGAAGTTTCAGCCACAGCAATCACAGAAGAAAAAAGAAATGAAAAGAATCCATACCAGAAAAGAAGAAGTAAAGCTGTCACTGTTTGCAGATGACATGATATATACATAAAATATCCTAAAGATTCTACCATTAAACTAGTAAAGCTAATCAGTGAATTTGGAAAAGTTGCAGGATACAAAATACACAGAAGTCTCTTGCATTCCTATACACTAACAATAAAAGATCAGAAAGAGAAATTAAGGAAACAATCCCATTTACCATCACATCAAAAACAATAAAATAGCTAGGAATAAACATACCAAAGGAGGCAAAAGACCTGTACTCAGGAAACTACAAGATGTCGATGAAAGAAAACAAAGATGACACAAACAGCTGGAGATATACCATAGTCTTAGATTGGAAGAATCAATATTGAGAAAATGACTATACTACCCAAAGTAATCTACAGATTCAATGCAATCCTTAACAAATTACCAATGGCATTTTTCAAGGAAGTAGAACAAAAAATTTTACAATTTGTATGGAAACAGAAAAGACCATGAATAGTCACAGGAATCCTGAGACAGAAAAACAGAGCTAGAGGAATCAGGCTTCCTGATTTCAGACTATACTACAAAGCTACAGTCATCAAGACAGTATGGTACCAGCACAAAATAGAAATATAGATCAATGGAACAGGATAGAAAGCCCAGAGATAAACCCACACACCTATGGTCATGTAATCTATGACTAATGAGGCAAGAATATACAATGTAGAAAAAACAGTCTCTTCAAAAAGTGGTGCTGGGAAAACTGGAGAGCTACATGTAAAAGAATGAAGTTAGAACACTCCCTAACACCATACTCAAAAATAAACTCAAAATGGATTAAAGACCTAAATGTAAGGCCAAAAACTATAAAACTCTTAGAATAAAACATAGGTAGAATACTCTTTGATATGAAGCACAGCAAACTGTTTTTCAGTCCACCTCCTAGCATAGTGAAAGTGAAAACAAAAATAAACAAATGGGATCTAATTAAACTTAAAAACTTTTGCACAATGAAGGAAGCCATAAACAAAACAAAAAGAGAATCCACAGAGTGGGAGAAAATATTTCCAAATGAAGCAACCCACAAGGGGTTAATCTCCAAACTATACAAATAGTTCATGAAGCTCAATATCAAAAAAACAAAAAAACCCAATCGAAAAATGGGCTGAAAATCTAAATAGACATTTCTCCAAAGAAGACATACAGGTGGGCAAAAAGCACATGAAAAGATACTTAGCATTGCTAATTATTAGAAAAATGCAAATCAAAACTACAACGAGGGAGGCTTCCAGGAAGATGGCGAAAGAATAAAATGTGGAGATCACCTTCCTCCCCACAGATACACCAGAAATACATCTACACATGGAACAACTCCCACAGAACACCTACTGAATGTTGGCAAAAGGCCTCCGACCTCCACAAACACAAGAAACCCCCACGTACCTGGATAGGGCAAAAGAAAAAAGAATAAACAGAGACAAAAGGATAGGGACGGGACCTGCACCAGTGTGAGGGAGCTGTGAAGGAGGAAACGTTTCCACACACTAGGAAGCCCCTTCGTGGGCGGAGACTATGGGTGGTGGAGGGGGAAAGTTTTGGAGCCGCGGAGGAGAGCACAGCCACAGGGATGCAGAGGGCAAAGTGGGGATATTCCCGCACAAAGGATTGGTGCCAACTGGCACTCAGCAGCCCGAGACGCTTGTCTGCCCACCCGCCCCAGTGGGCACGACTGGGAGCTGAGGCTCGAGCTTCGGTCGGAGCTCCGGGAGAGGACTGGTGTTGGCGCCGTGAACACAGCCTGCAGGGGGTTAGTTCACCACAGCTAGCCAGGAGGGAGTCTGGGGAAAAGTCTGGACCTGCCGAAGAGGCAAGAGACTTTTTCTTCCCTCTTTGTTTCCTGGTGCGTGAGGAGAGGGGATTAAGAGCGCTGCTTAAAGGAGCTCCAGAGACAGGCGTGAGCCACGGCTAAAAACGCGGACCCCAGAGACGGGCATAAGATGCTAAAGCTGTTGCTGCCACCACCAAGAAGCCTGTGTGTGAGCCCAGGTCACTATCCACACCCCCTTTCCAGGGAGCCTGTGCAGCCCGCCACTGCCAGGATCCCAGGATCCAGGGACAACTTCCCTGGGAGAATGCACAGTGCGCCTCAGGCTGGTGCAATGTCACACCGGCGGCAGCGCAGGCTCGCCCGGCATTCCGTGCCCCTCCCTAACCCGCCCCCTGCCGGCCTGAGTGAGGCAGAGTCCCTGAAGCAGGGCTCCTTTAACCCCATCCTGTCTGAGCAAAGAACAGACGCCCTCTGGCGACCTACATGCAGAGGTGGGGCCAAATCCAAAGTTGAGCCCCGGGTGTTGTGAGAGCAAAGAACAGAAAAGGAAATCTCTCCCAGCAGCCTCAGAAGCAGCGGATTAAAGCTCCACAATCAACTTGATGTACCCTGCATCTGTGGAATACATGAATAGACAACGAATCATCCCAAATTGAGGAGGTGGACGTTGAGAGCAAGATTTATGATATTTTCCACTTTTCCTCTTTTTGTGAATGTGTATGTGTATGCTTCTGTGTGAGATTTTGTCTGTATAGCTTTGCTTACACCATTTGTCCTAGGGTTCTATCCGTCCATTTATTATTTTTCTTAATAATTATTTTAATAACTTTATTTTACCTTACTTTATTTTATTTTACTTTGTCTTCTTTCTTTCTTTTTTCCCTTCCTTCCCTCCTCCCTCCCTCCCTCCCTCCCTCCCTCCTTTCTTTCTTTCTTTCTTTCTTTCTTTCTTTCATTCTTCTTCTACTAATTCTTTCTTTCTACTTTTTCTCCCTTTTATTCTGAGACGTGTGGATGTAAGGCTCTTGT
Organism: Orcinus orca; assembly: GCF_937001465.1. Taxonomy (NCBI): domain Eukaryota; kingdom Metazoa; phylum Chordata; class Mammalia; order Artiodactyla; family Delphinidae; genus Orcinus; species Orcinus orca. Next base: position 74,876,285 of record NC_064580.1, read on the forward strand.
TGCTGCAGCCAAGAGTCACTGCTGTGCCTCTGAGGTGCGCAAGCCAACTTCAGGACACTGGTCCACAAGAGACCTCCCAGCTCCACATAATATCAAACAGCGAAAATCTCCCAGAGATATCCATCTCAACACCAGCAGCCAGCTTCACTCAACAACCAGCAAGCTACAGTGCTGGACACCCTATGCCAAACAACTAGCAAGACAGGAATACAACCCTAACTGTTAGCAGAGAGGCTGCCTAAAATCATAATAAGTCCACAGACACCCCAAAACACACCACCACACGTGGATCTTCCCACCAGAAAGACAAGATAGAGCCTCATTCACCAGAACACAGGCACTAGTCCCCTCCACCACGAAGCCTACACAACCAACAGAACCAACTTTAGACACTGGGGGAAGACACTAAAAACAATGGGAACTACGAACCTGCAGCCTGCATAAAGGAGACCCCAAACACAGTAAGAAAAGCAAAATCAGAAGACAGAAAAACACACAGCAGTTGAAGGAAAAAGATAAAAACCCACCAGACCTAACAAATGAAGAGTAAATAGGCAGTCTACCTGAAAAAGAATTCAGAATAATGATAGTAAAGATGATCCAAAATCTTGGAAATACAATAGACAAAAGGCAAGAAACATTTAACAAGGACCTAGAAGAACTAAAGATGAAACAAGCAATGATGAACAACACAATAAATGAAATTAAAAATACTTTAGATGGGATCAATAGCAGAATAACTGAGGCAGAAGAACGGGAAAGTGATGTGGAAGATAAAATAATGGCAATAACTACTGCAGAGCAGAATAAAGATAAAAGAATGAAAAGAACTGAGGACAGTCTCAGAGACCTCTGGGGCAACATTAAACACACCAACACTCGAATTATAGGGGTTCCAGATTAAGAGAAAAGGAAAGGGACTGAGAAAATATTTGAAGAGATTATAGTTGAAAACTTCCCTAAAATGGGAAAGGAAATAGTTAATCAAGTCCAGGAAGCACAGAGAGTGCTATACAGGATAAATCCAAGGAGAAATATGCCAAGACACATATTAATCAAACTGTCAAAAATTAAATACAAAGAAAACATATTAAAAGCAGCAAGGGAAAAACAACAAATAACACACAAGGGAATCCCCATAAGGTTAACCGCTGACCTTTCAGCAGAAACTCTGCAAGCCAAAAGGGACTGGCAGGATATATTTAAAGTGATGAAGGAGAAAAACCTGCAACCAAGACTGCTCTACCCAGCAAGGATCTCATTCAGATTTGGTGGAGAAATTACAACCTTTACAGACAAGCAAAAGCTGAAAGAGTTCAGCACCACCAAACCAGCTTTTCAACAAATACTAAAGGAACTTATCTAGGCAAGAAACAGAAGAGAAGGAAAAGACCTACAATAACAAACACAAAACAATTAAGAAAATGGGAATAGGAACATCCGTATCCATAATTACCTTAAATGTAAATTGACTAAATGCTCCCATCACAGAAACAGATTGGCTGAATTGATACAAACACAAGACCCATATATATGCTGTCTACAAGACACCCACTTCAGACCTAGACACACATACAGACTGAAAGTAAGGGGATGGAAAAAGTTATTCCAAGCAAATGGAAACAAAAAGAAAGCTGGAGTAGCAGTTCTCATATCAGACAAAATAGACTTTAAAATAAAGACTATTAGAAGAGACAAAGTAGGACACTACATAATGATCAAGGGATCGATCCAAGAAGAAGATATAACAATTGTAAATATTTATGCACCCAAAATAGGAGTACCTCAATACATAAGGAAAATACTAACAGCAATAAAAGGGGAAATCGACAGTAACACATTCATAGTAGGGGACATAAACACCCCACTTACACCAATGGACAAATCATCCAAAATGAAAATAAATAAGGAAACACAAGCTTTATATGATACATTAAACAAGATGGACTTAATTGATATTTATAGGACATTCCATCCAAAACAACAGAATACACATTTTTCTCAAGTACTCATGGAACATTCTAAAGGATAGATCATATCTTGTGTCACAAATCAAGCCTTGGTAAATTTAAGAAAATTGAAGTTGTATCAAGTATCTTTTCTGATCACATGCTATGAGACTAGATATCAATTACAGGAAAAGATCTCTAAAAAATACAAACACATGGAGGCTAAACAATACAATACTTAATAACAAAGTGATCACTGAAGAAATAAAAGAGGAAATGAAAAAATACCTAGAAACAAATGATAATGGAGACACGATGACCCAAAACCTATGGGATGCAGCAAAAGCAGTTCTACAAGGGAAGTATTTAGCAATACAATCCTACCTTAAGAAACAGGAAACAGCTCGAATAAACAACCTAACCTTGCACCTAAAGCAATTAGAGAAAGAAGAACAAAAAAATCCCGAAGTTAGCAAAAGGAAAGAAAGCATAAAGATCAAATCAGAAATAAATGATAAAGGAATGAAGGAAACGATAGCAAAGATCAATAAAACTAAAAGCTGGTTCTTTGAGAAGATAAACAAAAGTGATAAACCATTAGTCAGACTCATCAGGAAAAAAGGGAGAAGACTCAAATCAATAGAATTAGAAATGAAAAAGGAGAAGTAACAACTGACACTGCAGAAATACAAGGGATCATGCAAGATTACTACAAGCAACTCTATGCCAATGAAATGGACAACCTGGAAGAAATGGACAAATTCTTAGAAATGCACAGCCTGCCAAGACTGAATCAGGAAGAAATAGAAAATATGAGCAGACCAATCACAAGCACTGAAATTGAAACTGCGATTAAAAATCTTCCAACAAACAAAAGCCCAGGACAAGATGCCTTCACAGGCGAATTCTATCAAACATTTAGAGAAGAGCTAACACCTATCCTTCTCAAACTCTTCCAAAATACAGCAGAGGGAGGAACACTCCCAAACTCATTCTATGAAGCCACCATCACCTTGATACCAAAACCAGACAAGGTTGTAACAAACAAAGAAAACTACAGGCCAATATCACTGATGAATATAGATGCAAAAATCCTCAACAAAATACTAGCAAACAGAATCCAACAGCACATTAAAAGGATCATACAACATGATCAAGTGGGGTTTATTCCAGGAATGCAAGGATTCTTCAATATACGCAAATCAATCACTGCGATACACCATATTAACAAATTGAAGGAAAAAAACCATATGATCATCTCAATAGATGCAGAGAAAGCTTTCGACAAAAATCAACACCTACTTATGATAAAAACTCTGCAGAAAGTAGGCATAGAGGCAACTTTCTTCAACACAATAAAGGCCATATATGACAAACCCACAGCCAACATCGTCCTCAATGGTGAAAAACTGAAACCATTTCCACTAAGATCAGGAACAAGACAAGGTTGCCCATTCTCACCACTCTTATTCAATATAGTTTTGGAAGTTTTAGCCACAGCAATCAGAGAAGAAAAGGAAATAAAAGGAATCCAAATCAGAAAAGAAGTAAATCTGTCACTGTTTGCAGATGACATAATACTATACATAGAGAATCCTAAAGGTGCTACCAGGAAACTACTACAACTAATCAATGAAATTGGTAAAGTAGTAGGATACAAAATTAATGCACAGAAATCTCTGGCATTCCTATACACCAATGATGAAAAATCTGAAAGTGAAATCAAGAAAACACTCTCATTTACCATTGCAACAAAAAGAATAAAATATCTAGGAATAAATCTACCTAAGGAGACAGAAGACCTGTACGCCGAAAATTATAAGACACTGATGAAAGAAATTAAATATGAAACAAATAGATGGAGAGATATACCATGTTCTTGCATTGGAAGAATCAACATTGTGAAAATGACTCTACTACCCAAAGCAATCTACACAGTCAATGCAATCCCTATCAAAACACCATTGGCATTTTTCACAGGACTAGAACAAAAAATTTCACAATTTGTATGGAAACACAAAAGACCCCGAATAGCAAAAGCAATCTTGAGAATGAAAAACGGTACTGGAGGAATCAGGCTCCCTGCCTTCAGATTATAGTACAAAGGTACAGTCATCAAGAAAGTATGGTACTGGCACAAAAACAGAAATATAGATCAACGGAGCAGGATAGAAAGCCCAGAGATAAACCCACACATATATGGTCACCTTATCTTTGATAAAGAAGGCAGGAATGTACAGTGGAGAAAGGACACCCTCTTCAATAAGTGGTGCTGGGAAAACTGGACAGGTACATGTAAAAGTATGAGATTTGATCACTCCCTAACACCATATACAAAAATAAGCTCAAAATGGATTAAAGACCTAAATGTAAGGCAAGAAACTATCAAACACTTAGAGGAAAACATAGGCAGGACACTCTATGACATAAATCACAGCAATATCCTTTATGACCCACTTCCTAGAGAAATGGAAATAAAAAGAAAAATAAACAAACGGGATCTAATGAAACTTCAAAGCTTTTGCACAGCAAAGGAAACCATAAACAAGACAAAAAGACAACCCTCAGAATGGGAGAAAGTATTTGCAAATGAAGCAACTGACAAAGGATTAATCTCCAAAATTTGTAAGGAGCACATGCAGCTCAATAACAAAAAAAACAAATAACCCAATCCAAAAATGGGCAGAGGTCCTAAATAGAAATTTCTCCAAAGAAGATATACAGACTGCCAACAAACACATGAAAGAATGCTCAACATCATTAATCATTAGAGAAATGAAAATCAAAAGTACAATGAAATATCATCTCACACCAATTAGAATCACCATCATCAAAAAATCTAGAAACAATAAATGCTGAATAGGGTGTGGAGAAAAGGGAACACTCTTGCACTGCTGGTGGTAATGTGAATTGGTACAGCCACTATGGAGAACAGTATGGAGGTTCCTTAAAAAAGTGCAAGTAGAACTACCATATGACCCAGCAATCCCACTACTGGGCATATACCCTGAGAAAACCATAATTCAAAAAGAGTCATGTACCAAAATGTTCATTGCAGCTCTATATACAATAGCCCGGAGACAGAAACAACCTAAGTGTCCATCATTGGATGAATGGATAAAGAAGATGTGGCCCATATATACAATGGAATATTACTCAGCCATAAAAAGAAACAAAATTGAGCTATTTGTAATGAGGTGGATAGACCTAGAGTCTGTAATATAGAGTGAAGTTAGTCAGAAAGAGAAAGGCAAATACTGTATGCTAACACATATATATGGAATTTAAGAAAAAAAATGTCATGAAGAACCTAGGGGTAAGACAGGAATAAAGGCACGGACCTACTAGAGAATGAACTTGAGGATATGGGGAGGGGGAAGGGTAAGCTGTGAGAAAGCGAGAGAGAGGCGTGGACATATATACACTACCAAACGTAAGGTAGATAGCTAGTGGGAAGCAGCCGCATAGCACATGGAGAGCAGCTCGGTGCTTTGTGACTGCCTGGAGGGGTGGGATAGGGAAGTTGGGAGGGAGGGAGATGCAAGAGGGAAGAGATATGGGAACATATGTATATGTATAACTGATTCACTTTGTTATGAAGCAGAAACTAACACATCATTGTAAAGCAATTATACTCCATTAAAGATGTAAAAACAAAACAAAACCAACAAAAAGACTACAATGAGGTTTCACCTCACACCAGTCAAAATGGCTATCATCAAAAAATTTACATACAATAAATGCTGGAGAGGGTATGGATAAAGGACAACCCTCCTACACTGTTGTTGGGAATGTCAATTGGTACAGCCACTATGGAGAGCAGTATGGAGGTTCCTTAAAAAACTAAAAATAGAACTACCATATTACCCAGCAACCCAACTCCTGGGCATATTTCTGGAGAAAACCATAATTCAAAAAATACATGCAGAACAGTGTTCACTGCATCACTAGTTACAGTAGCTGGGACATGGAAGCAACCTAAATGTTCATCAAAAGAGGAATGGATAAAGAAGATGCAGTACATATACACAGTGGACTCTTGCATAAAATAACAAAATAATGCCATTTGTGGCAACATGGATGGACCTAGAGATTGTCATAGTGAGTAAAGTAAGTCAGACACAGAAAGACAAATACCATATCATATCGCTTATGTGTGGAATCTATAAAAAAGTGTACAAATGAACTTACTTAGAAAACAGAAGTAGAGTCACAGATGTAGAAAACAATCATTGTTACCAGGGGATAAGCGGGGGAGGGATACATTGGGAGGTTGAGATTGACATAAACACACTACTATATATAAAATAGATAACTAATAAGGACCTACTGTATAGCACAGGGAAATCTACTCAGTACTCTGTACTGGCCTGTATGGGAAAAGAATCTAAACAAAGAGTGGATATATGTATATGTATAACTGATTCACTTTGCTGTACACCTGAATGTTAACACAACATTGTAAATCGACTATACTCCAATAAAATTTTTAGAAAAAGAAATTAAAGAGGATCTAAATTGAAAAGGATCCCATGCTTATTGACCAGAAGACAGTTTTGTTTACATGGCAATAATACCTGAAGTGTCCTACATATTCAATGAATTTTCTGTAAAAATTCCAGTGGGATCTTTTTTAACAGAAATTAACAAGCTTAACCTAAATCCCATATGGAAAAGCAAAAGACCACAAACAGCTAAAACTTTCTTGAAAAGAAAAGTTTAGAGACTCACACTCCTGCTTTCACAACTTCAATAAAATGCTATAATAATCAAGACAGTATGGTACTAGCATAAAGACAGATAAATAGATTAATGGAGTGAAACTGAAAGTCTACATATTTGGCCTTACATTTATGGTAGTTTGATTGACAAGGATGCCAAGTCAATTTAATGGGGGAAAGGATAGCATATTCCATAAATGAGTCTGGGACAACTGGATATCCCCATGCACAAGAATGAACTTGGATACCTAATTTACAATATATAAAAAATTAACTCAAATGGATCCTAAATCTAAATGTAATAGATAAAAATATAAAACTCTTTAGAAGACAATGTGGGTGTAAATATTAATGACCTTGTATTAGTCAATGGTTTCTTACATATGATACCAAAAGCACAAGTGAGTAAAGAAAAAAATAGATGTATTGGACTTTCTCAAAATTAAAAACTTGTGCTACAAATGATACAATCAAGATAGTGAAAAGACAATCCATGGAATGGAAGAAAATGTTTGCAAATCATATCTCTGATAAGGGACTTGTATCCAGAATATATAAATATCTCTTGCAATTCAACAATAAAATAGCAAATAATACAATTTAAAAATGAAGAAAGACTTTAGTCATTTCTTCAAGAAGATATACAAATGCTCAGTAAGCACATGAAAAAATACTATGCAACACTAATTATTGGAGAACTACAAATCAAGAGTGCAATGAGATACCACTTCCCACCCCTTAGAATGGCTACAATCCAACAGATGGACAATAACAAATGTTTGGGAGGATGGAGAGAAATTGGAATCCTCTTACATCACTGGTGGGAATGTAAAATGGTGCAGCTGTTTTGGAAAAGTCTAGCAGTTCTTCAAAAAGTTAAACAGAGTTACCATGTGCTCAGCAATTCTACTCTTCTTTATATACTCAAAGAAATGAACACATATGTCCACACAGATTTGTACCCAGATATTTACAGTAGCATTTTTCAAAATTGAAAACAGCCCCTAAATGTCCATCAGTTGATGAATGGATAAATAAAAGGTTGTACATCCATAAAATGGACTATTATTTAGTAACAAAAATCAATGAAGTACTGACACATGCTAAAACATGGATGAATCTTGAAAACATGCAAAGTGAAAGAATTCAGCCACCAAAGACCACATTTTGATTATCCCATTTATGTGAAATGTCAAAAACAGACTTTTGCTGAAACTATTCATAAAGAGTCACTTTCTATTTGGTTTTGCTAAATTGTTGAGATGTAAGCTATGGTCGTACTGCTAACATGAGGAGAGACCCTGCCTAAGAATGACGTCTATCCAGGAAAGAGCAGAGCCAAAAGATATACAGATTTCTGAAGACATATTTTGATCACACAAATCCATCTGGACACCAAGCAATCCCAATTACGTGAATTAACTAATTCCCAGTTTAAGTTGGGTTTCTGGCATGTGCAACTGAAAGAGCCCTGACTAATATGGTTGGTTAAACAACTAATTATTTGTTTTTCACTTTCATTGTATTTACTGTATTGTAAATACAGTAAAAGTGTGCTCTTGAATTTTATTGACCATAATAGCTATGTCTTTTTGTGAACATTCATTCTTCAGTAGAATTATTGGCCAGCAGAAAACACCAAACTCTGTCTAGGGGCATATATATCAGTTAAACATGCTATAACTTGGATTATAACATAACCAAAGTCATATCCAAATTTCATTAAAAATACATTACTTTCTAGTGGTAATAGTTGTCCTTCCACCACTGGAGGGTTGGTTATGAGATGAATATATTTCTTGTCTCAACTTCGAGAGTTCCTTACAAATAAAAGACAATATAATCATTTGAAAACCATAGAAACATGAGGTAAGAGGTATGTTTGATAATTTAACAACGTTACTAAAGAATAATTACTTTTTTCCCTTCCTTTTTAGCCTTGAGGTAAGAATGTTCCAATCCCACTTGTTGAATTCCATATAGTCTTGCTTCATGGTACCTAATCAGTTACATTATAAGTCTCTGCAGGAATCCACTAACTGGTTCTATACTTAAGGGATAACATGAGATAGAATGGGCATGATTCTCAAGATGAAGATGTGAAAATTTTTGTTCCAAAAAGATTTAAATGTGTATCTATAGCAGAAAAATATGAAATTTCAATATGGAAGTAGATATTGTTTCATAACAGAAAATCTATCACTGAATGTTACTACAAATACCATTTGTTCAATAACAGCAATACAACATTAGCCACGATTTGGGTAGTTTCTTCCTTCAGTACCTATTTTATGACAGATCTTGGGCTACATGCTACAGACATAGAAAGGAATATAACACAGTCCCTTGCTGAAGCAGCTCACAGCCTTATTGGGAGTTTGACTGCCAATGAGGTAGAAAATCAATGTCTTAAAATTATTAAAGGCACAATAGCACATATTTTTTGCTTCAATTCTAGCTTTCATTTGAATTATTTCTCCTGAAATGTGAGTCTTCTACTTCTCGTAGGCACTCACATTCTACTTCATGAATAAAGTAAGTCTTGGAAACATGTCTTTTTATAGTTTGTGGGAAGTATTTATCCTACAGGGCTGAGTTGTATGGTTTGTCTCCACCTTGACCCCTTCTCTGTTACCTCCGATTGATGCTTTATAAGGGAATCCTTCTCTTCCAGCAAGCTTGTCAGTTCATGAATCTTGAATTGGAAGTCACTGCAACTTCCTTCTCTTCTTGAAACATCTTTTTGGTACTGATTTAATTGAGTCTAAGGATTTAAAAAGAACTAAGAATTATTATAATTCTCATTAACAAAATGGGTAACTGAGTTCCAGAGAGGTTAAGTGACATAAAGTCATACAGCTAGTTATGAAATGAAGAGCAAAATACCAATAGTTATAAACATTTAAAGAGCTTTATGAATGTAATATGTGAACTGAAATGCCAATTAGGAATTTCTCACTTTTTTAAGATTTATTGTTTATTTTTGGCTGTGTCGGATCTTAGTTGCAGTACATGGGATCTTCATTGAGGCTTCTACCTAATTGTGGCATGTGGGGTTTCTCTTCTCTAGTTGTGGCGCACAGGTTCCAGAGCACATGGGCTCTGTAGTTTGTGGCAACGTGGGCTCTCTAGTTGAGGTGCACGAGCTCAGTAGTTGTAGCATGTGGGCTCTAGCTGCCCCATGGTATGTGGGATCTTAGTTCCCTGACCAGGAATCGAACCCGAGTCCCCTGCATTGTAAGGTGGATTCTTTATCACTGGACCACCAGGGAAGTCCAATAAATTTCTCATTTTTAAAAGGTGACTTTACTATTTAGGCTTAAGCATTACTTAAGTAAAAGTCCTAGGCAACAAGAATTAAAATAAAGCTAAGAAAACAGGTACTTTATATTCCTTCAAATACTAATTAAGGAAAACTCAATAACAAATATTATATCATAATTTGCAGTTCACAACATATTCCTCCTGCATGACTCATCTCAGTCCTCACAGCAGCCCTCCGAGATAAGTATTATTATAATCTTTATTTACAAAACAGGTAAATGAGATCCAGAGACACGAAGGCACAACAGCTACTAAGCAACATAGCTGCAACTCTATGACAAGTCTTCTGACTGCAAATCCTGTCCATTTCCCTTTTTACTGCATTATGTGTGCACAGATGGCTGTTTAGGTTAAAGTGTTATTAGTAACGTTCAGATGGAAAATAAACCAGTGGAGGACATCTGCAAGAAACATCAGCAGACTTTTGAACAAATTCTATTTTGTTTCATTTTGATTTTTGGTAAAGACTGTACATTATATTTGGAGAGAAAAAACTGTGGTCAGTTTTTCTATTAAAATATTTGAGTTTATATAACTACAATTAGGAATCAGTAAATTAAGGGTTAGTCAATTTGACCTAGAATGACAAAATAAGGCAATGTATATTTATTCTCACAAATATCACCTTAATTTTGATGCCAATTACAGGTATATAATTCAACAGTTCTTATCCATGTGCTTGACAAAACTCTTGCTAGCTATCATCCTTCAAAATCAAGTGAGGATATTTATGAAGTCAAATGCGGCTTCACTGGATAATCTTGAAAGTTGCTTGGCTGCATAGAGCAAGCTTTAGGCAAGATCATAAAGTGTTCCCCTGTCACCATAAGTAAATAAATAGAAATTAAAAATCAACAACCCTGCACTTAAGGTCTTCTTTTGCTTTCCTAGAAAAGATGAAACTAAATTACAAGACAATTTAACAATATTCCCTACATAGTGATATGTATTTAAAGAAATGGTTCTATGGCATACTCCTAAAACTCTACCTTTGGTTGATTTTTCTTTGTAGCATTAAACTTGAGACTATCATTATCTTATTAGAAAGTTTGTGCTGAACTGTGTATTTATGCAGTGTAGGATCTACATACCCTTAGTTTGCAGATCTCTCTATCTTTCTCCATTCTTAAGCTTTTTACCATCTCCATGCAATGGTTGCCAATCTCAGCCATTTTAGCCTGCAGCATCGGGCCTGTGCAAGTCTCTGAGAGCTACACAAGACAAAATAAATTTCTGTAGTTAGACTGTTATGAAGGAAACACATATTATATTACAAGACATTAATAGATGAAAACCACTTGATTAAACAAGACATTGAAATAATGAGAGTGATTTTTAGGAACTGCATTATACAGCTCAGATGGCAGTGAGTTAAGACCTAACTGCATGTGAGATCATCAGAAAGCAGTCTACATATTTTCTCGAGATGAATTGGATATATGTATATATATATATATATATATATATATATATATATAGCCAATGCTAGGATTACAACCATATAACTAAGACAATAACACACATTTAAAACAAAATTTGAATACCTTCACTCTAAGATTTTTATTCTCTTGCTCTAAATTACGCTTACAGTATTCCAGTTCTTTTAGTTTATATTCTATGTCTGATAGTGTATGCCGAAGAGAAAGGTTGTTTTCTTCCAATGCTTGGCATTTTGAGGTTGAGTCTTGAAGTCCTTGCTGTAAAGACACAGTAAATAAGACAAATGGATTCTACTTTTTGGGAGAGAGTGCTTTTAGTTGATTAATTCAATGAAACAAAGCAAATATTGATATTTTTCCATGCCCAGTTTTCTTATATATTTAACCTTAAAAGGTAAGTTAAGGGCTTCCCTGGTGGCGCAGTGGTTGAGAGTCCACCTGCCGATGCAGGGGACTCGGGTTCATGTCCCAGTCCGGGAAGATCCCACATGCCGTGGAGCGGTTAGGCCCGTGAGACATGGCCACTGAGCCTGCGCGTCTGGAGCCTGTGCTCCGCAACGGGAGAGGCCACAACAGTGAGAGGCCCGTGTACCGCAAAAAAAAAAAAAAAAAAAGGTAAGTTAAATCAGCTATGAAAGACATCATTACCCTCACTTGCCTATCTTGAGTGAGAAGGAATCAAGATCAGATGAATTTTCAGTGTACCAATCTAGCAACCTGACTCTTGCTGCTTTTTGACAATACTGTAACCTGCCTTTTAGTAGGCACCAAAATGACCATATGCCTGATTATGTGACAAATGAAAACTCAGCCAAATTTGGGACTGTCATGGGAATGAATTTTAAGAATGGACTGGCCTCAGAGACTCATTACGATTTCCTAAGAATCCTCTCTGCTCAGGTATCTGGAGAAATCTTCTAGAGTTCATTCATTCAGTTATTCATTGCACAAACATGTGTTAAGATCTACAAAAACTTTTTTTATTGACACATTAGTAGATTAAATGAACGAGTGAACTTAGATTTTCAATATTTATACAATTTTTGTCACCCAACAAAACAGATAATTGTGGATAGTATATACTTTATATCTAAAATACTTGGGGTTATCTATTTTTCTGAGAGGGCTTCAGTATTTGGAAATACCTAAAGCCACTCAATTCCCATATGAACAAATTCTTCCATCATATTTAATTTTCTGGATTATATCTCATAACTCCAATGTGCTAGTAATTGTGCATATGAAAAACTATCAAATTTATTATCAAAGAAAATGTCAACTTACCTGCTGCTGGCGATTATTTGCTCTCACTGATGCTAAGAGTTCTTCATACTCTTTTATTTGAGTTTCTTTGAATGCCAAGTCTTTCTCAAGTCTTATCTTGTCATTTTCCAGTGACTAGAAGCAAAATTATTTATGACTCAGAATTACAGAATCCTGTCAACAGTTATGTAATACAAAGACCTGTTTACATTGGAAGGTTTAAATAAGCACTTGTTTCATTTGTAATTGTTTAATAAAACGGAATTCTTAAAAGTTAATCAAACTATGGGATACAAAGGATTGAAAATTTAAAAACCTGCATCAATGGACATTTTGATGAATTGACTAATTGTAAGTACAATGAAGCAGAACCTTTTGAATTATTTTAATGTTTTTCTTCAATCTACAAAGACCCTTGTTAATCCCAGCAGGTGGTGAATTTTCAAATTAAGAGTCTAAATGTGTTCATCAGAACCCAGAAACAAGAAAGCCCACTCCAAAGTCCCCAAGGAGTTATTCATTGTATGGAAAGTATTCTGAATGTATCTAGCTGATGTCATGAAGAGCACCAATTAAAATAGAAAATGTTAAGTTCTTAGAGAAAGAAGTTTTCAAGTATTCAAATAAATTCAAAGTATGCTTTATTATTACAGAAAAGGGGAAAGTATGAATCAGAGTCAGATTATTGTAATTTTACAAACTACTCCCTGGTTTTATGCATTAAATTACCTTAGCGGTAAACTAAGTAGTAAGTGTTCACCCAACTTTCATTTTCACATTGGATAATTCTTTACTCCTCTCTCCCAACCCCAATTAACTATTTCAGGAAAATAACTATATCTGGGTGAGCACAATGTTGTTGTGTTGTATTAAATTTTAGAAAGGTATACTGAATGCTTTGATTTCTATGTTATGAAGCTAGGATCTAGAAAAGATTTGGAAAGAAAAATCAAAATAAATGTTACTGTCAAGTCATTCTGAAGATTTCCAAGCTCCTCCCGTATGTTGCTGAATGTGGACAGCACTAGCCGGAGTGATTTATCAGACATACCCCTCATCTGGAGGAAGAAAATTATTGATGGTTTATTTTTACTAGCATTTAAAAATAGGCAGTATAAGTAATAATAATCTTATTTTTTCTATTCCTACAAGCAAACTTATTAACAGTTTCATTTTTGATATGGCAATATTAGAATAGTGATGCAGGGCATTTGGTCAATAACATGCATTAGTAATCCAAGCAATATCCCTGAAGAGTACCTGAAGAGATCATAGCTATGCTATTAAAACAAGGGTCTCTTATTTTTTCCATGATAAAGTATCATCTTTCTCATGACAGAAATGTATCATCAAATTCTTAAATTTACTTTTCTTCTCTATTTAAAGATTAGAAAAGATGAGACAGTCAACCTTCAAGTAATAAATTGCATCTCCCTAAGTGTGTTGTCAAATGCATAGATTTTGCCTGAGTTGAGAAGAATCTAATACAAATTAAGTTTAACCTTGAAGTATAGAAATGTCTCAAAATTTAAAGAGGGAGAAAAACCCTTTAACTAGATTAAACTCATTTCTTCAAAGAAAAGTGGTTTTGAAAACAGGCAACTTCTGTTTCTGAAAAGATGGAGCAGAAATACTTTTCTCTATTTTTCCTGCTAAGTCTAACTAAAACCCCTGCACTTTATGTATAAAACAAACATAAAAAGACTCTGAAAGTTAAAAAAGAAGAATGAAGTCTGGTTGAGAACATTGGGAGCTAAGGAATAATACGGAAGTGATTTCCTGGGTTTTCTTTTTGCTTCATATATGAGTGGTATTGGGCAAACCAATAACAAAGAAACACCAGTGGATACAGACAACAAAAGTCCCTAGAAAAGCCTGCTCTTTCTACCCAAAGTACCATGAAAAGGGCAGCCTAGCAAGGCAGATAGCATTTAGATAATAACCAGTCTACTCCAGCCAAACACCACAGAAAAAACCTGCAACTCTATTCTACGCCCACCCAAACCATCAAAAGCCAAGAAGGGAACGTAGACTCTCTATCTCAACCTCCCTGCTTGGGTGATGTCAGAGAATTCTTAGTGAAGTGTCAAGACTTTCATCATTGCCCAACAGAAATGAGGCCACTCACATTGCAGTGTCAGTAAAGGCCAACAAGGGAACAGTAACACAACACACCTCCCCATCCAAACCAGGGTGTTTTCAGTGGAAGCCTAGTAGAGAGCCACACTTCCTACACCTGCCAAGGAAGAACAAAGAGCTACTCCCCCAACCTGTGTCAACAGAGGCAGAATGGGGAACCTGGACTTCCACCCCCACATGGCAGTAACAAGTCATGCCCCTACTTCCCCTGTTGCTCAGTATCAGAGGAGGTCTGCTAAAACAGAAGATGTGAATAAGATCCAAAGTCAGAAAACAGTACCCAAAATGTCCAGGTTTCAATTTTAAAAAAGTCACTTATTCTAAGAACCAGGAAATCTCAACTTGGTAAGAAAAAAGGGTTAATACATGCCAACATCAAGATATCAGAAAAGTTAGAATTATCTGATAAGGATTTTAAGGCAGCCATTTTAAAAAGGTTTCAAAGTGACTAAATGTCCATCAACAGAGGAATGGATAAAGAAGATGTGGCACATATATACAATGGAATATTAGTCATAAAAAGGAACAAAATAGTGCCATTTGCAGAGACGTGGATGGATCTAGAAACAGTCATACAGAGTGAAGTAAGTCAAAAAGAGAAAAACAAATATCACATAATATCACTTATATGTGGAATCTAGAAAAATGGTAGAGAAGAACTTATTTGCAAAGTAGAAATAGAGTCACAGATGTAGAGAACAAACTTATGGTTACCAAGAGGGGAAGGGAGGGGTGGGATGAACTGAGAGATTGGGACTGACATAAATACACTACTATGTGTAAAATAGATAACGAATGAGAGCCTACTGTGTAGCACAGGGAACTCTACTCAGTGCTCTGTGGTGACCTAAATGGGAAGGAAATCTAAAAAAGAAGGGATATATGTGTATGTAAGACTGATTCACTTTGCTGTACAGCAAGAAACTAACACAACATTGTAAAGCAATGATACTCTAATAAAAATTAATTTAAAAAACACACCAAATTAAAAAAAGTTTCAACAAGAAATTGCAAAGATTTAAAACAAATAAAAAATAGAAAGTCTCAGCAACAAAACAGAAAATCTCAGAAAACAAACAGAAGCTATAAAGAGTAACTAAATGAAAATTTTAGAACTGAAAACTCAATAATTAAAAAGCAAAACAAAAACAAAAACCTCAGTGGATGGACTAAAAAGCAGAAAGGAAAGCATAGAGCAAAGAATCAGTGAACTTGAAGACAGAACAATAGAAAATACTGAGTTCTGAACATCAGAGAGAAAATAGGTTGGAAGAAAATTGAACAGAGCCTCAGTGTCCAGTGGGAGTATGACATATATCTAACATTCATGTCATCAGAATCCTAGAAGGAAAAAAGAAAGAGGGGGGAGCTGAAAAAGTATATGAAGAAATAATGGCTGTAAACTTCCCCAAATTAGCAAAAAAAATACACAGATTTAAGAAGTTGAGCAAACCCTAAACAGGATAGACCCAAAGAAATCCATGCCTGGACATATGAGGCAAACTTCTTAAAACTGAAGATAAATTTAAAATCTTAAAAGCAGCAAAAGAAACCTTAACTATTGGGAATAGCAATTCAAATGACAGCCGATTTCTCATGAAAAATCATAGAGGCCAGAAGGAAGTGGCATACATTTTTAAAGTGATGAATGAAAAGAATTGTCAACTACAAATTCTGTATGCAATGAAAACAACCTTTAGGAATGAAGGGAAAATCACATTTTCAGAGGAAAAGAAAAAGAATTTTTCACTAGCAGACCTACCCTTAAAAAAATGGCTGAAGGAAGTTCTCTGAAGAAAAAGAAAATGATAAAAGAAGAAATTTGGAATATCAAGAAGGAAGAAGTAACACAATAAGCAAAAATATAGGTAAATACAGTAGGCTTTCCTTCTCCTTTTGAATTTTCTAAATTATATTTGAAGATTGAAGCAAAATATATATATATATATAACACTGTGTGATGTGGCTCTCAATGCCTGTAGAGGAAATATTTTAAAAATTATAAATGTGGAGGTTAAAGAAAGATAAAAGAAGCAAAATTTTCTGCAGTTCACTGAAACTGATTAAATGTTGACACCAATACACGGGGATAAGTTATGGGTATATAATGTAATACTTAGAGCAACCCCTAAAAAAGCTATACTACGTGATACACTCAGAAGCACTAGAGGTAAATCAAAATGGAATTCTAAAACATATTCAAGTAATCCACATGAAAGCAAGACAAAGAAAACAGAAACAAAAAACAGAACAAACAGAAAACACAATGGCAGATCTAGCCCTAACATATCAATAATTACAACTTGGTCTAAATACACCAGTTAAAAGACAGATTGACAGAATGATAAGAAAAAACATGACCTCACTATGTGTTTTCTATAAGAAATTCATTTCAAAGATAATGAAAATTAAAATATACATAATGAAATTTAAAAGTTGGGAAAAAAGATATACCATGCAAACATTAATCAAAAGAAAGGAGTGCTATTGATATTAGATAAAAATAACTTCAGAGCAAAGAAAATTACCAGGAACACAGAGGGACAGTACATAATAAGAGTCAGTCCACCAAGAAGACATAGCAATCCTAAATGTTTATGCACCAGACAACAGAGCTACAAAATGTATCAAACAAAAACTGATAGAACTGAAAGGAGAAATAGACAAACCCATAGATATAACTGAAGACTTTTATACCCCTCTCTCGGCAACTGATAGTACTGCTTAGAAGAAAATGAGCAAGAATACATAATACAATAATTCAACAATACCATCAACCAAAGGATCTAATCAGCATTTATAGAATACTTCATCCAACAACAGATGCACATTCCTTTCATATACCCATGGAACATATACCAAAATAGATCATATCCTTGACTATCAAACTTAGCCATTTCAAAAAAATTAATCTCATATGGAGTATATTTTCTGCCCACAGTGGAATCAAACTAGAAATGAATAACAGAAAGACAATAGGAAAATCTCTAAACACTTAGAAAGTAAACAATACACTTCTAAATAATCCACCAGTCAAAGCAGAAGTCTAAAGGGAAATAAAAATATATAAAACTGAAAGAAAATGAAAATACATATCATAACTTGTGGGACACAACTAAAGCCATGCTGAGAGGATATTTATAGCACTAAATGCTTACATTAGAAAATAGAAAAGGTGTGAAATCAATAATCTAACTTTCTATATCAAGAAACTAGACAAAGAAGATCAAAATAAACCAAAAGCAAGCAAAGGAAGGAAATAATACAGACGAGAAAAAAAATCAATGGAAGTGTAAACAGGAAAACAATAGAGATCAATAAACTAAAATATAGTTCTTTGAAAAAAATCAATAAAATTGATAAACCTCCAACAAGACTGACAACAAAAAAAGAAAGAAGACACAAATCACTAGTGTCAGGAGTTAAATAGGGAAGAGTAATACAGACCCCACAGACATCAAAAGGATAATAAGGGAATACTGTGAATAGTTATGCACATATAAATTTGATAATTTAGTTGAAATTGACTACTTCCTTGAAAAACACAGATTACCACAACTCACCCAACACGAAACAGATCATTTGACTAGACCTGTAACTACTAAGGAATTGAATTTAGAATTTTTTTAAACTGCTGAAAAATATATATCCATGCCCAGATATTTTCACTGAAGGATTATACCAAATGTTTAACGAAGAGTTAACACTATGTCTATACATTTTCTTCCAGAAAACAGAAAAGGAAGAGACATTTACCAATTCATTTCATGATGCTAGATTATCCTGACACCAAAATCAAAGCAAATACAAGAAAACTACAGACTAATGTTTCTCAGGAACTTAGATGCAAACATTCTCAGAGTTTTTTGAGGAAATAGGCCTTGAATGCACTTTGGATGGACATCCTGCCACCAGAAATAATATCAAGGATGTATCCAAGATTCAGGTTCTGCAGAGCATATGTGTTCCCCATACCACTGTCTCTTTATAATACAGACTGTGTGCCACTAAAAATATTTCATTTAAGTTTCACAGATAAGATGTCAGGTCCAATATCTGGATGATCAACAAAGATTTGAGACCAAATATCAAACTTAGAAATTTTCCTCACTAGACAAAACTAGAGTATCTTTAGAATCCTTTCTTGCAAACACATGTACTCTTCATTTTAGCCTTATTTCTTTAGCACCTATCTTGATCTGTCTTGGTCTGTCTCTCCCTTCAGTGTAGGGGAATTTACTGCTGCAGTGGTCTCTAGCATTCCACAATTCAGGAAAATCAAGTCATTGGCCTTTCCATCTGCCAGGGGTAGGGTAGGGAGGTATAGAAAGTAGAATGGAGAAGAGGAGGGCAAATCCTATAAGTTAGAGTCAGGTTGTGCTACAGCAGTGAGGAGAGAATAAGGGCATTCCACAGCCCGGAATATTTCTATAATGATTTCCTGAATGCTAGTCATTCAATACTAGTGTTTGATAGTCTGACCAAACTATAATGCAACCCTTGTTTAATCAAAATGCAATCAACTCTTGTGAAATAGGAATTTTATTTGGGACTTTCTGTCCTTAATTAAAGGAAACATCCTGGGCTAGTGGTTTGTTAGTGTTGCCTTCACAGCCACTCTTGACCCCATCTCACCTGCAGAATATAGCGAATTTGCTGTTTTGTAAATTCTGACAATCCTTTAGGAATCAACGATTCAGTGTCTTCTGACTGTAAGAAAAGAGAGGCTTATCTTTCAACAGATACATTTTAGTGTTTTAATCAGAGGGTCAGCAGACTTTTGTAGAGAGGGACGTGTTTTTATGGATATCAGAAGATTACTTCACTTTCTGGGTAATAGTTGCCACAAACTTTACTTCTAGCATTATCAGTTCTTACTTTTTAAAAAAATCATTGTACTACATACACCATGGAAAGAACCCTGAATTACAGGAAGTTTAGGGGGAAGTTTGGGGCAATCAATCAGATGTCCCATTTCTATTTTTTAAAAAGAGCAACTTAAAAACAAAAGGGTAGTCACTTAAATCCCATTACCACTTTATTTCCATGTATTTTTTAACAACTGGAAGTTTAGTTGGGTGGTAGATATGACACTTTAAAGGCTGATTTTTTAAATAATGAAAATTTGAGTAAATAAAATAAAATTAAAGGTTTACTGAGAATTTACATAGAGCTGTGGTGACTTTTGAAAGATTATGATGTTGCCACAGCAACATTAAGAAGCTTCAACAAATTTTAAGTGAGAAGCTGAATTGAATTCAGTACTTCATAAAGACAATTTAGGGCTTACTGAATTATTGTAACAAATGCAGTACGTCAATACTTTGGAAATAAAGATGAAAATTAACATAAAAGAAGCCATTGTGATTGTTACTTTGAAATCAGTTCTTTCTCTATTTGATGACTTATTCCATTAAAAGTAACTATTACCAAAATGTATATACATAATATTTAGAATTGATACTTGAAAATATTTACTTCAAGTTGCTGGCTATTTGGCATGGGACATACAAGTTTTCGAAATACATTAAAACTAAATTTGCTATTTAATTAGTTAATGTAGATTTCAGTTTTGTAAAACAGAGTATGTAGTCAATGAACTTTTAAATGTTCTCATAAGCAAAGACAAGCTAAATCATAAGGTGACAGCTGATAAAACATTTTTTGTGTGAATGATTATTACTTTTACAATTATCACCTTTAAAGCCATTACAAAGATATAAATGGTTGTATCATTTTAAAGGCAAAAGGATCATTATTTCTTTCACTAACCTGTTTCCAGTCTAATAAAAATACCAAACTAAAAACAATATTATTAATGCAAGTATCTGCTTTGTTATCTGCTTTGTTATCAACTATATTTGATTTTCAACTCTTTTTGCACTTACCTCATCTGTAGACTCAAAGTCCTGTTTGCTGCAAGAATGAAAAAAAAAAACAGACAACCTTAGGAAAATATATACATTGATCATATATAAATGTTAGTGTTCTAAATATTTTACCTTACTTTTTGATATATAACATATCAAGTGAAATTTATAATCCTAATGAAAAATTTAAAGCTAACTAAAATGGCACTTGACAAAAATAAAGTTAATTTTCCTGGAATTAGCTAATCTATTAAAAATGAACAACATCCAAATAACAAGCCAATATAATATGCAGAATTACTACCATTCATTAACACCGGTTTATTTGTGACTAGATGTAGAAGTCTTCAGTTTGGCAAAAAATACTATCTGAGTGAACAAATAACAATAAGTCATTTTCTATTTCCACCTTATTTTTCTCCTTGTATTGCTCCCTTTTAATGCTGATTCCAGCTTCTCCCTACAGTGTCTTTAAGTTATTCATACCCTTTTAGTCAAAACCAAAACTTGTAAGACTTCGCAATCTACACTAGTCATTCAATCTACACTACAGTATGTATAGCAATGACAAAGCTTAAAAGGATATTGGAATGTTTACATAGGGACATAGCCTTAAGCAACATCACCAAAATTCTAGTGGGAAAGTAGAATTTCCAGCATCAAAATGAAGGTTTGTCCATGAGGGTTGGAAGGCCCTTTGTGAAGCCATGTTAGGTAGGCAAATGCTGCAAGCGAATTGTTAGTGGTTATACCAGTCCGGCACTGGCTCCTTTGGGGAATGGTGAAAGCTGGGAAGGATACAGTTCTAGCGTTGCCAGTGGCAACAGATAGGCCTTTATTTTTGCCTACTTGTTCCCCCTGCACTTCGTGGAAAAATTGGGTCCAAAATACATACGATGAACATACTTCTCAAACAAACAAACAAAAAACTGTACACATGTTCTGACAGCAAGACAAAGTATGTTAAAGTAAGACTATCTTAGGAAATCATAGATATATGACTGCCATATCGTCAGGTACAACAGAAACATATTTTAGAGATATAAGCTAGTACATTAGCTCCTACCTTTACCTTCTAAGTAAGTGCTTATGAGTAATATATTGCTTACAGAGATAAGTGGGTCACTCACTGTGCGAAACCTCTCACATGCATTTATAGAAATACACAAGCTAATGTGGAGAATGAGAACTGAAGATTTCATTTCCTGAGGCATGACTGCATATGTGCAATTGTCTGTATGTATGTATGTGGTATTTCCTGGGTTGCTCAAAATATAAATTTTGGGGAGGCCCTAGCGAAAAAAAATGAAGTATCTTCTACTTTTTTAGTGTGTTACTGAAGTAACTGCATGCATATATTGGAAGCTAAAAGAAGTTAAAATATGACTCACAATGCAGGTATAGTAGTCTTGCATTACTGTTAACTGGAATTATTATCACAATATTAATAGACCTTTTATGTTTAAAATCCCAATTCCAATGCCAACCTAGTACACATGTCCCTAGCCACTTACTTCTTTCTACAAATAAGAAAACAAAACAAAGAAACAAACAAGGAGCAGTCAACAGCACTTAATACTGGAATTTACAAATGTAACCAAAATGGTTTCATAAGACAACCTTTCTTAATTCTGACCTTCCAGTCTACTTATTGCTGAATTGCAATTTAGAAAGAGAAGAAAAGTGGAGACAAAGGGGTGGGAGAGAGAGAGAGAGTGGAAACAAAGAGAGCAGAGGCGGGAGGTGGAAAGACCATTGTGGATTATATCTCCATTCAGTACAAGGTGATGGTGACTATAATTACAGTGGGCAGAAAAAAAAAAGAGAGGCACTCACTATGTCATCTCACCTCCTAGGAAGGAAGGAATGTAATAAGGAAAAAAACAAAAGAAGAAATAAAAGGCGGGTGGAATGAAGAGAAAGAAACTGACAACCTTCTGACAAACAAAAACTCTTAAGCACCAAAATTTTATGAGACCCTCTCCACTCTGGAGTGTTTACTAATGTGGAGACCCCAGCTTTCTATTTTCTTTTTAGTATTTTTAGCTACTCTAGAAATTAAACTCAATGTTTTTCAGTGCTTAATTACACATTTAGGTCACCCATATACATTTATCAAAACCCTCAATGACAGGGAGTTATTTCAAAACCCCAGATTACATCTCTACCTGGTTGGTCATTATAAAACAATTTAACTTCCCTTGCTCAATTACTTTGTCTACTTCTAATTAGTATGAGACTAATACATTTGGAATATATTTAACTCTCATTCTATAAACCTTTATTGAGTAGCGACTTTGTCAAGGCCATGTGCTCTGAACTGGATTTCAGCAATCCAAACACAAATATTATCTTGTCCTGTACGTGACACAAACATAAGTGATCTAAGGCAAAATTTGAGCAATGTAAAATTGGTCTAAGTCCTCCAACGTTTTCAAATTTGATGATTCAAAAATTGATAATTTCTTTAATGTGTCTGCAATATGTTAAATAATTTAGAGACACATATCTAGTATGAAAGGTTAAGTGATTTGCCTAAGGTAAAAAGGTTCTCCCATAGGTTCTGGTCCCAGATTTGCCACTTTTGTGGCCTTAGGTCAGTGGTTCTCATACTTTAACATGTATCAGAATCCTCCAGAGGGCTTGCTGCTTGGCCTTACCCCAGAGTTTTTGATTCTACAGGTCTGTTTCCAGACCTGCATTTCACATGATGCTCCTGCTGCTTGTAAGTACATGTCTTAAATAAATCATTTATTGCTTATAACAAATCTATGAAATAAGCATTATTATAATCCCTATTTCACAGATGAAGAAACTGAGGTACAGAGAGGTTAAACAGGTTGCCTGATATTACACATCTAGTATGTAACAAAAGCTGGGACATGAACCCAGGGTATGAACCCTGCATCTACAATCAGGGTACTTAAGAATATATGTCTCTATATGCTCTTGATTTTACCATGTGATACTTTAACAGAAATATTCACAAGACATGATTAATACACAGAAGAGGAACATCTAGACAAAACAGTATCTAGAGAAGGCTTTGCAGAAAAGCTGAGTCATGGCTTATAGGTATAAGAGTACTCAAAACTGTTTGAATCCATCTCAAGCACTTAGTAGCTATGTGATCTTAATAACTTATTCTCTTTGGGTGTCCATTTGAAACTTTCTATGGTTACTGTACAAATTAGATAATATTCAAAAAACACTTAGCACAGTGTCTGGCACAATAGTGGACACTCAATACATAATAGAGTACTCAGAATGAGGGGAAAGATTTTAAGGTAGTGACATTATGCAAATGAATGAATGTGTGAAATAGTTGTTTGGATAAGGGGAGAGGATATTGATTAGTATAAAACACTGATGAAGGCCTAGCTGAAGATGGAAACCATGCGTTAATAATTACCATGCGCTTTTCTCTGTGCTCAACTGCATGGATGTAGCATAAAGAAGGCATTCATTCATTCATTCAACAAATATTTATTAAGTACCACACTAAATCAGTCACCACACTAGGCACCAAGGAAACCAGGGTAAATGAAACAGCCCTCGGGGGGTAGTGTCTGAATTCTAGAGGTAGTGGGCAGTGAGTACTGGATAGAGGAAAAAAAGAAAACAATAGATAAAGCAGAGAGCTAGACTGATCTAGAGTTGGGATTTTGCTAAGTGGCAGGGACAATATGATAAAGAGGCAAGGCAGTTGAGGGTGATGCTAAGAGAATGGTTGCAATCATGAATAAGAAAGCAAGAAAATTTGGGGAGGAGGGAGCTAATAAACAGAATTGTAATAAGCAGAGAGAAAAGAGAGAAGAGATTAAAGATCTCTGAGAAGTAGAAGAATCTAGTTGGTGAAGTTTATACTGACTTTCCTTTAACCTCCAGATTTTTCTGAGTTTATGGAGCTTTCCTAAATTTTGCCTGACAGATGACCACATATATGATGTGACTATGTAGTAGAAGGCAACTTTTGGAGTATAGCTTATGAAATTCATTTCATGACATAATGTGCTCTCATCTACACATGAATAGTTGATAAATTGTTTATGTTTATATATTTAAATAAGTATTATATATTATTATATAATATTATTGTATAATATACATATTTACATTAACTTATAAATAGATATTTGTATAATTTATATTTCATACATTATATGTAATATATAATATTAAAATAATACATGACATTTATAATAATACACAACCCTAAATGTATATTAAACTCTGGTCTTCATATGTTGAGCACACATCAATGGAAGATAAACAGTAGTGTGTTGGCAATGGGACTGTATCTTATATCATCAGTGTAATATCTTAAAACAAGTCATCGTATGCCACACATTTTTGGAGCTCCTTGTCTAAGTGGTTGCATTTTTCATCAAAGTATGTTAGAAAAGAAGATCCACGTAATTCTTTACTGACCCCAAAATAGCTGGTAAGATATCTTCAATGATTTTCATTAAGTACATTAACTCTTAAAATGAGATATTTCCTCAGATCTGCTCATACAGTTGCCTGTTTCCCCATTAAAAGTACTCAAGTTTTGCTGTAAACCTAAAATTGCTCTAAAAAATAAAGTCTATTAAAAAATACCAGGGTATTGTAAAATGTTTGAAAGCTACAACGCCAAGCAAATGATATATTTACAGTACCTTCCTCCAATTCTCTGCAAATGTTCTAATAAGCAGTGATATAGATTTGTATTTTTACGGCATAGATCAGCAAGCAACTCTCCAAAATACTTGGGGTCCAATTTTTCAGGGCCATCATCCTGAATTATCACCTGAAGAAAATATCAATCACAATTATAAACAATATTAAGTTCACAGATATTTTGCTGTGAAATGAAAAAAGTGAAATAACCTATTAATACAAGTAACTCATCACAAAGTCATCACATAAATGAAGCCACTAAATTTTCTTTGTAGCTGATGTATACATTTTTCAATATGGGAGGAATTTAAAGGAAAAGCAACATTGTAATGGCATTTTCAGTTTCATTTCACTCAAGCCTAAGTGATCTAATGAATGCAAACCTTGAATAATTTACATAAAAATTCTTGAATATAGATGCTTAAATGAAAAGTAAAACAAGTAAATCAAAATCTCTGAGTTGCTCATTATCATCACATGGCTTATCCATCTGTCAGTGTCATTCCACTGATCCTCAGGTTATCTCATTGCTATAGCTAGCCAGGTAGATAACGCCTTCCTGCCTCACCTCTCTATATGTGTTCCTTCCAAAACCATTAACTTTCCCAAGTAGAAAAGGGCATTTCTTTAGCCAAGGACATTCAAGTACTGAGCTCCCTGTTAGAATCTGCACACAAGTAATTTGATACACTTAGTATTTTGCCTATTTT
The DNA here is from genome assembly GCF_937001465.1 of Orcinus orca. Lineage (NCBI taxonomy): Eukaryota > Metazoa > Chordata > Mammalia > Artiodactyla > Delphinidae > Orcinus > Orcinus orca. The sequence continues at coordinate 74,902,362 of NC_064580.1, forward strand.
TCTCTCTTAGCCAATTATAATGCCCTCATAACGCTGTGAAAACCATGGAGTTTTTTTTTTTCCTTCCAGTTTAATTTGACAGAGTAATTTTATAGTTTCAAATTATCTTAAAGTATTTATTCCTTTTTTTATTTTTGCACAAATATTCTCCTGTCATTGCACTGTACACTAGTTAACATGTTGGGTATACAATTCTTTGCCCACATTAGTAATTTGTGCCATTACTAAAACTCTTGCTCTTGTGATTTCAGTGTGGCACCCAAATAAAGAGTCACAGAGTCCAGGACGGGGAACAATTTGCATCAGCCTCGTGTCTGTGTTCATAGATAAAAAGAGGTGTTAAAAGTTACCAAAGGAAAAAAAAATAGTTACCAAAGGGAGGTGATTTTATTTTGAGAAATGATAACAATAACTAATATTTATTTAGCTCTTACTATGTGCCAGCCATTGTGCTATGAACTTGACATAAAGATTAAATGAGGTAATGTTCTCTTGTAACCACTACACAATATTGCCTCCCAGAAGATCTCTTGTGTTTGTTTTCTCAGCAACTTAGGAATTACACTGCCCCTAACTGCATTATTTTGGAGGTTAGCTGGGCTAGGAGTTGAAACAGTCAAGAGTTTGATTTTCTTATTGTGAAACCATGCAAAATATGGCTGAAATTCAGTTAATAAATTTTAATCAGTTAGAGAAAAGGTGAGAGCATTAAAATTGAAGAATGGGTTCTTTTGACCAAACAGCCATCAAGGTAGAATAGCAAGAAACAAAATTTCACTCCTTTGTATATATATTCCTCCTTAGTTGTATACAGTCCACAAGTTACAGTAACATTTGAGTAACACAGTAAAAACCAAAACCCACTTGGGTTCAAAAGTGTGGAGGGGAGAGGACAGACAGAAATCAGATTCTCTTCTGCTGTTAAGTCTTTGACAGGACTACACTCAATAATAAAATGAAATTTCCTAACCATAAACTATGACGTGCCAGTTAGCAATATTTTCATTACTAAATCACAGGTCGGTAGATTTTAGTTTTATTGGAACTGTTTGTAGGTGTGCTTTGACATTTCTTTTAGAGCTGGCTCAAAACCATGTTCTTGTTGACTTGAAAAAGCCAAGACAGGGAGCCTCCCAAGGAAACATGAATGTTTTCAGTCAGAATGGTAGCTCTAATGGATGGAGGTTTTCTCTCTGTGACAATATTGAGTTGATAGGATACTTGAAATAAAATTACCTCACATCAGCATTTCTGCCTGATGAATGAGAGCTATCTTGAATGTCAATCTAAGATAATAGCTTTAGCTTTCACATAAAAATAGGGCAGGAATACAAACTGTGCTGAAGAATAGTTGTTCCAAGATACACAAAATGTGATATTTCTCAAAAAATTACAAAAATTATTAAAGATTCTTCAGCATGCATCAATCAAATACCTTTAATCAGATCACTATTTGACCATAATAATGGCTAAGCAGTCCAACTCCTTGCGTCTGATTGCTAGTAAAAGCCTCTGACTAGAATTACTGCCACAAACCCAAGGCAAGCAACAATGTTTAAGTGTGAAACCAGAGGCAAATCAGCAGTCATTTTTCAGAAAATCTATAGAAAGGAAGTACCTTGTAAAGGAAAACCATGGGCTTCACCTCACTACTGCCTTGGAAGTTCTTGTCCTGTTTCTAGTCTGGAGTTTTGTTTCTTATTTGTGGTCTATGAGATTCCAGGTGTGGAATTTCTTTTGTTAGTATCTACATTATATAAACTTTGATATTCAAAGATGATACTTTTGACCAACCATATTTACAAAGTTCAGTGGTAGTGATTATAGAGTCCTACCGATAGTAGACACACAATAGTTGCAGATTTCAGCTGAGCTATCTATATTTTCTTCCCTGGCCCCCTTCAAGCTTAGTGACACACATTTTTGAGAATACTGTTCAGGACTAGGGATAGCCTGTGATGAAGGCACAAATCACAATCTAGTAGTAATCTCGTAGTAGAGGGTACTGGCTTAATTAAATTTATCCCCACTAGGTAACTGGCTTATGTATGCATTTTTCACCTATTTAGAATGGTTGCTTAGTGGATTCAAAAGTGCTTAAAATGCCATATTATATAAAAGCAATTATACATAAATGCCTAACCCTCTAAAAGGTCATGGACATGTTAACTAATAAGGTCTTCTGTGCTTAGACCCTCCTGGGTAGTAACTTTTTGCTACATGACAACAGAAAACATCACTATTAAGGAAAGTTTACAACGTATAGGTTGTAATAATAGAATAGGATAATAGGATTAATAATAATCCTAATAATAGGATAATAGGATTATTATTAATATAATATATATTATATTATATAATATATATTATATAATATATATAATATAATATCCTAATAATAGGAGAATAGGATTATTATCCTGCAAACCTTATATGGTGACACTTGTAGATAAATAAGGTTACTGCTTCATTAATTTTGCTTTGATTTGGGACGTTTAATAGCTGTCAGATAGGTTGAAACCATAGTTAATCTAGTTGGCATTAATCCCCATGAAATGAAATGCATTTTATGTACAATGTCATTTAGCTAACAAGGTAAAAAAAAAGCAATAATTGGTCTCTTCCTATTTTGTACCACAAGAAGAAATCCTAGGAGAAAAAGTATCAGAATTTTAGGTTCTGAAAATCCTCAGTGCTATTTTAATCTCCATAGATATTTTAGTAAAGAAATGTTGCACTATACAGTACCTGGTACACAGAAGATTTTCAATAAATGTTGTCACTGAATTGAATGTACTGTACAATAATTATAATTCTAAAATGAAGACTTGACTCATAACAACAGTCCTGTACTTGAAATAAAGACCTAATTTAATTTCCTGTGAGTAACTCTAGGCAGAAAAGTGTTGCAATGAAGAAAGAATGGAAATTGGAGCCAAAAGTGGAGCGCCCACTTCCTAGTTGTGGCCTAAGTGTATGTACTGCTTAACCTCTCTGAACCTCGGGTTGCTCAACTGTAAAATGCAGGTAATTTAGTACTTATTTTATAAAGTTGCTGGAGGTATTACTTTGGAGGGGGGCAGGTAAATTATTAAACTGTCATGTAAAAACCATCATATAAATAATGGTTTTATTTAACTTAACACATATGGACAATTGGTTATTTGAATAATGATAGGAGTGGAAGATGGTTATAAATTTTCTACATGACTCTCAGCTACTGGAGAGTAGAGACACTCTTTTTATACATTTCTTTAATTCCAGCACATACCATAGAGTCTGAGTAGAGTAGATCCTCAGTAAACATTTGTTGCATGAGGAAGTTGTCATAAAGGATGCAATTTGGGCTAAATGTTAACTATAATAGATGGAAAAGCACTAATTGGAAGAGGTGCTTTAACAAGGCAACTGAAGGGCTTCCCTGGTAGTACAGTGGTTAGGAATCTGCTTGCCAATGCAGGAGACACAGGTTCGAGCCCTGGTCCGGGAAGATCCCTCATGCCTGGAGCAACTAAGCCTGGGCGCCACAACTACTGAGCCCACGTGCCACAACTACTGAAGCCCATGTGCCTAGAGCCCATGCTCCACAACAAGAGGAGCCACCGGAATGAGAAGCCTGCACTCCGCAACGAAGAGTAGCCCCTGCTCACTGCTACTAGAGAAAAGCCCGTGTGCAGCAACGAAGACCCAATGCAGCCATAAATAAATAAATAAATAATTTTTTTAAAAAAAGCAGCTGAAATTGACTTTATCCGAAACCTAGTCAATGCTGTCCTTGCTCCCTTTTTAGTGTATATGTATAGCTTTTGACATGTTATTATAAAACAAGATGATTCTTCCACTCCTCTAACAACTAAAAATAAGTAGATGGTTTGGATTGTCATTTTATAATGAATCCAGGTGACTAATTTGTAACTGCTTAAATTATTCTCTCTGACTGGAAAATAAAATATATTTTCCTGTAACACACGTGACTACTGAAAACTTATGAAGCTTTTTCTCATGAACAATGGGAATTTTGCCACTAATCATGTTTTTCCCCCTTGTGGCTTCCAGAAATCTCAGAGCCAAGTTTTTAGCCCATTTTTACTAATGACATGGAACTCTGTGGCCTGCATTTCTGTGTACTCTATTTTCCTTCTGGTGTTATTGCCCCATTATATTTACACTGTCCTTGACATTTCTTTTTCTGTTCTATTACATCTTATTTGTTCTTTTAAGCCACTCTAAATACTTTTTGTAATGAAGCAGGAGATATATCCCAATGAAATTAATTTTAAATGAATATGTATTTTTTAATGCATAACTTCTTGGAAACATCTTTGTTGCTACTTTTGTCTCTTCTCCACCTCTCTGCCATTTCTCTATTCTGCCATTCCTTAGTATGTAATTTATTCAAGGAATGGAACCAGTTCTTTATTATGTAAGTAAAGCCAATGGAGGAACTCACTGCACATATGTAGTAGCTCTTTCAGTGTATTGATAATTTATCTTACATTCTAACATTTTTTCTTAACACAAAGGCTAAAATCTATACCCCCAAGCCACATGCAGGATTTAAAAGGTCTCAGTGGCATGATGTTTTCATTCATTCAGCACACATTTACTGAGAACTTACTAAGTACTGCCTTATGGTACAGTTTTAAGCACTACTGGGGGAAAAGACATAAGATACTGTCTCCTCCTCTCTCAAGGACCTTATGGTCTTTTAGAAGAGCTAAGATATGTATCTAAATAACTTTATATGATAGATTGCCCAGTTCATAAGAGATACGAAGAGAAGCACAGATCAAATGGTAAAAGAGTGCTCTCTTCTCTTCGGCAGCACATACACTAAAATCGGAACGATACACAGAATATTAGCATGGCCCCTGCGCAAGGATGACACACAAATTAATGAAGCGTTCCATATTTCTATGGGCGGGATGTGAGCCCCGGAGCCTTCTCCCCGTCCTGTGGTGTCTCCCCAGGTCTTCCACAAGCTGGCCTCCTACAAGGGCTGTTTGTTGTCTAGCCTCAGCACGATGCTGAAGACGTGGGTTAGACTGCAGCCCAGGGCAGTCTCCTGAGAGCCCTTGTTGCCGAGAAAGCCAACTGTGAGACGCCTTGCTGGCTGCTTGGAGAAAAAACCCTAAATACCTGCTGGCTGAGTACTGCGAGTGGCTCCCGCAGGCCATGCAGGTTGGCCTCGAGAAAGCCTGGCCACCCACCCCTGACTGCTGACCCAGTGCCTGCCTGAGGGGCCAAGGACTGGCCTGCGGACCCAGGGGGACTGGCAGCGGCCGGTGTCCAGCACAGTCACCCTGACCCCAGACCGCGCCCAGGAGGCAAGTCGAGCCTCTGGACACCCTCGTTCATCATGGCTCGATTCTGCGCATGACGTGCTGCCTTCCCTGAGCAGTCTGACCCAGGGGTGACTTTTGTAACTAGTTATCACAGGGTGGATAATGGTTTTATCTCCCATGCTGGCCCCATTTTAAATGTGCTCTATGTACTACATTAGTCCCTGTAGAGCAGCAGGGCTGCTGGGCAAAGGCAACCACAGGCCCTTCCTCTGCTCTCCGTTTCCTGTGAGTGTGGTGCACCCTCCCCACAGCCAGGGAGGGCCCCCAAAGCAACTGCTGGCTCCTGTGGAGTGGGTGTCTCCTCCCCAGGGGTCAGCCCCCCACTGGCTATATTACTGTAATAAACCTTAGCTATGATGACAACAACAAAAATGGTAAAAGAGTTATAGGAAGGAAACCCAACTTTCAGCTATATGAGAGTGGTTTTATGTGGGAAGATTCTTCAGACTATGACAACTGATTAGGTGTGAGGTGGCAAATGAGAGGGAAAGTAAAAAATAATCCTAAGGGACTTCCTTGGTGGTCCAGTGGTAAAGAATCTGCCTTCCAATGCAGAGGATGTGGGTTCAATCCCTCGTCAAGGAACTAAGATTCCACATGCCGCGGGGCAACATGCCAAAACGTGCCCGCATGCCGCAACTACTGAGCTCACGCACCTCAGCTAGAGCCTGCGTGCTGCAAACTACAGAGCCTATGCACTCTGGAACCTGGGCGCCACAACTACAGAGGCCATGCGTCCTGGAGCCTGCAAGTCACAACTAGAGAAGAGAAAAACCGCTGCCACAACTAGAGAGAGGCCTGTGCACAACAACAAAGAGCCCACATGCCACAATGAAAGATCACACGCACCTCAACAAAGATCCTGCGTGCCACAACTAAGACCTGATGCAGCAAAAATAATAATAATAAAATAAATAAATAAATAAATAAATAATCTAAAAAAAATAATGCTAATTTTTTCTTTTTTTGGCGGTACGCGGGCCTCTCACTGTTGTGGCCTCTCCAGTTGCGGAGCACAGGCTCTGGACGTGCAGGCTCAGCGGCCATGGCTCACGGGCCCAGCTGCTCCGTGGCATGTGGGATCCTCCCGGACCGGGGTACGAACCCGCGTCCCCTGCATCGGCAGGCGGACTGTCAACCACCGCGCCACCAGGGAAGCCCAATAATGCTAAATTTTAAGTCTGGTGATTAGTGCACTGAAGATATCATTAATAGAAATGGAGGGCATAGAATGAAAAGCTGGTATATGGTCAGTTGGAGGTGACTGTGGGACAGCCAAGTAGAGACATCAACTAGTCCATTAAAAATTATGGATTAGGGCTTCCCTGGTGGCACAGTGGTTGGGAGTCCTCCTGCCGATGCAGGGGACGCGGGTTCGTGCTCTGGTCCGGGAGGATCCCGCAAGCCGCGGAGCGGCTGGGCCCGTGAGCCATGGCCGCTGGGCCTGCGTATCCAGAGCCTGTGCTCCTTGGCAGGAGGGGCCACAGTGGTGAGAGGCCCGCGTCCCACACACACACAAAAAATTATAGATTAGAGCTTCGGAGGGAAGTTTGGGGAGTTGTCCATGTAAAGGTGATATGTAAAGGTAATAGAAGTCAAGCTTTTACACCATATAGTCAAGGCAGAAGGGGTAGAGAAAGGAGAAGAAGGCCAAGGGGATGTGTCTTTGGGGAAGATCTGATGAAAGAAGGAAGAGGAGCCTGAGAAGAATTAGAAGCAGCAGTACAGTATAATGGAAAGAAAGAATATCAAGAATACAATGGATCAACATTATCAACTATTCCATCTTATTCGAACTGGAATAAGATGAAAATGAAGCAAAAAAGGAAGTGGAATTTGCAACTTAGAGGTCAATAAAAGCAGTTTCAGAAGAATGTTGAAACTAGAAACTGGTTTTCAAGGTGTTAAGGAATCTGTGGGTAATGAGGAAATGGCAGCAGTGAGTATGCCTTCCTCCTTCAGGGATTTTGCAAGTGAAGGGAACAAAAATGATTGAGATCATAAGTCAGTAGATTGGTAGGGTTGCTAATGGAGTCACCTTGAAGACAAGGTTAGATTATTAATTCTCAAAGATCAGAAGAATCAAAAGTTCACTGAAAGTACAGAGAAATTTTTCAGTGAAGTAGGGTGTTGAAGGAGTTCGCATAGTGAACTCAAATTGTGGTCCCTGGACCAAGTAGCATTAGGATAACAAGTGAACTTGGAAATGCAAACTATCAAGTCCCAGCAATCTATATTTAAGCAGGTCAGCCAACTGATTCTGGTACACATTAAAATCTGAGTTCCACTGCCCATTCTTGGTAGAAGGGAAGGCTACCTGCAGAAAGTAAGAGAACAGCAATGGGACCTGGAGTGTGAAGAGGGAAAAATAAAGACTATATACTGAGGACTGGGGTGGCAAGTCAATCAGAATTAACTAAAAGGACTGTCTAGCAACAGAAGGAATCCAGCAAGACAGAGATAATCTGTACTAGACTAAATTGGCCTAGTTTGCGAACTTTCTCTAGCACACGAAGTCAAAATCTAGGTGCAGAGAAAGTGGATGGCAGTCTATCCAAAGTAAGAGATTAGCAAAATGAGGACTAATCAGAGAAGGCAACAATTTTAAGGGTTTCTAGCAAGAGCATTGTTGAATCAGCTGACAGGGGACACCAGCCTGGTTTGGAACTGAGGGCTGGAGAGCTTGTTGAGGGCAAGGCTCAATGGGAATTAGGGAGTAGGAGATGAAGTAAGAAAGTGATGATAAGAGAAAGAGAGATTCAGAATTCCAGATGAAACAGTTTCAAGTGATGTGGAGGTTCAAGGAGTGGCCAAAGTCTATGAGAGCTGAAGATGTAGTAGAAATGAAGAAATTAAAGGTGATGAAGAACCATGAGGACAGAGCATGAGAAAGATCTATCATTTGAGTGGAGAAGTTCTCATAGATGATTCCAGGGCAGGGGTCAGGGGAAAGTGGGGAGAAGATTGTAAGCGTGCCAGTGAAACTGTTGAAGGATGATGAGAGTGACTAGAAGGTCAGTAGTAGTGATAATATGAGCCAAGAGGAGAGGTGTATATGGATTGCAGGGTTTTAAAGAGAGGAAATGGTTGATCAACAAAAACCAGAAGACTTGACTGTATAAAATTGTACTGAGAGGGCTTCCCTGGTGGCGCAGTTGTTGAGAGTCCGCCTGCCGATTCAGGGGACACAGGTTCGTGCCCCGGTCCAGGAAGATCCCACATGCCGCGGAGCGGCTGGGTCCGTGAGCCATGGCTGCTGAGCCTGTGCGTCCGGAGCCTGTGCTGTGCAACAGGAGAGGCCACAACAGTGAGAGGCCCGCGTACCGAAAAAAAAAAATTGTACTCAGAAAATAATTAGCAATAGATACATAGAAAACCAAACAAATGAAAACATTTAGGGAATTATTAACACCAGCAAATAATAGTTATACTAATAAAAGCAGCAAAATAGTACACAAATTGGTTCAGCAGTAAATAATACTTTCATAGCAATAATAATATAAACACTGAATAATGATTTAGCCCAAAATATGGGGATTTAACTATACTGAGATGATGAAAGGGATGTAAACAGGTAGGTGGGTGATTAATAGAACTAAATCCTTATGTACCAGAATTACCAACAGATAATATACAACGTTGATAAATCAAAAAAATAGCAGCATAAGTATACCCATATTATTTAGCTATATGGAAGTAAAGACAAGAAGAAAAAAAGCTGAGTTGAAAATTGTTGCCTCTAACTTCCGCCCTTTTGGCTCTCTGAGCAGCACCATGGCAGTCGGCAAGAACAAGCGCCTTACAAAAGGGGGTAAAAAGGGAGCCAAGAAGAAAGTCGTTGACCCATTTTCTAAGAAAGATTGGTATGATGTGAAAGCACCAGCTATGTTCAATATAAGAAATATTGGGAAAACACTATCACAAGAACTCAAGGAACCCAAATCGCATCTGATGGCCTCAAGGGTCGTGTTTTTGAAGTGAGCCTTGTTGATCTGCAGAATGATGAAGTTGCATTTAGAAAATTCAAGCTTATTACTGAGGATGTTCAGGGCAAAAACTGCCTAATTTCCATGGCATGGATCTTACCCATGACAAAATGTGCTCCATGGTAAAAAAATGGCAGACCATGCCTGAAGCTCACGTTGATGTCAAGACTACCGATGGTTATTTGCTTCGTCTATTCTGTGTGGGTTTTACTAAAAAATGCAACAATCAGATTCAGAAGACCTCTTATGCCCAGCACCAGCAGGTCTGCCAGATCTTCAAGAAGATGATGGAAATCATGACCCAAGAGGTGCAGACAAATGACTTGAAAGAGATGGTCAATCAGTTGATTCCAGACAGCACTGGAAAAGACATAGAAAAGGCCTGCCAATCTATTTATCCACTCCATGATGTCTTTGTTAGAAAAGTAAAAATGCTGAAGAGCCCAAGTTTGAATTGGGAAAACTCATGGAGCTACATGGTGAAGGTAGTAGTTCTGGAGAAGCTGCTGGGGATGAGACAGGTGCTAAAGTTGAAAGAGCTAATGGATGTGAGCCACCAGTCCAAGAATCTGTTTAAAAATCAGACTTTTAATGGTGACAAATAAAAGATCTTATTTGTGATAAAACAAAACAAAACAAAAGAGAAAATGGTTTCCTCTGGGCATCAGGCGTGCATGGAAAGGGTTGGGACAGGAACTTGCTGTTTGTTTTATGCCATTTAATAATATTTGACCTTTTATGCTATCTATATGTATTATTTTGATTAAAAAAATAAAAACTTTTTAAAAGAGTAAATAAATAACAATTCTTGTTTGCCACAGAACAAGAGTTCAAAAGGGCACAAGAGCAGAGCAGGAGGTAGCTGGAGACAGATAAGGGTGGTGTTGGAGAAAAAATGGGTCCAAAACAGATATCAATTAAATTTGGGGAAAGGATAGCAGGGAATAGAGTTTTGCACAAAAGACACTCATTTTCAATAATGGGGATGGAGAAGGCAATAAAGATGGAGAAGAGGGCTTCACTGGTGGTGCAGTGGTTGAGAGTCCACCTGCCGATGCAGGGGACATGGGTTCGTGCCCTGGTCCGGGAGGATCCCACATGCCGCTGAGCGGCTGGGCCCGTGAGCCATGGCCGCTGAGCCTGCGCGTCCGGAGCCTGTGCTGTGCAATGGGAGAGACCACAACAGTGAGAGGCCCGCGTACCGAAGGAAAAAAAAAAAAAGATGGAGAAGGACTGGAGTCACATGTGACTGAATGAGGGAACAGGCAGAAATGCTGAGTTTATTAAGCTAAGCAGCCCAGAGTTTCCATAATTAGTGAACGACTTATGTTAAATAAACATTGTAACAAGCTTCCTGGATACTTGTCAGAGAAAGCACCTGACACTAAGATCTGTGCTGTCTTGATGTTGACAAAAATTAAATTTTCAAATGACAGAAGAAAGGCATCACAAGTTGGAGAATTTTCCATTGGCAATAGCACTATCCAAGTGAGCAGGACTCTTCCCTTGACATCTTCCCATGACTCAAAGTTTTCTTGGAAGCCTCAAGCCAAGTGCAAAAGAGTTGTACATGCAATATATATAATTATTTGAGTCTTTCTTATAAACACCACCTGTATAACAACTTGTAAAACGAGTCCAGCTGAGCTTTTCCCTGTCACTAACATATGTGAAATTATCTGTTCCTTGCTAATGGCAGGAAAATGATCACAGCATGTTATTCTTAATGTCCTCGGGGAAAGAAATGTGATTGGTGCTGTTTCGAATTTGAAACCAAAATAATGATCTTTCTAAGGAGAACCATGGAAAACATACATAAATTAGTTTTATTAGAAATATTTTGGAGCCAGGTTTTTGGACATCTAATTTTCAAAAATATTTTAATGCCTTTTGCTTCTTGGAAAGCACTTTAAAGGTGATTTAGTTTCATTTAAAAATATCATTACAGGGACTTCCCTGGTGGTGCTGTGGTAAAAAAAAATCCGCCTTACAATGCAGGGGACGCGGGTTCAATCCCTGGTCAGGGAACTAAGATCCCACATGCGGAGCAACTAAAGCCCGCGAGCCACAACTGAGCTCTTGCGCTTCAACTAGAGAGCCCACGTGCCGCAAACTACAGTACCCATGCACCCTGGAGCCCGTGTGCCGCAACTAGAGAAGAGAAAACCCACACACCACAACTAGAGAGAAGCCTTCGTGCTGCAACGAACGATCCCACATGCCTCAACTAAGACCAGATGCAGCCAAAAATAAATAAAATAAGGAAATAAATAATAAATAAATCTTAAAAAGAATATCATTACAATGGAAACCAATTTTTTATTTTGATGCTTTGAAAGATTTGGGGACTGGGGTTGGGGGAGGAAAAGGCAGAGAATCAAACATTCATTTGTGTACCTAGTATGTGCTTGGCACTAAGCTGGATACTTTACATATTTTACCTCATTTAATCCATTGTAGATACACTGCACATTAAGTGTGATTCTCCCCCTCTTTTATAGATGGGGAAATTGAGGTGCAGTCCAGTTAAGTCGATTACCTCAGTCCAGTTAAAGTCAATTACCTAGGATCATGCAACTCAGTAGAATCAGGTTTTATAAACCCAGATAATTGAATTGAAAGTCTGTGTTCTTTCTACCTTATTATACTACCTCTGAATTACAATTTAACTCTAAACACAAACTGAAAATGGGTCATCCTTTAGTTTTAAAGAAGCCTAACTGACATCTGCTCTATTACTCTTCAGAGACTCTTCCACTCATGTGGAAGACACATGTAAACACCAAGGAGCCTAGGTGAGACAACTCATTCTCTGCCCTACTTTGTCCATGGGATCTGCAAAATCGGGTTACCCCATCCCTACTCTGACCAGAAATGGATCCAATCCTGTGTAATCCACATAGGTGGAAATTACCAGCTCTAAGCTTCCCAGGGCACTATTCCATTTTCAGAAGCACTTCAACTTTATCCATATAAAATACTGAAAAACCAGAAGAAAAGTATACAAAAAGCCTCCAGCCTTTAACAAAGCTAAGTCGGAATCTCAAACTAAAAGATGAATAATAAAATAGAAAGTAATATATTAGTTACCAATCTCTGCCTATTTTCTAAACAGACAATATCTGATCTGGTCAAATATATTATTAGTTGCACTAAGCTAATGAAAGGATATCATAGCATTACCATTGTCACTGTACAAGATTCTTAATCCTATGATATTTTTCCCATCTCTGATAATTGTCCCTCACTCCATTCCTACTGTCATTTTCCTAGTTTAAGTTTTACACTTTGACTACTGGAATATTTAGCTTTTAATAATCTCTCTGCAACTTCTTCTCCGTGGTATTTTTTCATGTTGTAGGCTTTATAGTTTATAAAGCATGTCAAACATATATTTTCATTTAGTCTTTACATCAACCCTGTGAGGTAGACATCACTACCAAAATTTATGGATGAGGATATTTCTGAGAGATTTAGTATCTATTAAGAACACAAAGCTTAGAAGGGACATAGCTGGAACTGGAACCCAGGTCTTCCTACCCTGAAGCTAGTCCACTTTCTGTTATAGCATGAATATCTCCCCAGTGGCAGACTATTAATCCACTGTCCTATTCATGTTTACATTATTGACCAAGGACTCTCCACATTACTGACTCAACTTCCAGAGGGAACTCTCAATAAGCTCTGGAGTCAGGCTACCTATATATGAATCCTGGCTCTACCACATGCTAGAGCTATGCAAGCCTTCACAAGTAACTTAACTTCTCTGAACCTCAGTTTCCTTCTCTTGAACAATAAAGGCAACAATGATACCTTCTTCATCTGATCATTGTGAGAAGAAAACTAATCAATATTTCAATCTATCTTGTGCAAAGCTTCTAGAATTAACCTCCTAAATCATACCTATCAATATTTTCCTACTCAATAACCTTCAACCTTTCTCCATTGTCTGCCAAATAAAGTTCAAAATTTTAAACTTAACATTCGGGAATTCCCTGGTGGTCCAGTGGTCAGGACTCTGTGCTTTCACTGACGAGGGCCTGGGTTCAATCCCTGGTTGGGGAGCTAAGATCCTGCAGTGGGAAGGACCTCATGATCTGGCCTTAAGGTATCATTTTAACCCTACACTCTAGTACTCTTCATCTCATGTCTTCCTTGCCATACAAACCAAACCACTATTCCTGAAACCCAAAGTGTACTTTCCCAAATATATGACTTTTTTCATGTGATTCCCTGTTCTTAGGATGTCCATGCCACACACCACAATACCACGTTTGGAAATTCTGCTCACTCTTCAAAACCCAGGACAATCTCTTCTTCCTCAACAAAGCTTTCCTAGATCTCCCAGCTGAAATTAATTTCTTCTCTCTTCTGTTGCCAAAGCACAATGCATGATCCTCTTTTATAACAGACAACACTTTGCTTTGTATAATGTTTTATGTGTTTGCGACTTTCCCCTATTAGACAATAAGCACCTAAGAGAAATGTGACAATGTCTTACCCACATTTGTATTTTTCATAGTACCTGGCATGAAGATTTAATGCTTACAAATAATAATTACTACTAAAAATTAGTAATTACCATTTAAGTACTTACCATCAGCACTCAACAATGGTTAAGTGCTTAACATACATGACATAATTTATTCTTACAATAACCCGGTAAGAAATGGATGATGAATCTTTATTTTATGATGAAGAAACTGAAGCGTAATGAAGTTAAGTATTAGACTGAACCGTATGAAACTGTTGCTCTTTGATCAACTTTGACCTATAAAAATGACAATTTCAAATTATTTAACCTAATAAAATGTCTTTCTAATGGCTATTACTAATCCATTTAATTTAAGAAATTCAACACCATCTGGACCATGTTTTAGAGTAATTCTAAAGACCAGTATTTCCATACATGATAATTTAAGGCTTTTTTAGATTGGAAAAACGTGGGTATTAAATTTTTTGTGCTTCTTTTTTACCAATATGGCCAAAGTGTATATTTCAAGTTTCAGTCCTTAGAAATAATCTCATTCATATTTAATATAAAACAATCATATTCTTATGTGGGCAGGCTCCCTCTTTATTTTTTCTTATTCTTTTTCTTTTGTCTTTCTGTAGGAGTTGCCTATGAGAGCGGTCAATTTGAGCAAGCTATTCTTTATTAGAAAAAAATATGAAAAAATACAAAGGGTGGATTATTCCCCACAGTTCCAGTTATAATTGTTAGTTTTTCCAAGAAACAAGACAATCTTTTTTCCTTTAACACATGTATAACAGAGGTTTACAAGATTCTAAAGTATTCAGAACATAAATTAGTCACTGATGATTGCATCCCAAGATACTTCTTCTTAGCAAGTAAGTTTTAGTTTCTATTTTGTTGATGTAACAAATAATAAAATGTATGCCTATTCTGACTTAATATGCCATATTTTCAAAGAAAACATAAAAAAATAATGGTCACATGGTGACCATTATAATCATCTTAGACAATATCACTTCCAATTCATTATTCACTTAAATATCATACTTCATGAAAATATTTAATGTTGCACAACTGTTGGACCCATTTTAGAACTGAGGATCAGCTAGAAATTAAGTGTTCATTGATCAGTTCTTAACTCCCCTCATAGATTGAATGTATTAATAAACCTGAATTATTTTGTCTTCTGAGAAGAGATGGAAAATTTTGTTTTAAAAATGCCATAATACATATACCCTGAGAAAACCATAATTCAAAAATAGTCATATACCACAAGTTCATTGCAGCACTATTTACAATAGCCAGGACATGGAAGCAACCTAAGTGTCTATCAACAGATGAATGGATAAAGAGGATGTGGCACATATATATAATGGAATATTAGCCATAAAAAGAAACAAAATTGAGTTATTTGTAGTGAGGTGGATGGACCTAGAGTCTGTCGTACAGAGTGAAGTAAGTCAGAAAGAGAAAAACAAATACCGTATGCTAACACATATATATGGAATCTAAAAAAAAGTGGCTCTGATGAACCTAGGGGCAAGACAGGAATAAAGACACAGACGTAGAGAATAGACTTGAGGACACGGGGAGGGGGAAGGGTAAGCTGGGACGAAGTGAGAGAGTAGCACTGACATATATGCACTACCAAATGTAAAATAAATAGCTAGTGGGAAGCAGCTGCATGGCACAGGGAGATCAGCTCAGTGCTTTGTGACCACCTAGAGGGGTGGGAGGGAGACGCAAGAGAGAGGGGATATGGGGATATATGTATGCATATAGCTGATTCACTTTTTATACGGCAGAAACTAACACTACACTGTAGAGCAATTATACTCCAATAAAGATGTTAAAAAATAAATATATAAAAATGCCATAATAAAACATGAATCTTCATGGTATAACTCCTCAATATTTTGATGAAAAAATAATGTGGGTACCTATACAGTGGTGTGAGCAGTGTTTAAGAGATTATTTCAGTTTTACAAGGAATCAGCTCATTAATCTTACCTGCTCATGTGTATGGTTTGAGTCACTATGATACAGTTCAATTCCAGTGTTTGTAGAAATTGAATCACTTCCTGTGATGGTTTGGATTTGCTGGCTAGAATGGGATTGTTGATAGTGTAGAGAGTGGAAGATCTGGGGCTGTTAGACAATGTGATGATGGCACTGAACCTGAGGATAGCATTCCTAAAATACATGCACATGCCAAAAACAGTCACTCAGAATAAAAATAACTAATAAAAGAAAAGCCAACTGAATCCACTTTAAAAAATTTAATGTGTTCTTTCACAAGATAATTCAAGCCCTAGGATTTATAGTTTTAATAAGTGATATATTATTTTTTCCAATTATTCCATTGCGAAAAATTGTATTGAACTCTATTTTTATTTGACCAGGTGGCTGTAAACATCCAAATACTTACCTAAGTTGGCTAGAGAATTGCATGTTCTGATTAAATTAATATTACAGTTATACTTAACACTAAAACTATAATGAATATTAATATTTCTTTGATGATTCAGCAGGCACTTCAGGATCTAATTACAAAATAATACTGAAGATGTTGATGGATATAAATTAGAAAATAATATAATGTAGTGATTTTCAATGTCAGGAAGCATATTAGAAACACAGTGGGGGCAGGTGAAGTTCTTATGCTTGTGAAAATCAAGCATAAATTTAAAAAGATTGGAAAACAGTGACTAAGCCTTCAGATTCAGAAAACATGGATTTTAACTCTGATTCTACCACTTACTCTGTGATCTTGAGAAACTGTATATGCAACCTTTATAAGCTTCAGTTTCCTCATGTGTAAAAGTGGAGATAGTATGTACCTCACTGGGTTGCTATGAGGAGTAAATTAACTAATGTTTGTTAAGTGCTTAGTACAAAGTAGGTGGGTAATTAACATTTATTATTATTATTATCATATATTATCATTGTCATCATCATCATCAACTTAATAATCATCCACCCCATTAATTCTGCAGGTGAAAAAAAAATAACCATGAGGTCCAGAGAAGTAAGATGATTTACTTATAATGACACAAATAATTAATGGCAAAATTGGGACTGGAACTCACGATTTCTTGCTCAGAGTTCTGTCAGAACATTAAACTGAATTTGTACTGTCTTCAAAATATTTTGGAACTTCTTTTCAAACTAAATCTTTGCTATCTGCTTGCTTATTTACCATGGCTTTTTTCTGGTAAGTGTAGAGCACAGAATAAAAATAGATATCTGGTTATAGTTTGGGGGATTTCAGGTATGCTTGAATTTTCTATATTATTTTGTTATTATCCTACTTTGAAAGCAGGCACCCGAAAGCCAGTTTTCAAAGAAAAACATACTCTATTTGAATCATAATGCTACATTCATGCACATACAATTAACTTTGAAAGTATAAATTCAATGCTCTATTTCCTTTTGACTGTTGGAAAGGTGACCTATATTAATAAAGTAAGGCACTTCAAATTTTAAGTTTTATATGGAACAATTTTCAAGCTATATTAAATGAAGAAAGCAAGATGCATAAGGATGAATATAATATGCTCCTTTTGTATAATATTTTTAATGTACATACATGTGTATTTACAAATATATACAGCTGCTTTTAAATGCATTAATAGAGCAAAAAACATTTTAAGAGTAACTGCCTCTGGGAGGAAGAACTGAGGGACAAGAGGATCAAGATAAAGAAGCTGCTTTTTTACTATATACATTTTAATTCTCTTTTCACACTCTTTTTGTACCTTTTTATACTTTTTATGCTTTGAAATTTTTTACCATGTATACAAATATCTTTTCATGTATACAAAAATTTTTTGAAAGAAAAAAAATATATATAAAGAAACACATTTTACAAGTAGACACTGCCTTGGTAGACATATAGATAATAAAGGTCATAGAATCAGTTCATAGAATTATTTTCTCTAGGCTCTTTTCAAATATGACCTACTTTACAAATATGCTAGCACTAAGTAAGAGCTCTACAGTTTAGAAGCCTGACTGTGTACTATCAGTAACTTTTGTACAAATTTTGGGGGTGAATGTATCATCTGTTCTTTTATGTTACAAAATACCTTCATACACTAGATTAGGATAAAGTCAGAGTGATAGTCAGAGAACGCTTTCACCAGTGGGGAGCTTGTACACTACTGAAGTAGAATTCCTCCTGAAAAAATAAATGTGTCCCTTAAAAAGCAGATTAGGAAAAAACTTGAAAGGACAATAAATAAAACAAAACCCATTTCTCAATCATCTTTCTTTATTAACGCATCAGTTGAATAGAATGCTGACAGTTTCTCCATCTGGGATGTCTTGTGGTTTTCCTGAGCCTATTTGGCATCTGAACCACTCATTGGTACCACTAAAGTCTTAGCAGGTTTTCAGTTTCCATTCCTCACACCTGACTACTAAAATTATTGTTCCAAAGCAAGATATTCATACATTTCTCATACTTTTGAAGTATACCACAAGCTGAGTTTTTAATGTACAAAAGATCAAACATTTCTGATTTACCATATATCTTATCTTTTTTGCTCAAGAAAAATATACACAGAGTACAATTTATATGAATTGGATAATTATCTTGAAACTGACACCACTTTACCACCCTTCTACTATAAATACCTCTTTTTTTGGACAGGTCCCATCTCCTAAGAGCTAGTCCCATTTGGATTAGTCTCATATGACATTAAACAGGTTCATCCAGACTCTGGCTTTATCCAGCTCATCCCACTGTATTTCTGTCACTGAGGAAACTCAGCTAGGTCAAAGCAGTTGTATGTATGTTTCCTTTTACCTTGGGCAGCCTCCCATGGCAGTTCCAAAACTCCCAAATCATTTAAGTCATTAATAAGAAAAGTGGACATGTAAAAGTAAATATTCTAGTTAACAGTAAGTAGCAGCAATGTTCTATTAAAGGAATTCTTCTTTAATTGTTCCAGATGCATAGCAATAATAATGTATAGGATATTCAATATTTTCTTCTAGGGCCAAGATTTAGAAAAGCTGTTTATTCTCTTTGAAACAAGAAGTTGGAAGCAGCATGAAATGATGTGTCTCAAACATTCCTTCCTATTTAAAGTGTGTCAGACATTGTTTTGGCTGTCCAGTTAGATAAAGGACAGATGTTATAATCTGGTAGCTTGAGGAAAATGCCTTTTGAAGAACTAAAATATTTTGAGAAATTTTTCTATTTGGTATCATAATGTCCAGAAATATTCTGCAGTTCTTTTGAAAAATATGTATTTAATATGTACTCTACTAAACCCTTCAGACTATATACAGTTTTCCAAGCAGACTAGAATCTTAAAGATTTGGATATTTATGATCCTGAGAGTTTACTCTTTTTCATTTTTATTGGGTATCAAATGAGTAATGATGTATTAGTTCCTATGAATTGGGTAACAACTGCCCATAAATGCTCATAAAAATAAGACATGTTCTCATGCCAAGAAAAATGAAAAAAAGAGAATTTAGTATATTTTAATGTTTCAGTTGTATATGAGAAAAATGATTTTGTGATCAAAATTCATTTGATAATATTTAACTGCCTGTTTTGGGTTGAATTGTGCCTCCCAAAAAAAGATTCATTGAAGTCCTAACTCCCAGTACTTCGGAATGTGAACTTATTTGGAAACAGGGTCTTTACAGAGGTAATCAAGTTAAAATGAGGTCAACAGGATGGGTCCTAATCAAACATGACTGGTGTCCTCATAAAAAGAGGAAATTTGACACAGAGACAAACATGCACAGAGGGAAGACCAGGTGAAGACACAGAGGGAGGGTGCTATGTGACACTAGAGAATTAAAATTACGCACCTACAACCTGAGGAACACTTGAGGCCACCAGAAACTAGGAGATAGGCAGGGAAGAGTTCCTTCTATAGAGGCTCTAGAGGGGGCATCGCCCTTTAAACATGGCAATTTCATAGTCCTGGCCTCCAGAACTGTGAGAAAATAAATCTCTGTTGTTTCAAGCCACCCAGATTGTGATACTTTGTTACCACAGCCCTAAGAAGCTAATACACTGTCCTAGTTCAAGAGATAAATCCCAGGATTTGTCTGGGCTGCGAATGCTTGTACCCACTGAGGAGATCAATGTGAAACCTCTTCTGGTTACAGTAACAACTCTGCTTAAAGGACGGAAGGGCAGGGGGAGAGAGGAGCTCTAGATGCCATGGAATTACCATCACCCTGCTGCAGTTTTGTACTCTGTACTTGGTCTCTCAATTTAGCTTAATGGAATTTCAAAAACTGACTTCAAGCTTTAGCTTTCTAGACCTTTTACAGTATACAGTATTTTACAGATCTGTTCATAGATAGTGTTCATTTAAAAATTCACTTCATATTAAATGAATTAAGATAAAATTGCAATGTTTTATGATTTTTGTGAGCCTCGTTTAAAAGAAACATACAAAGCATTGAGATATCTATATTAAGTTCAGATTCTTAATTTTCCCCGTGACTGGACATATCTTTATTTTAGTTTCCCTTTCAGTAAAATGCGGACAATACTTCAAATGAGGAAATGGAAATGAAAGTGTTAAGGATGATACAAAGGGCTGTAGATATAATGAGGTATCATTATATAGCGAGCTTGCCTGGCACTTGACAATTGAAGGTCATTTTAGCTCTATTAAAATATTCATAATTCAAAAGTATACACATAAAATAAGCCTTAAAACAAATTTCACTTACCGGATCCGTATTTAGCTTCTCCACTTTTCTTATGGTTTTTTCATAAATGACATTATTTCCTGGAAAGAAATGGCCTCCTCTTAGGAATGGCGACAGTGGTTCCTATAAAGACAGTAAAGACTGTGTTTTGCTTTGAAAGTTACCTTTTCAGAGGAATCTGAACTTAAGCAAATATGCATTCTCCAATAAAATCTGAGGTAGTGGCAGACTTTAGGAGGAAAGTGGAATGACATCCCAAAAAGGTTCTGAGAGATATAAGGATATAGTAATAAAAATAGTCCATTTTCTCAAACAGAGCAAAATGTATCTCCCACTACATTTTACTAAGCCTAACAGTGTTTTGGGGAAATTGGAAGAGTGGTAAAGATTTTTTTTCTGTTCCTAAGGCAAGATAAGTTTCCTCTGAGGTAGACAGGCATGAGGTCAACCTCATCTAAACTGCGTTCACTGGCAAGTTACTTTCTATGCCAAAGTATTATTAGAGAAATGCAAAATAAACATAATTCAGCACCACTGAGCCATAAAGTAGGTAGAACTGTATTAAAAATTTTTTTTCTTGGAACTCAATTTGGGTTCCCTTGAAGTGTACAATTCCTACTTGTGATTACAATCAAAGCTAAGGCTCTCAGTACAAAGTATGTTTTGAATACTGAGAACAGAGTAGAGGCTTTAAGAGCCACTGTATCTCCATATAATCAACTAAATTGATGTAGGATTATCCAAGCGCTTAGAAGTTGTCACCAATGTAATAATGGGTGGTGACATATCCAAGATCTGAAAGAAACCAGGAAGGGTTAATAAGAATCAGACCAGGAGTCCAAAATAAATGTACTGTGTATTATACTCCTCTCCTTTCTTTTGGTTTTCATATGACTTTTCACTTGTATAGGGAGAGTGAGGGTTATTTTGTTACAAACCAAAAATTGCATTTATTTATTTTTCTAATGCAAGGGAACAGTAGAGAAGGGGATTGGCTAAACCTATTACCAGTTAATGTGCTTAGGACCATTTCAAAACCAACAAAATATGATAGCATTTTTGTAGTCTGCTATTGTAAAAACTGTTAGAACTGGACTAAAACACTGGTTGTTGAGAAAGCAAGACACTCTTGAACCCAAAGTATACACTTCTTGTATTCAAGTTTGGATAAAGGGTGCTTTAACTTAATGTTCCTGGGATACTTTGGTAAAACAAACATATAAGTGATTCATTTTGACTAGCTGATGAATTACCAAATCTAAAGATGGATATATATTTAAAAATTCCCCTAGAAACTATTTTGTGTTTGTTTTTGTAAAAAAAAGCCTCTTTGGTAATACATGTAACACATGTTTACATTCATGTAACAAGTTTAAGAGCTTACTATGCACAATACACTTTGCTAAGTATTATAAGGCATGAAGCAAAGTTAGATTATTACTAGGAGCACTGAATATTGATCAGGGTTCAAACTGTAGCCAGCAGCCTATACTTGTAATATTCTCAAGCTAAGAATGGTATTTATATTTTTAAAGGATTGTAAGTAAAAAGAAGGACGACCAAGACCCTATATTTCTAAAGGACTATAAGTAAAAAGAAAGAAGACCAAGACCCCATGTGGCCAACAAAGCCTAAAATATTTACTATATTGCCCTTTACAGGAAAAGTTTGCTAATCCCTAGTCTAGATGATATATGAACACAAATACCTATAATACAAGGGAGAAAGAGCCAAGGGCCAATAAAAAGTATAGAGAAATAACTTATGGGATGGAATTCAGAAGAAGAAAAACCAAGTTCCATTGGCAGTGCTTGGGTAGGTTACTTGGATCAGGTAGCATTTAAGAGAAGGTAAAGGTGGGCTTTAAATATAAGGAGGTGAAAGAAAATGGTATTTGAAGTGACGGAAACAAAGTCAAGACACCAAGGTTGGAAAAGTGTAAAGTTATATGTAGGGGTCATACTTGGCAGATGGAGCTTGGTTCTGCAAGCAGTGAGATGCCTTTGAATGCTTTTAAACGGGGCTGTGATTTGAACATAGGTCTACTTCAAGAAGATTAATTGGGGAATGGAAAGAATACAGGTGAGGAGACCAGTTAGAAAATTATCCTAAATCAAGGACAGCACTTTTCGAAGAAGACTCCGAGGTCTTGAACCTGAGGAATCTACTATATGGTAAATGGGCTCAAAAACTAAAACAGTAAAAGTGGAGACACATGGAGTTTTCTGTGCTCCTGGTAAGAATCTAGGTCAGATTCATGTTTTTATTCCTCATAACACTTAGCAAAGTATATAGTGCATAGTAATCCCTTAAACATGTATTAACTTATGGCAAATAACTAGCAAAAGAACTCTTTTACAGCACACAGTTGAAAACACATGTCTGGAACTAAGTGGGGATTTCATGGCTATTGTTCTAGATTTCAGAATCATATGTTTAGAAGTTCTAGTTAAAACCATGCAATTGCTGAAAAGGCAAATGAAGATCAAAGACAGAACTACAAATCTTCAGACATATGAGAATCATAAGAGAAAAATGTCATACAGTCAAGAGAAGAGAAGTTTTTAAGAAGCAATAGGAAGGTTAGTGAAGGTATAAATGCTTCAGGGAGGTCAACAGGTGAGAAATACAAAGTAGATTGGATTTGAACTACTATGAATCTATTGGATTTGAGTACTAAAATTAATGGAAATAGGTATAATAAAAAAAATTTCTGGGTTAATAAAACCTATATTCAGTTCTGCCTCTATCACCTACATGCTGTGGAAAGTTAGGTAAGTCATTTACCTTCTCTGAGGCTCAGTTCCTTTATCATAAGGATAGTAATGCAGGGTACTTTATGCCAAGCAAAATATGTATGTTAAAGTACCTTTAATCTGTCATGTAAATATATAAAAGCATTGGTTTTGAATAATACAGTAATATAATATTTAAAATCAATACTGGTTTTAAAATAATTTATGAGAATCTTGTTAGAACTTTTCTAGGATATCGAGTTTAAAAATACACAAAAGTAAGCTTGTTGAGGACAGGAACTTTATCCATCTTAAATACCCCATAGTGAATGAACAGATGATTGGATGAGAAGGGACGATATGAACTTTTATATAAGGATATAAGCATCTTCTAATAGGAGAAAAAAATTTAACAAAAGCATGAAATTTTCTTCTCTATGAACCAAAATTCACTCTAAATGCTGAACCATTATTTTTTAAGAAGAAAAAGGACTTAGGTGCTAAGAGTATTAATTCTCCCTAAACTGTGTGTTGGACTTATTTTAGACGATCTACTGAAAGAAAAACTTCTAAATTTAGGGAACTATTATTTTCCCCAAATCTATAAGAAAGTAAAACCAAATATTAATATGAATAGATCACTCTGCATAAAACAGGTCAGCAAAATTAATCAAAAGTTTTATATTTCTAACAAATGAGTTGCTAAACAGTTTCACTATTTGGTAGCTTATTTTATTTTTCTACCTGTACATTGGAATTGGTGCCAGACCCACCCTAAAATTTAACAGGTGTTTTCAAAGATGGCTGATCTTATAATTTAATTGTTACTTTTAGAACCTCTGGGAGTAGTTCTCACATCTAACAAAGTACATATTCCCCAGCATCCACTTTACTGTTTCCAGGCCATGAAACCTTGTTGGAGAACATTTTTTTAAAAAGATTTGCTGTTGTGGCTCAGTACGAATTCAAGTTATCCAACTTTAAGAGGCCCTCCGACATTCATGGTCATACTTGTATTCACCAAGTTCTCTATAACTACTGTTAACAAATATTTTTTTTTCCTCAAAGCCCCATGCTCATGTTCGTTCATTCACCTTCTACTTACTGAGAAAACCAATATAATCTGTCCAATGAGATTCCTCCATTTTCCTCCCCATCTCAAAAATCTCTTCAGTTTCTGCTCGTTCCACTCATTATGGAATAACAGACCCCTCTTTTATCTGGAAGTCACTTCTCTGTCTGCACCTGGAATCCTATCCACTCGACTCTTCCAGAATTGTGTCCCCTTTCTTCCCTTTCTCTGCTGCATCGTAACTTTTCCTTACTACTAGTTATTTCCCTGTCTATAAATCTCTCAGATCTCCAAGATTCTGTGCTACTATCCCACCTCTCCTCCTTTGACCAATATCCTTTTTAGGAGAGTAATCCTCACTTATTTCCTCCACTTCGTGATCCAGTCACCCATTAACTTTTTGCATCTGGATTTTGCCTCCATATGTATACCACAACTGCTCTCTCAAACATCACCATTGTTTTCTTAATGGTCAAACTCTATTTTCAAACCTCATCCTCCTTGGCCTTTTGGCCATTTGAGATGGTTGCCCACCCCCTTTCTCTATTTGCTTCAGTTAGTCTGTGTTCACATCCCTCTCTGACCGCTCCTCTACCTGTGAAAGTGGTTCCTTCCTTCTGTTCCTTTAGAGTAGGCATTTTAGGTTCTGACCTCAACCCCTTCCATTACCCCTCAGTGATCTCACTCATTCCCACAGCTACAAAGATAACTTTAAGAGGAATAACTCCTATATCCTTATCACAAATGTGACCTTCCTCAAGTCACTTTTTAACTGCCTGTTGGGCATCTTCGCTGCCATGTGTCTCAAAGGCTACTGGTTCAAACAGATCTCAGTCTCCCCGTTTCCAAAACCAGCTTCTCCTCTCCCCTACTTCTTACTCCTTTTAATTGGGCTACCATGTTCCCTGTATCTCAAACTGAAAAGCTTAAGTCATATGTGACTTTTCTTCTTTTAACCCCAAATCCAATATAGGTTATCAAAACTTGTCAAAATTACCCCCAGAATAACTGTCAGAAAAGATAGAGAGTGACACATTTAGTCAGAAAACCTAAGCAAGTCACACTTATTTAAGCTTTTGTTTCCACATTAGTAAAATGGTACCAATAATGATGTTCATTGTAATATTTCCTTAAATACCACAATAAATCCTTTTCTGATTTCCCAAACAAATGTGTTATCTCCAGCCTCTGAACTTCAGTAAGACTTCATCTGTATTTCTCTTATGGCATCTATCATACACCTCATCATATATTTTACATAGCTGTTTGTGGACATAATCTTATTCCCCTTCCTGAGAGGAACTGTAAGCCCCTTTGATTCAGGAACCATGTCTTATTTCCTTTTATTTTCCAATTTGAAGGCTGTAGAGTGCCATTCTCAAAGTAGGAGTCTGTGAGTGGAAAATTAATGAAAATGACTAATATAAATTGGGTTATATCTACTGATTGAATAAAAATACTTCCCCATTTCTGAGTCATGTTATATACCAGAATGCATAAATCTCTTGACTAAAATGACAATAAATGGAAAATAAGGAAGATCAGGAGCAACCAAAAATAAAAAGGCTGAACAGAGTTAGGATATCATGAGAGAAGTGGATTGAGATCAGTTTAATTATGGGGAGAAGAAGTAAAGATTAGACAAACTGGAAGGTGAAAGAGGATAAAGTTGCCATTTAGGAGGCTCAGCTTATTATAAGTATTGTAATTTAGCCAGAATCTTCTCCTGAGGGAATTTAAAAGAACAAACAAAAAGCCATATACTTAGATAAATAAAATGTATCTGGACAGGATTTTCAAGCTGCTCTGCAAAACCAGTTAGATTATTTTTGTTTACAAAGCATGGGGATTGAAATTTGTTTTACCCCTCAATAATGTAGAGTTAAAAGCTGAAAATATTAAAGTTAAAATGATCATTTTTCTTTAACCCTCTGTTGCATCTTCTCCCTGAGAAACTATTTGCTTCTTTGCAGTTGAACACAACCATAATGAGGCAGGCTCAGTGTTACAAATATGTTATGTACTTGCATACATAATTCTGATTTCTCTGCTTTTGTGATTACACTCTAGCTGGTGAGGATGGGGGAGAGAAGTGGTATGTGGGTGGGTCTCTGGATCCTAGTTCACCTACATCATCAATCATCCTTAATTCCCAAATGTTCCTCTCCCATATCTGCATTGTTCAATTTCAGTCCCAACTCTGCTGTTTTGTAACCGAATGGTTTGGGGTCAATTAAGAACTTCAGTTCCAAGAAGGTTGCAACCTTGTTTTGTTCACTAGTCAATCTCCAGTTCTTGGGGTAATTTTTGGTGCATAGTGGGCAATCGATAAAAATTCACTGAATAGGTGGGAGCTTCAACAAAAATTCACTGATAGGTGGTAGTGGGCGGCCGGGCATGGAGGGGCAAAGCTGCCGGGTCCTTCATGGTGAAAGATTTGGGGGCATTTCTCTCTCCATTGTGTAGTTGATAGTTTGGGCAGTGAAGAGATGGCGGACAGTGTCAAAATTTTTCTACAGGACCTTGCCAGGGGAATCAAAGACTCCATCTGGGGAATTTGTACCATCTCAAAGCTAGATGGTCAAAGTCAACAAAAGAGAGAGGAGCAGCATCGAAGAAGGGCAAGCAGTGTCCTGGCTCAGAGGAGAGCCCAGAGTATAGAGAGGAAGCAAGACAGTGAACCACATATTGTTAGAATTTTTCAGTGCTGCACTTGGAATGGCGGAGTATTCTGGTTGTCTCCTCTTGTTTTATTGAGTGTTTATTCCTGTGCTTCAGTCAGCAGTGGGCCAAATTTTGGTGAACCGTCACTCCCTCGGGATGTTTTGTTGTGGCTAGAATTCTTCCTCACGTCAATTTTCAGTACTCTTTGGGTGCTCCACGTTTGTGCTTAGCAAAGTTGTGAACGCAATCTGGTTTCAGGGTATAACTGATCTGGCATTCGAGGTATCAAGGATGAAGGCTCACCATTCGTTAGTTTCAGCAAAATAATTGCTGACATGCTCTTCAACCTATTGCTGCAGGCTCTTTTTCTCCTCCAGGGGATGTTTATGAGTCTCTTCCCCATCCATCTTGTTGGTCAGCTGGTTAGTCTCCTTCACATGTCTCTTCTCTACTCGCTATACTGCTTCAAATATCGTTGGTTCAATAAAGGAATTGAAATTCACCAACAGTTGTCAAACATAGAAAGAATTGGCCTTACTACTTTGCATTTGGTTTGCCCTCATCTTTCCTCAAAGCAATGCAGTACTCCTACGTTGTCAGTGCCTGCCTCTTCTCTATCCTCGTTCCTTTATTCATTATCAGTGTCTTCCCAATTGCACCTCTTCTCCTTGGTGGTTTTCTTAAGCAACAGATTCTTCTGCAAGACAGTCTACCTGCAGTCTGCCCTGAGTAGCTCAACTTCTGCAGAGAACTTCCCCTCACCTCACCCATGCCCTGCCAAACTGAAAGCTGTTGTAGGCCACTGAGTCAACTG
Organism: Orcinus orca; assembly: GCF_937001465.1. Taxonomy (NCBI): domain Eukaryota; kingdom Metazoa; phylum Chordata; class Mammalia; order Artiodactyla; family Delphinidae; genus Orcinus; species Orcinus orca. Next base: position 74,930,145 of record NC_064580.1, read on the forward strand.
CCATCAAGAAGAGATGGGCGGGATTACAGGAGCACCATGGCAGCTCTTTTCCTTGTTCACCTCCCTGACTAGGGAAGGCAACAACTCTGCCAAGGGCCCTGTGCATATTCCGCTTTCTGAGAAATCGGGCATTTTTTGTTTAACATCTTTATTGGACTATAATTGCGTTACAATGGTGTGTTAGCTTCTGCTTTATAACAAAGTGAATCAGCTATACATATACATATATCCTCATATCTCTTCCCTCTTGCATCTCCCTCCCTCCCACCCTCCACATCACATCTCTCTAGGTGGTCACAAAGCACAAAGCTGATCTCCGTGCCATGCAGCTGCTTCCCACTAGCTATCTTTTTTATATTTGGTAATGTATATAAGTCCATGCCACTCTCTTTGACTCAGCTTACCATTCCCCCTCCCCGAGGCCTCAAGTCCATTCTCTAGTAGGTTTGAGTATTTATTCCTGTCCTGTCCCTAAGTTCTTCATGACAATTTTTATTTTTTTTATTCCATATATATGTGTTAGGATACAGTATTTGTTATTCTCTTTCTGACTTACTTCACTCTGTATGACAGACTCTAGGTCCATCCACCTCACTACAAATAACTCAATTTTGTTTCTTTTTATAGTTGAGTAATAGTCCATCGTATATATGGGCCATATCTTCTTTATCCATTCACCTGTCGAAGGACACTTAGGTTGCTTCCATGTCCTGGCTATTGTAAATAGAGATGAAATGAACATGGTGGTACATGACTCTTTTTAAATTATGGTTTTCTCAGGGTATATGCCCAGTAGTGGGATTGCTGGGTCTTATGGTAGTTCTATTTTTAGTTTTTCAAGGAACCTCCATACAGTTCTCAATAGTGGCTGTATCAACTTACATTCCCACCAAAAGTGCAAGAAGTTCCCTATTCTCCACACCCTCTCCAGCCTTTATTGCTAGTAGATTTTTTTGGTGATGGCCATTCTGAACGGTGAGAGGTGATATCTCATTGTAGTTTTGATTTGCATTTCTCGAATGATGAATGATGTTGAGCATTCTCTCATGTGTTTGTTCACAATCTTTATATCTTCTTTGGAGAAATGTCTACTTAGGTCTTCTGTCAATTTTTGGATTTGGTTGTTTGCTTTTTTGATATTGAACTGCTTGAGCTACTTGTACATTTTGGAGATTAATCCTTTATCAGTTGCTTCATTTGCAAATATTTTCTCCCATTCTGAGGGTTGTCTTTTGGTCTTGTTTATGGTTTCCTTTGTTGTGCAAAAGCTTTGAAGTTTCATTAGGTCCCATTTGTTTAGTTTTGTTTTTATTTCCATTTCTCTAAGAGGTGGGTCAAAAAGGATCTTGCTTTGATTTATGTCAGAGTGTTCTGCCAATGTTTTCCTCTAAGAGTTTGATAGTATCTGGTCTTACATTTAGGTATTTAATTCATTTTGAGTTTATTTTTGTGTATGGTGTTAGGGAGTGTTCTAATTTCATACTTTACATGTACCTGTCCAGTTTTCCCAGCACCACTTATTGAAGAGGTTGTCTTTTCTCTGCTGTATATTCTTGACTCCTTTATCAAAGATAAGGTGACCATATGTGCATGGGTTTATCTCTGGGCCTTCTATCCTGTTCTGTTGATCAATATTTCTGCTTTTCTGCCAGTACCATACTGTCTTCATTGCTGTAGCTTTGCAGTATAGTGTGAAGTCAGGGAGCCTGATTCCTCCAGCTCTGTTTCTCTTTCTCAAGATTGCTTTTGCTATTCGGGGTCTTTTGTGTCTCCATACAAATTGTGAAAATTTTTGTTCTTGTTCTGTGAAAAATGCCATTGGTAGTTTGATAGGGATTGCATTGAATCTGTAGATTGCTTTGGGTAGTAGAGTCATTTTCACAATGTTGATTCTTCCAATCTAAGAACATGGTATATCTCTCCATCTGTTTGTATTATCTTTAATTTCTTTCATCAGTGTCTTAAAGTTTTATGCATACAGGTCTTTTGTCTCCTTAGGTAGGTGTATTCGTAGATAACTTATTCTTTTTCTTGCAATGGTAAATGGGACTGTTTTCTTAATTTCACTTTCCAATTTTTCATCATTAGTGTATAGGAATGCCAGAGATATCTGTGCATTAATTTTGTACCCTGCTACTTTATCAAATTCATTGATTAGTTCTATTAGTTTTCTGGTAGCATCTTTAGGGCTCTCTATGTATAGTATCATGTCATCTGCAAACGTGACAGCTTTACATCTTTTCTGATTTGGATTCCTTTTATTTCTTTTTCTTCTCCGATTGCTGTGGCTAAAACTTCCAAACCCATGTTGAATAATAGTAGTCATAGTGGGCAAACTCGTCTTGTTCCTGATCTTAGTGGAAACGGTTTCAGTTTTTCACCATTGAGGATGATGTTGGCTGTGGGTTTGTCTTATATATGGCATTTATTATGTTGAGGAAAGTTCCCTCTAAGCCTAGTTTCTGGAGGGTTTTTATCATAAATGGGTGTTGAATTTTGTCATAAGCTCTCTCTGCATCTATTGAGATGATCTTATGATTTTTCTCCTTCAATTTGTTAATATGGTGTATCACATTGATTGATTGGCATATATTGATAGTCCTTGCATTCCTGGGATAAACCCCACTTGATCATGGTGTATGATCCGTTTAAAGTGCTGTTGGATTCTGTTTACTAGTATTTTGTTGAGGATTTTTGCATCTATATTCCTCAATGATATTGGCCTGTAGTTTTCTTTCTTTTTGACATCTTTGTCTGCTTTTGGTATCAAGGTGATGGTGGCCTCATAGAATGAGTTTGGGAGTGTTCCTCCCTCTGCTATATTTTGGAAGAGTTTGAGAAGGATAGGTGTTAACTCTTCTCTAAATGTTTGATAGAATTCCCCTGTGAAGCCATCTGGTCCTGGGCTTTTTTTTGTTGGAAGATTTTTAATCACAGTTTCAATTTCCTTACTTATGCTTGCTCTGTTCATATTTTCTATATCTTCCTGGTTCGGTCTTGGAGGGTTATACCTTTCTAAGAATTTGTCCATTTCTTCCAGGTTGTCCATTTCATTGGCATACAGTTGCTTGTAGTAATCTCTCATGATCCTTTGTATTTCTGCAATGTCAGTTGTTACTTCTCATTTTTCATTTCTAATTCTATTGATTTGAGTCTTCTCCCTTTTTTTGCTGAGTCTGGCTAATGGTTTATCAATTTTGTTTATCTTCTCAAGAAACCAGCTTTTAGTTTTATTGATCTTTGCTATTGTTTTCTTTGTTTCTATTTCATTTATTTCTGCTCTGATATTTATGATTTCCTTCCTTCTGCTAAATTTGGAGGTTTTTTCTTCCTCTTTTTATAATTGTTTTAGGTGTAAGGTTATGTTGTTTATTTGAGATGTTTCTTCTTTCTTAAGGTAGGATTGTAATGCTAAAAACTTCCCTCTTATAACTTATAACTCTTATAACTGCATTTGCTGCTTCCCATAAGTTTTGGGTCATCGTGTTTTCACTGTCATATGTTTGTAGGTAGTTTTTGATTTCCTGTTTGATTTCTTCAGTGATCTCTTGGTTATTTAGTAGTGTATTGTTTAGCCTCCATGTGTTTGTATTTTTTACAGATTTTCCTGTAACTGATATATACTCTCATAGTGTTGTGGTCAGAAAAGATACGTGATATGATTTCAATTTTCTTAAATTCATCAAGGCTTGACTTGTGACCCAAGATATGATCTATCCTGGAGAGTGTTCCATGAGCACTTGCGAAAAATGTGTATACTGTGGTTTTTGGATGGAATATTCTATAAATATCAGTGAAGTCCATCTTGTTTAATGTATCATTTAAAGCTTGTGTTTCCTTATTTATTTTCATTTTGGATGATCTGCCCATTGCTGAAAGTGGGGTGTAAAAGTCCCCTACTATGATTGTTACTGTCAATTTCCCCTTTTATGGCTGTTAGTGTTTGCATTATGTATTGAGGTGCTCCTATGTTGGGTACATAAATATTTACAATTCTTATATCTTCTTCTTGGATTCATCCCTTGATCATTATGTAGTGTCCTTCTTTCTGTCTTGTAATAGTCTTTGTTTTAAAGTCTATTTTGTCTGATACGAGAAATGCTACTCCAGCTTTCTTTGAGTTCAATTTGCTTAGAATATCTTTTTCTATCCCCTCACTTTGAGTCTGTATGCGTCCCCAGGTCTGAAGTGAGGCTTTTTGTACACAGCATATGTACGGGTCTTGTTTTTGTTTCCATTCAGCCAGTCTATGTCTTTTGGTTAGAGCACTTAGTCCATTTACATTTAAGGTAATTATCGATATGTATGTTCCTATTCCCATTTTCTTAAATGTTTTGGGATTAATATTGTTGGTCTTTTCCTTCTCTTGTGCTTCCTGCCTAGAGAAATTCCTTTAGCATTTCTTGTAACGCTGGTTTGGTGGTGCTGAATTCTCTTAGCTTTAGCTTGTCTTTAAAGGTTTTAATTTCTCCTTCAAATCTGAACCAAATCCTTGCTGGTAGAGTAGTGTTGGTTGTAGATTTTTCCATTTCATCACTTTAATATGTCCTGCCACTCCCTTCTGGCTTGCAGGGATTCTGATGAAATATCAGCTGTTAACCTTATGGGGATTCCCTTGTATGTTATTTGTTGTTTCTCCCTTGCTGCTTTTAATACTTTTTCTTTGTGTTTAGTTTTTGATAGTTTGATTAATATGTGTCTTAACATCTTTCTCCTTGGATTTATCCTGCATGGGACTCTGTGCTTCCTGGACTTGATTGACTATTTCCTTTCCCATATTAGGGAAGTTTTCAACTATAATCTCTACAAATATTTTCTCAGTCCCTTTCTTTTTCTATTCTTCTATGACCCCTATAATTCTCATGTTTGTGCATTTAATGTTGTCCCAGATGTCTCTGAGACTGTCCTCAATTCTTTTCATTCTTTTTTGTTTATTCTTCTCTGCAGTATTTAATTCCACTCTTTTATCTTCCAGGTCACTTATCCATTCTTCTGCCTCAGTTATTCCGCTATTAATCCTTTGTAGAGAATTTTTATTTTCTTTTATTGTGTTGTTCATCATTGTTTGCTCTTTAGTTCTTCTAGGTCCTTGTTAAACGTTTCCTGTACTGTCTTCATTCTATTTCCAAGATTTTGGATTATCTTACTATCATTATTCTGAATTCTTTTTAAGGTAGACTTCCCATTTCCTCTTCATTTGTTTGGTCTGGTTTGTTTTTGCCTTGCTCCATCATCTGCTGTGTTTTTCTCTGTCTTCTCATTTTGCTTAACTTACTGTGTTTGGGTCTCCTTTTCACAGGCTGCAGGTTCATAGTTCCCATTGTTTTTGGTGTCTGCCCTAAGTGGCTAAGGTTTGTTCAGTGGGTTGTGTAGGCTTCCTGGTCAAAAGGACTAGTGCCTGTGTTCTGGTGGATGAGGCTAGATCTTGTCTTTGTGGTGGGTAGGTCCATGTCTGGTGGTGTGTTTTAGGATGTTTGTGACCTTATTATGATTTTAGGCAGCCTCTCTGCTAATGAGTGTTATGTTCCTGTCTTGCTAGTTGTTTGTCATAGGGTGTCCAGCACTGTAGCTTGCTGGTCGTTGAGTGGAGTTGGGTGTTGATGTTGAGGTGGAGATCTCTGGGAGATATTTGCTGTTTGATATTACATGGAGCTGGATGGTCTCTGGTGGACTAATGTCCTGAACTTGGCTCTCCCACCTCAGAGGCACAGCCTGACAACTGGCCAGTGCACAAATAGCCTGTTATCCACACAGCTCAGAATAAAAGTGAGAAAAAAAGAAATAAAGAAAAAGATAAAATAAATAATATAAAATAAAATGAAATAAAATTAAGTTATAAAAATTAAAAATAATTATTAAAAAATTTTTAAATAAAAAGAAAGAAGAGAGCAATCAAACCAAAAAAAAAAAATCTACCAATGATAACAAGTGCTAAAAGCTATACTAAAAAAAAGAAAAACAAAAACAGACAGAACCCTAGGACAAATGGTAAAAGCAAAGCTATACAGACAAAATCACACACATAAGCATACATATGCACACTCGCAAAAAGAGAAAAAGGGAAAAAAATATACATATCTTTGCTCCCAAAGTCCACCTCCTCAATTTGTGATGATTCATTATCTATTCAGGTATTCCAAAGATGCAGGATAGATCACATTGCTGGTGGAGATTTAATTTGCTGCTCCTGAGGCTGCTGGAAGAGATTTCCCTTTCTCTTCTTTGTTCACACAGCTCCTGGGGTTCAGCTTTGGATTTGGCCCCGCCTCTGCATGTAGGCCACCTGAGGGCGTCTATTCTTCGCTCAGACAAGACAGGGTTAAAGGAGCAGCTGATTCGGGGGCTCTGGCTCTTTCAGGCAGGGAGAGGGAGGGATATGGGAATGTGGGGGAGCCTGTGGCAGCAGAGGCCAGCATGACATTACAACAGCCTGAGGTGAGCCATGTGCTCTCCCGTGGAAGTTGTCCCTGGATTCTGGGACCCTGGCAGTGGCAGGCTGCACAGGCTCCCAGGAGGGGAGGTGTGGATAGTGACCTGTGCTTGCACACAGGCTTCTTGGTGGCTTCAGCAGCAGCCTTGGCATCCCACGCCCTTCTCTGGGGTCTGCGCTGATAGCCGCACCTCGCGCCTGTCTCTGGAGCTCAGTTAAGCAGCGCTCTGTATCCCCTCTCCTTGCTCACCACAAAACAAAGAGGCAAGAAAAATTCTCTTGCCTCTTTGGCAGCTCCAGACTTTTTCCAGGACTCCCTCCAAGTTAGCTGTGGCACACTAGCCCACTTCAGGCTGTGTTCATGCAGCAAACCCCAGTCCTCTCCCTGGTATCTGACCTCCAAAGCCCAAGCCTCAGCTCACAGCCCCTGCCCGCTCCAGGGGGTGAGCAGACAAGCCTCTCGGGCTGGTGAGTCCTGGTTGGTACCAATCCTCTGTGCAGGGATCTCTCTTCTTTGCCCTCTGCACCCTGTTGCTGCTCTCTCCTCTGTGGCTCCAAAGCTTCCCCCCTCTGCCACCCAATCTCCACCTGCAAAGGGGCTTCTTAGTGTGTGGAAACCTTTTCTCATTCACATCTCCTTCCCAGACGTGCAGGTCCTATCCCTATTGTTTTGTCTGTTTTTTCTTTTTCCCTACCCAGGTATGTGGGGAGTTTCTTGCCTTTTGGGAAGTCTGAGGTCTTCTGCCAGCGTTCAGCAGGTGTTCTGTAGGGGTTGTTCCACATGTAGATGTATTTCTGATGTATTTGTGGGGTGGAAGGTTATCTCCATGTCCTACTCTTCTGCCATTTTCAGGAATCGGGATTTTTGTCTCCAGTGCAGGTAAGGCAGAATCTTCCTGACATCAGTATGGATTTTAAACACCGGTGAGTATGAAAGGACCACAGGTTTTTCTGCAGTTCTTTTCTAGCATTTGCCAGCCCCCATGCCTAGACTGATTTGAATTTCTCCCTGTGCCATTTATCTTCCCACTTCCCCTTCCTGCCTTCCACCATCCTTTGATGAATGGGTTTTTGTAATTCTAGCTGTTGTATTTTGTGGACTTGTTATTTTTGTTTTTCTGTGAAGTACATATATTGGATGTGGGAGGTAAAGGAGGCTCTGCTGCTCCTGGTCACTCCCTTTATAGCCATCACTGTCTTGTTTCTTGTAACTCAGGTTACATTTGTTCTCTTGCTGCACTACAAGGAAAACAAGCCTGAAGAGATGGAACAGGAGTTAAGACCTCACAGCTAGATCCTCACAGCTAGATCTGCTGGGTTTTGAGAAGTGATTTTCTTTCTTCCCCTTCTAGCAGAAAAAGATTTTTTCATGGGTACATTTAACGTGCCCCCAACTATAGGGAGGTACCAATTTTGTACAAGTGCCATTGCAACACAGAATGCTCAGAGAACCTGAACTTTTAAACTCTGGAGGTCTGAACTTTACTGTTGGCCACTGATGGGTCTTTCTGGTATTGCAAAGGATATTGGGTGCTGCAAATAGGAACTGAAATGGTAAACTTATTAAACCCATTAAACCTGAGGGAAAAAAATTCACTGAATACATGATAACTTCTCTGTGCTGCTGTTTTCTCACTTTTTTAGAACTAAATGAGATAAAATATGTAAATTGCCTAGCATGGAGTGTATATCCAATAAGTATTAATTCTTCCATTTCCTCATTAACTAAAGAATAAGAATGCATCCAAAGTCACATAAGAATCACTTGCAAAGAAGGCTGGAATTCAAATGATTCGATATTTAAAATCTCTCCATGGATATATCTTAGGCAAACACAATACTTCTCACATCGTGAAAAAAAAGTGCTATCTAGAACTAATTCTTTGAGAGCCAGGGATGTCAAGTGTAATATGAATTCAAATATGCATATTCCCCAGTTTACTTGTGAAAGGAAGAAAAAGAGAATGAGAGGAAAAAGGGGAAAGCATAAAGTGATTGGCTAAGTTGTAGAAAGAGGCACAGTCTCATCTCCGAGGCCTTCCTCATGTCTCCCTTCCCCCACGCACATTTTTCAGATTTTTTGCTTAAACATTTGATTCTGCAAAAGGAGCAAGCAGCTGCTTTACTATAATCACATTCTCTCTTGATTTTTACATAAATGTATGAAAACTCAAAGAAATGTCCAAAACAATCAACCCCTCCAACACAGAGCTTGTAAGCTCATAGGTTCACACATGCGCATGTGCACAACTGACAGCCTCTCTAGCTAAAGAGACATGAGACGATAATTTTTAAATGAATAAAGAAAGAAGATGGGAGATAGATAGATACAAGCAGAAGTATAGTATTAATATATACTTCCCACTCAACTAGACTAGTACCAAGTGTGTTACCCTAATTTAACCCTTTGTTTTCCACAGCTGAAGAAAATGATCAGTTTTATTTTTGAGAGAGAGAACTGTTTCCTGCAGTAGTAGAAAAATAAAATAAAGAGAAAAGCAAAGAATTGTGGTATTATCCGGGGCACAGTTTCTATTTGTGAAACTTTTGTCCTTATAACCCCATAGAAGAACCTCCTTTTGCAGCTAAAGTAAGGCTGTGTGTGTGTGTGTGTGTGTGTGTGTGTATGTGTTGAGGAAGGCTTATTACTATGGGAAAAATATTTTTCTTAATTTTCTCCTCAAAATGAGTCAAAGAATAATATCCTAGTTTGTATAATATAAAGTTAAATATCTTTGTAGAAAATATAATAATGTAATTTTCAAAAGACCTCATTTCTAGGCACAAAAGTTCATACACTGTAGGAAACAAAGGCATGGAGGCATTTTTGAACTTTTGACTTTTCATTTTCTTCTTCCTAGCCCATATCTCAATGGCAAATCTAAATAGACTAAAGACTCAAACTGCCGATGCAACAGGTGATAGTTTTATATGAAGCCTGTGAAAGAACTTTGTCCCTTTTTTCTTTGGTTCAAAGTGCACAAAGGGTGGTGCTATAGAAGCAGAAAGACTTTATAACCCAACAATTTCCATGTTACTTGGAACTGTTGCATCTCTGAGGCACATGGTTGTCTGGAGCTAAAGATGACTTTGTTAATATTAATAATCAGAAAGTAACTTTATAACTGGAAGAACTCCAACAGTCTGATTTTAGGAATCTAGTAGCTGACTCACCCTTCTTGTTTAAGCTATCAACTTCTGAGGAATTACTAGGTTGTGACAAGAGTTTGCATGATATAGCTTACCTGTTCAGGATTTTGCACTACATATTGCCTAATAGTGGTCTGCGGATATGTAGTGACTTTCACTGTTGGAGAATGGAGTTCCTGTGAAGAAAAGATAAAAGCTGCATATAATCATAGTTATTTAGTGACCTTGCAGCCAGAATAATAGGGAGCAATTTTCAGAGTGAAATTTTAAAAACCATTTACATAAATGATGACATATGAATTTATGTTTTGGTTAATTTCAGTCTGAAAAACATACATGAAGGAGTGTGTTTATGGGCTCAGCACCATGCTAGGTATTTCTATTATACTCATTGCATAGTAATTCATCACACATTCCAAACTATATTTGATGAGAGTTTCAAAATATTTGTTTCATTGTAAATGCCCCCACATGATTAGAAGAAAATATAGCTTAATATTTATTAATCAGAGTTTCTGTTTGGAAAGGACATCCTATATTTTAAAAAATGAAAGGAGACGCAAAGAGAAAACTGTGTGTGTACACTTAAACATTTAAATCTTCAGTGTGGTGGTGGGCGAGGGCCATAAATAATGTTAAAAGGGAGACAAAACACAAGAACAAAGTCATTTGTAAATTTTGGATGGAAAAAGAGTGGTATCATTAATATAAAGAGAGTTTTATACCTCGGTGAGAAAAAAAATCTTCACACTAATAGAAAAATGAGCAAACGGTATGAAAGCAGAAAAGAAGAAAAGCAAACGATTAACAAACAACAAAAATTATTCAAACAAACTAAGAATCAAGTAAACATAACAAAAGAATACCATATTTTAACTGAGAAAATGTTAAAATAATAATGCTGATGAGGGCACAGTAAGAGGAGCATTTTCCTGTGGAGAGGGGAAAGATTAAATAATCATGCATAAGCTGAAATATGTAGCCATCGAAATAATGATCTTGATAATACAAATTTACATTAAAAACTCATAACATTATGTAAGATTAAATGAGAATGAAGATATAAAACTGCATATATGGTATGATCTTAATTTTTTATTTGAATGGAAGAAAACACAACAAAATGCTAAGAGTACCATCTCTGGGTAGGGGATGGGTCATGAGTGAATTTTATTTTTTCTTCTTTATGTTCTTTTGTATTTCCAAATTTTCTAGAAAAAACATTTTTTGTCAGAAGTAAAATTTACAGCAAACTTAATTATAGAGCCATTTATTATGAAAAATAACAGTAAATGCAATTTTATGACTGGATTTCAGTGTAGTGAACAGCTCTGTGATTTAAGTAGACTTACTTTTCTGAGCTAATCCTATCTTGGTGGTCCATCCCATGGGGCTCCACTTTTAACTCAGTTGTAACCTTTATTCCACTGTCCTATGTTTTGTTAGTGTGTGACCCATGTTAGTCTGAGGTCTTTGGGAGTAGTGATTGGTTCCTATTCACCTTTGTGCAATATTTGGTACACACTTGGCAGTCAGCAAATGTTCGCTGAATAAATGCATGACTCTAACTGACCTAGCTCTAGGCCAGGCCGAATTGGTACATGGTAGGCAAACTTTTCTTTGATAATCTTACTTGTTCTGCATAATATCACCTCTTCCTCACTGTACCCCAGGTCTAGAGACCAGCTTTTGTCCATTTGTCCCTTCACTATTCAAGTTCACATCGTGACACTTCAGTCTGGGCAGGCATGTTTTCTCAGAACAGTATCTTTCTCCCTCCTATCTTCCAAATCCTGCAGCCTTTATACTCCCCTCCTGTGTACTAACAAACTTAAGATGTCATATGGTTTATTTACTCAGAATTTACTTTTTAATATGTGGGACTAGCTCATTAAACACATATTTGTTAATATGGTATTTAATTATTATTACAGGTACCTACCTTTTGGAGATATAATGTGTACACTCAAAAATAATCTTAAAAGTGGGATTATTAGGTCACAAAGGTTAAGGGAACTTGAACTTGTGTGTCTTTCAAATCATGCACCTTGGAGAAGGGCTAGTTCTGACCCTGCAAGTTATTCTCTCTGGATATAAATGTACAGTATTATCATTCACAAAGCCACGTCCTCACTCAATCCAAGATCTAGGTACTTCATTTCTGCTCAGATCAAAGACCCTTAAAATATACATAATCAGTGGGAGATCCTTGGAGAAAAATAAACTGCACTCAAACAAAAGCAATCAGATTGAGTAGATAATGAAATTGAAAAACCTCAATCCACAGCACTTGCTTCACATTCCTATAATGCGCTGAGCTGACTTTCATATGTAAGGCTCTCCTTTCCAGTTTTATGTTCCTGAATTTTTGTGAATGTGTAAAGTTTTATGAGGGCCTAAAGATCACTTAAACAGACAAGCAAGGTTTACACAAAAAGAAAGTAATCTGATCTAACCCATATCTTATTTTACCTGTTCAATATTTGGGGTTATATGTACAGTGCTTGGGGCACAAGTAGATATTTTCAGAGTTGTAGAATGAAGTTCCTTTTGATAGAAACAAAAGGGGGTTCAGAAACTGTTACTGAGCAGTGTCGTTTAAATGTCTTAGGTTCTTGGGCTTCCCTGGTGGTGCAGTGGTTGAGAGTCTGCCTGCTGATGCAGGGGACACGGGTTCGTGCCCCAGTCCGGGAAGATCCCACATGCCGCGGAGCGGCTGGGCCCGTGAGCAATGGCTGCTGAGCCTGCACGTCCAGAGCCTGTGCTCTGCAACAGGAGAGGCCACAACAGTGAGAGGCCCACGTACGACAAAAAAAAAAAAAAAAGTCTTACGTCCTTAAGGTATTATTATTTCCTTTATTTTTATAATAATCCAAATTTGTCAGAAATAAGAACGTTATTTAGTGCTTTCTTAGATGATGTCCATCTCTCCAAAGAGCACATTACCAATTCCTTTGTCAGCATTGCAAGTAATCTAATGAAAAATAATTTCTAGAATGCTTTCATAACAGTACATACTTCTTTCACTTTTAGTTTGCATCCTTTTTTTTGCTTTTTTGAGAACTCGCCTGATGTATCCCCCGATGTTATTGTATGTCTGCAATTAACAAGATTTAAAGTTTAACAAACAAAAACATTAAATGTAAAAAAATCTGAAACCAATATAGGAAACTACCTTTGAAAACTCAACTAAGACTACTGCTCTTATATTACTTCAAGCTGATTTTTAATTATGCTTCATGTGATCTGCTTCTAGTTTAATTTCAAAGAGTAGATTCTAATGTTAAAGAATGATCCATAAAGATGAGAGTATGATTTTTGATAATGTTTAGATAAAATGTTCACTCTATCGATTATGCTGGCATTCTTAACATTTTTCCCAGATCAGCAAATTGCATAACTTTATCAGTGTGCAAAGAGTCAACAGCATTACTCAATTTCTTCATACATTACTATAATTTACAACCAATTGACACAACTCCAGGATATATTCCTAAAACGATAAAAATAGTGTTTTCTTCAGATCAAGGAGGTATTAAAAATCAGAATCACAGACTTACAAGGGAAACACTGACAGACTCATATCAAAATATAGCTATAATGTAGGTGTAACGTGCTGTTCTTAAAACAGGACTGTGCATTTACTCAGACTGCCAAATGTTCTGCATGCTGTGGTTTTCCTTTTGGTTCAACTTGTAACATTTTCATCCTTCCTCCCTCTGTTACATCAATAGCAATACTGCAAGCTTAATGTTTCTAGGCAGACTTTGAATAGGTTCCCAGATTTCCTGCTGGTAGCTGAGGATAATTGCTCAGACAAATGCACAGAATTAAAGACTTTAGACCAAAATGTACGTGTTCTTCAGTTTAGGAAAATGGTTACAAATACAACCAAGTGCAGGTGGATTTGGCCCAGAGATCCAACAGGAATAAGTTCAGAAAGACAAAAAATGTGATTTTTAGTTATACAACAGTGCATGAATACACTCTAACATAAAAATTTATAAAGTCAAAAATCTTCCCTTAACCATCCTCCCTTCATTCAAATCTCTTACCCATATTTATACATATATGTATAAATAATATTTACTGCTTTTATTATTCTGCAATATAAGCCTAACAATATCTCATATTATAGATTAATGTCTTAATTCATTATTTTAAATTATAGTGTTCCATAATGTTTGTTTGATAGTTTATTTATCTATCTTTTTAAAATTGTTTCCAGGTTTCCACTATGCTGCAAAGAGCATCCTTGTGCAATGTGAGTACTTCTCTAGAATCCCACAAAGTGGAATTACTAGAGCACAGAGTATGTGCATTATTCATTTTAATACATACTGCCCAATTGATTTCTCAAATGGCTATGCCAATTCCACATCCATCAGCAAGTGTAAAATTACTCATGTGTGAAAGATGCTTTTATGAAAACTTTTAGCCTTTTTAGGCTGTAGCTAGTAATACTAGGGTTATTTTGAGAATACAGTTAGTGCACACTGCCTGGTACCTGGTTCTATAGATGGTAGTTCTTTCCCCTTCCCTTTATCCTATTCAAATATGATGACATCAGAAAATTAAACAGAATGAAACTTCACTAGCTATGTGGAGTAGCTTTTAAGATGAAAGAGTGTACTGAGAAGTTTTATAAACTTGCTGAAATTAACCCAAGTAAGAATACACACACATACACAAATATGTGTGTGTGTGTGTGTGTGTGTGTGTATCTTACATATTTAAGGCATATATTGATAGGCAGTTACTTTACTCAGATGCCAAGATAGCAGATATTCAAAAGGCAAATTGGTGTATTTACACAAAGACTAGTCTAGTGCTAAAATGAAGAAATTATTCAATCTTCTTATATTTGGAAAGCTGGTACATTAATTCCACAAATTATGCTTTACTTAATTGTTCTGAGCCTTCATTATTAGAATTGATCTAGGCAAATGTGGCTTTTCCCATACAATCCTTATGGAAACGAAGGACAAATGGAATGACTTCAAAAAGTAAAATATTAAGGTGGTAGCTTAATATGGGTCAAAGAGATTAAGACGTATGGCAGTGACCAGAATGAGTTTAAATTACAGCAGTATTAGACTTATCATAAGATGGGAAAAAAACCTATCTGAATATAAGGTATATTAATTTCAGAAAAACTTGCTAAAGAAAACCCTTTTCCCCTGAAAGTCTACGGAATTAGGTAAGTAGGGTGAGTAAAGGTCCAAAATGAACATTGTCTTGATGATGGAAGTTACTTTCAGTGGCATCTAGCGCTAGGCAGGATTGCAGCAAGTCATCCCACAAGTAGTCATTGCCTATTCTACAGGAAGTGATCAAAAATGTTTGTGAATGAATGAATGGATGAATGAAGAGGATGTCTTAGTTTTAAAGGCATCTCAGGAATAGAAATCTAAATCTCTCTCTTGATAACCTACATCAATGTTTAATTTTCAGCATCACTCATCTGTACAGAGCTTCCCTAAATCCTTCATGTTGAAATCATTAAATCTAATGAATAGTTACATCTTTTGTACTTACGTCCTCTATGCCATAGCCCCATGTTCCTTATAAGAAAATAACTGAAGGCTGGGGAAGGGGTGGTGGTGACTATCATAATATAGTGGAAAGAGTCCTGTGCTTGAAGTCCAGAGCCCTAGGTTCTACTTCTAGTTATACCACTATACCACCAGCCAGTTATGATAATGAACACTCATGCCATCTTCCTGAGCTTGTTTCCTCATGTGAGAAACGGGATGTGGGTATGTTTAAGTGTGGACTGGAGGATCTTTAAGCCTCATTCTATTTCCGACATTCTGTGAATATAAGAGATCACTCCCAGCTTATTTTTCCATACAGACAAGACAATTTCAAATCCTTTCAACTTGTCAGTCTTGTTTTCCTTTGATGAAGATGATAATGACAACTAACACCTATTAAGAGCTTTCTATGCCAAATATATTACATAGATCATCTTATTTAACACTCAGAAAAACTGTCATCAGAAAGGTACTATTATAATAACCCCATTTTACATATGAGTAAAGTTAGACAAAGATAGATTAAGTAGCTAGCTGAAGATCACACAGCTAATACTAAGGTGTTGGGATTCCAACTCAAGTAGCATGATGCTACTTAATCACTAAATCCAGAACTCATAACCTTAATCACTATACGTTCCCACACCTATAGCCTGCCTCATTATATTTTCTGTTCAAGTTGTGGAACAAAATTCTACTGTTAGATTTGAGTAATTCCCATAATAGGAGACTAGATATTTGACTCTTTTTATTATTTACTATCAAAAGTAACTTTTTGGTGCCTGAAAACAAGAAATCCACCTATAACTGACCGTGTGAGAGAATAGCCCTGATTAAATATTTTAAACTTCTACAAATACAATAGGGTTTTTTTTAAAGTAGACAGCATTATATATTTAGAGTGTACATACAGAACTCTAAACTTAATAAAACATTGAATTTTTATTTAATTTTCATATCATTTAAGCCCTTTGATTTTGCAGGAAGGCCCTACATTTTCTGATCAAATATTCAGCCTAGTATTGAGTCGTTTATTCCTGTGGCTCATATTTGCTAAATACATAAATATTGCCTGTTGGCAACATTCTTTAGGTAGAGTTTTGTTGAAAAATAATTTTGTTTATAATTAGTAGATTTAGGCTTAGTATGAAATCCAAGGGTGTTTTTCCCACGATGACTAAAGTCATTTTCTACTTTGGGAAAGTTGTAGCAGCCCTCTTCCCTCTTCCTCCTCCTCCCCACCTTTTTCCTTCTCCTTCTCCTCCTCATCCTTCTCTTTCCGTTTTTCTCCTCCTTCTCCTCTTATAAGTACATGTGGCATTACCAATTTTAAGATCAGAGTGGATTAAAATCAGTCTGCTTTTCTGGGATAATTTTACAACATCACTTGAGATAATTGTTCATACCTTTGTTTAACCTAAATCCGAGTTGGGATACAGGAATCAGATATCAGAGACTGTATGACATAAATAAGAGTCAAATATATAGATCAGGAATATCCAGTATAGCATGGTGGTTACAAGCATAGACCTAGAACTAGACTGCTTAGATTTAAATCCCAGTTCTACCACATACTAGCTCCATGAACTTGAGCAAGTTACATAGCACTCCTGTGCCTTTGTTACCTCATCAGGAAAAATGGGAATGATATTCAAACATTACTTACTAAAGTTTAAAATTAATTCAGTAGCTTAAGGGACATAGGTAGTTCCAGAGAGGCTATGAAACCCAGATCATGTGCTAAAAGAAAGGGAGGTGCATTTTTATTGAGGAGGGTTATTTCATCATTTTCCTCTATTTAAATATTTACTCTTTCAAAAAGTAAGGTTCTGGGGAAATTATATAAAGGATAGATACAGTCACCCCTCCGTATCCACAGGTTCTGCATCTGCAAATTCAACCAACGAAGGATTGAAAATATAAAAAAAATCTGGAAGTTTCAAAAAGCAAAACTTAAATTTGGTGTGCTCTCTCAACTATTTATATAGTATTTACACTGTATTTACAAATCTAAAGATGATTTTAAATACGGGCAAGGATATGCATAGGTTATATAAGATACTTGACAATAAGTTAGAAGAGGGATTCCGGGAAGATGGCAGAAGAGTAAGACGTGGAGATCACCTTCCTCCCCACAGATACACCAGAAATACATCTACACGTGGAACAACTCCTACAGAACACCTACTGAATGCTGGCAGAAGACCTGAGACCTCCCAAAAGGCAAGAAACCCCCCCACATACCTGGGTAGGGCAAAAGAAAAAAGAATAAACAGAGACAAAAGGATAGGGACAAGACCTGCACCAGTGCGAGGGAGCTGTGAAGGAGGAAAGGTTTCCACACACTAGGAAGCCCCTTCATGGGCGGAGACTGCAGGTGGCGGAGGGGGGAAAGCTTCGGAGCAGAGGAGGAGAGCACAGCAACAGCGGTGCTGAGGGCAAAGCAGAGAGATTCCCGCAAAGAGGATCGGTGCCAACCGGCACTCACCAGCCTGAGAGGCTTGTCAGCTCACCCGCCGGGGCGGGCAGGGCTGGGAGTTGAGGTTCGGGCTTCGGTTGGAGCGCTGGGAGAGGACTGGGGTTGGCAGCAAGAACACAGCCTGCAGGGGTTAGTGCACCACAGCTAGCCGGGAGGGAGTCTGGGGAAAAGTCTGGACTTGTCCAACAGGCAAGAGGCTTTTGCTTCCATCTTTGTTTCCTGGTGTGTGAGGAGAGGGGATTAAGAGCGCTGCTTAAAGGAACTCCAGAGAAGGGGCGCGAGCCGCTGCTAAAAGCGTGGACCCCAGAAATGGGCATGAGACGCTAAGGCTGCTGCTGCCACCACCAAGAAGCCTGTGTGCGAGCACAGGTTACTATCCACAACCCCCTTCTGGGGAGCCTGTGCAGCCCGCCACTGCCAGGGTCCCTGGATCCAGGGACAACTCCCCCGGGAGAACGCACGGTGCACCTCAGGCTGCTGTGACATCATGCCGGCCTCTGCCGCCACAGGCTCGCCCCACACTCCGTGCCCCTCCCTCCCCCTGGCCGGAGTGAGCCAGAGCCCCCGAATCAGCGGCTCCTTTAACCCCGTCCAGTCTAAGCGAAGAACAGACGCCTACGTGGCGACCTACACGTAGAGGCGGGGCCAAATCCAAAACTGAGCCCCTGGGAGCTGTGCAAACAAACAAGAGAAAGGGAAATCTCTCCCAGCAGCCTCAGAAGCAGCGGACTAAAACTCCACACTAAACTTGATGTACCCTGCATTGGTGGAGTACATGCATAGATAACGAATCATTCCAAATTGAGAAGGTGGACTTTGAGAGAAAGATTTATGATTTTTTCCCCTTTTCCTCCTTTTGTGAGTGTGTATGTGTATGCTTCTGTGTGAGATTTTGTCTGTATAGCTTTGCTTCCACCTTTTGTCCTAGGGTTCTATCCGTCCGTGTTTTGTTTGTTTGTTTTTTAATATTTTTTTTCCTTAATAATTATTTTTTCTATTTTAATAACTTTATTACATTTTATCTTACGTTATTTTATTTTATCTTCTTTCTTTTTTTCATTCCTTCCCTCCTTCTTCCCTTCCTTTCCCCCTCCCTCCCTCCCTCCTTTCTTTCTTACTACTTCTACTCATTCTTTCATTTTACTTTTTCTCCCTTTTATTCTGAGCCGAGTGGATGAAAGGCTCTTGGTGCTGCAGCCAGGAGTCAATGCTGTGCCTCTGAAGTGGGAGAGCCAACTTCAGGACACTGGTCCACAAGAGACATCCCAGCTCCACACAATAACAAACGGCGAAAGCTCCCAGAGATCTCCACCTCAACACCAGCACCCAGCTTCACTTAACAACCAGCAAGCTACAGTGCTGGACATACTATGCCAAAAAACTAGCAAGACAGGAACACAACCCCACCCATTAGCAAAGAGGCTGCCTAAAATCATAATAAGTCCACAGACACCCCAAAACCCACTAACAGATGTGGACCTGCCCACCAGAAAGAGAAGATCCAGCCTCATCCACAAGAACACAGGCACTAGTCCCCTCCACCATGAAGCCTACACAACCCACTGAACGAACTTTAGCCACTGGGGACAGACACCAAAAACAATGGGAACTACGAACCTGCAGCCTGTGAAAAGGAGACCCCAAACACAGTAAGATAAGCAAAACGAGAAGACAGAAAAACACACAGCTGATGAAGGAGCAAGATAAAAACCCACCAGACCTAACAAATGAAGATGAAATAGGCAGTCTACCTGAAAAAGAATTCAGAATAATAATAGTAAAGATGATTCAAAATCTTGGAAATAGAATAGACAAAATGCAAGAAACATTTAACAAGGACCTAGAAGAACTAAAGATGAAACAAGCAACGATGGACAGCACAATAAATGAAATTAAAAATACTCTAGATGGGATCAAGAGCAGAATAACTGAGGCAGAACAGATAAGTTCTTATTCCACAGATAAAATAGTGGAAATAACTACTGCAGAGCAGAATAAACAAAAATGAATGAAAAGAACTGAGGACAGTCTCAGAGACCTCTGGGACAACATTAAATGCACCAACATTTGAATTATAGGGATTCCAGAAGAACAAGAGAAAAAGAAAGGGACTGAGAAAATATTTGAAGAGATTATAGTTGAAGAGATTATAGTTGAAAACTTACCTAATATGGGAAAGGAAAGAGTTAATCAAGTCCAGGAAGCACAGAGAGTCCCATACAGGTTAAATCCAAGGAGAAATACACCAAGACACATATTAATCAAACTGTCAAAAATTAAATACAAAGAAAACATATTAAAAGCAGCAAGGGAAAAACAACAAATAACACACGAAGGAATCCCCATAAGGTTAACAGCTGATCTTTCAGCAGAAACTCTACAAGCCAGAAGGGACTGGCAGGACATATTTAAAGTGATGAAGGAGAAGAACCTGCAACCAAGATTACTCTACATAGCAAGGATCTCATTCAGATTTGATGGTGAAATTAAAACCTTTACAGACAAGCAAATGTTGAGAGAGTCCAGCACCACCAAACCAGCTTTACAACAACTGCTAAAGAAACTTTTCTAGGCAAGAAACACAAGAGAAGGAAAAGAGCTACAATAATGAACCCAAAACAATTAGGAAAATGGGAATAGGAACATACATGTTGATAATTACCTTAAATGTAAGTGGACTAAATGCTCCCAGCAAAAGACAGGATCGGCTGAATGGATACAAAAACAAGACCATATATATGCTGTCTACAAGGGACCAACTTCAGACCTAGAGACACATACAGACTGAAAGTAAGGGGATGGAAAAAGATATTTCATGCAATTGGAAACCAAAGAAAGCTGGAGTAGCTATTCTCATATCAGACAAAATAGACTTTAAAATAAAGACTATTAGAAGAGACAACATAGGACACTACATAATGATCAAGGGATCAATCCAAGAAGATATAACAATTGTAAATATTTATGCACCCAACACAGGAGCACCTCAATACATAAGGCACATACTAACAGCCATAAAAGGGCAAATCGGCAGTAACACATCCATAGTAGGGGACTTTAACACCCCACTTTCACCAATGGACAGATCATCCAAAATGAAAATAAATAATGAAACACAAGCTTTAAATGATACATTAAACAAGATGGACTTGATTGATATTTAAAGGACACTCCATCCAAAAATAAGAGAATACACATTTTTTTCAAGTGCTCATGGAACATTCTCCAGGATAGATCATATCTTGGGTCACAAGTCAACCCTTGGTAAATTTAAGAAAATTGAAATTGTTTCAAGTATCATTTCCGACAACAAAGCTATGAGACTAGATATCAATTAAAGGAAAAGATCTGTAAAAAAATACAAACTCATGGAGGCTAAACAATACACTACTTAATAACGAAGTGGTCACTGAAGAAATCAAAGAGGAAATAAAAAAATACCTAGAAAGAAATGAAAATGGAGACACGATGACCCCAAATCTATGTGATGCAGCAAAAGAAGTTCTAAGAAGGAAGTTTATAGCAATGCAATCCTACCTTAAGAAACAGGAAACAACTCGAATAAACAACCTAACCTTGCACCTAAAACAATTAGAGAAAGAAGAACAAAAAAAACCCAAAGTTAGCTGAAGGAAAGAAATCATAAAAATAAGATCAGAAATGAAATGAAGGAAACGACAGCAAAGATCAACAAAACTAAATGCTGGTACTTGGAAAAGATAAACAAAACTGATAAACCATTAGCCAGACTCATCAAGAAAAAAAGGGAGAAGACTCAAATCAATAGCATTAGAAATGAAAAAGGAGAAGTAACAACTGACACTGCAAAAATACAAAACATCATGAGAGATTACTACAAGCAATTCTATGCCAATAAAATGGACAACCTGGAGGAAATGGACAAATTCTTAGAAATGCACAACCTGCCAAGACTGAATCAGGAAGAAATAGAAAATATGAACAGACAAATCACAAGCACTGAAATGAAACTGTGATTAAAAATCTTCCAACAAACAAAAGCCCAGGATCAGATGGCTTCACAGGCTAATTCTATCAAATATTTAGAAAAGCGCTAACAACTACCCTTCTCAAACTCTTCCAAAATATAGCAGAGGGCGGAACACTCCCAAACTCATTCTACGAGGCCACCATCACCTTGATACCAAAACCAGACAAGGATGTCACAGAGAAAGAAAACTACAAGCTAATATCACTGATAAACATAGATGCAAAAATCCTCAACAAAATACTAGCAAACAGAATCCAACAGCACATTAAAAGGATCATACAACATGATCAAGTGGGGTTTATTCCAGGAATGCAAGGATTCTTCAATATATGCAAAACAATCAATGTTATAAACTATATTAAAAAAGTGGAGGAGAAAAACCATATGATCATCTCAATAGATGCAGAGAAAGCTTTCGACAAAATTCAACACCCATTTATGATAAAATCCCTGTGGAAAGTAGGCATACAGGGAACTTTCCTCAGAATAATAAAGGCCATATATGACAAATCCCCAGCCAACATTGTCCTCAATGGTGAAAAACTGAAAGCATTTCCACTAAGATCAGGAACAAGAAAAGGTTGCCCACTCTCACCACTGTTATTCAACATAGTTTTGGAAGTTTTATCCACAGCAATCAGGGAATAAAAGGAAATAAAAGGAATCCAAATCGGAAAAGAAGTAAAGCTGTCACTGTTTGCAGATGACATGATACTATACATAGAGAATCCTAAACATGCTACCAGAAAACTACTAGAGCTAATCAATAAATTTGGTAAATTGGCAGGGTACAAAATTAATGCACAGAAATCTCTGGCATTCCTATACACTAATGATGAAACATCTGAAAGTGAAATCAAGAAAACGCTCCCATTTACCATTGCAACAAAAAGAATAAAATATCTAGGAATAAACCTACCTAAGGAGACAAAAGACCTGTATGTAGAAAATTATAAGACACTGATGAAAGAAATTAAAAATGATACAAATAGTTGGAGAGATATACCATGTTCTTAGATTGGAAGAATCAACATTGTGAAAATGACTCTACTACCCAAAGCAATCTACAGATTTAATGCAATCCCTATCCAGCTACCACTGACATTTTTCAAAGAACTAGAACAAAAAATTTCACAATTTGTATGGAAACACAAAAGACTCCGAATAGCCAAAGCAATGTTGAGAACGAAAAACGGAACTGGAGGAATCAGTCTCCCTGACTTCAGACAATACTACAAAGCTACAGTAATCATGACAGTATGGTACTGGCACAAAAACAGAAATATAGATCAATGGAAGAGGATAGAAAGCCCAGAGATAAACCCATGCCCATATGGTCACCTTATCTTTGATAAAGGAGGCAGGAATGTATAGTGGATAAAGGACAGCCTCTTCAATAACTGGTGCTGGGAAAACTGGACAGGTACATGTAAAGTATGAGATTAGATCACTCCCTAACACCTTACACAAAAATAAACTCAAAATGGATTAAAGACCTAAATGTAAGGCCAGAAACTATCAAACTCTTAGAGGAAAACATAGGTAAAACACTCTAAGACATAAATCACAGCAAGATCCTTTTTGACCCACCCCCTAGAGAAATGGAAATAAAAACAAAAATAAACAAATGAGGCCTAATTAAACTTCAAAGCTTTTGCACAGCAAAGGAAACCACAAACAAGACCAAAAGACAGCCCTCAGAATGGGAGAAAATATTTGCAAATGAAGCAACTGACAAAGAATTAATCTCCAAAATTTATAAACAGCTCATGCAGCTCAATAACAATAAAAACAAACAACCCAATCCAATGGGCAGAAGACCTAAATAGACATTTCGCCAAAGAAGATATACAGACTGCCAACAAACACATTAAAGAATGCTCAACTTCATTAATCATTAGAGAAATGCAAATCAAAACTACAATGAGATATCATCTCACCAGTCAGAATGGCCATCATCAAAAAATCTAGAAACAATAAATGCTGAAGAGGGTGTGGAGGAAAGGGAACCATCTTGCACTGTTGGTTAGAATGTAAATTGATACAGCCACTGTGGAGAACAGTATGGAGGTTCCTTAAAAAACTACAAATAGAACTACCATATGACCCAACAATCCCACTACTGGGCATATACCCTGAGAATACCATAATTTAAAGAGTCATGTACCAAAATGTTCATTGCAGCTCTATTTACAATAGCCTGAAGATGGAAACAACCTACCTGTCCATCATCGGATGAATGGATAAAGAAGATGTGGCACATATATACAGTGGAATATTACTCAGCCATAAAAAGAAACGAAATTGAGCGGTTTGTAATTAGATGGATAGACCTGGAGTCTGTCATACAGAGTGAAGTAAGCCAGAAAGAGAAAGACAAATACCATATGCTAACACATATATATGGAATTTAAGAAAAAAAAATGTCATGAAAAACCTAGGGGTAAGACAGGAATAAATACACAGACCTACTAGAGAATGGACTTGAGGATATGTGGAGGGGGAAGGGTAAGCTGTGACAAAGTGAGAGAGTGGCATGGACACTACCAAACCTAAAATAGATAGCTAGTGGGAAACAGCCACATAACACAGGGAGATAAGCTCGGCGCTTTGAGACCACCTGAATGGGTGGGATAGGGAGGATGGGAGGGAAGGAGACGCAAGAGGGAAGAGATTTGGGAACATTTTTATATGTATAACTGATTCACTTTGTTATAAAGCAGAAACTAACAACAAAATAAAGATACTTGAGCATAAGTGGATTTTGGTGTCCGGAGCAGAGGTCCAAGTATCAATCCTCCTCAGATAGCAAAGGATGACTATACCTGCATACATACAGAAAAATATTTCATTCAGCTCTTTTCAAAAATTTTATGAATTTAATTCTTCTTCTACTGAAATTGTCATTCTAAACTTGTACTTTGAAAGTTTGTGGCTTCCTTTTTTGTTTCATTCCTATGTTTCCGTTAAAGCTGACCCTGTACTTTGGCAGCCCTTTGATCGCACATTTGCACCACCATGAATTTCTTTGAATTGTAATGATCTTAGAGGTAGTTCTATACGTAAATGAGTAGCTTGAATATATAGATCTGTAGTGTCCAGTAGAACTCTCTGCAGTGGTGGAAATGCCCTGTATCTGTGCCGTACAGTTCAGTAGTCACTAGCCACATGTGGCTGTTGAGCACTTAAAATGTGGCTATTGCAGCTGAGGAACTGAATAATTAGTTTTATTGGATTTGAATTAATTTAAATGTTAATGTAATTAACCACATACTACCCTACTGGAAGTGTAGCTCTAGAGGAAGTATTAAGTGCATTAGGTAAGAGGCAGACTGCAAGCAAGCTTTAATGTCAGCATCACTACATTTTAAAAAGGAAAAAAAAACACACACACTAAAAAAAACTTCATTTCAAATATTGAGGTTCAAGTTCAAAGACTCTAAGAGCATGGGAACTTCCAAATTACTCTTTCTAAAGGATATTTATGCCAGTAAACATTATAAATACATCCCTGCTGCTCCAGTCTTTTGATCATATACCATGTTTCAGAAAATTGCTTTAATGGTTTTCCTTGTTAGTCTTTCTTAGCTAGTAGAGCCCTAATAAGCCTTTCAAGCATATGTGTTTACCTAATCTTCCCAGTGTCAAAGGAACCCTTACTTTATAGTCTATTCATTTAGTTTATTACCGTAGTTTGTGCAGCTATCAGCTTTTGTTGGCTATATTTTTATAAATCAATAATACAAACAGAAAGAATTATCCAGTGCTAACTCTGTGCTGGACACCTTCACATGTTATCTCAATACTCACTACAACTCTGAAGGAAGGTATTATTGTCCCCACTTTACAAATGAGGACACTAGGTCATGAGAGGTCAAGTCATTTATTCTGGGTAATACAACATTAACATGATGTGTCAGGCACTGTGCTGTGTAATTTTCACCGTATATTATCGCATTTGACTCTAATAACAATCCTATGACTTAGGTGTTATTATCACCCCATTTTATAGATGAGGCAACTGAAGCATATAGCTAGCAAGTCCCTGAACCAGGAATTAAACCAAAGAAGTTTAAAACCTAAGCTTACACTATTAGCCACTACACTTGACTGTTTCATAGTTCAGTTCTCCCCAAGTCTACCTCATCAATGCACATTTATTATTTGTAGTTCTCTCTGGGACACTACACATAGATTCATTTGCATGGGCACTTTCTCCACACAATGTTCTCTGTGACTGATCTTTAGGCTCTACGTAATATGAACATTTTCAGTCAATACCTATTGGCTTTCATTTTCCTATTGATAGCTCTGATCAAAGAGTTCAAGACCTCGGTGCAATATGTAAGGGAGAGACAGCAAGACTGCTGGGAACGAGAATTAGGTAATAGAAAAGATTACATGCATAGTACAGGACTTTGTTCTTTAAATATTTGGAATCTTGTTGAAATAAACATGGCACTCTTTCATGTTGCCTAATTTGAATTTTAAAACTTTACTTAAAAACTAATACATAATATAATGTTCCAAGAAGGAAAACCATGGGAGCCTTCTATACGCTCCTGTCAGTTTTAATGACTATGAGAATCACTGAAAGTAATAAGAGTGACTTAGGAAAAGGCTAGGCTGAATAGTTTCAAAAGAAGCAGTATCTTTAAAAACCACCTGAAATTTATGCTGACAGAATTTGCCAAGGCAAACGGCCATTTAAATAGGCCATTTAAATAAATTTTCAGAATAGTTTGGGAGATGCTTTTGTTAGAAACTGTCAAAGACAGTAACATGGTTAAACACTTGCCTTAGGTTATTGTTGAGATGCTGTTCTGAACTTTGTACATGAAGAAACATGTAAATTATAATGACCTCTGTTTATATGAAACAAACACTTCCTTAATTTAGGATAAAATCTGTGATTCTGTTCTCATGTAAAGAAAGCAATAGAATGTAATAGTAATAGAACTCCTTCCACTCATCCCTTCCCTCCAAGGAAAATCTCTCATTTAAGAGACCCATTCCTGGATTCTTTCTTTTCTTGAAGGCAACTAGGAGAGAAAATAAAGTATACAGTCCCTTTGTAGCGCATGCTTTTTGACTTAATTTAAAAACTCAAAGTACATACATTCCATTGGAAGCCAAAAAAGGATGGCTATTAAGATAGCTGCTGTTGTGAAGAAAAAGTTAGCTCAAATATACCTGTTTAGAAAGGTTTTCACTTTTAAGTAGGGTTTAAGAGCATGGCAAACTTGCAGTTATTTTACCAAGAATTGTCAAGAAAAAAAATTTGGATCACAACAGTTAAAGGAAAAGTTCACCTCCCTCCCCTTTGCCCCCACCACCTTTCTCTCTCTCTCTCTCTCTCTCTCTCTCTCTCTCTCTCTCTCTCTCTCACACACACACACACACACACACACACACACACACACACACACACACACAATGATAGCTCATGAGTGCCATTGACTCAAAACAGGCCTAGCAATTTATCAGACCTCCCTTAAACAAGAGACAATTGGCAAGGACATTTTCACCCAGCAATTACTTGCACTCAATTTCTATAGCTTCATTTAATTGTAAGTACAAAAGGGATGACCAAAGCTGAAAACTGGGCCTCTTTATCCTTTAACCTCATTGCTTTCTCAGGCAACCTACTTCCCTGAATAATCATTCACTTTAGTGACCACTCCTTTGAACAACAATTTTTCAAAGCAACACACCCATCCCCACAGAACAGGAAAATTTTATGATAGTGTATATAAATCCTGGCACAGTAAGGGAACTAGCCACTATCTCTGTAACCAAAGAAAAAGGAAAAAAGTCATGTAAACAAAGAAAAGCCCAAGCTGGGTAATTATTGAGAGCAGAGGCCATTCATAAACTCACTCACATTCTCCCCTGGGCTGCTTTCTGGAGCTAAATTTGGTTGCAAGTTTCAAATTTAAAAAAATGGTAATCCATAAAACACAATCTCTAAGAGATCCCTTCTTGCACCAAAATGTTTTATTCAATAAAATATTGATGGCAAAAGCACAAAGTTATATTTTAAAATGAAATCTAAACATATAGGACACCTACAGATCAGGTCGTGTATATCTGTCCTCAATATGAACTCTCCCTGGATAAGCAAATGGTATTTATCCAGATAATCATGGTGCTTCTTATATAATAGGCACTTAATAAATATGTGTTCAATTAATGAATGGTATTAAAAATATTTTATTTTGATCAATTTCTCTCACAACAGAACTCTTCTGTATATGTGGAAAATATCTTGAACTTCATAAAAAGCTAAAATTAATGGAAGAGAAATACATATGTTCAATGCATATTAACATCAATGCTGTTCATCTGAGGCAGTGTTTCATTCTGAGTTAATGACGGCTGTTTAATATTTAGGCCTTTTAAAAGGTTGAGCCATAAGGTTTTTGTTTTCTTTAGTTTTATGTAGTTTCTAGAATTCCATTTATTTACAAGACTATATTCAGTTCTAAAATGCACATATGACCTTGATTACACCTGCTTTTGATTTTTTCCTGTTCATATGGATAAACTTAGTAATTTTAATTCTACCATCAATTTAGACAATTTCACCATACCTGGTTTCTATAGTCAGTTTTCTCTGAGAAACACTTTATCAGTCAGACAAAATAATAACTGAGGGAATCATAAAATATATCTGATAAATTTTAGACAAGAAGCAAAGCAACATTATATCTGGAGAAATTTAAAATATGTTTATGTCCATAAGCACTATTTTAGTGCACAAGAAAGGAAAAACGTGGGCCAAAAAGCCAGAAATAGAAAATACTAAAGTGCTGCAAAAAGCATTTGGTTAAATCCAAAATGTCTATTACATAAGCGAAAATTAAGATTCAGGAAGCAAAGCAGAGTGACATCAATTTCGGTTTCTCAAAGGGAACATATTTTACTACTGGCAATTATATATTTTTTTAATCTTAGGAATTCTTTTACTATCATCCAAACACAAAAATGCTAAAAACAATTCAAGTAAAAGTTTAATTGAATTCATGATAACTAACAATTGATTATAATACTTATCTTCCTAGCTGCCATGGTCACAAACTTTAGCATCAGAATAATTGCTATATACCAACTCAAAATGTCATTGAAACATGGCATATTAAGGAGAGAATTTTAAAGCATAAAACAAAAAGTGTTTTAAGTAATGTGTACTACTTGCTTGTGCTTGGCATGGTATATAATAAAGCTGCCACTACATTTTACTCATTTTGTTAACATGAAGGTAATTTCAGATCAATTTTAGGTTCTACTTTATATAATGCCATCCTGCCACTAAACAGGGAGAAAAGAAATAAAATAATAGAATAACAGTTTCCTAGTCACATTCTTTGTGGCAGCTATCTAAAAGTTTTCTTGCCAAATTATCTTTTAGTGGATTTATGAATGCCCATTGATATCGAACTCAGTTTGAAATTTTATAGTCAAATTTTCTTTCTAATTTCACTAAGAGAATGAAGATTCTTATTTTTTTTCCTTTACCACATATCTAGAAGTTCACCTCCCTCTTCCTTACCCAGCCCTTTTCTTTCTTTTCAATTATAAATCACTTCAGACTTCACAACACCCTCCATTCCAATTTCTTTTCCCTGTTTCTGAGGCCATACTTTCTGTCCCTAAGGCTCTTTATAAACTCCTTTGGGGAACTACATTTCAGGATAGAGCTAGTCTTGTGAGGATCACTTAGCAAATATCAGATAGAAAGGTGAGTCTCGTAAAAAACTCAACCAGCTTGGTCCCAAGAATATTAAAAAGGAAAGTTGAACCATGGAGTATACAATAAAGTGTGACCCTAAAAGTTATTCTGTGGTTAATGTTTATAATTTGCCAAATTTAAGCTTTTTAAATTTTTATCTATTTATTTTTCTTTTACTAAGAAGTTGATAAGAAAAGAGGTTAACGTATTTAAATAACTACGCCAGATAGAGTGATTTTAGCATTCGTATGATAATGATAACTGTTGTTTCAACTTCCCCATTGTTTTGGGGCTACTCAGGAACATAGGTGACACCCACTTTGTTGTTCATGAACATCACTGAATACTGGAATGTACATTTGCACTATTATTATCACAAACTAGTAGTTTTGACCTTTTATTTTTCTTCCCTTTGACTTCAATGCAGGTGGAGTTTTTCTCAAATAGGAAATTACTGACAGTGAATACTGGGTTTTTCTTCATATTTTTCCCTCAAATTAAGCTAGGAGTGAAATAAAACAGGAAAATTGTGGCCTTTGTAGTTGTTGGGTTACCTATATCTT
The DNA here is from genome assembly GCF_937001465.1 of Orcinus orca. NCBI lineage: Eukaryota > Metazoa > Chordata > Mammalia > Artiodactyla > Delphinidae > Orcinus > Orcinus orca. Next base: position 74,960,045 of record NC_064580.1, read on the forward strand.
TTAAAACTTCTTTTTAAAATAGTTTCATTATATACTTTAGAAATGTTGCTTCATATCCTAATTAAAATTATTGTTTTGGGAAAAATAATCCATTTTATTCCAGATCAGCATAACAATGCAACATAGGATATCATCCCGATGGTTGCTTTTTGAGCTTTTCACAGTACTACTTGTATCTTGAAACATAATTTTAGTTTGGACTGAAGTTTCCAGAAAGCTTAAAGACATGCAAATTTAATATAAAGAGAGTCAAAGATGAAAACAGACATAGAGCTGCTAATTTTGTATTGTCTTACAGTGTTCTTTCATACTCATTGGCAAGTTTATTAACACAGATACTGATGTTAAACTAACCCCTTTAAAAACAAATTTGTTTCATTTTAAAGGGTGTCTTAGACTTCCACAATATTTAGCTTTCATGTAACAATTGCTTACATCTTGCCTTCCTCAATCTTATATTCACTCTTTCAATATTCCTTCTACTAATATTCATAAATTATCCACCTCGACTATGCAAGAACAAATGCATCATTTTCAAAAGATGAAACACATATGACAATTGAAATAGACATTGTGCCTGTCACTTATCCTGGAGTAGCATCCTATTTGCTAAACACAAATAATTGCTCGTCACTCCATACATGCCATTGCCCCTGCACCGCCATATTTGATACAAAAAAACCTGTTTACTTTTGATATGAAGTGAATCAGTGGGAACCTATTTTATAAAAATGATGGTATTCTAGTTGAGGATTGCTTTGTGGTAGGAGCAAAAGAATACCTCAGGTCATATATTCCAATCTAATTCAACAAAAAATGAACCATCCTATGCTCTAGTTAGATTATGAAAATCACTGGAACTCATAAACAAATGGCTACAAGAACTAGTAAATGAAAGAACAGCCAAGAGATGGAATTTGGGTGACCGTACATTGCGTATATAGCTGCAATCCAAGAGATAATATCCTGTAGAACAGAGCCAGAGAAGCAGAAAGAAAAGAAATGAGGTTCAAAAGCAAACAAAGGCAACAAAGATTTCCCTTTTCTGGCATAGCTGTCTTTGTGGTACCTGGGAACGGTCGCTCCAAAGCAAGCTTTGGTAGGAGGAGGCAGTTTTGAGAGGGGAGCACACTTCCCGTGAGCCGATGGGGTCCAAGGCCTCAACCACCTTGTTCATGGGCCCACTGTAGGTCCTCACTCGCTCATACACTACATTTTTTTCTGGAGGCTGCTGGGCTTGTCTTGACTGATGGTAGCAGCGGTAATGCTGGGGCTGGCACTGCAGCACTTCTGGGGATTGCTGAGTCCCACAGCTGCTGCTGCTCATCTCACTCCAATAGTTTGAGCTCATCATCTTCTCAGTGGTCACCAAGGTACTCCCCAGATGCTCTCCCTAAGGAACAAACAGAGAGAGATCATGAAAGAAAGGGGTAGGAAAGCAGGCAGGCAGGCACACGTTAGAAGCCTTTTATCAACCACCTCTGCCTACAGTGGTGCCAGGGAGAGATGGGAGTTACCTGAGCAACAGCAGAAGCAGGTCTGGCAGCTACAGAGGAGGCAGCAAATAAAGTAATTGAGTGCAAATGCAAAGTGGAACCACCCCGTGAGATTGCTCCAGGAAATAGTACTGCCACGCCCCTGAGGGGAGGAATCACTGGGTAGGTTTACCTGCCGGGAGAGGCCCTGCTTTGTTATGGAGATAGCTACTAGGCTGTCCAGTAGGGTAAGGAAGTCTGGAAAGAGCAGGAATGTGGAATTTCAGGGCTAAAGCCAGAGCTTCCAAATTCACAGTCTTGGAAATTCACTTGAACTGTAAATAGGCAAACAAAGACATGCCCATGCCAAAACTTACTGCAGAAAAAAGGTCACAAATATCACATGAAAGTGGCTTTCCCATGGTTCTTAAGCTTAGCAAAGGTAATTACAAACATGAGTATTATCATTCCAGAGTCCCAGACCAAAATAAGGGGTATTAGCCTAAGGACACATTAGTTTTCACAGATAAATCTGCATTCTTTGCAAAACCCAGCTAGTAATTGCAGTTAAGGGAGATTGCTATGAGGTTTCCTTCTAGCAACACTCTCTAATTTGTGGACCTGTTTATCTTGCTCCAGGCCTCGTGTGGCTTTCTAATTTAAATTGAGGAAGATTTGTCTAAATGATTAAATTGCTGTCTGTAGGTGGGAGATTTGGTCAAGAAAAATCTAACCATTCCAGAAACCCTTTGCATTTTAGCACTTATATTTATTGTTTCACATTTTTACAAAGGAATGTACCCTGACTTGATTTGTGCCTTAGGAAACACTGAGTTTGATTGCCTTTTTAATATCTAGTTGTTAAGGGAGCTGCAAGTCCTGAGAGGTGCCTTACCTGATATAATGAGATTAAATATGCTCAGCACTTATATTTATCACTACTTGAAATTACAATCATAAGGCCTACTTAACCACCAGGTTTTTCCCTGCAAGATATTTCAGCACCACGGAACTCTAGAATATTCACTGAGGGTGTCTTCAGAAAAAGGGACATCTTCCTAGTGTGTATATATACCATAGAACCCAAGCACACCACCACCATTCTGGAGAGGAAGAGAATATCATCAAGCTGTCTAGCCAGGTTTTTAATCTGCTAAGTAAACAAAAGGTAGTGACTTACTGGTCATTCACTCTGACCATGCGAGAAGCTTTACATGGAATATCTGTCATCCTCACAAATTTATGAGGGTTTATAGGTGAGGAACTGAGGCAGAGACACAGAGAGGCTGAAAAACTTCCCAAAGTTAAACTACTAGTAAAAAATGAGTCTGGGATTTGAACATAGAGCCTATAGCTCTACTATATTATACTGCTAAGTAAAAATTTAAATTATGTTCTGTATCTGGGCATCCAATACATCTTCTAAGTGGAAACCTAAAACAGTTTTGAACCATTAGCACGTTAAGTGACTTTAAAAAGAATCTATGGATTTTTTATGGAGGAGAGGTATGCAAAACCGACCTTAAAAACTCTTTAAAATAATTTATTGTATATTTATGTTTATATTTGCATACTGTGTGCAAAGCTTTCAAATCTAATCCTTGTTCATTATAATGCTGTTCCTCAAGGATCAATGAAAATTTAATTAGGAACACATGACCTGCCAAACAGCCTGGCAAAATATCAGATCAATAACTTGTTAATATCATTAGCAGTATCATTTTGAATAAGCTTTATATGTGAATAGGGAATGGGTATTAAGTGGGGTAATCCAGTCAGCTCTGATTGTTGAAATCTGAACTTAAACTACACACAAACACATATACACAGTGCTGTTAATATCTGCATCCAGTACTATTAATATCTGTATCCTAGTAACTAAAGTAAGAGATTGAGATGAAGAATAAAAATTCCTTCATCCATATCTGCCCTTCACATTTCTTGGATATATAGCATTTTGAGGCAACCACCTTAATGCAGTTGGGCAAAGAGTAAAGTGTGAAACTGACACCCTCTTTCAATTCCTGAGCCTCATCCGTCACTTTTCCACATGCCTGGATATGAGGAAAAGAGACCTTGAAGCTCAGGGATACTATATAAGAAATGAGATTAGACACTCTCTGGCAGACAGACTACATCTAAATATGAAACAGATGTTGACCACCCTTGCACACCTCAGAGAGACTTACCAATCATTCTCACCAAAGTTTGTGCTCCTTCTCCGAGAATGCATTTGTGCCTTCGTTGATCTGCTTCTCCAATTGTTTTATTTCTCCTTTATGCAGATAATGTTAATACCTATTTTTATTAATAAATGCATATAAATTATTTGACCATTTAATAATGGTAATTGCTCTGTTTTCTACTTGAAAACCCAAGGGCTTGACACTCTGCATTCCTCAGGCTTCATGATTATGCTACACTTCTTACACTGGTGGATGAGACAGTAAGAGTTGATTTCTTATTCTCAGCTCCAGACTTGTTCAGAGAATCCTTAATTATATTTCTGGCAGTTATTTTGTTTCACTCAGTAATATAGATATTTTATGTTTAGTACTGAAAAAACCTCATTTATGATGATGAATTTGATTTCCCCTTAGACGTGATATCCCTTTAGAAGCTAATTCAGTTCTAACAGACTTTTAAAATCCTTTAGTGTTTTTGATTATAAAAATAATTTATTCTTTAAAAATTAAAATAACTGAAGACATGGAAAAAGTAGAAAATGAAACTTCCCATATTGATGGTAAGAGCAAGGGATAGAGTAAGGATCAGGAATGTCTGCCATATACATTACTGGTAATAAAAATAACAACATATATACACTACCAAACGTAAGGTAGATAGCTAGTGGGAAGCAGCCGCATAGCACAGGGAGATCAGCTCCGTGTTTTGTGAAGGCCTGGAGGGGTGGGATAGGGAAGGTGGGAGGGAGGGAGATGCAAGAGGGAAGAGATATGGGAACATATGTATATGTATAACTGATTCACTTTGTTATAAAGCAGAAACTAACACACCATTGTAAAGCAATTATACCCCAATAAAGATGTTAAAAAAAAATAACAACAGTGATTTGCATTTTGACTAAGCTGTTTCGAAGGTCATCTGAAGTCTTGACTTTACTTACCTCATAAAATTGTTATTAGGTTTAAATGAAAAAGTGCCTGCGAATTGTAATGCACTATCCAGATACAAACATTTTTAAATATACTATTAACAGATGGTGTTGTGTGATTTTTGTGAAATAGAAGGCTTTGAAAAGCAAAGCAAATATGAATGTCCCAAGAGGCTATAGGTCTGGTTTTTTAAAAGCTTAGCTACATAAAACCATTAAGGTAAAATAGTTCAGTTATTTATCAAAATTGATATACAGAACTATCTTAGAATATTAAATAATAACACTAATTATAAATTTAACACCAAATGAATTTTATAAGCATCAGCAGTGGAGTTTTCATTGTATAACTAATCCTGTACTCCACCTCTTGTTTTATGAGGCTGACTCTCAAATATATCTCTAGCCCTGGCCCATTGCTTCAGGCTAATGGTGTAATGGTAAAAGATAGAGTTAAAAGCAAAGTTATTCAAATATTTTTACTTTTGATTTCTCTATGATCAGGGAGAAGTATGTTCGTATAAAAAGGGTCGACAAACAATGGTCAGAGGGAGCTAAAGGCCAAGGTAGTGAGATGATTGTAGGAAAGCACCTATGTTTTATTAAATAGGTCCAAGTCACTTGATCCAACAGAACTCCATTCCAGCCTTCTGACAGAACTAAAAGTTGAGCTTGCTTAACTGTTGTTGGGAAAGTTTAGACTAGGCAATGTTTCAGAATATCAGATATGAAAAATCATTGTCTTGATTTTTAAAAAACTGAATGGCGAAGTTTACATACTGAACAGTTTAGTCTGATATCAATTCAGGTCAAAAGTCTGTATTGTATTATCAAGTGTCTGATGATACACATACTTAGAATAGAGATAGTTGATACCTGAAAATCCTTTGGTATCCCCTATTATGGTTTCTGAATCTCTGTCCTTAAGTAAATTTTAAGTGTGACATAATTTTGCTCAGAAATAACTAACTCCGACATTCTAAGAGTCACACTAGAGAAAATCAGACCTCGATTCTGAACAGAGTAAATAACTCCTCTGTATGATATGAATGCAGCTGAACAGGCACCAAGCCACTATGATTCTGGCAGATCCCCAGGGATGCCTGACCTTTCCTGTGAAAGAGATTATTTTAGAACAGCATTTCTCAAAGTGTGTCCTGAATAACACTAGTGTACAGCATGTTATACCTGGAAAAGTGTTTTATGACCAAATAAGTTTAAGAAACACTTGGTTAAATATATTGCAAGAAGTAGCTTTATTGACATAATTCTTATAGGCTTTCATAAGCTAATGGACACTGTGATATTCTAAATGGGCCAACGATGTTTAGATATTTTCAAGTTTTGTTGGTGATGAAATATATTTTGTGTGGAAAAACTTTAGTGACTGGTGCTTTTCAGACTTTTTTCTTCTCTATGCTTTTTTCTTGCTTTTTTTTTTTTTTTTTTTTTTTTTTGCAGTACGTGGGCCTCTCACTGTTGTGGCCTCTCCCGTTGCGGACCACAGGCTCCGGACATGCAGGCTCAGCTGCCATGGCTCACGGGCCCAGCCGCTCCGTGGCACGTGGGATCCTCCCGGACCGGGGCATGAACCTGTGTCCCCTGCATTGGCAGGTGGACTCTCAACCACTGCACCACCAGGGAAGTCCCTTCCATATGTTTTAAACTAAACTCATTAGGTGGAAATTCATAACTAGTTTATAATTCTACCAATATTATGAAAACGTACCAAAGACCATTTGATCAGCCATATCACTATACCAGTGATACTTGAAGTTAGGTCCCTGAACCAGAAGCAGCAGCTTCACCTGGAAAATGTTCAGAAATGCAAATTCTTGGCCCCCACACCAGATCTACTGAGTCAGAGACTCTAGTGGTGGGACACAGCAATCTGTTTAACAAGAACTTCTGGTGATTCTGATGCACAAAAAAGTATGAAAATCCATGAATTATACCAATATGTTGGGGGCAGGCTTGGACAAAAGAGGAAGGCAGTAGTGCCAGAGAGATGAGACTTCCTGTGTATTGGGTAAGAAATTGTAAGCAGCTCAGGAGTGGGCGATTAAAAGTCTATGAGGTGATATCTCATTGTAGTTTTGATTTGCATTTCTCTAATGATTAATGATGTTGAGCATTCTTTCATGTGTTTGTTGGCAATCTGTATATCTTCTTTGAAGAAATGTCTATTTAGGTCTTCTGCCCATTTTTGGATTGGGTTGTTTGTTTTTTTGTCATTGAGCTGTTTGTAAATTTTGGAGATTAATCCTTTGTCAGTTGCTTCATTTGCAAATATTTTCTCCCATTCTGAGGGCTGTCTTTTGGTCTTGTTTATGGTTTCCTTTGCTGTGCAAAAGCTTTGAAGCTTCATTAGGTCCCATTTGTTTATTTTTGTTTTTATTTCCATTTCTCTAGGAGGTGGGTCAAAAAGGATCTTGCTGTGATTTATGTCATAGAGTGTTCTGCCTATGTTTTCCTCTAAGAGTTTGATAGTGTCTGGCCATACATTTAGGTCTTTAATCCATTTTTACTTTACTTTTGTGTATGGTGTTAGGGAGTGTTCTAATTTCATACTTTTACATGTACCTGTCTAGTTTTCCGAGCACCACTTATTGAAGAGGCATCTCACACCGGTCAGAATGGCCATCATCAAAAAATCTAGAAACAATAAATGCTGGAGAGGGTGTGGAGAAAAGGGAACCCTCTTGCACTGTTGGTGGGAATGTAAATTGATACAGCCACTATGGAAAACAGTATGGAGTTTCCTTAAAAAACTACAAATAGAATGACCATATGACCCAGCAATCCAACTACTGGGCGTGTACCCTGAGAAAACCATAATTCCAAAAGAGTCATGTACCAAAATGTTCATTGCAGCTCTATTTACAATAGGCAGGACATGGAAGCAACCTAAGTGTCCATCAACAGATGAATGGATAAAGAAAATGTGGCACATATATACAATGGAATATTACTCAACCATAAAAAGAAATGAAATTGAGTTATTTGTAGTGAGGTGGATGGACCTAGGGTCTGTCACACAGAGTGAAGTAAGTCAGAAAGAGAAAAACAAATACCATAAGCTAACACATATATATGGAATCTAAGAAAAAAAAAAAGGTCATGAAGAACCTAGGGATAAGATGGGAATAAAGACACAGACCTACTAGAACATGGACTTGAGGATATGGGGAGGGGGAAGGGTAAGCTGTGACAAAGTGACAGAGTGGCATGGACATATATACACTACCAAACGTAAAATAGATAGCGAGTATGAGGTAGCCGCATAGCACAGGGAGATCAGCTAGGTGGTATGTGACCACCTAGAGGGGTGGGATAGGGAGGGTGGGAGGGAGGGAGACACAAGAGGGAAGAGATACGGGATCATATGTATATGTATAACTGATTCAGTTTATTATAAAGTAGAAACTAACACACCATTGTAAAGCAATTATACTCCAATAAAGATATTTTATAAAAAAGTCTATGAGGAAGTAGAGGTGAGCTACAAACTTGGGTAAGAGTCTCTCTGTTCTATGTATATAAAGAAGTTAGAATAAGAATGAACTACAGTGTAGTACATTAATTATAGCTATCTAAGGTATTCTGATATTAATATTTTCATCTTAATAAAAGGAGAATATTGAAGGTTATATAGTGTAGTGTCGATGAGCATAACTTTGCATTCAGACAGACCTGGATTTAAAATTTTGCTCTACCATGTATTAGCTCTATGGCCTGGCAAATCATGTTACTTCTCTGAGCTTCTGTTATTCTCAGTGAAATGGATAATAGCCCCTAACAAATGGCTTGCTGTGTAGATTAGATAAAATGCATGTAAAGTGTTTAGCATGGTGTCTGGTATCTAGTAGCTATACAATAAATGGGAGTTCTTAACATTATGTTCTAGATTTGGCTTGGGATAAAGAAAGAAAGGGCTTGCCATGGCTTTGCAGATAGAAACCTGCCTATAGTAGAAAGTATCATATGATACAGGTCTGACTTGAGAAAAGGGAAAACATCAAAAGTGGGGAAATGCCAGATGACATAGCCACAGAGAAGGCTCAGTCAACTTAACAAAAAGGAGAGATAGAATGACGCTTGATTGTAAGGTTTTCATTTATAATTTTAAAAGCTTGGCTAGAATGGAAGAGCTTAGCTAGAAGGTAAAGTCCCATGGTGTCTGTTCTAGGTATCTGTGTTGTAATGTAGAGAAACTATAAGGAGTAATTTTAATGTAATCAAATTACTTAAAGTATATGTACAAAAGTATCCAAAGCAAACATAAGAAGGGAAATAATAAGAACTGAAATCAATAAGATTGAGAACAGAAAAACAATGGAGAAAATCAGTAACACCAAAAGATGGTTCTTTGAAGAAAAATCAATGAAATTGATAATCCTCTAACAAGATAAAGAAAAAAGTAAAAATAACCAAAATCATGAATAAAAGAAGAGATATCACTACTGACTCCACAGACATTAATAGGATAATAAAGTACCCTATGAACAACTCTATGCACATACATTCTCCAATTTAGATGAAATGGACCAATTCCTTGAAAACCACAAACTACCACAACTCAGACAAGATGAGATAGATAAACTGATTAACCCTATATCTATAAAAGAACTAGAATTCATAATAGTAAACCTTCCAAAAAGAAAAATGCTGAATTTCACCAAATATTTAGGGGGAAAATCAATACATTTTCTATACAATCTCATCCAGGAAACAGAAGAGGAAGGAACACTTACTAATGCTGGTAAGTGTTTTGAGACCAGCATCAAAAGAGACAAAGACAATACAAAAAAGAAAACTATAAAACAGCAACCCTCATGAATATAAACTCAAAAATCCTCAACAAAATGTTAATTCAAATCCAACAATATATAAAAAGAATAATATATTATCAACAAGTAGAGTTTATCCCAGGAATGCAAGACTGACTCAACATTTGAAAATCAATCAATATAATTCACCATATTAACAAACCAAAAAAGAAAAAAAATGTATAGTCGTCTCAGTTGATGCAGATAAAGCAGTTGACAGGATCCTACATTCATGGTTGATGATAAATCTGATAAAGGATATCCAAAAAAAAGACCTACAGCAAATATACTTAATGGTGAAAGCCTGAATGTTTTCCCCCTACAATCAGAAACCAGCAAGAACATCTGCTCTCATCACTCCTTGAAGTCACTGACAATGGAAAAAGGGAAGAAAACAAAATAAAAGAATTCCAAATTTGAAAGGAAAAGAATAAAACTCCCCTATTAGCAAATGACATGATTGTCTATGTAGACAATCCCAAGGAATCTACAAAAAACCTCTTGGAACTAATGTAAGTAAGTTTGGGACGACTGCAGGTTGGTAAGATGAACATACAAAAATCAATAGTATTTCTATACACTACCAATGAACAAGTGGAAATTGAAATAAAAACAAACAATATCATTCACAATACCTCCCAGGGAAATATTAAAGTATATATCAAAAAATATATGAACTGTATGCTGAAAACTACAGAACACTGATGAAAGATATCAAACAAGGCCTAAGTAAACAGAAAACACCCCATGTTGATGAACTGGAAGATTCCATATAGTTATAATGCCAATTGTCTCCAAATTCATCTATAATTTTTTTAACATCATTATTGGAGTATAATTCCTTTACAATGGTGTGTTAGTTTCTGCTTTATAACAAAGTGAATCAGTTATACATATACATAAGTTCCCATATCTCTTCACTCTTGCGTCTTCCTCCCTCCCACCCTCCCTATCCCACCCCTCTAGGTGGTCACATACCACCTAGCTGATCTCCCTGTGCTATGCGGCTGCTTCACACTAGCTATCTATTTTACGTTTGGTAGTGCATATATGTCCATGCCACTCTCTCACTTTGTCACAGCTTACCCTTCCCCCTCCCCATATCCTCAAGTCCATGTTCTAGTAGGTCTGTGTCTTTATTCCCATCTTACCCCTAGGTTCTTCATGACCTTTTTTTTTTCCTTCTTCTTCTTAGATTCCATATATATGTGTTAGGATATGGTATTAGTTTTTCTCTTTCTGACTTACTTCACTCTGTATGACAGACTCTAGGTCCACCCACCTCACTACAAATAACTCAAATTTGTTTCTTTTTATGGCTGAGTAATATTCCATTGTATATATGTGCCACATCTTCTTTATCCATTCATCTGTTGATGGACACTTAGGTTGCTTCCATGTCCTGCCTATTGTAAATAGAGCTGCAATGAATATTTTGGTACATGACTCTTTTTGAATTATGGTTTTCTCAGGGTACATGCCCAGTAGTTGAATTGCTGGGTCGTATGGTAGTTCTATTTTTTAGTTTTTTAAGAAAACTCCATACTGTTCTCCATAGTGGCTGTATCAATTTACATTCCCACCAACAGTGCAAGAGGGTTCCCTTTTCTCCACACCCTCTCCAGCATTTATTGTTTCTAGATTTTTTGATGATGGCCATTCTGACCTGTGTGAGATGATATCTCATTGTAGTTTTGATTTTCATTTCTCTAATGATTAATGATATTGAGCATTCTTTCATGTGTTTGTTGGCAATCTGTATATCTTCTTTGGAGAAATGTATTTAGGTCTTCTGCCCATTTTTGGTTTGGGTTGTTTCTTTTTTTGATATTGAGCTGCATGAGCTGCTTGTAAATTTTGGAGATTAAACTTTTGTCAGTTGCTTCATTTGCAAATATTTTCTCCCATTCTGAGGGTTGTCTTTTGGTCTTGTTTATGGTTTCCTTTGCTATCAAAAGCTTTGAAGTTTCATTAGGTCCCATTTGTTTATTTTTGTTTTTATTTCCATTTCTCTAGGAGGTGGGTCAAAAAGGATCTTGCTGTGATTTATGTCATAGAGTGTTCTGCCTATGTTTTCTTCTAAGAGTTTGATAGTGTCTGGCCTTACATTTAGGTCTTTAATCCATTTTTAGTTTAGTTGTGTGTATGGTGTTAGGGAGTGTTCTAATTTCATACTTTTACATGTACCTGTCCAGTTTTTCCAGCACCATTTATTGAAGAGGCTGTCTTTTCTCCACTGTATATTCTTGCCTCCTTTATCAAAGATAAGGTGACCATATATGTGTTGGTTTATCTCTGGTCTTTCTATCCTGTTCCATTGATCTATATTTCTGTTTTTGTGCCAGTACCATACTGTCTTGATTACTGTAGCTTTGTAGTATAGTCTGAAGTCAGGGAGCCTGATTCTTCCAGGTCCATTTTTCATTCTCAAGATTGCTTTGGACATATGGGAGCATATGTATATGTATAACTGGTTCACTTTGTTATAAAGCAGAAACTAACACACCATTGTAAAGCAATTATACTCCAATAAAGATGTAAAAAAAAAAAAAACGATTGCTTTGGCTCTTTGGGGTCTTTTGTGTTTCCATACAAGTTGTGAAATTTTTTCTTCTAGTTCTGTGAAAAATGCCAGTGGTAGTTTGATAGGGATTGCATTCATCTATAAATTTAATGCAATCCCAGTAAAAACTCCAACAATATTCTTTGTATATATACACAAGTGGATTATAATACTTATATGGAAGGATAATGGTACTAGAATAGCCATAACCATACTAATTTTGAAAAAAAAAGCAAAGTTGGAGGACACACACTACTCAATATTAAGATCTATTGTAAAGCTACAATAATCAAGACTGTGGTATTGGAGAAAAGATAGATACATAGATTGATGAAATCAGAAGAGAGAGTCCAGATACAGACCCAAGATGTAAAGACAATTCTATGGAGAAAGGCAAGTCTTTTCAACAAATGGTACTGGAACACTGAATATACACATGCAAAAATAAAAGATGAACGTAAACCTGAACTTTTCACTATATACAAAATTTAACCCATAATGGATCATAGGCCTAAATCTATGAAACTATGAAACTACAGTTTATAGTTTATAAAAAAACTGTAAAACTATAAAAACTCATAGAAGAATACATAGGAACAAATTTTCATACCCTTGGGTAAGCAAAGACTTCTTAATTATGACATCAAAAGCAAAATTTGTAAAAGAAAAACTCACTAAATTGGATTTCACCAAAATTAAATCCACTAAATTGAGTTTCACCAAAATTAAAAACTTTGCTCTGCTAAGTACACCATAAATAGAATGAGAAGACAAGCCACAGTCTGGCAGACAATATTTGCAAATTGCATATCTGATAAAAGACTTGTATCCAGAATACATTTTAAAAACTCCCGAACTTCAACAATAAGAAAACAAACAACCCAATTACTAAAGATGGACAAAAGATTTTGACAAACAATTCACCAAAGAAGATAAAAGGATGACAAATAAGCTTGTGAAATATGCTCAGCATCACGAGTCATCAGGGAAATTTAAATTAAAGCCATGAGATACCATTAAATACTTATTAGATTGGAAATAAATAGTAATAAAAACCTGACACTAGCAAGTGCTGACAAGGATGAGAAACAATTGGAACACTCTACCATTGCTGATGGAAGTACAAAGTGGGTGCAGCCACTTTGAAAAAGAGTTTGGCAGTTTCTTACAAATTTAAATATAGACTTACCATGTGACTCATCAATCACACTTCCAGATACTTATCCTAGAGAAGTTAAAACTTATGTTTACACAAAAGCCTACATGCAAATGTTTATTACAGCTTTATTCATAATTGCTCCAAACTGGAAACAGCCCAGAGGCCCTTCAACTGTTGGACATCCATACAATGGAACACTACTCAGCAGTAAAAAGGAATGGATTTTATACATGTAACAACATAGATGAATCTTAAGTGTACTTTACTAAGTTAAAGAATGCAGACCCAAAAGGATACATATTATATTATTCCATTTATGAGTTTATGGAAAAGATAAATCTATAGGACAATGGATACCAGGGGTTAGTGCTGAGAAGAGGGTCTGAATACAAAGCGAGTAGCATGAGGGAATTCTTTGGGGTATTGGAATTGTTCTTTATTCTATCAGTGATGGTGATTTCAAGGATTCATGCATGCATTAAAATTCATAGAACAGTACACTAATAGAAAATTTAATTTTACTGTATGTCAACTAAAAATAATAGTAATGAACACTTTTTAAAAAAAAATCCAGATAGCCATTAGCACTGGGAGTATGACTTCCTGATGGGCAGGTCAGGCATACATGGCCCAAAGTAAGCCTTCAGTCTCCTTGGTGAGTACTTTCTTGAAGGAGAGGGATAGTATTAACTGTGAGGTCATGAATTACTAACAGGTTATATCCAAAGAAAACAGTTATCTATTATCAAGTAGGCATTCCTTACTCTGATGATAGGAAGAAGTCATTGGGGGGGGCATTTCCCCCGGTTTTCTGTCCTCTCAGACCTTTTTTCAAGACTCACCAAATGTGCATTTGTGTAGCTACATAAAAAGGTTGATATTTGTCAGTGTCATTCTTTGGGAGAAATTAACTACTTGTGAGTAGAGTAACCATGACTACCTTTCATTTTCTTCTTCTCCCTTCTCCCTTTTAAAAGCAAAACAAAAATATTAAAATTGTCATATGCTTCTGTATAGGTAATTCTGCAACCGATTAGAAATGACTATAAATATACACACGAGTCAGAGGTGTTACAGTTCATTCATAGTGTACCCTGCTAATTTTTATGATTTAAACAATAAAAAGTATGGCAATTAATCACTTTCATTTTCTGTCAATGTTAAATGCAGCAGATTATTTAGGATCTAAAATAAACAGGTTTATTTTATTATAAATCAAAGTCAAATGGACATTCCAAGTGGGCTAACAACTTTCTTTTTAAGCATGGCATTTGCAACATCAAAATCTTCTATCTGCTTTATTTTTAGTTAAATTAGATAAAATTGAAGTGATTCCCTTAGAAAGGACATTTTTCTAAAGGAGCCATTTTCTCTAAAAGTCCAGATAGTAAATAATTTAGGATTTACAGGCCATAGAGTCTCTTACTTAACTACTCAACTTTGCCTTGCACTGCAAAAGCAACCATAGATGGGGCTTCCCTGGTGGCTCAGTGGTTGAGAGTCCGCCTGCCGATGCAGGCGACATGGGTTCGTGCCCTGGTCCGGGAGTATCCCACATGCCGCGGAGTGGCTAGGCCCGTGAGCCATGGCCGCTGAGCCTGCATGTCCGCAGCCTGTGCTCCACAGCGGGAGAGGCCACAGCAGTGAGAGGCCCGCGTACCGCAAAAAAAAAAAAAAAAAAAAAGCAGGCATAGATAACGTGCAAAGAAATGAAAGTGGCTGTGTTACAATAAGATTTTATTTACAAAAAAATGTGTCAGCCATAGCTTGCCAACCCCTGCAATATAGGGGATGATAAGTTTTCTTTGATGTTGCTGCAATGGATAGAATGGCTGAACAATGAAAATGGGTCTTTTCTCATACCGCTCAGAAAATTTAACTCCAAACGGGTCAACGACTTAACATTAGACCTGATGTCATAAAACTCCTGGAAGAAAATGTAAAGAAGAAGCTCCTCGACATTGGTCCTGGCAATGATTTCTTGGATATGACACCAAAAACAGAAACAACAAAAGCAAAAATGAACCAGTGGGACTGCATCAAACTTGAAAACATCTGCACAGCAAAAGAAGCAGTCAATAAAATAAAAAAGCAGCCTACAGAATGGGAGAAAAATTTTGCAAACTGTATATCAAATAAGAGGTTAATATTCAAAAAAGAACTCACACCACTCAATAACAACAACAACAAACAGTCCAGTTAAAAATGGGCAGTGAACTAATTAGACATTTTTAAAAATATGACATCCAAATGGCCAACAGATACATGAAAAGATTCTCAACATCACTAATCATCAGGGTAATGCAAATCAAAACCACAGTGAGATATCACCTCATACTTGTTAGAATGGCCATCATCAAGAAGACAAGGAAGGGACTTCCCTGGTGGTCCAGTGGGTAGGACTCTGCGCTTCCACTTGCAGGTTCGATCCCTGGTCAGGGACCTGCAAGCTGTGCAGCATGGCCAAAGAAACAAAAATGAAAAAAGAAAAGAAAAATGGAGGATTCTCAAAATTTTAAAAGTTCATCTACCATATGATCCAGCAATTCCACTTCTGGGCAAAGATCAACCCAAATATCCAAGAATGCCTTGCTCTATTCGTAATATGGACAATTATGCAACCATTAATATTATATCATAGAAACATTTAATTTCATGGATAATGTTCATAAAATAATAAATTAACAAGTGGAAAAGTAGGTCACATAAGATGTGATTTCATTTTGGTAAAGAAAAAAATATGCATATATAGAAAAAAGACTAGAAGGACACAGCAAAATGCCATTTTGAAATAATGTATTTATAAGAATTTTTATTTGCTTTGTGTTTTACTGTTTTCCATATTTCCTACAATTAATATATGTTTATTTTGTAATATGAAATATTATTTTAAAGCAACATTTATTTTTCTTTCCTAATTCTAGCAGTAATTCATGTCTACTGTAAAATATTTGGAAAACCTAGAAAGTTATAAAAAAGAAATAAAGCCTCTGTAATACCACCACCAGCAAGAGACTGTTTTGCACATTGTATATTAGGATGGTTTCATCCACAGGTAATAGAAAACTTGACTCAATGTGGCATAAACAATAAGGATATTTATTATCTTAATAACGATCCCAGAGGTAGGAAGAGATTCAGAGATGGTTGATTCAGCTGCTCAATGATATCATTATGTTGTTAATTCTGGAGGCAGAGGTGTCTCTCGAACCTGTTCTCCACAGTATCCTACAGCAATTTCCTCTTATGTTTATATGATACTTGCCAGTAGCAACCAGGGTTACAGGCTTCCTCATTCACATCCAGCAGCAGAAATAATATCCCTCTCACACAATCTGGAAGAACAAGTTGATTGGAAGCCCTTCAGTGGAACTGGACCAACTTGGGTCATATGCTCAGTCCTCGATCTATTAGACTTACCTCTGGAAAAAGAGGTAAGGTCTGTTTTCCCTGAGGCATATGAACTGAAATGGGAAAGAATGGATACCTAAACAAGATTGAGATTATTTAGAAAAGAGGAAGGGGAGAGTGATTATTAGAGAATCAACAATGTTTATTACATATATATTACTATTATAAAAATACATCACTTATGTATGTCTTAACATCTTCGTACATCTCACAGATCCTATAATCCTCTTTTGCAAAAATAAAAAGTAGTACTTGATAAATGTTTGATAATTTCTTGAAGACAAGTCTTTTATTCTACTTATGTATCTCCCTTGTCACCTAGCAGACTACTGGGAGCTAGAATAATAAAATCTGAGGGTTGGAAAGTAACCTAACTATCATTTTATTCTATGCTACTATGTTCAAGAGGTTCTCAAAAGTATGCAGCAAATATCTTTTTTTTTATGTGGACCATTTTTTAAAGTCTTTATTGAATTTGTTACAATATTGCTTCCATTTTTTATGTTTCTTTCTGTTTTTTTGGCCCTGAGGCATGTGGGATCTTAGTTCCCTAACCAGGGATTGAAACCCCACCCCCTGCATTGGAAGGCAAAGTCTTAACCACTGGACTACCAGGAAGTCCCTGCAGCAAATATCACTGAATGACTTCTTGGTTGGTTATTTCATCTATTTACTATCTCTTTAATTGAGAAGTTAGTGACTAGCTTTCCAGATGTTCCCACATGATACGGCTTCATCTCCTTCCCAAACTCCCTCCCTCCTTTCTTTCTTCCTCTCTATTTTAACATTTACTTATTAAACTGTAAGAAAAATGCACATTTGGTTAGAAAATTCAAATGATACAGTAGGGTATAAAGTAAAAACTGAAATCCTCCTGATCTTCCCCCACTCACCCCCCCATAGGTAAATAATGTTAGTAGTTTTGCATGTATTGTGTGTATTCTCCTAGAAATTTAGATAGATAGATAGATAATGTATGTATACATATATATTTATATGCATAGACACATATACAAGTATTCTGAAATGTGCTTTCTCCTCCAAATAATTTATCATGGGAAATTTTTACATAAATATCATATTGAAAATTCTCACTCATAAAAAGCTGCATAATATTCCAGTGTATGGAGGCACTATAAATCAATCTCCATACTTGTGAACATTTAAGACCCATGTGCTTTTTCTGTATTTCAAGCAATGTTGTAACATATTCCAAATTATGGCCAAATTTTCAAACTCTGTTATTATACTAAATCTATAACAAATAAAATTTTATGCCTGAAAATCCTTGAAAACTGAAGAAAATGAATCTGAGGGATGCTTATCAATAAAAACGATTAAGCCTAAAAATATTGATTGTATACTAAGTTATATAAACAAGATTTTGTTTAAAAACCAAAATATTAAATAATAAAAGCAGAACTATTTAGTTGGGTAGGACCATTTGAAACAGATATTACTGAGCAGAAAATGACTCAGTTACTAAAGGCAAAAACTGCACAATCAAAAATTGCAAGTATACAAAGTATTCAAATTTAATAGAAGCAATAAACAGTGTGCAGTTGGATGATAAAAGCTAGATAAATGTGGTAGGGGAAGAGATAAGAATACTGAGAAAAAAATCACCAACACTCCCAAGGAGAATAGATTGACCACGTTCTTGAACTTTTATAGCAAGAGGTGATATTCATTAAATGATAATGTTCCCAGCATTGTCCCAATGTAAGTGTAATATTAGATACAATCACCCTACAAAGATATATTCTGTCATAAAAGCTACTTTTCAAAAACAATCACCACTACACGTAAGTATATACCATACATAACAGGAGATTGACTTGATCTAGATTGACAGGGAATTCCTTGAGGGTAGCAATGGTGTCTAATTACGTTTCTATCATCAGGAATATGGCTGGAATTGGCTTCTTTCTCCTATAGATGAATGTGCTTCACCAAGAGCAAGCATATAGACTCACAAGATATAGGTACATCACAAGCAATCTTAAATTTCTGCCTCCTTTTTGGTCTAGACCTAATGGAGGAAGAAAGCGAGAATCCATAGCTGAGCTAATGATTATAGCCCTCACCGCTACAGGTGGATATGGGATATACCCTGTGACAAAGAATTGTGTAGTCTTCCTGATAGCCCGAGTTTCCAAGGTAATTGAAACCTTTCATATGTAGTTGGAGGAGGAATAGAACCTTCACTAGTGATACAGTAGTAGCCCCACTAGATTCATGATCATGATTGCTTTAGGCTGATCTACAGAGACAAACACTGGATCCTCACCTTTACAGGGTCACTGAGTGAAATGTTGATTTTCATGGATTTTTAATGAGGGTGGCCAGAGAATTAGAGACTTGGCTGCCATAATAAAATTAGCCTACCAACATTTTAAATCACATAGCCAGAAGCCAAATGCAAACTTCTATTTCAAACTTAGCATTGATATTTAAATTCAAACTTCTTTATTACAAACATGTTGCCTTAGTGGGCTTTATTATTTAAGGACTATAGCTTCAATTCGTTTATGGAAGTATCTGATAATCAAATAAAGAAAATGACATCATGAAGTAACATTTACTTCAGGAGGTGTAGAGTCCATGAAGGAATTTGTCTCAGGAATACCTTACTAAGACATAGTTTGAGAATGTTTATTACTTGTCTCATATCAAACCCTGAAACATAAGAGACTGGTAGAGACTCAATTTCCTTATCTAACTCCACTCTTAAAGGAAGTATTTAATTTGTGCCTCACAGGCCCAATAATTAGATATAAGGCCAAGGGGAAAGGGAAGGAAATTAACATTATTCTAAGAACCTACTCTGTGTTGAATTAGACAAGTTTTTTAACCAGAAAAGTATATCTCCTTGCTTTTGAATCCCTATGAATCTTTGTCTGATGATCCTGCATGAATTCTTGTAATAAGCTTAATTGGTCTCTCTACTTTTAAATTCATGTCTCCCACACCATCACTCTCCCCAACCATCCATTGTATCAGCACCATCTTTCTTTAGCTAGGTATCTGTTCAAAGCTCTTTAGAATCTCATCATTCTTCTGCATAATCAAGTCTGAACTCCTTAGCTTTACTTTCAAATACCTGGTACTTTGCAATCAATCTTGATGTTTACTCACATATTCTCTCCCTGCTTCCAACTCCTCCCCACCCACCCACTGAACCTTCCAGCCCATGGATGCCTTATTATGGATGGCTATTGAATGTTATAAAGAAATCTCAACACTTATTTCTAACATAGGATAGTAATTAACTATCTCTTTTAAAGAGGTTATTTGCTGAATCAAACATGTAGTGTTCTTTTATTACATATTTTATAATAACATTGACATTTCATGTTTTATACTTTCAAGGAAAAAATCTCCATTCTCCTTTCCAGTCCCATGGCCTTAATACCATCTAATTGCTGATAGCCCTCAACTTTACATCAACAGCCTAGTTCTCATATTTCCACTGCCTACTTGGCATCTCCACTTGGATATAATAGACATTTAAAACTGAACATAACCAAAACAAAACTTTCATTTCCCTATGAAAAACTCCATACCTGGTCCAGTCTCCTTCACCTCAGTAAATACTACTACCTTCCTTACAGTTGCCCGGGAAAGAATCTTTTCAGTCATTCATAATTTCACTCTTTCCTTCATAATCCACATATAAGCTGTCAGCAAGTCCTGTCAGAAATTTATTAAAATATATCTTGAATTCATTCACTTCTCTCTCTCTCCAACTGTATTATCCCTGTCCAAGTCACTATTATTTCTCCTCTGGACTACCACAAAAATCTCCTAACTTGTCTCCCCGTGTGTTATAAGCTGAATTGTGTCATTCCTACCCCAAATCTGTATGTTGAAATCCTAACACCCAGTACCTCAGAATGTGACTGTATTTGGAAGCAGAGTCTTTAAAGAGGTGATTAAGTTAAAATGAGGTGATTAGGGTGAACCCTAATCCAATATGACCAGTATCCTTATAAGAATAGGTCAGGGACTTCCCTGGTGGTATAGTGGTTAAAACTCCACACTTCCACTGCAGGGGGCATGGTTTCGAGCCCTGGTCTGGGAAGATCCCACATGCCACAGAGCAACTAAGCCCGTGCACCACAACTACTGAGCCTGCGCTCTGGAGCCCATGAGCCACAACTACTGAGCCCGCATGCCACAACTACTGAACCTGCGTGCTGCAACTACCGAAGCCCACGCACCTAGAGCTCATGCTCCACAACAAGAGAAGACACCGCAATAAGAAGCCCGTGCGCTGCAATGAAGAGTAGCCCCCACTCTCCGCAGCAAGAGAAAGCCCACGAACAGCAACAAAGACCCAACACAGCCATAAAAAGAAAAAAGGGGAAAAAAAGAATAGATCAGGACACAGACATACACAGAAGGAAGATCATGCGAAGACACAGGGAAAAGACAACCCATCTACAAGCCAAGGAAAGAAGCCTCAAAAGAAACCATCCCAGCTAGCACTTTGATCTCAGACTGTAAGCCTCCAGAATTATGAGAAAATAAATTTCTTTTGTTCAAACCACCCCAGTCGCAAGCTAACACATTTTATATTGGTTTTCTGTTGCTGCATAACAAAGTACCACAACGTTAGCAGCTTAAAACAACACCCATTTATTAGCTCACAGTTCTGTAGATCAGAAGTCTGGCATGACATGACTGTGTTCTGTGCTCAGAGTATCAAAAAGGCTGAAATTCACGTGTCAGCTGGACTGAGTTCTAGTCTGGAGGCTCTGAAGAAAAATACACTTCTGAGTTGATTATTGTTTTTGGCAGAATTCAGTAAGACTGAGGTCCCCATTTCCTCGCGGACTGTCAGCCAGGAACTGCTGTCAGGTCCTTGAGGCTACCTGCATTTCTTGCCATGTGGCTCCTTCATCTTCAGGCTAGCAATGCTACCAATCAAAGAAGACTCTGCTTTTAAAGGGCTCACCTGATGACATCATAGCCACTCAGATAATCTCTGTATTTTAAGGTCAGCTGATTTGGGACCTTCATACATCTGCAAAACCCTTTCACAACATTACCTAGATTACAGTTTGAATAACTGAAAGAAGGTACATCTTCCTCAGAGGCCCACAGTCTTGGGGGGCCATATTATTAGAATTTTGCCTAGCACACCCTGCTTTTTCTCTTGTCCTCATATGATCCATTCAGCACATGATTCCTTTAATATAGCTTTTAAAAACATAAAACAGATATAACTCCCTTGCTTGAAACACTCCAATAGTTTCCTATTGCACTGGGAATAAAATTGACCCCTTAACTATAGACTGGACATAGCTTTTTCTACTACTGTATCAACTCAGATAGAGTGCTTTGATCTGCAGCTGTGACAATATCTTAACATTGAGACTGATGCTTTTTTAGAATCTTCCACTGTCACACTCTGATCCCAGAGATTGTATCATATTTTCATTTATAATTTCTATATTAGTGACTCCTAAATGTACTTCTACAGCCCCAACCTCTCCTCTGATTTCTAGTCTCATATATTCAACTTCCAGCTTGACATATCTGTCTAGATGTCTGATAGGAATCTCAAATTTAAAACATTCAAAACAGAACATTTTTTTGTCTCCCTCCTCCCTCAATAAAAGAACCTATACTTCCCCATCTCTGTAAATGCTTCTATCTTCAATAAAATTGCTCAGGGTACAAACTTCAGTCTTTCTTGATTCCTCTTTCCTTCACAGTCCATATATAATCCATCATCAAGTCTTATCAGTGATATATACAAAATATATACTGAATGCATCTACTTCCCTTTATCTCCACTTCCACTGCCCTGGTCCAAGTCACCATCTTCTCTTGTCTAGATTAGTGCACTATTACTTTAACTGGTTGCCCTGCTTCCACTCTTGCCCACTAAAACCCACTCTCTGCAAAATAGACAAATCCTAATTGCTTAAAATGTAAATTAGATCATTCATCTTCACTATAAATTATCCAGTGGCTTTCCATTGGAATGACAACAAAATCCAAACTGCTGACTATGACTCCCCAAACCCTAAGTGGTCTGTCCCTCTACCTACTTCTCTAATGATCTAGCCACATTGGCCAAACTTGTTTTCATCTCAGGGTTTTTGCCTTTGCTGTTCTTTCAGCCTAGGTCTTCTCATGCCTGCCTCCTTCTCATCACTAGGTCTCAGCTCAAGTGTCCCCTTGATCTCCATACGTAAAATACCCTCCCAAACCTACCCCCATTCTTATGCTAGTCACTCTCTATCACATTTCTCTGTTTCATTTCTTCAGTATTACTTACGTCTATCTGAAATGGTCTTATTTACCTATTTAGTGTCTTTCTCTTCCCACTAAACTTATAAGTTCCATGAGAAGAAGAATACTGGCTGTCTGGTTCACTGCAGTATCCCCAGCACCTGGAATAGTGCATGACATGGAGTAGTCACTCAACAAATACTTATTGACTGAACAAACACATGAATGATCATATGGATTTAAATGTACTCCGTCACATTACCGAAACTTGTTTTTTGGACAGTGTTCTTCCCTAAAGGCAGCTAGTCATTTTGCCCTGACTCTTTCTCTACTCTCCACTTTTGGCCAGTCTCAGCTCCCATCAGTCTTAACATCTTCCCTCCTTACCACTGAGAACTCCTAAAAGGCTAAGTGATCAGGGCTGAGACTTTTTATTGGCTTTTAACATTATGTAAGTTTTGTGTGTACAATATTATACTTTGACATCTGTATACACTACAGCGTGCTCACCACCAAAGGTTTAGTTTCCATTTGTCACCATGCAGCTGATCCCCTTTATTCATTTTGTCCCTACCCCACTGCTCCTCTGGTAACCACTACTCTGTTCTCTGAATCTGTCTGTTGGTATTTGTTTAGTTTGGTTTGTTCATTTATTTTGTTTTCTTTTGTTTTGTTTTTATATCCAAAGAAGGCATACAGATGGTCAACAAGCACATGAAAAGATGTTAAACATGACTACTCATTAGGGAAATGTAAATCAAAACCACAGTGAGATATCACCTCATGCCTGTTAGAATGGCTATCATCAAAAAGGGCAAGAGATAACAAGGGTTGAAGAAGATGTGGAGAAAAGGGAACACTCATACACTGTTGGTGAGAATGTAAATTGGTGCAGCCACTATAGAAAACAGTATGGAGATTACCCCCCAAAAAATTCAGAATAGAACTACCATATGATCCAGCTATTCCACTTCTGGGTATTAATCTGAAGAATACAAAAACACTAATTTGAAAAAGTATATGCACCCTTATGATAATTGCAGCATTATTTACAATAGCCAAGATATGAGAATTTTAATAGTTTTTTTTTTTTGTGGGTTTTGGTAAATGTCTACAATTAACTCCAATCAATAATGCACTTTTGGGCTTCTCTGGTGGCACAGTGGTTGGGAATCTGCCTGCCAATGCAGGGGACACGGGTTAGAGCCCTGGTCCGGGAGGATCCCACATGCTGCAGAGCAACTAAGTCCATGCACAACAACTACTGAGCCTGCGCTCTAGAGCCCCCGAGCCACAACTACTGAAGCCCCCACGCCTAGAGCCCATGCTCCGCAACAAGAGAAGCCACCGCAATGAGCACGCACACCGCAACGAAGAGTAACCCCCATTTGCCACAACTGGAGAAAGCCCGTGCACAGCTATGAAGACCCAACACAGCCAAAGATAAATAAATTTATTAAAAAATAATAATAATGCACTTTTTATCAGAACCATGCATAAGACAAGTATGGTGGAAGTCCCTGTTCTCAAACAGAAAATCCAATGTAAGGGCTGTTTTATTGTGATTTTAAATATATATACACACACACACACACACACACACACACACACACACACACACACACACATATATATATATATATATATATATATACACACACACATAATTTTTCAGCCAAAATGGTTTTCTCTCTTAATAAAGGATTGACACCCAAGAAAGCCAGGGCTGTTATTGAAGAAAAATAGTGAGATTATTATGATACTAGAACCAATGGTTTCTAACTATTAGAAGCAACTATAGACACAACCTTCTCAAGAGAATCACTAGCAACCATGTTATTTGCCATCTTTGTGTTTTCAGGAAGGGACAAAAACAACAGCTCTGTGTTTGGTTAAAGGTCATAAACGCTGTCAATTAAGAGCAATATATCTGGGGCTCCCACCTGCCCACAAGCATGGGTTTCCATTCAACTATCTCCATTTTAACAAATACCCATCTCAATGGCTGGAAAAGCACTAAATTCTAGGTAGCAAACCTAATCATGTGCTGAAATACAAACTTCTCCTTTATAGTAGTGATACAGATGATTGATTACTTAATGAAACCATAGCAAATAGTGTAGTGTTATACTGAAATATTGAAGCTGTTTCTCACCTAAGGATGGAACAGAATCAAATATTATTAGCAGGGAAGAATAATTAGGAAATTAATGACATTGATTGTAGTTTGTAGCTCTATTGTAAAAAAAATAATCATCTGTTAGCTTAAGATTCTCCAGGATTTGGGATGTTTTACAGCCTATCCAGGGCCACTAACAGAGAAATAAATATCAAGGCCATATAAGTAGCAAGTTAATCACCTACTTATTTTTTAATATCATGCAGTAAAATTGATTTTTTTTTCTTTTGTTGTACAGTTCTATGAACTTTTTTTATTGAAGTATAATTGATTTACAGTATTACATTAGTTTCAGGTGTACAACAGAGTGAATCTATATTTTTATAGATTATACTCCATTTAAAGTTATTATAACGTATTGGCTATATTCCCTGTGCTGTACAATATATCCTTGTAGCTTATTTGGTTTTTACGTAGTAGTTTGTACCTTTTAATCCCCTAACCTTATGTTACCCCTCCACCCCTCCCTCTCCCCACCCACTGGTAACCACTAGTTTTTTCTTTATATCTGTGAGTCTGTTTATGTTTTGTTCTGTTTTGTTATATTCATTTTTCTCATTTTTTAGATTCCACATATAAGTGGTAACATAACATGTATACATTTGTGTAACCACCACAACAATCAGTGTACAAAACTGTTCCATCACTCCCCAAAATTCCATTGTCACCTCTTTATAGTCACACCTACTCCTAACTCCCATCCCTGGCAACCACTGATCTGTTTTCTGTTCCTGTAGTTTGATCTTTCAACAATGTTATATAAACAGAACAAAACAGCATGTAATCTTTTGAGACTGAATTATTTTACTCATATAATATTCTCCAGCTTTATCTAAGTTGTTCTTTCCTTTTTACTGTTGAGTATAATTTCATTGTATGAATGGACTATAGTTTGTATACCCATTTACCAATTGCAGTACATCCTGGTTGTTACCAGGTTTTGGCAATTATAAATAGAGCTGCTATAAATATTCTTTTATAGATATTTGTGTGAACATAGCTTTCATTTCTCTAGAATAAATACCAAGTAATGTTCAGATTTAGGTCTACCATTTAATTATTTATTTTCTGTTTGTACCATCCATCTTTCTCTCCTCTGTTTCCCATTTCCTGTCTTCTTTTGGATTATTTGAATATTTTTTTAGTTTTCCATTTGGTTTTATCTATTGTATTTTAAGTATATCTCTTTACATAACTTTTTAAGTAGTTGCTTTAGGGATTACAATATATAGACTCACCTATTTCACAGTATATCTAGAATTAATATTTTACTACTTAGAGTGGAATGTAGAAACCATACCACCATACAAGTCCTTTATACTCCCCCTTTTCTGATGTTATTCTCATGTATATTACATCTACATACATTAGCAGCAGCATAAGACAATGCTATACTTTTTGCTTTCAACAGTCAAACATATTTTAAAGAACTCAAGAGAAGAATTGTCTATTATGTTTGCACATAGTTTTACTCTTTCCCTTGCTCTTTCCTTCTTCCTGGTGTTCAAAGTTTCCTTTCCTTTCTGTTTCAAGAACTTCCTTTAGCCATGCTTTCAGAACATTTCTCCTGGCTATGAGTTCCCTTAGTGTTCCTTCCTCTGAGAATGTCTTTATTTCACCTTTATTTCTGAATAATATTTTAGTCAGATATAGAATACTGGGTTGGCAATTCTTTTCTTTCTAGAACTTGAAAAAAAATGGCCACTTCTTTCTGACCTCAATTGTTTCTGATGAGAAATCTGCAGTCATTTGAATCATTTTTCTCCTGTAGTTAATGTGTCATTTTTCTCTGGCTGCTCTCTAGTTCTCAGCAGTTTGATTATGATGTGTCTGGGCATAGATTTCTTTGGTTTTATCTTGTTTTGAGTTTGCTCAGTTTCTTGATTCTGTGTGTTAATATCTTTCATCAAACTTGGTAAGCAGTCAGTCATTATTTCTTCAACTATTTTCATCACCACATGGTTTCTTCTCCTTTTCTGGAACTCCAATGGCATGAACATTAGCTCCTCTTGTTGTTGTACAGGTCCCTGAGGCTCTATTAACTTTTTTCAATCTTCTTTCTTTCTGTTGCTCAGATTGGATAATTTCTATTCATCTATCTTCAAAATCACTAACTCTTTGTTATCTTCCTTCTACTATTGAGCCCTTCCAGTGATTTTTTTTATTTTGGTTGTAGCATTTTATGTTCTAAAATTTCCATTTGGCTTTTCTTTTTGCTTTACGTTTCTTTGCTGATTCTTTCTGTTTATATTGGTTTAAGAATATCTATGATTTTGTGTCTGAGCACCATAATAATAGCTGCTTTAAATACCTTGTCAGATAATTCAAAAATATGTGTTACTTTGTCTTTGGCATTTGTTAATTTTTTTTCCTCTATGAGTTGAGATTTTGGTAATCTCAACTGGTAATTCATACACTGAGTAATTTTTTGTACTTGTATTGTAAGCAATACTTTATGTGACTTTGGTTCTTGTTTATATCCTATTGATAATATTTATATTTTTGCTTCAGCAGGCACTTGATTTGGTTAAGTCAAGTGAATGGAGAAAAAACCCAGAGGATTTTTCAACAGCCTCTGAACTTTAGGGGTTCCCTTTTCTTCTTGAGCTAGAACTAGTGGGTTTCTCCTGGATCTCTTTATCTATGTCTCTATCTCTCTGTCTGTTTCTCTCTCTCAGTACTCACTTCCATTTAAGGCATCGTTGAATTCAGGCTACAGGATACCAGAGGAAAACAATGGTAAACTCACAATTGGTTCAGTGACATTTCAAATTCAAGTGTGCTTTCCTTTTCCTCCTGTTGATATTTACTTTTCAGAGACCTCAAATAGCTGTATCATGCATTATGTGCAAGTTTTATTGTTGCATTTATAAGAGAAAATGATTGCTATGTGTTTACTCCATCTTACCTAGAACTGGATTCCTTGCCTGTTTTGTTTGTTTCCTTGTTTAAGGGACAAGCATGAAACATTGTGGTGTAATGAAAATGTCCCATGATTCAGAGTCAGACTACCTGTGCTTTGTCTTATCAGTTGGGTAATTTTTGTAAAGTAGCAAACACACTGTGTCTTGTTTCCTCAGCTGTAAAACTGAAATAACAAAAGTATCTGTCTCAAAGCATTGTTGGGAGATTAAAGGAGATAAATGACAGAAGCAGAGGATATATTAAGAGGCATAGAGTAGACAGATTGAGAGACAGACAGAAACAGATGAAAAAAAAGACAAACAAAGAAATTGTAAGAAACAAGGGGGGACAGAAGCTACAGATATAAAACATTCCTTTTCCATCTTCTGCCAAACACACACACACACACACACACACACACACACACACACACACACACACACTGCAATACAGTGTAGGTAAAGACACAAAGAGAATAAAGAGTGATAAGAGAATAAGAAGAACAAAGAGAGACATGGAGTCAAGAATGAATATTTGTCTTGCACTCTTTTGAAATATAACAGCCTAAACATTTTACTAAATTTCTTAGTGACATGGGCATTTAAAAGGCTATTATTGCCTTTGGGCTAAGTGTTTTTCATCTTCATTTCATTTCTGAGGTAATTAAAGTCTCATGAACCTTCCATGCTAGAATGTAAGCTCCATGAGGACATGAACTTTTTGTCTGTTTTGATCACTAATGTATCTCAAGTACGTGGACTATTTCTTGGCACTTGCTTAGTTCTCCATAAAATGCTTATCAAATGCATGAATAATTCAGTTTATCTTAATTTAGGAATTTTTGCTATTGGCCTTTGATTGTTTAGTTTCTTGATGTTTATGCAGGAAATCTATGCAAATTAATAATGTAAATACATTTTTTAAATGTTTATGTTATACTCAAAGAACAAAGTGAGATTTAAAATCCCTAAGTATCTTTCAAACATTTGTTATGTTAACTTTAAACTCTTTATAAAAAATCTATACACTAAAATAAATTTTATATGAAGTCCTTTATAATCTGTAGCTGAATATACTGGCTATAAAGTTGCACATCATAAAACTGAATTTCTATTTAAATGATTTATAATCTTTTTGTACCTTCAGATTCATGTCTCCAAATAGTCCAAAGAAGAGCTGATTTATTATCTACTAAAAGAAAAATATGGACTGAGCTTCAATTATAGTTGCAAAATATAGCATGGCCTAATGTTTATGTGACTATGCAGGTATACATTTCATTCACTGATAATATGAATCATTTAATATTCGATCTACTCAAAACCAGTCAAAGCTCTTAATGGTACTTGGAACATTTAGCTTGTGAAATTTAATTTTATACCTACTGGTATGCTGCTTTGTACCATTGTTAATCAATTCTTTGAAAATTTGTCAATCTTTTCTGCCCAAGCTAGTTTTTAAATTTCTTTACAAGATGGATCCAGTCACTGTTTTCTCTTGAGTCTTCCATAAGACCTCTTCCAAAGCTTGGTTCAAAGTAGTTTCTCAATTAAACATGTATTCATTGATCAATCTGGTCAACAAATATTCATTGAGGATCTTCAACTTTGTGCCAGTTATTTTTCTAGGTATTACATGCAAATTAGTGATTAGAATCCTGCGAAAATGTGAATAATGCACTAATGGATTATCTTAGTCTGATTAGAAACCAATTTATAGTTTCAAAAGTGGGAAAGTTGGTTGTGCTCCCTCTAAATGAGAGGGCCTTTACACAGAAAACACAGACTTACACTGTATTAGTGAAATAAAAGCAAATTCTAATTTCACCTAGCCCGAAAGTAAGAAAGGAATTCTAGTCTCTTATTACTCCAAGAAGGGTAGAACATATTCAGACAGCATAAAAGGAGGGTGGGCATCATTACAGGAGCCTTCAATTTGGCAAGGAATTTGGCCTGCTTTGTCAAGTTGGTCCAGTCAGGGGAAAAACAGCAATCCTCCCAGTGGGCCTCTGTAAATATATCCAGAAAACCTAGACTCAGGTCTCCAAAGAGAAAACAAGCCACAGGATCTTTTTTTTTTTTTTTTAAGGCTGAGTGTAGTCATAAGTTTTATATGGACTGTGCATGTAAAATTCTTTTAACAATCTTTAAAATTATGTTGCTAAGAATCAATCATACTCCTATATTTAAAAAATAGCCTTTGCACCTAAGTTCAGATCACCTCTCATAATAAAGTAAATTCAGCCAGATTTTAAGGACTATGGTCTTCAACTAATTTAGGTGACAGTATAATAACCAAAAGGAAAAGATAAAAGAGTAACAAATGAAAGAGGAACTCAGGTGTTAAAAAGGGATTATTCCAGGGACCAGTACCAATATTTGAATTAATTTATTATTGATCTTTCCTGCTATACACATTGATGACTATTCCTTCTTTAGCCATAATTATAGCACGTGTCCTATTCTCACGCTTCCCAAGTTATTCAAAGGACAGTACATTCTGCTAAGAGCTGACATAGAAATTCTTTTCCAGTAATTTAAATTTATATCCTAAGTTTTTTCGCTCTGTTTGGTTTATTATTTTTGGAACCACAGGAATAAAAGAATGCAGGGAGGAATTACCCAAATTACACAAAACTAACTTTTTCACCCACTAATAGATTAATTAATAACTTAGCAAATTAATCAACCTTCAATTTGAGATGTGGTCAAATCTTAAGTGAGTATTTTGATGTTTGCTACTTTAGCTGCCTTTCCAGAGTAGCAAGTTTGTTAGCTACCAAAATCCCAGCCTACAACAATGTAGTGATTATGATTTTGGGATCTATATTCAGACTTCGTGGGTTCAAAGTTCAGATTTAGAATCACCTAATTGTATAATATGGCAAAAATTTCTGAAGCTTACTAAGAACAAATTTAAAAAGTTCAGAACAATAACTGGTTCAAAGTAAACCCTCAGTGAATGCTAATCATCCTCCCTCATTTCCCACCCTCTTCTCCTGGCAAACTATTTCTCCTCTTTTAAGATCCACTTCAAATGTAATCTTTGTAAGGTTTTCCTCAGACTCCCAGGTATACTTGGTGCTCACATTGCCTTTTGTGAATGATTAAATTTGAGCAATTCCTGGGAATTCCCTGGCAGTCCAGTGGTTAGGACTCTGAGCTTCCACTGCAGGGAGCATGGGTTCGATCCCTGGTTGGGGAACTAAGATCCCTCAAGCCATGTGGTGTGGCAAACAAACAAACAAAAGAACAAAAACACAAACAAAAAACAAAACAGAAAACACCCCCAAAACTTTAGCAATTCTTATGATACTGAACTTGAATTATTCATTTGTATATCTGCTTTATCATTT
This sequence comes from Orcinus orca, assembly GCF_937001465.1. NCBI lineage: Eukaryota > Metazoa > Chordata > Mammalia > Artiodactyla > Delphinidae > Orcinus > Orcinus orca. The sequence continues at coordinate 74,991,281 of NC_064580.1, forward strand.
GACTGTAAGCTTTTAGCAGCATGTCTGGATGAGTTGGTCATGCCTTTTTCTGGACTTTTGGAACTAGCATATATTTCAGTTATCCCTTATCATATTTTATCGCAATTTGTTGTTTTTCTATCTATCTCACTAGATTATGAGCTGTGCCTTCAGTGATCTGCTCAGTACTTAGCACACAATAGATGCTTAATAAATCCCGGTTGAATACATGGATGAATGCTATGTAAGTAGCAAGTGGGGTGAGATGAGAATGTAGTACTAGAGATGGTACCAGGCATTTTATAAGCCATAAGAATTGCCGGGCTTCCCTGGGGGCGCAGTGGTTAAGAATTTGCCTGCCAACACAGGGGACATGGGTTCAAGCCCTGGTCCGGGAAGATCCCACATGCTGCGGAGCAACTAATCCCGTGCGCCACAACTACTGAGCCTGTGCTCTAGAGCCCACAAGTCACAACTACTGAGCCCATGTGCTGCAACTACTGAAGCCCGTGAGCCTAGAACCCATGCTCCACAACAAGAGAAGCCACCACGAGAAGCCGACACACCATAACGAAGAGTAGCCCCCGCTCACCACATCCAGAGAAAGCCCATGTGCAGCAACAAAAACCCAACACAGCCAAAATAAATTTATTAAAAAAAAAAGAATTGCCATTTCAAGATCAATCAATTCTTTGACCCAGTAACCATGATTTAAGACAATGGTTCTCAATTCTAGCTGCATGTTACAATCACCTGGGGAACTTTTAGAAACTAATGATGACAAGAACTTACCCCCAAGTGTTCTTATTTAATCAGTGTAGGAGGAGACCAGATATTCATAATGTTTTAAAAAACAGTTTTATTGAGGTATAATTTACATACCATAAAATTCACTCATTTAAAGTGTACAATTTCAGTAGTTTTTAATAAGTTTATGGAGTTGTGCAACTATCATCACAATCTAATTTTTGAATATTTCCATCAACCCACCCTCAAATCCCCCATCCATTTGCAGACACTTCCTATTCCTACCCCCAGCCCGGGCAAACACTAATCCACTGTGTCTGTATAGATTTTCTTTTTATTGAGGTATAATTAACATACCACACAATTCATCCATTTAAAGTATACAATTAAGTAGTTTTAGTATATTCTTGGATTTGTGCAACCATCACCACTATCCAATACCAGAACACTTCCATCACCCTGAAAAAGAAACCAATACACATTGGAAGTCATTCACCATTTTCTTTCCATTCCCTGGAAACTATGAATCTATTTTCTATATTTATGGATTTGCCTATTCTGGACATTTCATATCAATGGAATCTTACAAGCCTTTTGTGTTTGGCTTCTTTCACTTAGCATAATATTTTCAAGTTTCATCCATGTTTTAGCATGTATCAGTACTTCATACATTTTTCTGGTTGAATAATATTGCTTTGTATGAATATAAAACATTTGGTTTATCCATTCATCAGTTAATGAACAATTACTTGGGTTGTTACCACTTTTGGGCTATCATGAATAACGCTAGTATGAACTTTTGTGTATGCATTTTTGCATGAACATTTGTGTTTTTATTTTTCTTGAGTAGAGCCCTGGAAGTAAAATTCCTGGGTTAAATGGTAATTCTATGTTTAATTTTTTGAGAAATCATCAAAATACCTTCCAAAGTGGCCATGCCATTTTACATTCCCTCCAGCAGTGTATGAGTGTTCCAACTTCTCAACATCCTTATCAACACTTGTTATTTTGTTTATTTTTTCTTATAGCCATTATAGTGAGTGTGAAGTGGTATTTCATTGTGTATTGATTTACAATTCCCTAGTGACTAATAATGTTGAGTATCATTTCTTATAGCTTTTGAAGCTCCAGAAATCTGTGTTTTCTTCAGCCAGAAGTCAAGAATCACTTATTTAGAAAATGCAGGTCCAAGATTTGAAGCAAAACACTGTGAGATACTGTGTCTCTGAACTGGAGTTTGTTTGGATAAACGTCAATGATCCTCATGTGTGACAATAACTGGATGAGCTGGGGTCAACAGATGCCTCCTCAGGCTAAGGACATATATAGTGTAAAAGAATAAGGGTGACCTCTTAACTTATACCCTTTCAGAATGTTGACTTAATAATGAAGGTACTGACTTACTTCGAGGAAAATGAGAGTCAAGATAATGAAACTTGGTTTAGAAGTCTGGTGGGGGTAGCAGGTGAAGAATGATTGTAAGTGCAATAATGTGGGTGCCAGTGAGGGCCATATGATGGTGATGGCTTCTGGTACTATCATGGGAAACAGTGACAGATCTCTACGGCAAGATGACCTGTAACTGACTCAAGAAGTAAATGAAATGAAAGAGCTATATCTAAGTTTTTAAATTAGACTAGAAACAGAAAGCATGAGGTGCTTTTGTTTGTGGTCCTGTAATTGAGCAGATGATGGGTAGGAGATGAAGGAGGAAGTTTTTTCTCCCACTTCAGTGTCATGATTGTTAAATAATATCCTGGCTATCCATCTAAATGAGGCATAAGGAACCGTGGAAAGGAATCGGTAGCCAGGAAAGGTGATTTCATAGGCTATTATAGAAACTTAAAATGACCAACAAGCCAGAACAGGAACAGCAGACAGAGAGGTGAGAACCATTCATAAATGTGGGCAGCACGTGTGATTTACTAATGCATGAAAAACACCACAGGGTCTCCCTGCAAGAGAGATACCAGAAATAAGACACTTAACAGGACTAGATTTTAGTTGATGATCAAGAGACTATTTTGTTACAAAGTCACCCTATTTTACTATCATGCTGATGCTACCTGAATAATGGTTATGCTATCCTATTGAAATTCGTTCAGTCAAGGCAGATAGGCTACCTTCTAGCCTATTAATCAGTAAGAGCTATTTTCCTTCTCTTTGCTTCTTCCTCCTTCCCTCTCTATCTTCCTGGAAACTTCTTCCTCTTGAACATCTGAGGTAAATTTAAATTTGTCTTTTCCTTGTGGACTTTAGCTTCCTGGTGCCTATTAGGTAACTCCCAACCATAAGCACACTCCAGACAACCTGCCTCTCCAAATCTTGGCTTTGATTAAAATTTCTTCTAGTTTTCAACTGACCTTTTCTGGGCCATTCCCCCAAAGTGTTCTCTGTTACAATTTTAAAGAATCTATTGATAATATACTTCAGCTACATCATGAATTCAACTGGCTATTGTGTGATAGCTGGGGAATATAGTCACTATTTATGTCATTATTCTTGGTGGGGGATTGCACTGTTAATTCTAAAAACTGGCTGATAAGGGATTCTTTAGAATAATATTGTTCAAGGTTGAGATTTTCCAATATGGAAAATATAAGAGCCAACAATAAAATAAATCAGGTGTAAATCTTGCTGGTGCCTATGTTTCCATTCAAGAAAATATACAATCAGAAACAACATTTTCAAATACAAAGGATAACCTTTCAGATAAAGATTTTTCCTTTTCTAGCTGATTTTAGCCCACAAGGATAAAAATCTACCTAGGTTGATCTACCCAGTATTTGAAGTAAGTAGATAAATTCTCGTGTAGGTTTGGATAGATTTAATCATTCTTACACTGTATTCATATTCTCTTGACAGAAAATCATCCAAATATGTGAATTCAAGCAAAAGTTTAAATACTTTCTTGCATTGTATCTTATGTTTGATTGTGATTCATTTTCTGAATTCTTTGTTGAATCTTATATTATTTTGTAGCCAAAGAAATGCATCTCACTTTCAAGGAGACATACATTTAACTCATTAAAAGACTGAGAACTTGGGACTATCCAATAGGTGGGAACAATGTTTCTCCTTACTACTAGAGAACTTAATAAATATGGAAGCAGGAGTCCATGAGGAAATTATTTAACAGAGGAGGAAAGAGGCCTCAGGTGACTTTGTCAATATCATACAGCTAGCTAGCAGCAGAGCTAGTGCTAAGAACTGTGACATCTTGACCCTTAGAGTTTTCTTCCACAACACATTGCCTCCATGCCTCCATATTTGTGAGAGATACTTGACGTCTATCTAGGTGGTGCATTGCCAGGACTATGGTGAGAAATTCAGAAAACCCTCCCAAGTCTGAGCAGATAACAAAGTATGAGTTTCATCACAGACAAGTAAGAATAAATGAGTTTGCAAGAAAATTACACAAAGTCCAAAATATTGGTAAAGAATTAGGGACTCATTATGGAAATATAGACATTATTAAGAAATGTGTTGGGAACAACCTAAGTGTCCATGAATGGAAGAATGCATAAAGAAAAGAAAATGTGGTATACACACACACACACACACACACACACACACACACACACACCACAATGGAATATAATTCAGCCATGAAAGGGGAGGAAGTTTTGCCATTTGTGAAAACGTAGATAAGCCTTGAGGGCATTATACTAAGTGAAAAAGGGGGAACGAGGGGAAGATGGCGGAAGAGTAAGACGCGGAGATAACCTTCCTGCCCACAGATACACCAGAAATACATCTACACGTGGAACAAATCCTATAGAACACCTACTGAACGCTAGCAGAAGACCTCACACTTCCCAAAAGGCAAGAAACTCGCCACGTACCTGGGTAGGGCAAAAGAAAAAAGAAAAAACAGAGACAAAAGAATAGGGAGGGATGGGACCTGCACCAGTGGGAGGGAGCTGTGAAGGAGGAAAGGTTTCCACACACTAGGAAGCCCCTTCACGGGTGGAGACTGCGGGTGGCGGGGGCAGGGGGAAGCTTTGGGGCCGCGGAGGAGAGCACAGCCAAAGGGGTGCGGGGAGCAAAGTGGAGAGATTCCCGCAAAGAGGATCGGTGCCAACTGGCATTCACCAGCCTGAGAGGCTTGTCTGCTCACCCGCCGGGGCGGGCGGGGCTGGGAGCTGAGGCTCGGGCTTCGGTCGGAGCGCAGGGAGAGGACTGGGGTTGGCGGGAACACAGCCTGAAGGGGGTTAGTGCACCACGGCTAGCTGGGAGGGAGTCCGGGGAAAAATCTGGACCTGCCGAAGAGGCAAGAGACTTTTTCTTCCCTCTTTGTTCCCTGGTGTGCGAGGAGAGGGCATTAAGAGCGCTGCTTAAAGGAGCTCCAGAGACGGACGCGAGCCGCGGCTAAAAGTGTGGACACCAGAGACGGGAATGAGACGCGAAGACTGCTGCTGCCGCCACCAATCAGCCTGTGTGCGAGTCCAGGTCACTATCCACACCCCCTTTCCGGGGAACCTGTGCAGCCCGCCACTGCCAGGGTCCCAGGATCCAGGGACAACTTCCCCAGGAAAACACATGGTGCGCCTCAAGCTGGTGCAATGTCATGCCGGCCTCTGCCGCCGCAGGCTCGCCCGGCACTCCGTACCCCTCCCTCCCCCCGGCCGGAGTGAGCCAGAGTCCCCGAAGCAGCTGCTCCTTTAACTCCGTCCTGTCTGAGAGAAGAACAGAGGCCCCCCGGCGACTTACATGCAAAGGCGGGACCAAATCCAAAGCTGAGCCCCTGTGAGCTGTGAGAACAAAGAAGAGAAAGGGAAATCTCTCCCAGCAGCCTGAGAAGCAGCGGATTAAAACTCCACAATCAACTTGATGTACCCTGCATCTGTGGAATATATGAATAGACAACGAATCATCCCAAATTGAGGAGGTGGACTTTGAGAGCAAGATTTATGATTCTTTCCCCTTTTCCTCTTTTTGTGAGTGTGTATGTGTATGCTTCTGTGTGAGATTTTTGTCTGTATAGCTTTGCTTCCACCGTTTGTACTAGGGTTCTATCCGTCCATTTTTTTATAATAATTTTTTTATTTTAATAACTTTATTTTATTTTGCTTTATCTTCTTTCTTGCTTGCTTTCTATCCTTCCTTCCCTACTGTAGACAATGAATCATCCCAAATTGAGGAGGTGGACTTTGAGAGCAACATTTATGATTTTTTTCCCCTTTTCCTCTTTTTGTGAGTGTGTATGTGTATGCTTCTGTGTGAGATTTTGTCTGTATAGCTTTGCTTCCACCATTTGTCCTAGGGTTCTACCCATCCGTTTTTTAAAAATTTTTTCTTAATAATTATTTTTTATATTAATAAGTTTATTATATTTTATCTTTATTTTATTTTACTTTATCTTCTTTCTTTCTTTCCTTTTTTCCTTCCTTTCCTCCTTCCTTCCTCTTTTCTTCCCTCCCTCCCTCCTTTCTTTCTTTCTTTCTACTTCTACTAATTCTTTCTTTCTACTTTTTCTCCCTTTTATTCTGAGCCATGTGGATGAAAGGCTCTTGGTCTGCAGCCAGGAGTCAGCGCTGTGCCTCTAAGATGGGAGAGCCAAATTCAGGACACTGGTCCACAAGAGACATCCCAGCTCCACATAACATCAGACAGCGAAAATCTCCCAGAGATCTCCATCTCAACACACATACCCAGCTTAACTCAACGACCAGCAAGATGCAGTGCTGGACACCCTATGCCAAACAACTAGCAAGACAGGAACACAACCCACCCATTAGCAGAGAGGCTGCCCTAAAATCATAATAAGTCCACAGACACCCAAACACACACCACCAGACGTGGACCTGCCCATTAGAAAGACAAGATCCAGCCTCATCCACCAGAACACAGGCACTAGTCCCCTTCACCAGGAAGCCTACACAATCCACTGAACCAACCTTAGCCACTGCAGACAGTCACCAAAAAAAACGGGAACTAAAAACCTCCAGCCTGCAAAAAGTAGACCACAAATATAGTAAGATAAGCAAAATGAGAAGACAGAAAAACACACAGCAGTTGAAGGAGCAAGATAAAAACCCACCAAACCTAACAAACGAAGAGGAAAGAGGCAGTCTACTGGAAAAATAATTCAGAATAATGACAGTAAAGATGATCCAAAATCTTGGAAATAGAATAGACAAAAGCAAGAAACATATAACAAGGACCGAAGAACTAAAGATGAAACAAACAACGATGAACAACACAATAAATGAAATTAAAATACTCTAGATGGGATCAATAGCAGAATAACTGAGGCAGAAGAATGGATAAGTGACCTGGAAGATATAATAGTGGAAATAACTACTGCAGAGCAGAATAAAGAAAAAAGAATGAAAAGAACTGAGGACAGTCTCAGAGACCTCTGGGACAACATTAAACGCACCAACATTCGAATTATAGGGGTTCCAGAAGAAGAAGAGAAAAAGAAAGGGACTGAGAAAATATTTGAAGAGATTATAGTTGAAAACTTCCCTAATATGGGAAAGGAAATAGTTATTCAAGTCCAGGAAGCACAGAGAGTCCCATACAGGATAAATCCAAGGAGAAATATGCCAAGACACATATTAATCAAACTGTCAAAAATTAAATACAAAAAAAAATATTAAAAGCAGCAAGGGGAAAACAACAAATAACACACAAGGGAATCCCCATAAGGTTAACAGCTGATCTTTCAGCAGAAACTCTGCAAGCCAGAAGGGACTGGCAGGACATATTTAAACTGATGAAGGAGAAAAACATGCAATCAAGATTACTCTGCCCAGCAAGGATCTCCTTCAGATTTGATGGAGAAATTAAAAACTTTACAGACAAGCAAAAGCTGAGAGAGTTCAGCACCACCAAACCAGCTTTACAACAAATGCTAAAGGAACTTCTCTAGGCAAGAAACACAAGAGAAGGAAAAGACCTACAATAACAAACCCAAAACAATTAAGAAAATGGGAATAGGAACATCCATATCGATAATTACCTTAAATGTAAATGGACTAAATGCTCCCACCAAAAGACACAGATTGGCTGAATGGATACAAAAACAAGACCCATATATATGCTGTCTACAAGAGACCGACTTCATACATAGAGATATATACAGACTGAAAGTAAGGGGATGGAAAAAGATATTCCATGCAAATGGAAACAAAAAGAAAGCTGGAGTAGCAATTATTATATCAGACAAAATAGACTTTAAAATAAAGACTTTTAGAAGAGACAAAGAAGGACACTACATAATGATCAGGGGATCGATCCAAGAAGAAGATCTAACAATTGTAAATATTTATGCACCCAACATAGGAGCACCTCAATACATAAGGCAAATACTAACAGCCATGAAAGGGGAAATCGACAGTAACACATTCATAGTAGGTGACTTTAACACCCCACTTTCACCAATGGACAGATCATCCAAAATGAAAATAAATAAGGAAACACAAGCTTTAAATGATACATTAAAAAAGATGGACTTAATTGATATTTATAGGACATTCCATCCAAAAACAACAGAATACACATTTTTCTCAAGTGCTCATGGAACATTCTCCAGGATAGATCATATCTTGGGTCACAAATCAAGCCTTGGTAAATTTAAGAAAATTGAAATTGCATGAAGTATCTTTTCTGACCACAATGCTATGAGACTGGATATAAATTACAGGAAAAAATCTGTAAAAAATACAAACACATGGAGGCTAAACAATACACTACTAAATAACAAAGTGATCACTGAAGAAATCAAAGAGGAAATCAAAAAATACCTAGAAACAAATGACAATGGAGACACGACGACCCAAAACATTTGGGATGCAGCAAAAGCAGTTCTAAGAGGGAAGTTTATAGCAATAAAATCCTACCTTAAGAAATGGGAAACATCTCGAATAAACAACCTAACCTTACACCTAAAACAATTATAAAAAGAGGAAGAAAAAACCCCCAAAGTTAGCGGAAAGAATGAAATCATAAAAATCAGATCAGAAATAAATGAAAAAGAAATGAAAGAAATGATAGCAAAGATCAGTAAAACTAAAAGCTGGATATTTGAGAAGATAAACAAAAGTGATAAACCATTAGCTGGATTCATCAAGAAAAAAAGGGAGAAGACTCAAATCAATAGAATCAGAAATGAAAAAGGAGAAGTAACAACTGACACTGCAGAAATAAAAAAGATCATGAGAGATAACTACAAGCAACTCTATGCCAATAAAATGGACAATCTGGAAGAAATGGACAAATTCTTAGAAATGCACAACCTGCCAAGACTGAATCAGGAAGAAATAGAAAATATGAACAGACAAATCACAAGCACTGAAATTGAAACTGTGATTAAAAATCTTCCAACAAACAAAAGCCCAGGATCAGATGGCTTCACAGGCGAATTCTATCAAATATTTAGAGAAGAGCTAACAACTACCCTTCACAAACTCTTCCAAAATATAGCAGAGGGAGGAACACTCTCAGACTCATTCTACAAGACCACCATCACCTTGATACCAAAACCAGACAAGGATGTCACAGAGAAAGAAAACTACAAGCCAATATCACTGATGAACATAGATGCAAAAATCCTCAACAAAATACTAGCAAACAGAATCCAACAGCACATTAAAAGGATCATACACCATGATCAAGTGGGGTTTATTCCAGGAATGCAAGGATTCTTCAATATATGCAAAACAATCAATGTGATAATCCATATTAACAAAGTGGAGGAGAAAAACCATATGATCATCTCAATAGATGCAGAGAAAGCTTTTGACAAAATTCAATATCCATTTATGATAACAACCCTGCAGAAAGTAGGCATAGAGGGAACGTTCCTCAACATAATAAAGGCCATATATGACAAACCCGCAGCTAACATCATCCTCAATGATGAAAAACTGAAAGCATTTCCACTAAGATCAGGAACAACACAAGGTTGCCCACTCTCACCACGATTATTCAACATAGTTTTGGAAGTTTTAGCCACAACAATCAGAGAAGAAAAGGAAATAAAAGGAATCCAAATTGGAAAAGAAGAAGTAAAGCTGTCACTGTCTGCAGATGACATGATACTATACATAGAGAGTCCTAAAGATGCTACCAGAAAACTAATAGAGCTAATCAATGAATTTGATAAAGTAGCAGGATACAAAATTAATGCACAGATATCTCTGGCATTCCTATACACTAATGATGAAAAACCTGAAAGTGAAATCAAGAAAACACTCCCATTTACCATTGCAACAAAAAGAATAAAATATCTAGGAATAAACCTACCTAAGGAGACCAAAGACCTGTACGCAGAAAATTATAAGACACTGATGTAAGAAATTAAAGATGAAACAAATAGATGGAGAGATATACTGTATACTTGGATTGAAGAATCAACATTGTGAAAATGACTCTACTATCCAAAGCAATCTACAGATTCAATGCAATCCTTATCAAACTACCACTGGCATTGTTCACAGAACCGGAACAAAAAATTTCACAATTTGTATGGACACACAAAAGACCCTGAATAGCCAAAGCAATCTTGAGAATGAAAAACGGTACTGGAGGAATCAGGCTCCCTGACTTCAGACTATACTACAAAGCTACAGTAATCAAGACAGTATGATACTGGCACAAAAACAGAAAGATAGATCAATGGAACAGGATGGACAGCCCAGAGATAAACCCTCGCATATATGGTCACCTTATCTTTGATAAAGGAGGCAGGAATATATAGTGGAGAAAGGACAGCCTCTTCAATAACTGGTGCTGGGAAAACTGGACAGGTACATGTAAAAGCATGAGATTAGATCACTCCCTAACACCGTACATAAAAATAAGCTCAAAATGGATTAAAGACCTAAATGTAAGGCCAGACACTATGAAACTCTTAGAGGAAAACATAGGCAGAACACTCTATGGTATAAATCACAGCAAGATCCTTTTTGACCCACCTCCTAGAGAAATGGAAATAAAAACAAAAATAAACAAATGGGACCTAATGAAACTTCAAAGGTTAGGCACAGCAAAGGAATCCATAAACAAGACCAAAAGACAGCCCTCAGAATGGGAGAAAATATTTGCAAATGAAGCAGCTGAAAAAAGATTAATCTCCAAAATTTATAAGCTTCTCATGCAGCTCAATATCAAATAAACAAACAACCCAATCCAAAAATGCGCAGAAGGCCTAAATAGACATTTCTCCAAAGCAGATATACAGACTGCTAACAAACACATGAAAGAAATCTCAACATCATTAATCATTAGAGAAATGCAAATCAAAACTACAATGAGATATCATCACACGCCAGTCAGAATGGCCATCATCAAAAAATCTAGAAACAATAAATGGTGGAGAGGGTGTGGAGAAAAGGGAACACCCTGGCTCTGCTGGTGGGAATATGAACTGGTAAAGCCACTATGGAGAACAGTATGGAGGTTCCTTAGAAAACTACAAATAAAACTACCATATGACCCAGCAATCCTACTACTGGGCATATACCCTGAGAAAACCATAATTCAAACAGTCATGTACCAAAATGTTCATTGCAGCTCTATTTACAATAGCCCAGAGATGGAAACAACCTAAGTGTCCATCATCGGATGAATGGATAAAGAAGATGTGGCACATATATACAATGGAATATTACTCAGCTATAAAATGAAACGAAGTTGAGCTATTTGTAATGAGGTGGATAGACCTAGAGTCTGTCATACAGAGTGAAGTAAGTCAGAAAGAGAAAAACAAATACCATATGCTAACACCTGTATATGGAATTTAAGAAAAAAAATGTCATGAAGAACCTAGGGGTAAGACAGGGATAAAGACAGATCTACTAGAGAATGGACTTGAGGATATGGGGATGGAGAAGTGTAAGATTTGACAAAGCGAGAGAGAGAGGCATGGACATATATACACTACCAAACATAAGGTAGGTAGCTAGTGGGAAGCAGCCGCATAGCACAGGGAGATCAGTTCAGTGCTTTGTGACCACCTGGAGGGGTGGGATAGGGAAGGTGGGAGGGAGGGAGACGCAAGAGGGAAGAGATATTGGAATGTATGTATTTGTATAACTGATTCACTATGTTATAAAGCAGAAGCTAACATACCATTGTAAAGCAATTATACTCCAACAAAGATGTGAAAAAAAAATAAGTGAAATAAGTCAGACAGAGAGAGACAAATACTGTGTGGTCTCACTTATATGTGGAATCTAAAGCAACAACAAAACCAAAACAAAACAATAAAACAATCTCAAAGATACAGAGAACAACAGCATTGGCGGTTGCCAGAGGCAGGGGTTAGAGGTGAGCAAAATGAGTGAAGGGGGTCAAAAAGTACAAACTTTCAGTTATAAAATAAGTCATGGCATGTAATGTACAGTATGGTGACTATAGTTAATAATACTGTAGTGTATGTTTGAAAATTAAGAGAGTAGATCTTAAAAGTTCGAATTTAAGAAAAAAAGTTTGTAACTACCTGTCATGATGTATGTTAACTAGACTTATTGTGTTGATCATTTTGCAATATATACAAATATTGAATCATTATGTTGTACATTTGAAACGAATATAATTTTATGTGTCTATTACATCTCAACAAATATTGAGAATGGATTGTCTTAAAAACATAATAAATGTATTAGGAAAAAACTACAAAGCTTTAACATTGTTTAATACAAAACCATAATGTATGTAACTGGAACACTATATGTGAGTTTAGTCACTATGTCAAGTAAAACAGAATAGAAATTTCTGGGAAAAGTTATAGGGTGGATAAGAAAATTATCTAAGGTATAGAGACTTCCGTAAAAAATCTTTCCAGGCTAGGAAAGTACAGAGTGGGTGGAAATAAGACAAGTATTTATTAAATTTTATGAGTTTATGGTTTAGGTGAACATATTCTATTAGAACTGGAAACTTGAAAGATGTAGTTTTAGGACTCTTTTTTTTTTTTTTAACCAGAGATTTAGTATGTTAAATGAATTATTTCTTGGCCACATATTCCCTGTCCTTGTTACAGTCCCCTCAGGGGCTCTGGCACATGCATCGAGGACTTAAAAAGTAGGCAGCTTTAAGGAGCCACCGTAGTAATGAAAAGTGTAACATGAGGTGCAAAAATACCATTTGTAGCATCAGAGAGTAACAGATATCCCCCGAATTTCACACCCAACTTCCTCCCCAAGTTAGTACAACACATGATATGTGAGTATGGGTTTTATTGTGTGACACATCCATGGTTTAGCTAAAGTGGTTAGACTGATTGATTCCACAGATGTAATAGTGCTCAGCTTTTATGCTCTATCTTATTGAAAATGTGAATTTCACACTGTCACAGAACAAATAGAAGCATGATTTACATTAAGTACCTGATTTCAGGTATTTTTGATAAGTCCATTGCATTTCCAACAGTTACAAAATTTTTACTCTGGGAAATGGGGGTATGTGATGTGATGTGTGGCCACCTCTCTTTCCCACACTTATGGTAAAAGCAGTGAGAGAATTATAAAAAGATTTATTCCTCTTCTATGTTCTTTGTTTTAAAAATAAATTTATTTATTTTATTTTTGGCTGTTTTGGGTCTTCATTGCTGTATGCAGGCTTTCTCTAGTTGTGGAGAGCGGGGGCTACTCTTCATTGCAGTGCACAGGCTTCTCATTATGGTCGCTTCTCTTGTTGTGGAGCATGGGCTCTCGTCACGCAGGCTTCAGTAGTTGTGGCACAAGGGCTCAGTAGTTGTGGCACACGGGCTTAGTTGCTCCGTGACATGTGAGAGCTTCCTGGATCAGGGCTCGAACCTGTGTCCCCTGCACTGGCAGGTGGATTCTTAACCACTGGGCCACCAGGGAAGCCCCTCTTCTATGCTCTTGTTTCTCTCGGTGGTAATACAGGGAGAGGCTAATTAGGTGGCCCGAGTGGGGGGGTGGTTATTCTGTCTGGTAAGTGCCTTTAACTCTCGAGAGAGGGGAGGGAGGATCTAAGAAGACGGAAAGCAAGGCTTTCTTGCTAGAGTTGTCCTTAAGCTCTAAAGGTTTCAGGAAGGACAGTAGAGGGAATTTTATTGACCAGCATTGTTAAGCAGAGCAGGAAAACAGACACAGTTTAAGACCAGGGTCCCTGTCCAGGAAAAGGTAGCACATCTGGCAGAGGTGGAGCCAGTGAGGTATTTCTCAGGAGCCAACCAAAAGACATAGACTGGCTGAATGGATACAACAACAAGACCTGTATATATGCTGTCTACAGAGACTTACTTCAGACCTAGGGACACATATAGACTGAAAGTGAGGGGATAGAAAAAGATATTCCATGCAAATGGAAATCAAAAGAAAGCTGGAGTAGCAATTCTCACATCAGACAAAATAGACTTTAAAATAAAGAATGGGGCTTCCCTGGTGGCGCAGTGGTTGAGAGTCAGCCTGCCGATGCAGGGGACACAGGTTCGTGCCCCGGTCCGGGAGGATCCCACATGCCATGGAGCGGCTGGGCCCCTGAGCCATGGCCACTGAGCCTGCACATCCGGAGCCTGTGCTCCGCAATGGGAGAGGCCACAACAGTGAGAGGCCCATGTACCACAAAAAAAGAAAAAAAAGAAAGAAAAAAGAAAGAATGTTACAAGAGACAAAAAAGGACACTACATAATGATCAAGGGATCAATGCAAGAAAAAGATATAACAATTGGAAATATTTATGCACCCAACATAGGAGCACCTCAATACATAAGGCAAATGCAAACAGCTATAAAAGGGGAAATTGACAGTAACACAGTAACAGTAGGGGACTTTAAACACCACTTTCACCAATGGACAGATCATCCAAATTGAAAATAAATAAGGAAACACAAGCTTTAAATGACACATTAAACAAGATGGATTTAATTGATATTTATAGGACATTTCATCCAAAAACAACAGAATACACTTTCTTCTCAAGTGTTCAGGGAACATTCTCCAGGATAGACCATATCTTGGGTCATAAATAAAGCCTTGGTAAATTGAAGAAAATTGAAATCGTATCAAGTATCTCTTCCAACCACAACACTATGAGACTATATATCAATTACAGGAAAAAAAAAACTGTAAAAAATACAAACACATGGAAGCTAAACAATATGCCACTAAATAACCAAGAGATCACTGAAGAAATCAAAGAAATACCTAGAAACAAATGACAATGAAAACAGAATGACCCTAAACCTATGGGATGCAGCAAAAGCAGTTCTAAGAGGGAAGTTTATAGCAATACAATCCTACCTCAAGAAACAAGAATAATCTCAAATAAACAACATAAGCTTACACCTAAAGCAATTAGAATAAGAAGAACAATAAAACCCCCAAAGTTAGCAGAAGGAAAGAAATCATAAAGATCAGATTAGAAATAAATGAAAAAGAAATGAAGGAAACAATAGCAAAGATCAATAAAATGAAAAGCTGTTTCTTTGAGAAGATAAACAAAATTGATAAACCATTAGCCAGACTCATCAAGAAAAAAAGGCAGAAGACTCAAATCAACAGAATTAGAAATGAAAAGAAGTAACAACTAACACTGCAGAAATACAAATTATCATGAGAGATTACTAGGGGCCTGCCTTGAATGAGGGAGTCAGACTTAGGGTAGCAATAGTCCAGCAGCTTTAACCCACTTCCTCTCCCCAGTCCACCTAATGCTCCTCAGCACCTTTTATAATACAGAGGAAGGGAAGCTGAAGAATCATAAAGCTGGAGTAGAAACTCCTCCAGGCATCTTCCATGCCCATGCTTTCACAGGTAAAAGGGACCAGTTGCTATATTTTCCCCCTTAATTTCTAAAATAATACATGCTTATTGTAGAAAACTGGGAAAACACAGGAACGAAAAAAATAAATTAAACCATCCATAATCCCACTACCTAAAGACAAATGTCATTCCAGTCTCCTTTCATGCATATGCATAGGGATTTAAAATCATATAGTAATCTGAACATGCTGTCTTGTTATTTGCTTTCTCAACTAGCAATAGTTCACAAATATTTCAATGCCAACACATATTACATTTCAAGTTTTTAATAGCCATGTAATAAAATTGTATCAGACTTTATTCAACAGATCTCTTGTTGCTAAACATTTACTTTGATATTACAAACAGATTTTATAAATATTCCTATAAAGAAGGCTTTGTGCCTTTCATAATTATATCCTTAGAATAAACTAACTGTAGTGGGTAAAATGGTATATATTATTTTGTTAAATATTTTTGATTTGCCCTTTGGAAATACACAAAATTGCACATCTACTATTAGCATATGAGTGTGCCCAACTCACTGTACCTTTCCCAAAGAAACACAGATTTTGTTCTTTGAGGAGAACATACAGATTACTGAATTGGACACTACTTCATTAGACATTAATACTACTAATAATAGTTACCATTTGTTGAATGTGTTTTCTAAAAAGCATATATTTTCCCCTAATTTTTAAAATCACCTTAAAGGAGAATACAGATTAATGAGATACTAATAGTACAGATGTGTAGTGAAAAACATATATTGCAATCTATGCTAATTATATGTGTTCACTAGGAGAAATAGCTCAAGATGAAAGTTGACTTTGAAGGTTACTGCAGGAAAGCTTCTTGCATAAAGAATAGTCATTATTATCATCTTTACCTAAGTAATCACCAGGCACATGCTATTGAATTAAGTGCTTCATATGTTTTACTTAATGAGAAAGGAAATAAATGACTATTAATTTTCCACATCATGGAGGTTGCAGTTTTAGGAACTGCTGAAAGAACTCAATTCTGAAGATAGTATTTATCTAGCCTCTCCTTTTTCCTAGTGCCTTATCTCTAGCATGGTTTTATTAACTTCTTAAAATCACTGAAAAGGTAATTATTTTGAAAGAGGTCAAAGGCCTATTTGATTCATTTCTGCACTGACACACCAATTAAAGGCACGAATGTAATCAAATGTTGTGCTTAGTCAGAAAAAGCTTGAAAGAAATCTATTCTAAAAAATAAAAGTCAACCTCACAAATGGGTGAAAGATGTTTTATTTTTAATTAACATCTCTATTTGGTTTGAAAAAGGAAGCTGACTGTAGGCTATTTGAGAATGATTCTTATCTGTTACAGTAACATGGATTGAGTAGAATGGTTGCCCATAAGGGTACTGAAAATTGAACATTAAGAAATTATCTTTGACTCAGTTACTATTAAAGTTAACACCAAAGGTCATTCACAGTTATTTCTATATGTCTAGGTATTTTCTCATTTCTCTAAATTTTGAACTAAGACACAATATTTTCTCAATGTTCATAATATCTCCTGGAACAGCTTACCAAATTATGAGAAACTGGCATGTTATCTTACTGGTTAAAAGATAAACACATAACCTGTGTAAGATTTAGCAAATAAAGCTTTTATTAAGGAACTAGGTGGGGCACTGTTGTTTAGGGTGAGTTCCTAAATTTAAGAACTGCCTTTGACCTACCAAACACTTCATTAGAAATTTGTTTCCAACTGGAATGTTCTACCACATTAAGGGAAATTTCAGACAAAGTGTTAGTAATTAGCTGATGGTGTGCCACACCCAAGCATGTTCTCAGCCAATTTTTTCTAGGTTTGTGAAAACAGTCACACACCAGACATTTATCTCAGATAGGTACAACCATAATCATGTATTTTATGAAAGGTCATGCCATCTCTTTTTTAAAAGATTATCTGACTCAGAGCTCAGCAAAGAGGTCTTGTGGAAGTACAGCCTAAGATGGGAGGAAACAAACATGGATTAGTAGTTAAATAGCGCAGTCAGTTCTCAAATATTCCTATTCATGGAAGAAAAATAATAATGCAGATTCCAAAAAATAGAAGATAATTAAAGCTTCTCTACATGAGTGTGAATAACTTAGGGTAAGACAATTTTGAGAAACTGGTGAGGAGGGTAAACCTCAGTCAACTGGATGTCAGGTCCTGTAACTAAGACCAAAAGATGATGGGGTCCCTGGAAGTCAGGGAAGAATTAGAAGTGTATGTAATTATGCATTTGTGTGTTAGAAGGATTAAGACACCATGATTTGGGTTTTCACTAGTGGTCTGGGGCCAAATGGAATAGAACTGCCTGCTATCTAGCTTTGGGACCACATTCTCATTATATATTTCTTCATGCTCCAGGCATTCATCCTTATGACACGCTCAGTCCTACCACATTCTTGTTGATTGGGACCCTTTTGCAGATGAATTAAGAGCAAGGTAAATAAAATCATTTTCAGATACAAGACATTATTCATCCCTTTAGAATTTGGGAAAAAGAATTACAGGGAGAAGAAATACTAGTATTGCTACTATGGAAATTGTATGGCCAAAAAGTCACTTCAGGTTTTCCCTCAATTTCTATAAAAATTTACCTTCATTATTCCCAAGTCCCTCATTGTGATTTCTGAGATATCTAATAACTCAATTATTTTTGACTTTTAATTCATTACAGTGTTGCTCCTTCCAGTGTCCATTCATCATCAACTGTAAGATCTTTGTCTCTATTATGTCTCATAGTTTTTTCTGCTTGCTTTTGAGACTTCTTTTGTTATTTTATTGGATTTATTTCACATTGTTTTGGTGTCTCACTTTTTACTTTGGTGACTTCCCCCATTCCAATGTTTTCCTTTCTTATAAACATAGATTTTGATTTACAATGGTTCATAGAATCAAATTTGTTTAATGTGCTTAGATGACATCAGATTTATTCTCCCTTGATTGTAAATAAAAGTGAGAGAAGATGGCACCATCTAAATATTAAAAAATTCCTCCTACCTTGAGAACATTCTCATTTAGAATCCATTTTTGTTTAGATAATTGCCAACAATGTATATATTTGTCTTGCCCAGTGAAAAACAAGATAGGACAGGAAGAGAATTAAGAAGTCAATACCAAAAATCAGCCTATATCTTTGAAGTAACTAAAGAAGAGAAGAATGAGACATAGGGGACAATAGCAAGGTATCACTGAGCCCCATTTTATAGGTTTAACTCAACTCAGACAAATTAAATAGAAAAAAATTTACTGATTGGATTGCTGAACCACTCTTAGTAATCTTGAGCAAATCATGAAAATCTGTAGATGCCAAAAGCCTGGAGTGTTTGATTCTGGAAATAATTGACAACCAGATTTAACCTTGATCCTTAAAGAAGTCAAGAAAATAATATTGTGGATGATTTATGCATACTTAGACGAGCTCTAGGAGACAGCAAAGGTCTGTTGGTAACAAGTCATACCAAATGAGTCTATTTTCTTGAGTTTCTTTCCTTGATGGGGTGACAAGATAGGTAGTAAAGGAAATGCCCCAGATATAGTATATCTTATTCTCAACAATTCATTTGACAAAGTGTCTCATGATGTCCTAGTAAATAAGATGACAAAAGAAAAGCTGGATTGAACAACTGAACTTCAACAGGGTTGATTTGTGTTATTCTGGAAAGACCTCTAAAATGTTGTCGTACAGAATGCTGTTCTCTTTGGCATTTTTATTATTATTTGGATGAAGATGCAGAAAGCAAGTTTATCATGTATGTAAAAGTAACAAAGCTGGGAAGGATAGTAAACATTCTGAATGATAAACTCAATATTGTAAAAGATGTTGAATGTTTAGATCAAAATAGAACTTTATGAAAATGCTAGAAAAAATGCACACTCATCCAGAAAAAAGAAGAGGAAGAAAAATGATATGAAATTGATAAAAAGAAATGTAGTAGGTATAAATGTAAAGTTCTGTGTTTAGTTTAGAAAATCAGAGACCTGAGAGAAACTTGACAGCAATTCATGGGGAAAAAGATATAGAATTTTATTGATCACAAACATCCTTTGAACCAACTAATACAACAAAATGAAACAAAACAAAAAAGTGAATAGAATTTTAGGTGGCACTAGTAAGAGCCTAGTGTCTAGATCTGTAAAATCGGGATAATAATAATAATAAATAATAATGATGATGATGATACCTTCCTCATAGGGCTCTTGCAAAATGAGAAAATCCATGTAAAACGCTTGGCACTGGGTTAAGTATAAACATTCATACACTAGTTATTATTATTATTAACAAGAAATACGATAGTCCTACTTTACTTGTGTCAAATCACATCTGGAACAGTATGCCCATATGAAAGTTACTGAGGAGGGTAGAAATATTGGAACCAATACGAGGACTGGAGAAAACTTGGAGTGGGGAAGATGAGATAATGATAGCCTTCCAAAATATTAAGAGCTAGTGAAGAATAATTAAATTTACTTTTCATGACTCCAAGCATTACCAGTAGGAGAGATAAATAGGTAGAAGGCACAAGGAGACTCATTTTAGTTGTATAAGGACAAGCTTTCTAATAATCAGAGTTATTCAAAGTTGGAATGGATTACTCAGGTGGTGGTGAGTTTCTTGTCACTTGAAGTAGTCAGACAGATGCTGGATGACCACCTGGCAGTAAACTCTGTAGAAGGGATTCTTGAATGTGGTGTATTTATGCATTCATCCATTTATCAAGTCCATCATGAAACAAATAGTTAAGGAGCCCCTACAGTAGGTCACTATTCTGATAAGCTCTAGCGGACATCTAAGGCTCTTTCCAAGGTAATGATTACATGATTTTGAAGAAACATGTTATCTTAAGCTTTCACAGCGGGACACCTAAGCTCCATGTAGGGGCTACTTTTCTTAGAACTTACTTCTGTTCCCTACCCGCAACAGCCCCTAACATCACTTATTGCAAGAGTAAATAACCCAGTCTCTTATTCCATTGTCTGCACTATAAACCAATGCCTCACGAATCACATCAAGTTGAAAGCTTTGCCATTTCAGCAGTGTGACTGTTTTTTCCAACTCAGCTGTGCCAGAAGGGTCATCCATAGTTTCCAATTCAAGTTTTGCTGCTCCTGTGTGATGTTTCATGTTGAAATGACATTTTCTTTTCAATGTAAACATTTTTAGAAACATGGTGAGGAGATTTCAGTGTAACAAATGTAGCAGAATAGCTATGCCTAGCCTGCTGGGTGAAATCCTTTTTTGAAACAATGTTAGAACAAAGAAATTCACTCTATGTAAAAGGAGAGCTAGCTTAGAAATCATAAACGATATTCACACACTGTGTTCCAGATGAGGTAGTCTTCCTGCTACCTCAATATTTGCTGCCAAATCCACTAACTGCTTTAGCCTGACCTTGAGTCGATAAACAATATAATCTTTCATGCCACATCTCACCAGCCTCTGCTAGTCAAGAAAAGCATGCTTCTTTCATAATTACATCACAAATGAAGCTTGCTGTACTAGAACAGCAAAGCACTTGAATTGAAAATCTCTTGTCCAAGACTTCCTAACCAACAAAGCAAAACAACCCCCCTCAAAGCCCCAAACACACAAGGGAAGAACACGGCACTGGGTGATGGGTAAGAGCAGTTTGAACACACACAATATGCCTTAGGAGTAACAGGATAGCACAGAGGTGAGAAGACTGTGACAAAAATAGTCAGTGGAATGAAAGCATAAGAAACAGCTGCAGACTGTTCTTATAAGACTTATAAACAGTCTTATAAGAATAAGGTTTCTTATTCCCAAGAGAGACTTGGAAGTAGTTTAAATGTTGGTGCATGTTCTTTTTTCAAAGGAGGCAAGTAAGAAATTTAACAAATTTTAATGTAAGTGTAAAACATTAAAATAAATAGAAAATATTGTGAACAGTTCACACCTTCTCTCCCCACCACACTCTCAGGCCATTTTCTATGCAGCACACACATAAGTAGTAAAATAATGGCAATTGTCATTCTTCTCTATTTGCTTGGAGTAAGTTGTTCCTTGCCCTGGTCGAGTGACTATTTGCAAGGCTATTCTAATACATTTTTAAAAGCTGGGTAGACATTTGTATCCACTCAGCAATACCTGTAATGTCATCATTTCCAAAAGAGGCAGCAAAGTGAAAGGTTATCAATTTAGAAATATTAAAATAAGTCAACAAAGCAGAACTTTCTAGCATAAAACAAAATGAAACGGCTTAACACTGCCACTTATTCTGTCCCTTGTATGAAGGACCAAATGATCCTATCATTTTGTTTCAGGAGGAATATTAGGATGGTATAACGGAGTTGTCCTTGGTGGGAGGGTAGTATGACTGGCATAACTTTGCCTCCTTGAGTGAACAGTAAACGAACAGAAGGGAGTATAATCAGTCACAGTTACATAGAGCTTCATGGCCAACAGAGAGGAGAAAAGTTAATGGTTAAAAGGTTATAAAATGCATATAACATGAAGATCAGCAATGTGTGTTCTTCCTCCACAGAGACTGTAGAAATAGGATATAAGTTTTGAAATGTTGGTTGATGAGGGTTTTTTAAAGGGCCTTGATTTAAAACATCAAATAATATGCTAATACTTAAAAATGGGTAAAATGCTTGAGCAAATAATTCACAAAAATACAAATAATTAGTGAATATCTGGGAAAAAATCACCCTCACTGGAAATCAAAGGTAAAAATTAAACCAATAATAGGATATTGTTTTCCCCTGTCAACTAACCCAACATTGTCAGTATCACTATCATTATCTCAGCCAGTCTTAAAAATGTTGGCGTCCCACTGACTCTTCTCTTTCCCTTACCTCCAATATCTAATCACCAAGTCCTTTAGGCTCTTTGCAGTGCCTCATTATGTTTCATTCCCACTGTAAGCACGTTATTTAGAGCCTCAAAACTTCACTTCTTGACTATTGCAGTTGCTTATTAACTGGTCTTTCCACCTTTAAATCTATCCTATACAACACTTTCACGTCAATCTTCCTAAAACAACATTTTATATGGGACACTCCTCTGCTCAAGGGTGAATGTTCCATGAACTAGTGGTTAAAGTAAAAACCACTCCAGCATTTACAGCCAGTACTTATTTAGTGCTTACTATGGGTCAGACACACACACACACACACACATATAATTTCCCAACACTATGAGGTAAGCAGCATTATAATCCACTTTTACTGGTGAGAAAGCTCAAGATAACACAGTGAGAAAGTGGTAGAACTATGTCTTGAAGTTTCCACTCTTATAAGATATTTCTACTTCCAGTTCCCTGAACACAGACCTTGAATCCCTGCCTTGGTGTCTTTGTTCATTCCATATTTTCTGTCAAAACAGTCATTTCTTCACTTTATTTAACAAAATTCTGTCAATCTTTTGAGACCATGTTCAAGCTTTCTGTGACTGTTCCAGCCCAGACTACTTCTTCCTTCTTCATAGTCCTCCTTCATTCATAGTCCCATAGCTCTTGTCCTTATCACATTTGGCACTTACTGCAGGGTACCTATGTTGTTATTTATTTGTATATCTGTTTTTTTATTCATTCTGTTACCTTAATTAGATTAGAGTCCACTTGAGGACCAAAATCATGTCATATACTTTGTTTGACTTATCCTGTACCTAGCACAGTGCCTGAGAACAGTAGATGCTGAATAAATTTTTACTAATAATAGTAATTCATTTGTTTATTAATCAATATTTATTAAACATCAAATATATGTCATTCTAGGTTCTGAGGAAATAAAGATATAATTAGAACGTTGTCTCCTCCTTGCTGCCAGGGTCTCACAGACTGGAGGGAAGAAAGACTTGTAAATGAAATATTACAGTGATATGATGAGTGCTGTATGTATAAAGCACTATGGTAGTACAGGAGAAGTGTTAATCTCTGACTAGGGAGATCTCATAACCTTTCATCTGGTTGTTACATTAAGTCCAGTCTTGAAACAGAAGTTCATCAGGTAGAGAAGAGATTTCTAGTAGGGAGAAACAGCATATACAAAAATTTGGGGGCAAAAAATCATTGTACACTTGAATTGCAAATAGTTGAGTGTGGTTGGAGGGTAGGGTTTGTAGATGGAGGTAGGGAGATGAACCTAGAAATGTAAGTAAGGGCCACAGCATCAAGGGACTTGTATGCTGGACAAAAAAGTATGTTTTTTATTGAAACACTAAAATTTCTCCATTCAGTTTGGCAGCTGGAAGGCCCATTGTGACCCTAGCAAAAGAAATTTCAGTGGAGAACCCTAAGCCCAGCTTACTCTGGACCCTTGGCTCTTCTGGAGGCTAATGTGTCATTTTTCAAGTCTTTACTCCCTACGGAAAGCTAGTTGGCAATTTTCTTTATCAGTTATGGTAGCCACACCTGCAAATTTGGAATTTCCTAAAAGTTTCATACACATTCACACTTACACGTTTTACTCAAGCTTTTCCAGTACATTAGCTTCCACTTTCTGCCCCACAGTCAGACCCTGCTCCTGCTTCTAGACTCGGCTTAGATGTGGTCTCCTCTGGGCAGCTTTCAATGATATAGACCTTGGTGGCCTGACTCCATTCTGCATAAGAGGTTATTCATAATGAGCTCTCAATAAGCTTTTATTAAATTGAATTTACCAGAGCAAAAGTTTTGTTAAAGAAATAGAATATATCAATTAGTAAAAGATTCTTTAATGAAAGCAGTGTTTACTCAATTTTAGTCATTTAATTATCACCTGTAGGATATCTGCCATCTTCACATACCACCTATGTTACCTACTTAATATTCATGAAAATTGACTCGCTTTATCCAAATTGCCAACAAATATATTAACAAGTGCTCAACAACACTAGTCATGAGAAATACAAACTAAGACCACATTGCACTCATGAATAGACCTACCAAAATGGCTAAAATGTCAAAGACATGGCATGAAGTATGGTGATAAGGAGCAACTGGAATTCTGGAACACTGATGGTGGAGACCACTTTGGAAAAATGCCTGCTTAGCTGAAGGCATGCATCTTTTGACTCACCAATTCTATTCTTAGAATTTATCCTACAAATATAGGCATGTTTACCAAAAGACCCAGTTGAGAGTATTCACAGAAGCACTATCTGTAATATACAAATATCAAAAACAGCCCAGGGCTTCCCTGGTGGCACAGTGGTTGAGAGTCCGCCTGCCAATGCAGGGGACACGGGTTTGTGCCCCGGTCCAGGAAGATCCCACATGCCGCGGAGCGGCTGGGCCTGTGAATCATGGCCGCTGAGCCTGCACGTCTGGAGCCTGTGCTCCGCAACGGGAGAGGCCACAACAGTGAGAGGCCCGCGTACAGCAAAACAAAACAAAACAAAACAAAAAAACCAGCCCAAATGTCTTACCAACAGTAGAAATACATAAGTGAGTTATGATGATACTTACATAATGGAATTTTATACAGCAATGGAAATGAGCAAACTACAACTACTTGCAACAACATGGATGGTTTTCATAAAAATAATGTTGAGAAAAGGGGACAGATACATAAAGGCACATGCTGTAGGATTCCATTTATATAAAGTTCAGATAGAAGCAAAACAATCTATGATATTAAAAGTGTGGGTAGGATAACTGCTGGGGAGTTATTACATTGATAGAGACATGAAGGACTTTCTGGGATTCTGGTACTATTTTGTTTCCTGATCTGGGTTCTGCGTACCAGGATGTATTTATTTTGTGAAAAATCTAATGATCTATGGTTTTTGCATCTTTTCTGAGTATACCATATACTTTAATAAAAAGTCTCCATCTGAAAAAAAAAAAGAAATTTCAGTGGAGTTACAATGTGGAAGCCAAATCCAAGGAGGCTGAAGAGTGGACAGACAATGAGAGAGAAGCAGTGGTGAATTTAAAGTACTATTTCTACACAATGGCTATAGAGAAAGTAAGACATATGACAGAGAGAAGAGAGGATTGGGGGGGGATTCTCTGGGGAAGCTTGAGGGAGGGGATATGTGATGGACTTTGGGTTCTAAAAAAATGGGAGAGGATAATATACAAAGCACAGGCAAAGGGATTATTTAGACTGGAACAGGAAGAGAGAACAGGAAGATGGAAAACAGGAGAAAATGGGTATGGATGTAGATAAGTCTATAAGTATGGAATGATTTACTTAGAGATTATAGCCTAGTGGCTTATGAAGGAGGTGAGATATTTTGCTGAGACTGGAGACATGGGAGTTTGTAGGTGACTTGAAAGGAGGGATAGATAGAAGGAAGAGTCTTGTGGATGGATGTCAGGTAGTAGATGAGATGGTGGATGGTGCTGTCTGGGCTGAGGGATGGAAGAAGGAAAGATCAAAGGAGTCTGGTAATCTGATAGAAAAGCTATGGGGAGTCAAAAGACCAGAGATATTCATAAGGTGGAATATGAGTGTCGCAGAAGGAAGGAAAGGAGAGAACAGAAAGGTTAGAGGTTATTATAGTCATAGAGTGGGATAATAAACTTTAAAATTTCAGGAGTCAACCATTCCTAGGCAAAGATGAGTCCATG
This sequence comes from Orcinus orca, assembly GCF_937001465.1. Lineage (NCBI taxonomy): Eukaryota > Metazoa > Chordata > Mammalia > Artiodactyla > Delphinidae > Orcinus > Orcinus orca. The sequence continues at coordinate 75,017,282 of NC_064580.1, forward strand.
GTTTGATCAGCAGATGTGGCGGTAATAAGGAGAGCTGGGAAATAAAGAACTGTGAAATCTCAGTAGATGCTGGATAACCTTCAAAATATATCTCAAATCAGACCATTCCTCACCAATTTCACCACAACTACTTAGTGCAAGCTACCATCAGCACTAGCCTCTTAGTTGATCTCTTGGATTCCTCTTATGCCCACTCCCTATCCCCCACTCTTGTCAGCTCCTCACACATTGGCCAGAGTACAAATTAGATGTGCTCATGCTCCCTCCCTCCTTTTCTCAAAGCCCAATATTCTACTGCCTTCCCATTACACTTACTTGCCTATAAGTCTTACATGATCTGACCCCCAACCTTTTCAACATTACCACCTAGCACTTTTCCTGTCCTGGTTGTGCTTCAACTGCACTGGGCTCCTTGCTGTTCTAAGAGCACAGTATGCATGCCTTACAGGCCTTAGGGCCTTTGGACTTGTTCCCTATGCCTATAATACAACCTCACAACCATCTCTGCAGATCTCCGCATGACTCCTCCTCTTAACTTCATTCAAGTTTATGCTAAAATCTCCCCACAGAGAAGCCTTTCCTTAACTATCCTACTTAAAATGATAAGCTTCTTTCTTTCTACCTCAATACCCTATATTAGTTTTCTCATAACATATCACTCACTGAGATATTTTATACTTATTTTCTTATTCATTCCCCCTACTCCACCCTCCATCTGGAATTTATGCTTTTTTGGGGTAATGACCTTGTCTGTCTTGTCCCCTGTTTGTAACACTGAGAATAATTCCTGGCACAAAGTAGGACTCAAGACAAGCATTAGAATACTTGCTCAAGGCAGAGCTCTGTTCTAAGTGCTGGAGCTACCGAGATGAATAAGATATGGTCCTTACTATAAGCAGCAGCAAGGAACAAAGAGGAGCACAGAGTTGAGTACACTGCCTGGAGAGTGGCAGAAAATGAAGTAGATGTTAAGATAGCAACTAAAGACTAAGCCATGGCTACTGATTTATAATGGTCATCAAGGAAACAGATTGGGGTGCCTGGTGTTATGCTAGTGTTTCCCAAGCTTTTAGTCTTTATTCCCACTGCTTTCCACCCTTCCCTCAAAGGAAAAAAAAAACAAAACATGGTGCAGAGGAAGACATCCTTCCCAACCTTGATCTCTTGAAATTCATCTGTTACTCTCAGGCATCTATAAATCTGTAAATCGCAAGAGATTGCATATTTTCATTTCAATGCACTAAAGCACTTTCTAGTATACTTTTGAAAATTAGGGTAAATTGGTATATAACATTATACAAGTTTCAGGTGTACACTACAGTATTATAATTCAACACCTGTATACACCACACAGTGATCACCAACCTCCCAAAGGTCTAGTTACCTTCCATCATAATACAATTGACCCCTTTCACACATTTCACTCATCTTCCACCTCTTTTCCTTCTGGTAACCACCAATCAGTTCTCTGTATCTATGAGTTTATTTTTGTTTTGTTTTGCTTTGTTTACTCATTTTGTTTTTTTAGATTATTCACATATGAATGAAATCATATTGTTTATCTTTCTCCATCTGACTTATTTCACTTAACATAAGAGCCTCAAATCCATCTACATTGTTGCAAATGGCAAAATTTCGTTCTTTTTTATGACTGTGATAATCCATTGTATATATATATATACCAATCTTCTTTATCCATTCATTCATCAGTGGACACTTAGATTTTCCATATCTTGGCTATTATTGTAAACAATGCTACAATGAACATAGAGGTGCATATATCTTTTTGAATTAATGTTTTTGTATTCTTCAGATAAATATCCAGAAGTGGAATAGCTGGGTCATATGGTAGTTCTATTCTTAATTTTTTGACGAACCTCCATACTGTTTTTCATAGTGGATGCACCTATCTACCTTCCCAAAAATGGTGCACAAATGTTCCATTTCTCCACATCCTCTCCAACATTTGTTATTCCTTGTCTTTCTGATAATAGGCATTCTAACAGGTGCGAGGTGATATCTCATGGTTTTGGTTTGCTTTTACCTGATAATTAGTGATGTTCAATATCTTTTCATGTGCCTATTAGTCATCTGTATGTTTTCTTCAGAAAAAATATCTATTCAGCTCCTCTGCCCAGTTTTTAATTGGATTGTTGTTTTTTTGCTGTTGAGTTGTATGGCTTCTTTATATATTTTGGATACTAACTCCTTTTCAGATATATGATTTGTAAATATTTTCTCCCATGCAGTAGGTTAGGCTTTCATTTTGATGATGGTTTTCTTTGTTGTGCAGAAGCTTTTTAGTTTGATGTCGTCCCACTTTTTTATTTTTGCTTTTGTTTCCCTTGCCTTTGGAGTCAGATCCACAAAAACATCACTAAGACCAATGTCAATGAGGTTACCACCTATGTTTTCTTCTAGGAATTTTATGGTTTCAGGTCTTACATTCAAGTCTTTAATCCATTTTGAGTTAATTTTTGTGTATGCTGTTAAGATAATGGTCAAATTTCATTCTTTTGCATGTGGCTGTCCAGTTTTCTCAACATCATTTATTGAAGAAACTGTTCTAGTATAATTTATTCTTATTTTTGTTGTGTGTGCTAGAGATATCTTTATGTATGTCCATACTTATCTGCATCATGGTGTGAGTGAGGGAGAATGGAGGCAAAGTTAAAGGAGAAAATTTGATTCCCATAGGAAACAGTTAAGTTGCAGCTGAAGCCACTTTTAAGCAAAACTGTGGAACAGTGCTTAATGTAAAGCATCCTCTATCTAATTGGTGTAGTTCCCAAACTCTTATTCAAGCCACACTTCTCATTGGTTCCATGATCTCATGCACTTGACTAAATGAGTGACAGGTTTATTGTTCCAGTTTCCTGGGTTAGCTTACTGTGAATCTGGATAATTGCAATAAGACTACATGAGTTACCTGTTTTCTATTTTCCCTCTAACAAAGGTAGTGAAACCAGAATGGCAAGTACATTAAAAACAACCCAAACACTAAATGTACCACTCACTTCCTTTTTGTGATCTTAAACGTATGAAATGGCAAATATTTAAATTAACTCTACACAATACAATCTCAGTTACAAGGTCTTTATCAAGAAGAAGCAAATCATGCCTTTTCATTAACCTTACTTTCCCAGACCTTTCAGGAAACTCTACATTAGCCTCACCTTGTCTTCAAATAAATGTTCATTTTTTACCACCTTGGTAAACATGTTAATTTATATTAATTTATAATCACCTGTACAAACCTTTATATTTGTAAACATTCCAAAGGTTGTCCTGCAGACTTATGTTGTATGTTATGAATTCCATTGAGGTTTCCTGATTGGCAGTGCCTTTTATTATTATATTTTTAGTATGCACCTCATGGTTCTTAATCTACAGTCTATCAAAAAGTGGTTGCTTAATATATATCCATCTCTGGCCTCACCCCCTGTCCCCAAGACTTATATATCCAACTGCCTATGAAAACTCTGCTTGGAGGCAACTCAAACTTAGTATGGACAAATAGAACTTTCAATTATCCCCATCTCAAACTGGCTCCTCCTCCAGTACTTCCTGAGTCAATAAATGTCACTACCATTTACTAAACTGCTAAAGTTAAAAAATCTAGGAGTCATTTTTGACACTTCTTTTTTTTCACATCTTTATTCTAATCCAATCCATCAACAAGACGTGTCAGTTTTACCTTCAAATTTTATCCAAAATCAAGACACTTTTGACCATCTCCACTACTATATCCCCAGTCCAAGCCACTATCAACTCTTGCCTAGACTTGCTTACATACTTTCAGTAGCCCTTCACAGGTCTCTTTGCTTCTACTCTTGACCCCCTACATTCTATCCACTACACAGAAATTAGATCAATCTTTTAGAAACACACACCATGTCATGCCACTCTCCTTCTTTAAATACTCCAATTGCTTCCCATTGCACTGAGAATAAACTCCAAACTCGTCTACTGTGGCTTACAAGACTTTACATTATTTAAGCTCTCTGACCTGTTTCCCATCAGCTCCCACCACTCAATCTTCTCCAACCCCCATGGCATTCGTACTGTTCCAAGAACACAAAAACTCATTCTCTGATTTAAATTCTTTCTACTTGTTTTCCTTTATGTTGTGCAAACTCTCCCCTCAGACTTTTGCATGGCTTGATAACTTTCTTCTATCAGATTTCTGCTCAATTATCACCTCTTCAGAAAGACCTTTCCTGACCACCTTTTTTTGTTTCTTTGTTTTTACTTTTCCCCCTAGATTTATTGAAGTATGATTGAAAAATTAAAATTGTGTATATTTTAGGTGTAAAATGTGATATTTTGGTATACACTGTGTATTCATGTATACACTGAAAAATGATTACCACAGTCAACTTAATTAACATATCTATCACCTCACATAGTTACTTTTTTGGGAGGTGAGAAAGTTTAAGATCTACTCTCTTAGCAAATTTTAAGTATACAGTACAGTATTATTAAGGATAGTCAGCATGCTGTACATTAGCTCTCCAAACTTATTCATCCTGCGTAATTGAAACATCGTACTATGACTAACATTTCCCTCACCCCCAGTCCCTGGCAACCACCATTCTAATCTCTGCATTTATGAGTTTTAAACAGCCAATGGACAGCAAGTTGCATACAGTTGCATGTTCACAGATGTTTCTTACTGGGTTTGCAAACTAATGTAGTGTTAGGTTCCACATTTATGTATCTTTTCAGCCTAGTGACTTCATTTTCTCTCTTACTAGAGAGAAATCTGGAGAGAGAGGGAGAGAGAGAGAGAGTGACTAAGAGAGACACAGAGACATGTTGACAGTGGGACAGTCAAAGAGACAACAAAAGTGATAGGAGATAGAGGTGGATTGCAAAGGTTCATGCAGACTTTACACGAAAACTCTCAAGAAAATGGATAAACTTCGTAATGTAAAGTCTACTGAGAGAGAAAAAATGAGGGGCATGGGGAAGATTCCTGAGGAACAATTGACTGTTTTTTTTTGCGGTACACGGGCCTCTCACTGTTATGGCCTCTCCGGTTGCGGAGTGCAGGCTCCGGACGCGCAGGCTCAGCGGCTATGGCTCACGGGCCCAGCCGCTCCGTAGCATGTGGGATCTTCCCAGACTGGGGCACGAACCCGTGTCCCCTGCATCGGCAGGCGGACTCTCAACCACTGCGCCACCAAGGAAGCCCACAATTGGCTGTTTTATATTCCATTGCATCCGCCACACTGAGTCTTAGATATGAAGCAGAAACAACACATAATTTTTCACCAGAACTGCAGTAATATCAGAGTCACTTAATAGCTTTATAACCTTCAGTAACTTTACTTGGTCTTCTTAAGTTTTAGTTTCTTTATCTGTAAAATAAGGATATTCCCATAGACCTGGTATAGTAACATTTCCTAGTTCAATAATACTTGTTCAATAAATGGTAGCTGGTATCACCATCATCAACACGAAGTTACCTGGAATGCCCCCTAAACTGACCCCTATGACAGTTATCTTGTCCTTAAAACCACAATTCTTTTCCAACAAGGAGTAAAAGCTAGATTGGATGAGAGTTATCCTGGGACAATCTCATGTAGCACAACTGTCAAGTATTGTTCATTTGCTCCCTAAGAAATATTTTCTCCTTACATTTGTTAGCTGTTGTAATTCATATTTGTGTGAGTGAGCAAATGTTCATGTGTGTGTATATGTGTGTGTGTGTTGGTTTTGTGAGCTATTTAATCAAGAACCTCTAATTAAATGTCATCATTATTACTGTATTTACTGAAGTGATGATATTATTTTACTCTGCAGAGCAGTTGTCTGTTTTGTAGATTCATTTATTCAGAATATGAACCCTCCTTACTTCATAATTAAGCAACTAAGTGGGCTTTCAATTCCTGATATCCCATTATTTAACCTAGCCATTTATGAAAAGGGAAAAAAGAGAAAACTAGAAAGAAAACCACAGAAAGCAAATGAGGCAAATACTTGCAAATCATGGAATGTTAAGAGTCTAAAGGAAATATAGCGATTATCTAAACCATCTAGTTATACAGGAGAAAAATTGAAGTCTATATAAAAATAAAGAGTAAAGTTTTAAAATCAAACCAGGCTTCAAATCCAGGGTTTCTGATGTCTAATATAATGATCTTCCTTCTACCTAGCATCCCTGCTTAAAGATATGAAACTGAGCAGTAACAAGAGTTCTGAAAAGGAACTATTCATTGAGAGCACTTAGGTCCACTTCAGGTTGCAGAACAAATGAGTAGAGGAGAACACCATGGGAAAACAGATGGGAAAATAAGAGTAGAGAAGGGGTGAGTTCATACCCTGCATTGTTAGCAACTGTCTTCTTTAGTTTGAGGATGGGGTAGGAGCAGCAGCCTTACTGTATGATCGCTCCCAGAACTTAAGTTCTGGAGTGTAATTTGTAACATGAACAAATGAACTTCCAATGCAAATTAAAAAAATTCTATCAACCTTGATTTTATTTTCTTTATTTTTTATCACAGTTTCAGTTTTTGGTGTGTGTCCCCTGAAGTTGGAAAATATGTACCAAATATGGATTGAAAAGAATCTTCCTCTTTCATTCTCACTGGGCTAAAAAATAGTACTTTGTGTGTGAGCGTGTGTGTGTATGTCTGTGTATATAGCAGTAGTAGTAGAATTCGTAAACAAATTAGAATCCCTAACATAGTATGAAGATAGCTTCTTTTGAGCTTAAATGATCATCTTAAAGATTTTATTTAGAGGTATTAAAAGATAAAATTTTGCAGAAAGCTCAGGTTTTGCCTGCTTGTTTGCTTTTCCTTCCTTTCCCACAGAATGAATTCTGATGGTTGACTAGATGACTGATGAATTGCGATGATATCTAAGTTATGACTGCTTTGTAAGAAAAAAGTAGAAAATGTAAGAGAAATTCTGTGGATGAGATGGGGAGGGAACTGTCCTTTCAATGTATTATAGTTTTGCTAGTCATGGCATGATGGCATTATAGGGAGACAGTGGGTATGTAGAAGAATTTATGTTCATTTACTCTGAGACAAAATAGGGTTTTTTTTCAGAAATTTATTTTTGTATAACATAAGTCAGGCTTCAGCCTTTCACGTTTGTGGTTGAAGTGGAGACAGGGTGCCATGAAATAGTTGGACCGCTTAAATTCTTGATGGATCTCTAGTTTACTGTATAAAGTAGGCTTTTTCCAACCCACAGTTTTTAGTTATTTATAATTATGTTTATTGCTGTGGTAATGTACTATACGGGCCTACATAAAATTGCTTTATTTGATGTACTTTATCCTAAGTCCCTATATTCCTAAAAGAGAATCACTTAAAAAGCAAACTATAGTGACTCCCATCGTGGTGCAGTGATTAAGAATCTGCCTGCCAATGCAGAAGACATGGGTGCGATCCCTGGTCCAAGAAAGTCCCACATGTCGTGGAGCAACTAAGCCAGTGCACCACAACTACTGAGCCTGTGCTCTAGAAGACACAAGCCAAAACTACTGAGCCCGCATGTCACAACTACTGAAGCCCACGTGCCTAGAGCCCATTCTCTGCAGCAACAGAAGCCACCGCAATGAGAAGCCCAAGTACCGCAACGAACAGTAGTCCCCACTGGCTGCAACTAGTGAAAGTCTGCTCAGAGCAATGAAGACGCAATGCAGCCAAAAGTAAACAAATTAAATAATTAATTATTTATTTTAAAAGTGACTACTTGAGAAGATAAACAAAACTGATAAACAATTAGCCAGACTCATCAAGAAAAAAAGGGAGAATACTCAAATCAACAGAATTAGAAACGAAAAGGGAGAAGTAACAACTGACACTGCAGAAATACAAAGGATCATGAGAGATTACTACAAGCAACTATATGCCAATAAAATGGACAACCTGGAAGAAATGGACAAATTCTTAGAAATGCACAACCTTCCAAGGCTGAACTAGGAAGAAATAGAAAATATAAACAGACCAATCACAAGCACTGAAATTGAAACTGTGGTTAAAAGTCTTCCAACAAACAAGAGTCCAGGACCAGATGGCTTCACAGGCGAATTCTATCAAACATTTAGAGAGGAGTTAACATCTATTCTTCTCAAACTCTTCCAAAATATAGCAGAGAGAGGAACACTCCCAAACTCATTCTATGAGGCCACCATCACCCTGATACAAAAAACAGACAAATATGTCACAAAGAAAGAAAGCTACAGGCCAATATCACTGAGGAACATAGGTGCAAAACTCCTCAACAAAATATTAGCAAACAGAATCCAACAGCACATTAAAAGGATTGTACACCATGATCAAGTGCAGTTTATCCCAGATATGCAAAGATTCTTCAATATACACAAATCAATCAATGTGATACACCATATTAACAAATTGAAGGAGAAAAAAACATATGATCATCTCAATAGATAGAGAAAAAGCTTTTGACAAAATTCCACTCACATGTATGATAAAAATTCTCCAGAAAGTAGGCATAGAGGGAACTTACCTAAACATAATAAAGGCCATATATGACAAACCCACAGCCAACATCATTCTCAATGGTGGAAAACTGTAACCATTTCCAATAAGATCAGGAACAAGACAAGGTTGCCCACTCTCACCACTATTTTTCAACATAGTTTTGGAAGTTTTATCCACAGCAATCAGAGACAAGAAAGAAATAAAAGAAATCCAAATCAGAAAAGAAGTAAAATTGTCACTGCTTGCAGATGACATTATACTATACATAGAGAATCCTGAAGACTCTACCAGAAATCTACTAGAGCTAATCAATGAAATTGGTAAAGTTGCAGGATACAAAATTAATGCACAGAAATCTCTTGCATTCCTATACACTAATGATGAAAAATCTGAAACTGAAATTAAGAAAACACTCCCATTTACCATTGCAACAAAAAGCATAAAATACCTAGGAATATACCTACCTAGGGAGACAAAAGACCTATATGCAGAAAACTATAGGACACTGATGAAAGAAATTAAAAATGATACAAACCTATGGAGAGATACACCACGTTCTTGGATTGGAAAAATCAACATTGTGAAAATGACTCTACTACCCAAAGCAATCTACAGATTCAATGCAATCCCTATCAAACTACCAATGGCATTTTTCACACAACTAGAACAAAAAATTTCACAATTTGTATGGAAACACAAAAGAACCCGAATTGCCAAAGCAATCTTTACAATGAAAAATGGAGCTGGAGGAATCAGGCTCCCTGACCTCACACTATACTACAAAGCTACAGTAGTCAAGATAGTATGGTACTGGCACAAAAACAGAAATATAGATCAATAGAACAGGATAGAAAGCCCAGAGATAAACCCATGCACATATGGTCACCTTATCTTTGATAAAGGAGGCAAGAATATATAATGGAGAAAAGACAGCCTCTGCAATAAGTAGTGCTGGGAAAACTGGACAGCTACATGTAAAGGAATGAAGTTATAACACTCCCTAACACCATACACAAAAATAAACTCAAAATAGACTAAAGTCCAAAATGTAAGGCCAGACACTATAAAACTCTTAGAGGAAAACATAGGCAGAACACTCTATGACATAAATCACAGCAAGATCCTTTTTGACCCACCTCCTAGAGAAATGGACGTAAAAACAAAAATAAACAAATGGAACCTAATGAAACAAAAGCTTTTGCACAGCAAAGGAAACCATAAAGAAGACAAAAAGAGAACCCTCAGAATGGGAGAAAATATTTGTGAATGAAGCAACCAATAAGGGATCAATTTCCAAAGTACTGAAATAGCTCATGCAGCTCAATATCAAAAAAACAAACAACCCAATCCAAAAATGAGCAGAAGATCTATATAGACATTTCTGCAAAGAAGACATACAGGTAGCCAAAAAGCAGTTGAAAAGATGGGCAAGATCACTAATTATTAGAGAAATGCAAGTCAAAGCTACAATAAATTATCACCTTACCCCGGTCAGAATGGCCATCATCAAAAATCTACAAACAATAAATGCTAGAGAGGGTGTGGGGAAAAGGGAACCATCCTACACTGTTGGTGGGAATTTAAATTGATACAGCCACTCTGGAGAACAGTATGGAGGTTCCTTAAAACACTAAAAATAGAACTACCATATGATCCAGCAATCCCACTCCTGGGCATATATCTGAAGAACACCATAATTTGAAAAGATACATGCACCCCAATGTTCATTGCAGCACTATTTACAGCAGCCAGGACATGGAAGCAACCTAACTGTCCATCGACAGATGAATGGATAAAGAAGTTGTGGCACATATATACAATGGAATATTACTCAGCCATAAAAGGAAATGAAATTGAGTTATTTGTAGTGAGGTGGATGGACCTAGAGTCTGTCATATAGAGTGAACTAAGTCAGAAAGCGAAAAACAAATATGGCATGCTAACACATATATATGGAATCTAAAAAAAATAATGGTTATGAAGAAACTAGGGGCAGGACAGGAATAAAGACGCAGTCGTAGAGAATGGACTTGAGGACATGGGGAGGGGGAAGGGTAAGTTGGGACGAAGTGAGGGAGTGGCATGGACATATATACACTACCAAAAGTAAAATAGATAGCTAGTGGGAAGCAGCCTCACAGCACAGGAAGATCAGCTTGGTGCTTTGTGACCACCTAGAGGGGTGGGATAAGGAGGATGGGAGGGAGACACAAGAGGGAAGAGATATGGGGATATATGTATATGTATAGCTGACTCACTTTGTTATACAGCAGAAACTAACACAGCATTGTAAAGCAACTATACTCTAATAAAAATTAATTACAAGAAAGAATGAAATAATGCCATTTCAGCAACATGGATGAACACAGAGATTGTCATACTGATTGAAGTAAGTCAGACAGAGAAAGACAAATGTCATATGATATTCCCTCTAAGTGGAATCTTAAAAAAAGGCTACAAATGAACTTACCAAAAAACAGAAATAAAGTTATAGATATAAAAAACAAACTTATGGTAACCTGGGGGTAAGAGGGGTAGGGATAAATTGGAAGACTGAGATTGACACATACATACTATTATATATAAAAGAGATAACTAATAAGGACCTACTGTATAGCACAGGGAACTCTACTCAATACCCTGTAATGGCCTATATGCGAAAATAATCTAAAAATGAGTGGGTATATGTATATGTTTCACTGATTCACTTTGCTGTACACCTGAAACTAACATAACATTTTAAATCAACTCCAATAAAAATTTTAAAAAAACACATAAGCTATCTGAGAGAAGTTTTCTAAAAGGAAAAGGTTATGAATTCTAACATAAAAGTTATACACCTCATAATTCTGTCCAGTTTCACTTCAACTTAGCTGAACAACCAACCAATGGACCTCCACATGCAGCGCTTCCTGCCTAGACATCATTAGGAAATGAGATGCAGTGGAGAAAACAAAGACATTAAGGGTGTGTCTGCATCATGCACTGTGAAATAATTAATTACTGCTGCTTCTGTGATCATGAGAATTCCAGGTGACATTTCTGCCAGCCCATTAAAGCTCATACTGTGACATTAAAAATATCTGAGCTATTACCTCTTCTCCAATATAAATTTTCCTCCATCTCTTTCAAAAACACCAAAAAGTGAACTACAAAGGGCCCTAATAGATTTTCACATAGCTTTGGAGTCTCTAAGATGCTCCCTCACTCACCATGGGGTTCATATTGAAATATAAACTGGTCCAATTGGCAAAGATACTCCACGATGGTAATGCGTGAAAAATGTTGAGTGCAGGTAACAACTGGAAACATAGGGGGTGTGTCACAATTTTAACACTTGAGTGTAAACCCAGATATAGGAGTCAGAAAGCATCAAACCAATTAATTCATCTGCTGCCTCATTTTCTGTGTTTAGTTGCTTAATTTCAGGGCTTAAATCTTGTATGATCTTACTTCGTTTTAGATGGAGTCTCTGTTTTGTAGATATAGAAAAAACTACTGATTGAATCTGTGCTAACTCTTTCAAAATTCTTTGCCCCCGAAAAGAGAAATGACAGAGATAACAGAAGATGATCACAGAAGATATGATAAGATGAATCGAGTGCTTACCATATTTTGTGCTATGCATAACCTTGACACTCTATGCCTCATTTAATCTTCGAAACAATTATATAATGTAGATAATGTAATTATCTGCATTTTACAGATAAAGAAAACAAGGGTAAGCAAGATTAAATTGATTGTCCAAAGCCACACAGCTTTAAGTGGCAGAGCTAGAATTCAAACCAAGATCTATCTGAGACTTGGGACAATACACTGAAAAAGTAGATATCATAAAAAAGAATTATTCAATTAAAATTAGTGCTTGTATATGGTGCTACTATAAATGAACCCCAAAGAGGTCATCTTCATAGCATAATAGTCATACTAAGTTATTAAATTATAGAGTAATGCAAAACCTAATCCAGACTACCCACTCAGATTTTAGATATTGCTGACAGTCATGGGCCAGCTCTTCAGAGCATGATATACTGAAGTTATATCCCACTTCAGAAACTTTCTTCCTCCTCTTTTAAGTACCCAACTTTGAGTTTTATAGAGGCTGCATTGTAACACTTTGCCTATTCTATATGTTCCCATATAGAATCGGGCTTCCCTGGTGGCGCAGTGGTTGAGAGTCCGCCTGCCAATGCAGAGGACACGGGTTCGTGCCCCAGTCTGGGAAGATCCCACATGCCGCGGAGCGGCTGGGCCCGTGAGCCATGGCCGCTGAGCCTGCGCGTCCGGAGCCTGTGCTCCGCAACAGGAGAGGCCACAACAGTGAGAGGCCTGCGTACCGCCAAAAATAAAATAAAATAAAATCTGTCTATGAAATGATTAAGGACCAAAACAATTCCTAAATTCTTACACTAAAGTGTCGAAACCAACAACAATGTGTTTTAAAGTTAAGGCCCTATTGATACTTATTTTTAAAGTGTTATTTAAAATAATCTGTTTATATTTCTATTACCTATACTAATGATTAACTTGAACTAAGTTCTCCTTTGATTTCCTTAGAATCATTAATACTTATCAGAAAACAATGACCATGTTTGTTAATTTGTATGCACAGCTTGCTTTGTAAATTTTTAATTTCTTACATATTTTATAGCAGAACACTTCTTATACTTAAGGTACAATGTAATATTTATGTTCATAAATGACTACCCAGCACAATAGATGTTAAAATGGTAATCTGTGTACAGAATATTGCTAACAATACTTTCCAGTCATCACTTTGTCTTTTATCTTGAACAGTATACATCCTAACTAATAAAAAAAGGCAAAATTCTCTGAACAAAGTTTATCCCAGTATGAAGGGTTTTATACCTGATTAATATAGTGACTCTGGGTCATCAATTGAAGGCTAAATTATCATTATCGTCATCATTGTGTAGGATGGTTCCAGGAAACTTCTTGAAGCATAGTGCTTAATCAGTGCAAACAAGTTCTTCAAACACCCTCTCAATGATGACATGAAGTATGCCATGAGTGGAGCCATAAGCAATCTGATGCAATGGCACAGACAAGCTAGGTTTCATTTTCTCTACCTATTGTGGTACAAGACCTGAGTTGAATTTTGTCTTTCACAAAAAATTGTATCATGATATCTCTATATTCTACTACAGGCAATGCAATTGAAACCATTTCTATATTTTCATTTTCTTTTTTAAATTCTTTTTTATTTATTTATTTTTTAAACATCTTTATTGGAGTATAATTGCTTTATAATGGTGTGTTAGTTTCTGCTGTATAACAAAGTGAATCAGCTATATGTATACATATATCCCCATATCCCCTCCCCCTTGTGTCTCCCTCCCACCCTCCCTATCCCACCCCTCTAGGTGGTCACAAAGCACTGAGCTGATCTCCCTGTGCTATGCTGCTGCTTCCCACTAGCTATCTATTTTACATTTGGTAGTGTATATATGTCAGTGCTATTCTTTCACTTTGTCCCACCTTACCCTTCCCCCTCCCTGTGTCCTCAAGTCCATTCTCTATGTCTGTGTCTTTATTTCTGTCCTGCCCCTAGGGTCTTCAGAACCTTTTTTTTAATTTTTTAGATTCCATATATATGTTTAGCATACGGTATTTGTTTTTCTCTTTCTGGCTTACTTCACTCTGTATGACAGACTCTAGGTCCATCCACCTCACTACAAATAACTTAATTTCACTTCTTTTTATGGCTGAGTAATATTCCTTTTTATATATGTGCCACATCTTTTTTATCCATTCATCTGTCAATGGACACTTAGGTTGCATTTTTCTTTATTAATTTTGATAAAAGAGTTGGATTGCAACACTTGATTTTCTTTTTAAAAAGATTATTTTGGACCATTTGTCAAACACTTTTGTTGAAGACAAATGGGAACCTTCATTATAGCCCTTGGTTTCATTTTCTCAGTACCCATGAGTGTTGTCATGGTGACAGCATGTGTATTTTTTATACTTGTCTCTGTATGGCCCACAGTAGGCACTTGATAAAGCCTCATTGAATGAATGGGTACATAATCTATTAAGGATTCAGATGAAAATATAGATGAAAATATACAGTATGGGAGATGTGTCACCCCTGTAAATTGGCTAGTATATTAGTTGGGTCCACGTTGGTATCCTGGATCTTTTTTTTCTTACTGTGCACATTCTCCATAGATTATCTCATATGCTGTCATAATTGGAACAACTATCTCAGTTTGTGACTCTCAAATCTCTATCACTTCTCTTAGATATTTCTCCTAGGTTCCAGATTAACTATCCAGTTGCTTACTGAACACTTCCACCTGGATATTTATCTCCCATTTCATATACAACACATCCATATTTGAACTCAACTCTATCCTCACATCTCAAATCGGTTTTTCTGTGTTCCCTGTCCCAACAAATGTCACCACTGTCTATCTAATTGTCCAATGAATAATCTGGATGTCATCTTTGATTCCACCTTCTCCCTCATCTCCTACATTTAATCAACTGCTGACTCAGGTTGATTCTATCTCTTTTTAAAATTTATTTATTTTTGGCTGCATTGGGTCTTCGTTGCTGCGTGCAGGCTGTCTCTAGTTGCGGTGAGTGGGGGCTACTCTTCGTGCGCTGCATGGGCTTCTCATTGAGGTGGCTTCGCTTGTTGAACTGCATGAGCTCTAGGTGCGCGGGCTTCAGTAGTTGTGGTGCGTGGGCTCAGTAGTTGTGGCTGGCGGGCTCTAGAGCGCAGGCTTGGTAGTTGTGGTGCACGGGCTTAGTTGCTCTGTGGCATGTGGGATCTTCCCAGACCAGGGCTCGAACCCATGTCGCCTGCATTGCCAGGTGGATTCTTAAACACTGTGCCACCAGGGAAGCCCTGATTCGACCTTTTTAATAAGTCTTCAGTTTATCAATTTCTTTTCATACTCACCTTAAATAAAAATAACATTATTTCTTACATGAACTACTGCAAAAATCTCTTAACAGGTAGCCTTTCTTACAGTTTTGCTCCTCCCCAAATTCATTTTCCACAGAGTAGCTAAATAGAAACACTCAGTTAATAAACTCAAAAAGCATTTTACCATATAATAACCAATAGACCAGCTCATATTTATTCACCAAGCTTCAGCTTTATTTTCTTTTTACTTTGATTTTGGATAAGTACAATTTTCATGCTTACAGAAAATCCCATACTTCACTTATCCTGGTACTTATCACATTATATCATAATTATCAATTTACTAGCCTGCATACCCCCATAGATTGTGAGCTCCTGGAAGGCAGGGGCCAGGTCTGTTTCATATACATGTCACCTAGCCAGTACTTGACACATACTAAGTACTTAATAATGATTTGCCCTGTGAATAAAAGAAGGAAGAAAGGAATGAGGAAAAGAAGGGAAGGAGGGAGGAGGAATGATGAAGGAAAGAAAGAGAAAGGAAGAAAGAAAGAAAGAAAGAAAGAAAGAAAGAAAGAAAGAAAGAAAGAAAGAAAGAAAGAAAGAAAGTGTTAAAACCATCCATCCAATTATTCCAGTTTTACTCGAGGCTGAGAGACAAAGTAGTGGAGTCTTTAAAAGGCATGGATGTTGTTCAGAGTCTATACGTCATTGGAATCAATCAACTGAGGAAATGGGGGAATTGGATATGCCTTCAAAAGAGGCTTTTGTTTTTTGTTTTTTAACAGCTTTATTGGAGTATAATTGCTTTACAATGGTGTGTTAGTTTCTGCTTTATAACAAAGTGAATCACCTATACATATATATATACATACATATATCCCCATATCTCCTCCCTCTTGTGACTCCCTCTCTCCCACCCTCCCTATCCCACCCCTCTAGGTGGTCACAAAGCACCGAGCTGATCTCCCTGTGCTATGCGACTGTTTCCCACCACCTATCTATTTTAAATTTGGTAGTGTATATATGTCCATGCCACTTTCTCACTTTGTCCTTCCCCCTCAAGGAAGGGGGAGGGGGAAGCTTATCCTTCCCCCTCCCCATATCCTCAAGTCCATTCTCTACTAGGTCTGCGTCTTTATTCCCGTCTTGCCCCTAGGTTCTTCATGACCATTTTTTTTGCTTTCTTTTGTTTTGTTTTTTAGATTCCATATATATGTGCCAGCATACAGTATTTCTTTTTCTTGGTCTGATTAATTCACTCTGAATGACAGACTCTAGGTCCATCCACTTCACTACAAATAACTCAATTTCATTTCTTTTTAAGACTGAGTAATACTCCATTGTATATATGTGCAACATCTTCTTTACCCATTCATCTGTTAATTGACACTTAGGTTGCTTCCATGTCCTGGCTATTGTAAATACAGCTGCAGTGAACATTATGGTACATGACCCTTTTTGAATTATGGTTTCCTCAGGATATATGCCCAGTAGTGGGATTGCTAGGTCATATGGTAGTTCTATTTTTAGTTTTTTAGGGAGCATCCATACTGTTAGCCATAGTGGCTGTTTCAATTTACATTCCTACCAGCAGTGCAAGATGGTTCCCTTTTCTCCACACCCTCTCCAGCATTTACTGTTTGTAGAGTTTTTGATGATGGCCCCTATGACCAGTGTGAGATGATATCTCATTGTAGTTTTGATTTGCATTTCTCTAATGATTAATGATGTTGAGCATTCTTCCATGTGTTTGTTGGCAATCTGTATATCTTCTTTGGAGAAATGTCTATTTAGGTCTTCTGCCCATTTTTGAATTGGGTTATTTGTTTTTTTGATACTGAGCTGCATGAGCTGCTTGTAAATTTTGGAGATTAATCCTTTGTCGGTTGCTTCATTTGCAAATATTTTCTCCCATTCTGAGGGTTGTCTTTTGGTCTTGTTTATGGTTTCCTTTGCTGTGCAAAAGCTTTTAAGTTTCATTAGGTCCCATTTTTTAAATTTTGTTTCTATTTCCATTTCTCTAGGAGGTGGGTCAAACAGGATCTTGCTGTGATTTATGTCATAGAGTGTTCTGCCTATGTTTTCCTCTAAGAGTTTTATAGTGTCTGGCCTTACATTTAGGTCTTTAATCCATTTTGAGTTTAATTTTGTGTATGGTGTTAGGGAGTGTTCTAATTTCATACTTTTATACGCACCTGTCCAGTTTTCCCAGCACCACTTATTGAAGAGGCTGTTTTTTCTCCACTGTATATTCTTGCCTCATTTATGAAAGATACGGTGACCATATGTGTGTGGGTTTATCTCTGGGCTTTCTATCTTGTTCCATTGATCTATATTTCTGTTTTTGTGCCAGTACCATACTGTCTTGACTACTGTAGCTTTGTAGCATAGTCCGAAGCCAGGGAGCCTGATTCCTCCAGCTCCATTTTTCATTCTCAAGATTGCTTTGGCTATTCGGGGTCTTTTGTGTTTCCATACAAATTGTGAAATTTTTTGTTTTAGTTCTGTGAAAAATGCTGTTGGTAATTAGATAGGGATTGCATCGAATATGTACATTGTTTTGGGTAGTATAGTTATTGTTACAATGTTGATTCTTCCAATCCAAGAACATAGCATATCTCTCCATCTGTTTCTATTATTTTAAATTTTTTCATCAGTGTCATAGTTTTCTGCATACAGATCTTTTGTCTCCTTTAGTTAGGTTTATTCCTAGATATTTTATACTTTTTGTTGCCATGGTGAATGGGAGTGTTTTCTTAATTTCAGTTTCAGATTTTTCATCATTAGTGTATAGGAATGCAAGAGATTTCTGTGCATTAATTTTGTATCTTGCAACTTTACCAATTTCATTGATTAGCTCTAGTAGATTTCTGGTAGAGTCTTCAGGATTCTCTATGTATAGTATCATGTCATTTGCAAACAGTGACAGCTTTACTTCTTCTTTTCCGATTTGGATTCATTTCATTTCTTTTTCTTTTATCATCGCTGTGGCTAAAACTTCCAAAACTATGTAGAATAATACTGGTGAGAATGGGCAACCTTGTCTTGTTTCTGATCTTAGTGAAAATGGTTTCAGTTTTTCACCATTGAAGACAACATTGGCTGTGAGTTTTTCATATATGACTTTTATTATGCTGAGGTAAGTTCCCTCTATTCCTACTTTCTGGAGGCTTTTATCATAAATGGCAGTTGAATTTTGTGAAAGCTTTCTCTGCATCTGTTGAGATGATCATATGTTTTTTCTCCTTCAATTTGTTAATATGGTGTATCACATTGACTGATTTGCGTATATTGAAGAATCTTTGCATTCCTGGGATAAACTGCACTTGATCATGGTGTATGATCCTTTTAATGTGCTGTTGGATTTTGTTTGCTAATATTTTGTTGAGGAGTTTTGCACCTATGTTCCTCAGTGACATTGGCCTGTAGCTTTCTTTCTTTGTGACCTATTTGTCTGTTTTTTGTATCAGGGTGATGGTGGCCTCATAGAATGAGTTTGGGAGTGTTCCTCACTCTGCTATATTTTGGAAGAGTTTGAGGAGGATAGGTTTTAGCTCTTCTTTAAATGTTTGATAGAATTCGCCTGTGAAGCCATCTGGTCCTGGGGTTTTGTTTGTTGGAAGGTTTTTAATCACAGTTTCAATTTCAGTGCTTGTGATTGGTCTCTTCATATTTTCTTTTTCCTCCTGGTTCAGTCTCATGAGGTTGTTCATTTCTAAGAATTTATCTATTTCTTCCAGGTTGTCCATTCTATTGGCATAGAGTTGCTCGTAATAATCTCTCATGATCCTTTGTATTTCTTCAGTGTCAGTTGTTACTTCTCCTTTTTCATTTCTAATTCTATTGATTTGAGCCTTCTCCCTTTTTTCCTGATGAATCTGGCTAATGGTTTATCAATTTTGTTTATCTTCTCAAAGAACCAGCTTTTAGTTTTATTGATCTTTGCTATCATTTCTTTCATTTCTTTTTCATTTATTTCTGATATGATTTTTGTGATTTCTCTCCTTCTGCTAACTTTGGGATTTGTTTTTTATTCTTTCTCTAATTGCTTTAGGTGTAAGGTTAGGTTGTTTATTTGAGATGTTTCTTGATTCTTAAGATAGGATTGTATTGCTATAAACTTCACTCTTAGAACTGCTTTTGCTGCATCCCATAGGTTTTGGGTCAACGTGTTTTCATTACCTTTTGTTTCTAGGTACTTTTTGATTTCCTCTTTGATTTCTTCAGTGATCACTTGGTTATTAAGTAGTGTATTGTTTAGCCTCCATGTGTTTGTATTTTTTACAGTTTTTTTCCCCTGTAATTGATATCTAGTCTCATAGCATTGTGGTCAGAAAAGATACTTGATATGATTTCAATTTTCTTAAATTTACCAAGGCTTTATTTGTGACCCACGATATGATCTATCCTGGAGAATGTTCCATGAACACTTAATAAGAAAGTGTAATCTTCTGTTTTTAGATGGAATGTCCTATAAGTATCAGTTAAGTCCATCATGTTTAATATATCATTTAAAGCTTGTGTTTCCATATTTATTTTCATTTTGGATGATCTGTCCATTGGTTAAAGTGGGTTGTTAAACTTCCCTATGATGATCGTGTTACTGTCTATTTCCCTATTATGGCTGTTAACATTTGCCTCATGTATTGAAGTGTTCCTATGTTGGGTGCATAAATGATTACAATTGTTATATCTTCTTTTTGGACTGATCCCTTGATCATTATGTAGTGATCTTCTTTGTCTCTTGTAATAGTCTTTGTTTTAAAGTCTATTTCTTCTGATATGAGAATTGCTACTCCAGCTTTCTTTTGATTTCCATTTGCATGGAATATCATTTTCCATGCCCTCTCTTTCAGTCTGTATGTGTCCCTAGGTCTGAAGTGGGTCTCTTGTAGACAGCATATGTATGGGTCTCGTTTTTGTGTACATTCAGCCAGTCTATGTCTTTTGGTTGGAGCATTTAATCCATTTACATTTAAGGTAATTAATCAATATGTATGTTCCTATTCCCATTTTCTTAATTGTTTTGTGTTTGTAATTGTAGGTCTTTTCCTTCTCTTGTGTTTCCTGCCTAGAGAAGTTCCTTTAGCATTTGTTGTAAAGCTGGTTTGGTGGTGCTGAATTCTCTTAGCTTTTGCTTGTCTGTAAAGGTTTTAATTTCTCCATCAAACCTGAATGAGGTCCTTGCTGTGTAGAGTAATCTTGGTTGTAGGTTTTTCCCCTTCATTACTTGAAATATGTCCTGCCATTCCCTTCTGGTTTGCAGAGTTTCTGCTGAAGGATTAGCTGTTAACCTTATGGGGATTCCTTTCTGTGTTCTTTGTTGTTTTCCCCTTGCTGCTTTTAATATGTTTTCTTGTATTTAATTTTTGATAATTTGACTAATATGTGTCTTGGCCTGTTTCTCCTAGGATTTATCCTGTATGGGACTCTCTGTGCTTCCTGGACTTGATTAAATATCTCCTTTCCCATATTAGGGAAATTTTCAACTATAATCTCTTCAAATATTTTCTCAGCCCCTTTCTTTTTCTCTTCTTCTTCTGGCACCCGTATAAGATGAATGTTGGTGCATTTAATGTTGTCCCAGAGGTCTCTGAGACTGTCCTCAATTCTTTTCATATGTTTTTCTTTATTCTGCTCTGCAGTAGTTATTTCTACTATTTTATCTTCCAGGTCACTTATCCATTCTTCTGTCTCAGTTATTCTACTATTGATCCCCTGTAGAGAATTTTTAATTTAACTTACTGTGTTTTTCATCACTGTTTGTTTGCTCTTTGGTTCTTCTAGGTCCTTGTAAAACGTTTATTGTATTTTCTCCATTCTATTTCCAAGATTTTGGATCATCTTTACTATCATTATTCTGAATTCTTTTTTAGGTAGACTGCCTATTTCCTCTTCATTTGTTAGGTCTGCTGGGTTTTTACCTTGGTCCTTCATCTGCTGTGTGTTTCTCTATCTTCTCATTTTGCTTACCTTACTGTGTTTGGGGTCTCCTTTTTGTAGGAGGCATGTTCATAGATCCTGTTTTTCTTTTGGTGTCTGTCCCCATTGGCTAGGGTTGGTTCAGTGGGTTGTGTCAGCTTCCTGGTGGAGGGGACTAGTGCCTGTGTTCTGGTGGATGAGGCTGGATCTTTTCTTTCTGGTGGTCAGGTCCACATCTGGTGGTGTGTTTTGGGGTGTCTGTGGCCTTATTATGATTTTAGGAAGCCAGTCTTCTTATATATGGGGCTGTGTTCCTGTCTTGCTAGTTGTTTGGCATAAGGTGTCCAGGAATGTAGCTTGCTGGTCATTGATTGGAGATGGGTCTTGGCGTTGAGATGGAGATCTCTGGGAGATTTTTGCCGTTTGATATTACATGGAGCTGGGGGTCTCTTGTGGACCAATATCCTGAACTTGGCTCTCCCACCTCAGAGGCACAGCACTGACTCCTGGCTGGAGCACCAAGAGCCTGTCATCCACACCACTCAGAATAAAGGGGAGAAAAGAGAAAAAGAAAGAAAGAAAGAAGATAAAATAAAAATGTTATTAAAATAAAAAATAATTATTAAAAAATTATTCTAAAAAGTAAAAACAAACAAAATAATGGATGGACAGAATCCTAGGACAAAAGGTGAAAGCAAAACTATACAGGCAAAATGTCACACAGAAGCATACACATACACACTCACAAAAAGAGGAAAAAGGGAAAAAATAATCTATCTTGCTCCCAAAGTCTACCTCCTCAATTTGGGATGATTCGTTGTCTATTCATGTATTCCACAGATGCAGGGTACATCAAGTTGTTTGTGGAGCTTTAATCCGCTGCTCCTGAGGCTGCTGGGAGAGATTTCCCTTTCTCTTCTTTGTTCGCACAGCTCCCGGGGTTCAGCTTTGGATTTGGCTTTGCCTCTGCGTATAGGTCGCCTGAGGCCGTCTGTTCTTTTCTCAGACAAAATGGGGTTAAAGGAGCAGCTGATATGGGGGCTCTGTCTCACTCAGGCTGGGGAGAGGGAGGGGTGTGGATGCGGGGCGAGCCTGCGGCAGCAGAGCCCGGTCGGACATTGCAACAGCCTGAGGCGTGCTTTGTATTCTCCCCGGGAAGTTGTCCCTGGATCCCGGGACCCTGGCAGTGGCAGGCTGCATAGGCTCCCGGAAGGGGAGGTGTGGATAGTGACTTGTGCTTGCACACAGGCTTCTTGGTGGCTGCAGCAGCAGCCTTAGGGTGTCATGCCCGTCTCTGGGGTTCGTGGCTGGCGCCTGTCTCTGGAGCTCCTTTAAGCAGCGCTCTTAATCCCCTCTGCTTGTGCACCAGGAAACAAAGAGGCAAGAAGAAGTCTCTTGCCTCTTTGACAACTCCAGACATTTTCCTGGACTCCCTCCGTGCTAGCTGTGGCGCACTAGCCCCCTTCAGGCTGTGTTCACACAGCCAACCCTAGTCCTCTCCCTGGGGTCTGTCCTCCGAAGCCCGAGCCTCAGCTCCCAGCCCACGCCTGTCCCGGCGGGTGAGCAGACAAGCCTCTCGGCTGTTCAGTGCTGCCCGGCACCAATCCTCTCTGCGGGAATCTCTCTGCTTTGCCCTCCACACCCCTGTGGCTGTGCTCTCCTCCGCGGCTCCGAAGCTTCCCCCATCCACCACCCACAGTCTCTGCCTGGGAAGGGGCTTCCTAGTGTGTGGAGACTTTCCTCCTTCACAGCTCCCTCCCACTTGTGCAGATCCCGTCCCTATTCTTTTGTCCTACCCAGATACATGGGGAGTTTCTTGCCTTTTGGAAGGTCTGAGGTCTTCTGCCAGCGTTCAGTAGGTGTTCTGTAGGAGTTGTTCCACATGTAGATGTATTTCTGAAGTATTTGTGGGGAGGAAGGTGATCTCCATGTCTACTCTTCTGCCATCTTGAAGCTCCTTTCCAAAAGAGGCTTTTCATGATACATTTAAGAGTGGGATGAGACATGGGTAGGTATTCTGGAGAAAACATTTTTGACTGAGGACAAAGGTTTTATTTATTGTTGTTGTTCTTGCTGTGTTTTGTTCTTAATTCCAAGTCAAGATAATAGCTGCAAGATCTTAGTATATTGAAAGCCAAGATGTGCCATAAGAGCTGTACCATGATTGTCATCCTTTTGGTCTGGAGTGATGAGTGTATCTGCTCTTTGTCTCTCTCCAGCAAGGGCTAGAGAGTCCTAGCTGGGTTCCTAACTTTCCTAATCCAGAATGTCATTAAGTTGATTGTTTTTGAAGTCTATTGAATGATTCATGTGGGCTATGAGGGCCTATATTTGTAGTTTGTTCTATCACTTTACATGGCTATTCTGTGATTGGCACTTCTTGTACTTTTACATTTATGCAAATTATATGTTTAAAGTATGTTTCCTAAGCAAGGACCCCTGATTTTTGTAGTAAACATGGTGAAAGATCACATCCTAGAGGCCGACAAAAAAACCCTATAATATGTCATGATATCCTTTAGGGGCAGGTCAGAGACAAAGTGGGGATGAGAGAGGAAGAGAATGACTGCTTAACTCTTTCATTTCCTGAAAGCAAATAAGACAGAGTTGCTTGTTCATCTTATTTAGGGAAAGGGAATTTAGAATTATGTAGCTTTGCTACAATAAGGATGGCTTTGTTTCTCTTCTTTTTGTTACTCCTGGCCACACCACTTTCTTTGGAAGGAACATCTGAAAATAATCAACTTGGAGCCTCAAGTTGGCTTTGTGCCCCAACAAAATAAGCCTTGAAGTGAGGACTTCTTACAAAACCACATAGAAAGTATTCACCAGGTGCTAGAAAACGACAGATTCTACCTGTCCATAAAAATAATTCAAGCAGAGAAGACCAATCAATGTGAATAAATAAATTCAAAAAATGAAGACAGTAGAAACTTTGCATCTGGATTAGTCTGACAATACAGATTCCCTGCCTTTTTTTAATATCAAGAAACAAAACTAGAAAGTCTCTTTCTTAAATTTTTACTTGAAAAAATTTCCCATTACTTTTCTGACTACAAATCTTGATTTATTTAAACACCATTTTCAAACTCAAAAATACATAAACCGTAGAACAACATTCACAGTTAAAGTTTTGGTTCAACTGAAAAGCTCAGCTATTTAACCAGCAAGTCTTTTGTCTTGCAAAATCTGTTTCAATTCTTTTTTTCCAAAGTGCGGTTAATCTGACAGGAGGGAATGAGAAGAGGAAAGAATGTTTAATGAGGAAAGTGAAACAGAAAGACAGACAGACAGAGAGAGAGAGGGAGAGAGAGAGAGGAGAGAGGAGAGAGAGTTAGTTTGCCAGGGAAGCAGGGCTTCCCTTCACTTTTTCCTAGCAATACTTTCTACTTACTCCTTTTCATCAAAATCTGTCACCATTTAAAGTAACAGTTACAAAGCTAGAAAGTTTCCTTTTATTTTAAATGACTGGTTTAGTTTTTTTTAACGTAACACAAATAATGTATGAACATATTCTTATTGTAGAAAATTTAAACACTACAGACATATATGCTGTAAAAAGTGGCAGGTCCATTAGACATGCCCACCCCATCCAAATCCACTCCCCAGTAGTAGCTATTGCTAACAGTTTGATGTTTATCTTTCCTATCCACCTTAGAAAACATTTTTAAATCTTAAAAAATATTATACTTCCAAAAAGCAAGGACCATGTTTACGTGTTTTTTAATTTTTACCCAGAACTTCATACACTGCAATCCCGTAAAGCTTTTGGTTTCATTTTGCAGAGGAATTTTACAAAAGACATGTTTATCTTAGTTTCTCAGGCAACGAAGTACCAAAAGGACCTCCACAGAAGGCTGTTTCAATTATTAAACCATTTCACTTGGACCCAGAAGAACAGTGGGTTATTATAGGCTTCAACATACATATTCTTAATTAAGTGGGCACAACACATATTTTTCATTGATACCAGAAATATATTTTCCTCAGTAAGTCTACTCAGACAGAGTGTAGAAGAGCAAATACCTAATGAGTTTAATCAATTCACTACTAATGTTGGTTCTCAAATTAAATGTTTTAAACCCTCAATTGCTGAGCTGTTTGTGTGAGGAATTTACAAAACTGCCTCAAG
This sequence comes from Orcinus orca, assembly GCF_937001465.1. Taxonomy (NCBI): domain Eukaryota; kingdom Metazoa; phylum Chordata; class Mammalia; order Artiodactyla; family Delphinidae; genus Orcinus; species Orcinus orca. The sequence continues at coordinate 75,042,705 of NC_064580.1, forward strand.
TCTCTTCTTTACTGTTGTTGGATCGATAGGCTATATATTAATAATAGTGAATTTTCCTGAAGAGTCAATTAATAAACATGTATTTATTAGGCATGTGCTATATGCTTGTTCATGAGCTAAGCATTGTGGGGGATGCAAAGGGGTCACTTATTCACATTCTCTTTGTCCTCAGTGAGTCTAGCTGGTAAGATAAAGCACAAATACATCAAAAAGCTAAAAACAAAACTGTGTGGTATTGAGTATCAATGCAAAATAGGTACCTGGAGATGGCCTCACAGAGGCAGTGGCACATGGGCTAGGGCTTAAAATTAGGTAGGTAGAATTTAATTAGCTTATTAGAAATGTTAAAAGCAAGGTTCTTGGAATCCAACTACCTGGATTACATACCCTGGTTTCAAAACTTGCTGGTCATGTGATCTTGGAAAGGTACTTATTAATCTTTTTGCTTCAGTTACCTCATCAGTAAAATAAAGATGTTAATAATACTACTTACCTCATAAGATTGTGGTGAGTATAAATTGAGATAATACCTGTAAAACACTTAGTACTAGGTATATAGTACATAATTGATAACTCTTAGCTATTTCTATATAGATTATCACTGTGATGAAAGAAATATTGAATTGCCCAATCTCTGTGTAGCATAGCATTATACAGCGACATTCTTTCATTCTTTTTAAAGCTCTCATTTAATATACTTATTAATTAATCTTAAATTGTACCTTTTACTTTTCACTCTGTACTTTTCTGTACAATTTGGATTTTTTACATTCAACTCTTTTTTATACAGCTTTATTAGGATATAATTTACATACCATACATTTGCTCATTTTAACTGTATGATTTTAAGTGTATGATTTAATGAGTTTTATTACATTTACAGAGTTGTGAAATCATCACCACAATCGAATTCTAGAACATTTCCATCACCCCTAAAAGAAACATCATACCCATTTGCTATAGCAAACTATTATATTTCATGTGCATGTTTCATTGTTTTTAATTTTTAAAAAATCAAGAGAGAAAAAATTTAATAAACGAGAAGCTGATGGTAAACCTAGGAGTCAATTAATAAACTATGACTGCTTCTTTCCAAAACAATGCCACCACACAAAATTATACTTTTAAAACTTGGCTCACTGTGTCAAATTACACTATTTCAGAAGTAAGTTTGCCTCCATTTCTAAAAAACACTTCTAGAGCTTAAAACAACCCCTTTATGTAGTTTAAAAATACACCTGGGGAAGTTGTTCTAAAATATTTTCAGTCGATTGGCCCATTTAATGGGGCAAAAGAACTACCCACTCCATTTGCTCCTGCTTTTCTCCAGAAAACCCAACCAAATCTCCACAGAATTAGGAAAAGGCCTACTTTTGATGAGATGCAATGAGGTAATGTCTGCATTTTTATTAAAAACAGAAATTCTGAATGTATAACATTAACTGAAGAATAGGAATTGTTATATTATTTTTATTAATGGTATAAGATAGCCTATGGGCCACTTGGAGGACCCATATGGACCATGAATTGCAAACCAAAGTTCTGTGTCAGAGTGATCTCAGAAGTGTGACATACTGGGAATGATCACATAGCCATAGAGTCAGGCAAACCTAGGCTTGAATTTTGAGCCACTCAGTAACTGCAAGACCTTAAGCAAATCACTTAACCTTTCTCAGCCTGTTTCCCTTTCTTAAAATAAAGGAGTAATACCTACCTTGTTGAGTTATTGTGAGCATTAAGTGAGAACATGCATGGAAAGAACATAGCATTTAGCAGAAAACAAATATTACTTTCTTTCCTCTGCCTCCTTTATTTTCTTCCCTCCTTCCTCCTTTATCCCTCTGTCTTTCTCTTCCTTGTTCCTTCCTTCTTTCCTTTCTTTTTTCTTTTGTCATGGCATTTGTTTTCTTTCTAATGGCTCTGAGGAAATTGTATAAAATGTCCCTTTTAAAAGATCAACACCCAATGAATCCATTTCTGTACACAAAAAGTCACAAGAATGTGATCATAACATTCAAGCTGGCTCATTTCATATCCAAAACTTTTCTCATCATCTTCTGCCACTACCTTTTTTCCCCTTAAGTATAGCTGAGCTTTGATGATTCAAATCAAGTTTCATGTAAAAACAGGTTCTTCAAAGTCATATCATTACATATATTCTTGTGTTTTCAAACCACTCCCTCTCAATTCCTACTTATTTTATGTTAAATTATATTTTGATGATTGGTTTTTGGAAGGTGCCCTGTACAATGCATTATTTGCAGAAGTATACCTGATTTGATATTTGAATACTCGACAGTTCTCTGAGGTAAGAGTTGTGAACCTGGAAAATGACTGAAATCTCTGTTTTATATTCACATGATGGCAGTAAAATGTTAATGGAAAAATCTTTGCTTATGAGTTTCTCACACTTCACTGTGTTGTAGTAAATATGGCTTAGCATGAACTCACATTGTTACTGGAACTGTGCCTACAGAAACTGCCCTGGTAATGTGTGCATGGCACATAATTCAGTGCATGTTGTAACTTGTTCCTAACTATTGTATATACCAGTTTGAACAATGTGCAATATCCAAGCATAAAATTAAGGCCTATGTTTTTCATTATGTCTGTTGAATTTCCCTGATTTTAAGAGTAGTGTGACCCTCAAATCATAAAACAATAAAAATCAACATAAAACATAAAAGTCAAAGGTGCCTGGGAAATACTAGATAAAATGAACAGGTGAGACTTGTTAGTTAATTTCACCACTACTTGGTTACCTGGGAAGTCAGATCCACTTCTAGTCAAGCCATAGCAAAGAGAGTGTTCTTATCAAAGAGTTAATGCCCTGCCCTGAGATATGAGCTCTGGCACTTAGGAAGTGCCCTCACTTGTTCAGACCACTCTAACTTATTGAAGGGTAGCTACAGAGAACAGCAGCACAAAGTAACAACACCTCCTGGAAACTAAAGTTCCAAAATTAGAGGTAGGCATGGCTGAAATGTAAGGACCAAGTGGAGGGAGAGAGTAATAAACAGAGAGGTAGAAGGTAAGGGGAAAATCATGAGGGCATTCGACCATTTGAAAGACTTGGATTTTTACTTTGAATGTTATGTCATTTGAGAGTTGTGAGAAGGGGAATTACATGATCTGATTCCTGTTTTAAAGAAATTATTCTGGCTTGTTTGTTGAGAATACACTATAGTGGGGACAAGGGCAGAAGAAGGAAATCAGTTTGTAAGGTGTTGTAATATCACAGGCAAGAGATTATGGTAGCTTGGATCAGAAGAAGTGGTGAGAATTTGTCATATTCTAGACATATTTTTAAAAGGATGAAGGGTAATAGAATAATAAAGACCTTATATTACAAGCCCCTAAAAGCTCAATACCAATATAGTTAACAGAACTTATACCACCACAACTCATAATCACAAGATAATAAATGTTTATGGGAATTAGGAACATAAAGGCATATTTCTGTTTTGAAACCACTGTCCTATCAAATCTCCCACCCTCCCCTGATTAGTTTCTTAGATGATAATACTCAAGCTGGTTTTACATGACTTCTCAGATCAATTGTACTATGGGTCAATCATTACCCAGCCAATTGGCATACAATTAATCAGTCCTATCCTGTCTTAATGATCGAATAAGGCCTGATTTGAGTAATAATTTCATAGAATTTTCAAGCTCAAAGGTGCTTTGGAAATCATCTAGTTTAGAGATTACCAACCTTTTTGAGTATAGAGACCCTTTTTAACTTTGCAAAATGTGGTGGCTCTCCCAAGATAATGGTGGCACTTTTAGTAGCTGTTGATTGAGAAAATACATAATAACAAAAAGCTACAATTGATTCAATACCGGTTTTGAATGAATGTGTATTTTATTAATCTCAACAGCATTTACATACACATATTGCAATACCTATTATTTACGTACTATACAAACTATGTTCAATGGACATATGAATTCATGTACTCCTCCCCCTCTCCTACCTCAAAGACTCCTTGGTTCACAGGTTCAAATCACTAAGATTCAATTCTTACTTTCTACATTCCATGGCCAATTTTGCAGGTGGAAAAATTTACATTCAAATGGGCTGAGTGATTTGAGGGTGTTAGTTAGCATCAGTACTGGGACAGGAGAGCAGAACTGTAGGGAAAAGGACAAAGTTTTATACTTGCTAGGAGAACCTAACTTGAAGCACAGCTCTCAAGCTAGTCCCCTATTCTCTTCAAGCCTCAGTTTCTTTATCCATAAAGAAAAGACAAACCTTAGAGAATTGTGCTGAGCATTAAAAGAGATAACACACATGTCTTTTCATAGAAATGTGCTATACAATGGAAATATTTTACCATTACTAGAACTGGACTCCCTGTTGAGCCATTATGAATTATTTCTATCAGTTTTATGACAACACCTGGCCATGTCATTGTGATGATTCTGATGCTGAAATCAAATGAAACACATGACATCAATTTGTTCAACACTAGATAACAGCTCAAACCACCATTCAAAATGAAGAAGACTGAATGAGTGTCATGATGTGGACATGATCTCAGTTAATGACCAATATTTATATTTCCTTGTTTTCTCTACTTTGCTGTGTCTGTTTCTGAATTCAGGAAGACTCAGTTGGATTCATTCCAGTGTCACAAGGATGGTTCAACATACACAAATCAATCAATATGATACACCACATCAACAAAAGAAGAGACAAAAACTGCATGATCATCTCAATAGATGCAGAAAAACATTGGATAAAACTCAACATCCATTCATGACAAAAACTCTTAATCAAAGTGGGTATAGAGGGAACACAATTCAACATAACAAAAGTTATTTATGATAAACCCACAGCCAACATAATATTCAATGGTAAAAAGCTGAAAGACTTCCTGCTAAAACCTGGAACAAGATAAGAATGCCCACTCTCACTACTTCTATCCAACACAGTATTGGAAGTCCTAGCCACAGCAATAAGACAAGAAAAAAATTATCCAAATTGGAAGGGAAGAGGTAAAATTGTCATTATATACGATACTATATATAGAAAACCCTAAAGACTACACACAAAAACTACTAGAACTGATAAACAAATTCGGCAAGGTAGTAGGATACAAGATTAACATACAGAAATCAGCTGCATTTCTTTACACTAACAATGAAATATCAGAAAAGGAAAGTAAAAAAACAATACGTTTTAAAATCGCATCAAAAAATACTTAGGAATAAACCAGATCAAGGAGGTGAAAGACTTATATGCTGAGAACTATAAAACATTAATAGGGGCTTCCCTGGTGGCGCAGTGGTTGAGAGTCCACCTGCTGATGCAGGGGACACGGGTTCGTGCCCTGGTCCGGGAGGATCCCACATGCCGCAGAGCGGCTGGGCCTGTGAGCCATAGCCACTGAGCCTGCGTGTCCGGAGCCTGTGCTCCGCAATGGGAGAGGCCACAACAGTGAGAGGCCCGCATACCACAAAAAAATAAATAAATAAATAAAAATAAAGTAAATTGAAGATGATTTGAAGAAATGGAAAGATAGTCTACCCTCTTGGATTGGAAGAATTAATATCGTTAAAATGACCATACTTTTCAAAGCAATCTACAGATTTAATGTGATCCCTATCAAGTTACCCATGACATTTTTCACAGAACTAGAACAAATATCTTAAAATTTATATGGAATCATAAAAGACCCAGAATTGCCAAAGCAACCCTGAGGAAACAGAACAAAGCAGGGGGCATAACGCTCCCAGACTTCAGACAAAGCTACAGTAATCAAAACAGTATGGCACTGGCATAAAAATAGACATATGAATCAATGGAACAGAACAGAGAGCCCAGAAATAAACCCACACACCTGTAGTCAATTAATCTTCAACAAAGGAGGCAAGACTATACAATGGAGAAAAGACAGTCTCTTTGGCAAGCGTTGTTGGGAAAGCTGGACAGCCACATGTAAATCAATGAAGTTAGAACACACTCTCACACCACACACAAAAATAAACTCAAAATGGCTTAAAGACTTAAATATAAGACATGACACCATAAAACTCCTAGAAGAGAACATAGGCAAAATGTTCTCTTACATAAATCATACCAATGATCTCTTAGGTCAGTCTCCCAAGGCAACAGAAATAAAAGCAAAAATAAACAAATGGGGACCTAATCAAACTTATAAGTTTTTGCACAGTAAAGGAAACCATAAAAAAAAAACCAAAAAGACAACCTATGGAATGGGAGACAATATTTGCAAATGATGCAACTGACAAGGGCTTAATTTCCAAAACATGCAAACGGCTCATACAGCTCAATAACAAAAAGAAACAAACAACCCAGTCAAACAATGAGCAGAAGACTGAAACAGACATTTCTCCAAAGAAGACATACAGATGGCCAATAGGCACATGAAAAGATGTTCAACATCACTAATTATTAGAGAAATACAAATAAAAACTACAATGAGGTAACACCTCACACTGGTCAGAATGGCCATCATTAAAAAGTCTACAAATAGGACTTCCCCAGCGGTCCAGTGGTTAAGACTCCACGCTTCCACTGTATGGGGCATGGGTTCAATCCCTGGTTGGGGAACTAGGATCCCACATGCCACGAGGCATGGCCAAAAAAAAATGTCTACAAATAACAAATGCTGGGGGTGTGTGTGGAGAAAAGGGAACCCTCCTACACTATTGATGGGAATGTAAATTGGTGCAGCCACTATGGAGAACAGTATGGAGGTTCCTCAAAAAACTAAAAACAGAGTTGCCATATGATCCAGCAATCCCACTCGTGGGCATATATCCAGAGAAAACTATAATTTGAAAAGATGCATGCATGCTTATGTTCATTGCAGCACTATTTATAATAGCAAAGGCATGGAAGCAACCTAAATGTTCATCAACATATGAATATATATATATATATATATATATACACATATACACACATGATGGAATACTACTCAGCCATAAAAAAGAATGAAATAATGCCATTTGCAGCAACATGGATGGACCTAGTGATTATCATACTAACTGAATTAAGTCAAAAGGGGAAAGACAAATACCATATGATATCATTTATATATGAAATATAAAATATGACACGAATGAACTTATCTATGAAACAAAAACAGACTCACAGACATAGAGAACAGACTTGTGATTGCCAAGGTTTGGGGGGTTAGGGGAGAGATGGATTGGGAGTTTAGGATTAGCAGATGCAAACTATTATACATAGAATGGATAAGCAACAAGTTCCTACAGTATAGCACAGGGAACTATATTCAATATCCTGTAATAAATCATAATGAAGAAGAATATGAAAAAGAATTTATATATATATATAAATATAACTGAATCACTTTGTTGTACACCAGAAACTAACACAACACTGTAAATCAACTATACTTCAATAAAAATAAATTAAAAATAAAAAGGAAGACTCAATGGTGTTTCTCTCATAATCGGAATTCTTCTTGGGTGTTTCTGGTACTATTTCTGTTACAAAGTGGTCAATAAATTATATGGACTTTAGAATCAAAGATAGTGGTTAAATGGAACTTTCTGAAACTCAGTATTGGGGGCATATAAATTTAGGTTAGAAGAAACTTCGAGCTGGTTATTTGCCTGTGATGATCACGTGTTATATCAGTAGCCATTGCTATTAGTTAGCATATATGAGCCAAATCACCTTTGCTATTTTCTAAGGTGAATTTAAAACAATATTTCCATAATTAAGAGCAAATAATATGAAATCTAGACATTTTGTTTTAGTCATACTCTCAAATCAAGCATATCATGTTTTCCAGGCAACTACACTAGACTATGCAAACAGATTTTAAATATGTGGATATGAAATCTAATGACATCCTGGTAAGTGTGTATCTTGGAAATATGTAAAGTGGGAAATAATGTCCAAATTGTGTTAAGTAATTCCCTAGGTATGTGTACAGCCTGTGATGCACACACATATGAATGCTTTGTAACAGATGAATTAAGTCATTAGATGCCATCATACCATGCAAAAGCTATTTCTCTAGACTATGGATAAGAAGTTTGAAGCTTGAGGGGGAGCAGGTGGGGAGCAGTTTGGAGAACATGGTGAGTGAGTACATGGATAGACTTCCTAAAGAAGTTATATAACACAACTTTTTTGTTGCTCATAGTTTGCTGGTGCAACTTCCTTCCTAGTCGAGGATGAGGACTATGCAGGTTCTTTTCAGATTTTAGCTAAATTGAAGGTTATTGAGTGTGAAGAACCAAATTCCTCGGAATATGTGTTCCTAAGAGACAGGAAACTTGCCTCAGACATGCCTCAACATTAACAAGCAATCAATCCTTTGATGTCCACCCCATATTTCTGACACAACTCGATATTTGAAAATGAGAAGAATCTTTGGGCTACTGTGGAGAGAGAGAGATAGAGAGAATATTTACAGCAATTTCCCCCCAAAATTAATTGCAACAACAGTGGATAGTTCTAATGTGATGTGATTTTTGATCTCTCTGTATTTCCTGATACCTATTGCAAAGTGTCCATACTATATGGTATTGAAAATGTCATTGATAGAGTGTCATTTCTTTAGTTTAAAGTTTATTCTCTTTAAAATATAAATTCCCTGGAATGAGGTAGCATTTTAAATTGTCAATTGTCATTTACACTTCGGTATTTTAGGCACTGGAGCTTGGGGGATGTTTCTATCTAGACGAAAAAATAAAAAGTTATCAAAGATAGAGGTCTTCCTTCACAATTTTACTCTGCAATATGTTGCAATTTGGAATATTTCCTTTTCCTCTGCTGCCATAGACCTGTAATTAAATATCCATCTCATAAGGCTATCATGGGACTAAGTGAGGTAATGCATGTAAAGCACCAAGCACAGTGCTTGGCAAAGAGCAAATTCTCAGTAAACGTTAGCTATAAAAATCCCTTAGCCATTTAACAACCAATAGCAACTGGGAATCAGCGGACTATGCCTAATGGAGCTGAGAGAAAGGGAAAAATAATATCCTATGCATTCATAAGGTATTTTTCCCAAAGACCTCTACAACACTTTCTGTTTAATTAGTGTGGCATCAACGTGAGGTAAGTAAGAGGAATTTTACTTTTAAGCTACTAAAAGTAACTAGGCAATTTATTTAGGGTTACAGAATAAGTCACTGGCAAAGTCTGAAGACCCTCAGGTCTTGTAACTCTTATTCCAATGTCCTGTTATCCATGCTAAATGGCTTCACTGAGGCCCAAATTCTGGAGGTATATGGACTTCTATATGGTGTCAATTTTATGAAAGTAAACCGGGCCTTATGACACAATCAGGCAAATCGTTTTATTCACTGAAAGTATAAAACTGAGAGCAGCAATAAAGATAATGGTTTAACAGTCAAATCTAAGGAACAGAATTTTAAAAGGCAAAAATAGAAATAACACATTAACACTTTATCTAGAATTTGATGCAATCAAATGCTGAGGTGGGGGTTGCTGTGTAGGAAAGGAAAATGCCTGTCAATAGAAATGAATTATTTTCTAGAAACAGTTATTTTATTTTTTCAAACATTTCTTTTTCTTTGCGGTACGCGGGTTCCTCACTGTTGTGGCCTCTCCCGTTGTGGAGCGCAGGCTCAGCGGCCATGGCTAATGGGCCCAGCCGCTCTGCGGTATGTGGGATCTTCCCGGACCGCGGCACGAACCCGTGTCCCCTGCATCGGTAGGCGGACTCTCAACCACTGTGCCACCAGGGAAGCCCTTTTCAAACATCTTTATGCTTAAACAATTTGTAGACTGATTTAGCAGAGTGGTCTCAGAAACATGATTTCCTATTTTCCACCCACAATTTTTTTTTTACCATTGACTAATTGGCCTACGATCACACTATAGTAATGTAAGGTGATCTCAGGATTAGAAAGGTCATGTGGAGATGGGGCTTTTCAGAACTATATGTTAACTTTGAAAAGTTTGTTCTCTCTTTTTTTTTTTTTTTTTTTTTTTTAGCGGTACACGGGCCTCTCACTTTTGTGGCCTCTCCTGTTGCGGAGCACAGGCTCCGGATGCGCAGGCTCAGCGGCCATGGCTCACGGGCCCAGCCGCTCCGCGGCATGTGGGATCTTCCCGGACCAGGGCACGAACCTGCGTCCCCTGCATCGGCAGGCGGACTCTCAACCACTGCGCCACCAGGGAAGCCCTGTTCTCTCATTTTTAGTTAGAGGAACATACAGCATTAGAGTGGAAATTTTTAGTAATGCTTTCCAAAGGTCAACTGTTCTTAACAAAACCTCTAGTGTTCAGGTATGGACCTTGCACAGACCAGCAGTTATTAGGGCTGGAATTATAGCATCAAATCAGGTAGTTGAGTAATGGTCCAAGACACATGCCAAGTACTACTTCTGCAAAAAGCATATTTACTAAACAAAGGGTCACTCCTTGAACTAGAGTTCTTCCTATGCAAGGAAACCCAATAAATTATCAATATATTGGATCATATATTCTGCCACTTCTCCAAAGTACCTACACATTGAGATCTACTTTCAGCTCGGTGTTTACCAACTGATGCATATTCCAAACATATTCAAAATAAGTTATAAAGTGTTACATTTTAAAATTTCAGTTTATCAGTGTCATCTTTCTCTGACGCACCTTTTTTTTTTAACATCTTTATTGGGGTATAATTGCTTTACAATGGTGTGTTAGTTTCTGCTTTATAACAAAGTGAATCAGTCATACATAAACATATGTTCCCATATGTCTTCCCTCTTCGTCTCCCTCCCTCCCACCCTCCCTATCCCACCCCTCCAGGCTGTCACAAAGCACCGAGCCAATATCCCTGTGCCATGCGGCTGCTTCCCACTAGCTATCTACCTTACTACGTTTGTTAGTGTGTATATGTCCATGACTCTCTCTCGCCCCGTCACAGCTCACCCTTCCCCCTCCCCATAACCTCAAGTCCGTTCTCTAGGAGGTCTGCGTCTTTATTCCTGCCTTACCCCTAGGTTCTTCATGACATTTTTTTTTCTTAAATTCCATATATATGTGTTAGCATACGGTATTTGTCTTTTTCTTTCTGACTTACTTCACTCTGTATGACAGATTCTAGGTCTATCCACCTCATTACAAATAGCTCAATTTCGTTTCTTTTTATGGCTGAGTAATATTCCATTGTATATATATGCCACATCTTCTTTATCCATTCATCCAATGATGGGCACCTAGGTTGTTTCCATCTCTGGGCTATTGTAAATAGAGCTGCAATGAACATTTTGGTACATGACTCTTTTTGAATTTTGGTTTTCTCAGGGTATATGCCCAGTAGTGGGATTGCTGGGTCATATGGTAGTTCTATTTGTAGTTTTTTAAGGAACCTCCATACTGTTCTCCATAGTGGCTGAACCAATTCACATCCCACCAGCAGTGCAAGAGTGTTCCCTTTTCTCCACACCCTCTCCAGCATTTATTGTTTCTAGATTTTTTGATGATTGCCATTCTGACTGGTGTGAGATGATGTCTCATTGTAGTTTTGATTTGCATTTCTCTAATGATTAATGATGTTGAGCATTCTTTCATGTGTTTGTTGGCAGTCTGTATATCTTCTTTGGAGAAATGTTTATTTAGGTCTTCTGCCCATTTTTGGATTGGGTTGTTTGTTTTTTTGTTATTGAGCTGCATGAGCTGCTTGTAAATTTTGGAGATTAATCCTTTGTCGGTTGCTTCATTCGCAAATATTTTCTCCCATTCTGAGGGTTGTCTTTTGGTCTCTGACGCACCTTTTTTTTGAGATAACAAAGTTCTAGTCAAGAGTAGATAAAATGACTAAAGGATTTCTGTGTTTTGTTTTTACCTACTCAGTGAATCAACAGCATCACTTAAAAATAAGTATATGGGTTATACATACAAAGAGATACTGTACATACATATATCTCAAAAGAGGAGGCACAAACTTCTGTTGCAAATCAAACACCAATCCTAGGTTTCTACTATTTTCAACTGGATGTTATCCAGATGCTTAGATAAAGAAACTGTTTTGACAAAATACTTAAAATCTGATATTTTGGTGAAAGGTTAGTTCAAGGGGAAAAAAACCCTTTCAATTAGTGACATTATTTTCCATATGCCTATTGCATAGTCAGATCACTCTGCCACTACTTTCTGTTTTCAAGATGAGTTTAAGGCAACATCATAATAAAACAGTATTATTCCATCAAGTTCCAGCTTTCAAAATACAATAAAGCTATATATTATTTTATACTCCTCAAATTCAAAGTATGCATTGATTCATATGAAGGTTGGAATGAAATTTATTTATGAAGAAACGATTTGCTTCGGAAAATAGCAGAACAAAATATAAATGTTCAAATTCCTTTTGATGATTTTCAAGAAATCATCTGCTTACTTACAACTTAAAATACTTGCCTCTCCCTCACCTACTTCCGCAGCACTTTATACTTATTTCAACCATCACTTTTATTTTGTTATCTTATGAACACTGTTCTCATAAATGTCTCCCTAGTAGATTATAAGCTCTTTGTCAACAGGGAATGACACCTTATTTTTTTTTATTATTTTATATTTTTAGTTAAAATGTACTGTTTACAATGTGCCAGGCATGGTTCTAAATGTTTTTACATTTATCATCTCATTTTTACGCTTCACAAAAATCTATCCAGTAGATATCATCAAGAGCTCTAGTTTTGAGATAGGGAAATTGAAGCTTGAAAAAGTTAAATGAGCTTGTTTAAAGCCTCAGCAGTCTGACACGAGTGCCTTAGTGGGCTGTTTGGGTCCCACTTGGGAGGCAAGGGTGAACCAGAAGAAAGGACCACCTATTAGATCTAAATAAGAGCCACCCAAGAGTACCATATGGGTCTTCTGTAGCCAGAAAGTAGTTTATCCCCATTTAACAGGTATTTAGTCATCTTAATTCACTTGCAAACCCCTCAGGTAGAGGTAACAGGAAGAGTAAGTCATTTGGGTGCTCAGACCAAGCCTTAGGATTAAAGTGCTTCAGAAGGCCAATAGAAATGCAGGGGGGGGGAATGGATAGCTAACTATTTCCACTAGCCCCTGAATGTGGGAGATAATAGGGACAACTTTACCATAATTTCTAATCTCAAGCTTGCAAATAGACAGGTTTTCAACAAAGTACCTAGGAAGAGGTTCTCCAGTATCCAGTTTTATTTTTAAAATCTTATATTTTATAATGTATTTATATCTTGAAATGTGTGTTATCTTGAATTAGCTCATTTAGCTTAATTGAATAAATAAATGAGAACATTTTATAATTAGTACAAATATTTTATATGTAAATGAGTGCTTTTAAAATGCTTGAATATTTTGTACTCTTAATTGGCATAATTAAGATTGCAAGGGGAGGGCTTCCCTGGTGGCTCAGTGGTTGAGAGTCTGCCTGCCGATGCAGGGGACACGGGTTTGTGCCCCGGTCCGGGAAGATCCCACATGCCGCGGAGCAGCTAGGCCTGTGAGCCATGGTCGCTGAGCTAGCGCATCCGGAGCCTGTGCTCCGCAACGGGAGAGGCCACAACAGTGAGAGACCCGTGTACTGCCAAAAAATAAAAAATAAAAAAAAGATTGCAAGGGGAGAAATTTTCTTTGTTAATTTTCTTAGTATATTTTTTCTCTTATACTGTAACTAAAGACCATTGTAAAAGATCATAGATTCTATTTTTGTGGTGTTTTCTCTTTATATTTCTTGTGAAATCTTGTCAAGTATCTGATGCTTTGATTTAGCTTAGTTCACTACATAAGACCAAATACTCAATTGTTCTACCTTATTTTTCCCATCCAGATGAATAAATCATTTTTAAAATGAAAACATTTTTCTGCTTTAGAAGCTTTTAGCTTCACAGTAGATGAAGAGATTCATGTCTTGATTTTTACAATGTACAATTTCACTCTTTTCATGATAAAATGTCATATTGGAAGAAGATAATATTTCTCTTTGATCATGATTCTTTACTCTTTTCACAATTTACAATGTGAATGAACATTTTTATATACATTTATTTTTAATTTATCATGAAAGCCCAGCATATTAGAAAGTGAACAGAAAATAAAGACAAGTTTCTACTTATCTCTACTTTATTCACATAAATGATTAAACATGGAAGTTCTGGAAACGGACTGTTTAGGTTTAATTCTGAACACAACTAGTTATGAGCTGTGTAACTTTGGACAAATTATTCTCTCGGTGCCTCAATTTCCTCAATAAACTGACAATAATAGTACTTAATCTCATAAAACTGATGTGAGAATTAGCCAAAGTATGCATGTAGAATAGTGCCTGACACCACACAGTAAGCACTTGATAAATGTTAGCTGTTATTTTACTCAGGTGGACATATGCACATTGTGGTGGTGGATAGACACTGGGAAAAATGAAAATAATTAGTAATAAACTTTGACCTCAGAAACAAAGGTCAGGTGATTGCTAAGTTTTTCAGTCCTTTTCTCCCCACCTATTATTGGGAATCAAAACTTTGGTTATTGATTTAAAATTGAATTACTTAACCAAAGTAAAGTTTTCATAGCAGTTAATGGAGAGATATCTGAAACATACAGCTTAATTTTGTTTCCATTTTTAGCTTAAGAGAAATATTTTTTTCAGAGTAGACATTGCTGACCACAGTCCAGTCTCACTCTCTCTCTTTAAGAAACTATCACTAGAAAGCACTTATCCCAGTAATTATATAATTGCATTAGTGGGTTTTTTTGTAGCAAGGCTCTTCATAACTTTCCATAATTACATGTATCTATCATTATATAATCATCTTTTAGAAACAATATTGATAGAATATGGCCTTTGATATCTTTCACATAAGAAATGCAATGCATGAACTTATTCATAGCTACATGAATCTTGGCAAGTCACTTTACTTCTCTGGACCTCAGTTTCTCCATTTGTAAAATGTGGAAATTTAAACTAGACTAGACTCTAATTATTTTTTTCAACTTATAAACTTCTAAAATTTAATCTATACATTGACTAATACGTATTTGAGAGCCTAGTGCATGCAAAGCATTGGTCTGGCTGCTATTGATATATTTTTTTCACGATTTCCTGTCAATATTTTATTTACAACAGTGGGAATCAGGCTTTTTTAGAAAATCTCAGTTTAAAATCCATCATTAACATTTTATCAAAACATTTTCTGAGATTTAAC
Organism: Orcinus orca; assembly: GCF_937001465.1. Lineage (NCBI taxonomy): Eukaryota > Metazoa > Chordata > Mammalia > Artiodactyla > Delphinidae > Orcinus > Orcinus orca. Next base: position 75,057,861 of record NC_064580.1, read on the forward strand.
TAAAAAACTCTACTCTTTCCCCCTCCCCACCAGGCATTCAACACAAGTTTAAACTTATACAAAGAGAAAAATTTACCAATTCCTATCAGACTACATTATTTTCTGAGACCATGCTGTTCTTTTGATATATTCTAGGGAGGATAATTGATCATTTTTCAAGTTGTGCTATTTTGCTTCTATTTTGAAGAACCAAATACTTCATTCTGTTTTCTATCGTTTACCAATTGTTGCCAAAGACTGAATTTTTTGTTTCTGCAGACACTTCTACAATCAATTTCTAATCGTTAATGGCACCCTCAAATCAGATAGCTGAAGGGCTAATTAGAGGGCACTGCTCCTCTGTTGCTCCATCACTTAACTGCTGGCTTACCCTTCCTCTACCCTCGCCAAACCTGTGCTTGTGAGAAAGATGGGGTGGAAGGAGAGAGGGAGGAAAGGAGAGAAGAGGGAGAAAGAGAAACCTTATCATTCAAATCTCGGTGCCAAAGTGCTTGCGGTTTCTTCGTGTGTGTCTGTGTGTGTGTGTGTGCCTGTGTTTGTGTGTCTGTGTGTGTTTGTGTGTGTGTTAATAGTAGTACATAAATCTGAAGTGACACCAGCCTTTCCCTAGTGGTTGCTGGAGGAAGGGGTTAGACATGGTATTTAGTTAACAAATTATGAATAGGTTTGCCTTCATACCCACATCTAGAATACCAAAGGATTTAAGTAAGCCAAAACTGTGTGGAAATTTTACATACCTAGAATTATATTGCAAAAAAGAAAAAAGAATTATATTGCAATGCTGTATTTTATATAAACTGAATAAAGCAATGTCCCTTAAACTATCCTTTGCCTCACTACCCATTCTCAGAACAGATACACCTTCTGATGCTTTATAAAACATGGTGGTAAATAAAGCCCTATTCATTTGATGTTTCAAGAAAAATTAGAACAATTCAAGCTCTCAAAAAAGGTAATAGATTGATCAGAGCCTATCAGATCCAGAAGGGACCTTAGAGATAATCTATTCCAATCTGTCATTTTATAGACAGAGACCAACAGAAATTCACCCAGCTGATTAGTGGCAATGCCAGGACTTTAACCCAGAATTCATGGCTCCCATTTAATGCTCTTCAGACCACAATATGCTGTCTCATAGCTATTCAATTTTGAGATTTGAAGTTTCTCTCCAAATTTATTTTCCTGGATTTTTTTCAATTCCCCTTTCTGTGTCCATCTTTATGAAAGCCGCACAAAGAGTTATTTGACATTGACTCCTAAGTGCTCACTATGTCAGTGGAGTTTTCAGATTTTAAATTAGATAATGTCAGTACAGTTTGAGTGTGTAGGGAAATGTCTCTGTGTAACTATGGTAGAAGATGTTATTATAATAATTTGTGGAGAGGCAGCACCTTGATTACTTGTTCATGTTATTAAACTCTTCATCAAAGTTCTCATAATGAAGAAAATGCACTTGTCTGACTTACAGGTAAGACTGATTCCAACTAAATTCATTCTACTCTAACAACTCCTCCAAAGCTGTATCTTTTTTTTTTCTTTTTTTCAAACTTGCCTCAGCTTTTAGCATTGTCTTAAAATTACTTGAGGAATGTAAAGGCCAAAATAACTGCACACACCCATAATATAAATGCAAAGTTATGAACTAAAATGTAAAATAACTCATATAGAAACTTGGGTCTCCTACTAAAGTGTCCTCACAATAACCACAGGTCCTTCCCAGATGGTCCCACTTTATGGCAAAAGGAATTCCATTGATAGCATCTAATTCCCTCCCTGGAGATTTCAAACAGTTTGGAACAAGATTTTCTAATGGTAAGTAAATGAAGTAGCTGGTGTTTTATTAATGAACAAGGAGGTGTTTTGTGAGAAGATGATTGGAGGATAAAGGATTATCTTGTGACAATAGAGCCATTCATGCAGCTTTCACTCCAGGCACTCAGAGTTACAGAAACTCTGTGGCAGAAAGACTCAAGCCTTAGGGGTGAAATTACTCAGGCTAAGGCTGGGCCTCAAGCTGATGCTGACATTTAATGAATATCATTCATATAAAATATAGTACATGCTTTTTATCACGGAGATAGTAAATGGAACAATATTTTATTTTCCAATATAAACATCTATAGATACTTCAATAGATACGTCCTATAGAATGACTCATATTTAAAGATTGAATGCATTTGTGTCAGATGCTTCCCCAGTTCTCTCTCATCTCTGCCTCTTCCCTAAAGCCATTCTGAAGCCCCTCGACAATCAACATGGCTGAAAATGGAAATGATTAGGTGATCTAGACAAGTGAGAGAGGCTATCTTATAAGTCACTTGAAAATTTGTTTGATGGAGTACTAGACAATGGCATCAAGAACATTAAAAATGATCTGATTAGGGCTTCCCTGGTGGCGCAGTGGTTGAGGGTCCGCCTGCCAATGCAGGGGACGCAGGTTCGTGCCCTGGTCCAGGAGGATCCCACATGCCGCGGAGTGGCTAGGTCCATGAGCCATGGCCGCTGGGCCTGCGCGTCCGGAGCCTGTGCTCCGCAACGGGAGAGGCCACAAGAGTGAGAGGCCCGAGTACTGCAAAAAAAAAAAAAAAAAGATCTGGTTAGTATCTTGTCTAATAAATCAGCTTCTCTGATTTAACCAACTTTTCTCACACTCCGGCTCTTTTTTATTCCACATAGTTAATTGGATTGGGGTACCCTGTGAAGGAATACATGTTCCATGAATGCTGGTTCCCTCTCTTGAAACACTTTATCTGTATTCTGTATTTACAGGCATTTTGTTGCAATTGCATTTTCATCTTAAGGTTTAAAAAAATACAATACCCAACTGAGCTCTGTCACAAGAAGAAAAGAGTAGGAGGGCTTTTGCATTAGTAGAGACTAAAAATATGTGGAGAACACCCAGGCAATAATGAATTCTAGGTTTCAAAATCATTTCTTACAGTCCTTTGTACACACTGCTTGCTACCTGCATCTGAAACACCCAACTCATTTCATTACTCCTGGGTTTACATCTAAACTTAGATGTCCCTTCCTTTAAAATGCCTTTCCTGACTTCTCAAGACTAGGTTAAATTCTCCCCTTGCATGCGTCAACAGCACCCCATAATTAAACCCATCATAACATTTACCACACTGCATTGTAACTGTTGAGTTTTTCTTACCAGGATGTTCTCAAAACCTAGAACAGGGAATCACACAGAGGTGGCTGATTCCAGAATATGTTGGCTGCATAAATGAACAGATGAATGACTGGATGGAGTATGCCCAGACCTTTGAGAAGGCTTATCCCATTATCTTGTACTCTTTTTTCTCAGTAAAAATCAATGGATAATGATTTCAATAATGTGCTCCAATCCATTTTCATTTGCAAAACAACTTGTGAAGTGTTAACAATTTTTCAAATCATCTTGCTTGTTTCTGTGTAGTGTTTTCTGTACTCACCATGCCTTGTAGAATTAACCCAAACTCAGTGGTTTAGAAGATTTGGGTGTCAAAATTGGCTGCTTAGTTTAACTAGGTAATGAAAAATATTTTACAGAGGCTTAACGGTGACATCTAAGTCTACTGTTGAAATCAGTTATTCTACTTAATGGTAAAACACTGAACAAGGAGGTGTTTTGTGAGAAGATGCTTGGAGGATAAAGGATTATCTTGTGACAATAGAGCCATTCATGCAGGTGGAGATAAAAAAGCATTTTATTTCTTACAGGCAAGCATATTTGAAGTAATGCAACTGATGATAAAGATGAGATGTAATTTTAAGTGATCTGACTTTTGAATAAATCAATTACCTTTCTAATTATCATCTGTGCTGAGAAGGTGGATTTCTAGTAGTCTTTTTCAAAAATTTTTGATGACTCATGGATGTACTAGAGACTAGAGCATGCTGCAATTTGTAAATATGAGCAACGCAAGTGTGTACAAATTCAAAACCGGTTTAGTTGGGTGTGTCTGACATTCATGAAAACTTAGTTTTACTCACATGCTGAGCAATGAAATTAAGATCTTTAGTCCAAATACCTTGTGGTGGGAACTGAATCTGGGAATTGGGTTCTAGTAAAGTAACTTCATTGTAAATAAAAAGCTTTTTCTTTTACCAATAATAATTTAAATTTCACTATAAGAAGAAAACTGTGGATATGACTTCTTATGAAATACCCCAGGATTTATAAAACTTTTACCTTGTCATCTAATCCAAAAATAATATGCAAAATCCACTATAATATTTTAGAGAATTCATGATTTTCTACTTATGACACTGCTAAATCAGAACACCAAAGGGGAATTTGGTCAGGGAACTATAAATCAAATCATTAAGCTAAAATTTGTATTTTAACACCCAAATCCAATTGCAGATTCAAAACCCTAATTTATAAATAATATGCAATATGTCACAGAAATAAAATAGCACAATGAGCCAAAATTTAAAAACTTTTAATACATAATATATTGGAATAGTCTACAATTATTCTGTAAGATTTAATTAGAGGCATTAAATTGTTATAAGGAAATGTAAATCCTTTCAGAGAATTCAGAGGTCTTCATGAAGGAGATTAAAATAATGATTTCTAAAACCTTGTAATTTGTATTTAATTTTAGGCTTTATATGCCAAGAGAATAATATGTGGAGAAACCCCAGGAAACAGTGAATAAATGCACTAGTAAATTATATGTATACACACCTATATCTATATGTATCTATCTACCTATGGAGAGAGAGAGAGAAAGTGGGGAAGGGAGTCTTGAAGCAATACAGTTCTTTCAAATTTGACTGTTCCTGACATAATAGATATGTACATACACACTACAAAAGCATCTTGACATTTCTAATAAGCCAGACATGAAAAATGTAATGCTGTGGTCTTTATTCTTCAATACTAAGCAGGGCCGTGTTGACCCACAAAAATGTCAATCTTGTGATGAACCATTGTGAAGTGTTTTCATGTGTGGGGTTTCCTCATTTTTTTGGTGACATTCCTAGGGTCAGTTTAGGGTTCATAATAGGTGTTTTGTTCCCTGAATCAGCATCTCTATTTGGAATATTTCTAGTTTGACCTTGAGTAGAAGGGAATACTTTGGGCTTAATTAATTTATCTATGTAAATATCAGAAAAGCCTGTGGATCATGGATGGCTTCATAGAAAAGGCTATAATATTTTACAGTTCTCTTAATTGTCACTAATACTAAGCACCATCTAAAAGCAACTGACAGAAGCATTAGTATAAGTGAATATTGCTCAAAATCTGGTTGTCATCTGAAAAAAATTTTGCAGTCTAGAAACTTCCAGAATAGATCCCTCTGTTTTCTTTTGGTAGGCCAAATGAAACTTTTTGAAGAAATGAATAAACAGATAAATGAATGAGTAGAATGGAGGAAGAAACACTGGTTCCCTCAAGAGAGATGTATGTTGGGGCAGCTGTTAGATTTCTGTTGGGAGGTCTTGTCACATATTTCGTCTGAGTATTAAGAGTGCACAATAAATATCTATGAAGTTCAAGAGGACTATAAGATGCGTAAAAAAATGAACATGAAATTCTACTTTAAAAAATTCCACCCACCTGAGTATTTCCCCCAAGTAATACTTCAGGAACTGGTAGAAAGAGACCTGGTTTTTATGTGTGAAGCTATAAAATACCATGTAGATATTGCATGGCACAATAAAAGTAATTATCAGTAATAACAAGAACAATGCAATGGCAGAGCCAGCTTCCCCTCAGTTGAAACGAACCCTAACCAGCTGGGGACGTTCAAGAGAATGATCTTTGTTACAAAAGGTTTATTTCAGTGTTATTTCTACTGCTACATAATTCCTGCTATGATTAGGGGAACTTCCCAGTTCCTCTCAATTTGCTCTGGTAACAGCCAATTGCAATTCAGCTCCAAACTCCCTTGTCTTTGTTAATCCTTTAAAACAGTAAATTTTTTAGGCATCAGGATAAAGGGATAGAAAGATTATTACCAATTAAATGAAAAAATAAAGGCTGAAAAACTTAAGACATCCAATTCAAACATTGTAAAATATGTTTCTACAGGATATTTGTTGTGTAACCTTTATATCCAGTCATAAGCATAGTAACTCACACCATATGTATCAAGAAACTTAGATGTTGCAAAACTTCCAATGGTCTGTGTAGTATGAGAGCCCTAAAAATATTCCAGGCAGTATGGAAAAAACATTTCTAGAAGTTGGAAGGACACTCCTTTATAAAATATTATTTAATTTTACCCTTACTCATTTGCTTAGGTGTTTAAAATTCACAGCTCTGGACTGAGCGGTATAGGTGGAAATCAATAGTTATATTCAGATAAGTCACAAATTCTTGCAGTGGTGTTTGTATTGCTGAGTACTCATAAACACCCCCACATATCATTATAAAAAAGATTTGTAGGGCTTCCCTGGTGGCACAGTGGTTGAGAGTCCGCCTGCCGATGCAGGGGACACGGGTTCGTGCCCCGGTCTGGGAAGATCCCACATGCCACGAAGCGGCTGGGCCCATGAGCCATGGCCGCTGAGCCTGTGCGTCCGGAGGCTATGCTCCGCAACGGGAGAGGCCACAACAGTAAGAGGCCAGCGTACCAAAAAAAAAAAAAAAAGAAAAAAAAAGATTTGTAATTGTTTGAGTGAGGAGTTAGTTTCATGTTTTCTGTGATTACTATTTGGAACACTACAGCTTTGAGATTCAGATTCTCACTGAATGAAAGGATGGTTTTGAAGTTCTTTAGAATTGCTCTTAGGTTTTGGGAGATGACAGTGAAATAATTGGTGGATCTGGGGCAAAAGTTGATTCATTAAGAAAAATACAATCAGTCAAATAGACATGTTAGTGCTGATTAACAAAACACATGGATCTATTGGCCAAATTTTAAAATGTCTCTTCTATACTTAAAACAGAGGCACAACTTTGTATTTCTAAATACAATATAATTTTGCTGGTAAGATTCCAGGAACCCAGACTACAGATTCATTTTCATTTTTTCACTCACATTCATTTGTTCTTTACAAAACTATTCTTTTTTAGATTGATAAAACATAAGTATTTTTAAAAGGCTTAATGTGTGCTTTCTGTCCATACAAAATCTCTTGTTACACACACACAAATGTAAAGACAATCAAAATTGTATTCACCTGATTAAAAACAGCCAGTGTACATTACATTACATCCTGATCAATTAACCAGCCACATCAACTTTTACTTCCAGAACTTCTCTATTATCATAGACTAAAAAATGATAAAACAGGGCTTCCCTGGTGGCACAGTGGTTGGGAGTCCGCCTGCCGACGCAGGGGACACGGGTTCGTGCCCCGGTCCGGGAAGATCCCACATGCCGCGGAGCGGCTGGGCCCGTGAGCCATGGCCGCTGAGCCTGCGCGTCCGGAGCCTGTGCTCTGCAAAGGGAGAGGCCACAACAGTGAGAGGCCTGCATACCGCAAAAAAAAAAAAAAAAAAAAATGATAGAACAAAGGCCAATTCAAACATGCTGCAAAAATGAATTAATGTTATATTAGAAGGCCATAGTCACTTTGAAAGGTTCCTCTTCTCTTAAAACCAGTTTCACTCACATTTACTTAAAAATGGCTGTCTGCTTAGCAGGTAACAGTAACAGTGGGTAATGACTTAAGACGCTTGGGGAGGAAATTGTGGGCCTGATTCATATTCCTTTTCCAGTTCTCAAACCAATTCTCAACAACGTCAGGGTGAGGCCACAGTCTGACAGTTCACCGAAGAAGGCTGATCTAGGATTCGCTGTGGGCCTGCAAATAAACCTTGTACAGGCTGTGAGTCTATCACGGCCTCACTTCTTCTCTCCCTCTTTTGTCCTCCAGGCGCCCCGCGAAGGTGAGCCTGTGGCTGTGCCGGGAGGACAGCGCCCAGGTGTTAGCAAGGCAGGCGCAATTAGCGTCTCCCGGCTCCGCGCCTCCACCCGGCGGCCCTCATTCCCAGCGCTCCTCCGGCGGCGGGCGGGGCGGCCGCCAAGGGAAACGTCAGAATGTGCGACACGTCACGACAGGCTGTCGTCAGGGTCTTGAGAGGGAGGGGAGTCAGGCTCGTTCGGGCAGCACAGGCCCCCGTCAGGAGTGGGGTTCGGGGTGTGACGGGGAGAAACCCAGCTCTGGCTCGTCCAGGGAACCCAGGCCGCCTCAGCCAGCCCGTGGCGCCGGGTCCCCGACGCGGCCCAGCGTCCCCGACCCTCGGCCGGGCCCGGGCCCTGGCGCCCCCTGCCCCGCCGCCTCCTTTGGTCGCAGGGGCCGAGGCGTTACCTCGGGTCCTGTCGGGCAGCAGCCGACGACACTTACCTCCTCTGCGCCCGAGACCCAGAGGCCTGAGACCCCGAGGCCCGAGGCCCGCTGCCGCCGCCATCGCCTCAGCCGTGGGGCCCGAAGGCCTCGCCCCTCCCCTCCCCCCAAAGTATTTATTGACCGTCTACTGTATGCAAAGCCTGTGGTGAATGTTGTGATTCTCTATCCTCACAGTTTATATGCTAGTAGGGGAGGTAAAACTTGTTCAAACACAATCACAATACAGGCAGTATGAGATAACTGCCAGAAAATGGTAGTAACAAAGGCCACAAAGTGAGAGATGATTTTTGTCTAAATTCAGTCAGACAGGCTTTAGAGATGTTTGATTTAGGTCTTAAAGAGTGAACAGGATTTCAACAGAAGAAGAGGAAAGACCAAGACTTCCTTAGGGAAGGAATGGTATGAACAGAGTTACCAAGTTAGAAAAGTATTAGGAATGAACCATGAAAAGGTAAGTGGAGCAGTTTGGCTGGAGCATTGAGCATGTATGAGAGTAGAGACATGTCTGAAAAGTATGTTGGGGCTATATAAGAAAAGAACCTTTGTAGTGGACATTTATTGTGTAGGGATATCCAGCATATTTTACCTCTTTTAGAAATTCTGTGTCAGAATTAATTTTCCTCTAATATGGCTAGTCTTGATAGATATTTAAGTCAAAGTGTCCTACCCTTCCTAGCTAAGGAGTGGACATGTAAACCAAGCTAGGTCCATTTAATGTTCTCCTGGAGGCTGGGTTTAAGCAGAGTAAAATAATGAGAGAAAAACAGTTGATTGGTTCGTCCATTTTCTTCTTCTGCTTGAAATTCTGGATCTTTCCTAGTTTATGTTACTTCTAAGTCTGATTCTCTTCAGTTGGTCCTTCAATTCTGTGAGCTACCCTCTCTCTTTCCAATAAGTATTTGATTTTTTCTTTCTTTTTTTCTCCTCGGCGAATTTTGTTGCTTACACCAAAGAACCCGATGAAACCTTGAAGGCAAACCGGTTTTACACTGAAGGAAACCTTGAAGGCAAAGTTAAGGAGGGGTAATTATCTAATCAAACTGCACATTGGAAACAGTATTCTGGAAACACTATGTTGGATGGGTTGGGAGAGAGACTCAGTGAAGGATACTAGTTAGGAGTGTTCTAGTAGTTTTAGAACTAGGCACTGAGGACCTGGACTAAGGTGGTTGCAGTGATAATGAGAAGTAAGAGATATGTATGAGAGACATCATTAATAAGAGAGAAGAGGTTTTGGATACTGATTTGACATTAGCTTTGCAAGAGACAAAAGTCAAAGATCATGCTGAGATTTCAAAACTGAAGGACAGTATGATGAATGAGAAATCTGTGAGAGACTGAGGAGAAACAACTAGAGAAATACAATGAGAATCAGGGTGTTGCAATATCATGTGAACGAGTGGAGGAGAGATTGACAAGTTGTAGGGGATGATCAACAGTGTCAGAGGCTATGGAAGAAAAATTTCTAGAAATAAGAAAAATTCTCATCATTCTTCAATTTAGCTGAAATCTCAGAAGAACAAGAAGAGTTTTCATTATTGACCGGGAGAAAAAGCTATTGGATGTAGCATTATTTGTGACCCTCCAGAGCAGTGGTTCTTAACTTTTTTATGTTCCATGGATCCTTTGGCAGTCTGGTAAGGCCTAGAGATCCCTTCTCACAGTAATGTATTTAAATGCATACAATAAAATATGTAGGCTTTTAAAAGAAGTCAATTATATAGAAATGTAGTTATCAAAATATTTTAAAATTTGGTGATGCAGTAACATATGTCTAATTTATCAGTGGACTGAATAACAAGACAATGCACTTAAAATACAGGCAATTTAAAATTAGGTTTTATTTTCCAAAAGACATATCAGTGTGAAGGTTGTTGTTGCTTAGCTTGAATAAAAACACTAAACTTTGGAGTGGTCTTTGGCTCACTTCCTTCTGTGTGTTGATCAATTATCAATTATAGATAGGGAATATCAGAAGGTGACTTATATACTTGGCTCACCAATGTGAGAACATGTGACTTCAGTGTTTGGTGGCTGAATGATCAGTAGGAACAGAATAGTCCAATAGTTGGCTATCTATATGGACAAAGCATCTGTAGGCAAGAAGACTGCAATCATGTACAGTCTAATAGCTACCCTAATTCCAAAGTAATGATGAGTATAAATGGTATTTTAAGATATATTCAATGACAGTTATGTGATATGAAAATATCTGTGGCTCATGTTGGTGACAGACTCACAGGTACTACTAATCCTACTGTGATTTTCTACCTATATTCATAATAGAGGCACATGTCAATTTTCAGTTAGAGGTTAGTGAAAATCAAAATTTAATTTTTTCTGATGCAAGTTCTGAGAACCCTGAATTCTTGTGGGTGAATATCATCTTAGGAGCCCCTGCTTAGAATGCAGTTTCAGTTACAAGAAAGAAGTGGAAGTAAAATGAAGTGGGATGGTAGCCAAATTGCAAAACGGTAAGTGTAGATTATTGAGAAGTTTAATTATGGGACAGAGGAAGAGAAATAGAGCTCAAAGAAGTCAGCAGATCAAGACAAGAATGTATTTGTTTGCCTGTTTTAATTTGAGGGTGAGGAAACCAAAGCATGCATGTGGGTTAAGAGAAAGGAAGGGGTAGAAAAGATGAAATAAAAGATCACAGACAGAGAGAAGGCAATTGATGGAGCAAGGCTTCAGAGATGTTGAGATGAAATGTGATCAAGGGCATAAGTGAAAAAGCCTGGAAAGGATAAACACACTTCCTCAGATATAAAGAATAGAACATGGTCTTCTGTAGATTTGGAAGAATGAAACATTTATTTCCCTGCAATTTCCTTTGCATAAAAGTTGTTTCAATTTATGAGATGTTTCCTAAGATCAGCTTTAGAAAAAGTTGTGTATAACTGATTATTTCATAGTATACTGGCACCTTAGAATATTATTTTTTCTATGGCAATGACTTTTAAAAATCTCTACTACTTCACTATAAACAAAGATCATACATTTCCTTAACCACACAATTATGATTCCCACAATACCCCAATACCGTAAGACTTCCCTTGTACCCAGGTCCTACTTACTTTCCAAGTAATGCATTCTCTCTTGTAGCTATTCTTTCCTCTTGATATCTTTCTGTTTCCCATCTACATAAAAGTTTGCTCCAGTGAGCTTTCCTTGATTTCTAAATGTTACTTTTCTATTTTTCTATTAATCCAGCCTCTTTGATTATTCTCTTAGATTAATTTTCAAACCACGTAATAGAGTAACAACATAATCTATTAACATCTTGTACAATCCCTAAGGTAGATGTTTTTATAATGGGAATTGGTCATCTTCAAAAAGAATTGAAATCTTGGAAAACTTGGATTCAATTTGACTTTTTCTGATGAGCCTTCTCTGGAAAATTACTGCATTGCCTCTGCTCAATGGCCAGACATGAACTGGATTCACATCATTGATGATTAAATGTTTGAGGAGGGGAAAAAGAACCTACTGTCTTGTCATTTGTTCCATTTGCCTATGTTTGATCTCACTGTACAGCATGAGGAGTAGTTTCTGGAACATTATTATTGCTAGGATAGTCACTATTTATTGAAAATAAATACAATATTGATATTCCCTTACTAAACGGGTAGAATATATAGAGTTTTGTTTCCCTGAAATCTTTCTAAGAATTCCCGCTGCTCTGATAATACACTTCAATTTTTTATACCTAAGATACTGCCTAATAAGGGATAATCTGTTTAAGGAACTGGAATAAATGTTTTGTTGGATTTGTGTAATGTGTATTATTATTTGAGCAGGCTGACTCCTAGAGGGCAGCAGTCTTGAATGACACATAGCACTTAAATATTTCAATAGTAGGTCAATTGACTCAGTAAAGGGGTTATTTTCCATTCTCTCAAAGTTTGTGATCATCCGTCTGCTTCTCATTGTGTTTCAGGTCATCTTAACCCTTCAGAGACAATATTATCATCATCAATATATGTTTATTGCACCTGAGGCAATGTGGGGTTACAGACGACAAATTAAGAATGGCCTTTGCTCTTGAATAACTTATAGTCCACAGAATCCTGAAATGACACATGCCTTAGCCAATTGGTTTTGGCTTCCCATTTCCCTCCCACGTTCTGGAACATCTCATTGCTGTCCTTCCTGCTCCAGGCCAGAGCCAAAAATTCACATAAATAAGAGGGTGTTATAAATGTTGATTTTGCAATCAACAAAATTTTCTGTCAAAGGCACCCACCATTAATTATTTTTTAGGTCTATGACCAACACATACTGGGCCAGCCCTGACTTTTCTAGTAAAACTCATATCCTGGGCATCAACCAGGTTATCAGTCACAATAATTACATACTTCATTTGTTACTTTAACTTCAAATTGAGAGGCCCAACCCAGTGTCACTTTTAGTCCAATAAACAATGAGCTTAGGGCTTACTGGCTTAAGTTTAACAAAGGATGAGACATAATTTCATAATTAAAGTGGCATCTAAATGGTGATTTTAATACATGAGAATGTTCCTTGTCATCTCCATCTGTGTTTAACTGTATGCCCATGTGTGCATAAGAACACCAAGACTAAAATGACATTTTGATTATGTTAATTTTTTGGTACCATTTTGACTGAACTAGCTTAAAGTGACAAACTACATTAAAATGGCCCTTCTGCAAAGAAGATATACAGACTGCCAACAAACACATGAAAGAATGCTCAACATCATTAATCATTAGAGAAATGCAAATCAAAACTACAATGAGATATCATCTCACAGCAGTCAGAATGGCCATCATCAAAAAATCTAGAAACAATAAATGCTGGAGAGGGTGTGGAGAAAAGGGAACACTCTTGCACTGCTGGTGGGAATGTGAATTGGTTCAGCCACTATGGAGAACAGTATGGAGGTTCCTTAAAAAACTACAAATAGAACTACCATATGACCCAGCAATCCCACTACTGGGCATATACCCTGAGAAAACCATAATTCAAAAAGAGTCATATACCAAAATGTTCATTGCAGCTCTATTTACAATAGCCAGGAGATGGAAACAACCTAAGTGTCCATCATCAGATGAATGGATAAAGAGGATGTGGCATATATATACAATGGAATATTACTCAGCCATAAAAAGAAATGAAATTGAGTTATTTGTACTGAGGTAGATGGACCTAGAGTCTGTCATACAGAGTGAAGTAAGTCAGAAAGAGAAAGACAAATACCGTATGCTAACATATATGGAATTTAAGAAAAATAAAATGTCATGAAGAACCTAGGGGTAAGACAGGAATAAAGATGCAGACCTACTAGAGCATGGACTTGAGGATATGCGGAGGGGGAAGGGTAAGCTGTGACAAAGTGAGAGAGTGGCATGGACATATATACACTACCAAACATAAAATAGATAGCTAGTGGGAAGCAGCCGCATAGCACAGGGAGATCAGCTTGGTGGTTTGTGACCACCTAGAGGGGTGGGATAGGGAGAGTGGGAGGGAGGGAGACACAAGAGGGAAGAGATATGGGAACATATTTATCTGTATAACTGGTGCACTTTGTTATAAAGCAGAAACTAACACACCATTGTAAAGCAATGATACTTCAATAAAGATGTAAAAAAAATGACAAATTCCTCCTAGAAAAATTAGCTATCAAAAATAGAGAGGATAGGGCTTCCTTGGTAGCGCAGTGATTGAGAGTCTGCCTGCCGATGCCCCGGTCCGGGAGGATCCCACATGCCGCGGAGCGGCTGGGCCCGTGAGCCATGGCCGCTGAGCCTGCGCATCTGGAGCCTGTGCTCCACAACAGGAGAGGCCACAACAATGAGAGGCCCACGTACCGCAAAAACAACAACAACAAAAAGAGGATAATTATGAATTATAGAATTGTCTAGGAAGAATTCATAATTCTATTTTCCATTCTTGCTAGCTGAGCTAACTAGTGAGGGATGGAAAAGATGAGGCAATAATATTTATGACACAATGAAGGGTAATCCATTAATATTTTGTATTAATATATAGGTTAACATTGTATTCTCATATATTTTCCAAGAGTTCTTCAATTGGGCCACACACATGTCACTGGGGCACATCTTGGAGATGCTCAGAATCCTTTGAAGACTACAGGGTGAATGGTCAAGTTTTCACTTAGTATAGGTGTAAGTCAGTAAAATTGAGGAAAAAAAAAAGAAAAGAAAAAAAATGGCCCTTCTGTATATGCTCCCTTTAGATCAAAAAGAAAATAATATATTATTATTTCTCCCTTTCCCCTTCACTTATTAAATCCAACTCAACAGCAGTTGCACTAAAGGAATTGTGATATAGTTCTATTTAACACTGTTTTCTTTGTTTAAACTCAATTTTATGTTCCATTAAGCAGGGACAGGGCTGTATACTTCAGTGTTGTCATAGGGTTTTATAATACTGGTTGATACAAATATTTTTTTTTCATAGAGAACAGTTACTTATATGTAAATGGTTAATTTCTTAGAATGTATCCCATTTGAACTCGGTATGCCTACCTCTTCAAAGTCCTAGGCAGGTAGGATTTATCTTTCAGATTTGACACATATAAAACATATTATTCACCAAGGGGATTATTTTCTGATCTTAAACTATAGCTATTTTAAACTCCAAATTAGCTACTTTGATACACTAGTATCAATGTAAATGTTAAGAGTCCAGGCTCTTACTGCTTGAGGCAGGGCAGGCCAATAAATTGAGAGACAAGTTGTTGGGGCAAGGAAAAGTGACTTTATACAGAAAGACAGCAGACGGAGAAGATGGTGGACTAGTGTCCCAAAGAACCATTTTACCCGAGTTAGAACTCAAGCTTATTTTATATTAAAAAGGGAGGGGGTGTGGTTGGTTGCTGCAAACTTCTTGGTGCTGGAATACTTTGTTCTAGCAGCTGTCCACATAGGTCCAGTCACAATGTTTCTATAAACCTCCAAGACAAATGTTATTCTCTGTTCTGCAACTTTTTATCTCTATATGAATGGAAAAGTGTTATACCTTTAAAGGTCAGAGCCTTGAGAAAGGGCTATCCTATATATTTCAGGCTATAGGCATTATTCTTAACCTGTAGTGAAAGCAATCAAATACAAAGGTTAAAGAAAAATAAACAGATCCAATATGGAGTCAAATTTGTTCTACCCTATTACATAAATCCATTTGTCCTATATCCTACTAGTATCTGAGGTTTTTGTTTAAAACAGGAACATAAAAATCAATTTTCTTAAACTCTTTCAGGGTATTGTTTTCCACTAATAACAACCATAGATATCTATAAGTGAGATAATAGATATAAAGCACCTAGCAAAGAAACTGGTTCACAATAAGTGCTCAAAAATATCCATCCCCTCCCTCCCATTCTTTTTTTTTTTTTTTTTTTTTTTTTTTTTTTGCGGTACGCAGGCCTCTCACTGTTGTGGCCTCTCCTGTAGTGGAGCACAGGCTCCGGACGCACAGGCTCAGTGGCCATGGCTCACGGGCCCAGCCGCTCCGCAGCATGTGGGATCTTCCCGGACCGGGGCACGAACCCGTGTCCCCTGCATCGGCAGGCAGACTCTCAACCACTGCGCCACCAGGGAAGCCCCCTCCCATTCTTTAATGAAGGACCATTGCCCCCTTTAAACCATGATTATCTATATACATACATTAAATTAAATACATGCGTTTAAGGTGCTATATTAAATGGAATGACTTATCAAAATGAGTCCAAGTAAAAACATGTTTTTTTCTAAATCATTCTCTCCCTCCTCTTTTCAAATATATTTTCATATTAATAATGTGATGATAGTATAGAATGGGAATGTGCTTCCTGGGTGACAGCCATATTAAAACAACAGCATGGGGCTTCCCTGGTGGCGCAGTGGTTGAGAGTCCGCCTGCCGATGTAGGGGACACGGGTTCATGCCCCGGTCCGGGAAGATCCCACATGCTGCAGAGCGGCTGGGCCCGTGAGCCATGGCCGCTGAGCCTGCGCATCCGGAGCCTGTGCTCCGCAACGGGAGAGGCCACAACAGTGAGAGGCCTGTGTACCGCCAAAAAAATAAAAATAAAAAAACACAACAGCATGACATTTGGCTATTTTGCTCCTGCTTAAAATTCACAGGGCTAGGAATGTAAATTCTTACTATTGTTATTCTTAATATTTTAAGTCATTTTATATATTGAGGTCTTGAAATTTTCATAGTCATACCGCCTAACAGTAATGGTATAGTGTCTGTGCTGAGCTCCATATGACAGCATTTAGTTTAATTCTTATTCCCTCTGCGTTATATTTCCAACGTGGACTTTCAGAGAATAAACAGATAATAATGTGAAATAAATGAGGCTTTACTACTTTAAACACAATAGTCAGTTTTGCAGGTTAGAAAAAAATTAGAACTTTCCATTCTGATAGAATTCTCACATAAAACTGTATACATTTTCTAGTAACAGGAGGAATTGTACACTTAACTCACTCCATTGCATATTACAATTCAGGGCAATTTCAAGAATTAGTCTGGAACTAGGGGTTTCAGGTAAAGCAGTTAGAAGAACACAAGACAAAAAAAACCCTGTTTTCTAATTAAATCATTATGGTGGTTTCTGTAATGGTGAATTAAAATAAATTATATGCAACACCTCCAAATTCATGATGCTTTCCATATGGGCTCGGTGGATTATTTACAAAAGTGTCTTGAGAACAGAGTTTTCATTTTGCAAATAGTCCAAAATGCTTAGGAAGAAAAGATGGCATTCTCCCAAGTTTTATAAATTTGAACATTTCACTTTGCCAGTGTAAAGTCTTAAGGTCCCAAGGGTACTGAAAAATTATGTCCTAATGGCTCTATTTATTACGTGGAAAATGCTTTCGTGATTTTTCACAAATCAAGATAGACTATAGAATCTTGATTTTTTCGACTGTTTAAACTTGCTTGCTTAAAAAAAAACAAATTCAGTGAAGCAACTGGTTTTTGGCAGAGGATTAACTAGTTCATTTTAATAAACTTGTGTAAATGTATTCCTTAATTTTTTTTCCTCTCGAGTATAATATTTGTAGGCAGGCAAGAATCAACTTATAATAGTTTCCATAAGTGTACCTTATTGAGACGTGAATGGGATTTTGACAGACTATGATCGTTTTAAAAGTTTAAAACATGTTTAAAACTTTGTTTTTTAAAACTTCACTAAATAGTTTTGACATGATTAACATTCTACTACTTCCATGGAGACACATTAGTTTAGTTCTCCCTAGGGGGGACAAAAACAGTTCAACATTTAAATGCTGAAAAACGCTGGAAGAAAATAATGAGCTATTTCATGTCTCTTCATCTCCCTCCTAGCCTAGACAAGCTCAAACTCCCCAGGACCATATGTGTTTAATTTTAGAAATGCATTGGGAAATCCAGTTTCCAAGAAAGTGAATAAAAAAGAAATGGAAAGAATGAGATTACTTGTAACTTATGACTCCATTATAATATATCTCAGCCAAAAATATTTTCAGAAGCACAATCACCAAATGGTAATAGCCATTGCTATTATCATATTATCACACAAATTTAATGCATTATGAATCCCAAAGGAGTTTCTTTTTTATGTGGTGTATTTCCATGGAAATTTCACAATTTTAAACGGGTTATTCCTAAGAATAACAATAAACGGAAGTTACATTTTTGTTAGCCATTTCACATGAAGAAAAAAGTAGCTTGATTATTTCTCAGTGGTCACACTAAACTGCAAATGCTTGTGACTCGTACGTATTATTTCTTCTATTCAGAGCACGCTAATGATTTGAATGTACACTTTTCAACATGCCACAAAGACCCTTCCGAGAGTTACCTTAGCAATATTCTAAGAGCTCTTTTCTCTATAAAAATAGTCAGGAATTTACATTTAGATCCATATTTTATCTAAAAGTATTTTCATGACATTTTCAGGTTCAAAATGGCACTGAAGTCAGAGAAAAGAGATTTGATATGCTACTTTTTTGTAGCCCAAGTAATAAATGTTGATGTTTTAACCAATTAATTTAGTAGTTTAACTTTAAGGCTTTTTAAAATCTTAAAACTTTGGACATTTGTTCAAGTTGTGACTCATCCAATTTTCCCCCCATTTTGTAGTATTTATAAATTTAAGGGTAAAACGGTTTTGTTAGAAAGTCACTAAGTCACTAGCACCACCTAGTGACTTAGTGTATTTGGAATTATTTTGAAATACTGTTTTTCTACAAGTATTTTTTGAAAATTTTATTTATTTATTTATTTACTTATTTATTTATGGCTGTGTTGGGTCATCGTTTCTGTGCGTGGGCTTTCTCTAGTTGCGGCGAGCGGGGGCCACTCTTCATCGCGGTGCGCGGGCCTCTCACTGTCGCGGCCTCTCGTTGCGGAGCACAAGCTCCAGACGCGCAGGCTCAGTAGTTGTGGCTCACGGGCCTAGTTGCTCCGCGGCATGTGGGATCTTCCCAGATCAGGGCTCGAACCCGTGTCCCCCGCATTGGCAGGCAGATTCTCAACCACTGCGCCACCAGGGAAGCCCTCTACAAGTATTTTTAAGAAAAAACCCAGTTGTACAATGATTGCAAGAGATTTGGAATTTTAAATGATTGGAAGAGATTTGGAGTTTTTACTAAACATCATAGAAAAATTTAAATAAAAAGTGGAACTTAAGGGTAAGAGTCTGGGTGGGTCAAAAACTATAAGAAAACATTTATTGGGACATAAATAAATCACTAATAAAAATATAATTATCTCCAGGGATCCAAAGGGAAAGAAAAAATCATATTATCTAGAACCATGTGAATGAATGTAATTTTCTGAAATGGTTTTGAGATTCTGGGATTTCATGGGCCAGTAAAATCCATGCCCCTCCCCCCAAATTATAGTGACCAACAAAAGGTTGCCAGCTTTTAATTTTGCTTATTAAGATAATTACAATTATAATTCACTTTTATTGTCATTTCACATGCATGAAAATGACACAATTTTAGAATAAAAGACAGCCTATTAAATAATGTAATATGATTAGCATTATGAAAAACTCAATATATTGTCCTTATTTTTCTCATTTTGCTGGACTGGCACTGGTCAAATAACAAACTGTTTTTGGGAGGAACCATTACACAGTATCCCAGACAAAAATAAAATAATAAAATTGCAAGAAGAAAGGGTTAGGCTATGGTATTTTAAAGGCATTGTAAGGCAGTTTTCACCCTGTGGGGTTGGGGCGGTGTGATTAGTTGTCTTTCACGACATTTTCCCCCTGTCACTTAGCTAGCTTGGCATCAAATGAGATCCAGAGTTACATAAAGAAAATAAATAGAAAGCCATCAACAAAGCAAAAAGATAACCTACTGAATGGGAGAAAACTTTTGCAAATTGTATATCTGATAAGGGGTTAATCTCCAAAAAATATAAAGAATTCATACAACTCAATGGCAAAAAAACAAACAATCTGATTAAAAAATGGGCAGAGGATCTAAATAGACATTTTTTCCAAAAAAGACATACAGATGGTCAACAGGTACATGAAAAGATACTCAACATCACTAATCATCAGGGAAATGCAAATCAAAACCACAATGAGATATTACCTCACACCTGTTAAGGTGGCTATTATCAAACAGACGTTAAATAACAAGTGTTGACAAGGATGTGGAACCCTCGTGCACTGTTGGTGGGAATGTAAATTGGTGCAGCCACTATGGAAAACAGTATGAATGTTTGAACTACCATTGATCCAGCAATTCCACTTCTAGGTATTTATCCAAAGGAAATGAAAACACTAATTTGAAGAGATATATTTATCCCCATGTTCATTGCAGCATTATTTACAATAGCCAAGATATGAAAACAATGTGTGTCCATCAACGAATGAATGGATAAAGAAAATGTGAGATATACATATTATCCCCCCCCAAAAAAAAAGAGAATGAAATCTTACTATTTGTGACAACATAGATGGATCTTGAGGGCATTGTGCTAAGTGAAATAACTCAGACAGGAAAAGACAAATACTTTGTGATCTCACATGTGGAATCTAAAACAAAAACAAAAAAGCAAAAAAAAAAAACAAAACAGCTTGTAGATACAGAAAACATATTGGTGATTGTCAGAAGTAGGGGGTGGGGTTAGCCAAATGAGTGAAGGGAGTCAAAAGGTACGAATTTCCTGTTATAAAATAAATAAGTCATGGGGATGTAGTGTACAACATGGTGACTGTAGTTAATAATACTGTATTGCACATTTGAAAGTTGCTAAGGGAATAGATCTTAAAAGTTCTCATCATGAGAAAACAATTTGGAACTATGTATGGTGACTGATGTTAACTAGATTTGTTGTGGTGATCATTTCACAATGTATACTAATATTGAATCATAATGTTGTGTACCTAAAACTAATATAATGTTGTATACAAATTACACCTCAATTAAACAAGAGTGAAAGTATATTAATAAAGTGATTTATTGGAAAAATATTGAGTGTTCTAGCAGCAGTTAAAATATATATTCAATGATATAAAAAGGTTCTGAACTAAACAAGTTCTTTGCTTTTTATTGACACAAATAAAATTTCTGTCAAAGGAAATGAGCATTTGCATGTGGTTCAATTGTGTGCCCTAACTGCATTTTCACTAAATCTGTTGCCATCACAGGTGTCATATTTTGATCAGGTTGTCTTATGTTATAAATTAAACCTGTGGTTCTTTTTAGTGGCCTAGAAAAATTCCATAGTATTCCAAAATATGATGTAGTGTTACATAGAGTTCTGATGAGACTCAAAGACTCGTTTAGTTCATCCATCTGCCTCTTGGCTACCTTGAAAAAGGATAGAATGCTCCCTGCCTAGGAGATGAGATTTAAAAGAATAAATGGGAGAGGAGATAAAAACATGTTTCTTTTCCCCTGTGAGCCAAGCAGTAAAAGGAGTTTGGGATTTTTTTTTCTTTTTTGGCCAATAAAGACTTCTAATTAGCAAAACGTGTAAGAACTTGATTAGAGGATTGCTCATCTTAAATGAGTGTGAGATAAGTAAAATTGTGGTTAAAGAAAATGATAGTGGGGCCATGTTATAGTTAGGCTGCTTGGTGTGACTTGAAAAATACTGACAAAATGTTTCTCATCCCTTAACTCTCTCCCTTCCTAGTGACTTCTTGGGGTACCTAAAATTCAACCATTAGTAAATCATTCCTCTTAATTAATTAAAATGTCCAGAGAATCCTCTTTTCAAATACTCGTTTTATATACTGCTCCTGAGTATCTGGTAACACGAAATAGTTTTGCCAGTTGTGAAGATATGACGTTCTAAATAGTAGGTTCTAATGCAGCATGTGGAGTTGGGGGACTTGAAAAGGAGGAAACAACCAGAAAATGAGACGAGGAAGAAATAAAATTACATTTATGACTACTTTACAGTTTTGTCTAGGGATAGCTCTTGGTACTAGGTAAACTTATTAATAAATTATTTAAATTAGACAGAATGCTTGGGGCAGTGATTGGAAAAAACTAATTTTGTCTTCACATTGTTTTATATTGTGTCAGGTCTTTGCTAATCTATTTGACGTGAAATTTGCTGATTAGAGGAAAAGCTTTTCTAGTTTATGTAAGTTAAGAGTGATTTGAAAAGGAGGCTATTTAACATTATTGAAAATACTTTGCAACTCGCAGAGAAATCACTGCTTGGCTTTCAAAGTGCTTAGTAGACAATTTTGGATCCAAGCCATACATTACCTTTTCAGAGAATGCTTCAGGGCAGAACCAGGATGCGTAGGGTTGGAAATAGCAAATAGCTTTCATTGGGAAATCCAGAAAGGCATCTGTCAGATGTGACTAGTGCTACAAGACACAAAATGTCAACTTTCATTCCAGCTGAGATAACCTTCTCACCAGTGACTTTTAGAATACCACGTGGCTCTTAAGCAGCAGGCATTCATTTGAGTCTTTGGTGGCAAAAGAGGTCTTTCTTTCACATTTCCCTACTAACCTTCTCCTGCCACTCTTCACGATCTTCCATTTTGCACTTAAGTTTCCGAGGAGAGGCAATTTAAGAGGGGTAACTTTAGAGCAGTGATTCCTAAACATCTGACTGTTTCAGAGTCATCCGGGGAGTTTGTTTACCATTTTAAAACCATTTTAAGTGCATAGTTTAGTAGCATTAAATACATTCACATTGTTGTGAAAGCATCACCACAATTCATTTCCAGAGCTTTTCTCATCTCCCTAGACTGGAAATTCTGTACCCGTTAAACAATAACTCCACATTTCCTTCTCCTCCCAGCCCCTGGAAACCACCATTTTACTCTCTTTCTCTAAATTTGACTACTCTAAGTACCTCATGTAAGTGAAATCATACTTTGTTTTTCCTTATGTAACTGGTTTATTTCATTTAGCATAATGTCTTTAAGATTCATCCATGATGTAGCATATGTCAGAATTCCCTACCTTCTCAAGGCTGAATAATATTCCCTTATATGTATATACAACATTTTGTTTATCCATGCAGCCATTAGTTGACATTTGCAGCTGTGCCTGCTTCTTCCTGTGGCTTTTCCTATCCTGAGATTTGAGTTAGGTTACACAGAGGCCAATCTCTCAGGCAGCCCACAGACAGGTTACAAAGTTTCAAAAGTTGGTCAACTCTGTATTCTCCAGTTCTGGGAAAGGGATTTGGAACCATCTCCAGGGAGGGAGTGGACAAGCACAAGTAAAAATGTTACAAAATTTCTCACCAATTTGAATGTGGCTTTTTCTTGATTGGACATTCACTTGGTTACTGTAAATCTTTGAATGATTTTTTAGAGCTCCTATAAAGTTATTTTAGTCAGTATCTAGTTGTGTTTTTAAAAAATATTTCTATAGGAGAATGAGGGCCTGGAACTGCCTAGTCTCACATCTTGCTTATATCACTCTAAACTCTAACCCAGGTAGTTTTTTTAAGATGAGTATTCTGATTAAGAAGGACTGGGGTAAGACCTGGAAATATACATTTTAACAATTTCCTGCAGTTTCTGGTATATAGCCAGATTAGGACTCCTCTGTCTTGGAGTACAGACATTTATTAGAATAGTAGAGGCAGTACAAGGCCCAATGGCAGCCCTTGGCCTAACTGAGATTCATAGCCACAGGTCCCAATATGGGGACATTACGAAGAGGAGAGCATTTAAGCAAGTATGCACAGTATAATCCTTTTAAAAAATTAATTTTAATGGAGTATAGTTGCTTTACAATGTTGTATTAGTTTCTTCTGTACAGCAAAGTGAATCAGTTATACATATACATATAGCCACTCTTTTTAATATCTCCTTCCCATTTAGGTCACCACAGAGCACTAAGTAGAGTTCCATGTGCTATACAGTAGGTTCTCATGAGTTATCTATTTTATATATTACAGATGTAGGAAACAAATTTATGGTTACCAAGAGGGGAAGGAGGGTGGGATGAATTGGGAGATTGGGATTGACACAGTACACCCTTTTAAAATGTTCTCCCACAATTTGTGAGAGTCTCTTGGGTCTATATGCTCAATAGAAGAAACTGAACCTATGTATGATTCATAGGGCTATTTTGTGAAGACTATGTGTCAACTGAGTTGCTGCTCTGCCTCAGACTGATGTGTTGAAAAGCAGTTCTGAGAGGAAAAGCTTCCATCTGGCAGTTTAAAACCAAACAAAAACACCCTAGTAAAGAACAAAATTCTAGCTGGAGGAGCTCTGGAGCAGTTGTGGTGATGTTAACCCTCTTAAAATACATTGGTCAGCCTTTGCTGTGCAAAAGTTTTGAAGTTTCATTAGGTCCCATTTGTTTATTTTTGTTTCTATTTGCATTTCTCTAGGAGGTGGGTCAAAAAGGATCTTGCTGTGATTTATGTCATAGAGTGTTCTGCCTATGTTTTCCTCTAAGAGTTTGGTAGTTTCTGCCCTTACATTTAGGTCTTTAATCCATTTTGAGCTTATTTTTGTGTATGGTGTTAGGGAGTGATCTAATCTCATGCTTTTACATGTACCTGTCCAGTTTTCCCAGCACCACTTATTGAAGAGGCTGTCCATTCTCCACTGTACATTCCTGCCTCCTTTACCAAAGATAAGGTGACCATATGTGCAAGGGTTTATCTCTGGGCTTTCTATCCTGTTCCATTGATCTATCTGTCTGTTTTTGTGGCAGTACCATACTGTGTTGATTACTGTAGCTTTGTAGTATAGTCTGAAGTCAGGGAGCCTGATTCCTCCAGCTCCATTTTTCATTCTCAAGATTGCTTTGGCTATTAGAGGTCTTTTGTGTTTCCATACAAATTGTGAAATTTTTTGTTCTAGTTCTGTGAAAAATGCCAGTGGTAGTTTGATAGGGATTGCATTGAATCTGTAGATTGCTTTGGGTAGTAGAGTCATTTTCAAAATGTTGAGTCTTCCAATCCAAGAACACGGTATATCTCTCCATCTATTTGTATCATCTTTAATTTCTTTCATCAGTGTCTTATAATTTTCTGCATACAGGTCTTTTGTCTCCCTAGGTAGGTTTATTCCTAGATATTTTATTCTTTTTGTTGCAGTGGTAAATGGGAGTGTTTTCTTGATTTCACTTTCAGATTTTTCATCATTAGTATATAGGAATGCCAGAGATTTCTGTGCATTAATTTTGTATCCTGCCACTTTACCAAATTCATTGATTAGCTCTAGTAGTTTTCTGGTAGCATCTTTAGGATTCTCTATGTATAGTATCATGTCATCTGCAAACAGTGACAGCTTTACTTCTTCTTTTCCTATTTGGATTCCTTTTATGTGTTTTTCTTCTCTGATTGCTGTGGCTAGAACTTCCAAAACTATGTTGAATAATAGTGGTGAGAGTGGGCAACCTTGTCTTTTTCCTGATCTTATTGGAAATGGTTTCAGTTTTTCACCATTGAGGATGAAAAGCTTTTGCACAGCAAAGGAAACCATAAACAAGACCAAAAGACAACCCTCAGAATGGGAGAAAATATTTTCAAATGAAGCAACTGACAAAGGACTAATCTCCAAAATTTACAAGCAGCTCATGCAGTTCAATAACAAAAGCCAAAAACCCAATCCAAAAATGGGCAGAAGACATAAATAGACATTTCTCCAAAGAAGATATACAGATTGCCAACAAACACATGAAAGAATACTCAACATCATTAATCATTAGAGAAATGCAAATCAAAACTACAATGAGATATCATCTCACACTGGTCAGAATGGCCATCATCAAAAAATCTAGAAACAATAAATGCTGGAGAGAGTGTGGAGAAAAGGAACACTCTTGCACTGTTGGTGGGAATGTGAATTGGTACAGCCACTATGGAGAACAGTATGGAGGTTCCTTAAAAAACTACAAATAGAACTACTATATGACCCAGCAATCCCACTACTGGGCATATACCCTGAGAAAACCATAATTCAAAAAGAGTCATGTACCAAAATGTTCATTGCAGCTCTATTTACAATAACCAGGACATGGAAGCAACCTAAGTGCCCATCAACAGATGAATGGATAAAGAAGATGTGGCACATATATACAATGGAATATTACTCAGCCATAAAAATAAACAAAATTGAGTTATTTGTAGTGATATGGATGGACCTAGAGTCTGTCACACAGAGTGAAGTAAGTCAGAAAGAGAAAAATAAATACCGTATGCTAACACATATATATGGAAACTAAGAAAGAAAAAAAAAAGGTCATGAAAAACCTAGGGGTAAGACAGGAATAAAGACACAGACCTACTAGAGCATGGACTTGAGGATATGCGGAGGGGGAAGGGTAAGATGTGACAAAGTGAGAGAGTGGCATGGACATATATACACTACCAAACGTAAAATAGATAGCTCGTGGGAAGCAGCCGCATAGCACAGGGAGATCAGCTAGGTGGTTTGTGACTACCTAGAGGGGTGGGATAGGGAGGGTTGGAGGGGGGGAGACTCAAGAGGGAAGAGAGATGGGAACATATGTATATGTATAACTGGTTCACTTTGTTATAAAGCAGCAACTAACACACCATTGTAAGGCAATTATACTCCAATAAAGATGTTAAAAAAAAATTGGTCAGGAGAAACACAATTGGTAGAGGAGGTGGCAGCTGCCCCAGAAGTCTGGAGAATAAGGGAATGGCAGTCCTAGTAGCATGCAGTGCACCAACAATTGTTGGTCATACCTCAGGCAGAAGCAATGGCCTTGGCTAAGCCAGCCCTTTTCTTCAGATGTGTTAAAACATATCTTAATCTTTGCAGTTGCATAAGGGTGAGTGACTTTTGTGAAGGAATGTGTATTGGGATGAAACTCCTTTTATGCAGAACAGGGTTGATAGGCACTGCGTCCTTCCAGTGAGGCCTGGATTTTTGTTACAAGAACAGGTAGGTAAAGAACTGTATTTTAAAAGCAGGGAATATTTCCTGAGACAAAGGTGACAATGTTAAACATTATGAATGGGAACAACTCCTAACAAACATCCTCAAGATTAGATTCGGTGTTATTAGCTGATTACTCTCGTGTGTGTGTGTGTGTGTGTGTGTGTGTGTGTGTGTGTGTGTAAAGATTATTCAGAATCTTTTCAGTGCTATATATGCATCTAATTTGTTCTCTGGTTAGCAGCTGTGCATGTCATGTGCAAGGCCTCTTGTTGGTTGGTGACTTTGTTTGCCCTGCTCACTGAACAAAGTGATGGAAATGGAAATTGTTTACTATGGTAACCCTAATTCTATTAGGGTTAAGTTATTTGCATGAGAAGTATAAGACTGGAACATCTCATGAAGTACCAGTGGCGTCTCTTTCTCTGGAGAGTTTTTTAAAGAAAGAAGAAATAATTGCTTTAGCTTTGTGGGATAATTCTGCTATAATCCTGGCTAGAGATAGAAAGGTGAACTAGACGCCCTCTCAAAGCTCTTTTAAACTTTAAAGGCTTTCATTTGATGTGCTTGGCACAATTGCTCATATAGTCAATCGCATGGCTCTACATAAATTGGAAATCTGTCTTTACTCCTCTGCAAGTACTGACCATTTTGCTCACCACAGAGTATTTTAGACCTTGAGAGAGGTCGGGGTTAACCTCCCCAAGCTACCATGTTGTGTGCAGTTCCGGCTTTAGCAACACTTGTTATGTATCTGGATCTGTGAGCAAGGTTTCTCTGCCATTTCCAACATTTGTGCAGAGATTTGCTAAAGCAATAACATATCATGAGGTAGGGGCCCCCTTTGGCAGAAAGTCAAAAGTTATTTTATTACAATTTATTTTTTATTTTTAATTGATGTATACTTCATTTAAAATACTATATTAGTTTCAGGTGTACATCATAGTGATTCAGTATTTTTATAGATTATACTACATTGTAAATTATTAGGAGATAATGGCTATAATTCCCTATGCTGTACAATATAAACTTGTTGCTTATCTATTTTATAGATAGCAGTTTGTATCTCTTAATCCCATACCGCTAATTTGTCCCTCCTCCCTCCCCTCTCCCCTTTGGTAACCAGAAGTTTGTTCTCTATATTTGTGAGTATGTTTCTGTTTTGCATATGTATGTATATTCATTTGTATTATTTTTTAGGTTACACATATAAGGGATATAACACAGTATTTGTCTTTTTCTGTCTGACTTATTTCACTAAGCATAATATTCTCCAGGTCCATCCACATTGTGCAAATGGCAATATTTCATTCTTATTTATGGCTGAGTAATATTCCATTGTGTATATACATATATATATATATATATATATATATATATATATATATATATATATACCACATCTTTTCTTTTAATTTAACATCTTTATTGGAGTATAATTGCTTTACAATGTTGTGTTAGTTTCTGCTGTATAACAAAGTGAATCAGCTATATGGATGACTGTATTAAGAAGATGTGGCATGCAGCTGCTTCCCAACTAACAGCTGCATATCACATTTCTTTTTTTTTTTTTTTTTTTTTTTCGGTATGCAGGCCTCTCACTACTGTGGCCTCTCCCATTGAGGAGTGCAGGCTCCGGACGTGCAGGCTCAGCGGCCATGGCTTACGGGCCCAGTCGCTCCACGGCATGTGGGATCCTCCCAGACCGGGGCACGAACCCGTGTCCCCTGCATCAGCAGGCGGACTCTTAACCACTGCGCCACCAGGGGAGCCCCCACATTTCTTAATACAGTCATCCACTGATGGGCACTTGGGTTGCTTTCATGTCTTGGCTATTGGATATAGTGAACATTATACTATGAACATTGCTATGTTCATAGTACATGAACATTGGGGTGCATGTATCTTTTTGAATTAGTGTTTTAATTTTTTTCCAGATATATACCCAGGAGTGGACTTGCTGGATCATATGGTAATTCAATTTTTATATTTTTTTGAGGAATCTCCATACTGTTCTCCATAGTGGCTGGAAATTTACATTTCTACCAACAGTGTACAAGGGTTCTCTTTTCTCCACATCTTCTTCACATTTGTTATATGTAGACTTTTGATGATAGGCACTCTGAGAGGTGTGAGGTGATATCTCATTGTGGTTTTGATTTGCATTTCTCTAATCATTAGAGATGTTGAGTGCCTTTTTGTGTGCCTGTTAGCCATCTGCATGTCTTCTTTGGAAAAAAAGTCTATTCAGGTCTTCTGCCATTTTTTTGATTGGGTTGTTGTTTTTTATGATATTCAGTTGTATGAGCTCTTTGTATATTTTGGATATTAACCCCTTATTGGTCACATCTTTTGCAAATATTTTCTCCCATTCAGTAGGTTGTCTTTTCGCTTTGTTGATGGTTTCCTTTGCTGTGCAAATGTATTTAACTGTTCATACTATTCTCTTTTGATTTTTTGTGTCTCTGTGGTATTGTTATTTCTCTTCTTTCATCTCTTATTTTGTTTATTTGGGTCCTCTCTTCCTTTTGGTGAGCCCAGCTAAATTTTATTAATTTTGTTTATCTTTTCAAAAAACCAGCCCTTATTTTCATTGATCATTTCTATTGTTTATTATTACTATTTTATTTATTTACTCTCTGATCTTTATTATTTCCTTCTTTCTGTTGATTTCAGGTTTTGTTTGTTTTTCTAATTATTTTAATTGTTAGGGTAGGTTGTTCATTTGAGATTTTTCTGGTTTCTTGAGGAAGGTCTGTATCACTATAAACTTCCCTCTTAGAACTGTTTTTCTTCATCCCATAGATTTTGGGAAATTGCGTTTCCATTTTTATTTGTTTTGAGGTATTTTCTAGGTTCCTCTTTGATCTCATCATTGATCCATTGGCTTTTTAGTGGCACGTTGTTTCATTTCCACATGTTTGTTCTTTTCCCAGTTTTCTTTCTGTAGTTGATTTCTAGTTTTATGAAGTTGTAGAGATAGAAATCTGGAGATAGAATAGCTAGAGCCTGTGCAGGGTGTGAAGTGAGACTTCCTCTCTGCTCAGTCACTGTCACAGCCCTGTCAGGGACAGGTTCTCATCCCAAGTTGCTGGAGTGGAAGCCCTGTGGGTGAGGCTTGAACTGGCTCTGTTCCCTTTAAGTGTGTGTTTTTCCTTTCCCCCACCATGCACTGGACCTTTGCCCCAAAAAGTAGACTGCTGAAGCAAGCGGGGTTTGTGTGCCTACAGAGGTCAGATGCTCTGCCTGTGTTTGCATCTACGGCTCCACTTAGACAGCCCACAATTGCATATCTTCCCAGTCATGGCTGCCCCAGATCTAGTGCCACACTGTGATGTGGAATTTGCAGGGCTGGGGTATTTGCTGGGCTCGGGCTAAGGAGTGCAGTGAAGCAGTCATGGGAAACTTGGCAGCAGCTAGGGCAGACCTCTCCGCCCTGCCTGGGAGCAAGCCAGCACCCGTGCACTCCTCGCACGTGAAGTCCAGGCTTCTTTAGCCTTTTTATTTTTCCTAGCAGTTTTTCAAGCCAATAAGGGGGTTTGTGTCCTCCATGTTGGATCCCAGAAGTGGAAGAGCCAGTCTGTGGCTTGACCTGCTCACTTCCCAGGGCAAGAGTCTACCCATGTGATCTCCCTTTTCCTCTTAGTCCCCTCCCAGCAGCAGAGACCCTGACCCGATTGTTTCTTCCCATCCTACCCAATTACGTGCGTAGTTTTCTTACAGCCTCGGTTTTATAGGAGTCCTTCTGATAGTTTCCAGTTAGTTTTCCATAAAAGTTTTTCCACATGTAGCTGTATTTTTGGTGTGTCTTTTGGAGGGAGGTGAGCTCCACATCCTCTTACTCCATCATCTTGATTTCCGAATCCAAAAGTCACTTTTTAAACTATAAGAACTGAAACCTTTTCAACACCATCACCCACCTCCACCTCTTCCCACACCTAAACCAGTGTACCTTTGATTGTTAGGTGTTTGTGTTGGTTTAGCCAATGGTTACAAACAAAGCCTGGGCTGAACAGAGGAGGAAACAGGCTTTGAACAAACAGTACTTTAGTAGAGCAAAAGCTGTGGTAAGTTAAACCCACCTTAAGCCACTGTAGAACAACTAAGGAGCCCAAGGAGGAATGGGATTGGGGGAGAGCATGGGATTAGAGTATCCCTATATATGTAGTGCAGGGTAGGTATGGCTTTCTACAATCAGATAAATGAGCAAATAAATGAATGAATGAATAAGAAGTTTCAAAAGGTTCTTGACACTTATGATAATGCTTTTTCATCAATATACAACACTACTGAATACAGTAGCTCCTTGCTTCACTCGTTTGCCTTACACAAAACAACAGGAGCAGACAAGAGCTCTTGCCTTACAAATCTCTCAGATGACGAGATGTAATTGTTGGTATAATTGAGGGGGATTATTCTGAACTAATCATTTTTCTTTGGCAAAGTTGATGGCAAAATTCAAAATAGTTTTCTAAAGTTTGAAATGAAGTCACAGTGCTACTTAATTTCTATTGGGGATCCCACCCTGTAGAGGAGCAACACCTAGTGTTGGAATTTAACTATTGTCCTTATTCACTTTATATATTTTTAGCTATCTTCTTCTTCTTTACAATTTCTTGAAGATATACTGTTGCATTCACTTTAGTGGGGGGAAGAAGAGAATGGATTTGGAAGCACTTTGAGCTCTCAGGAAATGTGCTTAATAAGAATGAAGCATTATTGTATTTTTCATTACCTTATTTTTATATGTTAGAGCATTTTGCTTGTGAATTGAATAAGCCGTGGAGGAAGACAGTTATCATTTAAGTATAGATCTCCTTCATATTTTTGATGTTATCAGAATTTATTTTATTTTTATTTTGGGATTTTTCCCCAACTTCATTGAGGAATAATTGACAAATATAATTTTACATGTTTAAAATGTGCAAGATGTTTTGATATACATATATATTGCAGAATGATTACCAAGATCAAGATTATTAACACATTCATCACCTCACATAGTTAACTTTTTCCTTTTTTTGGTGAGTACACTTAAGATCTACTTTCAGCAACTTTCAAGTATATGATACTGTACTATTATCTATAGGCATCATGCTGTACGTTACCTCCTCAGAACTTATTCTTCCTATAACTGAAAGTTTTTACCCTTTAACTTACATGTCTCCATGTTCCCCCCTCCGCAGTCTCAGCAACCACTATTACATTCTCAGTTTCTTTCTTTTTTGAAAATTAATTAATTTATTTATTTTTGGCTGCATTAGGTCTTCGTTGCAGCACGCGGGCTTTCTCTAGTTGTGGCGAGTGGAGGCTACTCTTCGTTGTGGTGTGTAGGCTTCTCATTGTGGTGGCTTCTCTTGTTGGGGAGCATGGGCTCTAGGTGTGCAGGCTTCAGTAGTTGTGGCACATGGGCTTAGTTGCTCCGTGGCATGTGGGATCTTCCCAGACCAGGGGTCAAATGCGTGTCCCCTGCATTGGCAGACAGATTCTTAACGACTGCACCACCAGGGAAGTCCCTATTCTCTGGTTCTATGAAATCAACTTTGTGCCCAGATTCCACATATAGGTGACAGCACACTGTGTTTGTCTTTCTGTGTCTGCTTATTTCACTTAGCATAATGTCCTCCAGGTTCATCCATGTTGTTGCATATGGCAGGATTTCCGTCTTTTTATGGCTACACAGTATTTCATTATAGTTGTATGTATATATATATATATATATATATATATATATATATATATATATATATACACATCACACTTTCTTTCGCCATTCAACAGTTGATAGCCATTTAGATGTTTCTGTATCTTGGCTACTGTGAATATTGCTGCAATGAACATTGGAATACAGATATCTCTTTGAGATACTGATTTCATTTCCTTTGGATATATATCCAGAAGTGGGATTGCTGGATCATATGGTCATTCTATTTTTAATTTTTTAGGGACATTCATATTATTTTCCATAATGGCTATACCAATTTACGTTCTCACCAACAGTATATAAGGGTTCTCTTTTCTCCACATTGTCACTAACATTTTTTATCTCTCTTGTCTTTTGTTTTTGTTTTGGCCATGCCATGTGGCTTGCAGGATCTCAGTTCCCTGACCAGATTGAACCTGGGCCCTCCGCAGTGAAAGTGCCGAATTGTAACCACTAGACCACCAGGGAACTCCCTCTCTTGTCTTTTGATAATAACTATTTGAAAAGGTATGCAATGATATCTCAGTATGGTTTTGGTTTAGAGTTTCTAATGATTAGTGATGTTGAGTACCTTCTTATGTACCTATTGACCACTAGTGTGTCTTCAGAAAAATATCTATTCAGGTCCTTGCCCATTTTTAATTAGATTATTTGCTTTTTTTTTTGCTATTGAGTTGTATGATTTCTTTATATATTTCTGATATTAACCACTTATTAGACACAGAGTTTGCAAATATTTTCTCTCATTTTGTAGGTTATATTTTCTATTTATTGATTGTTTCCTTTGCTGTGCAGAAGCTCTTTAGTTTGATTTAGTCCCACTTGTTTATTTTAGTTTTTGTTGCCCATGTTTTTGGAGTTTTATTCAAGAAATCCTTGCCAAGACCAATATGAAAGAGCTTCTTCTCTATGTTTTCTTCTATGAGTTTTATGGTTTCAGGTCTTACAGTTAATTCTTTAATGCATTTTGAGTTGATTTTTGTGAGTGGTGTAAGATAGGAGTCCAGTTGCATTCTTTTGTATGTGAATATCCAATTTTCCCAACAACATTTATTGAAGAGATTATCCTTTCCCCATTGCATGTTCTTGGTGCCTTTGTCAAAAATTAACTGACCATATATGCATTGGTTTGTTTCTGGGCTCTATTCTTTTCCACTGGTCTGTGTGCTTGTCTTTTAGCCTATACCATTCTGTTTTGATTACTATAGCTTTGTAATATAGTTTGCAATCAGGAAGTGTGATACCTCCAGCTCTGTTCATCTTTCTCAAGATTGCTTTTGTTGTTTGAGATCTTTTGTGGTTCTATACAAATTTTAGGATAGTTTTTTTTATTTCTGCGAAAATGCCACTGGAGTTTTGATAGGAATTGCTTTGAATTTGTAGATTGCTTTGGACAGTATGGACTTAAAAAATTAGTTTGTTCTATC
The DNA here is from genome assembly GCF_937001465.1 of Orcinus orca. Classification (NCBI taxonomy): domain Eukaryota; kingdom Metazoa; phylum Chordata; class Mammalia; order Artiodactyla; family Delphinidae; genus Orcinus; species Orcinus orca. The sequence goes on from NC_064580.1 coordinate 75,091,629, forward strand.
AAAAACATAGACTATCTTTCCATTTATTTGTGTCTTTGTCAATTTCTTTCACCAATCTGTTAACAATTTTAGTGTGCAGGTCTTTCACCTTCTTGTCTAAATTTATTTCTAATTATTTTATTGTTTTTGATGTTATTGCAAATGGGATTGCTTTCTTAATTCTATTTGAGATAGTCCATTATTAGTGTATAGAAGTACACTTTTTTTTAACATCTTTATTGGAGTATAATTGCTTTACCATGGTGTGTTAGTTTCTCCTTTATAACAAAGTAAATCAGTTTGCCAACAAACACGTGAAAGAATGCTCAACACCATTAATCATTAGAGAAATGCAAATCAAAACTACAATGAGATATCATCTCACACCAGTCAGAATGGCCATCATCAAAAAATCTAGAAACAATAAATCCTGGAGAGAGTGTGGAGAAAAGGAACACTCTTGCACGGTTGGTGGGAATGTAAATTGATAGAGCCACTATGGAGAACAGTATGGAGGTTCCTTAAAAAACTACAAATAGAACTACCATATGACCCAGCAATCCCACTATTGGGCATATACCCTGAGAAAACCATAATTCAAAAAGAGTCATGTACCAAAATGTTCATTGCAGCTCTATTTACAATAGCGAGGACATGGAAGCAACCTAAGTGCCCATCAACAGATGAATGGATAAAGAAGATGTGGCACATATAAACAATGGAATATTACTCAGCCATAAAAAGAAATGAAAATGAGTTATTTGTAGTGAGGTGGATGGACTTAGAGTCTGTCATTCAGAGTGAAGTAAGTCAGAAAGAGAAAAACAAATACTGTAAGCACACTGGTTTTTGTATGTTGAATTTGTATCCAGCAACTTTTCTGATTCATTCATTATTTTGGTAGAGTCTCACAATTTTCTATACATAAGATCATGTCATCTGCACACATTTATTACTATTATGGAATTGTTGTCTGTGTCTACCTGTAGATCTGTTAATAATTGGTTGATATATTTGAGTTCTTCTATATTGGATGTGTAAAATTTTACATTGGTATATCCTCTTGATGAATTGACCCATTTATCATTATATGATGATCTCTTTGTCTCATGTTACAGCTTTGGAGGTAAAGTCTATTTTGTCTGATATAAGTATAGCCACCTCTGCTCTTCTTTGGTTTCCATTTTCATAGAATATCTTTTTCCAACCCTTTACTTTGAGTATGTGTGTGTCCTTAAAGCTTGTGTGAGTCTCTCCTAGGCAGCATATACTTGGGTCTTATTTTTCAGCCACTCTACATCATTTAACTGGAGAATTTAAATCACTTACATTTAGGGTAATTATTGACATTTTGTTAATTTCTCTCTTATTGTTTTGTAGTTCCTTTCTTCCTTTCTTCCTCTCTTGTTATCTTTCTTTTTGAATTGATGTGGGTTTGTTTTTTGTTTGTTTTTTGGTATGGTAGTGGTATTCTTTGATTATTTTCTCATTATCATTTAGGTATATATTATGTTTTTGCTTTGTGATTACCTTAAGGCTTTCATAATACATCTTATAATTTTAACAATCCTTGTAAAACAACCATTTAACTTAAATTGCATACAAAAGCTCTACACTTCTACTTGTTTTCCCTGATGTTTTATGTTATTGATGCCACAATTTACATCTTTTTATGTTGTGTATCCAATAACAAAATATTGGAGCTATAGTTATTTTTAATACTTTTGTCCTTAAATCTATATCATAGAGTTCCAAGTGATTTACACACCACCATTGCAGTATTGGATTATTTTGAATTTGACTATATGCTTACCTTTACCAGTGAATTTTACACTTTCATATGTTTCCATGTTATTAATAAGCATCCTTGTTTTTTTCAACTTAAATAACTCACTTTTACATTTCTTGTAAGACAGATCTAAGGATGATAATTTTCCTAAGCTTTTGTTTGTCTGGGGAAGTCTTTTCCCTTACTTCATTTCTGAGGGACAACTTTGCTTCATAAAGTATTCTTGGTTGGTAGTTTTGTTTTTTTTTTTTTCCTTTGAGCACTTTGAATATATCATTCCATTCTCTCCTGCTCTGCAAGGTTTCTGCTGAGAAATCTGCCTATAATCTTATTAGGACTGCCTTGTATGTGATAAGTCTTTTTTCTCTTGCTGCTTTCAGAATTCTGCCTTTGGTTTTTGAGTTTGATTATACTGTATCTTGTTAAAGATCTTTTTGAGTTGAATCTGTTTGGAGATCTTTGAGCTTCTTGTACCTGGATGGTATAAGATTTCTCCAGATTTGAGAGCTTTTCAGACATTATTTCCTTAAATAGGTTTTCTGTCCTTTTCTCTTCTCACTCTTCTCCTTCTGATACTCCCATAATGTGAGTTTCCTTTCAGTTGATAGTGTCCCATAATTCGTGCAGACTTGCTTCACTCTTATAGTTTAATTTATTTTCTCCTCTTATTGGATAATATCAAGAGATCTGTCTTCAAGTTTGCATATTCTTTCTTCTGCTTGGTTGACCCTACTATTGAAGCTCTCTATTTCATTTTCATTTCGTTCATTTTATTCTTCAGCCCCAGAATGTCTGTTTGGTTCATTTTTATGATTCCTATCACTTCATTGAACTTCTCATTTTATTTATGCATTGCTTTCCTGAGTTAATTGAATTGTCTATATTCTCTTGACTCTTGCTGAGCTTCTTTAAAATAATTATTTTGGATTATTTTTCAGTTAACTATCACATTTCCATTTCTTTGGGGTCAGTTTGGGAAATTATTATGTCTCTAGTGGTGTTAATGTTTTCTTGCTTTTTCATGTTTCTAATGGCTTTACATTGACGTCTGTACATTTGAGGGAGCAGTCACCTCTTCCAGCCTTTTCAAACTAGCTTCAGTGGGCAAAGACTTTCACCTGAAGGTGGCTGAAGGGCACTGACTGGGTTATGCACAGTCTCTAGTTCCTGGGGGAGCACAGTGGCTGGTCTCTGTGCATCTCCATCACCTGAGGTCAATGTTGGCAAAGACTGCAGAGATCCTGAAGGTGGCAGTGGTGGCTAAGGCTATTGGGGTCCTCAGAGGCAAAGACTGCTGGGGTTCTCTTGTTCTTTTTTTGGCTTATGGGAGGAAGTTCTAGTTGAGGAGTTCTCTCTTGGCACCAGATTTTGTGTGCTTGCACTCTGAGTGGCATCAGAACTGGGATCCTGGAATTAGGCACACATAGAAGTACCATAGCCCCTGTGTCCTGGGGCACAGGTGTACTTTCTATGGCAATGGTACTAGTTTTCTGAGGTGCAGGCATGTAGAGATGTCCCATAGAACTGGATCTCAGCTCTCTGGGTCTTGAAACTGTGACTTGGTCCTGGGGGATGGGGATGCAGCAGTGGCAGAGACTCTAGGATGACAGGGTGCAGCAGTGGCTTGGGTCCAGGGGACAAGGTGTAGTAGCATCACACCCTGGGGAAGGTGGGTCAAAGTCAGACTCTGGCCCCAGGGTGATAGTCGTAGAATAGCAGCAGCTTGGTTATGGTGGTGGCAGATCAAAGCTGTGACTTAGAATCCCAGGAGCAAGGCCCAGAGCTGCTATAGTGCATCCCAGTGATGGTAGGTCAAAGCCATGGTTTAGAATACATGGGTAAGTTGCAGAACAGCAGCAGCTGGGCCTGATGCTGGTCCATTAAAGCCACATGTTGGGAACACCCAGAGGATGGCGTGCAAAGTGGCAGCAGTGTGGATGGGGCCACAGCCCTGACTTACTACCTGAAGTCAGGGTGCAGAGCAGCAGCAGTGCAACTCTGATTATGGTGGGTCAAAGCCACAACTTAGGACCTGGAGGCAGAGTACAGAGCAGCAGCAGCTCTTGTCCTATAGATTCAAGGCACTACAGTGCCCTGATCCTGGAGGGCTGGGCACAGCAGTGACTGGGACACTTGGGAGCAGGTCTCACTGCAACAACAGCTCCAGCCCCAAGGAGGAGACACAACAGTGGGGACTCTAGGCAGCTCCATCAACTCGGTTTAGTATTGGTGAAGATGTTTGGAGTCCTTAGTAGCAAATGCTTCAAACATCCATGGTGTGAGGCTTGTTGGGGTTCTCCTGCTCTTTTTTACCGATGGGTTGAAATCCTTCCAAGGTGGGGCCCTCCTGGTGCCAAACTTCTCTGGACTGCTGGCAGTGGTGACACAGGTAAAATGCTTCCTATGCTTTTCTATGTAGCCACCTTCAGGGTTTTTTTGTTTTTTTTGTTTTTTTTTTTTTGTGGTATGTGGGCCTGTCACTGCTGCGGCCTCTCCCGTTGCAGAGCACAGGCTCCGGACGTGCAGGCCCAGTGGCCATGGCTCACGGGCCCAGCCGCTCTGCGGCACGTGGGATCTTCCTGGACTGGGGCACGAACCTGTGTCCCCTGCATCGGCAGGCAGACTCTCAAACACTGCGCCACCAGGGAAGCCCCACCTTCAGTTTTTTAGCTCCTCAGAGTTTCTCCTGATTCTTCATCGTAGTCCAGAGTTTCTAGGGCTATTTTTGTCAGTTTTAATTTTATTTATTGTTCATGTAGTTTTTTGTGTGAGAGACAAGTGTTGTGACTTCCTAGCCCTCCATCTTGCAGATGTCATCTCCCTATTTTTAAAATTTTGTTATATTTTAATTTTTTACCTTATTTTATTCTTTCTTATTTTATTTTATTTATCAAGTCACTTAACCTCTCTAAGGCACAATTCCTAACCTGGAAAATAAGAACAATTGTACTTACCCCAAAAGCATTACTTTAAAGATAAATCATGTAAATTAATACTATATCATGGAATTAAATTTTTTTTCTTATTTATATTTGGATATATTTAGAGACCTGACTATACAATTTGCAAACTGTTGTTTGTCCCTGTTAGGCAATTCTTCAAATATATTTGAATCAATTCTTTGCTTCTCTAACTGTACAGCAATATCCTCTGTATATGTTTCTTCAGCTGGAAAATGAGAATGATTTAGATTGCCTCACAGGGCACAGTGAGATAGGCACCTCAAATTTATCCCTACACTTGTTAGAAATGAAGTCCAATGCTTCTTGCTCCCCCTCTGGTGCTCCCTTAGCATGGTAAGAAAGGAATAGAGTAAGGGCTCAATGCCTAATCCAGAAAATAAGAACAATTGCACGTACCTCAAAAGCATTATTTTGAGGATTGTATGAAATAAAGCTTGTAAAGTGCTTGATACATGCTTAATCAATGTTAGTTACCATTATTCAAAGACACCTCTCCATGCTGAAAAGCCCTTTCTTCTTCCTGAGATCAATGCCTCTCCTTTGCTTCAAAACTCTAGTCAAAACCTTTCGTCTAGAGACAATGAGAATAGTTCTCAAAGCAATTGGTACACCGACCTATCCTACTGAGCAAAGGAAGTGTCCATTTTTTAAAAATTCCATGTGTAAGGAAATGAGAGTAGAGAGAATTTGTCCATTTCTTGGAACAAGATGGTAGAGGTCTTCAGTGAATATTTTTCAACTGACCAACCAAATATATATATATATATATATATATATATAGATATATATATTTTTTTTTTTTTTTTTTTTTTTTTTTGCGGTACACGGGCCTCTCACTGTTTTGGCCTCTCCCATTGTGGAGCACAGGCTCCGGACGCGCAAGCTCAGCGGCCATGGCTCACGGGCCTAGCCGCTCCGCGGCATGTGGGATCTTCCCGGACCGGGGCATGAACCCCTGTCCCCTGCATCGGCAGGCGGACTCTCAACCACTGCGCCACCAGGGAAGCCCCCAAATATATTTTTTTAAAATGGGGAACGGAGCCAAGGGTTTGACAAATGTGGTCCTTTGTGGAAAAGATATGCAAATCCTATAGAAAAACATTAATCAATTTCTTAGTAAAACCTGGAGCCTGAAATGGGTAGTGGATTTGAGCAGTTAATTCATTTATTTAAAAATATTATTGCAATTACACTATTATATGTATAATCCATGCTCATTATTGAAAATATAGAAAACACACATAAGCAGGAAAAAATCCTCAATGATTATTTAAATAAGAGATTACCCTTCTCAAAAATTTGGTATATGGATTTCCAGATGTTCTCAGGTGTGCATGTGTGTGTGTGCACGTGTGTATATGCTAAATAAATGAATAAATAAAATTTTTAACAAAAATGGGATATTATTCATTGTTCTTTGTGGTTTTTCACTTATATCTATCTTGACTATCTGTCCATGATAAAAGTTCTAAGCATCTTAAAAGCTTATTTTTATAAAGTTACTTTTTTCATGCAATGTTTCAGGCTGGAGGAATCCTTTAATAATGCCTGCTGGAAACTTCATTTTTGTGTCAGCTGCAATATCTGCAATCAGCCAATTTTGCTACTTAACTAGGGGGACTCTACAGAACTGATTTTGGTCAAATAAGAAATCTAAGTATTGAGGAGGTATCAGCTTCCCAAGTGTAAGTGGTCTTCTTTCTGCTGCCCTCAGCAGTCCTGAAATATTTTTCAAAAGTAAGCATAAAAAAATAGAATTTGCTTCATCCCTTCAGGGGGTAATGACTCAGTTAAGAAACATCTCTCTCAGCAGTAGTTATGTTGGAGGTGCTCATAATAATTTTCTGTTCTGTAATAAAACTTCACTTAGAAATAGCTGGAAGGATTTCCACTTCCGTGGGAATGGGGATGGGGAGAAGGCAGAACCTTTGAAATGATAGAACTACTGAGTGACACCCATGTAACTGCCAAAGAGGACATAGGCTTTTATGGAGAACTTACTAACTACCTATACTGACATTTCTTGGGATTCTGGGCCTGCTGGGCCCAAGGCTTTGCTAGAGAAACATTCCCCAAATCCTGGACTGTCAGTCTTCATATGAGATACTGCATATGTCTTCCCATTCAAAAGAATTCTAGAGAAGACCTGAGGCTTCTGGAATCTGTTTTTAATGTCCACAATCTTAAGTTTGTGGAGCTTTCATGGCTGTTAAACTTCAAAGAGTCTAAATATGTATGATTGCTTCATATCGTTTTTGAAGATGCTTCATGTTCTGCCAAATCAGAAAAAAAGTCCCTACTTCTTCCCTGTGGTATGGTTTTGTGCTATTGAAAACAGAGAAAGCCTGAAGAACTCTCCAGTGGCAGGCCTTCATTTTATGATTTATGGGTGATTTTAAAATTTGAGGTTCCTAATTTCCATGCCAAAAAGAAAAGTATTCTTTTTCTTCTGTTTCCCTAAAATCTACAAAATGTTCACACTGCTCTTTTGAGGTCCCTGTACCTCACTATTTTTACATATAGTGTCCCTTTTTCTTTATAAACACCAGAGTGTTAGAGACTACACAAAGGATTAAGCTGAATATTAGGTCATCTATAACTTATTGAAAAATTTCTCTTATTTCAACTCTTAGACACACCCACCTTTCCTCATCAGTAGTAAGAAAAGGAAGTGGAAAAATAAACCATCATTTTCTGGGTGGTTATTAAACATCAGACACTGTACTGGAAAATTTGCATATGCTATCCAGATGTCAGCTGATATTATCCTGTGCTTTGAAATTTCCATAATTTTGGCACAAGTCCTCTAATATACATTGTGAGGTCTACTGCTCTCCCTGTAATTTCTGTGAATCCTCAGGGAATTATGGTATCATAATCACATCTGTTTTTGAGTTCCTGCTTCCACTAATCTATTGCATAGTTTTTCTAACATCCATCCAGTTATGGAACTCTGTTCCTATCCCTTGATTTCCTCCCAAATTGCTTGTAGAAGCATTGTGTAGCAAAGAGCACACTTGACTTGCAACTTGGAATCAAAGAGAGATTTTCCACTGATGCAAAATGAGCAACTTGGAACTTTATTTTAGGAATGCCTCTTTTTGCAAGTCTTTTGGCCATACTGCTATGAGGAATTTCTCACCAGTCATCATATTCCACAGGTTCCAGCATGCTTCCATATTGCTCAGCCCTCTCTCCCTCAAGGCTCCCCTTATATCTCCCTGCTACTCTGTTTGCCATGCTCCGCCAGAGCCACTCTCCCTGAACTTAATTCTCTTATTTTGTTACATAAAACAATGGTTCTCTGTCTATTTACTCATTGTATTAGTATGCTACTGCTGCCATAACAAAATACCACAGCTTGGATGGCTTAGACAAGAGAAACTTATTTTCTCACAGTTCTGGATGCGGAAGTCCAAGATCAAGGTGCCAACAAGGTTGGTCTCCCTCCTTGGCTTGCAGATGTCACCTTTTCTTTGTGTCTTTACATGGTCTTTTCTCTGTGATCACATTCTCCTGGTATCTCTTCTTCTTCTTATAAGGACACTAGACCTGTTGTATTAAGGCCCACCCTTATGACCTCATTTTCCTTAATTGTCTGCTTAAATGCCCTGTCCCCTAATACAGTCTCATTGGAAGTTAGAGCTTCAACATGAATTTTGTGGGACACAATTCAGTCCATAACACTCATCTTAAGACCTATCATTTTTTATCCAGAGACAAATTAACATAATATGAAAAACATAAGTCCGCACATGCTGGGGGCTCACTCTTCAGAAGAACCTACAGGTTAGTAGATGATGCTTTGAGATTTCATTCTCTCCATTCACCTCTCCTCTCCTCCTTCTCCTCCTCCCCCCTCTCTCCCTCCTCTTCCTTATTCTTCTTCTTCTTCTTCCTCTTCCTCTTCCCCTTCCTCTCCTCTTCTCCTTCTCCATCTTCACTCTCTCTTTCTCTCTCTCTCCCTCTCTCTCTCCAGCCTAGCAATGGATGATGTAGTAGACTAAATAATGGACACCCCTAAATACCAGGTTCTAATCCCAGGAACTTGTGAATGTTACCTTACTTAGAAAAATATACTTTGCAGATGTGGTTAACTTTATGATTTTGATATGGGGAAATTATCCTGGATTATCGAGGTGGGTCCTAAATGTAATTATATGTATCCACATAAGAAGAAGGCAGAATGAGATTTGACACACATAGAGGAAAAGGTGATATGAAGATGGAGCAGAGAGAGATTTGAAGATTGAAGTGATATGGCCACAAGCCAAAGAAAACCAACAATTATCAAAAACTGAGTCAAGAAATTGATTCTACTCTAGGGCTTACAGAAGGTGTGAGGCCCTGCTGACACCTTGATTTTAGCCCACTGATACTGATTTTGTACTTCTGATCTCTAGAGCTGTGAGAGAATAAATGTATATTGTTTTAAGCCATCAAGTTTGTGGTCATTTGTTACAGCAGTCACAGGAAACTAATACAGATGGGAAGAGAATAAAGCCCAATTTTCTTATTGATGGAAATTTATGCCACCACCAACTCCACTCCCCAACCACGCACACTTTAGGAGGCAAGAGAAACTATATTTAGGGTGGGGTTTAAATAATTTTTTCACCTTGATATACATACATTATTTTATTCATTTTTATAAAAATCTTTTGAGATAAGAATTATGATCCCTCTTTTATTGATAAGGAAATGAGACTTGGAGATCTCATGTAATTTGTCAGAAGGCACACCATTAATAAGTAGTAGAACCAGGATTTAAACTTAGAGGAAGAAAGTTCCAGGTATTAATGTGTGAGGATATATAAGGGTAGCACTACCAAGTAGAAACTGAAGTAGGAACTAAAGTTTAAAGGAAACTTGGCCCTTTATTTAATGGTTTCATTAGATGATTGTAGACATTGCTACTGATACAGAAGACATAATAGTAGTCAATCTTCCAAACAGAAAACTTTCATCAGTTTATACATTATATAAAATATAAACTTTAAGAATTACTTAGAAATTAGGTTCTCATGGAAACACGCACAGGAGTGAAAGAATTTAATTCCACAACAGTGATTATGACACAGTCTTGGAACTCAAGCAGTGCATATTCTAGTGTAGGGTGGTGGGGTGTGGAATTGGCATAAGGATAACTTACTATGATGCAATGTAGCTTATAGGATATAATGTTATAGTCCGTATGATAGATTTGGATCACTCCTTTCTGTCCCTCAGGATTCATCTCTGGATATCTTCTGTGGATATAGGTAGGATTAGAACTATAAGTATGTTCTCTCCTAATATATTTAATGTAGATCATATCTGACACATTAAAATGAATCTTCTTCCTCCAATCCACATATGCATTAAATGACAACTTTAAATATTGTAAACATATTTTATGTGAACTATTAATTTTGACTTTATTATACTAAGAGATCTCTGTCCTACTCCTTGCTCTGTAATTGACTGTGAAGGACACCAGGATCAAACTTCTACCCTCAAATCGCTCATTTTCTTCACAGACTACAGAACCATATCAGGGACAATCCCATTTCACCTCATCATAAAAGGTGAAATGAGGGGTGGAATTCTTACAGGGGTTCTTGGAGGAAGTTGAATTTGAACTGAATCTTGAATAATAATGTGAACAAGTGAAGAAGGGGGAAGGTATTTTCAAAGGGAATAGTCTGAGAAAAGGCATGTATATGAGGTATTGCTGAGAAAACATAATCTTCCCTGTGTTTAGAAATAGAAGAGAAGGGGCTTCCCTGGCAGCACAGTGGTTGAGAGTCCGCTTACCGATGCAGGGGACACGGGTTCGTGCCCCGGTCCGGGAAGATCCCACATGCCGCGGAGCGGCTGGGCCCATGGGCCATGGCCGCTGAGCCTGCGCGTCCGGAACCTGTGCTCCGTGGCGGGAGGGGCCACAACAGTGAGGGGCCCGCGTACCGCAAAAAAAAAAAAAAAAAAAAAAAAAAAAAAGAGAAGGATGGATTAGGGATGAACTCTGAAGAGGAATGTATGCTTTAGTAAGGGTGACCAATTTAGAGGTCAGTTTAGCTTCATTTCCTTTTTGATAGTGTCACTAGACAGATAGATGATAGTAATGTTATAGATTTTAAAAGTCTGGATTTCAGCAAGATATTTGTTTAGGTCCTGGGATAACCTGATCTGGGTAACAGCATTACCCGGAGGTTAATAACTGGAGGACTTTTTACCAACGAGTGGTGATTAATGGATCGATGTTAAACATAGAGGGAAGTCTCTAGTAGTGTGACACTACTAAAAGACATGCAGATCAGATGTGTAGGTTACCCAAGATGTGGAAATAAAGCTGAAATACAGAATGAAAGAATCAGGATCCATAAAGCTCTCTACAGGTAAAAGTTTAATGAGATTAAGTAAAGCATGCTGTATTTTCCTTCATTCATAAATGTTTTCAAACATTTATCTTGAGTACCTACTATATATGAAGCATTAGAATAGGTGGCCGGGATACAAAGATAAAGAAGACATAATTCCTCAAGGAACTCAAAGTCTCACTGGAGGAGGCAGATAAATCAATTTTGTCAGTATAGTGTGATAAGTACTGATAGAGGTAAGCACAGAGTGCTATGGGAAGACAGAGAAAGGGCATTTAAACAAGAAAAGTATTCATGAGGATGTGATGTTTGAGTTGAATTGTAAAGAAGTTAACCAGAATCTAAAGAAACAAGGATAATATTTTAGGTAGAGTAAGCAAATGGCTTTGAAGCAGTAAGACATATTTCAGGAAGGTCTGAATATGTAAGGTCTGACTCTAAGTAATGTTACTGAAGAGTGATACAGAAATGAAATTGGACTTTGAACTCACTGAAATTGAGATCAGGATGTATCTACTCAGTGTTACCAGCAACTAGCATAGATCCTGGCTTGGATGCAGAGCAGCCCATTAATGTGGAGCACATGTCTTTTTTTTTAATTTGGGTATACTTGTTTTACAGTGTTGTGTTAGTTTCTACTGTACAGTGAATATGTCTTCTCAATGTTGCCCTCTAATGACTCTGGTTCTCAATTAGGTAGTCTTACACAGACTTATTTGTCTCCTGCCCAGGTTACATCGTGGGAGTGGATAGTTGCAAAGGTCTTAGGGCTTGATGACTCTAAAAAATGGGGCATTCTCCATTGTATCCGACAGTCTGGATTCCCTCTCTTTCCCTTCACACTCAAGCTTCATGAAATGATAACTGTCTATATTCACAATCTTGACTCCTCTAACCTCTGCAACTAGCTGGTTGTGGTCATTTGTTTTTCCTCCATAGCAGCGTACCATGAATGACTCTTTTCTGCTGGCTCTCAAACCTTGTACTCCAATGACCCAATTCCACTAGAACCCTGCTCTGTTAGGGAAATGATAAATGATCTCAAATTAAGGCTTAAGTTGGATATTAGGCCTTCATATCCATGTTAGCAAGCATGTTTTATCAGGGACCAACACTGTTTCAACCCACAGGTCTCTTAGATCTGTGATCCCCAAATCTTGTCTCCTAGTTGCCTATTAGTGTATAACCTGACCTGTGTTCCGATAGTAGCATTGGGGCTCCTGATACTAGAATGCAACAAAAAGGATAGTAACATCTAAAGAGAACCAGAAAACTTGTATTTGACATAAGACATAATCACAGTCAGATTTCATATATACACCAATTATTATCAATATCTTTTCTTTCAATAGCAATTATGGGCAAACCTATATGTGTCACTTCCCCCATCTCAGTAAGATTCAGCAACACCATTTCAATAAATCAGTCTACTTTCACTGGATATGATTAATCACAGTGTCATCTTGACCTTTCATAAAACCACAGAATGTGAGACCCTGTAATGAACTTATAGATCACCTAGTTCCACTACCTTGTTTTACAGTATGTAGAAACTGAGGCCAGAAAGAGGAATTGGCTTGTACAGGGCTACACAGCTATTACAGCTATTACAATAAGACCTAGAATCACAGTCTCCTGCCTCCAAGTCTTGATATTCTTCTACATTGCCACACTGCTATGGATTATCATCTGAAAACAATTCCTTCCCACTTTCATTGACTTTCCCCACCTATGATCCTCTAAGGAAATTATCTAGCATATTATAGCTGTGTTAGGTTTGATAATATATAAAGTTACATTTGTCTCATTCAGCCGTATAGCCAGCTGAAATCGCTGTAGCAAAAAAAAAAAAAAAAGCTCAATCTTTATTGACCATTTTCATTTGCAATGCTTCTGTTGATCCCACTGCCCTAGGATGAAGTCATGAATCACTCTAGAAAATCTGCATGCTTATTGTCCAGTGATTACTCAGTGTTATCTAAAAGAAGGAACACTGGGAAGATCAAAACCAACATGTAGATACTGATTTCTGATAGCAGGCCACTGACCAGCAAAATATTACTAAATAAATCAAGTTGTTCAAGACCAGATACTTCCAGGAGATGGCAGTATAAGGCAGGTCTGGATTCAAAGGGAATTGAAAATTGTAGAAAATGGGGCGGGGGAGGGGGGAAAGCAACTTTTCATTTCATAGGAGTGGTTTTAAGATGGGATCATGCCACCAACTAAAACCTGTATACAAACAACAGGCACTAATGTGACAAGTTCATGTAGGTCACCAGTGTGAGATTTACAGGCAATGACCACAGAGCATTTCAAAGAAAATGCTGAGATTAAATACACACTGAAAACTTTTTTCTAAATACCTCTAAGTCAACACTGTGTGTGGTTAATAGTGAGATAACTTACATTTTCAAAGTAAGACTCTGATCATATCATGTGTGGGAAGACTTGCACAGAGTTTATGATATTTACTTTTTATTGATTGTCTGACATGTGTCAGGCATTATGTGCTGGTACTTATATACACAAATTATTGCAACTAACCTTCATCCTCTGAAGTAACTACCATTATCCAAATTTTATAGATTAGAACTTTACAGTTTAGAGAGTTTAATAGTTTGCCTAACAGAAAATATTTACATGTGAGATACAAAAATCCCATCTAACATTTTGTTATTTTTCTTTATAATTTTTGACCTCTTCCTTTGGTACTTTTGTCCTTAATTCTTGATTACTTGAAAGTATGTTTACTTAAGAACGTGTAACAGAGACAGCATAGGTTTTTGCAGCATTGCCAAGAGAAAGATACCGTCTTCATTCTCAGATGAAAGGAAAAGCAATTCAGAGCTACCCAACTTGCCAATTAACAATGGCATTATTTTCCTGAGTTTCAATTATTTGTGGTTTACCTTTCTCTGACCTGGGCTCCTGGCTTTTCAAATTGATTGGAGATTTGATTGGCAGATGTAAAAAAGCAAATGCAAACTACGTGTATAAATATACTGGGTTTGCTTTTTGTCAACACACAGTTGGTTGTAAATACAGTATTTTTCATATTAACCTGAGCCAAACAATTTGCTCTATTTACTGAACTGAAGTCTGGCCTCCTCCTTACCTTGTGTAGATCCTGGTGAGCAGGATCACTGTATTCAACCATTTTTGCATATAGAAAGCTGAACCTATATCTTTTTCATTTAATTTGCCTTTTATTTTCTTTTTCCTGCTTCTATCATTTGAAGTGCAAAAGAAAATTATGTCACGCCTTACTAGAAGTCCTTTGGCTGCCCAGAGACCTCAACGGGTAGCATTTTTTTCTGAGAATTATCACAGTGTAAGGTCTGGCACTTAGCCTTTCAAGGACAAATGTTCAATTCTGTCTGTATTCTAAAGCTGATTAGTCTCCAGAGAGCTGACTTACACTCACCAACTTCACTGAAGACTGGCATCTAAACCAGAGCATTAGCTCACTATTTTATAATGATAGTTATAATTGTCAAAGGGATCATAATCACTCATTCTCTGATCAGCCCATTCTCTCTCAGTAGCTTAAATGGGAAGTCAAAACATAATCAGAAGCTTGCTTGTGGATCACAGATATAGAACAAGAGGAGTGAGCTGCATGATTTGCCTAGTCAATAACATCAATCCCTGGCTCTTCTGCTTCCTAGTTATGGGTCTTTGGGTGACCTACTTAACTTCTCATTACCTCAATTCCCTCCACTGTAAAATGGGAATAACAATAATGCTTACTACTTCATGGGATTGCTGTTAGGATTAAATTAATTAATAAATGCAAAGTGCTTAGAACAATACCTGGCACATATTAAATTCTCAAAAATGTTAACTATTATTATTTTTATTATTTAATATGTCACTTGCACAACAGAAATACCCTGAATTCACTCCACTGGACCTCTCTTACTAGTAATTTATGGACTCCTCCTGGTGCATCTCTTTACCTTATCCGCTTCCCTGGATTTAACTAGTATCTTTGTGTGAATGATGCCCAAATCTATATCTGCATCCCTGTTAGCTCTTCTGAGTGTCACACATATATTCAGCAGCCAACTGGGGACCATCAACTAGACTGGTGCTTCCCAAATTTTTTAATTGCATGGCACACATAGAAAATGGAAATAATTATAACACATTGGAGTTAATGCATGGGTAGTGCACAGCCTGAGGTTTGTAACCTGACCAGCTGGGGACTCTAGCTGCCCCTGGAAAAACCCAGCCATGCTGAGGGCTGAGGAGATCCATGGTTCCATATATTGTAACCCATTTGGGTCAGACAAAGTTCTGACCTAGATGTCTCACCAAGTACCTCACACTCGACTTGTCCTACATAAAGTGATTATGTCTTCCTTAAAGCCAGGTTCTCTACCCATTATAACCTATCTATCCAGATATTAAAGGCAGAAACTGGAACATTTTCTAGATTTCTCCCTTTTCCCAACTTCTAATATTTAGTCATTAAATTATGCTAATTTTTCTGGTCTCTGCCACTCCTCTCCATCCACCATGGCCCTGTTTAACCCCTGATCAGCACTGTTGTAATAGCTTCCTAAGCTATTGTCCTGCCCTGCTCCACCCTACCTTCCATCCTTCACAGAATTGCCATGGTGATCTAAAACACAAATCTCACCTTATCATTCCTCTGCTTAAAATCCTTCAATGACTGCCCATAGTTTAGAACAGTGGTTCTAAAACTTTTCTTCTGAAGTGCCATGCAAGAAAGATGACCTCTCACAAAAACCCTGAAAGGCAGGAAGGTTGGAGGGTGGTGACAAGCACTACAAATTTGAAAATTCTTTGAAGTCTTGTATTTTATCCTAAACTTGTTCACTGGCAATTTTGAATTGTAAATGATAATATATGTTATTTTAATATAGAAATATTGTTTCAAATTACATACTATCAAGTTAAAATTGATGCCTCGTAAGTTTGTCCTCTGCCTTGGCATACTTGTTAACACATCTAGGAAAACCTCAGTGTGAGAAATTGGCAAAGGGTAAAGTCCAAGTTGGCCTCCAGGGCCTTCATGATCTGGCCTCTGCTTGTCTCCATCCTCCCTCTTTTTGCTCCAGTAGCACTGACTCAGGTGAACTTCTATGCCCACATCATGCTATTTCTGAACTCTCTGCCAAGAAACCCTCCATCTACTCCTATTCTCACCTTTTCCGTTCAATCACCTGAATTATTCTAACCCTACCTTTAAGATCCAGTGCATGTGTCTCATCTGTCATATCCTTCAAGACTCATCCCCTGCATGTCCCAGGCTGGATTAGGTACTTTTCCTCTGTACTCCCCCAGTGCTGTGGGTTTATATTGGTCATAATATTTAACCCATTGATATTCTCTCTTTCTCTCTCTTTTACCTTTTTTGCACTCCCTACTAAAATATAAGCTCCTCAATAACAGATTCTGTGCATAAATCACCTTCTAGGTGCTCAATAAAAATTTTAAAAAGTAACTGAATTATGAATAATTTTAACTTCCATTGTGGACCAATTCTCTCTTTGACGAATCCTTTCCTTAGATATGGTAATATCATCACTTTATAACCAAGACTAACTTTAAAACACAGTCACATCTCTCTGCCCCATTAAGTATTTATTTCATACTGTACCTCTTGGAGAAAAAATCCTGAATTATTTGGAGACATTTTATGTAGTCTAAAAATATCCCCTTTCTGT
This sequence comes from Orcinus orca, assembly GCF_937001465.1. Taxonomy (NCBI): domain Eukaryota; kingdom Metazoa; phylum Chordata; class Mammalia; order Artiodactyla; family Delphinidae; genus Orcinus; species Orcinus orca. The sequence continues at coordinate 75,108,418 of NC_064580.1, forward strand.
CATATACTGATTATTTTTTTAAAAATCAAAACCACTTATTCGATGGTCTGGGAAGAAATAGAAAGAAAATAGAAATATCACAAACAACTATGAGAAATACTAAATAAAGATGCATCAGACAATGACAGAGGAGAAAAGTAAAACTAGAAATTTAGGATTATCAGACTAAAACTAGTTCTATCAGTGAAGGGGCTCATTTCTTATATAGTAGATATCTTGCATTGGTGATCTATCTTGTTTGAATATCATTTCAGAAAGAGATACTTTCTATCATTTCAGAAAGAGATAAATGTCAAACTGTAAGGAGATTTCTATACAAACAATAGATTTTTGTAATGTATTTGTTCACGTGTTATTTTGTTAAGACTGAATTCGCCTAAGCTCCATATATAAATAAAGAATGATGATGATATTTATACGTTACGATATCTAGAGCTGTATGTTTCTTTGTCATTTTAAACTTCTCTCCTGTATTTCTGTTTTATCTCACCTTTTAGATGTTTGACATTTTTGTGCTATAGCACGGCTTAAAACCATAGGATCTCCAGTCTTTTATACCTTTGAAAACTAATATTACTCAAATGTAATTTATATAAAAGATACTTTGAAAACAAATCTTCATTGTGGTCTACAATGGAATATTAATCTGCTAATTTTAGGCTATTTCAAGCTAGAATTTTATCCAGAGAGGCAGGATTTTTTTCCATTGGTAGTGGCATGTTGCAGAATGCCATTAAATTTGTTCTCCTGCCCCAGTTGGCAATAATTGGCAGAAATGGTCCCAGCTCAGCAGTGCTCCTCAGTTTCCAAGGTATGTTACAAGTCACACTTTCAAAGCTGGCTGGGTAAGAAGATTGTTGGCACATTTTTTGAATTGTAAATGCAAATCTGTGCACCTTGTAATTAACATACTCCTGAAACAATAAATTATCTCTGAGATGTGAAAGTGGAAACAATAAGTAAATCAGAGTTATTTTTATTTATGAAAGCATTTAGAGAGTATTTTGAGGGCCACATTTCAAAGAAATGCCATGTAATTGCAAATACTTTTATTGTTTGCAAACCTAGTCCATACTTACCTTACTTCATTATATAGACCTGTTCATGTTTTCAAATGACACAGATTAACATAATGCCTTTCCAAATTTCCTTAGAGAATGCATAATGAATATCCATGGCCATTCAGCAGGAACTCCAGACCATCATTTTCTCCCAAGATACTCTGAATTCTCTGTAAAGGATGAGGGGTGGGTGGGTTGTGTATCACATGCTCTACAAAGTAGAACTTTTAGCCACTCAGTGGCAGCTGCTATTAGCTTCTATATTAAGAATATGTTCAGATGAAAGTTACATAGCAAAACATTGGGGCTTAAGCAAACAATGGCTTATTTTTTCACATAAAAACAAGTCTAGAGGTATGTCATTGCTGGTGTTGATTTAGTTGTTCAACAATGCCATCTGGACCCAAGGAAGTTCTATTTTTTTCTGACCTGCTCTCCTTACTATGTTGATTTTCATCTTCATGTCTGTTGTCCTACTGTCATAAGATGGCTGCTGAAGCTCCAGACATCATGTTTACATTCAAGGCAGAAAGAAGGAGGAAGAGTAAAGGGTCAGTGCCAGTAGACTTCTGCTTAATGTTGCACTAACAGAACCGAGACATATTGTTACTCTTATCTGCAAATGAGTATAGGAAATTGAGTTTTCGGCTGTCTAGCTTCTATAATGGGAAGTAGCAAGGGAGAAATGGATTGGGGGTAGCTAATTAATAAGCTGTTTCCTTTTTTAGGCCTGCTGTGGTAATGTTTCTTGTAACCACCAATGACAGTGCTAATAGTTTCATCAAATAGATTGGTGCCCACTAATGTTTGCACTGAGAGTAGTTTCTTCACCCTGGGATTGAGAAGTCCAATTTACTGGTCCAGAGGATATTTAGAGTCCCATCATGGTCTTCTAAGCCAGCACTTCCCTCTGATCTTACTTCACTGCCTTGGGTCAACTTAGTATTTTTTAATTGAAGTATAGTTGATTTACAAAATTGTGTTAGTTTCAGGTGTACAGCATAGTGATTCAGTATTTTTGCAGATTATATACTCCATTATACGTTATTACAAGATAATGCATATAATTGCCTGTGCTATAGAGTATATCCTTGTAGCTTATCTATTTTATATATAGTAGTTTGTATCTGTTAATCCTATACCCCTAATTTGTCCCTTCCCCCTTGTTGGCTGTGGGTTTGTCATAAATGACCTTTATTATATTGAGATATATTCCCTCTCTTCCCTTGTTTCTTATCCTGCTTGCTTTTTTCATGTTTAGGTATCAGTATGCTCTGACTTTTTAATTATGCTCTTTTGTGTAATTCCTACAGGTTTTTCCCTTGTGGTTACCATGATGCTTATATAAAATATCTTAAAATTGAAACACTTTATTTTAAGTTGATAGCAACTTAACTTCAATGCCTAAGCTTTATACTTTTACTTCTCTACAATGTCACATTTTAGGTTATTGTTGTTACAGTTTACATATGTTTTATATTGTGTAACTAGTAACAGATTATTGTAATTATGGTTATTTTTGCTATATTTTTTAACATTTAAACTGGAGTTGTAAGTGAATATTGCACCACTGTTACCAAATGACAGAGTCTAATTATGACTATGTATTTACCATTACCGGTGAGCATTGCCCTATCTTTTTATGTTTTTATGATGTTAATTAGTGTCTTTTTACTTCCACTCAAAGAACTACTGTTAGCATTTCTTGTAAGGCAGATCTAGTGGTAATGAACTCCCTCAGCTTTTGTTTGTTTGGGAAATCTTTATCCTTCCTTCAGTTCTGATAGACAGCTTTGCTGGGTATAGTATTGTTGTCATTTTTCTTTTTTTTTTTGAATTTTAGAACTTTATTTTATTTATTTTCTTATACAGCAGGTCCTTATTAGTTATCCATTTTATACATATTAGTGTATATAAGTCAATCCCAATCTCCCAATTCATCACACCACCACCACCACCCACCACCACTTTCTCACCTTGGTGTCCATTCATTTGTTCTCTACATCTGTGTGTCAATTTCTGCCCTGCAAACTGGTTCATCAGTACGAGTTTTCTAGGTTCCACATATATGCATTAATATACGATATTTGTTTTTCTCTTTCTGACTTACTTCACTCTGTATGAGTCTCTAGATCCATCCACGTCTCTACAAATGACCTAATTTCGTTCCTTTTTATGGCTGAGTAATATTGCATTGTATATATGTAACACACCTTCTTTATCCATTCCTCTGTTGATGGACATTTAGGTTGCTTCCATAACCTGGCTATTGTAAATAGTGCTGCAATGAACATTGGGGTGTATGTGTCTTTTTGAATTACAGTTTTCTCGGGTTATATGCCCAGTAGTGGGATTGCTGGGTCATATGGTAATTCTATTTTTAGATTTTAAGGAACCTCCATACTGTTCTCCATAGTGGCTGTATCAATTTACATTTGCACCAACAGTGCAAGAGGGTTTCCTTTTCTCCACACCCTCTCCAGCATTTGTTGTTTGTAGATTTTCTGATGATGCCCATTCTAACTGGTGTTAGGTGATACCTCATTGTAGTTTTGATTGACATTTCTTTAATAATTAGTGATGTTGAGCAGTTTTTCATGTGCTTCTTGGCCATTTGTATGTCTTCTTTGGAGAAATGTCTATTTAGGTGTTCTGCCCATTTTTTGATTAGGTTGTTTGTTTTTTTAATATTGAGCTGCATGAACTGTGTATATATTTTGGAGATTAATCCTTTGTCCATTGATTGGTTTGCAAATATTTTCTCCCATTCTAAGTGTTGTCTTTTTGTCTTGTTTGTAGTTTCCTTTGCTTTGCAAAAGCTTTTAAGTTTCATTAGGTCCCATTTGTTTATTTTTGTTTTTATTTCCATTTCTCTAGGAGGTGGATCAAATATCTTGTTGTGATTTATGTCAAAGAGTGTTCTTCCTATGTTTTCCTCTAAGAGTTTTATAGTGTCCGGTCTTACATTTAGGTCTCTAATCCATTTTGAATTTATTTTTGTGTATGGTGTTAGGGAGTGTTCTAATTTCATTGTTTTACATGTAGCTGTCCAGTTTTCCCTGCTCCATTTATTGAAGAGGCTGTCTTTTCTCCATTGTATATCCTAGCGTCCTTTCTCATAGATTAGTTGACCATAGGTGCGTGGGTTTATCTCTGTGCTTTCTATTCTGTTCCAATGATCTATATCTCTGTTTTGGGGCCAGTACCATATTGTCTTTGATGACTTGATTAGCTTTGTAGTATAGTCTGAAGTCAGGGAGTCTGATTCCTCCAGCTATTTTTTTTTTCCCTCAAGACTGCTTTGGCTATTTGGGGTCTTTTGTGTCTCCATACAAATTTTAATATTTTTTGTTCTAGTTCTTTAAAAAATGGCATTGGTAATTTCATACGGATTGCATTGAATCTAGATTGTTTTGGGTAGTATAGTCATTTTCACAATATTGATTCTTCCAATCAAAGAACTTGGTATATCTCTCCATCTGTTTGTATCATCTTTAATTTCTTTCATCAGTGTCTTATAGTTTCCTGCATACAGGTCTTTTGTCTCCCCAAGTAGGTTTATTCTTAGGTATTTTATTCTTTTTGTTGCAATGGTAAATGGGAGTGTTTCCTTAATTTCTCTTTCAGATTTTTCATCATTAGTGTATAGGAATGCAACTATGCAATTGCATTAGTGTACACTATACACTAATGCAATTAGTGTATAGTGTATAGTGCATTAATTTTGCATCCTGAAACTTTACCAAATTCATTGATTAGCTCTAGTAGTTTTCTGGTGGCACATTTAGGATTCCCTATGTATAGTACCATGTCATCTTCAAATAGTGACAGTTTTACTTCGTTTATTCAAACTTGTATTGCTTTTATTTCTTTTTCTTCTCTGATTGCTATGGCTACGACTTCCAAAACTATGTTGAATAATAGTGGCAAGAGTGGACATCCTTGTCTTGTTCCTGATCTTTGAGGAAATGCTTTCAGTTTTTCACCAATGAGAATGAAGTTTGTTGTGGGTTTGTCGTATATGGACTTTATTATGTTGAGGTAGGTTCCCTGTATGCCCACTTTCTGGAGAGTTTTTATCATAAACGGGTGTTGAATTTTGTCAAAAGCTTTTTCTGTATCTATTGAGGTGATCATATGGCTTTTCTTCTTCAATTTGTTAATACAGTGTATCATATTGATTGACTTGCATATGTTGAAGAATCCTTGCATCTCTGGGATAAATCTCACTTGATCATGGTGTATGATCCTTTTAATGTGTTGTTGGATTCTGTTTGCTAGTATTTTGTTGAAGATTTTTACATCTATATTCATCAGCGATATTGGTCTGTAATTTTCTTTTTTTGTAGTATCTTTGTCTGGTTTTAGTATCAGGGTGATGGTGGCCTCATAGAATGAGTTTGGGAGTGTTCCTTCCTCCACAATTTTTTGGAAGAGTTTGAGAAGGATAGGTGTTAACTCTTCTCTAAATGTTTGATAGAATTCACCCGTGAAGCCATCTGGTCCTGGATTGCTGTTTGTTGGAAGATTTTTAATCACAGTTTCAATTTCATTACTTTTGATTGATCTGTTCATATTTTCTGTTTCTTCCTGGTTTAGTCTTGGAAGGTTATACTTTTCTAAGAATTTGTCCATTTCTTCCAGCTTGTCCATTTTATTGACATAGAGTTCCTTGTATTAGTCTCTTAGGATGCTTTGTATTTCTGCCGTGTCTCTTGTAACTTCTCCTTTTTCATTTCTAATTTTATTGATTTGAGTATGCTCCCTCTTTTTCTTGATGAGTCTGGTTAATGGTTTATCAATTTTGTTTATCTTCTCAAAGAACCAGTTTTTAGTTTTATTGATCTTTGCTATTGTTTTCTTTGTTTCTATTTCATTTATTTCTGCTCTGTTCTTTATGATTTCTTTCCTTCTGCTAACTTGTTTTTGTTGTTCTTCTTCTTTCTCCAGTTCCTTTAGGTGTAACATTAGATTGTTTATTTGAGATTTTTCTTTTTTCTTGAGGTAGACTTGTATTGCTATAAACTTCCCTCTTAGAACTGCTTTTGCTGCATTCCATAGGTTTTGGATCATTGTGTTTTTGTTGTCATTTGTCTCTAGGTAATTTTTGATTTTCTCTTTGATTTCTTCAGTGATCTCTTGGCTATTTAGTAACATATTGTTTAGCCTCCATGTGTTTGTATTTTTTTTCCCTGCAATTGATTTCTAATCTCATAACGTGGTGGTCAGAAAAGATGCTTGATATGATTTCAATTTTCTTAAATTTACTGAGGCTTGATTTGTGACCCAAGATGTGATCTATCCTGGAGAGTGTTCTGTGCATGCTTGAGAAGAAAGTGTAATCTGCTGTTTTTGTATGGAATGTCCTATAAATAGCAAATCTATCTGCTCTATTGTTTCATTTAAAGCTTGTGTTTCCTTATTAAATTTCTGTTTGGATGATCTGTCCATTGGTGTATTGAGGTGTTAAAATCCCCCACTGTTATTGTGTTACTGTTGATTTCCTCTTTTAGAGCTATTTTCAGTTGCCTTATGTATTGAGGTGCTCCTACATTGGGTGTTTATAATTGTTATATCTTTTTGTTGGATTGATCCCTTTATGATTATGTATTCTTCTTCCTTGTCTCTTGTAACATTCTTTATTTTAAAGTCTATTTTATCTAATACGAGTATTGCTACTCAAGCTTTCTTTTGATTTCCATTTTCATGGAATATCTTTTTCTATCCCCTCACTTTAACTCTGTATGTGTCCCTAGGTCTGAAGTGGGTCTCTTTTAGACAGCATATGTATGGGTCTTGTTTCTGTATCCATTCAGCAAGCCTGTGTCTTTTAGTTGGAGTGTTTAATCCATTCACGTTTAAGGTAATTATAAATATGTATGTTCCTCTTACCATTTTCTTAATTATAATGGGTTTGTTTTTGTATGTCCTTTTCTTCTCTTATGTTTTCCACTTAGAGAAGTTCCTTTAGCATTTGTTGTAGAGCTGGTTTGGTGGTGCTGAATTCTCTTTGCTTTTGCTTGTCTGTAAAGCTTTTGATTTCTCTGTCAAATCTGAATGAGATCCTTGCTGGGTAGAGTAATCTTGGTTGCAGTTTCTTCCCTTTCATCACTTTAAATATGTCATGCCACTCCTCTTTGGTTTGTACAGTTTCTGCCGAGAAATCAGCTGTTAACCTTATGGGAGCTCTCTTGTATGTTATTTGTCCTTTTTCCCTTGCTTCTTTCAATAATTTTTCTTTGTATTTAATTTTTGCCAATTTGATTACTATGTGTCTCAGTGTGTTTCTCCTTGGGTTTATCCTGCCTGAAACTCTCTGTGCTTCTTTGACTTGGGTGGGTATTTCCTTTTCAATATTGGGGAAGTTTTTGACTATAATCTCCTGAAATATTTTATCATATTGTTTCTCTCTCTCTTCTCCTCTGGGACCCCTATAATGTGAATGTTGTCGCATTTAATGTTGTCCCAGAAGTCTCTTAGGCTGTCTTCATTTCTTTTCATTCTTTTTTCTTTATTCTGTTCCACGGCAGTGAATTCCACCATTATGTCTTCCAGGTCACTTTTCCATTCTTCTGCCTCAGGTATTCTACTATTGATTCCTTCTAGTGTATTTTTCATTTCAGTTATTGTATTGTTCATCTCTGTTTTTTTTAATTCTTTAATTCTTCTAGGTGTTTGTTCTTTAATTCTTCTAGGTCTTTGTTAATCATTTCTTGTATCTTCTCGATCTTTGTCCCCATTCTTTTTCCAAGGCCTGGATCATCTTCACTACCATTATTCTTAATTCTTTTTCTGGAAGGTTGCCTATCTCCACTTCATTTAGTTGTTTTTCTGGACTTTTATCTTGTTCCTTCATCTGGTACATAGCCCTCTGCCTTTTCCTCTTGTCTATCTTTCTGTGGATGTTGTTTTTGTTCCACAGGCTGCAGTATTGTAGTTCTTGCTTCTGCTGTCTGTCCTCTGGTGCATGAGGCTATCTAAGAGGCTTGTGCAAGTTTCCTGATGGGAGGGACTGGTGGTGCGTAGAGCTGGTTGTTGCTCTGGTGGGCAGAGATCAGTAAAACTTTAATCTGCTGGTCTGCTGATGGGTTGGGCTGAGTTCCCTCCCTGTTGGTTGTTTGGCCTGAGGTGACCCAACACTGGAGCCTACCTGGTCTCTTCGGTGGAGCTAATGGAAGACTCTGGGAGGGCTCACGCCAAGGAGTACTTCCCAGAACTTCTGCTGCCAGTGTCCTTGTCCCCACGGTGAGCCACAGCCACACCCTGCCACTGGAGAGACCCTCCAACACCAGCAGGTAGGTCTGGTTCACTCTCCTATGGGGTCACCACTCCTTCCCCTGTATCCCAGTGTGCACATTACTTTGTGTGTGCCCTCCAAGAGTGGAGTTTCCATTTCCCCCAGTCCTGTCGAAGTCCTCCAATCAAATCCTGCTAGCCTTCAAAGTCTGGTTCTCTAGGAATTCTTCCTCCCTTTGCCAGACCCCCAAGTTGGGAAGCCTTACATGGGGCTCAGAACCTTCACTCCAGTGGGTGGACTTCTGTGGTGTAAGTGTTCTCTGGTTTGTGAGTCACCCACCCAGCAGTTATGGGATGTGATTTTATTGTGATTGCACCCCTCCTACTGTCTCATTTTGGCTTATCCTTTGTCTTTCTTTGGACGTGGTATATCATTTATGGTGAGTTCTGGTGTCTTCCTGTCGATGAATGTTCAGCAGTTAGTTGTGATTCCTGTGCTCTTGCAAGAGGGAGTGAGAGAATGTCCTTCTACTCCGGCGTCTTCTTTTGTTATTTTTTTTCCTTCAGTATTCTGAATGTGCCATCTCATTCTCTCCTGGTCTGAAATATTTTTATTGAAAAATCTGCTGATAATCTCATGGAGATTCTCATATATGTAACTTCTCTTGCTGCTTTTAAAATTCCTTCTTTCTCTTTGACTTTTGACAATTTAATTATCAATATAATGTCTCTCAATATAAGCCCTATTCATGTTCAAACTATTTGGGGTCCTTTGGACCTCATGGATCTGGATGTGCTTTGCTCTTCCCATGTATGAGAAGTTTTCAGCCATTATTGCTTTAAATATACTTTCTGTCTCTTTCTCTTTCTCTTCTCCTTCTGGAATTCCCATTATGCAATATTGTTCCTTTTCATTGTGTCCCATAAGTCCTGTAGGCTTTCATCACTCTTTTTCATTCTTTTTTCTTTTTGCTCCTCTGAGTGGATAAGTTCTAATGTGCCATCTTCCAAGTGAATGATTCTTTCTTCTGTATGGTCAAGTCTGCTTTTGAAATTTGCTACTGAATTCTTCAATTATTGTATTTTTCAACTCTAGGATTTCTGTTCATATTTGTTGCAGTTGTTGTTGTTGTTAATGGTTTCTATAGCTTTGCCAAACTTCTCATTTTGTTCTTACATTGTTTCCCTAATTCTGTTTAGTTGTCTGTCTGAGTCTTCTTGTAGTTCATTAAACTTCCTTAAGAGGACTATTCTGAATTCTTTATCTGATAGTCCATAGATCTCCATTTCTTTACATTATTAGAGTTTTATTGGTTGCCTTTGGTTGTGTAATATTTACCTAGTTTTTCATTATCCTTGATTCTTTGGTATCTTCCCATTTGAGCAATTGGGCTCCTTTTCTGGATTTTACACGTTTTGCTTTGGCAGAGACACATCATCACCCATCAGCTCAGTTTGGGTTTCTGCGTGTGTCTGCTGATAATGGCCTTGGACAGGTGGGGCCTGATATTTATTTTCTATTTTGGGGTCAGATAACTCTTCAAGCTCTGAGGATGGGGATGGAGAGGTGTGCCATTGGCTGAAAACAGCTGGATAGGACTGCTGGTGTGCTTCCCTAGCCAAGTGAAGCTGTAGGATGGGCTCTGTGGTTGTCTGGATTCTCTTGGTCAGACTTCCTAGATGGATGGGGTATTATATTCAGCAGTAGATGGGATTATGAATTAGTTTTCCTGCTCTGGCCAGGCAGCAGGACAGGAACGAGGGCCTATACAGCTCATTGTTTGGGGACCCGAATCAGCAAGAGTGCACTGAATTCCCTGGTAAGGGGAAGCCACCGGTTTTGTTCTGCAGACAGGGAAAATCATAGGCTGTGCCCTTTTGTTCAAGTACCACTGTATGTAGGACAGTTGGATGGGCTACACAGCTTCATGCATGCTCTGGCTGGGTTCCCTGGTCCAACAGTCTAAAGGCTGTATTCAGCAATGAGTGGGACTATGAATTAGTTTCCCTAAGTGCAGTGGGAGAAGAAACTCTGTGTTTGTAAAGCTTGGTAAGGCTCTCTTTTGGTTTTAACTCAAGCTGACCTATGCCCTAAGTTCCCTGACCAAACAGGGCAACTGGATTTTCTCTGTAAACTATAAACTCTGCCTGCCCTTCTCCCAGTTCAACCACCACTTGGCCATACAGTTTTCAGGTGTTCTTGCCAACACTTCTTGTCAGATGGGACCAGGAGACAAAGCAGGTGGGGCTGTGTCTCAGCTTCTTTGCCTGGGCAGCAAGGGGAGGGGGCTGCTCCAAGCAACTCTCAATTTCCCAAACAGAGTCTCTGGTTGGGAGGGGCTAGGAAGTACCCTCAGCCATGGCTATAAATTAATCCTCCTGCCTATTCATAGCAGGGGAACTCTACATGCCCAGTACTGGTTTTGCTCTGAGGGCAATCAGTTCTGCCTACCTGCTTGCCTCTCAGCTTGAGCTTTACTGAGCTGTACAGCTTCCAGGTATTTCCACTATCCCCTTGATCACACGTGGCTGGGAGTCACTCTCCATAGCAGGTGTGGCTGTGACTCAGCCCCTTGCCTGCGTGTGGGCAAACCAGGCTCCAGGGCTGGCAAAAATCCTTATTTAAGGATCTGAATCAGTCAGATCTGCACCCCACCAAGTTCCCTGGTGAGAGTGCACCACCAACTTGGTTCGGCAGATGAGCAAAGCCACCCACTGATTTGGATTACCACTTGGGCACTGCAGGTATGAACTTGGTCTGCAAAGATCTGTGTACTGGTTAGTGCAAGCCCTTCTCCCTCCTCCATCACCATCAGATTCCTAGTGTTTGAGCCCCACAGATTCCCTTGCAATCCTTATTAGGCAAGATCCGAGTAAGGACTTCCACAAAGTGACCCACAAGACTCAGGGGTGGGGGGATGGTTGTTTTCTCCTGGATTCTCTTTTCCCACTGGAGGAATCAGAGGCTCAGATGAGACCTCTCCACGTGGTGCTATACTGGTCTGCGGGAGGGGCAGTGCAGTAAATGTGTAGCCACATCTTTTATCCTTCTACTGTAGTCTGTCTTGGTCTCTGGTGCACAGGGGTGCTTCAGCCTCACCTCTGTGTTCTAGAATTCACTCAATGGTGTCTTGTTCTTGAATAGTTGTTAGTTGTTCTTGAGAGGGGAAGCAAAGTCAGGAATGACCTCTGCCACCATCTTGGTTACTTCACTCCCCTTAAGTTAGTATGTCTTACTCTGTGAATTCATGTGGAGTCCAAATTATTTCTATTTTCATGATCCATCATTTTTAAGATGCTCTCCTCCTCCACATAGTCCAAAATGACCCACCCTACATCTGTATTCCATCTAGTACCTCCTTGAAGGAGTAAAAAAGGAGGGCAAGTGGTATCTTTTCTCTTTAAATGCATAACCTGGAATTTGTGTGCATTGCTTCTGGTCATATCTTATCATTCAGAACAGAGTCACATGGCAATAACTAATTGGAAATAAAACGAGGAAATGTAGTTTTTTTCTGGGTATTCATGTGTCCAGATAAAAAAATTATAGGTTCTTTTACTGTAGAAAAAAGGGAGAGTAGATATTGGGGGACCACCAGCAGTCCCTGCTAGACTAATTTCCAGCTGTGGATGATGGCTGCCATTCACTCTTACTTCTTAGGCACAGGGTTTCAGTGAAAAAGTTGCAAAACCATGATGATTATGTGCTTTGATCTCAGCTAGGCTTTTGCTGCTGATTACCAATCCCTTTAAATATCTTTAGTAACTCTCTTGTGGTCTTCTCCATTTTAAGTGTTCCAAGCTTTCTTCAAAGTACTCAACCCCACCCTAGCCTTCTTATTCTTTTATTGACTTTTTTTAATTAAAGATTTCCAATATGAAAGTTCTCTCAACTTTCTTTCTATCCAGCTTAAAAATTACTTTGCATCCCTCTGTTTTGTTCTGTCTTTAATAAAGTATACCTCCCTTTGCCAAAGCCACACCTCTACTCATGTCCTGATTTCATCCCTACCTGCATTCTCTACGCTTTGTTCCATCAAGGAGTTACTGATTCTCAAATTTGATCTTCAATCTCTATTTCTCTTCTGCTTGCAAATGTTCTTAGGTTTCCCTATCTCAAAACACATTTCCTGGACCAAGTAATTCTTTCAAAGCACCATCACCCTCTTTTCTTTTCTTTTGTCAATTTTTGAAAACACATTTCTTGTAATCAATTTCCCTGAACACATTCTGTGTTTGTCATCTACTTGCCCATCACCCCATATTCACATGTGGAAATCCTACCCATTCCTCAAAGCCCACCTCAAGTACTACCTTCATTATCTCTGCACCTAAATACAAATTATTTCTCTTCTGACCTACTGCCCCTATGACCAAGGCAGCTACTATCATTAAGAGTCTTCTATCTGGCAGGGGCTTCATTTTCATATTTCATTTCATCTTTACAACTATGCTGTGAGGCAACTATTATTCCCCCAATAAAATAAATTTTATTCATGCCACAAAAGTAAAACAATGTGTAAAATATAAGCAACCGTAATCCATCATTTAGAGAAAAATCACTATAATATATTGTTGCTTGATTTGTTTTTAGAAAGACATTATGATTTATTTCTTTTTAATTACAAAAATAATATACGATCATTGTAATATGTATAAAAAATAAATATATAAAAGAAAATTAAAAAAAATAAATATAAAAAATAAACACTATTCTTTCCCCAACTCCTCTCCATATGCACTCCACTGACATAACCAATGTCCTCAGTCTGGTATGTGCTTTTCCATACCTTTCTCTTACAAACATGGGATCATATTATACACATTACTCTTTAAATTGCATTTTCACTTAATAAAATATCTTGTACATCCATCCAGGTCAAGATATAGAGATATAATGCATTCTTTTTACTAGAATCACAAAAATCTGTAGTTTGGATACACCACAATGTATTCCTCTATTGAGTGGTCATTCAGATCACTTCCAATTTTTGTACAATTAAAAGTCAGGCTGCCTATAATATCCTGATACATGCATACTTATGTAGTGGTACTTTTTCCCTCTACTACCAATAACAAGTCAGTAATTTTTAGGTTGAGTTCCAATCAGAACCTGAATGTGACTTCCCTTGCGATTGAACTAAATAATTTTTTTTTTTTTTTTTTTGCAGTATGCGGGCCTCTCACTGCTGTGGCCTCTCGTGTTGTGGAGCACAGGCTCCGGACGTGCAGGCTCAGCGGCCATGGCTCATGGGCCCAACCGCTCCGCGGCACGTGGGATCCTCCCGGACCGGGGCACGAACCCATGTCCCCTGCATCGGCAGGCAGACTCCCAACCACTGCGCCACCAGGGAAACCCTGAACTAAATAAGTTTTAAAATTCATATGGAAGAGTGTCTGGGAATAACCAAAGTTTCCTTATCTGTTAACTGAGGATAATAAAGATAAATCATATTTTGACCTCATAGGAAAATTAAATATTATAATAATGAAGTCACAGTTACTGATCACTTGCTTTCTGACTATAATAAAGTGTATGAAACAGCCCCTTCCTCTTAAGAGCTTTCAGGAAATTCATTTTATTTCTTACCTCATCTTGGTTCTTTGCCTGCTTTATCTTCATATCCTTGTCCACCCCGGATTAAAGTATAGCTATTTTAGAAGAATGATACTAGTAAGAAAATGAAAATTTACAGAAGACTTTTACCTAAAATGATAGTAGGGCTCTGGATGCAAGAAGAAATAGGATTAATTTATTTGGAATCGAGAGAAAAAGATACAGAAAACATTATATTCAATAAATTTCTGTTGAATTACATTAATTTGGAATAATAAATTTAGTCAAATGGCAAATTAAGTGCCTACATAATACATAATTGATTTAAATGTTTAAAATATTTATTGACATATGGTCACCATATGATCAACTGTTTTTGTATAATATGGCCTGAAAATTTTTTCTGTATTTCTGAACTTATTCAAGCCCTGAAGAATCTCACTTCACAATAATATTGATATGGTATATTCTGTCTGGGTTGCATGAAATCATGTATTTTTTTACACCAAAAATGTGTCCAAATTAAAGATACAATTGATAATTTTTTACAGAAGGCATACATGGCATAAAATGAAGCATTCTTCAATAACCTTTTCTTCCAGAGTAATCAAATGCATAAATTTCCTCATGCATGTCATGACATGATCAAAATTTCTACTTTGAAATCAAAAGAAGGATGAATCCACTAGAAATACCTACAGTTTCATTTATTTACACTAGAGGTTATTTGCGGTGGTCTTACTTAATAGCTATCTTGTAAAGTATGAGAGCTATCTCTTGATCTGTTCAAACTGATACACACATCTGAATATCAATTACAGTGATGGTTCCTAAGGAGACAGCCTTTCCAAAGCTAACTGTCAAATAAAGAATGAACTCTTTCACGCATTTTGGTATGGATTCAAATAGACATATAAAGTGTAGTTTCATGCTTGTGTGAGCTGTGGAATGAACATATGTCCCTGCCATTCTCTCGCTACTTAAGATAGTACCCTGTCTTTTGAAAAGACACAGTACAGCAGTAGATAAAATTGAAAGTGAAATCCTTAACTTATTTTTTTTTAAGCTGGCTCCTAGTAGGCTACCCTGGGGAGTATCAGAGATATGGATTCCTAATGCTGAAAATAGAGATGATTCATCCTGAGAAGCTTAACCGTCACTGGTATATTATTTGTGTGCTGCCAAGTCATTCACTGAGGAAGCCAAAATGTTGCACTTTTCAGGATTACTCTCATTTTCAGGGCTGGAAATGGAGAGGCCTAATTTTTCTTGGTTAACGTAGGATCTTTTTATTCCCTGCTACAAAGACATAGTAAAGAAAAAATGAATTACTTTTGATCCCCCTGGGGTGTGCCAACATTGAAGTTTATAAATCCTTGCCATCAAACTGCATGAGGCTAATGGGTACACTCTAAACCCTGGAGGTATTTATGCCAGTGTCTCTCCAATCCACACTACTAGAATCTAGAATGCTTTCTAGGCCTCCAAACCTATCCAAAACCATTAGAACCCTGAACGATTTGAGACTTGGATATCTACTCTAACAAAGCCCTTTAGAAACCAGTCAGACTTCATGAATAAATGCCAAAATATCTGATCAAATTTCTTCCAGAGACTTGAAACCTCAGCACTCTCATCTTACAATGAACTACATGATCTTTATGATCCCTTCCAGTGTTAAAGACATCATAACTATATGACCTGACATTTATAATAACTATATTATTCTATAATAATAATATAACGCACTCAAAATTTCTAAACATAGGTACATCAAAACACAAGGCTGGGGCTTCCCTGGTGCCACAGTGGTTGAGAGTCCGCCCGCCAATGTAGGGGACACGGGTTCGTGCCCCGGTCTGGGAAGATCACACGTGCCGCGGAGCGGCAGGGCCTGTGAGCCATGGCCGCTGAGCCTGTGCGTCCGGAGCCTGTGCTCCGCAACAAGAAAGGCCACAACAGTGAGAGTCCCGCAAACGGCAAAAAACAAACAAACAAACAAAAAACAAAAAAAAAAAACAAGGCCCGGGAGAGAGTTCCAAGATGGCGGAAGAGTAAGGTGCAGAGATCACCTTCTTCCCCACAGATACATCAGAAATACATCTACACGTGAAACAACTCCTACAGAACACCTACTGAACACTGGCATAAGAACTCAGACCTCCCAAAAGGCAAGAAACTCCCCACGAACCTGGGTAGGGCAAAAGAAAAAACAGAGACAAAATAATAGGGATGGGACCTGCACCAGTGGGAGGGAGCTGTGAAGGAGGAAAGGTTTCCACACACTAGGAAGCCCCTTTGTGGGTGGAGACTGTGGGTGGCGAAGGGGGGAAGCTTTGGAGCCGTGGAGGGAGCGCAGCAACAGGGGTGCGGAGGGCAAAGCGGAGAGATTCCCGCACAGAGGATCGGTGCTGACCAGCACTCACCAGCCCGAGAGGCTTGTCTGCTCACCTGCTGGGACGGGCATGGTTTGGGAGCTGAGGCTCGGGCTTCGGTCAGATTCCAGGGAAAGGACTGGGGTTGGCGGTGTGAACACAGCCTGAAGGGGTTAGTGCACCACGGCTAGCCGGGAGGGCGTCCGGGAAAAAGTGCGGAATTGCCAAAGAGACAAGAGACATTTTCTTGCCTCTTTGTTTCCTGGTGCATGAGGAGAGGGGATTAAGAGTGTTGCTCAAAGGAGCTCCAGAGATGGGCTCGAGCTGCAGCTATCAGCGTGGACCCCAGAGATGGGCATGAAACGCTGAGGCTGCTTCTGCTACCACTAAGAAGCCTGTGTGCAAGCACAGGTCACTATCCACACCTCCCCTCCCGGGAGCCTGTGCAGCCCGCCACTGCCAGGGTCCCATGATACAGGAACAACTTCCCCGGGAGAATGCACGGCATGCCTCAGACTGGTACAACGTCGTGCTGGCCTCTGCCGCCGCAGGCTCTCCCCGCATCCATACACCTCCCTCCCCCCTGGCTGACTGAGTCAGAGCCCCCGAATCAGCTACTCCTTTAACCCCGTCCTGTCTGAGCGAAGAACAGACGCCCTCCGGCGACCTACATGCAGAGGTGGGGCCAAATCCAAAGCTGAGCCCTGGGAGCTGTGTGAACAAAGAAGAGAAAGGGAAATTTCTCCCAGCAGCCTCAGAAGCAGCGGATTAAATCTCCACAGTCAGTTTGATGTACCCTGCATCTGTGCAATACATGAATAGACAACGAATCATCCCAAACTGAGGAGGTGGACTTCGAGAGCAAGATCTATGATTTTTTCCCCTTTTCTTCTTTTTGTGAATGTGTATGTGTATGCTTCTGTGCGAGATCTTGTCTGTATAGCTTTGATTTCACCATTTGTCCTAGGGGTCTGTCAGTCTGTTTGTTTTTTTTTTGCTTAAAAATTTTTCTTCTTAAAAATTATTTTTTATTTTAATAACTTTATTTTATTTTATCCTCTTTCTTTCTTTCTTTTTTCTTTCTATTTACTCTCCCTTTTATTCTGAGCCATGTGGATGAAAGGCTCTTGGTGCTGCTGCCAGGCGTCAGTGCTGTGCCTCTGAGGTGGGAGAGCCAACTACAGGACACTGATCCACAAGGGACCTCTGAGCTCCATGTAATATCAAATGTCGAAAATCTCCCAGAGATCTCCATCTCAACGCTAAGACCCAGCTTCACTCAATGACCAGCAAGCTACAGTGGTGGACACCCTATGCCAAACAATTAGCAAGACAGGAGCACAGCCCCATCCATTAGCAGAGAGGCTGCCTAAAATCATAATAAGGCCACAGACACCCCAAAACACACCACCAGACGTGGACCTGCCCACCAGAAAGAAAAGATGCAGCCTCATCCACCAGAACACAGGCACTAGCCCCCTCCACCAGGAAGCCTACACAACCCACTGAACCAACCTTAGCCACTGGGACACACACCAAAAAAACCAGGAACTACGACCCTGCAGCCTGCGAACAGGAGACCCCAAACACAGTAAGTTAAACCAAATGAGAAGACAGAAAAACACACAGCAGATGAAAGAGCAAGGTAAAAACCCACCAGACCAAATAAATGAAGAGGAAATAGGTAGTCTGTCTGAAAAAGAATTCAGAATAATGATAGTAAAGATGACAAAAAATCCTGGAAATAGAATAGACAAAATACAAGAAACAATTAACAAGGGACTGGAAGAACTAAAGTGCAAACAAACAATGTTGAACAACACAATAAATGAAATTAAAAATTCTCTAGAAGGGATCAATAGCAGAATAACTAGGGCAGAAGAATGGATAAGTAACCTGGAAGTAAAATAGTAGAAATTACTACTGCAGAGCAGAATAAAGAAAAAAGAATGAAAAGCACTGAGGACAGTCTCAGAGACCTCTGGGACAATATTAAATGTACCAACATTCGAATTACAGGGGTCCCAGAAGAAGAAGAGAAAAAGAAAGGGACTGAGAAAATATTTGAAGAGATTATCGTTGAAAATTTCCCTAATATGGGAAAGGAAATAGTTAATCAAGTCCAGGAAGCACAGAGTACCATACAGGATAAATCCAAGGAGAAACACGCCAAGACACATATTAATCAAACTGTCAAAAATTAAATAAAACATATTAAAAGCAGCAAGGGTAAAAACAACAAATAACACACAAGGGAATCCCCATAAGGTTAACAGCTGAACTTTAAGAAGAAACTCTGCAAGCCAGAAGGGAGCGGCAGGACATATTTAAAGTGATGAAGGAGAAAAACCTAAAACCAAGATTACTGTACCCAGCAAGGATCTCATTCAGATATGATGGAGAAATTAAAACCTTTAGAGACAAGCAAAAGCTGAGAGAGTTCAGCACCACCAAAACAGAATTACAACAACTGCTAAAGGAACTTCTCTAGGCAAGAAACACAATAGAAGGAAAAGACCTGCAATAACAAACCCAAAAAAATTAAGAAAATGGGAATAGGAACATTCATATTGATAATTACCTTACATGTAAATGGATTAAATGCTCCCACCAAAAGACACAGATTGGCTGAATGGATACAAAAGCGAGACCCATATATATGCTGTCTACAAGAGACCCACTTCAGACCTGTGGACACATACAGCCTGAAAGTGAAGGGATGGAAAAAGATATTCCATGCAAATGGAAACCAAAAGAAAGCTGGAGTAGCAATTCTCATATCACACAAAATAGACTTTAAAATAAAGACTATTACAATAGACAAAGAAGGACACTACAGAATGATCAAGGGATCGATTCAAGTAGAAGATATAACAATTGTAAATATTTATGCACCCAACATAGGAGCACATCAATACATAAGGCAAATACTAACAGCCATAAAAAGGGAAATTAACAGTAACACAATCATAGTAGGGGACTTTCACACCCCACTTTCACCAATGGACAGCTCATCGTAAATGAAAATAAATAAGAAAACACAAGCTTTAAATGATACATTAAACAAGATGGGCTTAATTGATATTTATAGGACATTCCATCCAAAAACAACAGAATACACATTCTTCTCAAGTGCTCATGGAGCATTCTCCAGGATAGATCATATCTTGTGTCACAAGTCAAGCATTGGAAAATTTAAGAAAATTGAAATCATATCAAGTATCTTTTCCGACCACAATGCTATGAGACTAGATATCAATTACAGTAAAACATCTGTAAAAAATACAAACACATGGAGGCTAAACAATACAATACTTAATAACCAAGAAATCACTGAAGAAATCAAAGAGGAAGTCAAAAAATACCTAGAAACAAATGACAATGGAGACACGAGGAGCAAAAGCTATGGGATGCAGCAAAAGCAGTTCTAAGAGGGAAGTTTATAGCAATACATTCCTACCTTAAGAAACAGGAAATATCTCACATAAACAACCTAAACTTGCACTTAAAGTAATTAGAGAAAGAAGAACAAAAAACCCAAAGTTAGCAGAAGGAAAGAAATCATAAAGATTAGAAATAAATGAAAAAGAAATGAAGGAAATGATAGGAAAGATCAATAAAACTAAAAGCTGGTTCTTTCAGAGGATAAACAAAATTGATAAACCATTAGCCAGACTCATCAAGAAAAAAAAGGGAGAAGACTCAATTCAATAGAATTAGAAATGAAAAAGGAGAAGTAACAACTGACTCTGCAGAAATACAAAGGATCATGAGAGAATACTACAAGCAACTCTATGCCAATAAAATGGACAATCTGGAAGAAATGGACAAATTCTTAGAAATACACAATCTGCCGAGACTGAACCAGGGAGAAATAGAAAATATGAACAGACGAATCACAAGCACTGAAATTCAAACGGTGATTAAAACTCTTCCAACAAACCAAATCCCAGGACCACGTGGCTTCACAGGCGAATTCTATCAAACATTTAGAGAAGAACTAACACCTATCCTACTCAAACTCTTCCAAAATATAGCATAGGGAGGAACACTCCCAAACTCATTCTACGAGGCCACCATCACCCTGATACCAAAACCAGACAAAGATGTCACAAAGAAAGAAAACTACAGGGCAATATCACTGATAAACATAGATGCAAAAATCTTTAACAAACTACTAGCAAACAGAATCCAACAGCACATTAGAAGTATCATACACCATGATCAAGTGCTGTTTATTCCAGGAATGCAAGGATTCCTCCATATACGCAAATCAATCACTGTGATACACCATGTTAACAAATTTAAGGAGAGAACCGTATGATCATCTCAATCGATGCAGAGAAAGCTTTCTACAAAGTTCAACACCCATTTATGATAAAATCCCTGCAGAAAGTAGGCTTATAGGGAACTTTCCTCAACATAATAAAGGCCATATATGACAAACCAACAGCCAACATCATCCTCAATGGTGAAAAACTGAAAGCATTTCCACTAAGATCAGGAACAAGACAAGGTTGCCCACTCTCACCACTCTTATTCAACATAGTTTTGGAAGTTGTAGTCACAGCAATCAGAGAAGGAAAAGACAAAAAAGGAATCCGAATTGGAAAAGAAGAAGTAAATCTGTCACTGTTTGCAGGTGACATGATACTATACATAGAGAATCCTAAAGATGATACCAGAAAACTACTAGAGCTAATCAATGAATTTGGTAAAGTAGCAGAATGCACAGAATGCACAGAAATCTCTGGCATTCTTATACACTAATGATGAAAAACCTGAAAGTGAAATTAAGAAAATACTCCCATTTACCATTGCAACAAAAAGAATAAAATATCTAAGAATAAACCTACCTAAGGAGACAAAAGACCTGTATGCAGAAAATTATAAGACACTGATGAAACAAATTAAAGATGATACAAATAGATGGAGAGATATACCATGTTCTTGGATTGGAAGAATCAACATTGTGAAAATGACTCACTTACTGAAAGCAATCTACAGATTTAATGAAATCCCTCTCAAACTACCACTGGCAGTTTTCACAGAACTAGAACAAAAAAATTCACAATTTGTATGGAATCATGTAAGACCCCAAATAGCCAAAGCAATCTTGAGAATGAAAAATGGAGCTGGAGGAATCAGGCTCCCTGACTTCAGACTATACTACAAAGCTACAGTAATCAAGACAGTATGGTACTGGCACAAAAACAGAAAGATCGATCAATGGAACAGGATAGAAAGCCCAGAGATAAACCCACGCAGGTATGGTCACCTTATCTTTGATCAAGGAGGCAAGAATATACAGTGGAGAAAAGACAGCCTCTCCAATAAGTGGTGCTGGGAAAACTAGACAGGTCCATGTAAAAGTATGAAATTAGAACACTCCCTAACACCATACACAAAAATAAACTAAAAATGGATTAAAGACCTAAATGTAAGGCCAGACACTATCAAACTCTTAGAGGAAAACATAGGCAGAACACTCTATGACATGAATCAAAGCAAGATCTTTCTTGACCCACCTCCTAGAGAAATGGAAATAAAAACAAAAATAAACAAATGGGACCTAATGAAACATAAAAGCTTTTGCACAGCAAAGGAAACCATAAACAAGACCAAAAGACAACCCTCTGAATGGGAGAGAATATTTGTAAATGAAGCAACTGACAAAGGATTAATCTCCAAAATTTACAAGCAGCTCATGCAGCTCAATATCAAAAAAACATAGAAGCCAATTCAAAAATGGGCAGAAGACCTAAATAGACATTTCTCTAAAGAAGATATACAGATTGCCAACAAACACACGAAAGAATGCTCAACATCATTAATCACTAGAGAAACGCAAATCAAAACTACAATGAGATATCATCTCACACTGATCAGAATGGGCATCACCAAAAAATCTAGAAACAATAAATGCTGGAGAGGGTGTGGAGAAAAGAGATCCCTACTGCACTGTTGTTGGGAATGTAAATTGTTACAGCCACTATGGAGGTTCCTTAAAAAACTAAAAATAGATCTACCATACGAACCAGCATGCCCACTACTGGGCATGTACCCTGAGAAAACCAGAATTCAAAATGTGTCATGTACGAAAATGTTCATTGCAGCTTTATTTACAATAGCCAGGACATGGAAGCAACCTAAGTGTTCATCATCAGATGAATGGATAAAGAAGATGTAGCACATATATACAATGGAATATTACTCAGCCATAAAAATAAATGAAATTGAGTTATTTGTAGTGAGGTGGATGGACCTAGAGTCTGTCATAGAGAGTGAAGTAAGTCAGAAAGAGAAAAACAAATACTGTATGCTAACACATATATATGGAATCTAAGAAAAAAAGAAAAGGTCATGAAGAAACTAGGGCTAAGACGGGAATAAAGACATAGACCTACTACAGAGTGGACTTGAGCGTATGGGGAGGGGGAAGGGTAAGCTGAGATGAAGTGAGAGAGGTGTATGGACATATATACACTACCAAATATAAAATGGATAGCTTGTGGGAAGCAGCCCCATAGCACAGGGAGATCAGCTCGGTGGTTTGTGACCACCTAGCCATGTGGGATAGGGAGCATGGGGGGGAGGGCGATGTAAGAGGGAAGAGATATGGGAACATATGTATATGTATATGTATAACTGATTCACTTTGTTATAAAGCAGAAACTAACATCCCATTGTACAGCATTTATACTACAATAAAGATGTTAAGAAAGAAAAGAAACAAACAAAAAAAAAGTGCAAGGTCTCCTTTGAGACAATTACTAAGCTTTCCAGGAGACTTTCTTCATCACATCATGCCGGCCACTGCTAGAATTCTTCACCAGCCATAATGACAAACAGCCTAAATGAATTTATTGATTTAATCATCAAAGCATACATATATATATATATGTATATATATATATAGACACTGCAAATTAATTGAATCTTAGCAGCAAAAAATAAATATCTGAACAATCATATCATCATCTATATTTCTTACTTGAAAACAATCATCCTAAAAGGTTTAACCTCTTTCATCTACTTGACTAGATATAGAATATCTAGACAGCTCCTTTTATATATTTCTCAGGCCTTTGAATTACAAAAGATTTGAAAAGGAAAGACCTTACATAGGAGAGAGATAAGATTTCTTATGTAAGTGTAATATGACTCCTTTAGTGTTTTTGATACTGAGGTGCAGAAAAGTCTTTAATTACCTTCATTAACAATATGTTGATGACACTGCACTAAACCTTGATTATAAAACAGTGAACATAACACATTTGTTTGGTGATCATGTAGAAGTAATACATCAATTATAGTGGCATAAACCACAAGTGAATTATTATATTAGTTAATGGGAGCTTAAATAAATTAGAATTTATTTACTGTGGTATAACCTTGCGTATGAATCTGGAATAATTTTATGCCATAGTTGATTACTTGTATGGAGTAGAATATCATTGTCATTATGAAACAGATGTGTATATGACTGCCTTAATACCTTTGATCAGCATTTTTCTTATTAAGGGGATTTGTGTAATATACTGTTTGGGAGCTAATCCTAAACACACAAAAAAGACAAGATCATTTAATGTACATGAGAAAATGTACATATAAATATACAGATATTACTCTGGGTTTTTTTTCTTCACCTTGTCACTATGTTAGTTTTCTATTGCTCATGCAACAAATTGCCACAAACAATGACTTAAACCAAGACAAACTAATCATCGTACAGTTCTGTAGATTTGTCTGAAATGGGTCTCACTGCTAAGATCAAGGTATTGGCAGGGTTGCCTTCCCATCTGGAGACTCTAGAAATGACTCCATGTAATTGCCTTTTACAGCTTATAAAGGCCACTGCATTCCTACACTGGTGGCCCCTTCCTCTATCTTCCAAGTAAAAAATAATAATTGAGTATTTCTCACATCCTCACATTACTCTGACCTCTCTCCTGCCACCCCCTTTGACTTTTAAGGATGTTTGTGATTACAATGGACCTGCCCAGATAGTCCAGAATAATCTCCCTATTTTAAAGTCAACTGGGGGGAGACCTTCAAGATGTTGAGGAGTAGGACGTGGAGATCATCTTCCTCCCCACAAATACATGAGAAATACATCTACATGTGGAACAACTCCAACAGAACACCTACTGAACGCTGGCAGAAGACCTCAGACCTCCCAAAAGGCAAGAAACTCCCTACGTACCTGGGTAGGACAAAAGAAAAAAGAAAAAACAGAGAAAAAAGAATAGGGCTGGGACCTGCACTAGTAGCAGAGAGCTGTGAAGGAGGAAAGGTTTCCAAATACCAGGAAGCCTCTTCGCGGGCAGAGACTGCGGGTGGCAGAGGGGGAAGCTTCAGAGCCACGGAGGAGAGCACAGCAACAGGGGTGCGGAGGGCAAAGCGGAGAGATTCCCGCACAGAGGATCGGTGCTGACCAGCACTCACCAGCCAGAGAGGCTTGTCTGCTCACCCGCCAGGGCGGGCGGGGGCTGGGAGCTGAGGCTCGGCTTCGGTAGGATCACAGGGAGAGGACCGGGGTTGGAGGCGTGAACACAGCCTGAAGGGGGCTAGTGAGCTACACTTAGCTGGGAAGGAGTCCGGGAAAAAGACTGGACCTGCCTAAGAGACAAGACACCATTGTTTCAGGGTGTGCAAGGAGAGGGAATTCAGAGCACCACCTAAACGAGCTCCAGAGATGGCTGTGAGATGCGGCTATCAGCACGGACACCAGAGACGGGCATGAAACGCAAAGGCTGCTGATGCTACCACCAAGAAGCCGGTGTGAAAGTACAGGCCACTCTCCATATCTCCCCTCCTGGGAGCCTGTGCAGCCTGCCACTGCCAGGGTCCCGTGATTCAGGGACAACTTCCCCAGGAGAACACATGGCACCTCAGGCTGGTGCAATATCATGCTGGCCTCTGCCACCACAGGCTTGCCCCGCATTCCATACCCCTCCCTCCGCCAGGACGGAGTGAGCCAGAGCCCCCTAATCAGCTGCTACTTTAACCCCATCATTTCTGAGTAAACAACAGACGCCCTCAGGCGACCTATAATGCAGACGCCAGGCCAAATCCAAAGCTGAACCCTAGGAGCTGTGCAAACAAAGAAGAGAAAGGGAAATTTCTCCTTGCAGCCACAGGAGCAGCAGATTAAATCTCCACAATCAACCTGATGTACCCTGCATCTGTGGGATTCCTGAATAGACAACGAATCATCCCAAACTGAGGGGGTGGACTTTGGGAGCAACTGTAGACTTAGGGTTTGCTTTCTGCAAATAATTGTTTCTGGTTTTATGTTTATCATAGTTTAGTATTTAGAGTTTATTATCATTGGTAGATTTGTTTATTGATTTGGTTGCTCTCTTCCTTTTTTTTATATACAGACATATATATATTTTTTCCTTTTACTCTTTTTAGGAGTATGTATGTGTATGTTTTCTGGTGTGAAATAGCTTTGCTTTTTGTCTGTATAGCTTTGCTTTTATCATTTGTCCTAGGGTTCTGTCTGTCCTTTATTTATTTATTTTTTTTTAGTATAGCTTTTAACCCTTATTATCATTGTTGGATGTGTTCTTTGGTTTGGTTGCTCTCTTCTTTCTTTTTAAAATTACTTTTTAATATTTTTATTTTTAATAATTTTAATTTTTTTATTTTAATAAACTTTATTTTCTTTTCTTTTTTCTTTCTTTCTTTTTTTCTCCCTTTTCTTTTGAGCCATGTGGTTGACAAGGTCTTGGTGCTACGGCCAGGTGTCAAGGCTATGCCTCTGAGGTGGGGGAGCTGAGTACAGAGCACTGGTCCACCAAAGACCTCCCACTTCCATGTAATATCAAATGGCCAAAGCTCTCCCAGAGATCTCCATCTCAATGCTAAGACACAGCTCCAGTCAACGACCAGCAAGCTACAGTGATAGACACCCTATGCCAAACCACTAGCAAGACAGGAACACAATCCCACCCATTAGCAGAGAGGCTGCTTAAAATAGTAATAAGGCCACAGACACCCCAAAAACAACACCATACATGGTCCTGCACACCAGAAAGGCAAGATCCAGCCTCAACCACTAGAACACAGGCACCAGTTCCCTCCACCTGGAAACTTACACAACACACTAAACCAACTGTAGCCACTGGGGGCAGACACCAAAAACAAAGGGAATTATGAACCTGCAGCCTGTGAAAAGGAGACCCCAAACACAGTAAGTTAGGCAAAATGAGAAGACAGAGAAACACACAGCAGATGAAGGAGCAAGGCAAAAACAAATCAAACCAAACAAATGAAGAGGAAATAAGCAGTCTACCTGAAGAAGAATTCAGAGTAATGATAGTAAAGATGATCCAAAATCTTGGAAATACAATGGAGAAAATACAAGAAATGTTTAACAAGGACCTAGAAGAACTAAAGAGCAAGCAAACAATGATGAACAACACAATAAATTAAATTAAAAATTATCTGGAAGGAATCAATAGCAGAATAACTTACACAGAAGAATGGATAAGTGACCTGGAAGATAAAAGAGTGGAAATAACTACCAAAGAGCAGAATAAAGAAAAAAGAATGAAGAGAATTGAGGACAGTATCAGAGACCTCTGTTACAACATTAAATGCATCAACATGAGAATTATAGGGATCCCAGAAGAAGAGAAAAAGAAAGGAACTGAGAAAATATTTGAAGAGATTATAGTTGAAAACTTCCCTATTATGGAAAAACGAAATAGTCAATCAAGTCCAGGAAGCACAGAGAGTCCCATACAGGATAAGTCCAAGGAGACACATGCCAAGGCACATATTAATCAAACTATCAAAAATTAAATAAAAAGAAAAATAATTAAAAGAAGCAAGGGAAAAACAACAAATAACATACAAGAGAATCTCCATAAGGTTAACAGCTGATCTTTCAGGAGAAACACTGCAAACCAGAAGGGAGAGGCAAAACATAATAAAAGTGATGAAAGGGAAAAACCTACAACCAAGATTTCTCTACCCAGCAAGGATCTCATTCAGATTCAACAGAGAAATTAAAATCTTTAAAGAGAAGCAAAAGCTAACAGAATTCAGCACCACAAAACCAGCTTTACAACAAATGCTAAAGGAACTTCTCTAGGGAGGAAACACAAGAGAAGGAAAAGACCTACAATAACAAACCCAAAACAATTTAGAAAATGGTAATAGAAACATACACATCGATAAATACCTTAAATGTAAATGGATTACATGCTCCAACCAATAGACATAGACTGGCTGAATGGATACAAAAACAAGTCCTGTATTAATGCTGTGTACAAGAGACCCACTTCAGACCTGGGGACACATACACTGAAAGTCAGAGGATAGAAAAATATATTTCAAGAAAATGGAAATCAAAAGAAAGCTGGAGTAGCAATTCTCATATCAGAAAAAATAGACTTTAAAATAAAGACTGTTACAACATACAAAGAAAGACACTACAGAATGAACAATGGATCAATCCAAGAAGAAGATAAAACAGTTGTAAATATTTATACACCCAACATAGGAGCACCTCAATACATAAGGCAAGTGCTAACATCCATAAAAGGGGAGATCGACAGTAACACAATCATAGTAGGGAACTTTAACACCCCACTTTCACCAATGGACAGATCACCTTAAATGAAAATAAATAAGGAAACACAAGCTTTAAATGATACATTAAAAAAGATGGACTTAATTGATATTTATAGGACATTCCATCCAAAAATGACAGAATACACATTCTTCTCAAGCACTCATGGAACATTCTCCAGGATAGATCATATCTTGGGTCACAAATCAAGCCTTGGTTAACTTAAGAAAATTGAAATCATATCAAGTATCTTTTCCAACAACAACACTATGAGACTAGATATTAATTACAGGAAAAGATGTGTAGAAAATACAAACACATGGAGCGTAAACAGTACACTACTTAGTAACGAAGTGATTACTGAAGAAATCAAAGAGGAAGTCAAAAAATACCTAGAAACAAATGACAATGAGACACGATGAACCAAAACCTATGGGATGCAGCAAAAGCAGTTCAAACAGGGAAGTTTATAGCAATAGAATCCTACCTTAAGAAACAGGAAACATCTCAAATAAACAACCTAACATTGCACCTAAAGAAATTAGAGAAAGAAGAATTTAAAAAAAACCAAAGTTAGCAGAAGGAAAGAAATCATAAAGATCAGATCAGAAATAAATGAAAAAGAAATGAAGGAAATGAAAACAAAGATCAATAAAACTAAAAACAGGTTCTTTGAGTAAACAAAATTGATAAACTATTAGCCAGACTCATCGAGAAAAAAAGGGAGAAGACTCAATTCAATAGAATTAGAAATGAAAAAGGAGAAGTAACAACTGACACTGCAGAAATACAAAAGATCATGAGAGATTACTACAAGCAACTCTATGCCAATAAAATGGACAACCTGGAAGAAATGGACAAATTCTTAGAAATGCACAACCTGCCAAGACTGAATCAGGAAGAAATAGAAAATATGAACAGACCAATCACAAGCACTGAAATTGAAACTGTGATTAAAAATCTTCCAACAAATAAAAGCCCAGGACCAGATGGCTTCACAGGGGAATTCTATCAAACATTTAGAGAAGAGCTAACATCTATGCTTCTCAAACTCTTCCAAAATATAGCAGAGGGAGGAACACTCCCAAACTCATTCTACGAAGCCACCATCACCTTGATACCAAAACCAGACAAAGATGCCACAAAGAAAGAAAACTATGGGGCAATATCACTGATGAACATAGATGCAAAAATCCTCAACAAAATACTAGCACACAGAATCCAACAGCACATTAAAAGTATTATACACCATGATCAAGTGGGGTTTATTCCAGCAATGCAAGGATTCTTTCATATATGCAAATCAATCAATGTGATACACCATATTAACAAATTTAAGGAGAAAACCCATATGATCATCTCAATGGATGCAGAAAAAGCTTTTGACAAAATTCAACGCCCATTTATGATAAAAACCCTGCAGAAAGTAGGCATAGAGGGAACTTTCTTCAATATAATAAGGGCCATATTTGAAAAACCAACAGCCAAAATTATCCGCAATGTTGAAAAACTGAAACCATTTCCACTAAGATCAGGAAAAAGACAAGGTTGCCCACTCTCACCACTCCTATTTAACATAGTTTTAGAAGTTTTAGCCACAGCAATCACAGAAGAAAAATAAGTAAAAGGAATCCACATTGGAAAAGAAGAAATAAACCTGTCACTGTTTGCAGATGACATGATATTCTACATAGAGAATCCTAAAAATGATACCAGAAAACTACTAGAGCTAATCAATGAATTTGGTAAAGTAGCAGGATACAAATTTAATACAGAGAAATATCTGGCATTCCTATACTCTAATGATGAAAAATCTGAAAGTGAAATTAAGAACACACTCCTATTTACCACTGCAAGAGAAGAATAAAATATCTAGGAATAAAGCTACCTAAGCAGACAAAAGACCTGCATGCAGAAAACTATAAGACACTGATGAAAGAACTTAATGATGATACAAACAGATGGAGAGATGTACCATGTTCTTGGATTGGAAAAATCCACTTTGTGAAAATGACTATACTACCCCAAGCAATCTATAGGTTCAATGCAATCCCTATCAAACTACCAACAGCATTTTTCACAGAACCAGGATAAAAAATTTCACAATTTGTATGGAAACACCAAAGACCCTGAATAGGCAAAGCAATCTTGATAAAGAAAAATGGAGCTGGAGGAATCAGGCTTCTGGACTTCAGACTATACTACAAAGCTACAGTAATCAAGACAGTATGGTACTGGCACAAAAACAGAAATATAGATCAATGGAACAGGATAGAAAGCCCAGAGATAAACCCACGCACATATGGACACCTTATCTTTGATAAAGGAGGCAAGAATATACAGTGGAGAAAAGACAGCCTCTTCAATAAGTGGTGCTGGGAAAACTGGACAGGTACATGTAAAAGTATGAAATTAGAACACTCCCTAACACCATACACAAAAATAAGCTCAAAATGGATTAAAGACCTAAATGTAAGCCCAGACACTATCAAACTCTTAGAAGAAATCATAGGAAGAACACTCTATGCCTTAAATCAGAGCAAGATCCATTTTGACCCACCTCCCTGAGAAATGGAAACAAAAACAAAAATAAAGAACTGGAACCTAATGAAACTTAAAAGTTTTGCACAACAAAGTAACCATAAAGAAAACAAAAGATAACCCTCAGAATGGTAGAAAATATTTTCAAATGAAGCAACTGGCAAGATTAATCTCCACAATTTACAAGCAGCTCATGCAGCTTAGTATCAAAAAAACATACAACCCATTCTAAGAATGAGCAGAAGACCTAAATACACCTTTCTACCAAGAAGATATACAGATTTCCAACAAACACATGAAAGGATGCTAAACATCACTAATAATTAGAGAAATGCAAATCAAAACTACAATGAGGTATCACCTCACACTGGTCGAAATGGTGATCATCAAAAAATCTAGAAACAATAAATGTTGGAGAGGGTGTGGAGAAAAGGGAACACTCTTGCACTGTTGGTGGGAATGTAAATTGATACAGCCACTCTGGAGAACAGTATGGAGGCTCCTTAAAAGACTAAAAATAAAACTACCATATGACCCAGCAATCCCACTACTGGGCATATACCCTGAGAAAACCATAATTCAAAAAGAGTCATGTACCACAATGTTCATTGCAGCACTATTTACAATAGCCAGGACATGGGAGCAACCTAAGCGTCCATTGACAGATGAATGGGTAAACATGTTGCACATATATACAGTGGAATATTACGCAGTCATAAATAGAAGCAAAATTGAGTTATTTGTAGTGAGGTGGATGGACCTAGAGTCTGTCATACAGAGTGAAGTAAGTCAGAAAGAGAAAAATAAATACCATGTGCTAATACATATATATGGAATCTAAAAAAAAAAAAGGTTCTGAGGAACCTAGGGGCAGGACAGGAATAAAGTTACAGACATAGAGGTTGAACTTGAGGACACGGGAAGGGGGAAGTGTAAACTGGGCCAAAGTGAGAGAGTTGCATGTATGTATATACACTACCAAATGTAAAATCAGTAGGTAGTGGGAAGCAGCCACATAGTACAGGGATATTAACTCGGTGCTTTGTGACCACCTTGAGGGATGGTATAAGGAGTGTGGGAGGGAGACTGAAGAGGGATGAGATATGGGGATATATGTATATGTATGTCTGATTCACTTTGTTATAAAGCAGAAACTATTACACCACTGTAGAGCAATTATACTCCAGTAAAGATGTTAAAATTAAATAAATTAAGTCAACTGATTAGCAACCTTAATTCCATCTACAACCTTAATTCCTCTTTACCATGTAGCATAATATACTCACAGGTTTGGGTGATTAGTATGTATGCATCTTTGGGAGCATCATCTACCTACAAGTCACTTTTCTTTTAAAGTTAACTTGCATTTTCAACATAAATTATATGCATAATAATTACTAAAGACATAATAAAAAAAGCCCCTGCCCACTCCTGCAGAACTGAATTCTTAGTCTTTAGAGGCAAGAATTTTCTACTATTTTAGTTGTTTTTTTGGTTATAACTTCATATTTCTAGATAATATACTACTTAAAGTTTTCACTTCAACAACTGTTGATTTCTGAACATGGTAGATGAAATTTAGCTCTCTTCCAACACACTAACAAACACACTTCTCTTGCCCTCACCTTCACAGTATAGCTAGGTCATATTTCAAAATCACAGTAGCCAGTGTTTACATTATTATGACTATGTAAGCATTATCTGTGGAGACAGGTAATGTACTATGATTATGCTTCCTGTCTTTTATAATCCCCCTCTAGAGAAAGTAATTTCCCAATATTTTTAATTGTTCTTAATCTGTGTATCTATTGTTAATTATTTCTTCATGGTCTGTCAGGTCTGTTACATATTAATATAATTTTCCAAGTGGTCAAATACATTAGGCAATACACAACTTCCAGTTTTCCTGGGAAACCTCTCTTCTAGAGGCCGTTGTCCTCCTGCTCAATCTAGACTGGCTGTTCTCTATATTCCCTGCTTAGCCATCAACCCGGGACTTCTTTTTGGCATTATGTTAGAAATTCTTTTACTTTTTTGGTTATGTTAGATCCTGGGCCTCATGTCATCCTCTTTCCTGATGTTTTCATTTTCTAAAAGTGAAGTATAACTTATTTTACAATAAAATGCATATGTCTTAGATGTACAGTTTGATGAGTGTTAACAAATATACACACATATGTATTTACCTTTTAAATCGAGGTATAGAATATTTTTATCACCCCAGAATGTTCCTATATACCCCTTTAAAGTAAATTCCCTCCATGCCAGAGACAACTATTATTGTGATTTCTATCACTATAGATTTGTTTTGCCTGTTCTAGAAATCTATATAAATGGAGTCATATAATATTATGTCTGGCTTCTTTTGCTCAACATGTTTTTGAGATTCATCCATGCCATCAGTCATCCTTTCTATTCTTAAGAAGTATTCCATTGTATGACTACAGAATATTTGTTTATCTATCCTCCTGTTGATGTACGTTTGGGCTGATTCCAGGCTGAGACATTACAGATAAAACTGCCAAGAACAGTCTTGTACAAGTATTTTTTGGACAGGAGATTGACATTGATACAATACGGTTAACAAGAAACCATACTCAAATTTCATTAGTTTTTACATACACTCATTTGTGTATGTGTGTATGTATGTGTGTGTGTGGTTCTATGCAATTTTATCCCATGTATATATTTGTACAGCCAAAATCATAATCAGAACTTTTACATTGTGATTTTAATTAGTGTCTCTCTGCTAACTGATGATATTGAGAATATTTTCATATTCTTATTGGTCATTTAGAAATTTGTGAATTGTCTAAGTCTTTTACCCATTTTTAATTTATGGTGTTTTTTTCTTGTTGATTTGTATGAATATTTATTCTGATTTTGAAATCTTTATAAGATTTTATGTATTGCAAGTGTTTTCCTCCACTCATTGTTTGCCTCTTCAACTCTCACACAAGTGTCTTTTTTTGTTTTTTTTTTTAACATCTTTATTGGGGTATAATTGCTTTACAATGGTGTGTTAGTTTCTGCTTTATAACAAAGTGAATCAGTCATACATAAACATATGTTCCCATATGTCTTTCCTCTTGCGTCTCCCTCCCTCCCACCCTCCCTATCCCACCCCTCCAGGCTGTCACAAAGCACCGAGCCAATATCCCTGTGCCATGCGGCTGCTTCCCACTAGCTATCTACCTTACTACGTTTGTTAGTGTGTATATGTCCATGACTCTCTCTCGCCCTGTCACAGCTCACCCTTCCCCCTCCCCATAACCTCTAGTCCGTTCTCTAGTAAGTCTGTGTCTTTATTCCTGCCTTACCCCTAGGTTTTTTATGACATTTTTTTTTTCTTAAATTCCATATATATGTGTTAGCATACGGTATTTGTCTTTTTCTTTCTGACTTACTTCACTCTGTATGACAGACTCTACGTCTATCCACCTCATTACAAATAGCTCAATTTCGTTTCTTTTTATGGCTGAGTAATATTCCATTGTATATATGTGCCACATCTTCTTT
This sequence comes from Orcinus orca, assembly GCF_937001465.1. Taxonomy (NCBI): domain Eukaryota; kingdom Metazoa; phylum Chordata; class Mammalia; order Artiodactyla; family Delphinidae; genus Orcinus; species Orcinus orca. The sequence goes on from NC_064580.1 coordinate 75,142,294, forward strand.
ATCCATTCATCCGATGATGGGCACTAAGGTTGTTTCCATCTCCGGGCTATTGTAAATAGAGCTGTAATGAACATTTTGGTACATGACTCTTTGAATTTTGGTTTTCTCAGGGTATATGCCCAGTAGTGGGATTGCTGGGTCATATGGTAGTTCTATTTGTAGTTTTTTAAGGAACCTCCATACTGTTCTCCATAGCGGCTGAACCAATTCACATTCCCATCAGCAGTGCAAGAGTGTTCCCTTTTCTCCACACACTCTTCAGCATTTATTGTTTCTAGATTTTTTGGTGATGCCCATTCTGACTGGTGTGAGATGATATCTCATTGTAGTTTTGATTTGCGTTTCTCTAGTGATTAATGATGTTGAGCATTCTTTCATGTGTTTTTGCCAGTCTGTATATCTTCTTTGGAGAAATGTCTATTAGGTCTTCTGCCCATTTTTGGATTGGGTTGTTTGTTTTTTGTTATTGAGCTGCACGAGCTGCTTGTAAATTTTGGAGATTAATCCTTTGTCGGTTGCTTCATTTGCAAATATTTTCTCCCATTCTGAGGGTTGTCTTTTGGTCTTGTTTATGGTTTCCTTTGCTGTGCAAAAGCTTTGAAGTTTCATTAGGTCCCATTTGTTTATTTTTGTTTTTATTTCCATTTCTCTAGGAGGTGGGTCAGAAAGGATTTTGCTGTGATTTATGTCATAGAGTGCTCTGCCTATGTTTTCCTCTAAGAGTTTGATAGTTTCTGGCATTACATTTAGGTCTTTAATCCATTTTGAGCTTATTTTTGTGTATGGTGTTAGGGAGTGATCTAATCTCATACTTTTACATGTACCTCTCCAGTTTTCCCAGCACCACTTATTGAAGAGGTTGTCCTTTCTCCACTTATATTCCTGTCACCTTTATCAAAGATAAAGATAAGGTGTCCATATGTGCGTGGGTTTATCTCTGGGCTTTCTATCCTGTTCCATTGATCTATATTTCTGTTTTTGTGCCAGTACCATACTCTCTTGATTACTGTAGCTTTGTAGTATAGTCTGAAGTCAGGGAGCCTGATTCCTCCACCTCTTTTTTTTTTGGTCTCAAGATTGCTTTGGCTATTTGGGGTCTTTTGTGTTTCCATACAAATTGCGAAATTTTTTGTTCTAGTTCTGTGAAAAATGCCAGTGGTAGTTTGATAAGGATTGCATTGAATCGGTAGATTGCTTTGGGTAGTAGAGTCATTTTCACAATGTTGATTCTTCCAATCCAAGAACATGGTATATCTCTCCATCTATTTGTATCATCTTTAATTTCTTTCATCAGTGTCTTATAATTTTCTGCATACAGGTCTTTTGTCTCCCTAGGTAGGTTTATTCCTAGATATTTTATTCTTTTTGTTGCAGTGGTAAATGGGAGTGTTTTCTTGATTTCACTTTCAGATTTTTCATCATTAGTATATAGGAATGCCAGAGATTTCTGTGCATTAATTTTGTATCCTGCCACTTTACCAAATTCATTGATTAGCTCTAGTAGTTTTCTGGTAGCATCTTTAGGATTCTCTATGTATAGGATCATGTCATCTGCAAACAGTGACAGCTTTACTTCTTCTTTTCCGATTTGGATTCCTTTTATTTCCTTTTCTTCTCTGATTGCTGTGGCTAAAACTTCCAAAACTATGTTGAATAAGAGTGGTGAGAGTGGGCAACCTTGTCTTGTTCCTGATCTTAGTGGAAATGCTTTCAGTTTTTCACCATTGAGGATGATGTTGGCTGTGGGTTTGTCATATATGGCCTTTATTATGTTGAGGAAAGTTCCCTCTATGCCTACTTTCTGCAGGGTTTTTATCATAAATGGGTGTTGAATTTTGTCAAAAGCTTTCTCTGCATCTATTGAGAGGATATATGGTTTTTCTCCTTCAATTTGTTAATATGGTTTATCACATTGATAGATTTGCGTATATTGAAGAATCCTTGCATTCCTGGAATAAACCCCACTTGATCATGGTGTATGATCCTTTTAATGTGCTGTTGGATTCTGTTTGCTAGTATTTTGTTGAGGATTTTTCCATCTATGTTCATCAGTGATATTGGCCTGTAGTTTTCTTTCTATGTGACATCCTTGTCTGGTTTTGGTATCAAGGTGATGGTGGCCTCGTAGAAGGAGTTTGGGAGTGTTCCTCCCTCTGCTATATTTTGGAAGAGTTTGAGAAGGATAGGTGTTACCTCTTCTCTAAATGTTTGATAGAATTCGCCTGTGAAGCCATCTGGTCCTGGGCTTTTCTTTGTTGGAAGATTTTTAATCACAGTTTCAATTTCAGTGCTTGTGATTGGTCTGTTCATATTTTCTATTTCTTCCTGATTCAGTCTTGGCAGGTTGTGCATTTCTAAGAATTTGTCCATTTCTTCCGGATTGTCCATTTTATTGGCATAGAGTTGCTTGTAGTAATCTCTCATGATCTTTTTTATTTCTGCCGTGTCAGTTGTTACCTCTCCTTTTTCATTTCTAATTCTATTGATTTGAGTCTTCTCCCTTTTTTTCTTGATGAGTCTGGCTAGTGGTTTATTTATTTTGTTTATCTTCTCAAAGAACCAGCTTTTAGTTTTATTGATCTTTGCTATCGTTTCCTTCATTTCTTTTTCATTTATTTCTGATCTGATTTTTATGATTTCTTTCCTTCTGCTAGCTTTGGGGTTTTTTTGTTCTTCTTTCTCTAATTGCTTGAGGTGCAAGGTTAGGTTGTTTATTCGAGATGTTTCCTGCTTCTTAACGTGGGCTTGTATTGCTATAAACTTCCCCCTTAGAACTGCTTTTGATGCAGGTTTTGGGTCGTTGTGTCTTCATTGTCATTTGTTTCTAGATTTTTTTTTATTTCCTCTTTGATTTCTTCAGTGATCACTTCATTATTAAGTAGTGTATTGTTTAGCCTCCATGTGTTTGTATTTTTTAGAGATCTTTTCCTGTAATTGATATCTAGTCTCATGGCGTTGTGGTCAGAAAAGATACTTGATACAATTTCAATTTTCTTAAATTTACCAAGGCTTGATTTGTGACCCGAGGTATGATCTATCCTGGAGAATGTTCCATGAGCACTTGAGAAAAATGTGTATTCTGTTGTTTTTGGATGGAGTGTCCTATAAATATCAATTAAGTCCATCTTGTTTATTGTACCATTTAAAGCTTGTGTTTCCTTATTTATTTTCATTTTGGATGATCTGTCCATGGGTGAAAGTGGGGTGTTTAAGTCCCCTACTATGAATGTGTTACTGTCGATTTCCCCTTTTATGGCTGTTAGTATTTGCCTTATGTATTGAGGTGCTCCTATGTTGGGTGCATAAATATTTACAATTGTTATATCTTCTTCTTGAATCGATCCCTTGATCATTATGTAGTGTCTTTCTTTGTCTCTTTTAATAGTCCTTATTTTAAAGTCTATTTTGTGTGATATGAGAATTGCTACTCCAGCTTTCTTTTGGTTTCCATTTGCATGGAATATCTTTTTCCATCCCCTTCCTTTCAGTCTGTATGTGTCTCTAGGTCTGAAGTGGGTCTCTTGTAGACAGCATATATAAGGGTCTTGTTTTTGTATCCATTCAGCCAATCTGTGTCTTTTGGTGGGAGCATTTAGTCCATTTACATTTAAGGTAATTATCGATATGTATATTCCTATTCCCATTTTCTAAATTGTTTTGGGTTCATTATTATAGGTCTTTTCCTTCTCTTGTGTTTCTTGTCTAGAGAAGTTCCTTTAGCATTTGTTGTAAAGCTGGTTTGGTGGTGCTGAACTCTCTCAGCTTTTGCTTGTCTGTAAAGGTTTTAATTTCTCCATCAAATCTGAATGAGATCCTTGCTGGGTAGAGTAGTCTTGGCTGCAGGTTTTTCTCCTTCATCACTTTCAGTATGCCCTGCCACTCCCTTCTGGCTTGTAGGGTTTCTGCTGAGAGATCAGCTGTTAACCTTATGGGGATTCCCTTATGTGTTATTGGTTGTTTTTCCCTTGCTGCTTTTAATATGCTTTCTTTGTATTTAATTTTTGACAGTTTGATTAATATGTGTCTTGGCGTATTTCTCCTTGTATTTATCCTGTAAGGGACTCTCTGTGCTTCCTGGACTTGATTAACTATTTCCTTTCCCATATTAGGGAAGTTTTCAACTATAATCTCTTCAAATATTTTCTCAGTCCCTTTCTTTTTCTCTTCTTCTTCTGGAACCCCTATAATTCGAATGTTGGTGCGTTTAATGTTGTCCCAGAGGTCTTTGAGACTGTCCTCAGTTCTTTTCATTCTTTTTTCTTTATTCTGCTCTGCAGTAGTTATTTCCACTATTTTATCTTCCAGGTCACTTATCCGTTCTTCTGCCTCATTTATTCTGCTATTGATCCCATCTAGAGTACTTTTAATTTCATGTATTGTCTTGTTCATCGTTGCTTGTTTCATCTTTATTTCTTCTAGGTCCTTGTTAACTGTTTCTTGCATTTTGTCCATTCTATTTCCAAGATTTCGGATCATCCTTACTATCATTATTCTGAATTCTTTTTCAGGTAGACTGCCTATTTCCTCTTCATTTGTTAGGTCTGGTGCATTTTTATCTTGCTCCTTTATCTGCTGTGTGTTTTTCTGTCTTCTCATTTTGCTTATCTTACTGTGTTTGGGGTCTCCTTTTTGCAGACTGCAGGTTCGTAGTTCCTGCTGTTTTTAATGTCTGTTTCCAGTGGCTAAGGTTGGTTCAGTGGGTTGTGTAGGCTTCCTGGTGGAGGGGACTAGTGCCTGTGTTGTGGTGGATGAGGCTGGATCTTGTCTTTCTAGTGGGCAGGTTCACATCTGGTGGTGTGTTTTGGGGTGTCTGTGGCCTTATTATGATTTTAGCAGCCTCTCTGCTAATGGGTGGGATTGTGTTCCTGTTTTGCTAGTTGTTTGGCATAGGTTGTCCAGAACTGTGTCTTGCTGGTTGTTGAGTGAAGCTGGGTGCTGGTGTTAAGATGGAGGTCTCTGGGAGATTTTCGCCGTTTGATATTATGTGGAGCTGGGAGGTCTCTTGTTGACCAGTGTCCTGAAGTTGGCTCTCCTACCTCAGAGGCAGAGCCCTGACTCCTGGCTGGAGCACCAACAGCCTTTCATCCACACGGCTCAGAATAAAAGGGAGAAAAAGTAGAGAGAATTAGTAGAAGTATGAGGAAAGAAAGAAGGAAAGGAGGGAAGGAAGGAAGGAAGGAAGAAAGAAAGAAAGAAAAGAAAGAAAGAAAGAAAGAAGCAAAGAAGGAAAGAAGGCAAGAAGGAAAGAAAGGAGGGAGGAAGGAAGGAAGGAGGGAAAGGAGGAAAAAAGACAGAAAGAAAGAAGATACAGTAAAAATAAAATAAAGTACAATAAAGTTATTGAATTAAAAAATTCTTATTTATAAAAAAGAAAGGGACGGATAGAACCTTAGGACAAATGTTGGAAGCAAAGCTATACAGACAAAATCTTACCCAGAAGCATACACATACACCCTCAGTAAAAGAGGTAAATGGGATAAAATCATAAATCTTGCTCTGAGAGACCACCTCCTCAATTTGGGATGATTCGTTGTCTAAAGGAGGGAAGGAAGGAAGGAAAGAAAGAAAGAAAGAAAGAACGAAGGTAAAGTATAATAACGTTATTAAAATTAATTATTAAGAAAAAAATTTAAAAAAAAACATGGACGGATAGAACCCTAGGACAAATGGTGGAAGCAAGACTATAGACAAGATCTCACACAGAAGCATACACATACACATTCACAAAAGGAGGAAAAGGGAAAAAAATCATAGATCTTGCTCCCAAAGTCCACTTCCTTAATTTGGGATGATTGGTTGTCTATTCAGGTATTCCACAGATGTAGGGTATATCAGGTTGATTGTGGAGCTTTAATCCGCTGCTTCTGAGGCTGCTGGGAGAGAGATCCCTTTCTCTTCTTTGTTCTCATAGCTCACAGGGGCTCAGCTTTGGATTTGGCCCTGCCTCTGCGTGTAGGTCGCTGGAGGGCATCTGTTTTTTGCTCAGACAGGACGGGGTTAAAGGAGCCGCTGATTCGGGGGCTCTGGCGCACTCAGGCCAGCGGGGAGGGAGGGGCGGGGAGGGATGGACACGGAGTGCGGGCGGGCCTGCGGCGGCAAAGGCCGGCGTGACTTTGCACCAGCCTGAGCCCCGCTGTGCATTCTCCCAGGGAAGTTGTCCCTGGATCCCGGGAACGTGGCAGTGGCGGGCTGCACAGGCTCCGCGGAAGAGGGGTGTGGAGAGTGACCTGTGCTCGCACACAGGCCCCTTGGTGGCGGCAGCAGCAGCCTTAGCGTCTCCCGCCCGTCTCTGGGGTCCGCGCTTTTAGCCGCGGCTCGCGCCCGTCTCTGGGGTTCGTGCTTTTAGCCGCGGCTCACGCCTGTCTCTGGAGTTCCTTTAAGCAGCGTTCTTAAACCCCTCTCCTCGCGCACCAGGAAACAAAGAGGGAAGAAAAAGTCTCTTGCCTCTTCGGCAGGTGCAGACTTTTCCCCGGACTCCCTCCCAGCTAGCCGTGGTGCACTAACCCCTTCAAGCTATGTTCAAGCCACCAACCCCAGTCCTCTCCCTGAGCTCTGTCCAAAACCGAAACCCGAGCCTCAGAGCCTCAGCTCGCAGCCCCGCCCGCCCCGGCGGGTGAGCAGACAAGCCTCTCGGGCTGGTGAGTGCCGGTCGGCACCGATCCTCTGTGCGGGTATCTCCCCGCTTTGCCCTCCGCACCCGTTGCTGTGCACTCCTCCGCGGCTTCGAAGCTCCCCCCTCCACCTCCCGCAGTCTCCGCCCGCGAAGGGGCTTCCTAGTGTGTGGAAACTTTTCCTCCTTCACAGCTCCCTCCCACTGGTGCAGGTGCCGTCCCTATTCTTTTGTCTCTGTTTTTTTCTTTTTTTTCTTTTGCCCTACCCAGGTACGTGGGGAGTTTCTTGCCTTTTGGGAGGTCTGAGGTCTTCTGCCAGCGTTCAGTAGGTGTTCTGTAGGAGTTGTTCCACGTGTAGATGTATTTCTGGTGTATCTGTGGGAAGGAAGGTGATCTCCGCGTCTTACTCTTCCACCATCTTCCAGCCAAAACGAGTGTCTTTTAATTAACAGAAGTTCTTAATTTTAATGAAATCTAATTTCTTTTATGATTAATTTTACTTTTCAAGTTTAACAAGTTTTTGCCTGACTCAAGGGCATGACAACATTTCCCTATCGTTTCATCTAAAATATTTATTTATTTTTTAGTTGTCATAGTTAGATCTATGATTCATTTTGAATTAATTATTGTTTCTGATGTGAGATAGGGTGTCAAGGCTCACTTTTTCCCTATGGGTATGCAACTGATTCCTCAACATTTATTGAAAAGGTCATCCTTTATTCTGTCGAATTGCAGTAGAGATTTGTCATAAATCAGGATACTACATATGTGTAGATCTATTTTTGGATTTTCTTTTCTGTACAATTGGTTTAGCTTTGCTCCAATATCATATTCTCTTAATTTTTAATATTTTATAATAAACATGTTCTTCTTCAAGATTTCTTGGCGATTATAAATCCTCTGCAGTTCAATATAAGTTTTAGGATTAGCTTGTCAATTTCCTATTAAAAGTCCAACTTATAAATATAACTTGTTATATGTTAGCCTCATGGTAATCACAAAGCAAAAACCTGTAGTAAATGTAAAAAATATAAGGAGAAAGGAATCTAAGCATACCAGTATAGAAAGCCATCAAACCACAAATGGAGAGACAAGAGAAGAAGAAAGGGACAGAGAAATTACACAACAGCCAGAAAACAATGAACAAAATGGCAATAAGTACATACCTATCAATAATTACTTTAAATGTAAAATGGAATAAATTCACCAACCTAAAGGTATACAGAAGCTGAATGGCTGAACAAAACAATAACCATCTATGTGTTGCTTACAAGAGACTCACTTCAGACATAAGAACACATACAGACTGTAAGTTAAGGGATGGAAAATTATATGCTCTCAAAATGGAAATCAAGAGAAATCTGAGGTAGTGATACTTTTATCAGACAAAATGACTCTAAAAGAAAGAATGCAATAAAAGGCAGAGAGGGTCACTGCAGAATGATAAAAGGGTTAAACCAATAAGAGGATATAACATTTGTAAATATTTATGCATGCAATGTAGGATAACCTAAATATATAAAGCAAATATTAACAGACATAAAGAGAGCTATAAACATCAGTACAGTAATAATAGAAGACTTTAATACTCCACTTTCATCAATGGATAGATCATCCAGACAGAAAATCAATAAGGAAACATTGGCTTTAAATAGCATGTTAGACCAAATGAATTTAATAATTACACACAGAACAGTCGATCAAAAAGCAACAGAATACACATTCTTCTCAAGTGCACATAGACCCTTCTCTAGGATATATGTTAGGACACAAAACAAGTCTTAACAAATTTGAGCAGATTGAAATCATATCAAGCATCATTTCTGATCAGAATAGTATGAAACTAGAAATAAATTACAAGAAGAAAACTGGAAAATTCATAAATATGTGGAGAGTAAACAACATGGAACAACCAATAGGTCAATGAAAAAAAGCAGAAGAGAATTAAAAAATACCTAAAGACAAATAAAAATAGAAATACAATGCAACAATACTTATGGGATGCAGCAAAGGCAGTTATAAGAGGGAAGTTCATTGTAGTAAATGCCTCCATCAAAAAAACACGAAAAGTATAAAATAACAACCTAACTTTACAACTCGAGGAATTAGAAAAAGAACAGACAAAATGCAAAATTAGTAGAAGGAAGGAAATAAAGATCACAGCAAAAATAAATAAAATAGAGACTAAAAAGACAATAGAAAAGACCATAAAGCCAAAACCCAGTTCTTTGAAAAGATAAACAAAATCAAGAACAAGTTTGCTAGATTCATAAAGAAAAATAGAGCAAGAACTCAAATAAAATCAGAAATAAAAGACAAGTTACAAGTGACACCAAAGAAATCCAAAGGATCATAAGCAACAACTACAATTATATGCCAACAAATTGGGCAACACAGAGGAAATGAATAAATTCATATTAATGTACAATCTTTAAAGATCAAATTATGAAAAAATAGAAAACTTGAACAGATCTATTACTAGTAACAGATTGAGTCAGTAATCAAAAACTTCCTAACAAACAAAAGTCCAAGACCAGAGAGCTTCACTGGTGAATTTTACCAAACATTCACAGATTAATACCAGACAGCTTCACTGGTGAATTCCACCAAACATTCACAGATTAATACCAATCACCAATCCTTCTCAAAATCTTCCAAAAACAAACAAACAAAAAACCAGAAGAGGAGGAAACACTTTCAAACTCATTTTACAAGGCCAGCATTACTCTGATACCCAAACCAGACAAGGACACCACTAAAAAATGAAATTACAGACCAATATCCCCAATGAACATAGATGCAAAAAAACCTCAACAAACTATTAGTAACCAAATTCAACAGTACATTAAAAGGATCATAAACAATGATGAAGTGGGATTTATCTCAGGTATGCAAGGATTGTTCAACATCCACAAATCAATAAATGTACTACCCCACATGAGCAAAATGAAGGATTAAAAATCATATGATTATATCAATAGTTGCAGAAAAAAGCATCTGATAAAATTCAGCATCCACTTATGTAAAAACTCTCAACAAAGTGGGTACAGAAAGAACATACCCCAAAATAATAAAGGCCATATACAACAAGCCCACAGCTAATACAATACTCAGTGGTGAAAAGCTGAAAACTTTAACTCTAACATCAAGAAGAAGACAAGGATGCCCACTCTTGCCACTTTCATTCAACATAGTATTGGAAGTCCTAGCCAGAGCAATTAGGCAAGAAAAAAAAGACATCCAAATTGGAAAGGAAGAAGTAAAACTGTCACTGTTTACAGATGATATGTGTGAAAACCCTAAAGACTGCACCAAAAACATTGTTAGAATTAATAAATGAATTAAGGAACGTAACAGTATTCAAAATCAACATACAGAAATTTGTGGCATTTCTATACACTAATAAGAAACTATCAGAAAGAGAAATTAAGAAAACAATCCCACATCCAATTGCATCAAAAAGAATAAAATACCTAAGAATAAATTTAACCAAAGAGGTGAAAGACCTGCACACAAAAAATTATAAGACATTGATGAAAGAAATTGAAGAAGACACAAATAAATGGAAAGATATTCTGTGTTCATAGTTTGGGAAGATTAATATTATTAATATGTCCTTACTACTCAAAGCAGTCTGCAGATTCAACACAATACCTATCAAGATTCTGAAGGCATTTTTCACAGAAATAAAACAAACAATACTAAAATCTGTATGGAACCACAAAAGACCCAGAATACCCAAAACCATGTTGAGGAAGAAGGACAAAGCTAGATGCATCATGTGCCATGATTTCAAACTATATCACAAAGCTATAGTAATCAGGACAGTACAGTACTGGCATTAAAAAATGCACAGGGCTTCCCTGGTGGCACAGTGGTTGAGAGTCCGCCTGCTGATGCAGGGAACGTGGGTTTGTGCCCCGGTCCAGGAAGATCCCACATGCCGTGGAGTGGCTGGGCCCGTGAGCCATGGCCACTGAGCCTGCGCATCCAGAGCCTGTGCTCCGCAATGGGAGAGGCCACAACAGTGAGAGGACCACGTAACGGCAAAAAAAAAAAAAAATGCACATACATCAATGGAACCAAATTAAGAGCCCAGAAATAAATCCATGTACATATGGACAACTGATCTACAGCAATGTAGCAAAGAACTTACAATAGAGAAAGGGGAGTCTCTTTAATAAAGGTGCTGGGAAAACTGGAGAGCCACATGCAAAAGAAAAAAAAATAGACTAATAACATACATTACACACAAAAATTAACTCAAAATGGAGTAAAGACTTGAATGTAAGACCTGAAAGCATAAAATTCCTAAAAGAAAATATAGGCAGTAACCTCACTGACACTGGTCTTAGCAATGTTTTTGTGGATCTGACTCCAAAGGCAAGGGAAACAAAAGCAAAAATAAACAAATGGGACTACATCAAGCTAAAAAACTTTTGCACAGTGAAGAAAGCCATCAGTAAAATGAAAAGACAACCTAATGAATGGGAGAATGTATTTATAAATTTTATGTGTGATAAGGGATTGGTATCCAAAATATATAAAGAACACATAATTCAATAGGCAAAAAACAATCTGGTTTAAAAACTGGCAGAGGATCTGTATAGATATTTTTCAAAAGAACACAGACAAATTGATTTATTTCACTTGCATAATACACCCTAAGTCCAAATAAGTTGCTGCAAATGTCCGAATTTCATTCTTTTTTATGGCTAACATTCCCCTGTATATATATATATATATATATATATATATATATATCACATCTTCTTCATCCATTCTTCTCTTGAAGAACACTTGGAATTCTTCCATATTTTGGCTATTGTACATAGTGCTGCTGTGAACATTGGGGTGCAGGTATATTTTCTTTTATTTATGAAAGTATAGTTGATTTACAATATTGTGTCAGTTTCAGGTGTACAGCAAAGTGATTCCGTTAATTTTTTCAGATTATATTCCATTGTAGGTTATTACGAGATACTGAATCTAATTCCCTGTGCTATATAGCAAATTCTTCTTGCTTATCTATTTTATGTATAGTAGTTTGTATCTAGTAATCCCATACTCCTAACTTATCCTCCCTCCCTTACTCTCCCCTTTGGTAACCATTAGTTTGTTTTCTATGTCTGTGAGTCTGTTTCTGTTTTGCATGTATCTTTTCAAAATAATGTTTTCATTTTTTTCCCAGTTATATACCCAGGAGTAGAATTGCTGGATCATATGGTAGTTCTATTTTTAGTTTTTTGAGGAACCTCCATATTGTTTTCCATAGTGGCTGCACCAATTTACATTCCCAACAATGGTGCACAAATGTTCCATTTCTCCACATCCTCTCCAACATTGTTATATGTAGACACTTTGTTGACAGTCATTCTGACAGCAGTAAGGTGATACGTCGTTGTTTTGATTTTCATTTCACTAATAATTAGGTTAAACAGTTACCTATTATGGTCTCGAATTGGTGTTCTTATGTGGGAGCTTCCCTATGTAGACTGAATATGTCCAGTGCCTTTGGCGGGAGGGCTGGTTTTGATGTGGATGCCAGTCACTTCTTTCCTCAATGTGTGCTGTGAGTTACCACTTTAGTAGGGGGTGTGACTGGAGATAGAATGGCTAGAGGTGGTGTCAGGTGTGAGGCAGGACTTCCTCTCTGCTCAGTGGCCCTTACTGCCTTGTTGGGGACAAGGTCCAATCACAAGTTGCTGGAGCAGAAGCCCTGAGGGTTGGGCCTGAGCTGACTCTCTTCCCTTTAGGTGTAGTTTTCCCTCTTCCCACACTGGGACCCTTGCCCTAGAGGATGGGAGTGCCGAAGCAAGTGGGGCCCATATGAAGAGTTCCAATTTGCTGCTTGTGCAGGAGCCCATGGCTCCACTCTGATGCAGACTCAAATGCAAGTCCCCTTTGTCCCTCACAGCCAGACACTGCCCCTAGCCTCTGCAGCACCCTGCCTTGTTGTAGTATCATTCTGCAGGGCTGGTGGGGCCTGCATGGACTCTCGGCATGTATTAGGAGGTGAGCTGTGGTGGAATGGTCACTATCATTGATCTGAGCTTGCTTCTGGGTGATGCTTGAGTAATAGCCAACAGTGGCCATGCTGCCCGACCTGGGCTCCACTCTGGGACTTGATCACCTTTGTACCCCATGTTTGAGTCTTTTCCACGGTTGTGGCTGCCCCAGATCTAGTGCCATGCTGTGGCATGGAATGACAGGAGCCAGAGTGTTCGCTCAGCTCAGGCTGGGGCATGGCTATGTGGTGGTAGGAAAACTGGCAGTCTCTAGTGCAGACCTGTCTCCATGCTGCCTCGGGGGCAAGTCCTGCTGTCTCTCACAGCTGATCATTCAATGCAGCCTCCACCATTCCTGCCCTGTTGTGGAACAAATCCTCAGGGCAAGTGGGACCCACATGTGGTCTTTCTGAGTGTATTAAGAGGTGAGCTGTGGTGGAATAGCTGCTGTCAGATTTCTGGGGTGCTGCTTGAGTAAGTGCCAACAATGGCCATGGCCACCTCACCTAGGTTTCTGCTCTGGGACTGGATTGCCAATGCATCCCACGGTTGTCATTTCTCCAGTTGTGGCCACCTCAGATCCAGTGCCGCACTGTAGCATGGAGTGAGTGGGACTAGAGCATGTTTTAAAATTTATTTTATTCAAATATAGTTGATTTACAGTGTTGTGTTAATTTCTGCTGTACAGCAAAGTGATTCAGTTATGCATATATATACAATTCTTTTTCATATTCTTTTCCATTATGGTTTATCACAGGATATTGAATATAGTTCCCTGTGCTATACAGCAGGACCTTATTGTTTATCTATTCTATATGTAATAGTTTACATCTGCTAATCTCAAACTCCCAATTCATTCACCACACACACATACTCCCCCTTTGGCAACCACAAGTCTATTCTCTATGTCTGTAAGTCTGTTTCTGTTTCATAGATAAGTTCATTTGTGTCATATTTTAGATTCCACATATAAATGATAACATATGGTATTTGTCTTTCTTTTTCTGACTTACTTCACTTAGTAAGATAATCTCTAGGTCCATCCATGTTGCTGCAAATGGCATTACTTCCTTCTTTTTAATGGCTGAGTAAGATTCCATTGTTTATATGTACCACATCTTTATCTATTCATCTGTCAATGGACAATTAGTTTGTTTCCATGTCTTGGCTATTGTGAATAGTGCTGCTGTGAACATAGGAGTGCATTTATCTTTTCAAATTATAGTTTTGTCTGGATATATGCCCAAGAGTGGGATTGCCAGATCATATGGCAACTCTATTTTTAGTTTTTTGAGGAACCTCCATTCTGTTCTCTTTAGTGGCTGCACCAATTTACATCCCCACAAACAGTGTAGGAGGGTTCCCTTTTCTCCCTCTTCAGCATTTGTTATTTGTAGACTTTTTAATGATGGGCATTCTGACTGGTGTGAGGTGGTACCTTGTTGTAGTTTTGATTTGCACTTCTCTAATAATTAGCGATGTTGAACATCTTTTCACATGACTATTGCCCATCTGTATGTCTTCTTTGAAGAAATGTCTATTTAGGTCTTCTGCCCATTTTTAGACTGGGTTGGGTTTTTTGTTGTTGTTATTGAGTTGTATGAACTGTTTGTGTAGTTTGGAAATTAAGCCCTTGTTGGTTGCATCATTTGCAAATATTTTCTCCCATTCCATAGGTTGTCTTTTTGTTTTGTTTATGGTTTCCTTTGCTGTACACAAGCTTGTAAGTTTGTTTAGGTCCCATTTGTTTATTTTTGTTTTTATTTCTATTGCCTTGGGAGACTGACCTAAGAAAACATTGGTACGATTGATGGCAGAGAATGTTTTGCCTACGTTCTCTTCTAGGAGCTTTATGGTGTCATGTCTTATATTTAAGTCTTTAAGCCATTTTGAGTTTATTTTTGTGTGTGGTGTGAGGGTGTGTTCTAACTTCATTGATTTACATGCGGTTGTCCAACTTTCCCAACACCACTTGCCAAAGAGACTTTCTTTTCTCCATTGTATGCTCTTGCATCCTTTGTTTATAGATTAATTGAACATAGTGTGTGGGTTTATTTTGGGACCAGAGCATTTGTTCATCTTGTGCTGGGGCATATGGCAAGGCTGTCACAGGAACCTGGCAGCCTCTAGAACAGCCCCTCTCTGCCCTGCCTCGGGGGCTAGCCAGCATGTATAATCCTTACAGTGGAGTCCAGGCTTCCCACAGCCCTTCAATTTGTCCCAGCAGACCTCCAACCAGGCAAGGGTTTTTTTCTCCTCCATGTAGGACCCGAGGATTGGGGTGCCCATTATTTGACTTGAACTGCTCACTCCATAGAGCAGGTATGTGCCCATGTAATCTCATTTTTAATCAGAGTCCTTTCCTGGGGTGAAGGTCCTGACCTGATTACTTTTCTTTCTTTCCTGTATGATTACATGTGTATCTTTCTTACAACCTTGGTTGTATAGGAATCCTTCTGCCAGTTTCCAGTTAGTTTTCAATGAGAATTATTCCACATGTAGATGTAATTTTGATGTGTTCATGGGGGAAGGTGAAATCCTTTTCTTCTTACTCTGCCATTTTGATCCCTCCTCCTCCTTTGATTTTTTAGATGACCCATTGATTATTCAAGAGCATGTTGTTTTATCTCCATGTTTTTGTGGGTTTTTCCCATTTCATTCTTCTGATTGATTTGTAGCTTCATACCTTTGTGGTTGGAAAAGATGCATGATACGATTTCAAGCTTCTTGATTTCTTCTACCTCATCCAATCTGCTGTTGAACTCTCTAGTGTATTTTTCAGTTCAGTTATAATTTCTGCTTGGCATTTTCTTATAGTTTCTATCTCTTTTTGAAGTTCTTCTGCATTTGTCCACTCTACTCCTGAGTTTGGTGAGCATTTTTGTGACCATTACTTTAAACTCTTTATCAGGTAGATTGTTTATCTTTACTTTGTTTAGTTCTTTTTCTGATGTTTTGTCTTGTTCTTTCATTTGGAACATATTCTTTTATCTCCTCATTTTGCCTAATTCTCTGTTTCCATGTATTAGGTAAATCAGCTATCTCTCAGAGTCTTAAAGGGGTGGCCTCACATAAGAGATGTCCTGTGGGGCTCAGAAGTGCAATCCCACCCAGCCACCAAAGCCAGCACTCAAGGGTGTCCCTTATGTGGACTGCATGTACCCTCCTGTTGTGATGGGGCTGTGACTGCTGCTGCATGAGGCTATGGCACACTGTTGCTTGGGGTTGGCCACCAGAACAGCTGCACAGCCTGGCCATGATGGCTGTTGGGTTCTGGTGTGTGGCTGTGGGCTCTGGCTATTGCAGCTGCTGAGCTCTGGTGGCTGGGGCTGGACCCCAAAGTAGCTGTGGGGCTTGGATGTCATTGCTGCTGGGTACTGTTGGGCAGGGTTTTTACCTGGCTAGCTGTGAGACCCGGCCAAGGTACAGTTTAGATGAAGATTTTCAAAATGGCACCTACCAGTGCAGGTATTAGCAAGGTTGCCTGAGATCACAAAAATGACTCCTGAGGCTTCCCTGGTAGCACAGTGGTTGAGAGTCCGCCTGCCGATGCAGGGGACACGGGCTCGTGCCCCGGTCCGGGAAGATCCCACATGCCGCGGAGCGGCTGGGCCCGTGAGCCATGGCCGCTGAGCCTGCGCGTCCGGAGTCTGTGCTCCACAACGGGAGAGGCCCGCGTACCGCAAAAAAAAAAAAAAGACTCCTGCCAGTGTCTCAGTCCCCAGGGAGCATCACAACTGGTTTCTGCCTCTCTGGCAGACATTTCAAGATTAGTAAGTGGGTCCCCTTCACCTACAGTCCATGCACCTTTCAATCTGGTGTTTTGTGTTGGCTTTGGGTCAAGTGAGTTTGTGTGCAAGCCCTTTAAGAGGGGTTTTCTGTTCCCTGTAGTTCTATAGCTTTCCCCATTGCTTTCAAAGCCAGGTGTTTTGGGGGCTCATCTCTCCTGTGCAAGGTCTAAGGTTTGGGAAGCCTGTTGTATAGCTCAAATTCCTCAGTTTTCAGGAAAAATAATCATACCTTTGTGATTCTTCCCAATTGTGTATTGTCACAGCTGGGGTGTGGTTTTTCCTTGGCATGACTGTATCTCTGTTTTTCCTACATGTCTTGATGCTATCTTTTTTACACCTTGTGGTGGAGACTCTGTTCATCCTATTTTCAGACATCATTCAGAGGGAATTATTCCACATGTAGTTGGAGACTTTTTTGTGTGTGTGTCCATGGGAAAAGGTGAGTTCAGGATCTTCTTATGCTGCCATTTTGAATCCTCCTGATTAGCACCTTTCATCAATCAGTTATTAATTTTATTAAGGGAATGCATCTTTTTTCCTCTAGCTACTTTTTTTCTTTTTTTTATTTTGAGACAATTTTATTTATTTATTTTTAACATCTTTATTGGAGTATAATTGCTTTACAATGGTGTGTTAGTTTCTGCTTTATAACAAAGTGAATCAGTTATACATATGTTCCCATATCTCTTCCCTCTTGCGTCTCCCTCCCTCCCACCCTCCCTATCCCACCCCTCTAGGTGGTCACAAACCACGGAGCTGATCTCCCTGTGCTATGCAGCTGCTTCCCACTAGCTATCTATTTTATGTTTGGTAGTGTATATATGTCCATGCCACTCTCTCACTTTGTCACAGCTTACCCTTCCCCCTCCCCATATCCTCAAGTCCATTCTCTAGTAGGTCTGTGTCTTTATTCCCGTCTTGCCCCTAGGTTCTACATGATCTTTTTTTTTTCTTAGATTCCATATATATGCGTTAGCATACGGTATTTGTTTTTCTCTTTCTGACTTACTTCACTCTGTATGACAGACTCTAGTCCATCCACCTCACTACAAATAACTCAATTTCGTTTCTTTTTATGGCTGAGTAATATTCCATTGTATATATGTGCCACCGGTTTAACTATATTGTGCCTAGGTAATGTTTTTCTTTGGGGTTTTCTGAGTTTCTAGAAGCTGTTAGATAATGTGTTTCATGGGTTTTGGAAAGATTCTTGTCAATAATATCTTTAAATATATATTTTTTTACATTTTCTTTTATCTTCTCTTTCTTGTATATTAAAATTTTTGTGTCTCACTTTCGGTTCTGAAGAACCTAGGGGCAGGACAGGAATAAATATGCAGACGTAGAGAATGGTCTTCCTTCATTCTTATCTTTGCTTTCCATTTTTTAACTGTGTTTCAGTTTGGGTATTTTTTATTAGCTTGTCTTCATAGCTTACTAATCACTTTTCCTATTGTGTCCTGTCTGCTGTTAATTGAGTCCAATGAATTCTTAATTTCAGATTTGTATTTTTCAGTTCTAGAATGTCAATTTGATTTTTCAAAAAATATCATATAACCAGCACTTTTGTTTTGTTTTACTGAGATATAATTAACAGATTATATTAGCTTCAGGCATACAACATAATGATTCAATATTTGTATATATTGCAAAATGACCACCACAGTAAGTACATCCATCAACATACAAAGTTACAAATTATTTTTCTTATTAGAACTTTTAAGATCTACTCTCTTAGTAACTTTCAAATATACAATACAGTGTTATTAACCATAGTCACCATGCTGTACATTACATCCACATGACTATTTTATAGCTGAAAGTTTTTACATTTTACTCACTCTCCACCTATGCCTCTGGCAACCACCAATTTCTTCTTTGTTCTCTGTATTCTTGAGCTTGTTGTTGTTGTTGTTGCTGTTTCAGATTAGACATATAAGTGAGATCATACAGTATTTGTTTTTTCTCTGTCTGACATTTCATTTAGCATAATGCTCTCAAGGCCCCTCCAAGTTGTTGCAAATGGCAAGATTGCCTTCTTTTTATGGCTGAATCATTCATATATATGAATCATATATATATATATATTACGTTTTCTTTATCAACTCATCCATCAGTGGATACTTAGTTTGCTTTCATATCTTGGCTATTATAAATAATGCCGCAATGAACATGGGATTGCATATATCTTTTTGTAGTATTTTTATTTTCTTTGGAGATACCCAGAAGTGGAATTGCTGAATCATATGGTAGTTCTATTTCTAGTTTTTTGAGAAACCTCCATACTGTTTTCCATAGTGGTTGCACCAATTTGCATTCCCACCAACAGTGCACAAATATTTCCTTTTCTCCACATCCTCACCAGCATTTTTCATCTCTTGTCTTTTTGATAATAGCCATTCTAACAGGTGTGAGGTGATATCTCATTGTGGTGGTGTACCAGTTGGCCATTTGTATGTCTTCTTCAGAACATTATTTTTTAATAGATTCCAATTCTCTGATGAATTTTTCTATATTTTCATCCATTTTGTCCATCTTTTAATCTATTTTCTTAAGTCTGTTAATTATAAATTTTACAGTCCTCATCAGCTAACTCCAACATTCAGATGATCTGTGATCATGGTATTGTTTATTTTTCCCATGATTATAAGCCAAATAATCCTGCCTCTGTCTACTAGTGTTTTATTGTATGTCAAACATTGTATATAAAATGATGATATCACTCATCAGATGTGATTCTCTCTTTCCTTGGAAGATAGGGTAAGAAGCTAATTACATAAATAAAATAAGAGATTGATATAAGCTGGGTTTGTGCTATAGTTTTAGTAAGATTAAGTTCATCTCTGGTTTATTCCTGTTCCTTAGGAGTTCCCTTTTTTTTTTTGTGGAGGCTTTTAGAAAATTTACTAACATTGATTGATCTACTCCTGAGGGTCAATCCCTGCTGGGACAACATTGTATCAGCCAGTCTGCCACTGATGTTAGGCGGAAACTCCAAAAGTTACAATTAAGAGAAGGTATAGTTCAGTGGTAGAGCATTTGACTGGAAAAGTTACAATTAGGCCCACAAACCCCTATGCCCCAACTCCTAGAGGTGGCCTTTGGGGGTATTTAATAATTGAGATCAAGAAGAAGAGGAAGGAGAACCCAATGTGAAAACAGGCAAGCCAGGGCTCATGCTAAACTGATGGCCATACCTGTCAGCCAAGCCTTGCCACCTCAGGGCAACCCAAGGGGACCAAGGAAGTTTAACCATCCATTTGGAGTTAAAATGGAGTTTCTCTTGTGTTTTGATTGAAAGTCTGTCAAGTCTCTGTCTCCTCAACCCAAAAAGAGTGACAGAGATTCTCTTTTGCCCATTGGAGGTTTTGAGTTTAGTTATTTACTCTCCTGTATCATACAGCTTCAAAACCTGTCAGATATCTTGAAGGGGAGATTGGCTATGTGTTTGTAGTAAACAACTCCCAAACAGGATTTTATCTCTTAAGTATCAGGAGATATCAGGAACTTTTTCTCTGCCCATTTAGAAGCTTCAAGCCCATGCTCCAAGCCAACCAAATTTGCAGGGAAATCAGCAATTCCTGAGGGGAAACAAGCTTCCAGTTTCCAATTCACATGCCAATATTGCACAAGCACTATAAGATCTTCTAGTTTCTCTTTGTCCAATAAATTCCCTTTGCCAAGGCCAAGCTCAACCCTCATCCCACACCCAGAAGTGGCTGGTGATCATCAACTCTCTTAGGAAAAGCTCTTCCCTCTCTAGAATTTCTTATCCTTGCTGCTCACATTCCTCCTCCATGTCTTATTACTATGCAAATAATATTTTATTAAAATAAATGATTTACCCAGAATCCCATCACTCCAATAGGTTACCATGTTTGTTCTTTCAGGGCACATTCCAGGCGTTATCAATATGTTAACATAGAATTCTATGATTGTACTTATTCTAGCCTTTGAAAAAGTTTTATTTAAATAACTATGGCTCATATCACAGAGGTCCACTTTTTACTAAACTCACATCCTGTGCTTATTTCTTCACCTAAACCTATGGTGTTGTTACATCTCAGAATTCAAAGGAGACAGGATAAAAAGGAAAGGCTGATCCTGGTGTTTCAGTGGGTGGGGACCTAGAGAAAATGACTCAACAGCTGTTATTCAGGAATATGGGGAAAAAAACATTCCAAATTATAAGCTCATAATGGCAAAAGCCATGAATCACTAGTTCACCAATGTATGCTCTCTACTATGTTTAAAAGCATGGTTTGAAAGTTTATCTTCTTTTCTTGGGTTGTTGCCTTGATTTGCTCTTAGCACTGGTCTACTATGACCTACATTGAAGGAAAAATCCTACATCCTACATTGAAGGAAAAATAAATTTCTTGGTTTGTTCTTTTTTTTTTTTTTTTTGTGGAATAGATCAGGGGTCCCCAGCCCCCAACCGTGGGCCGGTACCAGTCTGCTGCCTGTTAGGAACCAGGCCACACAGCAGGAGGTGAGCGGTGGGCAAGCGAGCAAAGCTTCATCTGCTCCTCCCCATCATTCCCCATCACTCGCATTAGTGCCTGAACCATCACCCCCACATCCCGGTCTGTGGAAAATTTGTCTTCCATGAAACCAGTCCCTGGTAACAAAAAGCTTGGTGACTGCTGGAATAGATCCTCTAGTGGGTTCCTAGAGAAGAAACAATGAGAGATAGTTTTTTGAGTCCTTGAATGTCTGAAAATATCTTTTTAAAATACCTTCATATTTGATTGAGTCCATTTATAAAATTCCAGGTTGAAAAACATTTTCACTCTGATTATTATTATTATAGTTATTGCTCTATTGTTTTCTAGCTTTCAGTTTTGCTACTGAAAACTCTGATACTAATTTGATTATAAATTTTTTGTATGTAGCCTATTTTGGGGGTAAGGTTAGTGAGCATAGAGGAGAAATTTTAGAATCATTACTGGGGCTTGGCTTTCATCAGCACCCGGACCTGTTTGGGGTTAGACATCTCATTTCAAGCAAACAAGTCAGGCAGGAGTATGTGGCAGTTGATGTAGGAAGCTTTGGTAAAACGCAATCTTTCTATCTTCCAGGTCATTTCCATATACTATCTGCCTCAGTCTGGACTGAGAGTTCCTCTTTGATGCAAAAAGCAGTTATAGATTTCTATCCTCTAAAATCTGTTGATGCTTGTTTTATGACTTAGTATATGATCTATCCTGAAGAATGTTTCATGTGCACTTGAAAAGAATGTGTATTCTGCTGCTTTTACATGTAATGTCCCATAGATATTTATTAAGTCCAGTGGGTCTATTGTGTCACTTAAGACTATTGTTGCCTTACTGATTTTTCTGTCTGGATGATCTCTTCATTGATGTCAGTGGGGTGTGAAAGTTTCCTACTATTATTGTGTTATTGTCAGTTCCTCCCTTTATGTCTGTTAGTATTTGCTTTAGATATTTAGGTGCTCCTGTATTGGGTGCATATATGTTATCAATTTAATATCCCCTTCTTGTACTGATCTCTTTATCATTATATTAAGTCCTTCTTTGTCTTTTTTTACAGCCTTTGTTTTAAAGTCTATTTTGTGTGATATGAGTATTACTACCGCTGTCTTATTTTTGTTTCAGTTTGTATGAAATATCTTTTTCCATCCCTTCACCCATGACATTTTGCACAGAACTAGAACAAATAATCCTAAAATTTACGTAGAACCACAGAAGACCTTGAATTGCAAAAGCAATCTTAAAAAAATGAAGAAAGCTGCAGTTATCATGCTCCCTGACTTCAGACTTTACTGCAAAGCTACAGTAATCAAAAGAGTATGGTACTGGCATAAAAACAGACACATAGATCAGTAGAGCAGAATAGAGAGCCTAGAAATAAACCCTCAAACTATGTTCAATTAATCTATAAACAAAGGATGCAAGAATATACACTGGAGAAAGGACAGTCTCTTCAACAAGTGGTGCTAGGAAAACTGGACAGCCACATGTAAAACAATGAGATTAGAACATTTCCTCATACCATATACATGAATAAACTCAAAATGGTTTAAAGACCTAAATATAAGAACATAAACCATAAAAACTCCTGGAAGAGAACATGGGCAGGACCCTTTGACAAATCATAGCAATATTTTTGGGGATCAGTCTCCTAAGCCAAAAGAAACAAAAGCAAAAATAAACAAATGAGACCTAATTAAACTTTAAAAGTTTTGCACAGCAAAGGAAACCATCAACAAAACAAAAAATCAACCTATGGAATGGGAGAAAATATTTGCAAATCATGTGACCAACAAGGGGTTAATATCCAAAATATACAAACAGCACATACAACTCAATATCAAAAAAGAAACAACCTAATGAAAAAATGGACAGAAGACCTGAATAGTCATTTTTTTCCAAAGAAGCCATGTAGATGGCTAACAGGCACATGAAAAGATGCTCAACATTGCTAATTACTACAGAAATGTAAATCAAAGCAACAATGAAATATCACCTCACTCCTATCAGAATTGCTATCATCAAAGAGTCTACAAATAACAAATGTTGGCAAGGATGTGGAGAAAGGAAACCCTTATACACTGTCTGTGGGAATGTAAATTGATGCAGCAACTGTGGAAAACAGTATGGAGGTTGCTAAAAAATCTAAAAATTAAACTAACATATGATCCAGAGATTTCATACTCCTGAGCATGTATATATGCAGAATTAAAACACTAATTCAAAAAATTACATACACCCCAATGTTTATAGCAGCATTATTTTGCAATAGCCAAGATATGGAAGCAACACAAGTGCCTATCAACAGAAAAATGGATTAAGAAGATGTGGTATGTATGTACACACACACGATAGAATATTACTCAGCTATAAAAAAGAATGAAATTCTGCCATTTGCAGCAATGTGGATGGACCTAGAGAATATTATGTTAAGTGAAATACATCAGACAGAGAAAGACCAATACTTTATGATATCACTTATATGTGGAATCTAAAAAGTAAAATAAGTGAATGTATATGCAAAATAGAAACAGACTCACAGATATAGAAAACAAACTTGTGTTTCCCAAAAGAGAAAGGGAAGGAGGGAACAAATTAGGGGTATGGGATTAACAGATACAAACTACTATGTATAAAATAGACAAGCAAGAAATATGTGCTGTATAGAGCCATTATCTTGTAATAAGCAATAATGGAGTATAGTCGGCAAAAATAGTGAATCACTATGTTGTAGACCTGAAACTAACATAATATTATAAATCAACTATACTGCAATAAAAAAGGAAAAGGACACACTAATAATACTGAAGAAAAATCAGTACACCAGAGTCAGAAATATGCCCTGGCTTTTAAAGTTCAAGAGTACTCTTTCAAATAAGTGAAACATGTCTATAGGTCAGGCTGCCCCCCTTAAAACTATCTTTTGTCTGTTGAAATATAGATTAGGGCAGTGTTTCTCAAACTGTGTTACAGGAGTTCCTACATCAGAGTTATGAGATTATTTTGTAAAAGTTCAGATTCCTGGGCCATGCCCCAAATGTATTTATTCAGAATATCTTAATATTTTCATAGGAATCTGTATTTAACATGCCCTCCCAGGTGGTTCTTATGCACATTATGATCTGAGACCCACAGGCTTAGGGGAAAATGTTCCTTCTTACTTTATGTGCGACCCTGACAAGGCTCTCATCCCCTTTGAGGCTATTTCCTCACCTGAAAATTGAAAATAACATCTATATTGCATGGTTATGCAAAGAACTAAGTGAGGTAAGTATTTAGGAAATTGCTAGCACATAGTAGGTACTCAATCCACATTAAGTTTTTCTCCTTCCTGATCCACCTCAACAATTTATTACATTGACTATTTCTTCCAAACCCAATTCATTCCAACTCAAAAATCAAAATATGTTGTGAATACTTCAAGACAACTAAAAATATTTCTGATGAAAAGTATCACCTCCTTTATTCACTGCCCCCAAATCCAAGAGCATTGAAATTTCAAAGAGAAAAATAAAAGTTAGGAGAAATCTTTTCCACAAATATCCTGATACATTTTCCTGGGCCTTCAAATCTCTAAATAAATCAAACATGATACATTTATGGACAAAGTAAATAATGCATACAATATTTCTAGGTTCCTGTACTGAGTGGCTTCACTTATAAAGAATGCTATAAAATATACAATTTTATGTATATGTTCCTATGTTTCTCCCACTCTCCTGAAAAGTATTTACGTTTTTTTATTTCAATATTTCTGGAAATTTTACATCTACATTAAGGCCTCATTTCAGAAAATATTAAGCACCCCATTTAGCCACTTGTTAGTTTTCATAGCAAACAATGGGTTATTCATTTAGCACTTCTGAATTGTAGATGTTTCCAGCAGTTAATTAGAGTAGGGGGGCCTGAGCCAAGGGAATTGGATTAGCTAATGAAGAGGTCTTTGTCTCCTCTGGTATTGATAATGGTCCTTGGAGTCTCCAAGAAAATTACTCAGTAGCACTGGTTAGATAGTAATGTTGGCAATTACCTACAGGGCTCTACATGCTCACCATCGAGTGGTGGGGATGTTCAACTGGGTGAGGTTAAGAAGCAAAAACACTCTATTTCATTGGCAATCCCTTGAGACCCTTAATGCCAGTCTCTAGCTAATGATAATGTTTTTGCAGAGCTCTGCTTTTCTAAAAAGTTGGCTACAAGATTTATTTTTAAATGAGAAATAAGAAACAGAAGCTAAACATCAAATCATCTCATAAATATAAAAACAAAGCCTCGGTTATATTTGGAAAGCACTCATACTAGAAGCAAAAGAAAAAGCATTTTAAAATCTGTGTAAATAGGTATGTTTTTATTTTATTTATTTATACACCTAGCTCATTCCTAAAAGAAGCTGAACAACCTAAACTTCTCCATACATAAGCCTATGAATAGCTATCAAAACACCCCCAAGATGGAGTCAGGAATGACTATTCCTGTGACCATGACACTAGAGTTGGAACTGTGGGGAGAGGAAGAGGTATAAAAAATGAGGAGGGAGAGAAATCAAAATGAAAGGGAATTCACAGATATCCATATGCAATGACTTTGAATGAACTGAAAGACAACCCCCAAAATTAATGTTTTGTACCTTTCTCTGAACTCCAAGTCTATTTGATCTGCTAATGAGCAGGACCATATTCTAGATGTCCCAAAACATAAGGAAAGGGTTATACTCATTTCAGTTATGGATAGAACCCACATACTCTCTCTTCACTGTGAGACTATAACCTGAAACCTGGTAAATGAGTATCACTAATAGATTTTAGTACCAACAAGACCAAGAAAAAATTCACCTAATCAAGTCCAAACAATGTCCAGTTCATGCATTGATCATATGCTCATAGAATGTTTTGGTTTGGTTTGGTTTGTGCTATCAGAATTGGATAACTAAACTGTACCAGCAGTAATAGTACTATTTATTTTTGTCACTCATATGGCACTTCATCAGCGACAGAAAATGAATTACTCTTGACTGTCGTTAGGGGCCCTGGCTGAGCCTAAATGATAGTGTCTGAGCTCACTGATGCACTGATCATCTTTTTGCATGTGGAAAGAGCCTAGGAAAAGGAGGTCTGCTTGAAGGACTTGCTGAGTGGATGGAAGAGGAGAAGAACATGGAGGGGAATGCCTGACATTTATTCTCCAGCCTGGATTCATATACTATGTTTAAGCCCTAGAGAGAGTGAAGATCTAGCATCAAGGTGAAAGAAGTTTTTTGAGATATAGAGCTTAAGTAGAGCTACCTCAGTGATTAGGCAATAATGTGCAACTCAAATTGTAGAGAGAGGAATATTCCCAATTCTGAGCAGGACCTAGCATGGCCCTGATTCACTTAGGACTGAAGGAAGTGTAATGCTGTTTTAGCACCTTGAGGACTGCAGTTTCTGTCTGCTGGGTTCTACCAAGCATTTGCCTCAAATTTAGTAGGTCTAAGCCTGACATTACAAGTGAGGAAACAGGACTGAGGACCCTGACACTAGATAGGGTTGGAGGAGCATAAAATGGAATAGAAGCTGAGGCGCCTGACCCATGACCACACCCTAGGAGGTACCAGGCCCATTCACTGGAGAGAAAAGATCCACATGACTTTATCTTGGCCAGGCATTGACCTCTGCATTTCCAGAACACTGCCTATAAAGGGGCTAGGAATCCTCCGAGTGGTTACTTTTATGAGGAAGAGTTTCTATGTGGCTTTCAGGACTCCATGCCTCCAATGGCAGATGGTTCATTAGAGCCCTACAAGGTCAAATGTACTTATGTTTCAGTAGCTGTACTCAATTCTGTTGCAATATTCTGATATACATTGGGATTCCTCAGAGAAGAAAACATTTAAATTAAATTAAATTAAATTAAATTAAATTAAATTAAATTAAAATATCCCCCAAATATCCTAAGTTACAAAAGGAAAAGAAGAAATTACTAAGAGTAAAGAAAGAAATCATTGTAATAACGACACAAAACTTGTTCTGCTAAATCAAAGTCCTTAGACTAAAATTCAAAGTTTATTATAAGATTCCATAATAAATGAAAGGGAGCATAATTGATTTTATGTCTATAGTCCAGACCAGATATAATAACTTATCTACAATTCAATCTTCAGCCCTAATTGTCAATCTCACTAAATGACACACTATATATTTGCCATAGGACTCAACAATTTCAACTATAATAAGAGTTACCAAATTAGAGACCAGACTTTTGAAGGAGGGTATAATTATTCCAATGTTTTTTTTCCTTTGGCAAGTCCCATTTGACCTATATTAAGATAAAGTAAAGTTGAATGGAGCCTGATTATGATTTATAATACTTCTTATCACAGTGTTACCTATAAAATTCCAATTCCAAACATTGAAAATACAAATTCTATTCGGTAGGCTATTGAAAAATACTCTGTTATGATAGATTTGGCTAACATGTTCTATTCAGTGCCTCTTTTTTTAAAAAAAGATTTTTCTTTCTATTTTTTAAAATTTTTATTATTTTTTAACGTCTTTATTGGAGTATAATTGCTTTACAATGGTGTGTTTGTTAGTTTCTGCTTTATAACAAAGTGAATCAGTTATACATATACATATGTCCCCATATCTCTTCCTTCTTGCGTCTCCCTCCCTCCCACCCTCCCTATCCCACCCCTCTAGGTGGTCACAAAGCACAGAGCTGATCTCCCTGTGCTATGCAGCTGCTTTCCACTACCTACCTATTTTAAGTTTGGTAGTGTATATATGTCCATGTCACTCTCTCACTTTGTCCCAGCTTACCCTTCCCCCTCCCCGTATCCTCAAGTCCATTCTCTAGTAGGTCTGTGTCTTTATTCCCATCTTGCAGTGCCTCTTTCAACAGCTTTCCAGCCTCAATTTCCATTCCTCTTCAAAGGAACACAATACAGCCTTACTTGGTGCTCCATGATACCTGAAAGGTCCAGCCCTCACATATAGATGATGCATACAAGCCCTCAATCATATCCAGTTGCCTCCCAGAATCCAGGTATGAAATTTCATTAATAACATTCTATGTAGACATACAAATACTCATTAAAGAGCTTTGTAATAACATTTCTTGGGCTTAACTGGATTTTTGAGCTGGACATATTCCCATTTACAAATTTCATTACTTGTGTGTCTCCTCATTATAAATGGGGCCTGCCTCACCAACAAGTCCTAGAGGCTGTGCTATGCAACAACCACTTCCTTTAATGTTACCAGGCCACTCTTTTCTAGATAAACCCTTAGCCACACTTACTCATGCTTCCCAGAACCTCTGGACTATATCAGCTCCTAGATATACTTTAATAAAACAATTGCTAGCTGTATATTAGACCTTATTGGACATGAAGCTCATTGGTCCTAAACCAGTAACACTTTGGATGCAGTTGCCCATCATGCCTTGGGTCATGATGGCAGTGCCCCACCAGCTTGGCACAGCCACAGAAGCCTCCTGGCTAAAATTAAAATGACATATTTAGGACTTCCCTGGTGGTACAGTGGTTGGGAGTCCGCCTGCCGATGCAGGGGACACGGGTTCATACCCCGGTCTGGGAGGTTCCCACATGCCGCGGAGATGCTGGGCCCGTGAGCCATGGCCGCTGAGCCTGCGCGTCTGGAGCCTGTGCTCCGCGACGGGAGAGGCCACAACAGTGAGAGGCCCGCATACCGCAAAAAAAAAAAAAGACATATTTAGGGTAAAGCCAGATCTGAGCCATCTGGCATTTTTATTTGTAGGAGAAAATGATTTCTTCTTGTCTTCAGTGCCTTGACCAAGACTATGATGCTAGAGGAGGTCACCCTTCTCCTGGAGCCATCAGCCACTTGCAGGGCTGGGACATGTTGGGGAACAAGAAAAGAAGTTTGTAAATTTAAGTATGGTAGAGTCACTATCACAAGTGATAGAGCCCACTGGAGACAGCTATTTTCTATCCCTTCATGGGGACATCCCTGACCAAGTATGGAACCAAGAGTCAGCTCAATTAGCTGAACTACAAGCTATTGTTTTAGTACCAGAAAATGCTTTGGGTATCCATGGTCCTTGTCCACACCTTTTACTGACTCCTGAGCTGTGCTAATGGGTTAGTCTCCTATAAAAACAGCATTATAAAATGTACTGTCTCTGCCTAATACACAGTGAAAAATGATTCATATTTCAACCTACCTTCTGACAAAATACAAAATGTTAGGCTCTTGAATAAAGGACTCAATAAAATTTCCACAGTTTCAATCTTGTCCCATCCCATTAAAAATGAGGCTAGATTGAAAGCAAAGGTGAATACCATTAAGCATGATCCTCTAATAATAAATTCTAAAGGGGTTTGAGCTTTATTTCTGATAACACATTAATTCTATATTACCCATGAATAACAAAACTAAAATTAAAACTCCACCAGGATTAAAGTTTTACTATCCCTCTCTACCCTAAAGGCCACCCCCCAACAATATAACTTGTACAATCTGACAATTAGGTCTGGGCTCCTTTGGGGGTGTCAAGACCCCCTGCACCTCCATAGTGACTCTTCATAGAACAATATAAGTTCCCTAAAAATTTTTATTTAAATTGTGATAAAATGGAACATGAAATTTACCATCTTAACCATTTTAAGTGTATAGTTCAGTAGCGTTAAGTATATTGTTATAAAACAAGTCTCCATACCTTTTTCACCTTGCAAAACTGAAACTCTACACACATTAAAAAACAACTCCCCCTTTCCCCCCCTCCCAGACCCTAGAAATCACCAGGGCCCTTCTGTTTACATTCAAGCTCTATGAATTTGACTACTTTATCCCATATAAGTGGAATCATAGTGTATTTGTCTTTTTGTGACTAGATTATTTCACATAACATAATGTTCTCAAGATTCATCCATCTTGTATATGTGACAAGATTTCCTTCTTTTGTAAGGCTGGATAATATTCCATTGCATATATATAATACATTTTCTTTATATATTCATCTGTCAGTAGACATTTGGGTTGCTTCCACCTCTTGGCTATTGTGAATAATGCTACAATGAACATGGGTATGCAAATATCTTGTTGAGATCCTGCTTTCAATTATTTTGGTTAAATACCCATACATGGGATTGCTGGATCGTATGGTAGTTCTAGTTTTAATTTTTTGAGGAATGTTTGTTCTGTTTTCATAGCAGATGCACCATTTTATATACCATTAACAGTGCACGAGGGTTCCAATTTCTCCACATTCTTGCCAACACTTGTTATTTTCTGTTTGTTTGTCAGTCTTTGATAGTGGCTATCCTAATAAGGCAATATCTCACTGTGGTTTTGATTTGCATATACCTACTGGTTAGTGATGTAGAACATCTTTACATATGCTTGTTGTTGGCCATTTGTATATTTTCTTTGTAGCCTATATTTTAATGGGGTTATTTTTTTGTTGTTGAGTCACATGAGTTCATTTTATATTCTAGATATTAACCCCTTATCAGATATATGATTTGCAAATATGTTCTCCCATTTCATAGTTTGCCTTTTCATTCTGTTATTTCCTTTGATAAGCAGCTTTTAAGTTTGATGTAGTTCCATTTGTCTATTTTTTGTTGATGCTGTTGCCTATGTTTTTGGTGTCATATCCAAGAAATCATTTCCAAATCCAATGTCATGAAGTTTTTCTCCTATGTTTTCTTGTAAGAGTTTTATACTTTTAGGCCTTATGTTTAGGTCTTTAAGCCATTTTGAGTTAATTTTTGCATATGATGTAAGGTAAGTGTACAACTTCTTTCTTTCAGATGTAGATATCTAGTTTTCCCAACACCATTTGTTGGGAGCTCATTGTATATTGGTACCCTTGTGAAAGACCATTTGACTATATACATGAGGATTAATTTTTTGACTCTTTATTTTGCTTCATTGGTATATATGTCTGATTTTATGACGATATGACACTGTTTTGATTACTGTAGCTTTATAGTGAGTTTTGAAATCAAGAATTGTGAGTCCTCAAACTTTCTTCTTCAAGATTGTTTTGGCTGTCTGGAATCCTTTGAGATTCCATATGAATTGTAGAATTTTTTTCTATTTCTGCAGAAAATGACATTGAGATTTAACAGGAATTGCATTGAATCTATTGATTGCTTTCAGTAGTATGAAGGTTAATTTTATGTGTCAACCTGACTGGGCCATAGGGTGCCCAGATATTTTGTCAAACATTATTCTGGGTATATTTGTGAGGGTATTTGTGGATGAAATTAATATTTTGAACTGTTTGAGTAGAGTAGATTGCCCCCTCTAATATGGGTGGGACTCACCCAATCAGTTGAAGACTTGAATAGAACAAAAAGGCTGAGAAAGGGGGAACTCCTCCTGCCTGACTCCCTTTGATCTGGGACAGCGTTTTTTTCCTGCCTTCAGACTAAAACTAAAACACTGGCTCTTGGGAAAGTGACCACGATGGTAAAGTAGGAACATCCTGAACTCACCTCTTCCCACAACCACACCAAAATTGCAATTATATGCAGAGCAATTATCCATGGCAGTGACCTGAAGACTAGAAGAAAAGAACTTCTACAGCTAAAGATAAAGAAGGAACCATGATGAGACAAGTAGGAAAGGTGGAAACATAATATGGTCAAGACCAATACCCCTGGGTAGGCAACCCACAGTTGCAATTGCTGAGGTTCTCTTAAAGAGTGAGGAGTCTGAGCCCCACATCGAGCTCCCAAGCCTGGGGGTCCTGCACTGGGAAGACAAACCCCCAGATATTTGGCATTGAAGGCCAATGAGGCTTACTTTCAGGACAGACAGAGGGCTGTGGGAAAGAGACTCCACTCTTTTTTTTAAAAAATAGATCTTTATTGGAGTATAATTGCTTAACAATACTGTGTTAGTTTCTCTTGTATACCAAAGTGAATCAGCCATATGCATACATATGTCCCCATATCCCCTCCCTCTTGAGCCTCCCTCCCATCCTCCTTATCCCACCACTCTAGGTCATCGCAAAGCACCGATCTGATCTCCCTGTGCTATGTTGCTACTTCCCACTAGCTAACTGTTTTACATTCAGTAGTGTATATATGTTGATGTTACTCTCACTTTGTCCCAGCTTCCCCCACCCACCCTGTGCCCTCAAGTCCATTCTCTATGTTTACATCTTTATTCCTGCCCTGCAACTACATTCATCAGGACCATTTTTTTTTAGATTCCATATATATGTGTTATCATATAGTATTTGTTTTTCTCTTTCTGACTTACTTCACTCTGTATGACAGACTCCATCCACCTCACTATAAATAACTCAATTTCATTCCGTTTTATGGCTGAGTAATATTCCATTGTATATATGTGCAACACTTTCTTTATCCATTCCTCTGTTGATGGACATTTAGGTTGCTTCCATGTCCTGGCTATTGTAAATAGTGCTGCAGTGAAAATTGTGGTACATGACTCTTTTTGAATTATGGTTTGCTCAGGGTATATGCCCAGTAGTAGGATTGCTAGTTCTATTTTTTGTTTTTAAGGAACCTCCACACTGTTTTCCATAGTGGTTGCATCAACTTACATTCCCACCAACAGTGCAAGAGGGTTCCCTTTCACCACACCCTTTCCAGCATTTATTATTTCTAGATTTTTTGGTAATAGCCATTCTGATTGGTGTGAGATGAGACCTCATTGTAGTTTTGATTTGCATTTCTCTAATAATTAGTGATGTTGAACATCTATTCATGTGCCTCTTGACCATCTGTATGTCTTCTTTGGTGAAATGCCTATTTAGGTCTTCTGCCCATTTTTTAATTGGATTGTTTTTTCTGATGTTGAGCTCCATGAGCTGTTTGTATATTTTCGAGATTAATCCTTTGTCTGTTGTTTCATTTGCAAATATTTTCTCCCATTCTGTGGGCTGTCTTTTTGTCTTGTTTATGGTTTCCTTTGCTATTCAAAAGCTTTTAAGTTTAATTAAGTCCCATTTGTTTATTTTTGCTTTTATTTCTGTTATTCTAGGAGGTGGGTCAAAAAAGATCTTGTTGTGGTTTATGTCAAAGAGTGTTTCTCTTATGTTTTCCTCTAAGAGTTTTATAGTGTCTGCTCTTACATTTAGGTCTTTAATCCATTTTGAGTTTATTTTTGTGTATGGTGTTAGGAAGTGTTCTAATTTCATTCTTTTACATGTAGCTGTGCAGTTTTCCCAGCACCACTTATTGAATAGGATATCTTTTCTGCATTGTATGTTCTTGCCTCCTTTGTCATAAACTAGGTGACCATATGTGCATGGGTTTATCTCTGGGCTTTCTATCCTGTACCATTGATTTATATTTCTGTTTTTGTGCCAGTACCATACCATCTTGATTACTGTAGCTTTGTGGTATAGTTTGAAGTTGGGGAGCCTGATTCCTCCAGCTCCATTTTTCTTTCTCAAGATTGCTTTTGTTATTCGGGGTCTTTTGTGTTTCTATACGAATTGTAAAATTTTTCGTTCTAATTCTGTGAAGAATGCCATTGGTAGTTTGATAGGGATTGCATAGAATCTGTAGATTGTTTTGGGTGGTATAGTCATTTTCACAATGTTTATTCTTCCAATCCAAGAACATGGTATATTTCTCCATCTGTTTATGTCATCTTTGATTTCTATCATCAGTGTTTTACAGCTTTCTGAGTGCCAGTCTTTCCCCTACTTAGGCAGGTTTATTCCTAGGTATTTTATTGTTTTAGTTGTGATGGTAAATGGGATTGTTTCCTTAATTTCTCTTTTTGAGTTTTCATTGTTGGTGTATAGGAATGCCAGTGATTTCTGTGCATTAATTTTGTATCCTGCAACCTTACCAAATTCATTGATTAGTTCTACTAGTTGGTGAGAGTGGACATCCTTGTGTTGTTCCTGATCTTAGTGGAAATGCTTTCAGTTTTTCACCATTGAGAATGATGCTTGCTGTGGGTTGGTCCTATATGAGCTCTATTATGTTGAGGTAGCTTCCCTCTATTGCCCATTTTCTGGAGAGTTTTTATCGTAAGTGGGTGTTGATTTTGTCAAAAACTTTTTCTGCATCTATTGAGATGATCATGTGGTTTTTATACATTAATTTGTTAATGTGGTGTATCACATTGACTGATTTGCATATAATGGAGAATCCTTGCATCTCTGGGATAAATCCCACTTAATCATAGTGTATGATCCATTTAATGTGTTCTTGGATTCTGTTTGCTAGTATATTGTTGAGGATTTTTACATCTATGTTCATCAGTGATATTGGTCTATAATTTTCTTTCTTTGTGATATCTTTTTCTGGTTTTGGTATTTGAGTGATGGTGGCTTCGTAGAATGAATTTGGGAGTGCTTCTCCCTCTGCAATTTTTTTGAAGAGTTTGAGAAGGATCGGTGTCAGCTCTTCTCTTAATGTTTGATAGAATTCGCCTGTGAAGCAATCTGGTCTTGGACTTTTGTTTCTTGGAAGATTTTTAATTACAGTTTCACTACTTGTGATAAGTCTGTTTATATTTTCTAATTCTTCCCGATTCAGTCTTGGAAAATTGTACCTTTCCAAGAATTTGTCCATTTCTTTGTGGTTGTGCATTTTATTGACATATAGTTGTTTGCAGTAGTCTTTTAATGCCTTTGTATTTCTGTAGTGTCAGTTGTGATTTCTCCTTTTTCATTTCTTATTTTATTGTTTTGCTTCCTCTTCCTTTTTTTCTTGATGAGTCTTGGTAAGGGTTTATCGATTTTGTTTATCTTCTCAAAGAACCAAATGTTAGTTTTATTGATCTTTGTTATTGTTTTCTTCTCTTCTATTTCACTTATTTCTGCTCTGATCTTTATGATTTCTTTCCTTCTACTGACTTTGGCGTTTCTTTGTTCTTTCTGTAGTTGTTTTAAGTAGAGGGTTAGATTGTTTATTTGAGATTTTTCTTGTTTCTTGAGGTGAGATTGAATTGCTATAAACTTCCCTCTTAGAACTGCTTTTGCTGTGTCCCATAGGTTTTGGGTCATCATGTTTTCATTGTCATTTGTTTCTATGTATTATTTATTTCTTCTTTGATTTCTTCAGTGACCTCTTGGTTATTTAGTAGTGCACTGTTTAGCCTCCATGTATTTGTTTTTACAGTTTTTTTTTCTGTAATTGATTTCCAGTCTCATAGTGCTGTAGTCAGAAAAGATGCTTGATATGATTTCAATTTTCTTAAATTTTCCAAGGCTTGATTTGTGACCCAAGATGTGATCTATCCTGGAGAGTATTCTATGTGCACTTGAGAAGAAAGTGTATTCTGCCACTTTTGGGTGGAATGTTGTATAAATATCAATTAAATCTATATGGTCAATTGTGTCATTTAAAGCTTGTGTTTCCTTATTTATTTTCTGTTTGGGTGATCTGTCCTTTGGCGTAAGTGGGGTGTTAAAGTCCCCTACTATTATTGTGTTACTGTCGACTTCTCCTTTCATGGTTATTAGCATTTGCCTTATGTATTGAGGTGCTCTATGTTGGATGCATAAATATTTATAATTGTTATATCTTCTTCTTGGATTGATCCTTTGATCATTATGTAGTGTCCATCCTTATCTCTTGTAACAGTCTTTATTTTAACGTCTATTTTATCTGATATGGATATTGCTACTCCAGCTTTCTTTTGATTTCCATTTGCATGGAATATCTTTTTCCATCCTTTCACTTTCAGCCTGTATGTGTCCCTAGCTCTGAAGTGAGTCTCTTGTAGACAGTATATATATGGGTCTTATTTTTATATCCATTCAGCAAGTCTGTGTCTTTTGGTGGGAGCATTTAATCCATTTAAATTAAAGGTTATTATCGATATGTATGTTCCTATTACCATTTTCTTAATTGTTTTGGGTTCGTTTTTGTGGGTCTTTTTCTTCTCTTGTGTTTCCCACCTAGAGAACTTTCATTAGCATTTGTTGTAAAGCTGATTTGGTGGTCCTGAATTCTCTTAGCTTTTGCTTGTCTGAACAGCTTCTGATTTCTCTGTCAAATCTGAATGAGATCATTGCTGGGTAATCTTCGTAGTAGGTTTTTGTCTTTCACCACTTTAAGGATATCCTGCCACTCCTTTCTGGCCTGCAGACTGAAAAATCAGCTGTTAACCTTATGGGGATTCCTTTGTATGTCATTATTTGTTTTTCCCGTGCTGCTTTTAATATGTTTTCTTTGAATTGAATTTTTGTTACTTTGATTAATATGTGTCTTTATGTGCTTTTCCTAGGGTTTATCCTGTATGGGAATCTCTGCACTTCCTGGAATTGGGTGAATATTTCCTTTCCCATATTAGGGAAGGATTCGACTATAATCATTTCAAATATTTTTTCAGACCCTTCTTTTTCTCTTCTTCTTCTTGGATGCTATAATTCAAATGTTGGTGCATTTAGTGTTGTCCCAGAAGTCTCTGAGATTGTCTTCAATTCTTTTCAATCTTTTTTCTTTATTCTGTTCCTCAGCAGTAATTTCCACCATTTTGTCTTCCAGCTCACTTATTTGTTCTTCTGCCTCACTTATTCTGTTAATGATTCCTTCTAATGTATTTCTCATTTCAGTTATTGTGTTGTTCATCTGTGTCTTTTTTTAAACATCTTTATTGGAGTATAATTGCTTTACAGTGGTGTGTTAGTTTCTACTTTACAAGAAAGTGAATCAGCTATACATATACGTATGTCCCCATATCTCTTCCCTCTTGCATTTCCCTCCCTCACACCCTCCTTATCCTACCCCTCTAGGTGGTCACAAAGAGCCAAGCTGATCTCCCTTGTTATGCGGCTGCTTCCCACTACCTATCTATTGTACATATGGTAGTGTATATATGTCCATGCCACTCTCTCACTTTGTCCCAGTTTACGCTTCCCCCTACCCGTATCCTCAAGTCCATTCTCTAGTAGGTTTGCATCTTTATTCCTTTCTTGCACCTAAGTTCTTCATGACCAGTTTTTTCTTTTTTTAGATTCCATAGGTGTTAGCACATGGTATTTGTTTTTCCCTTTCTGACTTACTTCACTCTGTATGACAGACTCTAGGTCCATCCACCTCACTACAAATAACTCAGTTTCATTTCTTTTTATGGCTGAGTGACATTCCATTGTATACATGTGCCATGTCTTCTTTATCCATTCATCTGTTAATGGACACTTAGATTGCTTCTATGTCCCGGCTGTTGTAAATAGAGCTGCAATGAATATTTTTAGATTTTCAAGGGATGTCCATACTGTTCTCCATAGTGGCTGTATCAATTTACTTTCCCACCAGCAGTGCAAGAGGGTGCCCTTTTCTCCACACCCTCTCCAGCATTTATTGTTTGTAGATGTTTTGATGATGGCCAATCTAACTGGTGTGAGGTGATATCTCATTGTAGTTTTGATTTGCATTTCTTTAATGATTAATGATGTTGAGCATCCTTTCATGCGTATGTTGGCAATCTGTATAGCTTATTTGGAGAAATGTCTATTTAGGTCTTCTGCCCATTTTTGGATTGAGTTGTTTCCTTTTTTGATATTGAGCTGCATGTAAATCTTGGAGATTAATCCTTTGTCAGTTGCTTCATTTGAAAATATTTGTTCCCATTCCGAGGGTTGACCTTTCATCTTGTTTATGGTTTCCTTTGTTGTGCAAAAGCTTTTAAGTTACATTAGGTCCCATTATTTTTGTTGTTTTTATTTCCATTTCTCCAGGAAGTGGGTCAAAAAGGATCTTGCTGTGACTTATGTCACAGAGAGTTCTGCCTATGTTTTCCTCTAAGAGTTTGATGGTGTCTGGCCTTACATTTAGGTCTTTAAACCATTTTGAGTTTATTTTTGTGTATGGCATTAGGCAGTGTTCTAAATTCATACTTTTACATGTACCTGTCCAGCTTTCCCAAGACCACTTATTGAAGAGGCTGTCTTTTCTCCACTGTACATTCTTGCCTCCTTTATCAAAGTTATGGTTACTATATGTGCGTGGGTTTATCTCTGGGCTTTCTATCCTGTTCCATTGATCTATATTTCTGTTTCTGTGCCAGTACCATACTGTCTTGATTACTGTAGCTTTGTAGTATAGTCTGAAGTCAGGGCACCTGATTCCTCCTGCTCCGTTTTTCTTTCTCAGGATTGCTTTGCCGGGCTTCCCTGGTGGCACAGTGTTTGAGAGTCTGCCTGCCGATGCAGGGGACACAGGTTTGTGCCCTGGTCCGGGAAGATCCAACATGCCATGGAGCAGCTGGACCTGTGAGCCATGACCACTGAGACTGTGTTTCCAGAGCCTGTGCTCTGCAACGGGAGAGGCCACAACAGTGGGGAGCCAGCATACTGAAAAAAAAAAAAAAAAGATTGCTTTGTCCATTCAAGGTCTTTTGTGTATCCACACAAATTGTGAAATTTTTTGTTCTACTTCTGTGAAAAATGCCAGTGGTAATTTGATAAGGATTGCATTGAAACTGTAGCTTTCTTTGGGTAGTAGAGTCATGTTCACAAAGTGGATTCTTCCAATCAGAGAACATGGTATATCTCTCCATCTATTTGTATCATCTTTAATGCCTTTCATCAGTGTCTTATAATTTTCTGCATACAAGTCTTTTGTCTCCTTAGGTAGGTTTATTCCTAGATATTTTATCCTTTTTGTTGCAATGATAAATGGGAGTGTTTTCTTAATTTCACTTTTTGATTTTTCATCATGAGTGTATAGGAATGCCAAAGATTTCTGTACATTAACTTTGTCTCCTGTGACTTTACCAAATTCATTGATTAACTCTAGTATTTCTCTGGTAGCATGTTTAGGATTCTCTATGTATAGTATCATGTCATCTGCAAACAGTGACAGCATTACTTCTTCTTTTCTGATTTGGATTCCTTTTATTTCTTTTTCTTCTCTGATTGCTGTGCCTAAAACTTCCAAAACTATGTTGAATAATAGTGGTTAGAGTGGGCCACCTTGTCTTGTTCCTGATCTTAGTGGAAATGGTTAATTTTTTCACTACTGAAGATGATGTTGGGTGTGGGTTTGTCATGTATAGCCTTTGATATGTTGAGGAAGGTTCCCTCTATGCCTACTTTCTGGAGGGTTTTTATCATAAATGGGTGTTGAAATATGTTGAAAGCTTTCTCTGCATCTATTGAGATGATCATATGGTTTTTCTCCTTCAATTTGTTAATATGGTGTATCACATTGATTGATTTGCGTATATTGAAGAATCCTTGCATTCCTGGGATAAACCCCGCTTGGTCATAGTGTATGATCCTTTTAATGTGCTTTTGGATTCTCTTTACTAGTAATTTGTTGAGGATTTTTGCATCTATGTTCATCAGTGGCATTGGCCTGTAGTTTTCTTTCTTTGTAACATCTTTCTCTGGTTTTGGTATCAGAGTGATGGCAGCCTTGTAGAATGAGTTTGGCAGTGTTCCTCCCTCTGCTATATTTTGGAAGAGTTTGTGAAGGATAGGTGTTAGCTCCTCTCTAAATGTTTGATAGAATTCCCCTGTGAAGCCATCTGGTCCTGGGCTTTTGTGTGTTGGAAGATTTTTAATCACAGTTTCAATTTCAGTTCTTCTGATTGGTCTGTTCATATTTTCTATTTCTTCCTGGTTCAGCCTCAGAAGGTTGTGCCTTTCTAAGAATTTGTCCACTTCTTCCAGGTTGTCCTTATTCTTGGTGTAGAGTTACTTGTAGTAATATCTCATGATCCTTAGTATTTCTGCAGTGTCAGTTGTTACTTCTTTTTCATTTCTAATTCTATTGAATTGAATCTTCTCCCTTTTTTTCTTGATAAGGCTTGCTAATGGTTTATCAGTTTTGTTTATTTTCTCAAAGAACCAGCTTTTACTTTTAATGATCTTTGCTATCGTTTCCTTTATTTCTTTTTCATTTATTGCTAATCTGATCTTTATGATTTCTTTCCTTCTGCTAACCTTGGGGTTTTTTTGTTCTTCTTTCTCGAATTGCTTTGGGTGTAAGGTTAGGTTTTTTATTTGAGATGTTTCTTGTTTTTTAAGGTAGGATTGTATTGCTATAAACTTCCCTCTTAGAACTGCTTTTCCTGCATCCCATAAGTTTTGGGTCATCGTGTTTTTATTGTCATTTGTTTCTAGGTATTTTTTTGATTTCCTCTTTGGTTTCTTTAGTGATCTCTTGGTTATTAAGTAATGTATTGTTTAGCCTCCATGTGATTGCATTTTTTTACAGTTTATTTTATTGTAATTGATATTTAGTCTCAGAGCATTTTGGTTGGAAAAGATACCTGATATGACTTCAATTTTCTTAAGTTTACCAAGGCTTGATTTGTGACCTAAGGTATGATCTATACTGGAGAATATTTCATGAGCACTTGAGAATGTGTATTCTGTTGTTTTTGGATGGAATGTTCTATAAATATCAATTAAGTCTATTTTGTTTAATATATCATTTAAAGGTTGTGTTTCCTTACTTATTTTCATTTTGGATGATCTGTCCATTGGTGAAAGTGGGGTGTTAAAGTCCCCTACTATGATTGTGTTACTGCTGACTTCCCCTTTTATGGCTGTTAGTTTTTGCCTTATATATTGATGTGCTCCTATGTTGGGTGCATAAATATTTACAATTGTTATATCTTCTTCTTGAATTGATCCCTTGATCATTATGTAGTGTTCTTCTTTGTCTCTTTGTCTCTGTTTGTTTTAAAGTCCATTTTGTTTGATATGAGAATTGCTACTCCAGCTTTCTTTTGATTTCCATTTGCATGGAATATCTTTTTCCATCCCCTCACTTTCAGTCTGTATGTGTCCCTAGATCTGAAGTGGGTGTATTGTAGACAGCATATATACGGGTCTTGTTTTTGTATCCATTCAGCCAATCTATGTCTTTTGGTTGGAGTATTTAGTCCATTTACATTTAAGGTAATTATTGATATGGATGTTCCTATTCCCATTTTCTTACTTTTTGGGTTTATTATTGTAGGTCTTTTCCTTCTCTTGTGTTTCCTGCCTAGAGAAGTTCCTTTAGCATTTGTTGTAAAGCTGGTTTGGTGGTGCTGAATTCTCTAATTTTTTGCTTGTCTGTAAACTTTTTAATTTCTCTGTCAAATCTGAATGAGATCCTTGGTTAGAGTAATCTTGGTTGTAGGTTTTTCTCCTTCATCACTTTAAATATGTCCTGCCACTCCCTTCTGGCTTGCAGAGTTTCTGCTGGGAGATCAGCTGTTAACCTTATGGGGATTCCCTTGTGTGTTATTTGTGGTTTTTCCCTTGCTGCTTTTAATATTTTTTCTTTTTATGTAATTTTTGATAGTTTGATTAATATGTGTCTTGGTGTGTTTCTCCTTGCATTTATCCTATATGGGACTCTCCGTGCTTCCTGGACTTGATTAATTATTTCCTTTCCCATATTAGGGAAGTTTTCAACTATAATCTCTTCAAATATTTTCTCAGTTCCTTTCTTTTTCTTTTCTTCTTCTGGGACCCCTATAATTCGAATACTGATGCATTTAGTGTGTCCCAGAGGTCGCTGAGACTGTCCTCAATTCTTTTCATTCTTTTTCCTTTATTCTGCTCTGCAGTAGTTATTTCCACTATTTTAACTTTCAGGTCACTTATCCATTCCTCTGCCTCAGTTATTCTGCTATTGGTCCCTTCTGGAGAATTTTTAATTTCATTTATTGTGTTGTTCATTGTTGCTTGTTTCATCTTTAGTTCTTCTAGGTCCTTGTTAAACGTTTCTTGTATTTTCTCCATTATTTTTCCAAGATTTTGGATCATCTTTACTATCATTATTCTGAATTCTTTTTTAGGTAGACTGCCTATTTCCTCTTCATTTGTTAGGTCTACTCGGTTTTTGCTTTGCTCCTTCATCTGCTGTGTGTTTCTCTGTCTTCTCATTTTGCTTAACTTAGTCTGTTTGGGGGTCTCCTTTTTGCAGGCTGCAGGTTCGTAGTTTCCATTTTTTTGATGTCTGTGGCTAAGGTTGGTTCAGTGAGTTGTGTAGGCTTCCTGGTGGAGGGGACTAGTGCCTGTGTTCTGGTGGATGAGGCTGGAGCTTGTCTTTCTGGTTGGCAGGTCCATATCTGGTTATGTGTTTTGGGGTGTCTGTGGCCTTATTATGGTTTTAGGCAACCTCTGTGCTAATGGATGGGGTTTTGTTCCTGTCTTGCTAGTTGTTTGGCATAGGATGTGCAGCACTATAGCTTGCTTGTCATTGAGTGGAGCTAGGTCTTGGCATTGAGATGGAGATCTCTGGGAGATTTTCACCGTTTGATTTTATGTGGAGCTGGAATGTCTCTTTTTGACCAGTGTCCTGAACTTGGCTCTCCCACCTCAGTGGCACAGCCCTGACACCTGGCTGGAGCACCAAGAGCCTGTCCTCCACTCGGCTCAAAATAAAAGGAAGGAAAAAAGAAAGAAAGAACGAAAGAAGAAAAAAATAATATAAAATAAAATAAAGTTATTAAAATAAAAAATAATTATTAAGAATAAAATTTTTTAACTAAAACAACAACAACAAAAAACGGACAGAGAGAACCCTAGGACACTTGGTAAAAGCAAAGCTATATAGACAAAATCACACACAGAAACATACACACTCAGAAAAAGAGAAAAAGGGGGGAAAATATATGTATGTGTATATATATATATATATATATATATATATATATATATATATATAGTTGCTTCCAAAGTCCACCTCCTGAATTTGGGATAACTCTTGTCTATTCAGGTATTCCACAGATGCAGGGTACATCAAGTTGATTGTGGAGACTTAATCCACTGCTCCTGAGGCTGCTGAGAGAGATTTCCCTTTCACTTCTTTGTTCGCACAGCTCCTGGTTTCAGCTTTGGATTTGCACCCACCTCTGTGTGTAGGTCGCCTGAGGGCATTTGGTCTTCGCTCAGATAGGATGGGGTTAAAGAAGCAGCTGATTTGGGGGCTCTGGCTCACTCAGGCCAGGGGGACGGAGCGGTACTGAGTGCAGTGCGAGCCTGCAGCGGCAGAGGCTGGTGTAATGTTGCACCAGCCTGAGGCACGCTGTGCGTTCTCCCCGGGAAGTTGTCCCTGGATCATGGGACCCTGGCAGTGACGGGCTGCACAGGCTCCTGGGAGGGGAGGTGTGGATAGTGACCTGTGCTTGCACACAGGCTTCTTTGTGGCAGTAGTAGCAGCCTTAGCATCTCATGCTCATCTCTGCGGTCCATACTGATACCGGTGGCTCACGCCCATCTCTGGAGCTCCTTGAAGCAGTGCTCTTAATCCCCTCTCCTTGCGCACCAGGAAACAGAGGCAAGAAAAAGTCTCTTGCCTCTTCTGCAGGTCCCGACTTTTTCCAGACTCCCTACCAGCTAGCTGTGGTGCACTAGCCCCCTTCAGGCTGTGTTCATACAGCCAACCCCAGTCCACTCCCTGGGGTCTGACCTCTGAAGTCAGAGCCTCAGCTCCCAACACCCACCTGCCCTGGCGGGTGAGCAGACAAGCCTCTTGGGCTGGTCAGTACTGGTCAGCACCGATCCTCTATGCGGGAATCCCTCCTCTTTGCCCTCCACACCCCTGTGGCTGCACTCTCCTCCATGGTTCCGAATCTCCCCCCTTCCACCACCCACAGTCTTTGTCCGTGAAGGGCCTTCCTAGTGTGTGGAAACCTTTCCTCCTTCACGGCTCCCTCCCACTGGTGCAGGTCCCATCCCTATTCTTTTGTCTCTGTTTTTTCTTCTTCTTTTGCCCTACCCAGGTACGTGGGAAGTTTCTTGCCTTTTGGGAAGTCTGAGGTCTTCTGCCAGCGTTCAGTAGGTGTTTTGTAGGAGTTGTTCCACACGTAGATGCATTTCTTATGTATTTGTGGGGAGGAAGGTGATCTTCGCATCTTACTCTTCTGCCATCTTGAATCCTTCCCCCGTCTCTGTTTTTTTGTTCTTTAGTTCTTCTAGATCTTTGTTAGACATTTCTTGTATTTTCTCAGTCTGTACCTTCTTACTATTTCCAAGATTCTGGATCATCTTTACTATCATTACTCTGAATTTTTTTTTCAGGTCGATTGCTTATTTCCTCTTCATTTATTTGGTCTCATAGATTTTTACCTTGTTCCTTCATGTGTGACATAAACTTTTGCTCTCATTTTTTTTTCTATGAGTGGGATTGTGTTCCTGTCTTACTGTTTATTTGGCCTGAGGCTTCCAACACTGGAGTTTGTATGCTGTTGGGTAGAGCTGGGTCTTGGTGCTGAGATGAGGACCTCCATGAGACTTCACTCCAATGAATATTCCCTGGGGTCTGAGGTTCTCTGTTAATCCAGTCGTTTGGACTCTGAGCTCCAATTCCAGGAGCTTCAGCCTGACCCCCAGTTCATGAACCAAGATCTGCAAGCCACGTGGGGTGGAAAAAAAAGAGAGAACAATAAGGAAGTAAAAAATA
Source organism: Orcinus orca (assembly GCF_937001465.1). Lineage (NCBI taxonomy): Eukaryota > Metazoa > Chordata > Mammalia > Artiodactyla > Delphinidae > Orcinus > Orcinus orca. Next base: position 75,186,517 of record NC_064580.1, read on the forward strand.
AAATTGGACTAGGAAACTACAGATATGTTAGAAAGAATATAAAAATAAAAATATAGATGAATGAACAACTGGAAGATACAACATTATCACAATAGTAAAAATGAAGGGAGGAAAAAGAAAAAAAATTGGGGAAGAGGCCTTGGCTGTGGAGGGCAGGGCTGAATCAAGGGTGAGCTTTAGGCAGTGGGAGGGGCTTATTCTTAGGACCTACATGTCTGGAAAGGGTCCTGGGGGCTGTGGGGGGTGGTGCTTAGGCTCAATGGAACAGAAGGTGCCCAGGCGTGCCCCCCACTCCTGGCCTCAGGGGACGGGGAACCTCACCAGGGAGCCCAGCAGGTTTCCTGGGCTAGAGTGGGCAGGGCAAATGCCCTCTGCTCCTCTCCCGCTCCTCCTTAAGTCTGGCAGGCCCCTTCTGCCTGCCTCTCCTGTTCTCCCCTCAGCCTCCATCCTATGCCCCCAGGACCAATATGGCCGGGGGTTGAGGGGGGCCTTGGAGGGCAGGGGGCTGGCTTGGGAACTCAGCAGGTTCCCTGGGCCCGAGTGGGATGGGCAATCACCCTCTGCTCTTCTCCCACTCCTCCCAGAGGGCCTCTCATGCCTGCCTCTCCTGATCTCCCAGGCCTCAGGGGTGCCAATCCAGTCTGGCCTCCACTTCTGCTCCCCTCTTAGCCCCCCCATGTCTTAATGGTTTACTTGGTGGTTCCTCCTTTCTCCTTTGGTGTCAGGGTCCCCCACCAGTGTCCGGCAGGCACCTTAGTTGTGGGGAGATGCTAACAGCGTCTTCCCACACCACCATCTTTCAAGACTCCACTCTTAAAGGGTGCACACAAAATCTCACACACTGTGAGATCCAGGGCAGAAACAGTAATTTGAAAGGATCCTGGATCAGACCCACTTGCTGATTTTGGAGAGCCTCCTGGAGAGGCAGAAGGCAATTGAAACTCACCCTGGTGGCATAGACACTGGCCATTTGGGAGCTAATCCAAGATAGGATATGGTTGCTTAATTAATGCTCCGAGGAAGAAAATGATGAGGGCGAAGATTTGCTGTCCTCAAAAGAAAAAAAAGATTTATTCTGGAAATTAACATCGAACGTATTTCTCATGAACTGCAGAGAACCAGCTACTACATTTCCATGATTATCTGGGGGCGCTGTAGTAGGTTAAATGTCACAATGTGACCTCCTAGCTAATGCTGAAGTTATTTCTTAGGTTTGGTTTGCATAAGGTATAATTTCTTAGGTTTGAAGTTGTTTTGAGACACATTGCTGTCTCTCATTGGTCAAAGGTAGTTGCATTTTTTTCCTATGAATTTCATCTTGCATTGTTTTACACAAGTCCTGAACCAACAAAAAAGGCGGGGGGGGGGGAGAATTAATAATGAAAATATTCTCAGTCACATGGCAATAGTCTTTTGACTGAAGCACATTTGCTACTACATAGCTAAATTCATCCTTTGAAATTTTAATTTCCTGTGAATGACAGTGCACTCCTCCCCAAGATTAGAGAGGGCTGGCTGTAGCCAGTGCACACGCCAGTGTGCATGCAACTTTCAAACCTCCCCTTTTTCATTGCTTTCTGAATAGCCTGGCTATTCTCTTCCAAGACAGAGAAAAATGATTCCCTGGAAATGGAACTTCCTCATCTTTATGCCGCAAAGAGCTCATATGCATTTTCTTAGCCTCTCATAGCTTCAGAAAAGATAGTTATTGCTAGCATAGACTATTCCTGGAGCCAGAAATGCTATGGTTAGGGCACTTCATCAACCAAATCACAGTTGTTCTGCTTTCCCATAAGTGATATGCAGCCATCCTTACCTCCTTAGATTGCTTCAGGAAAAAGAGTTTGCTATAACTAAATTGTTTCATACAGAATGTTTACTTGTCTAGAACTTTGGCTTGTAATGAGTCTTTCTCTTCCAGTATGGTGATGCACAACACACCTGGAGCCCCAGCCAACACAACAAAACATCCAGGTTTTCATTTCTCTCTCTATGTAAGATTGCACCAAAAAAGATTTTTAAACATTGAAAGTTACACTCTCTCACTTACTTTCATCTTGTCTTTCCTCCTAAAGATTTAAATAAAACTCATCCCACATCCCAAGGAAACAGCTTAATGTAGCTTCTGTATGCTTGCATTATACGTTGGTGAATATATATGCTTAAATATATTCAGTAGGCATGCACACTCAAAACTTTACAGGTACTCAAACTTAAAAATGGAATAGATACTCTTTGTCTCTTTTGAGACACACGACCTTGCACCCACAAATTAGAGATGGTGTTAATTCAGGTCTATGTAATGTAGTAAGAAGAGTTCTTAATGGGGAATTTCCAAGTTAATGTCTTCCCACCCAGTGGGAGCAACTCTTTCTTACTGGAATGTCATTAAAATGTGAAAAGATGGGAGAAAAACAGATTGACAATATAATCACTAAATCCTGAGACATTAACTTTCTCAAAACATGTAATACAACAACTACAGCAACAAAAAACTGTTCTGAAAGATATTTGGAGAAATGCCTAATTCCAAGGCTAGGATAGGGTAGACACAAGATAAACCTGGAACATCTTGTTATACCAAAAATATAATATTGATATTTTAATTTTATCGGGACTACATTGCAAGGATGCTTGAAAAGGCTTCCACTGGCCAAGTCTGAGACAATATAAGCACCAAAATAATTAAGTAAACCATTAATAAAAATAAAAATTCATGAGTCTATACTGATAAAAATAGATAAATATATAAATTAAAATGGGATAAGGGCTCTTTCTTAAACTAGAATTCTGAGGGTTAGCTGGTAAGTGTAAGAGGGAGTACTGCAGTTGAAAAATCATTTTACATCAATCATAGTAAAGTTTGGATTATGCAAGAATCATCAATGGAGGCTGGATCTTGACAGAAATTATGATGAGGAGTAGGATATTTGCATGATCTTAAAGTGACTCCTCACAGACTGCTTACTAGTTGCAAAGGAGAAAAAAAACCCAGTAATTATACCAGGGAGAAATCAGGCAACACCTTACTTAACTCGATGAGCAAAGGTCAAAGAAAGGCTGTGGAACCATTCCAGATTAAAGAAGCCTAACAAGATATGACAACTGTACGTGATACCACATGCTAGACTAGATCCTCAGTTGGAGGAGAGCAATGCTATAAAGGATACTTTTGGGTCAATTGACAACATTGGAATATGAAAGATACATTAGATAGAAGTATGTAATTATATTTTTAGAACCATGATGAATATAACTTACCCCTGAATAGTTTTTAAAATATTATGAAATTATCTATATGTATATCAATATCTATCTATTCTCTCTCTGTCTCTCTCTCTCTCTCTCTCGCTCGCTCTCTGTCTATTGAGAGAGAACACAAATACAAAGCAAAAGAGGTAAAATATTAACAATAGATACATCTGAGTAAAGAGTGTCCAGGTGTTCTTTGTTTTATTCTTTGCTTACTTTTAAGTATGAATTAATTCCCAAATAAAAATTATTAAGAATTGGTTCCAAGGGCTTCCCTGGTGGCACAGTGGTTGAGAGTCCACCTGCCGATGCAGGGGACGCGGGTTCATGCCCCAGTCCGGGAAGATCCCACATGCCGCGGAGCGGCTGGGCCCGTGAGCCATGGCCGCTGAGCCTGCGCATCTGGAGCCTGTGCTCCACAACGGGAGAGGCCACAACAGTGAGAGGCCCGCGTACTGCAAAAAAAAAAAAAAAAAAAAAAAGAATTGGTTCCTAATACGAAAGTCCAGTATGCAAATAGAATTTCCCCTTCCATTTTGATGGTTGGTTTGCCAATAAGGTATAGATGGTAGAGGCCAATCGAGTCTGTAGTGGCTTGGAACTGTGGCCTAAGGTGAGGTCCAAGATGACTTTATTTCCAAAGTTGCAAAGGCTTGGTAAGTTTCAGAAGGCCTTGGAAGGAGACTGGACAAGACTAAAGAATGTAGATGGATTTTATAATATTGTTGGAAAACTCACTTATTGTTATTAGTGACAAGACATTGCTTAGAAATTGTACTATATGACTGTTTTATTAACTTACATAACTTGTTTATATGTGTATGTATACATACACAAATATGAATAGCTAATCATAAATGTGTTTGTAATGTCAGGTATATGCACCTGGTAGTACCTGACAACCTAAAAAATGAAGTGTAAAACTGAAATTCCTGATAACATCCTAGATGGAAGCAAAACTGAGAGAAAATTTTTGTAATTGCACGTTCAAATTGTGTTATTCTCTTCACAAAAATTAGCAATGATATGCCATTGTATATTCATGTGGCTTCTATTTCAGTTTCATGTGAAGCCCAGTAATTTTCACCTTTATGTTGAGGGGACTACTCTTGCTGCTGCTAGTACTATTAGTAGCAATAATAATAATCCACCAGTTGATGATTTTCAGCCATAAATTCAGGTGTGTAAAAAGTATACCCTCTTTTGTTTGCTACAACTCATTTTTATGACTCTGAGCTCTCCTTCTTATTAGCTAAATAAATAAATAAAATGAACCTAGTCAATACCCAGCTCTTTCGATTTAAGTGTGGTCAGTTAAAGATTCTGTCCCTCCTCCTTATCCAATTTTCCTTGAGATATTATAAGTTCTAGAGGTGGTAGAACTTACATATCATTTGGGGGAGAGTGTCTGGTTCTCTGTGGATGTCTCTGCAATTCTGGATTCCATTGAGAAATTTAAGGGGTTAGTCCTCTTTGTTTCTCTTGCTGGCAGGCCCTTTACTCTGCATCCTTCTCTTCCCAATTGTGAGGCCCCTTCAAGTTCAATGGCATCCTCTTGGGTCTCATGTATACCTTGAGTATATGTGTTGGATGGAAAGGACATATGAACTCTCGATTTCTCTCTCTCTGCTTGCAGGAGGAAAAAGGACTTTGTCCTGATAAAGTTGATTTGTATATTGAGACCTGCAAAATGGAGGCTGCCCCAGTGGCCTGGCCCACATCACAAATATAAATCCTAGTCAACCTACATATGGGAAACACTTGTCAAGGAACATACACCAATCACAATCATCTAATTCAGCTTTAACTAGCTTACCCTAGATATTAGGACCTGCTAGCCTTATAAGGAAATCGCCAGCCCCATAGTCAATCATGCCCTGTTTCCAAGTTTCCTCTCCTGTTGTTCTGTAAAATTGCTCTTACGCCCAATCCATCAGGAACAGTGCTCCACTGTTTGTGAGGCACTGTACTCCTCCAATCCATGGACTGTTTTCCCTTGAATAAAGGATATCAAACTCGTTACTAAATTGTTTTACTTTTGTCATTTGATAGTCTTTAGGCCCATCTACATAGATACTTTACAATCACCATTACTCTAATGATCCAAACCCACACTAGACCTAAGACCTCTCTACAAGACTTGAAGTCCCCCTGGGTTACATCTTGTGAAGAAAGACACAGGTCTTCTCTGATCTGAGTCCTCTGATCCCCTAAATGTATTTTGGTTTCCTTTTTACTCCACTACCTCCACCAACACCCACAGCCAGGTTTCAACACAGAAGGGCAACATAGGGCAGATAACCTATTGTCCAGACCAAAGATTAACTTGTTAATCATTAGTTTGTTAATCTCCTGTTATGGACTGAATGTTTGTGTCCCCACCCCCAATTCATCTGTTGAAGCCCTAACCCTTAATGTGATTTTATTTGGAGATAGATAGGACTTCTATGGAGACAATTAAGGTTAAATGAAGGCATGATGCTGAGGCCCTGATCCAATAGAATTATTTTCCCTATAAGAAGAGATACCAGAGAGCTCACTCTCTCCCCTCCCTTGCAATTAGAGGAAGACCATGTGAGAACAGCACAGCTGTCTACAAATCAGGAAGAGAGTCCTCACTAGAAACCAAACCTTACTGGAACCTTGATTTTAGACTTTTCAGCTTCTAGAACTGTGAGGAAAGGAATTTCTATTGTTTAAGCCACACAGTGTGTGGTAATTTATTACAGCAGCCCAATTCTCTCTTTGCTCCTTGCCAGTTGGCTTTGGTTCCAATAGATCCAATCCAATAGATTTATCCAATAGAATTATTTTCCCTATAAGAAGAGATACCAGAGAGCTCACTCTCTCCCCTCCCTTGCAATTAGAGGAAGACCATGTGAGAACAGCACAGCTGTCTACAAATCAGGAAGAGAGTCCTCACTAGAAACCAAACCTTACTGGAACCTTGATTTTAGACTTTTCAGCTTCTAGAACTGTGAGGAAAGGAATTTCTATTGTTTAAGCCACACAGTGTGTGGTAATTTATTACAGCAGCCCAATTCTCTCTTTGCTCCTTGCCAGTTGGCTTTGGTTCATTTTGAGTGAGAAAGCTAGTTCTAAATTCATCATGTAGGCTTTCTTTATCTATGTTAATACTATATGCCAGTGTATCTCCAACTTGAGCATGCATATGAATCACTTGGAGGGCTTCTTAAAACACAGTGCTGGGTCTCACCACAGAGTTTCTGATTCAGTAGGTCTGGGTTGGGGCCCAAGGTTTTGTACTTCTAACAAGCCCCCAGGTGATGCTGATACTGCTGGTCCAGGGACCACACTGTGAGAACCATAGCTATATACTTTAGTATATTATTGTATAAACACATACTTTAGAAAAAAGTTTTACAGCAGTCCTTTAGGCTGCAAAAGCCCTTAGGTTCTTGATTCAAAATCAAGCTTTTGAAACTAAAACAAACAAAATAAATAACTCTTCCTTCTCAGAAAGCTTAGCTTTTGTGATTCAAAAGTGCCTTGACTTTAAAAGCTATTATCTCTTTGAAGAGTTTAAAAAAATCTATTTAGAAACTGAGATGACTTTTTCTCTTTGGGTTCCTTTGTATTCTCATTCTTTTTGGTGAAACATGTCTCCAGATGCTTTGAAAACCAACAATTCAGTAGGTGGAGGGTCTCATAGAAGCAGAAAAATTCAGGAAAGCAAAACCTTAGTTATCTCAGAATTTGATCCTGCTACAAAAAAATAACTACCATTTATTTAATGCTTATGCCAGGCACTATACTGGTAATGACTTCTGTTTTCTTGTTTAATTCTCACAATGAACATCTTCAAACTATGTGACATGTTTGTTACTGTTGTTGTAGTTGTTGTTTCCACTTACAGTTGAGAAAAATGATGCTTAGAGAAGTTAAGGTACTTGCCCAAGTTTTCACAACTGGTAAGTGGCAGAGCTGAGATTCTAAGAGCTGCTTACAGCTCTTAACCACTGCTATCCAGCTTCCATCCTTTCTAATATAACATTTTTAAAGCAAATTCATTATGACTTAAAAAGGAAATAGCTACACTTATTCAAACTTACCATGTCTTTTTCTCCTGTCAGACACATTTAGAATGGATATTAGGAATAATGCCCCAGTCAGGAGATCTATTAGCCTCTTGTTAGAAGTGGTAACAACTTCATGCCTTTGGTCATTTAAAGTGGACCATATAGAGCACTGGACTATGTGTCACTTGAAAAAACTTCATATGAGTAGGGAATTGAAAGTTTTAAAATTTTTAATAGAATAGCTTGAAATCTGGTCCTTAGGGTTTTGAATCAAGTTGCTCATTTGTTTAGTCACTGCCCAGTATTTCTTCCAAGGGGAACAAATATTTGCTTTAGTCTGACACATTATCCATGGGAGATTCACACTAGAAAATGTGGTAATCTGAACCCCACTCAGATGCCAATATTATGTAGCTTTGTAGCTTTTGTGGAAGTCCAGGAATCTAGCAGAGAAGTTAAAACACACCATAGGCATGAAAAAATCAGAGATAGGGTGCACTGGAGAGGGTAAGAGAAACAGTTATATTATTTATATTACCTCTCCCCCAAGGCAATACATCTCAGTGCCAAGAGAGCCATTCTCAGTCTATGATTTCTCCTGCAGGAAAATGTGAGAGCACGTGAGTGGGTGCCTGGCTTCCCCAGCTATATAGAGTCCTGTCAAAAAAGTCCATTCCTCTCATGCCCCATCCAAAATACTAAGTTATGGACTGCATGACTGGGGGTATTGAGTGGTTGGGAGAAGAGCAGTCAGGGTTCAGAATGCAACATTTCAAAGGGACACTGATTCTTACTAAACACATCATGGACTCCTTTGGGAGTCATCCCATGAGTGACTTGGGGATGCCTCACTTGTGGTCCTGCTAACTGGCCCATTGACACCATCAGAGTTACATGTGTCTCACCCACACATTTTACAACCATGGCAAGCTCCCTGTGCATGGTCCCACGTCAGTGAGAGTGAGCTTTTGTAGATGGGCAGAGAGTACATGCAGAAATTCAGCCCAAATCTCTGAGCCTGGGGGAGACCACAAGCTTGAGCATTTAGCACCATCCTCAGTACAGCTAAAAGGAGGTTGTGAGCACTTTGGCTGGCTTTGTAGGATCGAAAGGACACATACAAGCTTAAGAATTCTGCTGCAAGTGGGAGCAAAGTGTGTGGAGCAAATGTATAAATAGAAAAGGTCTAAGAAAGCCTGAGAATCCCTAGCAGAGCTGAAAAAAGGTATTTCTCTCTTGAAGTCAGTCAGTAAAGACTGGAGGAGGTGACTGCTACTTCAAATGCAAAGACAGCAGGGAAAGAACTCAAGGAAGATAAAAAAATCAAGTAAACATGATACCACCAAAAGAACACAATAATTTGCTATTAACAAAAACCAAAGATATAGAGATTTATGATTTACTCAATGAAAAAATTAAAATAGCTCTCCTAAGCAAGCTCAATGAGCTACAAGAAATAGAGAAAGGCAATTCAAAAAATCAGAATAACTATACATGAAGAAAATAAGAAGTTTCAGAAAGAGATATAAATCATTAAAAATCTGAAATTCTGGAGATAAAGAATATAATGAATGATATGAAAAATACAATAACTAGCATCAACATTGAGAATGGATCAAGCTGAAGAAAGAATCTATGAAGTAGAAGACAGGACCTGTGAAATTACCCAGAAGAGAACAAAGAGAAAAGAATGAAAAAGAGTGAAGAAAGCCTATGTGAATTATGGGATACCATAAAAAGAAACAATCTTCAAATTAATTGATTCTCAGAAGGAGAAGAGAGAGAGGGTGAAGAAGGCAGAAAGTTTATTTAAAGAAATAATGTCTGAGAACTTCCCAAATCTGGGGAACAATTTGGACATTCAAGTTCATGAAGATGGCAAGTCATGCCAAAATTTTAATCCAAAATTATCTGACACATTCTATTAAAACTGCTTAAAATCAAAGATAAAGAGAGAATTTAGAAAAAAGAAAAAAGATAAATCATATACAAGGGGACCCTGATGAGGCTATGAGAAGATTTCTCAACAGAAAACTTGTGGGCCAGGAGAAAGTGGGATGATATATTGAAAGTGCTGAAAGAAAAAAAAGGTCAGCCAAGAATACTATACTGAGCAAAGTTGTCCATCAGAGAGGAAAGGCAAGATAAAGACTTTCCCAGACAAAGAAAAGCTGAGGGAGTTCACCTCGACCTACATTGCAAAAAAGTTGAAAGGAATTATTTAAGTTGAAACAAAGGTTTTCTGTTTATTAACATGAAGACATATTAAAATATATAACACTGGTAAAATTAAGTATATAGACATATCCAGAATACATTAATACTAGAATATAGTGGTGTGTTAACCACTTAACATGACTATAAAGGTTAAAGAACTGAAGCATTAAAAATTAACTATAGGCTTCCCTGGTGGTGCAGTGACTAAGAATCCACCTGTCAGTGCAGGGGACACGGGTTCAAGCCCTGGTCCAGGAAGATCCCACATGCCACAGAGCAACTAAGCCTGTGTGCCACAACTACTGAAGCCTGCATGCCCCAGAGCCCATGCTCTGCAACAAGAGAAGCCACTGCAATGAGAAACCTGCACACCACAACAAAGAGTAGAGCCCCCTCACTGAAACTAGAAAAAGCCATTGCACAACAATGAAGACCCAACACGCCAAAAATAAATAAATTTTAAAAATTAACTATAGCCACAATAATTTGTTAATGAGTATACAATATACAAAGAGGTATACTGAGATATCAAAAACATAAAAAGGAGAGGGAGTAAAATGGTAAAGATTTTATATGTGATAGAAGTAAATTTGTAATACATGTAAAATAGATTGTTATCCCGAAAAGATGCTTTATGTAAGCCACATGGTAAACAAAGAGCAAAAACTTATGGTAGATACCCAAAAGATGAAAAGAAGAGAATTAAAGCATACTACTATGGAAAATCATCATTCACAGAGGAAGCCAGCAAGAGAGGAAGAAAAGACAAGGAAACAACAAAACAGCCAGAAAACAATTAATAAGACAGCATTAGCAACTCCTTTCCTATCAATAATTACTCTAAACGAGATAGATTAAATTATCCAGCCAAAAGGCACAGAGTGACTAAATAGATAAAAATCAAAAACAAAAAAAACCAGGACCCAACTATATGCTGAATATAAGAGATTTCAGCATTAAGGACACATAAAAGCTCAAAGTGAAGAGATGGAAAAGATATTTCATGCAAATGGAAACCAAAAGAAAGCAGGAGTAGCTATAATTATACCAGACAAAATAAACTTTAAGCCAAAAATGGTAATAAGAGACAAAGAAAATCATTATATAATAATTGAGAGGTCAATTCATCAAGAAGATATGACAATTGTAAGTATATGTACCCCAAACAGTAGAGCAGCTAAATATATTAAGCAAATACTAAGAGATTTGAAGGGAGAAATAGATAACAGTACAAGAATAATAGGAGACATCAATACCCACTTTCAACAATGAATAGATCATCCAGACAGAAAATCAGTTAGGGAACATTGGACTTGAACTATACTTTACCAAATGGATCTAACAGACATACACAGAATATTTGATCCAACAGCAGCAGAATATACATTCACCTCAAGTGCACACGGAGCATTATCCACAAAACAAGTCTTAACAAATTGAAGAAGATTTAAATCAAATCAAATATCTTTTCTAACCACAATGGTAGGAAACTAGAAATCAATAATAGGTGGAAAGCTAGTAAATTCACAAATATGTGGAAATTTAACTACACACTCCTGAACAACTAGTGGGTCAAAGAAGTCAAAAAGCAAATAAAAATTATATTGAAACAAATGAAAATTAATAACACAACATATTAAAACTTATGGAATGCAGCAAAAGGAGTTCTAAGAGGGATGTTAATAGTGATGAATGTCTACATTAAAGAAAGAGAAAGGTCTCAAAAAAACAACATAACTTTACACTTCAAGAAACTAGAAAAAAAAAAGAAATAACTAAACCCAAAGTTAGCAGTAGAAAGTAAAGCAGAACAAAATGAAATAGAGACCAGAAAGCATTAGAAAAGACAAATGAAACTAAAAGTTGATTGTTGAAAAAATAAATAAAATCGACAAACATTTAGCTAGGCTAATTAAGAAACAAAGAGAGAAGAATGAAGTAAATAAAATCAGAATGAAGAATGAGACATTACAACTGATACTCTGGAAATATAAAAGATCATAAGAGACTTCTATGAACAATTATACACCAACAAGTTGGATGACTTAGAAGAAATGTACAAATCCCTAGAAACATACAACTTACCAAGAGTAAACCATGAAGAAATAGAAAATCTGAACAGATCAGTAACAAGTAAGGAGACTGAATCAGTTATCAAAACTCCCACCACAGAAAAGCCTAGGACAAGATGGTTTCACTGGTGAATTCTAACAAACATATAACGAAGAATTCTTTAATTAATGTCAATACTTCTCAAACTCTTCCACAAAATAAAAGAGGAGGGAGTACTCCCAAACACATTTTACAAGGCAAGTATTACCCTGATACCAAAGCCACATAAGGACACTACAAGAAAAGAAAACAACAGGCCAATACCTCTGATGAATATAGATGCAAAAATTCTCAACATAACACTAGCAAACTGAATTGAACAGGACAATAAAAGGATCATAGGGCATGGCGAAGTGGGATTTATCTCTGAGATGCAAGGATGGTTCAATATATGCAAATCAATAAATGTGTTATACCATATTAATAGAATGAAACAATCAAAAATATGATTACTTCAATAGATGGGGGAAAAGCATTTAACAAAATACAACATCTTTTCATGATAAAAACTCTCAACAAATTGAATGTGGAAGGAACCTAACTCAATACAATAAAGGCCATATATAACAAAGGTACAGATAACATCATACTCAGTGGTCAAAAATAGAAAGCTTTTCCTCTAAGATCAGGAACAAGACAACAGTGCCCACTCTCACCACTCCTATTTAATAGCACTGGAACTCCTAGCCTGAAGTATCTTTTGAAAGTCTTGGTTATTGTTTCAACAGCAAATATAAATTCTATTAATTGGTTTCTATTCAAAAAGCACACACTATACTAGGGACTCTTAGAAAGCAGGAAAAACTAGGTGAAGATAAAATCATATTGAGAATAGTTTTTACTTGTTTTAATTCCCAAATTTATGATATAACGTAAAAATGTAGGTAGAGAAATATGTGAACAAAGTACACATATTTATCAGTGTTAGTTAAATACTTATAGTAAGATTCACTCTTCCTCTTGATTAAAAGCACAAAACTATTTAAAAAGTCAGGAAGCAGGGGAAGGTAATTTAAGGAGCCTTTGTAACATAATTAAAGGGTAGTAATGAGACAAATATAATTTTTGTTTATAAATTTCTAGAGTGTAAGATACCCAGTTTCTGTTTTTTTTTTTTTTTTTCAAAGGTATCCAAAGTTGACCAGAAATACAGAACTGGCAAGAATCAGATCACCTGAATGACTTCCTCCTCTTTAATTCCTTCCTCCAGTTAAAGTTCCTTCCTCCCACTGGACAAAATAAAGTCATTCATCTCATATATGTTTCTTAAGTTTTTTGGTTTATTTTGTTTCTTTTTTATTGAAGTATAGTTGATTTACAATGTTATGTTGGGTTCAGGTGTACAGCATAGTGATTCAGTATTTTTTGCAGACTATACTCCATCATAACTTATTACAAGATAATGGCTCTAATTTCCTATGGTATGCAGTATATCCTTGATGCTTATCTATTTTATACATAGAAGTTTTATCTGTTAAACCTATACCCCTAATTTGTCCCTCACCCTTTCTTCTCCCCTTTGGTAACCACGAGTTTGTTTTCTATATCTGTGTGTCTGTTTCTGTTTTGTATATACATTCATTTGTATTATATTTTAGATTCCACATATAAGTGATATTGTACAGTATTTGTCTTTCTATGTCTGACTTATTTCACTAAGCATCATAATCTCTAGGTCTATGCACATTACTGCAAACGGCAGAATTTCAGAATTTTTTATGGCTGAGTATTATTCCATTATATATATCACATCTTCTTTATCTATTTATTTGTTGACAAACACTTGGTTGAGTTGTATCCAATTTGGGTGAATAAAAATGTTTTCTGGGCTTCCCTGGTGGCGCAGTGGTTGAGAGTCCGCCTGCCGATGCAGGGGACACGGGTTCGTGTCCCGGTCTGGGAGGATCCCACATGCCGCGGAATGGCTGGGCCCGTGAGCCAAGGCCGCTGAGCCTGCGCGTCCGGAGGCTGTGCTCCACGACGGGAGAGGCCACAATAGTGAGAGGCCAGCATACCACAAAAAAAAAAAAAAAAAGTTTTCTGCATTTGGGGGGAAATTGGAACTTTTTGGGGAAATTGGAATTATCCTTTCTTCTGGGAGGGGGATTCCTTTATTGAATATTTTTAGTCAGACAGATGTAAGGCAAATGCCTTCTCATTTTTCTTGAGGAACCCTGGACTATGAAATGAAACCAAATCCAGACACTCAGATGGCTATTCTATTTAGTATTGTAAATTGGTTTTATTTTTAGGAGACTGTTCTCCTTGGAGAGTTTATATTTTCTTTTCTAAATATATATTTAGCTAGGGCTGCATATTTGAGTTATTTTTTCCTTAGGAAGTGGGATATCTTTTATCCCACTTATTTTTTTCCTTTGGAAGTGGGATATATTTTCCCCATTTATTTGCTAAAAAGAAATACAAATACCAGACCTGATCCTGGCATAAGGAGTGTGAAAGATCTATTATTTTCACCTGATGTTGAAGAAAATTCTATAAAGGCACTGGGCTGTTTGGTGTTGCACAGTCAGATCTAACCTGTCTGTATCTTGTACATAGTATTATTTAAGAATTGACTCTTTTTATAGATTTGCTTGGATAAAGAGGGGAGGACCATTGAAGAAAATGTATATTACCACTCTCAATCATCCTGTGGAAGGAGATGAGATAGACCTTGGACTGTAAAGACAACTCCATCTTTTTCTGTAGTTAGGGAAATTTGGGCTTCAAGACATAGGAGAGAAGACTGGTCAAAAGGAACTCTTGTTAGTGAAAGGGCACATGACAGCTGACAAAGAGCTAGAAAACAGATGGCCGACTGCAGGCCTTCTGTGAAAGGGTTTATTGATATTTGACATTCAGTTTTATGTTCTCTTTTTCTATATAGTATTATCCTTCTGTTACCTCCAAGTTTCTAGTAACGTTTAGTTAAAGCTAAATCCTTGTATTTGTTGGAAATTAAGGGATGGTCTACATTTGAGGTGAAAAAAATCAGCCTGAGCATCATCTTAGTGAACAAGTGTTTATCAATAAATAAACCTGAAGCAGCCACCTGAAGCAATATATGATAAGTAACTATTGACAGATTTATGTGGTGAGAGCATCTTAAATCTACTCTCTTAGCAAATTTCCAGTATTCAATACAGTATTAACTATAATCATCATGCTGTACATTAGGTATCTAGATTTATTCATCCTACATAAATGTAACTTTCTTTTACCTTTGACCAACATCTCCCCATTTCCCCTACTTTTCTACCCTTGTTAGCTAGCTTCACTGTAGTAATTATTTCACTATGTATATCAAATCATTATATTGTACACCTTACATATATACAATTTTAATTTTTTAAAAAAATAAACATTTGGAATTTGTAGATAGAATCTCATAAATGATGAAGAATTCTTGCATCTAAGAGTCTGATGTTTGCTAAAAGATATAGCAACATCCCAAATGTTGGAAAGTTTAGAGCCATTCTGCTAACATGTTATTTATTCAATATATGACATGGACTTCTGTTCAAAACTTGAGGTGGGAAAATAAGTCAAACAGACATATCTTCTCCCTTTAACTCAGATTATATTCACTTTTCATATACCCAAGAGTAATGTAGCTTACCTTTAACTCCTCTAGTAATGACATATTTTAGCCACTGAAGGTTTTCAATAATGTTCTACTTTTGAAAAGTATATGCAGAGATGGGACTTCAAGAATGGTGGCATGAGAAGCTTGGGGAAAACTATATCCTGGAGAGATGTATCTTAAATCACTCAAAATTAGTAAAGACAATCATTTATAATCTCTGAAGAATGACCAAAGTCTTACAAAAAATTGAGGAGCACAAAATCAACAAAATCTATGGAACACTGCAGGAAGAGTTGGAGGCAGTGGCATTTGAGCTAGGGACTTCACCTGTCCCTCCACAGTTCTACCTTGTAGAAGAGCTATTTAAGAGAGCTTGGCAACAGAATAGAACTTCCTACCTCCCCCAGATTCCTGGGAGGTAAGAGATATTCTGGGTAGTTTTCACAGCTGGTGAACAATAGAAGATTCCATTTTCCACAGCTCTGTGGTACAGAAGGTCAACATCCAGTAGGTGGTGGCATCCACACAGTGCCTATCTTCCCACCTTCAACTTCCACCACGTAGGGAGGATCCCAGTGGGTCATCTGGTGAAGAATGAGTCCCCTTTCCCACATAGTTTTGTGTCATAGGAGAGCTGCTACAGTGGGCATGTCAGGTGAGTGGCAGCTGCTATCTTCCCCAGACTTTTCAGAGTTAGTTCAGCCAAGTCACTAAACAAATAAGCAAACAGCCAAGTCAACACCAACAACCCTTGTGGGAGAGATCAGTATACAGAATCAATACAATATATTATCTAAAATGTTCAGTTTTCAACAAAAAATTATTAGACATGCAAAGAAATAAGAAACGTTCATCTAAACATACACAAAAGCACTCAATATTAACTGCCTGGTTCCAGACTGAAACAGAAAGAAATAGAAGATATTAACAGACCAATTACCAGGACTGAAATTAAATCAGTAATTTAAAAATTCCCAACAAACAAAAGTTCAGGACCAGATGGCTTCACAGGTGTATTGTACCAAACATTTAGAGAAGAGCTAATACTTATCCTTCTGAAATTATTCAAAAAATTGCAGAGGAAGGAACACTTCTATACTCATTCTATGAGACCACCATCACCCTGATATCAAAACCAGAAAAAAGATATCACAGTCCAATATCACCAATGAACATAGATGCAAAAATCCTCAACAAAATACTAGCAAACTGAATCCAGCAATGCAGTAAAAGGATCATACACCATGATCAAGTGGGATTTATCCCAGGAATGCATAGATTTTTCAATATCTGCAAATGAATTAATGTGATACACCACATTAACAAATTGAAGAATAAAAATCTTATGCTCATCTCAGTAGATGCAGAGAAAGCTTTTGAAAAAATTCAACATCCATTTATGATAAAAAAAAAACTCTTCAAAAAGTGGGCATAGAGGGGATACACCTCAACAAAATAAAGGCCATATATGACAAACCCACAGCTAACATCATACTCAATGGTGAAAAACTGAAAGCAATTCCTCTCAGATCAAGAATAAGGCAAGGATGACCACTCTCACCACTTTTATTCAACATAGTTTTGGAAGTCCTAACCACAGCAATCAGAGAATAAAAAGAAATTTAAAAATCCAAATTGTAAAAGAAGAAGTAAAACTGTCACTGTTTGCAGAGAACATGATACTATACATAGAAAATCCTAAAGACACTACCAGAAAACTACTAGACCTCGTCTACGAATTCAGTAAAGTTGCAGGATTCAAAATTAATAGAGAAAAGTCTGCTGCATTTCTACAAAATAGGAGAAATAGAAATTAATGGAACAATCCCATTTACCATCACATCAAAAAAGAATAAAAGAACTAGGAAAAACCTACCTTAGGAGGCAAAAGACACTGATGAAAGAAATTGAAGATGACACAAACAGATGGAAAGATATACAATGTTTTTGGATTGAAAGAATCAGTATTGTTACAATGACCGTACTACCCAAGGACACATAAATTCAATGCAATCCCTATCAAATTACCAATGGCATTTTTCACAGAACTAGAACAAAAATTTTTTACATTTATATGGAAACACAAAAGACCCTGAATAACTAAAGTTACCTTGAGAAAGAAAAATGGTGCTGGAGGAATCAGGCTCCATGACTTCAGACTAAACTACAAAGCTACAGTAATCAAGACCATATGGTACTGACACATAAACAGAAATACACATCAATGGAACAGAATAGAGTCCAAAAATAAAGCCATATACTTATGGTCAATTAATCTACAACAGAGGAGGCAAGAATATACAATGGAGAAAAGACAATCTCTTCAACAAGTGGTTCTGGGAAAACTGGACAGCTACATGTAAAAGAATGAAATTAGAACATTCTCTAATACCATATACAAAAATAAACCCAAAATAGGTTCAAGACCTGTAGGTAAGACCAGAAACCATAAAACTCCTAGAGGAAAACATAGGTAGAACCCTCTTTGACACAAGTTGCAGCAATATTTTTTTGGATCCATCTCCTAGAGTCATAGAAATAAAAACAAAAATAAACAAATGGGACATAATTAAATCTAAAAGCTATTACACAGAAAAGGAAACCATAAACAAAATAAAAAGACAACCTATAGAATGGGAGAAAATATTTGCCAATGATGTGACTGACAAAGGATTATTTTAAAGTACACAAACAACTTATACAGTTCAATATCAAACAAACAAACAACCCAACTGAAAAATGGGCATGATATAGACAGTTCTCCAAAGAAGACATACACATGGTCAACAGGCATATGAAAAGATGCTCAACATTACTAATTATTAGAGAGATGTAAATCAAAACCACAATGAGGTATCACCTCACCCCAGCCAGAATGGCCACCATCAGAAAATCTACAAATAATAATGCTGGAGAGGGTGTGGAGAAAAAAGCAACTCTCCTAAACTGTTGGTGGGAATGTAAATTGGTGCAGCCACTATGGAGAAAGGTATGGAAGTTCCTTAAAAAATTTAAAAATAGAATTATCATATAATCCTGCAATCCCATTCCTGGGCATATATCTAGAGAAAACCATAATTTGGAAAGATACACAAACCCCAATGTTCATAGCAGCACTATTCACAATAGCCAAGACATGGAAAAAAACCTAAATGTCCACTGACATATGAATGGATAAAAAAGATGTGTTACATATATACAATGGAATACTACTCAGCTGTAAAAAAGAATGAAATAATGCCATTTGCAGCAACATGGATGGACCTAGGGATTATCATGCTAAGTGAAGTAAGTCAGAGAAAAACAAATATCACATGATATCGCTTATATGTGGAATCTAAGAAATTGATACAAATGAACTTATTTTCAAAACAGAAATATACTCATAGATATAGAAAACAAACTTATGGTTACCAAAGGGGAAATGGGGGAGGGATAAATTAGGAGTTTGGGATTAACAGATACAAACTACTATATATAAAATAGATAATCAACAAGGACCTTCTGTACAGCACAGGGAACTCTACACAATATCCTGTGGTAACCTATAATGGAAAAGAGTCTAAAAAAAGAATATATATATATATATATATATATATATATATATATATATATATTCACAATAGCTAAGACATGGAAAAAACCTAATGTCCATTATATATATATATAATATATATATATATATATTTTATATATATATATATATTCTTTTTCACTTTGCTGTGCTCCTGAAACTAACACAACATTGTAAATCAAATATATTTCAATAAAAAATAAAAACAGTAAAATATAAAAGGAAACCAGGCTTAAATAATTAAAGGAAAGTATGATGAAAATGATAGAGAATATAAGATAGAGAATATCATTTAAAAATTATAAAACGGAATGAAATGGAAATTTGAAATTGAAACATAAAATAATCAAGATGAAAAATTCACTAAAGGCCCTTGAGAGTAGACTTGAGCTGGCAAAAGAATCAGTTACCTTGAAGATAGATCAATAGAGATTATGAAATCTGAAGAACAGAGAGTAAAAGGAATGAAAAATGAACAGAGACACAGAGATATGTGGGATACCATTAAGTACCTATATTTTTTTAAAGAAATAATGGTGGAAAACTTCCTAAATTGATGAAAACATTATTCTACATATCTTAAAACTTTTATGAACTGAAGTAGGATAAATTCAAGAAGATCTTCAACAAGAGACACAGTCGTGAATTTTTTTAAAACAAAGACAAAGTAAAAAGCTTGAAAAGAACAAGAGGAAAATAACCCATTTCACACAAGGGACCTCCAATAAGATTAACAGCTGACTCCTTAACAGAAACAATAGAGACAAGAAAGAGTAAGATGTATTTAAAGTGCAAAGACACAAGACATATAAACAACGAAAAGTAAAATGGTAGAAATGAATTCAACCATATCAGTAATAATCTTAAATGTGGATGGATTAAACATTCCAAATAAAATGCATTGATTGTCAAGGATAAAAAACACCAAGATCCTACTATATGTTGTCTACAGGAAACACACTGTATATTCAAAGACATAAATAGATTGAAAGCAAAAAGATAGAGAAGTATATACCACGAAAACAGCAACCATAAGAGAGCTGATGTGGCTATAATAATATCAAACCAAATAGATGTTAAAGCAACAGCTGTTACTATCATAAACATATGCATGTAATAATAGAGCTCCAAAATGCATGAAACAAAAACTGACAGAATTGAAGAGAGAAATGGATACATCAACAATAATACTTGGGACTTCAGCACCCATTGTATTAGTTTCCTAAAGCTGCTGTAATAAAATACCACAAACTTGGTGTCTTAGAACAATGAAAATGTATTCTCTCACAGTTTTGGAGACTAGAAATTAGAAATCAAGGTGTTTATAGGTTTGGTTCCTTCTGGAGGCTTTGAGAGAGAACCTCTTCCTTGCCTCTCTCCTCGCTTCTGGTGATTGCCAGCAATCCTTGACATCCTTTGGCTTGTAGATGCATCTGTCCAATTCTGCCTCCATCTTCACATGATCTTCTCCTCTGTGTGCCTGTGTCTCTGTGTCCAAATGTCTGTCTTATAAGGACATCAGTCATATTGGATTTAGAACCCACACTAATCCAGTATGATCTCATCTTAACTTGATTATATTTACAAAGATGTTATTTCCAAATAAAGACATATTCACAGGTTTTGGATGGATATGAATTTTGGAGGAACACTCTTCAACTCAGTACAACCACTTTCAATAATGGATAGAAAAGCTAAGCAGAAGATCAACAAGGATATAGAAGACTTAAGCAACACTACTAACAAACTTGACCTAACATATTTATAGAACACTCCACCCAACAACAGCAGAATACACATCTTTTCTGAAGTACACATGGAACATTCTCCAGGATAGACCATAATCTGGGCCATAAAATTTTAAAGTATTGAATTCAAAAAGTATGTTCTCTGACTACAAATAAATTATATTAGAAATCAATAACAGATGGAAATTTGGGGAACTGAAAAATAAGTGAAAAGTAACCAACACACTCCTAAATAATCAATTGGTCAAGGAAGAAATCACAAGGTAAATTAGAAAATACTTTAGCATTAATGAAAACAAAATACAATATACTAAACCTATATGATACAGCTGAAGGAAAGCTTAGAGGAAATATATATGGCTACAATTGCCTGAATGAAAGAAGAAATATCTCAAATCATCTTCCACTTTATTAAACTATGAAAAGAAGAACTAAATCCAAAGCAAGTGTAAGAAAGGAAAATAAAAAGATTAGAGGGTAAATAAAATAAATAGGAATTAGAAAAACAATAGATAAAAATCAACAAATGCAAAACTTGGTTTTTTTTCAAGAGATCACAATTACTGATGAGCCAATAGCTAGACTGACTAGGAAATAAAGAGAAGAATCAAGTGACTCATATTAGGAATGAAAAGGAGGACACCACTATTGACCTTACAGAAATAAAGTGGTTTAAAAGGAAATATGTCAGCAATAAGAGAAGAATGAACACTCTTGTCACTTCTATTCCACATTGTACTAGGCAAGAAAAAGAAATATAGATTGGGAAGGAAGAAATAAAACTATCTCTTTTCACAGACTACATTATCTTGTACATAGATAATCCTAAATCATCCACTGAAAAATCTACAATACAAAAATATTATAATAATATAATTAAGAATTAATTCAGAAAGTTTGCAGGATACAAGATCGATATACAAAAATCAATTGTATTTTCATATACTTGCAATAAACAGTCTAAAAATGAAATTAAGGAAACACACAATATCATCAAAAAAAGTAAGATACTTAGGAATACATTTAGAAAAAGAAGTACACAATTTGCACAATGAAAACTATAAAGTATTGTCAAAAAAAATTAAAGAGGATCTAAATAAATTGAACACATCCCATGTTCATGAGTCAGTAGACTTAATAATTTTATGATCATACTCTCCAACTTCATCAACAGAGTCAGTGCAAACCCAATCAGAATCCTATCTGGCTTCTTCGTAGGAATTGACAAGCTGATCTTAAAATTTATATGGATACTAAAGAATATGCTAGAATAGGCAAAATAATCTTGTAAAAGAAGAACAAAGTTGGAGGACTCATGTTTCCTGGTTTCAAAACTTACTACAAAGAAACAATCACCAAGAAAGTGTGGTATTGGAATAAGAATATATGTATAGACCAATGGAATATAACCAAGAGTCCAGAAATAAACTCACATATCAATTGTCAATTGATTTTCAACAAAGGTGTCAAGACTATACAATAGGGAAATGATATACGTTTCAAAGAATCATGCTAGGAAAAGTGGATATCCATGTGCAAAATACTTAAGTTGGACCCCTATGTCACTCCATAGGCAAACACAATAACTCAAAATAGATTATAAAACTAAATACAAAAGTCAAAACTAAAATAACATTAGAAGAAAACATAGGAGTGCATCTTCATGACCCTGGGTTAAGCAAATGTTTCTTATATAGGACACCAAAAGCACAAGTTAATAAAGAAAAACTAGATGAATTGGACTTCATAAAAATATAAATTTTTATACTGCAAATGATACTACTAAAAACACATAAACAGCCCACAGAATGGGAGAACAAATTTGTAAATAATATATCTGATATGGGACTTTTATCTGGAATATATAAAGAAATCTTACAAGTCAATAATAAAAAGATAACTCAATTTAAAAATGGGCAAAGGTCTAAAAAGACATTTCTCCAAAGATACAAGGAAAACCAATACACAAATAAAAAGATGCTCAACATCATTAGTCAGTGGGGAAATAAACATCACAATGAGATAACACTTTACGTCAACTAGAAGACACAAAATAATAGGTGTTAGAGAGGATGAGAAGAAACTGCAACATTCATACAATGCTGATGGGAATGTAAAATGGTACAACTGCTTTGGAGAACAGTTTAGCAGTTACTCAAATGTTAAACATAGAGTTCACAGATGACCAAGAAATTTCACACTGAGGTATATATCCAGGAGAAATAAAAACACAAATCCACACACAGACTGGCATGTGAATGTTCATTGCAGTTTTTTTCATAATAGGCAAAAGGTGAAAAGAACCTAAATGCCCATCAACTAATGAATGGGTAAACAAAATACATACATATATTCCATACAAAGGAATATTTTTCAGCCATAAAAACAAATGAAGCACTGATACATTCTACAAAATGAACAAATGATGGAAACATCACACTAGATTAAAATAACCAGTCACAGAGGCCAGATATTATATGATATCATGCATTAAATATGTAGAATAAACAAATCTATAAGAGACTGTAATGGTTGTCAAGGACTTCGGGAGGGGAGGGGTAATGACTGCTGATGGCTATGAGGTTTTTGGAGTGTGATGAAAAGTGTAAAATCAGATGTGGTGATGGTTAGTAACACAACACTGTAGACACACTGAAAGTCATTGAATTGAGCACTTTACATGGGTGAATTTTATGGCATATGAATTATATTTCAATAGAGCTGTTAAGAAAAGAAAAAGTTATAATAAAAATGTATATGCAGGATGGACCTTCAAGACAGTGGAGGACTGAGACATGGAGATTAACTTCTTCACCACAAACACATCAAAAATACACCTACATGTGGAACACCTCCTTCAGAACACCTACTGCATGCTGGAAGAACTCAGACTTCCCAAAAGGCAAGAAACTCCCCACGTACCTGGGGTCTTGGTGCTCAGGCGAGTGGTTGGGCCTGAGCCTCTGAGGAGGGAGAGTCAAGTTCAGGACATTGGACCACCAGAGACTTCCTGGCCCCAGATAATATCAATCAGTGAGAGTTCTCCCAGAGACTTCCATCTCAACACTAAGACCCAACTCCATGCAACGACCAGCAAGCTCCAGTGCTGGACACTCCATGCCAAACAACTAGCAAAAAAGGAACACAACCTTCACCCACTAGCAGAGAGGCTGCCTAAAATCATAAGTTCACAGACATTCCAAAACACACCACCAGACATGGTCCTGCCCACCAGAAAGACAAGATCCAGCCATATCCACCAGAACACAGGTACCAGTCCCCTCCACCAGGAAGCCTACACAACCCACTGAGTCAACCTTACCCACTGAGGGCAGACACCAAAAACAACAAGAACTACGAACATGCAGCCTGAGAAAAGGAGACCTCAAATACAGTAAGTTAAGAAAATGAGAAGACAGATAAATACACAACAATGAAGGAGCAATGTAAAAACCCACCAGACCAAACAAATGAAGAGGAAATAAGCAGTCTACCTGGAAAAGAATTCAGAGTAATTATAGTAAAGATAACCGAGAATCTTGGAAATGGAATGGAGGAAATACAAGAAAAGTTTAATAAGGACCTAGAAGAACTACAGAGAAAACAAACAGTGATGAACAACACAATACATGATATTAAAAATTCTTTAGAAGGAATCAATAGCAGAATAGCTGAGGCAGAAGAACAGATAAGTGACCTGGAAGATAAAAGAGTGGAAATAACTACTGCAGAGCAGAATAAAGAAAAAACAATGAAAAGAATTGAGGACAGTCTCAGAGACCTCTGGGACAACATTAAACACACCAACAATCGAATTACAGGGGTCCCAGAAGAAGAAGAGAAAAACAAAGGGACTGAGAAAATATTTGAGAGATTATAGTTGAGAACTTCCCTAATATGGGAAAGGAAATAGTCAATCAAGTCCAGGAAGTGCAAAAGAGTCCCATACAGGATAAATCCAAGGAGAAACACACTAAGACATATATTGATCGAATTATCAAAAATTAAATACAAAGAAAAAATATTGAAAGCAGCAAGGGAAAAGCAACAAACAACATACAAGGGAATCCCCATAAGGTTAACAGCTGATCATTCATCAGAAGCTCTGCAAGCCAGAAGGGAGTGGCAGGACATATTGAAAGTGATGAAAGGGAAAATCTTACAACCACGATTACTCTACCCAGCAAGGATCTCATTCAGATGCAACAGAGAAATTAAAACCTTTAAAGACAAGCAAAAACTAAGAGAATTCAGCACCACCAAACCAGCTTTACAACAAATACTAAAGGAACTTCTCTAAGTAGGAAACACAAGAGAAGGAAAAGAACTACAATAACAAACCCAAAACAATTAAGAAAATGGTAATAGGAACATACATATCAATAATTACTTTAAATGCTAATGGATTAAATGCCCCAATCAAAAGACACAGACTGGCTGAATGGATACAAAAAAGACCCATATATATGCTCTCTACAAGAGACCCATTTCAGACCTAGGGACACATACAGACTGAAAGTGAGGGGATGGAAAAAGCTATTCGATGCAAAGGAAAATCAAAACAAAGCTGGAATAGTAATTCTCATATTAGAAAAAATAGACTTTAAAATAAAGACTATTACAAGAGACAAAGAAGGACACTACATAATGATCAAGGGATCAATCCAAGAAGAAGATATAGCAATAGTAAGTATATATGCACCCAAAATAGGAGCACCTCAATACATAAGGCAAATTCTAACAGCCATAAAAGGGAAAATCAACAGTAATACAATCATACTATGGGACATAAACAACCCACTTTCACCAATGAACAGACCAACCAAAATGAAAATAAATAAGGAATAACAAGCTTCAAATGACACATTAAACAAGATGGACTTAATTGATATTTATAGGATATTCCATCAAAAAAATAAAACCAGAATACACTTTCTTCTCAAGTGCTCAAGGAAAATTCCCCAGGATAGATCATATCTTGGGTCAAAAATCAAGCCTTTGTAAACTTAAGAAAATTGAAATAATATCAAGTATCTTTTCCAACCACAATGCTATGAGACTAGATATCAATTATAGGGAAAAAAACTGTAAAAAATACAAACACATGGAGGCAAAACAATACACTACTAACTAACCAAGAGATCACTGAAGAAATAAAAAAAATACCTAGAAACAAATGACAATGAAAACACGATGACACAAAACCTATGGGATGCAGGAAAAGCAGTTCTAAGAGGGAAGTTTATAGCAATACAAGCCTACCTCAAGAAACAAGAACCATCACAAATAAGCAACCTAACCTTCAACCTAAAGCAATTAGAGAAAGAAGAACAAAGAAACCCCAAAGTTAGCAGAAGGAAAGAAATCATAAACATCAACTCAGAAATAAAGAAAAAGAAATGAGGGGAATGAGAGCAAAGATAAATAAAACAAAAAGCTGGTCCTTTTAGAAGATGAATAAAATTGATAAACCATTAGCCAAACTCATCAAGAAAAAAAGGGAGAAGACTCATATCAATAGAATTAGAAATGAAAAAGGAGAGGTAACAGACGAGGGGCAGATGGCGGAAGAGTAAGATGCGGAGATCACCTTCCTCCCCACAGATACACCAGAAATACAACTACACGTGGAACAACTCCTAAAGAACACCTACTGAACACTGGCAGAAGACGTCAGACCTCCCAAAAGTCAAGAAAGTCCCCAAGTACCTGGGTAAGGCAAAAGAAAAAAGAATAAACAGAGACAAAAGGATAGGGACGGGATCTGCAATAGTGGGAGGAGCTGTGAAGGAGGAAAGGTTTCCACACACTAGGAAGCCCCTTCATGGGCGGAGACTGTGGGTGGCGGAGGGGGAAAGCTTCGGAGCCGTGGAGGAGAGCGCAGCCACAGGGGTGTGGAGGGAAAAGCAGACAGATTCCCGCACAGAGGGTTGGTGCTGACCAGCACTCACCAGCCCAATAGGCTTGTCTGCTCACCCGCCGGGGCGACGGGGCTGGGAGCTGAGGCTTGGGCTTCGGTCGGAGTGCAGGGAGAGGACTGGAGTTGGTGACGTGAACACAGCCTGCAGGGGTTTAGTGCACCATGGCTAGCCGGGAGGGAGTCCGGGGAAAAGTCTGGACCTGCCGAAGAGGCAAGAGACTTTTTCTTCCCTCTTTGTTTCCTGGTGCGTGAGGAGAGGGGATTAAGAGCGCTGCTTAAAGGAGCTTTAGAGACGGGCGCCAGCCACGGCTAAAAGGGCGGACTGCAGAGACGGGCATGAGACGCTAAGGCTGCTGCCGCCACCACCAAGAAGTCTGTGTCCGAGCACAGGTCACTATCCACACCCCCCTTCCAGAGAGCCTGTGCAGCCTGCCACTGCCAGGATCCCGGGATCCAGGGACAACTTCCCTGGAAGAACACAGCACAGTGCACCTCAGACTGGTACAACGTCACACCAGCCTCTGCAGCCGCAGGCTTGCCCTGAACTCCGTACCCCTCCCTCCCCCCGCCTGAGTGAACCAGAGTCCCCGAAGCAGCTGCTCCTTTAACCCCATCCTGTCTGAGCAAAGAAGAGATGCCCTCCAGCGACCTACACGCAGAGGCGGGGCCACATCCAAAGCTGAGCCCCGGGAGCTGTGCAAACAAAGAAGAGAAAGGGAAAGCTCTCCCAGCAGCCTCAGAAGCAGCGGATTAAAGCTTCACAATCAACTTGATGTACCCTGCATCTCTGGAATACATGAATAGACAAAGAATCATCCCAAATTGAGGAGGTGAGCTTTGAGAGCAAGCTTTATGATTTTTTTCCCCTTTTCCTCTTTTGGTGAGTGTGTATGTGTATGATTCTGCGTGAGATTTTGTCTGTATAGCTTTGCTTCCACCATTTGTACTAGGGTTCTATCAGTCCGTTTTCTTTTTTTTCTTTAAAAGATTTTTTTTTCTTAATAATTATTTTTTATTTTAATTATTTATTTTATTTTATCTTCTTTCTTTCTTTCCTTCCTTCCCTCCTTCTTCCTTCCTTCCTTTCTTCTTTCTTTCTCCCTTTCTTTCTTTCTTCCTTTCTTCCTTTCTTCTTTTCCTCCCTTTTAATCTGAGCTGTGTGGATGAAAGTCTCTTCATGCTACAGCCAGGAGTCAGTGCTGTGCCTCTGAGGTGGGAGAGCCAACTTCAGGACACTGGTCAACAAGAGACCTCCCAGCTCCACATAATATCAAATGGCGAAAATATCACAGAGGTCTACATTTCAACACCAGCACTAAGTGTCACTCAACGACCAGCAAGGTACAGTGCTGGACACCCTATGTCAAACAACTAGCAAGACAGGAAAACAACCTTCACCCATTAGCAGAGAAGCTGCCTAAAATCATAAGTTCACAGACATTCCAAAACACACCACAAGACATGGTCCTTCCCAAAAGAAAGGCAAGATCCAGCCTCATCCACCAGAACACAGGCACTAGTCCCCTCCACCAGGAAGCCTACACAACCCACTGAACCAACTTTAGCCACTGGGGACAGACACCAAAACAATGGGAACTACGAACCTGCAGCCTGCAAAAAGGAGACCTCAAACACAGTAAGATAAGCAAAATGAGAAGACAGACAAACACACAGCAGATGAAGGAGCAAGATAAAAACCCACCAGACCTAACAAATGAAGAGGAAATAGGCATTCTTAGAAGAGCACAGCTGCCGAGCCTGAATCAGGAAGAAATAGAAAATATGAACAGACTAATCACAAGCACTGAAATTGAAACTGTGATTAAATATCTTCCAGCAAACAAAAGCTGAGGACCAGATGACTTCACAGGTGAATTCTATCAAACACTTAGAGAAGAGCTAACACCTATCCTTCTCAAACTCTTCCAAAATATAGCAGAGAGAGAAACACCCCCAAACTCATTCTATGAGGCCACCATCAGCCTGATACCAAAACCAGACAAGGATGTCACAAAGAAAGAAAACAACAGGCCAATATCACTGATGAATATAGATGCAAAAATCCTCAACAAAATACTAGCAAACAGAATCCAACAGCACATTAAAGGGATCATACACCATGATCCAGTGGGGTTTATTCCAGAAATGTAAAGATTCTTAAATATATGCAAATCAATCAACGTGGTATACCATATTAACAAATTGAAGAAGAAAAACCATATGATCATCTCAATAGATGTAGAGTAAGCTTTCGACAAAATTCAACATCCATTTATGATAAAAATCCTGCAGAACGTAGGCATAGATGGAACTTTTCTCAACATAATAAAGGCCATATATGACAAACCTACAGCCAACATCGTCCTCAATGGTTAAAAACTGAAAGCATTTCCACTAAGATCAGGAACAAGACAAGGTTGTCCACTCTGACCACTCTTTTTCAACATAGTTTTGGAAGTTTTATCCACAGCAATCAGAGAAGAAAAGGAAATAAAAGGAATCCAAATCGGAAAAGAAGAAGTAAAGCTGTCACTGTTTGCAGATGACATGATACTATACATAGAGAATCCTAAATATGCTACTAGGAAACTACTAGAACTAATCAATGAATTTGGTAAAGTAGCAGGATACAAAATTAATGCCCAGAAATCTCTGGCATTCCTATACACTAATGATGAAAAATCTGAAAGTGAAATCAAGAAAACACTCCCATTTACCATTGCAACAGAAAGAATAAAATATCTAGAATAAACCTACCTAAGGAGACAAAAGACCTGTATGCAGAAAATTATAAGACACTGATGAAAGAAGTTAAAGATGATACAAATAGATGGAGAGATATATCATGTTCTTGGATTGGAAAAATCAACACTGTGAAAATGACTCTACTACCCAAAGCAATCTACAGATTCAATGCAATCCCTATCAAACTACCACTGGCATTTTTCACAGAACTGGAACAAAAAATTTCACAATTTGTATGGAAACACAAAAGACCCCGGATAAGCAAAGCAATCTTGAGAACAAAAAATGGAGCTGGAGGTATCAGGCTCCCTGACTTCAGACAATACTACAAATCTACACTAATCAAGACAGTATGGTACTGGCACAAAAGCAGAAAGATAGATCAATGGAACAGGATAGTAAGCCCAGAGATAAACCCACGCACATATGGTCACCTTATTTTTGATAACAGAGGCAGGAATGTGCAGTGGAGGAAGGACAGAATCTTCAATAAATGGTGCTGGAAAAACTGGACAGGTACATGTAAAAGTATGAGATTAGATCACTCCCTAACACCATACACAAAAATAAGTTCAAAATGGATTAAAGACCTAAATGTAAGGCCAGAAACTATAAAACTCTTAGAGGAAAACATAGGCAGAACACTCTATGACATAAATCACAGCAAGATCCTTTTTGACCTACTTCCTAGAGAAACGGAAATAAAAACAAAAATAAACAAATGGGACCTAATGAAACTTCAAAGCTTTTGCCAGCAAAGGAAACCATAAACAAGACCAAAAGACAACTCTCAGAATGGGAGAAAGTATTTGCAAATGAAGCAACTGACAATGGATTAATCTCCAAAATTTATAAGCAGCTCATACAGCTCAATAACAAAAATCAAACAACCCAATCCGAAAATGGGCAGAAGATCTAAACAGACATTTCTCCAAAGAAGATATACAGAGTGCCAACAAACACATGAAAGGATGCTCAACATCATTAATCATTAGAGAAATGCAAATCAAAACTACAATGAGATATCATATCACACCACTAGAATGGCCATCATCAAAAAATCTAGAACTAATAAATGCTGGAGAGGGTGTGGAGTAAAGGGAACACTCTTGCACTGCTGGTGGGAATGTGAATTGGTACAGCCACTATGGAGAACAGTATGGAGGTTCCTTAAAAAACTACAAATAGAACTACCATACGACCCAGCAATCCCACTACTGGGCATATACACTGAGAAAACCATAATTCAAAAAGAGTCATGTACCAAAATGTTCATTGCAGCTCTAGTTACAGTAGCCCGAATATGGAAACAACCTAAGTGTCCACCATCGGATGAATGGTTAAAGAAGATGTGGCACATCTATATAATGGAATATTACTCAGCCATAAAAAGAAATGAAATTGAGCTATTTGTAATGAGGTGGATAGACCTAGAGTCTGTCATACAGAGTGAAGTAAATCAGAAAGGGAAAGACAAATACCATATGCTAATACATATATATGGAATAAAAAAAAATAATGTCATGAAGAACCTAGGGGTAAGACAGGAATAAAGACACAGACTTACTAGAGCATGGACTTGAGCATATGGGGAGGGGGAAGGGTAAGCTGTGACAAAGTGAGAGAGTGGCATGGACATATACACACTACCAATCGTAAAATAGATAGCTAGTGGAAAGCAGCCGCTTAGCACAGGGAGATCAGCTCGGTTCTTCGTGATCACCTAGAGGGGTGGGATAGGGAGGGTGGGAGGGAGGGAGATGCAAGAGGGAAGAGATATGGGAACATATGTATATGTATAACTGATTCACTTTGTTATAAAGCAGAAACTAACATACCATTGTAAAGCAGTTATACTCCAATAAATATGTTAAAAAACAAAAAACAAAAAAACAAAACAAGAATCTGCCTGCCAATGCCGGGGACACGGGTTTGCTCCCTGCTCCGGGAATATCCCACATTCCTCGGAGCAACTAAGCCAGCGAGCCACCACTACTGAGCCCATGCGCCACAACTTCTGTAGCCTGCAAGCATAGAGCCCGTGCTCCGCAACAAGAGAAGCCACTGCAGTGAGAAGCCCGTGCACTGCAATGAAGAGTAGCCCCTGCTCACTGCAATGACAGATAGCCCACGCACGGCACCAAAGACCCAAAGCAACCAAAAAGAAAGAAAGAAAGAAAGAAAGAAAGAAAGAAAGAAAGAAAGAAAGAAAGAAAGAAAGAAAGAAAGAAAGAAAGAAAGAAAGAAAGAGAAGTAAAAACTGACATTGCAGAAATACAAAGGATCATGAGAGATTACTACAAGCAACTATATGTCAATAAAATGGACAACCTGGAAGAAATGGACAAATTCTTAGAAAGGCACAACCTTCTGAGACTGAACCAGGAAGAAATACAAAATATAATCTGACCAGTCACAAGCAGTGAAATTGAGACTGTGATTAGAAATCTTCCAACAAACAAAAGCCCAGGACCAGATGGCTTCACAGGCGAATTCTATCAAACATTTAGTGAAGAGCTAACACCTATCCTTCTCAAACTCTTCCAAAATATAGCAGAGGGAGGAACATGCCCAAACTCATTCCACGAGGCCATCATCACCCTGATACCAAAACCAAAGATCTCACAAATAATGAAAATTACAGGCCAATACCACTGATGAACATAGATGCCAAAATCCTTAACAAAATACTAACAAACAGAATCCAACAGCACATTAAAAGGATCGTACACCATGATCAAATGGAGTTTACCCCAGGAATGCAAGCATTCTTCAATATACGTAAATCAGTCAATGTGACACACCACATTAACAAACTGAAGGATAAAAACCATATGATCATCTCATTAGATGCAGAAAAAGCTTCTGATAAAATTCTACACCCATTTATGATAAAAACTCTCCAGAACGTAGGCGTAGAGTGAATGTACCTCAACATAATAAAGGCCATGTATGACAAACCCACAGCAAACATCATCCTCAATGGTGAAAACCTGAAAGCCTTTGCACTAAGATCAGCAACAAGAGAAGGTTGCCCACTCTGTCTATTATTCAACATAGTTTTGGAAGTTTTAGCCACAGCAATCAGAGAAGAAAAAGAAATGAAAGGAATCCACATGGGAAAAGAAAAAGCAAAACTGTCACTATTTGCATGTGACATGATACTATACATAGAGAATACTAAAGACTCTACCAGAAAACTACTAGAGCTAATTAGTGAATTTGGTAAAGTAGCAGGATACAAAATTAATGCACAAAATCTCTTGCATTCCTATAGACTAATGATGAAAACTCTGAAAGAGAAATTAAGGAAACACTCTAATTTACAATTGCAACAAAATGAATAAAATACCTAGGAATAACCTACCTAAGGAAACAAAAGACCTGTATGCAGAAAACTATAAGACACTGATGAAGGAAATTAAAGATGATACAAACAGATGGAGATATAAACCATGCTCTTGGATTGGAAGAATCAACATTGTGAAAATGACTATAATACCCAAAGCAATCTACAGATTCAGTGCAATCCCTATCAAACTACCAATGGCATTTTTCACAGAACTAGAACAAAAAATTTCACAATTTGTATGGTAACACAAAAGACCCTGAATAGCCAAAGCAATCTTGAGAAAGAAAATAAGAGCTCAGGAATAAGACCCCTGACTTCACACTATACTACAGAGCTACAGTTATCAAGACAGTATGGTATTGGCCCCCAAAACAGAAATATAGATCAATGGAACAGGATAGAAAGTTCAGAGATAAGCTCACTCACCTATGGTCAACTAATGTATGACAAACGAGGCAAGGATATACAATTGAGAAAAGACTGCCTATTCAATAACTGGTGTTGGGAAAACTGGAAGGCTTCTTGTAAAAGAATGAAATTAGAACACTCCCTAACACCATACACAAAAATAAACTCAAAATGGATTAAATACCTAAATATAAGACCAGGCACTATAAAACTCTCAGAGGAAAACATAGGCAGAACACTCTGTGACATAAATCACAGCAAGGTCCTTTTTTGACCCACCTCCCAGAGAAATGGAAATAAAACCAAAAACAAACAAATGGGACCTAATGAAACATAAAAACTTTTGCACAGCAAAGGAAACCATAAACAAGACCAAAAGCCAACCCTCTGAATGGGAGAAAATATTTGCAAACGAAGCAACTGACAAAGGATTAATCTCCAAAATATACAAGCAGTTCATGCAGCTCAACATCAAAAAAAAAAAAACCTAACATAAAAATGGGCAGAAGAGCTAAATAAACATTTCTCCAAAGAGGATATACAGGTTGCCAACAAACACATGAAAGGATGCTCAACATCACTAATCATTAGAGTATTGCAAATCAAAACTACAATGAGGTATCCCCTCACGCCGGTCAGAATGGCCATCATCAAAATATCTACAAAAAATAAATGCTGGAGAGGGTGTGGAGAAAAGGGTACCCTCTTGCACTGTTGGTGGGAATGTAACGTGATACAGCCACTATGGAGAACAGTATGGCGGTTCCTTAAAAAACTAAAAATAGATCCAGTGAAATGATAGCATTTTGGAAAATGCTTTATGTGAAGAGACTTTTCGTGAGGGAGAGTCATTTATGGATCTGAAAGCATCAGCTGGACTGATGATTGATGGTTGAAATGCTCCCCAGAGATGGAGGCGCTGGCAGATTCCATTGTTGTGCTCTCCACATAACCTGCCGGCATAGGTGTGTGAGCTCACTGGAGATGAGCCAGCACCATCCCACCGCAGTGCTGAAGCTGAAGAGCTTCAGCGAACGCGGCACTCCCCCAGTCCCTGGCTGGGCCTGGCAAGTATGAGCAGTCTTATCCCTCTCTCAGCCTAAAGCCAACTCACCTCTCCCGTTCTCCTTGACTGGGATTGGAGAGCAAGAGCAGTCTCAGCAGTCTCCCACTCCAGACCTAAAGCTGATGCACGTGCACAGACAAGGCACTCTCATGCTGCATTGTTGAAGCCCAGAGGCACACTCAGTCAAGTCATTTTCCTGCTGTCTTCCTGAAACAAGAGAACAAGCCCCATTTCTACCCTCTCCAGCTGCCTACCTAAAGACAGTGGGGGTATGCAGTCCACACAGAGGACATCCCTTGATTGTCTGTCACTGGTGGCCAGGGGTCTATCATTCCAGAACTCCACGGGACTGTAACAAATGAAAGTCAGTTCTTGGCAGGTCACCAGCAGCCCCACCAGGGTACTGCACAAACAGCAGACTGAAATATAGCCCCTGTCTTCTAGTGAAAAAGGCCTATTTACCTATTCGGGAGCTGCACCTTCGGGGACAGACTTCAGGTTTCCCACACATCTAGAGTCTAAGGGGGCAAGCAAGGAGACACCATCCTTGCACACCCCGTTGCCCTCACTTCAGCTCAACAAAACTCCCCAGAAAGGGCTTTTACACTCATTCCTAGCCCCAGTGTTTTGCAACTATCACCCAGGGGACACCTCCAGATCTCCTGTTCTGGAGGCCAACAGGGATACAATTGAGGCCCCACAGGACTATATATATCTGTGTACTTGAAGAGCTGCTGCCTGAATATCTGGCATCCAATCAGTCTGAAACTAAGTGCTAAATGAGATTCCTCCTCTTGGAACACTGGTCTTGGCACATCCTCAACAACAGGAGTATATCAAGAATAAATCAGGCAAGCTCCAGAGTGACATCAGCATCACAGTGGCATGAGAGTCTCCCTTTGTTTCTCTCCTTCAATCTACAACCAGTAAAACATCTATAACTCAACAAAGGTGCCTCAGCCCAACACACCAGGGCACTGAAGAATTCCACTCATCTCTTCATCTAAAGGCAGGTGGACTGGAACACAAAGAGGAGCCAGAACCGGGGGAACAAAGGAGGTGGTGCCAGCAGTCCTGCACCCTCAGCCATGGTGGCTGAGCCCACAGCCCCAGAGAACACTGTAGCATCAGGAGAGGTAGTGCACATGACTCTGGCTTCCTGGCTGTAGCAGAGCCTGTGGCTCTGGAACCAGACAGGGAACCAGACAGCAGCAGGGTCTGCAATCTTGTCCCTCCAACCACAGAGGTACTCATAACTCCAGCCAGCACCACCCCCACCACTGCCTGCCATAGTGGCACCTACAAACCTGACAACACTGGTTGCAGAAGAGACACTGTGACCTGGCTCCTCCCCCACTCCCTACTCTTGCAGCAGTAGAGCCAGGAGACCCCAGATGTGGTCCCACCATTCTGATGCCCCAAGCAGTGATGACAGCAACACCAGCTACAGAAAGACACCAACCCCAGAGGCACAAGCAGTGACATCAAGGGCACATGACAACACCTCTAATAGAGGAGGTGGAGGGTGGAAAGTGCCCATTCTCAAATATAACCAGAGGCTGCTCAAGTAAGAGAATCCAAACTTGTGCTACAGTGCCACCTACTGGAATACAAAAGAAAAAATCTCTAATTACGAATCTGTTCAATTAGAATGAAATTAAAAAAAAAAAAAGCTTTCCCTGAAAAAGAAAGGTGCTTGCTACTTCAAATGCACTGGCAGATGAACAACTCATCAAGTACCATGACGAACCATGGTAACATGGTATCACAAAAAGAAAATGACAATTCTCCAGAAACCAAACTTAAAGTCACAGAATATTGTAATCTAAATGACAGAGAATTCAGAATAGCTGTTATGAAGAAGCTCAATGAACTACAAGAAAATTCAGAAATGCAGTTCAATGAACTCAGGAATAAAAATAATGAACTGAAGGAATACTTTACCAAAGAGAACCAAACAGAAATTTGAGAGCTGAAGATCTCAACAAATGAGATGAAGAAGGCATTAGAAAGCATTGGAAATAGAGCAGACCATATGGAAGAGAGAATTAGTGAGCTCAAAGGTAGAAATCTAGGCAGGATACAAGTAGAAGAGGAAAGAGGAATAAGATATCTTAAAAATGAGGAAATTCTATGAGAGCTATACCTTCTTTTAGGAAGGGCAACATTAGGGTAATTGTTATCATAGAAGGAGAAGAGAGGGAGAAGGGAGAAGAGAGCTTATTTAAAGAAATAATAGCTAAACTATTTACAATAGCCAGGACATGGAAGCAACATAAATGTCCATCAACAGAGGAATGGATAAGAAGGTGTGGTACATATATACAATGGAATACTACTCAGCCATAAAAAGGAACGAAATTGGGTCATTTGTAGAGACGTGGATGGACCTAGGGATTGTCATACAGAGTGAAGTAAGTCAGAAAGAGAAAAACAAATATCGTATATTAACGCATATATGTGGAATCTAGAAAAATGGTATAGATGATCTTCTTTCAAAGCAGAAATAGAAACACAGATGTAGAGAACAAACATATAGATACCAAGGGGGAAAGGGAGGTGGGATGAACTGGGAGATTGACATTGAAGTATATTCACTATTGATACTATGTATAACATAGATAACTAATGAGAACCTACTGTATAGTACAGGGAACTCTACTCAGTGCTCTGTGGTGACCTAAATGAGAAGGAATTCAGAAAAGAGGGGATATATATATATAGATATATAGATATAGATATAGATATATAGATATATCTTATTCACTTTGCTGTACAGTAGAAACTAACACAACATTGTAAAGCAACTATACTCCAATAAAAATTTAAAGACAGAAATAATAGCTGAGAACTTCCCAAGCCTGGGGAAGAAACTGAATATATAAGTCCATGAAGCTAAGAAAACACCTAGTTGCATCAATGCAAAAAGACCTTCTGCAAGACACATATTAAAACATTGTCAAAATTCAATGACATACAGAGTGAAGTAAGTCAGAAAAAGAAAAACAAATACTGTATGCTAACACATATATGGAATCTAAAAAAAAAAAAAAAGGTCTTGAAGAACCTAGGGGAAAGACAGGAATAAAGACTCAGACTGACTAGAGATGGACTTGAGAATACGGGGAGAGGGAAGGGTAAGCTGGGACAAAGTGAGAGAGTGGCATGGACATATATACACTACCAAATGTAAAATAGCTCGTGGGAAGCAGCCACATAGCACAGGGAGATCAGCTCGGTGCTTTGTGACTACCTAGAGGGGTGGGATAGGGCGGATGGGATGGAGGAGATGCAAGATGGAAGAGATATGGGGATATATGTATATGTATAACTGATTCACTTTGTTATAAAGCAGAAACTAACACACCATTGTAAAGCAATTATACTACATTAAGATGTTTTAAAAAAAAGTCAATGACAAAGAAAGAATTTTAAAGGCAACCAGGGAGAAAAATAATGGTAACCTACAAAGGACCCCCTATTAGGCTATTAACAGATTTCTCGGCAGAAATTATATCCAGCGAAGAAGGCGGAAGATGGCGGAAGAGTAAGACGCGGAGATCACCTTCCTCCCCACAGATACACCAGAAATACATCTACACGTGGAACAACTCCTACAGAACACCTACTCAAGGCTGGCAGAAGACCTCAGACCTCCCAAAAGGCAAGAAACTCCCCACGTACCTGGGTAGGGCAAAAGAAAAAAAAGAAAAAACAGAGACAAAAGAATAGGGACGGGACCTGCACCAGTGGGAGGGAGCTGCGAAGGAGGAAAGGTTTCTACACACTAGGAAGCCCCTCGCGGGCGGAGACTGCGGGAGGCGGAGGGGGGAGCTTCGGAGCCGCGGAGTAGAGCCAGCAGCAAGGGTGCGGAGGGCAAAGCGGAGAGATTCCCGCACAGAGGATCGGTGCCGACCGGCACTCACCAGCCCGAGAGGCTTGTCTGCTCACACGCCGGGGCGGGCGGGGCTGCGAGCTGAGGCTCTGAGGCTCGGGTTTCGGTTTTGGACAGAGCGCAGGGAGAGGACTGGGGTTGGCGGCTTGAACATAGCCTGAAGGGGTTAGTGCACCACAGCTAGCCGGGAGGGAGTCCGGGGAAAAGTCTGCACCTGCCGAAGAGGCAGGAGACTTTTCCTTCCCTCTTTGTTTCCTGGGGCGTGAGGAGAGGGGTTTAAGAACGCTGCTTAAAGGAACTCCAGAGACGGGCGCAAGCCGCGGCTAAAAGCGCGAACCCCAGAGACGGGCGCGAGCCGCGGCTGAAAGCGCGGACCCCAGAGACGGGAGCGAGCCGCGGCTGAAAGTGCGGAGCCCAGAGACGGGCGCGAGCTGCGGCTAAAAGCGCGGACCCCAGAGGCGGGCGGGAGACGTTAAGGCTGCTGCTGCCGCCACCAAGGGGCCTGTGTGCGAGCACAGGTCACTCTCCACACCCCTCTTCCGCGGAGCCTGTGCAGCCCGCCACTACCAGGTTCCCGGGATCCAGCGACAACTTCCCCAGGAGAACGCACAGCGCGCCTCAGGCTGGTGCAAAGTCACGCCGGCCTTTGCCACCGCAGGCCCGCCCCGCACTCCGTGCCCCTCCCTCCCCGCCGGCCTGAGTGCGCCAGAGCCCCCGAATCAGCGGCTCTTTTAACCCCATCCTGTCTGAGCAAAAAACAGACGCCCTCCAGCGACCTACACGCAGTGGCAGGGCCAAATCCAAAGCTGAGCCCTGGGAGCTGTGAGAACAAAGAAGAGAAAGGGAAATCTCTCCCAGCAGCCTCAGAAGCAGCGGATTAAAGCTCCACAATCAACTTGATATACCCTGCATCTGTGGAATACCTGAATAGACAACCAATCATCCCAAATTAAGGAAGTGGACTTTAGGAGCAAGATCTATGATTTTTTCCCTTTTCCTCTTTTTGTGAATGTGTATGTGTATGCTTCTGTGTGAGATCTTGTCTGTATAGTCTTGCTTCCACCATTTGTCCTAGGGTTCTATCCGTCCATGTTTTTTTTTTTTTATTTTTTTCTTAATAATTAATTTTAATAACGTTATTATACTTTACCTTCGTTCTTTCTTTCTTTCTTTCTTTTTTTCCTTCCTTCCTTCCCTCCTTTAGACAACGAATCATCCCAAATTGAGGAGGTGGTCTCTGACAGCAAGATTTATGATTTTTCCCCCTTTACCTCTTTTAGTGAGGGTGTTTGTGTATGCTTCTGTGTAAGATTTTGTCAGTATAGCTTTGCTTCCAACATTTGTCCTAAGGTTCTATCCGTCCCTTTTTTTTTTCTAAGTAAGAATTTTTTAATTCAATAACTTTATTATACTTTATTTTATTTTACTGTATCTTCTTTCTTTCTGTCTTTTTTCCTTCTTTCCCTCCTTCCTTCCTTCCTCCCTCCCTCCCTTTCTTTCCTTCTTGCCTTCTTTCCTTCTTTGCTTCTTTCTTTCTTTCTTCCTTCCTTCCTACCCTCCTTTCCTTCTTTCTTTCCTCATACTTCTACTAATTCCCTCTACTTTTTCTCCCTTTTATCCTGAGCCGTGTGGATGAAAAGCTCTTGGTGCTCCAGCCAGGAGGCAGGGCTCTGCCTCTGAGGTAGGAGAGCCAACTTCAGGACACTGGTCAACAAGAGACCTCCCAGTTCCACATAATATCAAACGGCGAAAATCTCCCAGAGACCTCCATCTTAACACCAGCACCCAGCTTCACTCAACGACCAGCAAGCCACAGTGCTGGAAAACCTATGCCAAACAACTAGCAAAACAGGAACACAACCCCACCCATTAGCAGAGAGGCTGCCTAAATCATAATAAGGCCACAGACACCCCAAAACACACCACCAGACGTGAACCTGCCACTAGAGAGACAAGATCAAGCCTCATCCACCACAACACAGGCACTAGTCCCCTCCACCAGGAAGCCTACACAACCCACTGAACCAACCTTAGCCACTGGAGACAGACATCAAAAACAGGAGGAACTACGAACCTGCAGCCTGCAAAAAGGAGACCCCAAACACAGTAAGATAAGCAAAATGAGAAGACAGAAAAACACACAGCAGATAAAGGAGCAAGATAAAAATGCACCAGACCTAACAAATGAAGAGGAAATAGGCAGTCTACCTGAAAAAGAATTCAGAATAATGATAGTAAGGTTGATCCGAAATCTTGGAGATAGAATGGACAATAGAATGGAAAAAATGCAAGAATCAGTTAACAAGGACCTAGAAGAACTAAAGATGAAACAAGCAACGATGAACAACACAATAAATGAAATTAAAAGTACTCTAGATGGGATCAATAGCAGAATAAATGAGGCAGAAGAACGGATAAGTGACCTGGAAGATAAAATAGTGGAAATAACTACTGCAGAGCAGAATAAAGAAAAAAGAATGAAAAGAACTGAGGACAGTCTCAGAGACCTCTGGGACACCATTAAACGCACCAACATTCGAATTATAGGGGTTCCAGAAGAAGAAGAGAAAAAGAAAGGGACTGAGAAAATATTTGAAGAGATTATAGTTGAAAACTTCCCTAATATGGGAAAGGAAATAGTTAATCAAGTCCAGGAAGCACAGAGAGTCCCATACAGGATAAATACAAGGAGAAATACGCCAAGACACATATTAATCAAACTGTCAAAAATTAAATACAAAGAAAGCATATTAAAAGCAGCAAGGGAAAAACAACAAATAACACATAAGGGAATCCCCATAAGGTTAACAGCTGATCTCTCAGCAGAAACCCTACAAGCCAGAAGGGAGTGGCAGGGCATACTGAAAGTGATGAAGGAGAAAAACCTGCAGCCAAGACTACTCTACCCAGCAAGGATCTCATTCAGATTTGATGGAGAAATTAAAACCTTTACAGACAAGCAAAAGCTGAGAGAGTTCAGCACCACCAAACCAGCTTTACAACAAATGCTAAAGGATCTTCTCTAGGCAAGAAACACAAGAGAAGGAAAAGACCTATAATAATGAACCCAAAACAATTTAGAAAATGGGAATAGGAACATACATATCGATAATTACCTTAAATGTAAATGGAATAAATGCTCCCACCCAAAGACACAGATTAGTTGAATGGATACAAAAACAAGACCCTTATATATGCTGTCTACAAGAGACCCACTTCAGACCTAGAGACACATACAGACTGAAAGGAAGGGGATGGAAAAAGATATTCCATGCAAATGGAAACCAAAAGAAAGCTGGAGTAGCAATTCTCATATCACACAAAATAGACTTTAAAATAAGGGCTATTAAAAGAGACAAAGAAGGACACTACATAATGATCAAGGGATCGATCCAAGAAGAAGATATAACAATTGTAAATATTTATGCACCCAACATAGGAGCACCTCAATACATAAGGCAAATACTAACAGCCATAAAAGGGGAAATCGACAGTAACACATTCATAGTAGGGGACTTAAACACCCCACTTTCACCCATGGACAGATCATCCAAAATGAAAATAAATAAGGAAACACAAGCTTTAAATGATACATTAAACAAGATGGACTTAATTGATATTTACAGGACACTCCATCCAAAAACAACAGAATACACATTTTTCTCAAGTGCTCATGGAACATTCTCCAGGATAGATCATATCTTAGGTCACAAATCAAGCCTTGGTAAATTTAAGAAAATTGAAATTGTATCAAGTATCTTTTCTGACCACAACGCTATAAGACTAGATATTAATTACAGGAAAAGATCTCTAAAAAATACAAACACATGGAGGCTAAACAATACACTACTTAATAATGAAGTGATCACTGAAGAAATCAAAGAGGAAATCAAAACATACCTAGAAACAAATGACAATGGAGACACAACGACCCAAAACCTGTGGGATGCAGCAAAAGCAGTTCTAAGGGGGAAGTTTATAGCAATACAAGACCACCTTAAGAAGCAGGAAACATCTCGAATAAACAACCTAACCTTGCACCTCAAGCAATTAGAGAAAGAAGAACAAAAAAACCCCAAAGCTAGCAGAAGGAAAGAAATCATAAAAATCAGATCAGAAATAAATGAAAAAGAAATGAAGGAAACAATAGCAAAGATCAATAAAACTAAAAGCTGGTTCTTTGAGAAGATAAACAA
This sequence comes from Orcinus orca, assembly GCF_937001465.1. NCBI lineage: Eukaryota > Metazoa > Chordata > Mammalia > Artiodactyla > Delphinidae > Orcinus > Orcinus orca. The sequence continues at coordinate 75,228,628 of NC_064580.1, forward strand.
AATAGATAAACCACTACCCAGACTGATCAAGAAAAAAAGGGAGAAGACTCAAATCAATAGAATTAGAAATGAAAAAGGAGAGGTAACAACTGACACTGCAGAAATAAAAGAGATCATGAGAGATTACTACAAGCAACTCTATGCCAATAAAATGGACAACCTGGAAGAAATGGACAAATTCTTAGAAATGCACAACCTGCCAAGACTGAATCAGGAAGAAATAGAAAATATGAACAGACCAATCACAAGCACTGAAATTGAAACTGTGATTAAAAATCTTCCAACAAAGAAAAGCCCAGGACCAGATGGCTTCACAGGCGAATTCTATCAAACATTTAGAGAAGAGCTAACACCTATCCTTCTCAAACTCTTCCAAAATATAGCAGAGGGAGGAACACTCCCAAACTCCTTCTACGAGGCCACCATCACCTTGATACCAAAACCAGACAAGAATGTCACAAAGAAAGAAAACTACAGGCCAATATCACTGATGAACATAGATGCAAAAATCCTCAACAAAATACTAGCAAACAGAATCCAACAGCACATTAAAAGGATCATACACCATGATCAAGTGGGGTTTATTCCAGGAATGCAAGGATTCTTCAATATACGCAAATCTATCAATGTGATAAACCATATTAACAAACTGAAGGAGAAAAACCATATGATCATCTCAATAGATGCAGAGAAAGCTTTGGACAAAATTCAACACCCATTTATGATAAAAACCCTGCAGAAAGTAGGCATAGAGGGAACTTTCCTCAACATAATAAAGGCCATATATGACAAGCCCACAGCCAACATCATCCTCAATGGTAAAAAACTGAAAGCATTTCCACTAAGATCAGGAACAAGACAAGGTTGCCCACTCTCACCACTCTTATTCAACATAGTTTTGGAAGTTTTATCCACAGCAATCAGAGAAGAAAAGGAAATAAAAGGAATCCAAATCAGAAAAGAAGAAGTAAAGCTGTCACTGTTTGCAGATGACATGATCCTATACATAGAGAACCCTAAAGATGCTACCAGAAAACTACTAGAGCTAATCAATGAATTTGGTAAAGTGGCAGGATACAAAATTAATGCACAGAAATCTCTGGCATTCCTATATACTAATGATGAAAAATCTGAAAGTGAAATCAAGAAAACACTCCCATTTACCATTGCAACAAAAAGAATAAAATATCGAGGAATAAACCTACCTAAGGAGACAAAAGACCTGTATGCAGAAAATTATAAGACACTGATGAAAGAAATTAAAGATGATACAAATAGATGGAGAGATATACCATGTTCTTGGATTGGAAGAATCAACATTGTGAAAATGACTCTACTACCCAAAGCAATCTATAGATTCAATGCAATCCCTATCAACTACCACTGGCATTTTTCACAGAACTAGAACAAAAAATTTTGCGATTTGTATGGAAACACAAAAGACCCCGAATAGCCAAAGCAATCTTGAGAACGAAAGAAGGAACTGGAGGAATCAGGCTCCCTGACTTCAGACTATACTACAAATCTACAGTTATCAAGACGGTATGGTACTGGCACAAAAACAGAAAGATAGATCAATGGAACAGGATAGAAAGCCCAGAGATAAACCCATGCACATATGGACACCTTATCTTTGATAAAGGTGGCAGTAATGTACAGTGGAGAAAGGACAGCCTCTTCAGTAAGTGATGCTGAGAAAACTGGACAGGTACATGTAAAAGTATGAGATTAGATCACTCCCTAACACCATACACAAAAATAAGCTCAAAATGGATTAAAGACCTAAATGTAATGCCAGAAACTATCAAAATCTTAGAGGAAAACATAGGCAGAACACTCTATGACATAAAATACAGCAAGATCCTTTCTGACCCACCTCCTACAGTAATGGAAATAAAAACAAAAATAAACAAATGGGACCTAATGAAACTTCAAAGCTTTTGCACAGCAAAGGAAACCATAAACAAGACCAAAAGCCAACCCTCAGAATGGGAGAAAATATTTGCAAATGAAGCAACTGACAAAGGATTAATCTCCAAAATTTACAAGCAGCTCATGCAGCTCAGTAACAAGAAAACAAACAACCCAATCCAAAAATGGGCAGAAGACCTAAATAGACATTTCTCCAAAGAAGATATACAGACTGCCAACAAACACATGAAAGAATGCTCAACATCATTAATCATTAGAGAAATGCAAATCAAAACTACAATGAGATATCATCTCACACTAGTCAGAATGGCCATCATCAAAAAATCTAAATGAGATATCATCTCACACCAGTCAGAATGGCCATCATCAAAAAAATCTAGAAACAATAAATGTTGGAGAGGGTGTGGAGAAAAGGGAACACTCTTGCACTGCTGGTGGGAATGTGAATTGGTTCAGCCACTATGGAGAACAGTATGGATGTTCCTTAAAAAACTACAAATAGAACTACCATATGACCCAGCAATCCCACTACTGGGCATATACCCTGAGAAAACCATAATTCAAAAAGAGTCATGTACCAAAATGTTCATTGCAGCTCTATTTACAATAGCCCGGAGATGGAAACAACCTAAGTGCCCATCATTGGATGAATGGATAAAGAAGATGTGGCATATATATACAATGGAATATTACTCAGCCACAAAAAGAAACGAAATTGAGCTATTTGTAATGAGGTGGATAGACCTAGAGTCTGTCATACAGAGTGAAGTAAGTCAGAAAGAAAAAGACAAATACTGTATGCTAACACATATATATGGAATTTAAGAAAAAAAAATGTCATGAAGAACCTAGGGGTAAGGCAGGAATAAAGACGCAGACCTCCTAGAGAACGGACTTGAGGTTATGGGGAGGGGGAAGGGTGAGCTGTGACGGGGCGAGAGAGAGTCATGGACATATACACACTAACAAACGTAGTAAGGTAGATAGCTAGTGGGAAACAGCCGCATGGCACAGGGATATTGGCTCGGTGCTTTGTGACAGCCTGGAGAGGTGGGATAGGGAGGGTGGGAGGGAGGGAGACGCAAGAGGGAAGACATATGGGAACATATGTTTATGTATGACTGATTCACTTTGTTATAAAGCAGAAACTAACACACCATTGTAAAGCAATTATACCCCAATAAAGATGTTAAAAAAAAAAAGAAATTATATCCAGCAAAGTTATCATTCAGATATGAAAGACAAATAAAGGATTTTACAGACAAACAAAAGCTGAGGGAGTTCATCAAAACTAGACCTACTTCACAGTAAATCTTGAAAGGAGCTCTTTTACCTGAATCAAAAGGCAAAAGTACGCAAAACTTTGAGTAAGATTACAAGTAGACAGAAATAGATAGGAAGAATCAGAAAATTGCAATTCTATATCAGAATAGGTTCTTAAACAATTATAGCATAAAGGTTAAAGAGAAAAAAAGCAGTAAAAATAATTATAGCTACTTCAATTTGGTAAGAAACTCACAACCAAAGAAGAAAGGACCGAACTCGTATAGGAAATTAAGATAAGTCCTTTTCCTATCAACAGGAAAAGGACTATTTTATTTATGAGACATTTTATATAAACCTCATGGGAACCACATAGCATAAATCTAAAGCAGAGACAAAAAAACTTTAAAAAAGAGGAAACAGAAAAACATCATAGAAAACCACCAAACTAAAATGTCAGAAAGAAATGCAAGTAAAAAGGAATAATGAAGATATAGAGCAACCAGAAAACAAAAGATAAAATGGCAGAACTAAGTCCTCATTTATCACCCTAAATGTAAATGGATTGAATTCACCAATTAAAAAACACAGAGTGGCTGGATTTATTAAAAAAACAAGACCCAACTATATGCTACCTCCAGGAAACACATCTCAGCTCTAAAGACAAAACACTGGCTCAAAGTGAAGGATTAGAAAATGATACTCTAAGAAAATGGCAGTGAAAATAAAGTTGGTATAGCCATACTCATATCAGATGAAATAGATTTCAAACCAAAAAGGTAACAAGAGACAAAGATGGACATTATACAACGGTAAAGGGGACAATTCATCGAGAAGACATAACAGTTATTAATGCATATGCACCTAACATAGGAGCACAAACATACATAAAGCAATTAATAACAGACCTAAAGAGGGAAATCAAAAGCAACACAATAATAGTAGGAGAATTTAACACCCCAATTACATCAAAGGATAGATCATCTAGATAGAAAGTCAACAAGGAAACAGCAGCTTTCAATGTAACATTAAATTAGATGGACTTTGGTAGGTTTATACAAAACGTTCCATCCAAATGCAGCAGAATACACATTCTTCTCAAGAGCACATGGAACGTTCTCAAGGATAGACCATCTGTTGGGACACAAAACAAGTCTAGAATTTAAGAAAATTGAAATTATATCAAGTATCTCTTCTGTTCACAATAGTATGAAACTAGAAATTAACTACAAGAAGAAAGGTAGAAAAAAATCACAAATATGTGGAAACTAAACAACATGCTCCTGAACAATGATTGGGTCAATGGAGAAATCAAGAGAGAAATTTAAAAATACCTGAAGACAAATAAAAATAAAGTATAATATACCAAAATCTATGGGTTGCAGCAAAAGTGATACTAAGAGGGAAGTTTATAGAAATACAGGTCTACCTCAAGAAACAAGAAAAATCTCAAGTAAACAACCTAGCCTTACACCTAATAGAATTAGTAAAAGAAGAATAAATGAGGCCCAAAGTCAGTAAAAGGAAGGAAATTATAATAAAGAACAGAGCAGAAGTAAGTGAAATAGAGAACTAAAAGCAATAGAAAAGATCAATGAAAGTAAGAGCTGCTTCTTTGAAAAGATAAACAAAGTTGTCAAACTTTTAGCTAGACTCAGAAAGAAAAGAGAGAAGTTGCTCATAGAAACAAAAGAGGAGAAATAACAGTGGATACCATGGAAACACAAAGGATTATAAGAGAATATTATGAGCAGCTATATGCCAACAAATTGGACAACCTAGAAAAACTGGAAAATTTTAGAATCATACAACCTTGCAAGACTGAATTATGAAGAAATAGAAAATCTGAATATAACAATCACTAGCAAAGAGATTAGGATGGCTCAATATTCACAAATCAATCAATTTGATACACCACATTAACAAAATGAAAGATAAAAATCATATGATCATCTCAATAGACACAGAAAAAACATTTTACAAGGCTCAATACTCATTTATGATAAAAAAAAAAAAACCTCTCAACAAAATGAATATAGAAGGAACATGCCTCAACATACTAAAGCCATATATGCCAAACCCACAGCTAGCATATAAAATGGTGAAAAACTGAAAGCTATCCATCTAAGATCAGGAAAAAAACAAGGATGACCACTCTTACCACTCTTATTTAACATAGGATTGGAAGTCTTAGCCAGAGCAATTAGGCAAGAAAAAGTAATAAAAGGAATCCAAATTGGAAAGAAGGAAGTAAAACTGTCACTATTTGCAGATGACATGATTTTATATAGGAAAAACTTTAAAGACTTCATCAAAAAACTATTAGAAAAATTTTAAAATACAGTAAATCTTTAGGGTAAAAAATCAATATACAAAAATCTATTGCATTTCTATACACTAAAAACAAAAAAGCAGAAAGAGAAATTAAGAAAACAATCCCATTTATAATCACAACAAAAAGAAAATAATACTTGGAAATAAATTTAACTAAGGAGGTGAAAGACTTGTACTCTGAAAACTCTATGACACTGATGAAAGAAATTGAAGAAGGCACAAAGAAATGGAAAGATATTCTGTGCTCATTGATTGGAAGAATTAACATTGTTAAAATGTCCATATTACCTAAAGGAACCTACAGATTCAGTGCAGTCAATCCCTATCAAAATCCCAATGACATTTTTCAGAGAAATAGAACAGAGGATCCTAAAATTTATATTGAACCACAAAAGACCCTGAATAGCTAAAGCAATTCTGAGAAAAAGAACAAACTTGGAGGTATCACGCTCCCTGATTTCAAATTATATTACAAAGTTATAGTAATCAAAAAAGTATGGTATTGGCAGAAAAACAAACACACAGATCAGTGGAATAGAATAAAGAGCCCAGAAATAAAACTACACATATATGAAAAATTAATTTATGACAAAGGAGCAATGAACATACAATGGAGAAAGGATAGTCTTTTCAATAAGTGATGTTGGGACAACTGGACAGCCACATGCAAAATGGCTGAAACTAGAGCACTGTCTCACACTATATATAAAAATCAACTCAAAATAGATAAATACTTGAATGTAAAACCTGAAACCATAAAGCTCCTAGAAGAAAACATAGGCAGTATTCTCTTTGACATTGGTCTTGGCAGTATCTTCCTGGACTGTCTCTTCAAGCAAGAGAAACAAGAGCAAAAATAAACAAGAGGGACTACATCAAACTAAAAAGCTTCTGCACAGCAAAGGAAACCATCCACAAAATGAAAAGACAACCTACGCTATGGGAGAAGATATTTGCAAATTATATGTCCAATATTGGTTAATATCCAAAGTACACAAAGAACTCATACAACTCAACATCAAAGAAATGAACAACTTGATTTAAAAAGGGGGAGAGGACCTGAATAGACTTTTTTTTCCAAAGAAGATGTACAGATGGCCAACAGACACATGAAAAGATTCTCAACTTCACTATTCATCAAGGAAATGCAATTCAAAACCATAATGAGGGCTTCCTTGGTGGTGCAGTGGTTGGGAGTCTGCCTGCCGATGCAGGGGACACGGGTTCGTGCCCTGGTCCGGGAGGATCCCGCATGCCGCGGAGCGGCTGGGCCCGTGAGCCATGGCAGCTGAGCCTGCACGTCCGGAGCCTGTGCTCCACAACGGGAGAGGCCACAACAGTGAGAGGCTCGCGTACCGCAAAAAAAACACACACACAACAAAAAACCAAAAAAACAGAGTGAGATATCATTTCACACATGTTAGAATGGCTATTCTCAAAAAGACAATAAATAACAAATTTTGGAGAAGATGTGGAGAAAAGGGAACCATAGTGCACTGTTGGTGAAACTGTAAATTGGTGCAGTCATTATGGAAAACAATATGGAGATTCCTCAAAAAATTAAGAATAGAATTATGACATGATCCAGCAATTCCACTTCTGGGTATTTATGCAAAGAAAATGAAAACACTAACTCCAAAGGTATGTGCACCCCTATGTTCACTGCATCATTATTTACAATAGCCATAATAACTATGTGAGATGATGACTGTGTTAATTAACTTCACTGTGGGAATCCTTTTGCAATTTATACATATATCATCACATTGTACACTTTAAATATACTACAAATTTATTTGTCATTTATACCTCACTAAAGCTGAGAAAATGTATACCAGGATGGGCCCTGTTGTTTTGAGTAGGAAGAAGATATTATTGACTCTCTGTGAATGGGTTTGTATCTCAGCTATTTTTTTTTGATTAGCGACGTTGTGCTTGAATAGAAGGTTAAGTTTGTTATTACATTCATCATCCCATTGATCAGTAAGATCAATCCTATCTCCCTCAGCCCTGTCTGCTCCCAAAGTTGCTTTCAGTCAAAGAGTATGATTTTTCCAGAGAGGATAACTATCAAAGGTATCAAAATCATTGTGTTCCTGTGCTAGAACTTTCAAATAAGTCCACATGGTCCATAGGAAGAGGCTGGTGTTTATCCATCTTCATCTCAATAGAAAGGCACTTATGGAATGTGCAATCAATGAGAGGTCAACATAAAACACAAGGGAGGACAAAAAGTATTGTGCAAGGTGAATGAATTATCAGGGTGTCCTACAAAGGTCACCAAAGCCATCATGTATTGTATGAAAAACTGAATGCTTTCAGTGATCTGGGGCGATATTGGAGGTAAACAGTATTTCCCTCTATTCTAGGCTGTGCTACACTCAGCCTCTCAGATGCTACCCAATACCATTTTCCAGGATACGAGGTCCTTTGTTTGGAAAAATTCTGGAATTATAGATCTAACAAGAAAGTGTTATTACAACAGAACCAGAGGGAAAAAAGGCAACCATTGGCTTTTATGTTTTAATATAGACTTTTGAAGCTCAGGGCAGGTACAAATAGTTTGAAATAAAAAGGTTTGAGGTTTTATAAGCCTAGAACTAAGGGCATAGGATTTTATGTCATACACAATAATTTCAGAAGACTGCATGATAAGTTAGAGCCATTTTGTCCTATTTTAGAGGAGTTAAGGTGTCCCTTGACTGGCAGAAGAGGTGATTCAGAGAGGGGAAGAAGGGAGTTAGAAACTGGTAGGTCTCTGAGAAGAAGCCCTCTGTCCTGAACCCTGGTCCAAGTCCCAAGGAATAGGGATAATAAGATGTCCACATAGGTTTGAGTGATTTAAGCCCCATGCCATTTTCCAAGGGAGAATTCCCTCAGGCATGACATGGGAGGCATAGAGCAGAACTAACTACCTAGCCCATCTTGGCACAGATGAGATAATGTACTGGCAGAGTTATCCTGCACCTAACACGATACAGAAGCAGTAGAGTGGAAATGGCCTGTGATGTATTTTGTCAGAGAGACCTGTAGAGAGTCTCACAGCCTGGTCTGTACCCTACTGTGACACAGAAGCAGAAAGCAAATCCTGGCACATTCCAGAGGGCTGCAGAAGTTATCTGAGGGAAAGCCAGACCTAAAGAGATGTTGTCATAAGAAGCAAGGGAAAGAGCAGCATGACCAGTGAGGATTGACAACCAAGGATGAGAGAAAATAATATACGTCTCAGTGGATGGAGAGTAGATAGGTGATAATCCAAGCCATATTTCCTCCCAGTCTGCCTCGGCTTTCCAAGATTTAGAAATGATTTTGGGTAAAGGGGTGGAAAAACGATGCCTGTATTGATACGTAACTTGTTGATTTTACTCAGTCCAGGTTTGCAAAGCCAGAAGCTCAGTAGTGATTCTGCCTTGAAGATAATTAGGATCTTAGGGAATAGCTGATATTCCCCAAATTCACAAAAATACCCCAAATCTGAGATATAAAACATAATACCAATTTAAGAATTTATTTTTAAAATATAACTGTTTCATGGGCTGGAATACTCAGATTCAGTCAGTGCATTCTCTTCTCTATTGGAAAGTTTACATGGGATGGTAATCAGATTATAATCAGATGGTGATTAAATAAACCTGGGGAGTGAGCTGGATGATTTTCATGGCTACTGTCATCCATCTGGGAGAGTAATGCATCCATCGTCACAAGAGGGGTCAACCTGTTGAGCAAACATTGATGTCAGTTCACAAGGACTTTTTCTCCCGCATTGTGTCTCTATAATAATCTTTCCCAATAATGCTATTTCAGAATTGACCACTCCCCTTCTATCATCAGAATCTTTAGGCTAGTCAATATCATTGATTAGGCTGCAATCTAGTACTCACTTCTACCTTTTGACCTGAAAGAGACTCCTTCTTTTGTGATTTTTGCATATAACTGAGCTCATCCATTGTGTGTTGCCTTTATTAGTGTAATTTACAATTGTGAACGGGGCTCACTGATACTTCTAAGACCACTTGCATTGTAGTATGTATGGTAGTTTATACCTAAGAATATATACATTTAAAATATTTAACATATATTTCAACATATGTATAGACCTTAACATACTACACAGCTTTTGATTCAGGAGTCTTTCTCTAACAATTTATATAAAGGTAATAACAGGATGGATAGAAAGATTTACTTAAGAAGATGTTCAGCACAGAGTTGTCTTTGTTAATGAAAATATACTAAATGTACAACAATGAGAAGGTTAAATGAATTATGGTACTTTCATATAATGGAGTACTATATACCTTAAAAGTAATAATGTAATCCTATATTTATTGACATGAGAAAATGTTCAAAATTTTGCATTAAGTGAAAAATTCAAGTTTAAATCAGAATATGAAGTTGGATATTATTTTTATTAAAAGGTTTACATATGAGTTGAAAAAACCCAGAAGGCTATGCATCAAAATGTAAATAGTGGTTATCTCTGGGTTTTAGGATCATGTGTCTTTCTTATTTTTTGTCTTTCTGCTTTCTTGAAATGTATAGATTTCAATAGTGAAAATTCGGTTCTTATGATACAATCAAAAATTTTAGAATACTCAGATGCATTAAAATTTATATTAATAAACAAAAACACTTTTAAAATTATTTTCACATGAGTCTTCAATTGCATGGCACCACAAACCTTCAACTTTCATATTTCTTCCATTAATATCTCTAAACCTTCTCCTGAACATGCTTTCTCCATCAATTACATGAGCTAAGCCAGCTGAAATCTAAATGGGGAAGTGGATTTAGTTTAACCTCCAGCAACATTTTTCCTATGCCCTTTTCCTTCCCTTCAAGATTCCGAGGTCTTCTACACTATTGTGTTGTATTTCTTCTGTAAAAGAGAAGTATGATGATCATGATAATGTTGATGAATGCAACAATAATTACAATAACAATCAAAGCAAAATTACAATTTTATCTAGTGCTGATAATGTATTAAGCACTTTAGCTACATAGTTGTTTTTGGACCCATGCAATTCTTTCAAGTAGGTCTTATCATTGCTATTTTATAGTTGAAAAAGCTGAGTTTCAAAACTTTACCCGAGGTACTACACAGATGGTAAGTAGCAGAAACATGATTCAAATCTAGTTTTGTGAGAAGCGAAATTCCATGATGATAAAATTTTTTCTATATTGCCTTTATTGGACTATCATGATTCAATAAAAAGCAGACATCGTAAGGCCTTTGCAAGGAGATCACCCCTCCCCCAGATCACCTCACTACTTAGAGCTGCCTACATCTTTCTGTACTTCAATCACCATAGGAGGGCTAGGTTCCTAGGTCATCTCTCATTTGCCTCTTGCCTCCATCCTGCTCTCTACATCTCCTAGTTTGTACCAGTCTTATAGCACTTCCCAAACTGAATCAATTCACCATATCTTCTGGCAACTCACAAGCTATCATTTAAATTTTTAAAATAAAAATATTTTTGCCTTCAAAATTTTACTTCTTGCTTTTTATTGTGGTAAAATATACATAACATAAAAGATACCATTTTAATCATTTTAATAGTATAATTCAGTGGCACTAAGTGCATTCATACTGTTGTATAACCATCACCATTATCCGTCTCCATAACTTTTTCATCTTCCCAACTAAAATTCTGTACCATTAAACAGTAAGCCCCCTTTCACCCTTCCCTAGCCCCTGGTAACCTGTAATCTATGTTGTGTCTGTGTGAATTTGATTATTCTAAATATCCCATATGAATGGACACATACAATATTTGACTGTGTTGAGGTTATTTCACCTATAATGTTTTCAAGATTTATCCTTATTATAACAGCTATAGGAATTTCCTTCCATTTTATATATATACCACACTTTGTTTATCCATTCATCTGTGACATACATTTTGGCTACTGTGACTAATGCTGCTATGAACTATGGTATACAAATGTCTTCTCTTTTTTTTTTTTTTTTCTCTCTGGAATTTCTTTTTTTTTTTTTTTTAAATGAATCAGTTATATATACACATATATTCCCATATCTCTTCCCGCTTGCGTCTCCCTCCCTCCCACCCTCCCTATCCCACCCCTCCAGGCGGTCACAAAGCACCGAGCTGATCTCCCTGTGCTATGCGGCTGCTTCCCACTAGCTAACTGCCCTACGTTTGGTAGTGTATATATGTCCATGTCTTCTCTTTTTTGTTTTCAAATCTTTTGACTATATACCTAGAAGTGGAATTGCTGGATCATATGCTAATCCTAAATTTAACTTTTTTAAGGAAACCCTGTACTGTTTTCAACAATGGCTGTACCATTTTTACATTCCCCTAGCAATGCACAGTGTTCCAACTTCTACACATCCTTAAAAACACTTATTATCTTCTGGCTTTTGTTTTTGTAGTAGTCATCCTAATGGATGTGAAGTGGTATCTCAATACGGTTTTGATTTGTATTGCTCTAATGATTAGTGATATTGAAAATCTTTTCATGTGCTTATTGGCTATTTGTATATCTTCTTTAGAAAAATGTCTATTAAAGTATTCTATCCATTTTTATTTATGTATGTATTTATTTTTAACTTTTTATTTTATATTGGATTATAGCTGATTAACAATGTTGTGATAGTTTCATGTGCACAGCAAAGCGACTCAGCCATACAAATACATGTATCCATTTTTAAATAGGTTATTTGATATTTTGTTGTTGACTTGTAGGCATTATTTATATATTTTGGGTATTAATCCCTTATCAGATATAAGATTTGCAAATATTTTCTCCACTTCTGTGAGTTGCCCTTTCACTTTCTTGATAGTGTCCTTTGATGCACAAAAGTTTTAATTTTGATGAAGTGAATTTAATTTTTCTTTTGTTACCTGTGCTTTTTATATATTCAAGAAACCATTGCCAAATCCAATGTCATGAAGATTTTCCCCTATGCTTTCTTCTGAGTTTTATAGCAATAACATTTAGGTATCCCATCAATTTTGAGTTAATTTTTATATATGCTATAAGTTAAGTGTCCAAACTCATTCTTTGCATTCAGATATCAGTTGTCCCAGAACAATTTGCTGAAAACATTATTCTTTCCTTTATTGAATGATATTGGCACCCTTGTTGAAAATTATTTAAATATATATGCAAAGGTTTAGTTTTTGACCTTTATTCTATTCCTTTTATCTACTTGTCTGTCGTTATGCCAGTACTGTACTATTTTGATTAATGTAATTTTGTAATAAATTCTAAAATCAGGAAGTGTGAGTCTTCCAACTTTGTTTTTCTTTTCCAAGATTGTTTTGGCTTCAAAGGCAAGAGTCCCTTGAAATTTCATATGAATTTTAGGATTATTTTCCTATTTCTGAAAAACAAAACTGTTGGGATTTTGATAGGGATTGCATTGAATCTCTGGATTGTTTTGGGTACCATTGTCATCCTAACAATACTAAGTCTTCCTATCCATGAATACAAGATGTCTTTTCACTTATTTGTCTCTTCTTTATTTTCTTTTGGCAACATTTCATAGTTTTCAGTACACAAGTCTTTCACCCTATATTAATCAGAGTTTTCCAGAGAAACAGAACCAATTGGATGTAGATGGATAGATAGACAGATGGATGGATGGATAGATAGATAGATAGATAGATTTAATATAAGAAATTGGCTCATGCAATTATGGAGGCTAGAGAGTCCAAAATCTGTAACATGGGTTGGCAAGCTAGAAACCCAAGAGAACCAGTAGTGTAGTTCCAGTCCCAAGGCAAACAGGTGAAAGAGAGCCACTGATGCAGAAGTCTGAAGGCAGTCTAAGGGAAAATTCTCTCATACTTAAGGAGGCTGTTTTGTTTTTGTTTTTGTTTTTTAATTCAGACATTCAACTGATTGAATGGGGCCCACCCACATTATGGATAGCAATCTGCTTACTCAAAGTTTACCGATTTTAATGTTAATCTCATCCAAAAAAACAACCTCCAAGTTGACACATAAAATTAACCATCATACATTCCCTTGTTTAATATTATTCCTAAGTATTACATTCTTTTATTGGTATTGTAAATGGAATTATTTTCTAATTTCATTTCTGGATTATTCATTGTTAGCTCATAGAAATGCAACTGATTTTTGTTTGCTGATTTTGTATCCTGAAACTTTGCTGAATTCATTTACTAGCTCTAAGTTTTGTGTATGTGTGTGTAATCTCTAGATTTTGCTACTTATAACATATCATCTGTGAATGGAGATCATTTTACTTCTACCTTTCCAATTAATATGCTCTTTTCTTAATCTTGCCTAATTGCTCTGGCTAGATCTTCCAATACTACATTGAATAGAAGTGGTGGAAGAATGCATTCTTGTCCTGCTTATGATCATGCTGGAAAAGCTTTAAGTCTTTTGCCACAAGTATAATGTTAATTGTGTCTTTTATATATGACCTTTATTATATTGAGGAAGTTATATTATTTCAGTCCTAATTTGTTGAATGTTTTTATCATGAAAGGATGTAGAATTTCATCAAGTCCTTTTTTGCATCAATTGAGATAATCACGTGTTTTTTTTTTCCCCTTCATTCTGTTAATGTGTTGTATTACACTGATTTTCATATGATGAGTCATGCTAGCATTACGGGAATAAATCTCACTTGATAATCATGTATAATCATATACATATATATATGTTGTATAACTTGATTTGCTAGTATTTTTGAGAATTTTTACATTGATATTCATAAGGGATATTGTTCTATAGCTTTCTTTTCTTGTAGTGTCTTGGTCTGGCTTTTGTAACAGGATAATACTGGTCTCATAGAATGAGTTGGGAAGTGTTCCCACTTCTTCAATATTTTGAAAGAGTTTGAGAACGATTGGTGTTAATTCTTTACATTTTTGGTAGAGTTCACTTCTGAAGCCATCTGGTCCAGGGCTTTCCTTAGTAGGGAGGTTTGCTGATTTTAATCTCCTTACTATGTATAAGTCTATTCAGATTTTTTGCTTATCATGATTCAGTTTTGGTAAGTTGTGTGTTTCTAGAATTTTGTCCATTTCATAAAGCTTATTCAATTCATTAGTGTACAACTGTTTTAGTACTCTCATAATCCTTTTTATTTCTGTAAAATTGATAGTTATATCCCCATTTTCTTTTCTGATTTTAGTAATTTATTTCTCTCATTTTTTCTTAATCAATCTAGCTAAAGATTTGTCAATTTTGTTGATGTTCTTGAAGAAAAGTGTTCTATATATCTTGATTAGGTCCAACTGGTTTATGGTGTCCAAATCCTATACTTCCTTGTTGATTTTTTGTTGTTGAATTTCTTTGATTTTTGTATTCATATCTTTCATAAAATTTTGGAAGTTTTCAGCCATTATTTCTTCAAGTGATCTCTCTTCCTATTTCTCTCCCTTCTCCTTTTGAAACCATAATGCATATGTTTGTCTGTTTAATGTTATCCCATTAGTCTCTTAGGCTCAGTTCACTTTTTTCATTATTTTCTGTTCTTCAGACTCTCAATTTTCAAATATGTTATCTTTGACTTTACTTATTCTTCCTTTTGCCTCCTCAAGTGTGGTGCTGAACTCCTTTAAGTAAAATTTTCAACTCCGTTATTGTAGTTTTAGATCCAGAATTTCTGTTTGGTTCCTTTTTATAATTACTATCTCTTTGAGATCCTAATTTTGTTCATGTATCATTTTCCTGATTTCCTTTATTTTTCTCTGTTTTCCTTTAGCTCTTTGAGCAAATTTAAAACAGATTTTTAATGTCTGTATACTGCTTCTTCAGGGATGGTTTCTGATATTTTATTTTCTTTTTTTGAATGGGCCACATTTTTCTGTTTCTTTGTATGTCTTGTGATTTTTGTTGTTGTTGAAAATTGGACATTTGGAAAAAGTCACATCTCCCATTTTTTACAGCCAGGTTCTCTGCCAAGGCAATCTTTCACTAATTAGCTTGGTGTGTTATAAACCTTGCAATCAGCTTGAGGTTAAAGCTTAAGTTCTTCTCAGTTCTTTTCTAAGTGTGCATCTGACCTGGGCTTGTGTGTGGCTTTTTTACTTCCCGCATGTACATGGCTGCTTTTCAGTGTCTTAATCTCCCAAAGAGCTTCTCACCAGGGCTTCTCCTCAGGGCTTTACTTGTTCCATTGTATGTCTCTACCCATACTCAATGACCTCATTTGTTTGTGGGTCTGTAGTCCCCCTGTATCTATCCCAACAGTGCCTGCTGCTTCTCCAGCTTGAGATCCAAGTAAGATGAAATAGAGACCAATCCTTCATGCAGCCACAGGACTGGTTAGAAGTTTGTGTATAAGGTCTGAAATGCTCCCTTCAGACAAGAAATGGAATTTGGAACTGAGATGTCTCCTCCTCCAGACCAAGACTGTGCCATGCTGGGGGTGAGGGGAGGGACTGTGCAAAAATTCTACAAATTTTCCTACCATTTTGAGTGTGGCTTTTTCTTCAGTGGGTGTTCACTTGGTTGCTATTGCTCTTTGACTGTTTTCCAAGGCTTGTATAAGTTCATTTTAGCTAGTCTCTCATTTTTTTTTAATGTTCCCATGAGAGAAAAATGGCCTAGAGCTTCCAAGTCTGCCATTTTGCTGATGTTGCTCCTCCCAAAATGCTTTTAATTTCCTTTTTAAAAAATTCCTTTCCCTTTCTTTTCCTAACTGAAACCTAGATGTCCAATGAGGATACTACTTTCCCTGCAGTTCTTTCAAGTGGTGAAAGTTTTCAGTTTCACATCCTATATAACCTAGAGACTGGAATTGAAATAGACATCTTCTTTGCTCCATGTTGCTACTTCAGAACAATTTCTCCTCTCTATTCCTTCATATCCCAAAATCCTATGCCAACTGCCATGCCATTTGCTACACTTTCTTGTTATTGTTAACTACTAAAATGTTGTTCACTTTGCCTCATTCATTTCAATCTTTAGCGTCTGATCATTGTCTTACCCTCTCTCTATCATGAATACTGTTAGCAATACTTATGATTAAAACATCTATTTAGATAACCGATACAAAACACTTGCTTTTCAATACCACTGTATTCTCAGATTTGAAGATTTCTTCCTCTATTCCACTTCATCCTTTCATTCCCATGGTTATACTCCACTCATCACCAATCATTGCATTCCCTCCAAAATCTTGAATTCAAGCATCCTACTGTAACACATTTATTCATCTCTTTCCAACTCAATTACTCAAGTACCTTTAGATCACTAATTCTTCAACCTCATCGAGTCCTCTTGTCTATGTATCTTACCATTCTTTCGTTCATCCCTACTCACCCATCTTACTTACATTCACTGCTACCACTATAGTCTCCCCTTTGTAAACATTCTTAACTCCCATGTAGCACCTGGGTAAAATGGGAAAGATCTCATTCAGACTACCCATAAATCATATACTGAGATTGCTCATACTGTAGCAGAGCAAATGGTTTTATCTCAAACAATTAACGTTATTAATTAGGGCTTTTTATGTTGTATTTTGTTGCCTTGAAGCTTGGTTTATAAAGATCATATATGAACTCATCTAAGATACAGGATTTTTAAAAAGGGAGGAAGCCTTAAATTTTCTTTTTGGAGGAAGAGGAAAAGAAAGGGGCAGGAATGTCAAGACAACATAGCAAATGATTTAGAAGCCTTTCTCCCCTAACAAAACCTATCGGTGTAATGAGAGCGCAAAGGGACTTAAAAAAAAAAAAAAGAAAGAAAAAGAATCTTGCTCAGTTTTGTGAATGCATTTCTTTTATCTGCAAAAGTGAGGAAGTTTGGCTTCTGTTTCCTTTACTTTGATTCCTTCAGTTATTATTGCCTCATTATACAGTCATCTGTACAATGTTTTGGCAGACATTTACTGTTGCATAAATTAAAGTCATGGAATTTCGTTTTGCCTACAGGTCTTTATGAAAATACTAGCAACACTTTTACTTGAATGTCAAAGTTTGTCAACCATTAAACTGATTGATTTTTCATTATACAATTCAATAGAAGAGGCAATCTTCAGTCTGTATGCAACATTACTCTGAGAAAAAGACTAATTGTTGAAAAATCCTTGCTGCTTATACTTTAAAAATGATATTCCTTTCACAGGACAGCCTCATGTTTTAAAGCTATCTTTATACATGAATTGCTCCATTAATATGCTTGGTACAAGAATAGCATGGTAATTCACCTTACTGCAATGAAAGAGCTTTTCTATTTTGTAGTAGCAACACTAGCCTTTTAATTGAATTTTACTTTAATTTCTCTCAGAAAGAGCCTATTGCTCATGCAATGTTGATTGTGACCCTCAAGAAAATGATCAAATTAACTGTCTTGGAAAGAGAAGAACCTTTTTTGCAGGACAAACAGGTCTCAGCTGCTGTGTTGTATTTCCTACGCAAATCCTTTAAAATGGATCATGAACATCTTTTGTAGGCACACCTGTCGTGGAAATAGTCTAGGCTAAATTGTAGGTTCATTTACCCTTTGACTATGCCTCTAAAAATGTCAGCAAAGATGCCTATCCGTGACAACTACTGTTGGAGCAGCTGTTGGTTGGTTAGGAATGGGAGAGCAACCTTTATATTGATTTATTTGTTTGGAAAAAACAATGAAAGATGTAAATTTCCACAGTCACATCCTTGCTTCTTTAAGGCAGATGTGTGTTTGTTGTTTGTATGTCATATAATTCCAAAACAATACTAGAATGAAAACTGCCCATTGTTTAAAAACCTCATCACAAATGTCAAAATGACAGAACTATCCAGCAGTAGGAAACTAAATGAGGTGGTAAAAAACTCCTTCCTCTAAATATTGGAGGTACACAACTTCTAAGAAGACAAAGAAGTGGTCGATGATGAACAAAAAGTACCTCTATTGAAAAGGGAACACTGAAAGAAAAGTTAAGAGTTTAGTTTGTAGAATCAATATCATAAAGTGAGAAATCAGGAAGGGATGAAAGTGAGAACTGATGCTCCTACCTTGCTAGGTTAGTAGCCTTGAACATCTAAAAATGGTGAAGAGAGCTCAGAAAAACATTGAATTACTTGTAGATCTTGAAAAATCTATCAAGCTAATAAACATGGTACACATTCAGATATTGTGGGTTGAAGTTCAATGGAAAACTCTAGAGTTAAGATCATGTCACATGCACTGAAGGGAACTTTCTGAAATGACTGTGACAAAAAGTGGGAAGTCTGGGCTTAAGATGCTCTTGCATGCTTTCAAAGAACACTGGGCTTGCTTACAAATGACAAAGACACAGTTCAGATCATTAAAATAAGATCAACAGTCACACAATTAAGAATATGAAAAGAAGGATTGTGATAAAAATTACTATAATTTCAGTTATCTATCATGTAGAATAAGCCAAATTGCAAAACTGTGAGTGGTATTTATTTTGAGTTATGGGCACCTCTCTGCTTCTCCAGGTTTACTCTGTGAAAAATTGCTCCCAAGATCTATAATTAGATGCTAATAAGTATTAATAATGATTTATTTAAGGGACTTCCCTGGAGGTCCAGTGGTTAAGACTTTGCTTTCCAGTGCAGCGGGTGTAGGGTTCGATCCCTAGTTGGAGAGCTAAGATCCCACATGCCTCACAGCCAAAAAACCAAAAAAAACATAAAACAGAAGCAATATTGTAACAAATTCAATAAAAGATTTTATAAATGGTCCAAACCAAAAAAAAGTCTTAAAAAATAATTATTATTTATTTTAAAAGAAAATATAATTTTAAAGTGTATTAAATGTATTTTAGGATAAAGATAAATACATATTTACCATATAGTAATTTTAAACTCAGTGAAGCAAGTAATGCACCTGTGAAAAATCAGTGGGAGAAGGAGACAGGATGGTGGAGTAGAAGGACTTGCGCTCACCTCCTCTCATGAAAACATCAAAATCACAACTAACTGCTGAACAACCATCAACAAAAGAAGTTTGGAACCTACCAAAAAAAGATATTCTACATCAAAAGGCAAAGAAAAAGCCACAACAAGACGATAAGAGAGACACTTTCATGATAAAATCAAATCCTATACCCACTGGGTGGGAGACCCCCAAACTGGAAAATAAATATATCGCAGAGGTTTTCCCACAGAAGTGAGAGTGCTGAGTCCAGCATCAGACTCCCCAGCCTGATGGTCTGGCATTGGGAGGAGCATCAGAGCTTTTGGCTTTGAAGATCAGTGGGACTTGAGTGCAGAAGCTCCACAGGACTGCTGGAAACAGAGACTCCACTCTTGGAGGGTGCATACCAGGTTTCATGTGCACTGGGACCCAGGGCAAAGCAGAGGCTTCATAGGATCCTGGACCAGACCTACCTGCAGATCTTGGAGGGTCTCCTGGGGAAACGGGGATCAGATACGGCTCACTATGGGGGCAAAGACATGGGTGGCAAAGACCCCAGGGAATATTCGTTGGTGCAAACTCTCCCAGAGGTTGCCATTTTGGCACCAAGACTTGGCCCCACACAACAGCCTGCAGACTCCACTGCTGTGATGCCTCAGAATTGAAAAAGGATAAGTAACAACTGACACTGCAGAAATACAAAGGATCATGAGAGATTACTACAAGCAACTATATACCAATAAAGTGGATGACCTAGAAGAAATGGACAAATTCTTAGAAAGGTACAATGTTCCAAGAATGAACCAGGAAGAAACAGAAAATATGAACAGACCAATCACAAGTATTGAAATTGAAATTTAAAAACTTCCAACAAACAAAAGTTCAGGACCAGATGACTTCACAGGTGAATTCTATCAAACATTTAGAGAAGAGTTAACACCTATCTTTCTCAAACTATTCCAAAAAATTGCAGAGGAAGGAACACTCCCAAACTCATTCTATGAGGCCACCATCACCCTGATACCAAAACCAGATGAAGATACCACAAAAAAAGAAAATCACAGGCCAATACCACTGATGAACAGAGATGCAAGAATCCTCAACAAAATACTAGCAAACTGAATCCAACAATACATTAAAAGGATCATACACCATGATCAAGTGGGATTTATCCCAGGGATGCAAGGACTCTTCAATATGCACAAACCGATCAACGTGATACACCACATTAAAAAACTGAAGAATAAAAATCATATGATTATCTCATTAGATGCAGAAAAAGCTTTTGATAAAATTCAACACCCATTTATGATAAAAACTCTCCAGAAAGTGGGCATAGAGGGAACATACCTCAACATAATAAAGACCATATATGACAAACCCACAGCTAACATCATACTCAAGGGTGAAAACCTGAAAGCATTTAATCTAAGATCAGGGACAAGACAAGGATGTCCACTCTCATCACTTTTATTCAACATCATTTTGGAAGTCCTAGCCATAGCAATCAGAGAAGAAAAAGAAATAAAAAGAATCCAAATTGGAAAAGAAGAAACAAAACCATCACTGCTTGCAGATGACATGATACTATACATAGAAACTCCCAAAGATGCTACTGTAACACTACTAGAGCTCATCAATGAATTCAGTAAAGTTGCAGGATACAAAATTAATACAGAGACATCTCCTGCATTGCTATACATTAACAATGAGAGATCAGAAAGAGAAATTAAGGAAACAATCCCATCCACCATCTCATCAAAAATAATAAAAGACCTAGGAAAAAACCTACCTGAGGAAGCAAAAGACCTGTACTCTGAAAACTATAAGATGCTGATGAAAGAAATTGAAGGTGACACGAACAGATAGAATGATATACCATGTTCTTGGATTGGAAGAATCAATATTGTCAAAATGAATATACTACCCAAGGCAATCTATAGATTCAGTGCAATCCCTATCAAATTACCAATGGCATTTTTCACAGAACTAGAACAAAAAATTTTAAACTTTGTATGGAAACACAAAAGACCCCAAATAGCCAAAGCAATCCTGAGAAAGAAAAATGGTGCTGGAGGAACCAGGCTTCCTGACTTCAGACTATATTACAAAGCTACAGTAATCAAAATAGTATATTACTGGCACAAAAACAGAAATTTAGATTAATGGAACAGGATACAATGTCCAGAAATAAATTCACAAACCTATGGTCAATTAATCTATGACAAAGGAGGCAAGAATATACAATGTAGGAAAGACAGTCTCTTCAATAAATGGTGATGGGAAAACAGGACAGCTACATGTAAAAGAATGAAATTAGAACATTCTCTAACACCATACACAAAAATAAATGCAAAATGGATTAAAGACCTAAATGTAAGGCCAGATACTGTAAAACTCTTAGAGGAAAACATAGGCAGACCACTCTGATATATATCGCAGCAATATCTTTTTGGATTCACCTCCTAGAGTAATGAAAATAAAAACAAAAATAAATAAATGGGAGCTAATTAAACTTAAAAGCTTTTGCACAACAAAGAAAACCATAAACAAAATGAAAAGACAACCCACAGAATGGGAGAAAATATTTGCCAATGAAGCGACCAACAAGGGATTAATCTCCAAAATATAAAAACAGCTTACATAGCTCAATAAAAAAAACAAAAAAACCCATCAAAAAATGAGCAGAAGATCTAAATATACATTTCTCCAAAGAAGACATGTAGATGGCCAACAGGCACATGAAAAGATGATCAATGTCGCTAATTATTAAAGAAATGCAAATCAAAACTACAATGAGGTGTTACCTCACAACGGTCAGAATAGTCATCATCAAAAAGTCTACAAACAATATATGCTGGAGAGGGTGTTGAGAAAAGGGTACCCTCCTACATTGTTGGTGGGAATGGAAATTGATTCAGCCACTATGGAGAACAGTATGGAGGTTCCTTAAAAAAACTAAAAATACGACTACCATATGATCCAGCAATCCCACTCCTGGGCATATATCTGGAGAAAACCATAATTTGAAAGGATGCATGCACCCTAGGGTTCATTTCAGCACTATTTACAATAGCCAAGACATGGAAGCAACCTAAATGTCAAACGACAGAGGAATTGATAAAGAAGATGTGGTACATGTATACAATGGAATATTACTCAGCCATAAAAAAGAATGAAATAATGCCATTTTCAGCAATATGGATGGACCTAGAGATTAACATACTAAGTGAAGTAAGTCAGACAGAGAAAGAGAAACAGCGTATGATATCCCTTATATATGGAATCTAAAAACATGATAAAGATGAACTTATTTATAAAATAGAAACAGCCTCACAGACTTAGAGAAGGAACTTATGGTTACCAGAGGGAAAGGGTGGGGAGGAGGGATAGATTGGAAGTTTGGAATTGACATGTATGCACTACTATATTTAAAATAGATAACCAACAAGGACCTACTGTATAGCACAGGGAACACTGCTCAATATTCAGTAATAACCTAAATGGGAAAAGAATTTGAAAAAGAATAGATACATGTATATGTATAACTGAATCACTTTCCTGTACACCTGAAACTAACACAACATTGTTAATCAACTATGCTCCAATATAAAATAAAAATTTTTTAAAGACAAATATATTTATCTCTTATATGTGGAATCTAAAAAAAATGATACCAATGAATTTATTTACAAAACAGAAAGACACTCACAGACCTCAAAAACAAACTTATGGTTACCAAAAGGGAAATATGGGGGGGGAGGATAAATTAGGGGTTTGGGATTAACATATAAACACTGCTATATATAAAATGGATAATCAACAAGGACCTACTGTATAGCACAGGGAACTCTACTCAATATGCTATAATAACTTACATGGGAAAAGAGTCTGAAAAAGAATGGATATATGTATATATATATAACTGAATCACTTTGCTATACACCTGAAACTAACACAACATTGTAAATCAACTATACACCAATATAAAATAAAAAGTATATTCAGAAAAAAAGAATCAGTGGGACAAACGGGTCCCTTCTCCATTAAAGAAAAGACTATGAGAGCAACATAACAAATTACACAAAAGAGAGTATGATATCCAGGCAGTGATGTATCAAACATGGACATAAACTACTATAAGTATGGATGACTGAATTTCCAAGTTCCTTTTTTGGGTAATATTCAGATTTATGGCATTCTGAATCATTTCCTATTAAGATAAGAAGAAACTTGTATTTTTCAGGAAGGCAAATTATTAAGTACTTATCCAAAAATATAAAAGATATTCAAAGTAATGTCTGTAAAAATAACAAACAAAATGCATACTAGAATATTATTTACATTATCTACAAAGCTCAAACTAATTTGAAAAATTCATAGAAAAGTAGACATTTCAGACTTTTCCTAATAGAAAAGCTGTTCACAACAAAAATGGAATTGATTTGTTTCTACCCCAAATCTACCTCCTACTCTTCCAGCCTCACCAATAAGCAGCTTGCTACATTGAAATTTCCATTACATTTTATGATTAAATATCATTACATTGTAAGATTATCACTAAATTTGCAGGAGAACACAGAAAGAAAGGTATAACATAAAATTTCTTCTTTAAAATATATCTGATAAAATCCAACAAAACTGCTTTGGGGGGCTTCCCTGGTGGCGCAGTGGTTGAGAGTCCGCCTGCCGATGCAGGGGACACGGGTTCGTGCCCCGGTCCGGGAGGATCCCACATGCCACGGAGCGGCTGGGCCCGTGAGCCATGGCCCCTGAGCCTGCGCATCTGGAGCCTGTGCTCCACAGCGGAAGAGGCCACAACAGTGAGAGGCTGGCGTAACGAAAAAAACAAAACAAAACAAAAACTGCTTTGGGAAAAATCTACATACAGACATGTTGCACTCAGGTAAGAAGCAGTTTTGACATAGATGGGAAATAAAATATATTACATTTTTAGCTGAAATAGGATACTGATTTTGAGACCTAGTCAATTGACCTAAGATCTATGTTTTCATGAGCTCTGATTACTAAAGATAATTATATTCTGATATGCAAGTTGTTTTATAGAGGTGGCATCCTGGAAGCCCATGAACTACCTCCAGCCCAGAGATGGGTTGTGTTTGACCCAGACAGTGTTTTGTTTTTTTAAACTGAATTAGTTGTCAACAGTTAATCAGGAGATTTTGTATTAAAATTTAGATTTCTAACTACTCTTGCAAATTCAGAGGATTTATCAACTGTTACTCTGCCTCCTTGCATGGGAAAAACTATATTGCCACAAGTGGCAGTCGTTGAATAGGTGATATTTAATTTAGACAGAGTCTGTGCTCTCCAATTGTCCGTAGTCCACACCAGACCCTCTTTATTCATTTAGGTCATCAGTTTTGTGACCTCTGTTTAAGAGAACCAGTTCTGGTTTGTTTGTAACTTTACTGTATCTCACTGCCATAAAGATTATAGTTGGCTTTGAGTTAAATGCATTTTGATGTTTGAGTAACTCATTTTATTTTGCCAATACAATAAGTGGCGGCACATTATAACTCTGTGGGAGTGGCAATGGCAAGCTGGACATAAATTATGCACCCTAGCCATTTCCACACATTATCATGTGATAATAAATTGTCTCTTTCTTTTGTGTAACACAACAATGCTATGAAATAGGCACTTGTTCCTATTTTCTAGTTGAAGAAACTGAGGCCACAGGTCAATTACCTAACTTGCTAGTACATGGTGGATCTAGGATTCTAAGCCAGATCTGTCTGACTCCATGGTCCCCTGTGCTTAATCAATACATTATTATAAAGTAGCCTACTGGGTTGTAGGGCACTATCCAGTAGAGTCAATTTCACTTTTATCCTATTCTTTGGCACCATGAGACTCCTAAAGTGGGAGGGGACTGTTATGTGGAATATAGACACATGACTATTATGTCCTGCAAAATACAAATCCATCAAGAAAAGTTTTGGAATTTAGTTAAAGGAATATTAGCAGAACCTGACTAGGCTCAAAATAAACAGGAAGCTGCTAATAATAAACTTTCCTTGGAAGAAGTCAATGTATTTCTTGATAATTTTTTGTCATAGTAAAAGTATTTTAATTATGATCTCATATTCATAAAAGTATAAATATTTATAAGATTTTTTGTCAGACCAGAAAAGGATCATTCCCACTTTCCTTTTCTCACACATGCAAGACTCCATAACTCCTTTAAAGTCTTCATAGGAAAAAAGGCTTTTTATCTCAATTCAAATTAACAATATTAATATAATTGTACTGGGAATTTAGATGGAAGGTAGATATTGGGATGGTACAAGTGAGCTTATAGCCTCATCTAGAATAAGAGAAAGTCAACAAAACGAAACACAATGTAGAGGTTAAAGCATGTAATTTAAACCCATGGAGGTAAATTCTAAAGAACTAAAAACCAAAATGGTTAAAAGTATTGTGGCATCTGGGGAGCAAGAGTAGAAGTGGGAGGGGCCTATCTGGAAGCTCTTAATTTTCATTATAGCCTTTCCTATTTGGTTGTTTTTCTTTCTTTCTTTCTTTCTTTCTTTTTTTTTTTTTTTTTTTGCGGTACGCGGACCTCTTACTGTTGTGGCCTCTCCCGTTGCGGAGCACAGGCTCCAGATGCGCAGGCTCAGCGGCCATGGCTCACGGTACCAGCTGCTCCGCGGCATGTGGGATCCTCCCAGACCGGGGCACGAACCCGTGTCCCCTGCATCGGCAGGCGGACTCTCAACCACTGAGCCACCAGGGAAGCCCCTATCTGGTTATTTAACTTTGTGCTTGTGTTACTTATTAAAAATACTATAATGTTCTCAGATGCAGAGTCAGAAATGACACTTCATCTTAGCTATTTCGAGAGAGATGAATAACCTTCAAAAATCGGCGTACAGGGCTTCCCTGGTGGCGCAGTGGTTGAGAGTCCGCCTAAAACTGGGAAAGTCTAAGAAGAATACATAGGGGAAAATATTCATGGCATTGGATATGACAATGAGTTTCTTGACTATGAAACCAAAAGCATGGGCAGAAAGAAAAAAATAAATTTGACTTCATCAATATTGAACCAAAAAATAGAAGAACATGTTTGCAAATCATACACCTGATAAGGGATTAATACCCAGAACATAAAAACAAAAATCTTACACCTCAGCAACAACAAACAAGCAGTTGAACTTAAAAATGGACAAAAGGCTTGAATAGACATATCTCCAAAGTACACAAATGGCCAATAAACACATGAAGAAATGCAAATCAAAACCACAGAGAGATAACACTTCAAATCTGCAAAGGACAGACCGTTTACGTCCTACCCCCACCTCCACCCCCCGCAAATTCATATGTTGAAATGTTAACTGCCAATGTGATGGTATTTGGAGGTGAGTCCTTTGGGAGGTGATTAGGTCATGAAGTGGAACACTCATAAATGGGATTAGTGTCCTTATATAAAAGGCCTGCCTCTCTTTTAAAAGAGTTCTCTCACCTTTCCAACCAACTGAGGTTACAGTGAAAAGACAGCCATCTATGAACGAGGAAGTGGGCTCTCACCAGACACTGAACGTGTAGGCGCCTTGATCTAGGACTTTCAACCCTTAGAACTATGAGAAATAAATTTCTGTTGTTATAAGCCACACAATTTATAGTACTTTTTTTTCAGCTTTATTGAGACATACTTGACATATAACATTAAATTTAAGGTGTACAATGGGATGATGTAATACAAGCATATCTTGTGAAATGATTACCACAGTAGGGTTAGTTAACACTTTCATCACTTCATATAATTACCATTTTATTTTTTGTGGTGAGAACATTTAAGGTCTACTCTCTTAGCACATTTCCAGTATATGATACAATCTCCTTAACTATAGTCACCATGCTGTACATCTGCAAAATTAATTATCTTATAACTGCAAGTTTGTATCCTTTGAATAACATCTCCCCATTTAAGTTTTTGAGGAGCTTCCACACTGTTTTCCATAGTGACCGCAGCAATTTACATTCCCCCCAAAAGTGCACAAGAATTCCTTTTTCTTCACACCCTGGCTAATACTTGTTATCTCTTTTTTTTTTTTTTTTTTGCGGTACGCGGGCCTCTCACTGTTGTGCCCTCTCCCGTTGCAGGGCACAGGCTCTGGATGCGCAGGCTCAGCGGCCATGGCTCACGGACCCAGCCACTCCGTGGCATGTGGAATCTTCCCGGACCGGGGCACGAACCCGTGTCCCCTGCATCAGCAGGTGGACTCTCAACCACTGTGCCACCAGGGAAGCCCCTTGTTATCTCTTTTTTATGATAGCCATTCTGACAGGTGTGAGGTGATATCTCATCGTGTTTTTTAAAATTATTTTTTATTAGAGTATAGTTGATTTACAATGTTCTGTTAGCTTCTGCTGTACAGAAAAGTGAATCAGTTATACATATACATACATTCACTCTTTTTTAGATTCTATGCCCATATAGGTTATTACAGTGTATTGAGTAGGGTTCTCTGTGCTATACAGTAGATTCTTATTAGTTATCTATTTTATGTATAGTAGTGTGTATATGTCAATCTCAATCTCCCAATTTATCCCTCACACCACCCTTTCCTCCTTGATAACCATAAGTTTGTTTTCTACATCTGTGACTCTGTTTATGTTTTGTAAATATGTTCATTTGTACCATATTTTAGGTTCCACATATAAGCAATATCACATGATATTTGTCTCATTGTGTTTTCCTTGTTTTTAATAGATCTTTATTGGAGTATAATTGCTTCACAACACTGTGTTATTTTCTGTTGTACAACAAAGTGAATCAGCCATATGCATACATACATCCCCATATCCCCTCCCTCTGGAGCCTCCCTCCCGCCCTCCCTATTCCACCCCTCTAGGTGGTCACAAAGCACCGGGCTGAGCTCCTTGTGCTATGCTGCTGCTTCCCACTAGCTAACTATTTTACATTTGGTAGTGTATATATGTTGATGCTATTCTCACTCCACCCCAGCTTCCCCCTCCCCCACCACCGTGTCCTCAAGTCCATTCTCTATGTCTGCATTGTTATTCCTGCCCTGCCACTAGGTTCATCAGTGCCATAACAAATACCATATGCTAACACATATATATGGAATCTAAAGAAAAAAAATGGAGAAAAGTCAGTCTCTCCAATAAGTGGTGCTGGGAAAACTGGACAGCTACATGTAAAAGAATGAAATTAGAATACTCCTTAACACCATACACAAAAATAAACTCAAAATGGATTAAAGACCTAAATGTAAGACTGGACACTATAAAACTCTTAGAGGAAAACATAGGAAGAACACTCTTTGACATGAATCACAGCAAGATCTTTTTTGACCCACCTCCTAGAGTAATAGAAGTAAAAACAAAAATAAACAAATGGGACCTAATGAAACGTAAAAGCTTTTGCACAGCAAAGGAAACTATAATCAAGACAAAAAGACAACCCTCAGAATGGGAGCAAACATTTGCAGACAAATCAATGGACAAAGTATCCAAAACATACAAACAGCTCATGCAGCTCAATATTAAAAAAAAAAAAACCCAATCAAAAAATGGACAGAAGACCTAAATAGACATTTCTCCAAAGAAGACATACAGTTGGCCAAGAGGCACATAAAAAGCTGCTCAGCATCACTAATTATTAGGGAAATGCAAATCAAAACTACGAGGTATCACCTCACACTGGTTAGAATGGGCATCATCAGAAAATCTACAAACAACAAATGCTGGAGAGGGTGTGGAGAAAAGGGAACCCTCTTGTACTGTTGGTGGAAACGTAAATTGATACAGCCACTATGGAGAACAGTATGGAAGTTCCTTAAAAAATGAAAAATAGAATTACCATATGACCCAGCAATCCCACGATTGGGCATATACCCAGAGAAAATCATAATTCAAAAAGACACATGCACCCCAATGTTCATTGCAGCACTATTTACAATAGCCAGGTCATGGAATGAACCTAAATGCCCATTGACAGACGAGTGGATAAAGAAGATGTGGTACATATATACAATGGAATATTACTCAGCCATAAAAAGGAATGAAATTGGGTCATTTGTAGAGACGTGGATGGACCTAGAAACTGTCATACATTATGAAGTAAGTCAGAAAGAGAAAAACAAATATCATATATTAACACATATATGTGGAATCTAGAAAAATAGTAAAGATTAACTGGTTTGCAAGGCAGAAATAGAGACACAGATGTAGAGAACAAGCATATGGACACCAAGCGGGGAAAGTAGGAGGGATGTTGGTGGGATGAATTGGGAGATTGGGATTGACATATATATACTAATATGCATAAAATAGATAACTAATAAGAACCTGCTGTATAAAAATAAATAAATAAATAAAAATTTAAAAGCATGGTATTCATTGTTGTTTTGATTTGCATTTCCCCGATGATTAGTGATCTTGAGCACCTTTTCATGTACTTCTTGGCCATTTAGATGTCTTCTTTGGAAAAATGACCATTCAGGTCCTTCGCTCATTTTTAAATCAGATTGTATCTTTGCTATTGAGTTGTATGAGTTCCCTTTATAGTTTGGATATTAAGCTCTTATCAGACGGATGGTTTGAAAATATTTTCTCCCATTCAACTGTTTGCCTTTTCATTTTGTTAATTGTTTCTTTTTCTGGGAAGAGCTTTTTAGTATGATATAGTCCCACCTGTTTATTCTTGCATTTGTTGCTGGTGCTTTTGGTGAATAGCCAAAAAATCATTGCCAAGACCAATGTCAAAGCGTCTGTTTTCTTCTAGAAATTTTATGGTTTCAGGTCTCATGTTTACATCTTTATTGCATTTTGAGTTAACTTTTATGAGTGGTATAAAATAGAATTTCAGTTTCATTATTTTACATGTGATTATCTAGTTTTCTTTTTGAAGAGTCTTTTTCTTTTGAAGAGAATATCTTTTCCCCATTGAGTATTCTTGCCTTTTTTTGCCAATATTAGATGATTGTATATGCGAGGATTTATTTCTGGGCACCCCATTATGTTCCATTAGTCTATGTGTCTGTTTTTATGCCAGGATCATACTGTTTTCATTGCTATAGCTTTCTAATATGGTTTGCAATCAGGAGGTGTGATGCCTCCAGCTTTGTTCTTCTTCTTCAAGATTGCTTTGATTATCTGGGATCATTTGTGATTCCATACATATTTTAGGATTTTTTCTATTTCTGTGAAAAATGCCTTTGGAATTTTGATAGGTATTACATTGATGGCTCTGGGTAGTATAGATATTTTAACAACATTAACTGTTCTGACTCATGAACATGGGATAATTTTCTATTTATTTTTGTCTTCTTCAATTTCTCTCATCAAAATATTATACTTTTCGCTGTGCATATCTTTCACTTTCTTGGTTAAATTTATTCCTAAGTATTTTATTGGTTTTGATGCTATTATAAATGGGATTGTTCTTTTTATTTCTTTTTCAGACATTTTGTTGTTAGTGTATAGAACTGCAACTGATTTCTGTATGTTAATTTTGAGTTCAGCAGTTTGAATTTGTTGATTAGTTCTAACAGTTTTTTTTAGTGGAGCTTTATATATATTCATCTTCAAACAGAGCAATTTTACTTCTTACTTTCCAACTTTGACATCTTTTCTTTCTTTTTCATGCCTAATTTCTCTGACTAGGACTTCCAGTACTATGTTGGATAGGAGTGGTTAAAATGGGCACCCTTATCTTATTCCCAATTTTAGAAGAAAAATTTTCAACATATCACTGTGGAGTATGTTAGCTATAGACTTGTTATATATAGCCTTTATAATTTTAAGGTACTTTCTCTCTATACCCACTTTGTTGAGAGTTTTTATCGTGAAAGAATGTTGTATTTTGCCAATTTCTCTTTCTGCATCTACTGAAATGATCATATGATTTTAATCTTTCATTATATTAATGTGGTATATCACATTTATTGATTTGCATATGTTGAAGCATCCTTGCATACCAAGGATAAATCTCAGTAACCATTGTGTATAATCACTTTAATGTGATTTGATTGGTTTGCTAATATTTGGTTGAAAATTCTTGCTTCTATATTCATCAAGGATGTAGTGTCCTTATCTGACTTCGGTATCATGGTAATGCTGGCCTTAAAAATGAATTTAGGAGTGTTCTCTCATCTTTGATATTTTGGAAGAGTTTAAGAGGAATTTGCACTAATTATTATTTAAATGTTTGGTAGAATTTACCAGTGAAACCATCTGGTCTTGGGCTTTACTTTGTTGGGTAGTTTTTGATTATTGATTCAATTTCCTTGCTCATTATTGGTCTATTCAGATTTGCTGTTTCTTTAGGATTCAGCTTGGTAGATTATATATTTCTAGAATTTATCCATTTTTTCTAAGTTATCCAATTTATTGTCATATAATTGTTTATAGTAGTCTCTTATAATCCTTTTTATTTCTGTGCTATCTGTTGTAATGTCTCCTCATTCATTTCTGATTTTATTTATTTGAGTGTTCTGTCTTTTTTTCCCTTAGTCTAGCTAAAAGGTTTTACAATGTTGTTTATCTTTAGGAAAAAAAAAACAGCTCTTAGTTTCACTGATCTTCTCTACAGTTTTCCTAGCCTCTATTTCATTTATTTATGCTTTGATATTTATTGTTTCCTTTGTTCTGCTAACTTTGGATTTTATTTGTCCTTCTTCTAGTTCCTTGAGTGGTAGAGTTAGGTTGTTTATTTGAGAGCTTTCCTTTTCCTTAATGTGGGTATTTCTTGCTATAAACTTCCCTCCGAGAACTGTTTTTGTTGTATCCCATAAGTTTTGGTATGTTGTGTTGCCATTTGCATTTGTTTCAAGATGTTTTTCAATTTCCCTTTTGATTTCTCCTTTGGCACATTAGTTGTTCAAGATTGTGTTGTTTAATTTTCATATATTTGTGAATTTTCCAGTTTTTCTCCTATTATCAATTTCTAGTTTCATACTATTGTGTTCAGAAAGGTTTTTGGTATGATTTCAATCTTCCTAAATTTGTTAAGACTTGTTTTGTTACCTAATATATGATATATCTTGGAGAATGTTCCATGTGTACTTGAGAAGAATGTGTGTTCGGATGCTGGTGCATGGAAAGTTCTGTGTATGTCTGTTAAGTCCATTTGGTCTAAGTATAGCTCAACTCCAGATTTTCCTAATTGATTTTCTGTCTTGATGATCTATCCATTTTTGAAAGTGAGGTATTGAAGTGCCCTACTATTACTGTATTGTTGTCTATTTCTCCCTTTATATTTCTTAGTATTTCCTTAATATGTTTAGGTGCTGTTTTTGTGGGTGTATATATATTTACAATTGTTCTATCCTCTTAATGAATTGATTCTTTAATCATTATATAATGACCTTCTTTGCCACTTGTTACAGTTTTTGAGGTAAATCTATTGTGTCTTATGTACATATTGTTACCCTTTCTTTCTTTTGGTTTCCACTGCATGATATATATATTTCTATCCCTTCACTTTGAGCCTATGTGTATCCTTAAAGCTGAAGTGAGCCTCTTATAGGCAGCATATAGTTGGGTCTTGTTTTTATATCCACTCAGCCACTCAATGTATTTTAATTGGAAGATTGAATCCATTTACATTTACAGTAGTTATTGATAGGTGGGAAGTTACTAATGCCATTTTATTCATTGTTTTCTGACTGTTTTGTTGTTCCCTTATTCTCTTCTTCCTCTCTTGCTGCCTTTTTTTAAAAATAAATTTATTTATTTATTTATTTATTTTTGGCTGCTTTGGTTCTTCATTGCTGTGTGTGGCTTTCTCTAGTTGCGGTGAGTGAGGGCTACTCTTCGTTGGGGTGCTTGGGCTCCTCATTGCGGTGGCTTCTCTTGTTGCAGAGCTTGGGCTTTCGGAGTGCAGGCTTCAGTAGTTGTGGTCTATGGGCTCTAGAGTGCAGGCTCAGTAGTTGTGGCGCAAGGGCTTAGTTGCTCCACAGCATGTGGGATCTTCCCGGACCAGGGCTTGAACCTGTGTCCCCTGCATTGGCAGGAGGATTCTTAACCACTACGCCACTAGGGAAGCCCTCTTGATGTCTTCTTTTGTGAATGTGTTTTTCATAATGGTATGCTTTGATTCCCTTCTCTTTATCTTTTGTGTATCTACTGTAGGTGTTTGCTTTGTGGTTACCATAAGGCTCGTGTAAAGCATCTTTTAGATATAACAGTCTAATTTTTCCTGATAACAACTTAATTTTGGGAATTCCCTGGTGGCCCCATGGTTAGGACTCCATGATTCCACTGTAGGGGACCTGGGTTCAGTCTCTGGTTGGGGGACTAAGATCCTGTAAGTTGCATGTTGCGGCCAAGAAAAAATAATTTCAGTTGCATACAAAAACTCTACCCTTCTCCCCCCTTTTATGTTTTTGATGTTACAGTCTATACTTTTTGTATATTGTATCCATTAACTAATTATTGTAGCTATAGCTATTTTTATTTTATTTTATTTTATTTTTTTGTGGTACGCTGGCCTCTCACTGTTGTGGCCTCTCCCGTTGCGGAGTACAGGCTCCGGACGCACAGGCTCGGCGGCCATAGCTCACGGGCCCAGCCGCTCCGCGGCATGTGGGATCTTCCCAGACCGGGGCACGAACCCATGTCCCCTGCATCAGCAGGTGGACTCTCAACCACTGCGCCACCAGGGAAGCCCTATAGCTATTTTTAAATACTTCATGTCTTTGGAGTCAGTTACTGGAAATTTATTGTGTTTCTTTGGTGGTGTCATATTTTCTTGATTTTTCATGTTCTTTGAAGTCTTACCTTGCTATCTTCTCATTTGAAGCCTTTAGTGACTGACTTCAAGAGAGACATACTTTCCATCAGTCCTGCTAGGGATTCTCAGGCTTTCTCAGACCTTCTCTGGATAGGCTTTCTCCACACTCTTTGCTCCCCCTTGTGGCAGAATTCTTAAGCTGTGTGCCTTCTCTTGATCTTGCAAAGCCAGGCCTAGCACTTACAGCCTCTCTTTTGCTCTCCCAAGGTTGGTGTTAAATGCTCAAGTTTGTGACCTCTATCTGTCCCCCAGATTCTGGACTGCTCTCTGAATGTGCAGTATTTGCCATCTATAACAGCTCACTCTTATTTCCATCAAGAGTGCACACAGGGGTCTGGCCATGGGTTGCAGGGTGTGTGAGAGTGAGGCTCACAGGGTCTTGGGATTGCCTGTAGACCAGTTGGGGGGATTTGCAGGTGATGTATCCCCAGTGGCTCTTGGGAAGCTTCCAGTGGAGTCTGTGATGTGGTTAGTAGGATCTGTATCCCTTTGATATGTTTCATTCAGAGCCCTGGCTTCTATTCTCCCAGCTTTTCACTGCCCCCAAGTCATGCAGCTCATGACTCAGTACTCTGGAAGGGTAAGAGAGAGATGAGCCTCTTTGGCAACAGCCCACACAGCTGGAGTAGCCAGGTGCTCATTCCCATGCTCCTACTTACTCCTGTGGGAGAAATTACAAGCCAAGAAGGGCTCTCTTTAAGTGAGCTGTGCCACTTTGGGGAAGAGGTGAGGCAAGTAAAGTCATAATATTCCTTTTACCCTCTCCAATGTGTCAAAGTATCAAATCTTGGATTTGTTTTTACTCCTGTGGTGTGCTAGAACTTCTCCACTGGACTCTTAGATTTTCACAAAGACTCTCTCATCTGTGGGTTATTGTCTAAATCAGTGTTCTCCAGAGGCTCCTAGACCATGGCTAAGAGGGGCTGGAGCTGGTTCGTGGACCACTTTAGGTCCACAACTGGCACCAAGGTCTGCATACCTATTACCTAATTCACGGGTAAGCAGGAATCCTTTCAGCCTCCTTGTGTATGGTACTAGATCCCACAGCTCCCTCAAAGGCACTTTTGTTCATGGGTGGATGCCAAGTTTTGTTGTTGAGGGGGAATATTTGCAAGGGACATCTTGTCCAGCCATCTTGCCTATGTCACACCTATGGTATTTGGTTATAGCAGCCTGACTGGACTAAGACAATACCCATTTGGATAGGTATTATTCAAGAAAAAAGGAAAATAACCAGTGTTGGTGAAGATGTGGAGAAATTAGAGCCCTTGTGCATTGCTGTTGAAAACGTAAAATTGTACAGCCACTGTGAAAAACAGTTTTGTGTCTTCCAAAAAAGGTAAACATAGAATTACCATATGACCCATCAATTCCACTTCTAGGTATAAATCCAAAGAATTGAAAGCAGAGACTCAGACACATGTACACCCATGTTCCTAGCAGCATTGTTCACAATAGACAAAAGGCTGAAACAACAAAATGTCCATCAACAGATGAATGGATAAATAAAATGTGGTTTATATATATATATATATATATATAAATGAAATATTATTCAGCGTTAAAATGGAAAGATGTTCTCACATATGGTGCAACATGGATGAACCTTGAAAACATTATGCTAAGTGAAACAAGCCAGACACAAAAAGACAATTATTTTATGATTCCACTTATAGGAGTTACATAGAATGGGCAAATTCACAGAGACATAAAGTAGAAGAGAGGTTATCAGAGGATGGGGGAAAGGAAGTGAGGACTTATTGTTTAATGGGTACAGAGTTTCAATAAGAGCTGATGAAAAAGTTCTGGAAATGGATAGTAGTGAAGGTTTTATAATATCGTGAATGTACTTAGTGCCACTGAATTGTACACTAAAAATGGTTAAAATGGTATATATTGTATATATTTTTACCACGGTAAAAAAGAAAATTATAAAAAGAGAAAAGAAATTATTTTTAAAATTATGTTTCTTCTTTTCTCTTTAGCAATCGTTGATCTTTGGCCTTGATGCTATGTGGTACAAAAGCTAAAATATTTAAAATGCTGATTCTGGGAATTCCCTGGTGGTCCAGTCGTTAGGACTTCGTGCTTCCACTGCAGGGGCATGGGTTCGACCCTTGATCGGGAAACTAAGATCCTGCATGCTTCACGGTATGGTAAAAAAATAACAATAATAATAAAATGCTGATTCCTAAGTGAATCTATTTCATTGTACCTTGGAACCTGTGGATATAGTTACACTGCTGAGCTGAAAATGGAAGTATACTGTAAAAAAGCAAACAGATAACAATTCTGAAACTGCTGTAGATGTACACTGTGATTGAACAAATAAGTAAATGAATGATAAATAGTGAGAGTTGGGTTTCTCACTGTTGAAAAAGGGGTTTAAAAGCAAGCAAGGGTAGAAGCCTAGAGTGACCCATGTGTTATTGGATTAGAATTGGAAATCTTAGTATGAGCTCATGCTTTGCTGAATAGATACATATGGATGCATTTAGACATATGTATAGATATGTATACATAACTGGGCTAGTATATACACATATATTTTCTTGCTCTGATAGCTGAGAGTGCCTAGAAGCAATGACACCCCAGTGAACACATTTAGTGTCCAGAAATTGATACCTAATATCATTCTTTGATAAAAAGAATCAGAGCTCTTTAAAAAAATGACTGATTCTTAGGCTGGAGTAGGGAATATACAAGATGAGTCTGGAGCATTTTTGTAATGCCATAAAATAAGGAAATGGTCAACACACACACACACACACACACACACACACACTGTCACAATGATGGGAGATATATAAAGGGGACAATGGGGCCAACTTAAAGAGCTCCCAACCGCGAAAGCTGGAAAAATATGAACAATAAAAGAAAGTAGTATTGGATTATAAACCCAAACTACAAATAAATATCTATGACTCCTCACTGATATAAATAAATGATTGAATAGGTAAATAAGTGAAGAATAGAAAAATTTCTTTTGTATAAGAATTCTAAATGACCTGTATACTGCCTTCGAGGAGATGAAGCATAACTCTTCATTCCTTAAGGAGGTTGTGACTTGCTTCCAAAAAGTAGAGTATTAAAAAAGGGAGAAGTGAGAAAGTAACTTTACAGTGGAGAAATCTGGCAAACACTACCTTGGCCAGATTATCAAGGGTAACATCATCACTAACAAGTGATAGATAAGCTTATACCTTTGATATGATGTGGTGAGACTGTCACTTCACCTCTGTGATCATCTTCCCCAAAACCATAAACCCAGTCTAACCATGAGAAAAACATCAGACAAACATACCATGTTGTAAGGAGTCCCATACTAAAGCAGAGACCACATGTGCTTATTCAGTCCCAGTTAAGGTATTGGCTGACAGTCAGCATTAACCATCAGACATGAGAGTAAACAAGCCTTGCAATGATTCCAGTCTTCAGACTTCTAGTATTTCAGCTGAAGTTCTAGGAACTGTGGAGCAGAAACAAACCATCTCCTCTGTATGCTGTATGCACTGATACATAGAATCCATGAGCATAACAAGCTGCACAAACTAAGTTTGGGGATAATTTGCTATGTAGTCATAGAAACCGAAACAATCATAAAATGGCATTTTTCTAACAGCCTTATTGAAATATAATATTGGGTTGGCCAAGAAGTTCGTTGGGTTTTTCCGTAAACACAAACGAACTTTTTGGCCAACCCAATATACAGCATTAAAATTTGTCCCAATATTTTCTTCAAATTTTTAACAATTTTTACCTACAATACATTTAAGTCTATGATCCATTTAAAGTTAATATTTTGTATGGTGTGAGGTAAAGGTAGAAGTTTAGAAAAATTTTTTTGGATGTGGATATCCAGAATCATTGGCTGAAAAAATTATCTTTTCCTCATTTAATTGCCTTTCAACCTTTGAAAAAAATCAATTGACCATGAAGTTAAGGGTTTATTTCTGGACTCTATTTTGTTCCATTAGTCTCTATATTTATCTTTAGGCCAGTGCCACACTGTCTTCATTACAGTAGGTTTATAGTAAGTTGAAGTTGTGTAGCTTAAGCCCTCCAACTCTTCTTCTTTCCTAAATTGCTTGGCTATTCTGGGTCTTAGTATTTTGTGTTCCCACATAAATTTTTGGATCAGGCCATCAGTTTCTTTAAAAAAAAAAGTCTGCTAGGATTTTTGTAGGAATTGTGTTGAATATATAGATCAATGTGAGGAATTTAAGTCTTTAAGTTTTCTTTGCAGTATTTTGTAGTTTTTAGTGTATATAAGTCATATACTTCTTTTGTTAGTTATTTCTATTTTATTCTTTTTGATGTTATAAGGAATAAAAATGTATTTTTAATTTCATTTTCAAAATGTTAATTGTTTATGTATAGAAACACAATTGAATTTCGTATCTTGTATCCTATGATCATTCTGTATATGCTTATTAGTTCTAATGTTTTTGTAGACTACATAAAAGATCATGCCATCTACAAATAGAGTTTTCATTTCTTTTCAAATTTAGATGCCTGTTACTTCATTTTCTGTCCTTATTGCTCTGGCTAGAACATCCAGTAAATATTGAGTAGAAGTAGTGAGAACATACATACTTGCCTTGTTCCTGATCTTAAGGGGGAAGCATTCAGCTTTTCATCATTAAGTATAATGCTAACCATAGGGTAAATTATTGTAGTTCCTCTGTATATGAGGAGTCATTTATCTCTTGCTCCTTTCAAGATTTTCAGTTTTTGGCTCTCAAAAGTTTGACTATGATGTGGCTACATGTGGATCCCTTTGCATTTATCCTACTTGGGACTGAGCTTCATTGACCCCCCAATTAATGTTTTTCACCAAACTTTGATAGTCTTTTAGTACTATGTCTTCAAATATTTTTTCTGCTCTTCTCTCTCTCCTCTTCTTAGATTCCTATTACATGTAAGTTGGTAAGCTTGAAGTTGTCCCACAGGTCACTAAGGGTCTGTTCATTTTTCTTCAATCTTTTTTTCTCTGTTTTTTAGACTGGATGACTCTTCTCTGCAATTTCAAATATAATGTTGAATATAGTAAATTTTTCATATCAATTATTCTAATTGCAACGGTACTTTATATTTGGTTCTTTCTAAAGTTTATCTTTTTAAATTATTTATTCATTTATTTAATTTTTGGCTGCATTGGATCTTCGCTGCTGTACACTGGTTTTCTCCAGCTGCTCAGAGCAAGGGCTACTCTTCATTGTGGTGCACAGGCCTCTCACTGTGGCGACCTCTCCACAACTAGGCACGCAGGCCTCAGCAGTCGCGGCACACGGGCTTTGGCAGTTGTGGCTCACAGGTTCTACTACAGTGCAGGCTCAGCAGTTGTGGCGCACGGGCACAGCTGCTCCATGGCATGTGGGATCCTCCCAGACCAAGGCTCGAACCTGCATCCCCTGAACCGGCAGGCGGATTCTTAACCACTGCGCCACCAGGGAAGCCCTAAAGTTTTTTTTTTTTAATTGAGATTGATCTTAAAACAACAACAACAAAACCTTTTTAACAATTGGCCATTCACTAAGTTACAAGTTACATTTTATTTTTATTTATTTATTTATTGGCCATGCCGTGCGGCTTGTGGGATCTTAGTTCCCTGACCAGGGATCAAACCCATGCCCCTTACAGGGGAAGCACGGAGTCCTAACCACTGGACCATCAGGGAATTCCCTGAGACTTGCTCTTTTTTGTATCATTGTCATTATATTTTCCCTTTATTCATAAACAGTGCTGCCTTTAATTCTCTGAACATATTTATCAGCTGCTTTGAAGTCCTTGTCTGCTAAATCCAACACCTGTGCTCACTCAGGCAGTTCCTACTGACTACTTTTTTCCTGAGTTTGGGTCACTCTTTCCTGCTTCATGTCTTGTCATTTTATTTTCGAAAACTGGACATTTTATATAATATATTGTAGGAGCTCTAGATTCTTGTTTTTCCCCTGAGGGTGTTGCTCGTTTTGTTTGTTTCATTTATTTGTAGCCTTCCTGGGCTTAATCTGTGGAATCTGTCTCCCCCTACTTTCTACTTTCTGGTCTTTGATGGCTCTGCCTTTTTCTTTTTTTTTTTAATTCTGTTTTTCCTTTTGAGTTTGGCTTCCTAGGAGTCACCTCTCTGTTTTCATATTTTAATGGTCAGTTAACAATTGGTTAGAAGTTGTGCTCAAACAACTTGTGTCAGTAAGGCATCCACCCACTGCTGATGGATTTGTGTGTGGTTTTAAGTGTGTGTACAAATTCAGGCCATTTCCAATTACTCCCCAGCTATTAATTTTCACCAGGTCCTCTCAGGTCTCCCTCTGCATTCATTCAGCCTCCTGGACAGCCATGGATAGTTCCTCTATGCCTCTTTCATAACCAGAATTTCCCTCTTGAATCTCAACTTGTTGGCTAGTCTGCCACTGACTCCAACCAGGGCTTCCCCGTGAGTTTAGCATTGTTCCTGGCTTTCCTTGCTCATTTTCTACCAAATTTGCTACTTTTACTGACAATGCCATTGGACACAGGTTGTTTTTTTTTCTTTCTTTCAAGTCCATGTTTTATTTTTTATAATTGATTAATACCTTTTGATTCAATAATTCTACTTAAAAATTGTATCTTGAGTTTACAAAAATGATCTTATACAGGAGTGGTTGTCACAACATATGCCAGTAAAAATAAATAATTGCTAGCCCATTATCAACAGGGAATTATTTTAATCAATTACAGAGAACTATGCCTTTGCTAAAAATGAGGATGTAGATTTGTTGTCATGGAAAGTTGTCTGTGATATGTGAACTGCAAAAATTTATATACATAAACTGAAAAAATTTATAAAACACTATGTTTAACACCCATTTTTGTTTTAAAATTTAAATAAAGTGGACATGTGTTTGACTATTCATACACATATGCATAGAAATGGAATATGGAATATGCATATTCCACTTTCTGGAAGTGTACAACAAAACACTTAACATTATTTTTCTCCTTATAGATGGTATTAGCATATTTAAATTTTTTTATCATTCTATATTGTTTATTTTTAATTGTTGTGAATATATAACATAAAATTTACCATCTTATCCATTTTTAAGTGTTCACTTCAGTAGTGTAATGTATCTTCACATTGCTGTGCAACCAAATACAGAACTCTTTTCATCTTACAAAACTGAAACTACACCCATTAAACAATGACTACCTTCCCCCCGAGCCCTTGGCAACTACCATTCTATTTTCTGTTTCTATGAATGTGACTACTCTGCATACTTGGTATAAGTGGAATTGAGCATAGGTTTTCCATCATCTATTCCAAACCAAGTTAACCCCTTCTACCAGTGAAGCCATTGATTTTTCACTGCCAGCTCCACTGTGGTAGAACAAGCTCACCTACTGATATGGAGGTAGGATGGGAGCAGTCCCAGAAAAGAATACCATAGACTCTCATTGTTCGTACTTGAAATTCAGTTTTTCATGAATAAATGTTTCTTGATTTTTTTACTTGCTTCTGTTCAAGTGCCAGAGCTCCGAAATGGTGATTGTTTTTTTTTTTTTAACAATATTGTTGAATTTTACAATTGTTTTGTGGCAGAGGATTTTTATTGTCTTCATCACTACATCATAGCCAGAAGCTCCCATGTTTCTTTTTAAAAATAACATGTGTTGTTTATGGCTGATAGAGAAATGGCAAAACTTCATTTAAAAAGCAAGGAAATTGTGCTTCCCTGGTGGCACAGTGGTTGAGAGTCCACCTTCCGATGCAGGGAATACGGGTTCGTGCCCTGGTCCGGGAAGATCCCACATGCCATGGAGCGTCTAGGCCCGTGAGCCATGGACGCTGAGCCTGTGCGTCCGGAACCTGTTGCTCCGCAACGGCAGAGGCCACAACAGTGAGAGGTACTGCAATAAATAAATAAATAAATAATAAAAATAAAAATAACATGTGGTTTTGAATTTTCATTAGTTCTTATGGCTTCTACCTAATTAGTCTGGACTAGTATGAACTAGTCTGAACTAGTAAGATACAGTTATTCAGTGCATCAAATACTTGTTGAGCACCAACAATGGGCTTGACTAGGTTTACAGCCTTAATTACAAGCCCAAACACAATAACTTCTCCCAGTATTACAATTCAATGTGTCTTAATAAAATAGAGCCATGGTTCTGGACCTTTAGTGTGCATAAGAATCACCCAGGGCACCTGCTAAAAATATAGATTCCTGGCCAACAAGAATTTATTTGTAGATTCTGATTTGGCACGTTTAGGGTAGAACCCAGGAAACTATATTTTTAACAAGATTCCCAAATAATTCTGGTGAAATTGGTCCAAGGACTGTACTGGATAAATACTAATTAAAAACGAAGGCTCTTATCTGAAGAAAAATGGGCATGTATTCTGCCTATACTTTTACATCCAGGTAACTGAGACTGAAGTATTTTACTTTGTTTTTTGTTACACTCATATCATATCATATGTGCCCTTATCACATCATCAGTTTGAGGGTATTACTGATGGTGTATTGTGTTATCTACAGTTTTGTCTGCTCAACATGACTTTCTCCTACCCCATTCCTCCTCTTTCTTTTCTGTTGGGATGACTCCACTCACTGACCACAGGAGTGGTTGGCCAAAATGTTCCATTGGCCAAAATGTTTAATTCAGGAATGGGCAAGTGATCTTAGATAGTCACTGAGGGAAATTTCTAGTTCTTGCTGGAACTTGAGTAAGAAATTCTATCTCTGCAATTAAGAGATATAAAGATGGTGGAAACCTATACTTGTTACTACCATGGGAGAAGATTTTCCAAAAGATAGCACACACACAGAGGAAATCAAAGAGGGAAAGTGAAAACCACCCTTTGAGTGTCTGGAACCAGATATACCTGAAGCTCTGGACTTTCGGTTGGTACAAAACAGTAGATTTCTCTCTTGTTTAGTTTGAGGAACTTTCCTGGTGGTGCTCCCAATGCAGGGGGCCCTGGTCAGGGAACTAGATCCTGCATGCCACAACTAAAAGAGCCTGCATGGTGTAACAAAGACCTGGCACAGCCAAATAATTTTTTTTTTTAGAAAAAGAAAGCTACTTATAAAAAAATATAAAACTAGTTTGAGTTGAGTTATCCTTCAC
The DNA here is from genome assembly GCF_937001465.1 of Orcinus orca. Classification (NCBI taxonomy): domain Eukaryota; kingdom Metazoa; phylum Chordata; class Mammalia; order Artiodactyla; family Delphinidae; genus Orcinus; species Orcinus orca. The sequence goes on from NC_064580.1 coordinate 75,271,880, forward strand.
TTGAAACTGAAATTGTCAAAACAAACCTTGCCACTGAGTAGCATTTCTCCACTTATGCCATCAGTCCCCTGCTTCTGGTCACACACAGACACACATACATAGCCATTCCCCCTTTGTCAGCAGTTCTGGGAATAGCTTCCATATTAAAAAGACATACCGATATTTTGTTTCTCAGATCTTAATACAGATTTATCAAGATATAATTTTAATTAAAAATAAGCACTACCAAGTAATGTCCATAGATGATATATGAAAGATTCTAATTCCCCAGTTTAGCTCAAACACTACTCTTTTTTTTTAACATCTTTATTGGAGTATAATTGCTTTACAATGGTGTGTTGTTTCTGCTGTATAACAAAGTGAATCAGCTATATATATACATATATACCCATATCTCCTCCCTCTTGCATCTCCCTCCCACCCTCCCTATCACACCCCTCTAGGTGGTTACAAAGCACTAAACTGATCTCCCTGTGCTATGTGGCTGCTTCCCACTAGCTATCTATTTTACAATTGGTAGTGTATATACGTCCATGTCACTCTCTCATTTTGTCCCAGCTTACCTTTCTCACTCCCCGTGTCCTCAAGTCCATTCCCTACATCTGCATCTTTATTCCTGTCCTACCCCTAGGTTCTTCAGAACCTTTTTTTTTTTGATTCCATATATATGTGTTAGCATACGGTATTTGCTTTTCTCTTTATGACTTACTTCACTCTGTACGACAGCCTCTAGGTCCATCCACCTCACTACAAATAACTCAATTTCGTTTCTTTTTATAGTTGAGTAATATTCCATTGTATATATATGCCACATCTTCCTTTAACCATTCATCTGTCGATGGACACTTAGGTTGCTTCCATGTCCTGGCTTTTGTAAATAGAGCTGCAATGAACACTGTGGTACACGACTCTTTTTGAATTATAGTTTTCTCTGGGTATATGCCCAATAGTGGGATTGCTGGGTCATATAGTAGTTCTATTTTCAGTTTTTCAAGGAACCTCCATACTGTTCTCCACAGTGCCTGTATCAATTTACATTCCCACCAACAGTGCAAGAGGGATCCCTTTCCTCCACACCCTCTCCAGCCCTTATAATTTCTAGATTTTTTGATGATGGCCATTCTGACCAGTGTGAGATGATATCTCATTGCAGTTTTGGTTTGCATTTCTCTAATGATTAATGATGTTGAGCAATCTTTCATGTGTTTGTTGGTAATCTGTATATCTTCTTTGGAGAAATGTCTATTTAGGTCTTCTGCCCATTTTTGGATTGGGTTGTTTGTTTTTTTGATAGTGAGCTGCATGAGCTGCTTGTATATTTTGGAGATTAATCCTTTGTTAGTTGCTTCATTTGCAAATATTTTCTCCCATTCTGAAGGTTGTCTTTTTGTCTTGTTTATGGTCTCCTTTGCTGTGCAAAAGCTTTTAAGTTTCATTAGGTCCCATTTGCTTATTTTTGTTTTTATTTCCATTTGTCTAGGAGGTGAATCAAAAAGGATCTTGCTGTGATTTACGTCATAGAGTGTCCTGCCTATGTTTTCCTCTAAGAGTTTGATAGTTTCTGCCCTTACATTTAGGTCTTTAATCCATTTTGAGCTTATTTTTGTGTATGGTGTTAGGGAGTGTTCTAATTTCATTCCTTTACATGTGGCTGTGCAGTTTTCCCAGCACCACTTATTGAAGAGGCTATCTTTTCTCCATTGTATATTCTTGCCTCCTTTATCAAAGATAAGGTGACCATATGTGTGTGGGTTTATCTCTGGGCTTTCTATCCTGTTCCATTGATCTATATTTCTGTTTTTCTGCCAGTACCATACTGTCTTGATGACTGTAGCTTTGTAGTATAGTCTGAAGTCCAGGAGCCTGATTCCTCCAGCTCCGTTTTTCTTTCTCAAGATTGCTTTGGCTATTCTGGGTCTTTTGTGTTTCCATACAAATTGTGATATATTTTCTTCTACAGTGCTATTGGTAATTTCATAGGGATTACATTGAATGTGTAGATTGCTTTGGGTAGTATAGTCATTTTCAAAATATTGATTCTTCCAGTCCATGAACATGGTATATCTTTCCATCTGTTTGTGCCATCTTTGATTTCTTTCATCAGTATCTTACAATTTTCTGAGTAGAGTTATTTTGCCTCTGTAGGTAGGTTTATTCCTAGGTATTTTAGTCTTTTTTTTTTTTTTTTTTTTTTTGCGGTACACGGGCCTCTCACTGTTGTGCCCTCTCCCGTTGTGGTGCACAGGCTCTGGACGTGCAGGCTCAGCGGCCATGGCTCACAGGCCCAGCCACTCCACGACATGTGGGATCCTCCCGGACCAGGGCATGAACCTGTGTCCCCTGCATCGGCAGGCGGACTCTCAACCACTGTGCTACCAGGGAAGTCCTAGTCTTTTGATGTGCTGGTAAATGGGATTCTTTCCCTGATTTCTCTTTCTGATCTTTCATTGTTAGTGTATAGGAATGCAAGTGATATCTGTGCATTAATTTTGTATCCTGCAAGTTTACCAAATTCATTGATTAGCTCTAGTAGTTTGCTGGTGGCATCTTTAGGATTCTCCTTGTATAGTATCATGTCATCAGCAGTTATACATTTATATATCCACGTGCCTTCCTCCATTTCCCTTAGTTCTCCATCCCTTATTATAGATCCAGTGGTCTGTAAATAAGGACATTTTTGTCTGTGAGCTTAAATCTTTTGCAGGTTCCTAGTAATAGAATAATATATGAGACTCAATGGCATTCATTCTCATAATAATGTCAGTTCATTTCAAATATAAGTGAATACATTTTTTAAAACCTAAAATATGTATTTCATAGTCGTAACTATTGTAGTATAAGAATAACATAACTTTATTCATCACTTGGTCAGAAACAGGAAAGCTCAAACCTTTATCAATCAAGAATATAATGACATTAGCATTTGGACCTAATTAAAGAATAAGCAGTTTTCCCTCTGCTAGCAAATCATGTATAGAAATAAAACATATTTCAATAAAATGCCATTTTGTATTACACTTTAATTACCTCTGTTTTTATTAAACCCCAAACGAAACAAAGTTTCTGTGGGTCAATGAAAGTAGCTTAAAAAATAAGGAGAGCATTAGTGATGGAAGTGGTACTTGTTCTGGGAAACATCTGCTGTTCTATCACTTATCATTACAGCTATATTTGATTTTCCACACAGAAAATTGTTTGCACCTGGCCTCAGTATTTTTTTCCAACACATATTTACAGCATATCATTAACACTCACTGTTTCCTCTGCTAAACAACACTTCACACTCTTGAACCAGTGCTGCTATTCATGTCAGAAGAAGGTGATTTGTCCATTTATCACTGTTCTGTCAGCATTTAGGTACCTGGACTCAGGTATTCTCTTCAGAAGGCATTAGAAATGATTGTTTGCACTGAGTGTTGTCAACCATGCTGTATAATTAAATCAGGCAGAAGAAATAGTTTGAGTTGCATAGTGAGATTATACACTTTCAAGGATACACAGGTACCACTGGTTGCATTCTATTACCATATTATATCAGGTTAAAGTTTAGAGCCTTTGGAAAATATGATCTTCATATGCTTGACACCACCAATTAAGCTTAATTAGTGTCACTTAGCTCACTTTTAATTCTTTTGCTCACTTCCCAGTATCTTTTTAAGAATTGAACAGCGCCATATCTCTTGCATTAGGTAAAGAGGGATGTGATCTGTCTCTCAATTCCTAGATATAATCCAACCTCCTTAGCAAGTAACCTGGGCCTGATTGATCAAGTTTTATTGTTAGGGACCAGTTTTCATGGACAACATGGCCCACTTAAGATGGAACTCATTTAATTTTGTTGAAATATTAGACTGGGCGTTCATTTATTTGATGGTGTAGTATACTCTGCACTACACTATGCTAGTGAAAACTGTACCCATAAACCTCTTTCTTAGCAGCCTACATTATTAGACTGGAAGATTCTAAATATGAAATATGTTACTTTCTTTTAATGGAGGTCAAATAAGAAAACTCTCCCACAGTGAGGTTATAGATAGCTATCATGGCTTTTCTAATCTAAAGTTGATGGGTAAAAAATTCTACAGAAACTGAGCTACTAAAATTGTCCAGTATGTTGCGTTTAAATAAGTGAAAGAGATTTGCATCAAAATCAAGCATTTGACTACGACTCTCTCTTTTTAGTTTAATCCCCTGAACTACCACCAAATGAAAGGAACAATACCAGGGTGGTAGAGGAAAGGGGGCAGGGAGTGTGGGTACTCTGCATTTAGATTTATCTGTTGCTTTTATAAAATTCAAATTATCCCCCCAATCCAAAGTACCAGATCCACACATGTTTTAATTGTCCTGGCTTTGGAACCAGATTGCCTGAGTTCAAACTGTGGCTTTGTCACTTAGTTGTATTGATACTGGGCAAGTTATTTAATCTGTATATTTCTCAGTTTCCTCATCTATAAAAATGGGGATAATAATAGTGTCTACTTCATTGATTTGAATTAATGTATATGAAGCATCTAAAAAATATCTGTTACTGTGTATGTGCTATGTAAGTGTTAAGTAATAGCTAATTATTAGTCTTATTTTTATAAAATCTAATTAATAAAAGTTAAACTTGGCTTTAAAAACACACATTTTTCATTATAAAGAGAAGATTGCTTTGCTTGTTGTGTTTTTCCTATTGACCTCGTTTATTTAATTGTTAGACATTTTCTCTGACCTTTCTCTTGCTATCACATTGAGATTGTCCAGAAATCGAAACCTCCATTTCAGCAGGCATATCATAGCTCTCTCTCAGCATGTTCAAATAGAGTGAGAACAGCATTTGTGACATACTGCCCTCAGCTCACTGACCCAATTCAACTTGGGTCCATGCTGAAAGTTTCAATTGGAATTTGGAAGTACTTTCGCTGATGATCAATTTTAAGAGCTATCTTCTCCTGAAAGCCTACCAATCTAAATTACATGGCAGCTTCAGGAAGCAGAATAAGTAGACATTTCCTTGCTGGCAAAATGAGTGGGAGTTTGAATCCTGTATTTTTACAAATTACAAGTGTATACACAATATTTTTTTTTGCCACCATACCAATGCTGAGATGATTCTTTATCTAAAAAGGAGATCTTTTTAGCTCTACAATTCTGATTTCCTGATTAAAAATTGTTATGTTAGGTGTTTCTATAACCAACCCTTATATAGCCTGAACTTTATTTCTACTCCTATTATTTTAATTTAGCAAAAGTTTCTTTATTTTGTTATAAGCACTTACTCAATTTTGAACTTAATTCCCAATGTACAATTTTTTAAAATTAATAACAAGTGTGTTTTGTACTTTAGAGAAAACAATGGAGAATTTTGACCTGCTTTAGGCAAAGAAAGAAGACAAAACCAAGAAACTCTCAAGGCTTTTTCTAGTAGTAGCCGTCTATTGCCCGTAAAGTAGCATCTTTTACTCTGTCATTTACTGAGATACTAATTTGGGTTTGTTCTCTCAGTTTGTAGACATTTTCTCTTTCTCATTCCAAGAAAGGATATATACTCTGATTTTGAGTAGCTTGTTTCAGAGAGTGGTAATTCTTTTTTTAACATCTTTATTGGAGTATAATTGCTTTACAATGTTAGTTTCTGCTGTATAACAAAGTGAATCAGCTATACATATACATATATCCCCACATTCCCTCCCTCTTGTGCCTCCATCCCACCCTCCCTATCCCACCCCTCTAGGTGGCCACAAAGCACTGAGCTGATTTCCCTGTGCTATGTGGCTGCTTCCCACTAGCTATTTTACATTTGGTAGTGTATATATGTCAATGGAGAGTGGCAATTTTTAAATGATTTTTTGTTGCCACTGAAGAATTGTTGTAGGGTGCAAGATTTGGAGAAAACCTAGAACTGAAGTTTTGCTGAGAAGGACAGACATATTATTTTAAAACACACAAAACTAAAGACTTAAGAAAATATCATTCAGAAACACTGAGATGACAAAGAGTCTCTGCTCTCAAAAAGTTCGTCTATTAGGCAGACAGTTCTGTCTGCAATGACAATGCTAAGCAATGTTATAGAAGTATAGAGAATATACTTTAACCTGGACTGAGGATGACAGGGAAGACTTTGAGGAGAGGTAATATCTAAGAAACATCTTAATGTAGGAGATATCCAGGCAAGGAATGACATTCAAGAAATTAGGAGTGGGGCTTCCCTGGTGGTGCGGTGGTTGAGAGTCCGCCTGCCGATGCAGGGGACGCGGGTTCGTGTCCCGGTCCGGGAGGATTCCACATGCCGCGGAGCGGCTGGGCCTGTGAGCCATGGCCACTGAGCCTGCGCGTCCGGAGCCTGTGCTCCGCAATGGGAGAGGCCACAACAGTGAGAGGCCCGTGTACCGCAAAAAAAAAAAAAAAAAAAAGAAAGTAGGAGTGGCATGTGCAAATGCACAGGCAACAGAGAGCATGGCACCTTCAATTAACTGCAAATAATTTTGAATGATTAGAGCACAGATTGCAGAAGGGTAGGGGTAGAGATTAGAAAGACATTAGAATATTTCAAGCAGAGGAATGATGTGATTATATATGCATTTTGGAAAGGTTGTCCAGGTAGCACTGTGTTAAAAGGATTGTAGGGAACCAAAAGTGGAGGCAAGCAGACCAGTTCACTTAGAATAGTGCAGGGTGTCCAGGTGAGAGGTGATGATGTTTTGAACAAGAGTAGTGACAGTGGGATCTAAAAGAAGAGACATATTAAAGAGAAATTTAAGAAATAGAATCACAAGAATTTGGTGACAAGAATCGGTAGGGGTATTAAAAAGACAGTAAGTAATATTAGTAAAACATTATGGTTATCATCATTAATTTAATTAGCCAATACTTATTGAAAACCTATGTTGTGCCAGCAGCTATACTAGACATTGGCAACACGTGTGAACTTTCAATGAACCCAGAGGTGTGAGCATCTATGCTAATATGAAAAATATAAGGATGGTTTAACATTAAAAAAAAACTATTAATGTTGTTTACAATATTAACAGATTATAGGAGTGGAAAACATGATCAGTGCCTATCCCAGAATAGACTGTCAATAAATAGATGCCAAAAAGGTTTTTGTCAAAATTCTATACCTATTCATATTAAAAACTCTTAGAAAACTAGGAATAGAAGTCAAATTTCTTAACCTAATTAAGAGTGTCTACAAGAATCCACAATAAACATTAAACTTAATGGTGAAAGATTTTAAACATTTCTTTTTTCCAGCTAGGAAAAATAGAAATATGTATGCTGTTACCACTTCTGTTCAGCATTATATTGGAGGTGTCAGGCAGTGCAGTAAGACAAGAAAAAGAAATAAAAGTTATAAGGTTCAAAAGGAAGATAATACTGTCATTAGTTACAGATTATTTAATTATCTACATAGAAAACAAAAAAGAATATATGGATAAAGTATTAATAAGAGAGTTTAGCAAGGTTGTTAGATACAATATTAACTATAAAATTAATTTTGTTCTTATACATCAGCAGCAAGTTATTATAAAAAAATTTTTTTAAACACTATAAGATATCCTAACAAACAAAAGTCCAAGACCAGGTGGCTTCACAGGTGAATTCTACCAAACATTTAAAGAAGAATTAATACCCATCCTTCTCAAAATATTCCAAAAAATTGAATAGGAAGGAAATTTCTGAACTCATTTCATGAGGCTGGCATCACTTTGATACCAAAACCAGACAAAGATAACATAAGAACAGAATATTACAGCCCAATATCACTGATGAACATAGATACAAAAATCCTCAACAAAATATTAGCAAACCAAATCTAACAGTACATTAAAAAGATCATATACCATGATCAAGTGGGATTTATCCCAGGGATGCAGATATGGTCAATATCTGCAAATCAATCAATGTGATACACCACATAAACAAATTGAAGAATAAAAATCATATGATCATCTCAATAGATGCAGAAAAAGCTTTGACAAAATTCAACATCCATTTATGATAAAAACACTCAACAAAGTGGGTATAGAGGGAACATACTTCAATGTAATAAAGACCATGTGTGACAAACCCATGGTTAACATCATACTCAATGGTGAAAAACTGAAAGCATTTTTTCTAAGATCAGGAACAAGACAAGGATGCCCACTCTTGCTACTCTTATTCAACATAATATTGGAAGTACTAGCCACAGGAATTAGGTAAGAAAAATAAGTTTTAAAAATCCAAACCAGAAAGGAAGAAATAAAACTGTCACATTGCAGATGACATGGTACTACACACAAAAAATTCTAAAGATGCCACCAAAAAGCTATTAGCACTAATAAATGAATTCAGTAAAGTTGCAGAACACAAAATTAATATACAGAAATTTGTTGCATTTCTATACAGTATCAATGAACTATCAGGAAGAGAAATTAAGAAAACAATCCTATTTACAATTGTTTCAAAAAGAATAAAATACTTAGGAATACATCTAACCAAGGAGGTAAAAGCCCTGTACTTGGAAAACTATAATTCAATAATGAAAGAAATTGAAGACTACACCAACAAATAAAAAGATACATTGTGCTCATGGATTGACATAATTAATATTGTTAAAATGACCATACTACCCAAGGAAATTTACAGATTCAATGCATCACCTATCAAAATAACAAGGGCAGTTTTCACAGGACAAGAGCAAATAATTTAAAAATTTGTACCAAACACAAAAGACCCCAAATAGCCAAAGCAATATTGAGAAAAAAGAACAAAACTGGAACTATCACCCTCACAGACTTCAGACTACACTACAAAGTTACAGCAACCAAAACAGTATGGTACTGGCATAGAAACAGACAAACAGACACCTAGATCAATGGAATCAAATAGAGATTCCATAAATAATCCCACTCTTATATGGTAAATTAATATTCAACAAAGGAGTTAAGAATATACAATGGGGAAAAGACAGCCTCTTCAATAAATGATGTTGGGAAAACTGGATAGCTACATGCAAAACAATCAAACTGGACTAATTTCTTACATCGTATAAGAAATAAACTCAAAATGGATTAAGACAAATATGAGACCTGAAACCATAAAATTTCTAGAAGAAAACATAGGCAGTACACTCTTTGACATCAGTCTTAGAAATATTTTTTTTGGGATATGCCTCGTCAGGCAATGGAAACAAAAGCAAAAATAAACAAATGGGATTACATCAAATGAAAAAGTTTTTGCACAGCAAAGGAAACTGTCAACAAAGTAAAAAGGCAGATTACTGAATGGGAGAAGGTATGTGAAAACGATATATCCAATAAAGGGTTAATATCCAAAATACACAAGGAACTCATACAACTCAACATCAAAAAAACAAAAAAACCCTGGGCTTCCCTGGTGGCTCAGTGGTTGAGAGTCCGCCTGCCGATGCAGGGGACGCGGGTTCGTGCCGTGGGGCGGCTGGGCCCGTGAGCCATGGCCACTGAGCCTGCACGTCTGGAGCCTATGCTCTGCAACGGGATAAGCCACAACAGTGAGAGGCCTGTGTACCGCAAAAAAAAAAAAAAAAAAAGGACAGAGAATCTGAATAGACATTTTTTCAAAGAAGACATGCAGATGGCCTACAGACACATGAAAAGATGCTCATCACTATTCAACAGGGACATGCAAATTGAAACCACAATGAGATATCATCTCACACCTGTCAGAATGGCTATTATCAAAAAGACCATAAAAAACAATTGTTGGTGAGGATGTGGGGAAAATGAAAACAGAACCCTTGTGCACTGTTGGTGGGAATGTAAATTGGTGCAGCCACTATGGAAAACAGTATGGAGGTTCCTCAAAAACTAAAAATAGAACTACCATATCATCCAGCAACTGCATCCCTGGGAATATATCTGGAAAAAACTGAAACACTAATTTGAAAAGATACATGTACCCCAATATTCATAGCATCACTATTTACAATAGTCAAGACATGGAAGCAATCCAAGTGCCCATCAACAGATGTTTGGATTAAGAAGATGTGGTATATATACACATGGACTATTACTCAGCCATAAAAGAAGAATGAAATAGTGCCATTTGCAGCAACATGGATGGACCTAGAGAATATTATGCTTATTTAAATAAGTCGGATGGAGGGCTTCCCTGGTGGCGCAGTGGTTGAGAGTCTGCCTGCCGATGCAAGGGACACAGGTTCGTGCTCCGGTCCAGGAAGATCCCACATGCCACAGAGTGGCTGGGTCCGTGAGCCATGGCCACTGAGCCTGTGCGTCTGGAGCCTGTGCTCTGCAATGGGAGAGGACACAACAGTGAGAGGCCCGTGTACTGCAAAAAAAAAAAAAAAATAAGTCAGATGGAGAAAGACAAATACTGTATGATATCACTTATATGTGGAATCTAAAAAATAATCCAAATGAATGTATATGCAAATCAGAAACAGACTTATAGATATAGAAAACAAACTTGTGGTTAACAAAGAGGAAAGAGAAGAGGAGAGAGACAAATTGGGGTATTGGATCAACAGATACAAACTACTATATATAAAATAGATAGGCAACAAGGATATACTGTATAGCACAGAGAATTAGAGCCATTATCTTGAAATAAGCTATAAGGGAGTATGTGCAAAAAATACTGAATTACTATGCTGTACACCTGAAACTAACATAATATTGTAAATCAAATATGCTTTAAGAAAAAAAGCAAAAAAGACCATAAATAACAACTGTTGGTGAGGATGTGGAGAAAAGGGAACACTCATGCACTTTTGGTGGGAATATAAATTGGTGCAGCCACTATAGAAAAAAGTGTGGTTCCTCAAAAAATTAAATATAGAACTACCATATGATCCAGCAATTCCACTTCTGGGTATTTATCTGAAGAGAATGCAAACACTAATTTGAAAAGATATATGCAACCCTATGTTCACTGCAGCATTATTTACAATAGCCAAGATAGGGAATCAACTTAAGTGTCCATGGATATGTGAATAGATAAAGAAGGTGTGGTGTATAAATATATATAATGGAATATTATTGAGCTATAAAAAAATAAAATCTTGCCATTTACAACAACATGGGTAGACCTACAGGGTATTATACTAAATGAAATAATTCAGACAAAGAAAGACAAATACCATATGATTTCACTTATATATGGAATCTAATAAACAAAACAAATAAACAAAACAAAAATAGTCATAGATACAGTGAACAAACAGATGGTTGCCAGAAGGAAGTGGGGGTGAGGGGAGGAGAGAAATATGTGAGGGGGATTAAGAGGAACAAACCTCCAGTTACAAAATAAATGAGCCATGGGTATGAAATGTACAGTATGGAGAATATGATCAATAATAATGTAATATCTTTGGTAACTAGCAGTATTGTGGTGATCATTTTGGAATATATAGAAATAATATATCACTATGTTGTGCACCAGGAACTAACATAGTGTTATAGGTCAATTATACTTCTAAAACAAACAAACAAACAAACAAACTCATAGAAAAAGAGATCAGATTTGTGGTTACCAGAGGAAGAGGGGTGGGGGAGGCGGAATTGGATGCAGGTAGTGAAAAGGTAAAATCTTCCAGTTATGAGATAAATAAGTACTAAGGATGTAATGTACAACATCATAAATATAATTAACAGTGCTGTATATTATATATGAAAGTTGTTAAGAGAGTAAATCCCAAGAGTTCTCATCACAAGGAAAAATATTTTTTTCTTTTATTTTGTATCTATATGAGATGATGGATGTTCACTAAATTTACTGTGGTTATCATTTCATTATGTATATAAGTCAAATCATTATGGTGTATACAAACTTATACAGAAAACAAACAAAAACACTGTAAGACATCTTGGAATAAATAAAAGATAGGCAAGACCTTTGAATTAGTCAGGGTAATGCTAGGCTATGCTGTGGTGACACATAATCCCTGAAATCTCCATGTTGTAACACAACACAGAGCTACTTCTTATAACTTATTCAGTTCTTATAACTTAATTACAGTTTTTCTGAGTCAGGTGGCCCTCTGGCACAGCTTTCTTTCAAGAGATGACTCAGCATTCCTGAAAGCTTCCAACTTGTGACAATGCTATCTGTAACATGTGGCCTATTAATGATGGAAAAGGGGGAAAAGGAATGGAGGAGGCCAACTAGCTCTTAATTGCCCAATCACCCTAACTTATCTTCAAGGGAGGTTGGGAAATGTAGAGCTGAACATGGATATTTGGTGATCATTATCAGTCTCTGCCAACAAGTGTAAGATTATTGAAAAGCATAGGGAAAAACTAAGTAAATGGAGTGATATACCATGTTCATGGATGGGAAGGTGGGATAGGATTGGATGAAATTCCAATCAAAATCACTACAAAGATTTATGTGTGTGTTTGTGTATGGCACTTCACGAGTTGATTCCAAAATGTTTATGAAAAACCAAAAGGCCTAGAATAGCTAAGACAATTTTGATGAAAAATATGAGGGGAACGGGCTGACTCTAATAGGTATCAAAACATGTTACGAAAATTATAGGAATTAAAACAGTGTAGTATTATCATAGGAATAAACAAAAATATCAATGAAACTGAATAGAATCCAGAATAGGAATCTAATATTTGATAATGATAGTAGTTCAAATTAGTATGAAAGGGATGAACTAGTCAATAAACAGTGTTAGGGCAATTGGATATTCATATATAAAAAGTTATAATAGATTTTTATGTCACATAATTACCTTGACTAAATTTTAGGTGGATTAAAGAGCTAAAGGTTAAACAGTACCATAACAGTATTTGAACAACATATAGGGCTTATTTTCATAATATCAATTTGGGGAAGACTTTCCTAAACATGATGCAAAGACCAGAAGCCATAAAGGAAAATACTGAGTGATTTGACTACATCAAAATTTAAATTTTCTATGTAAAAAATCACCCCATAAACAATATTAAAACCCAGAATTGGGGGAAAATATTTACAACATATATAACAAAAATTAGTATGCATAATATAAAAAGAACTGCTAACAAATCATAATAGTGGCAAGGGCATGGATTAGTAAATCTCAGAGGGGGTCATTCAAAATCACCAATAAACATGCTCAGATGCATAAGCAATCAGGGAAATGCAAAGTATAACAATATGATGCCATGTTTTGGCCCATCAGATTGGCAGACAGTAAAAGAATAATAACTTCCAGTACAAATGAGAGTGTAAATTGATAAATTCTTTTTGGAGTACCATTTGGCAGTTTCTATCAAAATTTTAAATGTACAGATTCTTTAACCCAGGAATTCAATCTTTAAGAATCTACTCATCAGAAATATACATGTGAACAGAGATATGTGTATGAAATATTCATTGAATCATTGCTTGCAATAGCAATAAAACTGGAAACACCTAAATGTTCATTAATAATGACTGGTTAAATGAATTTCATACCATGGAACATTATGCAGCAATTAAAAAGGGGGAAGAAAATTTTTATGTATTGGTATTTTATGATGTCTAAGATATATTGTTTTGTAAAAAGCCAGTTACAGAACTATGGCATGAGCCAATTTATGTTTTAACAATTATTTGAATGATCACGTACCCTATACTCAGTGTGTCTGTGTGTGTATGTGTCCATGCACAGAAAAATATCTGAAAGAACACAGCAAACAACAGTTTCACATCTGATGAGGAGCGATATTAGAAGTGCTGATGCATGAATATGTCAAAAATGTAGAAAATTCAAAGAAATATAAAGGGAAAAGATTATTCATATAATTGCACAATTCAAAAATAATGTCATCATTTTGTGTGCACTCTTCTAGAGTTCGCACAAACACACATATGCACGTAGACTTCCCTCTCTTTTTTACACAAAATGGGATCATGCTAGATATGTTGTTTCTGTAACTTGCTTTATTTTAAATTAAAAAATAATTTTAAAGTATAGTTGATTTACAATGTTATGTTAGTTTCAGGTGTACAGCTGTAACTTGCTTTTTTTCATTTAACCATATATTGTGGACTTTTCCCCATGGCATTAATTACCTATTTATTTACTTATAAAACATTTATAGGGCTTACTACATTTCAGACACTTTCCCAGATCCCTTGTTCATATATAGTCCATATTATTTTATGTTCTATTAAGACTTTAGTTTCATTGCTGCAGAAGCATTAACTTTTGTGTATGTAACATCAACATTGCTCATACAGAGCAATATCAAAACAGGTATTTTGATATTTGAAGAAGCAGAAGGGAAAGAGTGCCCATCACTGTGATTGAACTGAGATATTTTTCAAAGAACTTTCTATGCAGAGGTTGAGGTTTTTATAGAAAATACCTGCAAAATGTTCTTTTGGTCTGGACCGCATCATGAACAGAAAAACAAGTCAATGACTCTTGTTACAAAACTTTATTTAAATATATACCACGTTCTTGATATGCATCCAAGTAGATTTTCTTACCACAAATAGGATTGTTAGTCGAATATTTATTGTCTGTTCAAGTTATGGCCCAAGTAGTGCTTTCCATGCCAGTTCCCTTTGATCAGACCTCCTATGCAGACAGCCTCTGCATCTGTTTGGATCTTCCTTGTCAAGTTCTAAGTCCCAATTGCTGCAGAGATTTACAATATTTCCATGAAGTTTCCATTTCAGCCTGTGATACACCAATCACTATTAGAATATGGGCAAAAAGCCAGTAAATAAAGCTAGTGGTGGAATCCATAACAAATCTTTTCCAACAACAAAAGCTTGAATTTCACATGCCTCCTGAATTTCCTGTGTCTCATGACTAAATTTTAGGTATTCTGAAACAGTTTACTTGATAAATTGTAACTTGGAGAGTATATTGTACTGTTTCTCTTGGGATTAAAACTGAATACTTACAATTAATTGTCTCTTTTAATGGAATTATAGATGTCACTTTTCATCTTGTAGGTTAAAATATCTAAAACCACTAATAGCCAGTAATGAGAGGGACTGTGGTCTGATTAATGGGGTACAACTAGAAAATATACGTTCCAGTTTACTAAAAATTCTCTAGCATATGTGCTGTTGCAGTCATGGTGAAGAGAACAGTGACCTGACAATTAGGAAACCCGGCTCGTAATCCTGCCTCTGTCCTTAATCATGTAACAGCAATGTTGCCTCTTATTGAGGGCTTTTCTCTGTGTCAGGCACTTTGTTGAGGGCTTCACATGGATTTTCTCATATTCATTCTTTCAAAAGTCCAATGCAATAGGTACTATCATCATTCCCATTGAACAAACAAGAAAACGGATAACTAGAGAGGAAGGAATAGTTTTCCAAGTGTTACAGCTAATAAGTGGAGGAACCAGGATTCAAAATCCAGGTCTCTTTGTACTCTAATGGATTCATGGTAACTATAATGAAAATAAACATTAGAAACATGAAAAATCCAAGTCTCTCTGATCCCAAACTCAATTCTTAAATAGTAAATTGTCCTGTTTTTCTAGCTTTTAAGGATTTTGGACAAGTTTCTTCCCCTCTCTTGGCCTCAGTTACAGAATGAGGAGATTGGACTAGAAGTAAATGATCTCTTACGATTTCCTCCAGCTCATTCATTTTAGCCATAGTTTCTTCTTTCTACTATATGGTCAAGCCTCATTCCCAAGTCTTTGCCCTTGTATATTGGAGATTTTCAGAAATCTTTTTTTCTGAATAAATGTTTTGCAACTATTTCTTGTGGAGTTTTCTTTCCATATTCTTATTTAATAAAAGAGTATAATTTCCCTTAGGGGTATAATACTGAAATAGAGCTGAAATGGGGGTGTGAGTGGACTGGATGGCTCGCCATCTTGATCTGCTATATCCTGCTGTCACTGGAAAAAAATGCACAACTTAAAAGTTGAGAATTATGTTTTATTCAGCAGACAAAACTGAGGACTTAAGTCCAGGACACAGCATCTCAGATAGCTCTGAGAGACTGCTCTGAAGAGGTAAGGTAAGGGAGGAACCAGGATATATAGGAGTTTTTGCAATACAGACCAGGTAGTCGGAACATCAGAAGATTACTCTAATTAGATGGAAAGATGTACTATGTTCTTGGATTGGAAGAATCAATATTGTGAAAATGACTATACTACCCAAGGCAATCTACAGATTCAATGCAATCCCTATCAAATTACCAATGGCATTTTTCACAGAACTAGAACAAAAAGTTCTAAAATTTGTATGGAAACACAAAAGACCCCAATAGCCAAAGCAATCCTGAGAAAGAAAAATGGAGCTGGAGGAATCAGACTTCCTGACTTTGGACTATTCTACAAAGCTACAGTAATCAAGACAGTATGGTACTGTCTTTGTATGGCACAAAACCAGAAATATTGATCAATGGAACAGGATAGAAAGCCTAGAGGTAAACCCACACACATTTGGTCACCTTAGTTTTGATAAAGGAGGCAAGAATATACAATGGAGAAAAGACAGCCTCTTCAGTAAGTAGTGCTGGGAAAACGGGACAGTTACATGTAAAAGAATGAAATTAGAACACTCCTTAACACCATACACAAAAATAAACTCAAAATGGATTAAAGACCTAAATGTAAGGCCAGACACTATAAAACTCTTAGAGGAAAACATAGGCAGAACACTCTGATATAAATTGCAGCAGTATCTTTTTGGATCCACCTCCTAGAGTAATGAAAATATAAACAAAAATAAATAAATGGGACCTAACTAAATTAAAAGCTTTTGCACAGCAAAGGAAACCATAGCCAAAACGAAAAGACAACCCATAGAATGGGAGAAAATATTTGCAAACAAAGCAACAGACAAGGGCTTAATCTCCAAAATATACAAACAGCTCATGCAGCTGAATAACAAAAAAACAAACAACCCAATCAAAAAATGGGCCGGAGGTCTGAATAGACATTTCTCCACAGAAGACATACAGACGGCCAAAAAGCACATGAAAAGATGGCAACATCACTAATTATCAGAGAAATGCAAATCAAAACTACAGTGAGGTATCACCTCACACTGGTCAGAATGGCCATCATAAAAAAGTCTAAAAACAATAAATAATGCTGGAGAGGGTGTGGAGAAAAGAGACCCCTCCTACACTGTTGGTGGGAATGGAAATTGGTACAATCACTGTGGAGGTTCCTTAAAAAACTAAAAATAGAATTACCATATGATCCAGCAATCCCACTCTTGGGCATATAACCAGAGAGAACCATAATCTGAAAGGATACATGCACCCCAGTGTTCACTGAAGCAGTATTTACAATAGCCAAGATATGGAAGTAACCTAAATGTCCAACAACAGAGGAATGGATAAGGAAGATATGGTATATATATACAATGGAATATTATGCAGCCATAAAAAGAATGAAATATTGCCATTTTCAGCAACATGGATGGACCTAGAGATTATCATACTAAGTGAAGTAGGTTAGACAGAGAAAGATAAATATCATATGATATCACTCATATGTGGAATCTAATTTTAAAAAGTGATACAAATGTACTTATTTACAAAACAGAAACAGACTTACAGATATTGAAAACAAACTTATGGTTTCCAAAGGGGAAACCTGTGGGAGAGGGATAAATCAGGAGCTTGGGATGAACACACACACCACTACTGTATATAAGATAGATAACAACAAGGACATACTGTATAGCACAGGGAACTCTACTCAATATTCTCTGATAACTATATGAGAAAAGAATCTAAAAAAGAATAAATATATGATATGTATAACTGAATCAATTTCCTGTACACCTGAAACTAACACAACATTGTAAATCAACTATACTCCAATAAAATTAAAAATTAAAAAAGATTACTGTTAATTAAAGAAAACCAGATATCTCAAGTTAAGGAATTTAGCACTTTTCTATACATGGGAAGAGATACAAAAATCACAGTTCACTGAACTCATTCCTTTGATATGAACCTCAGCTATCTGGGGCCAGTGTCCTGTGCTTTCTCATCCCAAGTCTCCTCAGGGTGCATTGTCAGGGGTGGATGCAGCAGTTGACTGCTTGATGCCGGGCATCTTGTTTCTATCCTGAGTTCCCTCAGGGCTCACTCTTGGGGAGGCTGTAATATGATGGCTTTATGGCTGCAACATCCTTTGTTTACTGATATGGCAGGCAACATTTTTTTTCACTGATACAGCTAAGGTGTTCCTGCTGTTATACCTACCTGCATACTACTGATGACCCAGAGAGTGAAGGAGACAAAGGAAGGGATGTGGTGGGGCCAGCAGAAGCCACCCCAATACCCTCTCAGGAGAGGCTACTTAGGATCCTATGGCCTGAGCCATAGCTTTAAGATCCCACTCCCAGCTCCACTTAGCTCCCTCAATTCTAAGTATGTATTGAACACGTGATATTTCACATTGCCAGGGGATATTATTCCCTTTTCCATTTGTGAGGTAGGCTTATACAGGCAGACTTCCCAGGTTTTACTGAAGAAGATCAACATTTGCTTATTTATAATGCCTGAACCACATTGTAAATGTCATGGTTTTACAACTTACTCTTAGACATCTTGGGGAAAAAACTATCCGCCATAAAATCTTTTGTTCAAGAAGATTGTGGCCAAGTAGTATTAATGAAAAATATCAATCAAGTGTAAGGGTTTTTTTTTTTAACATTTTTATTGGAGTATAATTGCTTTAAAATGGTGTGTTAGTTTCTGCTTTATAACAAAGTGAATCAGTTATACATATACATATATTCCCATATCTCTTCCATCTTGCGTCTCCCTCCCTCTCACCCTCCCTATCCCACCCTTCTAGCTGGTCACAAAGCATCAAGCTGATCTCCCTGTCCTAAGGGGTATTTTTGAATGGCAATTTCACATGGACTTATTGCAGGCAATCTGATAGATGGGTTCTATTATTAGGAAGGAACTGTAGTCCCCAAATAATCTTCAATTTAAGTCAACACACTTTATGCCACACATGTATTCCTGAAAAGTTGTCCTAAACCAGACTTCTGTGAATCCATATCTTCTCCTTTACTTCCACAATAATTTTAGAATTGCTTTATTTTCAATTCAATCTTCATTTGGCAGTGGTTCTACCCTACCTCTCTCTGCCTAGAAGTTAATAGCTTATGCAGCGCTGATATATACCATCAGGGAACTCCTAGGAACTCCTACTTAAAAGCAGCCTGAATTCTTTGGTAAAGCAAAGAACTACTTTGTAATGGGCACAGTCACCCTCCAAAATGTTGTGCTTTATAAATCTAGATCTTATAGAGTGTTCTCTTAAAACAGGATGTGTCTGAATATGGATTAACATCTCAAATCTAGCAGTCAAAAATTATTTTCAGAAGATCTGAAAGACAAAATGATGTTCAAGATTCAGCGTATCTGTCCTTACAATGATCAAATCCAGATTTAGAAAAGGAATGGCATTTTCCTGTAGGCAATTTTTTCCAGTCATAATAAAGATCAATAGAGAGCAGTTTTAAGTTCTGCACAAATCTTTTTGTTGCTATTGCTCAACCAAAGGAAACCACTTTCTGCTACACTGCCCATTTCTGACTTAAAAATTGTAAGCTCCTTAGGGTATAGAACTTAGCTTATATCTAATGCTTTGTAAACTTACCTATCTGTAAAACTTAAATGTTTACATATTATGCAAATAGCTTCCATACCAAACAAAGGTGAATTTCTTCAAAACTTTAGACCATATTTGACCTTAAGAGTCTTATTCCAGGGTATTATTTTGAAAATATATTTCTAATACAAATCAGAAAGGACAATTTCACATCACGTGTGCCAAAGGCACTAACTTTAGGTATCCTACCTATAGTTGACTTCCATTGTAACAACAGTTGCTTTTTACAGCACATACTTGTTAGATGGGTATTGCCTCTCCTACGGTTTTTCTCAGAATAAATTGATAGTGGTTAGAAGTCACCAAGATAATTCTCTGCCAAAGTTCTTCTCAAGTGTAGATAATATTTGCTTTCTTCCTTGATTTACTCCCCCTTCTGTGTGGAACTTCGGACCTGAAAATTTTATGACATTTCCTAATCAGTAAAAGTCCAAATTTGCACAGTACACAAATGCATTCACAAACCTACATACATATTTACACAGATAGAGGGGGTTTGGAATGTTCTAATAATGAAATTTCCCAGACGTGTTTATTTAAAATAAAAATTTAAAATTTTGTGTTTGCAAGTATCAGAATTCAACATGCATTTCTTTTTTATTTAAATAAATTTATATATTTTATTTATTTATTTTTGGCTGTGTTGGTTCTTTGTTGTTGTGCGGGGGCTTTCTCTAGTTGCCGTGAGCGGGGGCTACTCTTCATTGCGGTGTGCGGGCTTTTCATTGCAGTGGCTTCTCTTATTGCGGAGCACGGGCTCTAGGTGCGCGGGTTTCAGTAGTTGTGGCACGCAGGCTCGTATTTGTGGCTCACGGGCTTAGTTGCTCCGCCGCATGTGGGATCTTCCCACACCACGGATCAAACCTGTGTCCCCTGCATTGGCAGGTGGATTCTTAGCCACTGCACCACCAGGGAAGCCCTAACATGCATTTCTTGAACATCTAAAGAAATCTGATTATGAGACAGGAATGTCTCAAACAAACCAAGGGCAGGAATGATACTGGGCCTCAGGAAGGACTTGATTATGGAATTAGAAAGCTCTCAGAAACCAACTTTAGGTTCATCTGGCAGTTCTGTGTCTCATCACTGCTTCTTTCTTTGCAAACTGTCTTTGCTTTCCTAGCCACATGGTAGAAAATATGGCTGTCCATAGCTAAAGAGATTTTGTGTTATGGGTCAGCCACTCAGAAAGTCAAACTCTTTATGAGTCCCAATTCCGAAGAGGGTCAGGAGCATGTCCCTATCCTAGATAGAAACCACCGTGGCCAGAGGAGCATGGTTATGCAGGAGACACATGGCCATGAGACAGGTGTTGTTAGGTGTTAGAGATGGAAGGATGAATAGCAGGGCACCTGCTCTCAAGTTTCTCACTATCTAGGAGACAGAAACAAAATCAGAAAACTTAGATTTCTATGAGATAAGGGCTTTATGAACAGTTTTTGGTGGGGGCGGTACAGAGGGAAAAGTAACTTTGCCCCGTGGAGTTGCCAAAGTGTTAGCAGTTGAAGTAATATTAGAGCTGGGTTTAAAAGGCAGAAAAGAAGGGTCAGGGGAAAAGGGGTGTAGTGATAGCAGAGAGAGGCCAGGAAATTCCGGAAAAAGAAATGGCATATGCAAAGGGCCAAAGAGTTTGAAGATACTGAGAAGTTCATTGTGTCTGAAGAATATAGTGTGAGGTGGGGAGGGAGGTAGAATGATAGATGAAGCCAAAGGGGAACATGTTGGTTTTTGGAGGGTCTCGTTTCATATGCTATGCTGAAGAGTTCAGACTGTATTTAATATGGAAAGGATTTTAAGGAGAGAAATGACAAGGTCAGGGCCTTTATTTGTATTTATTTTTTAGGTGAAACTCTACCACCAGTAGGGCAGGCAGATACAGCTCATTAAGATGAAAGAATATAATCTTACTAGTAGTAGATCACAAACATGTTTCAGTGCATACTGAATTAGGAGGAACAATCCAAACCTTTCTAACTGTGTGAACTTGGACAAGTTATTTTATCTCTGTGCTTTAGTTTCCTCATCAAGTTCTTCACCTGTAAAATGGAGAATGATAATAGTACCCACAGGTTGTCTTCAGGTTAAAAGTGTTAATAGAATACTGCCTAGTACATAGTAGGCACTCCACGTGTTACCTGTCATTTCCTTTTCTACTCTCTCTCTCTGCCTTGACCTCAGGGTCCCAAGCTACACCTTGCCACATTTGTTGTAGGCTGGGAATAAATGCCCACTCAAGGGCTTCACTGTTGCTAACTTTGGCGTGTTATTATGCTAAGTGGGTCCCTTCTCATGATATGTAAACATGAGAAGGAATCCATGCACTGGTTTCTGCCTCAATAGGTAATTGGAATAGAATGAGGAGCCTAGCGTCAGGAAAACTAATTATAGTAATTAATCTGAAAGAGAATGAGAACAGAGGATTGTGGGAATAGAGAGGAGGCTGTGATCAGTAAGATATTCTGAGATAAAATCAATAAGATATTGTGCTCAACTGAATGAGGGAGCTGAGGAAGTGAGGACTGTAATTTAACATGTATGTAAGCAAAGTGAATAGATCTTTTAATTCCACTGTGTCAACTTTTTTGGCTTAAAAAACCTGTCCACATTTCAATTGACTTATTTGTTCCATCAGTAGCTCTATTTAGATAAAAACAACCGGTATGATCTCCACTCACTATTAGAATTTTTATTTAAAAAATTTTTAAGGACATGTGGCCTTTTGTTTTATTTTTTAATTTATTTTTATTTTTGGCTGCATTGGGTCCTTGTTGTTGCACGTGGGCTTTCTGTAGTTGCAGTGAGCAGGGGCTACTCTTCATTGCGGTGCGTGGGCTTCATTGCGGTGGCTTCTCTTGTTGTGGAGCACAGACTCCAGGTGAGCAGGCTTCAGTAGTTGTGGCGCGTGGGCTTGGTATTTGTGGCTCACAGGCTCTAGAGTACAGGCTCAGTAGTTATGGTCCATGAGTAGCCTGTTTAAAAATTGGAAGTATAGTTGATTAACAATAGTATATCAGTTTCAGGTGTACTACATAGCAAGTCAATATTTTTATAGATTATACTCTATTTAAAGTCATTACAAAATAATGGCTATATTTCCCTGTGCTGCACAATATATCCTTGTTGCTTATCTATTTTAGATTGATACATAGTTTGTATCTCCTATATCCCTATCTTGCCCCTCCCCCATCCCTTTCCCCACTGGTGACCACTAGTTTGTCTTCTATATCTGTGAGCCTGTTTGTCTTTCATTATATCGTTCATTTCTTTCTCTGGCTTATTTCACTACACATAATACCCTCTAGGTCCATCCACGTTGTTGCAAGTGACAGAATTTCATTTTTTTATGGCCGAGTAATATTTCATTGTGTATATATGTACCACATCTTCTTTGTCCTTTCATCTGTTGATGGACATTTAGGTTGCTTCCATGTCTTGGCTATTGTAAATAATGCTGTTATGAATACTGGGATGCATGCATCTTTTTGAATTAGTGTTTTCATTTTCTTTGGATATATACCCAGCAGTGGAATTGCTGGATCATATGGTAGTTCTATTTTTAGTTTCTTAAGGGACCTCCATACTGTTTTCCATAGTGGCTGCACCAATTTACAATCCTAGTAACAATGTACTGGAGTTTGCTTTTCTCCACATCCTCACCAACATTTGTTATTTGTAGACCTTTTGATGATAGCTATGCTGACTGGTGTGAGGAGACATCTCATTGTTTTGATGTGCATTTCTCTGATGATTAGCAATGGTGAGCATTTTTTTCATATGCCTGTTGGCCATTTGTATATCCTCTTTGGAAAAATATCTATTCTGGTCTTCTGCCCATATTTAAACTGGGTTTCTTTTTGATACTGAGTTGTATGACCTGTTTATGTATTTTGGATATTAACCTCTTGTTGGTCATATTACTTGCAAATATTTTCTCCCATTCCATTGGTTATCTTTTCATTTTGTCAATGGTTTCCTTTGATGTGCAGAAGCTTTCTCATTTGACGTCTCATTTGTTTGTTTGCTTTTGTTTTTCTTGCCTGAGGAGACAGATCCAAAGAAATATTGCTAAGACTGATGTCAAAGAGTGTATTACCTATGTTGTCTTCTAACAGTTTTATATTTTCAGGTCTTACATTTAAGTCCTTAATCCATTTTTAGTTTATTTTTGTATATGGTGTGAGAAAGCAGTCCAGTTTTTCCAACATCATTTGTCAGAGGCTCTCTTTTCCCCATTGTATATTCTTGCCTCTGTTGTTATAATTAACCATATAAATGTGGATTTACTTCTGGGCTCTCTATTCTGTCCCATCGATCTATGTGTCTGTTTTTGTGCCAGTACCATGCTGTTTTGATTACAGTAGCTTTGTAATATAGTTTGAAATCAGGGAGGGTGATACCTACGGCATTGTTCTTTCTCAAGATTGTTTTGACTATTTGGGGTCTTTTGTGTTTCCATACAATTTTTTGTATTATTTGTTCTGGTTCTGTGAAAAATGCTATTATTGGTGGTTTGAAAGGGACTGCACCTAGAGGGTATTATGCTAAGTGAAATAAGGCAGGCAGGAAATACAAATACTGTTTTAATTCACTTATATGTGGAATCTAAAAAACAAAGCAAATGAACAAACAGAAATAGACTTATAGATACAGAGGAAAAACAGGTGGTTGCCAGAGAGGAGGAGGAGTGTGGGGAGGATGAGTGAAATCAGTGAGGGAGATTAAGAGGTACAAATTTCCAGTTACAAAATAAATGAGTCACGGGGATGAGATGTACAGCATGGGGAATATAGTCAATATTTTAATAACTTTGTATGGTGACAGATGGTAACTAGACTTATCATGGTGATCATTTTGTAATCTATAGAAATATTGAATCACATATTGTGTACCTGGAGCTAACATAGTGTAGAATGTCAATTATACTTTAATTAGAAAATAATAAAAGTAAGTGAAAATAAGAGAAAAATGCTATGTTGATAACATGAAGAGTAATAGTATTTAATATATATTAGAATGTGAATAGAAAACTAAGAGCTATTATTTCACCTTTTCAAGCTCTACAAATCCTTTGCTGAATTAGTATAGTCTTGAGATTTTTCCCCACACATGAAAAATTTGAATAGAACAATTCACTAATGCTTCTCGAGTAGAAAGTTGTCCATCTCTAAAGAATATTTCTTTTAGGGGTCAACTGTCTCATTGACAGGAAGAGGATTTACACATGCAAGTCCTATTAACATTAATAGGTGTTACCAGCATAAATCTCCCTGTAGTGATAGGTGAAAAGACCCTCCAGTCTACTAGGATTCAAGTTCTAATGATTACCTGTCAAATGGTCCTAAGAGTCATCATCACTAGAAAGAGCAGACGTGGCAACTTGTATGGGAAGGGCATCTCACTGCAGCCCCACAGCTGAACTATGTTAATAGAAAGAAAAGTGG
Organism: Orcinus orca; assembly: GCF_937001465.1. Lineage (NCBI taxonomy): Eukaryota > Metazoa > Chordata > Mammalia > Artiodactyla > Delphinidae > Orcinus > Orcinus orca. Next base: position 75,296,901 of record NC_064580.1, read on the forward strand.
CCTTCAAAGTGTGACCTGGGATGTTGTGTTAAACCTCTTGCATTTTTAAAAAGCCATCATTAAAGAAGAGAATTGAAACATATCAAAACACTTGTTTAAGAAAAAAAAAAGTGTGAATACTCTTATGAACTCCAAGGTGTTTGAAGGATAATACAGCTACTTGTTTAAAAATTCAATTAACCTTATCTTTCTTAAACTTGATTCATTAATAATCTCACAGATAAATTGCCAGTTTTGAAATAATGATGTTACCTTTTGAATACGTCCTGTCTGGGAAGGTTTAAAAATGACTTGGAATTGACAGAAAATGTCACTCTTCTTTAATTATTTGATTCAAGAACAAATCATAGTTCAGTGAATGATTTCTGCATGAAAAGAACATCAGCAGTCTCTTATCTGTTGCAAGTAAGCTGCTGGGGACTCAACGACCACAAAGACAAATACATCAGGTTCACACTCAGCAAGTAAATAAGAAAAACGTTTCAGATTCTCATACACTAAGTGAGATGCGAAAACAGTTTGCAGGTAATGTATTGTAAAGCCATATCCCATGCCTCAGAACACTGATTTCAAACAGAATGAGATCTGATGCTGGCAACTAGAACAGTTTGCTAAGTAAACATACCCATGTATCATTTGATTGCCTTTTTCACAAAACTGACACAGTTGGCAGATGCCTAGGAATAAAACCAAGTATACAGCTGGACAATTAACTAAGAATTTAAGTAATAGATCAGTATCAACAAATAAATCAGTTCCAAGACAATTTTTAATTTCTTGGCATATATACAAAATTTTAATATTAAAAAATAGGATACCACGCCTGAAAGGCATTAAAAACAGACTTTATTTCCTCTGAAAACTTACGGTTACAGTGTGCAAATTATGAATAATCATATATTCATGCTTTTGGAAATGCATATAAGAAAAATCAATCAAGAGTTGAGAGAGAAATTATCCAATACCAATAGCAGTAAATAACTTATTTGTAAGAAAACTGCTTTGAAGGATCACTATTATTTAGCAATCAAATTTCAACAAATTTTTTTCAAGGTTTTTAGCACTTTAGACAAAGGGCTGCCTTCTCCAGAACTACAGCTGTGACAGAAGTTAATCATTAGTGTGGCATTATTTTACACAAAGGGCTGCCCATCTCAGAAACTACTATTCCAGAAGTTAACCATTAACATGCCTATTTTCCTATGAGCAGCTAGATATCATAGAAGATGGGGAAATTATAACTCAGTTTTCCTATAGAAAAATATATGTTTATAATATACATATCATATATATCTATCTTTTTCTGGGCAGGCATACCAACTAGACAAAAATACAGTAGCAACATAGGTCTAGTAACCAGTTTTCATGTTGATCACTAAACTGAATGGTATTATCATTTTTGGTTAATAAGAAGCATGCATAACATAAACATTTTAAACACATGAATAAAAATTCTTTGATAATAGCTATTTTCAAAATTTAAAATTAGCTACTGAAATTTCTGCATCACATACAGCATTTATATTTTATTCATATGACTTCAGGCTTATGGTTTTACAACAAAACTAAAAGGTTTTCCTTTAAAGCTATGAAAACAAGTATTTGCAGTAATTAAGGTAGCTGAAAAGAATGCTCTTAGAATAATTTCTATTACATTCTGAGGCAACAGGAAATATCTAAAGTTCTCTAACACAAGGTTTTTAACAGTTGTGTATTATCTTAATCATCACTAATCATATTCAGGAGCTTTTAAACATTTCAACAGTATTTAATAAATAACCTGGAAGAGAAATTCCGATGCTGGCTAATGGATGAAATAGGGTACAGTATGGACTGGGCCATAAGACCACAGAATATCTCCTTCATTGTTTTAGAGAGCTGTAGTAAAGCTATCAGTATTTTTCTAGTCATTCTGGGTGTACCCTGATTGGCTGTTTACATAAGTGTGCATGCTGCATCAAGAGGCCTTAACTCTAAGACTATAACAAAGTACAATATCTTAATTGGTGCAGTTTACTGCAATTGTATTCAGACTCAATACTCTCATATAGTGGAAGCTTTTATATTGCTGGTACTGCGGGGCAGAGCCAATACCCGGCGCTTATAGGTATGTATTGTGCATTTAGCGCATGCCGTGGTTGGGTTTCAGGAAATATGATTTAAGATGGATCTGAATCCATATAACAAAGTAGGTTATAATGTGATTCCCTGATTTGTATAACATTATAAAAGGGGAAGAAAGGGATAGAGGGGATTAAAGAGATAGGAGAGAGGCTATACAATGGGGAGAAGGATTAGGAGTAGCCTGAGAGGCTGGGAAGATTTTCTTCTGGATTCAGGTATATCCGCAGGGGGTTTAAAAGGTGAGGCAAGAGCTACATTCCTTGATTTTTTCCATTTCTCGTGAGTCTGTGACCTGACAGAGCTGGTTTCTTTTAAGATCTTCTCTGAAATCTGGAGAGGTCAGAGCCCTGCTGCAGCTGAAGTATGTAAGAACTATGTGCTTTCTACTGTAGCCATGGCTCTCTGATCAGCAAGATAGGCCAGACTGCATGACAACGCACTTTTAATGTATTTATTTATTGAAATAAGTTGTTGAGTCCAAACTATTGCTCAAAAAAGGTAAACCATTAGAGCTTGGCATTTGGAAAGATTTTAATATAGGCACTGTCACTGTAACTAGATTTGCTGCCTAAGTACAGCCCTTGTATTTTTATGTTAAGTGCATATTAGGGTTTACCAATTGTCATATTCTATTTAGAGTCCTTGGTTGTTTCAGGTTTACCTACTAGAAGAGGAATATGAAGAGTTTATAGACTGTTTTCCTTATTAAGATTCAAAACCACAATTTCACGTTACTATGTTTACTTTTCTATTAGACTATAAAATACTAATTAAGGAAATAGATTTTTATTTTAAAAGCTTAATGCAATAAGAACACTGTGATCTATTGTGTTGGGGGAGGTGACAGCAAACAGTTATTTGCTGCATGAGATCTTTGATATTCACCCCCAAGACAATGAGAAAATTCTGAAACAACTTTTATTCCAGAAAAAACATTCTAAGGACGGCACTGCATTTATCTTCAATATCATTCTCATACAGTAGACATATGGAGAAACTGAGGCCCAGAAGTTAAACAATTTGCTTAATATCATCGGTGGCATAGCTAGGACTAAATTAGGTCCATAGACAATTAGGCTAGTGCTCCAGATACTCGACTAGACAGAATTTCCAAATACCAATGAGCCTATTCAAATCTTTCCACTTCTTCAGTATTGAGCCTTCCTAGTATGTTCAGGATTCACATACAAATATCACTACTAACATTTAAAAGAAAAAATCACTGAGTAATGAACTCATGACTTGTTTATAAAAGTGTCTACTTTAATATTAGCATTTTCAATACTCAAGATAGAAAACAAAACAAATCTCTATTTCAAGCATAGGCTCCTGCCTGGATCATGACACTTTAGTTTTTATCAGCTATATTTATGTATGCTTTTATCATTTGTGTCACGATGCTCATACCCATAAAGAAAATATAACTCAAATAATCAAAGGAAATATGTAAGCAGATTTTGCAGATGTGGTTTTCAAACAAAGATCCAAAGTGGCAAGCAAAAGCTGTCCTAATACCATAGAATTATTAACAATGCATAGGATCACTTTCATAAACATAGCTATATTTCTGGGAATCAATCCATTTATAATTTTTATCTGCTAATCCCACAGGTTTGGTATCTTAAAGCAGGCAAGTCAATGTGCTTTACAAGTGTTTTGTGGTCTTGGAATGTCCTTTTTAAGGAAAATTCCCTTTTGGATTTCTATCATCTGTTTCTCTTGGTAATTCTGCATGTCAGCTGGCTGCTGCTTTGTAACATTTTTCAAACCTTTCTTCCATCAAGAGGACTCTGAGGCTAGGAGGATTTTCCAAAATGTGCTATTCAGTTTGGTGTATACTCATTATTCAGAGGGCTCCTCTGGATTTCTCAGATTTGTGCTTTCCCTGGGAGTCTCTGAGTTGGCCTCTGGTATAGCACTGGATTCTGAAGCCTCTGGTTGTAAACTGTCTCCATCAAGGATAATGTCTTCAGGATTTGGTGGGGGTGGACAGAAGTCTTCGTTGGGGCAGATTTGTTGGAAAAGTGCTTCAGCCTGGCCAGGGAAGAAAGGGCACAAGAGTTTTTGAATATTAACGTAAAATGTATGTGCCTTTCTGGAACTATCAAAACAATGAAGTATCACCCTTAAAATTTTCTTTAAGTTATAGAACTTTACACAGCACACACGAGCTTCTAAAAACTGCTTTCAGAACTCCATGACTTTTCTCCCTCTAATTTATACATTCATTCAGGCCCACCCTTCAAGTATATCAGTACTTGCTAAGACTCTATGAAGTGCTCAGATAGTTGAGATTTTAAGGTCATTCATTCTACATGTCAACAGAAATACAATTTCCCTTAATATCCTTTATATAATTTCCTAATAGAGCCTGTTTGTGATATTTGTACTGTCTAATTTAGCATATACTAAGTTTAACAAGTCATTGTTCAAATCAAGAAAATTCTTCATTGTTTGCTCTACTATTTGCTTTTCTAATTTTCCTCTCCCTGTGCTTTGAGGAATATAACACAGTGTCCAAGACAATGGACACTGAATAGATAACCATGCCCAAATGCTGGCTCTGCCACTTAGCAGCAATGTGATCTGGGGAATGCTTACTCAGCTTCTGAGCCTTGCTCTCCTTGCCTATAGAATGGCAGAGTAAAGTAAGCCTCTCTATTTGGTAACTGTAATCATTGCTATTAATAATAACATAAATTAAAATGTTGAGATTTAAGCTGAGCTTAGTCTGGCAGGGTAAGAGAATAATAAAGTAAATGTGATCTTAATTAACAACAACAAATACACACACATACAAGAAAGTAAATGTGGCAAGTAGCACTGTTATTCTATTCTAAACATATTCCTGCTATTATTTAGATGAATACAGTTCTTTGTTAGATAAGGGTCCCTGCCAGGCTAGGGAGCTTGCACTCTAGCCTACCGGTAAAAGAACGTCATTAACGGGTTTTAAACATATGCTTGTTTTGCTTTAAAGGTTACAATGTCTGTCTGTACCACTTCAACCCTTCTTCCCAAAGTACACGCAAAGTCATCCATTAGGTCAGGAGTTGACAACTATGGCCCACATGTCAGATCCAGTCTGCTGCCTGTTTTCATAAGTAAAGCTTTACTGGAACACAGTTACTCTCATTCATTTATCTATGGTCTACGGCTGCTTTTGCACTGCAATGGTGGAGTTGAGTAGTTGCAAAATACATTATATGGGCTGCAAAATCGAAACTATTTGCCATTTGGCCATCTATAGCTTGTAAACTCCTACATCAGGTGAATAAAACCAGTATCTTTGGGATAGGGTGAAGGGTTGGTTAAGCAGAAACTTTTGAGCTTTGATGTTGAGTTGAAAGAAGGGACAGGGAGAGAAAAATAGCTTCTTTCCTTCTTAAGTATAGTTCAAAGTTATATTTTTAGACATGCCATTTTATTATGGATATTTTGAAATTAAATATTTGAGATGCCTGCTTTGCTTCCATCCTGGGGTCTTACCATATACATCTTTGCTGGAGACATTTAGTCCCTAGAAGCAGGACTGAGGTCAGACAGAGCCTCTACCTCACACTTTAGTTCCTCTAATGGTCACTGTGTCTGTTATCTCTACCTTGACTGCCTATAGAAGTTCTCCTTCTCCTTTACTCTCTGCATGCAATCAGTCAGCAAATCCTATCAATTTTATCTCTTAGTTCTTGACTCCACCTGTTCCTCCACTAGAGACATAGCCCAGACATGCACCATCTTTCCCCTGGACAACTGCAACATCTCAGAACTGGACTGGTCACTTTGCCTCTAGGGTTCCCCTGTGTAATCCATCTTTATGCTGCCCTTAGAAGGGTCAGTGGAAAATGAAATTCTGTTTATGCCTTTTTTTGGCTTAAAACTCTTCTAACAGGATACAAATCCAAGATACTTATAGCAAACAACATCCTTCAGGCCTATCTTCTCTGGTATCATCATCTTCTTCTTCATCCCATCTCTGCCTCTCAGGCCTTTTGCTCCACTGTTACCTGTTTATTGGTACTTTCTTAAACATACCATGATGTTTACACCCTGGGCTGGTGCAAATGCTATCAATTTGATTGTCTATCACTTGGATGAAGAATTGCTACTCATCTTTTATATTCTTCCCTGTAAGGTTCTCTGACTCCTAGATACAACTCATGGCTCCTCTATATTACTTTTATACTTTCGATATCATTCTCTTATTGCATATACCACACTGCAATGTCATTTGTTTACACGTTTTTCTCCTTTACCAGACAGTGATTCATCCAGGAATAACGACTGGGTTTTAGTTAACTCTGAATCTTTAGTGCCAGGCATGGAGTAGAATCTCTCTTTCTCTCTCTCTTTATATATATATATTTTAATATATTTATATATATAATATATATATTATATATATATGGGAGAACTTTAGAAACCGTATATTATACAAATGTTGAATATAAATATTGTAACAATTATTATGATTACTATTATTATTACTGTTCCTCTTACTTCTACTCCAATTCCTCTGTATCTCACACCTTGTCTCCCTTTTGCCACCTCCCTGTAGGATAGATTTTCTCCTGAACTCCAGTCCCTGTGGCTAGATCCCACTCGACCTGTTTTTGTATATCCCTGTCATGAACAATGTGTGTCCTAAGACTGCCAAACAATTGCAGGTTGCCACCCTGCTTTTATTTGTGTTCTACCTGCTTGTGGAAATCCCACCTTCAGCTCACTGCCATTGGCCCTCTCTGATGCCAATTTCCTAAAGCCAGACTCCAGCCTTTCCCAAGTCTCTCCTCTTTCCAACTGCTGGAACCTTTTAGGGTCAACTGCCACTTTCTGGAAGGTCTATCTAGTGCTTCTTGGTGAACTTCATTTCATTTGCCAACTAAGCCCCAGTTCTGAGAGTTGTCACCAAGAGGTTGGTTCAGAGTACTTAATTGTCAACTTTTAACCTTCCTTGCTGTTTTAAAGCCAGAAGTTAGCTTAGGTAAAGACTTTCATGTGGTTAAAATAATTAAAAAGGGCTAATTATATTGTGAATTAGTTTCCTTATATTGGGAAGTACAGAGAGGACACGTTGAGTTATTTAGATATTCCTGTTTCTTTAACATACATCCACACAAAACAAACAAATATTTTGTCAATCTAGCAGTTTAATGTATTTAGGATGTATCTGTATTAACGAGTTGAAAGTAGCATAGTATACTAGATGAGTGTACAAGCACTGGAATCCAACAGACTTGAGGTTAAACCTTGGATAAAAAATTTAACAGCTATGTGATCTCTGGAAAAGTTATTTAGCCCCTTTGGCGCTTAGTTTCCTCATCTGTAAAATGGGGATGTCACAGCTACTTACCTCATAGGGTTGTTGTGAGAACCAAATACAATAATATATATGAGATGATTAGGACAATGCCTGGCATGTAGAAAATGCTCAATGAATGGAAGCTTCAGAAGATATGACGCCTAAAATTGCCCTCTCCCTCAATGGCTTGAGAAAGTGAATGCTACTGCACTATGTGAGCAACTTGACAGTTCCTATGACCTATAAAGCTGGTCTTCAACTTACAAATTATGAACCAAAAGTCATAAGCAAGTTGCTGATCTGTCCATATAAACAACATTCTACATGCTGGTTAGACTGCCAGCCCAGTCCACATCAGCCAATATAACCCATTTCATACCTTAAGTATAATACAGAGTACAGTACTATTTAACTATTCTTATTCTCAAGGCAGTGGCAGCTCCTAGGCAATGGGGGTTCCTGAAGAAGGAGGGAGCTATCACTGGCTTGGGAGTATAGACAAGTAGGGACTATAGACCAGTCTGTTCATCAGTATCTGTGGGTAAATGAAACACTCCCTGTATTAAGAAAAGAAATATCTATGTCAGGTTCAGAAAAAAACTGGAGTAACACAAACTACAAAAACTAGCAAGTCACAGAAAGATTCACATAATAGAGAATGTCTTGGTATGCTCCTGCACACAACTTTAACTTGTGAGTAATAAACAGATCAGATTACTTTATATTTTTAATATGTCTTCAAATCATAAATAGCTTCATATGAACACAGAGAGACAGGTCTATGTTATTCAACATCTATACATTTACAAATAAGAAGAGCAGATGCAAACTTGCCAACTAGCAAAATGAAGCATTTTATTTCAAAAAAAAAAAAGAGAAAGAAAGAAAAATGATATCTGCAGGTACTTATGTTTCCTACACAGGCAAAGCTTAGGTGATGTTCTGAGGGCTTTTAGAGACAATTTGGAAGACAGAGTCATCAGTTAGTGCTTGGGATGAACACAGCATGACATACTGGAATTAGAACAGAGTTTATCTGAACAAACTGGCTATTTTTATTTTTTATTATTATTATTTTTTGTGGTACGCGGGCCTCTCACTGCTGTGGTCTCTCCCGTTGCGGAGCACAGGCTCCGGACGCGCAGGCTCAGCGGCCATGGCTCACAGGCCCAGCCGCTCCGCGGCATGTGGGATCCTCCCAGACCGGGGCACGAACCCGTGTCCCCTGCATCGGCAGGCGGACTCTCAACCACTGTGCCACCAGGGAAGCCCTATCTGAATAAACTGGCTATTTTTAAATGTTATTATTGATGCCCTTTAAAGTAGGCATTATAATATTTCTCCCAAAACTGATGTGAGGTTAAAAGCTGTATAACAAATATAAACCTACTTATAATTAACAGTATATAATAATTAGCACCCAAACTAGTATTACTGTTTTCTTCTGTGAAAACACTGCACTCAAGTCTATCTTCTTGGGAATCAATATCTCATGATAAAATTATCCTTTAATTTTAATCTTTTAGCTTGCAGTTTAGATCACATTAGCACTTCTATATTAAGTCCTTATTTAAGGCCTTCCATTTTGGTTAAAAAAAACATTAAAGTTCACTCAGGAATAAAGTTACCTGGCTGATAACTTGCTGGTAATTTCTTCTTGGAAAAAAATGGACCATCAAAGCAAAAATGACTTGGCCATTTTAAGCCATAAATGTAGATATTGAACCATCCTGAGTTCCTATTAAACTAACAGAATAAATGATGGATGAGAGATGTGACTTCCTATTTTTGTTTATCACTGACTAAATATGATTATCCTGGATCACCACTAGACTCTGAAGATGAGAAACAAAGAATCTGGTAAAAAACTGTAAATGTATAGGTCATAGCCTTGCTGCTATGCCTAAAAATTAAAGGCTCAAAAAGGCCATCTGCTCCTATAAGATCCCTACCACTAGTGGGAATGAAACTTCCATCTGTGGTCTTAGAACAACGTTAAATTATCCATTTATTGTTTCAATAAACAGATGCGCCAACTACATTGGTGAAAAGTTTAGACTTATACCTTAAAAAATGGTATTTTCTGCTCTACTCTTCCTGTCAAGTGCAGAAAAGTGTGTTTGTACATGCATATGAATTTTCAGCTTAGTAGACTCATAATTCACTTTTGGCATTTTGTGTCACCTGCCCTGTACCTATTGATAGCCCTGCCCAAGAACGCTGTCACAAAATTCCACCTTGATTTAACATACTCCTCAGCAGCTATTATAGTAGCTTTGGGACACCAGCTTGTGTCAAAACATTAAAGGAATCATGTTAATTGTGAAAAACTATATGTTCTTTTCCATGGTAAGGATGTGCCTTAAAAATGTGCCATTTTAAAAATACATTTTGTATGCCTTACTAGTTACACTCCTTTGGAAATGACTCAAGTTTACAGAGGAAAAAGTTTGTGTATTTCAAAATACAATGATAGGCCACCATTTAAATTAGAAGCAATGTTTCTTTAGAATACTGGCATTATAAATTAATTTTTCTGAATATGTATTTCTAACATCTTCTATCTTTATTCCCACAATGGAACTCATAAACAGTCTCTTGTAGTTCATCATTATATTCAAGAACGTGAAAATATTTGATATTAAAGTGGCTTTGTTGTTCACCGAGAAAAAGTTTAGGGGCAAATTGCAGAGATGGTATTAAATGAGAGAGATGCTTTTTAAGTTTCTTTTCCCACCTCCTAGAGGAAAAAACAATTCACTTTCCCTACCACACCAACTTCCTAACATAAAACCAAGAAACACCAACAGCCTTACCTGTTTGACTGCATTATCATTTCCTAAAGCACAGTCTGGGCCAGAGCAGACATAAACGTTGGATGGTAAATCATTATAAGAGTTCCTGCTGACGTCTGAAGAATCTCTCATATTGAAGTAAAGAGCCCACAGAAGTCTTGGCTTTTCAACTTCTTCATTTTCTAAATGTAGATATAAATTTTACTTACATCTAAAGCACAACATGCCTCTCAATTACTACAACATGTAGCCAATTGCTAACAAAGCTACCACTATATATTGTAGTAAATCAGAGCTTTGTATGTAAACTATAGTAAATCTGTATCCACACACTCTAATACATGTGTATGATATTTCAAGCAATGATGGCTTTTCAACCTAAAACAAGTTAGATTTTAAAAATTATTTTGATTATTAGTAAGTTACTTAGATTTAACTCCCATCATGTTCCCTTGGATTTCTCTTATTTCTCATCACCAGTATGAAAGCACTTATGATCATATTCATCTTTAAATTATGCCAATGAAGTGAGAAGTTAACATAAATTTATTTTCTTATGTTTCACATGGATAAACCAACTTAAAAAACTATAAAGTAAGTCAATGCTATATACAGGATTATGAGATGACCAGAATAGAGAAATCTATAAAGACAGGAAGTAGGGGAATTCCCTGGCGGTCCAGTGGTTAGGACTCAGTGCTTTCACTGCCGAGGCCCAGGTTCAATCCTTGGTTGGGGAACTAAGATCCCACAAACTGCGTGGCATGCCCACCCCACCCCCCTCAAAAAAAGACAGGAAGTAGATTAGGGTTACCTAGGGCTGTGGGGGAATTGAGGGTAAGTGGAGGTTAATGGCTAATGGGTATGGGGTATGGGTTTCTTTTTGGAGTGATGGAAATATTCTAAAATTGACTGTGGTGATGTTTGAACAATACATTAAAAACATTGGATTTTATACTTTAAATGGGTGAATTGTATGGTATGTGACTCTCAATAAAGCTGTTATTAAAAAATAGTATATACAGGATATCCTAACTCACTAACACTCTGTCCTACTAGATTACAAAAGTAATGCCAACCAACCAACAAATAACAAAAATATGATTATGAGACTGTAAGCTGTTTTCAGTGCACATTCTCTCATTTACAGCAAGCATCTATTATGTGTTAGGCATCAGGCTAGGAGCTGGGGATACAAAGATGAAGTAGACTTAGTCCTTATTATCTTGCTCTTTCATGTTCCCTAATACAGAGCCTAGCACATAACAGATGCTCAATGAATAATTTCTGAACCAATTTTAATTCTGCTTTCAGGTATAATCAAAGCATGATGTGCTTATTAAAAGATCCAGCCCTCTTAATCTCAATACCTAAAGCCTAATCCTTGCTATCTTAATAATTATTTCTATGCCTTTCTTCTTTAGAAATGTTATAATTACATTTTCTTTGGTTGAAAACAGAAAATATTGCTGTTAATATATTTATTGACTACAGTGTTTTCTTAGCCTGAATCTGAAGAAAAATTCAAATTCTGTACAATGATAATAAAGGACGTGCATGACGATTACCCAAGACCATAAGGCACCTTGTGAATCATAAAGAAAATTCTAAAGGTATAATTATCTAGTTAATTAACTCTTATTGGTAGATTTATAATCAGTGGAGAAAAGTTAGCTAATTTCATTCTTCAGTTAAAAAGAATGTCCCATTCCCCAATTCAGGACAAATAGGTTTTTTATTATACTTAATTTAAAATATCTCCACTACAACAATACCAAATATGTTCTCTTTCTAGCTCATCCTGAATAATCCATAATTATTAATGTGATAGAATGAAGAAACTCTGGATGAAGTGATCCTTTAAGATGCCCCTTTCTAATGCTAAGATCTATGAGTCTAAGGTATCACTAACTTCATGTAAAGCACAAAATAGGTGGCAAAACCTACTTACTTACAAAATAAAGGAACATAAGGGACTCATATTTCACAGCTAAAACCATATGGCTCTTAGTAAATTTATTGGTGAGCTTAGTTTCAGTAAATCTTACAGGAAGATGGTTAAACATACTGCCTATCACTTATGAAACCAGACTCTAGGAGCATTGCAGAAAAGTGAGCTAAGGTCTGGTAGTCCTTTAATATTGCTCATTCCATTTCTAAGCATATACTAAGAGAGCTTATCTTATATTTTATGAAAGTTCCAGCTCAGAGGAGGGCTTTCACTCAATAAAAGTTGGGGGAAATGAATAATTCAATTATAGGAAAGAAATTTCATAGAGGTTGAAGTTTTGAAAAGAAACCGAGAGGAAGATGAAAAGTTGACATAGGCTGAAGATAAATGCTCTAGACACAAGGGAGTTATTGGGCTTTGACCTTAAAACCCTCAAAGAAACAAGTAATTGCTTCATCTTTCTTTGAGGCCAGCTGGAAGGCAGAGAGAGAGCTGGAAAAATAACATGCAATTGTGCAGTGCAAAATTGTCAAAAAATTATTAAAGCTATCGAGGTTTGGTTAGGAATACATCACTTGGTCAGAAATAGAATTGGTTTTCTGTAATAGCTCATTTCATTCAATTAGATTGTGCAAAGGACTAAACAAGTAACAGGTAATTTAGAATAAAATCTTGGGCGAATTAAACTGGGGCAAGTACAGAATAAAGTAGGCTGAAGAAAATCAACAGTGGCACACCAAATAAAAGCAACAAATAGTCTATAGCTGCATGCCATGTTTAGGGAGAGAGTGAACTATTTTAGCAACATAGCACAGTAGCACAAGACCAAGAGAGTAGGAAGACTGCCACAGCTATGACCTAGACTGGACACAACAAATACAAAAAGGAATTAAGATAAGGTATTTTACTTCTCAGCTTAGTAAAAACACCCTCACCAGCCACCTATTTCAAAATGACACCTATAAGGGGAATTCCTGCATTTAGGCAGTGCTGATTTTTTGAGATAGGAACTGAATGAGATAGAATGAGATAATGCCACATGCTGTGCCCAGTGGAGGGAAGAAGAGAAAGAAGATGGTGCAGTGATGATATTACACTGCAGACATTTGAAGATATTGTACTAATGAAATTCTTGCTTCAATTTGTATGGAAAAACCTCAATTTCCTGCGTAAAATAAGAAATCACTTAGGAAAGTTCTACCTGTGCTTTGAAGGATATTATGGAATCTGGAAGAATTAATGCACATATGAATGGTGAGCAATCACCTCATTTTCTCACCTGCAGAATCAGGTTTATTAAGCATAAAGTATCTGAAATTTCCTTGGACTGTGAAGTAGGGAAGAGTTTAGAGATCTCTGATGCTCTTAAAGGAGGCTGGGAAGTAGGGCTCTTAGAAGTATTAGTACAACTGCTTCTTAAGACAGAGCATATGTCACGAGCTCCAGCTGATACCTTAAACATGAACAAGTAAGAAAGAGAGGGAATAGAAGGAATACCTTCACAAGGCTATTGGATTCCTCAGATACAAAGGCAAAGAAGTACTGTGTTTGAGAAGAGAACATTATCTTTTAATACTATAAATGAACTTCATTGCAAAGTGACTAGGCTGACTTTCACAAAAGCTCAGGAAGCACAGCACTACACAGAACATATAAGTCGAATAAAAAGAAAATAAGCTTAAATAATGTTATTCCTCTGGCACACATTTTAAAACAAAATATTTATAAAGCTTTAAATCATAAGGTTTCATATCATAGTCAAATAATTAAAACATAATAGTAAAAGCCATCAATCTGTGAAAATAGGGGCTTTTGCTACAGAGAAGAATGTGCTTTAATGTATTAAAAGTTCATATTACTCATAAAGTTCCTTCTTCCTCATTTAGGCAGGAAAATGAATTGAGTTCTCTTCTCCAGGTGACTTTGCCTCTTTGACCTGCCATGGCCCAGTGCTCACTTTATCTGGTGATTCATTTTCAATAACTCCAACAGTATTTGTTCTGACATTTTAATTAAAATATGACCACTACCTCATCCTGATGATAAAAAGGCCTATGTGTCAGTGAAAACTGGCTTTTCAGTGCCTCAGTGCACCTGAGGACCCCTCTGAGCACATAGTTCTTACTAAAGAATTTCACTCAGGTTCTAAACAATACATCATTTCAAAATAGGATCACATTAACCATTAAGATTAATGTTTAAAAATCTAAAATGGCTAGAGGATGCTAAGTAATGAATATGTAATTTACCCATCTTGATTTTTTAAAAAAGAAAATGCATTTAAAAAGTGAAGAGCAATGATACAATATTCAAATTTAGTATATTATTTGGGACCACCACACAATGAAATTACAACCAAAAATTATGAAAAAATTCAGAAATAAAGAAGGAATTCTGAGTTTTTATAAGCAAGGTAACTAAAGCCAAAGACAAAACTATTATTCCATTTTACATTTAGGAATATTATTGTGTATTGTAACTCTGCAATCAAATTTTTAACAATACATTTATATGAGACTTTCCAATGGAAAAAAAAAGTAAATATGAAACAAATTAAATTCCAAACTAAAGTGAAGTAAATTTTCAGACTGCAGAATTTGATTCAAGCAGCCCAAAAAGAAATTAATTATACCGATATTAGCTCCTGAGAATGGAGCAGTTTGTTTTCCTATGTAAATGTAAATGCTCCTTTATGCACTATCTTGCAAAGAAAACAAACAAGACACACAGAAGATGAGCTAAAAGGAAATACAATAGGTAGGGGTAAATAAATGGTTGCCTGAACAAACATAACATCCAAAGAAAATGAAGATATATGAATTAATGAACTGGCCAGGATTCAAGTGGACATCCAAATCCTATAATGAAAATCACCGTCACTTCATATAAATGAATAAGATCCATTAGGCCATGTTTTGATCACCTACACATAGAATTCACTACAATTTGCTCCATTCACAGCTACAAGGGCTACCCTATGATGCGGGGAGAAAAGTTAAAAAATTCGTGGTTGAAAAGCATCTTTCCACCATGAGTAGGCAGCAAAGTGGCACGTATGTTTTGAAAGCTAAATATTTATCACATCACTAGCATGCAATGCATGAAAAGACAATTATTGGTTAGGAAGGATTCCTACGTTTGCCAATTAATAGCTTAACTTTCTCTCAGTTGAACCAAGTTTTTTTTTTTCTTTATAAATGAAGATAACTTTTTCTGATAAAGGAATATATGCTCTTCATACAACATCTATAAAATAAAGAAAATTAAAAGGAAAAAGAATTATACATAATCCCACCAAAATTGAGAGATTTCCTGAGTCTTTTTTCTATGCATATGAGTATGTACACATATAAATTTATATTTTTGCACTTAATTATATACATTGTGTGTGAGATGTAGCTTTTTCTCTTATTATAAATATTTCCCCAGTTTTAGGAAGAGAATGTGCTTAGTCATCCTAGTAAAACATGTAAGCATTGGTGCTGAATACATCACCTTTCAATTCAGGTTGCAGAAACCTTCCTGAGATCTCTAAAGAGGAGTAAAGTGGTCACGTTACCTTTCCATCATGAATCACTGATTATTGTTCTTACCTATCTCCTTTTCGGTATATGGAGTAAACAATTTCTGCACAACTGGTTCTAAATCTTCTCTTGCTGTTTTAGAAGACGTACAAGTCAAATGAACCAAATCTGTTTAAAAAAAAAATATTTTGAGTTCCTGCTTATCACAAATTTCACTGTGTACTCATATTCAAGGCACTAAGCTGGTGCCATTGGGAATAGAGCCAAGCACGTCATGGCTCCTGTCTTTAAGAACTTTATAATCTAGTGATGGAGGACATGTAAAAACCATAACAATATGCTATGTGTGTTAAAAAAAATAGCGAAAATATATGTTAACTAATAACAAAGAGGGAGCACACTAAGACTCAAGACTAAGTACCAGTTGATGGTTATGTAAAACCAGCAAGGTAAAAAAGCTTAGGAAACCATTTATTCATAGAAAGAGCTTAAGCTATCCTTACAACATTCCCAACGAGGGTGGATAAAGGATTGCTAAGCAAAATACTGTATAAAAAAGACTAAAAGTGGACTATTTTTTTACCTAGAGAACACACAGTATTCTTCAGACAGAAAAACCCATTTATACATTGACAAGTTAAATATAATATAAATTGACAAGTTAAAAACAATATAAATTGACAAGTTAAAAACAAATCATCTATTCATTATAGGGTTCTCTAAGAAAGTTTTTTGGGGAACACTGTTAGCTTAGTTGAATCATACTTAAAAGTCCATAATATGGCACAAGTCAAAACTTGTGTAATATTTTCAGGATTTCCAAATCACTTTGTTTTGCATTTACAGGTTCATGGGGCCCAGACCTCAGAGAATGTTTGGGTTAGAGAATACCATGTACAAAAAAGGTCCTTCACAGAAGTGAAATACTGTAGCCTAAGGCACTTAGAATTCCTAAAGGCCTACATACAAAGGGCAAAGGAAGGACAAAACGTTCTACGTACTGAAAGGAAGAACTAAGGGGATCCCTAAATGGGAGTAATTCTTCTGGTTTTGGAAAGGGTTTAGGGCAGAACAGAATTATGGCAGAAAGAATATATATTAGAGAAAAGTATAAGAACTGATACATTCCTACTCCTAAAACACCAGTAGAGAAGTACATGCACTTCTTTTCT
Organism: Orcinus orca; assembly: GCF_937001465.1. Lineage (NCBI taxonomy): Eukaryota > Metazoa > Chordata > Mammalia > Artiodactyla > Delphinidae > Orcinus > Orcinus orca. The sequence goes on from NC_064580.1 coordinate 75,313,766, forward strand.
AAAGTTTACTTTAGGCTAGTAGACTTTTTAAAACCCCAGGAACATGGTTCAAAGTTTATCATGGAAGCACAACATCAGAATAGAATTCTCTTTATTAAAATTAATTCCACATTCTACTCTAAAATATGTCTAAGCATAAAGGGACTCTTAATAACCATGTGAGCTAAAATCAAATTTTGTAGTATTTTTTTCCAGGTGCACCAAAGAAAGTGATATTCTAAGAAAGTTCCTGTCTTATGTATGGCCTAATAAAATATCTACCTTATTTAAGCAATGTTTTTATATTAATATAACAATGATTCCCATTGGTTTTGGGATATTGAAGGATATACAGTATTTCAATACATAACCTTTACAACAAAATTATTCCTAATGAACTTAAAATTTTCAAATGCAATATAACTTTGGTAGGGAGGGAGTTTAAAGTCCCTAGATAAATGCTGAATTAAACAGAGTATATAACTATAAAGGCAGAAATATCTGATGTAACACTTGAGAGAAACTGTCCTCTCTTATCCCACAGTCTCACAAAATACCAACGTTCATGTCAAAGTTCTCAATTTTCCAGTTCTTTCCTATTCAATTAACGTACACTAGGGGGGAAAGCAGATGAACATGAATATAAATAAAAAAGCATATTTTGAAAAATATCTTAACTGTAAACTACTAGTTCTATAAGTCAGGATATATAAAAGAAATACACCAGAGTAAATATATCCTTATGTTTCCTAACAGTGTAACAGAGTTCAGTTCATGGAATGCTAGCAAAAATTTCTAGTAATACATTCAGATTATCATCTTGTACTTAATAACTTTTATTACAATTCTTAGAAGGAAAAATTAAAGACATCTATACCTTGAATTCTAATACCTTGATTCTGCTTAGATGCTACTTTTTTTTTTTTTTGCGGTACACGGGCCTCTCACTGTTGTGGCCTCTCTCGTTGCAGAGCACAGGCTCCGGACGTGCAGGCTCAGCGGCCATGGCTCACGGGCCCAGCCACTCTGCAGCATGTGGGATCTTCCCGGACCGGGGCACGAACCCGTGTCCCCTGCATAGGCAGGCGGACTCTCAACCACTGTGCCACCAGGGAATCCCGATGCTACATTGTTAATTCATTTACAAATTTAAGGTATGAACAACTATTTTTTCTCCCTGCTTATTACCCGCTTTTCCTGTTATCTATGTCACTTCCTTGTATAGGTTACTCTGAATTTATTGCTTCTTTTCAAATCAGAGGTTGATTGTATTATTTTTTTTTAATTCAGATTATTTTCAAAGTTGGTTTATTAATCTTCATACATCTCATAAGTCTTTAGCAAGGGCAAGTTTTAGAGTCAGTTTTCCTCTTAGTCGAATATAACTTTCACTTTTCAATAGGTGTTTAATAAATATTTGTGGCTAAAGACAATTCGCTTCCCTGCCATGAGCAGACATTAAGTACTCACAGTCTTAGGAAGACATACATGTGCATACAAATATACGTATGCATACACATGCATAGGGAAAATTTTACTAATTACTTATATGAAGTGTGGAAAAATTATGACTGACCAGGGTAGAAGTAAGGAAAGCATAAGTGGATAATCCTCAAATTACTTAAATCTGCCTGAGAAATGCTCACAGGCGCTTTAAGATATATCTTTAAAATTCTCAAAATAATTTAAAAGATTATCTAGAATTTACTGTATGGTGAACTTGCATGTGTCAGACACTACTCTAAGCATGTCAGAAGTATTACTTCATTTTACCTGTGCAACAGCCAACTATTATCTTCATTTTACAGGAGAGAAAACAGAGGAACAGTGGAGTTAAGCAGATTTCCCAAAGTTATGCAACTACTAAAAGGAAGAGCTGGGGCTCAGAGTTGGAATTCAAGCCCACGTGGTCTGCCTCTAGAGTGCCTGCTCTTAGTCACTGAACAATGTTGTGTAACTGTAATAATCACCTGCAGAAGGTACAGCTAGTCACTTAAGGCAGCAACATTCAAACTGGGAGGTGTATAAAGATACAAGAGGACTTTCCACAAGGTAAATAACTCTAAGGGAGTCACTGTCCAGATGCTCAACCTCACCTCCTGCAATTTTATTAAGCAATACATTTCAAGAAATTTACTTTGTGTTTAATAATCCTTTATCAAAACTGTAATATATTTGATAGTTTGATTCATTTTGCACAAATATAATTGGATTAATTACTGAATCCAGAAGACATATTTTAAGCTTACTGTCTTTGGAAATTTTAAAAAAATCTATTTCTATTTATTATTTGAAGTGGGTGATAGTGGGTATCAAATATCTCTGATACTTAAATTCCATTGAATACATTTAAAGGGGTGATGTTACCATTTTACCATTACATACCAACATTTATAATGTTGGAAACTACACTCTTGGTGATTATTTGAATTTTATGACGAAAAACTGTATATGTCAAATTATACAAATTATACGTGTTTGAGGGGTACATGAGCAAAAAGGTTTCAATACCTTAAGGTGTTAACATAATTGCAAAACCATACCTATAGAACATGTTGTCATATTTCTACCAAAATTTAACTCTGTGTAAAATGCTCCTTTCTATTCTGTGACCTTAACTCCTCTCCACGAAACTAACTTGCTCAGTAAATGCTAAAAATGACCACAAATTAGATTATATGGGGCAACTGCTTTCCTAAAAGTATTACATTCATTAGTGCCAATTAACAACTATAACTAAGATTGTGGAAGATGCAATAGAACTGGAAACATTAGCCACTGGCATCATGTGAGATAATAACTGACTCAAAAAATAGTTTAAACCTTGACTCTACCTTTTATAAAGTATGCTCCTTTTACTTCATTTAGCAACTGCTTAAAGGCTTAACAGGATAAAAGATGACAAAATGTGTTCTCTGTCACAATTCTTCTCTTGGCAATATATTTAGCTTTGTATTGGCATTAAAGAAACTGCAAAATATCCTATTCAATTTATAAGCTTCTGCACAGCAAAAGCTGTGCAAAACAAAATGAAAAGACAATCTACGGAATGGGAGAAAATATTTGCAAGTGATGTGACCAATAAGGGCTTAATTTCCAAAACATACAAAAAGTTACACAGCCCAATATCAAGAAACAAACAACCCAATCAAAAAATGGGCAGACCTAAATAGACATTTCTCCAAAGAAGACATACATATGGCCAAAAGGCACATGAAAAATGAATAACATCATTAATTATTAGAGAAATGTGGGAGCACCTCAACATATAAGCCAAATGCTAACAGCCATAAAAGGGAAAATCGACAGTAACACAATAATAGTGGGGGGACTTTAACAACCTACTTGCACCAATGGACAGATCATCCAGACAGAATATCAATAAGGAAACATAGGCCTTAAATGGCACATTAGACCAGATGGATTTAGTTGATATTTATAGAGCGTTCCATCTGAAAGCAGCAGAATACACTTTTTTCTCAAGTGCACATGGAACAGTCTCGAGGAAGATCACATACTGGGCCACAAATCAAGCCTTAGTAAATTTAAGAAAACTGAAATCATGCCAAGCATCTTTTCTGACCACAACACTATGAGATTAGAAATAAACTACAGGAAAAAAAAAACCTGTAAAAACACAAACACGTGGAGACTAAACAATATGTTACTAAACAACCAACGGTTCGCCGAAGAAATTAAAGAGGAAGTCAAAAAATACCTAGAAACAAATGACAACAAAAACACGATGATCCAAAACCTATGGGATGCAACAAAAGCAATTCTAAGAGGCAAGTTTACAGCAATACAATTGTACCTCAGGAAACAAGAAAAATCTCAAATAAGCACCTAACCTTACACCGTAAGCAACCAGAGAAAGAATAACAAACAAAACCCAAAGTTAGTAGAAGGAAAGCAATCATAAAGATCAGAGCAGAAATAAATGAAATAGAAATAAAGAAAACAACAGAAAGATCAATGAAACTAAAAGCTGGTTCTTTGAGAAAATAAAATTGATAAAATTGATAAACCTTTAGCCAGACTCATCAAAAAAAATAAATAAACAGGAGATGACTCAAATCAATAAAATTAGAAATGAAAAAGGAGAAGTTACAATTGACACCACAGAAATACGAAAGATCATAAGAGACTACCACAAGCAACTATGTGCCAATAAAATGGACAACCTAGAAGAAATGGACAAATTCTTAGAAAGGTACAATGTTCCAAGACTGAACCAGGAAGAAACAAAATATGAACAGACCAATCACAAGTACTGAATTTAAAAAGTTCCAAAAGAGTCCAGGAACAGATGGCTTCACAGGGGAATTCCATCAAACATTTAGAGAAGAGTTAACACCTGTTCTTCTCAAACTCTTCCAAAAAACTGCAGAGGAAGGAACAGTCTCAAGCTCATTCTATGAGGCCACCATCACCCTGATACCAAAACCAGACAAAGACACCATAAAAAAGGAAAATCACAGGCCAAAATCACTGATGAACATAGAAGCAAAAATTCTCAACAAAATACTAGAAAACAGAATCCAACAGCACATTAAAAGGATCATACACCATGAACAAGTGGGGTTTATCCCAGGGATGCAAGGATTCTACAATATATGCAAACCAATCAATGTGATATACCACATTAACAAGCTGAAGAATAAAAACCATAAGATCATCTCAATAGATGCAGAAAAAACTTTTGACAAAATTCAACACCCATTTATGATAAAAACTCTCCAGAAAGTGGGCAAAGAGGGAAATTACCTCAACCTAACAGAGGCCATATATGAGAAACCCACAGCTAACATCATACTCAATGGTAAAAAGCTGAAAGCATTTCCTCTAAGATCAGGAACAAGACAAGGATGTCCTCTCTTGCCACTTTTATTCAACATAGTTTTGGAAGTCCTGGCCATGACAATCAGAGAAGAAAAAGAAATAAAAGAATCCAAATTGGAAAAGAAGTAAAACTGTCACTATTTGAAGATGACATGATCCTATACAGATCCTATACAGATCCTATACATGATCCTATACAGAGAAAATCCTAAAGATGCTACCAGAAAACTCCTAGAGCTCATCAATGAATTTGCTAGAGTTGCAAGATACAGAAATCTCTTGCTATACACTAATAATGAAGGATCAGAAAGAGAGATTAAGGAAACAATCCCATTTACCATCACATCAAAAAGAATAAAATATCTAGGAATAAATCTACCTAAGGAGGCAAAAAACTTGTACTCAGAAAACTATAAGATACTAATGAAAGAAATAAAAGATGACACAAACAGATGGAGAGATATACCATGTTCTTGGACTGGAAGAATCAATACTGTGAAAATGACTATACTATCCAAAGGAATCTAAAGATTCGATGCAATCCCTATCAAATTATCGATGGCATTTTTTACAGAACTAGAACAAAAATTTCAAACTTTGTATGGAAACACAGAAGACCGCAAATAGCCAAAGCAATCTTGAGAAAGAAAAATGGAGCTGGAGGAATCAGGCTCCCTGACTTCAGACTATTCTACAAAGCTACAGTAATCAAGACAGTATGGTACTGGCACAAAAACAGAAATATAGGAACAGGATACAATGTCCAGAAATAAATCCATGCACCTATGTTCAATTAATCTATGACAAAGGAGGCAAGAATATACAATGGAGAAAAGACAGTCTCTTCAATAAGTGGTGCGGGGTAAACAGGAAAGCTACATGTAAAAGAATGAAATTAGAACATTCTCTGACACTATACACAAAAATAAACTCAGTATGGATTAAAGACCTAAATGTAAGGCCGGATACTATAAAATTCATAGAGGAAAACCTAGGGAGAACACTCTTTGATATAAATTGCAGCAATATCGTTTTGTATCCACCTCTTAGTGTAATGAAAATAAAAACAAAAATAAACAAATGGGACCTAATGAAACTTAAAAGCTTTTGCACAGCAAAGGAAACCATAAACAAAACGAATTGACAACCCATAGAATGGGAGAAAATATTTGCAAACAAAGCAACCAACAAGGGATTAAACTCCAAAATATACAAACAGCTCATGCAGCTCAATAACAAAAACAACAACAAAAACTGATCAAAAAATGGGTGGAAGATCTAAATAGACATTCCTCCAAAGAAGACATTCCTCCAAAGAAGACCAAGAAGCACATGAAAAGATGCTCAACATCGCTAATTATTAGATAAATGCAAATCAAAACTACAATGAGTTATCACCTCACACTAGTGAGAATGGCCATCATCAAAAAATCTACAAACAATAAATGCTGCAGCGGGTGTGGAGAAAAGGGAACCCTTCTACACTGTTGGTGGGAATGTAAATTGGTACAGCCACTATGGAGAACAATAAGGAGGTTACTTAAAAAACTAAAAATAGAGCTACCATATGATCCAGCAATCTCACTCCTGGGCATATACCCGAAGAAAACTGTAATTTGAAAGGATACATGCACCCCAATGTTCACTGCAGCACTATTTACAGTAGCCAGGTCATGGAAGCAACCTAAATGTCCATCAACAGAGGAATGGATAAAGAAGATGTGGTATATATATAAAATTGAATATTACTCAGCTATAAAAAAGAGCAAAATAATGCCAGTTACAACATGGATGGACCTAGAGATTGTCATACTGAGTGAAGTAAGTCAGACAGAGAAAGACAAATATCATATGCTATCACTTATATGTGGAATCTAAAAAAAATGGTACAAATGAACTTATTTATAGAACTGAAATAGAGTCACAGATGTAGAAAACAATCTTATGGTTACTGGGGGGAAAGGGAGGGAGGGATAAACTGGGAGATTAGGATTGACATATACACACTACTATATATAAAATAGATAATTAGTAAGGACCTACTGTATAGCACAGGGAACTTTACTCAATACTCTGTAATGGCCTACATGGGAAAATAATCTAAAAAAAGAGTGGATATATGTATATTTATAACTGATTCACTTCTGGGAATATAAATTGGTACAACCACTATGGAGAACAGTATGGAGGTTACTTAAAAAACTAAAAATAGAACTACCATATGATCCAGCAATCCCACTGCTGGGCATATATCTGGATAAAACTCTAATTTGAAAAGATACATGCACCACAGTGTTCACAGCAGCACTATTTATAATAGCCAAGACATGGAAGCAACTTAATTTTCCATCAACAGATGAATGGATAAAGGAGATGTGGTATACATATACAGTGGAATATTACTCAGCCATGAAAAGAAGAATGAAATAATGCCATTTGCAGCAACATGAATGGACTTGGAGATGATCATATTAAGTGAAGTAAGTCAGAAAGAGAAAGACAAATACTATATGATATCACTTATATGTGGAATCTAAAAAATGACACAAATGAATTTATTTACAAAACAGAAACAGACTCACAGACATGGAAAACAAAGTTATAGTTATCAAAGGGGAAAGGTGGGGTGAGGGATAAATTAGGAGCTTGGAATCAACAGATAAACACTACTAAATATAAACAGATAAACAACAAGGCCCCACTTTATAGCACAGGGAACTATATTCAATATTTTGTAATAACCTATAATGGAAAAAAATCTGAGAAAGTTATATATATATATATGTGTGTGTATATATATATATGTATATACATACACACACATATACATATATATAACTGTATCACTTTGCTGCACACCAGGAACCAACATAACATTGTAAACCAACTATACTTCAATTTTAAAAAAAAGAAACTACAAAAGAAGTTTTAATTCATAGACCATAGCATAAGGGTAATAACTGAAAAACTTTGGTGGAGTGGCAGTCACAATCAGCACCACTGAAACAAGAGCATCTGAAACTCAGAAGTCAGACATCACTCAACACAAACCAGAAATAACACACTTTCAGTTCTCTAAAATTGGGTTTGGAACACCCATTTCTCACATAAATGACTGCCTTCTTACAAGTTGTTGTTTTGAAACACACGGGAAGTGGGATTTCTACTCAGAATTTGCACAATAGTAATGTACACATTTAAAAGTGACAAAAGTGAGAAGTCTAATGTGCAGTAGCAGGGTGACACAGTAGAGGATGGCTATGCAGGTCTGGTATTACTTTGGTCTTTGTATCAATTTGGCCAAGTCAGTTTATCTCTCTGGCCTCTGTTCTCATGATTAAATGGAAGGAGTGGAATTAGTTCCATCTACAAGACTTCTTCTAGTTCTAAAGTTTTATGAATCTAACTTCATACTCATCAGCCATGATTCTTTCAATGATGACAGATGTTAACCCAGAAACTGATGACATTACAAATGTGAATGTAAAACCTAAATGAATGCTTGCTGAAAAAAATAGGAACTCTATTTCTCAAGCTTCTGAGACTATCACACACAGCAGTCATACAAGTAAGCAAAATTGTTCCAAATGCATTTAAAGAAACTTTACATATGGGTTAGTCAACAAGTGCATTTTGTTGGGCAACCTAACTAGGACTAAATAATTTATGTACATAGGGATCGATGTGGCTCATAACTTGTCTTTCATATAGGCATAAAGGCCAAATGTCATTTATGTAATATAGTCCAAGTAAGAATATGACTGTGTCAGTAAGACAGAAAAGGTCAGAAACACATTTTCTTTATGATACCAAGTGAGGAACTGAGTTTCATGACATATGGTACACAGTTTGGTTTCTGAATCCAACCAAGAAAAACTCCAGAGTAACTCCAGAGTCAGTTTGCACTTTCTCAATAGAATTTAATGGAAAAAACAAAACAAAACAAAAAACAAACCCTTGAATGTCAACTTAAGATCACTAGGAAAAATCAGTTTATTTGCAAGATTAAATCCGTGCTTCATGACAATACTAATAAAAGAGAAAAGAAAAAAGGCACCACTGATTGTGTTAAATCATTATCTAAACTCATTTTTATGAAAGGTATATAACATTTTCTTTAAAGAATCATAAAAGCAGAAAAGATTATATAAACCAGTACCTACATAAAATTCTTGATTATCCATTTATATATATACTTATGTGTATATATATATATACATATGTGTATATATTCACGCTATGTATTCGTAAATATATATTCATAATATATAATCATATCACAGATAAATAACATCCTGTAACATCAAATCTCAGAATAAAGCAGCTGTTACTGACGGACCATGTACACAAAAATAGAGATTTCAAGCTGCTTAGAAAAAGTACTGTAAAAAAGTGAAACTGAATGTCAAATGGAAGGGTTACAGAGATGATGTTTTGCTCACTTACAAATTATTTTAAAAGAAAATAAATTCCATATTAGATTCATTTAGGATATAAGAAAGGATGAGTTGAAAATAAAGATGTAAGGTATGTTTTGAAAGATGCACTATGTGTGTAAAAAATATAACTTGTTCACCTTTGGAAAACATAATAAATAAATTTCAAATATTTAAAAATCTTAAAACTTGAATCAAATTACCTGAAGGGAGGGGAAGTTAAATTGATTTATAGATTAAAAAAATGTAACATTACTACTTTAAAAAGATAAAATAACTAGGCTAACCTAGGGTTGCTTAGAAAACCCCTACATTAATGGATAACAATGATTTGCTATCAGTGTATCAAATACACTTAACCAATACTGACCTCTGTTTATATTGCAATTACAGTAAGACCTCATTTATTCAGAAGTATTTCATCCACAATCAAGAACCAGGAAGTGTGCCCAACCCCCCTGAAGAAAGGCTTCAGCACCCAAGGTAGATGTTACAATACCCATAGACTAACACAACCACTTTCTCAGGACTTGGTTATGTTAATATTACATCAATTTCAACAAGCTTGGCTATCTTGTTTTCTGGCCCTCTGCAGATTCCAAGTAGCAAATAAGGGGGAAGAGCAGTGTGTGGAAAGAGCGGCCAGAAAGAACATCCTGACAGTTGCATGAAAACAGCTGGAGGAAGACATATAAAATGTAGATGTAAGAAATGATAAAAGCATCACAATCTAGGGTCATTTAGCATAGGAACAAATAGACTTAAACACCTCAATAGGCCTCAAGGGCATCACTGGATTACAATGAAATATAATAAATAATGTTCACAATATCCCTAAATTATAAGAAAAAGGTTAACTATATATAAAATAGGTAACTAGTAAGGACCTACTGTATAGCACAGGGAACTCTACTCAATACTCTGTAATGGCCTATATAGGAACAGAATCTAAAAAAGAATGGATATATGTATATGTATAAGTGATTCACTTTGCTGTGCACCTGAAACTAACACAACATTGTAAATCAACTATACTCCAATAAAAATTAAATTAAAAAAGTTAGGGACCAGAAAACAAAACAAACAAACAAAAAAAGGTTAAATTATGTTTCATATATTCAGTATACTATGGCAAAGGAAATGTGTGAAACATGCTAGGAAGGTAATTATTAAAAAACTTCAATCCTAATAAATTTCAATCCTGAAAGGATACATTTCAGCTATCTGAAGAATGCATTTGAGGAGACTACAGCACCCTAGGGGGTGCTAAAAAAATGATGCATTACTGACCAGTATTTACAAGCTAATTGATATTCCTAACTGGCTCTCAAACTTCTCCTATCTAACCTCAATTCCATTGTAATGAAAACTCATTTAACAAGTCACCTAAAATATTTTCATTTTGAACAAATGGTATTTCCAGTTTCCTTAGAAGGAATCTCTGCCAGGCATTTCTGGTCTGTACGCAGACAGAAGTCTGCTTTTGGAGCAGGAAATTATTCTGAAATAAATACAGATAATCACTGGCTCAGTTCACCAACACATGTGTCCAAGAGTATTCATCCATGTTTTTGGAACACACCTCTATGGTTCCTACGATCTCTCTAACTCTGGTGATCAATTTTTAAGTAAAAACTAATAGGTACTGAGCACTTTTAAGTGCCACACACTGTTCACATGAATTTGATCCTGATAACAATCCTGAGGTAGGTACTATCATCATCCCTATTTTATAGATAAGGAAGCTGAGGCACAGAGAGATTAAGTAATTTTCCTAAGGTCAATCCAACTAGTATGTAAAAGAGCTGGGATTCGAACTCAGACTGTTCTCAACTACCATACAATACTGTATCGTTAGAATGCATCTTTCTTGTTAAATGAACTATACACTATCCCCATACTACCTGAAGGTAAACATCAATTGTACACTTACGGTTTTACAAATTCTAAATCAAGCCAAATATAAGCCATGAAAATTTCTTAAATTAAGAATACTAAAAGGTTAAAGTAAATTTAAGGCATTTTAATGTCTTAAGTACATTCTTGGCCACATACTTAAAGACTACGGTGCGGTGCAGTATTGACATAGCATTAGATGAAGAATTAAAAGGTCTAAAACGTGATTTGTAAAAAGAAAAATTAAAATTGTTTACAAATTGAAAATATTGAGAGAATTATATGTTCTAGCTTATTACACAATGCCTAAAACATTAATATAAGATTGTCTTAAACAAAAGACTACAAAATGAATTTTATGTCTGCTTCACTGAATGCAACACAGCAATTGAAAAATATTTAATATAAAGTACCAGAGTATTGGTCAACCCTGAATTATACTGTAAAAGGTCACAAATTTCTACCCTGTTCAAAATGGGAAGAAAGTAAAAGCTGGTGCTGATTCAAGAATGAGCAAGTTTGAGCAGTAGATACTCAACAGAGGTAAAGATAAACTGAGTACCAGAATTAGTCAACGAGTACTTAGTATGTGCTCAGAAAGAATAACATAAAACCTTCATTAACTAAGAGCAGAGTAACTGTGGCAAATGTAAATTCCCTTGTTTTTTCATATTTATTTAAGTGGAGAAAAACACCTTTGAAATCAATAACATCATTAAAAGGAAAAAAATCATTAGATATAGATTGCTGTGGCTAATGAAGAATGGACTATACTAGAGTTAGGCTTCAATAAAACCCAGTATTTAAAGTAAAAAAAAAGACTTAAGGACCTACTGTATAGCACAGGGAGCTATATTCAATATCTTGTAATAACCTATAATAGAAAAGAATCTGAAAAATAATATATATATAACTGAATCACTTTGCTGAACATCTGAAACACTGTAAATCAACTATACTTCAATTAAAAAAGACAAATTTTTATTAAACAATTCCTATTTTTTGTCTAGAAGCCATAATTTTGTCATATGTCTTACAAACAAGCTAATTTGCTCATGAATAATGTATCTTTAAAATGCATTTCACTGTTGAACAACTGAACTATAAATCACCAAACTTCACATCATTTACTTTCTATACATTTCATTTTATTAACTTTGAGGAATGAATTCAAGTCACAAAGCCTCAATGGTATATACTTTGATTATGTTTGATTTACTCAGGTACAACTGCATTAGTTACAATGGCTGCCAACATTTGTCTTCAAGTGATTCTTCCAAGAGGAAGAACGATGAGTTTAGATTATGATTTCAACATTACAGCCTCAATTTTTAGAACAAGTGAAGGCTTTTGGTTCCACTCAGCTGGCAATACTGATTATTATGTGCCTATCATTTATAAAATGGGACCAAAGTCTAGATGTACTTGTCTACTTAAGTAACAGTTTTAAGGGAAAATAAGCCACAGTAAAACCCACTTAATGAATAAAAAATATCAAATTTACACAACATTTAGAATTTATTCTAATACTATAATATTTTAGTTTTTGATTTCTACAAAATGATGAGCACATGGATGATCATTAACAGCTCATCATAATTAGTATAAATATGAGAAAACCACAACATAGCTAACCTAGATATATAAAAACAAGAACATTCAGACAGAATAGTAAAAAGTCTTCTCTCAAGAATCCTAATTGTGATAAATTCTTCTGAAGATACTTTTTTTTCCAAGTATGAGTAATGTCAAATTCCATAGTACTCCTCCCTCAAAAGGTGGGTTCTTACACCATAAATATTCAGCACTTTCACTTCTTGGTGCTTGACCTGGGAAATAATGAAAATTTTCTGTGAAGAAACAATTATATAAATTTTAAAAACCTGTTCTATTGGGTTCAGGATATGCTTTATTCAAAAGGTTCAGGAAAAAAGACAAAACTCTTAAAAGAGATTTAGAAGTAAAAGTAGAGAGAAGAGAATGACTATGTAACACTATAAGCTAAGAAATTTGTCTATAACCAGGGAGCTTCAAAAGGAAAATAAAATGAGCTGGGAACAGGTTTGGATACATAAAATAAACACATGCATAGTCTTTTTTTTTCTTTTTCCTGACTTAAAAAAAATATCAAGAGAAAAGGAAAGCGTGGTTTAAAGTACTCTGTTATATTATCAGAGTAGTTCTCTTTCAGAAGAGAAACTAATTATCAAGAACAGAACAACTTGTGACTAGTTGTGACATGAATGACTCAATTAGGGCAGCATCAGAAAATACACTTTTAAAGACTTTAACGTCCAAGTTACAAAGTCTGTGAACAGGCCCAAAACATAAGAAAAGGAGGAGGAAAAAAAGAAGCCAAACTTTAAGTAATAAAAGAGAGTGAATGGTGATGTCAGTTTCTATCTCAGTGTATTTCTTAAATCTCCTTAATATATCATATAAAGTATTAACTCTATTAAAACTATTAACTAGGACTTTTTAAATACATGCATATTATTAAAGGAAGAAAGCATACAAGATTTAAAAATGAACATGAACTTCTTTTTTTCTCTGGAACAAGGCAACCTATAAATAATAAATTCGCACTTATCTCTTTCAGTCAACCTTCCTGGTATAAGCTGCCTTACTATTGAGACTGAAAAACCAAAACCAGTCCATTTGTCTATACTGCTGGTTTTATATTTATAAATTGATTAAGCTATAGCAAAGATCTGTAAGATAATTTAATCACAGAAAAAAAGAAGTGAGAAAGTTGGAGACAGCTTTAAAAGAAAAAGGATCTTAGCTATTTTGCTTAAAATACTGTCACATACATTATTAAAAACGTATACAGGACAGGTGGCTTTCTGCACACACATGCAAAATCTGACCATTAAGGGTGTTCGATTTGTATGGGATCTTTCTAAATTCTTTAGACTAACTCCCACCACCAACTTCTAATGAAGAAATCAAGACACAAGAAAATAAGAAATTTGTTCAAGGTTAAATAACTAATTGGAAGTAGTAATTCTGTAGACACTTCGGACAATATTCTCTCCACTATACCAGTATGCTCCTTACATTTCCTATAAAGTCAAGCTGGAAATTGATTCCCACAACATTAGGTACATAAAATAAAAAACAAATTATTAAAATAATTTTTCATTTCAATTTCATGACATATTAAGACAGAGTGCTTTAAAATCCTTTGTTTTCATTTGCCAGGGGGTAAAAAATTTCTAAGAAACTTTAGTATTTTAGCTTTAAAGTTAGAAAATGTCACTTTAGAAACAAGACTTTGATGGAGCCCGTGTTTCCGCAGAGATGGAACTCCCGGCTGGGGGTCTCTTCCCTCCGCCATCATGGAACTGCCACAGAGCCCGAGGGGAGGGCGGCCTCAATGAGGCTGCCGGCTCTGGAGGGGCCCCGGCAGCCGAAGCTGCGACAGTCCTCGGGACTGCGGGCCGGACGTGGACCTGCCCACCAGAAAGACAAGATCCAGCCTCATCCACCAGAACACAGGCACTAGTCCCCTCCACCAGGAAGCCTACACAACCCACTGAACCAAACTTAGCCACTGCAGACAGACACCAAAAAAAACGGAAACAACGAACCTGCAGCCTGCAAAAAGGAGACCTCAAACACAGTAAGATAAGCAAAATGAGAAGACAGAAAAACACACAGCAGATGAAGGAGCAAGATAAAAACCCAACAGACCTAAAAAATGAAGAAGAAATAGGCAGTCTACCTGAAAAAGAATTTAGAATAATGATAGTAAAGATGATACAAAAACTTGGAAACAGAATAGACAAAATACAAGAAACATTTAACAAGGAACTAGAAGAACTAAAGATGAAACAAACAACGATGAACAACACAATAAATGAAATTAAAAATACTCTAGATGGGATCAATAGCAGAATAACTGAGGCAGAAGAACGGATAAGTGACCTGGAAGATAAAATAGTGGACATAACTACTGCAGAGCAGAATAAAGATAAAAGAATGAAAAGAACTGAGGACAGTCTCAGAGACCTCTGGGAAAACATTAAACGCACCAACATTAGAATTATAGGGGTTCCAGAAGAAGAAGAGAAAAAGAAAGGGACTGAGAACATATTTGAAGAGATTATAGTTGAAAACTTCCCTAATATGGGAAAGGAAATAGTTAATCAAGTCCAGGAAGCACAGAGAGTCCCATACAGGATAAATCCAAGGAGAAATACGCCAAGACACATATTAATCAAACTGTCAAAAATTAAATACAAAGAAAACATACTAAAAGCAGCAAGGGAAAAACAACAAACACACAAGGGAATCCCCATACGGTTAACAGCTGAACTTTCAGCAGAAACTCTGCAAGCCAGAAGTGGGTGGCAGGACATATTTAAAGTGATGAAGGAGAAAAACCTGCAACCAAGATTACTCTACCCAGAAAGGATCTCATTCAGATTTGATGGAGAAATTAAAACTTTTACAGACAAGCAAAAGCTGAGAGAGTTCAGCACCACCAAACCAGCATTACAACAACTGCTAAAGGAACTTCTTTAGGCAAGAAACACAAGAGAAGGAAAAGACCTACAATAACGAACCCAAAACAGTTAAGAAAATGGGAATAGGAACACACATATCGATAATTACGTTAAATGTAAATAGACTAAATGCTCCCACCAAAAGACACAGATTGGCTGCATGGATACAAAAACAAGACCCACATATTTGCTGTCTCCAGAGAGCCACTTCAGACCTAGAGACACATACAGACTGAAAGGAAGGGGATGGAAAAAAGAAATTTCATGCAAATGGAAACCAAAAGAAAGCTGGAGTAGCAATTCTCATATCAGACAAAATAGACGTTAAAATAAAAACTATTAGAAGAGACAAAGAAGGACACTACATAATGACCAAGGGATCGATCCAAGAAGAAGATATAACAATTGTAAATATTTATGCACCCAACATAGGAGCACCTCAATACACAAGGCAAATATTAACAGCCATAAAAGGGGAAATTGACAGTAACACATTCATAATAGGGGACTTTAACACCCCACATTCACCAATGGACAGGCCATCCAAAATGAAAATAAATACGGAAACACAACCTTTAAATGATACATTAAAAAAGATGGACTTAATTGATATTTATAGGACATTCCATCCAAAAACAACAGAATACACATTTTTCTCAAGTGCTCATGAAACATTCTCCAGGATAGATCATATCTTGGGTCACAAGTCAAGCCTTGATAAATTTAAGAAAATTGAAATTGTTTCAAGTAACTTTTCCAACCACAACGCTATGAGACTAGATATCAATTACAGGAAAAGATCTGTAAAATATACAAACACATGGAGGCTAAACAATACACTACTTAAAAACGAAGTGATCACTGAAGAAATCAAAGAGGAAATCAAAAAATACCTAGAAAAAAATGACAGTGGAGACACGACGAACCAAAATCTATGGGATGCAGCAAAAGCAGTTCTAAGAGGGAAGTTTATAGCAATACAATCCTACCTTAAGAATCAGTAAACACCTTGAATAAACAACCTAACCTTGCACCTAAAGCAATAAGAGAAAGAAGAACAAAAAAAACCCAAAGCTAGCAGAAGGAAAGAAATCATAAAAATCAGATCAGAAATAAATGAAAAAGAAATGAAGGAAATGATAGCAAAGATCCATAAAACTAAAAGCTGGTTCTTTGAGAAGATAAACAAAATTGACAAACCATTAGCCAGACTCATCAAGAAAAAAAGGGAGAAGACTCAAATCAATAGAATTAGAAATGAAAAAGGAGAAGTAACAACTGACACTGCAGAAGTACAAAAGATCATGAGAGATTACTACAAGCAACTCTATGCCAATAAAATGGACAACCTGGAAGAAATGGACAAATTCTTAGACATGCACAACCTGCCAAGACTGAATCTGGAAGAAATAAAAATATGAACAGACCAATCACAAGCACTGAAATTGAAACTGTAATTAAAAATCTTCCAACAAACAAAAGCCCAGGACCAGATTACTTCACACGCAAATTCTATCAAACATTTAGAGAAGAGCTAACACCTATCCTTCTCAAACTCTTCCAAAATATAGCAGAGGGAGGAGCACTCCCAAACTCCTTCTACGAGGCCACCATCACCTTGATACGAAAACCAGAGAAGGATGTCACAATGAAAGAAAACTACAGGCCAATATCACTGATGAACATAGATGCAAAAATCCTCAACAAAATACTAGCAAACAGAATCCAACAACACATTAAAAGGATCATACAGCATGATCCAGTAGGGTTTATTCCAGGAATGCAAGGATTCTTCAATATATGCAAAACAATCAATGTGATAAACCATATTAACAAACTGAAGGAGAAAAACCATATGATCATCTCAATAGATGCAGAGAAAGCTTTTGACAAAATTCAACACCCATTTATGATAAAAACCCTGCAGAAAGTAGGCATAGAGGGAACTTTCCTCAACATAATAAAGGCCATATATGACAAACCCACAGCCAACATCGTCCTCAATGGTGACAAGCTGAAAGCATTTCCACTAAGATCAGGAACAAGACAAGGTTGCCCACTCTCACCACTCCTATTTAACATAGTTTTGGAAGTTTTAGCCACAGCAATCAGAGAAGAAAAGGAAATAAAAGGAATCCAAATCGGAAAAGAAGTAAAGCTGTCACTGTTTGCGGATGACATGATAGTATACATAGAGAATCCTAAAGATGCTACCAGAAAACTACTAGAGCTAATCAATGAAGCTGATAAAGTAGCAGGATACAAAATTTATGCACAGAAATCTCTGGCATTCCTGTACACTAATGATGAAAAATCTGAAAGTGAAATCAAGAAAACACTCCCATTTACCATTGCAACAAAAAGATTAAAATATCTAGGAATAAACCTACCTAAGGAGACAAAAGACTTGTATGCAGAAAATTATAAGACACTGATGAAAGAAATTAAAGATGATACAAATAGATGGAGAGATATACCATGTTCTTGGATTGGAAGAATCAACATTGTCAAAATGACTCTACTACCCAAAGCAATCTACAGATTCAATGAAATCCCTATCAAACTACCACTGGTATTTTTCACAGAACTAGAACAAAAAAATTCATAATTGGTATGGAAACACAAAAGACCCAGAATATCCAAAGCAATCTGGAGAACAAAAAACGGAGCTGGAGGAATCAGGCTCCCTGACTTCAGACTATACTACAAAGCTACAGTAATCAAGAGAGTATGGTACTGGCACAAAAACAGAAAGATAGATCAATGGAAAAGGATAGAAAGCCCAGAGATAAACCCACACACATATGGTCACCTTATCTCTGATAAAGGAGGCAGGAAGCTATAGTGGAGAAAGGACAGCCAGTTCAATAAATGGTGCTGGGAAAACTGGACAGGTACATGTAAAAGTATGAAATTAGATCACTCCCTAACACCATACACAAAAATAAGCCCAAAATGGATTAAAGACCTAAATGTAAGGGGAGAAACTATCAAACTCTTAGAGGAAAACATAGGCAGAACACTCTATGACATAAATCACAGCAAGATCCTTTCTGACCCACCTCCTAGAGAAATGCAAATAAAAACCAAAATAAACAAATGGGACCTAATGAAACTTCAAAGCTTTTGCACTGCAAAGGAAACCATAAACAAGTCCAAAAGACAACCCTCAGAATGGGAGAAAATATTTGCAAATGAAGCAACTGACAAAGATTAATCTCCAAAATTTATAAGCAGCTCATGCAGCTCAATAACAAGAAAACAAACAACCCAATCCAAAAATGGGCAGCAGACCTAAATAGACATTTCTCCAAAGAAGATATACAGAGTGCCAAGAAACACATGAAAGAATGCTCAACTTCATTAATCATTAGAGAAATGCAAATCAAAACTACAATGAGATATCATCTCACACCAGTCAGAATGGCCATCATCAAAAAATCTAGAAACAATAAATGCTGGAGAGGGTGTGGAGAAAAGGGAACCCTCTTGCACTGTTGGTGGGCATGTAAATTGATATAGCCACTGTGGAGAACAGTATGGAGCTTCCTTAAAAAAAACTACAAATAGAACTACCATATGACCCAGCAATCCCACTACTGGTCATATACCCTGAGAAAAATATAATTCAAAAAGTGTCAAGTACCAAAATGTTCATTGCAGCTCTATTTACAATAGCCCAGAGATGGAAACAACCTAAGTGTCCATCATCGGATGAATGGATAAAGAAGATGTGGCTCATATATACAATGGAATATTACTCAGCCATAAAAGGAAACAAAATTGAGTTATTTTAATGAGGTGCATAGACCTAGAGTCTGTCATACAGAGTGAAGTAAGTCAGAAAGAGAAAGACAAATACTGTATGCTAACACATATGTATGGAATTTAAGAAAAAAAATGTCATGAAGAACCTAGGTGTAAGAAAGGAACAGACACAGACCTACTAGAGAATGGACTTGAGGATATGGGGAGGGGGAAGGGTAAGCTGTGACAAAGCGAGAGAGAGGCATGGACATATATACACTACCAAACGTAAGGTAGATAGCTAGTGGGAAGCAGCCGCATAGCACAGGGAGATCAGGTCGGTGCTTTGTGACCACCTGGAGGGGTGGGATAGGGAGGGTGTGAGGGAGGGAGACGCAAGACAGAAGAGATATGGTAACACATGTATATGTATAACTGATTCACTTTGTTACAAATCAGAAACTAACACACCATTGTAAAGCAATTATATTCCAATAAAGATGTAAAAAAATAAAAAAAGAAGAAACAAGACTATGCAGGTAGTTTTTTTTTTTTTACTCAAAGTACTAAGCATAATGTACATATTGGGTTGACCAAAAGGTTCATTTGGCTTTTTCCATAAGATGGCTCTAGTAGCACTTAGTTTTCTTTAACTTTATTCAAAACAGTTTTCTTAGACTGTATGTGAGAGCTGTCATATCAGTGTGCATTTACGAAAGACTTATCAAAATTTGTGAATTTTTGTGCAGCAATTTTAATATTGAACATGGAATTAAAAAAGCAATTTTCTGCATATTCTTCTTTATTATTTCAGGAAAGGTAAAAATGCAACTGAAACGCACAAAAAGATATGTGCAGTGTATGGAGAAGGTGCTGTGACTGATCCGAACATGTCAAAAGTGGTTTGCGGTCTTCCCTGGTGGCGCAGTTGTTGAGAATCTGCCTGCTAATGCAGGGGACACGGGTTTGAGCCCAGGTCTGGGAAGATCCCACGTGCCACGGAGCAACTAGGCCCGTAAGCCACAACTACTAAGCCTGCGTGTCTGGAGCCTGTGCTCCGCAACGAGAGGCCACGACAGTGAGAGGCCCGCACACCGCGATGAAGAGTGGCCCCCACTTGCCACAACTAGAGAAAGCCCTCACACAGAAACGAAGACCCAACACAGCCAAAAATAGAAATAAATAAATTAAAAGAAGGCTCAACATTTAAAAAAAAAAGTGGTTTGAGAAGTTCTGTGCTGGAGATTTCTAGCTGGAAGATGCTCCATGGTCAGGTAGACCAGTTGAAGTTGATAGTGATCAAATCGAGACATTAATTGAGAACAATAAACATTATACCATGTGGGAGATAGCCGACATACTCAAAATATCCAAATCAAGTGTTGAAAATCATTTGCATCAGCTTGGTTATGTTAATCGCTTTGATGTTTGGGTTCCACTAGGGAAAAAAACCTTCTTGACCGTATTTCCGCATGCAATTCTCTACTGAAACGTTCCGTTTTTAAAACAAATTGTGACAGGCGATGAAAAGTGGATACTGTACTATAATGTGGAAGAAAAGAGATTGTGGGGCAAGCTAAATGAACCACCACCAACCACACCAAAGGCCGGTCTTCATCTAAACAACGTGATGTGTATATGGTGGGATTGGAAGGGAGTCCTCTATTATGAGCTCCTTCCAGAAAATCAAACGATTAATTCCAAAAAGTACTGTTCCCCATTAGACCAACTGAAAGCAGCACTCGACAAAAAGCATCTGGAAATAGTAAACAGAAAACGCGTAATCTTCCATCAGGATACCACAAGACCACATGTTTTTTTGATGACCAGGCAAAAACTGTTACAGCTTGGCTCGGAAGTTCTGATTCATCCGCCGTATTCACCAGACGTTGCACCTTCGGATTCCATTTATTTCGGTCTTCACAAAATTCTCTTAATGGAAAAAGTGTCAGTTCCCCGGAAGACTCTAGAAGGCACCTGGAACAGTTCTTTGCTCAAAAAGATAAAAAGTTTTGGGAAGATGGAATTATGAAGTTGCCTGAAAAATGGCAGAAGGTAGTGGAACAAAAGGGTGAATACATTGTTCAATAAAGCTCTTGGTGAAAATGAAAAATGTGTCTTACTTTTACTTAAAAACTGAAGGCACTTTTTGGCCAACCCAATACTTAAGTTCTAGGAATAGAAATGGCAAGCCATGGTTCTGTTCCTCATATTGGATAAGAAATGTAAAGCTAATTATGCTACAACTACTCTGAGAAACAGTATAGCATGGTGGTTAAAAGTGTAAGCCCTAGAGTCAGACTGTCCGGGTTCAAATTCTGCTTCTCCCTCTTACTAAATCTGTGACCCTGGGTGAATCATTTACCTTTTCTGTGTCTCAGTTTCCTCATCTGAATAATAGAAAAGACAATGGCACCTATCTCAGATTTGTTGTGAGGGATAAGTTAATCCATGTGAAGAACTTAGAACAGAGCCTGCATATATTAAGTACTTGATAAATGTTAATTATCATTACTATTAAATTGTAATAAATGTTAACTTAGAAAGAAGTTCGAGTTCTACCTAAATATAGGAGCAAAAGCCTAAGTACATGAATGAGGCAGGGGAAGGTGATAATATTTGAACTAAGATTTGAAGGATGAACAGGCATTTAAACCAGTCTGCAAGGACAACCCTTACGAAGCTTATGACAGTCTCTGTGTGAAATGCAGGGGTGAGTAGACAAAAGTTTGCCTCAACACAAATTGCTTTAATAGATATTGTCAAAGAATACACTTCATCCAAAGGTGGGGATCTCCTATATTTGGAAAGTGCAGAGATGTCCTACCACCATTTCTTACCACATAACATTTAACCCTGGAGAATTTAATAATATGAGGGAAGTTCCTTGACCTCTATAGTGATTCCATGAATAAATATAACTCTATTATATGAGAAAGCTACTAAGACAAATACATACATGTGAAATGCATTTTAGTGTTTCCCCCAAAGAATATATTGGAAATTTAACAATGTCAAAATTCCAAGGAAATGTCCCGGTGATGTTTAAAATAACTAAGATATTGCTTTTTTTAAAAAAATGTGAAGATCACAGTACCACTTCATGCTACATATGACTACAGAACACAAAGATACATGCTTTGTTCTTCTCAATCATTAGAAAGACTTTCCTGAATGAGCTGACCTGAAGAAGAGGTTTGGGGATGAGAAAGTATACACACACATAAATAAATGAATTAAGCAGGAACAGAATCCAAATGACAAAGAAGGGAGGAGCCACATGGGAAAGGGCTAACTTAAGATGGGTCACTGATTAGTATGTTGTGAGGCAATTTGGAAAAGTGGTTTAAAATTCCAGGAAATTATGTATCAAAGTAGGAAGGTTTGATAGTAATGAAGCATAAAGAAAAATGCTCAAATTTAATGACCACTTGAAACATTTTTATACTGTAGCAGCCTGGAAATAAACACCCCGAACTGTGGATTAAATTGTACATAATCAAAATTATAACAAACATCTGGTATAGTATGTCAAATTTTGGCTACACTATTATACATGTCTGTAATATGATCCCTTATCTTTGTGGCATAACCAGTTAAATCTGTTTTTAATTCATACTGTAGAGAAATCAGAAAATCAAGGTAAACAAATAAAAAAAAAAGTTAGTTACCTGTCTTCCCACCATTTAGGGATAACCACTGTTACGACTATTTTGGCATATACTCTTTGGAATTTGTTTCCTATACAGTGATGTACCAATAAATACACGTATGTGTCTGCATATGTATATATAAACACACAAATAGGTTCATCCCTCACAATACAAAATTAGTTCAAAAATTTTACTCATGACAGAAAATTTATATAAGCAAACTTTATGTTATCATTATAGTTAATATGAAACTGCAAAGTTTCTTTTTTTTTTTACATCTTTATTGGAACATAATTGCTTTACAATGGTGTGTTAGTTTCCGCTTTATAACAAAGTGAATCAGTTATACATATACATATGTTCCCATATCTCTTCCCTCTTGCGTCTCCCTCCTTCCCACCCTCCCTATCCCACCCCTCTAGGTGGTCACAAACCATCGAGCTGATCTCCCTGTGCTATGTGGCTGCTTCCCACTAGCTATCTATTTTACGTTTGGTAGTGTATATATGTCCATGCCACTCTCTCACTTTGTCACAGCTTACCCTTCCCCCTCCCCAAATCCTGAAGTCCATTCTCTAGTAGGTCTGCGTCTTTATTCCCGTCTTACTCCTAGGTTCTTCATTACATTTTTTTTCTTAGATTCCATATATATGTGTTAGCATATGGTATTTGCCTTTCTCCTTCTGACTTACTTCACTCTGTATGACAAACTCTAGGTCCATCCACCTCACTACAAATAGCTCAATTTCGTTTCTTTTTATGGCTGAGTAATATTCCATTGTATATATGTGCCACATCTCCTTTATCCATTCATCCGAAGATGGGCATTTATGTTGCTTCCATGTCCTGGCTATTGTAAATAGTGCTGCAATAAACATTGAGGTGCATGTATCCTTTTGAATTATGGGTTTCTCCGGGTATACGCCCAGGAGTTGGATTGCTGGATCACATGTCAGCTCTATTTTTAGTTTTCTAAGGAACCTCCACACTCTTCTCCATAGTGGCTGTACCAATTTCTATTCCCACCAACAGTGTAGGAAGGTTCCTTTTTCTCCACACCCTCTCTAGCATTTATTGTTTTTAGATTTTGTTTTGTTTTGTTTTGTTTTTTTTTTTTTGCGGTACACGGGCCTCTCACTGTTGTTGCCTCTCCCGTTGTGGAGCACAGGCTCCAGACGCGCAGGCTCAGCGGCCATGGCTCACGGGCCCAGCCACTCTGCGGCATGTGGGATCTTCCCAGACCGGGGCACGAACCCGTGTCCCCTGCATCGGCAGGTGGACTCCCAACAACTGTGCCACCAGGGAAGCCCTGTTTGTAGATTTTTTTGATGATGGCCATTCTAACCGCTGTGAGGTGATACCTCATTGTAGTGTTGATTTGCATTTCTCCAATAATTAGTGATGCTGAACAGCTTTTCATGAATGTTTATTTTTAATTATTTTTTTACCCTTAATGTTTATATTGTGCTTATAAGTTGATAAGAAAAGAATAATCAATAGACAAATGAAATGAATAAGGGATTCATAGAAAAAGTATAAATACCCAATAAACACTAAGAAAGGATGGTCAACTTCATGAATTATTAAATACACATTTAAACAAAATATTTTCTACTTTCAAACTGGCAATGGAGATTTGATAATACCCAGTGCTCTTGTTTGTTTAGAGAAACAGACATGTTTGCTTATAAACTACCAGTGGATATGCAAGTTGATACCACTTTGGGAGAGGGGCAATTTGACATTATGTATCAAAAGCCCTAAAAACTCCAGAAACTTTCAGAAACTTTGGGACTTCCATTTCCAGAAAGATGGAGCAAAGGTACTCTTCTCTATCGTTCTTGCTAACTACAGCTAAAAATTTTGGACACAATATATAAAACAAACATAAGAAAACCCTGAAGTACAGAGAAGAAAAGCAGACCAGCTAGGGACCTTGGGACCAAAGGAACAAAATGGCAGAGTTCCCTGGGTTTTCTTTTGTTTTTAAAAATTAATTAATTAATTATTGGCTGCGTTGGGTCTTCATTGCTGTGTGTGGGCTTTCCCTAGCTGTGGTGAGCAGGGGCTACTCTTCGGTGTGG
This sequence comes from Orcinus orca, assembly GCF_937001465.1. Lineage (NCBI taxonomy): Eukaryota > Metazoa > Chordata > Mammalia > Artiodactyla > Delphinidae > Orcinus > Orcinus orca. Next base: position 75,338,914 of record NC_064580.1, read on the forward strand.
TGTGCAGGCTTCTCATTGCGATGGCTTCTCTTGTGGTGGACCACAGACTTTAGGCGCACGGGCTTCAGTAGTTGTGGCGCAAGGCTCAGTAGTTATGGCTCGCAAGCTATAGAGGCCAGGCTCAGTAGTTGTGGCGCATGGGCTTAGTTGCTCCACGGCATGTGGGATCTTCCTGAACTAGGGCTTGAACTTGTGTCCCCTGCATTAGCAGTCGGATTCTTAAACACTGTGCCACCGGGGAATTCCCTCCCTGGGTTCTCTTTTTGCCTCATGTATCTCAGACTGGTTACCAGAGAAAATGGCAACCAAGAAACATCAATGGACTCAGACAAACAAAGCCCCAACAAAAGTCTGCTCTCATTAGTCAAAAGACCAGGAAAGGGGCAACCTAGCAAGATAAAAAACTTTTAGACATAGTTGTTCTACCCCAGTCAAAGACCATAGAAAAAAACCAAGGCCCCACCTCTACACTCACCATTAAAGGTTGAATGGGGAGTGTAGACTTCCACTCTTCACCAGGCTGTAATGAGGTGCCCCAACCTCCCTGGTAGGGTGGTGTCAAAGAAGGCCAAGTATGGAGCCAGGACTTTCATCCCCACATGGAGAAACAGTCCCCATCCTCTACCATGTCAGCAGAGACCATGATGGGATCCTAGATTTTCACCCCTACCCAGCAGTAATGAGGACCGCTCCCCAGTCCCACTGTAGTGGTGTCATAGGAGGCCAAATGGAGAGTGAAGTCTCTCACCATTGCCTGAGTAATGAGGCCACACCCTCTCCCCACGGTGTCATTGAGGCCATGTGGGGAGCAGTGTCGAGACACTGCTGCTCCTCCTAGCCAGGCTGGAATGAGTGGAGGCCTAGTGGAGAGCCGGCACTACAATCACTCAGCAGTAATAGGGAAGTTCTCCAACCTCTGGGTGCCAGGAGAGGCCAAGTGGGGAACCAGGACTTCCACTACCACCTGGCAGTAACAAGGGAGCACTCCCTTTCCCCACCAGAGCAGTGTCAGAGGAAGCCTAAGAATAAGATCTAAGTCCCATTATATAACAAAAATGCCTGGGTATCAATCCAAAATTACTCATTATACCAAGAACCAGGAAAACCTCAACTTGAATAAGAAAAGACAATCAGCAGATGCCAACACGACACAGCTGCTGTACTTGTCTGAAGATTTAATGTAGCAATCATAAAAGTGCATCAGCAACTTCCCTGGTGGCACAGTGGTTAAGAATACGCCTGCCAATGCAGGGGACAAGGGTTTGATCCCTGGTCTGGGAAGATCCCACAGGCCGCGGAGCAACTAAGTCCATGCACCACAACTACTGAGTCTGCACTCTAAAGCCCACGAGCCACAACTAACTGGTCCTGTGCGCTACAACTACTGAGCCCACACACCGCAACTACTGAAGCCCGTGTGCCTAGAGCCCGTGCTCTGCAACAAGAGAAGCCACTGCAATGAGAAGCCCACGCACTACAACGAAGAGTAACCCCTGCTCACCGCAACCAGAGAAAGCCCATGTGCAGCATTGAAGACCCAACGCAGCCAAAAAAAAAAAAAAAAGCATCAATGACCAATTACAAACATACATGCTGGAAACAAATGAAACAAACTGTCTCAGCAAAGAAAGAGAAAGCCTTAGCAAACAAGTAGAAGATTTTTTTTTTGAGAAAAGATAAATTGTTCATTTCTGTTTACAAAGCACAATATACATAATCATTATAATTTATAGATAGCTTAAGAAAAAAAAGGGCTCCTTAAATCCAGAAAAAAAGAACATTAAAACATTAACAGTAATCTAAAAAATAAAAAGTCACAACCATCCCTCATCAGTTCATTCCATCTTAGTAATGAATTCTTGTTCTAATCAATCATGGGTTAGTCGTCTCCTGATACCTGCTTCTTCACTAGAGTTCTGAAAATCCTGATGTATTCCACAAGTAACAAGTATAAGATTTAAAGAAGAACCAAATGGAAAATTTTAAACCCAAAATGTAATAATTAAAACTTTAAAACATAATGGTTGGGTCCAAGAGCAGAATGGAATGCACAGACGAAAGAATCAGTGAACTTAAAAGTAGAACTGTAGAAATATGACACAATATGAACAAAAGAGAGAAAACAGACTATATGAACATGAACAGAAATACATGCAGTTTGGGCTCTTCTTGCTCTTTGTACTATCTTTGTACTCTCTGTATCAATACTATCTTAGTATTGTACCACTTTGGCTATACTCCTTCATATAATCCACTGTGTCTAGCAGGGTACACTGCTGTCAATAGGTGTAATAAATATCTTTGAATAAAAAAAAATGAACAGAGCCTCAGAGACATGTGGAACTATAGTGAAAGATCTAATAGACATGTTTCCTCCCAGAAGAAGGAGGAGAAAGAGGGTTGGCTGAAAAGTACTCAAAGAAATAAAGGATGAAAATTTCCCAAATTTGACAAAATATATAAACCTGCAGATTCAAGAAGGTGCACAAATTCCAAATATTGATAGAATAAATCCAAAGAAATCCATTCCAAGACACATCATAATCAAACTTCTAAAAATTAAAGACTAAGAAAAAAATCTTGAAAGCAGCCTTGAGAGAAAAACAAACAAACAAACAAACACTAGCTATAGGGGAAAAACAACAGATTTCTCATGAGAAACCATGAAGGCCAGAAGAAAGTATACCTTACCATGGAATACTACTCTGCAATAAACAGGAATGAACTATTGATACATGCAACAGGTTGGGTGATCCTTAACAAAATTACACTGAGTGAAAAAAGTCAATCTCAAAAGACTACATACTGTATGATTCCTTTTATATGACATTCTCAAAATGGCAAAATTATTGAGATGGAAAACGGATTAGTGGTTGCCAGGGATTAGGTAACAGGTGTGGGGAAGGAGGGATTTGGCTGTGGCTATAAAAGGGCAACAATAGGGATCCTTGTGGTAATGTCATAAGAATCTACACATGTGATAAAACTGCATACACACATTGTACCAGTGTCACATTCCTGGTTTTGATATTGCACTATATTGGAAGAAACTGGATGAAGGATACATAGGACCTTTCTGTACTATCTTTGCAAATTCCTATGAATCTATAATTATTCCAAAATTTAAAAAAAATCCATACACTTTGACCCAATAATTCCACTAAAAAAAATCTTACAAAAAATAATGGATGCTCACAAATATTTACTTATAAAGATGGCTGCTTGTTACAGGAGTATCAAGTAAAATTTTTCAAAACAATCCAACATCATGGGATTAAATAAAAATGGCATATCCACAATCACTGAAAATTATATCATAGACATGCAAAATGATTTTTGTTGTATTATTAAGTCTTTTTAAAAAGCAGGTTATAAAGCAGTATATAAATTAGTATTGCATTTTTATGAAAATATACATGCATACACAAACAAAAAAAGACAAACATAACCAAGTATTTATCACTTCTAAGTAGAAAGATTATACTAATTTTACTTTTCTTTTTTTATATCTTCCAAATTGTCAACAGTGAATATGCAATATTAGACTGGGAATACAAAATATTTCACATAGAAAAATAATCAATAAAAATAAATTTACAGAAATATTCACAAACATAAAATAAATGCAATTTAGAAAATTAAAAATGTGCAGTTTTATTTTATACTTAAGATGCTAACACAGATAAAAAGACACACACAAAAACTGGCTAAAGTAATAGGGGAAAAATAATAAGGACAGATGTCAGGGTAAAGATTTACCTGTATCACTATAAAAGGAAAAAAACCTTCTCTGAGCTACTTTTTCAAATGGAAATTTAGGATTACAGCAATATTGGATAAGTTTTCTTCCCTCTCTCTGCTGGCATCAAGCTCTCACTTCTCTTTGACCACATTTTTGTCATTTTTTTTAAGTAATAGCACTACACTTGTAAACATAGTCAAGTGTTCCTTGACTAGGCCAAACCAGATTGGTCTTCTGCTTCTCATAATTCATGTAAGAGTTTCAGTAAAACTTAATATAAGTTTATAGACTTTAAAAACATCCTAATGATACTGTTATGTTTTCCTCCTATGACTCTCTAGTGTCTAGTTTGTTGGTACCTCTCTTGTGGTATTTTAATAGTCTGCCTCTTACAGCTACTTCTGTGTTTGTCTTATCTGTCCCACTAGATTGTGAGTCCCCCAAGTTCAGGGCCTATGTTGTATTCATCTTTATCTATCCTGATATGCCTACCAGAGCACACAGTTAATATTGTCTTGTTCCATTAGATGTGCAGTAAGATTATGAATACTTCAAATCAGGAATGTCAGCCTCTGTTCCTTTATAATCCCTACAAGTACAGTTTAGGTCTAGGCATAGTGATGGCTAATGTATACATGTTGATTTCAACTTAGTGAAACATCTTTAAGAAACATGTTGGAGGAGGCATGATACATGAGAGTGGTGAGACAGAAATTTTAATACACACAAATAAAAGAATAGATAGATTAATTAGTCCCTAACTTTAGTCTCATAAAAAAGAAATACATTGAGGATTTATACATGGTAGAAATTCAGTAACTAGATTAAGAATTCAAAGGAAAAGAGGAAAACTAGCAGTAAAGAAAATAAATTTTGTGAAAGTAAGTTTCCAATAAACTTAAAAAAATTAAAGAAAGAATCCTTGCAAAGGATCTTGGAACTAGACCTCTGTGAACTGGCTCTTTCAGTTTGCCCACTTAAAAGGAATAATAGGAGGACCTACAAGATGGTGGAGGAGTAAGATGTGGAGATCACCTTCCTCCTCACAAATACATCAAAAATACATCTACGTGTGGAACAACTCATACAGAACACCTACTGAACGCTGGCAGAAGACCTCAGATCTCCCCAAAGGCAAGAAACTCCACATGTACCTGGGTAGGCAAAAGAAAAAAGAAAAAACAGACACAAAAGAATAGGGATGTGACCTGCACCCCTGGGAGGGAGCTGTGAAGGAGGAAAGGTTTCCACACACTAGAAGCCCCTTTGCAGGCGGAGACTGTGGGTGGCAGAGGGGGGGAAGCTTCGAAGCCACGGAGGAGAGCGCAGCAACAAGGGTGCGGAGGGCAAAGCGGAGAGATTCCCGCACAGAGGATCGGTGCCGACCAGCACTCACCAGCCCAAGAGGCTTGTCTGCTCACCCACCGGGGGGCGGGCGGGGGCTGGGAGCTGAGGCTCGGGCTCAGGGAGAGGACTGGGGTTGGTGGCGTAAACACAGCCTGAAGGGGGCTAGTGCGCCACAGCTAGTCGGGAGGGAGTCCGGGAAAAACTCTGGACCTAAGAGGCAACAGACCATTGTTTCAGGATGCGCGAGGAGAGGGGATTCCTTCCCTGTCTGTCCACAGAAGGCAGAGTACGGCTTAAACGAGCTCCAGAGATGGGCGTGAGCTGCGGCTATCAGCTCAGACACCGGAGACAGGCATGAAACGCTAACGCTGCTGTTGCAGCCACCAAGAATCCTGTGTGCAAGCACAGATCACTATCTACACACCACCGCACCACCCTGCGAGCCTGTACAGCCCACCACAGCCAGGGTCCCGTGATCCAGGAACAACTTCCCCAGGAGAACACACAACTCAGGCTGGTGCAATGTTACTCTGGCCTCTGCTGCCACAGGCTCGCCCTGCATTCCAATTATAACTACCGTACCCCTCCCTCCTTCCAGCCTGAGTGAGCCAGAGGCCCCTAATCAGCCGATGCTTTAACCCCGTCCTGTCTGGGGGGAAACAGAAGCCTGAGGGCAACCTACACGCAGAGAAGGGGCTAACTCCAAAGCTGAACTCCAGGAGTTGTGCAAACAAAGAAGAGAAAGGGAAATTTCTCCTTGCAGCCTCAGGAGCAGCAGATTAAATCCTCACAATCAACTTGAGGTACCTACATCTGTGGAATACCTCAATAGACAAGGAATCAACCCAAAATTGAGGTGGTGGACTTTGGGAGCAACTGTAGACTTGGGGTTTGCTGCCTGCGACTGACTTGTTTCTGATTTTTATGTTTATCTTAGTATAGTTTTTAGCACTTGTTATCATTGGTGGATTTGTTTATTGGTTTTGTTGCTCTCTCATTTTTATTAAGTATACTTTTATTTTTATTACTTTAATTATTTGTTTTTATTTTATTTTTTTTCACTTTTTTTTTCTTTCTCTTTTTCTCCCTTTTCTTCTGAGCTGTGTGGCTGACAGGGTCTTGGTGCTCCAGCCTGGTGTCAGGCCTGAGCCTCTGATGTGGGAGAGCTGAATTTACGGCACTGGACCACCAGAGACCTCCCAACTCCATGTAATATTAATTGGCGAGAGCTATCCCAGAGATCTCTGCCTAAAAGCTAAGACCCAGCTCCACCCAATGGCCAGCAAGGTCCAGTGCTGGAAGCCTCATGCCAAACAACTGGCAAGACAGGAACACACCCCCACCCATGAACAGAGAGGCTGCCTAAAAGCATAATAAGCTCACAGACACCCCCCAAAAACACCACTGGAAGCAGTCCTGCCCCTCAAAAAGACAAGATCCAGCCTCATCCACCAGAACACAGACACCTGTCCCCTCCACCAGGAAGCCTACACAACCCACTGAACCAACCTTACCCACTGGGGGCAGACACCAAAAACAACGGGAACTACAAACCTGCAGACTACAAGAAAGAGACCCCAAACACAGTAAGTTAAGCAAAATGAGAAGACAGAGAACTATACAGCAGATGAAGGAGAAACGTAAAAAGCCACCAGACCAAACAAATGAAGAGGAAAAAGACAGTCTACCTGAAAAAGAATTCAGAGTAATGTTAGTAAACATGATCCAAAATCTTGGAAAAAGAATGGAGAAAATACAAGGAACGTTTAACAAGGACCTAGAAGAACTACAGAGCAAACAAACAAGGATGAACAACACCATAAATGAAATTAAAAATTCTCTAGAAGGAATCAATAGCAGAATAACTGAGGCAGAAGACCTGATAAGTGAACTGGAAGATAAACTAGTGGAAAAAATTACCACAGAGCAGAATAAAGAAAAAAGAATGAAAAGAATTGAGGACAGTCTCAGAGACCTATGGGACAACACTAAACACACCAACATTCAAATTATAGGGGTCTCAAAAGAAGAAAAAGAGAAAAAGAAAGTGTCTGAGAAAACACTGGAAGAAATTATAGTTGAAAACTTTCCTAACATGGGAAAGGAAATAGTCAATCAAGTCCAGGAATTGCAGAGAGTCCCATACAGGATAAATCCAAGGAGAAACATGCCAAGACACATTATAATCAAAATATCAAAAATTAAATACACAAAAAAAATTAAAAGCAGCAAGGGAAAAGCAACAAATAACATACAAGGGAATCCCCATAAGCTTAACAGCTGATCTTTCATCAGAAACTTTGCAAGCCAGAAGGGAGTGGCAGGACATATTTAAAGTGATGAAAGGGAAAAACCTACAACCAAGATTACTCTACCCAGCAACGATCTCATTCAGATTCAATGGAGAAATCAAAACCTTTACAAACAAGCAAAAGCTAAGAGAATTCAGCACCACCAAACCAGCTCTACAACAAATGCTAAAGGAACTTCTCTAGGCAGGAAACACAAGAGAAGGAAAAGACCTACAAAAACAAACCCAAAATAATTAAGAAAATGGCAATAGGAACATACATATTGATAATTACCTTAAATGTAAATGGATTAAATGATCCAACCAAAAGACACAGACTAGCTGAATGGATACAAACAAGACCCGTAAGTAGGCTGTCTACAAGACACCCACTTCAGACCTAGGGACACATACAGACTGAAAGTGACGGGATGGGAAAAGATATTCCATGCAAATGGAAATTTAAAGAAAGCTGGAGTAGCAATTCTCATATCAGACAAAATAGACTTTAAAATAAAGACTATTACAAAAGACACAGAGGACACTACATAATGATCAAGGGATCAATCCAAGAAGAAGATATAACAATTGTAAATATTTCTGCACCCAACATAGGAGCACCTCAATATATAAGGCAAATGCTAACAGGCATAAAAGGGGAAATCAAAAGTAACACAATACTACTAGGGGACTTTAACACCCCACTTTCACCAATGGACAGATCATCCAAATGAAAATAAATAAGGAAACACAAGCTTTAAATGACACATTAAACATGATGGACACTATAAAACCCTTAGAAGAAAATATAGGCAGAACACTCTATGACATAATCACACCAAGATCCTTTTTGACCTACCTCCTAGAGAAATGGAAATAAAAGCAAAAATAAACAAATGGGATCTATGAAACTTAAAAGCTTTTCCACAGCAAAGGAAACCATAAACAAGATGAAAAGACAACCCTCAAAATGGGAGAAAATATTTTCAAATGAAGTAACTGACAAAGGATTAATTTCCAAAATTTACAAGCAGCTCATGTAGCTTAATATCAAAAAAAACAAACAACTGAATCACAAAATGGGCAGAAGACCTAAATAAACATTTCTCCAGACAAGATACATGGATTGCCTAAAAACACATGAAAGGATGCTCAACATCACTAATCATTAGAGAAATGCAAATCAAAACTATAGTGAGGTATCACCTCACACTGGTCAGAATGGTCATCATCAGAAAACCTACAAACAATAAATGCTGGAGAGGGTGTGGAGAAAAGGGAACACTCTTGCACTGTTGGTGGGAATGTAAATTGATACAGCCACTATGGAGAAGAGTATGGAAGTTCCTTAAAAAACTACAAATAGAACTACCATACGACCCAGCAATCCCACTACTGGGCATATACCCTGAAAAAAACCATAATTCAAAAAAAGAGTCATGTATCACAATGTTCATTGCAGCACTATTTACAATAGCCAGGACATGGAAGCAACCTAAGTGTCCATCGACAGATGAATGGATAACGAAGATGTGGCACATATATACAATGGAATATTACTCGGCCATAAAAAGAAATGATATTGAGTCCTCTATAGTGAGGTGGATAGACCTAGAGTCTGTCATACAGAGTGAAGGAAGTCAGAAAGAGAAAAACAAATACCGTATGGTAACACATATACATGGAATCTAAAAAGAAAAAAACGGTTCTGATGAACTTAGAGGCAGGATCGGAATAAAGATGCAGAAGCAGAGAATGGACTTCAGGGCATAGGGAGGGGGAAGGGTAAGCTGGGACAAAGTGAGAGAGTAGCACTGACATATATACACTACCAAATGTAAAACAGATAGCTACTGGGAAGCAGCCACATAGCACAGGGAGATCAGCTGGGTGCTTTGTGACCACCTAGAGGGGTGGTATAGGGAGGGTGGGAGGGGACACAAGAGGGAGGGGATATGGGGATATATGTATACATATAGCTGATTCACTGATATACAGCAGAAACGAACACAACATTGTAAACAATTATATTCCAATAAAGATGTTACAAAAAAAAAAAGAAAGAAAGAATTGGAAAGTCACAGAAATCCTTTCACTGGAGAGATTAACAATGGTGCCTGTGAAGATTTAGCCATAGAAATGTTTAGAGGCAAGGGGAAGGTATGAAATGACTTACTGTATGAACATACACTGTTTGAACAAATACTGTAGATTAAAAAAAAAAAAAAATATATATATATATATATATATATATATATATATACGGCAAAACTCTACTAACACAACCCTGAGAACGGTAACAACAGCTGTCCCCATTTACTTCCTAAACAAACACAAAAGAAAATACCAGACTCTGTTGTGCTTACATGTGCCTTTCATACATGTCATTGTTGAGGAACATAACTCAATGACCCGAACAGCAAAAGCTCCTGGTTCTTCTGCTGGCACTGTCAAAATGGAAATCTAAAAAGCAGAAACAAAATATCAGACATAGCTGTTAGATCTCATTTTCATTTTTCTATCATTAGAGTGTAATTAACTTCCAAACTGAGTGTCTTTTTTCAAACTCTCATTGATGTTTGAAAAACATTGATCTGGAAGGATTGAATTTTAGAACACAGTTTGAAACATAAAGCATGCACATGTGTCCTAATGTCCAGTTTCTGCATTATTGATATATTTACATATGATATATATATTGCAGTCCTTTAATTTGTAGACAATAAATATTTCAAATATCTTTAATATTTATTAAATCCTTCACTTACTACATATTTTCAAAGGATATGATTAATTACCTCTGAGTTGTATGTACTTCACTGTTTGAAATCAGAGCACATTAAATTAATTTTGATTATTCATATTGGCTAAAAATAGCAGTTATAGAGCACTAAAAATTTAAAATGTTACAAATTGCAAAGAAATTGAAATAAGCAAAGTATATGTCAAAATGTACCAAAGTACAGCTAAACATATACCAAAATGTTTCAAAATGAATGGCTTCCAAGTAATTTAAGGACTCCATTAATATGTAGTATGCTGCCCTAGGCAGCACTCATATGCTATATGGCTTTATATTTAAAAGACTTTAAATAACCATCAGGTCAGTGTTTCTCTACAGAACCAAAAGCTTCAATATTAATTCTCAATTTAATCTTCAATCTGAGGAAACTATATCATTTTATATAGGAAACATTGCCAAAAAGTAAAGCCCCATTTGTACTTTTACCTGTGAGCATTATGCTTAGATTTTTGACTGGCAATGTCACATTGATAGCCTACTGAGGAAATGCCTACAAGTTCTGAAAATAGAAATTATTTTGATAGTCATGACTATCTTACTGTCATTACCTGTATATACATTTTGGGTTTTACAATGTCTCAAAAATTGTGTTCTCCATATTCCTCTTAACTCCTTTTGCTGCTGTCTATGATAAAAAGTGTTGTACTTTAGCATTAAAGAGAGAGGAACCACTAAAACATGGATTTAATGTCATATAATTATCAAATGACTATGACTAAAAACATGTGTATAACTGGAAAGGTATCTTAAGGACTGTATCAACACGTAAGTACTTCTTTTGTTTCCTACAACTATCATCTATATTTTTTTAAAAAAACTGAGATATAATCAGTGACCCCCTACCACAGTGCCTTCTGTCTGAACCCTGAGAATGTAACTGTCTTAAATCTCAGAGAGATTATAACAGCCACCAAAAGATAATTCCTTCAACACTTTAATACCACTTCCATAAAATTTATCTAGACTGACACCTACTCTTTCCTCTAAGTCTCATCATTTTATTTGTGCTTCAAAAATTTAAAAAGGGGGAAAAAAACTCATATAGGAAACAAAAAAAGGCAGGCCAGGTGTACATTTTAGATTGATCTCTCTGATGGCTATATGGAGGATAGATTTATAGGAGACAAGATGAGAAGCAGGGTGACCAGTTAGAAGGAAGAGGTGATGAGTTCCAAAACTGGAGCAGTGAGAATAAGGATCAAGAGGAAAAGCAGACTGGAGCAACTTCTAGGATGTACAGTGACAAGGACCTGGAGGCTCATGAGATTTCAGAGATAGGAGGAAGAAATCGTTGTTGGAAGGATGTAAGTGCTTTCATGGAAGTAGGAAGCGATGGATGAGTAGTTTGGAGAGGGAAGACGGTGAGTTCAGCTCTGAGTATGTTCAGTTTGAGGAGTCCTTGGGACAGATGTCCAGTAGGAAATTTGGCCTGTGGGCCAAAAGTCCTGGGAGATATACAAGTGGAAAGCTGTCACCAACTTTTATGCAGAGTTGGAACCATGAGAGTACATGGAGTCAAACAGCAAGTGTGCAAAGAGTAACAGATATGGTGGGCTGAGCTGAGAACCCCGAGGAAGCCCAATATTTAAGAGGAGGATAGAGCCCACAGAGGAGGCAGAAAGGGAATAGCCAGAGAGTTATGAGGAAAACCAGGAGAACACAGTGTCATGGAAGCCAAAGGAGTAGAGAGTTTCAAGAGAAAGGGAATAATCAACACTGTCAAATATACCAGAAAAGACCTAGTAAACAAAACCCCAAAAACGCCCTGTGGTCTTGACTAGTACAAAGTTATTAATAAACTTACCAAGAGAAACTATGGTAGGAATGTGAGGGTAGAAGCCAGGTTGGTCTAGAAATGAATGAGACGTAAGGAGCTGGAGGCAGCAAGTAGAGATACCATCTCAAAAATATTGACAGGAGCAGGGGAGAGATTGGATACTAGCTACAGATGGGGGCAGACTCAAGGGAGCATTTTTCTGTTTGCCTTATTATTTTAATTTTTGGAACAGAAAATGCTAATACATGTGTATAGGTTGAGGGGAAGGTGCCAATAGTGGGGAGAGGCTAAAAATGTAGGAGAGAGAGCAGGCATACAGGGTGGTGTGGGTGCATGTGTGTGTCAAGCGTGCTGGTGAAAGGGCTTGGCCTTGGACAAGGACGGGAGACCCCTCATTAGTCTCTGTGCTGGTGTACATAAGTTGTGGGTGGTCGGGCAGGAGGTCAAAGGGCACTGTGCTTAGTAGGTGTCCTTACTTTTCTCAGCAAAGTGATGGGGGAGAGTGAGAGGGCTAAAGGTGGGTAAAATAGTGAAAAGTTGGACTAGGCTCTGAGGGGAGAGGGCACTGTCTGAGCCAGTGAGGAGCTAACTGGTGGTGGGTACTGAGGGTCCTGCTGGATGAGGTCGGTGCCCCCAACACTGTGGTGGCGCCAGTCTGTCTGGCTGTACTGTTTTCCCAATCAGCCTTAGTGATCCAGGTGTAGATCCCAGCTTCATCCAGGTATGGGACTTTCCTCTGTGGGTGCAGAGGAAGAACATGGCTACACAGGAATTGAAGGTGTTGGAGAAAGAGCAGTTCAGAAGATCCACCGTGTGGTCTAGGACACGGAAAAGGAAGAGGGCAGAAGGAAGCTAGTAATCCCAGAGGAAACAGAGGGAACAAGGAATTGTAGGTCTCTTTTAATAGGTCAATGAGTAGGCTGGGTGGGGGTAAGAGAATGAAAAAGCTGGAAGGATCAGAGCAGATTAATGCCACTGTAAACCCATGACCTCCAGATTTAATTGGACCCCTCAACACTGCCCAGCCATCTGACCATGAGACAGGTCACTCTCCATGGTGATTATTTTACACCCTTCCATGAGCTTTGACCCATCCCCACACTCATACCTCCATTCTCAGGAGATAACCTCACCTTGTAATTTAAAAAGTAAATAGAACCCATCAGATGGGAACTCCCAAACCTACAGATTCTCCTGCATTCACCCTCTTATTTCAAAGTGTCTCACATCCCATCTAAGGGCAATGTTTTTTACCTGTTCTCTGAATCCCATCCTCCCCAGCCTTTATCTGGACCTTGCTGCATCAATTATCCTCCTTTTCTCCTGGGAATCTTCAACCTCTCCCTCTCTACTGGCCCCATCCCCATCAGGTGAAATATACTCTAATACAGGGGGCCCCAACCCCCGGGCCACGGATGGGTACTGGTGTCTGTGGCCTGTTAGGAACTGGGCCGCACAGCTGGAGGTGAGCGGCAGGCAAGCGAGTGAAGCTTCCTCTGTATTTACAGCCGTTCCCCATTGCTCGCGTTACCGCCTGAGCTCCGCCTCCTATCAAATCAGTGGTGGCAATAGATTCTCATAGGAGCGCGAACCCTACTGTGAACTGCGCATGCGAGGGATCTAGGTTGCACACTCCTTATGAGAATCTAATGCCTGATGATCTGAGGTAGAGCTGAAGCGGTGATGCTAGCACTGGTGAGCGGCTGCAAATACAGATTATCATTAGCAGAGAGGTTTGACTGCACAGAGACCATAATAAATCAATTGCTTGCAAACTCATATCAAAACCCTATCAGTGAGTCGCAAGTGAAAACAAGTTCAGGGCCCCCACTGATTCTGCCATATGGTGAGTTGTATAATTATTTCATTATATATTACAATGTAATAATAATAGAAATAAAGCACACAATAAATGTAATGCGATTGAATCATCCCAAAACCATCCCCCCCACCCTGGTCCATGGAAAAACTCTTCCACGTAACTGGTCCCTGGTGCCAAAAGTGTTGGGGACCGCTGCTCTAATACTTTAAAGAAATGCCCTCTTCGCTTCCACATCCCGCTGCAGGAATCACTTCTTCCCTCTTACTCTTCCCAGCTTAGCTTCTTCAGAAGCATCTGTTTGCTCTCTTCACTTTTCTGCCTTTGTCATTCTTCGACCCATTCACAAAGCTTATGGTTTACTGGGAGCTACAGACAAGTAAACTAGCAACTACAGGACAGTGTGATGAGTGCTATGATTTTACCACTTCTCGCTCACACCTGTCACACTGTACTGTTGTTGCTATTTATCTGTCTGTATCTGTATCCTCTAGACTGCAAGCTATGAGGGCACAGATGCTATCATGGTCAGCACTATCTCCTCAGAATCCAGCACACTGGCTGGCATGTCGAAGGCACTCATTGTCTGCTGAATGATTAAATGAAAGTATTTGCGCTCACTCGTAAAATTAACATATTTGCTTTATATAATACAAAGCTTCCAACTTAAGGAAATTTCGGAAACTATTTTTAGCAGTAGCATATAGGATAGGTCTGACAGTCACACTTACTAAGTAAGCTGATTTTATCAGTCCTGTAAATTATGGTCAGAAGGAGAAGGGGGCATACTTCTGGAATTTAAGTGTTCAAACTGAGGAAAAACCACAGGTATAAAGACACTTCTAACGAATCAGGAGTTATGAGGAGGAAGGGGGTACCGAAATGAACCATGGTGATGAGGAAATGTCAGAACTGAAAACGTGTGCTGATATTCATTCACACTGGGCCCCTAATGGTGAGCTTACCACCACTGCTGTAGGACTGGTTACCATAAAGCCTTTTCCTCCAAGATTTTTAAATGCTTCTAAATGCTTTTCTTCTCATAGTAATATACTTTCAATTTCATAGAAATAGCTGTGAAAAAAACTACGGTGATTTCAATATTCCTAGAATAAATCTGTTACATAAGATGCAATTATTTGTTCCACTGAAAGGAAATCTTTAAGAAACCAAGATTATTACATAATTGCCATTATGTGTTTTTAAAATGCATTAAATGTATTAGTACATATTGGTTAATATATTTTATTTCACCGATGTTAATTTACACATATTACCATGTAGATTAAGTTAGTAACATGCTATTAAAAAGTACAGAACTGGAATTACCTGTTGATCCGAATCTGTTTTTAGTACAGACCTATCCGTAATCAAGACTGCCCTGGAGATCTGCCTGTAATGCAGAAAACAGTTAATAAGTGACTCAGATTCCATGGATAAATTTCATTTATATAGCTATACAACCACCAGAAGGCATGTTTCAAAGAACTGTTATGATAAAAGTGTCACCTCTCCAAACCAAGTCAAGTTCTGCTTTAATCTTTTCTTGGCTCATGAAAGGAGGATGTGTGACCTGGAGACAGACCCCAGCTGATGCAAAGGAGTCAACATTAGGCTAGGCTCCTCCACAAAACCAGACCTTATAAGAGAACAGTGGTAACACACTGAATATATCTTTGGTTTGGTATACATTTGCATCTTACTTGAAGAACAGAGTCATTCAGAAGTGTCAGTGTAATCACACAGATGAATTTCCCCGTTTCACCTTCCCTTGCAGAGTGGCTGGAGGGGTGCCTTACCTGTATTGCACATGCGAGCATGTGTTCTCAGAAAAGTAACTGTCTTCCACAAGGAAATGCTTAGAGATTATTCTCTGACCAAACTGATCTATGATTGCTTTACATCTACGAAGAAGATAAGCACAGAGAAATAGTTCTCATTAATGATTACATAATTGAGAAAATGAACATAATCAACTACCAATCTTGAATCTAAAACTAATGTCTTAAAAGACAAGATTTTTAAATTGCCTACAATTTCACATTTTTGGCACAAAACTTCACTAAACTGCAGAATATACATTCTTATTGCTATTTTGAAGTCTTTTAAACTATAAGATAAGTATAGACTAGAACTTATTTATTTTGAATGCTTAATAATAAGAATAAAGCTAGGACAAGTATTATTCTATAAGCTTTTCTAATGTTTAGGAACATAGAAGCTTTTTCTTTGTTTAGGAAACAGGCTTTTTTTTTTCCTTAACAGATCTAAGAAGAGGGGGAGGAAAAGTTGATTAAATATCTTGTTATATCATTCACAGCCTATAAAAGTCACTAAAGGCTTTTTATTTTTCTGTTAAGTGTCACTTTCTCTTTTGTTCAAGAATAGCTATCTTGTCCCACGTGTGATAATGTTTTAAACCAAAAAAATGGGATGGAGCTTCTTTTAATATCTGTTTCCACTTTACTCCAAAGGATGATCATATAAAGATTTCTTTCAAGTGCTGTTTCCAAATAAGGAAAACACTTATGCATGGACATTATCAGGTCTCTGTCATCTGATGTGTGTTGGGAAAATGAATCATATAGAACCCTCCACTGACCTTCTTTCAGTGTGTCTAGATAAAAGGATGAAAATTAGAATCCATCTCCTTACAGTGCCACAAGTTATAAATGTACTTTATAGGGCTCATTATCCAAACTAATGGACTAAGGGAAACATCCTTGAAATGGACTTACCAGCACTGACCAAGCCAGTATGCAATATTTCAGGAACTATATGCAAATGCCTGCATGTTTTCTATATCTTTTTATTATGGAAATAGCACAATTTACTTTTGTCACAGCTTTCCTTTCGGGACTAGAATTATTTTATTAGAAATACACTTATGTGTTGCTCCTCATAAAACGCAAGCAAATAATTTCAAACTTATGTCATATTTTAAATATACTGGTATAAATTAAAATATGTTACATCACTCTAAAAATAAGCCAAGTAAGAGCTATTTACCAGGCATAAAGGCATTAACAGTAAAATGACAAATACCCAAGGCCAATTGTGAGAGGAATTTAATGTGTATTTCCTAAAGGCAGATTATGATACGCTGATATTCTTGAATAAATGGCATGCCACTGTCATCAGGATAGACTATGATATCTCGTGATGTTAGATATACATATTTTAAATCAATTAACTACATATTAATGCATGTTATATTACATTAATATTTAGGTGATTTTTTTCCCCATCTCACCTTCATCCCACTTCCTTTCTCTTCCCCACTTATGTTTCTATGCATATCTCTTCACATTTCATTAACCTAGAGCTCTCATTTTATAATACTTAACTACATAAAGTATTTATACCTATTTTCCAAAATAAGTATTTAAAAACTGAAAGGCAAGTTACTCATTCAGTCTCCTGTTTTATTTATTTACTTATTTTTTTAATTAAAAAAAAAATTGGGGGGCTGTGCCGCGAGGCTTGTGGGATCTTAGTTTCCTGACCAGGGATCGAACCTGGGCCCTGGCAGTGAAAGTACCGAGCCCTAACCACTGGACCACCAGGGAATTCTCTCATTCTCTTGTTTAAGACATTCATATATAATTTAAAACACAAGGTACTTTGGCGAGGGAAAAGAGAAATCTGCTGATCCATCATGAAGCATTGATCCTTATTTGTCCTGGAAACACTGACAAGCCTTTTTCTTACCTTTAACTCAGAGACTATACAAAGTCAAGAGGGAATAATCTGGGCAGAAAAAAGAGAGTGTAAAAATCTTCTATATCTTGATAGGGATTTGGGTTATACAGATTTATCATCTGTCAGCACTCAGGTAATGAACACTTAAGATTTCGGCACTTTAGGGACTTTCTTGGTGATCCAGTGGCTAAGACACTCCCAATGCAGGGGGCCCGGGTTCAATCTCTGGTCAGAGAACTAGACGCTACCTGCATGCCACAACTAAAGAGCCCACATGCAGCAGTGAAGATCCTGCGTGCCACAACCAAGACCCAGCACAGCCTAAATAAATATTTAAAAAAAAAGATTTTTGCACTTTATCATATGTAAATATTATATCAGAAGAAAAAGCTGTAAACAAATATTAAACTCTAGTTAATGATATGTGTACTGAAGTGTTTAGGGTGAATTGTACTGATATCCGGAATTTACTGTGAAATGCTTAAAAACGGTGAATAGATGAACAGAGGGATGAATATTTGTGTAGACATATGATTAAGCAAGCATATTAAAATGTTAACTGCAGAATCTAGGTGGTGGATATATAGGTGATCATCTTGAAATTCTTTCAACATTGGCGCAGAGTTGAAAATTTTCACCATAAAATGTTGGAATCAAATTGAGAGAGGGAGCGATATTAGTACAAATCTTGGACTCCAGTCTAAGTCTTTGCAAAGGGCTCCCATTTAAATAAACCACACAACTAAACCTTGCCCTCAAGCTTGTGGAGAGCTCCTTGCTTGTAGGCTTCCAAACACTAATGGGGCTGCTTTGGTGGTAGCTACACCTTTGGTGACAGGCAGACATTGGTTTCAGAAATTACGGTATTAGAACTACTGAGGACCACTCAAGAGGGAAGGATGGGTGCATGGAGATTGGGGAGCTCAACTATGCAAGCACAATATGCCAATAAATGTGCCTCTTTATGCTGAAGCTTCTGGATGAAACAGTGATTCTTAGAGTAGAAGGAGGAGAAGGAAGCAAATCAGAATCACACCTGGGGGACTTTTTCAAATTATAAGTACCCCTGGAGATTCTGATAAGCTCCCAAATCCCAAGGAAGAATCACCATGTAGTGTGCCACAGTACTGTTGTATCTTTACGCTGTGCTAGGTGGAGAAAAGTCAAGAGCTATTGCTACAGAAAAAAATACTGATTTCTGCAGAAATTGAGGTGATGGTCACATATGCCTAGTCAGTCTGGTAGATGATAATACAACTTACCTGACAGTCTCACGCTAAAGTACTAAGGCTCTAGGCCTGAGCAAAGCTGTTCAAACCAAAATACATTTAAGTAAGTGATAAGATTTGTTTTCCGCTCAGATACTTACTTACTGTCATATATTAGGCCTAATTGGGAGAACAATGAGTAAAGGAATATTAATTTGGTACCTAGACTTAGACTTTGTATTACAAAGATTAATATAAAAATTATGACATTCAAGTAATGAAAAACAACAAAATGAAACAGTGCTGCCAGAGACATTAAAATATCCCCTTGTCCACCCCTCCCACATGAACCTGAGGAAGCCATTAAAGATTAACAACATTCTGGATTTAGTTGAGGGCCTTGCTGAGCCTCATAAATAGTAAATTGAGGAGGAACATGATAGGAATTTCCAGTTACACGGACACAATGACCAAGCTGATCATAAGAATCACTGAAGCCAGACAGAACATTTCTAGAGCTGAGCTTTCTAAATCAACAAATCACAACGGTTATTCAGTTCTTGGTTCAATGACATGAGGACATAAAGAGCAAAATGATGATAAGGAAGAAAACAATCAGCAAGATGAAAACTCTTTATCTGGAATTTGGCCCAGAAGATAAAAATAACATTAAAACAGGTATCCATTCTCTATAATCTTCAGAATTAATATCCCAACTGTTTTTATGATAAGGAATACATAAATCACATATGAAATCATGAAAAGGAAAATATATTAATTAAGGAAATTAGAAGATTCCCAGTAATTGAAGGAAACAAGATAATTCCCCCTACTCACTATGCCCTTCCATACTTTCTCAAACACTTTAGTTCAAATGCCACCTCTTCGATGAAACCATTCCAAAATGCCTATTACTCATTTTTCTTGGGTAAAAATCTACTCCAATAGTCTCAAACATGATTATAATTCCAAACCTATGGTTCTCTGTTGTAATCAATCCCAAGCTCTGTATCCATATTTTTAACTGTCTATTACCTATTTTTTCTGGATAGGTAATAGACAGTTAAATCATGGCTCCTCACATGTTCCCCCACTTGGAATCCCAGTCTCAGTTAATGGCATGACCAGCAGTTATAGAGTTTCCCTAGCTCAAAATCTCTCTTCCCACATCTAATCTGCTACTCAAAACTAGCCCCTTTTCTCCATCTCCACTGACACTGCCCTAGATTTTTGTTAAGTCTAATAAGGCATTGGACTGCTAACACATTGGTAGCTTATTTGTTTGACATAGTGTGTGGCATAACAACCATGTGCCAAGCACTGTTCTAAGAGGTGAAAGCTTGGGGGGGAGGGGCAGAGTATCAGGGAATGCTCTTTGGAGGAAGTGATATATTAGCTGCTTTTGAAGCAGTTAAAACCAGTTAAAACAAGCAAATAAGAAGAACATTTCAGCAGAAGGGCAGCATCTGCAGGGGTACAGAGGCAAGTAAGAGAAGTACAGGGAGGGAACCACAAGCAGTTCAGTGTTACTGACAATAAAATGGAAGCAGAGAGAGAAGAGAGATGAGCTGAGAGAGGCAGGCAAAGGTCAGACCCCAGAGTCTCATGTGTCATGTAAAAGGGTCTCAGACTTCATTCTGAAGTGATATAAAGTCACTGAAACTTTTTACATAGGGAGGGACAAAGCCAGATCTGCATACTGAACAGATCTCAATGTGTAATTATCTTACTAATTTATTTGTTCCTTAATGTCCCCCAGTAGACTCTAAGCTCCACAAGAACAAAGACCATGATTGTCTTGTTCTGTGCTGTATCTCCAGTGCCTGGCACGCAGATAACAACTGTTCATGGATGACTGAATAGATGGACGGATGATGGAAGTATTCCATGTACATGAATAGTGCAGAGACAGAAACAAAGATATAGAATCTCTGATTTAGCAGGTAAAGAATCTCTTTCCATCACAGTGCTTCTTCCAAATCACTTCCAATCACAGAACTTGTTAAAGTTCACTCATCTAGTAAGTGGGGAAGCCAGGGTACAGATCCAGGCCTACCTGACCTTAGAGCTTGTAATCTTTGTACACAAGGGCAAGATTCATGTTTTATTTATCTCTTTATCCCCATAGCAACTAGCATGTGGGTTGGTGGAGGTTAAATATCTAGAATATTACCACTATCATTTTGCAAATAGGACATACTAAAATCAGAAATTCAGCAATTTTCCTACAATGACAAATGGTATTAAGAATCAGTCACCTCACGCTTGGTCTAACATACTATTCATTACTAATTTCCAAGTACCTGGGAAAGGTAGAGTTATTCCTGACATCAGAGAAAAAGATATCTCAAGAAATAGTAATAGCAGGAAATCTAGTAAGTGAGACAGTTGAAGTTCACAAGAACACTAGCTGAAGTAATTAGATTCAGACTACTGGTTACAGACATGTCTGGTCCAAGGTTATCCATACCCTACCCTAATATCAAATACTACACTGCTAAATGGCCAAATCTAATGTACAGGAGTTTTACATGGTCAGCACTGCTGCAAAGAAAAAGAAAGCTGCTCAACAAGAGCATTCAGTGTCTCCAGAAACAGTCAACAGAGGGGTTCAGTATTAGAACTTAATGAGAGGGTAGAGAAAAGAACTACTGATATCCATGTCCTCTAAAAATTAGTAAAGCAGAGTCAATGGATAATATAGCCAAGAGAGCACAGTCAATGTAGATCTCCGGAGAGCAAATTAAACAAAAATGAAAAATAAGACAACACAAGTTTTTCTTATGAAAAAGAAATACTTTGAAGACCAGGTTCAAGATGGCGGAGAAGAAGGATGTGTTCTCACTCCTTCTTGAGAGACCACCAGAATCACGACTAACTGCTGAACAATCATCGACAGGAAGACACTGGAACTCACCATAAAGAATACCCCACATCCAAAGACAAAGGAGAAGCCACAGTGAGATGGTAGAGGGGCGCAATCACAATAAAATCAAATCCCATAACTGCTGGGTGGGTGACTCACAAACTGGAGAACACTTATATCACAGAAGTCCACCCACTGGAGTGAAGGTTCTGAGTCCCACATAAGGCTTCCCAACCTGGGGGTCCGGCAAAGGGAGGAGGAATTCCTAGAGAATCAGAATTTGAAGGCTAGCAGGATTTGATTGCAGGACTTTGACAGGACTGGGGGAAACAGAGACTCCATTCTTGGAAGGCACACACAAAGTAGTGTGTGCATCGGGACCCAGAGGAAGGAGCAGTGACCCCATAGGAGACTGAACCAGACCTATCTGCTAGTGTTGGAGGGTCTTCTGCAGAGGCAGGGGGTGGCTGTGTCTCACTGAGAGGACAAAGACACTGGCAGCAGAAGTTCTGGGAAGTACTTACTGGCGTGAGCCCTCCCAGAGTCCACCATTAGCCCCACCAAAGAGCCTGGGTAGGCTCCAGTGTTGGGTCCTCTCAGGCCAAACAGCCAACAGGGAGGGAACCCAGCCCCACCCAACAGCAGACAAGTGGATTAAAGTTTTACTGACCTCTGCCCACCAGAGCAACAGCCAGCTCTACCCACCACCAGTTCCTCCCATCAGGAAACTTGCACAAGCCTCTCAGACACTCTCATCCACCAGAGGGCA
Source organism: Orcinus orca (assembly GCF_937001465.1). Taxonomy (NCBI): domain Eukaryota; kingdom Metazoa; phylum Chordata; class Mammalia; order Artiodactyla; family Delphinidae; genus Orcinus; species Orcinus orca. The sequence continues at coordinate 75,361,237 of NC_064580.1, forward strand.
GACAGCAGAAGCAAGAAGAATTACAATCCTGAAGCCTGTGGACCAAAAACCACATTCACAGAAAGATAGACAAGATGAAAAGGCAGAGGGCTATGCACCAGATGAAGGAAAAAGATAAAACCCCAGAAAAACAACTAAACGAAGTGGAGATAGGCAACCTTCCAGAAAAATAATTCAGAAAAATGATAGTGAAGATGACCCAGGACCTCGGAAAAAGAATGGAAGCAAAGATCGAGAAGGTGCAAGAAATGTTTAACAAAGACCTAGAAGAATTAAAGAACAAACAAACAGAGATGAACAATACAATAACTGCAATGAAAAAAACACTAGAAGGAATCACTAGCAGAATAACTGAGGCAGAAGAATGGATAAGTGACATAGAAGACAGAATGGTGGAATTCACTGCTGTGGAAAAGAAAAAAGAAAAAAGAATGAAAAGAAATGAAGACAGTCTAAGAGACCTCTGGGACAACATTAAACACAACAACATTCGCATTACAGGTGTCCCAGAAGGAGAAGAGAGAGAGAAAGGACCCGAGAAAATATGTGAAGAGATTATAGTTGAAAACTTCCCTGACATGGGAAAAGAAATAGCCACCAAAGTACAGGAAGTGCAGAAAGTCCCAAACAGGATAAACCCAAGGAGAAACACGCCGAGACACATAGTAATCAAATTGGCAAAAATTAAAGACAAATAAAAATTACTGAAAGCAGCAAGGGAAAAAGGACAAATAACATACAAGGGAACTCCCATAAGGTTAACAGCAGATTTCTCAGCAGAAACTCTACAAGCCAGAAGGGAGTGGCATGACATATTTAAAGTGATGAAAGAGAAGAACCTACAACCAAGATTACTCTACCCGGCAAGGATCTCATTCAGATTTGGAGAAATCAAAAGCTTTACAGACAAGCAAAAACAAAGAGAATTCAGCACCACCAAACCAGCTCTACAAAAAATGCTAAAGGAACTTCTCTAAGTGGGAAACACAACAGAAGAAAAGGACCTACAAAAACAAACCCAAAACAATTAAGAAAATGGTAATAGGAAAATACATATTGATAATTACCTTAAATATGAATGGATTAGATGCTCCAACCAAAAGACACAGGCTCGCTGAATGGATACAAAAACAAGACCCATATATATGCTATCTACAAGAGACCCACTTCAGACCTAGGGACACATACAGCTTGAAAGTGAGGGGATGGAAAAAGATTTTCCATGCAAATGGAAACCAAATGAAAGCTGGAGTAGCTATACTCATATCAGATAAAATAAACTTTAAAATAAAGAATGGTACAAGAGACAAGGAAGGACACTACATAATGATTAAGGGATCAATCCAGGAAGAAGATAAAACAATTATAAATATATATGCACCCAACACAGGAGCACCTCAATACACAATGCAAATGCTAACAGCTAAAAAAGAGGAAATCAACAGTAACACAATAATAGTGGGGGACTTTAACACCTCACTTACACCAATGGACATTATCCAAACAGAAATTTAATAAGGAAACACAAGCTTTAAATGACATGACAGACCACACAGATTTACTTGATATTTATAGGACATTCCATCCAAAAACAGCAGATGACACTTTCTTCTCAAGTACGCATGGAACATTCTCCAGGATAGATCACATCTTGGGTCACAAATCAAGCATCAGTAAATTTAAGAACATTGAAATCATATCAAGCATCTTTTCTGACCACAACGCTATGAGATTAGAAATCAATTACAGGGAAAAATACGTAAAAAACACAAACACACGGAGGCTAAACAATACGTTACTAAATAACCGGGAGATCACTGAATCAAAGTGGAAATCAAAAAATACCTAGAGACAAATGACAATGAAAACACGATGATCCAAAACCTATGGGATGCAGCAAAAGCAGTTCTAAGAGGGATGTCTACAGCAATAGAAGCCTACCTCAAGAAACAAGAAAAATCTCAAATAAACAATCTAACCTTACGCCTAAAGGAACTAAAGAAAGAAGAACAAACAAAACCCAAAGTTAGCAGAAGGAAAGAATTCATAAAGATCAGAGCAGAAATAAATGAAATAGAAACAAAGAAAACAATAGCAAAGATCAATAAAACTAAAAGCTGGTTCTTTGAGAAGATAAACAAAATTGATAAACCATTAGCCAGACTCATCAAGAAAAAGAGGGAGAGGACTCAAATCAATAACATTAGAAATGATAAAGGAGAAGTTACAACAGACATTGCACAAATACAAAGCATCCTAAGAGACTACAACAAGCAACTCTATGCTAATAAAATGGACAACCTGGAAGAAATGGCCAAATTCTTAGAAAGGTATAACCTTCCAAGACTGAACCAGGAAGTAATAGAAAATATAAGCAGACCAATCACAAGTAATGAAATTGAAACTGTGATTAAAATCTTCCAACAAACAAAAGTCCAGGACCAGATGGCTCCACAGGTGAATTCTACCAAACATTTAGAGAAGAGCACACACCCATCCTTCTCAAACTCTTCCAAAAAATTGCAGAAGAAGGAAGACTCCCAAATTCATCCTATGGGGCCACCACACCCTGATACCAAAACCAGACAAAGATACTACAGAAAAAAAAATTACAGACTAATATCACTGATGAATATAGATGCAAAAATCCTCAACAAAATACTAGCAAACAAATCCAACAACACATTAAAAGGACCATACATCATGATCAAGTGGGATTTATCCAAGGGATGCAAGGATTCTTCAATATACACAAATCAATCAATGTGATAAACCATATTAACAAATTGAAGAAGAAAAACCATATGATCATCTCAATAGATGCAGAAAAAGCTTTCAACAAAATTCAACACCCATTTATGATAAAAACTCTCCAGAAAGTGGGCCTAGAGGAAACCTACCTCAACATAATAAAGGCCATATACATCAAACCCACAGCAAACATCATTCTCAATGATGAAAAACTGAAAGCATTTCCTCTAAGATCAGGAACAAGACAAGGATGTCCACTCTCGCCACTATTATTCAACATAGTTTTGGAAGTCCTAGCTATGGCAGTAAGAGAAGAAAATGAAATAAAAGGAATCCAAATTGGAAAAGAAGAAGTAAAACTGTCACTGTTTACCCATGACATGATACTATACATAGAGAATACTAACGATGCCACCAGAAAACTACTAGAGCTAATCAATGAATTTGGTAAAGTAGCAGGATACAAAATTAATGCACAGAAATCTCTTGCATTCCTATACACTAATGATGAAAAATCTGAAAGAGAAATCAAGGAAACACTCCCATTTACCATTACAACAAAAAGAATAAAATACCTAGGAACAAACCTACCTAGGGAGACAAAAGACCTGTATGCAGAAAACTATAAGACACTGATGAAAGAAATTAAAGATAATACAAACAGATGGAGAGATATCCCATGTTCTTGGATTGGAAGAATGAATATTGTGAAAATGACTATACTACCCAAAGCAATCTACAGATTCAATGCAATCCCTATCAAATTCCCAATGGCATTTTTTACAGAACTAGAACAAAAATCTTAAAATTTGTATGGAGACACAAAAGACCCCGAATAGCCAAAGCAGTCTTGAGGGAAAAAAACGGAGGTGGAAGAATCAGACTCCCTGACTTCAGACTATACTACAAAGCTACAGTAATCAAGACAATATGGTACTGGCACAAAAAAAGAAATATAGATCAATGGAACAGGATAGACAGCCCAGAGATAAACCCATGCACCTATGGTCAACTAATCTATGACAAAGGAGGCAAGGATATGCAATGGAGAAAAGCCAGTCTCTTCAATAATTGGTGCTGGGAAAACTGGACAGCTACATGTAAAAGAATGAAATTAGAACACTCCCTAACACCATAAACAAAAATAAACTCAAAATGGATTAGAGACCTAAATGTAAGACCAGACACTATAAAACTCTTAGAGGAAAACATAGGAAGAGCACTCTTTGACATAAATCATAGCAAGATCTCTTTTGATCCATCTCCTAGAGTAATGGAAATAAAAACAAAAATAAACAAATGGGACCTAATGAAACTTCAAAGCTTTTGCAAAGCAAAGGAAACTACAAACAAGACAAAAAGACAACCCTCAGAATGGGAGAAAATACCTGCAAATGAATCAACGGACAAAGGATTAATCTCCAAAATATATAAACAGCTCATGCAGCTCAATATTAAAAAAAAAAAACAACCCAACCAAAAAATGGGCAGAAGACCTAAACAGACATTTCTCCAAAGAAGACATACAGATGGCCAAGAAGCATATGAAAAGCTCCTCAACATTACTAATTATTAGAGAAATGCAAATCAAAACTACAATGAGGTATCACCTCACACCAGTTAGAATGGGCATCATCAGAAAATCTACAAACGACAAATGCTGGAGAGGGTGTGGAGAAAAGGGAACCCTCTTGCACTGTTGGTGGGAATGTAAATTGATACAGCCACTATGGAGAACAGTATGGTGGTTCCCTAAAAAACTAAAAATAGAACTACCATACAACCCAGCAATCCCACTACTGGGCATATACCCTGAGAAGACCATAATTCATAAAGACACATACACCACAATGTTCGCTGCAGCACTATTAACAATAGCCAGGTCATGGAAGCAACCTAAATGCCCATCAACAGATGAATGGATAAAGAAGATGTGGTACATATATATACAATGGAATATTACTCAGCCATAAAAAGGAACGAAATTGGGTCATTTGTAGAGACGTGGATGAATCTAGAGACTGTCATACAGAGTGAAGTATGTCAGAAAGAGAAAAACAAATATTGTATATTAATGCATACATGTGGAACCTAGAAAAATGGTACAGATGAACTGGTTGGCAGGGCAGAAATTTAGACACAGATGTAGAGAACAAACTTATGTACACCAAGGGGGGAAAGCGGCAGGTGGTGGTGGTGGTGGTGGTGTGATGAACTGGGAGATTGGGATTGACATATAAACACTAATGTGTATAAAATGGATAACTAAAAAGAACCTGCTGTATAAAAAAATAAATAAAATAACATTCAAAAATTTAAAAGAATAAATAAACCTTGATCTTTGGGGAAAAAAATGAAAAATAAGATCTAGCTGAAAATAAGCATGCATTTAGTTACATATTCCATATTTCTCCTCTCAACATTGGTATGATACTTTGATGTGTAATCACCACGCTAAACTCAATGCTATGATCATTTATGCTTCTATCAGGTTTCCTCAGTGAAAGGTGAAAAGAAAAGCACAAAAGAGGCTATCATCAGTTTTTAATCTTCGTTCATTCATTTAACACAAAGCTACTGCGTATAATGGGTGATCGGAAACTGCCTTGGTTCTGGAGATAAAGAAGTGAGACCCTGACTTTTTTTAGGGGGAATTTACAATCATAAAAGGGGACCTGAGTTGGGGGGCTGGGTTCTGATCTAGTCTGTGGGATCAGGAAATAAACTTAGACCTTAGACCTGAAGCATGGTTAGCTCTTAACTACACCGAAGAGTAAAGGGGATGTCAAGTGTTCCTTATAGGAAAATTGGGGAAAAAAAGGCAATCTAAAACCATAAGGAGACAAATACAAACATCTGCAGATTCCTTGATTAATACGCCAATTACACTTAGAATAAACAATTAGTCAACCTGGATTGCTTAAAAAGAAATGTATGCTGGATATGCCCAAATATAAACTCAAGTTTTTCCCCTCAAAAAATTATCCCTCACTTTATATTCAAGTCCTAACAAAACATCTCCTATTACTGGTAGGTCTCTCAATTATTTGATTTTGAATGACAAAATAGTATTTGGGAAAGATACATTAGCCTGAGTCAACTTCAATCAATGCTAGCTTTAGATGTTTATAGAGACTCTTTGAGTTGATAGAATGGATATTTTAAAGAAGCAAAATTTCATAATTACTAGCAAAGATATGAATTTACAATTTTGAAGTACTGGTTGTCTCTTAAAAGAAACCTTTTAAAGATCCCATACACAATTTAGTATAGTGAGAATACTGTAGATATCATGAATATTATAAATGCAGGTCAAAGTTTTAACTGTCCCACTATTAAGGAATTAAATAGTTATGGCTTGGAATAAGTTTTCCAGCATGAGAATCATATGCAGAATACAAAATGGCTGTATCTTAACCACCCCAAGATGGACAAGAAAAAGATATTCACTGGAAAACTGAGGTTCTAGTAAAATAATAATAAATAGCATAAGTAGACATCTTGCTATTTCATTTACATTCATTAAAGTAGACACATACAAGTTGTTTGAACATTTTTTTCAATTTCTCACTGGGATTGAAGATAACCCAGTATGTGAGAATGGACTACATTTGGGCATATAAAACATCTTAAAATAACTTACTTCTAAGTGTTAAGGAGAAACTAAGTACTTTCAGTAACTCAACTGAAGCATGTCATAGCTGGAGGAGACTCGAAAACTACTGCAGAGTCCATCTAACTCATCTTGCAGATAAGGGAACTGGCCCAGAGAAAACTGACTTGTGTCCACTGTCACTCATGGCAGTGACAGAGTTCCATGTCTTCTTTCACTCCAGGGTTACCTGACCATTGCATGCCTTCAGAGTCATTAGAGAATAACTGTTATGTTTGAGGTCCTTCTACAAAGATGTAAAAGAAATGAATTAAGACCTAGAGTCCCCAGTCCATCATGGAACATAGTACCACTGGCTAAATCCTGAACTTTACCTTACAGATCAGTATTTTTTAGTGTCATCTAAGGAGAACCTACATTATATTCATTTGGGGGTGTTCCTTAAAACTGCAAATTCCCTGGCTCCACTCTAAGCACATTATCCAATTTCACTCTCTCAGCGTGAGGCACAGAAATGTGTATTTTTTTTAACAAGTTTACCTAGTGATTCATAGGCACATTAAAATTTGAAAACTACCAAACTTTGGTCGTTAGACCCTTAGCCCTCAGCTATCTGTTGCAACTGAAATCTGCAGCAGACCACAAAGAAGAGTTCTTCTGTTCAGAGTTTGTAATAAAAACTAAGTCAAAGTTAAGGTAAATGTAGCCTTTAGTTCAACAGATGTTTTTACTGTACTAACATATCCTTTTTTTTTTTAAACAAACATGAGCCATGCAAATTCTTCATGTCACTAAAAGTAACGTGTAGGACTGGAATGAGGCCCCCAAAAGGTAAAAGAATCTAAGTAAATAAACACCAAACAAGCAATTCATTATCTGCCTTTCCATCATGGGTACATACTCATGCTTCAAAATGAATGCATAAGGAAAAATGACTCTAAGAGTCATAAAGACAACTATTCCTTCATGAACCTCCACAGAGCCCTTCACGCATCAATATATGAGTATCTTGGGCCTTCAGAGTGGATTTTTTCACTGTAGATTATCATACTTCATTTACGTAGTACCTTTCTGTTAAATTGCTAAAAGTAAATTATAAGCCTTTAAACCATGTGCCTATTTTATCTTATAGTAGAGAATTACTTTTCTAAAGCAAATTCACTGTTTAACTATTACATATTCTAGTTGAATTTGTTCTCCACCATATCTTGAAATACTAGTAGTGCACTATAACTGGCTTGTAAGAAGTTAACAGACATTTTATGCTACTTAGACTATAGAGAATTACTGTAAAATGAAAAAAACACCTTAAAATTTATATTTTTAAGCTTCCAGTTCAAGATATTAAGGTATTTTATGACCTGAAAAATACTATTTCTTTATATACCCCTAAAAAGTCACACAAGAGATATAGGTCAGTATATGCTTAAGAACATATAACAAAAAAGAAAAATACATAGTAAATTAAATAGCTCCTAAAACTTGATCCAGTTGACCCATTTAAGTTTCAATGTAAACCCCAGATATCGAAGAATACTACTTATTTAGTGTAATTTAGACAACAGCATATGCTAGTAACTAAATAATAAATCCTAGAAAAATATAGCTGAAATATAAAAATACACAGATAAATAGACTGTGCTCAGCTTTCTTTAAAAGCAGGTACATCCTTATTTCAATCCTAAACCAGACTGTAGACCTGATACGGTTGTAAAATAATTTATCCTCAGATAACAGGGCAGCATAGTTTATGACAACAATCTACCTAAAAACTCATTAAAGTCTTTTCTCTTGGAGTGACATGCATTATCAGCACAGATTAATCTGATGAGTCTTTAGGTGAGCTCCATTTTTAAAAATGCAATAACAGAGGGCTTTGTTGTCATCTGATAAAAATCAATTAGAGGAGGTAAGGCCATAAGGAAAACTAACATCACTCATCACCCACCCCCGGCAGCTGAAATGATTTGTCTTCCAAGCTTGGATGATCAGGAGCTATAGTCATATTGTAGGGAAATTAATTTAGTTTCTATATTCTGAACTCACTTTCCTTGTTCTGGAGGATGTAAACACAAATTACTTTTAATCAAGGTTGATATGTTATTAATACCAAGGAGGATCTTTGAAGAATCATTTTTTAAAAATTGAATTTAGCATTTTTCACTTGTGCTTGGGATGTAAATATAGGAAGGTAACTTATATCATCCTCACTTTCCAGATTCTTTGTCCACGACAAGGCACTGTACCAAATGGCGAAGACAATAGATTCCACCAAACACTGCACACATCCTAGGAAGAGAATAGGAAAATGAGGATTAGAATTCTTGAGTTCAAAATTAGGGTAACATAATATTCTTTTAAATATCTAACATTTAATAAATTTAATTGGTCTTAGAGAAAAAAGATTTTGACAATTTATTACCTTTTCTATCATGGTATTAAGAATCTCTCAGAGGTAAGATTAGTAATATTTTAATGCAGCACAGGTAATAGTGCTAATAATACAATGTGGAAGCCTAGAATTGAGACCAAGCCAAAAGTGTCCCTAAGCAAAGTTCAGCTACCCCCAACACCAAACCAGCTACTGACTGAGATACATAGGCTACAAATAGCCTCAAGAGGTGATGAATGAGACCCCCCCCTCAACAGAAGTGACCGCAAATAAATGTTAAGGAAGAAACAAGCAGGGAAAGCTCTGGAGGTTTACCATAAAAGTAAGCAAAAACTAAACCAGGAACTGAAAACCAGAGCAGTAAGCACAAGAGTTAATGCTACAGAAGCTCTAAGAAGTTTGCCTAACTCATGAATCTAAGGGCTGGGGTTTTAATGTCCATCCACATAGGGAAAAGAGAGGCCTTAGGATCCAAACAAGGCAGGGAGTAGAGAATAAGATATTCTCTAACAACACCTGGATCCTTAAAAGGACTCAGTGAAAAGGTGATCGAGGTAGAAAATCCAATGACTACAAGAGAGAGAAAACATAAATTGTTTTACCTAAAGCCCTGTGTGGAAGAAGATATATATATATATATATACCTCTATATTTATAACCAGTGGTCTGCTCTCACACAGGTTGGGAATTTGAAATTACACTACTACATGATCCAAGAAACCCTTAACCAATAAAACATCACTAAAGTGGCTCTGGGTACCCCCTGGGTATCCCCTGGAAACTTGGTGGAAGCAACCGCTAAAACTTTCTGGAGCAATATGACCTCAACCCAGGCCACATGAGATTGTCACAGAGTTCCCTTATGATGAGTTTATAATCTAAAATTATACAACAGATGAAGAAACACATCTTATCCTGAGTGAGAATTACTGGACACAATAAACAGCAGGATTAGATTCCCAAAACACTTTACTTAGATAGTAGAGCTATCAGAGATTATAAAATGGGTATGCTTAAAAGGGATGAATTAAAAACATAAGAATGATGGAAAGTCCAGGAAGAAGACTGTGGTAGGCTGAATAATGCCCCCATTACAGATGTTCACATCCTAATCCCTGCAACCTGTGGATATGTTCTCTTACACAGCAAGAGGGTCTCTAAAGATGTGATTAAATTAAGGATCTTGAGCTGGAGAGGTTATCCTGGATTATCCCAGTGGGTGCGATGTCATCGGAAAAGTACTTTAAAAAAGGAAGCAGAAGGGTCAAAGTCAGTGAAGATTTTGAGGATGGAAACAGAGGTCAGAGTGATGCTACTGCTAGAAGGGGGTCACAAGCCAAGGAATGTAGGGGCCCTATATAAGCTGGAAAAGACAAGAAACAAATTCTCTCCTAGAGCCCCAAGAAGGAAGATAGCCCTGCCTACCCATTTTAGACTTAAGACCTCCAGGACCATAATATAATAACTTGTATGGTTTTAAGCTAATAAGTTTGTGGTGATTTGTTATGGCAGCAATAGCAAACTAATATAAAGACTTCTAAGTATATGAATATGATTATGACAGACGTGGCATTACAGACCAATGGGGAAAGAATGGACCATTGAACAAGTGGTTTTGAGACAACTGTTTCACACCATATTCAGAATCAATCCCAGGTAGATGAAAGGTATAACTATAAAATGCAAAGCTTCTAGAATATAGGAGGATATACATTTGTGCTCAGGGGAAAGAAATATTTCTTGAATAAGATACAAAAAGCAAAATCATAGAGAAAATCTTGAAAAAATGAAGTATTTTAAAATTATAAACATCTGGACAACAAAAGAAAATGAAAAGCCACAGGCTAGGAAAGATATGTGCAAATATCTTACAAATTATTTAAAAATATCAGTTTGGATAATAATTTGGCCATGTCTAATAAAGTTGACGATGCATACGCCTACAGTGCAGCAATTCTATTAGGCATAAATCTTACAAAGACTCTCAGACACATATACAAAAGAAGACGTGTATAAAAATATTTGTTGCTGCATTTTTTTTAGACAGCAAAACATAGTGGTTATGGGGAAGGATTCTGACTGCCTGAGTTTATACCTCAGCTATTCCACCTACTGACTGTGTGACCTTGAACAAGGCATTTAGCCTCTATGTATCCTATTTTCTTCATCTGTGGAATGAGAATAATAGTATTTATATCACAGAGGATTCTTCTGGGAATTAAATGAGTTAATATTTGTAAAGAAGCTACACAGTGCCTGTCATACAGTATTACATAAAGCATTCATTAAATAAATAAATATAGGTACTACTTGATATACATCACATGCAACTCAAATGTCCATCAAGAGGAGAATGAACAAAAGGAAATGTGGTATATTCATATGTGTAATAAAGAATTTAACCTGGCCCACAAAGACGTCCGGCCTTTGTTCTTGGCTTCTGGGAGGTTATCTCTAAGCCCTTGGAATGCCAAGCCTAAAAGAAGTGTCCTTGTTTGTGTGTAGCCCTTGGGTCACCAGACAGTCTAACAATATGACTTAGGGTGAGGGCTGGCCACACCAGAGAGTCTTAGGGTGGGAACTAGTCATGCCAGAAAGACCAAAGTGTGATTTAGGGTGGAGACTTTGGGAACTGTGGTATTTCAGTTAACCTCTGGTGGGGCTGGAGACTGAGATCAGCCCCATGGGCAAATCAGTCACACCTGAGTGATGGAGCTCCAATGAAAACTCTGGACACTGAAGCTCTGCTGAGCCTCCCTGGTTAGCCATCCTCTGTGCATACTGCTATACATCAATAAGAGGAGAATAACACGGGGAGAGGACAACTGAAAGCTCCACATTTGGAACCCCCCTGTACTCTATCCTACACACTTCTTCCCTTGACTGATCTCAAGCTATACCCATTCCCTGTAATAAAGCATAATGGTGGGGCTTCCCTGGTGGCACAGTCGTTGAGAGTCTGCCTGCTAATGCAGGGGACACGGGTTCGAGCCCTGGTCTGGGAGGATCCCACATGCCGCAGAGCAACTGGGCCCGTGAGCCACAACTACTGAGCCTGCGCGTCTGAAGCCTGTGCTCCGCAAGGAGAGGCCGCAATAGTGAGAGGCCCGCGCACTGCGATGAAGAGTTGGCCCCGCTCGCCGCAATTGGAGAAAGCCCTCGCACAGAAATGAAGACCCAACACAGCCAAAAATAAATAAATAAATTTAAATATATATATATTAAAAAATAATAATAAATAAAGCATAATGGTGAGTTAACAGCTTTTAGTGAGTCGTGGGAGTCCCTCTAGTGAACTATCAAAACTGAGGGTCGTTTTGGGAATCCCCCAAACATGCAGTTTGTGTCAGAAGTGTGGGAGGTCTTGTGGGGACTACACCTTCTAACTGTACAGTTGGCTTAATCTCTCACATTGTACTACGGAATACTATAAGCAATTTAAATGAATGAACTACAGCTCCATCTATCACCAGGGATATATGGCAAAAACATAAAAATTGAGCGATAATAGCAAGTTGGGGAAGAATATATCCAGAGTGATATCATTTATAAAAAGTTTTAAAACTTTATATGTAAAATAATACTATATATATATATACACACACACAATATCATTTATGGACACATATACATGTAGTAAAAGTAAACAAACATTTAAGGGAATTAGGAACATGAAATTCAGGATAGTAGTTATCTCTGAGAAGGGAAAGAGTGAAAGCTACACTGAAGGTTTCAATTGCTCAGTTTCTTTAAAAAATATATTGAGAGCAAATATGGCAAAATGTTAAGATCTGGCAAAACTGTGAGTGGTTACATGGGTGTTCTTTATATTATTCTCTGTACTTTCTGAAACATCCTTAAAATACTTCATAACCAGATTATAATAAAAAATATAAATGAGTGATACAGATAAGTGACTCTCTCTAAACATGGCATAATATTCTTATTGTATTTCTAAATTCAATCATTTTAGTAGCTATGACCAAGCTAATTAAGTTAGGTAATAATTCCTTCTGGTATAGAACAACGAGGAAATCAGGGATTTTTTTCCCATTGAAAAATTTAGACTAATACAAGAAATGGCACATTAGAGCAAGCAAGCAAAATTTCATGTGTTCAGAAACCCTTTAGACTGCAAATTGTACCCAGGACATTAGCTACAAGATATTCTCTTCTCCTTGCTAATCTTGTTCACCAGTCACATATCAAATTATGAAACAATATTTATTACCTGCGTTGGTACACCTGGTACTATTTGAGACATTGTACTCAGATTCTAAAGAGTGTTAGATGAGGTCATATTTCTGCTGGACTGTTTAGCTACATTTCTCAAGTGATATTCTGCCTCCTGTTATTGGTAAGGGAATACTGATACAGTGAAATTGATGTGATCAAGACAAACAGCCCAACTTTCACCATCAATTTCCTGATGATATTGAAGGAGATCATATGCACATGAAATGTTACTGGCCCACTAAAAATAAATAGGCTGAATTAGGTTAAGGCCCCAATATGGACAAGCAAGTTAAAAGTATGAACCACACAATTAACATTCTCTTTAGCTTGGGGATATCTTTTTCATGTGAATAGTTGCACCAGTGTTTCCAACTTCCTCGTAAGTAGCTACAGATGAGCTGTTACCAACTGACCTGTGGAGTTTTTCATTTCAGTCAGACTGGTGCATGTTTCTTTCTCTCTCTCCCTCTCTCCCTCTCTCCCTCTCCCTCTGTCCCTCTCTCCCTCTGTCCCTCTCTCTCTCTGTCCCTCTCTCTCTCTCCCCACCCCAACACAAACATCAATTCCCCCTCTGGGGAAAAACAATTTTAAGTATCTTCTCAGATTGCAAGAAAGGCAAGGAGATCAAGTTCAGAATTAGTCAGAGATTGTATAAGGTTAAAAAAATCATAAAACATTATGTCATAGACTATTACAGGTTTATCAAAGGCATGAGAAATCCATTTAACTAAGATGAAATGCAATTTTCTAGAGACCTCCTTTCATTATATATTGTACTTGTTTATGAAACACATTGCTACTTTAGTATATAATATTATCAAGTAATTTTTTGTTTGAAAATTCATTTCTATGAAGTTTTTATGGTAAATGAGACCTCTGAAAAATACATTTAAATATAAAATGCAACAGAGGCATCTATATTTATTTTAGTAAGCCATGAAAAAATTACCAGGTTTTCAAAAACATGATTTATTAACAGTGGACATATACTATATGGAAGAAACATAAGAATGTAAAGATGTTAAGAACTGGTTTGTGAGGATGATGGTGAATATTACAGAGGAAGAAGTACAATAATGACACTGTCATGATAATCCAACAAATTTCCTTTTAATTTTAAATGAGAACATAGGAAGTATTTTGTGCTCTTGGAAAGATGACTTGATATCTTCTATAAGTGTCTGTAACTGCAAAAGCATACAGTTGTATGTATATGTGTTTTTCATACTGCTTCTCACTGGCTTTTTTTCCCCTACAGCAGGTTTACTTGTTACGGGAGCTATGTGTTGCTCACAATGGTGGCATTTGTTCTTTCTCACTTCAGTATTTTCATCAATGTACCTAGTGCCCAAGTGACAAAAAACAGTGTTTTGTAAAAAGTGCCGGGCAAAATGATGGGATTGATGAAAACTCCTCTGTGTGATATTCTTATGAAGTATTTTCACATTTAGTCTTTTTAAAAAATGTTTGTGGTTAGGGGAGAGCTACTTGGTGGCAATGAGCCACTGAGGAACTCTTTTATGAGTGGGTAAGAAGCACAACAGCAGGCAGTTCTTGAGAGCTGCATGCAAAACTCATTTACATGAGAAGTAGGGAATTACATGAGAAGTGAAGAAATAACTGTTGGCTACATAGTGGTCTTTGGTGCACACAGTCAATAATAATGACAACAATACAAATAATCATCATGGCTAGCACTGAGTGCTCACTAAATACCAGAAGCTTTACATGTATTAACACATTGTATCCTACAAATCCATGAGGCAGAGTTTTAGAGATTTGGAAACTGAGGGAAAGAGAGGTCAAGTGACTTGCTTAAGGTCATTTAGTAAATGGTACTGCTGAATAAAAACTCAGGCGATCTGGCCCCAGTGGCTTCTCAGTTAACCATCATACAAACTGCTTCACTGTCAGTACCATCCTTTTTGGTGTTATGAAGGAAAGCAACATGGAGTCAGATAGTCAAAGTTACTCTTAGAGTTGTTCTAATTCCTGAAGAGTTGTAAAGATTATTACAAAGAGTAAAATAACTCCTCAATTTCTACATTGTCTCCTAAAAAGTACATGTTTATTCTCTATCTGTAATGTTAAATGGATTATGTGTGACTGCATTTTAGTTAGAACATAAGCTCAGAGTAAGAGTAACCATGGGAGTACTCATCTTTAGAGTACCTAGCAAATTATGAATACTTTGCAATTCACATTTTAAAAAGTGATTTATAAAGTATATATTGGTAAGCTAGAGATTTTTAAACAGAAAAAGTGCTGTTAGTAGAAAGAAAACATTTTACCATTAATTCTTTGGGAGGTAATAAGTTTCTACAAGACACGTTTTCTTCCAGTGCATTAAATGGCAGCCTAGTGATCCAAGGGTTAACATGCCTTTTGATGGACAATTAAGCTGACAAAGATGGTGAACATCAATGACTAAAATGCCAGTCAGGTCCCAGATTTCCCAGTTCATATCAGCCATCCTGGGGCCTAACATAATGCCTGGCAAGATAGCTCTGTACATCTACCTTCTAGAGTGTACTACGGGGCTAAGAGGCAAGAAAGTATACGTTTTATGGGACTTAAAAAAATCTACAAACATACTAAATACAGTAGGTAATACTACCAAAAAAAAGTCAGTACAGAAATACATTTGAAACACTTTATCAAATGCCATTAAAAACAAACCAAACAAAAAAGTCCATTATAAGAGAGTTCTGAGTGACCACTGATCATCATCACTGTGCTTTAGTGACACTTCAGCTTAACCTGTACTGATACAGCAGAAGTTCCATTCAACAGTAATTAGGCAAGTCTAAGTTTCATGAGAGAAAGACAAGCTTCAGTGATTCCATCTATCTATACAAAGTTCAACTGTGGTTACTTATTTGTAACTATATTCAGACACATACATCTATCAGAGCATTACATTTATAGTAACACATTGAGCTTTCCATCATGTTTAACCAGTGCCTGCTGGTCTGAAAAACCTGTATGAGGAGGCTTACATGTAGGTATATGTGTTTATTTTTAAATATTTAAATACACACATACATACAGTGGGTCCCAAACGTCTTAGTGCTGTTGACACACACATACTTTTAATATATATTACATAGAATATAGTATGTTTATGGGTTATATACTTACATTGCATATTTATACTACTACATCATGTTAACTGGTTACATATTTATATTACTTAGCAGGGTGTTTACTTATACTACCATCCTTTTTTCCCTTTTTTTCTACTTTCTTCCAGCAGGAAGTAGGGAGAAGGAGGGTGACTGTATAGTGGGTGTCAGAAATGAATGATGCATTTTTGCTGTAGTTGGTCTGTCTCCTGGGAATAAAAAATTGGGCAGCATGTAAGTCACAGTATCATCTCCCCCCTCCACTCAATATCTCCCCAACTGAAGCTAGTGTCATCCAACTCAGCATAGATTTCCTATTGGCCCAGAACTGAATGCTTTCTTGAGAGCAAGAGCTACACAACAGGGAATGATTCCTGCAGCCTCAAGAAACAGTTATGTTCATAACAATCCCAAGCTAGGCCTCATCCCTTGCTATAAGTTCTTGGGATTCATTACTATGAAGTTTTAGACTATGCAGCAAGACCATGAAAAAAGAAAGAAAAACAAAACAAAAACAAAAACACCTCAAATGAGTGCTCCATTACAACGTGGTCTCATTCACAGTGATCCAGTATGACCAAAAAGGCACATCTTACCTAATATTGGTCATGGTGATAGAACCCAAAGGAACTTGTTTGGGAAGCAGTGATCACCAAAACTAAAAGGTCACTAAAAGTCAAGTGTAAAATCTCAGTCATGATGTACAAATTGCACAGAGATCAAGAGATCACCTCTTAGAGGTGGTTGTGCAATCCACATGTATGGTCAACCTCTGGAGTCAGGCTGCCTAGGTACCTATCTGGATTCCCCCACTTACTAGCTGTGTGACTATGCTTCAGTTCTCAAGACTATAAAATGGGGATAATAATAAAACCTACCACATAGGGTTGTTGCGTGGATTAAACGAGATAATGCCTGTGAAGTGCTTATTCTGTGCCTGATACACCATAAACATTCAATAAATTGTAGCTTTTGTTGGCTATCACCTTCTATAGCAAAGAAGACAATGATTAAAGACTGTACCACCCATGTGGGGTTTATAAGGCTAAACTGCCATTACTATGAGAATCTGCCTCCAGGTGTTCAAGGCCTGTAGTTTCCTCTAATACAATTTAAGCAACTTAGGTACCACCTGGTCAAGTCAACTACCTTCCCCAGAGGAAACTGTGACAGTTGTAAGAGAACTGCTGATGCTGATGAACACTGAGATTTATTTCTTCATTCCCAAATATTTATGAAACTAGGCCTACTATGCATCAGCTACAGTTCTGGATATTAGGGATATAAAAGTCAACAACACAAACACTGTCCTTGCTGACGCATAACTTATCTAGTGCACAAGAGAGACAAGAAATAAAGTAATAGTAGACAGTGATATGTGTTCTGAAATAGTAAAACAGGATAACGTGAGGGTGATACATGGGTCTGAACATTAGATAGGATAATCAGGGAGAGCCTCTTTGAGGAACTGATATTTGAGCTGAGACCCAGGTGACCAGAAGACATCAACTATGTGAAGATCTGGAGAAAGAATATACTAAGCAGAAGAAACAGCAACTTGAAACTTGGAAGTGCAGAGTAGCTTGGTGTATTTGAGGAAGAGAGACAGCACTAGAGGGGTTGGAATGTAGTGACTTACGGAGAAATATCGTATGAAATGGGGTCACAGAGATAGCCAAGGTCTTGACCATGCAGGGCTTCAAAGGCCACAGCAAAGACTTTGAATTTTATTCTAAGAACAATGAGAAGCCACCAGAAGGTTTTGAGCAGGACAGTGACATAATCAGACTAGTATTTTTTAAAAAAATGAGCCTGGATGCTGTCTGGAGAATTGTCAAGGGGGCAAGAGTGGAAAAGGGGAGGCCAATTATGTCTGCAGTAGACCAGCGAGAGATGATGGCAGCCTGAAGCAGGGTCATGGCAACAGAGACGAAGTGGAGAGATTGGGGACATATTTGAGACATAAAGCTGACAAGAATTGCTGATGGACTAGATGTAGCAGGAAGATATCTTCCTGAAGACAAGTTTAAGGTAATGCACATATCCATGAGAGCAGTCTCCCCTCTGAAGTGTGTAACAATCAAATCCAACTGCTCAAGTCTGGTACAGTCTTCCCGTACAAGCAGCGCTTTGAAGGGCTCCTGCAGAAACCCTCTTCCTCCACCTGGGGTGTGGTTATTAGAGTCAGCTATTTGTTACAAACTCAACAATCACTAACTCCTGACCATTCAACAAAATTACTACTTAATACTAATTTTACATAGGAGGGCACAATGAACGGATTAGTTTCTGTGCTTTCAAGGAGTTACCATGGGCCTGGAAGGGCACAGCATTATTAATGATTCAAGAAATTATATGGTATAAGTATCTGAGTCAGTGGGTCTTTTGATGCAAATTTCACACTCACTGAAAAGGTTGTGGGCAGATGGATTGCCCTTTAGGCACTGCCGTCACTCTGGGAAGGCATTATCATCATGCTTAACTTAGAAAAAGCTGTCAAAAAGCAATACATAGCCTTCAGAAAACTCACTCCCAGAAACTGCCCCTATTTTATAGATCTTAGCCATATATCTAGCTTCCTCTGTTCTTGGTGACATTCTGTAGATGATATATTCTTTTTTTTTCCAGCTTTTCCAGCTGTCCTTAAATTTAACTTTCTATAGGAAAAGTCACAATAAAACTATGTATTGGATGACAGAAACAGATCTGTATTTAATAACTGCACCAGGGGCCCAGAATAAATTAGCATAAATTACAGAGTACAAGTCATCATTCAATCTTTAAAAAATAAAGTCTTCCAAAAATACTGGGGGTCAATTTATACGCTTGGGTCACAACCTAGGTTCTGTATCTACAGTTCTTGTGTAAAATGGCTCCCTGGTTTGTAAAAGGGCCAGAATCACCATGCCAACTCAATGATTCTTCAATACAGCCCATCACAATGACATCCACAGAGCTTTTAATGAAAAAGCACTGGTGTTTCCTGGCTACTCTTTAAACATATTATAAACTAAGCTCTTGATAAAACTGCATTTTTCAGTCTGAACACTCAGGCTAACAGCCTCATGTTTCTTATTTGCCACATGTCTGCTAAGGCAAATTCATTTAAAAATAGATCTTTCAAATTCAAAAGAAAGCCTTTTGTTCAAACTTTTGGGATGTAGCAAACAAGTCTACAGTAAACCAACTTATGTTCTCCATGAGATTTCTTTTGATTAATCTCCTTTCTCAGACTTTCTCTGTTTGACATTCTATAAATGACATACTCATCTCTTGTTTGAATAATCCTTATTCAAACCCTTGATCCATTTTCCTGCGTAGTCTTCAAAACTCAAATTGTACAAATAACACAGGTAAAAAGGCATCAATTTTGAATCAGGACAATAATATACTCTTTTATTTCTAATGACCTTTATGATTATGTCAAGTATTATGTAAGTCTTTCTGAATGTAGACACAAGAATACCCAAAGTAAATATCTTCAGAGATCCCTACATAATGACTCCTGGATCCCTTTCATGAGTTGAAAAATATGTGCACAGCCATCTTCTCAGACATAGTCTTTCATGCTATTTTCCTGCCTTCTCACATTGCCTTGTGAAACAGTCCTTCAGCTAATACTCTTCAGCTTAGTATTTTACTATCTACAAGCTCTCAGTGTCAACTATAAATTGGGAAGCATCTGGGAGAGTTACTATGCTGACCCCCCAATCATTTATAAAAATGTTAAAAAAAAAAAAAAACCTAAACATTGATTCTTAGGAGAGCCTACTGTAAAAATCTCTCCATGCAAGTAAGAGCTCATTTAAACCACCCGTTTGTTTCTTCCTTCCTGTGTTTAAACTAGATCTCTCTGCATGACTAAACATTATCCCCAACCCCATGGGGAGAGGACATTTTTTAAAGCAGTCTTTGGTATAAAATCTTATCAAAGGCTTTTTGAAAATCTAAACTGTTCACTGGCTCTGCCTTGTTCACACCTTATTTACCCCTCTCAAAGAACCCTGTTAGATGCTGAGGTATAATTACCTCACAAAAACCATGTTCTTTCCTCCTGTGGGTTATTATATGTTCAATAACTTCACCCTTTAGCTATTTATTACAAAACTGACTCTCAAGTAGAATAGTTAGCCTTATTCCTCTGTGGTTCCTTGGGCTCCTTCTTTAAACTATGCACCCTCTACACCTTCTCTACAAACCACAGCAATTGATTTCCTTCAACTGCCCCTCCCAACCTGAACCCCTGCCCAAGCCTGTCACATTTTAAACTGAGATGGTTCACACACAAAAGTGACCCAGGCCTCTGCGATCCCAGATCCTTTCATTTTTCTCCTTTGTTGGCAATTCATATAGTAAAATAAAACAAAGTAGAGTCACTTCTGTTGGACAAATCCTAGAAAAGGCCTGCAAACCTTCTCAGTTCAAAGGTTAATGGTACTGGCCTGGGACCTGAAGGTAGAGCTGTCAGCCATGATTCACCTCGGGCTGTGTTATGAGACTGAAAGTGCTCAAATTACCCAACCAGTTACCTGCCCTGCACTAATCTGCAATAGATGCAAAAGTATTAAGTCATGGACTTAGCCCTCTGTTAAGCATATGAGACAAATGACATTACTAAGTGCAATAACTAGAGAAAAACTGAAGATTATATTATGTGGTAGAGACTAAAAGCATTCTAAAAGGGAGTTCAGAGAAGGAAGAGGTCAACATGTTGGAGGAGGCAGAATTACAGAATGTCAGAAACAGAGAAAACCTTTACAACAGCTGGACCAATTCCCTGTTACAGAACATCAGAGAAGTTAAACTACTTGCCGAAAAGCACACAGCTTCTTGCAGCCAGAGGTACTGGAAGATCTGATGGCTGGGCCTGAATCAAGCCTTGGAAGAGGAATAGGGTAGGCTGCTAGGGGTGGGGGCAGACTCTAAAAGGTGAGAAAATATAAGGAAATGTAGAAAGGTGAGAATGTATATAGATATCTGAATAACTGAATGGATGTACAAACTGGGGAATGACAAGAAGGAGTTGAAGGATCAAATGATTATGGAATGGGGTTAAAAGGTATGTAGAAGCGTTGGATCTGATGTGGCAGACAACAGAATGCCACTGGAAGTGACAAGTCATCTCAATGAAGGTGGCAGATACTGGAAGCAGGAGGACTGCTAAGGGTTACAGCAGGAACTCAGTTAAGTGATAAGTCCTGGATCATGGCAGAAGAGTGGAAACTGAGGAAAGCATAACTCTAAGAAATTGAGAAGAAATAACACAGTAATTAGGACAGAGTCAAAGGTTAACCCCAGAATTTCTAGGCTGTCGACTTGTGACAAGAAAAATATCGCTGGAATGCTTGTGGTTTCCTTAAGGGGTGCTCAATTTATATAGTAACTCAAAATCCAAGTTTAGACTTCGGAAATGGTATGCGCGTGGTATAAATACACTACCTACCACAGTTGCTAACAATGAGTTTGATGTAATGAAGAAGAATTTTAGAATGGCTATAATAATTTTCGAAAAATCTCAATTTGGTGAAAAATATCAGCCTCTTAAATGCACAAATAAAAATTGTCATTTATCTATAGCAAGGAGTTGCCAACTGGAAGTCCATAGGATAAATCTGCCTGTAGATAAGTTTTGTATGACATCACAGTTAAAAAAAATTCCCTTGGCAAAAACGATCTGGATCTCTAGCTTCTTTGAATAAGAGAAAATCTGACAACAATGGGTCTGCAATTGAGACTTAGGGTCGTATAGCAGCTGCTCCCTTTAGGTGCATCCTGTGCTCAACAGTTCAGTGTGGTCGCTACCACTCCCACCATGTCCTTCCCAACTTCACTTCCTTTCTGTGACCTGATTGGTCCCTGGAGACATTTGTAATTGCAATCCCTATGCCTCAGTTGTTCACTACGTTTTCTTTTGATATTTTTATTTACCTTATCATGAATGTTCTATGTTAAACGACTATTATTCAGGATGTTGTTCATTACAATTTAAAATAAGGATCTTCTAAAAGAAAAAGAAATCCATTAAAGACACAGCAAAATGCAAATGTTAACAGAATTGGTAGAATTCTGACAGTGTTCATTCATTTTATTAGCTATAGAAGATACTGAAAAAGGGAAAGGTATTTGATGTTCTGAGGTGGCCACAATTTATTTTTCTGAAAACCAGTAGGGTGTTTCCATTTCAAATTGACTGTAACAAGTAATGGAGGAATCTTGGGAAAGCCTGTGAATTATCTCAGCTTCCTTTAGATTAAAAAAAATCTACCTATGAGAGGCAGTGTTAAATCAAAGGTTAAACCTTATTTTGAATTCCTCTTACTTAGAATGCTAACACATTTTATACTTTGGTTATTTACTATTTAATACAGAGATATTCTTCATACTTTTCAGACATTAAAATTAACACAATGAAAATACAAATTTGAAAAATAAGCAATGGTCATTCATGTGAAATTCATATCTGGGTCTGCCTAATGACAGAGAATAAAGACAATTTTCCTCACTTGTGAACATGTCTTCCTCTGTCAAACTAAAAGGAAACAAAGAAAAATGTCACTTTCAAAGATACAAAATAAAATAATTATACTGCACATTAATTAGAAAAAATGACAACTTGTTTTCTAAGTTCACAAAGTCTCAGATTTTTTTCAAATATAAATTTATTTTAATAGGCTCTGACAGATGTAATGCTTGACTGCACAAAGCTGTGGTTAGAGTTTAAGTATCATCAGCTATGGGTGATGGAGATCTACCATTCCCGTACATGCAACTGTAAAAAATACAAAGCTCAGCAGCAAGAAATTTCTCATTTGTCCCACTGTAATTAAGTTAAAAAGAACATGCGAATCCAAGTAAATAAGTTCCTGAAGAATTAAGAAGCACTGAGTCTAATGAGATATATTTTTTCTGTTTCATATATTAAACTGCCACTTCAATTACTTATTTATAACAAGCTCAAATAAAATTCATAAAAGCAACATAATATCTATCCAATATATTATTCAGATAATTGTATATATTTGGAGCATAACCTAACTCTTTGATGCCATTAACCCCAAATAGACATTTAAACTGACAGAAGTCTAAGTGAGTACTGCTTCCAACAGTGATTTAGATTTTACTCAGAGCACATCAACACTGTACTCACTTTCAACTTTGCCCTGGTGACATCAAACTGTATTACAGATAAATTAACAGTTGTGAAAATTTTTGGCTGGTAGCCCTTATCCTACATAGCCTTTAAAAATCCAATTTTAGTGCCTATCAAGGTAGGAATCAGCAGTGGTAATTTTTTTTAATACAGCTGCAAAACAATAGGACCCATTAATAGCTGAACTTTTGACAGCACTATTCATGATGATTTATGAGTTTGTATATAATTTGATTATTCTATTAATTCTGCTGATTACTGCTTCAGCTAATAAACTGAAGGTCACTTCCAAAATAAATCTTCATTACATTTCACAGAAAGTAACTGCCTCCAACTAGTTTTTTTCTCTAATTAAAAACTAATGTAACAAGAAAATAAGACTTCAGGGTTACTGCATCTGTTGCTACAAGAAAAATGTACTGTGTGGATATAATGTTCCCAGGACAAATCCAACAAAACAAAAAGTATCTCTTCATCTAATTTCTTTACCTTCAAAATGGAAGAACTATTTTATACATATTTATTTGTACTAATTTTGAAATTACAAGAATAAAATCTGAACTGTATTAATGCTTGAGAATTTGAAAACAAAGAATCTTTGAAAATATTCTTCAAATTCATTAATGTAAAATGTAAGGCACTGTTTTCATTTCTAAAATTATAAATGTGGGATTCTATTCAATATATATGAAAAATGAACAGTAGGTCTTTGCCTTAACCAGAGTTTTTCCTAAAGGTGGCAAGAGACCTTCTCTGCCGCTTAAGATAAATACTGGGCACAAGGCCCTGACAGCTTTGGAGGGAGATCAGAGGAAAAATGGCAAGGGCTCACATTAATGTATTATTCTTATTTAATCTATTTTTACACACAGAACATTCTGTGTCCTGGATTTAATGCTTCATTTTATTACTTTTTTTAAAGTTCTCTAGACCTTCAGCTGAGGTCCTATCATCAAAGCTATTGAATCATACAACTACATCAAACCAATAAAGAAAATTAAACATGATGCATATTTTTCCACAGAAGTCAAAAAGTAATCCTCAAACAGGAAATCATATTTCAAAAGATAGAAAGTTTGCATATAAGAAATTATTGGGACACAGAGATGCTACAAAGAGCAGGTAGCAGTGATTTGTATGCTCACCCATGGCCTCAATTGGGGTACTGTCACAAAGTCCACTCTAACTTGCTCATTGTGTCCCGGTCATATTAACCTTTCTATAACTCAGAAGACCCCACCTTAGACCTTTGACACAGTTCCCGCTGCCTAGACTCTTTCCTCAAATCATCGAAAGCTGAAAGGGTACAATCTGTGGTGTCACTACACTCAAATGCCACCCCAAGTGGCCTTCCCTGACCATCACAGCATCTAATGGGGCACCTCCCTGCCCCAACCAACAGTCACTTCCTTCCATATCACCCTGTATTTTCTGCACAGCACATATAATTCTCTTAAATTTTGTCTACTGTCTTTCCATCCAACACTCTTCAACACTCTTCAACATCCCCACCCCACCAGAGACATTCTGTTTCCAACAATGTATGTCTAGCACCTACAGAAAAGCTAGTATAAAGCATTCAATACATGCATTCATTAAATTAATTTTTATTCTAAATTTGCATATGATAAAACAGAGAGCCCAAATTTATAGTCAACGCTCTCCTAACTTTTCATGTAAAAAAGTATTCGTTTTAGGTCTTTGGTAAAAAACTCAGTAACTGTGACCTAGTGAGTGAGTGACTGAGTGTGTGCATGTTTGAGTGTGTGTGACAGTGTATGGGTATTTAGACAAAACGCATATGGCTATCAAAGAATGCACAAAAACTGCCAATGTATTGGCGGTAACAAACATAATGAACACTCTTACTAGGTTCCTCGTGATCAAGAGTACACATCTGCAAGACACGTTACTGGCTCAATCTTTGGCCAGGGAAGATATCCGTTTCCAAGAGGACATATTCAGTGGAAAGGAAAAAAAATGAGATCAGAACCAGTTTAAGTCTCCAAGGTCTCAGAAACTTTTTGCCTTTTACAGGTTTATTTTAAACTTTCTAATGTAGAAAAAGCTGATTTCAGTGAAACTTCAAGTTTCTAGTTTAATAATCATAATAACTAGTATTCTTTACTCTTGTAAAAAAGTAGCACATAAACATATAAACACTGAACTGTTTTCTACACTATTCCTACATTCTGGGAAAAAATGCTTCGACTCTGATAATTTGACCTTGGAAATATACACTCTTCTTCCCAGTCCTTACTGGAACCTTGTGAAAACACATTAAAAAAAAAAGAGGGTGCGTGTAATCCTTTCCCATAACTTAATTTCCCCAGTATATGGACTCAAGCGTACATCTTTTAACTCCAATGGGAAATTCAAGTTTTTATCAAGTTATTTACAGGAGGATCAGTTTTTTCCTTTGTCAATAAACAATGTAAATATTTAAAAAGGCAAAACGTGCTTACAACACTAGAAGCCATGGTAGGGAAAAAAAAAGCTTTAACATTCTCAGACTTAGACAACAACAACAAATTTGTTTATCCAATGATACTTACCATATTGAGCAATCTGGAGGAACTGTTTTAGTTTTCAAGCATTAGAGTAGTTTTGACACTATGCATAAATTAAGGCTGGGATACTAAGTAAATAACAGGATGGTCAAAGTAAAGAGGATAAATGTTATGAAGGCTATTTTAAAAACCAAAATGATTCAAAGTAATTCTGATTAAAAAAAATTATCTCATCAACTTAATTTTTACATTCTTCATACCTTCTATACTGTCTAAATTTCTTATCATAAGCATGGATATTCTGATAAGCAGAAAGAGAAAAAATTATTTCCTTTTAGGAAAAAAATAAAGCTCAACTTGCTGCAAGGTATAACCAGGAAGTGTACAGTAGCACGTTAGGAAAGAAAACAGCAAAAGAGTAAACAGAATCTGAGGCTTACTGAATATATGCACTGCTGAAGATACATCTTTCAATTGACTTTATGGAACTAAAAATACATAAAAATCTAGAACCACAGATATAGTTCATATATCTTATATACTATTTTTTTTCTTCTGAACAAGACATCTAAAATTATGTTTTCCTTTATTCCTAGAACACAAGGAAACATACATATTGGCTGTTAATAAGCTACCTTCCATTTGGTAAGGTAAAAGTGATAAAAGCCATCACTCATAGGTGAATTCCAGATTTTGTATGAATTTTATGCTCAGTTTAATAACATAGTGGTTCTCAACCTTGGTATTCTGCAAGACAGTGTGCCTTAAGTTTGTGGGAGAAAAAAAAAAGGTGGCGTTACAGTGAGACTCATGCAGAGACTATAGCCTCTCAACTAGGCCAAAGCCTGACTGGGTCAAACATGCATAAGGATGGATGCACCATGTATGCTGACAAAGAAAGGGGTTGAGAACTACTGGTTGTCTAAATATCCTATTCTTAACAAAACAAGAAAGCATCCTACATCACAGAGAACCTCAAAGCTGCCCAAGTACCTTTGGCTATGCTTTTCTGCTTTGCTGTCTTCGGCGTCCTTTTTGCTACCGTGATTTTATTTCCCACAGACAAGTAGCGTGTTTTTCTCATACCATTTCAACATATTAACTACATGCTCCAAACTGACATTAAGGAATTAAACTCACTTACGTTTTCAAACTTAGCTTTGTATCCCTAGAGAAAACATTCCTACTTAGGGGAGATTTTACCTATGGTTTGACATCTTCCAGGAGGAACAAAATGCATAGAAGCTCAAGCTTAATCTGCAAGGTTGACAGATTCATTTTCTTAATCTCACTAACTATATATCATATATGAGGGTATTTAAAAAACCTTTCTGAATGCAGTGATCAGGCCAATTTTATTAGTATTCTGTGACTAAGATCATTTCCATAAAGAATGGTTAACAGCAGAAACATTCAGTCTGCTCAACTGACTGAACATCAAGAGCATCAGTATGTTTATTGGGCCCTTAAAAATACCAGCTCCACAGTTTACATTCCAAGGAAAATTCTTTTCTACCCCAGCCAGTATTCAGGAATAAAGCAATATCTTTTCTCATGTAAGTTTTGATAATATTAGATCTCTAATTATTATTATTATTATTTTTTGTGGTACGTGGGCCTCTCACTGGTGTGGCCTCTCCCGCAGGCTCCGGACGTGCAAGGCTCAGCGGCCATGGCTCACGGACCCAGCCGCTCCACGGTATGTGGGATCTTCCCGGACGGGGTCATGAACCCGTGTCCCCTGCATCGGCAGGCGGACTCTCAACCACTGCGCCACCAGGAAAGCCCAGATCTCTCATTATTATATACCAAAAACTGTATTGGAGATAAGTAATAGTCTCATTATGGCCAGAATATTTAAGTTAAAATTTGAAAGAAGATGACCAAATGCTTCTGCTTTACACTTGATTTATCTGTACCATACAGACACTGCCTTAGTCTGCTGGTTTTAAAAGAGTCCATTTTAAGCACTAAAAGATTCATGTCCTAAACAGACATTCAATAGTGGGTTTTATTTCTACTTTAGAAATACAAAGAAAACTAATGTTTGTTTTCAACTGATTTGTTTGTGAAAGAAGTACATCATAACATGCACTACCACAATGCAGGGAAAAGTCAGGTCTAACCTCACAAAAAAGGGACAAGCAAGAAAGCCAGTTCTAGGCAGGGGAGGAGGTATTGCACTAGATTTCAGACAGCAGTGGCTCTGATCCTGGTACATCCACCTCTATACTAGGACCACTACAGGATGACAGTTAAGTGTTGATTTTGAAGACATCATGGAAGGTGGAAACACTTCAGTCAAAAATTTGGCTCTCAATTCATTAAGCATTTGGAACCACTCCACTATACCTAAGAACGCAAATTCTCATCTGCACAACTTAAGAAACTTGGAAATTTTAAAATTTTGTATAACAAAGGCTCATGTAGTGCTTATCATGTGCCAAGTACTCTTCTAAGAGCTTTGCAAATATTCATTTCCTTAATCCTCATAACAGCCCTATATTGTTATTCCATTGTTATACAGGAGGAAACTGAAAACACAGGGTGGTTAACCAGTAGGTAAGTGCCAGAGCCAGGATTCAAACTCAGCAAGTCTGGCTTCAGAGTCTCTACTCTTAACTACTAAACTATGCTACCTCTAGGAATATGATATGTTAAAACATAAAATTAGGATCAAAGTTAATTGTTCATTCAACAAGTGTGTATAATTCAAAAGAGGTTATTTTAGAGTTAATTCCTTCTATTTTTAAATGCACCTGAAGAATATGGGTCTATGCATATGGGACCACAATTAAAGATTATAGATTCAAAAATGAGTATTTTCAAATTCAAATATAAAAGAGATTTACTTAAGAAAAAAAGCCACACTGTGATCCCATTTTTCTTTTCTTTTTCTTTTTAACATCTTCATTGGAGTATAATTGCTTTACAATGGTGTGTTAGTTTCTGCTCTATAACAAAATGAATCAGCTATACATATATTCATTTTTCTTTTAAAAACTCTAGTTGGGTAAGCAAAAAGTTTGAAAAATATGGCTGTTTACAAATACATGTGCACTTGTATGAATTAACGTAGGGATACCAGTCTAAATGTAAGTTAAAAATTACAGGTTTATTATATTCAATGTATGTGAATTAAAAACTGTAGGAGTAATTAAAATAATTAGTTGAAACTAGTTTGGCTTCTTGAGTAGGCTAAATATACCTTCCTGTTTATGCTACTCATTTGTTTAGCAAACTGTTTACATACAGAGTATAAAGTAAAAACATTCAAATTGTTATGAATGTTAAACTGGTGAGATTAAAATTGGTGAAGTTTTGCCATATGGAAGTGGGGTGTTTTTTTGGCAAAACTTTTATTCTATTTCAATATATCAGGCAAGTGAGAACCTACTGCCTAATTTGGGGAGAGGGGAGAAGATGAGGCATGAACAGATAGAAAAATAAGGAGGAATGGTTAAGTTACATTAATTATTTCAGCCCCAAGAGAGCTCTCCTTTACAAATTATTTCTCTAGTACCTGAAAGATAAAACAGTTTCTGTCCTGCAGTATTTAATTTCTTTCCATGGTAATTTCTAATTCCGTTTTCAAAATATTTAACTTATTAAGCACCTATTATGTGCCAGCCAAAGTTCTAAGCAGTTACCTATGTATGAGAAAAGTATACCAAATTCAATAGTAAAAAAAGAAAAATTATGGAGTACCCATTTACGCTCTAGGAACTACAGGAGACATAGAGATGACTTAATTTTATACCGCAAATATATCTATCAACAGACTCAAATTATTAGGTAATTTAATTACATAATTAAATTCTAAATCTAGTTTGTATAAACTGGTCTACAATATATAAATTAATGTTTCAGTAATTACAAAAACATTCATTCTAAATACCAAAACTGTGAAGTCATTCAATTTTTGTTGTAATACCCTACATCAGTGTTGGACAATTTTCAACATACTTTCCCTAACATCATCACATTTAAGGCTCACAATAGCCCAGGTCAGGAGGTAGGATTAGATTTAACTACCCATAATACAGGTAAAACAATTGAGGCTCTGAGAATTTAAATGACATGTTCAAGTTCATGCAAGTAACAACATGACAGAGCTAGAATCAGAACCCAATTCTAAGACTGATACTTTTATAATACACAGAAAACTTTCTTTCTTGGAAGTACGACAGGTATTTTATAAAAAGATTCAGTTTTTGAGCACTCCTTACCAAAGTAGAATATAAACTGATGAATAATTGGAAATGAACAGCTTTGTTACAACTATAGATGATCACATTAATTAGATCAATCTGGAACAAAACCAAATTAAACAAGGGAAGAGCAGAGAACGCCTGGAAACCCAGCTATCTAACATAGCTGGCAAATAAAGCCTTAGATCTTTGTAATCTGGCTGCCCTAAGGTTTTTTTTTGCTCTTTGAATTGACTTGAAAATAAACACACTTCACATATTATTTCTATTACAGTTGCACAATAATATATTGGCTCCAAAGAGATGGGTTAAGAATTGTTTTGAATGATACTTAAGTTAGTCTATGCAATCATACAGTGTTACCTTTCAATTTAATCAAACTAAAATTTCAGCTCTAAACATGGACTTAATTGAAATATCATTGGACTTAATTCGAATATCACTCTTGCCCTATATATAGTCAGCCACCTTTCACTCTAATACAAGTTATTAGAATTATTTTAAGATCTGGAATAGCACACATAGACCTGAGGAGAAAATGATTGGGTGAGTTTAATCTAGTATCTGAATTAGCACTGAAGGGGAAGTAAAGTAGAACCTGAAACTGTATAATTTGTGTAGCCAATACAATTCTAATATATTCATAAGAGTCACAATAAATGCTCCAGCACCACACACTTAAGTGTAATATAAGTTTTTTAAAAAATTAATTAATTTATTTATTTTTGGCTGCGTTGGGTCTTCGTTTCTGTGCGAGGGCTTTCTCTAGTTGTGGCAAGCGGGGGCCACTCCTCATCCCGGCGCACGGGCCTCTCACTATCGCGGCCTCTCTTGTTGCAGAGCACAGGTTCCAGACGCGCAGGCTCAGTAGTTGTGGCTCACGGGCCTAGTTGCTCCGCGGCATGTGGGATCTTCCCAGACCAGGGCTCGAACCCGTGTACCCTGCATTGGCAGGCAGATTCTCAACCACTGCACCACCAGGGAAGCCCGTAATATAAGTTTTAATAAGAGGCTACTCCCAAATTAAAAGACTTGTCCTGTCAAAACCTGAGGAATAATGCAGGAAAGGACACAAAAGCATTCCATTGTTTTATTAACGACAACGTTCACTGATCTGTGAATAACCTGGCAAAAAATGAAGATTATTGAGTTACTTTACCTGTCTATCCATCCATCACCAGAGAACAGGTTTCAAAATGATGGATTATCTCACCACCCTGCAGTTTATCCCACACAATACTCTCTCCTCAAGGGAAAAACAAACAAGTGATCATACAAACATCATCATGCTTACCCCCTATACTTTATGTATCATCTCCATGCCAATATCAACTATTAACTAGAAGGAAAACTGTCTGGAAAATCATATACAAAAGACTCAAAAAATGAGGTATGTCACTGTTTATTTTACCCTCTAGGATTTTACAGTTTATAAAAAGCCTATTCAAAAAATAGTCCTCAAACTATTGGGAGACAAGCTTTTGGTTAACCTATTCTACAATGCTATTCTAATTTAATAAGGACGGTTCTCAATTGAAATAGTACATCCCAGTGGTTCCTAACCTTTTTGAGCTGTGATACATCCCTTGAGACACTGACAGAAACTAAGAACCTCCTAAAAAATGCAGCTATGCACATTACACCCACAAAATTTGGCATGAGATTTCAGGGTATTTACCCCCAAACTCCTGAAACCCAGGTGATTTATTCCAGGCATTGGAAGCCAGGTTAAGGACCCCTGAATTTGAAGAATGCCTATTATTATACCGGCCTTCCACTGCTATCTATTTTAAGCTGAGATATGTGTTTTTAAAGATGATGGCTATAAGTTGGCTTATGCTATAATTGAAGATGCCCAAATTAAAAAAAATTAAGAGGATTGTAATTACGTGTATTCTTTAAATGTGTGGATTGAAAGAAAGGAAAAGAAAATATACCAAAATATTTAGTGTGGTTATTGTTAACAGGTGATGGGATTTAACTATAATAATCAATAGTAATACTTCTGTTCCTGTTTTCCAAAATTTCTGTACATGAAATTATATTTCTTTAAAAAATATTTATTTATTTATTTTGGCTGCACTGGGTCTTAGTTGTGGCATGTGGGATCTTTAGTTGCAGCACACGGGATCTTTAGTTGTGGCATGCAGGCGGGATCTAGTTCCCCAGCCAGGGATTGAACCCGGACCCCCTGCACTGGGAGCACAGAGTCTTAGCCACTGGACCACCAGGGAAGTCCCTGTATTTCTTATATAATAAAGACATAATTTTATTAAGCATGATGACACCAACAATAGGAAAATGATTAAATAAATTATGGCACATAGGTCCATATACCAGAGAACTGTTCAGCCCTTAACATTTTAAGTATGCATATACATACATGTTCATACATAGATATCTGTATAAGCATGGGAAATATGGGAAGATATGCAACTAACTTAACAATGGTTAACTCTGGGGGTGGAATTCTAGGGTGGGAAATAGGGCTTGCATTTCCTTATAAAAGTGAGTGTCTGTGTGCTTTATTATTTTTTTTCAGTATTTTCATTTTTTTCTACCTACTAAGATTATATGTTACCCCAAAATTTGCTTTTTAATGGCTATTTAACATCTCCTGACAGGTATACTTTGCTAAATGACCTACATGAATTATTCCATTGATTCAAGTGCCAAGAGATTTTAAACTGTTCTGTTCCTTAAAGAATTTTTACATAGTTCCAGATTACAGAACCAAAAGTTGAGTAAGAAGAATGTAAGAAAGACCTGAAAGAACATTTTATTCTCCCTGCCTGTCAACATTTAACTAGAGTAGACTACACCAAATTAAATATATACTGAGTTGGACTAAACCAGTATTTCTCAAACAGGGACTATTTTGCCCCGGGGGACATTTGGCAATGTCTGGAGATATTTTTGTCTGTCACAAGTAGGTAGGTGAAGGTAGTGGCATCTAGTGGATAGAGGCCAGAGATGCTGCTAAATAAACATCCTAAAATGCATAGGACAGCTCTTTCAACATCACAACAAAGAATTATACTGCCAAAAATGTCAACAATACTTCAATTGAGAAGCTAGCCTAAATCAAGAGCCTCTAGAACAATTATGTATCTCACAGAAATGGACCATGTTCAATGACAAGGTGGGGTCAGACCACTGATGGTTCTTAGCATAGAGTGGAGCCCAATCTTCTTGCTCTTTTCTAGAAATGGATGGGTTAACAGAGCAGTCTGAGATTCCTATAACTTCCTAAGTGTCATCTGTGTGCTTTGATTAAATTAATTTCATGTCATATCTGTTTAGGCTCCTTCAAATCATTTCTGAGTACTGATGGCATTCATTCCTGCA
Source organism: Orcinus orca (assembly GCF_937001465.1). Lineage (NCBI taxonomy): Eukaryota > Metazoa > Chordata > Mammalia > Artiodactyla > Delphinidae > Orcinus > Orcinus orca. The sequence goes on from NC_064580.1 coordinate 75,394,573, forward strand.
TTGCACACTCTGGAACCTGATGAAATATGTTTTCTTATTCTTTAATTGGTCTATGAGTGTGCATTTTATTTTCTTTCCTCAACTACAGTAAACACTATTGACACTGCCATCAAAGTCTGACTATATCATATTCTTTTTCATATATATCCACTACACCTAGGAGAGTATAAAGTAGAGAACAGACGCTTAAAAAATAGCTGTTGAATTAAAATGGGAAGAAATGAAAATAATCAAACTTATAACAAATGACAGAGATGCTTCTTCACAAGTTTTCTGTCACTTTAACTAAATCTTTTCCTTCTTGTTGATTAGAATTGGGCCCGGAGAGCAATTCCCCTGGCTGCTTCCTCTTCAGCAGTGTTCCCTAAACAAGCAGCATCAACAACATCTGGAAACTTATTAGAATGCAAATTTCCAGGCCCCACTTCAGATCTACAAGTCAGAAACTCTGGGAATGGGACACAGTAATCTGTTAAATTCTGACGTAAGTGAAAGCTTGAGAAATATTGCTCTATGGGCCCTTTAACACCTAATTTTTGCAGCAATTCATAAATACCAACTATTCACTCACTTATCCATCAAATACTTAATGAATGACTAATAAATACCAGGTATTGCACTCAGGCAATTTTCTATAATTTCCTAACATCAAGGTTTTAAAAAAATTATCATGTTTTGTAGGTACAAGTCTATCCCGTTGATTACACTAGGGTCGGAAAAACTACCACCTATTTTTGTAAATAAAGTTTTTTTGGAACACAGCCACGTCCATTCTTTTACATACTGTCTAAGACTGCAAATAGTTTCAACCAAAACCATATGGCTTGCAAAGCCTAAACTATTTACTATCTGACCCTTACAGAAAAAGTTTGTTGACCCACTGGATTAGAACACAAATCTAGCTCAGTCCCTAACTTGGTCTCATACTTGCCCTGGTAGCATTCTACAACAGCAGCAACAGCAGCAGTAATCATCATAATCATAGTAACAGTAAGAGTAGTAACACCTAACACTTATGTAGTACTTACTAAGGCAAGTACTGTTTAAGCACTTTCTAGATATTAATTCACTTTAAGCCTCACAACCTATGAAGTAGATACTACTATTATTATCCCCATGGAAAAACTGAAGAGACTGGAACACAGAGGGTTTAAATAACTTGCACAATGATACACAGCTAGCACATGGTGAAACCGGAATTTGACCCCATTGGTCTGGCTCTAAAATGTACACTCTGGTTCACTGCACTGAACTTACTTCTCCCCCACACCACTAGAGCACAGATATCTGCTTGCATCTACCCGAAGAGGCGCTTGTAAATTACAGTTCCAATAGCAATATTTTCAAGTTTTCCCATCTCTCCCTGGTCTTTAGAGCCCAGAAGCACCTTTGCTATTCACTCTTTAGAACCTCTTCTTTTTATAAGCTCTTAAGGATGATTATCTGAGTAAAAAAATAATGCTTTCTTTCATAGAAAATTCTCACAATGGTTCTCAACCCTTATTAGGTCACGGATGCCTGTGAAAATCTGATGAAACTACCAATATTTTTATAAAGATATACATATAACCTGTTATATATAAGTTCCAAGGACCTATGGACCCTAGATTAAGAACCTTTGGTATATTTCAATGCAGTTCTATTCAGCTGCACTGCTGCAAAACAATAGTGTGTAGCGATCCACTGTGAAAATATTTCTTAACCATATGATTTATATACTTGATGTCCAATTAATTAATCCGTTTCTTTTAAATTCACTCTGGCAATTTTTTAACATTTAATTTCAAATATTTAAGGCTTGATTCAATAATCAAGCTTTACATAAATACACACACACATACATTTGGATTGGTCAGATCTACCAACAATTAGACATAGGGCCAGATTCTGCACCTAGGTGTATCGTGGAGTTCTACTTATGACACTGTGGGAGGAAACCAATGGGATTTGGAGCATAAAACAGATCAATGCTAACTAGTCCCCAAAACGTATAAAACATAACTGCTACTGGGCTCATCTGCATTACTGTTTATCAAATGCATACATACAAGTTATAGGGGTGGGGGGGAGATCGATTTGCTCATGGTCTGTTTCTCCTTTTACCTTTATCAATTAGGTAAATTTAGGAATTTGACATAATTTCTTTATTCATCTAAACTGGTATTTCCTATTGGGCACAGAATCAGAACATGTTTCTAGAACACGGTAAGAATGGCCCTTATTCTCTCCTGTCTTTTTTGTGGGGGTGGTGGGTGGTGGTGGGGGAATGACTATGCATCGACTGTGAGAAAAGAAATCATAGCAAATTACAAGTTGTTAAACCACAAATATTTAAAAATCCCCCCAAATAACAATATTTTAATTATCTCCTCTTAATTTTTTCCAGAAAACATTGTTTAAAGAAACATTGTAGAAGAAGTGAGTTGTGTAGAATGCATACCAGGAAATCTGGTTTCTAGTCTCAGCCTCTCTTTACCTTAACTTTCCTCATTTGTAAAATTAGACAACCAGTCAAAACAATATAACAGCATTCTTCCAACTCTAAGTTTTTCTGTCATATCACTAGCAAAATAGTAGGGAGATTTTTACAAGAAGAGAGATTAAGGAGAATGCTGTTGAGGGGGAAAAAATGTACAATTAAAGAATCTAGATCCATAATCTAGCCCACACTTGTTGGGGTGAAGGGGTAAGAACATTGGGGGCAGACAGTAAAAAACCATCTCAATTTTGCTTTTTCTGACTTCACATGCAGTTGAAGCCATAAATAAACTCATAAAATTTTCCATCAGTATAATCTTTCATCAATTTTAAGGCTTCTCTTGGTTTTCAAATATGTTGATCCAGGTTAACAAACATCTCTTAGATTTCTGAAAATTCTCTAAATAAAGAAGCTTGGGGGCGTCCCTGGTGGCGCAGTGGTTGAGAGTCTGCCTGCCGATGCAGGGGACACGGGTTCGTGCCCCGGTCCGGGAAGATCCCACATGCCGCGGAGCCGCTGGGCCCGTGAGCTATGGCCCATGAGCCTACGTGTCCGGAGATTGTGCTCCGCAAGGGAGAGGCCCCAACAGTGAGAGGCCCGCGTACCGCAAAAAAAAAAAAAAAAAAGAAAAAAAAAAAGCTTGGTTATTACAGAAGAAAATAAGCAGGCAACTTTGGTCTGAGAGATGTTTTATACTATGAGTTCTCCAAATAGAACAATACAACATTCAGTAAAGTGTATGTTTTGATCTTGGACTTTGGACTAAAGAAGTTATTTTTTTAAAGCAGAGGAAAAAAGACAAAATATAAAATACCTTACACTTTATATTAAAAAACCAATTCCATGGTTATGACAAAATCATAGTAGCATCTATGTGGCCCATTTGGGGCATCATTCTTTCTTCCATTACTGATTGAATGTATCAAATGGGAGATTCCCTTTCCTGTTGTTCCATGCTATTCCTATAATCTTGAGCAAGTTACTTATATGTTTTGGACTTTTGGTGTTCTTTCATTCTCTATTTTAAAAAGCTCTAATTTAATCAATGTGTGTTCCACAATTTCCTGAGGTAGATCATGCGTCTATTCAATGTTCCATATACAATACTCAGGAAAATGATATTTGAATGCGAATACTTGGTACAAAATATTCGGTGGTGATTTTACACACACACACACAATTTATATTACATGTTAAAAGTAAAACATATTCATTCTGTATGTTTTAACAATCCCATTACATTAAAGGAAAAAAAGGAAATAAAATGTAGGCTAAAATCTGAAGAATGGAAGGCAGAATTACCTAGTAAACTATTAGTTAAATTCTCTCTCTTTACAAAAAACAAGTAACAATCTCCAGGCAGTCTAAGTCTATTTATAAAAAAAAATGTAGAGTTTGTTTGCTCCCACAGGTACTGCTCCATTTCATAGGTTATGAAAACACGACACAGTATATGAAACCCATTCTGAACTAGAAAGTAGTTCTAAAGGCTACCATGTTACCAACCACACAGATAACAGAAACAAATTACTTGGTTAGGGCTTAAAAAGGACTTCTGTTTGGAAGATATAGTGTGAGAGTTTAAAAACCTATATACTGCATACATATCCTGCCCAGTGTGCCAGAAAAAATATTAACCAACGAATATACAGTAGGGGAAATTCTATGGCTTGCTAGACTAGAAAAATATATAGGTTTCAATGACTTTCTTCCAGTATGGTCCAATTTATGTATCTTGACATATCAATGGGTAATAGGTAGTACAATAAATAAGCTTCATTTTCTTTGCTGAAAAAAAACCCTACCTATTTAAATTGATAAAAACCTCAAAGTGTGGTCATTCATGAAAGTTATCTCCAGTAGTTAAAATGTTATAGTTTATGCAGAGTTCATTTAGAATGCAAGGATATGACTTACAAAAGTCTTTGAATCCTTCACATAAATATACATGCATGCCATTTATAACAGTAGCCTTGATGAGAACACACTGTAACTGGCTGTGAGAAATGCTTAAGAGGGTTATATTAAAACAGAATATAAAACGGTGGTTAGAAATCACAGAACAGGTGATACCTAATTCTGATAACCTGGTGATAAAAAGTGTAGACTATGATGTACAGATGGTGGTAGTGTTAGTACTTTAGGATATAAACAGAACAATATTTATATGAAATTGTAAAGCATTATGCAGGGAATCAAATATAAAATTAAAAGTTAATATCCCTAGGCCAAGTAAATGCATTTTATTATAACTTATAAACACACAGATTCATATATATAATATGTAGGAAGAACTCAGAGTTGCCAAAGAACCACCCAGAAGTTTAATATACTACTTCAAATATAACAGTCTTTTGTTGTTGTCTTTAATATCTATCTATCTACACAAATACATATACATTTAATTATATCATTCCCTGAAATTTCAATTCACTTCAAATTGGAGAGAGCGAGATATAATTTTTATAACAAACATTAAATATGAACCACACACAAAATTCTGAGATAGGCTTGCAGAGGATAAAAAGATACAGAAGGCTGATAAAACCTCAGCCTTAAGAAGGTTACAATCATCTTTGGCGAAAAATATTTCCTTTGTCTAGAATTCAACACATAAGGGTGTCATTCAAATTTTTTATCAGTACAGGACAAATGAAACTTTTAAATCTTGTTTCCCTTAAAAATAACAAATAAACAAACATTAAATATATATTTACAAATATATGAATTAGGAAAGGAAATAAATGGATTTTGTGAAAAAATAAGAATGAGGTTAAATAATCCATTTTCATAAAGTGCTGGTAAGGAAGCCAGTGATCTTCTGCTCACTCCCCAGTGACCTGTTGATTTTGTCCCTATTCCTTACCCTAAAGTTCTGTAGGAGTAAGTGGCAAGTGGGAACATGAGAGAAAGTAGTGTAGCTCCCTCTGAATCGGGCAAAGCCACAGGAAGAGGAAAAGAATGATTAAGAAACCCATACAACTCCCCTATTAGTTTCAATTGATAGGAGGACCTCTGGTCCTGGGGGACATGACACTGCCCATTCATCCCTACTTTGACAATAGGTGGAGGAGAAAGAACTTGTCTGGAATTACACAGACCTATCTTTCAGAATTAAGTTACTTTCAAATTTATAACATTCTTACCACCATTCATAAAATCACATATTGGACTAGATACTGTGAAGGGACCTCCTATTACTAACAAAAGACTATTTCTTACATTAAACATAATTTTTATTGCACTGCTGAGAGTGAAGGAAATAAGAGAAATGTCCATAGGAAATCCACAACCCCAAACACACATATGCACAGTACAAACCCTGAGCTGAACTCAAAGCTTTGAGCAACAAACACTGCAATTAAAAAAAAAACAAACAAACAAGTCGTGTTGCCCGTATCAGTGTGGGAGCTGTATCTGGGGTTTCTTTATTAAGCAAAGACCCCCTGAAGGGAGTTAGAATGGTCCCAAGTCTTAGTGCCTTCCGGCTGAAGGAAAACACAAATAATTCTTGAAGGAAAGCATTCTTAATTTGGGCCCCCAGATTTCCACAGATTAAAATCAATCAAATACAAACTCTCAGTCAAAAATAAGCATGGCACAAGAAAATAAATCATTAACGTAAATCAACAGAAACAACACATGGCAGAATATAAAATATCTGTATATGAAAGAAGTGACCAAGCAAAAGAGTCTATCAAACAATGACAGGAAGATTTTGGGGGAAAAAGCAGAACTTCTAAAAATGAACGATAAAAATATTGGAGTAAAAGAAAAGGGTTAAACTGCAGATTAGTTACAGGTGAAGAGAATAAACTGGAAAACAGACCTTTATTAGGTACCCAGAATGTAGCAGGAAGGACAAGGAAATAGAAAATATGAAAGAGAGATTAAAAAACATGGAAGAGAGAATGCTAAGTTCTAAAACATACCTATTTGTGGTTCCAAAAAGGTGAAAATAAGAGACAATGGATGAAAACAACATTTGCAAGATACTGACTGATAATTTTCTAAAATAATAAATGACAATTCAAAGATAGAGGAACTTGCAATGTAGTTGTTTGAATCATATGGAATTGTAGGTCAAAATGTTTTAATATTGTTAATTTCATATGGTTTGACCTATATCAAGCTAGATAAATACAAAGGAACCAATACCTAAATTCACTGTAGTGAAAATGCAGAACACTGTAGACAAAATATCTTAAAAACAGCCTGAGAAAAAAAGAGATATCACTTATAAAGAAATGACAATTAGGCTGACATCAAACATCTCAACAACAAAAATGGAACCCAAATGACAGTGGAATAAAATTTTAACGTACTGAGAGAAAAGAACTGCCAACATAGAAATGTTTACCTAACAAATATTCACTCAAGAAAAAAGGAAAAAAAAAAAGTTATTTTCATATGCACACAAACTAGAAAGCATTAACTGCCCAGAGCATAAACTAGAGGAACTTTTAAAATTATATACTTCTGGGCTTCCCTGGTGGCGCAGTGGTTGAGAGTCCGCCTGCCGATGCAGGGGACACGGGTTCGTGCCCCGGTCCGGGAAGATCCCACATGCCGCGGAGCGGCTGGTCCCGTGAGCCATGGCCGCTGGGCCTGCGCGTCCGGAGCCTGTGCTCCGCAGCGGGAGAGGCCACAGCGGTGAGAGGCCCGCGTACCGCAAAAAAAAAAAAAAAAAAAAAAAATTATGTACTTCTGAAGGAAGGAACAGACTCCTGTTAACTGCACTTACACTACTTGGTAAAAGATAGAAATTGTCAGATGGAATTAAAAATATGTAATAATATGCTATTTAGAGCTCTAAATATAGTTGAAAAATAAAGGGATGGAGAAAGATATAACAGGCAAATATTAAAAAGTTGGAGTAGCTCTTTGATATTAGATAAACTAGACTTTAAGAAAAAAATGTATTATTAGGGATGGAGAAAGTCAGCAGACTATACAAAACATTAAATTCATCAGGAAGATTAAACAATTATAAATTTATATAATCTTAATAAATTGCCTCAAAATAAATATAAGGTAAAAATTGATAGAATTATAGGGAGAAACTGACAAATCAAACATCATAATGGGAGATTTCAAAACACATCACTCTTATCATTGACAGATCAAAGAAAAAACACTTCAATAAAAATAAAGTTTGAAAATGACAACTCGAAGTTTGACTTATCAGACTTCAAGAGCAATAATTAGAGAGCCCTGTAACCAACAACTAGATAAACACATTCTTCTTGAGCACATGTGGAAAAATTATAAAAATTGATGACATACTAAGTCATAAAGTTCAAAGAATTAGTACCATAAAAACATATTTTCTATACACAGTAGAATTAAATGAGATGGTAAGAGCAGAAGAATCAACCAGATTAGCTATTTAAAAATACATAACTCATGGGTCAATGAAGAAATCACAATGGAAATTAAGATAATTAGGATTAAAATGAAAATAATATATAATAACTGTGTAAGATTCAAAACAATAGTTAGAACTTTACCATATTAATGCTTATATTAGAAAATTAAAAAGGTGACTATTTAACTCATTAGGTTTCAGCCTAAGAATTTGCAAGGGCAGGGGAGGGGAGGGATGAGTTGAACAAAGCCCAAAGAAAGCAAAATAAAGGATAATAAAGACCAGAAATTAATGAACTAGGATACAGAGAATCAAAAAACCCAAAAGTTGATTCTTTCAAAACATAATAAAGAGATTGAGAAACTTGTCCAAGGTTACATGGCTAATAAATAGAGGAGCCAGGATTTAAATCTATGCAGTCTGTTTCCATAGTCCAGGTTCTTAACTACCATGCTCTACTACCCCCAAAAGTTCTAAGTATAAAAGAAAAGATTGCTATATTTGACTACATTAATCTTAATGACCTCCACGCATCATAAATACCATAAGGCAAGATACATGCAACACATTTAACTGAGAAAAGATCAGTATTCAGAATATATAAAAACACCTACAAATCAATAAGAAAAAGACAACAACCCAAGAGACAAATGGGTAAAAGACATGAACAAGCATTTCCCAAAAGAGAAAACATGAATAGCCAATAATCATATGAGAAGACGCTCAACCTCATTAGTAATCCAGGAAATGTAAAATAAAAATACAATGTGATGATACTTTAGGTGAATTAGACTGACAAAAATTAAAAAGTCTGATAACACCAAATGTTGGCAAAGATGTAGAGCTATGAGAATTCTTATATACTATACTGCTGGGGGAGGTAAACTGGTACAACTCTCTGGAGAAACAACTGGACACTATCTTGTATGAACCTTCATATATCCCATGACTCAGTAATTCCACTCCTAGATATGTATACTAGAGAAAATCTTGAACTTGTATACTCTGAAACATACACAGGATGTTAATAACAACAAAAAACTGGAAAAACCCTGTGTCCATCAACAGAAAAATGGAATAATAACTTGTGGTATATTCAAAATGGAATACTATGTAGCAATGAAAATAAGTTTAACTATAACCACACACAACAAGGATGATGCTTTGAAACATAATACTGAGTGGAAAATGGAATTTACAGTATGACTCTATTTTATAAAGTTCAAAAACAGGCCAGACTGATTATAGCATTTAGGTAAGTAGGTAGGCAGGCAAATAGATTATAAAAGAGTAGAACAACAAAGTATATGTTTGCATATACTAAATCTTGACTAAATCTCATTTTTGTCTTTCTATTTTTCATCTGTTATTCAAGTATCAGTTTAAAAGAGATAAGAAAACCAATGCCTGTCTTACCTGCAGAAACACTGAGGGAGTTCTCCTTGGCCATATAAAGGAAACAAAAATGGAGTGTTGCCATACCGCCCAAGACAGTGAAGAAAGTTTTTGGTAGCTCTGAGACCATCTATAGTACTGCTGGCTGTCTCTGATGTCATTGCAATTGAATGTAGGACAAAATATTGGAGGTTGGGGGTCAATTTCTGAGTTTTTAAATATTCAGAAAATGTAATTTCCTCATAGGCTATGAAAAGAAAGATGAAAATTTATCAATTAAAATCAAACCCAAATTTCCACTTAAAACCATTGCACAAAAATGAGGTCAGATCTGTTTAAAACACTTGGCAAAGGACACAGATGGTAATATTATTACATTTTAAACAGAGACTATTGATTGTGGGGGGACAAAAAAAAACTAGAAACAATCTCACTATCCTAATTGGACTGACGATACAATATTTAGCTTTAAATGATGATTCTTTGTTTAGTATTTTATGGATTTAAAAAATTAGAAAAGTATTAAATAATATTAAAAGTATTAAATAATTAAATCATCACAACAGGTTTCCACAGTTGGCAATAATCTTACTTTATTATTAAAACTGCAGAATAATGCCAATAATTATACTTTGAAATATTAAATATGACAAATGGCAATTTTTTTGGTGAAAACGATAGAGTAATACTTGTTTTTTTTGAATTGCTATTTCTTCCTAAAACTGCAAACAATGAACTATGACTAAAAGGTAATGAAAATAATTTCTGTATGGCTAGTGGAATCAGTCTTACTGCCTTATAATCACACCTCAAAACATAAGGATCCCCTAAATACTATTCCTTTAAGCCAAGAACAGAAAAAATGTAATTGGACTGTTATTGGTAGACAAAAACTTCATAGAAATAATATAAACAAAAATTATAAAAATTTCCTAAGAGAATATAAGTTTATACTACTGTGGAGAATAATCTGGCAGTATCTAATGGACTTGAAGCTTTAAGAACAAGCGCTAGACTTTTAATATTCCATCTAATATAAAAAAAACTGCTGTATTTCTCATTGTAACTTTATAAGTGAATTGTCAGTATATTCCTATTTTGGATAACTCTTCCAGCTCAATGCACTTTAAGTGTAAAGCTCTGATATTAAAGTGGTGTATTCAACTTTCAACGAACTCTGAAGTAACTGGTCCCAGATCACACAGTGAGATGGGTCAAAGCCAAGACTAGAAACCATCCATATCTTCGCCTAATCCAGGGGTTTCCCACCCCCATACTATCTAGCTTGTTTTTAATCAATCAAAATAAATAATTCAACATTCCAAGCAAAAGTGATCCTGGAAAAATGAAAAAACATACTGATTTTTTAATGACTGATAAAAAAATTAATGGATGGGGTGTGGGAGAGTAACATATATGCACTGCTATATGTAAAATAGATAAACAACAAGGACCTACTGTATAGCACAGGGAAATATATTCAATATCTTGCAATAAACTATAACAGAAAAGAATATGAAAAAGAATATATATATATATAATATAAATATAACTGAATCACTTTGCTGTACTCTTGAAACTAACATAACATTGTAAATTAACTATACTTCAATTTTAAAAAATGATTAAAAAATTAATGGATAATGAAAAGGGAGTATCATCTATGAAGAACCAGTTGACTGCAGTGTTTAATTAACAAGAATAAAAATGAACACCCAGCACAGAATTGCTGTCATGATGAAAATGTTCTACAGCTGCACTGTAGCCATAGTAGCCACTAGCCACGTGTGGCCACTGAGCACTTGAAGTGTGGCTAGTGAGACTGAGGAACAAATTTTAAATTTTATTTTATTTTAATTAATTTAAATTTAAATAGCTACATTTTGCTAGAGGCTAACCTATTGGACAGTGCAAAGTAAAAATATTTTAAAAGCATAGCGAGTGGCTCATTAAATCAGAGCAAGCATATTAAAATAATAAGAACTCTCAAATAATGTAAGAAAACAAATTTAATGAAAAACAATACCTTTATATTCATCAGGATGTTCCTCATACTCCATACAAAATGTGAGAAACTTCATTAGCATTCGCTTTTCTACCATAGTAAGTTGTTTGCTATTAAAGACATCTGCTCTGGAGCAAGGAACCTGAAAAACATGATTTTAAAAGTTAAGAAACTGCTTCCTAGTGATACAAGTATTCCAAATGACGTTTTCTTTCCCTTTAAGTATAACAAGATTATTATTTCCTTTCTAATCAGGCTGTTTCATGTTACTTTCCATCAGTTTTTATGGCATCGCTGTTGACTTCAGAGCTAATTAACTTGTGAGCTCTCTTACTTAATCCTGCCAAGTTGCTCTTTAGGCCATTAGAAGGCCACCAGCATGTCACCCCTAACTGGGAACAAATGACAGCTCAAATCTAGCAACGCTGTCTGAAATTAACACTTTCTCAACACCAACATCAAGCTGCAGAATAAATCATGAGAAAATTAACATTAGACATTTTAATTGGCAATCTCTTACTATTTACAGTTGTTAATCACCATGCAGGATTGGATTTTGCTGCTTTACCAGGAAAATAACAATCGTATTTGCTTATCCGTCCCAAATAAAACACAGTAACTCAAAATCATACCCAGTTACAATACTTGCTCAGCACAGTACCTGTTCCACTCTTCCTTCTCGAAATGCAAGAATCCTGGTAATATTTTTGAACTCTGCATATCGACTAACATTAGATTTGATTAGAAGATCAATTAGCAATCCTCGAGAATACAACAGCTGTACAAAGAAAATATTTTAGAGAATGAAATAAAAGGTGAAATAGTGGAAAAACTGATAAACACTAAATAAAGACATATAATTTTGTTATATTTTAAATTATTTGTAAAAAGCATTATACCTATTAATATTATAATACATAACACACTTTATTATAGGTTCACCACTGATTATCTGAAATTCAAAGTTCAAAAAATTCTGGAATCCAAAGTTTTTTCATAACTGACCCAAACTGATACAAGGCTCTTCCATCCGCTTGTCCCAGTTAATGTGAATATTCATACATCTCACTGCAGAAATATTAATATGTTTAATTATAGAGTGACTCTACAGACCCTGTTAAGAATGTTACATCATATATAAAATATCAGCTAGCATATATACTGTATTACTTTCTAAAATATATTTTTTTAAATTCAAATAACAACACACCAGGCCCCAAGGGTTTTGGATAAAAGACTATAGCTTTACATAAGGCCAGGTGGTTATTAAGAAGAAACCAGCCTGCTGGACCTCCTCATAAACTAAAAAAGAAAAAGACTGGCTACGCATGTCCACGCAAAGAGTGAAATTATACGGTCTCTGTAATCCTAGCTATCTAGATTTATATGATACGTCTTTCTCAAGAAGTGAGGATGATGGTTATTGCTAGCATGCATGTGAGACTGATTTAATCTTTCAATATATCTCATAATCAACTTCAGAGAGACAAAAACAATTTCAACAGTATTATCTAGCATGTTTTGAATTTAACCAAATGGATAAATGCAACAGATTTCACTAATTCCTATACTGAGATACCTTTAAGTACCTATAACTCGATAAATATTAAAAAATGTAAATATTACATCTTAAATAAGGGGGAAAAAGAAAAAAACAGCTTAACTACAAAAAAAAGGAAATTTAAATAATCAATCAAAACCATTACTTTCGGGGTGGGACCTTCAAGATGGCAGTAAGATGCGGAGATCACCTTCCTCCCCAAAAATACATCAGAAATACATCTACATGTGGAACAGCTCCTACAGAACACCTCTGAACGCTGGCAGAAGACCTCAGATCTCCAAAAAGGCAAGAAAATCCCCACGTACCTGGGTAGGGCAAAAGAAAAAACAGACAAAAGAAGAGGGATGGGACCTGCACCTCTGGGAGGGAGCTGTGAAGGAGGAAAAGCTTCCACACACTAGGAAGCCCCTTCACTGGTGGAGATGGGGAGTGGGCAGGGGGGGAAGCTTCAGAGCCACAGAGGAGAGTGCAGCAACAGGGGTGCAGAGGGCAAAGCGGAGAGATTCCCGCACAGAGGATCCGTGCCGACCAGCACTCACCAGCCCAAGAGGCTTGTCTGCTCACCAGCCAGGGCAGGCGGGGGCTGGGACCTGAGGCTCGGGCTCAGGGAGAGGACTGGGGTTGGCTGCATGAACACAGCCTGAAGGGAGCTAGTGCGCCACAGCTAGCCGGGAGGGAGTCCAGGAAAAACTCTGGACCTGCCTAAGAGGCAAGAGACCATTGTTTTGGGGAGCGCGAGGAGAGGGGATTCCTTCCCTGTCTGCCCACAGAAAGCAGAGCACCGCTTAAACTAGCTCCAGAGATGGGCATGAGCTCCGGCTACCAGCTCAGACACAAGAGATGAGCACGAAATGCTAACACTGCTGCTGCAGCCACCAAGAATCCTGTGTGCAAGCACAGGTCACTACCCACACGCTGCCGCACTGCCCTGCGAGCCTGTGCAGCCCACCACTGCCAGGGTCCTGTGATCCAGGGACAAACCCCACAGCAGTACACAAGGCACGCCTCAGGCTGTTGCAAACTCACTCTGGCCTCTGCTGCAGCAGGCTCATCTGGCATTCCAATTATAACTACCTTACCCCTCCCTCCCTCCGGCCTGAGTGAGCCAGAGGCCCCTAATCAGCCGATGCTTTAACCCCATCCTGTTTGGGTGGGAACAGAAGCCTGAGGGCAACCTACACGAAGACGTGAGGCCAAAACCAAAGCTGAACCACAGGAGCTGTACAAAGAAAGAAGAGAAAGAGAATTTTCTCCTTGCAGACTCAGGAGCAGCAGATTAAACTCCCATAATCAACTTGAGGTACCCTGCATCTGTGGAATACCTGAATAGACAAGGAATCAACCCAAATCTGAGGCGGTGGACTTTGGGAGAACTGCAGACTTGGGATTTGCTGTCTGCAATTGACTTGTTTCTGATTTTTATGTTTATCTTAGTATAGGTTTTAGTGCTTGTTATCATTCATAGATTTATTAGTTTGGTTGATCTCTTCTTTTTTCTTATTACTTTAAATATTTCTTAAATTTTAACAATTCTTTTATTTTAATAATTTTATTTTATTAATTTTTTTTCTTTCTTTTTTTCTCCCTTTTCTACTGAGCTGTGTGGCTGACAGGGTCTTGGTGCTCGGGCCTGGTGTCAGGTCTGAGCCTCTGAGGTGGGAGAGCCGAGTTCAGGACACTGGGCTACCAGAGACCTCTAGGCTCCATGTAATATTAATCGGTGAGAGCTCTCCCACAGATCTCCATCTCAATGCTAAGACCCAGCTCCACCAAACGGCCAGCAAGCTCCAGTGCTGGACACTGCATGCCGAAACAACTAGGAAGAAATGAACACAACACCACGCATTAGCAGAGAGGCTGCCTAAAATCATACTAAGTTCAAAGACACCCCAAAACACACCACTGCATGCAGCCCTGCCCAGCAGAAAGACTACATCCAGCCCCACCCATCAGAACACAGGCACCAGTCTCCTCCACCAGGAAGCCTACACAAGCCACTGAAACAACCTTACCCACTGGGGGCAGACACCAAAAAAAACAGGAACTACAAACCTGCAGCCTACAAAAAGGAGACCCCAAACACAGTAAGTTAAGCAAAATGGAAAGACAGAGAAATATGCAGCAAATGAAGGAGCAAGGTAAAAACCCATCAGACCTAACAAATGAAGAGGAAATAGGCAGTCTACCTGAAAAAGAATTCAGAGTAATGATAGTAAAGATGATCTAAAAATCTTGGAAATAGAATGGAAAAAATACAAGAAACGTTTAACAAGGTACTAGAAGAACTAAAGAGCAAACGAACAATGATGAACAACACAATAAATGAAATTAAAAATTCTCTAGAAGGAATCAATAGCAGAACAACTGACAAACAGGTAAGTGACTTGGAAGATAAACTAGTGGAAACAACTACCACAGAGCAGAATAAAGAAAAAAGAATGAAAAGAATTGAGGACAGTCTCAGAGACCTCTGGGACAACATTAAATGCACCAATGTTCGATTACAGGGGTCTCAGAAGAAGAAGAGAAAAAGAAAGGGACTGAAAAATATTTGAAGAGATTATAGTTGAAAACTTACCTAATATGGGAAAAGAAATAGTCAATCAAGTCCAGGAAGCACAGAGAGTCCCATACAGGATAAATGCAAGCAGAAACATGCCAAGACACATATTAATCAAACTATCAAAATTTAAATACAAAGACAACATATTAAAAGCAACAAGGCAAAAGCAACAAATAACATACAAGGGAATCCCCATAAGGTTAACAGCTGATCTGTCATCAGAAACTCTGCAAGCCAGAAGGGCGTGGCAGGACATATTTAAAGTGATGAAAGGGAGAAACCTACAACCAAGATTACTCTACCCAGCAAGGATCTCATTCAGATTCGACGGAGAAATTAAAAACTTTACAGACAAGCAAAAGCCAGGAGAATTCAGCACTACCAAACCAGCTTTACAACAAATGCTAAAAGAACTGCTCTAGGCAGGAAACACAAGAGAAGGCAAACACCTACAAAAACAAACCCAAAACAATTAAGAAAATGGCAATAGGAACATACATATCGATAATTACCTTAAATGTAAATGGATTAAATGCTCCAACCAAAAGACAGTCTGGCTGAATGGATACAAAAACAAGACCCATATATATGCTGGCTACAAGAGACCCACTGCAGACCTAGGGACACATACAGGCTGAAAGTGAGAGGATGGAAAAAGATATTCCACACAAATGGAAATCAAAAGAAAGCTGGAGTAGCAATTCTCATATCACACAAAATAGACTTTAAAATAAAGACTATTACAGGAGCCAAAGAAGGACACTACAGAATGATCAAGGGACCAGTCCATGAAGATATAACAGTTGTAAATATTTATGCACCCAATATAGGAGCACCTCAATAAATAAGGCAAATGCTAATGGGCATAAAAGGGGAAATCAACAGTAACCCAAATAATACAGGACTTTGACATCCCACTTTCTACCAATGGACAGATCAACTAAAATGAAAAATAAGGAAACACAAGCTTTAAATGATACATTAGACAAGATGGACTTAAATTATATTTATAGAACATTGCATGAAAAAACAACAAAATAGGGCTTCCCGGGTGGTGCAGTGGTTGAGAGTCCGCCTGCCGATGCAGGGGACACGGGTTCGTGCCCCGGTCTGGGAAGATCCCACATGCTGCAGAGCGGCTAGGCCCGTGAGCCATGGCTGCTGAGCCTGCACGTCCGGAGCCTGTGCTCCACAGCGGGAGAGGCCACAACAGTGACAAGGCTGCGCACCGCAATACAAAACAAAACAAAACAAAACAAAACAAAAAACAGAATACACCTTCTTCTCAAATGCTCATGGAACATTCTGGAGGATAGATCATATCTTGGGTCACATATGAAGCCTTGGTAAATTTAAGATAATTGAAATCGTATCAAGTATCTTTTGTGATGACAACGCTATGAGACTAGATATCAATTACAGAAAAACACTTAAAAAAATACAAACACATGGAGGCTGAACAATACGCTACTAAATAACCCAGAAATCACTGAAGAAATAAAAAAATACCTAGAATCAAATGAAAATGAAAACACGAGGACCCAAATATGGGAGGCAGCAAAGGCAGTTCTAAGAGGGCAGTTTATAGCAATACAACCCTACTTCAAGAAACAAGAAACATCTCAAATAAACAACCTAACCTTATACCTAAAGCAATTAGAGAAATAGGAACAAAAAATCCCCAAAGGTAGCAGAAGGAAAGAAATCATAAAGATCAGATTAGAAATAAATGAAAAAGAAATGAAGGAAACAATAACAAAGATCAATAAACCTAAAAGCTGGTACTTTCAGAAGATAAACAAAATTGATAAACCAATAGCCAGAATCATCAAGAGAAAACAAAGAAGACTCAAATCAACAGAATTAGAAATGAAAAAGGAGAAGTAACAACTGACCCCGCTGAAATACAAAGAATCACTAGGGATTACTACAAGCAACTATATGCCAATAAAATGGACAACCTGGAAGAAGTGGACAAATTCTTAGAAAATCACAACCTTCCGAGACTGAACCAGGAAGAAATACAAAATATAAACAAACCAATCACAGGCACTGAAATTGAAACTGTGATTAAAAATCTTCCAACAAACCAAAGCCCAGGACGAGTTGGCTTCACAGGCGAATTCTATCAAAGATTTACAGAAGAGCTAACATCTATCCTTCTCAAACTCTTCCAAAATATAGCAGAGGGAGGAACACTCCCAAACTCATTCTACGGGGCGATCATCACCCAGACACCAAAACCATCATCACCCAGACACCAAAACCAGACAAATATTTCACAAAAAAAGAAAACTACAGACCAAAATCACTGATGAACATAGATGCAAAAATCCTCAACAAAATACTAGCACACAGGATCCAACAGCACATTAAAAGGATCATACACCATGATCAAGTGGGGTTTATCCCAGGAATGCAAGTATTTTTCAATATACGCAAATCAAGCAATGTGATACACCATATTAACAAACTGATAGAGAAAAACCATGATCATCTCAACAGATGCAGAGAAAGCTTTTTACAAAATTCAACACCCATTTATGATAAAAACTCTCCAAAAAGTAGGCATAGAGGGAACTTACCCCAACATATTAAAGGCCATATATGACAAACCCACAGCCAACATTGTTCTCAATGGTGAAAAACTGAAACCATTTCCAATAAGATCAGGAACAAGACAAGGTTGCCCACTCTCACCACTATTATTCAACATAGTTTTGGAAGTTTTAGCCACAGCAATCAGAGAAGAAAAAGAAATAAAAGGAATCCAAATTGGAAAAGAAGAAGTAAGCTAAGCTGTCACTGTTTGCAGAAGACATGATACTACACATAGAGAATCCTAAAGATGCTACCAGAAAACTACTAGAGCTATCAATGTATTTGGTAAAGTAGCAGGATACAAAATTAATGCACAGAAATCTCTTGCATTCTGATACACTAATTATAAAAAATGTGAAAGAGAAATTAAGAAAACACTCTCATTTACCATTGCAACAAAAGAATAAAATACCTAGGGATAAACCTCCGCAAGAAGACAAAAGACCTTTATGCAGAAAACTATAAGACACTGATGAAAGAAATTAAAAATGATACAAACAGATGGAGAGATATACCATGTTCTTGCTTTGGGAGAATCAACATTGTGAAAATGACTATATTACCCAAAGCAATCTACAGATTCAGTGCAATCCCCGTCAAACTACCAATGGCATTTTTCACAGAACGAGAACAGAAAATTTCACAATTTGTATGGAAACACAAAAGACCCCGAATAGCCAAAGCAATCTTGAGAAAGAAAAATGGAGCTGGAGGAATCAGGCTCCTGGACTTCAGACTATACTACAAAGCTACACTCATCAAGACAGTATGGCACTTGCAAAAACAGAAATATACATCAATGGAACAGGATAGAAAGCCCAGAGATAAACTCACACACCTATGGTCAACTTACCTTTGATAAAGGAGGCAAGAATATATAATGGAGAAAAGATAGCCTCTGCAATAAGTGGTGCTGGGAAAACTGGACAGCTCCATGTAAGAGAATGAAATTAGAACACTTCCTAACACCATACACAAAAATAAACTCAAAATGGATTACAGACCTAAATGTTAAGGCCGGACACTATAAAACTCTTACAGGAAAACTTAGGCAGAACACTCTTTGACATTAATCACAGCAAGATCCTTTTTGACTCACCTCCTAGAGAAATAGAAATAAAACAAAAATAAACAAATGGGACCTAATGAAACTTAAAAGCTTTTGCACAGCAAAGGAAACCATAAACAAGACCAAAAGACAACCCTCAGAATGGGAGAAAATATTTGCAAACGAAGCAACTGACAAAGGATTAATCCCCAAAGTATATAAGTAGCTCATGCAGCTCAATATCAAAAAAAAACAAACAGCCCAATCCAAAAATGGGCAGAAGATCTAAACAGACAATTCTCCACAGAAGATATACAGATTGCTAACAAACACATGAAGTGATGCTCAACATCACTGACCATTAGAGAAATGTAAATCAAAACTACAATGAGGTATCATCTCACACTGGTCCGAATGGCCATCATCAAAAAATCTACAAATAATAAATGCTGGAGAGGGTGTGGAGAAAAGGGAACCCTCTTGCACTGTTGGTGGGAATGTAAATTGATACAGCCACTATGGAGAACACTATGGAGGTTCCTTAAAAACTTAAAATAGAACTACTATATGACCCAGCAATCCCACTACTGGGTTATACCCTGTGAAAATCATAATTCAAAAAGAGACATGTACCACAATATTCATTGAAGCACTATTTACAATAGCTAGGACATGGAAGCAACCTAGGTGTCCATCGACAGATGAATGGATAAAGAAGATGTGGCACATATATACAATGGAATATTATTCAGCCATAAAAAGAAAGAAATTGAGTTATTTGTAGTGAGGTGGATGGACCTAGAGTCTGTCATACAGAGTGAAGTTAAGTCAAGAGAGAGAAAAATAAATACCGTATGCTCACACATATATATGGAATGGAAAAGAAAAAAGAAAAAAAAAAAGAAAAACAATCGTTACGATGAACCTAGGGACAGGACAGGAATAAATATGCAGACATAGAAAATGGACTTGAGGACACAGGGAGGGGAAAGGGTAAGCTCGGACAAAGTGACAGAGTAGCAATGACATATACACTACCAAATGTAAAACAGATAGCTAGTGGGAAGCAGCTACATAGCACAGGGAGATCAGCTCTGTGCTCTGTGACCACCTAGAGGGGTGGGATAGGGAGGGTGGGAGGGAGACACAAAAGGGAAGGCATATGGGGATATATGTATACATATAGCTGATTCACTTTGTTATACAGCAGAAACTAACACAACATTGTAAAGCAATTATATTCCAGTAAAGATGTTAAAAAAAAAAAAAAACCTATACAGAGCATAACCAGCCAAAAAAACCCAAACCAAAATAAAACAAAAAACCATTAGTTTGAGTACGCAAGAGGTTCAGTACAGTCGTTCTGTAAATCAGTATCAGTTAGGTAAATTTTTTAAAACTATTATATCAGTCTAACATTGTGCATAAGAAACAAAATTGACACTGCTTTTTTAAAAGTCAATTATCCTGACTAAATATGGCATGTTACTTCATTACCTTCAGCCTAATAAACTACACAACTGATATAGCTCATGCTTTTAAGAATATATTGCCAAGTCTTAATTCTATAATTATAATAAAAGTTACTTCAAATACCTTATTTGTTTAAAAACACAAATACTCAAGATTCAGTGATCCCTCAGTATCATAATAATTTCACAAATATTAATATATCAAACACAGAATGTATTTTAAGATCTAATAAACCTTAAGATTTAATTCCAGCTTTAAAAATAAAGCATTTAAGATACCACTGAAGAGTGAAAACACATTTCAATAAAAACTACATAACCTTTTGTCTGAAGCTTAGAAATGATTATGTACCATATTTAAACCTAAGCTTCTTTTCCATCATTATGTAAGTGACCTACCATAGCAATTTCACAGTGGTGAGAGGCTAAAGAATACTTCAATTTGATTATAATAATGGCAACTAAATTAAATAATTAACAACTCTTGCTTCACTTGGCATGTTGGTTTCATAATTATTAAGGGTATGGACTTTCTTTGAAATGAGTTTTATTTGTAAGAACTTCATCTTTGATCATCTTCTCTATAAGCATAAGCAGTAAAGTACTATATTTTATTTAACTAACCTACCCTGAGCTATAAGATTTCTTTTTAAAAGGCTGTATATAGGGATGAGTTTTGTAAACTGTAAAGCACCACAATACTTGTCAGTTTTATCATGATGACTCTGAAATGGAATGCATGTAGAAATGTCAAATAGTTTGGCGATATCAAATTGGACTTTAGGAAAGAGGTAGGGCTTCAGACAGATATTTGTCAATCACCCTACACTCAGATGCAATAACTGCAATTATTACAACAGATGGAATTTCCTAGGAGTAACTGATTGACCCAATGTCATGGAATATACTGCTTTCCACACAGTAAGTACTCAATAAATGTTCATTAAATGACTCACTTTTTAAAAATGATAATAAACCTCTTGTATTGCTATGGTTATACATTCTTTAGCTACCCCTGCTTTTGTAGGATGAGTACAGTAAATCATTATTGGTTATTTTTTAAACATGTGAACCCATGAAACCTATGCAGGACAAAATACAACTGCCTTAACGTGTTTGTTTTTAATTTACCCTAAGAGAACCACTATTATTAACTGTTCAAACTTGTGAAAATACCCAGAAATCTCCTCCAGAGTCTCCTCAAATATCTCAGCATCTAATTAAACTATCTCCCCCTGCACCACAACCAGCATGCATTTTCTTATACAACTGAATCATTTCCTACAATAATTCCAAAAATTCTAACAGCACTTCTTTTACCATTTCCCTTTGCAAGATTTATACTATATTTCAGCGAACATAAAAGTTAGAGACTTTTATGAAGTAGTCTTGATTCTTAACCACCATTCACCGTTTCTTTCAGTTAAGCATTTCAAATTCCAAGTAACTAATTCAAAATGAAAATTTCAGAACAAAACCTATTTGTTACTTGACTACTTCAGTGTTTTGTCTTATTTATTGTTTTTTTTTAAATTCTTTCCTGCTCATGAGAATAGGAAGACTATTAGTGAGCTATGATTTAACTTCCACCCAGGAATTAATAGCCAAGGTAACATAGAAAGAATGCTAGATTTCAAAGGATGGCAGGATCAAAGTAGGTGGAATAGGTGGTACAGAAATATTAGGTAGGACCAAGGCAGTAGCCAACTCAGACCAAGGCAGAATCAGGCACAGAGAGCTATGTCAGAAAGAAACTATGAGTAGTAAAAAGATATTCATATTTTCAGGCACCAGGTTCAAAGATATCAGCAGTATGAGGATGTGTGATTGGATCAGCAAAATGTGAGGAGCATTAGTCCCTCTCTTTATAACCTGGAACTTCAGGAGAGCACATTAAATAGAAAAGCCTAGTTTTGAGGCAAGTCTGATGTTATTCACCACCCTCTCCTACTTCTTTTCAATTTCTCGTTTGCCCTCAACTTACGGTATTTGGTCTGTTTCTTTCTACTTTCACCCAGCCCTATACTGTAACCCTTTAAGGCCATTACCTTTTATGTTACTGGTTTTCTATGCTTTTGCACTAAATTAGCCTTGCTTCCCATAAACCCAGTACAACACTATATCCTCCTAAGACTCAGGAACCTCTTCTGAAGTCATACTGACCTAACATTAGAGGTAAGGATAGAAAAATAACTGAAGTAAATAGCATTCTTACCAATCTCCCTGCCCCCACTACTATTAAATTATCCTCCAAAGTCCTCACAGCTGAACCGATAATTTTCAAAAATGCATTGTTTTTTTCAAAATGTTCATCATCATATAGATGTTAAAATAGTTACTATATAAATAAGGGCTAAACAAAAGTTCATTTAATAGACTGACTATAAATAACATGGATCTGTAATTAGGTTCATTAGACTTTTTTCTTGGTAGAATTCATAGTGCCCATGCAGTAGGAGGAGAATATTAGGGTGGAAAACGTGTTCCAATACAGAAGTATCCTTGATATAGTACTGAGCATTCTTAATGTGTTTTTAACTATGTTTAAAGAATATTTTAATGGAGCTATAAACTTCAGATACTATCTCTTTATAAAGTAAATGTTCTACATTTCAGAGAATAAAATTATTAAAAGTGGGTTTATGGACCCGGATGCTATTTTCAATCAATTAAAATTTAGTATTGTTCTATGAAAAGATGGGTAAAACTGGTACTTACCTTTGACACCAAATCAATATTAAATCTCCTGCCTTCTTTAATAATTTGCGAGTAAGTAATCCTATTTTTCTTTGGTTGCTCTGCAGTTTCTTCGGCCATAGGCACATTTTCACTTGTTTCCTTTTCTGAAGTTGAGGGCATAGAAGATTTATCATCACAATGGTTTTCTTTCTCCCCTGTCGCTTCAAAATCATTTACTTCTAGGGCACCCTCTGGATCACTGCTTGGAGTGTGTTCTGTGGGTATTTCACAGCTTGCAGTACTTAATGACTGATCTTCTGTAGGCAGGCAGGCAGAATCTGCAGCTTCTGTGGAGTTTGCAGATGTCACAGAAGCGTGATTTTTCTGCAGTGCACCAGCTTCTTCGACATCTTCATGCAAATCCTGACTAATGAGAAATTATAATAATAATCCACACCAGGCTTTTGATAATTATACTTGGCTACCTTTTTTTATTATTTTAACTTTCAATGGCAATTTTTATTTCTTTACCTCATTTATCTTGGATGCATTGCTTTATGTGAGACACACACATTAAACATTCATCTGTTAAGGTTTCAATACGATATGAAACATACTTAAGATCTGAAAAATATACATAAAGATTTCAGGGTTTAGCAGGCCATGCCATGTGTGTGTGTGTGTATTTTTTTTTTTTTGGTGAAAAGCAGATTCTTATTTTTTTATTTAATTTTTATTTTATATTGGGGTATAGTTGATTTACAATATTGCATTAGTTTCAGGTATACAGCAAAGTGATTCAGTTATATACATACATATATCCATTCTTTTTCAGATTTTTTTCCCATATAGGTTATTACAGAATATTGAGTCCCCTGTGCTATACAGTAGGTCCTTGTTGATTACCTATTTTATATATAGTAGTGTGTATGTTAATCACATGTATATTTTTGAGAATTTAAGGCAGACAGGGGAACTGCATTTTAGAAACAAATCAACACAGTGCTTACAAGTACATCCCTCAGAATAAAAAGATCGAGGTTCAAAGCCTCACCCTAGGACTAGATAATTCTGTGAATGTAGACAAGTTGTTTATCCTCTCTGACCTAAATTATCCATCTATAACATAGGGATAATACCACCTACCTCACAAGGTTGTTTTGGAGATTAAATGAAGTATCACATGCAAAGAACCTGACACAGTGCCTGGCACACAGCAAATGCTCAACAGTGGTAATTACTGTTGAGCAAAGATTATTATTCAAAGATTATTACTGTAGTGTGACAGAGCTAGAAAAAAACTGCTGTGAAAGTGTAAGTTGGCTTATCACAATGTGGTATCTTTCTGAATTCTTTCCTGCTGTACTTTGTTTTATTGTTAGTGTCTATTACTTTCCTGGAAGCGCCACTTCCAAAGTTACTACTAGAGTGAACATTCTCAGTCCATTATTGCCTTGACTGACACAACAGGCTCCCGTTCGCTGTGCCTGCATCATGTATCTCTCCATGATGTTTTATCCTCCACAGAACCTATGTTTTCACTGAGTTGCCCTACTGCTCAACACTAAAAATGCCTTGTACATGACAGGCTGTGGGAAGTAAACATCTGCTAACTGATTGCTCAAGAACTAACAGCAGTTCTTTCTCATATTGAATCTCAACCCTACTCCACAAAATCTTCCTCTTCCAGTCTCTAAACCAAATCACCTTCTTTATCAACTATCTTCTTTGTCTCATCTCTCCTACTTTCTGAAATGGCATCTCTAACTCCTAATTTATCAACTCAAATCTCCATGATTTGGCCCATGTTAATTGCTTCTTCTGGGCTATTCTTCCCACTTCCTGTAATATCACAATTCCCTCATCCCCAAACATAATCACATACTTCACCAATTGACACATTTTAAGAAAAAGTTTAAATTTCACTTCCAGGAAGTCTTCCTTAACCCACCCACACTCATCATTCTGTTACTCCATGCCCCATAGTACACACATGCAGTTTACCTTGCATTTATTTATCAGTTCCTTGTTAATAGCCTTTTGGCTGTCCCATATATACTTTATCTTCAACTAGACTTTATTCTCCTTGAAGGAAGACCCTAACATCTTGTCTTGAGTGCACCTCACAACACTTACTGCACTGCTCTATAGATGTGGTATTTAATAAATACGTGATGAATAAATGGTTTATACAAGCAAAAGATGGAAGTATAAATATACATTTATATAAAAAATTATAAATACATATTTATAAATATACATATTTAAATATGAAACAAACATTCGTATTATAGAAAACACATAAAACTAGGACAGTAAAAAACAATAAACTTTACATTCAAAAGTTTGTGGGGAGGAGCTTCAAGATGGCAGAAGAGTAAGACATGGAGATCACCTTCCTACCCACAAATACATCAGAACTACATCTATATGTGGAACAACTCCTACAGAACACCTACTGAACGCTGGCAGAAGACCTCAGACCTCCCAAAAGGCAAGAAACTCCCCATGTATCTAGGTAGGGCAAAAGAAAAAAGAAAAAACAGAGACAAAATAATAGGGACGGGACCTGCACCAGTGGGAGGGAGCCGTGAAGGAGGAAAGGTTTCCACATACTAGGAAGCCCCTTCGCGGGCAGAGACTGCGGGTGGCAGAGGGCGGAAGCTTCGGAGCCACGGAAGAGAGTGCAGCAACAGGGCTGCGGAGGGCAAAGTCGAGAGATTCCCCCACAGAGGATCGGTGCCAAACAGCACTCACCAGCCCAAGAGGCTTGTCTGCTCACCTGCCGGGGCGGGCTCGGGCTGGGAGATGAGGCTCGGGCTTCGGAGGTTGGAGGTCGGATCCCAGGGAGAGGACTGGGGCTGGCTGCGTGAACACAGCCTGAAGGGATCTACCAGGCCACAGCTAGCCGGGAGGGAGTCCGGGAAAAAGTCTGGAGCTGCTGAAGAGGCAAGAGACTTTTTCTTGCCTCTTTGTTTCCCAGTGCACAAGGACAGGGTATTAAGAGCGCCTCTTAAAGGAGCTCCAGAGACGGGCACGAGCTGCTGCTATCAGCGCAGATCCCAGAGATGGGCATGAGACGAGAAGGCTGCTGCTGCAGCCACCAAGAAGCCTGTGTGCACGCACAGGTCACTATCCCCACCTCTCCTCCCGGGAGCCTGTGCAACCCGCCACTGCCAGGGTCCAGTGATCCAGGGACAACTTCCCTGGGAGAACACACGACGCACCTCAGGCTGGTGCAACGTCATGCCAGCTTCTGCCGCCACAGGCTCGCCCCGCAACCGTACCCCTCCGTCCCCCCAGCCTGAATGAGCCAGAGCCCCAGAATCAGCTGCTCCTTTAACCTGGTCCTGTCTGAGCGAAGAACAGACACGCTCAGGCAACCTACACGCAGAGGCGGGGCCAAATCCAAAGCTGAACCCCTGGGAGCTGTATGAACAAAGAAGAGAAATGGAAATTTCTCTCAGCAGCCTCAGGAACAGCGGATTAAATCTCCACAATCAACCTGATGTACCCTGCATGTGTAGAAAACCTGAATAGACAACGAATCATCCAAAATTGAGGAAGTGGACTTTGGGAGCAACGATATATATAAATTTTTCCCTTTTTCTCTTCTTGTGAGTGTGTATCTGTTTGCTTCTGTGTGTGATCTGTGTCTGTATAGCCTGTCTTCCCTTTTTTAATTACTTAAAAATGCTTTTTTTTACTAATTATTTTTTTTATTTTAATGACTTTATTATATTTTATTGTACTTTATTTTATCTTCTTCTTTCTTTTTTTTTCCTCCCTTTTATTCTGAGCTGTGTGGATGACAGACTCTTGGTGCTCCAGTCAGGCGTCAGGGCTGTGCCTCTGAGGTGTGAGGGCCAAGTTCAGGACACTGGTCCACAAGAGACCTCCCAGCTCCACGTAATATCAAACGGGGAAAATCTCCCAGAGACCTCCATCTCAACACCAAGCCAGCTCCACTCAATGACCAGCAAGTTCCCGTGCTGAACACCCTATGCCAAACAACTAGCAAGACAGAAACACAACCCCATCCATTAGCAGAGAGGCTGCATAAAAACATAACAAGGCCACAGACACCCCAAAACACACCACCAGATGTGGACCTGCCCACCAGAAAGACAAGATCCAGCTTCCTCCACTAGAACACAGGCACCAGTCCCTTCCACCAGGAAGCCTACACAACCCACTGAACCAACCTTAGCCACTGGGGACACACACCAAAAACAACGGGAACCATGAACCTGAAGCCGGTGAAAAGGAGACCCCAAACACAGGAAGAAAAGCAAAATAAGAAGACAGAAGAAAACACAGCAGATGAAGGAGCAAGAAAAAAACCCACCAGACCTAACAAATGAAGAGGAAACAGGCAGTCTACCTGTAAAAGAATTCAGAATAATGATAGTAAAGATGATCCAAAATCTTGGAAATAGAATAGAAAAAATACAAGAAACGTTTAACAAGGAACTAGAAGAACTAAATAGCAAAGAAACAGTGATGAACAACACAATAAATGAAATTAAAAATTCTCTAGAAGGGATCAATAGCAGAATAACTAAGGCATAAGAACAGAAAAGTGACTTGGAAGATAAAAGAGTGGAAATAACTACTGCAGAGCAGAATAAAGAAAAAAGAATGAAAACAATTGAGGACAGTCTCAGAGACCGCCGGGACAACATTAAACGCACCAACATTCGAATTATAGGGGTCCCAGAAGAAGAAGAGAAAAAGAAATGGACTGAGAAAATATTTGAAGAGATTATAGTTGAAAACTTCCCTGATATGGGAAAAGAAATAGTTAATCAAGTCCAGGAAGCACAGAGAATCCCATACAGGATAAATCCAAGAAGAAACACACCAAGACACAATTTAATCAAACTATCAAAAATTAAATATAAAGAAAAAATATTAAAAGCAGCAAGGGAAAAACAACAAATAACACACAAGGGAATCCCCATAAGGTTAACAGCTGATCTCTCAGCAGAAACCCTACAAGCCAGAAGGGAGTGGCAGGACATATTTAAAGTGATGAAGGAGAAAAACCTACAATCAAGATTACTCTACCCAGCAAGGATCTCATTCAGATTTGACAGAGAAATTAAAACCTTTACAGACAAGCAAAAGCCAGGAGAATTCAGCACTACCAAACCAGCTTTACAACAAATGCTAAAGGAACTTCTCTAGGCAGGAAACACAAGAAAAAGACCGACAATAACAAACCCAAAACAATTAAGAAAATGGAAATAGGAACATACATATCGATAATTACCTTAAATGTAAATGGATTAAATGCTCCAACCAAAAGACATAGACTGGCTGAATGGATACAAAAACAAGACCCGTATATATGCTGTCTACAAGAGACCCACTTCAGACCTAGGGACACCTACAGACTGAAAATGAGGGGATGGAAAAAGATATTCCATGTAAATGGAAATCAAAAGAAAGCTGGAGTAGCAATTCTCATATCAGACAAAATAGACTTTAAAACAAAGATTATTACAAGAGACAAAGAAGGACACTACAGAATGATCAAGGGTTCAATCCAAGAAGAAGATATAACAATTGTAAATATTTCTGCACCCAACATAGGAGCACCTCAATACATAAGGCAAATACTAACAGCCATAAAAGGGGAAATCGACAGTAACACAATCAAAGTAGGGGATTTAACACCCCACTTTCACCACTGGACAGATCATCCAAAATGAAAATAAATAAGGAAACACAAGCTTTAAATGATACATTAAACAAGATGGACTTAATTGATATTTACAGAACATTCCATCCGGAAACAACAGAAAACACATTTTTCTCAAGTGCTCATGGAACATTCTCCAGGATAGATCATATCTTAGGTCAAAAATCAAGCCTTGATAAATTTAAGAAACTTGAAATCGTATGAAGTATCTTTTCCAACCACAATGCTATGAGGCAAGATATCAATTACAGGAAAAAAACTGTAAAAAATACAAACACATCGAGGATAAACAATACACTACTTAATAACCAAGTGATCACTGAAGAATTCAAAGTGGAAATCAAAAAATACCTAGAAACAAATGACAAAGAAAACACAAGAACCAAAAACTTATGGGATGCAGCAAAAGCAGCTCTAAGAGGGAAGTTCATAGCAATACAATCCTACCTTATGAAACAGGAAACATCTCAAATAAACAACCTAAACTTACACTTAAGCAATTAGAGAACAAAGAACAAAAAATCCCAAAGTTAGCAGAAAGAAAGAAATCATAAAGATATGATCAGAAATAAATGAGAATGAAATGAAGGAAACGGTAGCAAAGATTAATAAAACTAAAAGCTACTCCTTTGAGAACATAAACAAACTTGATAAACCATTAGCCAGACTCATCAAGGAAAAAAGGAACAAGACTCAAATCAACAGAATTAGAAATGAAAAAGGAGAAGTAACAACTGACACTAGAGAAATACAAACGATCATGAGAAATTACTACAAGCAACTATATGCCAATCAAATGGCCAACCTGGAAGAAATGGACAAATTCTTAGAAATGCACAACCTTCCGAGAGTGAACCAGGAAGAAACAGAAAATATGAACAGACCAATCACAAGCACTGAAATTGAAACTGTGATTAAAAATCTTCCAACATACAAAAGCCCAGGACCAGATGGCTTCACAGGCAACTTGTATCGAACATTTACAGAACAACTAACACCTATCCTTCTCAAACTCTTCCAAAATATAGCACAGTGAGGAATGCTCCCAAACTCATTCTATGAGGCCACCATCACCCTGATACCAAAACCAGTAAGATGTCACAAAGAAAGAAAACTACAGGCCAATATCACTGATGAACATAAATGCAAAAATCCTCAACAAAATACTAGCAAACAGAATCCAACAGCACATTAAAAGGATCATACACCATGATGAAGTGGGGTTTATCCCAGGAATGCAATGATTCTTCAATATACGCAAATCAATCAATGTGATACACCATATTAACAAATTGAAAGAGAAAAACCATATGATCATCTCAATAGATACAGAGAAAGCTTTTGAAAAAATTCAACACCCATTTATGATAAAAACCCTGCAGAAAGTAGGCATAGAGGGAACTTTCCTCAACATAATAAAGGCCATATATGACAAGCCCACAGCAAACATCATCCTCAATGGTGAAAAACTGAAAGCATTTCCACTAAGATCAGGAACAAGACAAGGTTGCCCACTCTCACCACTATTACTCAACATAGTTTTGGAAGTTTTAGCAGCAGCAATCAGAGAAGCAAAGGAGATAAAAGGAATCCAAATTGAAAAAGAAAAAGTAAAGCTGTCACTGTTCGCAGATGACATGATACTATACAAAGAGAATCCTAAAGATGCTACCAGAAAACTACTAATCAATGAATTTGGTAAAATAGCAGGATACAAAATTAATGCACAGAAATCTCTGACATTCTTATACACTAATGATGAAAAATCTGAAAGTGAAATTAAGAAAATGCTCCCATTTACCATTGCAACAAAAAGAATAAAATATCTAGGAATAAACCTACCTAAGGAGACAAAAGACTTGTATGCAGAAAATTATAAGACACTGATGAAAGAAATTAAATATGATACAAATAGATGGAGAGATATACCATGTACTTGAATTCGAAGAATCAACATGGTGTAAATGATTATACTACCCAAAGCAATCTACAGATTCAATGCAATCCCTATCAAACTACTACTGGCATTTTTCACAGAACTAGAACAAAAAATTTCACAATTTGTATGGAAACACAAAAGACCCCAAAGATCCAAAGCAATATTGAGAAAGAAAAATGGAGCTGGAGAAATCAGGTTCCCTGACTTCAGACTATACTACAAAGCTCCAGTAATCAAGACAGTAAGTATGGTACTGGCACAAGAACAGAAATATAGATCAATGGAACAGGATAGAAAGCCCAGAGATAACCTACGCACCTATGGTCACCTTATCTTTGATAAAGGAGGCAAGAATACACATTGGAGAAAAGACAGCCTCTTCAGTAAGTAGTGCTTGGAAAACTGGACAGCTACATGTAAAAGAATGAAATTAGAACACTTCCTGACGCTATACACAGAGATAAACTCAAAATGGATTATAGACCTAAATGTAAGGCCAGACACTATCAAACTCTTAAAGGAAAACATAGGCAGAACACTTTATGACATAAATCACAGCAAGATCCTTTTTACCCACCTCCTAGGGAAATGGAAATAAAAACAAAAATAAATAAATGGGACCGAATGAAACTTAAAAGCTTTTGCACAGCAAAGGAAACCATAAACAAGACGAAAAGACAACCCTCAGAATGGGAGAAAATATTTGCAACTGAAGCAAGTAACCAAGGATTAATCTCCAAAATTTACAAGCAGCTCATGCAGCTCAATATTAAAGAAACAAACAACCCAATCCAAAAATGGGCAGAAGACCTACATAGACATTTCTCCAAAGAAGACATACAGATGGCCAAGAAGCACATGAAAAGCTGTTCAACATCACTAATTACTAGAGAAATGCAAATCAAAACTACAATGAGGTATCACCTCACACCAGTTAGAATGGGCATCATCAGAAAATCTACAAACAACAAATGCTGGAGAGGGTGTGGAGAAAAGGGAACCCTCTTGCACTGTTGGTTGGAATGTAAATTGATACAACCACTACGGAGAACAGTATGGACATTTCTAGAAAACTAAAAATAGAATTACCATATGATCCAGCAATCCCACTACTGGGCATATACCCAGAGAAAACCATAATTCCAAAAGACACATGCACCCCAATGTTCATTACAGCACTATTTACAATAGCCAGGTCATGGAAGCAACCTAAATGCCCATCGACAGATGAATGGATAATGAAGTTGTGGTACATATACACAATGGAATATTACTCAGCCATAAAAAGGAACAAAATTGAGTCATTTGTTGAGACATGGATGGATCTACAGACTGTCATAAGAGTGAAGTAAGTCAGAAAGAGAAAAACAAATATCATATATTAACGCATACATGTGGAACCTAGAAAAATGGTACAGATGAACTGGTTTTCAGGGCAGAAGTTGAGACACAGATGTAGAGAACAAAGGTATGGACACCAAGGGGGGAAAACCGCGGTGGGGTGGGGATGGTGGTGTGCTGAATTGGGTGATTGGGATTGACATATATACACTGATGTGTATAAAAATGATAACTAATAACCTGCAGTATAAACAAACAAACAAACAAACAAAAAACAACTAATACTAAACTTTCTTTGGGTTATTTGTATGGAAATATGTTAATTTAAATGTTTCAGACATTACATGAAATTTCTAGAAATCTTATATGTTTTGGTATGATAAGTCATAATTCTAGTTATTACTTTAAAATGTGTATCTCTGAAATAACTAAATTTCCTTGTCAATTGCATTATTATGAACTTTCATCAAATCTTTAACCGTGGTCATTTTTAAGTCTTTTGTCATTTACAGACAGTTCTGGGTGTACTGTGATGCTTTTGCAAAAATGTTCCTATAAAAGGGTTTCATCTTCAAGGAATTCATGGAAAAGACTCTGACAAGTACAGGTTTCTGGTAACTGACTATACTGCTGAACTGAATGAATAAGCATTTTCAGAACTCTAATGGAAAACTGATGAATTCATAAAAGTGCTAACAAAAGATCAAGATGAAAAAAAATATTAATTACATGGGACTGAGTGAACTGATGAGGATGATTATAATTTTTGTGACTTTCTGTTTGAATTAAAAAATAAAAGTCCCACAAGGACTCAGAGGCAAAAAATATACAAATCAATTTTCACTGCAAAGTAAAGGAGCTGTTCCAGTGGAGGATTACTGGACTGAATGTCAATATTATGACATAGTATGAGTGTGTTTTGTGTTTGGTAATTTCAATCATTGTTGCTTTTGTTGTGGTCATCCATTTACAATGCTTGGTGTCAGTTTATTTATCTCTTGTAAAAATAAAATGTAGTGTGTGTGTGTGAAAAAAAACAAACAACCCAATCCAAAAATGGACTCAAGACGTAAATAGACATTTCTCCAAAGAAGATATGCAGATTGCCAACAAACACATGAAAGAATGCTCAAGATCATTAATCATTAGAGAAATGCAAATCAAAACTACAATGAGATATCATCTCACACCAGTCAGAATGGCCATCATCAAAAAATCTACAAACAATAATTGCTGGAGAGGGTGTGGAGAAAAGGGAACCTTCTCACACTGTTGTTGGGAATGTAAAGTGATACAGCCACTATGGAGAACAGTATGGAGGTTCCTTAAAAAACTAAAAATAGATTTACCATATGACCCAGCAATCCCACTAGTAGGTAGATACCCTGAGAAAACCATAATTCAAAGAGTCATGTACCAAAATGTTCACTGCAGCCCTATTTACAATAGCCAGGACATGGAAGCAACCTAAGTGTCCATCAACAGATGAATGCATAAAGAAGATGTGGCACATATATAGAATGGAATATTACTCAGCCATAAAAAGAAACGAAATTGAGTTACTTGTAGTGAGGTGGATGGACCTAGAGTCTGTCATACAGACAGAAGTAAGTCAGAAAGAGAAAAATAAATACCGTATGCTAACACATATATATGGAATGTAAAAAAAAAATGGTCATGAAGAACCTTAGGGGTAAGACGGGAATTAAGACACAGACCTACTAGAGAATGCACTTGAGGATACGGGGATGGGGAAGGGTAAGCTGGGACAAAGTGAGAGAGTGGCACGGACATATATACACTACCAAACGTAAAATAGATAGGTAGTGGGAAGCAGCCGCATAGCAAAGGGAGATCAGCTCGGTGCTTTGTGACCACCTAGAGGGGTGGGATACGGAGGGTGGGAGGGAGGGAGACACAAGAGGAAAGAGATATGGGGACATATGTATGTGTATAACTGATTCACTCAGAAACTAACATACCATTGTAAAGCAATTATACTCCAATAAAGAGTTTTAAAAAAATTAAAAATAAAAAAAATAATTAAAAAAAAGTTTGTGGGCAGTGAACAAAAAGTGCCTCTTTGAAATTAACACAAAAAAACACTACAATAAGAAAGGTTACAAGGAAAGAATAACTTATTTTAAATGTTAAGAAATAAAATACCATGGTTACTGTTATAATCTAGTAATTTCAATTAAATATAATGAAAAAAGGATGAAATCATTAATGTCAAAACCATTTTCAGATCTAGGAAATGGTAGTGGGAAAATTCTAGTCCTGAATGTATTTATTAACCTTTCAGATTCCCCATCTATGAAATGGGAGATCATTCATCTGCCTTAACTTTCATGAGGGTTTTGTAAGATTAATGAGCTAACATATATGAAGAGTATTTTTCATAAACTCCAAAAGGTTAATCAAACATGAGATATTAATCAAACCTAAGCTATTGTTAAATTTCCCACAGGTCAACAGGCAACTCAAAACATGTGTTCTTAGGTTTGTAATCACATGTTGAAAGCTCTCTGGCCACATAACCACGTAAGAGCACCACTGCCATTAAGCAACATTAAAAATGAAGAGCAATAATATGAAATGTGATTTGTATATTTTCTACAGAATTGTTCATGCTTTGTATTCACTTTCATTAGTTTGAAAACCAGTAAACCAAAGTGTGTTCCATGAGGGATCTAAGGTGACAACTTTCAGCAAAAAGTTCCACATCTAAAGATTAAACTAAGAAATGGCAGGATAATTAATTATACTTTACAGGTAAGACAGAATATGGCAATTTCTCTTATTACAGAGCATGATGATGACACCACGAAAATTGAGCACAGCTACTATCTGGTCAGTGGCTCTCTATTATATTCTGAAAAAGAGAGCTTTCTAGAGTGAATGAAATGCATTAACCAGTACTGGACAATCTGGAAAATATAAGTCCAAATACTTAATTAAGGGTATAAGTTTAAGGAAAGGAGTTATTCTTTGTGAATTTGTTTTACATGCATAAGCTATTAAGTTTTACTATTCTCAACATCATAATCTGGTGAAATTCCTAGCACTATGGAAAACACATGCAATAGAAACACTATAGTTTCCTTACTTTCCATTAACGACAACTAAAATATTTTTTGGAGTTCTGCCAACATTGAATTTAATACCTAACTAGAAGTTATAACGACACCAGAAAACTCCCCAAATTCCACTTAATTCCTCAGCAAGCAAAATTCTGTTCATCAAAAAGGACTTATCGTCCCTCAAATTTAAAACTTTATACTGTGGTTAAAAAAAATTTTTTTTTCTTAAAAAAATAATTCAAACTTTGGAGAACACCTCAGAATAATAACTCAATTTTATTAATTTTAAAGTTTGAAAAGTATAAAAACACATTTGCCATTTGTAAATGAATGTGGCTGAATTATAAGCTCTCAAGGGAAACTTTGAGTTCTAAAACACTACTATGATTTTAACATACAAAGGGGAAAAATCTGCATCATTAGTTCTTATAAAATTTTTCAATATGAAAATAAATTGACAGATGAAATCTAATGTCACATATTGCTTATCTGAATTTCAAAGGATATTTACAATACAGTGTAACAGTATTTTTGAGATAATTTTACCTAATTGCAACTGCTGAATAACTGCTTAGTTGAATGCACTTTTTACCGCTTGCCACAATCTACATATAACTCTGAGAATTTAGGGGTATAAATTCTGATATTATCTAGTATTGCTTATCAATTAATGGTAGTAACAAGGGAACACCTCAAAGTGAATATGTCTTATTAATGCCTTGTAACAGTCACCCTTTTAGATAAGTCAAATGAAAAATTGCCAACCAGCTGGTTAATTTATTCAGCACAGGTGTTCACTATTTATTTTTCAGTCATTTGCACCTTTTTTCCCCACAGTATAGCTTGTTGCAGAAATTGTATTCTTTTACTTTGATGTATGCACTTTGTGCTAAGGCCATTCACTTTTGATTTGCACAGTACACGTTACACTGCTACCCAGCTGTTTATTCCTGCAAATAAATGTTTAATGGTTACTCATAAGAATCAGACTATCAAAAAGTTGTTGTTCCAGAAAACAGCAATATAAAAAAACCACTGTAGTCGATTTTGAATTGCTGCAATATAATATATTGGTAGATATATTTCCTTATTTGTTACCAACTTAAAATGTTAACACGTACAGTAGAATATAGCTGAAGTATCAACCTCTTGTCACATTTCTCCAAGAACAAAATAGCATAAGGTGGTGTACAGCAGGTACTATTGGTTGCCTACTCAACAACGATTACTGTCTTCCTCCCTGCCACAAGAGCTGCAATTTTGTTCCAA
Source organism: Orcinus orca (assembly GCF_937001465.1). NCBI lineage: Eukaryota > Metazoa > Chordata > Mammalia > Artiodactyla > Delphinidae > Orcinus > Orcinus orca. The sequence continues at coordinate 75,431,086 of NC_064580.1, forward strand.
TATCAGGCAGAAGATACCCAGGACTAGGGGATGGATCATGACTGATTAAAACCAATTATGGTAATTTTACTGCCCTTTGTTAGTGACTGATTTAAGAGTGAGTTGGTTATCTAGTTTTAGCCAATGAGACAAGGGAGAATCTGCTGGGGGCTTTGGTAAAGACTCCCTAGTATAATAGTAACAAACAAACAAAAAAAAGCATACACATGTTAGAAGAAAATCTCTCCCCCTTCATTTCACGTTGAGATTTCTGCTGTGTGAAAACCTGTTCAGAATCATGGCAACTATCTTGTAACTCTGGACAGGAAGCTAAGAGAAGTGCTGGGGACCTACCCCAACTCTGATGTGATTAAGATTCTCAATTAGTGAATTCTGCAACAGGACCAACCAACCCACCCACCTGCCTACCCTCCCACCTACCCATCCACTTTTAGTTGGGCACTGTGTCACTTATAGCCTAAAACAAACTTACTTGTACACAGTGGTAAATTATAGCTTCCTCTAAATTATAAAACTTATAGGTGATTTTTCATTTTTTTTAAATTTTGTATTTCTTTCTTATTGGTATTATTACGTTTTTGCTTAAAAGGCTCATGTTACTTATAAAATTTTTTAATTAAAGTTTTAGAACCTAAAGTAAATAAACAGAATTTTAGATGAGTATTACAATGTCTTTATTTTAGTATCAATCCATGAAAGAGCTGGTTCGTCTATAAATCTAAGAAGCAAGTTTTCATCCTGTTTTAACATTATCACGCCAGAACAGGGGAAACAATGTTCAGTATTATGCAAAAAAAGAAAGGACAGAAAAGGTACAAGTTCTTGCCAATATTTTAGAAAGATAAAAATCTCTTCTCACTAAAGAAACTACATGACATCATGCAATTAATAGGCAATCATCTTTTACCTAAGAACTGTTTGGGTTTGCGTGGATTAATGTACTGTGCCTTTTCATCTTCTGTTGGATATTTAAAACCAGAAATAGCAGCTGCTTTTATCCCCTCACCTAAACTACTGTATCTTGTGGCGTACAAACTACAGTCACAACAACTAAAGGTTACTGGATTCATCCCTTATCTTCCGAACATTGGGAGTTAGGCACTTTCATTCCCCAATATAGGTATAATTACTTTACAATTCTAAACACTACTCTAGTAAATTAAAGAAGTAAATGTACTTCTTTAGGTGCTAGTCTTCACAAAGGAAATACTTTATTCACTTGGTGGAATGGCTTCCTTGATACGCATACATGTATTTATCTGATTCCTGAAATACAATGTGACACAATGGAAACAGCACAAACTTTTGAGTTAGATAGATGTGGGCTCAAATCCTGGCTCTCCCTGGTCATAGCACAGATTAAATGAAACTGAATGAAATAAAATATGTAAGGAAGCAAGTTATAGCAGCTACCACAAAGATAATATCCAATAAATGCTATAGTTCTTTTATTCTTCCCTTCTATAAGTCAACTGTATAATCACAAAATTTGTTTCAAAGAAAGATAATCTATGTATAGCAAAAGTATTTCTGGCCCAAACTAGAGATTAACTCACCTATTACAAGCAGCATTCAGGGTAACAAAGCACTGATAAAACAAAACAATCTGGGTAGTTTTTTATAGAATTTGTGTTAATTGGACTTAAGTTATGAAAAGAGACTAATCCCTACAATTTCTATTTTAATATTTAGCCTAACTATGCAATAACCAAAAAATACTAACTTTAATGTTCAAAAGATCACTAAAACCTTTAGATTGAACACTTAAGAATTATTTTTGAAAATAAGTAAAGTCAACAATCATAAAAAAAAATAATGTGCTATCCTATTTGTTTACATTAGAATATGGTGTTACTGACTTGCCATGTAGTTTGAGGTATTTTCCAAGCAGTGGTGATGGGTTTGCACTGATCTACTTGAATCCTTGCCCTGTCCTCCTTGTAATCAAAGATTAAAAATCAAAAGGCTACTGGTTATGACTATAATATTGTTTGTGGCCAAGAGATAGACACTATTCTTCCTTGATGAAATATCAAGTGACATCTACAAGAATCAAGCCATAGATTTTGGCCTAATAAACGTCAACTCTATAAGCTAACTCATCTGGTCTAAGATGGGAAGACAAGTCATAATATTTCAGCATTCATATCATTATAAAGCTATCTTTACATGATATTTTGGAAATTTACCAAAATATCAATATTTAAAACAATATTCTATATGCATAATTTACCAGGGATTGAGGTTTGACTTCTCTCTATATGCCTGATGCAACTAAATAAACTCTTGGCATGAATGACCATTAAAGTGTAAGGTTTTTGGTAATTTGTCATTTGGTCAGATTGTGGATTTGACTTGCATATGCTGAGAGAGTAGTGTACAAGATCAAGATAATTAGCAAGTGAGAGAACCTAAATGATTGCCCAGCATTAGTGTATAATTACAAAGTCCTCAGGAAGTGATAATAACTTCCTTTATGAAAAAAATGCTCATTAAGTGAGCCTAAGGATAAGTAGAAAATACAATTAACTTGCAGTATGTGGCTATGGACAGAAAACACATGACTCTCAATAGAAAATAGACTAAAAAAAAAGTCAATAGAAACGAAGACGTAAAACTGTTCCTCTTTGCAGAAAACATGACTTCCTATGCAAAAATCCCAAGGAATCTACCAAAAAATTCCTAGAATAAGCACGTTCAGCAAGATTTCAGGATAAAAGATGAATGCATAAAAACCAATTATATTTCTAGATATGAATAATGAACAAGTGAAAACCAAAATTAAAAAAGCAATAATACCACTTACAATTGCACTGGCTCCAAAGAAAATTAAATACTTAGGTATACAATTAACAAAACATGTACAGAACTGGTATGCTGAAAATTACACAATCCTGTAGAAAGAAATCAAAGATGACCTCCCTAAATGGAGAGGCCTACCTTGTCAATGGATTGGAAGACTCAAAATAATAAAGACGTCAATTCACCCCAGGTTGATCTGTAACTTTAGTGCAATTCCTATCAAAATTCCAGCAATGTTTTCTAGACATGGACAGGCTTATTAAAACATTTATATGGAAAGGCACAAACTGTAGAACAGCTAAAACAATCTTGGTAAAGAAGAATAAATTGGGGGAAATCATTCAAACTGATGTTAAGTCCAACTGTATAGCTGCAGTAATCAAAACAGTGTGATACTGGTGTGGGAAAAGACATAGACATCAATGGAACAGAAAACAGAATCCAGAAACAGACCATCCAAGTACAGTCAGTTGATTTTTGACAAAGATGCAAAAGTAACTCAATGGAGGAAAAACAGCCTTTTCAACAAATAGTACTGAAGCAACTGGATATCCATAGGTTAAAAAAAATGAACATTGACCTAAACCTCACACCTTATACAAAAATTAAAACTTGTAAACCACATATCTAACAAGGGATACATTTAGAATATATAAAGAACTCTTAAATCTCCACAGGAAAAAAAAAGTCCATCCAATTAAAAAATGAGCAAAAGACATGAACAGATATTTCACCAAAAAGGACATATGGGTGGCAAATAAGCACATGAAAAGATATTCAAAATCAGCCATCAGGGAAATGCAAATTAAAACCACAATGAGATATCACTACTACACACCTATAAGATTGGCTAAACTAAAAAAGTTACACCACCAAATGATGGTGAGGATACGGAGAAACTGAATCACTCACACATGCCTGGTGGGAATGTAAAATGGTACAGCTTCTCTGGAAAAGTCAGTTTCTTCTAAAACTAAACATACATATGACCCAGGAATTGTACACTTGGGCATTTATCCCAGAAAAATAAAAATTTATGTTCACACAAAATCCTGTAAACCAACATTTATAGCATTCTTATTTGTAACAGACAAAATGGAAACAGCCCAGATGTTCTTCAGTGGATGAATGACTAAATAAACTGTGGTACATTGCTACCATGGAATACTACTCAGCAATAAAAAGGGACAAAATACTGATGCAAGCAACAACCCAGATGAATCTCTGGGTAACTATGCTGAGCGAAAAAAGCCAGTGGCAAAAGGTTACATACTGTACAGTTCCATTTACATAATGTCCTCAAAAATGACAAAATTATAGAGTTGGAAAACAGATTAGTGGTTGCCAGGAGTTAGGACTTTGGGGAAGGAGATGAGGTGTGGCTATAAAATGGCAACAGGAGGGATCCCTGTGGTGATGGAACTGATCTGTTCTCTGTGGTGATGGTTACATGAACCCACATATGTGTTAAAACTGTACAGAATGAAACACAGACACACACACACACACACACTATATCCACAAAATGTAACAGTAACATCAATAACACATATGTAAACAGCAATAACAACAAAAAGCCAGGAACCTGCACCATATTCTTCATTACATATTTACAAAAGGGGATTCACAAGGAATTTTGTGATGTATCCCACAAGAACGTCGAGGATCTACTACATAGTGATATCCTTTCTTAGGGAGAAAATGAGGGAATTTTCTAAGAGCACCAAAAGTAATCTTTTAAAATGATAAAATTTTTATTTTAATCAGTTTTGTTTTTTTGTTTTTTTTTGGCTGTGTTGGGTCTTTGTTGCTGTGCGCCGACTTTCTCTAGTTGCGGCCAGCGGGGGCTACACTTCGATGCTGTGCGCGAGCTTCTCATTGAGGTGGCTTCTCTTTGTTGCTGAGCACAGGCTCTAGGTGCATGGGCTTCAGTAGTTGTGGCACGTGGGCTCAGCAGTTGTGGCTCTAGAGCACTGGCTCAGTAGTTGTGGCGCATGGGCTTAGTTGCTCTGCAGCATGTGGGATCTTCCCAGACCAGGGCTCGAAACCGCATCCCCTGCATTGGCAGGTGGATTCTTAACCACTGTGCCACCAGGGAAGCCCTCCAATCAGTTTTAATATTCATCTTTCTAAAGTGTATTTCAAATACCCCCACCTTTTCAAGTGGAGTAGAGAGAACATAATTTAACTTTTTCCTGAAGACATCGGGATAGAATTATGATCATCAATTGTTATACTGTGCTATAATACAGTGATGTCTTTGAGGGATCCTGATTCAAAGCCATTTGCCCCTACACTAAATGGCCCAAAGCCTGCTCTCAGCTTGCTGATTCTGTCTACTTTTCCTCTGTTACTCTATCAACTAACACATAAAACAGCAGCATGTTGGAGCCCATAGGGACTTCTGAGATGACCTAGTCCAAGAGGACATCTTTTGCTCAGTATCATACAGTAAGTTGAATCATAAAGGCAGGAGTATAACCCTGGTCTCAGTGTGGTTCTCAGTGTGCCTGCCTCCAGCAGACACCCCTTTCCTATTTGCCGCTTTAAACTACTATAGTAGGAAAACCAGAAAATAGGGTTGTCAGAAATATGTATTCAACAAGGATTCTGATTTAAGCCAGTGGGTCCTGGGTGATGAATTCTCATATAAAGTAAATCTCTGTGACAGGTATTTTGGCCCTAGCCCTTTTCATATAATGCCAAGTTTGTGGTCATGATCCAAAAGGTTAAGGATGCCATAGTCTGGCTGGGGCTAAGAAAGGTACTGTTATTCCTGTTTACTCATGTTTGTAGCACTTATTATAGACAAGTAGATTTTCTGTACATTCCCCCACTGGATGCTCTCAGGGCTCATCCTGCTTACTATGGCATTAATAACTAGCTACCCTTTCCAAGTAAATGAAGACATATAGAACATTATCCCAGTTCACCTCTTGTTCCAACCTCTAATGGGCAATGAAAATATACAGCAGAGACCTACTTCTCTGTTTTAAAACAAACCTTCCACCACCAATCTTTTATCACTTTGAGAAGTTCCAAAAATGAAACTGTAGATATCAGAAATAAAAAACGAGATGATTTCCTCTGCACTCAAAATGTGTCATTTCAGTCACCAGAAACCATAAACACTAATTGTCATGAAGCATAGAGAAATCAAAGGCCTTGAAATAGCAAAAGTACCTCTCAAAGGGCCTGAGTGTGACTATCACTATATTCTAGTCAAGTAGTATTCATGGACACACAAGAAAGTTACCAAATATTTATTCCTGGTTTCATTAAAGCGTATGAATTTTCACTTGAGATCACCTTCTGTTCTAGATCTGTCTACGCTGGGTCTAAACAATATCAGAGAGTTATACCTTTCCATACTGAATGCCATTTAGCATTATGCAAATTATAATCTGTATCTGATATTTCAAAGGCTGTCCTTTTGCAGAAAATCATAGAAAATTAACTATGTATTAATGGCAGAAAATGCTAGTCACCTGACAGATATGAATATAGGTTAAGAAATCAACCACAGGTTCCCCAACTTTTCACGGGCTCAGGTCACGCTTACCACTGTACCACAGCAAGGATATGTATGATGACAGTACACGTCCTGAAAAATTTCTAGTATCTTGGATTTTAAGTTTTAATTACTATTAAAGAGCTTGACAGTCTGATTTCTAAAACCCTCAACTCCATAACTCCATAACAGTTGAACTGAACTATGTGATTGTTACCTTTCAGCCCATCAACCATGTCATCTGAAAAAATAAACTATTCCAATTGTTTTAAAACAATGAATTCTTTCACTCAGAAGGAGACACTGAAAACATTACTTTCCCCCCACTTCTCTCTTGATTTACAAAAATATGCCCCCAGATGTCATGGCCACTCAATTTGATTTAATTCAAAATTATAATTTTCCATTTTGCTACACTGACTGTTATCTAAGAGTTAGAAGAACACTGAATTAGGATTATAAAACCCTGGGCTTTAATCTTGGACTCCACCACTATCTAGCTTAGGTATGGCCTTGATATTTATCAAGCTATGTGACCTTCAGCAAATTAAACTCTTTGAGCTCCACTGAGGACTCTGTGAAAAATCTAATACTATGTGCTCTATCCTAGCACAGGACCATTGTAAGGATCAAATAAGATAATGTAATTAAAAGAGCTCACAGGACTTCCCTGGAGGTCCAGTGGTTAAGACTCCGTGCTTCCACTGCAAGGGGTGTGGGTTCGATCCCTGGTCTGGGAACTAAGATCCCACATACCACGCAGTGCGGCCAAAAAAATTTTTTTTAATAAAAAGTAAAAATAAAAGAGCTCAGTAAATTATAAGTCATTAATATATTATCTAAACAGAGAAAACTGAAAGTTTTATTTTTTTCTTCCACAACTGAAAGTTTTATGTTTTTCTTCCACAAAAGTTTTATTGTGATATAATTGACATAACGGCACTGTATAAGTTTAAGGCATACAGCATAATGATTTGATTTACATACATCATGAAGTGATTATCACAATAAGTTTAGTGAACATTCATCATCTCATACAGATACAAAATTAAAGAAATAGAAAAAATATTTTTCCTTGTGATGAGAACTCTTAGGATTGACTCTTAACAACTTGCGTATATAACACACAGCAGTGTTCATTATATTAATCATGTTGTACATGACATCCCTAGTACTTATTTATCTTATAACTGGAAGTTTGTAACTTTTGACTGCCTTCATCCAATCCTCCCCGCACCCTGCCACCACCACCACCACCCCCCACCCCCGTCTCTGGTAACCACAAATCTGATCTCTTTTTCTATGAGTTTGTTGGTTTTTGAAGTTTAATTGCGACAACACTGATGGACCTAGAGGGTATTATGCTAAATAAAATAAGATAAAGACGAGTACTACATGGTATCGCTTATATGTGGAATCTAAAAAATAATACAAATGAACAAACCTAACAAAACTAATGTTACATTTTAAAAAATGCAAACCAGCATATCAAGTAGACTTGTAGCAACCAGTGCCATATAAATTCTTACTGCTGGCTTCTTCTGAAGACATGTGAATAAGAAGTCATGAACATAGTTTATTGTAAATAAATAATTTTCATACCTGGCATAACAAAACACTTCCACATGTTGAATGGTTTTGTCCTTCCTGCTAAGAGCAATAGCTTCTTCATTTTCAAGGATCTTCTCTTGCCACAGTGGGCATTCATTTACAATATCACTGTTTTCCTAAACAATATACAGATAAGAAATTGTAATTAAATTGGGTACTCTGAACCTCTACTTTTCTGATAAAATTTATACCTTTCTAAATTCATGCTTTGCCTCTCATCACATCAAAAGGCACATATTACTTATTAATAATAAAGTTTTACATTTTGTTGTTAAAAAAGCAGGCCCAAAATTACTTCATTCTGCTAACTTTCAGATTTTTGAAGGTTGGTCATTAGCTGTGTCAAATTTTGATTATATGTAAAAGTATTTTTGAAAAGTACTCAGCCCAATATAACTAAGGACTTTACAATAATCGACCTGAATATTTTATATTTAGAAATACAATAAAAACAAGAATGTATAACAAAGTATATAAACTCTCACTAAGGACTGAAAGTGGTTCTTTAAGTTTTTCAATAATTCCTAATTATATTTTATGGAGAAAGTTATATGATACAATATTTGAATACAGGGGATTTTTGAAGATGTCAAGATAAACCTTTTCCAAAGGTCAAGGATCAATTTTTAATCTGTTTAAAATTTTAATCCACTTGTTACCCATCTCTCAGAGAGAAAAATTTTTTAACGTATTATATATACTCAACAAACTAGTAGTGAAATATAACTACAGTAGCCTTTGTTTTAAGTAAATTCACCTCAGAAAATTTCTAAAGTTACAGATTTCATAAAGTAGGGCAATAATTATTTTTAAAAGGCTGCACTGTCCTGAATTTAATATTTTAAGCTGAAGAAAAGTAGTGGCAGATGGCTCTTATTATCAAGTGTAATTATTAGACAGCATTAAACATCCCAACATAAATAGAAGAGGAGGTGAAGTACAGGAACTTTGAACATATAGACAGGGGTTAACAGCCTGAAAAAAGAACTATGGACCAGTGACAGAGAGTGAAGGGAAAAAGGATATGGTGACAGAGTCAAGATGTTGGAGTAAAAGAAGCATTAAAATAAAAGGAACATCTACAAAAATATTTTGTTTTAATAAATCTAACCCATTACCAAAGTTTATTTTTTAAAAATCCCTTCACTCACCAAAAATTTTCCATTCAGACAATTAGGGTATTTTTGTTGCTGTTGTTCTGAGAATCTAGACTAAATTTTTGCATGGAAGTACTGAATATGACTCAACACGAGGTGATCCTCACACACACTTCCCAAGGATAAGGTTCAAAAAAGGGTTTCTGATCAACATAAAATATTTGAGGCATATTCATTTAAACAGTTAAATGAATCTATTTATAACATTTACTTTCTTGATTCATACATAGTTTGAGTCATTACATGAAATGTTACTTTACAAATATTGCTTGTTTCTCCACACTCTCATTTCATACAATAATAAGATTCAAACTGAATCTTCAGTGTATCTTCAATGTCAATGTCTTTGTCATCACTACACTTTTTGAGTCATATATACCATTAAATCAATCAAGAAAACTAAAATGCTTAGCTTGGTACATGGTAAGTGCTTAGTTAAGTCTTAGCTATATTATTCTTAGTTAACTGAATACAATTTTCTAGAGTCTATCATCCTCCTTTCCCAAATGTCTGAACCCTTTTGAGATACAGCAGTTTCTGATTCTATGTATGATGCTCTCAGTAGGAATTCCATTTCAAGCCACATGCACCATTTACATAAAATTAGGACAGTTTTTTTAATGTCTCATAAAAACTGGTAAACTGCATGACAATCAACTCCCCGTGTTAAACGTACGCTGTAAATGATCTCTAAAAACTTCTTTACAATGATATCCAACAGCTGTAGTAGTGAGATCCTACCCTTAGGGAAAAAAATTACTAAATTTATATTGTTTCTTTCCTTGCATTTTGTTTTTACTGTCAGGTATGATTCTGTCAGGTGACTTCTATAAATATGTAAAACCACCAATGACTGAGATCATTTCAAATTAATGTATCTTCCCCAAACACTTAGGTTTTTTTCCAAAACATACTAACTGAAAGAACAACTAGTAATATGTGAGATTTTATAAGGACTGAAATATTTTTTCTGAAAGACTGGGAGAAAAAAAATCTTGCCTGATATTTGGGCGTACGGAGTAATTAGCAAACGGTATGAAACATATATGATTTATTCTTCAGCCAATGTTATCTGTTTATACTTAAAAAGTGAAATCTATATTTTAGAGGTATTGGAAAAATATTAGCTGAAAAGGTGACTGCACAGTTTTTGTTAAATAAGTAAATAAGTTATCAATCCTATATTACAGAGGAAACTTAGTGTCTTCTTCAATGCAGGGTTATTACGTGACACAAAATATAACCTAGTAGATTAAAAAATCAGATAAGAACTTTACCTGGTGTTCCTTTAGCCAGGACAACAGTCCTGAAAAGCTAAAACTGGCCCAGTTTCCTCCATAGTAGCTTCTTCTGTAACAATAAAAAATAAGAGTAAAGAAAAGGGTATAAAAAAATCAAGTCACTGATCTTCATCCCATGTCATTTTCAACATTGCTACCCCAGAGTTCAAAAGCACACATAATAGGGATGCTGAGATTAGAGGAGACAGTAGAACAAAATAAATAGAAGTGGGCCTTTCAGATCTCAAAGTCAACTTTTCATTGTATAAGGAGTTAAAAGATCGCTTTGGCCTCCTTAGAGCTTTCAGCACTGATCAAGTGCCACTGGATCATGTGATTGTGAACATCCTGATATGGTCACTGAGCAGTACATTTGTTTTAACATAAACAAATCTCACTCCTGGGTTAATAAAAATGGCTGGGAAGAAAATCTTGGTAGATCTCAAAGAAAGCCACTGGAAAAAACTGCTAAGTTTTCCACAAGCAGTAAATATCCACTGCTAGCACCGCCACCAAACCCATCTCCCATGCCTAAATAAATTTTGTATATACACATATATAATTGGCTACTCGAGATCTGCTGGAAGGCCCTGTGCCATTCTAAGCCTTCAGGGCCACAAATAAAAGTAGATCCTGGGACACAGTCATTCACATCAAGACTTCTGTGATAAGTATAACAACAACAATATTTCCACTGGTAACTGGGTAAACTATTCTTCACTCCACAGTCCTGTGAAGATCACTCCATTTTAGAGAACCCAGAGGTCTCCTAGCTAGGATCAGGTAAACCTTGTAGACACTGGACTTCTGATTAACTTCTGTAAGTAGCAGACTTTTGGCAACCAGAACTCTCAGCACTACACACAGGGCTTCCCAATCCTTGCAAAACTCATCACGTTATACTGATTCTTTGTATGATGAGCCCCAAAGTACACTCAAACCCACCTACAATATCTACTTTAATTCTGAGAGATTCTTGGTTTTGTTTACATTTTTGCTTCTCTGTATCCTTCTCTAATGAAATAAAAATCTATAAAAGGTCTTTTTTAAACAAAAACTAAAACCTTTAAGATGATATCTAAAATTACTCATCCATAATGCTACTGGATATCCTCTAAAAATTCTGATAGATTTCTCCTCAATCAACTCTTGGTTGGTTTCAAGAACAGTCAGTTTTTAGGCTCAAATATTTTACCAAAAATCACTGCTTGCTCTAACAGAGAAAATGGTTAAACTGAACACCTTTGAAAGTAGGTCTATTAATACAGATCACTACTTTACTTATAATCTGATAATTCTCTTGGGGATGATGCAAATTCCTACACTATCCAGATCTCTACAGAGCTTTAAAATTTAGGAAAAATTTCAGCTATACTAACAATTCTAGGTGTTGGAATCAAGGAAGCCTAGAAGCTATGATCCCTTGGATCAGAGACAACAGTGGAAGGAGAAGGTGGGTAATAGCCAGTATAGAGAAGGAGGGAAAAGAGAGGGATGTTAGAGTTTTCCCATAGCAAATTTATACTCTCCTCTCCCTTGCCTGAGAATAATACACTTCTGCCATCCCTTCCCATCCTCTAAATATATCACTCAACAAAACTATAAAATATCCTGAGTGTTGAAAAAAATAACCCTGAAGCAGTGATAAAAACCACTGTCTTTAAATTTTTTGTTGAGATATTTAGATTTCTTTTAAGCCACCATAAGGTCCTAAATGAGAAGCTCTGACTACTGGGTGAAAGCTTCAAGACCTAAATAAAATTTTTTAAGGGCTACATCAATTTATAACTAGTAAATATATATCAGAAATCTGACAATCAGGGTAGACAAAGACTTCTCAGACAGGACACAGAAAGCAATAAAAACTATCGATAGATGGGGGAATTGGGAAGATGGCAGAAGAGTAAGACACAGAGATCACCTTCCTCCCCACAGATACACCAGAAATACATCTACACGTGGAACAATTTCTACAGAACACCTACTGAACGCTGGCAGAAGACCTCAGACCTCCCAAAACACAAGAAACTCCCCACGTACCTGGGTAGGGCAAAAGAAAAAAGAAAAAACTGAGACAAAAGAATAGGGACGGCACCTGCACCAGTGGGAGGGAGCTGTGAAGGAGGAAAGGTTTCCACACGCTAGGAAGCCCCTTCGGGGGCGGAGACTGCGGGTGGCGCAGGGGGAGAAGCTTCGGAGGCGCGGAGGAGAACACAGCAACAGGGGTGTGGAGGGCAAAGCGGCGAGATTCCCGCACAGAGGATCAGTGCGGACCGGCACTCACCAGTCCGAGAGGCTGGTCCGCTCGCCAACTGGGGCGGGCGGGGCTGGGGCCTGAGGCTCCAGCTTTGGTCAGAGCGCAGGGAAAGGACTGCGGTTGGCGGTGTGAACACAGCCTGCAGGGGGTTAGTGCACCTCGGCTAGCCAAGAGGAAGTCCGGCAAAAAGTCTGGACCTACCTAAGAGGCAAGAGACCTTTTCTTCCCTCTTTGTTTCCTGATGCGCGAGGAGAGGGGATTAAGAGTGCTGCTTAAAGGAGCTAGAGTTGGGCGCGAGCTGCGACTAACAGCGTGGACCCCAGAGACGGGCATGAGAGGCTAAGGCTGCTGCTGCTGCCACCAAGAAGCCTGTGTGTGAGCACAGGTCACTCTCCACACCTCCGCTCCCGGGAACTTCTGCAGCCTGCCACTGCCAGGGGCCCGCGATCCTGGGACAACTTCCACGGGACACCACACAGCGCTCCTCCGGCTGCTGCAACATCACACCGGCCTCTGCCGCCATAGGCTCGCCCCGCACTCCGTGCCCCTCCCTCCCCTCCCCGGCCTGAGTGAGCCAGAGTCCCTGAAGCAGCAGATACTTTAACCCCATCCTATCTGAGCGAAGAACAGACGCCCTCTGGCGACGTACATGCAGAGGCAGGGCCAAATCCAAAGCTGAGCCCCCGGAGCTGTACTAACGAAGAAGAAAAAGGGAAATCTCTCCCAGCAGCCTCAGAAGCAGCAGATGAAAGGTCCACAATCAACTTCACGTACCCTGCATCTGTGGAATACATGAATAAACAACGAATCATCCCAAATTGAGGAGGTGGAATTTGAGAGCAAGATTTACTATTTTTGCCCCTTTTCCTCTTTCTGTGAGTGTGTATGTGTATACTTCTGTGTGACATTTTGTCTGTATAGCTTTGCTGTCACCATTTGTCCTAGGGTTCTATCCGTCCGTTTTTTTTTCTTTTTTAAAAAAACTATCTTAATTATTTTAATAACTTTTATTTTCTTACTTTATGCTATTTTTTCCTCTTTCCTTTCTTTCTTTTCTTTCCTTCTTCCTTCCTTCCTTACTTCCTTGCTTTCTCTCTTTCTCCCTTTTCTTTCTTTTCCTTTTCTTTTTCTTTCTTTCTTTCTCTCTCTCTCTTTCTCCCCTTCCTTCCTTCCTTCCTCCCTCCCTCCCTCCCTCCTTTGTTTCCTTCTTGCTTTTTCTTTCTTTCTTTCTTTCTTTCTTTCTTTCTACATTTTCTCCCTTTTATTCTGAGACATGTGGATGAAAGGCTCTTGGTGCTGCAGACAGGAGTCAGTGCTGTGCCTCTCAGGTGGGAGAGCCAACTTCAGGACACTGGTCCACAAGAGACCTCCCAGCTCCACATAATAACAAATGGCAAAAATCTCCCACAGATCTCCATCTCAACACCAGCACCCAGCTTCACTCAACGACCAGCAAGCTACAGAACTGGACACCCTATGCCAAACAACTAGCAAGACAGGAACACAACCCCACCCATTAGCAGAGAGGCTGCATAAAATCATAATAAGTCCACAGACACCCCAACACACACCACCAGACGTGGACAGCGCACAAGAAAGACAATATCCAGCCGCATCCACCAGAACACAGGTACTAGTCCCCTCCACCAGAAAGCCTACACAACCCACTGAAACATTAGCCACTGGGGACAGACACCAAAAACAACGGGAACTACGAACCTGCAGCCTGCAAAAAGGAGACCCGAAACACAGTAAGATAAGCAAAATGAGAAGACAGAAAATCACACAGCCGATGAAGGAGCAAGATAAAAACCCACCAGACCTAACAAATGAAGAGGAAATAGGCAGTCTACCTAAAAAAGAACTCAGAATAATGATAGTAAAGATCACCCAAAATCTTGGAAATAGAATAGACAAAACACCAAAAACATGTAACAAGGACCTAGAAGTAAAGATGAAACTACCAACGATGAACAACACAATAAATGAAATTAAAAATACTGTAGAAGGATTCAATAGCAGAATAACTGAGCCAGAAAAACGGATAAGTGACCCGGAAGATAAACTAGTGGAAATAACTACTGCAGGGAAGAATAAAGAAAAAACAATGAAAATAACTGAGGACAGTCACAGAGACCTCTGGGAAAACATTAAATGCACCAACATTAGAATTATAGGGGTTCCAGAAGAAGAAGAGAAAAAGAAAGGGACTGAGAAAATATTTGAAGAGATTATAGTTGAAAACTTCCTAATATGGGAAAGGAAACAGTTAATCTAGTCCAGGATACACAGAGATTCCCATACAGGATAAATCCAAGGAGAAACACGGCAAGACACATATTAATCAAATTGTCAAAAATTAAATACAAAGAAAACATATTAAAAGCAGCAAGGGAAAAACAACAAATAACACACAAGGGAATCCCGATAAGGTTAAGAGCTGATCTTTCAGCAGAATCTCTGCAAGCCAGAAGGGACTGACAGGACATATTTAAAGTGATGAAGGAGAAAAACCTACAACCAAGATTACTCTACCCAGCAAGGATCTCATTCTGATTTGTGGGAGAAATTAAAACCTTTACAGACAAGCTAAAGCTGAGAGAGTTCAGCAGCACAAAACCAGCTTTATAAAAATGCTAAACGACCTTCTCAAGGCAAGAAACACAAGAGAAGGAAAAGACCTACAATAACAAACCGAAAACAATTAAAATGGGAATAGGAACATACATATCGATAATTACCTTAAAGTAAATGGATTAAATGCTCCCACCAAAAGACACAGACTGGCTGAATGGATATAAAAACAAGACGCATATATACGCTGTCTACAAGAGACCCACTTCAGACCTAGAATCACATACAGACTGAAAGTGAGAGGATGGAAAAAGATATTCCATGCAAATGGAAACCAAAAGAAAGATGGAGTAGTAATTCTCATATCAGACAAAATAGACTTTAAAATAAAGACTATAAGAAGAGACAAAGATACATATATAACGATCAAGGGATCGATCCAAGAAGAAGATATAACAATTGTAAATATTTATGCACCCAACATAGGAGCACCTCAATACATAACGCAAATACAAACAGCCATAAAAGGGGAAATTGAAAGTAACATATTCATAGTAGGGGACATTAACACCCCACTTTCACCCATGGACAGATCATCCAAAATGAAAATAAATAAGGAAACACAAGCTTTAAATGATACATTAAACAAGATGAACTTAATTGATATTTATAGGACATTACATCCAAAAATAAGAGAATACACATTTTTCTCAAGTGCTCATGGAACATTCTCCAGGATAGATCATACCTTGGGTCACAAATCAAGCCTTGGTAAATTTAATAAAAATGAAATTGTATCAGGTATCTTTTCTGACCACAACGCTATGAGACTAGACATCAATTACAGGAGAAGACCTGTAAAAAACACAAACACATGGAGATTAAACAATACACTACTTAATAACGAAGTGATCACTGAAGAAGTCAAAGAGGAAATAAAAAAAAAAAACCTAGAAACAAATCACAATGAAGACACAACGACCCAAAACCTATGGGACGTAGCAAAAGCAGTTCTAAGAGGGAAGTTTATAGCAATACAATCCCACTTTATGAAACAGGAAACATCTCGTATAAACAACCTAAACTTGCACATAAAGCAGTTAGAGAAAAAAGAACAAAAGAACCCCAAAGATAGCAGAAGTAAAGTAATCATAAAGATCAGATCAGAAATAAATGAAAAAGAAATGAAGGAAACGATAGCAAAGATCAATAAACCTAAAAGCTGGTTCTTTGAGAAGATAAACAAAATAGATAAACCATTAGCCAGATTCATCAAGAAAAAAAGGGAGAAGACTCAAATCAATACAATTAGAAATGAAAAAGGAGAGGTAACACTGACACTGCAGAAATACAAAAGATCATGAGAGATTACTACAAGCAATTCTATGCCAATAAAACGGACAACCTGGAAGAAATGGACAAATTCGTAGAAATGCACAACCTCCAAGACTGAATCAGGAAGAAATAGAAAATATGAACAGACCAATAACAAGCACTGAAATTGAAACTGTGATTAAAAATCTTCCAACAAACAAAAGCCCAGGACCAGATCACTTCACAGGCGAATTCTATCAAACATTTAGAAAAGAGCTAACAGCTATCCTTCTCAAACTCTTCCAAAATATAGCAGAGGGAGGAACACTCCCAAACTCATTCTACAAGGCCACCATCACCCTGATACCAAAACCAGACAAGGATGTCACAAAGAAAGAAAACTACAGGCCAATATCACTGATGAACATAGATGCAAAAATCCTCAACAAAATACTAGCAAACAGAATCCAACAGCACATTAACAGGATCATACACCATGATCAAGTGGGGTTTATTCCAGGAATGCAAGGATTCTTCAATATACGCAAGTCAATCAACGTGATACACCATATTAACAAATTGAAGGAAAAAACCATGATCATCTCAATAGATGCAGAGAAAGCTTTCAACAAAATTCAACACCCATTTATGATAAAAAAAACCTGCAGAAAGTAGGCACAGAGGGAACTTTCCTCAACAAAATAAAGGCCATATATGACAAACCCAGACAATATCATCCTCAATGGTGAAAAAACTGAAAGCATTTCCACTAAGATCAGGAATAAGACATGGTTGCCCACTCTCACCACTCTTATTCAACATAGTTTTGGAAGTTTCAGTCACAGCAATCAGAGAACAAAATGAAATAAAAGGAATCCAAAGCGGAAAAGAAGAAGTAAAGCTGTCACTGTTTGCAGATGACATGATACTATACACAGAGAATCCTAAAGATGCTAGCAGAAATTAATGCACAGAAATCTCTGGCATTCCTATACACTAATGATGAAAAATCTGAAAGTGAAATAAAGAAAACACTCCCATTTACCATTGCAGCCAAAAGAATAAAATATCTAGGAATAAACCTACCTAAGAAGACAAAAGACCTGTATGCAGAAAATTATAAGACACTGATGAAAGAAATTAAAGATGATACAAATAGATGGAGAGATATACCATGTTCTTGGATTGGAAGAATCAACATTGTGAAAACGACTCTACTACCCAAAGCAATCCACAGATTCAATGCAATCCCTATCAAACTACCACTGGCATTTTTCACAGAATTAGAACAAAAAATTTCACAATTTGTATGGAAACACGAAAGACTCCGAATAGTCAAAGCAATCTTGAGAACGAAAAATGGAGCTGGAGGAATCAGGCTCCCTGACTTCAGACTATACTACAAAGCTACAGTAATCAAGACAGTATGGTACTGGCACAAAAACAGAAATATAGATCAATGGAACAGGATAGAAAGCCCAGAGATAAACCCACACACATATGGTCACCTCATCTTTGATAAAGGAGACAAGAATATACAGTAGAGAAAAGACAGCCTCTTCAATAAGTGGTGCCGGGAAAACTGGACAGCTATGTGTGTAAGAATGAAATTAGAACACTCTGTAACACCATACACAAAAATAAGCTCAAAGTGGATTAGAGACCTAAATGTAAGGCCAGAAACTATCAAACTCTTCGAGGAAAACATAGGCAGAACACTATGACATAAATCACAGCAAGATCCTTTTTGACCCACCTCCCAGAGAAACGGAAACAAAACCAAAAATAAACAAATGGGACCTAATGAAACTCAAAGCTTTTGCACAGCAAAGGAAACCATAAACAAGACCAAAAGAAAACCCTCAGAATGGGAGAAAATATTTGCAAATGAAGCAACTGGAAAAGGATTAATCTCCAAAATTTACAAGCAGTTCATGCAGCTCAATAACAAAAAAACAAACAACCCAATCCAAAAATGGGCAGAAGACCTAAATAGACATTTCTCCAAATAAGATATACAGACTGCCAACAAACACATGAAAGAATGCTCAACATCATTAATCATTAGAGAAATGCAAATCAAAACTACAATGAGATGTCATCTCACACCAGTCAGAATGGCCATCATCAAAAAATCTAGAAACAATAAATGCTGGAGAGGGTGTGGAGAAAAGGGAACACTCTTGCACTGCTGGTGGGAATGTGAATTGGTACAGCCACTATGGAGAACAGTACGGAGGTTCCTTAAAAAACTACAAATAGAACTACCATACGACCCAGCAGTCCCACTATTGGGCATATACCCTGACAAAACCATAATTCAAAAAGAGTCATGTACCAAAATGTTCATTGCAGCTCTATTTACAATAGCCCGGAGATGGAAACAACCTAAGTGCCCATCATCGGATGAATGGATAAAGATGTGGCACATATATACAATGGAATATTACTCAGCCATAAAACGAAATGAAATTGAGCTATTTGTAATGAGGTGGATGGACCTAGTGTCTGTCATACAGAGTGAAGTAAGTCAGATAGAGAAAGATAAATACCGTATGCTAACACATATATATAGAATTTAGCAAAAAGAAATGTCATGAAGAACCTAGGGGTAAGACAGGAATAAAGACACAGACTTACTAGAGAATGGACTTGAGGATATGGGGAGGGGGAAGAGTAAGCTGTGAAAAAGCGAGAGAGAGGCATGGACATATACACTACCAAATGTAAAAT
Source organism: Orcinus orca (assembly GCF_937001465.1). Classification (NCBI taxonomy): domain Eukaryota; kingdom Metazoa; phylum Chordata; class Mammalia; order Artiodactyla; family Delphinidae; genus Orcinus; species Orcinus orca. The sequence continues at coordinate 75,450,325 of NC_064580.1, forward strand.
AGATAGCTAGTGGGAAGCAGCCGTATAGCACAAGGAGATCAGCTTGGTGCTTTGTGACCACCTAGAGGGGTGGGATAGGGAGGGTGGGAGGGAGGGAGATGCAAGAGGGATGAGAGATGGGAACATATATATATGTATAACTGATTCACCTTGTTATAAAGCAGAAACTAGCACACCGTTGTAAAGCAATTATACTCCAATAAAGATGTAAATTAATTAATTAATTGATTGATTAAATTTAAAAAAGAACAATGTACATACCTTAACTGAACAGTATTTTATTGCTAAACACTGCTAATCATCATTTGAGCTTTCAACATGTCACAATCTTTTGGCTGTCATAACATCAAAGATCACTGATCACAGATCACCGTAACAAATACAGTAATGATGAAAAAGTTTGAAATATTGTGAGAATTGCCAAAATGTGACACAGAGACACCAAGTGAGCCAATGCTGTTGGAAAAATGGCACCAATGGGCTTGCTTGACACAGGGTTGTCACACACCTTCAGTTTGTAAAAAACACAGTATCTGTGAAAGCGAAGTGCAATAAAACAAGGTCTGCCTGTAGTATTTTAGACAGCATGAGATTTACAGCAAGAAAAACCTTAAGCCTCCATGCACTCTTGCCAGCTTTTTGATCTTGGCCAGTTACTCTACAGAGCTTGGAATACTGCCTGGGGTGTCGGAAGTACTGTGCAGTGTTAGCTATTAATGTCATTATTTCCAAATAATAGTATTTATTGGATCAATTACTCCTGGGAAATGCCACACTCTAGAATGGCATTCAAGGACCTCTGGAAAAAAAAAAAACTATCGATAAACTAGAATTCATCAAAATGAAAAACCTTTCCACAAAATACGTCATTTTAAAAAATGAATGGGCTAGGCAAAGTAGGAGAAATATTCACAAAACATATCTGACAAAGGACTGGTATCCAGGATATAAAGAACTCTTTCAACTTAAAAATAAGACAAATATGCAAATTTTAAAGTGGGCAAAGGGTTTGAACAGACATTTCACAAAGGAAGATAGATGTGGTTAATGAACATATGAAAAGGTGCTCAACATCATTAGTCATTGGGTAAATATACATTAAAATAAGCATTAAAAATGAACATGAGATACCGCTACACATACACCAGAATAGTTAAAATGAAAAAGACTTACAAGACCAGGTGTTGGTGTGGATGGCCAGAATGCTCACACATTTTGGTGGGAATAAAAAATGATACAAATACTTTGGAAAACTGTCAGGCAGTTTCTTACAAAACTAAACATATACCAACCCTGTGACCCAGTAATTCCATTCCTAGGTATTTACACACAAGGAAAGCATATGTTCACAAAAGAGCTGTACAAGTTTTTTCATAGCATCTTTATTCATCAATAGCTCCAAACTGGTAATGATTCAAATATCCATCAATAGGAGACTACATAAATAAGCTGTGGTATATCCATATGATGGATACTATTCACTAATGAAAAGGAATAAACTACTGATACAAATATAACAACGTCAATGAATTTCAAAAAACGTTATGCTAAGTGAAAGAAGCTTTGTTCCAAAAGAGTGCACTCTCCATGATTCCTTTTATATGAAGCTCTGGAACAAGCTAAATTAATTGATCTGTGGTGAAAAACATCCTAAGAATGGTTGCCTTTGAGGGTGGGAATGAGGGCAGGAATTGACTTTGAAGGGGCGTGAGGAAACTTTCTGGAGCGATGGCAATGTTCTTTATCTTGATAAGGTTCTTAGTTACACAAGTGTATGCATTTGCTAAAACTTATTAAGTGGTACACTTAAGATCTGTGCATTTGCTTGCAATTTTATCTCAAAAAAAAGAACCATAAATAACTAGTTAATGATATGCATGAAGTGTTCCAGACTGAAGGTACTGGACATGTACAACTTACTCTGAAATGCATAAAACAGTAAGATGGAATGACAGATGGATAGAAAAATCAGTAAATGTATAATTATATAATAAAGCAAATACAGCAAAATGTTAGTGGTAGAATCTAGGTAGGGGAAACACAGCTGTTCACAGTGCAATTTTCTCAACTTTTCTGTGTATGTTTGAAAATTATCATAATAAAATTTTAGAAAAACAAAAGTAATCTAACGTGAGTTTTCAAACACTGACCACAATGTGCCAATTTCCAAGATATTTTCTGCTATTATTAAAAGTCTTAAAAAGCTCTAAGAAGGGCCATCTTTCTGTTTCTTTCCATTATTAAATGACCTGAGGTCAGTTCATGGTCAAATTCTATTTTTCTCCCCTATACTTGGTCATATGGTTTTTGACAGAGCTAACTGGTTCTAGTATTTTTCCATGCAGCTCCTATTTTCAACTTTTCCTGTTGATGTGCTCTTAACATCAGCATCTGGTGATCTCATCCAATTATGTATGTAAAAGGTGAAACATGGTTTTCATTACTGTGGTCTTTCTGACAAAAGAGGGTAACATAATTATTAATAAACTCACTATAAAACCAAAGCAGATTTTGACTAAATTCATTTTGGTATTTGCATGGTTCTAAATATTGTTTACAATACCCTAAAGAAAAAGCCAAAGAATTTAGGTGTCAAAATCATGACAAAAAGAAAAATAAAAAATCAATACAACATTGTAATATGCTCTCTAGAACATTATTGCAAATATTTTCTTAAATTTTATCTTTAAAGATATAGCTTCAGAATTCTGACATTCAAATTCAATTATAAAATACTATTTCTACAGTCCTTAAAACTGTTTCTGTAATGAATAACAAGGCTAAGTTACTGGTTTTGTTTTTAAAACCATAGATACAATTTATTTTAAGGACAAAGTGAGAACTTCCTGACTGAGGAAAAAGGGGAATGGAACATTTTCTGCCGATTTTGTGTCACATCTGTCTCTGTACATCAAGTAAAGGAAAAAGTAGTTTATGATGAAGGACGACGTTTATCTCTATTGCCAGGAACACTATTTTATATGATGAAAAAGACTTCCTTAAAACTAGAGTTTATCTGTGAAACTAGAGAGTGAGTATTCACAGTATTTAAACAGCAAACATAAAACTATTATCTAAAGCCCTCTCAAGTTTCATGATGGAAAAGTGACCTATAATTTTCAGCTAGAACAGTAAAAATCACAAACAGACATTTTTATTTTCAAAGGCGGAAAAGCCCAGTTATCACAATACTGAGGTACAGCTTTGCATTGTGTGAAATATTGACTTTACAATTGTAGAAAACATGGTTTTAATCTTTCTAAAGTTTCATAAAGCTTACTCAAAGTACCACCTACGTTTTTCCAGACACACAAAGGAAATGAGTTACACAACTGTCTTCATTAACACCAACCAGTAAAACAGAAAAAATAGTATAAAAGAGTAACAAGAGATTTCTCGTCGTTTACAGTGTTTAACGTTAAAGCAACATCACTTTGCTTAATGTCTACTAACAGAAAAGAAATACATTACAGGTAGACATAAAGAAAGTTGAACTGTAAGAGAAGGCAGAGGATTAAACCTATTAATTAGAGCCTATTAATTAAATCCTAACAATTTTCTTTTCTATTGTGCATCATAATTACAAATCAGTATTGAATATTTAGCAACAGCCATAGTTACATGATGCTAAACTACATCCTGTATTGGGAAATGGCTTCTGTAAACAAGGACAAGAACATTGACAAAAGATAGAGCTACTGACATTCAGGCACATTCATCTGGGAACCATTTTAATTATTAGGAAACTGAGGAGTTGGAAATGTTTTCAGGAAGGTAGCAGATGGAGGGCAAACCTGCGCAACAGAAAAGAGAAGCAGCTTAGCCTAAACTCTAGATGCCCCTATTCTATATTCACTGCTCCTAAATTCCTTTTCCTAGGATAGTAGTAATACCACCTTCCACTGACAGCATCTTTCATTTTCAAAATCGTTTTCACAATTATTTTCTCATGGATTCTCCCAACAATCTTGTGAGGCAGATAAGGCTGTTATTTTACAGATGAAGACACTGAAAACAGTCTATGTAGAGATTAAGTCAGTTCAGGGCCACACAGCTACAACTGGCAGGACTGCCACTGAAACTTAGCTTTCCAAACCCTAATCCTGTCCACTGCAACATAAACAATCCCAAACATCTAAGCTGGCTAGCAACATTTAGACCATAGGATATTGTAATGGTTGCTGTGGTTTAATGAAGCCAAACACTTAGATATCAAATAGCACCTGGACCCAATTACTAAATTCACCTTTTCCAAACTGTATCCCATCAATAACATGGGCTGTTAACAGGGATTCCAAGAAAAAAGTTACAATGACAAAATAAATTTGGAACATGCTATGTTTAAAAGAGTAAAACCACCAGAAAATGGTTTATTTATGGCAGACCTTCTCAGCACCATTAAATATGTTAATGTCTGTTCTCTCCAAGAAGGAATAAATTCAGTTAACCAATGAGCATTTTTTTTTTGAAATAGCATTTGGTTCAACAACGTATTTTGAGAAATGCTGGCTTAATTCATGTTAAGGGGAAGAAGAAAAATAGGTACTATATATGTTGAGCTTGTCATTTTCCATTCACTATCTCATTTAATCTTGACAAGAATCCTGAGAGATCGGTGCTATAATTATCCCCATTTTAGAAGAAAAAAGAAAAAAACCAACCATGAAGTTGAGTATCTTGTTTTAACTCACTCAGCTAGGAAATGGCAGAGCCGGCCCTTAATTAAGCCCAGGACATATCAGGCCCCCAAGCCTATGCTCTTTCCACTATATGAAACACTGCCTGCTATAATCTACAAGACTGGAATACTTAAAATTATAAACATAAGCACATAATACAAATCTTCGAATCTGACTTACTATGAGTAAAGGCAATGGGATCTATTGATATTTACAGACATTAGATGGGATGAAGTCTAATTTTTGTTTTGTTTCTCCAACTCATCTGGATAATGAAAATGGAATAATAACTTCATGACTACATCTACTCTAATGCCAAACCTGGAGGGACTATTCATTTCTAGGACCTAAATTACAATCAATTTTATTACACATCTCATATTTAATGTGCACAAATATCTTTCTGTATATGATAGGAGTAGGAAAATAATAGTGTGGCATGTCTACTTGTATCAATTTGCCAGCTATACACCATGCACACTGAAAGAGGCTCTATTCTATTTAAATTTGGTTGTAGTATTACAAAGAACCATGACATGTTTCTGTCTTCCTTGTTGACAAATAACAGAACAGCTTAGGGAATATAATAGAGTTACCCCCTACACAAATTCTCATTTACTAAAAGCTCCATATACTTGATACACAAGAAAGTCAAGCTCCTTTCACCATACCCTCATTCTAAGATCAAGGAAGGTCAGCCTCCTTGGTAGAGTACGCAGATGCAGTTCTAATATTAGAGAGGAAGACCAAACCCTTACTTGGTTTTTAGAATCCTATAAAGCTATAGGAAGCTGCTTTGGCAATCAGTTCAGTCTGCCAGAACGAAATGGCAGGCTGTGTTCCCAGTCATTAGGGCTGGAGAAGAGACCTTCCTATCTTTAGAGTTATTAGTCATTCCACACTAGTCCACCCATTCAAATCCATTTTTAGACAGGTAGACGAGTGGGTAATGTACAAAGGCTGCCCTCAATTCTTGTCTTCCTCTATGATCTCATCTATTCCTACTGACTCAATCATCACTTCTCTACCAATGACTCACAAATTGCCATCTCCAATCTGGGCCCTCTGGGGAGAGCTCCAGACTCATAGCTATTGATATTTCTGTACTGAAAATACATATCATGAGTCATTAGCTTACTGGACATCTCCCTCCACTAAATATCCCAGATTAATTTTAAGCTCTACAGGTCCAAAAGGCAAATTTATTAACTGTCCCCCACCCAAAATTTGGTTTTCCTCTTGGTTTCCCCATTTCAATAAATGTCAACACGATTCTCACAGCTGCCAATGCTAGAAAATCTTGAACTCACTCATCATCCCTTCCTCATTTGTCAATTCTAGTTAATTCCTCAAACCCCTTCTATCTTTGGATCCTTACCACTGCTGCCTTATTTCAGGCCCTCTCTCTTATCCCATTTTTTTTTTTCATTAGCCTCCTCAAAGGTTTCCCTGCCTCTAGTTTCTTCCCTTCCAACCCAACCTTCACATTACTGCCATTGTGATCAGGTCTTGGCAGAACACATTATGTCATTCCCTGGCATTAAGATGTTTAATGGTTTACTAATGCCTCTAGAGTAGAGTCCAAAATCCTTGGCATCGCTCTAAGAACCTTCAAAACTTACTTCCAACTTACTGTCCAGCTTTATCTCTAGACATCACTCTTCTCTGCCATGCATCCAATGCATTAGCCACAACCACAGTTAACACTGCCTGAGTGAGTCAAGTGCCTGCATGTCTCTCTGCTTTTATTAATGCTATATCCTATACCCAAGGTTATTCCATCACAAAACTAATGGTGGAACTAGTCAAACCAGTTGGAACTACTCAAAACCAGTATCATTTTCCCTGTGAAGGCTTCAGCTCTCCAATATATAAATAAAACTGATCTTTGTGCTTCTAGAGCTCTGCACATACTTCTGTAAGAGCTGTCATACTGTCTTTTTTTTTTTTTGCGGTACACGGGCCTCTCACCGCTGCGCCCCACCCCGCTGCGGAGCACAGGCTCCGGACGCGCAGGCCCAGCGGCCATGGCCCATAGGCCCAGCCGCTCCGCGGCACGCGGGATCTTCCCGGACCGGGGCACGAACCCGCGTTCCCTGCAACGGCAGGCGGACTCTCAACCACTGCGCCACCAGGGAAGCCCCATACTGTCTTTTTTAATGTGAAAAAAGAAATTCACATTTATTTACAGGTATAACAATTCATGCATTGATAGAGAGGTAGTAATATGATTGCTTTACTGTAGCCCAGTATAACCGATATGATTGCTTCATGGTAGCCTAGCCTATACACTAATGAATGAATCATTATACAATTTTTATATTGTCTTGTAATTAGACTGCATGAGTGTTTCCTCTGACTAGGCCAGGAGAAACTTAAGGGCAATAACAGCAGTTTGGTCATCTTGGAACCCTTAATGCATGGTCATAATTGTTAACTAAGAGGAGTAAATGCATGGCTATTAATCAAGGCTTCAGGATCATATGGACCTGGGTTCAAACCCCAGCTGTGCCTCTTACTAGCTGTGTGACCTCAGCCAATAACCTTACAGTTACTCTTTAAAAGCCTCGATTTATCTTAAATATAGGAATGAAAGCACTTAAAGCAGTGCCTAGCACATAGTAAGTTATCATTCTCCCCCTCCCATGCCAAGTGTAGACACAGAACACACCCACAGGAGTCTCCAGTGCCCTTTCCATTGACAATTACCAGAGTCCAGTGCCAGCCAGGCATAGCTAGGTTCACTGACAACCCTGAGAAGGAAGAAGAGAGAGAGACAAGAATGGGGACTGCTGAGAGAACAACAGAGCTGACAAGTCAAAGGATTGAAGATTGTTGACCCCCTCTCCCTTTTTCCCTATCCTCTACTTCATAGTCACAGCTCCTAAAATTTACCCTTGCTTTGCCATGGAAAGGCAAATCAAACTCTAGTTTCATTAATGGGGAAAAAAAGAGAAATCAGAGTGATAAGAAAAAGCTTTAAGCTTGATTGCTGTCGATCACTCTGCTTCCAGCTGTCAAGCTGATTAATAGTCTTCAAAGCTCCAAGGAGCTGGTAAGAACAGTTGCCATTTCAAAGTAAAAACAAAACCCACAAAACCCTCCTTTTCGAAGGAGAAGGAGGGTGAATGATAAAGAAATTGCTCAAGAGGAAGAAGGTTGGGGGGGCAAGGAGAGGTAGTGAAAAATGCATATGTACATTCAATTATCTTTGCCTGTAGTTTTCTGGTCTGTGTGAAAGCTATCCTCATTCAAACCCACTGAATAAAACAAGTAAAAGTTAGTAATATCTAGAGAGATGCTGATATATCATGATTTCTGCAAAGAGCTATCTCAATCAATCTAGCCTCTGTTTGAGCTCTATAGGAAAAAAAGCCTCCTTATGCAAGAATTGTCATTTGCAAATGAAGCTCCTGTCATACAGATTTCAGTGAACTAAAGATAAAATGACATTTCTGTCTCAAAACCATAAAAATTCACAAGTTGCTTCCAAGGATTTTTTTTCCCCCACACTGCCCTCCAAAATAAAGACTGAACATATTCCCAGTGATTCCAAAGTAAAAGCCTTTTAGTGAACCTGGTACATATGACTGTCAGACCTTGCTAGCCACACCTCAATTTTTTACATGTATCCCACTGGTCCCTCACAGGGACTCTTCAAGGTAGGTGGTACGCTACGCCAATTTTACAGTTGAAGAAAACAACATAAGTCACATAACTAATCAGTGACAGAGTAACAGCCTGAATTGGGTCTCTTGATCATCAAACCCAGGATTTGTTTGTCTTCCAACCCTACAGCTTATCTTAGTGAAAGAGCATAGGCGTTGCAGTCTAATGGACCTGGCTTTAAATCCTGGTTCGTCCCCTTAATAGAAATGTGACATTGGACAAGTTATTTCAATTCTCTGAGTTTGTTTCCTCATCTGCAGAAGGAGAGAATTTATACTTCTTTTAGAGAAATATAATAAAAATTAAATAGCTTAATATTTGTAAAGTACCTAACACAGTACTGAGCAAATATTCAGTAAATGGTAGCTATTATTATTACATCACGTTGTTTGTAACAGCATACACCATCCTGAATACTAGATTATGTTAAGCAACTGAAAACTACTTTCATTCATAAATTAGTGCCACAGACCTCAGGAAATGTCTTTAACATGGGGGAACAGAGAAAGGGAAAAGCTAGGGTAACACTTCCTTCTTTGATATATTTTTCTCATCCTTACAGGAGACACAGCGAGGTTTTCTTCCTTTCATCTAGGTAACAGAAGGTAAAAAAAAAATTTTTCTTCTAAGTGAGGTTACATTTCTTTTACTTCCCTATCCTTTTATGGTAGTCTTAAATCTAAAACCTTTCAAATACTTATCTTTGAGCTACCTTATTGACATATGTGCAAGTATTCCAGTATAAGAGAAACAGCCATGTTGTTTTATTTTTGCATTAAAAAAAACATAAACAGACCTGAATTTTCACAAACTAAAACCACTAAAAAGAAACTTTACAATAGGATTAGCTGTTGAATCAATACTGGTTCCTTTTTTTAGGAGCCAATAATCATTGAACATCTGAACAGATTATTTTTGTTCTTTCACTGCAGAAGCAAGGCATCAGACTGAAATTTTTCACACAATTCCACGTATTAATTTCCAGGGCAGAAAAACATCATAAAATTCATTTGACACACAACTGCAGATGCAATTTCTGAAGTGACTCAATGAGGTAGAGTTCTATTAAGCCACACAAAAATAATGCCTCTAATAAGAAATCACTTTAACTCTTTCTATAAAAGGAAAATGATGCTAGTTCTCAAAGATCCTTATAGTCCCATATCCATGGTGAGAAGTCAATAAGAAGTTATTGTAATCACTCCCATTCAAGCCACCCTCCTACCACCAAATCTAAATAATACCCCCATTACTCTCTTAGAGCACTACCCTTTTTTCCTTCATAAGCACAATTTATAATATAAAATTTAAGCATGTTTAATGTCTATTTCCCCCTACTAGGGTCCAAGGTCATCATGAGGGCAGGAGTCATGATCTGTTTTGTTGTTCACCTCTCAATACTCGGGGACTAGCAATACCCATAATCTCATCTGGTTTTACAACTGGTTTCTAATCATAATGTATACATTTCTTGAGAAGTGAGAATTCTTGGCAAATTTTAGTGTCTCCCACCTCAGTGCCAAAACATAAAGATGAAAAATGATATAGAGGAAAAGGGGATGTCAAAATAATGTCAAATCAATGGTGGAGAAACAGTGAACCCAGAAAGTGTCCTTTGAAATCCTGGTCAACCATAGCTCTACAACTCTCAAGAAACTTACTGGGATGAATTTTCCTAATACAATCCTATATGATCTCATCTAGTTTTGATCAACTATTTATCTGTGTAAAAAATTGTTTTTTCCACTATTAGTACCATAACATAATATTACTAAATAATATCCTTAAATGTGAAAAGAATGTGCAAACAGACATGATGATGAGACACCGTTATGGCATATTTTCACCTCATCAATTCAATTCATTTTATCCTTTCACTCATGCATTCATCCATTCTCATAAAACTATCTTTAATTCCACCAGATAGAATACACCACACCAACAGTGGTCTCTCGGGAGTGGTATGTGGGCAGAATGACATGTATATTTTTATGTATATGTGCATGTAATATACAGACATATACATTGCTTAAATTTTTATGATGAACATATGAATATTTTTGATTAAAGGCAAAAAGTTTTTTCAAACAAACAAAAACAGAAAACCAGAGACAAAATAATTGTTTACTTCTCTTTATCACAATTCCTAAATAATTCTTAACTAGACACAGTTGCTAAATAGAAAACAAAAATGTTGTTTGTCAGACCAAAGAGAAATCTAGCCCAGAAACTGATAGACATGTAATGGTGACATCAGTTCCTAACCCCACAAGATAATACTATTTAGATTAATATCCTTCTTTGGTCAAACTATTAAAGTATAACAATGTTTTCAACTTTTAGAAATAATAATATGGTTATTACATAAGACTAAAACATCAACAGCTGTATCTGTGACTTTCATTTGGGTTGACATCATAAATCCACTAAATACTTAACAGAATCGGATGTAAAGACTTCAAACACTGAATACTCGTTTTTAAAAAAGACTCTAAGAAATCATGAATTTGGATTAATTCAGTGAGGTAACATCATCATTTTCAATTTATTTAGTTTATTTTCTCTTTGAAGCAGTTACAGTAGAAAGTAAAGACTTATAGGAAACAAAATAAAACTAAACAATGACATATATGATTAGAAGAAAAGACTGATTGAGGATGTGCAGATGAACAATTATTGGTAGAAGTAGATTCTGTTCAAGTGTAAACTTTTGGTCCTATTGCACCTCCCTCCAGCAACTTCAAGATTAAAGTAAATGCCAATCTCTACATTCTGAATTGCTAATTGCTTTTCTAAATCATAGCACCTATTCTCGAACTTTCACATGTCAACAGCTCATTAATATCTACTGTAAATGTAGTTCTCTAAAAAGAACCACAGATTTTACATTTATTTAGAAAGATAACTGGCACACAAAAATAGAGCTCCTTCAATTACAATTTGGCAGAAGTTAACTTTAATTTAAAATCTGCCTGTGAATTTTATGACAACACAGCAATGAAATGACTATTTTAAATGAGATTAGCTGCTGTTGATAGTGATAATGCTTGGATAGTGCTTATAAATCAACAGAGGTTGTACTTAGGATTTTATAATGAGTCATTTCAGAACCATCAACTATCATCACTTAAATGGTATATAAATGTAAACAGTGTCAGGAGGTTAAAGTACTAAGTTGATCTTCACAAAATCATGAATGTAATCCATACACATAAAAAAACTCAAAGTACACTTTTGTCTGCTGTTATTCCTATAGCTTTTGTCTCAGTTAATATTTAATGTTTTAATGTAAGAAAGACTTTAACCAAGATTAGAAAAACAATACCACTCAACAGTTCATCAGGATGAAATAATCAGTTCAAGTCACTATTCTGCTGGCTAACTATATAAATCTTCCTGCAAAAAAAAGAGAGAATTTTACCTAATTCCTTATCATAACACTTAAGCTTATTGAGGCACAGCAGTTACACAATCTCATTAAAGTCACTGACTTTGTGAATTTTTAAATTAAAGAAAAAGATCATAAGGTGATTTTACAAATATACAAATGTGGTAAAAATTTGGGAAAATACCCTTTTTCCCAAAATATTAGAAATTTATAAATAAAAGCCATATGTATATGGATGTCCACATTTTGCTTATAACAGGAAACTGGAAACAGCCTCAAATACAGCAGTAGAGAATTGGTTAAATAAATTGCAGTGTGTTTGTATGAATAAAATAATATATAGCCCATTACAATTAATTGGAAAATCACATTTTTGGCAAGTTAAAATGTTGTTTAAGTATAAAACAAAAAAAAGTACATCTTCCCAGGAATGCAAGAATTTTTCAATATCCATAAATCAATCAATGTGATACACCACATTAACAAATTGAAGAATAAAAACCATATGACCATCTCAATAGATGCAGAAAAAAACTTTTGACAAAATTCAACATCCATGTATGATAAAAACTCTCCAGAAAGTGGGCATGCAGGGAACATACCTCCATGTAATAAAGGCTATATATGACAAACCCACAGCTAAAATCCATACTCAATGGCGAAAAGCTGAAAGCACTTCCTGTAAGATCAGGAACAAGGCAAGGATGCCTACTCTCACCAAACTTATTCAACATAGTATTGGAAGTCCTAACCACAGTAATCAGACAAGAAAAAGAAATAAAAGGAGCCCAAATTGGAAACGAAATAAAACTGTCACTGTTTGCAGATGACATCATACTATACATAGATAATCCTAAAGACGCCACAAGAAAACTACTAGAGCTCAATGAATTCAGTAAAGTTGAAGAATACAAAATTAATGAACAGAAATCTGTTGTATTTCTATACACTAACAATGAACTATCAGAAAGAGAAAGTAAAAAAAAAAACACCCCATTTACCATCGCATCAAAAAGAATAAAATACCTAGGAATAAACCTACCTAAGGAGGTAAAAGACCCATACTCAGAAAACTATAAGATACTGATGAAAGAAATTGAAGAGGATACAAACAGATGGAAAGATATACTGTCCTCTTGGATTGGAAGAAGTAAAATTGTTAAAATGACCATACTACCCAAGGAAATCTAAAGAGTCAATGCAATCTGTATCAGAATACCAATGGCATTTTCCACAGAACCTGAACAAATAATTCAAAAACTTTATGGAAACACAAAAGACCCCGAATAGCCAAAACAATCTTGAGTAAGAAGAACAGATCTAGAGGAATCATGCCCCCTGACTTCAGACTATAATACAAAGCTACAGTAATCAAAACAGTCTGGTACTGGCACAAAAACAGACACATAGATCAGTGGAACAGAACAGAGAGCCCAGAAATAAACCATGTACTTATAGTCAATTAATCTACAACAAAGGAAGTAAGAATATATAATGGAGGAAAGACAGTCTCTTCAATAACTGGTGCTGGGAAAACCAGACAGCTACATGTAAAAGAATGAAATCAGAACATTCTCTAACACATGAAAAGATGCTCAACATCACTAATCATCAGGGAAATGCAAATCAAAACCACAATGAGATATCACCTCATACTTGTCAGTATGACTATTATCAAAAAGAACACAAATAACAAATGTTGGAGAGGATGTGGAGAAAAGGGAAGCCCAGTAGGAATGATACCTAGTATTCAGAACTTGGTTTCTAAATCCCATTCTTAAATACACAGAGAGAGGGCTCTTGGAAAAGTGGTTGATTCTAGGGCTAGAACAGGGAAAACACAAGATGAGGCTGGAGCATCCTGCAGTGTCAGAAAGAAAGGAAGTGCTCAAACAAGGATAGGCTATTTCACAAGGACACAAGAACCAACTGGAAAGAACTCACAATGACCAAAGCTGAAACAATTTGAACAACAAAATAAACAATGGTAGTATGAGATTATAACCCATAGTATAAAATAAATATCTATGAACCCACAGTGATACATATAATTTAATAAATAAATAAATGAGGAAGAAGAGACAGCTCTTATTTACAGAAGAATTGCAATAAATAAGTGAAAATGGGAAGAGGAAAATAGAAAATGACCATTAGGCAAACATTAGTGTACCTTGGGGGAGATAATTTGAGACTATTAACAACTAAATGCAAAGTGGGATCCTGGACCAGAACCTGAAACAGAAATATAACATTATTGAAAAAAATCAGTGAAATTCAAATTAGGTCTACAGTTTAGTAGTTAGTATTCCACCAATATTAATTTCTCAGTTTTGATCATGGTACTACGGCTACATGAGATGTTAGCATTAGGAGAAGCTGAATAAAGTATATACAGAACCTCTCTGTACTAATTTTTCAACTTTACCACAAATCTAAAATTTGTTCAGAAAATCTTAATATTTTAATGCATTTAATGTATTATAATGTTTATAAAATTTACACACCAGGCAGATGCTCCACTGTTTATCCTTTGGCTTCATATGCCACCACCACCCCAAGTGCCAGAACACCACTACAGTTTGAGAAGCATGATTCTAATCTATTCAACAGTAGAACTTAATTGAGAAATAAGCAAAAATACAAGGTAATGATTTTCTACTTTGTCTACAAATTAGAATTAGTTAGAATAATTCAACTAATTGGTTTTTAATAAATACATACAGGTACATCAACAACAAAGACAGTGTGGTATATTTCAAAGAATGTTGGAATAGGAATAAGAACTGAGTTTTTCCCCAGTCATCTGCTTGTTTGACTATGGGCAAACCTCAACTTTCTCATCAACAGATAACTCCCTTCCAAACTACCATGAATCTACCATCTGTAGATGAGCAAGGACCAATGTTGCACTGAGCGTATATGAGGCGATTCTAAATTCCCATCACTAGAACAGTGGCTTGGCATATATAATATTTATCAAATATTTATTTAGGGACTGCTGTATTCCAGACCTCTCAGGCACTGGGGATATTAAGATGACTAAGACATGATCCCTAATCTCTAAAAGTCTAATAGAGCCAAGAGATCTATAAACAATAATAATACTGTGTGAAAAATATTATAAGAATGTACAGAAGACTTGAAAGTACAGGCAACTAGAAAAAATTAATACTACTTGGATTATCAAGGAAGACATCACTAGAAAGTGGTATACTAGCTATGTCCTAAAGAAGGAGTACTCTATTCGCATAGAATAGGGACCAGCATGAAAAAAGGCATAAAGATGTGAGAGAATACTGTATACTTAGAGAGAGTACATGATGGGATACTGTTGAAGCAGGCTGTAGGCGGAAGGGGAAATTTCTATGAGAATTTACAACTGCAAACTTGAACCACAGGTGATTATGTTGTTCTAATACATGCTACTCACATAAACCAAGAAACCTCAAGCCTAGAAATTAACATACAAATTGTTTTGAGCCAGTGTAGTAGATGATGGTTCCCCAAAGTTGTCGATGTCCTAATCCCCAGAAGCTGTGAATAAGCTTTCTTATATGACAAAACGGACTTTGCTAACATGCATAAATAAAGTATCCTGAGATGGGAGGAATATCCTACAGTATCCAGGTAGGCCCCAATGTAAACACAAGGTTCCTTATGAGAGAGGCAAGAAGGTCAGGGGCAGAAAAACAAGGTAGCATGATAGAGGGTGAAGTGAGGCTCTTGAAGATGGAAGAAGGGGCCATAAGCCAAGGAATGAGGTGGCCTCTAGAAGTTGAAAAAGATAAGGAAACAGATGCTCCCCTATATCCTCCAAAAGGAATGTAACACTGCCTGCCTACAACTTGATTTCAGACCCGTAAGATTCATTTCATACTTCTGACCTGCAGAACTGTAAAAGAATAACTTTGTGTTGTGTTAAGCTACTACATTTGTGGTAATTTGTTACAGCAGCAATAGGAACTAATATGGTCAGTAATAGCACTGGCTGACCAGGCAAAAGTAAATGCAAAACCACTTAGTACGAACATACCCCCTCAAACAGGTCACACAGCATTCCCACAGATAAAACCCCGCTAAAGAAAAACTGGAAATTTTAGGGAAAGGAAATAAGAAAAAGTACTGACCCTGAAGATGGAGAGAAAATGACAAAGAGCAGTATTAAACCTCAAAGAACTTCACATAAAATATTTCACACGTTTTTAAAAAAATGAATTGAAACACAAAGAAAGAACACGATGGCTTTAAAAAATAACCCAACAGGACTTCTAGAAATGAAAGTCATTGAAGAAAATGATAGCTAGGATAAATAGAAAATTAGACTCATCTAAAGACAGAGTTAATGAACTAGAGGTATGCAAACATTTTCTATAAAGGGCCAGATAGTAAATTTTTAGGCTTTGCAGACCACACAGTTTTTGTTACAACTACTTAACTCTTTGACTTTGTAGTGTGAAAGCAGCCATAGTCAATATGTAAACATGTATATCTATAAGTATATAATAAGCATGGTTGTGTTCCAATATGACTTTATTTAAAAAAAAAAAGTGGCTGACCTGTGGGCCATAGTTGCTAACCCCAGAACAAGAAGATAAAGCTGAGAAAACTACTCAGAATGCTGTATCAAAAGGTAAAAAGATGAAAAATATGAAAGTGACATTAAAAGGCATAAAGGATAGAATGAAAAGGTGCAATTTATAAGAGAATTTCCAAAAGAAAGAAGAGAGATGTTTGAAGAAACAGTTGAGGGTTTTCCCACCAACAAAAGGCATAAGTCATCTGATTTCAAGAAACAAAACAATTTCTGAACAGTATAAATAGAAATAAAATCCACACCTTGACAGATAAGAGGAAGACTATATAACTACAAAGACAAACAGAAGAATATCAAAGCAATCAGAAAATAAAAAAGAGAATTCACCTACCAAAGAACAACATTTCTCAACAACAATAAACAACAGTATTGTTAGAGTAATATAAGTTAACATTTACTAAGGGCTTACTATGTTTCAGGCACTGTTATAAATCCATTACATTGATTATTTTATTTAATCCAATAAACAATCTTATAAATTACTATTACAATTGCACTTTATATCAAGAAACTGAGTTACAGAAAGATTAATTAATTTGTCAAAGGTTACACACCTAGTAAGTGAAGAAACCAGGACTTAAACCCAGGTATACTAGCTTAAAAGCCCATATACAACTTCCCAGTTGGAGCCAAAGCACGGGAAGTTGGTTGAAATGTAAAAGGTACCATTGCTATGGAAAGTAGTAAGGCAGTTCCTCAAAAAATTAAAAATAGAATTACTATATCAATTCTGGGTATATATCTAAAAGAACTGAAAGCAGGATCTTGACGATATATTTGCACATCCATGTTCATAGCAGCATTATTCACTATAGTCAAGAGGTGGAAGCGAGTCAAATGTTTATAAACAGATGAATAAATATAGTATATACATACAATGGAATATTATTCAGCCTTAAAAAGGAAGGAAATTCTGACACATGATACAAAATGGATGAGCCTTGAGGACATTATACTGACTGAAATAAGCCAATCACAAAAAGACAAATAACGTATAATTCCAATTATATGAGGAATCTAGAGAAGTAAAATTCATGGAGACAGAAAGTAGAATGGTAGTTGCCAGGGCTGGGGGGAAGAGGAATGGAGAGTTATTGTTTAATGGGCATAGAGTTCAGGTTTGTAATATCAAAAGTCCTGGAGATCTGCTACACAACAATATGAATATACTTAACACTACTCAACTGTATACACTTAGAAATAGTTAAGATGGCAAATTTTATGTTATGTGTTCTTTTTACCACAATTTAAAAGTTATTTGCATTTAAACTTAGACATGCACTAGCTGGGTAAAGTTAGAAAAATTACTTAACCTCTCTATGCCTCACATCCCACCCCCATTTGCTAAATTGGGATAACACCACCCTCCTCACTCAGCTGTGACGAGAGTTAAATTATATAACGTGCAAAGAAACTGATATGGGAAGTAGCTTACAGTGTGAGCACAACAAATAACTTTGGGAAATTTAAGATTTTATTTTCAATTTTAGGTTAATTAACATTATCAGAAATAAATTTGAATTTACATTCTTATTAAGCCTTTTTAAAGCACACTGGCCCAGTACCTCAGCTTTCAAGGCAGCAAGTTTTTCAGCATGTGAATCCATATGTCAAAAAGACTGAATTAAGACATTAACACAGCAGTTACACATATGATAGTGAAAGAGAATTCCAAGAGCAGGACTTGAGAACAGAAACTAATCTAATTTAGAAATTTCATTCAATAACTGAGGAGTTATGCTTTGAAAATAAATTTAGAAAGGGTAAATGAACTAATACCACTTTTGGATTCCTACATATTTACAATGGGATAATATATGAGAAGGCACTGTGAACTATAGCAAATCTTGTTATTCTTAGTATTCTGACATTCTGAAAAACTTGCAGTTACTATCAAACAGAAAATATAAAGTCATTATTTCTTGTTTCCTTTCTACTCCTATTTAATGAACAATTAAAGGGCCAAAATACAACAGTCAAAAGCACTAAATAAATAGGCAAAAAGTTAAGGGTTTGTTTCAGGAGGAAGCAGGAAGGGAAAGATTTATGCTTTATCTTAAACTTGAATTTTCCATTAACTTCCTTTTTATCATCACATTTAAGGAAAAAGGGGAAAACAAAATTCTAGATATTCTAGATTTTTCTAATAGTTTAAATTTTGATGAATTTTAAGAAAACCACATACTCTTATCAGCTGATTTTTTCAACAATCAAATACAAAGCCTAAAATACAACAGCATATACAGGTTTTACACACCCACACATGTATATAATTAAATGGTCAGGTGTGAGGTTTCCAAGCCTCTTGGAGAATTATCATTTAAAAAAACAAAATCACTCATGTGAAAAATAAAATTATGGTACATTTGGTTTATCCTCAAAGGAAACAGTACACTATTTCACAGAGTATAATAGTAAAGCCTGTACATTATATATTTCACGTTTTTGGTGAAAATTAAACAATTCCAATTATTTTCCTAACTTAAAAAGTTTATATAGGATGTATATATATACACAAACACGTGTGTATATTTAAATTTTAATTTTGTATAGAGGTATTTAGGAAGTATCAAATGCTACCATTGATAAACTTACGAATCAACATGCAGAACCCTCTGGCCACTTCTTGAACATGCAGCCGCAATGATGGATTCAGGCAAACCTATAAAAACATACACCTATATCATTTAGAATGTAGAAATATATATATATATATATATATATTAAAAAAACACAAAAAATATTCATGCCGTCGCTGTATAGAAGAGTTTAACAAAAGAGGCTCATTCTTGTATTCAAAATTATAGTTTGTATTATTATGCTGTTGAATGATGTTTCTTAAACATATACTACTAATACTGAAAATTTTATCATGTGGAAGAGAGGTTTTTAAAAATCAAGTACTTAAACTCTTTTTATCTACCAATTACCATAAATGAGCAACTGTCAAAATATTGTTCATATAGCACTTTGTTATTTAGAAACTATGTTCAGGAGGGTGGGAGGGAGGGAGGGAGACGCAAGAGGGAAGAGATATGGGAACATATGTATATGTATAACTGATTCACTTCGTTATAAAGCAGAAACTAACACACCATTGTAAAGCAATTATACCCCAATAAAGATGTTAAAAAAAAAAAAAAAAGAAACTATGTTCACACACTAGCTCATCTGATTCTCCCAAATGCACTGAGAGAGAAGGATCTGTATACACATTTTAGAGATGAAGAAGAAACTAGAGTGCAAATTGGTTAACTTGCTGCCCAATGCTTTACAAAAAAAAAAGTTCTAGAGTTGAAATTTTAACCCAAATCTTAACTCCAAGCCACAGTGCCTCTTTGGGGGAATGGCATACATTTTTCAGTTTAAGCAATAGCTTAACTAATTTAAAAAGAGGCCATTTACATGATATATTATTTTACTTCTGGTTAATACAGCAGTTTGATAAGAATATTACTGTTTGGGAATTAAATTAAGCCACACCATAAAGTTTGTTATCATAAAAGGAAATATATATATTACTACTACCAGTACCAAAAAAATTTACTAAATATAACAATTTTATAATAAAAAATTCAGATGTTCAGCTACATCAACTAGTTAATACTCTATGTTGTAAATTTAAGACTCTTCCATAACCTTTTATCATAAGAGCTACCATTTCAACAGAGGCTATTAAATCTTTTATATCAGTCCGATGAACAAAGCATGTTTTGAAAGTTTAGTGCTGCTACTGTTTCACTACAATGAGATACCATGGACCTCTTGGAATTTTACCTAGTAGAAAAGAAATAGCATTCTTTTGGCAAGGGTTTAAACTACACACTAAGCATCAAGGATTTCAAGAAAAGAGAATGATTATCTTCTTTATGTAAAAAGCAATATGCATATGGAAGCAACTTATGTAGTCAATCTGTAGTTAAAACCACATTAAACAAAAGATTCAGCTGCATTCATGGAAGAACTAGAGTTTTCTAGTGGTGAACGCTTTGTGGGTATAAAATGTTTGGTTCAAAAAAGAAGTTCTGACCAAATGTACTGAATATAGCCATTAAATATCAATTATTGGAAATAAGCCATCATAAAGTTGCAACCTTAACTTTGGATATAATACACAGGAAAAAATTTTGTGGTGTAGGAGGAAATAGAAGAAAGGAAAATTCTAAATAGTTAAGCATACTTAGTTCTTCAAACGGTTAAAACTGTATTGTTCTAATGTCTTTTGTCTTAAGACTAACTGAATTTTTATATCTAAAAAATAACTTTCCTTATTAATGAAATTCAGTCACTATGGTACTGTAAAAGCTGCTAAGTGGCTTAAAAAGGACAATAGCAAAGAAATATTCAGGAAGCAGGATTAGTAGTATGTTTATGTGTGTAATAATGACAGCATTAATAATACATCACCAAACATCAGTACAGGGCTTTATGATTCACAATGCATTTTCATACACATCATCTCATTTATTCCTCATTATAACTCTGGGAAGCAGGCAGTATTATCCATGCGAAAAAAATGGGATGAGAAATGTTAAATAACTTGCCAAAGATCAAGTAATTCAGTAATTCGGCATCACAAATTCAAATTACCATGGTAAATTCACTCTCTCCAACTTGGACAAGAGTCTGAGAATGAGGATGTAAGGGCAGGATAGCAACGTAATGAAATGGGCATGGTCCCAGTCAGACAGAGCTAAGTTTGAATCTTAGTTTTGCTGCTTAACTAGCTATGAGATCTCAGGCAAGTCACTTGACTTCTCTTAGCTTTTGTTTCTTCATCCATCAATGGGAATACCACCATCTACCTCATAGGGTTGTTCAGTTGTTAGCAGAGGGTACTTGCTCTATAAAGAATACCTACTTTTATTTTCTTCAGAAAGATATTTTAGAAGCACTACATTTTCACCTAAATACTACTCCAAACATACACCCATTTTTACCAGATGCCAACTCCAATGGCAAACAATAATAAAATTACCCTCCTCTATTTGGATCAAATTAGCTGTTACTTTGGATAGGCAAATAGGCATGTGGTTATTCCCACGGTTGCGATCAACACAGTCAGGAGTCATGTCTCTGCTGACAAGGCAAAACCAAGGATAGATTTCAATACTGAACATGATTTAAGTTCAAATTACATAAAACCAAAATGATTATCATTTGTGTTTTCCCTTAATATTTCCATCCAGACATCCCCTCAAGTTCGTGAAACTGATAGGCTATTTCTGTGTTAAATGGTAAGGGCCTATTATCTTCATGCTTTTTTTTTTAACTGTGAATAAATTTTAGTAAATGTAGAGTCATGCAACTACCACAACAATCACGTTTTAGAACACTTCCATCACCACCAAATTTTCCTCAAGCCCCTTTGTAATTAATCTTCATCCCTTCCTCATGCCCCAGGAAACCAGATTTGCCTTTTCTAGAATTTCATGTAAATGGAATCATACAGAACAGTATATATAATTTTTTCTTGATTTTTTTACTTAATATGATAATTTTGAGATTCATCCATGTTGTTGTACCAGCACTCCATTTTTTCTAGTTGTTACTAATCCATTGTATATCATCATTTTCTTTTTTTATCTGTACATCAGTTGATGGGCATTTCGATTGTTTCCAGTTTGGGACTATCATGAAATAATGATACTATGAACATTCATGTATAAGTCTTCCAGTGGACATATGTTTTCATTTCTCTCAGATAAATACCTAAGAGTGGAATTGCTGGGTCATATGGTAAGTGTATTTTAACATTTTAAGAAACTTCATTTTTTGAAATGGCTATATAGTTTTGCATTCCCACCAGCACTGTATGAGATTTCCAGTTCCTCCACACTGTCACCAATTCTTCTTATTTTTAGTCTTTTAAATCTTACCAACTCTAGTGTGGGTATAGTGGCACCTCATTGTGGTTTTAAGTTGCATTTCGCTGAGAATCTTTTCATGTGCTTTTTGACCATCCATATAGTTTCCTTTGTGTGGTATCTATTCAAGTATTTTTCTCATTTTATTATTGGATTGCTTTATAATTGAGTTGTAAGAGAATTTTATATTGTCTGGATACAAGTCCTTTTTCAAATATATGCCTTACAGGTATTTTCTCTTTATCAATGGCTTACCTTTTCATTTCCTGTGTTTTTGATAAGCTAATGTTTTAATCTTTATGAAGTCCAACTTACTATTTTTTCTTTTATGATTCATGCTTTTTGTATTCTATGTAAGAAACTTTTACTTGATTCAAAGTCACAAAGATTTTCTCCTAAATTCTTCTAGAAGATTTACGGCGCTAGCTCTTAGATTTAGGCCAATGATCTGGGTTTTTTTTTTGTTTGTTTTATGTTTTTATTGGGGTATAGTTGTTTTACAATGTTGTGTTAGTTTCTACTGTACAGCGAAGTGGAATTCCCTGTGCTATACAGCAGGTTCTCATTAGTTAACTATTTTATACATATTAGTGTATATAGGTCAATCCCAATCTCCCACTTCATCCCACCCCCACCCTTTCCCCCTTTGGTGTCCATATGGCAATGATCTGTTTTGACTTAAATTTTGTGTATGTCATGAGGAAAAGGTTTAGGTACCTCTCTTAATGTCGATATCCAATTATTCCAGCATGATTTATTGAAGACTATTTCCTACCTTGGTAACTTCATCAAAACTCAATTGACCATGTCAGTGTGGGTCTGTTTCTGGACTCTCTGTTGCATTAATCCATGTGTCTATCCTTATGCCACTACCACACTGTCTTGATTATTGTACATTTTACGGTTAAGTCCTAAAATCAGGTAGAATAAGTCCTCCAACTTCATCCTTTTTAAATATTGTCTTGGCCATTCTAGATCCTTTGAAGTGCTGCATTTTCAATACGCTTTAATGTTATATAATGCTACACAGTTTTATAGACAAAGAAGCCACAGACACATAGAGGTCTGGACAATTTGTCTGACTTTACAAGGTTGGGCTCCCTGTCTCTTTGTGGCCACAACTCACTTTCCTACTGGAATGTCAGCTTCATAAGAGCAGGGACTGTGTATATTTTATTCACCACTGAATCCCCAGTAAAGCAGCGCTTGTGGTAGGTTTTCAACAAATATGTGTTGAACAGAAGATATCTTCATGCTTAGAATGATTAGAGCGACAGACTAATAATACAGTTAATAATGTCTTCCTGGCCAGGATTTCATATTTCTTCCCATCCATTCAATAAACACCGAGTTCCTTGAACAGAGGAGGCACATAGTAGATTCTCTATAAATACCTGTTTAAGGAAAGAAAAGAAGAAATACATACAATAATGGGGAAAGGGAAGAGAGAGAGAGGGATAGAACAGACTGTGATAGGTAGTGAGGGGAAAAAAAAGATAAAGGCAATGCCTAGCCTAAAAGAGCTCAGAGTCTAAAGAATAAGAATTTAAAGGGACTGAAATAATAAAGGTAATTAAAACTGTTAGAGGAACACAAAGGAAAGAAGCATTCCCTCTGTAGAGGTGAGTCATGGAAAGCTCCAAGGAGCAGGGGACACTAACCAGCTGGGTCTTTCAGATCTGTAATAACACAACTGAAAAGTGTAGAAGAAAAAAGCTGAAGGAAAAGGGAAAGTGGAAGGGAATATTCTTGGCGAAGGGTGAAGGAAGAGAGTACCAAAAAGTGATGGCCCAAAGAGTGGTTGGAGCCAAACTGTGGAGTCTGAACTTGAACCTGTAAGCAACAGGGAGTCTAAGATTTTAGCCATAAGAACAAGATCTAATCAGTGTTTCAGAAAAATAACTCTAGGCACAGCACGAAGGATGACTTTGCATAAAACTGGAGCTTTAGGTTTCATTTTTTTTTTAATTCTTATTTAGGAAAAGTTAACATAATTAAACTTTTTGGTCTTACTTATAATTTAGCAAAATAAGTAAAACAACTAACTGCTTGTTTTGTTTAAATTAATATTTATAAGCTCAATTTTAATAGCTTTTAAACCCTTGACTAATTTCAAAATAAAGCCTTTTTTTTTTTAACACTTGGCACCATAAAAAGTGAACTACTTAGCTTCTGAATCATTACTCAAATTCACACAACATCCTTGTGAGGCATTTATATGGAACATATATAGGCTTATTACAATGAATTATACAGTCTCTCCCACAAGGGAAAGCCAGACATGAGTTAGAAACAAATAATCAGGGTTAAGTCACACAGCATTACACTGGAAACACACTGTAAAAAATCTGAGTACAAATATACAAGTACAATGTTTTCAACTGTAATATAGGGCTAATAATATATCTCATAGGGATATATGGAAGAATAGGTTAAAAAATGATATAAAACACCTTACACAGTGTCTCCTAGCATGTCGCTGACATTCAATAAATATTGGTTCTCTTCCCTTCTCTTCCTACCCCTTCAATAACAAATCTGAACTTACCTGAAGTTATACTTAAGCTATTTGAAGGGAAAAAAACTACCATTTGTTTACTATTGACTTAAGTTATCCTCAAAGATCTAACAACTTAAAATAGTTTCTTGAAAAGAAAGTCCAATAGCCTTTTCTATACGTACACTATAGGGCTTTTCCAGATGTATGCTACAGAAGTTCATCAAATACTTAATATCATTTAAACATTTCACATCATTAAATATGATCATTAAATTCATTAGTGAGGCTGTTTCAAAGAACTCTGCCAAAGGATTGTAGGAAAAATGTATAAATCTGATGCAAGATCATCAATTTTACTGGCAAGTCATTTTTATCAAACACAGGTAAATACTAGGTATTATATTAGCATTTCATAACAGCTTGTAACAGGGGAAACTGAGGTTTGTTACATTACGTCCCTCTAAGTTGAGGTTCTGTTATAAAGTTGGCAACTAGAAAAAATATATTAGAAGCTTATAGAATGTTATATGATCATATAACAAACACATAGTCCCAGCTCTATGATTTTCCAAAACCTGTCTAGATAAAAAGATGTTTCACTATCAAACGAAGCTAAGCTAAAATCAAGCCCAAAAAGGTATGAAATTAGCATTTTCAAGAATCTTATCTAAAATATTTTATAGGAATGAAACCATTATTTATTCATTTTTCAAAATCCCCTTTTAATCCAAATCCTTAATGTTGAACCTCATCACTTACAACTACAATATTTAGGTTAGCACTCTATGATCTATTCTTAAAATTGTATTAGTATCTGGAATTGATTTTTCCTAACACTATACTTACATAAGATAAGCATTAAATACTTACACCACTCCCAGCATATCAAACAATATACAACAGATTCCCCTGACAGGACTTTGATGACCTGGCAAAGCCTGAGTGCTTTCAGCCCAAATCATATGAAACCATAAATCACTCTTTATTTTATAGAACATTTCAAAATGGATTCCTGCTTTCTACCTTGAAAGTCATTTCATGTGTTATTTATAACTATTGAAGACCACAATGGAAAGAAAATTACATACAACTAGAAAATTTACTGCGACTTTTTATAAAGAATAACTTCTTTTTTTTAGGAATAAAGTAGAATTACTGGCAAGGAAAAACTTGTGAGTATAAGAAGCTTTCAGAGAGCCACATCCTTTACTATTTAAACAACCCTATGTACAGACCTTCTGTACCATCGTAAACAAAGCATAAACAACATTAGGTACAGAACTGACTAGATTAAGCAATGCAAAGGTAAAACGACCCACTTAACTCATGTCACAGCTGCTCAAAGTGACATCACAAAATTAGACAGAAATTAAATTTCAACGCAGGTTTAAGTAGTTTTGTTCATTCCTATTAAATAATAAGTTAAAAGGTTTATATCTTATATTTACTTTTTAGTGGTTACCTTAAAAAGAAAAAAAACTGCCAGTGAAGTAGCTTAGGGAAACTCCAAGAAGTATAGATAAAAAGACTGTTTTTAAATTGACAATTATTGTAATTCAGTTTGACCCACACGAAATATCAAACATACTAATAAATTTAATATCTATGGACTTCTTCCTCATGGGAGAAAATACTGTTAATAATATCTATGTAGGGGAGCAGCTGCTGCAGCTTGCAGGTGTGGTGGGGGCCGGCCGAGCTGACCAAGCACAGACCCGGCGCGGCGGAGCTGTGGCCCTGGGGCAGCCCGCGCCGGGGACATGCGCTGATTCGATCCCTCCGGAGAAGTCTGACACCTACCGAGTAGTCTTTCAATTCCTACAAGAAATCAAGAAAAAGAAAGCATTTGTGGGGGGTGCTGGGAAGATGGCGAAAGAGTAAGAGGCGGAGATCACCTTCCTCCCCACAGATACACCAGAAATACATCTACACGTGGAACACCTCCTACAGAACACCTACTGAAGGCTGGCAGAAGACCTCAGACCTCCCAAAAGGCAAGAAACTCCCCACGTACCTGGGTAGGGCAAAAGAAAAAAAAGAAAAAACAGAGACAAAAGAATAGGGACGGGACCTGCACCAGTGGGAGGGAGCTGCGAAGGAGGAAAGGTTTCTACACACTAGGAAGCCCCTCGCGGGCGGAGACTGCGGGAGGCGGAGGGGGGAGCTTCGGAGCCGCGGAGTAGAGCCAGCAGCAAGGGTGCGGAGGGCAAAGCGGGGAGATTCCCGCACAGAGGATTGGTGCCGACCGGTACTCACCAGCCCGAGAGGCTTGTCTGCTCACCCGCCAGGGCGGGCGGGGCAGCGAGCTGAGGCCTGGGCTTTGGTCGGAGCGCAGGGAGAGGACTGGGGTTGGCGGCTTGAACACAGCCTGAAGGGCTTAGTGCACCACGGCTAGCGGGGAGGGAGTCCGGGGGGAAAAGTCTGCACCTGCCGAAGAGGCAAGAGACTATTTCTTCCCTCTTTGTTTCCTGGTGCACGAGGACAGGGGTTTAAGAGCGCTGCTTAAAGGAACTCCAGAGACGGGCACGAGCCACGGCTAAAAGCGCGAACCCCAGAGACGGGCCCGAGCCGCGGCTAAAAGCGCAGACCCCAGAGACGGGCGGGAGACGCTAAGGCTGCTGCTGCTGCCACCAAGGGGCCTGTGTGGGAGCACAGGTCACTATCCACACCCCTCTTCCGGGGAGCCTGTGCAGCCCGCCACTGCCAGGTTCCCGGGATCCAGAGACAACTTCCCCGGGAGAATGCACGGCGGGCCTCAGGCTGGTGCAACGTCATGCCGGCCTCTGCCGCCGCAGGCCCGCCCCACACGCAGTGCCCCTCCCTCCCCTCCCCCAGCCTGAGTGCGCCAGAGCCCCCGAATCAGCTGCTCCTTTAACCCCGTCCTGTCTGAGCAAAAAACAGACGCCCTCCAGCAACCTACACGCAGAGGCAGGGCCAAATCCAAAGCTGAGCCCCTGTGAGCTGTGAGAACAAAGAAGAGAAAGGGAAATCTCTCCCAGCAGCCTCAGAAGCAGCGGATTAAAGCTCCACAATCAACTTGATGTACCCTGCATCTGTGGAATACATGAATAGACAACGAATCATCCCAAATTGAGCAAGATCTTCGAGAGCAAGATTTATGATTTTTTCCCCTTTTCCTCTTTTTGTGAATGTGTATGTGTATGCTTCTGTGTGAGATCTTGTCTGTATAGCTTTGCTTCCACCATCTGTCCTAGGGTTCTATCCGTCCATTTTTTAAAATATATTTTCCTAATAATTAATTTTAATTTTAATAACTTTATTATACTTTACGTTTGTTCTTTATTCCTTCCTTCCGTCCTTCCTTCCCTCCTTTAGACAACAAATCATACCAAATTGAGGAGGTGGACTTTGAGAGCAAGATTTATGGTTTTTTCCCCTTTACCTTTGTGAGGGTGTATGTGTATGCTTCTGTGTAAGATTTTGTCTGTATAGCTTTGCTTCCACCATTTGTCCTAAGGTTCTATCCGTCCTGTTTTTTCCCTAAATAATTACTTTTTAATTCAATAACTTTATTATACTTTATTTTATTTTACTGTATCTTCTTTCTGTCTTTTTTCCTTCCTTCCCTCCTTCCTTACTTCCTTCCTCCCTCCCTCCTTTGTTTCCTTCTTGCCTTTTCTCTCTTTCTTTTTCTTTCTTCCTTCCTTTCTTCCTTCCTTCCTTCCCTTCTTTCTTTCTTTCTTTCTTTCTACCTTCCTACTTCTACTAATTCTCTCTACTTTTTCTACCTTTTATTCTGAGCCGTGTGGATGAAAGACTCTTGGTGCTCCAGCCACGAGTCAGGGCTCTGCCTCTGAGGTGGGAGAGCCAACTTCAGGACACTGCTCAACAAGAGACCTCCCAGCTCCACAGAATACCAAACGGCGAAAATTTCCCAGAGATCTCCATCTCAACGCCAGCACCCAACTTCACTCAATGACCAGCAAGCTAAAGTGCTGGACACCCTATGCCAAACAACTAGCAAAACAGGAACACAACCCCACCCATTAGCAGAGAGGCTGTCTAAAGTCATAATAACTCCACAGACACCCCAAAACACACCACCAGACGTGGACCTGCCCACCACAGAGACGAGATCCAGCCTCATCCACCACAACACAGGCACTAGTCCCCTCCACCAGGAAGCCTACACAACCCACTGAACCAACCTTAGCCACTGCAGACAGACATCAAAAACAGTGGAAACTACGAACCTGCAGCCTCCAAAAAGGAGACTCCAAACACAGTAAGATAAGCAAAATGAGAAGACAGAAAAACACACAGCAGATGAAGGAGCAAGATAAAAACCCACCAGACCTAACAAATGAAGAGGAAATAGGCAGTCTACCTGAAAAGGAATTCAGAATAATGATAGTAAAGATGATCCAAAATCTTGCAAATAGACAAAATGCAAGAAACATTTAACAAGGACCTAGAAGAAATAAAGATGAAACAAGCAACGACAAACAACACAATAAATGAAATTAAAAATACTCTAGATGGGATCAATAGCAGAATAACTGAGGCAGAAGAACGGATAAGTGACCTGGAAGATAAAATAGTGGCAATAACTACTGCAGAGCAGAATAAAGAAAAAAGAATGAAAAGAACTGAGGACAGTCACAGAGACCTCTGGGAAAACATTAAATGCACCAACATTAGAATTATAGGGGTTCCAGAAGAAGAAGAGAAAAAGAAAGGGACTGAGAAAATATTTGAAGAGATTATAGTTGAAAACTTTCCTAATACGGAGAAGGAAATAGTTAATCAAGTCCAGGAAGCACAGAGAGTCCCATACAGGATAAATCCAAGGAGAAATACACCAAGACACATATTAATCAAACTGTCAAAAATTAAATACAAAGAAAACATATTAAAAGCAGCAAGGGAAAAACAACAAATAACACACAAGGGAATCCCCATAAGGTTAAAAGCTGATTTTTCAGCAGAAACTCTGCAAGCCAGAAGGGAGTGGCAGGACATACTGAAAGTGATGAAGGAGAAAAACCTGCAACCAAGACTACTCTACCCAGCAAGGATCTCATTCAGATTTGATGGAGAAATTAAAACCTTTACAGACAAGCAAAAGCTGAGAGAGTTCAGCACCACCAAACCAGCTTTACAACAAATGCTAAAGGAACTTCTCTAGACAAGAAACACAAGAGAAGGAAAAGACCTATAATAACGAACCAAAAGCAATTTAGAAAATGGGAATAGGAACATACATATCAATAATTACCTTAAATGTAAATGGACTAAATGCTCCCACCAAAAGACACAGACTGGCTGAATGGATACAAAAACAAGACCCATATATATGCTGTCTAAAAGAAACCCATTTAAGACCTAGAGACACAACCAGACTGAAAGTAAGGGGATGGAAAAAGATATACCATGCAAATGGAAACCAAAAGAAAGCTGGAGTAGCAGTTCTCATATCAGACAAAATAGACTTTAAAATAAGGACTATTAGAAGAGACAAAGAAGGACACTACATAATGATCAAGGGATCGATCCAAGAAGAAGATATAACAATTGTAAATATTTATGCACCCAACATAGGAGCACCTCAGTACATAAGGCAAATACTAACAGCCATAAAAGGGGAAATCGACAGGAACACATTCATAGTAGGGGACTTTAACGCCCCACTTTCACCCATGGACAGATCATCCAAAATGAAAATAAATAAGGAAACACAAGCTTTAAATGATACATTAAACAAGATGGACTTAATTGATATTTATAGGACACTCCGTCCAAAAACAACAGAATACACATTTTTCTCAAGTGCTCATGGAACATCCTCCAGGATAGATCATATCTTGGGTCACAAACCAAGCCTTGGTAAATTTAAGACAATTGAAATTGTATCAAGTATCTTTTCCGACCACAACGCCATGAGACTAGATATCACTTACAGGAAAAGATCTGTAAAATATACAAACACATGGAGGCTAAACAATACACTACTTAATAATGAAGTGATCACTGAAGAAATCAAAGAGGAAATAAAAAAATACCTAGAAACAAATGACAGTGGAGACATAACGACCAAAAACCTATGGAATGCAGCAAAAGCCGATCTAAGGGGGAAGTTTATAGCAATACAAGCCCACCTTAAGAAGCAGGAAACATCTCGAATAAACAACCTAACGTTGCACCTCAAGCAATTAGAGAAAGAAGATCAAAAAAACCCCAAAGCTAGCAGAAGGAAAGAAATCATAAAAATCAGATCAGAAATAAATGAAAAAGAAATGAAGGAAATGATAGCAAAGATCAATAAAACTAAAAGCTGGTTCTTTGAGAAGATAAACAAAATAGATAAACCACTAGCCAGACTCATCAAGAAAAAAAGGGAGAAGACTCAAATCAATAGAAATAGAAATGAAAAAGGAGAAGTAACAACTGACACTGCAGAAATAAAAAAGATCATGAGAGATTACTACAAGCAACTCTATGCCAATAAAATGGACAATCTGGAAGAAATGGACAAATTCTTAGAAATGCATAACCTGCCAAGACTGAATCAGGAAGAAAGAGAAAATATGAACAGACCAATCACAAGCACTGAAATTGAAACTGCGATTAAAAATCTTCCAACAAACAAAAGCCCAGGACCAGATGGCTTCACACGCGAATTCCATCAAACATTTAGAAAAGAGCTAACAGCTATCCTTCTCAAACTCTTCCAAAATATAGCAGAGGGAGGAACACTCCCAAATTCCTTCTACAAGGCCACCATCACCTTGATACCAAAACCAGACAAGGATGTCACAAAGAAAGAAAATTACAGGCCAATATCACTGATGAACATAGTTGCAAAAATCCTCAACAAAATACTAGCAAACAGAATCCAACAGCACACTAAAAGGATCATACTCCATGAGCAAGTGGGGTTTATTCCAGGAATGCAAGGATTCTTCAATATATGCAAATCAATCAATTTGATAAACCATATTAACAAATTGAAGGAGAAAAACCATATGATCATCTCAATAGATACAGAGAAAGCTTTTGAAAAAATTCAACACCCATTTATGATAAAACCCCTGCAGAAAGTAGGCATAGAGGGAACTTTCCTCAACATAATAAAGGCCATATATGACAAGCCCACAGCCAACATCATCCTCAATGGTGAAAAACTGAAAGCATTTCCACTAAGATCAGGAACAAGACAAGGTTGCCCACTCTCACCACTCTTATTCAACATACTTTTGGAAGTTTTAGCCACAGCAATCAGAGAAGAAACGGAAATAAAAGGAATCCAAATCGGAAAAGAAGAAGTAAAGCTGTCACTGTTTGCAGATGACATGATACTATACATAGAGAATCCTAAAGATGCTACCAGAAAACTACTAGAGCTAATCAATGAATTTGGTGAAGTAGCAGGATACAAAATTAATGCACAGAAATCTCTGCCATTCCTATATACTAATGATGAAAAATCTGAAAGTGAAATCAAGAAAACACTCACATTTACCACTGCAACAAAAAGAATAAAATATCTAGGAATAAACCTACCTAAGGAGACAAAAGACCTGTATGCAGAAAATTATAAGACACTGATGAAAGAAATTAAAGATGATACAAATAGATGGAGAGATATACCGTATACTTGGATTGAAGAATCAACATTGTGAAAATGACTCTACTACCCAAAGCAATCTACAGATTCAATGCAATCCCTATCAAACTACCCCTGGCATTTTTCACAGAACTAGAACAAAAATTTTCACAATTTGTATGGAAACACAAAAGACTCCGAATAGCCAAAGCAATCTTGAGAACGAAAAATGGAGCTGGAGGAATCAGGCTCCCTGACTTCAGACTATATTAAAAACCTACAGTAATCAGGACAGTATGGTGCTGGCACAAAAACAGAAATATAGATGAATAGAACAGGATAGAATGCTCAGAGATAAACCCATGCACATAGGGTTACCTTATCTTTGATAAAGGAAGCAGGAATGTACAGTGGAGAAAGGACAGCCTCTTCAATAAGTGGTGCTGGGAACACTGGACAGGTACATGTAAAAGTATGAAATTAGAACACTCCCTAACACCATACACAAAAATAAGCCCAAAATGGATTAAAGACCTAAATGTAAGGCCAGAAACTATCAAACTCTTAGAGAAAAACATAGGCAGAACACTCTATGACATAAATCACAGCAAGATCCTTTTTGACCCACCTCCTAGAGAAATGGTAATAAAAACAAAAATAAACAAATGGGACCTAATGAAACTTCAAAGCTTTTCCACAGCAAAGGAAACCATAAACAAGACCAAAAGACAACCCTCAGAATGGGAGAAAATATTTGCAAATGAAGCAACTGACAATGGATTAATTTCCAAAATTTTCAAGCAGCTCATGCAGCTCAATAAGAAAAAAACAAAAAACCCAATCCAAAAATGGGCAGAAGACCTAAATAGACATTTCTCCAAAGAAGATATACAGATTGCCAACAAACACATGAAAGAATGCTCAACATCATTAATCATTAGAGAAATGCAAATCAAAACTACAATGAGATATCATCTCACACCAGTCAGAATGGCCATCATCAAAAAATTTAGAAGCAATAAATGCTGAAGAGGGTGTGGAGAAAAGGGAACACTCTTGCACTGCCTGTGGGAATGTGAATTGGTACAGCCACTATGGAGAAAAGTATGGAGGTTCCTTAAAGAACTACAAATAGAACTACCATACGACCCAGCAATCCCACTACTGGGCATATACCCTGAGAAAACCAAAATTCAAAAAGAGTCATGTACCAAAATGTTCATTGCAGCTCTATTTACAATAGCCCGGAGATGGAAACAACCTAAGTGTCCATCATCGGATGAATGGATAAAGAAGATGTGGCTCATATATACAATGGAATATTACTCAGCCATAAAAGGAAACAAAATTGAGTTATTTTAATGAGGTGCATAGACCTAGTTTCTGTCATACAGAGTGAAGTAAGTCAGAAAGAGAAAGACAAATACCGTATGCTAACACATATATATGGAATTTAAGAAAAAAAATGTCATGAAGAACCTAGGGATAAGACAGGAATAAAGCCATAGACCTACTAGAGAACGGACTTGTGGATATGGGGAGGGAGAAGTGTGAGCTGTGAGAAAGCGAGAGAGAGGCATGGGCATATATACACTACCTAACGTAAGGTAGATAGCTAGTGGGAAGCAGCTGCATAGCACAGGGAGATCAGCTCAGTGCTTTGTGCCCGCCTGGAGGGGTGGGACAGGGAGGGTGGGAGGGAGGGAGACACAAGTGGGAAGAGATATGGGAATATATGTATAACTGATTCACTTTGTTATAAGGCGGAAGCTAACACACCATTGTAAAGCAATTATACCCAAATAAAGATGTTAGAAAAAAAAAGAGTTATGTACCAAAATATTCATTGCAGCTCTATTTACAGTAGCCAGGAGATGGAAACACCTTAAGTGTCCATCATCGGATGAATGGATAAAGAAGATGTGGCACATATATACAATGGAATATTACTCAGCCATAAAAAGAAACGAAATTGAGCTATTTGTAATAACGTGGATGGACCTAGAGTCTGTCATACAGAGTGAAGTAAGTCAGAAAGAGAAAGACAAATACCTTATGCTAACACATACATATGGAATTTAAGGAAAAAAATGTCATGAATAACCTAGGGTTAAGACAGGAATGAATCCACAGACCTACTAAAGAATGGACTTGAGGATATGGGGATGGGGAAGGGTAAGCCATGACAAAGTAAGGGAGTGGCAATGGACATCCATACACTACCAAATGTAAAATAGATAGCTAATGGGAAGCAGGCGCAAAGCACAGTGAGATCAGCTCGGTGCTTTGTTACCACCTAGAGGAGTGGGATATGGAGGGTGGGAGGGAGGGAGACGCAAGAGGGAAGAGATATGGGAACATATGTATATGTATAACTGATTCACTTTGGTATGAAGCAGAAACTAACACACCATTGTAAAGCAATGGGATAAAACAGTACTGGGATACTACTAAACAGTACTGGGATGCTACATGGGATAAAACAGTCCTGGAATGGAGAGAAAGGTGAGAATTATTGACTGAAAAAGTTGCAGAATGACGTGTACCTAACGATCTTATTTTGTCGTGAATGTGTGTTTATGACATTATACATTTCCTGAGGGAGGCAGGGGCCTTGAAAAGCTGAAAACCAAAGGGCAAATAAATACAATTATTTTGGTGAATATGCATAACCTACTGAAGTTGAAGATTTGCAAGCCTAGAATACTACATAATAGCAGTGTGTGAGTGTGAGTGTGTGTGTGTGTGTGTGTGTGTGTGTGTGTGTGTATGTGGGAGTATGTGGGGGTATTACAGCTATATGTATCTGTACAGATGAATCTCACAAGCATAACACTGACCAAGGAAAGCAAGTCACAGAAAGAATACATAGAGTAGAATTCCAAAAGTTAGACAAGTGTCAAAAACAGGAAAAACTAACAACATATGGTTTGGTGATATACACGTGATAAAAAACACTTTAAAAAAACAAGAGGACAATTAAAGCAGTTTACCATAATGGTTACAGCTGTGGGAAAGGAAGGGGAGATGGATGGTGGTGCACCCAGGGAGCTCCTAAGGTACTGGTAATATTCTGGTAGTGTTCTTTTTCTTTAGGTGGGTCATACATACGTGCCACTCACTTTGTTATTGTTCACTGAAAGAAAGAAATTAAAAATATGTATACATACACACACATATATTTCATTTGTATGTATGATATTCTGTAATAAAAAATATCCTAGGCCACACTGTAAAACTGCCTACTCCATCAGTCCACCAGAATCCTTTGAGACATCGGGGCTCTTCGACATACAACATTATTTCCAAACTTTACTATGATAAGCAGCTTTAAAATAGATGTTGTCACCCTTGTAGCTTTTTACCTCTATTGAATGATTTTTCTCACAATAAATTCTCAGATCTGGAGTTACTGAGTCTAAGGGAATGAACATATTGACAATTCTTGGTACGAACTGTTACTCTGCCAAAGTGTTGTCCCAATTTATAATACCATCAGCATTTCAACTGAATAAACTTCATCAACAATTAGTGACTACTCCCTTAATTTAGTGTTTTTAATTATCAGGTTATTTTGCATTTGACTATTAATCAGAAAAAAATATTTTCCCTGAAGTTTGTTGACTATTTGTAACCTCTCTTGTCTGTTTACACTCTCTGCCCATTTACCTGTAGAGATCTTGACATTTTTCATATAAATTTGAAGGTATTATTTTTATGTAATTAGTTCTTTGTTATGAGTTGCAAATACTCCTACTCTGTTTTCCTTTTTCTTTTAGTTTGCTATTTTTCAGAGTAGATGCTATAATTTTTTATATATTCAAATATTGCCTTGTGTTTCTTGAGATTTCAAAGAGGGAAAGTTATCATTTCTCTACAGATCAGATGACCCAGTATATTCCCACTTTATAGTTCCGACTACACTCAAAGAGACACCCAGATTACTGGCAGAAAGTCCAAAAACTGATCATATAATAGAAAAAAAATAAAGGAAGTATTTCAATTCAGTGGAGAAAGAATAGATCGATGGTGTTAGAATAACCAGCTAATGATTTAGAAGGAAAATACCCTCATATTCTACAACAAAGTAAATTTAAGGTGAATTAAAATTTAAATGTAAAAAATAAAATGTTAAAAAAGAAACTAAGCATCAATATTTACTTAATCTTGGAGGGGAAGGCTTTCTATGCATATCTCCAAAGGCAGTAACCATAAAAGAAAAAAACATTTGATAGATTTCACTACGTGAAAATTATAAAGTTTCATACATGAGAAACCACCATAAAAATAGAAGGCAAAT
Organism: Orcinus orca; assembly: GCF_937001465.1. Taxonomy (NCBI): domain Eukaryota; kingdom Metazoa; phylum Chordata; class Mammalia; order Artiodactyla; family Delphinidae; genus Orcinus; species Orcinus orca. The sequence continues at coordinate 75,486,889 of NC_064580.1, forward strand.
TTACAAAATACATGATAAAGATTTAAAGTCTTTAGTATATAAAGAATTATTACATGTTGAAAAGAAAAAAATGGCACAATAGAAACATGGGTAAGGGCAATTTCCAAAAGAAACATAATTGACCAATATACCTATTAAATAGTCAACCTCACTTATGATCTGAAAATGTAAATGCAAACAAGGAAATATTTTTTTTGGCTATGATGTTGATAGTAATTAAGAATAAGACATTCATAGACAATGTTGAAAGACTATGGGAAAATAAGCATTCTCATACTCCGCTGGTGAGATTAGACTGGCAAACTTTCCTTAAGGCAATTCATCAATACAAATCAAAAGCTTTACGTAACCACCTCTATAATTCAATTTAACAGTTACAGTTCTAGGTATTTATCCTAAGGAAATAATTAAATACGTACAAAAGATTTAGGCACACCATGTTCATCACAGCCTTAGTTTATGAAAGTGAAAAACTGAAAACCTTAAATGTCCAACAAAAGTTGCTAATTTAAATAAATGACAGGACATTTATAGAAAATAATATTTACTAAGCATCTACTTAATATGACATTTAATAAACTTTTGGAAATGACATAATCGTAAAGATGAAGAACAGATTAGGGGTTGCCAGGGTTTAGGGATGTAGGTAGGAGGGAGGTGTCCATGGCTATAAAAAGGTATCATGAGAGAGTATGATGAAACTGTTTTGTATCTGGATGTGACACCAATCTTCATGTGATAAAACTGTACAGAACTAAACACACACAAGTACATGTAAAACTGGTGACATCTGAATAAGGTCACTGGGTAAGGTCAATTACCTGGTTATGCTACATGTAGTTATGCAAGATCTTACTTACCACTGGGGGAAGCTGGGTGAACATATACAGGATCTTCCTATATTACTTCTTACAACTGCATGTGAGTCGAATTATCTCCAAATGAAAAGTTTTTTAAAAAGACACTGAGGAAGAAGATTTGATTAACATGGAATGATGTTCATAACATACTGTGAAGTGAAAAACAGAATAGCATACACACATCTATACACACAGGTCTGGAAGTATATTCCTAAAAGTGTTAGTTATTAATATTATTTGTTAATGACACGGCTCTTGGAGGGAAAAGATACCACATCTACTCTGTCAATTAAGATGCATCCATTGCAAGTGCTGACAATTGTTGACAATTATAGGAACCAAAAGAAGAGTCAATTAAAAAAAGAAAAGCTTCATAAACAGAACAATGAGTCTCATACTTGATCTTGAAAATTCAATTTATAAGTGCATAAAACTAAAAAACATTTTTTTAAAAAGACAAAATGGCAAACCCTCCCACATGCACAAATAGCCTATAGCTGACTTTTAACAATGGTTTTATTTCTGTGGGAAATTACGTATCTAGTAATCAGTGAATAATTCCTAGGGAAACAGATTATCACTTGAAATATGACTGTATTTTCTGATCCCATTTCTAGCCATTACTTTAGTGGCTGATTCTGTTTTTTCAGTTTTAAGGGATAAACACAACCAAGTCATTCAGTTCACCTTCATCAAAAGGTCTGCGAGTTGACAGATGTCATGATGCTGTCAATAATGAGTTAACACCACAAGGCTGTGCTGGAATCAGGATTTTAATGTCAACAATGGTAACTCCCCAAAATGACGCAACTGTCAACTGCTAAGCTAGAACACAATAATCTAATCTTGAGAGTATAAGCTATTTTTTCACATGGAAGAATCCAACCAGCTAAATCTAATACCTAGCCAGAGTAACTCCAGTCTTAACAGTTTGACCTCGGTCAAACTTAACTAAGCCTTAGGTTCCACATTTGTAAAATGGAGATAACAATAAGCATCTAACACGACAAGGTTACTGTGAGAATCAGATGAGATAATGCATTTTAAGGGCTTAGCATTGGATTCAGCATAATAAATGCCAGAAATAATTTCATATATTTAACAGTGTGTTGTACATACTAAATTTAATTCTATGTCCTCTATTTGGCCTAGATAGCTCATGCCAAAGTAACATAGAAAACTAAGGATTAGAACACAACTCAGCATCTTCCTAATATGCCTGCTATCTGTATGTGAAACCTTCTTTGTCTGTACTTTAGCTTGTGCAAACTTTTCCATAATTATTTTAAATGCATATACAGAAAAGCAGTTTAACCAATGTGCAAATTCAGATCACAGATACATGATCCAAAACAGTTGAAAGCAATACAAAATGACTAAAACTGCCATTAACCAAAAGCCATTGTAACTCAACATCAACACTAGGCTGGACAAAAAAGATATGTATGAACACTACTCGGGAGAAAAAGCAGATGTTGGTACTTTTGTAAATGTGATATAAACCAAATCAGTCAAGCGGTATGACATTACCCACTTAAACTCTTGGTAAAATCTAATATGAGATCAAACACTCAAGTGAAGCACTACCCTGGCGAAAAGCTGCCCCTGGTCTCTTCACCTATTTTCAAACTATTTTTTAAATAGTCCCATTATGATAACATGATAGCTCTCATAATCACACTTGGAGAAATCAGTATCTGTGATAAATTATCATCTTTTTACACTGCCCTTTAATAAGATTATTAGAAAAGCAAAAAAGAATAAATCAATCTTTCAAAGTATCCCTATTTTGTTGGTCACAACTAAATATCCCCAAAATGTTTCCAATCTCTCTAGCATATATACATAATACATACATGTGCATATATTGACATATATGTGTATATATATGTAGTTTTGTAATATACATATTAATATAAACTGGGAACTGATGATTTTTAGACTATTTTACTTTTTAAACCATTTACATACATAGCAGGCACAGCCTAACTTTTCAGTGTAAAGACTGTAGTGAAACTGAATAGCAGATGATTTAACATGAGTAACAGTTCAATTACATGGAATTATAATTGTTTCTGTGCACTGGGATTTTATGTGAAATATGAGAATGTGATGGTGAGCAGCCATGTTTGATTTTAATTGCTGTAGCTTGAGTTCTCCAAAACATCATGAGGATACTGGAGAAAATGAGAAAATGACGTGAGGCATGGGAGATGAAAATGATGCTGCGGAGAGAACTCTGGTAACAGATACGCCTCTCTCTGAGGGACTGGCTCAAACTTATGATTTACAGGGAAGCATAAGCCTCTCCAGAGAGTCTTCTCCAGAGTTATATAATTCCCTTTACTTTTCGAGGTATTGAGCGCAGAAAAGGCATACTTTTCCATCAATAAATGCCTGAAGAATTGCAAAGCATTTTTCAGAACAGCAAAACCTGTAAGCTCTCTTTAGCTCCTTCAGCATTCTTACACTGACAAGGAAGAGTTTCACACTATGCCTCAAACAAGACAAATCTGTTCAAAACAAATGACAAATAATGCAAGCTGGTGAACAAAACAGAGTAAAAGAAGAAAAAAAAAAAGGAAAGAAAACCGTCAGTTAAGAAGTCTGATAGAAATAGTGGTAACAGACACACAAAGGTCTTTCCCACCAAACGGCCAATGGGAAGAGGAGGAAGATGACTCAGACACCTGAATCTTTCCACTGCTCTCCATGAAAACTATGAGCCTTTCCTTGGAAGCATTCACGTAACAGTAGTGATGATAAAAGCACCTCAGTATGGTATTATGGGCTATAAAAATCAACTATGTTTTCTGAGCACTTACTAAGCATTTTACAGAATTATTCCATTGAATCCTCAACACAGCTCTGTGAGATTTATTCTCTTTTAGAGATGAGAAAATTGAAACTTAGACATTAAGGAACATGTGTGAGGTGGCACAAGCAGCATAGCTGATTCAAACACTGTCCCATTTCAGAGCCACCTTGTCAATCACTACACTATGCTCTCAAATGAGATACATACATGTCAAGGTAAATAAAACATATGGATGGTATAGCATTTGTAAAACCAAATGACTTTTGAAATATTATTTCATTCCTACTCACTACGTTATTCAGTTAATCAATATTCTCTAAACTTTAAAACATTTTGCCCCTAGCCACCCCCAAAATATATATGAATATATGTATGTGTGTGTGCTTCACACAGTGATACACACATGAAATATATGTTTCATGAAACTATACTCATCCTGGGACTTCCCTGGTGGTCCAGTGGTAAAGAATCCATCTTCCAACGCAGGGGATGTGGGTTCAATCCCTGGTCGGGGAACTAAGTGGGCAACTAAGCCCGCACAGTGCAACTACTGAGCCCACGCACCTCAACTAGAAAGAGAAAACCTGCACGCCACAACTAGAGAGAAGCCCACGCACCACAACAAAGAGCACGCACACCACAACGAAGATCCTACGTGCCGCAACTAGGACCCAACACAGCCAAAAATAAAAATAAATAAATAAAATATTTTTTAAAATGTTGCATCCAAATAAAGAAAAAAAGTATACTCATCCTTACTACATGTAATATATTCTAATACATATTCTATTCTACTTCTGTTTTTTTTAATGCTGGAATTGATTTCATGACCCACAAATAGGTGGCATCTTGCAATTTTAAAAAAAAACAACTCTGCTCTAGACTACAGGTTCATGGATATTTGGAAATACAGGCAGAGAAAGTATGGACATCCTCCGATATTAGAACCACACACAGGCATCCTGGGAGAGGATTAAATAAGATACATATATAAGAAATCACTTGGCAGAGAGTCTGGCATAAACAGGTATTTAGTAAAAATCAGTTTCCACGATACCTCCTACAACATTACTATCCCCCAACGTTTAGAGAAGTGAAGTTACTCCACCACCATCATAAGCATTATAGTCAATAAGCTGCTGGCCAAAGTTAACCACCTTAAAGTTTCAATGCTCAACTAACATCAAGAAATGGAGCTGTGCTACCTACATGACCTTTCCTGATGAAAGCAGCTTATCATTTCCAAGAAAATTTTTTTTATGAACCATTTTGATAGAAAAATTTCTGAAGTATATCAAACACTGACTTGACTTCTTAAGAGGACTATACAGAATTGTCTTTTCTCAAGGACCCAGGGTCATAATTATGCACACACAATGGTAAATTTTAGAACTGGTAGATGCCTACCTTAGAGGTCACCTAATTCAAGTCTCTCACTTTACAGATGAACAAATTGATGTCCCAAGATGTTATGCAATTTTCCCAAAGTTACCCAGTAGGAAGGTTAAGTGATTCCCATTATGCCATGCTGCCACATCGATTTTGGACTATGCTGAGCATGATCTAGCAAGGTAGTCAGGATTTAGGAGCAATACCCCTTGTAATTTACCCCATATTTGTTATTTTTGTTATCTCACTTCTTTCCCCATAATCTTTAGCAATAAAACTCTTAAATCAAAATAGGGTCTATGTGTTTGTGCTCTGCAGGAAAAATGTTAAGCTAGTCTACTCCACAGACCATTTAGGGGAAGAATTCCAAAATATAATATGTGTGGTGTACCTTAGTAAGGAAAGGGATGCAGAATGAATATCTATGTGGCCTTCAGAAAGCAAGAAGGATGCACTGAAAAGGCCACATTGGCTTAGAACAGCTCTGAGCATGTGACAGTCAGGAACCCCAAACAGCTCCTCAGAATAGGCAACACAGTAAATGTCACAAGGGCAGGGACTAGGTTCTCAGTAAATGTGGGTTGAATATTCTAAAAAATGTGTAGTCTGTCACTACACTAAATGGTGCCAGGTCATTGTGCTGTCTGATGTAGGTTTGCATTTTAGGTGTTTGTCTCTCCCCTTTCCCATAAGGATATGAACTGTCACTTATGTCTAATGACACCTCCCAAACATGGCTTTTGCAGAAGTTGATAACGTTTCCTATATCTTCTAATAAGATGCTTCTAATACACTCTGAGCATGCTAGAATTTTCTAAAATAAGAAAGAATATGCTCTAAATAAGAGAATGAGGGATTCCTCTATGTAAGAAGCATGCCGATATTATCCCATAACTCTTGTAACTTCCATCTTGTCTGCCCTTTTGTTGAGTGGATGGCTCTGCTGCGGGTTACAGATTACACAGTTTGCCAGATAAGTCACCTGCAGTGAGGTATTATGCTACTGGGACTATTTTTAACCTGCAACCGATGATACTTCTCTGTAACCCACAAAATTATCACTCAAATGTCTTTAAATGGCAAAATGTCTTTAAAATGACAACCATGCACCCAAACTGAAGGCCATTTTCTAGACACTTATTACTATATCTATTTTTACAAATAATTGTCAGGATTTTTTCATTAATTTTTTTTTATTTTATATTTAACTCACTATATCTATTTTTGTCCTCTCCCTTGAGACTCCATTTGGTGCTCCTTCCTTATTCCATTTTCTTCTATATTTTCCATGGTTCAAGTACTTTATCTTATTCTTCTGCCTTTGGGTGTTCTAGTGATATTTCCTGTATTTTGTAATCAGGAGGAAATGGGCTTAACTAAGAAAATACATACAAAACTTTATTTTCCCATAATCTCTTCAAAACATGATCTTAAGGAAAACGTTGTGTTATGAAGAATGAAAAGAAATACAAATTAATCAAGGTCAAAGGGGTTTAAAATATTATCCACAGATTATTTTACTTGATAAAGCAATTGTCTCTTGATGACATTTAACTAGAACTAAATCTGCTAAAAGAAAAACTGCATCTCATAGCCTATTTCTTCATGTTTCTGATACATGCATGATTAATTCTGCTTTTGTTATTAAAACTGAATCTTTGAAACACTGATTTTTCTATGATTTACTCAAGCTAGTACATATAGTAAGGCAAACACATTTTAAAGACCACTTTCAGCAAACTATTTCAGAAGAGAAATATTCCAAACACATTAAAAATCATTCTTATTCAGTAGTGATTGGAATTATTGGATTCATTTATTTGGGAAATGGCTTTTATCCAATTTTTCCAGTTTGACTTACCTAAAAACAAAGCTTCATATCATAAATTTAAAGAATGTGCTTGAAAAGTAAAAACGTGTTCACTAAGTGATATGAAAAACTTCTAACTCAAATAAGTTCTTCCCACGCTTTGAGAAATAACATTACTCTCACGGAAATAAGTCTAAAATGAATCTTTTTCCAAATACACCAGATACCCCTGATGCAATTTTCTGGATCACTCACAGAATCTTCCTACCTCTATCATAACGGACTCTAACAGGATGGATGTAATCCATATTATGAACTGAACTAGAAGGCAAAATACGTCTCATATAAGAATTAACAGCACTTAATGATAAGAATTAGCACTCTTATCAATTAAAATTTGAATCAAGATAAGAAAAAGTATCTTAATGATTCAAAGTAATTTTTAAAACGCCCTAAGTGCCAAGGTAAAACAACAACAAAAGAAGGCAGTAACATAGGACCCAAGTATGGTATAACAACTATTCTAAAGTGGATATTGTTCTAAGTTTTAGGATAGACTGGAGAGAATAAATAGAGTCTGTTGACTCCTTCCAGCTCTCATCCAACATCTGTTCATAGCAGCTACAGCAAGGTTATCTGTAGCCATGCAGTTTTCAGGTTGAGAATAAACATGTCCTTGCTGTTTTGAAAACAATTACCCAGGTACAACTAGAGCAAGATAATTTTTCGTTAGACAACACTGTAAAGGTTATCTAGTTTACCCTCCCTATGTTCATAAACAAGGAAACTGAGGCTCAGAGAGATTAAGTTCCTAGCCCTAGCAACTCACACAGCTAGTTAATGGCCAAGCAAGGTCTAGAACCAAGTTTTCCAAATTATTTCTATTAATATGGGTTAACTCTGAGGGTCAGAGCCATTGATTCTCCTTCTGGTATGGAATTGACCTTTGGAAATTTACCGGCTGTGTGATCTTGAGCAAATTGCAACCTTTCTAAGCCCTTTTGCCTCCTCTGTATAGTGTAAAGAATACGTACTCTAACAAGATTGTTGCGAGGATTATATACAGCTTGTAAAGTGCTTAGCACGTCGATTAGCAAATAATAAGCATTCGAAAATACGTAGTTATTATTTTTACTCCCGACCTGGAAACATGGCTGCTCCTACTGTTTAAGAAGACAATGAACTGAATTCAACACAGTGGACAGGGTCTCAACCACCGGGGTTCCCCAGCCTCCCACGTTCCGTAGACAGGAGAAAACCCCACCCAACAAATTATTTCACCCCATCTAAAATCCACCCTTTACACTGTTAAGAAAAACAAAATACCAACTGCTGCAAAATGTTTTCTGCCACGTGTTGTACGTGTAATTTGTCAACTATAAATTGCAGGGGGAGTTCTGGCACCACCCAAAACATGAAGAATAAATGATGGGAAAACAAGGGGAAGATAAGATCACACACCTGAACTGGACTCACAGACGCTTGTTCTCAGCTCATTTAGCTGTTGGTAGATAGGTGGGTGGTATAAAGCAAAATGATTTCTTTCAGCACCATAAAGCAGGAATAATGGCCACCACAACAAATTACAACCCCCTAGGCTTCTCAGCAAAACATAAAAGAATCCATTTCATCGCCTTAGTAAATTAAAACGTACACGGGCAACAACTGAGTAACAAAATGTATCCGAGCTGCACTGCACCTTAGGATTACATAAATATATGAAAAATTCCTATAAAATGGCGAGACAAAATGATGGGGAATATCACCTTGAAACTAACAAGGAGGAAATTATGTCATGCCAAAGGTGTCTCCATTGACAAAATCCCCACCCTCCGTTCTCATGACACTGCAAACCCACCTCCCTCTAAGGAAATTACAGGAATCACCCGCAGCAACCAACCTCAGCAATCGACATCGAGCAGATCGACCCCTACTCAAATGGCGCTAAGCACCGCGGGTCCAAGCCCCTCCCTGCAGCTGCCAAGTCCCGCGCTGGCTCCAGACTACTTCGCTTCCTTTCCGTCCTCCCTCTCACGCTCGACCCCCAACATTTCTCGCCGACCCTCGCCACTGACAGAGAAGGTAGGAACGGGAAAGACTTCCTACACTGTGTCCAGGGAGTACCAGAGCCACACATACCCGTCCCTATTACGACCACATCAAACTCCGAAGGTAGATTATCCGCCATCTTGACAGGAAACGTGTCATGTGACTATTGCTTGTGGAAATGAGATCAAGTTAAGCATTGCTGTGGTAGAAGGCGGAAGGGAAAACACTGCATTCTGGGTATTGTAGTTCCTGGGTGGCGGGTCCAGATAGGCGGCTACAGCATTGTATTTGAAATGTTTTATGCGAATGTTAAAAGCTCGATTCATTTTCCAGGCTGAGTGCAGTAACACTTTTAGCCTGGAGTTTTGGGGTAGAAAAGAGTTGTAGATTTTTACTCTGATGGCTAGGATGAATGTGGGAAGACCTGGGAACCCCTTGACAATGATGAAGCAAGAATTGTTAGGAGACAAGGAGGGCGGAGTGAAATTGAAAGGGGATTGCTTTGTGAAGAAAGGAAATTTTCATTCCAGCCTGGAAACTGTTTGTTTCCCCCAGCATGTCTGTATTTTCGTTTTGGCCTGCGAGGCATAATTTTTCACACCAATACCTTCAAACTCTATCCCTTATCTTTTTTGTCTCTGTCTCCCCAATGAAAACCCACAAAAAATCTCGCCCTAGCTTCGCCAGAATGGAACCGTCATTGCATCTGCATTTGTTCTAGTTAGTCCGATCAGCCACCTTGGCCATATACATATGCAAAATTAGTCTTGCTTTACAGGAGGGAAAAAAGTTATGAAAACATAGTAGTTGCTTGATAGGCGTTTATTGATTCTGAATCTGGTTTTATATATGTATACAAGGAGTTCATACAAGATTTTCCCAATAAGGTACCACAGAAATGATCAAGGTAAAGTGGCCTTTATATTCAAGTGATTGTATTTGTTGAAGAGGATTTAGATTACCTGTGCCAAGCAGCTAATGTAGCTCTGGTAAGTATTTTCAAGGTCGGCATCCTCCCACCCGTACCGCCAGCCCCGTTATTTAAAATGCTTTGCTGTCTGACAATTCCAAAGCAAAAAAGAGGTAGAGAATGCATGGGAGTGAGGGAGGGTAATTTTCGGATCCCAGAAATTCATTGTGTAGTATTTTACCAGAGTTTCAAGATAATTCAGAGAGTGCAGTGGTGGACCTTCCCTTACACCACCTGACTGACCTCTGAACTGTTTGTGGTTCCCCAGTCACACTGTTGTTCCTTCATCGTGGAATGATCTTCCCGTTCTCTAGCTAACAATTATCCCCAAGGCTGAGAGTCATTTCCACCACCTCCTTCTTACATTTCTTCCCTATACTGGGTTATATTACCCTACATTGTGCTACCCCTCTGTCATAACCTCCCATATTACACTGAAAATTATTTGCATTTATGTTGGTTCCTATACTGGACACATATTCCCCAAAATACATACCCAGATATACAATACCCTAAATTATAAGCCCCTATATGACAGGGATTGTGCCTTACTTATCTTTTTACCCCCTGCATCTAACATAAGCCTGGCGTATAGTAGGAATTCAGTAAGTGTTTGCTGAACTAAGCTTGGCTCTGATTCCTCTAATAGATGGTAAGTACTATAGATTCAGAAATTTCCTAACAAATATAATCACACTGTGAAGCTACAACTCATTAACTCATTTAATTTTCCTTAAATACTCATTGAGTACCTACTATGTGCAAGGCACTGATTTAGATGCTGGGATTACAGCAATGAAAAAACAGAAAAAAAAACCCTGTCTTAATGAAGTTTACATCTAGTGAAGTAAAACAAAATAAACAAGTAATTACGCTGTAGTGCTAATTTTCCACTATGTTTTTCCCCAAATTTAAAATCCTTTTCTTCCCCCTGAGGATAGAGAGCACAACCCTCAAAAAGATAAAAGTGACAGCCTATACTTAGCTGCCCTTTCTTTAAAGTTATCACATCCTCTCTGGGCATAGAAAAGATTATTATATTTGAAAAATATAAAGCATCTGCATAGAGAAAACGCTTAAAATACCTTTTCCTCCCAATGTATTTTTGTTAATTTTTTGCAAGGCAAAAATAAATGTGAGAGTTGACAACATCAATAAAATAGCATAAAGCAAAGCAGCTTAATTGCTGTCTATTTTATTATTCTAAGGACATCTATTTTTGAGAACTGAAATATTTTATTTGGATAAATCACAATACAATGAGATGATGGATACCTACAGATTGAGTACCCTGTTAAATCACTGTGACATTGATTTTTTACTTAATGTTTTCCTGAATTGAAAAATCACAATTCCCTGAACATTTACCTTGTATTCAGAAGCTTATTCAAGTGTGGGATCTGATGTATCATATTTTTACAGACCAGTAATTTAATGGTCTCCTCTATGCCTTTCCTTTGAGCTCCAAATCCATATATCCAACCCCTTACTCAATATCTTTTCTGAACATGTCCAATACTGAATTCCTGAATACTTCATCCCCACTCCCAAACCTCTTCGTCTAGTGTTTCCCAGCTTAGAAATGGTACCACCTTCCAATCAGTTACTCAAGTCAAAAACTTAAGGATCATCCCTGATATATTACTCTCTTTCACCCTTAAACCAATCCATCAGCAACTCTTGCCAGATTTATCTCAAAGATATGTTGTAAATATATCCACCTCTAAATCTGTTCTGCCCCCATAATCTCTTCCTAAACTGCAATAGATCCCAGCTGGACACCTCATTCATGCTTGCTTCTCCCCAGTCCACTCCCCACACTGCCGGTAAACTTTTAAAAATTCAAACCTGATCATGTTCTCCTTTACCTAAAAGGTTCATGATTACCTATTGCTCTTAAAATCTACTCCAAGATTTTCAACGTGTTGTAAAAGGCCCTGCTGAACTCAACAGTCTCATCTCATACCTCTCACTTTTCTCTAAGCTCCAGCCATATTGGCTCTCCCTCCTTTCCTCTGATATCCCATACTTCTTCCTACTTCAGGGCCTTCCCACATGCTCTTCCATGTTCCTGAGGTGAACTTTGATCCTTCTTCCCCCTTTCTTCTAGCTTAATCCTCATTTTGCAGTTCATTCGAAACAACACATAATCTGGCAGGTGCCTCGGTCTATCTTAGGATCTCACCCTATACTCCTCCTCTGTTGAACTTTTCATGATGGGAAATATCAAGTTCCTTATGCAATTACGTGTTTCATATCTGCCATCCTCTTAGAAGGTAAGTTCCACAAAGTCAAAGACTGTTCCTATATTGTTCATTATTATATTCCCAGTACATCATTCAGTGCGTGGCAAAAAATAGACACTCAAAAATATTCCACTTATGAGTATATATCCAAGGCAAATAAAAACACTATCTTGAAGAGATATCCATATTCATTGCAGCATTATTCACAGTAGCCAAGATATGGAAACAACTTAAGTGTTCATCAATGGATGAATGAAGAAAATGTGGCATATATATGTATACTAGATATAAATATTATTTAGCCTTAAAACAGAAGGAAATTACATGGATGAACCTGGAGAACATTATGCTAAGTGAAATAAGCCAGACACAGAAGACAAATGTCACATGATCTCACTTATAAGTGGAATTGTAAAAAAAAATTTTAAGTCAAACTCATAGTAGCAAAGAGTAGAATGGTGGTTACCAGAGGCTGGGGGTAGGAAAAAAGGGAAGCTATTGATCAAAGGGTACAAAATTTTAGTTATAAGATGAATAAGTTCTGGAAACCTAATGTACAGCATGATGGCTATAGTCAATAATAATGTATTGTATACATGAATTTAGCTATGACTGTAGATCTCAAGTGTTCTCACCACACACAGACACACAAAAGGTAACTATGGGAGGTAATGAATATGTTAATTAGTTTTATTATGGTAAGCATTTCACACTGTATACATATATCAAAACATCATGTTCTATACTTGTATACCTTAAATATATGGATTTTTTATTTGTCAAAAACAAATAAATTTTAACCTGCTTAGTGAATGGATGAATAATATGGTGTAGGAATTCTTCAGGAAACAACACAAGAGTACACTTTTAAATGGGAATAAAATGAGTTGCTTGTCCAGCAAAATGTTTCATCAGCAGGTTTTGTGTTTATAATTGAACAGGTAATACACACGTAGTTAATAAAAAATTAAATCAGCACAGAATGTCATACAAAGACATATTAGTAAGTCTCCATACCCTCATGGCCCCCCTGTTGTATTCCCCAGAAATAAACACTGTTATCAGTTTCTAGTGAATCCTGCTAAAGATTGTGTGTGTGTGTGTGTGTGTGTGTGTGTATGTGTGTATATGAGAGGAGCAGTAATCCCTTTATTTCTTTTTTGACACAGACAGTAACATGCTGTAAACATTATTCCTTACTTTACACCTTTATTTTTTCATTTAATACATATTTGGGAGATCCTGTATTCTCAGTACATATAGGGGTGCCTCATTTTTAATGGCTTCCTGTAATTCCATTATATGGTTACACCATGATTTATTTAATATTCCTTTATTGATGGATATTTAGTTTTTTCTAGTCGTTTGCTACTATAAGTGGTACTACAATGAACAGCCTTTTCTTAGAGAGGCAATATAGGATAATTGTTATGAGTTCAGGTTTGAGTCTCTATTCCATCCAACTGAACAGTCTCAGGTAAATTATTTACTCTCTCTGAATCTCAGTTTCCTCATCTGTAAAATGGTGACAATAATATTACTAACCCTCCAAGGTGGTTATGAGGGATAAATAAATAAAGTGCTTAAAACTACATTTGACTGGTAGTAAGCACTCAATAAATATTGTTCTTAGTAGTAGTAACCTCAGCAGTAGTAGTAGTCATTTTGAGCATGAGGGAGATAACAACTTTCACCAATCTGATTGGCAAAAATGAAAATATTTGATAATATGGTATTGGTAAATGCATGGGGAAGTGGGCACACTGATACATTGCTAATAGAAGTCGAAATTGATATAATTTTTTGGATGGTGATTTGGCAATATCTGTCAAAATTTTAAATGTATATACTGGTGATTTAGCATTTTCTCATTTGGACTTTATCCTACTTGTGAATTTTTAAATTCTTATTTGTGATACTATAACACCATATTGATCACTTAAATATTTTTCTGATCCTCGAGTTTCAAATTCATGTGATCAAAAAATAACTTTTTAAACAAATAACATTATAGTAACTACTCTAAGTGACCATATTTATTTAGTGTAGAAAGGGAGGTATTATTCATGATTCCTACTTTTGCTCACATCTGTTTAGTTTCTTCTCTGTAATTTTCTTGTGGTCTTAAAAAAAAGCTTATTTTTATTCTTTTAGCTGTCATTTATATTTTTTGTGAAATGGTGATTATGAAACAAAATAGAAAACTAAATAACAGAAGTAGTTAATATATCTGAAAAAAATGACTTTTTATGTAAATAATTATTTTGACATGCAGTACCATAGCATAGATAATCTGTTCTCAAAAAATATATAAAATGTATTCCCTCCAAGATGGCTTGGGAACTGAACAAATATACATATTTAAGAAAGGCTTATATAAATTCAAGAATCATAAGTTCTTGGATAGGGAACTTTGTTCACTGAACTAACCCAAGCATCTAGAAGATTGCTTGTAATTGAATAGGAGCTCAATAAATATTTCTTAAATGATGAAGGGGTGGAGAGCTATAATACTGCCCTATGAAATCCCTTTTGCTACCATGGTTAATCTCGTTCCCAAAGTGTGTTCTGGGGGGAGAAAGTAATTCTTCAGGATATTAATAGGGGTTTCATGATCAAATACATTTAGGGAGCAATTAAATTTAAATGGTTTCTTTGCTGGAGGACTCTTCAAATCTTTTATTATAAATATACATGTGAATTATTAGGATTTCACAATAACTTTTAAGCCACAGAACACACGTTAGAAAACACTAGGCTGGAATTGGTCTGATCTAGAATGGCATTTCTTATGTTTTCATAGATGATGTTATTGCCCCGTCATCAGTAGGACATGCAAAAGAATTTCTAGGAGTGGTAATGAGCCAGACGAACCAGAACTATTATATACTCTTCCCAGATTTCAGTGTTATTAGTACAGTTTATGATCCAGCAGTCACATAATTTTACACACACACACACACACAAATTGAATCCACTACAGTAGAATCTCGTTACCATATTGTAGAAAACCAACTAACCAGACACTGATCTTCTACTATATAAACTAAAGCAAGAGTGTCATACAAACCATCAATACCCTGAGTTCTTTAAGAGAGCTTCTTAGAAAATAGCTATGTCTGTATGAATGTATAGCTCTTAACACTCCCCCCAAAAACAAGCAATAACAGTTCAGGAAGTAGATTATTAACATCTTACTACAAGTTCCAGACTTACAATGGAAAGTTTTTAAAAATGAAGACCTAGTGTTAGAGCTTGCTTTGAATTAAAAATTTTCTGTCTAAGCCTGTTGTTGTAGTGGTAACAAAAATTCACAAGCACAAGTGCTCTGGACAATAAAACATAGCTAAAAGTGGAGAAAGTCCAGTCTACTGGAGAAAACAACCTGAAATTATACAAAGTAGAACTTTTGTGAGCACACAAACTATCTCAGTTTTACAGTATACACAGATGAAGTCAACTTAGACTTTCCATTTCAAATAAGTACAAATATTATTACATCCATTTTCTGCTGTATAAAATTCAGGTTCTTTGAGTTCATGTTCATTTCCATCTTTAAAAAATACTCAGTGTAATCACAGGAATCATTTCCACTATATCAGAAATATGTTTTAAGTGCTAGCTTTAGTAACAAGATGATTATTTGTAGTAACTATTGTGTTTGTCAGTTTCTTCGAAACAGAAATTTTCAGAACACGTTGGCATTTTTTCATAGTCCTTACAAAACAAAGCAATAAACTCAATAATTTTGTGGGAATTTCATGAACATTTACAGAAAGTCTTGCTGTTCTTCTTTTAGCTGTTTAATTGTAATGTCATAGTAACAGAAAGCAGCATACCCAATTCTGCATGGATGAATAAGCACATTCACTAAGGAAGATTTAACAGAGTAAATCAAACACTGGATTAAACATTTTATGAATAACAGACCACAAAATGGGCATTCATTTTACCAGTGGATCCTTGGCATTAAAAGCAAATAGAAGTGCATACCAACATAATTAAACTGAATATTCAGTTGCCTGATTGCAAAGTTTCCCTATATTTTATCGAACTAATATCCAGTTAATTAGAATTGTCTAAACATACTCAAGCACACACAATGGAAAGATTAAGTATAAACACTATTCATTTGCATTTCATCCTTCAATAAAATAATTTGTTTTCTTCTGTTTTATTATCCCCAAAGTTTGAACGTAGCAAATTTTCTGTATGGTTGCACAAAGTAAAAAGTTTAGACAAACACATGGAAATCTGCAATATAGGATGGGATGGCTTCCCATTTAATTGTATTTGATTTTTCATTTTTGATAAGAAAAAAATTCTTATTTAAAGAGATAATTAATCTCAAAGGGTAAGCTATTTCTCCCCAAATTTGCTGACACAACATCACATCAGAATTTATAACATGAATATTCATAGTAAAATTTTTAAATATTCTATAATTTGTACCAGTAGTCTTTCCTATTATTTGTGTTTTATTAGTACAGTTTGTTTTTACTGTAATACATTCATGTTTTTTCTCAATGCAAAAGCATTTTAAATTAGTCTTTTTCAGGAAATGGTTGAACAACCTAAGATTCTGATCCTCAAGGATAATGTTTTATTAAGTCTATGTATGACTCAAACCATTAAGAATAGAAAGAATCATTTCATGTTTGGACTAATTTTGTGACAAGTTTGAATATGATGAGGTCATTTGAACCATATTTTGCATTCTCTATAGGTATAGAATAGGAGTTTTGAGAGAAATATATGAAATACTTACTAAAAAGCAGGAATTGTCTCTGTATTTCTGTAGTACCAATGTCTACCATTGCCACTGTACCTCCTGGAAGCTACCCCTCCTACATCCTTCCAAAAGGCAGCAATCATGTTTTAAATACCACACAATTTCAAGCCTCTAACCTTTGGAGGAAAAAGAATAAAGCTGACTCAAGAGAATCCATGGCTTGCCAAGATTTATGCCTAGACTTGAGGCCTGTTTAAAAAGATAACCCAGGCCAACCAGATTCCCTGTTCAGGAAATTCTAAATACATGACATAGATAGAAGATACAGTATAAGAGAAGCTGAAAGAAGTATTGAGATTTGTCTTGATGTAAAGTGAGCTGGAGCAGCCATTGTGTAAGGCATCCATGTTGTATATGGCCATAATCAAGATAAATAGGCTACCTGAAGAAAAGGGGGTGTTCTTCAAGAGGAAGTCAACTGGTAGAGAGAAAGGAGAGTGGAGGAGATCTGCAAAGAGAGGTACAGTTGCCATGAGAGCAGACTCCAGTGTATCCTTACAATAACACCCCCTTTTCTTCAGTTAGCTTGGGTGAGTATTGCTACCAAAAGAATTTTGATTAAAAGATTTTAAAACACCCATGTAGCCAAGGACAAATTAGCATATGTGCCCTATAAAATAAGAGACAATTACAGATGGTTCTCTGCAAACTATTTCTCCACCCAAAAATTACAGCTGAAAGAGGTTTTTATTATCACCATTCAAATATTATCACAATTCAAATTTAAATAGTGATCAAGAAATCATAGGATGAGAACAGATCTTAAGAGATAATCTGTCTATCTTTTGCCTTCAGCCCAGTTCATAGCCAAATTATTGCAGGTGGCTGGAAGAAGCTATTATATTTTGAATACCTCTGGAGATTTGTATTTCATTATTTTTTGCCCTTTATTAACAGTTAGGAAACAACCACTGCAATGCTGATTTCTATAATTTTTAATATTAAGTTTGGGGTTCTAAGTGATGTATTAATAACTTATTAACATATCATCATGAAATGATTGAATATAAAACAACTGATGCCAATTCAGCCTAGCATTCAAAACCCTCCATACAATGGTCCCAATATAAGCATGGTATCAAGGAGTCTGTGAGAAATGTTATAGAACTATCAAAACATATGAAATCAGCTGCATTAATGGTGAAACCTCAGAGTACTAATTGCCCTACTGCGGTATACAAATTACAGGTTTTCATCAAGACAGAAAATTGAAACTGTGGTAGCCAGCCTCCAAAATGGCCCCAATGGGTCCCACATCCTGGCAGTCATGCCCTTGTGTAGTTCTTTCCCATGTAAAATTGGCTGACCTGTGTACAAATAGGATTTTGTGGAAATGATGGAGTGTGACTTCAGAGGACAGGTCATTTAAGACATTGCAGTTTCCACCTTACTCTGTCTAGGATAACTTGCTCTGGGAAAATCTAGCTGTCAATTTATGAGGACATTCAAAACTCTGTGGAGAGGTCAGTGTGGCAATAACTTCTGTCCACAGGCAGCAAGGAACCAAGGCCTCCTGCTAGCAGCCATGTGAGTGAATGAGCATTCTTGGAAGTGGATCTTCCATTCCCAGTTAAGCCTTCAGATGCCTGCAACCTCAGCTGCCATCCTGACTACAACCTCACAAGAGACCTCAAAACAGAGCTACTCAGCTAAGCTGCTCCTGAATTCTTGATCCACAGAAACTGTGAAATAATAACTGTCTATTGTTTTAAGATACTAATTTCTAGGGTGATTTCTCATTTAGCAATAGGTAGCTAGTAAAAGAAATAAAGCACTATAATCCACCTCAGGAAGACATTTCAATCATGCTGTCTCATGGAGAAAACTGCCACTGCTACAGCCAAGAAATCTATGCCCCTACTTCATCCCAAATGTTTTAGTCAAGTCAAGCCCTAATCTAACCTTCCCAGCTTTATCTACCATTACTTTTCCACTACCTATACTGTATGGTCCAGCAAAACTGGTCAATTTCACTATTCCTTGAACATTTTTATGCCTCCATGTCTTCATTCAGATTGTTTTCTCTCACTGAAAAGCATTTGTTTTTCCCATCTTTGCTGTGAAAGTCACATTCCCTTCAGAATTCCTCTCATTTGCCATCTGCTCCATGAAAGCTTTACTGATCTCCCAAACTGGGTGATACAGCTTCTTCCTTTTAAGCCCTGTATTATTCAGGACTATTTTAGCTGCAAGTGACAGAATTGCAACTCAAACTAGTTCAAGCAAAAAGGGAATTTATTGGCTCACAAAAGTGGGATAGCCAAAGGGTAGAGATGATTTAAACCATGACTAGATCCTGAGGCTCAAACAATGTCATGAGCTCGTTCTCTCCCTCTCCCCCTCCCCTCTCTCTCTCCATATATGAAGGAAGACTCTGACTGTTCATGTCTATCAGGGTCCCAGCAGGAATTGAGGGCAGACTCAACCTGCATAATTTGTTCTCAGAGTTTGGGGAAACCTGCAAAGAATTTTGCAGCAATTACAACTGAGGATAGATGTTATCCTCACTGGACCAGAAGAGATAATGGGTGGGGATAGTTACATGAGCCCAGAGAGGGTAGCTGTATGGAGAAGGTCACCTGGCATGTGCTGTGACTTCAGTAGAGGGATGCAGCCAATTCACAGCAAACTTGCAAAGAAAGAACCACAGGAATAAATATCCTGGCTGGCCTCATTTTCCTCCCTCCCTTATTTTAATCTCTTGAGGCTCCTCATTGGCTGAACCCAAAAATAAAACAGAGGACAAAGAAGTCCATTAATTTATTTCTTGAAGGTCAGCCTTCCAGGGCTCAGAGCAGAATAAAAAAGTGTAGATAATATCAATAGCTCTGGAGAGAGGGAGGGAAATATTTAGGACACCCTACTTTGGTCATGTGCCCATACACAGACCAATCACTGTGGCACAGGACAGGCTAGTCAGGTTGACCAGCTCGTGTCACATGATCACCCTGGGGGAAGGGGACTGAGGCAGAGGCAAAGTGGCACAATAATTAACAGAACAATCAGAACTGTAGATTGATACAAGGGTAGTACCCCAAATGATATTGGATAAAAATGTATGTCTAATGCAAACCCAGTTCTGCTTTAGACCTTTTTTGAGGGTATCTATTGATTTCAGTCTTAAGTTCTGACTTTTCTTATCCCACCAATCAGAGTAAAAGCACCTAGAGAACACAACTTATGTGGTTTTTTTTTAATCATCTTTGAGTCCCCTGCAGCCTCTATCACAATACCTGGAGCATAACAATTCTTAAATAAAGTTAATGAATATTCAGTTGAAATATCTTTTGTTTATACATTTTGAGAACAGTTAATGGAAATATAAAGTAAAGCATTTATCTTCGTTCTATTTTGAGAAGTTTCATATGTTCCAAGTTGGCTCAGAGATGTCTTTTTTAAATGCCTGGTAATGAATGATTTGTATGTTTTTGCTCTTACAAAAAGTTATACCAGAGCTTGCCTTGTTGGCACAGATGCCCTTATCTAAGAGTGACATGAGGTTAGGATTTACAATCTGTCAGATTTTCTCAGCTGGAAATCCTGCCCCCAAGGTACATTTCCTGCACATACATGGATGCTTTGCACCATATATTTATGGCCATCTGTTTCTAGGCATTTAAGCCTACTAAAACAGTTGGTTTGACCTTTGCCATAGATCTTAAATAATGATGAAGTTGAGAGAGATTAAGTGTACTACATGCCATGTGTTATTTCTCCTAATAGAACTCTGAAATGTTTAAATTATCAATGCATACACTTATGTGCAAAAACTATTTGTTAGTGAAATGAAATAGTAATTAATATCTTTATTATCCTGGAGGTATACTTTTATTTTAATAAAATCACAGATCTGTGCAAATTTCATAGAAGTGGCATGATTTGACTTGTCAAAATGTAACAATGACAAAATTTTGCACATAATCTAATAAATATTCGTTTAAGATCACCGAAAGAGGGCATCAATCTTTGAAACTAAAATTGTAAGTTTGTCTTTGCTTTTCCTTTGCAAACTGCCTGGCTCCATTAAGACCTAGTCTTAGAATAAGAAATAGTGTCATGGCAGTTGAGGTATGAGTAATGTGGGAAATGTTTGTGACCACAATCATACAATTGTGAGAAGATGTGCAAACACAGATATAAAATGGTCCTAACCTTGGATTTGCTGTAATTAAAAGGGGAAAAAATAAATACTTCAGTTTATAAATGCTATCAAAATTATTCTTTCTTGTTTATCCTCAATTTCACACATCCACTTACTCCTTTATTATATTTTCTGTTGTGAGCCTTTTTATTCTAAGAAAACATCAAACAGCTTCTACAAAAAGATATTTTTAATGTGAATCATCAGTCTCAATTATATATTTCCTATGATACAAGCTCATAGGTGTTCTGAATTCTTGTTTAAAGGATCCAACCTATAGTAGGCCTTCAGCTTCTTCTTCAATATCTTTTTATTTTATTGTGTTTTTATATAGCTCTTTCTTTGCATCTGCATCTCATTTTATCTTTCCCTAATCCCATGTGTCATATTTCTTTTTCCTTCCATTCAATGAACATTTTAAAAGCACCTATTATTTTCAAAGATGAATAAGAGAGATGAGGGGTCATGATGGAAAGGATGGACACACACACAGATGTTTTATATAATATCAGTCATAAGATGAGTATGATAAGAAAAGTATAAATAAAATAATATGAGCCTGCAGAATAAAGATCTATTCATTCTTTTTTTAATTAATTAATTAATTTGGCTGTGTTGGGTCTTTGTTGATGAACACGGGCTTTCCCTAGTTGTGGCAAGTGGGGGCTACTCTTTGTTGTGGTACACAGACTTCTCATTGCAGTGGCTTCTCTTGTTGCAGAGCACGGACCCTAGACACATGGGCTTCAGTAGTTGTGGTGTGCAGGCTCAGTAGTTGTGGTTCGTGGGCTCTAGAGCGCAGGCTCAGTAGTTGTGGCACATGGGCTTAGTTGTTCCACAGCATGTGAGATCTTCCCATACGGGGGCTCGAACCCATGTCCCCTGCATTGGCAGGCATCTTCTTAACCACTGCACCACCAGGGAAGACCCAAGATCTATTCATTCTGCCAAGAAGGATGGGAGAAGGCATACAGTAGATGGTAGCATTAGGGTAGACCTTAAGGAAAGAATAGAATTTAAACAGATGGAAATGAATGAAATAGGCATTATAAACAAGAGAGACAACATGATCTGAGATATGGAGGCAGCAAAGTGCATGAGCTTTGAGGAAGAGAATAGACTTATGTGGTTGTAGCATGGAACA
Source organism: Orcinus orca (assembly GCF_937001465.1). NCBI lineage: Eukaryota > Metazoa > Chordata > Mammalia > Artiodactyla > Delphinidae > Orcinus > Orcinus orca. Next base: position 75,509,108 of record NC_064580.1, read on the forward strand.
TGAGGAAGAATTGGTTAAAAATGAGATTTTAAAAGTAGTTACAGTGAGATCATGAGGGACTTTGAATGACAGGCTAAGAATTGTGGACTTTATAGGTAACTGGAAGCACTGAGAACTTTTGGTACAAGCAAAGGTATAATTATATCTTTAGAAGAAAATTCTGCTTGTGGTATGAAGGATATAGTAAAAAACAGGAGATAGAACAATCAGTTAGGAGGCTATTAGGAGTTAGGAGGAAAGGAAAATGAGTAATGAAACTAGGGCAGTGGCAGTGAGAATGGAATGAGAATGAATTTGGGAGACTGATTAGTAGAAATGACATACCAGTCAATATGTTGTGGTATGGATGTGAGGAGAAGAAGTCAAACTTGACCCTAGGTGATTGGAGAATGGCAATGAAACCAAAGAAGATTTTATCAAGGCTACCATGTTGCCCAGTTCTAGGAGGCACCACTGACATTGTGTTCTATATAAATGGCATCCTCTGAAGTAGTGCATAACACAGCCTGCACAGCTATAAGCAGGGGTCCTGGTTTCTGTTTCCCTCCTTTATTAAGAAAGTACCATTTACTGTTATTGACAAATAGAAATTTTAATGACATTGATTTCCATTGATTTCTGAGATGACAAGTAAGCCATATAGTAAAGCAGAAATAAAACAGTAAGAGAATAAAATTTAGGGAATAGCAAGTGAACAAGTTGAATAATAAACCATTGAAGTGACTAGGGATGTGTGTTTAAATGTTATTTACGCATCAGTTTACTATGCTGTTTCATTTGCATTGTTACAAAAAGCAGTTGTCTGGGACTAACAGTGGGTTTTCAAACTAGTGTTCTCAGGGTTTAGGACAAAGCAGAGTTTGTTTTAACCACTTTATTGAGAAATAGTTCATATACCATAGAATTCATTCATTTAAAGTGTACAATTCAATGGGTTTTTAGTTTTTTTCACATAGTTGTACATCAACACGGTTTTAGAACATTTTCATCACCCCAGAAAGAAACTCCATACTCTTTAACTATCAGACCCTTTTCCCTTTTGACACCCGCCCACTCCCTAACTCCTGGCAATCACTAATCTACTTTATATCTCTGTAAATTTTCCTGTTCTGGACATTTCATATGAATGGAATCATAAAATATGTGGTCTTTTGTGTCTGGCTTCTTTCACTTAGCATAATGTTTTCAAGGTTCACTCTTGTCTCGGCATGTATCAGTACTTCATTCCTTTTTATGGCTGAATAACATTCCATTGTACAGATACACCACAGTTTGTTTATTCATTCATCAGTTGATGGACATTTGGGTTGTTTCTACCTTTTGGCTATTATGAGTAATGCTACTTTAGTAATGCTATAAATATCTGTGTACAAGTTTTTGAATGGACATTTGTTCTCATTTCTTTTAGGTATATACCTGGGAATGGAATTGTTGAATCACATGATAACTCCATGTTTAATGACTTGAGGAACTGTCAAGACTGTTTTCCAAAGTGACTGCACCATTTTACATTCTCACCTGCATTGTATCAGGGTTCTGATTTCTCCATATCTTCGCTAACACTTCTTATTATCTGACTTTTTAATGCTAGCCATCCTAGTAAATGTGAAATAGCATCTCATTATGGTTTTTATTTGCATTTCCCTAATTGTTTGGAGCTAATAGCAGACCTTCAAACTAATATCCTCACATTTAGGATAAAGCAAAGGTTATTTTAAAATCTTGACATATTTTATTTAAGAAGATATATTTACATCATTTATTTGAGTATGTAAATGAGAAAGAATCAAAACTTGTTAAAATTAAAAGATATATTGAGTAGACCTACTAGGTACAACACATCAGCAGAGTATAAAAGATGAATAGGCTTCCCTGGTGGCACAGTAGTTGAGAGTCCGCCTGCCGATGTAGGGGACACGGGTTCGTGCCCTGGTCCGGGAAGATCCCACATGCCGCAGAGCGGCTGGGCCCGTGAGCCATGGCTGCTGAGCCTGCGCGTCCAGAGCCTGTGCTCCACAATGAGAGAGGCCACAACAGTAAGAGGCCCATGTACCGCCAAAAAAAAAAAAAAAAAGGTGAATAAGAAGTAGACATATCCTTCTTTGAGAAAAGAAACAAAAAGTGGCTTATAATACCAGACATTAGATGATAAGTGCCATTATACAGGAATAAACAAAATGCCATGGACATGCAAAGGAAGGAGTTCTTCCTTCTGATCTGTGGGCTGGTAGAAGTCTTCAATGAGATTAAAGCATTAAAGTCAAGATATGTCTGAAGAACTAGGAAGAGGTCTGTCCTGCTGTAGCTAAACAAACTGTCGAACTTATTTCTTCACATAAAGATTATTTTAAGTAATAAAACATGTATTCTGGATATCTTTATAATTGTTAGGTGATACAGCCAGTTTCTTCCCTTGATGTAATTAATATATGAATTCTTACATTGTCCATTAAACATTTATGCTGATTAGGACATTGACAAATATAGTTTGAAACAAGTTCCCTTATAACATGTGGGCTATAGGTAGAGTTTTAAATGGCAGAATAATGTGTAGCTTTGAACAATATATATTGAAGTTTAAAACTAAATGCAATGTGGGACTTCCCTGGCTATCCAGGGGTTAAGACTCCATGCCTCCACTGCAGGGTGTGCGGGTTCAGTGCCTGGTGGGGGAACTAAGATCCTGCATGCCGCATGGCAAAACAAAAACAAAAACACAAAAACTAAATGCAATGAGCTATAATAATAATATTGTAATTGCCATTATTTCTTATGGGGTTGCTGTTAGGTATTTTAAGTACATTATCTCTAACCCTTTGGGGAACTTTACAAGGTAGATATCTTCATCTTCATTTTATAGATTAAATAGCTGAGGTTCAGAGAGGTACAAAGGCATTTGAGACATAATTCCTATATTGAACTCTCTCATACATAACTAACTTTTCAAGCCAATTTATTGGCTTTACACCCCATCTGCACAATGTGACTATAATTTGGCCTCCCACAAACCTTGACACAAAACTTGATTCCTTCACTGGCTTTCACAAGAATTCCAATCATATTGAGCATATCATTCTTGTTTGTCTATGTTTGCATTTTTGTTTTGAGTTTTACTGAACATTTGTGAGAACACAGGATCACTCTGCACATTGCATAGAATTTAATGACAAAAATCCTTCTAAGTTTCTCTAGTTGCATCAACAATGTGTGTGCGTGTGTGGGGGTGTGTGTGTGTGTGTGCACTTAGCTGGGAGGGGGGCAGTGATTCTTCCATTCCCTCCTTCCTTTTTACTTGCAGTCTTCCTCCTTACTGTCCAGTCTTTTTGACTTGGATCTTCTTTGATCAAAGATCTTTCCCCTGGACCTTTAAATCTTGCTCCTTTCTTCAGCAGCACTGAATTTTGAATTTTTCCTCAGCTCTTCCAAACTCATACAGCAGATATAAATTGCACTGTCCCAAAATTCAGGTATGAAACTTCAGAACTTCTATTTTACTGTAATTCAGATTAGCTCATGAATCCCATTTTCACAAATGGCAGAAAACTTAAAACTACCAATTCAATGTAACTCAGTCACCATATTTTTAAATATGGTCAGTGCAGGACTTGAATTTATCACTTCCTCCTCCTTTTATCTTCAAAACTGGTTCCAGGGCTTCCCTGGTGGCGTAGTGGTTGAGAGTCCGCCTGCTGATGCAGAGGATGCGGGTTCGTGCCCCGGTCCGGGAAGATCCCACATGCCGCGCGCGGAGTGGCTGGGCCCGTGAGCCCTGGCCGCTGAGCCTGCGCGTCCGGAGCCTGTGCTCCACAACGGGAGAGGCCACAACAGTGAGAGGCCCGCGTACTGCAAAAAAACCCCAAAAAACTGGTTCCATCAGCACTGTTTTGATCTCTTCTTGGGGTTCTGGAGCACATAGTTGCTTTACAGGCACCATGTTGAGGTATGCATGATGTATGCAGGCTGCCCTGAGGTCTATCTTCCTAAACACCTCCCACCACAATTGCTGATCTACTGCCAAAGTACATCCCTAGGAGACTTTTAGCTTTCAGCACACTACACCTTGAGAAGCTAGACAGTGGTCTCTGGTGGTCTGCTTTCCACACTCCAAAAAACAAAAACATAGCAAAAGCCTCACTTAATGGCTGATGATATAAACTCCGTGTTCTCAGCTTTGGCTCCATATATAAATTTTAGAATGCCAGGAACATTTTTCTTTATCAACTATACTTGGGTCTTATAAATCAAAATACTTTGGATTTTAAATTATCATGTCTGTTATAAGTTTCAAAATCCAATCAGCAACTCAATTGACATCTTTAAGACAGGTTCACCCTGCAAGCATGGGCAGGGCATATTGTAAGCTATCTCTGTTGCCCAATTAGTGGGAAAGGATAATGGATACAAGGAATAGAGGCAGTGGAGATGAAGGATCTCAAAATATTAGCTCACAGTAGTTCACATAGACACCCACAGGAGCTCAACAAATAAAGGTCCCTAAATTTACCACTATTCACACTCCCTAAAACGCAGTGGGAAATTAGAAGAAATTTAATAATCATTTCTGTTACACAATAATATAACATTAATATTGAGACATAACTTTAATATTTACTTACTAGAGAAGAGGAAGAAAAAATGACATGTGGAAATGTATGTACACTTCATACGTGTTCCACTGAAACTCTGTTTTTGTCAACTTTTGTGAACAAGGACATGAAAAGCATTAATGTAAATTAGGTTGCCTACCCTGTTATTCTAGGACAGTAAGCTCCATGAGGGCAGATATTCTGTCTGTTTTGTTTACTGTTTTTATCCTTGGTGATTAGAATAAGGCCTGGAATATAACAGTAGAAGCTCAATAAATATTTGTTACATGAATGAATGCTGGAATTTGTTTGGCATGACAGTGTTGACAATACAAGAATAGTTGCCAATATTTAAAAATTGGAGTATTTCATTTAAAACTACAGATTTTGAGGCTTTCTTGAAAATTCAAGGGATATGGCAATACTGGATCTGTATCCCCACAGAAAAACTGAATTGAGTAGCATATTTGCTTTCCAACTCACCACAGTCCCCACTGATCCTTTGTCTCAAATAGCCCACCTCCTTCTTTCATATTACCTGCCTTTATCTGTGTAGATATTTGAGTTTGTGATCCTTTCTTAAAGTTATTAATTCATTTCACACATATACACATGCACATGCACACACACACTAAATAACTTTATGTGAAGATATCCACTACTTGACTGAATGAAACAAATAGCCCATGAGGAAATGTACATTTTATCCATTTTCTGATTAATTATTTTTGAAAATTTGTGGTATAAAACTTATTTCAAAAAAGTAAATATAAGCTTCTCATGTAAGGTTTTAAAAATCCACAGAAATGTTCTCCTTTATTTACCAACAGGACTTCTTAATCATTTGATTCCTTCCCAAATACCTTAGCTTCTAAAGTCTTCAAGAAAAAGAACAGGATGCCCACTTGTCCCCCCAACAATTTTCCTCAGAAATGTTGTTTTTCACCCACCCCCAGTTTCTTTCGACTCCTAAATCTGTCAGCTTATTTGTTCAGCTTGTTCTGTGGAGGCAACTCACTTTGTTCTACATACTTTATTGAGTGTACTTGAAGTTTTCTGGACTCTTCTGTCAGAATATTATGGTGCATTGGGTAGATATAAGTTCACAACTTACTACTCCTCACGGACTTCATGATGATACATTTGTATCAGACGGAAAATCAAACTCAGACTGTCTCAAGTTTAAATAATTTGTTGACTTGTATAACTGAATATCAAGGAGTGTGGCCCAAACAATGTCACTTCATTTTTCAGCTTTACCTTCTGCTGTATGTCACTCCTTTTTCAGACTGTGGTGGCCTTCCAGTGACTCTAGGCTCTCCTTTTCTAGTGACAAGATGGTTGTTGTAGCTTGATCCTCTTAGTTAAACACAGTCTTAATAGGGAAGATAACTTACTTTTCTTTCATTCAACCCAGTAAAAGTCTCACTAGCTCCAACTGGGCCATGTGCCCATCTCTGAACAAATCATTGTGGAAATATGAAGTTCTTAATGGCAAGGATCAAGTGACATAGGTGGCTTGCCTTAGAACTTGGGATGGACTCAGCTCCACCCTAAGCTCCACCCTATTCATAAACTGAATAGAAGATAGTACCTCTAAGGAAAATTATGGTACATTTTGTCAGAAACCAAGTGCTGGATGATTCCTCAGGAACAAAAGTAATAGACGTCTACTATAGCATCTTAAGAATAGGAAAATATATTGGGCTACATTTTCTATTTTTATTGATATTTTAAACTTGCATATAATTCAATTTCTTTAAGACCCTGTTAATTTCTTTCACATCTCAGAATTCAAGGCCTTTACTAATTTACATTATTGTTTATAGTTTCTGACAATTTAAAATATAACCTTTATTTTCTCTTTTTCTTAGTGCTTTATATTCATGCGTACATCCTGTTAGCATATATTCTATATTTCTGTGGTAGACCTGGACAGGATAGAGGAAGAAGCCCCTGGGAAGTGCTTTTCCTGGGAAGAAGTCCCAGGAGTTAATTCTTAAATAATATGACAACTAAGAAAGTTATCACTTGGGATACAGCTTCATTATATTGGATTGGCCAAAAAGTTCGTTCAGGTTTTCCATAACATCTTATGGAAAAACCTGAATGAACTTTTTGGCCAACCTAATATTTTAATCTCTCTACAGCTGCCTTAGAACACAATTTTTAAACCTGTATTTTGTTTTAGAGGCTCTCAAAACTAAAATCATACCTAAAATCACCTTTTTATATGGTTTTTGAGAAACAGTAGACAACAGAAAAAAATACTGTCATGTTTGTCACTTAAGTTTTCTAGATATTTAAGCATAGAGCCAAGATCTGTGGAGTCTAAGCTGAAAGCCACTGGGAAGCTACTGGAGAAAGAGCTGCAGCTGGGTTAGGAAGACTAACATTACTGTCCTGGATATGGGTAACTGGTTCCATCTCACCTGGCATCTGTGTCTAATTCTCAAGGGTTCTATTTGTGGTTTAGGCCAAGACACTAGTAGTCCCTTCAGAAAAGTGGATAAAGATTCACTGAAAGGGGCAGAAACTAAGTCAAAGTGACTGAAATTACATGTGGATGTAGGAGGAAAAGATTGCAGCTGGTTGAAAATGCAGGTGCCTGTGGAGCGTCCCTCAGGCGTACTGAATATTGGATTAGGGCAGGAGTTCTCCAACAAGAGCATCAGAATCACCTGGAGCACTTAAAACAGATTCCTCCGCTCATTTACCAAGTTCCTGATTGGATAGATAGGTTTGGGGTGGGGACTGAGAATTTGCCTGGGAATTTTGCAGCCAGTTCCTATGTAATAATGATGCTGCCGCTCTTGGGACTTCACTTAGAGAACTACTGGATTATGGCAACAAGACTAATTACAGACTCTCATTTTCTGGTGGAAATTGAGAGCTCCTGGTAAAATGCCAGGCTTGGTCAAGCATTGTTTTAGGAGGAGATATTAAATCTACAGTTTGAAGTTTTCAATATCTAAATTTTGATAGAGCAGAGTAAGTGGGGACTGACATCTCCTGGGCCATGGTGTGCTGGAGCCGTCCACATCTCTTCCTAGCTCCAAGTTCAGGAATGTCAGCTTGGTGGCTTGAAATCGACCTTGGTGGGAGATTTACACCACACATATTAACCAGCACATCACTACCTACAAGTGATATTGAGTGCTGATATATGATAAGGTTAGATACTCTACAGACCCTAAAACCCACAAACGCTGCTTTTAAGAACTTATATTCCAAATACAATTATAGCTATCCCATTAAAATTGTGAAGTATTATTCATTCAACAAGCATTTATTGAACATTTACCATGTGTCAAGAATGGTGACAGATGATGAGGATACAAGCAATGAACCAGAAAAACAAAGTCCTTACCTTCTTGGAGCTTACACAACTCTAAAGAAAAGAAATAATTGTAATGTGAGTGATTTAGCTTAAATAATTCTTTGTTCAATAACTGCTGAAAGTACATTAGCAACAAAGAGTATAAACTGTTTTTAAAACTCAAAATAATGAAGAAGGTTCCTAGTTGTTATCTTTACAAGCCCTGAAGCCCAGTGGAATATTGTAATTATGAAAATTATTTATATCTTTTGACATTTACTACATATCCAATATGCTTATTGAAAGTGTAGATGTAATTACAGTCTATCTGGCTCTCTCCAATACCAAATGTGTTCAGATTTAGAAACATTGTGAGTACCTACTGCTTCTTAGGTAAATGTTCCCTCATTGCTGGATACAGAGTTCATTGCCTTCACTCTCTGTGTATAATTTTTCAAAACAAAAACTTGTGCCATCTGGGAGAAAACAGTTGAAGGAAAGAGGCTTAAAGGTGCTTAAAATATTTACATTTTTACCAAAAGGGTAAATACATGTTAATTTCAAGAAGAAAGTGGTGTGTTTTTTTTTATCATGGCTTGGTTTTGTCAATTATCCTGGTTTCTATTATACAGAGTGACAAATTTTAAAGAAGTAATTATTTAATGTGTGTGAGGTATAGTAGGGCAATTTCTGAAGTAGGTAATGGAGAAGAGGATAGGAGTGGGAATTTAAGAAAGACCTGACATGAACATAAATGTTGCCTCTGGGCTATACCCTAGGCACCCCTCTATCTCCATTCCCTTGCCTGCTAGAACTTGCCAGGTTCCAACAAGGGTGTCGGAATGGGCAAGAGCCTGCACTTTTTGGTTGCTGGGTGAGTGAGGATATGAAAAAATAACACCTTTTTACTCTCATCTCAGGGTCTCACTAATAATTTTTCAATTGCATAATTAACATGACTTCCTCTACAGTCTTATTATATTCTGAGGCTACTCAAAGTGAGGTCCTTTGACCAGTACCTGACCCCAAACTGTTACAGGCCTGGGATAAGTACAGAAATTGAGAGTTAACATTAACAAATGTTTATAGGAATTAACAGTAATTTAATGTATATTGAATATAATAATTAAAAACTGGGGCTTGTATTTTATGTCTTTTCATTTTTCTAGTAATCATTGTGTTTTACAAGGTATGTCTGTAATTGCAAATTTCTTAAAAAGTTACTTCACAACAGATGGTTTGAGAAGCACTTGTCTAAGCAATTTTTAGGTCAATGTAGTTATTACCTTTAAAAGTGTTGATAGGGTGCTACTTTGGGAGACAGATCTCAAGGGTGAGAAACCACTTTACCCTACTCCTTCTCTATCCGTACTTCTCCTTTGAGGCATTAGTGGGATGGTAAGAGGCCAGAGAAGATGAGAACGGTAATAGCTTACAAATACTTGTCCTTCTCATGCCATTCATTCCCCCCACACACTGAATGATGCCCATGACCCACTGAATGCTCACAGCTAGAATGCTCTGCTATACCTACATACCTCTGCTCTGCTGGTTGTATACTTAGCAAGAGTCAGTTTATGAAAACTAAATCAAATATCTCAGACCGACTGAATAAAGTTTAGTTGCTTAAAAAAATGTTGAACTGTGGGGAAACTGCCACAGAGTGGGAAAAACCATAATCTGAAGAATTCTGCACTTAGACTTACTTACAAAGGTCTTTAAGGTTTTTCCTTATTTAAAAGAAATAAATTGAAATAGTAACTGACTGTATAGAACTTGAGTCAGCAGACGTGCTCTCAAAGACAAGCCTTGGCCTCTATGTCAACAGATCGTCAAATATACATACGTTTATATTATTTACATTTCAACAAAATGTTTTAGATATGTCACATTTTTCACTAATTTTTTAATGAGCATAGTTGTTTTACATTGTGTTAGTTTCTGCTGTACAGCAAAGTGAATCAGCAAGACATATACATATATCCCCTCTTTTGTAGATTTCCTTCCCATTTAGGTCACCACAGAGTATGGAGTAGAGTTCCCTGTGCAGTACAGTATGTTCTCATTAGTTATCTATTTCAGACATAGTATCAACAGTGTACATATGTCAATCCCAATCTCCCAATTCATCCCACCCCCCTTCCCCCTTGGTAGCCATACCTTTGTTCTCTACGTCTGTGTCTCTATTCCTGCTTTGCAAATAAGATCATCTATACCATTTTCCTAGATTCCACATACACATGTTAATATACGATATTTGTTTTTCTCTTTCTGACTTACTTCACTCTGTATGACAGTCACTAGGTCTGTCCACATCTCTCCAAATGACCCAGTTTCATTCCTTTTTATGGCTGAGTAATATTCCATTGTATATATGTACCACATCTTCTTTATCCATTCCTCTGTTGATGAACATTTAGGTTGCTTCCATATCCTGGATATTGTAAATAGTGCTGCAATGAACGTTGGGGTGTATGTGTCTTTTTGAATTATGGTTTTCTCTGGGTACATGCCCAGTAGTGGGTTTGCTGGGTCATATGATAATTCTATTTTTAGCTTTTTAAGGAACCTCCATTCTGTTCTCTACAGTGGCTGTATCAATTTACATTCCCACCAAAAGTGTAAGAGGGTTCCCTTTTCTCCACCCCCTCTCCAGCCTTTGTTGTTTGTAGATTTTTTCATAATGGACATTCTGACAGGTGTGAGGTGCTAAGATACCTCATTTAGTTTTGATTTGCATTTCTCTACTATTTAGTGATGTTGAGCATCTTTTCAAGTGTTTGTTGGCCATCTGTACGTCTTTGGAGAAATGTCTATTTAGGGCTTCTGCCCATTTTTTAATTCAGTTGTTTGTTTTTTTGATATTGAGCTGCATAAGCTGTTTGTATATTCTGGAGATTAATCCTTTGTCAATTGCTTCATTTGCAAATAATTTCTCCCATTTTGAGGGTTGTCTTTTCATCTTGTTTATAGTTTCCTTTGCTGTGCAAAAGCTTTTAAGTTCCAATAGGTCCCATTTTTTTGGTTTGTTTTTATTTTCATTACTCTAGGGTTGGATCAAAAATGATCTTCTGCAATTTCTGTCAAAGAGTGTTGTGCCTATGTTTTCCTCTAAGAGTTTTATAGTGTCTGATCTTACATTTAGGTCTTCCATACATTTTTTTTTTTTTTTTTTTGCGGTACACGGGCCTCTCACTGTTGTGGCCTCTCCTGTTGCGGAGCACAGGCTCCAGATGCGCAGGCTCCACAGCCATGGCTCACAGGCCTAGCTGCTCCGTGGCATGTGGGATCTTCCTGGACCGGGGCACGAACCCGTGTCCCCTGCATCAGCAGGCGGACTCTCAACCACTGTGCCACCAGGGAAGCCCCTTTAATACATTTTGAGCTTACTTTTGTGTATGGTGTTAGGAAGTGTTCTAATTTAATTCTTTTACATGCAGCTGTCCAGTTTTCCTAGCACCACTTATTGAAGAGACTGTCTTTTATCCATTGTATATTCTTGCCTACTTGTCATAGGTTAGGTGACTGTAGGTGCATGGGTTTATTTCAGGGCATCCTATCCTGTTCCATTGATCTATATTTTTGTTTTTGTGCAAGTACCATACTCTCTTGATTATTGTAGCTTTGTAATATAGTCTGAAGTCAGGGAGCCTGATTCCTCCAGCTCTGTTTTTCTTTCTCAAGATTTCTTTGGCTATTTGGAGTCTTTTGTGTCTCCATACAAATTTTAAGATTTTCTTGTTCTTATTCTGTGAAGAATGCCCTTGGTAATTTGATAGGCATTGCATTGAATCTGTAGATTGCTTTGGGTAGTATAGTCATTTTCATGATATTGATTCTTCCAATACAAGAACATGTATATCTCTCCATCTGTTTGTGTCATGTTTGATTTCTTTCATCAGTATCTTATAGTTTTCTGAGTACAGGTCTTTTGCCTCCTTAGGTAGGTTTATTCCTAGGTATTTTATTCTTTTTGTTGCAATGGTAAATGGGAGTGTTTCCTTAATTTCTCTTTCTGATTTTTTGTTGTTAGTGTATAGGAATGCAAGAGATTCCTGCGTATTAATTTTGTATCCTGCAACTTTACTAAATTCATTGATTAGCTCTAGTAGTTTTCTGGTGGCATCTTTAGGATTTTCTATGTATAGTATTATGTCATCTGCAAACAGTGACAGTTTTACTTCTTTTCCAGTTTGGATTCTTTTATTTCTTTTTCTTCTCTGATTGCCATGGCTAGAACTTCCAAAACTATGTTGAATAAAAAGTGGCAAGAGTGAACATACTTTTCTTGTTCCTGATCTTAGAGGAAATGCTTTCAGCTTTTCACCATTGAATATGATGTTAGCTGTAGGTTTGTCATATATGGCCTTTATTATGTTGAGGTAAATTCCCTCTATCTCCACTTTCTGGAGAGTTTTTATCATAAATGAGTGTTGAATTTTGTCAAAAGCTTTTTCTGTATCTATTGAGTTGTTCATATGGTTTTTATTCTTCAGTTTGTTAATGTGGTGTATCACATTGATTGATTTGTGTATATTGAAGAATCCTTGCATCCCTAGGATAAATCCCACTTGATCAGGGTGTATGATCCTTTTAATGTGTTGTTGGATTCGATTTGCAGGTATATTGTTGAGGATTTTGGCATCTATATTCATCAGTGATATTGGCCTGTAATTTTCTTTTTTCGTAATATCTTTGTCTGATTTTGGTATCAGGGTGATGGTGGCCTCATAGAATGAGTTTGGGAGTGTTCTTCCCTCTGCAATTTTTTGGAAGAGTTTGAGAAGGATAGGTGTTAGCTCTCATCTAAATGTTTGATAGAATTCGCATGTGAAGCCATCTGGTCCTGGACTTCTGTTTGTTGGAAGATTTTTAATCACAGTTTCAATTTCGTTACTTGTGGTTGGTCTGTTCATATTTTCTGTTTCTTCCTGGTTCAGTCTTGGAAGGTTGTGCATTTCTAAGATTTTGTCCATTTCTTCCAGGTTGTCCATTTTATTGGCATGTAGTTTCTTGTAGTAGTCTCTCATGATCCTTTGTATTTCTGCAGTGTCTGTTGTAACTTCTCCTTTTTCATTTCTAATTTTATTGATTTGAGTCCTCTCCCTTTTTTTCTTGATGGGTCTGGCTAAAGGCTTATCAATTTTGTTTATCTTCTCAAAGAACCAGCTGTTAGTTTCAATGATCTTCACTATCATTTTCTTCATCTCTATGTCATTTGTTTCTGCTCTTATCTTTATGATTTCTTTCCTTCTACCAACTTTGGGGTTTCTTTGTTCTTCTTTCTCTAATTGCTTTAGGTGTAAGATTAGGTTGTTTATTTGAGATTTTTCCTGTTTCTTGAGGTAAGATTTTATTGCTGTATACTTCTCTCTTAGAACTGTTTTTGCTGTATCCCATAGGTTTGGGATTATTGTGTTTCTGTTGTCATTTGTTTCTAGGTATTTTTTTATTTCCTCTTTGATTTCTTCAGTGATCTATTGGCTATTTAGTATCATATTGTTTAGCCTCCATGTGTTTCTGTTTTTCACAGTTTCTTTTTCCTGTAATTTCTAATCTCATAGTGTTGTTGTTGGAAAAGATGCTTTTAATGATTTCAATTTTCAATTTTCAATTTTTCTTAAATTTACCAAGGCTTGATTTCTGACCCAAGATGTGATCTATCCTAGGGAATGTTCCATGAGCACTTGAGAAGAAGGCATATTCTGCTGCTTTTTGATGGAATGTCCTATAAATATCAATTAAGTCTATGTGCTCTAATCTGTCATTTAAGGCTTGTGTTTCCTTATTAATTTTCTGTTTGGATGATCTGTCCATTGGTGTAAGTGGAGTGCTAACGTCCCTCACTATTATTGTGTTACTGTCAATTTCCCCTTTTATGTCTTTAGCATTTGCCTTATGTATTGTGGTGCTCCTATGTTGGGTACAAAAATATTTACAATTGTTTTATCTTCTTGGATTGATTCCTTGATCATTATGTAGTGTCCTTCCTTATCTCTTGTAACAGTCTTTATTTTAAAGTCTATTTTGTCTGATGTGAGAATTACTACTCCAGCTTTCTTTTGATTTCATTTGCATGGAATACCTTTTTCCATCCCCTCACTTTCAGTTTGTATGTGTCCCTAGGTCTGAAGTGGGTCTCTTGTAGACAGTGTATATAAGGGTTTTGTTTTTGTATCCATTCAGCCAGCCTGTGCCTTTTGGTTGGAGCATTTAATCTGTTTACATTTAAGGTAACTATATGTATGTTCCTATTGCCATTTTCTTAATTATTTTTCATTTGTTTTAGTTTTTTCTTCTCTCATGTTTCCCGCCTAGAGAAGTACCTTTAACATTTCCTGTAGAGCTGGTTTGGTGGTGCTGAATTCTCTTCTCTTAGCTTTTGCTGGTCTGTAAAACTTTTGATTTCTCCTTTGAATCTGAATGAGAGCCTTGCTGGGTAGAGTATTCTTGGCTTTAGGTTTTTCCCTTTCATCATTTTGAATATATCATGCCAGTGGTCCAGCATCCTGGACACAGCACTCCCACCCCAGAGGCCGAGGCCCGACTCCTGGCCAGGGAGTTAATAGCCCACAAACCATGAGAAAAAAGAAAGGAAAGAAAGGGGGAAAAAAAACAAAAGAAAGTAGACAAAAGCCAAGACAAATAGCAAAAACAAACAACAACACACATACAATAAAAGAAGGAACAAAACAAATGGATACAACAAACTGAAGACAAAGAAAACAACAAAACCAAACTAGCAGAAACAAATAAGCAGACAGAAAAGAAAAAAAAGAAAATACAAGAGAACAAACAAACAAAGGAACTCAAAAATGAGCACAATCAATAAGGACTAAACTACCAAAAACAAAAAATGCAAAATAAGGCAAAAGCAGAAAGCAAACTAAAAAAAATGCAAAGAAAACATAAAACAAACACATAAAAATGATCAAAAAATAAAGAAAAATGAAAGAACAAAACAAGAAAAAACACAAAACAACAAAAATAAAGTAAAAATAGAAAAAGATATATTAAAAAATAAAAATAATAAAAAATAATAATGAAAACAACACCAACACCTGAGCAAAATGAAACAAACAAAAAAAGAATAATAGTAATAAGAATATTTTCCTGGGGCCTCCTCTGTCAGTGTTCTTACTCCCTCAGTGAGCCATGGCCAACCCCTGCCTCCCTAGGAGGCCCTCCAATACACCCAGGTAGGTTTCTGGACCTGCTGTGGGCCCTGTGGGGTTGGCTCAGACTCTGACCTGGCCCAATTCTCACATGTACTTGCCCCCAAAGTCCACTGCTGCTAAAGCTAGACCAGTTTCAGTTGTGGGAACACTTGTTGTCTATTCAGATATTCCATAGACAAAGGATTTACCAAGTAGATCATGAGGATTTAATCTGTGGCTTGTGTAGCTGCAAGGAGGGATTTCCATTCCTCTTCCTTAGTTGCACCACTCCTGGGGCTCAGCTTTGGTTTTGGCCCCACCTCTGCATGTGCACCACCCTCAGACATCTGTTCCCCTCCCAGGCAAGAGGGAGCAAAAGCAGTGGCTGATTCAGGCACGCTTGCTCACTTAGGCCAGGGAGGGTACGGTGGCCACAACTGGGGTGTGTGCGAATTGACTGTGGCAGTGTAGACCAGCAGGCAGTTGCAACAGACTGGGGTGCACTGGTGGGAGTCCCTCCCAGTGCCTGCTGAGGCAGGGGCTGGCATGTGGGTGCCATGGCATCCCTGTCCTTTGTGTGACACTCAACAATGGCACCTTGTTTCCTAGGTATACCATGCTTTCTCTAGGGGCATTCCCAGCCTCGGAGCCCCTCACTCCTGTCCCCTCTGTTGTATCCACACAGCCAACATCGGTCCTGTACCCAGATCTGCTCTCTTAACCCCATGCTTTAGCACTCAACCCCCATCAGCTTTGCTGGATTCCTGTTTCAGGCAGGGGTGTCCAGGGCTGATTCCCAAGGAGGCTTTGGGATGGGTGGCACTCAGGACCCCAGAGCCTATGCAGGTGGAGGAGGCCTTGGCTTGAGGGGCAGGTAAGCCTGTTCAGATGGGTGCCCCTCCCAGTGCCGGTGGAGGCTGAAGAAGCCAGCACGTGGGGAAAGGGCTTGTAATGATGGCTCCGACACTTGCGTGCCACTCACCAATGATGCCTTGCTTCTATGGTGTCCGGGGCTTTTTCTGCAAACTTTCCCAGCTGTGGCGCTCCTTACTCTTGTCCCTTCAGGCTATCTTTTCACAGCCAACAGCTGTCCCCTCCCTGGGTCCACGCTCCAAGCCCCACTTTCCAGCACCCAGCCCCGCTCCGCAACAGGAGACACATGACTCAAGCTGGGGTGCACAGGGGTGCAGTACAGACCATGCACGCAGTTCTTTGTCCTGCCTTCCACAGACCGTCTGCTGTATTCACCTTTGAGGCCCTGAACGTCCCTTTCTGTCCTAGCTATTTTCCCCACCATGAGGGGGTTTCCTGAGTGCAGGGACCTCTCTTCACCTTCAGCTTCCCACCAGGGTTGCTGGTCCCTTTTTTGATTCCTCTTTTCTTTTTTTCTTTCTTTCGTCCTACCCGGTTGCAAGG
This sequence comes from Orcinus orca, assembly GCF_937001465.1. Classification (NCBI taxonomy): domain Eukaryota; kingdom Metazoa; phylum Chordata; class Mammalia; order Artiodactyla; family Delphinidae; genus Orcinus; species Orcinus orca. The sequence goes on from NC_064580.1 coordinate 75,525,586, forward strand.
GTTTTTTTCTTGTCCTTTTGGGTGTCCGAAGTCTTCCACTAATGTACAGCAGGTGCTCTGTGAGAACTGTTCCATTTGTAGATGTATTCTTGATGTACTTGTGAGGAGAGACGATTTCCCCATCCTCCTATTCTACCATCTTGACTTCTCTTTCATTAATTTTTTAATGGTAACCTCCAAAGTATGGTTCCCAGTTACACTGTTTAAGAGGGCATCTACAGTATAGACAAAGGTAAAACATGTGTTCATAGAATGGAGGGATTATTTTGTACTGGAATTTCAGGTGTGACATCATAGAATACTTGAAGAGACATTGAAAGATGGGTAGTATCGATAAATATATTAGTTCAGGAAAAACTGCAGGAGAAAAGAGATAAAGACAGGAAGGCATGAGCATATTTCTGAGGGGTACAGTGGGGCTGGGTCACACTTGGATGAAGATTCATACCAGGATCATAGACTATTATTGTAGATTAGCTAAAATAAATTCTATGACCTCAGAGCAGCCATTCTGGTTGAGGACTCTCAGCTGTGCTCTGGGCACAGTTGCTTTCAAACGTTTTGGGGGCAGCAACCCACAGTAAGTTTCTATTGAAACTACATATATAGAAGAATTAAGGAGCATCATCAGGAAGAGAAGGGACCAGTAGGAGAGGAGCAAGAACAGCATAATGACAAGAGTCTGGAGGAATCCTTTAATTCTGATGTGAATAATGAGAGAAAACCAGACAAAATCAATCTGGGTTTTGATGCCTCATCTAATGTTTAACAGTGTCTACAATTCCTTTAGAGTTTTCAAACCAAGCATACTACTTTTTTCTGAATATTAGAAAGAAACAACTCATGCCCATCATATTACTTAGGCATATATGCATATTTGTGTTTTTGCAGAGAGAAATTGAGGTTGAAGAAAAAAATAGATTTTACATAGCAACTCAGTACACACATGATGTATTATGTGTACTAGAGTCTAAGTGCTCTGATATTTTCTATTCAATTCAATTTCATTAAAAAAATGCTGGCTGGTACCCACTAAACTGATTTCAGTACCCAGTAAGGGATGTGCCTCTCAGCTTGAAAAGTACCATCTAGGGAAGTTGTTCTCAATGGGAGGTGCTTTTTCCCCCCAGGGAACACTTGGCAATGTTTACAAATATTTTTTGTTCTTGCAATTGCAAGGGTTGGTGATGAGGTGGGGGTAGCTACTGGCATCTAGTGTGTAGAGGCCATGGATGATGTTAAACCTCCTAAAATGCACAGGACAGTCTCTGCCCCTCCTCTCTCAACAAAAAATTATCTGGCTCCAATTGTCAATAGTCACAGGTTGAGAAACTCTGCTATAGAGAACCCATTACTGGTATGTGAGAATTTGCTCTAGAGATTTTTATTTTCCCTGAGCAACTAAGACTCCAGTGGTTCCTGTATTGCCATCCTGCAACTTCTAATGAGTACAGCTGGATGAGAATTCACTCTCCTCTTTTCTATTGCTAGGTGCCCTTAGGTCCCTTCTGTAGCACAATTATGCAGAGACAAGAGGATTCAGTCTTAAGATAGTTAAGATGTCGCTATCCAAATTCTAAACTTCATGAACTGACTGTAGAATGGTTAGATAGGTGCAGTTTATAGTCTTTCATTCCACATTGGTGTTCTATTTAGATTGTTTTGCACATGCCACTGTGCCTTTTCTGAGGCCATAACATTAAATATATTGACCCTGCTATAAATTTGTTGGATGCTGTAGGAACGTGAAGTTAACACTGGAGGGTAGAACATGGGAGAAGTATTATAAAGAAAGGGCATGGTTTCTTACAGGAATTTGGAAAGTCAAAAAAATACAGTCAAAGAAAGGAATTTGTTCACAGTGCAGCATATGATGAAGTGCCAAAAGCCAGTGAGGACATAATTCCTGCCTACAGCCACATGAGTGAAGTTTAAAGTGGATCTTCTGAGGCCTGTCAGCAGCCTGGTGAGTGAACCTAGACGTACATCATCCCCCAGAGAAGCTTTGAGATGGCTGCAGACTCAACCAAACCTTGACTGCAGCCTTGTGAGAGCCCCACAGAAAGTGTTCTTAGCCCATAGAAACTGGGAAATAGATGTTTGTTCTTTAAAGCCAATATGTTTTGAGTGTAATGTTTGCAAATTATATCTTTATATATCCATTTCCTTTCTTTTTTTAAGTTTTGAAGCTTCTTTTTTATTTTATATATATATATGTATTTTAAATTTATTTTATTTTTGGCTGCATTGGGTCTTCGTTGCTTTGCATGGGCTTGCTTTTTTTTTTTTTTTTTTAGTTGCAGCAAACAGGGGCTACTCTTTGTTGCTGTGCGCAGGCTTCTCATTGTGGTGGCTTCTCTTGTTGTGGAGGACGAGCTCTAGGCATGTGGGATTCAGTAGTTGCGGCACGTGGGCTTCAGTAGTTGCAGCACGCAGCTCAGTAGCTGTCATGCATGGACTTAGTTGCTCTGCGGCATGTGGAATCTTCCCGGACCAGGGCTCGAACCCGTGTCCCCTGCATTGGCAGGCGGATTCTTAACCACTGTGCCACCAGGGAAGTTCCTACATTCATTTACTTTCAACTTATGTCTTTTAATTGAAAGTATATCTCTTTTAGACAACAAATAGTTGGGTCTTATTTTCTTTTTATCCATTTTGACAATTTCTACCTTTTACTAGGTGTATTTAGTTCAGTAATTTTTTAATGTAATTATTGACATGTGTTTGATTCTACCAACTGCTTTTGTTTTCAACTTGCATCCTCTGCCTTTCATTTCTTTTTACCTCCTTTCTTGCCTTCTATTTGAATTTTAGAGAATTACATTTAGAGAATTACATTAAATTTCTTGATGAATGTTTAGCTATAATTCTTTGCATTTTATTTCTTTGTGATTTTATTAATCCTTAAATTCTGTAGTCCATTTATAGTTAATAATATCATTTCTGCTATAGTTGTTATATGTACTATATCTAAATACATTCTAATGACTGCAAGACAATGTTATTTTTTCATTAAACAGTTATGTGATTTAAAAAGCAATTAAGAACAAAAGAGCAAAAACAAAGTCATTTTTGCATTTACCCTGATATTTGCCATTCCAGTGCTTTTTATTCTTTTCTAATGGTCTGAGATTCCATCTGGTATTATTTTTCTTCAACCTGAAGAACTTCCTTTAGCATTTCTTGTCATGCATATACAATAGTGATGAAATTAGCTTTCTTTTTCTGAAAATGTCTGTATTTCCACTTCATTTTTGAGGAATATCTTTGTTGGATATACAGTAATGGGTTAACAGTTTTCTTTATTTCAGCATTATTTTTTTCTCTCCATTCTTTTCTAGCCTCATTCCTTTCTGATGAAGCCAGATGTTAATCGAACTATTGTTCCCCACTACCACCATCACCACCAATATTGTTTTACTCTTGCTGCTTTCAAGTTTGGCTCTTCATCTTTGGATTTCAATAGTTTACCTGTGATGTTCCTTGCTATGAGCATCTTTTTGATTATTTTGCATGATGTTTGTTGAATATCTTGAATCTTCAAATTTCTGACTTTCATCAAATTTGGGAAATTTCAAGCTATTATTTCTTCAAAAATTTTTTCTACCCCATTCTGTTTCTCCTCATCTTCTGGTATTGCCTTTTCAAACATGTCAAATCACTTGATATCACCTAATGGTTCCCTGACTCTTGGCCTATTATTTTTCAATCTTTTAGTTCTCTGTACTTCACATTAGATAATTTTAATCAATCTTCAAGTTCACTTGCTCATTCCTCTGTCATTTCCATTTGGCTGTTAAGTCTATTCTGAACTTTTAATTTCAGAAAGTATATTTTTTCAGTTCTAAGATTTCCATTTACTTCTCTTTTATTGTATCTCTTTCCTTGCAGAAACTTTTATTTATTCAAACCATATTTTTTTTACTTCATTGAGGATGGTTATTATAGCCATTTTAAAATTGTTGTATATTAATTCCAACAACTGATTCATCTTGGGGTTAGATCCAATTGATTTTTTTTCTCTTTCCAATATGCTCCATTTTCTTGGTTCTTCATATGCATCATAATTTTCTAAAATATCCTGGATATTTTGGATGTGAAATTGTGGAGATTGTGGATTCCCTTATTTTTCCCCATTGAGGGTTTGTTGTCTCCTTTGTTTTAACAGGTGACTTTTTTTGTAGGTGGGGCTGGGCTGAACTTCAAATTTCAAACTCAATTCAGATTGGATTTAGATGTGTCTATGTTCAGGAATTACCCGTGAGTAGTCAGCTTGCAATCTCTGGTCTACAGTTATATGGTTTAGCTGACATGTTTTCAGTCTGTTCCATACACGCCCAATTCAGATTTCAGTCAGAAATGTGGATGGACAGAGCTTGGGGATCCACTCTTTGGTTCTTTCCCATGCAGGATTCCTGCATTCCCAGTTTCCTGCTTTTAATGTTCTTATTTCACAGGCCAGAGACAGGTTGTGTTTTGTTGTAGTTGTTGTTTTTCTACATGAATCCCAGCCAGGTGTGGACTGCAATTAGCCTAAGGCTAAAAACTGCAGAGATAGGAATTTTTCTCCCTCCCCGCAAGTGAACGTGCCCTGCCAACCCAGCGGAAACTTCTTTTCACTCTCCAGTAAGTTCAGGTATTTGCTTTTTGTTTTATGCCCAGGTTTTACAGTTATTTTATGCAGTGGGGTGGGGGTGGAGAGTTGTCAGGGAGGGTCTTAATCTATCATACCTAGAAGTGGAACTCTATGTAGTTTTAATTTTTTTAATGAAAAATTTCAAACAAAAACAGAAAACAGTACAGTGGATCTCCATATACCTATCACCAGACTTGGTCACTATCAAGATTTCCCTCACTTGTTTCATCTATCACTTTTTTGCTTTTTCTCATCTTTCTTAGGTAATTTTTTTACATCTTTATTGGAGTATACATGCTTTACAATGGTGTGTTAGTTGCTGCTCTATAACAAAGTGAATCAGTTATACATATACATGTGTTCCCATATCACTTCCCTCTTGCATCTCCCTCCTTCCCACCCTCCCCATCCCACCCCTCTAGGTGGTCACAAAGCACCGAGATGATCTCCCTGTGCTATGCGGCTGCTTCCCACTAGCTATCCATTTTACGTTTGGTAGTGTATACCTGTCCATGCAACTCTCACCCCATCACAGCTCACCCCTCCCCATCCCGATGTCCCCATGCCCATTCTCTAGTAGGTCTATGTCTTTATTCCTGTCTTACCCCTAGGTTCTTCATGACATTTTATTTTCTTAGATTCCATATATATGTGTTAGCATATGGTATTTGCCTTTCTCTTTATGACTTAACTTCACTCTGTATGACAGACTCTAAGTCCATCAACCTCACTACAAATAACTCAGTTTCATTTCTTTTTATGGCTGAGTAATATTCCATTGTATATATGTGCCACATCTTTATCCATTCATCCGATGATGGACACTTAGGTTGTTTCCATCTCCGGGTTATTGTAAATAGAGCTGCAATGAAAATTTTGGTACATGACTCTTTTTGAATTTTGGTTTTCTCAGGGTATATGCCCAGTAGTGGGATTGCTGGGTCACACAGTAGTTCTATTTGTAGTATTTAAGGAATCTCCAAACTGTTCTCCATAGTGGCTGAACTAATTCACATTCCCACCAGCAGTGCAAGAGTGTTCCCTTTTCTTCACACCCTCTCCAGCATTTATTGTTTCTAGATATTTTAATGATGGCCATTCAGACTGGTGTGAGATGATATCTCATTGTAGTTTTGATTTGCATTTCTCTAATGATTAATGATGTTGAGCATTCTTTCATGTGTTTGTTGGTAATCTGTATATCTTCTTTGGAGAAATGTCTATTTAGGTCTTCTGCCCATTTTTGGATTGGGTTGTTTGTTTTTTTGTTATTGAGCTGCATGAGCTGCTTATAAATTTTGGAGATTAATCCTTTGTGAGTTGCTTCATTTGCAAATATTTTCTCCCATTCTGAGGGTTGTCTTTTGCTGTGCAAAAGCTTTGAAGTTTCAATAGGTCACATTTGTTTATTTTTGTTTTTATTTCCATTTCTCTAGCAGGTGGGTCAAAAAGAATCTGGCTGTGATTTATGTCATAGAGAGTCCTGCCTATGTTTTCCTCTAGGAGTTTGATAGTTTCTGCCCTTACATTTAGGTCTTTAAACCATTTTGAGCTTATTTTTGTGTATGGTGTTAGGGAGTGTTCTAATTTCATACTTTTACATGTACCTGTCCAGTGTTCCCAGCACCACTTATTGAAGAGGCTGTCCTTTCTCCACTGTACATTCCTGCTTCCTTTATCAAAGATAAGGTGACCCTATGTGCATGGGTTTATCTCTGAGCATTCTATCCTGTTCTATTCATCTATATTTCTGTTTTTGTGCCAGCACCGTACTGTCCTGATTACTGTAGCTTTGTAGTATAGTCTGAAGTCAGGGAGCCTGATTCCTCCAGCTCCCTTTTTCGTTCTCAAGATTGCTTTGGCTATTCGGGGTCTTTTGTGTTTCCATACAAATTGTGAAATTTTTTGTTCTAGTTCTGTGAAAAATGCCAGGGGTAGTTTGATAGGGATTGCATTGAATCTGTAGATTGCTTTGGGTAGTAGAGTCATTTTCACAATGTTGTTTCTTCCAATCCAAGAACATGGTATATCTCTCCATCTATTTGTATCATCTTTAATTTCTTTCATCAGTGTCTTATAATTTTCTGATTACAGGTCTTTTGTGTCCTTAGGTAGGTTTGTTCCTAGTTATTTTATTCTTTTTGTTGCAGTGGTAAATGGGAGTGTTTTCTTGATTTCACTTTCAGATTTTTCATCATTAGTGTATTGGAATGTCAGAGATTTCTGTGCATTAATTTTGTATCCTGCTACTTTACCAAATTCATTGATTAGCTCTAGTAGTTTTCTGGTATCATCTTTAGGATTCTCTATGTATACTATCATGTCATCTGCAAACAGTGACAGCTTTACTTCTTCTTTTCTGATTTCGATTCCTTTTATTTCCTGTTCTTCTCTGATTGCTGTGGCTAAAACTTCCAAAACTATGTTGAATAAGAGTGGTGAGAGTGGGCAACCTTGTCTTGTTCCTGATCTTAGCGGAAATGCTTTCAGTTTTTCACGATTGAGGATGATGTTGGCTGTGGGTTTGTCATATATGGCCTTTATTATGTTGAGGAAAGTTCCCTCTATGGCTACTTTCAGCAGGGTGTTTATTATAAATGTGTGTTGAATGTTGTCGAAAGCTTTCTCTGCATCTATTGAGATGATCATATGTTTTTTTCATTCAATTTGTTAATATGGTGTATCACTTTGATTGATTTGTGTATATTGAAGAATCCTTGCTTTCCTGGAATTAACCCCACTTGATCATGGTGTATGATCCTTTTAATGTGCTATTGGATTCTGTTTGCTAGTATTTTGTTGAGGATTTTTGCATCTATGTTCATCAGTGATATTGGCCTGTAGTTTTCTTTCATTGTGACATCCTTGTCTGGTTTTGGTATCAGGGTGATGGTGGCCTCGTAGAATGAGTTTGGGAGTGTTCCTCCCTCTGCTATATTTTGGAAGAGTTTGAGAAGGATAGCTGTTAGCTCTTCTCTTAATGTTTGATAGAATTCTCCTGTGAAGCCATCTGGTCCTGGGCTTTTGTTTGTTGGAAGATTTTTAATCACAGTTTCAATTTCAGTGCTTGTGATTGGTCTGTTCATATTTTCTCTTTCTTCCTGATTCAGTCTTGGAAGGCTGTGCATTTCTGAGAATTTGTCCATTTCTTCCAGGTTGTCCATTTTATTGACATAGAATTGCTTGTAGTAATCTCTCATGATCTTTTGTACTTTTGCAGTGTCAGTTGTTACTTCTCCTTTTTCATTTCTAATTGTATTGATTTGAGTCTTCTCCCTTTTTTTTGGATGAGTCTGGCTTATGGTTTATCATTTTTGTTTATCTTCTCAAAGAACCAGCTTTTAGTTTTATTGATCGTTTCCTTCATTTCTTTTTCATTTATTTCTGATCTGATCTTTAAGATTTCTTTCCTTCTGTTAACTTGGGGTTTTTTGTTCTTCTTTCTCTAATGGCTTTAGGTGCAAGTGTAGGTTGTTCATTCGAGATGTTTCCTGTTTCTTAAGGTAGGATTGTATTGCTATAAACTTCCCTCTTAGAACTGCTTTTCCTGCATCCCATAGGTTTTGGGTCATCGTATCTCCATTGTCATCTGTTTCTAGGTATTTTTTTATTTCCTCATTGATTTCTTCAGTGATCACTTCATTATTAAATAGTGTATTGTTTAGCCTCCATGTGTTTCTATTTTTTACAGATATTTTCCTGTAATTGATACCTAGACTCATAGCATGGTGGTCGGAAAAGATACTTGATACAATTTCAATTGTCTTAAATTTACCAAGGCTTGATTTGTGACCCAAGACATAATCGATCCTGGAGAACGTTTCATGAGTACTTGAGAAAAATGTGTATTGTGTTGTTTTTGGATGGAATGTCCTATAAATATCAATTAAGTCCATGTTGTTTAATGTATCATTTAAAGCTTGTGTTTCCTTATTTATTTTCATTTTGGATCATCCGTCCATTTGTGAAAGTGGGCTGTTAAAATCCCCTACTATGAATGTGTTACTGTTGATTTCCCCTTTTATGGCTGTTAGTATTTGCCTTATGTATTGAGGTGCTCCTATGTTGGGTGCATAAATATTTACAATTGTTATATTTTCTTCTTGGATGGATCCCTTGATCATTATGTAGTGTCCTTCTTTCTCTCTTCTAATAGTCTTTATTTTAAAGTCTATTTTGTCTGATATGAGAATTGCTACTCCAGCTTTCTTTTGGTTTCCATTTGCATGGAATATCTTTTTCCATCCCCTCATTTTCAGTCTGTATGTGTCTCTAGGTCTGAAGTGGGTCTCTTGTACACAGCATATATATGGGTCTTGTTTTTTTATCCATTCAGCCAGTCTGTGTCTTTTGGTGGGAGCATTTAATCCATTTACATTTAAGGTAATTATCGATATGTATGTTCCTATTCCCATTTTCTTAATTGTTTTGGGTTTGTTATTGTAGGTCTTTCCTTCTCTTGTGTTTCTTGCCTAGAGAAGCTCCTTTAGCATTTGTTGTAAAGCTGCTTTGGCGGTGCTGAACTCTCACAGCTTTTGCTTGTCTCTAAACGTTTTAATTTCTCCATCAAATCTGAATGAGATCCTTGCTGAGTAGAGTAATCTTGGTTGTAGGTTTTTCTCCTTCATCACTTTAAATATGTCCTGCCAGTCCCTTCTGGATTGCAGAGTTTCTGCTGAAAGATCAGCTGTTAACCTTATGGGGATTCCCTTGTGTGTTATTTGTTGTTTTTCCCTTGCTGCTTTTAATATATTTTCTTTGTATTTAATTTTTGACTGTTTGATTAATATGTGTCTTGGCATGATTCTCCTTGGATTTATCCTGTATGGGACTCTCTGTGCTTCCTGGACTTGATTAACTATTTCCTTTCCCATATTAGGGAAGTTTTCAACTATAATCTCTTCAAAGATTTTCTCATCCCTTTCCTTTTCTCTTCTTCTTATGGAACCCCTATAATTCGAATGTTGGTGCGTTTAATGTTGTCCCAGAATTCTCTGAGACTGTCCTCAGTTCTTTTCTTTCTTTTTTCTTTATTCTGCTCTGCAGTAGTTATATTCACTATTTTATCTTCCAGGTCACTTATCCGTTCCTCTGCCTCAGTTATTGTGCTACTGAACCCTTCTACAGTATTTTTAATTTCATTCCTTGTGTTGTTCATAGTTGTTCGTTTCATCTTTAGTTCTTCTAGTTCCTTGTTAATGTTTCTTGCATTTTCTCTATTCTATTTCCAAGATTTTGGTTCATCTTTACTATCATTTTTCTGAATTCTTTTTCAGGTAGACTGCCTATTTCCTCTTTATTTGTTAGGTCTGGTGGGTTTTTGCCTTGCTCCTTCATCTACTGTGTGTTTTTCTGTCTTCTCATTTTGCTTATCTTACTGTGTTTGGAGTCTCCTTTTTGGAGGCTGCAGGTTCATAGTTCCCATTGTTTTTGGTGTCTGTCCCCAGTGGCTAATGTTGTTTCAGTGGGTTGTGTAGGCATCCTGGTGGAGGGGACTAGTGCCTGTGTTCTGGTGGATGAGGCTGGATCTTGTCTACTGGTGGGCAGGGCCACGTTTGGTGGTGTGTTTTGGGGTGTCTGTGGACTTATTATGATTTTAGGCAGCCTCTCTGCTAACGGGTTGGTTTGTGTTCCTGTCTTGCCTGTTGTTTGGCATAGGGTGTCCAGCACTGTAGCTTGCTGGTCGTTGAGTGAACCTGGGTGTTGGTGTTGAGATAGAGATCTCTGGGAGATTTTCGCCAGTTGATATTACGTGGAGCTGGGAGGTCTCTTGTGGACCAGTGTCCTGAAGTTGGCTCTCCCACCTCAGAGGCACAGCACTGACTCCTGGCTGGAGCACCAAGAGCCTTTCATCCACCTGGCTCAGAATAAAAGGGAGAAAAAGTAGAAAGAAAGGAAGAAAGAGGAGAAAATAAAATAAAATAAAGATTAAATAAAATAAAGGTATTAAAATAAAAAATAATTATTAAGAAAAATTTTTTTGATAAAGTCAAAAAAAAGAACAACAACAAAAAAACCGGACAGATAGAACCCTAGGACAAATGGTGAAAGTAAAGCTATACAGAGAAAATCTCACACAGAAGTATACACATACACACTCACAAAAAGAGGAAAAGAGGAAAAAATAATAAATCTTGCTCTCAAAGTCCACCTCCTCAGTTTGGGATGATTCGTTGTCTATTCATGTATTCCACAGATGCAGGGTACATCAAGTTGATTGTGGAGATTTAATCTGCTGTTCCTGAGCCTGCTGGGAGAGATTTCCCTTTCTCTTCTTTGTTCGCCCAGCTCCCGGGGCTCAGCTTTGGATTTGGCCCCGCCTCTGTGTTTAGGTCGCCGGAGGGTGTCTGTTCTTCACTCAGACAGGACCGGGTTAAAGGTGCAGCTGACTCGGGGACTCTGACTCACTCAGGCTGGGGGGATGGATGGGTGCGGATGCGGGGGTGAGCCTGCGGCAGCAGAGGCCAGCGGGGCGTTGCACCAGCCTGAGGCCCGCCGTGCGTTCTCCCGGTGAAGTTGTCCCTGGATCCTGGGACCCTGGCAGTGGCTGGCTGCACAGGCTCCCCTGAAGGGAGGTGTGGATAGTGACCTGTGCTCGCACACAGGCTTCTTGGTGGTGGCAGCAGCAGTCTTAGCATCTCATGCCCGTCTCTGGGGTCCGTGCTGTTAGCCGCGGCTCGCGCCCGTCTCTGGAGCTCCTTTAAGCAGCGCTCTTAATCCCCTCTCCTCGCGCACCAGCAAACAAAGATGGAAGAAAAAGTCTCTTGACTCTTTGGCAGGTCCAGACTTTTCCCCGGACTCCCTCCCGGCTAGCCGTGGTGCACTAACCCCCTGCAGGCTGTGTTCACGCCACCGACCCCAGTCCTCTCCCTGCGCTGCGACCGAAGCCCGAGCCTCAGCTCCCAGCCCCGCCCCCCCTGGTTGTTGGGCAGACTAGCCTCTCGGGCTGGTGAATGCCGGTCGGCACTGATCCTCTGTGCGGGATTCTCTCCGCTTTGCCCTCTGCTCCCCTGTTGTGCTCTTCTCCACAGCTCCGAAGCATCCCCCCTCCGCCACCTGCAGTCTCCGCCTGCGAAGGGGCTTCCTAGTGTGTGGAAACCTTTCCTCTTTCACAGCTCCCTTCCACTGGTGCAGGTCCCGTCCCTATTCTTTTGTCTCTGTTTTCTTTTGCCCTACCCAGGTACGTGGGGAGTTTCTTGCCTTTTGGGAGGTCTGAGGTCTTCTGCCAGCATTCAGTAGGTGTTCTGTAGGAGTTGTTCCACGTGTAGATGTATCTCTGATGTATCTGTGGGGAGGAAGGTGATCTTCGCGTCTTACTTTTCCGCCATCTTCCCCCTCTCCTCTTAGGTATTTAAGGCAAATCCTAGGTGGCATTATTTTGCCTCTGTGTACTTCTGTATGCATCTGTAAAAATTGTAGATAATCTCTTATATAACCACAATGCCATTATCATGCCTAATAAATTAACAATATTTCTTGGTATTATCTAATATTTAGTCCATAAACAAATGTTCCTGATTGTTTAAAAATGCATATTCAGTTTAGGATTCAAATAAGATCCACATACTGCATTTAATTGATATGCCTGTTTGGTCTCTTTGAATCTGAAGCAGTATCTTCTTTCCACCTTCATTTTCCCTACCATTGGGTTGTTGGAGAAACCACGTCGGTTGTTCATATGGAATATTCCACATTCTAGATTTGTCTGTCTCCTTCCTTGAGGTGTCATTTTACTTGTTCCTCTGTCCTTTATGTTTCTGTAAATAAGAGTTAATTCTAGAGAAATCAACTTCTTGGCAAGAGTAGTTCACAGATGGTGCTGTGTGCCTGACACCACAATGTCTGGACAGCTTAACAATTTTTATATTTTGCTCTAAACCAAAAGTCACAAATTAATGACAACACATGGCCAAATCTTGTACATTGACATATTTGAATTCAATTGTTAATTGCTATTTCTTGTTTTGCTTGCATTGTTGTTTTTCCTAAAGTAATTCAAAGGAAAACAAACTAAAAAAGCTGTAGCTGTATGTCATCAAAAGTGGGAAAATGGAAGATGATGATTGCTTCCTATTTCAAGATAATTCTTATACCAGAGAGCTTCATTCATTTATATTCCCTGCCAGGCCCCTGTAAACATATGAGTCTGTGACTGCTGTTATACATATTCTCCAACCCATCATAGCAGGTACACCAAAACTCTGATCGCGTGTTGAACCTACTCTCAGTAGTCAATTCACATTTACCCAAACCACATACAATTGTTTTTAGTGTACTGAAAGCTCTGTGTCACTGTATAGCTGAACTCCAGTTTGAAGCTTACATTGTCTGTACTTTTTAAGAAATGGGAAAATTAGGGAAATTAAAAGAAAATATAACCCTCCTACAACCCTGAAAAATAAAATTATACACGACCAAAAAAAAACTTTCATAATCCCCAAAGTTTTGAAACTGATTAAACTCCTTTTAGAATTTTACCACATATTTTTCACAAAACTCAGAGGGTTTAATGTGGTTCATAAGCTAAAGCACTGATGTCTCTCATATGCAATATCTTAACTTCGACTCTTTAAAAAGAAACCATAAATAAAAGGCCATAATGACATTATATGAAATGAGTTCTTACAAACTCAGATTTTTTGAAGAAGACACTTATTTTAAGCTCACAGGGATATAAATAAATATGAAACTTTAGTACCAAGACATGCAAACCAGAATGTTGAAAAACATAAGATACAGGTTAAGCAGCATGTTTCCCATTCCTTCAGGGACAATATATTTATGTAGTGTCTAAATTGAGACAAAGGAAGTTAGAAAGAGTGGGGAATTACCAAAAGAGTGTGTTATAAGTATTCTCCTTGAGATGGTTTTTGAAAGTCTTTAAAAACTGGGTGTGTAAGTTAAAGCTGCTTTTAGCACTTCCTCGACAGCTCACCTTAGATTTTGCTAAACTTGGCAGCATGATGGGGTCATATTTTCACACGGATGCACTCTTCCTGAACAGAATGTATTTGACAGAAACAAGTGTTTCTTTCATGCCAGGCATTTGTGTGTCTGCTTTCCATAACAAACAGCAAGACAAAGCTCACCATTCTGGACTCTCTCCCAATATTTCTATGGGAGAGAGATATGAAATTTAGCTATGAAAACAAGATTTTTATGGCATGGTTTGGAGGCGTGCCCTTTAAAAGTTAACTCTTTAAGAGAACACAAAATTTTCCCTCAGTAAACGTTTTATCTTTTATGATTTGAATTTTGTTTTCATTTCTTTAGATATCCCAAAGTCTATTCTCACATCACCTGAGTTGATAATGGAGATGTTCTCATAACTTAGCCTTTTTTTTCCCTCTCACAGAATTTAGCATTTTATTATAGTTCTTATTTGCATTATTTTCTGTTTCAGATACTAAGTCTGATCTCCATAATCAGATTGGGGCAAGCATTTATTTTGTTTCTAGGTTTTTTGACAGAGTCTGCAAGAGTACAAAGCTGCCAGAGTTTTGTCTGAAATGCACTGTTTTTCAAGATTTCAGCTGTTTTCATACTCTGTCCTTTCATAATGAATAGAGTCTGTCCCCATAAAGGACAAATTATTATGGTGGGTTAGGATCTTAAGTAAAAAAAAAATCTTGCCAGTCTATATCTAAAATATATGTTCAAATATACCACAAGCCTAACTCCAGCAGTTCCAAAGCCAGCATGCCATGCTGCCAGTATTCTGCCTTCCGCAGAAGTCAAAGCATCCAGTGAAAACTTTGACCCAAAGAATGACCATTCAGTTCTTCGTCCTAAAGCAAGTTATTAGAAGGAGACTGGCAAGAAGACCTATTTTTTTTTTTTTTTTTTTTTTTTTTTTTTTTTTTTTGTGGTATGCGGGCCTCTCACTGTTGTGGCCTCTCCCGCTGCGGAGCACAGGCTCCAGACGCTCAGGCTCAGCAGCCATGACTCACGGGCCCAGCCGCTCCACGGCATGTGGGATCTTCCCGGACCGGGGCACGAACCCGTGTTCCCTGCATCGGCAGGCGGACTCTCAACCACTGCGCCACCAGGGAAGCCCAAGAAGACCTATTTTTAAATGGTTACATTCCTCCTAGGAAGAGAGAGAAATGTGATTTTTTATTTGTAAAAGAAAATGGATGAATTAAAATTGATATTTTGGCTGAATATAATTATGTCATCATAAACATCATCATTATCTTTGTGAGCCTAAGTGACTGAATTGGAATAGCATGTTAGTATATTTCACATACATAACACCTAAATTTTTACTGTCATGCTTTCCTTTTTAAAATTTGCTTTCTTTAGCTTCTGATGTGTTCAAAGATGCTATTATCATCTTTTTCAGTTAATAGGCCCACATTATTCACTGTTCAAATACAATATAAAACTAGAACAACTCTTTTGTGCTGAAATCAATTTTGCCATTTTTCCGGGAGAAAAAAAATATCAACTTTCTTATAGACAGATAACTGATATACAGAGGTGTTAATTGATTCCATACTTCATAGGAGAGCTACTTGTACATGAAATGAGATATTAGAAAACATTAATATACGTATCATTCTGTGTGACTTCACATCACTAAACTTATGAAAGTCTATTTAGAATAGTGGTGAACTAGATACAAATCAGATGCAAAAGCATCATAAAAAACAATTTTATATCATTTCAATATGAGTTGAAATTTATTTTTAGTCTTTCTCTTAGTGTTCAATATAGTCGTTATAAAGCAAGGATTACACTTCATGAACTGGGCCTTGTTAGCATTCACAAATGTGTGTGATTGTGTGTGTAGCTTTCAAGTTTTAGTTTGAATACAAAACTGAAATTTGCTGCCCATGTGTAAAATCCGTGAACTTTCTAGGCTATTCCAGCCTGAGGAGAAAAGTTATATCATCAGAAGAGCAACAAAACTAAATTTTTCTGACACTTCTCCTATAACTATTGCAAGAGATCAGGAAGAAGAAGAAGGGGTGGTGTATCTTAAATAGCAATGCCTTTCCTCTCTATTTTTATCTAGCTAACTCCTGACCCCCATTTTGAGTTAGATGGCTTGCTTCTGTACATCCATAAAACCTTATGCCTAACTTTATCTGCTTTTCACAGTGTTGATTATAGAATTGTAATAATTGATTTACATATTTGACACCCTATGCCCTTTCCATCATCTCATTCATATTCTTTCTCTCCTCTTTTTCTCATTCCCAAATGACCACACGTACACAAGACTATGAGCTCCTCTCTGGTAGGGACTATGCTTTGTTGGGCTTTGCATTTCTAGCACTTAGAATAATGTCTGGCACATATAATGACCAAGGAATATTTATTGAATGAATGTGTATGAATAAATGAATGCTTAGGAACTAGTCATATCAACTATCACCATTTTCTTTGTTTCTTCCAGCTTGCTAACATAATGTATCCTGTTGCTGCTAATGCCCACTATATTAGTGATGCCCATAACAAAATACTACAGACCGGGTGGCTTAAACAACAGAAATTTATTTTTTCATAGTTCTGGAGGCTACAAGTCTGAGATCAATGTGTCATCAGGATTGGCTCCTTCTGAGGACCGTGGAACAAGGTTTTGTTCCAGGCTTCTCTCCTTGGCTTATAAATGGCCATCTTCTTCCTGTGTCTTCACATGTTTTCCCTTTGTGTATGTCTGTGTCCAAATTTCCTCTTATTATAAGGTATAAGGATAACACTCATATTGGATTAGGGTCCACCCTAATGACATCATTTTAACTTAGTTACTTCTTTAAAGACCCTTTCTCAAAATACAGTCACATTCTGAGTTTAATTTTGGGGAGTGCACATTTCAGCTCATAACACCAAGGGTGCTGCTATTAGTAATAACCATGTCATTAAGCATGTATTTTCTGAGCACATATTTTGCGTCAGAAAATGTGCTAAGTGCTTTGTATGCACATCTGTGATACGTAAGGTTACCCTCATGCCTACCACAGACACCCATACCCACTGAAGCCCACCAATATTTTGTCCATTCTGTGGTTTAGTAGTTAACCCCTCTAGAGAAAGTACCCTTTACGTCCATTGGTGTGATACCCTCCTAAGGAAGGTACAGAGAAGCACTGCTCAGTACTATTAAAGACTTAAAGAAGTAGCTCTTTTCCTTTTTTTTCTTCCATTGCACTCTCCATGTATGATATCTCAGCCATGAGTCCACAGAAGGTAAACCAGGGGACCATGCTGAATGAGAACCTTGGGGCTATACTCAGAATTGTACCTCCCCATCCATTCCCACGTACTGTCTTTATGTGTTTTGATTCCCTCTTCTTTTAGTTTGAATTTTCCCCAGTACTTACATGTAATAGATCCATGGCCAAACCACTTCCCTTATATCTCCAGATATGTCTGATTCCTAGAAAATACATAGCCTAAGTTCTCAATTGGAGATCCCAGCTAAATCTAGCTGCAAATTGAGTCTTCACTATGTTTTCTAAAAAATTTGACCTATGCAATTGTTTTTCCATTTTAAATATACTGTGAGAGGTGGTGAAGTGGTAACTTTCTTAAACCTGTAAGCATCAGTTTTTTGTTATGAGGATTGAGGAAGTTTGGGCAGAACTGGAAATTGAGGGAACTTGAGTGTTTTGGGGAAGAAAGAGACTGTAATGTAAAGAGAAGTAACCCTGTGGGTTCATGTAGTCCATCTTTTTGGAGCTAGATTATACAAATGCCTATATTATAGGCACTTAAGAGCATAGTTAACTTCTGCATTTTTCCTTCTCATGAGAAAAAGTTTATACTCAGGTAGTGGAAAAAGAAAGGAGTTGATGCATGAGTGAAAAAAAAATCAATTCTTTTCTTTAAGTGGTGTTGAGAATAGCTACAACTGTAGTGGCTCCAAAGCTGAGCAAGTCCTGGTAGGTGAATACGCTCTACTTCAGCCTCTCTGTGGATTGATAACAACAGCCTGCATTCAGGGCCAAGGAATGGTTGACTTACTCAGTCCCTCACCATGTGAGTAGAGACAGAGCTGCCCAGAGACTTTATTCACCTAACTAAATCCTTCCCTCTAAAGATGATTTTTGAAATCCAATTACTCTTGTGTTTTTTAAAAAAATGAATCCTAAATATACCCTGTAAGCTTTATTTATTTTAAAAATTGAAATCAATAGAGAAAAAGGGAGTTCAAAGTTGTTTTCCATTCTACAAGGGCTCCACCACACGATTCAATTAGCACCTTTGTATTTATCACAATTTTAAATTTAATTGACAACATGTTTCATAGTCCTTTAGTATTGTGATTACATTGCAGTACATTAATAATATCAAAAATTTTCAAGCTAGATTACCAAAATTGTGGTTACCTTTGCCAGGATTTGACAGAGATTGTTTCCCCATACTTCAATCCTTTCATCCTCTGTTTAGTTTACCAGAGCCTCTTATAATTGCTGTTCTTGTACTGTCAGGTAAAATTTCACATCTCTTTGCAGAATTAAACTTATTGAGTTGGTGTTTCATATGCCAGATCTATAAATTTTTTTCTTATCCTTGGGGATTGCTTATTCACATTAGTGGGAGCTGAGTTAACATATCAAGCAAACAGGAGCCATCCCTTCACTTGAGAACCAGGTAACAAGGGTACAATTATCAGTGCTAGTAATATTGCATCTCCAGTAGAATTTAAAGGATCACTTTTAATTACAGGTAGAGAACTAAACATAGTTGAACTATTTATAAAATTACAAATCCCTTCAAAAACATTTTTGAAACTGACTTTTACAAGTTAGCATTATCATAAAAATGTATTTTTAAATGTATGCAGTTAAAATTTTTACCAACAATCACTGTGGAGAGGAAAAAGGCCCTTAGTATGAATTCCTTAGGAGAAGGCAACACAGCACTTTTTCACCTGGAATTTTAATTTGCAGATCTAATATCCCTGTCCAAAGAAATGCAATTTAGTATAACTTGCACCAATATGTAACATGCCACTTAGGTGTCCCAAACAAGGTCAATCTCCATCTCAGTGATCCTTAAGTAGGGCTTAAGGACTGACAGGATTTCTTTCCATTTCTAGGCTTTACACTGTTGGCACTTCTCATAGATTGAAAATGTTTCATTAGATCTTAAATTTTCCTAACAATATTATATGATATCTATAAGTAAGTCTTCATGTTTCCCAAGCAACAACAAAAAAGGGGCTATTATTAAAGAGAAAATATTATTAAATTTCTATTTGGGATTGATTCCTTTTTTAATATAATATCTACTTCACAGTATTATTTTTACTCCTAAATAATAAGCCAAACCAAATATATGGCAGGTATAGAGCATGATTTGGATATTTCACTGGTCAGTTCTTTTCCACACCATTATTGGGAACATCACCCTACTGACTATAGAAGCAAATGACTAAAACTCAAGAAGGCTTATATTATACTCTCATGTATACTCAAAGGGTTTGATGGGAGGAAAAGTGACATGTAAAACCCTATGTAGATAAAATAATCCTATACTATTCTATGTAGATAGTTCTTTGAGACAAACAACTTATGTTAAAAAGCTTTGTACAGAGATCTGTTTTTCCAAGTGTTTTCTGCTTGAATGGCTTTTGATGCTCCCACAAGGAAAGACTAGATGGCCCTTCCTTGTAAGTGTTTTATTGCTTCTGCTGTACTGAGAGTCTGCATTGAGAAACAGTTACAACTGGTAAGAGTTAAATCTAAAAAGGTCTGCCAACCAGTGAGGTCCTACTTTGACCGTTTGATGAGTACATGAGGCAATTCAAAGAATCATCAGTTTTGAAATAAGGATGCTGTGGCTGCTTTCCTTCACCCCAATCTGATTTTTCTTAGGTTCAAAACAGGGGCATAGGTATATATTTTATGATTGGTTTAATATACCAAGCTATAGAGCTGCAAATCCTTGTTTTTGTGGTGAACTGAATCTCTTTACATCGTTGTCCTTGAGATATTTATTTTTAACATTTCTTATGTTATCTAATAATGTGTTGTTATAGATCCATTAAGCAGTCTAAACCTTGGTTTCACTTACCAATTTTTGTGATGAAAATACCTAAAATAAAAAAGAATCTTCAAATGCTTAAAGGCAAATATGAAAAGTAATAAGTTTTCTTCCTAAGGTTTAAAGAAAATAAACAATCCACATTTGACTTGGAATTCAGCAAATTCACTTTTCTTAACAAATATAGAGAAAATAATAATAGTCAAATTTCCAATTTGAAATGTGAAATTGATGACAAATATAGCAATTCCTCTTATTTGTTCTGTTTCTATCCAAATGCTTATTTAAGGAATGTAGATTACTTTGGTTGAAAAGAGCCCTGAACACTGACCAACAAACAATCCAAGGTATTTGTTATTTTTATGAGTTTTCTGATAGAATGGAAATTGCTGAGTTTGTAAACTATGTTCTCATTCAAGTCATTCCTACCCAGGCTGAGAAGAGTGAAGGATAGGGCTCTGTGGCACAATACAGAGAATTTACTGGTGGTTGATATTGATCCAGTAATTGCTATTTACCCAATTATCCAGCTAATATTTCTTTATTTTACCTATAAAAATGTAACTAGAAATGTGAAAGTTTTCTAATTCATTTGGTTCATGAAAATTCAGATAACTTATTCTTTTAAGTTTCCTTTTTCCACCACTTGGTTGTTTTCTGTGTATCCATCCAGAGCTTTACTGTGTAAATAAGGCATATATACATTTGTGTAAATTTGTGTTCCTTTCTTTTACACAAATAATAGCATACTATGTAAATGGTAACAGACTATGAAACTGTTTTGCATGTTGCTTCTTTCACATAATACATCTTGGACATTATACCAGTAAATCTAGATCTGCCACATTTTAAAAGGCTGCACTGTATTGTAATCGTATGGATGTACCATTATTTAGTCAGTTCACAGTTGATAGACATTTAGGTTGTTTCCAATCTTTTATATTGCAAGCAGTGTTCAGTAACTATCCTTGCTCATACTTCTTGGTGCACATTTACACTAATACTTATAGAAAACAATCTTAAGAGTAGAATTGTTGAATGAAAGAATACTGATTTGAATAGATTTTGTCAAAATGCTTTCCAACCAAAATTTTATGAGAATACCTGATTTCTTACACTTCAGCACTTCTGTTTCTGTGTGGCTCAATTAATTGTTAAAAATTTTTTCTTGGGCTTCCCTGGTGGTGCAGTGGTTAAGAATCTGCCGGCCAATGCAAGGGACACAGGTTTGAGCCCTGGTCCAGGAAGATCCCTCATGCTGTGGAGCAACTAAGCCCATGCACCACAACTACTGAGCCTGCGCGCTAGAGCCTGTGAGCCAAAACTACTGAAGCCCATGCGCCTAGAGCCCATGCTCCACAACAAGAGAAGCCACCACAATGAGAAGCCCGCACACCAAAAGGAAGAGTAGCTCCTGCTTGCTGCAGCTAGAGAAAAGCCTGCACACAGCAACGAAGACCCAATGCAGCTAAAAATAAAATAAATTAAAAATTTTTTTTCTTATACTGAGCTGCAATCTGTTTTTCTGTAATTTCCCCCATTAGTTCTAGTATGGACCTCTGATTTCACACATAACATATTCAGTCCCTCTCCCATGTAACAAGCCTTTAAGAAGTTAAAGAGCATTATCCTTCCTGCCCAAGTCTTTTTCCTCCAAATTTCACACTCTGTATTAGACATCTGCTTGTGGGCTATTGTATTCATCCTTTGCCCTTCCTTCGTTCTGCCTGAATCACAAAGGGGTTACCTTGTGAGGTTGTTTTCCCCAGGTTCATATGTTGGCTGACTTCTGACTGTGTTCACCAATGAGAGATAATGGCAGGAGTTTGGAAGAAGGAAAGATCTAGTTAGTATTCTAGGTATCCATCTCAAGAAATTAGGAAAAAAACAGCACATTAAACTCAATGAAAATAGATGGAAAATCATAAAAATAAAAGCAGAATTTAATTAAATAGAAAGGAGACATACAATAGAGTAAATCCAAAAGATCAAAATTACTTCTTTGCAGAGACTAATAAAATTGATAAACTCCTTGAAAAACTGCTCAAGACAGGAAAAAAAAAAGAAGACAAATCACCAATATCAGGGGTGAAAAGAAGAATACCACTAAGGAGCCTACAGATATTAAAAAGATAGTTTATTTTAAACTTATGATGATAAATTTCAATTTTAGATAAAATAGAAAACTTCCTTGAAAAAACACAATTTACCAAAACACACAAGAAATAGGACATTTGAATAGTATTATATGTATTAAAGAAATTGAATTTGCAGTTAAAAACTTCCTCCTCCACACACGAAAAACTCCAGTCCCAGATGACAGTAAATTTTTCAAACCATTTAAGGAAGAAACAGCACCAATGTCACACAAACTCTTTCAAAGAATAGAAAATGGGAGAATGTTTACCAATTCAGTCTATGTGATCAGAATAACACAAAAAAATCTGACAAGGATATTATAAGAAAGAAAAATTACAGGCCAATATCTCTGATTCACATACATTTAAAAATTGTTTTGAGATATTTTAAAATTGATTGCAGTGATATATAAAATGGATAATCATCATGGCCAGGTTAGGTTTATTCCAAGAATTAAAAGGTAAAATGATATTCAAAAAAGTATTCAATTAATATATCAACATTTTGATAGCTCTAGTTTTAAGAGTACTGTCTCTTCCCATGATACATTTAACATTTTTTCCAAATACTTTAATATAAGCTTATTTAATATTGACTCCATGCTAATAATAAAAATTAACTTTTTGTAATAAATGAAAAAACCAAACAAAAACAAACATGTAGATGAAGAGAACAAAATAGTGGTTACCAGAGGGGGAGGGTTTGGAGAGAGGGCAAAATGGGTAAAGAGGATCAATGGTATGGTGATGGATGAAAACTAAATTTTAGGTGGTGAGCATGTGGGGTATACAGAAGTAGAAAATAAAATAAACTTTTTGTAAAGAAAAAATTATTCAATTTAATATAATTTAATTATATTGATAAAAAGCAATTGAGGGGAAATGAGAAAAGAAGGAGAAATTAGAAGAAGCTTATGACAATCTCAGTGATGGATTACAGTTAAAATTCTACACCCATCTATGTTTTAAAAACCCACAAACATTTAGTAAACCAGGAATAGAAAAACACTTCCTTAACCTCATAATTAGTATATCAAACAAAATCTTACAGCAAAGATTATATTTAGTGGTGAAATATTGAAAGCCTTCTTCCTGAGGGTGGCAATAAGACAAGAATACCTGCTATTACCACTTATATTCAACATTGTGCAGGAAGTCATAACCAATGCAATAAAGCAAGAAAAATAAATAAAAGGTAAAGGAGTTGGAAATGAAAAAATATGGGCATTATTATTTGCACATGACACTTCATGTATGGAGAAAATCCAAAAACATCTACACACATATGTTATAAATAGTAAGTGAATTTTAAAAGTTTTCTGGATACAAGGTCAATATACAAAAATAATTCAATATTAGAATTGAGAAAATATGCTATCTTTTATAACAGCATCAAATACTTAAGAACAGGGGCTTTCCTGGTGGTGCGGTGGTTGAGAGTCTGCCTGCCAATGCAAGGGACATGAGTTCATGCCCCGGTCTGGGAGGATCCCACATGCCGCGAAGCAGCTGGGCCTGTGAGCCATGGCCACTGAGCCTGCAAGTCCAGAGCCTGTGCTCCGCAATGGGAAAGGCCACAACAGTGAGAGGCCCCCATACCCCCCGCAAAAAAAAAAAAAAAACAACAACTTAAGAACAAATCTAACAAAATATGTGCATAAACCCTACACAGAAGGCTCTAAAACATTATTGAGAAAAATTAAGGAAAACCAAAATTAATGGAGAGATATACCATGTTCATGAATTGAAAGACTCAAAACTGTGAAGATGCCAATTAGTTGCAAACCTATAGTTTGATCCCCATGAAAACCCCAACAAGTTTTGTATAGAAACTAACAAGTTGCTTCTCAAAATTATATTGGAAATGCAACAGCCCAAGAATAGTCAAGGAAAGCAACCTCAAAGAGGATTAATAAATGAAATTGTGAGATATCAAGACCTATCAATATACTTTAACTCTTTGACTAGGATAGTATGATATTGGTGCATGCATAGGCAAAGAGAGGAATGGAATGAAATAGAGAATCATTTATGGTTCCATGATTTATGATAATGTTTAAGTGCACTGGGGAAAGAATGTTTTGCTTAAATAAATGTGTCACTTTGATATCCATGTAAAAAAAGACCCTTATATCACAACATAAATAGAAATAAATTCTAAGAGGATTGAAAATATAAATATGTGTGAAAGGTAAAATGATAAAACTTGTAGAATATATCATGGGAAAATATCTTCATTACCAGTTGGAGTAAGCAAAGATTTCTGAAGCAGAACACAAAAAGCACTAACCATAAAGGAAAATATTAATAACTTAGACTTCATCAAATTTAAGATGTCTGTTCTTCAAGAACTCTAAATGCTGCCATTTGGGGATCTGTTTGCTTTACTGCTCAGTCAGCTAATATTGAAGCTTCTGGGTCTACAAGTTCTACCAATGGACACAAAGAACAGAGAAGAGAGGTTTACAAGATTTTGAGGAAGCTGAAATGACTGTGCAGGAATAATCTGGTGAGAAGGGATCTTATGAGCATGCTCTCTGCCATATGCTAAGTCAGTTACCACACCTCTATGCACTTTTTACATTTTCCCTTATCTCTTAGGACAGTAATTATACTTTTTTTAAACTTTTCTTCTGTTCCTAGCCTTGTCTATATTTTCTCCAATTTCCCTTTTTCTGTTTTGGTCTCTGTCACAATAAAAGCTTTAAAAAATCCCATTAATATTATTTTACTAGGGTTTCAGGAGTGAAGAGTGGATAAATGTCTTTATGTATTCTACCATTTTCAACCTACAGTCTCCAGGTGATTTTTCGGGTACACTAAACCTGGAGAACAATAGGCTATATCCAACAATGTAATATTAACCAACCAGAGAGATTATAGAGCTGATTCTCTTTTTATGTCAAACATCTAAAACTTCCAGGATCTAAGTCTTGAGCACTGATTACTATTTGTATAGTATTTTGTTCTTGTTTCATAGCTGTAACAACTTCTCTCACCTGTCTGAGCATATTATTTATATATTTTACTGTTTTATTCTGTTTCCAGCCTTGACACTCTTTTTTCTCTCTCCATGTTTTCTCTGTTTAGTTTGGTCTCTGTTTTTTATAGCAAGGGTCTTCCTTAAATATCTGATGATATTTGGCTTCCCATTCTTGTTGAGAATGAGACACCACAAAGCTATAAAGCTATTTTCAGATGCGCCAGGACATAAAAAGCACCTTCCATGCAGTACTCAGAAAGTGACTGAGGATATGGCCTACCAAAAAAAAGGAGTAAATTAGGAAATAAGAGGATTAAAGGAACAGGGGATTCAACACAGGATGATGGCAAAGGGAATTCCTAGAACAATAGACATGCAACCGACTTGGAATGAAACTAACCTAAAACAGAGCAGAAAGGTAAAGGGCTCCAGGAGGGAAGTCTTCTGGGATAATATGAACTGAGAAATTATTTGACATGTTTGCTTATATGGAAAAAAGTATTGAGACAGTGATGGGGTGTTTGGATAGAATTAGTAATAAGTACATAAAAATCTAAGCATATATGAGGTAATTATCAATATTTGGAGAAACAAGAAGTTGTTAGAGAAAAGAAATGTGATCACAATATACTTACTATTGGCTCAACTCTGAATGAGATGCATATGATCATACCAATGTAAACAATGAATACTGATTTTCCCCAAATTGTGATATAACTATACTAGGAGTGTCAGGGAGGGGAAGTATAAGGGTGGAAGTGGAAGGATCCTAAACCTAATCAACTGTAAGAGGAAGTCAAAGGGAAATATTTAAAACTGATTAATCAAGAAATAGCAATATAAGCATATTATTTAGGAATGTGGAAGTAAATGCCAGTAGAGATAACTAAAATATATGAAAGTTGTTTCCTTTTAGGAGGAAGTTTAAGGGTTTGTGAATAGATTGGCTGGGGGACTATTATTTACTGAGGGTCTTTTAGCATTGTTTGACTTTTAAAACTATGTTCACTTTCTACTTTTAATAAATTAAACAGATTCACCTGAGCAGTTAATTAAAACGCAGATTCCTGGAGATATGGATTCATTTAGCACACAGGGGTGAATCTGCATTTTAAGTAAACATCCCAATTTTGAGAAACACATCAGTGTAGCCCGTTTTTGTTCTTGTTCCAAATATAACTTTTTTAAAAGGCACGTTTGGAGATTTTACATTGTTCTTCTAATTTTATAGTTGTTATCCCTTCCTTGGCTTGAACCTTCCTAACAGTATATAAATGTGTCATTTAAAGATATTTCTCCTTGAGTGTGTTTATTTTTCCATCTTTTATATGCCTCCTTTTACAGTCTGAGCTTTTATAATCTGAGCTCATCTGAAAGCTCCTTATAACGTAACATAATCTTTAGATTCACTCTCCTTTTCTGGTACTTGGGGATTATTTTTAGTTATATAGTGAGATTTTCATTTCTGAGAGCTTCCCAACTTCTTAATGCAGTTTCTCATTCCGGGAAGTACTCCTTGGTGTGAGCCCTCACGGAGTCCGCCATTAACGCCACGAAGGATGGGCTGCTCATGGGTCACCTCAGGCCAAGCAACCAACAGGGAGGGAACTCAGCTCCACCCATCAGAAGACAAGCAGATTAAGTTTTACTGAGCTCTGCCCACCAGAGCAACACCCAGCTCTACCCACCACCAGTCCCTTCAAGCAGGAAGCTTGCACAAGCCTCTTAGATAGCCTCATCCACCAGAGGGAAGACAGCAGAAGCAAGAAGAACTACAATCCTGCAGCCTGTGGAACGAAAACCACATTCACAGAAAGACAGACAAAATGAAAAGGCAGAGGACTATGTACCAGATGAAGGAACAAGATAAAACCCCAAAAAACAGCTAAATGGAGATGGGCAACCTTCCAGAAAAAGAATTTAGAATAATGATAGTGAAGATGATCCAGGACCTCGGAAGAAGAATGGAGGCAAAGATCGAGAAGATGCAAGAAATGTTTAACAAAGACCTAGAGGAATTAAAGAACAAACACCTAGAAGAAATAAAGAACAAAAAACAGAGATGAACAATACAATAACTGAAATGAAAAATACACTAGAAGGAATAAATAGCAGAATAACTGAGGTAGAAGAATGGATAAGTGATCTGGAAGACAGAATGGTAGAATTCACTGCCACAAAACAGAATAAAGAAAAAAGAATGAAAAGAAATGAAGACAGCCTTAGAGACCTCTGGGACATTAAATGCACCAACATTCTCATTATAGGTGTCCCAGAAAGAGAAGCCAGAGAGAAAGGACCTCAGAAAATATTTGAAGAGATAATAGTCGAAAAGTTCCCTAACATGGGAAAGCAAATAGCTACCCAAGTCCAGGAAGTGCAGGGAGTCCCAGGCAGGATAAACCCAAGGAGAAACCCACTGAGACACATAGTAATAAAATTGACAAAAATTAAAGACAAAGAAAAATTATTAAAAGCAACAAATGAAAACGACAAATAACATACAAGAGAACTCCCATAAGGTTAACAGCTGATTTCAAGGCAGAAACTCCACAAGCCATAAGAGAGTGGCACGATATATTTAAAGTGATGAAAGGGGAAAACCTACAAACAAGATTACTCTACCCAGCAAGTATCTCATTCAGATTCAACGGAGAAATCAAAAGCTTTACAGAAAAGCAAAAGCTAAGAGAATTAAGCACCACCAAACCAGGTCTACAACAAATGCTTAAAGACCTTCTCTAAGTGGGAAACACAAGAGAAGAAAAGGACCTACAAAAACAAATCCAAAACAAATAAGAAAATGGTAATAGGAAAACACATATTGATAATTACCTTAAATGTGAATGGATTGAATGCTCCAACCAAAAGACACAGGCTTGTTGAATGGATACAAAACAAGACCCACACATATGCTGTCTACAAGAGACCCACTTGAGACCTAGGGACACATACAGACTGAAAGTGAGGGAATGGAAAAAGATTTTCCATGCAAAAGGAAATCAAAAGAAAGATGGAGTAGTAATACTCATATCAGATAAAATAGAACTTAAAATAAAGAATGTTATGAGAGACAAGGAAGGACAATACATAATGATCAAGGGATCAATCCAGGAAGAAGATAAAACAATTATAAATATATATACCCAACATAGGAGCACCTCAATACATAAGGCAACTGCTAACAGCTATAAAAGAGGAAATCGACAGTAACACAATAATAGTGGTGGACTTTAACATCTCACTTATACCAATGGACAGATCATCCAGACAGAAAGTTAATAAGGAAACACAAGTATTAAATGACACAATAGACCAGATAGATTTAACTGATATTTATAAGACATTCCATCCGAAAACAGCAGATTACACTTTCTTCTTAAGTGCACACAGAACATTCTCCAGGATAGATCACATCTTGTGTTACAAATCAAGCCTCAGTAAATTTAAGAAATTTAAAATCGTATCAAGCATCTTTTCCGACCACAACACTATGAGATTAGAAATCAATTACAGGGAAAGAAACGTAAAAAACACAAACACATGGAGGCTAAACAATACGTTACTAAATAACCAAGAGATCACTGAAGAAATCAAAGAGGAAATAAAAAAATACCAAGAGACAAATGACAATAAAAGCACAATGCTCTGAAATGTATGGGATGCAGCCAAAGAAGTTCTAAGAGGGAAGTTTATAGCAATACAATCCTACCTCAAGAGACAAGAAAAATCTCAAATAAACAATCTAAACTTACACCTAAAGAAACTAAAGAAAGAAGAACAAATATAACCCAAAGTTAGCAGAAGGAAGGAAATCATATAGATCAGAGCAGAAATAAATGAAATATGAACAAAGAAAACAATAGCAAAGATCAATAAAACTAAAAGCTGGTACTTTGAGAAGATAAACAAAATCGATAAGCCTTTAGCCAGACCATCAAATAAAGGAGGGAGAGGACACAAATAAATAAAATTAGAAGTGAAAAAGAAGTTACAATGGACACCACAGAAATACAAAGCATCATAAGAGACAACTACAAGCAACTCTGTGCTTATAAAATGGACAACCTGGAAGAAATGGACAAAATCTTAAACAGGTATAAACTTCCAAGACTGAACCAGGAAGAAATAGAAAATAGGAACAGACCAATCACAAGTAATGAAATTGAAACTGTGATTTAAAATCTTCCAACAAACAAAAGTCCAGGACCAGATGGTTTCACATATGAATTCTATCAAACATTTAGAGAAGAGTTAACACCCATGCTTCTCAAACTCTTACAATAAATTGCAGAGGAAGGAACACTTCCAAACTCATTCCACGAGGCCACCATCACCCTGATACCAAAACCAGACAAAGATACTACAAAAAAAGAAAATTACAGACCAATAACACTGATGAATATAGAAACAAAAATCCTCAACAAAATACTGGCAAACAGAATCCAACTACACATTAAAATGATCATATACCATGATCAAGTGGGATTTATCTAAGGGATGCAAGGATTCTTCAATATATGCAAATCAATCAATATGATACACCATATTAACAAATTGAAGAATAAAAACCATATGATCATCTCAATAGATGCAGAAAAAGCTTTTGACAAAATTCAACACCATTTATGATAAAAACTTTCCAGAAACTGGGCATAGAGTGAATCTACCTCAACATAATAAAGGCCATATATGACAAACCTACAGCAAACATCATTCTCAATGGTGAAAAATTGAAAGCATTTCCACTAAGATCAGGAACAAGACAAGGATGTCCACTCTCACCACTGATATTCAACATAGTTTTGGAAGTCCTAGTCATGGCAATCAGAGAAGAAAAAGAAATGAAAGGAATCCAAATTGGAAAAGAAGAAGCAAAGCTGTCACTGTTTGCAGATGACATGACACTATACTTAGAAAATCCTAAAGATGCCAGTAGAAAACTACTAGAGCTAATCAATGAATTTAGTAATGTTGCAGGATACAAAATTAATACAAAATTAATAATCTCTTGCATTCTTATACACTAACAACGAAAAATCAGAAAGAGAAATTAAGGAAACAATCCCATTTACCATTGCAACAAAAAAGAATAAAATACCTAATAACAAACCTACCTAAGGAGGCAAAAGACCTGTACTCAGAAAACTATAAGATACTGATGAAAGAAATCAAACACGATACAAACAGATCGAGAGATATAACATGTTCTTGATTGGAAGAATCAATATCATGAAAATCACTCTACTACCCAAAGCAATCTACAGATTCAATGCAATCCTTATCAAATTACCAAGGGGATTTTCCCCAGAATTAGAACAAAAAATCTTAAAATTTGTATGGAGACACAAAAGACCCTGAATAGCCAAAGCAATCTTGAGTAAGAAAAACGGAACTGGAAGAATCAGGCTCCCTGACTTCAGACTATACTACAATGCTACAGTAATCAAGACAATATGGTACTGGCATAAAAACAGAAATATAGATCAATGGAACAGGATAGATACCCCAGAGATAAACCCACGCACCTACAGTCACCTAATCTATGGCAAGTAGGCCAGTATATACAATGGAGAAAAGACAGCCTCTTCAATAAGTGGTGCTGGGAAAACTGGACAGCTACATGTAAAATAATGAAATTAGAACACTCCCTAACACCATACACAAAAATAAACTCAAAATGGATTAGAGACCTAAGTGTAAGGCCATACAGTATAAAACTCTTAGAGGAAAACAGGCAGAACACCCTATGACATAAATCACAGCAAGATCCTTTTTGATTCACCTCCTAGAGAAATGGAAATAAAAGCAAAAATAAGCAAATGGGACCTATTGAAACTTAAAAGCTTTTGCACAGCAAAGGAAACCATAAATAAAACAAAAAGACAACCCTCAGAATGGGAGAAAATATTTGCAAATGAATCAATGGGCAAATGATTAATCTCCAAAATATATAAACAGCTCATGCAACTCAATATGAAAAAAACAAACAACCCAATTAAAAAATGGGCAGAAGACCTAAATAGACATTTCTCCAAAGAAGACATACAGATGGACAAGAGGCACATGAAAAGCTGCTCAACATCACTAATTATTAGAGAAATGCAAAATCAAAACTACAATGAGGTATCACCTCACACGAGTTAGAATGGGCATCATCAGAAAATCTACAAACAATAAATGCTGAAAACGGTGTGGAGAAAAGGGGACCCTCTTGCACTGTTGGTGGGAGTGTAAATTGATACAGCGACTATGGAGAACGATATGGAGTTTCCTTAAAAAAGCTAGAAATAGAATTACCATATGACCCAGCAATACCACTCCTGGGCATATACTCAGTGAAAACCATAATTTAAAAAGACACATGCACCCCAATATTCATTGCAGCAATAGTTACAATAGCCAGGTCACAGAAGCAACCCAAATGCTCCCTGACAGACGAATGGATAAAGATTTGGTACATATATACAATGGAATATTACTCAGCCATAAAAAGGAAAGAAATTTGGTCATTTGTAGAGACATGTATGGACCTAGAGACTGTCATACAGAGTGAAGTAAGTCAGAAAGAGAAAAACAAATGTTGTATATCAATGCATATATGTGGAATCTAGAAAAATGGTACAGATGAGCCCGTTTGCAAGGCAGAAATAGAGACAAAGTTATAGAGAACAAGCATATGGACAACAAGGGGAGAAAGCAGAGGCAGGGTGATGGTGGTGGGATGCATTGGGAGATTGGGATTGACATATATACACTAATATGTATAAAATAGTTAACTAATAAGAACCTGCTCTATAAAAAATAAATTTAAAAAAATGTATAGCTCAAAAAAAAATACAGCTTCTCTCCTGGGATCTCAGTCAATGAGTTCAGGTCAAAATTTTTTCTGAACTTAATTGCCTCAGGTTATGTAGACAATCAGAGTTGTCTGAGTTTAAATTTGTTGTCTTTGTGTTAAATTTAAGGATTACCTCTCTGTCTAATTCTTGCCTTATGATGCCACAGGATACAATAATATAGGGCCTTACTGCTTTTCCTGACACTACAACAAAATCTCCTATTCCTGAGTTTACACATGGGAGGTTTTCCTCTGATGGATTACTGTAGCCTAACCCCTGACCTACTTGCTGACTTTAAATAAGAAATGCTGAATGAATTCAAAACATGTATTTTATATACTTTATTATTATTTTAAAATTTATTTTATTTTTATTTATTATTTTTGGCTGTGTTGGGTCTTCATTGCTGTATGCGGGCTTTCTCTAGTTGCGGTGAGCAGGGGCTACTCTTTGTTGCGGTGCGTGAGCTTCTTATTGCGGTGACTTCTCTTGTTTCAGAGCATGGGCTCTAAGCACATGGGCTTCAGTAGTTGTGGCTCGTGGGCTCCAGAGCACAGGCTCAGTAGTTGTGGCGCGTGTACTTAGTTGCTCTGTAACATGTGAGATCTTCCCGGACCAGGGCTGAAACCCGTGTCCTCTGTATTGGCAGGCGGATTCTTAACCACTCTGCCATGAGGGAAGCCCAAAACATGCATTTTAAATGGGAAGCAAAATATCTAGCTCAGAATTGAAGAAACTAACATGAATATTTGGAGAAATTAATCTTTTATTTAATGTCCTTTAAATTTCTACTATAACATTCTGACTGATGATTTCTGGATACCAGATAATGATTTTTTTAATCTCTCTAACTAAAGCAAAATGTTGCTTCTAATGATTCCTCTTGCTATATTAAATGTCTCACTTAGGAAATTTTACCCATTTTTAAAATTTAAGATTCTCGTAATACAGATGAACTAATGACCACTTGAGGCATCAAACTGGGAAAATGTACTTCTGATGTTTGAGGTATCTGTGCTTACTCAAATTAATCATTTTAATGACCTATTAATTTTCACATTAATCATAAAAGATTTTGGATTTTCTTAATGTTGAAACCATTATATAATTCCTATCATGTTCTTTATTTGCATACATTAAAGCAGAGTTATGTAATATCCAGGATATAACACAGGCCCTCATTAACTGTTTCTCAACTTAGATTACACTTCTGGGGTAAAATCATGAATATGAAAACAGAGAAAGATAACCAGGAACAAAGCCTATTTTATATTGCTTTGAATATTTTACATGATGCAAATAGATTGTCTTTTAAATACGGAAAACAAATTTTTATAATTCTCAAATAACAACATAATTGAATCAGCATTGTATGTACTTAATTCAAAATCATTTAAAACATATTCCAACCATAGACCAAATATTCCAATTAATTAGTTGATGTCTATTTTTAAGGCATCAACTGATGCCTTAATCCTTACATTTCTAATATCAGGACTCAGTTATATCACTCTGACACTTCTTGAATACAATTCGATATTAAATTATGAAAGAGCTAAGCCTCAGAAATCTACTGTTACTTTTGTTTTCCTTTATAGCCCAGATGGAGAAATGGTTATATCACACACATTTTAATGTGACCTCTATAACTTTTTACAAGACAGATTAATGAGATTTTGTTCCAGTGACTCTGTGAAATTAAAAGTGGTTGCTAGCCTAGAGACCCAGAACCTACCCATTCATATTTAAGGTTTTTCCTTACTGGCAGAGACAAAAGAACTGGCGCAATCACCCCAGCAGTTCTTCAACTGATTGAAGTGATTAAATTGCTCATTTAATCACTTCAATGATCAGGGAGTGATCAGTATCCATGGTAAATATTTTTATCCTGTTCCTTATGGAAAAGTGAACTAACTAAAAATATTATACATAGTTCTTTGTATTTTTAAAAAGTTAGGACAGATGGTTTTTAAATAAGCACTATTTGACACTAAATACTAGTTCTTTATAAAATATGGACATTATGCGGAAGTTGCCATTTGTAGTCAATAGGGCTGCATTTGATGGTTAAGAAGTCTGAACAGAAATCCTGCAGTACCTCTGTGTTTCCTAGTTTAAACAAGAGGTCACTTTCCAGATTGAAGTTACTGTGTGTGTGACCCTGAAAAACGACAATAGGGCACTGTTTTTTTTAAAAAAACTTTCTTACTCTTACACAGCTAGATTTTACAGATATATTTAGCACAACTTATTTAATACCCTATTTCTGAAAGAATTCTAAAATATTTTGACCAAATGTTAACACTTTTTTCCTTCAAGGCAATATTTATGTAGACATGAATGCAAGGAAATCATTTGTGACAACATCTCAGGAACCTGCACACACAGAAACTTCTCAAGATAAGAGCTGTGTATGTAAGCATATTCTATAAAAATAGCAAATTATTATTATTGAAAACAATTGGTAAGTCAATAAAAAAGAAATATTATTTCAGCATAGAATTTCAATAAGTTTAAGATGCACAGGAACACATAATATGTAGTTTACATTTTCATCACAAAGTAAAATGTTAACATGCTAGAAACCTGGAGGAAGTCCAATTTATTTGAAAACAAAAATAATTACCTTCATTTACAGTCAAACAATGCTGTGGCAGCTATATTATAGACTGAAGAGTTCTTTCAGAGTCTTTCTATTGATTTTCTTGTTTATTTCCATTTTCTTTTACTTTTAAAAATTTTAGGCAATTTAGTTTTGAAAAATAAAAGGATTAAATACCCCTACTTGTCACTAGATGGCGGTAACTCCCGGATGGGTCTCTTGCAGTAAAGCAGTAAAATGGAAATGTTTGTTTGCACTAAAGATAAAGGTACACCACTAGTTACCTATGATTGAGATTTCAGTGGTAGTGGTAGAATGAGTGTGTGTTTGTGGGAGAAGAGAAGATGGAGGCATGTATGTGTGTGTGTATGTGTGAATGTTTTTGTGTTGAAGACATTGTCCATGGCTTACAAGAGAATTGAAACTCTGTTTTAGATTACTTTTTTGCATATGTATGAAATTAAAACCAAATAAGGAATTAGAAAAAGATAAAAATTTCATATGATAAAATACAGAACATTTTCATTTTCATACATTACCCTTTGTGCAGACATTTAGTATTTATATTCCAAACAGAATGATTTACAAATCATTATTGATGATGATAGCAGGACATCATTTTTATATAAGAGCAGGTCACATCTTCTACTTGGCGTTTTCTTCCTTTTCAGACATTTTGGACTCAGAATGCATAGTTTAGATAAGTTATTTGAATATGCATGTCTTATTGAGTTTTAAATGAATTTTTGAGATTCCTAGTGAGAAGTGATAACAATGGGAATTTATACCTTGTATGAAGATCCCTCCCAGGACAATAGAGACAAGTGTGATTTACTACAGTAAAGGCCTCATGGTGAGAAATTTTAGTGAGTAACATGATGAAAAACAGTTCATGCTTAGAACAAAACTTTTCAGAAGTCGGTATCCAAATAGGATACAAACATCAGTTTACGTTAAAGGGTATTTGGTTCTTGCATCAACCATCAGTTACTGGTGAAAATTTTCCTTTTGGAGCACTCAAATTTCCTACTCCAGCCATAAAATTACACTGCGACCTGACATCCTGACCGTTGGAAACAGTTGCATAGAATGTGGAATGTGACATGTTCAAAGAAGAGAAGTGATCAGATTCCTTACTGGAGAAAATCAAAGGCTGATCAGCTCTCACAGAGCAAGGTGAAACCTGTTGAAGGTTCTGAAAGAAGAGAAAGAATTTTGGACAGAGCAGAGCTTTGTATTCTTTTAAGCAACTGTTTTTGCACAACGGCTGCTGTGTTTGCACCTGTCAGACTTCACTGTGAACTTGGAGAAAAGGGTTGATAATTCAAGTAAAGTAACGTCCCTTTCATTTTTTTTTATCATTGTGAAGTTTGAGTTTTGTAGATAATCTGGAGGGCTCACCCCTATATTTCATCACTCTCTCATACTCCTATCCTCCAGCCATATTTACTATTATTTTCATGCCTCTACCTCACACATCTTGCTCCATCCTTCCACCCACTTTCTTCACCTAGCTAACTTCAAGTGATCTTTCATGATGGCTCAAGGATCACCTCACCTGAGAAGCCTTCCCTGATTCCCCCTGTGTAAGGGTTGCCAGATTTAGCAAGTAAAGTTAACGGAAACACAGCTAAATTTGAATTTCAAATCAACGATGAACAATTTTTTGTGTAAGTATGTCCCAAATATTGCATCCTGTATTTTTACTTGCTAAATCTGGCAACCTTACCTTAGTTAAGAGATTTTTTGTCATTTACAAAATGCAGTGTTTCATTGACCTTATCAAATAATTCCACATGAGAATTCCTTCATCATTATTTGCTTCATATACTAACAAAGTACGTGAGTATGCCTTTTGTGAAAGGACTGATTTCAAAATGTTACAAAGTGAACTTCAATACAAAATTCTCCATTGTTCCTTTTTGGCCTGATTAAACTATGTTTATATCTTTACTCTGCAACATCTTAGTATGGCAGAGGAATAGCCTACCCTTGCTAATTGATAAGCTTTCAGTGTGATAGAGCAATGTAACAAAAGAAGAGTTCCTCAGTTTATTTCAACAGAAAGAAAGGGTTTATGCCTGAGTATTGTTACTCATAGTTGATAATGGATTAAAATATAGTTATTGTAAGAAGTATAAATGCCTCTATTAGATCTTTGTGAAGATACCACCATAAATGCCAATCACTGAAAACATCTCTAGTAACTCCTTCTTTTACTTAATAAGGGATATCCCATCTTTAAAACATTAAAAACAGATGTCACTGCATTAATTCACTGCTGATGTATGTAATAGAAATGACACACTAATTAATTTAATGCAGTATAAATGTACTGATTATTTATCATGGCTGACAATAAAATTATGAAAACATTCAATTACAATCAGTGGTAATTCATTATTTATTGATTTTACATTATGCACACGTTAATACAATGCACTTACACAGAAGGGATCATTTTTCTGTTGATATACAGACATTTGAATTCATCAGTTTTATTTAAAAACAAAAAAAATTAAGTTTGAGTAATAAGAGTTGATCCAAACTGAAATAAGAATGTGCTTGAGATATTAATATCAAACCGAATTTGTCTCCTTTAAAGGGATGCCTAAGAAATATAAGTTTCTGAGCAAGATTTCATCAATTTTAATATGCTGCTCAATTATATATCTCTGAGATGGCCAATGATTTGTCACTTCCTAGAACTGTACAGCTTTCAGCACTTAAACACATACCCTGCACAATGCCTAATAGAATATCTTGTGTACAGTAGGAATGCAACAAATATTTGCTGTCTAAATATTGATCTTGAAAAAAATGTAAGAAATTTTTATGATGGAAATGTGTTCTATAGGTTTTCGGAGAAGGTATGGTCACCTCTGCCTGTGGCAGTCAGGGAAGACTTTAAAACTGACCAAGTACTTTGGAAGACAGATTTTCATAAGTTAAGCGAGATAATTTTAGGCAGAGTAACAGCATACACAAAGGCTTGAAGGCATGCATGGAAGAGAAATGCAGGCTTTGAGGATATTGACTATAACAGTTTGACTTGTAGGAGAGTAGTGAGAATAAAATGTGATGATTCACTGGGGCCAGGCTGGGGAGCAGGACAAGATAAGCAGGGTGTCTAGAAAAGGTGAGTTCATAGTGGAAACAAGTTCCATCACTTAGCGGTGCTACTCTAATAATTGTTCTTCTACCATGCCATAGGCCCCAAGTAGTCCCTTGGCTTGGTATTTTGGCTCAACCTAATATTGTATATATAAATGAATTTTTAAAAGCAAATTATTCTATTTGGTGTAGGTCATTGGAGAGAGCAGGGAGCTTTTTTAACTTACAGTGCAAGACAGTATTTCTCCTACTTTAAGGTTTCCATTAAACTGAGTTTGATTCAGTAATATTAGTAAAGCCAAAACTATAGTGAAACTGCTCCCAATACTATCACCTGAATTCCACACCACAAGCCATAGTTTTCTTTTTAGTTCTGACAGGAAATTATTTTCATAATCATTTTTCGAAACAGAAAATCGGTGACTCTAATTGTAAGCAAAGGAGAAATCAGCTTTCTAGTTGGTGAAAGGGGGGAGAAGAATTACAGCCTCCCTTTCCTACATTTTTCTCTGCTTGTTTTTGGGGATGTAACTCACTTAATTGTAAAGGTATACTGTTCGGGTTTCCATTATTTGAACAACTTTCTTTCTGGAAGCCTATTTCCTGTTAGTTTTTCCATATCTCTTATAACCTACATAAATTACTGTTCACAGAAACTTAGAACATGTTTGCATTTATAGAAATTTCTAATGAAGAATATAGTGTATGTACTTCAGGGTCTCCTTGGCTTTCCTGTCCACTGTCAATATTATCAATTCTACTTTAGCACTGGCAAGTTAAGATATTAAACAATATTCCATGTACTACATTTAACTTGAAAATTAACTGAGAATTGAGTTCTTTTAGGGACCAGGCATATGTGTAACTTTTTTGTTTATACAAGTAGATTTATGCACTTGATGAAGATGATTGCAATAATGGAAATGGATTGAGGAGAAGCAGGATTATAAGTAAAAGTTCTCTGACAAGTATGTCTCCTCTCTCCTTTGCCTGCAACCTGGCAGTCTTAAGGTTGGGTTAAGTTGTCTGTGAGAAGAAATGGTGGAAATGGGAACTCAGGAACACTAATGTGTGAGTGTAGCTTCACAGACAAAACTGATCATTCTGTTATGACTATGAAATCAGTAGAATTCTGGAATCCAGACAGCATGGAGGAGTACAGCACCAGCTAAGGCTTCTTGTTTGTTTTTATGCATAGGACCCATTAAAACTAAGTAGTTGAAGGATAAATGGACAAGATGAGGCCCAATCAACAGCCAGATGAAGGATATAAGTAGGTCTCTTTTTTATATAATGTGTTCCTGGAGAATATATATTTTTAAAATTCCTTACCATAAATGAAAATCAAGCAACAAGTGTACTTTATCCTGAATGCATGTGTAGTGCTACCATCATCTCTTCTGACATCATTCGAAATCACTGATAAGTGGTTAAAGTAGGCAAGAAGTGGAGCAGATAGGTCCTTCTCCAACTGTGAGGGCAAGGTTCCTCAAAATGTCTTTAATAGAGGTCATATTTGATGAACTTACAACTTTAGGCATCCAGATTTAGAAGCACTGACCCCATGAGTGCACCCAGAAGCCCTTATAAATGGATTTTAAATGCATTAAACTGAGACGATGACTCTGGCACATTAAGAGATGGACTTACAAGGGCTTTTTTCACATTATGACCAATGACCAATACAGAGGACTGCCCAATTAGTGTCATTTGTCATACTTTGCTCATAAGAAACTGCTCAGGATTTCCTTCTTTCTCCTCTCCCCACTTCAGGTTTCAAGGAGAGGCTTATCACCTTGTTTCACTTTAATGCTGGTTGTGTGCACATTAGTAGATGGTAACAGTGCTCCTCGTTGTCTAGTCTACCATTCAAATGCTCACAGCCTTTCAGGTGTTATGACTCAGTTTCTTTTTTCTCAAGCTGCAGATCTCAGAGAAGCATAGACCCCTGGAAGTTCTAGATGAAGAAAATCTTTTGGGGAATCCTTTAAAAATGACCCCATTTAGAATTAATTTGTTTCAACTCTTCTTCCTACCAAACATGCTGTCAGATCTTCTTGCCTGTATCTCGATTCCCTCCTTCTCAGATGCCTGAATATAATTCTAAGGCCTGGGTTGCTTTCCCTCTGCTTCTTTTATGTCCCCCTGATTGCACTGCAAAAATGTATAGTTTGTCTCCTACTCATTTCCCTTTTCTATTACTACTTGTCCACATTCCCCTCTCCCTAACTTTTCTAATTCTTCCCAGTTTGGGGAGTCATAATTTGTATATACTGAAACTGAAATTTTGAAAAAAATGTTTAAAGATAAATTATAATAGTTAACAGGAGGAATAGCACTCTGTGACAATCACTATTCTAAGCACTTTAAATTTGCTGTATATATTAACTCTTGCAATCTCACAAAATTCTATGGGAAAGTACTATTATTATTGTTCCAATTTTACAAATCAGGGAACTGAGGCAAAGCAAGGCTAATTTGCCCGAGATCACCCAGTTTACTAAATTGTGGAGCCAGAATTTGGACCCAGGAAGTCTGGCTGCAGATTCCACTCCCTTATCACTAGGCTAGACTGCTTTCTCAGAGAGGAATAACTAAGATCTGGTCTGAAGGGATCTTAAAGTTGTGGAGGGATTGCTGTATTGTAGAGTTCTAATTAAGCACCAAACAATGAATAAAACAGTGAACTGTAAAGTACCAACAAATACAATTACTCCTACTATAATGGGACATCTTGAGTTTATGTTCATTTTCATAAAGTATTCCTCTTCATTGGTTGAATTTAAGGCAAGTTTTGGACATGCTGAACATTTCTCAATAGTTTGGAATGTGCAGATACATTTTTTTTTTTTTTTTTGCGCTACGCGGGCCTCTCACTGTTGGGGCCTCTCCTGTTGCGGAGCACAGGCTCCGGACGCGCAGGCTCAGCGGCCATGGCTCACGGGCCCAGCTGCTCCGCGGCATGTGGGACCCTCTCAGACCGGGGCATGAACCCGTGTCCCCTGCATCGGCAGGCGGGCTCTCAACCACTGCGCCACCATGGAAGCCCGGTCTCAAAGTTTTGCAGGCATTGGAATCACCAGGGTTTGTTACAATGCAGGTTGCTGGGCCTCACTCTCAGAGTTTCACATTCAGTTGTTCTTGGGTCAGGCCTAACAATTTACATTTCTCTCAAGTACTCAGGTAATGCCAGAGTGGTCCACAGACCACACTCTGAGAACCACTGGTTAGGATTGAGGAAAGTTTTTGTCTGTCTGTCTAAAGGATTTCTAGCCTTGAACATTTTTAATAATAGTAAAAGGGGGAAAGAAAAGATCAAGTAGAGAGGAAGAGATTGGAGATGCCAAAGAGAACGATGGAGATAAATTTGGTAGACAGTGACTTGGAGGTAAGAGGGGTCATGAACATCAGTGAAGGGAGTAGAGAAAACTTTTTATTTTCTGAGAGATGAGGGAAGAAGTAGAAGATAAGAGGGAATATGGACAAAGCTTTTTAGGGGAAAAGGGAGGTGGAGGGAGCTCCTTTTGAATAACTTTGTGGTAAAATCATAGAGAAGTAGGAGGCAATAGCTGATGAGAGGGAGGGGGAGGGTGACTTGCAGAGTAGAAAAGGGTTGGAGTTGCTGCTGCAGGGAATTTAACAGGGAGTCAACAAAATGAATAAAAGGATGCTAAGTAGCAGTGGGCGTCCAGCTGAAGTTAGAATGGCTTGAATTTGAACAGTCAAAAGTCTAAGATTTAAAGGGGAACAATACATATGGAGACAGAGATGGACTTTAAAATTGACACATCTCCTTCTCCTGTAGAACAGTGCAGTTAGGGGTATGATATGTTGAAAGTTGGCAAGTGCTTATACTTTCTGAGGTGTTTTGAGAGTTTCTTTTTATATTTCAGTTAGCAAATGTTCATTTTTTCTTTAAACATCTGATTTTTAACTGTTACTCCTTCAGTTTTGGCCAGTTGTTTTCTCGCTCCAGTGGACCCCCTTCTCCATCTTTGCCTCCCTTGGAACTCATCTTTAATTTAATGTTGAACTGAATGAGAAAAAAGAATTTATATTATAGAAGGTCATTTTATAGCCAGTTTCCTAGGAAACCATATATTCCATTGAGTGGGGTATACCTATAGGCTTTAGCCTGTTAAACTCTTGATTATATGAATGCTTTAATTTCACATTTATTGCCTTGCCCAATCAACTTCCTTTTATTGTTTGTCTGAAAATGAACCTTAGAGGGCTCTTGAGAGGTTCTGATTAGAGGCCATATTAGAGGCTGCAACCTCAGTCATCTGAGGGTTTCAAATAATACCATTCATTACCTTGGGTTTTGCTTGAATGCCCATTCTAAAAACCATCCCCTTCAAATGGTTCTGGATATTTCGTAATCCTGCATAAGACTGACAATATATTTATTTATTTTTAATGAAAATGGTACCTGCTTTCACTGACAATGTGGAACAAAGTAGAATGTTTTGCCTAAACTCACAAATGAGCACCCTCACCCTCCAAACTGAGCATGAATTAGGAGTAAATGTACATTGCTAATTAAATCACAGAAGATTATAGCATTTCAGTATATGAGAGGCTACACTTAGGCCCCAAATCATTCCACTGGAATAGTGGCATCTAGAACTTCTTGTTCTGATGAGATATGATATCTGCATTAATTTTGTTCTTATTTTCTGGAGTTCCTGGAATGCACACACCCTGAGTATTTACGTAGTTTTAGTTTAGTGCCTCTCTCCATAAAGAGTCATCTCCCAAGGGTACTCTGTTTACTGCAGCCTTTATGATTTTATATTGCTTCATGCAGTTCCAACTTACAGGGTGTTGATGTGCAAGGCTTCCTTGGGCCTTGTAGAAACCCAGACTTATTTAGAAATCTGTTTGGTTTATGGGAGACGTTAAAGTCAGAAAGGGATAAAAGCAAATTCTCCATGTGGAATTTGTCTCAATCTCAAAGCCTAGATAATAATAAGAGAAGAAATAGCATAATAGAAATAAAGTAATCAAAATATCAAGAAAACCCAAGGAGAAAACACCTGGTCTATTAGATCTAAATGCCTAAATCTTTAAGTTACAAGTATCCCTTATGAAAATTACCAAGTTTATTTTCTAGAAGGCTGCAAATGGGAGGGAATTCAAATAATGAAGCCAATGGTCTTTTGTGTATTTCAAGCTTCCAAGGGACTTTAACCCTTCAATGATCAATTTTAGTCTCTAGTATTTCTACTAGAATTTGAACC
Organism: Orcinus orca; assembly: GCF_937001465.1. Taxonomy (NCBI): domain Eukaryota; kingdom Metazoa; phylum Chordata; class Mammalia; order Artiodactyla; family Delphinidae; genus Orcinus; species Orcinus orca. Next base: position 75,568,141 of record NC_064580.1, read on the forward strand.
TTAATCTCTGGTAATAATTAAAATATTACTACAGGCGGACCCCAGAGACGGGCGCGAGCCGCAGCTAAAAGCACGGACCCCAGAGACGGGCGGGAGACGCCAAGGGGCCTGTGTGCGAGCACAGGTCACTCTCCACACCCCTCTTCCGTGGAGCCTGTGCAGCCCGCCACTGCCAGGTTCCCGGGATCCAGGGACAACTTCCCCGGGAAAACGCACGGCGGGCGTCAGGCTGGAGCAACGTCACGCTGGCCTCTGCCGCCGCAGGCCCGCCCCGCACGCAGTGCCCCTCCCTCCCCCCACCCTCCCCGGCCTGAGTGCGCCAGAGCCCCCGAATCAGCGGCTCCTTTAACCCCGTCCTGTCTGAGCAAAAAACAGACGCCCTCCAGCGACCTACACGCAGAGGCAGGGCCAAATCCAAAGCTGAGCTCCTGTGAGCTGTGAGAACAAAGAAGAGAAAGGGAAATCTCTCCCAACAGCCTCAGAAGCAGCTCCACAATCAACTTGATATACCCTGCATCTGTGGAATACCTCAATAGACAAGGAATGATCCCAAATTGAGGAGGTGGACTTCAGGTGCGAGATCTACGATTTTTTTCCCTTTTCCTCTTTTTGTGAATGTGTATGTGTATGCTTCTGTGTGAGATCTTGTCTGTATAGTCTTGCTTCCACCATTTGTCCTAGGGTTCTATCCGTCCATGGTTTTTAAAAATTTTTTTTCTTAATAATTAATTTTAATTGTAATAACTTTATTATACTTTACCTTCGTTCTTTCTTTCTTTCCTTCCTTCCTTCCTTCCTCCTTTAGACAACGAATCACCCCAAATTGAGGAGGTGGTCCCTGAGAGCAAGATTTATGATTTTTCCCCCTTTACCTCTTTTTGTGACGGTGTATGTGTATGCTTCTGTGTAAGATTTTCTCTGTATAGCTTTGCTTCCAACATTTGTCCTAAGGTTCTATCCGTCCCTTTTTTTTTTCTAAATAAGTATTTTTTAATTCAATAACTTTACTATTCTTAATTTTATTTTTACTGTATCTTCTTTCTTTCTGTCTTTTTTCCTTCTTTCCCTCCTTCCTTCCTTCCTTCCTCCCTCCCTCCTTCCCTCCTTTCTTTCCTTCTTTGATTCTTTCTTCCTTCCTTCCTTCCCTCCTTTCCTTCTTTCTTTCCTCATACTTCTATTAATTCTCTCTACTTTTTCTCCCTTTTATTCTGAGCCGTGTGGATGAAAGGCTCTTGGTGCTCCAGCCAGGAGTCAGGGCTCTGCCTCTGAGGTAGGAGAGCCAACTTCAGGACACTGATCAACAAGAGACCTCCCAGCTCCACATAATATTAAACGGCGAAAATCTCCCAGAGACCTCCATCTTAACACCAGCACCCAGCTTCACTCAATGACCAGCAACCCACAGTGCTGGACAACCTATGCCAAGCAACTAGCAAAACAGGAACACAACCCCACCCATTAGCAGAGAGGCTGCCTAAAATCATAATAAGGCCACAGACACCCCAAAACACACCACCAGACGTGAACCTGCCCACTAGAGAGACAAGATCCATCCTCACCCACCACAACACAGGCACTAGTCCCCTCCACCAGGAAGCCTACACAACCCACTGAACCAACCTTAGCCACTGCAGACAGACATCAAAAACAGTGGAAACTACGAACCTGCAGCCTGCAAAAAGGAGACCCCAAACACAGTAAGATGAGCAAAATGAGAAGACAGAAAAACACACAGCAGATAAAGGAGCAAGATAAAAATGCACCAGACCTAACAAATGAAGAGGAAATAGGCAGTCTACCTGAAAAAGAATTCAGAATAATGATAGTAAGGATGATCCGAAATCTTGGAAATAGAATGGACAAAATGCAAGAAACAGTTAACAAGGACCTAGAAGAAATAAAGATGAAACAAGCAACGATGAACAACACAATAAATGAAATTAAAAGTACTCTAGATGGGATCAATAGCAGAATAACTGAGGCAGAAGAACGGATAAGTGACCTGGAAGATAAAATAGTGGCAATAACTACTGCAGAGCAGAATAAAGAAAAAAGAATGAAAAGAACTGAGGACAGTCTCAGAGACCTCTGGGACAACATTAAACGCACCAACATTCGAATTATAGGGGTTCCAGAAGAAGAAGAGAAAAAGAAAGGGACCGAGAAAATCTTTGAAGAGATTATAGTTGAAAACTTCCCTAATATGGGAAAGGAAATAGTTAATCAAGTCCAGGAAGCACAGAGAGTCCCATACAGGATAAATCCAAGGAGAAATACACCAAGACACATATTAATCAAACTGTCAAAAATTAAATACAAAGAAAGCATATTAAAAGCAGCAAGGCAAAAACAACAAATAACACACAAGGGAATCCCCATAAGGTTAACAGCTGATCTCTCAGCAGAAACCCTACAAGCCAGAAGGGAGTGGCAGGACATACTGAAAGTGATGAAGGAGAAAAACCTGCAACCAAGACTACTCTACCCAGCAAGGATCTCATTCAGATTTGATGGAGAAATTAAAACCTTTACAGACAAGCAAAAGCTGAGAGAGTTCAGCACCACCAAACCAGCTTTACAACAAATGCTAAAGGAACTTCTCTAGACAAGAAACACAAGAGAAGGAAAAGACCTATAATAACGAACCCAAAACAATTTAGAAAATGGGAATAGGAACATACATATTGATAATTACCTTAAATGTAAATGGAATAAATGCTCCCACCAAAAGACACAGATTGGCTAAATGGATACAAAAACAAGACCCTTATATATGCTGTGTACAAGAGACCCACTTCAGACCTAGAGACACAACCAGACTGAAAGTAAGGTGATGGAAAAAGATATTCCATGCAAATGGAAACCAAAAGAAAGCTGGAGTAGCAATTCTCATATCAGACAAAATAGACTTTAAAATAAGGACTATTAGAAGAGACAAAGAAGGACACTACATAATGATCAAGGGATCGATCCAAGAAGAAGATATAACAATTGTAAATATTTATGCACCCAACATAGGAGCACCTCAATACATAAGGCAAATACTAACAGCCATAAAAGGGGAAATCGACAGGAACACATTCATAGTAGGGGACTTTAACGCCCCACTTTCACCCATGGACAGATCATCCAAAATGAAAATAAATAAGGAAACACAAGCTTTAAATGATACATTAAACAAGATGGACTTAATTGATATTTATAGGACACTCCGTCCAAAAACAACAGAATACACATTTTTCTCAAGTGCTCATGGAACATCCTCCAGGATAGATCATATCTTGGGTCACAAATCAAGCCTTGGTAAATTTAAGACAATTGAAATTGTATCAAGTATCTTTTCCGACCACAATGCCATGAGACTAGATATCAGTTACAGGAAAATATCTGTAAAAAATAAAAACACATGGAGGCTAAACAATACACTACTTAATAATGAAGTGATCACTGAAGAAATCAAAGAGGAAATCAAAAAATACCTAGAAACAAATGACAGTGGAGACATAACGACCAAAAACCTATGGGATGCAGCAAAAGCTGATCTAAGGGGGAAGTTTATAGCAATACAAGCCCACCTTAAGAAGCAGGAAACATCTCGAATAAACAACCTAACGTTGCACCTCAAGCAATTAGAGAAAGAAGATCAAAAAAACCCCAAAGCTAGCAGAAGGAAAGAAATCATAAAAATCAGATCAGAAATAAATGAAAAAGAAATGAAGGAAACGATAGCAAAGATCAATAAACCTAAAAGCTGGTTCTTTGAGAAGATAAACAAAATAGATAAACCACTAGCCAGACTCATCAAGAAAAAAAGGGAGAAGACTCAAATCAATAGAATTAGAAATGAAAAAGGAGAAGTAACAACTGACACTGCAGAAATAAAAAAGATCATGAGAGATTACTACAAGCAACTCTATGCCAATAAAATGGACAATCTGGAAGAAATGGACAAATTCTTAGAAATGCATAACCTGCCAAGACTGAATCAGGAAGAAATAGAAAATATGAACAGACCAATCACAAGCACTGAAATTGAAACTGTGATAAAAAATCTTCCAACAAACAAAAGCCCAGGACTAGATGGCTTCACAGGCGAATTCTATCAAACATTTAGAGAAGAGGTAACACCTATCCTTCTCAAACTCTTCCAAAATATAGCAGAGGGCGGAACACTCCCAAATTCCTTCTACGAGGCCACCATCACCTTGATACCAAAACCAGACAAGGATGTCACAAAGAAAGAAAACTACAGGCCAATATCACTGATGAACATAGATGCAAAAATCCTCAACAAAATACTAGCAAACAGAATCCAACAGCACATTAAAAGTATCATACACCATGATCAAGTGGGGTTTATTCCAGGAATGCAAGGATTCTTCAATATACGCAAATCTATCAATGTGATAAACCTTATTAACAAATTGAAGGAGAAAAACCATATGATCATCTCAATAGAGGTAGAGAAAGCTTTTGACAAAATTCAACAGCCATTTATGATAAAAACCCTGCAGAAAGTAGGCATAGAGGGAACTTTCCTCAACATAATAAAGGCCATATATGACAAGCCCACAGCCAACATCATCCTCAATGGTGAAAAACTGAAAGCATTTCCACTAAGATCAGGAACAAGACAAGGTTGCCCACTCTCACCACTCTTATTCAACATAGTTTTGGAAGTTTTAGCCACAGCAATCAGAGAAGAAAAAGAAACAAAAGGAATCCAAATCAGAAAAGAAGAAGTAAAGCTGTCACTGTTTGCAGATGACATGATACTATACATAGAGAATCCTAAAGATGCTACCAGAAAACTACTAGAACTAATCAATGCATTTGGTAAAGTAGCAGGATATAAAATTAATGCACAGAAATCTCTGGCATTCCTATATACTAATGATGAAAAATCTGAAAGTGAAATCAAGAAAACACTCCCATTTACCACTGCAACAAAAAGAATAAAATATCTAGGAATAAACCTACCTAAGGAGACAAAAGACCTGTATGCAGAAAATTATAAGACACTGATGAAAGAAATTAAAGACGATACAAATAGATGGAGGGATATACCATGTTCTTGGATTGGAAGAATCAACATTGTCAAAATGACTCTACTACCCAAAGCAATCTACAGATTCAATGCAATCCCTATCAAACTACCACCGGCATTTTTCACAGAACTAGAACAAAAAATTTCGCAATTTGTATGGAAACACAAAAGACCCCGAATAGCCAAAGCAATCTTGAGAACGAAAAAAGGAGCTGGAGGAATCAGGCGCCCTGACTTCAGACTATACTACAAAGCTACAGTAATCAAGACAGTGTGGTAGTGGCACAAAAACAGAAAGATAGACCAATGGAACAGGATAGAAAGCCCAGAGATAAACCCACGCACATATGGTCACCTTATCTTTGATAAAGGTGGCAGGAATGTATAGTGGATAAAGGACAGCCAGTTCAATAAATGGTGCTGGGAAAACTGGACAGGTACATGTAAAAGTATGAGATTAGATCACTCCCTAACACCATACACAAAAATAAGCTCAAAATGGATTAAAGACCTAAATGTAAGGGCAGAAACTATCAAACTCTTAGAGGAAAACATAGGCAGAACACTCACAGGAAGATCCTTTCTGACCCACCTCCTAGAGTAATGGAAATAAAAACAAAAATAAACAAACGGGACCTAATGAAACTTCAAATCTTTTGCACAGCAAAGGAAACCATAAACAAGAGCAAAAGACAACCCTCAGAATGGGAGAAAATATTTGCAAATGAAGCAACTGACAAAGGATTAATCTCCAAAATTTACAAGCAGCTCATGCAGCTCAATAACAAAAAAACAAACAACCCAATCCAAACATGGGCAGAAGACCTAAATAGACATTTCTCCAAAGAAGATATACAGAATGCCAACAAACACATGAAAGAATGCTCAACATCATTAATCATTAGAGAAATGCAGATCAAAACTACAATGAGATATCATCTCACACCAGTCAGAATGGCCATCATCAAAATATCTAGAAACAATAAATGCTGGAGAGGGTGTGGAGAAAAGGGACACTCTTGCACTGCTGGTGGGAATGTGAATTGGTTCAGCCACTATGGAGAACAGTATGGAGGTTCCTTAAAAAACTACAAATAGAATTACCATATGACCCAGCAATCCCACTACTGGGCATATACCCTGAGAAAACCAAAATTCAAAAAGAGTCATGTACCAAAATGTTCATTGCAGCTCTATTTACAATAGCCCAGAGATGGAAACGGCCTAAGTGCCCATCATCGGATGAATGGATAAAGAAGATGTGGCACATATATACAATGGAATATTACTCAGCCTTAAAAAGAAACGAAATTGAGCTATTTGTAATGAGATGGATAGACCTAGAGTCTGTCATACAGAGTGAAGTAAGTCAGAAAGAAAAAGACAAATACCGTATGCTAACACATATATATGGAATTTAAGAAAAGAAATGTCATGAAAAACCTAGGGGTAAGACAGGAATAAAGACGCAGACCTACTGGAGAACGGACTTGAGGATATGGGGAGGGGGAAGGGTGAGCTGTGACAGGAGGAGAGAGTCATGGACATATACACACTAACAAACGTAGTAAGGTAGATAGCTAGTGGGAAGCAGCCGCATGGCACAGGGATATTGGCTCGGTGCTTTGTGAGAGCCTGGAGGGGTGGGACAGGGAGGGTGGGAGGGAGGGAGACGCAAGAGGGAAGACATATGGGAACATATGTATGTGTATAACTGATTCACTTTGTTATAAAGCAGAAACTAACACACCATTGTAAAGCAATTATGCCCCAATAAAGATGTTAAAAAAATATTACTACATATCTGATAGATCACATTAAATATATGACATATCTAGTTTGAGCCTTTTCAAAAGTTGTTTTCAATAACAAAAAGTAACTTTTTGTTATTGAAAACAACTTTTGTTTTTCAATATTACAAATAGTGATTTCAGCCTGAATGTTCTACCTTTCCTTTTTACATATCAGAATTTCTTAAATTTGAAATATTGAAACATCTGTGCAACATCCCATTCCTGAAAACTCCAAACCACCCTGCGAATAAAAAGGATTTGATAATGTGAGGGTAGCAATACAAAGGGAGCACAGCTTGGCCTTAGGATTTTTAATGCAGTTAGAGAAATTTCTAAAAAAAAAAACACCCAAAAACCTTCCCTTTTAAAGTCAAACTTATTCACCTCGAAATTTCAATCACACTCAGTTATCAAAGTTGAGTTATTTCAGCACACAGCTTAATAGACATTTCTGTCAAAACACTTGTTGAACACAATTTGGGATTTATCTTTAAAAATCCTGGTAAATACCAACATTTCTATTAGTGCTTTCCTATTCTTTTCTGAAAATCTCTACTTTTCAGAATAATCTGATAATCTTTCTGATAATCTTTCTCAATTGTCCTTTTTTGTTCCTTCTTATTTTCTTTCCACAACAGTAGCAAACTAGCAAGAACAATTCAATGCCTTTTGTGGCTGCACCCATTACAGTCCATTATGTTAGAGTCACTTTTCACCGTTATTCCAAAAGCAACTATCATCATAACTTCTTAGCATTTTGACTCCATACAATTAAAAATTGAAACTTTAAAGTGACTCAAAGGATAGTTCTTACTACTTGGTTGATGAAATGATAAAAGGAGAAAAGATGTTGAAGAGAGAGGCTGAAAAATCCAATTTAGGACATTTATGTCTTACTAAGGGAGGGAAAAGAAGCCCACTTATTCCTACTCTTTGATACTGCTAAGTACAAGATCTGAGTAAAATTCAGTAAGTTGCTAAAATTATTTACATTCTGTAAGAGTATTGGAGACGTCTTAGCTGTATCATTGATAACCTTTTGTAAGGAAGCAAAAGCATGGATTTCACTTTCTGAATAACAGCCTCTAGAGGAGAGGAGCACAGGAAAGGAAATACCTAAGAATTGCAAGGTCGACAAGCAGTCTTCAAACAACTTTGTTAGTGATCTAACCACCACATGATGTGTGGAAAACACCATGCCTTTTCCCTGGAACATACCTTGCCTAGACATTTTGCTTATTATGAGCTCTTACAGTGCGTTTGAGGGCACTTGACAAGTGGGGAAGGAGGAATCTTGAGCTACACTTCAGGACGTGGAGCTCTAATCACTGAACCATCCAAGCCCACAGACAAGGGAAGAAAATGCAATATTAAAGAGCACAAACCCTGGCTCTTCTCTCATATTCTGTAATGACTGTCTTGAGACATAAAGGAACTTTTCTTATCAATTTTAGCCGAGGATGGGACAGGGCAATCCTGAAACTAAGGGATGGCGACATAGAAAGCCGAGTCTGTTCCAGGATAGCGGCGGAAGTTCCGTAAAAAGAGGCGTCCGTCCGCCACCCAAAACCAAGTCTGCCTGTTTCCAAAGTGTTCACAGGCTCGCTGTGCCTGCTGATTGTCAGTGCATAGGAGCGGGTTAGCAACCCGCGACTGTGATTTGAGTGCGATATTGGACGCTAGTTCCTCTGTGCACTGGATGTGGGAGAACTTAAACCAAGCGCGCTAGATGGGCTGGAGAAAGGCTGACTGTTTACTTCTGAACTCACTGGACTCATCCTCTTGGAAGCTAGGCGAAGCCATTTCTTAGCTCCCGCAGAGTTTGGGAGCAATGTGCAAATGGAATTGGAGCTGCCACCTCTCTTTCCTCGACTGAACCCGGGTGCGGGGTGGCAGCAGATTGGGGCGAGGCACAGTCTGGAATCCCCCTTTGTGTTCCCACCTCGACACTCTTGGGGCGCGGAGGGGAGGAGTTCGTATCCTAGGCCACTTTGAGAGCTCTGCGTAATAACTGGACGTTCTCTCGTCAGACTGCTAGGCATGAAGCAGAAGCACCACACCGCCCCCTTCTCGGGCTCCATCCCCATTCACCCGCTGGCCCTGAACTGCCTCAGGTAGTCGGGAGGCAGGCCAGGAGTCTCCACCTCTTCGTGGGCGGCAGCCATTCGGCGCGCTCGGGAGCCGAGGGGTTGGGACCCATTGGCTGGGGGGCGCTGCCAGTCTCGGGAGGGGGTGTGGTGGGGGTGGGGTTTCGGGCCGCCACTGGTCTGGGCCGCTTACGGTTTGCTGGGTGGTGGGTGAGCGTGAGCCTAGCTACTGTAGAATTGCAAACAGTTGGGAGCAAGCGAAAGCGCACCAGAGAGAGAGCGAGAGAGTGAGGGAGAGAGTAGGAGGAGACCTAGAAGAGACAGGGCAAGAGAGCGAAGGCCTGAAGACCAACGATTTGAGACTGAATGACCATGGCCGTCTCCGCACCTCCGGTGATCTCTGCAACTTCCAGCGGCACAGGCGTCGCGGGGGGCTTATTTCGGGCCGAACCCCTGTACTCGACTCCTGGAGAGCCTCCTCGTCTCACCCCCAATATGATCAACAGTTTCATGGCTAATAACCACAGCGGCAGCGCGGGGGCTGGCGGGGTCGGTAGTGCCAGCGGAGGCAGCGGCAACACCAACACCAACGAGTGCAGGATGGTCGACATGCATGGGGTGAAGGTAGCTTCGTTCCTGTTGGACGGCCAGGAACTGATCTGCCTGCCGCAAGTCTTTGATCTCTTTCTCAAGCACCTGGTGGGAGGGTTGCATACAGTGTACACCAAGCTGAAGAGACTGGACATATCTCCGGTGGTGTGTACTGTCGAGCAGGTCCGGATCCTCCGCGGGCTGGGGGCCATCCAGCCCGGGGTCAACCGCTGCAAACTCATCACCAGGAAAGACTTTGAAACTTTGTTCACCGATTGCACCAATGCCAGGTGAGATACTCGTTTATTGGCTCGCTCTTCCCCCTTTGCCCTCTTCTGCATGTCTCATTCTCATCCAACTTTGTAGAGAGTGAGTCTTAACTAGCTTGCTGTACTCTTTACGGTGTAAGACGGTGGGGAAAGAGGACTGGAAGGACTCATTAATTGCCTGTCCTTTCTAGTCTGAGCTCAGTGGCAGGGCTTGGGTCTAAGAAAATCCCGCACAAACTTCCGTTTGCGGTCCTGTACTGAAAGTTTCCAGCCTTTCTCCCATATCTTGCATGGCTTTCTGGCTGCTTGTGGTTATTTGTTAATTTCTCTATTTGGTTTTCTTTCCTGCTCTTTTGTGGCCGTATGGGTCGGATAGGTTTTTCTCCTGAACACGGACACCAAGGGCTTTCTGGATGAGTGGGCTGGCTGAGCTGTAAACTGGGCTCCTAAGCTGGCAATCCAGAACACAGCATTTGGGGGATGCAGAGGGTCGGAAGTCTAGAATCCATCCCAGAGGGTGATTCGTTCCCCATCCTGTGTGTTTGTTGTGAGAGTGCGTTGGTGTGTGGTGGTGGTGATGGTGATGGTGTGTGTGTGTCTGGGTGTGTGTGTGAGAGAGAGACAGACAGAGAGAGAGAGAGAGCGTGAGGACAAGTGCTCACGCCTGCTGCGCAAAGCTTCCCCGTACACGATACAGGAAAGTCGATGGAGCCTTTTTTTTTAAAGAATGATGACAGATGTCACTTTCCTGGGATCGTCCCTTTGGGTCATCTGCAGAGGGCAATGTGGGGCATGAACGCTGGGGCTGGGACCGGGTTGGGGGTCGGAGTAAAAGTTGGCAGGTTTTCCAGAGAGGATGCTTTCAGCTCTTCCCCCCAGGCAAACAGTTGGAAGGATCCCATTCCCCCAGAGAGAGGATTCCATAAATGATGATGGCCAGCTTCTCTGGTTGTAAGTGTACCTCCTTCATATCACAGCTTAGAAGTACATTATAGAAAAATAGCCATTTGCATATGTCCATAAGCAAATTTTATTCAATGTTTCTGAGTTTTTTAAAAATAGAAAAGTAAACTATATTCAAGATTATTTGATTTTTTTAAAGACCTGTAAATTAGTCTTCTTAGTATTTATTCCATCTGCAGTCTGTTAATATCTGTTAGGATCCTAAGTACACATTTGGCAGATGTGATTAACATACAAGCCAAACCACCATCACCAGGCTAAAGGGGGCAAAGGGTTTCGTTGTAAAATAGCACTGCTGTTGATCATTTTGCAGAAAACTTCTGCAGAGGTAGACTTTCTTACAATGCAACTTTAGATCATAAGATCTCTGGGTTTATGAACCAAAACTAACTCAGTTGTCACATCTGTTGTAAAATCCAAATTACTATGTATAGTTGAAGTATACTGGCAACTTGTAGACAAACTGTTGCTGACTGCTACAATCAGATAATGGTACAGAACTTACAAGGGAACCTTTTGTTTTTCTTTTTTTCCCTTTGAGCAGTGTTCTCCTGTGTTCTAGCAATTAAACAGAAACCTGTTCATATGAGAACTCTTACCTGATTCATATCTGGGGCTTAAAAACCTGGTTTATTAGATCACATTTTCTTAAGGAAGATGGATGGCCTTAAAACACAAAGGATAACTGCTCCCTCAATAAAATAAGCAAATATAGGTTTTAAGAGTAGAAAGGAAATTTTATTTTGACCACAAAGCACTCTACTAATACACAAACTCAGAGGGTTACCAGGGACTTCAGATGAGGGCCATCTAGTTTATTTGTTGTCATTTGAAAAGATTTAAACAATCGCAGACCTGAAAACCTATCTTCTCTCCTCCTCCTCCTCCTCCCTCTTTATCTTCTTTTTCTCCTCCTTCTCCTCCTTTCCCCCTTCCCTCTTCTCTCTCTCTTACAAATGCCCACTCTTAAAGAAGAACAATGATTACACATAGGAAATTCTACCTTCTTTAATAATTAATTTACACACCCTTGAGCAAAATCTATGACTTTCATTTAAAAAAAAGATTAGTATTTTAATGTGATTTTGATGCTTTCCTCTGTAAATAGAAACTTTAATTTTTATTAGAGCTACTTACTGAAGGAAAAAATGATAAATTTCTCTGTATCCAGAGGCAAGTGTTCTTATACTATTTTTGGACCCTGTTATATGATGTGTTTTTAGGTTATTATTTTTATTCAGTTAAGTTTTATTTAATCCTTATCACAGCATTTACAATGCCAACTTTTTTTGGAGTTTAGATTGCTTTTGTGTATGTGCACATATAAAGGTGATAGATAAATCTTAAAAATGTAAGAAGAAATATATTTGAGATATGATGCATGTGCTTCCTATGGCGTTTTTTTCTTTGTATTTATTTACTGCATGCATTTTCTATAATTGTGTTACAAGTGTTGCAATATATAATTGTAAAAATTTATGAAATATATTCTATGAATTCAATCTATAAATAAAGATGAAGAAAACTACTAGAAACATCTATATTGAAGTTTCTAGATAGTAAACAAACCCTCACAATTTCTGGAAAAAAACTAATTAACATTACCAAATTTTGTTGCAAAATGCCCTCATCATCACATAGTTAAAAACTACAAAATATGATAATGCTTGTAATGAATGTCTTATGACTTGAGGTAACATTATTTACAGATACGTGTACTTTAAATCATTCCCAACATCTGAATGATTTTATAAAATTGTAAATTAGTATTTAAGTAAACATTATTTCTATGACTTTTCTGTTCAGTGAAAAGAAAGATGAGGGCTGTAAATAGGAATGAGACCCAAGAGAGACAAAATAAGGTAGATGAGACACAGAGCCAGTAAGAGAAAAGAGATGTAGGATATGAGCTGAATGATGCCATGAGAGGGAGTGAAAGATGGATCAGAAGAGGTTATAGAGATGCCCAAAGGAGATGAGCGATGTACCATTGGAGACTTGGCTAAAGAGGATTGTCTTTTAGGATTCGTGACTTCCTAGCACTTTAAGTTAAAAGGGGGAAAAGTGCAAGGAAAAAGTCCGAGTGGAAACTCCTACATACTATTCTTATTTGAGAAAAGAGATTCATCTTCATGTCCTGATGGATAAATTTCCATAGTGTATTGTAGAATGGAAGGCCTATTTGTAATGGTGTCATTGGCAATTTTCTTTTCCTACATAACAAACATTTCTCCCCCTCTCTGTCAGATAACTGGGGAAGAGTATAAGTCCTGATTTAGGGTATTTTAATTTGGAATGCTTCCTACACTATTCCAGAACACACAAAATAGACCATTTTCAAATTGGTCGTTTTCAAAGATCTTAAGGTATTGCCACTAAGTGGCACTTTGATTTAGCTCAGGGCATGTTTTTATTAATGCACACTGAAGAAAAATGAATGAGTAAAATACATATATAATCGTTTCTTTGACAGTACTGAAAGCCACAAAAAGAATTCAGTTTCTTACATTAAATACTTTTATTAGCTAATTATCAAAATATTCAAAGTTGTCTTCCCAGAAAAGAAGTTGGAAAATAATACCTGCCTCAGCTACTAGAGAATAGAAAGACTAAAACTCTTGACTATTCATTGTTCTATTAAATAAGTCAAGCTTTACATCACTGCAGTTGCAAAGGGCTATATAAGTACTTTTCCTTGATGCCCTTTAGCTTCAGAAATTAATTGTAAAGAAGATTATTTTGATGGTTATTAAGAAATGATAAAAAGACCCAAACCAAATAGGAAAAATTGTTACCTTGTTTTAGATCTTTGTTTTTGCAGATAAAGCACCATGATTATTTTTTCTAATTCTTGTCCAAGAGAACTTGGAGTTTTAATATCAGAGAGTGCAGGCAGGTCAGAAAGCAAATGTCTAAAAATCTCACTCTTATGCAATGGATTTTCTTTACTAAATTCTTCAAAGTTTAATGTGACAGTAAAATATTAAATTAAAAATTGGTATTCAGTAAATGTGAAAAATCAGCCAATACATTATAGTGTTATCTCTCTTTATCTACCTATCTATATAAGAGTTACATTGTCAGATTTCATGATCAGCATTTAATTTCATTTGAGGACCAGCTGATTAAATGTTATTCAGTCATTTACATATAGTTAAATGGATGCTTAAAGAAACAAGAATGTATGATTAAGAAAACATTTTAATGCATTTAGAGACATGATTCAACATATATTCAAATTAATAAAGTTCATTTTTTTAAGTAAAAATTTAAATGGTCCAGTTGTGGTTTATTGTTATTTTGACTGTGTGAACAGAACATAAATGGGCTTCCACATTAGAATAACTTTATGTGACTTATACTGACTTTTACAACAATTTAAAACTACTGCTTTCAAGTACTAGAAATATGATTATTTTAAGCATTCAATGAGTTTGGCTTTGTATTCACACTTGATGAATATAGTTCATAATCCATAAAGAATAACAATTTACTTTGAAAATTGATATTTTCATTCATAGTAAAGTTAAACAAAATCAAATTTTTGAAGAACTTGCATCACTTTCCTGGGCTAATATTTTGTATGACTTACATTTTCGGAAATGATAAAAGGTTTTAGAAATTAATCTGGGCAGTAAATGCAGACATTTTAATTCATGGGATAATGAGGGGATAGTCATGTCTGTTAAAAGTAGTCACATAGTCAACAATGCACTGTCTTTTATTAGAGAATGATGTCAAGATTATAATTAAAGCAATCTAGTCATGTGCCAGTGCACAGAACCTCCACGTGTACATTCATTTTAAATGCACACTTCTGTATAACCAACAATATTTGTATTTATCTAATACTTTAGCTGGATTTCATATTTGTCCCAAACACTCATTATTGGGTGAGGGATATTATATTAAATAAATGATGCATGGTATGATGGAGAATATCTTTGGATATTTATATATGATATTAACCTCAGTGTATAGTACATGAATGCCAATAAATAATTAAGAAGTGATGGTCTTCAGCCATTGATGTTTTAGATGGTTTCATACAGGAAATCCCAAATAACTGTATAAAATATCAAGTCTGAATTGTTTGCTGCTTTCTTAAGTAAACTTATTTTGTCTTAATGAAATCTCTAGATGTTTTAAAAGTGCTTCCAGCTGGCAAATGTAATTGTGAGAAATCCTAATCATAATATATTATATTTCAGTTGGCAGTCTATATCTCCAGTGGCACTTTATCTGGTGCATTTCAAGAAACAAATGATTTAGATATATCCACTCTATACATCTCAAATATACATTAAAACTGCCCTAATTGACAAAAACTGAAAAGATCATGTTTTCAGAGAAAGGACATCAAACCTTTCCCCAAAAGGAAAACAATTAGGTATTAATGATATTCTTGTTGCATATTCAAAAGGTCTTTGGTAGCATTTTTTTCCTCCTTTTCTTCCCTTTCACCATCTCAACCTGCAAAACTCTTCACTGTCACTTCAGATCACACAATTTTAAAAAGATAAAACAACATTTAAACACATTTGCTTTGGAAGGGAAATCGAGCATTTGCACCCAATAAGCCTGATTGTGGAACTGCATGCAAATTGTGTTTTGATTTATCTCTTTTACACTTTTTTCCATTTGAATTGATCTTGCATTAATTTCACCAAGCGGCTCTGTGAGGCTGCAGATGTTGCCCTGTGTTTAATAAATCAATGAGACAGATCTGAATGAATCACTTCAGATGGATTCTCTGCTCGGTTTGATGTCTAGATGTTATTCTTAGCTTGTTATCATGACAGATGCATTAATGTTCCCATACACTGCCAACAATGTCAAAGAGATTGAAGCTTTTAAAGTGGCTGCATCCTTTTTTACATTTTCTGCTAGAACAACTAAATTTATTTTATTTTATTTAGGAATCAGAGAAAAATAACGAACCAATCATAAGTTTCTTCATGGGAAAGATTGTTAATTTTCATGCTACGTTAACTCTTCCAAAATGGTGGAAATCAGTATCTTAAAAGCTAAATATAGTGTAGCTGCTTAATAGTGCCTCCACATTAATATGTAATCATGGTAGGAAAAATGAGAATTAGTAATATATGATTGGGACACATTGAAAGTGTCACTATAAATAGAATAATGCTGTATCCAAATTGATTACAGAAGGGTGTTAGTTTTTAAATCCTTACTAATAAGCTTCTTGTTGGCTTAATGCAGCTGCAATATACTCTTACCAAGGGATTTAGAACTCCTTCAGGATTTAATATTTCTTTTTAGTAAGAAGGAGACAGCCTGTGCATTGTGTATTTATCATTTCCTCACTTTGCAGTGCTGAAAATCTTAGAAAAGTTTATTTCATTTTAGTATGTCTCAGCTATTTATATTTTGGGTAATTATTTGTAAATTACAAATCATTCAATAACAGTAAGTGCTACTTTTATAATTTAATTTCTTAGACTATAGAAAAACATATGCATTCCAAAAGGAACTTCTATAACTCTAGTGAAATTTATTACCTACCTGCATTAAATATCATCACTATCATACTTTGTTTCATTTCATCCATGGCATCATTGCCTTGGTTTTTGGAGAGAAACAATTCTGTTAATTGTTGTGAAGTATTTTGAGTTTAATGTTATCAGTGTTATAACTTTTTAGTTAATCTCTGATGTTTGAAAATACAGATTTTAAAAAAGATATTCAGTTTTTCTCTTGTTTAACTTTCTGGAGAATATATATTTTTAAAAATCAGCTTTCAGAGGTAGTTCCTCTCTGCAGGCCTTTACAGTATTCTTTCATCATAATTTTACTGTTAGCTTTATTAGAATAGGAAAAGAGGAAACATTGTTCACTGATACCGTTGAGGTCTCAAATTCTTCAGGACATTTTTATCTCCAGTGTTAGGCTAATCTTGGAAGCTTAAGATGCATGCTATGATCTACAGTATAGTTTAAACATAAGTTTCTAATGAAGTTCAGTAAGTTATGGACAAGAGTTAACTTTTTTTTTTCAAATTTTGCTTAAAGCATGGGAATGTCTTCATGGTGAGATCTTGCCACATCCTTCTTTAAAGATAAATTTATATATTAGAATTGGTGAAATTATTCTACTGAGAATGTGATTATAAGATGTAATATACATTGTTTTGTGCAAAATTGGATATAATATAGCTAAAGAGCAAACTGATATATTTATCGCTACCTGTAATGATATCCCTAAAATAAAACTGAATTTTTCACATAAAACAAAACCTTGGATTTGTAATAATAACTTCTGAGGAGTTATCTTTAACTTCAGTAATGTTCACTGTAAAACTTTAGTAAGCCTGATATTGTATACATATTAGGCACCTAATTCACATTTGTTAAATGAATACAATCATGGACACACACACACATTTATTCCTCTCATCAGAATTCTTTGCACAAATTGCTGTGCTTTAAAAAAAGCTAAGAAGTAGTTATGTAAAGTATACAATTATAAAAAGACACTCATCCTAAAATTTTAATTCCATTATAAAACCATTTGTAATCATGCCATAAAATTTTCACAAATATACATATAAAGCTATCAAAATCTATTATATGAAATTAGAATGTTTAAGTGAAATGTATCTTTAAAGAAAGTGACTTCTTGATATTTTTTTAGTGAAATTCCATAGGAGATGTTCTAATATTATTAATAGGCAAAAATTAATAAATAAAACAAACCTACTACCATAAAATGATTCTTAACTATTTAGATTTATACTACTTGATGTCAGCACTAAACCAGGCAGTTGACTTGATCTCTTTTCAAACAGTGAATGCACGTTTATGGAAAATGAGTTAGTGAGAAGAGGGTTCTCCTTCCTTCTATCTACAGTTTGTGAATAGAAAGAGAAATACTTAAGTATAATGATTTACTTTTTTCTTGGATAATCTCAAGACACATCCAATTGCAACACAAATTTGCATGAAGTATTCCCCTCCATTTAAAGGAATAGCTTAGTTCTTTCCGGTGTAATTAATTTTGAAGAGTAACATTTCCTTTCATCTAGGAACCCTAAGGTTGAAACTATTCTTACGCATGTACTATTTTGACCCATTACAATTATTTAGTTTATTAGAGCAAATAGTGGTGAAAACTTTGTGATTATACTACTGGAAAAATATATAGTACAGGAAAGTTTAAAAAATAATGAACCACAGTATTTTTATTGCTCTATAACCTTTTTATTTTTAAACAGATTAATAGTGTATAATGTAGTGTGTATGTTAAGGTATAAAACATTCAGTTGCGATTGTGTCCAATGATCTTATCAGGTTGTTGACAACTGCTAGCTGCTAACAGCATTTAGGCTACATTTAGTCTATCTACTATTTATGTGATGGGTTAAAAAGAAAAAAGTAATATTGATCTGTCTCTGGATTAAAGTTTGAAATGGGCAACAGCCTGAACACAAAAGGCTTTTTTTTTTTTAAGATTTCTCAGCTTGCCATTGATCTCCTAGTTTTATTGCATTCATTATTTATTAAAAGAATTTGCAAGCTAAACATAATGTTAAGCTAGTTTGCACACAGGGACCGCACTTAGGAAATTGAATGGAAATTGCATTAGAGATGAACATCTGTGCTATTTTTCCACTCATGTGTTTATGGGTTTGTATAAAAGGTGTATTGGATTAACAGTTATAACCATTATAGCTTACAGCAATATGTTAGATTCTGAGCTTTTAGTTATTTTGGAAGAAGTCTGTCTCTCAATTGTTTGCCTAAGAAGTATACTAATATCATCAGAAACAATATTTGGATAAATTTATTTTATTATTATATTTGTTAATGCATTATCTACATTATGTATCAGTTGTGAGACTCCCTGCTTTATTGAAGTAAAAACAGTTTTTAAAATGCATACTTAATTATCATGTAAGACTATACTATCTCTTAATGGATTTTGATAGTAGGATACATAGGTGCTATTTACACAGTACCTATTTTAAGAAAGTTGAGTTTAATGCCATATTAAAGCACACCAAATTCACAGAAATGATATAAAAATTTTAATGTGACCATCCATAAAATGTTATTATATATATATGTTAGGCCTTGATCCTTCTGAAAGGATAATAAACATTCAGGCACTGAAGACTTGCTCTATATAATACTACAGACAATAGGGTGAGATGCTTTATGATATGGTTCCCCTCTTGAATTCAATCCAAGCAAGTTTAATTAGAAAAACTCAAGAGGAGCTCACCTGAAATAGTTCTCTGGAGGACATAAGTTATACCCTAGTGAGTATCTTCATTGCAATATTGTCTTTAATCTGTAAACTTTTGGAAAATTCATTCTATCCACTTAATTATTAGAATTTAAATACAAAAACTTCTTCACAATAATTTTGATCTCTCATGATTAGATTTGTCATAATTGTGTGTGTGTGTGTGTGCATGCGTGTGTGTGTATAGAGTATATTCTGTGGTGCCAGGCAGTGTTTGTTCTGGGTGAAGAGAGTGAACAAAGCAGTCTCTTCTCTCATGGAGCTTACATTCTAGAATCATGCTGTCTTTAGCTTTTATATTTTATATATTTTATATTTTATATCCCCCCTTTTATATTTGTTAAATTGTGAAATCTTTGAGATTACAAATTTTTGCCTTATCCAGTGTTGAATAATTCTTAAATTTCCTTTCTCATATCTGCCTCATATGTTATATCAGTAAACACTAGATTTTTTTTAGTCTTTAGAATTATACCAGAAAGGTCCAACTAAAAATAGTCAGTTATTGATATATAAAATATTTTAGTTTTATGAATGTAGGGAATTACTAGGTTATAAATAAAGAGGAGCTTGGAATAAAACAGGTATTTCCACTTAAGAATGGCTGTAGTTAATTGACTTTAATATCTTTGACATGTATTTGTTGCAAGGGATATGAGTCCTTAAAAATTGATAAAATTAGTCATTCTATGAGACATATGCTTTTGTAGTAGAATGTGCAACTATGGATTAGAAAAACATTTGTTTTTTCCCCATGTAAAAAAGCTTGCTTTCATTTATTTTCGAGTTTTAAATAGATCCTCAAGCTTGATATGCTTTGGTTATAGTGCTGTACAATATTATGTGTCAAAAATTAAAACACAGATGAGAAAAAGTTATTTGTTTTTATTTGTTCAGAATACATTGACCCTTACATGTATTACATTTAAACATAAATAACTCTGGAAAATAAGATTACTTGTAAACATGTATAATTAAATGTTTAATGTTAATGTTAAATTTGCTGCCTTGAAAATAGAATATGATCTGCTAAACTTCTAAATGTATTTTGTAAAAAGGTTTATGAGTACTATTTAGGTTTTTATTTGAGGAAGACAAAAGGGGAATTCATTCATACAAAGAAATTTACTGCGTAGTACATTTTATGCATTGAACACAAATTTTTGGTCTCATTTTATAAGCCAGTTAGAATATTCAGTTTGAACACACACACACACACACACACACACACACACACACACACACGTGTATCGTGTGTATATACGTATATATAATATGTATATATTGTATATTTCCAATTCACCCCATTTGTCACTTCATTTGAACAAATGTTAAATAAGTTCCTGCTATTAGTTTGTACAAGGCTACTTTTCAAGGGGAGAGTAGTGATCTTAAGAACTATCCAAATTCTTTTTTGTTTCATCTCCAGATTACCTAGGTAGAGTTTTACTGTTACATGGTTAACTCTCAGCTAACCTACATTAATGCAAGGAATAGTAAAATCGTGGAAAATTAAAATAACATTAATTGGGCTTTGCAGTACATTATAAAATGTTTATGGTACCTTTACCTGTCTAAATATATTTTGCTTACTTTATTCTACTATTAAATTGTATTTACATTTTATAAATATGCACTGGTGGGAAGGAGAGATAGCCAAGAAACATGCTAAGGTTGAACTAAATCTGAAATTAAATGCTTCGTGTAGAAGACATCTGAAGTGAACAAAGCATAAGCAGACATAGAGCTTATTTGTCATAGCTAACAACTGTGTACTGGATCATGTTAGTTAGCGCTTAACTAAATTAGTATATTTTGCTTGAATTTATTCTTATGTTGTCTATGGAAAGACTTATCCACTTAATGGATACAGTACTCATTATAGCTATTAGCAGATCAAAACCTGGCAAACTGCATGAGTCCAGTTGTTGACTTTAACATGCTTTCCTGTGCTTAGGACCCCTAAATAACCATCTTCCATAAGTTAAATAAACATTCGTTCACATCAGAGGAATCATGGCTTTTGGGTTAAAACACATTGATAAGTATAGCACTAAATCAGATTTTTGTGAAGTGTTTATGATTGGGATACTTAATCGATATTCCACTTGCAGTTTAAAACATGGAACATTATAGTCTTGATGCTGATCATGTCCTGCAAGAGTGGGCATTTTGACGATGGGCACATGTTGAACCTTGTGATCTCTGAAGAAGGTAGTAACTGCTCCAGAGCTTAATTGATGCAAGTACACTTGGCATAGCTGCTTTCTTGCACTTCCAGTTGTTTTGGATTGGTCCTCGTCATACTAGAAGACTGACAGGTTTTTGCTATTTTAGGGGCATGTTCTTTTTCATCAGGTTGTATGATGTTTACATAATCCCCATTCTGCCAGTCTAAAGCTTTTCTTATTCTTTGCAGTTTAGTCCCATTGAATTGAATGACTGCTCTTCTGTGTATTGTTTTGTTCCCCCCCAGGGACTCTCAGTTTTTAAATGTAAATACAACTCAAGAAATTCCGCTTTTTAGATCTTTTTCTGTATTAGTGGGAAAAATGTAAAAGTGCCCATCAAAGAAGGGGCAGTGGAGCTCAATAATTTAAAGTTTTCTGTCCAATTAGGAAGGCTCTTGATTTTAAAGATAGGCGGACTCTAATTTGGGTCATGTTAGCGTTGATGTAGCTCCATTTGTGCATGGACAACGGAATGAAGCTAAATAAGGATGAAGAAAACTTGATGAGAAAATATTTCTCATGGAAATATTGAATGGACTAGGAACTAGATGATAGATTAGAGGAAGGCAGCATAATGTGGACTGATGAAGTCCTTTCCATAGCGCTGTTGAATGATCTCTTTTAATGGCATTCATTTTATTTTAGTGGTTAGTTTAAGCAGATTCATGAGCAGGAACAGAAAGGATAAAAAATATTAGCTATAAGTAAAGATAAAAACACTAAAGGCAAAATGTTATTCCATTTGCGGTGAGATGGTAGCATTTGAAACCATAATAGAACATTTGCATATGTGTTGTCACTAAAATAATATTCCTTTACTACACTAGTAAATGTTACATTAATTTCTAAAATATTTTATGCAGTGTCCATTTATACTTCTTCTGTAAGTTGCCTTACTATTACTGGTCTGTTAGCCTGATTCTAGCTTGCTGTAGTAGCACATTTTTGAAACACATGTTGAGTATGAATGTTTTAAAAAGGGTTACATTTTGCCTTTGGGTATGTGTGTGAAGTTTTTATTGTATTCAATAGTAACTAAGTTTGCATTTTAGGGAGTAATTTGAACCACTGCCTTCAAGATTGTTTAATGAACATTAAAATTTGAATTAAAGAACATCAAAGTGGCATTTTTGTCATTTTTGTATTTAATAAGTACAGTAAAGTTTAAATATTTCCTTCATGCCTTCTGCCTGAAAATATATCTGGAAGTTTAAAATTATTAGCTAGGTGTAATAGTAAAAACCTTTACATGTAGGGCTTCCCTGGTGGTGCAGTGGTTGAGAGTCCGCCTGCCGATGCAGGGGACACGGGTTCGTGTCCCGGTCCGGGAAGATCCCACATGCTGCGGAGCGGCTGGGCCCGTGAGCCACGGCCACTGAGCCTGCGCGTCCGGAGCCTGTGCTCCGCAATGGGGAGAGGCCACAACAGTGAGAGACCCGCGTACTGAAAAAAACAAACAAACAAACAAACAAAAAACTTTACATGTATATACTGGTTTATAGTTTATATAGTACTTTCATATACATTAGCTCATTTAATCTAATCCTTAGTCTATTTTTGTAATTTTGTTGTGAAATTTCTAAATTTTTCATAAACAGATGGCTGATCACTTTACAACATGATACTTCTGGGGGTCACTTAATCTCATATAGACTTTTTTCACTCAATGCTAAATCAGCATCATCCATAGTTATATGAAACTTATAATGGTTCTAGGGGAAGAGTAGTAGGAACAAGATCACAGTGGTAATGTTGGGGGGTCATATAGGGCCTTTTAGGACATTTTGAGGACTTATGAAATGGGGAGTCACTGCAGAGTTTTGAGCAAAGCTATCACATGATTTGACCTAGGTTTCTAAAGGATCACTCTGGCTGCTAAGTTGAGAATAGGCTTCAAGTGGGGCAAGGTTAGAAGCAGTTAGGATGTTACTGCAGTGAACAAGGAAAGAGATGGTGGTGGTTTAGACCATTGTGGTAGAGTAGAGATAGTAAGAATTGGTCAGATTCTGGGTGAGTTTTGAAAATAAAACCCATAGAACTTGCTGATGGACTAGATACTGAGTATGAGAGAAAGAAAAGAGTCACAGAAAACTCCAAAATTTTGGTCTGAGCAACTGGAAGGATGAATTTTCCATCATTTGTGAAGGGGAAGGCTGTAGGTGGAGCAGGTTTGGGGAGAAAGTTCAGGAGTTCAGTGTTATACGTGTTAGTTTTTAGATATATTTTAGCCTTTTCAGCAAAGATGTAGTCATTGGATGTAAGTCTGGTGTTTGGAAGAAATACCTGAACAGGAAATATAAATTTTGGACAGGAGTGACTGTAAATAGAAAAAAGGAGAGTTTCAAGGACTGAGTTCTGGGTCTCACCAACATAAAGAGAATAGAGAAAAGAGGAGGAATCAACAAAAGCCTTAGAAGGAACATGCAAGGAGGTAGGAGGAAAACCAAGAGAGAATGGTGTCCCAAAAGCTAAGCACAGAAAATGTATCAAAAAGGAGGCAGTGATCAACTATATCAAATGCTGCTAATAAGCCAAAAACCATGAGGAGTGAACATTGGCCATTGGATATGGCAATTGCAGTCATTGGTGAGCTTTATGAGAGTAATTTTGGCAGGATAATAATGAAAAGTCTGAGTGACATGTTTAAGAGAGATTATTAGGAGGAGATGAATTATAGACAACTCTTTCCAGGGATTTGCTGCAAAGAGAGCAAACAACTGGAGGTGGGAGGGAGTAAATTGAGAGTAGGGGGGAATGGATCAAGAGGTTATAGCATGTGCTATTAGGAATAATCCAGTAGAAATTTTAAAAAATGATGTTGTATGAAAGAGAGGAGTATTGCTGAAGTGATATTCTTGAATAGGAGATAGCAGATAGGATCTAGTGCACAAGCAGAGGCATTGGCTTTAGGTAGGAGCAAGGTTAGTGCATTTCCATTAACAGATGGTGGAGATTCTGGTTGCACCGGTATTGGGACTCCATGGGAGTCCTCTTCTGATTGTTTCAATTTGCTCAGTGAAGTGGGAAACAAGTCATTAGTTAAGAATGAGGATTGGAAAGGAGGTTTTGGAGATTTGAGGAGAAAGAGAAAATGTAAAATAGCCATCTTTATGAGTGGGAGAGTAAACTACTTAAAGTTTAGTATGATTGCCAGGCAACGTTAAATGACCATTGAGGTTTTTGGTCATAATTCAGAATGGTCACTATGGCTGTGTGTTTTAATTCCACCATGTAAAGCTGCATCAGCCTGATGCAAAGAATGCAAATAATTGGATTTAATAAGAACTGTGGTTTTGCTAAGTCATATGAGTATAGCAAAGCCAGAGGGAGCAAGAGAGTTGAGGGTTCATGCAAAAAGTGATTACAATGAATGACAACACACTTTAAACTGGTAAGGAAAAAAGAGGATTTCAAGGAAGTGAGAGACAGTGAAAGGATGGTGGTATCAATGAATTGGAGGTTCCAAGAAGAGGTCAAAGGATTTTTGGAGTTGGAGTACTAGAAGGAGTGAACCAGAAAGAAGTAGTGGTAGTTAGAGGGTAGGATGCCTGAAATTAAGAACATGGAGGAGTTGAAGTTATTGCTAATTACAAGGTTTAGGGTATGGCCATGGGCATGAGTGGCAGAAGTAAAGAGAACAAGATCTTTGGACGAGAGGAGGTAAAAAAACGGAAAGGCTAGAACTTTGGTCATTTCATCTATGTGTACATTGTTCGTTGAAATTCCTAAGGATTAAGAGAGGAGTTTTGATGAGTTTCAAATTTTGTAGTATATATATAGTAATGCTGTTAGAGTTTGCTTTGTTAAAAAACTAACTTAATTTCTAAAATTTTAAAATTAAATTTATCGGAATTAAGAACTCAGGGAGATCAACTTGACAAATGTATTCTTTAAAAATAATCTACATTAAATATATTATGAAGATTTGAATATTTACTTAATAATCCCTGTTTTGCCACGGGCGTGCTGTGCTTCAGTTCAGCCGTCTTGAAGAATATAAAGAAAAATAACATTTTCTAAATAACTGAAATAATGTTTGGTTTATTTCATGTGTAACTAACATTATTTTACAATAGATGAGGTACTTCATTTTATTATGAACTGATTTTATACCAGAAGCATTATTGGTCCCAGGATGTGTGTTTGTTGATCTTATTAGTACGTCATATACTCATGAAGAGTACATTAGGCTCCTACTTTCATTTCAACACATTGGTAGTTTATAAACAGAGTACTACAAAGCTGCTAGGCATGGTCCAGAGCTAGGAAATAGTCATGGTTCTTTACTTATAGATGGTTCATAATGTATTCAAAGTGGCATAAACCCAATCAATATATATACTTAACACCTGCTGTTCTGATTCATGTATTATTAACCTCACATGGAATCTACTTAAACAGTTCCTGCTGTAGTCACTACTTCTCCTCACTGCTCTTTGACTCCTTTTGGGATTTCTGTGGCCTTGGAGATTTGATGATGAAGAAATAGTTAAGCTTTAAATCACGTTCTCATGTGAAATCATAGCAGAGAAAAGCCAAGAAGTTGGTGATCTCAGTCTTAATTCCTTGCTAATTACCTAGGAAACAAAGTTTTTCTGGTGGGGCATGCCCAGCCATTCACCTGGCACATTAATAAAGTGGTTGGGAAGAAAGGTTTGGTCAGCATTTGCAAACTAATAGATTGTGTCACAGATTCTGAGTGAGTTTTAATTTCTGCAGCTGGAGAAGAGCAAGGGAAGCCAGATGTAGTAACATCTGCTCTTAAGACTCTTGTTTAGGGAAAAAAAGGCAAATCCATTGTTAAAATTTGATTTTAGCTCTGTTGGGTTGATTAAAAAAAATCTCGTTTCCCTTCTTTATATAGCACTGAAAAGAGACATGTGCGTACACTAGACACTGGGTTATCTTAATCACGATAGGCTGTGCAAAGTGTTGTGGAAAAACTATTTTAGGCACTAGGACCCTAATATCAACTCCACAAAAGCCAAGTAAAGGAACAAGTGATTACTCATCCTGCCCAGTATTTCAAATTTGATGAGTTTAGAACTGCGAATGAATATTTTATGCAAGAATGGATCTTTGGCGGGTTTGTTCAAACTGAATGGAAGTGAACTAAAGTAATGTAAACTGCTTAAGAAAACTGAAATCAGAAAATGTTAAGGTTGAGATTCCTTTCCAGGAAGAATTGCAGTATAGAAATACTCAAGGTCTTGTTGAAAACAGCCATCTTTAAAGATCTAGCTGAAGTCTTAGCTCCCTCTATGAGGACTTCTTATATCACCTGCAGTGATCTCTTGCTTCTCTGAACTTTGATCTGCAGATAGCCTTTCTTCTCCTTCCCCTTTCCCCTCCCCTTCTCCACCTCCTCCTCCTTCTCATTTTATAAATTGTTTTAAGCTGTATATGTTTTCTCCCTCCCAAAACTACCTTCCAAATTCCTCAACTTCAAGCAGTCTGATGTGTTGTTTTATCATTCATAGCACCTAATATAGTACATGGATGTAAGTACTCAAAATGTTTTCAGTTTGTTGCTTTGACAGTGTAACTATGATTTATTATAATTAAATGCATTTAACTTAAGGAAATGTTCATATTTTAAGGAAATTTTTTGTTATACCTAAGGGGTATATTTTTCTGATTCTGATTGACAGCTCCTCTTGAACAATGAAAGCCTAGGGAATTACTATTCTGTCTCAGACAGCCACATTTGTTCTAACACTTTCTAGATGTATGACCATCTAAGCCTCAGTTTTTTCATCTAAAAATGGGGATACTATTAGTCACATAACTTCTGGGCTGGTTAAGAAGATTAATTGAGATCATGTACATAAAGTGCTTAGCACATAATAAGAGCTCAGTAAATGTTAGCTCTTCTTAGTGAAAGTGGTATCACACTACTATGTGTGAGCACACACATACATTCGGAACACAAGAAAAAGAGCAAATCTCAGAATAAAATGAACCAGTTTTCAGAAATTTTTGCTGCTAGAACTAAATTAACTGGTTGACTGTGACACTGTATGCACTTCATTTTCTAGGAAATTCCTGTCTGTTGACTTTCTAGGCTGATATGGCAGCTGGTAGGCCATTTATTACTAGTTCTATTTTCGTGGAAAATTCAGCCTTGTGTGTCATTTAGAGTTTGTGACACATGTACCCTCCCAAGGCTTAATGAGTTGTCTGCAGATGGGCTGTTATTTATTACAGTCATGTAGGATAAAATTGATTGTCTTCTAAAATTAATTTTTCATTTGCTTCCAGCCTTGCTTTAATAGAGGACACACAGTTGCCTGTTTGCAGAAATACTGTTTAATCACATTAATATCTCAGCCCCCCCAGGCTGAAGAAGATAATTGTACAAACGAACAGCAAAATCTGTATCTTTAACTTCTTTTATGATTAAATTATGCAAATGACTTATCTCCTGCCCTTCCAAGCACTAATCATCTAATTAGGAATGATGTGTTAAAGGGATGGTTTTGAATCAGGAGAGGGATGAATGCAGAAAGCAGAAAATGGGAGCTGACAATGAAACCACTGAAGGCACAGTAATGTGTACTAGATGAATCTACATATATGGTACAAAAAGAAATGGGAAGGCTCATACATACTATCCATAGACCTGACATGTGTCATCTTTTGGCAGGAAATATAGTTCCCTACCTCTGATGACATTTTTTTTTGGATTAACTTCAAATTCTTAGTAAGGCAAGTGTTAAGTTTCCTGCGTTCTTGAAAACTCAAGAGATCTAGGGGTTTTATTATCTCACCCAATGAAGGCGTTGGCTTGCTTTTTGAATCCATGGAGGATAATCAGCCAAGGAATGGGACTGCATATTGATTATGAATATACACAAGGTTTTCAGATTACTGGTTTAACAAAAGCAGTTCCCCTTTCCCTGAAAATTAAAGTCAGGACATGCAAACCCAGAAAAAATATAGTCCTCCTATTAGGGAACTTAGGTTTAAATTCCAAGCATCATTCCAGGTATGTATTTGCAAGATCTTACCTTCTCAGTTTTGTGCTGCTTCCAGACATTGATTGTGAAGAGATTTTAGCACAATTGTCCTATTAGCTGTGGCCATAATTATTCTGTACAATATAGAGAGCGTTTCTTTATCAATGATAAATACTTATTATGCTAATTAATAACTATAATGATAATAAATAATATTATTAATGTTCCTTAGCAACCATGTCAAATTTTATATATTGACATAGTACTTATAGTGTAAAACAAAACATAGTAAATCAGACCATAGCAATAAAATTACTGTGGGTATTTTAGAGCCTCTTAAAATTCTTTCTTATAGGTACATTTGTGAGAGTCAGAAATCATAATGTTTATGTCCTTTTAATATAGTCTTTAATTGATTTGAATTTTGTGCTGGTTATTACAGTGAACTCCAAGGTATTTTCTTCATATAATGCAAACCATTTCCCAACATATTTGAGAACAAAATATCAAGAAATATATACAAAGTAGAACATAATTTTTTTTGGTACCAGATTTGTACCAAATAAATATTCTCAAGTTCTTGAAAGTCATGAAAGTGCTATCATTCTGTTACTATTTCTCATTGAGCTTATTCTCCTGCATGTGCTGGTTCAGTTCACTGAGAAGACCCAGTGATCACCAGCAGCTGCTGTTTATTGGTGTGTGGCAGATCCTTACTATATTGATGCCAACTGGATATAGGCATTTATTTAACATCTTTTCATGTTAAGAGTAGGCATCAAACTATAGTTTATCTGCTTTTATTGAAGAAAAATGTTTAAGCTGTTTATTCGGACAGTTGAAGCCAATGAGTCTGACTTACTGGACTTTCCAAGGTTGACATTTTTGAACTTTGTTGTTGAGATTTGACATGCATTCCTATAGAGGACAGCCATTTATATTTAGATTTCTACAGTGAGGAGACCACTGCCTTCAGGATTGCACTGAATTCAGAAGGGTTAAGTTAGCCTATGGAAGTGAATAGTGAGTCCTTTATAACTTATTTCATTGTCATCCCATGAAGCTTTTTCTCTCTTTTCCCTTTGGAAACTAACATGATTATTACATTTCTCACCCCCGCAAAGTTGTACATTACCATATCATATGATAAAAAACAATGAACTGAATATGTCCCTATTAATACATTCTTTTTTGAGATTGAGTTAATCCTTAGTCACCACTGTGGTTTTCTAATGAGTGTAAATAAGTTTAACAGGACTTCCCTGGTGGCACAGTGGTTAAGAGTGCGCCTGCCAATGCAGGGGACACGGGTTCGATCCCTGATCCGGGAAGATCCCACGTGCCATGGAGCAACTAAGACCATGGGCCACAACTACTGAGCCTGTGCTCTAGAGCCTGCGAGCCACAACTACTGAGCCCGTGTGCCACAACTACTGAAGCGTGCATGCCTAGAGCCTGTACTCTGCAACAAGAGAAGCCACCGCAATGAGAAGGCCGTGCACCGCAACAAAGAGAAACCCCCACTCGCCACAACTAGAGAAAGCCCGCACACAGCAACGAAAACCCAACGCAGCCAAAAATAAATAAATTTATTAAAAAAATAAGTTTAACAGACATTCCTTTGGTTTTAAAGGCGCCAAAGAAGAATGGCTTGAATATCTGGGAATAGTAGTAATCGATTTTATAATTCCTGGCTTCTAGTAAGTTTTCCACAGCATGTAATTTGTATACGATGATAGAATAGTGATATCCAAACTCATTTTTATTATTTTATTATAATAAAATAAGTACTTCTATGATTTATCATTTAATTCTTTACATAAAAGATTAACAGGAGATCTGCTTTAGTTGACTGAGAAACTCAGTCACAACATCAAGTGCTACCCGTATCTCCTGGGCTCTTAAAACACCTTTACAGAATCCTTGGGTTATGAGAAGCAGATTTTAAAACATAGTTTGGAGCAATTAAGTGCTTTTTAAGTATTATCAAGAAAATTAGAAAACAGTTTGAATCTAAAACTCCACTATTTTTTCTTCATTTAAGGCCTAGATGCATAAAACAAGCTGACTATCCACCAAATGGGAGATTAGGTACCCTCTACAGGAAGCTTATCTTCTCTGAGAATTGAAAAAACACTCAGAGAAGCTTATCATCTACTGTTACATTATAGTCAGAATTAAGAGATCACTTTCTTAAAATTCCAAACTACAAGCAGTTGGGCTTGTAATATGCCTCAGGAGGACTTAGAGGAATAGGAAGTATGGGAGATTAATGTGCTACCATTTTATTACTCCTCCTCTTCAATGATTGGGAAGGTGAGTGATCTTTGGAAAACCTGAGCTTGCCATCCATTTATGGTGACTTGGTATATGTCAAACCTTAGTAAATCATCTGGTGGTGAAGGATATATGTCTCTGGTGAACCCTACCTGTAAGAGGCAACCTTCTTTATTCCCTAAGAATATAGGGAAGCACCATCAATAGTTTTTCTCAGTGTTCCTCTCATTCATGTGACTATTTCTTTTCTCTAATCCTTTATACTGTGTAGTGGTAGGGAATCTTAATGAGATGGGACAGGGCCTAACCCCAGGCTGTAATTTCTAGGTAATTAGTTTAAGTGACTGAAGCAGAGGAAGAACATGTCTTTTAGTTTGCTAAAGGGCCTGATTCCTCACCCAGAGCATACTTAACCTTCTGGCATGCCTGGTTCTATAGAATCTTGCCCTTGGTTGATACCAGTTTTGTGGTAGTGATTAATTTCTGTATTTTTTGTAGGAGCTCTTGAAGTTCACTCATTTTCACAGTTCTAATAAACCATTCAGAATTATATTTATTCAATTTAGAGCATTATATAGCCTTCTTTCATACATATTCTCTATATATAGGTTATTAAATAAATTTTGAATAACTTTCTAATGCCCCATAGCATTAGTTTCAAAACCTGATTTATTAAATGGCATTCATTACCATGTATCTGTACCCAAACAGACATGGCTGCTATACTGTAATTAAATGAAAATTTGTAGATTGAAGTTCCTAGAAAAAAATCAGTCTGCAATCTTTTTATAGGGTTTGAAGTTATAATAATAATTTCCATTTATTGAGCATCATCTGTGAGGCAGACACAGTGCTTGGGACTTTCCATTTGTTACCCAATTTAATCCTCACAACCACCGTACAAGTTTGCTATTGCTAGTCTATTTTTACAGTTGAGAAAGCTGAAGCTAAGGGAAATTAGATAAAAGAGCTAGTCAATGGAGAGCCAGGAATTTTCTGACAGCAAACCTATGCTCTTTTTGACTATTCTATTCTGTACTAACTAAAATAATACATTAATTAAACATCTGTAAATTGGGGCACCAACTGGATCAGACTTGAGGAAAGGATATTTGAAATAAGGACAGAAAATTGAAATGATCTATATTTGGTTGCTTAGAATATAGAACACATCTTGATCAATGATATATACTAGTGCATTTTTGAGGGGTAGTAGATATATTCCCATCAAGCTCTGATTATGAATGGAATAGAGATTGTCATCTGTATAATGAATATCTGTTTATTTTTACAAGTCAGTTATTCATTGAACTTATCAGTAAACATTCCAAATAATGAAAAATATATTTCAGGGGGAAATAGAGTCATTGAACCTACAATTGTTCTGTTTCTCTTGTCTACTGCCTTTAAATGATAAAATGGTGTTTTGAATACAGGTAGTAACAATCATCTAAAAAATAATTCAGGCAGTTGAATGTTAAGTAGGATGTTTATAGGGAGCTATAAACTGGAAACAATCTTACATCTCTACTGCACAGGATTTAATTATGCAATTTGCTGTGACTTCAAGGAGAATGAAAGACCACGTTCCATTCAACATTACAAAGGAAGCACATTGGGGAAAGGAATAGTGAGAATCCATACAAATTGGGGTCCAGACCCCAGGCAGGGGTATAGTATAAGTCAATTAACATTTTCCTAATAGTAGTGGTGATCTAAATTGTAGGGCATATATGGATTTCCTTTTTCATACATACATTTTCATGACACTTTGTCAAGTTAGTACTATCTCATTTTGCGAATGGAGGCACCAAGTCTTATAAGGATTGTGTCCTATCAAAGCCAAACTGGCAATGGTGGAAAAAAAATGGACATGTACTTAATTTGAGTCCTCTAGTCATCAGACAATGTTTTCTATAATGTCATTTTCATTGCTATATAACTCAATTTACGTAGGGATCTTGGAATAGCTTATTAACAGTAGTTAATGAAATATTACGGTTACATAGGATGACAATAAAATTTAATGAGAGGTATTTCATTATAACAGAGTGAGATGTCTGACTGGATATTGTGAAAACATGGTCAGAGGTGTCAACTACCTCGAGATTATAATTGATGCTATCAGAGGAAAATTTCTCCTAAATTTCTGCCATGGCATAAACCACTATAAGAGTGTATAGAAAAAGGTTTACTAATGGTCTCTCTTTCAAATCTTACCATATAAGGGAGAAACTGCAAGATATTTTAGTTGATATATACTTCCTATTCAGTAGTAACTAATGAGGTAACTTGTCATTTGACTTAGATGTTTTTTGGGAAAACACTTAACAAAACTTTTCCAATTTGAGAACAGGAGGGTACCAGTATGTATCTAAGTCTGAGATTCCACTATGGGAAAGAAGGAAACTCTAGGACATAGAACGTCAGAAGGGTTAGAGTAGAGAGGAAATACATACCAAGGAGATGGGATAAAATAAATAATAATGGGTTTCCAAGATTGATTTATTGTCATATACTTCTAAAATGGTTTGCAAATAACTACTGACCTGTCTTCAGGCAACTATTAATAAGGAAATGTTATGTCAGTAGGGAAGGAGGTTGTTTTATTGGTTAGATAGTCTGTTTAACTCCAAAGAAAGGGAGCTTATAAAATTTTATGTGGTCTGGAACATTTTAGGTATTTTTATCTGTACAACTGATAAAACGAAAGGGATACTCAATAGTAATTCCAGACCAGCCAATGTCTGCTGATAGTGTAATTAGCATGAATTGTTAAGCCTATTTTCTCTGGTCTTTATTTTCTTTTTTCTCTTCCACTGTTTAAATGCTGTAAATCAAGAACTAAGGGAAGATAGGGAGGATAGTAATTAAAACTCAGGGCAAATCAATAGTTGGGAAGAGTTGTGTTGACCTTTACTCCAAACTTCAGTCTGGTTATAGGTAAGGAGATATTCTTTGATGGTGCCTACAATAGAGTATTTCTGTGGCTGCAACACTGATCTTACCAGATAAGGTACCTGAGATCAGTTTCTGTCTTTTTAATATAAACCTTGTGGTTGGCTGAATAATGGCTCCCCAAAGATTTCCACATTCTAATCCTCAGAACCTGTGAATATTACCTTACATGGCAAAAGGGTTTTGCTGATGTGATTAAGGTTAAGGACCCAAAAATAAGGAAAGTATCCTGGATTTTCTGAGTGAACCTGACATAATCAAAAGGGCCCTTATAAAACTTAGGTAGGAGTATCAGTCAGTAGCAGGAGATGTGATGATGGAAGCAAGAGGTTGGAGTGATGTGAGGAAGGAGCCATGAGCCAAAGAATGCAGGTAGTGTCTAGAGGTCGAAAAAGGCAGGAAAATGGATTCTCCCCTGAAGGAACCAGGCATGCTGATACCTTGAGTTTTGACTTCTGCCCTCCAGAACTATAAAAAAATGCATTTGTGCTGTTTTAAATCACTAAGTTTGTGATAATTTATTACAGCAGCAGTAGGAAACTAATATATACCTTAAACTCAGTTGTCTCTTCCCATAATATCTATTACATGACTGAGTACATGGTAGACAGTAAACATTTTTTGCTTGGCTATATTACCAAAAAAACAAGTAAAAGATTAACTAGAAGTGACTTTGAGAATCTTTATATAATCAATGGGCAGTTGTTGAAAAGATTTGGAAAATCTTCAACACTTTTGTAAAATGCTGGAATTTGTCCCAGAGAGATTAAGGATTAAGGTAGCTAAATTCTATGCAAAATACTATAGGTCTCCATATTCACACAAATATTTAGAAAGTATAGGAAGTTAGTTGTCATTAGATATTTTGACTGTGTTATCATTTAGCTCTGGCAGAAATGTCTGAATGCAATGGACCATCCACATTGCTACTTTTATCGCTGGAATTAAAACCGAATTATATTAAATAGGAAGAATGATAACTTGGGGGGTTTGGGGGGCTTTGGTTGCATTCACCTTCATAAACCATTGTCAGTGAGCAAATGTAATTTATTCAATTGCTTATTAAGACTTCATCATATTGATAGGTGCAAATAATGGACAAGAGCACATCACAGATAGGCACGTTTAAAATAACAATAGACTGTATGGCTCTGTAACAGCCTCAGAATGAGTTATATAAAATACTGTGCTTTTCAGTTTAGTCTGAAGGCCCTTAAGTAGGGTGTATTAGTCATTAAGTAAAGTAACTAAACCAAAAAAATATAGGTAAGACTTTTCTTAGGTCATGGTACCAAAATTCTAAGTAAAAATGTTACTATGTAGGTTACAGCTGAATTAAAAATACACAAAATATTAAAATAAAAATATTTCATATTCATATTTTAATGTCTCTCTGGCAGTGAAACATCATAAAAATGAAATTTATAATTTTCCTATTGTCAGATGGTCACTCTTTCTACTTTTTCTATCTTGTTAAGTGTCACCTAATCCCCTAGACTTTCAATCTCATAATAGTTAAAAAAATTCTTTTGTTTTTCACATCCAAACTACCAAATCCTGCTGCTTCTTTCTTCTCAATATTTCTGAGACCATCTCCTCTCTGGACTCCTATGCAGATCTCTACATTTCATTCTTTTCATCATACCATAAACCCTATACTAACTCCTCTTTTTTCATCCTCTGCATATTTGACCAATTTCATTACTCATTACTCTCCATCATGCAGGCTTTTCTGCAGACATTTTACTGTGTTTCAAT
The DNA here is from genome assembly GCF_937001465.1 of Orcinus orca. Classification (NCBI taxonomy): domain Eukaryota; kingdom Metazoa; phylum Chordata; class Mammalia; order Artiodactyla; family Delphinidae; genus Orcinus; species Orcinus orca. The sequence goes on from NC_064580.1 coordinate 75,603,342, forward strand.
TTCCGTTACTCAAGATGCATTCATTTCTGGAAAGCTCACTGTACTCCTTTACACTAATACATGTCTCTTACTCTTTTGAAAACTACTTCAAAACTTGTTTTAAAACAATCTCTTTTAATTAGTCTTACTCAGCTTTGATTCCTCTTTATTCTTACTGTAGTTTCTAACACCTACTGATTCCATTACTTGTGTTTTGTAGGTGAAGCAGTGCTAGCCCATACTCACGATGGCACTCTTATTGCTAGTTGCTTGGCTCACCTTACCTCTATCAATGTCCCAGACGTGTGTAGTATCTGTTGAGCGTTCTTGAATGCAGTTTCAGATTTATACACAGTCAAGTTTCATAGAACAGTGGCAAAAAATATTACTCCATATTCTCACTATTATGAATAGTGTTGAAGTAAACAATTGTTTGAAAAAGAATCCAAAAAACCCTAAAGAAAAGAGCACTTTGTGTATGTGATTGCTGTTTTCTAGGTTGTTATCACCTTGAAATCAATAAGAAGCCTTATGTGTTTTGATTTTTCCACAAAACAGTGGCTCACAAATAGGAGGTGCTCAATAAGTATTGAGTTTAATCAAAACATTATAATGAATATTTTATTAATGATTAAATGATGCAACTGCTTTTGGTTTTTACTATTCAGCCTGTTTGCAACCAGCTTGACTTTATCAGTGAGAAATACTGCCCAAATCACAGTATAGTGAAAATTCAGTATTTTGTATAAAGTAAGTGTGTGTGTTTTTGTGTGTTATATACCTGGTAAAGGGCCTGTCACATAGTGAATGCTAGTTTAATGGTAATTGATAAGAGTAGTATTTGAAAAAGATCCAGTCTTCCTTTATGGGATGTGAAATAGAGATTTGGTGGATTGTTGCTATAAGTTGTTGTCTTGATTAACTCCATGTAAATGTCTAAAATAAATTTAACAAGTAGGGTTCATTAATATATTTAGCACTAGGACACAGATGGTGGATTCCAAAGATGTGAATGATCTGCTCCTTTTTCCTACCTTCAAGGAATCCCATTGGATAAACAACATCTGCACACATGAAACAACAAAAGAATATAATTATCAAAACATGCAATATAGACTCCTTAGGTTCTGTAGAAGTTTAGAAAAGGATCATGATGTTTTCAGTTCTTTAAAAAACATAAGTCTGCTTTTCATTTATTTTGGGATGGTGTGGAGAATCACAGCCTCCTTATCCTTATACATTTAAACTATACACTGCAAGAATTTGGCTTATCTTTTTTATGCAGTAGAGTGCCCTCTGGTGAATGTTCATTCCAGTGTAAGGATTCTATTTCAATGACTTTTTTTTTTTGTAAAATCAATTATTCTATGCAACATTATTGGAAAATAAATTCTATTTGCTCATCAGTTTCCACAAAGTAAGGACATGTTGAATAAGAGAAAGACAATATCTGATTTATAATTAAAAATTTAAAATGATTGTGACTTAAGCCCATGTAAATTTCTTTTACTCAGTACAACAAAAATTTGCCTGCCTTCTTTTTTCCATTACTCTCCTATGTGAGGAGTACAACTCCTTGCATTTATTGACAGTGTTGCCAGTTGTTACTTTTGCATTTCTAAAGATGAAGAGGTTGTACTAATACTGATCGCTCAATAAAATGCAACAACCTCAAGGAAGTTATTATTCTACAGGGGAAAGCATTTGATCTGCAGGCTCAAATATCACAGGTCAAAATTGGGTTGTGTTATTTTTCCCCTTATTTAAGCCATGAATTCTGTTAACCCTTTCTTTAGAACATGCTTGCTTAAGGAAGTAGAAGCTATATTTTTATGGATGTAACTAGAGGCTATCTGGTGTTTAAAGTGGCTTGTAACAATATAACAAGTCAGGGAGAATAGATGTTTTAGACATATATTTTAAGAATTTCAATATAGATTTTTATGACTTCAGCCCAATTCTTGACTTTTTTCAAGGAGTAAACCAAACATCACCAAAACAAGCAAGGTGAATATCTTAAAAGAACAGTAATCATCCTTACCAATTATTTTGTCTAGGTACTAAGAACTCCTTTAGTCAGTTTATTTACTAAGAGGTATGTGCGGTTAGTCACAAGATAACTAACTGCAGGTTCCATCTACCATTTGTGAATAACTCTATTGTTTTCTTTAGAGACCTTTATATGACATTAGTATGTCAAAGATCTTCATATCATTTTGTTTTTTTAAGTGAACATAGGTTGAAGAGAATATACTGTAAATTCTGCTAATTATTCATAAGTCAACTTCGCTGTTCACATCATTGTGATGTGATCTTCTTGCCCCACTAGTAACCTTTATGTATATCACTTGAAACTGACAGATTGATGGAATTGTTTAGAATTCTGCCCCAATTTGGCTAATTTGACTGAGGGAGGCTAATTAGCACTGAGTTGATTTTTTCAAAAATATCAAAGCCATGGAGAACTTGGTTAAAGTGCAACCCATCTTATGTTGGGGATAGTGCTTCTTGGGAAAAACCCTGCATATTCTTCATGAAGAAACTTATAAGCTCATTAAAATGTAGTCTCCCTCCAAGATATAACTAAGTAGAAATATTTGACAAATATTATTTTATGCACTTAAAGTTATTTATTTCAGTTGGTTGTTCATCGTAAAATACTTGTGGTTTCTTAAACTACTCTTCAAGGGAGCAACTATTAAATATTTAACATGAAAAACTTTATAGAATGAAGATGAAACATTATGGGTTAATAAATAATATATATAAGTTATTTAGTAGTAATTAGTTTTCCTAGATTAAAGTATATTTTATTTGGGTATATTGAGAGAGTAATTCTACCATGATCTCTATTAAATTCAATCTAAATTCATACAACTTGGGCAAGTGCTTGCTATGATTTTGCCTTTTTCAGACTAGAAGCATACTTACTCTAAGTGACTGAGGTTCTAGTCTGTCCCTCTCCCATTTTTTTTCAGTTTTATTGAGGAATAACTGACAAATAAAATTGTATATATTTAAAGTGTACAATATGATGAGTTGATATATGTATACATTGTGAAATGATTACTATAATCAAGTTAATAACATCCATCATCTCTCATAGTTAACTTTTTTTTTTGATTCCATTTGTGATACCATATAGCACTTATCTTTTTCTCATTTATTTAACTTAGCATAATGTCCTCCATTTTCATCCCCATGTTGTCACAAATGACAGAATTACCTTCTTTTTAAAGGCTGAATAATATTCCAGTGTGTGTGTGTGTGTGTGTGTGTGTGTGTGTATGTGCATGTGTTTGTGTGTGTGTTTGTATCAATATAGTCACAGTTTCTTTATCCATTTATCTGTTGGTGGACACTTATGTAGGTTCCATATCTTGGTAATTGTGAATAATGCTGCAATGAAAATGGGATTGCAGGTATTTCTGGGAGCTACAGATTTCATTTCCTTCAAATACATACTGAGAAGTGGGGTTGCTGGATTGTGTGCTAGTTCTATTTTTAATTTTTTGAGGAGCCTCCACACTGTATTGCACAGTGGCTGCACCAGTTTACATTCCCACCAACAGTGTACAAGGACATGAATAGATATTTTTCCAAAGAAGACATACAAATGGCCAATATGTACATGAAAAAGTGCTCGACATAACTAATCATCAGGAAAATGCAAATCAAAGCTGCAGTGAGATATCACTTCACACCTCCTATTATCAAAAGGACAAGAAACAACAAATATTGGTGAGGATTCAGAGAAACAGGAGCCCTTGTCCTTCTCTAACTTACTGTGTGACGTAGGACAAGTCATGTATTCTTTCTCAGCCCTGTTTATTTGTAAAAGAGGGATAATAACCACCTTACTTACTTCTATGAGTGATTGGAAAAAAAATTGAATAAAAACTGTGAATGTAGGTTTGCAAAGCATCAATATACATTTTTATATTTGTTTTATCCTTCCCGTCACTAAATTGTAAGCTATTTGAATACAGAAACTGTATTATCCTAATTTTCATTTAGTAGGTACCTACTATGTCTAGGCTCTGTTCTAGCTACTTGGAACAAAAAGATTAATAAAATACAGTCCCTATGCTGGAAGAGCATATGCTTTATTTTATGGAGGGAAGGAGGATGGGTTAAGAGATTTTGAGGACTTGGCAGTGGCAGTGGGGATGGAAAATGGATTTGTTTGAGAGCCATCTCTGAAGTTAACATTTGACAGGATTTGTGGACTGAATGAAAAAGTGGAGAGAGCCTTTTCTGGTCTTGTGACTCAGAGCCATGCACCGTACCTTGTACATAGTAAGGGGTCATTAATTTGTTGTCTAACGGGATTGATTAAGGTTTGTTGAGTAATTGAAAAAATGCATGAATGAATAAATGCCAGCTTGTATGTATAATGTTCCATCTAAACAAAGCATTGTGGAAATTTCAAAGACAGCTAAGTTCTGGTTCTTTACCTTCAAAAATTTGTGATGGAGTTGTAAGCTCTTCTTACCTGCTGCCTACTCCAAATCAATAGCTTTTATGCTTTACAAAGTGCTTTTATATTTATTCTTTCACTGAATCTTCATAAAACTCTATGAAGAACAGACTTTTCCCTCGTTTTATAGGGAGGGAAAAAAGCTTACCTAGGTTCTGCTGCTAATAAATGATAGAAGGACGAGTGCAATCTGTCCTGTGTGTGTTGAAAGCCAAACTCTGACCAATCCCTTGCTAGGAATCTGTCACTGATGAACCACACCCACTTTATCATTTTGTTCAGTCAGCATAACATATGAATTTGCACTCCTTGGTATATACATTCAATTTTTTCTTAAGTTATTTTCACTGGGGCATGTTCCAAAAGGAAGAAACTAGGTTTACTTGTTTTTCAAATCCTCTCCTAGTTAGTGTTCTGTCGGCACATGCTGAAGAATGCATGTCACTGAGAATCTTTGGCACCAGATGATGGTTGGGTCTGAGTCTGTTTAGTACTTTCCCTTCTTACATTGCCTGTCCCAATGAACACTGTTGGTAAGGTACATACTGCCTTTGTAAAATGTAGACTGATTTGCACATGTCTTCTGAAAAATAAAAATACAAAAAATGCCTTCCACTTATCAAGAAGGCATCATGATATAATAGAAAGACACCAGAAGCTAGACGAGAGTCAGAAGGCCGAGTTCAAGTCATGGTTCCAGAACTTATAAACATGTAGCCATGGTAAAGTCATTTAGTTTTGCTAACTCCCTTTACTCATTTGTAAAATGGGAATAATAATAACCATCCTGTTTGCCTCATTGAATATAAAGTGTCTTGTTTTCCTCACAGTTTACTATCAGAGAGTCTGTCCTTGGACTTACCCCTATAGCAGTTTTCTAAATTAGAGCAATGCCACACACTAAATGGACTTCAGTGGCTTGAAAGGTTAATGCTCTTTCATAACATGGGATGTTTGTTCCCATATCTTAGGAGGGAAAACTAGGTGCAATATTGGATAAGCCCCTTATAATCTTTATTGTAATTCACTTTAAAACTTATAATGTCACTTGATAACATTATAAACCAGTGATTCTCAAAGTTTGGAGAGCATCACAGTCTGCAGTGGACCTTGTATATTTTCAGGTGACACCAAAAGATTCAGTGGTTTGGTGTGGGAGAATCACTGTTACAAACCCTGTTTTAACCATGAAGTGATCAAGGAAAAAGGAAGTAAGGTAAAATGATTTAGTCAAATGTAAAGATTAGTCAGATACATGTTCCCAGTTTGGGGTCTATTATTTTATGCTCCAGGCCACACTTCTGCCTTCTATTGTCAAGAAGGGGAGAAGTAGATTGGGTGGCATTCCCATATGTCCTAGAACACAGATCCATTGTTTTCTGGTTCCATAGATTCTACAATCCAATCAGTCTTTGTGTAATTTTGCATCATATTGCTCTACACTAGTGCCAGGATCTTTTTCGTGGATGTAGTCCATGCACAAGCTATCAAATTTTTACTAACAAATCTGATGTGGCTGCAGATTTCACTAGGCATATGCTAAAATATGCTGCCATTAAAAATAAATTTTTAGGATTTTGTTACCAATTATGATTCTGGTAGAAGACCATAATGAATCTGGAAACCTTAGGCCAACAGCAAACGTCTGTATTTTTAAATAAAACTATATTTTTGTGGACCCGTAAAATGACTGAGAAAGAATATAATTTGGTTTTGCTAAGGTAAAGAGCCAGGTAATGGGTATTGGAGCTGAAGCTTTGAATTAAAACATTTGTAATACATCGGGCCCATAATGATCTCCTTACACACCCTAAAATGGAAGAAAAATACCTATTTATGTCATAAGATAAGTAGCTTTGAGGCAAAATTTGGACCTAAACATTTCCTATACCATAATACTTATATCAGCTCTATTTTATTCTATTCTATTTTAGTTTTGAATAATTTTCATTTTTATTACTTGATAGAAACCCTGTAACTTGCTATATTTGATTTGGGTTAATGAAAAAAATGCAAACAGAAAAACAGAATTCATTCTAGCAAGTTAAGCATTTCAGCCTGCCCTCCACAGTACTTTTCCAGCATGGTAATGATATTTTGCTATTCAAAATTCATATAGTTTATAATTAGAAAAGACTACAGTTCCTAATACAAGGTCTGAATATAACACCATTTCTTGATCACAAATAATAACTTTTTTGAAAGTTAGAACACCTCAGTGGGGTTTTGAGATTGGGGTTACTTTTCTTTGTCCATCTGTAGATTGATATTTACAAAACTATTGGACAGAAAGTATGTTTGTAGAGGACTTCGAACTACTAGCAGGAAAAGCATATAAAAAAAGTAGCTTTTTATTATCATCGCACAGCCATTATAACTGGTACAATTGGTTGTGTTGAGCACTGAAGATCAGGGTTCATGGATTACATTGTCAGTTTTGTCATAAACTTCCTATTTGATGTGAACATCCAACTTCACACCTTTTGTTCCTGAATTTGCCTTCTGTAAAATGTGGATAATAATATTTAACTACATCATACAGGATATTATGAACCTTAACTTTCCGTTTTCAAGATTCTCAAATATAAAGGACCATAACAATTGTTAGCACACTTTATTCTGAGTGGCATCTTTGTGGACAGTCTTAGCATAGCATGTATAAATAAATTATAGAGATAAAATCTTCTCCTTCTCTCTAGTATGTAGTTATAGAATTTTTCATATATCTTTCTCCTATATTCCCTCCTCCCACTCATGGACTTGACCGCAGGATCTTGTATTCTTCTGACTTAAGTTGAAATATCATTCATTTCACTCATTATATAAATATTTATTGAACACCTACTGTGTGCCAGGAATTGGGTTTAGTGCTGGAAGTTCAAAGATGGTATGATTATTAATAAGTTTCTTCAGCTGAGTTCTGCTGTTCTTCAGGTACATGCAAGAAAGCAGTGTGCTGACAGGGCCCAAAAAAGCATGCCAGTTTAAGTTATTAATGATCATGCCTACTATTTCACAGGAGAGAAGCTTGAGGTGCTGGCTCTTAGTTTCCATCATTCATCTATTACCTAGCTGTGTGACCTTGGGCACAGTAGCGTAGCTCCTTTGCATCTCAGTTTTCTCATCTGTAATCTTTAAGACCTCATTTAGTTCTGAGTTTCTGTGAGTTTCTGTCATCCTGCTATAGGTAAGACAGCAGTTCTTAAAGGCAAGAGAGTTTGTTTCTTTTGATTAGCCTTATTAGGCAATCCAGATTGTAGAAGAATGTCTGAGATGAAAGGTCCCCTATCAACCCTTGAATAAATAACATCTTTCATTGTGTATGTAAAGGGAAATGATGAGCTTGGTGATCCTATCTAGCCCATCATAGACACAAACACAAACAAACTCTCGAACTGAGTTTGTTGCCTTCTTGGATTACATTTCCTTAATTTAGAGGACCAACCAAAATTGGACTTTACTTTGAGGCTGTTGCTGTGTGCAGTGTTAAGTGAAGACAGAAATGAAACATTTTATTTTTCAAACAGAGGGCTTTATGTGATTTACTCTATCTTTGTTGTAGGCAGATTTATCTTGCTCAGAATATCCTTTTGTTTGTACTCCTTGGAGTCCTAAGAAAACTCATGCATAATTTCCATTTCAGTGCAGATAACACAGGCTTTCTAAAAGTTTCAACTTAGAATCTGTATTTTTCCTTCCCTGCTTGAGGTGGTTGGCAGGAAGGTTATGGGGGAGGGGTAAGCCTTCTACCACTTGTGTATCGTGGCCCAGCAGCTAAACTCTTTGCTTTAGGCGATTATTTCAAAATCAAATAAATTCAAACTTTGGCCTCTGAGAGCAGTCGAATCAGTACACCAGAACAATAGGGTGATAAATATAGAATTGTCATTAAAGAAAAATACTATATTCTGTCATTTTAAATCAATGTTCAGAAGGTGATCTCAGCATTCACAACCTACTATGTGCTCTAGCTTTGTGCTGGTGAAGAAAAGAAAGGAATAGAAAAGAAATTGACAGTTTCTTTCAAATATTATTGTGGCATAAAGAAATAAGTTTAATATATGCCAAGAGTGAGCTCCACTAACATTGTGCATTAATTTAATGTGAGTCTCTTTGAGCACTGCATAATTGCTGCCAAGAAAGGTAGTGCAGCTCAGTGAAGAATGGTTTGTGCAGAGCCACCCCAGATTTGTCTGGCTGACTAGAGTAACACAACAGTTACAATTTCTAGTTTTATTTTTTCTTCACATTTGTGAAGATTAAAAAAGGGGTTCATTTGTGAAGATTAAAAAAGGGGCTCTCTAAAAATGTCCATTTTGTTCAAAAGCATGATTACTATCTATATTTTCCTTGAATTGCTATTATATCATGTTCATATGATATACATTTTAATACAAAAACTATTTTGTATTAAAATGCATGAACATTTGCATTTAGGATGTGTATAATTTTTCTGTGTGATTATATCCTTTTAAGAATAAATAATTTAAAAACCACTTTTAATCTTGTGATAGTTTAATTTTTAAAAGATCCCCCAAAGCAAAGGAATGAATTAATCATAGCTTTATTGTTGTTAGTCTATGGACTTTGGCTCTGCAAACTTCTGTTCAAGATTCCTTTGATTGAGAATTAAATAAGAAAAATTTAAAAAGATAGACAAGAAACACTGACATAAGCTCCAAAGTTTTTTGCTGACTTTTAGTTAACAAAGCTCTAAATGGCTACTAGTCTTCCACCTGCAATCAAGTGTAATAAACCTTCACAGCAGAAGTCAAATTCTAGGGGAAAAAAAGTTGGAAGCTCACACTTACACCATAAAACCTTGTTTATTGCAACCATCAATCTTCTAAGATATGCCCCACAATGGGATTTGGTAAAGCCATTACAAGGTGCTGTATGAGTTCCATTTGCCTACAGTAAATAGAATGTCAGAAGTGTCAGGGGGAAATAAATATCGGGCTGGTTAAAAGGGAGCAGAGATGGCTCAAAGCATCATTGAGAGGATTGATTTATCTGGCGTGCTGTAATGACTGCAGATGTGGATCTGTTATTCTAGATGAGCAATGAATTTGATGAGCTGATAACACAGGGCCAGAGAGGCCTGGTTTTAATTACTGATGAGGAATTTATTTGTGAAGCACTGTGATTTACTGAGGGTTTGTTCTGTTATTGACAGGTGACCTTGGGGCTTTTCTTTTCTGATGAATCCCAAAAAAGGAGGTTTTAAAAGAAATAATCAAACAAAATGTATTTTATCTGTACTGAGAACACAACGAAGTCATTTGAGATACATTGTTGGGGTGGAAACTACATTTTTTCTACACATAAAAAGTTTGCAGTTCTGATTATTTGCTGCTTATAAATTACTGCTGATTTTTACTCAAGTATACTTTTGTATTTTTCCTTTTAAGTAAGCCTTAATTCTGTGAATAGATGTTGGCATTTATTAGTGTGCCTCTGTCATTAGTATAAACTGTTGAGGCAGATTTGGACGGAACCCTGGGATGCGTAGCATAGCTGCTTCATTAAATGATGGCTAATTTGTGTAATTTGAGTTGGGAGTCAGAGAGGAGTTTATGGCTCTGACATAGCTCTCTTGGTGGCCAGCAGTTTCTTGTTCTTATGAATGATGCAGAATATTAAAATTAAAGAAAGGAAGGTCAAAACCACAATGATCATTTGTATTCATTGTATTAACTCCCCTACTTAAAGTTATAGAATTTGCCTTAAGTTAACTAAATGACAAATTTTGGATATTTGTTGTGTTATTTTTATGCCTTTTATCTTGGTAAAGTGGAGTTCGGTAAAGTGGAAATTCTATATATTAAAAGATTAAAATGTAGCACCTTTAGGCTTTCATCTAAAGTATACATTCAAAACTATGAGCTCCAAGGCATCACATACCTATTTTACTTTATTTCAACCAGCAGTTTACAGAAGTGATTCTGTGGCAAACACAGTAATTTCTGTTGTTGCAGTTGTTTGTAAGAAACATTGACCCTGTCCAGTTTACAGATACAGTTAATTGTTTAGAAGCTATTTAAAAAATCACTAAAGCAGGAAAACATCTGGACCTCAAAGTTTCCTAGAAGAGACCTGACTTGCACTGAATGGTAATTATGTGTATAAATGTGCTACTAGTTTGTTTGGGAGAAAGTCAAGGATCAAGTCAGTTGAGAGGTAGTCACCTAATTTTCTGTGGCAAACTTTATATCCTATTGTATTTCTTTCTTATTTTGCTTTTATTTCTGAAGAGCTAACAGACAGTGGCACTGCAATTTCTTTCTGAGGATTGTAATACTTTCTGCAAAAATTATTATATAATCTAGAATGTTGAAAATCTTTACATATATAAATAAGCTGAGGCTTGTATGTCTGCATTTGCATGCATGTATAGATCAAAAACTAACTATTTTATTTATAGTGGATTTCATTAACTAATATCTTGAATATTTTGGATGGGAGAATTTTATGGTTGAAAACAAATGTGAATATTTTAGAATGGACTTATAACTTAAATAGCACCCCCAAATTGTGTTATTTTAATGTATACCTAATGTATGTATTCCTGAGACTATGATTTTTTGATTTATCAAACCTTCTTGACTTGAATTTTTTTCAATTGGAGTAAATTATACTACAAAACTATGGTAATCAAAGCAGCATGGCACAAAAAACAAACACACAGATCAATGGAACAGAATAGAGAATCCAGAAATAAATCCATGCCCCTATGGTCAGTTAATCTATGACAAAGGAGGCAAGAATATACATGGAGAAAAGACAGTCTCTTCAATAAGTGGTGCTGAGGAAACTGGACAGCTACATGTAAAAGAATAAAATCAGAACACTCCCTAACACCATACACAAAACTAAACTCAAAATGGATTAAAGACCTAAATGTAAGACCAGACACTATAAAACTCTTAGAGGAAAACATAGGCAGAACACTCTTTGACATACATTGTAGCAATATGTTTTTTGGAACTGTCTCCTAAGCAAAAGAAATAAAAGCAAACATAAACAAATGGGACCTAACTAAACTTACACAAAGTCTTCAGTGCAGTCTCCTGACAGCATTCTATTAGTCTCCATGGCCAAACTCCAAAAAAAAGGAAGTAAATGCCATAAATTCCATTTACTGTGGTGAGACTGAGAAACCAAAATTAAATACTTTTGAAAAGTTGATCCAGTAAAGGAATGAAAATAATTAAGAGGCTACTGATAGACAAAGGAATAAAGGTGGAATAGGCACTTGCTTATGAATTGTGTCTACAATGTGATATTTAATAAACACATCAGAATTTCTGTATCTAAACTAATTATTTAGATATAAACATTTCCCACTAATACTGCTCCTGCTCATAACATTTTTGAGTCACCTTTTTTGGAATTATATTCTAATCATGTATTTCATTTTTCTTAGTCATTGGTGTCAGCCCTTTAGTGTGATTTATCTTTCATTATAACATCATAAATCTACATATTAGTGAAAAACTGGAAAACTCAAGTAATCTTTTTCTAAGTCTCATTTTACTTGTTTTTTCTGCAGCCTTTGAGAAGTTTGGAATTCTTTCTTCCTTGCCTTCTGTGACAATATAATTTTCTGGTTTTCTTTGGACTCTTTGATCCCTCTTCATCATTTGCTGGTCCCACTGCACCCCTATACCTAATGAATAACAAAATTCTGTCCCAAGCTCTCTGTTCTTCTATGTCTATATTCACTGCCTTGTAGAGTTCGTGACTTTAACTGTTGCCTCTTCAAAAATGATCCTCAAACTCCAGAAACAATAGCTTCTCTTTTATGTCTTAAAATTCTAGCTGCTTTCTGTCATGTCCTACTTCACATATCCCAAACTGAACTTAGAATTTTCATCTCTAAATCAGCCTTCATAATTTCCTATATTTATTTGTTGTATGTATAATAATTGTATATATTTTTCATAGTTGTGTATAGCATCTCTATGATTTCATTTGACAAGCTTATGATTCCCACTCACACTTTCCTGACTTTTGACACCATCTCCCCCACCCACCCCCTTTCCTCTCCTTCCCTACTTTCCATTTCTAGCCAACCGTAACATACAATAACTATAATGTTGAAATAGCTTCCTGGCTTTTTCAGTCTCTTCATTTTTCTGGTTTATCCTTCATATTGCTTCTAGAATAATGATTTTAAAAATTGTACAGCATGCTGTTATTTTCCTTAATAATCTTTAGTGAATTTTTTAGTGACTTTTTAATTGCCTTTAGTATTAAATTTGAACTCCCTAGCTAAGTATTCAATCCTTTCCATTAGTTGATTACCACCTACCTATAAAAACTTATCTGGCCTTCAGAGTGTTCATTCTAACAGCTTCAATGATCAGTCATGGGCTTGTGGCTCACAAATTAATACCTTAAGTTTGATGTTGTAGAAGAATGATGAAACTGGTGAATCAGCTCTCTTGGCTTTGCCTCTAGCCAAGTAAGTATGAGTAAGTCAGAGATCTCTACAGTGCATGCAGAAGACACTCGAAAAATGTTGATAGAATTAAAATACTGTCTTAAAGTAAAGTTTTCAGGACTTCCCTGGCGATCCAGTGGTTAAGACTCCATGCTTCCACTGCAGGGGGCACAGGTTCGATCCCTGGCTGGGGAGCTAAGATCTCGCATGCTGCGTGGTGTGGCCAGAAAAAATAATATAATAACATAACATAAAATAAAGTGTTTTCTCTCTGTATGATTATTTAAAAATAGTTATCTTTATTTCCATGGATGAACATCTATATCACAACTATAATGAAATCCAGAGAGCTTTCTGCATTAGTTCTAGACCTTCCTTTGTTTTATTCAGTTTATTGCTATTATTACTATTATTATTATTATTATTTAGCCTCGGCTGGCATTGGTCTAGGACTAGATTAAAGAACAGGTCTTGTTTTTGTTTTGTTTCTTTTTAAACATCTTTATTGGAGTATAATTGCTTTACAATGGTGTGTTAGTTTCTGCTTTATAACAAAGTGAATCAGCTATACATATACATATGTTGGGTGGGCCAAAAAATGCCTTCATTTTTAAGTAAAAATAAAAGACATATTTTTCATTTTCACCAAGAACTTTATTGAACAACGTATTCACCCTTTTGCTCCACTACCTTCTGCCATTTTTCACAATTCCATCTTCCCAAAACTTTTTACCTTTTTGAGCAAAGAACTGTTCCAGGTGCCTTTTACAGACTTCCAGGGAATTGACACTTTTTCCATTAAGAGAATTTTGTGAAGACCGAAATAAGTGGAAATCCGAAAGTGCAATGTGTGGTGAATACGGTGGATGAATCAAAACTTCCCAGCCAAGCTGTAACAGTTTTTGCCTGGTCATCAAAGAAACATGCAGTCTTGCGGTATCCTGATGGAAGATTATGCATTTTCTGTTGACTGATTCTGGATGCTTTTTGTCGAGTGCCACTTTCAGTTGGTCTAACTGGGAGCAGTACTTGTTGGAATTAATCGTTTGGTTTTCCGGAAGGAGCTCATAATAGAGGACTCTCTTCTAATCACACCATATACACAACATCACCTTCTCTGGATGAAGACCGGCCTTTGGTGTGGTTGGTGGTGGTTCATTTCGCTTGCCCCATGATCTCTTCTGTTCCACGTTGTTGTACAGTATCCACTTTTCATCACCTGTCACAATTTGTTTTAAAAATGGAACGTTTTCATTACGTTTCAGTAGAGAATTGAATGCGGAAATGTGGTCAAGAAGGTTTTCTCGCTTAAATTATGTGGAACCTAAATGTCAAAGTGATTCAGGTAACCGAGATGGTGCAAATGATTTCAACGCTTGATTTGTGTATTTTGAATATGTCAGCTATCTTCCGTGTGGTATAATGTTGATTGTTCTCAATTATTGTTTCGATTTGATCGCTATCAACTTTAACTGGTCTATCAGACAGCGGAGCATCATCCAGTGAGAAATCTCCAGCACGAAACCTCGCAAACTACTTTTGACACGTTCAGTCAGTCACAGTACCTTCTCCATACACTGCACAAATCATTTTTTGCATTACAGTTGCATTATTACCTTTCTTGAAATAATAAAGCATAATGTGCTGAAAATGTTGCTTTTTTCTTCTATCTTCAATATTAAAATGGCTACACAAAAATTCACCCATTTTGTAAGTCTATTTTTAAATGCACACTGATATGACAGCTGTCACATACAATCTAACAAAATTGTTTTGAACGAAGTTAAAGACAACTAAGTGCTACTAGAGCCATCTTACAGAGAGAACCAAATGAACCTTTTGGCCCACCCAATACATTTTTCTTCATGCAAGCTACACACAGTATACTACTCTTCCTCATCCTTATACACAAACGTTTTTATTTGTATTTATTTATTTTTTTACTAAATGGAAAAAAGTTAACTCTTAAAATATTCCTTATTTTCTTTAACGTCTCAGCAGAATTGGGCATTTGATGGCTTCTGGGCATTCTTATTTTGGCTTCTCTGGAATAATATTCTTGATTTCTTCCCTACCTGCTTGATCTCTTTTTAGAGACCCTTTTAAAAAACTTGATCTGTACATGGCATATGTTTGGAAATAGATCTTTATTTTATTCTAATTTTCTTTGAGGCACCATTTCTCTTACAATGGCATAGTAGGATTTATTGAATTAGAAATTTTTATGGGATTTTACTTCCTATCTGTATAATATTCAAAATAATGAAAATTAGCAGCTTTCATAGTTTTCAGAGTCATTGGGTTCACAGTGAAGGAACTTGTGGTTGAACTGAATATTCTTGCATCTCTTTAGCTGTTTAGAATGGAGAGAATTACACAGTCATTAAGCATTTGTATCATGTAAATATAAAGCAAGAGAAACCTAAACTTCTTGTGTTGAAAACAAAATTTATTTATTCAAGTAATTAACATTCTAAAACACAAGGTTGACATTAAATTATGAGAAAAAGCATTTGTGATGTCAGTATATGACATAAGGTGTAGAAAGTGAGATAGTTTCCTTTCTCTTTCCTCTCTGTCTCATTCTTGGTTATAGTCCTTCCCAGTGTCCCCCAAATTATATTAACTATTTCCTTCTTATGCAAGATATGTCTTTTCCCGCCGTTTTTTTTTTTTTTCTCTTTTACACTTTTTGGGAAATAAGCTACCCTTTGGAAGGCACATAGTTGACAAATTGGATCACATCTCTAGAATACCTGGATCTAAGGAAAACATAGAGTTCAGCCTCAGGAATTCTACCATTTAAGAATTCTTGATAATATATACCCAGAATGGACTGAAGTTTCTTAGATACTCTTTTTGGGAAGAGTTTGCTAAGCAAAACAGTAATGATAAGGTTGAATATGTATTATTTTAAAAACTATGCAAGACAACTTTCAAGTGTTTTAGTCATATCTAGGCATATACAAGCAATGGATGTACTATCCTATGATGCAGAATATAAATAGACTTCTATAAAATCTAGGTTCTGCTTGAATAGATAGTGGATGCGTGTGTTAAGAAAAATTACAAAAGGCTATGGTATAAAAAGGAAGTCTTCCTTCAATCACCCCCTGTCTGCCACTCACCTAGTTCCCTTTGACTGGGTTTACATTTATTGGAGGTTGTGGCACTTCAGTTCTGAGCACCCTTGCAAATTAGCTGAGTAGCCTGAGAAGAGGTTGGTGAGGATGCAGGCACAAGGTAGGTTCTTGTATTCTTGATAGCAGGTGAGGGAAGTTCTGCTGTTTGAAGTAATTGACAAGAGTAAGGATAGATCATTACCCAAACTTCTACAAAAAAGAAGTCAGGTTAACATATGTTAGACTCAAAAGTTTTTATTATGACAAATGTGAATGAGCCATATCTGAGTATTAAAACAGTACTTCTTGGCAACTTTTTATCAGTTCTCAGATATGACTATATGGATCTACATTCTATAAATACAAAATTTTCACTATATTCAATGACTATTTCCTCCTTTCCTGAATGAGCAAATCTGTGTATATTTATAAAATGATAAACTAAATATATTAATAACTAATCCAACAATATGATTTTGTGTGCATTATAACATCCACCTTTAAATACATCATTGATCTCAAATTTGATACAACATTTGATTGAGCATGTATGAACAGGTTGTGACCACCAAATATTGTCAGGGACATATCATGGCTTTAGGAAATATAATTATAAACAAAAGATTCATACTTTTGGAGATAAATGTTTTTCTGGATACCTGTTTGGAGTTTTTATTTGTGACAGGGAGATTGGATTGAATGCTGAATTCAACAAATACTGCTCCAGTGACTTTTCAAGAGGGGTTTGGAAAATTAATATAGTTGAAAAGAGAGGGAGATAGCAAAAGTGAACAGCAATAGTTGTAAACATTGAAAAATAAAGGGACTATAATAACTATACAGGTACTTCTTTATTCAATATGGTATTGAAATACATTTTACCTTTGAATAATGCAATAATAAAAGAAGCATTAAAGGGAATATAAAAAATGGGAAAGGTAAGAATGAAATAAACATAGTAACTAAAATGTCATGTCATTTATTATACACATCCTATTTGAAAAAAAATAGGTTTATTTACAAACCACTCTGCCCCATTTTGTTCTTCTACTCTTAACTAATAACAAAACAATTATGCATCAGAACTCCTGTTCATGAAATTTAAAAATGTCCTTTTAGATAATTAACGTGTAAGCTGTAAATTCATTATTAATAATAAAACTACAGAAAATGTCACTTACCACATATAAATATTTACAATGGAAACTTCAGACAGTGAAAAGTATTGAAAGAATAAAAGAACAATTTATTTGAATAGTATACTAGTATTTCAGGGAACATACTAATGCACATTTAAAATGCATAAAATATTAGTTAAGTCAGTAATCAAATCTGGTGGTTAAACATGGGCCTGGATTTGAGAATGATAGATAATATCAAAACCACAAAAATAGAAATAATGAGAGTCTTACTAAATGTAAAACTGCTTTAAAAAATACTAGTGGTTTAGGACTTCCCTGGTGGCGTAGTGGTTGAGAGTCCGCCTGCCGATGCAGGGGACGCGGGTTCATGCCCCGGTCCGGGAAGATCCCACATGCCGCGGAGCAGCTAGGCCCGTGAGCCATGGCCGCTGAGCCTGCGTGTCCGGACTAGTGGTTTAGAAAAAGAAATAAATAATATTAATAACATTATAGAAGAAATCAGTAGATGAAGAAGGAAAGATCATGTAGAAAGCAAAAGAAACAAAATGGTTAGAAAGTGTAAACAGAGTGAATACAGGTAACACATATGTCATGAAAACTCTCAGGTTACACATATCCAAAGGTGAACAGAGCCAATGTTTTTCCAACTGTGGTTCTTGGAAATCCAATATCATGCAGAGTCGCCTCAGGGGCTATGGAGCGAGATGGGGTCTGATAGTTGTAAAGGGGCATTAATTAGAGTAGTTCTGTTACATGTTGGGCTTCCAGGTAGGACTGCTTAGATAAAGGATATAGTGGTGTATCTCCTCAATCTCTTCGTCTTTCTGTCTCTGTCGTATCTTCTTGCTCTGGGTGACTGCCCAGCTAATATGAGAAAAAGGCATGAATATCATGCTGTATATTACAGCTAGGATAGTGTGTAAATCAAACGATCTAGGAAGAACATATGAATTTATTCTGCCTCAAAAACATTTCAATCTTCAAAATTAGATCTTAGTTTGTGATAATTTTATAGAAAAAAGTTTATTAATAAATATCTTGTTATACTAACGATTTACATTGTCTTTAAAGATTATTATATAAATGGTTTCCTCAAAATAACTTAAATGACTGTCAATTTTTCCTCAATTGTTGAAAAATATTTTCCATTTATTGATTTTTCTAAAATTGGTCATTAGCAGAAAACTTTGTTAGTGAGAGTTAGTGAAAGTCTGCTTTTTTGGTTAACTTTTAAGTAAATGTTATCAGCACTATCACATTTATTGCATGGTTAATACTTTCTGATTACCCTTAGTGCTAAAGTTTGATGGTTGATGGTAAAACTGGAGTATATAATTACATGAATTCTAAAAACGAATAAAAGACAATTCTTTGGATCACAGTTTACTTGTGAAACTTTAAAGTTCATGAGGGCTTACGCCATCTTTCCCCTTTGACTCTTTTGTGATTTCCCATTAGGATCTGCACATTGTATAAATTGTGAGATTTGAGTTAGGACAATTATTTTTATATTATTTTATTCCATATAACTTAAAAAATTCAATTTTACTTAAAAATCTATTTAAAAGGAAATACTTCCCCAGTCCCACAAAACTTGAATTCTTATCTCTGGGTTGTAATTACTGGAAATGTGATAAAAGGATTTTAAAGAAATACATAGAGGGTTGATCTGCTCTCATTTCTTCTTTGATATCCTGAAAGAACTTGGGAAAATAGTTTGAATGTCCTTCAAATACACATTGATAGAAATAAGATGTATGATCCATTTTTATATTTTAGTAAATTTGTTTTAGTAAAAACTGGCACTATGATGAACTACTTAATGTCACTTTTCTCATGTAACATCTGTACAAACTCAGAATGTAAGTTGATGCATTTACATTGTAATGTTTGGGTTTATGCAATATTTTCGAATGGGGACACTTCATATGAAATAGATTTCTCTCTTAATTTCTGAGAAGAGGGTTTATGATCCCTAGGGAACTTTCCATGGAATCATTTTTTATATCATGTTGTTTAGTACAAAAGAACTTGTAACCAAACTACTTTTAAATAAAAATATTTGGTAAGTTGAAACATGAATAGTGAAAATGGTTATCTGTTTTAACACAACATTAAAACATATAATGGAATTTGTGGACCAAGTTAGGACATAGAATGTCATTACATTAAAATAAAAAGTTAAATGAGAACACAGCACTGTAATGAGTTCTAGTTCTTTTTCCTTGAAGGCAACTTAATTTATGATCCCTACCGTCTAATAGTTGGTGCATTTATAGTCATATTTTAAACAAGTATTTATTAACATAAATAACAAACTGGAGCAATACTTAGATCCATAAAGTCAGATGTATTTGTCTACCTAACCTGCCATAAAAAATATACCACAGACTGGATGGCATAAGCAACAGAAATTTATTTTCTCACAGTTCTGGAGGCTGGACCTTCAAGATCAAGGTGTCAGCAAGTTTGGTTTCCCTTGAGGCCTCTCTCCTTGGCTTGCAGATGTTTGCTTTCTTCCCTCTGTCCGCTCATGGCTTTTCCTCTGTGTATGTACAAATGCTAGAGAGAGAAATCTCTGATGTCTCTTCCTTTTTTTTATATAGACACCAGTCATATTGGATTGGAAGTCCACCCTTATGACTCATTTAACCTTAATTACCTCTGTAAAGGCCCTATATGCAAATACAGTCACATTGGGGTTACAGCTTCAACATACAAATTTTAGGGGGCACAATTCAGTCCATAACATCAGGTAAACCTCCTAAGATACAGTTTGCTTTACGTGAAAATAATGTATTTAATTGGATTAACATATAAGAATAGGAATCTCTCAATCCTCTCAAATATTAGCAGGATGAGTTGGGTCTCTAGAAATGATTGCTTCAGATTGTGACAGGTTGGAGTATTGGGTCAGTTCTAGATGATGAACTGTGATGCATAAAGGGATCTACACATGGTCTATTCAGAATACCATTCTGGAAGTACAGGATGGGCTGTGTCCAACTTAGTAGCAGCTCATGAACAAATGGCCTAAGAGCCAACAGTGCAAGAAGGGGATCAAGGTAGGTATCAGTTGGTAATGAGTAGATTCATTTGGGAATTGGATACAAAACAATCATATGGCAACTAGAGGACGAAAGTTCTGGGGCATGGGGTCAGTTATTGGATGGGAGGGTTTAGGCAGTCAGGGATAACAGAAAGATAGTGGAACTGGTACTGAGAAGGAGAAGCTGACAGTAAAGTGGTAGTTGAAGAGTCCCAAAAGGCAAACATAATTTCATGATTTTACCCAAGGGTGCTAAAAGGAAGTCTAAGGAAGAGAATGCAGCACTAGGGAGTGGGACACAAAACAGACTACTTAACCAGGAGAGTTGGATCAAGGAAAATGGCCACCAACCAGGAGAGCATTGGAAGGGAGAGAAAAGTCTGAGGAAATGGCATGAAAGAAAGAAGGGAAATTACAACGGTCCTATGCGAAGGGAGTCCAATTTTTTATTAGGCCAAAGTTGAAGATGACCAAAAAAGAAGAAAATACTTTAAATTGTACAATAAAAAAGGGATATGTGTGGGGGCAGGGAGAAAAGTTTAATGTCTAGGAAAGAGGGTACAAACTTTGTGTTATGATGCAATGTGAACCTGCCTCAAAAATTACACTACCAACTAGCTACAACTCCTGCTTACAAAGTGGGGAGTATTCCACAAAAAAGCATATTATTGAATGGTTATATCATAACTCATGGATGAATTAATAACTCATTGCTTTGTAAACGATAAGAACTTAATAAATAATACCTAACTGATATTCAGTCACTGGCCTTTGTGCTATAGCTATTTATCTTATCCATAGGAAGGGACTGAAGTATAATCATGTTGTTGAACTTCATATTTTTTATGTATAATGTAATGTCCTTAATAGAGAACTTTGCTTCCTTTTACATCAAACCTCAAAAAGATGTTTTCTTTCTTACCTCTAGATTTTGGTTTCTGTTGGTGCCTTTTAAAATTTTAGCCTGATACCCTTTTTGTTAAATCTCCTACGTTACCATGATGTCCCAGCAATGAAGAATTCCCCTTCCTGAGCTCAAGTATACTCTGAATTTTGATGCCGATAATTAACCTTACATAGTTATGTATATTATGTAAGAAATGTGTATTATTTTTATGTGTGTGTACAATAAAGGGCATCTTCTTTCTCTCCTCATTTATTTGGTGCTAGATAAAACAAAACCCTTTTTCTTGTACTGGAAAATAGAATTGGAAATGTCTTTATAATGAGGAGCTTACCATCAGCTCATAGATCATCCTGACAACTTCTGTTTTCAAGGGAAGGTCCAAACAGAAAGGGACATCACAGTTTGTATCCCTGCCAAAGGGAAAGATAGACCTGAGCTTTAAGGAGAAATAGCCTTTTGCTGTTCATCTGGCTGTTGGGGTTGTAGTTATTTATCTTCTGTTGTGCACGCATTCTAACACATTGAATGCTGGACTGATGTTCCTATTTCCAGATGATGACCATCTTTTGAGAAGTAGGGTCTTGGTGTATCGTTGTGTAGCTTGTATGTCTTAGTAACATGGAAAGGTGTTTCATCATTTATCAAAGAGGGTTCTCTTTGAAATTCTAGTTTCATAGCTTTCTCCATCATTCTCTTCTCTATGTTTGGAATGTTGTTTCTGTTTTGTGTTGGGCTATTGATCTGGTATTTGCCCTTTCCTGTAAGAAGGAAAACTGTCATTTAGAAATAATGTGAGTTTCTAAGTTTATTGTTTTTTTTTCACTTACGAACTGAAAATGGGCTGAAGTATGCACATTTATCTAATTTATCTAGAGGTGAGTTCAACTTTAAGAAGTTATTTAAGAACTCGTACATTTTTGTGTGAAGTTTTGGTCATCTGTTTTAAAAAACAAAAATCTTGATAAGTACCATGGGAACGTATTTGATTCTTGTGTCTGTATTTGCTAGTGTGCTCACTATCTCTCACTTGAGAAACATATTCCACACATATCTGGTGGTGAACACTGACGCATGTGTATTCTGTAACTTATTAATCACAAACCAGCTCTTTCCACACTAACTGGTACAAATACTAGTAGATGACCCAAGTTACCCAGAACTTTCAGAATAAGTTTAATAACCATCCTTACTTTCTATTTGAAATGGATGTTAATAACTTAAAAAGTGAGGTGACATCACAAGGCTTTTTCTAAAATTAGGCTTTTTCTTAATATTTTATTGGGAGGCAAAATTTGCAAATATAATAATAAAACATTTATAAGAGGAAAGGGTTTTATCAAATGCTGAGAACAACTGGATTTTCTTTTCAACTAATTCAGCATTCTGTTAATCATACTCCTGAAATAATGATTTAATATGCAACCATTTTATACAATTTAATAATAAGAAAATGCATGGACTTCAAGAAAACCTAAAGAGTTCCCCTGTTATTGGCATCACAAATAATATGCTTTACTCAGCAAAGCTGCTTTGTTGTTTCTAATACAACCCCCAGCTCCACCACCACCCCCATACTTGGAGAGTTTAGTTCCTGCATGTGGCAGGAGCCTTCACTGAGGTTCTGAATGATTGGTTAGAGCTGACAGTACTGACAGGGAATGGAGATGTTCTTTGTTAACAAAGTCAGAGATGCTCTTCACTTCCTAGTGAGCTCTGGCCTTAATATTTCTCTAATAAAATTATGAATTTTGCATGCCCTCTCTTGAAAATCTACAAACACTCTAAAATGAGAGCTAATTTGTATTTCCAAATATGCTAATCACCTGCATCCAGAAGTGTAGGGAACATATATATATATTATTCTGTATATGTTTCAACAAATAATTTTATTGTGATTTTGTTTCAATTCAATACTGCAAAATATTCATCCTCCCCAATTACCATGTTAGGAGGCTAGTGTTCTTTTAAAAAATTCTTTAACTAGCTGATTTTCATGACTCCGGCAACTAGTGGCTTGGGATATTTTTATTTCAGATTCAGACTGGGAATTATCTAGTTTTAGAATTTACCAAAGAGATTTTCACCCTGTTATTTCTTTTTTTGCATAAAAATGTTCTTGGTTTACAAAATGTGACACAGATTTTTCTCAGTGGATATTATTTTGAAGTTTTTGAATATGGATCTGAAATTTGTCTACCCTTTGCTTCACAAGGCTTCTCCTTTGAAAAAAAAGTCTGGAGCTACAAAGTAGGCTATTTGTCCTAAAAGTTATGAAAAGGAGAGGGAGGGAATGTTGGGACTCATCTTGATAAAAACAATCATCCTTTGTAAGGTTTCATTCCAGGCTAATGGCTGGTGAAATTGTTCTGGGTAGTTAAAATGAAATGAAATGAATTAAAGAACATGAAGGAGAGTGAGCAGAATGGTTTATTGCTCTTCTTTGAAGGCACAATAGCTATACTCTGTCTCTTTTTGTTACTCATATCTGTGTGGCAGATATTTAAAGCCAGGGTTTTGAATACCATTATGGATAAATAAGGGCTATAAATCCAGAGCTATGGTGCAAAATTCTATGGCTAGCAGGTACTAAAACAGAATGCCAAAGACTCCAGTCCCCAAGTTGTTTTAACTGATGAATATTCATAGCTGAAGAAAGGAGCAAGCACAGTTCTTTCCCCTCTTTGAGAAACATCATACTAGAAGTGGCAGAACTAATGCCTGATTTTAAAAAATACACAAATTGAATATGGACATAAGAAAGCAAAGCACTGTCCAAGTCAGAGTTGTTATTTCTTTTGGAACTGTTCAAAAGTTTTCCTGAGAACTCTATAAAGAGGAATGTAGTTTTGAATGTATGAAACAGTCAAGTGGTAGGTTATTTAGTATAATTCAATTAAAAAATTAATCAGCTAGGTGACTTGGATTTTGGAATGAACAAAAATTGGTCTGGAAGCTTGCAGCTATCAATGCAAAGGTTTCATGAATTGGTATAATGCAGCTTAAAAAGCACTTGGTTTTATGGTGGTGTTACACAGCTGAAAAAATAAAGTGTCATATCAGGTTGGGGGTCACATTTGTCTAAGAAAAACTAACAGGAGGATTTCTTTTGTCAACATAGGAGATGAGTTGTATGATAAGGGAAAATTATACTCTCTGATCTACCTTTCTGTTACAGAAGTGACTAGGATTAAAGCCTCAGTCTGGAGTTGCATTACTTTTATACATTTTTCATGTAAGGCAATTTAAAAAAAAATGCTGGCAAAAAGAGTTCCAAGTTTCTTTACAAATCACAAGTCTGTTTGGGATTCTCAATTTTCCTTCTTTTTTTAGTTTTCTGACAAATGGATTTAGAAGGAAAGAAAAGCCAAGTACTCCAAGTCAAGAAGTTGTGTGTATGCATACTATGTGTTTCTAATATGTCTGTATTCATCATAAGTTGTATGTGAAAAACAATTCTCTTATTTTTACTTCAAATAATGGAATATACATTATAGTGTCAATATAATTTGTCATTGTCAAATTACACTAATTTCTCATTACAATATACTTTTAATGTTAACTGGATACAAATTTTGTCATGAAAATATAAAGAGATCTTTTTTTTGAGAATTTTTGCCCTTGTCATTTGGATATAGAGATAAATTTAGTCAGTCATTTAGTCTGACAGAAAAAAAATATTCTACCTACTCTTCCAAATGAGGAGATCACTATTGTTCTAAATATATGTCACTATTAAAATAATTTAATAGTTGAAATTATTTGACATTTACAATAATGGTTTATATTTATTGAGCATGTACTATGTGCCCAACAGCAATATAATAAGTTCAAGCTCAATCATATGAAGTGGAGCTCATTGATGAATGAAGTAGGATTATATTCAATATGTTTTTAACATTATGATACCTGTGCTTGCCTTTTTTTTAAATACCACAGATTAGTTGGGTACAAGAAAAGTGCTATGTTGGTTTATAAGGACTTAGCTTCCTACTTCTATAAAGAGAGCTTTTCCCCTATATCCTTTGGTGTGTTTATTCAACATCTTTGCTTGGTTTTCTTTATCTCACCAGCCATCATATGTAATTACTTCATTTTTTATCATCCCTGTTTGTATTAAGCATTCTTTTAGCCATACTCTCTGGGATAGGCTTCAAAGAATACTCATTCTGCCAAAAATATTTACCCCTTATGAACTAACTTGGTTCCTGAAATTCTCAATACTAGTCATGTAGGTCCCCCCACTCCGCCAAGATCTTGGCATTAATGCCTCTGTTAAAATGCTGTTCGGTTCTTCAGGGTAGGCCTGGAAGTGTTATGCAACCCTGGGCATGTTGGCCCTGGATGACCAGTAGAGGGCAGGCCAATTGGGAGAAATCATGTTGATGATCTTGAAAGATGCTAAAGACAAATCTGCCTCAATTCATTTGCTTACTCATTACCACCAGCCAAGAATGGTGTAATGAGTTGGAATTCTGAACTCTTTGGAGGTACCAAGAATGCAACTTCTCTGAACCATCCAGTTAGACCAGTTTCCAGGTTGGGACTTGAAAACCCAGGTTCTGGCAAGAGTAAATTCTATGTGCTCTAGGGTGGGAGATAGTAGTAAGGATAAACCTAGGGAAATAAAGGACAGTGGGTTGTGCTTCTGGGAGAACTTCTTAAGGTAAGCTAGAGGAGGACTCTGTAGAGGAAATTCTTTATAGGAAAATGGATAGTGAGCAGTTTTTCAGTGTAGGTGTTTGTAATTCAAGATAGATAAACATCTCTCTGCATTTGATTCACTTGGGAATATATTTTTCAGGGAGATGAACTTAGAGGACATAAACTTTGGATGAGGAAGATTTTTTAAAATGGTACAAATTATATCATTTGAAGCCTGTGGACACTGACATTTGCATATAGAATGAGTGGTGACCTGGTCAAGAAGACTGAGTATAATTTAATGTGTTTTGAGAAATTTCAAGCTGGTCTACCACAGTTGGACTGGCTTCTCTGATTCTAGCTATTATTATTTTGCAACATGAACTCTGCCTACAAATTAATCTTACGTACTCAACATTTCCTGAACACATACAGTGCTCTACCAAATTTTTACCTTGGCTACCCCCCTTTTTAAAATAGATTTTATTTTTTAGAACAGTTTTATATTTATAGAAAAATGAGAAAACAGTACAGAGAGTTATCATATACTCTATACCTCATATACCCTGTACCTCATTTCCCCTGTTGTACATTAGTATGGTACATCTGTTACAAATAATGAACCAATATTTACACCTTATTATTAACTGAAGTCTATACTTTATCCATAATTTCTTAGTTTTTAACCTAACGTCCTTTTTTTTTTCTGTTCTGTGATGCCATCCAGGATGCCATATTACATTTAGTTGTCATGTCTCTTGAGGCTCTTGTTTGTGACAGTTTCTCAGACTTGTCTTGTTTTTGGTGACCTTGACAGTTTGGGGGTATACCGGTTAGGTCATTTGTAGAATGTCCTTAATGAGATTGTCTGATGTGTTTCTCATGATAAGCCTGAATTATGCTTTTCTCATAATAAGCCTGAGTTATGAGTTATAAGACCACAAAGGTAAAGTGCCATTTTCATCACATCATATCAAGGATAGATACTATCAACATGATTATAACTGTTAACTTTTATCTTTTAGGATAAAGTTTTAGCTCTTTGGTTTAGCTTCCTGTCTTGTCTCATTTTCCACCATTTCCTGCTACCAACCTTCACTGAAGCCACATTGAACTACATGTACTTCACGCTGTTTCACCTCTTTAGACATGCAGTTCCTTCTGTTTACTTTTCCATCTTCATCTAGGTCATGCATTCATGTAGTTCATACCTTCTCTGGGGTGCCTCTGCTCAGTCATATTTAGATGAGCCTCTTCTCTGTTGATACAACAATGTCCATATTCCTATAAAGCTCTTATTAAGCTGTTTGATAGCTGTTTTTACTTGTTTGACTTTCCCACTGTACATAATCTCCAGGACAAGAACCATGTGTTATTTGAGTTTGTATCTTCAACCAGCAAACAATGTCTCATACTTTGTGGGCACATAGTAAATGCTTATTGAATGAATAAATGAATGAAGGAGTGAGTAAAAGAAATATGAAGTTGAAAACACAGTTGTTAACATAAGCTCATACATTTTATATCTCACATAACTATTTCTCCTATAATTCACTATTAAAAGGAAGCCTAGTTAAAAAGGGAAAAAGATATGCATCAGTTTCTTGTTGAAAATCTAGAACAGATGACTTTGATGGAGTATCCTTTGGCAGTACATATTTTGTCCTCTCTTTTTTCTACATTTGATGTGTTCATTGACATGCAGAATTATGATCGTGTGGTCTTGTGAGATCTTTAATCATTTTAGATTAATGTTGTTCCAGTTTTGAAACAAAAGCAGTTTTCACCTTAATCCTGAGGTAATCAGAATTTCCTAAATCAGAATAATCCATTTGTGGCTCTTTTTGGCTAACCAACGTTCTATTATAGTTTTACTTGACAGATTTTGCAGGGTCATATTCATGGTAATAAATATTTCTTAATTCTAATGATTTGTCCACAATCACTCTTTTTACCTCATTAGCCTCATTTTTGTATGATGATCTTTAGATGCCTTTTGGTAGATTCCCCTTCCTAAACATCATCAAGTTTTCCTAATGATATGGGAAACATTCATAGTATATTTCTGACAATCCAGGTTGGATTAAGAATAAAGGAGGAGGGGGCATTATTTTGCTGTGCTGACCAACTTTTAAATATAACTTTATTTCCTCCTTCGAAAACCTTCAAATATTTAATGGCTATCTGTTAGCACTAGAAAAACATGATACATTATTGCAAGGAAATAATCAAGTCCTTCATGGCAAAAAAACAAATGCCAAACTAGCAGCTTTTTATGGTTATGAAACCTATTCTTAAACTTTGAAAATGATGTATATGTTGGTAAAAATATAATGTTCCAGCAAAAGTCATTGCCCATTTGTTAAGCTGCTACAACAGTACTGTATTTACATAATGAAAAGCTGACATTTGGGTAGTGTTTACTTTAATAAAATTGCCCATTGCTTCTCTCTGATTGTATCTGTATTTATATAAAAGAGCAATTCAGATAGAGTAATAGTTTGCATGGCATAATGAATGTGTGTCCCTGCCAGTACATAATGCAAGAACATGAAATTAATCAAAATATAAGGTTTTTAAAGTTTCCAATACTGGGTGTATGCTTTTGTCTTGAGTTCAGTTGATTTGTGGGATAACTGAATTTTATATTAAAATTCAATAAAAGAGGGTTTTCATTTAAAAATATTAACAGTGCTATTTAAACAAAACAAGCAAATATAAATCATGATAAAATAATTCAGCCACGACAGGATGTGACTGTGTGTCTATAGTTATGTGGATTAACAGGGTAACTGCTAGAAAGTGAAAACTACTAAAAATCAAAGGAAAACAAAGAGGAATCTTTAGGATTTGCATTTTTGTTGCCAGTGAGCCACTTCTCTGCTAATAGAGAAAAGAGTAAGGTCACAATACCAAATTTTATCCGTCACAGTATATATCATAGTTTATGTAGTATTATTACAGGTAAGAGTGATGAGATAAAGCAGTCATGGTTACTGTTGTGAACTGAGGTAACTAATTTACGTTGTTAATTTTAGGTTGTTAATTTTCTTTTTTTTCCAACTTAATGAAATATACCTACAGAGGAGTGCACAAATCATAAGTATACAGCTTGATTAATTTTTGCAAGTAGAATACACCTGTGCTTGTGAAGCCAGCACCCTGAATTAGAGCATCAGCAACACCCCAGAAGCCCCTTTTTTGCCCTTTTCAGATACTATCACCCTGCCAAAGTTTAAGCTTACATTTATCATCATATGTTTGTTTGCCTATTATTTTTACAGGTAATACTTCCTTTGTAGTTATTACAGAATATTAGCTATATTCCCCATGTTGTATAATGTACCCTTGTAGCTTATTTTATACCTAATAGTTTGTACCTCTTAATTCCGTACCCCTATATTGCCCTCCCTCTTTCCCTCTCTCCCCACTGATAACCACTAGTTCTCTATTTCTGTGAGTCTACTTCTTTTTTTATTATTATTCACTAGTTTGTTGTATTTTTTAGATTCCACATATAAGTGATGTCATGCAGTATTTGTTTTTCTCTGTCTGACTTATTTCATTTAGCATAATGCCCTCCAAGTTCATCCATGTTGCTGCAAATGGCAAAACTTCATTCTTTTTTTATGGTTGTATATATATACCACACATTCTTTATCCATTCATCTGTTGATGGACACTTGGGTTGCTTCCATATCTTGGCTATTGTAAATAATGCTGGCATGAACATTGGGGTGCATGCATCTTTTTAAATTAGTGGTTTTGTTTTTAGATATATACCCAGGAGCAGGATTGGTGGGTCATACAGTAGTTCAATTTTTAATTTTTTGAGAAACCTCCATACTGTTTTCCAGAGTGGCTGCACCAATTTTCATTCCCACCAACAGTGGACGAGGGTTCCGTTTTCTCCACATCCTCTGAAGTATTTATTATTTGTAGACTTTTTCATCATGGCCGTTCTGACTGGTGTGAGGTGTTATCTCATTGTGGTTTTGATTTGCATTTATCTGATGGTTACTGATGTTGAGCATCTTTTCATGTGCCTGTTGGCTATCTGCATTTCTGTTTGCCAATTATTGTGCTTCCTCTAAATAGAATCACGATGTATGTAGCCTTTGTTATCTGGCTTCTTTTATTCATTGTATCTGTATGTATACAATGTATGTATACATCGGAATGTATCTGTGAGATACATTCATGTTTTCATGTTTAGTGATAGTTTGTTCTTTTTTATTGCTGCATAATATTCCAGTATGTGAATATATCACAATTTCTTTTGTCATTCTAATGTTGAGGGGCTTTTGGGTTGTTTCCATTTTGGGGGCTATTATGAATAGTGTTTCTATGAGCATTCATGCTATATATATAGGTTGTATCATAAGATACTCTTATTTTAAGTTTTATAGATGCTGCCAAATAGTTTTATACTTCCATCACCAAGCAGGGTATGAGAGTTCTGGTTTCTCCACTTTATTTTTAACACTTGGTATAATCCATCTTTTTTGTTTTAAGCGTTCTTGTGTCTGTTTAATGAAGTCTGTTAAAATTATTAGAAGGGGAAATATGTATCTGCATAAGAATTTTTAAATATAGAAAAAAATTTATTCAGTCAGTGAAGATCTGTAAGTGATAACCTGATATTAACTGCAGAGTCACCTGGCTGGGAAGAACCAGTGTCCTACTCAGTGTCACCATTTCTCCACAGAGAAGCTCAATGTCATTCACTTTATTTCAGTCTTTTCATCTCACCAATTACAACTAAAGCAAGCAACTTCCAAACTGATGCTATTTAAACTGTCATTTGAAACCAGCCCTGTAAGCTAGTGGAATCCTGGAAATGAAATATTTAATAGTC
Organism: Orcinus orca; assembly: GCF_937001465.1. Classification (NCBI taxonomy): domain Eukaryota; kingdom Metazoa; phylum Chordata; class Mammalia; order Artiodactyla; family Delphinidae; genus Orcinus; species Orcinus orca. Next base: position 75,633,966 of record NC_064580.1, read on the forward strand.
TTGAAAGATTAACCTGATTAAACCCAATTCTGAATTTTAAATATATACTCACCAGACCAGAGTTCTGACGTTTTTTGGTGATCAACAAGCGGGCTATGCATTTTGAAAGTCTATGTAACTTTTAGGAAATGTCAAAATTGGATACTCTCAAACAAGTTCTTTAGGCTACATGTATTTTGCAATTGGATGTAATAAGAAAATACGTAATCACTGTGGCTGCTGTATCAGAATATTATTTTATTTCTTGCCCTTCATTTTTTCCCATACGGTTTTTAAAACTAGATGTCAGTGAAGAGATAGTTACTCTGTCAATCATCATTTTCTGATCATTACCTCTTTAAGAGAGATTATTTTTCATCTGCTTTAAACAGATTATCTTGATGTGGTAGGTTGCCCACTACTCAGAGAAAGTGGATTTACACAGAGGCAGAGAATATTTTCTTTAGTGTTGTTACCATTCAGGGTTTCTTCCAAGAAAGATGTGTTTTCCACAGTCTCTGGTTATCTTTTTTAAGTTAATCAGAATAAATATGTAATTATAACATAGAAAGAGGAGATGTTGAAAGATACCTGATCAATGTTTATGAAGGCTAATTTATAATATATGAATAATATTCAATCAGGTCATAAATTAACTCAGAGGTCGCATTGTTTTCAGAGTCATGGAATCCATAAGATTTTTCTGTCTGAAGCCACCAGATTATTCACAATTTCCACCCCATCACCCTAATATTAGGCAATTGGCAGTATTTTTGAGCATTATATTTAATATTTTAATATTTATTAAAATTTTTGTGTTGATAATTTAGAATAATTTCATTTTTACTTTACCATATGTCAGTATCTGACTATCTGGGAAATTCAATGAGTGTTCTGTATTCACAGAGCAATATTTGTAGGTCAGGTCTACACTGTAATAAATTTTAAGAATTGGCTGTCTTGTATTAAGAAGTGGGGGGTTATTCCTAAAAGGGTTTAATCTGTGATTAGGTCCTAAGAGAGGTCACATTGCAAAGCTACTCAAGAGCACTGGTTACATCAATATGAGTTTATTGCATGTCTACACTGAATTTAAAAAGAGGATAGAAGTTTTTCTATTGTATAATCAACCTCTGAGTCAATTGATTATCGTAATACTACTAATACTACTTCTAATACTGAATAAATATCTTGGAAAGATATAGTTATAGTTAATTTATGGATGGAGCAAGGAAAAGTTATTTGATTAGATTGAGGTTGAGGTAGTAGCAGAAGGAAGGCTGGGATAGCTGGCGGAAAATTTATAGTCCTTAGTTGCTATCTGTGTAACATTATGAAAGTCACTTAACTTCTCTTGATCTTAGCTTCTTCATCTGTAAAAGGAGGAAATATTTACCCTTACCATCTTATATATCCATCATAAGCATTAAAAAGATGTGCAAACTTAAAGCACTCTGTAAACATAGTACACTGTTATTAGGATTTTACGAATCTAGGTTATAGAGATTGGCACTAACAAGTATTACAGGAAGAAAAGAAAACTTTATTTCTGTTGAGTACACATTATATATGATAACTGGTAAAATAATGGAACATAAAACAGAAAAATACATTTGCACCTTGTGTTATGTATATTATGCAATTTTAATTATTTAATAAAAGTTTGCACTACCAGTAAGAGATAGTCTGATAAAGGATTTAAGGCAAGACTATAATAACAAAATTAATATTATTATAGAAAATAATATAGGATATAATGTGATAAAACCAATAAAACAAAGATATTGTTATAACTATCTTACTTTGAGGAAACATTGAAAAAAAACTCACTCTGAATTCTTCACCACCAGTTCTTCCCATCCATAACAAAGGAATTAAAGTAAATGTGAAAATTCAAGATTATCAAAGACAAGCTAATTAAAATGTCATCAGTGGGATCATGTATATGTAATGGCTGGGTATGTTTGAGAACTGATTCTCTATTATTTTGGTACTAGTTTAGGAGGAATATTAAATACTTGCCTATCACTTGGATATTTCTAGCTCAATCAGAGTATTGCTTTGTTCTAGGGAAATAGGTTCATATTGTTATATGGATATATACAATTAATAGGAGGTATAAAAATGATTATTAATAATATTACATATTTTATGACTGTACTATTTCATCTTTTTATATCTTTTCTCATTTTCTTCATTTTAGGTTTTTATAAATTCTGAAAACGTTATCTGAGTTCTATACATTCTTATTATAAACTCCCTTTATAGGTAACCACAAAGTTCCAGGAGTAGAGAAATTAGATATACCATTCTGAATAACATTTATTTGTTTTTTAAGTTAATATCACTGAAAAACCTCTGTAATATAATAATTCAGTGAATCCACAGTAATTTAACACCAAATAAAGAGCTTATAATATTGATATTTCTGGGTTATTACATCTGCTTTTAAAGGTAAATGAAGCATTAACACCTGAGGCTACAGCATTGATCACAACAGTGCCATTGTAAAAGCCTCACTGCTGTCAGTTTACTTCTAAGATAAAATAAAGGGCAGCCTACCTTTAAATCAGGTGATTAACTTACTGGAGGTGCAATGTGAGATTTCCAGTTAGTTTCAACAAAGCACATTTCCCTGTAGGTGTTCTGACTCTTAACTTGTACAGATGCTGCAAGCATCAGATGCTTGCTTGCATTACCTTTCCAGTTATACAATGTATCCACATTGGCTCTGAGTTTTAAAAATATATCATTAAAAGAATTTATATAAAGCACAGTTGTCTATTCAAAATAGATATATACTTTAAATGGGTCTTGGAGATGGTCTGTCTTCACAGTCTCATAGAAATATCAAAGATGTAAAAACAGCAAATTTTGTCTAAGTTTCACTAAATGAAAAAATATTTTAGCCTGTTCGAAATTTCTCATTCACCGACAATCTTATCGCCTCTTAAATGACTACTTCCTAAATTCCCTTCTATTAAATTGTTGCTCAAATGATCAATATGTGTTGCTTTTTTGCATGTTGATATGCAAATCCAAGAATTTCTAAAAAAAACCCTTCAAACAAGACTAGTGAGATTCAAATTTAACATCTAAATAGCCCTGGAAAATAGAGTTCTAAACCAGTTTTGACATGAGAGGTAAATAATAGATTTTTATGGCTTCAGTTTAAGAATTTTAAGGGAACTTAGTATAAACATGTGACTCAGAGGAAGGTGCTACTTGTCAACAAATTTTTCTTTTACTTTACTTTCTATTTGCCTTTGTCTTTAGTTTAAGAACCAGATGGATTTTGAAAACCAGGAAGCTCTGGGATGGATGGAAAGGTAAAAAAGGCTAAAGCCATAAATACCATACAAGTCATCCAGGAATCTGGTTGGATTCTTCATGTTTACTATATTAGGGAGGTGATTCCGCTAAGGAGGTGACAAATATTTGCAGATTATGTTATCTGTACTTGTGATGCTCTGGTCAGTATGCTTCCCATATTTACAGATAAATATATTAAATCCTAACACATATTTTGTATGATTGATGGGATTTTCAAATGCTCCCTATGAATATTATAAATCAGGGAATTCTAAATTGAAAAGAATCAGCTCCAAGAAAAATCCCTGGGTATAAAAGGGGCATTAAAATTATGTTAGGTGATCAACTTTAATCAAAACGTATTTTACTTTGAATATAGTATCTACACTTCAGAACATGGGGAAATTGGTGTTTCTGACAATTGGCTAATACTTTCTAACATGTTTAAATGAATTTGAGCATGTATTATAGATGATCACCAGACACACAGATATGTGTAACAGCATCACTTTAATATTCTTCTATTTCAGAGTAAGGCAAATATAATCTTCAGAATTGTTGCTGAAGATGAATGACCATTTATCCATCTTTTCTTTCTCTTATTCATTACCTTTTTAGAAACTTGAGATTCTCATATGATGCTCTCTCCCTTTCTTTGGTGTTTGCTCTCAAATATTTTTTGCAAAGCAATTAAAAGCCTTATTTCAGTAACTAATTTATATCATATGCCAAATTCAAAAATGGTAGCTAAGAATAAAATTCAGCTCTAGCAAGGAGGCTTTTAACAAAGAATCCTTGCATCTATTCCAGTGACTTCCCAGTGTTAATTAAATAATTTCTTGACCCACTATTTCTGCACTTCTCTGCAAATGAAACTTCTCTACTTACTTTTTGTTTTATTTCACAAGAACTAAAGCACTCATTAAAACAAGGAAGGAAGGAAAGCAAGTACAACTTAAAATACACTGCCAAGTATGTGGTCTGTCATTCAAATATATATGCGAGGGAGGAGGTTTGTAAAACAAAAATTGTGGAACATATATTTTCAGTTTGCTTAAAGAAGAACTCACAAAATAAGTTTTTCTGAGATAAAGATGAAAAATGCACATAGGGACAGGTGGTGCCATTAACCTTGCCGTTGGGACTGACGGATCAGTACCGAAGTGGCATCAGGACAGGGAGGCATCAGCTTCAGTAATAGAGAGATGTCTGGGGGAAAGATTGCTCTATCACAGTGATGGGTTCCTAGCATGTTATAAATCGAAGATTGTTCTTTCCTGCCACTGAGATGAGCAGCTCTTTCTCCTTTCCAGAATGAAATGTTGGACAGAGACAGGGAACAGATGAAAACAAAAAAGTAGGAGAAAGTTTCATCTCTTTAACATAAATCTCCAGGAGGGACAGAAAGACAGTGTAGTGCCAACCTCTAGCTTAAAAGTGAGGTGAAGAAAATACCCCCTTGCTGCAATTCCTTCTTATCCTATCATGCAGAATAGTTAGATGATGATAACAATTCTCTACTTGGCTTGATGTAGCTTAGTTCTTAATTCTAAAAAGTCAGAAACAGAAAAATTTTAAAGAACTCACAGTTTTGGTTTAGCATGAAAGCCATCTTGGGCTGGGATGATATTCAGTTAGAAGAAGGTACAGTATGTAGTAAAATATATAGAGCTCAGGTCTCGATTTCTGGCTAACCACAAATCTACATAAGCAACCCTGCGATTTTAAGCAAGCTACTTATTATTACCCTCTTTGAGTGTAGGTCTCCTCATCAGTAAACTGGGAATACTAATACTGATCTCATAAGTTACTGGGAAAATTCATGGGATGACATATAAAAAGAACCTAGCACAGTGCTTTGTGCATCATAAATAATTGAAAATGTTAGTCTCTTTCCCTTTCCAATAGGCTATTAACGTATGTAGTGAGCATTTGTCTTTTCCTAGAAATGGTTAAATGGCAACAAAAACTTTTTTTTCTTATTGTTTAAAAAATTTATATTACTGTCATCAGTATGATAATATCATCTAGGATATGTATGTATGTATATATATATATATATATATATATATATATATATATATATAATTACTAACTTACCAAAGCTGATAGCATTTTTGATAAACAAAATGAAACACACCTAATTTACAGAAGAAAAATTTCCAACAAAGTATCTAGAGTAAATCTGTAACATGAGGAGGGTGGTAACTTAATTATCGTCATTTTAGCCACAGGTTGGTTTTAAATGACTGGCCTAAAACCACAGAGAGGATTATTAGCAGAGCTAGAAATGAGCAGCAAGTCATTTTTCTTTCTATCCAGCACAATCTTGTTTGGTTTATATAATTTGTCACTGGGCAAGCTAGATTCACATAGGGATTGTCTTTAAAAAAAAAAAAAGTAAAAGAGAAGACAAACTAGTGGAAAGAAAGTACGTAATGCAGACTCAGGTACCTTTTTTAGGGAAACAGGAAGAGCATCAGGAGATCCTAATTGATCTACATACAAATTAATCATCATACTTGTCAACAGTGGAATGCCAAATTACAACTCCTTGAAGAACAGCATATTGTTCCTTGACCTACTCTATTCTAAGCAAAATAATAGATCATAATTTCCTCCTGAAGAGAGCAATACCACTGGTCTGATAGCATTTTTAATAAACAAAATGAAACACACTTAATTTACAGAAGAAAAATTTCCAACAAAGTATCTAAGTTTGTAATATGAGGAGGGTGGTAACTTTCTCATCATCATTTTAGCCACAGGTTGGTTTTAAGTGACTTGCCTAAAACCCCAGAGAGAATTATAGTCAAAGTATAGAAAAAAATTCTTACAAAATAACATGCTGAATTAAGGCTGCAGTTTTCAAAGTATGGTTTAAGGTTTGCCTAGGAGCCCCTAAGATACTTCCAGGAGGTCCAAAAGGTCCCCTCCTTTTCCAATTACACACGTGTATAAGGCTGGATTTTTCTCTGTGTATTTCAACCAAAACAACATAGTACATCAGACTGAATATAGAAGTAGATAGAGAATTCAGCTATCTTCTGGATAATCAAAAATGTAAAACAAAGCCATTCTTCTCACAGAATGTTAAAAAATGTTTTTTTGTTTTGTAAAATAGTTATTTTTTCATAAAACATGGTATTTTTGTTAATATATATTGATTTTATTATTGTTATTTTTTATTTTATTTTTATTATTATTTTTTAAAATCTTTATTGGAGTATAGCTGCTTTACAATGGTGTGTTAGTTTCTGCTTTATAACAAAGTGAATCAGTTATGCATATACATATGTTCCCATATCTCCTCCCTCTTGCATCTCCCTCCCACCCTCCGTATCCCACCCCTCTAGGTGGTCACAAAGCACCAAGCTGATCTCCCTGTGCTATGTGGTTGCTTCCCACTAACTATCTATTTTACATTTGGTAGTGTATATATGTCCATGCCACTCTGTCACTTTGTCACAGCTTACCCTTCCCCCTCCCCATATCCTCAAGTCCATTCTCTACTAGGTCTGTGTCTTTATTCCTGTCTTACCCCTAGGTTCTTCATGACCTTTTTTTTTTTTCTTAGATTCCATATATATGTGTTAGCATACGGTATTTGTTTTTCTCTTTCTGGCTTACTTCACTCTGTATGACAGACTCTAGGTCCATTCACCTCACTACAAATATCTCAATTTCGTTTCTTTTTATGGCTGAGTAATATTCCATTGTATGTATGTGCCACATCTTCTTTATCCATTCATCTGCTGATGGACACTTAGGTTGCTTCCATGTCCTGGCTATTGTAAATAGAGCTGCAATGAACATTTTGGTACATGACTCTTTTTGAATTATGGTTTTCTCAGGGTATATGCCCAGTAGTGAGATTGCTGGGTTGTATGGTAGTTCTATTTTTAGTTTTTTAAGGAACCTCCATACTGTTCTACATAGTGGCTGTATCAATTTACATTCCCACCAACAGTGCAAGAGGGTTCCCTTTTCTCCACACCCTCTCCAGCATTTATTGTTTCTAGATTTTTTGATGGTGGCCATTATTATTGTTATTTTAAATGAATTAATAAGTTGGAAAGTGATCCTAAGACCAAAAAACTGCTACACTAAGATGTAAGGATTTTTATTTGTGTTTAGAGATTAGATCATCTCATAATTTACATATATATATAGTCTGATTATAAAAGTAAAATATGCTAGAGAACATTTGGGAATCTATATAGACGCAAATATAAACCTCCTATATTTCCACCATCCAGAGGTATTGCATATCTTCTCTCTTTTCTTCTATGCATACATCTACCTATTTATTTAAACAAAACTGTGATTACAAGGCATACACATTTCTCCATTCTTTTTTTCCATTTAACTTTATGTCATTAATTCTTTTGCAATGTTTTTCATAATCTTCAGAAACATTCTATTTACTGATGGTGTAATGATTCCTTATATGTAATCTTTAACATTCTATTAATGGTGATCATATTATTATCATCTTCATCATCATCATCACTCTTGTCATTATATCAATTATTGAGTTTTACTTATGTTCTAGGCACTGTGCTAAACTCTTAACATGCCTTATTGCATTTAATTCACTTTTGAGGTGTCTAGCTATTTCCTTTAAGAAGTAATCTTCTTTCTTTGGCCCCTTGAATTCTTTCTATCATGGGATTTACTGGACAGATCATACTTAAAAGGGAGTGAGGTATATTGGACCATCTCTTGCTTTTAGTAAATAAGAAGCAAAGGGAAAAACTGTCTAATTATTGCAATTTAACTCATTCTAATGAGCACTATCTATATAAAAATATTGTGGTTATTTTTTTTTCTGCTTCTGTTTGATGTGATTAGCTAAGGTTCTCTCTTCCTCTCCACCCCTTCTTCAGGATTCCTGGGATGGAGGAATTTGCTCTATTTAGTTTGGTTGGAAATGCCACAGATACGGGTCCAGATCTGGTAGGGGCCAGGAAGCCTTAAATGCAGAGAAATTCCACCTCACAGATATGCAGTGTACTGCTAATTCCAGTCTACTGTGTTAAGAATCCAAATAAAGTCTATAGTTTAATACTACTGTACCAATGTTAATTTGTCAGTTTTCATAAATATACTATGGTTATGGAAGATGTTAACAGTAGGGGAAGCTAGGGAAAGGTATATGGAAACTGTCTTTACTATCTTTACTCAGCTGTAAAGCTAAAATTATTTCAAAATAAAAAGGTTTTTGAAAAAAGAACAAAAAAGAATGCATGTCAGTGGTTATGAAGACAATCAGGCAGGAGAATGTGGATATCTCAGTACAAGCTATCCATGAGGGTTGTGGAGTACTAATGACATTTCTTGCATATTGAACAAAAAAATATGTTCCAAGATAAGGTGCCAACATAGAAATTAGGAGTATTGACTGCCTCATTTTCATACAATTTTGTTTAAATTATTTTGTCAGAAAGTTGTTCATACTTTTTAAGCTTGGCTTTGCACATTAGATTTTTCTGAGAGTATTTGGGCACATTCTAAATGGCCCAGACATGAGGAAACTTAAAGCACACGTTTATTGAAGTGAAAAACTCTGAGAAACAGTTTTTTTTCACTGAATTTAAAATTCGTTCTATTTTGCCTTTTGTAAATGTGAATTTGATTTACTTAGATAGGAAAATGAGAAGCTAATCAGATTTTGCCCCTCCTGTGCATGTGCAATACCAGTTCAAATAAGTGATTATTTTTCATTATAATCAAGATTATGTATTATAAATATTTTAAATACCATATCCCATAGTTTAGGCATGTATGTTTTTTAAATGTAACTTCTTAAGAGAAAAATCAGGTTAGAAGTATAGCAGCTAGGAGTGAGAATGAGTTCTTAAAATCAATGATAAAAATGCATGAAGGGACAAGAATACTTAGTCTAATACATTTTCCTGGGTACATATTTATGTGCCATGCTTAACTTCAGAGTTGTATTCTTTGAATAATAACTTGTTATTTATAGAACAAAATAATTTTTCAGAAGATACCCATGTTGGTCGTGGCAAGACTCATTAAACATTTAGTGTTATTCAGTACATCATTAAAATACATGTACAAATTGTTTAAGTTGTCTATCTATATATCAAATATAAAATGTTATTAATGTGCTGAGTGGAGGAGATTTTGGCTAAGTTTTGAATGGGTTTATTGTCATCTAATATTTTGGGAATCTTTCTTTTCTTTAAGGAGACTAAAGGGAACTTTTATTTCTGTGGGTGATCGTGACATACGCATTTAAAAATGAAATGCTTATAGCCAGGATATGGAAGCAACCTAAGTGTCCATCAGCAGATGAATGGATAAAGAAGATGTGGCACATATATACAGTGGAATATTACTCACCATAAAAAGGAATGAAATTGAGTTATTTGTAGTGAGGTAGATGGACTTAGAGGCTGTCATACAGAATGAAGTAAGTCAGAAAGAGTAAAACAAATACTGTATGCTAACACATATATATGGAATCTAAGAAAGAAAAGAAAAAAGGTCATGAAGAACCTAGGGGTAAGACAGGAATAAAGACACAGACCTACTAGAGAATGGACTTGAGGATATGGGGAGGGGGAAGGGTAAGCTGTGACAAAGTGACAGAGTGGCATGGACATATATACACTACCAAATGTAAAATAGATAGTGGGAAGCAACCGCATAGCACAGGGAGATCAGCTTGGTGCTTTGTGACCACCTAGAGGGGTGGGATAGGGAGGGTGGGAGGGAGATGCAAGAGGGAGGAGATATGGGGATATATGTATAGCTGACTCACTTTGTTATAAAGCAGAAACTAACCCAACATTGTAAAGCAATTATACTCCAGTAAAGATGTTAAAAAAATAATTAAAAAATAAAAAATAAAATGCTTAATGGATTCATGAATAAATGGGAACAGATTTGTCTGTCAAAAATTAAATAGCAGTATTCTTTGACTAATATCAAAATCTAATCTAAAATAGTTTTAGCCATTTCATACAGGTGACATCTGTGCTTAAATATAATTTTTCTCTCCCTGTTCTGGCATGACCGTTAATTACTTACTCAATGTAGTTCAACATTTAGTTAATAAATATGTCAAGCTTTTACCATGGTGTTCTTTTTGCAGAGTTGTGAATTTGCAATTAGTTTTAGATTTACAGCATGGTGACAGACAGTGCTGTATAAATAGAGGTTAAACACACAATTTACATATTAATTTCATGATTCATTTATTCAGTGATTTATGTGGATATAGATTGTATTTAATCTCTGTGCTATAGTTGTTTCAGGCATGACGAACAGAATCACTATACTAGCAGAGAAGTAATGATGTCTGTATTGAACTATAGGAAGTTGAGAGGAAAATAAGAAACGTTTGGAAACACGATTCACTATCTTTAATACTCTCTGAGAGGCAAGTGAAAAGCAATAATGGATTTTTAAAAGGACCATGTCTGACAACACTGAGAGTGGGGGAGGAGGGAAGTTAACCAGCTAGCACAGTGTCTTGCACGTAGTAAGCACTGAAACATTTGTTAAATTGCAGTGACTTGAAGTTGAAGATCATGATATATTTTTTTATTTTGAAGATCATGATATATTTTTAAGTCTGGATAAAACTTAAGTTAAACTTTGAGAAGTTGTAAGCAATTCTTTTTAACTGGCTTCTGTTTATTAACCTTGTTTCCTCATGACAAGTACCCCCATAGTTTTAGAATTCTGTTATCCATTCATGTACCTTTATTTGATATTCTTGGTCATATTGATGTAATACTAAAATATAGATTACAGTAAGAGATTTTCTTTCTGCTTATTTGTATTTGAAATATTGATATATCTGAAGGATTGAAATAGATTGCATCATGTAATTTAAAAAAAGTTTGTAGTGAATGTGGGTCAGCTTTAAATTGACCTACTTAAAGTTTTCAACATATTTCAAAAAAAGAACTATTTAAGATAGGTAAATTCTGTATATACACCTCTTTTTGCAATATCAAACCTTATGACAAAGCAGTTTAAATCAGACAAAACTTAATAGTTGTGGTAATATTCCTGGATCAGCTTGGGGGTCTTCAAACTGACCTCATTTTGTTCCTTTTAAATAGGAACCACACTATTGTGGAGAATCCTTAACTTAGTGCTGAGAGATTGAACTTGTTTTGTTCTCAAGAAGATCATGCCCTAAAAACCTGATATTCTCAAGGCCCTCTCCTATGTGAAGGTACAGATGTAAAACCCATTAATGCTCAGCAAGGACTGTGGAATGCTTTCACAGGTCACTGAGCTCGGTTCTCCCAATAGGTAAACTACTTTGGACATCTTTGTATTAACCATGTACTTTTTAAGTCACTAGGGTTAACATTTAGTCTAAGAATTGGAATTTTTGAAGTGAAATTCTAGTGGCATGAAATAATAACAAAAACCAGGCACCATTTATTTAATTTAATAAAATACATCTATTCATATGTTTTTATTTAATCTCTTTTTTAATGCCAGGTTCTTTTACATACTCAAAAGATCTCATTTAATCCTCAAATACCCCCTCAATAAGGTATTATTACTTCCATTTTGCAGATGAAAAATCTGAGCCTCTGAGAGTTTAAGTGGCTTGCCCCATGGCCAATTTATGAGGATTAGAATCCAAATGGGGGCTCCAAAGACTTACTTTTTCTTTCACATCATGTTGTTTCCTGTTAAGGGAAGGAGTTTATGTGTTTGCAAAGTTATCTGAAATATCCCAAGAAGTAAAAATGGAGGATCTAACCCAGGTGCTCAATCTTCAGTCTTGGCAAAATTGATTCCACTCTTAATGTTGCTCAGTCTAATAGTGTCTATGATGATTCCAGTAATTTTAGCTGATTTACTTAGTAGACAAAGTTGATTATTTCTATTGCCTGTGGTGCCTTTTGTTGGTTCAATTCCAATTATTTCTCAAGTTTGGAGTTCCCATATACTTCAGAAAAGTTCTAAGGGCCAAAAGAGTTGGCCCTTAGACCAATGACAATACATGTTCACACTTTTCTGCTCAGTAGTGTCTCAGTGCTTTTCTTGAATGCAGTGGTTTCTTTGATTTCACTCAAAAGTGATGAAAACCTGTTTCCAATAGAGATAATATACAAATCTGTGACCTGTGTTCAGTCCCTGGGGTAATCTAATGACTTAATACAGGGGGATATAGTGGAAAGTAAAGCCCTGGTATCAAAACAACTGGGGTAAAGCAAACAGAAAATTTCACAAGCCAGTTCTTTGGTTCCTCTTCCCCTAATGGTTCTTATCTCATTTCTTCACTCCCGTATTCTATTGCCATGCTGCTTTCCAAAGAGTGAGGCAGGGATTAAGACTTGATTTCATCTGAAAACGTCTTCTGACTACTTAAAATTCACAGCAAGAAGTGCCGGATTTAAAATTGTCAAAAGTGATTGACTAGGAATGGAGGGTGGAGAGGAATTCCTGGGAGGAAAATGCTTAATAGAGTATATGGCATTCTGGGGCCAATACTTGAAATGATAGCTGTTTCCATTTGCTGAGCACTTAATAGGAACTTTTCAACTTTAGCAAATGGAGGATAATAAAATAAACCTCTTCCCATTAAGAAAACTTAGTTTATTATAGCCTTCTGCACTGTGAGCTGTCTTCTCAGCCAATGAGCAATGCCACCTAGAGCATGCATGTGGAGGAAAATTGAAGAAGGGTGAGTGAAGTGGTCATTTTTAAGTAGATTGCCTAGAAAAAGGCAATTTGAACGAACAGGCAGGTATTCTTGGTAAGATTTCAAATATGATCTCAAAAATAAACACTTGAATGCTAAGGGCAGGAAAGGGTGCCAAGTCTTAAATATTCTTCTCCCATATAACCCCACAAAGCTGAATCAATTGCATTTCCATTTATTTAAATAATTTGCATACTATCAGCCGTGTAGTCTCATCTTGGTTTATAAATGAGTTTCTTTTTTTCTTAATAGACATAGAGTTAAATCTCACTTTTAAATCCCTAGAAATTGTAATGTGATGAGTAGCTGACTATAGGGAGCAGGTGTCAAACAATATTTAAATGACATTCTCAACAAAATAAATATTGAACCACCCTGTCACTTTGGTGAGGGAATAATCTGCTCAAAAAAATCCCATTCATTGTATACCGCATCTGACATTTGTTCTCAGGAATTATTTGCAGTTTATCTTATGAGCTGGAGCCTTTTATCAGCACAGCAGTTGAACTACAGTGTGAAAAAATGGTAATTGAGTATTTTATCAAATGCTTCTAACAAAACAGACTTTGCAAATAGTAAATGAAGATTAAAACCATTGCTCGCAGGGATGAACAAATTGGAATGATTTATTATCTGAAGCATCAATATGTCATTGTTCAGAAATAAAATAAAAAGAAACAAACAACCCCAGCTCCCCTCCACATTAACACTCCCCTCCACCACCCCACTCCCAGAGATATGCACCCAAAACACCCTTAGTTGTAGCCAAAGCAGTGAAGGTAAGTACATTTGAATTATTTGAGCTGGTGAAACCGCTAAAGAAAAAGACAGGAGAAAAAGCATCATAATAATAGGCCACCTGCTGCGGGACATTATGTAAGGAAAAGAGACAGTAATAAAAGAACCGTGTTAAAGGAAAGCAACTATAAATTTGTACTTCAGTGCTCCTGATTACAGAAAGAGGATTAAATATAATAAATGGGGCAATTTAGAAAAGTGAATTTACTGCTTATGTTTAACACCTAAGTAGCCAATGCTTTTAAAGTGGGCTTTATCTCACTTATCTAAAATAGCTTTAAAGAATGATGTTAGAAGAATATGCATTGCAGGAGTGCTCAGTCTTAATTATTTTCATTTTGGGATGATTGGATTAAATGCAGCATGTCTGTGTATTCAGACTGTAGCCACCAAGTAGATTAACAACATGAAAATCATTCATAGGGAATTGATATGTTTTTCTCACATTTTATTAAATAAATATTCAGGTTTTCTTTTTTAAGACCAAAGGTCAGAATTAAATTGAGTAAAAGAGAAACCTTTTTTGTGATAGTTCAAGCTACAAAAAAATGGTGTTGTGTGACTCTGGGAATGTCATTGAATGAGAATGTTTAGCTTCCTTCCAGGATGCCAGCAGGATGCCATTGTCTTTGCAGTTCATTCTCTGTGTGAATCTAAGAGCTTACCACTCATGACTACTCACTAAGTACAAATCAAATTCGCTTACATCAGGTAGAAATTCAGGCTGCGGCCATTTAAGGCATGTGAAAAACAATTAGGTACAGCTCTTTTGGTTAGGATAAAGGAAGCTTTATTCTCTTCCCTCATTGCCCCCAAACTTCTATCTCTTTCAGATTTTTGGATATAAAATTCAAGAGGCAATTGATTGTTAACATGCCAAGCATAGAATAATTTTATAAAGAATTCATAAGTTGTTGAATAATATTTTAAAAAGTTAAAGAATCTTCTCCCTTGCAATCATGCACATGGAAACAAAACAATTTTCTGAATGTAGTTTTTGTATAATATATGCTTAAAATATTTATGTGATTTAGATATTGACAGCAACTTGAAAACTGAATTCATCCAGATAGATGCACATAGATTTGAGTAAAGCTAGCAAATTTGTAGAAAAAACAAGATAAAATCAGATGTACTAACTTGCACCTGGGAGAGGACATTCTGAATTAATGAAAAGTTTGAGTTATAGGATATTCCTAAAAATTACAATTATTAAAAAATAACAAAGGGACACATTTTGCAGTCCCCATATTGGAGGTGATGAATATGTTTGTTACCTTGATTGTGGTGATGGTAACATGAGTATATACATATGTCCAAACCAAATTGTATATATTATACCTCAATAAAACTGTGAGAAAAAAGAAATTACGTGTTTCACACGGAAACAAACATTCATGTGTAAACCTATCGCAACATGAGGTATAAACACTACTACACTAGGTACTCAATTCACCATATTCATTTGTGACATTGATGAAAAATTTGATCTTTCCAAACAAATTTTGGATATGATTCTCCTTACAGACACAAAACCAAGAAGTTAGTTATATTTCTGCTGAGGAAAAAAATAAGTTGAATATTTTAATGTTAGCTGGTTAAAATTAGTAAGTCTTGGGAATTCCCTGGTGATCCAGTGGTTAGGACTCGGCACTTTCACTGCCATGGCCTGGGTTCAATCCCTGGTCGGGGAACTAAGATCCCGCAAGCTGCTCGGCACGGCCAAAAAAAAAAAAAATTACTAAGTCTTATTACAAACTGCACTCTAAAAGTATTGGTAATCATGTCAAATATGTTTAAAAAATTAAATTTGAAATGACAATATTTTTCATGGACACTGAATATAAGCTCATTTATTACAATATTTTTTCAACGCTAAAAAGCCAAAAATAAAATCCATCATAGAACAGTGAAAGAAAAAACTACAATTTTTCATGTACATTCAGTAACTGGAATTGCTCTTTTCTGACAGCTATTCTAATGACTATTCTAATGAATAGATATTTATATACATTTGTTGTGGGACTGTGCTTAAGTAGCTTGTTTTCTCAAGTGGGTTAAGTCAGCTCACCTACCACTTTATTTGCACCTATACTAAGTTTTTGCAAACTTCATTTTTGTTAGATAGGATAAAGATATTCAGCATTTTATTTGAGAAAAATCAAGATTAAATCCTTTATATTAAAAGCTTGGTATCTCCAGCAGTTCTTTCCAATCCACGTTAAATTAGATAGGTTCAAACTCAACAGCTTTTAAAAACCTGAAGATGTTACAAAACTGTTCTCTTACAATTTAACCAACAGTGAGTTACTACAGGTAACAATGTAAAAATCTTTCACTAGATTTCTATTTTTATAAAAAATGGGAATATTAGAAATAGTATTATTGAAAGAGAGGTGTTATGGTGTTATAAAAAGATTGGTGGGCTGGACATTAGGAGATGTGAGTTCTGCTGCATGTTGGTCATGTGACTGGAGTAAGCTAACCTCTCTAAGCCTTTGTTGTCTTATTTGTGATACGAGAGAGACTTGATAGATTATTTCCTTTAACTCTTAACGATCTGTGACTTCCTGACCAGAAACTTAGCTCCTGTTTTATAGTTCATGGAACTGTGCTATATAGACTTGTCCCTCACTGTAAAGGTTTCTTTTGGGCTGGAGAAAAAGAATTCCCAAGTTCTCAGCTCTCTGTGGGAAATAACCTTTATCATGATTTTTGCTGAAGTACAAACCTGGGGATAAGATAACAAGAGGGCTGTAACTAACATCTCTAGTCATAAAGGCGCATGAGGAGTTGAGAAGGGATGGATAATCTCCACGATCATTAGGTTCAAAGCCATCTTAAAAGTTTTACCTGATAAGCTCAGCATTGAAATGTACAGAGATCAGTGCATATTATGGGGAGTGAATGTTAACAGTTCCTTGTACTTCCCATGTTTCAATTGAAGCGGTTACTTTTATAAATGAACACACGTAGGCAACACTACTGTGGGAAGGATGAGTGGTAAAACAGATTCTCTCAGTCTTCCTAGAGTGTAGGGGTCTCCTTAAGGGAACATTTATATTTATCTCCAATAGTGCCTGTTGTATTAACTTTCTAAAAGACTAGTGTCACTCTGTATGTTAAAAGACTTGTTACCACTTCCCCCCCCTTTCAGTTGCTGACCAAGTTGCCTAAAACAAAGGCAAAATGTGAAGGTTATCAAAAACAGAAAACATTACCTAATTTTTGTCTTTGGTAATCAGAGTTTTTAAAAAATTCAACCTCGAAACAGAATTCCAATAACATTACTGCTTTATTTTTTGAATAAGTACTAGCTGACTAAAGGTAATTTGATGGACATGCCCTGTCTTTGAACCAATATTTTGAATGTTGAATCAGCACATTTGTGCACAGTATAAAATCGAAGAATAAACAAAGCATTAATTGTGCATTTCTATTTCTTTAGTTAGCACACTTCTAGAGTCATTGGTAGTCTAGTAACTTTGCATCTTATGAAAAAAGTGGTGCCTGCTACAGTGTGGTCCACAGATGCTGAGATCAGAGAGAAAAAAGACGCATTTTACTATCTTAAAGAAGAACTTTGGTAGAGGGGAGATTTTCTTTTAAAGGTAGGTGAGCGCGGAGATTGGAATGGAAATATGTCTGGAGTATGGCAGAACTATCTACACAGTACACATAAATAACATGATCATACCTATTTATGTATATTATGTAGATAATATTAGTTATCAATACAGTTATACATATGATCATGTTATCTATGTGTATAATGTAAATAGTATAATGTATATCTATATATGTAAAAATTAAATTTGTGTGTGTGTGAGTATATGAAAGGAATTGTTTCTTATTCTGTCTGTAAAACTAATGGGATTTCAACTAACAAAATGAAGCTATGTCCAAAGCTATGACTTGAGTTTAGAGGAAAAGCAGGTTCTAGGCAAATGGTTTTCAAACTATCATGGATCAGAAACTCCTGGATGTCTTGTTAAAACACAGATTGCTGAGCCCCACCCCTTCTTTCTGATTTGGTAGGTGTCCTGTGGGACCAAGAATTTGTATTTCTAACAAGTTCCCAGGTGATGCTGATACCACTGGTCTGGGGATCACACTGTTCTAGAATCAATCTACTAGATTTTTCTTTCATATCCAATCTATCTTAACTCTGTAGGAAACAAGGACGGGTGCTAGGGTCAACTCAACTATAGGTAATGAAATGTTTTAAACAATTAAGTTCCAGAACCTCCCTGAAACTTTGTTTCCTAATGCATAGAATGAAGAGATTAGACTTGCATAATTTTGAAGGCCACTACAACGCTGAAATTCTAAAAAAAAAGAGAGATAATGATAATTGATAATATCAAAGTGTATAATTTTACTATAATATATGGCTTCATGAAGTGGTTTATGCAATGTATTTCATGTAAATTTGTAGCATGATCTGGAGGCACCATAGCTTAATAGTTAAAAGTGTAGGTTCTGGAACAGACTGCCTGAATTTGAGTGCTGGCTTTGCTGCTAACTTGCAACGTGAGCTTGGGCATGTTACTTAACTTCTCTGTTTCTCAGTTTTTTCAACATGTTATGTGGTTCCTACCTCATGGAGTTGTAAAGAATAAATTATATTATCCATGTAAAAGTGCATAAAACAATTTCCTGATGGTCAATAGGTGCCATATAACTATCAGTTACTAATATTATTAGTCAGTTATATAAATTTATCTCTACAAAATATTTTATGGAATATTGAACTAATTTTTCTTTTTTTGTCTTTGATATTCAATATCTCCTTTAGATAAAAAATAATTTAGATAGTATCCTGAAATAATCATAATCATGCAGCTCAGATTACTTTCTAAATTATTTTTCTAAATGTTTAAGGCCAAATTTAAATCAATTCAATTTGTTTGATTATTTTTATATTGATGAATGATCATGAGTTTACACTAATGATTAGCCTTGCTTTTGATGTGTAATTTTTGAAAGGAATATATCATTCATTGCTGTGGATGAAACCTTCTGTATACATATACTGAATATTCAGTATCTAAATTTTAGAGAATATTCCACTAAGTTCTAGAAGACAAATTGAGATAAGTGAACATAACTTTATTCATTAGAACTTCCTATACTGTTGAGAAGTGTGTTCATATGAAGGTCTGTGAAGGTAAGAATCTATTTAGGTATAAATAAATATAAATCTGCAGACTGTCTTGACTGTTTTGTCATGGAGAAGTCTGAAATCTGAAAATTTCTAAAGTTACAGATTCTTTTAAAATATTGTGTTTCTTGAAAATCAGTACCTGAAGTGGAGACTGATTGAATGCCTTCTCAAAGATGAATTCATATGTTTTCTCATGTCAGTTCTCCCTGTGTGTCATTAGTCTATTCATTTAGTCATTTTAGGCCTAAGTCACCTCATCTGTAAAATGTGGTCAGAATCAATGGTTTTAAGATCACTTTCAGCCATTATGTTCTGTGATTCTTTTACTATTAGTACTATGAGAAAGTCATTAGAGTAGTGTGCCAAATAGAGATTGTTCATATTCATTGTCTTAATGTTTTAAAACCATTCCTGGCTTAGTATGTTAAGCATATACCCCCAGTTTTTGGCACTAAATGTTATAGTTAGATTCATTGTTGACCTAAATTTCACCATACATCGTCTTCATGACTAATATAGGTAAAACAAGTGCTTATTACATTAATGTCACAGACCACAGCCTGCCAGGTTAAATTCTGACAGCAGAAAATTTGAGGTCAGTCAGAAGGACAAGAGAGAGAGAAAGGACCTAAGAAAATATTTGAAGAGGTAATAGCTGAAAACTTCCCTAACATGGGAAAGGAAACAGTCACCCAAGTCCAGGAAGTACAGGGAGTCCCAGGCAGGATAAACCCAAGGAGGAATATGGCAAGACACATAGCAATCAAACTGACAAAAATTAAAGACAAAGAAAAAACATTAAAAGCAACAAGGGAAAAGTGACATATAACATACAAGGGAACTCTCATAACGTTATCAGCTGATTTCTCAGCAGAAATGTATTGGGGGGAACAGTAGTGGATGAGAACAATTGGCAGGGAAAACAGATGACTAGAAACATAAGGACATTTTTTTTTCTTTCAAGGAAATTAATGATTTCATCTCTGTGGATGAAAAGAGTTGGGTTAAGTTCATTTTATCATGTGTGAAACTGTAATAATAGATTTTATTGCTTTATTCATCTAGTGGAAATGTAATAATCTCAAACTTCTTAAGTTCCTTGAGAAAAGCTAGTGTGCAAATTAAAAGTAATTATAGTGAGTAGCAGCTAACATTTAGTGAATTCTTACTATGTGCTCAGAATTCTTCTAAGTGCTTTATATATATATATACATATATATATGTGTATATATATATATATATATATATATATATATTTTTTTTTTTTTTTTTGCGGTACGCGGGCCTCTCACTGTTGTGGCCTCTCCCGTTGCGGAGAACAGGCTCCGGACGTGCAGGCTCAGCAGCCATGGCTCATGGGCCCAGCCGCTCTGCGGCATGTGGGATCTTCCCAGACAGGGGCACAAACCCATGTCCCCTGCATCGGCAGGTGAACTCTCAACCACTGCGCCATCAGGGAAGCCCTATATATTGACTCATGTAATTCTCACAACAACCTTTGAGTTAGGTACTATTATTATCCCTGTTTTTCAGCTGAGGCACAAAGAAGCTAAGCAATTTGACCCATCTCACATGGCAAGTAAACAGTGAAGCTTAATTGAGGACCTAATAATATACTAGTGATAAGAAATACTCCTTAGAGACTTAATACTAGGTGCAAAATTACCTTCTTACTCAAAGCTACCTGAGCCAAATATACAGTAATAGTAGAGATAATTTTTTTAGAATAAGTTTACAAAACAAAACAATGATGATTCCTCAAAATCAATACCTAGGCTTTATCTAGGAGGGAAGTTGAAGGTGTGGTTAGGCTGTCCTAGAGGTTTGTGCTATGCACTCTATTGTTGCTGTCTTTGAAGAAATGTAAGTGTTGGTGAAAGCCTTTTGGCTTATCACCATATTTGGCTTGAACCTTTAGAGCCAAACCCTACATACCACATAAAGGGACAATCCACTGCCATGTATTTTAGTGACTCTGCCAGTAGTCTGCTTATTTTTTTAAAAAATGTAAGTTCTGATAATACAGATAATCAAAATTCACAATTCAGAGAATAATCTGGTCTTCTGTAAGGGCAGGGAGAAAATTTTCTGCCCCGTATAAAGAACTCAACAATTCACTGGATGGATCTTTTTTAATATCCTCAATCCATAGAACCTGATATCTTCTTTTACCAAAGGCAGGACTAAAACCTAAAACTATATTAAAATGGGACAAAGTTTATGTAGAAATGAAATGTTAGGCATCAACATTCTTAACTGTACAGCAGAATGGGCTGAAATTATAGAACTTAATCGTTGCTCTCTAATGGGGTTCTTTAAGATTTGTCATTTTGCGTTAAAAATTACTCTCAGACTTTTAAGTCTTTGCTGTTTGGTTGTATATATATACTATTATTATCTATTAGGTTTGAATTTTTAAGCTAATGGAATGATTGTTTCTAAATATAAG
Source organism: Orcinus orca (assembly GCF_937001465.1). Lineage (NCBI taxonomy): Eukaryota > Metazoa > Chordata > Mammalia > Artiodactyla > Delphinidae > Orcinus > Orcinus orca. The sequence goes on from NC_064580.1 coordinate 75,655,377, forward strand.
GCTTTCAGAAAAGTGAATAAGTATTAATTCTCCACTCACTCTTCTAAGTGGAAAACAACCTAAAATGAAATTCATCTTTTAATTATATTTTTTCTTAAAAAATTAATGAACTCTCACATCTATTTTCTAATTTATATTCAGAAAATTCTTCAATTGGGTAAAGTTGGGTTGGGGTGGGAATGCATGCAGATTGTAGAAATTCATGTTTTCAATTGGGTGTATTTTGGTTAACACAAAGTTGAATGACTTATAGAGCTTTGAAGGCTGATATTGGAACCTAATGCTGATGATCCTTAGACTTTGGTACAAAATATGACTTTGAATAGTAAAACCATTGTTTCTACACTGATACTGAATACAGAAAAGAAACAACACATAGATTTCTTTTTGAGACTATAAGAGGGGACCTGTGATAATGAAGCAAGTTGGAGGGAAAATGAGACAATGATTATTAAGTAAATTTCTCCATATACATACTTGTGAATAACTCACTCTATATAAAATAGTTATGAATCACATGTAATTTGCCAGCACCTCTAAAAGTCATTTGGATTACAAGACATGGTTAGTTAGAAGTTGGATTAATTTCAGGTCAGATTTTTCTATAAATTTATAAGTTTACTTCCTCAGTAGTCATTGATTCTGATGCTTCAAAACCACAAGAACGTAAAAATCTCTTCACTCTTCATACTTGCACATATTTTAGCAATTTTTCTTCTAACTCATTGATTATCACTCTTGCCAAATGCATTATTATATTTGGATAATAGGAAGACAGGGTGTAGACTCAACAGTATTTGAAGTATTGTTTTCCATTTGATTTGACAATGTGCAGATTTCATCTGTTTCACTTTTAACATGTGAGTGAATACAGATATCCTTTTTGGGTGCTTAAAGGTTCCCCAAAGAGGGAGATATCTCCCCTTTTTAAAAAAAGCATCAAAATAAATCAAATTAATATTTAGACAAATGTCTAAAAAAACCTTCAATTTGTATAAATAAATTAATAAACCAATTAACTATTTCTTGGTTGTCTACTATGTGTCCACTCTATAATAGATATTGTAGGGGAAATTTATAAGAAATATAAGATGTTTGGGCACTCACACAGCTTATAGGCTCCTGTAGGAGTCAAGACACACACAAAAGAGTACACAACAGCCCTATAGCAAGTAAGTGCAAAATTGTATACTATGGAGAAGAAGTGCTCTAGGAGGACAGAGGAGAGATAGTCTCATCAAGACCCCTCAAAAATTAGTTTGTTTGACTCGCTGTGTTAATGCTGTCCTTTTCTGTTGATGCTGTTCAGCTCCTCAATATTTCCTGCCCCACCCCCTGCTCAAATTTCTACTTGCAATATTTTAAGGCTAATTCAAATATTACCCTTTCCTTGAGTCCCCCCAGTTAGATTTGATTTTTCCCTTTTCTGTGTGTAGAATATTGTAACACAATGTTTCTAATATTTTGTCTCTAGTGCCTATCACAGTGCTTTGCTCATAATAGAATTTCAATATATGTTTGTTCAATGGAATTGTTATTAAAGATGGGAACTGTATAGAAGCTGAGCCCTGAGAGATGAGTAGGAATTGGTTAAGCAGAGAAAAGTAAGGAATACAGTTATGGGGGTGCAATTGAATTTAGCAATGTTATAAGCAGTAGAAAAGTGCATTCTAAAATATAGTTTTATTTGAGTATAATAAAGGTATTTTTACACTTTCCATTGTATTCCCCAGAACCAATGGCTATCAGTGTAAGAGCTAAGATATGCTACCTCAAATTTTATTATGCCCTTGTTAAAATAGTTTTATAAAAAGGCTTAGTGGGCTTCCCTGGTGGCGCAGTGGTTGAGAGTCCGTCTGCCAATGCAGAGGACACGGGTTCGTGCCCCGGTCCGCGAAAATCCCACATGTCACGGAGCGCCTGCGCCCCTGAGCCATGGCCGCTGAGCCTGCGCGTCCAGAGCCTGTGCTCCGCAACGGGAGAGGCCACAACAGTGAGAGGCCCGCGTACCGCATAAAAAAAAAAAAAAAAAAAGGCTTGGTGTGTTTTTAATTATCCTTCTTAAAATAATACCTATGATGTTAAATATATTATTTTAATGGAAGAGGGCATTTTGAGAAGAGTGGGGAATAAAGTAAAAGATGATAAAATTTAACTTGGATTAAGAGAGAACTTAAGAGTAAATGATAAGAAAGTTGTTTATTGTAGAGGTCACTCTCTGAAGGTAGCTAGAGTATAGAGGTAAAACAACTCAAAAAAAAAAAAAAAGAACATGAGGAAAACTGCCTTGTGTGAGCATTACTAAGATAGTTTGGATTGAGAAAGATTGGACACCTAATTAAAGGGTTGGAAAGATCTCTAGTTATTTCTGATGCAGAGTGAAAATGACATAAACCTGTACCGTTGAAGAGCAACTAGGTTTAGATTGCTGTCAAGTTGAATTGTATGGATCAATTCAGAAGTCAACTCAAGTGAGGTGGTGTACATCAGAGAAAAGTCCCTGCAAAGATTTGCTTGATAATTCCATATCATAAGGTCAGTTGAAAATCTTTTTTGAATAAACAAAATCTTTCCCTAACATAGTAAATACTGCGAGACTTAATTGGATAATGTAGCTTTTATCAATATATCAGCAAGTCTGTGGCTCTCTTGGTTTTGTGTATCAGTTGTAATAATTTTTTGGGGGGGGAGAGGACTAAAGATTTTGACTGCTGACAGGACCACAAAAGAGCTTCCCCCCACTCCAAGTGGTTGTCTTCCTCTCTAACAAAGATGACATCCAAAGAGGGGATATACAAATGACCCCATGCCACTCAACAGACAAACCAATTATTTGATAATAGAGAGATTTTTTAAAACTATGCATTCATGTCTCTGTTACCATTCATAAACCTTTTTATACTGCCCCAGTTATCTGTATATGTATTTTAGGAAAACAAAATTATAGAAATAAAAAGTTATATGTTTTTACAAGTAATATATAGTTATATCTGTCTTTCAAAAGGTCTTATTACTTCACTTTTACTTTCAATTAGCCCTATACATTAATTTCCTATTTGTTTATGAAAGAATGAGCATTTCCTTTTTTTCTGAAATCTCCTACTATATTTGAATAGGTTGCCCAGCCAAATTTCCTAGGATTTCTATTACTTACTGGTTGTTAGTTACAACTCAGTTCTAATTTACTCAGTCAATTTTAATGTACTCTTTTTGGCCTCTATTTAACACACTTAAATTGTTATATATTAAGTGATGCCTTAGTCAGTGTCCTAAAAGAATACACATATTCCTATTGGTCCCTACTGAGAACGCACACTATAGCTAATAAGTGGGAAAGGTCTCCTTTAAAACAAATATTCCATCAAATAACATAGAAAATTACTAAAAAGAGTTTCAGCATATCACCATTTAGATTTTCTTCAGATTAAAAACAAAAGCATATTTTTGATATAAAGTTAGTCAATATGGGATATGATTTTTGAGAGATCTATATTATTATGGTACTGTGGGAAATAAAAAAAGATTAGTTCACCTGCAAACAAGCCATGCTCTCGATATCAGTAACCTTTGGGAAAATCAGAAATGTTTAGCATTTCCAAATTTTATGATTCTGGTTTAATAGGGTTACACCCAGATTCATATTTAAGAGAAACCCTGTAGGTCATAAAAATAATATGCTTATTATTTTTCACAGTTGATTCTAATGTTTAGAACACTTTCTTTTGATCTTTACAGAATGTGCATTTTAGATCTAGGTATCCTATTTTGGTATTTTTATATTTTTCCTTTAGAGAATATTATTCGAGTGCATCATGCACCAGAAGTTTCAAGGTCAGCATTACTTCACAGTTGTAATAGTCCCAACAGAAAGATAAATATATATTGACTGAGGCTGGAGTTCCAGTTCTTTCATTTGCTGAAGGTCAACAGCCCCTTAGAGGTACTTTCTAACCTTCAAATGTCTATAGGTTAAATTACTGATGAATCACTGCACTTTTCTAAATGGAGGAAACCTACATTGCACTGGGAAGCAGCCCGATATATTGTCTTTTGACTGATGTAATTCTGAACAAGATGGGAAGCAATTTCAATTCAGGCCCAGTTCCAAAACTTTATGGAAATGACTGTAAAACTGACCACTCAGGCTGAATATACTGGCCAAAAAAAGACTTAGTGGCACCATTTCTTTTACAAACCTGAGTTGAAACGTTGTCTTAGGATAGATTTAGAATGAGCTGACAATTTAAATTCTCAATCATGTAAAGATTTTAAATTATGTAATTACTGAAGGCATATAGTATTTAAAAGACTGGGAGTGTTGGGGAAAGAATTAATTAATAAAAACAATAAAGGGCATCACAAAAGAGGGTAATATAAAAACCATCTTCAGTGAATACAAAATGATTTGAGGCTTGAGGTAATTATGTAGCACAGAGTATTGAAGGCAGCACAGCAGGACATAGTAAAACTAAATGAGACACGACTTTGCACATTTCTACTGGCATGTTTTAGAGAATTTGATCCCTGCAGGTCAGGGTTGAAAGAACTAAACAGGCAGAATAAAGAAGAATGCATTGCAGCTGGTGAATTCTTTTCCTCCTGGTTTACATATAATGAAGTAATACATCAAAAAGAGTTTAAACCACAAACCTTATTGTGTAATTTAAAACTTCTTTGTAGTTTAGTAAAAATTCTATTACAGAAAGTTGATACCACAACACCATTTTGATACTGTCCTTTCAAAAATGATTTCATGTTAAATTATTTAAATTTTAATTATAGATGATACTAATTTAGAATCACTTAATTAAAATCTTGGATGGAATAATAATTTAAAATAACTTTTTGTAAACTTTTTATTTTATATTGGAGTATAGTTGATTAACAATGTTGTGATAGTTTCAGGTGTACAGCAAAGTGATTTAGTTATACATATACATGTATCTATTCTTTTTCAAATTCTTTTCCATTTAGGTTATTACATAATACTGAGCAGAGTAGGTCTTTGTTGGTTATCCATTTTAAATATAGCAGTATGTACATGTCGGTCTCAAACTCCCTGACTATTCCTTCCCCCTATCTTTCCCCCCTGGTAACCATAAGTTTGTTCTCTAAGTCTGTGAGTCTGTTTCTGTTTTGTAAATAAGTTCATTTGTATCATTTCTTTTTAGACTCTGCATATAAGTGTTATCATATGGTATTTCTCTTTCTCTTTCTGGCTTACTTTCACTCAGTATGACAATCTCTAGGTCCATCCATGTTGCTGCAAATGGCACTCTTTCTTTCTTTTTAATGACTGAGTAATATTTCATTGTATATAGGTACCACATCTTCTTTATCAATTCATATGTCAATGGACATTTAGGTTGTTTCCATGTCTTGGCTATTGTAAACAGTGCCCCAATGAACATAGGGGTGCATGTATCCTTTCAGACCATGTTTTTCCCCAGATGTATGCCCAGGAGTGGGATTGCAGGATCATATAGTAGCTCTGTTTTTTTTGGAGTACAGGCCTTTTGTCTCCTTAGTTAGGTTTATTCCTAGGTATTTTATTCTTTTTGATGTGATGGTAAATGGGATTGCTTCTTGAATTTCTCTTTCTGATCTTTCCTTGTTAGTTTATAGAAATGCAACTGATTTCTGTGCATAAATTTTGTAACCTGCAACTTTACCAAATTCATCGATGAGCTCTAGTAGTTTTCTGGTAGCATCTGTAGGATTTTCTATGTATAGTATTATGTCATCCGAAAACAGTGACAGTTTAGCTTCTCCTTTTCCAATTTGAATTCCTTGTTTCTTTTTCTTCTCTGATTGCCATAGCTAGGACCTCCAAAACTATGTTGATAATAGTGGTGGGAGCTCTCAGCTTTTCATCATTGAGTATGATGTTAGCTGTAGGTTTGCCATATATGGCCTTTATTATGTTGACGTATGTTCCCTCTATGTCCACTTTCTGGAGAGTTTTTATCGTAAATTGGTGCTGAATTTTGTCAAGAACTTTTTCTGCATCTATCGAGATGATCATATGGATTTTATTCTTCAATTTGTTGATATGGTGTATCACATTGATTGACTTGAGGATACTGAAAAATCCTTGCATCCCTGGGATAAATCCCACTTGCTCATGGAGTATGATCCTTTTAATGTATTGTTGGATTCAGATTGCTAGTATTTTGTTGAGAATTTTTCCATCAATGTTCATCAGTGATATTGGCCTGTAGTTTTCTTTTTTTGTGGTATCTTTTTTTTTAAACATCTTTACTGGAGTATAATTGCTTTACAGTGTTGTGTTAGTTTCTGCTGTATAACAAAGTGAATCAGCTACATGTATACATATATACCCATATCCCCTCCCTCTTGCATCTCCCTCCCACCCTCCCTATCCCATGCCTCTAGGTGGTCACAAAGCACCGAGCTGATCTCCTTGTGCGATGAAGCTGCTTCCCACTAGGCATCTATTTTACATTTGGTAGTGTATATATGTCAATGCTACTCTCTCACTTCATCACAGCTTACCCGTCCCTCTCTCTGTGTCCTCAAGTCCATTTTCTACATCTGCGTCTTTATTCCAGTCCTGCTGCTAGCTTTGTCAGAACGATTTTTTTTTTTAGATTCCATATATATGTGTTAGCATATTGTATTTGTTTTTCTCTTTCTGACTCACTTCATTCTGTATGACAGTCTCTAGGTCCATCTACCTCACTACAAATAACTCAATTTCATTTTTCAACGGCTGAGTAATATTCCATTGTATATATGCGCCACATCTTCTTTATCCTTTCATCTGTCGATGGACACATAGGTTGCTTCCATGTCCTGGCTATTGTAAATAGTGCTGCAATGAACATTGTGGTACATGTCTCTTTTTGAATTATGGCCATCTCAGGGTATATGCCCAGTAGTGGGATTGCTGGGTCGTATGGTAGTTCTATTTTTAGTTTTTTAAGGAACCTCCATACTGTTCTCCATAGTGGCTGTATCAGTTTACATTCCCTCCAACAGTGCAAGAGGGTTTCCTTTTCTCCACACCCTCTCCAGCATTTATTATTTGTAGATTTTTTGATAATGGCCATTCTGACTGGTGTGAGGTGATACCTCATTGTAGTTTTGTTTGCATTTCTCTAATGATTAGTGATGTTGAGCATCCTTTCATGTGTTTGTTGGCAATCTGTATATCTTCTTTGAAGAAATGTCTCTTCAGGTCTTCTGCCCATTTTTGGATTGGGTTGTTTGTTTTTTTGATATTGGGCTGCATGAGTGGCTTGTATATTTTGGAGATTAATCCTTTGTCAGTTGCTTCATTTGCAAATATTTTCTCCCATTCTGAGGGTTGTCTTTTGCTCTTGTTTATGGTTTCCTTTGCTGTGCAAAAGCTTTTAAGTTTCATTAGGTCCCATTTGTTTATTTTTGTTTTTATTTCCATTTCTCTCGGAGGTGAATCAAAAAGGATCTTGCTGTGATTTATGTCATAGAGTGTTCTGCCTATGTTTTCCTCTAAGAGTTTGATAGTGTCTGGCCTTACATTTAGGTCTTTAATTGATTTTGAGTTTATTTTTGTGTATGGTGTTAGGGAGTATTCTAATTTCATTCTTTTAAATATAGCTGTCCAGTTTTCCCAGCACCACTTATTGAAGAGACTGTCTGTTCTCCATTGTATATTCCTGTCACCTTTATCAAAGATAAGGTGTCCATATGTGTGTGGGTTTATCTCTGGGCTTTCTATCCTGTTCCATTGATCTATCTTTCTGTTTTTGTGCCAGTACCATATTTTCTTGATTACTGTAGCTTTGTATTATAGTCTGAATTCTGGGAGCCTGATTCCTCCACCTCCGTTTTTCTTTCTCAGGATTGATTTGGCCATTCAGGGTCTTTTGTGTTTCCATACAAATTGTAAATTTTTTTGTTCTAGTTCTGTGAAAAATGCCATTGGTAGCTTGATAGGCATTACATTGAATCTGTAGATTGTTTTGGGTAGTATAGTCATTTTCACAATGTTGATTCTTCCAATCCAAGATCATGGTATATCTCTCCATCTCTTTGTATCATCTTTAATTTCTTTCATCAGTGTCTTATAGTTTTCTGCATACAGGTCTTTTGTCTCCTTAGGTAGGTTTATTCCTAGGTATTTTATTCTTTTTGTTGCAGTGGTAAGTGGGAGTGTTTCCTTAATTTCTCTTAGATTTTTTTTCGTTAGTGTATAGGAATGCAAGAGATTTCTGTGCATTAATTTTGTATCCTGCTACTTTATGAAATTCATGGATTGGCTCTAGTAGTTTTCTGGCAGCATCTTTATGATTCTCTATGTATAATATCATGTCATCTCTTTGGTTTTGGTATCAGGGTGATGGTGGCCTCGTAGAATGAATTTCGGAGTTTTCCTTCCTCTGCAATTTTTTGGAACAGTTTTAGAAGGTTAGGTGTTAGCTCTTCTCTAAATGTTTGCTAGAAATTGCATGTGAAGCCATGTGGTCCAGTACTGTTGTTTGTTGGGAGCTTTTTAATCAGAGTTTCAATTTCAGTACTTGCAGTTGGTCTCTTTATATTTTCTATTTCTTCCTGGTTCAGTCTTGGGACATTGTACCTTTCTGAGAATTTGTTCATTTCTTCCAGGTTGTCCATTTTATTGGCATAGAGTTGCTTTTAGAATCTCTTATCATCTTTCGTATTTCTCTTCTGTCAGTTGTAACTTTTCCTTTCTAATTTTATTGATTTGAGTCATCTCCTTTTTTTTTTGGTTGAGTTGGGCTAAGGGTTTATCAATTTTGTTTATCTTTTCAAAGAAGCAGCTTTGAGTTTCATTGATCTTTACTATTGTTTTCTTTGTCTTATTTCACTTATTTTTGCTCTGGGTTTTATGAATTCTTTCCTTCTAGTAACTTTAGGATTTGTGTGTTCCTTTTTCTCTATTTGCTTTAGGTGTAAGGTTAGGTTGATAATTTGAGGTTTTTAATGTTTCCTGAGTTAAGATTGTATTGCTACAAAGTTCCCTGTTAGAACTGCTTTTACTACATGCCATAGGGTTTGGATCATTGTGCTTTCATTCTCATTTGTCTCTAGGTATTTTTTGATTTCCTATTTGATTTCTTCACTGATCCATTGATTGTTTAGTAGCATATTGTTTAGCCTCCATGTGTTTGTGCTTTTTTACAGTTTTTTTTATTGTAGTTTATTTCTAATCTACTAACATCGTGGTCAGAAAAGATGCTTGACATACTTTCAATTTTCTTAAATTTACCAAGTCTCGCTTTTTGGCCCAGCATGTGGTCAATCCTGGAGAATGTTCCGTGTGCACTTGAGAAGAATGTGTATTCTGCTGCTTTTGGGTGGAATGTTCAATAAATATCAATTAAGTCCATCTGGTCTAATGTGTCATTTAAGGGCTGTGTTTCCTTATTGATTTTCTGCCTGTATGATCTGTCCATTGATGAATGTAGGGTGTTGATGTCCCCCACTATTATTGTGTTATTGTTGATTTCTCCCTTTATGGCTGTTAGTATTTGCTTTATATATTGAGGTGCTTCTCTCTTGGATGCATAAATATTTACAATTGTTATATCTTCTTCTTGGATTGATCCCTTGATCACTGTGCAGTGTCCTTTTTTGTCTCTTGTAATAGTCTTTACTTTAAAGTCTATTTTGTCTGATATGAGTATTGCTACTCCAGCTTTCTTTTGATTTCCATTTGCATGGAATATCTTCTTCCATCCCCTCACTTTCAGTCTGTATGTGTCCATAGGTCTGAAGTGGGTCTGTTGTAGACCGCATATATATGGGTCTTGTTTTTTTATCCATTCAGCTAGTCTATGTCTTTTGGTTGGTGCATTTAATCCATTTACATTTAAGGTAATTATCTATATGTATGTTCCTATTACTATTTTCTTAATTGTTTTAGGTTTGTTTTTGCAGGTCTTTTTTCTTCCATTTGTCTCTTGTTCTCTTCTCTTGTGGTTTAATGACCATCTTTAGTGTTGTGTTTGGGTTGCTTTTTCTTTTTTGTTTGTGTATCTACTGTAGTTTTGGGGTTTGCTATTCCCATGAGGTTTTTTTTTTTTTTGGCGGTACGTGGGTCTCTCACTGTTGTGGCCTCTCCCGTTGCGGAGCACAGGCTCCAGATGCGCAGGCTCAGTGGCCATGGCTCACGGGCCCAGCCGCTCCGCGGCATGTGAGATCTTCCCAGACCGGGACACAAACCCGTGTCCCCTGCATCAGCAGGCGGACTCTCAACCACTGCGCCACCAGGGAAGCCCTCCCATGAGGTTTTGATATAGCAGTCTATATATGTACAGTGTTGTTTGAAGTTGTTGGTTTCTTTCCCACCTAGAGGAGTTCCTTTAGCATTTATTGCAAAGTTTGTCTGGTGGTGCTGAATTCTCTTAGCTTTTACTTGTCTATAAAGCTTTTGATATCTTTATCAAGTCTGAATGAGAGCTTGCTGGTTAGAGTATTTGTGGGTTTAGGTTCTTCCTTTTCATCACTTTAAATATATCATGTCCCTCCCTTCTAGCCTGCAGAGTGTCTGCTGAGAAATCAGTTTATAACCTTATGGGAGTTCCCTTGTATGTTATTTGTCATTTTTCCCTCGTTGCTTTTAATATTTTTCTTTGTCTTTAATTTTTGTCAGTTTGATTACTATGTGTTTCGGTGTGTTCCTCCTTGGATTTATCCTGCACGGGACTCTCAGCATATCCTGGACTTAGGTGACTATTTCCTTTCCCATGTTAGGGAAGTTTTCACCTACTATCTCTTCAAATATTTTCTCAGGTCCTTTCTCTCTCTTCTTCTGGGACCCCTATAATGCAAATGTTGTTGCATTTAATGTTGTCCCAGAAGTCACTTAGACTGTCCTCATTTCTTTTCGTTCTTTTTTCTTTATTCTTTTCTGTGGCAGTGTTTTCCTCTATTCTGTCTTCCAGGTCACTAATCCATTCTCTGCCTCAGTTATTCTGCTACTGATTCCTTCTAGTGTATTTTTTATTTCAGTTATTTTATTGTTCATCTCTGTTTGTTTGTTCTTTAGTTCTGAAGGTTTTTCTTAAACACGTCTTGCAACTTCTCGATCTTTGCCTCCATTCTTTTTCCGTGATCCTGGATCATCTTCACTATCATTATTCTGAATTCTTTTTCCTGAAGGTTGCCTATCTCCACTTCACTTAGTTGTTTTTCTGGGGTTTTATCTTGTTCTTTCATCTGGAACATAATCTTCTGCCTTTTCATTTTGTCTAAATTTCTGTGATTGTCATTTTCGTTCCACAGGCTACAGGATTATAGTTCTTCTTGCTTCTGCTATCTGCCCTGTGGTAGATGAGGCTATCTGAGATGCTTCTGCAAGATTCCTGATGGGAGGGACTGGTTCTGGGAAAAGCTAGGTCTTGTCCCTCTGGTGGGCAGGGCTGTGCTCAGTAAAACTTTAATCTACTTGTCTATTGAAGGGTGGGGCTGTGTTCCCTCCCTGTTGGTTGTTTGGCCTGATGTGACCCAGCACTGCAGCCTACAGGCTGTTTGGTGGGGCCAATGGCGGCCTGTGGGAACGCTCACACCAATGAGTACTTCTCAGAACTGCTGCTGCCAGTTTCATTGTTCCTGCAGTGAGCCACAGCTGCCTCCTGCCTCTGCAAGAGACCCACAATACTAGCAGGTTGGTCTGGCCCAGTCTCTTATGGGGTCACTTATTTTTTCCCCTGGGTCCTGGTGCACACAAGACTTTGTGTATGCCCTCCAAGAGTGGAGTTTCTATTTCCCCCAGTCCTGTGGAAGTCCTGAAATCAAATCCTGCTGGCCTCAAAGCCAGGTTCTCTGGGGACTCCTCCTCCCATTTCCAGACCCTCAAGCTGGGAAGCATGGTGTGGGACTCAGAAATTTCACTCCAGTGAGAGAACTTCTGTGGTACAATTGTTTTCCATTTTGTGGGTCACCCACCCAGCAGGTATGGGATTTGATTTTATTGTGATTGTATCCCTCCTACCTTCTTGTTGTGGCTTCTACTTTGTCTTTGGATGTAGGGTATCATTTTTGGTAGGTTCCAGCACTTTTTTGTCAGTGGTTGTTCAGCAGTTACTTGTGATTCCAGTGTTCTCATAAGAAGAGGTGAGCGCATGTCCTTCTACTCTACCATCTTGAGGTAATTCCAAGATAACTTTTTTAAACAAAAATTATTTGTGAAAATCATATATGAAATATCTTAATACAACCTATTGGTATAATTTGTGACAAATGTATCACCTCAATTATAATTAAAATTTAATCTTTACTATTAGTAGAGCATATGTTCAAATTTTCCTATAAAATATAAGAATCAATGGCTGTATCTTCCATAAATTTATATCAGAGGAATAATCTCTTTTCTATCATTAACCTTTTTATTATTAGACCCTCCTTGTTATTTTGCTTTCTTCTAATTTGTCTATAAGCTGAATAAAAACGGAATCCTTTTGATTTCAAATACATTTTGATTTCAAATAGAGATTTTGAGATTTACATGTTGATTATAAAGGGCTCTGGTGAATTTGATTATGTATGTACTTGTGTTATTATATTTTATAGGGTTTAGTAATTTTATTATACAGGATTATTCTTGAGAAATCAGGTTGTGGAGGATATGTAGAGACTGCACACAGAAGATAAAATCATAGATGTTACTGGCAGTATATTGTTTGAAGACAGGGAGCCCAGAAACAGGGATGCAGCACATATATACACACATTCCATAATACTCCCATTCACAAACATACTTTTTCTGGTTTCAAAGACATATACAGAAACATAAAATTATATACAGAAGCAAAATCTGAGTAGTTAAGGCAATGAAAACTCTCCAATTCTACCAATACAAGGTGTCAATCTGGTAACCTTATAAAGCGTGACAAGTAGCTCAATATTCACATATCATAGGGTTAAAGAAAAAAAAAGAGCTTTGACCTTCCTAGATACGTTCTTTCCAATGACCAAGGGACAAATGAGACCAAGTTAACAGTCCATGGTCACAGCTGGCTCTCATTATGGTTTGTTACAACCTGTATCACTACCCAGTGATAGAAAGTGCCTTTCTGCTTTTGGTGTAAAAAATTAATTTGTCAGTTGTATTGGTCTGTGAGCAGCTGTCTGGACACTAAAGCATACAGCAACCCCATCATAGGAGGTTAGTTGTACTAGGAATAGGTGGTCCTGTGATCATATGATTTCATTTTATGTAGAACATTTCAGAATTTCTGCCTTCTTAATGAAATCGCTTTCTGACAAGAGTAATGACAAAAGGAGAATTTATTGGAATTCAGTCAGAATGTATGAGACTGTTAAATTACTCTACTGCAAGTGAATCAGGAGCTAAGTGTGTGAAATTGGAGGTAGCTGAATTGTGAGTGGTGATAATACTCAGTGGTCACACCAAATTATGTTGGCTTAGAAAATGTTTCATGCTCTACTCATACTGCTGTCAGAAGAATAATAGCTGGATAAAAGAAAAAGTAAAGATATTTCCTCTAGTAGATAATTCTACCTATTTATAGATGGTCAATGGGATATTAATAGGGAGGCCATATAATTTATCTTCCATACTGGAACATTATTGAGGGTGAAACTGGGAGTGCCATTAATAATTACTTCAATTCAATGGGCATAAACTAGGAAGGACTGTTTTAGACAAATTGGGATGTATAAATACCTTAAGAATGAGATGGAGGGCTTCCCTGGTGGTGCAGTGGTTGAGGGTCCGCCTGCCGATGCAGGGGATGCAGGTTCGTGTCTTGGTCCAGGAGGATCACACGTGCCGTGGAGTGGCTAGGCCCGTGAGCCATAGCCGCTGAGCCTGCGTGTCCGGAGCTTGTGCTCTGCAGCGGGAGAGGGCTGCATACCACAAAAAAAAAAAAAAAAAGAATGAGTTGGGAAACTTTACGAGGTAGTTCCACAGGTGACTCAGGACCGGCCAATAGTGAAACTCATTGTCATCTGCCTAGTACTGAAGTGACATTTGTATAAATGAATCAATTTCCATATAATATGTATTTACTTTATAACATGAGGATATAATATAGTTCCTGAGCCTGTTGAGTCTATGGATTTTTCTTCTGAGACCTAAAGAAGTTTGAATGTGGTAGGGTGTTGCAATATCATTGGATGGAAATGACTCATACAATGGCTGCCATCAAAAGTGATATAATTCTGTAATTTCTACTAGTGTTTTGACCTTTTTGGCCTATTTCCAGTTTCTATTTCCTTCTTAGAATTTTTTGTTTGAGACTGATTTACAATCTAACAAAATGTAGTATGTTTTATTTGCTTCCCTTTTGAACCCTATTTTTTCTGCACATCTGACTAATATGGATATTCTAGTTAAAAGAGAGGCTTGAGAAAAACACTCTTAATTCTCATTTGCTCTGATGCTTTCTCACTGTGGCCTCTTAGACAAATGACTAAGTGGTTTTGTTAACATCTTTATGAAGTTTTATAATAAACTGTGCATTTATTTTATGCAACTTCCTTAGGTTTTTCAGCTGAAAGACGATATAGCCACATGGAGTATTATTATCTCAATAGAACCACAAGCTAAGTGCTTTATAGGTGTAATAGTCATCCACAAGTCTTTAATTCACTGTTCAAAATGCTGTTGAAAAGAATATTTTTCTAATTTTGAAAAGGCTGAATTAGATCAATTGTTCCAATGCCTCTGAATTATTTTCATAGAAAAAGGTTTCAAAGTTCAGGTGCAACTTGTAAATGATGGCAAAAATTATTTTAGCTGTGAGCTGCTTGGCTAGTTCATATTTGTTTCTGTACTTCTGCACCTTTGATGTATAACTAGATCTATTTAATTTTCATAATATTTTGAGAAAAAAACAATTCAGTTTAAAATTTTTTTGTGACTGTGTAACTGTGCTGTTGAAAGATAAGGAGACTCACGCCACCCTCTTCATTGGCTAAGAGGAAATATAATCATCAATGTACTCTCTTAGTTCAGTCCATTGTCACGTTGCATTATTTCTTAATTTGTATCTTTAGATTCTGAGATATGTTGAGTTTGGAAAGTTCCTCTTTACTCTGTCAACATCTTTGTTTCTTTTAAAATAATTTTCCACTTTTTAACGCACATATTTTAGTAGCCTCAAACTTTACTTTTGTGAGCTACACAACCACTTTTCATGAATATATAGTATCTTTTTTTTTGAAGGAGACTAGGTAATGCCAGTTGCATTTTGTAATTAAGTTACTCTGGGTCAACCTTTGCACAATAAGTAAGAAGCAGTTTTATCATGATTCCTATGTTACATGCAGTTGAGTTCACCTTTCTTTACCTCACTCCTGTACCCTAAATGAGGATTTTCATTCTACTTCTGCCTTTTTATATCCAGTGACATGTGAATATAATGATTATGTTTATGCAGTGACTGTGAAAGTGCTCAGCACAAAGTAGGTGCTTCTTTGCTGAATATGATTTGGCCATAAAATTTAGTTCTGTAACTCATAAAGATTTGTATGCTGAGATATGATTACCTAAGGAATATTCAGGACTACCGGGAGTTGTGATGGTTGCTTTAGTCTAGGTTTTACCTATAGTAACAGAAAAAGGTGAATACCTCCTCCAAATCTGTTTCATATTCTGAGAAGTCAGGTTATTCCATAACTTGAAAAAGATGTCATTGCTCATTCAAATGAAGAAGCAAAGGTTTCCAAATAATGTGCATCCACATAGAGCTCAGCTTAAAATCAGGGGCATTTGTAGCATTTCTCCCCATTTGGCCTCTTCCATCTGTCAGCATTTTGAGAAGGGTGTATGCATTTGCAAGCAAGTAGCCTTTCCATAAAATTTGCAGGTTGCTGACAGTAACAACATAAAACCTATTTTAGATATTCTCATTCTATATTTTTTTAGTATACAGTCATCCCAGATAAAACACTTAATGAAGAAACTTTAAGGAACTACTACACTTTACTTCTTTGTGAAAGAAAATTGCACCATGGTGATTGAGAAAAAGGTGTCTCTAATTCAGTGCTGATAATGTTAGGTTTTAATGGGATTTCACGTTACTGGTAGAATTTCTCAGGTTATGTTACTTTTTCTTTTTTTCTTTCTTTCTTTTTTTTTTTTTCGGTACACGGGCCTCTCACTGTTGTGGCCTCTCCCGTTGCGGACCACAGGCTCCGGACGCACAGGCTCCGCGGCCATGGCTCACAAGCCCAGCCGCTCTGCGGCATGTGGGATCTTCCTGGACCGGGGCACAAACCCGTGTCCCCTGCATTGGCAGGCGGACTCTCAACCACTGCACCACCAGGGAAGCCCGGTTATGTTACTTTTATTTTAGCCATGAGAGATCTTTATTTTAAAAAAATTTCCTTTATAAATATACCAGTTTTTAAAATAAAACATTTTTAAACTAGTATAATAAAAAAAACAAAATAAAATCCAAGAGGCTCATTTTAATTTAACTTCCCAGTGGCTTTACCCTTGAATACCTGACTATACAATTTATAGTAATCTTAGGGTGTGGTACATGAAAATTCTATTTTGCTGGCTTTTCTGCTCATTCAGTTTCCTACAATTTAAAAATTATTAAAATGGAACAAATATTTACCCTCATCTAAGAAAAATTTTCTTTCAATCTGAAACAATGCAAATGTTAATGTCAGTATTGTGAGCAATGTAATATGAAATGGATTTCTTTAGTGGTCCGTATGTTAAGAAAGGTAACAGGAAAAAGGAGAAGGAATACAATGTCTGTGTTATATGTAATCTACCTTGCCCTTAGAATATTGAGCTAACACATTGGACTCAAGCAAGGTAAGAGGAATAACGATCATAAAACATATACAAGCATCCATTACCTGTGGCTTTCAATTATTTCAGTCATGGAAAAATTGGACATGAGAGAGAAGTGTAATGAGATTATTCTATATGTTCTGTAATGTTAACAAAGAACATTATAGAAATGTCTTAAAGTTTTCACTGTATTACAATGGATTGGGCAACAGATCAACATAACAGCATAATTTTCTTTGTATTTACCAGAACCAAATATAGATTAATAAATATTTTATTGAAAGCATTTAATTTTTAAAACCTTGTCTTACTGCTTCAGTGATAACAAATTATCCTTGAAATATATAGAAAATTATTCTTGAAATATAAAGAAACTGCCCTGTGGTCAATGATAGTCTTAACTACTTGTCAATCAAAAGCAGAAGTTTGTTGAGACATTTAATTACAAGATAATGTAGTCATCAAAATGTCATTGTGGTAGCTGACAGCTCATTTTGGACTGAAAGTGTACAACTACCTCCCCTGAGGTCAGAGATGTTTGGAGGTTAACTTAGTAATGACAAGTCCTTTATTATCACATAATGACATTGAAAAACATTGCAATTATACTAATAAATTAATAACAGTAATAAAATGACAGTCATAATTGCATAATATACAAGTTGTCAACTGCATTTTTGTTACATGGTCGGAATTTTTATAAGTATATCTGCACTATGTTAATTGTTCTCAATATGGCATAGACAAAAATTTCTGAAAAATTTCCAAAGCCATGTCTATACTTATGGGAAGCCAGTGTATCCATATTTTTGATCCCACTTATTTTCTTTCCTCCTCTCTCTCCTCTTCTATTTTACAAAGCCTTAAAATAAATATGGAGAATTAGTAATTACCACCTGACCCAGTGTAAATATATAATTAACATCCTTATTACTTCACCAAGTTTTATCTTCTGTCTTCTTAAGGTTTTTGGCTTAAATGTCTTCTACTTCATGCATTCAGATAAATGAAGGGAAAAGGACCTGGTTTGACATTTTTCTCTTTTCTTTTATTCTATAACTCTCCTCACTCTCGGGAAGAATACATTGTATTTACCAAATATTTTGCACAAATGTTTTATAAAGTAGATCCACTTTTTATGTTAAAATGAATGATAATGTCAGTAATTACTTCTAAATAGCCAGAGATACAATTTTAGTATTTAGATTAGTCTAAATAGCTGTAGACAAAATCTTTTATTTCCTAACTTTGCATAACTCTAGAAAATAGATCTCTTTAGTATCTGATTTCTTTCTGCTGTGAAATCTTCCAGTTAATCTAATTTAGGAAAGGATAAATTTCTCTATGAGTAGATTAATAATAGATTTATGCATGAAGTGATCTAGCCATGAGTTTGCACTTGGTGGTTGACATTTATTCATACAGAAAGCCTCTGAAAAAAGGTTTAGATGGCTACTGCTTCCATTGGCCTGAATTACAGAGAATTAATTGTGTGTTTTTGCAAACTTTCTCCTGGGATTGGAAAGGACCTTTTATAATGGTGAGTTGTTCCTTTTTAAAATATTTTCTTGCAACTTTTTCTTTATATCTTCTCTTGTGTGTGCTTAAACACATAAGTGTGCTTAAACACTCCTGGGTGTGCCAAGGAGAAAAGTTTTCCTCTTTGGTACCCAAAGTCAGAAAGTTTACCCAAGTCACTGCCCAGGCCAGAAGATTAATAAACTGTTAAAGATCTAATTTCTTTAAGATAAATTTGAAAGTAGTGCACAATAGCTATATATAAACAAAGAAGCTCATATCATTTTTCTTTCCTCAGTGGAGAGAAGGAATGCTTATAGTCAAAATACTAATGATAATAATAATAACCAGTATTTACTGAATAAAGTTGACTATGTTCTGGCACTATTTTAAGAACATCACATATATAAACACACATAATCCACCCAAAATTGTATGGGGGAGGTACTACTATTATTGACATTTTTCAGGTGAAGAAACTGAGGCGCAGAGAGGATATGTACAACTAGTATGTTGTAAAGGTGGGTTCAAACCCAGGCAGTCTGTCTCCAGAGTACATGTTCTTAAGCCACTAAGGATATCTCATAGGACAATATACTGTAAAGAAGTCTGGAGTGGGAATCAAGAGACCTGGATCCTAATTTTATTTTTACGGTTAGTAAGTAGTCCTATGATCTGCACAAGATTATTCACTGGTCCCAAGTCTCCTCTCATGCAAAATTGAAAAGTGCAGGGGTCTCTAATCTGGGGTTATGAGAGCTTCAAAAGCAGACTAATTATTTTGGCATCTGTGCCTTGCCCACTGAACTTCTGCTTCAATGCTTAACATTTGTTATATTGTCTAGAGAGGGTGAACTTAAAGGAAAAGAGGTTTGGGTTCAAATGTGAAATAGACCTTATTAGTCTAAGCTGTCCAAAGATGGAATAGGCTGACTTAAGCATACAGTGCATTCACCGTCAGTGGAAATTTTCAGGCAGAGGTTTGGAGGACAATATGATAGGGTGCTTAAGAGAGGACTCAAGTACCAATTATGCAGTAGGGTAGACTGGATGACATCCACTCAGCTTTATTAAAGTATGATTGACAAATAAAAATTGTATATATTTAGTTTGTACGATGTGATTTTTAAAGTGTATAATGTGATGATATATACATTGACTTTTAATGTTCTTTTCTACTCTGAAGTTTTATGATTCTGTAAATCCCATCAACATCTTATTCATTCATTTAAAAAGAGCAATCTATCTACAACTATAGGTACATATATATGATTATGTGAATATACTGTATACATTTTTCTTTAAGAATCTGGCTTATAGAATGGATCTTGCATGAATTTCATCTGTTTAAAAAGCTTGTAGATGTTCTAGTTCTAAATAAGCTAAAATGTAAGTGGCAATGTTGCTTATTTAAGAAAGATAGAATGTTTAAGAATATTGATTTATAGCTTAATATGGCATTATACAGAAGGCTTCAGCTATCTATTAAGCAGATATTTTGTAATCGAGCATACTCTAAGTAGGTGAAACTACATAAAGAATGGCATTGGAGATAAGTTGTGCTCCCTTGACACTTCCTTCCTTATACCTTAATTATAAACAACAGAATGGTTGTAAGTATGGGCCCTAGAGAAAGCATTGTCTAGATTTAAATGAATGCTGTACCATTAGTACCTGTGAAATTTGGGAAGTAATTTAACGCTTTCAAATCTCACTTTCCTCATTTGTAAACTGGGGGTAATAAGAGGCCTGGTCCCTAGGGTTATTGTTAGAATTAAATTATTTAATATGTGGGTCTTTTAGCCATTATTTTATATCTATGTTTTTTCTATTTTATTTTTTCAACTTTATTGAGGTATAATTTAAAAATATGAATTGCATATATTTAAGGTGTGCAACTTGATGTTTGTGTTTTATTTTTTAATGTGATCCAATATTGACTTAAAGATTGTGGTAGAAGATTGATGGTATGTTTAAGGGTCATATAATGTCAGTATTGCTACGTGAATACCTGGTATCTAAAGCATATGGCTTTCATGTCAATATACGCTAGCTATCTGCACTCTAGGCACTTGTCATAGAGCTCCTACATAATTGAGTAGTTCACAGCTTCCACCAAAAGTTCAAGAGAAATGAGTGAAATGAGTGAAGTGAAGAGAGAGAGGGAGGGAAAGAGAGATAGAGAGAGAAAGAGAGAGAGAAGGATGAATTAACTAGGTTATTTCAGTGCCATGTTTTTAAATCATGTTGGATGACTCAAAAGTGTATCCGTAATGTAGTACCTGATTGTTCTTGCAAATGCTCTTACTGAATTGTGATTTAATATTTCGGGCTGTACTTTTATTGAGTATTGAATTAAATTTTAGTCAAATGAACAATAAGCTTGAATCTATTTTTAATGTAATTATCTTCTTGTAACTTGATTTTTTATTTTTATTATTTTAGTTTAATTTTCATTGTTGCCATTGGTATTGTAAGGATATTATACAATCAACTTGGTGCCATTTTAATGAAGCCATTACTACTTATCAGTAGTAATTTTGTTCTTTGCAAAGCTGGAAGCTGGGAGTAAAATCTTTCACAATAACATTTCCAACTTTAGAAGAAGTGTCATTATTTTGAACTGATGGGGGGTGTAATCCTAGGTTTAAAGAAATAGAATATTGTTGAATTTAGCTAAATTCTTTAATTAAAACAAGGTGAACAGACTTTTTTGCCTTATAGAGAGACTATTACAGTATAATGGAAAAGTGGAAGCTTTGAGTAGATAGATGTGGTTCTAATCCTTGCTTGGACACTCACTAGATGTGATTTTGGGTAAATTACTTAGTTTTACTGAGTCTCAGTTTTTTCATTTTTAATTTGTGTTAGTAATATCTGATGGACAGAGCTGGAGAACTTCATTAAATAATGCATGTAAAACTTCTGTTGAATACTTGTATGTGAATGACTATTTCTGAAGAATTTAAATTTCCCACCTTGTCAGGCTGCTCCCTTAAATTTCTCCAGTAGTCACCATTTGCACAAAATACAATGTGAATGGCACACCTTGGAGTTGTGCAATCTTCAGCCCTTATTTACATGTTTAAATTTTCTTTCTTAAGGGACCTTTACTTTCTAGATTTTAAAGAGGTAAATTTTAAGTTGGATGTGTTCAGAACAATTCTAATGACCCTACCTTCTGTGAGTAGTGAAGAAGCCAAGTGAAGGAAATAATGATTTGTTCATCCATCTACCCATCTACCCACCCATCCATCCATTATTCCATTACGTTGATATTTTTCAAGAGTTGGCTGTGTGCCAGGCACCATTATATTCACTCAAATCTGTGTAAGTGGATGAAAATAAAATATGTGTTTGAACTTGAGTAAGTAAACACCTTGAGGGATAAAATGACACAACTACTTTTTTAAAATAAGGGCTCTCTGCTGTTAGATAAAACTAGGTAAGAGACCTTGGAAATCTTTGTATTTTCCCTTCACTTAGGACATCTGCCCAATATTCCTTTGGCTGTCACTGTGAAATACTGGGCATTTTTAAATGGATGGTGAAACTTGAAAGGAAAGGAAATGCTAATATAAATACTCTCTTTCTAATCACTTGCAGATTCTTGTGTTTTCCCCACCTCTGGCTTTCCTTTTCACCAAGAAACATATATCATTCTTAAACCAGTCTTACACCCTAGGCTTTGAGAGAAAAATTGATGTTAGATTGAGATTCCTATTAGCTTTCCAATGGTTGGTTATTCCTGGTGAATCAATATTCTTTACTAAATGCCAATATCAAATAGTAATGAAGTCAAGAATAGATTATTTTTCCTCTGTTCCCATTACAAAATGAAGCTATTATGAGTGTAAGAGAAAAGATTGGAAAAAGTCAGTCATGTATACCTTAAAGCTTTTCAGTGACCTTAGAATTTTCACTGATTAAGAGACAGAAGGGACATTAGAGATCATTTAGTTTGATGTCTTATTTTATAGATGAGGAAACAAAATCTAAAAAAAAATGTGATATGGCTTGCCTCTCATAGCTCAGATGTTTAGTAATAGCCACTGGAGCTTAGTTTTTGAGACTCAGCCCAGTGTACTTTCTGGCACATCAAGCTTATTCTCCTCAATTTTCCCTTATTATTTCATTTATCTTCAGGACTATAAGGGATAACTAGAACAAATCTTTCTTTTCAATCCACATTAAATTTTTATTTCAGTATTTTTTACTTTCCTTTCTGCATCTGTGTATTTCCCAATCTTCCTTATAATTAGTAGCTTTTCCCCATTCCTACAATACATGTTTTTTTTCTTCTTCCTTGGTAACTTTCTTTCTCAGCTGGTTTTCTTCTTTTTTTCATTCTTCATTGGAAATGTTTACTATAGCTACATATAAAAACACAAAAACAATTTCATTCACACCCACCATGTTAACTTTGTGGTTTTGATCTCTCTATGGATCAAGAAGGGTACTCTTTTCCTTTTGGTAATGGACACTGTACAAGGACTGAAAGGGTAGAAATCCCGGTCTAATTATATCCTGTGTATTAAGCTTCTTAGGAAAGAAGCATGTATTGTATTTGTGAGATTATAATCTAATAAGGTATTAGGAGCATCTCATTGGGAAAGTCATTCACTTGAAGAATTTCACTTTCATAGGTGACCATTAACCAGAAAGTGAATATTGGAGGTAAAATAAGGATAAGTGTTCACTTAAAATTGAATTTCCAAGTAAGAATTATAAGAAATGTATTAATTTCCTTGCAGCTTTATTTTTTAATCAGAAAAATCTTTGAATTTTTTCCCTTTATCTGCCAATATGAACCAAATTGTGTGAAATGTTTACTTCAGCAGAAGTTGCAGAAAAAGAAGAAATTCAGAAAGAAAAATGGCCTCTGATTTTGAGGCCTGAGACTCCTACTTTTCAGCTTTCTCTTCAGTCTCTAAAAGTAGTGTGTTTTGTAGACTGTTTCCATTTGGGTTTGGGAAGATTCTGCTTATACTTAGCTTTCAAGTCATTTGCCTTTAATTCTTGAAATTCAATTAGAAATAAACATTTTTTCTTGCCCCCACTTCCCTTCTTGCTTTTTAGGACAGCAATTTGGAAGGGTTGGGTGGGTAGGTTACCATTTTATCTGTCTCTATTACTCTGACTGATAGAGCTATTAAGTAATGGCAAACTGTAATTCTTTATTATCTGCCTGCCTCATTCTGCTCTTTGCCCTTGAGAAGAGCTGGTTAAAGATCAGAGTATTATTGAAAACTCCCGAAAAATAATAACTTGTTTGGCCACTCAAGCTATGACAATTCCTTGGGAAAACAGGTTTATTGTGTATGTGTGGATGGGAAGGGGTATTCATCTTGAAGTACTTAAGTGATGTGATGGGGGTGGAGAAATTATTACTCTAGAGTAGTTGAGAAACAGTGTATTCATAAAGAGAAACTGAGAACATCTATATGATAAATACCCTTGTAATTAGTGAGATCATTAGCATGGACAAAGTATACTTTAGCATCCACAAAGAAGTCTTTAAGCTAAGCAGTTAGCTTCACTATGAAGAGGAAAAAAAAACAAAACAAAATGAGCTATATACAGCTGAATAGGCTTTTCAGAGTCTCTAAGGAGGTGACTTGTCTGTTGATGGCCAGTGGGGGTGGACCAGTGAAATAATTACTTAACAGCATGTAAACAATGTGAGATGTGAAGTATGCTTTCCCCCCTTTTACCCCCCTTTTTCATTGAGAGAATTTCTTGTTGAAATGGCTCCACTGGGACAGGCAGCAGAGAAATTTGATTAAATGGATGCCTGGAGTCATGACCCTGTCTAAACATGGTGCAGCTCTCAGCATTAATCAAAGAAATTTTTTTCTTACTTAAAAAATTCTGACCTTGCTGTATATGAGTATTAGTGAGCTTTGGATTTGGTTGTGGTTGAATAGGGGGCTGTGTAAGTCTGTGTGAGCATTCTGTTTACAGATAAAAAAATGGAAGAGGAAACTGTCTTCAAGGACAACAGAAAAATATAACATTATTTTATATCATGTTAAGGGACTTTCATTTCATAATAGCCTATCAACAGCCAGTGGGATTTGGACCTCCATTAGAATTCACTAGGACTCATTTATTGCAAACCACTGTTGACATTGATCTGAGTGTTTAGAAGATATTTATAGCATTGTAGTTGGTGTGGGATTCCAGTGTTCAGAAACTCTCTGGGAATGCTTTTATTTTGGGCTAGTGTTTGAAAACTCATTGGAAGTGATTTTTCTTGGAAAATAGAGAAATATACATGTTTGGTGACAGAACAACTAGAATTGTGGTCACTGGTGACTCAGATAAAAGCAAGAAAAATGGAACTTTCCTGAGCAGGCATGTGCCATTGTATTATGCCTGAGTAGGCATGTGCCATTGTATAATAAGCAGAATATTTGCTTCGGGTGAGAGATTTGTTATTCATCCTTGTTTTAGGAAAGAGAACAAATTTGGTATAACTAGATAGATACTTCCCTCACAGGAATTGGCTTAGCAGAGTGTAAAACTGATTTTAGATCATCAAAATCTTACTTGTTCCAAATAAGAATTATTTTGTGGAGTGTGGACTTACATCAAAAAGCTTTATTAACAAGATGGATCAGGTAAGGAGGTCCAGCTAATTGAAGTTAATCAAATATTTTGTTGCTAATCCTTGTTGAAAATCTTTTTAATAATATTGGCCCATTTTATCGCCTGCCTTATGTAGCATAGTACAGTGAACATAAATATAACTTTATTTGGGTGATTAAGCTCTTAGGACCTCAGAATCATTATTTTCTCACCATTTTGATTGTGCAGCAATGTGGATAGATAGAAGTTTGGTTTTTCTGTTTCTTGCAATATGCTTGTAAGTTAGTGATGCTTTATAAAACAATAATAATTTTAAAATATCACTTCTTAATATTTTCTCCTAATCATAGTATATAATTAAATAACTGGTGTTAATTACTCTAGCTAATTGAATTTTAGATAATCAAGGTATTTAATTTGGGTTTTCCTTGGATGGCAGTGATGGAAGTTATGTTTACATGTTTTTTTTGTGAAGTAAGTAGACTTGTTACAATACTTTTGACAATAAACATATGGGACCTTAAGAAATACAGACATGGAAAGCATCACTCCTTTGAGGTAAAAGTATTAATTTAGTGACTTGAGGTGAATCGTTTAGATTGCTTAGACCATGGCCATGTGGATTTAGTCCCTACTTCATGATTTGAACATCTATGGAGAACATGATTTCAAATGTACAGAGATCATTTGAACTTAGTATACATATACATGAATTTTTACTTACAAACCCACAATTTCACCATTACTCTGAGAATGGGGGGGTGTATTTTTCACTACAGAATTATAATTCAAACTGGTGTACTGTAAAAAATAAAACTAGCTTTGTATTTGAACATGGAAAGCTACTTCCAATGCTTGTCCGTTCACCATGGAGTTTGCACATGTCACAGCAAACAGTTTTTGCTTCATACATCATCGGATGAAAGGTTATCAAGTTGCTACTGTTGGGACAGTTACAAGAGGCGAGGCTGTTGATGTCAGTAAATGTAGATTTCATCAACAAAAGCTAACCAAATGTGGTCAATTACACTGCTTGATGACAACAGGACTTTAAAATATAACAGCAAGGTCACTTGCATAATATTCCAGACAAGAGCTCTTTACTAGAACCTTAATATTAACTCTAGCTATAGAATATTAAATACTCTAAATTACAATGTAAGTCCCTGAAGAAAAAAACGGAAGCAAGTCTGTCTGCAGTCTAATCGTCACTGACTGGTGCCTGTCCTCCAGGTTGACATTGCTATCATATAGGGGATTTTATCTGCCCTCTACTTTTACATAAAAGGTAAATTGACAGGAAAATGTGCATGTCAGAGAATTATTATGGAAACTATCAACGCTTGATTGTAGGTGATTTTTTACTATCAAATGTCTACTTTCACAGTTAAAAATCATAGTTTAACATTAAAAATAAGATTTGACTAATATAGGTGTCAAATCTTTCAACTTGCAGTGGATGTGATGGGTGTGGTTTGGAGGAAGGGGAGACATTACACAATTCCAGGATCTAACCCTTCTCAAACCTGCAGGTGCTTATGTTAGTGATGATACATGTACTGAGTAAGACCCTGGGAGGTCCTGAGCCATCAGGAAAAATAGGATTGAAATACATTCCCATTCTGAGGCTCTGTTTGAAAAGATTTTCACCAACTAGGAGTTTTTTGGGTAACGCTCAGTTAACCTGAAAATTAAGCTTAAGTGAAAACTCACATTTGCCTGAAAAGTATGGTAACTAAGGTTTCATTGTAAAATGTTGATAAAGTGTCATAAATGTATGACTCTATAGTCACTGAGCTAATATCTAGAAAACTATGCAAGTGGTGGGTAAATTTTTTATGACATATTGGTATATATGTCTTAGTACTCTGTGCTACTTATTTCTTACCATTGTTTTTGTGATAAATGAAATGATTTTATTTTGAAAACACTTTGATTCTTCAAGATCAGTACTGTTTAATTAATAAATACTATTTTCCATGATACTAAATTGTATCTAAGGATCATATTGTTGGTATGGCCTCAGATTTCTATCTATTAGTTCTATTTGTATATGATCAGATCTAGTACTAAGCAGTGTATTTCAATAAGTACTTTAATCCCTGAAAAGTAAAATGAGGAAAACTTTGACTGCAGTTCCACCTTTAGTACTGAACTCAACTTCTTAATGAGAGTTAGTCAATCTGTAATTAATGATTATAGTATCTGTCTTCAGGTACTATTTTTATATATGTGTATTGAGATAATATATTAAGATCATTTTGAGTTCTTTAAAGAAATGTTATTATAGACCATAACACTAACATGTCTAAAATACAGGGACCTGACAAAATGCTGTTTGTTATTATCAGAGGATTAGCTATGATAGTAACAATTATGCTGAACTGAACAATTTTTAAAAGATAGATTTAAATTATGAATATTTATCTATCTTTTGTGTTTGTTTAGGATTAGAAGACTAAAATTCCATAATGGCAAGCTAAAGAATTTCATCAATGCAACGTACTATAACCTATTTATTTTATCCCATCAAATTTATAAGATTATATTACAGGAAAAAAATACATTGAGAGTAAGAAAAGCATGTGTATATTTGTGCATGTGTTGTATTTTGCTTAATGCTACCATTTTAAACAAGCGTTAAGTAATTTACACTTATTAGTTTCTCATTGATTTGTTGCTGTGACTAGTACTTTATAAATTGATATTATACTGTCTTTTGCAAAGAAAAGAAAACAACATACGGAAAGTACCTTGTGATTTAGAATATTCAAAATTCAGAGCTATACCACTCTATGATTTAATGCCTCCAGATGTAGACTTCTTATATTTTCAGAAGTTTTCTTCTTTTATTCTGTTGATTTCCAATTTTTGAAGTTTTTATATTTAGCAAGGACCATTTAATCTCATTTCCTCATTCTTCAAATGAAAGAAAACTTAAAAGGTGAAGTAATTACATATTTAAAAATCATGCACACTTAAAAAAAGGTGAGCTTGCTGGATAATTTCAAAAGGCTGTGTCACCAAAAGCCTGCATTTTGTTGAAGGGAAAATGCAATAGAGGCTTACTCCCCATCCTTGTGTGAATTCTCCAGTGAGTCTGTGGGAACGAATGACCTTTGCTGATCTTCTCGCACTCTTAGCAGTAGCAAGTGTGGTCATTTAGTCTGAACTTGAAGCAAGAGGATGGTGAAGAGAGCTTGAAAGCTAACAATGAGAATTAGTAACTAGTGGACAAGTCTAAACATAGGCAAAACGTGCCCTTGTCGACTTAAATCAAAGGAGCCTGACACTCCTTTATGTACCAGGTTTTTCTTGATACTGGTCAAAGAGTGGTAGATATTTGGGAAAAAATAATGAGATGTACAATTCTGTAAGGTTAATCTTGATTGAAATGTTAGTCTTTGATAATTATTTCAACATTAAATTGAAATGACTATAAATATGAATTTCATTAGCTGACACAATATGAAACAGGAAATATCTTTAAATCTGGTACTATCTCTCAAAGAGCAATTGCAATACCTGGTGGAAGAAGAACTTATTCCTTATAACATTGTTTCACAAGAAATCAGAGCAAGGGAACTCACCAGTCCAGATTTCTACATTTTGAAGTTTCATTAGTAAGTACAGTAGATTTTATAGACTTTCTATTCCCATATATCAAATAAAACAAACTCTCTTTACTCTTATGGTAATGATACTTGGTTTACCAGAATAATAATTATAGCAGACATTTATATCCCTTACTATTTGCCAGGCATTAACATGAACACCTTAATATATTTTGAACTCATTGAACATAGGCAAAACCCCTATGAAATAAATGCTGTCATTATTCCTATTTTACAGATGAGGAAACTGAGGCACGGAAAGTTGAATTACTTGGTCAAAGTCACACAGCTAATAAGTGGTGGAATTTTTTTGAATGAAGTTCCTAATCCTGGCTTCAAATTCCATGCTCTTTATTTCTGCACCACAGTGCCTCTTAGGTTTTGTGCAAATTTGCCAAGAAATCAGGAAAAGGGAAGGAAAGAGTCTGAAGGTCTGCAATAGTTTTAAAAACTTCTTTCTGAAAGATTCTATGAAAAATGAGAAGCAGATTCACTATGTGTACTGTGTTTCTTTCCTTCATGAGGTTAAATGAAGCTCTAGAAGATAGGAAATGAAATACCCTGATACTGCAACATTGAAATTTTTTCACAGAAAAATATGTCAAGAATTGTTGGCTACATAAAGTGCATTAATAAACTTTGTAAATTATCTTTAAATAATTGTCAACCTTTTTGAAAGCCTTTTAAAAAGGATTTGAAATATTTTCATCACCTTATCACCTGCACAGTTAATAAAAATAAGTAAAAACATTGTTTTTTACCTTTTACATGGCAAATGTTTTTGACTTGAGTGATTTTCCTAGGATGCCTTAGACTACTGTGGGATTTGGGTACTGGCTTATTCTTTATCCAGGAAGATAAATATCAATCAAGTATACATTACTGAATGGAAAAAGAGTCTACTTCTGTTGGAGAGCTATTTGTAAGTAATTGAAAGTGGTTGTGTGTGGGGGTACTATTTGACAGCTTTCTTGATACTTCAGATAGTAAGTTTCTAACAATTCTTGACCAGGAAATTGGAGACTTAATCCTGTCAGCTGCTGATCTGAGTATGTTTATAGCCTCAATTCCATTTTGCATCATCTGTGCCCAAAACTGTAGGGTGACGTAGAGCCTAGAAAATTACAACCATAGAGGCTTCTAATCATATCCAATGGAAGAAGTATCCATTTTTTTAAAAGGCAGAATTCTGCTGCAGTCACCTATTGTCTAGAGGAAAAGAGAGAATGTAGCCGAAGTAGTAAAGGTCAAGAATACCAACTAAAGTGATAATAACACCCTTGGCATTTTAGGCATTAGAGTTTGGACTTAGAGAATTCAAGAATAAGGGTAAGGTCTTTAAGGATTTAGCTGGAGATTAAGAGTACATCACAAAGATTAGCAAGTGAAATTACTTGTGAAATAGTGTTCATTATATTGATGCCCTTGGAAGATATAATTTAAAATATTCTACAATCTATTATATATTGGATAGATAGTGGAAGCTTATATTACTATTTTCAAAATTCTAGAATTCTAGAAAGAAACAGCAAATACCAAGGGTTTAATGATATAGCCCCAATCAAAAAGTAACTGAAAGTGTGAATGTATATAGAAATATACATCCTGTTGAAAATTGAGATCCTCTTTGGACCCCTTGCCCATTTCTTTTACATCATTAATTTTCTAGTTCTCTAGGCTCGAAACCATATCTTTACGTTTTTGTCTTTGGTCTCAGGCAGTATATCAACAAGACCTACCAACTTTTTTTTTCTGCATTGTATTTTAGAAAAATCTTATCTTCTAGTTTTATTTTCTTATTTTTCATACTGACTTAGGCTGTTTTCACTTCACATCTGGAACTTCTTTTATCATCTTTTAGTCATATTTGCTTCAGTCCACAGTCATTTTTCCTTTCTAATCCTATTGAAAGATACTCTTGCCTGCACTTAATTTCTTCCATATTGTTTCTATGCTCAAGTATCTGTGGTGACAAGTCCGTAGGCTCCTGCCTGACGTTCAGGACTTTCTGACAGATGTCTTTCCCCTTGTCTAATTGCTGCAAGAGAGCACACACACATCTGACCAACTTCTTTTCTGGTTAGCTTTTATAGGCTTTCATTTCTGTATCCATAAATCCTAATTAAACTCAACCACCTTCAATGAGTATTGCATTTAAAATACTTGTGGTTTTATTTGTCTTCTGGATTTTAAGTTACGGATGATATCCTTTGGATACTCTAGTGTAGTTATAACCAGGAATTCCAGAGACGTAATTGGGGGAGCAGTATTAACAATGATATTACTTTTCCTTTCATTTTAAATCATTAAACTTTTCAAGATATTTTCTGTATTCCTATGAAGTTTCTCTCCTCTTTCTGTGAAAAAGAGGTAATTCAGAGCTAAATTTAATTTTAACTAACCAGTCAGGGTTGCTGGGGATCAATGTTCTTATCCTGATGAAGTTGATAGTTCAGCTATGGCTTCTTTATCCTTATGGTCTCAGGAAATGGGAAGTGTTGAGGTTGTGTCACACCTTCTTTTTCAAAGCCAATAAGCCACATTTTAATAGCCTCATGAGTTTACTGTTTCACACATGAAATGATGAGAGGTAAGAATGCAAGCTCTTTTCATTTATAGATAGATTTCCTGACAAGGATTAGATTGTGTTTTTAAATTCATCGCAGAAAAAAATAAAAGGAAGGAAGAGGAAAGAAAAAAATGGAAAGAAAAGATAGAGGAAGGGAGGGAGCAAGGAGTGAAGTAAAGAAGGAAGGAAAAGAAAGAAAAAACAGTCATGTAAGTAACAGAAAGAAGAATAAAAATTATTTGAATCAATATTGTCACTTTCTAGAAGTAAAAGTATTATTCAAGTTTTATTCAATAAATTAATCAAGTTTCTTAGAAAATATAATGGACCATGCAACCTCAAGTTACACCAACTGTCTGACAAGGCAAAGCTGGATTTATGCAAGTCTCCTGTTTACCCAAGAATGCAGACATTTCCCTTACGAAATGAGGCAGCCTTATCTTTATTATTCTAGTTCATTTTAGTTTACAGTTTTGCTGTAAACAATATTTCAGAAGCTTACTTCAAGATTCCTAAATAAATGAACAGGAAAAAATAATGCTCAGTGGTGGTAATCTACATTTCATATATTGTATGATTGAAAAAAGATATTTCTGGATAACAGAAAAATAATTAAAAAATGATAGTTGTGCTTTATTTAGTAGAATCTGTGTGAATAATGGAAGGTAAATTGAGCTGCTGAAAAATCTTTGTATTCTCTAAAAAAAAATGTTAGCCAGATTGTGATGACTTTGAAACTCAAGTACTAGGAGCATCAAAGAAGACATCCTATGTTTTTTAATCTATGTCAAAATTGCTGTTATGGGAAAATATTTTTACTTGAGTACTAGTACGCAGTGCACAATAATCTGCCTAACCTCTAGTCAGGACATAAATTCATCTTTTTCCCATCTCTCTTTCTGTGCAGGTTGAAGACCAGAGTTTTATTTGCTCTGGCAAACCTTCCTTGGTGAAAGCCAAGTAATCTAATGTTAATTGCATTGCCTTACCCTGATACCCACAGAAAGTGTCATTTCCATATTTCAGGAAACATTTAGAGTCTCTGTGTTCATAGAAAACTATGCATTACATGTCATAAAAATTATATAAGTTAGACCGGAGACTATTACTGGCTTCTGAAGATAAAATCCTATGAAATGAAACAGTTCAGCATGGGTTGAAGCAGTATGTATTGCTTTCATCTTAAGATAAAACCCAATAAAATAAAACAGCTGACTTGAGCTGGAACAGGGTGTGCTATCTCTATACTACAAATCTGTTTCTTATTTTCTGTCTATAAAACTGAAACATCAGTTGTAAAGTTTTTACAGTATTTCTCCCTTTCCTCCTTTCAAATAACACATTTCCTTGGTAAAGGTGAATTAAAATTTAGATTCCCTATTGAGTTTTCCTTTTTGGTGTTAGTTTTACACCCTGAGACATTATGGGAGAAATTTGACTGCATACAATCACTGGGAACATAGACTTACATTTTAGAATTCAGGATGTTTGGGGCCTCAACAAATAATTATTTAAGTAGCATTTCAGTATAATTTTCAGTTGTAAAAATTAATATACTTTTATTTATTTCATTTCATATTTTAAATTCGTGTCCTAAGTGCTCTTTAGCATAACATTTTCAGGGAGAAGTTGTTCGTAATTTCAAGCACACAGATGCATTTGCAATCTCCCTTAAGTAATAAAGAATTATCAGTGTAAAAAGAATAATAGAAAATCTTGGATCGTGATTCTTCTGGTAGAAGTAGTTACTAGTCAGTCTCGGATTCTATGATGCTCAGTGGGAATTTTATTTTTATAAATACCAAGGAATTTAATTTTTATATAATAATATTATCTTTTCCCATCCCATATTCAAGTGTCATCAATTTTTGCAAAAATGTCTTATACATCTAATTTTTTCTACCAGTTTAATTGAGATATAATTGACATACAGCACTGCATAAGGTTAAGCTGTACAGAATGATTTGACTTACATCATGAAATGATTATCAGAATAAGTTTAGTGAACATCTATCATCTCATTAATTTATTTATTTTTATTTTTTAACATCTTTATTGGAGTATAATTGCTTTATAATGCTGTGTTAGTTTCTGCAGTATAACAAAGTGAATCAGTTATATGTATACATATATCCCCATGTGCCCTCCTTCTTGCGCCTCCCTCCCACACTCCTTATCCAACACGTCTAGGTGGTCACAAAGCACCAAACTGATCTCCCTGTGCTATGCAGCTGCTTCCCACTAGCTATCTATTCTACATTTGGTAGTGTATATATACCCATGCCACTCTTTCACTTTGTGCCAACTTACCCTTCCCCCTTGCTGTGTCCTCAAGTCCATTCTCTACGTCTGCGTCTTTATTCCTGTCCTGCCCTTAGGTTCATCAGAAACTTGTTTTTTTTTTTTTAGATTCCATATATATGTGTTACCATATGGTATTTGTTTTTCTCTTTCTGACTTACTTCACTCTGTAAGACAGTCTCTAGGTCCATCCACCTCACTACAAATAACTCAATTTCATTTCCTTTTATGGCTGAGTAATATTCCATTGTATATATGTACCACATCATCCTTTATCCATTCATCTGTCGATGGACACTTAGGTTGCTTCCATGTCCTGGCTATTGTAAATAGTGCTGCAGTGAACATTGTGGTACATGTCTCTTTTTTCTTTTAACATCTTTATTGGGGTATAATTGCTTTACAATGGTGTGTTAGTTTCTGCTTTATAACAGAGTGAATCAGTTATACATATACATATGTTCCCATATCTCTTCCCTCTTGCATCTCCCTCCCACACTCCCTATCCCACCCCTCCAGGCGGTCACAAAGCACCGAGCTGATATCCCTGTGCTATGCGGCTGCTTCCCACTAGCTATCTACCTTACATTTGGTAGTGTTTATATGTCTATGCTTCTCTCTCGATTTGTCACAGCTCACCCTTCTTCCTCCCCATATCCTCAAGTCCGTTCCCTACTAGGTCTGTGTCTTTATTCCTGTCTTATCCCTAGGTTATTCATGACATTTTTTTCCCTTAAATTCCATATATATGTGTTAGCATATGGTGTTTGTCTTTCTCTTTCTGACTTACTTCACTCTGTATGACAGACTCTATGTCTATCTACCTCATTACAAATAGCTCAATTTCGTTTCGTTTTATGGCTAATATTCCATTGTATATATGTGCACATCTTCTTTATCCATTCATCCGACGATGGGCACTTAGGTTGTTTCCATCTCTGGGCTATTGTAACTAGAGCTGCAATGAACATTTTGGTACATGACTCTTTTTGAATTATGGTTTTCTCAGGGTATATGCCCAGTAGTGGGATTGCTGGGTCATATGGTAGTTCTATTTGTAGTTTTTTAAGGAACCTCCATACTGTTCTCCATAGTGGCTGTAACAATTCACATTCCCACCAGAAGTGCAGGAGTGTTCCCTTTTCTCCACACCCTCTCCAGCATTTATTGCTGATAGCCATAAATTTATATGCTGATGATAGTCATTCTGACTCGTGTGAGATGATATCCCATTGTAGTTTTGATTTGCATTTCCCTAATGATTAAGGATGTTGAGCATTCTTTCATGTGTTTGTTGGCAATCTGTATATCTTCTTTGGAGAAATGTCTATTTAGGTCTTCTGCCCATTTTTGGATTGGGTTGTTTGTTTTTTTGTTATTGAGCTGCATGAGCTGCTTGTAAATTTTGGAAATTAATCCTTTGTCAGTTGCTTCATTTGCAAATATTTTCTCCCATTCTGAGGGTTGTCTTTTGGTCTTGTTTATGGTTTCCTTTGTTGTGCAAAAGCTTTGAAGTTTCATTAGGTCCCATT
This sequence comes from Orcinus orca, assembly GCF_937001465.1. Lineage (NCBI taxonomy): Eukaryota > Metazoa > Chordata > Mammalia > Artiodactyla > Delphinidae > Orcinus > Orcinus orca. Next base: position 75,690,249 of record NC_064580.1, read on the forward strand.
TGTCTATTTTTGTTTTTATTTCCATTTCTCTAGGAGGTGGGTCAAAAAGGATCTTGCTGTGATTTATGTCATAGAGTGTTCTGCCTATGTTTTCCTCTAAGAGTTTGATAGTTTCTGGCCTTACATTAAGGTCTTTAATACATTTTGGGCTTATTTTTGTGTATGGTGTTAGGGAGTGATCTAATCTCATGCTTTTACATGTACCTGTCCAGTTTTCCCAGCACTACTTATTGAAGAGGCTGTCTTTTCTCCACTGTATATTCTTCCGTCCTTTATCAAAGATGAGGTGACCATATGTGTGTGGGTTTATCTCTGGGCTTTCTATCCTGTTCCACTGATCTATCTTTCTGTATTTGTGCCAGTACCATACTATCTTGATTACTGTAGCTTTGTAGTATAATCTGAAGTCAGGGAGCCTGATTCCTCCTGCTCCATTTTTCGTTCTCAAGATTGCTTTGGCTCTTCGGGATCTTTTGTGTTTCCATACCAATTGTGAAATTTTTTGTTCTAGTTCTGTGAAAAATGCCAGTGGTAGTTTGATAGGGATTGCATTGAATCTGTAGATTGCTTTGGGTAGTAGAGTCATTTTGACAATGTTGATTCTTCCAATCCAAGAACATGGTATATCTCTCCATCTATTTGTATCATCTTTAATTTCTTTCATCAGTGTCTTATAATTTTCTGCATACAGGTCTTTTGTCTCCTTAGGTAGCTTTATTCCTATATATTTATTCTTTTTGTTGCAATGTTAAATGGGAGTGTTTTCTTGATTTCACTTTCAGATTTTTCATCATTAGTGTATAGGAATGCCAGAGATTTCTGTGCATTAATTTTGTATCCTGCAACTTTACCAAATTCATTGATTAGCTCTAGTAGTTTTCTGGTAGCATCTTTAGGATTCTCTATATATCGTGTCATGTCATCTGCAAACAGTGACAGCTTTACTTCTTCTTTTCCAATTTGGATTCCTTTTATTTCCTTTTCTACTCTGTTTGCTGTGGCTAAAACTTCCAAAACTATATTGAATAAGAGTGGTGAGAGTGGGCAACCTTGTCTTGTTCCTGATCTTAGAGGAAATGCTTTCAGTTTTTCACCATTGAGGATGATGTTGGCTGTGGGTTTGTCATATATGGCCTTTATTATGTTGAGGAAAGTTCCCTCAATGCCTACTTTCTGCAGGGTTTTTATCATAAATGGGTGTTGAATTTTCTCGGAAGATTTCTCTGCATCTATTGAGATGATCAAATGGTTTTCCTCCTTCAATTTTTTAATATGGTTTATCACATTGATTGATTTGCATATATTGAAGAATCCTTGCCTTCCTGGAATAAACCCCACTTGATCATGGTGTATGATCCTTTTAATGTGTTGTTGGATTCTGTTTGCTAGTATTTTGTTGAGGATTTTTGCACCTATGTTCATTAGTGATATTGGCCTGTAGTTTTCTTTCTTTGTGACATCCTTGTCTGGTTTTGGTATCAAGGTGATGGTGGCCTCGTAGAATGAATTTGGAGTGTTCTTCCCTCTGCTATATTTTGGAAGTGTTTGAGAAGGATAGGTGTTAGCTCTTCTCTAAATGTTTGATAGAATTCGCGTGTGAAGCCATCTGGTCCTGGGCTTTTGTTTGTTGGAAGATTTTTAATCACAGTTTCAATTTCAGTGCTTGTGATTGGTCTGTTCATATTTTCTATTTTTTCTTGATTCACTCTTGGCAGGCTGTGCATTTCCACGAATTTGTCCATTTCTTGCAGGTTGTCCATTTTATTGGCGTAGGGTTGCTTGTAGTAATCTCTCATGATCATTTGTATTTCTGCAGTTTCAGTTGCTACTTCTTTTTCGTTTCTAATTCTATAATTTGAGTCTTCGCCCTCTTTTCCTGGATGAGTCTGGCTAATGGTTTATCAATTTTGTTTACGTTCTCAAAGAACCAGCTTTTAGTTTTAATGATCTTTGCTATTGTTTCCTTCATTTCTTTTTCATTTATTTCTCATCGGATTTTTATAATTTCTTTCCTTCTGCTAACTTTGGGCTTTTTTGTTGTTCCTTCTCTAATTGCTTTAGGTTCAAGGTTAGGTTGTTTTTTCGAGATGTTTCCTGTTTCTTAATGTGGGCTTGTATTGCTATAAACTTCTCTCTTAGAACTGCTTTTGCTGCATCCCATAGGTATTGGGTAGTCGTGTCTCCATTGTCATTTGTTTCTAGGTATTTTTTTTTATTTCCTCTTTGATTTCTTCAGTGATCACTTCGTAATTAAGTAGTGTATTGTTTCGCCTCCATGTGTTTGTATTTTTTACAGATCTTTTCCTGTAATTGATATCTAGTCTTATGGCATTGTGGTCAGAAAAGTTACTTGATACAATTTTAATATTCTTAAATTTACCAAGGCTTGATTTGTGACCCATGATATGATCTATTCTGTAGAATGTTCCATGAGCACTTGAGAAAAATGTGTATTCTGTTGTTTTTGGATGGAGTGTCCTATAAATATCAATTAAGTCCATCTTGTTTAATGTATCATTTAAAGCTTGTGTTTCCTCATTTATTTTCATTTTGGATGATCTGTCCATTGGCGAAAGTGGGGTGTTAAAGTCCCCTATATGAATGTGTTACTGTCGATTTCCCCTTTTATGGCTGTTAGTATTTGCCTTATGTATTGAGGTGCTCCTATGTTGGGTGCATAAATATTTACAATTGTTATATCTTCTTCTTGGATCGATCCCTTGATCATTATGTAGTGTCCTTCTTTGTCTCTTCTAATAGTCTTTATTTTAAATCTATTTTGTCTGATATGAAAATTGCTACTCCAGCTTTCTTTTGGTTTCCATTTGCATGGAGTATCATTTTCCATCCCCTTACTTTCAGTCTGCATGTGTTTCTAGGTCTGAAGTGGTCTCTTGTAGACAGCATATATATGGGTCTTCTTTTTGTATCCATTCAGCCAGTCTGTGTCTTTTGGTGGGAGCATTTAGTCCATTTACATTTAAGGTAATTATCGATATGTATGTTCCTATTCCCATTTTCTAAATTGTTTTGAGTTCATTATTGTAGGTCTTTTCCTTCTCTTGTGTTTCTTGCCTAGAGAAATTCCTTTAGTGTTTGTTGTAAAGCTGGTTTGGTGGTGCTGAGCTCTCTCAGCTTTTGCTTGTCTGTAAAGGTTTTTATTTCTCCATCAAATCTGAATGAGATCCTCGCTGGGTAGAGTAATCTTGGTTGCAGGTTTTTCTCCTTCCTCACTTTATATATGTCCTGCCAGTCCCTTCTGGCTTGCAGAGTTTCTGCTGAAAGATCAGCTTTTAACCTTATGGGGATTCCCTTGTGTGTTATTTGTTGTTTTTCCCTTGCTGCTTTTAATATGCTTTCTTTGTATTTAATTTTTGACAGTTTGATTAATATGTGTCTTGGCGTATTTCTCCTTGGATTTATCCTGTATGGGACTCTCTGTGCTTCCTGGACTTGATTAATTATTTCCTTTCCCATATTAGGGAAGCTTTCAACTATAATCTCTTCAAATATTTTCTCAGTCCCTTTCTTTTTCTCTTCTTCTTCTATAACCCCTATAGTTCAAATGTTGGTGCGTTTGATGTTGTCCCAGATGTCTCTGAGACTGTCCTCAGTTCTTTTCATTCTTTTTTCTTTATTCTGCTCTGCAGTAGTTATTGCCACTATTTTATCTTCCAGGTCACTTATCCGTTCTTCTGCCTCAGTTATTCTGCTGTTGATCCCATCTAGAGTATTTTTCATTTCATTTATTGTGTTGTTCATCATTGTTTGTTTCATCTTTGGTTTTTCTAGGTCCTTGTTAAACTTTTCTTGCATTTTGTTGATTCTATTTCCAAGATTTTGGATCATCTTTACTATCATTATTCTGAATTCCTTTTCAGGTAGACTGCCTATTTCCTCTTCATTTGTTAGGTCTGGTGCATTTTTATCTTGCTCCTTCATTTGCTGTGTGTTTTTCTGTCTTCTCATTTTGCTTATCTTACTGTGTTTGAGGTCTCCATTTTGCAGGCTGCATGTTCGTCATTCCCGTTGTTTTTGATGTCTGTCCCCAGTGGCTAAGGTTGGTTCAGTGGGTTGTGTAGGCTTCCTGGTGGAGGGGACTAGTGTCTGTGTTCTGGTGGATGAGGCTTGATCTTGTCTCTCTGGTGGGAAGGTCCACATCTGGTGGTGTGTTTTAGGGTGTCTGTGGACTTATTATGATTTTAAGCAGCCTCTATTCTAATGGGTCGGGTTGTGTTCCTGTTTTGCTAGTTGTTTGTCATAGGGTGTCCAGCACTGTAGCTTGCTGGTCATTGCGTGAAGCTGGGTGCTGGTGTTGAGATGCAGATCTCTGGGAGATTTTTGCCATTTGATATTATGTGGAGCTGGGAGGTCTCTTGTCGACCAGTGTCCTGAAGTTGGCTCTCCCACCTCAGAGGCACAGCATTGACTCCTGGCTGCAGCAACAAGAGCCTTTCATACACATGGCTCAGAATAAAAGGGAGCAAAAGTAGAGAGAAAGAATTAGAAGTAAGAAGAAAGAAAGAAAGAAAGAAAGAAAGAAAGAAAGAAAGAAAGAAAGAAAGAAAGAAAGAAAGAAAGAAAGAAAGAAAAGAGGGAAGGAAGGAAGGAAGAGATAAAGAAAGAAGGAAAGAAGGAAAGAAAGGAGGGAGGGAGGGAGGGACAGTGGGAGGAAGGAAGGAAGGAAGGCAGGAGGGAAGGAAGGGAAAAAGAAAGAAAGAAAGAAGATAAAGTAAAGTAACATATAATAAAGTTATTAAATTAAAAAATAATTATTAAGAAAAAAATTTTTATTGAAAAACAGATGGCTAGAACCTTAGGACAAATGGTGGAAACAAAGCTATGCAGACAAAATCTCACACACAAACATACACATACAGACTCACAAAGAGAGGAAAAGGGGAAAAAATCATAAATCTTGGTCTCAAAGTCCACTTCCTCAATTTGGGATGATTTGTTGTCTAAAGGAGGGAAGGAAGGAAGGAAGGAAGGAAAGAAAGAAAGAAAGAAAGAAAGAAAGAAAGAAAGAAAGAAAGAAAGAAAGAAAGAAAGAAAGAAAGAAGATAAAGTAAAATAAAATAAAGTTTTTAAAATTAAAATTAATTATTAAGAAAAAAAAACGGATTGATAGAACCCTAGGACAAATGGTGGAAGCAAAGCTATACAGACAAAATCTCACACAGAAGCATACACATACACACTCACAAAAAGAGGAAAAGGGGAAAAAATCATAAATCTTGCTCTCAAAGATCACCTCCTCAATGTGGGATGATTCGTTGTCTATTCATGTATTCCACAGATGCAAGGTACATCAAGTTGATTGTGGAGCTTTAATCCACTGCTTCTGAGGATGCTGGGAGAGATTTCCCTTTCTCTTCTTAGTTCTCACAACTCCCAGGGGCTCAGCTTTGGATTTGGTCCTGCCTCTGCGTGTAGGTCGCTGGAGGGCGTCTGTTTTTGCTCACACAGGACGGGGATAAAGGAGCCGCTGATTCGGGGACTCTGGCTCACTCAGGCCGGGGGGGAGGGAGGGGCGCAGAGTGCAGGGCGAGCCTGCGGCAGCAGAGGCCAGCGTGACGTTGCACCAGCCTGAGGCCCGCCGTGCGTTCACCTGGGGAAGTTGTCCCTGGATCCCGGGAACACGGCAGTGGCCGGCTGCACAGGCTCCCCGGAAGAGGGGTGTGGGTAGTGACCTGTGCTCGCACACAGGCCCCTTGGTGGCGGCAGCAGCAGCCTTAGCATCTTCCGCCCGTCTCTGGGGTCTGCGCTTTTAGCCACGGCTCGCGCCCGTCTCTGGAGTTCCTTTAATCAGCGCTCTTAATCCCCTCTCCTCGCGCACCAGGAAACAGAGGGAAGAAAAAGTCTCTTGCCTCTTCGGCAGCTCCAGACCTTTTCCCGGACTCCCTCCTGGCTAGCCGTGGTGCACTAACCCCTTCAGGCTGTGTTCACGCAGCCAACCCCAGTCCTCTCCCTGTGCTCCGACCAAAGCCCGAGCCTCAACTCCCAGCCCCGTCCGCCCCGGTGGGTGAGCAGACAAGCCTCTCAGGCTGGAGAGTGCTGGTCAGCACTGATCCTCTGTGCGGGAATCTCCACACTTTGCCCTCCCCACCCCTGTTGCTGTGCTCTCCTCCGCGGCACCGAAGCTCCCCCCTCCACCACCCACAGTCTCCGCCTGCAAAGGGGCTTCCTAGTGTGTGGAAACCTTTCCTCCTTCACTGCTCCCTCCCACTGGTGCAGGTCCTGTCCCTATTCTTTTGTCTCTGTTTTTACTTTTTTTCTTTTGCCCTACCCAGGTACATGGGGAGTTTCTTGCCTTTTGGGATGTCTGAGGTCTTCTGCCAGCATTCAGTAGATGTTCTGTAGGGGTTGTTCCACGTGTAGATATATTTCTAGTGTATCTGTGGGGAGGAAGGTGATCTCTGCGTCTTACTCTTCCACCATCTTCCCCTCCCTCCACATGTCTCTTTTTGAATGATGCTTTTCTCAGGGTAAATGCCCAGTAGTGGAATTGATGGGTCATATGATTGTTCTATTTTTAGATTTTTAAGGAACCTCCATACTGTTCTCCACAGTGGAGGTATCAATTTACATTCCCACCAACAGTGCAAGAGGGTTCCCTTTCTCCATACCCTTTCCAGCATTTACTGTTTGTAGGTTTTTTGATGATGGCCATTCTGACCGGTGTGAGGTGATACCTGACTGTGGTTTTATTTGCATTTCTCTAATGATTAGTGATGTTGAGTATCCTTTCATGTGTTTGTTGGGAATCTGTATATCTTCTTTGGAGAAATGTCTCTTTAGGTCTTCTGTCCATTTTTGGTTTGGGTTGTTTGTGTTTTTGATATTGAGCTGCATGAGCTGCTTGTATATTTTGGAGATTAATCCTTTGTCAGTTGTATCGTTTGCAAATATTTTCTCCCATTCTGCAGGTTGTCTTTTCTTCTTGTTTATGGTTTCCTTTGCTGTGCAAAGATTTTAGGTCTCATTAGGTCCCATTTATTTATTTTTGTTCTTATTTCCATTTCTCTAGGCAATGGGTCAAAAAGGATCCTTCTGTGATTTATATCATAGAGTGTTCTGCCTGTTTTCCTCTAAGTGTTTTATATTGTCTGTCCTTAGATTTAGGTCTTTAATCCGTTTTGAGTTTATTTTTGTGTATGGTGTTAGGGAGTGTTCTAATTTTATTCGTTTACATGTAGCTGTCCAGTTTTGCCAGAACCACTTATTGAAGAGACTGACTCTTCTCTATTATACATTCTTGCCTCCTTTGTCAGAGATTAGGTGACCATAGGTGCATAGGTTTATCTCTGGGCTTCTATCCTGTTCCATTGATCTATATTTCTGTTTTTGTGCCAGTACCATATTTTCTTGATTACTGTAGCTTTGTATTATAGTCTGAATTCTGGGAGCCTGATTCCTCTAGCTCCGTTTTTTCTTTCTTATGATTGCATTGACTATTCGGAGTCTTTTGTGTTTCCATACAAACTGTGAATTTTTTTGGTCTAGTTTGGTGAAAAATGCCATTGGTAGCTTGATAGTGATTGCATTGAATCCGTATATTGCTGTGGGTACTATAGTCATTTTCACAGTGTTGATTCTTCCAATCCAAGAACATGGTATGTCTCTCCATTTGTTGGTATTATCTTTAATTTCTTTCATCAGTGTCTTATAGTTTTCTGCACACAGGACTTTTGTCTCCTTAGGTATGTTTATTCCTAGGTATTTTATTCTTTTTGTTGCAATGGTAAAATGGGAGTGTTTCCTTAATTCCTCTTTCAGATTTCTTGTCATTAGTTGATAGGAATGCAAGAGATTCCTGTGCATTAATTTTGTATCCTGCTACTTTACGAAATTCATTGACTAGCTCTCATAGTTTTCTCATAGCATCTTAGGATTCTCTATGTATAGTATAATGTCATCTGCAAAAAGTGACAGCCTTACTTCTTCTTTTCCAATTTCAATTCCTTTTATATCTTTTTCTTCTATGATTGCTGTGGCTAAAACTTCCAAAACTATTTTGAATAATAGTGTTGAGAGTGGGCAACCTTGTTTTGTTCCTGATCTTAGAGGAAATAGTTTCAGTTTTTCACCATTGAGAGCGATGTCGGCTATGGGTTTGTCATATATAGCCTTTGTTATATTGAGGTAGGTTCCCTCTCTGCCCACTTTCTGGAGAGTTTTTATCATAAACATGTGTTGAATTTTGATGAAAGCTTATTCTGCATCTATTGACATTATCACATGTTTTTATCCTTCAGTTTGTTAGTGTGGTGTGTCATATTGATTTGCGTATATTGAAGAATTTTTGCATTCCTGGGATAAACCCCACTTGATCATGGTGTATGATCCTTTTAATGTGCTCTTGGATTCTGTTTGCTAGAATTTTTTTGAGGATTTTTGCATCTATGTTCATCAGTGCTGTTGGCCTGTAGTTTTCTTTTTTGTGTGACATCTTTGTCTGCTTTTGGTATCAGGGTGATGGTGGCCTCGTAGAATGAGTTTGGGAGTGTTCCTCCCTCTGCTATATTTTGGAAGAGTTTGAGAAGAATAGATGTTAGCTCTTCTGTAAATGTTTGATAGAATTCGCCTGTGATGCTGTCTGGTTGGTCCTGGGCTTTTGTTTGTTGGAACATTTCTAATCACAGTTTCAATTTCAGTGCTTGACATTGGTCTTTTTATATTTTCTATTTCTTCGTGGTTCAGTCTCGGAAGGTTGTGCTTTTCTAAGAATTTGTCTATTTCTTTCAGGTTGTCCATTTTATTGGCATATAGTTGCTTATAGTAATCTCTCATGATCCTTTGTATTTCTGCAGTGTCAGTTGTTACTTCTCCTTTTTCGTTTCTAATTGTATTGATTTGAGTCTTCCCCCCTTTTTCCTTGATGAGTCTGCCTAATGGTTTATCAATCTTCTTTATCTTCTCCTCAAAGAACTAGATTTTTGTTTTATTGATGCTTGCTGTTGTTTCCCTCATTTCTTTTTCATTTATTTCTGGTCTGATATTTATGATTTCTTTCCTTCTGCTAACTTTGGGGTTTCTTTTGTTCTTCTTTCTCTAATTGCTTTAGGTGTAAGGTTAGGTTGTTTATTTGAGTTGTTTCTTGAGGTAGGATTGTACTGCTATAAACTTCCCTCTTAGAACTGCTTTTGCTGCATCCCATAGGTTTTGGGTCATCATGTTTTCATTGTCATTTGTTTCTTGGTATTTTTTGATTTACTCTTTGATTTCTTCAGTGATCTCTTGGTTATTTAGTAGTGTATTGTTTACCTCCATGTGTTTTTATTTTCTACAGAATTTTTCCTGTAATTGATATATATTCTCATAGTGTTGGGGTCAGAAAAGATACTTGATAAGATTTCAATTTTCTGAAATTTACAAAGCCTTGATTTGTGACCGAAGATATGATCTATCCTGGAGAATGTTCCATGAGCACTTTAGAAGAAAGTATATTCTGTTGTTTTTGGATGGAATGTCCTATAAATATCAATTAAGTCCATCTTGTTTAATGTGTCATTTAAAGCTTGTGTTTCCTTATTTATTTTCATATTGGATGATCTGTCCATTGGTGAAAGTGGGGTGTGAAAGTTCTTTTCTATGATTGTGTTACTGTTGATTTCCCCTTTTATGACTGTTAGCATTTGCCTTATGTATTGAGGTGCTCCTTTTTTGGGTGCATAAATATTTACAATTGTTATAACTTCTTGGATGATCCCTTGATCATTATGTAGTGTCCTTCTTTGTCTCTTGTAATAGTCTTTATTTTAAAGTCTATTTTTTCTGATATGAAAATTGCTACTCCAGCTTTATTTTGATTTCCATTTGCATGAAATATCTTTTTCCATCCCCTCACTTTCAGTCTGTATGTTTCCCTAGGTCTGAAGTGGGTCTCTTATAAACAGCATATATATGGGTTTTATTTTTATATCTATTCAGCCAGTCTTTGTCTTTTTGTTGGGCCACTTAATGCATTTACATTTAAGGTAATTATCAATATGTATGTCACTATTATCATGTTCTTAATTCATTTGGGTTTGTTATTGTAGGTCTTTTCCTTCTCTTGTGTTTCTTGCCTAGAGAAGTTCCTTTAGCATTTGTTGTAAAGCTGGTTTGGTGGTGCTGAATTCTCTTAGTTTTTGCTTGTCTGTAAACGTTTTAATTTCTCTGTCAAATCTGAATGAGATTCTTGCTGGGTAGAGTAATCTTGGTTGTTGGTTTTTCTCCTTCATCAGTTTAAATATGTCCTGCCACTCCTTTCTGGCTTGTGGTTTCTGCTGAAAGATCAGCTGTTAACTTTATGGGGATTCCCTTGGATTTTATTTGCTGCTTTTCCCTTGCTGCTTTTTCTTTTTTTTTTTAAACAAAGATACCACTGTGAACAATGCATAGATATGGTTCCTGTCTTTATGGAATTAATTAATTAATTAATTAATTTTTGCTATGTTGCGTCCTTGTTTCTGTGTGAGGGCTTTCTCTATTTGTGGCAAGCAGGGGCCAGTCTTCATCATGGTTCACGGGCCTCTCACCACAGTGGTCTCTCCTGTTGCAGGGCACAGGCTCCAGACACGCAGGCTCAGCAATTGTGGCTCATGGGTCCAGTTGCTCTGCCGCATGTGGGATCCTCCCAGACCAGGGCTCGAACCCATGTCCCCTCCACTAGCAGGCAGTCTTTCAACCACTGTGCCACCTGGGAAGCCCTCCCTTGCTGCTTTTAATATTTTTTTTCTTTGTGTTTAATTTTTGGTAGTTTGTTTAATATGTGTCTTGTTATGTTTCTTCTTGGATTTATCCTGTACGGGACTCTCTGTGCTTCCTGGACTTGACTGATTATTTCCTTTCCCATGTTAGGGAAGTTTTCAACTATTATCTATTCAAATATTTTCTCAGGCCCTTTCTTTTTCTCTTCTTCTTCTGGGTCCCCTGTATTTCAAATGTTGGTGAGTTTAATGTTGTCCCAGAAGTCTCTGAGACTGTCCTCAATTCTTTTCATTCGTTTTTCTTTATTCTGCTCTGTGGCTCTTATTTGCACTATTTTATCCTCCAGGTCACTTACCCGTTCTTCTGCCTCAGTTATTCTGCTATTGATTTTTCTAGAGTATTTTTAATTTCATTTATTGTGTTGGTCATCGTTGTTTGTTTGTTCTTTAGTTCTTGTATGTCTTTGTTAAATGTTTCTTGTATTTTCTCCATTCTATTTCCAAGATTTTGGATATCTTTCCTATCATTACTCTGAATTCTTTTTCAGTTAGACTGCCTATTTCCTCTTCATTTGTTTGGTCTGGTGGGTTTTTACCTTGCTCCTTCATCTGCTGCATATGTATCTGTTTTCTCATTTTGTTTAACTTACTGGGTTTGGGGTCTCCTTTTCACAGGCTGCAGGTTCATAATTCCCATTATTTTTGGTGTCTGCCCCCAGTGAGTGAGGTTGGTTTAATGGGCTGTGTAGACTTCCTGTTGGAGTGGACTTGTGCCTGTGTTTTGGTGGGTGAGGCTGTATTTTGTCCTTCTGGTGGCAGGGCCGCATCCAGTGGTGTGTTTTGGAGTGTCTGTGAACTTAGTATGATTTTAGGCAGCCTTTCTGCTAATGCATGGGTTTGTGTTCCTGTCTTGCTAGTTATTTGGCATGGGGCATACAGCACTGGAGCTTGCTGGCCATTGGGTAGGGGTGGGTCTTAGTGTTGAGACAAAGATCTGTTGGAGAGCTCTCTCTGATTGATATTACATGGAGCCAGGATGTTCCTGGTGGTTCAGTGTCCCAGGCTTGTCCCTCCCACCCCAGAGGCTCAGGCCCAACAGCTGGCCAGAACACAAATAACCTATGAGCCACAGGGCTCAGAAGAAAAGGAAGAAAGAAAAAAAACAAAAATGAAAACAAAAACAAAAAAATGGACAGATAGAACCTTAGGACAAATAGTAAAAGCAAAGCTATACAGACAAAAATTACACAAAGAAGCATACACATGCACATTCACAAAAAGAGAAAAAGGAGGAAAAATATATATGTATATAAAAAAGGAAGAGAGCCACCATACCAATAAACAAATTCACCAATGATAATAAGCACTAAACACTAAACTAAGATAAACATAAAACCAGAAACAAATTAGACACAGAAAGCAAACCCCAGGTGTTAGTTTTTCCCAAAGTCCATGGCCTCAGTTTTGGGAACATTTGTTGTCTCTTCAGGTATTCTTCAGATGCAGCATTTATCAAGTTGATTGTGGGGATTTAATCTGCTGCTGCTGAGGCTGCACAGAGAAATTTCCCTTTCTCTTCTTTGTTCACTCAGCTTCTGGGGTTCAGCTTTGGTTTTCGCCCTGTCTCTGCGTGTAGGTCGCCCTCAGGCATCTGTTTCCTGTCCAGACAAGAGGCGGTTAAAGCAGCGGCTGATTAGGGCTATCTGGCTCACTCAGGCTAGGGGTAGGGAGGGGTATGGTAGTCATAATTGGAATGTGGGGCAAGCCTGTGATGTTAGAAATCAGCATGACGTTGTGACAGCCTGAGGTGTGCCTTGTGTTCTCCTGGGGAAGTTGTCCCTGGATCACAGGACCCTGGCAGTGGTGTGCTGCACAGGCTCCTGGGGGTGTGTGGATAGTGACCTGCGCTTGCACACAGGATTCTTAGTGGCAGCGGCAACAACATTAGCGGTTCATGCCCGTCTCTGGTGTCTCAGCTGATAGCCACAGCTTGTGCCTGTCTCTGGAGCTCATTTAGGCAGTGCTCTGCCTTCTGTGGGCATAGGAAGCAGGAATCTCCTCTCCTCATGCACCATGAAACAAAGGTCTCTTGCCTTCCTGGCAGGTCCAGACTTTTTCCCTGACACCCTCCCAGCTAGCTGTGGCACAGTGCATTAGCCCCCTTCAGGCTGTGTTCACGCAGCCAACCCCAGTCCTCTCCCTGCGATCTGACCTCTGAAGCCCGAGCATCAACACCCAGTTCCCACCCGCCCCAGCGGGTGAGCAGACTCAGGCTGGTGAGTGCTGGTGAGCACCGATCCTTGTACGGGAGTCTCTCTACTTTGTCCTCTGCACCCCTGTTGCTGCATTCTCCTCTGTGGCTCTGAAGCTTACCCTCCGCCTACCCCCCACGCCTCCACCAGTGAAGGGGCTTCCTAATATGTGGAAACCTTTCCTCCTTCACAGCTCCCTCCCACTGGTGGAGGTCCCATCCTTATTCTTTTGTCTCTGTTTATTCTTTTTTCTTTTGCCCTACCCAGGTACGTGGGGAGTTTCTTGCCTTTTGGGAGGTCTGAGGTCTTCTGTCAGCATTCAGTAGGTGTTCTGTAGGAGCTGTTCCACATGTAGATTTTTTTTTTTTTTTTTTTGCGGTGCACGGGCCTCTCACTGTTGTGGCCTCTCCCGTTGCAGAGCACAGGCTCCAGGTGCGCAGGCTCAGCGGCCATGGCTCCCGGGCCTAGCCGCTCCGCAGCCTGTGGGATATTCCTGGACCGGGGCACAAACCCATGTCCCCTGCACTCAACCACTGTGCCACCAGGGAAGCCCTAGATGTATTTTTGATGTATTTGTGGGGAGGAAGGTGATCTCCACATCCTACTCTTCCACCGTTTTGAAGGTCTCCTCAATGGGAATTTTTAATTTAAGAAGTTCTAACTGGTGAAATTGCTTAAAAGAATAAGTGAAGGAAAACCAGCAATATTCAAATTCATCATTATTCCATTAGTATTGCTTATTCTGTCTCTTGAAGTATTTTCCTCTGATTAAGTGCAATTTGGATTTTTCGAGGCCATAAAATAAGCAATGTATTCCCCACAACAGTATAGCTGAAGTAGTCAGAAAGTACAATTTCCTCTCTGTATTCCTGTCCACTCAGCACGTGGGTACACTTGCATACACATACACACAAGGGCACACACGCACACACCATTTCTTTAGTTTTACAGCCTCACTCCAGGAGGTTTCTCTCTTTCTAATTAGATACACATAATCCATTCGGCCCCTTTGTGAAGTTCACAAGTTGATTCCCTCTCGCTCTTTCTCTTGTCTTCTCTGTCTTCAACTAGACAATGAAAACAAAGATACAGTAGAACTCATTTTCTCATTATTGATTTCATGCACCAGCTGCCAGCTGTTTTAGCTTGTTCATTTATATAACCCTCTGGGTAACTTTTTAAAAGTACTTTTCTTGGGCCATCTGTTAAATACGATTGCTTTAATAATTAAAGACTCACCATCATCTTTCAAAGAAACATAATTGTTGCCATTGCAGCTGAGATATCAACATTTTGGATTCAGATACACAGATGGGTTTCATTCCATGAATCAGTATCAAATCAAATTCTTTGGGGCACTAGTACTGCATGATTCCCCTCCCATCGCCTCCCCCCCTACCCCGCCACATGCCCTGCCAAACAGTTTATGTTAAGGGGAAAAGTTCCTTAATATTTACAACTTAAGCTTTCTGTTTAAGGTCTTATTTTCCCCTCAACTTTTGCTTTCAAGTATTAGGGATCGATACTTAAGCCTGTTAAAATCTCATTTTTATGAATACACAGGTAGTTTTTAAACATATATTCAGGAAGGCACTTCAGGTGGATGTACTCATAAGACCACCCATTGTAATGAATGCAGATATTTTTCTAGAGAGAATCAAGCTCATGGATTCTAATGTGGAAGTATTGTTTATAAGTCAGCATCTCACCATCTGTCTTTTACTTAGTTGAAGGCTATCTCATGTACAGACAGAATCTGGGAACAAACCTTCTACTCAGACCCTTATCATCTTGGAATGTTGCTAAAATTGACATGCTTTGCCATTAGGCTTATGAGTGATGCTGTTTCTTAGTTTTCTTTACTTACCATGGTAGATATCTACACTTTGTGTTATTGACTCAGGATGTGTAGGTTTTTTAATCTTTAGTATTGGAAGTGCATTTATTGAGTGATAAGCAAAAGACATCAAACCATTATTTGAATGGCATCACCAGAGTTTAATTCAAATGTGAAAATGGATACAACCTCAGTTTGAACTCTTCTTTAAGGCTCTGACTAGGCCTAAATGTTCCAATGATTTTTGCATTGCTTAAAATGTTTTATGAGGAAACCTTGTTTATAAAAGCTTTTGCCTTTTGTTTCCAGTATGTACCAGTCCTATAGGGTGAAAAAGGTATATCAATTTTTATGCCACCTCTATACTATTATCAGTATATTTAATTTTTTACAGAATTATTTGTTTAGCCCTGTAACTCATTGCTCTAAAATTCATGTTTGTTAAATTTGACATGAGGGAAATTGTAGTATATTTTAGATTTTTGAGGTGGAGGTAACATTTTCTTTTTGTGAAATCTAACAAAACAGTTTTCTTCAAAATAGAATAAAGGAAATGTTTTCTTAATACGGTGAGCATAACTTATATTAGCTTCTGTGAACCTGAAAATTTGGACTTTGTTTAAAACAGCATTCCCATCTTTAATATTTTGTCATTATAAACACAGCTCTATTCTAGTCAGCTTTGGACTCTGGCCCCTGTTAATTTTTAAAATGGAAAAGAGCAGGTTGACTTTTCTGAGATAAATGCTTAAATATTCTTACAGATCCAATTGATCTCATTTAGATTAAGGTGTTGTTTGAATGGGAAGCTGCATTTTTACAGTAATCTTTGCTTTTCCATGAACCTTCTCATCATAGTTCTTTTATATCTCATGCAGCATAATCATTTATAGAAACATAACCAAGATCTAATGAACTATGGAAGCTAAGCTGAACAGTGGTCCTCTGAGTTGACTTTCTCTGTGTATTCTTAGTTATATTAACATGTCTATATTATATTTGATGAATATTTCTTAAAGAATTGCATTTATTATTTTTATTCTGTACAAACAGGATTACGAATTGTTTAGCAGTTGATTCTGTGTCTTAGTTTTAGGAAATAGGCACAAAAAATACTTCCTACCTTTTAGAGTTTTAAAATGCCTGGGTACACAACGTTTTACACAGTGGAAGCAACCTGAGCTCTCTATGAGGAAACATATAGGTAAGTTCCCTTTATAGAAGCCAGTACAACTTATAGGGTCAGGTCAAAAAAAAAATAATGCTCTTATCCTTAGAGTGAAATTCTATGATGTAACATTCTTCATATATTTAAATAAATTAGAACAGAGTAGTACCATTTTTCCTAAGCTTTTTCATGGCTTTTCCAAACATGTAGCCTTAATAAGGAGTGCTTGGGTATTACCTCCGTGTTTTTAAACTCATTCTTACATTCACCTGAAATCCAAAGGAAGAAACTGAATTGCTACACCAATGTACACTTGATTAAATGGAGTGAACTGATTAAAGGATAGCAGTAAAGCTCCTGTTTATGTATTTCTGTTTTTTTTTTTCTGAATATACATCAGAAGATAGAAATCTTCTCCCCTTTATTCCAAAACAAAGGGCTTAGGTCAATCCTGTAGCGACAGAGAAGGTGATAACTGAGTGGAGTTTTTAAGGATGATTAGGAGTTGGCTGGGCAGAGAAGATGTGTGTTTGTGTGTGTGTGTGTGTGTGTGTGTGCACGTGCACACGTGGGTGTGTCTGTGTGTGTTGGGGGGGCAGGAATTACAGGCAGTGAAGACACTAGGTTTATGGATTGCTCTCCTCCTCACACCCTAGTTAATCTTTCCTCAACCTTCCTGTCACCTCCCCTCCCACCCCACCCCTCTGTTTTTCCCCTCCAGAATTTTGTTTCAGATTATAATTTGGATAAACTCAAGTGTAGTCTAATATTTGCTTAATACCAATATTTCTATATAGAAATAGTTCTACCAACAAATTGGACAACCTAGAATAAATAAATTTCTAGAAACATACAATCTTCCAAGACTGTTCATGATGAAATAGAAAATCTGAATAGACTGATTACTAATAAGGAGATTAAAACAGTAGTCAAAAAGCTCCCAGCAAACAAAAGCCAAGGACCTGATAGCTTCACTGGTGAATTCTACAAACCATTCAAAGAAGATTTAATACCTATCCTTCTCAAACTCAAAAAATTGAAGAGGAGAGAAACCTTCCAAACACATTTTATGAAGCATTACCCTGATACCAAAAGCTGACAAGGAGACCACAAAAAAAGAAAATTACAGGCAAATGTCCTTGATGAACATAGATGCAAAAATCCTCAGCAAAATTCTAACAAACCAAATCCAAAAATACATTAAAATGATCATGCACCACGATGAAGTGGGATTTATTCCAGGAATGCAAGTATGGTTCAACATCTGCAAATTAATTAGTGTGATTAACAAAATGAAGGATAAAAATCATATGATAATCTCAATAGATGCAGAAAAAGCTTTTGACAAAATTCAACACGAATATTTGATAAGAACTCTCCACAAAGTGGTGATAGAGGCAACATGCCTCAACATAATAAGGGCTTTATCTTACTCAGTGGCAAAAAACTAAAATGTTTTTCTCTAAGATCAGGAAGAAGAGAAAGGTGCCCACTCTTGCCACTTTTATTTGACATAGTATTAGAAGTCCTAACCATGGCAGTTAGGCAAGAAAAAGAAATAAAGCCATTTAAATTAGAAAAGAAGAAGTAAAACTGTCACTACTTACAGGTGACATAATACTATATACAGAAAACCTAAAGACTCCACCAGAAGACTGGTAGAACTAATGTATGAATTCAGTAAGGTTTCAGAATAGAAAATCAATACACAGAAGCCTGTAGCATTTCTATACACTTATAACAAACTCTCAGAGGAATTAAGAAAACAATCCCATTTGCAATTGCATCAAAAAAGAATGAAATACCTAGGAAAAAGTTTAACCATGAGGTGAAAGGCTTGTATGCCAAAAATTGTATGACCTTAATGGAAAGAATTGAAGAAGAGACAAAAAATGGAAGGAAACTCTGTGCTCACGGATTGGAAGAAATCTACAGATATAAAGCAATCCCTATCAAAATATCAATAGCATATTTCACAGAACTAGAACAAATAATCCTCATACTTTTATGAAACCACAGAAGACCTTGAATAGCCAAAATAATCTTGAGAAATAAGAACAAAGCTGGATGTATCACACTCCCTGATTTCAAAGTATACTACAAAGCTACAGTAATGAAAACAGCATGGCACTTGCACAAAAAATGACAGATAGATTAATGGAACAAATGGGGAGTCCAGAAATAAACCCACACATATATGTACAATTAATCTAGGACACAGGAGCAAAGAACATATAATGGAGGAAGGACAGTCACTTAAACAAATAGTGTTCGGAAAACTGAACAAGCCACACTTTTACAAGATACACAAAAATGAACTCAAAATGGATTAAAGACTTGAATGTAAGACCTGAAACCATAAAGTTCTTAGAAGAAAATATAGGTGGTAACCATATTGACTTCAATCTTAGAGATATTTTTGTGAATTTGACTTCAAAGCCAAGGGAAACAAAAGCAAAAGTAAACAAATAGGACTACAGCAAACTAAAAAGCTTCTGTACAGCCAAGGAAAGTCTCATCAAAATGAAAATGCAATCTACTGAATAGAAGGTATTTGCAAATCATATATCCAAGGGGTTAATATCCAAAATATATAAAGAACTCATACAACTCAGCAACAAAGAAACAAGACAATTAAAAAATGGACAAGGAATATCTCAATAGACACTTTTCCAAAGAAAACATACAAATGGCCAACAGACATATGAAGAGATATTCAACATCACTAATTATTAGTAAAATGCAAATCAGAAGCAGGAGATGTCACCTCATACCTGTTAGAATGGCTATTATCGAAAAGACAAGGAATGACAAATGATGGAGAAGATATGGAGAAAAGGGAACAATTGTGCACTGTTGGTGGGACTGTAAACTGGTGCAGCCATCATGGAAAACAGTATGTAAATACCTCAACAAATTAAAACCAGAACTACCAAATCACCCAGCTATTCCACTTCTGGGTATATATCTGAAGAATATGAAAACACTAATTTGAAAAGATACATGCACCCCAGTATTCATGGCAGCATTATTTACAATTGCCAAGATATGGATGCAACCTATGTGCTCATTCACGGATGAATGGATAAAGAAGATGGAATATATATATATATTCCATATATATATATGATGGAATACTACTCAACCATAAAAAAAGATGAAATCATGCCATTTGTGACAACATGGATGGACCTTTATGGTATTTTGCTAAGTGAAATAAGTCAAATGAAGAAAGACAAATGACATATGATTTCAATCATTTGTGGAATGTTAAAAAAAACAAACAAAAAATGAAAACAAACACATCAATACAGAGAACAGATTGGTGGTTACCAGAGGGGAAGGCGGTTTGGGGGTGGGTGAAGGGGGTCAACTGTATGGTCATGGTTGATAACTAGACTTGTTGTGGTGATCACTCTGTGGTGTTTGCAGATGTTGAACTATAATGCTGTATACCCAAAATTAATATAATAATAATAATGATAGTAGTAATAATAATTAAGCAAAGAAATAATTATATCTTTCAGCCAAGTTGTAAGAGAGAGAAATAATTCACTTTAGAAAATCTGCATTACTAGCTAGGGCTCTTTGAGTTTGTATGTTTCTTCCAATCACTTTCTCCACTGGTTAAATAAACTTGTTTACAGTACTAGTCAGAGTAGATTTAGTTGAGACAAATGTGTGTTTTCCAAATTATCCCCTCTGAGCCTTCTCAAACACACACACACACACACACATACACACACACACGCACACACATGCACACGCACCCCCCACACACACATACTCCAGATCTGGGTAGCAATTATGGAGTTGTTGTAAGCCCCTCTGACCCTGCTGCTAACTGATAACCCT
Organism: Orcinus orca; assembly: GCF_937001465.1. Taxonomy (NCBI): domain Eukaryota; kingdom Metazoa; phylum Chordata; class Mammalia; order Artiodactyla; family Delphinidae; genus Orcinus; species Orcinus orca. Next base: position 75,710,055 of record NC_064580.1, read on the forward strand.
CTTCTTTTTAACCTCTTATTGTTTGGCTTCCTGAAAACACTATGGAACAGACTCATCTTGAGAATCTCAGCCAGAAGGAATGCCCAGCAGCATGGTAGCAAAAATGAGTAGGGAAAAAGCCCCTATTAGGAGCTCTTTCTTCCTCTCAGCTCATCTTTGATTATTCTTGTTTGCAAAAAGAAAAAATATATAGTCTCCATTTTTCTTTTCTTTTCTTTCTTTTTTTTTTTTTTTTGCGGTACGCGGGCCCCCACTGCTGCAGCCTCTCCCGTTGCGGAGCACAGGCTCTGGATGTGCAGGCCCAGCGGCCATGGCTCACGGGCCCAGCCGCTCTGCGGCATGTGGGATCCTCCCGGACCGGGGCTCGAACCCGCGTCCCCTGCATCGGCAGGTGGACTCCCAACCACTGCACCACCAGGGAAGCCCCTCCATTTTTCAAATGACTGATGAAAGGGTGCTATGAACGTGCTGTTAAGACTGAAATTTTATGCACTTTCTATAGAAGTCCAGTTTTAACCAGTCTATAGCTGACATATCCTAGTAACAATCTGATTAATGGGGGTTGGAGGAACCTTCAGCTCCTTGGATAAGAAGCTAGGCCTGCAGAATATCATTGAAATTTCCATTTTTGAAACTTTCAGATCAGATTTGAAAATGATGATCTAGTGTTACAGAGCCAGGTTGCATAGCCAGTGGGAAGTGAGACATGTTAATGGATGTTACATATTTGTCAAGAATGTGCCACAAGAGAAAGGAATAAATAGGACCATTATGTTTTGCCTTGTGTGTGTTTAACTAAAAAGGATATCTTTAGGTTCTTACAGATAAGTTTATTACAGTTAAGATTAATTAATGTTGGTTCTGATGCTGAATATAAATGCTATTATCAACCTGAAAATAAAATTCAAGGCCAAATAAAGAATTAGGATGAAATATATTGCAATACAAGTTTCATATGGAAATGTCACCTGTGGGCTGAGCTATATTTTAATATTATACATTAAAAATATCCACCTTCCATTATTTGTGACATCTTGCATTATCCTAGAACACAAGATTTTCTAATATCGTTACGGCAGGGAAGGGAATCATAAACTTGTATGGTAACGTAGAAGACTAAGAGCAAGGTGAGAAAGTGTTAAATTCTGTTTTCAGCTGACTAGAATGATTCCTCCTGCACATTTGATTCATCTGTTCGTTTTAGATTTGTGGTTTCTCTAAGATTGTTTCCTCTAATTAAATATTCATTGTTTATATGGCATCCATATAATGGTATCCAATATGTTACATATCTATATGTCTTCTGTTCTTTTAGGCACTATAAGCATTTGTAGGATAATAACGTAGAATCAGATGTTTCTATATCACGATCACTACTACCCTGCAGAATGATCTCATTCCCAAGGATATTTCCCCTGCTACTTCAAGCTTCCGTTCTGTTGGCATCTTTATATAAAACACTGGAGGAGTGGTAGATGGAAGATAAGAGTGAAACACACGCACACACATCCAAGCTCATGTATTAGAATGGACATTTCTTACTTATACCTTTTTCTGTTTTTTCCCCAGGAAAATAAGATCAACAAATTTTTCATTCTTGATGACCCTATAAAGGTTTAAGGAAAAAGCACACCTTTACATTTTATAGTATCAACAAAATGCATATTTTCACCCTATTGTTTAATAGTTCAGTAGTGTTTTTTATGTGATTGTTATTCTTCCAAAGGCCTGCAGCTAATGTACATTACTTTTGATTTGAATGCATCTCCCTCCTATTCTTTCCTAAGAAGAGATGGAATCTCTTTTTATCCTTTTGGTAATGAAAAATTTTAACAAGCCAATGCTAAATGATTTCCAAAACAAAAAATTTGAACACAGATACATGACCAATAAATAACTTATTCAAAAAACACTTTTACCCCAATGGCATTAAAAGAAGCAAAACTTACATGTTAGCTAATATTTTACTCATACCTTAATATTTATCTTTGAATGATGATCCAGAATGTGCATTATTATTGATGAGCATATTTTGAGTTATAGTATGCACTTTATTATTCTGAGGGACCCTTGAAAAACCCACTATTACAACATTATTAAGTCAAAACACATATAAAACCTGAAATAATCTTTTGGAAATGAAAGAACAGCTTGTCTTTTTTTTCTGTCCCATCTGGCAATTTGCTAAAATTTGAAAAACTCTTTAAAATGTACCTGCATTTTAAGCATTTTTCAGCAACAATATATAATTTGTAATATTGTGCATAATTTTATTATTTTGTGTGTAGACCTACTGTCTATCTTTTTGTCTTTGTTTTTTTTATGATTTTATTGGAGTATAATTGCTTTACAATGGTGTGATAGTTTCTGCTTTATAACAAAGTGAATCGTTGTTGTTTTAATTGGAGTGTTTAAGGTTACCAGAGGCATATTGCGAATATTACTTAATATTATAGTTTTAAAAAATGTGGTTGAGAGCTTCCCTGGTGGCGCAGTGGTTGAGAGTCCGCCTGCCGATGCAGGGGACACGGGTTCGTGCCCTGGTCCGGGAAGATCCCACATGCCGCAGAGCGGCTGGGCCCGTGAGCCATGGCCGCTGAGCCTGCGCGTCCGGAACCTGTGCTCCGCAATGGGAGAGGCCGCAACAGTGAGAGGCCCGCGTAATGCTAAAAAAATAAAAAAAATAAAAAAAAATAAAATTAAGAAAATGTGGTTGATATCTAAGGATGGTAGTTATTGAAATGATACATTTTTCAGTTTATATATGATTTTTTTCAGTTGAATAATTTTTATTCCATTATTTGATTCCAGTGTTTCAAAAAGAGAACTCCATTGGCTTTCTTGATATTTTATGACAGGATCTCCCTTTCAAGAGATATAATGGTGTTTCAGTGTGTGTAATCATAGCAAGATTATTATTCATTTTGTTAACACTTTTTCTCTCTGCAAAATAAAATTATTTCATAATTAAGTATAGTGTTTAAAGAAGGACTTTATTTGGAAGGTGTCAAGATACCTTGCAAATTGGTGTACTAAGACTTTATAGTTTTTTATTCAGTAGATGCAAACATATTTGCACTATCACAAAAGATATACATTTAATAAACTGCTCATTTTTATAAAATATTCTAAACATAGTGCTCAACTTGCATCATATGACAGAATGATGAATATTTTGACATGAAAATGAAGTTGAAAAGAATACAGAATAAATTATATCTATTTTTCTCCTTTAAGTATTGAGTTAAATATGACAGATTCAAAAGGATTTCTTTTGCAGCATTTAAAAAATAATAGAGACCACCACTCATTTAAAAATTCAGAAATAAGAAAATTAACTTACCAGATGTTACCTTGATGGTTACAATTGTAATAATTATGAAAGGGTAAACAAACATCTGATCCATATTAATAAATCTCTGTAATACTTCCAAATGATTATACCTATAGTAAAACATGCTGGGACTATTTCAGAAAAATCCTTGGATTATTCTTGCTTTTCACTAAGCAAATATTCATTGTGTGTTTAATGAGTGTTAATCTTTAGAGCAGTGCTAGATACTTTAGAACAATGCTAGAAACTTAAATATTCAAATAAGGTGTTGAGAGTTTACATAGTCATTATGGCCCAGGGCAAAGATGAATATAAAATTTAGAGCCCATGGTTGCAGTTATACTGTGAGGTATAAATTCAGAGAAAGAGAGCATCGTTATGGCATTAATTTTAATAACGGAAGTTATTAAATTATATATAGGTGTGTATATATGTATATGTATACACACACACAGAATTGACAGAAAAATGCTGATGGCCAAAAAATAAACTTTAAAAATTTGGCTAGGGGGCTTCCCTGGTGGCACAGTGGTTGAGAATCTGCCTGCTAATGCAGGGGACACGGGTTTGAGCCCTGGTCTGGGAGGATCCCACATTACGCAGGGCAACTAGGCCCGTGAGCCACAGCTACTGAGCCTGCGCGTCTGGAGCCTGTGCTCCGCAGCAAGAGAGGCCGCGATAGTAAGAGGCCCGCGCACCCTGATGAAGTGTGGCCCCCGCTTGCCACAACTAGAGAAAGCCCTCGCACAGAAACAAAGACCCAACACAGCAAAAATAAATAAATTAATTAATAAACTCCTACCCCCAACATCTTCTTTAAAAAAAAAAACAATTGGCTAAAGTCTAAAAGTGATGAATTTTAACCAACATCTTTAAAATAAATTAAAACAAATTTAAGATGGTATAGTAAATAAAATAAAGAAGTTTAAAAGGAGGGTTGTTTTGAAAAAATATTCGTTAAGAGATATACCAATACAACATACGGATAACTTGGGGGAATTCATTTGCAAAGGAAAGAAAAGTCTTAATTCCTTGACATTCCCCCACTTCATTCTAATAATTGTTTCACGTGAAAGGAAAACATACACTTTCATGTTTTCTAAGACACTTAACCTCTCCTTTTTCTAGAGCCTGTGCAAACAGAAGTGCTTATAACTCCAACATGTTACCAACTTACTAAACTTTGAAAAGACAGTGACTCTGAAATAGTGTAGATTTGCCAGTTGCTAAATAGATGATTTTTCAGTACTATATTGTAGTTAGTCTTACATTTAATTGTGATAATACTTGTATTCTAGAAATCATAGTATTAGCTTAGGAGCAGTTCATCAGTATTCGGCAAAAATCCTTTGGTGAGATGGTATAGGCTTGAGACTTGGTGCTTAAATTCTAAGTTTTCTGGCACTTTTGGCTAGTTCAAATATAAGAAAATAAGGCCAGAATCTAGTATATGACACTGATCAGTTTTCAACCCAAAGAAAAACTGGTTCTAGGAAAAAAACTATTTGTCAAGCAATTCAGATTGTTTGGAAGTTATTCCTATTTAATAACATAATATTTCCCTAATAAAGTTTTTCTAATAAGACATATATGTTTAGATTATACTTTAAGTATATCAAATAATCTAGGGTTTCAAAGTCAAATTTAACTGCTTTATTTGGAATCAGATTTTCTTGTTTTCTTTTTTTTTTTTGTAAAGGTAGTAATTAAAGAAGAAGTAATTGATTTGGGGCCTCATTTTTCCTTTGTTAAGGTGTTCTTGGTGCTTCAAATAGATTCCACAGAAAATTTTCTGTCTAATAATCATCCTGTTTACAACTGCATAACCTTTAAAAGTTTGCACTAAAATATGATATGGTCAGCATTAAAATATTTTGATCATGTAAAGGATCCTGTTGATATTGTCATGTGACAAGGTGGTGAGGTAAATTTCCCTATGTTGTGACAATGGGCCTTGCCTAACCACAACTTAATCCTAACATTTGAGAAGTTGTCAAAACTATATTATAACTGATTTTCAGAAGTCTTCTATGAAGACAGCTTGCTTCTACTTAATTGAAAATATACATGATTGCTTTCACTAGTCTTTTTTTTCCTTTTAGCAAGAGACCAAAATTGGAATTTTAATGATGACAGTTAATTATAAAATTATCTTTTCCCCTGAAAAATAGTTCAGAAAAATCATGTGGTCTAGTATTAAGATTTCATTTCTCTGGATGGACCACATACATGTTTATATGTAGGTTTACATTCTACACACATACTATGTTCAGCAGATGAAATGTTTGAACCACAATAGTATTTAAAGGATATAAAAGGCTATTTGATTAGCAGGCTATTGTTACTTACAAATGAATTTTGTCTCCTACAATTAAAAAAACATTTATCCTTGTGTTGCACATGGTTTTTATTTTACTTTTTGATGTTAGTACTCAAAGACTATTAAAATAGGACATTAGTTTCTTTCCTATCAAAAGCCTTTAACAAAAATGACGCTTTTAAAAGAAAGTCAAGACTTTGAACACCTTTGAGTTTTTCTCCCATTTCTAAATGCTCTGTAAATTGTGTGTGAAGAATTTAAGACCTGTATGCTTATATTGTGACATTGCTATTGATTTATAAAATTTTTTTGCTGCAGATTGTAATGGGTAAATGGCAAGTGTGAGGTAAGAAGGACATGCTATTTGTAAGCATGGCAAAAAATGTATTGTTTCCTACTAGGAATGCACCTTCAAAAATAACTGGGTGGTCTTTTATTGCCACTTGATGTGACTTTTAGGCGGAAGCAGTCACAGATGCAAAGACATTCTTAAGGATGTGATCACTATAAGACCAGGGGCCTTACAAGTAAGCAGAGTAAAAGACTAAAGATCTCATGTAGGATTGCTACATTGGTTAGAAGAAAAAAAGGGAAGACCTAGTTGCCCTGGAGAGATGAGGAGGCAGTCTGAAATCTCTTGGTTTTCAGTGTGAAGATTGCTACACTTTCTACATGTGGAAGAGAAAGAATGCAGTACTAAGGAGTCTTAAAAAGGGGTGACTATAGAGACACTAGGAGAAGCATGATGTGATGGGTGGAAAAGACCCACAACACATGCTGGGGAGTATTGAATCATTTCTATTAACAATGATTCATATTCATATAACTAACAGAAGGGTAGAGTCCTTTTCTTTCATTCATTCTTTTATTGTTCTTTTCTTTCATTCTTTTAAAATTTTGTTTGAATTGAGAGAGAGACAAAGTGTTAGGAAGAGTTACCTCCAACTACCTGTGACAGTATTGCTGATAAACTTTCAGAAAAAAGAAATGCATGGCTGGTGAAGTTTTATACTTAAGGGGGCATATCTTCTAACAGATGGAGTATACACATAGCTATGTATGAATAAAAAAGATGCTTATGCATTATTTGAGAAGACAGTTATGGGAGTAACCTCTAGTAATTTATAAAGTGAAAAGGGTAAATATACAAAAGGACTAATACAGACAACTTCTGAAAAAGAGAGAAAAAACCCACTTAGTCACTTAAACAAAGAGAATAACCAAAAGAAAATATTAGGTAGTGAAATAGCTAACAGCCTTCATAGGTATTCATTTAGAGCTAATCATAACCCTTGGTGAGAATTTAGCTAAGAGATGTATATTTGAATAAGCTGCCTAGATATCCATATATTGGAAATTTTGTTTGAAGACTTATTGGTGGGCCTGTTTGATTGTGCTAAAATGTTAAAATTGACACCTAAAATACAAGACAGTATCAGAATATTGACTTTCACCAAGGAGAAATAATTATTTTAGTTTACTGGGATCAAGTGATAAAGGAAAAAACTTGTATTAAAAAAACCTGAGTGAGGGTCTTCCCTGGTGGCACAGTGGTTGAGAGTCCACCTGCCGATGCAGGGGACACGGGTTCGTGCCCCTGTCTGGGAAGATCCCACATGCTGCGGAGTGGCTGGGCCCGTGAGTCATGGCCGCTGAGCCTGCGCGTCCGGAGCCTGTGCTCCGCAACAGGAGAGGCCACAACAGTGAGAGGCCCGCGTACCACCCCACAAAAAAAAAAAACCTGAGTGAGATGATACAGAACACTTTTGAGACAACAGAAAACTAACTCTAGAATGTGTGGAATAATACTTAGGGAAGGAAATTTCAGTTGGAGGAAATTTTCTGTGATTCATAATTCATGGCATTGCAACAAGATAAAAAGTATTAAAATCAGATAATATAAAAAATTCAAACTATGTTCATAAAGATTATAGTAGTATACATAAAAATCTGGGGAAAAATGAACATAATAAAGAAATAAAGATTAATTTTAATTTCCACTAAAAAGCAATATATCATTGCATCAAAGATTTGATATAAGACCTGGAAAAATGAGCTTGCTCTTGACATTTACATTTGAAATAAATACCATCACCTCAAATACTTTTTATCAAACATGTGTCTTCTAAAGATTTTAATCGTGTTTTATAATGTTAGAGCTGATTTTGTTATCAAGGAGGTGTTAAGTAGTTAGGTTTTGTTGTTCTCAAAGAATCACAGCGTAGTGAGAGACACACATATGACTGAGTACTATGACACAGGCAAGCACAAAGTGTTATGTGAGCAGAGGGGAAGGAACCATTGTTAGTTTATGTGTTTAAAAAATGCGAAAAAAAAAAGAGGCAACCAGGGTTAATGTTAAGATCAGCATATTATTTGACCTCATTTTACTATTAGAAAGGAATAGGGGAACTTATTCAGAGCAGAGGGACAGAAAGTTTCACAGCCCTTTTATTCTTTTTTTTTTCTTTTTTTTTTTTTTTGCGGTACGCGGGCCTCTCACTGTTGCGGCCTCTCCCGTTGCGGAGCACAGGCTCCGGACGCGCAGGCTCAGCGGCCATGGCTCACGGGCCCAGCCGCTCCGCAGCATGTAGGATCTTCCCGGACGGGGGCACGAACCCCTGTCCCCTGCATCGGCAGGTGGACTCTCAACCACTGTGCCACCAGGGAAGACCCTCACTCAGGTTTTTTTAATACAAGTTTTTTCCTTTATCACTTGATCCCAATAAAATAAAATAATTATTTCTCCTTGGTGAAAGTCAATATTCTGATACTGTCTTGTATTTTAGGTGTCAATTTTAACATTTTAGCACAATCAAACAGGCCCACCAATAAGTCTTCAAACAAAATTTCCAATATATGGATATCTAGGCAGCTTATTCAAATATACATCTCTTAGCTAAATTCACACCAAGGGTTATGATTAGCTCTAAATGAATACCTATGAAGGCTGTTAGCTATTTCACTACCTAATATTTTCTTTTGGTTATTCTCTTTGTTTCAGTGACTAAGTGGGTTTTTTCTCTCCTTTTCAGAAGTTGTCTGTATTAGTCCTTTTGTTGCCTGCATCGGCAGGTGGACTCTCAACCACTGCGCCACCAGGGAAGCCCTTCACAGCCCTTTTAAATGTTCGTTTTCACCACTTTGTCTTAGAGGCTTTGTGTACATGGTCTTATTTTTAGACACTACAAGGAGATATCCATTAGTTATGGTTCTTGCTTTTAGTTGTTTGCATTTTAAATGATAAAACCAGCAGATACTGATGGGGTTAGGTAATGTTTAATATATCAATAAATAGATGAAAATGTACATACTGTTATGTCTTTTCACTTTTATTGTAGGTGGAGGAAGTGGGATGGTAGACAGCAGTTAGTGGGAGTGGTGTGTTTTTCTCTGTAGCAAACTATGTCTTTCATTTTCTATGTTTCTAGGAATTTTCCAATGAGGAAGTCCCAGATAAAACTAACTGCCTAAAGGAGAAATGAAAATAACAGTGACTTCCTTGATGAATGACAGCTTATTTTTACCTGCATGCAGGGTTATAGGAAAGACCTAAAATTCTACAGGATAGATGATGAGATTGCAACATTCCTATAACCCCACTTAGAATGTTATGTTTAGTTCTGGTTACCATATTTTTAAAAAAGATGTAGCATTTGAAAAAAGGAGTTAGACTGACCTTAGAACTACCAGGTATTAACTGTGAAGACAGGATAGAACCCTGAATTTCTGTAACCTTTAAAGAGCAAAGGTTGAAGAAGATTTAATTGAAAATAAACTCACTTCAATATACGTATAGATAGAGATGTATAAATTTCAATCGAAGTGAAACTTGCTTCTGTACTTCTCAGGTTTTCAAGTCAGTTTTTCTGTAGCATGCAAACAGAGCAATGCTCTACTGATTTCCTTTGTGAAGTAAAATGTCTGAAGAATTTTCATTCAATACTTTTCTGAAACATAGAAAGGATATGACCCTTAGTTCAATACCACTGACAGATATTGCGATAACTATTTATGAATCAAGAAAAAGTATGTCTCAGGAGTGGCAACTAAGTTACAATAGCTACTAATTTCTCAGAGAAATTTTAATTTAATCTACCAGTATTTTAGTTAGGTTGTCGGCAACTCGGAAATCAGAGAACCATAGAGTATTTGAGCTATGATAGGCTGGAGAGGTCAATTTATCCAGCCCTGGTTTTACAAATAAGGATACTGGGATCTAGAAAAGGGAAGTCATTTGCTCGTGGTCACACATCCGGTTGCATCGTTGATACTAATACCCAAGTCTCCTTATGTCTTGTTCAGTGTTCTTTCTGTTGACACTATTGCTTACAGAATAGGTTGTTTGAAAATTCATTCATAACTTGGTTTCATAGAACTTGGAAAATCAATTTTCATGGAATCAGTCATAAGCTCAGAGTTCTCCTTTGTTCCATTCTATACTTTGTTTCCATGTTAATTTAAGCTTTAAGTCATATTAATGCTAGCTTTAGACTCTCTGTTGCACATGTCCATTCCTTTTTATTCTCATCTCTACCTGGTTATCTCATGCGGAGGACATTGCAGTAATCTTCTGCCTGATCTCACCTCCAGACACTCTTGTAGCAATTCATTCTGCCTATCCTGTCAGTTTCAACTTCCTAAAGCATTGTTATCCTCTTTCTTTGTTTTCCAAAACCTATCTATTCCTCTAGGCCCCAATCAAACGTCATCTCTTTCATAATGACTTCACTTACCACTCTAGGTATAAGTGATGGCTTCAACTAAATTCTTATAGCTATTAGTTTATACCACCATGCATTCAACTTTCATTCATCTGATATTTTTAAATGCCTACTCTACACCAGGAAATCATGTGGCGTTTATCACTCACAGACTTTCAATGTAACAATTTGTGACTATGATATGTCTTTCGTTTCAGATCGTAATATTCTTGATATCAGGGATCATGCTTGAATATCTTTGTATTCTCCATAGCCTATAGCAAAGAGGCTTTTGTGCATAGTTGATGATCAGTAAGTATTTGTAGATAAATATTGAACTAAGAAAGTGCTATCATAGGGTAAGGAGATAAATGCGGCCTCTGTGGGATCAGTACGAAAAACCAATTATAAGTATGTTTGAAGAGCTTCCCTTAACCCTTAAAGAAGTTGGTTCTTTACATATCATGAAAGTGATCAAGCGAAAAAAGTATCAAGAAAAAGGGGTATTTCATTCATATTCAGATAGATAAATATTGTCAACAACAGGAAGTGGAAGAACACTGAATCAAATTAAAAACCCTTCAGTCTCAGTTTCTACATATATAAAAGTGGGAAAGTGTTTCAAACCCACTTTTGCTCACAGAATAGTTTTACTCCTTCAGTTAATGATGAGAAAAATGCTCTGTTAACTGTAAAACTATGTAACAATAAGGTCTTATTATTTAACATGAGATTTTGGATACCAAAAGGAGCTACATCAAAAGGTAATCATTTGTAATGTTGAGTATCTGCCTCTGATGTCTTAATTGGTGAGGAACATGCTTTTTATTTTATTTTATCTTATCCTATTTTATCTTATCTTACTTAATGGTGGTAGAGTGGTCCTTGTCAGAGATTAAATCAAGGGATGAATGTAAAGAATTTAACAGACTTTGAAATAAGTAATCTTCTTCATTCCCACTCCCACCTCTTAGTATTACTTTGAGAGCATGTCCAGGCCGAGATTCCTTTGCTCTGACCCTGCTTGATTGTCTTTATCTGCAGCTAGACTAAACCAGATAGGATTACCAGAATGATCAACTGGCAAATGAACTCATTTTGTTAGAAACAGCTTAGCTGAGTTCTGCTTACAGAACTGTTAGTGTTTCACATCGAATTTAAGCTTCACTAAACAAATAAGCCAAATGTTAGAAAAAATTAAGGTATAATTAAAATAAATTTTAGAATATTCTTTCTCTCTTGAATAACTTTATAATGACTCTATACTTTTCACCCATCAATAATTCAGAATATTTGATGCCATGAACTAAATTTGGGCTCATGATATTTCTGATCAACTTTACCTAATCAGTGAAAGTTCACTCATTCTAAAACACCCCAGCTATCCTTATATAAATTAAGCCCCATCATCAATGATGTAAATCAGTGTAGCATAGAAGAAATAGGTTCTTAAAATATATTTTATTAGAATAAGCTTTAAGACTCTGTACAGTGATGGATTTAAATGAGTAAATTGTCCCTTCACATAGCCAATGTTCAGTTCATTGACAAATTTTTGCTGAGTGCCTAGTCTATGAACAAGAAACCTAAACTCATTCTTCAATGGAGATTGCATTTCAAAAGGAAAATAGATCTAAGACATGTAAATAAATAAAATATTTACACATTACTATAAATGTTATGAAGGAAACACCATCTTAATCAGCAATTAACAGTTGGAGGCTGCGACAAAGTTCTCTCCACAGGCAGCATACAATTTAGAAGTAGGACAATTTACTATCATCTCAGTGTGATATCAAACCATCAAAACCAAAGTTAACTAAAAGCTGATAAAGCAGTGTTTGCATCCAATGTCTCAGGGGCTTTAATGTACATCTACCCTAAATGTTTGGTTTGGTTTCTAGAACATTTACTTAGTGTTTTATCTGAGCCATTCTGAACATACTATAGAAATACATAATCATCAACCAGAAGACATGAAATATAACTAGGTAACAGGGTTTAAAAAGTCCCTTACAAAAGGCTGGCTAGAACGCCCATATGGATCAACAGACAAGATTCAAGGGGTCACTCATGGTGTCTTTAGCCAAACCTACAAACAAGGAGAAAAATTTCCAACAGAAATATTGTGAACACATATGCCACAACAATAAATAATTTAAAATTTATGAAGGCTTTGAAGGATTTTAATGCTAAAATTTTATACAGTAGAAATGATTTCAGATAGTTTATCTAATAATTAAAGTTCATTTATGTGACTGATATTTACAATATATATGTATTGAAACCCCCTTCTTACAAACAAAAATTTTAAAATGCTGTAAGCTCATTTATCTTTACTATCAACCCATCCCGTATGTAATTTTCCCTTTTTTTTTTTACTTTAGACTGTGTCTTTAAATCACACTGACATTTAAAGAGTCAAGCTCATGCACCAAAGTATTTCAGAAGAAACATATTTAGTATGACCAAGGTTTTTGTTATTCTCAAATAGTTCTAGGAAAAATAAATTTCTGAAAGGAGGAAAATAGTTTTATTTTTCAGGTTCTTGAATCGGAAGATCATGCCTTTAGAGACTTAAGTGATCAAGGGGTTGTTTGGATACCCTCTGGAAACTTAAATAAGCCTAAAATATCCAGGCCTCTTTCAGTTCCTTTTGCTTTTGAAATACATTCTTGTCAAAGAATTTCCAGGATCTCTAAAGAGATTAAACAGGTTTATAAAAGCTGCTGTAGAGCAAGAGTTGACATATAAAATGAATAAAATTATTAGTTAAGAGTGAGGGAAGCTCCCCAAAACCTCCAACACTGAAAATGCAAAAGTTAACATGATTTAATCATGTCTCCAGAAAGAAACTAAAAAAATTTTACCAACACGTATTTACTGGTCATTTATCCCCTACAGATGAAGTTAGGGGTAGGGGCAGGGCATTGCTTGACTTGTGTCCTATTTATTTATCATATTTGTTCCCAAATCAACATTTTGTTTATTGTATTGGGCAAGGAAAATACATTACATGACTAAAAGATATTATCTGTATGAGGAACAGCTAAAGCCTAATTTAGTAGTCCCCAAAGTATGGTCATTTATGCCAGGTTAACAGGTGACTCCCATTTAAAAACCTGAGACATTTTTCCAGCTTTATCAAGGTAACTGGCAAATCAAATTTGTGTATTTTTGAGGTGTACAATCATTTTACATATATCAAGGCATAGGAAACATTTTATTGATCTTTTGGAATTTTAAATATATGGTTACTATTCTGATTGAACAATACTGCTTCTGAACAAATTCAGAAATATAGAAGTCACGTTTTATTTTGAATGTCAAAAATAAAGTATATGTATTTAACATGTGGTCCCTAAAGTCCTAGAATTATAGCTAGTGTTAGGCAGTATTGTAAAATGCATTCTCACATTTGACAAGACAAATGAGAAATTTTCAAAAGTCAAGGTAAACTCCTAATTTTCTAAGAAATTTTAAGATCCTTAATAAAAGGCCAGTTAACTCATGGATGTTTATATATTTATTGTATAATTCTAACAAGAATGTTTCAGTATTTGGTAATTTCAAAATCTATGCTTAAATAATCTATGAAGCTCAAGCTATAGAAGGCTTAAATTATTTTTTAACTTAGTATGATTATGTACATATGGTGACAGTCAAAAAAGTTCTGTTGTCTTCAGGAAATTTTATAGTTAAAAAAAGAGGATCTCTGGTAAAAGGGAAAAAGTCCTCCAATATAAAGCCCATTGGATTAAGGAAGTATGCATTATCATTGACTTGGTATGTATGAGTATATTCTACTTTAAGAAAATGTAATTTCAAAACAGGTTGTGTGAGTGAACTATAAAGCAAAATCAAATAGTTCTGACAATCAAGTGACAAAAACACAAGAGTAGGTGAAAAAATGCTCACCTTCCTTCACTGCCACCTCCTTTCCCCCGCAACCCCAGATACATGTTTGCATCTGTGGGTTTTTTTAAAAATGTTTCCATAGGCCTTTAACCAGGGAAGCAGTTGCCTTTCTAAAACAAATAAACAAACAAACACCTGAAAGGAGTCTTTTAACAAAATGGCTATTAGAAGAAGAGATTATGAAGGGGGTGATGAACTAACCATACATATTTGTAGTGGACATTAGAAGGAAGTTCCAGTTTCTATACTACTAAGAAGTACAATAAGGCTCAAAATAGCCAAATTACACTACTTATAGTTTTTTTGTATCTTTTCATTTTAAATTTCATTGTTCTTTATTAAAGGGTTTAGGAACACCGGGAAATATTATACTACTGGAAAGAATGGTTGTTTTGTTAACTAAGATAATTATGTGGGCTTTTTATTGATCTCTTATGTATGTGTTTAACTTATTTTGTGCAGATGTGTGTATGACTATGTATGTGTGTTTGTGTCTGAGTGTGTGTGTGTGTGTGTGCATGTGTAACCCTTTTGGGGAAGATGTAAGATAGTTCAGTATTGCTTCAGAAATCAGTATATAGTGAGCTGTGTGATTAATGGCTCCATATTTAGGAAATTAAAGCATAACATTGATATTGGCTTACTTTCATCATCCTGTTGGCCGAATAAAATGAGAAAAAAAACTAGAAGGGATTTTCTTTCCCTAAAAAGTGTTGGAATACTCAATGGGATGAGAAGGAAGGCTCTTGAAAGAAAGGGGAAAGACAAAATACTGCTGAATCTGTTTTTGGAACTGTTACGACCCAAGGCCATTTTCTTCAACAGAAATTTACAACCATATTTCCTTGCCTTCATGTATAGAAAAGCCCTAAACTACATGACGTTTCACATTATTCTTTACTCAATGGGGATTAGACCAGAAATGTAATAACATTATTCATATATTTAAAACACTATCTAATAGCAATTCAGGCTTTCCTACCTTCTTTGTGCTCTTCCCTGCTGGTGTTTCATTGTGTGTAACCTATCTAAAATTTCTGAAGAATTTAAGATTTTTTGTGAAATATAATAAAGACTTGATTAATTGGAAGCTACTAACCAGAACTCTCAATTAACCAGTTTTATTTATTTATTTTTTGCTACACTCTCCTTTTAGAAGGAAGAGGCAAATGACAAGAAAACAAGCTGTTAACAGGTATTTATGTATTTATTTTTTAAAAATCAACTTCCTGGGAATGTCCTGGAGTCTGTACAGATTCAGCCCAACTTCAGTAATTTTATTCCCTGTACTATACTTACTAAGGTAGGAAAGTAGAGCCATTTAAAATTTTCAGCAGCAAATATTGAATCTTGCTTAATCTTTAGTTAATAATAAGAAAAATGAAATCCAAATAGCTAATTAGAACCTGTCTATCCATTTGAGGGTTCTAGTTAATTGGGGTCTTCACGGTTTCACTATTGCCAGTTAGTGATCATTCATATGTATTAACTGGGAGTGAATCTCAGGAACGCGTAGTTGGGAGATGACTTCCAGCCACAGAGAGCAACTCCTTCCCTGTGAACTAAAGCAGAAGCTGGAGAAAGGCTGCAAAGTTGATGGGGGTTGAGTAAGGGTCACTGACATAAAAATCATGACAACTATGTAAAATAATGGGAAAGTAATTCACCTGCCCCATGGCTCTGAAATGCTTAGGAAGGTACATTCACTTTTGCAGGGCAGCACAGGCTATTAAGTGTGCTACAGCAATAATGGCAAAAAAACCCCAAAAACCCAGGCCTTCTAATCTTCTGGAATTTTTCTAAGCATTAAGCACAGATATATATTGTAGGCATGCTACTAGTTCTAAAATATTTGAAATTATTTTTTCTCTAAAAATACATTTTAAAAATATTTGGAAGTCTAAGATTTATGCTTGAAACTTCCTAAAATATCTATGACAATTTCAGTTAAATTGCAATCAGAGACACCATACTGCTCCAGACTTCATACCTTTTAGGTTGTAATGGGAACAAAGAATGGGCAGTTAACTCAGAGGCGCAAGGGAGAAGGAGGGCAACCCATGATTCTAAAGTACAGTTTGATATTGACTGCCACACACCCTTCTCAGGTTAAATCACCCTATGGTGACTTTACCCCCTTCCTTCAGGGCTGCTCATGATGCATGTTTTATCTGTATTTTTCTACAAGAAAAATGTCATAGGGTTGTTAGAGAGATGGGGACCACACCATGTGATTTATCCTGGGTTTACAACATAGAAAATGAAAATCATCATGGTGGTATTTATAATATCTGGGGCATTTTCTGTACTAAATATTACTGTCAAATATCATGCACACTAAATAATACCCAAGTGACCTGAAGCAGTGGATGTGCCTCCTTAAGTGCTAAACTTATTTTTAAACTGTGACTTCAATGCTGATGGAGACTAGAACCCACTAGATTTCATTAATGAATGATTTTAACTGAAAAAGTTTAAGTGGATTGAGTTTTGAGATTAGGTTTGGGATATTGAAAGTAAGTGCTTTGATTTTATACGGATGCAATTGACTTCAGGCATTGAAATTGACTTTTTTTAGTAAAATGATATGTGAATGAATGTCAACTTCTTGTTTTTAATTAAGCATAACAGTAGTTTATAACTGTATATATTTATTTCTAGATTAGTCAGAACACACATTACATATGCATATATATATATATATATATATATATATATATATATGTAATGAGTTTTTACACTAACTGTAATCTGAGAAAAACTGTGAAATGTTTTTGAAAGTATGTGTGATGACACTCAAATAAACTACAGGGAAACAGGAGAGTTGCAAACTCTAATGCCTACTGAGACAAGGGTGGTAGCATAAATGAAAGGCCATAAGCAATAGGGAGTGGTGGGGACTATGGTGACCTAGAGAGCATATATTCTTTCCAAAGATGGCAGCTATTACTCAGCTCAGCTGATTGCTACCAGGTGGGAATGCAGGCCCACTGTTGTTAAGATTTGACTTTTTAAGAGAAACTGGGAATCCAGATTTTTATATGAAATTCTCCAATTCTTAAATGTTGGTAACTAACTCAATAAAAAGCAACACTATGCAGGCAAAGCAAAACCCAACTGTGGTCTGGATCTAGCACATGGGCTATCAGTTTGCGACCTCTGCTTTAAACTGTAAGTCCTCTAGGTACTGCGGTTTAGAAAATCACAGTATGTTATAAATGCACACAAAGATCTTGATGATGGAAAATTCAAGTAAAGTAAATAAATAATAAGTGGAACGCTTGTAAATAATTCTCCTGATACTCAAAATGGTGGTTATGCACCTTGTGATTTTTTTCTTACTACATGGAAATAGCCAAGATATTTTTCCCTTAATGTGGTTTGAAAACTAAGATAAAATTATGAATTTTTCATTTTCATATTTATCAGTGCAATGCAGTACGAAAGATAATTTCTTCTATGTCCAAAGAGAATATTTAAGTTAGGCTCTGTCATATAACATAATTAAGGCTACTACTTAAATCCCAATTTATGGTGCTTTAATAGGAAGAAAGCCATGTATATAACATGTGTTGTTTTATTTTAAATTGGCTTGCCTTTAAACAAATTCCCTATTTTATCTGGTGAAATTCCTTTGTTTTTACAAATGATTAAAGTAAGAAATAAAAGAAATGTAAGTAGTTAGCACAACAAAACTTCATTTGAACTTTTGATAGGCATTGGCAAAGATAAAACAAAAGCTGGTCATCTGAGATTTTATTGAGGTAACTGTTTGACTGATCTGAGACTTTGCTTGTTTGTCTGTCCTGCCCTGGACCTTAGCACATAATCCCACTGTGCTACAGTGCTTTTGACATCTGTATGCCCCTTTCATCACTGGCAATCCAAAAGAATATTTGTCTAAAAAGGAAACAATTAAATTCCAACCTCTCTAGCAAAAAAAAAGTAAACCAGAAAAAAAAAAAAACACTGCTAAACCTGCTTTAATGACCCCCATGATCTGTACCACAAATCCTTAGTTAGGATGGTAAGTTAATATTGTCATTTTTGTTGAGAAACGTTTATCAGAGGACTTAAGAAAAAGAGAAAAGTAAAAATGAAAGAGAAAGAAAAGAATTCACAATCTCAAATCCTAAATTAACTAAAAAAAACCCACCCCTCATTTGTTGACATACTATTCTACTTGTAGATTTAACACAAAAAACATATGAAAGATGATAAATTGTTGGACAACTGGTCAACACATATGACAATGTGCAAAATAGCTGATGTTTTACTTAAATAAAATTTGGGTGGACAGTGCTACCCTTTCTAGATCATCAGATAGTTTTGACCACAGGTAATCTTTTGTGTGATAGGGATGAACTACGTTTAAATGTATTAATTAATTAAAACCATTCCCTAAAAACTCTAACAAGTGGAGATTCTTAGTTAATTGGCTAGTCCTGAAAGATACAGAATCTAAGAAATAAGTGACTTTTTGACCAATGTAGACATATAAGTAAGGTTATTCAGGATAAATTTTGATGAACTAGTACTTTTTATAATATCTAACATTTTTTGAACATGATATCCCTGGTGTTTTCCATGTGTTAGTTCATTTAATCATCATAACAGCCCTATAAGGCAGGTGCTACTATTGTGATTCTTGTTTTATGGATGATGACATTGAGGTACAGAGAAAGTTAAGTGATTTATCTAAGGCCACACAGCCTACAAATACCAGAGCCAGCATTTGAATCAAGGCCATTTGAGTTCAAAGCTCATATACTTTGGATTAACATATTTTATAACCTGACAACTGGAATCAGACTAATTACCAAAACACGTAATTTCATTATATTTTTATATATACATATACATTATATATATATGTATATATATACTTTTTCTGACTTATCAAAAATGACATTTCTATTCTGAAATCAATTTTGGTAACATCACTTTGGTAGTGTGTAAAGTTAGCAACATTAATTATAAAATAGTTCAAATAGAAAGAGCAGGAAATAATGAGAGATACCTGTGGACCAATAATCAGGTCTACATTCTGCTACATTTGATTCAGAGCTCAATTGAAAAAATTACAGATACAGATGTTTCTGTAAAGCATTAGTGATATGAGTAACACTAATATTCTTTCTATTATACTTCACTCTTCATTGGAAGTAACCACTACTTTAAAATTGGTGTGTATCATTGCTATGTTTTTAAATTTTATGTGTATTTATATGTAAATAATATGCAGCATTGATTTTTGTGTTTTTAAAATGTACCTAAGTGGTTTGGTATTATAGTATCATTTTGTAATTGTTTTCGCATTATGTTTTTGAGATTTATCTGCGTTGATACATGTAGTTCTAGTTCATTTTTAAAAATTGTCCACTATACTCTTTCATTCTATGAGTATACCACAGTTTGATTATTTTTTACTGTACTGATGAACACTTAGGTTGTTTCTAATTTTTGTTGTAATGGGAATCATGTTTTCTTGTGCCCCTGTGGGCAAATTTCTCTGGTGTATAAGCCAGAAGTGAAATTGTTGAGCTGTGGGCTATGCACATCTTCAACTTAATAGTTACTGCCAAATTGCTCTCTAAAGCTGTTCTGATTTACCCTCCCACTAGCATTTTATGAGAGCTCCTATTTCCCAAGATTCTTGCAAATGTAGTAGGTATTTTTAACAAAAATTTCTTTGAAGAAAAAATAATTCTTTTTCATTGATTCTCTTTCATGATTATACACTACAGACGAAACGTTGATTCTGATCACAGTGTACATGACGATGTTTACTGATACTATATATTTGTGTCATTATTTTTCATTTAAAACAATATGCAGTTCAGATAAGCATAAGGATACTATGTAAAATTTGTAAAGTTTTTTCCAGGTTTCAAAGCACTTTCCCATAAAGCCTCATTTGATGAGGTATTGTGGTATAGCAGGAAGAGCTCTGGAGAACGAGTCAGAAGTTCATGGCCTGAAAACAACCCTGCAAATCACTCTGACTTGGGACCTCAGTTGCTGCGTCTGTGAAATTAGGATGTTGGACTAAGCTATCTCTTAGAGACATACTATAACCTTTGATCTATGATACATATTGCCCCCTTTCCTTGAAGCTGTAATTTACTTATTGTGCATAAAACATAAAGACAAAATTGAATTTTATCAATTTGTGAAACTGTTGTAACACCCTCTCACTTAGTTAAGATCATGAGTTTATCCTGTTTATCTTTGTGTTTCTCTTAATTCAAGGACAATTGGGGGTGGGGGTGGGAAAGAAGATGGGAGCAGGAGCTCAGCATTATAAGGACTAGTCAGTGGCAACACACCATCTTGAATTAATCTTCAATGTTCCACACTCTGAAGCATTACATTGCAAATGCTGAAAATACAATGAAAGTTCAAGCACTATTTTTTTGTGGCTTTGTGTTTCTTTTCAAGCTCTTTTTATGCATTTCAGATTCAGAGAAAAGAATATTCAGTATTTTCATCTCACTTAAGATTTGATTCTAACAGTGCTTTTTTGGTGCTGCACATAGCTACTTAAAGTAGAGGGAGGACTCAGGTTGACTGTTCTGTATTTCTTTTTGGATGGGGGAGGATAAGTAATTGATTTTGTGTTTGGAGAGACTTTTCATTAGAAAGATCTGGAGCTTTAACCTGAGGCTTAACAAAGAGCTTTCAGGCTTTCTTAGATTCTATGTGTACTGGAAAGAACACTCAGTTAGAAACCTATCTAATATTGTAAGAGATTAAAGTATAAAAGGGAGAGAGTCGAAACTGATTTTATTTAACCTCCCAGAATTGAAAATATACCACACTCACAAACACTCACACATTCACACACACAAGTATATCCTATCTCAAGCACAGAATACCTATTATTTTCAATGACTTTTAAAAAGGAAACTCTGTTTATCTATGAGAATATTGAACATAGTTATGTTTTTAGTGAAGCTTCTACTTATGGAAGGTAGCAACTCTGGCAAGCAGAGTCTAAATCAGTTAATCTCTGATGATGAAGACATTTTTGGGGGCCTCTCTTTTTTTCTGAATAGTCCTGGGAAAAAATGTTTGACTACGGCCTTCCTAGGAAGTGAGTTGACCTCCTACAGAGATTCAACATCAGATATTACAAGAAAACTGTGGTTCACACACTTTGTTCAGATGATCTCCAGATTAATACAATTCACGTGTATCCCTCATTGTCCAAATGTGACACTAAGCCTAGAGAATCCCACATAAGTTGCTTTTGAGTGTTTTTACCCACTTTGACGTATTTGTGAACTGACTGTGGGGCCCATATCTAAGAACTTCCATTCCTATTTTTGCTAATTGGCATCTTGCTTTACAGTTTAAGCATACTCTGAAAACCATTATTTTGCTCATTGTGTTACTTCCACTAGTTCAATGAAGAGGAACTTGTGCCAAGTTAATCTAGACTATTTTTGCCCTGATCTTACTTATCCTTTGTGGGGATTTAATCAGGTTATCTAACTTCTTCAATAAGCACTAAATAAATCACTCAAAACACAAGATATTCCAAAGTCTTTCAGCTAGTTTCTGTAGGTCAGAGCATTTTTAAGACAGCACATCTTGGATATAATCACAAAGTAGCTGATAAGACTGTTGGGAAATTACTACTCTACTTTTAAAAAGAATAAAAATCATGGTTCTGAGTATTTATTAAAAAACAGGAAAGGAGGAAATATAAGCATTGCTGTTTTGCCTTTTCATCTGCATTTCTAAAAAGTATTATTTGCAGTTGAGATATTAACAATCTTTATTTACAAAACCGTTTGCTGTTTTTCTATGTACTACTCCTTATTGAGTGCAGACGCTTTTGTTAGCTTGAACGAATCCTTGGCAAACAACATTTATGTTTTATCCACAAAACATCAAAATCATGGACACTGTTGTCTTTACCACTGTCTCCAAGAATACCCAGGTGCTTTGCCACTGATGGCATTTAGATAATAATACTATAATATTAATATGGAAAGATTCCTTTTTGCTTTTATTGAAAACCCAGTTTGAACCTTGAGCAAGTCATTTACATGATGTTTCCTTGGGATTACCTACATTCTTGTCCACTCTGACCTTGTAATTTTGCTCACAGTTGGAAATGTAATGCAGAGTGACTAAGATAATGTTGTTTACACGCACTTTAAGTGGAGTGACATTATAGTCAAGCAAGTGTCACATCACCCAAAGTGAAGGAAGACTTAATTACCATAATCCCGTGAATACTAAAATTTCTTGGCTATGTGTAGCATAATAATGCAATGTTCTGCATGTTCCATTTAATAATGTGAAGGTGCAATACATTAGGTTTCAGGTTGTGTGTCTCTTTAATATAAAGGAAAAGAAAGTGAATTATAGAAGGAAAACGGCCTTTTGTAAGTAGGATACTTGTCTGAATGTTCAGGTGAAGTTGATCCTTTCTTTGAAACTTAGAAGAGTTGCCTAGTGATGTGAAAATAAAGGGACTGCTAAAATATCCATAAATCTAGACACCAGTGAGTAGAGTGACAGACCATGAATTTCTCTGGAGGGTGCAGGGTAGATTTAACTAAATGACTGAGACAGGATAAAGAGGAAAGGTTGATAACCACCTATTATTGTGCAATGGGGAACATATCATTAATTTACAAAGAGAGTGGTGACATTTTTTAAAAATTGTATAGCCCTATTCTTAAAATTTTGTCAGTGTAACTAATTAGTTGCTAAAATGGAGTTGATTCTAAGACCCAGTATGAATGCATTTGAAAAGACAGTGCATTGTCCCTAAATTGGGAGGGTTTGTAATACATCTTGATGAATGCTACAAAATAATGTTCAGAAATGGGACTATTATGCCAAAATGGCCGTTCTTTGGTTTGTAATCCTTGAAGGAGTTATGTTCCATGGCAACGTGCTCAACAGTCCTGCATACATGTGAAGTGCCTTAAAGACGTGTCCTGCTTTCTGTTTTTGATAACACCGAGTTTTCAATACAAAGAATAAACTTACTCAAAGCGTTCAACTCCTCCCAGCATATTAGGACTACAAAGATCTGCTGTTACTTGGGATTATTATTGGGAATTTTTGTTTTTTAACTAATTGTAATGTTCAAAAGGGGGCAAGTACAAAATGATTCAGCCACAAAATGTAAAACATTATTTTAATAAATCCATTAGAAAACTAAGATGTAAAAACTGTATGTAGCTCAATCAACAGATTCATGTAAGTTGGTGTCTCATAAATCATGATATAAACTGATATATCATCTGACATATAGCGTTCTAGACTTTTTAAAAAAATATTTAAAAGATGTTAAAACATATAAAATATTGAAGCCTATTAATAATAGCAGTTGTGCTTTGATTTATTGCAATTAGAAGAGTTTAAAGCATTTTAAACTGATTTATCGTAACCAAATATTCTCCCTGTGACAATATTTTAATTTAAATATATAAACAAAGTTATTCTTTGATTTTTATTTGATGAAAATCAAATAACTTGGATGTTTTCATTTAAATTGGCTAATTCTAACCAAATAGTATATTTCTACAATACAATTAGTCAGTAAAGCTGTATGCTTATACTGCTTTAAAATGAAATTAGCCTAAATAACAAATATAGCTATTTTATATTCTTTATGCTGCAAAAGTTTTACAAATACCCATTAAATCACATATTGATGTATCTAACATATTACGTATAAAGAAGTTAGTAGTTTTTATTTTTTAATCATGGATTACTTTAGGCAATAAAGCACCCACTGTATTCAGAACATTATATGAAGGGATTTGGGACATCTGTCTGAGGCAGCCCATTAAAAAATTGTATATACATATTTTACTTTTTGGTTGCATTAACTCAAATTGTGCTTTCCTTAATTCGTTTGTCCAGCTCTTCCTCTTCAAAAATCACTGCTTGTGATTTTTGGGACTAAGTTGAACTCCTATTCATGTAGAGATAAAGCAGTTTTTAATTAAGTTGGGCTTGGCACAAAAATGGTTAGAGGCAATGGTTTTTTTTTATTTTTAATGAAGTTTTTGTTTTAGAACAGTTTTAGATTTACAGAAAAATTGAAAAGGTAGAGAGACTTCCCATGCACCCTGTGTCCAGTTTCCTAATTGTTGTTAATATTTTACAATTAATGAATCATTTGTCACAATTAATGAACCAATATTGACACACTATTGTTAAAGTTTATAGTTTATTCAGACTTCTTCAGTTTTTCCCTAATGTCCTTTTTCTATTCCAGGATATAGGATACCACCTCATATTTAGTCATCATGTCTCCCTAGACTCCTCTTGGCTTATGACAGTTTCCTAGACTTTCCTTGTTTTGGATGACCTTAACAGTTTTGAGGAGACAGGTCAGGTATTTGTAAAATGCCCCTCAATTGGAGTTTGCCTGGTGTTCTTCTCATTGTTAAACTAAGTTTTTGGAAGGAAGACCACAGAGGTAATATTCCATTTTCAACACATCATATCAAAGGTACATGCTATCATTATGACTTATCATTGTTGAGGTTGACTTGATCACCTGGTTCCTGTAGTGTTTGTTAGGTTTCTCCACTGTAAAGTTACTTTTTTCCTTTTCCTTGACTGTACTTTTTGGAAGTTTTTGGAAGGAAGTCACTATGTGCAGCCCATAGTTAAAGAGTGGGGAG
The DNA here is from genome assembly GCF_937001465.1 of Orcinus orca. Classification (NCBI taxonomy): domain Eukaryota; kingdom Metazoa; phylum Chordata; class Mammalia; order Artiodactyla; family Delphinidae; genus Orcinus; species Orcinus orca. The sequence continues at coordinate 75,734,994 of NC_064580.1, forward strand.
CTAGTTATGCTTCACATTCTTAAAGGCAGAGTATTTGCAGAAATTATTTGGAATTCTTCTGCAAGGGAGATTTATCTCTTCTTAATATTTATTCATTCATTTTTTTCACTATGGTCGTATAAGTATTTAATTTATATTTTAGATTATAATCCAATGCTACGTTATTTATTTTATTGCTTAAATTTTTCTAGCTTTGGCCATTGGGCACTCTTTCAGTTGGCCGCTGGGTACCTTCTACATGCCCCTATCATTGTAAAGTTTTTTGAGCCCTTCTTTACTTTCTAGCACTACAAGATACTCCAGGCTCATTTTGTAGATTTACTGCTCTAGTCCTAGAATCAGCCATTAAGGGAAAGTTTGTTTAGAGGAAGATTTGATCTTCTCAATCTTGAGCAAGTATTGGAGGTGGCTAAAAAAAAGGGTCAGGGGGACTCTCTCAGTTCCATTTTCTTGTTGGTACCCTAAATTTTCCATCATCCTGATAATGCACATAGGCCTCATTGTCTCATCACATATATCTCCTCATTTCTTTCATAATATCTAATGTTATCATATCATATCTTCTAGATATCATAGTCTTCTACAGTCACACACATTCATGGTCATGCATAGATTTAGAAATGTACTGTGCAACTCTCCAACATACATGTCCTTTCTGCAAAACACCGCCCGCACCCTGCATCCAGTATACTAAGTTTATCATCAGTTCCTGAGTCACTGTGGATTCTTTTTTTTTTCTTCAGAGAGGGTTTGAGGTCAAATATGTTTGGGAAATATGGGGTTCAGTAAAAATAAACAAGTTTGTTTATCACAGGTCTTCTTCAGGGTTTATACTTTGTTAATTTGCTCTATGAATGTATAAGATGTAATAATACACGATTTCTCAGTCTTTTTTTTTTTTTTTTTTTTTGTGGTACGCGGGCCTCTCACTGTTGTGGCCTCTCCTGTTGCGGAGCACAGGCTCCGGACGCGCAGGCTCAGTGGCCATGGCTCACGGGCTCAGCCGCTCCGCGGCATGTGGGATCTTCCCGGACCGGGGCACGAACCCGTGTCCCCTGCATCGGCAGGCGGACTCTCAACCACTGCGCCACCAGGGAAAGCCTCTCAGTCTTTTTTGATTAAAAGAACCTTTTTGTTTAGAGAACTAGTGTTCCATGAAGTACAATTTTGGAAATACTGCTATAGTGGTAAGTGTCCTGAGTTTGTAGTCAGAGATCTTGTGTTTAATCCCTCACCAGTAACAGCTAGCTCTCTGATCACAAGAAAATCAGTTAACATCTCTAAGTCTTTGTTTTCTTATCGATCAGATGGACCTATGGATGTCTCTCACAAGATTGTTGTGAAGGGCAAAAATGAGCAAAATATGCAAGAATTTTTTGGAAAAGCTAAAATGCTTTGGAAATTTAATAACCACTGTGAAGGTGGGGACTGTGCCTTTGTTTTGCTGACCACTGTTATCTCCAGTATCCAACATATTTTCCTGACATTTAGTCTTCAGTATCCAATAAATATTTATTGAGCAATTGAATATTACTATCACTTACATTATTTTCTATTTTTCTCCTAGCGCTGTATAGCAGCCTATGACATTTTATAAATTGTTTCTGAAATTAGGAGTCTATGTTAAAAAAAATAACAGAATGCAGGCACAGTTGAAGTGGCTATATGCATGAAAAAAAAAACTTTTGATTGCAGCCTTTGTTTTACTGAGCATGTGTTCCCAGCCAATGACTGGCTGCATTCAGATTAGTTTTCATTGCTTCAAGCTGACCAGATTTCCTTTTGAAATAAGGGCACTGGAGCTTTCACCTCGACACTGTGGTGATGTAAAATTCCTGCTGCAGATTCACTGAGCTGGTGCTAGAACAGGAGCACCTGTGAGCACAGGCTGTCAGAAGGCCCTCTGAACCCTAGAGTGTTGAGGCTACAGCTGCTGGGTTGAGAAGCAATTGGAAGCGCTTTGTCACTCCTTCTTGTGCAACCGCAGGAAACCCACTAAAGGCTTTTTAATTTCTTTGGATGTATAATCTGTGTTGATTAACAGGAGTTATTGGGTGGAGCTGTGCTGCGGGTGGCAGGGCAGGCCCTGTTAAGCAACATATTTTGGTAAGGATAGTAGTGTCCAGATAGTAACAGAAACAGGGACCTCACATCATCTGTTTTGCCTAATCCCCCACAAAACAGCATATTCTATAAGTATTCTCAGAGGCAAACATTTTAGATTCCAGCTTCTCTTTTTAGGGAATCAACTGGAGCATGTTTATTATATTTGATTTTGAAAAATTGTCAGCCTCCCTAGAAATGCTAGGTGATTATTTGAAGTGTAGGAAGAACACATTTAGCTTTGGAAATTGTAAAAGTATTTTAATCAAGTTCTAGGTTTGTTGGTAAGTTAGTGAGACAATAGACAAGATCAATGCAGGGGTTTTTCCTTTCTTACTATTTAAATCAAAATGACACATACTAGCAAAGCTTTGTTCATCATGTAGTTCATGAATGCTGGAAAATAAAAAAGATTTAGTTAAAAAAAGCCTCTGTATAGGATAATGGTATCCTATCCTTTTCACAAGTGTTGGTCAGACATGGAAATTCCACAAAGATAGTTTAACAATTTGTAGAATTGTTTACACTCTGAAATAGTTAGAAATATCCCCCATGCCTCCTTCCCCATCAAAAGATGAAGTATATACTTTAATTTAAAGCTTCTATAAAATATGTGTGTGGGTGGAGAAGCGAGGGCTTAATATTAGATTATACAGTACTATGACTGTATTGCCTGATGGATGTATTATTTTTTCTCTGAATCTACCTTCACTAAATTATTCATTGCAGATTTTAACCAAATTTATTAGTTCTTTATTTAATTGAATAGATTGTGGGACAAGAGATTCTTTCACATGTGCTCTTGAAAAATTTGCAACTTTTATGTAAAATAGAACCATCTTCTTTAAAATAAGCATTTACAGGAAGGGGTTTTAAGCAAACATTTAAACCTTAATGCAGAAATTACATTCCGGAATCTTTCCTTGCACTTTGAAAATTCACCAAGTTTTTTGAATTTATGGCAGCATAGCTAAATTCCAGCAACTGCAAAAATAATTAGTAAAATTAAGTTGAAAATTTTGTAAACAAGTAAAGTAATTATTCATTCTGTACCATACTACCAATGTGAGAGGACATGTTAAATGATAAATTAGGCATGAACTGTTTTAATCTGTAAACTGAACATGTTAGTAAACGGCTTGCGTTTGTAATTAGTATTTACGGCCACAGGAGAGTGCCTCTTTTAAAACAGTGACAGGAAATTGATCAGTTTAGGTTGTCATAGCAGCCAAAATAGTTCCATTGCTTCTGTTAGGTTTAGCCTATTATGCTATATGCCCATGTTTAGAAATACGTTTATGAACTATAAAGATAAACTACTCAATAATGCAAAAGAGGTTGGGATGCCAAAATGCCAAACTGACAAAAGTCTGAATGAATGCTTGAACACTTCATAACAAGCTTAAGTGTTCTATGGTTGTCATGACATTTCTTTTACAAAGCAAGTGATGTCTGGAAAAAAATCTTAAAACTAGATGAAAATGCAAATCCCTTTATGACAGTATGTGGCTGTCACATTTATAATAACAGACAATAATTGATGATTTATGAGATGACACCATGGCAACAAAGTCTTTCATCATTGGCACCCCTAGGTTACTTTTATATTAGGGGCTTGCGGGTGCCTGTGAAAAGTTTCCAACATGACATACAAGAAAGTCTACTCTTATCTTAATCCATTAGATCTCATTTAATGCAGGGTGGAAATATGGTAGAGATTTTCAAATCATCTGACAAAGTGAAAGCTGGCAATGTCTTTGGTAAAAAAAAAAGTGTTAAACTAGTAAGCACGTTCAGTAGCTGAAAATGAGCAGATTTGTTTCTGTCACTTAACGTTTCAAAGAAAATCTGTAATGCTGCTCTTAAGTGTGAGTGCAAGCTGTTAGGTTGTTTAAAGTTATGGTATCTGATAATATCCTTACATAGGGAGGTGGGAGAAGGAAAAAGGGGGTGCAGTGTGCATTGAACTTGCTTGAACTCAGAAGAAAGATGATTTTTTAATTTGATTTTAATGTTGAGGTCTTTCTAAAAGTGGAATAAATGTATAATTGCATATTCTAGGTTGATTTTAATGTGTGTGGTAGGCTGAGGAATAACATATTGCCATTATTTAAAGAGGATCATCTATCAGTTTTTCTGTTGTAGGTGATTTAAAATATTGGAAATATAATGAACCTTCTGCCTTGGTTTTACTGTCAATTTATCAAAAATGAAATTATTCGATATTTGGACCTCTAGAAAGTTTCCTGGATTTTTCTGCCACCTATTTGATCAAAACAAAGGGCTAAATCAGATAATCATTTTGAGATCCTTTCAGTGGAGTTAGTCTATGATTTATAAGGAGCTGTAGAAACATCAAAAATCAGAGATATTGAATGTAAAATACTGAAACTATCTGACTTTAAATAACAGAAATATAACATAAGCATGCATATCAAAGTTAACCTAGCTTTTATACATGAGGCTTTAAAAAATATGGATGTAAGGAATTTTCCAAACACTTACTTCTTATCTAATTTAAACCTTTCTAAGGATAAAAATACTTATTTCATTCAGAGGATCAGATAAGCCAATTATATAAAGTAGGATCTCTGGTATCTTTTCATTAATACCTTTTATTTGTACATTTCCTACAAGGCTATGGTAGGAATATAAAATCCTTAATTAACTCTGACTATTCTCAGAGCTAGTAATTTTGCTCCCAATTAATAGTTAAGAAGATGGAGTTTACCATTCAATGTCATAATGATTTACCTCAGTTTATATAAGAAAATAAGGTAATTTTGATTGCAAATCTTCTAGATGATGGAGAAATCACACAAGAGGACATGATTTTTATTTTAAAATGACAGCTGGTCTTGGCTCAAGATTTTACTCAGTGATCTGGAATATATATAAGATGCAGAACGCATTGTCTCTATTTCCTAGGAGTTTATAATTTAGTTGACCAAGATATTAACTATAAGCATGAATCAACCAGAAAATAAACCTAAAGTACTAAATTAAGAAAGTGTAATGTTGTATTATATATAGATCACAGGCATAAGAAGTAAAGCTATTTGTGATAAGGGAAAATGTCTGAAATGGCTTCATAGATGATAATAAGTTAGGAGGTAAGAATATTCTAACTCAGACCTTAAATGAATTTGGGAGATTTGAATTGTCAGAAAAGTGCTACTCTAGGTTTTGAGAGCCCAAATGAACAAAGACACAGAGATAAACGTAATCATGGAATATGATAGGAACATTGTAGAACTGTGTCTGACTTAACACTGAAGTGATAGCACTGGGGACTAGTAAGAACAACACTTTGATATTGAATAGTCACCTTATTTGTTTCTCTACCTCCATTTTTGACTGATCTTGAGAATTAGTCCATCCTCCACACTGCTGCACATCACTACTCCCCTTGATCTTACAATAAAGTCCAAATATCTTAACATGACTTTCAAGGCCTTTATATCAGTGGTTCTTAACTGGAGGTGATTTTGCTCCCACTAGATATTTGGCGATGTTTGGGGACAATTTTGGTTGTCAACAGGGTGTGGTGGTGGTGCTACTGGCATCTAGTGGGGAGAAGCCAGGAATGCTGCTAAAATTCTGTAATGCAGAGGGAAGCTCCAGAAATACCAAAGAATTACTCAGCTTAAGTCTTCAATCATGCTGAGCTGGAGAAATGAGAAATGCTACCTTATATGTAACCCCTGCCCCCTTTTAAATCTCATCTCAAGCTACTTTCTCCTTTACTATCAATTCAACTGCTTTGGTGCCCTTGAACATTCCAGTTTCTCTCTCACTTTCAGATTTTCATAAATACTCTTCTCTCTACCTAGAACACATGTCTGTTCCCCTTCTTCCCACACTTCTGCCCTTCAACCTGCTAAAACCTATTTACTCTTCTATATATGCCTATTTAATAGACTCTGAGTGCAGGAAGCATGTTGTATTCACCTTTGTATCCCCATTGCTCAGCATGTTGTTTGAGATACAATAAATGCTTATTAAAGAAATAACATCAGTTGGTAGGGGTTTGGATACTGAGTTAAACAAAGACGGTAAGGACCTGGGTGATTATCTATAATGGCTGTGGGGATGAAGAGGAAGAAGTAAATTTGAGAGAGACTGCAAAGGGAGAATTTCCTCAGATTGGTAAATGATTTGATGTGGATTGTGACAGGAGAGTCAAAGATGATTTCTACAAACCAGGCAGACTGAGGGAATGGGGACAGAAATGAGGGAATTCATAAGGAAGCTTGATCTTGAAGAGTCAGGTAATGACTTACTGATGTCTATAAGAAGTGGGAAAAATATTTCAGTCTGAGTGAACTTACTAGCTCTGTGATCATTTAACCCCAGTTTCTTTATCTGTAAAATGGGTAAAGTATGAGTACCTACCTAATTGGGTGGTTGTAAGGATTACATGAGTTAATACAGATAGATCCTATGTTCAACTGTACTATTATTTAAGATGTAATAAAGCAGTTTGACATGAAAAAAAGCACTTATCCCAGTGCTAGACATATAGTTAACACTTAATAAATGTTAGCTATTATTATTATTATTTTGCTGTAAGGGTCCTTTCCTTCTTTGGTCTTTGCCTTTTGTTTTTTTTTACTTTTTATTTTTATTTATTTATTTTACATCTTTATTGGAGTATAATTGCTTTACAATGGTATGTTAATTTCTGCTTTATAACAAAGTGAATCAGTTATACATATACATATGTTCCCATATCTCTTCCTTCTTGCGTCTCCCTCCCTCCCACTCTCCCTATCCCACCCCCCAAGGTGGTCACAAAGCACCAAGCTGATCTCCCTGTGCTATGCAGCTACTTCCCATTAGCTATCTACCTTACGTTTGGTAGTGTATATATGTCCATGCCACTCTCTCACTTTGTCACAGCTTTCCCTTCCCCCTCCCCATATCCTCAAGTCCATTCTCTAGTAGGTCTGTGTCTTTATTCCTGTCTTACCCCTAGGTTCTTCATGACATTTTTTTTTCTTAGATTCCATATATATGTGTTAGCATACGGTATTTGTCTTTCTCTTTTTGACTTACTTCACTCTGTATGACAGATTCTAGGTCCATCCACCTCACTACAAATAACTCAATTTCATTTCTTTTTATGGCTGAGTAATATTCCATTGTATATATGTGCCACATCTTCTTTATCCATTCATCTGATGATGGACATTTAGGCTGTTTCCATGCAGCTCTATTTACAATTGCCTTTTGAAATTAAACTTCTTCCGGTACATCTATTATCTTTTCCATGAAGCCTTTTATGGTGATTCAAGGGGAAGATGATCACCTTCCTCCTCTAAACTCCTATAGCATTTTAGTTTAGCAACTTTTTTTTGCACTTCTCACATACTGCCCAGTCCTACATTTGCACATGTATTTACATTGTGAGTTCCTCGAGGGTAGGACTGTGACTTACTCCTCTTTTCTTGACATATAGAAAGTGCTAAATAAATGTTAGGTTATGATAATTAGTTGTCATTCTTATTATTATATTTGGGGAATCATTAGGGTATGATAGTTTACTCTTAGAATTAATGTGTTCTCTCATTTATATTCAGTATCAATGTTCTTAATATTTTCAAAAAGCATCAATTATGTTTTATGAAATCGTACAGAACATCATTTTAACTTGAGTACTAAGCAATTTGAATAATTTAAATGTATTTAATTGATGCTAGTCAAGTTTCATTATTATTGGAAAGCATACCTGATTAAAGAGCATTTTTTAATTAGGTATTTTTAAGCTATTATGTAATAGTGAAAGGTCTTTTGTTTATAAGTTATGAAAGACTATTTTTGCTTTTAATGCCAAACCTTTGAAGAAACAGATGTATTAAAAGATTGCATAAAAGATGATGGACTTTTTAAAAAATGAAATAACCAATGTCCATAAATTTCCAAGAATGCACATCCCTTGTGGTTTCCCTTGAGATTGAAAATATAAAATATCACTTATGTAAGTGTTCAGAACTAAGTTCAGAAAATACAGCCTAGGGATGTCTGGAAAGTTTTGTAGTTACATTATATAACTTAAGAACTTCAGTGTGAGATATTCTTTCATGTCTTTTGCACAGATTTAATTTGATTCAGTGATTCAATAAACTTCTCTGTGCTTAGGGAACTGTTTTATATTTGTAATTTATTTATTATATGTGGGCATGATTCCTAGTTGGATCAACCTTCTTTTACTATAGATGTGAGTACACCTGCCATAGAATTCAATTGGGACTTCAAGTGCACATCTTAGGGACATACTTTGCCTTTGGTTTACATGTGTAAGCAGGACAGTATAATAAATGAGTCTCAACTGAAAGGTTACATGAGCATACTCTGATTTATAATGACCAGCTCTAACATATAACACCAAAGGACTAGGTGAAGATGTAATTTTTAATATGTTACAGTATTTCCTTCCAAGCAATTTCACTCTAATCTTATAAAAACAGAACTTTTCCAAGTGTTCAGTAGCCTTAGTTAAGTGGTACATAATTAATCAAGTTATTTTTGACATTTGGGATAGTTTCTTTGATGTGATTAGCTATTAGGCAAATGTACATTTTTCAGAAAATGTTGATAGTTGCTTCAAAGAAGAGAAGGGGTGGAGTTACCTGGATGTTGCATAAATAGCATGAAAAATATTAATATTTATTGCACTATTCATGAACTTGCATCAACAAGCAGTGACATTTAGCTGGTAAAAATAATAACTGAAAGAGGTAAACTAATGAGGCAGTATTCCATAAATATCTATGAATATTTGGTTGACTTCCTCAGAATAGGTAAGAGACAAGGGCTAGAAATAGATGTAATTTCATAAATGTATAAACACATTATAGACCAGAAAACATCCTATTATTCAACCTTTTATTTAATCAATTTGAGTGATATTTAAACATAGTTAAATTCAACTTCTTGAATTATGAAGGGAAAAGTGCCTATCATAATTACTTTTATTCTCTGCCTTTCCCATCTTTAAGGCCTAGATTATGTCACCTCCTCCATATACCTTTCTTGAAGTGAAGGGAACAAAAATATATATTCCCCCTTTTCTGAACTCTTCTTACATTCTTTGTTGTGTATCACTCATATATTTATTATTTCTTTCAGTTTATTAAAAAAATATTTATTGATGGGCTTCCCTGGTGGTGCAGTGGTTGGGAGTCTGCCTACCGATGCGGGGGACACGGGTTTGTGCCCCGGTCCGGGAGGATCCTGCATGCCGTGGAGCGGCTGGGCCCGTGAGCCGTGGCCGCTGAGCCTGCGCGTCCGGAGCCTGTGCTCCGCAACGGGAGAGGCCGCAACAGTGAGAGGCCCACGTACCACAAAAAATATATATATATATATTGAGTACCTATATGTACTATAGGTACTATTCTAGGTACTTGACACACAGTCATGAACAAGGTAGACAGAAAAAAAATTCCTGCACACAAGGAACTTATGTTCTAGTGGGTGGAGACAGAGCAACAAACAGGATAAAGTAGTAAAATGTATATTAATTATATTACATTATGTTATATTATATAGTAATAAGTGCTAAAGAAAAAAATAAAGATGGAAAGGGGGATTTGAAATTTGAGGAAGAGGTGAATTGAAATTTTGGATAAGGAGACTGGGGAGTCTTTACTGAGGTGACTTTTGAGGAAAGACTTGAAGGATGTGAGTGAACCAGCCATGTGGGTATCTAGGGGAAGAACCCTCCAGGCACAAGGAACAGTAAGTGTGAAGGTCCTCAAGCAGGAGCTTTGACTGATTTCTTCAAAGAACAGCAAGAAGGGCAGTGTGGCTTGAGTGGAGTGAATGAGGGAATGAGTGGTAAGAAAATAGACGAAAGAGGTGACAAGGGACAAGAACATGTAGAGACTCGCTTTTACTTTTAAGGAAATGAGAAGCCATTGGAGGGTTTTGAAAAGAGGAGTGACATATTGTTACTTAAGTTTTAATAGAATTATTCTGTGGAAGGATCTTGTCTACTACAATATTTTAACCAAGGATTATAACAGGAATATATACAGTCAGAGAATGATCCAGGTATCTAAAATCTTCAAAAGATTAGAAAGAATGACCTGTAAATCAGTAGATGAGTCTAAAAGAGGACTATTTGATGAATATTTTGATAACATGGGGTTCAAAGCTCAATGTTTTACAGAAAGAGTGAAAATGATCTGGAAGCAATAATGAGGAGCAAGGTAGACACCTACTTCACCTCAGGCCCAGTAGTATGAGGGATGTGAGAGAGTAAGCAGCCAACACTTGAGTAGGCTCATATATTTTAACCATGTAATAATGTCTTTAACTGTGGTCGATGTAGGTCTTATATACTCAACTACACTGCAAGTCTTTTAAGTAAGATTGAATAAGAGTGTGGAAATTCACAGGTCTCCAGGTTATATATATATACGTACCTCACTGTATTTGTAAGTTCCTGGGGACAAGGGCAAGGTCAATGTTCAGGAAGTTCTTTGTATAGGAAACAAAACTTCACAAATAGTCACCTTTTAAAATAATGAATCAGGGAATTCCCTGCAGTCCAATGGTTAGGACTCCATGCTTCCACTGCTGGGGACCCGGTTCCTGGTCAGGGAACTAAGATCCCACAAGTCACATGGGGTGTCCAAAAAATAAATAAATAAATAAAAAGCAAAAATAAAATAAAATAATAAATCATAATATCCTTCAGAGAACAAAGTTGTTTTTAAAAAAAGTATTAGTAGTGTAGATTGCAAAAAAAAGAGAAAACATAATTCTATTATGACAGAATGAAGTCATATAAGCATACAGAGAACCAAGAAAACAATTCTTTCACCCAATGCATTAAATGACATAATGAAAATACTCAAAAATATTATATTTAACACTATTTTAACAACTTATGAGGATAGAACAAGTCAAGGTTGGTAAAACAAACAAAAAAAAAGAGAGTACTTTTGCCATGAGTTATTCAAGCAATTAAAAATAAATGTAAAAATGTTTTCTGTTACTCATGGCAATATGAGTCTGAAACAAGTTCAAGTAATAAGATATGTTATATATAAGGTTTATTACTTCTTCTCAAATAGGAAAATGCTTTATCCAAAGAACACTGAGTTGTTTTTTGTTTTTTGTTTTTTTTTGCGGTACGCGGTCCTCTCACTGTTGTGGCCTCTCCCGTTGCAGAGCACAGGCTCCGGACCCACAGGCCCAGCGGCCATGGCTCGTGGGCCCAGCCACTCCGTGGCATGTAGAATCTTCCCGGACCGGGGCACGAACCCATGTCCCCTGCATCGACAGGCGAACTCTCAACCACTGCGCCACCAGGGAAGCCCCACTGAGTTTTTATAGCAAGGGAATATAATAGGAAGAAAAGATGTTCATAGGATTCATTACTAAAAATAACACTAAAATATAGTATTGACAGTATTTTAAATTTAATTAGGAAGTCTGTTAGAGGTGTTGATAATGAAACTGGCATGGTTTTAGTTTATGTTGACCTCATTTAAGGCATAGACATAATTTATGTTAGTTCAGAAATGCTAAGATGTGTCCAGAATATAAGAGAGAATGACTAATCCCTATAATAAACTTTGAGTCGAAGGCTAGGAAAAATGTATTCCAGATTTCACTTATGTTCTTACATCAGAAACAGATCTACATCCCTATTTTCAAAGTTTCTGCAGAGAACAGCATGTATATCTGGTTAATGGTCTAAAAAATAGTTTTAGATCCAAGTTTTTTTTAAAAAAACTTATTACAATTACTTACTTTAGATTTTTTAAAAATGAAAACTTCCTATCTGAAGAATTTTAAAGACCTAAAAGGAAAATGTGGAGGAGGGAAAATGCATGTGAATCAACTCATGAAACACAAACATTAGAATTAGTGTCAGACTGGATTAATTATTTTTCTTCTTTGGTCGTGTAGAGTAAAGCTACTTGAACACGGAAACATGAACTAACATGATTTAGCCTGAAAAGTTTTAGTTAACATGATAATGTGATAATCAACTAAAACAGTGCATTCATCGATTCATTTATCAACAGTATTGAGAACTGATAGTACTGTGCTAGGTGCAGGAAACAAAGCTTGGAAGTTTGGAAATCTAGTTGGGAATACAACATAGCAAACTTTAATGAGCATGGTAGACCTGGATTTATATCCCCAGCTCTGCCACTTGACCTTCTGCCAGTTATGTAATCTTGTTGAGACTCAATTTTCTTATTTATAAAAAGGATAATAATATTCTCTATGATATTGCTTTGTTGTGGGAATATATGATGCATGTTAAGTACCTATCCTTCAGTACTCCATATGCAAGGGATGGATTTTCTCTTTAAATTTCAATCCATTTTCTGTGATTACAAACCTGACATGATTAGTACAGACAAAAGTTTTGAAGAGGGAGAGATCACTGTGGCCTAAAATACTTTGTGACTCCATGGATGAGAGAATGGCATTGAACTTTGTTTGAACGTTAAGTTGTATTCAATGGCTAATGGATGGGGAAGAGCTTCTAAGTGGAGGTACACCATACTCAAAGATGTAGAGAACGGAAGGGAGAAGTTTTTTAAAAAAATTTTTTGTGGAAGTATAGATGATTTACAATGTTGTGTTAGTTTCTGGTGTACAGCAAAGTGATTCAGTTATATATGTATATTCTCTCTCTCTCTCTCTCTCTCTCTCTCTCTCTCTCTCTCTATATATATATATATATATATATATACATTCTTTTTCATATTCTTTTCCATTATGGTTTATTGCAGGACATTGAATACAATTCTCTGTGCTTCCCAGTAGGACCTTGTTGTTTATTTTATATATAGTAGTTTGTATCTGCTAACCCCAAACTCCTAATTTATCCCTCTCCTATCCCCTTTCCCATTTGGTAACCATAAATTTGTTTTCTCTGGGAGTCTGTTTTGTAAATAAGTTCATTTGTTTCATATTTTAGATTCAACATATAAGTGATATCATATGGTATTCTTTTGGTATATATTTTTATGGTATATATCTTTTTCTGACTTACTTCACTTAGTGTGATAATATCTTGGTTCATCCTTGTTGCTGCAAATGACATTGTTTTATTTTGTTTTATGGCTGAGTAACATTCTACTGTATATATGTACCACATCTTCTTTATTCATTCCTCTATTGATGGACATTTAGGTTGCTTCCATGTTTTGACTATTGTAAATACTGCTGCTATGAACACTGGGGTGCATATATCTTTTCAAATTAGAGTTTTCTCCAGATATATGCCTAGGAGTGGGATTGCTGAATCATATGGCAACTCTATTTTTAACTAAGGAACTTCCATACTGTTTGCCATAGTGGCTACACCAAGTTACATTCCCACCAACTGTGTAGGAGGGTTCCCTTTTTCTCCACATCCTCTCCAGCATTTGTTATTTGTAGACTTTTTGATGATGGCCATTTGACCGGTGTGAGGTGATACTTCATTGTTGTTTTGATTTGCATTTCTCTAATAATTAACGATGTTGAGCATCTTTTCTTGTGCCTCTTGGCCATCTGTATGTCTCCTTTGGAGAAAGTTCTATTTAGGTATTCTGACCATTTTTTGACTGGGTTGTTTGTCTTATTTGTTACTGAGCTGTATGAGCTGTTTGTATATTTTGGAAATTAAGCCCATTTTGGTCACACCGTTTGCAAATATTTTCTCCCAGTCTGTAGGTTGTCTTTTTGTTTTGTTGTGTTGTGTTTATGTTTTCCTTAGCTGTGTAAAAACTTGTAAGTTTGATTAGGTTCCATTTGTTTATTTTTGCTTCTATTTCTATTGCCTTGGGAGACCGACCTAAGAAGACATTGCTATAATTTATGGAGACGAGTTTTGATAAGTCAATTGAGGCAATTTTTTTCTAGGGCCTTGAGGCCCGAAGGTTTAAAAGCATGAGTATTACATATGAAAAAGATAGGCAGAATATTCAATCTCAAGGATGGATGAAGATTTTGCAGCACATTTAAACAGCTCTTCAGAAGAATTATTTGAGAAATTGAAAATGATACTTCTTTGACTTTTGTGTTTTATATTTTACAAAGCTTTCTCCTACTCCCAACTCATTTGTTTCTCAGGCCATTCATTTGAAGAAAGCAATAATAATTGTTTTCCTTCCTTTTTTCAGGTAAGGAAATAAACACTGTGGGTTCTGTAATTAGTAACTGGCAGATTTAGGACTTAAACAGATGTCATTTGACTGAAAGTGCAATACCCCCTTTGCTGCACTGTACAACTGGAGTGCTATTCAATGTCACTATACTATGGGTTCAAAACAAAATGATATTATTTGGACGATATACAATTGAATAGTGATGGATTCTCAATTGCAGCCTTTAGAAACTATAAAGTCTAGCCTATAACAACACTTGAATACACTATGACCATTTTTGATAATCTCTGATAAATATTTAATAAGCATCTACTATATGCCAGAGACTGTGTTGGATAGAAGGGATACAAAGATGAAAGTAACCTGTCAAGTAGCCCTGTGTATTGTGAATGTTGGGTTCAGATAGTTGGAAGAGAATGGGAATTTGTGGGAAACATTTTTTATAAGCGTGTTAAATTGTATGCTAGTGGTATGATTCAAGTGCTGTGAGAACACATGAGAGGATTCCTCTCCCTACCTTAAAGTTAGGAAAACAACCTCAAACACAGATAAAGTAGATAACACTACTGGGTCTCTGAAAGTACTGTTCTTATATAAATGTCTTTTACACACAAAAAAATAGCATATTAGATCATTTTACTAGGATTGCTTCAATTAGAAATTTTAATGCTAACCCCATAGGTAAACCAGCTGTATTTGTGTGAGAATCTTGAGATTTGAGAAGAAGGAGTTGAATTAAAGTGGAGTAGAAAGAAAATATCTGGGAAGAGCTCTCCTGGAATATGCACTTCCTATCTATTCCTTTTAGGACCTGGACACAAGACAGCTCTTGAATTGCTTTTAGTCACATGCACCATGTATGTTTTGTTCCCCTAACGTCACTGTAAACTTCTGGAAGACAGGTGTCAAGAAACTTGTTTTGATAACCTAGATGCAATAATGTGCACATTAATAGTTGCTCAATAAATAAATGAATCATCAAATAAATATGAATCAATTAAAAAATGGTTGAACTAGGGTAGAAGGTGACATTAAATTAAATAGACATATATTAAGTCTTTACCCCAGGTCCTTCAAGAGCCTACCTTCTTTTTCCATCCAGGATAATCCAGGGGAGTAGTTTAATTTTTAAGATTAGTAAAGGGAGAGGAATATTTGGCTAGCTATCTATTGAAGAGCAAGAACTAACCATCACTCTTCTTTGCTGATGGTTTGTCAAGTTACTCATACAAAACCGAATAATTTTTAGTTATTTTTACAGACCATTACTTATCCTATCATCCTTCTTAGGTTACATAGATATGGTGTGTGAGGCAAGTGTTAAAAAAAAACTATTCATAATTAAGTGACAATTGATTACTGAAGCACTTGGAGCAGTAACTGGGCAGAGTAGTACTTCATTTCAATATACAAAGAGTAATACAGCAAATATAGAAAAGGGAGTAAAATATACTTTTTATATAGTTGACCTAAAGCTTGTTTCAAATTGATAAATGCCTTCTGTCCAAACAAAAAACTAAACAAAAGCAACTGAAAACTTGCTCTGAAGTAAACAGGTGAACAGTACGTAAGACAAAGCAGTTCCCTAAAGGCATTCTTAGTACATGGTCATTATTTAACCCCTGACTGAAAATAAACAATGCTGACAGAGTGTGTTGGGGAGCTATGATATATGAACAGTGTCAATGCTGTAGGCTGATAACCTATAGCTTGACATCCTTATCTATAAACTTTGACAGATACATCACTTTGTTATTGTCACTATATTAACTCGCTTCGTTGATAGCAAAAGATAATCTTTCCACTGTCTAAAACAGCAATACTTTACTGAGTGAAATGTTTGGGAAGCTGTCAATGATGTTCAGTTTTTACTAAGGAACAATCTTTAAACTTGGATTCATATTAAATTGCTATTTCTCAATATGGGATTAAGTTGTTTACATTTCAACAGTAAACAATAAATTGTTTTGTCATATTGAATTATTTGTGCCAAATAATCATGACAGCTTCCTTTTAAAAATAATGCTTTGCTAGAAAATGTTGCTCTGGTTGCCTAAATTAAACATTGTTGCCTAATAAATTAATATTTTGGTCTTGTGAATTTTAATTGGAAAATAACAGCTGTTTCTAGTTGGAACTGACTACTTGCTTTCCTAATAGTCTTCTACTCTGTGGATACAGTGGGAATTATACAAGCCTCCACATTAACATGGGAAATTAAATTTGTTTCATCCTATTGTGTCTGGGAATTTGAAGAATAGTCTTCTAGTGACCCTTTTTCAACAGTTCAGTTTTTTAATTTTTTGCTTGATGTATTTTCTGCCATTAACCTGATATCATTCACTTGATATTAGATTAATGACTAATGTCAATTTGAAATTTGTTGCCTCAAATCCCAAACCAAACATGTTTGGAGATGGGATGCCGATCCTGATTGTGCTTATTCTTCTCACCTTTTCCTTTCCCAAGGAATATCCTAATTTACCCTATTTTCATTAAAGAACATCTTCCCTATCCTACCTCCACAATATCCTTGTTGTGTCCTGTCTCTAGGAATCTTTAATTGACAGTCCGGTCATCTTTCTGCCACACTTGCTGGATCTGGCCATCAACATTAGTCATACAGTTTATTGTCAAAGTTGTACTTAGGACATGAGAATGGTTTCATGAGCTCTATGGCTTTGGCAAGTGTATGTATCAAGTGTTAGTCTACAAGAAGATGATCTTCTTCTTGTTGAGATTTATTGCCAATATGTGCTGAGCACATGTGTCTTATTAAATAGACCAGCGTTGATAGAAAAAAAATGAGACTTAAAAGCAGATTTAGATTATCATAGCTAGGAAAGAAAATCAATCTTTCTTTCTTTCTTTCTTCCTTCCTTCCTTCCTTCCTTCCTCCCTCCCCCTCTCCTCCCCTTCCTTCCTTTCCTTTTCTTTCTTTCTTTCTCTTTCTTTCTTTCTTTCTTTCTTTCTTTCTTTCTTTCTTTCTTTCTTTCTTTCTTTCTTTTCTTTTCTTTCTTCTCAAGGAGCATTTATGGAGAACATGGTTAGAATTGCTTACTCAAGATCATGCAGTTTCCTCGTTGCTCTCTGTGGTGTGTATCAGTCCCTGGAGAACAGAGCCCTGTTGGAAGAAAACTAGTAACATTTGTTCTTATTTTGCTTAATTCTAAATTATCTTTTTCTTTGATTTTTTTGTGGTAAGAAAAAGGAAATTATGATTTTCCTCTATATTTTTATTCTATTTCTATAACAGCTTAATTTTAGACAACAGGCTCTCATGAATTTTTTATTTTACTCCAGGATGTTATCTTGCCTTTGAGTTTGGCTTGGTGCAGTTTTATCTTAAAGTTCTTCCTCATTCACTCTTTCCCTTCCCCTCCATTCTTGGTACTGACATTCAATTTTCTGCATCATATTAAAATACTTTTAAGAAGATTTCCCTCAAATTTATAAAAAATAAAATATTACTAGAGTGATTTGTACTCAACACAAAATTTCATCTGAAGAAAATGTGTGCTCCCACTGTACCTTGGCTCAAGTCCAGAATTTCCAGCAAGAGGGAAATTACAATATTTTGTCTAACAAGGAGGAAATTGTTAGTCAGAGGATGTCTGAGAGAGTTATCCACCTGATACACTGAGAAACTCTACCAAAATATTTGTATATATAAGAAGATATCACTGCCTCTATAAACCACCAGGTTTCTTAGGGGAAGAAAGAAAATGGGCTCACTAGTTTTATTCCTCTTTCAAATATTCTCAATCCCTTTCTGTTTGTATTTCTGATTTGCAGTCAAACAATAAGTTTGCTGGCCCTTATTGAGAAGCTGGTGGACCAAAATGACAGTCGTGACTGGAAAATAGAGAAAAGTCAAGCAAAATGTGGGAGATTGAAGGACGTAGATTTAGGAATTTAACAAGATTGTATATACAGAAACCTCCTTCTTTTTGTCCCTGAAATGAGATTCCACAGAGGTATGAAGATAAATGTGACTTTGTACTTATTTGATGAAATGAATGGTCGTTTTTTTTTTGGCGGGTGGGGATTGTGTTGGGTCTTTGTTGCTGCATGTGGGCTTTCTCTCTAGTTGTGGCGAGCAGGGGCTACTCATCGTTGCGGTGCACAGGCTTCTCATTGTGATGGCTTCTCTTGTTGCAGAGCACAGGGTCTAGGGCGCACGGGCTTCAGTAGTTGTGGCACACGGTCTCAGTAGATGTGGCTCGTGGGCTCTAGAGCACAGGCTCAGTGGTTGTGGTGCACAGGTTTAGTTGCTTCGCGGCATGTGGGATCTTCCCGGGCCAGGGCTCGAACCCATGTCCCCTGCATTAGCAGGCAGATTCACAACGACTGTGCCACCAGGGAAGTCCTGAATGGTTGGTTTAAGCTCTGAAGAGACTGACTGGGTAGGGTGGGAGGAGTACAGCTCAAAAAATTGACTCATAGTGAATGGATTCAAGTGACTTATCCTCTGGTTTTACTATTTTCATTGCCTTAATTGGAATATATATATAGTGTTTCTTGTTGCAGTTTATATGCGATATTTTTAAATATAAAAGAAAGGCTGTCTGAGGTCTGTGTGTGTAAACTCATTTATTATAAATGAGATTTCTATTACTTAACAGAGACGGGTTCCGTTAAATAGCATTTCTTGGTATAATAGTAGCAAAAAGATACAGAAATATCTGTTCATAAGGAAGGTGGGAATGCAGAACTCTAGATATACTTAATTGTTTAGAAGGCAACTTTCTGTTTAGCTTGTGCAATATTGAATGGGAATTTCATGAAAGTGTAGCTCTTGTGGGGTGGGTCTCAGAAAATTTTGTGGAACGGTAACACCAGTAAGTAGTTGCTTTTGTAAGTGAGCTCCTGATTCTTGGATTGAGGCAGGGCAGCCATAAGATCATACAGGTGATACCCAGCTTCAGGGAGGTAGCATGGTCTAATAGAAAAGGCATAGATTTTGACATCAGAGAAATCTTGGTTCAAATCCATGTACTATTTCTTCTAGCTATTGGGAATTGGTAAAAATTTCTCACATTCTGTGAGCTCAGTGTCCTCAGCTGCGAAATTAAAATAATATTATCCTAAAGGGTCATTGTGTGGAGATTGAGACCTGACACATATCAGTGCTCAGTAAATGACAGTCTCACCTGCAATGAGCATTGCTAGTTGTACAGTTTTCCTATTGGCTTCAGTTCCTGATAGAGAACAAAAATAGTTAAGGAATAAAGCAGGGCATCTAGTCAATCATATTTACCTCAATGATAGGAAGCTGTGCCAGTAAGTGCATGGTGCCAGTACTATATTCCAGTTAAATAAACAACCGCACTTTCTGTGTCTATAATTTATTATGCTCTAGGTCTCTGAATAAGATACTTTTCTTTTGACCAGAAATAAACATCACTGATGACTTTATTGTCTTGTGATGCATAAATGAGGAGGCAGACTGTTAATAAATTTTTGTGACAGATGCAGACATGTACATTTTCTTTTCCTTGAAGAATTATATATTAGCATCTTTAGAGAGGGCTTCCTTAAAATATTCCATGGAGTATATGCCTTGTCTAATAAAATCCCAAGTACTGTACATGTATTTGTGCCCAAGCATTTTTCTTTTTGTAATAGAACACATTTACATGAACAAAAAACAGAACCTGTCACATTTTCCCAGCAGCTTATTTTTATTCTATAATTGCGTTACAGAAAATTTACCCTCTGTCTAACCCTTAATCATATTCACATGCACCTAAACTGTATTGCTTACTGTCATAAGTTAATAATAATAATATCTCTCATTTACATTAATGTAAAATTGAAAGAACACAAGAAATTATAAACGTTTAAAGTTATTTGCTTCATTAAGGCGTAAATTAATAAAGGTTTTAAATTTATGAATTCAGTCTCCTAGATATCAGTAATTTTGATTACATTTTATTTTTTAACCATAGAACACTTTGAACAGTTTTAAAGAAGTTAGTATATTGTATGCTGCCCTTAAATTTTTAATGACATTTTACATAATGAATCACATACAAAGAAAAAATATAAATAATTATATATTATGTAGGAGTTTTTAGGAACTGATGGTCGAAGCTAATTTTCAGCCACTTATACAACTATAAAATGTATGTTTCTTCTCTAGACTTTCCCTTTTCACTCCATTTACCATGCACCAAAGCACACAATACTTTATAATGTACACTTGCACTCTGATTTTTAGTATAAGTAAATTGTAAATTATGAATGTAAGTTTTATGGCATATCCTTACAGAGATTGAAGATAAAATATTTCATGGATATGAGCAGATGCTTTCATACATGTACCCAGCAAGTACTTTTAGAGTACTTACAACAATAGTTAACAATTGTATAGTGCTTCATAATTTAGTAAGTGGTTTAGCACGTGTTATTTCATTGATCTTTAAAGCAGCCCCAAGAGTTAGGTGGTGCTAAGTAAAGAGTCCCTTTAGAGCGACAGATTAAGGATGCCAGGATTATTAATGGCTGACGGAAGATTTAAAACATAGTATTTGAGCAGTGCCTTGAAGGGTAATTGATTTGAATGGGTGTAGATTAGGATTAAGGATATTCCAGGTGGAGGGAATTGCACAAACAAGAGTGAAGTGATGAGAAAGCATAGGGTGTGTCTGAGAAATGCAGAACAATTCTGTTTGGCTATAAAGAGAAACAGGTTAAAGTTTTTTGAGTGAAGACCTGGTAAATAATTTTCTTTGCCTTGTTAATTTCTTTAAAGATAAATCCAAATTCCCAACACAGAAACTTTTGTTGTATGAATGTATTGGTATCATCTTCCTTTGTCAAATCAACTTCTATTATAAAATAATTCAATTTTTGGAATGCTACTTAGCTTTTAGCTAGCGGGGAAAAATTCTCAGACATATGGAAGAAATACTTTGTTTATCCCAGCTGGTTGTACTGGAAAAAAAGTCCTGCTTAGTCATATAGGATAACATTTATAATACTTAAATTCTTATACCATTGACATTACAGCTATGTAAATAGCTTCATAGTTTAATGGAAAATGAGGGAAGCCCCCTGGGGAGGGTTGAGGCAACAGGCCAGAATAAAGTTGAAAAACTTAAACTTATGCCAATAATGTGCATGTAGGAACTACAATGAAAATCGGAGGAAAAAACTCTCACTGTGTAAATATAGTTCATTGTTTGTTAGAATTTAAGGATATGACATCCTTACAATTAAGAGGCTTTTTCTTAAGTTAGTGCAGAACAGAAAAGAACTGACATTTATAGTATGAATGGTGAAATGAGTCAAGTAAATACTCTACCGGGAAAAAAGTTGCAGATCCAAGTTTCTATTTGATCTTTTTCTTTGTCTTTTCCCTGAATCAACTGACAGAATAGTTTTAAAAGACTAATTTGTCCTTGTTTTGTTTTATATTATGATTCCATTATTTATCTTCTTAGGCTATAGTTTTCCTTCCTCTTCTGGAGGAAGTTGACAGTGAGAATAGCATTGCCGTATTTGGAATCTTTTGTGATATTTAGGGGGAAGGTTACCTTGTAATTGATTGTCATTCATACATGAAAATCACCCTTTTGAGTCTTGCTTTTGATGTTTTCTAAAAAATTCTTTTGTTTTATTTTAGCTCAGTCTATGTTATCTCTTCTAGGCCACACCCTGTTTTCAATGGTATGCCTTTTCAGAAAGCTGACTTAGGAGACAATCTGTAATTGTTGGTCCACATAGGGATCAAAACCTTTGCTTTGGCCTAACCCAGTGTTCTAACTAACCAGTCTGTATTCATGACGAGTCAGATACTAGATTTCTAATCATCAGCCAACCATTATTACACTTGAGCTCTTATTTATTATACTGCCCTATTGTCCTCAAAGATTTCATGCAGCCTTCAGAAATAACTTCATACTCTTACGAATGGTGTATAATGGAAGAAAATCATAATGATTAGATTCATCATTTTTATCATATTAAATACCATCCAGTAAACACGTATTTACCATCATTTCATGCTAGGTAGAAGCTGTACAGATAATCTAAATATAGTGATGTCTTCCTGAAGGATTTTAAAATTGAAGGCAAATCTGATGCACATCAACATCTAAAGGATACACGGCAGGATGAAAACACTGAAGAAATGCAAATAGGTAAATTGTATACATTATATACATGGGAGGGCTAAATGTATTTTAGGTGAGAAGACAGTAGATAAATTCTTTTTTTAAGTAGAAAGAGGTACAGTTAATTTTGAGAGTTCCATATGTTGATTGTAGCTAGATACAGGAAGATGATCTCGCCTTCTTTGATCATTCCAGAAAGTTTCAAAAAGTGGAAGGATATTAAGGGGTTACAAGTAGGAATAGCAATGAAAATGTTTGGCAATCTTTGTAATCATAGGAGGAGCTTTTCTTGTGCCATTTGGGTGGAGCCCTTGAAGGAGAGGAAAGGAATTTGCCATACTCAACCTAAGTTACAATTAGGGGAATAGGGTTAAAAGATCAGCTTTACTTAGTGTAAAGAGTCCTGGTGAAGAACTATGAAGCACAGATTAAGTAAAGTGATAAGCTAGGGTTAGGTAAGGTTTAAGGTATGGTATGACCCAGATAATGAGCTAGGATGACAGCTTTCCTGAAGCAGCAAATAACTATGTTTAGTGGTAGTAAAGGGTTAAAGAACAAGTTAGAAATTATACTAGTTGGGATGAGCAGGTGTAAGATCAAAAAAAAAATAGTACAAAGGAATGCTTGTAATACTGAAACTGAATGCTTAGGAGACTGATATATTAGAAAAATTATGTAATAATGTTGTGATTTTAAAATAGCAAATATTTTAGCCATGGAATTGAATGATGAACATGGAGCTCTTCTTCCGTATTTGGACTTGGTGTGTGCATAGTTAGATAGGCAAAAGCATACTTATCAGAGTATTAAAGTTGATGGTACTAAAGTTTCCATCTGTTGATGGGTGTGATATTACTTATGTGGGGTGTGTGTGTGTGTGCACATGTGCATACGCACCTAGCAGGTTTCTCCCCCACTCCATGTGCGCCTTCTTTTTCCTTTTGTAGCTATAGTTATTTCCTTAAAGTCTGACTTGCTTTCTCTCTCTACTTAAGAATGAGTTTTATCAGTTCTGAGGGTTGATTTGGCTGTGTTGTCTAGGGTGTTTCTCTACAAACTTTCTTTAAATTATCAGGAGTTCTTTTTTTAAGCTATAATTACTAAAGAAAAGCTTTTTGTAACAGATTCATTAGATAACTTTGTAATGTAATGTATTCTTAACTCTGAAAAACTTTGCTAAATTTATAGTTAAATAAACTTCCCCCCAGTTCTAGATGCTTCTTGGCAGAATTAAAATAAATTGTGCCTTTATTTCCCTGTCTGCCTCCAGCTTTCTCTTTCAAACAGAGAGAGGATAATTTCTTGTCATTGTGATTAAAATATTTCAATTCATTATGCTAACTAGAGTGCTGGCTTGTAGAACTAGCATTCTCAGTCTAAGTCTCATTCTTCAGTCTAACCCCCAAAAGACAAGGTACAGATTTCCTCTAGGTATTTATGCATTTTGAATAATTCTGTTTGCCTTTACTTACAAAATAGGATAAAAATAATAAAAAATAAGCATAAATATGCAAATAAGTAACTAGAAAAATCATTTAATGAGAATAAATTATATCCAATTTAGACCCTTTAGAAGAGCTGATATATTTGCTTTTTTTTTTTTGCGGTACGCGGGCCTCTCACTGCTGTGGCCTCTCCCGCTGTGGAGAACAGGCTCCGGAGGCGCAGGCCCAGCGGCCACGGCTCACGGGCCCAGCCGCTTCGCGGCATGTGGGATCTTCCCAGACCGGGGCATGAACCCGCGTCTCCTGCATCGGCAGGCAGACTCTCAACCACTGCACCACCAGGGAAGCCCTATTTGCTTTTTTTAAAATAAATTTCACTTAGAGAGTGCCTATCAGCCAAAATGCAGGAGCAGCATTAAAATATTTAGAGTACATCCCTTTTTGTCAGTTTTCTTGTTATTTCTTTTGCCTGATGATTCCACTTATATCATTCAAAAGAATTCAATCCAGATGATAGGAGATCTTCATTACATTTAATAACTTACAAGAACAATTTACTATTTTTTTCTCCACATCATAGGGTAGTCCTTTTTTTTTATTTTAACATCTTATTGGAGTATAATTTCTTTACAATGGTGTGTTAGTTTCTGCTTTATAACAAAGTCAATCAGCTGTACATATACATATATCCCCATATCTTCTCCCTCTTGTGTCTCCCTACCACCCTCCCTATCCCTCCCCTCTAGGTGGACACAAAACACCAAGCTGATCTCCCTGTGCTATGTGGCTGCTTCCCACTAGCTATCTATTTTCCATTTGGTGGAGTATATGTATGTCCATGCCACTCTCTCACTTCATCCCAGCTTACCCTTCCCCCTCCCCGCGTCCTCAAGTCCATTCTCTACATCTGCGTCTTTATTCTTGTCCTGCCCCTAAGTTCATCAGAACCATTTTTTTTTTTAGATTCCAGACATATGTGTTAGCATATGGTATTTGTTTTTCTCTTTCTGACCTACTTCACTCTGTACGACAGTCTCTAGGTCCAGCCACCTCACTACAAATAACTCAATTTCGTTTCCTTTTATGGCTGAGTAATATTCCATTGTATATATGTGCCACATCTTCTTTATTCATTCATCTGTCAATGGACACTTAGGTTGTTTCCATGTCTTGGTTAAACAATTTACTCTTACCTTAACGAGTCTGCCCTTTTTCTTTAAAGACAGGCTGTGCTGTAGATTGAAGTCTAGGGTTGGTTGTATATTGAACATGGATCATTCCTTTTAATTGGTTCACAAAGTATTGTCTCATGTTTGAGGGAGATATGCAGGTTTTATAATTTTTTTAAAAAATAACACTGCAAATTGGGCAAAATCTTTTATAAATTCAGGATTTGAGATTCTGGTCAATAGAAAATTTTGGCAGATTAGTTCTACCACTCCAGGGAAAGATTTTTGCTTCTTTTTCTTATCAGTGATTTATTTCTATGAAATAAATTTGGTCTCAGTATATGATGGATTGTCTGCAGAAAAAAGAATTCCATTCTGGGACTACAAATGTTAGGAATGTCAGTTGTTCTGCAGTCTCTTGGAAGTATTTCCACAGGTTTAGACTATGGGTGGCTTGATACTTGGAAATTCTCTAAACTTTAGGTTTTTCTTTGCTGAAACTGAAGCTGATTCTAGATCCCTGAGAAAAATTTGTTTATAAAAAGAAGTGTTCTTCTAGCCACGGTTGTCAAAAATAATGGTAAATCTTTCCAATATAAATGAAAAGTCTTAAATATATAATATATAAGAAGCAAATACCATTAAATATTTACTAACTTGATTCAGGAAATGGAAATAAAAACAACCAAGGCTAGAGAAATCTGAATCAAATGACCTACTTGATAATATAAGGGAAATTTTTACATATATGTTTGGATTTAAGTTTCCTTGCTCTACTTCCAGAAAAGATAATGGTTGGCGGTTTATTTTAGAAAGCAAAAGGTTGATGTAGTATAAGTATTTCTTAAATTTCAAAAACTGACCTTGACAATTTTTTAGGTTGAGTGATAAAAAGATTTGGAGGATTCTTCAAATCCCAATGCATCTAAACACAAGTTTGTACATTATTTAAAAGTTAGAACACTATTTGTTTATTTCAAAACTGTGATGAAATTTATACTAACTACAGTGAGATTGTTAAATTCAGAATATGCAAAAAATTTAGCAAGAGAGATGAAATAGAACTGTTAGATCCCATATTATACAATTTACAAATTAATAAGACAGTAGCTTAAATATAATGTAGATATATTGTATAAAATCCCAAATAAAAGCAGAAAATTTAAGATTAAAAAATAGCCACTGAAACTGATAGCATACATATACTCTTCAAGAAATGTCAGTACAAAAATTCACACAAAATAATGAATATAAATACAGATTATTAAATTTATAATTTATAGATGCATATTTTCATAATGTTACTGGATTCAGTTGTTAAAATGCTGTTTTGCTTGGTTTTTATTTTTACAAAAGCCACCACTGCCAATGCCTATTTGATTGTTGGCCTGCTTGAGGTGAATGGCTAATTACTATTGATGATATTATGAGTTTATGGGCTATTTTAATTCTACAAATACAATTCCTGCAGCCAACTGAAAGTGCCTATTTATTAGAACTGGAAAACAGTCAAATGAGTGGCCTAGAGTGAAAGGCTATATTAAAACTGTCCTCTAGCTATTTTAAAAACTTTTTTTGACATCTAATTTAGTTGATATAGAATTTTCATTCCAGACAAAAATAGCATATTCTTTAATTTGTATTCTTAAATTCCTTATTCACTTTTTTTTGAAAAAATTATCAAAATCTTTAATAACCTGAACTTGTCTAGAAATTCATGTATCAATGCTATGAGAGCTGGTCCCTAAACTTGTTATTTTTAAAGTGTTTTATAATGTTAAGACAATATTGAGTGGTAATTGTCCCCTTTTATACAAATGAAAGATAGGTTGGAGACTTAAGAGCCAAGTATCTAGCTACAGACTCCATTAATTCAGGGCCAGATCTAGCTTGCTTTTTATTGTACCCTTAGCACCTGGTATGGTGCATTGCATAAACAGGTTGTTGAATATATAAAGGCCAGATTAGAGTCTCTGAATTTGTCCTTTACAAAATTCAAAATTTTGTGGACTTTTGAAAATGCAGAGGAGACATTTATACGTTTTTCTGATGATCACAAAAATTGAGAAGCTAACAAACCTGTATAAATAGAGTGGAGAATCTTTCTCTGTGAATTCACTTTCATTTGGTCCTATTATATTTTTCTTTTTCCCATTGCATGTTCCCCCATACTTTCTATAAATTGTGTCCACTAAGATTCAAGTAAGCAAAATTTTATTTTGACTTGGGGAAAGAAAAACACTTGGGGTATTGAAATAAATACTGATTTCAAATGTAACCTACAGGTGTTTCAGAGGATTAAGTTCTATTTTTTAATACTATAATAATGTAACTCAAAAGCTATCCATAAATTCCAACCAATAGTGATAAGAAACATGCTAAGAGTCACTTATGTGATGTTGAAGCCTGAGTTTTGCTACCTAGGAACCTTAGCTTGTGGTCCTATTCAATGTAGCAGCCTCTGTGCATATTCCCTTCTGTGTAAGCATTAACTCTGTTATGAGTGACTAAACTCTATTGTCTGCTGCCTTGAAGTTGTCTAAATTTTATCTATCCATTGAGTAAATTTCCTCTGCTATTTTGGGCTTGCAAGTGAATAAACTAGGTATACCAATCATATATAGTGACTTTTTATAGGTTCATAGTTCCTTTAAGTAGAGAACAGAAGCTGAAGAAAGGAAAATTATATTACTCTCATGATGGTTTTTATGAGTTAAAAGCGTGTAGCCACCATTACGTAAATTTTGTGTCCCTGGGAAAATTGAGGTCATTATTTAGCCAAATTGGTTTTATTGAACTATTTAAGGATGAAGTAATGGGTTATGTAATGCTCAGAATCATTTTTAAAGCAAATTGAAGAAAATAGGTGAAAAAGAAAAATGAAACAAATGGTGTCTCCTTTAGA
This sequence comes from Orcinus orca, assembly GCF_937001465.1. Taxonomy (NCBI): domain Eukaryota; kingdom Metazoa; phylum Chordata; class Mammalia; order Artiodactyla; family Delphinidae; genus Orcinus; species Orcinus orca. Next base: position 75,762,861 of record NC_064580.1, read on the forward strand.
AAGTAATATTCAAATGGATTTAATTACCACAAAATTTTTCACAATACATAGTCAGCGATTATAGGGAAGAATAATATGAGCTTTTGAAAACTTGTATCCACCTGAGAACATGAAAGATCAGACAGTGAATGTGAATGTGATGATTGGTGCAAGTAGTGTAGTGGTAGAAATGATACAATTATTTAAATGCATGAGTCTGAGTATTGTACACAGAGTGACTCAGCTCCCCTGTTATAATACCATTACTGCCACCACAGAATCATAACAATAATAATAAAAACAGCATAATAACAGTGTAATGAGAGTAATACCAGTGGTCATTTGTACAGTCTCTTAAAATTTCAGGTTCTGAATCATTAGATTATTTACTCAAGACTAGTTGTATAATTTGTACCACCAGTAGACAATGGCTGTTTTGAATTTTGTACTAGTCATCCATTTGACTTCACATTCTTTTTTTTTCTTAATTTTTCTTTGAACAGCTCATAAAAGCTGAACCTGTATAGGTACCATTGATCATTCTATTTGTGATAAAAAGATGATATTTGGGCAAAAGGCTTGGATTAATAAAGACTTTTCTATATTTAGTTTGAGTTTTTCTGGTCTTAGTGAAAAAAATTATTTTTTCTTTCTGGATTGTCAAGTCTATAATAAAAAGGAAGTTTTAGGGTCCAGAGAAAACCCACTTAAAAAAAAAACTATCTGCTAGTTTTATTTGGATTGACAAGTGTGCCCAGGATACACCGTTGGCTGCCACTGAAACATGCTTCATCAGAGAAGTCCGCAAAATCCCAAGTCAGCTGAAATGCTAAATAACTTAGACTATTGGAATCTTGGAAAAGTTTGAGTGACAGGAAACAAACTGGGTGTTTGTTTTCCGTTCGTTTGTAGGTACAAAAAATAATTCGGTGAGTATTTACATCTTCCCATGACATTTTGTACTGCTACAGTTTTAAACAGATTAGAGTATAATATTAAATAAATACAACCAAATGAGCTCAGGGTTCTGTTTTCCCTGGTACTGAGTGACAGTAATCCTCTCTGACAAAAGAGAGTTTCTGCCATTAGTAAAAGCTGTTATGTAGTTTCCTCTATAGCCTGTAATGCACATTGAGAAAGGAGGAATCAGAAATACCAGACTGAGAAGAAATACCATTCATCTGAAGCTTGGAAGAGTAGTCAAGTGTTCCAAATGTCCCAGGCAAATATACATTTTTCAAGCTTTATTGAGAAATAATTGCCATATAACGCTGTGTAAGTTTAAGGTGTACAATATAATGAAATGATACTCATATAATTTGGGAAATGTTTACCATAATAAGATTAGTTAATACATCCTTCACCTCACATAATTACCATATTATTGTTGTTATGCTGAGAACATTAAAGCTTTTACTCCCATAACATTTTTCAAATATATAATATAGTATTGCTAATTATAATCACCATGCTGTACATTATACCCCTGGAAATTATTTATCTATAACTAAATGTTTGCACCCCTTTGACCAACATTTCTCCATTTCTCCAATACCTCTGCTGTTGTCAACCACCATTCTACTCTTTGTTTCTATGAGTTCAATGTTTTTAGATTCCACATATAAGTGAGATCATACAGTATTTTTCTTTCTCTGGTTTATTTCACTTAGAACAATCCAGGCAAATATCTTGTTTAACAGACATTATAGTTGTTGTGTACAACTTACACATAACAGTGTACACTGGAGACTCAAAATGATACATCTCATTTATAGAATGGAATTTGGTATAAGACAGGTCTGTTTTTCTCCATCCTGTGGGTTTATTACTATAAATATCTCTAAAGAACCTAATCTATGAAATTACTTCCATCTGGAGTATTAGTTTTAGGTTTACAGAATTTTGCTCTTGCGTGGCCAGATGAAAGTTGTACCCTAATTAAAAGTTGTGCTTGTGGATTTTGAATCACGTTATGAAAGCAAAATTGTTGACTACAAGATACAATTCTGTTATATGAGAATTGGAGACAATCAGTAAAATCATACTTAGAAGAAGCATAGTGTTGTGGTTGAACACATGGACTCTGAAGCCAGATTGTGGAGACTCTCACCCTAGATTCAGCATTTGCTTGTTATGTGATCCTGTCCAAGTTGCTTAAATTGTCTCTTTCAGTTTCTGAATCTGTAAAACAGACATGGTGATGATAATAATAAGGCTGTTTTAAGAATTAAATGAGTCATTATTTGTAAAGTCCTTAGGACAATGCCTGGTACACTGGAAGAGTATATGTGTTTGTTAAATACATACGTAAAATTGGGGGAAGAAATTACTTCAGGCCTCATCCATGAAATTATAGGTTGATATTTCCTGTGGTGGTATCTAGAAAAACTTGTCTGATTAGGTCCACATGGTTAAACATATAAAGCTCAAATACAGTATTATTATGATTTCTTTGATAAATATACTGGGTGTTTCAGATTTCCCAGGATAAGTCTTATAGTACATGCAACTAAAATAATGTCCACTGGTAAGAAAAAGAATAGGTAATTCTCAATAATTTAGGGGCTGTTTATAATATTCCTTTTCTTATTTCTTTTTTTTTGTTCACCTTTTGTATACCAGGCTGTGTGCCAGGCATTTAAAACTTTCACTAGAGCATGGGTAGATAATATAAAAGGAGATGAAACTTCATTTTTAAAGTTATCAGTAGCTATGATAGATGGTTTGGCTGAAGGAACCATTTAGGCTGCAATTGTGGTAACAAATGCATGGTTTCATTTCAATTATTATGTCTTTATTTTGGAATTATGTAGCTAGATAATTTAACTGTTCTGTAAAATTAGGCTAGGAAGTTAACCCATTTAATTTCTCATTGGCGGCAGATTATCAGGTATTTACTGTACTAAGAACAAAGAATGAAGAAAAATGATCAGGAGTTTATTGTATTTAACAATGAAGGTCCAAGCAATGCAGAAAAATATCACATATATTCTTGGGTCAAAGTGAGAACCGGCTTGTGAATGATGCAGTGCTCATGGAAGGTAATCTGCAGCATCAAGTGACATGACACAGAGAAAAGCATTAATTAATTGGGACTGTGCTATGCAGGGTGTAATTCTTTACTCATTTGGTGTTTTGGTCAAGAGCTTACCTGTATGAGAGAAAAAAAAATCTACCTTTTAACATGCAGAATTTGATTTGTTAGCTTTTAGTGCTTTCATGTATATGATAGCAACTTCACCATTTTTTTTCTCCTCATGTACATGCAATTTTATGCCTACTTTAAAAACTGTGCCTTTTCAAAACTTAAGCTAATTTCTTCACTTATGATTTCCTGATTGGCTACTGTATAATATTTTCTCAATCTTTTCCAGAATAAAAAAAATTCATTTATCTTGATGGTTCATTTATCCATCATGATATACTAATATAACTGTGATTCAAGTAAAAGTATAGAAGCATATTGTATTATACAAACTCATTTTGCAATCTGACAAGATTAAACGATAGTTGCAGAAATTCCTAAGCTATCTACATCATGTGTGACCAGGTTCCAGTTTGTTTTTGTCATGTGTATCCATGGAAATCCCTTCCTCTCACTACGTTTTTATTTTCTTGAATTCTCTTCAAATGGAATTTAGTGAAAAAATATCATTTCTTAGTGAGGGCTAAATTAAAGGAGTGTCATTTGGATAAATCAGTTGTGACTTATAAGCTGATGACTGGTATACATCTTTGAAAAACATTTAACTTCTTGATTCTAGCCTCTGTTGTGGCAATTACTTTCCACATCTGTCAAGGTCTTTTAGCATCAAGGTTTTCACATTTTGATTAAATATAGGGTTGTTACAGAAATGGTTAGCAGCTTATATTGAAAACCTGTGTATTTCAATTTGAAACTTTTAATTCTGTTTGTACATTAGCAGAAACTTAAGTTAAATAATAAAATATTAAAATTTAAATTTGATTTGAGCCAGAGCAAATGCGACTAACAAATATTATGATGTATTCAATATTAAGTTCTCAAAAACATATGAAGTGTGACTTCAAAAAATTTTCCCAACTGCTTTTTTGGTTTGGCATCCCCAGATAGGGACTATTTTGGATAAATTCTAAAAAGAAAATACAATAGCAGATTTGGATGGAAGGTTGAATGTATTATTTTTAAAGGTCTAGGACCCTGTATCAGTGTACACAAATGAGTTTACATTAGTAGAATGTCAGTTTGTATACTCTACTTCCAGAAAACTGGCTAGAAATGGCAGCACAAGATTGTGCATTCATTCTTAAAGCAATTCTACTCTTTTTACAAATAAATGACACACTCTGAATGTACAAAACAGCATTAAGTGGAAAATGACTGTTTTAACATGGGATTAGTGATCCAAAGAAGTGAAATCTGTTTCCACTCACTTTGTGGCATTTTGCATTTATGAATATCTTTATTCCATGGCAATTTTAAAGAGGATTGACTGATTTCAACTGAATTTGATACACTAGGAAATAGATTGTAGAATATCTCAATATGCATATCTTCTGTAATTGTCCTGAGGGAGATCTATAGTTCATTAATTAATCAAATTTTATTATCTTACAATGTATTCTGAAATATGAACAGTCCTTTGAATTATAGACTTCCCACTGAGCTATACCATAATCCTGAAATCTCTATTGATGTACCATTAAAAATTCAGAAGTTATGCTCATAAGAAAAATTTTATCAACTATTATTTTAATTCAAGGATGTAACTGGAACTGTTCAGTAGCATCAAAAATCAGTCAACTCTTTTGTTTTCGCCTTTTTCAAGACTAAATTTCTGTGGCAAAGTGGAACTGAGACCAGGTGCATTTTCCTCTCCCTGAGGTTGTTTTTAAATAGAGAAAACATAGTTAAGAATAGAATACATATAGTTTTTTCTTTAGCCTGTTATGTGATGGAGTATATAAATTCATTTTCTTTTATTTATGTTTTTAACTGAAGTATAGTTGATATACAATGTTATATTAGTTTCAGGAGTACAGCATAGTGATTCAGTATATTTGGAGATTATGCTCCATTAAAAGTTTATACAAGATAATGGCTGTAATTCCATGTGCTATACAATATACTCCTGTTGCTTATTGATTTCATACCTAGAAGTTTGTGTATCTTAATCCCATACCCCTATCTTGTCCCTCCCCATTCCCTTGCCCCTTTGGTAACCACAAGTTTGTTTTCTGTATCTGTGAGTCTGTTCTGTTTTTCATATACATTCATTTGTATTATTTTTTAGATTCCACATATGATATTTGTACTTCTCTGACTTACTTCACTTAGTATGATAAACTCTGGGTCCATCCATGTTGCTGCAGATGGCACTATTTTATTCTTTTTTATGGCTGAGTAATATTCCATTTCATATATATATACCACATCTTCTTAGTCCAGCTGTCTATTGGTGGGCACTTGGTCTGATTCCATGCCTTGGTGATTGTAGATAGTGCTGCTGTGAACACTGGGGTGCATGTATCTTTTCAAATTAGTGTTTTCATTTTCTTTGGATACATATACAGGAGTGGAATTGCTGGATCATATGGTAGTTCTATTTTCAGTTTTTCGAGGAACTTCCATACTGTTTTGCATACTGGCTGCACCAGTTTACATTCCCACCAACAGTGTACAGGGATTCCCTTTTCTCCACATCCTTGACACATTTGTTATTTGCAGACTTTTTTTTTTACATGTTTATTGGAGTATAATTGCTTTACAATGGTGTGTTAGTTTCTGCTTCATAACAAAGTGAATCAGTTATACATATACATATGTTCCCATATCTCTTCCCTCTTGCGTCTCCCTCCCTCCCACACTCCCTATCCCACCCCTCCAGGCGGTCACAAAGCACCGAGCTGAACTCCCTGTGCTATGCGGCTGCTTCCCACTAGCTATCTACCTTACGTTTGGTAGTGTATATATGTCCATGCCTCTCTCTCGCTTTGTCACAGCTTACCCTTCCCGCTCCCCATATCCTCAAGTCCATTCTCTAGTAGGTCTGTGTCTTTATTCCTGTCTTACCCCTAGGTTCTTCATGACATTTTTTTTCTTAAATTCCATATATATGTGTTAGCATACGGTATTTGTCTTTCTCTTTCTGACTTACTTCGCTCTGTATGACAGACCCTAGGTCTATCCACCTCATTACAAATAGCTCAATTTCGTTTCTTTTTATGGCTGAGTAATATTCCATTGTATATATGTGCCACATCTTCTTTATCCATTCATCCGATGATGGGCATTTAGGTTGTTTCCATGTCCGGGCTATTGTAACTAGAGCTGCAATGAACATTTTGGTACATGACTCTTTTTGAATTATGGTTTTCTCAGGGTATATGCCCAGTAGTGGGATTGCTGGGTCATATGGTAGTTCTATTTGTAGTTTTTAAGGAAACTCCATACTGTTCTCCATAGTGGCTGTACCAATTCACAGTTCCACCAGCAGTGCAACAGTGTTCTCTTTTCTCCACATCATCTCCAGCATTTATTGTTTCTAGATTTTTTGATGATGGCCATTCTGACTGGTGTGAGATGATATTTCCTTGTAGTTTTGATTTGCATTCTCTAATGATTAATGATGTTGAGCATTCTTTCATGTGTTTGTTGGCAATCTGTATATCTTCTTTGGAGAAATGTCTATTTAGGTCTTCTGCAATCCCTATCAAACTACCACTGGCATTTTTCACAGAACTAGAACAAAAATTTCACAATTTGTATGGAAACACAAAAAGACCCTGAATAGCCAAAGCAATCTTGAGAACGAAAAACAGAGCTGGAGGAATCAGGCTCCCTGACTTCAGATTATACTACAAAGCTACAGTAATCAAGACAGTATGGTACTGGCACAAACACAGAAAGATAGATCAATGGAACAGGATAGAAAGCCCAGAGATAAGCCCACGCACATATGGTCACCTTATCTTTGATAAAGGAGGCAGGAATGTACAGTGGAGAAAGGACAGCCTGTTTACTAAGTGGTGCTGGGAAAACTGGACAGGTACATGTAAAAGTATAAGATTAGATCACTCCCTAACACCATACACAAAAATAAGCTCAAAATGGATTAAAGACCTAAATGTAAGGCCAGAAACTATCAAACTCTTAGAGGAAAACATAGGCAGAACACTCTATGACATAAATCACAGCAAGATCCATTTTGACCCACCTCCTAGAGAAATGGAAATAAAAATAGACAAATGGGACCTAATGAAACTTCAAAGCTTTTGCACAGCAAAGGAAACTATAAACAAGACCAAAAGACAACCCTCAGAATGGGAGAAAATATTTGCAAATGAAGCAACTGACAAAGGATTAATCCCCAAAATTTGTAAGCAGCTCATGCAGCTCAATAACAGAAAGACAAAGAACCCAATCCAAAAATGGGCAGAAGATTTGCAGACTTTTTGATAATAACCATCTGACTGGTGTGAGGTGATATCTCATTGCTGTCTTGATTTGCTTTTCTCTAATAATTAGTGGTGTTGAGCTATGCCTGTTAACCAGCTGTATATCTTCTTTGGAAAAATGTCAATTCAGGTCTTCTTCCCATTTTCTGATTGGGTTGTTTGTTTTTTGCTATTGAGTTGTATGAGACGTTTGTGTATTTTGGATATTAACCCCTTGTCAATCACATCATTTGTTATATTTTCTCCCATTCAGTAGGTTGTGTTTTCATTTTTTTTTTAAAGATGATGGGGGTAGGAGTTTATTAATTAATTAATTTATTTTTGCTCTGTTGGGTCTTTGTTTCTGTGTGAGGGCTTTCTCTAGTTGTGGCAAACGGGGGCCACTGTTCATCGCAGTGCGCGGGCCTGTCACTATCGTGGCCTCTCTTGTTGTGGAGCACGGGCTCCAGACACGCAGGCTCAGTAGTTGTGGCTCATGGGCCTAGTTGCTCCACGACATGTGGGATCTTCCCGGACCGGGGCTCATACCCGTGTCCCCTGCATTGGCAGGCAGATTCTCAACCACTGTGCCACCAGGGAAGCCCTGTGTTTTCATTTTGTCAGTGGTTTCCTTTGCTGTATAAAAGCTTTTAAATTCAATTAGGTCCCATTTATTTATTTCTGCTTTTATTTCTTTTGCCTTAGGAGACTGATTCAAAAAATATTGCTACAATTTATGTCAAAGAGTGTTCTGCCTATGTTCTCTTCTAGGAGTTTTATGACTTTAATTTAGGTCTTTAAACAATTTTGAGTTTATTTTTGTACATGATGTTAGGGAATGTTCCAATCTCATTGCTTTACATATTACTGTGTAGTTTTTCCCAGCAACACTTGTTGAAGAGACTGTTTTTTTCTCCATTGTATATTCTTGCCTCCTTTGTTGTAGATTAATTAACCATAAGTGAGTAGGTATATTTCTGGGCTCTCTACTCCATTCCATTGATCTATGTGTCTGTTTTTGTGCTAGTACAATGCTGTTTTGATTACTGTAGGTTTGTAGTATATTCCGATGTCTGGAAGGGTTAAACCTCCACCTTTGCTCTTTTTTCTCATATTCCTTTGGAAATTCAGGGTCTTTGTTGTTCCATATGAATTTGAACATCATTTGTTCTAGTTCTGCAAAAAATGTCATGGGTATTTTATAAGGGTTGCATTAACTCTGTAGATTGCTTTGGGTAATATGATCATTTTAACAATATTAATTCTTCCAATCCAAGAGCACCAGATATCTTCCCATTTCTTTGTATCATCTTTAATTTCCTTCAACAATATTTTCTAGTTTTCAGTGTATAGGTCTTTCTCCTCCTTGGTTAAGTTTATTCCTAGGTATCTTATCCTTTTTGATGTGATTTTTAAAAAGCTTTTTTTTTTTTACTTTCTCTTTCAGATATTTCAGTATTGGTGCATAGAAGTACAATGGATTTCTATATATTAATCTTGAATCCTGCAACCTTACTGAATTCATTTATTAATTCACATAGTTTTTGGGTGGAGGCTTTAAGGTTCTCGTTATAAATTATCATGTCCTCTGCAAATGGTGAGAGTTTTACCTCTTTCCTTCCAAATAGGATACTTTTTATTCCTTTTTCTTATCTGATAGCTGTGGCTAGGATTTCCAATGCTATGTTAAGTAGAAATGGAAAGAGTAGTCATCCTCTTCTTGCTTCTGAATTTAGTGGGGAAACTATCAGCTTTTGTGTTGAGGATTTTTGCCTCTATATTCATCAAAGATGCTGGCCTGTAATTTTCTTTTTTTGTAGTGTCTTTGTCTGGTTTTGGTACCTAGATAATGTTGGCCTCACAGAATTAATTTCAAAGTGTTCCCTCCTCTTCAATTTTTTTGGAATGGTCTGAGAAGGATAGGTATTAGTTCTTCTTTATGTGTTTGGTAGAATTCCCCTGTGAAGCTGTCCAGCCCTGGACTTTTGTTTGCTGGGATTTTTTTATTATTATTATTATTACAAATTCAATTTCAATTCTAGTGTTTGGTCAGTTCAAATTGTCTGTTTCATCTTGATTCAGTTTTGGCAGGCTATATGTTTCTAGAAATTTGTCCATTTCTTCTACGTTGTCCAATTTGCTGGCATATAACTGTTTATTACTTTCTCTTATGATTCATTCAAGAAGACATAATTCAGTATGAGACTTGTTTTGTGGCCTCGTATGTGACCTATCCTGGAGAATGTTGCATGTGCGCTTGAAAAGAATGTGTATGCTGCTGTTTTTGGATGTAGTATCCTGTAAATATCTATTAAGTCCAACTGGTCTATAGTGTCATTTAAGACTGCTGTTGCCTTATTGATTTTCTGTCTCAGTGATCTGTCCGATGATGTCAGTGAGGTATTAAAGTCCTCTACTATTATTTTATGATTATCAATTTCTCCCTTTATGTATACTAGTTTTTGCTTTATATGTTTAGGTGCTCCCATATTGGGTGTGTATATGTTAATGAGTGTAATATTTTTCTTGTATTGATCCTTTTATAGTTACATATGCCCTTCTTTGTCTTTTGTTATAGCCTTTATTTTGAAGTCTATTTTGTCTGGTATGAGTATTGCTACACCCGCTTTCTTGTCATTGCTGTTTGCATGAAATATTTGTTTCTATCCCCTCACTTTCAGTCTGTTTCTTTAGCCTTGAAGTGAGTCTCTTGTAGGCAGCATATTGAAAAGTCTTGTTTTTTTAATCCAATCAGCTACCTTTATCTTTTGATTGGAACATTTAATCCATTGATAGTTAAAGTAATTATTGATAGGTATGTACTTATTGCCATTTTATCACTTGTATTCCACTTGTTTTTGTAGTCTTTCTCTGTTCATTTCTTTTTCTTTTTGTTTTGCCCATTGTGGTTTAATGATTTTCCTTAGTAGTATGCTTGGATTTCTTTCATTTTGATTTTTGTGTATCTATTGTAGGTTTTTGATGTGTGGTTACCTTGGGATTCATATATTGACTTATAATTATATCTACTTGATTTAAACTGATAGTCACTTAAGTTCAAATACATTCTAAAAGATCTACAGTTTTTCTCCTTTCCCTCACATTTTGTGTTTTTGATGTCATAGTTTACATTTTCATGCTTATCTCTTCACTGATATTATAGTTATCACTGCTTTTACAATTTTATGTCTTTTAATCCACATAATGGCTTATTTAAGTAATCTTCAATCCTTACTACATATCTGGCTTTTCTAGTGGGATTTACTCTTTCATATAGATTCTTACATTTTTTCCATTTAGAGAAGACACTTAAACATTTCTTTTAGGGTACGTTAGTATTGCTGAATTCTTTTAGTGTTTGCTTGTCTGAGAATTTCTTTTTCTCTCCTTCCATTCTAAATGATAATCCTGCTGAGTGGAATATCTTAGGTTTCAGGTTTTTCCTTTTCAGCACTTGGACTATATCATGACACTCCCATTTGACCTGCAAAGTTTCTGCAGAAAAATCAGCTGATACCCTTATGGGTATTCCCTTGACATGACTCTTTGCTTTTCTCTTGCTGCCTTTAGAATTCTCTTTTTATTCTTAACTTTTGGCATTTCAATTTATATATATCTTCCTGTGGGTCTGTTTTGGTTCATCTTGTTTGGGAACCTCTGTTCTTCCCATACCTGGATATCTTTTTCCTTCTTTAGGTTTGGGACGTTTTGAGCCACAATTTCTTCAAATACATTTCTATACCTTCTCCCTCTCTTCTCCTTCTGGAACCCCTATAATGCGAATTTTGGCATGTTGAATGATATGCCAAAGATCTCATAGATTTCTTTCATTTTTTTTCATTTTGTTTGTGGCATGGAGTGAGCAGGGCCTGGGTATTCACTCAGCTCAGACTGGGGAGTGTTATGAGGCAGCAGCTGCTATGGCAGATCTCTCTCTGCCTTGCCTGGGGTCAAGTCCAGTACCTGTGCCCTCCTCACAAGTGGAGTCTGTGCTTCTCCAGCCTTTCTATCTGTCACAGTGGTTCTCCAATCAGCCAAACGGGCTTGTCTCCCACATGTAGGACCCCAGGACTGGGATGCCTAGTCTGTGGCTCGACCCGCTCACTCTCCAGAGTGTCCAGTCATGTAGTCTCCCTTTTCCTTTGAGTCCCCTTCCGGGGTACAGGTCCTGACCTGATCTCTTTTCTTCCAGTCCTACCTGATCACATGTGTATCTTTCTTACAGTCTCAGTTTTACATGAGTCCTTCTGGTGGTTTCCAGTTAGTTTTCCAGGAAAATTGTTCCACATGTAGATGTATTTTTGTAGTGTTTGTTAGGGAGGTGAGCTCCATATCCTCTTAGTCTGCCAGCTTGATCACCCTCTCCACTTCACATTAATTTATTTTTGAAAGTTGAACCAGACTTGCATACCTGGAATAAATCCCATTTGGTCTTGGTGTAAAATTATTTTTATACATTGTTGGATTTGATATGCTAATATTTTGTTGAGTATATTTGCATCTATGATTATGAGATTTAGTCTTTTTTTTTTGTAATGTTTTTGTCTGGTTGTGATGTTAGGGTAATGCTGGCCTCTTAGAATGAGTTATTGAGTTATTTCCTCTGCTTCTATCTTCTGAAAGAAATACTGGAATATTTATATAATTTCTTCCTTAAATATTTGGTAGAATTCACCAGTGAACCCACCTCAGCCTGGTGCTTTCTATTTTGCAAGTTTATTAATTCTTGATCAACTCCTTTAATAGATGTAGGTCTATTCAGATTATCTATTTCTTTTTGTAAGAGATTTGCAGATTGTGTTTTTTAATGAATTGGTCTATTTCATACAAGTTATCAAAGTTATAGGCATAGAGTTGTTTATAATATTCCTTTTTTTATCCTTTTATTAAACTTTTTTATGTCCATGACATCTGTAGTGATGTCTCCTCTTTCATTTCTCATATCAGTTAAGTTGTGTCTTCTTTTTCCTTAGTTCACCTGGTTAGAGGCTTATTGATATTATTGAACTTTTCGAAAAGCCAACTTTTGATTTCGTTGATTTTCTCTATTGATTTAATCTCTTTCAATTTCTTTTATTTCAACTTTACTTATAATTATTTTTTATGTTTTGCTTACATTAGTTTTAATTTGCTCTTTTTCTAGCTTCATAAAGTGGAAACTTAGATGATTGATTTTAAATCTTTACTTTTTAAAAATATATGCTTTCAGTGCTCTAAATTTCCCTCTGAACAATGCAGTCACTGCATCTCACGTAATTTGTTAAGTTGTATTTTCATTTTCATTCAGCTTAAAATATTTTTACATTTCTCTGGAGACTTCTTCATTGACACGTGTTATTTGGAAGCATGTTGTTTAATCCCTAAGTAGTTTGGAATTTTCCAGCTGTCTTTCTGTTATTGACTTCTACTTTAAATCCATTATGGTCTGAGAGCTGATATTGCATGATTTCTCTACTTTTAAATTTGTTAAGGTGTATTTTATGGCCCCAAATGTGGTCTATCTTGGTGAATCTTCTATGTGAGCTTGAGAAGAATGTGTATTCTGCTGTTGTTGGATGAAATAGTCTATAGATGTTCATTATATCCAGTTGATTTTTGGTGCTGTTGAGTTCAACTATGTACTTATTGATTTTCTGCCTGCAGGATCTGTCCATTTCTCATAAAGGGGTGTTGAGGTCTATGACTATAATAATGTATTCATTTATTTCTTCTTGCAGTTCTATCAGTTTTTGCCTCACATATTTTGATACTCTGTTGTTAGGGTTAGGTACATATACATTAAGTATTATTATGTTTTCTTGGACAATTGACACTTTTATCATCTTGTAATGGCCCTCTTTATCACTAATAATTTTCCTTGCTCTGGAGTCTCTTCTGCCTGAAATTTATATAGTGACTCCACCTCTTTTTTGGTTAGTGTTTGCATGGTATATCTTTCTCCATCCTTTTACTTTCAATCTACATATGTCTTTATATTTAAAGTACATTTCTTGTAGACAACATATAGTTCGGTCTTATTCTTTGATTCACTGTGACAATCTCTTTTACTTGACATATTTTAGATCATTGACCTTTAAAGTGATTAGTGATATAGTTGGATTAATATCTGCCATATTTGTAACTGTTTTCTGTTTGTTGTCCTTGTTATTTGTTCCTATTTTTGTCTTTCACCCTTCTTCTGCATTCTCTGGTTTACATTGAGCACTTTATTTTTTTTATTTTTTATAAATTTATTTATTTATTTTTGGCTGTGATGTGTCTTTGTTGCTGCATACAGGATTTCTCTAGTTGTGACGAGCAGGGGTTACTCTTTGTTGCAGTGTGCGGGCTTCTCCTTGCAGTGGCTTCTCTTGTTGGTGAGCACTGGCTCTGGGTGTGCAGGCTTCAGTAGTTGTGACACATGGGCTCAGTAGTTGTGGCCCTTGGGTTCTAGAGTGCAGGCTCAGTAGTTGTGGCACACAGGCTTAGTTGCTCTGTGGCATGTGGGATCTTCCCAGAGCAGAGATTGAACCCATGTCCCCTGCATTGGCTGGTGGATTCTTAACCACTGAACCACCAGGGAAGTCCCTTTATTGAGCACTTTATATCATTTAATTTTCTCTCCTCTTTTGCAAATCAATTATACTTTTTTTAAACATCATTTAGCAGTTGTTCTAGTGTAATGGAACATACATTTTAAACAAACCCAACTCTACTTTCAAATAACATTGTACTACTTCCTAGGTAGGGCAACTACCTTATAATAACAAAATATTTCTAATTCCTTCCTCCTGTCCCTTGTATTATTACTGTCATTCATTTCAGTTATATATAAGCTATAGTCATTGAATGCATTGTTATTATTTTGAACAAACTGTTATCTATTAGCTAAATTAAGAATAAGAAGTGTTAAGGTTTTATATTACCTTCATTTATTCCTTCTCTAATACTTATCTTTTCTATATGTAGACTGAATTTCTGACCTACATAATTTTCTTTCTTTCTGATTAACCTATTTTAACTTTTTTGCAAGCCAGGTCTACTGGCAGCAAATTTCCTCAATTTTTGTTTGTCTGAGAAAGTCTATTTCTCCTTTACTTTTGAAGGATAATTTTACAGAATACAGAATTCTAGTTTGGTGGGCTTTTTCTTTCAACACTTCAAATATTTTACTTCACTCTCTGCTTGCTTGCATGACTTCTGAGCAGAAGTCAGATGTAACTCTTTGCTGTTCTACAGGCAAGTTTTTTTGCAACCTGACATATCCAGGTATCTTTCTTAATCTCTGGTTTTCTGCAGTTTGAATATTATATGATATGTAGTCAAATGTAGTTATAACACCACTGTCTTCTGCCTCCCTATACCTATGGAATTGAATATGAGGATGAGAGCTTGAGAGTTTCAATAATTTATTCAGAATGCAGACTTATGCTTATGGAAAAAGGAGGAGGGAGTAAGATGTCATCTCAGCAGCCTGTGGCACTCAAGGAATTCTGCGTCAGGAGGACAGATAGCAATTCTGTAAGTAACAGAAGTGGTTGGGATCAGAGTACTACATGGCCTGTTATCTCAGCCAGACTGTGAGAAAGCTTCGTGAGGCATGGCCTGTTACAGGATTAACTGTGCTTAGTTATGACTGATTGAGAGCAGCTAGACATTCAGGGACAAGGTCACCTACATGCAAGAATCTCACAATCAGTTTAACTTATACTATTGTGTAAATTTAAGTGTAGGATGTACCTAAAGAAAACCTACTAAATTCAAGTTTACTTATTTACTAGTTAAAATTATCTATTGATTGCATGTGCTAGGTTTAGTTCTAGGCACAGAAATGTAATAATGAACAAAACAAAATTATATTTACATTATAGTTGAGGGAGACAAATGATAAATGAGTAAACAAATAACTTATAAGTCATGTGAGATAAGTACTATGAGGAAAAATAAGGCAGAGAAAAATGAAAATGTCTTTGGGATAGTTTTTCAATTAGGTGGTTAGAGAAGGCTTTTCTGATGAGGTAGCATTTGAGCCTGAATAAAATGAGTGGCAAGCAGCCTAAATATTGGGTAAGAATATTTTAGGCAGAGACAGCAGAAAGTACAAAGATTCTGAAGCTAACACTTTAAGGCTTAGTCTGGTGAGAGAAGGGTGAACATTTTATAACCATTGGTGTTTTTTTGGGGGATGGCAGATCCCCAAAGTGGATTGTCCCCAGAAATACTTACCAATATGAAACTACACAGTGATCAGTTTTAAATAAAACACCTCATTTCATTTAGTAATTATATTTTAGTCCATTCCAAATCATTCCAGTAAATTTGATTGACAAATTACATGAAAGAAATTTTGGTTTTAGACTCTCTTTCTTATACGTTTGCTCTTTTTACTGTATCAGAGTCTAAACTTATAATTGAACTATCCAAACTCTTCTTACTTTTCAGGATATTTTATACTTTATACTCTTTTTGTGTCATATTTTACATAATAAAGTTTTCATTAAAAAGCTAAATATTGGAAAAAGCTCCAAGTCAAAAAAGATTTTTCAATTTGACATTCATGATAGGATTTGTAAGTCTTTAAACAGGACTAGATTAAGACCCTGTGAGTAATGTGAAAGGGTAACACGCAATCTGGAAATCAAGCTGCTCACCCAGTCAGGGGCTGATAGAATGTGATTGATGAAGGAGATAATGGACTGAAGAAATATAGCAAAAAAGTACAGTTGTCTTGGTTGTGGCCTGTTTTTTGATGCAAGCTAAAGAATACAGTTTTATTCCTGAGGGGAAACTAATAGTAGGTTGTCTTAGGACTTCTGACATGGATGATATGGTCATGAAATAATACAGCGTTTTGGTTCTCAATTAATATTCAGCTTCTGTAAATGAGATATTTATTATAATGGGTTGTAGAAGTTGGTTTCATGTTCAAGTCTGTACCAAAGAATTTGTAATAGAAAGAGCCAGATATAGTATAATTGGAAACAATTATAAAGATTTCTTTGAAGATAAAGGGTTAAGCATGTGAGGCAAAATTTACTATATAGATGCATTACTTATTATATAAGGGCTTAAACAATTTTAAAGTAAAAGAAATAAGAGGGATGGTTTTCATCACAAATAATTGGTTTCAAGTCGTGTAAATATTCCAAAAATAAACATTTTTTTCACCACAGACATGAAAGTAACATGCTATTTTGTTCTTCAGTTGTTTTACAACACACGTTTTACCCTGTAAAACTTGCTTCCCTAAGAAGCTTAAGTTGTAGATTGGAAGAGATATTTATAGAAGCTGTATAAACTTTTTATTTTATTTTCCATTTTTTTACTGGGGTATAGTTGTTTTACAATGTTATGTTAGTTTCTATTGTACAGCGAAGTGAATCAGCCATATGTATACATATATACCCTCTTTTTTGGATTTCCTTCCCCTTTAGGTCACCACAGAGCACTAAGTAGAGTACCCTGTGCTAATATAGCAGGTTCTCATTAGTTATCCATTTTATACATATTAGTGTATATATGTCAATCCCAATCTCCCAAATCATCCCACCCCACCTTTTCCCCCTTGGTGTCCATATGTTTGTTCTCTACTTCTGTGTCTCTAATTCTGCCTTGCAAACAGGTTCATCTGTACCATTTTTCTAGATTCCACATATATGCATTAATATATGATATTTGTTTTACTCCTTCTGACTTACTTCATTCTGTATGACAGTCTCTAGGTCCATCCACATTTCTGCAAATGATCAAGTTTCATTCCTTTTTATGGCTTTATCCACTCCTCTGTGGATGGGCATTTAGGTTGCTTCCATGAGTTGGCTATTGTAAATAATATTGCAATGAACATTGGGGTGCATGTGTCTTTTTGAATTATGGATTTCTCTGGGTATATGCCCAGTACTGGGATTGCTGGGTCATATGGTAATTCTATTTTTAGTTTTTTAAAGAACCTCCATATTTTTCTCCATAGTGGCTATATCAATTTACATTCCCACCATCAATGCAAGAGGGTTCCCTTTTCTCCACACCCTCTCCAGCATTTACTGTTTGTAGATTTTTTGATGATGGCCATTCTGACTGGTGTGAAGTGATACCTCATTATAGTTTTAGTTTGCATTTCTCTAATAATTAGTGATGTTTAGCATCTTTTCAAGTGTTTGTTGCCCATCTGTGTGTCTTCTTTGGAGAAATGTCTTTTTGATCTTCCACCCATTTTTTGATTCGGTAATTTGTTTTTTGATATTGACTTGCATGAGCTGTTCATATGTTTTAGAGATTAATCCCTTGTCCATTGATTCGTTTGCAAATATTTTCTACCATTCTAAGGGTTGTGTTTTCGTCTTGTTTATGGTTTCCACTCCTTAACACCATACACAAAAATAAACTCAAACTGGATTAGAGACCTAAAAGTAAGACTGGACACTATAAAAGTCTTAGAGGAAAACATAGGAAGAACACTCTTTGACATAAATCACAGCAAGATCCTTTTTGACCCACCACCGAGAGTAATGAAAATAAAAACTAAAATAAACAAATGGGACCTAATGAAACTTAGAAGCTGTATAAACTCTTAAGGACCATTATAAGGCATCTGGATGCTTCTCAAAAATATTTATGAAAAGATTAATTATACTTTTCCAAGAATTTTAACTGTTTCTTTAAAATGCTTTCTGAGAGAATCCTTCAGTTATTTAAAAACAACCTTTGAGCACTCACTGTGTACCTGACACCATGCTGTAGGCTTTATATGTTTGCTCATTTGGATTCATGAGGATTCAAACATATTTTACTAACCTCTAAGTTTGTGTGACAAATTAATGTCGGATACAGATATATTTCACTGACTTTTAACTTAGCAAACTTAACTTGTAAATATTAAAGATAATGAAAATGCCCTGGTTCATTCTTTGTAGTTTCTGCTTTCTTAGATAATGTTTAGTTTTACTTGAAATAAGAGTCTCCTAAATTTCATTTTAGCACGTTTAATGATTAGAATTGCAACACTTTTGTAATGAAACCATCTCTGATATGATAGTAAGTGTGCAGATCTGGTGCTATTAAGTAGCATACTTAGCTATTTCTAGTCCCAAAGTTAAGTTCCTTTACTCAAAAATTTTTTTGGTAAAATAAAAATGCCATGCACAAGATAATGAATGTCTTTTTATATATAGAACTATAATAAGAAGCTGCCTTTGTATGATATTAATAATGTCCTCATTACTTACTCTTTACTGTAAAATTGTCCAGTGATTCTCAAAATGTGTTTGTGCAATTGAATTGCTAGTCAAGACTTAATTTGAAAATCAAGTTTGCTCCCCCTTCAATTTTAACAACTCAGAAACTTCTCTGTTTTTTTTCTTTTCAATCCACACATATGATTTTAATTGAGCATATTCATTACTTTGAAGACATTTATAGAATTATAATAGATCCTTCTTTTGATATGTAACTTTTAGTGTACCATTACTTTGATATAATTACTTTTTTTTAAACAACTTTATTGGAGTATAATTGCTCTACAATGGTGTGTTAGTTTCTGCTTTATAAAAAAGTGAATCAACCATACATATACATATACCCCTATATCTCCTCCCTCTTGTGTCTCCCTCTCACCATCCCTATCCCATCCCTCTAGGTGGTCACAAAGCACCGAGCTGATCTCCCTGTGCTATGTGGCTGCTTCCCACTACCTATCGACTTTACATTTGGTAGTGTATATATGTCCATGTCACACTCTCACTTCGTCCCAGCTTACCCTTCCCCTGTTCCTGTCCTCAAGTCCATTCTCTACGTGTGCATGTTTATTCCTGTCCTGCCTCTAGGTACATCAGAACCATTTTTGTTTTTTTAGATTCCATATATATGTATTAGCATATGGCATTTGTTTTTCTCTTTCTGACTTACTTCACACTGTATGACAGCTTCTAGGTCCATCCACCTCACTACAAATAACTCAATTTCGTTTCTTTTTATGGCTGAGTAGTATTCCATTGTATATATGTGCCACATCTTCTTTATCCATTCTTCTGTCGATGGACACTTAGGTTGCTTCCATGTCTTGGCTATTGTAAATAGAGCTGCAATGAACATTTTGATACATGACTCTTTTTGAATTATGGTTTTCTCAGGGTATATGCCCAGTACTGGGATTGCTGTGTCGTATAGTAGTTCCATTTTTTGTTTTTTAAGGAACCTCCATACTGTTCTCCATAGTGGCTGTATCAATTTACATTCCCACCAACAGTGCAAGAGGGTTCCCTTTTCTCCACACCCTCTCCAGCATTTGCTGTTTGTAGATTTTTTGATGATGGCCATTCTGACAGGTGTGAGGTGATACCTCACTGTAGTTTTGTTTTGTATTTCTCTAATGATTAGTGATGTTGAGCATCCTTTCATGTGTTTGTTGGGAATCTGTATATCTTCTTTGGAGAAATGTCTATTTAGGTCTTCTGCTCATTTTTGGATTGGGTTGTTTGTTTTTTTGATATTGGGCTGCATGAGCGGCTTGTATATTTTGGAGATTAATCCTTTGTCAGTTGCTTCATTTGCAAATATTTTCTCCCATTCTGAGGGTTGTCTTTTGGTCTTGTTTACAGTTTCCTTTGCTGTGCAAAAGCTTTTAAGTTTCATTAGGTCCAATTTGTTTATTTTTGTTTTTATTTCCATTTCTGTAGGAGTTGGGTCAAAAAGGATGTTGCTGTGATTTATATCATAGAGCATTCTGACTATATTTTCTTCTAAGAGATAAACTTCTCCCTTGATTTCATAACAAATGAAGATCTGGTTACTTAAAAATAAAAGAGAATCAAAAGCCCAAAACCTCAGCCTACTGTCACATGAGTAAAACATGTTAGGGATCATAGTGGTTTCTTAAAGAAAGAAACTTACAAAAAAGATATTTGGCACTAAAATGTGTAACAATAATTTAGTAAATGTTATCAGAGGAGAAATTTAACCTTTGAAATAGAAAAAGATTTTTTACATATCTCTGTATACAATATTATTTAATTACTATAAGTTTACTAAATTTTAAACTGCTATGTGTAAACGAATTATGAATGCTCTGTTTAAAATATAAGCTTTCTCTGGGCTTTCTTTTCATAAAGAATGCTTAGTGTACTGTAGCCAATTATAGAATTGAATTCTAGTATAATAGAGCTTATTTTTAAAACACATATGTGATTATACAACAGGTCAAATGTCATCTTTAGAAACATAACCAGTACATGCCTTAATACTGAATAAATAGTATGCATTTAACTATGCAAAATATTGTACTAAGCATCTATATTCTTGGGTTCTAGCATGTATTGTTTACTATCTTAAATATAAGCATCTGAAATTTTAGATTATAAATTATTCATTATCAGAGTGTATCCTTGTTTTACAGGCAACAAAACTCAGTGATCTGAAAGATTTTAAATTTTTCCTGAGAATTGATAGCAAAGGAAATATCTCAGCAAATATCAATAGATCATTAGGCAAGGAAACTTACAAGGGAGTCTAGAACAGTACCACAATTTGGAATTATATTCTAAATTAGTAATTTTCAACAAATTCACATGTAAAATGAAAAAAAATGAGATCCATGATGTTAACAAAATCTTTATTGCCTACTCTCCCACCACAATGAGATATATAATTGTGAACATAACATGGCTTCATTATTGTTTGCCTACTAGAGCCTCAGCCTCTAGACTTAGACTTACTTTACAAGTCTAAGTCAAAGTAATACCCATTTTTAATTTCATAAAAAAAACAAACAACAAAACTAGCCAGGTGCTTAAGGCAGCTGTTAGCTTAAAATTAAATTAAGTGGTCTCATATTGTAATTATTCATGCTAAAAAAAATCTGTGAATTCCAGTGTAGCTTTTACACTGAATTCCAGTGTAACCCTCTTGCACTTGAATGCCTCAATAATGTGTGAGGAATACTTTGTGTCATTTTTGTCATCATATACCATCCAATTCAAAATACAATATTCAAGTGTTTGAGAGAAGCACTTGTTTGCATGAATGGATTAAGGAGTCATATTTATTTAATTATTCTTTAGTGATAAATTTTGAATGCTGTTAACTTACATGTAATATTTCTTAAAATGGGATCAATGCATAACCATTAAATCTAAGGAGCATTGATGAGATGGTTCTCTTTCCCACTCCCACCTTCTATGTTTGGAAGAAGAATGTTATGCAAATAAAAGTATGGGAGAAAGGGATTTTTTTTTGCTTTCTTTACTTATTGCTAGAAAAGCTTAGTGGTATTTTCAAAGTGATATTACCCCTCAGAAAAGGAGTAATGCATCTTTAAAAGCTAAACTACATCTTCTTTACTTTTATCAAATTCTCTATAAATCTTTCATGACAGTTTATTTAACAAAGTGTCATTGAAACTGTATAGATGATTGATGTGACCCATGTAAGATCAACATGAAATGTTTGTAAATGTCAGCAAAATGTGGCCATCTAAAAGCATATAGTGATGGAGTTTCTGTGAAAGTGAAAAACAAACAGAAATTTTGACATTTACCCTTTCAAATCTTTGGTCTCTTATTCAGTGGATAAGTTTTCTCTATCATGTATGAAAAAATAATATAGACTCAGAACTTCTTAGCAAAAAGATAATTATTTTGGAAAGTATTAGCATGACCTTGACCAAAAACCTTTATGTACAGATTATGGGAGATTATCCACATAGAGATGTTATTGAAGAGATCCCATCTATATGTGTAGACAAAAAAGTGTTGTTCATTTTCCATTTAATTGAAAAACATTTATGATATAAAAACAAATGTTATAAGATAGAGAATGAAAGAGAAGGAAAATAACAGATTAAACTATAAATATATGAGTAACTCAGTAGCTCACTCTGACTTGAATAGTTTCTTTATATTTCTCATAAATGTATTTTTGTATAAAACAAACATTATCCTTAGAATAAATTCCTTCCTTGGGAGTGATGTTTTGGTTGTTATATTTTTGCATTATATTGACACAAAAGCAGAATGAATAGAGTGAAATTAATGCAGATGATGAATGGGAAATGAATAGTAGAGAATACAAAACAGAAATTTGAAAATCAGTTGTCATTGTGAGATTTTCCCATTGAAATGAGAGCATTTTTGCAGGATGGGGATTGTACATGTATTGTTCACCTAATTAATACATTCTTCACTCCTTTTGGCAAATAAATTCACAAGTCCACAATACAATGAAGAATTGCAGAATGCCTATTCATCATTATAAGCTGTTTCCTATCATAATGGTTTTGAATGATTTTGTATATATATATATGTATTTATATTATATGTTTTTGTATATATATGTATTTATACATTTTTAAATTTTGTATATATGTATTTATGCATTTATAAGTTTATATACATATATACTTGCATAGTATTTATTTTTAAATGGTATATGGATGCCTTGCTCATTCTGTAGAGCTGGTTGGAAATGCTTGGTAATGTTACAGCAGAACCATGATTAACTGAAAAACAACTACTTTAAATCCTCAATTAAACAAATTTCTCTGGGGAGTTGTAGTTAACTTTGAGGAGAATATGGCAAGATAAGGCAATTCAAGAAGTATCTTGGCATCAGTACACATTTCATTTCAATTTTATTTGCTCTCTGCATCTTTATGGCACAATGTTTAGTTATGTTCAGAGTGATGACACTAAGCTATAGCAAGATCTCTGGTCATCTGAGAAAGATTCCATTTTATTTATAAGCTTGTATTTGCAAAAGTAGGAAATTGTTCTAACATATTTCTAAAGATATTAAACTATAGGACTTTAAGTATAATTTAAATAGTCATTTTGAGCAGATTCAGCAAAGCTCTATGACATACTATCTATAATATTCCATTCCCTGAACAATTCTGTTAATTATTATACCTTGAAAAACACATTAACTATCTTTAAGCCTATTATATGTGTATGATTTTATTTTCATGTATATGATAATATTGAAAGAACTGTACTGGACATTATAGAAGTATATGGAGGCACATGTTTTTCCTGCTTGCCCCTTGAATCTAATATGAGAAATAATTCATGTATTTCTGTATTGATTAAATAAAAGGTAAGAAATGTAAATGCCTTAAGACAGGTATAGAAAAAGATAGAGAATAGCGTGGCCTCAGAAGGATGAAAGGCTTTTAGCTACTAAGAATAGGAAGGCTTACAATGAATAAGAATGACTGAAAGTCAAAGTGTCAATAAGAAAAGAAATATATATTATTAAGAAAAGAACAGAGCTGAGCTCAGTATTATGCTTTTTCTTGACTCCTAAATTTCTACAAATCATAATTCAAAACCAAACAATTTTTATGAATTTACATTACTGTTTTTCTCTGAAAGAAAAAGTATGGATAGTTTTTCTTCCATGACAATATTTGATTTGTTACTCTAGTGAAAATATAAAACTTGAAATATACTACAGCTTTAAATTCAGAGAAAGAGAGACAAATAACAAAATATTTGATAATGTCATAAAGTTCAACTTAATCAAAATGCACAAATGGAAATTTTTAGTATATTTGGAACTCTTCTATCCTTTCAGAAAAGAGGCATGGACAGAGATTTCCATGTCCAAAAAAGAGGTGAGCTATATTTGCTTCCTTTGCAAACCCTCTGTCTTGATACTGTCAGGGATACTTGCATGATCCCAGCAGCTCCATTTTGAAAGGAACCTGTGGTGTCCATCAGATCATGCTTAAATGCATGGAGCACCCAAGACTATGGCTTTGAATTTGTGGCATTCTTCACTAGCAGCATACACTTCCAGATACCATAGTTTCTGACAGATATCTGTAGGTTCTTTGAAGTAAAAGGCACCAGATCCAATGAAACTGGCCATAATTTTGACAACCTGGAAGAGATGTGTACATAATGTTGTGGGATATCACATTGATGCCTTAAGTGTTCTGTGCCCTGGCTTGATTCCTACAAGCTTTAAAAAGGTGGTTTAGAGTATCTGTTACTTCAAAAAGAATTACCTACTTTTAATCTCAATACATTGCTTTAATATATTCATTTTCAATGTTTTTTTTCAGAATGAATGACCTGAAGAGCTTTGCAGTTGGGGCTCTCTGTATAGTAAACACAAAAATGGGATAATGCATTTGTTTTGCCTGTATGTTACTGATTTCCTATACTATGACCTTTGAAGACCTTGATAAATTCATTTTATTTTGCCAATTTGGGTCAAGGAAGCTGGAGGTGTTAAAGACTGTGCTATATGGTTCCCCATGGCTGCACAATCTAAATGCAAATCTAACATTGCTGATGAAAGTAGTAGGCTACATGGATAAGTTGTTGAATGGTAGAAGCGGGGTTGGTACTTTATAGTGATAGACAGAATATGGTTGGTGAGGCTTCTTCAAGCTCATAAGGCTATTTTACACGTTGGGGTAACTGGCTTCAAATACCTAACCTTGTAATTTAGAAAATGTTCTAAGGGTGAAATCATGGTGTCAGCAGAAATGATGCTGAACTCTCTTTTCTTTTTTCCTAAGTAATACCTTATTGTTTCTTGTTATCAGCAACCAGAAGTGGTTAGAAAGTTCCAATTCTGCTTAAGAATGAAAGATGTGAAAGAATTACCAGAGCAAGCCTTGGTTACTGCATTCTTATTTGGACAGTATTTTCAATCTAGAAGTATATAGTAACTGTCAATGGTTGAGTCAAGTTCATTTGTGCTTGAATAATAAAATAGAATATAAGCAGAACACCATGAAATATATAGAGCTGTATGTTTACATTTTGGTGTTAGAGTATTGCTGACTACAGTAATGTTCTAAGTACTTGGATGTCATTTAGGGAGCTCTCCTCTTCATTTGCCTACATTTGTAACTTTGTAAGCTATTGCCCATTTTATTCATCTTATTATTTTCTTGTTATTATTTATTGGTATGCCATTTATCATTTGTCCTTATTCCATTTTTAACTGAGCATGTCTTCACTTATTTAATTCTAACTCCTTCTTTTAAGATGTCAGGGACTCTCTTCATTATGTCAGTTGAAAGCTAGTGGGCATATTACCAATTCTTTTTTGAGTTTTTGCTAAAGATATGAACTCATTTCTAGTTAAGCCATCTGTAAAATACCACTCTATATGCTGATTCCAAGCTTGTTACTCCTAGAAATTAATGCACCCACCAAACAAGGTTAGGGAGTGTGTCTTGTCATCATGTTAAAGACTTGTATTCAAAATCCAACAAAACCCAAAAGACAGTTATAATGTGATATTGTCTAATATGTTGGAAGTTAAAGACTTAGCTGTTTATTTAGCCTGTGTGGCTTAGGAACGGAAGGGTAAGGACAAAGCGATAAGGACCAGCAGTTGGAAGAAGACATATTTAATGTCCTCCATTTTAACCCCCAGTCCGCAGTAAGCCTCACAGAGATAACATTGTTGGTAGAAGAGATGTGACAATACATTTTTAGGGAGTTACCTGTGGAAAATTAAAGTGGATTAAATCATTACATCATTCAATAAACATTTATTAAGTGTTTACCATGTGCCATGAATTCTACTAGGTTCTAGTGATGTAGAAATGTATATACACACATATATACATATTTTATGCATGCACCTATGTTTTTGTGTAAAGTTTCCAAATTCTACTAGATTGATAATGAGTGCTAACCAATGGTAAATATTAATAATTCAATAAGCATTTGCTATATCAAATTGAATGAATTGAGATTGTTATTGCCTTATTCTCCAACTTTGAAAATGGGAACTTAACAGTGTTTCCTACCGAAACTCTGTCTCTTTCTATCCTGACAGATGCTCTCAGTAAGTTAGATATTTCATTGATATTCTACTGTGGCACTGTTAATCTTATTTTGATTGAAACAACATTCTGGACAGCAAAATTGATGAGTGCTTATGGTGAGGCTGTTGCAAAAAAGTAGTAAGAAGGTTTCATATTTAGGTGTGCCTGGGTCAAGAATTATGACCTTCTTTAAAGTTATAATTTAGAAAATATTCTGCTTATTGTGCTTCTTTTAGCACAGTATGGATTATCAATATATGTATTTAAGGATTTTTAATATCTATATTTTGATTGACATATCTTCTGTCATTTTCAATGACTTTCTTGCCTAAACAACATATAATAGAGTTTCACAGAGGACAGGACATTTATCTTTCTTGTTAGGTGATAACTTTTCCAACACAGAAGTCACACTGCCAGCCATATGTCATATAATAACATCATCAGATTCTTGAAGACCACTATCATGTAGCATATTTGTTGCACAAGTTAATTTTAGGACAGTTTTGTTAGATAGAAAATATAAAGAGGAAGTAAAATAAAAATTAATACAATGTGGAAGATATTATGCTTAACTTAAAATACACATTATATGTCAAAAGGTAAGATATTTTTGCACAGTGCTATAATTTAGTCATTAGTCTAGCTCTTTGCTATTATCTAAAATAAGGATTTGAGCTAAACTAAATTATGATCTAAAAATGCAGTAAGCCTTACTAGTTGGTGGAATCCAAACCTCCAAATTATTATCATTATTATTTTTACTAAATCACAAGCTGAGCTAAAATTTTTTAATCCAATGACTCAGAACTGGAAATGAATTTATAGATTTTCTATAACTATTGAACTAGAACAAAACCAGTATATCAAAATAGCCTCTAAACTGAGCAGATATCTCATTCAGTTCACTCATTCTTAGCATAAAATATTTTTATACTATACCTATCCTTAAGATATGTTTAAAAATAGAACACTGACAACCTTGTGAGTTTTGCCACTTTAATATTTTATTTATAGTGATTGTTTGTGAGACTTTTTTCCCTCTTTATTTCTGGCTTAAAATACCTTTTAATTCACTAGTTAGTTTTAATTAATGTTTAGAATAATGAGTAACTTAGGATGGAGTGTTATATATCTGGTAAAATGTCAGCCTTGTTTTTTGGATTTATGGCAGTTTTATTTATTAACAAAACTTGAATTCTCTTTGGTTTGAATTCTGCTATGATTTTTCACCTAGGAAACATTTTCCTCCCTCTATGAAATAAGGATTTTACCACAGTAAGCATAGGAAATGAAGAACTATTTTCTAATCATTCAATAAGACATTATTCAGTATTAGGGCTGTGTTCGTCTGAAGAAATAAAGTTGTGGGGGTATAGTCTTTTTTTTTCCTGAAAGAAGGGAGAAATATTTCTTGAAAAGAGACATACGGCAGCATGATACATTATTCTTCACTTAGGGAGAGATAGTGTAATAAGACAACTTTCAGTTGTAAATAGCAGTTAAGATTTAAGTAAAGACCTGTTTTTGTCCTGTAAGGCAAAAACATTATAACAGTAAATGATCACTAACTGTTCAGATATAATCACCTTATGTTGTACATGTCCCCACTACACTGCATTATTTAAAATAACATATTTCAGACATTATTTAATTAGTTGAATTGTTACAATGAATAATTAGTTATTCTAAAAATCTGTCCATATAGATTTTTTCTGACAGCTTCTTGATCATAATTAAAACCCATGTAGGTTGAAGAAAGCTTGTAAAACTGAATGCTAGAGCATTGGACACATTGAATATCAGTTGTTTTGCTAACATTGTTAACTGAACCTGGTAACTCGTGACAGATATTTTTCATTCAGAACCAAACTCAAATACTTTTCCTCAGGGTTAAATTGCAGCCAGAGAGAGTGACATTACACACACACACACACTTAATCTTCTATTCTACAGTACTATTTACTCCCATTCCAGATACTAAACATACTGCCTCTTATAGGAATGTTTTACATTAAATTTATATGACAAAAGTAATACACACTTAATACTATTACCTGTTGGGGGAAATCAGGATTTTGAAAATTGAAGAGGATGATAGGAATAAAAGGCAGATATTGTTTTCTGGTAGAATAAATCCACTATTATTGCTGTCTTTATATTCCAACTAATGTTCAGCAACAAGTTAATACCCAATGGCAATTGACATTAAGACTGGCTAATGGTCAATGTTTGATATATGTAAAAGCACAGTTTATACTAAACCAACTGTATGTACCATGGAAAATAGTATATAATTAGAAGATACAATGTTTATCTCATATATTCGTGTTGGTTTTTTTCCTGCTTTGAACACTAGCTGGATTCTCAAGCTAGTTTTGATTATGTGTTTTTTTTCTATCAATACATATACTAAAATTGGAATGATACACAGAAAGATTAGCATGGCCTCTCTACAAGGCATGCACATTTATGAAACAATCTTCACATTTTTCATACTCATCTTTAAGGATCAGATCAAATGCCACCCCCTTTGGTCTCCTCAGGATGAATATTTCTCTCTTTTTGTCCTCAAAATGCATTGTTTATGTCAGTATTTTAGTCCTTAGTGTACATGTATATTTTTCTTATATTATTTTGAGTTCTGACCATGTATAATGCATCTTTATACTCCCCACAACATCTAACACAGTGCCTTGTGCATAGTGGGCACTCAAAATATCCTTACAGAGTTGAATTTTTATGAGTCATTTGCTGAACATTAGCTGCAGTATGCACATGTGCAAGTACACAGGCTTATAACTTATATAAAATAAATGAGAGAAGATCATTTAAATTTACCAGTTGCTCTAAGTTTTGGAAGTTTTCTGGATGTCTAAACGATAAAGGAATTGGTGACAGATTTTAGAAAGAGGGGAGAAGGCATTGCGTATGAAAGGAGAAATGTCCCTGGTTCAGGCCTCACTTTTTAAAGCAAGCAGTTGTTTGGAATTCTAAAACAATTATACTGACTATTAAGGAATAGGTTCATGTAAAATATTGTGGCAGTAGCTGAGCTTACCCCATTATGTCATTTGGCTTCTGTGTTTCTTTTTCTTATATATCGTGTCTTATAAAGTGTACCATTTTCCCTTTGGGACTACTAGAGTGACCTCTTTTCTCAGTATGTATAAAAAGTTAAAGGTATCTTGTAACAGCTTATAGCTCATGGGGAAAATGTGTCTTTGCATCTGTTTGCTTGTAGACATTGTGCTATTAAAGAGTTGCCATTTTTTCCCAAAAATAGTATTTAGGAAAAAACACAGTCTGGAAAAGTTATGGGCATTTTATTTTTGCCACATCTAAAGCTTTCCAAGTGTTCTGAATGAGCCACTGCACACTTTGATATTTTCACCTTCAAGTCTCTCTGTCTCTCTGTGTGTATGTGTATCTATGTATTATGTATGTATGCACACACACAGGTATATATTTGTTACATTTTTTTTACCTTTCTCAAATATGCCATGCTAAACAAATGGTTGCCTTCTATCAACTTGCAGAGAATATTAGTTTAACTGTTTTGACTGGTGATGCTGAAGCTCAGCAACGATTCTGTATCTTTACTGCAATCTTAAAACTTGCCATGAGCGGAAGAAGGGTTGTTGAATTGCCACCACTATACAATTGCACCAAGATTAAGTAAAATGTTCATCTCTGTCGAATTTAGCTGAATAGAATCCATCAAACCATGGTCATATTTTTCTAAGTGTGCTTGGAGCTCTGTGGATGTGCAAATGAAAGACCATATGGAGGTGGCTTTCTCCAAGGTACCAGTAGGTATGGTTTTGTGGGTTGCACGTGCCTGTTGGCACTGTTGGCAGTTCAGCACCCTGGGAAAGGCATTGCTTTCAAACATGAGTAATTGATGAATTGTACGTAATATGCAAATGTGAATGCATAAATCTCCTGAATGACAGCTTAATTTATGTGAGCTTTTAAGAATGTGGGATTAGATTTTAATTAAATATCTTCAAAGGCACCCTGACTTATTCAGTTTTTTGGCTGCTGTCTTTAGAAAGAAGTGGGGGAAGGTTTAAATCAAAATTTTACACACACTATTCACATTTTCCAACTAAGTGGTCATTGTTTAATAGAAAAATCAAGGTATTTAAAGCAGAAAAGCATTTGTCTTTAATTATAAGAACACTGCCATTATATTACAATGGTTGCAGTTTGTCATATATGATAGATAGATATAGAAAAATATATGTGGTTTGAAAATTAATGTCTTAAACTTTAAATGTAATTCTTAAACATATTTCAGATACTACCATATATCTTAGTATGCCAAATTGAACAATGGTAATTGTGGATAACACTTCTTAGTATAGATTGTTGGGATAGTAATACTGTATATCACCTCCTACATGTTATTATCTTAAAATTACCTAAAATAAAGAGTCAATGGAGACAGAGCTGACTACCCACCTTTGCTCTTAAATATGTAGTGTGTATAGATGTAGCTGTGTGTGTGCATAGTTTTAACCTCTGTTTAATAATAGTATATCAAACTTTATGTAATATGAAGATTAGGATAAAAAGGGTAATTAAAAATATTTGAAATTTTCCACTTAATCTTTCTAAGTGATCAGATTATGAACTAAAAGGATATAAATTTAATAGGTCCACTTAAAGTGTGTTGTAAGTGCTGTTAATTCTTTTAAAGTATAGCACAGGGAACTCTACTTAATGCACTGTGGTGACCTAAATGGGAAGGAAATCCAAAAAAGAGGGAATATATATATATGTATAGCTGATTCATTTTGCTGTACAGCAGAAACTAACACAACATTGTAAAGCAAATATACTCCAATAAAAATTAATTAAAATATATTTCAATTTATTTATAGTTTATAGTAAATCACATTGCCCATAAGTAATAAATTTTATAAATCTCGACCAGTTATAGGCTATGCCTAGTTTTTACCTATTTTTCCTACATATTCGCTTTCTCTTAATTTGCATTGAAAAGCTTAATTATTGACTACAGAGAAGTGGTACCTATATGTCTTTGCTTGAATATACTTTTCCTTTAATGTATCATTGTAGTGGTTAATTGAACAAACTCTGGAATCATACTTCATAGGTTCCAAATCCCAGCTCTAACACTACCTGTTGTGTGACTTTGGGCAGATCATTTAACTGTGCTTAAGTTTCAGAATTTCTGCCAGAATGTGGTGACAATATAAATCACTTAGAAATGTGCCTGGTACTTGGTAAGCCCCATGCAACTTATTGTTATTATTTATTTTCACTGTTCCCATCATACTCTCATTTTTACCTTGCAGGCCTGTCTCCTCTCTGGTCCCAAGACAGCTTCATTCTTATCTCTATGATTTAGTCTGGAATGGGTGTACCATGCATCTTCTTGTCCAGGTCCCATCCAAATTGAGACCTGGCTAAGGGCTCCTTTTCTCCATAAAATCTTCACTGACTCCTTCCTCTGAAACAGCTCCACTTTTTCTTAGTTTTCCTCTGTCACAGTCTTTGTTGTTTAATCATTTCCTAATCTCTTTTGTTTGCACCAGATTTACAGTTGTGAAACCTATAGTCCACTTATTTGGTTTCTGTCATGCAACCTAAAAATTACTCCTAGTGTGAAGTACTAGCCCCCTTTATCTTTTTTGCCTTTATCCAAGTTTGGTAAATCGTGGAGATGCAAGATGTATGAAGCCTCAAGTGAGATGAGATGACCAGGCACAACTCCGCCCTTCAGGCCCTGCTTATTCTATTCTGTTATGGTTGAGTTTGTTTCTTCCACTGTGAGGAGGTGCTCTTCTGTTTATCAGAAATTAAGGAAGGGTCATTTGTCCTACACTAGGTCAAGAAATACATGCATATGATATAGTGTATTTAGAGTCAGACAGATGAGACCTACAATTTGGATCTCTTGGCTGGACTTCAGCAAGTTAGCCTTTCTGAGGGTTAGCTTCTGGTCTTAAAATAGGGATAATAGTACCCATCTTATGGAATTATTCAGAGAATTAAATTAAGTTGATGTGAACTTTAGCATAATGCTCAGCACATAGTAGGTGTTCATTTGTCAGTACTTTTCCTTCCTTTTAATCATCCAACAACAGTAACAGAACTCATAATAATGGGCTATGCAATGGAATTAAAGCTCTTCCTTAACTGAGATCTGGGAAAGGAACAGTGGAGAGTTTGTCCAGGAGCAGTATGTGACTAAATTTTCAAATTTCTTCTCTGCAGGGACCAGAATGTATAGATGCCTAATTTTAACACATACTATTATTTTTTAAAGGAAATAAAAAGGACCAAAATCACGATGCAGCTGTTTAGGATTTTTCAGTCAGAATATGGACTTAGGTTTTTCCAGGTCTCAGAGAAGACAAACTTTACTCCACTGTGGGCTCATAATTGGATTCACTTTAAATATAATTTCTCTGGCTGTAGTCATTTCAACTCTTTGAAACAGCCTATTATATACTCTTTCTTGTTTGATTTTGTGAACTGGGTATACTTTTTCTGTAGTCTAACTCAAACTACATTTGTGTGTAAGGTACTATGCCAGGAACTGTGGTGGGCTCAATGATGAAATCGGTAAGCCTCACACAAAACTGGCCATGTGGGCCTAATATGGTGAGGAGATCTTGCAGAGTACTTTGCACTAGCTAGGGTCTCACTAAATATCTATTTAATTTGCTATTTCAATTCCTAGAGAATAGAACTCTTTCATAGAGCATGCATGTAAAACTGTTTACCTGTATTCCTCTTTCAAGCTCACTTTTTTTTTATAAATGACAGTTCTATATTGAAAATACTCAATGACAGTTTAGGTTAAAATTTTCTCTTCCACACCATAACATACATTTTAGTAAAAATAACTTTTTTTTTTATTTTTGCGGTATGCGGGCCTCTCACTGTTGTGGCCTCTCCCGTTGCAGAGCACAGGCTCCGGACGCGCAGGCTCAGCGGCCATGGCTCACGGGCGCAGCCACTCCGTGGCATGTGGGATCTTCCCGGACCGGGGCATGAACCCGTGTCCCCTGCATCGGCAGGCGGACTCTCAACCACTGCGCCGCCAGGGAATCCCAACTTTTTAAAAATAATAAAATGTCTAATTATAAATTATCTCTTAATTAAAACCATTCTTATCAACTACCCGTAAATTAGAAAAATAAATTATGATCTTTGTTATAAAAGAAAAGCACACAAAGTTTTTTTCTCCATGGGGTAAAAGTTGTAAAGTATTTTCATATTGCAACCACTACTCAGATAGTACAAATAACATAGGAGTTTAAAGTCAAGCAGACCTGATTTTTGAATTTACTTACTAGCTGTGTGACATTAGGCTGGTTATCTGATCTCTATGAGCCTCAGATTCCTAATCTGTAAATTGAGGACAATAATATCTACTAGCAGAGTTTTGGTAGTTATTACATATGTTATATCCATATATCTATATTATCTATATCTCATTCTATCCATCTATCTCTCATCTATCATACTTTATATATCACACTTTATATCTCAGTGTTTCCATTTACTTTTGCTTGTATACAGTCAAACTCAACTCAGATAATTATAGACATGCATCATTTTTAATAGTCCAGATTGGAAAAATGAAGCAAAGGAGAAATGCTTAAAGGGATTATAATGATTATTATGGAAAGATCCATGGGCTGGAAATCAGTAAACGTGGGTTGCAATCATGGTTTCTTTCTAACTAGCTGTGTGATCATAGATAGGCAAGCCATTTCATCTCTTTGAGCTTTAGTTTCCCTATGTGTATGAGGAAGAATTTGCACTGTCTCCTAAGGTTCCTTATAGCTTTAACTTTTTAGGATTCTTTAGGTTCTTTGACTCTTGAGTTAGCATAGCATGGCAAGTCAGTGTGTGGGAACAAGATTCAGATTGCCTGGGCTCTAATCTCAATTACCCAATATAACAGCTGTATGACTTGGGAAAGTCACTTAATCCCTTGAGCCACAGTTTCCTGATCTTTAAAATGAGCAGGACAATAATCATATACACTTTGTAATGTTGTTAAGATTATTAAATGATTTGACATACATAAAGAACTTAGAAGAATTCCTGATACATAGTAAGTACCCACTAAAAATTACATGTTATTATTACACAAAACTGCAGAGGAGGTATACTAATGAAATATATCCTGCTAATCTCAAATCCTGATGATGCAAGAATATATTCATAAGGCCAGTGAGTATAGCCAGTAATCCAGCAGGATAGTTCACCCATCTATTTCAATATTGAGATCTTACTTTGAATCTGTACAGAACTGAATAACCTGTATTTAGGTCTAATATTATATTTCCCTATATTGTTAGATATCCCTTCATGAATTCATATCTTACATTTGTAAAGTACTTGAGAGCAAAATTCACATCTTATACTTTCTATTGTCCTTCATTCAGATCATCTGACATTGGACCTTACTGCTAGTAGATGCTCATGAATAGTTGACTGATGATACAGGTTTTAATCCTTCCCAGAGTAGCTGCATTAAGAAAACTCCACAGTTCTCATTTTAAGTTTAATATGACTCCAGATACATATTTATGGAAGAATGCACCCTGAATCATGATGAGCAAATAACAATATTGGGCAGTATGGATCATAAAGATTACAGATGACCTCACTTCATAAATTACATTTTAGGCTAGACTACTTTCACCATCACATTTCTGACTGATTTTTTCCGAAATAATGTATCCTTGTATATTATATTTCTAGATGTTAAATGCTCACTGTTGTGCTATAAGATTGGAAAAATATTGTCTTATTGTTAGAAGAAGAAAATTCTGCTGATTAAAAGAGTTAGAAAGTCTCTTTAAATCTATTCTTTATAATTATTTAGAATGTTTACTTAGTATGGTTTTCATGAGGCTTTAAAACAAATAGACTAGAAAATTACTAGAAAATAGCCTCTTTGGGCAACAATATTTGCTCTGTCATTAATGTTTTCTTAAGGAAAAGCTATGTAATTAAAGTCAGGAAGTCACAGTGTACTTTAGAAGGAATCTTAGACTCTTTTTGCCTGCTACCATTTGGACATAGTTGCAGAGCGCATCCATGTATTCTGTTATTCATTTTGCAATTTATTTCCTTTCCATTTGTTTTAATTTTCAGAACACTCACATTACGTGCACTGTAAAATGGAGACAAGTTGTTTTGTATTCTTTATTCCTAAGTAGAAAAAATAACAAGTACAGACATCTCCTTAAAATATTGTATGTCTCATTCTAAAAACAAACCAAGCCCAGGCTAATTTTGTAGAATGCAATAGTGAACGAAAAAGGGTAAACTTCCATTACTGATCCCTGTGCTGGGGCAGTTGTGGATCTTAGAGCAATGCACCATCACTGGTCTCATAATCTGGAAGCAATACGGGAGATGGCTCTCAGAAACAAAAATAGAATGTCAGATAGTCTGATTATATCTGAATAATAATGCCAAGAAATGTAATGCTGGTTACCAGCAATCGACCTAGGTCAAGTTTGTTCATTTCTAGTAGAATCAAACCAAACCCAGATACTTCAGTCCCTTTTAGTTATCCGAGTTTGAGGTAGCTATGTGCTGGATAGGTCCTATAATGATTTTCTGTGGCTTAAAACTCACCTTTAAAAGAAATTCAGCAGGTCTAGAGTAAGGCCTAGGCAGTTGTAATTTTTAAAAGCCTCACAGGTAATTCTGATATGTTTCCCGGATTGAGAATCACCAGGTTACTCTTTTCTATGATAAAAATTGTCTCCCAGGCTTCCCTGGTGGTGCAGTGGTTGAGAGTCTGCCTGCCGATGCAGGGGACGCAGGTTCGTATCCCGGTCCGGGAGGATCCCGCGTGCTGCGGAGCGGCTGGGCCTGTGAGCCATGACCGTTGGGCCTGCGTGTCCGGAGCCTGTGCTCTGCAACGGGAGAGGCCATAGCAGTGAGAGGCCCGCGTACGGCAAAAAAAAAAAATTGTCTCCCTTTTCCATTTTCTTCAGGATGAACTGCTTTCCCAGTGAGACTATAAATTAAGTGAGCAAAGGTTTGCTGTAATCATTAGTCTTAACACTGGTAGATTTTTATAGGTATTGAATTGTAACCCATCTCTTATAGACGTAGGCAGGTCCTTTCAATTGATGTGTGTATAGATTCATGAATACAGTTGTATGTGACTTGATTTGGAGGATTGGAGTTGAAGACCATTAGCTAAAATGGTAACATAAAATACATTAAAATCAGCCTAGATACAGAAATAAACTCCAAGTAGAAGCAAATTGAGTTTCTTAATATGTATTATGCACTCAGTAGACAGAAATCCTTAGAATACAGAATAATTCCACAAAAAAATACAACTATAGCCTAAAATGTAAAAAGTTTAGTCAACCAGTCTGTCTTCTGGCTATTTGATGTACACAATACCTTGTACTCCAGATGTTTTACTTACATGAACATAACCATTGTACAAGACAAACTTCTTAACAGGATAACTGAATTTCTCATTACTCATGTAGGTATTTTGTTGCAATACAGTTGCCACTTCAGAATGTTAAATCTGTTTTTAAATACAAGTGTCCCTAATTTCTTTACAAAACAAACTCTATGCACAATGATGTCACTAAGAGTGGCCATAATCAATATTCAAATAATGTATACAATAATACAAAATATTTCATTTAACAATGTTTGCTTCTATACGAAAAAAGAAACAAACCTTTATTTTGGCAGCAAGCATTTCCAAAGGAAGCAAATGTTTTAGTCACTGTGGCCAAAATAAATGTTTTCTTTAAGGCTGTTAAGGCAGCCAAATGTTTTCATAGCATTTTCAAAATGTTTCCACCCTTTATTTTCACAAAGAGAGTCTCTCTGCTTCCCACCCATCACCCTATGGAAATATTTTGAGAATGTAATTTGACCATGAAAACAGCAAAAACATTTTGAAAATGTTGTCTTTGCAAGTGTTAGAAGGATGCTTTCAAAGTTTAAGGAAGTTTAAACAAAAATGACAGTATAGTGCAGTTGAAAGAATACTAGAAGCGATGGAAATAGATACTGGGTTTGACTCTGTAGCTTACTTGTTAGGTCATCTTTAACTGATCACCTGACCTCTCTCAGGTTTCAGTTTATTAATCAGCAAGAGAAGGGAGTTTTACTAAATGCCATATAATCTGCATTTTGCATTTCAGTAAAATATCTATTGAATACATTGCGACAGGCAGGGACCTGGGACCTGGGACCCATTGCTGCAGTGCTGCAATGCTTGCACCTGGACAAATCTCTCCTTGAGCAGCAAAATACAAAGAAACTATAGGGTCTAAAAATAACTGCGCACATGCCCAGTTGGGGCAATTTCTAGACAGAAAGATACAAAAGACTAAAAAACCCAACTGCCACTTCTGAAGAGCCCAACGCAAAAACTGGGCGTTGGGAGCAAAAGCAGGGTACTGTGCATGACCCCTGCACACACCACCACCTAAGGGGTGGGCACACCACCTAAGCCACCCCTCCAGCCTGACCCCTGCACACACCCCTACCCTCACCCCATATAAGGAACAAGCTCGCCCCCCCCCCACTCAGGGAGCCAGTGAGTGAGCAAGGGAACCTGTTACTTGTTCTTGCTCCCCACTGCTGCAGCAGGGGCCCCAATAAAGCCTTTCCTGAATTTCTTGTCTGGCCTCTGATCAACTTCTATTGATTGGGGAAGACCAAGAACCCTGGTCAGTAACAACATGAGTCTTCAGAGATCTAAGTATCTTCTATATTTTTAAATAAAACGCGACCCATATCATAATTTTATTTTTATAATGGTAAATTCTCTTGCCTTTGTGTTTTATTTAAATAAAAACAAAGAAACAAATAAAACAAGCATAGTATTCTGAGACCTGAATTAAGTATTTCCAGTTTTGTATAGGTACTATAAACCTGAGCAGCTATGGATGGTTTCAAGTGTTTTCCAGCACAATACAACCGTCTCTAAAACCAGTTTAAATGATTTTCCTCTTTGCCTCAGTTTCCCGGACTGGGCAAGTAAAAATACCTGCATCTGTCTTAAGTTTGACAAAGAGGAAAAAAAGTGAATATAAACACTAAATGAACCATGAGTTGTATTTTTTTCATTGTTCTGTCACTGTGGTTTAAAACTTTAGGCTGCTTATGGAGTTCTAAGGAGGTTTAACTCAGACAATATGGATAAGAAATTTGAGAAAAGCAAAATATGATGCTCATTATGTACTATACTACAGTGAAAGAAAAATGTTATACCAATTAAATAAACTGCATCAATTTAACAGTTCTAAGGTTCTTAATTACAACACTACTACAAATAATAGCTGTCAAGTTGTTAAGCACAATTATTAAAGACTGTGTACCAGGCACCACTCTGCAGACATACTTTGTCTCTCATGTGTGCTCATGTGTGTGTGTGTGTGTGTGTGTGTGTGTGTGTTTTCTATAACTCTGAGAGGTAGGTGTTAGTAATTCTAATTTGCAGATTAAGAATCGGAGACACATAGAGGTTAAATGACTTGCTTAGTATCAAATCACTTGCCTAGGTACAGCTGGCAATAGGCTCAAAACCTGATCTACATGATATTAAAGGAATTAAAACATCTGTGTTTCTTTGTCATACAACTGCTGCAACTAACAGCCTTTATAATAGTAATGCAATAGATAGGTGAAGGGTATGAGCTGGACAGTTTCATCAGTTCCTAGAGACCTTTTCTCTTGGACTTTAGAATGAGACTAAGACAGAGGCAATCTTGATTGTCCTGACAAATGATCTGTCCAAAGCAAGGCCCCAAAGTCAAACTCTGGTCATAATTCTTGGAGGTCTATTTCATGCCTTTTGACTTAGAAGGCCACAAGGTGCTTTCAGCCCGTTAGTGTGGCCTAAATGCAGAGGGTGCTAGCCCTGCTCTAGTACGGCCATGAATGTTATCTCTGCCTAATTCTGAATGGCAGTGAAATCCATATGGCTGCAGGTGAGCAAATAGTATAACAAACTTACAGGAAGATGTAGCCGTGACATTTTGCATACATGGAGCAAGGCTTTAGCAACTGAAGAAAGGTATCTGGAGGTGCATTTTAAAAATTTATTTGTTTGTAAGGACTGCTCTTGATTTGTAGTTGTTCCTAAATTAGAAATTTTCCTTTCTGGGTCAACTTTTAAGACTCACAAATAGTGAGTGACTGCTAATACCCCAACAATTTTTTAGCATCAATAATGTATGTAAATAAATATAAAGATGCAGGGATCCTCAAGGAACTTGAAATACAGCGAGGGAAATAAAACATTAGTTAAATTTTAAATTGGAGAGACATGAGCACATCTGACTAAGATATAAGAAATGTCACAATGAAGATGAGTGGAATGAACGAATAAAGCAACTTCAGAGCTGTGATTGGGCACCTAACTCCCAACCTCAACATCTTCCAATCAATATGTTTAATCTTGTATTTTTTTCCGGAATAAGCCACTATGTGTATTTCTTTTCTACTGCCGAATCACCAAGTGACACCTTTATCTCTCTTGGTTTCATCTTGTCTTTTTCAGACTCTTTTTTTAATATCAATGAAATTAGGTTTAAAAGACAAAGATCATTTGATGCACCAATATTTACAGATGACTATATATATTCTAGACCAGTGTTGTCCGATAGAAATATGATGAGCCACAAATGTGATCCCCATGTGTAATTTTGTTTTCTAGTTTCCACATTTAAAAACTAAAAATAAATAGGCAAAATTAATTTTAATACATTTTATCAATCCCAATATATCCAAAGTAATATCACTATAACATGTAATAATATAAAAATATTAATGATATATTTTACATTATTAATTTTTTGTACCAAGATTTCAAAATCCAGTGTGTATTTTAGTTACACAACAACTCAATTTGCACTCACCATGTTTCAGGTGCTCAATAACCACATGGGGCTACATAATATTATAAGGCATATTTTGATGTATAAATTTCTATATTTCAGCTGTAATTATTGTTATAATTAAAGAACAGTTTAAATGAAAGAAGTGCAATGCTTATAAAAGCTAGAACTATGATAAATTATTTCTTCAATACCAAAATCCATTCTTATTAAACAGGCAAATAAAAGTGAGTGACCATAGTTTTAGCATATGGCTGAACAGTGACACTGCAAATATAGTTTGCATTACAGGTAGATGATCTACCGAAACATCGATAGCTAGGTTGCTAGCATAGATATGGTATTAGCATGTTATTAGCATTAAATGTTTTGGAAATGCTTTTAATTGCTGCACATCACATTATCTGTACTTTCCACCATGGGAACATACATATTGTGAATCATTCCTTAGAACTGTCCCTGCTTAGGAGACTGGCAGTTACTTAGCAGTCAACTTAGACTTTTTTTTTATGTTGGATTTTTACTTTAGGTAAGAATCATACCTGTTTTATAGTTATGACTTGTCATAAATTATCATGAATTATCACTAAATATGGAGATGGCCTAAACCAATTTATTCATATGCCAATATTTTCTCTTTAGCACTTGAATGTATACTTTTTGGCCTGCCTGTTGAATAGCATTTTTCTCAAAAGTTTATAAACTCAAAGTCTGAAATATTAAATCAATTTGTTCTTGTCTTTGTCACTCCAAATCTAGTCAATTTTGATTTATATATTACTTATAAATATTTGTTTCTGGTTAAAGGCTGATAACTTACTTGCTTTGTGTTTCTTTGCAGATATATATTATACTTAGAGAGCTTTAAAAAATCATCACCATTTTAAACATTTGCTTCATATCAAAAAATTAATGTTAAAAAAATTAATGTATTAACATTGTACATTAACTACCAATGTGTACATAGGCAGCTTATTTCTTTTGAAATATCCTACTCAGATTACAAAAAACAATTTTGGATTTGAAATAGTTAATTTTAACTGGAAGTAAGGACATTGTTGCTCAGAATGCAGTTGGTTTAGTTTGCTACCCATTTACCTTTGTGTATAGTTAATGTACAGAAAAGAAGAATTCTTGATAATGTAGGAAGATCCAATAAAAAACCTCAAGACTCTGAAGGGTGAGAGTTGCTATTGAATTCTTCATAAGCCATGCTGACTGTTATTGCCCCCCCACAAAAAGACAGGAAAATTTGACCCATATGGAGGCAAGTGAAGGCTCCTTGGTATTATCCCAAAGATCCTATAATATTAAATAGAAGGAACAGAAGTCATTTAAGCTGACATCTTCAGCTTACGAATATAGAGGAATGGTGTCCAAGGGGTGGGGTAACTCACTTAAGATTGTGGAGATTATAATGGCAGTTCCAAATCTGTTGTAATACTCTTATGCTTCTAAATATGCTCATTTCCAGGACTACTAAATGTTTAAGAAAATAGCTTTCCATATCTTTTGGTATATAGATTTGTTTCTCATAGTTAAATTTTGCTAAAATCAGATACTTTACACTGTGTTTCTTCATGATTTTTCATTGCAGATATAATAGTTTTATCTTCAATTATATAAAATATGAAAATGGCAAGGTCAAATGAAGAATTATTTGATTTAGAAAACATGACCACCATGGTTTCCTTTCAGAGAGTTATGTTCTGGTAAATGTTTAACAACTGGCTGCAGGTTAGGGTAGGAGTGGAGCCCTGATTTGTAGTATTGGCTGATTTCTGTGGTGTAAATAATCCCAGCACGGCCTATGTCAAGCTACTGACATGAGATCCTCAATGTGAAGTTAGAAGTTGATGCACATAATTGGTGCTCGAAAGCTGGTAAAAATTGGTTCCGGCACATCACTGCTTTCAGAGCCCAAATGACAGACTGGTGATCTGATTCAGGGTCTTTTTTTTCACTTGGGTTCTGAGTTTTAGTTTATATACTTATACACTCACTGATACATACATTCGACTTCTGAATTTCATGATTCTGTCTGTATTCTCTTTCAACCTGATACCGACCAGGGTTCTTGGCCTTCCCCAATCAATAGAAATTGAGGCCAGATAAGAAATTCAGGCAAGGCTTTATTGGGGCCCCTGCTGCAGCAGGGGGGGAGCAAGAACAAGTAACAGGTTCCCTTACTCACTCACTGGCTCCCTGAGTGGGGGTCGAACTTGTTCCTTATATGGGGTGAGGGTAGGGGTGTGTGCAGGGGTCAGGCTGGAGGGGTGGCTTAGGTGGTGTGCCCACCCCTTAGGTGGTGGTGTGTGCAGGGGTCATGCACAGTACCCTGCTTTTGCTCCCAACACCCAGTTTTTGCCTTGGGCTCTTCAGAAGTGGCAGTTGGGTTTTTTAGTCTTTTGTATCTTTCTGTCTAGAATTTGCCCCAACTGGGCATGTGTGCAGTTATTTTTAGTCCCTTATAGTTTCTTTGTATTTTGTTGTTGGAGATGTGTGTCTCAGTGTAAGTATTTCAGTACTGCAGCAAAGGGCCCCAGGTCCCAGGCTGTCTCAAACCCAATATCTATCGCTTTGGTAATGGATTACTATTTCTCCATATATTAAAAATATTACCTTGAGTAGTAATAGATGCTTGCTCATAGGAGGATGTAAACCTTAACATTAATCAGGACATTTCTTGATTAAAAACAAAACAAAACAAAAGGAATTCCCCAACACTACAAGTAGCAGTATTTGAGCAAAACCCTCATGTCTTTGACTTTGACGTGAGGTCCTAAATAATATGACATACTTGCTCTAAGAACATCCTTTATTCATATGCCACATTACCATTCACTCCTTCAAGGAATGAAGTTGTAAAAAAACAATGCCATTTAAAGTAGAAATCTTGAAAAATAAACTATGAACTTCCAGTGTAATGTTTCAGAGGACGGAAACATCTTGTATTCATTGCAATTTATCTGGAACACAACTTACTTAGACTTTCTGTAGTACTCTTAGTCAGAGGTGATTAACCACCAATTTTAGAGCACTGACAGTTGCACAATGTTAATGTTTAATTAGCTAAAGGGAAACACCTGTAGTGTGGAGGAAGAGAGTAAGATTAAACTATATGCATTCAGGTTGTAACAAAAGGCAAATTAAATGAGCGTACTATTTATCTTCAGGGAAAACATAGTTGCTAAATTGTTGGACAGCCCCAACTCATGGGAAGTACAAGCAGTGAGTAACCTTTTGCATGTATATTTTGTTGCTGGCTTTTTATCAGTAAATTCCAATGAGGAATGTTTGTGAGTTTTCCTGTCCTTCCAGCACAAAGGCAGGCTGATTTTGTTTGGGACGTTTAGACAGATCTATCACACCTTCGGTTTAATGTTTCATGCCTTGCATTTGACATGTTACGTCTCACCCAAAGAATTGGTTTGCCTCCCTTCCCTTCTCTTCTTCATCAGCCTTCCTGTATTCAAATGGAGGAGATTATTCTAAGTGCTTTCTTAACACCTTTCCTTTGCTGCTACTTTCACATTTATAATTATCCTTTTACGAAAGGATAAAAAGATTTAAAATGATTATTCTTGGCAACAGGCCTAAGGTGAAACCCTGTTGTAGTTAACGTGTAAATTATGATGTGTGCAGTTGTGTAGATGGGTTTGTGAAATGCTCCTGTAAATGCAAGAATTTAAAGGAAGCTGTCAGAGAGTTTGTACTCTTCAACGGCTTATAGTCATTGAAAAGCATCTCAAGATATGTTATATCTGAAGGGTAAATGAATAGTTTAAGTTAAATACAACCACTAACTTTCTGGAAGACAGGAAGATAAAGGATACAATAGCCTCTCAGCAAGGGTTTAGGAAAATGCAAAACCCCTTCCTTCCTCACTGTTACTTTGAAGTTTATTTGGAATGATTAATTTTCCTGTGGCTTAATGTAAATTGAGAATTAAATAGAAACTGTGTTACCTCACTGACCTTGCTTCCCCAGTTTTTAAACTAAGCTTGTGGATGGCTTTTCTAACCAAGTACATTAGAAGCAGAACCAATCCTTTCATTTAAATAGGAAACTAAAGGAAAATACTTTTCGATTTTTATATCCTGCCAATTTTCAAAAAAGTTCTCTTTCAAAAGTTTAGATTGCAAAAAATATTCGGTGTGATTCTCTCCTGTTGCACTAATTGTAAACCTGCCACCTGTTAATTTTGGTATTTTAAGCCAGTTCTGGGAGAGTTCAGGAGCCAAATATATTTGACTCTTACTTCTGCTTCCAAAGCTCCAAAAGAATCTCACAAAAGCACTTCCATAGCACAGTACAAAGTATCCTGATAAAACATGAAAAATAATTATCTTTCCCTCCCTCCATCTTTTCCTTCCTTCCTTCCTTCTCTCCTAGATGATGTTTACTTTGTACCAAGAATTTTGTTAGGCACAATCAAGCACTACATATTCAATAAGCTATATAGTCCCTATCAATAAGAAAT
Organism: Orcinus orca; assembly: GCF_937001465.1. NCBI lineage: Eukaryota > Metazoa > Chordata > Mammalia > Artiodactyla > Delphinidae > Orcinus > Orcinus orca. Next base: position 75,807,400 of record NC_064580.1, read on the forward strand.
TTAGAGTTAAGACAAGTAGCTATATTCTAGTTACATCTAATTTTTTTTTTTACAACAGGCAGAGTGGGACAAGTTGATAACTTTACCATGGTGCTGAGATGAATTTAATTTACATTTATACAATGCCTGAAAATATGAAAGTGTTGTACACATGAAATGCAAGGAAATGCCTTGCTGTTCCGAACATAGAAGGAGCGTTAGAGTGAGGGTTATCATCAGCTCTTTTGTGAGGTGGATATTACATTGCTCTCAGTACACCCCACTGATGGGGTTAACTTGCCAAGAGTGTTTAAGAATTTTAAATCTTCTGTGGTTTTGACCTTGATAAATGTTATTTTTTTCCCCAAAAGGAGAAGCAATCAACAGGTTTCGCTGCTTAGAGCAGGCTTTAAATTATATTTAATAATTATGTAATAGAAGCATGTTAGTTGAATTTATCTTGGAAAAAAATTATCAGTGATAAAACACTTCTTTTAGAAATACTTCTAATTTTAGGATATAAAAGTTTATTTCTATCTAATCCTCCTGCCTTGAGGCGAATGTTATTTTAACAGCATATTTGTTATTGTCTAGCCTGCTGTGCCAGAAAATAGCATTCTCTCAAAGAAGAAAACAACCCCCAGAAAGAGAAATTCCAAAGACAATGAATACATACACTATGAGATTATGTCACAAAAAGTATTTTCTAGTACAATAATTATAATAATACTAATATAAGAGTAATGGTCTAGATAATGGCATGAATCAAAAAACAAAAGCAAAATCACACAGAATAAATACATACTCTCATTTCTTATTTATAAATACAGTTCCCTCATGTAAACTTTGAAAAAGTTTCTAATGTTTTTTTACTCCATTTCCCTCCCTATATTTTGGGATAAATTTTGTCATTTCAAGTGTTAAACAGTGAACATAAGTGTGTATATATTCATTTTCTCACAGTAAAACTATGGTTTTCCATTTTGAGCTGTGTCAGGCATTTTTCTAACCTTGAACTGTGCTGTGGGTTTAGCCATCAGGAATGTGCCCACAGCAACATATCCTACTCTTAGAGGCCTGTATAGGCTTTGAATCTAAATCTAACTTATGGATAAGCTGGTGAAGTTTGGTTTCAAGTTTATCTCACATTAGTTAGAAGTCAGTCTTAAGGACTTGTATCACATTGCCCTTTTTGCAACCTTGTCTTGTTGGTAGTAGGAGCTATAGGATCAAATTGTCATCAGTATTATCAAGAAATCTCATCTGAAATGGAGACCCACATTAGCCATGGGTGCTATTAAATTTCATTTTGCTTCGGAAAGTGGTAAAACATTCTAGTGAGAGTCAAATGTACTTATGAGGGAACATTAAAATATGCAAATTACATTTATTTTATTTTCCTATAGTTAAAGAAGAGATGTAAGTTTAGGTATGGGGGGAAATAACCATGTGTTTTGGAAAAGGTTCTCTTTTACAGGAAGAGTTTATTCACACTGGGTGAGGGGAACCTAGAAGGAAATAGGAAAATAATCTTTGCCAGCAGTTGGATTTGTTAAGTTTGTTTGCTTGAAGACAGTGAAATAAAAGGTTATTTTGAGAGTTCCATACTGAAAGTGATAGTGTTTTTGACTTAGAACAGCTAATGAAGAAAAAATAAACAGCTTCAAGGATACCCCTATAAAAACATTATCAAAGTAATTGTATGCTGCACCACACCACTACTGTATAAAGTGAGAATCTGTTTAAATTGGAAAATTCTGCTCAAAGATGCTCACACATTAGCTGTTTATTTTCCCTTCTTGCATATTATTTTATTGTGGAGGATTTTACAGAGGGGAGTTTCCAGTTCTTCATAATTCCTTGAATCAAATCATTTTGGTACCCATTTAGCAGATGATAAAACTGAAGCATAGAGAAGTTGAGTTTCTCAGGGTCACAAACTGGATCAATGGCACAGATAAATTCAGTTTCTGGGTTCATAGTCCCTTGTTGGGCTATTGAATTTTGCTGCCTCACGGGAACGATGATTTAGGAAGAAAAATGACTTTTAGAAAAGTGTGTTAATGTGTATCCAGGCCACATTGTGTCAGGATTTACTTGTGATATCTGAATCTACCCAAATTTACCTGACTTCAGAATGAAAGTGAGGGCGGGCAGGGAACCTTATAAATGCATGTCCACTGCCATGGCCACCTTGAAGATCGTCATGCCTATTTACTAAAGTTTAGCAACTTATCCATGACTATGCCAGTCAGCAACAAAGAAAAATTAGAATTTAGTTCTCTATTTTCTAATCAACTGCTATGAGCTACTCTGTCTTTGATGAAAATTTTCTTTATTATTTTGAAGCGGGCAAAGGTTTTTGGGGGGAGGAATACCTAAAAAACCCCCTGTTTTCCTATCAAAGTAAGGAATGGGGAAGGAAAATGAGAAAGAAATCTGTGTATAAACATGTATTACATGTATTACAGTTACCTTAAGGAAAAATTAGAGTTGTGAAATTAAAGTGTAAAGGTTGAGCTCTTGAATTTTGCCTTACAAGTAAGGACGTACCAGAACGTAAATTAAGTATGTAGTAGGAGATGGTTGGGAGAGTTGGAAATTCTTTCAGTACTATCATTCAGATGAGAAAACTACTTTTCTAACATGTAAACTGCAGAATATATCTCTCTGGCTAGACTTATGTTGGCCTTCAAAATTATTTCAGTGGAAATTTTAACTCAATAACTGCAAGCATAGTAATATTACTGTTGAATTTATATAGCACTTTAAAATTGTGGTAAAATACATATAACATAAAATGTATCATCTTAAACATTTTATTTATTTTTAAAAAATTTGGTAAAATACATGTAATATACAACTTACCCTCTATACCATTTTAAGTGTATAGTTCAGTAATGTTAACTGTAATCACATTGTTATGCAACAGATCTCCAAAACTTTTTGATCTTGCAAAACTGAAACTCTATGCCCATTGAAGAACAATTCGCATTTCCCTCCCTCCTCACAGCCCCTGGCAAACACATTTCTACTTTCTGTTTCCATGAGTTTAATTACTCTAGATACCTCATATAATTGGAATCTTATAACATTTGTCTTTTTGTGACTGCCTTATTTCACTTAGTATAATGTCCTCAACGTTCATCCATGTTACAGTATGTGTCAGAATTTTCTTCCTTTTAAGTTGTGTAGCACTTTTAGCTTTTCAAACTGGTGTTCACATATATTGATTAATTATCTACACACAACTATAAGGTGAGGATAATGCTATAGTATTATGCACACATTTTGCCCTTTTTTGGAGTAATTTTCCATAGGACCAATCCAGCAGCTTTACTTAAAATATGAGCTAAAATAGACATATGAGAAAGTGGAAAACTATGTATACTTAGAAGTTAATGAATTATCTGCTTTTGACCAGAAATGTAGCATGATTCTAATGATCAGATTAATAGATTATTTAGTTTACATCTCTAATCATAAAATGAGGTAACATATTTAGAATAGTCATGTAATTTGCCTGAGGTCACACAGCTCAATAATGGCAAAACTGGTATATTAGTTTTCTGTTGCTGTGCAACTAATTGCCTCAAATTTAGCAACTTAAAATAACAACCATTTACTGTCTCAGAGTTCTATCTGTCAGAAATCTAGAGGAGCTTGACTGTATTCACAGTCTTACAAGGCTGAAATCTAGGTGTTGGTCAGGATGGGCTCTTATCTGGAAGCTCTGCAGTAGAATCTGCTCACAAGCTCATTGACGTTGACAGAAGCTAGTTCATTTCAACTGTAAAACTTGTGTACCTGTTTTCTTGCTGGCTGTCAGCCCAGGGTTACTCTTGGCTTCTAGAAGCTACCTGCATTCCTTGACATATAACGCTGTCCATTTTCATACCAGCAATGTTGTGTTCTCTAATTTTCTGTTTTTAAAGGGTTCATATAATTAGATTGGATCTACCTAGATAATCTCCTTTTCAATTAGCTCATTCATGTGATTAGTTACCTTAATCACATGTAGAAAATCACCTTTGCCATGTAATATAACTTAATATCTCATTACATTCACAGTTTTAGCAGTTAGGGCTGGAAATCTTGGGATGGAGGAGAATTCTGGAATTCTGCCTCCCACAACTGAGATTAGAACTCAAGTTTAAGTCCTAGTGCTTTCCACTGCATTACATTGAATATCTAAGATTGTTTAAAGTAGTTTTATTTTAATATGGGTTGCTAATATTTATCCATGTAGAGCAAAATTTTAAAAAGATTTTAAATCAGCAAGGAAACTGGCTTCTGTATTTATCCATTAAATATGTGCTTCCAGGCTGTATTCCTAACCATAGAGACTAATGCAGTCAGGTTAATAGTGATCAGCTTCCTAAAAATCTTACTCAACTTCCTAAGCTCTCCAGAGTTGTGATATTAACACAATACTCCTGCAGTTTCTGATTGACATTCAAACATGAAATGTTAACTCTTGAGATCATCATGGGATTATGCACAGACTGACAATTACCAATGGGACTTCATTTGCCAGACATGAAAAATAATATTTTGGCTAGTTGTAACATGCTCCCTTAATGCTGGTACTGAAGTTCCCTTTGTGATAATCATTAAAGAGAGCCTGTATGATGACACAAAGTAAAAGGCAGTGGCCTTTCAGAAAAACAGCACCGTTTACAGCAGGTTATACTGAAACCTTCCCAAGACAGTGGAGCTTAACAAAATTTTTCCCCAGGAACCCTAATACCTTGAAGATATTTCACAATGGAAGGGTTCTAGGGTCAAATACTATGCTTAGCAGATAGGGAATCTACTCATCCAGCTGGAGAAGGACATTCATTTAAGAAGTAATTAGAGAAAAGGGAAGAAAGATATATTGGGGCAGATTGCTAGACCAAGGCATTTAGAATTTATTTTGTATGCACTCAGGAAGTATTGAGGGTTCTAGAGCAAAAGATGACATAATGAAAGGATGTTTCACCAAAATTCAGATCACAGTTTATGTAGAATGTATTGGAACAATGAAACAACTTGTTGAACATAACCTGGGCATGAAGTGATGAGGGCCTGAAGTAGGGTGTTAGAGATAGGAATGGATAGAGATGGAAATTTGCAACATATATTACAATGGAACAAAAATATTGGAGACTGAAAATGAAGGGAGAGGTGGAGGGAGAATCAAAATTACCCTCAAGTTTATAGTTTTGGCAACGAAAAGCATGCCTATATTGCTGACAAAACAAGAGAAGGAAGGTGTGGGGAGTGGGATTTGGGGGAGGCATATTTTGAATTTGAGATGCCAGTGGAATGTATCCAAATGTGAATGTTAACTTCTTATCATTCTCTTAATATCAAATTTTTGAGCAGTGACACGTTCTTTGAATTCAAGAATGCCTGTATTTTAAAAACATTGTGTCTGACAGTGGTATGATACACTTTAGAAGGGGAAATTGTTATTTCTTTTTTAAACCTTTTATTTTATTATTTTTTAACATCTTTATTGGAGTATAATTGCTTTACATTGTTGTGTTACTTGCTGCTTTACAACAAAGTGAATCAGCCATATGTATACATATATCCCCATATCCCCTCCTGCTTGCGTCTCCCTCCCACCCTCCCTATCCCACCCTTCTAGGTGGTCACAAAGCACCTAGCTGATCTCCCTGTGCTATGCGGCTGCTTCCCACTAGCTATCTATTTTACATTTGGTAGCGTATATATGTCAATGCTACTCTCTCACTTCATCCCAGTTTACCCTTCCCCCTCCTCTTGTCCTTAAGTCCACTCTCTATGTCTGCATCTTTAGGGAAATGGTTATTTAATTTGATTCACTCTAAGATTTACTAAGGTGCAATGATTCCATCGATGTTAATTGGAATTACATAAGCAGAACGAAAAGAGGCTACTAAGAATTTGTCATATACCAGCATTTCTGTTATACAATCTTTGTTAATTATACTAAGACATTTATTAGAATTCAGTCAATTTATGACAAAAACTAAACTTGTTTAAAGGTGCTAACACCAGGCTTAGAGCAAATTTAATTTAAATAGGGAGCAGAGTCAAGTAAATGAAGTATAAAATAGCTTCACATTTATACTTTCTAAGAAGTGAGTAGTCAACCCTTAAATTGTCTATTACATCAGATTTCTTTTTTTATTGAAGGAAAAATAGAAATTCAGCATTAGAAAAGGAAATTAAATATCACCATTTAAAATAATAACTATAAATTATCCAATTTATTACAATCATAAGATTAATGCTAAACATGAATTATTCTACATGATCCTTGGTATTGTAAGACATGACCCTAACAAGGAAGATTTTTCCTCATCCTCTGAACCCCCTTATGTTAAAGATAATTTCCTTAACTTCCCTAACTCTAATGGAATGCTGGTATTGATGCTTTTAATGTATTCAAATTTAAGTTTTGGATATGCCTATAAGAGCTGAAAAAGGAAGTAAATGGTAATGGAATATAAATGACCTTGCCTCTGGTGTGTTTTTTTGTTCCTTGTGTTGATAGCTCCTAGAGACATGATGAGCCACACTTTAAGTTCCCATAAACCAAGAGCTGATTGATGCCCAGTTTAACATAAGCACCATTTTATGAGAGTTACCATAGTGACCAGGTTCCAGTTATCAGCTTGAACAATTTCATATATGATTAATGTTAATTGCCCATTTTGCATGGATGACTTTTTCCCGGGTGCTGAATTGGTTGCTGCTGCCTTTGATCTGGTTGAGAATACAATCCAGTGCAATAGTTAGACAAGTGATCAGTTTGCTAACACTGAGAGAAGATGGATTTAAGTTGCTGTGAGGTCAGAGTTTGTTTCTCTTCATAAACACTGAAAGGTCAGGTAGAGTTTAACTACTATTGGCATCCTTGAAATGTTGTAATAAATGTCAGGCCTAAGAGATTATTATTAATCCGCAATGCAATTAAAAGTCTTATTGTTCTGATAGAAAGATTCTTATTTAATTTAACAAGCATATTGAAAAGTCAGAGCAGCATTCTCACAGTCAGGTAAACAACACCTTCAAAGCGAATGCCATTCTTGGTTTTCTTGGCTTCTAATGTAATTGAAAAAAATGACACATTCAGGGACTGTCCCAAGGGATTTTAAATATCAGTGATGGCTCTGAAAAGTGAATCCCAGGTCATGGCTTGCAGCTCCCACTTCAGGAATCCAATTGCAGCGATCTTTATAAGTTGCTGCTAATACCACAGTTAACTGCCACTATATCCTCAGTTTGTCCAAGAATGTTATGAGTGTTTCTTTAAAGAGTAGTAAACCAAACTTTCATTGAAGAGGATAACATGACTTGTGGTTCCTCGCTAAATCATGTGCTGATGATATATGGTTTACATTAAATATCTTGAAGTCTCATGACATCACTAATTAATTTATTAATAAGATTTTTTCTTTGAAATAAAATTACTCAATTGTTTACTCCTTGATTCATATACAAATGGCTGATGATACAAGATAAAAATAACTCCAACAGTGAAATTTCATAATCTTAATGAGCAAAATATCAGCTACTTTATTACAACTTGGAATAGATATTTCACAGACTGTGTCATATCTTGTTGACACCAGAAGACCTACTGACTTTCTTTCTTAGGGACCTGTCAACTCTACAAAGTTTATAAACTTTGAGGTAATGCTCTGATGGTAATCCACTTTAACTGCAGAAAAATGAAATACTGTTGATACATATTTCAATTTGTTTTTTTCTTTAATCGCAGGAAGCTGAGTTACTATTTCATTTCTTCTGAAGAAGTTTACAGAGTGAAGGGTAAAATACATATCAGGATAAATTATGTTATGGGATGACCTGGACCCAGAGAAAATCATGATTCTTTGGTATAATTTCCTTCCAAACCACCTATAAATGTTACACCTAATGTTGATTTTATAAAGCTGATGATCTCAAAGATTTAGCTGAGCTTTTTAATAAGAGTTTTGCTATTTTGGCGGGTTGTTTGCCTTGTACCATAAAGTTTTGTTTATGATGCTCATGGGTGATATAACCACTGAGCCATTTGAGTGGGAACTTTAAAAAGGGCCTGTTTTATTTTACAGAGTACAAATAACCTTGTAATTAAACTGAAAACAAATAATTGCCAACAAGCAATTATCATTCATTTAAAGAGTAATTACATGGTTATTTGTGCCCTGTAAAATAAAGCATTACTGAAATCAGTAACACAATCAATATTTTAGCAGAAACAGGATGCTGCAATGATGAACCTTTCAACCTATGCTGATTAAATTGTCATCCAAATAACAGTTTTCTAGTTAAATCACCACATGTTTGTCTTGATTAATATGTAAATATCTGCCTAATGCTAATAAAGCTCTTAAAGATAAGAAGTGTGGCAAGATCATCTATCAAGAATATTTCCCAACTTTCTACAGAGTCCTCCATAGTCTTTCATCATGTTGTCAGGCTTGTGTTCTTTGAAAAGAAATGCAAGAACTTTATTGCTAAGAATATCTTACTACTGAGGGTTATTTGGTCTAAAAGTAAGAATAAATCTACCTTGTATTAGTATGGAGCTCTATTGATTATAAAGCACCTTCACAAATTTTATTCTAATTAGTTTACCCTAGGGGCCCAAGTCTTCTTTCCAAGAGTATAAGCAAAAGCATCTGAATATGATTTTTCTCACTGATAAGTTTAAACAAGTTTGGAAGGATACATCACACAACCATACCCACTAAAGAGTTAATCATAAATTTTAAATAGCAGGTCAAACACACATCTCTATCACTAGACCTTAAGCTCTTCAAAGGCAGAAGCTGTTCTAGGTTCTCACAATATATCAATGAACAAACAGACCAAAACCCTTGCCCTTGTCAAGCTAACTTTTTAACCTTGTAACCCTGATACCTAGTTTCAATGCCAGATACACACTGAATGGGCACTTAGTGCATGTTTGTTTATTGGATGATTGAATAAGTGAAACTGTCATTACACGTGAATAACTGCTGGAACCTTCAGCCCTTGAATGGGTCTTGAAGTTTGTAGGAACTTTCAGACATAAGACAGTATCTATCATCTACCCTTCTTTAACCTTGTAAATAGTCAGATTGGACTGGATCATATTTTGAAGCTCTTATAATTGCTGTAAAGTCCAAAGTTTAAAAGTGCTTACCTGATGATTAAATGATGGCTTTCTATTTATTTGGTCAATAATAGAGCAATCAAAGGAATATTTGGAAACTGTAGCCATGGCAAAATAATGTGTCCTATCATTACTCATTAACTGATTTTAATTAACCATTTACCAGCCCCTACTGTGTGCTAGACACCATGAGAATTGCTCAGGGTACAGTGACAAACAAAAACAGACATATGTGCTGCCTTCATGACCTTACATTTTAGTTGGGGAGGCTCACAATTAATCATACCAACATCATAAAATTATAAACTGAAAATAATGTTAGGATGGAGAATATGATCCTCTTGGCTTATAGCATTTGTAGTAAATACTACCAAGCCATTTGTGACATTAGCCATGAATTCCCCCATATAGATCTGATGGTGGGAAATTTGACCAAATTTTTCAAATCTTGGAATTTAAGGTAGAACCATCAGACTAAGAGGGCTGTAATCTAATGCCCCCCAAGCCTGAGTCAGCTTATTGGAAAAGAGCTACATCAAATTGTGAGATTGACCAATAAATTTGGAACAGAACTGTTTAAACCTTATAGCTTCCAAAGTATACTGTCAACAACTGTCTCAGGGAAGTAGAGTGAGCATCAGGCTGTTTTCTTCTGGAGACAGCCTGTCTGAAATTGATTATGAGCATAAAGACAGCACTGAAATTTTTATGCTGGAAAAGTACAAAGAGTTATCAGGTGGTCTTTAATAAAGTTAGTAGGCTTGAATTCTGAAAAATAGAAAGATACAAAGAATCACTTGGAAAGTACAGACTTGGTGATGATTATTCAACAAAAAGTGCCTTTTTCTAATGACTGGATATAACCTGATGAATATTGTTCAGTGACCTTGGGATCCTTTAGGGCATTTGAAGTAAATTGGATATTTTTCTTATCAATATTCCTTCAAAGAGTTAGGAAGCCATAAAACAGGGCAAGGACAAACAGGATAACAACGCTGAATTAAAGAAAATAAATTATAGCCCAAACTTGAGTAGAAAGAGGGAGAGGAGATTCAGTTTATAAAATTGAAACATTAAATGAGAAAAAAAGAATCTTTCATGCTAGATTGATATACAATATTGATGTACAATGAAAGAAAATAACATCAGCACAGTGTATGAAAAATGAACTGGGTAATAGTACCTCTGTATAAGGTTGCTAGAAGTCGTCTTCATTTGAAAGCAGAGTTTGTCTTACATTGATGGAGCACTTTGCTACTGCAATGTTGATAGAGTGAGGTTTAACTTAAATTTCTTTGTGAACAAAAAGTCATTTTTGGAAATGTTCTCTATCTGAACCTTATACATTTTTGCAGCTTGGGTTATTTAATATAGTATTTTGCAGTATTTTGTCAAAATCCCTCTGATTCAGCTTTGTAAACTGCATTTCTACTAAGAAGCAACAGCAGTATTTTAAGTAACATTAAGAAGGTAATATTTGAAATATACTGCATGACTTGAGAATGACTTGATCCTAATGTTCAGTGACTTATAAGTCTGTTCATGTAGTGACAGCTTCTAAATGATATATTTAGTACACTGACTGTATTAGAGTACAAGATGGAAGCCTGATACTGACTTTCTATTTCATTATTTTATGGATTAATATTTGCAACTGCAAACTGTTCACACCTGGGTGAAGAATGTGCAAATAGAATAGGTTAGGTTAATGTTTTAAGTTTAGCATCAACTCATCAGTTAAAAATACCAATCAATCTGTGAGACAAAACAGCCTAGATTGCAAAGGTGGCAGGTTTCCTTAGTACAGCCACTCCAAGAGAGTGTACTGCTGGTTATACAGCCTGGTTTAAATAATAGGTATGAAAAAAACCTGAGGGCAGGGGTTCTTTGTTCCTTGTGGGCTCCCAGCAGCTGTGGAAATGCTAGTAAACATCAGGTCTTATTCTACATATCAGCTTTTTACCCCTCACCTCTGGCATGCTGAACAGAGACTTAATCACTTCATATTCTATACGATCCTAATTCTGTGAGCCCCTATCTCAGATCTCAGTTGCATGTATTAATACCAGGGATCAAGTGTACCTTTAAGAGCGGGGGTAACTTTGGGTTTCTCACAACAGGTAAGCTGTATTGCAAAGTTCTGGCTTGTAAATAGAATCTAAACTAGAAATTGATCTCTTATGATTTTAATGCTTGCCATAGTTATTTTGGAAGTTTAGTATAAAGTATTGGTCCTTTAGTAATCAATGAAAATAGTCTTTAATATAAAAGTATATCATTCTTGGTAATTAAACAAGATTTAGGCGAATGTAGCAAGTGATGGTATTTCCAAAGAGCATATTTTAACCTGATCTTTGTCTGTTTTTCAACAGTTCAAGGCCTGGCAGGCCTCCTAAGCGTTCTTTGGGAGTGTTGCAGGACAATGCTCGCCTTCTGCCCCATTCAGTTCCAGGCCTCTTATCACCAGGACTTATCACTCCGACAGGTAATAAAATCCATCCGATGATCAGCCTTGTCTCTTCATACTGCCCAGCATTTGAAATGAACTCATATTGATCTAACTGCCTTGTCCTTCAGAGCTTTTCAAGCTCTACTAGAGGTTACATTATTGAATTTTTTTGATTATTCATGAAAACAGTTTTGTTATTCCAGTGACTCAAATCAAATGGACATGACTTAAAAATTAATTGTCATTTCCTTGTAAGAAATCTCTTTCAAGGCCTTATTGTGTGTATGTATGTATGTTTTTGTGTGCTGTGGGCAGAGATGGCAGGGGGTGGGGGGGACTGGCCAAACTAGCATTTTCTCAAAGCCTCCTATGGGATGTAGTATACCTGCTTGTTGATATGTCTCAATAATATTCCTTTTGTTTCCAAAAGTTCTGGGCATCTGTGTATCTTTTCCATGTTATTACTCTAGGATAAAATGTAGAAATAATATGCATCATCCCTGGTAGTACCTTATGATTAGAAAAGAAGAAAGTACAAGTAGTCATTGTCTTGAATAATGATTCAGTGTTTTTCATCGAACACTGTGATAAACAGTACTCCCCTAAAAATACCAGTCTCATAAATTTGCATTTTTGATTCTCTAAAACAAAGAACATAAAAGCACATAAAACACTCAAAAATAAGCTTGCAACTATACCTCAATTTAAAAAAAGGAATTGAAAAAAAATAAGCTTGCTATTTCTCTAACTGAACCTTTAAAAATCATTAAAGCTACTATGTGGTAGAAAATGTATTTAATGACAATATGATCTTTGTATCTTCAATGATACATAAAACTAAAAAAACCTAATGTGTTTTGGGTATTAGATCCTAGGTAATGCAAAATTATATGAGTAGTAGTTCTTGTCACAGTAGAATTAGGGAGAAGGTAATGTAAACTAATAATTTCAATTTAATTAAAGTATGATAGAGACTATAATACAAGTACATACAAGGTGCTATAATATCACAGAATGAGAGCAACTAAATCAATTTGTTAAGTTGGGTAATGCTCATAGAGATTTGAGTTATGTCTTATAGGCTGAGTGTTGGACAGATGGAGAATCAGAGGAAAAACATCCTCTGTAGACAGATATACACTGATGAGAAAGGGCCTGGTATGCTAGGGGGAATAGCAATTAAGTGGAAGAGACGGGAGCAGAGATTTAAGATGGGAGACTTATAGGTGATAGAGTTAGAGTTAGAGTTAGAGTTAGAAAGAGTGGGAAAAACCAGCTTGGGAAGCTATCTTGTTTAACAGTTTTTTCCCTATAGACCAATGGTTTTCCAAAGGGTCTTTCAAGGACTTTCCTTACTGGCTGACATGGGATTGGGGAAGTACTTCTAGGTTTCCCACTTCTGCCTCAGAATTTTACATGTTCTATTTCATATAGGATTTTGTTCAAATAAAAAAAAAAGCTGCTGTAGGTAAAAGGAACCACTGATAAGTAACTGAGTAAATGCTTTAAAAACAATTGCAGTTGAAGGTAAGTAGCAATGAAGGGAGAAATACTGAGGACCTGAATTGAGGAGAATTCAAGAGTAGAAAAGAGATTCATAGTTGCTTCATAATTAGAATTAATGACACTTGGTAACTGATCAAAATAGAGAGCGAGAGGATGAAATCCAGGATGATTCATGTCTAGCCTAGGTTATAAGTTGGATGATTATGTCATTAGCTAAGATAGAGAATTTAGGAAGAGACTCAGGCTTTGGGGATTAGATAATGATTTTTTAGACTTTAAATATTTATAAACAAATTCTGATACAAGAAGAAAGCAGCCCTGTGCATATAAATGAATATAGAGGTCATAATAGTACCTGAAATATATTACCTTGGTGCTCAATAAATGATAATCTATTTATTGACTTCTAAAATACATTGACAGAGCCTAGAATCAGTACCATGTAAATAATCAGGTCTGTGTCCTGATGAAAGATGTATCCTGTGTAGATGGAAGAAAAAAAGGATTTTATAATTGCTTTGAGGCTAATGTACTCTTGAGTAAACTTCGGTACCTTATCTGTTGAGAAAAACCTATAACATATATTAAGTTTCTATTAGTACCAGACATGGGTGCTAAGTGTTTTATATACACTTCATTTAATCTTATAGTAACCTTATGAATATTGTCTTCATTTTTCAAGTAAACAATGTATGGCTCAGTGAGTTTAAATTAATTGCTTGAGGTTACAGAGCAACTGAGTGGCAGAACTGGGTTTCAGACCAGGTCTTCTAAAGTCCAGGGCCTATAATTTTTCCTCATCATCATGATGTCTTTTTTTATTTTTTTTTTATTTTTTTTTAACATCTTTATTGGGGTATAATTGCTTTACAATGGTGTGTTAGTTTCTGCTTTATAACAAAGTGAATCAGTCATACATAAACATATGTTCCCATATGTCTTCCCTGTTGCGTCTCCCTCCCTCCCACCCTCCCTATCCCACCCCTCCAGGCTGTCACAAAGCACCGAGCCAATATCCCTGTGCCATGCGGCTGCTTCCCACTAGCTATCTACCTTACTGCGTTTGTTAGTGTGTATATGCCCATGACTCTCTCTCGCCCTGTCACAGCTCACCCTTCCCCCTCCCCATAACCTCAAGTCCGTTCTCTAAGAGGTCTGCGTCTTTATTCCTGCTTTACCCCTAGGTTCTTCATGACATTTTTTTCTTAAATTCCATATATATGTGTTAGCATACGGTATTTGTCTTTTTCTTTCTGACTTACTTCACTCTGTATGACAGACTCTAGGTCTATCCACCTCATCACAAATAGCTCAATTTCGTTTCTTTTTATGGCTGAGTAATATTCCATTGTATATATGTGCCACATCTTCTTTATCCATTCATCCGATGACGGGCACTTAGGTTGTTTCCATCTCCGGGCTAATGTAAATAGAGCTGCAATGAACATTTTGGTACATGACTCTTTTTGAATTTTGGTTTTCTCAGGGTATATGCCCAGTAGTGGGATTGCTGGGTCATATGGTAGTTCTATTTGTAGCTTTTTAAGGAACCTCCATACTGTTCTCCATAGTGGCTGAACCAATTCACATTCCCACCAGCAGTGCAAGAGTGTTCCCTTTTCTCCACACCCTCTCCAGCATTTATTGTTTCTAGATTTTTTGATGATGGCCATTCTGACTGGTGTGAGATGATATCTCATTGTAGTTTTGATTTGCATTTCTCTAATGATTAATGATGTTGAGCATTCTTTCATGTGTTTGTTGGCAGTCTGTATATCTTCTTTGGAGAAATGTCTATTTAGGTCTTCTGCCCATTTTTGGATTGGGTTGTTTGTTTTCTTGTTATTGAGCTGCATGAGCTGCTTGTAAATTTTGGAGATTAATCCTTTGTCGGTTGCTTCATTTGCAAATATTTTCTCCCATTCTGAGGGTTGTCTTTTGGTCTTGTTTATGGTTTCCTTTGCTGTGCAAAAGCTTTGAAGTTTCATTAGGTCCCATTTGTTTATTTTTGTTTTTATTTCCATTACTCTAGGAGGTGGGTCAGAAAGGATCTTGCTTTGATTGATGTCATAGAGTGTTCTGCCTATGTTTTCCTCTAAGAGTTTGATAGTTTCTGGCCTTACATTTAGGTCTTTAATCCATTTTGAGCTTATTTTTGTGTATGGTGTTAGGGAGTGATCTAATCTCATACTTTTACATGTACCTGTCCAGTTTTCCCAGCACCACTTATTGAAGAGGCTGTCCTTTCTCCATTGTACATTACTGCCACCTTTATCAAAGATAAGGTGTCCATATGTGCATGGGTTTATCTCTGGGCTTTCTATCCTGTTCCATTGATCTATCTTTCTGTTTTTGTGCCAGTACTATACCGTCTTGATGACTGTAGCTTTGTAGTATAGTCTGAAGTCAGGGAGCCTGATTCCTCCAGTTCCTTCTTTCGTTCTCAAGATTGCTTGGGCTATTCGGGGTCTTTTGTGTTTCCATACAAATTGTGAAATTTTTTGTTCTAGTTCTGTGAAAAATGCCAGTGGTAGTTTGATAGGGATTGCATTGAATCTATAGATTGCTTTGGGTAGTAGAGTCATTTTCACAATGTTGATTCTTCCAATCCAAGAACATGGTATATCTCTCCATCTATTTATATCATCTTTAATTTCTTTCATCAGTGTCTTATAATTTTCTGCATACAGGTCTTTTGTCTCCTTAGGTAGGTTTATTCCTAGATATTTTATTCTTTTTGTTGCAATGGTAAATGGGAGTGTTTTCTTGATTTCACTTTCAGATTTTTCATCATTAGTATATAGGAATGCCAGAGATTTCTGTGCATTAATTTTGTATCCTGCCACTTTACCAAATTCATTGATTAGCTCTAGTAGTTTTCTGGTAGCATCTTTAGGGTTCTCTATGTATAGGATCATGTCATCTGCAAACAGTGACAGCTTTACTTCTTCTTTTCCAATTTGGATTCCTTTTATTTCCTTTTCTTCTCTGATTGCTGTGGCTAAAACTTCCAAAACAATGTTGAATAATAGTGGTGAGAGTGGGCAACCTTGTCTTGTTCCTGATCTTAGTGGAAATGCTTTCAGTTTTTCACCATTGAGGATGATGTTTGCTGTGGGCTTGTCATATATGGCCTTTATTATGTTGAGGAAAGTTCCCTCTATGCCTACTTTCTGCAGGGATTTTATCATAAATGGGTGTTGAATTTTGTCAAAAGCTTTCTCTGCATCTATTGAGATGATCATATGGTTTTTCTCCTTCAATTTGTTAATATGGTTTATCACATTGATAGATTTGCGTATATTGAAGAATTCTTGCATTCCTGGAATAAACCCCACTTGATCATGGTGTATGATCCTTTTAATGTGCTGTTGGATTCTGTTTGCTAGTATTTTGTTGAGGATTTTTGCATCTATGTTCATCAGTGATATTGGCCTGTAGTTTTCTTTCTTTGTGACATCCTTGTCTGGTTTTGGTATCAAGGTGATGGTGGCCTCGTAGAAGGAGTTAGGGAGTGGTCCTCCCTCTGCTATATTTTGGAAGAGTTTGAGAAGGATAGGTGTTAGCTCTTCTCTAAATGTTTGATAGAATTCGCCTGTGAAGCCATCTGGTCCTGGGCTTTTCTTTGTTGGAAGATTTTTAATCACAGTTTCAATTTCAGTGCTTGTGATTGGTCTGTTCATATTTTCTATTTGTTCCTGATTCAGTCTTGGCAGGTTGTGCATTTCTAAGAATTTGTCCATTTCTTCCAGATTGTCCATTTTATTGGCATAGAGTTGCTTGTAGTAATCTCTCATGATCTCTTTTATCTCTGCAGTGTCAGTTGTTACCTCTCCTTTTTCATTTCTAATTCTATTGATTTGAGTCTTCTCCCTTTATTTCTTGATGAGTCTGGCTAGTGGTTTATCTATTTTGTTTATCTTCTCAAAGAACCAGCTTTTAGTTTTATTGATCTTTGCTATTGTTTCCTTCATTTCTTTTTCATTTATTTCTGATCTGATTTTTATGATTTCTTTCCTTCTGCTAGCTTTGGGGTTTTTTTGTTCTTCTTTCTCTAATTGCTTGAGGTGCAAGGTTAGGTTGTTTATTCGAGATGTTTCCTGCTTCTTAAGGTGGGCTTGTATTGCTATAAACTTCCCCCTTAGAACTGCTTTTGCTGCATCCCACAGGTTTTGGGTCGTTGTGTCTCCATTGTCATTTGTTTCTAGGTATTTTTTGATTTCCTCTTTGATTTCTTCAGTGATCTCTTCATTATTAAGTAGTGTATTGTTTAGCCTCCATGTGTTTGTATTTTTTACAGATCTTTTCCTGTAATTGATATCTAGTCTCATGGCGTTGTGGTCAGAAAAGATACTTGATACAATTTCAATTTTCTTAAATTTACCAAGGCTTGATTTGTGACCTAAGATATGATGTATCCTGGAGAATGTTCCATGAGCACTTGAGAAAAATGTGTATTCTGTTGTTTTTGGATGGAGTGTCCTATAAATATCAATTAAGTCCATCTTGTTTAATGTATCATTTAAAGCTTGTGTTTCCTTATTTATTTTCATATTGGATGATCTGTCCATGGGTGAAAGTGGGGTGTTAAAGTCCCCTACTATGAATGTGTTACTGTCGATTTCCCCTTTTATGGCTGTTAGTATTTGCCTTATGTATTGAGGTGCTCCTATGTTGGGTGCATAAATATTTACAATTGTTATATCTTCTTCTTGGATCGGTCCCTTGATCATTATGTAGTGTCCTTCTTTGTCTCTTTTAATAGTCCTTATTTTAAAGTCTATTTTGTCTGATATGAGAATTGCTACTCCAGCTTTCTTTTGGCTTCCATTTGCATGGAATATCTTTTTCCATCCCCTTACTTTCAGTCTGTATGTGTCTCTAGGTCTGAAGTGGGTCTCTTGTAGACAGCATATATAAGGGTCTTGTTTTTGTATCCATTCAGCTAATCTGTGTCTTTTGGTGGGAGCATTTAGTCCATTTACATTTAAGGTAATTATCGATATGTATGTTCCTATTCCCATTTTCTAAATTGTTTTGGGTTCGTTATTATAGGTCTTTTCCTTCTTTTGTGTTTCTTGCCTAGAGAAGATCCTTTAGCATTTGTTGTAAAGCTGGTTTGGTGGTGCTGAACTCTCTCAGCTTTTGCTTGTCTGTAAAGGTTTTAATTTCTCCAACAAATCTGAATGAGATCCTTGCTGGGTAGAGTAGTCTTGGCTGCAGGTTTTTCTCCTTCATCACTTTCAGTATGTCCTGCCACTCCCTTCTGGCTTGTAGGGTTTCTGCTGAGAGATCAGCTGTTAACCTTATGGGGATTCCCTTATGTGTTATTTGTTGTTTTTCCCTTGCTGCTTTTAATATGCTTTCTTTGTATTTAATTTTTGACAGTTTGATTAATATGTGTCTTGGCGTATTTCTCCTTGTATTTATCTTGTATGGGACTCTCTGTGCTTCCTGGACTTGATTAACTATTTCCTTTCCCATATTAGGGAAGTTTTCAACTATAATCTCTTCAAATATTTTCTCAGTCCCTTTCTTTTTCTCTTCTTCTTCTGGAACCCCTATAATTCGAATGTTGGTGCGTTTAATGTTGTCCCAGAGGTCTCTGAGACTGTCCTCAGTTCTTTTCATTCTTTTTTCTTTATTCTGCTCTGCTGTAGTTATTTCCACTATTTTATCTTCCAGGTCACTTATCCGTTCTTCTGCCTCAGTTACTCTGCTATTGATCCCATCTAGAGTACTTTTAATTTCATTTATTGTGTTGTTCATCGTTGCTTGTTTCATCTTTAGTTCTTCTAGGTCCTTGTTAACTGATTCTTGCATTTTGTCCAATCTATTGTCCATTCTATCTCCAAGATTTCGGATCAACCTTACTATCATTATTCTGAATTCTCTTTCAGGTAGACTGCCTATTTCCTCTTCATTTGTTAGGTCTGGTGTATTTT
Source organism: Orcinus orca (assembly GCF_937001465.1). NCBI lineage: Eukaryota > Metazoa > Chordata > Mammalia > Artiodactyla > Delphinidae > Orcinus > Orcinus orca. Next base: position 75,826,421 of record NC_064580.1, read on the forward strand.
TATCTTGCTCCTTTATCTGCTGTGTGTTTTTCTGTCTTCTCATTTTGCTTATCTTACTGTGTTTGGGGTCTCCTTTTTGCAGGCTGCAGGTTTGTAGTTCCTCCTGTTTTTGATGTCTGTCTCCAGTGGCTAAGGTTGGTTCAGTGGGTTGTGTAGGCTTCCTGGTGGAGGGGACTAGTGCCTGTGTTGTGGTGGATGAGGCTGGATCTTGTCTCTCTAGTGGGCAGGTTCACGTCTGGTGGTGTGTTTGGGGGTGTCTGTGGCCTTATTATGATTTTAGGCAGCCTCTCTGCTAATGGGTGGTGTTGTGTTCCTGTTTTGCTAGTTGTTTGGCATAGGTTTTCCAGCACTGTGGCTTGCTGGTCGTTGAGTGAAGCTGGGTGCTGGTGTTAAGATGGAGGTCTCTGGGAGATTTTCGCCGTTTGATATTATGTGGAGCTGGGAGGTCTCTTGTTGATCAGTGTCCTGAAGTTGGCTGTCCTACCTCAGAGGCAGAGCCCTGCCTCCTGGCTGGAGCACCAAAAGCTTTTCATCCACAGGCTCAGGATAAAAGGGAGAAAAAGTAGAGGGAATTAGTAGAAGTACGAGGAAAGAAAGAAGGAAAGGAGGGTAGGAAGGAAGGAAGAAAGAAAGAAAGAAGCAAAGAAGGAAAGAAGGCAAGAAGGAAAGAAAGGAGGGAGGGAGGGAGGGAGGAAGGAAGGAAGGAGGGAAAGAAGGAAAAAAGAAAGAAAGAAGATACAGTAAAAATAAAATAAAGTATAATAAAGTTATTGAATTAAAAAATTCTTATTTAGAAAAAAAAAAAAGGGACGGAAAGAACCTTAGGACAAATGTTGGAAGCAAAGCTATACAGACAAAATCTTACACAGAAGCATACACATACACCCTCACTAAAAGAGGTAAATGGGGAAAAATCCTAAATCTTGCTGTCAGAGACCACCTCCTCAATTTGGGATGATTCGTTGTCTAAAGGAGGGAAGGAAGGACGGAAAGAAAGAAAGAAAGAACGAAGGTAAAGTATAATAAGGTTATTAAAATTAATTATTAAGAAAAAAAAATTAAAAAAAAAACATGGACGGATAGAACCCTAGGACAAATGGTGGAAGCAAGACTATACAGACAAGATCTCACATAGAAGCATACACATACACATTCACAAAAAGAGGAAAGGGGAAAAAATCATAGATCTTGCTCCTAAAGTCCACTTCCTTAATTTGGGATGATTGGTTGTCTATTCAGGTATTCCACAGATGCAGGGTACATCAAGTTGATTGTGGAGCTTTAATCCGCTGCTTCTGAGGCTGCTGTGAGAGATTTCCCTTTCTCTTCTTTGTTCTCACAGCTCTCAGGGCTAAGCTTTGGATTTGGCCCTGCCACTGCGTGTAGATCGCTGGAGGGCGTCTGTTTTTTGCTCAGACAGGATGGGGTTAAAAGAGCCGCTGATTGGGGGCTCTGGCGCACTCAGGCCGGCGGGGACGGAGGGGCACAGAGTGCGGGGCGGGCCTGCGGTGGCAAAGGCCGGCGTGACTTTGCACCAGCCTGAGGCGCGCTGTGCGCTCTCCCGGGGAAGTTGTCCCTGGATCCCGGGAACCCGGCAGTGGCGGGCTGCACAGGCTCCGCGGAAGAGGGGTGTGGAGAGTGACCTGTGCTCGCACACAGGCCCCTCGGTGGCGGCAGCAGCAGCCTTAACGTCTCCCGCCCGCCTCTGGGGTCCGCGCTTTTAGCTGCGGCTTGCGCCCGTCTCTGGATTCCGCGCTTTCAGCCGCGGCTCGCGCCCGTCTCTGGATTCCGCGCTTTCAGCCGCGGCTCGCGCCCGTCTCTGGATTCCGCGCTTTCAGCCGCGGCTCGCGCCCGTCTCTGGATTCCGCGCTTTCAGCCGCGGCTCGCGCCCGTCTCTGGGGTTCGCGCTTTTAGCCGCGGCTCGCGCCCGTCTCTGGAGTTCCTTTAAGCAGCGTTCTTAAACCCCTCTCCTCACGCCCCAGGAAACAAAGAGGGAAGGAAAATTCTCCTGCCTCTTCTGCAGGTGCAGGCTTTTCCCCGGACTCCCTCCCGGCTAGCTGTGGTGCACTAACCCCTTCAGGCTATGTTCAAGCCGCCAACCCCAGTCCTCTCCCTGCGCTCCGGCCTCAGCTCGCAGCCCCGCCCGCCCCGGCGGGTGAGCAGACAAGCCTCTCGGGCTGGTGAGTGCCGGTCGGCACCGATCCTCTGTGCGGGAATCTCCCCGCTTTGCCCTCCGCACCCGTTGCTGTGCACTCCTCCGCGGCTTCGAAGCTCCCCCCTCCGCCTCCCGCAGTCTCCGCCCGCGAAGGGGCTTCCTAGAGTGTGGAAACTTTTCCTCCTTCACAGCTCCCTCCCACTGGTGCAGGTGCCGTCCCTATTCTTTTGTCTCTGGTTTTTCTTTTGCCCTACCCAGGTACGTGGGGAGTTTCTTGCCTTTTGGGAGGTCTGAGGTCTTCTGCCAGCCTTCAGTAGGTGTTCTGTAGGAGTTGTTCCACGTGTAGATGTATTTCTGGTGTATCTGTGGGGAGGAAGGTGATCTCCGCGTCTTACTCTTCCGCCATCTTCCGCCTTCTCCCCAATGATGTCTTATAGTAAATGTTAAAATCCAGTTTGAGGTTTTCATCCCCTCCTAATTTACTTGGCATGTATGCTTCAATTCCTACAAGATAACGGAGCCTCCTTCCTTGGATTAGAGCCTTGGCCTTCCGTCTTACAACTTGGATTTACCACAATGAGAATTATTGGAACAAAAAAAGACTCCTCAATTCATAACCCTTTGCTTGTGCCTAGAATGAGATGATAGAGATAGATAAAGGATTGAGTAGGGAAAGGCATGAATACTTCAGTCTAAATAGCAAACAGTAGAAAAATCATTAAACGGGAAGGAAGAGGAATCTGCACAGCTCTATAGTAATTTCTCTTCTTAGAATACATTAATTTATTTTACATGCTCAAGGATATCCTACTCACTTACAGTCATCTAAGAAGAAAAATGCTCTGTAAGCCAAGTAGAAATAATTCTGGGATTATGCATTATTTTGCATTAGACACACTTCTTCACTCCTCCATTAGTAAAGATAATTGAGATAGAATCAATTCTCAATTTAGCTATCAGTAAGTTTCATATTTGGCATTACACTTATTATCCATTAAAAACTTAACTTTCATTAATTTTACTTAAATATACTTTTGAAAAATTCAGTTGATGTTTTTAATATGATCTGTTATGGGTTGAGAATTATCCTATTTTTCCCAAATGATTGTTAAAATGCTTTACAGTATTTTCCTGTTTCAGGTCCTTATGTCTCAACATTTTTTTGTAAAGAAAGAGATAATATTTTACAGCTCTGTATAATTTTACATACAACTGTCAAATTAATTATTGATAAGAGTCTGCTGTTATCTTCTGTTTCAATGTCATATGTCTGGAGAAGCCTCTTTGAACCCTACTGAGTTTGCCTAAGTAAATGAAACTTGTTCTCCATTTGTTTATATTATTTCTTTGCATTTGCAATTTGAAAATGGGGTCTAAGGGTAACAAAATGCAATGATCATGACATCACTTTTTAAATATAGTGATGTTTTTGTATATTATTTTTGCCTTTAAATTGTTATTTTTCCCCCAACAGTTGCAAGCAAAAAAATGAAAGTAAAAAGGTTTAGAAATGGTTAAGTCATTTGAGAAGAGTGCTCTATTTATTCATATAGCTTGACATGTAAATTCTTAAAAATGCAGAATAATATCAGGTATGCCATATTGTTTTATCTGCTTAGCATAAAGGTATTTCAAATTTTCTACTTTATGTGATTTTATTTCCTTTTTTGATGTGTATCATTTTTCCATTTCAAAGATGTTTATTTTCCTCTTTGTTATATTTCCTCTGTATAATGGAAACTGATTCATTCAAACTCCACTAATTCAGATCTTGAGATAATTCAGAGAGTGGCTATGCTAAAGTCTCTGGTATTAATAAACGTATCTCATTTAGCAAATGAAAAGTATAAATAAAAATCTGTGTGTGTGTGTGTGTGTGTGTGCATTGGTGTAGGGTCATTAAAATACTTGGGAAATTTAAATGTACTTAGGTATCTAAAAATTACTCCAAAAATTAATTTCTATACATATAATCAACATACTAATTACTGATGATAATTCTTTTTTCACTAAGATAGGACCCACAGGTGCTATTCTTGACAATATTGTCTGATATCGATTTAGAGATTATATCTATGTAACTACAGACCAAGAGATATAGTATGTATGTATATATGTATGTATCTATCATCAATTAATATCTGTCTATAGATAAAAATGTATATGAATTCATGATTTTCATTTAACATGTTTCTTTTTTAAATTGGAGTATAATTGCTTTACAATGTTTTGTTAGTTTCTGCTGTACAATGAAGTGAATCAGCTATATGTATACCTATATCCCCTCCTTCTTGGACCTCCCTCCCACACCCCCCCATCCCACCCATCTAGGTAGTGACAGAGCACCGAGCTGAGCTTCCTGTGCTTTATAGCATGTTCCCACTAGCTATCTATTTTACGCATAGTAGTGCATATATGTCAATCCTAATCTCCCAATTCATCCCACCCTCCCTTTCCCCTCCTGTGTCCACATATCCGTTCTCTATGTCTACGTCTCTATGCCCATCCTGCAATAGGTTCCTCTGTACCATTTTTCTAGATTCCACATATATGCATTAATATATGATATTTGTTTTGCTCTTTCTGACTTACTTCACTCTGTACGACAGACTCTAGCTCCATCAACGTCTCTACAAATAACCCAATTTCGTTTCTTTTTATGGCTGAGTAATATTCCGTTGTATATATGTACCACATCTTCTTTATCCATTCATCTGTTGTTGAACATTTAGATTGTTTCCATGTCCTGGCTATGTAAATAGTGCTGCAATGAACCTTGGGGTACATGTGCCCTTTTGAATTATGGTTTTCTCAGGGAATTTGCCTAGTAGTGGGATTGCTGGGTCATATAGTAGTTCTATTTTTAGTTTTTTAAGGGACCTGCATACTGTTCTCCACAGTGGCTGTATCAATTTACATTCCCACCAACAGTGCAAGAGGATTCCCTTTTCTCTACACCATCTCCAGCATTTATTGTTTGTAGATTTTTTGATGCTGGCCATTCTGACCGGTGTGAGGTAATACCACATTGTAGTTTTGATTTGTATTTCTCTAATAATTAATGATGTTGAACATCTTTTCATGTGCTTCTTGTCCATATGTATGTCTTCTCTGGTGAAATGTCTATTTAGGTCTTCTGCCCATTTTTTAATTGGGTTGTTTGGGTTTTTCTAATATTGAGCTCCATGATCTGTTGTATATTTTGGAGATTAATCCTTTGTTGCTTCTTTTGCAAATATTTTCTCCCATTCTGAGGGTTGTCTTTTCATTAACATATGTTTCTTGAACATCTGTTCTGCACCAAACAATATGAGAAAACATTACAACACATTGAAATAAAATTCATTTTTTTTTTTTTTTTTTTTTGTGGTACGCGGGCCTCTCACTGTTGTGGCCTCTCCCATTGCGGAGCACGGGCTCCGGACGCGCAGGCTCAGCGGCCACGGCTCACAGGCCTAGCCGCTCCATGGCATGTGGGATCACACGAACCCGTGTCCCCTGCATTGGCAGGCGGACTCTCAACCACTGCACCACCAGGGAAGCCCTAAAATTCATTTTGTGAGTCATATTTTTCTCAAATTCCATCAGCCTTTTATTGAGTTACTAAAAAATGATGAAATTTAATTTTTTTTGCCTTCATATATTGCACTGCTGATATTCTCATCTCATGTTTCTGTCTCTGTTTCTATTGTACAATCTGTGTGTCTTAATTCCCTGATAGGTCATTAATACAAAATAATCCTATTACCTAGTATTTTCTGTAAAATATTTTGGGTTATAGAGGGAAAAAGAGGAAGGACTTTTATCCCCATCTTTCTCTGCAGATCTGGAGAAGTGCTGATATCCCTGGATAACATTCAAAGCATGGATTAGTCATGTGTGCCTTTGAATTTCCCAAAATATGACTACCCCCCTTTCCTCAGTTTATGAACTATTTCAAACAGACAGACATGGAATTTGGCCTCAGAGAGATTTAAACTGACAACTTACAAGGAAGTAATAAAGTGCTTCAAATGAAATTCCTGTAGTGTTCACTCTTTAAAAGCTAGCAGATTCTTCATCTGTTTGTTTTTTTTTTCTTCAAGTTCTATTGTGACAAAATATTTTTAGGAATTTCAGCTGCCATCCAACTCCTTGGGAAACTGAGCCTGTGAATATCCAATTCTGTAATAGTAGCTACAACAATCAACTCAGGATTGGCAGAGCCATAAGTAGAATCCTGCCAGGTCTTTGCAGTGAGATGTTAGCTTCATGATATGGTATAATGCCAGTTAGCCTGATAGCATGATTGGAATCAGCACCCTTCCCTTTTCAAGATGCATTTCATATTCTTACTCAGTTGGCTTGGATGCTAAGAAGTGGTCATAAGGAGGACAGAGTGGTCCTAGGCCTTTCTTCTGTGAGTGTAAGACAGGAGAGATCTATCTAGAAAGAACCAAACCAACCTTTTTAATGGTCAACTTAAGACATTTCTGTTTCTGTGACTATCTTTGACTTTTTCAATGAGTAATATTGTAAAGCATGCTTCATGTCACACAAATGGTAACTGCTTTCATGTCATTGCATTTTCTTTATTTTTTGTGTGTCCAGGAAGAACCATTGGCCTAATAGGAGCCAGAGTTGAATGACTAAATTTTCTAATATAGAGTTTAGACTAACATACAATTTCGGTATCTCCACTAAACAAAAAGATTAACTACATCAGTTTAATAACAGGAACTTCATTCATTATATTAGCTAAATCTGGGTTTCCAAAACACTGATTTATATTTAAATATTTGTCAGTGCTTTTTTTCTATATATATTATAATTATCCTAACCTAAAAATGTCTCCACCCAATGTTTTTAGATGCCTGCAAATCATTTTTGTATTATATTGATGGCTCATAGAGCAAAAGCCATTGCTTATTTCCAATGTAGATGGAGGAGAAAACTTGGAATTTAAGCAAACCTTACAGGATGATGATGGTGATGATGATGATGATAAGCTTTATAGTGCTTTATTAAGCACTCCCAAATCTTTAATGTGTGTCTATGTGTATGTAGGTAGCTAAACTTTAAGTTTTAAAAAAGAACACTTTTCAAGGTCCATCCATGTTGTCATGAATGATGGGATTTTATTCTTTTTTATGACTGAGTAGTATTCCATTTTATATGTATACCACTTCTTCATTATGCATTCATCTATTGATGGGAACATAGGTTTATTCCATATCTTGGCTATTGTAAATAATGCTGCAATGAATATAGGGGAATAAATATCTTTTCAAAATAGTGGTTTTGTTTTCTTTGGATAAATCTCCAGTAGTGGAATTGCTGGATCATATGGTAGTTCTATTTTTAATTTTTTGAGGAACCTTCATACTATTTTCCATAATGGCTACACCAATTACATTCACACCAACAACGCAAAGGGGTTTGCTATTCTCCACATCCTTGCCAATACTCGTTTTCTGTTGTCTTTTTCATAATATCCATCCTGATAGGTGTGAGGTGATACCTCATTGTGATTTTGATTTGAGTTTCCCTGATGAATAGTGGTGTTGAGCATTTTTTCATGTGCTTGTTGGCAGCTGTATGTCTTCCTTGGAAAAATGTCTACTCAGATTTAATCAGGTTGTTTGTTCTTTTGATGTTGAATTGTATGAATTTTTTGTATATTTTTGGATATGAACTCCTTATCAGATACATCCTTTGAAAATATGTTCTCCCGTTCAGTAGGTGACATTTACGTTCTGTTGATAGTTCCCATCACTGTACAAAAGCTTTTTACTTCGATGTAGTCCCATGTATTTATTTTGCTTTTGTTTCCCTTGCCCGAGGAGATGTATCAAAAAAATATTATCAAAACCGATGTCAAAGAGTTTATTGCCTGTGTTTTCTTCTAGGAGTTTTATAGTTTCAGGTCCTACATTTAAGTCTTCAATCCATTTTGAATTTATATTTGTGGTGTGAGATAGTAATCCAGTTTAATTCCTTTGCAAGTAACTGTTACGTTTCCCACACTATTTACTGAAGAGGTTGTCTTTTCACCATTGTATGTTCTTACATTCTCTGTTGTAGATTAATTGATCATAAGTGTGTGGGTTTATTTCTGGGCTCTCTATTCTGTACCACTGATCTACGTTTCTGTATTTGTGCCAGTACCATACAGATAGGATTACTATAGTTTCGTAGTATAGTTTGAAATCAGGAGTGTGACATCTCCAGTTTTGTACTTTTTTTCCTTAATATTGGTTTAGCTATTTGGGGTCATTTGTGTTTCCATACAAAGTTTAGAATTTGTAATCCAAATGAGGAATTATTTATTACACTTCTATGAAAAATGCCATTCGTATTTTGAAAGGGATTGCATTGAATCTGTAGATTGCCTTGGGTAGTATGGTTGTTTTAACAATATTAATTCTTCCAGTCCATGAACATGGTATATTTTCCATCTGTTTGTGTCATCTTCAGTCTTGTTCATCAGTGTCTTATAGCTTCTTTGAACAGGTCTTTTCCTACTTAGATTTATTCCTTGGCATTTTATACTTTTTAATGCGATTGTAAATGGGACTGTTTTCTTAATTTCTCTTTCTGATAGTTCATTGTTAGTGTCTAGAAATGCAACAGATTTCTATATATTAATTTTATATTCTGCAACTTTACTGAATTCACTGATGAGTTCTAGTATTTTGGTGGTATCTTTAGGATTTTCTATATGTATTATAATGCCATCTGCATAGTAACAGTGACAGTTTTATTTCTTCCATTCCAATTTGGATTCCTTATATTTCTTTTTCTTGTCTGGTTGCAGTGGCTAGGACTTCCAAAACTATGTTGCATGAAATTGGTGAGAGTGGGCATCCTTGTCTTGTTCCTGATTTTAGAGGATATACTTTCAGTTTTTCACTGTTGAGTATGATGTTAGCTGTGGGCTTGTCATATAAGGCCTTTATTAGGTCAAGGTTTGTTGCCTCTATGCCCATTTTGTGGAGAGTTCTTATAGTAAATGGATGTTGACTTTTTAAAAAAATATTTCATTGAAGTTTAGGTGATTTATGTTTTCTGTATTTTTACTGTAGAGCTAAGTGATTCAGTTATATATATACATATGTATATATATATATATATATGTATATATATATATATAATTTATTTTTCATATTCGTTTCCAGGATGGTTTATCACAGTATATTGAATATAGTTCCCTGTGCTATAAAGTAGGACCTTGCTGTTTGTTTGTTTTTCTTTTTTTAACATCTTTATTGGAGTATAATTCCTTTACAATGGTGTGTTAGTTTCTGCTTTATAACAAAGTGAATCAGCTATAAATATACATATATCCCCATATCGCCCCCCTCTTGCATCTCCCTCCCACCCTCCATAACTCACCCCTCTAGATGGTCACGAAGCACTGAGCTGATCTCCCTGTGCTATGCGGCTGCTTCCCACTACCTATCTATTTTATATTTGGAGGTATATATAAATACATGTCACACTCTCACTTCTTCCCAGCTTACCATTCCACCTCCCCATGTCCTCAAGTCCATTCTCTACATCTGCATCTTTATTCCTGTCCTGCCCCTAGGTTCTTCAGAACCATTTTTGTTTCAGATTCCATATATAATGTTAGCATATGGTATTTGTTTTTCTCTTTCTGACTTACTTCACCCTATATGACAGACTCTAGGTCCATCCACCTCACTACAAATAAATCAATATCATTTCTTTTTATGGCTGAATAATATTACATTGTATATATGTGCCACATCTTCTTTATCCATTCATCTGTTAATGGACACTTAGGTTGCTTCCATGTGCTGGCTATTGTAAATAGAGCTGCAATGAACATTGTGGTACATGACACGTTTTGAATTATGGTTTTCTCAGGGTATATGCCCAGTAGTGGGATTGCTGGGTTGTATGGTAGTTCTAGTTTTAGTTTTTTAAGGACCTTTCATACTGTTCTCCATAGTGACTGTATCAATGTACATTCCCACCAAAAGTGTATGAGGGTTCCCTTCTCTCCACACCCTCTCCAACATTTATTGTTTGTAGATATTTTGATGATGGCCATTCTGACAACTGTGAGATGATATCGCATTGTAGTTTTGATTTGCATTTCCCTAATGATTAATGATGTTGAACATTCTTTCATGAGTTTGTTGGCAATCTGTATATCTTCTTTGGAGAAATGTCTATTTATGTCTTCTGTCCATTTTTGGACTGCATTGTTTGTTTATTTTATATTGAGCTGCATGAGCTGCTTGTAAATTTTGGAGATTAATCCTTTGTCAGTTGCTTCATTTGCAAATATTTTCACCCATTCAGAGGGTTGTCTTTTCACCTTGTTTATGGTTTCCTTTGCTGTGCAAAACCTTTTAAGTTTCATTAGATCCCATTTGTTTATTTCTGTTTTTATTTCCATTTCTCTAGGAGGTGGGCCAAAAAAGGATCTTGCTGTGTTTTATGTCAGAGTGTTCTGCCTATGTTTTCTTCTAAGAGTTTGATAGTGTCTGGCCTTACATTTAGGTCTTTAATCCATTTTGAATTTTTTTTTTTTAATTTTTATTTTTTTTGCGGTATGCGGGCCTCTCACTGTTGTGGCCTCTCCCGTTGCGGAGCACAGGCTCCGGACGCGCAGGCTCAGTGGCCATGGCTTACTGGCCCAGCCACTCCGCGGCATGTGGGATCCTCCCAGACCGGGGCACGAACCCGTGTCCCCTGCATCGGCAGGCGGACCCCCAACCACTGCGCCACCAGGGAAGCCCTGAGTTTATTTTTATGTATGGTGTTAGGGAGTGTTCTAATTTTATTCTTTTACATGTAGCTCTCCAGGTTTCCCAGCAGCAATTATTGAAGATGCTGTCTTTTCTCCATTGTATATTCTTGTCTCCTTTATCAAAGATAGGGTGACCATATGTGTGTGGGTTTATCTCTGGGTTTTCTATTCTGTTCCATTGATCTATATTTCTGTTTTTGTGCCAGTACCATACTGTCTTGATTACTGTAGCTTTGTAGTATAGTCTGAGGTCCAGGAGCCTGATTCCTCCAGCTCCGTTTTTCTTTCTCAAGATTGCTTTGGCTCTTTGGGGTCTTTTGTGTTTCCATACAAATTGTGAATTTTTTTGTTCTAGTTCTGTGAAAAATGCCAGTGGTAGTTTGATAGGGATTGCGTTGAATCTGTAGATTGCTTTGAGTAGTATAGTTATTTTCACAATGTTGATTCTTCCAATCCAAGTACATGTTATATCGCTCCATCTATTTGTATCATCTTTAATTTCTTTCTTCAGTGTCTTATAATTTTCTGTATACAGGTCTTTTTTCTCCCGTGGTAGGTTTATTCCTAGGTATTTTATTCTTTTTGTTGCAATGGTAAATGGGAGTGTTTCCTTAATTTCTCTTTCAGATTTTTCATCATTAGTGTACAAGAATGCAAGAGATTTCTGTGCATTAATTTTGTATCCTGCTACTTTACCAAATGCATTGATTAGCTCTAGGAGTTTTCTGGTAGCATCTTTAGGATTCTCTATGTATACTATCATGTCATCAGCAAACAGTGACAGTTTAATTCTTTTCCATTTTGGATTCCTTTTATCTCTTTTTCTTCTCTGAATGCTGTGGTAAAACTTCCAAAACTATGTTGAATAATAATGGTGAGAGTGGATACCCTTGTCTTCTTCCTGATCTTAGAGGAAGTGGTTTCAGTTTTTCACCATTGAGAACATTGTTGGCTGTGGGTTTTTCATATATGGCCTTTATTATGTTGAGGTAAGTTCCCTCTATGCCTACTTTCTGGAGCGTTTTTATCACACATGGGTGTTGAATTTTGTCAAAAGCTTTCTCTGCATCTCTTGAGATGATCATATGGTTTTTCTCCTTCAATTTGTTAATATGGTGTATCACAGTGATTGATTTGCATATATTGAAGAATCCTTGCATTCCTGGGATAAACCCCAGTTGACCATGCTGTACGATCCTTTTAATGTGCTGTTGGATGCTGTTTGCTAATATTTTGTTGAGGATTTTTGCATCTATGTTCATCAGTGCTATTGGCCTGTAGTTTTCTTTTTTGTGTGACATGTTTGTCTGGTTTTGGTATCAGGGTGATGGTGGCCTCGCAGAATGTGTTTGGGAGTGTTCCTCCCTCTGCTATATTTTGGAAGAGTTTGAGAAGGATAGGTGTTAGCTCTTCTGTAAATGTTTGATAGAATTCAACTCTGAAGCCTTCTGGTCCTGGGCTTTTGTTTGTTGGAAGATTTTTAATCACAGTTTCGATTTCAGTGCCTGCATTGGTCTTTTTATATTTTCTGTTTCTTCCTGGTTCAGTCTGGGAAGGTTGTGCATTTCTAAGATTTTGTCCATTTCTTTCAGGTTGTCCAGTTTATTGGCATATAGTTGCTTATAGTAATCTCTCATGATCCTTTGGCTTTCTGCAGTGTCAGTTGTTACTTCTCCTTTTTCATTTCTAATTCTATTGATTTGAGACTTCTCCCCGTTTTTCTTGATGAGTCTGGCTAATGGTTTATCAATCTTGTTTATCTTCTCAAAGAGCGAACTTTTAGTTTTATTGATGTTTGCTATAGTTTTCCACATTTCCTTTTCATTTATTTCTGGTCTGATATTTATGATTTCTTTCCTTCTGCTAACTTTGGGGTTTCTTTTGTTCTTCTTTCTCTAAGTGCTTTGGGTGTAAGTTTAGGTTGTTTATTTGAGATGTTTCTTGTTTCTTGAGTTAGGATTGTACTGCTATAAACTTCCCTCTTAGAACTGCTTTTGCTGCATCCCATTGGTTTTGGGTCATCGTGTTTTCATTGTAATTTGTTTCTAGGTATTTTCTGAGTTACTCTTTGATTTATTCAGTGATCTCTTGGTTATTTAGTAGTGTATTGTTTAGCCTCTGTGTGTTTGTATTTCCTCCAGAATTTTTCCTGTAATTGATATGTAGTCTCATAGCATTGTGGTCAGAAAAGACACTTGATACAATTTCAATTTTCTGAAATTTACAAAGGCTTGATTTGTGACCAAGGTATGATCTATCCTGGAGAATGTTCCATGAGCACTTGAGAAGAAACCATATTCTGTTGTTTTTGGATGGAATGTCCTATAAATATCAATTAAGTCCATCTTGTTTAATGTGTCATTTAAAGCTTGTGTTTCCTTATTTATTTTCATATTGGATGATCTGTCCATCGGTGAAAGTGGGGTGTTAAAGTCCCCTACTATGATTGTGTTACTGTCAATTTCCCCTTTTTATGGCTGTTAGCATTTGCTTTATGTATTGAGGTGCTTCTTTGTTGGGTGCATAAATATTTACATTTGCTAAATCTTCTTGGATTGATCCCTTGATCATTATGTAGTTTCCTTCTTTGTCTCTTGTAATAGTCTTTATTTTAAAGTCTATTTTTTCTGATATGAGTTTTGCTACTCCAGCTTTCTTTTGATTTCCATTTGCATGAAATACCTTTTTCCATCCCCTCGCTTTCAGTCTGTATGTGTCCCTAGGTCTGAAGTGGGTCCCTTAGAGACAGGATATATATGGGTCTTGTTTTTGTATCCATTCAGCCAGTCTTTGTCTTTTTGTTGGAGCATTTAATGAATTTACATTTAAGGTAATTATCAATATGTGTGTCCCTATTACCATTTTCTTAATTCATTTAGGTTTGTTATTGTAGGTCTTTTCCTTCTCTTGTGTTTCCTGCCTAGAATAGTTCCTTTAGCATGCGTTGTAAAGCCTGTTTGGTGGTGCTGAATTCTCCTATCTTTTGCTTGCCTGTAACAGTTTTAATTTCTCTGTCATATCTGAATGAGATCCTTGCTGGGCAGAGTAATCTTGGTTTTAGGTTTTTCCCTTTATTCACTTTATATGTGTCCTGCCACTCCTCTCTGTCGTGCAGAGTTTCTGCTGAAAAATCAGCTGTTAACCTTATGGGAATTCCCTTGGATGTTATTTGTTGCTTTTCCCTTGCTGTTTTTAAATTTTTTTCTTTTTATTTAATTTTTGATAGCCTGATTAATATGTGTGTTGGAGAGTTTCTCCTTGCATTTGTCCTTTATGGGACTCTGTGCACTTCCTGTGCTTGATTAACTATTTCTTTCCCTTATTAGGGACGTTTTCAACTACAATCTCTTCAAATATTTTCTCAGTCCCTTTCTTTTTCTCTTCTTCTTCTGGGACACCTATCATTCGAATGTTGGTGCTTTTAATGTTGTCCCAGAGGTCTCTGAGACTCTCCACGATTCTTTTCATTCTTTTTTTTTTTTTATTCTGCTCTGTGGTAGTTATTTCCACTATTGTATCTTCCAGGTTACTTACCCATTCTTCTGCCTCAGTTATTCTGCTGTAGATTTCTTCTAGAGAATTTTTAATTTCATTTATTGTGCTGTTCATCCCTGTTTGTTCGCTCTTTATTTCTTCTAGGTCCTTGTTAAACCTTTCTTGAATTTTCTCCATTCTATTTCCAAGATTTTTGATTGTCTTTACTGTCATTACTCTGATTTCTTTTTCAGGTAGGCTGCTTATTTCCTCTTTATTTTTTTGTTTTGATGGGGTTTTACCTGCTCCTTCATCTGCTGTGTGTTTCTCTGTCTTCTCATTTTGCTTAACTTACTGTGTTTTGGGGTCTCCTTTTTGCAGGCTGCAGGTTCATAGTTCCCATTGTTTTTAGTGTTTGCCCCAAGTGGTTAAGGTTTCTTCAGTGGGTTGTGTAGGCTTCCTGGTGGAGGGGACTAGTGCCTATGTTCTGGTGGATGAGGCTGGATCTTGTCTTTTGGTGTGCGGGACCGCATCTGTTGGTGCGTTTTGGGTTGCCTGTGACAGTATTATGGTTTTAGGCAGCCTCTCTGCTAATAGGTGGTGTTGTTTACGGTCTTGCTAGTTGTTTGGCATAGGTTGTCCAGCACTGTAGCTTGCTGGTCATTGAGTAGAACTAGGTCTTAGCATTCACATGGAGATCTCTGGGAGGGCTTTCGCCATTTGTTATTTCATGGAGCCAGGAGGTCTCTGGTGGAGCAATGTCCTGAATGTGGTTCTCCCATTTCAGAGGCTCAGGCTTTACTCCTGGCTGTATCACCAAGACCCTGTCAGCCACATGGCTCAGAATAAAAGGGAGTAAAAAAGAAAAAAAGAAAGAAAATAATAAAATAAAGTTATGAAAATAAAAAATTATTAATAATTAAACAAATTAAAAAGTAATAAAGAAATAGAGAGAAGAAAAGAAAGAAGAGAGCAACCAAACTAAAAAACAAATTCACCAATGTTAACAAGTGCTAAAAACTATCCTAGAAAACAAACAAATGAAACAAAACAAAAAAATGAACAGACAGAACCCCAGGACAAATGGTAAATGCAAAGTGATACAGACAAAATCATGCAAAGAAGCACACACATACAGACCCACAAAAAGAGAAAAAGGAAAAAAAATATATATATATATAATAAAAGGAAGAGAGCAACCAGATCAATAAACAAATCTACCAATCATAATACACTCTAAATACTAAACTAAGATAAACATAAAAACAGAAACAAATTAGATGCAGAAAGCTAAACCCAAGTCTACAGTTGCTCCCAAAATACACCACCTCAATTTTGGGATTATTCGTTGTCTACTCAGGTATTCCAGAGATGCAGGGTACATCAAGTTGATTTTGGAGATTTAATCCACTGCTCCTGAGGCTGCTGGGAGAAATTTCCCTTTCTCTTCTTTGTTCACACAGCTCCTGGGGTTAATCTTTGGATTTGGCCCCGCTTCTGCGTGTATGTCACCTGAGGGTGTCTATTCTTTGCTCAGAGAGGATGGGGTTAATGTAGCAGCTGATTAGGGGGCTCTGGCTCACTCTGGCTGGGGGCAAGGAGGGGTACGGAATGTGGGGTGAGCCTGTGGCAGCAGAAACCGGCATGACATTGCAACAGCCTGAGGTGCCCTCTATGTTCTCCCGGGGAAGTTGTCCCTGGATCACAGGACCCTGGCAGTGGCGGGCAGCATAGACTCCCAGGAGGGGAGGTGTGGAGAGTGACCTGTGCTTGTACACAGGTTTCTTGGTGGCTGCAGCAACAGCCTTAGTGTTTCATGCCTGTCTCTAGTGTCTGGGCTGATAGCCGTGGCTCACGCCCATCTCTGGGGCTCGTTTAGGCGGTGCTCTGAATCCCCTCTCCTCTCACACCCTGAAACAATGGTCTCTTGCCTCTTAGGCAGGCCCAGACTCTTTCCCGGGCTCTTTCACGGCTAGCCGTTGTGCACTAGCTCCCTTCAGGCTGTGTTCACACAGCCAACCCCAGTCCTCTCCCTGGGATCTGACCTCCAAAGCCCGAGCCTAAGCTCCCAGCCCACCCCCACCGCCCCCCTGGCGGGTGAGCAGACAAGCTTCTCAGGCTGGTGAGTGCTGGTCACCACTGATCCTCTGTGCAGGAACCTCTCCGCTTTGCCCTCTGCACCCTTGTTGCTGCACTCTCCTCCATGGTTCTGAAGTTTCCCTCCCCCTCCACCCACCCCCTGTCTCCACCAGTGAAGGGGCTTCCTAGTGTGTGGAAATGTTTCCTTCTTCACAGCTCCCTTCCAGAAGTGCATATCCCATCCCTATTTTTTTGTCTGTTTTTTCTTTTTTCTTTTGCCCTACCCTGGTACATGAGGAGTTTCTTGCCTTTTGGGAGGTCTGGGGTGTTCTGCTAGCATTCAGTAGGTGTTCTATAGAAGTTGTTCCATATGCATATGTATTTTTGATGTATTTGTCGGGAGGAAGGTGATCTCCATGTCTTACTCCTCCGCCATCTTGAAGGTCTCTTCCGGACCTTGCTGTTTGGGTGTTGAATTTGTCAAAGGCTTTTCTGCAACTATTGAGATGATTATATGATTTTTATTTTTTAATTTGTTAATATGGGGTATCTCATTGATTGATTTGCAGATTTTGATCCATTTTTGTATCCCTGGGATAAATCCCACTTGATCATATTGTATTACCCTTTTAATATATTGTTTAATGTATTGTTGTGGATTTTTGCATCTATAATTATTAGTGATATTGGCCTGTGATTTTCTTTTTTTAGATATCTTTGTCTGGTTTTGGCCTCATAAAATGAAATTTGAAGCATTCCTTCTTCAGCAGTTTTTTGGAATAGTTTGAGAAAAATGGGTGTTAACTCTTCTTTAAATGTTTATTAGAATTCACCTGTGAAGATATCTGGTCCTTGAATTTTGTTCATTTTTGTTTATTACAGAGTCTATTTTATTACTTGTAATTGGTCTGTTGGTATTTTCTATTTCTTTCTGGTTCAGTCTTGAGGGATGGTACATTTCTTGGAATTTGTCTATTTGTTATAGGTTGTCCATTTTATTTGTGTATAAATGTTTGTAGAAATCTCTTATTATCATTTGTATTTCTGTGGTGTCAGTTGTGTCTTATCCTTTTTCATTTCTAATTTTATTGATTTCAGCTCTCTCTGTTTCTTGATGAGTATCTCTAAAAGTTTATCAATTCTGTGTATCTTTTCAAAGAACAAGCTCTTAGTTTCATTGATCTTTTCTATTTGTTTTAGTCTCTATTTAGTTTATTTCTATTCTGATCTTTATGATATCTTTCTTTCATTTAACTTTGAGTTTTGTTTGTTCTTTTTCTTGTTACTTTAGGTGTGAGGTTATGTTGTTTGATATTTTTCTTTTTTCCTGAGTTAGGCTTGTATCACTATACAATTCCTTTTAGAAGTGCTTTTGCTGTGTTCCATAGTTTTTAGATTGTTCTGTTATAATTTTCATTTGTCTCCTGGTGTTTTATGATTTCTTCAGTGATCTATTGGTTGTTTAGTAGCATATTGTGTAGCCTCCATGTGTTTGTGTTTTTGCAGTCTTTTTTTCTCAAAGGTGATTTCTAGTCTCATAGTGTTGTGGTCGGACAAGTTACTTGATATAATTTCAGTTTTATCTAATTTAATGAGACATTTTGTGGCCTGGCATGTGATATATCCTGGAGAATTGTTCCATGTTTACTTGAAAAAATATGTATTCTGCTGCTTTTGGGTAGAATAGTGTATATATATTTCTTAAGTCCTTCTAGCCTAATGTGTCTTTTTTTTTTTTTTTTTTTCTGTGGTACGTGGGCCTCTCACCATTGTGGCCTCTCCCGTTGCGGAGCACAGGCTCCGGACGCGCAGTCTCAGCAGCCATGGCTCACGGGCCCAGCTGCTCCGCGGCATGTGGGATCTTCCCAGACCGGGGCACGAACCTATGTCCCCTGCATCGGCAGGTGGACTCTCAACCACTGCGCCACCAGGGAAGCCCTGGCCTAATGTGGCTTTTAAGGCCAGTGTTTCCTTATTGATTTTCTTTGTGGATGTTGTGTCCATTGATGTACTAGGGGTGTTAAAATCCCCTACTATTATTGTACTATTATTGTCTTATTGTGAACTTCTCTCATTATATCTGTTAATATTTGTTTTATGTGTTTAGGTGCACCTTTGTTGGATGTATATATACTTACAATTGTTATATCTTCTTGGATCAATGCCTTGATCATTGTGTAATGTCCATCTTTGTCTCTCGTTGTTCTTTGTTTTAAAGTCTACTTTTATGGATATAAGTATTGCTACCCTGTCTTTCTTTTCATTCCCATTAGCTGTAATAACTTTTTCCATTCCCTTACTTTCAGCATGTGTGTGTCTTTAGATCTGAAGTGAGTCTCTTGTACACAGCATATATATGGGTCTTGTTTTTGTATCCATTTAGCCACTCTGTGTCTTTTGATTGGAGCATTTAGTTCATTGACATTTAAAGTGATTATTGATAAGTATGTATTTAGAGTTATTGGTTTGTTTTTGTAGTTCTTTTTTGTTCCTTTCTTCTTCTTTTGCTCTCTTCCCTTGTGATTTGATGACTATCTTGAGTGTTATGCTTGGATTTCTTTCTTTCTGTGTGTGTGTGTGCATGTGTGTGTGTGTGTCTATTATAGATTTTTGGTTTCTGGTTACTATGAGGTTTGTATATTGCAGTCTGTCTCTCTCTGTCTCTCTCTCTGTCTCTCTCTCTGTCTCTCTCTCTCTCTCTCTGATTATTTAAGTTTCTGATTTCATAAGTTTAAACACATTTTAACAACCTTGCATTTTTACTCCACCCCTCCATGTTTACCATTTTTGATATCATATTTTACATCTTTTTTTGTGTATCCCTTAACTATGTATTGTATATATAGATGATTTCATTCCTTTTCTCTTTTAACCTTTCTACTAGCTTTATACATGCTTGATTTTTTACCTTTACTGTATATTTGCCTTTACCCATGATATTTTTCCTTTTATAATTTTCATATTTCTACTGTATCCTTTTGTTTTTCATTTAAAGAGGTCTGTTTATTTCTTGCAAAGCTGCTTTTATGGTGCTGAACTCTTTTAGCTTTTGCTTGTCTGTAAAACTTCTGTAAAACTGTTCTTTCCATCAAATCTGAATGAAAGCTTTGTTGGGTAGAGTATTCTTGGCTGTAGGTTTTTCCTTTTCATCAGTTCAAATATTTCATGCCATTCCCTTCTAGTCTTTAGATTTTCTGCTGAAAAGTCAGTTGATAGCCTTATGGCCATTTCCTTGTACCTAACTGACTGCTTTTTCCCTCACTGCTTTTTAATATTCTCTCTTTATCTTTACTTTTTGCTATCTTAATTACAAAGTGTCTTGGTGTGGTCCTCTTTGGATTGACCCTGTTTTGGACTCTCTCTGCTTCCTGGACATGGATGTCTGTTTCCTTTCCCAGTTTAAGGAGCTTTTCAGCTAGTATGTCTTCAAATATATTCTCTGCCACTTTCTCTTCTCTTCCTGGGACCCCTATAATGCAAATGTTAATATGCTTGATGTTGTAAATGTTTCTTAAACAGTCCTTATTTCTTTTTATTCCTTTTCCTTTTTTTTTGTTCAGCTTCAGTGATTTATGCTAATCTGTCTTCCCACTCACTGATCAGTTCCTCTATATCATCTGAACTATTGATTATTCCTTCTAGTGTATTTAAATATTTCAGTTATTGTATTCTTCATCTCAGTTTGGTTCTTCTTTTTTTTTCTAACACTTTATTAAAAACTTCTGTCTTCTCACTCTGCTCATCCATTCTTCTCTTGAGTTCTTTGAGCATCTCTATGATCATTACGTTGAACTCTTTATTGGGTAGATTGCTTATCTCCACTTCACTTAGTTCTTCTTCTGGGATTTTATCTTTTTTCTTCAGTAGGAACATATTTCTCTGTTGCCTCAGTTTGCCTAAATTGTTGTTTTTATTTCTATGTATTGGTAGGTTGATTACTCTTCTAGACCTTGGAGAAGTTGCCTTTTATAAGAGACCTCCTATGCTTCCCAGTAGCACACTCCCCTCTGCTCATTAGAGTTATATGCTCTAGGGTGTCCCCTATGTGGACTGTGTGGATCCTTCTGTTATGACAGGCTGCCTACTGTGGTTGGTCTGGTAGGTGTGACTGACCCCCATTCCAGTTGGTTGCCAGGCCTTACCTTGTGCAGAGGCTGTCAGTGCTGGTGGGCAGGGCTGGGTTTGGAGCCGCTGCTGGGCAGAGACATGTTCCAGAGTAAATGATTGTGGCTCTTGGAGTTCTGGATCTACCGTTGGCCTGCTGGTGGATGGGACTGGTTTCTGACATGGTTGGCTGCAGGTTCCATAGTGTTGAAAGCTGGTGGTGGCTTCCTGGTGAGTGGGACTGGATCCTGGGCCAGATGGCTGTGGGATCCAAGGTGTCTCAGAGCTGGCATTGGCCTGCTGGTGGGTGGGGCATTGCGAAGACATGTCCTGAGACTGGTGTCAGCCTGTTGGTAGGGGCAGGGGCTGAGGCCCATGGCATCCCAGAGCTAGAGCTTGCCTGCTGGTGGGGTTTTTGGCTGCAAGACCCTGAGGTCCTGGAGCTGGTGTTGGTCTGCTGGTGGGTACAGCCAGATCCCAGGGTGGCTGCCTGAGGGGCCCAAGGTTGCCAAATCTCCTGTTGGCATGCTGTTGAGCAGAGCTGGGTCCCAGAAAGTCCCAGAGTTGGTGCTACCCTGCTGGTGTCTGGGCTATTTCCTGACATAGTAAACTATGTGGCTATGGTGGTCCTAGGGCTGGTGCCTGCCCACTGGTGGGTGAGGCTGTTCCCAGGACTAGTTCTGGTCCATTGGTGGGTGGAGCTGCGTCCTGAGGTCTCCGGCTATAGGGTCCTCAGAGTCCCGGTGCTAGTGCCATTGTACTAGTGTGTGAGCCCAGGTCTTATGACCTCTGATGGGCAAGGCTGGGTCCTGGCGCTAGTAAGCTAGAGTGAGGATTCCAAAAAGGCACTTGCCAGCACTGGAGTCCTTGTTGTAGAACAAGCTTCCAAAAATAGCTGTCTCTGGTGTCTGTATCCTCAGGGTGAGCTCCATTTGCCTCCTGCTTCTCCTGGAGGCTCTCCACGATAAGCAGGTAGGTCTGACCCAAGCTCCTGTCAAATTACTGCTTTTGCCCTGTGTCCTGGAGCACATGAGGTTTTATGTGAGTCCTTTAAGTGTGGAGTTCATTTCCCACAACCCGCTGGCTCTCCCAAAAGTAAGCTCTCCTGGCCTTCAAAGTCAAATGTTCTGGGGGCTCTTCTTCCAAGTGCAAGACCCTTGAGCTGGAGAGTCTGATGTGGGGCTCAGACCCCTCACTCCTTGGGGAGAACCTCTGCAATTGTAATTATCCTCCTGCTCATGGGTCACACACCTGGGGGTATGGGTCTTGATTATACTGTGTCTCTACCCTTCCTACCCCTTTCATTGTGGTTCCTTTTTTATATGTTTAGTGGTAGAATATCTTTTTTGCTAGTCTTTTGATCCTTCTCATCAATAGTCATTCTGTAAATAGTTGTAATTTTTGTGTGCCTGTGGGAGGAGGTGAGCTCAGGGTTTTCCTGTTCTGCCATGTTGGCCACTCCCCCATACTACATTTTCTTTAACCATTTCTCCATCGATGGACACTTAGGTTGTTTCCATATCTTGGCTGTTGTAAATAATGCTGTGTGATTTCACTCACATGTGGAATCTAAAAAAAGACACAAACAAACAAAATAAAAACAAACTTATAGATACAGAGAACAGATTAATGTTTACTAGAGGGGAGAGGGAGTGGGGGCGTGTGCAAAATGGGTGGAGGAGGTCAACTGTATGGTGATGAATGGCAACTAGACTTGTGGTGGTGATCACATTTTAGTATATACAGATCTTCAATTATAATTCTGTACACTTGAAATTTATATAATAATAAACATTAAAAGAATGATTTTCAAATGTTTTCTCGTGATACTCATAGCAATCCTGTAAGCTTAGCATTAATATTTCTTATTAACAGATGAAGAAAATGACTGTT
Organism: Orcinus orca; assembly: GCF_937001465.1. NCBI lineage: Eukaryota > Metazoa > Chordata > Mammalia > Artiodactyla > Delphinidae > Orcinus > Orcinus orca. Next base: position 75,848,890 of record NC_064580.1, read on the forward strand.
CAAGAATTTAAATGATTTGCCTCAAATCTTAGAGACAGTAAGGGGTGGAGTCAGAATTTCAAAGCCCAGGTCTCTTGACCATTAATACCATAACTTTACAAATATACTGAGCTATATCTTTCATACAAAAACTTGACATTGAAAATTGAGGCTATAAATCTTCAGGGTCATATCAGAACTGCTTAAGTTAAATATGAGAGATAGGATGTGTCATGTTTTGGAAGAAGGAAATTCTTGGAATAATACATATAATTAACTGTTGGTGATTGTATAACTTCAATAAAATAAAACCTTGATCTTCTCCTTTCCTTTTTTGATCATTCTTATAGACGTTTACAGTGTGGGACAGCTATTATAATTAGATATAGCTATGATTTTCTCTCCAAGAAGTATAAAAAAATCCTTTGAATGATTGCAACTTACTTTTCCTATAGAAAAAGGTAACAGTTATAAACTGTTTCTTGTGACAACTCTTGAGTGAATTACTTTGATATATCTGGCTAATGAATTAATATGATTAAGTTAATGAGAAATAGAAATGTTGCCAAAACCCATTGGTCTGGCTGTAATGCTTCTCCACATTTACAGTTCTAGCTTCCCCCTGTGTTGAGAGGATAAACACACACTGTCACTGTGATAAATGATATATTGCATATTGTCCTGCTTTCCATCTGGTCAATACTCAAACCATCCCCAAATGAGAAATCTCATAAAAATCACATTGTCGCAGGACAAGTCTAGTGGGTTGTAGAAAGATATATTTGCCTTTCCAGGACCCATACCCCAACCCTGTCTTCTCAATTGTAGGCAACGTACATGAAATGAAATATACAACTCTTCACCTACTACATGTGTCACTCTTTCAGTATCTGCTCTTTACGCTGGCTTGTTTTTTCCCAGGGAAGAAAGAGTCCATTTAAGTAGCACAATAAAACTTTCCATTGTACAATATGCCTGACAGATGATAAGCTACTTTGTCACCACTTTATTTTATTGGCGGCAGTGGAGGGCTGTATTGAAATAACCCATTATAATACTAAAGCATGTAGTTAAGTTAATCAAAAAATATTCTGTATAGTTATTAAAAATACACTGAGTATCAATCATTCAAGGAACCCTACAGAACAAAATATTGAATACATTTCATACTATTTTCAATTAAAGAGGTTAAGGGTAATAAGATTTAGCACCTATAGGCATCATGTTCATATTGTGACCAGAAATGAGTAACAAAAATTAGCCTCGATACCTGGTTCCCACCTCTAAAAAAATCTATAGACCACCAGATATCTTTCTTTTATTATCAGCCAAAAGTTGGGGGTAGAGATTGATTACTGTGGTGTTGGAGGTGGTGAAAAAATTTTGTGTGACTTCTTTGTTTCCCTTTTTGAAATGTATAAACTCTGGATCATATTTTGAACTCATTTTTTTATAATCAATAGAGGCAAAATCCTGCGAGTTCTCAAAATGGAAAGAAAATTGTTGTGTTTTTGTACACATGCCTGAGTCAATGTAGAGAGTGCACAAATATAGATCTTAAAAATGTTACTAATTTGTGCTTTTAGTCTCTGAGTGCTTTCACTTAATCCTTTTAATGTATACCTGAAAGTACCAGGTGAGAAGTTTTTTAAATCTTTCTGTAAAATAAATCTAGGTTAGCAAATCATTTAATATTCTACTTACATTAACATTGGAAATAAAAGTTATAATTCTGACTTTAAATGACAACATAAAAAGGACCAGTTAAACTCTGAGTTTTCTCTTTTGTCTGATTCCTCAAAAGTAATGTTTTCTTTTTCAGTATTGTTACTTCTGTAACCCAAGGACCAACAGAGAAGAACTATTTTTTTAACCATATAAAATACCCTTTCCCCCTTGTATCCCATGTGAAGGTACATAAAGTTACTTAAATCACTGTAATAAAAATAAATAAAAATATCTATACAGGATAGCAATGAATATTAAATTGAAGTCAGGGTGAGAAAAGATGGGGAGTTTTTCACATAGACTGGCATTGGTGAAAAAGGGCAATTGGCAATAATCAATTGGTGGATAGAGGGTCATCATATGCAACTGAGGATTGTTGCCTATGTATCTTTATTTGAAAAAGATTGAGAATATTCCTTGCTAAAAATACATTCTTTTTAAAAAGCTTTTTTTTTGGTGACATAACTTTCATAGAATAAACTGTACATATCTAAATGTACAATTTGGTGCTTTGACATATGTGCATACCCACGAAACCATCATCACAATCAAGATTGTGAACACATTCAATACCCTAAACTTTCCTATTTCCCCAACCATACTTCCCTGTCTGTCTCCCAGGCAACCACCAATCTGCTTTCTGTCACTATAGCTTGTATTTTCTAAACTTTTATATGAAGGGAATCATAGAACATGCATTATTTTTGTCTAATTTCTTTTACTTAGCATAATTATTTTCAGATTCCAAGTTGTTGTGTGTATTAATAGTTCTTTCATTTTTATTGCTGAGTAATATTTCATGGTATGGATATACCACAATTTATTCCTACATTTCCCTCTTGTAGATATTTGAGTATCTAAGTTTTTGGCTATTGTGAATGACATTGCTTTAATCCTTTGTTTACCCATTTTTCTGTGGATATGTATTTTCATTTCTCTTGAATAAATATGATACTGGGATTACTTGGTTGTATGGTAAGTGTATGCTTGAGTTTATAGGTAACTTTAAAACTGTTTTTTAAAGTTGTACAATTACATTCCCATCAGCAATGTGTAAAAGTTTCAGGTGTTCATATAATTTCTCACAGTTGGGGTGGTTGGTTTTAGAAATACATTCTTTGACAATCTATCCCTAAATCCTGAATTCAAGCCTTTGCACAAAATACTGTCCTGTTTAAAGGTTAATCCTTGAATTAAAGTAAGTCATACATTGTTTAATCATGAGACCTTAGTATAAATGGCTATCTATTTCTGCCTAAATGCAGGATTATAGTCAATGAGGAATGAAGATTGAGGATCAAAGTGAAGGGCCTATCCTTCCGGGGTGATAAGTGGTTTCTTTCTGTGCAACATCATGGACCTTGACATTGTGAAGTAGAACAAAAGAAGGGGCAGGGGAGAGAAGCCAATACTAGAGAGATAGGAAAGGTAACCCAAACAAATTCTTCCTACCTCATGGTTTGCCTAGAGTCATCGCAGGGTAGAATTAGACAAATATTTTCAAGCTGAAAGTTGGAATCATACATTTTATGACTTTCTTATTTCACAGTTTACTCTTTGATTGGGATCACACTTGAAAGCTGAAATAGATATTTCTGGGGAAAAAAAGCATCTTCCCATAAGGGTAAAGAAGAAAAATAATTTTTTGAATTCATTTATGTGAAGGGCTTTATGTACAGACCACATACTTTGGGCTTAGATGCTTTGGTCACAAGGGGTAAAAAGCCCAAGTCTAGTTTTTCAGGAAAAGCTCTCAAGATATTACACCTCACTGTGAAAGTGTGAGTTGAATTAAAAGCTTAATTAAACTAATTAGATAAATGGATTAGTAGCAAAGAACATTGTCCTTAAACTGTGAGAAATGTGTGGTATTCCATCACACTATCAAAGGAAAACTGAAGTTTGAAGTCAAACATTTTCTGGTGTGTATTTTAGTGAAGAATATATGGTCTATGGAAGTGGACCTTTATATTTTCTGAGCATAACTTCTATGCCTACTACTTAAAATAAAAAAAAAAAACTTTTGTGTGTCCCAGGCTGATATTGATATCTGTACATTTGATTTTATTTTAGGACTACAATATCTGTTGAGTGTTTTGTGAAAGATAACTAAAATGACCGAGGGTGTGGAGAGGCTTGCATAGGAAGCAAGTTAAAATAAATTGCACACTTTATGCAAGATAGTTAAAATTTAGAAGAGAATATGGTCTAAGTATACTAGCCTCTTAAAGACATGTACTGAGTGATTGAAGACCTGTTTACTAATTTTCATAATATGAAATAAGTATCTTGAAGATTGGAGGAGGATATAGGAGTAATACTTGAAAACTTTATAGGCTGAAAAGGAGAGAAAGATATTGATTTTCTGGTTTAGAAGTGTGTTTGTCTCAGTTATAGTCCAGTGAATTGTCTGTTAGACTTATTCAGATAACAAAGTCATAGAGAATGATTAAGAAATCTTAGGAATGTTCATGATAAACCCATTTTTCCCCCAAAGGTGACATTTGTTGAAGTAAATGATCATGATTTCCCACAAATCATCCTTGGGTGTCCTGTTAGAGGTAGAACAAAAGAAAGGCCTATTTTCTCTTGACATTGTTTACATTGTTCATTTCTAAAGAAATAACATTGTTTAAAAGAGGTATGCAAAATAAAGTTCTTTTTGTCCTTTTGTATGTTTTTGAGGAATTCCAGCTAAAAATATATGTTTGTTTAAATATTACTTTTGTTCATTTGAACAGCAATGAACACTCCTTTAATAAGTTACATATTCAAATTTATTTTATATTAGTAATTTACAACTAACAGTAATTGATATATTGTGGTTTTCCAAAAATTTAACATAAAAATTAACTGAAGATAAAATGCAAAGCTTCCAAAGTTGTGTCCATGTTTAAAATCCCAAAAGGAGAGTACTTTAACATTAGTCCTAGTTGTAGTCGACAGATCAACCCTTCTGTAGTCAACCCTCCTGTAACACTTCTGATCTTTCAAAAATACAAATCTCTTATTACCCCTTGCTTGAAACTCTTCTATGGCTTTTTATTGACAGCAAAATAAAGTTCGTTAACATGGAAAAAGAGTCTTTCTGATCCAGGATCAGCATAACTTTTTACCATCATCTCCTACAACTCCTTCCTCAGTCACCATGTACTGTATAACCTCATTAAACTTCTCTCTACTCTTCAGATACCCCATGCTCTTCCACACATCCATGACTTTCTGTATGCTCTTCCCTCTGGTCTGCTCTACTTATGAAGGTGAGCAAAAGCTATTACGTCAAAACAGAATCTCTTTTGACATAGGAATGTCTGAATTAGCATAGCAAGATATTAATTGTATACAATTATTTTATTATCTTTAAAATAAAATACTTGAATATTGTGACCATTTCTGTCAATTTACTATGAGTATCAAGCTCTTTCAACAAAAGTATTTAATGAATACTTACTGAGCGTGATTTACATTTTTGACTCTTACAACCTCTTTGGTGTCACTAATTTATGCCATTTTAAGGTTTTGATTCCAGAAGGGCAGGAATAATGATGCCACATAAAGCCAAATAATATCTCTGGTGTGTCAAATGTGTGCAAAAGTAAGAACTTCTATGATGCAATCTCCATTGATTTGATTACTTGAAAAAAGGCACTGCAACCTTTGTGAAGTCCTAGGAATTACTTACTACACATGCTCTGTTACCCAGAAAAGTGGACTGACAACTTGAGACTGTTAAAAGTACTCTGGAACATTGATTTATCTGCTAGCAGCTCCCCTGTAGCCTGATTACTTTTTAATTTTTAGTTTATTAATTTGAAGCCCCAGCCATTTGTCTGCAGTATTGCATGATGGAGTTGGGGAGAGCAGCTGGAAGGAAAGTAGAAATCAAAGATGGTGGAGGGAAAGTACCCCAAGATGAAGGTTCACCACAGTATGGCTACCATTGTATGAAGTTACAGAAAGGGAGGGAAGAAGTTAATTGTCCATTTGTATTTGTCTAGCTAGTAAAAAATGTGGGTTGTATGCAGTGTTTCCATTCACAGCATAGGAAACTGAAGAAGTTGTGAATTTTATCACCTGGGTTGGGTATAGTAGGATGACAAAGAAATAGATAAGGAATTAACTAATTGTTTGAAAGGGACAACATCTCTTCTCTTTCATTAACATTCTTCCATATTAATCAAACAAAAATAAAAACCTATGTGCATTGAAGTCTGTATGCCCAACATTTTGTAATCGAGTCCTACTGGCCAGACCATATTCACCTTGGGCTAAACCATGCATTAGATTACACTTATATTTCTTGGCAGACTCAGGAGTACTCCTCTTTCTTTCTATGGTTGATCCATCTAAGAATGACCTAAAACTCTATTTCATGTAGCCCCATGACTTTACTAAAATGCCATTTCTTTTTTAATTGTTTATTTTCTTTTATGGATCTTCAGTATTTGACTGTGTCTTTCTTCTTGAAAACCTTATATGCTTTTGGTTTTATGATTGTACACTATTCCTAATTTTTCTCTTAATCCATCCCATTTTCTGCTTACTCCATTTTTGTACCGTTTAAATATTATTTCTGGCAACTTATTAACTACTTTTTATTTTAAATTGTTTATCTTTTTTCAAAATAATTAATCTTGAATTTTCAATTTGTCTCATCAAATTTACCCTGATCCTCAACTAAATATAAAGGAAATCCAGTTATCTGACTACACTGAACTTGTTTATAATTTTCCTGTCACACACAAATTTCCTTAGTAAAAGCAAAGAGATGAAAGGGACAGCCAATATGTAGAAATTTCTCAATTAATTGTGATATGCCAAACAATACATAATTTAAAAATTATTCATAACTCGTTTTACAAAGCATTGTTTTTTTTAAAAAAAATATGTTTTTTGAGGTGGAAGTAGTAACTTCATCTATGGAATGTCTCATTCATTCAACTCATTTACTTAGTATTTAGTTAGTGGGGATTTGAAGTTTAGTATAACATGACACCTGCCTTCAAATAACTCACCTTCCAAGTTGGGAGAGTGTCTCAATAAACTTGCAGTTATGAGATAATTGTATTTAGGTCTCTTTGCATATGAAAGAGAGGGCACCATAAAAGAGAGACTGAGAATGTTTTAGACCAAAGAAATAATTTTGTGATTGAAATTTTTGAATGTGTAGGGAGACAAAGGAGTTTACCATAAGAGTAATGGTGGGGGGCACATTTCTCTAAGTATAACGAGTGAAAAATGGAGAGAGTCATGACATACTTTCCAAAATACAGATATCAGTGTTCACCATAGGTATGTGTCCTTTTGAGGACAGCTCCATAAAAAAGACCTCGAGTGTATCACCTTCCTACTTTCATTTTATAATAGCTTGAATCAGTTTGTTTTGTTGCTGATGATGATTACTCTCTTAAGCATGCGTAGTACCTTAGAAATTTAAAAGAACTTTGGTGACTACTACCACATTAAATCCTTCAAGGTAAAGTGGAGTATTTATCTTAACATTTTTGCTGATAATGAAACTGAGGCCTAGACAAATTAAATGGTTTGCTCAAGAATACAGAGTTGGGACTTCTCTGGTGGCACAGTGGTTAAGAATCCGCCTGCCAATGCAGGGGACATGAGTTCGATCACTGGTCTGGGAAGATCCCACATGCTGTGGAGCAACTAAGCCCGTGCACCGCAACTACTGAGCCCACACGCCACAACTACTGAAGCCCACGTACCTAGAGCCTGTGATCCGCAACAAGAGAAGCCACTGAAATGAGAAGCCCGTGCACCGCAATGAAGAGTAGCCCCAGCTCGCTGCAACTAGAGAAAGCCTGCACGCGGCCAAGAAAAAAGAATACAGAGGTAATAGCAGTAGAATCAGAATAGAAATATAACTTTTCTGGGTCCATATTTAGTGCTCTTACAATGGCAAAAAAGTGAAAACTGCTATGTTGAGAACTGAGTGCATTTAAATGTGAGGCACACAAAGGTGTTATATAACTAGCTCTATGACTGTGAGCCTATTTTTCTTTCTTTTCTGTACCTGACTTTCCTCACCTGTAGAAAGAAGATAACAATAGGGCTGGCCTAATAAATGTGATGTAAGAGTTAAATGATATTATGCATGTAAATAACTTAGCATGGTGTCTGGAATAATAAGCATTCAATAATGGTCGGCTATTACTATCATTATTATTATTTGGGAAATATGACTTAAAATCATGTAGCCATGGCATAAAGATACTATATTACAGCTGATCCATCTGAAAGGGGGTCTTTCCATTTACAACTTCACTTGGGAGGTTTAAGAATCAGCAAAAATAATTTTAAAAAATGAATGATTGTAAAATTATGGTCATAAAGCAGTCCCATTTTTCTCAACTTAGAAAAGTTATAAAATAATGTTATGTTTAGCTCTGATAAACTCAATACATCTTAAAAAAAATCTCTGTCTAAACATAACATTATTTGATTTTTTTGTCTGGGCATTTTAGAAAATGTATTGGGTTGGCCAAAAAGTTCATTCAGGTTTTCTGTAACATGAAAAACCCGAATGAACATTTTGGCCAACCCAACATTTGATTCATCATTTTTCCACTACTGGGTAGTTGCTGCCTGCCAATTTCCAGATAGTCCTAAGTACCTCTCAATTGACCTTTTTCTACATATGAGGAAAATCAGGAGTAGCCAGCACATACAAATATTCAGCAGTTTATACTGGGCCTACTACTCTCTGAAATAAAATGCCAGGAAGTTCACAAACTAAGAAACAGGATGTAGAATGTGAAAGACCCTGAGGACAGAGGCTACAACCATCATGGAAAGAAAATATGCATCACCTAACCTGTGTGAGAAACATTAGCAGCTTCACATCCATTTTTGTAACCACATTTGTATGCATAAGAAGTAGCCCAATCAGGAGAGTCATTGTCAAGTATGAAGAGTGATACCATGTGTCTTGATCTCTTCTGCTGGCATAGTCAGTACAGTCACATCTTTTGGCGAATACCCAAACTATGGCTGCTGATCTGGAAGTTAAATTGCTGGACCAGTAGCTGTTCCTCAGTTGGAAAATGGTACGAGTTATTTATTTATTTATTTATTTATTTATTTATTTATTCATTCATTCATTCATTAATGTAGCATAGAGCTGATTCACTTAGTTTCAAAATTACAAACTCCAAATTAGATAAATATTTGCTTTATGTTGTAATTTTTAGTGTTATGATCACTATAATTTGTTGCTATTCTGACAGGCTGTGAAAAAGATGTGAGTCTTTACTACATAAAAATACAATAAATTAACGGAAACTACTGTGCTAGAGAAGTAATAGTCCATATGTTTATGAATGCTGATGGGATGCCTGGTTGGCATCCAGGAATGTTAGGTCTAAACAAAGTTTTCATCCAATAATGAATATCATCTCTCACTCTTTGGTCCTGATGAGCCAAGGGACTGAAATATTCGTGACCAAATGCTTACCTGTGAAAAAGCCATGTATTGCAAAAATGTGGGTGCTAATATAATGATTACAGTGTTTAGTTAATCCTATAAGTCAGAAACACATTGATATGCAAAGCAGATTTCCTTTCTTGCTGTAAAATCAATTTTTTGACTGAAAACATATCAGGTTCTCATTCCTACAGTATTGAATTTACAAAACGCAAGAGAATATGTAACTGTTGCTTGATGATATTAGAATGTGTGCTCCATATCACACAGTTTTGGCCTCTGTGATAGTGCTTCTTTACTTCTATAATGAATAATAGTTGCTTTCTTCCCACCCCAGTTTATGGGCTCACTGTGGTCCAAGTCTGTTTTATTCCCTCCCATTCCCCCTCCCCACCAATGTCTAACATTGTATATTACCTTTAATAGTTGCTGAATATGTGTTTGTTGAATTGAAATATGCATATAAAGATATGCATATCACATATCTAGGCTAAACTTGAACAAAGAGTTTAAATTTGGTTACCTATTAACTCTTTGTCCTTGATAAAAGACAACCCAGGTTTCCTTGGGTTAACATTTATACACCTTAGTTTGTAAAATGGAAAAAGGAAAAAGTCTGATTTTAGTCCAAGAATTATTATCAAAAAGCCAGGCAAAGAGATCAATAATACTAAATTTATTTAAGATTATATTTGTGAGAAAAAATAATAGATAACATTTATTGAATACTTTGAATATCCAGTACTGTACTATACACACAACATCTCATTTAATCTTCACAACAACTATATGAGATAGGTACTGTTATTATTTTGATGTTATAGATAAAGAAATTATACCACACTAGTATGGGGGGTGGTGATGTGATTTTTCCCAGGAAACGATCTGCCATAAATGTTGGCCATAAGATTTCAACCCAGGAGTCCTGACTCCAGAGCTTGTACCCTTAACCCTTGCATTTTTTGGAAAAAAGGAGGTTTTTTTTTTTTTTGAGTGTTAGGGGATGATTAATCATTATCTTAAGAATTTGCTACTTTTTACATTTTAGAATAAATACTCCATCTCCAGCCAATACTTGCCCTATGATTTCACTATGAACAGTTTGTTTGATTGCAGAGATAGTGATGGAAAGATGGAGGACACTTGTCTGCCTTTTGTCTATGTCTCTGCTTGTTTGCTTCTCCACTGGACAGGTGAGGGTAGAAAAAGAAAGCAAAATTCCCTGGAGCAAGAGTAAGGTATCAGATTTATTCTGCATTTCAATCACCCTTCCACTCAATAACACAGATAATCTAAAATTTAATATAATCCCTCCAGTCTGAAAAACATAACTAAGGGCAAAAATGTTAAAGTGATTTAGAGCCCATGGTCTTTTTTGTAAACAATAAAATTTTCATCCAACTCTTAGTCTATTTTGGCAAGTTAAATGCATAATGTTACTCTTATTTTCATACCTGTAATTTAAATTAGGAGTGAGACATTTTTTAGGAAAAAGTTGTTAAGAACAGATCATATATATATATATTTTTTCTTTAGTCTCCAACATTCCATTTTTTATTTTTATTTTTTTAACATCTTTATTGGAGTATAATTGCTTTACAATGGTGTGTTAGTTTCTGCTTTATAACAAAGTGAATCAGTTATACATATACATATGTTCCCATATCTCTTCCCTCTTGCATCTCCCTCCCTCCCACCCTCCTTATCCCACCCCTCTAGGTGGTCACAAAGCACCGAGTTGATCTCCCTGTGCTATGCGGCTGCTTCCCACTAGCTATCTATTTTGCGTTTGGTAGTGTATATACGTCCATGCCACTCTCTCACTTTGTCCCAGCTTACCCTTCCCCCTCTCCATATCCTCAAGTCCATTCTCTAGTAGGTCTGCATCTTTATTCCCGTCTTGCCCCTAGGTTCTTCTGACCATTTTTTTTAAGAACAGATCATATTTCATAATATTTTTTGTATCTGAGAAATATGGGCAGATTAAAAAGTGAACCCTGAAGGGAAAGAATAAACTCAAGAAATGAAAGATATAATCTTTCATAAGTCTTAGCATATTGAAAGAATATTTCTACACTGTCTTATTAAATTAGGCAAGATTACCTTTTCATTTTACTAATGTAGATGGTTTGTGTGGTTGTGTACTTTATTCCTAAGGAAAAAGTGGATGAATCATATCACAGAATAAGAAATAAAACATGGGCTAAAATAGTAGTAATTTAGATGGCATTTAATAGTATTCGTTATTTTTCAATTATTTTTGTAGCAGGTTTTTCCCTTGAATGACTCAATTAATATGGGAATAAATCATGTGCAAATTGATTGGCTATCCCTTTCAAATGCACTATTTCCAAAATTCCACCAGCAGGTGGATTCAGCCTAAGGTGGTCAGTGTTCAGTGTTTGGCTTGGTGAGCTGAACCTCTTGCATCTGAAACCTTGGGGAGGGGCAGATGCCGCTAGGCTGTTGTTTGCCCATATCTACCTTTTTTTCTTTTTTTTTTTTGCAGATTGTAAATCAATTGAACTGTGTCCTCTTTTACTTTCCTTAATATTAGCACGGTGGGACTTGACCTTCTCCGCCCTTGTCATGGTATTGTCAACCTCAACCTCGCTCTTGAAGCCCCTTTATTTAGACATTGGACCTATAGAATATAGAAAAATTTGGGTCACATGCCTGTGGATCAGAGGAACCTGTTTTTAGTGGAGGAGTGAAATCAATGTAACATTCTCCAATGTCCCAGTCTAGTTGTTTTGCCTGATGTCCTTTTGCCATGCCAGAGAGAATCTCTATTACATAAAAGAAAGAGGTTAACTTGTAGAAACAAATGTATATGCATTCAATGAAGTGCTATTGAACACCTACTAGTGCATGGCAATTAAAGTAAACCCTGGGAGTTTCCTTAGATACTATTTATAATTACATTGGTCAGTGGGAATATCTATTATGCATTGGTAATAGATGGAGATACATTTTGCAAAGGTCACCATTTATGAATCAAAGTTTGTATTTATAAGTCATTGATGTTGTTCTCTTAATTGTTCCTATGATCATTTCGACCTTGTCATTTGATGTATTGTTTTGCTTTATGTTGGGATGGTGCTGCCTCAGTCAGCTTTTAGAAGAAATGAAGCCTAAAGTGCTACAGTACACACATACATACCACCACCACCACCATCATTGCCACCACACATACCCCACACACCAAGCAGCTGCTTACAGTAAAACACATTATTGACATGAGTCAATTTTGAGGGAAAGATGGTGTCACAGTGTTTTCCTTTGTACCTTTTCTGGTTGATTTTAAATATGTATTTTAAAATCTATTAGTAAAGGAAGTGAACCTACCATTGTATGGCTGATTGGTATGGGTGGTAATTTGAGGATGTAAGGTGGCTAACTCCTTTTCACAGTACATATTACATGGTAAGGAAAGCACAACAATGCATTAGGAAGAGTTAATTCCTACTATCATTAACGCTCAATGGTTCTGCACATATATGCAGAAAGCTGTTTTTGTTACTCCCTGCACACACTCAGTGCTCAGTGGAGTTCAGTTGACTTGGGCCTAGCAATCACTGAACAGGTGACTTGATTACACTGAAATCAGGCAGAAAATGTCCTCTTCTGGCCACTCAAGTGAATCAGTCAAATTATCGAGTAGCAAAACTAATTCTATGCCTTGGGCCACCAGAGCTGCCACTTTCTATAAGTCAAGCCTTCACTTAGAGTGAAATTGTTTTTAATTTTATTCTCTTTCATTTATTATGCTTATTTCAGTTAATCCATTTAGTGAATGTGAATCAGTCAGTGTGCTTGGGTAGGTTTAGATATGCAACCTCCTCATCTACTGGTGCCAATACTTTAGAGTTGCAATGCATTTAGGAAACATCCAAAATTTATTATGATTCATACCGTTATTAAATACAAACAATGCTATGATTTTAAAATGAGGCACAATGAATGGGGAAGAAAAGATTAAATAAGATGAGCTTTAATGAAATTTTACTCCTACTAAATTTTTCTTAATAGAAGTACAGACACAAGCTTTAGAAAATGGGACATACTTTCAGTTAAATACAGATTCTTAAGTGAGAGATAATTTACTCTTGGTTAAACAAACAGTGCCTCCTGCCCATCTCTGAAGCAAACCTCCATCCAGTTTCTTACCCACTTTTGAATTTCTGGATCAGATTTAACTCTTTTTAACAGAATCATTGTTATATTTGTGCATATGTGTAGAAATTAAAGTGCACAATAGAATCCTTATATGCATATCAACTTCTATTTATCATTTGAATGGGACAAAGAAAATGTAACATCTTAAAATATGTAACAAAAATTTTATGTAACATGCAGTTTTCTGTCCACTTCTGCTTATTGCTTGTATGTAATAGGAAAATGTACTATTTTGTAGCAGTCAAAAACCTGAACTTGAGACAAACATTTTAAAGAATAGCCAGTAGTTGCATATATTTCTGTGATTGGGAGCATTTTCTTAGTGACGTGGTAGACTATTTGAAGATTTGTTCTCCTACTACGGAATGTCCCTTAAAATTTTCTTGGGAAATGACAGTTGAATTGCTGAGAATTTTCTGCCTACATATGTTCATTTAACAAGATTCAGTTGTACTTGCAAAAGTGGATGAGCTATAGTATAGGATGTTAGATGTCACATGTCAGATGTCACACAAACACATTTCTTCAGGTTGGCAGCTGGGAACAAAAATCCCATGTTCTACATATTTTGTTTGACATCTCAAGAGGCATTTGTGTATTTTGAGATGTACAGGTATGAGTCCTTTTCTCTGGGAACAATGTATCCAAATTATACATGATATTTTTGTATTGATAATAATAATGATGTTAATTTCCCACTTTAGATAACACAGTTTAAAGCCATAATGTATGCTTTGTTCCTGGTAGAAATGTTTTCAATTTCTGTAAGGCAGTTATTAAGAAACAGTCTTTGGCATGTTTAATAGCATTTTCCACAATTTTGAAGTATAGTATTATATAATTCTAGTAACATGTAAGAGGAATATTTAAAATCTTATTTAAAATGCATGATGCATGAATACTGCTTAAACTATGCCCTGATTTAACAATTGTTAAAATTTTCAATGAATTCTGTTAGGTATACAGTGAAATAATTTAAAAAATATTTATATGTAAAAAAGATCAGGAATCAGGAGAAAAAGATTTTTTCTCCTTTGTATTCTTTCAGGTGTAAGTTAAAAACACTATTTTTCTTCATAACAATATTGGGATTATGAAGGCTTTTTTAACCTAGAAAATCACTAAAAGTGTAGTCAGACCTACCACTTATATTTTATTAAATCTACATCTGACATTATTGGTATATTCCTAAGAATAATTGGAATAAAATGCATTTACATATTAAGATGTTTAATTTGAATTTTCACTTTTCAACTTAATTTCCATAAATAACTTTTGGAGTCAAGGAATACATTAATTTAAAATAGTTATTAATCAACCTACACTTACCTTTAATAAGTGACCAGATTTATACTAAGAATGTAAATAGGCCTCAATCATCACTTTCTGTGAAAACTATTATTTATCAACAAAAGATGAGGTTTATTTTCCTGGCTTATAAATATGCAGATTTATAGAAATAATTACAGTGATCTTTGTGTTGAAAATTGGAGTCTTTGGAGTCTAATGGAGGTCACCTTTGATTGCAAAATTATATACCTTCGTGAGATTAGAACTTGAGTGTTGCAAATTTCTTAGTGATACCGAGAAAATTATATTGAAATAGGTGGATCTTTTAAAACTTAAATGAAGCACATGAAGACTCTGGAAAAGTATACAAGGCAATACAGAGATGGTAATTTTGAATGATTTGATTTTAAATATTTGGAATTTTGCAATATCTTATAAAAGAAAATTGAATTTAATCTATGGAAAAGTTTCATTTCAAATGAGTATGTTTGGTTTTTCTCCTCCATGACAAGGTGGGAGAAATATGTTTGTGTAATCTAACTGCAGAATAAAAGCTTCTAGGATTAAACTATTAAATAGATGAAATGAAGTGTTCTATAGCATAAGTGCTAATTTTTTCACTGTGTAACTTAGCAATGAAAACCCTCATTGAGTGTAAAGGCTAAAAAAAGAAAAAGAAGTTCTTTATTTTTCTTCAAATTGGGGCCATATTGTTATGTCCTTGTGCCATTCTCAGGTTGTGATAGCCCGATGATGTTGGCCCTCCTGTAGGGAAAAAGAAATCCTGGACTCAGAGATTTTTATGGGTAAAAAACAGGTTGTAGGTAATGCTATCTGCTTTCACTTTGTCAGTTACAAGAAAATGTCCCATAAGGAGGTCAGTGGTGAATACCCTCTTCAAGTGTTTTGGTTCTGCTACTAAAAGACTGACTAAAACTGAGACTACTGTCATGAAAACTGTTGAGTATTATGTGGAAAAATGGTCTAGTTATTGTGTATCTGCTAAAATTAATTCCCAGGGGTTTGTTTTACATGGGAAATATGATTCTTACAACAAGCTTTTAAAAAGTGAAGGAGTGAAGTGGGAGGTGGAAGTATGGTTTCAGCATCCTCTCAGTGGCAACAAATAAAAGATTTGTTCCTCATTAAGACATTTCTTGATGTTTCCCAATAGATTTTGAGCTGAACACTTGTTAATCCCAAAGCTCTGACGAACGATGCCTGCAGAATTAGGCCAGCCACTGCTACAAATAGTGTACATGAAACGGTAATCATTGCTTTCCAGTCTATTATTAGATTAACTTCATAGGGATTGCTTTTTTCTCCTGCGAGTTGATGCATAAATGACATGCTTTACCCTCCAATAAATCTAATAGCAGAGTGGCTATGGCATGATGTTCATAGCCCTTGGTCCCATGACAGATTATTTTTGATTGCTACAGGAGTTTGGAGCAGCTTAAAGCTATTAGAATTTAAAGACATCATTGAAATGTTACAGCATACCTGCCTCATACTGCTGATTCTGAGTTATATTCACAGCTTTTTGCCCCATGATCTCGAATATCACTCAGTAACTAACTTAGGAAACTGATTACAAATCATCAAGTTGAAAAACAATTTTACACCAAGTCATAATAAGAGTGATGCCTCTGTCCCTTGAGGATTTTTAGCATTGCTAAATGTCACCGTGGAGAGTTTCTGTCAATACTTTGTATCTAACTACATTAAAACTTCCTTTTCCTCTTATTAGTTACACTAGGAAGGCATGATATTGGATGTCAAGCCTCCTATACAGGTAATTCTAAATACATTATTTCTGTAGCAGAAAAGTTTTATTTTTTCAGAGAATCGGTAACTTGTTTCGTGTTGGTATTTCCTTCTTACCTCAATATATGAATTTTGTTTTTCTCCTGATGACTCAAATCCAATCTGTTTATCACTTCTTATCTTGTGGAAATGGCTTAGATAAGTGCTTAGTAGAAAACGTGATCTGAGTGTGCTTTTTCTAGGTTGCGGAAACTTGAAAATTTGCAGGCCTGGTTCCAAGTGCTTCCTGATTCCCTTACAATTTAATTTTAGGAGGAAATCTATGTATTAAAACTAGGGTGGTTCATTTTTCTGGGATTTTCTTGGTCTATGCTTGGTCTGATACCCTACCTGCTTTTGATCACTCTCAAAAGTGCCTTTATTTGAAAAATAAATTATATAGTTATCTTAGTTATTAAGCCATCTAATTTTTATATGAGTAAATTTATCTTAGTGCCTTTTGAAGCTTAACATGTATAGAAGTGAATTCCAACATTATTTATTGTTCCTCTCACTTACATAGCCAATACCTCTCAATTAACACTTGTCTGACTGGAAGAAAATAAAGAGGCATATTATGCATAGCAGGCTACCTCATTTCAGATATTCATATGGAGACAATTGGAATGTTAAAATGGGTATTAAAAAGTTAAAAATTGTTGTACCCACCATTGACCCTCACCCTGCCCATGGCTAAACTAGCTGTAAAGTAGCACTTTAAGTATTCCAAATTTTCTCTATATCATCATAATGTGAAGTGCTAAGACATATTTAATGATATGTTTCTATTCATTGTATTAGGCACTGGCATTATTGCAAAACACCCCAGGCAGCACAACTAATGAGGGAGCTAAGGATGGGCCTCTTCTTAGGAAAGATTAAAATGCAAAGCAAGTTTGAATTGCTTTAATCAGAAATTTTAAACACTTAAAAATGTTAAAGGTAACAATACAATTCATGCTATGCAAATGCATGGTATGCTTGACTATAGCTACATATGAAGTAAAATGTGCTATAATTTGGTTGAAAAATGCCTTCATTAAATTTGTAGCAGGATTTGTTACACACAGAATGTAAAGCTAATGTGAATCTAATCTAATCCAATGGCTGTTAATTACCCCTCCCCGCTTTTAAAATAAATAATAAACTTTCCTGGCTTCCATATTCAGTGTATAGTAGCAGCTTGACAGCATTGAAAGTCCCATAGGAAAACAAAATGTTCCTAATATAATGTTTATTGTTACTTATGTAATACATTTTAATAACTAAATATGCATCAGCTGATACACTATGTAGTATATAATCAAGATCCAAGAAACAGACACATCTAGGGAGGAAGTTTACTTCAAAGAAAGAAAAAATGTACATAGCAATGGTAGATAAATATGTGAGTTTAGATGCTTCATAGATAGGTAGAAAAGTTTAGTAAGTAGGTAGGTAAGTTTAGAAGTCAAATGTATTGGATATGATTTATTTCACACAGTCAGTTGTAAAGTCCAAACGTGATGAACTGTTGATTCCTGTTTCCAGGTTGCTTAGATCTTTCCGGTGGCTAATAGCCTTTCTTGACCATCAGTTAAAAAAGATCTTTAACCTTATTTGCCAAGTTTAAATGGTTCATGGATAAAAATAGGACAAAAACAACACATGTCTGAGTACTGAGGTCAGAGCACCACATTCAGTGACTACTCAACACAATTTTTTTTGTTTGCTAATGTGCTTTAGTACAGGTTTCTTGTGTGTGTGTGGCAATATTTGATTTCCCTAATACAACTAATTTAGAAACTTTTTTAAACATCTTTATTGGAGTATAATTGCTTTACAATGGTGTGTGAGTTCCTGCATTATAACAAAGTGAATCAGCTATACATATACATGTATCCCCATATCTCCTCCCTTTTGCGTCTCCCTCCTACCCTCGCTATCCCACCCCTCTAGGTGGTCACAAAGCACTGAGCTGATCTCCCTGTGCTATGTGGCTGTTTCCCACTAGCTATCTATTGTACATTTGGTAGTATATATATGTCCATGCCACTCTCTCTCTTCGTCCCAGCTTACCCATCCCCCTCCCTGTGTCCTCAAGTCCATTCTCTAAGTCTGCGTCTTTCTTCCTGTGCTGCCCCTAGGTTCTTTAGAACCATTTTTTTTTTAGATTCCATATATATGTGTTAGCATACGGTATTTATTTTTCTCTTTCTGACTTACTTCACTCAGTATGACAGACTCTAGGTCCATCCACCTCACTACAAATAAATCAATATCATTTCTTTTTATGGCTGAGTAATATTCCATTGTATATATGGGCTATATCTTCTTTATCCATTCATCTGTTGATGGACACTTAGGTTGCTTCTATGTCCCAGCTACTGTATATAGAGCTGCAATGAACATTTTGGTACATGACTCTTCTTGAATTATGATTTTCTCAGGGTATATGCCAAGTAGTGGGATTGCTGGGTCGTAAGGTAGTTCTATTATTAGTTTTTTAGGGAACCACCATACTGTTCTCCATAGTGGCTGTATCAATTTACATTCCCACTAACAGTGCAAGGGGGTTCCATTTTCTCCACACCCTCTGCAGCATTTATTGTTTCTAGATTTTTTGATGATGGCCATTCTGACAAGTGTGAGGTGATACCACATTGTAGTTTTGATTTGCATTTCTGTAATGATTAAGGATGTTGAGCATTCTTTCATGTGTTTGTTGGCAATCTGTATATCTTCTTTGGAGAAATGTCTATTTAGGTCTTCTGCCCATCTTTGGATTGTGTTGTTTGTTTTCTTGATATTGAGCTGCATGAGCTGCTTGTAAATTTTGGAGATTAATCCTTTGTCAGTTGCTTCATTTGCAAATATTTTCTCCCATTCTGAGGGTTGTCTTTTGGTCTTGTTTATGGTTTCCTTTGCTGTGCAAAAGCTTTGAAGTTTCATTAGGTCCCATTTGTTTATTTTTGATTTTATTTCCATTTCTCTAGGAGGTGGGTCAAAAAGGATCTTGCTGTGATGTATGTCATAGAATGTTCTGTTTATGTTTTCCTCTAAGAGTTTGATAGAATCTGGCCTTACATTTAGGTCTTTAATAAATTTTGAGTTCCTTTTTGTGTATGGTGTTAGAAAGTGTTCTAATTTCATTATTTTACATGTAGCTCTCCAGTTTTCTTAGCACCACTTATTGAAGAGGCTGTCTTTTCTCCATTGTATATTCTGGCCTTCTTTATCAAAGGTAAGGAGACCATATGTGCATGGGCTTATCTCTGGGCTTTCTATCCTGTTCCATTGATCTATATTTCTGTTTTTGTGCCACTGCCATACTGTCTTGATTACCGTAGCTTTGTAGTATAGTCTGAAGTCCAGGAGCCTGATTCCTCCAGCTCCGTTTTTCTTTCTCTAGTTTGCTTTGGCTCTTTGGGGTCTTTTGTGTTTCCATACAAATTGTGATTTTTTTTGTTTTAGTTCTGTGAAAAATGCCATTGGTAGTTTGATAGGGATTGCATTGAATCTGTAGATTGCTTTGGGTAGTAGAGCCATTTTCACAATGTTGATTCTTCCAATCCAAGAACATGGTATATCTCTCCATCTGTTTGTATCATCTTTAATTTCTTTCATCAGTGTCTTATAGTTTTCTACATACAGGTCTTTTGTCTCCTTGGGTAGGTTTATTCCTAGGTATTTTATTCTTTTTGTTGCAATGGTAAATGGGAGTGTTTCCTTAATTTCTCTTTCAGATTTTTCATCATTAGTGTATAGGACTGCAAGAGATTTCTGTGCATTAATTTTGTATCCTGCTACTTTACCAAATTCATTGATTAGCTCTAGTAGTTTTCTGGTAGCATTTTTAGGATTCTCTATGTATAGTATCCTGTCATCTGCAAACAGTGACAGCTTAATTTCTTCTTTTCCAATTTGGATTCCTTTTGTTTCTTTTTCTTCTCTGATTGCTGTGGCTAAAACTTCCAAATCTATGTTGAATAATACTGGTGAGAGTGTATATCCTTGTCTTCTTCCTGATCTTAGAGGAAGTGGTTTCAGTTTTTCACCGTTGAGAACATTGTTTGCTGTGGGTTTTTCATATATGGCCTTTATTATGTTGAGGTAAGTTCCCTCTGTGCCTACTTTCTGGAGGGTTTTTATCATACATGGGTGTTGAATTTTGTCAAAAGCTTTTTCTGCATCAATTGAGAGGATTGTATGGGTTTTCTCCTTCAATTTGTTAATGTGATTTATCACATTGATTGATTTGCATATATTGAAGAATCCTTGCATTCCTGAGATAAACCCCACTTGATCATGGTGTATGATCCTTTTATTACATACAGGTTTTATAAACCTTAATGGGAAGTTAATACAATTGTTTTGATGCTTTAGTTGTGTTTGTTATTGCTTTCATAAGTATCAAGAGGAAAGGTGTAATCATATCACCCAGTGGCAGTCTGAATAAATAATAATAATAGTGATAATAATGTTGATAATGATTACGATATACAATTTATAGCCACCTTCTTTTTGGAAATGTATTTTCTGCTTTATTCTCACGATTTTAATTGGTCAATACATTTTATTTTTAATATTTTTACCATGCACATGTACAAGATGAAACACTATATCAAATGGAATGTTCTACTTCCAAATAAATTTTTTTACAGGGGCTTTATTGGCCTATATTATGTCTTTTATGATTGAAATGAGGACACATATTATTTTACTCAGAAATTATAAATTGGGATGAAGCTGGGCCAGAGGAAGTAGTTATGTTAGCTTCTACTATTACTTAGAGAATATCATGGTATATCTTTTCTTCTGACTCTATTGTGGCAGCATGATGCTGTAGAATGAGACTGGATTGGGTCCTAGCTAACAACCAAATAAGTGTCATTTCTAGTAAGTCATATTTGTCTTCTCCAAGGAATAATTTTCTCATCTGAAAGATGTATGTGGTCATGCTTGCCTTGTTCATTTCTTCAGTCATTACGAATTGCAAATGAATTTATGAATTATATTTGAAAATGCTTTGAATGATGCAAAATACTGTATTCAGTACTATTCTTACTTTTGTCAATGTTTTAATATGAATGTATGCTACATTATGGAATTAAGACATAGATTCATTGTAATGTGAAGGAAAATATTTTGATTTTGTGGCTATCATAGACTAACCCATGAGCTGAATGATTTTTTCCTGATCTATGAAATATATTTCATTACCACCAAAAATGTATCGTTCATCCACTGTTTGTAAACCAGATGGCTAATAACATATGGAATAAATCTTCTACACACCTGCCATTTAACAGTTTCCTCATGCTATAGTATAATACCTTAAGTAATACCAAAGTATATTTCTAATGACTTCAAAGCTATCCAAAATCACATTCATACTGAAAACATTTTATTATTTGTAATTTTGGGGGTTTTCTATATTAAATGTAAAAGAAATGAGTTTTGTAGAAAGACATGCCTTTCCATATGTGAGAAATATATTTTGAAGCTTACATATGCTCCCAGGAGTTAATGTTTTCAATATTTACAAGAGCAAATCATTCTGGAAACCATACATGCTATGTATGCTATCAGTTGGGCAGTCAGCCACCATTTAGAAAAAAGTCTTCTTATTTCTATCATCCTATAATTTACTCTAGTAAAAGTTAAAGCATAATTTGTACCTTTGAGAAGAAAAAATGCTAATTGAAACCATGTAATAAAGTACAATTTAGTTTTGTTTTTTTTACTATTTTAAGCCTATTATTTTAAAAATTACTTTAGTATTAAAAAGATTATAAACTTGTGCTTGATGTCAGCAAATTATGTCTTCAAACACATTTTAATTCTCATTTTCCTTTGCTTAAATAGAAAAACTTTATAAATTAGAAACTAATATTAATTGAATAAACTCCAATTGAATGTTTTTATATTTTTGTATGCATTTTAAAAAGTACATTGTAAATTTTTCAGAGCTGGTGACAGTGGCTAACGTGTTCAACCCTCCCAAATTTAATGCAGTGCAAGGGAAAATGATGTTGTGTGAAGCACCGTTTATTTTCAGTTTTTAAACCTAATGTGTTTACAAAGTTAATATACACATTAATTCCAGCATCTACAATATCTAAATTAGATTTGACCAGCATGATTCCCCAACCAATACAGAAAGTATGATTTGTGCAGTAGTTATTTTAACCCACAGCCTCCCAAAATACCTTAAGTATTACCCTATGAGTAAAGAACTTAATACCTTAATGAGTAAAAGTAAGGCATCCAATTTAAAGGCATTGTTTTTCTATGCTAAGGATGCTTCTATTCATTTTGATAATAGAACTCTTATGGAATCCTAGAAAGCTAGAATTTGCCATCACTCATGTGGTACAGAATGCCAAACTCCAGTACTGGAGAATGGTGGTGATGGAAGTTTACAATAGGGAAAACACTCCTGTTTTTCACACAAGTAAGCACTCAATAGAAGCAGGTAGTTGTAAAGGAGAGGATGCTAATTAATGGCCTAAAAGAAAACTGCTGCCTACTCTATAGTCAGAACAGGCAATTCTTTTTAATTTAAAGAGTATATTAACATAGTCATTCTCTTAGTCAGTTTGGGCTATAAAAAATACCATAGACTAGGTGGCTTAAACAACAAGTATTTATTTCTCATAGTTCTAGAGACTGGGTGGTCCAAGATCAAGGTGACAGCAGATTCGGTTCTTGGTGAGGGCTGTCTTCCTGCCTTGTAGACAGCTGCCTTCTCGTTGTATTCTCACATGGCTGAAAGAGGTGGAGAGAGGGAGAGAGAGAGAAAGGGAGAGAGGGAGAGAGGGAGACTGAGAGAGAGGAGAGAAAGAGAGTACTTTTTCTCTTGTTATAAGGACATTAATCCCATCATGGGGCTCCTCCATCATAACCTAATTAATTTCTGAAGGCTCCACCTTCAACATATGAATTTTGGGGGATACAAGCATTCAGTCCATAGCAGTCATGTAACAACAATAGAAACAGCTTCACAAGTGCTTACTATATGCCAGGAACGGTGCTGTGTGCTTTATATCCATTATCTCACTTAACGTCCACAAGAACTTATGAGAGTCATCGTTATCCTTGTTTTATAGATGAGGAAACAGAGATTCAGAGAAATCACAGTGCTGGTGAATCAATGTTAAGTCTATCTGGATTTTCCAAGGTCCTTCTCTTAACTACTGGGCCACATTACCTTTTTCAGGTTCTAAGTTCCAGGTGTGGTATATGCTAGTAGCTGTGGGATATTGGAATAGCAAAAGGAGCAGGTACTCTTTCTTTTCTGTGCCTATAGCCAGATTTCGAACTGGGACAAATTGCTTAACTTCACTGTGCCTCATTTCCTCATCTATCAAATGGGGATGATAATCTGTCTATAGGGAGAACAAAATTAGGTGGGAGACATGGGTGGGCTCTGAAAAAATATTTTGAAGATACTATATAAATGAATTTATATTCCAAGGCAAAACTTCCCAATAACACGTTTCTTTTATTTTCCTCATTTTTAAATATTTAAGAGTGAGGTGGCATTTTATTATTTTTCTGTTCATGCGGATGGGTACTATTATATTGCTGCTTGTCTGGAAGTTTGAGTTTTCAAGGATAAGGTTCATTTCTTTGCCTGTAAGATTTGTTTTGGTTATTCATTTTTTCCTCTCAATTTGTCTGTGACAATGAGATTGTCTGTTTCACTGTGAAGAGACAACACAATCTCATTTTTTCTGAAACAACTTAGGGTGCTTTCCCAGCTATGTGATTCTAATGAATGGTACATGGCTTCAAAGGAAAGATTAGGAAGGTTGGAGCAATGAAAAGCTCTTCCTTTTCTCATTATAACCAGATTGTATACCTAATCATATCAATGTTTCTGAAACCTCTTAACATAAATGGCCTATATTTCATATTTGAGCCACCTACTTAATGTTACTTAAAAGTATATATGCATATAATACATACACATTCACACCAAAATAATGGAAAATATGGAAGCCTATTTTATTAATTTGGTGTGGAGATACATACATATATATCTATATATTATCAATCTTTGGTTTCCTAACTAAATTTTTTATTGAAGTAACATTGTTTTATGACATTATGTAAGTTTCAAACAAACAAAAATCAAAATAAATGTTTTTATAATTTTAATCCAAAGAGTAAAATGGTTTTCTAAAATTAATCCTAAATTTGAATGGTAACCCAGGAGGTTTGTGTGAGAACAAAGTGCATTGATAAGCAGTTAAAAAAGGGCACATGGTCTTCCAGACACTTCTTTTGTAAGTTATTATTCCTAATGACTACAAGATTTGTTGGTGATGTCATAAATGTATTGTATCATTAATGCATTTTTATTATTTTTATTTCCTTATTCAAAATCCAACATTTATTGGAAAGTAAATAGATGAAAAGAATTCA
Source organism: Orcinus orca (assembly GCF_937001465.1). Lineage (NCBI taxonomy): Eukaryota > Metazoa > Chordata > Mammalia > Artiodactyla > Delphinidae > Orcinus > Orcinus orca. The sequence continues at coordinate 75,873,725 of NC_064580.1, forward strand.
ATAACAAAAATATGATTGTATTCCCATTTCTTTTAATATTCAAAGATAGAAATTATAGATAGCCAAATATTAACTTGGCAGGCATATGAAGAGGATTTGGACTTTATGAATATATTTCATTGCACAAGGTTTTAGATCGATCTGGGTTTCTGAAAGAAAAGGGTCAGGGAAATCTATATTTGATTGTTAGCATTTTGTAGGGGAATTATGTTTTTTCTGAAACAGAATTTTATAATACATAATATGGGTATCCAGGAGAGACTGAATTAAATTTCTGCAAAATAGTAGGTCATTTGTATGAAGTCAAAGCTGCTGACCTAATTTTAAGGAAATTCTATTATTTCATGTATGCTTACTGCACCAATATAGAAATATCACAATTATTTTTGATTAGAAATTAATGTTAAAGAAATAATATTAATTTTATAGTCTTGACCATTTAAATGTGTATTGCCATCTTGGAAGTCCTACTGATTATTATAAAGAGTTTGGCTAAAAAATAACAATTGTGTATGAATCAGGCAATTGTATCATTGAAAACAAGTGTAATATTAATTTGAAGGTACAATATTAAAAGTGTCACAGGGAAATATTTTAGATTTCTTTGGGACATAAAATTCTACATATAATGTTTGTTATTTACAATGAATGCCAACTCTATTTAATTTGGGAACAAAATGGAACATAAATGTTGGACCAAGAGACCATATGTAGTTATGCAAACAGCCCCATGTTTTGTCTTATTTCAGTCACTAGCTCTATATCCTGGGGCAAATCTTTTTATTCTCTTTAGCCCTCAGTTTTCAATATGCACTATTATCTCTCAAGTCCCCACTTCTGTAAAACAGCACACTAACATAATGCATGATTATTGTTGGTGTTAAAAGACAAATTGTATTGCTAGCATTATAAACAATAACAAAGCACAAAAATTATATTGATCATCTAAATAAATTTCCTGATTTCCACGTTTGTTTTACCTTTAAGGAAACTGCACCTCTTAGTTTTAAAATTTTCTCAGTTAACCCTTCACATGTACTACATCTTATATACCTGTCACAGCAGACAGTGATATTCAGGAGCAGCCAATAAACCTTAAGATAATTGAAGGAAGAACACTTTGATAATTTCCCATTTTCTTTCCTGAACTATGGTACAAAATCCAAGTCAATGCCATATTGACATAGCTTTTCTATTTGCTATCAGTTATAAATGCTGGGATTACCTGAGTGATTGTTTTCTCAGAAAGCCATAATGTAATCTCAAACCTAATACTCCAAAAACCATACACTAATTAAAACTGCAATTATATTTTTGCTCAAACAAAACGACTTAATAAACATTATCACAAACTGTTTACCCTTCCCCAAAACAATTTATGCTCTCTAATACAATTCCCCATTAAAACTGCTGCCAGGTAAATTAAAAACTCTTGAAATAGTAAGTAAGTGGGAAATTAATTCAACAGTTTAATCTAGACCTAATAACAGTTGCAAGCTCAGAAAAAGATTGCTACAGCGGGGAGTTAATTAACAGCTTATCCCCCATTTGATAAAAGTAATCCACTCTAATTCCAGTGTAATTTACCTCAATGTAATATAAAACCACAAGGTGCTTCGGGTGCTGGTAATTATTAGCTTTGTCCTGTGGCCACATTGACAATAAAAGTCAGCTGTATCTTAATAGTAAGAGGCTGTCTGCTAAATGCCCACAATTAAAGACGTAATATGAAATCTTCCACAGCAGCAACCATGTATATTGCCACACAAGCAGAGGTCCCAGTTTAGAGTTAAACTGCATTTAATTGTTCCATCTAGTTCTACAAAACAGGTGTGCCATACGAAAAGTAAGCATTTTATTGGCTTCATATAGGGAAGCACAGGGAAATTAGGTGACAAATCCATCCCATTCTTTCAAGCCCTAATGCCACTTAGTACAACTGTCATCTCTTTTTACTTGGACAATTGCACAAATTTATGTAGTTTTTCTGCGCAACCCGAACACCAACCCATCCTCTGTGTAGCGACCTGCAAGAATCTCATCTTTTAACCACCTTGGATATAAACTTCCACTGCTACCTATTGTCTGCAAGATGAAGTTGAAATTCCCTAGCATGACATAAAAATTCTTTCATGTTCTGGCCCTTAATCTACAATTTAAACCTTACTTATCAACTTAGAAAATAAATGAAGAAGATAAATTCTGCTGCCGGCAATTCCCTTTCCTGATTTATCAACACTTTCCTTGCTTATCTACCACCTCCTCTGTCAAGTTTTCTTTGACACTCCCCAAAATCTCATCACCACTTTTTCTTATTCTATTACAACACTTTAGATTCTTCTAACATTTCACTTATTTTATTGCCTTTTATTTCTGTTAGCATGTTTGCCTCCAACCACTAAACAGTTTACAAAGTGTGGTCCCTGAACCAGCAGTATCTGCATCATCTGGGAACTTGTTAAAAATGCAAATTTTCAGGCTTCATCCCAGAACTACTCCTTCAGAAACTCCAGGGGTGGGGCCTTTCAATCTGTTTTAACAAGGCCTGCAGGTGATTCTGATGGACAGTAAACTTTGAGAACCATTTAGATGGTGGGCATCTTGGGACCATAAGACAAAAGCTTATTCATTTCTAAAACCTTCATCACATGGCCAATTATAGCACATAGTAAGTACTAAGAATATTTTTTCAATGAATGCATTATGGAAAGATGTAATAAATGGTATGCAAAAATGGCAAATCTTAGAGAAGCTATGGAAGATACAAGTAATTTTCAAATTGCCCCTTTCTCCAACAAAAATGCAAAATCTATGTTTCCCTAAGCGTGTGGATTCTTTATTTTAAATAGTGAACCAAGATCATAAATTATCAATACGTCAACTCCTTCTGTGCAACAAAAGATAAATCCCACAGAAGTATGTTTGTATGATTACTGATATTCTCAAAAGGTTAATATAGCTATTTTATCTTTGGAAGTAATGTTTTGGGTGAAAAAATATTGACTATCTTATGCAGCTAAGATAGTCTAATTTGTTTAAATGTTAATATTAATATTCTTTAGTTAAACTCATAACTTTCAGCTAACACTTGAGCATTTTATGCTATAACATATGTTGTATGTTCCAGGTATTTTGGCTGTGGGTACCAAGGTTCTATAAAATTGATTTGTTATTAAGTGAATACATTAACATAGATAAGTAATATATAGATAAACAGGACCAGTAAAAATGTAGACGTTATCAAACTACAATGAAGTCATTGAAAAGTACATTTTTATTTCTTAAAGTACATTAATCTCAACTATAAAAATAAGTAATGTATGTTATTATCCAATTACATTAGATGTTAACAAGGGTTAAGTGATTTTCTTTCCCCTGTATTAGGTATAACATTTGTTTATAACATGAATCTACTTGAGTAGCCTCCTTCTAGACTTTTAACACATTTCTTATGAATATAACGTATTTTGGGAGGATCTCTATCAGATAGAAAAGTCAAACAAACTCAAATGATATTATAATGTAAACTTTCTTTTTTAACGTTTATTTTGGAGTATAATTGCTTTATAATGGTGTGTTAGTTTCTGCTTTATAACGAAGTGAATCAGTTATACATATACATATATCCCCATATCTCTTCCCTCTTGTGTCTCCCTCCCTCCATATCCCACCATTCTAGCTGGTCACAAAGCACAGAGCTGATCTCCCTGTTCTATGTGACTACTTCCCACTAGCTATCTATTTTGCATTTGGTAGTGTATATATGTCCATACATACACGACCACTCTCCCACTTTGTCCCAGTTTACCCTTCCCCCTCCCCATGTCTTCAAGTCCATTCTCTAGTAGGTCTCCATCTTTACTCTCGTCTTGCCTCTAGGTTCTTCATGACTATTTTCTTTTTAGATTCCATATATATGTGTTAGCATATGGTATATGTTTATCTCTTTCTGACTTACTTCACTCTGTAAGACAGACTTTAGGTCCATCCACCTCAAAAAAATAACTCAATTTCATTTCTTTTAATGGCTGAGTAACATTACATTGTATATATGTGCCACATCTTCTTAACCATTCATCAGTCGATGGACATTTAGGTTGCTTCTACGTCTTGGCTATTGGAAATAGAGCTGCAAAAAACATTGTGGCACATAACACTTTTTTTTTTTTTTGCATTACGCGGGCCTCTCACTGTTGTGGCCTCTCCCGTTGCGGAGCACAGGCTCCGGACGCGCAGGCTCAGCGGCCATGGCTCACGGGGCCCAGCCGCTCCGCGGCATGTGGGATCTTCCCGGACGGGGGCACGAACATGTGTCCCCTGCATCGGCAGGCGGACTCTCAACCACTGCGCCACCAGGGAAGCCCACATAACACTTTTTGAATTATGGTTTTCTCATGGTATATGCCAAGTAGTGGGTTTTCTGGGTCGTATGGTAGTTCTATTTCTAATTATTTAAGGAGGCTCCATACTGTTCTCCATAGTGGCTGTATCAATTTACATTCCCACCAACATTGCAAGAGGGTTCCCTTTTCTCCACACCCTCTCCAGCATTTATTGTTTCTAGATTTTTTGATGATGGCCATTCTGACAAGTGTGAGATGATATCGCATTGTAGTTTTTATTTGCATTTCTCTAATGATTAAGGATGTTGAGCATTCTTTCATGTGTTTGTTGGCAATCTGTATATCTTCTTTGGAGAAATGTCTATTTAGGTCTTCTGCCCATCTTTGGATTGTGTTGTTTGTTTTTTTGATATTGAGCTGCATGAGCTGCTTATAAATTTTGGAGATTAATCCTTTGTCAGTTGCTTCATTTGCAAATATTTTCTCCCATTCTGAGGGTTGTCTTTTCATCTTGTTTATGGTTTCCTTTGCTGTGCAAAAGCTTTGAAGTTTCATTAGGTCCCATTTGTTTATTTTTATTTCCATTTCTCTAGGAGGTGGGTCAAAAAGTATCTTGCTGTGATTTATGTCATAGAGTGTTCTGCCTATATTTTCCTCTAAGAGTTTGATAGAGTCTGGCCTTACATTTAGGTCTTTAATCCATTTTGAGTTTATTTTTGTGTATGGTGTTAGGGAGTGTTCTAACTTCATTCTTTTACATGTAGCTCTCCAGTTTTCCCAGCACAACTTACTGAAGAGGCTGCCTTTTCTCCATTGTATATTCTTGCCTCCTTTATCAAAGGTAAGGTGACCATATGTGCGTTGGTTTACCTCTGGGTTTTCTATCCTGTTCCATTGATCTATCTTTCTGTTTTTGTGCCACTACCATACTGTCTTGATTACTGTTGCTTTGTAGTATAATCTGAAGTCAGGGAGCCTGATTCCTCCTGCTCCATTTTTCTTTCTCAAGATGGCTTTGGCTATTCGGGTTCTTTTGTGTTTCCATACAAATTGTGTAATTTTTTGTTCTAGTTCTGTGAAAAATATCAGTGTTAGCTTGATAGGGATTGCATTGAATCTGTAGATTGCTTTGGGTAGCATAGTCATTTTCACAATGTTGATTATTCCAATCCAAGAACATGGTATATCTCTCCACCGATTTGTATCATATTTAATTTCTTTCATCAGTGTCTTATAGTTTTCTGCATACAAGTCTTTTATCTCCTTAGGTAGGTTTATTCCGAGATATTTTATTCTTTTTGTTGCAATGGTAAATGGGATTGTTTTCTTAATTTCACTTTCAGATTTTTCATTGTTAGTGTATAGGTATGCAAGAGATTTCTGTGCATTAATTTTGTATCCTGCTGCTTTACCAAATGCACTGATTAGCTCTAGTAGTTTTCTGGTAGCATATTTAGGATTCTCTATGTATAGTATCCTGTCATCTGCAAACAGTGAAAGCTTTACTTCTTGTTTTCCAATTTGGATACTTTTATTTCCTTTTCTTCTCTGATTGCTGTGGCTAAAACTTCCAAAAGTATGTTGAATAACAGTGGTGAGAGTGGACAATCTTGTTTTGTTCCTGATCTTAGTGGAAAACGTTTCATTTTTTCACCATTGAGGATGATGTTGTCTGTGGGTTTGTCATATATGGCCTTTAATATGTTGAGGTAAGTTCCCTCTATGCCTACTTTCTGGAGCGTTTTTATCATGCATGGGTGTTGAAATTTTTCGAAAGCTTTCTCTGCATCTCTTGAGACGATCATATGGTTTTTCTCCTTCAATTTGTTAATATGGTGTATCACATTGATTGATTTGTGTATATTGAAGAATTCTTGCATTCCTGGGATAAACCCCACTTAACCATGGTGTATGATCCTTTTAATGTGCTGTTGGATTCTGTTTACTAGTATTTTGATGAGGATTTTTGCATCAATGTTCATCAGTGATATTGGTCTGTAATTTTGTTTTTCTATGACACCTTTGTCTGGTTTTGGTATCAGGGTGATGGTGGCCTTGTAGAATGAGTTTGGGAGTGTGCCTCCTTCTGCTCTATTTTGGAAGAGTTTGAGATGGATGGGTGTTAGCTCTTCTCTAAATGTTTGATAGAATTTGCCTGTGAAGCCATCTGGTCCTGGGTTTTTGCTTGTTAGAAGATTTTTAATCACAGTTTCAATTTCAGTGCTTGTGACTGGTCTGTTCATATTTTCTCTTTCTTCCTGGTTCAGTCTCAGAAGTTTGTGCATTTCTAAGAATTTGTCCATTTCTTCCACGTTGTCCATCTTATTGGCATAGAGTTGCTTGTAGTAATCTCTCACGATCCTTTGTATTTCTGCAGTGTCAGTTGTTACTTCCCCTTTTTCATTTCTAATTCTATTGATTTGAGTCTTCTCACTTTTCTTCTTGATGAGTCTGGCTAATGGTTTATCTATTTTGTTTATCTTCTCAAAGAACCAGCTTTTAGATTTATTGATCTTTGCTATCATTTCCTTCATTTCTTTTTCATTTATTTCTGATCTGATCTTTATGATTTATTTCCTTCTGCTAATGTTGAGGGTTTTTTGTTCTTCTTTCTCTAATTGCTTTAGGTGTAAGGTTAGGTTGTTTATTTGAGATGTTTCTTGTTTCTTAAGGTAGGATTGTATTGCTATAAACATCCCTCTTAGAACTGCTTTTGCTGCATCCCATAGGTTTTGGGTCATTGTGTTTTCATTGTCATTTGTTTTTAGGTATTTCTGTTTTGATTTCCTCTTTGATTTCTTCAGTGATCTCTTGGTTATTAAGTAGTGTATTGTTTAGCCTCCATATGTTTGTATTGTTTACAGATTTTTTCCTGTAATTAATATCTTGTCTCGTAATGTTGTGGTCAGAAAAGATACTTGATACAATTTCAATTTTCTTAAATTTATCAAGTTTTTAACTTCTCCAACAAATCTGAATGAGATCCTTGCTGGATAGAGTAATCTTGGTTGTAGGTTTTTCCCTTTCATCACTTTAAATATGTCCTGCCAGTCCCTTCTGGCTTGCAGAGTTTCTGCTGAAAGATCAGCTGTTAACCTTATGGAGATTCCCTTGTATGTTATTTGTTGTTTTTCCCTTGCTGCTTTTAATATGTTTTCTTTGTATTTAATTTTTGATAGTTTGATTAATATGTGTCTTGGTGTGTTTCTCCTTGAATTAATCCTGTATGATACTCTCTGTGCTTCCTGGACTTGATTAACTATTTCCTTCCCCATATTAGGGAAGTTTTCAACTATAATCTCTTCAAATATTTTCTCAGTCCCTTTTTTTTTCTATTCTTCTTCTGGGACCCCTATAATTCGAATGTTGGTGTGTTTAATATTGTCCCAGAAATCTCTGAGACTGTCCTCAATTCTTTGCATTCTGTTTTCTTTATTCTGCTCTGCGGTAGTTATTTCCACTATTTTATCTTTCAGGTCATTTATCCATTCTTCTGCCTCAGTTATTCTGCTATTGATCCCTTCTAGAGTGTTTTTAATTTCATTTATTGTGTTGTTCATGATTGTTTGTTTGCTCTTTGGTTCTTCTAGGTCCTTGTTTAACATTGCTTGTATTTTCTTCATTCTATTTCCAAGATTTTGGATCATCTTTACTATCATTATTCTGAATTCTTTTTCAGGTAGACTGCCTATTTCCTCTTCTTTTATTAGGTCTGATGGGTTTTTCCCTTGCTACTTCATCTGCTGTGTGTTTCTTTGTCTTCTCATTTTGCTTAACTTACTGTGTTTGGGGTCTCCTTTTTGCAGGCTGCAGGTTCGTAGTTCCCGTTGTTTTTGGTGTCTGCCCCCAGTGGCTAAGGTTGGTTCAGTGGGTTGTGTAGGCTTCCTGGTGGTGGGGACTAGTGCCTGTGTTCTGGTGGATGAGGCTGGATCTTGTCTTTCTAGTGGGAAAGTCCACATCTGGTCATGTGTTTTGGGGTGTCTGTGACGTTATTATGATTTTAGTCAGCCTCTCTGCTAATGGGTGAGTTTGTGTTCCTGTCTTTCTAGTTGTTTTGCACAGGTTGTCGAGCACTGTAGCTTGCTGGTTGTTGAGTGGAGCTGGGTCTTGGCATTGAGATGGAGGTCTCTGGGATATTTTCGCCATTTGATATTATGTGGAGCTGGGAGGTATCTAGTGGACCAGTGTCCTGAACTTGGCTCTCCCACCTCAGAAGCACAGCCCTGATGCCTGGCTGGAGCACCAAGAGTGTGTCATCCACACGGAGAAATGGAAAAACATATATATATATATCTTTTCTCCAAAAGGCCACGTCCTCAATTTGGGATGATTCATTGTCTATTCAGGTATTCCACAGATGCAAGGTATATCAAGTTGATTGTGGAGATTTAATCCTCTTCTCCTGAGGCTGCTGGGAGAGATTTCCTTTTCTCTTCTTTGTTCTCATAGCTCCTCGTATTCAGCTTTGGATTTGGCCCTGCCTCTGGGTGTGGGTCTTTGGAGGGCTTCTGTTCTTTGCTCAGACTGGACAGGGTTAAAGGAGCAGCTGACTAGGGAACTCTGGCTCACTCAGGCCGGCGGGAAGGAGGGGTACAGTGTGCGGGTGAGCCTGTGGCGGCAGAGGCCGGCGTGACATTGCACCAGCCTGAGGCATGCCGTGCATTCTCCCGGGGACGTTGTCCCTGGATCACGGGACCCTGGCAGTGGCGGGCTGCACAGGCTCCCAGGAGGGGAGGTGTGGATAGTGACCTGTGCTTGCACTCAGGCTTCTTGGTGGCTGCAGCGGCAGCGTTAGCGTCTCATGCCCGTCTCTGGGGTCCGCGTTGATAGCTGCAGCTCGCGCCCATCTTGAGCTCCTTTAAGCAGTGCCCTTAATCCTCCTCCTCGCACACCAGGAAACAAAGAGGCAAGAAAATGTCTCTTGCCTCTTCGGCAACTCCAGACATTTTCCCGGAGTTCCTCCCGGCTAGGTTTGGCACACTAGCCCCTTCAGGCTGTGTTCATGAAGCCAGCCCCAGTCCTCTCCCTGGGATTTGACCTCTGAAGCCCGAGCCTCAGCTCCCAGCCCCAACCCGTCCTGGCGGGTGAGCAGACAAGCTTCTTGGGCTGGTGAGTGCTGCTTGGCACCGATCCTCTGTGTGGGAAACTCTCTGCTTTGCCCTCTGCACCCCTGTTGCTGTACTCTCCTCCGCAGCTCCAAAGCTTCCCCCCTCTGCCACCTGCAGTCTCCGCCCGCGAAGGGGCTTCTAGTGTGGAAACATTTCCTCCTTCACAGCTCCCTCCCACCGGTGCAGGTCCTGTCCCTATTCTTTTGTCTCTGTTTATTCTTTTTTTCTTTTGCCCTACCCAGGTACATGGGGAGTTTCTTGCCTTTTGGGAGGTCTGGGGTCTTCTGCCAGCGTTCAGTAGGTGTTCTGTAGGAGTTGTTCCACATGTAGATGTATTTTTGATGTATTTGTGGGGAGGAATGTGATCTCCACGTCTTACTCTTCCGCCGTCTTGAAGCTCCTCCTCCTATAATGTAACCTTTTTGTCTTTCTATTTAGATGTATGTGCTTTTCAGAAGCAGAAAATAAGTCGTGGAAGATTAAAAATGTTAGCAATTGTGTAGGAGCAGCATAAATCATATTCATCATGTAGATGTAGGTGGAAACAGTTATTTGTGGATTATGAATTTATGTGTATGCCCATACCATGTGGTTATATTTACTGTGGCTTTTAATGGGGATTATTTTAAAAATAGACAACTCTCTCTATATATACATGAACATCTTCATCATCATAATGTCATAGTAAAACCTTTAGTTGTTTCAAAATAGCTTCATATTCAATTTCTTATTTCATTCTCACAATATCCTGTAAGGTGGTCAAAGCAGATATTCTTATTTTACAGATGAAGGAACCAAGACCCAGATAACTGAAATGACAAAACTGGAATTAGAACCCAGGTTGCCTGAATTCTAGTCGAGTGCTCCTTCCACTTTGTTATACTTCTCCCATACTTCTACAGATTCAGTTCCATTCACCAAAAATGTATAGACTAACTGCTGTCTGCCTGACATTATGCTTGGATATATTTGGGTATGATGCATTCCAATGTCTTTAAGGATATTAAGTGAAAAGCAAACAAGTCTAGCTTGGAATTATGACTTAATAAAAAGAGATGTGGTTTAAGCCAAGGCATACTGAAGAATGAGTAATGAATGAATAATGCACTTTGGAGAGAAGTGGGATATTGGAAAGACAGATTAAGGTTGGTTTTAATAACTATACTGTTCCAAAGTGAAGTTTGAACCTTATAGGAAGCCAATGAATCTCTTCTGAATAGAGGATGCTGGAATAGAAAATTTTCTGCAGATTTATCTGGCAGTTATAGGTAATTATATTGGAACAGAGAAGTAGGTGGGAGGAGTGTCTAGAGTTTTTGTCTCTAATTACTGGTTGTCATAATCCCAATTTGAGGAGGTGAGGCCTGAGCTAGAACCTCAGCAGTGACAATAGAAAAGAGTGATATGTGCGTTCCTCATCTGTACATGTGTGGAGTGTGCTCTCTCTCTTCATTGTTTACAAGATCCTTGATGATTCCTGTGTGCAGTTTATAAAATTTCTACACGTTTCCCCTACAGCTTGGCAAATAAAGTGCTTTGCTTATTGTAGGTGCCTGATAAATATTGTTAACTGGCTAGCTGTTTGAAACGTTCATTGTGTTATAGTAGATGAGGTTATAATGACATTTATTTTTATAACTTTAGGGTTGGACTTTGAGTTTTTAAAAATTCCACTTGTTATTGAAACTCTAGTTTCAGTTTACACATGAATCAAGGGACAGTAAGGTTAGAGTGGAAGGTTACACTGAATGTTTGAATTACCTGTTTTTAGAAAAGTAATATCAAAACTTCCTATCTTTTCCATAGTTTATATGGATGAAAATGTAATGTGTGAAATGTCACATTTTGTGTGTGACTCATGTTTCCTGCATATTTGGCGCCTTTATGCTAGATTCCTGATAACTGAATGCTGCTGTATAGATATATACTCTAGACACTGTTTGATTACTACTTGACAAATATGATGGTTTTGCCATTAACAAAAGTCGATATGCAGGAAGGAAAATAAGTAGATAAATGAAATATCAAAAATCCAAAGTTATTGAGAAATGGATTTGGGAAGAAGTTAGTTATGTCAGTCATGATCACTCCCAGTTTCACCTTTTGGATCTTTTCTCCTGTTGTGGTATTACCTTTCCCCTATCTTCAGTACAGAATCTCCTATATATCTGAACAGATTTATAGCTCATAAAATTTTAAATACATGTATACGTTTTTAAGTCCAATGTGACAGAGGATTTAGCCCAGTCTTTGGATACATTACTACCAGATTGTACTATGAGTTGATTCTTCAGAGCTTTGATCAGGCTGACTCTTTTGTTCCTGGTTGATATTCATTTATTACACCAAGCATATTTTTTTCCACAGTAGATTAGGTTTGGTTTATGATGACAATATGCTAAGGCAGGTATCTCTCATCCTTGATGAGCTCCACAATTATCCTAGGGAACTCGTAGCAGCTCACTTTAATGTTGTACAGATCTAATAGGCTCTGAAATTAGGGAATCATCCGTAGTTTGTGACAAAAGTATAATTGGAGGTACTGTCTTCATGCTTATTACTCTTTAAGTTCTCAGTCAATTGCACTACCAAAAACAAACTAACCACAATAAAATGAAAATTCATCCTTCCTAAAAAAATAAGAGGAAGTGACTGAATACCATTCTAGACCTCTCTCACCTAAGCTCCAGACTATATGCTCACCCTCTTTCTGGGTACCTAGGTTTCCAAAATACCGCTTAAAACCAACATATACAAAACCAAGTTCATTGTCTTTACCTTCATTATTTTATCCTCCTCCCTGAGTTTTCTTTCTCAGAGAAAGTGGTACAACCCTGGCCAAACCAGAAATCCAGAAGTCATCATTAACTTCTCACTGAAGTGAACAGTCAACATATCCTATAGATTTTACCTTTTAACCCTCTCATATCTATTTCTTCCCCTCTGTTTTCACTACCGATACCCTAAAAATGCCCTTCACTGTTTTCATAAGCAACAACTTATGCCTCTTTAACAGATTTCAACTGATCTCTATATAAGCCCCCCTCCCTTTACTGGGGTATAATATACAAACAATAAATATTGCCATTTTATATGTACCGAGTGATGAGTTTGGCAATTGTATGTAGTAATAATCACCACAATCAAGATTTAGAACATTTCCTACCCGCTTTGCAGTCCAGTCCTCTCCCCTGATCTCAGCCCCAGTCAACCACTGATTTGCTCTCCATTACAAGCATACATGATGTAGTCTTTTGCATCCAGCTTCATTCACTCAGCATAGTCCTTTTGAGATTTATGTATGACATTGACTGCATCAGTAATTCATTAAACTTTCTTTTATGGACATACTGAAATTTGTTTATCCACTCATTAGTTGATGATGATTGGCTTGCTACCATTTTCGCTACTATGATCTTATGGTGTTATACTTACAAGTCTTTGGATATATGTTTTCATTTCTCTTGAGTAAAAACTAGGAGTAAGACTTCTGGGTCAGAAGGTAAGCATATGTAACTTTAGAAGAAAACTGCCAAATTGTTCAAGTGGCTCAACTAATTTGCATTCCTACCAGCAGCATGGGAGATCCAGTTGCTCTACTGGATTGTTATTATTCTTTCTAAATATTTAATCAGATTCACCAGTGAAGCTATTTTGTGCAGGCATTTTGATTTTGGAAAGGTTTGAATTCAGATTTTATTTATTTAATATAGAGCTATTCCTGTTTTCTCTTTCTTCTTAGGTCAGTTTCAGTCATTGTAAGGCCCTTTTTGTAACATCTTTATTGGAGTATAACTGCTTTACAATGGTGTGTTAGTTTCTGCTTTATAACTAAGTGAATCAGCTATACATATACATATATCCCCATATCTCTTCCTTCTTGCATCTCCCTCCCTCCCACCCTCCCTATCCCATCCCTCTAGGGTGGTCACAAAGCACTGAGCTGATCTCCCTGTGCTATGAGGCTGCTTCCCACTAGCTATCGGTTTTACATTTGGTAGTGTATATATATACATGCTACTCTTTCACTTTGTCCCAGCTTACCCTTCCCCCTCCCCTTGTCCTCAAGTCTATTCTCTAGTAGGTCTGTGTCTTTATTTCTTTCCTGCCCCTAGGTTCTTCATAACCTTCTTTTTTTGCTTTTTAACTTTTCATTTTATATTGGAGTATAGCCGATTATCAATGATGCGATAGTTTCAGGTGCACAGCAAAGGGACTCAGCCATACATATACATATATCTGTTCTCGCCCAAACTCCCCTCCCATCCAGGCTGCCACATAACATTGAGCAGAGTTCCCTGTGCTATACAGTAGGTCCTTGTTGGTTATCCATTTAAAATATACCAGTGTGTACATGTCGGTCCCAAACTCCCTGAATATTCCTTCCCCCTACCTTTCCCGCCGGGAACCATAAGTTTGTTCTCTAAGGCTGTGAGTCTGTTTCTGTTTTGTAAATAAATTCATTTGTATCATTTCTTTTTAGATTCCGCATATAAGGCATATCATATGATATTTCTCTTTCTCTGTCTGACTTACTTCACTCACTATGACAATCTCTATCCATATTGCTGCAAATGGCATTATTTCATTCTTTTTAATGGCTGAGTAATATTCCATTGTATATATATACCACATGTTCTTTATCCATTCCTCTTTCGATGGACATTTAGGTTGCTTGCATGTCTTGGCTATTGTAAACAGTGCTGCAATGAACATTGGAGTGCATGTATCCTTTTGGACCATGTTCTTCTGTGGATATATACCCAGGAGTAGGACTGCAGGGTCGCATGGTAGTTCTATTTTTAGTTTTTTAAGGAACTTCCATAGTGTTCTCCATAGTGGCTGTACCAATTTACATTCCCATTTTACATTATTTCTTTTTAAATATTTAATCAGATTCACCAGTGAAGCTATTTCGGGCAGGCATTTTGAGTTTGGAAAGGTTTTAATTCAGATTTAATTTATTTAATAAAGCTATTTCTGTTTTCTCTTTCTTCTTAGGTCAGTTTCAGTCATTGTAAGGCCCTTCTTGATCTGACTTCTGCATGACTCTTCGTTCTCATCCTTCACACCATTCCTTCATCACAGCTCTTTGCTTTACTTGTTATATGTGTATCAGGTTGCAATTCGCCTGAACATGACATACTGCTTCAAACTTCCTTTGCACAAATTTATTGATCTGTTGTTTGGAATGCTGTGCCCTTAGCGTCACATAGGTAATTATAAATTCTTTAATGCTCATTTCAGGATGCTCCCCTTTTCAGGGAAAACTTTAGTGATTTCACTTGATGTTTCCTTTGTCCACACACTTCTTCATTTCCCACTGCCAGCTGTCTCAACTGTTCTTCCTTGGTCCTCCCCAGAGTACCATGTGTATACTGCAAGTGTAGCCCTTCATATGTGTAGTAATTGTGTTTTCCTTCTTCTCTTATTAGACTTAGGTTACTGCAGTTAGGGGCCTTGAGTTTTATCTCTGTATTTTTTGTGTCAAGCACATGGAAAATATTCAATTAGAATGAAAGAGGAAAGGAGGGAATGAGGAAGGAAAGAAAAAAGGGAGTGAGGGAGGGAGGGAGGGAGGAAGGAAGGAAGGAGGGAAGGAAGGAAAGAAGGAAGGAAGATCACAAAGGGAGGGGGAGAAAAACAGAAGATGGTTAAAGATGGTTTCTGTATCTGGGGCCCGGGCTGCATAGCACGGGAAACAAAAGCAGCTTTCAGGCAGCTGTACCAAAACAGTTCTTCTTTAGTAGCTATACAAACAATCTCTGTCAGTTGCCATAATTTTTACAGTCAATTAAAAAATATGGACCAATATTACTTGATGTGATGACATTTAATTGATGAGGCCTGCCTGAGTCATTACTATTATTACCTGACCCATTGATCTTTATAATTACAAATTTAAAGATACACCTACATATATCCCTTATATTAACAAATGCATGTGTCCAAGCGTACAGATACACATATGGTCATTTTGGAGATTTTCATTGTGTATCTTCTGTCTTTTATCATACCCATCTCTATATATGCATGGGCAGGCATTGAGAACTATACACATAAATACTGCACATTTTAAACTTAAGGTAAGTATTTTAAATATTAAAATAAAAGAAGGTAGTGTTACATATAGAAGTTTTGGATTACAGTTGACCTTTGAACAACACTGGTTTGAAATACAGGGTCCACTTATATGTGGGTTTTTTTTCCAATAAACACTACAGTACTACACAATCTGTGGTTGGTTGAATCCCTGATGTAGAACCACAGATAGGGAGGGACAACTATAAAGTTATACATGGATTTTCAACTGCTGGAGGGTGACCCAACCCCTACTTTGTTCAAGGGTCAACTGTATTTATTAAATATGTATAACCAATCAGGTTGGGGTATCTACTTTAGTATGCTCTTATCCTGAAGCAATGCTGTCCAATAGAGAAAGTCAGAAGATTTTAGGTTCAATTCCCGACACCTAAACTCTTTCTTATGAGGAGTACATCAAGTATTGATGAGATGTGCACATCAAAGCCTCACAGGGCAGAACACATAATACAGATCCATGGTAGCGTGATCTAGTGAAAACTGTTGGTCGTCTGCAAAAGTGGGGGAAAATCATAGCTTACTTTCTATGCCATAGTTACTTTATGAAAGTAAATGATTTGTGGGAGATACAGGCCAGGAAAGTTATTTAATTTAAAAATTTTGCTCATTTTATTGTGGAAGGCCCTGAATGTATACAAGTTTGAAAGGTAAGGTTATGATCAGATATTCAAATGCACTGCTTTTCCCTGGTCATTTTGCTTACACTCCTTCAGGACCTGAGAAGTATTTCCTCTTTTCTTAATAAAACTATCAAACATAATTTTAGACTTGTTTTCCTTTCAAAATAAATGTCTCAGTTTCCAAGGAGGTCCTGTATGTTGCAGTATCAGGGGATGTAAGGTAGTGATTAAGATAGATAATCAAGGAGGCAGGGGGTGCTGACCAGAGCTTTCTGATATACTCAGTTAATTATTTTTTCTTTATTTAAAATATCTTTGTTTGTAGCTAATGGAAGAACAATAAAATCTCAAGTTAAAAAATAACTCTCATGGTAAAACAAAAATAGCACATAAACATTTGTTACTAACAATTACTTGGTGATTAATGTTTTATAGTTGATATAGCAATATGAGAAATAGATGAGAAATATATTTGTTTAATAGAGGGAAGGAATTTCTTTTTTATCTGAATGTGGGTCATTGGCTTGCTGATGTGCCATGTTGGGCTCTTGCTAGTAAGGAACTGTGTTTCCATTATAAAGATCATTTTAGTGAGTTAAAAAAAATAAACTATGAAGACTAATGCCAACTTTAAACTCTTTCTATAATAGATTTGGCACTTGAGAGTAATTTTTTCTTTATAAATTTTAATGACTAAAAAATTGATCTGGCTTGCTTTTGAGTTATAGCAAATTAGAACAAATTGTTAATTATGTTCAGCTGCAGTTTGGGGCGGTTGCTTAAAAACACAAACAATGAATATGATTTCAATCAAAGTTGGCAAGTGATTAGTTCAGAGTTTTAGTTGGGTTGTATGTTCCATTTAACAGAAGGGGTCTAAGCAGGAGATTTAACTTTGAAGAGTACTCTACTTAATTTGCAAATGAATTTTATGTGGTGCTCTTAGCCTTTTCTTGAATTCCCTGGAACTCCAGTATAACATAATTTTTCATCAGAGCAGAATTCACTAAATCCTGAATCTCTCTTATGCTTAGAAGGGGGTGGGTAGTTATTGAAATAATAAAAGAAAAACACATTAGAACACAATAGAAATACAAGGCTGCTCACTTAAGCAAGTTCATAATAAGTAATTATTGATTGAACTGCAATACTAAACAGAAGCTCCGGTGTACTTTGACAATAGGGTATAGCTGTTCAGTTCAGCTAGGTTTCACACTATAAATATAAGGCATAGGTTGTAAGACTTTTGGGGCAGTTAGTTCCACGTTCATAAATTGTGGCAGCTCCCCTCAACTAGCTGTTTTGCAAATATGTGGTACTGGTCACAGAAAAATGAGGTATATAAACTATAGATAGTACAATTAAAATCTCTTTCCATTAGTGTTGTAAACCACCTACTGGTTGCACATATGCATGTACAGACGTACAATGAAGCTGCACAGTGTTACTCTTTGAAGTCAAGTGTTCAAAAGAAATACAATGGCAATAATTATTCATTTATTCATCCACTAGTTCATTTATTCAACGTATATTTTATGCCTTTAAGGTCCAAGCACTGTGGTAAACACAGAGCCTTAATAAAGAAGACAACATTTGCCCTTAAAGAGCTTAAAATTTTGGGGGGTCTAAGGTAATTCACAAATAGTCAATATTGAATATAAATACTATAAGAGAGAAGCAAAGAAAAGAATGATATAGTTTGTGAGGGGATCAGGACATGTATTATAAAGGAGATATGATAAGGCTATATATAAGAAAATTGTATCTGATTTTGCCTAATATGCATTAACATATTTTACCCTAACTTTACAAAGGGAAGTTATTTTTAACATACATTTTTATCGGCATATATTAAAATAAATGGTTTGTCCTTAAATTCACATACAATATAGAACACAACATACAATATGTAGAATAGTTTTGGGTTAGGAAATATTTACAATAATTGATAATTTCTAATCTAGCCATTCTGTTCCCTCATCTACATGATAGGTCTTAACTCAAAACAACATTTTAAAATTCTTTTTCAAAAGTAAGCTTAACCTAAGTGTTCATCGACAGATGAATGGATAAGGAAGATGTGGCACATATATAAAATGGAATATTACTAAGCCATACAAAGAAATGAAATTGAGTGATTTGTAGTGAGGTGGATGGACATAGAATCCATCATACAGAGTGAAGTAAGTGAGAAAGAGAAAAACAAATACCGTATGCTAACACATATATATGGAATAAAACAAAATGGTTATGAAGAACCTAGGGACAGGACAGGAATAAAGACGCAGATGTAGAGAATGGACTTGAGGACACGGGGAGGGGGAAGGGTAAGCTGGGGCGAAGTGAGAGAGTGGCATGGACATATATACACTACCAAATGTAAAATAGATAGCTAGTGGGAAGCAGCCGCATAGCACAGGGAGATCAGCTCGGTGCTTTGTGACCACCTAGAGGGGTGGGATACGGAGGGTGGGAGGGAGGGAGACACAAGAGGAAAGAGATATGGGGACATATGTATGTGTATAGCTGATCCACTTTGTTATAGAGCAGAAACTAACACACCATTGTAAAGCAATTATGTGCCAAAAAAGATGTTTAAAAAAATAGTAAGTTTGAGCCTCATACCAAATGCTAGACATCATTTACTTTCATTATTATACTACTAGTTATATTCAAGAAATATTTACTTTTTACTGTATTTCAGGTATTGTGATGAATACAACATCTAATTTAGATGAAATAATGCACCATTAGTGGCAGTTGCAATTATCTTTATTTTCTAAAGATTTGTGAGGTTTGCTTTTGTTTGTTTCTGAGGGTTTGTTTGTGCATCTTGGAGCAGGAAAGGAGTTAGGCAAGGTAGAAGGAAGTAGGAATGAAGTAGATGTCTGTCAAATTTTTGAAAATAGGCTATTATAATTAATTCTAGAGCTGTTTTACAGTAAAATATTGTTCAGAATTTAGATCTGCTGTATTCCTCAATTTTTAAAATTTTAAAACACTACTTTAAATTAATATGTTAGGGATTCCCTGGTGGTGCAGTGGTTGAGAGTCCGCCTGCCGATGCAGGGGACACGGGTTCATGCCCCAGTCTGGGAAGATCCAGCATGCCGCGGAGCGGCTAGGCCCGTGAGCCATGGCCGCTGAGCCTGCGCGTCCAGAGCCTGTGCTCCACAACGGGAGAGGCCACAACAGTGAGAGGCCTGCGTACCGCAAAATAAATAAATAAATAAAATAATATGGTAGTGCTTTTTGTTATAATGCTGTATAGATATTTTAAATAAAGGATTTAAAAAATATTTTTAGACTTACAGAAAAGTTGCAGAGATGGAAATGAGTTTCCTTAGCTTGCACCCAGTTTTTCCTATTATTAGCACCTTAGATTACTACTGTATATTTGTCACACATTTTGAACAAATATTGATACATTATTACAACTAAAATCCATCCTTTATTCATATTTTTAAAATTTTAAATTCAGATTTATTTTGTTTTTACCATTTTAAGAATGTCATATCATTGGAATCATAGAGTATCTAGCCTTTCCAGACAAGCTTCTTTCAGTTAGCAATATGCATTTAAGACTCATCTATATTTTTGCGTGGATTGGCAACTCATTCCTTTTTATCTCCAAATACTATTCCATTGGATGGGTGTACCACAGTTTATCTAGTCACCTATTAAAGGACATCTTGGTTGTTTTCAATTTTTGGTGATTATGAATAAAGCTGCTATGAATATTCATGTGCAGAATTTTTTTCATACATAATTTCTCTATTCACTTGGGTAAATATGAAGAGCATGATTACTGGGTTGTATGGTAATGTTTATCTTTAAAAGAAGTTGCCATATTATCTTTCAAAGTGTGTGTACCTTTTTGCTTTCCCATCAACAATGCTAGAGAGTTCTAGCCACTCTTCAGCCTTGCCAGAATTTGGTATTGTCAATATAGTTTAAAAAATTAGCCATTCTAATAGGTATAGTGGAATCAATCTCTGGATTTAATTTGCATTTCCCTAATTGCTGATGATGCTAATTATCTTTTCATGTGTTGTTAAGAGTTTTTATCATGAACATATGTTAAATCCTGTCAAATGCTTTTTCTGTTTATTGATATGATATGATATTTTTCTTTTCATTTCCTTAATGTGCTGTATCACATTTATTGATTTGCATATGTTGAACCATTCTTGCATCCCAGGTATAAACACCACTTGATCATGGTGAATGACTCTTTCAATGTGCTGCTGAATTCGGTTTGCTGGTATTTCACTGAGAATATTTGCGTGTGTATTCATTATGTATATTGGCCTGTGGTTTTCTTTTCTTGTAGTGTCCTTTTCTGGCTTTGGTATCAGGGTAATTCTAATCTTTATCTTTCTTGACCTATGTAATGGGCTAGGATCTCCAGTACTATGTTGTATAGGAGTGGTGAGAGTAGACATCTTTGCCTTGCTGCTGTTAGGGGAAAGTATTTACTTCTTTTGCTGTCAGATGTGATGTTAATTGTAGGATTTTTGTAGTGCCCCTTATTAGGCAGAGGAAGTTACTTTGTATTCCTATTTTGCTGAGAATTTTTACCATATTTGAATATTGGTTTTGTTGAATTCTTTCTTGCATCAGCTAATAAGATCATGTGTTTTTTCTTCTTTAGACCATTTCTATGATGGAGTATATTGATTGATTTTCAAATATTGAACCAGCCTTGTATCCCCGAAATAAACTCCAATGGGTCTTGTTGTATAAATTTTTTATATAGCTGAATTTTATTTACCAATATTTTGTTAAGGGTTTGTGTGCCTATATGACGAGGGATATCCATCTGAATTTTGTAAAATATTTGTAAAATATTTTCTGGTTTTAGTATGAGGGTAGTGTTTGCCTTCTAAAATGAAACAGGAAGTGTTTCTTCTAGAAAAATTATGTAGAATTGGTGCTACTTCTTTAAATGTGTGCTACAATTCTGCAATGAAACCATAGAGTCTTGAAAATTTCTTTTTTATTTTTTGGAAAGTTGTCAACTATCAATTCAATTTTTTTTGTGTGTGTGTGGTATGCTGGCCTCTCACTGTTGTGGCCTCTCCTGTTGTGGAGCACAGGCTCCGGACGCACAGGCTCAGTGGCCATGGCTCATGGGCCCACCCGCTACGTGGCATGTGGGATCTTCCTGGACTGGGGCACGGACATGTGTCCCCTGCATCGGCAGGTGGACTCTCAACCACTGCACCACCAGGGAAGCCCTCAATTCAATTTTTTAATGTTTAGAGGAATATACTATCTATAAACTATCTTTATCAGTGTGAGTGAATTTTGGTGGTTTGTGGTTTTCAAGATATTGGTCAATTTCTTATGAATTGTTGAATTTATGTACATAAAGTTACTAATATTTCAATATTTAAAAGATTTTCAAATGTGTGGGCTAGTCCCTTTTTCATTTCTAATATTTCTCTCACTTTTTCTTTTTCATGCTTGATGTTTTTCTATTTTATTCATCCTTTAAAAGACAGTTTTTGTTTTCATTGATTTTCTCTATTTTTCTGATTTCTGTTTCTACTTTTATGTTTATATGATCCTTCCTTCTGCCTTATTTTTCTCTTTGTAAATTCTTAAGGTGAAAACTTAGATTATTAATTTGAGATATTTTTCTTTCTAATATAAGCATTTAATGCAATAGTTTTCTCCTCAATATTGCTTTAGCAGAATCTCACAAATTTTGGTATGTTTTATTTTTATTCAGTTCAAAATATTTTCTAATTTATCTTGATATTTCTTCTTTGATCCATGGATCATTTAGGAGTGTGTTGTTTAATTTCCAAGTGATTGGATATTTTCTTATCAATTCCATTATTTATTTCTATTTTGATTCCATTATGATGAGACCTTACTTGTATGATTTCAATTCTTTTAAATTTGTTGATGTTTGTTTAATGATGCATAATATGTTGTATATTGATGTATGTTGCATTTGTGTTTTCTGCTGTTGCAGAATAAGAGTTCTATGAATGTCAGTCAGATACAGTAAGTTGATGGTATTGCTTAGTTTTTCTATATTCTTGCTGATTTCTTTCTTCTTGTTCTACGAATTATTAAAAGAGAACTATTGGAGTTTCCAAATATAGAAACTTTCTCACCATATAGTTTTCTTTATCCTCCCCCTTTATGTTTCTTTATATTTACATAGGTATAAATGTATAGGTATAAATTTATATATTTACATATAAATATTTATATAGGTATAAATATATAGATTATATTTGTATTTTAAGAGCTTTATTGAGATATAATATTCTTAATATGTGTGTATTATGGCATATGCATACACAGAAAAGCTCATGAAACAATGCTACAACTTTTGCTTTTATTTGTCAAACCTACTTTAAAAAACTCAAGACAGGAAAAACTATTTGTTATACTTACCCAAATATTTAAGCATTTCTGTTATTCTCCCTTCATTCTTGATATTAAAGGTTTCTTTCTTTGAAAATTTCTCGGGCTTCCCTGGTGGTGCAGTGGTTGAGAGTCCGCCTGCTGATGCAGGGGACACGGGTTTGTGCCCCGGTCCGGGAAGATCCCACATGCCATGGAGCAGCTAGGCCTGTGAGCCATGGCCACTGAGCCTGCACGTCCGGAGCCTGTGCTCCGCAATGGGAGAGGCCACAACAGTGAGAGGCCCGTGTACTGCAAAAAAAAAATTTCTCTAAAGAATTTCCTTTTGCAATTCTTTTGGAGCAGGTCTACTGACAATATTTTCTCCTTAATTTTTCTTCATTTGAAAATATCTTTATTTTACCTTAAGTGAAGCGTATTTTTCAGTGGATATAGAATTATATAGATTTTTTTTCTTTCAGTGCTTATAAATGTTGTACCATTTCATTAAGTTCTCCACAGTTTCTGATAAGAAATTCATGGTCATTCAAATGGTTGTGCTTATTTAGATAATGCATAATTTTTGTTTAGCTGCTTTTAAAATTTTTCTTGGTCTTTTCCTTTCAGTAGTCTGATTATGATGTGTCTAGCACAGATTTCTTTGGGGTTTTTTTTTGCTGTTCAAGGTTCACTAAACTTCTTTAATTAGTAGGTTTATGTATTTTGACAAACATGGGAGGTTTTCAGCCATTATTTCTTCACATATTTTTCAGCACTGCTCACATTCTCTTCTCTGGGACTCAGATGACATGAATATTACACCTTTTGTTATTATTCCACAGATCTCTCAGGTTCTGTTCAATTTTTTTCAACTTCTTTCTCCATTGTTCAGATTGGATAATTTATATTGATCTAGCTTAACGTTCACTATTTCCTTTGTAATCTCTATTCCCCTATTGAGGCTCTCCACTGAGTTTAAAATTTTGATTATTATATTTTTAAGTTCTAGAATTTCCATTTGGGTTTTCTACATATCTTTTATTTCTTTTGTAATATATATATAAACATTTTTGCATTTGTTTCAAAGGCATGTATGATAATTTTGTTGAAGCAATTTTATAATAGTTGCTTTTATGTCTTAGAGAATCCTAAACAACTATAGGATCTTGGCATTGGTATCTGTTAATTATTGTATTTTTAAGAGCTTTATTGAGATATAATACACCTACCATACAATTCAGCCATTCAAACTGTACAATTCCATGATTTTTGTATATTCACAGTTAGGGTGAATACAATCCCCCAAGGAAATCCTGTACATATTTGGAGCCATTCTCCATTCCCTCTTTTCCCCTATGTGCTAAGCACATACTAGTATAATTTATGTCCCAGTAGATAAGCCAATTCTGTTCATTCCATATAAATGGAATCATACAATATGTGGTCTTTTGAGTTGTGTCCTTCACTTAACATAATATTTTCAAGACTTATTTATGTTATAGCATATATACTTTATTAATTTTTATTTCCAAGTAATGTTTTATTGTATGAATATACCATATTTTGTTTATTCATTCATTAGTTGATCGACATTAGAGTTTTTTCCCACACTTTTTGGCCATTATGAATAAAGATACTATGAATATTTGTGTACAAATGTAATTGTTGCTTTGATTATACCCATCCTAATGGTGTTATCTCATGGTGTTTTATTTTATTTTGAATCAATAGACTATTTTTTCAGGCCAGTTATAGGTTTACAGAAAATCTGAATAAAAAAGATAGAGTTCCCATATACCCCTCTCCCCTCACACACAGTTTCTCCTATTAATAACATTTTGCATTAGTGTGGTACATGTGTTATAATTTGATGAGGCAGTATCAATATTCATACATTATTAAGTAAAGTACGTTAAGGTTCACTCTTTGTGTTGTACAGTTCTGCAATTTTTCACAAATATAAGTCATGTATCCATCATTATAGTATCATGCAGAGTAGTTTCACTGACCTAACAATCTTCTGTGCTCCACCTATTCATCCCTCCTTCACTTCCTCTGAACCTCTGGCAAACACTGATCTGTGCACTGTCTCTATAGTTTTGCCTTTTTCAGAATGTTATATAGTTGGAATAATACAGGATGTAGCATTTTAAACCTGGATTCTTGTACCTAGCAATATGCATTTAAGGTGACTTTATGTCTTTTCATAGGTTGATAGTTCATTTTTCTAACTTGGTGAATAACATTCCGTTGTATGGATGTATCACAGTTTGTTTATCCATACCTATCGAATGACATCTTGGTAGCTTTAAAGTTTTAGCAGTTAAGAAATTAAAAAAAAAAAAGAATGAAGCTACTATAAATATTCTCATGCAAGTGTATGTGTAGACATGAATTTTTAACTCATCTGGGTAAATACCAAGGAGCACAATTGTTGAATCACATGATAAGAGTGTGTTTACTTTCATAAGAAACTACCAATCTATCTTCCAAAGTGGCTGTAGCATTTTGCATTCCCACCAACAGTGAAAGTGAGTTCCTGTTGCTTTACAGCCATGCCACCATTTGAAGTAGTCAGTGTTTTGGATGCTTACCATTTTAATAAGTGTGAAGGGTATATCATGTTTGTTTTAATTTGCAGTTTCCTAATGATATGTGATATTGAACATGTTTTCGTATGCTTACTTGCCATCTGTGTATCTTTGGTTATGTCTGTTGGAGTCTTTGGCCACATTTTCAATTTGGTTGCTTGTTTTCTTACTGTTGAGTTTTAAGAATTCTTTGTATATTCTGAAACAAGCCCTTTGCAAGATTTTCTCCCCAAATATGAGAGAAATCCCAAAATGTGCCTTTTTATTATGTTAAAAATCTTTTTGGCAGAGAATAAGTTTTTAATTTTAATTAAGTACAAATTATCAATTTTTTTCATAGATTATGCTTTTAATGCTGTGTCTAAAAAGACATCACCAAACCCAAGATAACCTAGATTTTCCATCATGTTATCTTCTAGGAGTTTTATAATTTTGTTTTACATTTAGGTTTATGATCCATATTTAGTGAAATTTTTGTGAATGATGTAAGATCTATGTCTAGATTCATTTTTTTGCATGTGGATGTCCAAATGTTCTAGTAGCATTTGTTGAAAACACTATGATTTCTCCATTTAATTGTCTTTGTTCCTTCATGAAAGATCAATTGACTATATATGTATGAGGCTATTTCTGGGTTCTCTACTATGTTCCACTGATCCATTTGTCTATGGTAAGTCTAAAAGTAATGTAGTGTTCTTCCTTTTGTTTTTTCCCTACATTTAAGTAGCATGTTGCCTATACTGGAGCTTTTGCATTTCTGTATACTTTTTAAAATTAGTTTGTTGATTCCACAAAATAATATCCTGAGAGTGTGATTAAGATTGTGATAATTGTATAAATCAAGTTGAGAAGAAATGACAATTTAATATTATTGAGTTTTAGATGCATCATCACAAAATCTCTATTACTTAGATCTACTTAGGTTTCTCTCATCAAACTTTTGTGATATCTTCCTATATTTCATATACATATTTCATTAGATTTGTACCTAAGTATGTCATTTTTGATGCTAATATAAATGAAGTTGTGTTTTTAATTTCAAATTGCAATTGTTCATTGCTAGTATGTAGGAAATCAATTGACTTTTGTATATTAACCTTGTGTTCTGCATCCTTGCTATAATCACTTATTAATTCAAGGAGTTATTTATTAATTATTTGGGATTTTCTACATAGTCAAACATGTCATCTAAGACCAAAGAGAGTATTACTTCTTCCTTCCCAATTTCTGTACCTTGGCTTTCCTTTCCTCGTCTTATTGTATTAGCTAGGACTTCCAGTATGATGTTGAAGAGGAATGGTGATAGGGGATATCATTGCCTTATTATTTTTTTTGTGAAGATAAAATAAACATTTATGTTTTCTGATTCTTTTTTATTGAGATGTAGTTGATATACAATATTATATTAGTTTCAGGTTTACAATATAGTGATTAAAATTTTTTATAGACTATACTTCATTTAAAGTTGCTATAAAATATTAGCTATATTCCCTGTGCTCTACCATATATCCTTGTAACTTACTTATTTCATACATAATAGTTTGTATCAGTTAATGTCCTACTATTACACTGCCCTGCCTCCTTCCCCCTCTCCACTGGTAACCACTAGTTCTCTATATCTGTGAGTTTGTTTCTGTTGTGTTATATTCATTAGTTTGTTTTATTTTTTATATTACACATATGAGAGATGACATAGAGTCTTCCTCTGTCTGACTTATTTCACTAAGCATAATACCCTCCAGGTCCATCCATGTTATGGCAAATGGCAAAATGTCAATTTTTTTTATGGTTGAGTAATATTCCATTGTATATACATACCACATCATTATCCATTAATCTGTTGATGATACGTAGGTTGCTTCCAAATCTTGGCTATTGCAAATAGTGCTGCTATGAACACTGGGGAAATGTATCCTTCATTTACTTTTCTTTTTAAATTGTATTTTATATTGGAGCATAGTTGATTAACAATGTTGTGTTAGTTTCGGGTGTACAGCAAAGTGGTTCAGTTATATATATATATATGTATCTATTATTTTTCAAATTCTTTTCCCATCTAAGTTATTAAAGAATATTGAACAGCATTCCCTGTGCTATACAGTACATCCTTGTTGGTTATCTATTTTATTTTTTATTTCAGAAAATTTTTTAAATTATGGTTTGCTCAGGGTATATGCCCAGTAGTGGGATTGCTGGGTCATATGGTAGTTCTATTTGTAGTTTTTTAAGGAATATCCATACTATTCTCCATAGTGGCTGTACCAATTCACATTCCCACCAGCAGTGCAAGAGTGTTCCCTTTTCTCCACACCCTCTCCAGAATTTATTGTTTCCAGAATTTTTGATGATGGCCATTCTGACCAGTGTGAGATGATATCTCATTGCAGTTTTGATTTTCATTTCTCTAATTATTAATGATGTTGAGCGTTCTTTCATGTGTTTGTTGGCAATCTGTATATCTTCTTTGGAGAAATGTCTATTTAGGTCTATCTGCCCATTTTTGGATTGGGTTGTTTGTTTTTTTGATATTGAGCTGCATGTGTTGCTTATTTGTTTTGGAGATTAATCCTTTGTCGGTTGCTTCATTTGCAAATATTTTCTCCAATTCTGAGGATTATCTTTTGGTCTTGTTTATGGTTTCCTTTGCTGTGCAAAAGCATTGAAGTTTCATTAGGTCCCATTTGTTTATTTTTCTTTTTATTTCCATTTCTCTATGAGGTGGGTCAAAAAGGATCTTGCTGTGATTTATGTCATAGAGTGTTCTGCCTATGTTTTCCTCTAAGAGTTTGATAGTGTCTGGCCTTACATTTAGGTCTTTAATCCATTTTGAGTTTATTTTTGTGTATGGTGTTAGGAGGGAGTGTTCTAATTTCATACTTTTACAGGTACCTGTCCGGTTTTCCCAACACCACTTATTGAAGAGGCTGTCTTTTCTCCACTGTATATTCTAAGTGTCCATCAATGGATATGGATCAAGAAGATGTGGCACATATATACAATGGAATACTACTCAGCCATAAAAATAAACGAAATTGAGTTATTTGTAGTGAGGTGGATGAACCTAGAGTCTGTCATACAGAGTGAAGTAAGTCAGAAAGAGAAAGACAAATACCATATGCTAACACATATATATGGAATCTAAGAAAAAAAAAGGTCATTAAGAACCTAGGGGTAATATGGGAATAAAGACACAGACCTACTAGAGAATGGACTTGAAGATATGGAGAGGGGGAAGGGTTAGCTGTGACAAAGTGAGAGAGTGGCTTGGACGTATATACACTACCAAACATAAAATAGATAGCTAGTGGGAAGCAGCCACATAGCACAGGGAGATCAACTCTGTGCTTTGTGACCACCTAGAGAGGTGGGATAGGGAGGGTGGGAGGGAGGGAGATGCAAGAGGGAAGAGATATGGGAACATATGTATATGTATAACTGATTCACTTTGTTATAAAGCAGAAACTAACACACCATTGTAAAGCAATTATACTCCAATAAAGATGTTAAAAAAATTTTATTGGGGTATAGTTGATCCACAATGCTGTGTTAGTTTCAGGTGTAGAGCAAAGTGAATCAGTTATAAATATACATATACCCACTCTTTTTACATTCTTTTCCCATATAGACCATTACAGAGTATTGAGTAGAGTTCCCTGTGCTCTATGGTAGGTTCTTATATAGTTATCTATTTTATATATGGTAGTATGTATATGTCAATCCCAGTCTCCCAGTTTATTCCTCATCCCCTTATCCCCCAGTAACCGTGTTTGTTTTCTACATCTGCGACTCTACTTCTGTTTCATAACTAAGCTCCTTTGTGGCTATTTTTAGCTTCCACATATAAGTGATATTGTGTGATATTTGTCTTTCTGTGTCTGACTTACTTCACTCAGTTTGATAATCTCTAGGTCCATCCATATTGCTGCAAATGGCATTATTTTGTTCTTTCTTATGGCTGAGTAATGTTCCATTGTATATATGTACCACATCTTTACCCATTCCTCTGTTGATGGACATTTAGGTTGCTTCCATGTCCTGGCTATTGAAATTGTGCTTCAGTGAATATTGGGGTGCATGTATCTTTTCGAATTACGGTTTTCTCCTGGTATATGCCTAGGAGTGGGATTGCTGGGTCATATGGTAGTTCTACTTTTAGTTTTCTAAGGAACGTCCATACTATTCTCCATAGTGGCTGTATCAATTTACATTCCCACCAACAGTGCAAGAGGGTACACTTTTCTCCACACCCTCTCCAGCATTTATTGTTTGTAGAGTTTTTAATAATGGCCATTCTGACCAGTGTGAGGTGATACCTCATTGTAGTTTTGATTTGCATTTCTCTAAAAATTAGCGATGTTAAGCATCTTTTCATGTGCCTTTTGGTCATCTGTATGTCTTCTTTGGAGAAATGTCTATTTAGATCTTCCCACCATTTTTTGATTGGGTCGTTTGTTTTTTTTGATATTGAGCTGCACTGAGCTGTTTGTATAGTTTGAAGATTAATTCCTTGTCGATTGCTTTGTTTACAAATATTTTCTCCCATTCTGAGGGTTTTCTTTTCGTGTTGTTTATGGTTTCCTTTGCAGTGCAAAAACTTTTAAGTTTGCTTAGATCCCATTTGTTTATTTTTGTTTTTATTTTCATTACTCTAGGAGGTGGATCAAAAAGATCTTCCTGCTATTTCTGTCAAAGAGTATTCTGCCTATGTTTTCCTCTAAGAACTTTACAGTGTCTAGCCTTATACTTTTATCCATTTTGAGTTTATTTTTGTATATGGTGTTACGGAGTCTTGTAATTTCACTATTTTACATATAGCTGTTCAGTTTTCCCAACACAACTTATTGAAGAGGCTCTCTTTTCTCCACTGTATATTCTTGCCTCCTTTGACAGAGATTAGACGATGATAGATACATGGGTTTATCTCTAGACTTTCTATCCTGTTCCACTGATCTACATTTCTGTTTCTGTGCCAGTACCATACTCATACTGTCTTGATTACTGTAGCTTTGTAGCATAGTCTGAAATCAGGGAGTCTGTTTCCTCGAGCTCTGTTTTTCTTTCTCAGGATTGCTTTGGCTATTCGGGGTCTTTTGTGTTTCCATACAAATGTGAAATTTTTTGTTCTACTTCTGTGAAAAATGCCATTGGTAGTTTGATAGGGATTGCATTGTATCAGTAGATTGCTTTGGGTAATATAGACATTTTCACAATATTTATTCTTCCAATCCAAGAACATGGTATATCTCTGCATCTGTTTGTGTCATCTTTTATTTTTTTATCAGTATTTATAGTTTTCTGATCCAGGTCTTTTGCCTCCTTAAGTAGGTTTATTCTTAGGTATTTTTTTCTTTTTGTTGTGATGGTAAATGGGATTGTTTCCTTGATTTCTCTTCCTGATCTTTCACTGTTAGTGTACAAGTATGCAAGAGACTTTTCTGTATTAATATTGTATCCTGCAACTTTAGCAAATTCATTGATGAGCTCTAGTAGTTTTCTGGCTGCATCTTTAGCATTTTCTATGTATAGTATGTCATCTGCAAACAGTGACAGTTTTATTTCTTCTTTTCCAATTTGAATTCCTTTTACTTCTTGTTGTTCTCTGAATGCTGTGGCTAGGACTTCCAAAGTTATATTGAATAATAGTAACAAGAGTGGACATCCTTCTTTTGTTCCTGATCTTAGAGGAAATGCTTTCAGTTTTACACCATTGAGAATGATATTTGCTGAGGATTTGTTGTATATGGCCTTTATTATGTTGAGGTAGGTTCCTTCTATGCCCACTTTCTGAAGAGTTTTTATCATAAATGGGTGTTAAATTTTGGCAAAATCTTTTTCTGAATATACTGAGTTGATCAAATGGTTTTTATTCTTCAATTTGTTAATATGGTGTATCACACGATTGATTTGTGTATATTGAAGAATCCTTGCATCCCTGGGATTAATCCCACTTCATCATTTTGTAGGATCCTTTTAATGAGTTGGATTCTGTTTGCTAGTATTTTGTTGAGGGTTTTTGCATCTATGTTCCTCAGTGATATTGGCCTATAATTTTGTGTGTGTGTGTGTGGTATCTTTGTCTGTCTTTGGTGTCAGTGAGATTGTGACCTCATAGAATGAGCTTGAGAGTGTTCCTTCCTCTGTAATTTTTTGGAAGAGTTTGAGAAGGATAGCTGTTAGCTCTTCTGTAAATATTTGATAGAATTTCCTATGAAGACATCTGTTCCTGGACTTTCATTTGTTGAAAGATTTTGAATCACAGTTTCAATTTCATTTCTTGTGTTTGGTCTGTTCGTATTTTCTATTCCTTCCTGGTTCAGTCATGGAAGGTTGTATCATTCTAAGAATTTGTCCATTTGCTTCAGGTTTTCCAATTTATGGGCGTATAGTTGCTTGTAGTAGTCTCTTATGATCCTTTGTATTTCTGCAGTGTCATTTGTAACTTCTCCTTTTTCATTTCTAATTTTATTGATTTGAGTCCTCTCCCTTTTTTTCTTGATGAGTCTGGCTAATGGTTTATCAGTTTTGTTTATGTTCTCAAAGAACCAGCTTTTAGTTTCATTGATCTTTGCTATTGATTTTTTTGTCTTTATTTCATTTATTTCTACTCTGATCTTTATGATTTCTTTCCTTCTACTAACTTTGCATTTTGTTTGTTCTTCTTTCTCTAATTGCTCTTGGTGTAAGGTTAGGTTGTTTGTTTGAGATTTCTCTTGTTTCTTGAGGTAAGATTGTATTGCTATAAAAATCCCTCTTAGAACTGCTTTTCCTGCATCCCACAAGTTTTGGATTGTCGTGTTTTCATTGTCATTTGTCTCTAGGTATTTTTTGTTTTTCTCTTTGATTTTTTCAGTGATCCATTGGTTATTTAGTAACATATATTTTAGCCTCCATGTGCTTGCGTTTTTTACACACTTTTTCCTGTAATTGATTTCTAATCAAATACCGTTGTGGTCAGAAAACATACTTGATATGATTTCAATTTTCTTAAGTTTTCTGAGGCTTGATTTGTGTTCCAGGATGTGATCCATCCTGGAGAGTGTTCCATGTACACTTGATAAGGAAGTGTATTCTGCTGCTTTAGGATGGAAAGTTGTATAAATGTTAATTAAGTCTATGTGGTCTGATATGTTATTTAAGGCTTGTGTTTCCTTATTAATTTTTTCTCTGGATGACCTGTCCATTGGTATAAGAAAGGTGTTAAAGTCCCCCAATATTTTTTTGTTACCATTGATTTTGCCTTTTATGGCTGTTATCCTTTGCCTTATATATTGATGTGCTCCTTTATTTACAATTGTTTTGTCTTTTTCTTGGATAGATCCCTTGATCATTATGCAATCTCCTTCCTTGTCTCTTGTAACAGTCTTTATTTTAAAGTCTATTTTGTGTGATATGAGTATTGCTACTCCAGCTTTCTTTTGATTTTCATTAGCATGGAGTATCTTTTTCCATCCTCTCGTGTTCAGTCTGTATGTTTCCCTAGGTCTGAAGTGGTTCTCCTGAAGACAGCATATATATGGGTATTGTTTCTGTATCCATTCAGCCAGTCTATGTCTTTTGGTTGGAGCATTTATTCCATTTATATTGAAGGTAATTATTGATATGTATGTTCCTATTTCCATCTTCTTAATTGTTTTGGGTTTGTTCTTATAGGTCTTTTTTCTGTCCTTCCTCTTTTGTTCTCTTCTCTTTTGTTTCCTGCCTAGAAAAGGTCCTTTAGCAATTGTTGTAAAGCTGGTTTGGTGGTGCTGAATTCTCTTAGTTTTGCTTGCCTGTAAAGCTTTTGATTTCTCCTTTGAGTCTGAATGAAATCTTTGCTTGGTAGAGTAATCTTGGTTTTAATTTTTTCCCTTTCATCAATTAAAATATACCCTGCCACTCCCTTTTAGCCTGTAGAGTTTCTGCTGAAAAATCAGCTTTATGCAGATTCCCTTGTGTGTTATTTGTTGCTTTTCCCTTGCTGCTTTTAATATTTTTTCTTTGTATCTCACTTTTGTTAGTTTGATTGATATGTGCCTCGGTGTGTTCCTCCTTGGTTTCATCCTGTAAGGGACTCTCTGTGCTTCCAGGAGTTGGGTGACTATTTCCTTTCCCATGTTATGGAAGTTTTCCAGTACAATCTCTTCCAATATTTTCTCAGGCCGTTTCTTCTTCTTGGACCCTGATAATTAGAATTTTGGTGTGTTTAATGTTGCCCCAGATATCTCTGAGACTGTCCTCATTTCTTTTCATTCTTTTTTCTTTATTCTGTTCTGCAGCAGAGATTTCCACCATTTTGTCTTTTGGGTCACTTATCCGTTCTTCTGCTTCAGTTATTCTCATATTGCTTCCTTCTAGTGTATTTTTTTCATTTCAGTTATTGTATTGTTCATCTCTGTTTGTTCTTTAGTTATTCTAGGTCTTTGTTACACTTTTCTTGTATCTTCCTGATCCCTATCTCCATTCTTTTTCTGAGGTCTTGGATCATGTTTACTATCATTATTCTGAATTCTTTTTCAAGTAGATTGCCTATCTCCTTTTCATTTAGTTGTTCTTGTAGGTTTTTATCTTGCACCTTCGTCTTCAAAATATTTATTTGTCATCTCATTTTGTCAGATTTACTGTGTTTGAGGTCTCCTTTCTACAGGATCATATTTCCTCTTTCTTCTGGTGTCTGACCCCTGGTGGGTGAGGTTGGTCCAGAGGCTTGTGCCGTTACCCCTTGAAAGCAGGTTTAATTGGTGTTGTAGAGAAAAGAGCCTGCCTTAGGTATTGAGTTGAGCCTCCCCTTTGCTCTGCAGTTGTCACTGCCCTGTCAGGGGTGGGGTCTGCTCCCTGTTTGTTGGAGTAGAGGCCCCCAGATCTGTTTCTTAGCTGAGATTCTGATATGCAGTGTGAGGTAGGCAGGATTGGAGGACTCCCAGTGGGAGAGAAGTCACTGAGTATCCCTCCTCTGGAGCTGTTCACCTGTGAATGTGCTCTGTTGTGTTCCCTTTCGCCTGTTGTGTGGGCTCACAAAGTACACTGCTGTTTGCATTGCTCTCAGTCCTGCCTTAACTGTGGGTATGCTGGCAATTAGACCTGGTGACTTTCAGGCATTGTTTCACAAGGCCACTATCACAGATCCACTGAGGTCAGGTCCCAGGACTACAGTAGTTGTGCACCTGGACCCAGTGTCAGAGCTATGGAGGAAGCCCAGGTACTGGTCTGGTGCAACTCCTGTGGGTCTGTGCCCACAAAGCCCACAGCTGCTAAGCCAGACCCGTCTGAGCTGCCGAAGCACTTCCTGTCCTTTGGGATGTTTTGCAGGCATCGAATTTAGGAAGCTGTCAACAGAGGTGTGACTCCACAGTTTGTGCAGCCGTGAGCAAAGATTTCAGCTCTTCTTTCTTAGTCACACAGCTCATGGGGCTCAACTGTGGTTTCAGCACATCTTCTGGGCATATTTCCTAGTGGGCGTAGCTATCTGTGCCCTCCCAAGGCAGTGCATGCAGGTCCAGGCACCCACTGGTGGATTTCCTAGTGGGGATGGTATCCATGCACTTCTGGGACAGCAGTTCAGGTTCTGGGACCCACTGATGTATTTCCGAGTCATGGAAGCTCTCTGCACCCTCCCTGGGCAGTGTGGGCAAGTCCTGGGGCCTGCTGGTGGGATTCCTAGAGGCAGGAGTTTTCCACACCCTTCCTGGTCAGTGGAGGAGGATCCTGTGGCCTGCTGGCAGAATTACTAGTGGCTGGAGCTGTCTGCACCCTTCTATGGCAGCAAGGATGGGTCCTGTGGCCCGCTGGTGGAATTCCTAGTGGGTGAAGCTCTCTGTGCCCTCCTGGGACATCAGGGCAGGTCCTGGCACCCACTGGCAGATTTCCTAGTAGCAAGAACTATTTGCATGTTCCCAGTACAGCAGGGCAGGTCCTGGCACCCACTGATGGATTTCCCAGTCACTGAATCTCTCTGCGACCTCCTGGGATAGCATGGGCAAGTCCTGGGGACTGCTAGTGGAATTCCTAATGGTCAAAGCTGTCTGTACCCTTCTGGGTCACTGGAGGCAGGCCCTGGGGCCCACTGGCTGATTATCTATTTAACTATAGCAGTTTGTACATGTCAATCCCAAACTTCCAGTCTATCCCTCCCCCCCACCCTTCCCCCTGATCCCCCACCCTTCCCTCCAGTAACCATAAGTTTATTCTCTAAGTCTGTGAGTCTGTTTCTGTTTTGTAAATAAGTTCATTTGTATCATTTTTTTCTAGATTCTGCATATAAACGATATCATATGATATTTGTCTTTCTCTTTCTGACTTACTTAGTATGATAATCCCCAGGTCCATCCATGTTGCTGCAAATGGCATTATTTCATTCTTTCGAATGGCTGAGTAATATTCCATTGTATATATGTACTGCATCTTCTTTATCCATTCATCTGTTAATGGACATTTAGATAGCTTTCATGTATTGACTATTGTAAACAGTGCTGCAATGAACATTGGGGAGCATGTGCATGTATCTTTTCAAGTTAGTGTTTCCATTTTCTTTGGATAAACCACCCAAGAGTTGAATTGCTGAATCATGTGGTAGTTCTATTTTTGGCTTTTTGAGCAAACTCCATAACGTTTTTCACAGTGGCTGCACCAATTTACATTCCCACTAACAGCATTCTAGAGCGCTCTATTCTCCACATCCTCTCCAACACTTGTTATTTGTGGTCTTTTTCATAATAACCATTCTGACAGGTGTGAGATGATATCTCATTGTGGTTTAGATTTGCATTTCTCTGATGATTAGTAATGTTGAGCATCTTTTAATGTACCTGTTGACCATCTATATTCTCTGGAAAAATATGTATTCAGGCCTTCTGGCCATTTATTAGTTGGATTGTTTGGTTTTTTGATATTGAGTTGCATGAGATGTTTATTTATTTTGGAAATAAACCCATTATCAGTCATGTCATTTGCAAATATTTTTTCCCATTCATAGTTTGGCTTTTTGTTTTGTCAGTGGTTTCCTGTGCTATGGAAAAAGCTTTTAAATTTAACTAGGTCCCATTTATTTAGTTTTTCTTTTCTTTCCTTTGCCTTGGGAGACAGGTCCAAAAAAATTATTGGTATGATTTATGTCAAAGAGTGTTCTGCCTATGTTTTCTTCTAGGAACTTTATGG
This sequence comes from Orcinus orca, assembly GCF_937001465.1. Taxonomy (NCBI): domain Eukaryota; kingdom Metazoa; phylum Chordata; class Mammalia; order Artiodactyla; family Delphinidae; genus Orcinus; species Orcinus orca. The sequence continues at coordinate 75,909,985 of NC_064580.1, forward strand.
TTTCCAGTCTTACATTTAGGTCTGTAACCCATCTTGAGGGGTTTTTTTTTTGTGCATGGTGTAAGAAAATGTTCCAATTTCATTCTTTTAAATATAGCTGTCTAGTTTCCCCAGCACCACTTGTTGAAGAGACTGTCTTTCCACATTGTATATTCTTACCTCCTTTGTTATCGACTAATTGACCATAAGTGCATGGGTTTATTTTTGGCTCTTTATTTTGTTCCATTGATCTATGTGTCTGCTTTTGTGCCAGTACCATGCTGTTTTGATAATTGTAGCTTTGTAATATAGTCTGAACTCAGGGAGAATGATACCCCTAGTTCTGTTCTTCTTTCTCAAGATTGCTTTTGCTATTTGGTGTCTTTTTTTTCACACAAATTTTAGAATTATTATTTCTGGTTCTGTGATAAATGCCATTGGTATTTTGATAGGGATTGTACTGAATCTGTAGATTGCCTTTGGTAGTACGGTCATTTTAACAATATTAATTCTTCCAATCCATGAACACCGTGTATCTTTCCATCTGTCTGTGTCATTTTTAATTTTGTTCATTCGTGTCTTATAGTTTTCTCATGTCAGGTTTTGCACATCTTCAGTTTGATTTATTCCTAGATATTTTATTCTTTTTGATGCAATTATAAATGGGATCATTTTCATAATTTCTCTTTCTCATAGTTCATTGTTAGTGTATAGAAATGCAACAAATTTCTGTATATTAATTTTTTATCTTACAACTTTATTGAATTCATTGATGATCTCTAATAGTATTTTGGTGGTGCCTTTTGGATTTTCTATGTATTATATCATGTCATCTGCAAACAATGATGATTTTACTTCTTCCTTTCCAATTTGGATTCCTTTTATTTATTTTTCTTGTTTGATTGTTAAGGCTTCCAATACTATGTTGAATAAAAGTTGTGAGAGTGGACATCCTTGTCTTGTTCCTGATCTTGGAGGAAATGCTTTCAACTTCTCATTGTTAAGATGATGTTTCCTGTGAGCTTATCATATATGGCCTTTATTATGACAAAGTATGTTGTTTCTATACCTACATTTTTATTATAAATGAATATTGAATTTTGTCAGAAGCTTTTTCTGCATCTTTTGATGTGACCATATCATTTTTATCCTTCCTTTTGTTAATGTAGTGTATCACATTGATTGATTTGTGGATATTGAACCATTCTTGCATTCCTCCAATAAATCCCACTTGTTCATGTTGTATAATCCTTTTCGTGTATTGTTGAATTTGATTTGCTAATATTTTTTGTGGAATTTTGCGTCTATATTTGTCAGTGATATTGGCCTATAATTTTCTCCTTTTGTGATAAGTTTGGTTTTGGTATCAGGATGTTTCTGGCCCTGTAGAATGAGTTTGGAAACATTCTTTCCTTTGCAACTTTTTGGAATAGTTTGAGAAGGATAGATGTTAACTCTTCTCAAAGTGTTTGGCAGAATTCACCTGTGAGGCCATCTGGTCCTGGACATTTTTTCATGGAGAGATATTTTATTATTCAATTTCATTCCTGTTAATTGTTCTGTTCATGTCCTATATTTCTTCTTGGTTCAGTGTTGGGAGATTGTACATTTCTAGGAATTTGTCCATATCTTCTAGGTTGTCCATTTTATTGGTATATAGTTGTTTATAGTAATCTCTTTTGATCCTTTGTATTTCTGTGGTGTTGGTTGTAACTTCATTTTCATTTCTGATTTTATTGATTTGAGCTCTCTTTTTTCTTAATGAGTCTGGCTAAAGGTTTATCAGTTCTGTTCATCTTTTCAAATAACCAACTCTTAGTTCCATTAATCTATTCTGGGTTTTTTTTTGGTGTCTATTTCATTTATTTCTGCTCTGGTCTTTATGATTTCTTTCTTTCTACAAACTTTAGGCTTTGTTTTTTCTTCATTTTCTAGTCATTTAGGTGTAAAGTTAGGTTGTTTGGGTCTTTTCTTCTTTCTTGAGAAGGCCTGTATCATTATACACTTCCCTCTTAAAACTGCTGTTGCTGCATCTCACAGATTTTGGATTGTTGTGTTTTCATTTTCTTTTGTCACCTGGTCCAGGTGGTGCTGGGGCTACTGCCAGCTTACTGGTAGGCATAACTTGGCCTGGGGTCACTGGCTTCAGGGCACTGGGGGTCCTGAAGCTGGTGTTTGCTCATTGGTGGTTGGGGCTGAATTCCATGGGTCACTGGCTGAGGGGCCCAATGTGTCCCAGAGCTGGTGCTTGACTGCTGATTGTCAGGAATGAGGTCAGGGTGGGGGTTCCATGGCTGGTGCCTGTCTGCTGGTGGGTGTGCTGGGTCCTGCCAGAGCATGCTGTATGGCTGTGGTGTTCCTGGGGCTGGTGTCTGTCCATGGGCGGGTTTTCATTGGCTTATTTTTTATTTCAGCAGAAAAGCACTTAGTTTACAACCATTAATTATGAAGTTAACTGTAGAATTTTTGTGATGTTCTATATCAAGTTGAGGAAGTTCCCATCTATTTCTACCTTATTGAGAGTTTCTATCAAGAATATGTGTTAGGGCTTCCCTGGTGGCACAGTGGTTGAGAGTCCACCTGCCAATGCAGGGGACACGGGTTCGTGCCCCGGTCCGGGAAGATCCCACATGCCGCGGAGCAGCTAGTTCCGTGAGCCATGGCCACTGAGCCTGCGCGTCTGCAGACTGTGCTCCACAATGGGAGAGGCCACGACAGTGAAAGGCCCGCGTACCACAAAAAAAAAAGAATATGCGTTAGATTTTGTCAAATGCTTTTTCTGAATATATTTATATAATCACATGACTTTTCTACTTTATCCTCTTGATGTGACAGATTACATTCACCAATTCTCATATGCTGAGGCAAACTTGCATACCTGCAAGAAATCTCATTTGATCATGGTGTATAACTTTTTATAAATTGTTGGACTCAATTTACTAATATTTTGTTAAGGACTTTTGTGTCTAAGTTTATGAGAGATATTCATCTGTAGTTTTTGTTTCTTTTAATAAAAGAAAATATTTGGTATCTGTAATGCTGGCCTCAAAGAATGAGTTAGTAAGTATTCCCTCTGCATCTATTTTCTGTAAGATATTGTAAAGAATTGGTGTAATTTCTTCTTTAAATGTTTAGTTTTATTCACTAGTGTAACAATTGGGCCTTGTGCTTTCTGATTTTGAAGTTTATTAAATATTGATTAAAATTTTTAAAAAGATATTGGCCTATTATCTATTTGTTTATTGAAGTATAGTTGATGTACAAAATTATGTTAGGTTCAGGTGTAAAACATAATGTTTTGACATTTAACTATGTTACAAAATGATGACCATGATAAGTCGAGTAACCATACAAAATTATTCCAGTATTACTGACTATATTCCTTATGTTGTATATGACATCCCTGTGACTTATTTTATAACTCCAGTATGTACCTCTTAATCGCCTTCCCCTATTTCATCCAACCCTCCACTTCCCTCCCCTCTGGCAACCACCAGTCTGTTTTCTGTATTTATGAGTCTGTTCCGTTTTGTTATATTTGTTCATTTGTTTTGTGTTTTTTAGATTCCACATATGAGTGAAATACAGATTTTGTCTTTTTCTTTCTGACTTATTTCACTTAGCATAATACCCACTAGATCCACCTGTGTTGTCACTAATAGCAAGATTTCATTCCATTTTATGGCTGAGTAATATTCCATTGAGTAATATACTATATCTTCTTTATCCATTAATCTATTGATTATGTTGCTAATCATAGGTTACCTTCCATATCTAGGCTTAGGTTGCTTCCATATCTTGGCTCTTGTAAATAATGCTGCAATTAACATAATGGTACATGTATTTTTTCAAATAAGTGTTTCTGTTTTCTTTGGGTAAATACCCAGAAGTGGTATTGCTGCCTTGTAGGAAGACCTATTTTTAATTTTTTGAAGAATGTCCATACTGTTTTCCATAGTGGCTGCACGAATTTACATTCCCACTGATGGTTCACGAAGGTTCCCTTTTCTATACATCCTTGCCAACTTATTATTTGTTGTATTTTTGACAATAGCTATTCTGACAGGTGTGAAGTGATAGCTCATGGTTTTGATTTGTGTTTCTTTAATGATTAGTGATGTTGAGCATCTTTTCATGTGTCTGTTGGCCATTTGTATGTCTTCTTCAGAGAAATGTCTATTTGGGTCCTTTGCCCATTTTAAAATCCTGTTTTTTAATGTTTTTATTTTTGATATTTAGTTGTGTGTTTTCTATTTATTTTTGTTATTAACCCCATATCAAATATATCATTGGCAAATAGCTTCTCCCATTCAGTAGATTGCCTTTTCATTTAGTTGATGGTTATCTTTGCTGTGGAAAACCTTTTAAGCTTGATGTAGTCCCATTTGTTTATTTTCACTTTTTTTGCTTTCAGTAATTTGTGTCTTTCTAGGAAGTTTTCCATTTCACTTATGTTATCAAATTTGCAAACATAGTAATTTTCAATATTTCTTTATTAGTTTTTAATGTTTATAGGATCAGTAATAATGGCCCCTCTTTCATTTATGATATTAGTAATTTAATTATCTCATTTTTTTCTTAGTTAGGAAGGTTAGAAGTTTCATAAATTTAATAGACCTTTTCCAATAATCGGGTTTTGGTTTCATTGATTTTCTGTTTTCAATTTCACTGATTTTTGCTGTAATTTTATTATTACTTTTATTATGCTTTCTTTGGATTTAATTTGATTTTCCTTTTTTTAGTTTCCTAAGATGAAAGCTTAAATAATTCATTTTATGTCTTTCTCTTTTGTAATTACTAATACAATTTCATAGATTTCCCTCTAAGTCCTGCAGTCATCACACTTCACAGATTTTGATAAATTGTATTTTCATTTTCATTCAGTTCAAAATACTTTAAATTTATCTTGAAATTCTTTTTGATCCACGTGTTATGTAAAAGTATGCTATTTAATGTTTATATGCGGCTGCTTTCCAAGTATCTTTCTATTATAATTTCTAGTGTATTTTCATTGGGATCTGAGAGCATACTTTGTATGATTTTTAGTCCTTTAAATTTGTAACAGCATGTTTTATGGACCAGAATGTGGTCAGTCTTGGAGAATGTTCAAAGTAATTTGAGAAGAATGTGTATTCTTCTGTTGTTGAATGAAGAATTTGTAAATGTAAACTAGATCTAGTTGATTGATGGTGCTATTCAGTTCAACTCTGTCCTTACTGATTTTCTGCCTGCTGGATCTGTCAATTACTGATAGATGGGTGTTGAAATCTCCAACTATAAGAGTGGATTAGTTTTTTTCTACTTGAAGTTCTATTAGCTTTTGTGTCATGTATGTTGATGCTTTGTTTTTAGGCACATTCACCTTAAGAATTAAGACTTTCATGGAGAATTGACCCCTTTATCATCATGCAGTGCCTTCTTTATTCCTAAGAATTTTCCTTGCTCTGAAGTCTGTTTTGTCTGAAATTAAGAAAACTTTGGCTTTCTTTTGATTGGTATTAGCGTGATATGTCTTTTTCCATCCCTTTATATTAAAGCTATATGTGTCTTTAAATTTAAAGTTGGTTTCTTATGAATAACATATAATTAGGTGTTTTTAATACACTCTGATAGTCTCTGCCTTTTAATTGGTATATTTAGACCATTGACATTTAAAGTGATTATTGATATAGTGGGATTAATACCTATTGTATTTGTAGCTTTTTTCTTTTTTTGTAGCTTTTTTCTATTCACTGTCCTTGTTTTTTGTGTCTGCTTTTGATTCCTACTCTTTTTCTGCCTCTGATTTTAACTGAGCATTGTACATGAATCCATTTTATCTTCTCTTTTAGCATTCCAATTATATTCTTATTTTGCTATTTTTTGTGGTTGCCCTAGAGTTTGCAATATACATTTATGACTAATCCAAGTCCATTCTCAAATAATACTACATCCAAAATTTTACAGTTAGTGCAATTACCTTATAACAGAATATTCCCAATTCCTCTCTTCTCTCCCTTACAATATTGCCATCATTCATTTTTGCCTATCCGTATGTTATAAGTTGCCAAGTGCATCATTGGTATTACTATTTTGAACATACTGCTAACTGCTAAATCAATTAAAAATGAAGAAAATAAAAGATTTCATTTTACCTTCATTTATTCCTTGTCTAATGCTCTTCCTTTCTTTATATAGTTCCAGATTTTAGATATATACCATTCTCCTTCTTTCTGAAGAACTTCTTTTAACATTTTCTGCATGGCTAGTCTACTAGTAAAAAATCCCCTCAATTTTTGTTTGTCTAACAAATCTTTATTTCTCCTTTACTTTTGAAGGATAATGCCATGGAGTAAAGAATTATTGGTTGGTGTTTTTCTTTTCTTTCAACACTTTAAAAATTACACTTCACTGTCTTCTTGCTTGCTGGTTTTTGGAGAAAAAGCCTATATAACTCTTGTCCTTGCTCCTCTATAAGTATGGCTTTATCCACCTACTTCTTTAATTTATGATTTTCTATTTGTTTTTGATTTTCTCTAGTTTGAATAAGATATGCCTAGTTATAGTTATACATACAGTTGACCCTTGAACAGCGTAGGGGTTATGGGTATGACTCCCCACACATAGTTGAAAATATGGATAAAACTTTATAGTCAGCTTTCTGTATCCCTGTTTCTGCATCAATGGATTCAACCAACAACAGATCATGTAGTACTGCAGTATTTATTGAAAAAAGTCCACATATAAGTGTACCTGTGCAGTTCAAATCCATGTTCTTCAAAGGTCAACTCTGTGTGTGTGTGTGTATACACACACACACACACACACACACACACACACACACACATATATATATATATATATATATATATAGTGCTTCTTGTTTTCTGAGCTCCCTGGATCTATAATTTGGTGTCTACAATAATAATTTCATTATTACTTTAAATATGTCTTCTCTCTCTGTCTTTCTTTCTTCTCTTTCTGATATTTCCATGAAACATATGTTACAACACTTGTAGTTTTCCCACAGTTCTTTGATATTTTGTTCCATCTTCTTCATTCTTTTTTCTCTTTGATTTTAAGTTTTCAAAGTCCATATTGACCTTTCTTCATGTTCACTTATTCTTGTTTGTTTCCAGTCTATAGATGATCATATCAAAGGCATACATCATTTTGTTACAGTTTTTAAAAACTTTCTAGCATTTCATTTTACATGTTTCTTGAGTTCCCATCTCTTTGCCAACATCAGTTCACCTTTTGTTGCATGTTGTCTACTTTGTCTATTAGTATCCTTAGCATATGAATCATGGTTATTTTTAATTCTCAGTCTGATAATTGTTAAATCTCTGCCATATCTGAGTCTGGTTCTGATGTTTGCTCTGTCTGTTTAAACTGTTTTTTGTTTGTTTGTTTTTGGTTTTGTTTTGTCTTTTATTGTGTCTTGTGATTTTATTTTTTTCTTGTATTACGCAGGCCTCTCACTGCTGTGGCCTCTCCCATTGCAGAGCACAGGCTCCGGACATGCAGGCTCAGCAGCTATGGCTCACGGGCCCAGCCGCTCCGCATCATGTGGGATCCTCCCATACCGGGGCATGAACCCATGTCCCCTGCATCAGCAGGCAGACTCTCAACCACTGCACCACCAGGGAAGCCCTCTTGTGATGTTTTGTTGCAAGCTGGACAAGATGTACTGGATAAAGGAATTTAGATAAATAGGCCTTTTAGTGTGAGGTTTTATTTTTATCTGGGTGGTTGCTAGCCTGTGTTTAATGTTTGCTATCTCTATAGGTGTAAGAAGCTAAAATTGTCTCTATTTTCCTTGTTTTTGTCTCCTGTGGACCATGGGTTTCCCTAGAGCCTACTTCTTAAATATTGTCTAGACATGGAGATCTGTCAGAGGTATCTAGAGTTAGATTTTTCCCTTCTCCAGGTCAGTTAGTTTCCAGTAAAACTCCAGTCAGTTGGGCTCTGGTAATATAGTCTCCCTGAGGTCATTTTTCATTAGAAGAACAGAATGCTCTGGGTGTATTTAAAAATGGCTACATTCCCCCTCTTCTAGCCAAAAGTACTAGGGGATTTTTCTCTGATCTTCACTATGAGGACCTGGTAGATCTCCTGGAGGTAAAACACCTAAAATTATGGGGGACCCTCTAAGACTGGCCCTCCCTGGCATTTTTAACTCTCAAGCTTGTCTACTTTGAGCCTTTGACAATTACAGTTTAAGTTTTCTGCCTTGGTATTGGCTCTAATAGTAAAATTCTTTTTCTAGGCCTCTGTTCTAGTAAGCTGTAAGTCTGTATATTCAACATCTTTCATTATGGTTTTAACTTACATTCCCCTGATGGATACTGATACTAAACATATTTTCATGTGTTTATTGGCTATTTGTATATAATTCATTAGAGAAGGGTTGATTCAGATCCTTTTGCCTATTTTTTAATTGGGCTATTTGCCTTTTAATTAATGAGTTGTGTTTTAATTTTCAGAGTATTCATTTTTCACTTCTTTTGTTAAATTTATTCCTAAATATTGTATTTCTTTTGATATTATTGTAAATTAATAGTCATTTCAATTTCATTGTGTTATTTTTAGGTGTTTATAGAAATACAATTATTTTATATAATGATTTTGTATTCTACAACCTTGTTGATCTACTTTATTAATTCAATAGCTTTTAAAATTGAATTCCTTAAGATTTTCTATATACAATATCATGTGATACATGAGTAGAGATAGTTTTATGTCTTCCTTTCCAATCTCATAGCTTTTTATTTTATTTACTTCACTAATTCCTATAACTTGAACCTCCAGTACACTTTTCAACAGAGGTGGCAATAGCAGGCATCCTTTTCTTTTTCATGATCTTAGGGGCAAAGCATTAATTATGATGTTCTGTGAGATTTTGTATATGCCCTTTATCAGGTGAAGTTCCCTTTATTCCCAGTTGTGGAGTAGTTTTTTACTAAGAAAGAGTGTTGTATTTTGTCGAATTTTTTTGCTTCTATTGATATGATAATATGGTTTGGACCCTTTATTCTATTAATATGGTATATTACATTAATTGATTTTCTATGTTAAGCCATTCTTGAATTATTCAGATAAATCTCAATTGGCCATGGTGTATATTGCTTTTTATATGTAGCTGAATTTTGTTTGCTAGTATTTCGTTGAGGATTTTTGCATGTAGATTCATAGGATAAATTGTTTTATAGTTTTCTTGTGATATCTTTGATTTTGGCATTCAATTTACTCACATTTTCTATTTCTTCTTGAGTCAATTTTGATAGTTTGTTTCTGTTTCTAGGATTTTGTCCATTGCACCTAGGCTTATAATCTTTTTTATTTCTGTAAGGTCTTTAGTAATGTCTTCTTTTTTATTCCTGATTTAAGTCAATTGAATCTTCTCTCTCTTGTTGTCTGTCTATCTAACAGTTTGTCAATTTTGTTGATCTTTCAAAGAAACAACTTCTGGTTTCCTTGAGTTTATTTATTGATTTCTATTCTCTATTTCACTTATTTCTGCTATAAACTTTACCATTTTCTTTCTTTTACTTGCTTTGGGTTGAGTGTTCTCTCCTTTTATTTCTGGTTTCATAAGGTAGAAGGTTGTTGTTTTGAGACTTTTTGTGTGGAAAAATACACATAACATAAAGTTTAGAAGGAGGAACTGTCCATGATCCCTTTTATTCTCTACCTCAAAGATTCAACTTTTCTATTTTTATTTGAATTTATAATTTATATATATCTACTGCTAAGTACAAGTTAAGATTATAAAAACCAGCACACTTATCATAATACCATAAACCCAGAAGTAGAAAATTAGTGTATGAAGGCGAGAAAAAGCCTACTAAAAACTTGGGTTAATACCATTGCAGTGTTTATGCCCAATCATGGGACCTAGCCATTCTTTTCTAATTTGGTGAATTTGTGGATGTAGGGATGGGTCTACATTGGGTTAACAAAATTAATATTTTAGTTAAAGCTTTTGAGGGATCCAAGTAAATGAAAATAATTTTTTAAAGGCAAAAAAATTTTACCATTTTAACCATTATAAAGTGTACAATTCAGGAACATTATGTACAGCCACAGCATTGTACAAACACTATGTTGCTCCAGAATTTTTTCATCATCCCAAAGTGATACCTTACTCATTAAGCAGTCACTTTTCATACTCCCTCTCCCAGCCCCTGGCAGCCACTATTCTGCTTTCTTTCTCTGTGGATTTGCCTGTACTGGATATTTTATGTGAAAAGAATCATACAATATGTGGCCGTTTGCATCTGGCTTCTTTCACTAGCATAATGTTTTCAAGGTTCATCTATGGTGTAGCATGTATCAATATTTATTATTTTCTATGTCTATTATTTTCTATTTTTTATTATTTTTATAGATATACCACATTTTGTTTATCCATTTATCAGTTGATGGACATTTGGGTTATTTCCATCTTTTCACTACTGTGAATAGTGCTGTTCTGAACATTAGTGTACAGGTTTTTGCTTTAAGACCTGTTTTCAATTATGGTATAGACCTAGGAGTGGAATTCCTTGCTCAGATGGTAATTCTATGTTTAACTTTTCCAAGAACCACCAAACATTTTTCCACAGTGATTGCACCATCTTACAATCCTACCAGCAATGTATATGTGTTCTAATTTCTCCACATCCTCCCCAATACTTACTTTATTTTTTTCCATATGGTCATCCTCATGGGTGCGTAGTGGTACCTCTTTGTGGTTTTGAGTTGCATTTCACTAATGACTAATGACATTGAGTATCTTCATGTCCTATTTGGCTGTTAGTATATCTTTTTTGGAGAAATGTCTACTCAGCTCCTTTGCCCATTATTTGTTTGTCTGCTTTTTGGTTGTAAGAATATTTACATATTCTGGATACTAGAATCATATCAGATATATGATTTGTAAATATTTTCTCCTTTTCAGTGGGTTGTCTTTCCACTCTTTTGATAGTGTTTGATACACAAAAATGTTTAACTTAGTAAATTCCAATTTATGTAGATTTTCCTTTTGTTCCTTGTGCTTTCAGTGTCATATCTATGAAACTGTTGGCAAATCCAAGATCATCAAGGTTTACCTTTATAATTTCTTCTAAAAGTTTTAGAGTTAGCTCCTGTTGTACTAGCATCATTTGTTGAACATACTATTCTTTCCCCACTGAATGGTCTCTTCACCCTTGTGATCATAGATGTGGGGGTTATTTCTGGATTCTCAATTCTATTCCATTGATCTAGGTATTTATTCTTAAGGAAGTACCACACTGTCTTGATTACTACAATGCTGTAGTAAGTTTTGAAATTGGTAAGTTTGAGTTCTTCAACTTTGTTATTGTTTTCAAGATTGTTTTTTTTCTATTTGGAGCCCTTTGCAATTCCATATGAATTTTAGGATTGTATTTTCCATTTCTGCAGAAAAAAAAAAAGAGCTGTTGTCATATTGATAGGGGTTGCATTGAATCTATAGATTGCTTTGGGGTGTATTGCCATCTTAACAATATTAAGTCTTCTAATCCATGAACATGGAGTGTATTTCCATCTTCATATTTAATATAGTCATTTACATCTACAAATTTCCCTTTAAGTACTTTTTTAGCTACATTCAATAAGTTTTGGTATGTTGTGTCTTCATTTCATTCATCTCAAACGACTTTCTAATTTCCCTTGTGATCTTGTGTTTCAACCATTGGTAACTTAGGAACATGTTTTTTAGTTACCTCATATTTGTGAATTCCCCAAACATCTTCATTTTATTTATTTATTTAATTAATTTATTTAAAAATTTCCTTCTTTCTTTCTTCCTTCCTTCCTTCCTTCCTTCCTTCCTTCCTTCCTTCCTTCCTTCCTTCCTTTCTTTCTTTCTTTCTTTCTTTCTTTCTTTCTTTCTTTCTTTCTTTCTTTCTTTCTTTCTGGCTGTGTTGGGTTTTTGTTGCTGGGCACGGGCTTTCTCTAGCTGCAGCAAGTGGGGGCTACTCTACGTTGCAGTGCAGGGGCTTCTTACTGTGGTGGCTTCTCTTGTTGTGGAGCATGGGCTCTAGGTGCGTGGGCTTCAGTAGTTGTAGCACACGGGCCCAGTAGTTGTGACACATGGGCTTTGTTGCTCCGTGGCATGTGGGATCTTCCCAGACCAGAGCTCGAACCCATGTCCCCTGCATTGGCAGGCAGGTTCTTAACCACTGCACCACCAGGGAAGTCCCCTTCATTTTATTTATTTCTAATTTAATTCTACTGTGTTCAGAAAATAAAACTTGCATGTTTTCAATTCTTTTAAATTTACTGATGTTTGTTTTACTGCCTAGCATATGGTCTATCCTGTAGAATGTTCTATGTACTTCAGGAGAATGTTTTCTGCTGGTTTTGGGTGTAGTATTCTATAGATGTCATTTAGGTCTACTTGCTTTGTAGTATTGTTCAAATCTTGTATTTCCTTGTTGACCTACTACCTAGTTGTTCTATCTGTTATTGTAAGTGGATTACTGAAGTCTCCAACTATGATCTGAATTATCTATTTTTACATTTATTATTTCAGGCTTTGCACTATGCATTTTGGAGCTCTGTTTGTAGGTGCACATATATCTATAATCATTACATCTTTGTGATTTATTGACCATTATTATTATAAAATGTCCCTCTCTATTACTAGTAACATTTTTAAAATGTCTATTTTATTCCTCCTCAGAGGGCACAGCCTTTAGCATAAATACAGTCACTATGGGATGACAAGGTTTTATCATGGTTCTCTTTGACTGTCACTTTCTCTGATATCTCTGTCAAGCTGTTTGCCTCTGTTGATATCTCATTCAGCCCTTAGCCCTGAGTCATAACCAGCTCATTTTTCTCTTATTTTTGACAACGCATTGGGGGTATAAATACTACATATAGTCTGACCCAATTATATTCTGGCTACTTTGCAGGGGTTGATTTTATAAGCTATTCTTTGAGGTTTGTTCTGACCCCAGGAGGGATCTTCTTACTTGTTTCTTTCCCTGGTTTTCTCTTGTCAGCTAGCTGGCCTGTGGTTTAACTGGTTGTTCTCATGGAGTTATTAGCCTCCTCTTTATTGCTTACATCTAAAATATCCATTATATTCAACAACACCATGAAGTTTGAACTTTCCAAAACTCTACCAAATAAAGTCAGTTCCCTTGGGAAGAGCTTCTTAGTTTTCTGTTATTATGGCCCACCTCTGTCTCTCCAGTTAACAATTGTGCACCATTTCTCTGGATTTGGGTACAGGGAGGAGCTTACTTCTCTCAGAATGACACCCCTGCTTCACATGGCAGTAACTTTTGCTCTTCTTCGCTTGCCTTTCCCAAGATAGAACCTTCGTCCTTTGAATGAGCTAGGACAAAAGTGATCTGGGCTGCACTGTTTCTGTTCTGCTGCACCTTGTTAGAGCTTCTGCCTTGTAAATTGTGGCTAGGTGGAGGAAGAGAGACCTAGAACACTCAGAATGTAATAGAGCTTTTGTAACATGGAACTGAGGAGGTTGAAAAATGTCTTTCCATCCTCAGAGATATCATAGCCCTTAACTGGGATCTGGGGGAAGAGACGACCCTGGGTTTTTGGTCACACCTGCTCATAGTGCAGCTCCTGTCCTGCTGAATTGAAGCAGAGGGGAGGGAGAGAGGGTTTCCTGACTCAAGTGTCACTGACTTTTGCTGTTCTTATTGGGATTTTATATATTTTGGGGGGGATAAATGTTTCTCCTTTTGCTGTATTTAATTGGGGCTATTTCTAACAGACTTAAAATTTTTGGTTTCAAATAATTCTTATCAATTATGTTTTTCCCCTGGGAGCAGTTCTGCAGAGCTCCTAACATCACTGTTCTAGAATTCATCTCTTATTGATTATTTCTTCCATGCAAGCTCAGTCTTTCCTTGTTCTTGTGTATCTAATAACTTTAGAATTTATTCTATATATTTTGAATATTATGTTAGATTTTAGGACTTATTTAAAGCCTATGCAGAATGTTGCCTGTGCAGAATGTTGATATTTTGTTTTATCAAGGAAACGACCTTTTTATGTTCAGGCCACAACTTCTCATCCACACTGTGTGTGTTGTGCTTTCAATGTAATTGTTGTTAAAAGTCTGTGCAGTGATTTTAAAATCTATCATTTGTGTGCATTACCTAGGGCATTCTGGTGCTTGGCAGTAGTTTCATTTAGTTTATTTCTCAAAGTCTTTGGTATGCAGAATAAGATCAGATCCCCATGCACACACAGTTCAGACTTGATACCAGGATTTCATAAACTATTTTATAGGCTCAGTGTCTTGAGTACCTCCCTCTTCTTGACTTCTCCTGTGATTTCAAGTTCTTTGGGTCTCCTCTTTTCAGACCTTTGGACAGATATTTGAGACTTGGTTACTTCACCTTATTGGGCACTTCCATTCCTGTGCCTGTGTTCATTTTCTTGTGGTAGGGAGTCAGAAATAAAAAAAAATCAATGGGCTTGGTCCCAAGTTCTTGGTACCAGATCTCCTCTGATCAGAAGGGGAACTTCCTGTACTCTTGGTTCCACACTACAGTATGAGAGCTAGGACATGAGGGGTTGGAGAAAGGAAAACAAAGAAACAAAAAACAAAAGAAAAAATCAAGGATTTCCAGTATCTCTGAATGGTAGGACTTCCCTTTCCTGCTCCTTAAGCCAGAGGCAGAGGGCTTCTCCTATTTCCCTCTCTGTCTGCACCAGTGCCCATTTATATGTTTCAGGCTATGTTGAGTTCAAGCTAGAAGATACTGGAGGGGAAATTGTGCAATCCTACTACCAGATCAGTAGTACTTTGAATTCTGATGTTCTTACTCTATCCTCCTGCTAATATACTATTCAGAATTCTCAAAAAGCTACATCATGCATTCTGTCTAGGTATCACTGTGTTGTGTGAGAGAGAAAGGGTGGTATGTGTTTACCTGTTTTACCTAGAAGCACCACCAACTTTGTTACAGCATGTATTTTGACCTTTCCCTGTATGGCCAGGTACACAATTTCTGTACCACTAATCACACAGGTAAATTATGGTATATGATTTTAGTAGTCCTTGCTGTACATGTAACAAAGGCCCTGAGTTTTGATGAACTTTGATTTGGATTATCCATCAATTTATTGATTTCCCCTTACAGTCCTAAGGGAAAGAGGAAATTCATACTACTATGGAGTACGATTAAACTCACAGCCTTTCCTTCACAATTTAAGACCTTGAAATTTATTTCATTTGCTTCTAGTAATATTTGCAAACTCTTAAGTTTGTAACTCAAATGTTTATTTTAGTGAATATTTTTATTTAACTTGACACCATTATTACTGCATTAGAGTAAAGCAAAAATGTGTTATTACTGTATATCTTCTATTACAGGTCTTTAATGTAATAAAGATCTGTAATGTGACTTTAATATTGTTTCAATTTTAATGTCATAGAAAAATACTCTGAAGATGAAATAGTTCTTATTTACTTTTCACTGTAATGAATAGTATGTCAAGGGACAGCAGACATCTTTCCTTCTATTCATATAGAGGACAATATGTAGTCATCTGTGAATAGATACAGTTGGAAATTATGATTGAGGCCAATAGAAACCCAGGCATACAGACTTCCTTTCTCAAATAAAATAAAAATCCTGACTAAAAAAATTAAGAGCAGACAGTAAACTGTCCAGTTTCCGTGATTTCTGGTTGAAGATCTTCATTACAGGTTTGTTATTTTTACTGCAATATACAATGCAGATTCCTTTCATTATTGAGGATCATAATATTAAGTTCTTTCAAATGGAAAAGAGCTTATTTCCATGGGAGAGTGTGCTGCTGCTGCTGCTGTTGTTTTTGTTGTTGTTGTTTTTCAGTCTCAAGGACAGAATTATACTTTTGTCTTTTGAACAAGTATTTAATATAGAGGATGCATTGAAAAAAGGGAAATGTTAACATCTAGAGACTCGGTGCTTATTTCAAAATGAATGGGTGGAATAAAATGTACCTTAGTTCTTTTGTGTCTATAAAATTATAGAACTCTACTCCCTTGTGAACATCCTTGATTTCCACTTGTCTTCCTTTAATGATTTTCCATCCTCTTCCCCCTCTTTATTTATTCCATAAACACTTATTGCATGCAAATGTTTCTTTTGTTCTATAACAATTTAGTGAGAATATATACAAATAAAAATTTGATTTAGAAGGGAAGCAGCGTGAGGAGTCAGTCGAGCACCGAGGCTCATTGAAACAGGCCTCCATGGCCCTCCGCAACCCACAGTATATTTTTGGAGATTTTAGCTCTGATGAATTCCATTAGTTCTTTGTGACTCCTTGCTCTTCCGTTGAGCATCGTCTATGTAGTGGAGCAGTTCTGCCTGGTGCACAAGCTGCTGATGAACTACCTAATGGAGAAGACTATTAGAGAATTGAATTTGGTGTTAATGAAGTAACTGAACCCACTGACACTTTGCCAAGAACTCCCAACTACATACAGTATTTCAAGCACATTGAATCCTTAGGCCCCTGAATTTATCCTTATTTGCACAGCTTTCCAAAAGATCCCTGATGACATAGATACAGAAGTGAACTGTAGCTCCACCAACTACCAGTACCCAGGCTCTGCCCTTGCTCTGGATGGCAGCACTAACGTGGAGGTGGAAGTTTTAGAAAATGATGGCATCTTGGGTGGTCTTGGACAAAGGGAGCGTAAAAAGAAAACAAAAACAAAAAAAGTCCACCTGGGTAGAGTTACTTGAAAGATGGCAGCGAGTGTATACTTCCACAGAAGCCCTGGTCAATGGCCATGTCAATCCCAGAGTCCAGAACAGTGTAAGCGCAGAGGATGCAAAGTTGATGGGTGATGTGTCCCTGTCAGGGACACCCAGAACTTGTGGCAGCCCCCAGGATGCCACGGACTTCAGCAGTGATGCTGTGCCTAGTGGTTCTTTCCTAGAGTCTTCATCAGCAGGGCCAGGACTGCAGGGGCAGCATGAGGGCTGCCTGCCATGGGGCTGACATTGAATAATCTTGCTACCACACAGAGGCTGCCATGGACAAACTTTTGAGGACAGCTGTGGCTCAGCCTTAGGTTGGGACTGATACTACTGAGAACCTTGGAGGTACCAATGCACAAATACTTGAATCCTTGGTTGAGGGCACAGCTGCCAACAGGGTGGAGTTGCACACTGTGCAAGCTCGGACATGGACCCTGAGAAAGCTAAGAGCACCTCCCCTCCTGCAGATGCCCGGGCCTCTGTGGTAGGCCCTGCTCCCACCAGTTGGCCTGCAAAATCGTGGGCCAGTCTTTTTCAGGATTCTAAGCCCTCTTCTTCCTACCCCCTCCCCTCCCCTCTCCCTCCTTGTCTGTGGTTTCCATGGAAACTAAGTATTCCCCTCCCGCCACTTCTACCCTGGTCTCTGAAAAGCAGGCTGAAGTCAAGGAAGGGCTGGTTCCAGTTTCAGAGGATCCTGTAGCCATAAAGATTGCAGAGTTACTGGAGAACGTAACCTTGATTCATAAACCAGTGTCATTGCAACCCCGCGGGCTGATCAATAAAGGAAACTGGGGCTACATTAATGCTACACTCCAGGCATTGGTTGCTTGCCCTCTGATGTATCACCTGATGAAGTTCATTCCTCTGCATTCAAAAGTGCAGAGGCCTTGTATATCCACACCCATGATAGATAGCTTTGTTCGGCTAATGAATAAGTTTACTAATATGCCAGTGCCTCCAAAACCCAGACAAGCTCTTGGAGATCATGAGGGATATCCGCCCTGGAGCTGCCTTTGAAACAACATATACTTATAGACTCCTGACAGTTATCAAGTCGAGCCTTTCTGAAAAGGGTCACCAAAAAGATGCTGAGGAGTACTTAGGCTTCATTCTAAATGGATTTTATGAGGAAATGCTGAACCTAAAGAAACTTCTCTCAGCAAATAATGAAAAACTTACTATTTCCAATGGACCCAAAAGCCACTCAGTGAACAAAGACAAGCAGGAAGAACCAGGCAAATGAAATGAGGACTAATGGGAGCAAGTTGGCCCCTGAAATAAGACCTTGTTCATTCACCAGGCGGATTTTGTCCAGACCCCAATCACTGGCATTTTTGGTGAACACATCAGGTCTGTGGTTTACCAGCAGAGTTCAGAAGTGTCTGCCACGCTGCAGCCGTTCTTCACGTTGCAGCTGGATATCCAGTTGGACAAGATATGCACCATCCAGGATGCATTGGAAAGCTTGGTGACAAGAGAATCTGTCCAGGGTTATACCACCAAAAACAAATAAGAGGTTGAGATCAGTTGAAGAGTTACTCTGGAAAAACTCCCTCTTTTTCACGTGTTGTACCTGAAATGGTTTCTTTACGAGAAGACTGGTGGAAGTCAGAAGCTTATAAAAAATATTGGATATCCTGTAGACTTGGAAATTAATAAAGAACTGCTTTCTCCAGGGGTTAAAAAATAAGAATTTTAAATGTCACAGAGCCTATAGGCTATTTGCAGTGGTCTACCACCACAGCAGCAGCAACACTGGTGGCCACTACAACATGGATGTCTTCCAGATTGGTCTGAACGGCTGGCTGCACATCAACGACCAGATGGTCAAGGTGATTAACCAATACCAAGTGTTGAAGCCCACTACTGAGTGCACAGCCTACTTCTTGTATTACTGCCATGTGGACCTGCTGTAGCTGTCACTGTCTGTGCCCAACACTGCTTATTGAGCACCAAGTCTCACCGACTTCCCTCCTATCTTCAGTGACTCTTTAGAGAGAAACTCTTTCTCCCTGTTGCAAAAATGGGCTAGAATGAAAGGAGACACCTTGGAGTTTGTGCACAACATAGTTTATGTTAACTTCTAATTTCCAAATCAAAATCATTTGATTGAAATAGATTGTCACTTGACTTAACAAAATACACGGTCTGTATATCTTCTTTGGAGAAATGTCTATTTAGGTCTTCCACCCAGTTTTGGACTGGGTTGTTTTTTTAATATAGAGCTACATGAGCTGCTCGTATATATTGGAGATTAATCCTTTGTCAGTTGCTTCATTTGCAAATATTTTTTCCCATTCTGAGGGTTGTCTTTTCGTCTTGTTTATGCTTTCCTTTGCTGTGCAAAAGCTTTGAAGT
This sequence comes from Orcinus orca, assembly GCF_937001465.1. Classification (NCBI taxonomy): domain Eukaryota; kingdom Metazoa; phylum Chordata; class Mammalia; order Artiodactyla; family Delphinidae; genus Orcinus; species Orcinus orca. Next base: position 75,929,052 of record NC_064580.1, read on the forward strand.
TTCATTAGGTCTCATTTGTTTATTTTTGTTTTTATTTCCATTTCTCTAGGAGGTGGGTCCAAAAGGATCTTGCTGTGATTTATGTCATAGAGTGTTCTGCCTATGTTTTCCTCTAAGAGTTTCACAGTGTCTGGCCTTACATTTAGGTCTTTAATCCATTTTGAGTTCACATATGAAAGGATGCTCAACATCACTAATCATTAGAGAAATGCAAATCAAAACCACAAAGAGGTATCAGCTCACAGTGGTCAAAATCACCATCATTAAACATCTACAAACAATAAATGCTGGAGAGGGTGTGGAGAAAAGGGAACCCTCTTGCACTCTTGGTGGGAATGTAAATTGATACAGCCACTATGGAGAACAGTATGGAGGTTCCTTAAAAAACTAAAAATAGAACTACCATATGACCCAGCAATCCAACTACTGGGCATATACCCTGAGAAAACCATAATTCAAAAAGAGACATGTACCACAGTGTTCATTGCAGCACTATTTACAATAGCCAGAACATGAAAGCAATCTAAGTGTCCACTGACAGATGAGTGAATAAAGAAGATGTGGCACATATATACAATGGGATATTACTCAGCCATAAAAAGAAATGAAATTGAGTTATTTGTAATGAGGTGGATGGACCTAGCGTCTGTCATACAGAGAGAAGTAAGTCAGAAAGAGAAAGACAAATACTGTATGCTAACACATATATATGGAATCTAAGAAAAAAAAATGTCATGAAGAACCTAGGGGTACGACCGGGATAAAGACACAGACCTACTAGAGAATGGACTTGATATGGGGGGGGGAGGGTAAGCTGTGACAAAGTGAGAGAGTGACATGGACATATATACACTACCAAACGTAAAATAGATAGTGGGAAGCAGCTGCATAGCACAGGGAGATCAACTTGGTGCTTTGTGACCACCTGGAGGGGTGGGATAGGGAGGGTGGGAGGGAGGGAGTCGCAAGAGGGAAGAGATATGGGAACATATGTATATGTATAACTGATTCACTTTGTTATAAAGCAGAAACTAACACACCATTGTAAAGCAATTGTACTCCAGTAAAGATGAAAAAAAAAAAAAGAAATTGTACGGGAAAAAAAAACCATATTTCTGAAATAATGCCGATTCTCCATCTAACTGTACAGTAGAATAGATCCTGCACCAGTAACAACACTTTTAAATTTGTTGAAATGAATTTTATCTTTCCTTAAAAAGTAAATTTTTTAATACATCACACTTTCCTCCCCCACCATTTAATTTTTTGATAAATGATAAAAATGAGCTATTATCTGAGAAGAAATAGTTTTTACTTCAAAAGATAAATAAACACAAAAATTAAGTTGCTGTTTCCTAATAGGAAAAAATTGACTAACAATTGTGTGATGAGAAGCTGCTTATGTGCACATTGCAAGTGAAATATTGGAGCTAAGATGTTAGCAATATAGATGAGTGATTGTAACTTTATTGCCATTAAGAGATTTCAAATTGCATTCACGCTTCTGTGTACACATAATGAAAAATGGGCAAAATAATGAAGATTGACTTTGCCCTATGTCTGCTGTTTAATTCTGCTGCCTGCTCCTCTACGATGCTACATCTCTAATTCTACACAGCTAGTGATACCTAGAGTCTAAAGTTGTCGTCCATCAATAAAAAAATCACAAAGTTGGTTAAAAAAATAGTTTATCCTCATTTTAAAAGTTTATTTTTTGCAGTTTAAAAATTGTCATTTTCCTAGTTTGGAATTGTAGTTTTCTTTATCTAGAAAAAGAAGAAAGTAATTTATGACTTGAATCATATTTATAAAATGGTAATTATGGATTGATAGATGAAAGTATACCTTAATGAGGGACTTCCCAGGTGGTGCAGTGGTTAAGAATCTGCCTGGCAATGCAGGGAGCAGGGGTTTGATCCCTGGTCCAGGAAGATCCCACATGCCATGGAGCACCTAAGCCCGTGTGCCACAACTACTGAGCCTGTGCTCTGAGAAGCCCACACACCGCAACAGAGTAGCCCCTGCTATCCACAACTAGAGAAAGCCTGCATGCAGCAATGAGGACCCAATGCAGCCAATATATAAAACAAATAATTTTTTAAAAAGTATACCTTAATAAGAAAATGAAAAGATAGCATTCTCAGCGTAGTTTTGAAAACCATATCAATGGATATAAATACACCACATACTTTTCATCCCTGAAATCTGAGGAAAGTATTAGATATTACAGAAAAGTTTCCTGGCTTTCTGTTGAGACAAATATTGGTTTAAGAAATATGAAAAAAAACTAATAAATATATAATAAAATGTATTAAGTTGTATGAACTGTTTATGTATTTTGGATATTAAAACTTGTTGGACATATTATTTGTAAATATTTTCTCCTGTCCCATAGGTTTTTTCATTTTGTTGATGGTTCCCTTTGCTGTGTAAAAGCTTTTAATTTTAATTAGGTCTCCTTTGTTTATTTTTGCTTTTATTTCTTTTGCCTTAGGGGACAGATCCAAAACAATATTTCTCCAATTTATTTCAAAGACTGTTCCTCCTATGTTTTCTTCTAGGAATTTTATAGTTTCAGGTCTTACATTTAGGTCTTTAATCAATTTTGAGTTTATTTTTGTGTTTGATGTGAGTAAATGTTCTAATATCATTGTTTTACATGTAGCTGTCCAGTTTTCTCAGCACCACTTGTTGAAGTGACTGTGTTTTCTCCATTTTATTTCCTTAGCTCCTTTGTCATATATGAATTGACCGTAAGTGCATGGTTTATTTCTGGGCTTCCTATCCTGTTCCATTGATCTTTGTGTGTATTTTTGTGCCAGTACCATGCTTTTTTGATTACTGTAGCTTTGTAGTATAGTCCGAAGTCAGGGAGGGTGATACCTCCAGCTTTGTTCTTTTTCTCAAGATTATTTTGGTAAATTCATGGTCTTTTGTGGTTCCATATGAAATTTAGGATTATTTGTTCTAGTTCTGTGAAAAATATCATGGGTATTTTGGCAGGGACTTCGTTAAATCTGTAGGTTGCTTTGGGTAGTAGGGCCATTTTAAAAATATTAATTCTTCCAAAGTAATAGCATAGGATACCTTTCCATTTCTTTGTATCATCCTCGAATTCTTTCATCAGTATTTTATAGTTTTCAGAGTATAGGCCTTTCACCTATTTGGTTAAGTTTATTCATAGATATTTTATTCTTTTAGATGTGATTTTAAATGGGATTTTTTTTTTACATTCTCTCTTCCTGATAGTTCATTATTAGTATGTAGAAAAGCCACAGATTTCTGTATATTAATCTTGTATCCTGCAAGTCCACTGAATTTATTTATTAATTCTAGTGTTTTACGGTGGAGACTTCATTGTTTTCTACGTATAGTATACTGCCATCTTCAAATAATAACAGTTTTACTTCTTCACGTCCAATTTGGATGCCTTTTATTTCTTTTTCTTGTCTGATTGCTGTAGCTAGGACTTCCAATACTATGTTAAAAAGAAGTGGTGAGAATACTACTTCTCACCTTGTCTTGTTTCTGAATATGGAGGAAAGGATTTCAGCTTTTCACCATTGACAATGATGTTAGCTGTGAGTTTTCATAAATGGCCTTTATTGTGTTGAGATACATTCCCTGTATAACCACTTTGATGAGAGTTTGTATCATGAATGGATGTTGAATTTTGTCAAATGCATTTTCTGCATCTGCTAATGTGATTTTTATCCTTCCTTTTGTTACTGTGTCACATTGATTGATTTGTGAACGTTGAAACATCCTTGAGTCCCATGAATAAATCCAACATGGATCATGTTTTGTGACCATTTTTATATGTTGTTGAATTCAGTTTGCAAATATTTTGTTGATAATTTTTGCCTCTCTATTAATCAAAGATATTGGCTTGTAGTTCTCTTTTATTGTAGTGTTTTTGTTTGTTTTAGTATCAGGGTAATGGTAGCTTCATATAATGAATTTAGGAGTGTTTCATCCTCTTAAATTTTTTGGAATAATTTGAGAAAGATATTATCTCTCCTTTCTATATTTGGTAGAATTCCCCTGTGAAGCTGTCCGGTCATGACTTTTGTTTGTTAGGAGTATTTTTTATTAAAAATTCAATTTCACTACTAGTAATTTGACTGTTCAAATTGTCTGTTTTCTCGTGATTCAGTCTTGGCATGTTGTATGTTTCTAGAATTTTTCCATTTTTTCTAAGTTGTCCAATTTGCTGGCATATAACTGTTCATAGTATTCACTTGTGATTTTTTATATCTCTGTGGTATTGTTAATTATTTTTCCTCTTTTATTTCTTATTTTGTTAATTTGGGTTCTCTCATTTCTTCCTGGTGAACCTGGAAGATTTGATTATCTTTTCAAAAAACTGCCTTTTGGTTTCATTGCTCTTTTCTATTATTTACTCTCTATTTTATTTAACTCCTCTATGATCTTGATTATTTCTTTCCTCTGATGACTTTGATCTTTCTTTGTCATAATTTTTCTAATTCTTTCAGGTGGTAGGTTAGGTTCTTTATCTGAGATTTTTCCTCTTTCTTGATTAAAGCCTGTATTGCTATAAATTTCCCTCTTAGAAGAGCTTTTGCTGCATCCCAGAGATTTAGGAATGTTGTGTTTCCATTTTCATTTGTCTCCTGGTATTTTCTGATTTCTTCTTTGATTTCTTCATTGACCCATTGGTTTTTAACTAGCATGTTGTTCAGTATCCATGTGTTCATTTGTTTTTTCATTTTTCTTTATGCAGATGTTTTCCAGTTTCATCCTTTTGTGCTCAGAAAATATGCTTGATATAATTTCTGTCCTATTAAATTCGTTGAGGCTTGTTTTATGGTCTAGCATGTGATCTATACTGGAGAATGGTCCATGTGTACTGGAAAAGAATATGTATTCTGCTGTGTTTGGATAGAATGTACTGTAGCTCTCTATTAAGTCCAACTAGTCTATAGTGTCATTTAAGGTCACTGTGGCCATATTGATCTTCTGTGTGGATGATCTGTCCACTGATGGAAGTGAGGTGTTAAAGTCCCCTAATATTATTGTACTATTGTCAGTTTATCCTTTAATGTCTCTTAGTATTTACTTTGTATATTTAGGTGCTCCTGTATTGGGTACATATGTGTTAACAATTGTGATATTCTCTTCTTGTACTAATCTCCTTATCATGGTATAATGCCCTTCTTTGTCTTTCACTATATTTCTTTGGGTTAAAGTCTATTTTGTCTGAAATGAGTATTGCTAACTCCACTTCCTAGTCATTTCCATTTGCATGAAATATCATTTTCCATCGCATCACTTTCAGTCTGTGTGTGTCTTTACTTCTGAACTGCTTCTCTTGTAGGCAGCATAGAGATTGTCCTGGTGTTTTCTTTTATCCAATCAGCCACCCTATGTCTTTTGATTGATGCATTTAGGCCACTGAAATTTAAAGTAATTATTGATAGGTATGCCTTATTGCCATTTTATTACTTGCATTAGGGTTCATTTTGTAGTTCTTCCTTGTTTAATTCTTATTTTTGTTTCTTTCCTTGTGGCTTGATGATTTTCCTTAATGGTATGCTTGAGTTCATTTATTTTTGTTTTTGTGTATCCATTGTGTGTTCCTGATTTGTGGTTGCCATGGAGTCCATATATGTTGACACATAATTATATCCACTTGTTTTAAATTGGTACTCTTTTAAGTTCAAACACATTATAAAAGATCTACATTTTTTACTCTCCCAACTCATATTTTGTGTTCTTTTTACATCTTTATTGGGGTATAATTGCTTTATAATGTTGTGTTACTTGCTGCTGTATAAGAGAGTGAATCAGCTATATGTATATATATATATATATATATATATATATATGAGAGAGAGAGAGAGAGAGAGAGAGAGAGAGAGAGAGATATCCCCATATACCCTCCCTCTTGAGTCTCCCTCCCACACTCCCTATCCCACCCCTCTAGGTGGTCACAAAGCACAAAGATGATCTCCCTGAGCTATGTAGCTGCTTCCCACTAGCTATCTATTTTACATTTGGTAGTGTATATATGTCAATGCTACTCTCTCACTTCATCCCAGCATACACTTGGTCTTCCCTGTGTACTCAAGTGCATTCTCTACATCTGTGTCTTTATTTCTGTCCGGTGCCTAGATTTGTCAGAAACTTTTTTTTTTTTTGGATTCCATATATACATGTGTTAACATACGGAATTTATTTCTCTCTTTCTGACCAACTTCACTCTATATGACAGACTATAGGTACATCCACCTAACAAATAATTCAATTTTGTTTCTTTTTATGGCTGAGTAATATTCCATTGTATATATGTGTCACATCTTCTTTATCCATTCACTTGTCTATGGACATTTAGGTTGTTTTCATGTCCTCATTATTGTAAACAGTGCTGCAATGAACACTGTGGTACCTGTCTCTTTTTGAATTATTGTTATCTCAGGGTATATACCCAGTAGTGGAATTGCTAGGTCAAATGGTAGTTCTATTTTTAGTTTTTTAAGGAACCTCCATACTGTTCTCCATGGTGGCTGTATCAATTTACATTCTGACTAAGAGTGCAAGAGGGTTCCTTTTTCTCCACACCCTCTCCAACATTTATTGTTTGTAGATTTTTTGATGATAGCAATTCTGAATTGTGTGAGGTGATACCGCATTGTAGTTTTGATTTGCATTTCTCTAATGATTAGTGTTGTTGAGCATCCTCTCATCTGTTTGATGGCAATATGTATATCTTCTTTGGAGAAATGTCTATTTAGGTCTTCTGCCTATGTTTGGTTTGGGTTGGGTTTTTATTGATATTGAGCTGCATGAGCTGCTTGTATATTTTGGAGATTAATCCTTTGTCAGTTGCTTTATTTGCAAATATTTTTTTCCAATTCCGAGAGCTGTATTTTCGTCTTGTTTATGGTTTCCTTTACTGTGCAAAGATTTTAGGTCTCATTACATACCATTTATTTATTTTTGTTTTTATTTCCATTTCTCTAGGAGGGGTCAAAAAGGATCTTGCTGTGATTTATGTCACAAAGTGTTCTGGGTATGTTTTCCTCTAAGAGTTTTACAGTGTCTGGCCTTACATTTAGGCCTTTAATCCATTTTGAGTACATTTTTGTGTATGGTGCCAGGAAGTGTTCTAATTTCATTCTTTCACATGTAGATGTCCAGTTTTCCCAGCACCACTTGTTGAAGAGGCTGTCTTTTCTCCATTGTATATTCTTGCCTCCTTTGTCAAATTTAAGGTGATCATCCATGTGTGGGTTTGTCTCTGAGCTTTCTATACTTTTCCAGTGATCTATATTTCTGTTTCTGTGCCAGGATCATACTGTCTTGGTTAATGTAGCTTTGTAGTATAGTCTGAAGCCAGGGAGCCTATTCCTCCAGTTCCATTTTTCTTTCTCAAGATTACTTTGGCTATTTGGGGTCTTTTGTGTTTCCATACACATTGTGAAATTTTTTGTTCTAGTTCTGTGGAAAATGTCATTTGTAGTTTGATAGGGATTGCATTGAATCTGTAGATTGCCCTGGGTAGTATAGTCATTTTCACAGTGTTGATTCTTCCAATGGAAGAACATGGTATATCTCTCCATCTGTTTGTATCACCTTTAATTTCATTGATCACTGTCTTATAGTTTTCTGCTTACAGGTCTTTTGACTCCTTAGGTAGGTTTATTCCTAGGTATTTTATTCTTTTTGTTGTAATGGTAAATAGGAGTGTTTCTTTAATTTCTCTTTCAGATTTCTTGTCGTTAGTGTATAGGAATGCAAGAGATTTCTGTTCATTAATTTTGTATCCTGCTAATTTACCAAATGCATTAATTTGCTCTAGTAGTTTTCTGGTAGCACCTTTATGATTTTCTATGTATAGTGTCATGTCATCTGCAAACAGTGAGAGTTTTACTTCTTTTCCGATTTGGATTCCTTTGGTTTCTTTTTCTTCTCTGATTGCTGTCACTAAAACTTCCAAAACTATGTTGGATAATAGTGGTGAGAGTGAGTCACCTTGTCTTTTTCCTAATCTTAGAGGAAATGGTTTCAATTTTTCACCATTGAGAGCGACATTGGCTGTGGGTTTGTCATATATGATCTTTATTATGTTGAGGTAGGTTCCCTCTATGCCCACTTTCTGGATAGTTTTTAATCATAAATGTTGCTGAATTTTGTCAAAAACTTTTCTTGCCTCTATTGAGATTATCATATGGTTTTTATCCTTCAGTTTGTTAATATGGTGTATCACATAGATTTACTTGCATATATTGAAGAATCCTTGCACTCCTGGGATAAACCCAACTTGATCATGGTGTATGATCCTTTTAATGTGCTGTTGGATTCTTTTTGCTAGTAGTTTATTGAGGATTTTTGCATCTATTTCATCAGTGATATTGATCTGTAGTTTTCTTTTTCTGTGACATCTTTGTCTGGTTTTGGTATTAGGGTGATGGTGATCTTGTAGATGAGTTTGGGAGTGTTCCTCACTCTGCTATATTTTGGAAGAGTTTGAGAAGGATAGGTGTTAGCACTTCTCTAAATGTTTGATAGAATTCACCTTTGAATCCATCTGGTCCTGGGATTCTGTTAGTTGGAAGATTTTTAATCACAGTTTCAATTTCAGTGCTTTTGTTGGCCTGTTCATATTTTCTATTTCTTCCTGGTTCAGTCTTGGAGGCTTGTACTTTTCTAAGAATTTGTCTATTTCTTCCAGGTTTTCCATTTTATTGGCATATAGTTGCTTGTAGTAGTCTCTCATGATCCTTTGTATTTCTGCAGTGTCAGTTGTTACTTCTCCTTTTTCATTTCTAATTCTATTGATTTGAGTCTTCTCCCATTTTTTCTTGATGAATGTAGCTAATGTTTTATCAGTTTTGTCTACCTTCTCAAAGAATCAGCTTTTGGTTTCATTGATCTTTGCTATTGTTTTCTTCATTTCCTTTTTATTTTTTTCTGATCTGATCTTTATGATTTCTTTACTAACTCTGGTTTTTTTTTTGTTGTTGTTGGTGTTATTGTTCTTCTTCTTTCTCTACGTGCTTTAGGTGTAAGGTTAGGTTGTTCATTTGAGATATTTCTTGCTTCTTGAGGTAGGATTGTAATTGCTATAAACTTCCCTCTTAGAACTGCTTCTGGGGCATCCCATTGATTTTGGGTCATCCTATTTTCTTTGTTATTTGTTTCTAGGTACTTCTTGATTTCCTCTTTGATTTATTCACTGATATCAGTTATTTAGTAGTGTATTTTTTTGGCTCCATGTGTTTGTATTTTTTACAGATCTTTTCCTGTAATTGATATCTAGTCTCATAGCATTGTGGCCGGAAAAGGTACTTGATATGATTTCAATTTTCTTAAATTTACCAAGGCTTGATTTGTGACCCAAGATATGATCTATCCTGGAGAATGTTCCATGAGCACTTGAGAAAAATGTGTATTCTGTTGTTTTTGTTTGGAATGTCCTTTAAATATCAATTAAGTGCATCTGGACTAATGTGTCCTTTAATGCTTGTGTTTCCTTATTTATTTTCATTTTGGATAATCTGCCCATTGGTGAAAGTGGGGAGTTAAAGCCCCCTACTATGTTTGTGTTATTGTCAATTTCCCCTTTTCTGGCTGTTAGCATTTGGCTTATGTATTCAGGTGCTCCTATATTGGGTGTATAAGTATTTACAATTGGTATATCTTATTCTTGGATTGAACCCTTGATTGTTATGTAGTGTCCTTCTTTGTATCTTGTAATAGTGTTTATTTTAAAGTCTGTTTTGTCTGATATGAGTATTGCTACTCCAGGTTTCTTTTAATTTCCATTTGCATGGAATACCTTTTTCCATCCCCTCACTTTCAGCCTGTATGTGTCCCTAGGTCTGAAGCTGGTCTCTTGTAGGCAGTGTATGTACAGGTCTTATTTTTGTATCCATTCAGCCAGTCTTTGTCTTCTGCTTGGAGCATTTAATCCATTTACATTTAAGGTAATTATTGATATGCATGTTCCTATTACCATTTTCTTAATTGTTTTGGGTTTGTTATTGTAAGTCTTTTCCTTCCCTTGTGTTTCCTGCCTAGTGAAGTTCCTTTAGCATTTGTTGTAAGGCTGGTTTGGTGGTGCTGAATTCTCTTAAATTTTGCTTGTCTGTAAATGTTTTAATTTCTCCGTTGAATCTGAATGATATCCTTGCTGGATAGAGAAATCTTGGTTGCAGGTTTTTTGCTTTCATCACTTTAAATATGTCCTGCCAGTCCCTTCTGGCTTTCAGAATTTCTGATGAAACATCATCTGTTAACCTTATGGGGATTGCCTTGTATGTTATTTGTTGTTTTTCCCTTGCTGCTTTTAATATTTTGTCTTTGTATTTAATTTTTGTTAGTTTGATTACTGTGTGTCTTGGCATGTTTCTCCTTCGATTTATCCTATGTGGGATTCTCTGTGCTTCCTGGAATTCACTGACTATTTCCTTTCCCATGTTAGGGAAGTTTTCAGCTATAATCTCTTCAAATATTTTCTTAGACCCTTTGTTTTTTTCTTCTTCTTCTGCAACTCCTATAATTCGAATGTTGGCACATTTAACATTGTCCCAGAGGTCTCTGAAACTGTCCTCAATTCTTTTCTTTATTTTTTCTTTATTCTGCTCTGTGGCAGTTATTTCCAATACTTTATCTTCCAGGTAACTTATGTGTTCTTCTGCCTCAGTTATTCTTCTTTCGATTCCTTCTAGAGTATTTTTAATTTCATGTATTGTGTTGTTCATCATTGTCTGTTTGCTCTTTAAGTCTTCTAATTCCCTGTTAAACGTTTCTTGTATTTTCTCTATTCTATTTTCAAGATTTTGGATTATCTTTACTATCATTACTCTGCATTCTTTTTCAGGTAGACTTCTTATTTCCTCTTCATTTGTTTGGTCTGGTGTGTTTTTACTTTGCTCTTTCATCTGCTGTATATTTCTCTGTCTTCCCATTTTTCTTGACTTACTGTGTTTGTGTCTCCTTTTCACAGGCTGCTGCTTCATAGTTCCAGTTGTTTTTGATGTCTGCCCCCAGTGGGTAAGGTTGTTTCAGTGGCTTGTGTAGGCTTCCTGGTGGGGGGGGGACTGGTGCCTGTGTTCTTGTTGTGGGGCTGGATCTTGTTATCCTTCTGGGAAGGACCATGTGCAGTGGTATATTTTGCGGTGTCTGTGAACTCAGTATGACTTTTGGCATCCTCTCTGCTAATGGGTGGGTTTATGTTCCTGTGTTGCTAGTTGTTTGGCATGGGCCATCCAGCACTGGAGCTTGCTGTCCATTGGGTGGAGCTGGATCTTAGTGTTGAGTCAGAGATCTCTAGGAGATCTCTCACCGATTGATATTATGTGGGGCCAGGATGTCTCTGGTGGGCCTGTGTTCTGGACTCAGCTCTCCCACCTTAGAGGCTCAGGTCTGACACCTGGCCGGGGCACCAAAACCCTGCCAGACACATGGCTCAGAAGAAAAGGAAGAAAAAAAAAAAAACCACGAAGAGACAGACCCCTAGGATAAATGGTAAAACCAAACATAAGGAGACAAAATCACACAAAGAAACATACACATACATACTCATAAAAAGAGAAAAAATGAAAAAAAATAAAAAGTAAAAAAGAAAAAGAAAAGGAAGAGAGTAACCAAACGAATAAACAAATACACCAATGATAACAAGCACTAAAAACTAAAGTAAGTAAACATACAACCAGAAACAAATCAGATGCAGAAAGAAAACCCCAATTCTACAGTTGCTCCCAAAGTCCACCACCTCAATTTTGGGAACATTCATTGTCTATTCAGGTATTCCACAGATGCAGGTTTATCAACTTGACTGTGTGGATTTATTCTGCTGCTCCTGAGGTGCACAGAGAAATTTCTCTTTCTGTTCTTTGTTCACACATCTCCTGGGGTTCAGCTTGGGTTTTGGCCCTGCTTCTGCATGTAGGCTGCCCTAAGGCATCTGTTCCCCGTGCAGACCAGAGAGGGTTAAAGTAGCAGCTGATTAGCGCTCTCTTGCCAACTCAGGCCGTGGAGAGGGAGGGGTACAGTAGTCATAATTGTAATGCGATGTGAACCTGTGGTGGCAGAGGCTTTTATGACATTGCAACAGCCTGAGGTGTGCCATGTGTTCTCCTGGGGAAGTTGTCCTTGGATCACAGGACCTTGGCAGTGGCATGTTACACATGCTCCCGGGGGTGTGTGTGAGTAGTAACCTGCCCTTGCACACAGGATTGTTGGAGGCTGTGTAACAGCCTTAACATCTCATGCCCATCTCTGGGGTCCAAGCTGATAGCTGTGGCTCAAGCTCATTTCTGGAGCTCACTTAGGCAATGCTCTGCCTTCTGTGCGCACATGGAGCAGGAACCCCCTGTCCTCGCACACCTCAAAACAATGGTCTGTTGCCTCTTTGGCAGGTCCAGAGTTTTTCCTGACTCCCTCCTGGCTAGCTGTGGTGCACTAGCCCCCTTCAGGCTGTCTTCACACAGCCAACCCTAGTCCTCTCCCTGGGATCTGACCTCTGAAGCCAGAGCCTCAGCTCCCAGTCCCCACCTGCCCTGGTGGGTGAGCAGACAAGCATCTCAGGTTGGTGAGTGCTGGTCAGCACTGATTTTTTTGCTGGAATCTCTTCACTTTGCCTTCTGTATCCCTGTTGCTATGCTCTCCCCTGTGACTCTGAAGCTTAACCCTGCCCATCCCCATCACCACCTGTGAAGGGACTCCTTAGTGTGTGGAAAATTTTCCTCCTTCACAGCTCCCTCCCAGAGGTGCAGGTTCCATCCCTTTTCTTTTGTCTCTGCCTTTTCTTTTTTCTTTTGCCCTACCCAGGTACGTGGGGAGTTTCTTGCCTTTTGGGAGGTCTGAGGTCTTCTGCCAGCGTTCAGTAGGTGTTCTGTAGGAGTTGTTCCACGTGTAGATGTATTTCTGGTGTATCTGTGGGGAGGAAGCTGATCTCCACGTCTTACTCTTCTGCCATCTTCCCCCTCAGCTCCCAGCCCCACCCACCCTGGCGGGTGAGCAGACAAGCCTCTCGGGCTGGTGAGTGCTGGTCGGCTCTGATCCTCTGTGTGGGAATCCCTCTGCTTTGTCCTCCAAACCCCTCTTGCTGTGCTCTCCTCCACGGCTCCGAAGCTTCCCCGCTCTGCCACCCACAGTCTCTGCCTGCAAAGGGGCTTCCTAGTGTGTGGAATCCTTTCCTCCTTCACAGCTCCCTCCCACTTGTGCAGGTCCCATCCCTATTATTTTGTCTCTGCTTTTTCTTTTTTCTTTTGCCCTACCCAAGTATGTGGGGATTTTCTTGCCTTTTGGGAAGTCTGAGGTCTTCTGCCAGCATTTGGTAGGTGTTCTGTAGGAATTGTTCTACATGTAGATGTATTTTTGATGTATTTGTTGGGAGAAAGGTGATCTCTACATCTTACTCCTCCACCATCTTGAAGGTCATTTCTGACCCAGTACCCAGGGAAAAGCAGTAGCAGATCAGCTATGAGGCACTGGAATCTGCAGGAGAAAGCTTTCCTTCCCGGCATCCTCTCAGTCACAGTGCCTTCTGGGAGAGCACATTTTGTATTTTTGATGTCATATTCTACATCTTCATGTTTATCCCTTCACTGTTTACTGTCATTCTAGTTGATTTTACAATTTTTTGTCTTTTAGTCTCCATATTGGTTTATTTAAGTGGTTGATACGCAGTCCTTGCTATATAGCCTTTTCTAGTGGGATTTTCCCTTTCCTATAGTTTCCTACTTCTTCAGTTAGAGAAGACCCTTCAACATTTCTTTTAGGGTAGATTTAGTATTGATGAACTCTTTTAGTTTTTGCTTTTCTGAGAAGTTCTTTATCTCTTCTTCAATTTGAATTGATAATCTTGCTGGATAATGTATCCTAGGTTATAGGTTTTTCCCTTTCTGCACTTTGAATATATTGTGCCTCTCCCAGAATTCTGGCCTGCAAAGTGTCTGCAGAGAAATCAACTGATAGCCTTATGGGGGTATTGTATATGACTCTTTGTTTTTCTCTTGCTGTCTTTAGAATTCTCTATCATTTTGCTATTTTAATTATGATATGTTTTGGTGTGGGTCTGTTTTGATTCATCTTGTTTGGGAACCTCTTTGCTTCCTGTACCTGGATATATGTTTCTTTCTTCAGGCTCAGGATGTTTTCAGCCATAATTTCCTCTAATACATTCTTGACCCCCTTTTCTCTCTCTTCTCTTTCTGGGACCCCTATAATGTGAATTTTGGCATGTTTAATGTTATCCCAAAGATATCATAGATTGTTTTCATTTTGTTTGTGGCATGGAGTGAGCAAGGCCTGGGTGTTCACTCAGCTCAGACTGGGGACTGTGGTGAGGCAGTAGCCCCTGTGGCAAACCTATAATGCAAATATTGGTATGCTTAATGTTTTTACACAGATCTCTTAAATCGTTTTCATTATTTAACATTTTTTTTTTCTATACTGGTTTGGTGGTTTCCATTATTCTATCTTCCAGATCATTTATCCGTTCTGCTTTATCACTTAGTCTGCTATTCATTCCTTCTAGTATGCTTTTTTTAATTTCAGCTGTCAAATTCTTCATTTCTGATTGGGCCATTTTTATATTTTCTAGTTCCTTATTGAAGTGTTCCCTATGTACATGAAATCTTTTCCCTAATTCAGTTAACTTTTTTAATACCAGTGGTTTGAATGTTTTATCTGATAGATTATTTATTTGTTTCATTATTTTTATAAGGTTTTTCTCTTGCTCTTTCATTTGAGAGTAGTTCCTGTGCCTTTTCATTTTGGTTAACTTTCTCTGCCTCTATGATTTCACTTGAAACAGTTACCTATTGCTGTCTTGAAGGAGCAACCTTATGTGGGATCATCCCTATACAGACTGTGTGTGCCCAATGGCCTTGGTGGAAGAGTTAGATTTGATGTGGCCTCAAGTCACATCTTTCCTCAGTGTGTGCGGGAAGCTCTCACCTTGGTGGGGGGTGGAGCTGGAGATGGAGTAGCTAGAGCTGGTGCCAGTGTTTAGGTGGCACTTCCCGTCTGGTCACTGGCTGTCACTGCCTTATCAGGAGTGAGGTCTGATCCCACATTGCTGGAGCAGAAGCCCCGAGTGTCAGGCCTGAGATGGTTCTGTACCTTTAAGTGTGTGTTTTCCCTCTTCTTGTACTGAGACCCTTGCCCTAGAGAAGGGGAGTGCTGAGGCAAGTGGGGCTTGTGTGTCTTTTGGCTCATGTTGGCCATTGACTGACATCCAGTGCACTGCCTGTGGAGGCACCCACAATTGTTTCCCTTGCTCCACTCAGACGCAACATAGGGTAAAAGTCTCCTTTGTCCCTTGCAGCCAATCACTGCTTCCAGCCTTTGCTGCCAGCACCCTGTTTTAGAATTGCTCTGCAGTTCATGAGGGGCCCACATGGCCTCTTGGCTTGTATCCAGGGGATAGCTGTGATGGAGAAGCTGCTGTCAGAGATCTGGGCTGCTTCTGAGTCACTGCTTGAGTAAGTACCAATAATGGCCACTGCTGCCCCACCCAGGCTCCACCTTGTGTCTGGGTCTCCTCTGTGTCCATGGTCAAATCTTTTCCCTGGTCATGTTTGCCCCAGATCCAGTGCTGTGCTGTGTTATGGAGTGGGGCCAGAGTGTTCGCTCAGCTCAGGCTGAGATGCTCAGCTCAGGCTGGGATGCACTTGCCCCTGGGGGCAAGCCTGCATGCTTGTGCTCCTCAGGAGTACAGTCCAGGCTTCCCAAAGCCCTTCTATTAGTTCCAGCGGTCCTCCAACCAGCCAAGGGGGCTTTTCTCCCTTATGTAGAACAGAACTGGGGCATCGAATCTGTGGCTTGAACTACTAACTCCCCAGGGCAGATGTCCGCCCATGTAATCTCCCTTTTCCTCTGAGTCCCCTCCCAGGGGCACTGGCCCCAACCCGATCATTTCCTCCCATTATGCCCAGTTAAATATGTCCTTTCTTACAGTGTTCATTGCACAAGAGTCTTTCTGTCAGTTTCCAGTGAGAATTATTCCACATGTAGATGTATTTTTGATGTATTTGTGAGGGGAGGTGAGCTCCATATCCTCTTACTTTGCCACCTTGATCCCAGTCTATGATTTTTTTTAAGAATTATGTTTATTAATTTTGTCTAAGAAATCTTTGCATAATCCAAGGTCACAAGTTTTTCTCCTATGTGTTCTGCTAAAATATTTTATAATTTTGGGTTTTACTACAGGTTTATTATATTAGTTTGCTAGGGCTGTTATAACAAAGTACCACAAGCTGGTTGGATTAAATAATATAAATGAATTTTTTCACAGTTCTAGAGGCTGGTAGTCTAAAATCCAAGTGTCAGCACGGTTTGTTCTATTTGAAGGCTGTGAGAGAGTGAGAGAATGATCTATTCTATACCTGCCTTCTTGGTTTATAGATGGCCTTCTCTATATGTCCCTTCACATTATCCTATCTGTATACATGTCCCTGTGTCCAAATTTCCTCCTTCTATATGGATATTAGTCATATTGGGTTAGAGCCCACCCTAACTGACCTCATTTACTTTTTTTTTTCCTTTGGCCGCACTGCATGGCTTGTGGGATCTTAGTTCCCCGACCAGGTATTGAACCTATGCCCTCAGCAGTGAAAGTGTGGATTCCTAACCACTGGACTGCCAGGGAATTCCAATAACTGACCTCATTTAAACTTTATTACCTTTATAAAGACTCCACCTTCAAACAAGACCGTATTTTAAAGTACTGAGTGTTAGGGCTTCAACATACGAATTTTGGTAGAGGGGACAGAGTTCAACACATAACACTCTGCCTTCTGACCCTCCCACTAAATTCTAGTTTCTCACATTCACCCCCATCTCAACATCCCCAAAAGTCTTATTCCATTTCAGCATCAACTCTAACTCCAGTATCTCATCTAAACCTCATCTAAATTGGCTGTGGGTGAGACTCTGGGAATTATTTATCCTGAGGCAAAATGCCTCTCCAACTGTGACCCTATGAAACCAGACAATAAATTATCTGTTTCCAAAAATGCATTGGTGGGACAGACATAGGATAGATATTCACCTTCCAAAAGGGAGATATCAGAAGGAAGAAAGGGCTCAGAAGGTACCAGACAAGTCAGAAACCTAACAGGGACAATTCAATTAGATTTTAAGGCTTGAGAATAATTCTTTTTGGCTCTATGCTCTGTCATCTGGGCCCACCAGGTGGCGACCCCACCCCTTGTCTCTGAACAGCAGTCCCACCCACTCAGCCTGCACCTTGTTGCATGGAGTGGCAGTGGCAGCCCCACCAGGCTCTGCATCTGTAGCTGTGTCCTCAAAGTCATTCTTCCTTTATTTTTTTCCATCTCTGTTTACTTAATTTAGGCTGACAATGTTTATATTGGTATAACATTCTCAAAAACTTTGTTAGCCCCTTGTGCAGTTCATGGGAGTCCAAGCCATTGAACAAGAAGGTCCTCCATGTATATTTTCTGAATAACCAAATATCTATTCCTTGCTTCTGCTAAGATGGTTGATTGGATCCATGAGTCACAGGCTTATAACTCTTTAGTTTTCCAGCCTCAGCCTTGGCCCTGTTTCCAGAGCACTTTATCTGGATAGGCTGAGAATTTTCATTTTTGCTTAATAATCCCCCCCTTCATCTTACTGTAGATTGCAAGCAGAAATCAGGTTTCTCCTTCAACACTCTGTTTAGAAATCTCAGCTAAATACCCAAGTTAATTGCTTTCAAGTTCCACCTTCCATCCAACAGAACACAATTCATACAATTTCTCTGCTACTTTATAACAAAGATCACCTTTCTTCCCGTTTCCAATAACATCTTCCTCATTTTCATCTGAGATCTCACCAGAAGCACCCTTAACATTTATATTTCTAGCAACATTCTGTTAATGACAATATATGTATTCCCTAAGATGATAGAAGCTTTCTCTACAGTTCTCTTTTCTTTCTGAGCTCTCACCAGAATTGCCATTAACATCCATATTTCTACCAACAGTTCCTTCAAGGAAATCGAGGCTTTTTATAGCATGCACCTAAAAATTCTCCCAGCCTCTGCTCATTACCCAATTCTACATTTTTATGTTTGTTACAACAGAGCCCCACTTCCTGGTACCAAAATCTGTGTTAATTTGCTATGGCTGCCATAACAAAATACTACAGACTAGGTAGCTTAAAAAACAGAAATTTATTGTCACAGAGTCCTGGAGGCTGGAAGTAAGAATCAAGTTGTAGGCAGGGATTGTTCTTTCTGGGGGCTGTGAAGGAAAAATATCTATTCTATGCCTTTCTCCTTGGCTTGTAGATGGCCATCTTCTCTGTCACTTGACGTCTTCCCTCTATGCACGTTTCTATGTCCAAATTTCTCCTTTTTATAAGGACAATACTACTTTATTTCTTTTATTACTCATTTTTTTCTAGCTTTGGTCACTGGAAACTTTTATGTGCTCCTATGTCCCCAAGATTGTGTTTTTTAGTTTGTCTTTTGTTTTTCTAAGTACTTTCTTATTTTCTGGAGCTACAAGATGCTCCAGGATCATTGTGTATATTTCCTACTACAGTCCTAGATGCAACTGTATCTCCAAGAGCCCTGGTTTTTCTTATTAGAGAATGTAGAACCCAAGATATGACTTTTAGGTGCTAGTATATTGTTAAATTTCTGATTTACTAAAGATTTTTTCTTTTAAATCAAATAGCTGCTGAATTTTGACAAATGCTTTTTCTGTCTTTTGAGATGATCATATGTTTTTGTTGTGTTTTTAATCTGTTGATATGGTGAGATACATTTATTGACTTTGGAAAATTGATCTGACCTTACATTTCCTGGATACACTCTGGTTGGTCATGATATATTACCCTTTTTTTGTATTGCTGGAATTGCAATGCTAATTTCTTGAAATTTTGAACATAAGATTTTCCCCCAAGATTACTGTCTCCTGGTTCTTCAAACAATATAGGTTTTGCTGTGAAGGTTTTGAACATATAATTAAGGTTACTAATCAGCTGATCTTAAAATAAGGAGATTATCCTGGATTATCTTGTTGAGCTCAATGCAATCACACGAGTCCTTAAAAGAATATGGTGAAAGCAGAATTGTCAGAGGATGTAGAGAAAGAAGAAGGTGAAAGAGATGACTCAGAAAAAGTCAGAGATATTCCAAGGATAAGGATTTGAAGCTCTGTTGCTGGTTTTGAGATATAGGAGACCATGTGTGGGGACTGAACAGAGGCCACTGAGAGCTAAGGGCAACCACTAACTGGAAGCCTGGCAAAAGTATGGAGAACTCAGTCCTATAGCTGCAAAAACTTGATTCAAATATAAACCTGAATGATCTTGAAAGTGGATTTCTTCCCAGATCCTTGAGTAAGGAATACAGCCCTTCTGACATCCTTATTCTATTCCTTATTCAAAGTCTTGTGTCAGACTTCTGACCTACAGAAACCAAGATAATAAATTTGTGTTGTTTTAAAGCTCTGTCTGTTCAATTTTTTTGCATGAGCAATAGAAAACAAATGCACTTTCGTTATAGTCATTTCTACTTTCCTCAAGTAGTTATTGTATATTTGGTGGCATATTAAAGGTCAGAAAATAATTAAAAGAATTCTAATATATATATATATACACACACACACACACACACACATATATATATATGTATACACACACATATATATATATAATTATGGAAAAGTTGAAACAGTGACACACGTTATTTAATAAAGTAAGACATATATTGCTAACCCTGGAACCGGGTCTAAAATCCTCTTCTAACAGATGAGGTAACTGAGGCGTAAAGAAATTCAGAGACTCAATCAAAGACAAATAATGAGAGAGTGGAAAAGCAAGGTTTAGAATGCAAGATCTTTCTCCCTGAATCTTTGTTAAGGACAAAAAAGGGGCTATTTTAGTCAATATGTTCTTCAGGTGTTCATAAAAGTATGTAGGATAAAGTTGCTGGGAATAACTTCACAGATGAGACTGAAGTAGGTACTAAATTATGGGTAAGATTTATGTAGTTCAACAAACAAAAATTAGAAGTTTAGATACAAGAATGAGCCTGGTACATTAGAGAAGCTTGGGCAGTAGGTTAAGAATTGTAGAGGTCTGATGGGAAGAAATGATGAAGAGCATTGAACATCAGAAAAGTTTGTACTTTATACTGAAAGCTGTAAGCGTTTCTGATAATAAATCATTTCTGATAATAAAACCATTGATTATAAGTATTTTGTTACCTTGACAATTAGGTAGTAATACGAGCACTGATAAAAATAACATTTATGGGGCTTCCCTGGTGGCGCAGTTGTTGAGAGTCCGCCTGCCGTTGCAGGGGACAGTGGTTCGTGCCCTGGTCCGGGAAGATCCCACATGCCGTGGAGCGGCTGGGGCCGTGGGGCATGGCCGCTGAGCCTGCGCGTCCGGAGCCTGTGCTCTGCAATGGGAGAGGCCACAACAGTGAGAAGCCTGTGTACCGCAAAAAAAATAAAAAAATAACATTTATGGAGACGTTATTTTATGCAAAATGTGTTCAAAATTGACTTAAATTTAAACCCTGCATATATAATTTTCATAGATACTGGAATTTTGATCTATGTTACACATGGTCTCAATGTTCTGCTGCTCTGTAGATGGCCATTAAGTCATTTCCCCGATTCTCAGTAAAGAACTGAAAACTTTTGTAGGAACTCTTTCCTTCAGGAGCTGGTGAAAAGTGTTTGTTGTCCTCTCAAACTGGTTCTGTTCATCAGTTATTTGGTGGTCTTCTGGGGTTCATCAATCATGGAAACCAAATTACTAATGCCTTTTAAAACCACAAATTTGTGTTAAGAGCTTGTTTTTGCCAGTCTTTTAATTTTATTTTTAACATCTTATTCTTTCTGAGAAATGTCAGCTTGAGTCCTTGAATGAATTAAGGAAAAGTAGGCCATCAAGGAAAGAAAGGGTAGGTAGTTTTGAGCTGTTTTCCAAAATGGCTAGTAGGAAATGTGGGGTATGGGTATTTATGTTTAATGAAATGTGACAGTGATACTATCTAATAATATTGTTAGTTGCTTACCCCATATACCTACCTGATTCTCAGGAAGTTAGACTGAACAGAATAAATATGTATTTGAGAGATTATTTCTCTTCTGCAACTTTGTGGCTGAGACAAATAAGAATGTTAGATTACACTGTGATTTTTTTTCTATGGCAGTAAGGAAACTAAACTGACATAAAAACCCATACTAATTTTTAACTTGTGTTTAAAAAACACACGATAACTCCCATTTCCCACCAAGGTACTTTTAAAGGTTTTAATGGCCAAGTCCATCCTTAAAAGCTCTAGAGATACAGCTATAATCCTTTGTGGTTCATTCTTATTTCTGATTTTTCCCTTCAAGCTAGAATTAGAAGCACTGTCTTTTTGTATGGAAAAATAGGAAGTTGAGAGAATTTGCTTGTCAGCTATTTGTGATAACAGAGCTTGGTTTCTATGGTAAGAGTAAGATATTATTACCTGCAATGTTTTGGAGCTGGAAGATAAACTTGGAAGTCTTTTAATTCAACCCTCTCATGTTTCAGATCAGGACACCAAGGCACATACATGGAATTGTGACGTGCCCAAATTTACAGAGGGAATCAGTGGCAAAGCCAGGACTAATGTTCCTGTGTACTGACTGTCAGACAAATGCTTTTCCTCTATAGTATTCTATCTATTATTGCTGGGAAAATGTTAGTGGCTTACATTACCAAGTCCTAATTCTTGGATTAGTGATCACATGATAGATTTCTTCCTCATAGGAAAAGGCCAGTCAAATTCTCCCAGTGCATATTATCTCCTGGATACTTCTCAGAAGTTCTTTGACTTTTTCTAGAAATAATTTACAATTAAATGATCCATAGGCATCTAGAAGAATTAACATATTATTTAAATAGTCCAACTTATTCTTAAGAAATATCTTTCCTCTCTTAAGGAAGAATAGAGGGCAACAAAGAAAGTATTTACTGACAGCCTGCTGTATTACCAGACTCTGTACTACCCATGTCAGAGCTTATGTTACTTCAGCTAGTTTTAAAAGATAGATATTATTTTACTCATTTTTCTAGGACTTAAAATTGCTTTTTAAAATTTCATAATATTTACCATCAAGAAATTTATCTTTATAACTGATCTTAATTTGTTTTTCAATGTTGTTTTCCTAGCTAAACATCTAGTTTTATGTATCAGGAGTTGAATGCATATTATTGAATGCATATTAACATGAGTAAGTAGTAGAATATATTTTATTATATAAATCCTTCCAATTTGCAAGCTCTTTAATTCTTAATACAGATATTTTGTGTTCATTTATCAGCTAAATTATAAGCTTTGTCTTTTCAGTAGTTTTTTTTTGGGTTTTTTTTGGTTTTTTTTTGCGGTATGCGGGCCTCTCACTGTTGTGGCCTCTCCCGTTGCGGAGCACAGGCTCCGGACGCGCAGGCTCAGTGGCCATGGCTCACGGGCCTAGCCACTCTGTGGCATGTGGGATCTTCACGGACTAGGGCATGAACCCGTGCCCCCTGCATCGGCAGGTGGACTCTCAACCACTGCGCCACCAGGGAAGCCCAGTTTTCGGTTTTAAATAATCTATCATTTATCTGTGGTTAAAAAAAGGCTCTGTCCCTTAGATCAGGGGTCCCCATCCCGCAGGCCACAGACTGGTATTGGTCCGTGGCCTGTTAGGAACCAGGCCGCACAGCAGGAGGTGAGTGGCGGGCGAGCGAGGCAAGCTTCATCTGTATTTACAGCCACTCCCTATCGCTTGCATTACCATCTGAGCGCCACCTCTTGTCAGATCAGGAGCGGCATTAGATTCTCATAGGAGCACGATCCCTACTGTGAACTACGAGTGCAAGGGATATAGGTTGCCCACTCCTTATGAGAATCTAATGCCTGATGATCTGAAGTGGAGCTGAGGCCGTGATGCTAAGCACTGACGAGCGGCTGCAAATACATATTATCATTAGCAGAGGGGTTTGACTGCACAGAGACCATAATAAATCAATTGCTTTCAGACTCATATCAAAACCCTATTGTGAGTGGCAAGTGACAATTAAGCTGCATCTTACGGAGCAGACTGGACATAAGCAACACACTTCAGGTGTCACTGTCTCCCGTCACCCCTAGGTGGGACCATCTAGTTGCAGGAAAACAAGCTCAGGGCCCCCACTTATTCTGCATTATGGTGAATCGTATAATTATTTCATTATATATTACAATGTAATAATAATAGAAACAAAGCGCACAATAAATGTAATGCGCTTCAATCGTCCTGAAACCATCCCCCCCATCCTGGTCCATGGAAAAATTGTCTTCCATTAAACTGGTCCCTGGTACCAAAAATGCTGGGGACTGCTGTCTTAGATGAAAGGGTCTTTCCCACTTCCCACCTCTTGTCAGTGTAGGTGTTCCTCTCTCACCTTTCTCTTTCCTCTCAATCTGTGAATCTCTTATCTATTCCATGCTGGCTACTGCTCTACTGCTTCTGCCGCCTTTCTATTTCAGTATATATGTGTATGTGTGTGTGTGTATATATATATATGTGTGTATATATATATATATATATATATATGTATATATATATATATATATATATATGGCCAAAAAGTTCATTCAGGTTTTCCTGTAATATCCTACGAAAACCCAAATGAACTTTTTGGCCAACCCAATATATTATATATAACATATATAATTCCTCTTTAAATTATTATCCTATTACTATTGATAAAACCTATGAGTAATGTCTTCACTTAAGAATAAAATATTGTCTTATTTGGTATAATCCATGGGCAATAACTTCCTAGTAGAGTATGGTGTCTTGGATTTGGGAAGATGAAACAAATTATTTCCAGTTTTTAGTTTTGCCTACCTTGGCAGAACCTCATAATTAAAAGAAAAATGATTTAATTATTAAGTTATCTGGATTCTAGTATTTACTGAGAATAAGATACTGTCATTGATGCCTTCTTTCCAGATGGTGTGATCCCTTGATACCTCTTATAAAATATAATACATAAGCATATGTATCAATAATTCAGGACCCATGGCATAAATCAGTCATGGTCTGTTCCAGCAGGTGGGGCAGGTCCTTCTATTTTCATACTTAAGATCTAATTCATAGCACATTATTCAGCCTATTTCTACATAATCCTCATACACTCGTAAAGGAGAAATGCAGAATATACTTTTTGGTATAAACTAATGTTGACTCTTCTGAGAAACATTACTGTAGACCCATACAAATATTAAAAATGAGCTACTGTATTACACAGTTCAGCATTTTACTCAAAGACAAACTACAGTATAGCAATATAATTTTCTTAAAGAAATTTAGTTTTTCAAGTGAGAAACTTGATCTGTTGGAAAAAAATATTGATTATTGTTTTTTTCCAGGCTCCTTGACCAAATGACTATATGATTTAGATGGGTAGGTGTATATTTATCAGTACTGAACAATAATCATGTTAAGATTCATTAACTTAGCTGGAACTTGATAGTGTTTGGGGAATCTTGAACTCTACCTCTAACAAGCAATCTTATTAATGGGAAACATAATTTATTTGTAATACTCTACTCAGACTTTTGAAAAATGATTCTTAAAATGATATTCAAGAAATAGGAAAAAAAAAGAAAAATATGATATTGGGACTATTCAGAAAATTCTTGAGAAAAACACCTATCTTGGCTATAATACTTTAATGTTTACAAGAAGTATTTGTCATATCTCATATCTCATTGACACCTCACAATAAATCTGCAGAGAAGATGTTATCTCCATTCTATAGGTAAGGAAATTGAAGCTTAGAGTTTAACATTATTCCCTTGATTCTGTGTTCAGTGTCCTTTCTACTACTTTCACATCATATTTTTTAGCTTTAGCAGGCCACTGCTATTTATGTCATAGCAAAGGGCTCAGAAAGGGTTGGGGGAACATACTGTGGTTAAAGGAAAATTCTAAAAATCCAGCCCCCCCCAAAAATTGAAGGAACACAGCTCAATTATTAACAAAAGTGGGTTAATTCATATCTTCATTTAAGGCAAACTGCACCTAGGAGGTTAAGCAGTTTAAGATGCCCAAATCTAAAAACCGAAAAAGAACATTTACAAGATTACTTTTTTTTTATATATATATTTCTATTGGTGCTTTATTAATTTGAGTTGATATTCCTTTTTTTTTTTTAACATCTTTATTGGGGTATAATTGCTTTACAATGGTGTGTTCGTTTCTGCTTTATAACAAAGTGAATCAGTTATACATATACATATGTTCCCATATCTCTTCCCTCTTGCATCTCCCTCCCTCCCACCCTCCCTATCCCACCCCTCCAGGCTGTCACAAAGCACCAAGCCAATATCCCTGTGCCATGCGGCTGCTTCCAACTAGCTATCTACCTTACTACGTTTGTTAGTGTGTATATGTCCATGACTGTCTCTCGCCCTGTCACAGCTCACCCTTCCCCCTCCCCATAACCTCAAGTCCGTTCTCTAGGAGGTCTGCGTCTTTATTCCTGCCTTACCCCAGGTTCTTCATGACATTTTTTTTTCTTAAATTCCATATATATGTGTTAGCATACGGTATTTGTCTTTTTCTTTCTGACTTACTTCACTCTGTATGACAGACTCTAGGTCTATCCACCTCATTACAAATAGCTCAATTTCGTTTCTTTTTATGGCTGAGTAATATTCCATTGTATATATGTGCCACATCTTCTTTATCCATTCATCCGATGATGGACACTTAGGTTGTTTCCATCTCCGGGCTATTGTAAATAGAGCTGCAATGAACATTTTGGTACATGACTCCTTTTGAATTTCGGTTAACTCAGGGTATATGCCCAGTAGTGGGATTGCTGGGTCATATGGTAGTTCTATTTGTAGCTTTTTTTTTTTTTTTAACATCTTTATTGGGGTATAATTGCTTTACAATGGTGTGTTCGTTTCTGCTTTATAACAAAGTGAATCAGTTATACATATACATATGTTCCCATATCTCTTCCCTCTTGCGTCTCCCTCCCTCCCACCCTCCCTATCCCACCCCTCCAGGCTGTCACAAAGCACCGAGCCAATATCCCTGTGCCATGCGGCTGCTTCCCACTAGCTATCTACCTTACTACGTTTGTTAGTGTGTATATGTCCATGACTCTCTCTCGCCCCGTCACAGCTCACCCCTCCCCCTCCCCATAACCTCAAGTCCGTTCTCTAGGAGGTCTGCGTCTTTATTCCTGCCTTACCCCTAGGTTCTTCATGACATTTTTTTTTCTTAAATTCCATATATATGTGTTAGCATACGGTATTTGTCTTTTTCTTTCTGACTTACTTCACTGTGTATGACAGACTCTAGGTCTATCCACCTCATTACAAATAGCTCAATTTCGTTTCTTTTTATGGCTGAGTAATATTCCATTGTATATATGTGCCACATCTTCTTTATCCATTCATCCGATGATGGGCACTTAGGTTGTTTCCATCTCTTGGCTATTGTAAATAGAGCTGCAATGAACATTTTGGTACATGACTCTTTTTGAATTTCGGTTTTCTCAGGGTATATGCCCAGTAGTGGGATTGCTGAGTCATATAGTAGTTCTATTTGTAGTTTTCTAAGGAACCTCCATACTGTTCTCCATAGTGGCTGAACCAATTCACATTCCCACCAGCAGTGCAAGAGTGTTCCCTTTTCTCCACACCCTCTCCAGCATTTATTGTTTCTAGATTTTTTGATGATGGCCATTCTGACTAGTGTGAGATGATATCTCATTGTAGTTTTGATTTGCATTTCTCTAATGATTAATGATGTTGAGCATTCTTTCATGTGTTTGTTGGCAGTCTGTATATCTTCTTTGGAGAAATGTCTATTTAGGTCTTCTGCCCATTTTTGGATTGGGTTGTTTGTTTTTTTGTTATTGAGCTGCATGAGCTGCTTATAAATTTTGGAGATTAATCCTTGTCACTGATACAAGTTCTCGCCCAACATTTGGCAAAGAATACCAAAATTTATTGAATATGTCTATTAAAGTTCTATACTTTTTCCATGCAAAGCCTTCTTTGGGAGAGGAACACAATGAATAAGTCCATACAGTGTTAGATCACTTTGAAAGCTTCTAAAGCACTGTATCAGGGCTTAATGTCACCCTTTCCTTTTAGTCCTTTCTGAAAAAGACCTTAACACAAACCAGAAACGGAGAGTTTCTTTACCTGGAGGTATTGCTGTCAGAGTGTAGATTTGAGTTTCTTGAAGCAATTCAACTGCATTTTTTATCTTTTATTGCTGTCAGAGTGTAGATTTGAGTTTCTTGAAGCAATTCGACTGCATTTTTTTATCTCTTTTCTTCTTTAAAGTGATATTTCATGTCTTTCTGGGACAAAATTAGCAAGTGGAAATCTTTTATAAGGCAAACTATCCTGTCTTCAGCTTATTACTCACAACACTGAATGGATATTGTTGCTCCTGTTTACATACGAAGAAACTGCAGTTCTGACAGGTAAAGCGACTTGGACAAAGTAAAGTGTTAGAGCTGAAATTTGAAACCGGATTTACATATCTCCAGATCACCATGGTCTGGTGGTGGAAACTAGACTACATATTTCAAAGACTACTACTAATAATAATCTGTGTATATATTTATTATATTTATTGATTGCCCAGTGTATGCAGATGTTTTATTTTCATAATCCATCTTAATCCTCACAGCAACCACACAATTTGTAAAGTATCATTTTCTTTATTTTATAAGTGAGAACACTGAGAATTTGCACAAGATCATACATCCACAAAGTAACTAAAACAGTGTTTGAATGTAAATCTCTCTGCCTCCAGAGCCTATAATCTTTCTTCTATGCTACATTGACCTTATAGAGGGACAGCAGCCATTTAATTGCCTAAAGTTTTAGCATACGAATTTTCTACCAAAATTGGTAATAGTTTATTTTCTACAAATATTGGTAACATTTGTGTCAACTTACATGTGGTACATGTTAAGCACACATAAAGTAGCCAAATGTTACTAGAAAAAGTTCCTTTTTTTACCATAAAAACTCTCAAATATAAGTATGATAAAAAACATTATTTCTCAACACAGAATAAGGATTTTTCAACTTAAAAAGCCCTGTTTTGAACAATGCATCTGAAATAGCCTTGTGTATTAAAACATTAGACCATAGTGAAAACTTTTGCACTGAATTCTGGTTCCACCATCATTTTGTTATATGAATGGGCCAAGATTTTAACTTGTCTGCATTTCACTTTCCCTGTCTGCAAAATGAGACAACTTTCAATTCCTTTGGAATTATTGGGAGAATGAATTGAGACAGTGACAGTGTATGTTTAAAAAGGTATCATATTGCCAGACACAGTTTATGAGCTCAATGAATATTAGGTGTTTGGTGGTTCAGTGCAAAATGTACTACTATATTTTGTTAATCATGAATAAAAAAGAAAATGCAAGAAAGCATCATTATTTTATAAAAACTTTTCTGTGTTTTGATTGTTTTTCTCTATGATATTTGATATCATAGAGATATAAAATGGATACATATATCTTATACAGTGCATAATATATATACTTGTTGAAATGTGCTAAGCTTAAATTGGACTACTTTGTAGAAATTTTCTGATGATTAAATGATGTTATATATGTGAATGTTTTATGTAAACTATGAATCTATATATAGATGTAAACTATTATTAATATTGATCTTTTAAATGGACAAATACATAGGTAAATGATAATATACAAAGTTAAAAGACAATATTTTCTTTCAGATTTTTTATAAGTAGTTTTATCTTTTTATAGTTTACATTAGATTTCTTATTACTAACTGCCTTGTATTTCGTCTAACCCTCAATTATATTTCAGTTATTTGGAAATAAATACACCTTTTAAAATTGAATGTTTTGGCAGATTTGGGAAGAAAGAATATATACTTGCTCATTTATATAAGCTACATGGAATTTCACAGCTGATTTGGCTTACCTACCATGTTTTATACTTTACTTACAACATCTATTTGCTCATTTTTTAATGTACACAGAATCGTCTCTCATGATGACTTAGGTTCAGCTCTAGCTTTTTAAATCTCATATTTTCTGTCATGTGTCTTCTCCCGTACAGTCCAGCTATTCATACCGATTTATAATTTTCTATGAAAATACACCTGAGAGTCTAAAATGAATTTCCTTCAACTGGAAAATTATTTGTCAATGCTGGGAAAGAAACTTGATCAAGTATAACCAGGATCTCTAAAATATTTTTTTTAAAAAAAGGAAGATAAGTTGAAATAGTCAAACACCTGTTTGAATAGGTCTTCTAGGAACCCTACCGCATAAAAGCATAAAATAATTCTATGTAAAAATTTCCTTTGAAAAAACAATGTCTGTTGTAATTGAATATCTATGGTTTAGACTCGGGCAATCGAGCTATGTCATATTTTATTTTCTATACATTAATCAAATATTCCTGAAAACCAGAAAAGCATCCCCAGGCAAGTGTTCTGTGTGAATTTCTTTTTACTGAAGTCAACAGGGACAAGCGAGGATATGGGAGAAATGGTTTTTAACCTAGTATCCTAAATACCTGTGAGATATATCAACCTATTTACCTCAAGAATATCTACCTATAAGGAATAAACTGTTTTGAAAATCATCCTATGCTCTCTGTGGCATTAACAATAAACTCTTGAGACTTCTTCAAGCCATAGATCCTGACTGACATTGCTATTAAATAAACCATGGTCCTCAGGACTTGAGATGCTGCATAATACCCACCTATCATTTTTCCTCACAGGAACTGTGCAAGTGAATTGCTGAATGAACAGAAAGACACAGTATCAGTTGTGCCTAGACTGATAATACAGTGTTTTGCCTTAGTCACTGTACCATGAAATGTTGTATTACAATCACTCTGATGGTTTGATCACATTTAAAAATGGAAAATGCTTAGAGTTCTGCTAATGGAGGCATGCATTAAATACAATACCAATTCATTATAAACAGAGAAATTGCAATACAGTTGGAAGGTAGATGTGAGGCGAAATAGTGTTCTATTTGTTAAGGCTATAGCAGCTGAAATATAAAATATTCCAATTAAATGTCAGTCAAAAAGATAAAAATGTTTTTACTACTCACAAGTTTTTATCATAATTTTAACATTAAGAAATATTTTAAACTCAAATGAACTTATTTCAATCTTTGATATGTGTAGCTAGCTTTCTAATGATTAGTTTTTTTATTGAGAAAAATTGCAACAAAAGTAAAATGTTTTTTTTTTTTAATTCACTGACTGCTTTACATAGGTTGCAAATTTTAACTCTCATAAGGGAAACATAACCATGATTGTTTGAAGGATGACTTTTCAAACTTATTCAATCAAATATCCATAGAATTAAAGTGGTTGAATTTTCCTTTATTTAGATCTTCAGTGATTGAAATGTTTCATTTCCCCTTCCCCCACCTCTACCCTTCGGCACTAAAGGTAAAATCATTCCAGTCAACAGTTAACTGTTCCTTTATGGTCATAACTTTTTTTTTTTTTTTTTTTTTTTGGTACGCGGGCTTATCACTGCTGCGGCCTCTCCCGTTGCGGAGCACAGGGTCCGGACGCGCAGGCCCAGTGGCCATGGCTCATGGGCCCAGCCACTCCGCGGCATGTGGAATCCTCCCGGACCGGGGCACGAACCCACGTTCCCTGCATCAGCAGGTGGACTCTCAACCACTGTGCCACGAGGGAAGCCCGGTCATAACTTTTAAAATGGAAAATCTAGTTACCTTTAAAGTTGTACATAGACAAAGGACATGAAATTGAATGGCCTCTTCTCATCAATCAAGTAACTGCTGAGACTGTCACTTGTGCTTTGTTCCCTGTCGCTTTCAGGATTAGAGTTGGCTAATTGTTTTGAAATATGGAGAATAATTCTTCCTTCTCCATGAGCAACATGGATAGCACCCTTCCCTAGCTTCCTCACCATCATTCACATAAAAAAGGCATCAGAGAAAATAACCACTAAATGTTAATTGTATGCTTTCTGTCTTTTACATGCTTCCTCCTACTAGAGTTTTTACCTTGAAGGATTGAAAAAAACCCTCAATGATCCCCTGACATATTGGTCTGTTTTTCTTTTGAAACTAGAATGCCAAACATATTGTAAAATCTGAGTCTCAAAAGTATTTTAATCTGAGCCTTCTATCCTCAGGATGTTTATATTTTGATTTGTTCCAGAGAACAGTTAGAAAGTTCTTTTGCTATTTTCTCTACTGTGCTTTATGTTTGTGATCGAGACAGACTGTGAAAGTGCTAGGGTAGAGGATTGAGGAGTGGGGCAGTGCAGGAGAGGAAGAAATGACACTGAATAATCTTTTGACAAGCAAAGAAAGAAAATAAAAGAAAGGAGAGAAAGAGGGTATCCTAATCTACCCCATGTTTTTCAAAGACAAGTAGATTTGCAGGGACCTCCAATCCTGGGTAGCTTTCAGTTTTCAGTGCAGAGAGTCCTTAATCTTTTTGATTGACATCCACCTTTTTAGAGGCTAGTGTGACATAGGAACTATGGGTCTGTCTTTTAATAAAGTTGAAAAGTTTAAGATCCATTGAAAAGAGGCTGTTGTATATGATGTTTCTATTGACTTTTGTTTTCCCTTCTAAAATCATTTGCTAATCTATTCAATATTAATTTGGAAACTCAAGCTTCTCTTTAGAGTCACTGATCTTTGTGGTGATCCTTGTCTTAAAAAAAAATCCACTGGGTAAAGTCTTTTGATAGATGATGGGAAGCTGTCATTTAGAAATCTCTTATTCTGTTTTTTTTAAAGCATTACAAGATGTAGATACTTATAGACAGCTTGCACCTGCTAAGAGAAGTGGCACATTAAGACAATTATTAAGATTATTCAAGAAATAAAACACAATATCCTAAACGTTCAGGCTGATAATCTGTAAGCTTTTGACAAAAGTTAATTTGGGGAGGCATGAATTATCTAGACAAGTGCCTGATAAATTAAATAGTATAACTCTTACCCACATCTCAAATAATGGCCTGTATGGTATATATAAGTCTATCAAATTATTGTAGTTTTAAGAATCATTAATTCATGGAACTAAGAAAAATAACTCTTTTTTTCTAGCATTTTAATAATTAAAGAGCAGCATGGAAATGATAGAACCTTGGAGTTAGATAAAGCTTGGTTCAAAGCTCTGCCTTATTACTTATTCACTATATGATCTGACAAAGCTAATTAGTTTCTTCTACTCTCACTTTCCTCATTTGTATTATTGGCATAATAGTCCTTGCATTTTCATAGGGAGGTTTTGAAGATTAAATAAGATAATGTATATAATGTTCCTACATGGTGTCTGACATATAGTAGTGAGCTTAGCTTTTTGTTCTTCTTTTATATTGGCATTGTCCAATGATGAGCTACAAAGTAACAATAAAACTCTTCCAGCTCATGGAAAATGTACATTCAAGTGTACTTAAAATTAAGAAGGCCCTTTGCTATTTACAAATTTGTGGTGGCTTCAATGATGCTTTTCTTTGAAGAGCATTCCATAGGAAACTTTTGGGTTTTGAGCTCCCTTTTATGTTTTTTGAAAATATATCATGAATATCATATGATATTAGCACTTATAGATGAAGAAAACGTGTTTGCCACTGTTATTTTAATACCAGCTAACAAAGTAGGAATCTGTTTTCCTAAACTTTGCTAAATGCTAAAGTAATACAGAGCTATTAAATCCTCAAGAATAAAGCCAATTCATTTCAGTCATGATATCACCTAAAACTGAAATATTATATAAAAGCTAAACAATGCCAAATGGATTTGGCTGAGATCAAAAGCCAAACCTATTTCTTTTCTTTCATCTTCAGTGTTCCATTTCCTGGGAGTATGACCTTAGTCAAACATCTATTAAAGTTACCTTTTGATCTCAACCCCCTTTTGGGGTAAAAAAAATGTCAATCTTTAAATTTTTCTTCTAGAGACAATCACTCTATTGTATTTTAATGTTCCAGTAGTGTGTGAGTAAATAGGATTCTCTGATATATGTGATAGAAGACTGGTTAAATGGGACAATCATTTTTGTGTCAGAGACAAGAATCAAAAGGAAGCATTCTTCAGAAGCTATTAACTGGAAAAAAGTCCCCTCAGATTAGTAGAAACATGTTAACTGGTCAGTCTGCTGCCTTTTTAGGTCCTTTGATGAAAATGCCTTGTAATTTGATAACAGGTAGCTGCTCATTTGTAATGTAATTTTCTCCTCACCAGTCATAGCTACTACATGACTAATCAGAGGAAAATACTTTTTCTCCACAGATTTTGTTAAATAAAAACTTTGTTTTAAAAATATCTTAAAACCACTAGGAAGGATTATGTACTTTTCATTCTTTCTTTCATATATTAAGTAAACTATAAGGAAATTTCCACAACATATAAAAGACAAAAGAGACATGACAACACATGGTGATTAGTTGAATTAAACAGAAAAAAGTGGTGTTTGATATCAGTATATGTATGTGTGTGTGAGTATTATTTACCCGTATGTATGACTACATTCTGAGTATTGAATATCTTTATAACACCTTTTCTAAACCATTTTCTATAGAATGGTAAATTCATTAGACATACATTTATTAAGTACTGCCTACAGCAAGACAACATTCTATATCCTGCCATGAGTACAAAACTGAGTAAGACATAATGCCCTGCAGTAGCCTTCACAACCTTCTTTTTAGGTGGGAAAGTGAGGCCTATGTATAGACATAATCATAATAAGGCAGAAAGTAACAAATATGCTTATATAAATGTGTCTATATAAAGTACTGTGGGAATGTTCAAAGAAGAGGATTATTTCCAATTATAGGAATTAAAGCTTTTTGGAGTTGATGGCATTTAAGTTGTGCCTTAAGGATTGTTTAGGCTGCAGCTGTCAAGACAGGAATAAAAGCATTCCAGACAAAAGAGACAATCTACAGAGGTGTGAAGATGAGCTAGCACTGGGTTTGTATGGGCAACACAGTGTTCAGTCTGGTTAGAGTGTGCAGTATATGATGGAAAAAAAGTGGAGCTTCACTTTTAGAGTTGGGTGGGAGCAGATTGCAGGAGGTTATAAATACCAGATTAAGAGTTCTGGACTTTTTTTTTTACATCTTTATTGCAGTATAATTGCTTTACAAAGGTGTGTTAGTTTCTGCTTTATAACAAAGTGAATCAGTTATACATATACATATGTTCCCATAACTCCTCCCTCTTGCATCTCCCTCCCTCGCACCCTCCCTATCCCACCTCTCTAGGTGGTCACAAAGCACCGAGCTGATCTCCCTGTGCTATGCGGCTGCTTCCAACTACCTATCTATTTTACATTTGGTAGTGTATATATGTCCATGCCACTCTCTCGCTTTGTCACAGCTTACCCTTCCCCCTCCCCATATCCTCAAGTCCATTCTCTAGTAGGTCTGTGTCTTTATTCCTGTCTTACCCCTAAGTTCTTAATGACATTTTTTTCTTAAATTCCATATATATGTGTTAGCATACGATGTTTGTCTTTCTCTATCTGACTTACTTCAGTCTGTATGACAGACTCTAGGTCCATCCACCTCATTACAAATAGCTCAATTTCGTTTCTTTTTATGGATGAGTAATATTCCATTGTATATATGTGCCACATCTTCTTTATCCATTCATCCGATGATGGACACTTAGGTTGTTTCCATCTCCGGGCTATTGTAAATAGAGCTGTAATGAACATTTTGGTACATGACCCTTTTTGAATTATGGTTTTCTCAGGGTACATGCCCAGTAGTGGGATTGCTGAGTCATATAGTAGTTCTATTTGTAGTTTTCTAAGGAACCTCCATACTGTTCTCCATAGTGGCTGTACCAAATCACATTCCCACCAGCAGTGCAAGAGTGTTCCCTTTTCTCCACACCCTCTCCAGCATTTATTGTTTCTAGATTTTTTGATGATGGCCATTCTGACTGGTGTGAGATGATATCTCATTGTAGTTTTGATTTGCATTTCTCTAATGATTAATGATGTTGAGCATTCTTTCATGTGTTTGTTGGCAGTCTGTATATCGTCTTTGGAGAAATGTCTATTCAGATCTTCTGCCCATTTTTGGATTGGGTTGTTTGTTTTTTTGTTATTGAGCTGCATGAGCTGCTTGTAAATTTTGGAAATTAATCCTTTGCCAGTTGCTTCATTTGCAAATATTTTCTCCCATTCTGAGGGTTGTCTTTTGGTCTTGTTTATGGTTTCCTTTGTTGTGCAAAAGTTTTGAAGTTTCATTAGGTCCCATTTGCTTACTTTTGTTTTTATTTCCATTTCTCTAGGAGGTGGGTCAGAAAGGATCTTGCTGTGATTTATGTCATAGAGTGATCTGCTTATGTTTTCCACTAAGAGTTTGATAGTTTCTGGCCTTACATTTAGGTCTTTAATCCATTTTGAGCTTATTTTTGTGTATGGTGCTAGGGAGTGATCTAACCTCATACTTTTACATGTACCTGTCCAGATTTCCCGTCACCACTTATTGAAGAGGCTGTCGTTTCTCCACTGTACATTCCTGCCTCCTTTATCAAAGTTAAGGTGACCATATGTGCATGGGTTTATCACTGGGTTTTCTATCTTTTTCCATTGATCTATATTTCTGTTTTTGTGCTAGTCCCATACTGTCTTGATTACTGTAGCTTTGTAGTATAGTCTGAAGTCAGGGAACCTGATTCCTCCAGCTCAGTTTTTCGTTCTCAAGATTGCTTTGGCTATTTGGGGACTTTTGTGTTTCCATACAAATTGTGAAATTTTTTGTTCTAGTTCTGTGAAAAATGCCAGTGGTAGTTTGATAGTGATTGCGTAGAATCTGTAGATTGCTTTGAGTAGTACAGTCATTTTCACAGTGTTGATTCTCCAATCCAAGAATATGGTATATCTCTCCATCTATTTGTATCATCTTTAATTTCTTTCATCAGTGTCTTACAATTTTATGAATACAGGTCTTTGTTTCCTTAGGTAGGTTTATTCCTAGATAATTTATTCTTTGTGTTGCAGTGGTAAATGGGAGTGTTTTCTTGATTTCACTTTCAGATTTTTCATCATTAGTGTATAGGAATGCCAGAGATTTCTGTGCATTAATTTTGTATCCTGCTACTTTACCAAATTCATTGATTAGCTATAGTAGTTTTCCAGTAGCATCTTTAGGATTCTCTATGTATAGTATCATGTCATCTCCAAACAGTGACAGATTTACTTCTTCTTTTCCAATTTGGATTCATTTTATTTCCTTTTCTTCTCTGATTGCTGTGGCTAAAACTTCCAAAACTATGTTGAATAAGAGTGGTGAAAGTGGGCAACCTTGTCTTGTTCCTCATCTTAGTGGAAATGCTTTTAGTTTTTCACTATTGAAGATTATGTTGCCTGTGGGTTTGTCATATATGGCCTTTAATATGTTGAGGTAATTTCCCTCTATGCCTACTTTCTGGAGGGTTTTTATCATAAATGGGTGTTGAATTTTGTCAAAAGCTTTCTCTGCATCTATTCAGATGATCATATGGTTTTTCTCCTTCAAATTGTTAAAATGGTGTATCACTTTGATTGATTTGCGTGTATTGAAGAATCCTTGCATTCCTGGAATAAACCCCACATGATCATGGCATATGATCCTTTTAATGTGCTGTTGGATTCTATTTGTTAGTATTTTGTTGAGGATTTTTGCATCTATGTTCATCAGTGATATTGCCCTGTAGTTTTCTTTGTTTGTGACATCCTTGTCTGGTTTTGGTATCAGGGTGATGGTGGCCTCGTAGAATGAGTTTGGGAGTGTTCCTCCCTCTGCTCTATTTTGGAAGAGTTTGAGAAGGATAGGTGTTAGCTCTACTCTAAATGTTTGATAGAATTCGCCTGTGAAGCCATCTGTTCCTGGGCTTTTGTTTGTGGAAGATTTTTAATCACAGTTTCAATTTCAGTGCTTGTGATTGGTCTGCTCATATTTTCTATTTCCTCCTGATTCAGTCTTGGCAGATTGTGCATTTCTAAGAATATTTCCATTTCTTCCAGGTTGTCCATTTTATTGGCATAGAGTTGATTTTAGTAATCTCTCACGATCTTTTGTATTTCTGCAATGTCAGTTGTTACTTCTCCTTTTTCATTTCTAATTCTATTGATTTTAGGCTTCTCCCTTTTTTTCTTCATGAGTCTCACTAATGGTTTATCAATATTTTTTAACTTCTCAAAGAATCAGCTTTTAGTTTTATTGATCTCTGCTATCGTTTCCTTCATTTCTTTATCATGTACTTCTGGTCTGATCTTTATGATTTTCTTCCTTCTGCTAACTTTGGTTTTTTTTTTTTTCTTCTTTCTCTAATTGCTTTAGCTGCAAGGTTAGGTTTTTTATTTGAGATGTTTCCTGTTTCTTAAGGTAGGATTGTATTGCTATAAATTTCCCTCTT
The DNA here is from genome assembly GCF_937001465.1 of Orcinus orca. Classification (NCBI taxonomy): domain Eukaryota; kingdom Metazoa; phylum Chordata; class Mammalia; order Artiodactyla; family Delphinidae; genus Orcinus; species Orcinus orca. The sequence continues at coordinate 75,966,461 of NC_064580.1, forward strand.
AGAACTGACTTTGCTGCATCCCATAGGTTTTGGATCATCGTGTCTCCATTGGCATTTGTTTCTACGTATTGTTTTATTTCCTCTTTGATTTCTTCAGTGATCGCTTCTTTATTAAGTAGTATATTGTTTAGCCTCCATGTGTTTGTATTTTTTTACAGATCTTTTCCTGGAATTTATATCTAGTCTCATAGCATTGTGGTCAGAAAAGATACTTGATACAAGTTCAATTTTCTTAAATTTACCAAGGCTTGATTTGTGACCCAAGATATGATCTATCCTGGAAAATGTTCCATGAGCACTTGAGAAAAATGTGTATTTTGTTGTTTTTGGATGGAATGTCCTATAAATATCAATTAAGTCCATCTTGTTTAATGTATCATTTATAGCTTGTGTTCCTTGTTTATTTTCATTTTGGATGATCTGTCCATTGGTGAAAGTGGGGTGTTAAAGTCCCCTACTATGAATGTATTACTGGTGATTTCCCCTTTTATGGCTGTTAGTATTTGCCTTATGTATTGAGATGCTCCTACGTTAGGTGCATAAATATTTACAATTGTTATATATTCTTCTTGGATATATCTCTTGATCATTATGTAGTGTCCTTCTTTGTCAATTCTAATAGTTTTTGTTTTAAAGTCTATTTTGTCTGATATGAGAATTTCTATGCCAGCTTTCTTTTGGTTTCCATTTGCATGGAATATCTTTTTCCATCCCCTCACTTTCAGTCTGTATGTGTCTCTAGGTCTGAAGTGGGTCTCTTGTAGACAGCATATATATGGTTCTTGTTTCAGCCAGTCTGTGTTTTGTTGGGAGCATTTAATCCATTAACATTTAAGGTAATTATCGATATGTATGTTCCTATTCTCATTTTCTTAATTGTTTCGGGTTTGTTATTGTTGATCTTTTCCTTCTCTTGTGTTTCTTGCCTTGAGAAAGTTCTTTAGCATTTGTTGTGAAGCTGGTTTTGTGGTGCTGAACTCTCTCAGCTTTTGCTTGTCTGTAAAGATTTTACTTTCTCCATCAAGTCTGAATGAGATCGTTGCTGGGTAGAGTAATCTTGGTTGTAGATTTTTCTCCTTCATCACTTTAAATATGTCCTGCCAGTCCCTTCTGGCTTGCAGAGTTTCTGATGAAACATCAGCTCTTAACCTTATGGGGATTCCCTAATGTGTGCTATTTCTTGTTTTTCCCTTGCTGCTTTTAATATGTTTTCTTTGTATTTAATTTTTGAAAGTTTGATTAATATGTGTCTTGGCATGTTTCTTCATGGATTTTTCCTGTATGGGACTCTCTGTGCCTCCTGGACTTGATTAACTATTTCCTTTCCCATATTAGGGAAGTTTTCAACTATAATCTCTTCAAATATTTTCTCAGTCCCTTTCTTTTTCTCTTCTTCTTCTGGAACCCCTGTAATTCGAATGTTGGTGTGTTTAATGTTGTCCCAGAGGTCTCTGAGACTGTCCTCAGTTATTTTCATTCGTTTTTTTTGATTCTGCTCTGCAGTAGTTATTTCCACTATTTTCTCTTCCAGGTCACTTATCCCTTCTTCTGCCTCAGTTATCCTGCTATTGATCTCTTCTAGAGTATTTTTCATATCATTTATTTTGTTGTTCATTGTTGCTTGTCTCATCTTTAGTTCTTCTAGGTCCTTGTTAAATGTTTCTTGCATTTTGTCTGTTCTATTTCCAAGATTTTGGATCATCTTTACTGTCATTATTCTGAATTCTTTTTCAGGTAGACTGCCTATTTCCTCTTCATTTGTTAGGTCTGGTGGGTTTTTATCTTGCTCCTTCATCTGCTGTGTATTTTTCTGTCTTCTCATTTTGCTTATCTTACTGTGTTTGGGGTCTCCTTTTTGCAGGCTGCAGTTTCGTATTTCCCATTGTTTTTGGTGTCCGTCCCCAGTGGCTAAAGTTGTTTCAGTGGGTTGTGTAGGCTTTCTGGTGGAGGGGACTAGTGCCTGTGTTCTGATGGATGAGGCTGGATCTTGTCTTTCTGGTGTGCACGTCCACGTCTGGTGGTGTGTGTTGGGGTATCTGTGGACTTATTATTTTTTTAGGCAGCCTCTCTGCTAATGGGTGTGGTTGTGTTCCTGTCTTGCTAGTTGTTTGGCATAGGGTGTACATCACTGTAGCTTGCTGGTCGTTGCCTGAAGCTGGGTGTTGCTTTTGAGATGGAGATCTCTTGGAGATTTTCGCCATTTGATATTACGTGGAGGTGGAAGGTCTCTTGTGGACCTGTGTCTTGAAGATGGCTCTCCCACCTCAGAGGCACAGCACTGACTCCTGGCTACAGCACCAAGAGTGGTGTGATCACAATTTTGAAAGGACGTGGTAGTGGATAAGGCAGTCTTTGTCCAAATCCCTACTCTGGAGCACGTAACCCTCCCCAGCTGCAGCAAATATCACTCTGGACTTTATTCTATAGGCAGTGGTGGACCACTAAAATTTTTTAATGTGGGTGAGTGATGTGAAAATAATGCTATTCAAGAAAACATTACTGAGGAGTAAGAGATTATGGGATGTACTGGAGGTGGGGTAGAATTAGAGCCAGGGAGATTACTTAGGAAGTTATTTAAGTAATCTAGCTAAGCAGGAATGTAGACCTATAAAAAAGTGATTGTGAAATTCTTAGTTCATTTTTATGGAATCAAGATACCCCTTTTAGTTTCATAATGTATGAGTTTGTAGTAATGCTGTTTAAAATGTGCTGTGTTTGAAATTACTGGTAGCAGGGATTCTAACTAAAAAGTTAAATGCACTTTGTCTATAAAATCTGATTATTTCATGTGGAAATTTTTGAAGTTCCTATGCTCTCAATTCAATTGCAACCAGCCAAAGGAAACCTTTTTTTAAATGTATCGGTCTTCCTGAGGTACATGGCAGCTGTTAAAAAAAAAACCCAGCACATATAACTAAATTAAGGCTCTGTTCCTTACAAACATAGAGAGTAATAACTTGTTAAAAAGTTGTGTAATTTGACAGAGTTGAAGGGGCTTCATTACTACGATCACCAACAGGAAGAATGGTGGTATAGATCATGTTGAAATGATACCTTTAACTAGAGAAAGCCATTATTTATGACAATCTGTTTGCACAAATTACTACACTCTTAATGGAAACATGGTTTTCCAAAAAATATCAAAGACCTAGGAGAGTAACAAAGAAAAAGGCACAAATAAGTTGAAATGAAAGGGAATAAATAGAACATAGTTTGGAGAGCTGGAATCTGGCATGATGATTCTGTTCTTATTTATTTGTTCCAGACATAATATCTTATTCACAGGAACAAAAGCCATGGAATTTCACAAGCCGCAAAAGATGGAGTTCCTTGTCTCATCATCAACATGGTGTAGTATTCCTAACATTTTGCTGGACCGATCTGTTCACATCTATATCCCATCTGTGTGTGTTTGTTTATCTCTAGCTATAGCAGTTTTGAGGTCAGACATTATTACCAAAATGTTTGGAATTCTGACTTAAAAAAGGTTATAAAAGAGATAAATTTCTTTAGGGCTTCTATTTCATTTGATCCATTTGAGTTAGTTTCCCCCTTTAGCAACCTCAAGCTATTGGTTGAAGCAGAAAAAGAATGGTTTGTATTTCTCTCTGAATTTATTCTTAATAGGACTGTGACAGAATTCGGGAAATCAGAAAGTATGTGCCACCTTATAAGTCATTCATTAACCCCCAGCTCTGTGAAGAATAATTTTTATTGTGTGTGCATGCTTGTGTGTGTGTGTGTGTGTGTGTGTGTGTGTGTGTCCTCTATTAATGATCTGGCCTAGTTATTTAATTTCAAATTATTTTTCTGTCACCCAAGCACTAATTAACTAGTGTCATAACTCGTGTATGATCAGATAAAGATGCTTTTGAGCAGGATGGATAGGAGTCAGAATTCTCCTTTGTAACTATCTGTTTTACTGGGCTATAATGAAATATTGGATGCTTGTAGTTCAACTATGTCATCTTAGTATCTTAACTGAGGATAATATTCTCCACGGCAATTTTAGGGGAAAATCATGCCCACTGGATTTTTTTTAGTGTTGTATGGCAATACCTCATAATTCCCTAAACCCTGCCCATCTTGGCAATGATACTGCTCTCAGAAGAAAGGCAGCTCAATTTAAAGTAAAACTTCATATGTTGTGGAAGAATGCTTAACCATGTCAACACTCTGACAGCCAGATTTTTCTGGTCCTAGAAATTTAGAGAGTGTAGTTTTAATATGGAAATAACAATACCAAAATCTTTTATTATACTTGGTTATTAAAAATGTAATAGACTGGTATGTTTCAAAAATGACAAAGGTCTTGAGTTATCACACTGCATTTTATGAGGCAAAGTAATGTAAACTTTGAAAAATAATCTTGCAAGATACCTTGTGCCATTTGAAGATTCAAGAATAAGAGCCAGGTTCTCATGGTACCTATTTACTGTGGCTTGTAACTCATATAGCAAATGTTCATGTTGTTGTTGGTTGTTTCAGGTAGCTCCAAGTAATTATACATTCTGATAGCTAATAGAGACATAGTTATCTATCTATCTATCTATCTATCTATCTATCTATATATATATATATTTCAAAACATGTAGGAAAATATACATACAATTGAATATTATTATCATAGTGGGCATAATTTAGACTTTCTTCTTTTGTATATATTTATCCAGAGTTTTAGAATTAATCTCTTTAAAGTTTTAGATTTAAAAGAATTAGCATTCACATTTATTAAAATATTATACAAATGGAAGCCTCTGAGATGTGACCATACATTTATTCATACGTTTGCATCAATACACCTATGGTTAACTTCATGTGCTCCTTAAATTGCAAATAGGACTAATTCTGTTGCAAAATTTTTCACATAATTATGTTTAATATAGCACATTTCTTTTCCTTCTAAAACAGATTCTTGACATATACCTCTTCAGTAAGCATAAGCATAAGCTGATGATAAAGAATGGCACCATCAGACAGTGAAAAAGTAAAACAAAACAAGCACAGAACTATTGGCAGCTCCAGTGTTTGAGTGAACCATCTCTTTCCCCACTTCTTATGTTTGTTGTCATGTCTTGGCAGGAAGGTCAGGCAGAATGTGATTGTGGAGAGAATGCAAAATAGTCCTACTACTAGAAAACCATACACAATTACTAGTGTTGGGCAAGTAAAGTAGAGCTTTTTCTTCCTCCTGGCAGTGTCCCTCACAATACCCATTGGTTATTCTGCAGTCATTCACTGGGCACCACCAACTACCCACTACTATGTCAGGCACCAAGGAATGCAAAAAAGTTAAGAATAATACAAAAAAAAGAATAATACATAGTTTCTTCAAGTAAGGAGCTTGCAGCCTAGATAGGGGAGACATGATTAACATATAAAATTAATATATGACAAGTCAATAAATGGTTATCTTGGAAGTAATTATTCCATGTAGACTCATTGAAAGTTAATGGTGGATTGAACCTCATATTTTTAAGGACAATATTTTTAGAACAGTTTTAGTTATATAATATAGTTGAGAGGAAGGTATAGAGATTTCCCATATACCCCCTACATCCACAAATGCATAGTCTCCCCTATTATCAATATCACTCAGCAGAATGGTACAATTGTTACTAAGGATGAACCTACGTTGACCCAACATTATAATCCGAAGTCTATAGTATACCTTAGAGTTCATTCTTTGTGTCGTGCAATCTGTGGGTTTGGACAAATGTATAATGACATATATGCATCATTATGATGTTACACAGTATTTTCAGTGCCTTAAAAATTCCGTGCTCTCCCTATTTGTCCCTGGCCCCCGCCTCCCACCCTGGCTCCATCCCTGACAATCACTGATATTTTTATTGTTTCAGTAATTTTGCCTTTTTCAGAATGTAATATAGTTGGAATCATACAGTATGTAGCCTTTAGGACTGGCTTCTTTCACTTAGTGATATGCATTTAAGGTTCCTCCATGTCTTTTCATGACTTGCTAACTCATTTGTTTTTAGTGCTAAATAATATTCCATTGCCTGGATGTACCACATTATATTTATCCATTTACCTATTGAAGGACATCATGGCTGCTTCCATGAACCTCATTTTTAAGACAAGAATATTGATTCTGGGAGAGTGTAAAGTGACTCAGATAGGCATATAACTAGCTATAGATAAGTCCAGATTTAATATCCAGACCTTCTGATTCCTCATACAGTATTTTTTACATCATAATTTGGGCCAGACAAGCACTCTTCTTGCAATTTTCTCAGGTATTTCCTGATGTTATATATTACACCTTGATTATCATAAATATGCAGATTATCTTAAAATGCAGGGTTTTCTGACCAATCAACGTTTCAAGATATTTTGCTGGATTTTTTGGGTTTTATTTAAGTAGTATATAAATATTTATGATGCAAATGTCATAATGTTGAATACAAATAACAAAGAATCATTTTAGTAGCTCTATGGGCAACAGACCATGGCAGTGTTTGAGAACTACTATCTAGGAGAGTGGAGAATCCATTTCATAGCTGATTCTCTGGCACTTATGGCAGATACAAGGGAAAACCAACTACTTACAAGCCATGAGTGGCAGTGATCTTCAAGAAGCCAATTACCTTTCTGGAAGGTGGTTTGTTATCAATGTTTAATATTCTCGTAGTGGCAGTTTAACACCTTTTAATGAACACAAAATACATTTGAATTGTCGCTAGTTGCTACACAGAAGTTAGCACTGCAACTTAATTTTAGACCAAAATAGATTTTTAATTTGAGGCTAAGTTCCTATTTATTTTATTTCTAAAGGAAAATGGGTAGGAAGTTTTCCTCCTGAATTTGCTATCTAAACAAAATATATTTTATTCAATCTAGTTTTGAAATGTATTGATGGTTTTCCACACAGGCAAAACTGGCTTTCCAAAAAGCAGCAGGAATACAAGTCTTATAGCTGCAGTGAGCAGAACAAATCATGTAGAGAAAATGAAATTCCACAAAAATCACTGATCACTTTTTTATATTAATATCCTTAGTGAGAAATCTTAAACTGTATCTTCCTAAACATCTTCCGATTTCCTGAAATGTGTATTTCAAAAATACATTTAGTAAACTGAATTTCCTTTTCAATCTGGAATGTATCTGAAGGCAAATTATTTTTGTTATAAATTTGAACTTGGTTAGGTTTGTTTCTCTTTCTCTCCTATTAATTCTGTAAATGCTAATCTTTCTCATTTCTATTAATTGGTGATATCTGCTGCAGAGCAATACAAAATCATCTAAATGTAGGCCTCACTTCAGTTGATTACTGTTATTATTGATTTGCTAGTCAAAATTAAATTGAGCTAATGGATCACTATTTTTTTTTCAGCTTTCTTCTAAGAATGTGACTTTTTTCTGTGGCTGTCTGTTTCTATAAATTAAAGTTATAGTTCAGATGTTATATATTTTATTGTATAATATATATTTTTATTGGCACCATAGAGTCAAGCACATTTCAAAATAGAAATTAATTTTGGTTAACATGCTTGAAATGAAACTTAAATACTTTCTTTGAGCAACTATGGGGGGAAAATAGCCACAAATTTGGTAGTATGCCAGAATTAATAATCTTTTTCTTCTTTTATATCCTTGTTATCAGTTTTGATTTATAAGAGATCACTGACTTGACCAAATATGTTTTCTTTTGCTCTGATAAAATACACATAGCATAAACTTTACAATTGTAACAATACTGTTCAGTTGCATTTAGTACAATACATTCACATTGTTGTGTAACTATCATCAAAAATATGGAACATTCCACAAACTTGCATTTTATCCTTGTGCAGGGGCCATGGTAATTTTCTCTGTTTTGTTCTAATTTTAACATATGAGCTACTGAAGCTAACAAATAAATATGTTTTATAAAGTGTCAAAAATCTCTTTGAGACTAAGTAGAAAAAGTAAAATAAGTTGACTAGTGAAACAGTATTCAAACTCATTTTGGTATATGAACTGTTAGCTTTTAAGTATTTCTCTGGCTTATTGAATTTGATAGGTATCTGAGAGACCATATTTCATAGACTATCAGGTAGGTTTCTTATCTGGTGGGCTGGTCTATTTGAAGAAATCCTGCACTTGAGGATAGAAGGGCTCTGGAAGGAGGCTACTGCAACTGTTCTTAGCTTCCTGCCTTCTTGAACTAACTAGTTATGGGGACAGCTACTCTTGTCCTAATGTCAGAAATTTGAGGTGTTTTGTCACCCTTAATCTATATCTAATGCATACCCTCTCCTAGACTTATGATGGGATTTGCTGGGTGTGCCATTGCTGGTTTGAAAATCAGACCAATGGGAGGTCAGGGCTGCAAGGCCTTAGAAATTATCTTGAACGGTCTACTCTATAATACTCTATAAAAATGCTCAAATAAGGTACCCAGGGACGTGTATAACTTACAAGAAGTTGTACATACCATTAGAAGAATTTTCATATCTCAAATTTTCATAAATAAGAAATGGCCTATCGGATGGTACCAACAACATAATTAATGATTGTCAGTGATGTTTAAAAACCAGGAACATTTCTAATTTAAAAGGATATCACCAAAGACAAGTATAACTGATGATTACTCAACAAGATAGTAGTTAGCTTTGTGTAAACTGTGAAAAATCCTGATATATATCAATATATATTGAATAGGTATTCCATGAAAATGAGTTTCATTATTCAAAAAGTTTAGAAAATGTAGTCTGCTCTCTGCCTCTTTTGGAAAATCACAGTAAATATTAGCATATTGTAAGCTTTGAAACTACCTGCATTAAAGAAGCCTGGAGCCAATGTACCTGAGTTTAAACCCCAACTTCAAGGTTTATTAGCTATGTGACATTAGATTTGTTTTTCAGTTTCTGTGATTGTTTCCTTATCTGAAAAATGGAAATAGTGTTGGTACTTCCCTCTGAAGGTTTTTGTGAATATTAAATAAATAAATATGTAAAGAACGTACAACAGTGTGCGGCATATAATACGGGCTAAATGAAGTTTGTTATTTTCAACCCAGTGTTGTCTCAATTGGTCATGGAAATCCCTCATCCCTCACCTCCCCTTTTTTAAAATTTATTTTCTATTTTTTTACAGCTTTATTGGAGTATAATTGCTTTACAATAGTGTGTTAGTTTCTGCTTTATAACACAGTGAATCAGTTATACATATACATATGTTCCAATATCTCTTCCCTCTTGCATCTCCCTCCCTCCCACCCTCCCTATCCCACCCCTCTAGGTGGTCACAAAGCACCGAGATGATCTCCCTGTGCTTTGCGGTTGCTTCCACTAGCTATCTATTTTAAGTTTGGTAGTGTATATATGTCCATGCCACTCTCTCACTTTGTCTCAGATTATCCTTCCCCCGCCGCATATCCTTAAGTCCATTCTCTAGTAGGTCTGTGTCTTTATTCCTGTCTTATGCCTAGGTTCTTCATGACATTTTTTCTTAAATTCCATATATATGTGTTAGCATACGGTATTTGTCTTTCTCTTTCTGACTTACTTCACTCTGTATGACAGATTCTAGGTCCATCCACCTCATTACAAATAGCTCAATTTCGTTTCTTTTTATGGATGAGTAACACTCCATTGTATATATGTGCCACATCTTCTTTATCCATTCATCCGATGATGGGCACTTAGGTTGTTTCCATCTCTTGGCTATGGTAAATAGAGCTGCAATGAACATTGTGGTACATGACTCTTTTTGAATTATGGTTTTCTCAGGGTATATGCCCAGTAGTAGGATTGCTGGGTCAAATGGTAGTTCTATTTGTAGATTTTTAAGGAACCTCCATACTGTTCTCCATAGTGGCTGAACCAATTCACATTCCCACCAGCAGTGCAAGAGTGTTCCAGTTTCTCCACACCCTCTCCAGCATTTATTGTTTCTAGATGTTTTGATGATGGCCATTCTGACTGGTGTGAGATGATATTTCATTGTAGTATTGATTTGCATTTCTCAAATGATTAATGATGTTGAGCATTCTTTCATGTGTTTCTTGGCAGTCTGTATATCTTCTTTGGAGAAATGTCTATTTAGGTCTTCCACCCAGTTTTGGATTGGGTTGTTTGTTTTTTTGTTATGAGCTGCAAGAGTTGCTTGTAAATCTTGGAGATTAATCCTTTGTCAGTTGCTTCATCTGCAAATAATTTCTCCCATTCTGAGGGTTGTCTTTTGGTCTTGTTTATGGTTTCCTTTGCTGTGCAAAAGCTTTGAAGTTTCATTAGGTCCCATTTGTTTATTTTTGTTTTTATTTCCATTTCTCTAGGAGGTGGGCCAAAAAGGATCTTGCTGTGATTTATGTCATAGAGTGATCTGCTTATGTTTTCCTCTAAGAGTTTGATAGTTTCTGGCCTTACATTTAGGTCTTTAATCCATTTAGAGCTTATTTTTGTGTATGGTGTTAGGATGTGATCTAATCTCATAATTTTACATGTACCTGTCCAGTTTTCCCAGCACCAGTTATTGAAGAGGCTGTCCTTTCTCCACTGTACATTGCTGCCTCCTTTATCAAAGATAAGGTGACCATATGTGCGTGGGTTTATCTCTGGGCTTTCTATGCTGTTCCATTGATCTATATTTCTGTTTTTGTGCCAGTACCATACTGTCTTGATTACTGTAGCTTTGTAGTATAGTCTGATCAGGGAGCCTGATTCTTCCAGCTACGTTTTTCGTTCTCAAGATTGCTTTGGCTATTCTGGGTCTTTCGTATTTCCATAAAAATTATGAAATTTTTTGTTCTAGTTCTGTGAAAAATGCCGGTGGTAGTTTGATAGGGATTGCATTGAACCTGTAGATTGCTTTGGGTAGTATAGTCATTTTCACAGTGTTGATTCTTCCAATCCAAGAACATGGTATATCTCTCCATCTATTTGTACCATCTTTAATTTCTTTCATCAGTGTCTTACAATTTTCTGCATAGAGGTCTTTTGTCTCCTTAGGTAAGTTTATTCTGAGATATTTGTTTCTTTTTGTTGCAATGGTAAATGGGAGTGTTTTCCTAATTTCATTTTCAGATTTTTCATCATTAGTGTATAGGAAAGCCAGAGACTTCTGAGCATTAATTTTGTATCCTGCTATTTTACCAAATTCATTGATTAGCTCTAGTAGTTTTCTGGTAGCATCTTTAGGATTCTCTATGTATAGTATCATGTCATCTGCAAACAGTGACAGCTTTACTTCTTCTTTTCTGATTTGGATTCCTTTTATCTCCTTTTCTTCTCTGATTGCTGTGGCTAAAACTTCCAAGTCTATGTAGAATAAGAGTGGTGAGAGTGGGCAACCTTGTCTTGTTCCTGACCTTAGTGGAAATGCTTTCAGTTTTTCACTGTTGAGTACTATGTTGGCTCTGGCTTTGTCATATATGGCCTTTATTGTATTGACGTAAGTTCCCTCTATGCCTAATTTCTGGAGGGTTTTTATCATAAATGGGTGTTGAATTTTGTCGAAAGTTTTCTCTGCATCTATTGAGATGACCATATGGTTTTTTCTCCTTCAAGTTATTAATATGGTGTATCAAATTGATTGATTTGCGTATATTGAAGAGTCCTTGAACTACTGGAACAAACCCCACTTGATCATGTTGTATGATCCTTTTAATGTGCTGTTGGATTCTGTTTACTAGTATTTTGTTGAGGATTTTTCATCTATGTTCATCCGTCATATTGGCCTGTAGTTTGTTTGTGGCATCCTTGTCTGGTTTCGGTATCAGGGTGATGGTGACCTCGTAGAATGAGTTTGGGAGTGTCCCTCCTTCTGCTATATTTTGGAAGAGTTTGAGAAGGATAGGTGTTAGCTCTACTCTAAATGTTTGATATAATTCGCCTGTGAAGCCATCTGGTCCTGGGCTTTTGCTTGTTGGAAGATTTTTAATCACAGTTTCAATTTCACTGCTTGTGATTTGTCTACTCATATTTTCTATTTCTTCCTGATTCAGTCTTGGCAGGTTGTGCATTTCCAAGAATATTTCCATTTCTTCCAGGTTGTCCATTTTATTGGCATAGAGTTGATTTTAGTAATCGCTCATGATCTTTTGTATTTCTGCAGTGTCAGTTGTTACTTCTCCTTTTTCATTTCTATTGATTTGTCCCTTTTTTTCTTGATGAGTGTGGCTAATGGTTTATCAATTTTGTTTATCTTCTCAAAGAACCAGCTTTTAGTTTTATTGGTCTTTGCTATAGTTTCCTTCATTTCTTTTTCATTTATTTCTGATCTGACCTTTATGCTTTCTTTCCTTCTTCTAACTTTGGGGGTTCTTGTTCTTCTTTCTCTAATTGCTTTAGGTGCAAGGTTAGGTTTTTTATTCGAGATGTTTCCTGTTTCATGAGGTAGGATTGTATTGCTATAAACGTCCCTCTTAGAACTGCTTTTGCTGCATCCCATAGGTTTTGGGTCGTTGTGTCTCCATTGTCCTTTGTTTCTAGGTATTTTTTGATTTCCTCTTTGATTTCTTCAGTGATCACTTCGTTATTAAGTAGTGTATGGTTTAGCCTCCATATGTTTGTATTTTTTACAGATCTTTTCCTGGAATTGATATCTAGTCTCATAGCATTGTGGTCAGAAAAGATACTTGATACAAGTTCAATTTTCTTAAATTTACCAAGGCTTGATTTGTGACCCAAGATATGATCTATCCTGGAGAATGTTCCATAAGCACTTGAGAAAAATGTGTATTCTGTTGTTTTTGGATGGAATGTCCTATAAATATCAATTAAGTCCATCTTGTTTAATGTATCATTTATAGCTTGTGTTTCCTTGTTTATTTTCATTTTGGATGATCTGTCCATTGGTGAAAGTGGGGTGTAAAAGTCCCCTATTATGAATGTATTACTGTTGATTTCCCCTTTTATGGCTGTTAGTATTTGCCTTATGTATTCAGGTGGTCCTATGTTAGGTGCATAAATATTTACAATTGTTATATCGTCTTCTTGGATCGATCCCTTGATCATTACGTAGTGTCCTTCTTTGTCAATTCTAATAGTTTTTATTTTAAAGTCTATTTTGTCTGATATGAGAATTACTATGCCAGCTTTCTTTTGGTTTCCATTTGCATGGAATATCTTTTTCCATCCCCTCACTTTCAGTCTGTATGTGTCTCTAGGTCTGAAGTGGGTCTCTTGTAGACAGCATATATATGGTTCTTGTTTTTATATCCATTCAGCCAGTCTGTATGGGACTCTCTGTGCTTCCTGGACTTAACTATTTCCTTTCCCATAATAAGGAAGTTTTCAACTATAATCTCATCATATATTTTCTCAGTCCCTTTCTTTTTCTCTTCTTCTTCTGGAACCCCTATAATTCTAATGTTGGTGCATTTAATGTTGTCCCAGAAGTCTCTGAGACTGTCCTCAGTTCTTTTCATTCTTTTTCCTTTATTCTGCTCTGCAGTAGTTATTTCCACTATTTTATCTTCCAGGTCACTTATCCGTTCTTCTGCCTCAGTTATTCTGGTATTGATCCCTTCTAGAGTGTTTTTATTTTCATTTATTTTGTTGTTCATCATTGCTTGTTTCATCTTTAGTTCTTCTAGGTCCTTGTTAAATGTTTCTTGCATTTTCTCTATTCTATTTCCATGAATTTGGATCATCTTTATTATCATTATTCTGAATTCTTTTTCAGGTAGACTGCCTATTTCCTCTTCATTTGTTAGGTCTGGTGGGTTTTTATCTTGCTCCTTCATCTGCTGTGTGTTTTACTATCTTCTCATTTTGCTTATCTTACTTGTTTGGGGTCTCCTTTTTGCAGCCTGCAGTTTCATAGTTCCCGTTTTTTTTGGTGTCCATCCCCAGGGGCTAAAGTTGTTTCAGTGGATTGTGTAGGCTTCCTGGTGGAGGGGACTAGTGCCTGTGTTCTGGTGGATGAGGCTGGATCTTGTCTTTCTGGTGGGTACGTCCACGTCTGGTAGTGTGTTTTGGGGTATCTGTGGACTTATCATGATTTTAGGCAGCCTCCCTGCTAATGGGTGTGGTTGTGTTCCTGTCTTGCTAGTTGTTTGGCATAGGGTGTCCAGCACTGTAGCTTGCTGGTCATTGAGTGAAGCTGGGTGTTGGTTTTGAGATGGAGATCTCTGGGAGATTTTTGCCATTTGATATTACGTGCAGCTGGGAGGTCTCTTGTGGACCAGTGTCCTGAAGATAGCTCTCCCACCTCAGAGGCACAGCACTGACTCCTGTCTGCAGCACCACGTGCCTTCCATTCTCATGGCTCAGAATAAATGGGAGAAAAAGGAGAAAGAAAGAAAAAGGATAAAATAAAATAAAATAAGGTAAAATAAAATAAAGTTATTAAAAGAAAAAAGTAATTTTTAAGAATTTTTTTTTAAAAAACTTAACAAACAAACAAAACAACACCAAAAAACGGACGGATAGAATCCTAGGACAAATGGTGAAAGCAAAGGTATACAGAGAAAATGTCACACAGAAGCTTACACATGCACACTCACAAAAAGAGGAAAAGAGGAAAAAATAATAAATAGTGCTCTCAAAGTCCACCTCCTCAATTTGGGATGATTCGTTGTCTATTTAGGTATTCAACAGATGCAGGGTACATCAAGTTAATTGTGGAGATTTAATCCGCTGCTCCTGAGGCTGCTGGGAGAGATTTCCCTTTCTCTTCTTAGTTCTCACAGGTCCCAGGGGCTCAGCTTTGGATTTGGCCCCGCCTCTGCGTGTAGGTCACCGGAGGGCGTCTATTCTTTGCTCAGACAGGACGGGGTTAAAGGAGCCACTGATTCGTGGTCTCTGGCTCACTCAGGCTGGGTGGAGGGAAGGGTACGGAGTGTGGGGTGAGCCTGTGGCAGCAGAGGCCGGCGTGACGTTGCACCCGCCTGAGGCGCACCATGCGTTCTCCCAGGGAAGTTGTCCCTGGATCCCGGGTCCCTGGCAGTGGCGGGCTGCACAGGCTCCCCAGAAGGGAGGTGTGGAGGGTGACCTTTGCTCGCACACAGGTTTCTTGTTGGTGGCAGCAGCAGCCTTAGCATCTCATACCCATCTCTGTTGTCCTCACTGTTAGCCATGGCTCGCGCCCGTCTCTGGAGCTCCTTTAAGCTGTGCTCTAAATCCTCTCTCCACGCTCACCAGGAAACAAAGAGGGAAGAAAATGTCTCTTGCCTCTTTGGCAGTTCCAGATTTTTCCCGGACTCCGTCCCGGCTAGCCGTGGTGCAATAACCCATTCAGGCTGTGTTCAGGCCGCCAGTTCTCTCCCTGCACTCCAACTGAAGCCCGAGCCTCAGCTCCCAGCCCCCGCCCCCCGTCCCGGCGGGTGAGCAGACAAGCCTTTCAGGCTGGTGAGTGCAGGTTGGCACCGATCCTCTGTGCGGGAATCTCTCCACTTTTCCCTCTGCACCTGTGGCTGTGCTCTCTTCCGCGACTCCAAAGGTCCCCCCCTCCGCCACCCACAGTCTCTGCCCATGAAGGGGCTTCTAGTGTGTGGAAACCTTTCCTCCTTCACGGCTCTCTCCCACTGGTGCTGTTCCCGTCCCTATTCTTTTGTCTCTGTTTATTTTGCCCTACCCAGGTACGTGGGGAGTTTCTTGCCTTTTGGGAGGTCTGAGGTCTTCTGCCAGCTTTTAGTAGGTGTTCTGTAGGAGTTGTTCCATGTGTAGATGTATTTCTGATGTATCTTTGGGGAGGAAGGTGATCTCCGTGTCTTACTCTTCTGCCATCTTCCCCCCTCCCCTTTTTTTAAAAACAATTCTCTTTTAACATTTTATGAAACAAGCAGGCAAATGGAAAATAATTTGGAAGATGTTGGTATAGGTTCAATAGGATGTTTCTTTCTTGCTTTTAATCTTTTAACATTAGATATAATTGGAACATTTGAAGAGATTATTAGACTTTCAAAGACATTTAAAATGCCTTTTATGCATTTTCAGAAGCGTCTACAGGAAAATAAACAGTTGCTTGGCAACCATGGAATTTTGTTCTAAACTGCTTTTCTTTTTTGGAGGGATATTATTAATGCAACACTTCGTTAATTTAATTAAATGCTATTTTTAAAATATAAAACCATGTTGCAGTGAACTGACCCACCATTTCATTTAATTGTAAACCTCAAGATTTGATTACTCATAGTTCTCCTTTAGTTAATTTACTTATTCACAGTTTTGACAGAAAAGCTTTCAAACTAATATGAAGAGATAGGCACAGTATAACCAATTAGGAAACTATAAAATTGCCTTAATTTTTGTTCAATCACTGCTGCAAATCCAAATTCACATTTTTCCCCTTGTAAATTTTTCTACGCAGCATGGATTTTTTTCCCCACTGCACTTCTAGGTTAAGGACTATAGATCACATAAATTTATAAGTCTAATGCTTGTTTACTAGTGAGAAAGGAGTCCAAGAAAAATTTTGCTTTAGAGCATGCATGGATAACATCTATACAAAACCAGAAGTATGACAAAACTATACAGTACAAAGTAAATCTAGTCAGAATTATTGCTTCATAAAGGACTGTAAAGACCACTTAGTCCAACCCTTTCATTTTTCATATTGAGTAATCTGAATCCTTGAGAAGTTATATGACATGATTTTTCCCTTGTTCTGGTCAGTGACTTATAATGCCTCTCTTCAAACCCATTTAGAGAGTTTTAAAGAAATTAAAATCAAGATTAAGAAGGTGGGATTTAGTGGACAAAGCACTAAGGGTACATGTCAGGAGACACGAGTTCTCATCCTAGCTCTACTGTCTGTGTTGTATTAAGTCCCTCACTTTTCCTCTCTAGGATTCAGTTTTTCATTTGTAAAATGGAAGGGTTGGTTTAGATATTCATTAAAGTTCTTGTGACTCTTAAGAACTATTTTCACCACTCTAGGTCTGAGTAATATTCCATTGTATATATGTACCACATCTTCTTTATCCATTCATCTGTTGGTGGACATTTAGGTTGCTTCCATGTTCTGGGTATTGTAAATAGTGCTGCAGTGAACATTGGGGTGTGTGTGTCTTTTTGAATTATGGTTTTCTCAGGGTATATCCCAGTAATGGGATTGCTGGGTCATATGGTAGTTCTATTTTTACTTTTTTAAGGAACCTCCACTCTTTTGCAGCAACCAATACATGCCTTCTTTTCTTTGATTTGCATTTGCAGGGGAGAATGATTTCACTGAATTCTAAAATACTGTTTTAAATCTGCCAGAGTTTTTTTTCTTTTTCTTTTTGGCCCGTGGTACCAGTGCACCAGTAGATGGTTAGGGATTTCGATACTATTTAAAAATAATTTAGTTGAATTCACTATACATTTTGAAGGGCATTGGTGGAGTACAGATTGATCTATTTTTAGTACCAATTTCCGGTTATATTTCTATGGTTTTGCTGGATATAGACTTCCTAGGAGGAAGAATTTCAAACTTATGCACTCATATTTTATCTTTGGGTTTTTTATTCCTACCTCTTTGTACCATTATATAGAGTTTTAAAAATTGCCTTATATTAATACAAAAGAATGTAATTATACTACAAGGGCTGGCACACTTTCAGAAGTGGCCTGCCATGTTTTCATTTATTTGGTCCCTCAGTATATAAGAAGGAGGTCAGTAAAAAGGTATAAAGACAACTTTGTGTTTCCTCCCCTTAATTCTTCTTTCTAAGGTAACTCTCATAAGGAAGGTAGCCCATTCTTTAGTAGAAGTGCTAGCAAGGATATTCACTAGAAAGTTGTTCCTTCTAGCATTTCAGAGTGCTTCCTCTGACAATGTTGTTTTAGATGGATTTTAGTGCATGGTGAGCTCTGTCTAAAACAACTGTCCAGAGCTCTTAATAGACACCAGAACACATTAGCAAGAGTTTTGAAATTTCTCAGACAATTTTCACATTATGCTGTTTGTTTTCTCTGTGCTGTTTTCAATTGGGAATCAGACCCATATTTAATGCTTTTTCAGATGTTCAAACTGTCCATTGTAAGAAGTTATTAGAGGAGTTGAAAATTACTTTGTTAAAGAATATTATTCATAAATCAGACTTGGGCTTACTTTTGGCTTGTGCTGTGCAGCATAGGCCTGTTAAAGAAATGTATACAGTCTTCAATTACATTAAGAAATGGCCCCTGTTTTAAAAGAATGGTTATGGTTTTAGGTATAACAGCTGCAACAATGGCTGAGGCGATGAAGCTGCAGAAGATGAAGCTTATGGCTATGAACACTCTTCAGGGAAATGGAAGCCAAAATGGGACCGAATCAGAGCCTGATGATCTTAATTCTAATACAGGTGAGTGTCTACAGGAATCCAAAGCAGGTGACTCTCATTGCTTTATTCTGGGAAGGGAGAGAGGAGGGCTGAGAGGAGAGGAGAGAATAATATGTATACTTTGATTATCAGCAGTTAGTACAAAAGGAGGCTTAACCCTACCTCTAATTTGTACATTGAAATTAGAAAACTATTATGGGTCAGAATCCCATTTCAGGAAACATTGATTTATCTCTATTGTTTTGTTGTGGTGGGGTTAAATTCTAATTTTTATAGTGCTAACTATTGCACCTTTTGATTGCTAAAAGCTGCCTCCTTCAATTTCACCTCAGGCTTCTTAATTTTTCTCTAAATAATTTGCCACTGAAATGCAGTTCTGAGAATCCACCTTTGCTTCAAGCTGGAGTACCACCTCCTTAGATAAGTGAGGGTGCTGGGAGACTTGAGGAATTATTGGCAGGGGCTAAAGATGTAGAACAAGAAGAAAAAAAGAAAAAGAGATGGAAAAAGGGGAGAAAAGAGAAAGATGCCTGTGGAATAGAATGTCTCCTCCTTTCTTAGTAACTGTTTTTTTTTTCCTTGACCCTGTGATAACTGTACCTTGACTTGATCATAAGATCACCCCTGAGATCTCCTTTGGAAGTAGGTGGGATTATAACTATCAACATACATGAATGGATAAATAAATAAATAAAATATAATTTTAGTGGGGAATAATAAGGGGCAACCTAGGATGGTCTTAGGAGCCACAGGCTTCCAATCTGCGTTTGCAGTTAAATTCAATATAATGTGATAGGTAAATAAGTAGCAGCCTTTTCTCTCTTCTTTTCAGCTTCTAGAATTTCAAGCATGGTAAGTCTTTATTTTGGAGGGAAAAGGAGAGAGGAATTAAAAAGGGACATTATTGAGTTAAATCAGTATGATAGACTCATTTAAAGCTGAAGTTTTCATGGTGAATTATAGAGTGAGAATGGTCTTCAACCAGTGCTCACAATGGGGAATAAATGGAAACATGCTCAGTTTTACATTGTATAAGTTTGAGGTGTACAAAGTGTTGATTTGATACACTTATACATTACAATATGATTATCACAACCATGTTAACTAACACCTCTATCATGTAATAATTATCATTTCTTTTGTGTAGTGAGAAATTTTAAGATTGTATCTCTTAGCAACTGTCAAGTATTTAATGGAGTATCATTAACGCTAATAACAATGTTGTACATTACATCCCCCAAATTTATTCATCTTCTATCTCTCATGTTAACTCATTTATTTCTTACCAAATTTTTGGAAAAAAGGGAAATTTTAATATTCCAATTTTTGCAGATTGGGAAACAGAGGAAAGAGTGTTTTGGCTTTGCCCATAATCGCAAAGCTAGTAAGTGGCAGAGCTAAGTTTCAATCCCATATATGGTTAAGTCCAAAATGTTTAATCTTTTCACATTCTTCCTCCACTTCAATGTTGTTTTGCAACAGGAATTTTTTTTAATTTATGTTCATTTTTGGCTGTGTTGTGTCTTCTTTGCTATGCATGGGCTTTCTCTAGTTGTGGTGAGCGAGGGCTACTCTTCAGTGCGGTGTGCAGGTTTCTCATTGCGGTGTCTTCTCTTGTTGTGTAGCACCGGCTCTAGGCACGTGGGCTTCAGTAGTTGTGGCACACTGGCTCAGTAGTTGTGGCTCATGGGCTCTAGAGCATAGACTCAGTAGTTGTGGCACATGGCCTTAGTTGCTCCACAGCAGATGGGATCTTCCTGGACCAGGGCTTGAACCCATGTCCCCTGCATTGGCATAAGGATTCTTAACCACTGGGCCACCAGGGAAACCCAGGAATTTTATTTTATTTAACCTCTGGAATAAAGTTGTTTTTACGATGAGGATACAGTAATAAACTTATGATCAATTTCCTAGTCTTAACGCCTCTCTTAACTGATACTGGCTTTAAAATTTTTTGGTGTCTCGGAAGTGACCAACATTTTACAGGAAGCCACTTGCAAATAAAAAGAATTTTTTGTACCAATAAAAATTAGTAGGATCTCAAGGAATAACTTCTGTCATGTTTTTCTCAGGTATACCAGTTTCTGAAAAAGACTTTCAATAAAACTTCTGTTGTTCCTTTATAACAAGACAACAAAAAATATTTTGAGAGCTATACTGGTTACCTAATTTCTAACTTAGTAAATGGTTAATTTTCCTGGTTAACTATAAGCTGACTTAACTCCAGGTATCCATCTTTGTGAAAAAAGAAAGTAGTAGGTTTCGATCTATGTATGTTATACTTGATGTTTTAGAAATGGAATTAGAGTAGTCACTGTGCTTGACTTTAAATGTAAATGGATTAAACTCACCAATTAAAATGCACTGAATGGATGAATGGATAAAAAAATAAGATCCAGCAATATGATTTGGTCGAAAGTGAAGTGATGGAAAAAGATACACCATGCAAATGGTAACCAAAATAAAGTGAAAGTGGCTATAGTTATATCAGAAAAAATGGACTTTAAGTCTTAAACTATTTTTAGAAATGAAGGTCATTATATAATTATAAAAGGGTCAATTCAATAGGAAGATATAACATTTATAAATATATGTGTACCCAGTAGCAGAACACTTAAATATATAAAGAAAACATTGACAGATCTGAAGGCAGAAATTGACAGCAATACAATAATAGTAGGGGGATTCAATATCCCACTTACAATAATGGACACAACATCCAGACAGAAAAGCAATAAAGAAAAATCTTACTTGGACAACACTATAAACCAAATGGACATAACAGAAACTTACAGAAATTTCTACCTAACAGCAGAAGAATACACATTCTTTTCAAGCACACATAGAACATTTTTCTGGATATATCCCATGTTAGGTCACAAACCAAGTCTTGACAAATTTATGAAGATTAAAATTATACCAAGTATCTTTTCCAACCACAGTGAAATAAAACTAGAAATCAATGACAGCAAGAAAATGGGAAAATTTATAAATATGTGGAAAATAAGCAATACTCTCTTGAGCAACCATTGAGGAAAATCAAGAGAGGAAATCAAAAGAACATTTAAAAAGTATCTGGAGAGAAATAAAAATGAAAATAAAATATACCAAAACTATGGAATGCAGCAAAAGTAGTACTAAGAGGGAAGTTTATATTTAAAAAATACAAAGTATCAAATAAACAATCTAATTTTACACCTCAAGGAACTTGAAAAAGAACAAACCGAGTCAAAAGTTAGCAGAAGGAAATAATAAATAAGTTTAAATAAATAAATAATAAATCAAGTGGAGGATAACAAAGCAATAGAAAAAAAATCAACACAACTAAGGTTGGTTTTTTTTGAAAAGATAAAATCAACAAAACCTTAATTAGACAAAGATAAAAGAGAGAAGACTTAGATAAATAAAATCAGGAATAAAAGAGCAGGCGTTTAAATGGTACCTCAGTAATATAAAGGATCACACAGGACTAATAAGCACAATTATACATGAACAGACTGGATAACCTAGAGGAAGCTGATAAATTCCTAGAAATATACAACCTACCAAAACTCAATCAAGAAGAAATAGAAACATGGATAAATCAATTACTATTAACAAAGTTGAATCAGTAATCAAAAACCTCCCAACCAAAAAAACAAAAACAAGAAACAAAAAAGCCACCACCACCACCAACAACCCAGATCCAGATGGTTTCTCTGTTGAATTTTACCAATGTCTAAAAAATTAACTCCAATCTTTTTCAAACTCTTCCAAAGATTGAATAGGAGGGAGTACTCCCAAACTCATTTTACAAGCCCAGCATTACATTGATAATAATTCCAGATAAAGACGCTACAAGAAAAAAAATTAAAGGTCAATATTACTGATGAGTATAGAGGCATAAATTCTCAATAAAATACTAGCAAACCAATTTTAACAGCACATTAAAAGGATCATACACCATGACCAAGAGGGATTTATCCCTGGGATGCAATGTTGGTTTAACATATGCAAATAATCAGTGTGATACAAAAAATTTAAATGAAAGAATAAAACCACACGATTATCTTAATGGGCAAAGAAAAAGCACTTGACAAAGTTCAACATACATTTATGATTAAAACTCAATGAAAAGGTGTAAAAGAAAATTAACTCACAGCTTATAGACCATATATGAAAAGCCCACAGCTAACATCATAATCAATGGAGAAAAACATAAAGCTTTCCCTTTGTACCTTTCTGGTACAAAACAAGGATGCCCACTCTCAACACCTGCTCAACATATTACTGGAAATCCTAGCCAGAGAAATTAGGTAAGTAAAAAGAATAAAAAAGTAAGTAAGTAAAAAAAGTAAGTAAGTAAAAAGAATAAAAAGCACCCAGAAGTAAAGTTATTTCTATTTGCAGATGGCATGATCATATATGTAGAAAACTCAACAACGACCATAAAACAATTAGAACTAAAAAATGAATTCAGTAAAGATGCAGTATACAAAATCAATACAATATGTTAAGATGGCAGAGTAGGAGGACACTGAGCTCACTTGCCCTCACGAGCACATCAAAAATACAACTACATGGGGAGCAGCTCTTTCTGAATATGAGCTGGAGATTGGCAGAATGGCTTTTCTGCAACCAGGGCTGTAAAGAGAGATCCATGCAGAGTCTGGCAGGAGAGGAGAAGTGATCTGGTTGGGTCCCACATCCCTAGCTGGGGACCCAGAAAAGGAGGAGGATATCATGGGCTCTGGGATCCTCTCTGGGGAGTGAAGGGTATGAGCCACATATTAGGCACCCCAGCCATGGAGTCTGACAAAGGAAGATGAGCTCCCTTAGCTTGTTTGAAAACCAGTGAGGCTTACTGGAGATCTATAAGAAACCAAGACTGCTCTTGAAGAGCCCATGCACAAGCTTGCTTACTCCTGGTCACAGTGTGATGACAACAGATTGAAAAGTGTCTGGGGCTCTGGCTGGCTTGCCAGGACAACCCCAGTATGCCCGAGCCTGCACCAGGCTCTTACTCCAGTCTCTCTTGCCATTGCTAATGAGAGAGTGCACACTTGGAAGGAATGACGCTGGCTTGGACCCTGGCCCTGTCTCTGACAAGGGTGGAAGCAGCCATTGCTAGCAAGTGTGTTCTTGCCCCTTTTGTGGGGAACAAAATTGGTTCCAGGGTGGAGACCGCCATTCCCAGTGGACTGAAACCATCTCAGTAGTGTGGCACCAAAACCTCTGATTCCAACCCAGTCTCTATCTAAGGTGCACATGGTGAGGAAAAAGTTAAGCCAGCACAGAAGTGCAGCACCAAGCCCTCGGGACCCAGTCATCACCCCAATCTAGAAAGAGACTAACAACAAAACCTGGAGACAAAAAATTCTACCTCAGGGCTCATGCTACAGGTCCCTTGGTCCCTGCCCCAGCCCCAGCCCTTAAAGTGGTAATGGCCACTGAGCCTAGGAGAAGCCCTGGCTCACACCTGGCTCTGGCTCTAGCCTTTCCAAATCCAGTCTTACCAACCAAGGTGGTGGCTGGACATCCAAGGGGAAGACAAAGCCTGTGCTCACTTCAGATCCAGCTCTCTGACCAAAGCCACAGGGCACACACAGACTGCATAGGGGTGCTCCCACACAAGGACATGCCTTCAAGATCAGGATAGGTACTGTTTCACATAATTTCATAGAGACACAGAAAGTTAAACAAAATAAGACATAGGAATATGTTTCAAATGAAAGAAAAAGAAAAAAAAAACCTGAAAAACTCTAATGAAACAGAGATAATTTACCTGATAAACAGTTCAAAGCAACAGTAATAAGAATACTAACTGAACTTGAGAAAAGAATAGATGAACACAGTGAGAATTTTAACAAAGAACTAGAAAATATTAAAAAATAACCAGTCAGAGCTGAAGAATACAATAACTGAAATAAAAAATACACTAGAAGGAAATAATAACAGATTAGGTGATACAGAAGAAGACATAAGTGATCTGGAAGATAGAATAACAGAAATCACCCAATCAGAAGGGCAAAAAGAAAAACAAATTTTAAAGTATAAGGATTGTTTAAGGGACCTTTGGGGCAACATCAAGAGTACTAATATTCACATTATAGGGGTTCCAGAAGGAAAAGAGAGAGTGAAAGGGGTTGGAAATATATTTCATTAAATTATGGCTGAAAATTTCCCACATCTGAAGAAGGAAACAGATATTCAGTTACGGGAACCTCAGAGTTCTCAAACAAGATGACCCCAAAGAGACCCACAGCAAGACATATCATAATTAAAATGGCAGAAGTTAGATAAAGAGAGAATAGTAAAGGCAGCAAGAGAAAAACAGAGTCACATACAAGGGAACTCCTATAAGTCTATCAACTGATTTTTCAGCAGAAACTTTGCAGGCCAAAAGGGAGTGACATGATATAGTTAAAGTGCTGAAAAGGAAAAAAATTCAACCTAGGACACTCTATCCAGGAAGGTTATCATTCAGAATTGAAGGAAACCTAAAGAACTTCTCCAACAACCAAAAACTAAAAGAGCTAATCAATACTAAACCAACCTTATAAGAAGTATTAAAGGGTCTTCTTTAGGAGAAAACATAAGGGCTACAGTATGAAACAAGAAATTATAGGATAGGAAAAATCCCACAGGTTAAGGCAAATATATAGTGAAGGCTGTGAATCAACAACTTAAATAAGCTAGTGCAAAGGTTAAAAGACAAAAATTGTAAAATTGATTAACAGTTAAGGGATAGGCATGAATATGTAAAATATGACATCAAAAACACAAAAGTGGATGGGGGAGCAAAAAATATAGCTCTTCTAGAATGTGTTTGAACAGAAATATCAGATTAAACAAGTAAATATAGTTAGAGGTCAATGTATATGACCTCCATGGTAACCACAAATCAAAAGCCTACAATAGATACACAAAAACTACAGAGAAAGGAACACAAGCATCACACTAAAGGAAATCATCAAACTACAAAGGAAGAGACTAAAAGAAGAAGAAAAGAACAGAGAAGAACTACAAAAATGACCAGAAAACAAGTTAAAAAAATGCCAATAACTACATGCCTATCAGTAGTCACTTTATATGTCAATGGAATAATTGCTCCAATCAAAAGACACAGGGTGGCTGATTGGATAAACAAAACAAGATCCATCTATATGCTGCCTAAAACAGACTCGTTTCAGAGGTAAAGACATGCACAAACTGAAAGTGAGGGGGTGGAAAAAGATATTCCATGCCAATGGAAATGAAAAAAAGCTGGGGTAGCAATATGCATATCAGACAAAGTAGACTTTAAAACGTAGTCTATAGCAAAAGACAAAGAATTGCATTAGTAATGATACATATATCAATACAAGAAGAGGATATAACATTCATAAACATATATGTACCTAATATAGGAGCACCTAAATATACAAAGGAAATATTAACAGAAATAAAGGGAGAAATTGACAATAACACAATAATAGTCAGGGACTTTAACACCCCACTGGTATCAGTGGACAAATCATCCTGACAGAAAATCAGTAAGTCAACAGTGACCTTAAATGAAACATTTGATCAGTTGGACTTAATAGATTTCTTTGGGACATTCCATCCAAAACCAGCAATATACATATTATTTTAAAGAGCACATTAAACATTCTCCAGAATAGATCACATGATAGGTCACAAAACAAGTCTCAACAAATATAAGAGCATAGAAATTATATCAAGCATCTTTTCTGACAACAACAGTATGAAATATAAATCAATTAGAGGGAGAAAAATGGGAAAAACACAAACAAGTGGAGTCTAAACAATATGCTACTAAAAAAAACAATGTGCCAATGAAGAAATCAAAGAGGAAATCAGAATATACCTTGAGACAAATGAAAATGAAAGCATAGCTTTTTGAAATCTATGCGGTGTACAAAAGCAGTTGTAAGAGGGAAGCTTATAGCAATATAGGCTTACTTAAGGAAACAAAAAGCTCAAAAAAAAAAAAACAAGCTAACCTACCACCTAAAGGCATTAGAAAAAGAAAAACAAAGCCCAAATTCAACAGAAGAAAGGAAATAATAAAGATCACAGAGGAAATAAATAAAATAGAGTCCAAGAAAACAACAGAAAAGGGGAAGCTTTTTGAAATGATAAAATTGATAAGTGTTTAGACTCATTAAGAAAAAAAATTGAGAGAACACTAATAAACAAAATAGGACATGAAGGAGGAGAAATAGCACAGAGATACAGACAATCAGAAGATGATACTATGAGAAATTACATGCCAACAAACTGGACAATTTAGAAGAAACAATAAATTCCTAGAAACATACAAACTTCCAAGCTTGAATGAGGAAGAAATTGAAAATATAAACAATTACTAGTACTGAAATTGAATCCATAATTAAAAAACTGCTAGCATACAAAAGTCCAAGACTGGACAGATTCACAGGGGAATTCTACAGATCATATAAAGAAGGGTTAATACCTATCCTCAAACTATTCCAAAAAATGAAGAGAAGGGAACACTCCTGAATTCATTCTATGAGACCACCATTACCCTGATACCAAATCAGAAATAGACACTATTAAAAAAAAGAGAGAAAGAATTACAGACCAGTATTTCAGACTACTGTAGATGCAAAAACTCTTAACAATGTACTAGAAAACTGAATTCCACCATATATTAAAAGCATCATACACTGTGATAAAATGGAATTTATTCCAGAGATGCAAGCATGGTACAATATCCACAGATCAATCAATGTGATACACCACATTAACAAAACGAAGGCTAAAAGTCATATGATCATCTCACCAGATGCAGAAAAGCATTTGGCAATATTCAACATCCATTCATGATTAAAACTCTCAATAAAGTTGGTATAGAGGGGACATATCTCAACATATTAAAGGCCATTAATGAAAAACTCATAGCTAACATCATATTTAATTGTGAAAAGCTGAAAGCTTTTCATCTAAAATCAGGAAAAATAGGAGGATGACCACTATCACCACTTCTATTTAACATAGTAGTATAAGTCCTAGCCACAGCAATCAGGCAAAAAAAAGAGAAATAAAATTCATCCAAATTAGAAGGATGGAAGTAAAACTGTCACTATTTACAGATGACATGATACTTTACACAGAATACCCTAAAGCCTATACCAAAAAGCTAGTAGAACTAATAACTGAATTCATTTTAGTTGCAGGATACATAATATACAGAAAATTGTTACTTTTCTATGCACTAATAATGAACTATCAGAAAGAGAAAGCAAGAAAACAATCCAGTTTAAAATTGCATCAAAAACGAATAGGGCTTCCCTGGTGGCACAGTGGTTGAGAGTCCGCCTGCCGATTCAGGGAACATGGGTTCGTGACCCGGTCCAGGAAGATCCCACATGCCGCGGAGTGGCTGGGCCCGTGAGCCATGGCCGCTGAGCCTGCGTGTCTGGAGCCTGCATGTCCAGAGCCTGTGCTCCACAACGGGAGAGGCCACAACAGTGAGAGGCCCGCATACTGCAAAACAAAACAAAACAAAACAAAATGAATAAAATACCCAGGAATAAACTTGACCAAAGAGGTGAAAGACCTATACTCTGAAAACTATAGTACATTGATGAAGAAATTTGAAAATGCTACAAGGAAATAGAAGGATAGCTTATTCTCTTGTATTAGAAGAATTAATATTGTTAAAATGCTCATACTACCCAAAGCAATCTACAGATTTGATGCAACCCCTATCAAAATACCCATGACATTTTTTCACAGAACTAGAACAACTAATCTTAAAATTTATATGGAACAACAAAAGACTCCTAATTGCCAAAGCAATCTTGAGAAAAATAACAAAGCTGGAGATATCACATTCTCTGACTTCAGACAATACTACACAGCTACAGTAATACAAACAGCATGGTTCTGGCACCAAAAACAGACACATAGATCAATGGGATAGAATAGAGAGCTCAGAAATAAATCCACACACCTATAGTCAATTAATCTATGACAGAGGAGGCAAAAATGTACAATGGAGAAAGGAATATCTCTTCAGTAAATGGTGCTGAGAAAACTGGAGAGCTACTTGTAAAGGTATGAGATTAGAACATTTCCTCACACTATATAAGAAAAAACAATTTATTAAAGATCAAAATGTAAGACCTGAAACCATAAAACTAGAAAATAATATAGTCAAAACACACTTTGAAATAAATTATAGGAATATTATTTTGAATCTGTTTCCTAAGGCAAAAGAAATGAAAGCAAAAATAAACAAATGTGACTTAAACTTAAACACCTCTGCACTGAAAAGGAAACAACTGACAAAATGAAAAGACGACCTACTGAATGGGTGGAAATATCTGCAAATGTTATGATTAATATGGGGTTAATATCCAATATATATAAACAGCTCATATAAGTCAATAACAACAACAACAACAACAAAATCCAACCCAATCAAAAAATGAGCAGAAGACCTGAATAGATATTTTTCCAAAGAAGACATGCAGATGGCCATCAGGCACATTAAAAGATGCTCAACATCACTAATTGTCAGAGAAATGCAAATCAAAACTACAGTGAGGGCTTCCCTGGTGGCGCAGTGGTTGAGAGTTCGCCTGCCGATGCAGGGGACATGGGTTCGTGCCCCGGTCCGGGAACATCCCACATGCTGCAGAGTGGCTAGGCCCGTGAGCCATGGCCACTGAGACTGCGCGTCCGGAGCCTGTGCTCTGCAATGGGAGAGGCCACAACAGTGAGAGGCCTGAGTACCGAAAAAAAAAAAAAAAACCTACAGTGAGATATTACCTCACATCTGTTAGAATGGCTATCATGAAAAAGAACACAAGTAACAAATATTGGTGGGGATGCAGAGAAAATGGAACCCTTGAACACTGTTGGTGGGAATGTAAATTGTGAGTAAACTAAAAATAAATCTACCATATGATCCAGCAATTCCACTCCTGGGTATATATCTGAAGATTAAAAAAACACTCATTCAAAAAGATACGTGCACCCTAATGTTCATAGTAGCATCATTTACAATAACCAGTATATGGAAGCAACCCAGGTGTCCATCAACAGATAAATGGATAAAGAAGATGTGGGATACATATACAAGGAATATTATTCAGACTTTTTAAAAAAAAATGAAATTCTGTCATATGCAACAACATGCTTGGGCCTAGAAAATATTATGCTTAGTGAAATAAGTCAGACAGAGGAAGACAAATACTATATGATATCACTTACATGTGGAATCTAAAAAATACAGAAAACTAGTGAATACAACAAAAAAGAAAGAGACTCACAGATATAGAGAACAAGCTAGTGGTTACCAGTGGGGAATGGGAAAAGGAGAGGGGCAAGATAGGGTTATAGGATTAAGAGATACAAATTACTATGTATAAAATAGATAAGATACAATGTGTGTAATGTACAGCATGGAATATAGTCAGTATTTTATAATTACTTTAAATGAAGTATAATCTATGAAAATATTGAATCACTAAGCTGTATGTCTGAAACCAATATAATATTGTAAATCAACTATAATTCAGTATAAAAAGGAAAAAAATTGATATACAAAAATTAGCTGTGTTTCTATACACACACAATAAAGTATCCAAAAATAAATTAAAGAAACAATCATTTACAATAGCAAAAAAAAGAATAAGGACTTCCCTGGCGGTCGAGTGGTTAAGACTCTGAGCTTCCACTGCAGGGGGCACAGGTTCAATCCCTGGTCAGGGAACTAAGATCCCTCATGCCATGCAGTGCAGCCAAAAAAAAATTAAATACTTAGGAATAAACTTATTGATTAGGGTAAAAGACTTGTACACTTAAAATTACAATACAGTGAAAGAAATTAAAGACACAGATAAGTGGGAAAATACCCCATGTTCATGGATTAGAAGAATTAGTATTGTTTAAATGTTCATACTAACCAGTGTGATCAGCAAATTCAATTGCAATCCTTATGAAAATTCCAATGTCATTTTTCATGGACATAGAACAAACAATCCTAAAATTTTTATGGGACCACAAAATACCCTGAATAGCCAAAGTGGTCTTGGGAAAGAAGAAGAAATCTGGAGACACCACACTGCCTGATTTCAGAATATACTGCCAAGCTATAATTATCAAAACAGCACAGTAATGGCATAAAACACACACATATACCAAGGAAAAGAATGGAAAGACCAGAAATAAATCTATGCATTTATAGTCAACTGATCTGTGACACAGATGCCAAGAACGCACAAATGGGGAATGAATAGTGTCTTTAATAGATGGTGTTGGGAGAAGTTATCCATATGAAATTAATAAAATTGAATCCTTATCTTGCACCATATACAAAAATTAACTTCAGATGGATAAACTCTGAAATGTAAGACCTTTAAAAGTAAAACTACTAGAAGAAAACATAGGAAAAAGTGCTTCGTGATGCTGATTTGGGAGATGATTTTTTGAGTATGACACCAAGAACAAAAGCAACAAAAGCAAAAATAGACAAATGGGATTTCATAAACCTAAAAAGCTTCTGCACAGCAAAAGAAGCAGTCAACAGAGTGAAAACCCAGTCTATGAAGTGGGAGAAAATATTTTCAAACTATATATCTGATGAGGGGGCTGAAATCCAAAATATATAAGGACCTCAAGCAATTCAATAGCCATAACACCCCTCCCCCATAATGGGCAATGGATGTGAATAAGCACTTCTCTAATAAAGAAATACAAATGACCAACAGGTATTTAAAATTATGCTCTACTTCAGTAATCATTATGGAAATGCAAAACAAAACCATGAAATATTACCTCACACCTGTTAGAATTGCTACTATCAGAAAGACAAAAAGATAATATGTATTGGCAGGAATGTGGAAAGAAGAGAACCCTTGTACACTGCTGGTTGGAATGTAAATTTGTACAACCATTATAGAAAATGGCATGGAGGTTTTTCAAAAAATTAAAAATAGAACTTGTTTATAATCTAGCAATCCCATTTCTGGGTATATTTTTAAAGGCAATGAAATCAGGATCTCAAAATGATGTCTGCACTCCCATATTCATTGCAGCATTATTCACAATAGCCAAGATATGGAAACAACTAAAATGTCTCTCCAAAGATGAATGGATGAAGAATTTTGTATATATATACAAAATGAAATATTATTCAGTCTTTAAAAAAAAACACAAATCCCTCCATTTGCAAAAGCATGGATGAACCTGTAAGACATGCTGAGTGAAAGAAGCCAGATGCAGAAAGACAAATACTACATGATCTCATTCATACGTTGGATTATAAAGTAGTCTAACTCATGGAAGAAGAGAGTAGAGTGATGGTTATCAGGGGCTGGGGGTGGGGGAAATGGGGAGATCTTGGTCAAGGTGTACAAAGTTTCAGTTTTACAAGATGAAAAATTTGGAGATCTAATGTATAGCTATGTGACTACAGTTAACAATTCTAAATTGTATATTTGAAATTTGCTAGGTATTCTCACCACAAAAAGTGAAAAAAATAAATAAAATCCTAACTATACATGGTGATGGATATGTTAATTTACTTGATTATAGTGATTATTTCACAATGTATATGTATATCAAATCAAGTGTATATCTTAAATATATACAATTTTTATTTGTCAATTATACTTCATTAAATGGAAGAAAGTTTGGATAAATGAAATCTGTGTTCACTGGAAAATAATAAGCTCAGTTTCAAAGTGATCATTTACAAATGGAAATTCATATCAAGAATGTTAGATATGAAAATTTTTGATAATCCATGTACTAGTATATCTTTGATGCCCCTTGGGTATCCTATTACAAGATTTAAACTGGTTGTATTCTTTAACTTGTTTGAGGTAAAAGACTGGGCTTGATTTCTCTTTTTGAAAAATTTCCATGGTTATAACCTTTGGTTTATTTTAATGTATTCCAAGAAAGGAAAGAAGCAGGTAGACAGTGAAAAGGAAGACATCAGTTAACAGCATTTAAGTCTGATTACTGTTAATGGACATGGTCTTTCTGAATGTTTTGGTTCAAGCATTAATGGGAAATCAGATATTCAAACCAAAAAAAAAAAAAACTGGAGCAACACAAAGGCTCTATTTACAAGACAGGTACTAGATCCAATCAGGCAAAGAAAAATCAGTTAATGCAGTTATAATATTCAATTAAATTGTGAGGTATCATATGAGGAAAAAAACATATTGAATGTTTTATATAATTTGTATATTCACCTAGAATCTGAGCATTAAATTATGATCTAATGCGATTATGAATTCCAGTGGTATGGTTGAAGTGACTAGCAAATGATAGACATTCCTAAATGTCCAGTATGTGAATAAAATAAACCATGTAGCTAGTGACCATTAATTGCCACTCCATAAGGGATTATAGTAATTCTTGAATAGTTTTTTAACTAAATTCAATTTTCATCCACAATGTACAATATTCCAACAATGAAAAAAAGCAATACATTGACACTGTGAGGAGAAAAGACAAAAATTACTGACTTTCATATGTTTATGATCTAGGAGAAGAAACATTAAAGTGAATCAATGAATAAATGACCATACTCTGAGAAGATATGTGATAAAAGCAATGAGAGGAACAAAGAACTGTGAGAATATAGAGAAAGAAGAAAATTCTTCTGAATAAGAGAATCAGGAAGGAATTCAAGCTTAGGATGTGACATTTGAACTCTTCTTTGAAGGATGTCAAATTGAAAATGAGAAAAATGGATAGATTTAAATTATGTGTTAAGGAGACTGTATGAGTGATTCCCCAGGGCAGTCATTTTCAAATAGTGGTTCTCAGAGCCTTGGCTTATCTCTAAGAGTTGGGTAAGAGTTGACTTTTTGCTTGAGGAAATATTATGTTTGATAACCAGAAAGTTTTAATTAATTGCATTCTTAGGTTAACTATAAAGCACCTGTTGTTTACATTTTTATTGGCAAGTATTTCTCAAATTAAATTTTAGAGATCTAAGTGACTTGAAATAAAGTACAGTCCCCTCATACTACAGATGATGCTTGGAGGATGAGAAATTGGCTTATTTGTGGTCACACAGATAGGTAATGAAAGAGCTGGCAGTGATCTTTTTGCTATAACATTATGCTTCTGATATTTGAACTGATTTACCAGAATAGTCTAAGGTATATAATAAAACTTATTTCCTTTATATTGAGTCTTAATCAATCAATAAGCCTGGAGATGGAGATGCAGCTGATAAAGGAGACTGTCCCTAATTTAGACTGACCGAAGTTCTATTTACATGGTCAGCCGTAAGGTCAGACTTGACCTGACCTCAGGATCTACTGTGGGCATTACTATTTTGACTCTATTTCTGACAGGTTTTCTTTCTTTGTATTATCTTCTTTCTCATAAATTAAGTGTGGTATAGAACAGAAATGTTTATAGTTCTGAAACTGGGTCCAATTAATTAAGGCTTAAAATATGCTAAACCCACAAATATTCCAAATGATGAAAAATGATTTAGAATTTTCTATCATTTTAAAAATTATAGCTCAATGATTTATATCTCAGCTCTTAAATCAATCTGAGTGAATGTTTTAATTTTTCCCTCATGGGCAACATTTGTTTTTATAAGGCAAAATTGTAAATAGAAATGAATAATCTCTCTTAATCCCATCTATCTGTGGCCGTGTGAGCATTTTACCATAGGGGAAGATGTTTAGCTCCCATAAGCCATTTTCACAACCATCTATATAATCAGAAAACTCAAGAAAGGAGGAGAATTCTTTTCATTTCAGAAGGAACATGCTCTATTTTAAACATCATATTGTGGC
The DNA here is from genome assembly GCF_937001465.1 of Orcinus orca. Classification (NCBI taxonomy): domain Eukaryota; kingdom Metazoa; phylum Chordata; class Mammalia; order Artiodactyla; family Delphinidae; genus Orcinus; species Orcinus orca. Next base: position 76,000,448 of record NC_064580.1, read on the forward strand.
ACAATTGCCATTCAATTTCATCCTTGTTACTAGTTGCTAAATCCCTGAAAGTATGACAGCTGTAAAAATATATCAAATAGTCAATGAAAATTTTGTATTGTTGTTAATATGTTTACAATTTTGTCATTTAAAAAATAATTATATTTTAGTTTGCACATTTCTCATAACTTTACTTTTTCTTTTCTTTTTTTTTTTTTTTTTGCGGTACACGGGCCTCTCACTGCTGTGGCCTCTCCCATTGCGGAGCACAGGCTCCGGATGCACAGGCTCAGCGGCCATGGCTCACGGGCCTAGCTGCTCCGCAGCATGTGGGATCTTCCCGGACCGGGACACGAACCCGTGTCCCCTGCATCGGCAGGCGGACATCTCAACCACTGAGCCACCAGGGAAGCCCTCTCATAACTTCTTATTCCAACCCCCATTACATGCTTGACTCTTGTCATTTAACTTTTGTTTATGATAAATTTTATCAAAATAAGGAGTGAAACATCACCTTTTCCATACTTAACAGGAAAATGTGCAGAATGTAACATTTTCCTCCAGGGTATGGGATCAACCATTGCCTATTTTGTTCTTCAGATAACCAACAAGGGTAGTCACAGAGCACGTGCTCCATGACCCAAGGTAATTTTCAAATCTATTGACATATCCTGAAATAAGCAGGACAGGAAGCCTGTATTTAGTTGAGATATTTGAATGTGAGTAAACAGGAATTTTCCTTCTATGAATTCTTATATCACCTTCTGTTTGGTTAAAATTGATATTCTTGGATGATTCTGTAATAATAGAGCCAAAATAATATGAAGTTACAGTTCATAACACTAGACTTTAAAAGGAAAAGTAAACATAGATGTTAGAGGATCCTTAGGCAAGAACAACATTTTCTCTTTTGAAGACCTATAGTTTCTTTGATTCAAGGTTTTGTTTAATAGCTTCTATAATGTCTGCACCGCGACTCTGCATCAAGAGTTCAGCATGAATAACAACATGTTCGTGTTTCATTTAGCTCCAAATGAGAAATTCTGTCTTTTATTGTTTTAGGAAATTAGTCTGTGTACTATTGCTCCTGGAGCTTTATAATTAATCACACTAAAGGTTATGGCTGTGGAGAGTTTGTGGGAAATAGATGCTTGAATGATTATAATTGTAGCTGTCAAATCAGAAATATAGTTATACAGCAGCAGGTCCTTCTTTTTTTTTTTTTTTTTTTTTTTTTACTGTAACAAAGATTTCAAGAGTTTCCCATTTACCTGTAGAAAAAAATGGAGTATTTTAAAACTGCATTGCTTATTTCAGGAATTTTGCACAGTGACTTCCTCTGGAGAATTCAAGATGATTTTCATGTAAATCTTTATCTTCTGAGTCCCTGCTTGCTCTGACTTTTGTGTTGGTTTAGCTTCTGAGCAGATGTTAAGTATTTTACCTTTAGAAAATATAGTTTATAGTGGAAAGAATCAACGTACATGTGGTTGATTAACTTGCAAAGTAGAATTAGAAAATCCTAAGGTTACCTTTTTTGCTTTATTTTATCCAAACACCTCATTGGATATGGAGCAAGATGTTTCTAGATAATCAAGTGAGGCATGCTTGTTTTCATTAGATCCTGACACTAAGAACTGTTTTTAGATGGCTTTTCTCATAGAACTCTAAACTTTTAGCACACTATCCATCTTTCTTCCATGCCTATGGCCCCTTAAAAAGGATGTAAACAAGGAGAGCTCATATTTTTAAAGACCCTTCTACAAATTTATTCCAGGAATAAGCAACTCTCACTATTGGAGAATTATGATATCTACTCTTAATAATTCATGTAGTGGATTAAGAACTTGTTTTGTCAGTGTTACTAAGGCAGTTTGTATAAAAATACCTCCAAGTTAATCCTAACCATTTCATCTTCTTTACAGTGAATAATTTGAAATGATGTGATATTTCCTTATAGATCTTATTTGCCAACCTATAATCATTCTGTTTTATTCCCTTAATCTTCCACCTTCCTCCTGCCCCCATATAGAATATCATTAGGACAAAGGGCAGAAATCTACTTCTGAGGAAGAATCTAACCAGTGTTGGGTCTACTGTCTTGGTTCCTACATGTTATATACTCCTTAAGCATTTCTTTTTTGTGTGTGCATTAATACTAAATACCTAGCTCTGGTACAGTTTTGTCCTGTAATTTTGAATGAGTCCTTTCCTCTCTTTGGGCCTTAGATACAATGAAGGAGTTTGAAATATTATTTATTGCCTTTGAATTCTAATCTTCATTTCTATGATTCTCAAACATCATCTGTTTGTACCCATAGTCTGCTTGTATTGTTTTTACTTAACAGGTGCTCTCCAGAATCCAGTGCTCTGACATTCCATATCATTCATTTCTTATTGAGTCTTCATTTAGTGATGTCACTTCAGATTCTGAATTCATCTTCAGAAGTTTTGGACTAGTGTCGCCTGATCAAAATTATGCCTATGTCCATATTCAGGGCACTGATACAGACATTTGCCTGGGAATCTGGGAGATATTTTGTATTGTAGCCCCGGACTGACATTGATCCAGAGGTGACCACACTTAGAATGCCCTTCTCCTGCCTCCTGAGAACTCTATGTAGATGTATGACCTGCTTGGATTTTCACAGTTTATTGATGAGCCAATTGTTTAGTCTGGTCTCAAAAACCTTGATAAAGTCAAAATAAATTGCATCTATTGCTTCCCCTCTATCTCTCAGGCTGTCATTCTGTCACAGAAGGAGATTAGATTTGTCTGACAAGACTTGATCTCTAGGAAGCTATGCTGGGTTTACCCAGCATACTTTTCTCTTCAAGGTATTTGCAAATTGATTTGCAGTATCATCTAGAAAACACATGTTTTCCTTACAGATTAAATGCAAACAGGTGAAAAGTAACAGAAAAGGAAAATGTAAGCAATAGTTCTTAAACTGGACCAAAAAATAGAATTTTAATTGTTTTCTCTAAAACCTTTGGAGAAATTATTGTAAATAATTTGTTATATATATTGCTTGAGAGATTGTGTTCATAAATGGAGTTTATAATAGCTGACTGTTGTACATTTTATCATTTTAAAGGTCATTTGTGAATTAATTGGAACTTGACAAAAAATTCGATAGTAATTTGCTTATTACAGTGCCAGATTTCAAAAGCTGACTTACAGCATATATCTACCTCTTAAAAGTATATGTGTAACTACAAAATTAAAATAATAGTTATTATAAATTGTCATTATTGTTCCTATTTCTTTTATAAATGACAGCTTAATATACATAAAGTTTTACATAGAACTGGGCACATTAAATATTTTCTCACATTTAATGAATATTCACATTTAGTGAACACATTAGTGTAAGGGACACGGAAATAATCACTTTTTTTTCTAAATTCTATCCTTTATAATTATGTGGTACTTGGATATCATCAGTTCTTCAGTATGAATATGACCAGTGTATGCAATGAACCTAAATGCATGCATTGAACTGAGGTTCAATAAATACTTGTGTCTCCTTTGGAAAGTTTAAAAATTGTCTAGCACCAAAAGTGAATTTTTTGTCTTTTAAAAGCAGCTTTTACTATACAGAAACAATTTTGAAAGCAATTGTTCAGAAAGTTTCTATCATTTTGTGGCTCAAATTAATGTTAGTCTATCAACCACAAATACTCTTTTCTGCACTTTGGAACTCGAAAACATAATTATTTAACCTTTGTTAATTGAGATATAATTGACATATAACATTATATTAGTTTCAGGTGTAACATAATGATTTGATATTTGTATATATTGCAAAATGATCACCATTATAAATCTAGTAAACATCTGTCACCATACGTAGTTACAAAACTTTTTTGTGTGTTGAGAACTTTTAATACTCTTTAGCAACTTTCAAATATGCCATATAGTATTAACTATAGTCACTATGCTGTATATCACATCCCCATGACTTTAGTTATTTTATAACTGGAAGTTTGTACCTTTTGATTCCCTTCACCCATTTTGCACATTACCCCTCCCTGCCTCTGGCAACTACAAACCTGTTCTGTTCCCTGTATCTATGAGCTCTTTTTTTCTTTTTTTTTTTGGTTCCATATATAAGTGAGATCATAGTATAATTGTTTTTCTCTGTCTAACTTATTTCACTTAGCATAATGCCATCAAGGTCCATCCATGTTGTCACAAAGTGATTTTTTATAAGTTTTATTGAACTATAATTCATATACCACAAAATTCACCCTTTTAAAGTATACAATTCGGTTGTTTTAGTAAGTTTAGATTTGTGCAACTATCACCATTATCTAATTCCAGAAATTTGTATCACCCCTGAAAGAAACCCTATAGCTATTAAGAGTCACTCCTGTTTCTCCTACTCGCAGCCCCTGGCAACCACTAATCGACTAATGCATTATATTGTCTCTATGGATTTTAGATATTTCATATAAATAGAATCATACAACATGTGATCTCTTAAGTCTGACATCTTTACCTTGATATGTTTTTAAGGTTCATCATACTTTAGCATTCCTTTTAATGCCTGAATAATATTCCATCATATGAATGAATATTCTACATTTTGTTTCACAGTTCATATGTTGATGGACATTTAGGTGGTTTCCACTTTTTGACTATTATAAATAATTCTGGTATCAATGTTTTCTTTGCTTTTCTTTAACATCTTTATTGGAGTATAATTGCTTTGCAATGGTGTGTTAGTTTCTGCTTTATAACAAAGTGAATCTGTTATACATATACATATATCCCCATATCTCCTCCCTCTTGCGTCTCCCTCCCACCCTCCCTATCCCACCCCTCTAGGTGGTCACAAAGCACCGATCTGATCTCCCTGTGCTATGTGGCTGCTTCCCTCTAGCTAGCTATTTTACATTTGGTAATGTATATATGTCCATGCCACTCTCTCACTTCGACCCAGCTTACCCTTCCCCCTCCCCGTGTCCTCAAGTCCATTCTCTATCTGCTATCAATGTTGATGTGCAAGTTTTTAGGTGGACACATGTTTTCATTTTTCTTCCATATATACCTAGAAGTGGAATTGCTGGGTCAAATGGTAACTTTATGTTTAACATTTTGAAGAAATCCCAAACTTTTCCAAAATGGCTGCAACATTTTACATTCCTAAAGTAAATTTGTGGTTTATATATCCACAGATTGGTTTCAAAAATTACTTTAATATATCATACATTTGTTTGGATACTCTTCATTCTGTGGTCTTTGTTGTGTAAATTCCATAGCATTCCAACGTTAAAATTCCCCTTTTAAAGGGAAGCTGATCCTGCTGAGTAGCAGTAACTCCAGTGCCCCCAAGAATGTTAAGAAGAGCAAAGGTTGTGACTTTAAAGAGAATTTAAGAAGTGAAATATGATAGTTCGGTTGATGTAGGGAGAGAGGAATTGACCTCTGACTTTTCTAAAGTTTCTAGTACATAAATATACAACAGAGAAATAAATCATACCACAAAGGGATAGTTATAGCTGTATTGTCATCAAAACCAGTGCTTTCATAGACAAAATCGTCCTAGAATTAGACTGGCATTCTAAAACTTGGCTACTGGTCACAGGTGGAGGTAAGATTGTTCAGAGGGGAAAAGATTAGTCAAAAGAGTGAGAAGAGTACTACTAGCAGGGATAAAGCCATGCCTATTTGACTCTGGGTTGGGGGGAGCAAGGAGGGTTGTGCAAGACTTTCCTACTGAAATAGCATGAACAAGGCAAGAAAAATTCATATACTGGAGAGTTTGTCACTGGCTGAAAAGTCTTAAGATACATTGTTTATGGATTCAGGTATGTCCTCAAAGGAGTTATATCCTCTTAGGACTTTTCCTTTCTCTCCCAGTTTACCATGTAGAATTAGGCCTGAATCTTAAACCTTAAAACAGTTAAATAAGAGCACTTTCAAGGGAATTGTCACACCAAAAATCACACATACATTTATTTTTATCTGTATATAAGCACATGTATCATCCTAATGATAAAAGGGTAAGGCTTATACATAAGTAATTATTAAAATACTCTCAGTATATTTCTGCTTAAATTTTATTAACAAATAATTAAGTGGTAACATAGAAAACTAAGGAAAAACAAAGCAAAACACAAATCTTAGTGCACACAGTGAAAATGAGTAGATCTTCAGGAGTAAAAGAAGAATATATTTGGAGAACATTTCCAGAAATCTCAATTAAGACCACTGGCTCTTAGGGTAGAAAATCAGTGTAGAAACTTAATGTAGGCACTCACTGTAGGAAATATTTATTTCACTTATGTGTGAGAGTTTTGGTTTCTGACTTACTGAGAGAAGTTGATTGGGCATGGATTCTCATAGAGCATGTTTCCTTTAGCAAAATTAGATTCAATTAATTAAGTAATATAAAACACTTCATCAGAGCTGGTCTGATCTGTAAGTAAGATGATTTCATGGACTCTGGGAAATCACATCAGTGTTTGTGCCATTGTCAACTCTCCTAGTACCTGTCTAATACAAACTATAAATTCATTTTAAAGCTCCCCAGGGCATTATAATTTTCACACTTATCAGTTGTTTATATCTTAGTGTGAATGAAAGTTTGAGAGCTGTTACTGATGACAGGAGGGAGTTCCCTGGGCAAAGCCTAACAGCTAGAGGTTGTGTGTAACCAGAAGAGAGAACTGAAGGTTAGGACCCCAAACACTTAGTCTGACACTTTCACATTTCACCTCATTCTTTTCTGAACCCACAATATTTCCTAAGGAAAGGTATATATAAATTTAAAAATTTCTCAATTTGAAAATGCCTAACTTGTCTTTCTTGCCAAAAAAATGAAAGTTACTTCACAAGGACTATTCTCCACATGCAAACTGAGTCCATGTCTACTTTACCTAATGTATTCCCAGTCCACGTTTCTTTTTCTATATGAATCAAATTGTCAAGCCTCTTTAGCTGGGTCATGAATAGTTACAAATACCTTCTCTAGGTGATCATTATAAGATCCTAATATTTATCTTAAATGGCTTGCAGAAATTTGTGAAGCAACCTCTAGAAACCACCAGGACTTATTTGCATCTAAATCATTTTTAACCAAGAGGCAAAAGTTTTTTCTCCAGATGTTCAAGGTTTGCATTTTATGGGACAGTAGCTTCTGTGCAAAATATATACCTCATTATAAAAATAGAGCACAAATGCTCTTCCCTTCAAACTTTCTGGCATTTAGACTGCTTTATCCTTCTGGGAAATAATCAATGGAGCATCGATGCATTGTACTGGAGACCAAACCTGCTCCCATAAAGGACTGAGCAAGGAACAAAGCATTTGTTTTCCTTGTGTAGACTCTGAAGTTAACGTGCATGGTTTAATAAATGTGTTTTTGTATTCCCAGTAGAGATATTAAGCAGTACTAAATATTTCAGCGGTATTTCCTTATGAAATTCAAATGTTTTGAATGTGAACCTTTTTTGGAGAGGATAAGATGGGTGACATTTGAGGAATCCAGAGAATGGGGAGAAGTGTCCTGTTATAAAGTTTTATTGTTGTTGTACCTTTTTTCCAAATCTACCTGCCATGGAGTTTTCTCATAAATGCAAACATCCTTCACAATCTGTTTTAAAAAAAACAAATACATCACTCAGAGGAATATTTAAGGAATCATCAGGAGGGGAAAAACTCATTGGTTTAATGGAATGCTGTCAAGTCAAATCAACATCACAAACGGCACCGGGGCAGAATTGATACTTTTGCACTGACATGTTAAAATAAAAGCCCATGCATTATTTAGAAAACCCAGAAATCTGTCAGCTGTATGATTGCCGAGTTAGCAGAAGCAGGAGGATGCTGCTCAAGTTGAAAGAAACGCGTAGGCACAGATCCATATTGTAACCTTTCATGTCTACACCCACCATGAATAGTCAGCTATTATGCGGTCAGCATTTTTGAGTTTTTCTCTTCTAAATTTTCAAGTGCTTCAAAAGACAAAAGAGGTAGGTCTTTTATTCTGAAAAAGCAAACTATCTAGGCTGTTATTTTAGTGTTAAAGATGACAAGACCAAAGAAAGACTGGTTTTCATCTTTATGAATGCTGTGCATGTTTCCCAGGAGTGTTTTAGGGTTGTTAAGGTAGGTATTATTTTTACACATTTATCCCATGGACAGAGTATTATTTTAACCATTTTCCTTTCAACAAACAGGAGACACTTTGTTTTAATGCTTTAACCACACTAGCATACCATTTATAAACATGGAAAGTTTTATCCTCTACTAATATAAAATGAATATATAGATACTATATATATGAACACTTAAAATAATTCTATTAAATACATAATGGTGTCATCTTTCTAGTACTATATTGCAAAATATAGTTCTTGACCTCCTCATGCCCTTGCATTACTCCTGTGAGGCAAGTAAGAAGCCAGTACTCTTCCTGTTATTGTATAAAAGACAGGCACAAACAAATCCAGTGTCTTCTTTAAGGTTACAGAGTTTTACAATAGGAGAAAATTAATGGTAATAGAGACAAGATTTTATGTTTTCAACATAGTGAGCCTAGTGGGCTTTCTATGCTACTGTTACATCCAGACTTTTCTTTGTAAGTTGCTGTGCATTTATGGGTTTAATTTGTCTCTGTGCCAGAAAACACTTAATAAAATCTCCTATTCCATATTAGCTGATAATTTATAATCAATGAAGAAAGAATCACATAACTAGCTGACCAAGAGTAATGGCATAAAGTTGGAAAATAAGATTTTCAGTGTCATCTATATTTTGGAAAAGTCTGTCCAGATAGGTTGTAGAAGTTAAATTGCTAATGAGGTCCAGTTTAAAACTACACCTTACTTTGGTAGAAAATTATAAACCTTTGATGTTATTACCACTGGAAATAATGCATACGAGTAATTTATAGAATGCATGTTATTCCTTGTTTTCTGCATCTCTAGCCTCTCTATGGAGAGAGATGTGCATATTTTGCCATATAGATGTTTAAACTTTCTTTTCATAAGTTCTTATGGGTTTTGTGTTACAAAGACTCCTTTGGGACGATCATCAATTTATACTTCTTATTTTCAGAAAACTCGTCATCATTACCATTACCTGCTATTTCAACTGACTAAATCACAATAAGTGAAATTCTCAGGGAGCTAAATTAATAATTTCAGTCTACCTGTGGAATGATCTGAGGTCTAAATTACCACTTTATCTAGCTTCTTTGTCTCTTGTTGATGTTTTCTAACTCTCCTTTTCCTCTTCACCAACCTCTTTTTACCCTCCTTCTGAGCTGTGTCTACCTTTTGAATTAATGGCCATCTACATTAATAAGAGCATTTCATATCCTGCAGTAATGTTTCTGGAGGTGTGTGTGAAAGAAAGAAAGAGAAAAGAGAAGAGGGAGAGAGAGATGTTCCTCCTATGCAAAGTCTTCCTGACTATTTCTGATTATTTCCCACTTTGGTATCATTATCTGTTACAGTTATTTTTCAAAATATATTTGGTACATACTGCATTTTATGAAATAGTTGTGTTGATTGAAGATAACTGGATTATATCTGATCAAACTGAAGCCCTGCCCTCAAGCAAGAAACAAGAACTGCCAGGATGGTTTGGAAATGAGGAAAAATAAGAGAGTGCACTTGAGGTTAAGTTGTAAAGTTGCAGACAAAGCCAGCAGATTATTAAATGTTAGGAGATCTGGGTTCTAGAACCAATTCTGCCAAGAAGTAGCTGTGAGACCTTAAACAATTCTCTTCCTGTATCTGACCCTGTGCTTTTCGATGTGTAAAAATAGGAAGTGGAACTAGATGACATTTAAGGATAATTCCAGCTGTGGTAATTCTACCTTTGTGCACAGGGTAGAATTATTTCCGGCACTCTAATTTCAGAAGGGGGCAAGAGAAGTGTTCTATATATAGGTAAGTGTGGCTGTTTAGTTCAGAGACTCCCTGTAAATAGATTTTAGAAAACTAATAATGCAGATATGGTTTTATTGTGAACCCTCTGTTACTTTCCTAGAATTTTAGTGTAACTAGAGTACATCTTCTTCATACAGATTAGATGACACTGAATTGCTGTGTATTGCTTCTCAACAGTACATAATAAAGAAAGTGGCCCTGGCCCAAATCCCCTTGCCCTCACAATAAAAGGGTAAAAGTATTAATATAATATATGCCAGAAGAAGAATTGGGTTTGTCACTGTCTTGAAAGAGTTAAAACTCAGATGAGAAGCCGTCTAACTCCTTTGCTTGTAGGACCAGGTCAATTATATTTATCTCCTTCAGTTTAGAAGAATTCTGATTTCCATGAGCTATATGGCTTAACATACTATGAACAGCAACACTTTAAAGCTCTCTTTGAACTACCTGAACAGACTATCTGTGGGAAAAGTTGTAACTAAATAAAGCACAATAGATTGTACACTTCAGCTGTTCAGCAGTGCTTCAGGGTATAGTCTTCCCTGGATGCATTAACGTTAATGGGAACTGCATGCACTCATTGAAGGAAAATATATACCTTTGTATTTCAGCCATTTAGGCATATTGCATGATCTACTTTACTTGATTTATCTAGTCTGTAACTTTCCTTGCATTCTAGGAACTGGCACTGTGTTTTAATAGCAGAAAATATAACTTTGTCTCATTGAATCAAAATTACCTGCTTGCAAATAATCTATTTTCATATGTAAGCTTTGTTGTACCAAATTTACTTTGAAGTATAAGGAATATGTCTTTGTAGAACACAAGGAAATACCTCCAGGCACCTGCCAAGTAACAGGGAAGGAACCTTTCAGTTTCTTGCTATATTTACTACAAGAACTAAAGGCAGTGCAACAAAAACTAATGATAAAAATGTAAGCAGCACAGTTAAACTGTTTAAAATGAAGCACTTTACATGTCTATCACCTTGCTGATCTACAAATTTATGGGCTCTGAGTACAGAGGTCGAAATCTTCAAAGCTTAAAAAACAGAGTTGTAGCATGAACTAATCTTCATTTTTCTCCCTATCTTCTTACAGCAGCACTAATGGAAATGTATTTTGTTTAATGACTCTGAAATCCTGTTTGTAATTAGATGTGGGAATTGGTCTTACTTTGTAACAGATGATACTGGAATAATAATATGAGAGATGCTACACTGAGACCACTATCCTCCTAAATCTATATAATTGTTCATTTTATTGACAGGAGATATGTGCAAGGAACAAAGAAATTGATTTTAAAAAAGAGGAAAATAAGGTCTAATAAAACCTTCCAATCCAAATATTTTCATGTTACTTTCAATATATTGTAGTGAGGGAGGGAAAGGGTACATACCTTGTTTTTAATTTTAGGAAACAAGGATTTTAGATTTGTTGTTTTGTTCCTGATAATGATCTTTGAACGTTATTGCAAAGACTAGGTAGAGAAGTTTAATTAAGTGACAGAGATCATATCATTGAAGCATGTATTATATGTTAGGATGATTGAAGCATGTATTATATGTTAGGATGATTATACAAAATAATTAATATCATCTTTTAAAGAACAAATTTTATATTTAAACAAAGAATTTAAAGAGTGGGCAGACTGAAAGCAACAGCTGTTCTGTACATCATGTTCTTCATTGTCAGTAAATGCTACCATCACAAATCATTCAGGTCACTGAAGATTTAGTAATGTTTGTAGATATTAGATGTTTTTACATTTAATGCTAATGGACTGCAGGAGCCACAAAAATACTTACAAAGAAATTAGTTGTGTTATGGATAGGTTTCATCTTCTCTTCAAACACATGTGCTATTGCCATTTATAATAGTAAGAACGTTTGAACATTTTCATGGAGATTTTGATTAGTATGTACTTAATAGTATACGTTCATCAATTGAGATGTTACTGCATTCCTTTGCTTTCTAATTCATGTGTTGGAGTCTTCTTAGTAGATCTAAGACTTGTCAAAAGAGAAAAAATATTGTGAATCATTTCCTCAGAAGCTCAAACTTTTTAACGATTTACTTTACAAAGTGATTTTCATATCTATTTATTTCCTTTGGTTATCGCAAAACTCCTGTAAAGTAAGCAGAACAGGTATTATCATTATCCTTTTTGGTAGTTGAAGAAACCAAAGTCCCCAAAGTCTCAAAGATTTGGCTAAGTTCAAACAGATAGTATGTGTTCAATTACATTACTTTTAACTCCAAAGCCAACATTCTTCCATGACAAAATTACTCACTGTGAAGAAAGTAAATCGAGAACACATATGGTTCCATCAATATACAGGTTAATAGATTTTGGTGACTCCATGATGGATAAGAACACAATGTAATTAGAAAATTTTCCCAAACCTTGGGTTCGTAACTCTGCTCACATTTTAGAGCAATGGAGTGGATTTCAATTTGCTGATGGTAAACAGAATATTTTATGTGCTGTGTTAACTAGCATATTTTTTTCATGAAACGTAGGACCACCACTGGGTTCCCTACCCTCTCCTTGCAAAAGGAATCAAAGATCATATCAATGACAAAGCAACAATTATAAAATCCTTGTTCTTTAAGATTAAAAAAAAGACGTGCACTTTACTTCTCCTGTTGCAGTTTATTGCAAACACCAACATATTTGTATTGAAGGTTTTCATTAGATTTTCTTTTCCTAATTTAAAAATATCAGTTTCTTTGTTATTTGTACATGTAATCAGTTAGCTATAAGGGCTAATAAAATGACCTGTTTGAGTTCAAAAGTACAAATTAACTGTAGGAATTCTAGTGCTTTATTATGAAATACTAGAAAACTCTTTACACTTATGCAGCAATACAGTAAATGTCTCATTTTCCTGTTTATATTCATTAGCTTAGAATAATATCTTAATATAAAGTTGGTATGATAAATACATAAAGGATGGATCAATTATCAACTTTAACAGATGTTCCTAGCATGTAGTAGGTACTCAATAAATATTTACTGAATGCGGATTATGTAGTGTGCATCTTATTCTATACATTACACTGGAGTCCTATGGATTACTACACTATATTGTCATTCTAGCTCTGTCTTCATCATTGACAAAGATACTTTTGTCAAAAAACACAAAAAATTGCATTTCCCTGCAAAGTCCAAAATAAATACATAAATGAAAATGTTATGACTAACATTATTTCACCTTCTAAGCAGCCTACAGAAAAGTATACCTAAAAGTAAAATAGTTATAATGAACAATTATAAGTTTCAACTTAGAAACTTCAAAGGAAAATGTTGAATTTGTTGCCGTGATTTACTACCACAAACAAAGTCAGTCACAAAGTACTTATCAATGGATTATTTTGAATCACTTCCAATTTGAAAGATAAGTTGTCTTAGTGATGGGAGCATTAGTACAGGAAAATTTAGGTATTAAGCATGGAAGGTAACATAAAAAGGTGATCATAAAGAATTTGGAAAAAATTCAAACCACTGAGAGCACTAAATTTTAATATATTTTGACCTGTTCCTGATAGTTTTGATAGCATGTGTCAGAGTAAATGGAAGAGGGCAGTGGTGGGTGTTGGCCAGTAGACATAAAGCTAGACAGAGTTGGAACAACATAAACCAAACCAGTGGAACCTAGCTATCCCAAAAGCAAAAGTCAAGTGATGGTGGAAATGGAGTCATTGGAAATCTGTGAAAAGTCATGATATTGAATATAAAAGAGGCTCAAATAAAATAAATCCAGGAATACTGGATTAGAATGGTCAGTAAAATAAACAAAGAGAAAAAACAAAAGCAAGTGTAGGCATATCTACATTTTTCACCCGTTTATGGAAGCATTTAGAGAATCTCATGTCTGAGTTGAATTCAGTTACACAAAGTATACTGAATTAGGATATTCTTAAAGATAGGAATGCAATATAAGTCAGAAAGGAAATAGTCCTCAAACTATAATGTTAAAGAAGAATACAGGCAAGATTGTATACTTAACCATCTGAAACATCATTACATATGTAGAATTGGAGAGACAGATTATAGATACATTGCCAAGAAATACCATAAAAATAAATAACAAACTGCTTCTTTTTTTATTCATTTACACATCCACACAATTGTTGACCTTAAAAAACAAAAGGGCCAGTTCTTTACCAGCAAAATGTGTTTATTCAAGAATAGCAGAGAATTGTAATTTGGGACAAGCAAACTATGGCCAACCATAGGGAATTCCGAAGAACAGAGGAAGGGGCTTGCTTTTATAGAGGAAAAGAGTAAGTTGGGAGTGGCTATTTCTAAGAGGGTGGCAATAGATTCTAATTGTCTGGGCTGTTGCCGGGCAAGGAGAAATTCTTTCCTCCTGGTGGGGTCTGAGTGGTGGTGCCTGAAAGCTCCGCCTTCAGGGCTTTCTGACTCCATTTTAAATGAGGTTTCCTTTATTTATTTTCACACAATCTGTCTATTCTTCTTTCCTTTAATTCATGTATTCATTCAATAAGTATTTATTGATTGCCTACTCTGTGACATTGATGGTAAGGAAAGGAAGAGTCTGTTCCCTAGAGATACTCATAGAACAGTTGTGAAGATAAAATGAAATAATGGCTTTGAAAGTGCTTTCAAAAACTACAAGTACTTTATAAATGCTAAGTGTTGTTATTACAAACTCCCAGGATGTGTGATGACTATCTCATAAACTTGGATAGTGTATACAGACAGTTCATTTGAATGAATTAGGCCTCGTGACTATCTTTTTCTTAATTTTTAAGGTAATTCTGGGAAATAAATGTGGGAGGAAAAGTGGATAGAATGCTTTTCTGTATAACTGCAGTAATATTTTGTAGTTATATAGGTTATATAGAACTTTTATTTCAAAGCTGTTTCATATCCATTTTCTCACGAGTTCATGTGAAAATCAAATGAAATTATGCATGTGAAATATACTTTTATAGATTCTAATTGTCAAACATATGTGAGGGGTAATTATTTACTTACTTTAAGAATGGAGATTGTTTTTCTCCCAGAGGAGAGATATCACCTTCATATCCCCTGTGAAATCTACCCTAGTTCCCCACTTAAGCTCGATACCTATTCTGACCCTGCATCCTTGTGCAGAGTACACTTCTGCACTTATATTTTTTGACTGATGAACAGAAACAGGTTTTAGCAGTAAATTAATGGTCCAGCCACTAAGTGACAGTGAGATCTTGATCTACCTCTGTGTGAATCTCTGTTTCTCCCATCTAAAAATGATCATTTTAAAAGTTCCTTCCAGGGGCTTCCCTAGTGGCGCAGTGGTTGAGAAGCTGCCTGTCAATGCAGGGGACGCGGGTTCATGCCCCGGTCCGGGAGGATCCCACATGCCGCAGAGCGGCTGGGCCCGTGAGCCATGGCCGCTGAGCCTGCACGTCCGGAGCCTGTGCTCCGCAACGGGAGAGGCCACAACAGTAAGCATTTCCAAGAGGCCCACGTACCGCAAAAAAAAAAAGTTCCTTCCAGTTGAAATATACTGTTACTATAAGTACAAATGAGAATTTTTTTGTTGCTCATTTTACTTTTAACATGAAGGAATAGGGTATGGGCACTGCTGTAGTTACCAAACTAGCCAGTATATTTTAATTCACCCCTTATTGTGTCTCAGTTGTCTTTTCTGAGGAGTTACTGCTACCTAGCTATTTGGTGCAGATAGACTTTCTGGTGACAGAAATCAATGCGGGAGGGGTGTTTTCAATAAGATATACTAAAGATGACAATAGTAATGGCCTCACAATCCAAATTTTTAATGTGTATTCATTTGATTGAATTGTTTCCTTTGTTTTAGCAGCATAACAATTGAATTTCATTTGGTACAGTGACAAAAAACTCTGTATGTCATATCTACTATATGAGTAGAAAATAGACGAAATTAAAAAAAATAATAAATATAATTATTCTCTAGCACTACAATTCTCAGTCATCTTAACTGTATATATGTAATACCTTCTAATTCAAGTAGGATTAGCTATATTCCACATTAGCTTGTTAAAATCCATGCATTTTACTATCATTAATTTATTAAATTTTAAAGACATTAATTTATTAATAATAATTTGACTAGTTCTAGCTCATTAACCTTGACACCAAAAGTGTTATAGAGGATAATTTTTGGATAATTTTGTTCCCTACATAATTCCTCAGAACTCTGAAGACATTTTGCAAACTTCTGCTCTTTTCTTTGCTCTCTCAGATAGAGCCAAAATTCATCATTGGTTCATTTTTACATGTGTATTGAGGGCATCCTTTATTACTCTTATTTAGAAGTCACCTTCACAGACTCTCAAAAGAGAAACCATTTGCCTCTACCTAGCCACAATCTCACATTTGACAACTTTGGAATTCACAATTTATTGGACTTTATTAGCCACAGGGTTCAGGAAATATGTGACTGGAAATTTAGAAACCATAAGTGTCCAAGTGTTCTACCAGCAAAGAAGGCTGTGGCCCCAGTGTCAAGCTTGTTCTATCTTGAATTGATTTTTATTGGTGTACACATACAGTTGGTTTTGATCTTTTACAGCTGAATGGTCCAAAGTGCAGAATAGCGTCACATTTGATATAAATCAGGACCCACTCATTACGATGTTGTACTTATTAAGGTTAAGTAACGTCATTGTGGATAGAAATCTTTTGGGTTTTCAGTGTTTATCTTCTCTGGCTTAGTAATGACATTGCACAAATTAAAAATCAGTCACTCTTCTGCATTTTGGCTTGTCTTATTTGATAATTGATAAAAATACAAGATTTCTACCTCATAAGAAAATGACAGGTATTTTAAGCTAGTTTTGTTCACTTTGTGAAACCTGGATACATCTACTCCTCTCCCATTAGTATTTGGTTAAAAGAAGTCTTGCCCTAAAATTCATGTAGCACATCCTGACATTAAATAATTTGAGTCTTAGAACCAAATAGAGTAACCAGAGGTCATTGTGTGTATTTTTCCCTTTATTATTATTATTATTTTATTTTTTTTTATGTTTTGCGGTACGCGGCCTTCTCACTGCTGCGGCCTCTCCCGCTGCGGAGCACAAGCTCTGGACACGCAGGCCCAGCGGCCATGGTCCACAGGCCCAGCCGCTCCACGGCATGTGGGATCCTCCTGGACCGGGGCACGAACCCGTGTCCCCCGTAACGGCAAGCGGACTCCCAACAACTGCGCCACCAGGGAAGCCCCTCCCTTTATTATTTTTAAAGAAGAGTTGAAATACAGAAAACAAATATGTAGCATATATGTAAATTATAAAGTATAATAATATAAATATCAGTGAACCCACCAGGCAACTCAAGAATTAAAACATACAAAACTTGCATTTATTTATGTGCCCATCTCTTTTCCCATCCTTCTGCCTCTCCACCAACAGTAAGCATTTCCAATATTTTGTGTTTAACTCCTCATTTTTTTTAAACTGCTTACTTTAAAGGAAATATTTATTTATAGGAACAACTTACAGAATCATAGAATGCCAGAGCTGGAATGCTCCTTTGAGATCATCCAGATCAACTCCATTACTTTATATAAAGAAAAAACAAAATCCATAGAAGGTAGAATGAGGATGTTAGCTTATAAGTGAGAGTATTATCATCATTTGGAGGTTGGAAAAAGGGAATATTCTATGAATCTACTATCCAATCAGTGATAACCACAATCATAATAATTTATATTGAAAAACTTAACAATAAAACTAGGTGTTATAGTTCGCAAATTAGGAGTCTTGGTAAGTTAAAAATATAAAAATTATATAAGGACATATTTTCAGAAAAACTGCTTATAAATTAAAGTGGTATACATTGTATATTAGTCTCTTATTTATATTATAAACACAGCATCAGTCCCATTGGAAAGGAGCAAACTTTACAATGTGCAGTAATTTCTTATAAAAGAAATATCTCAATGAAAAATAACTCCTGATGAAAATATTAATCTGCTCTCATTTTCTTTAGAATTATATTGCTGCATACACTAAAATAGCATGATGAACTACTGAACTAATGTGATAAGTTCAAGTATGTGTGTGGTCTGAGAATTCAGACCAGCGAAGCAGAGTATTAATTTCCAAAACTGTTCCTAGAAATTGTAGCACATTATTTCTTTGTTATCACAGTCATCTTCTTATAGAATTGATAACTAAAGACTTCTTTCTGATGCTTTGTCATTTTCACACTCCATATGTTGGCTACTGGATTCGTTTAGGGGGCATTGTGAGTAAGATGGCACTGATTTAGCTAAATAGTCTTGCTAAAGTTTTTCAGAGTCTTAAAAAGACTATCAAACTCTTAGAGGAAAACATAGGCAGAACACTCTATGACATACATCACAGCAAGGTCCTTTTTGATCCACATCCTCAAGAAATGGAAATAAAAACAAAAATAAACAAATGGGACCTAATGAAACTTAAAAACTTTTGCACAGCAAAGGAAACCATAAACAAGAGGAAAACACAACCCTCAGAATGGTAGAAAATATTTGCAAATGAAACAACTGATAAAGGATTAATCTCCAAAATTTACAAGCAGCTCATGCAGCTCAGTATCAAACAAACAACCCAATCCAAACATGGGCAGAAGACCTAAATAGACATTTCTCCAATGAAGATATGCACATTGCCAACAAACACATGAAAGGATGCTCAACATCGCTAATCATTAGAGAAATGTAAATCAAAACAACAATGAGGTATCACCTCACACTAATCAGAATGGCCATCATCAAAAAATCTACAAACAATAAATTCTGGAGAGGGTGTGGAGAAAAGAGAACACTCTTACACTGTTGGTGGGAATGTAAATTGATACCGCCACTATGGAGAACAGTATGGAGGTTCCTTAGAAAACTAAAAGTAGAACTACCGTACGACCCAGCAATCCCACTACTGGGCATATACCCTGAGAAAACCATAATTCAAAAAGAGGCATGCACCACAATGTTCATTGCAGCTCTATTTACTATAGCCAGGAGGTGGAAGCAACCTAAGTGTCCATTGACAAATGAATGGATAAAGAAGATGTGACACATGTATACAATGGAATATTACTCAGCCATAAAAGAAATTAAATTTTATTTGTAGTGAGGTGGATGGACCTAGAGTTTGTCATACAGAGTGAAGTAAGTCAGAAAGAGAAAAGGAAGTGCCGTATGCTAACACATATATATGGAATCTAAAAACAAAAAAGGTTCTGAAGAACCTAGGGGCAGGACAAGAATAAAGACGCAGACGTAGCGAATGGACTGGAGGACACGGGGAGGGGGAAGGGTAAGCTGGGACAAAGTGAGAGAGTGGCATGGACATATATACACTACCAAATGTAAAATAGATAGCTAGTGGGAAGCAGCCACATAGCACAGGGAGATCAACTTGGTGCTTTGTGACCACCTAGAGGGGTGTGATAGGGAGGGTGGGAGGGAGATGCAAGAGGGAGGAGATATTGGGATATATATATATATATATATATATATATATATATATGGCTTATTCACTTTGTTATAAAGCAGAAACTAACACACCATTGTAAAGCAATTATACTCCAATAAAGAGGTTAAAAAAAAAGAAAAGAAAGACACTGGTGCTTTGTAAATTTATCATAATGTGTTTCTAATTGTTTACCATCTGAGTCTATTTAAATTGGAGTTTCTTGCCCTCCTACTGAGGAAATTAAATTAAAGGAATTCTGAATCCTTTTGTAAATTGAAGACCCTGTATTTGATTTATCTGTTCTTAAATTCATAGTTTTGCCTAAAGTTGAATCTCACCAGTTTGTATTAATAAGGAGGTAGTAAGTCTGAAATATAGGCCAGCACTGACCAGTAGAACTTTCTATGATGATGGAAATGTGTTTACATGTTGTCCACACTAGACACACATGACTCTATAGCTCTTGAAATGTGGTGAGATTGAGGCATTGAATTATTAATTTAATTTATTTTAATAACTTAGATAGCAACATGTAGCTTTTGGATACCATACTGGAAAGATCAGATAAAAATTAATAAAAGGTTAACTTGGCTATATTCAAGAAATAAGGATATAATCATAAAGAGACATCCTAATGGACATGTTCGTCTGAGTAGATAAGCATTTGTAATGACTATAATGTTTGTTTTAAAATAAATAATTTTAGGTTAGTTTCTTATGTAAGTAAAATAAATAAAAAATTGAAAAAGTGTTTACCTTTATACATTTCTTTTCATAGAATTGGGAAAGACATCCATCACCCCACACTTTATTAGTACAGTTACATATTCTAAATTTATTAGTGTAGAGTTGTCATTTTCTCACAAGGAGTAACAACAGAGAGGAACACAGTGATATGATTCTCATTTAATACAAGGAATAATAAGAATAATTTCAAAGACAAAATAGAGGAAAGCCTACCAATAGAAATACTGGACCTCAAAATATTTAGTTCCTAGGATAGCATCCTTAACTAAATACCCTGCATAACCATTTTTGTGATTAGAAAAAAGGATCTTAGAATTAGGTTAATTAGTTCCTAAACATTTTAACAGATAACTTTTTCCTGAGTTGCCATTTTCATTTAGGAAGCATAATAATAATGACAATAAAAATTTTAATAAGAATATGTAAATTTTATCCTTGAAACTATTGGTTTTGCCAATCTCTAAAGATCCCTTAAAGCTTCTTTGAAAAGCTAGCTCTGCCATTTCATTGAAAACTATCAAAAAGAATGCTATTTTCTGACTATTTTCCTAAAATTAAAAGAGAAGCTTCTTTCCATTGACTAAAGAGTCCTCTTGCCTTTTAATCATGTAAAAATGAAAACATTGCCAATCTGTCCTAAATATTGGCCAACAATTAAGTTAAAATAGGCTTTGGGTCTTCAACATACTCAGGTTGTAAATAGTAGTTTGACATCAACTGAAAGCAAAATATGGGGTGTGTGTGTATGGGGGGGCATTATTCCTAAAGTATAGCAGGTACAGTAGTCCTGTGTGATAAGGACATTAGGAGACCATGTTAAAACAACTTTACCAAACAACCAACTCAGTTATCAGAAGCAAAAAGTGAATTCTCAAGTTTTACAAAGTGCGAGAGCTTTGGGAAGTGTGTATTTGTCATTATAGTTAATTTGCACATACCTCACTGAAGAAAAGGCCAGGGGAGCTAGGCCGAGAACACAGCTGTACAGGCAGCTCAACTAATTGCCTCTCCATCCTAAACCTCATTTATCTTCATTTCTTCCCAATTATATCAAATTATCAATAGTCTCTTTTGCATCAGAGTCTTAATCCCCTTTATTCAGGCAGAATTAGATAGTGGAAGATGAATTCTTGGAGGGAGTCAGGGTAAACAGCCATGAAATGCCACCTCTGGCAGATGGTATTGCTCACAAGAAATGTGACAAAACATTTGGAATTTGTAACTGGGCATTGGTATGAAGAGGCAAGCTGTTAATATTTTTTTAAAAGATAAGGTGGTACATGGAAAAATGTAACCCATATTTTAAGGAGAAAATACAAAGGTGCAACTGTTCACATTTCAGAAGATTAATACATTTTTTGATGTTATATTCCCACTGAGCACTGTAGCCATGAAATCCTTTCAGGCCATGCTGTTTTATGATAATAAGTGGCTTATTTTCATTTGAAACAAGGTACACACATTCTGTATTCAAAGACAAAATATTATTTATTTTTCTTTCCAATCAAATAACAGAATGTGAAATATTTATTGTGTCTATTGCCAAACTGAAAATATGCTTCAAAATTGGAAAACAAATGTAACATCAAAAAGAAAACATATTAGTGAGACAGCAATGTTTGAAAACATTTAAATTTTTTATTTGGTAAAAATAAGACAATAAGAATTCATTTTCATATCATTTACAAAATATCAGTAGCAGAAATCTAACTAACTTCATTTGATCAAAAAATGTGTTGATTTGCAGCAGTAATTACATATCAAGTACGTTTTATAAATTTGACTTTCAGATACATATGATCTATAGACATTATTACATAGGTGTAATAGGAGAAATAAATGAATAAGGGCAACCTTTAAAATAAAATGTAAAATAGTAAAATAGACCACCTTAATGTATTTTATTATCAAGTCAAAGACATATGTACAAGAGCTAGTGAATTTATCTTTGAACTTTTCTGCCCTGCTTAAGGAGAAGTTATCTCTTTCATCTTTGTCACCTGCGTACTAGATGCTGAATTCAACTGAATGACTTCAAATTAGATCCCTTTGGTCAGTGACAGAGAAGGGGAATTAAGGGCAAATATATGGAGTTACCTGCTCCCTTGGCATCCCACCTTCCATATCTCCATGTCCTTTTCTCTTCTTAGTCTACTCCTGGGCAACAATCTTACATCATCCTCCATCAAGTTACACCCCAGAAATGTTCCTTCTCATCTGAGTTTCTACAGTAATTTAAATTTTGCAAGCTTACTTTATAAAATGTGTCTGAACAATCTAGACTGCATGAAGTAAACAGATATGAATTGAGTTGTTAATCAAGCTTTGGAAATAATAATTTCTAACCTTTTTAAAAAACTTGCTCTTGTGACTCCTTAATTTGAAACCCATTTTCCAAGGCTACTTCGTATTCTGCTGTGTTAGGTTGGGAAGTTTAAGGAAATTTGTGTAAATGTGCAAGGCTGAATTGTCCCTTCCCCCACCAACAGATCTATCAAGAGCTCATCCAACTCTTTATTTAGAGATCCTATCTGCTGTTTTCTGTTCTACAACCTGGGAAAAACATATATTACTACTCTTGAAAACAACACAAAAAACAATTGTAGACAAATTCAAAGTTTTAAGATGCCTATAGTTTTATAATGTCAATAAGTTTGAAGCTACTATTATTTTATAAAACTTCAAAAAGTTAGTTTTAAACTTTAACATACAGACTTTGTTTTCAGTGCCAGGCATAGGTGATGTATTGCTTTTTTCCAAATGTATTCATCACACCAGATTCTCAGCCTTGGAAACGAAAGTCTGTAAACTGGCCAAAAGCACCAGACATTCTTTGGCTATAAGTCTTTGTTACCTTTGCTGCATTGCCAGCCCTAATGAGCTGAACCTGTGTGGTGTGCCCTGCATATTTAACCTTTAATCCTTACAGGAATGAGTCTGAGCTTAATGGTGGTTAGGTATTGAGATTTAGTAGCCTGTGAACAATAAATAGAGAATCTCTTACTAAATTACATTATGCAACTGAATCAGGGCTTGTATGTGAAAAAATCTGTGGTCTATTAGTAATTCACAAGAGATAAAATACATATTTAGGCAAAATAGACCCATTTGTTTAAATTCTACTCTGTCTTTTCTGAGCATATCATATATATATATATGAAGAGATAAAGTCAAAGAATATAATGATTGTAAAATACTCAATTTTTAATTGAAGAGTTCCAAGCATACTAAATTGTATTATTTTTATTTTGAGACTAATTTCACTCTTCCAAATCTTGCTGAATTTTGAAAATGAACACTGAAGCATAACTAAAATATTCTAAAACTTTTCTAATTATTGCACTGCTCCTGAATAACTAAAACTTGTTCGAGTTAACTAATGATCATTCAGCCATTAGTGCAAAATATATAATCATATTTTTGAAGCATCTGCCTGTTACACATGTGTGTATGTGTATGTGTAGTAAAAAATTACAGCTGAACTATTAACATATTAAGGATTTTTATGCAATGGTTTATTTCTTTCTTTGAAAAATATATTCAAAGGAACAACCTGGAATCAGAACAAACTATCAGATATTTTTCTTGCTATCCTGCCTATGGTACAGTGAATGGCCATTTGTAGAGCAAATCAGTAGTGCTTCTCCTTGATCACTTGAAAATGTAATGTATATCTTAACTACACTCATTATTTTCTTTAAAAAATGTAGTGGCTTTATAGCCAGTAAATTTATTTTACTGATTTAATCTATAATGACTCATTTCCCTTGGTTTTAAAACAGGACATTTCTTTATCTAGGACTCAGTTCACAGTGTGTTGAGACCATGTGTTTCAAACTCATAAATCTGTATGTGTGTCTGATTCATTCTGTCATGCTTGATATGAATTTCTTGAACTTGTTTCTTTATGACATGGTTAGCATATAATATCAAAAGAATGCAGCTACTAAAAGCATGTGCTCTCTTTTTCCATCAAGAAAACATAGAGTCTTATTTCTAACGTCTGTCTAATGCACTACTTGAAAAATAATTCCTGTTGGTTAAATAGAGTTTGGGATTTGAGGTTAAAAAAAAAAACAAAAAAAAACTGGAGTTTGATTCAAGATGGCGGAGTAGAAGACATGAGCTCACTCTTTCTTGCAAGAACACCAGAATAACAAATAACTGCTGAACAAGCATTGACAGGAAGACAAGGTAACTCACTGAAAAAGATACCCCACATCCAAAGACAAAGGAGAAGCCACAATGAGATGGTAGGAGGGGTGCAATCACAATAAAATCAAATCCCATAACTGCTGGGTGGGTGACTTACAAACTGGAGAAAAATTATACCACAGAACTCCACCCACTGGAGTGAAGGTTCTGAGCCCCAAGTCAGGCTTCCCAACTTGGGGGTCCAGCAAACGGAGGAGGAATTCCCAGAGAATCAGATGTGAAAGCTAGCGGGATTTGATTGCAGGACTTCGACAGGACAGGGGGAAACAGAGACTCCACTCTTGGAGGGCACACACAAAGTAGTGTATGCATTGGGACCCAGGGAAAGGAGCAGTGACCCCATAGGAGACTGAACCAGACCTACCTGCTAGTGTTGGAGGGTCTTCTGCAGAGGCAGGGGGAAGTTGAGGCTCACCACAGGGACAATGACACTGGCAGCAGAAGTTCGGGGAAGAACTCCTTCACATGAGCTTTCCCAGAGTCTGCCATTAGCCACACCAAAGAGCCAGTAGCCTCCAGTGCTGGGTCACCTCAGTCCAAACAACCAACAAGGGGTGAACTCAGCCTCACCCATCAGCAGACAAGCAGATTAAAGTTTTACTGAGCTCTTCCCACCAAAGCAACAACCAGTTCTACCCACCACCAGTCCCTCCCATCAGGAAGCTTGCACAAGTCTCTTAGATAGCCTCATCCACCACAGGGCAGACAGCAGAATCAAGAAAAAATACAACCCTGAGGCTTGTGGAATGAAAATCACATTCACAGAAAGATAGGCAAAAATGAAAAGGCAGAGGACTATGCACCAGATGAAGAAACAAGATAAAACCCAAGAAAAACAACTAAATTAGGTAGAGATAGGCAACCTTCCAGAAAAAGAACTCAGAATAATGATAGCGAAGTTGATCCAGGACCCCAGAAAAAGAATGTAGGCAAAGATCGAGAAGATGCAAGAAATTTTTAACAAAGACCTAGAAGAGTTAAAGGACAAACACCTAGAAGAATTGAAGAACAAACAAACAGAGATGAACAATACAATAACTGAAATGAAAAATGCACTAGGAGGAAACAAAAGCAGAATAATTAAGGCAGAAGAAAGGATAAGTAACCTGGAAGACAGAAGGGTGGAATTCACTGCTGTAGAACATAATAAAGAAAAAAGAATGAAAAGAAATGAAGACATCCTAAGAGACCTCTGGGACAACATTAAATGCACCAAAGTTCACATTATAGGGGTCCCAGAAGGAGAAGAGAGAGAGAAAGGATCTGAGAAAATATTTGAAGAGATTATAGTCAAAAATTTCCCAAACATGGGAAAGGAAATAGCCACCCAAGTCCAGGAAGTGCAGAGAGTCCCAGGAAGGATAAACCCAAGGAGAAACACGCCAAGACAGTAATCAAATTGACAAAAATTAAAGACAAAGAAAAATTTTTAAAAGCAACAAGTGAAAATGACAAATAACATACAGGGGAACTCCCATAGTTAACAGCTGATTTCTCTGCAGAAACTTTACAAGCCACAAGGGAGTGGCATGATATATTTAAAGTGATCAAAGGGAGGAAGCTACAACCAAGATTACTCTACCCAGCAAGGACCTCATTCAAATTCGACAGAGAAATCAAAAGCTTTACAGACAAGCAAAAGTGAAGAGAATTCAGCACCACAAACCAGCTGTACAACAAATGCTAAAGGAATTTCTCTAAGTGGGAAACACAAGAGAAGAAAAGGACCTACAAAAACAAACCCAAAACAATTAAGAAAATGGTCATAGGAACATACATATTGATAATTACCTTAAATGTAGATGGATTAAATGCTCCAACCAAAAGACAGACGGGCTGAATGGATACAGAAACAACACCTGTATATATGCTGTCTACAAGAGACCCAATTCAGACCTAAGGACACATACAGACTGAAAGTGAGGGGATGGAAAAAGATATTCCATGCAAATGGAAATCAAAAGAAAGCTGGAGTAGCAAACTCATATCAGACAAAATAGACTTTGAAGTAAAGACTATTACAAGAGACAAAAAAGGACACTGCACAGTGATCAAGGGATCAATCCAAGAAGAAGATATAACAATTATAAATATATATGCACCCAACATAGAAGCACCTCAATACATAAGGCAAATGCTAACAGCTATAAAAGAGGAAAACGACAGTAACACAATAATAGTGGGGGACTTTAACACTTCACTTACAACAATGGACAGATCATCCAAAATTAAAATAAATAAGGAAACACAAGCTTTAATTGACACAATAGACCAGATAGATTTAATTGATTTTTATAGGACATTCCATCTGAAAACAGCAGATTACACTTTCTTCTCAAGCACACATAGAACATTCTCCAGGAAAGAACAGATCTTGTGTCACAAACCAAGCCTCGGTAAATTTAAGAAAATTGAAATCATATCAAGCATCTTTTCTGAACACAACACTATGAGATTAGAAATAACTTACAGGGAAAAAATGTAAAATACACAAACACATGGAGGCTAAACAGTACATTACTAAATAACCAAGAGATCACTGAAGAAATCAAAGAGGAAAGCAAAAAATACCTAGAGAAAAATGAAAATGAAAGTACGATGATTCAAAACTTATGGGATACAACAAAAGCAGTTCTAAGAGAGAAGTTTATAGCAATACAATCTTACCTCAAGAAACAAGAAAAATCTCAAATAAACAATCTAACCTTACACCTAAAGGAACTAGAGAAAAATGAACAAACAAAACCCAAAGTTAGTAGAGGGAAAGAAATCATAAAGATCAGAGCAGAAATAAATGAAATAGAAACAAAGAAAACAATAACAAAGATCAATAAAACTAAAAGCTGGTTCTTTGAGATGATAAACAAAATTGTTAAACGTTTAGCCAGACTCATCAAGAAAAAGAGGGAGAGGACTCAAATCAATAAAATTAGAAATGAAAAAGAAGTTACATCTGACACCACAGAAATACAAAGGATCATAAGAGACTATTACAAGCAAATATATGCCAATTAAATAGACAACCTGGAAGAAATGGACAAATTCTTAGAAAGGTATAACCTTCCAAGACTGAACCATGAAGAAATAGAAAATATGAACAGACCAATCACAAGTAATGAAATTGAAACTCTGATTAAATGTCTTCTAACAAACAAACGTCCAGGACCAGGTGGCTTCACAGGTGACTTCTATAAAACATTTGGAGAAGAGCTAACACCTGTTCTTCTCAAACTCTTCCAAAAAATTGCAGAGGAAGGAACACTCCCAAACTCATTCTACGAGGCCACCATCACCCTGATTCCAAAACCAGACAAAGACACTACAAATAAAGAAAATTACAGACCAATATCACTAATGAATACAGATGCAAAAGTCTTCAACAAAATAATAGAAAACAGAATCCAACAGCACATTAAATCATACACCATGATCAAGTGGGATTTGTCCCAGGGATGCAAGGATTCTTCAATATTCACAAAACAATCAATGTAATACACCATATTAACAAAGAGAATAATAAAAACCATATGATCATCTCAATAGATGCAGAAAAAGCTTTTGACAAAATTCAACACCCATTTATGATAAAAACATTCCTGAAAGTGGTCATAGAGGGAACCTACCTCAGCATAATGAAGGCCATATATGACAAACCCACAGCAAACATCATTCTCAATGGTGAAAAACTGAAAGCATTTCCTCTAAGATCAGGAACAAGACAAGGATGTCCACTCTCACCACTATTATTCAACATAATTTTGGAAGTCCTAGCCACGGCAATCAGAGAAGAAAAAGAAATAAAAGGAATACCAATTGGAAAAGAAGAAGTAGAACTGTCACTCTTTGCAGATGACATGATACCATACATAGATAATCCTAAAGATGCCACTAGAAAACTGCTAGAGCTAATCAATGAATTTGGTAAAGTTGCAAGATACAAAATTAATGCACAGAAATCTCTTGCATTCCTATACACTAACAACGAACGATCAGAAAGAGAAATTAAGGAAACAATCCCATTTACCATCCCAACAAAAAGAATAAAATACCTAGGAATAAACCTTCCTAAGAAGGTAAAACACCTGTACTCAGAAAACTATAAGACACTGATGAAAGAAATGAAAGATGACACAAATAGATGGAGAGATATCCCATGTTCCTGGATTGGAAGAATCAATATTGTGAAAATGACTAGACAACCCAAAGAAATCTACTGATTCAATGCAATCCCTTTCAATTACCAATAGTATTTTTTACAGAACTAGAACGAAAAATCTTAAAATTTGTATGGAGACACAAAAGACCCTGAATAGCCAAAGCAATCTTGTCGGTAAAAAATGGAACTGCAGGAATCAGACTCCCTGACTTCAGAGTATACTACAAAGCTACAGTAATCAAGACAATATGGTGCTGGCACAAAAACAGAAATATAGATCAATGGAACAGGATATAAACCCAGAGATAAACCCACAGACCTATGGTCGACTAATCTATGACAAAGGAGGTGCATATATACAATGGATAAAAGACAGTCTCTTCAATAAGAGGTGCTGGGAAAACTGGACAGCTATATGTAAAAGAATGAAATTAGAACACTCCTTAACACCATACACAAAGATAAAGTCAAAATGGATTAAAGACCTAAATGAAAGAGTGGACACTCTAAAACTCTTAGAGGAAAACATAGGAAGAACACTCTTTGCCATAAATCACAGCAAGATCTTTTTTGATCCACCTCCTAGAGTAATGAAAATAAAAACGAAAATAAACAAATGGGACCTAATGAAACTTAAAAGCTTTTTCACAGCAAAGGAAAATATAAACAAGATGAAAAGCAACTCTCAGAATGGGAGAAAATATTTAGAAATGAGTCAACAGACAAAGGATTAATCTCCAAAATATATAAACAGCTCATGCAGCTCAATATGATAAAAAAAAAACCCAATTAAAAAATGGGTAAAAGACCTAAATAGACATCTCTCCAAAGAAGACATACAGGTGGCCAAGAGGCACCTAGAAAGCTGCTCAACCTCACTAATTATTAGGGAAAGGCAAATCAAAATTACAATGAAGTATCACCTCACACTGGTTAGAATGTGATTATTTTGGGCATAATCAGAAAATCTACAAAACAACAAATGCTGGAGAGGTTGTGGAGAAAAGGGAACCCTCTTGCACTATTGGTGGGAATGTAAACTGGTACAGCTACTATGCAGAACAGTATGGAGGTTCCTTAAAAATCTTAAAATAGAACTACCATATGACCCAGCAATCCCACTATTGGTCATATACCCTGAGAAAACCATAATTCAAAAAGAAACATGTACTCCAATGTTCATTGCAGCTCTGTTTACGATAGCCAAGTCATGGAAACAACCTAAATGCCCATTGCCAGATGAATGGATAATGAAGATGTGGTACATATATATATAATGGAATATTACTCAGCCATAAAATGTAGCGAAATTGGATCATTTGTAGAGACGTGGATGGATCTAGATACTGTCGTACAGAATGAAGTAAGTCAGAAAGAAGAACAAATATCGTATATTAAAGCATATATATGGAATCTAGAAAAATGTTACAGATGAACCGTTTTACAAGGCAGAAATAGAGACACAGATGTAGAGAACAAACCTATGGACCCCAAGTGGGGAAGTTGGGGGGGGTGGTGTTGTTGGTGGTGGGATGAATTGGGAGATTGGGATTGACATATATACACTAATTTGTATAAAATAGTAAATAATAATAACCTGCCATATAAAAATATATAAAATAAAATTAAGAAAAACAACTAGAAAGTTTTCTATAGTTACAGCATTTTTATTGTATTTCAAATAAGGTATATTTTCATTATTTTAAACCCATGGCTTTTTCTAAAAATTAAACGAGTGTTAACAATCATATTGGATGCAGTAATGCTGCCTTTTCCACTTCAGTTATTCTTTTTAGTTGTGACACTAAGCCTTATATGTTCTATCCTCTTTTCAGGGATTGTCTTCAAAGAAATGCCATTATTTTTCCACTCTTCTTTTCTCTTCATGCATCCAGCTGGCCTTTTTCCTCTTGATGCTTTGCAGCCTCACCCACATTTTCAAAAGACAGAGAAAACACTACCCAGAGTTAGACCATATGATTTATGATTTTCAAGACTTGTTTTTAAAAGAGGGACCTGAATACAAAAGCTTTCCTGCCTGCTTGTGATTGAGAGGTTTTCTTTTTTTTAAAATAAATTTATAAATTTATTTATTTATGGCTGCATTGGGTCTTCATTGCTGCATGTGGGCTTTCTCTAGTTGTGGCGAGTGGGGGCTCCTCTTCTTTGTGGTGCACGGGCTTCTCATTGTGGTGTCTTCTCTTGTTGTGGAGCATGGGCTCTAGGCATGCAGGCTTCTGTAGTTATGGCACGTGGGCTCAGTAGTTGTGGCTCACAGGCTCTAGGGCACAGGCTCAGTAGTTGTGGCACATGGGCTTTGTTGCTCCACGACATGTGGGATCTTCCCGGACTGGGGATCAAACCTCTGTCCCCTGCATTGGCAGGTGGATTCTTAACCACTGTGCCACCAGGGAAGTCCCAAGAAGTTTTCTTTAAAGGCCTTCCCACTTCACCACTCATGGGTCTGCTCACTACAGATCTTGGCCTAGTCTAGTAAGCCTTTTTATTTTTTAAAAATTTTATTGGAGTACAGTTGATTTACATTTTTGTGTTAGTTTCAGGTGTACAGCGTAGTGATTCAGTTATACATATACATATATTCATTCTTTTTCAGATTATTTTCCCATATAGGTTATTACAGAATACTGAGTAGAGTTCCCAGTGCAATATCATAGGTCGTTGTTGGTTATCGGTTTTATACATAGTAGTGTGTATATGTTAATCCCAAGCTCCCAATTTATTCCTCCCCCTCCCAAGTTTCAGGAGGTGCATATGAAACAGGGTGCATATGCACAAACAATACTTCAATTAAAAGTATTTATAGGGCTTCCCTGGTGGCACAGTGGTTGAGAGTCCACCTGCCGATGCAGGGGACACGGGTTCGTGTCCCGGTCCGGGAAGATCCCACATGTCGCGGAGCGGCTGTGCCCGTGAGCCATGTCTGCTGAGCCTGTGTGTCCGGAGTCTGTGCTCCACAACGGGAGAGGCCACAACAGTGAGAGACCCGCGCACCGCAAAAAAAAAAAAAAAAAAAAAAAAAGTATTTATATCAATATGACTTGTATAAACAATGGTTGATGATAGTAGTTTAGTGTGTGCATTCTGGAGCCCGTTTTGGTTCAATTCCTTACTGACTATGTAAGCTTGGGAAAATACTAAATCTTTTTGAGCCCAATTTTTCTCTATAAAATATGACTGATTATAGTACTACTCTATAGGGTTGTTCTGAGGACTAGATGAATATCTTCTGGCACACAGTAAGTGTTCAATAAATGTGATTCCCACAGATATGAGATATGTATTGCTATGTTTTTCTAAGTAGTGCCTCATAACTATTAATTGTAGTTTTAATTTCTCACATAGTTATAAAGTTCGTTTATGAACTTTTTTTGATACCATCAGCAGTAATTCACAAGTCCCCTCATAATAAGTGTGAAAGATTCATTACATATATCCATAGGCATTAAAAACCTAGACCTAATAAACATTTCTTATAAAACCCATAATTGTTATGTATTGTTATGGTTACTTTGATTCTGTAATTATTCATTTCCTTTCTCCTACTCCATTTTCTTCTCCTTTCTTTTCCTTTTCCCTTTTAAAAAGCCATGTTCTTCTATCATCTCTTTTTTTCCATCTAAAATAGATTTTTTAATATTCACTCTAATGTCTCTACTTAACAAAATATATGTTTTTCCCTTTGTATTGTTATCCTAGGCTCTGCCTTGTATTTCAATTTATTCCATTTTGCCAAGTTTTATAGCTTTCCGTGAATTTTGTTTTTTAGCTAAAAGCCCTATATCTGTTATCTTGTTTCTCTAGTGTAGATTTTGTCTTTAAGTAAAATGATTTTTTTTTTCCTGGTGAAATTCTCCTTTCCCCTGGATCTTGTACTTTTACATTGTTTGCCTGCTTACTTTCTCTGTTATCTTTTATTATATTTTGCATTCATTTTAGAGTGACAATAAAACAATTTTAAAAGGTTATAATCTATTTTTTTTTCTACCAACAGTCTCATTTTAGTGCTTATTTCCTCTTTTTAAATATGTTGCTCTTTCTTATGGTTCTTCTTTCAGGAAATCCTAGTATTAATACCCACTGTCTGCCATCCAAACTCAGTCTCCCCTGTACAGAAAGAAAAAACAATCTCCTTCTGCTTTCCCAAGACCAGAATATATGTACTTGTTTAGATCTCACTCAACCTCAACACGCTAAGCTGTTTTGTGAATAACTTTCTGAAATGCCCACTATTTTCAGTATCTCTTTTTGAATCTGCTTCTGAGAAAAAGTCTGATTTTGCTAATAGGACGTTTTTTAAGAAAAAGTTTGGAGTATACATTTAAATATTCAAAGGTATTTTACTGTATAATTATCAATAGATTCCTTTACCTACCTTGTGAAAGGCATATATTTTAAGTATGACTGACTGATGGACAGATTGGGAATTGCTGAATTAATGGGCACATTTCAAATCCTTGGCAAGGCTTGGTGGTAATTACATCTGCTGAACCACTTGATATGTTGTTGGAAGTAGCTAAGTAAGTCATATCTGGAGTTTTTGATTTTCAGTGCTATAACATACCTGATTTTACAGATCATTTTAAGGACAATATGTTAAAATGCATATGGCCATGCATATAAATGCACTACCCACAAAAATAATGAAATTTTACCTTTGTGGATTATTCTCTTAATCTTTGGGGTCCCTGGTGCTCTTCCTCATATTGGTAGTATTGTTAAAAAGATATTTAGGAGACTTCCGGGAAGATGGCGGAAGAGTAAGACGCGGAGATCACCTTCCTCCCCACAGATACACCAGAAATACATCTACGCGTGGAACAACTCCTACGGAGCACCTACTGAATGCTGGCAGAAGACCTCAGACCTCCCAAAAGGCAAGGAACCCCCCACGTACCTGGTTAGGGCAAAAGAAAAAACTAAACAGAGACAAAAGGATAGGGACGGGTCCTGCACCAGCGGGAGAGAGCTGTGAAGGAGGAAAACTGTCCACACACTAGGAAGCCCCTTCGCGGGTGGAGACTTTGGGAGGCGGAGTGGGGGAGCTTGGGATCCACGGAAGAGAGCACAGCAACAGGGGTGCGGAGGGCAAAGCGGAGAGATTCCAGCGCAGAGGATCGGGCCGACCGGCACTCACCAGCCGAGAGGCTTGTCTGCTCGCCCGCCGGGGCGGGCGGGACTGGGAGCTGAGGCTCCGGCTTTTGTCGGAGCGCCGGGAGAGGACTGAGGTTGGCGGCGTGAACACAGCCTGCAGGGCGTTAGTGCACCGCGGCTAGCCGGGAGAGAGTCCGGGAAAAGTCTGGACCTGCCGAAGAGGCAAGAGACTTTTGCGTCCCTCTTTGTTTCCTGGTGCACGAGGAGAGGGGATTAAGAACGCTGCTTGAGAGAGCTCCAGGGACGGGCGCGAGCCGTGGCTAAAAGTGCGGAGCCCAGAGACAGACATGAGACGCTAAGGCCGCTGCTGCCGCCACCAGGAGGCCTGTGTGCGAACACAGGTCACTAGCCACACGCCCTTCCGGGGAGCCTGTGCAGCCCGCCACTGCCAGGGTCCCGGGATCCAGGGACAACTCCCCCGGGAGAACGCATGGCGCGCCTCAGGCTGCAACGTCACGCCGGCCTCTGCCGCTGCAGGCCCGCCCCACACTCCGTGACCCTCCCTACCCCGCGGCCTGAGTGAGCCAGAGCCTCCGAATCAGCGGCTCCTTTAACCCCGTCCTGTCTGAGCAAAGAACAGACGCCCTCCGGCGACCTACATGCACAGGCGGGGCCAAATCCAAAGCTGAGCCCCTGGGAACTGTGAGAACAAAGAAGAGAAAGGGAAATCTCTCCCAGCAGCCTCAGAAGCAGCGGATTAAAGCTCCACAATCAATTTGATATACCCTGCATCTGTGGAATACCTGAATAGACAACGAATCATCCCAAATTAAGGAGCCCTGTGGATGAAAGGCTCTTGGTGCTGCAGCCAGGAGTCAGTGCTGTGCCTCTGAGGTGGGAGAGCCAACTTCAGGACACTGGTCCACAAGAGGCCTCCCAGCTGCACATAATATCAAACAGCAAAAATCTCCGAGAGATCTCCATCTCAACGCCAGCACCCAGCTTCACTCAACGACCAGCAAGCTACAGTGCTGGACATCCTATGCCAAACAACTAGCAAGACAGGAACAAACCCCACCCATTAGCAGAGAGGCTGCCTCAAATCATAATAAGTCTACAGACACCCCAAAACACACAACCAGACGTGGACCTGCCCACCAGAAAGACAAGATCCAGCCTCATCCACCAGAACACAGGCACTAGTACCCTCCACCAGGAAGCCTACACAACCCACTGAACCAACCTTAGCCACTGGGGACAGACACAAAAAACAACAGGAACTACGAACCTTCAGCCTGCAAAAAAGGAGACCCCAAACACAGTAAGATAAGCAAAATGAAAAGACAGAAAAACACACAGCAGATGAAGGAGCAAGATAAAAACCCACCAGACCTAACAAATGAAGAGGAAATAGGCAGTCTACCTGAGAAAGAATTCAGAATAATGATAGTAAGGTTGATCCAAAATCTTGGAGATAGAATGGACAATAGAATGGACAAAATGCAAGAATCAGTTAACAAGGACCTAGAAGAACTAAAGATGAAACAAGCAATGATGAACAACACAATAAATGAAATTAAAAGTACTCTAGATGGGATCAATAGCAGAATAACTGAGGCAGAAGAACGGATAAGTGACCTGGAAGATAAAATAGTGGAAATAACTACTGCAGAGCAAAATAAAGAAAAAAGAATGAAAAGAATTGAGGACAGTCTCAGAGACCTCTGGGACAACATTAAACGCACCAACATTCGAATTATAGGGGTTCCAGAAGAAGAAGAGAAAAAGAAAGGGACTGAGAAAATATTTGAAGAGATTATAGTTGAAAACTTCCCTAATATGGGAAAGGAAATAGTTAATCAAGTCCAGGAAGCACAGAGAGTCCCATACAGGATAAATCCAAGGAGAAATACGCCAAGACACATATTAATCAAACTGTCAAAAATTAAATACAAAGAAAACATATTAAAAGCAGCAAGGGAAAAACAACAAATAACACACAAGGGAATCCCCATAAGGTTAACAGCTGATCTTTCAGCAGAAACTCTGCAAGCCAGAAGGGAGTGGCAGGACATATTGAAAGTGTTGAAGGAGAAAAACCTGCAACCAAGATTACCCAGCAAGGATCTCATTCAGATTTGATGGAGAAATTAAAACCTTTACAGACAAGCAAAAGCTGAGAGAGTTCAGCACCACCAAACCAGCTCTACAACAACTGCTAAAGGAACTTCTCTAGGCAAGAAACACAAAAGAAGGAAAAGACCTACAATAACGAACCCAAAACAATTAAGAAAATGGGAATAGGAACACACATATCGATAATTACCTTAAATGTAAATGGACTAAATGCTCCCACCAAAAGACACAGATTGGCTGAATGGATACAAAAACAAGACCCATATATTTGCTGTCTACAAGAGACCCATTTCAGACCTAGAGACACATACAGACTGAAAGTAAGGGGATGGAAAAAGGTATTTCATGCAAATGGAAACCAAAAGAAAGCTGGAGTAGCAATTCTCATATCAGACAAAATAGACTTTAAAATAAAGACTATTAGAAGAGACAAAGAAGGACACTACATAATGATCAAGGGATCGATCCAAGAGGAAGATATAACAATTGTAAATATTTATGCACCCAACATAGGTGCACCTCAATACATAAGGCAAATACTGACAACCATAAAAGGGGAAATCGACAGTAACACATTCATAGTAGGGGACTTTAACACCCCACTTTCACCAATGGACAGATCATCCAAAATGAAAATAAATAAGGAAACACAAGCTTTAAATGATACATTAAACGAGATGGAGTTAATTGATATTTATAGGACATTCCATCCAAAAACAACAGAATACACATTTTTCTCAAGTGCTCATGGAACATTCTCCAGGATAGATCATATCTTGGGTCACAAATCAAGCCTTGGTAAATTTAAGAAAATTGAAATTGTATCAAGTATCTTTTCTGACCACAACGCTATGAGACTTGATATCAATTACAGGAGAAGATCTGTAAAAAATACAAACACATGGAGGCTAAACAATACACTACTTAATAACGAAGTGATCACTGAAGAAATCAAAGAGGAAATCAAAAAATACCTAGAAACAAATGACAATGGAGACACGACGACTCAAAATCTATGGGATGCAGCAAAAGCAGTTCTAAGAGGGAAGTTTATAGCAATACAATCTTACCTTAAGAAACAGGAAACATCTCGAATAAACAACCTAACCTTGCACCTAAAGCAATTAGAGAAAGAAGAACAAAAAAACCCCAAAGTTAGCAGGAAGAAAGAAATCATAAAAATCAGATCAGAAATAAATGAAAAAGAAATGAAGGAAACGATAGCAAAGATCAATAAAACTAAAAGCTGGTTCTTTGAAAGGATAAACAAAATTGATAAACCATTAGCCAGACTCATCAAGAAAAAAAGGGAGAAGACTCAAATCAATAGAATTAGAAATGAAAAAGGAGAAGTAACAACTGACACTGCAGAAATACAAAAGATCATGAGAGATTACTACAAGCAACTCTATGCCAATAAAATGGACAACCTGGAAGAAATGGACAAATTCTTAGAAAGGCACAACCTGCCAAGACTGAATCAGGAAGAAATAGAAAATATGAACAGACCAATTACAAGCTATAACAACCCTCAAGGAAGACTCCACATCCTGGCTCTGAATTAACAGTTACTCTGGGGGAGGGAGACGCAAGAGGGAGAGGATATATGGGGATGTATGTATACATATAGCTGATTCACTTTGTTATACAGCAGAAACTAACACACCATTGTAAAGCAGTTATACTCCAATAAAGATGTTTAAAAAAAAATAAAAAAAAAATAAAAGGAAATGCTTCAGGTATCTTACTTGGAAAAAAAAAAAAAAGATATTTACCCTATAGACAACTTAATGATATTAATAACTAAAAACATTTTACTTTGTCTTTTATATTCTAAAATAATTTAAATTATAATTGCTCACACTTATTTCATGCTTATTATGTCCAGATAGTGTGCTGTTATACATGTTCTATCTCATTTAATCCTTACAACAACCATAAAGTGGGTAGATAATATTGTCTCTATATTAGATATCAAAAACCATAGCTATTAATTGGAGGAGGCTAGATTCAACCCTTGGTCTGTCTGATGCTCTTTCTACTATGCTATTCTAGTTTGGGGAGGATATAGTCCTTCCTTCTCTTTTTTGCAACTGTTTCTATCTGCCACTATTTTTCTTAGACCTTTACCAGTTGACAACTGCCAGTCAAGTAAGATCATTGTAACCTCACCACTCCAAGGCATAAAAATCCCCACAAGCAAAATTACTGTATGAGTAATAATTAACTCTCCTCATCTGCTCCAAAAGATCATAACAACTTCACTTCAGTTTCCTGGGCAAAATTAATTCTATTATGTAGAGACTACTTTATGGTTCCCCCAAATAATTTTTGTTACTGGTAAGGATTACTCTGCAGGAAAGTAGAATTACTTGTAGGGATAATATTAATATACATGTATTATACATGCTACTCATATGTATACATATGATAATTATGTATATCATATTTGATGGGGGGTTAAAAACTAGAAAAGGTGAATTCATCTGCCTCATTCCATGTAGCCAGTCTTGTCTTTTGCTTTTTTAGGTCTAACTCATTAGCTTTAAAAGTATGGTTTATTTGGTTAAGTTAACAGTGTAATAGAAGCAGTAAATGGCAGTGTAAATGGCAGGTTTGTAGGTCATAGCTCTAGTGTGTAATAAAATGAAAAATGAGGGTTGTAAAAATTGAACATTGTGAATACATATTTTGAGAGGATTTCTGATAGATTTTGAAAAGAAATTTAAGTTTGTGCTCCCTTTTTTAAGTTTTTTCAAATTAAGACAGCTTTCTGAAAACTTTTGTTCATGTACCCCGTCAGATAAATAATGAGCATGTTCTTTTAGTATGCATAAGTTGTATTATAAGCTTTATACATGTACTAACATATGTACACAAGGTAGAAATTAAATGTTTAGACTAAGATTAAGAAACAAGATTTCAACTAAAGCATTTTATTTTTCAGTGATATAAAAACTTTAAAATATATTATTAATAGCAATAAGAACAATACAACTAATATGTCCTATCTGATGACCCTGACAATATTTTACCTCATAATGAAGGTGACAAAAATTTCCTACCAAAAGGAAATTTATCAGCTCTGCTATTCTATTGTTCTTCTCCTGTGCTTCCATTATCTTCAATCTGTGCTTGTGTTGTCCATTAAGTAAGACATAGTTTAGTTAAAAATAACTAAGGTAGCCCATTAATTCACTCAATTGGGCATACGTAGATCACATCACAATGAGGTAAGAGTAAGTGTAACACCGGAGATGCCAATCGTCAACCACTTACTCTGCTTCAAACTCCCACTTTTCCTTTGAGATACCTCTAGCACTTGACTGGTGAGGGCATCAGTGATGATCCATATCTTAAATATTAGCAAAACATAATGTTGTACTTCCTTTTCAGTTAAAGTAGAAGAAAAAAATTGAACATCTTGCTTTATCTTCATCTTTTGTATTCCCTAGGGTATGCATACCTCACTTTAGGGACCTCCAGTTTAAAATATATTTCACAAAAGAATATGTCACAATTTATGAATTCCAGGACTTATATCTTTATAATAAATTCTTAGCATTTTTCTCAGCAGTAGATATTCAGTATTTCAGAAATATGACAGAAAAAGGGAAAAGATAGATACTGGTATTATATGATTATTTATTGCAAAGTGATGATAATATGGCTGTCATTTAGACAGACCTCATGCTGTTAAGGGTGACAGAGAAAACTCAAATTCAGATAAGAATGTACTGTCAATGGTTTGAAATTGTATGTTTTGGAGAATCTTTCAAATTTACTACTTACAGTAGCAAGAAATGAATCCAAATTTCAAAAATATTGTCACGTCACATACAAAAATGTTCTGTACTAGCCACAGCACACAGTTTATATGAAATTGAAGGATTTTTAAATTTGTTCCAAGAAACACAAAGTTATACCAGATAAATACAAGGACAACTTAAAAATCTGTGGGGTTCACAGAAGAGTATCAATAATTAAGATAAGTTTATCATTTAGAATTAAAAAATAATAGCAGACAAAACCCCATTTTCTTCCTGTCTTCAGCAAAATTCCTTTTAACCAGAGTCTTTTTCAAGTTATACAGACTAACAGTTTGCAAGAGTTTCTGCGACCCTGTCATCACACTCAGCGGGTCGTACAGGTGGGCACTGTGACTTCATTACATGTGACTTAATTCCCTATATATCTGAATTAATCTTTGAAACTCAATAATGTGATATTCAGGTTTTAGCTACCGTGCTCTAAAGTGGCACACAGGGAATATATACATCTTGTAGCATTTTAATTTAGAAACAAATGTACTGGGACTTTGCTTGAGTTTTACATTTACTTACTGAAACATGTCAGCCTAATTCTTAGAATGATGTATGAGTCAGGGGCAATTTATTTGGGTAAGCCTGAAATGACTACTTAATTTTTAATTATTAAATATACTTTTAAGCAATAATTTTCCATTAATTCCAGATATAAACTTTTGGGCTTGACTTCATATCCTTTAGGGTGGTGATGATGATAATGATAAAAATGTAAAGTTGTTTTATTTTCCTAATTAGAGTGATGCTGATACATTGATACAACAGCTATAGAGCATGCCTGTCCATACTCACTCTTCTGTACTAGTGTTCATTGTATGTAAACTTGGTGGTCATGGAACCAAGGTATTCCTTTCTTGCTTTCCGGATACTGCTCTGCTGTTTTCCCTCTACTTTTCTAATTATCCTTCCTGAAACTCCACCTTCTTTATTTTGGTTTTTGATAGCTTATTTTGGCAGCAGTGACAAGGGTCACTTGGAGAAGAAGATCCAAAAGGATCTTCAAGTAGGAAAGTCAGTTAAGAGACTCTTGAGATAAGTGATAGAGTAGCGAGGGTCCAAATGAAGGTGGTGGCAGTGGGAATGGAAATGAAACAAATGCAAGGTCAATTCCAGAGACTCAGTCACTTTAGCAGGGATTGAAGCGATAGAGAGATGTCAATGATACTTATTAGATAGAGATCTTTGAGGACAAGGGCTCTGTTATCTCTGTTTTCTCAGTGCCTGCGAATGGCACCTGACACATATTGGGAACTCAAAACGTTCCAGTTAAAACAATTAAATTATGCAACTACCAGATATAGAGAGTAAAGAGACTAGATTTTTTTCATTGAATAAGGGTCAATTTAGTATTGGATATGAATATTGGATAAATTGGATACTGAAGATGCTGTAGATACCTCTGTGTATTAAGTTGTTTTACACAAACAAACTGCTGACTCCTTATACTCTAGAACAGCACTATCTAATATAACTTTCTACAGTGAAGGAAATGATCAATATCTGTACCTCCCAATATGGTAGTCTCTAGCCATATGTAGCTTTTGAACACTTGAAACGTGTTTAGTGCAACTGAGGAGCTGAATTTTTAATCTTATTCCATTTTACCATATTAAAATTAAAATTTAAACAACCACATGTGAAGACTGGCTACTATATTGGAGAGTGTAGCCCTAGAGATCCATCAACAAACTGCCATTTTTACCTCTGAGGAAACTTGAAACTCCTAGCCTATAGCCTTAGGATGTGGTTGTTCCTATAGGCAACATTTCAAATCAAATAGAAGACAAGCTTGTTTAGAGACCTCTTCAACATTTTTGAATGGATACTTGTTATCTATTTTCTATAAATATCAGTTGAAACTCCAGAGACAGTGCATATTTTACATTACCTATCTGGACCAATCTAGAAAGTTGCAAAATGTTCACTTTTGTGAATGCATATAAGAAAACCAAATAAAAGCATAATAACAAAGTATGTAGATTGTAGCAGATCTGCACACATACTCCTAGCTTTCCATTCATATATTGCCACTTTTTTAAAATTGAGGAATAATTGACGTGTAACATTATATTAGTTTCAGGTGTACAGCATAATGATTTGTATACACTGCTAAATGATCACCACAATAAGTCTAGTTACCATCCATCACTATTCAAAGTTAAAAAATTTATTTCTTTGTGATGAGAACTTTTACTCTCTTAACAACTTTCAAATATGCCATAAAATATTATTAACTGTAGTCACCATGCTGTACATCACATCCTCATGACTAACTTATTTTATAACTGGAAATTTGTACATCTTGAACCCCTTTGTCCATTTTGCCTGCCCCGCCCACCCCCCATCCTGTCTGGCAACCACCAATATGTTCTCTGTATATATGACTTTTGCTTTGTTTTATTTTGTTGTTCGTTTTTTTTTTTGCTGTTGTTGTTGCCTTTTAGATTCCATATATAAGTGAAATTATATGGTATTTATCTCCTTCTGCATGACATATTACCATCTAGATCCATCCATGTTGTCACAGATGGCAAGACTTCATTCTTTTTTCTGTCTAATCTTCCATTGTATTTGTATACCAATCTTCTTTGTCCATTAATCTATCAATGGACACTAAGATTGTTTCCATATCTTGGCTATTGTAAATAACGCTGCAATGAACAAAGAGGCACATATATCTTTTCAAATTATCTTTTCAAATTATCTTTTCAAAATTTCAAAAGAAATTTTGTTCTCTTCAGATAAATACCCAGAAGAGGAATTGCTGAATCATATGGTAGTTCTATTTTTAATTTTTTGAGGAACATCCATACTGTTATCCATACTGGCTGGACCAATTTACATTCCTACCAACAGGACATGACAGTTGCCTTTTCTCTACATCCTTGCCAACATTTGTTATTTGATGTCTTTTTAAGAACAGCTTTTCTGACAGGTTTGAGGTGATATCTCATTGTGGTTGTGATTTGCATTTCCCTGATAAACAGTGAAGTTGAGCATCTTTTAATGTGCCTATTGGTCATCTGTATATCTTCTTTGGAAAAATGTCTATTCATGTCCTCTGGCCATTTCTTAATCCAGTTTTTTGTTTCTTTGAGGTTGAGTTTTATGAGTTCTTTGTATTTTTGGATATTAAATACTTATATATGATTTGCAATTTTTTTCCATTCAGTAGGTTGCTTTTTCATTTTTTGATGTTTTGTTTGCTGTGCAGAAGCTTTTTAGTTTGATAAAGTTCCACTTGTTTATTTTTGCTTTTGTTGCCTTTGCTTTTGGGGTCAGATCCAAATAATCATTTCCAAGACAAATGTCAAAGTGTTACTGCCTATGTTTCCTCCTAGAAGTTTTATGGTTTCAGGTCTCATATTCATGTCTTTAATCCATCTTGAGTTAATTTGTGTGTAAACTGTAAGATGGTAGTCTAGTTTTATTCTTTTGAATATGGCTGTCCAGTTTTCTCAGCGCTATTTATTGAAGAGACTGTCCTTTCCCCATTGTGTATTCACACCTCTTTTGTCATACATTAATTGACCATGTGCATGGGATTATTTCTACACTCTTGATTCTGTTCCATTCATCTATGTGTCTGCTTTTATGCCAATACCATATTTTTTGATTATTGTAGCTTTGTAATATAGTTTGAAATCAGGGAGCATGATGCCCCCAACTTTGTTCTTCTTTCTCAAGATTGCTTCAGCTATTCAGGGTTTTTTTTGTATCCATAGAAATTTTAGGATCTTTTTGTTCTATTTCTGTGAAAAAAGTCATTGATTTTGAGAGGGAATGCATTGCATCTGTAAATTGCTTTGAGTAATATTGATATTTTAACAGTATGAATTCTTCCAATCCATAAGCACAGAATACCTTTCCATTTATTTGTGTCTTCTTCAATTCCTTTCATCAGTGTATTATAGTTTTCAGTGTATAGGTCTTCCATTTCCTTGGTCAAATTTACTTCTAGCCATATTATTCTTTTTCATGCACTAGTAAATAGAATTGTTTTCTCTGCAACCCAAGAAGAGAGGCCTTGGAAGAAACCAAATCTGTTGACACCTTGATCTTGGACTTCTAGCCTCCAGAACTGTGAGAAAATTAATTTTTGTTGTTTAATCTACACACTCCATGGTGTCTTAGTCCATTTGGTCTGCTATAACAGAAATTCCATAGATGGGTGGCTTATAAACAACAGGGAATTTATTTCTCACAGTTCTGGAAGCTGGAAGACCAAGATCAAGATGATGGTTGATTTAGTATCTGGTGAGGACCCACTTCTTGGTTCACAGACAACCATATTTTTGCTGTGTCCTCACATGGTATAAGGGAGCTCAGGATGTGCCCTTCACATAGTGGTAGAAAAAGGTTGACTCTAGATTACATTGGTAAAAACAATTTTTTAGCTTTAAGTGCAGCTTTAAGTGCAGTAGATGTTATTACAGATTGGCACAAGGGCATAGGGAAATGTAAAGTTTGGGTCTTCCAAAGCCTCCAGAATGAGTCATAAGTCAATTTGTATAGACTTTAAAATGGTAAGTAGTTTAGGTCAAAAGACAAAAATGTGTCCAGAGCTTCCTATGCAAATATCAAGGATGTCCCATACTCCTTTGTCACTCACTTCATATATAGTTGCCTTAAGAATGCAGGATAATTTCATGTATTTATACTTAGTGAAGATGGGCACAGCTGGTAACCAGCTTCCTTGTATCATTTTTAACCCAGTAGTTAAAAAGATGAGAATTGTTGGAAAAAGTTCGTCTAAAGTTCTCATAAAAGCAGACAAAAAAACACCTGGAATCCTTTAATGCAGTTTAAAAATCATTTATATTCAAGTTATTTGGAATATGTAATATATAAAACATTAGACAATATCTAATGTACCATTTGTTATTGAAAATTGACTAAAGGATTTTCAATTTATAAAATAAATATTGACATAATCTCAGCTCTAGTATTGTTTCATGCTGTTGCTGCTGTGATGGTGCAATACCATGTTAATATCAATGGTATAATTTAGTGTCTTCTAAATGTATCTTTATTTGTCAATGTGTTGCTCATCATTTTACAAATTACAGTTCTGTAATGGTGAGATAATTCATATCTTAGACATAGTGCTAAAATGATGAAGTGTTTCTGTTGTTGCTCAGCAATTGATCTTCCAAAATTTTGCATTTTCTGGTATTAATCATGTTTATGGGCCCAATGTTACTATAAAGAATTCTCAGTGTTGCAATGTGGTTACTTTCATCATTTATTAAGATACTCTCCTCATCCCCCTCCGCCATTCTTTTTCATTACAGCATAACAACGTCATATTGATTTTAATTGGAATTTCAAATTTGTGAATGCTAAATTATGTCAATGCACCAACCATAAAATACCTCCCTGCTCTTAGGCAGTGACTAAACAACAGCAAACATCTGGATGAAAAGAGAGAACAACTGGTGTAATCATAAGAGTGTTGCAT
Organism: Orcinus orca; assembly: GCF_937001465.1. Classification (NCBI taxonomy): domain Eukaryota; kingdom Metazoa; phylum Chordata; class Mammalia; order Artiodactyla; family Delphinidae; genus Orcinus; species Orcinus orca. The sequence goes on from NC_064580.1 coordinate 76,045,445, forward strand.
GATATAGGAGCACCTCAATACATAAGGCAAATACTAACAGCCATAAAAGGGGAAATCGACAGTAACACATTCATAGTAGGGGACTTAAACACACCACTTTCACCCATGGACAGATCATCCAAAATGAAAATAAATAAGGAAACACAAGCTTTTAATAATACATTAAACAAGATGGACTTAATTGATATTTATAGGACACTCCATCCAAAAACAACAGAATACACATTTTTCTCAAGTGCTCATGGAACATTCTCCAGGATAGATCATATCTTGGGTAACAAATCAAGCCTTGGTAAATTTAAGAAAATTGAAATTGTATCAAGTATCTTTTCTGACCACAACGCCATGAGACTAGATATCAATTACAGGAAAAGATCTGTAAAAAATACAAACACATGGAGGTTAAACAATACACTACTTAATAATGAAATGATCACTGAAGAAATCAAAGAGGAAATCAAAAAATACCTAGAAACAAATGACAATGGAGACACAACAACCCAAAACCTATGGGATGCAGCAAAAGCAGTTCTAAGGGGGAAGTTTATAGCAATACAAGCCCACCTTAAGAAGCAGGAAACATCTCGAATAAACAACCTAACTTTGCACCTCAAGCAATCAGAGAAAGAAAAACAAAAAAAACCCAAAGCTAGCAGAAGGAAAGAAATCATAAAAATCAGATCAGAAATAAATGAAAAAGAAATGAAGGAAACAATAGCAAAGATCAATAAAACTAAAAGCTGGTTCTTTGAGAAGATAAACAAAATAGATAAACCACTAGCCAGACTCATCAAGAAAAAAAGGGAGAAGACTCAAATCAATAGAATTAGAAATGAAAAAGGAGAGGTAACAACTGACACTGCAGAAATAAAAAAGATCATGAGAGATTGCTACAAGCAACTCTATGCCAATAAAATGGACAATCTGGAAGAAATGGACAAATTCTTAGAAATGCACAACCTGCCAAGACTGAATCAGGAAGAAATAGAAAATATGAGTAGACAAATCACAAGCAGTGAAATTGAAACTGTGATTAAAAATCTTCCAACAAGCAAAAGCCCAGGACCAGATGGCTTCACAGGCGAATTCTATCAAACATTTAGAGAAGAGCTAACACCTATCCTTCTCAAACTCTTCCAAAATATAGCAGAGGGAGGAACACTCCCAAACTCCTTCTATGAGGTCACCATCACCTTGATACCAAAACCAGACAAGGATGTCACAAAGAAAGAAAACTACAGGCCAATATCACTGATGAACATACATGCAAAAACCCTCAACAAAATACTAGCAAACAGAATCCAACAGCACATTAAAAGGATCATACACCATGATCAAGTGGGGTTTATTCCAGGAATGCAAGGATTCTTCAATATATGCAAATCTATCAATGTGATAAACCATATTAAAAAATTGAAGGAGAAAAACCATATGATCATCTCAATAGATGCAGAGAAAGCTTTTGACAAAATTCAACACCCATTTATGATAAAAACCCTGCAGAAAGTAGGTATAGAGGGAACTTTCCTCAACATAATAAAGGCCATATATGACAAGCCCACAGCAAACATCATCCTCAATGGTGAAAAACTGAAAGCATTTCCACTAAGATCAGGAACAAGACAAGGTTGCCCACTCTCACCACTCTTATTCAACATAGTTTTGGAAGTTTTAGCCACAGCAATCAGAGAAGAAAAGAAAATAAAAGGAATCCAAATCGGAAAAGAAGAAGTAAAGCTGTCACTGTTTGCAGATGACATGATCCTATACATAGAGAATCCTAAAGATGCTACCAGAAAACTAGTAGAGCTAATCAATGAATTTGGTAAAGTGGCAGGATACAAAATTAATGCACAGAAATCTCTGGCATTCCTATATAGTAATGATGAAAAATCTGAAAGTGAAATCAAGAAAACACTCTCATTTAACATTGCAACAAAAAGAATAAATATATAGGAATAAAGCTACCTAAGGAGACAAAAGACCTGTAATCAGAAAATTATAAGACACTGATGAAAGAAATTAAAGATGATACAAATAGATGGAGAGATATACCATGTTCTTGGATTGGAAGAATCAACATTGTGAAAATGACTCTACTACCCAAAGCAATCTATAGATTCAATGCAATCCCTATCAAACTACCACTGGCATTTTTCACAGAACTAGAACAAAAACTTTTGCAAATTGTATAGAAACACAAAAGACCCCGAAGAGCCAAAGCAATCTTGAGAACGCAAAAAGGAACTGGAGGAATCAGGCTCCCTGACTTCAGACTATACTACAAAGCTACAGTTATCAAGACAGTATGGTACTGGCACAAAAACAGAAATATAGATCAATGGAACAGCATAGAAAGCCCAGAGATAAACCCACGCACATATGGACACCTTATCTTTGATAAAGGTGGCAGGAATGTACAGTGGAGAAAGGACAGCCTCTTCAATAAGTGGTGCTGGGAAAACTGGACAGGTACATGTAAAAGTATGAGATTAGATCACTCCCTAACACCATACACAAAAATAAGCTCAAAATGGATTAAACACCTAAATGTAAGGCCAGAAACTATCAAACTCTTAGAGGAAAACATAGGCAGAACACTCCATGACATAAATCACAGCAAGATCCTTTCTGACCCACCTCCTAGAATAATGGAAACAAAAACAAAAATAAACAAATGGGACCTAATGAAACTTCAAAGCTTTTGCACAGCAAAGGAAACCGTAAACAAGACCGAAAGACAACCCTCAGAATGGGAGAAAATATTTGCAAATGAAGCAACTGACAAAGGATTAATCTCCAAAATTTACAAGCAGCTCATGCAGCTCAATAACAAAAAAGCAAACAACCCAATCCAAAAATGGGCAGAAAACCTAAATAGACATTTCTCCAAAGAAGATATACAGACTGCCAACAAACACATGAAAGAATGCTCAACATCATTAATCATTAGAGAAATGCAAATCAAAACTACAATGAGATATCATCTCACACTAGTCAGAATGGCCATCATCAAAAAATCTAGAAACAATAAATGCTGGAGAGGGTGTGGAGAAAAGGGAACACTCTTGCACTGCTGGTGGGAATGTGAATTGGTTCAGCCACTATGGAGAACAGTATGGAGGTTCCTTAAAAAACTACAAATAGAACTACCATATGACCCAGCAATCCCACTACTGGGCATATACCCTAAGAAAACCAAAATTCAAAAAGAGTCATGTACCAAAATGTTCATTGCAGCTCTATTTACAATAGCCCAGAGATGGAAACAACCTAAGTGCCCATCATCGGATGACTGGATAAAGAAGATGTGGCACATATATTCAATGGAATATTACTCAGCCATAAAAAGAAACGAAATTGAGCTATTTGTCATGAGGTGGATAGACCTAGAGTCTGTCATACAGAGTGAAGTAAGTCAGAAAGAGAAAGACAAATACCATATGCTAACACATATATATGGAATTTAAGAAAAAACAATGTCATGAAGAACCTAGGGGTAAGATAGGAATAAAGACACAGACCTACTGGAGAACAGTCTTGAGGTTATGGGGAGGGGGAAGGGTGAGCTGTGACAGGGCGAGAGAGAGTCATAGACATATACACACTAACAAAGGTAGTAAGGTAGATAGCTAGTTGGAAGCAGCCGCATGGCACAGGGATATTGGCTTGGTGCTTTGTGACAGCCTGGAGGGGTGGGATAGGGAGTGTGGGAGGGAGGGAGACACAAGAGGGAAGACATATGGGAACATATGTTTATGTATGACTGATTCACTTTGTTATAAAGCAGAAACTAACACACCATTGTAAGGCAATTATACCCCAATAAAGATGTTAAAAAAAAAAAAGAGTGTTGCATGTTTTCAATAAACACACCAAACCTCAACATGATCAAGGGAATGATTTCTGGTCCATTAAGCCAATCTATCAATTCAACTAATTTGCCTATCTTTGAGCTTCCATGCATGTTAACTGAATGGCTTAAAGCAGAAACTGAACAATTAGCTACTTATTTCTTCCCTGTTTGATTGGAAAAACTTTGTTTTTATAAGTATGACCAAGTACTCCTCGGCCTTTATATATGCTGATGGAGAATCTAGTGTTTCCTTGTCTGAAACTTGTCTAATTGGAAATTGGCCAAGTCTCCCACTTTTGGATTAGAAATTGACTTTGGCCACAAGACGACTTGAAAGTGTCCAGCAGAGGGGATTGATTCCCAGAAGTGGGATAAGAGCAGATGAATGGGTAAAAAGGTTAAAAAACCAAAGCAAACAAACAAATAAAAACCTCCCAGAGATTCTAGCAGTTTGCTTAAATAAATTTTAAATCCTCAGGGAGAACACCACTTTGCCTTGAAAATATTTCCCTAAAAAGTCTACAACTCTAAAAACTGATTTTGCAAATGTGATACTTGAAAGCAATAGTATAAACTAAGTAAATACTCTATTTTATAAATAAAAACATTCAACCTCTTTGACCCAGAAATCACACTCTAGGGAATTGATTGAGTCTAAGGAAATATTCAAATGAATGTTTTTATTACAGTAAATTTATAATAGTGACAAATTTGAAACAAACGTATAATCCAATGTTTAATAAATTATAGTACATTAACTCAGTAGACTGCTATGTAGCCATTACACTTTGTAAATCTGATACCTGAAGCAACATGGCAGAGATGTTTATAATGTATAAATGAGTATCTATATGAACAAAGCCTAGGAGGGAACTCAAAGAAGTGAAAAAATTTACAATGTTGAATGTTAGGAATATGAGCACCTTGATTTCTTTCTACTTTTTTCTTAAGCCAGTAAGTGCACATATTTTACAGAATGCCCAAGATCCCCAGGCCTAAATCTCTCTACAAAACAGGGTCAATGTTTTGGCAATCAGATGGGATAGAGTCAGCCATGTGGAGATGCTAATGTCACAATTCCAGCATGGGAATAAGAACAGAACCACTGATCTCTGAATTAATGAAATACATCAAGTGAATAGATGGGGCTGCCCACACAACCATTTTGTTTTCTAAAGCAAGACTGTGTGCTACTGCAGTGATTGGAATTCAACCCCTACCCCTCTGTTTAAAGTATTCTTCTTAAAAAGATGCCCTGGAAATAATTTTGTGGCTGTTTCCTATATGCTTTTAAGCAATGGTTCTGCCCCACAGTATGCTAAGTGCCAGATGAAATAGCTATGCCACTGTAGATTATTATGATGATATAGTATAGTAGTCTGCATTTATGCATACTTTACTTCACTCTCTAGCATGGATGATCAAAGTAAAGCACAATTTCAAATTAAGAGCTGTGGTTTTATGTTTTATCCCTCTTATTTTGTATAAAAGCCTGCTGTGTATGAAGAGATTAACTTTTTGAGGGCTGGATCTGAAAACAAAATAACTGATCATTTTGTATCTTAAAACATATTTTTGCATGTCATCATGCTCTTATGAATGTGTTCTTTTTGAGTGAATAGCAACTGCTTTTCATTAAGATATAGCACACATATGTTAGAGGGTTGGAAGGAGAGGCAGTAGTGTTCAGTTAAAGGCCTTCAAAATATAAATGCTTTCAAAAGTTATTCATTATGCTTCCAGATTTTTTAGACTACCTGTAAGGCAAGTGAGCCTATATTATTAGTGAAAGCTGTTTAGTTTTCCCAGAGTCAGCTTAAATCCAAGGCTATTGAAAGTTTTTGAAACCATCATAAAAAATGAGTCACTTATGTTTAATAATAATTTTCTATATAGTAATATTAATAATTACAACCCTAAAAAGGGAGTTTAAAAATCCTTCTCTTGGAAAGTTGTTAACTTGCAATCTGTTTATATGAATGTTTTTCAGGTGGAAGTGACTCTTCCTGGGATAAGGATAAGATGCAGTCTCCTCTTGCTGCTCCTGGACCCCAACATGGAATTGCTCATGCAGCCCTGGCTGGCCAGTCAGGCCTTGGAGGAGCTCCTACCCTCAATCCACTGCAGCAGAACCAGTTGCTGGCCAATAGTATGTATACTGTACTTACCAAATTTGGTGTGTAAGAAAAATACCACCCAAGACCCACTGAACAACTTGCAATACCAGGGATGGTTTATTTCTCTTCGATAAGGTTTAACAATTTGAAGTTAGGAAGGTAGATAAAGAGGAATTCATTTGAAAGTGTGAGGTTTTTAGAACAGAGATATATTGAGTGGCCGTATAACAGAGTAGAGGTACACAGGAGGCTATGTAAGAGAGTAGTTAAGAATTCTGGCTATAGTCACATAAACTTGGGTTTGAATTCCACATCTTTTGAATTCTGTATCACTGTCTGGCTCTGGAGAAGTCAGATAACTTTTCCAAGTCTCAGTTTCCACAACTGAAAAATAGGAATAAAAGTACACCTAGGCATTAAGGTTATTGAGAAGGCTAAAAATAATTAAGGAAAAACTGTTAGCAGTGACTTGCATATAGTAAGTACTTATTACTCAGTAGTCAAACTACAGCTGAATTATACAAATTCAGGTTTAGATAATGTCTTTAGGAGCTTCAAAGACTCAGAAATCTTTCTGTAGGAAAGCAGGCCTTATATATCTTGCTTAGCTAAAATCTTACTTTCCTTACAGACAGAAAATCTGGGAGAAGAATTCCATTATTCCTTTCTCTGAGACTTTCATCCCCCCACTAGAATTAAGGCAACAGAGGAATTCTGAGATATTTTAACATGATGTCCTAAATCTTAATGAAATTCATCAGTCATTAAGCATATAAAATAAGTTATGGTTTCATCCTTTAAGGAGATTATAATCTAAAGGGTGAAATGTCTCATAAAAAATGTAATGTTAAGCAAAGACAAATAAAATGAATGTCAGAAAAGTTGTAAATATTATAAATCAAAACCAACTGATTAAGATAGACTTATGTCATAAAGAGGGGAAACCTAGAGGACTTCTTGTTTCTGGTCTGACATGTAAAGAGCTTATAAGTTGTCATTCTTGTCCTCACAACAAGAAAAAAGTGGACAGTCTGAAAATCAATAGCTCTTTTAAATCCATCAGAGATTGAGTACACGGGGTACAGTTAACCCCCAAACTGGATAGATTGGCAGATACAGAGAATCACAGATTATAGGGAGCAGAAGCCAGAGCTAGAGCCTGGTAGAAGTATTTAAAGAGTAATTGAGTTATTTCTGAAGATTCAGAGTGAATCTAGCTTGAGAGATAAAGATTCCTGGGGGCCCACACTTAGGGGGTCCCTACAGTTTCATGAGTTTTACCTCCAGAACCCTATGAAGTTCTCAGGATGAAGACTTGAGAAAATTGTCCTCATGCTTCTAGAAGAGGAGAGAAAAAATAACCATTTCAAAATATGTCCAGAATGTTCTGTCCTCCTTAACAGAGGCCCATCCTCAAAGGAAACTACTTTACCAGAGCTTAAACTATTTACTTTCACCACAGCCTGACTTGGGGGAAGGGATACAGTAAACTCCAGTACCCTGTAGACATTGATGCGAGGGAATAGAGATACAAAACTCCAGCCCCTTTAGTTTTTCATGTGGGGAAAGAGAAATACTCAACTCTAGTCCCCTCTAGTCTTCCTGTCTCACCTAAGAGGGCAAAAAGGCAGAAAAGAACTTGCGAAAGTCACAGCCCAAGGCCACAGTCTCACTAGGAGACTGAGACTTGATCACAGGATTATAGACCATTTCTTCTCTCTACACATTAGGGCTCTGCCTAATAACAGGATGTTACAACTGAAAGAACAGAATGCCTCAGAAAGCCTCTAGGTAAAAACAAAGACAACAGGGAAGATAGGAAAATATAGCTGCTAATATGACAACTACAGCAAACAGTAAACAGTCTAACTCCTTGCCAATAAACATAAAATTTCCCAATAAAGGTCTGTTTATGTCACTTCCCTTTACCCAATACACAATTTCTGGCTTTAAACAAGAAAATTGCAAGGCATGTAAAAGGCAAAAAACACAGTATGAAGAGAGAAAGCAAGTGACAGTACCAGAATTACATATAGCAGATATTTTAGAATTATCAGACTAGGAATTTTAAATAACTATGATTAATATACTAAGAGAATGGGAAAAGTGGAAAACAAAAGTATTCATGGAAATTTTAAGCAGAGAAAGGGAAAATCTAAGCATCAAAAGGAAATACTGAAAATCAAAAATACTCCAATAAAATGAAAAATGCCTAAGATGGGCTCATCAGGGTCAAGGCAAGGATTAGGAAACTTGGAGATATGTCAAAAGAAACTTCCCAAACTGAAAAAACAAAGCAAAAATGAATGAAAAAAAAAAACAGAACAGCATATCCAAGAACTGTGTGGCAATTACAAAAGGTGTAGCACACATGTAATGGAAATACTAGAAGGACAAGATTGAGGGAAAGGAAGAGAAGAAATATTTGAAGTAACAATGGCCGAAAATTTTCCCAGATTAATGAGAGATTCCAAACTACAGACCCAGAAAGCTTACAAAACACTAAGAAAGATACATATTAACAAATCTACTGCTATGCATATTATAGTCAAAATGGAAAATCAAAAAGAAAAAATCTTGAAGGAAGACAGAGAGAAAAAAAAAACTCCTTACACGTACAGGAACAAAGAGAAGAATTACTTTAGACTTACTTTCAGAAACCAGGCATTGAAGAATAGAGTGGTGTGAAATTGTTGATGATGAAAGAACACATTCCACCAACCTAGAATTTTGTATCCAGTGAAATTTTCCTTTAAAAGTGAGGAAATAAAGACTTCCTCAGATGAACAAAAGTTAAAGGAATTTGTTACCATACCACCAGATCTGCCCTGTAAAAAATGTTAAAAGAAAGTCTTCAGAGAGAAGGAAAATGGTATAGGTCAGAAAGTTGGATCTACAGAAAGAAAGGATGAGAGTTAGAGAAGGAATAAATTAAGGTAAATTATATGTGTGTGTGTGTGTGTGTGTGTGTGTGTGTGTGTGTGTGTATATATATATATATATATATATTCTTAATTGAACAAATAAACTGTTCCAAATAACAATAACAATGATATATTGGGTGATTATACTTTATGGATAAGTGAATAAGTGATATAAATGACAGTGATATTATAAAGGACAGGAGGGAGGAATTGGAAATACTCTGCTATAAGGTAACTTCACCACCCATGAAATGGCTTAGTGTCATTTGAAAGCAGATTTAAATAAGTTGTAAAATGTATATTACAAACTCCAGGGAAATCACTTATTTTTTTTTAAATAAGTATAATTAACATGATAAAAGAGGAGAGAAAAATGAGTCATATAAAATGGTCAGTTAACACCAGAGAAAACAACAAAAGAGTGGAAGACAAGATTAAAAAAAAGAAAAAACAAGGACATGAATAGAAAACAGTAACAAATATGATAGCTACCTATCCAACTATCATAATCACTTTAAATATGATTGGTCTAAATACACCAATTAAAGACATAGACTGGCCTATGAATATTAGTGACCTGGGTTATTGATGATTTTGCTTGTACTCAAAATACTTCTTGTGTAATCAGGTATCAAGTAAAAGAAAAGCAAAAAAAAGCAAAAGCAGCAACAGCAAAAAGTAAAAATAATGGAGACACAGTAGATAAGAAAACTCAGGAGCCAGCCATGCTGAGAACCACCCTCCCACCAGTGGGCTGGCACAATCCCTGGGACTGCCTGAGCAGTGCAGCCAGCCCAGCCCTACACACCAGTGAGCTTGAAGCCATTGCACAAGGAAAGGCCTGGCAGCCAAATGGGCTGGTGACTAACCTCACCTACCAGTGTGCCCATAGTAGTTGAACCCATCACAACAGAAAGGCTCATGCAGCCCACACAGAAGTCACTCCTAGAGCACATAGCTCTGCCAACCAGAAGGTTTATGCTGCTGTGCCCCATAGGACGTCTCCTATAAAAGGCCAATTTTCCAAAATCAGGAAATGTAACCAACCTACTTAATACATAGAAATATACATAGAAAATTAGGCAAAGTGAGGAGACAGAGGAATGTGTTCCAAACAGAGAAACAAGACAAAACCACAGAAGAAGAACATAGCAAAGTGGAAACAAGCAATCTACCCAATAAAGAGTTCAACTTAATAATCATAAAGATGCTCAATGAAGTCAGGAGAAGAATAGATGATCACAGTGAGAAGCTTTACAAATAGTTAGAAAATATAAAGGAGAACTAAACAGAAATGAAGAATACAATAACCTAAATAAAAAAATGCACTAGAAGGGATCAATAGTAGATTAGATGATACAGAGGAATGCATTGGCAAAATGGAAGACAGAGTAGTGGAAATCAGTCAAGCTGAACAGAAAAAAGGAAAATAATTTTAAAAAATGAGAACAGTTTAGAAGACATCTGGGACAACATCAAGCATTCTAACATCAGCATGCTGGGGGGGGGCAGGAGGAAAAGAGAGGGCAGAGAATTTATTTGAATAAATAATAGCTGAAAACTTCCCTACCCTGGGAAAGGAAATGGACATCCAGGTCGAGGAAGCACAGATAGTTCCAGACAAGGTGAAACCAAACAGATCCACACCAAGACAAATTATAATTAAAATGACAAAAAATAAAGAGAAAATCTTAAAAACAGTAATATGCAAGCAGCTGGTTAACTTGAAGGGAACTTCCATAAAACAATCAGACCCTTATCAGCAGAAACTTTGCAGGCCAGAAATGACTGGCATGATGAAAGTGATTAATGGCAAAACCCTACAACCAAGAATAAACAATCTGGTAAGCCTGTCTTTCATATTTGAAGGAGAGATAGTTTTACAGACAAGCAAAAACTAAAGAGTTCAGCACCACTAAAACTGCTTTGCAAGAAATGTTAAAAGAACTCCTTTAAGTGGAAAAGACCACAACTAGAAATATAAAAATTATGAAAGGAAATGTCTCATTGGTAAAGGCAAACATACAGGAAAGGTAGTAGATCAACCACTTAAAAGCTGGTAGTAAGGTTAAAAGATAAAAGTAGTAAAATCATCTATATCCACAATAAGTAGTTAAGTGATATACAAAACAAAAAAAAAGTAAAATATGACATCAAAAACATTACCTGTGAAGGATGGAGAATAAAATGCAGGGTTGTTAGAATCTGTTTGAACTTAAGAGATCATCCACTTAATATATGAACCACATGGTAAAGACAAACCAAAAACCTATAATAGATACACACACAAAAGGAGAAAGTGTTCAAATATAACATTAAAGATAGTCATCAAATCACTAGGGAAGAGAGCAAAAGGTAAGAAAGGAACAAAAGAGAACTTCAAAAACAATCAGAAAACAAAATGACAGTAAGTACATATCTATCAATAATTACTTTAAATGTAAATGGACTAAATATTCCAACCAAGAGAAACAGGTTTGGTTATATTGATTAAAAAACAAGACTCATACATATGCTGCTTATAAGAGACTCACTTCAGATCTAAAGACACATACAGACTGAAACTGAGAGAATGGGGAAAGGTACTTCATGCAGATGGAAATGAAGAAAGCTGGGATAGCAATATTTATATCAGACAACACAGACTTTAAAACAAAGACTGTAGCAAGAGAAAGAAGGGCATTACATAATTATAAAAGGATCAATCCAACAAGTAGATATAACAATTATAAATATATGTGAACTCAATATAAGAGCACCCAAATACATAGCAAATACTATCAAACATAAAGGGAGAAATTGACAGTAACAAAATAATAGTAAGTGACATTTACACCCCATTTACATCAGTGGATCTATCACTCAGACAAAAATCAATAAGGAAACATTGGCCTTAAATGACACGTTAGATCAGATGGAATTAAAAGATACATACATAGAACATGCCATCCAAAACCTGCAGAATAACGTTCTTTTCAAGTGCACATGGAACAGTTTCCAGGATAGATCACATGCTGGGCCACAAACAAGTCCCAATAAATTTAGCAAGGTTGAAATCATATCAAGCATCTTTTCCCACCACAACGCTATGAGACTAGAAATCAGCCATAATGAAATGAACTGCAAGAACACAAAAATGTGGAGGCTACACAATATGCTACTGAACAATCAATGTGTCACTAAGAAATTCAAAGAGGAAATTAAAAATACCTGGAGACAAATGGAAATGGAAAAAAAATCAAAATCTATGGAAAACAAAAGCAATTCTAAGAGGGTTGTTTATAGTGATATAAGTCCATTCCTGGAAAGAAGAAAAATCTTAAACAACTTAACCTTACACATAAAGGAACTAGAAAAAAAAACCCAAAGTTAGTAGAAAGAAAGAAATAATAAAGATCAGAGCAGAAGTAAATGATATAGAGACAAAAATAGTAAAGATCAAGGAAACTAAGAGTTGGTTCTGTTAAAAGGTAAACAACATTGTTAAATCTTTAGGCAGACCCATGAAGAAAAAAAGAGAGAAGACCCAACTAAATAAAATCAACAATGAAAAAGGAGAATTTAAACCAATATCACAGAAATACAAAGGATCCTAAGAGTTTACCTCAAACAATTACATGTCAATAAAATGGACAGCCTAGAAGAAATGGAAAAATTTCTAGAAATGTACAATCTCCCAGGATTGACTCTGAAAGAAATAGAAAATATGACCAGTAAGGAAATCAAATTAATAATAGAAAAACTCTCAACAAATAGAAGTCCAGTACCAGATGGCTTCACAGGTGAATTCTACCATACATTTAAAGAAGAGTGAATGCCTATCATTCTCAAACTATTCCAAAATATTGAAAAGGAAGGAATGCTTCCGAACTAATTCCATGAAGCCAATGTCACACTTATACCAAAATCAGACAAAGACACCACAAAAAATAAAATTAGAGGCCAATATCACTGTTGAACATAGATGCAAAAATTCTCAACAAAATATTAGCAAACTGAATCAGCAATTGATTAAAAAGATCATATACCACGATCAAGTGGAATTTATTACAGGGATACAAGGATGGCTCAATATCTGAAACTCAGTCAACATAATACATCACATTAGCAAAACAAAAGATAAAAATCATCTCAATAGATGCAGAAAAAGCTTTTGATAAAATCCAACATCCATTTATGATTAAAAACTCTTAATAATATTGGTATAGAGGGAAGATATCTCAACATAATGAAGGCCATATATTACAAACCTACATCCAACAGAGTACACAATGGTGAAAAGCTCATAACACTTCATCTAAGGTCAGGAACAAGACAAAGATACCCACTCTTGCCACTTTTATTCAAGATCGTTCTAGTTACAGCAATCAGGTAAGAAAAAATAAATAAAAGGAACCCAAATTGGAAGGGAAGTAAAAACTCACTGTTTGTAAATGATGTGATACTATATAGAGAACACTCTAAAGATACCACCCAAAACTATTAGAGCTAAAAAACAAATTCAGTAAATTTGTAGGAAACAAAATTAATATACAGAAATCTATTGCATTTATATACACTAACGATGAACTATCTGAAAGAGAAGTTAAGAAAACAATTTCATTTGCAATTGCATTAAAAAGAATGAAATACCTAGGAATAAGCCAAACCAAGAAGTTAAAAGTTTTGTACTCAGGAAACTGTAAGATATTGATGAAAGAAATTGAAGATGATACAAACAAATAGAAGGAAACGCTATGCTCATGGATTGGAAAAATTAATATTGTTAAAATGACCATACTACCCAAGGCAATCTACAGATTCAATGCAGACTCTATCAAAATACCCATGGCATTTTTCACAGAACTAGAACAAATAATTCTAAAATTTATATGGAAACACAAAAGACCCCAAAACAATCTTGAGAAAGAAAAACAAAGCTGGAGGTGTCATGCTCCCTGATTCCAAGATGTACTTCAAAGCTACAGTAATCCAAACAGTATGGTACTGGCACAAGAACAGACACATAGATTAATGAAACAGAATAGGGAGCCCAGATATGATCCGAGACTCACATGGTCAATAAATCTCTGGCAAAGGAGGCAAAGTTTACAATGGGAAAAAGACAGCCTCTTCAGTAAATGGTGTTGGGAAACTGGACAGTTACATGGAAAAGAATCAAACTGGACTACTTTCTCACACAATATACAAAAATAAACTCAAAACAGATTAAAGACTTAAAAGTAAAACCTGAAACATAAAACTCTTATAAAAAATCATAGGCAGTAAGTTCTTTGACATCAATCTTAGCAATATATTTTTGGATATGTGTCCTCAGGCAAGAGAAACAAAAGCAAAAATAATCAATTGTGACTACCTAAAACTAAAAAACTTCTACACAGTGAAGGAAACTATTAATAAAATAAAAGTCTGCCTACTGAATGGGAGAAGATATTTATATAAGATATATCTGATAAGGCATTAATATCCAAAACATACAAAGGACTCATTCAGCTCAACATCAAAAAATCACCTGATTAAAAAATGGGCAGTGGACTTGAATAGACATTTTTCCAAAGAAGACATGCAGGTGGCCAACAGATGCATGAAAGTATGCTCAACATCACTAATCATCAGGGAAATGCAAATCAAAACCAAAATGAGATCTCACCTCATGCCTGTCAAAAAGATAAGAAGTAACAAATATTGGCAAGGATTTGGAGAAAAGGAACCCTCATGCACTGTTGATGGAATGTTGATGTAATGTTAATCACTATGTAAAATGATATGGACATTCCTCAAAAAATTGAAAATAGAACTACCATACCATCCAGCAGTTCCACTCCTGGGTATTTATCTGAGGAAACCAAAAATACTAATTTGAAAGAAAAAATATGTACCTAACTTTTCATAGCAGCATTATTTATAGTAGCCAAGATAATGGAAGCCACCTAAATGTCTACAACTGATGAATGGTTAAAGAAGAGGTGAAATATTACTCAGCACTTGAGATCTTGCCATTTCAAGTGCTGAATATTACTCAGCACTTGAAATCTTGCCATATGCAACAATGTGGATGGACCTGGAGGGTATTATGCTTAGAGAAATGTCAGACAGAGAAAGACAAATACTGTATGTTTTCACTTATATGCAAAATTTAAAAAACAAATCAAATTAACAAATACTACAAAACATATACAGACTCACAGATTCAGAGAACAAACTAGTTGTTACCACAAGGGGCAGGTGTTGGGGGAAGGGCAAAATAGGTAATGGGGATTAAGTACAAACTACAGGTTATAAAACAGATAGATCTTAGGGATGTAATGAACAACACAGGGAATAGAGCCAATATTTTATAATAACTTTGTATGGTGCATAATCTATAAAAGTATCGAATCATCAAGTGTACACCTGAAGCTAATATAAAATTGTAAGTCAATTATATTTCAATTTTAAAAAAAGAAATAGCCTAATTAAAAATGGGTCAAAGACCTGAACAGACACCTCATCAAATAAGATATACAGATGACAAATAATCATATGAAAATATACTCAACATCATATGCTATTAGGGTGTTTCAGATTAAAACAAATGAGATACCCCTGCACATCTATTGGAATGGCTAAAATCCAAAACTTCATCAACATTAATTGCTGGTATGGATTTGGAGCAAGAGGAGCTCTCATTCATTGCTGGTGGGAATGCAATATGGGACAGCCATATTGGAAAGCATTTGACAGTTTCTCACAAAGCTAAACTGAGTCCCCCTTGTTTATCAAATGAATTGAAAATTTATGTCCACACAAATATCTACATACCAATGTTTATAGCAGCCCTATTCATAATTGCTAAAAGTTGGAAGCAAACCACAGTGTCCTTCAATAGCTGAATGAGTAAACAAACTGTGGTATATCCATGCCATGGAAGAATAGTTAGCAATAAAAACAAATGAGTTGTGATGCCTGGAAAAGACTAGTGCATATTTCTAAGAGAAACAAAGCCAGTCTGAAAAAAACAAATACTGTATGAGTCCACTTATATGGCATTCAGGAAAAGGCAAATCTATAGAGACATTAAAAGCCAAGTGTAAGAGGAGGGGTGAATAGATGGAGCAGAGGGGATTTTTAAGGCCAGTTAAACTAACTATTCTGTATTATACTGTAATGGTAGATACATGATACTGTGCATTTGTGAAAATCCTTAGAATTTGCAACGCAAAGAATGAACCCTATTGCACATTATGGACAGTAGTTAATAATAATGTATCAATATTGATTCATCCATTGTAGCAAGTGTACCTCACTAATCCATGATGTTACTTAGAGGGGAAACTGCTGGTGGAGGGGAAGTATATGGAAATTCTCTGTAAATTCTGCTCATTTTTTTTCTGTAAACCTAAAACTGCTCTAAAATTAAAGTCCATTGATGAAAAAGAGGAGGAGGACTTTTACCATACCCAAATAAATGTGTTAGAGTGGTAGATTCCAGAGAGAGGCATCAACAAAAGTGAAGGCTAAGGTAAGTTAAAATTGCAGAGAGCTACAACTAGTCCAGAGGGGCTAGAGTAGAGCATACACAGAGGGATATAGTGAGATATCAAAGCTAGAAAGGTATGTTCACATGAAACCAAAGAGCTTATATTTTATTCTAGAGACAGTGAGTAGCCACTGAAAGTCTAAAAATTGGAGTGGAAAGGCAAATTAAATGGCATAGGAAAACCAGGAAGACAGGTTACCTTCTAAGCATGGTGGGATTAGTGCCTGACTGTAGAATGCAATATATCACAGAGGAAAACATGACTTGGAAACCAAATGAATGTGATATTTTAGAGGGAAGATTAGAGTATTATTGAAGTTTGTAACCTTAATGGCTGGGAGGAGGTGGTGCCATGCACTTACATAAAAGTTATAGGAGTTGCCAGAATACCAAGATGCATTAGAAAGAGTGCTTATAGTCGTCTGCCTGATGTCCTTGTGGTTGACAGGAAAGAAAAATTCATTTTGGTGATATTTAAAAAGAGTTTGTCTTCATTACCATTCTATTAAAAGTTGCTGTACATTTCTGACATGTGACTAAATGAGCCAGATTGCTGGAGTGTTGTATACTATTGATGGCTCTTAATGTTTCCAGCTTTGGGAAAAGGTTGACTTACATAATGCAGTATTTGCATATGCTTTGCATGTGCAGCTCAACTGGGGTCACTGTTAAACTTGCCTGTAATATAAATATTAGCTTAAATTCCAGGGTACTATAGTCAATTCATGGTTAGTTATTGTAGGTCATGATATGAAATTGTGACTTTTAAGCACTTCATGGTTATTTGAAATGTTTGATGAATTGTATTTTAAAACTGTCAATGAGCTGTTAAATTCTGTTTGTGGTTTGCATTTAGTTTGCATGTCAATTGGACTTTAAGTAGGCATATGACTTGATACTGTGAATGATGCTGGAAAATTTTGGAGAATGAGGAAAGATTATTATACTGCTAAGGGAAATGTAAACTGAACAAAAGTTTATTTGAGAGGTAAATGGAGGCACTGATGGCTACTTTTCATCTACGGTTTGATCAATTTTCTATTAAAATACTGAGTACATAAAGAAGAATTGGAAGTCTATAATTATCTTGGGTTTGTGGTAAATGAGAAGCTTATATAGAAATCTATGTATGTTATTGATGGTTGCTATTATATGGAGCATAAAGTGAAGGTTCTTAGGGGAAGATAAATAGTGATTAATTTATGTTATGGAATATCCTATCATTATAGCAAAGCTGTATGATGGTTAACGTATAAAATGCATATATATCTAAGTAATTTTGAAAGCTTAACTGAAAATAAACCAATTTAAAACGGGGTGCAGAAATCCATTTTGAATTCAGTGTTTACGCTGTGTTCAGGCTTTAAAGTAATAATCACAGGAAAAAGGTTTCACATCTGAAAAGTATGTTTTGATAGATTGCTCCTAAAAAGGATTCAGAGACTGAGTCATAAGTGAAGTGATGGGGAAAAGTTTAAAATACTTTATCAATATTCTTTGGGGATTTGGAGTCATAGGAAGTATAGAATATGTTTCCTTTCTGGGGTTCCATGCAAAATTTGTTTCTAGCTTTTTTATTATCCTTGTGTAATTCTGATAACAGTGCATTTTGTAGCTATCTTTATCAGAAATATTGGTGATGGTTGTATTCTTTATTTACAAGTTTCTTTAATAGAGATAACCACTTTAATGTATGAGACCTGTTATATCCGGAAGTTTGTTTTATTGTGCTGCTTTTGAAATTGTTTTGTTAATGACTTTAATTCAACCATTATTGTTGAACCCAGGAGATGGACTTCAAATCAATTCACAATGTTTCTTCCTTCTAGCCTCCTTTTTGTCCTAAAAATATGTGTG
This sequence comes from Orcinus orca, assembly GCF_937001465.1. NCBI lineage: Eukaryota > Metazoa > Chordata > Mammalia > Artiodactyla > Delphinidae > Orcinus > Orcinus orca. Next base: position 76,063,718 of record NC_064580.1, read on the forward strand.
TAAAGTGTTTGTATTACTGTTACTGTTGTTTTGAGGAAAGATATTTAAGGGTCCTGTGAATATATTTCCTATAGATTCATCGTTGTACACTTGCTGTTGTGATATGGGAAGCAAGAAAAAATGAGGGGATGGCAAAGAGGAAAAAGAGATGTTATTAACAGTTGATAATTGTGTGCAAGACAAACACAAACATTGCCCATAGTAGAATGTTAATAGTCTGTAACAATTTAGGAAAATTTTAGGCAAGAATGTTTTAGAACATCTGTTAAAGATTGATAGTTTCTGGGCTCATGTCCAAAAGAAGGCAAGATCAAGATAATAGTTTAAAATACATTATAAAGTGCTATGGTTTACTTATTGTAGTCATGTTAACATCCGTAATGTTAGGCTAACTTTCCTTATCCTCTGCTCAAAGGTATTTCTTCACAAATCCCAACCTTATAAGGGGAAAGTAGACAACTATTTTAATTTGTTACCATTTTCGTGATGACATATCTGTGGCTACCACAAGTGTAATGTGGATAGTACTTGAAAGATATTAAGAAATTCAAAATATGTGAGAAATATTTCACATTGCATAAGAAAACAAATGGAATTCTTGACGCTACTCAAAGATATTGGTATTTGTTATTAAACTGGAAAACAGGCTGATATTTTGGTAGGGGAGTTATTCCTTACAGACAAAGATTCCAAATTAGAGCTATACACATTCATTTTAGAGATTTATAACTAAAAGAGTAGGACATATTCCAAATCTTATTTTCTTCAATAATTCTGAAGCCTAGAGAATCTATATCTTATCATACCAGCGCCACTATTATGTCTCCTAAAGAAAGAGTTAAGCTAGAAACTATCTACACATCAGTACATTATAATGTTTAAAAAGAAAGTTACTTCTTTTTGTTAAACAAAGTGATGTTCAGCTGAAAGATTTTTGTTTGTTTTTATAAGTAAAAAAGTTTGAACCTTGAAACTATTTTGGGAGTGAGAGCATGAACAAGGAATATTGTTAAATAAAAGTCTGTGGATATAGGAATATTTTTAAATTATAAAACAATGTTAAATGCCATAAGTACTAGTAATTTCTCAAAGAGATACTAGGATATATTAAAAATTCATTTAAAAAAATTCAACAAGAGTGAAATATAGATTTTTTTTTTACTATTTTATAGGATCAATTTTGATGTGATTTCCCTTTGTCCAAACAATGTAACTAATGTAATAATTTAACATGTGCTGTCTCTTTTAGGACTGGATCTGCCGTTTATGATGATGCCTCATCCCCTACTTCCAGTCAGCTTACCTCCTGCATCAGTTGCCATGGCAATGAATCAGATGAACCATCTCAATACTATTGCCAACATGGCTGCTGCAGCCCAGATTCACAGTCCACTCTCCAGAGCTGGGGCCTCAGTTATAAAGGTAAGAATCATGATTTAGAAGAGGACAAAGGTGTTAATTACATGTAAATGTTGATAAAATAATAGCAATACCACTAGATCTTCAGTAAAAACACACAGCTCATTGACTCAGTTGCCTAGCATAAAGTATTGATGAGTTTGATTTCTGACTAAGCCTGCTAAGGTGTTTTTTGTTTTTTATTTTTGTTATTGTTGTTGTTTGTTTTCATTAAATGACCACAGATATGACCTTTACTTCTAGCTTCCTGTCTTGCATTCATAAGAACAGTGTGTGGCAGGTGTGCCCAGCTAAGGACAGAGTAGAAGAATGTGCAAAATCTATTCCCATTGCTGGTGTGAGACAAAGTAACCACTGCATCTTTTTGGTGTTTGTGATGCGGTTGTGGAGTAGTATATACCATACAAGGCTTATAGTCAGAAAGACCTGAATTTCAATTCTTATTCTGCCAATTAATAGCTGAATGACCTTGGATATGACAATTAACCCTCCTGAACTTGTTTCCACAACTGTAAAATATAGGTGATAGTAATAATCTATACCACTTATTTCATTGGCTGTCTGGAGATAATATGAGTAAAATATAGTTTAAAACTGTGAAACATTAAATAAATACTTATGATAATTTATATCATTATCATCATATTCTAGAATATTTTTTTTCAAAATTTCAGGATAAATGGGTAATGAAACAAAAATAATATTTTATAATCCCCCCTATGTCTCCTATTAGTTTGGCACATGGTCTCTCTGCCCTCCAAGTAACACGTGAACTAAGCTCTTTAATATATTTTTCCTTTTGTTGAGGAGATAATATAAGGGTATATAGGATCAAAAGAGTAGCTAATCTGGGCAACCCTTGATTTGTTCCTTTGTTCCTCCATTTATTCAACAAATATTATTCTCTTGATATTTACACATCACAGAGAGAGAAATACAGGATATGAATAGGACATAATTCCTGACTTCCAGGACTCACAAACTAAATTTAAGACAAACAACAAGTACCATTTAACTTACATAAGACTGTGATGGATAGCATAGAGAGTAACCAAGTATTACCAGAATTTAGAGGAGGGAGAGATCAAACCTAGATTGAAGAAAGAGGGAGCAGGAATCACAAATGGCATTACAGTTGATGGATTTGAGCTGGGCCTTGAAATATTGATATGATTGTAATAGATGTACATGGGAGTAAAAGAAGTGAAGGCAGAAGAAATGTGAGATTCTAGACATTTTTGTTCCATTTTAAATTAGCTTCCAGTTTGTGGGACTTCTAAAACAATGAAGAATGGATAAAGAAGATGTGGCACATATATACAATGGAATATTACTCAGCCATAAAAAAAATGAAATTGAGTTATTTGTAGTGAGGTGGATGGACCTAGAGTCTGTCATACAGAGTGAAGTAAGTCAGAAAGAGAAAGACAAATACCATATGCTAACACATATATATGGAACCTAAGAAAAAAAATGTCATGAAGAATCTAGGGGTAAGACAGGAATAAAGACACAGACCTACTAGAGAATGGACTTGAGGATATGGGGAGGGGGAAGGGTAAGCTGTGACAAAGTGAGAGAGTCACATGGACATATATACACTACCAAACATAGAATAGATAGCTGGTGGGAAGCAGCTGCATAGCACAGGGAGATCAACAAGGTGCTTTGTGACCACCTAAAGGGGTGGGATAAGGAGGGTGGGAGGGAGGGAGACACAAGAGGGAAGAGATATGGGAACATATGTATATGTATAACTGATTCACTTTGTTGTAAAGCGGAAACTAGCACACCATTGTAAAGCAATTATACTCCAATAAAGATGTAAAAAAAAAAAGAGAAAATTTAAAACATAACTTTGTAGGAAAGGAAAACTGATAAATTTTTATTAAGCTCCATATGTATTTCCATGGCCAAGAGGCATTGTACTTCCTGTAAAGATTGTGGTCCTCAGTGAACTAGTCTACCCCAGCTAATCAGAGCTCTGTTTGAATACTTGATCAGAACGTAAACCAGGAATCTGAGTTGTCTTTGAGACAAAAAATCACCCATGAACATTATTTAAATGATGGAGTAGGGGCTTCCCTGGTGGCGCAGTGGTTGAGAGTCCACCCGCTGATGCAGGGGACACGGGTTCGTGCCCCAGTCCAGGAAGATCCCACATGATGTGGAGTGGCTGGGCCCTTGAGCCATGGCCGCTAAGCCTGCGCGTCCGGAGCCTGTGCTCCGCAACGGGAGAGGCAACAACAGTGAGAGGCCCGTGTACCGCAAAAAAAAAAAAAAAAAAAAGATGGAATAAGTTTCCTATGATTTTGAAACTGGATGGCTACTATATAAATGTGACCCCACACAAAACAGGGAAACTCTATTATGAAAAAAACCATGATTTACAGTAATGGAATTGTCATGCTTACTTTGAAATGATGAAAAAATACTCTCAATAGAGGCATGATTATGGCTCTTCAGAAGTACCTTTGTTTACTTTCTTAATGACCATTACTCAGAATGAATCAGCTACATTTTGATTGAATGTTTGGGACTTTTGATAGCTTTGTGATGAATTTGGATCAAAGAGGCACTTGGGGACGGAGTTCATGACTAGTATTTGGCTATTGGTGGAGATAACGATTGAAATGGAAAGGATAATTATCTTTTCCTTTAATAATCCAAATATTGTTAATGTATAAAAGCAATATAGCTATATTTTTGTTTATTGCTGATTTGTCTATTTCATATGCAACCTATTTTAAGAGGAAGTTAGAACCTTCACAAACACAATTGGATGCTGTTTTGTAAAAGTTGCCATGGATCACATGGTTATTTAAGTCCTGCAATTATGCAGAAACCATTTTACGCTGAAGAAAATTACATCTACTTTCATATAGTTATTTTGACTAAAGTCAGTTGAAAACAAAATATTTATTTTGCATTCCTTTTGATAAATTTCTCTGCAAATCTATTGAAATAGATTTCCATCAGAGGATGAGAAGGAAATAAAAAAATTTTTTACAGAGTTGATTTCAGTGAATATGTAGTGAGAAGTTTTTAATATAATTGCCAAGTTTTTCTTGTTTATTTTTGAAAAGATGCTATTGTATGATAGTAACATTATTAGTTTTAAAATAATAATTCACAGGAACTAGCATAACAAAAATAATTGAATTAATTGACAAATTAGGTGTTCATATGTTAAAACCTCACCCCTTCTTTTAAGAACTGTTATCAATATGATACTATGTGGTACCCAATTCTATGGACAGAAATTTCACACCTCTGTTGATCTATATTTCAACAGAAATTTGTTTTCAATGTGCTTCTTGGTGAAGCACGTTTTCAAAGTTCAATCTATTAAAATATCACATGCAGTGGGCAAACCTATGAATTGAGAGTTTATCATGTACTACTACTTGTCACATACAGGAACTATTAAAAAAACACATTTTCTCTATTACATTTACAGATTATTTTTATCCTGGTAGTTTGTCATAAAAAAACAGGTATTTAAATTTGTATTACTCATTGTAATTACTCACAAAATATTTGCATTGAAGTCATCAGACCTTTTATATTATATTTACCATTTAGAGGTAAACTGTCCTTCCAAAATTTGAATGATCAGAAAACTTAACATTTAACATTTAGAAATAAATGACATAATTATGGAATTTGATTTTTTCTGACAAATCCACTATGAATTAAGGAAAGCCACAACAGCTTGCTTCACAAAACCCTCTTTGCTGTGTATTACATTGTCTGAGCTTAGGCGGTCAGCTATAACAAAATACCACAAACTAGATGGCTTAAACAAGAGAAATTTCTCACAGTTCTAGAGGCTGGGAAATCCAAGACCAAAGTGCCTATGATTATGTTCCTGGTGAGAGCTCTCTTTCTGGTTTGCAGACAGTCATCTTCTTGCTGTGTCCTCACAAGGTGAAGAGAGAGAGAGGAAGCTAGCTCTACAATGCCTCTTCTTATAAGGGCACTAATCCCAACATGAAGTTTCCCCCCTTATGACCTATTACCTCCCAGAAGCCCCATCTCTAAATACCACCACATACATTTAGGATTAGAGTTTCAACCCATGAATTTTGGGGAGACAAGCTTTCAGTCCATAGCAGAGACAATCTAATGTGATTATAGAGTCATCTAGGAAAGCAAGTGATTTAACACACAGCTGCAGAAAAAAATATATATATATATATCAGAAACTTGATATACACAGTAAGAGATTATAACACATTACAAAAAAGTCCAAAATATGTGTTTAGTTGTATTAAAATTTACAAATATTCACAAAAAGATCTACCAAACTTATTGATGTGTTTAAATGTTTTCATATCATATCCTGTTTTCATATCATTTTTTTAAATCTCTGGAATTTAAAAAGTGCTGTGATATTGTTTTCAGAATCCTTCTAAACACCTGCTAGTCTCCTTTAGTGTAGTTTGTGTTAAGCTGATGCCTGTGTGTTGTCACTGATGCTCATGAGACTGTAATCACAATTTCCTTCGGAAGCTGGACTTGCAGTATGTGCTTTGAATATATGAGAAATAGAGAATATCAAGTTAGTGAATGACTTGCTCCATAAACCATATTTAATTTCCAACACTTAGCATTTCTTTTTTTATATTTCACATATTTTGACATTTTTATTTTTAAAGGGTTTTATTTTATTCTTTTTCAAAATATGTTCCCATTTGGTTATTAGAGAATATTGAACAAAGTTCCCTGTGCTATATAGTAGGTAGCTGGTTAACTATTTTAAATATAGCAGTATGTACATGTGTGTCCCAAACTCCCAGTCTATCCCTCACCCCCACCCCATGCTTCCCTGTGACAACCATAAGTTCTTTCTCTAAGACTGTGAGTCTGTTTCTGTTTTGTGTATAAGTTCAGTTGTATCATTTTTTTTAGATTCCGCATATAAGTGATATCATATATTTGTCTTCCTCTGTCTGACATACTTCACTTAGTATGATAATCTCCAAGTCCATCCATGTTGCTGCAAATGGCATTATTTCATTCATTTTATGGCTGAGTAATATTCCATTGTATATATGTACCTCATCTTCTTTATCCATTCATCTGTTGATGAACATTTAGGTTGCTTCCATGTCTCGGCTATTGTAAACAGTGCTGCAATGAACATTGTGATGCATGTATACTTTCGAACCAAGGTTTTCTCCAGATATATACATAAGAGTGGGATTGCTGGATCATATGGTAGTTCTATTTTTAGTTTTTTAAGGAAACTCCACACTGTTCTCCATAGTGGCTGTACCAATTTTCATTCCCATCAACAGTGGAAGAGAATTCCCTTTTCTCTACACCCTGTCCAACATTTATTGTTTGTAAATTTTTGCTGATGGCCATTCTGACTGGTGTCAGTTGATATCTTATTGTAGTTTTGATTTGCATTTCTCTAATAATTGGTGATGTTAAACATCTTTTCATGTGCCTCTTGGCCATCTGTATGTCTTCTTTGGAGAAATGTCTATTTAGGTCTTCTGCCCATTTGTTGATTGGGTTGTTTGTTTTTATAGTATTGAGCCACATGAGCTCTTTGTAAATTTTGGAAACTAATCCTTTGTTGGTTGCATCATTTGCAAATATTTTCTCTCATTCTGTGGTTGTCTTTTTGTTTTGTTTATGTTTTCCTTTGCTGTGCAAAAGCTATTGAGTTTAATTAGGTTTGTTTATTTTTTGTTTTTATTTTCATTACTGTGGGGGATGGATTGAAAAAGATATTGCTGTGATTTATGTCAGAGAGTGTTCTGCCTATGTTTCCCTCTAAGAGTTTTATAGTCTCACATTTAGGTCTTTAAGCCATTTTGAGTTTATTTTTGTATGTGGTGTTAAAGAGTGTTCTAATTTCATTTTTTTACATGTAGCTGTCCAGTTCTCCCAGCACTATTTATTGAAGAGACTGTTTTTCCTCCATTGTATAGTCTTGCCTCCTTTGTCATAGATTAATTGACGATAGGTGCATGGGTTCATTTCTGGGCTTTCAATGCTGTTCCATTGATCTATATTTCTGTTTTTGTGCCAGTACCATACTCTTTTGATGACTATAGCTTTGTAGTATAGTCTGAGGTCAGGGAGCCTGATTCCTCCACCTCCGTTTTTCTTTCTCAAGATTGCTTTGGTTATTCGGAGTCTTTTGTGTCTCTATATGAATTTCAAGATTTTTTGTTCCAGTTCTGTGAAAAATGCCATTGGTAATTTGATAGGGATTGCATTGAATCTGTAGATTGCCTTGGGTAGTATAGTCATTTTCCCAATATTCATTCTTCCAATCCAAGAACATGGTATATTTTTCCATCTGTTTATGTTGTCTTCGATTTCTTTCATCAGCATCTTATAGTTTTCCAATACAGGTCTTTCTTCTCCTTAGGTAGGTTTATTCCTATGTATTTTATTCTTTTTGATGTGATGGTATATGGGGCTGTTTCTTTAATTTCTCTTTCTGATCTTTTGTTGTTAGTGTATAGAAACGGAACAGATTTCTGTGTATTCATTTTGTATCCTTCCAGTTTACTGAATCCATTGATGAGGTCTAGTAGTTTTCTGGTAGCATTTATAAGATTTTCTATGTATAGTATCAAATGTATAGTATCATGTCATCTGCAAACAGTGACAGTTTTGCTTCTTCTTTTCCAATTTGGATTCCTTTTATTTCGTTTTCTTCTCTGTTTGCCATGGCTAGGACTTCCAGAACTATGTTGAATAAAAGTGGCAAGAGCAGACATCCTTGTCTTGTTGCTGATCTTAGAAGAAATGCTTTCAGCTTTTCACTGTTGAGTATGATGTTAGCTGAAGGTTTGTCACATATAGCCTTTATTATATTGAAGTTTGTTCTTTCTTTGCTCACTTTCTGGAGAGTTTTTATCATAAATGGGTGTTGAAAGCACTTAGCATTTCTGATTAAAGTGCCTGGGAGGACATATTTTAATATTCCTGTGCTTCACTTTTTCTTTCTGCAAACTAGATCTCTCACATTCTTTACACTTCATTTCTATGTTTCAATTTCTTCTGATTGAATCTGCATCAGAAAACTGGTTAGGCTAATCTATAAGTCATGTTAACTCCTAATCATAATTCAGGTTAGCCAATTTGGTATTTGTTAGCAAGTATATTGTTAGCTATTTGAATCAGAAGAAGCCACTGATATCTGGTTTAAAGCCATCCATAATTTTTATTCTCCATTGATTGAGTCCCTATTATGCATCAGGTGGTTTTTAAGGTTTATAACCTAATGGGAAGAGACAAATAATAAACAGAATTCTTTATGAAAAATTTAAACAGATAAAATGAACTAATATGTACTATTTTGAAAACATGCTTTTGCTGATTTTGTTTTATACTCCATGAGACCAGGATTCCTGTCATAAGAAAAATGGAAACTACGTATAATGATTTAAGTTTTCTTACTTTCTCTGTGCTTAAAAGTTTATTTGTGGATGATTGTCAGTGTGTCATGTTTGTCCTTAATTTTTCAGGTTCTTTAAAAGGACCAATGTAGAATGCATACAACTGTGATTGCATATTTGCATAATATGTGTTTTAATAATGTGACAGTGTACTTGAGTTCATTTGAATGCTCATAAACTCAAATGAATGCAACACTTAGTGTACTTATTCATAATCTTGTTATTTGTCTAGTGTGATAATGTTGAACATTAGAATGAAATAAAAAACCTTCAAATGCCTATAATAGACTTAAAAGTTCAGTGTTTTAGAGTTTATATTTGGTCCAGCATCCAGTGGTGTGTCTGTAAAGCAGCTCTTCATAAACAAAACAAAATAAAAAAGAAAACCTCTGATTTATAACATTTGCCAATTTCTATGGTGTAAATATTCCCACAATGGCTGATTTCAAGTTAACAACAGCTTAACACTTGGCTCACAGAATTACTGTATATTTAACAATTATCTCTAGTTTGAGCAAGACAACACTCTCCTTTGAAAGCATTACATGAAATATGAAATGTTTATCAAATCAAACTTTCTATGCCAATATTCTCCCATATCCATTAAGCAAATCAAACAAAATCTTTTCAAAGAAGTTTACCTATTATCTTTTATTTCTTCAGAAAGACATAACATGTGAGTCAAAGTTTGAGAAGTCTCTATAAAATGAATGAATAATTAGTTTCTTTGACAATTGATATTATACCAGCTTAACATAGAATAAAGTCAAATTGGAAAGAGCATAATTTCATTTGTGCCTTTTTCTTCTACCACTGTGTAAATATTTCTACCCTAGTGTGAAAAAAGTTAGGTGATTAGAGGTGTTGACTCCTGCAAATATCCTTAGATAGTGAAAGTTAACGCAAGGTAGGCTAGACCTGGCTTTGTCTTTTTCATTTCCTTTTCACAGGTAGGAGAGAAAAACATAGCTTTTTAGAGCTCTGAGAAGTGATGTGACTTTTAGAAACTTAGAATCTACAGAAAATATATATTTGCTTATGGTTTAATAAATTTCCCCACCTCCATGGTGGTAAACAGTTAACAAAGTATCTTAGGCAGATGCATAGCACATACCTACTATAGCAACACTATTCGATATAGTAGCCACTAGCCACATGTGGCTATTTCAATTTAAATTAATTAAATAAAATGAAAACTTCAGTTCCTCGGTTTCAACTAGCCACATTTCAACTTCTCAATAGTCACATGGTTCTTGACTACTATATTAGATAGCACAGGTAAGGAACATTTGCGTCACTGAAGAAAATTTTATTGGACAGCACTGTTCTAGAGCATTAGAGAGGATGGTTGGAAAGTTCAGAATCCCTAGTAATCTTTGGCAAAAAAGGATAATACAGATTGAAAAAATCAGCAAGTGGATTGCAATTAGCCTTGAATTTGCCAGAAATGATAGCTATTGCTGAATATTGTCTTACTCCATTATTACTGTCATCTTTTTCTATTAGGAAACAGAGAGCAAGAACACAGAATTCACTGATTTAGCAAAGGTCTAATATGTGTAAAGGATCATGTTACATTGCTTTATCAAAAACACAAAATGAAACAGGCAGATACCCCATCCCCCAAATAATTTATAGAATTATATACTGTTTCTGGCTAGAGCCATCATAGTTTGTCAGCTAAGTAAGATGCATTGAGAAGATTTCACTGGAGGCAGTATGGCATGATGCGTAAGAGCACAAGCTCTGAAGTCAGATTGTCTGCCTGTATTTGAATCCTGGTTTCAAAATTTCTTTTTATATGACTTTAGGAAAATGAATTAACCTGCCTGTATCTCAGTTTGCCTTATTTCCCAATGAAATGGGGATAATAATTGTACCTACTTCACAGTGTTAACAAAAGACTTCAATGAGACAAACTTGTTAACACACTTAGAGCACTGTCTGACATCTAGTAAATACTCAGTATATATATTACCTAATATTATTTTCTTTTATTATGTTTTATACTTGTTTTCTTTTATTACGTTTTCTATACTCACATAGAAATAGTAATAAGTAGAAACCAAAATCATGGCAAAGAGCTACCCTGAGAAAGAAGTAGCTTTCCCTATATACATTTGTCTGTGCAACTTCTTATCAGTACCAGGACCAAGGGTTCCCCACCATTAGATGCATATACAGGTATTGGACCCGCCCTCTAGAGAGCATCTGTTCATGTGCAATGGCTGTTTAGATCTCAGTGCCACAAAAGAAAAGTTAGGAATCTGGTGGGAACTGGAGAGAGGTGCCCATTCTGATATCAAAATTGATCTAATTTGTATTTTATTTTAACTTATCTTTAAATGTTTATATGTGGATTATTTAGTCTTTAGTCTGAACTATGAGAATCTACACACCATATGAAGACACCCATAGGCCTTTCTTTCATCCTCAGTGGGTATATTAGTCACTCAATAAATGTTTGTTGCATGAATGAATGAAAACTAATGATTCATCGGATATTAAACTTTGAGGAGTGTTTTCAACATAAATGATCATTAGTGATACAGACGTTAATTCCCAAGCTGGAAAAGACATTATAAGTTGCAAACAAATCTTTTTTTGGTTTTGGTTTTGTGGTTGTTGTTTGCTTCTGTTTTTTGGCCAGAAACTAGTTTGGGAATATTGTTATGCCAGGCACATAGTCTTTAGGTCTGGCTCAGATCCCTTTACTGTTGGCTCAGATATTATCATTTGTAGCTAATAACTAATATAACTATAACATGAATTGAAAATTGCATTATGATCATTAGGCTTTCAAAGTTTTCATCCTTCAGTTATATTACTCAATGTGACAAAATCCTGAGAACAGAATAGGTAAAATACCTGACTGATATGAAAATATATTTTCCTACATTTAAATATTTTATAATACAGTTTTTCTGTATTTGTGGGAAACTTTGTCATATCAGTGTGCCATAGTTTTCTCTGATAACAAATTTAAGAAATTTAAGTAGGAAGCTGTTATTTAGCTGTTTACCAGTATCATCTGATTAGCTGTGTTTTTTGTTTAGCTGAGCAGCTGGCAATTAATGAATTGATTGGAAATTGTCACAAGGCAATGGCATTAGCACGTGAACATCTGGTATTAAAATTAGTCAACACAGAGAGGGTTTTTTGTGATAATTCAAATTCACTGAAAAAATCACTAGTTGAGTCTTATTCTAAGTGCTCTGTGGAAAGACAAAGCTATTACTGTTTTTAGAACGTGAGATGAAGATGCATTGAGTGAGAATTAAGGTGAGTGTGTGTGTGTGTGTGTGTGTGTGTGTGTGTGTGTGTGTGTGTGTGTGTGTGTTTGGATGGGTGGCAGAGGCCCAAGCCTACAACATAATTTGCAAGCCATACATATTCCCACTGAACTATCCATTCTCCCACTCGAGGTCATTTACATGCTATGAACAGATATTATGGCTGATTCTCTTCAGCTGTCAGCCTCTTCCAGAACAAGTTTCAAATTGAAGAGGTGGAAGGGTCCTTTGTCCAAATATTACATAGGTCACAGTTAGGGCATGCTTATGATTTTGGACTTTCTCATGGTTACATGTTCCAGTTGTACCCCCCTCATCTGTCTGTTTTTTTCTAAATTCATGAAAACCCTGCCATATCCATCTGTGTTAACTTAAATACATTTGTATATTGTTGATTGTGGAACACATACTAATTCTTAAACTGATTCATAAAAATTCATAAAGTATCATGCATCCAATAGTATTCAAAGATAATAAATCTGAGCATCAAATTCTTCCTCAGGACTAATGGTAACCCAAGTTAGCAACAACAATGAACAAACTTCTTATTTTCTTGTTCCTGATTTTATTATTTAAGTCTGTCAAATTAAAATCTGTTCTGTTTCTGCATAACTCTGGTGACAGTACAGAAGGAACACATCAATTAAATATGAAATATCAAGACAAATGCATGAATAAAATATCTAGCATTCAGATAAACTTCCAAAAGCCACTCCTAAGCAGCGAAATGCCATTAAATCCTTTAGAACTCATTAATAGATTAACATTTGGAAGAGTAATTGCAGTGAGAGTTGAATTCCAATTAAATAAAAATACAAATTGTATGTTACATAACCCCACTGAATGCTTGAGAAGAATCAGTATCATAAAACATCAGAGGTACAATTTAACATTGAGATAGGTGTTTTTAAAAGGCAACTACGCATATGAACACATACATATAAACACGTTTAATATGCATGTATTAGTACTTCACAAGTTCTACGTATATTATACTTCCAAAGATGTAAAGAAATACATTGAGATGAAATAAAGGATCTCCATGAAAATGGGCAGAATTGATACCTTAGTGCCAACAAACTAAAGCCTTTACCAAACTGACTGTGTTAAACCTTGTATAAAACTGATTATTCTCAGCTTTGACCCTGTTTTTTATTAAGGTTCAAATGTACTTTCAAATGATTTAATATGATGAACATCTCCTTTGAACATATGTACCCCCAAAAAAGGGAAACAGTGTGATAGAAGAGGGAATAATAGGTACTAATTAAAAATGTTTTCTATAATGACTCTTCTTAGGCACAAGCCTTGAACTATGTATGTATATGCTAGAATTTGAGTTATTATTGCAGATAATTTTACTAATTTCAGGGGAAAGTGGGGATTGATTGGGTAAGTATGTATCAGTTTTGGAAATCTCCCTCCTTTGCTACTTTGACTGAATATGGAGAAAACTTCTGCAGTGTTTCAGAAGAGCTACAGCTGTTTTTGATGGGGCACAAATGAAATACATGAAGAGTAACAGTGTTGTAAAACTCATAAATGCCAAATAAAATTATGTCATCAATGAGTAAAATGGAGTTATAGATTTGCAATTTTCCTTTTTAAATGCCCTTATTGATTTGTTGCAAATACTGTTAACCCTGTATTTGGAAAATGGTGAAGACATTATCACTTGTGTTCTCATTTGTAATAAAACAGATTAACTTGCTGTGAAAATTTAACGAGACTGAGACACAACAGTAGCCACCTAATGAACCAAAACACATTGCAGTTAAGTAGCTAAATAGATGCATACTGATTACAGGGCTGAAAAATGGATCTGCTTACTTGCAAAGTAGAAATTGTTTATAGAACTATTCATTATTTTAGGCAAAATTAAACATTCCCAGTTTCCTACAGATTTTTCTTCTTTTTTGAGGTACACAGGCCTCTCACTGTTGTGGCCTCTCCCGTTGCGGAGCACAGGCTCCGGACGCACAGGCTCAGCAGCCATGCTCACGGGCCCAGCCGCTCCGCGGCATGTGGGATCTTCCCGTACGGGGGCACGAACCCGTGTCCCCTGCATCGGCAGGTGGTCCCCTGCATCGGCAGGTGGACTCTCAACCACTGTGCCACCAGGGAAGCCACAGATTACTTTTTTAAACCCACCTAATTCTTAATCAGTATGAGGCACTGGATTCATCTAATGTTGTTTACATGGTGAAAAAAGTCTGTGAAAAAAGTCTGACCTCTTAGGAAACAATAACAATGAATTGAACCTTGATCGAATTTGGAAAGTGCAGGCTACAAAATATTAAAGCAGAAATATGACTTTATGCAAAATGCTACTGTAGCTCTAAGTCATGTTTTCAAAGTTAATTTATTTTTCCACCTAATGTAATGTTCAAAATGTCAAAGAAAGTGTTTAAGAGTAATTATTTGAGTTCATATTATTTGTTCATATGAAAATTTTAAACATTTTGGAGGATTCCTCTTTATAGCATTGTATTTTTTCTCATTATTTATAGTACTTTCTATTTGTGTAGATGTTCTTCCAATTTTTAAAAAATTCAGTATGAGCTTTCATTTTATAAGCAGGGTGAGCAAGATCAAGTATCACTGTCACTTGAATTCTCTTGCTTTTCCAAACCATCAACTTTATGAATCACTCCCAAATTTTCCATTTTTATTATGGCAGCATATATTGCTGTGTATTATTCCTGTTTGCCACTACACAGTGATTTTGTTTGTTCAGTTCTATTTTTGCTCAGTAACTGCTGTACTTTGTCTCTATCCATTCACTTACAGGTCCATTAGAGATAAACATAGCTATTAAATTACATATTTTTCAGCAAATATCCAATGTTAGAATTCAAAGACTGAATGGGCATAGTTTAGAATAGAATCATTGAAACTACACAACAGTGAAAAGCAAAAAATAATTTTGACCTCATATATGAAATTCCTTTCGTAAGGGTGTGTGTGTGTATGTACACGTGCTATTTAGGGATTATATTTTTAATCACTACACTTCAGGTTGAATTTCACAGCTGATGAACTACTAGTCTTTTCAAAAAGTAAAACAATGTGGTATAAAGTCTATATATAATTTGCTGCCCATCTCCATACCTTCCCTCCAAAATACAAATATAATTATTTGGAAAAAAATGATTCTCTTCTTCTGCTTTGCTTATATTGTCTTTTGATCTTGCCCTGTGTACATAGTATTGCAACTGTATACTTAACTGTATACTAAATATAAATGAAATATATATTTCTCTGTCTTAAAACATTGTTTTTGAAGCATGACAAAAGTCATAGAGCCTTTAAGGTGTAGTATATATTTACAATTATTGGTATTTAATAACTATATCATATTGTAGCTAATATACACAAAGTCTGCTGTTCATTTCATTAAAATTATCAAATGTTAGCTAAATGCTAAATAATAATATATAAAACAACATTAAAAATGAACATACTACATTGATGACTGTATTAGTTCTTTATTGTTTCTGTAACAAATTATGACAAATTAAGTAGCTTAAAACAATGCAAATTTATTATATTATAGTTCTGTAGGTCAGATGTCTGACATGGCTATCATTGAGCTAAAATCAAGCTGCTGGAAAGAGTGCATTTCTTTCTGTAAGCTCCCAATAAAGAATCGATTTCCTTGCCTTTTCCAGCTTATCTCTCTGACCATTCTTCCATAATCATATCTTCCTCTGACTTTCCTTTCTGCCCCAAGATAATCCAGTGTAATAGCTCTATCTCAAGGTTCTCAGTCACATCTGAAAAGTCCATTTTGCCATGTAAGATAACATATTCACAGGCTCTAGCTCTTAGGATATGGACTAAACATCTTTGGCAGGGCAGAGAGGCACTATTCTCTCTGCCACAATGATAGACATTGCAAAATGCTAATTTCCACTAATGAAATAATAACCTTTAACTCTCATAATATTAATTTTGCATTAAGCAGTTTTCCTTTAAGGAGTTTATCTGTTTTGGGCCTCTTGTGCAAAATCATTGTGAAAATGTATAAGCACATATTTGACAAACTAATTTTTAATGTTATGATTAGAATACTGAGGTTGTAATTACACATAATTAGACAGAACATTTAATTTAAGAAATTTATTATGGATTAATTAAATATTTTATAGAATAAACATTCTCTGTCCCAGCATATATATCACTGAGTCACATTTATTGCATATATGGATAAACACTACAATGTGTTTTTTTTTTACATCTTTATTGGAGTATAATTGCTCCACAATGGTGTGATAGTTTCTGCTTTACAACAAAGTGAATCAGCTATACATATACATATGCCCCCACATCTCTTCCCTCTTGCGTCTCCCTCCCTCCCACCCTCCCCATCCCACCCCCCAGGTGGTCACAAAGCACCAAGCCCATCTCCCTGTGCTATGCGGCTGCTTCCAACTACCTATCTATTTTACGTTTGGTAGTGTATATATGTCCATGTCACTCTCTCACTTTGTCACAGCTTACCCTTCCCCCTCCCCATATCCTCAAGTCCATTCTCTAGTAGGTCTGTTGTTTATCCCTGTCTTACCCCTAGGTTCTTCATGACATTTTTTTCCTAGATTCCATATATATGTGTTAGCATACGGTATTTGTTTTTCTCTTTCTGACTTACTTCACACTCTGTATGACAGACTCTAGGTCCATCCACCTCATTATAAATAGCTCAATTTCATTTCTTTTTATGGCTGAGTAATATTCCATTGTATATATGTGCCACATCTTCTTTATCCATTCATCTGATGATGGACACTTAGGTTGTTTCCATCTCCAAGTTATTGTAAATAGAGCTGCAATGAACATTTTGTTACATGATTCTTTTTGAATTATGGTTTTCTCAGGGTATATGCCCAGTAGTGGGGTTGCTGGGTCATATGGTAGTTCTATTTGTAGTGTTTTAAGGAACCTCTATACTGTTCTCCATAGTGGCTGTACCAATTCACATTCCCACCAGCAGTGCAAGAGTGTTCCCTTTTCTCCACACCCTCTCCAGCATTTATTGTTTCTAGATTTTTGCACAGCAAAGGAAACCATAAACAAGACTAAAAGACAACCCTCAGAATGGGAGAAAATATTTGCAAATGAAGCAACTCACAAAGGATTAGTCTCCAAAATTTATAAGCAGCTCATGCAGCTCAATAACAAAAAACCAAACAACCCAATCCAAAAATGGGTAGAAGACCTAAATAGACATTTCTCCAAAGAAGATATACAGACTGCCAACAAACACATGAAAGAATGCTCAACATCACTAATCATTAGAGAAATGCAAATCAAAACTACAATGAGATATCATCTCACACCAGTCAGAATGGCCATCATCAAAAAATCTACAATATGTTTTTTTAATTGATCAAATTAACTAAATGATTTTCAGATTTATTCATCAGTTTGTGATACATAAGCACAGTGAATAACTTCAGAGTTTTTAGCAATATTAATTATCACAAAAGTCCTGAGAACCATAACCATTACTGTTGAGATATATAAAAGAAATGTTATTTTTATTCAAATTCATAGTTTAAAACTATAAAAATCTAAACAATACTAATGAACTGATATTGATAGGTCTTAGTGTTAGTTTCAAAAACCCATCGTTGTGTCCTGTGACTATCAAACTATTTTGTTTGCAAAATTCAACATGAATTCCTAAGGTCTGATAGATCACAAGTATATTATTGCCATAAGTTTTGTCAGTGCAGAAAGACACAACATGTACCAGGCACCACTATTTGTAAGTTTTATTCCAGGGTTCCAGGTGTTTACCTTTGGGGGATCTTTTTACTCAGACAGTAAGCTCACACTCCAGGTTATGGCCTGAACATTATATCAATGTAGAAGCTTACAATAACAAATTTTCACTAACAATAGTCACTTTGCTTCATAATCCTTGACGTATTTCCTAGGAAAGGAAATGGAAACTAACCTTTCTTATACTCTACCATGTATCTGGCATAGCACTGAGACTTTTCATCTTTTTCTCTTATTTAACCCTCACAATATCCCATTAATTTCCCAAGAACAAAAAAATATGGTTTTGTCTGAAGATATGTGTTTAAGACCAAGTATTATGGATGTATGCACTTTCAGGATGAAAGGTCAACATTTCAAATGTTATGGACTCCACCAACGTGAAAAACTTTGTGCAAGATCACATTTCCTTTTGTGTTTCCTTTTGTGTAAGGAACGGATCCCAGAGAGTCCTTCTCCTGCTCCTTCTCTGGAAGAGAGTCATCGCCCTGGGAGCCAGACCTCCTCCCACCCCAGCAGCAGCGTGTCCAGCTCTCCCTCTCAGATGGATCACCATTCAGAGAGAATGCGTGAGTATCTCACCTGAAGCAAGGAACTGAAAGATAATCTTTCAGGAAATTCTTCATTAGGCAATAGAGAGGGGAGAAAAACCTAGGGGAATTGATGCTTTTTGAAAAGTGGTGATTCTTTATTACAGAAGCAATATGAACAACAAAAAAGGTGTTAGAAGTTTGTTCTCTGGAAGGGGCTTCATTTACTGTATCACTGGATCTCATGGGAACAATTTGATGGGATTTTTGTAGAGTATATGTTAATTCAATATGCTGGTACTTGGCAGCTAGTGTGATACAAATCACTTGCTATATTCACAGCACCCTTTGAATAATGGAAGATAAGATATCCTTTGGACAGTTGATCATGTAAGAGTGATTAAAAAGTGAATCAATATATGATTTGCAATAATCTCAACAATTCAGATCACAAATTTTAACATGATTTTTCCTACGTTTCTTTTTTATTGTTTCAGAAGTCTTACACCACAGACACTATTCCAGAAATATTATAATGTTATTGTCAGTGATCTGGCATATTGGAGACTTGAATCTAGACACAGTCTGGCACTAACTAGCTATGAGATCTTGGGTATGTCACTTAACCACAATGAGTATCTTTACCTAACATATGGATATAATTACTGCTCTGCCTATTGCACTGGAGTTTTATGAGGTCAAATGAAATAATATGTGGAAAAAAACCCTTCAGAAATTTAAAGCGCTAAGGAAATGTGAAGGATAAGCACTATTTTTCTCTGTGTGGCTTTACCTTGATTACTTATCATCTCCTGCTGTTTGATCCTACTCAGGTATACAGACATTACCCAGTGCATTCAGCTATAACAAATTCTCATTTGGTATATAATAAGTATGAACAAATTGAGCTAGGTAAAATCTTCATTAATCTTCTGTACCTACACAATCCAATTTCCTAAGTACCCATTTCCTTTAGGGAAAATAATATCTTCTCTTCTTTTAGTCTTACTATTGGGACATTTTTAATGTAAACTCTAAATTTTTACACTTCATAAGAGTGATTGCTTCAAGACTCTCCAAAATAATGTTTTTATGGGGGAGGAAAGGAATTTGAGGGATTAGGGAAGGTGTTAGGTTCTGGATTTGTGGTGGGGAAGGACAAAGATGATTTCTCTCTTGTGGAAATTCATCCAAGTCTCACTTAGCTTGTCAATATTATATATTCTTTGTAACTATTTAGCTTCATAGTGATCCCAGTGGGTCTCAAATCTGGCTCCCCATTATAATCGCCTATGGAGTATTTACAAATCTGGATGCCCAGGCCACACGCTCAGGGTCTCATTTACCTCGTCTGGAACAGAGCCTAGAAGGAGTGTTCTGTTTTGCTTTTCAATATCTTCTCAGGACATTCTAATGTGCAGCCAGAATTAACCACTGAATTAGAACTTGTAGCTATTGGCCATAAGGGAGTAAATTTAATTCCTGGAAGAGGTGACAGAGGTTTTCTAGCTTTACTCTGTTCTGTGGATGCAGACTAAACTACTAGTTACAATATTGTGTGCAACAGATTCAAGAGAGTCTGAGCAAGACCTGTGGGGGTAGCCAGATGACCATAAAGGAATCAAGAAACATACATTCTTCTATTAGGAAAATCTTTGTACTGATGAGGGAGGGCGGTAGAGAGGAAAAAGAGAGAGAGGATTATTTATTGAGTGCTGGCTAAAAGCAGAGCACACAGGGAAATATGTGTACTCTGTAATAGACATATCGTAAGAGATGTCATACTTAGAAATAAACTATATCCAAAGCAATATAATATTATAAAAAATCTTGACAACATAAAACATTTCTTATTCCACCGGCAGTAATTATACTCTCTATGCACATTCCACAATTGTCCAAGCGTGATAGTGCGATTGTTTATAAGTGAATTAAAAGGTTTGATGATTTTTGGTTTAAAGTGACCATACTTTATTGATAGTGCTATATAACATTTTAATAAAATATAACTAAAGAGAATTAAATGATAAACTGAAATTGACATGTTTTTCCTCTTTCAATATAAATGTCTTGTGAAGAAGCACCTACAATTACCAGAAAATTATATTTTATCTATTAATTTTGCTATATATTTGCAAAAACTCTACAAAGTAAACTAAATTCATAATTATTTTAAACTCATGAGATTAAGTGCAAAATTCTCTCTGAAGCATTTTGGGAAATATATTATTAATTATGGAGGTAAATAACTAATTTGTACATGAATTTCAAAAGAGGAAATATTTTAAATGATTTAAAGAAAATATGTTGGAAATTATATATGTACTATGTATTAATTATACTTTAAAATTCATATGATTAAGCAGCTTATTGATTTTTAAATTGTATGATCAGAACAACAAAAATCTTTTCACTTGTTCAGAAGTAGAAGTGTATAAAATTCATGTTGTTATTGGAGTAAAATAGGTATTTATGTAATGGTTTTCTGCTTTTCTTTTGGGTGTTTTGCAATAAAATTACTCGGTTATATCTCTTATTTATAGTTATGATGCCCAACAATAGAGAGGAACTTATCGTTGATCAGGATAATGGACCAACCATCAAAAAATTCCAAAGGGAAAATAAAGGTAAAATGACTTTTGCTTATTTGATGTACATATAAAGATCAGATACTAACTCAATTAACATTCCATTGCTGTATATTGCATCCACATTTCCCTAAGTCAGAACAGATCCATACTGGCTTTGGATAAATTCTTTTAGTAGTAAAAAAATAATATTTACCTGAAGCTTGTTTATTTGATGTTATAAATAACATATTAGTCCAAAGTTTCTCTGTGCCTATGGTTGGAAACTTTACCCTAAGCCCTTTTATTATGCCTATTCCAAGACATCTGATTCTCTTTTTATTATGTATGCACTTTGTTGACTATATTTAAATGAATCACTATTTGATGGTTATGTTTGAAAAACTTGAGTTACTGTCATAGAGGAGAGATGTTCCCTTCAACACTCAAAAGTGATTTTAAAAGTATATGATAATTTAGACATTTCAGAGGAAAGTTTAGCAAGCAGCTCCAATCAGGTATTTACCCATAATATTAATAGATATGACATCAATCTGGCTTGTAATCAACTGACAAACGTGTCATTTCTGCACAGTATCCAATTTTTTCTTAGGATATCTGTTTAAAGAAGGTAGGGAAAGTCAGAATTTCAAAGACTTGCTTCCTTGATATGAAAACTGAGTACAACTTTGTTTAAAAGGCTGTAAAGGTAAGAGTAAAGGAAAATATATCAGTATATGTTATAGGCTATGCATTATTACTATCACCATGAGTTAGTAACTCTAAGCTAAAGAACATAAGCTAACATGTAATTTATCAGATCATCAGATGGTCTGATTGTACTTCACTATAGGGTGTATTTTTCCATCTTTAATAAAGATGCTCATAATATACAGAAAAAAACATTCCATGAGCTGAAGAGTTAATGGAGACATTTTTTTTATTTCTTCTCTAGACTGAACTTGCTTTCTAATGACCTAGATGAGCATTTTAGTTAGAATTTGGAATAATGTATAATTTTAATTTCATTGGTCCATTGTTGGTTTCCTTGCCACATATTTTGTCTTTTTTATCCAAACACTGAAAGACTGTACCCTCTGGGGCACCAAGATATAAATGCTTTATTTCAGAAAAGTGGTCAGAATGGAAGTCAGGTTCAGTATATTAAACTACCCAAACTCTTACACAGGTAATGGAATTATAGTTAAAGATGAAATTTCATTCATAACTCAAAAACAATTTGTTCCTGAAACTTCTTTCCTAGCAAGTCATCACTATGTGAAGGACAGCTTGGAAGTAAAGCATATTTTCTAGGAAAATCTCAAGCTGTACGTGATACATATGATTCTGTCAGAACTGCAAACCCCATAAGTCAAAATGGCATTTAGGACTGGCCTGTTTGCTGTAGTGTTCAAGTACACACTGCTGTGTCTTATTAAAAATCAGCTGGAGTGCTAGTACAGATGTACAGTAGCCGATTTTCATAAAATACACAGTGGTATGCACTGGCATTTCTGAATCTCTTACTGTGGAATGGCACAGTTATATTCATTTCAAATATGTTGGTCACACATCCTGGTGAGGACATTAATAGACTGGAGTGGCATATTAAACTGTACTTCTCTGGTTATAATGGAAAACTTTCTTTTAAATGAGATTTTCTATGTTAAGTTCTACCAGTTACATTTGTACTTAAAATAAAATATATTTTCCTCAAATAGATTTTAGTTCTTAAAAGGGAATGCAGTTAAAGTAGAAGTCTCAACATTTATTAAGTTTGACAAGTAGGCAGTTTATACAACTGTAGCAAACATATGTTTTCACATCTGTTTTGAGTAATATCGTGATTTTAAAAATGATTTATAGCTCTGGAAATTATAAAATGCCAGCTTTGCTGTTATGTGGACATTTTCAGAAAATGATTAAAGTATGCTTCATGTAGCCCGCCTCTTACTCTACCTTGTAAAATTGGGTGACAGCTAGTGTGATACATATCTCAAATGATAATTTGTATTTTGCCTTACATTTTCATATGCAGACATTTCAAAGTCTATATGATCTGGGCTTTCATGCAGTGAGTTCCATTTAGACTACGTCCAACATGACTTACCAGAATTGCTATTTTAGTTTTGACTCAAGTATTTTGACTAAACTGAATCGTCAGTCAAATAAAGCCTTTGATTTTATTTTTCCACAGACTTAGTCAAACAAATTGACCAAATCAATCACATGTTATGACATTGTGTTACATAATTTTTAGCAATCAGTTCTGGGATTCTTTAGAGTAGAGACTTTGGGACTATATACCTTACTTCACCCATGTGGAAGCAAAGGTCCAAAACAAGACCCTCTTCCCTTGGCAGCCACTGGTCTCCCAAACTGCTGTCAGGAATAGGAGCTTTTTGAAATTTTGCATTTTGTATTGAATGTATCTATTGAAAACTTTATATGTACAAGAAGTATGATGGTCAAATTTGGAATGCTGTATAAACATTGGAACAATAAATGTATCATCTAGCTACTGAAACATTACATGACTTGAGTCCACTGAAACATTACATTTTAAATCAGTCCACAGTTTACAGATGAAAAGCTAATAGTTTTAACATCCTTTGATCATAAGACTCTAAAGTATATCTCATCTAAAATAAAGGTACTATTGTATTTACTTTTATACAAATAGGCTAATTCAGTTTAGAGGAGGGCTTGGGCTATATATTGACACTATAATAATGTAAATACTTTCTATTCAATCAGATGCTTCTCCCTCTTAATCTATTCCTGAGACAATCCCAGATACTACAGTAAATCATTTATGGAAGGTGTTTGGAAATGATTATAACCCTGGATAAAATGGAAAATATATCTGATGCATATTATATTTTATGAATAAGAGATACTAAAGTATTGCACCAACTAAAATATAAACATCATTACAAATAAACTTATGATGACATTAAAATACATAAAGGAAAGTGAAAGATAAAATTTTGTGCATTTTATGCCATTCTGTGATTCCAAATAGAAATGAGAGAAAGAAGAAACATATCTTACTGGAAATTTTCTTCGAATTGCCTTCATTTTTAAAACTTTTTATTTAGAAACAGTTGTGGACTCAAATTAAGTTCCAAAAAGAATACATAAAGATCTTGTGTAAACCCTTCAACCAGTTTCCCTCAATGGCAAAATCTTATATAATCTTACCCCGATATGAAAATCAGAAGTTTTACATTGCTATGTCCACAGGTGTTACTCAAATTTCACCAGTTTTACATGAATTCATTGGTGTGTATGTCTGCATGTATCCTTCTATGGAATTTTATCACATGTTTAGATTTGTATAACCACCAGCACAATCAAGATATAGGACTGCTCTATCACCACAGGGATGTCTCTCCTGCTATTCCTTTATTGTCTCCTCTGCACTCCATGATCCCTAACCCCTGAAAACCACCGTTTTCCATCTTTATAATTCCATCATCCTAAGAATGTTCTAAAATTGGAATCATGCAGTATATGACTTTTTAAGGTTGACATTTTTTCACTTAGCAAAATTCCCTTGATATTCGTTCAGATTGTTGCATGTGTCAATAGTTTTTCCTTTTTTATTACTGAGTAGTATTCTATGGTATGCATGTACCAGAGTTTGTGTAACCATTTATCCATTGTACGACATCTCATTGTGTCCAGTTTTTGTCTATTATTAATAAAACTTCTAGAAACACTTATGTACATGTTTTTATATAGATATAACTTTTAATTTCTCTGGGACAAATGCTCAAGTGATGGGTCATGTGATAAGTATATGTGTAGTTTTATAACAATCTGCCAAACTCTCTCCCAGAGTGGCTGGATCATTTTTATATCCCCACAAGCAATACATGAGTGGTCCACGTTCTCCACATCTTTACTAGCATTTCGTGTGGTCCTTTTTTTAAAAAAAGAAAAAAAAATAGCTCTTCACATAGGTGCATGTAGTGATATCTCATTGCAGTTTTAATTTTCATTTCTCTAAGGGCTAGTGATATTGAACCTCTTGTTTGTATATCACATTTGATGAAATGTCTCTTCATGTATTTTCCCCATTTTCCAATTGGTTTGTTTTTATTTTGTTGAATTATGAGAATTCTTTACATATTCTACATACAAGTCCTTTGTCAAATATGTAGTTTGCAAATATTTTCCCCACTCTGTAGCTTATTTTTATAACCTGTTAAAAGGGTCATATGCAGAGCAAAAGTTTTTAATTTTGATGAAGTCCAGTTTGTAATTTTTTTCTGTTATGGTGCTTTTCCTGTCAAGTCTAAAATCTCTTTACCTAGCCTTAGGTTCTGAAGATTTTCTCCTGTGTTTTCTTCTCTGTACTTTATGGTTTTACCTTTTACGTTTATGATCATTATCTCAACTCAAGGTTCTTTTTGTTTTTCTGCTCCAGCACCATTTGTGGAAAAGGCTATTCTTCCTTCATTGAATTGCTGTGGTGATTTATCAAAAATCAGTAATCTGTACTTATTCAGGACTACTTCTTCAGTTTTACCTATGTATCTATCCTTCTACCAGTACCACAGTCTTGATTATTGAAGCCCTATAGTAAGTTTTAATATCTGATAGAATTACTCCTTCTATTTTATTCTTTTTTTCCAAGATTTTCATGGCTATTCTAGAGACTGTGACTTTTCCATATATTTTATAAAAGATAGTATATGTCTATAAAAAAAACTTGATGCGGTTTTGATAGGAATTACATTAAAACTACAGATTAATTTGGGAAAAATGACATCTTTACTATTTTGAGTCTTTCAATACATGAGTACAGTATGTCTTTCCATTTATTTAGGTTTTCTGTCTTTCATCAGCAAAGTTAGCTTTTGGCATACAAGTTCTGTACAAGATTTGTTAAATTCATACCTAAGTATTTCATTGTTTGTATAATTATAAATGGTTTGAATAACTATAAATGTTTTTGTATTCTCAAATTCAGTTTTCACACTACAGCTTTCTTAGTATATAGAAATACTGTTGACTTTTATATGTTGGTCTTGCATCCTGCCATCTTACTTAACCTCACTTATTAGCTCTACAAGTTTTTTGGTTGGTTTTAATCCTTGGGGTTTCCTACATATGCATTCAGGCCATGCCATCTGTAAATAAAAACAATTTATTTCTGCCTTTTTAATTTATGGGAATTTAATTTCTTTTTCTTGCCTTATTGTCATGGCTGGGACTTTTAGTACTACATTGAAAAACAGTGATGAATGTGGACTTCCTTCACTTCTTTCTGATTTTAGCAGGAAAATGTTCAGTTTTTCAACATTATGTATGATATTATCTGTAGATTTCTTTGTAGATACTCTTTATCTAGTTGAGGTAATTTAGCTCTGCTCTTAATTGGCTGAAAGTTTGTATTATGAATGAGTGTTGCATTTTGTCAAATGAATTTTCAGCCTATGTTTATAGGATAGTATTATTATTTTTTTAATTTTTAGCTTGTTGATATGGTGAAATACATTGATTGATTTTTCAATGTTAAACCAGCCTCACACACCTGGAATAAATCATACTTGGTTACGGTGTGTAATTCTTTTTATACATTGTGGGATTTGGTTAGTTAATATTTTGTTTGCAATTTTGCATCTATATTCAGGAGGGATTGACCTACAGTCTGTTTTTGACAATGGCTTTGTATTTAGTGTCAGAGTAACACTTGTCTCATAAAATGAATTGGGAAGGATTTCTTCTCTTTCTTGGAAGAAATTATGTAGAATTGGTGTCAATTCTTTTTAAAATGCTTGGTTAGGATTATTCAGTGAAACCATTTGGGTGCAAAAGTTACATTTTGGGGATAATTAAAAATTCTGGATTAAATTTCCTTAACAGTCATAGGAATACTCAGACTATTTTTCCTATTAAGCAAGTTTTGGTAGTCTGTGTTTTTAAAGAGTTAATCTGTTTAATCTAACTTATTGAATTTATGTGCATAGTACTGTTTGTAGTATTCCTTGTTATCCTTTTGAAATCTGTGGAATACTGATAATGGTAATTTGTGCCTTCTCTTTTGTATTTGTCATTCCAGCTAGAGGTTTTCAAATTTTATTCATCTTTTCAAAATATCAGCTTTTGTTTCTTTGATTTTCTTTATTGTTCCTTTGCTTACAATTTCATTTATTTCTGCTCTTACCTTTATTAGTGCCCTTTTCTGCTTGGTTTGTTTAATTTGCTCTTCTTTTTTGTAGTTTCTTAAAGTGGGAGCTTAGATAATTTATTTTACCCCTTTCTCTTCTCTAATATGAGTATTTAATATTATAAAATTTCTTCTCAGTACTGGTTTAGCTAAGTTTTACTAATTTTGATATGTTGTATTTTTATTTTCATTCAGTTCAAAGTGTTTCATAAGTATTTACTTATAATTTTCTCTTTCTGTTGTTCTTTATTTCTTCTTGATGTTCAAATTTTCCTTCTCTTATTTCCTTTTTGTTTAGACAATTTTCTTTAGCCATTCTTTTAAAGTAAGTTGGCTGGCAACAAATTCTCTTAGTTTTCCTTCATCTGAGAATTTCTCCATTTCCCTTTCATTCCTGAAGGATATTTTCACCAGATGCATAATTCTGGGTTGATGATTATTTTTTCAGCACTTGAAAAATGGTGTCCCATTTCCTTCTGGCTGCCATGGTTTCTGATGAGAAATCCACTGCTGTTTGAACTGCTTTTCCTCTGATAGGTAATGGCTGACTACTTTCAAGATTTTTTCTTTGTCTTTGGTTTTAGAAGTTGACTTTGATGTGTCTTGGTGAAGATTTCTTTGGATATATCCTGTTTGGAATTTGTTCAGCTTCTTGAGTCTGTAAGTGCATGTCTTTTGACAAATTTGGGAGGTTTTGGGACCTTATTCCTTTGAGTAGATTTTTTAGCCTTGACCTCTTTCTCCTCTCCTTCTAGGACTCCAATGACACAAATGTTGGATCTTGTGTCATAGTTCCACATACCGCTGTAGCTCTTTTTCTCTCTCTCTTTTTTTTTCCAAAGTGTGTTTTCTCCCTCTTGTTCAGATTAAGAAATTTCTATATTTCTATTTTTAAGTTCACTGATTCTATCATCTGCCCTCTTCACTCTATGTATTGAGCCTGTCCATTGAATTTTAAAATTTTGGTTATTTTAGTTTTCAGTTCTAAAATGTCCATTTGCTTCTTTTTGAACATTTTTATTATTATTTTTTTGCTGTAACTTTCCATTTCTTTGCTGATATTTTCTATTCTTTCATTTGTTTCACACATCTTTGTAATTGTTCATCGAAGTATTTTTATAATGACAGCTTTAAAATCATCTGTGAAATCTTAGGTTTGGTGGCTGTTCATTGTCTTTAGTCATTCAAGTTGATATATTCCAGGTTCTTGGTTTCACAAGTAATTGTTTTATTGAAACATGGATATTTTAGGTATTATGAAACTCTGGATCTTATTTAAATCTTGCATTTTCTCAGGCGCCTCCTGACACAGCTCTGGTGGGGCAAGGGAGGCAACACTGCCTCATTTCTACCAGGTGTGTATGGGAGTCCAGATTCTCCACTCTGCCTCCATTGAAATCCTGGGGTGAGCTGGTGCCACAGTAGTGCTGGGTGGGGGTAGTAATTCAGGCTCCTTATTCTGTTGATACCACGCTGTCTGGAAGGAGTTACTACTCTCCATTGTGGCCTTGCCTTACATTGCACATGGCCTCATTCCCACTGAGCAGTGGCAAAAGTCTTGACTTTCCAGTATATCTTCTCTGATACCACCCAAGATGGTAAAGGGTACTGGATAGAAGGTGGAAGTCTAGGCTCTCCATGTAGTCTCTACTGATACTCTGTGTGAGGGGGTGGCCTCATTGCTGCTAAACACTGTTAAATTACTGAAACTCCATTAAGCCTTCTTTTCTGACACCACCCTCACCAGTGGTGGTGGAGTTTGAAGGGCATTGGCACAGCTCATTATAGGCTAGGAAGAGCGAAGTTTAGGTTTCCCATTTGGCCTTTGCTGGTGGGGTGGAGGTAGGGCTGCATATTTTTCTGGGGTGTTTGTCTGAAGTAGAGCAGTTATTGTTTAAAAGTTTTTAGTGTTGCTCAACTACCCATTCCTGGTCCTTTGGCTAGAGAAAACACACTTTTCTGGGGGATTTATTTGTCTGTGCCTATTGGTGTTTATGGATTGCTGGCTTTTCGAATAGTCTTCAGGGATATGAGAGGCAAAGAGAGATCCCAGGCTATTCACTACTGTGTTATTCCTCAGGTTCCAATGTCCCTAATTGGTCTACCTTTTCTCTACACATTCAGAGTCTTCTTATATTTGTTTTGCATATAATGTCCAGGGTACTTAGCTGTACTTAGAGGGAGGAATAAGGAAAAGTATATCTTCTCCATCTTTTGGAGACAGAAGTCCCTTTATCTCTCTTTCATTTTAAAAAAACTGAGATGTACCACATATATAATAAAACTCAACCATGTAACATGTACAATTCAGTGTTTTTCATTATATTCTCATGGTTGTACAAAAATCACTACTATTGAACCCCAGAACATTTTCATAAACCAGAAAAAATCCTGTACCCATTAGTAGTCACTGCGCATTCCCCTTTACACAGGCCCTGAAAATCACTAACCTGATTTCTATCTCTATGGGTTTGCCGAATCTGGATTTTTCATATAAATGAAATCATACAATATGTGGCCTTTTGCAGCTGTCTTCTTTCACTAAGCATAACGATTTCAAGGTTCATCCTTCTTATGTCTGAATATTATTCTATTGTATGGATTTTCTACATTTTGTTTAACCGTTCATTAGTTGATGGACATTCAGGGTGTTTCCCTCTTTTGGCTATTATAAATAATGCTGCTATGAACATTCGTGTACAGTTATTGTGTCCACTTATGTTTCCATTTGTTTTCTGTGTATACCTAGGAGTTGAATTGCTGGGTCATATATATGGTACCTCTATATTTGACCTCTCGAGAAACTGCAACACTGTTTTCCACAGTGGCTATGGAATTTTATGTTCCCAATAGCAATGTGTGAGTGTTTCAATTCTCCTCCATCCTCTTCAACACTTATTATTATCTGCTTTTTTGATTATAGCCATTCTAGTGGGTATGAAGTGTTATCATGTGGTCTTGACATGCCTTCCCTGATAAATAATGATTTTGTGTATCTTTTCATGTGCTTATTGTCCATTTGCTTATCTTCTTTGAAGAAATATCTAGTTAAGTCCTTTCTTTGTTTTGTATTTTCAAATTGAAATGTTTGTCTTTGATGTTTTCAAGTTTTTTAAGAGTTCTTTATATATTCTGGATACAAGAACCTTGTCAGATATATGATTTTTAAACATTTTATCTCATTCTGTGGTGTGTTTTCACTTTTTTCATAGTATTGTTCATAACAAAGTTTTTAATTTTAATAAAGTTCAATTTATCTATTTTTTTCTTTTGCCATGTATGCTTTTGTTGTCATATCTAAGAATCCTTTACTAAAACCATCTTTCTAAAGGTATACTCCTGTCCTTAGATCTTTGAAGATTAAACCATACTCCTTAAAGATATACTACTAATTCTTTGATCTAAGAGTGTTATTTTAGCTCTCACACTTAAACCTATGATCTCTGTTGAGTTAAGTTTTGTGTTTGGTATTAGGCAGGGAACTACTTTTATTCTTTTGCAGTTGGGTATCCAATGGTCCCAGCACAATTTATTGAAAACACTATTATTTCCCCCATTGAGTTAGCACCCTTGTCAAAAATCACTTGACCATAAAAGTTAAGGGTTTATTTCTGGACTTTCAATTCTATTCCATGATCAATATGTCTATCATTATGCCAGTATTACAATGTCTTGATTACTGTAACCTTATAATAAGTTTTGAAATTTGGGAATATGAGTACTCCAATTTTATTTTTTTTATTTTTTCAAGATTATTTTGGAAATCATGGGTCCCTTATATTTTCATAAGAACTTCATAATCAATTTCTAATAAAATGCCAACAGAAATTTCTATAGGGAGTATACTGGATCTGTAGATCAATTTGGGGTGCATTGCCATCATAACAATATTAATATTTTGATCCATGAACATGGGATGTGTTTCCATTTCTTATAGGTTCTCTTTAATTTCTTCAATAATGTTTTGTAGCTTTCAGAGCATAGTTTTGCACCTGTTTTGCTAAGTTTATTCATATTTTATTTTGAATGTTTTACATTCAATTGTAAATGAAATTGTTTTCTTAATTTCAACAATTTTGAATTGTTCACTGCTAGTGTATAGAAATACATTTTATTTTTCTATATTTAATTTGTATTCATCAGCCTTGTTGAACTTGGCTATTAGCTCTATGGGTTTTCTGTAGATTCTTTAAGGTTTTCTACATATAAAATCATGACATCTGAAAATGAGATTGTTTTATTTCTTCTTTTCCAATCTGTATGCCTTTTCTTTTTCTGACCTAATTCCCCTGGCTACAATGTCCAGTACAATGTTGAATAGAAGTGGTGAGAGTGTAAATCCTTGTCTTTTTTTCCAATCTTAGGGGGAAGGTGTTCAGTCTTTCATCATTAAGTATAATGTTATCAATGGGTTTTTCATATGCCTTTTATCAGACTGAGGAAGTTTCTTTCTAGGTCTAGTTCATTGAATGCTTTACCATGAAAATATGTTAGATATTGTCATATTATTTATCTGCTTCAATTGAGATGATCATGTGGTTTTTGTCCTTTATTCTACTAATAAAATACTTTAGATTGATTTTTGAAAGGAAATTGTTTATAATAATAATAATTATTATTGTTTTATTGTGGTAAGAACATTTAACTTGAAATCTATCCACTTAACAAAATTTTAAGTGCACAATACATTATTTTTATTGTAGGCACAAAGTTGTACAGCATATCTTTGGAATTTATTCATGTTACATAACTGAAACTTTGTGCCCATTGAACAGCAACTTCCCACTCCCCTCCCTCCAGCTCCTGACAAACCACCATTCTCCTCTCTGTTTCTATAAGCTTAACTGTTTTAGATACCTCATATTGTGAAATCATATACTACATGTCTTTCTGTGACTGACTTATTTCACTTAGCATGATGTCCTCCAGTTTTGTCCATGTTGTTGCATACGGTAAGATTTTCTTATTTGTGACTGAATAATTGTCCATTATGTATATATGCCATATTTTCTTTATACATAATATTGTCCATTATGTATATATGCCATATTTTCTTTATACATTCATCCATTGATGGGAATTTATGTTGTTTCAATATCTTGGCTGTTGTAAATAATGCTGTAATGAATTTGGGACTGCAGATATCTCTTCAAGTTCCTGATTTCAATTCTTTTGGATATATACCCAGAATCCATCACATAGTTGTTATTTTTTAATTTTGGGGACCCTCCATACTATTTTCCATATTGACTGCAGCATTTTACTTTCCCACTCAACAGTATACAAGTGTTTCAGTTTCTCCGTATCCTCATAAACATTTGTTATCTTTTTAAAATGACTGTCTTAACAGGTGTAAGTTATATCTCATTTTGGTTTTGATTTGAATTTCCCTGATGATTAGTGAGGTTGACAATATTTTCATATATTTCTTGGCCATTTGTATGTCTCCGTTGGGTAAATGTCTAAGTACTTTTTAAAATCAGGTTATTTGTTTCTCTCTCTCTTTTAAATGGAGTTGTAGGAGTTCCTTCTATATTCTGTATATTAACACCTTAACACATATATAGTTTGCAAATCTTTTCTTCAGTTCTGTAGGTTGTCTTTTTACTATTTTGATTTTTCCTTTGCTGTACAGAAGCTTTTTAATTTGATGCATAACTACTTATCTTTTTGCTTTTGTTGCTTGTGCTTTGGGTGGCATATCCAAGTAATTAGTGCCTAGACCAATGTCATGAAGATTTCCCCCTATGTTTTCATTTAGGAGTTTTACAGTATTGGGTCTTTAATCCATTTTGAGTTGATTTTTGTGTATGGTGTAAGATAAGGGTTTAATTTTATTATTTTTCATGTGGATACCCAGTTTTCCCAGCACCATTTTTGTTGAAGAGACTATTCATTGCCCATTGTGTATTCCTGGCACCTTTGTCAAAGTCAGTTTACCATATATGCATGGGTTTATTTCTGTGTTCCATTGGTCTATATGTCTGTTTTTATGCTAGTTCCATACTATTGATTTCTACAGCTTTGTGATGGGGTTAGTGTTAGGGTTGGGGTTAGGGTTAATTTTAAAGCAGGACTATGATGCCTCAATCTTTGTTCTTCTTTCTTAATATTGCTTTTGCTATTTGGGGTCATTTGTGTTTCTGTATGAAGTTTAGAATTGTTTTTTTTTTCCTATTTCTATAAGAATACTATTAGGGTTTTGATAGGAATTGCACTGAATTTCTAGATCACTTTGGGTAGTATGAACATTTTAACAATAAAAGTCTTCCAATTACTGAACATGAGATGTTTTTCCTTTTATTTGTGTATTTAATTTCTTTCTTCAATATTTTGTAGTTTTCAGTGTTCAAGTCTTTCACCTCCTTGGGTAAATTTATTCCTAAGTATTTTATTCTTTTTGATGCAGTTGTACTTGGGAATGTTTTCTTAATTTCTCTTTCTTATTGTTCTTTATTAGTGTATTGAAACACAACAGATTTTTGTATGTTGATTTTGAATCCTGAAACTTTAATGAATTTGTTTATTAGTTCTGATAGGCTTTTGGTGGAGTTTTTGGGGTTTTCTACATGTCACATCATGTCATTGCAAAAAGAGATATTTTCACTGTTTTTTTTTGTGTTGAACTAAACTTTTGTTCCTTGGATAAAGTCTTCTTGGTCATGATGTATAATTATTTTTATGTGTTGCTGAATTTCAATTGCTTGTATTTTGATGAACATTTTTTGCACTTATATTCATAATTGATATTGTTCTATAGTTATTTCCTTTCTTGTGATGTCTTTGTCTAGTTTTAGTATCAGGGAATTACCACTTCATAGGATGAATTGGGAAACTGGCTTTACAGAATTAGCTGGGAAGTGTTCTCTAACTTCATTTTAATCTAACATATTCTATGAGTGGAAAAGTATATTGTACAATTGAGATACTCCTTTGACAAAAAAGAATTAATTTATTTTTACAGTGATGAAACAACTATAGATAAAACAAGTGCACAACACCTGAAACAGCAATAAGCAAATGTGGTATCAGGATTAATTCTCAGTAGTTTTCTAGCAATTAACTGAAAGCATCCAGTTGAGGTGAACAAAGCACAAGCAATGAGCTGAGAAACCAAGGCATACATTAAATTCAAAGATTTTAAAAGGCAATGTTATTTTATAATATCTACACATTGTTTGGCTTATTACTAGTTTGGGTCAGTTGTGATCTGTGAACTAGACATTTTCATGCCATTTTTAAGGTAAATAGTTCGAGGCATGATTTTATATGTGTCCTCAATGATGTTTTTGCTGGTAAATATATGTATACACACACACACACACATATATATATATATAATATGCATATATATTTCTATTATATCTCCAGATTAAAGATCAGCCATTCTTTTTTCCCATTGTGAAAGATCATGACAAAATAAAGCCTTTAATAACAATAATTTAACATTCTAAATTAAAATGACAAGGAGTTTTGAAATAACTTAAACTAGATATATCTCAATTTCTATTGCCCATACCTGAAAATCATGTTAGAACAGAGTCTGATGCTGCTTATAAGGATGTGATTGCTATAAGAACACTTCTGGGAATATTTTGACAAACCTCAAACCAGACAGATCAAGCTAGTAGTTTATAACTTTTAGAAACCCCTTTCTCATTCTTTTTTCCTTCTTATCAAAATTTGTCAAGATAAGCTACAACACTTTTGACACTGTCTGACCTGTTTTGATCATTATGACAGGATTTCACTTTTCAAAAATTATTTGTACCTGATGTAGAGGTTTGTTATAGTTCTCAAACATCCTTATTTGGATCATGAGCTTAAAAGCCAGTAATAACACATAAAACAAACTGGATGTAACCAGAATGTATTTCTGTTATTTTTAACTAAGAGCCTTTCTTAAATAATGAATGAGCCATGGTGTGTATGTGTATGTGTGTGTGTGT
The DNA here is from genome assembly GCF_937001465.1 of Orcinus orca. Classification (NCBI taxonomy): domain Eukaryota; kingdom Metazoa; phylum Chordata; class Mammalia; order Artiodactyla; family Delphinidae; genus Orcinus; species Orcinus orca. The sequence goes on from NC_064580.1 coordinate 76,098,874, forward strand.
GTGTGTGTGTGTGTGTGTGTGTGTCCATGTGCATACTCTCATTTTTAAGGGAGCTAAATTCTGAGACCAGTATTTGAGATTGTATTTAATTACAATGTGAGAGCTCAATTAAGATAAACTTACTTGTTATTACAAACTTACTTGTTATTACTAGCTCTACATTAATAGTCTCATAGTCATATTCATAAAGCTCTTGCCTAAGAAACGTTCTATGATGTTATTAGAGTAGTATTATTAGATTACACAGTCTATATTCAGGTTTAAGCTAATTGAAAATATAAACATTTGAATACAAATATAAAAAATAGGTTGGTTCATTTGGCTCTTCTGTATTATAAAAAAGCACTTTTATTATTTTTTAAATCAATGTGTTGTCTTTTTTAAAAAACATTTTATTTATTTTATTTTTTGGCTGTGCTGTGTGTTTGTTGTGGCATGTGGGATCTTTCGTTGCAGTGCGTGGGCTTCTCTCTAGTTGTGGTGTGTGAGTTTTCTCTCTCTAGTTGTGGCACGTGGACTCCAGGGCACATGGGCTCTGTAGTTTGCAGCACACGGCCTCTCCAGTTGAGGTGCATGAGCTCTCTAGTTGTGGCATGTGGGCTTAGTTGCCCTGTGACATGTGGGATCTTAGTTCCCAGACCAGGGATCGAGCTCACATCCCCTGCATTGGAAGGCGGATTCTTTACAATTAGACCACGAGGGAAGTCCCAATAAAACAGCACTTTTAAAATACATTTAATCTCTTTTTATTTTCCAAGATTCTATAGTTATCCATCAATCTAGGAATATTTGTTATGCAAGGAAAAAGTCTGCTGTTGGTATTTAGAAAAGTGATATACTCTGATCCAAAACAATTTATTTACAATTCCAGTAACAAATCAAAAAGTCATAGTAATGTATTTCTATTTATTCTAATTTAGTTATCCTGGTCCTTTAGAATTTATTTGTTGAGATAATAGCATCACATATTAGTTACTATAACCAGAGAATGATCATGTGTATTTTTAAAACTCAAACTTTCAATTTTTAGGTTTAATTTTCTAATAATAAATAGTTTTGTCAAGGTTTTAAATTATTTGTTCTGGATGTACTTGTTTGGATAACTGTATTATACAAAAGTCCCCAGGTAAAACTAACAAAAAATATTTAAAATTCTTTATTATGAATGAAAGTATAGTTAAACATATTAATTTACTGTGTATATTTCCACAAACAGAGTAATCTTGATGATTTCCACGGTTACAATAGATCAGAACAGATCTTGCTAAAGTACTGTAGTAGAGAATGCTATAAAAATCTATAGCATTTGATGCCACAGTGATAGAATAACAAAAAGAGTTCACACATGCACAATTTTCTCAAGGTCATAATTTGGGCCCTTAATATGATTTCAATTAATTATTTTTGTAAATAATGCTTTCTGTGCCCCACATTATTTCAGATGCTTGGAATGTAATGATGACAGAACCTTGTTCTTGTACTCAAGTAGCTTGAAAATCTTTAAATAGAGATTGCACCTTCTCTCAGTCCTTCCTTCCTGTGGTGCCTTCATGCTTCGAGGAATGGGGCAGCACCTCCGGCCCACCAGCACCACCTGAGGATCCTGGAAGCTGCCCACTCCATAGAAGAGGACCAGGAGCTGGAGAGCTTGGCTTTTATCATTTGTCCTAGGGTTCTGTCTGTCCATCTATTTTTTGTTTTTTGTTAATTTTTAGTATAGATTTACAGCTTGTTATCATTGGTGGATTTGTGTTTTGGTTTCGATGCACTCTTCCTTCTTTCTTTTCAATTACTTTTTAATTTTTTATTATTAATAATATATTTTTTATTTTAATAACTTTATTTTATTTTATTTTTCTTTCTTTCCTTCCCTTTTTTTCTTACTTTCCTTCTGAGCTGTGTGGCTCAGAGGTCTTGATGCTCTGGCCGCGTGTCAGGCCTGTGCCTATGAGGTGGGAGAGCCGAGATCAGGACATTGGTCCACCTCCCAGTCCCATGTAATATAAAATGGCAAAAGATCTCCCAGAGATCTCCATCTCAACATGAAGACCCAGCCCCACTCAACAACCAGCAAACTAGAGTTCTGGACATGCTATGCCAAACAACTAGCAAGAAAGGTACACAACCACATCCATTAGCAAAGAGGCTGCCTAAAATCATAATAAGTTCACAGACACCCCAAAACACAGCACCAGACGTGGTCCTGCTCACCAGAAAGACAAGAACCAGCCTCATCCACAGGAACACAGGCACCAGTCCCCTCCACCAGGAAGCCTACACAACTGACTGAACCAACCTTACCCACTGGGGGAAGACACCAAGAAAACCAGGAACTACGAACCTGCAGCCTGTGAAACGGAGACCCCAAACAGAGTAAGTTAAGCAAAATGAGAAGACAGAGAAACACACAGCAGATGAAGGAGCAAGGTAAAAACCCACAACACCAAACAAATAAAGGAAATAGACAGTCTACCTGAAAAAGAATTCAGAGTAATGATAGTAAAGATGATCCAAAATCTTGAAAATAGAATGGAGAAAATAGAAGAAACGTTTAACAAGGACCTAGAAGAACTAAAGAGCAAACAAACAATGATGAAGAACACAATAAATGAAACTAAAAATTCTCTAGAAGGAATGAATAGCAGAATAACTGAGGCAGAAGAATGGGTAAGTGACCTGAATGATGAAAGAGTGGAAATAACTGCTGCAGGCAGAATAAAGAAAAAAGATTGGAAAGAATTTAGGACAGTCTCAGAGACTTCTGGGACAACATTAAACACACCAAAATTCTAATTATAAGGGTCCCAGAAGCAAAAGAAAAAGAAAAAGGGACTGAGAAAACGTTTGAAGAGATTATAGTAGAAAATTTCCCTAATATGGGAAAGGAAATAATCAACTGTAGGAAGCACGGAGAGTCCTATACTGGATAAATGCAAGGAGATGCACTACAAGGTACATATTAAACAAACTATCAAAAATTAAATACAAAGAAAAAATATTAAAAGCAGCAAGGGAAAAGCTACAAATAACATACAAGGGAATCCCCATAAGGTTAACAGCTGATCTTTCAGCAGAAACTCTGCAAACCAGAAGGAAGTGGCAGGACATATTTAAAGTGATGAAAGGGAAAAACCTACAACCAAGATTACACAGCAAGGATCTTATTCAGATTCAACCGAGAAATTAAAACCTTTACAAACAAGCAAAAGTTAAGAGAATTCAGCAACATCAAACAAGGTTTACAACAAATGCTAAAGGAACTTCTCTAAGCAGGAAACAGAAGAGAAGAAAAAGACCTACAATAACAAACCTAAAGCAGTTAAGAAAATGGTAATAAAAACATTCATATCGATAACTACCTTAAATGTAAATGGATTAAATGCTCCAACCAAAAGACATAGACTGGCTGAATGGGTACAAAAACAAGACCTGTATATATGCTGTCTCCAAGACATCCACTTCAGACCTAGGGACACAAACAAACTGAAAGTTAGGGGATGGAAAAAGATATTCTATGCAAATGACAATCAAAGGAAAGCTAGAGTAGCAATTCTCATATCAGACAAAATAGACTTTAAAATAAAGACTATCACAAGAGACAAAGAAGGAAACTACGTAATGATCAAGGGATCAATCCAATGAAAAGACATAACAATTGTAAATATTTATGAACCCAACATAGGAGCACCTCAATACATAAGGCAAATGCTAACAACCATAATAGGGAAAATCGACAGTAACACAATCATAGTAGGGGACTTTGACACCCCAGTTGACCCATGGACAAATCATCTAAATGAAAATAAATAAGGAAACACAAGCTTTAAATGATACATTAAGAAAGATGGACTTAATTGATATTTATAGGACATTCCATCCAAAATCAACAGAATGCACTTTCTACTCAAGTGCTCATGAAACATTCTCCAGGAGAGATCATTTCCTGGGTCACAAATCAACCCTTGGAAAATTTAAGAAAATTGAACTTGTATCATCAAATATCTGTTTCAACCACAATGCTATGAGATTAGATATCAATTACAAGAAAAAATCTGTAAAAAATACAAACACATGGAAGCTAAATAATACACTACTAAATAACCACGAGATCACTGAAGAAATTAAAGATTAAATAAAAATATATCTAAAAAAAGAAACGACAATGAAAACACAATGCCCCAAAACCTATTGGATGCAGCAAAAGCAGTTCTAAAGTGGGAAGATTATAGCAATACAATCCTACCTCAGGAAAGAAGAAACATCTCAAATAAACAAATCTTACACCTAAAGCAATTAGAGTATGAAGAAAAAAATAACCCAAAGTTAGAAGAAGGAAAGAAATCATAAAGATAAGATCAGAAATAAAGGAAAAAGAAATGAAGTAAATGATAGCAAAGATCAATAACACTAAAAGTTGGTTCTTTGAGAAGACAAATAAAATCGATAAACCATTAGCCAGACTCCAGAAAAAAAAGAAGACTCAAATGAATAAAATAAGAAATGAAAAAGGAGAAGTAACAACTGACACTGCAGAAATACAAAGGATCATGAGAGATCACTAAAAGCAACAATATGCCAATAAAATGGACAAACTGAAGACATGAACACATTCTTAGAAAAACACAACCTCCCGAGGCTGAAATAGGAAGAAAGGGAAAAAATAAACAGACCAATCCCAAGCAATGAAATTGAAACTGTGATTAAAAATCTTCCAACAAACAAAAGCCCAGGACCAGATGGCTTCACAGGCGAATTCTATCAAACATTACAGAAGAGCTAACACCTATCGTTCTCAAAGTCTTCCAAAATATAGCACAGGGAGGAACACTCCCAAACTTATTCTACGAGGCCACCATCACTGTGATACCAAAACCAGACAAAGATGGCACAAAACAGAAAACTACAGACCAATATCACTGATGAATATAGATGCAAAAATCCTCAAAAAAACACTAGCAAACAGAATCCAACAGCACATTAAAAGGAACATACACCATGATCAACTGGGGTTTATCCCAGGAATGCAAGGTTTTTTCAATATACAAAAATCAATCTATATGATAAACCATATTAACAAATTGAAGGAGAAATCCATATGATCATCTCAATAGATGCAGAAAAAGCTTTTGACAAAATTCAACACATATTTATGATACAAACTCTCCAGAAAGTAGGCACAGAAGGAACTTGCCACAACAAAATGAATACCATAGATGACAAATCCACAGCTAACATCCTTGTCAATGGTGAAAAACTGAAATCATTTCCACTAAGATCAGGAACAATACGAGGTTGCCCACTATCACCCCTATTATTCAACATACTTTTTGAAGTCTTAGCCACAGCAATCAGAGAAGAAAAAGAGATAAAAGGAATCCAAATTGGAAAAGAAGTAAGACTGTCATTCTTTGAGATGACATGACACGATACATAGAGAATCCCAAAGATGCTACCAGAAAACTACTAGAGCTAATCAATGAATTTAGTAAAGTAGCAAGATATAAAATTAATGCACAGAAATCTCTTGCATTCCTATACACTAATGATGAAGAATCTGAAAGAGCTATTAAGATATCACTCACATTTACCGTTGCAACAAAAAGAATAAAATATCTAGGAATAAACCTACCTAAGGAGACAAAAGACCTGTATGCACAAAACTCTAAGACATTGACAAAGGAAATTAAAGAAGATACAAAGAGATATACCATGGTCTTGTATTGGAAGAATCAGCATTGTGAAAATGACTCTACTACCCAAAGCAATCTATAGATTCAATGTAATCCCTATCAAACTACAACTGTCATTTTTCACAGAACTAGAACAAAATCTTTCACAATTTGTATGGAAACACAAAAGACCCCGAAGAGCCAAAGCAATCTTGAGGAAGAAAAACAGAGCTGGAGGAATCAGGTTCCCTGACTTCAGACTATACTACAAAGCTACAGTAATCAAGACAGTATGGTACTGGCCCAAAAACAGAAATATAATTCAATGGAACAGGATAGAAAATCCAGACGTAAACTCACACACATATGGTCACCTTATTTTTGATAAAGGAGGCAAGAATATACAATGGAGAAATGACAGCCTCCTCAATATGTGGTTCTGGGAAAACTGGACAGCTACATATAAAAGAATGAAATTAGAACACCCCCTAACACCATACACAAAAATAAACTGAAAATGGATTAAAGACCTAAATGTAAGGCCAGACACTATAAAACTCTTTGAGGAAACCTAGGCAGAACACTCTTTGACGTACATCACAGCAAGATCCTTCTTGACTCACTTCCTAGAGTAATGGAAATAAAAATAAACAAATGGGACCTAATGAAACTTAAAATCTTTTGCACAGCAAAGGAAACCATAAACAAGATGAAAAGGCAACCTTCAGAATGGGAGAAAATATTTACAAATGAAGCAACTGACAAAGGATTAATCTCCAGAATATACAGGCAGCTCATACAGCTCAACATCAAAAAACAAAAAACACAATCCAAATATGGGCAGAAGACCTAAATAGACATTTCTCCAAAGAAGATATACAGATTGCAAGCAAACACATGAAAGGATGCTCAACATTACTAATCATTAGAGAATTGCAAATCAAAACTAAAATGAGGTATCACCTCACACCAGTCAGAATGGCCATCATCAAAAAATCCACAAACAATAAATGTTGGAGAGGCTGTGGATAAAATGACCCTTATTGTACTGTTCATGGGAATGTAAATTGATAACACCACTATGGAGAACAGTATGGAGGTTCTTTAAAAAACTACAAATAGAACTACCATATGACCCAGCAATCCTTCTACTGAGTATATACCCTTAGAAAACCATAATTTAAAAACAGCCATGTACTACAATGTTCATTGCAGCTCTATTTTCAATAGCCAGGAGATGGGAGCAACCTAAGTGTCCATCGACAGATGAATGGATAAAGAAAATGTTGCACATATATACAGTGGAATGTTACTCAGCCATGAAAAGAAACAAAACTGAGTTATCTATAGTGAGGTGGATGGATCTAGAGACTGTCATACAGAGTGAAGTAAGTCAGAAAGGGAAAAAAAATACCGTATGCTAACACATATATATATGGAATCTAAAAAAAAAAGAAAAGTTCTGAAGAACCTAGAGGCAGGACAGGAATAAAGATGCAGATGTAGAGAATGGACTTGGGGACACAGAGAGGGGATGGGTAAGTTGGGACAAAGTGAGAGAGTGGCATGGACATATATACACTACCAAATGTAAAATAGATTTCTAGTGGGAAGCAACCAGATAGCACAGGGTGATCAGCTCTGTGCTTTTTGTACATCTAGAGGGGTGAGAGAGGGAGGGTCAGAGGGAGACCCCAGAGGGAGGAGATATGGGGATATATGTTTATTTATAGCTGATTCACTTTGTTATACAGCAGAAACTAACACACCATTGTAAAACAATTATACTCCAATAAAGATATTAAAACAAAAGCCAGCAGAAATGAAGCCACATTCTAGTGCCTTATGTACTATACCAGGAGAACTGACCTCTAGGATATTTTCTTCATGCTCTTGCAAAACCCAGAATTAAACGTTTGTGATTGCAACATGATCTGTCCTGCCAAAACGCCTGCTTCTAGCTGTTAACCCATTTCCGCTGTTGGAGTCCCTGCAAAAAACTGTATTTTTCTAATTAATTCCCTGTTTTATTTACACTGAAAAAAGAAAGAAATTTAAAAAATAGAGATTTTTTTCTGTGAGTTTAGTATTTTCCATAAGAGTCTATACATTTACATGGATGTTTCTAATATATATATATATATATATATATATATATATATATTTATATATATATATATTTAATAGTGTTTATTTTAGAGTATTTAAAACTGTTTCCACGGCATTTTGGTAATTGTCTTCTAAAGTAATGTTTTGCATAAAGTGTTATAAGGTACAGTGAGCTCAAACACACAGTGACATGTTCATTCATTGTAAACATGCATTGACAATTCTGCTTCTAACAATATGTCAGATTAGATACACTAAATGGCTCTCCTGCTACAATGAAATCCTCATTAAAGGAACATATATTTAAATGCATTGTTTGATTCACAAGAGGCAAATCTCAGTGAACCAAAAAAAAAGAGAGAGAGAGAAAGACAGACAGAAAGAGAAAGGGAAGGATGGAAGAAGGGGAGGAAAGAATGAAGAAATGGAAAAAGAAAAGAAAGTATGAACAGAATCGAAAACCAAGTGTCAAGAAAGCAGCTATATGCAGTAAATAATAAATTAATAAGTAAGCTTGGTTGTCATAGAGATGAATATCTATATGGTAGTGAGATCAAGAGACAAAGCTTTGAGCTAAAAGCAAGGTGAGGATGCTGAACTTGAGACTCCTGCATTAAGCTAGGATCCGTGTGTCAGTAGCACTTCTTGGCTCCTAGCATAAACCAATACATTTTTTCCACTAAAGTAAAGCATCTCCATTTTAGGTTCTTGGGATTCTCACAATTAAATTTAACCAAATATTATCTCTCTCTCTCTCTCTCTCTCTCTCTCTCTCTCACACACACACACACACACACACACACACACACAAACAAACTGTTTAAACATCCAAGGAATCAAATCACCATAAGTGAGAATCACAGTAACAAAAAACCCCATAGATTTAGACCCCTAAGAAACTCAGATATATAGTCATTTGATACCTTATGTGAACTGCATAAAGAAATAAAAAATGAGATCAAATTAATGAGCAAGAAACTTCTCAACATATTTTTTAAATTACAAAATAGAATTGTTAGAAATAAATATAATATTTAAAATTAAAAGCTTGATGCATAGCTTAAACAAAAGATTAGACGAAACTGAAGAGAGCAATAGTGGACTGGGAGATATCTCTGAAGAAATTATCTAGGATGCAGTACAGATAGACAAGGAGATGGAAAATATGAGAGTTTAAGAGAAATGAGAGTAGGGCAAGAAATTCCAATACCTATTTAGGTGGATTCTCAGAAGAAGGGAATAGAGAACACAGAAGAAAAGAAATATTCAAAGAGAAATGGCTAAGAAATTTTCCAGAACTTGTCTCTGGAACCAGAATTAATATAATTAGATAACTATGTTGTCTGCAATTGGAAGCAGCATGTGTAGGCTTCCTTTAACAGAGTTCAGCAGTCATGGGAAGGAGAGAGTGGATAGTGGCATGAGGGTAACAGACTTCAAGATTGATTATTTTTAAAAAATGGAGAAATTCTTTTTCTTGATAGAAGGTTAGAAGCCATTGTGAAAAATTTGTAACTCAAATCATCTAGCTAATGAAATTGTGTCCAGTAAATGTTTGTGTAACCCAAATCCTGGGAAGAAAAGAAATCCCACACTTTAATAGCTTAGCTGGATTAGGCTATATTAAGTGATAATACAATGTTTTTACATCAGTGTATTAATAATCCTCTACATTTAGGACAATTATCTTGCTGAATTCAATAACCTTGACATGGCTAATGGTTTATTTCTGTGAATACAGAATACATATTAGACATCTATTTGCTTGGATTTATGTGTTGAAATCTTTACAAAATAGACAATACAGAGAGAGAGGCAAAATGAAAAAGTATATGAAAAGCTAATCTTTACTGTTCTGAAAAAGATGTAGAAATTGAGAGCCACTGAAGATAGTAGCTAAAGTGTCAATTAGTATTTCAACTACTTTAATCTCTAACATACTCCTTTGATTAAATTTGTACCCAGCATGCTACTTTGAAACACTATCTGATTTGCTTACTTCTGCTGTTTTAGTCCATACAGGATTTTAGCACCAATTTCCTGTTTGACAGAGTGCATTTCTTCTCATAGAAAACAACTGATAGCTTAATAAAAGTTAATAGAGAGATGAACAGCTTAAACATGGGCTCCATTAAGCTACTCTATTTGAAGATACAGGGTGTTATGAGAGAAGAATGTTTACATAGATGCATTCTGATAGATACATATTATAAATCTGTGTTAAGCTTGATATCATTCTATGTATATCTATAGCCATATATCTAATATTCTGCCTTCCAAGCAAAAGAAAGAGAATATGTAAAGATAAATGCAAGTAGCTATTTATATTTTGACATAATTATCATAATGCCCCAGGTATTACAAATTAAAAGGAATTCAGATGGAAGGGAAATTTAATAAATTATTTTTATCCATTCATCTGTTGATGGACACTTAGGTTGCTTCCATGTCCTGGCTATTGTAAATAGAGCTGCAAAGAACACTGTGGTACATGACTCTTTGAATTATGGTTTTCTCAGGGTATATGCTCAGTAATGGGATTGCTAGGTCATATGGTAGCTCTTTTTTAGTTTTCAAAGGAGCCTCCCTGCTGTTCTCCATAGTGGCTGTATCAATTTACATTCCCACCAACAGCACAATAAGTTTCCTTTTCTCCACACCCTCTCCAGCATTTATTGTTTGTAGATGTTTTGATAATGGCCATTATGACTGGTGTGAGGTGATACCTCATTGTAGTTTTGATTTGCATTTCTCTAATGATTAGTGATGTTGAGCATCCTTTCTTGTGTTTGTTGGCAATCTGTATATCTTTGGAGAAATGTCTATTTAGGTCTCCTGCCCATTTTTGGATTGGGTTGTTTGTTTTTCTTATATTGAGCTGCATGAGCTGCTTGTAAATTTTGGAGATTAATCATATGTCAGTTGCTTCATTTGCAAATATTTTCTACCATTCTGAGGGTTGTCCTTACATCTTGTTTATGGTTTCCTTTGCTGTGTGAAAGCTTCTAAGTTTCATTAGGTCCCATTTGTTTATTTATTTATTTAATTTCCATTTCTCTAGGAGGTGGGTCAAAAAGGATGTTGCTGTGATTTATGTCATAGAGTGTTCTGCCTATGTTTTCCCCTAAGAGTTTTATAGTGTCTGGCCTTACATTTAGGTCTTTAAGCCATTCTGAGTTTCTTTTTATGTATGGTGTTAGGGAGTGTTCTAATTTCATTCTTTTACATTTACCTGTCCAGTTTTCCCAGCACCACTTATTGAAGAGGCTGTCTTTTCTCCATTGGATATTTTTGCTTCCTTTATCTAAAATAAGGTGACCATATGTGTGTGGGTTTATATATACAATGGAATATTACTCAGCCATAAAAAGAAACAAAATTGAGTTATTCGTAGTGAGGTGGATAGGCCTAGAGGCTGTCATACAGAGTGAAGTAAGTCAGAAAGGGGAAAATAAATACTGTATGCTAACACATATATATGGAATCTAAATTAAAAAAAAAAACGTTCTCAAGAACCTAGGGGCAGGACAGAATTAAAGACGCAGACATAGAGAATGGATTAGAGGACACGGGCAGGGGGAAGCGTAAGCTGGGACGAAGTGAGAGAGTGATATGGACGAACATATACTATCAAATGTAAAATAGATCTCTAGTGGGAAGCAGCTGCATAGCACAGGGAGATCAGCTCGGTGCTTAGTGACTACCTAGGGGGGTGGGGTAGGGAGGGTGAGAGGGAGACCAAAGAGGGAGGAGATATGGGGATATATGTATATATGGCTGATTCACTTTGTTATAAAACAGACACTAACACACCATTGTAAAACAATTATAGTCCAATAAAGATATCAAAAATAATAACAAGAAATAATGGGGGCAGGTCATCAATTTATTACTTAGACTCATCTGGAGTAGCTGGGTAATTTGATACATTACTTAAAAGTGTGTATAAATCATGATTTATGACTATGAGAAAAGCTGGAAATGTGGCAAGTACAAGTCACATATTACACTATATTATGACATTGTCTACACAGCATTAAATAAATATGCTTTTAAAACTAAACACAAAATATTATTTTTAAAAGTTTTTAAAAGATTTTTGTTAAAGGTAAAAGTAGATGAACAAACAAAAGATTAAAACTATCAAGGATTCAAACCATCATTTCACTACAAATGGATCAAAAGGGAGAGGTGATTTTGTCACCTCTTGAACACACTGCAAAAACTCCCTCAAAGAAGTGTAACCTGAAAGCCATTACTTAGATCAGTGGAAAAATAAGAACTAAACTAACTTATATCTCTAAATTAGAATCTACAAGCAGTTATTTTCAAATAAATAGTGTTTTTAAAAATAAATCCTCAGAGACCTCTAAGATGGCAGAGGAGTGAGATGTGGAGATTGCCTTCCTCCCCAAAAATACATCAGAAATACATCTACATGTGGCACAACTCCTACAGAACATCTAATGAATGCTGGCAGAAGACCTCAGACTTACTAAAAGGCAAGAAACTCACCACGTACCTGGGTAGGGCTAAAGAAAAAAGAAAAATTAGAGACAAAAGAATAGGGATGGGACCTGCCTCTCTGGGAGGGAGCTGTGAAGGAGGAAAAGTTTCCACGCACTTTGAAACCCCTTCAGTGGTGGAGACGGGGCTGGCTGAGGCGGGAATATTCAGAGCCATGGAGGGCAGAGCAGCAGCAGTGGCGCAGAGGGCAAAGCAGAGAGATTCCTGCACAGAAGATTGGTGCTGACCAGCACTCACGAACCTGAGAAGCTTGTCTGCTCACCTGCAGGGGCAGGTGGGTCCTGGGAGCTGAGGCTCTGACTTCAGAGGTCAGATCCCAGGGAGAGGACTGGGGTTGACTGCATGAACACAGCCTAAGGGGGCTATTGCACCACAGCTAGCAGGGAGCAAGTCCGGGAAAAAGTCTGGAACTGCCAGAGAGCCATGAGACCATTGTCTCGGGGTGCACCAGGAGAGGGGATTCAGAGCACCACATAAATGAGCTCCAAAGACTGCCCTGAGCCATGGCTATCAACACGGACACCAGAGACAGGCATTAAATGCTAAGGCTGCTGCTACGCCACCAAGAAGCCTGTGTGCAAGCATAGGCCACTTTCCACACCTCCCCTCCTTGAAGCCTGTGCAGCCCACCACTGCGAGAGTCAGGTGATCCAGGAACAACTTCCCAGGGAGAATACATAGCACACCTCAGGCTGTTGCAACGTCATGCCAGCCTCTGCCACTGCAGGCTCGCCTTGCATTCTGTACCCCTCCCTTCCCCCCGCCAGAGTGAGGCAGAGCTCCCTACTCACCCTTTACTTTAACCCCGTCCTCTCTGACCGAAGAACAGATGCCCTCAGGTAACCTACACACAGGGGTGGGGCCAAATTCAAAGCTCAACCCGAGGAGCTGTGCAAACAAAGAAGAGAAAGGGAAATCTCTCCCAGCAGCCTCAGGAGCAGCGGATTAAATCTCCACAATCAGCGTGATGTACGATGCATCTGTGGAATACCTGAATAAACAACGAATCATCCCAAAATTGAGGAGGTGGACTTTGGGAGCAACAATATATACTTTTTATTCCTTTTTCTCTTTTGGTGAGTGTGTATGTGTATTCTTCTTTATGTGATTTTGTCTGTATAGCTTTGCTTTTACCATTTGTCCTAGGGTTCTGTCCATCTGTTTCTGTTTTTTGATTTTTTTTTTTAGTGTAGCTTTTAGTGCTTGGTATCATCGGTGGTTTGGTTGCTCTCTTCTTTCTTTCTTCCTTTTTATTGTTTCTTTTATTACTTTTTAATTTTTTAAAATTTCTAATAATTACCTTTTATTTTTATAACTTTATTTTCTTTCTTTCTTTCTTTCTTTCTTTCTTTCTTTCTTTCTTTCTTTCTTTCTTTTTTCTTTCTCTTTTTTTCTCCCTGTTCATCTGAGCCGTGTGGCTGAAGGTTCTTGGTAATTTGGTCAGGGGTCAGGCTGGTGCCCCTGATAAGGGAGAGCTGAGATCAGGACACTGGTCCACCAGAGACCTCACAGTTTCACATAATATTAAATGGTGAAAGATCTTCCAAATATCTCCATCTCAGTACTATGACCCAGGTCCATCCAACGATGAGCAGGGTACAGTGCTGGACACCCTACGACAAAAAACTACCAAGACATGAACACAACCCCACCTATTAGCAGAGAGGTTGCCTAAAATCATAAGGTCACAGACACCCAAAACACACCACTGGACGTGGTGCTGCCCACCAAAAGACAAGATCCAGCCTCATCCTCCAGAACAGAGGCACCAGTCCTCTCCAGCAAAAAACCTACACAAACTACTGAACCAACTTTAGCCACTGGGGGAAGACACCAAAAACAATAGGAACTACAAACCAGCAGCCTGTGAAAAGTAGACCCCAAGCACAGTAAGTTAAGCAAAATGAGAAGACAGAGAAACACATAGCAGATGAAGGAGCAAGGTAAAAACCCACCAGACCAAACAAATAAAGAGGAAATAAGCAGTCTACCTGAAAAAGAATTCAGAGTAATGATTGTAAAGATCATACAAAATCTAGGAAATAGAATGGAGAAAATACAAGAAACATTTAACAAGGACTTGGAAGAATTAAAGAGCAAACAAACAATGATGACCAACATAAAAATGAAATTAAACATTCAATAGAAGGAATCAATAGCAGAATAACTGAGGAAGAAGAAAGGAGAAGTGACCTGGAATATAAAAGGGTGGAAATAACTACTGCAGAGCAGAATAAAGAAAAAAGAAGGAAAACAATTGAGAACAGTCTCAGACACCTCTGGGACAACTTAAAAGGCAACAACATTCAAATTATAGGGGTCCCAGAAGAAGGTGAAAAAAAGAAAGGGACTGAGAAAATATTTGAAGAGATTGTAGTTGAAAACTTTCCTAATATGGAAAAGAAAATAGTTAATCAAGTCCAGGAAGCACAGAGAGTACCATACAGGAGAAACCCAGGAGAAACACGCCAAGACACGTATTACTCAAACTATCAAAAATTAAATACACAGAAAAAATATTAAAAGCAGCAAGGGAAAAACAACAAATAACACATAAGGAAGGCCCCATAAGGTTAACAGCTGATCTATCAGCAGAAACTCTGCAAGCCAGAAGGGAGTGGCAGGGCATATTTAAAGTGATGAAAGGGAAAAGTCTACAACCAAGATTACACTACCAAGCAAGGATCTCATTCAGATTTGATGGAGAAATTAAAAACTTAGGAACAACCAAAAGCTAAGAGAATTCAGCGCCACCAAACCATCTTTACAACAAATGCTAAAGGAAATTCTCTAGGCAGGAAACACAAGAGAAGGAAAAGCCCTACAATAAAAAAACAATTAAGAAAATGGTAATAGGAACATATATATCAATAATTACATTAAATGTAAGTGGATTAAATGCTCCCACAAAAAGACATAGACTGGCTGAATGGACACAAAAACAAGACCTGTATATATGCTGTCTACAAGAGACCAATTCAGACCTAGGGACACATACAGACTGAAAGTGAGGGGATGGAAAAACCTATTCCATGCAAATGGAAATCTAAAGAACCTGGAGTAGCAATTCACATATCAGACAAAATAGACTTTAAAACAAGGACTATTACATGAGACAAAGAAGGACACTACATAATGATCAATGGATCAATCCAAGAAGAAGATATAACAATTGTAAATATTTACGTACCCAACATATGAATACATAAGGCAAATGCTAACAGCCATAAAAGGGGAAATTGACAGTAACACAATCATACAAGGGGACTTTCATACCCCACTTTCACCAATGAACAGATCATCCAAAATGAAAATAAACAAGGAAACACAAGCTTCAAATGACACATTAAAAAAGATGGATTTATTGATATTTATAGAAAATTCCATCCAAAACCAACAGAATACACTTTCTTCTCAAGTGCTCATGGAACATTCTCTAGGAGATACCATTTCTTGGGTCACAAATCAAGCCTTGGTAAATTTAAGAAAATTGAAATCATTTCAAGTATCTTTTCCGACTTCAACGCTATGAGACTAGATATCAATTGCAGGAAAAAAACTATAAAAAATACAAATACATGAAAACTAAACAATACGCTACTTAATAACCAAGAGACCACTGCAGAAATCAAAGCAGAAATAAAAAAATACCTAGACACAAATTACAATGAAAACATGACCACCCAAAACCTATGGGATGCAGCAAAAGCAGTTATAAGAGGGAAGTTTATAGCAATACAATCCTACCTCAAGAAACAAGTAGCATCTCAAATAAACAACCTAACCTTACACCTGAAGCAATTCGAGAAAGAAGAAGAACAACAACAAAAAAATTAGCAGAAGTAAAGAAATCATAAATATCAGATCAGAAAGAAATGAAAAAGAAATGAAGGAAACAATAGCAAATTTCAATAAAACTAAAAGCTGGTTCTTTGAGAAGACAAAAAAAAATGATAAACCATTAGCCAGACTCATCAAGAAAAAAGGGAAAAGACTCAAATCAATAGAATTAGAAAAGAAAAGTAACAACTGACACTGCAGAAATACAAGGGATCATGAGAGATTACTGCAAGCAACTATATGCCAATGAAATGGACAACCTGGAAGAAATGGACACATTCTTAGAAAAGCACAACCTTCTGTGACTGAACCAGGAAGAAACAGAAAATATAAACAGACCAATCACAAGCACTGAAATTGAGACTGTGATGAAAAATCTTCCAACAAACAAAAGCTCAGGACCAGATGGCTTCACAGGCGAATTCTATCAAACATTAAGAGAAGAGCTAACACCTATCGTTCTCAGAATCTTCCAAAATATGGCAGAGGGAGGAACACTCCCAAACTCATTCTATGAGGCCACCATCACCCTGATGCGAAAACCAGAAAAAGATGTCACAAAGAAAGAAAACTACAGGCCAATATCAGTGATGAACAAACATGCAAAACTCCTGAACAAAATACTAGGAAACAGAATACAACAGCACATTAAAAAGAACATATTCCATGATCAAGTGGGGTTTATCCCAGGAATTCAAGGATGCGTCAATATATGTAAATCAATCAATGTGATACAACATATTAGCATATTGAAGGAGAAAAAACATATGATCGTCTCAAAAGGTGCAGAAAAAGCTTTTGACAAAATTCAATATCCGTTTATGATAAAAGCACTCCAGAAAGGAGGCATAGAGGATACTTAGCTCAACATAATAAAGGCCATAGATAACAAAAACACAGCCAACATATTTATCAATGGTGAAAAACTGAAAACATTTCCTCTAATATCAGGAAGAAGACAAGGTTGCCCACTCTCACCACTATTATTCAACATAATTTTGGATGTTTTAGCCACAGGATTCAGAGAAGAAAAAGAAATAAAATGAATCCAGAAAGGAAAAGAAAAAGCCAAACTGTCACTGTTTGCAGATAACATGATACTATACATAGAGAATTCTAAAGATGCTACCAGAAAACTACTAGAGCTAATCAATGAATTTGGTAAAGTAGCATGATACAAAATGAATGCACAGAAATCTCTTGCATTCCTCTACACTAATGATGAAAAATCTGAAAGAGAAATTAAGAAAACACTCCCATTTACCATTGCAACAAAAAGAATAAAATACCTAGGAGTAAACCTACCGGAGGACACAAAAAACTGTATGCAGAAAACTATAAGACACTGATGAATGAAAGTAATGATGATACAAACAGATGGAGAGATATACCATGTTCTTGTAGTGGAAGAATCAACATTTTGAAAATGACTCTACTACCCAAAGCAATCTACAAATTCAATGTAATCCCTATCAAGCTACCAATGGCATTTTTCACAGAACTATAAAAAACAATTCCACAATTTATAAGGTAACACAAAAGACCCCGAATAGCCAAAGGTATCTTGAGAAAGAAAAACGGAGCTGGAGGAACCAGGCTTCCAGACTTCCGACTATACTACAAATCTACAGTAGTCCAGAAAGTATGGTACTGGCACAGAAACAGAAATATAGATCAATGGAGTAGGATAGAAAGCCCAGACATAAACCCATGCACCTATGGTCATCTTATTTTTGATAAAAGCGGCAAGAATATACAATGGAGAAAAGACAGCCTCTTCATTAAGTGGTGCAGGGAAAACTGGACAGCTACATGTAAAAGAATAAAATTAGAACACTCCCTAACAGCATACACAAAAATAAACTCAAAGTGGATTAAAGACCTAAATGCAAGGCCAGACATTATAAAACTCTTAGAGGAAAACATAGGCTGAACACCCTATGACATAAATCACAGCAAGATCCTTTTCGACTCACGTCCTAGAGAAATGGAAATAAAAACAAAAATAAACAAATGGGACCTAATGAAACTTCAAAGCTTTTGCACAGCAAAGGAAACTATAAACAAGACCAAAAGACAACACTCAGAATGGGAGAAAATATTTGCAAATGAAGCAACTGACAAAGGATTAATCCACAAAATTTACAAGCAGCTCATGCAAGTCACTATCAGAATAACTAAATACCCAATCCAAAAATGGGCAAGAGACCTAAATAGATATTTCTCCAAAGATATACAGATTGCCAACAAACACATGAAATGATGCTCAACATCACTAATCATTAGAGAAATGCAAATCAAAACTACAGTGAGGTATTACCTCACACCAGGCAGAATGGCCATCATCAAAAAATCTACAAACAGTAAATGCTGGAGAGAGTGTGGAAAAAGGGAACCCTCATGCATTGTTGGTGGGAATGTAAATTGTTACAGCCACTAAGGAGAATAGTATGGAGTTTCCTTAAAAAACTAAAATAGAACTACCATGCGATGCAGCAATCCCACTACTGGTCATATACCCTGAGAAAACCATACTTCTAAAAGAGTCCTGCACCACAATGTTCATCACAGCTCTATTTACAATATCCAGGAAATGGAAGCAACCTAAGTGTCCGACTGGTGAATGGATAAAGAAGATGTTGCACATATGTACCATGGAATATTACTCAGCCATAAAAAGAAACAAAATTGAGTTATTTGTAGTGAGGTGGATGAACCTAGAGTCTGTCATACAGAGTGGAGTAAGGCAGAAGGAGAAAAACAAATACCATATGCTAACACATATATATGGAATCTAAAAAATTGGTTATGGAAAACCTAGTGGCAGGACAGGAATAAAGATGCAGTTGTAGAGAATGGACTTCAGGACATGGGGAGGGAGAAGGGTAAGCTGGCATGAAGTGAGAGAGTGTCATGGACTAATATATACTACCAAGTGTAAAATAAATAGCTAGTTTGAAGCAGCTGCATAGCACAGGGAGATCAGCTAGGTGCTTTGTGACCACCTAGATGGTTGTAATTGGGAGGGTAGTAGGGAGACACAAGAGGGAGGATATATGGGAATATATGTATATATATAGCTGATTCACTTTGTTATAAAGCAGAAACTAACACACCATTGTAAAGCAATTATACTCCAATAAAGATGTTTAAAAAATATAAAAAATAAAAACTAAATCCTCATAAACCTTGTACTACTCTGTGGGTGTGGAAATGAGAGAAAGGTGAGTTTATTTCCCACCCTTTCATATTTTTTCTTTGAGTGTCTTCTATCGGTAAGGTGCTTTACTAGTCCCTGGAATCTGGAAGCCAGCTCCTAGATAGTTGGGAAATTAGAGTATTTTTTATTCTCTATAATGAATAGAAATAGTAGAGATCTGTCTGCATTTTGCTAATTCAGTCAGGAAGACAGTCTTTTTTAAGATGTCAACCTCCCACTTAAAAAAATATTATTACAAGCAAACTATCAAACTGGGAAACATATTTGAATTAAAAGCTCTAAGTCCTTTGTCATAGTTTTCCAACATACTAGCTAAAGTATCTAGAAAATATTTGACCTTTGATAATATAAATGAATTAGTTAAGTAATTAATCAATGAAAAATTAGACAAATTAATCTCTCTAAGCCTTAGTTTCCTTATCTGTAAGAAGGAAATAATATGTGGCATCTCAGTGTTGGTCTGAAAATCAATTGTATTGACGAATATGAGACTATTTTTTTACATTGTCAATTTAAAATTATTTATATGTAGGGTGGGTTTGTTTTCTGTTTGTTTTAAAAATGAAAATGTCAAAGATAGAATTTATCCTTAATTATTATTAGGATCATTTCATAATTATTAGTAAAATAAACAATTAAAAGCAAATTTCTGAGCCCTAAAGAAAGCAATAGAAGCAGATTCATATCTATTAAGGTCTCCTTTCCATCTCTCATGTGCCTTACATCAGCACAATTAAATATCTTCAATATCTTGCCAGTGTAGCTGTTTCTCTTTCAAAATACTTAGCTAAATTCTCTTTCCAGATATGTAATCTGAATTTGAATTTCAGAAAAGAAGGAAAATCTTTACATTTAGGCCTCCATTAGATTCCTACTTGATTTGAAATATCTGTTGTTTCATATATTTTAATTGATCTAACAAATAATTATGTTTTATTTTCCTCAGTGAAGCACATAACAAATGAGAATAGCTGCATTTTTTTTGGTGGCTGCATTTTTTATAGTCACAGATAACAGAGAGATGATCCTTATGCAGACCAAGTTTTATCTTTATTCATCTTTTCAAGAAAAATTATAACAAAATCTGTAGAAACTTCTGTATATAATAGTTTATTATAAACAGTGTTAGTTTTCTATTGCTACCATAGCCTAATATCTCAAACTTACTGGCTTAAAAGAGTACAAATTTATTATCTTATATTTCGGTAGGTTGGGGAAGTCTGGTACGGCCCTTATTAGACTAAAATCAAGGTGTTGGCAGTGGGTTTTCCTTTCTGGAGGCTCTAGGGGAGAATCTATATCCTGGTCTTTTGGATTGTTGGCAGAATTCAGTTCCTTGTGGTTGTAAGACTAAGGTCCCTGTGTTCACACTGGCTATCATGTGAAGGCTGTTCGCAGTCTCTAGAGGCCATCTGCATTCCTTAGTTCACATCCCCCTTCCTCCATCTTCAGAGCCAGGAATGGTGGGTTTAGATATTTTCATGTTGTATCTCTCTGACCCACTCTTCTCCCTTTGTGTTTAATGACTCATGCAGTTACACTAGGCCCATCCTAATAACCCAGAATAGTCTCCTGATCTCATGTCCTTAAGCTTTATCACATCTACAAATTCCCTTTTGCCTTGTAAGGTAACGTATTCACAGGTTTTAAGAATTAGGATCTGGGCATCTTTGGAGTAGGGTCATTATTCTGCCTATCATAAAGTGAAACATAAAGATTCTTCGTTCCAAAGATATGGTAAAAATGAACAACCATGAAATAACATGAGATTGCACCTCTGAAAAACAAAGACACATGATATCACAATGTGAGGGTAACTACAAAATAAAGGAATAGAAGATGAAAAAAAAATGAAGTATCTATTGTTTTTTTTTTCAATCTCTTGAGTCCATTTTTTTGTTATATGAACAAGTAAGAAGTAACAGGTAACATTCTCTAGTAAGTCTGTGTCTTTATTCCTGTTTCACCCGTAGGTTTTTCATGACATTTTTTTTTCTTAAATTCCATATATATGTGTTAGCATACAGTATTTGTCTCTCTCTTTCTGACTTACTTCACTCTGTATGACAGACTCTAGGTCTATCCACCTCATTACAAATAGCTCAATTTCGTCTCTTTTTATGGCTGAGTAATATTCCATTGTATATATGTGCCACATCTTCTTTATCCATTTATCCGATGATGGACACTTAGGTTGTTTCCATCTCTGGGCTATTGTAAACAGTATCTGGCAGCAATTAATGTTTCCTGTTTTTGTTCTTTTTTAGAAAATCAACTATGAGGAAATTATTAGAAATAGAGTATAATGAGTTCTGAAAAATATGTTAACAGTGCTTGAGCTTTGAGATAAGAACTTGACAAATGTGTAAATTTGATGCAAAACTGCTTTTGAAAATGGGAGAGATTGCCATTCTTTATATTGTGTGCCAAGATTTGTGCATTTCCACTGTTAGCATTTGGTCTGATTTCAAAAGTGATAAATAATGATATTTGCTATGGAAACAGCTTTGCAATATATATATATATATATATATATATATATATATATATATATTTGCGGTACGCGGGACTCTCACTGCTATGGCCTCTCCCATTGCGCAGCACAGGCTCCAGACGCGCAGGCTCAGCAGCCATGGCTCACGGGCCCAGCCACTCCGCAGCATGTGAGATCTTCCCGGACTGGGGCACGAACCCGTGTCCCCTGCATCGGCAGGCGGACTCTCAACCACTGCGCCACCAGGGAAGCCCTGCAAAAAATAATTTTAAAAGACTATCCTTTTTGTTTCTTATAATGGTTATATTCAATTTATTGAAAATGTATTATGTGCATATAAAAAAATCTGTTTGCATCTGTAAAACAGATTTTAAATCATTCTAAAGTATTGATGTTCACAAAAAAACTTCTTATTTTATTTGAAATTTTATTCCTTGTTATTGTTGTTTCTGAATGTAATTTGGACTATCGTGACATCTGTTATAGCTGTTTCAAAAACTTGTAAATACTACTTTTTAGATGGTGGTACTCTATAAGGAGGGTCTATTTACATTTAGTTAAAGGCAAAATATAATATGATAAGCACACATCAGTGATTTATCTATGAAACTTACTGTTCCACGTTACATGGAACAGTTAGTAAGTTCCAGCACTTATTTATCAGAGGGCCATCAATCCAGAAAGATCTCAGCCCACATAAAAACACAATTAACTGTTGAATATCAGCAAGTGGGTTTTGCTTTCCACAATGAAGTAATCTAAGTACAGTACTTCCCCTTTATCTGCAGTTTTATTTTCCATGGTTTCAGTTACCCAAAGTAAACCATAGTCTGAAAATATTAAATGGAAAATCCCAGAAATAAACAATTCATAAGTTTTAAATTGCACGCCATTCTGAGAATCATGATGAAATCTTATGCCACCCTATTCCATCCCATCTGGGATCCCCAACCATCAACATCTTCTGCTCCTGACATCCAACCATCCACATAGTTATGGCTGGATGATCCAAGTTCAACTGAAGCAGATGATCCCCCTGATCTATCACAAGAAGATCAATAGTAGCCTAATACTACATCACAATGCCGATGTCATTCACCTCATTTCATCTCATCACATAGGCATTTTATCATCTCACATCATCACAAGAATAAGTGTGAGTACAGTAAAATAAGATATTTTAAGGGAGAGAGAGAGAGACCATATTCACATAACTTTTATTACAGTATATATTATAATTGCTCTATTTTATTATTAGTTATTGTTGTTAGTCTATTACTATGCCTAATTTATAAATTAAACTTTATCATAGGTATGTAAAAAAACAGTATATATGGAGTTCAGTACTATCTGTGGTTTCAGGCATCCACTGGGGTTCTTGAAATGTATCGCCCTCAGAAAAAGGGAGTGCTAATGTATCTAGCATTTATTAAGAACTTATTATGTGCTATGTATTGTTATAAGTGCTTTGCATGGATTGTCTCATTAAATCTTCACATTATATTTCTCATTTACATATGAGGAAACTAAGGCCCAGGGAAGTAAAATTTCTTGCCCAAAGTCACACGCAAGAAGAACTAGGTCTCATACGCAAGTCATTGGACACATTCTTATTCACTATGTCTTAGTCATTCCTAATATATCAAGACACTGTACCAAATCATTAAGTTTAGGTGTTAATTCAATTAAGGAGCATGGCTCTGCAAGTTAATAAGTACTAAGACGAGGGGAAGATGTGAAACAGCATATTGTAGGAAAAATAATTCTTGACTTGGAATCAGAAGGCCTGGGTTCTAGCCCCACACTCTTCATTTGTCTGATGTGTGACATTGGATAAATCGTTTAACATTTCTCAACCTTGTTTACCTCATTGGTGAAACGGGAATAATCACTGTGTTGTTAGAAAATTTAAATGAAATGATGTTTTTGAAAGTACTTTGCACTGTACACATTTTAGATGTCAATTATAGGTCTTTAAAAAGGTTGGGTGAGGGCTTTTTGTCAGTAGTAGAGCATGTGTTAGTAAGAATTATGTCACTGTAAAACCAAAGCAACACCGTTTTTAATGCATGGTGTTTAAAATGGTGGCACTGAATCATTAAGTTTTTACTCTCTTCTTCCTTTTCTTTTACATATGAATTGGTATTTAAAATACGATTATTATAGACCTTAATGACATTCTAGGAAAACCCATTCTACACTTGATCTTTTGTTTCTAAATATAATTGTAGAACTATGTGTTATGTAGTAAACGTACAGAAACCTAGTAGTGTACATAACCCAAAGCATGTCATTTTGCCTATTTTCCCCATCAGGGCCTTTTATAAATCTGAAATTTGGAAGCTAACATCTTTCTTTCACCAGTAGCACTTCATTCTTGAAACTGCCTTCTTTCTTCTATGACTTGGCTCTATCCTGACATTCTTTCCATTCTGGCTACTTTTTTTCTGTATTTCATGGGTCAGCTTCTTTCCCTCCTCCAAATTTAGATGTCCCCTAACATTCTTTCCTCAGAACTTTTTTCTGTAAATATTTTCTCACTTAAAAATCCTGTCCGTGTCTGTGGGTTTAACTTCCAGCTCTAGGGAAATTATATCATTTGTGATATATCACATATTATATCATTTGTCTGCTAAAATTCTCCAATGCCTCACACTTGTTTCCTAAGATATATATTTTCCTGACCCTGGCATTGTAATTCTTAAACACAGTAGTGTCCTGAAAAGGGTTCGTCAACTGGCTCTCAATAAATAAATAAGAAACAGTGCTGATTTGGAGCATTTGCCAAATTCTGTGGTGTAAATTCTTCTACTATGGCCAGTTTCAAGCTAACAATATGATGTCACTGAATGCAGACATGAAAAGAGATGCTAATAGTCACCTCTGGCAAACTAGTGTGAACCAGTTCCAATACACCACTGCATTTACCACGTATTCAAATTTTGTCTCTAGCTTTATTGCCTCTTTCTGCACCAAATTAGATTAAACAATTGTTTGCTGAATGTGCACCAGGCATTTCTACCTGTATACTTTATAAATTGCTATTTTGTTCATGTTATTGACTAAATTTGGAAAAGCCTCACGCTCCACCTTTACCTAACTGAAATCCTAATCAGCTTTTAAAGGATAGTTCCTTGAAGATTTTTCTGGTATCAACACTAACTTACTTTATAATGTTTTCTTTTGTGAGTTGCTTTTACAAAATTCCAAACCTCTCTATCTTTTTTCCACCATCAAGGTTCTTAATATCTTGAGTCCAGGGATTTGTTCTTCCCCCCAAATAGTACTCAGCCTAGCCTTGCTTAGATCCTTAATGCCTACAGTTGAAACAAATTTATAGCTGATGGAGAGACCGATATCTCACTTGCAGCTAATTGATGTGGTTTGATTTATTCTAGTGATACATTTAAACTCTCTCCTTCCCCATTTTGTAAAGTAGCAGAAACAAGTTTTCCTGAAACAGATCACCAATACCCAAAGAAACACTTGTTTAACCTTGTGTAGACTTGACCTATATCCAGTGAATCATTGCAGTGCACAATTGTCTTTAATAAGTAGTTTAACATTAGATTTAATTGATCATAAAATTTCACTATTGTAAGAAAATTAATACCACCAAAATCTCTGTGATTTATCTGTTTTTGGGCTGCATAAGATTTGAATGGGGTTAATTCATTGGCTAGAACCTCTGAAGCAATATTTATCTTCTATAATGCTCCTAATTTGTATTTTACTTGTAACATTATTTAAAATATATTTCTCTCCTTCATCCCTAGTTTAAGCAAAATATCACAAAGAAAGAAATGTCCCTTAAGTATTCAAATGATAGTTGCATTTTCTCTAGAAAGCATCAAGAAAGGAGGGCACTTGCCAGAAATGTGAGTGAGTGGTACTCTGAGAATCCATGTGTGTAAATAATTAGAGTACAGGCTCTTAGAAACTTCTCCAGTTACTATTACTGAATTATAACTGATGTCAACTCTTAATTTGACCTTTTCTGTTATTTGCCACTCTAAATTCTCTTTGGCAAACTTATATCTCAAGCTAACTCAGGTGGCCTAGGATATATTTAACTACATTTAATGAATTAAGCAATCAACAAATACACACAAAATGCTTATAATATAGTTTCTGCTCAAAGAACATGGTGAGACAAATGAGGAACAGAAAGACTAGGCAATTTGACCACTTTGACACAGCTAGTAAGCATTACACCAAAATATGAACATAGGTGTGCATGTTCTTTGCCCTATAACTCATTGCCTGACCACCTTCATAAAATATCTTCTGGACACTGAGCGTGCTGTTTTTTCCTCTTAAGAAAAGGGTTCATCCATTAGAGACTTCTAGATGACGTGGCAGGAAAGGTCAGTGGGATACAGCTGTAGAACATCAGGAGTTTCAGGGTAAAGTGTTAATATTTTATTTTACAGGTCTAAGAGTCTTGTGATCAAAACACTGTTTATGAAAGGTAAATCTATTGGTCATTTGCAGGATGGATTAGAATAGGGGGAAATTAAGTCTGCTTTTGCTCAGAAAATTGAAATTTGGGAGTATGCTATAGTTTAAGCAAAGCAGTTAGAAAGGAAAATTATCTTAAAATTATATAACATCTTTCACAATCAAATGAATTTGCTGCTTTGAATTATCCTCTGTATTAGATTTTCCTTTCTTTGACATCTTCCTTTTATGGATAATTAAGAATTGGCTCTATTATTGCTATAATATGTCATGACAAATATTTTCCCTGTAGGGTAGTATATGGAATAGTATTTTTAAGTAACAAATCATTCACAGCTTTAAGCCAAACTTAAACATGGATTGTCTCATCACATTTGATATTTCTAAAATGATTAATGGATTTTTTGGAACACGAATAAATTATCGATATAAAAAAATAAAGAGAAAGATTGTGTGTTTGGCAGAGCTTCGTGATTAGTAGTGTCTGCTTCTGAAAGTAATTATATTTACATTTCCTTTTTAAGGCTGCACATTTTTCAAATTTATTCTAGGTAAAACACTGAAAACTGTCAGCTCTGTTTTTCTAATTGTCTCTTTCTATTTGGAAGAAAATCAGTAGAATCTAGAAAGAGTTTGCTAGCAATTATTGGAAAATAATTGATCTTGGAGAGGGTTCAGTAACCTTATGATAAAAAGAACTTAAATCTATATATCTTTTTTTTTTTTTTTTAACATCTTTATTGGGGCATAATTGCTCCACAATGGTGTGCTAGTTTCTGCCCTACAACAAAGTGAATCAGTCACACATAAACATATGTTCCCATATGTCTTCCCTGTTGCGTCTCCCTCCCTCCCACCCTCCCCATCCCACCCCTCCAGGCTGTCACAAAGCACCGAGCCAACAGCCCTGTGCCATGCGGCTGCTTCCCACTAGCTATCTACCTTACTGCGTTTGTTAGTGTGTATATGCCCATGACTCTCTCTCGCCCTGTCACAGCTCACCCTTCCCCCTCCCCATAACCTCAAGTCCGTTCTCTAAGAGGTCTGCGTCTTTAGTCCTGCTTTACCCCTAGGTTCTTCATGACATTTTCTTCTTAAATTCCATATATATGTGTTAGCATACGGTATTTGTCTTTTTCTTTCTGACTTACTTCACTCTGTATGACAGACTCTAGGTCTATCCATCTCATTACAAATAGCTCAATTTCGTTTCTTTTTATGGCTGAGTAATATTCCATTGTATATATGTGCCACATCTTCTTTATCCATTCATCCGATGACGGGCACCTAGGTTGTTTCCATCTCCGGGCTATTGTAAATAGAGCTGCAATGAACATTTTGGTACATGACTCTTTTTGAATTTTGGTTTTCTCAGGGTATATGCCCAGTAGTGGGATTGCTGGGTCATATGGTAGTTCTATTTGTAGTTTTCCAAGGAACCTCCATACTGTTCTCCATAGTGGCTGAACCAATTCACATTCCCACCAGCAGTGCAAGACTGTTCCCTTTTCTCCACACCCTCTCCAGCATTAAATCTATATATCTTAAAAAAGATTATTTTGCATATATTCCAACTAGTTTTTATAAAAATGCCAAGATATGTATATTACTAACTCATTTTATATAATTTGGAGTGTTACAATATGACTTTATGATTTTTTAAAATTCTATAATCACGTAAGCATATAGTCGTATAGTCATATAAGAATCAAAGACATAGACATTTACATATTCTAGGCAGTATCACAGTAGCTTGAGGTAAAGTTATTTCACCTTATGGGTCACATTTATTATTTTAAGGACAGGAGACTGTTATTGATTTTGACACCCAAAATGATACCAGAAGCTCTGTGTGATTCCGCAGCTATACCAGTAGTAGAACACTGTAATTACAATGGCCATTTACCCTGCTCTTATTTTATATGGGGAATGCTCAGTGACATCACCATTAATTTTAAAGCACAGATACACACGTAAACACATACCCATCAGTGACTGTATATGAGGCACTTGCTTATTTTTTTATTCAAGCACCAATATACAATATTGATGTGGATGCATGAATTTCCACAGCAAAATTATAGCGGTCAGTAATTCTTGGCTTTAAGAAAACTGTGGAGTCCAAAGAAGAATAATCTCTATCCATTCCTCTGTCGATGGACATTTAACTTGCTTCCATGTCCTGGTTATTGTAAATAGTGCTGCTATGAACATTGGGGTGCATGCGTCTTTTTGAATTATGGTTTTCTCTGGGTATATGCCCAGTAGTAGGATTGCTGGGTCATATGGTAGTTCTATTTTTAGTATTTTAAGGAACGTCCATACTGTTTTCCACAGTGGCTGTATCAATTTACATTCCCACAAGCGGTGTATAAGGGATCATTTTCTCCACACCCTCTCTAGCATTTATTGTTTGTAGATATTTTGTTGATGGCCATTCTGACCAGTGTGAGAACCTCATTGTAGTCTTGATTTGCATTTCGTTAATAATTAGTGATGTTGAGCATCTTTTCATGTGTTTGTTGGCCATCTGTAAGTCTTCTTGAAGAAATGTCTATTTAGGTCTTCCGCCCATTTTTAAATGTTGATTATTGATTTAACAACATTCTCCTTTTGTAATATATGAATTTAAAGCAAGAATTTTTCTCTAAAAATACTTAACATGCAGCCCCCCTGAGTTGGCATGCTATAGTTTTATGCAATTCACATTTTTCTAATTTCCTTTATAATTTTTTATCATGTTTTCCAGTATGACTATGTTTTGCCAAGGGGACATAGTCTATAGGAATTCGATTTTTTGGCATTCTTTAACATTAATACTTAATTTATGGACTCTTATATAGTCTATCTGTGTCACCATTTTATCTACACCTGAAAACAACGTGTCCATTAATCCCCAAATGTGCAGCATCACCATATTAATGCTTCACTGCATGCCTACTAATTTTTATTTTTTTACATCTTTATTGGAGTATAATTGCTTTACAATGGTGTGTCAGTTTCTGCTTCATAACAAATTGAATCAGTTATACATATACATATGTTCCCATATCTCTTCCCTCTTGCGTCTCGCTCCCTCCCAGACTCCCTATCCCACCCCTCTAGGTGGTCACAAAGCAGCGAGCTGATCTCCCTGTGCTATGAGAATGCTTCCCACTAGCTATCTATTTTATGTTTGGTAGTGTATATATGTCCATGCCACTCGCTCACTTTGTCACAGCTTACTCTTCCCCCTCCCCATATCCTCAACTCCATTCTCTAGTAGGTCTGTGTTTTTATTCCCATCTTTACCCTAGGTTCTTCATGACATTTTTCTTTTCTTAGATTCCATATATATGTGTTAGCATACGGTATTTGTCTTTCTCTTTCTGACTTACTTCACTCTGTATGACAGACTCCAGGTCCATCCACCTCACTACAAATAACCCAATTTCGTTTCTTTACATGGCTAAGTAATATTCCATTGTATATATGTGCCACATCTTCTTTATCCATTCATCCGATGATGAACACTTAGGTTGCTTCAATCTCCTGGTTATTGTAAACAGAGCTGCAATGAACATTTTGGTACATGACTCTTTTCGAATTATGGTTTTCTCAGGGAATATGCACAGTAGTGGGATTGCTGGGTCATATGGTAGTTCTATTTGTAACATTTTAAGGAACTTCCATACCGGTCGCCATAGTGGCTTTACCAATTCAAATTCCCACCGGCAGTGCAAGAGTGTTCCCTTTTCTCCACATCCTCTCCAACATTTATTGTTTCTATATTTTTTGATGATGGCCATTCTGACTGGTGTGAGATGATATCTCATTGTAGTTTTGATTTGCATTTCTCTAATGATTAATGATGTTGAGCATTCTTTCATGTGTTTGATGGCAATCTGTATATCTTCTTTTGAGAAATGTCTATTTAGGTCTTCTGCCCGTTTTTGGATTGGGTTGTTTGGTTTGTTTTTATTGAGCTGCATGAGCTGCTTACAAATTTTGGAGATTAATCCTTTGTCAGTTGCTTCATTGGCAAATATTTTCTCCCATTCTAAGCATTATCTTTTGGTCTTGATTATGGTTTCCTTTGCTGTGCAAAAGCTTTGAAGTTTCCTTAGGTCCCATTTGTATATTTTTGTTTTTATTTCCATTTCTCTAGGGGTTGGGTCTCAAAGGATCTTCCTGTGATTTATGTCATAGAGTGTTCTGGCTATGTTTTCCTCTAAGAGTTTGATAGTTTCTGGCCTTACATTTAGGTCTTTAATCCATTTTGAGCTTATTTTTGTGTATGTTGTTAGGGAGTGCTCTAATCTCATACTTTTACATGTACCTCTCCAGTTTTCCCAGCACCACTTATTGAAGAGGCTGTCTTTCTCCACTGTACATTCCTGCCTCCTTTATCAAAGGTAAGGTGACCATATGTGTATGTGTTTATCTCAGGGCTGTCCATCTTGTTCCATTGATCTATATTTCTGCTTTTGTGCCAGTACCATACTGTCTTGATTACTGTAGCCTTGCAGTATAGTCTGAAGTCAGGGAGCCTGATTCCTCCAGCTCTGTTTTCCTTTCTCAAGAATGCTTTGGCTCTTCGGGGTCTTTTGTGTTTCCATACAAATTGTGAAATTGTTTGTTCTAGTTCTGTGAAAAATGCCAGTGGTAATTTGATAGGGATTGCATTCAATCTGTAGATTGTTTTGGTTAGTAGAGTCATTTTCACAATGTTGATTCTTCCAATCCAAGAACATGGTATATTTCTCCATCTATTTGTATCATGTTTAATTTCTTTCATCAGTGTCTTATAATTTTCTGCATAGAGGTCTTTTGTCTCCTTAGGTAATTTTATTCCGAGATATTTGATTCTTTTGTTGTAATGGTAAATGGGAGTGTTTTCTTAATTTCTCTTTCAGATTTTTCATCATTAGTGTATAGGAATGCCAGATATTTCTGTGCATTAATTTTGTATCCTACTACTTTACCAAATTCATTGATTAGCTCTAGTAGTTTTCTGGTAGCATCTTTAGGATTCTCTATGTATAGTATCATGTCATCTGCAAACAGTTACAACTTTACTTCTTCTTTTAGATTTGGATTATTTTATTTCCTTTGCTTCTCTGATTGCTGTGGCTAAATCTTCCAAAACTATGTTGAATAAGAGTGGTGAGAGTGGGCAACCTTGTCGTGTTCCTTATCTTAGTGGAAATGGTTTCAGTTGTTCACCATTGAGGATGATGTTGGCTTCTCATATATGGCCTTTATTATGTTGAGGAAAGTTCCCTGTATGCCTACTTTTTGCAGGGTTTTTATCATAAATGGGTGCTGAATTTTGTCAAAAGCTTTCTCTGCATCTGTTGAGATGATCATATGTTTTTTCTTCTTCAATTTGTTTAAATGGTGTATCACATTGATTGATTTGTGAATATTGAAGAATCCTTGCATTCCTGGAATAAACCACAACTTGATCATGGTGTATGATCCTTTTAATGTGCTGTTGGATTCTGTTTGCTAGTATTTTGTTGAGGATTTTTGCATCTATGTTCATTACTGATATTGGCCTGTAGTTTTATTTCTTTGTGACAGCCTTGTCTGGTTTTGGTATCAGGGTGATTGTGGCATCGTATCCAGAGTTTGGGAGTGTTACTCCCTCTGCTATATTTTGGAAGAGTTTGAGAAGGATAGGTGTTAACTCTTCTCTAAATGTTTGATAGAATTTGCCTGTGAAGCCATGAGGTCCAGGGTTTTGTTTTTTGGAAGATTATTGTTATTTTTTTTTTTTTTGCAGTGCGCGGGCCTCTCACTGCTGTGGCCTCTGCCGTTGTGGAGCAAAGGCTCTGGATGCACAGGATCAGCAGCCATGGCTCATGGGCCCAGCTGCTCCACGGCATGTGGGATCTTCCTGGACTGGAGCATGAACCCATGTCCCTTGCATCGGCAGGCAGACTCTAAACCACTGTGCCAACAGGGAAGACCTGTTGGAAGATTTTTAATCACAGTTTCAATTTTAGGGCTTGTGATTGGCCTGTTCATATTTTATATTTCTTCCTGATTCAGTCTTGGCAAGTTGTGCATTTCTAAGACTTTGTCCATTTCTTCCAGGCTGTCCATTTTATTGGCATAGAGTTGCTTGTAATAATCTCTCCATGATCTTTTGTATTTCTGCAGTGTCAGTTATTACTTCTCCTTTTTCATTTCTAATTCTATTGATTTGAGTGTTCTTGCTTTTTTCCTTGATGAGTCTGCCTAATGGTTTATTAATTTTGTTTATCTTCTCAAACAACCAGCTTTAAGTTTTATTGATCTTTGCTATTGTTTCCTTCATTTGTATTTCATTTATTTCTGATGATCTTTATGATTTCTTTCTGATAACTTTGGATTTTCTTTGTTCTTCTTTCTCTAACTGCTTTCGGTTCAAGTTTAGGTTTTTTATTCGAGATGTTCCCTGTTTCTTAAGGTAGGATTGTATTGCTATAAACTTCCCTCTTAGAACTGCTTTTGCTGCATCCCATAAGTTTTGGATCGTCGTGTCTCCATTGTCATTTGTTTCTAGGTATTTTTTTATTTCCTCTTTGATTTCTTCAGTGATCACTTTGTTATTAAGTAGTGTATTGTTTAGCCTCCATGTGTTTGTAATTTTTACAGATCTTTTCCTGTAATTGATATCTAGTCTCATAGCATTGTGGTTGGAAAAGATAGTTGATACAGTTTCACTTTTCTTAAATTTACCAAGGCCTGATTTATGACCCAAGATATGATCTATCCTGGAGAATGTTCCATGAGCACTTGAGAAAACTGTGTATTCTGTTGTTTTTGGATGGAATATCCAATAAATATCAATTAAGTCCATCTTTTTTAATGTATCGTTTAAAGCTTGTGTTTCCTTATTTATTTTCATTTTGGATGATCTGTCCATGGGTGAAAGTGGGGTGTAAAAGTCCCCTGCTATGAATATGTTACTGTCAATTTCCCCATTTATGGCTGTTAGTATTTGTCTTATGTATTGAGGTGTTCCTATGTTGGGTGCATAAATATTTACAATTGTTATATCTTCTTCGTGGATCGATCCATGATCATTATGTATTGTCCTTCTTTGTCTCTTGTAATACTTTTTATTTTAAAGTCTATTTTGTCTGATATGAGAATTGCTACTCCAGCTTTCTTTTGGTTTCCATTTGCATGGAATATCTTATTCCATTCCCTCACTTTCAGTCTGTATGTGTCCCTAGGTCTGAAGTGGGTCTCTTGTAGACAGTATATATATGGGTCTTGTTTTTGTATCCATTCAGCCTGTCTGTGTCTTCTGGTGGGAGCATTTAATCCATTTACATTTAAGGCAATTATCAATATGTATGTTCCTATTCCCATTTTCTTAATTGTTTTGGGTTTGTTATTGTAGGTCTTTTCCTTCACTTGTGTTTTTTGCCTAGAGAAGTTCCTTTAGCATTTGTTGTAAAGCTGGTTTTGTGGTGCTGAACTCTGTCACTTCGCTTGTCTGTAAACGTTTTAATTTCTCCATTAAATCTGAATGAGGTCCTTGTTGGGTAGAGTAAGCTCGGTTGTAAGTTTTTCTCCTTAATCCCTTTAAATATGTCCTGCCAGTCCCTTCTGGCTTGCAGAGTTTCTGCTGAAAGTTCAGCTGTTAACCTTATGGGAATTCCCTGTGTGTTATTTTGCCCTTGCTGCTTTTAATATGTTTTCTTTGTATTTACTTTTTGATAGTTTGATTAATATGTGTCTTGGCGTGTTTCTCCTTGGAATTATCCTGTATGGAACTCTCTGTGCTTCCTGGACTTAATTAACTATTTCCTTTCCTATATTAGGGAAGTTTTCATCTATAATCTCTTCAAATATTTTCTCAGTCTCTTTCTTTTCCTCTTCTTCTTCCAGGACCCCTATAATTCGAATGTTGGTGCATTTAATGTTGTCCCAGAGGTGTCTGAGACTGTCCTCAGTTCTTTTCATTCTTTTTTCTTTATTCTGCTCTGCAATAGTTATTTCCACTATTTTATCTTCCAGGTCACTTATCCATTTTCTGCCTCAGTTATTCTGCTATTGATCCCTTCTAGAGTATTTTTAATTTCATTTATTGTGTTGTTCAACACTGCTTGTTTCCTCTTTAGTTCTTCTAGGTCCTTGTTAAATGTTTCTTGCATTTTCTCTATTCTATTTCCAAGATTTTGGATCATCATTACTATCATTATTCTGAATTCTTTTTCAGGTAGACTGCCTATTTCCTCTTCATTTGTTAGGTCTGGTGGGTTTTTATCTTGCTCCTTCATCTGTTTTGTGTTGTTCTGTCTTCTCATGTTGCTTATCTGACTGTGTTTGGGGTCTCCTTTTTTTCAGGCTGCAGGTTCGTAATTCCCGTTGTTTTTGGTGTCTGTCCCCAGTGGCTAAAGTTGGTTCAGTGGATTTTGTAGGCTTCCTGGTGGAGGGGACTAGTGCCAGTGTTCTGGTGATTGAGGCTAGATCTTGCCTTTCTGGTGGGCAGGTCCACATCTGGTTTTGCTTTTTTGGGTGTCTGTGGCCTTATTATGATTTTAAGCAGTCTCTCTGTAATGGGTGGGGTGTGTTCCTGTCTTGGTAGTTGCTTGGCACAGGGTGTCCAGCACTGTAGCTTGTTGGTCGTTGAGTGAAGCTGGGTGTTGGTGTTGAGATGGAGATCTCTGGGAGATTTTTGCCATTTGATATTACGTGGAGTTGGGAGGTCTCTTTTGGACCAGTGTCCTGAGGTTGGCTCTCCCACGTCAGAGGCATAGCACTGACTCCACTGCAGCACCAAGAGTCTTTCTTCCACACGGCTCAGAATAAAATGGAGAAAAAGTAGAAAGAAAGAGGATAAAATAAAATAAAATAAAAGTTATCAGAATGAAAAATAATTATTAAGAAAAAGAATTTTTTTAATTAAAAAAAAAAAAGGATGGAGAGAACCCTAGGACAAATGGTGAAAGCAAAGCTATACAGACAAAATCTTACACAGAAGCATACACATAGACACTCACAAAAAGAGGAAAAGGGGAAAAAATCATAAATCTTGCTCTCAAAGTTCACCTCCTCAATTTGGGATGATTCATTTTCTATTCAGGTGTTCCACCGATGTAGGATACATCAAATTGGTTGTGGAGTTTTAAACCACTGCTCCTGAGGCTGCTGGGAGAAATTTCCCTTTATCTTCTTTGTTTGCACAGCTCCCCGGGGTTCAGCTTTGGATTTGCCCCCGCCTCTGCATGTAGGTCACTGGAGGGCGTCTGTTCTTTGCTCAGATAGGATGGGGTTAAAGGAGCCACTGATTCAGGGGCTCCAGCTGTCTCAGGCTGGGGGGAGGGAGGGGCACGGAGTGTGGGGTGAGCCTGCTGTGGCAGAGGCATGCGGGATGTTGCACCAGCCTGAGGCACACCGTGCGTTGTCCCGGAGAAGTTGTCCCTGGATCCCGGGACCCTGGCAGTGGCAGGCTGCAAAGGCTCCCCAGAAGAGAGGTGTGGAGAGTGACCTGTGTTCACACACAGGCTTCTTGGTGGTGGCAGCAGCAGCGTTAGAGTCTCATGCCCGTCTCTGGGGTCCGTGCTGTTAGCCGCAGCTTGTGCCCGTCTCTGGAGCTCCTTTAAGCATCGCTCTTAATCTCCTCTCCTCGTGCACCAGGAAACAAAGAGGGAAGAAAAAGTCTCTTGGCTCTTTGGCAGGTCCAGACTTTTCCCCGGACACCCTCCAGCTAGCCATAGTGCACTACCCCTTTCAGGCTGTGTTTACACCACCAGTCCTCTCCCTGCAATCTGACTGAAGCCATAGCCTCAGCTACCAGCCCCCGCCCGCCCCGGTGGGTGAGCAGAGAAGCCTCTCGGGCTGGTGAGTGCCAGTCGGCACGGATCCTCTGTGCGGGAATCTCTCCACTTTGCCCTCCGCCCTACTGTTTTTGTGCTCTACTCTGCGACTCCAAAGCTTGCCCCCTCCACCACCCACATTCACGGACTGCGAAGGGGTTTCCTAGTGTGTGGAAACCTTTCCTCCTTCACAGCTCTCTCCCACTGGTGCAGGTTCCGTCCCTATTCTTTTGCCTCTGTTTTATCTTTTTTCTTTTGCCCTACCCAGGTATGTTGGGAGTTTCTTGCCTTTTTGGAAGTCTGAGGTCTTCTGCCAGCGTTCAGTGGGTGTTCTGTAGGAGTTGTTCCACGTATAGATGTATTTCTGGCGTATCTGTGGGGAGGAAGTTGATCTCCGTGTCTTACTCTCCCGCCATCTTCCCCTCTCTCCATGCCTACGAATTTTTAATGTATACTAAGCATAATGGTTTACACAGTATAGACAATTTGAATTCCATTGTCTTTTTTTTAACATCTTTATTGAGATATAATGGATTTACATTTTTGTGTTTGTTTCTGCTGTATAACAAAGTGAATCAGCTATATGTATACATATATCCCCATATCCCCTCCCTCTTGCATCTCCCTAATGCCCTCCCTATCCCAGCCCTCTAGGTGGTCACAAAGCCCTGAGCTGATCCCTTTGTGCTATGTGGCTGCTTCCCACTAGCTATCTATTTTACATTTGGTAGTGTATATATATACATGTCACTCTCTCACTTCCTCCCAGCCTACTCTTCCCCCTACCGGTGTCCTCAAGTACATTCTATAAGTATGAGTCTTCATTCCTGTGCTGCCCCAGGGTTCTTCAGAACCGTTTATTTATTTATTTATTTTTTTAAGAATCCATATATATGTATTAGGGTATGGTATTTCTTTTTCACTTTCTGACTTACTTCACTCAGTATGAAAGTCTCTAAGTCCATTCAATTCACTACAGATAACTCAATTTCATTTCTTTTTAAACGAAAAATATTCATCTTATTTGTTGAGTAATATCCCATTGTATATATGTGCCATATCTTCTTTATCCATTCATCTGTCAGTGGACACTTAGGTTGCTTCCATGTCCTGGCTATTGTAAATAGTGCTGCAATGAACATTTTGGTACATGACTCTCTTTGTGTTAGGGTTTTCTCAGAGTATATGCCCAGTCGTGTGATTGCTGTGTTGTATGGTAGTTCTAATTTTAGATTTCTAAGGAACCTCCATACTGTTCTCCATAGTGGCTGTAACAATTTACATTCTCACGAATAGTGCAGGAGGGTTCCCTTTTCTCCACACCCTCTCCAGCATTTATTGTTTCTAGATTTTTTAATAATGGCCATTCTGACCGGTGTGAGGTGATACCTCATTGTAGTTTTGATGTGCATTTCTCTAATTATTAGTGATGTTGAGCATCCTTTCATGTGTGTGTTGGCCATCTGTATATGTTGATTGGAGAAATGTCTATTTAGGTCTTCTGCCCATTCTTGAATTGGGTTGTTTGTTTTTTGATATTGAGCTGCATGAACTGCTTGTAAATTTTGGAGATTAATCCTTTGTCAGTTAATTCATTTGCAAGTATTTTCTCCCATTCTGATGGTTATCTTTTTGTATTGTTGATGGTTTCCTTTGCTGTGCAAAGGCTTTGAAGTTTCATTAGGTCCCATTTGTTTATTTTTGTTTTTATTTCCATTTCTCTAGGAGGTGGATCAAAAAGGATCTTGATGTGATTTATGTCATAGAGTCTTCTGCCTATGTTTTCCTCTAAGAGTTTTATAGTATTTGGTCTTACATTTAGGTCTTTAATCCATTTTGAGTTTATTTTTGTCTATGGTGTTAGGGAGTGTTCTGAGTTTATTCTTTTACATATAGCTGTCCAGTTTTCCCAGCACCACTTATTAAAGTGGCTGTCTTTTCTCCATTGTATATTCTTGCCTCCTTTATCAAAAATAAGGTGACCATATGTGCATGGGTTTACCTCTGGGCTTTCTATCCTGTTCCATTGATCTGTATTTCTGTTTTTATGCCAGTACCATACTGTCTTGATTACTGTAGCTTTATAATTTAGTCTGAAGTCAAGGAGCCTGATTCTTACAGCTTCATGTTTCTTTTCAACATTCCTTTGGCTAGTCGGGGTCTTTTGTGTTTCCATACAAATTGCAAAATTTTTTGTTCTAGTTCTGTGAAAAATGCCATTGGTGGCTTGATAGAGATTACATTGAATCTGTAGATTGCTTTGGGTAGTAGAGTCATTTTCATGATGATTCTTCCATTCCAAGATCATGGTATTTCTCTCCATCTCTTTGTATCAACTTTAATTTCTTTCATCAGTGTCTTATAGTTTTCTGCATGCAAGTCTTTTGTCTCTTAGTTAGGTTTATTTCTAGGTACTTTATTCTTATAATTGCAATGGTACATGGGAGTGTTTCCTTAATTTATCTTTCAGATTTCTCATCATTAGTGTATAGGAATGCCAGAGATTTCTGTGCATTAATTTTGTATCCTGCTACTTTACAAAATTCATTGATTAGCCATAATAGTTTTCTGGCAGCATCTTTAGGATTCTCTATGTATAGTATCATGTCATCTGCAAACAGTGACAGTTTAATTCTTCTTTTCCCACTTGATTTCCTTTTATTTCTTTTTCTTCTTGGATTGCTTTGGCTCACACTTCCAATGCTATGTTGAATAATAGTGGTGAGAGTGGGCCACCTTGTCTTGTTCCTGATCTTAGTGGAAATGGTTTCAGTTTTCCACCATTGATAACGATATTGGCTGTGGGTTTGTCATCTATGGCCTTTTTTATTTTGAGGTAAGTTCCCTCTATGACTACTTTCTGGAGCGTTTTTATCATAAATGGGTGTTGAATTTTGTTGAAATCTTTTTCTTCATCTATTGAAATGATCATATGATTTTTGTCCTTCAATTTTTTAATATGGTGTATCATCTTGATTGATTTGTGTATATTGAAGAATCCTTGCACTCCTGGAATAAACCCCAAATGATCATGTTGTATGATCCTTTTAATGTGCTGTTGGATTCTGTGTGCTAGTATTTTGTTGAGGATTTTTGCGTCTATGTTTATCAGTGATATTGGCCTGTAGTTTTCTTTTTTTGTGACATCTTTGTCTGGTTCTGGTATCAGGGTAATGCTGGCCTTATAGAATGAGTTTGGGAGTGTTCTTCACTCTGATATATTTAGGAAGAGTTTGAGAAGTATAGTTGTTAGCTCTTCTCTAAATGTTTGTTAGAATTCACCTGTGAATCCATCTGGTCCTTGGCTTTCGTTTGTTGGAAAATTTTTCATCACAATTTCAATTTCAGTGCTTGAGATTTGTCTGTTTATATTTTCTATTTCTTCGTGGTTCATTCTCAGAAGGTTGTGCTTTTCTAAAAATTTGTGCATTTCTTCCAGGTTGTCCATTTTATTGGCATATAGTTGCTTGTAGTAATCTCTCATGATCCTTTGTATTTGTGCAGTGTCAGTTGTTACTTCTCCTTTTTTATTTCTAATTCTATTGATTTTGTGTCTCCCCCCTTTTTTCATTGATGAGTCTCACTAATGTTTTATCAATTTTGTTTATCCTCTCAAAGAACCATCTTTTATTTGTTTTGATCTTTGCTACCATTTCCTTCATTTCTTTTTCATTTATTTTTGATCTTATCTTTATGATTCCTTTCCTTCTGCTAACTTTGGGTTTAGTTTGTGCTTCATTCTCTAGTTACCTTAAGTGTAATGGTAGGGGGAAAACATAGGCAGAACAATTTTTGAAATAAATTGCAGCAAGTTCTTTTTTGAAACACCTCCTAGTATAATGAAAATAAAAACATAAATAAACAAATGGGACCTACTTAAACTTAAAACCTTTTGCACAGAAAAGGAAAGCATAGACAAGACAAAAATACAATGCTCAGAATGGGAGAAAATATTTGCAAGTGAAGCAACTGACAAAGGATTAATTTCTAAATATACAAGCAGCTCATGTAGCTCAATATGAAAAACACAAACAGCCCAATAAAAAATTGGTGGAAAATCTAATAAGACATTTCTACAAAGAAGACATACAGAGGGCAAACAAACATATGGAAAGATGCTTACCATCACTAATTATTAGAGAAATGCAAATCAAAACTAAAATGAGATATCACCTCACCTCAGTCAGAATGGCCATCATTAAAACATCTAGGAAAAAAAAAAGCTGGATTAGGGTGTGGAGGAAATGTAACCTTCATGCACTTTTGATGGGAATGTAAATTGATACAGGCACTATGGAAAACAGTATGGAAGTTCCTTAAAAAAAATAAAAATAGAACTACCTTATGACCCAGCAATCCCAGTATTTAGCATATACCATGAGAAAACCATAATTCAAAAAGTCATGTTCACTACAATGTTTATTTCAGCACTATTTACAATAGCCAGGACATGGAAGCAACCTAAGTGTCCATAAACAGAGAAATGGATAAAGTAGATGTGGTACATATATACAATGGAATATTACTCAGCCATAAAAAGGAATGAAATTGGGTCATTTGTAGAGATGTGGATGAATCTAGAGACTGTCATACAGAGTGAAGTAAGTCAGAAAGTGAAAAACAAATATCGTATATCTTCGCAGATATGTGGAACCTAAAAAGATGGTATAGACAATGTTATTTACAAAGCAGGAATAGAGACACTTATGTAGGGAACAAATGTATGAATACCAAGGGGAAAGGGAGGTGGGTGCGAGGAATTGGGAGATTGGGATTGACACATATACACTATTTATACTATGTGTTAAATAGATAACTAACAAGAACATAATGTATAGCACAGGGAACTCTACTTAATGCACTGTGGTGACCTAAATGGGAAGGAAATCCAAAAAACAGGGGATATCTGTATATTTATAACTGATTCACTTTGCTGTACAGCAGAATGTAACAGAACATTGTAAAGCACCTATACTCCAATAAAATTAATTAAAAAAAGAAAATTTTGGAGATAAAATTTTGTTTTGGGACGGGGCAAAGATTCCTAGAAAAATCCCAAACTACAATCCATGAAACAAAAAAATGATTTCGTGGACTAAATAAAAATTTAAAAAAAGAATTGCTATGAATGGAAGGCAGTGGCGACTGCTGCAGCTGGCTCAGCTGTGCAGGCTGTATGCCCTCTCAGCCTGTGAGAGGAGGAAGCTAGTGGAGGACCTGCACCAACAAAACCAAGGAGGATATCAAGGGTCATCCCTCTTATGAATGAGTTTAACCTGCTCCACCAAGAAGTGGCTCTCCCAGGAGTCACAGTGGTGGGGGTCTGCGGGGGGCAGAATCCAGGGCATGCAGATCCACATGGGCCTTGTTCAGGTTCTTTTCCATGAGCATGGTGGCTCACAATTAGTCTTTGGTTTCACCCCACTCATCTTGGGGAGGTTTCTGGTTGTCCTGGATGACAGGGCAGCCGCTGCACTGGTTTTGCATTTGCAAGACACTTGGCGCCCTCGTGCTTCTCTTTGGACAATTTCTGGAAAATTAGCCCACGCTCTCCAGAGCCACATCATAGATATAGAAGCCCAGAGTGAGCCGTGTGTCTGACAGGGTCTCGGTGCTCTGGCTGGCTGTCAGGCATGAGACTCTGAGGTGGGAGATCTGAGTTCAGGACATTGGACCACCAGAGACCTTCCAGCCTGATGTAATATCAATCAGCAAGAGTTCTTCCAGAGATCTCCATCTCAACAGTAAGACTCAGCTTTACTCAACGACCAGAAAGCTACAGTGCTGGACACCCCATGCCATAAACTAGCAACACAGGAACACAACCCCACCCATTAGCAGAGAGGCTGCCTAAAATCTTAAGTTCACAGACATCCAAAACACACCATTGGACGCAGTCTTGCTGACCAGAAAGAAAAGATCTAGCCTCATTGACCAGAAGAAAGGCACCAGTCCCCTCCATCAGGAACTCTACAAAACCCACTGAACTATCCATACATACTGGAGGCAGACACCAAAAACAATGGGAACTATGAACTTGCAGCCTGCAAAAAGGTGACCCCAAACACAGTAAGATAAGCAAAATGAGAAGACAGAGAAATACACAGCAGTTGCAGGAGCAAAGTAAAAACCCACCAGACCAAACAAATGAAGAGGAAATAGGCAGTCAACTTGAAAAAGAATTCAGAGTAACGATAGTAAAGATGATCAAAAATCTTGGAAATAGAATGGAAAAAATACAAGAAACATTTAACAAGGACCTAAAAGAACTAAAGAGCAAACAAACGATGAACAACAAAATAAATAAAATTAAAAATTCTCTAGAATGAATCAATAGCAGAATAACTGAGACAGAAGACCGGATAAGTGACCTGGAAGATAAACTAGTGGAAATAACTACCACAGAGCAGAATAAAGAAAAAAGAATGAAAAAAATTGAGGATATTCTCAGAGACCACTGGGACAACATTAAGCACAACACCATTCGAATTATATGGCTCCCAGAAGAAGAAGAGATAAAGAAAGGGACTGAGAAAATATTTGAAGAGATAATAGTTGAATACTTCCCTAATATGGGAAAGGAAATAGTCATTCAAGTCCAGGAAGTGCAGAAAGTCCCATACAGGATAAATCCAAGGAGAAACTTGCCAACACACATATTAATCAAGCTATCAAAACTTAAATAAAAAGAAAACATAGTAAAAGCAGCAAGGGAGGGCTTCCCTGGTGGCACGGTGGTTGGGAGTCCATCGGCCAATGCAGGGGACACGGATTCAATCCCTGGTCCGGGAAGAACCTACATGCTGCAGAGCACCTGAGACTGTGTGCCACAACTACTGAGCCTGCGCTCTAGAGCCTGCGAACCACAACAACTGAGCCCACATGCTAAAGCTGCTGAAGCCCATGTGCCTAGATCTTGTGCTCTGCAACAAGAGAAGCCACCACAATCAGAAGCCTGCACACCGCAATGAAGACTAAATAAATAAATTTATTTAAAAAAAAGCAAATGTGTACATTTAAAAAAAGATAAAAAGCAGCAAGGGAAAAGCAACAAATATTATACAAGGGAAACCCCATAAGGTTAACAGCTGATATTTTAGCACAAACTCTGCAAGCCAGAAGAGAGTGGAAGGACATATTTAAAGGGATGAAAGGGAACAACCTAAAACCAACATTACTCTACCCAGCAAGGCTCTCATTCGGATTCAATGGAGAAACTAAAACATTTACAGACAAGCAAAAGCTAAGAGAATTCAGCACCAAAAAACCAGCTTTACAACAAATGCTAAAGGGAATTCTCATGGCTGGAAACACATGAGAAGGAAAAGACATATAATAACAAACCAAAAACAATTAAGAAAATGGTAATGGGAACAAACATATCGATAATTACCATAAATATAAATGGATTAAATGCTCCAACCAAAAGACATAGCCTGGCTAAATGGATACAAAAACAAGACTCATATATATGCTGTCTACAAGTGACCCACTTCAGACCTAAGGACACATACAGACTGAAAGTGAGGGGATGGAAAAAGATATTCCATGTAAACGGAAAACAAAAGAAAGCTGGAGTAGCAATTCTCCTATCAGAAAAAATAGCCTTTAAAATAGAGACTATCACAAGATACAAAGAGGAACACTATGTAATGATCAAGGGATCAATCCAAGAAAAAGATATAGGTATTGTAAATATTTATGCA
This sequence comes from Orcinus orca, assembly GCF_937001465.1. Lineage (NCBI taxonomy): Eukaryota > Metazoa > Chordata > Mammalia > Artiodactyla > Delphinidae > Orcinus > Orcinus orca. The sequence continues at coordinate 76,142,700 of NC_064580.1, forward strand.
CCCAACATAGGAGCACCTCCATACCTAAGGCAAATGCTAACAGCCATAAAAGGGGAAATCGACAGTAATACAATAATAGTAGTGGACTTTAACACTCCACTTTCACCAATGGACAGATCAACCAAAATGAAAATAAGTAAGGAAACACAAGCTTTAAATGTCACATTTCACAAGATGTTCTTAATTGATATTGACATTCCATCCAAAAACAACAGAATACACTTTCTTCTCAAGTGCTTAATGAACATTGTCCAGGATAGATCATATCTTGGGTGACAAATCAAGCCTTGTTACATTGAAGAAAATTGAAATTGTATCAAGTATCTTTTCCAACCACAACACTATGAGACTAGATATCAATTACAGGAAATATTCTATAGAAAATACAAAAACATGGAGGCTAACCAATACACTACTAAATCACCAGGAGCTCACAGAAGAAATCAAAGAGGAAATCAAAAAATATCTAGAAACAAATGTAATGAAAACACGACAACCCAATGGGATGTGTTGTCCCATCCCAATGGGATGCAGCAAAAGCAGTTCTAAGAGGGAAGTTTATAGCAATACAACCCTACCTTAAGAAACAAGAAACATCTAAAATAAAAAACCTAATCTTACACCTAAAGCAATTAGAGAAAGAAGAACAAAAAACCCAAAAACTTAGCAAAAGCTAAGAAATCATAAAAAATCAGAACAGAAATAAATGAAAAAGAAATGAAGGAGATGATAGCAAAGATCAATAAAACTAAAATGTGGTTCTTTGAGAAGATAAACAGAATTGATAAAACATTAACCAGAATATCAAGAAAAAAAAAGAAGAAGAGTCAAATCAACAGAATTAGAAATGAAAAAGGAGAAGTAACAACTGACACTGCAGAAATACAAAGGATAATGACAAATTACTACAAGCAACTCTATGCCAATAAAATGGATAATCTGGAAGAAATGGACAAATTCTTATAAAAGCACAACCTTCTGAGACTGAACCAGGAAGAAATAGAAAATATAAACAGACTAATACAAGCACTGAAATTGAAACTGTGATTAAAAATTTTCCAACAAACAAAAGCCCAGGACCAGATGGCTTCACAGGTGAATTATATCAAACATTTAGAGAAGAGCTAACACCAGTCCTGCTCAAACTCTTCCAAAACATTACAGAGTGAGGAACACTCCTGAACTCATTCTACGAGGCCACCATCACCCTGATGCCAAAACCAGAAAAAGATACCATAAAAATGGAAAATAACAGGCCAATATCACTGATGAACAAAGATGCAAAAATCTTCAACAAAATACTAGCAAACAGAATGCAACAGCACATTAAAAGGATCATACACCAGGATAGAGTAGGGTTTATCCCAGGAATACAATGTTTCTTCAATATATGCAAATCATTCAATGTGATAAGCCATATTAACAAATTGAAGGAGATAAACCATATGATCATCTCAATAGATGCAGAAAAAGCTTTTGACAAAATTCGACACCCATTTATGATAAAAAAAAAAAAACCTCCAGAAAGTGGGCCTAGAGGGAACTTACTTCAACATACTAAAGGCCATATAAGAGAGACCCACAACCAACATCTTTCTGAATGGTTAAAAACTGAAACCATTCCCACCAAGATCAGGAAAAAGACAAGGTTGCACACTCTCACCAATATTATTCTACATAGTTCAGGAACTTTTAGCCACAGCAATCAGAGAAGAAAAGTAAATAAAAGGAATCCAAATCGGAAAAGAAGAAATAAAACTGTCACTGTTTGCAGATGACATGATACTATTCGTAGAGAATCCTAAAGATGCTACCAGAAAACCAGTAGAGCTAAACAATGACTTTGTTAAAGTAGAAGGATACAAAAATAATGCAGAGAAATCTCTTGCATTCCTATACACTAATGATGAAAAATCTGAAAGAGAAATTAAAGAAACACTCCCATTTCCCACTGCAACAAAAAGAATAAAATACCTAGAAATAAACCTACCTTATTAGACAAAAGGCCTGTATGCAGAAAACTATAAGACACTGATGAAAGTAATTAAACATGATACAAACAGATGGAGAGATATACCATGTTCTTGGATTGGAAGAATCAACATTGTGAAAATGACTCTACTACGCAAAACAATCTGCAGATTCAATGCAATCCCTATCAAACTACCAATGTTATTTTTCACAGAACTAGAACAAAAATTTCACAATTTGTATGGAACACACCAGACCCTGTATAATCAAAGGAAACTTGAGAAAGAAAAACGGAGCTGGAGGAATCAGGCTCCCTGACTTCAGACTATACTACAAAACTACTGTCATCAAGACAGTATGGTACTGGCACAAAAACAGACATATATATCAATGGAACCGGATAGAAAGCCCAGAGGTAAACCCACACACATATGGTCACCTTATCTTTGATAAAGGAGGCAAGAATATACAATGGAGAAAAGACAGCCTCTTCAATAAGTGGAACTGGGGAAAGTGGACAGCTACATGTAAAAGAATGAAATTAGAACATTCCCTAACACCACACAAAAAATAAACTCAAAATGGATTAAAGACCTAAATGTAAGGCCAGACATTATAAAACTCTTAGAGGAAAACATAGGCAGAACACTCTATGACATAAATCACAGCAAGATCCTTTTGACCCACCTTCTAGAGAAATGGAAATAAAAACAAAAATAAACAAATAGGACCTAATGAAACTTCAAAGCTTTTTCACAGCAACGGAAACCATAAACAAGATGAAAAGACAACACTGAGAATGGGAGAGAATATTTGCAAACAAAGCAACTGACAAATGATTAATCTCCAGAATATACAAGCAGCTCATGCAGCTCAATATCAAAAAAACAAACAACCCAATTCAAGAATGGGAAGAAGACCTAAGTAGACATTTCTCCAAAGAAGATGTACAGATTGCCAACAAACACATGAAAGTGTGTTCAACATCACTAATCATTAGAGAAGAGCAAATGAAAACTACAATGAGGTATCATCTCACACCGGTCAGATGGCCATCATCAAAAAATCTACAAACAATAAATGCTGGAGAGGGTGTGGAGAAAAGGGAATCCTCATACACTGTTTGTGGGAATGTAAATTGATATAGCCACTGTGGAGAATAGTATGGAGGTTCCTTAAAAAGCTAAAAATAGATCTACCTTATGACCCAGCATTCCCACTACTGGGCATATACACTGAGAAAACCATAATTCAAAAGAGACATGTACCACCATATACATTTCAGCACCATTTACAGTAGCCAGGACATGGAATCAACCTAAGTGTCCATTGAGAGATGAATTGTTAAAGAAGATGTGGCACATATGTACAATGGAATATTACTCAGCCATAAAAAGAAACGTAATTGATTTATCTGTAGTGAGCTGGATGGACCTAGAGTCTGTCATACAGAGTGAAGTAAGTCAGAAAGAGAAGACAAATACTGTGTGCTATCACATATATATGGAATCTGAAAAAAAAACATGGTTTTCAAGAACCTAGTGACAGCACAGGAAGCAAGACGCAGATGTAGAGAATGGACTTGTGGATTCTGCATGTGGAGGGGGAGGCTGGGACGAAGTGAGAGAGTGGCATTGACATATATACACTATGAAATGTAAAATAGATAGCTAGTGGGGAGCAGCTGTATAGCACAGGGAGATTAGTTCAGTGCTTTGTGTCCAACTAGAGGGGTGGGATAAGGAGGTTGGGAGGGAGACACAAGGGAGAGGGGATATGTGGATAAATGTTTACGTATAGCTGATTCACTTTGTTATACAGCAGAAACTAACACACCATTGTAAAGCAATTATATGCAAATAAAGTTGTTAAAAAAAGGATTAATTTCACAAAGAAAAAATATAACAATTGTAAATATTTATGCATGTGCCAGTTTTTGATTGGGCTGTGTTTTCTGTTTTATATTGAGTTGCATGATATCAAAAAAACAGCCCAGTCAAAAAATGGGTCCATCAACAGAGGAATGTGTAAAGAAGTTGTGGTACATATATATAATGGAATGTTACTCAGCCAGAAAAAGGAAGGAAATTTGTTCATTTGTAGAGACGTATATGGACCTAGAGAGTGTCATGCAGATTGAAGTAAGTCAGAAAGAGGAAAACAAATATCGTATATTAACTCATATATGCGGAATTTAGAAAAATTGTATAGATGACCTTGTTTGCAAAGCAGAAATAGAGATACAGACGTAGAGAACAAATGTATGGATACCAAAGGGGGAAGGGGTGGGGTGGGAACATTGGGAGATTGTGATCAACATATATACACTATTGATGTTATGTATAAGATAGACAACTGATGGGAACATAGTATGTAAAACAGGGAACTCTACTTAATTCACTCTGGTGACTTAAAAACCTAAATCCAAAAGGGAGGGGATATATGTATATGTATGGCTGATTCATTTTGCTGTGCAGTAGAAGGTAACACAATATTGTAAGGTAACTACACTCCAATAAGAATAATTAATAAAAAACAAAGAAGAATCATAAGTTCACAGTGTCAAAGACTTCTCAAATTCTAGCCTGTTGGCTTAAGAAACATCTTTTGAAGAATCATGAAGAATTCTTGGCTCCTTTAGTCTTGAGGTAGTTGTAAATATTTCATTTGAATTGTCTCTGGTTTCCCCACATCAGATTAGCTCATTTTCCCCAGTCAACTGTAAACATAAAGCAAAATTCTGCCTTTTCACCCTGACCAGCTCTCATCACCAAATGGTGCTCAAGGATAAATGATACATTTATAAATCCACCAATTCCATTACTCGGAGATGGTTACAGAGTTATCTTTCTTGACCATTTCTATCAATAGCTGGACAGGTGACAAGATCAAACTCTCAAATGTGGCCAAATACCATATTTTTCAGAGGAAAATAACATGTTTTGGATATTAAACATAGCCAAAGAATCAAATCAATGTTATTTTAATTCTGGAATGTTCTGGGGCCCTAATAATAAGAGCAACTAAGATATAAAGCATTCCTTGAGGAATACTATGTTATTTTCAGTTGACATGTTGGTGCCTAATACAGCATCTTACTTCTGATGGTATGCACTATATGCTAGTTAAGTATATAGAAGTTTGTAAAGTGCTCAGTGCATAACTCACTGGAAATGGCTAATGTCCTCAAATGTTAATCCCTTAATATGTAGAATCAGTACATGTTTACATACTATATGTTAACTATTTTATTCTTGTGGTAGATTTTGGGTTTATGGTGACACTTAACCAGATAACACTTTTGGAAAACAGAGCAAAAATAGTATGGTCTTCATTTGAGCATCATAGAAATGTTGTATGGCTTGCTTGAAACTGAGGCTTATAGTGACACAGTATCCAGGAGTTGGGCTCTGAGTTACTTACAAGTCAGCTGGATGATGAGTCTGCTAAGGTTGCATTTGAACTGCTTTGGTTTGCTTGTTTGCTTATTAAATTGATTTTTTATGCCTTTCATTTGTGATTGATGTAAAGTGAGAATGAAAATTATGATATTCCATGTTTAACTACATTGTCTCTTACTGCTAAACAAAATATACAAAATATTTAAAGATAAACACTGTAAAGGCTTTTTAAATTACAATTCCTTAAAAATATAAATTCAAGCCATGGTTTCATAAATATATGAAGTAGATCTAGAAATTATGGTTTTCATGAGCCATAGAGATACTAAAGTTTGTACCATTTTGTTTGCTTTGAAAGAATAGCTTGAAGTTAATATTGATGCTAGAGTATGAAAGTGTTTAAGTGGGAAGATAATGTTAACTCAGCAGTATCATTGCTTTGATCTTTGTTTAGTCTTATAAAACTAGATTGCTATTTCATTGACAACATTGTCAAAAGTGAATGAAGACTGACACCATAATATTGAAAATGCAACGTTTAGAAAACTTGAAACCCAAGTTTTCTCATGACACTGCTTCTTTTGTGGAAGACTGCATTTCACATTGTTTTTAAATAAATGTGTACGTTGCTAGATACAGCTAAACCTGGTGGGTTTTATATCTTGGCTTCTTGAATCCTATTCACCTACTTAAACACATAGTTTAGGTTTGTCCCTATTAGCAAACATGACTGAGAGTCTTTGCTGTAAGGAAAACTCAAAAACCAAAGCCTCATCATCCTAACGTGTTCTTTTTCGGAATATGACTTTTTGGGTTTGTGAAATGTTGATATATTAGTACAGTGTATCACAAGCCAGGCATTATGCTGTGTAGTTAAGAGACAGTTGTTAAGATTTCAGAATCTGAAATCAGACAGAAATGAGTTCACTTCTGAGCTTTGCTTTGTGATTTGGGCAAGCATCTTTAACCTCTCGAAGTCTGTTTCCTGAGCTAGAAAATGGGAGAATAATAGTACCAATCTTATGCTGTTGTTATGAGGATTAAGTGAGATAATGAGTGTAAAGTGCTTAGCATAGTACTTGGCATTTGTATAACTATTACTGTTACTATAGGGCTTTTTTTGTTCCTAATTTTAATCTTATAGAAGTATTCATGCTTTTCAAGTAGAGTGAAAAGTACCCATTCATCTTCTTTATATATAGCTGCAAAAATTGTGAAAACATAGAGATTATGAAATCATTATAAAATAAGGCATGGTTTTTTGCTTCTTCCTTCATCTGAAAATAGTGGTGATAGAAGACTATATTTAAATAGGGTGAGAGATGAAGGAAAAAGACAGTCAGGGTTGTTATTCCCATTTTAATTGCCAGAAATATACCCTATATTTCTACTCCTATTGCATAGAATTAGTGTTCTGAAATGGCTTCCCTAAACATACAATGTGAAATGAAATCTTGGGTTGAGTTGCCTTAATGGAGTCACACCATCATCAGTAAAAGACATTTATAGAATTCCTAAGGACATATTTCCCCCTACTATATGAGACAGGCATATTTGTGTTATTACTGTTTTAAGGAAATTATAAGCCCACACACATTGAGAATTTGATCAGGTGCTTTGTGGAAGTACATGAACTACACACGTCTATCATCTCCTACTTTCCAGGAACTTAAAATCTAACTGAGAAAACTAAAATTTCCTCTACAAATCCAACCTCAAAATATTTCTAACTGTGGTAATGATTCTTTCTAATCCAGAGAACCAATTTATGTAGGTAACCAGCTCACCATATTTTTATCTTTCTAAACCGCTACAAGCCATTTAATGCTCTGAAAAGGACTCCAGTTTTTATTCTAACTTAAGTGGAACCTGAAAGAGTTTCTCATAGTGTTTAATAAGGAATCATAAATCTTGGTTAGGAATATGAATGCCTGGGTTACAAGAATACCTAGGTAATTAGCTTAGTTTTCATTGCTTGCATTTTCTGTATGGAATTTTCAGAGTAAAATTTAGGTATTAGTTTTAGTGCAACAAAATTACGTTGTTCCTGAAGGAAACAATTCTGATAGAATGAAGCACTGAAATTATTTTGTTTATATATAATACCTATGTGTTAGGCTTGGTTTACCACAAATCTGATTTTAGACCAGTATATTTTATTAGCAAATAATTGTTCATTTTCTTTCAAAGTATTTTTCAATGTCATGATTTGATTATTTTGACGTTTTTATAACTTGAATTTACACCTTGAATTATCCACTTGTAAATATCAACATAGCAATAATGAGAACAATTCCAAGTCTGTGATATTTTTAAACATTTATGCTCTTTGTTTAATATTTCAACACATTCTCAGAGTCACCCATCAGTGGCATTGGAAAGAGGCAATGAAACTCATTAGACTTACACCTCACTGTCAGCATCTTTACCACCACAATACTAACACATATCAGAGCCTTTCAGCATCAGCTTTTGTAATTTTCTTTTCTTTTTCTGATTATGCCCATTTTATCTCTTTGTAATTTATTCCTATTTCTCATCATTGTAGAAAATTATAGAAATATTCTAAATTAGGCATTTAGAAACTAATTTAGTTCTGCTTTGTAAACAAATATTCCTATGGTGCTTCACTCAAGTATACAAAAGCTGTTAATTTTTTCCCCTGAGAATTGTATTTGCAAATGAAAAAATTCCTATGTAAACATCAGTTTAAATATCTCCATGGTGTTTTGAGCTTAGGACATTTCCTTAAAAAGAGATAAGTTTCTGCCACCCGTTTGAAACATGAGTCTTCATTTACTGTTTTCTTTCATCTGTTGAAATAATTACTTTTCTTTTCTGCCTTCAAGAGTTTGTTCTGGTCATTAACATTTCTGTAAAATTAAGTTTGAAAGGTGCTTTCAGTGTTCAGATAGACTGCAGTGCACATTTGGCTGTTAAAATCAACCTACTTAAAGCTGAACTAATGTTTTAACATTCACAGCTATATGAAGTAGTTCACTGCCCAGTTTAATGGTGCTGCCAAGGGCAATGAGCATATTACTTGCTATTATATTTTGGGAGGGTTGTTATTCCAGGAATAAAGACAATCAATGGCATTTCTGAACACAGTGGCTCGAGTCCTTTACCTAGTGCTTTCCCACTAACAAGCTGCAAAATGTGATTTCAGTGGAAACTGGAAGTGGGAGGCATTAGTTGAGTTATTTTTCATGGCAGTTCACTGAGAAAAGAAACTATTCATGACACTGTTGATAACTATGTGTGTGCATGCTTATATGCACACAAGTGACAATGCATTTATGTGTGTGATGAGTATAAACTCATGAGACAGGTTTCTTTTTGTATATGAAATTTAGAGAAATCAATCTTATTATATTATTACCTTGTACAAAATAGAGTAAAACGTAATCAACAAATAATCATTGTGAATATATAATGTCTGCAAAGCAGTTTTCTAGGTGCTGTAGGAATGTAAAGAGGTTTAATAAAGAGATCTCCCTATAAAGACCTTAAAAGTATACTCAGGAACAATAAGGACATCAAGAAAGGGAGTGACACAAAGCAGGAAAGGATCACTTTGCTAATGACTAGTATAGCCAATCGATGTGCTGTGAGTGCAGGTAGTCATGAAAGCCTTTATGGAGGAGGTGGGACTCGATTTAACTATGTAAGGAAGAGTATGTTTTGATTAAGTAGAGTGAAGATATGAAATGTTCCAGATGACATGAATAAATGTACAGTGGATGATAATATCCTCAGTCCATCTTGTTATTAAGCAGAGCAGAACAGTAGAAATCTAGTGGCAGAAGAAAATGTCTAAAGTACAGTGCTGCTTGCTACCAAGGAAATGTTGAACTCACGTTTAGACTTTGTTCTTCTTACACATTATCCCATCCAAAATATTTTTGAAATAATATTAATAGCAATAAAAACCTAATAAGACCTTACTTCAGGCCAGTCATGGCTCTAAGGACTTTACAAGTATTAACTCATTTAAACTTCCAAATGACCTTATACAGTAGGTACTATTTCAATCCCCATTCCACAGATGATAAAACTGAGGCCTAGGGGGAAGAAATTTTCTCAAGGTCACTCAATAAGTTGTGGAAACTTAATTTGAATCCAGACCATCTGATTCTAGAACCTGTATGCATAATGGCTAAAACATGTTTCTTTCCAGACTGTCTGGCCTAGGCATGAGACGAGGTAAAGGAGATCATGCACTACTTTCATGAAAATATCAGAATGGCACATACTTTAAGATATCTGAGAATGGTGGATAAATGGGAAAGATCTGGTTTACCTTGAACAAGTATATTTTCTTAGAGTTTATCCTTTTGTGAAAGAGAACATTTTGGACTAGAATTCTTGTGTACACATTCATACCTGTCCCTGGAGATTAATAGAGTCCTAGAAGAGGGGGTTCTCACTGGTGGCTGGGAGGAAGCATTATTAAATTTTGAAAATGTACTGAAAGACACTCTTCCTGACATTAAGGGACTCTCTAGTTTCTGTTTTCTATTTCAGATTATGTTTTATTTCCTTAAATATCAGTGTTTTGATGAAACACAAGAAAAATATGTTATATATTTGCCTAAAAAGTGCATACTCATTCATAATATTTATGTTTATGTCTTTTAGATAGTTTTAAAAATCCCCAGTGATGTTTTTTGTCTCTCTCTGAATAAAAATGACATATTTAAATGGTTTACTTAGAAAAAAAATCAGCTTTCATTTCTGGAACAAATAGCTTGTCAAACTCACTTTCTGATATCAGCATTTTCCACATTCCTTTGAATGGCCAAACTCTGTTCTGCAACCCTAATGACAATGCAGCGTATGTTTAATATGAATATAAATAGATAATATCAAAAAGGATGCCTCAGGCAACATATAGAAATTTCATCTCAAATTAAAGCTTTTTCAAAGAGAAGTAAAAATCAGACAAATGTCAATTTGAGTCACCTTTAAGTTATATACATCATCAAATAGTCATTAAGCATGCTATACAAAGACACTAAATGTATAATGCAAAAAAGCAGAAGCAATAGTGTTTACTGCCAACAAATTTTATAGCTTGGTTAAGGAAACAAGTCAAATGCATGCAATGCTCAGTAATAATGAAAGACCTAACTACTGGTTTAGGATTTTAGAAAAGAAAATGAATCCTAATATGTATATTATTAAATGAATAATATTGTGTAAAAATGAATAACATTCATGATGCCCAGATTGAATAGAGACATAACAGTGCTTTAATTTTTGTTTCATTAACTTAACTAACATTTATTGAATGTCTACTATGTGCCAGCCAGTATTCTACGTGCTACATATACAGCATTAAATAAAGGAGCCACAAATATGTACTCCTAGGGAGGTTATATTTAGTTGGAAGAGATAGGTCATAAGGTAAATTATATATATATGCATATCCATGTTTATATATAACTATCATCTATCTATTGAATGTTACATGGTGATAAGTGCTATGGAAAGAATCAACTAGAAAAGAGGGATGAGCTGTGTTGGCAGAGGTGAAAGTCATTCCATTTTAAATAAGGTGGCTATAAAATATCTCGCAAAGGTAACATTTGAATAAAGAGCTGAAGCAGGTGAGGGAGCTAGCCATACTGATACTGATGTCTGAGGGAAGGTCATTCTAACCAGGGAGAATAGCAAATGTGAGGGTCCTGAGGACTGAGTATGGCTGAAGCAGAGTGAGTAAGTGGGAGTGTAGTAGGAGATACAAGCAGAAAGGTAAAGGGAGCCAGATCACCTAAGAGCTATTAACATCTTTTAAGGATTTTAACCTTTCCTCTGCGATTGGAAGGCATTGGAGTGTTCTAAACAGAGAAAAGATATAGCTTTACTTATGTTTTTAAGGATCACTTTGAGTACTGGTTTAAGAAGGGCTGAAACAGAAAGAGTAGTCAGAATGAATCTGCAGTGATGTGATGTGAGACTATAGTGTCTTGGCAGGGAGGTAGCAATGGAGGTGGTCAGAAGTGGTCTGATTCTGGATATGCTTTGAAGTAGAGACCAAAGTGTTTGTTGAAAGAGTTGTTACAATGTGTGAGAGAAAGAAGAGAATCAATGTTGATGCCAAAATTTTTTATTCTAAGCATTTAGAAGGATGCATTATTTTTTAGTTTTTTTTACATCTTTATTGCAGTATAATTGCTTTACAACGGTGTGTTAGTTTCTGCTTTATAACAAAGTGAATCAGTTATACATATACATATGTTCCCATATCTCTTCCCTCTTGCATCTCCGTCCCTCCCACCCTCCCTATCCCACCCATCCAAGTGGTCACAAAGCACCAAGCCGATCTCCCTGTGCTATGCGGCTGCTTCCCACTAGCTATCTATTTTACATTTGGTAGTGTATATATGTCCATGCCACTCTCTCACTTTGTCACAGCTTACCCTTCCTCCTCCCCATATCCTCAACTCCATTCTCTAGTAGGTCTGTGTCTTTATTCCTGTCTTACCCCTAGGTTCTTCATGACATATTTTTGTCTTAGATTCCATATATATGTGTTAACATATGGTATTTGTCTTTCTCTTTCTGACTTACTTCACTCTGTATGACAGACTCTAGGTCTATCCACCTCATTACAAATAGCTCAATTTCATTTCTTTTTATGTCTGAGTAATATTCCATTGTATATATGTGCCACATCTTCTTTATCCATTCATCCGATGATGGACACTTAGGTTGTTTCCATCTCCTGGCTATTGTAAATAGAGCTGCAATGAGCATTTTGGTACATGACTCTTTTTGAATTATGGTTTTCTCAGGGTATATGCCCAGTAGTGGGATTGCTGGGTCATATGGTAGTTCTATTTGTAGTTTTTTAAGGAACCTCCATACTATTCTCCATAGTGGCTGTACCAATTCAAATTCCCACCAGCAGTGCAAGAGTGTTCCCTTTTCTCCACACCCTCTCCAGCATTTATTGTTTCTAGATTTTTTTGATGATGGCATTGTTATTAGCTGCCATGGAATGTCTCTAGAAGGAACATTTAAACAGAGGCGATAAGGATCTTGGTTTTGGTCATGCAAACTTTTAGTTACTTATTAGACACCCAATGAAAATGTTTAGTAAGCAGTGGGATATACAGTCTAAAATTTAAGAGAAAGATGCAGGTTGGAGATGTAAAATTGGAAATAATCAGCCCATGGATGGTGTTTAATGCCGTAATATTGAATGAGATCAACAAAAGGAATGATTAAAGAGAAAAGAGAACAGGTCTAAAGACTGAGCCCTCAGGCATCCAAAATAGGTCTTGAAGATGAAGAGGAACTTAAGAAGGAAACTCAAAAGACACAGTAAATGAAGTAGGAAGAAAACTAACAGAGAAGTGTGTCCCAGAATTCAAATGAAGAATATACTTTAAGAAAGATGGCATGACCAACTGTGTCAAAAACTGATAAGTAAGACTGGGGCTAAAAATTGATCTTTGCATATGACCATGTAAATAATTAGCCACCTTTGTAAGAGTAGTGTCTGTGGACAGGTGGGCACAAAAACTTAATTGCAGTAAGTTCACAGAAAAATCAGAAATGGCAAACAAACAACTCTTACAATGATTTTTGCTACCAAAGGTCAGAAGACAAGTGGTATGATAGTTGGGGTTATGGTCAAGAAAAGGTTCTTTTCAAGATGAGAAAATTTTAGAAGCACAATTCATAATTCAAAGACAAGGAGACAAGAGGTAAAATTGCAGAGAGGCAGAGTTTGAAAACTTGAGAATTCCAAAAACATTTCTCTATATATGTCACATATATGCCATATATGTTTCCCCAAATTACAATTTAGAGAATTTTCTCATAAGTTTCAAGAAAAAGATAAACCAAGATGACTAGGTCCCAAAGATGGCTATGTACAGCATTCAGTTATTTCTATCTCAGAATTTGGCAGTTACATCATGAGAAGCAAATCTTTTTAGGAATATACAGGAGGAACCAGGGAGAGAAGAAATTGGAATTCCCCTCCTTCTTTCCTTAATCCCAAATACAGACCATTAACTACTCCCTAACACCAACCCATCATATATATCCTGGTCATGGACTTTGGAGAAGGGTAGGAGAGAGGAGGCAGAAATGAAGCAAGGCAGGTAAAAACCACTTGGAACTGGGGTGACAAAATTGAAATAAACAGAATATGAATCTTGGCTCCCTTTCCTCTCTTTTCAAACTGGAACACAAAGAGCAGAACCAGAAGTTCCAGGAATAGTAAGTAGGAGAGTGGGAATGCACATGCACGAATGGACCTAAAGAGCAAGCTGCTGCTCATTAGGTTGTGAGTACTTGGTAATGATTATATCACAACTGATACATCTGCAACCTGCAGGGACCAAACCACGAACAGTCAGTGCTGGTGTCATGGTTATCATCATGATAAGGAGGCAGCCAAACTAATTACCCTAAGTGATGGATGAGAATGTATATGGAAACAGCATGCCCAAATTAGTCTGATGAAAATTCTTACTGATTTTGTGATAAAAGAAAAAGAAAAAAGCACCTCAAATGTTCACAGTAGTCTTGGTTAATTGTTTACAAACCACTTATAAATACTTGTAAGTAATATTTTTTTGTTAGTATTTCCTGTGCCAGTTGCAACACAGCATTGTGATTACTGGATTGGGAAAAGTTTTTCATTTAATGAACAGGAGCTGTGAACAAATTTAAGACTAATGTAGTAAACAATATTTTCCTCGAGAAATAATTTTCTTTCATCATCATTGCCTTTAATAAGGGGCTCAAAATAAATCTTCAAATGATGCCACCAAAATCTAGTACCAACAAAGAAACTCTCTAGAGGCTTAAACGGAAAACAATTTTGTGTTTTGACACCTTTGAGTGAAAATTAAGATTCATTTTACTCTGTCAAGGCTAGACAAGGAGTTAATTTTACAAAAACATAGATACACTGGCTAGAATGTGACACATAACAAATCCTATTTCTGTTCTCAAGCACATAGCTATGATGGAACATATTATTTGAGACCTCAGTCAATGAAATTCAATTTCCTTTTACAAGTTATATGCCTTGTCACAATTGTTGAACTACAGTGATACACAAAATTTGTAATTATGCCACTTTCCAATTTTCATTTTTTCTATGATTTCTTTATTCTAATTGATAATGCCCACAGTTCAAGCAAATGAGGATTTCCCTTTTCCGTTACTGTAACTTAATGAAGATTCTTCTCTTCCCAAAGCCTGAATTACAGAGGTGAGGAGAATAATAGCTGAGACACAATCAGACAGTAAAAGAAAACTTATCTGTATTTACATTACACAGAAGGCACCTTTAAATTACTGGAGACTCACTTTTAAATTTCTCCTTTGTTTTTTCCCATCTTGATAAAATACCTACTTAATTAAAGTTGAATCAGGTTCTAAGAATATGTAGGAGGTATTCACTTTTCAACATAGGCTGTTTCTACTCCAAAGGTTAATCTAATTATACTTTTCCCATACTGATTAGTCCTTAGATGTGGGGCTAGCTTTCCAACTTGTGAGAATTTCAATATGTCTTTTTGAAAAAAATTCCATGTATCTACATTTGAGGATACGTATTTGTTTTATTCCCCTAGGACAAATCTTTATTTTCAACCTATATAACTCTAGATAATTTTTACCATGCATGTAAAACTGTGTGTAACCATGATTAATGATTCATGAAAGAAAAGCAAAGTTTTTATTGTTATTGAAAATGGTTAAATTTTAGAGACTTCTCTGTGGTTTCAGTAATGGAAAAGGACAGTGACTCCCACAAGGTAATTTTATCTTCCTCACGAAAGGAGAAAATCACACTTGTCTCTGATGGATATTTTTGCATGGCTTTCCAGTTTCAGGTATTTAATAGTAGGTTAGGTTTTAAAGGGGTAATCAACAATTTGGACTGTGTTTTGTTGGCATGGCTAACAGAGGTACATTTCCCCTAACTTTTAGGTTGTAACAACCTCTTGAAAATTGTTAAAACCCAAAAGGTTACATCTGGTGTCAGTAATTCTTTTATTTAATTTATTTGTTTATTTATTTTTTTTTTGCGGTACACAGGCCTCTCACTGTTGTGGCCTCTCCCGTTGCGGAGCACAGGCTCCAGACGCGCAGACCCGGCAGCCATGGCTCACGGGCCCAGCCGCTCCGCGGCATGTGGGATCCTCGTGGACCGGGGCACGAACCCATGCCCCTGCATCGGCAGGTGGACTCTCAACCACTGCGCCACCAGGGAAGCCCAGTAACTCTTTTCATTGCAAAACCAATAGATGAAGCCTATTTCAAATGCTATGCACAATTTGGAAAACACATCTCTGCCTTTTAAGTATCTTCAATTACAATGTTAGAATACTGTGTTTATTCAAAAGGCATAAAAATGTCTGATATGTATTAAGCCCTAAATAATAGCATACAACACTATCTATCCTGGTCCTTCTAAATTAATTTGAATAAGGTTTAAGATACTGCTTTATGTGCAACACTGAAGGGAGATCAGAGACAAAAGGCAGTTAAATACTATACATTTATGTGTAAATGTCTTGTTTGTACCTGGAGATACTGCAGCATAGAATTAACTTTCATTTCTGCTTTTGAAATACAATGCCAAAAGGATTTATAAAGCTACCTTTTCCTAAAGGTACTAGAAATAGATGTCACCTATATCCCAAATGATGTACAATTTGACAAAAGTGGAGTGGAGGGTTGGAATCAACCAAAGAAAACAACAATAATTGAATTTCCCAGTTGTAATTCAATCTGAAGTAATGCATCAGTGGTAAAGAAATTCTTTCATTTTTGCATAGAAAAAAATATTTCAGATGTGTACTATATTTCTTGGTAGAAATGAAGATGACTTCATTTTATATGTGCTTGACTCAATCCACATGCATATGCACACACAGAGTTTAGTCATTAAAATTGAATTGAACAATCAATTCAATCTGAAAACATGTCAACTCTGTAAGATAACTAATATGGTTTCTTTTTATCTCAATTTATGAAATGTTTTATACCAACTTGTTTCAGTAAAAAAGATTAAAATAGTTGCATGTGTACAAAGAGCTCAAGGTGTATACCACTACAGTTAGTCTCTTTAGAAAATGTAGTATTCAGGAATAAATTATATTTTGTTCTACATAATAAAGAACAAGTACATAAGAACTTAAAATCTACAAACTTAAAATTCACTTTTTCAAAATATTAAAAGTTGAATTGAGGAATAACTCCAGTTTAGATTATAAATCATGTGTTGTTATTAAGGATAAAAAAACACTTATGTAATCACTGTCAAAGAATGAGAATCTAGCTCCCACCAAGCATAGAATGTTGGTTAAAGAAATGTTCTCAAATAATGCTGTGAAAATCATACATTTTCTTTTCAAGCTCTAAAAACTTATTCATTGTGGATTTAGGAAATGGGGATTTGTTCACTAGTGAATCAGTACCTCAAAATCTTATTCTAATTAGTGATTTTCTTACCACTAGACATGTCTACAATTTCTAACAATCCCACTCCAACCACAAAATAGGTGCTATCCCATTGAGTGTTCTTACCTTAAATTGGGATCATGGGAAGTTTCTAAGGATTCAGAGTCTAGAGATCTATTTACCTTTATTGCTTCTGTGTTCTAAGTTTTGATATGTGCTCTCTAGATAGCCCTAACCTCTTTAAAATATTCTTATTGTTTCAAGTTCTAAGTAATTTAGAAATCAAACTGCAAATATACATTGATGTCAATTGTGTGTATGGCAAAATGGTAGCCTCTGAAGAGGAGAAAGAGAACACTAATTAGGCAATAGTCCCCATACTCAAATAATTTAATGTCTGACTAGGGATTTAAGGTAATAACATGAATATTTAATTACAGATAAAAGCTGTAAATAGCATTATGGGAGACATATTTTAGTAGATAGCACAAGTTTCTATATGTGTGCTTCAGAAAATTATCTCTGAGAACTGGAAGGCTATTGTGGGCTAAGATAGTCAGGAAAAGATTTAATGAAGAATATTAATTTAAGATCTTAAAGATGGATGACATTTCGAAATGTTTAGTAGATGCGGTAATATTTTAGTTATGTGTGTTGAAGAAAAATTATAGAAATTAGAAAGCTTTATGAGTAGTAGGTAACAGGGAGACAAACAGGTTGAGTACAGCTGAAAATTTTGTAGGGGAATATTTGTGGATGAAGCACAAAAGGTAAGGTAAAATGAGATCCTTGAGGGCCTATTGGTTTGTTCACAGGGGATTAAATTGATTGGGGGCAATTTAGTCTGGTGGGTAGTGTCCAAAATGGTATAGGGTAGGGAAAGACCAAAGCTATGGACTCTAGTTAAGGAAATTGTTTTAACTATCCAAGTGCGAAGTGTTTGGAACAGGAGATATTTTAATAGTACTAAGAGGACCTGTTTAGAAAGATTAGATATCAGAGAGGTAAAAGAGAGAAAAGAGTCAAAGCAATTAGGAGGATTCAAGCCTTGGTAAGAGATGGTGAAAATGACAGAATGAAAATGAAAAAATAAGAATCATGATATGAAGTCATATTTGGTTGAGTCCTGTGCTTGGATGATAATTGACCTTAATAAAGTGATCAGTTTGCTTTCTCAATATTTTCATGTAATAACTGAATATTCCAGTGAAAGTGTCTAGTAGAAATGGGAAATTATAAGATTGGACCTAAGAGTAAAAGTCATTGCTAAAAACAGATTAGATACTTATTAATTCTTTCTCTTTCAAAGAAAAATAAAAAATGGAACTATACCTTTTCTTTCTTCAATGGTATGGACAACTTTAAGAGGCAGGAAAGAACAATTAATTCTTATGACATATTTAAGAGATTTCAACAATTTGGCAGACATATAATATAATTGATAAAAAAGACAGCTGGATAAGTAGTATTTAAAAGAAAAAGTTTTACATGCATTTGTTTTATTTTATTTATTTTAATTAGAGAATAGTTGATTAACGATGTTGTATCAGTTTCAGGTGTAGAGCAAAGTGATTCAGTTTTACATATACAAGTATCTATTCTTTTTCAAATTCTTTTCCCATTTAAGTTATTACAGACTATTGAGCAGAGCTCCCTGTGGTATACAGTGGATCCTTGTGGTTAACTATTTTAAATGTAGCAATGTGAACATGTCCATCCCAAACTCCCAATCTATCCCTCCAACTCCAACATTTCCCCCTGGTAACCATAAGCTCATTCACTAAGTCTGTGAGTCTGTTTCTGTTCTGTAAATAAGTACATTTCTATCATTTTAAAATATTACTCATATAAGTGATATCATATGATATTTGTCTTTCTCTGTCTGACTTACTTCACTTAGTATGATAATCTCCAGTTCCATCCATGTTGCTGCAGATGGTATTATTTCATTCTTTTAAATGGCTGAGTAATATTCAATTGTATATGTGTACCACATATTTATCCATTGATCTGTCAATGGAAATTTAGATTGCTTCCATGTCTTGGCTATTGTAAACAGCACTGCAATGAATATTGGGCTGCATGTATCCTCTTAAACTATGTTTTCTCCAGATATATGCCCAGGAGTGGGATTGCTGGATCATGTGGTAGCTCTATTTTCAGTTTCTTAAGGAACCTCCATACTGTTTTCCATTGTGACTGTACCAATTTTCATCCCTACCAACAGTGTAGGAGGGTTCCCTTTTCTTCACAACCTCTCCAACATTTATTATTTGTAGACTTTTTGATGATGGCCATTCTGACTGGTGTGAGGTGATATCTCATTGCAGTTTTGATTTGCAGTTTTCTAATGATTAGTGATGTTGAGCACCTTTTCATGTGCCTATTGGTCATCTGTATGTCTTCTTTGAAGAAATGTCTATTTAGGTCTTCTGCCCATTTTTTGATTGGGTTGTTTGTTTTTCTTGATATTGAGCCGATTGAACTATTTGTAAATTTTGGAGATTAATCCATTTTCAGATGCATCGTTTGCAAATATTTTCTCCCATTCTTTGGGTTGTCTTTTCATTGTGTTTATGGTTTCCTTTGATGTGCAAAAGTTTTTGAGTTTATATAGGTCCCATTTGTTTACTTTGTTAAAATTTCCATTACTGTAGAAGATGGATCATAAAAGGTATTGCTGCGATTTATGTAAAGAGTGTTCTGCCTATGTTATCCTCTAAGAGTTTTATAACATCCACTCTTTAATTTAGGTCTTTAAACCATTTTGAGTTTATTTTTATGTGTGGTATTGAACAATGTTCTAATTTCATTTTTTTTCCCGTAGCTATCCAGTTTTACCAGCATCATTTGAATCTGTAGATTGTCTTGAGTTGTATGGTCATTTTGATGATAATCATTCGTTCAGTCCAAAAACATGGTGTATCTTTCCATCTGTTTGTGTCATCTTAGATTTCTTTCATCAGTGTCTTACAATTTTAAGAGTACAGGTATTTTGCCTATTTAGGTAGGTTTTTTTTTTTAACATCTTTATTGGAGTATAATTGCTTTACAATGGTGTGTCAGTTTCTACTTTATAACAAAGTGAATCAGTTATACATATACATATGTTCCCATATCTCTTCCCTCTTGCATCTCCGTCCCTCCCACCCTCCCTATCCCACCCCTCTAGGTGGTCACAAAGCACCGAGCTGATCTCCCTGTGCTCTGCGGCTGCTTCCCACTAGCTATCTATTTTACATTTAGTAGTGTATATATTGGCACTCTCTCACTTTGTCACAGTTTACCCTTCCCCCTCCCCATATCCTCAAGTCCATGCTCTAGCAGGTCTGTGTCTTTATTCCTGTCTTACCCCTAGGTTCTTCATGACATTTTTTTTTCTTAGATTCCATATATATGTGTTAACATATGGTATTTGTTTTTCTCTTTCTGACTTACTTCACTCTGTTTGACAGACTCTAGGTCCATCCACCTCACCACAAATAACTCAATTTCCTTTCTTTTTATGGCTGAGTAATATTCCATTGTATATATGTGCCACATCTTCTTTATCCATTCATCTGTTGATGGACACTTAGGTTGCTTCCATGTCCTGGCTATTGTAAATAGAGCTGCAATGAACATTTTGGTACATGACTCTTTGAATTATGGTGTTCTCAGGGTATATGCCCAGTTTATTCCTAGTTATTTTGTTCTTTTTGATGCAATGTTAAATGGGATTGTTTCTTTAATTTCACTTTCTGGTTTTCATTTTTAGTGTATAGAAATGCAACAGATTTCTGTCTATTTATTTTGTACCCTGCAACTTTACTGAATTCATTGATGAGCTCTAGTAATTTTCTAGTAGCATCTTTAGGATATTCTATGTATAGTATTGTGCCATCTGCAAAAAGTGCCAGTTTTACTCCTTCTTTTCCAATTGGATTCCTTTTCCTTCTTTTTATTCTCTGATTGCCGTGGCTAGGACTTCCAAAACTATGTTAAATAAAAGTGGTGAGAGTGGACATCATTGTCTTATTCCTGATCTTAGAGGAAATGCTTTCTGCTTTTCCCTATAGAGTATGATGCTAGCTGTATGTTTGTCATAAATGGCCTTTATTGTGTTGAGGTATGTTCCCTCAATGCCTAATTTCTGGAGGGTATTTTATCATAAATCGGTGTTGAGTTTGGTCACAAGTTTTTTCTGCATCTATTGAGATGACAATATGGTTTTTATTCTTCAATTTGTTGATGTGGTGAATCACACTGATTGATTTGCCGATATTGAAAAATTTCTTGCATCCCTGGGATAAATCCCACTTGTTCATAGTGTATGATCCTTTTAATGCATTGTTGGATTCAGTTTGCTAGTATTGTGTTGGGGATTGTTGTGTCTATGTTCATCAGTGATATTGGCCTGTACTTTTCATTTTTGATGGTATCTTTGTCTGGCTTTGGCATCAGGGTGATTGTGGCCTCATAGAATGAGTTTGGGAGCCTTCCTTCCTCTGCAATTTTTTGGAGTAGTTTCAGAAAGACAGGTGTTAACTCTTCTCTAAATGTTTGATAGAATTTGCCTGTGAAGCCTTCTGGTCCTGGACTTTTGTTTGTTGGGAGTGTTTTAATTATGCTTTCAATTTCAGTACTTGTGATTCGTCTGTTCATATTTTCTATTTCTTCCTGGTTCTGACTTGGAGATTGTCCTTTTCTAAGAATTTGTCCATTTCTTCTAGGTTTTCCATTTTTTTGGCCTATAGTTGCTTGTAATAGTAGCTCACGATCCTTTGTATTTCTGTGGTGTCCATTGTAACTTCTCCTCTTTCTTTTCTAATTTTATTGATTTGAGCCTTCTCTCTTTTTTCTTGATGAGTCTGGCTAAAGGTTGATCGATTTCATTTATCTTTTCAAAGGACCAGCTTTTCGTTTCATTGATCTTTTGTATTGTTTTCTTTGTATCTGTTTCATTTATTTCTGGTCTAATATTTATGATTTCTTCACTTCTACTATGTTTGGGTTTTCTTTGTTCTTTCTGTAGTTGCTTTAGGTATAAGGTTAGGTTGTTTGAGATTTTTCTTGATTCCTGAGTTACAATTATATTGCTATAAACTTCCTTTTAAGATCTGCTTTTGCTGCATCCTATAGGTTTGGGACCGTCCTGCTATCCTTTTCATTTGTATCTAGGTATTTTTTTATTTCCTCTTTGATTTCTTCAGTGATCCATTGGTAATTTAGTAGCATATTGTTTAGCCTCCACGTGTTTGTGTTTTTTACAGTTTTTATCTTGTAATTGATTTCTAATCTCATAGCATTGAGGTTGAAAAAGATGCTGGATACGATTTCAGTTTTCTTAAATTTACCAAGACTTGCTTTGTGGACCAGCATATGATCTATCCTGGAGAATGTTCCACGTGCAGTTGAGAAGAATGTGTTTTCTGCTGCTTTTGGTTGGAATGCTCTATAAATGTCAGTTAAGTTTATCTGGTCTAATGTGTCATTTAGGGCCTGTGTTTCCTTATTGATTTTCTTTCTGGATGATCTGTCCATTGATGAAATTGGGGTGTGAAAGTCCCCCACTATCATTTTATTACTGTTGATTTCTCCTTTTATGGCTGTTAGTAGTTACCATATATATTGAGGTGCTCCTATGTTGGGTGCATATGTATTTACAACTGTTGTATCTTCTTCATGGATTGATCCGTTGATCATTATGTAGTGTCCTTTTTTTGTCTCTTATAACAGTCTTTATTTTAAAGTCTATTTTGTCTGATTTGAGTATTACTACTCCAGCTTTTTTATTCTTCCCATTTACATGGAATACATTTTTCTACCCCCTCAATTTCAGTCTGTATGTGTCCCTAGTTCTGAAGTGGGTCTCTTGTAGGCAGCATATATACAGGTCTTGTTTCTGTATGCATTCAGCCAATCTTTGTCTTTTGGTTAGAGCATTTAATTCATTTGTGTTTAAGGTAATTATTGATATGTATGTTTTTACTGCCATTTTGTTAATTGTTTTGGATTTGTTTTTATACATGTTTTTTCTTCCCTTCCTCTTCTCTTGTGATTTGATGACTAACATTAGTGTGTGTTTGGATTCCTTTTTCTGTTTTTTGTGTGTGTCTATTGTAGATTTTTGGTTTGCAGTTACCACGAGGTTTTGATATAGCAGTTCATATATAAACAAGTTGTTTTTAAGTTGCAGATATTTTAGTTTCAAATGCATTTCCAGCATTCTGCATTTGTGTTCTCCTCTTCTCACAAATGCTGGTTTTGTTATCATATTTGTGTGCAGATGACTTCCTACCTTTACTGTATGTTTGCCTTTACAGGTAAACTTTTCTCTTTGTAATTTTCTTGTTTCTAGTTGTGGCCTTTTCTTTTCTGCCTAGAGAAGTTCCTTAGCATTTGTTGCAAAGCTGGTGTGGTGGTGTTGAATTCTCTTAGGTTTTGCTTGTCTTTGAAACTTTTAATTTCTCCATCGATTTTGAACGAGAGCCTCGATAGGTAGAGTATTCTTAGTTTTAGGTGTTTCCCTTTCATCATTTTAAATATATCGTGCCACTCCCTTCTGGCCTGCAGAGTTTCTGCTGAGAAATCAGCTGATCACCTTATTAGAGTTCTTTTGTACATTGTTTGTTGCTATTCCCTTGTTGCTTGAAATATTTTTTCTTTATCTTTAATTTTTGTCAATTTGATTGCTACGTCTTGGCATGTTCTTCCTTGGGTTTATCCTTCCTGAGACTCTCTGCTCTTCCTGGACTTGGGTGACTGTTTCTGTTCCCATGTTAGGGAAGTTTTCAGCTATTATCGCTTCAAATACTTTCTGATGTTCTTTCTATTTCTTTTCTCCTTCTGGTACCCCTTTGATGCAAATGTTGGTTTGTTTAATGTTGTCCCAGAGGTCTCTTAGACTGTCCTCATTTCTTTTCATTTTTTTTCTTTATTCTGTTCCATGGCAGTGATTTCCACCATTCTGTCTTCCAGCTCACTTATTTATTCTTCTGCTTCAGTTATTCTGCCATTGATTCCTTCTAATGTATTTTTCATTTAAGTTACTGTATTGTTCATCTCTGTTTGTTCTGTAGTTCTTCTAGGTCTTTGTTAAACATTGCTTGTATCTTCTCCATCTGTGCCTCCATTCTTTTTCTGACATCTTGGATCATCTTTACTATCATTACTCTGAATTCTTTTTCATGTAGATTGCCTACCTCCACTTCACTTAGTTGTTCTTCTGGGGTTTCATCTTGTTTCTTCATCTGGGACATATTCCTCTGCTGTCTCATTTTATCTAACTTTCTGTGATTCCAGTTAGGCTGCAGCATTGTAGTTCTTGCTTCTTCTCTCTGCCTCCTGGTGGATGAGGCTGTCTAAGAAGCTTGTGC
Source organism: Orcinus orca (assembly GCF_937001465.1). Classification (NCBI taxonomy): domain Eukaryota; kingdom Metazoa; phylum Chordata; class Mammalia; order Artiodactyla; family Delphinidae; genus Orcinus; species Orcinus orca. The sequence continues at coordinate 76,166,869 of NC_064580.1, forward strand.
AGGTTTCCTGGTGAGAGGGATTGGACCCTGCTCACTTGTGGGTGGAGCTGGTCTTGTCCTTCTGGTGGGCAAGGCCATGTCAGGGGGTGTGTTTATCAGGCACCTGTTTATTCAGGAAGACTTGAAGCAGCCTGTCTCTTGATGTTTGGGGCTGTGTTGCCACCCAGTTGGTTGTTTGAACTGAGGAATCCCAGCCATGGAGCCTACAGGCTGTTGGTTGGGGCCAGGTCTTGGTGAGAAAATGGTGGCCTCCAAGAGGGCTCACACCAGTGAGTACTCAGCACAGTACCAGTGCTGTCACTGACAGTATCCTTGTCCCCACTGTGAGCCACAGCCACCCCCCACCTCTACAGGATACCCTCCAATACTAACAGGTAAGTATGGCCCAGTCTTTTATGAGGTCACTGCTTTTTTCCCTGGGTCCTCGTATGCACGAGACCCTGTGTGCTTCCTCCAAGAGTGGAGTTTATGTTTGCCCCACTCCTGTGGAAATCCTGTGATCAATCCCCACTGGGCTTCATAGCCAGATTCTCTGGGGACCCCTCCTCCTGTTGCCAGACCCCCTGGCTTGGGAGCCTGATGTGGGGCTCAGAACTTTCACTCCTGTTGGAGAATTTCTGTGGTATAATTGTTCTCCAGTTTGTGGTTCACCCACCTGGCATGTATGGGATTTCATTTTATCACTATTGCACCCCTCCTACCATCTCGTCATGGCTTCGTCTTTGGATGTAGGATATTTTTTTTTGGTAGATTCCAGCATTTTTTTTTCTCAGTGGTTTTTCAGCAGTTAGTTGTGATTTTAATGTTTCCATAAGAAGGGCTGAGCTCACATTCTTCTATTCTGCCATGTTGTCTCCAGCTTCTGCTTACCTATTTTATATAGTAGTTTGTATCTCTTAATCCCATACCCCTAATGTGCCCTTCCCCCTTCCTTCTCTTTACTGACAACCACTAGTTTCTTTTTTATATCTGTGCATCTCTGTTTTGCTATATACATTCACTTGTATTATTTTTTAGATTCTACATATAAGTGTTATAATACAGTATTTGATATTCTCTTCCTGACATATTTCACTAAGCACAATACCCTCTAGGTGCATCCAAATTGTTGCAAATGGCAAAATTTTATTCTTTTTTTAGGGCTGAGTAATATTACATTGTATATATATACCACATCTTCTTTATCCATTCGTCTGCTGATGAACATTTAGGTTGCTTCCATATCTTGGCTTTGTAGAAAATTCTGCTATGAAGATTGTGGTGCATGTTTCTTTTCAAATTAGTGTTTTCATTTTCTCTAGATGTATGCCCAAGAGTGGAATTGCTGGATCTCTGGATCTAGCCCATCTATCTCCAGCCCCACACCTTACCAGGATGATAACTGCCATCACATCCTGAGGAAATATGTGACTGTAGTCCACATCAAATCTAGCCCTCTCACCATAGTCACTGGGTACACAGAGTCTGCATAGGTACACTAGCACATAAGAACACCCATTCAAGACCGCAATAGATAACTGTTTCACCCAAATTCACAGAGGCAGAGAAAGTTAAACAAAATGAAAAGACAATGGAACTATTCTCAATTGTAAGAGCAATAGAAAACCCCTGAAAAAATAAATAATGAGAAAGAAATAAACAATTTACCAGATAAAGAATTAAAACTATATGTAACAAAACTGTTAACTGCATTAGAGAAAATAATGGATCTAAATACACATAATTTTAACAAGGAACAAGGAAATATTAAAAAATTCTAATTATGAATGAAGAATTCAATAGTAAAATAAAAAACACACTAGAAAGATTGAATAGCCGACTAAATTATTCAGAAGAACACATAAGTGATCTAGAAGAGAATAATGGAAATCACCCAATAACAGCAGCAAAAAGTAAAACTAATTGAAAAAGTGAAAACAGTTTAAGAGATCTCTAAGATAACATTAAGCATACCAACACTCAAATGATAAGGGTGCCAGAATGAGAAAAGAAAGACAGGGTTTGAAACTGTATTTGATAAAATTATGGCTGACAATTTCCCAAGCTTGAAGAATGAAACAGTATCCAGGTACAAAAGCTGAGGGTCCCAAACAAGATGAACTCAAACAGACTCACAACAAGACATATCATAATTAAATGGCAAAAGTTAAATATAAAGAATTCTAAAGGCAGCAAGAGAAAAATAGAGTCATTTACAAAGAAATCCATATAAGGCTATCAGCTGATTCCTCTACAGAAACTTTTCAGGCCAGAAGGGAGTGTCATGAAATATTCAGAGTGCTGAATGGGAAATCCCTGCAACCTAGGATTCTCTATCCAGAAAGATTATCATTTAGAATAGGAGGAACATAAACAACAAGGATTTACTGTATAGCACAGGGAACTATAGTCAACATCTTGTAATAACCTGTAATGTAAAAGAATTTTAAAAAAGAATATAGATATAGATATATACACATATTTATGTATAACTGAATCACTTTGCTGTACACCTGAAACTAACACAATATTGTAAATCAACTGTACTTCAATTAAAAACAATAGAAGGAGAGATAAAAACTTCTCAGCCAAGCAAAAGCTAAAAGAGTTCAACAATACTAAACCTACCCTAAAAGAAATGTTGAAGGGTCATCTGTAAAGGGAAATGAAGTAAGAATCTATAGTAAAGGGAACATCCCACTAGAAAAGACAAGTATAAAGTAAGGATTGAAGATCACCCACTTAAATAGGCCAGTATATAGATTAATAGACACAAAATTATAAAAGCAACTATAACAACAATAAACAGTGATGGGATAAATATGAAGATGTAAAATATGACATCAAAAACACAAAATGTGTGTGGGGGGGTAAAAAATATTGACCTCTTAGAATGTGTTTGAACTTAAATGCATTTATTTCTTTTGTCTTAGGAGACAAATCCAAAAAAAAAATTCTACAGTTTATGTCAAAAAGTGTCTTGCCTGTATTTTCTTCTAGGAACTTTAGTGTTTTGGGTCTTATGTTTAGGTCTCTAATCAATTTTGTGTTTATTTTTGTATACGGTGTGAGGAAATTTTCTAATCTCATTCTTTTACATGTAGCTATCCAGTTTTCCCAGCACCACTTACTGAAGAGACAGTCTTTTCTGTATTGTATACTCTTGTCTCTTTTGTTGTAGATTAATTGACAATAAGTGTGTGGGTTTATGTCTGGGCTCTCAGTTACCTTCCATTGGTCTGTGTGTCTGTTTTTGTGCCAGTACCATGGTGTTTCAATTACTTTAGCTTTGTAGTATTGTCTGAGTTCAGGGACCATCATACCTCCAGCTTTGCTCTTTTTTCCTTAAGATTACTTTGTATGTTCAGCGTCTTTTGTGGTGCCATATAAATTTTAGGATTATTTGTTCAGTTCTGTGAAAAATGTCATGGGTATTTTGATAGAAATTGTATTAAATCTGTAGATTGCTTTGAGTAGTATGTACATCTTAACAATATTTATACTTCTAATCCAAGATAATGTGATATATTTCCTTTTTTTTGTATCATTATCAAGTTCCTTTATCATTGTCTTATAGTTTTCAGAGTATAAGTCTTTCACCACCTTGGTTAAGTTTATTCCTAGGTATTTTATTCTTTTTGGTGTGATCTTGTATTTTATTCTTGCTTTCTGTTTGTGATAGCATTTTATTAGAAAGCAACAGATATTAGTCTTGTGTCCTGAAACTTTACTAAATTATTAGTTCTAACACTTTCTTTGTAGATACTTTAGAGTTTTCTTTATATAGTATCATATCATCTGCAAATAGTGACTGTTTCACTCCTTCCCTACAGTTTTACGTATTCCCAGTTTTCATCCTTCTCCTTACCAATTTGGATGACTTTTATTTCTTTTTCTTGTCTGACTACAGTGTCTAGGATATCCAATTTTGTGTTAAATAGAAGTAGAGAGAGTGGCATCTTTGACTTGTTCTTGATTTTAGAGGAAAGGATTTCAGGTTTTCACAGCTGAGTATGATGATAACTGAATTTGTCATTATTGGGCTTTATTATGCTGAGCTATATTCCCTCTATACCAACCTTGATGAGAATTTTTATCATGAATGGATGCTGAATTTTGTCAAATGCTTTTTCTGTATCTTTTGTAGTGATCATGTAATTTTTTTTTTCTTTTTGTGGTACGCGGGCCTCTCACTGTTGTGGCCTCTCCTGCTGTGGAGCACAGGTCCTGGATGCACAGGCTCAGCAGCCATGGCTCATAGGCACAGCTGCTTCACGGCAAGTGGGATCCTCCCAGGCCGGAGCATGAACCCGTGTCCCCTGCATCAACAGGCGGACTCCCAACCACTGCACCAACAGGGAAGCCCCGATCATATAATTTTTATACTCCATTTTGTTAATGTGGTATATTATATTGATAGATTTACAAGTATTGAAGCATTCTTGCATCCCTGGAATAAATCCCCCTTGATCATGGTGTATGACCCTTTTTATATATTGTTGGATTATTTTGCTAATATTTTGTTAAGGATTTTTGCATCTATAGTCATCAGACATATTAGAATGTAATTTTATTTTTTTGTAGTGTCTTTGTCTGGTTTTGATATCAGGGTAATGGTAGCCTCATAGATTGAATTTGGGTGTGTTCCATCCTGTTCAATTTTTTAGAGTAGTTTGAAAAGTATAGGTACTAGCTTCTCTTTATATGCTTGGTAGAATTCCCCAGTGAAGCCATGTGTTCCTGGATTTTTGTGTGCTGGGATTTTTTTTTGTTTTTTTTTAAAATAATTCAATTTCTCTACTAGTGATAGGTCTGTTCAAATTGTCATTTTCTTCTTATTTCAGTCTTTGTAGGTTTTATGTTCTAGAAATTTTCCCATTTCTTGTATGTTGTCCAATTTCTTGGCATATAATTGTTCACAGTATTGTGTTATGATTTTTTGTATCTCTGTGTTATCAGTTTTTATTTCTCCCCTTTCATTTCTTATTTTGTTTGCTTAGGCCCTTTTTTTTTTTTTCTTGATAAGCCTGGCTAAAGGTTTATCAATTTCGTTTATCTTTCCAAAAAAAAAAAAACAACCTCTTGGCATCACTGATCTTTTCTATCATTTTTATCTCTATTTTATTTAATTTATTTATTTCCTCTCCTGTCTTTAGTATTTTATTTATTTCCTTTCCAATCTTTATTATTTCCTTCCTTCTGCTGACTTTGGGCTTTGTTCTTCTTTTCCTAATTCCTTTAGGTGATAGGTTAGGTTGCTCATTTGAGATTTTTCTTGTTTCTTAAGTAAGCCTGTATTGCTATAAACTTCCCTGTTAGAACTGCTTTTGATGTGTCCCATAGATTTTTAAAATTCGTGTATTCATTTGCATTTCATTCTTGAAGTACTTTCTGATTTCCTCTTTTATTTCTTCATTGAACCATTGTATTTTTATGTAACATGTTCTTTAGCCTCCACATGTTTGTGATTTTCCCATTTTTCTTTCTGTAATTGATTCTTAGTTTTATACTGTTGTGGTCGGAAAAATGCTTCATATAACTTCTAATTCTTAAATTTGTTGAGACTTGTTTTGTGGCCTAGCATGCAGTCTATCCTGGAGAATGTTCCTTGTGCACTTGAAAAGAATGTGTATTCTGCTGTTTTTGTATGTAACGTCCTGTAGATATACATTAAGTTCAACTGGTCTATTGTTGCATTTAAGACTGTTGCCTTATTGATTTTCTGTCTGGATGATCTGTCCATTGATGTAAGTTGGGTGTTAAAATCCCCTATTATTATTGTTTTATTGTAAAATTTCCCTTTATATCTGTTAGTATTTGCTTTATATATTTAAGTGCTCCTGTATTGGGTGCATATATATTAATGGGTATAATATCCTCTTCTTGTGTTCATCCCTTTATCATTATATAATATTCTTCTTTGTCTTTTATTATAGATTTTGTTTTAAAGTCTATTTTTTTCTGATATCAGTATCATTATCGCTGCTTTCTTGTCTTTCTGTTTGCATGAGATATCTTTTTTCATCATGTCACTTTCAATGTGTGTGTCTTTAGCTCTGAAGAGAGTCTCTTTTAAGCAGCATAGAGATGGGTCTTTTATTTATCCAATAAGCCACGCTATGTCTTTTGATTTATTCTGTTGACATTTAAAGTAATTATTGATAGGTATGTACTTATTGCCATTTTATTACTTGTTTTCCCATTGTTTTTCTAGTTCTTCTCTGTTCTTTTATTTTTCTTTTTGTTTCTTCTCTTGTGTTTTGATGATTTTCTTTAGTGGTATCCTAGTGTTCCTTTCTCTCTAGTTTTTGTGTATATGTTGAGTACCATGGGGTTCATATATGTTGATCTATAACTGTATCTACCTGTTTTAAGAAGATAATCCTTTAAGTTCAAACACATTTTTAAAGATCAATGTTTTTTACTCCTCTCCCCCACAGTTTGTGTTTTGATGTCATATTTTACATCTTCGTGTTTATCCCTTTACTGATTATTGTACTCATAGTTAATTTTACAATATTTTGACTTTTAATTTTCACACTAGCTTCTTTAAATTGTAGATCCTCAGCCTTTACCATATATTTGCCTTTTTATAGTGGGGTTTTTACTTTCCTATGTATTTTTACTTTTTGTTATAGCCTTTTCTTTCTTTTTTTTTTTTTTCTTTAGGGAACATCTTTAACATTTCTTTTATGGTAGGTTTAACATTGATGAGCTCTTTTAGTTTTTGCTTGTCTGAGAAGTTCCTTGTCTCTCCTATCCTAAATGAACATTTTTCTGGGTAAAATATTCTAGCTTGCAGGGTTTTCCCTTTCAGCACTTTAAATATATCATGCCACTTCCTACTGGCTTGCAAAGTTTCTGCAGAAAATCAGCTGATAGCCTTATGGGAATTCCTTTGTGTATGACTCTTTGCCTTTCTTTTGCTGCCTTTAGAATTCTCTCTGTCACATTTGCCATTTTAATTGTGACATGGGTCTCTTTGGATTTATCTTGTTTGGAAATTCCTATGCTTCCTGTAGCTGGATATCTCTTTCCTTCTTTGGGTATGGGAAATTTTCAGCCATAATTTTATCAAATATATTTTCAATGCCCTTCTTTCTCTCTTCTCCTTCTGGGGAAACAGAATGTTAGTATGCTTGGTGTTATTCCAAGATTTCTTTTACTGTTCTCACCTTAACTTTTTTTCCTTTTTGCTGTTCCCTTTGGATGATTTCCATTATTCTATCTTCCAGATCACTTATATGTTCTTGTGTATCACCTAGTCTGCTATTAATTCCTTCTAGTGTGTTTTCCATTTTAGTTATTGCATTTTTCAGCTCTGACTGGTTATTTTTTGTATTTTCTAGTTCCTTATTTAAATTCCTACTGTGTTTATCTATTCTTTTCTCTAATTCAGTTAGCATTCTTATTACTAGTGCCTTGGATTATTTACCTGGTAAATTGTTTATTTCTGTTTCATTATTTGTTTTTTCAGGGTTGTTTTCTTGCTCTTTCAGTTGAAACCAATTCCTCTATTATCTTATTTTGCTTAACTTTCTCTGTCTTTATGAAATTAAGTAAAACAGATACCTGGATGAGGTCTTGAAGGGGTGTCCTTATACTGTCTGCTTGTGCCCAGTAGCTTTAGACATGAACTTCAGTCATGTCTTTCCCCCAGGGTGTCCTGGAAGCTATTACCTTGGTAAGAGGTGAAGCTGGAGATGGAGGGACTAGGGCCAGAGCCAGGCATGAGCTGGGGCTGCCCCTCTACTAAGTGGCTTCACTGCCCTATCAGGTGCAGGGTCAGGTCTCAAGTTGCTGGATCTGAAGCCCTGAGATTCGGGTCTGAGCTGACTCTTTTGCACTCAAGTGTGTTCCCTCTCCCTTCCCAGCCCTGGCACCCTTGCCCCTGAGGGGAGCAGTGCAAGAGCAAGAGATGTTCATGTGTGTTCTGGGCATCTCATTGTGCATGGCCTATGGCAGTTAAGCCACAGATAGAGGTCAGGGCTATTTCTGACGCACTGCCTGTGTAAGCACCAGCAATGGCTGCCCTGCCACACTAGATGCCTTTTTGGGTCTGAGCCCCCTTTGTCCCTCACAGCAAGTCTCTCCCGTTGGCCTCTGCTGCCTCTGCTCTGGTGTGGAACTGCACTGCAGGGTAGGCAGGGTCTGTGTGGGCTCTCAGCATGTGTCAGGTCTCAGGCTGTGGAAGTTCAGCCACAAACAGATGTCAGGGCTGCTACCAATGTACTCCCTATATAAGTACCAATAATGGCTGCTCTCACCCTGCTCAGACAGAACTTTGGATCTTAGCCAGTTCTGTTTCACAGCTGAGCTCTTTCCTTGGTCAGGCATCCCTTGCTCCAGTGTGGCTCTGTTTCACAGCTGAACTCTTTCCTTGGTCAGGCAGCCCTTGTTCCAGTGTGGAGCTACAATGTGAAGTAAGCATGGCTAGAGCTCTCTCATGGCTCAGGCTAGGGTGTATGCTGCTATGGTCACAGGAAACCAGTCAGCCACCTGTGTAGTTTTAGTCTGCCCTCTCTGCCCTGTTTCGTGAGCAAGCATATGTGTGTGTGCTCCTCACAAGCAGAGTTTAAGCTTCCCACAGCCCTCCTGTTGCTCTCACCAGGACTCTTCCTCTGACCAGCCAAGGGAGCCATCTTTCCTGTGTCGACCCCAGGACTGGGGTGCCCAGTATGTGACTTGAACTGCTCACTCCCCAGGGAGGATATCCACTTGCATAATCTCCCTTTCCCTCTGAATCCCCTCCCTAGGACACAGGTTCCAACCTGATCACTTCTCTTCGCTTCCTACCTTATCATGTGTGTATCTTTCTTTCAGCCTTGCTTGTACAGGAGTCCTTCTCCCAGTTTCCAGTTAGTTTTCATTGAGAAGTGTTCCACTTGTAGATATATGTGTGATGTGTTTGTGGAGGAAAGTGAGTTCCACATCCTGTTACTGAACCATGTTTGTGGGGGAAAGTGAGTTCCACATCCTGTTACTGAACCATTTTGATCTCCTTCCCCTCCTTTTACGTGTCTTGAATGTTAGGGAAGAATACACACACACATATGCATACACACATACACTTAACATTTCCTGTTCACAAATATGGAAATGAAATCTATGAGGCCTGAACAGAGGCAACATGTAACAGTGAAGAACTTAATTTTTAAATAATTCATAAGATTTTCTTAAAAAAATGAAAAAGCATAAAAACAAAAACATATATTCCAAAATTCAATTCCCCAAATCCAGAATTTAGGACTTTACTGTCTTTGCTTCTAAGTTAAACTCTAAGTAAACTACCATGAAGAGTGCATAGGTCATTTTTCCCTACTTTGACTCATTTCAACTTTACAGAAATACACAGCACATTGAGTATGTAAAATGTCATTTTTCTTTGCTAAATTATAGTCATCAAACAATACCTCATGCAGAAATAGTAAAAGCTATGCTGAAGGAAAATGCATTTTTTGCCTTCGTTTTGGTAAATGTATTGTAATATTGCAAATTGGCAGCCAGATTATTCATTATCATATTAGCATACATATTGCAATGCACTTAAAATCTTTTAAAATTAAAGAACAAGGCTTGTGAAAAATCAACGAAATTATAAAAAGTTTGAGCTATAGTGTATAAGAAGACTATTCTATTCTAGCTCTCAAAATTATTTAAACAAGTGCTTTGGGAAGCCATTGCCTTTATAAGGTTTTTAAGATATTTACAGCAAAACATTTTTCCCTGTGATAGAATTTTTCAAAGTACTAAGATATCATGGAGAAATATATTTTCTAACAGTTTTATGGCTCCCTAGATACATTCCCTACAAGCGTTGTACCTGCTTGGACACAAACAGTATTACAAAAAGGCCATGTCATTTGAAAAGGGTATACAGCTTTGAAAGGGTATATGCAACATACTAATGGGAATGCCAGTATCATTAGTGTAATACAGTTTTAAGACATGTCTTTTATTATAGTGGACCTGAGTAATTTGTTCCTGTCTTATATTTCTATTTTATTAGAGGTATTTTACATCTGTGGAAACACTACTACTGTGTGTCTTTACTTCTTGGCTTCAGAGGATGGCATAGGATATGCTATTTAAGAAGTCTAAGCAGGGAAAGACATAATAGCAGAATTATCCTTTACAAAATGTTTTATTTCATTGAAAAGTAAATAATAAATATTATCTGGGACCTGAAAATTCAGCCTCTATATACTTTAAATGTTTGGAAGGGCTTACAAAGTTTAAAAAGCTATGAGGTGTTGTTAATAGAATTTTGCTAACCGTAGAGCCCACTTTCTAGGCAAATGGGAAAGGTAACACATATTATAAGTATCCAGATAAGAAAGTATCTCATGGGATGTTGTAAGCAATAAATATACATTAATGTCTAAACTTGAATAGCATATTGTGTTGCCTTTACCCTCTGAAAGTTTTTCTTAAAGCATCAGATATTCTCACAGACAGTGTTAAATTAGATTCGATGGTTACTTGGGTTATTAGTACATTCTCCCAAGAAACTGTAATACAGATTTTTCTTGACAATCACAGGCTAACTATAGCACATTTCACTATCTGTTAATACAGGTGTTTTAACTGAAGGTAGGATGGAATCCATTGTCAGTAACCAAAAGTAGGAAGTGATTTCAATATTGTATAAAAATATGGTATTTTCATACTGGAAAATTGCCAAGTGGGAACTGAATAATGGCTGGGAGGTGACAATGGACCCAGAGGCAGTGAGCAAAATGATTTTCCCTAGTGATCAATTCAGATTAGGAAAATGACAATCTCTGAAGGAACTGGATGAATACAGCTGCTCAGGGGATGGAGCCATGTTCCTTAAAGCCATCCAAAGCAAATGTGAAGACATGTGCAGGTCAAATGCAGAAATGGCTAATATATGGTACTAAAATGAATATAATTTCATTGGAATCGAATGTTATAATGTTGCTCCTTAAAGCACTTTATCCAAATAAGTGAATCATAAAAGAAAACAATTTCATAGAATTGGAATCTAGAACAGAAAGTTTGGGCAATATATTCAAGTCTGATTACAACACATTCATAATGCAAGATATTAGGTATTATTTCTTCATTTCTTTTTTTTTCTGTTTATTCTCACTACATGATTCCTCTGTCTGAGTTCATAATATTTTAAACATTCATAGAAATAGAAAATGTTAGAGAACTGCATTTAATATTAACTGTTTGTTTTTGTTGGGCTTTGTGCAAAGTGAATCTTAAAAATATAATTTTTCCTCAAAAGAAATATCATTGATATATAATTGATTATGAGTGTTATGAGTATGTATTAGGTTGGGATCAGATAAGGAAAGAAAAAGGAGAAAATCAGAGGGACTTAAACTGTCACTGGAAGTTGAGATCTGAGAAATTACCTGAAAAGTTCTGATCAGTTTGTGCAGTATTATAGTAATCTTGATCACCCAAACAATTATTCGCTTTGTTTCACGCTTTGAATATATATAGTAAATATATATATATATATATATATATTTGCAGGCTATTAAAAACATCAAACTCTATTTTGTCTGCATAGGCCCAGTTTCAGCATAGACATAGTCTTATAATTCTAAATATTATATTCAGTGAACTTTTTAGATTTTTTTATTCAGACTAGAGCTCTTATGATAGAAGGTGAAAAAAATCCTCAAGTACCAGGGTTATTAGTGAAAGTGAAAAATACCTGCAGTGTTTCGGCTTCAACATCTGCCATTCCATATGCATCCATAAATATTTGTAACAGATAGTAGGTGAAGGAATTTCAATGTTAATAAAATAAGGCTGAATTTGGCAGGAATATTTAAGATAGATTTTTCCTGTTTTTTTTTTTTTTTTTTTTTTTAGTAGAAAGCACACTTATTTTAAACTTGCAATTCTCCACGGGAATAAAAATGTAGCCTCAATTAAACTTAAGAGAAAAAAATATGACTCAAATTATGTGAATCTAAAGTCTTCCAACTACCTTGGAACTAATCTGAGAGATTTTAGTTACAAAACTGCAAGTTTGTTTTTGTCTGGTTATTAGGAAAACAAAATACAATGCTACAAAATCTTAATTAATGGTAGCTACATTAACTAAATCTTTCAATCAATTTACCATAAGAAATTTAAAGAAAAAGAAATTTCATGGGCGAGTCAGTGTACATTTAGTTCAATCATTTTTCTTAAGCATTCCATATTTAGAAGGCTAGCATAGTTTCAGATTTAGCCAATTTTTACTAAGGGCCTACTATATGCTAAGTACAGTGTTAGGTGCTTCCACGTTCGTTTTCTCATTTAAAACTCCCACAAACACTCTGAAGTAGTTCTTCCTATTCTACAAATAGGGACACTGAAGTTTAGAGGTGTAACATTCGAAGACACAGAGAGATTCAGTCATGTTCATTGTGTTTTAAGTAGAACAACAGAATCATACATTTTAGTCAAAAAAAAAAGTTAAAATAAGAAACTGGGTGTATCTGGTGATTAACCTTTCAGTAACTATTGAAGTTACTGTGAATGATACATTTGTGAAAACTTTCCAATTGATTGAGATTTCTAATACAATTATTAGAGGAAATCACTACAACACTCTTCAATTTACAAATCTGTGAACTCATAATTTACACCACAATACCAGGCACAACTTACTCAAGTAAGTGTTTCTGATAAAAGTCACTAAGTTAGATGTGAATATTGAAATAGAAGAGAGTAAAATTGAAACAAGCTCCACAGCCTAACTAGAAATGTAGATGAGGAAGAGGCAATGTTAAAACACAAAAGAAGTGCTTCCCTGATGGCGCAGTGGTTGAGAGTCCGTCTGCCGATGCAGGGGACAGGGGTTCGTTCCCCGGTCCGCGAAGATCCCACACGCCGCGGAGCGGCTGGGCCCGTGAGCCATGGCCGCTGAGCCTGCGCATCCAGAGCCTGTGCTCCACAATGGGAGAGGCCACAGCAGTGAGAGGCCTGTGTACCGTAAAAAAAAAAAAAAAAATGGCACACTAATTTGTTCTAGTGATGAAGTTTACGCCTCCCTGTTCCCTTGGTTATACCTTATGGATTATTTTATTATTATTATCATTTTACCAAAAATCTTGTTCACCAGATGGTATAGGCGCTCATAGCAATAGACAATATCTAAAAATAGCATTGCGCATTTGGTGAAGGTTGTTGAATTGAGCATTATTAATAGATACCTGCTTCTTTGATAAAACTTCAGAGGTTTCCAAAGGAGAAGCAACAGTTTTGATGGTCTTAATGCCAACATTACACAGAAAATGAAAACTGAAAATTGCAATGCTTTGCTCTAATAATTAACATTTATTTTAAAGAAAATTCAGTTTTGTAAAATAATTAAATTAAATGATCAGTGTCATTTTGAACTGGCTAGGTTTACAATAGTGTAGTCATTATGATTCCAAAACTCAACTATTAGAAAAACTCTTAATTTTTTTCTATTATAAAAATATGGTGCCTCAGTGCCTCAATTTTTTATTTCCTAGCTAAAACAGAAAAATCAGTATATATTCTCACCAATGTGTGTGCATGCATGTTTGTGTGTCTGACAGAGACAGAGACAGAGACAGAAGAGAAGAGGAGAGATAATTAATGAATAAAAGAATGTTCTCAATTTTATATCATTGGTACTGTGGAAACATCAAAAATATAAATATTCACAGACTATAAGCAGGTATAATTACAGAGTTATTAGTGAGCATATAAATATAAATGTCAAACCTGTATAATTATCTACATATTCCTCATTACAGAGTTTATAGGAGGTGACAAATTATAAACTGTTATATAGACTGTTCTTGCCAAGTTCTCCATGACAGTATCATTCTGATTTTAAATCATCTTTAATTTTTAATCTTAACCCTACCAAAATACCCACTTTCCATCTTTCATGGATACAAGGAAATAGTACTCAAATTGCTTATGTTAAATTCATTCTTGGAAAAGTATTTTGCTTTTACCTGTATAGACTCACTAATTTTTTTTTTACTGTTTTGTTTCCTGATTCTATGTTGCAAATAGGTTCCATTATACATTTTTTTTTCAGTGCAATGTAAATTGGTTTTCAGAATCTCTAGGTCTGTAGAACAGGCTAGTTGATGTATCTCTAATTTTATGCAATTTTTTGAAGCTGTGAAAATACGTACTTAAAATTAGGTAACATTTTGAAATTTCTTAAAATGGCAAAGACAACTATTTTAAAAAGGTACTATAATAGGAAGCAATATTAATCATGTTTAAATGCAGCAAAATTTGCTTTTATATAGCTCAGTGGTTTCTCAAACTGTGGTCCCCACACCAGGAACATGAAACATCAACTGGGCACTTAGGAATTCCAGTTGCTAGGCCCTACCCTAGACCTACTGAATCAGAAACTTTGGAAGTTGGGAATGATTTTTTAAAGACCTTCAGGACACTCTGATGTATGATAAAGTTTAAGAACCACTGATGTTAAGGTACTTGATAAATAACTTGTTCCCTTGTACCTTCTACTGATCCACTCTACTCAGATATGTTAACTAAGTCAAAAAAAAACTTAGTGATTTTAAAGTTAGCAACTGAACTGCCAGGTCAAAGCAGTAAATTTCTCTTCCTGATTTGTGCCAGATTAAGGAGAGAGCTTTCTTCCCTGGTTGATGGAAAAGATTGCACATTTCCCAGCAGGGAAACAAAATGAAAAATCTGCTTTACAGCCTCTGCAGTTAGCTAGATAACTGAACCCCTAGTAAGGGTAAAAGTGGGGTTATATTAGAACCATGAGACCATTTTACAGATAAACCAGGGCAATGAAACATTGTCCCCTGGAAGGGTAAGCTGATTGATGGAAATATGTGCACTCTCCCCCATTTTTACTAAACACATCTCTTTAAAACATCAACTTCCTTCCCACTTTACCTCTATGCCCACTCCTGCCTCCTGTTTGCCAATTTCTAATGCAAACTCTTACATACTAACTTTTCACTCATTTAATGTTCTTCTCTCTGCAGCCTTTTTCACAGAGGTAGCCAGGCTTGTTTTCTGGAGAAGGGACTTGTACATGCCTCTGGTGCTGTTTGGTTGTTTATATTAGAAATTCTTGTCTGTCTTGCAGTTTTTAGATGAAATTCTAGTCTCTGTATGAAACTTCTTTCTATTCCAAGTCCCCAGCCGTTTTCTATTTCTAAGCTCTAGAAAATACAGATGTACTTCAAAAAAATCAGTCAAGTTTGCTTTATCTTTGACACAATAATACATCATCTCAAAGATGATAAGAAAGTATGTGTATGGGCCAGAAAGATTTATACTTTTACTATCTTTAGTCCTCAAAGGACTATGATATGCAGACAGGTTAAATAAATATACAGTAGTCATCCTTTAATAACTATATCAACTATTTTTCAAAATTGTAATATTTCAGTTTATCACAATATCTGTAAACTATAGTAATCATTTATTTTATTGGAAAGGCTAAGAGTTGATAAGAAACTCTTTACCTTGATCCCCTCTTTCTTCCTTGCTTTCACCACATACTTGTAAAAAACTTAAAATTACATATTCATGTATTTATATAATTTTACCTTTTTGGAATAAAAAGAAAAAAATGGAATCAGTCTGATAATCAGGAATCTTACCTCACGCTTTAAGATTATTGGTACATATCTAAAATCATTACAATTGTTGAAGACCCTAGACAGTTACTATTCTAAATGCCAAGAAGATAGCAATGGGAAATAAAAAACAGGAAAAGTCCCCACTTTCATGGAGAGTATATTGTAGTAAAATGAAATGTAACAAAAATAGTGAATAAATAAGTTATATTGTATATTAAGTGGTGATAAATTTTATAGAAAAATTCATGTTAAGGGGATGGAAATAAGGGTGCAGGTTGCAGTGTTAAATAATGTTTGGTGTAAGTTTCACTAATAAGGTGATATTTGAGCAAAGAACTGAAGTCAGGAACCTGAAATTAAATGCACAAGAACTCTAAAACATACCTTGTAAAGTACTGTGTTAGTTCTACATCACTGATTTGATCTTATTGTCTTATTAAGCATATTAACTCTCTAGAAGTTTAGTACAGAAAGGGAGATCTAGTGAACTGTTCATTCATTGAGATTTTCCTATGTAATTTTGAAACAGCAGTTCTCAACCAGTATTGACGTTTGGGCCAGATAATTCTTTGGTGGGGATGGAGACAGAGGGCAGGGCATCCCTGGCCTCTACCATTAGATGCCAGTAGCACACACCCCTACCTCCTCAGTTTTGACAGTCAAAAATGTCTCCAGCCGCTGCCAGATGTCCTCTGGGCAGCAAAATTGCCCCCAGTTGAGAACTACTGACCTTGACTTAGGAAGACTCCTCAGGCCTTTTATAACTGAGAAAGTAACATTAGCTTAATTTAGGGTGAAGCCAGGCTCATCTAGTTATTACCTAGAAGAGGATCTTTCCAACATGTCTTTCATGAGGTGTTAGTGGATGCTTAGGTGGTCAAATATGTTACTATGTTCTCTTCCACTCCTGGGAATTTTCAATTAACAATTTATTTGACAAACATTTATATTGCATTTACTTTGAGTAACTTTACAAATTTTAGCTTATTAATCTTTATAACAACCCTATAAGAGAGGTATTATTATTATCCTAACTTTACAGATGAGTAACTTGAGGCACAGAAAGATTAAGGAATTTTTCCAGGGGCTAGCAAATCATAGAGCAGGGTTGCAAACATAGGCAATCAGGCTCCAACATCTTATATGCTTTGTCACTATGCTCTCAGCTATCTAATTTAACATGTGACATATGTTAATATTTAGAATTAGCATTTTAAAGGCTCTGAGATATTCTGATTTAATGCATTTAGCCAATTTGGGGATCTAGTTTTTCTTTTCCAAATTTGATGATGGCAACACTTGAGTCATTGTTCAACTCAGACCATGAACACTTCCTCATATTCATGCAGGTCACATAATTTCACAGCAGTTGGTCATTTTGTTGTTGTTATTGTTCCTCATTTTGGAAGAGGGAAGCAGGTGTCTTGCTTGTGCTGAATGTAATACTAATGACACCAACAAAGGAGAGTCCCCTGGGCCAGATTTATTTAGGGGAAAGCTCTTAAATCAAATAATGAAATATAATTTATTTGTTAAAGAATGAAAATTGATGACCTGGTAGGTGGCTGTATCTTTCCACTGCTGAGTGAGTCTGCTGTGTTCAGTTTCCATTCCTGTATCAAAATCCTCAAAGCCCATGGGAAAGAGGAAAGACTTAACCCAATGTAAAGGTGGGAAAACAAGCCCTAGAGTCATACAGAAAAGTTCCAGCATCTTTGACTTTAATTTTTAGGGGGACTTTTCCATCCTGAGCATTTACCATATGGTTTATCTTTTTCTTTCTACAAATACACTTGTCAACTTTTGTATCTATTCATCTGGGCCCTAGGTAAGAACTTAAAATTAAAAGCTTGTTCTCTAAATGGATTTCCAAGTGCTATTACAAAGTATGGCAGGTTTAACAAACAAGTTCAATAAAAGCAGTCTCAAATTTGCTTCAATAAATTAAGAGGTTGCTTATACCCTCAGCTAGATAGCAGTTGTCCTATCTTTATCTTTTAGGTTATGACATTGCTTCATATGTGTTGATAAAGATTTTAATATATACATTTTGAACACTAGCCTTTTAAATCAAAAAGCTCCGTCAAAACCCTTTCTCCCTGGATTACAAAGAGATGCTCTTATTTCACTGACAATCTATATTTCTAGTACTTGCTTATATTTTATTTCATTGTCAATTAGGATTTCTCAATCCTACCTAATAAATCCCTACATAACGGTGCATCTATTCGAACTCTGAGGAAAATGTAGATGTCATTCAGATGTGAAAACTTATTACAAGATTGAAATAGATTTCTAATGCATTTATCATTCATTTTTGTAGCATGTGATTTAAATCAGAAAAAAAATGATGAATGGTTTGACAGTTTCCACTCATATACACCAAACATAATACACTTCCACTAGTTTTCGGCTATTATGGACCTTAACATGCAATGTGACCTTGGTCTGGAAAAGCATGTTTGGTTTGCACAGAAGCTTAATCGTAAGAAGTCATAAGTAGAATTCTTCTTCTTTATTGCCCTTTTCTAGGACTAGGAAATTTACTGCTTGTGGGACAGGTAAGATATGAACAATGGGCCAAACAGAGTCCAGGGTTATCTCATCCGTGTGAAAACTGCTGCTGAAAATCGATGTGACCTCTGCTACACTGTCATCCCAATTCCCACCCTCTGTGTCCTATTTGTCTTTTGGTAGAAGCTTAGATCTGTGTGCTGTCTCTATGTGTCTCTCTTGGGCCAGATTATCAAAATGAATCATTGCCTGCATACCTCTTATATTTCTATTTATTTTCCTGGTGTTGACTAGGTCTGATGAAATATGATTCTTCTTGCATTTGATCCTCACTGCAGCAAGCAGCACCTAATTCAGCTGTGTCTATCTCTTTAAAGAAGAGTAATACTATTTTGAAACTTCAGTCTTCTATATAGCGACATTACAAACCATAGACCATACAACCTGTCTTCATAGTCAATAGTAATCTTACTTTCAGCCAATTTAATGACATTTCATTCATCTCCAAATACAAGACTTCGGATGATTTTAATGTAGTTCCAAGTTTGTTTTATGCATACCTAACATATTGCTTTCGTTTTTAGGTATTTTGTTTGTAGAATACCCTGATCACTGAGGTTACATGTGTGTGTAGAGTAATACATGACAAAGAATCCATAATTTTAAGAAGTTTCCCATGATGCAAAATATTTATTCAAGAGAATCATTATATTATCTCGGAATCAGCAAGAAGTCAATGTTCTCACTTTGTGGTGGTTTATTTTGTAAAAATAGATCTTCCAGGCTACATAAATTCATCTTTAAGATTTATAAACATAAATATAAAGATGTTGAACCTCCTCAATTATTATTAATATTGATAGATCATAATGAAGTCATTCTACCTATTCACTTAATGCACTCATGTGCAGAAGACAAAATACTAGCTAAATACAGACTTCAAGTATCACAAATAAAGCAAAATATTGCTTCGTTAGCTGTTGAGAAATATCCCTTAGAGACATTAGAGCTGCTGCCTAAGACATATTTTAGAACTTATATTTTTAATGAGATATTTCCAATGTTCAAACCTTGTACTTGAAATAGATCACAGAACATGTGCTCACTCCCTCTGGAATACTTTGCCTCTTCCAAAACTACTACTGACAAAGAAGGAAGGGAAGGAAGGAGGGAGGGAGGGAGGAAGGAAGGAAGGAAAGAAGGAAGGAAGGAAGGAAGGAAGGAAGGAAGGAAGGAAGACATGTTCTATAAGAGGTTAGGGTTAATTTTACAAGCAAGTTGCATTTATGATCAAAATATTATTTGTAAGTTTTACTACAAAACAATTCCTGGGAATATGTTCATTATAGTTTCCTGTGCTAAAAGAAAATTAGCAGGCTATTTTTTGCATACTATTGAATTCTTTAAAACTGATAAACAAATACATTTTGTATTCAAATAAGGTGAAACTGTTGATTCTCTAAAATAATCATTAGCATTTTTATCCCTATAGGTTTTAGAAAATTAGAAATTGTAAAGGTGATCTCTATCAAGAGTATTTTATTCAGAGATAATGCTATCCCATTAAGTAATCTCACAGAAGTTCCAGCAATTGTATGTCACAGCTTCCCACAAAAGAAATCCCACAGCAAACCATGATGACTGTGAAATCAATAGGGCTCAAGACTCTGCTCACTAAATATATAGGCTGCTTGCAATTGAAAAATGAGTTCTAACTGTATGACAAATCCATATTCCTATCCCTACAAAGACTAGACCAATAGCTAGATTTTTGTTTTCAAACCATGTGAAAATTGGTTAGGTCTAGATTCAAGCCTAATTTTTTCCTGAATGAGTCTCAAAATATATGGGGTCACTGAAAATTTTTATGACCAGAGAGATACATATTTTCAAACATTGCTTGTGCTCAGTTACTGGTGAGTAGAGTAATTTTGTTTGAGGTGCTGTGATCAACTCATTGTGCACTGCTATTGAAGCCATTTAAGAATGCCAGGGTTTGTTTGGCTACATTCCAAGATTACCTCTGTAGCAGTTTATCTTTACATATATCAAAAAGGCCCCAGTTCCTAATTACAGAAGAAACTTTGCTATCTGGTTCATACACCTCACAAAGATTTTCAACCAGAATTCAATTATATAGCCAAGTAGTTAGCTTCTCAAAATAAGAGGAGATTCCTTTTGTAATTAGATGTATCTGTGCAAAACAAATCTGAAATATCTTATTAGACAAAAATTCTATTGGTGTCTCTTCATATGAAGCTAAGAGGGAATCTCATGAAAGTAATTAGTGTGTGGGAGAAGTTAATATAAAAATATAAGGGGAGATAATATACACTTTGTGGTTTCACACATAGATGGTTATTTTTTTTCATAAGAAATATTCTTCAAAATAAAAGGTAACACTGGAAACAACCCAGATGCCAAACTAGTGAATGATTAGACAGACAGTCATGTATCCATGTAATAGAAAACTTATCAGCAATAAAAAGGAAAAAAACACTGATACATGCCACAACATGGATGAACCTCAAAAACATTATGCTAAGTGAAAGAAGACAAACACAAAAGATCACTTACGATATGAATCTATTTATGTAAATATCCAGAAAAGGCAATCCCATAGAGACAAAAAGTAGATTAGTGGTTGCCAGGAGCTGGGAATGGGAAAGGAGATTAATTGTAAATGGGCATGAGGGGTATTTTGGGGGTGATTGAGGTGTTCTAAAATAGATTTTTGGTAATGGTTGTACGATTCTGTAAATTTACTAAAACTCATCGATGCATACAATTAAAATAGATGAATTTTATTATATGTAAATTATACTTCAATAAAGGTATTAAAATATGGAAATGATAGATATAGATATATTTAAAGAGGAAAAAATAAAAAGCAATTAGTGTTTTACCAGGAAGTTATCTGATTATTTAATTTATAGATATTAATAAGCATGTCAAATTTGTTTCTCCAAATTTTATGCCAATTAGCAGTAAATGTTGGTTCATTTTTCACTGATTCTTTACTGAAACATTTATTTTGAGAAATGAGAGGCAGCTGGGAAATAGGTATGAATTCCAGTTATGAGTTTTCCATCATTTAGCTTTAGCAACAAAATCTTTATAGAGATAAAGGAAACATAGTGAAAATTTTGAGCTGTTAGTTTATGAACCTTCTGATATTAATTTTGTTTCTTGCAGAAGAGGTACCCGTTCAAATTCCAATGATGAAGTCACCCCTGGACAAGATCCAATTGACTCCTGGGCAGGCATTGCCTCCTGGATTCCCTGGACCATTCATTTTTGCTGATAGTCTGTCCTCTGTGGAGACTCTGTTGACCAACATTCAGGTCAACAATATTTCTATAAACAAAATAAATGTAATACAAGACATTAGCACCTACATAAATTATTTCATATTTGAGAAATTAAAACAGATAAGATGAACTGCATGTCATTTGCTGTATTTTGACAGGGTCTACTGAAAGTGGCTTTGGATAATGCTCACATCCAAGAGAAGCAGACTCAACAAGAGAAAAAGGAACTGCGAATGGAGCTCTATAGAGAGAGAGAAATTAGAGAAAACCTTGAAAGACAACTCGCAGTTGAGCTTCAAAGCAGAAGTAAGTTTAACAAGTTCAATATAAGTGAATAAGGTAAGACTGTGTTGGAGATATTTTCAGTAGTAATAGAAATATTCTCAGGGATAGCCAGGAACTGCTGAAAACAAATGACAAGCTAAGAATCAAATACTGTGTGCAATCCACAAGGTAAGATGTTTACACTATTTCTCTTTGTAATTAAACATAATGAGCAAGATCTACACTTCATTTTTGGAAACATGAATATTCTTAGTTCTCTCAAAATTTCACAAAATACTCCTGGAGACATATATATATATATATATATATATATATATATATATATATACACATAGATAGATAGATAGATAGATAGATAGATAGAT
The DNA here is from genome assembly GCF_937001465.1 of Orcinus orca. Taxonomy (NCBI): domain Eukaryota; kingdom Metazoa; phylum Chordata; class Mammalia; order Artiodactyla; family Delphinidae; genus Orcinus; species Orcinus orca. The sequence goes on from NC_064580.1 coordinate 76,188,922, forward strand.
AGATAGATAGATTCAAACAATTCCTTATGTATTAAATGCTTACTCTTTTTCAAGAACAATATTAGATTCTGGTGTTAGAAGATAAAACTCAGTCCCTGTCCTTGAAAGATTTACATTTCAGAGGACTAGCACAACCAACCAGCTAATTATAAGACAAAGTGGAAAGAACAATGATGTACATCATATATGTTTATATAGAGAGGGGGGTAGTTAGCTCAGCCTGGTGGGGAATTGATGGTCAAAGAAGGTTTTCTGATGCTGACACTTGAACCTGAGTCTTGAAGAATCAGTAAGGCAAGAAAAGCATGAGAGTAAATGAGTGATCTGATCATTCTAGAACAATGAACATAGGCATGGAGGCAAGAAGCCTCAAACATGGTCAAATATATACAGTGTATTAATACCATGACTTTGAATTTTATGAAGTGAATGTTGGGGAATAATGCATAACAAAAGTAGAGGGTAAATTATAAAGGCCATTTTCTTTTTTTAACATCTTTATTGGAGAATAATTGCTTAACAATGGTGTTTAGTTTATGTTTATAACAAAGTGAATAAGCTATACATATGCATATATCCCCATATCTCCTCCCTCTTGCATCTTCCTCCCACCCTCCTTATCCCACCCCTCTAGGTGGTCACAAAACATCAAGCTGATTTCCTTGTGCTATGCAGCTGCTTCCCACTAGCTACCTATTTTACTTTTGGTAGTATATATGTCAGTGCCACTCTCTCACTTTGTCCCAGCTTACCCTTCCCCCTCTCCTCTACGTGTCCTCAAGTCCATTCTCTACGTCTGCATCTGTATTCCAGTCCTGCACCTAGGTTCTTCAGAACCTTTTTTTTTTCAGACTCCATATATATGTGTTAGCATATGGTATTTGTTTTTCTCTTTCTGACTTACTTCACTCTGTATGACAGACTCTAGGTCCATCTGCCTCACTACAAATAACTCAATTTTGTTTCTTTTTATGGCAGAGTAATATTCCATTGTATATATATGCCACATCTTCTTTATCCACTCATCTGTCAATGGACACTTAAGTTGCTTCCATGTCTTGGCTATTGTAAATAGAGCTGCAATGAACATAGTGGTACATGATTCTTTTTAAATTATGGTTTTCTCAGGGTATATGCCCAGGACTGGGATTACTGGGTGGTATGGTAGTTCTATTTTTAGTATTTTAAGAAACTTCCGTACTGTTCTCCATAGTGGCTGTATCAATTTACATTCCCACCAACAGTGCAAGAGGGTTCCCTTTTCTTCACACCCTCTCCAGAATTTATTTTTTGTAGATATTTTGATGATGGCCATTCTTATTGGTGTGAGGTGATACCTCATTGTAGTTTTGAGTTGCATTTCTCTAATGATTAGTGATGCTGAACATCCTTTCATGTGTTTGTTGGAAATCTGTATATCTTTGGAGAAATGTCTATTTAGGTCTTCTGCCCATTTTTGGATTGGGTTGTTTGTTTTTCTGATATTGAGCTGCATGAGCTGCTTGTAAATTTTGGAGATTAATCCTTTGTCAGTTGCATCTTTTTCAAAAATTTTCTCCATTCTGAGCATTGTCTTTTCATCTTGTTTATGGTTTCCTTTGCTGTGAAAAAGCTTGGAAGTTTTGTTAGGTCTCATTTGTTTATTTTTGTTTTTATTTCCGTTTCTCTAGGGGGTGGGTTAAAAAGGATCTTTCTGTGATTTATGTCATAGAGTGTTCTGCCTATGTTTTCCCCTAAGAGTTTTAGTGTCTGGCCTTACATTTAGGTCTTTAATCATTTTGAGTTTCTTTTTGTGTACGGTGTTAGGGAGTGTTCTAATTTCATTCTTTTACATGTAGCTGTCCAGTTTTCCCAGGACAACTTATTTAAGAGGCTCTCTTTTCTGCATTGTATATTCTGCCTCCTTTATCAAAAATAAGGTGACCATATGTGCGTGGATTTATGCCTGGGCTTTCTATCCCGTTCCATTTGTCTATATTTCTGTTTTTGAGCCAGTACCATAATGTCTTGATTACTGTAGCTTTGTAGTATAGTCTGAAGTCAAGGAGTCTGATTACTCAAGCGCCATTTTTTTTCTCAAGATTGCTTTCGCTATTCAGTGTCTCTTGTGTTTCCATACAAATTGTGAAATTTTTTGTTCTAGTTTCTTAAAAATGCCATTAGTAGCTTGACAGGGATTGCATTGAATCTGTAGATTGCTTTGCGTAGTAGAGTCATTTTCACAATGTTGATTCTTCCAATACAAGAAAATGGTATATCTCTCCATCAGTTTGTATCATCTTTAATTTCTTGCGTCAGTCTCTTATAGTTTTCTGCATACAGGTTTTTGTCTCCTTAGGTAGCTTTATTCCTAGTTATTTTATTCTTTTTGTTGCAGTATTAAATGGGAGTGTTTCCTTAATTTCTCTTTCAGATTTTTCATCATTAGTGTATAGGAATGCAAGAGATATATGTGCATTAATTTTGTATCCTGCTACTTTACTAAATTCACTGATTACCTCTAGTAGATTTCAGGTGGCGTCTTTAGGATTCTTTATGTATAATATCATATCATCTGCAAACAGTGACAGTTTTACTTATTTTCCAATTTGGATTCCTTTTATCTCTGTTTCTTCTATGATTGCTGTAGCTAAAACTTCAAAAAGTATGTTGAATAACAGTGGTGAGAGTGGGCAACCTTTTCTTGTTCCTGATCTTAGTGGGAATCGTTTCAGTTTTTCACCATTTAGAACGATGTTGGCTGTGGATTTGTCAGCTATGGCCTTTATTATGTTGAGGTAAATTCCCTCCATGTCTACTTTCTGGAGGGTTTTTATAATAAAAGGGTGTTAAATTTTGTTGAAAGCTTTTTCTGCATGTATTGAGATGATCATGTGGCTTTTATCCTTCAATTTGTTACTGTGGTATATCACATTGATTAATGTGCGTATATTGATGAATCCTTGCATTCCTGGGATAAAACCCCCTTGATCATGGTGTATGATCCTTTTAATGTGCTGTTGGATTTTATTTGCTAGTATTTTGTTGAGGATTTTTGCATCTATATTCATCAGTGATATTGGCCTGTAGTTTTCTTTCTTTGAGACATCTTTGTTTGGTTTTGGTATCAGGGTGATGGTGGCCTCATAGAATGAGTTTGGGAGTTTTCTTCCCTCTGATATTTTTGGAAGAGTTTGAGAAGGATAGGTATTAGCTCTTCTCTAAATGTTTGATAGAATTCGCCTGTGAAGCCATCTGGTCCTGGGCTTTTGTTTGTTGGAAGATTTTTAGCACAGTCTCAATTTCAGTGCTTGTGATTAGTCTGTTTATATTTTCAATTTCTTCCATGTTCAGTCTCAGAAGGTTGTGCTTTTGTAAGAATGTGTCCACTTCTTCCAGGTTGTCCATTTTATTGGCATATAGTTGCTTATAGTAATCACTCATGATCCTTTGTATTTCTGCAATGTCAGTTTTTACTTCTCCTTTTTCATTTCTAATTCTATTGATTTGAGTCTTCTCCCTTTTTTTCCTGATGAGTCTGGCTAATGGTTTATCAATAGTTTTAGTCTTCTCAAAGAACCAGCTTTTAGTTTTATTGATCTTTGCTATTGTTTCCTTCATTTCTTTTTCATTTATTTCTGATCTGATCTTTATGATTTCTTTCCTTCTTCTAACTTTGTTTTTTTTTGTTTTGTTTTGTTCGTTCTCTAATTGCTTTAGGTGTAAGGTTAGCTTTTGCTTGTCTATAAATGTTTTAATTTCTCCATCAAATCTGAATATGATACTTGCTGGGTAGAGTAATTTGGTTGTAGGTTTTTCCCATTCATCACTTTAAATATGTCCTTCCACTCCCTTTTGGCTTGCAGACTTTCTGATGAAAGATCAGCTCTTAACCTTATTGGGATTCCCTTGTATGTTATTTGTTGTTTTTCCCTTGCTGCTTTTAATCTTTTTTCCTTGTATTTAATTTTTGATAGGTTGATTAATATGCTTCTTTGCATGTTTCTCCTAGGGTTTATGCTGTATGAGACTCTCTGTGCTTCCTGGACTTTATTGACTATTTCCTTCCCATATTAGGGAAGTTTTCATCTTTAATCTCTTCAAATATTTTCTCAGCCATTTCTTTTTCTCTTCTTCTTCTGGGACCCGTGTAATTCAAATGTTGGTGCATGTAACATTGTCCTAGATGTCTTTGAGACTGTCTTCAATTCTTTCCATTCTTTTTTTTTATTCTGCTCTGCAGTAGTTATTTCCAATAGTTTATCTTACAGGTCACTTATCTGTTCTTCTGCCTCAAATCTTCTGCTATTGATTTCTTCTAGAGAATTTTTAATTTCATTTATTCTGTTGTTCATCATTGTTTGCTCTTTAGTTCTTCTAGGTCCTTGTTAAACATTTCTTTTATTTTCTCCATTCTATTTCCAAGACTTTTGATCGTCTTTACTATCATTACCCTGAATTCTTTTCCAAGTAGACTGCCTATTTCCTCTTCATTTGTTTGGTCTGGTGGGTTTTTACTTTACCCCTTCATCAGCTGTGTGTTTCTGTCTTCTCATTTTGCTTAACTTACTGTGTTTGGGGTCTCCTTTTCACTGACTGCAGGTTTGTAGTTCCCATTGTTTTTGGTGTCTGCCCCAGTGGCTAAGGTTGGTTCAGTGGGTTGTGCAGGCTTCCTGGTGGAGGGACCTAGTGCCTGTTTTCTGGTGGATGAGCCTGGATCTTGTCTTTCTGGTGGGCAGGACTGTGTCCCGTGGTGTGTTTTGGGGTGTCTCTGTCCTTATTATGATTTTAGGCAGCCTCTCTGCTAATAGGTGGGGTTGTGTTCCTGTCTTGCTAGTTGTTTGGCATAGGGTGTCCAGCACTGTAGCTTGCTGGTCATTGAGTGGATCTGGGTCTTAGCATTGAGATGTAGATCTCAGGGAGCGCTTTTGCCGTTTGATATTATGTGGAGGTAGGAGGTCTCTGGTGGACCAATGTCCTGATCTTGGCTGTCCCTTTGTGCCCAGTGCACCAAGACCCTGTCAGCCACATGGCTTAGAAGAAAAGTTAAGAAAAAAGAAAGAAAGAAAAAAGTAACATAAAAAAATTAAAAAAATAAAAAGTAAAAAAAAGAGAAAAAAATAAGAAAGAAAGTAGCAGCCAAACCAAAAAGCAAATCCACCAATGATAAAAAGCACTAAAAACTATACTATAAACAAAAGAAAAACAAAAAAAGGGACATACAGATCTCTAGGACAAATGGTAAAAGCAAAGTTATATAGACAAAATCACACAAAGAAGCATGCACATACACACTCACAAAAAGTGAAAAAGGAAAACAATATATATATCATTGCTCCCAAAGTCCACTGCATAAATTTTGGGATGATTTATTCTCTATTCAGGTATTCCACTGATGCAGGGTACATCAAGTTGATTGTGGAGATTTAATCCGGTTCTCCTGAGGCTCCTGGGAGAGATTTCCCTTTTCTTCTTTGTTCACACATCTCCTGGGGTTCAGGTTTGGATTTGGCCCCGCCTCTGTGTGTCAGTCACTTGAGGGCATCTGTTTTTTGCTCCATAAGGATGATTTTAAAGGAGCAGCTGATTAGGGAGCTCTGGTTCACTCAGGCCAGGGCAAGGGAGGGGTACGGAATGTGGGGCGAGCCTACAGTGGCAGAGACCAGTGTGATATTGCAACAGCCTGAGGCACACCGTGTGTTCTCCTGGGGAAGTTGTCCCTGGATCACAGGACCCTGGCAGTGGCAGGATGCACAGGCTCCCGGGAGGTGTGGTATGGAGGGTGACCTGTGCTTGCACACAGGTTTCTTGGTGGCTGCAGCAGCAGCCTTAGTGTTTCATGCCCATCTCTGTTGTCCATGCTGATAGCTGCGACTCGGGCCCATCTCTGGAGCTTGTTTAGGCAGTGCTCTGAATCCCCTCTCCTCACCCACCCGGAAACAAAGGTCTCTTCCCTCTTAGGCAGTTCCAGACTTTTCCCTAGACTCCCTCCCGGCTAGCTGTGGTGCACTAAACCCCTCCAGGCTGTGTTCACGCCACCAACCCCAGTCATCTCCCTGTGCTCCGACAGAAGCCCGAGCCTCAGCTCCCAGCCCCCGCCTGCCCTGGCGTGTAAGCAGACAAACCTCTCGGGCTCGTGAGTGCCAGTCAGCACCGATCCTCTGTGCAGGAATCTCTCTGCTTTGCCCCCCACACCCCTGTTGCTGCGCTCTCCTCTGTGGCTCCGAAGCTTCCCCCCCCGCCACCCTTATTCTCCGCCAGTGAAGGGGCTTCCTAGTGTGTGGAACCTTTTCCTCCTTCACAGGTCCCTCCCAGTGGTGCAGGTCCCATCTTTATTCTTTTGTCTCTGTTTTTTCTTTTTTCTTTTGCCCTACCCAGGTACGTGGGGTGTTTCTTGCCTTTTGGGAAGTCTGAGGTCTTCTGCTAGCATTCAGTAGGTGTTCTGTAGGAGTTGTTCCACATGTACATGTATTTCTTATGTATTTTTTGGGAGAAAGGTGATCTCCACATCTTACTCTTCCGCCATCTTGAAGGTCCACCCATAAAGGCCATTTTTAATCATGTAAAAGATTAGCTTAGACTTTGTCCTGTAGGTTATGGGAATTATTAAAAGATAAGCAGTGGAGTGATCTGGTCTGCTTTCAATCAGATAGACCACTCCGGTGTTGGGAATAGATTAGATGGGACTTGGAGTAAGACTACAAACAAGGAAACTCTGTAAAAGTGGATTGCCCTCATCTAGGCTGTGGTGATGAGGGCTGAATAGGGTAGCATAAGTATGGATGGAGACAAAAGTGAGAGAATGGAAAATATTGTTCAGAAATAGAAATAACTTTCTAACAATGGGTAGGCATTTGATAAAATCTATAGATGTGGATAATGAGACTAGCTTGTATCAAAACCAGAGAAAATTCAAAACTTTAACCAATAATTTTCACCTCTTCCTTATACTTACCATAAAATACAAAACAGCAGCAAAAGTGACTATTGTGCTTTTCAGCTTCTTTCTCTTCTTCGCTTATTTTTCTGTAGAATAGTCACAAAGCAAAAGTCAATTAAAAGAGTTAAAGAGTGGGAATGAGAGGCAAAAAGGGAGAGAAAATTCACAACCCAGATAATGCCTCCCTAAACTAGGAAGAATTACTCTAGTCGAGTGAAATCCACTAACTATATACTATTCTAATATAGCATATTATATTCTGAAATTTGCATCAAGAAATTGAAATTTTACTGTATATTTTCCTTAAGACCTAAGAATTACTAGTTCAGTTCAAAATGGAAATTCAGTCATTACATTTAAAAAGAATTAAACCTCTTCTTATCTTGCCAAAGTCATTAAATACTACTAAACAGAAGCTAAATTGTCTTTTTAAAGTTTTGAGAAATTAGTTTATTTCTGATATTTGGGATGCAATATATATTATTATGATTAGGAATCATAAAAGCACATTTCTTTAGTAGGGAAATTATTTATACGAAAGTACCAAATATGTTAAATATAATAACATTCACAAATTGACTTAGGAAAATCTACTACATATAGTAAAATTGGCTTCTAACTTTTAGGGATCTACTCATACCGATTTCTATTTACTAACTTCTTATAGAGTCTTCAGGTCTGTATTTATAATTGATATCATAACTATTGTCTTTTAAAAAGTCTTAGACATTGTAGATGTAATACTGTATCTATTATCAGATTTACTATGAAGCATTTATATTTAATAAATTTAGCAATTATTATGATATAATAATAATACCACTAGTAATATTCTATCATCATTACTACTACTGTCATTACTGTCACTACTACTACTACCATCACTACTACTACTACTACTACTACTATTACCATCACTAGCTAATGCTTATCAATTGTCTGCCGTGTGCTAAGAACTGTTTTTGACATTTTACATCTTATGACTAGCATAATGAAAAGATACTACTCTGTTATCCTCATTGATTTAGAGAAACTATCTGCTTCATCTCTATGAATCTCAGCATCATCATCTATTACAATAGTTGACTGCATGATCACTTAAATTCCTTTCTAGTTGCCTAAATATCTCATACCCAGTAAACCTACTTTTTAGGACAAAGGGTGAACTCTTTATCTAAAGTCATATGATTGAAAAGAAAAATGGAGAAAATTGATATTGTAGTTGAAAAGTAATGTCTCCCCAGGTTTATAGAAAAAAATAGTAGCAACATATATACATATATAAAGAACATATGTAAAACTATATATATGTATATAGTAAACTCTCTCTCTCTCTCTCTCTCTCTCTCTATATATATATATATATATATATAACTATGTATATAGTAAGAATCCCTATGAGTATCTTTTTTTAACGAAAACATTGTTTCACACTTATATATTCCTTCTAACTACCTTTTTGTTCCTAGCCAGAATGTGTTACTTGAATTAAACATATGTTATAATATTCTTTGCAGTTTAAACACTTAGAAACAAAGAATGATAGAGCTACAGGAAAGCTTGGAGCTCATCTGTCTTGGTTCTTGACCAACTATATGGTCCCCAGGCTTTGAAACAACTACCTATAAAATCTTTGGCCCTCAATCTATGAGAACTACTAGTTCTGGGATCTTGAAAAAATTTCTTGACCTCTCAAGGACTCAATTCCCTCATCTATAAATTGGAGATAACAATATCTTCCTTGCTGAGTTGTTGTAAGTTTTAAATGAGATATAGTCCTAGAAAAAATGTTCAGTACATGGTACGTCCTAAATAAATTATAGTTTATTTTTATATAATTTTAATGTAATATTCTGTGGCATTGTTTATAATATATGGAATCATAAATTTCAAGGGAATCAACATATGTAATGTTTTTGAATAAATAATTTTACTAGAAGCAAAATTTTGTCTTATCAAGGACATTGCTATACATTAATTTGAATAAATCTATGTTTTTGATTTAAATAATTTACTAAATGCTTTATTGGAATGATGATAATTAAGTATAATTATTATAGTAAAAGTTTTTTATGCTTAACCTTATTTAATAGTCTTTTATCAAAAATAATAGAAACCATATATTCTCGGTGTCTTTATTCCAAGATTTCCATCTTGTGATTACCTTAGTCCTCTGAATTTTTGTCGCAAATGAACATAAATTTAGATGAGTAAATAACTCTCTTCAAGTTGCTGAAGGTCATTTATATGAAAAGACATTGAACTGTGAGATAAATACAACTGAAACTCAAATTAGCATCATATTCACTTTAGTGCAATCAAAATATTTTAATTGTACTTGAATAATTTTAAGATTTTTTAAATGTCATATAATTTATAATTTTGTTTAATGTTCCTTGAATATTTTTCTATTGTCCTAATATCAATATCTTAAATTTTTACAACTAATTTAGGAAGAATGTGAAGGTCAGTCTGCTTAGAACCCTGCAATGAACCACTATATTGCTGGAGCCCAGCAATTCTGTTTGAGAAATTATCACAGATTTCAAGGTTTCAGAGAATAGTAACAATCATACATTAGGGCAGTTAAAGTTTCTAGTTAAGACATAAGGCCTTGAGAGTTGAGTTATAATTGTTTTTACCTCTTCATTACCTTTTCTGTTTATGAAAGAAATGTTGTTGTGCCTTTACAGATTGCTTAACATAATCATTGCTGAAAGTTATTCTCTTTAAAATGTAGAGATAGATTCAAATATAAATATATGGAGAGAGACAGAGTTTGATGATATGTGCATATATTTAAAGAGATAGATATTTGCCCTAAAAACTGGTAACATCTCAAATAAAGAGACCCTTGACACTGTAAGTTTTAAAAGACATACCATGTTTTTTCTTTTTCTTCCATACATCTTTTTTATTTTCATCTTTATTGGTGGATAAATGCTTTACAATGTTGTGTTAGTTTCTGCTGTACAACAAAGTGAATCAGCTATATGTATACATATATCCCCATATCCCCTATCTCTTGAGACTCCCTCCCACCCTCCCTACCCCACCCCTATAAGTCATCACAAACCAGTGAGCTGATCTCCTTGTTCTATGTAGCAGCTTCCCACTACCCATCCATTTTACATTTGGTAGTGTATATATGTCAGTGCTACTCTCTTACTTCATCTCAGCTTTCACTTCTCCCCCTGTGTCCTCAAGTATGTTGCCTACATCTGTGGCTTATTCCTGCCCTGCCACTAGGTTCATCAGTACTGTTTTTTTAGATTCCATATATATGTGTTAGCATACTGTATTTGTTTTTCTCTTTCTGACTTACCTCACTCTGTATGACAGACTCTACATCAATCCACCTCATTACAAATAACTCAATTTCGTTCCTTTTTATGGCAGAGTAATATTCCACTGTATACATGTGTCACATTTTCTTTATCCATTCATCTGTCAGACATTTAGGTTGCTGCCATTTCCTGGCTATTGTAAATAGTGCTGCGATGAACATTGTGGTACATGTGTTCTTTTGAATTATGGTTTTCTCAGGGTATATGCCCAGGAGTGGGATTGCTGGGTCACATGGTAGTTCTATTTTTAGTTTTTTAAGAAACCTCCATACTGTTCTCCATAGTGACTGTATCAATTTACATTCCCACCAACATTGCAGAAGTGCTCCCTTTTCTCCACATCCTCTCCAGCATTTATTGTTTGTAGATTTTTTGATCATGGCCATTCTGACTCATGTGAGAGGATAACTCATTGTGGTTTTGATTTGTATTTCTCTAATGATTAGTGATGTTGAGCATCTTGTCATGTGTTTGTTGGCAATCTATATGTCTTCTTTGGAGAAATGTCTGTTTAGGTCTTCCACCCATTTTTGATTGGGTTGTTTGTTTTCTCAATATTGAGCTGCATGAGCTGCTTGTTTATTTTGGAGATTAATCCATTGTCAGTTGCTTCATTTGCAAATATTTTCTCCCATTCTGAGTTGTCTTTTCATCTTATTTATGTTTTCCTTTGCTGTGCAAAAGCTTTTAAGTTTCATGAGGTCCCATTTGTTTATTTTTGTCTCTTACTCTAGGAGGTGGGTCAGAAAGGATCTTGCTGTGATTTATGTCATAGAGTGTTCTGCCTGCGTTTTCCTCAAAGAGTTTGATAGTGTTTGGCCTTACATTTAGGTCTTTAATCCATTTTGAGTTTATTTTTGTGTATGGTGTTAAGAAGTGTTTTAATTTCATTCTTTTACATGTAGCTGTCCAGTTTTCTCAGCACCACTTATTGAAGAGGCTGTCATTCTTCCATTGTATATTCTTGCCTCTTTTATCAAAGATAAGGTGATCATATGTCTGTGGGTTTACCTCTGGGCTTTCTATCCTTTTCCATTGATCTATATTTCTGTTTTTGTGTCAGTACCATACTGTTTTGATTATTGTAGCCTTGTCATATAGTCTGAAGTCAGGGAGCCTGATTCCTCCAGTTCCATTGGCTCTTCAGCGTCTTTTGTGTTTCCATACAAATTGTGAGATTGTTTTGTTCTAGTTCTGTGAAAATGCCATTGGTAATTTGATATGGATTGCATTGAATCTGTAGATTGGTTTCAGTACCACAGTCATTTTCACAGTGTTGATTCTTCCAATCCAAGAGCATGGTCTATCTCTTCATCTTTTTGTATTGTCTTTGATTTCTTTCACCAGTGTTGTACAGTTTTCTGCATACAGGTCTTTTGACTCCTTAGGTAGGTTTATTCCTATGTATTCTATTATTTGTATTGCAATGGTAAATGGGAATGTTTCCTTAATTTCTATTTTTGATTTTTCATTGTTAGTGTATAGGAATGCAAGAGATTTCTGTGCATTAATTTTGCATCCTGCTACTTTACTAAATTCATTGATTTGCTCTAGTAGTTTTCTGGTAGCATCTTCAGGATTTTCTATGCATAGTATCATGCCATCTGCAAGTAGTGACAGTTTTACTTCTTCTTTCCAAGTTTGGATTCCTTTTATTTCTTTTCCTTCTCTGATTGCAGTGGCTAAAACTTTGAAAACTATGTTGAATAATAGTGGTGGAGTGAGTACCCTTGTGTTGTTCCTGATCTTAGAGGAAGTGCTTTCAGTTTTTCACCAATGAGAAGGAAGTTGGCTGTGGGTTTGTCATATATTGCTTTTATTATGTTGAGGTAGCTTCCCTCTATGCCCACTTTCTGGAGAGTTTTTATCATAAATGGGTGCTGAATTTTGTCAAAAATTTTTTCTGCATCTATTGAGATTATCATATGGTTTTTATTCTTCAATTTGTTAGTATCACATTGATTGATTTCCATATATTGAAGAATCCTTGCATTCCTGGAATAAACCCCCCTTGATCATGGTGTATGATCCTTTTAATGTGCTGTTGGATCCTGTTTGCTAGTATTTTGTTGAGGACTTTTACATCTATGTTCATCAGTGATATTGGCCTGTTTCTTTTTTGTGACATCTTTGTCTTGTTTTGGTATCAGAGTGATGGTGACCTCATAGAATGTTCGGGAGTGTTTAAAGACATACCATATTTTGAAACTCAATAAATATCTTTAGATATTCTGTGTTTTGAAATATGTATAGGAATAACCTGATGAATAATAAGAATATTTTTCTTAATCAATTTATAAAATATTTCATGCTATCACTAAATTCCTGTAGTCAAAGTAGAAAACAATCTTCCACCACTACTACCACCACCATAAAAATACATGTGTATTATAGAGCATACTTACTGGAGATGTGAAAGCAAAAATAAGTTGGTTGCATGATTGAATACTCTTTGGTTGAGTCTAATGTTAATCGGAATCAAAAGAATCTAATCTTATGTTGACTCATACATTTATATATCTCTCTGAAACTGTATCTATGGTTTATAATTCATCAAAACCGGCAAACTGATTTCAATGACTAAGCCTTTGCAAACTATTTTCCTTTCCATATTTTAGCTACCATGCAAAAGCGCCTGAAGAAGGAGAAAAAAGCAAAGAGGAAACTACAAGAAGCCTTAGAATTTGAATCAAAGCGAAGGGAGCAAGTGGAGCAAGCACTTAAGCAAGCTACTACTAGTGACAGTGGATTGAGGATGTTGAAAGGTAATGCCTGTATTGCACCTTCACACTCAAGGTACACAAAGCAGAGAGAGGGAGAGAGCCAGGGAGGGAGAGGGGGAGAGAGCCAGGAGGGAGAGGGGGAGAGGGAAAGGAAGGAGGGAAGGAGTGAGGGAGGGAGAAGCTTTGTCCAGGAATACAGTAATTAAAAAATCGATTTGAGGCCAAGTGCTTTAGTTCATTAATTAAATCTGTCAAAATAAGCCCTATTCTGGGAGATATAAATAGTCTAGGAACAGGAAATCCTGCTGCTTTTTGCAGAAGAAGTAATATTGATAACTTCCCTGCACTTAAAATGTAAGTGTTTTAGGTCCATTCGTGTTAAAATATGCTGATGTTTGGTGTACTTTATTTTAATGAGCTTTAGAATGCTGGTTCCTTTAATGCAGATTGCATCAGTGATGAGGGCTTAAAGAGTGCCTGGTTGAAAATGAATGTTCTAAGTAAATTCCTGGAGCTCCTGTGAGAAGAGGTGCTTCTGTCATGAAATCTCTTAATTCCAAACTTTTCTGATTCCATTTTAAATGATGAAACCTCACAACGTAATTTCATTTCATAGGCTATTCAAATTTTTCTTTCAGAGCACGTTAACAGCTGGTATATCTAACTGATATGTGTACATAACAGGGATGAGCCTAAGAATATTATACACGTGAATACACATACTCCATAGCTAATATGACACACACATGAACTAAAAGGGGGTTGCTTCAAGTGTCCCATACTAAGAATGAATAGAGAATACTGTACAATGTTCAATCGTATTTTTACCTTTCCAAAAGTTCAGTTCCCTTTTTACTGTGACTGTCTTGGATCATTGTCCTCACAATCGATAGAAATGAAGAGGTAGATTGTTAGCTCATGACAGCCATGCCTCATTGAGACACAGAAGAGAGAAGATAAATAATAATACATCAATATCTCATACTGAGGAACATCTTAGACAGTGGGAGCCAGCAATGGGGCCAACATGCTATGCACTCTAATTATTTGAGGCTCTGAACATGTAGTTCTGAGGAGGTTTGTCATTTTTCTTTTTACGTTTTTGAAATCCACCCATATGTGAATTCCACTCTAGCTCCAGTGTTCTCTGTTATAAAGGAAAAGCAGCTGTTTCTACAGTATGATGGGTAACTTGTAGTCAAATCATTTCTTTCTCACATCAGTCCTTGATGGATGATATATGGGTGTCTGTTATCACATTACCCAAGGGTGTCTGAGCAAATGTATATATATAGAAATGGCCATATTAAGCTATGCTTCATGTATATGAATAACTTTTAGATAACACATTTCATATTTAAAATTGAAAATAAAAAACCCAACTCTTTGTTTCTTTTTCTCAACTTTTTTTGAAACAATTCATGTATCTCTTGGCCCCTAGGACCAGTACTAAATAAAGACCACAAATAATAGCCTGTGTTTTGGTGTTCATGTGCATTTACAATAGAGATAATCTCATCATCTATCACATTTTACAAGTGGAAAATATACCATAAGGATGGGGCACTTCTACTTATGCAATTATATTATTTTTTTTTTAATTCCACAGTCAGGGCATGTTACCTGATAGTCTGAGGGGGTTTTATGGACAGATTATTTTCCTGAGTTTTATCTTTAGAGTGTAAAATGAATAAAGAAGTATTTACTATATACCTGGAAATATATGCCCAATTGTAAAATTCAGCTATGGTTTATAATTCTCCCTCCTACCATTAAAAACATACAGACATACAAAAAACAAAAACAAAATGCCACGCAAAGTCTCATGTTATCTATAGGACCAAAGCAGTGGTGAACAGAGTTTTCACTTTAAATGGAATCAGGAAAAATAGAAATGTATCTTAATATTGAATGTCACTTCTTTCAGATACTGGGATTCCAGATATTGAAATAGAAAACAGTGGAAATCCTCATGATAGTACTTCTATGCAAGGTACAGTAAACAGTGTACTTCTTTCTGTAACTGCTTAATATGTGACCCCTGGGGGTGGGAAGGGGATAAGCTCCTATGTTGATACTTTTCATATAAGGAAAATAAATAAATAAGTTTAACTTTCTTACTTCATGATAGAGGAAAAAGTTTGCAGTGTTTATTGAGACTATGTATTTAGAGACTAATAATTTTACATACACAATGTGAGCAAATTTCTTGTATGTTTATCCATTAAAAGGATGTACATTTATATGTTAGGCATATTCTAAAAATGCAAAATGTGAATATAATTTACCTTTCAGAAGTATAAAATAATATGCTTTTTAAATCTTACTACTTTACTGTTTGTAAATGACACAGGTAGAATAATCATAACCTCAATATTTGCAAAGTATTCTAGGCAACATTTTTATCAATATTTAAGTCCTGATGCTAATTTTAGATACTTTTTGAAACCAACTAAATATGAAAATAAGAGCAGGACTTGTAATACATAATTTACAGGATTCCCACAACTGTTTAGATCCTTTATAATATTTTTAAAAGTATTTAGTAGTAAGAAAATAGGGGAAAAAATCAATATAGTCTCATTGGAGCGCAAAGACAGCTAAAAATAAAAATTGACCTCTGGAGATTTTCAGTGTCTTTCTAATGCAGTTTTCTAGCCCTCTGTATGCAGATTACATTTATTTTCACATTCATGTCTCACTCTAATAAAAAAGAAAAGGATCTCCATGAGAAAACGATTTCCTAACTTTCAAAAAAGAAGACAACCATAGAAAGGTTGCCTGCTGGATGTTTAACTAATCAGTGCCTTTTCACGGTGTAATGACAGATATCTATGAAGGCAACAGAACTGGATGTGACCAAAAGATCCATGTGGGTTCATCTGTGGGTCACCATTTTGTACGGCAACTTCAGAAAATTTAGAAATCTTGACTCAGGTAGTTTTGCACATCATCTTTGCAAAACCAGGAGTGTTAGAGATCATGGATCTTCTGGTAATGCCTGATTCTGCTGCAGCTGGATAGAACTAACTAATGCATTAACTTTTGTGAAAGCATGCATGTTTAGCTCACTCAATAAAGCTTTTGCTGTTTCTTATCCCTCTTTTGCTTACCTGCTTTCTTCCCTCAACTTAAAGGCTCTGTTTGTGTGAGCAAAGCCAATTTGGATGGGACTCAGTGTTTATCCAATCAGTACACCACAGTGAAACATATAAATAAAGCCCCACTAGTTGTGGTTGCCACCATAGATCTAAGGTAGGGTTGAACAAGTCTGAAGCATTTGATCCCTTCTGAATCTGTGACACACACATATAGACCCAGTCTTTAAGGAGCATTGAGCTTGATTGAACCTTTCTTTGTGGGATGTAAGGGCAGCTTTGTAACTGTAAGAGGTAAACCATCACTGGGTTGTATCTTTTTTTTCCTTTAATTATCCTTCATTATCCTTTAATCCTATACTCCCAATTTATTGCTGTTTGTTTAATATATATATATGTATATATATATATATATATATATATATATAATTCTTTTAGTTCACAGTAGTAACATCTTTCTACTAACTTTCTAACTCTGAGATAAATATAAATTTTTGAACTGTCCTAAAGTTGTTGCTTCATTTCCATGCAACAAACAACAGATAACTTATCCATGGAAAGTCAGTTAGGTGATATAAGGAAAAGCTAGTTTCACTATTTGGCTCAGTTTTTTATTTTAATGGAGTCTCCAAAGAATGGCTTTTGCATATTAATTTGTGATTAGGAGAGGACACATTTAATATTTGTTTTCAGTGAGCATACTTTTAATAAGCTTTCCTAGTTTTTACTGGGTAAACAGGAGAGAATTAGCTCTACCTTTAAAAGGATTAAGATGGAACATATTTTAAAGCAAGGGGATTAACTTTTATATATATTTTTTCAAATTACAAATCAAATTGTCTAGAATTTGTGGTTAATATTTTCAATATATGGTAAAGTATGGTGGGTTAATAATTCTTACTAACTGTCTGTCTTTTAGGTTATGTTAAATAGTATTCTTGATAAAAGTGGTAAAAATGAAAAAGTACACATTCCCACATCTCTTAGAACAGCATTTAAGCATGGTAAATGATAAAGTTCCTATCATCAATTTATGAAAAACTAGAGTAAATTCCTTTTATTAATATGAGAGTAGAGTCACAATTTAATATCTAAAAGAAATTATTTTATGAGCAAAACCAATTTATTCTATTCCAGGGGAATAGGTGCCAGAAAATATTATCAGAGTTAAATATAATTCATCAAATCAATCAATTCAAATAATTACCAAAAAAAATCTCAATAATATTACTTTTTTGTTTAAGATGTTCAGAATTGAAAGATTACTTTTATATGTACCTATGAACTAAAGAAAATGTATTATGCTTGGAAAACAAAATGCAAGCTTAACCATTATTTTTCCATTCTGCCTAATAATTTTGCTCTTGTGTGTTATCGTTCCTTTCTTTTGTGACATATTTTGATACTGTTTTCATCTTTTTCACTTCCCTCAATTACCCATTTTTTAACTTGGAAGATTATTTCCCAGCATTGTTTGTGAGGTTCAATTCATGCATGCTAATCCAATGTCATTTCCACAACTCATCTTCATCACAACAAACAATTCCAGCATCAGTGAAGTCTTTTCCTATTGTCAATAGCTCTGCTGGATAGAAATCTATTATTTCCTTAGTGCTTTTTCTCTGAAATTCAGTTAGTCGTTTTGTGACATTTCCTTAAGAGGACTTGGAAGAATGTTGCTTGGCCATCATTAGAAGTAATAAAGTCATATATAGGAGCCTTCGCTGGAGGTCCAGTGGTTAAGACTCCATGTTTCCAATGCAACGGGTGCAGGTTTGATCCCTGGTCAGGGAACAAAGATCCCACATGCCACGTGGTGCAGCCAAATAAGTAAATAAATAGTAAAATAACTAAAAAAAAAACAACTCATATATAGTTTTATGATAATTTCCACAAATTGCCCATGTACTAGGATTCTTATATGTATTCTAAATCTCTTCAGCTTAGTTATTTTATGTCTTTTATGCTTTGAATGTTTGACAGACAAGGTATCATGCATAGATCACTTTCTGATAAAAGGGTTTCTGTATCCCTTATATTTTAGCAGTCTATGATAGCAACTCCTCCTGTATATTTTAAGGTGATTAAAAAATGAATACACACCCACTCTGATAGCGGTGTCCACTATTGCTGGCAGTGAAGGATATACACTAATATCCTCCCACACAGATTCCCATAACTCAGTTAGGGGCCCACAAGACAGAACATCAACCATCTTATCAACCAATCTCCGTTTCACATAAAATAAACATACCAGGTGTCATTAAGTGTACCTTCAGATCAATGATTTTTGCAAATGACATTCAAGTACCATTTGCGTAGTGCATTTTTGCTGATAAAAACAAATTAAATTAGCACAACAACAAGTGAGCTGATAAAAACTAAAACCGAACAGCAGTACCATTAGCTAACAAAGTAATATTTTCTCTTTACTGCATTCTGCCATTTAGTTATTATCCTATTGGAAATCTAATTATAATCCTTTTACTCCCTAGTCAAACTTCACAGTTTTTGCAAGCTTAGCACTGACAAGTGATTTCATTACCTTTGATTGCCCGTGCCCGGATTGACTTAACTTCACTTGGAGACCTAAAAGCGCTCTCAGTTTCTCAGATTCCCTGTTTGCACATTACAGCAACAGCTCCTTTAATTAATTAGCATGAACAGCAGCAGCATGAACTGCTGAACAGAAAATAACATCATTTTATGATCACAGGGAGACTTCTCCTTTTGCATGTTTATACCTTAGTTAACTTTTGTATGACTATATTTCATTGTTAGGGGCTACTGGTACAGTGCATGTTTCTTTAGTTTTCGAAAATTGATATCATCATCTTAATAATAATAATAGACAAAACAAATCCAGAATATGAAACTTCTATATTTTAGAAAACAGATAACAGCCTTCATGAACTGACTTTCTAGTAACAAAATAAAATAATTTTTTAAAAAGTTCAGAGGAAATAACATCATAAAGTACAAGGGCACACAATGATGCATTATTCCCATTTCTGCCACTGCATTTGTTTGGGAAGAAAACAAAACAATACAAAAACACTAGGAGTTGCTTTTGCAAGAGGACTGTCAATATCTTTGAATCATTTTTACATTTGTTTTTTTGCCTACATGCTTGACAATGACACAAAATGGTTTAACACTGGAATATATTTTTCATCTGATATTTTTTCAGATATATGGTGGAATCTTGAATAATTTTCCCTTCTTTTTGATACTAACACACCAGAAGTAGATAAGAAATCCAACCTACATGTCAAAGTTAAGCAAAATTTGATGTAAAAAATAAACGTATTAAACCATTTGTTCCCTCTGAATCATTTTTGTTCAGAAAAAAATGTGGGAGCTTATTCAAAGAGTATAAACTTACCGTTCTGATATGTAAAATCCATGATCTCATCTATGCAGCATTTGGTGAAGATGCCACTGAAGAATTAAAGCAAAGTGACTAAAGTGTTATTTGACTCTAAAAGCAACAGACACAATTTTAACATCTCTATGTTAATAAGAACACATATTTTACAATGTAATTTAATATACATATATTTATAGTATAGAATTTTAAATATATACTATGAAATATATATGAATATGTATATTCTTATCCATTTTTCTCAAAATCAATTTGAACAGTGTTTATCCTTCCTTGACCTTTGATACCTCATTATCTTCTCTCTTTGTTGCTCACTTGATAACTAAAACTACATTTTTCCAAAGAGCTTAAGATGCCATACCAATATTTATTGAAAACAATTACCCTTGGGCTAAGATTGTCATTGCAGGATTTGATAAAATAGCAAGGAAAGTGATGGTAGGGGCAAGTAAGGGGACTGGAAAAGAGAAATCAACATATGATTTCTTGCCATGTATGTGATATGACAAGAAAAACTAAAAGGAGAACAGATAGAATTTCTCTACAGGCTTTTCTCCTAACTTCCACCAGAGTGTGGTTTACATCTTTCTCTAGGGGTTCTATAGACTATTTTCTGCCCTACCCTCATAACCATTCATTTCCCTCCCCTTTAATGTCTTGTCTTGTGTTGAAAGATATACATAGGCACTATAATATTCCCAGTGTTAAGTAGAAATGTTCTCTTATAAAGTAGAAATACATAGCATGCCAGCAATTATAAGGATTGTGGGAAGTGGGTCCTCTTTCCTCATAAATATGTCCTTTGAGAGAGGGAGACTTTTACTACCCAAAGAAACTTTACTGCAACTGCCATCATAGAGTGTGAAAAGGCTGTAGCGCACACCCCACAGAAAAAATCCTAGCATCTTTCTCTAAAGCAGCAACATTTTTTTTTCCTGTAAGATTCATTATATGGCCTCATTCTTTTTCCTTTCTATTCCAGGAAGTATTTGTCTCTCGTTTTCTTCATCCTCCACAGGATCTTTATTTTAACTGATTGTACCTCCCAGCCCATGTCATACCTCTTTGCTGTGAAATACCTGTCAGATTATAGCACACATTATGCTTCTATTTCTTTCTTAGGAGGATGTGACAAACATTACTTGATACTTTAGGGCCTGGTTTTCATGGAGTGGCTTGCACCACTTACCACCGCATTGTTAAAAGAATATTTGCAGTGACTAAAAGGCTGTCATGCTAATTATGATGATAACATAAAATCTCATCTACAGATCTAAGACTTACAAGTCTAGCTATATCTCACTCACATAATAGATGAAATTGTAGTTGTAGGGACAGCAAGATAGTGAGACTTGCAAGACAAAATAACAATAGGGTGTTCTGCTACTAAGCATTTTAGAGTCTACAGGGGTAATTCATTAACAGGTCTTTCTGACTATAGTATAGGATGAGTTGTTTAACTCAACTTGTATAACTGTTTAGTCACTTTATGCCCCATCCTCTTTACGTATGCAATACAATTTTTTAAGCGGAAGAGTCACCCTATCCCACTTACCAACCCAGATACACCTAAGGAACATGCAAAAGGAAAGCCTTTCTTGAATTAAAAGTTTAGTTTTATTTTTCACTTTCACATCTCTGTTTTAATTAAGAAAACAGACAGCATTTTCATAGAAGGCTGTAATCATAGGCCACTGTTGTCACATCACTTAAAAATAAAATTATTATATTACTGACATGTTGATGTGAGATGGTTCTATGCCAAGATGCTTATCACTCTTGGAATGAGGAATTGATATTCTAAAATTGGAACAGTGAAAAAAGCAAGACAATACCTAATATTTGTATAACCTGGTGAGATTTTGCCATTATTTTTCTTTTTTATTTATTGGGGGGCTTAATTTTAAAAGGTAATTTATTGGGTGACTTAACTGACACTTCAGAGGATAGATTCAGGCCTGGCTGGATCCAGAAACCAAAATAATAAATCCATTCAAAATGTCTTCCTTCCCAGTTCCTCCCAGTCTCCCTTCACTTTGAAGACTTTGATTTTTTCTTTTTAGATTTGGCTAGGTTTTCTTGTTCCATTACATAAAATGTTGCAAGTCCAGGCTTACTGCTAGCTCTCTCATTGGTAACATATTCCATCATAAAGAGGAACTTGTCTTCGTGCCGTTCTTTTTTTTTTTTTTTTTTTTTTTTTTTTTTTTTGCGGTACACGGGCCTCTCACTGTTGTGGCCTCTCCCATTGCGGAGCACAGGCTCCGGATGCGCAGGCTCAGCTGCCATGGCTCACGGGCCTAGCCGCTCCGCAGCATGTGGGATCTTCCCGGACCGGGGCACGAACCCGTGTCCCCTGCATCGGCAGGCGGACTCTCAACCACTGCGCCACCAGGGAAGCCCTGTCCCATTCTTAATCCACACATCCTCTAGCAGGATTATTCCTGTGTGATATTTAAGAAAGGTATAATTAACCCCTATTTTATAAGTAGGAAAATAACCCAAGAGAAGTTAATTGGCTTGCTATTGGTAGTGGGTTCTAAAACACAGGAATCTTAACTCCCTTACCCATTGTTTTCACTATCAATCCATATTGATAATATTACTATCAATCCAAATCTGTAAAACTCTCTCATAGTTAGTAAGCTAGCTAGGATATTTAGCTAGACTTTAATATTCTCCCATGCAAAACAATGCAGCAGGGCTGGGGTGGGGAAAGGCTTCTCCAGTTTGTAGTTAATTAACCAAAATAGACTAAAGCCACTATAATTTAATAATCACTTCTGCCTTAAAACTTTGCATAGATTGGGGTAATACTTACAAAAGTTACACAAATGCAATCTCTCTTTTCTATTTAAAACTATGTAGAGAAGCTGAAGTAGGAGTAGAAAGAAACTTTTCTATTTGTGGCTAAACTCACATCACCCTATAGGAATGAGGCCTTAACAGATTTTCAGTTATCTAATTTTAGGCTAGGATTCTTTTCTGTAGGCCATTAGCAGAAAGTTTTATTTGTTGCTCTCAGGAACTTTTTTCTCATTTTTGATGGCCATGTAACATTCAATTTTGGAAATTAAAGTGAATTTAAAGAAAAACGTTGTTTAGAATTTTTTACAGACCTCCTTGACATTCCTTAATCTGTTAATCACAAAGTTTATGATTTACTTGTTTAATGTTTGAAGATTAACACCAGTAGTAATCCACATACTTAAGTTGGAATCTACTTTACCTCAGTTATACAAATGGTTATTTGGATAACGCTTTCACCAATTCCTCTATTAGCTTTTAAGAAAGCATCATTTTTTTTGTAAACATTTCTTCTCTATTTCCCTATTCTCCCATAATTTAAGTGCTCTTATTTTCTTTAAAACAATACAAATGAATGTCATGTTGATCTTAGCATTGGTGAGTAACTATTTAAAATGAGTGAGGCCAGGGAGATCAGCTCCGTCCTTTGTGACCACCTAGAGGGGTGGGATATGGAGGCTGGGAGGGAGGGAGATGCAAGAGGGAAGAGAACTGGGGATATATGCATATGTATAACTGATTCACTTTGTTATAAAGCAGAAACTAACACACCATTGTAAAGCAATTATACTCCAATACAGATATTAAAAAAATTTAAAAATTAAATGAGTGAGGCAAAACCTGCAACTCAAATCTTACAATCTCTTGGTAACTGCATTTCAACCTTCTATGGGAAATGTTGGATGTGTTCATTTTTAACATTGTTCAAATTAACATTTAATGTTTTTCCATTACTCTCATTTTCATTTTTCTCCATATTTTGATTCCATTTTATGATTACTTTGAATTGAGAAATTACAGTGTTTTTCTAACATTTCAGCATACAAAAGGAGTAGCTAAAAGTTATAAAAAGGAGAACATAGTTCTACTTTTAAATATTACATTAAGAATTTTACTCGCGGTCCAGTGGTTAAGACTCTGTGCTTCCACTGTAGGGGGCGCGGGTTCGATCCCTGGTCAGGTAACTAAGATCCCGCAAGCCAAATGGTGCAGCCAAAAAATAAATAAATAAAAAGCTAAAACCAGCCTAAAAAGCAAGAAAACAAACAAAAGCTAAAACTATAAAGCTTCTAGAAGAAAACTTAGAAGAGTATCTTTGCAAACTTTGGTTAGGCAAAGTCTTTTTAGAAAAGACATAAAAAGCACTAACCATGAAAAATTGTTAATTGGGTTTCATAAAAGATTTTAAAATCTGTTCATCCAAAGATGTCAAGAAAATCAAAAGACAAGTCAAAGACTGGGAAGAAATATTTGCATTACATACAGCCAATGAAAGACTTGTGTTACAGCTCAATAATAAAAATAAAAAATAATTATTACATTAAAATATTTCCAATATGCATCCTGTACAAATCTCAAGTAAATTTGACCTTACAAATCCATTTTGTAACTGTACTTATGGAAGGTAGGTGATAACGACCCTAGATTTTTTTACAGCAATGACATAGCACGTAAGTAGCTTACTTCTTTTTTACCATGACATCATCTACAACAAGAAGTAGTGAAAGAATATGGCATTCTACATATGACATAAGTGCTTAGAATGACTTAGTATGGCTCCTAACATAGCATTCCATGAATACTAGTTTTTATTTATTCTCCTTTCCCTTTCTTTCTCCTCCCAGCTGGAAAGTAGAGTTCACATATTTCTAGAGCTCTTAGTGTAGCTCAAAATTTGCAGGTCTGTGTATTGAACACATGCACTTTCGTTGCTGTTTTATAACTGGTCTATAGGAAGCACAATGAAGTGGTGGGAAGAAGTCTAGTAGTCAAGGTTTCTCAGTTACTAACTGGCTAACTCAGTTAACTAACACTGAGAAGTCATTCAATTTCTCTCTCCCTTAATTTTAGTAAAATAGTAATATTTGCCTAATCCTCCTCGTCAATAAGTTAGATCCATACTCTTTGACAAGTATAAATACAGTATATTATTATTACTATGCCCTATAAAATACATATGAAGTTAACATTTGTGTTTGTATATGTAGATTTTAATAAGGGTGAAATAATTGACATATAATTGATATATAAAACCATCTCTAAAACATGTTCTTCTGTGTACAGTTGTGGTAAATATATTTTTATATTTTATCCTCATATGAGAATAGGAAGATAGCCATATCCCTTTCTAGGGTGTTTCTTACAAGAACTAGAGAGTAAATAAAAGAGAAAAGCGTATATTAAAGAATTAATTCACAAAAACAAAGTGAGTTAAATGCAAGTGAGAGAGGTTGATACTCCATTATTATACCATTTGCAAAGAAAATCGACTTGTACTGGTCTTTGTTTTTTTATTATTATTCTTTTTTATTTTAATTTTTTTTACATCTTTATTGGAGTATAATTGCTTACAGTGGTGTGTTAGTTTCTGCTTTATGACAAAGTGAATTAGTTATACATATACATATGTTCCCATATCTCTTCCCTCTTACATCTCCCTCCCTCCCACCCTCCCTATCCCACCCCTCTAGGTGGTCACAAAGCACCGAGCTGACCTCCCTGTGCTATCGGGCTGCTTCCCACTAGCTATTTATTTTACGTTTGGTAGTGTATATATGTCCTTGCCACTCCCTCGCTTTGTCACAGCTTAACTTTCCCCCTCCCCATATCCTCAAGTCCATTCTCTAGTGGTCTTTGTTTTGATTAAAGTATAAGTCCGAAATTTTTTAGGGCTAATAAGGCTAAGTGGTTATTATTTTCACTAAACCTCCATTTTTTTTTAATAAGTGCTACATTATAAAAATAAGCACTAGACCTTTCTGAAAAATGACTCTAAAACAATGCTTTTCTCTAGAGAAAGACGAATCAAATGCTATACTTTTATTTATCTGCCCCTATCTTGCAAAGTTCTACTTTTCCTACTCACAGATTAGAAGCACTGTATTTATATTACTGTCCTAATATCTAACTGGACCCCCAACTAACCTCAGTACTGTTGCTTATTTGATTTGAGAATGTCCCATTCTGAACATGTTTGACAATTGAAGTAAACTTCATATAAATAATTGCGTATTTAATTTGGATTGAACCTAAGACTAAAGTGGAGCATTAACCAGCATGTTTTTTTTTTCTTTCTCTTACTCAGGTCAGGAAAGCATGATCTTTTAAATGTGATCTTATTTAGTGCCATATAACATAATGCCCATTTGAAAATTAGAAACATATCACTAATTAGGCAACTTCAAGAAAACAGAAAGTATAAAACTTAATACTTAGCAGGAGAAATCATTTATAAAATATTGGCATCTGTTCAAGAATAAGTTAGCTACCCACCAAAATAAAGGTTTGATAGCTCAAAGTATGCCTGTGATGAAGCCTAGTAGTTTTTAAGGAAATCCCTTTGTTTATATAAGTGAATTAGTGGTGACCCAACACTTGGAAGGAAATATGAGCTCTGGGTAGAAAATGTAATTTTTTCTAAACTTAAATTTAAGCCTTCAAAAATGTTATAGACATGTTTCTTGGTAGTTTTCAAAAAATAGTGAGAAGTTACTTTTAAATAACATCCTGTCAGGGAAGGAAATCTCACCCTGAAAGGAAATTGCAATCATTAACAAAGATTTTGATTCAGAGAAAACGGTGTGGATCTTTACTCATGTTTTAGACTGTGAAGGGGAAAAAAAAAACTTTTTAAATGGCTTGCTTATTAAGCTAGTCATGCATTTCACTGCAGGTTGTAAAGCAGTAGAACATGCACAAGAGGCTCATAAGCATATTTTAGAGTTAGGAAATATCATTTACACCATTTTTATATTGTTAATATCGCACCCAGAGAATTTGCTTAAGCTTCAAATTACTGTAAATCTACAGTTTTGCTCACCTTTGTATAATTTTGTTTTTAATAGAACGAGGCCCACATCAATAAATATATGATTAAGGGATATGTGTAATAAAATAATACATTTATTACACACAGATTTATTCAAATATTGAACATATATAGCACAGCAAAATACTATAAAGCCAATTTGGGGTTTTTAGTGAAGTTCATTAAGTAGATTTTGGATTTTCTTTGTTGGAATGAAATTTTGACCGGTTTTATTGTTTTTTCTGTGCAGCCTGAACACTGATGCCGGAACTCCAACTGATCATAGGCACGAATAGGGTGCTGTAGCAGTTACCTGCTTATCTAGTGCTGTAATTCTTTAAAATTCATACTCAAATTCTTAAAATATGGAACCATCTATTACTATTTGTTCATTCCTGTTAATTAGAACCTGGCACGTACAGGAAAAATGTGTTAGAGAATGGGCTTCACAAGTGTTTAGGGGATAATCATAATGATGATTGAACTTGATACTTTACACTTCTATAACCCCTTTCTTCCATGGAGTTCATAGTGCTTCATAAACATTATCGCATTAAACCAGAGAGCATCCTAGGGGGTAAGTAGGTGGAAGAATTTTTAAGACATAGAAAATTCTATTTCTAAATGCTGTGACAGAAATTAAAATGCAGACACACCCACTTTAAGCTATGATTACTATGAAATAGCTTTATATTTGGCTGACCCGAGATTTAACAGGCATTAACATGAGGAGGTAATTCATTTGTGCAAATGATCCATATTTGTTAGCATTGCTTTGGAGATCACCTTTCTGAAAGAAACACGTTGCCTGTACAGTTCTCTAAGGAAATATGGAGAGCTCTAGTTTGTAGGTTTTACCACACTTAGTTCTTCCTTTGATTTGTTGATGGTGGAGCAAGTCATTTAACACCTTTCTACTAGCATATTCCTTACTGTAAAGAAGGCAATGATAAAAACACATACCTAAGCAACTAAAAATACCTCTTTTATTTTTTTCTGCTCTCTTTCCATCTCCAATACTGTTTCCTCTTCATTAAGCTATCAACCAGCAAACAGACTGAAAAATCTATACATCTAAGAATGGAGAAAGGCAGATATGGTGGGTCAGTCACATCATGGATATTTTCCACTGCTCACCCTCTGGTCTAGACATGGCCACATGCCTAAGATGTTCCAGTCGTTAGAACCCAATGGGTCATTTGGCTTGAATTGCCCAGGAAATGGCCTCAAATATTTTTAACTGTTTACTTAATGGAGACCTGGCCAAAGGCTGGTGGCAAATACTTGTCATCATTATTTTCATGCCTCCTAGGAATCTAATAGAGCAGTATTCCAATGTGCTAAATGGTAGTCTAGTGATCAAAAAAATTAACTCTCCTCCTAAAGTGCCCTCTTTACACCAAGCAAAACCTAATCCATTGTGTTATTTTTACATCTGCCCTCGAACTAAATTCTGATGTGACAGAAGTATCACTCATCCTATGCAAAAGTCCAACTGAGTTTTTATCCATTCTCCAATAATCAGTTCCCTGTGGCAGTACATGCAATTTCTACTGGAATGCCCAGCTTTCCTACACATTTTAAAATATCACATTAATTCATATCAGTGTGACATTCCAGTCATTCCATGCTCTGAAGGAATTTTTTCTAAGGCTTCTGGTTCTCTCTACATACTGTAGAAGATCTATCTGTGTAGAGTAGGTATGTTGCTTTAACCTAATTCAGTGAAATAGTGCCAAATTAGAAATCAGTTATGGAGAGGAACCGAAGCAAATAAAATTTTTTTAGAACTTTATTAATATCAAATACCTGAATTGAATAACAAAGAGGTGTGACTTAAAAAATAACATCCAGAAACGTCTCATTATTTGATAGTCAAACAGGATATATTGAGCTATAGGGGAAATTGAACAGCATTTTCAAATTAATTAAGTTACTGAAAAATAAATATCTTTTTAAAAATAGATATATGTTAATTGACTTTGGTTGCACTATAAGGAATCCTCGTGCATTTTCTTCTGGCCTTTTTCTACATACCTGCCTTCTTTGTGATGCCTGATTTTAGTTTTTTTTTTTTTTTCTTAAGCTTCAGATATATACCACAAAAGGCAAGTCTCACACTTACTTGAGTTTGTAACAACCAGGTGTGGCCCTTTAAAGATAACTTATCAGCAGAGGCTTATCTCCTGTATGCAGGAGGACACACCAGACTCCTGTGCCATGGGGTATGCCCATGTCAGGCAGTGCTGTGCTAAGCGAGGGACTGTATGGGCCTTCTATTTTATTTTTAAAATGGTTACATTTGTGTGTATTGAATCCCCCTTTTACTTATCTGATATATCTTAAAGCAATAAACTCTGCCAGCTCTCCTGAAATGTCAGTGTGTGTCACTCCTTGTAAGTTCCCAAGCTCCCTAACATTCCTCTGGAGAGGCTTTGTTCATTGCTCTTCCTGATCTTTAATCTTGTTTACATCCACAATGCATATTAGATCATCTCTGTTTGGAACTCAAGTATAAAACCTTTTAAAAACATGAAACATTCAATTACTAATTAGCTGTTTCCTGTTCCTAATGAAGTGAGCATGCCAGGTTTGGATTAAAATTCAGCTACTGCTCTGCTCTGTTTATGGTTCCAGATGTTTTTGTTTTATCTAGGAGTTTACTTTGACAGCTACTACTAAATGATAAATCACTCATATTATAGGCAAAATGCATTTTGAAATTGAAATGTGGCAAACTTTGAGATTGCTCCAAGGATCAGTGTCAGTTAGCAGGTCAATATTGGCTCCTTCCATATGATCACAGTATTGGCATATGTAAAAGAGTAACAGAATCTGTGTCAACATTGTACAGCATGCTACACAAGAATCTATTTTGCTACTATCCTCTAAATTTGGAGAAAAAAGTTTAACTACTTTGAAATCTCAACTTATTGTATTCTAAGTAGAAAAATTGATTCATATTAATACTGTCTTCTGCTGGCCTAGTTTTTCTTTGGATTTTTGAACTGCTGTGGAAACACTTCCTGATAGGCCTTATAAACTGGCACATTTAATGAAGGGTGTGGGCAAATGTTTGTCTTTTTTAACAAAGACAAAAATTAAACATAACAAAAGAGGGTGATTTTTCAGAAACTGCATTTTTCTAAAGGAAGATGGTGATTGCTTTTTGCCATTTGTTACTGTGTTTATGTACCTTTTTTTTTTTTACAGGATGTTACTTTTACCATTGTTTTCAAATTTGTAATGTTCTCAATTTGTATTGCATGATTTAAGTTTTAACTATATTGTATAAATTTCAATTCTGGTAAAATGAGTGTCTGCTATTTGATGTTGAAGAGCTTTCTTTTGACATTTAGGCTGTGTATACAGAGGACGAGGTAGACTGGAAAACAAGCAACTATCTGGTGAATTTTATCAGAATAAAAATCTCAGACACCGCAAAGGAGTCTGAGCAATTCTCTGGGGTGACAGACTACTACACAGTTTCCCCAAATTCAAGCTTTGTTTTCTTCTTCCCTGGAAAAGTTCAGGTGAATTCCATGGGCTCTTAGGCAAAATGCCTGGTTGCCCTCTAATGAAGTCTGAACGTCCAGGTGGTCTAACATAGAACCACATTCTTTTATTCTTCTATTACCTTACCACATCTTTATTTTTGGTTCTGAGGTATTATCCAGAAAATTCCACTGACTAGCAATACCTCTGACACAGAAAAAAAAATATTTTAAAGATTTTATACATTAAAGGGGTATGTCTTCCTCCTGACAGTGCTAAGCTTTGACTAGACTGAATTAATATTTTAGATGAGGTATATCAGTCCAACAATGATAATGTATTTTCCTTTATATGTGAAGATGATACAAACATAGACTTTAAGTGTTTTTTAAGCCTGGGTGATGGATTTGTACTGATCATCCACACTTTCTTTCCTTGTTCCGCTTTTGTCACCAAAAGCCAATTTTTATGAGGTAGCTGGATAGAGACTGGGGCTATAAGCCATGGCTATGGAAAAGAGGAAAGTTGGACAAAAAGAGGTAGAATTGTTTTTGGAAATTGTTTCCAACTATAACTTTTACCCACACCATCAAATATTTTCTAACTCTAGAATGGTATGGATTCTTTTGATTACCCATATTTAAATAGATACCAGTTTCACTAAACACTGTGTTTAAAATGATATTCAGAACTTGTCTCCCTTCATGCAGTATACATGGACAGTTAACCTGGGGAGAGGAAACGAAATGTTTCATCAAAGCTGTCATCACCTTAGATCATAACCAGACATTCCTTTTTCCTTGTTTTGGTAAACCATATGGATCTCAAACATAACATTCTGTACAAAAGGAAAAGTAATGTAGATAACAATAGTCATCATAGCTTATGAAGAGTCTTCTCAGTCTTTGATGTCTTCAGTGCAGTGGAAAGAAAAAAAGAAGCTGTAGCATGCAACTTGAAGGATCTTTGAAAACTGACACATTAACATATAGAAGTGTTAAGAAATTTTAAATTTTACCAATATTAAATCAAGCCTGTAACATCAGATCATTTAAGTTCGTGAAGATAGATGTTTAGTGTTTTAAAGTACGTATTAGAATTATTCCTCAGAAAAACTAACTTGTTTTCTTTTTTTTAAAGGAGGTAACTATTACTATTTAGCAATGGCACAACAGTTTTATTCGTCCTGAAAGGTCTTCGCTGGCTTTACATAAATGAAGATGCTTGTGATTCCAGTTTATCTCTGAAACTATTCAACATGGAGTTAATTCAATTGTGTTTATCAGCAAAGCTTTGTTTACCGAAGCAGTTATTCAATCTATATTACATTTTTTTAAAGAAAGAACGTGTGTACATTTTAAAAGCAATGACGTAAACTCTGTTTTTGCAATTGATTGACCAATTTAAGAATATGAGCTAAATCCTAATGACTAAAGTAACTTGACCATATTTGATGCTTTTCTATGCTCACTTCAGCTTGGCTTTTTGTCTTTTAAGGGAAAAAATGTGGTAGTGTGTTAGAGACTAGAAACATATGTATGGTTTCTCTGTTCTACCATATATTAAGTTAAAGTACACCTTCTTTGTTAAAACTGTACTTGCTAAACTTCAGCAAAATAAAAACATTTTGACTTTGTCAATTGAACTGAGTGTTTATTTCCAAATTGCCAACTGTAATTATTGAAGTAGAGTCAGAGCACAAATCAAAATATAGGAACTAAGAACATGTTTGCAAAGCTTCCTCTGGTTTGATTATTTCTAAACAAATATGAACATGCATCTTATTCCATTTCACCTGTTGAAACAATTGTCTCCAATTGTTCTTATTGAATCGCACACGACATTGCCTTTTTCTGGTTGTGTGTGCTTAGTAACCTGCTTCCAGGGGGAAGGGTTGTATTGGGAAGCAGGAAAAATGTGGTGAATACAGCTGGAAAATATTTTCGGAATATCTATTATTTCAAAAGAGTTTCTCCCGTTTTCAGTGGTGAATGAAAATATGAAGGGCATGTATCTACTTGGGCCCAAAGAAAATCCAGGTCTCCCTCTACCTCCAAATAGTCATTATAGGCTAATGAAAAATGAAAGCAAGTGGAAAAAAATAGCCTAATGATAAGCCAAAACCATAGCCCTGCCCTACAGTTTATCTAATCTGTCTCCACCTTCTCCTTGGTTCATTTCTACTAATATCCTGGAGGTCACCCAAATTCTGGTTCACCAAGGAACCCACAGTTTTTCCTGTGCAGTGCCACTTCCACTCCTCACCCTTTCTTATAAAAGGTGTGTTGTATTCCAAAATGCTTCTAGCTGGCCAAAGACTGTAGGCCTTCTGTTTGGAAACTGCTTTCTTCCACAAATATTTCCTCTCACCATCAGCTCATCATCATCCTTGTTTATGGAATTTTTAAGAGTCCTGAAAAGGCTAAAGCTCTTCCTCTGCTCTAGAGGAGAAAGATTCCTAAGGATTTTTGTTGGTTAAACAGGTGTGCTCTGGTAGTGTACCCTGTCCCCACCATAGCACAATAAGCAGGGTACCAAATAGTTAATCATATGATATTCAGGGTTGCATTATCTAAAGCTTAATGCAATGACCAGAGGAGGTCTGTGCCATTAGCTGCCCAACTCTCAGGGGTCCAGGGGCCCAATACTATCTGTGGTTTAGCCACATCTGCTATAACTTATCCACACTGGCTTAACATTGATGGGAGTGATTTGATTCTGGGTTGCATAGATAACTGGGACTTGCTGAGAAGTGGTGCAACTATAGGAATCTCCTGGTTATTTGGAGCCCAGTTAATTAGCCCATCTGGAAAGAAAGAGCCAGATAATTACCTGGAGTGAAACCTATCCTGCACCACCATGTTTCCTGGGATAGGATTGCTTGCCATTTCAAAGCAAACCCTTGACCACCCTTCCACAGTCTCCTCCTCACTTCTTCCTTCCTCCTCCAACAACATAAGAACCTTAAGAAAAGAAGCTGGGTATAGGATAGGAATTCCTTCATTGCAGGGCAGTGGTTTCACTCTATGTCAATTCTTTCTCAGGTATAGACTGTCTTCTAGGGTTGGGAGGATCACTTTTACATCATTGCCCTTGCACTTTCTTTGGAAAACATACAGATTACATTCATCCTGAGACTATGGCTAGAGGAGCTGGATCAGTCTCATACAAACTTAAGGGACTCTGATCTCAAGTTCACTGTTTGTGGAGTAATGGTGGGAGAACACAACTGCTCTCACCTCCACACCTACTCACAGTACCTTCATATATAAATACAATCCTAGGATAAGAGAAGCACCTAACCTTTTGGGGGATCCAACTGTTGTCACTCTTCCCAGATAACTAATACATGTATAAATTAACCCCAAGGGATTTGGTCGTGAAGGCCCCCTCCACCAACAAACACCAACATTGTGCCTTCTTACTCAGGAAAAAGTGTCTCTGTGAATAGCATTGCAAAAATAACTTACAGGGACTTCCCTGGCAGTCCAGTGGTTAAGACTCCACGCTTCCAACACAGGGGATGAGGGTTTGATCCGTGGTTGGGGAACTAAGATCCCACATGCTGCGGGGCATGGCCAAAAAAAAAAGAAAGAAAAAAAAGAAAGAATAACTTATAATAGAATGTTAGATTAGGAAATTAGTGGAAGCGTCTTCAAAAGCCATCAATTGCCTGACATCTCAAGGGTAGGCACACAATTACAATTATTTGAACAATTATAATGCCACAGAGCTCCTATTTGTTAGCCAGCTGTCAGTATTAGAAAGGTCAAAACTGATATTGAACCAAAATTTTGCCACTTCAACTTGAACTTGATGAAGGAAAGCCACCCCCAATTACACACATAGCTAGTCACTCCTTATTTAAAATGATAGAAGTCCATCAGATATTATAGGTATTAGAAAATGAATAAGCACAGTTTCATTCCTCTTTGCATTCATGTGTGTGCATGTGTGCACACACATGGTACATACACACAAAACATGTCTTCTTTTCTTTGTCAGTGAATTATTGAAATCGAATTTGGGCATTTAAAAAATTTCACCTGATTCAATTCTCCCTTGAAGTATATGAGCAGCTAAATTATTAGATACAAAAAGAAAGTCAAGTATAAAGATAGTTGATTATCATTGGGTAGGGTGGTAGTCATTTCAAATATAAAATGCCTAAATGTTGATGATAATTCTGAATCTCAGCTCTTTAAAGGTTTAAATAAAAAGACCCCTTTCTCGGCCTCCACTAGCCATGTAAGATTTCCCCTTTTTATACTTTATCTAAGTATATTGCAATACTTCTCTAAAGTTTCTAGTTTTAAACTAAATAATAATAGAATTGGGAATACAGACCTGGGACCCTGTTTTAAGCCCTGATACATTAGAAGTACAGGAGGCAGAAATTCCAGAAAGGCAAATGTACTGATTTAGCAATGGTAAGACTGTCTGGTATATCAGGCATATTTATTAAAATCTTTAAAATAAATCTATCGACAACTTCTCTCACTTACTTTAATCAGAGAGCCATGGTGACCAGTATGCACTACAATAAGCACAGATGAAGTTGAACTCAACTAATGAACTTTTCAGGCTGTGTCATGATAATTCTTTATATTATGATGGAGAAAATATTTCTTTACCTTTGGATGATTTTTTTTAATAAAACGAGTTAAAACACTTTGGGTAAAATGTATGCTTAAAAATAGTGGGGGCTCCCCTGGTTGCGCAGTAGTTGAGAGTCCGCCTGCCGATGCAGGGCACACGGGTTCGTGCCCCGGTCTGGGAAGATCCCACATGCCGGAGCGGCTAGGCCCGTGAGCCACGGCAGCTGAGCCTGCGCGTCCGGAGCCTGCGCGTCCGGAGCCTGTGCTCCGCAATGGGAGGGGCCACAACAGTGAGAGGCCCACGTACTGCAAAAAATAAATAAATAAATAAATAAAAATAAAAAATAAAAAAATACATTAGAGCTTGACTCTTGGATTGCCATGGCATCTGAGATTAGCAGAATGTGAATGAAGATCTTTGAAATTCCAAAGCAACATGAACACACCAAAAAAAATCTATCTTAATAAGTCAAAGGGGAGAATGAAAATTAAAAGAAAGTATTTAGGTGCCATTCAATGCCAAACATTGAAAATATAATTTTTATGTAACAAAAAACTCCAATAGAGTTAAAGCAACTTCCAATTGAGTTAAAGGGTTTACATTATAAATAATTAGAAATCACTATAAATGCTAAATAATTAAATGTCAATATGCATGGTACAAAGGCTAAAGGAGAAAGAACATGTTATATGCAAGGATAATGGGCAGTCATTATGAAACTTGAATAGAGCATTAAAGAACAAGTAGGACTGGGGGTGGGTGAAGATAAGAGATCAGCACCTGCTAAGCCAGAGAGTAAGAAATTGTAGTGGATTGACATATGTACACTAATATGTATAAAATGGATAACTAATAAGAACCTGCTGTATAAAAAAATAAATAAAATAAAAAAATTTAAAACCAGTCATGTACAATGCAAGGGGCATTTATGATTCTTAAGCTGAATCTTATGCGATGGTTTAAAATAAATATATCCTTATCAAAAAAAAAAAAGAAAAAAATTGGAGCAGTATGTACTATTCATGAAACAGTGAGGAATCCACTAAAAGGAAGCACAGAATCTTGTCCAAACATAGTGGGAGATAAGGTTTGGTAGTTAAGATGGGACTAAATTACAGAGCACCTTGAATAGGTAGCAATAAGCACATAGTAGGAACCCATTTGAGAGATTAATCTGAGAGTAGTGTAAAATGGATTGAATGGATGGATTGAATTAATGGTACAGGAAGAGAAACAGTTACAAGCCATAAAATAATACTTTCATATTTTCCTCTACATATTTTTAATTTGTAAGCAGTACTTGTTGTAATTAAGGATGACACACTCACTATTAATTTCCATAGATGTTTAAAATCTTAGTTAACTGTGAAAATATCAGGTATCCTGTGGGTCAGTCAATATGAAGAATATGTTCTTGGTAAGATTTAATATTTGGATTTAAGGTTCTACAAACATCAAAAAATCATAAGCTATAAACTGAGTTTTATTTGAAATAAGACATTTCAGCTGAAGACTCAATTAACCTAATTCTTTCACCTTTACTAATACAAGCAACCCTTGAATTCTAAGTAGCATAACAGTGCATGAAAACAGCTCCAGCTTTCCTTCATCTCCTTTCCTACCATCGAAGGTTTCACTCTTTTTGCTACTTGTAGATGTAGACTGTTGTACCACCTGAGAAGACAAGCTCCCAATGAACCCTTGCCCATCCCCTACCACCTGTACTTCTGTGTCCAGGCTAACCCCAAAGTCAGGGCCTCTAAAACATTCACAGACCATGAAACTCCTTGCTTCCATCACTCAGTAACCTGAAATGGGAAATAAATAATTCCATACCCTGCTGCTAAATATACACTGGTTTCTATATACTTTAGGTCTAATACAGAACTCAACATAAGGCTGATTTTTTCCCATGGACAAGACTGCTAGATTTGATAGGTAACTGGGAGTTTTAAATGACTTATTGTTCTATCTACAGATCAGCTATCCAATTGGTTTAATTGTATTTTTTGTTGGTTTTAGAAGGTAAACATTGTAAATGACAAGATTGATAGGGAAAATGTATTTTTCATTAGGAACAACCCAGTCACCAATGAAACTATTGAACACATTCTAGGTGGAAATCAAGGGTTGCCTAACAGTAATACCACACAATTAGACTTTGACAGGGAACAAGCTGTGGTCCATAAATAAATTTTCCCAACAGCTAAAATTATTACTTTTTAAAGTCACTATGTTGTACATTGCATCCCCAGGAATTATTCATCTTATATCTGGAAGTTTTGATATTTTGATATCCTACCCACATTTCATCTACCTGCCATCCCCCACCTCTGTCAACCACCAATATATTCTCTGTATCTACCAGTTCAAGTTTTCCAGATTCCACGTATAAGTGAGATAATACAGTATTTGTATTTCTCTGTTTGACTTTTATCACTTAACATAATGCTGTCAAGGTCCATCCAAGTTGTCCATCCAGAAGGCAAGATTTCCTTCTTTTCTATGGCTGAATTATATACATATATCACATTTTCTTTTTCCATTAATTCGTTGATGAAGACTTAGGTTGTTTCCATGTCTTGTCTATTGTAAATAATACTGCAATGAACATGGAGGTACAGGTATGTTTTGAAGATGGTGCTTTTGTTTCCCTCAGATAAATACCCAGAAGTGGAATTGCTGAATCATATGGTAGTTCTAATTTTAACTTTTTGAGGAAACTTCATACTGGTTTCCATAGTGGCTGCACCATTATACATTCCCACCAAAAATGCACAGGTGTTCCCTTTTTATCATATTGTCTCCAACACTTATTTCTTATCTTTTTTTTTTAACATCTTTATTGGGGTATAATTGCTTTACAATGGTGTGTTAGTTTCTGCTTTATAACAAAGTGAATCAGTTATACATATACTTATGTTCCCATATCTCTTCCCTCTTGCGTCTCCCTCCCTCCCACACTCCCTATCCCACCCCTCCAGGCAGTCACAAAGCACTGAGCTGATATCCCTGTGCCATGCGGCTGCTTCCCACTAGCTATCTACCTTACATTTGTAGTGTATATATGTCCATGCCTCTCTCTCGCCCTGTCACAGCTCACCCTTCCCCCTCCCCATATCCTCAAGTCCGTTCTCCAGTAGGTCTGTGTCTTTATTCCTATCTTACCCCTAGGTTCTTCATGACATTGTTTTTTCTTAAATTCCATATATATGTGTTAGCATATGGTATTTGTCTTTCTCTTTCTGACTTACTTCACTCTGTATGACAGACTCTAGGTCTATCCACCTCATGACAAATAGCTCAATTTCGTTTCTTTTTATGGCTGAGTAATATTCCATTGAATATATGTGCCACATCTTCTTTATCCAGTCATCCGATGATGGGCACTTAGGTTGTTTCCATCTCTGGGCTATTGTAAATAGAGCTGCAATGAACATTTTGGTACATGACTCTTTTTGAATTTTGGTTTTCTTAGGGTATATGCCCAGTAGTGGGATTGCTGGGTCATATGGTAGTTCTATTTGTAGTTTTTTAAGGAACCTCCATACTGTTCTCCATAGTGGCTGAACCAATTCACATTCCCACCAGCAGTGCAAGAGTGTTCCCTTTTCTCCACACCCTCTCCAGCATTTATTGTTTCTAGATTTTTTGATGATGGCCATTCTGACTGCTGTGAGATGATATCTCATTGTAGTTTTGATTTGCATTTCTCTAATGATTAATGATGTTGAGCATTCTTTCATGTGTTTGTTGGCAGTCTGTATATCTTCTTTGGAGAAATGTCTATTTAGATCTTCTGCCCATTTTTGGATTGGGTTGTTTGTTTTTTTGTTATTGAGTTGCATGAGCTGCTTGTAAATTTTGGAAATTAATCCTTTGCCAGTTGCTTCATTTGCAAATATTTTCTCCCATTCTGAGGGTTGCCTTTTGGTCTTGTTTATGGTTTCCTTTGCTGTGCAAAAGCTTTGAAGTTTCATTAGGTCCCATTTGTTTATTTTTCTTTTTATTTCCATTTCTCTACGAGGTGGGTCAGAAAGGATCTTGCTGTGATTTATGTCATAGAGTGTTCTGCCTATGTTTTCCTCTAAGAGTTTGATAGTTTCTGGCCTTACATTTAGGTCTTTAATCCATTTTGAGCTCATTTTTGTGTATGGTGCTAGGGAGTGATCTAATCTAATACTTTTACATGTACCTGTCCAGTTTTCCTAGCACCACTTCTTGAAGAGGCTGTCCTTTCTCCACTGTACTATTTCTTATCTTTTTGATAATAGATGTCCTAACAGGTATGAGGTAGATATCTCATTGTGGTTTTGTTTTGCATTTCCCTGATGATTAGTGATGCTGAGCATCTTTTCATGTACCTGTTAGCCATGAGGATATCTTCTTTGGAAAACTGTCTATTCAGTTCCTCTGACCATTTTTTAATCAAATAGTTTGTTTTTTTGTTGTTTTTTTGCTGAGTTATATGAGTTCTTTATGTATTTTGGATATTAATCCCTTATCAGATATGTGATTTGCAAATATTTTCTCCCTTTCCATAGGTTGCTTTTCATTTTTTGATGGTTTCCTTTGCTATAAAGAAGCTTTTTAGCTTGATGTAGTCTCACCTTTTTTATTTTTGCTGTTGGTGTCAAATCCAAAAAATCATTACCAAGACAAACGTCAAGGAGCTTTCATCATATGTTTTCTTCTAGGAATCTTATGGTTTAAAGTCTTACAGTCAAGTCTTTAATCCATTTTGAGTTGAGTCTTGTGTATGGTGTAAGACAGTGGTCCAGTTTCATTCTTTGTATGTGGCTGTCTAATTTTCCCAACACCCTTTATTAAAAAACCTATCCTTTCCTCATTGTATATTCCTATCACCTTTGTTATATATTAATTGACCATATAAGTGTGTATTTATTTATGTGTTCTCTATTCTGTTCCATTGATATATGTGGCTCTTTTTATGCCAAACTCTACTGTTTTGATTTACTAAAATCATTATTTTAAACATTAAAATATTGGCGGGAGGACTAATAGAGGAAAAAGCAATCACATATATACCATATATGTCTCACTTCCACATGTTCTAAGGCCTAATTTATATTTTCTTTATGATTCAAGATCGTAATTATTTTTTCTTATGGGTTAACATACATGGAAGCCAGCATTTCAGTTTGCTTGACTCTTCCTTCTATGTCCAGCAGGCAACTATAACTTTTACTGTCTCTGTGACTGGTTCTAACAATGTCCATTCTCCCCTACCTACCTTTTGGCTGGTTGAAATCTCCTGTCACATTCAGAATCTCCTGGTGTGGGTCTCTAAATGTTTAATATGCCCATTTATGCAGAGACTCAGATTCCTCCAAAATAGACCATATATTCACTCATTTCTTCCATGCATCTATTCAGTCTTTCATACAAATACTTATGGAGCTCTATGCTGTATGTTGGGATGTGGTGATGGATAAGGTAGCAATGGACCCTGTCTGCAGGAACCTCACAGTCCTTACAAATAATTGAACTGTTTTGTGTGATATTGGGTGGGAATAAATGTTTCTGGGGGAGCACACAGGGGGAACATTTAACTAAGACCTGGAGGTCAAGGAAGACTTCGCAGAGAAAATGACATCTGACTTGCAACCTGAAGGACAAGCACCATTAACTAGGTGATCAGAGAAAAGATACAATTTATTTCCAGAAAAACTCTACCTCTGTTCCCTAAAATCCTTCCTT
Source organism: Orcinus orca (assembly GCF_937001465.1). Classification (NCBI taxonomy): domain Eukaryota; kingdom Metazoa; phylum Chordata; class Mammalia; order Artiodactyla; family Delphinidae; genus Orcinus; species Orcinus orca. The sequence goes on from NC_064580.1 coordinate 76,229,047, forward strand.
TTTTAGTATCTTCATACGCTAAGAAAAAATAAGCCTAAAGTGTCCTCACCTCTATTTATCCCTTGATTTTCCCTTCTCTGTGATCCACTATTTCCCCAAAATTAGAGATAGCCCCAAATACAAGATACTCACTCCATAGTCCATAGGGCTTGAGGGTTTCTGAAGCTCCTAAAAGCTTCCAGTGCTTCAAGGCTCAAACATCTTCCCAGATTAAATCACCCTTCCTTATTTCTTATGATATTTGCAACTGTGAGAAGAGAAAATATGTTTTACTCTCTATCCTCAATGGTGAGGGTGACAAGTTTTATCTTACATGACTAAAACCATAACAGATATTTGTGTAGGCATTTGACAAGTTGTCTTTTCATAAATCATTTCATTTAATGTTAACTATTCAATATGTTTCTAAGGAAATATTAGTTCCTTTATTTCCATATATCCCGTCATTATACATCCCTGATGCTTTTCAGAACTTTTCTCTAAGTATGGCATGAATGACATGGGTCTCAGGGATGTATACTCAAGCTGATTTAATGTTAGTAAGAATAAAACTTTAGATCATATCCTAAAGGAATACATGCTATGGTTTTAGCTTCTCAGGCTGATTCTCTTATTTTGGAATTAGAAACTACTTGTGAAGAAGATGAATGGCCAGAAATCAGAGACAGATAATTCAAAATTTTTGCCGAAGTCACAACATATAGTCTTACTGGAACACAAACATTTCTGGACTCATATTTCCAAGTGTCTGCTGTACTTCTCCATTTGCACATTACACACACATGCTCCTTTTGGTATAATCCTTTTCTTAGTTAAGGCGTAACCATCCCTGCATCTCTCAAGTTAGAAACCTCAGAGACATTCTTGAATCCTTCCTTTTCTTTATTACCAACATTGAATCAACCAGCAAATCCGGTCAGTTCTGTCTTAGAAATATCTTTCAAAATAATTTTCTTCCAAATTGCCACTGTATTAGTTCAAACCCCTATTTTCTCCTACCCAGAGAATTTCAGAGCCTATCTGGTCTTTCAGATTCTAGTCTTTCTCACTCATTTCATCATAAACCCACCTACTAGAGAGATCTTTCCAGGATTTTATTTGGGTCATGTTATTATTAGTCATAAGCTTTCAATGCCTTCTCCTTAATTGGGGATGACATACAAGGCAGTCTTACTTTTTCCACCCTAATTCCTACTACATTCCCTCACATACCAAACATGCACCCACAACCTAAGCAAGATGAAAGATTTAATGCCTCCATTTCCTTGTATCTCATGTTCTTTCTGCCTAAAATGATTAGCACCTAAGGCCAGCTACATAATTTGTGAGGTCCAATGAAAAATGAAAATGTATGACCTTGTTCAAAAAGCAGGGAAGAAGTGCCATTAAATGTACATATAAAGGGTTTTCCTTTCTACCACAGCCTCTCTCTAATCCTGACATGGTGTTTTTTAGTTGCTATTTAATATCACTCTATGAAAAATACAATTATTAGCATGCATTTTTACATTCAACTTTATTACGTGTGTTGTCAATTTTCAATACAAAATTTAGCCTTGCCAGTATCTCTTCTCCATCTGGTGAGCTCCTACCTCAACCTTTGAAACTCAGCACAATTATTTTCCTCTCTGTAAATTCTTCACAAAACCCATTTTTTATTGACTTCATAACCCTTTACACTTTTCCCTGTTAATGTACACAGGCTTTGGAACCAGACAAATAAGTTTGAGACCTGAAGCTATCTCTGTGACATTAGACAAAATATTTAATTATTCTGAGTTTTAATTTGTCTGAAATGTAGGTAACAGTACGCACTTCACAGGATTGGTATGAGGCTTAAAATTATTTAAATAATTTGAACAGTGCCTAACACTTAACATAATGGTAGCTTTTAATGCCGTTACTAGCGGGTGACAGTATACTGATTATTTGTATTGTATTCATCTCCTCACTAGACTAGAGATCATCTGTACTCTATAATTATCCGAATATCTACAACAGCTCTCAGAACACTCAATAAAAGTATGCTGAATGAATGAGATAATGCTTTTATTGAGCAATTAGCACAGCACCTGGCACACAGTACTCATTCTTTTAATGTGTGTTGTATTACCTGTGAAGAAATGATTGAATGTTTTATTTATTTATTTTATTTTTGGGCTGCGTTGGGTCTTCATTTCTGTGCGAGGGCTTTCTCCAGTTGTAGCAAGTGGGGGCCACTCTTCATCACAGTGCATGGGCCTCTCACTATCGCGGCCTCTCCTGTTGCGGAGCACAGGCTCCAGACACGCAGGCTCAGTAGTTGTGGCTCACAGACCTAGTTGCTCTGCAGCATGTGGGATCCTCCCAGACCAGGGCTCGAACCCATGTCCCCTGAGTTAGCAAGCAGACTCTCAACCACTGCTCCACCAGGGAAGCCCATGATTGAATGTTTTAACCACCATGATGTGCTTTCCAGTTGAAGCTGTTATTGAGTGCTAAAAATCCACAATAAACTCCAATTGTGGATCCTTCTGCTCAAAACAGATTTTTCTAGAACTCAGAAAAATAGTTATTCATTTACCTCCTAAAGTCACAGTTCTCAGTTGCAGCCAAAATTAAGAAACAAAGGATGTAAGTGGAGGGATTGAAAGGAAGAAATTTTCCTTCATACTCCAAGGAAATGGAGTTATATTTAAAGGAAAATATTGAGGAGAGGAGATTATCAAATGTTACCAGTCATTCCTGTCTTAGGGGATGCTGGAGTTTTTAAAAGATTTCTGACTTAGGCCAAGATTTTTTTTTCATTTTTAACATTTCTTTTAATACCATAGCACAAGATGCCCAATGGAAGGCTTTGTTTATCTTTTCTTGTTAAGACTAGCTCTTAGAATTCCACAGTAAAATAAATAGAGATTATAAACCATCTTTTCTGAATTCCAAGTTGTCAATGTTCCTGTTATGCTCAAATAGTAAAAGAAAATGTTGATGGAATGACATCTGATATTCTGTCACAGTGCAGCAAACTTTTCAACACACCTAGAATGTCAGTTCAGGCCCATCTGTATTATTAACCTTCCGTGAACTGTTAGCATGAAGCCTCTGGGTATAAGTTTATCAATTCTCACAGTGCTGATTGAAGGAGAAGTACTGTTTTCTCTTACGACTAAACTCCCAGTGAATTTTCACTGGTATAACCTAAGGATTAAAAATAAAGTTTAATGGTAGGCATTTCATAAAGAACTTCAAGAGCCAACTGCCTGCATTTTCTTTAACTTCCCACAACTTTAATTTTAGTATTTTCCCTCAAACCTTGCTTTACATTTCTCTAAACTACACTGATATTAGCTTGGTGGTATGTCATTGACTTCTAATTTACCCTTCCAAGAAGAATTTTAAACATCAAACTACTGGCAAATGACATTTAGAGAATTATTAGGATTTATAGGAGAAGTCTATAAAGGTCTTATTAGCTTGCTACTGATAAAGATTGACAGGCCAGGATATAAAGCACAAATTTCTCAGCCTTACCTAATTAAATGGTTTGTAACTAATATTTTGTTTTGCTGAGTTTTTCACACATTCAATATGAGCAAATTAGGATTATCAGTGAGCAACCACTGGTTCCTAAATATGACATTCAAATTAATTAATAAGAACACAAATGTTACCTTTGTGTAACTCCCATGTGAATCAGGCTGCCAGAAAACATCCCTACATGATGAATAATATTTCCATTTCAAGGATGTCAAAGAGCTCCATAATAGTATTTGTTTTTCAGTGGGATTTTCTTTCATGGTGAATGTACCCTATATCTGAGGGAGGCCCCAGGGACTAATACAGAAAAGAGTAAACTGTATATCTGTGACTGTAGTCCAGAGAGATCATCTGTAGAGACCCTAAGGCACTGCAGCAACTTTCGTGCCATAAAAGCATAACTCCAATAGCCATCTTCACAGAATTACTTATTATGCAATTTAATGTTTAAAATATTCATTTGTAACATGGCCTGTCTCACAATACCTAATGACAAGTTGCAGCAATGGATTGCTGTTGAATGAATTTAGATTTATTTTTCTAAAAAAGAGCAGTTTCTTTGCAGGATAACAATCTCCAGTGAAAAGCTGAAGACAAAGCATATTACTTTTATCCAGTACTAAGTGATTCCAGTTTGAAAATTAAAATGCTCCAGTTATGTACAGATTAAAAGCCACAAGCATCTATTTAATATTAGTTTTCTCTAACTAAATTGCTAAAAGTCATCAGCAGCAGCAGCATCAGGACAGGCTTATTGGATCTACAATTTATCTAAAATAGTTACTACAGGAAATTTTAGTTGATAATTGGTATAGAAGATGTACGGCAGCTAACAAGAGTACACTTTCCAATTACATGGTCTATTTTGACTGTATGGAATATAACAATACATATAAAAGTGTTACTATGATTTTAAATTAACAGTCCTCAAATGTATGTAAGTGGATTGATGCCATGCCGAATGTGTAAATCCAGCAATGTTTTGAAAAACAGTCACGGTAGAATGTTTTAGGATATAACCATGATGACAAGTGAAAAATTACAGCTAAAGCATCAACATGTCATTAACATGTATGTGCACATATCCTTATACTGACAATATAGATGCTTATAAAGGAGAGGGAAAAAAAAAGTTGATTTGCCTACATATATACAGATATACATGTATATCTGTATCTATGCAGAATATTATGCTTGTAGTTGTAGAATATTTTTATACTAGTCAACATTCTCTTTAAGAATCATAGTCATTTGCATCATTATGAGATGTATTTAAATGTGCCTACATAAAATTTGCAAGTGTAATGACTGCTAACTTTAAAAGTCTCATTTTTTAAAGAAACCATAAAAGTAATTAAACTAATACAGATTAATATCTATATTGTGTTGTGAAGCAGGGCTCTTTAAGCATAACTCCTGAGGCAGAAACCATAAAGGAGAAGACTTATGGATTTGACTCTTGGCAATAAACTATACTTGTATATTAAACATAATATAAAACAAAAGTTAAAGAAAAATAACAGGTAATATATTTGCAAAACATACTGAGAAGGGGTTTATAACTTTAATATATAAAGTTATTGATGATAAATAAGAAAAGTTAAATAAAAAATGGACAGATTCATCAAATTATTAGAATATTCAAATGTGAAACATGCCCAACATCACTTATAATAAAATGCAAATTGAAATGAGAAATCCTCTTTTACATATAATATTAACAAAATGAAATAATAATTATCTCTAGGGTTAATGAAGATGCGTGAAAAAAATCATTCAAACATTGCAGTAGATCATGTTTATTGTTAACATTTTGGAGGATAATTTATCAATATGTTTTTAAAGCTTTATAAATGTGCATACACTCTGACTTAGTAATTCTCTTTCATAATTTTTCTATTAAATCCTTGCCATAACTATATGAAAATAAATATGCAATATTGCTCACAGTAGAGTTTTTGTATCAAGAGAAAATAGAATCTATGGGTGTCATAGTCACACAGAAACACACACACATGCACATACACACAGACAGACATCTGTAAATCTGTAAGTGCCACACTCTAAGGTTGGAAAGGGTATTATATATAGAGTTAATTTTTTCTTTTTCTCATTTCCTAACGGTGCTACAATGATTATGGAATGTTATTATAGGTATTTATTTATTTTAACATCTTTATTGGAGTATAATTGCTTTACAATGGTGTGTTAGTTTCTGCTGTAAAACGAAGTGAATCAGCTATACATATACATACATCCCCATATCTCCTCCCTCTTGCATCTTCCTACCACCTTCCCTATCCCACCTCTCTAGGTGGACACAAAGCTACATGTTTATTTTTAAAACTTAAACTAGGTATTAATAAGCTTTCTGCTAAGAAAATCTAGAACTAGGGCCAGCCATGTTTTATTATTCGACTTGAGTCCTGACATTCATAGGTAACTTTGTCCATAAAAGTTAGACACAAATTTATAAAATGCACAAACATTCCCAATTGCATTGTTACTTTCATAAAATTTATTTTTTCTCATTAGGGAAATAATATCTCATTATAAGTAATTTCCAAAACATGTAAAAGGAAAATTAAAAATTTTAGCCTAGAATTTTACCACTGATATACAATCACCAATAACTTTTGATCTTTTCATCTTGCTTCCATTTATTATCAAGATAAAGTAGGGAAAGGTATGTAAAGCTTTTAAAAAATTGGAATCAGGGCTTCCCTGGTGGCGCAGTGGTTGAGAGTCCATCTGCCGATGCAGGGGACACAGGTTCGTGCCCCGGTCCAGGAGGATCCCACATGCCACGGAGCGGCTGGGCCCGTGAGCCATAGCCGCTGATCCTGCGCATCCGGAGCCTGTGCTCTGCAACACGAAAGGCCACAACAGTGAGAGGCCCGCATACAGCAAAAAAATAATGATAATAATTGGAATCATATTGTACATACTTTTTAATACAAAATATAGTTGTGTCATGATATTCACTTTAACAATTTGTCTTTTAATTGGCATATTTAGACCATTCACATTTAAAGTAATTATTAATATAGTTGGTTTAATCTACTACATTTTTAAATGTGTTCAATCCATTTCCCTTGTTATTTGACACTCATTTTGTGTTCCGGTTTCTTTTGCTTTAATTGAACTTTTTTTTTTTTTTTTTTTTTTTTTTTGCGGTACGCGGGCCTCTCACTGTTGTGGCCTCTCCCGTTGTGGAGCACAGGCTCCGGATGCACAGGCTCAGCAGCCATGGCCCACGGACCTAGCCACTCCACGGCATGTGGGATCTTCCCAGACCAGGGCACAAACCCGTGCCCCCTGCATCGGCAGGCGGACTCTCAACAACTGCGCTACCAGGTAAGCCCTAATTGAGCATTTTCGATGATTTCATTTTTATCTTCTTACTTAGCACTTCAAATAAGCTTATTTTAATAACTTCTAAGTGGATGCCCTAGAGTTTGCTTTATACACTTACAACTAATCTAGGTCAACTTTCAAATAACACTATACCTCTTCATAGGTAGTGTAAGTACCTTGTAACAGATTATTCCCAATTCCTCCCTCCCATCTATTATAATATTTTTGTTATTCATTTTTTTATCCATAAATTATAATCACCAAATACATGGTTGCTATTATTATTTTGAAATAAATGGCTATTTTATATCTGTTAGATCATTTCTTTTCATTTCAGTTTTGGAAGTTTCTATGGGCACATCTTCAAGCTCACTGATTCTTTCCTTGGCCATGTCTACTCCACTGATGAGCCCATTGAAAACATTCTTCACTTCTTTTTACAGTGTTTTTGATTTATAACATATCATTTTTTTTCTTATTATTTGCATCTGTCTTCTTACATTACCCATGTGCTCTCCCACATTGTCCATTTTCTATTAGAGTTCTTAGCATATTTATCATAATTATTTTATTTTTATTTTTATTTTTTGTGGTAGGCAGGACTCTCATTGTTGTGGCCTCTCCCGTTGTGGAGCACAGGCTCCAGACACGTAGGCTCAGCAGCCATGGCTCACGAGCCCAGCCGCTCCACAGCATGTGGGATCTTCCCGGACCTGGGCACGAACCTGTGTCCCCTGCATCAGCAGGCAGACTCTCAACCACTGCACCACCAGGGAAGCCCCATAATTATTTTAAATCCACTTGACAATTCCAAAATCTCTACCATATCTTAGTCCAGTTCTGATACTTGTTTTGTATTTTCAAACTGTATTTTTGCTTTTTAGCCTGCCTTGTAATTTTTTGTTAAAACTCAGTTGCAATGTATTGGGTAAAAGGAACAGAGGTAAATAAACTTTAATGCAAGGATTTATGTTCATCTGGCTGGAGATAGTCTGTGTTTACTGTTTGCTGAAGCTGCAGTTGGAAGAGGCTACATTTTTCTCTAGTGTCCTTGTTTTTGCTTCTTCTGTTGTCTTTGGGTTTCCCTAGAGACTTCTTTTAAAGAAGGTTTTATCCTTGCAGTATAAGTTGTAATCCACTATTATTATAGAAGATCCAGATCAATATGGTGGTAAGGTGTGAGTGAGAGGAAGCATGCTATACTGCTATAATTAGGTCTCAGTCATATAGGAGCATGTGTCCAGGGGTTGTGACATTCACAGTTGCCTCTTAGATTTTCTCACATTAGGTGAGCCAGGACAAATTAAGGGGGTTGGTGTTGGGTATTTACCTTCTCTGAGGTCTGATAGGCTCTGGTAAAAAAATAAGTGGATTGGTCTCTGATGATTAGTTTGTGTTTTTGTTGTTGTTTTGTTTTGTTTTAGGAAGGGCCATAGTTAAGGAGAACAGAATGCTCTGGATATTTTTCCAAATGGTTATTTTTCTCCTCCCTGTGCCAGAAGCATGAGAGGATTTTTCTCCAACCTTCACCCCGAGAACTTGTTGGGGCTCCTAGAGATAAAACTTCCAAAGTTTTGGGGGCTGCACTAAGACTAGTCACACCAAGTTTTTAAATCTGAAGCTTGTGCTCCCTGAGCCTCTAGCAATTCATCCGTTAGAGTTTAATGTTCCAACTTCTACTGGCTCTAGGGGAAGACTTCTGCTACTGGTAAGCTGTGATTCTCAGCATCCGTCTCTCCAGTTTTCCTAGCAGTTGTTCACCCTCCAACCTCAATTCTCTGATGGATATAAGAAAAGGTGTTGATTTTCAGTTCACGTTTTTGCTTATTGTGATGATGATAGTGACAAATTCTAAGCTCTTTACATGCCAGACCAGAAATCAGAAGTCTCCCTGTGCATTTAATTTTGGAACCTATTTAATTCACATAACATCACATCATTTTCTACAATACAGAATATTTTTAAATGACTACATTGCATTCCATACTTCAGAGGTATAATAGTTTAAGCTCATATTATTAGATCCTCAGGTTGTGCAAAATAATATAATTTTGAGCAAGATGGCAATATAGTAAGTTCCCTACTCATATCCTCTGACAATAACAAAAATTTTGCAGCCATCCATGGACAAAAGTGCCTTTGTGGGAGCTTTGGGACCCATGAAGGAGGTTGTGAAACATTGATTCAGCCCAAGACCAAACAGGAATCATTAAGACTACTATCATCAGTTATATGCCCCAAAAATGGATAACTTAGAAGAAAAGAATAACTTCCTAGAAACATACAACCTATCAAGATTGAATTATGAAGAAATAGAAATCTGAAATGTTCAATAATGAGTAAGGAGTTTGAAGCAGTAATAATAAACCTCCCACCAAAGAGAAGTCCAGGATTAGTTGGCTTCATGTGTGTATTATACCAAAAATTAAGGAAAATTTACACCAATCCTTCACAAACTCTTCCAAAATATTAAAAAGGATGAAACATTTCCAACCTAACTTTATGAGGCCAGCATTATTCTCAAACCAAGGCTGTAAGAGCATGACATAAAAGAACATTACAGGCCAATATCCCTGATGAATATAGATGCAAAAATCCCCCTCCCCCAAATACTAGTAAACTGAATTCAATAACACATTATAATATCATAAAGCATGATCAGTTGTAATATCTCTTCTTTCATTTCTAAATGTTACAATATGTTTACCTTTACCAGTGTCTTATATATTTGCTTATGTTTTCATGTTACTAATTAGAAACCTTTTGTTTCAGCCTAAAGAACTTCTTTCAGCATTTCTTGTGAAGCAGAAGTAGTGGTGATGAACTCCCTCAGGTTTTGTCTGGGAAAATTTTAACTCACCGTCATTTCTACAGGACAACTTTGCTGAGAAAAGTATACTTGGTTGGAGGTTTCTTGTTTTCAAGACTTATATCCCATTCACTCCTGACCTGTAAAATCTCAGCTGAGAAATCTGTTGATAGTCTTGTGGGGGTCCCATTGTATGAGAGTATTTTTTTTCTACTGCTGCTTTTAAAATTATCTTTTTATTATGATTTTAAGCAGATTTCTTATAATGTGTCTTGGAAAAGATTATTTTGGATTGAAATTTTGGAGTGAACTATTAGCTTCATGAACTTGGATGTACAAATCTTTCCTGACTTTTGGGAAATTCTCAGCCATTATTTCTTTAAATATGCATTCTATCTCTTTCTCCCTCTCTTCTCCTTCTGGCACTCCAATGCTGCCTACATATATATATATATATATATATATATATATATATATATATATATATAATGATTTCCCATAAGTGCTGTAGGCTTTCTTTATTCCTTTCCATTCTTTTCTTTTTTTGTTCCTCTGATTGAAAAACTACAATGGATCTGCCTTACAGATCACTAAATCTTTCTTCTGCTTGGTCAAGTCTGCTGTTGAGCTCTCTATTAAAATTTTCAGTTCAATCATGTTATTCTTAAGCTCCAAAATTTCTGTATGATTCTCTTGCTTTGTTTTCTATTTCTTTGTTAAGTTCTCATTTTGTTCTTGTATTGTTTTTTTTTAATTTATTGGAGTATAGCTGCTTTACAATGTTGTGTTAGTTTCTACTGTACAGCAAAGTGACTCAGCTATAAGCATATATTTATCCCCTCTTTTTTGTATTTCCTTCCTGTTTAGGTCACCACAGAGCATTAAGTAGAGTTCTCTGTGCTATACAGTAGGTTCTCATTAGTTATCGATTTTATACATAGTATCAATAGTGTTTATATGTCAATACCAATCTCCCAATTCATTCCATCCCCCTTCCTTCTTGTTATACATATGTTTGTTCTCTGTGTCTCTACTTCTGCTTTGTAAATAAGACATCTATACCAATTTTTTCAGATTCATATATATGAGTTAATATACAATATTTTGTTTTCTCTTTCTGACTTACTTCACTCTGTATGACAGTCTCTAGTTCTATGTCTCTACAAATGACACAATTTCATTCTTTTTTATGACTGTGTAATATTCCATTGTATATATGTACTACATCTTCTTTGTCCATTCCTCTGTTGATGGACATTTAGGTTGTTTCCATATCCTGGATATTGTAAATAGTGCTGCAATGATCATTGGAGTGCCTGTGTCTTTTTGAATTATGGTTTTCTTTAACTATATACCCAGTAGTGGGATTGCTGGGTCGCATGGTAGTTCTATTCTTAGTTTTTTAAGGAACCTCCATACTGTTCTCCATAGTGGCTATATTAAAAGGTTCCCTTTTCTCCACACCCTCTCCAGCATTTATTGTTTGTAGATTTTGTAATGACGGCCATTCTGACCAGTGCGAGGTGATATCTTATTGTTTTGATTTGCATTTCTCTAATAATCAGTGATGTTTAATGTTTTTTCATGTGTTTCTTGGCCATCTGTATGTCTTCTTTGGAGAAATGTTTATTTAGGTATTCTGCCCATTTTTTCATTGGGTTGCTTTTTTTTTGATATTGAGCTGCATGAGCTGTTTGTATATTTTGGAGATTAATTCTTTGTCTTTTGTTTCTTTTGAAAATATTTTCTCCCATTCTGAGGGTTGTCTTTTTGTCTTGTTTATGGTTTCCTTTGCTGTGCAAAAGCTTTTGAGTTTGATTAAGTCCCATTTGTTTATTTTTATTTTAATTACTCTAAGAGGTGGGTCAAAAAAGATCTTGCTGTGATTTATTTCAAAGGGTGTTCTACCTATGTTTTCCTCTAAGAGTTTTATATTGTCTGGCCTTACACTTAGGTCTATAATCCATTTTGAGTTTATTTTTGTGTATGGTGTTATGGAGTATTCTAACTTCATTCTTTTACACACAGTTCTCCAGTTTTTCCAGCACCACTTATTGAAGAGGCTGTCTTATCCATTGTATATTCTGGTTTCCTTTGTCTTGTATTAGGTGACCATAGGTGTGTGGGTTTATCTCTGGGCTTTCTATCTTTTTCCATTGATCTATATTTCTGTTTTTGTGCCAGTACCATACTGTCTGGAGCCTGATTCCTCAAGCTCTTTTCTTTTTTTCTAAAGATTGCTTTTGTTCTTCGAGGTCTTTTGTGTTTCCATACAAATTGTAAAATTTTTTTTCATGTTCTTTGAAAAATGGCATTGGTAATTTGATAAGGATTGCATTGAATCTGTTGATTGCTTTGGGTAGTATAGTCATTTTCCCAATATTGATTCTTCCAATCCAAGAACATGGTATATGTCTCCATCTGTTTGTGTCCTCTTTGCTTTCTTTCATCAGTATCTTATAGTTTTCTGGATACAGGTTTTTGCCTCCTTAGGTAGGTTTATTCCTAGGTATTTTATTATTTTTGTTGTAATGGTAAATGGGAGTGTTTCCTTAATTTCTCTTTCTGATTCTTAGTGTTAGTGTATAGGAATGCAAGAGATTTCTGTGTATTAAATTTGCATCCTGTGACTTTACTAAATTCGTTGATTAGCTCTAGTAACTTTCTGGTAACATATTCAAGATTTTCTACATAGAATATCATGCCTGCTGTAAACAGTGACTATTTTACTTCTTCTTTTCCAATTTGGATTTCTTTTATTTCTTTTTCTTCTGTGATTGTGGTCAGTTTCTTGATATATTTATATTGTTTATCTGTGTTCTCTTATAACTCTCTGAGTTTCTTCAGAACATTATTTTGAATTCTTTGCTGGGCATTTCCTGGATCTCCATTTCTTTGGGGCCAGTTACAGGAGGATTACTCTATTACTTTGTTGAAATCATGTTTCCCTGATTCTTCATGATTCGTAAGCTTTGCACAGGTTTCTGTGCATCTGAAGAAACAGTAATCTCTTCCAGAGTTTAGGGACAGACTTTAGTAAAGGAAGATTTTACCACAGGTAAAGACATATTGGAGTGTGCTGTGATCCTCTGTCTAATAGTGCAGAGTGTCAAGTGTAAGACAGTGTGGCAGCAGCAGGTCTGGGAGTGTGTGATGTCCCTTTGACTTAGGCCACTGAGGTCCACAGTATCAAGAACTGTGGTCCTTTGTGAGCACTATGATGAGTCCGCAGTAACTGTATGATCTGTTGGGATTCTCAACAGTGCCTCCATAACCAATAGCTAGGAACCAGGGTGGCAGTGGTGGTGGCTGGAGCTGGTGGTGTGCACACACTCCCCTGTGGGGGCCAGTTTCAGGTGTGTGTATGGTGGAAGGAGTAAGTTGCAGACACACACACATAGTGTGGGTGGCAAGGCAGACAGCATGGTTGTGGTTCAACTATGGGCTCGCTGTCAGCTGTGGGTGTGAAGTACCATGGCTGTTGGGTTTTTCCCTGCGTTCATGGCAGTCGAGGCCAGTGATGGGGGTCATGGCAGATGTGTGTATTTGCACAGCTGGAGGCACTAGATGCTGGTACGCACAATGGTGTAGGCCAGTGACATAAGACAGAGCCTGCTGATCTGGACCCATAAGCAACTGTGGAGCCCTGGCTGTTGGCATACTCTGATTGTGGCTGCACAGTCTCCCCTCAGTGGAGGAAAGTTATGGGCATCAGACCAGCAGCATGCAGATGTATTCTTGGAGGGGCTACCCCCAAGCATGTGCATGGCAATAGGGGTCAGCCAGAGAGCTCTAGATTGGTGTCTTGCATTTGCATAGCTGCAGAGGCCTGGGCTGGCTGTTAGTGTGGTTTCCAGGCTCCAGCAGAGATGGGGATGGGTAAGAGAAGCTAGGGACCCAGGCAACTGGCATCAACAAACAGGTGGGGTGAAAGTTGTTGAAATCTGCTGGCTCTTGGTTTCTTAAGTACTAAAAGCTGCTGGGTTTGTCTGCAGAGCAGGTCACTGTGAACCATAATTGTTCCTGCTTTGTGGCTGCTACTGGAAACCCCTGCTTTTCTTCCTTGTTCCTAGCTGTCTCTATACATCTCAGCTTTGCTGATCACAGTGGGGTGAAACTGAGACAGAACCTTCTTGTGGTTCCCTGACCAGCTGGAGAAGGTGGCCCCTCACTCTGATGTTCCTTTCCTGGTGAAAGAAACTCTTTATAGCTGGGAAGTTCTCTCTTGGCACTGAGTAATGACAGCTTGGGTGATGAGATTATGCAGGCCAAATGAAGCTGTATTCCTTCTCTTCTTGTGAATTTATTCTCAGGTTGTTTTTATTCCCACTGTGTTTCTGAAGTTTCATGAGTAGACTCTAGTGCTCCCCCAGAGATGTTTTTGTTCATGGATTCCTGTCTAATTATTGATCTTTGCAGGGAGATTGCTGGGGTCTCCTGTATCGCCATTTTGGTGACATCTGCAACCTCATCACTATTATTCAACATAGTTTTGGAAGTTTTAGCCACAGCAATCAGAGAAGAAAAAGAAATAAAAGGAATCCAAATCAGAAAAGAAGAAGTAAAACTGTCACTGTTTGCAGATGACATGATACTATACATAGAGAATCCTTATACTTTTTTATTACTTAACTATATTTTATTGTATGTATATACATTTTATTTATTCATTTGCCTGTTAATGGACATTTGTAATGTTTCCTCTTTGTGGCCATTTATAAATAATGCAGCAAAAACATTTGTGTACAACTTTTTATTTTGAACACGTTATAAGTTTTTGGTTATGTGTATAGGAGTGAAGTTGCTGCATCATATGGTAACTCTGTGTTAAACTATTTGAGGAACCTCCAAACTGCTTTCTACAATGGCTGCCTCATTTTATAGTCTCATCAGCAATGTATGAAGGTTCCAATTTCTTCACATCTTTGCTAACAATTGTTATCTCCTTTTTAAAATTATAACCATACTAGTGGGTGTGAAGTTGTATCTCACAGTTTTGGTTATCAATAGTAGTGTTGGTTTACTTCTATGCTCTCTAGTCTGTTATATTTGTCTATATGTCAGTTTTTATGCCAGAAGCCTACTTTTTTGAATACTGTAGGTTTTCAGTAAATTTTGAAACCAGGAAATGTGAATCATCACACTTGATTTTTCTTTTCAAGATTGTTTTGACTATTCAGGGAAACTTGCATTTCTGTATGATTATTAAAATAAATTTTTCCATTTCTGCACACAAAAAAACAGCTTTTGGAATTTTGATAGGAACTACTTTGAATTTGTAAATTAATTGGTAAGTATTGTCATCTTAACAACCTCAAGTCTTTTGATCCAGAAACATGGGATGTCTTTCCATATATTTACATCTTTAATTTCTTTCCACAATGTTTTATAGTTTAGGTATACAAGACTTGAACTTCTTAAGTTAAATTTATTCTTAAATATTTTATTCCTTTTGATGTTATTTAAATGTAATTGATTTCCAATTTAATTTTCAGATTGTTTATTGCTAGTGTGTGGAAATACAACAAATTTTTTATATTGATCTTATATATAGAAAAATGTATGAAATCCACAGGGGAAAAACTATTAGAGCTACTAAATGAGTTCATTATAATTGCAGATACAAGATTCACCCAATGACAGAATAATACACCTTCTTCTCAAATGCACATGGAACATTCTCCAGAATAGACCATGTGATTGGAAAAAAAATGTGTTCCAATAAATTTTACAACAATGATATCATACAAAGTGCCTTCTCAAACCACAGTGGAATTAAGCTAGATATCAATAACAGAAGGAAAACTGGAAAATTCACAAATATGTGGAAATTAAACAATACACACTTTAACACATTATTGACTGGGAGATTTTTGCAGAAACGAATTCCTGTGGCCATAATATGTCTCTGGTCAAAACTCTGTTAAAATCAATGGATCAAAGAAGAAATCACAACAAAAACTTGAAAATACATAGAGATGACTGAAAATAAAAACACAATGTATTGAAACATATGGAATGAAGTGAAGATAGTACTTAGAGTAAAATTTATAGCTGTAAATGGCTAATTATAAAGAAAAAATGAACTCATATTCATGAATAAGACTGCTTTACAACTAAAGGAACTAGAAAAAGATGAACTAAACCCGAAGTTAGCAGAAAGAAGGAAATAATAAAGCTTGAAGTAGAGATAAATAAAGTAGAGAATTGAAAAAAAATAAAGGGAATAAAAGAAACCAAGTTTCTTTTATTTCAAAGTTGTTACTTTGGAATCATCAACAAAATCAAACCTTTAGCTAACTGACAATAAAGAGAGAGAAGATGCAAACAACTAAATTCATAAATGTAAGTATGTACATTTCTGCCACCATTAAAGAAATAAAAAATGGTCAAAAGGCTATACTATAAACAATTATGTCAACATATTAGACAAATCATATAAAATAGAAACATTCCTAAATGACTGAAGAAAAAACAGAAAATTCTCAAAAGTACCATAACAAGTAAAGACATTGAATCAGTAATCAAAAATTTTCCAATTAAAAAAGTTCAGCACTGACCCAGAGGGCTCAGACAGCTTACCCCAATAGGAATTCTACCAACAGGCCACAGAACCTGTCCCTGCTGACCTGGATGGGCATGGATAGCTCTAGCCACTAAGATTCCACCAGCCAGTGCCAGGACCTGCCCACACTGTCCCAGGAGGGCACTGAGAGCTTCCATAACTAGGAAATCGATCAGTGCATGCTGGAACCTGCCTGGCTGTCCGAGCAGAATGTGGATAGTGCCCTTCCACTAAGAAATCCATCAGCAGGTGCCAGGACCAGCCCATGCTGTCCCAAGAGGGCGTGGATAGTTCCCCCACTAGGAAATCCTCCCAGTAGAGGATCTGAAAGCACAGCTGAGCCACAGGGGGTGTGTGGCTAAGGAAGAAGACCAGAAATCTCTCCTCACAGCAGCATGAAATGCAGAGTCACACCTCCATTGACAGCATCCTAAATTCAACACCTAGGAAACATCTGAAGTGACAACAAGTGTTCCTGCAGCTGGGATGGTTCTGGCTTTGGCACCTGTGGGCTTTGAAGGCATGCAAATGCAGGGCATGGGTCAGGCCAGAATCTGAGCTGCCTCCAGAGACCCCACAGTGGGTACAGGTGCACAACTACTGCAGTCCTGGGACCTGATCTTAGTGTATCTGCGCCAGTGGCCTGCTGAAAGCAATGCCTGAGAGTCACCAGAGACAATTACAGGCATACCCACAGTTAAGGCAGGAACAAGAGCAGTGCCAACTATAGTGTACTTTGTGAGCCAGCACAACGGATAAAAGTGGACACAACAGAACACATTCACAGGTGAACAGCTCCAGAGGAGGAATACTAGGTGACTTCTTTCCCATTGGGAGTGCTCCAATCCCACCTACCTTGCACCACAGATCAGAATATCAGCTAAGAAATAGATCTGGGAGCCTCTACTCCAACAACTAGGAAGCAGACACTGCCCCTCACAGGGCAGTGACAACCACAGAGCCAAGGGGAGGCCGTGATCAATATCTAGGGCAGACCATGGTCAACACAACACCAATCAAACCCCTATCGAGGGGATAATGACACAAGCCACTGGACCAACTGTACCCACCAAGGGGCGGACACAGAAGCAAGAGGAACTAGGATCCTGTAGCCTGAGAAAAGGAGACAAAAACATGGTAAGACTGACAAAATGAGGGAACAAAGACATATGCTGAAGATGAAGGAACAAGATAAAAACCAACAACAACAATTAATGAAGAAGAGATATGCAATCTACCTGAAAAAGAATTCAGAGTAAAGATAGTAAAGATGATCCAAGATCTCAGAAAAGAAATGGAGGCTCAGATTGAGAAGATATGAGAAATGATTTAAAAAGACCTAGAAGAACCAAAGAGCAAATAGAGATGGACAACACAATAACTGAAATGAAAAATACACCAGAAGGAATCAATAGCAGAATAACTGAGGCAGAAGAATGGATAAGTGATCTGGAAGACAGAATGGTGGAAATCACTTCCACAGAACAGAATAAAGAAAAAAGAATAAAAAGAAATGAGGAAAGTCTCAGAGACATCTGGGGCAACATTCAATGCACCAACATTCAAACTATAGGCATCCCAGAAGAGGAAGAAAGAGAAAAGGCCTGAGAAAATACTTAAAGAGATTATAGTTGAAAAGCTCCCTAACATGGCAAAGGAAATAGTCACCAAAGTTCCAGGAATCACAGAATCCCATACAGGATAAAGCCAGAGAGGAACACACTGAGACATATTAACAAAACTAACAAAAATTAAAGACAAAGGAAAAATATTACAAGCAGCAAGGGAAAAGCAACAAATAACATACAAGGGAATCCCCATAAGGTTATCAACTGATTTTTCAGCAGAAAGTCTGCAGGTCAGAAGGGTGTAGCAGGATATATTACAAGTGATGAAAGGGAAAAATCTACAACCAAGAATACTCTACCCAGCAAGGCTGTCATTCAGATTAGACTGAAAATTCAAAAACTTTACAGACAGGCAAAATTCAGCACCAACAAACCATCTTTATGACAATTGCTAAAATAATTTTCTAGGCATGAAACACAAGAGAATAGAAAAAAAAGGAAGAGAAGGAAAAAGACCTACAAAAACAAAAAAAAAAACAATTAAGAAAATGGAATTAGGAACACACATATCAATAATTGCCTTAAATGTAAAAGGATTAAATGATTCAACCAAAAGACATAGACTGGCTGAATGGATACAAAAACAATCCCAATCTGTAGACAGATATACTGTCTACAAAAGACCCACTTCAGACCTAGGGACACATACAGACTGAAAGTGAGGGGATGGAAAATGATATTCCATGCAAATGGAAATCAAAAGAAAGCTAGAGTAGCAATTCTCATATCAGGCAAAATAGACTTTAAAAAAAGAATGTTATAAGAGACAATGAAGGACACTACATAATGATTAAGGGATCAATCCAAGAAGAAGATATAACAATTATAAATATAGATGTATCCAAAGTAGGAGCAACTCAATATATAAGGCAAATGCTATGAGTCACAAAAGGGGAAATTGAAAGTAACACAATAATAGTCAGGGAACTTAACATCCCACTTACACGAATGGATAGATCATTCAGATAGAAAATTAATAAGGAAACACAAGCATTAAATGACACATTAGACCAGATAGACTTAATTGATACTTATAGGACATTCCATCCAAAAGCAGCAGAACACACTTTCTTCTGAAGGGCACACAGAACATTCTCCAGGATAGATCACATCTTGGGTCACAAATCAAGCCTCAGTAAACTTAAGAAAATTGAAATCATATCAGGCTTCTCCTCCAACCACAGCACTATGAGATTAGAAATCAATTAAAGGAAAAAAGTATAAAAAACACAAACACCTGGAGCCTAACAATATATTATTAAAAAAACAGTGGATCACTGAAGAAATCAAAGAGGAAATAAAAAAAATACCTAGAGACAAATGACAACAAAAACACAATAATCCAAAAGCTATGGGACACAGCAAAAGCAGTTCTAAGAGGGAAGTTCATAGCAATACAATTCTATGTCAAGAAACAAGAAAAACCTGAAATAAACAACCTAACCTCACACCTAAAGCAATTAGACAAAGAAGAACAAACAAAGGACAAAGTAAGTAGAAGGAAAGAAATCATAAAGATCAGAGCAGAAATAAATAAAATAGAGACAAAGGAAACAACATCAAAGATCAATGAAATTAAAACCTGATTCTTTGAGAAAATAAGCAAAAATGATAAACTTTTAGCCAGACTCATAAGAAAAAAAGGGAGAGGGCTCAAATCACTAAGTTTAGAAATGAAACAGGAGAAGTTATAACTGATATCACAGAAATACAAAGGGACATAAGAGACTACTGCAAGCAACTATAAATATATGCCAATAAAATGGACAACCTGAAAGAAATGGACAAATACTTAGAAAGGTACAACCTTCTAAGAATGAACCAGGAAGAAAGAGAAAATATGAACAGACCAATCACAATCACTGAAATTGAGACTGTGATTAAAAATCTTCCAACAAGGGACGAGGGGAAGATGGCGGAACAGTAAGATGCGGAGATCACCTTCCTCCCAACAGATACATCAGAAATACATCTACACATGAAACAACTCCTACAGAACACATACTGAATGCTGGCAGAAGACCTCAGACCTCCCAAAAGGCAAGAAACTCTCCACGTACCTGGGTAGGGCAAAAGAAAAAAAGAAAAAAACAGAGACAAAAGAATAGGGATGGGACCTGCACCTGTGGGAGGGAGCTGTGAAGGAGGAAAGGTTTCCACACACTAGGAAGCCCCTTTGCGGGCAGAGACTGCACGTGGAGGAGGGGGGGAGCCGCGAGAAGAGCACAGCAACAGGGGTGCAGAGGGCAAAGTGGGGAGATTCCCACACAGAGGATTGGTGCTGACCGGCATTCACCAGCCCGAGAGGCTTGTCTGCTCGCCCGCCGGGGCGGGCGGGGCTGCGAGCTGAGGCTCGGGCTTTGGTCTGAGCGCAGGGAGAGGACTGGGGTTGGCAGTGTGAACACAGCCTGAAGGGGTTAGTGCACTACGGCTAGCCGGGAGGGAGTCCGGGAAAAGGTCTGGAGCTTCCAAAGAGGCAAGGAACTTTTTCTTCCCTCTTTGTTGCCTGGTGCGCGAGGAGAGAGTTTTGAGAGCGCTGCTTAAAGGAACTCCAGAGACGGGCGTGAGCTGCGGCTAAAAGCACAGACACCAGAGATGGGTGGGAGATGCTGAGGCTGCTGATGCCACCACCATGGGGCCTGTGTGCAAGCACAGGACACTATCCACTCCCCTCTTCCGGGGAGCCTGTGCAGCCCGCCACTCCCAGGTTCCCGGGATCCAGGGACAACTTCCCCGGGAGAACACATGGCGGGCCTCAGGCTGGTGCAACGTCACGCCGGCCTCTGCCACCGCAGGCTCGCACCCCACGCAGTGCCCCTCCCTCCCACCAGCCTGAGTGAAGTAGAGACCCCGAATCAGCGGCTCCTTTAAACCCGTCCTGTCTGAGCAAAAAACAGACACCCTCCTGCGACCTACACGCAGAGGCAGGGCCAAATCCAAAGCTGAGCCCCTGTGAGCTGTGAGAACAAAGAAGAGAAACGGAAATCTCTCCCAGCAGCCTCAGAAGCATCGGATTAAAACTCCACAATCTACTTGATGTACCCTGCATCTGTGGAATACCTGAATAGACAACAAATCATCCCAAATTGAGGAGGTGGACTTTGAGAGCAAGATTTATGATTTTTTTCCCCTTTTCCTCTTTTTGTGAGTGTGTATGTGTATGCTTCTGTGGAAGACTTTGTCTGTATAGCTTTGCTTCCACCATTTGTCCTAGGGTTCTATGCGTCCATTTTTTTCTTTTTTATAATTTTTTTCTTAATAATTAATTTGAATAACTTTATTTCATTTTACTATATCTTCTTTCTTTCTTTCTTTTTTCTTTCTTTCTTTCTCTCTTTCTTTCCTTCCTTCCCTCCTTTAGACAGTGAATTATCCCAAATTGAGGAGGTGGACTTCGAGAGCAAGATTTATGATTTTTCCCCTTTTCCGCATTTGTGAGTGTGTATGTGTATGCTTCTGTGTGAGATATTGTCTGTATACATTTGCTTCCACCATTTGTTCTAGGGTTCTATCCGTCCATTATTTTTTTTAATGTTTTTTCTTAATAAGTATTTTTAATTTAATAACTTTATTATATTTTACTTTATTTCATTTTACTTTATCTTCTTTCTTTCTTTCTTTTTTCCTTCCCTCCCTCCTTCTTTCCTTCCTTCCTTCCTCCCACCATCTCTCCCTCCCTCCCTCCCTCCTTTCTTTCTTTCCTTCCTTCTTTCTTTCTTCTTTCCTTCCTTCCTTCCTTCCTTTCTCTCTTTCTTAATTTCTTTCTTTCTATCTTTCTTTCTTCCTACTTCTACTAATTCTTTCACTCTACTTTTTCTCCCTTTTATTCTGAGACGTGTGGATGAAAGCTCTTGGTGCTGCAGCCAGGAGTCAGTGCTGTGCCTCTGAGGTGGCAGAGCCAAATTCAGGACACTGGTCAACAAGAGACCTCCCAGCTCCACATAATATCAAATGGCGAAAATCTCCCAGAGATCTCCATCTCAACACCAGCACCCACCTTCACTCAACAACCAGCAAGCTACAGTGCTGGACAACGTATGCCAAACAACTAGCAAAACAGGAACACAACACCATCCATTAGCAGAGAGGCTGCCTAAAATCATAATAAGTCCACAGACAGCCCAAAACACACCACCAGACGTGGACCTGCCCAGCAGAGAGACGAGATCCAGCCTCATCCACCAGAACACAGACACTAGTCCCCCCAACCAGGAAGCCTACACAACCCACTGAACCAACCTTAGCCACTGGGGACAGACACCAAAAACAATGGGAACTACGAACCTACAGCCTGCAAACAGGAGAACCCAAACACAGTAAGATAAGCAAAATGAGAAGACAGAAAAACACATGGCAGATGAAGGAGCAAGATAAAAACCCACCAGACCTAACAAATGAAGAGGAAATAAGCAGTCTACCAGAAAAAGAATTCAGAATAATGATAGTAAACATGATACAAAATCTTGGAAATACAATAGACAAAATTCAAGAAACGTTTAACAAGGACCTAGAAGAACTAAAGATGAAACAAACAATGATGAACAACACAATAAATGAAATGAAAAATACTCAAGATGAGATCAATAGCAGAATAACTGAGGCAGAAGAATGGATAAGTGACCTGGAAGATAAAATAGTGGAAAAACTACGGCAGAGCAGAATAAAGAAAAAAGAATGAAAAGAACTGAGGACAGTCTCAGAGACATCTGGGACAACATTAAATGCACCAACATTCGAATTATAGGTGTTCCAGAAGAAGAAGAGAAAAAGAAAGGGAGTGAGAAAATATTTGAAGAGATGATAGTTGAAAACTTCCCTAATATGGGAATGGAAATAGTTAATCAAGTCCAGGAAGCACAGAGAGCCCCATACAGGATAATTCCAAGAAATACGCCAAGACACATATTAATCAAACTGTCAAAAGTTAAATACAAAGAAAGCATATTAAAAGCAGCAAGGGAAAAACAACAAATAACACACAAGTGAATCCCCATAAGGTTAACAGCTGATCTCTCAGCAGAAACTCTGCAAGCCGGAAGGGAGTGGCAGGACATATTGAAAATGATGGAGGAATACCTGCAACCAAGATTACTCTACCCAGCAAGAATCTTATTCAGATTTGATGGAGAAATTAAAACCTTTACAGACAAGCAAAAGCTGATAGAGATCAGCACCACCAAAACAGCTTTACAACAAATGCTAAAGAAACTTCTCTAGGCAAGAAACAGAAGAGAAGGAAAAGACCTACAATAACGAACCAAAAACAATTAAGAAAATTGGAATAGGAGCATACATATTGATAATTACCTTAAATGTAAATGGACTAAATGCTCCCACAAATAGACACAGATTGGCTGAATGGATACAAAACCAAGACCCATATATATGCTGTATACAAGAGACCTACTTCAGACCTAGAGACACATACAGACTGAAAGTAAGGGGATGGAAAAAATTACTCCATGCAAATGGAAACCAAAAGAAAGCTGGAATAGCAATTCTCACATCAGACAAAATAGACTTTAAAATAAAGACTATTAGAAGACACAAAGAAGGAAACTACATAATGATCGAGGAATCGAACCAAGAAGAAGATATGACAATTGTAAATATTTATGCACCTAAAATAGGAGAACCTCAATACATAAGGCAAATGCTAACAGCCATAAAAGGGGAAATTGACAGAAACATATTAATAGTGGGAGTTTAACACCCCACTTTCACCAATGGACAGATCATCCAAAATGAAAATAAATAAGGAAACACAAGCTTTAAATAATACATTAAACAAGATGGACTTAATTGATATTTGTAGGACACTCCATCCAAAAACAACAGAATACATATTCTTCTCAAGTTCTCATGGAACATTCTTCAGGATAGGTCATATCTTGGGTCACAAATCAAGCCTTGGTAAATTTAAGAAAATTGAAATTGTATCAAGTATCTTTTCTGACCACAATGCCATGAGACTAGACACCAATTACAGGAAAACATCTGTAAAAAATACAAACACATGGAGGCTAAACAATACACTACTTAAAACGAAGTGATCACTGAAGAAATCAAACAGGAAATCAAAAGAAACCTAGAAACAAATGACAATGGAGACACGACAACACAAAACCTATGGGATGCAGCTAAAGGGGTTCTAAGGGGGAAGTTTATAGCAATACAAGCCCAACTTAAGAAACAGGAAACATCTCGAATAAACAACCTAACCTTGCACCTAAAGCAATTAGAGAAAGAAGAACAAAAAATACCCAAATTTAGCAGAAGGAAAGAAATCATAAAAATCAGATCAGAGATAAATGAAAAATAAATGAAGGAAACAATAGCAAAGATCAATAAAATTAAAAGCTAGTTTGTTGAGAAGATAAAGAAAATAGATAAACCATTAGCCAGACTTACCATGAAAAAAAGGGAGAAGACTCAAATCAATAGAATTAGAAATGAAAAAGGAGAAGTAACAAGTGACACTGCAGAAATACAAAAGATCATGAGAGATTACTACAAGCAACTCTATGCCAATAAAATGGACAACCTGGAAGAAATGGACAAATTCTTAGAAATGCACAACCTGCCAAGACTGAATCACGAAGAAATAAAAAACATGAACAGACCAATCACAAGCACTGAAATTGAAACTGTGATTAAAAATCTTCCAACACACAAAAGCCCAGGACCAGATGGCTTCACAGGCGAATTCTATCAAACATTTAGAGAAGAGCTAGCACCTATCCTTCTCAGACTCTTACAAAATATAGCAGAGGGAGGAACACTCCCAAATTCATTCTACAAGGTCACCATCACCTTGAAACCAAAACCAGACAAAGATGTCACAAAGAAAGAAAACTACAGGCCAATATCACTGATGAACATAGATGCAAAAATCCTCAACAAAATACTAGAAAACAGAATCCAAAAGCACATTAAAAGGATCATACTCCATGATCAAGTGGGGTTTCTTCCCGGAATGCAAGTATTCTTCAATATACGCAAATCAATCAATGTGATAAACCATATTAACAAACTGAAGGAACAAAAACCATATGATCATCTCAATAGATGCAGAGGAAGCTTTTGACAAAATTCAACACCCATTTATGATAAAAACCCTGCAGAAAGTAGGCATAGAAGGAACTTTCCATATACGACAAACCAACAGCCAACATCATCCTCAATGGTGAAAAACTGAAAGCATTTCTACTAAAATCAGGAACAAGACAAGGTTGCCCACTCTCAACACTCTTATTCAACATAGATTTGGAAGTTTTACCCACAGCAATCAGAGAAGAAAAAGAAATAAAGGGAATCCAAATTGGAAAAGAAGTAAAGATGTCACTGTTTGCAGATGACATGTTACTATACATAGAGAATCCTAAAGATGCTACCAGAAAACTACAGAGCTAATCAATGAATTTGGTAAAGTTGCAGGGTACAAAATTAATGCACAGAAATCTCTGGCCTTCCTATACACCAGTGATGAAAAATCTGAAAGTGAAATCAAGAAAACACTCCCATTTACCATTGCAACAAAAAGAATAAAATATCTAGGAATAAACCTACTTAAGGAGACAAAAGACATGTATGCAGAAAATTATAAGACACTGATGAAAGAAATTAAATATGATACAAATAGATGGAGAGATATACCATGTTCTTGGATTGGAAGAATCAACATTGTGAAAATGACTCTACTACCCAAAGCAATCTACAGATTCAATGCAATCCCTATCAAACTACCACTGGCATTTTTCACAGAACTAGAACAAAAAATTCACAATTTGTATGGAAACACAAAAGACCCTGAATAGCCAAAGCAATCTTGAGAACGAAAAACTGAGCTGGAGGAATCAGGCTCCCTGACTTCAGACTATACTACAAAGCTACAGTAATCAAGGCAGTATGGTACTGGCACAGAAACAGAAAGATAGATCAGTGGAAGAGGAGAGAAAGCCCGGAGATAAACCCACACAAATATGGTGACCTTATCTTTGATAAAGGAGGAAGGAATGTACAGTGGAGAAAGGAGAGCCTCTTCAGTAATTGGTGCTGGTAAAGCTGGACAGGTCCATGTAAATGTATGAGATTAGATCATCCCTAACACCATACACAAAAATAAGCTCAAATGTTTTTAAAGACCTAAATGTAAGGCCAGAAATTATCAAACTCTTATAGGAAAACATAGGAAGAACACTCTATGACATAAATCACAGCAAGATCCTTTTTGACCCACCTCCAAGAGAAATGCAAATAAAAACAAAATTAAACAAATGAGACCTAATGAAACTTCAAAGCATTTGCACAGCAAAGGGAACCCTAAACAAGACCAAAAGACAACCCTCAGGATGGGAGAAAATAGTTGCAAATGAAGCAACTGACAAAGGATTAACCTCCAAAATTTACAAGCAGCTCATGCAGCTCAATAACAAAAAAAAATAAACAACCCAATCCAAAAATGGGCAGAAGACCTAAATAGACATTTCTCCAAAGAATATATACAGACTGCCAACAAACACATGAAAGAATGCTCAACGTCATTAATCATTAGAAAAATGCAAATCAAAACAACAATGAGATATCATCTCACACCGGTCAGAATGGCCATCATCAAAAAATCTAGAAACAATAAATGCTGAAGAGGGTGTGGAGAAAAGAGAACACTCCTGCAGTGCTGGTGGGAATGTGAATTGGTTCAGCCACTATGGAGAACAGTATGGAGGTTCCTTAAAAAACTACAAATACAACTACCATATGACCCAGCAATCTCACTACTGGGCATATACCCTAAGAAACCAAAAATTCAAAAAGAGTCATGTACCAAAATGTTCATTGCAGCTCTATTTACAATAGCCCAGAGATGGAAACAACCTAAGTGCCCATCATCGGATGAATGGATAAAGAAGATGTGGCACATATATTCAATGGAATATTACTCAGCCATAAAAAGAAACGAAATTGAGCTATTTGTAATGAGGTGGATAGACCTAGAGTCTGTCATACAGAGTGAAGTAAGTCAGAAAGAGAAAGACAAATACCATATGCTAACACATATATGTGGAATTTAAGAAATAGAAATGCCATGAAGAACCTAGGGGTAAGACAGGAATAAAGACACAGACCTACTGGAGAACGGACTTGAGGATATGGGGAGGAGGAAGGGTGAGCTGTGACAAAGTGAGAGAGAGACATTTACATATATCCACTACCAAACCTAAGGTAGAAAGCTAGTGGGAAGCAGCTGCATATCACAGGGAGATCAGCTCGGTGCTTTGTGACCACCTGGAGGGGTGGGATAGGGAGGGTGGGAGGGAGGGAGATGCAAGAGGGAAGAGATATGGGAACATATGTATATGTATAACTGATTCACTTTGTTATAAAGCAGAAACTAACACACCATTGTAAAGCAATTATACCCCCATAAAGATGTTAAAAAGAAATCTTCCAACAAATAAAAGCCCAGGACCATTTGGCTTCACAGAGAATTCTATCAAATATTTAGAGAAGAGCTAACACCTATCCTTCTCAAACTCTTCCAAAATATAGCAGAGGGAGGATCACTCCCAAACTCATTCTATGTGGTCACCATCACCTCGATACCAAAACCAGACAAGGATATCACAAAAAAAGAAAATTACAGGTTGACATCACTGATTAATATAGATGCAAAAATACTCAACAAAATACTAGCAAACAAATCCAAAACCACATTAAAAGGAACATACACCATGATCAACTAGGATCTATTGTAGAAATGCAAGGATTCCTGAATATATGCAAATCAAACAATGTGACACACCATATTAACAAATTGAAGAATAAAAACTGTATGATAATCTCAATAGGTACAGAAAAACTTTTGAGAAAATTCAATACCTTTTTATGATAAAATCTCTACAGAAATTGGGCCTAGAGGGAAGCTACCTCAACATAATAAAGTCAGTATATGATAAAACAACAGCAAACATAATTCTCAATGGTGAAAACCTGAAAGCATTTTCTCTAAGATCAGAAACGAGACAAGGATGTCAACTCTCACCACTCTTATTCAACATAGTTTTGGAAGTCCTAGCCATAGCAATCAGAGAAGAAAAAGAAATAAAAGAAATCCAAATTGGAAAAGAAGAAGTAAACCTGTCACTGTTTGCAGATGGCATGATACTCTACAGAGAACATCCTAAAGATGCTGGCAGAAAACTAATAGAGCTCATCAATGAATTTGGCAGGGTTGTAGGATACAAAATTAATACACAGAAGTCTGTTGCATTCGTATACACTAACAACAAAAGATCAGAAAGAGAAATTATGGAAACAATCCCATTTACCATCACAACAAGAAGAATAAAATACCTAGGAATAAGCCTACCTAAGGAGGTAATAGACCTGTACTCAGAAAACTCTAATATACTGATGAAAGAAATCAAAGATGAAAGAAACAGATTGAGAGATATACTATGTTCTTGGATTGGAAGAATGAGTGTTGTGAAAATGAATATACTACTGAAAGCAAGCTACAGAGGCAGTGCAATTTCTATCAAATGAGCAAATGGCATTTCTCACAGAATTAAAAAAAAAATTTGCAAGTTGTATGGAAACACAAAAGACCCCAGAATCACCAAAGCAATCTTGAGAAACAAAACTAAGCTGAAGGAATCAGGCTCCCTGACTTCAGACTCTGCTACAAAGCTACAATAATCAAAACAGTATGGTACTCGTACAAAAACAGAAATATAGATCAATGAAACAAGATAGAAAGTCCAGAGATAAATCCAGGCACCTTTGGTCACCTAATCTCTGACAAAGGAGGCAAGAATATACAATGGAGAAAAAACAGTCTCTTCAATAATTGGTGTTGGGAAAACTAGACAGCTACATATACAAGAAT
This sequence comes from Orcinus orca, assembly GCF_937001465.1. Classification (NCBI taxonomy): domain Eukaryota; kingdom Metazoa; phylum Chordata; class Mammalia; order Artiodactyla; family Delphinidae; genus Orcinus; species Orcinus orca. Next base: position 76,257,810 of record NC_064580.1, read on the forward strand.
GTAATTAGAACACTCACTATCACTATATACAAAAATAAACTCAGAATGGATTAAAGACCTTAATGTAAGATAGGACAATATAAAACTCCTTGAGGAAAACATAGGAAGAACACTCTTTGACATAAATTGCAGCAAGATGTTTTTTGACCCACCTTCTAAAGAAAATAAAAACAAAAATAAACAAATCGTACCTAGTTAAACTTAAAAGCTTTTGCACAGCAGAGAAAACCATAAACGAGGCAAAAAGGCAACCCTCAGAATGGAAGAAGATACTTGTGAAAGAAGCAACTGTCAAAGGACTAATCTTCAACATCTACAAACAGCTCATATAGCTCAATATCAAAAAAACAAACAACCTAATCAAAAAATGGGCAGAAGAGCTAAATAGTCAATTCTCTAAAGAAGACATACAGATGACCAAAAAGCACCTGAAAAGATTCTCAACATAACTAATTATTAGAGAAATGTAAATCAAAAGTACAATGAGGTATCTCCTCCCACTGGTCAGAATGGCCATTATCAAAAAATCTACAAGCAATAAATGCTGAAAAGGGTGTAGTGAGAAGGGAACCCTCCTACACTATTGGTGGGAATGTAAATTGATACAGCCACTATGGAGAACAGTATGTAGGTTTCTTTAAAAACTAAAAATAGAACTACCATATGACCCAGCAATCCCACTACTGAGCATATACCCAGAGAAAGTCATAATTCAAAAAATACACATGCACTCCAATGTCCATGGCAGCACAATTTACAATAAACAGGACCTGGAAGTAACCTAAATATCTATCAACAGATGAATAGATAAAGAAGATGTTGTTCGTATATACAATGGAATATTACTCAACCATAAAAAGGAACGAATTTGGGTCATTTGTAGAGATATGGATGGACCTAGATTCTGTCATATAGAGTGAAGTACATCAGAAAGAGAAAAACAAATATCATATATTAACGCATATATGTGGAATCTGAAAAAATTGGTCTAGTTGTCTTATTTCCAAAGCAGAAATAGAGACACAGATGTAGAGAATGGATGTGTGGTCCCGGGGCAGGGATGAGGGTGGGATGTATTGGGAGATTGGGGTTGACATATGTACACTACCATGCGTAAAATAGATAGCTAGTTGGAACATGCTGTAAAGCACAGAGAACTCAGCTCAGTGCTCTGTGGTGACCTAGAAGGGTGGAATGGGGGGGTAGGAGGGTGATCTAACTGGGAGGCGATATATGTATTCATATAGCTGATTCATTTTTTTGTACAGCAGAAATGAACACAACATTGTGAAGCAACTATACCCCAATTAAAAAAAGGAAAAATAACAATATTTTTGGTACAGATATAGAGTAATTTTATCCTTGTACACTGCACGTGAGAAAGTCAAGTGGCACAAGTGCTGTAGATAACAGTTTACAGGTTTGTCCGAAATTTAAATACAAAATTACAGTATAAACCAGGAATTCCACATATATATATATATATATATATACATACTTACATGTATGTGTTTGTGTGTGTGTATATATATATGTATATATATATACATATATATATATACACATATATATATATACATGCACACAAAAGAAATGAAAACAGGGACTCAACTGATCTATGTGTCTGTTTTTATGCCAAATACCACACTGTTTAGATTACTTTAGCTTTGTAGTATAGTCTGAAGTCAGGAAGCATGATTCCTCCAGCTCTCTTCTTTTCTCAAGATTGTTTTGGCTATTTGGGGTCTTTTCTGTTTTCATATAAATTTAATTTTTTTTTGTTCTTGTTGTGTAGAAAATGCCATTGGTATTTTGATAGGAATTGCATTGAATCTGTAGATTGCATTGGGTTGTGTGGCCATTCTAGTAATATCAATTCTTCCAATTCAAGAAGATGGTATCTCTTTTTATCTGTTTGTGTTGTCTTCAATTTCTTTCATTAGTGTCTTATAGTTTTCTGAGTACGTGTTTTACTCATTAGGTAGATTTTTTCCTATATATTTTATTTTTTGAAACTAGTTATTAGAGAGCTACAAATCAAAACTACAATGAGGTATCACATCAAACCAGTCAGAATGGCCATCAACAAAAAATGTACAAACAATAAATGCTGGAGAGGGTGTGGAGAAAAGGGAGTGCTCCTAAACTGTTGGTGGGAATGTAAAGTGGTACAGCCACTATGGAGAGCAGTATGGAAGTTCCTTTAAAAACTAAAAATAGAGATACCATATGACCCAGCAATCCCACTACTGAGCATATGCCCAGAGAAAACCATAATTTGAAAAGATACATGCACCCCATGTTCATGGCAGCACTATTTACAGTAGTCAGGACATGGAAGCAACCTAAATTTCCATCAACACATGAATGGATAGAGATGTGGTACATATGTACAATGGAATATTACTCAGCCATAAAAATAGTGAAATAATGCCATTTGCAGCAACATGGATGGATCTAGAAAACTCTCTTATTTGACTTTTGACAAATTATTATATGTCTCAGTGCAGTCTTCTTTGGGTTCACCCTATTTGAATTGTTTGTGTTTCATGAATCTGGACGTACATTTACCTCATATTTGGGAAGATTTCAGCCATTATTTCTTTTAATAAGCTTTTCACCCTTTCTTCTCCTTCTGGGTCTCCCATAATTCACACACTGATTCCCTTGCTGGTTTCTCATAAGCTCCTTGGGCTTTATTCACTCTTTTTCATTCCTTTTATTGTTGTTTTTCCTCTGCCTAAATCATTTCAAATGACCTCTCTTCAAGTTCACTAATTCTTTCTTCTGCTTGATCAAGGTTTCTCTTGAAATTCTCTGTTCATTTATTTCATTCAGTTCTATTCTTCAGTTCCAGAATTCTGTTTTGTTTCTTTTAACGTTTTTTATCTCTTTGTAGTTATTCTCATTTGTTCATGAGAATAAATTTTCATTTGTTTTTTCATGAGAATAAACTTTTCTGATTTTGTTTAGTGGTCTTTCTGTGTCCTCTTGTAACTCATTGAGCTTCCTTAAGATGATTTTAAAAAATTCTTTCTCTGGTAATTCAGAAATATCCATTTCTTTAAAGTTGGTTACTGGAGGTTTATATTCTTCCTTTTTGTTTTGTCATATTTCCCTGATTCTTTGTGTTGGTGTCAATACATGATAAAGAAGCAAGCACTTCTCCCAATTTTTATGGACTGGCTTGACATAGAATCAGCCCAGGTAGAGATGCTGGGAGCCTCTCAAACCGTTTTTGTCTTTTGGTTTTTTTCGGCTGTGCTGTGTCTTCCTATCTGCACATGGGCTTTCTCTAGATGTGGTGAATGAGGGCTACTCTTCGTTGTGGTGCACGGGCTACTCATTGCAGTGGCTTCTCTTGTGGAGCACGGGCCCTAGGCATGTGGGCTCAGTAGTTGTGGTGCACAGGCTTAGTTGCTTCATGGCATGTGGGATCTTCATGGAACAGGGCTCGAACCCATGTCCCCTGCATTGGCAGGTGGATTCTTAACCACTGCATCACCAGGAAAGTCGTCTCAAACCATTTTGATGGATGTGCATAATTAATTTATTTTCAGTACTAATGTAAATGTGATTTTTCCAAATAAGTAAATTTATTTATTTGAAAATTATACATCTCACTATAGCAATATTATATACAGTATTAATACATATACAAGTAAAGTTTTTAAGAATGAAATAAAAATAAACAAAATTAGAAGTTCTAATATTTTTCTTACCTCCCCCAGTAAATCATCTTGCACACCATGGGATCCTCAATCAACATGAGGTTTTTCAAATGGCCCCTACCCAGGCCCTACCAGGACATTCTGAATCAGAACTTCTGAGGGTGGAAACCTGGCAAGGATACTTTGAAAAAGTTTCCCTGCTGATTCCCATGTGCACCTCTGGTTAAGAAATACAGATCTACAGATTTAAAAATTAGAGGCCTTAAAAACCTGTAACTAGTAGGCAAATGGCTACTCTGAGTTACAAAGAACAGACAATACAGGGAAATGTATAGCTTGATTAAATATCTGGATTATCACAGACCTCAAAAAACTTTGTTTTCTTCCCTCAACTCTGTATATTTCTTCCTCCATATCTGCCCTCTCCCTTCACTTTTTATTATAATTTTAACTTTTCTATTATAGACAGTAAGCATTCATTTTGAAAATAAATATAAGCAAAAAGAAGAAAATGAAAACTCATCTAGAATCCAACCATTACAAGATAACACAGTTTTATTTAGAGCCTTCCAGTTATTTATGCTAACATACATTTAAGAGAGGAATGATACTGTACACACTGTTTTTAACCTGACTATTTTTCACTTGGTAATTATATTTTTTATATAACAATAATAAGAGTAACAGTGATGAGATAACTGGTGCATGTAAATATGTTTTAATTGCATATTTCACTTGTTCATTGCCCATTATAGAAAAGTAATTGTCTTTTGTATATCAACCTTATATCCTGCATGCTTGATATACAGATATTCTCTGACTTTTATGATGTTTTGACATACAATTTTTTGACTTTACGGTGGTGCAAAAGTGACATGTACTCTGTAGAAACAATACTTTGAGTTTTGAATTTTGATCTTTTCCTGATCTAGTGATATGCAGTATGATACTCTCTTGTGATGCTGGGCACTGGCAATGAACCATAGCTCACAGTCAGCAATGTGATCACGAGAGTAAGCAACTGATACAATTACAATCTTTTCTGTATCTGTATAGCCATTCTTTTTTTTTTTAAACTTTCAATACACTCTTTGGTAAATCACATGAGATAGTAAACATTTTATTATAAAATAAGCTTTGTGTTAAATGATTTTGCCCAAAGGTAGGATATTGTAAGTGTTCTGAGTATGTTTATGGTAGGCTAGGCTAAGCTATGATTTTTGGCAGGTTAAGTGTATTAAATGCACATTTTACTTACAATATTTTCAACTTAGGATGGGTTTATCAAGATATAACCCCATTGTAAGTCAAGGGAGATCTATAATTGCTTATTCATTCCAGGAATGTTATTGGTTGATTCCTTCAGATTTCTGACACAGATGATTATGTTATCTACAAAATAAAACAGTATTATTTCTTCCTTCCCAATTTGTATACACTTTCTTCCTTTTTCTTGTCTTACTGAATTAGCTAGGGCTTCCAGTACAATGTTGAAAAGCAGTAGTGAGAAGTAACACTCTTTTATTTATTTATTTATTTATATCTTTATTTGAGTATAATTGCTTTACAATGGTGTGTTAGTTTCTGCTTTATAACAAAGTGAATCAGCTATACATATACATATATCCCCAAACTTCCTCCCTCTGTTGTCTCCCTCTTACCCTCCCTATCCCACCCTTCTAGATGTACGAAAAGCATGGAGCTGATCTTCCTGTGCTATACGGCTGCTTTCCACTAGCTACCTATTGTACATTTGGTAGTGTATATATGTCCATGTCACTCTCTCACTTTGTCTCAGCTTACCCTTCCCACTCCCCATGTCCTCAAGTCCATTCTCTAGAAACAATATTCTTGCCTCATTCCTGATCTTAGTGGGAAAGTTTGGAGTTCCATACTTTTACATATGATGTTAGATATAATTTTTCTTGTAGATAGTATTTATCAAGTTGAGGAAGTTCCTCTATTCTTAGGTTGCTGAAAGTCTTTGTTATGGATAAATGTTGGATTTTTTCAAATGCTTTATTTGCACTTATTGACGTGATTGTGTCATTTTTCTTCTTTAACATATTGATGTTTGGTCATATTGATTTTTGAATGTTGAAACATTCTTTCATACCTGCAATAAATCCCACTAGATAGTGGTGTATAATTATTTTTATACATTGTTGGATTTGATTTGCTAATACCTGGTTGAGAATTTTTACGTCTATGTTCCTTAGAAATAGTTGTCTCTAGTTTTCTTATAACCTCTTTGTTCAATTTTGATATAAAGATAATGCTGACCTTTTAGAATAAGTTAAGAGTATGCCTCTGCATCTCTATTAAAAAAAAGATTGTAGATAATTTGTATAATTTATTCCTTAAGTGTTTGGTTGAATTCACCAATGAATCCAACTGGGCCTGGTGTTTCCTGTTTTGAAAAGTTGTTAATTATTGATTTCATGTCTTTAATAGACGTAGGCCTATTCAAATTTTCTATTTGATTCTATGTGAGTTTAGGAAGGTTGTGTCTTTCAAGAAATTGGTCCATTTCATCTATGTTATCAAATTTGTAAGTGTAGAGTTGTTCCTAATATTCCAATATTATCTTTTTCATATTCTTTGGCTCTGTAGTGATTTTCCTTCTTTCATTTCTAATTTAATAACATTTATTTTTTCTCAGTTAACCTTGTCTAGAGGCTTTTCAATTTTATTCACCTTCTAAGAAGAAGCTTTTAAATTTATTGATTTTGTTTACTGATTTACTGTTTTAAATTTTATTGATTTCTGCTCAAATTTATTATTTCTTTTCTTCTTCTTACTTTGGATTTAATTTGCTCTTCTTTTTTAATTTCCTAAATAAAATCTTAGATTATTGATTTTAGACTCTCTTCTTTCCTGATATATGCATTCAGTACTGTAATTTTTCACTAGATATTGCATTTGCTACATCTTACAAATTTTAATAGGTTGTATTTTTATTTTCATTTAGTTCAAAATATTTTAAAATTTCTCTTGAGAGTTTTTCTTTGACCTATGTTTAATTTAGAAGTGTGTTTTTAAATCTCCAAGTATTGGGGAATTTTCCATCTATCTTTCTGTTATTGATTTCTAGTTTAATTCCATTGTGGTCTGAGAGCAGACATTGTATTATTTCTATTATTTGAAACTGTTAAGTTTTGTTATATGGCCCCAAATTAGTTCTATCTTGGTTAATGTTCCATGTGAGCTTGAGAAGAATGTGTAATCTGCTGTTGTTGGGTAGTTTATAGATGTCAATTTTATCCAGTTGATTGATGATACTGTTAAATTCAATTATATCTTTACTGAATTTCTGCCTGCTGGATCAGCCCATTTCTGATAGAGGGGTGTAAAGTTCTCAACTACAATAGTGGATTCATCTATTTCTCCTTGTAGTCCTAATATTTTTTGCCTCACATATTTTGACACTTTTTTGTTAGGTTCATACACATTAAGAATTATTATGTCTGGGGGCTTCTCTGGTGGTGCAGTGTTTAAGAATCTTCCTGCCAATACAGGGGACATGGGTTCGAGCCCTGGTCTGGGAAGATCCCACATGCTGTGGAGCAACTAAGCCAGTGTGCCACAACTACTGAGCCTGTGCTCTAGAGCCCGGGAACCACAACTACTAAGCACGTGTGCTACAAGTACTGAAGCTTGCGTGCCTAGAGCCTGTGCTCTGCAACAAGAGAAGCCTCTGCAATGACAAGCCCGTGCACCACAACAAAGAGTAACCCCCACTCGCTGCAACTAGAGAAAACCTGCACACAACAACGAAGACCCAATGCAACCAAAAATAAATAAATTAAATTAATTAATTAAAAAAAAGAATTATTATGTCTTCTTGGAGTACTGAACCTTTTTTTCAGTATTTAATGCCCTTCTTTATCCCTGATAACGTTCTTTGTTCTGAAGTCTTCTCTGTTTTATATTAATATCGTTATTCCAACTTTCTTTTGATTAGTGTCAGAATGAAGTATCTTTCACCATCCCTTTACTTTAATCAAGCTGTGACTTTATATTTAAAGTGGGTTTCTAGTAGACTACGTATAGTTGGCTTTTGTTTTTTTATCCACTCTTAAAATTCTTATCTTTTAACTGATATATTTAGTCCATTGTCATTTAAAGTGATTTTTGATATAGTTGTATCAATATCTATGATATTTGTTTGTTTTCTTGTTTTTAATTTAATTTTATTTCTTTATACAGCAGGTTCTTATTAGTTATCCATTTTATACATATTAGTGTATATGTGTCAATCGCAATCTCCCAATTACTAGAAGAAATTTGAAAAGAACTATAACAGATATGCTTACAAAGAATAAAAAATGAAATCCATAAAATGCTCTATTAAAACCACAGAAGGCAGTAAAAGTGTGGATGACAAAATAGGTACAAAGAACAAGGGCAACATATTCTTTGTAAGCATATCTGTTATACTTCTTTTCAAATTTCTTCTAGTAGTTCTCTCTCTCTCTCTGTCTCTGTCTCCGTCTTTGTGTGTATATATGTGTGTATATATATATATATGTGTGTGTGTGTGTGTGTGTGTGTATATATATATATATATATATATATATATATATACCAAGTATTGCCTCTCCAGTGTCCGTTGATTGATGAATTGATAAAGCAAATACATTCCCAAGTAATATTCCATTTTGTGTATGTGCACACACACACAGGAATATTATTCAGCCTTATAAAAGGAGGAAATCCTGCCACTTGCAAAAACATGGATGGACTTTAAGGGCATTATGCTAAGTAAAATAATTCAGAAAGAGAAAGCGAGTACCATATGATCTCATTTACCTGTGGAATCTAAAAAAGGAGACAAAAGAATTGATAGGTACAGAGAACAAATTGGTGGCTGCCAGAGGTGGAGGATGGTATGGGGGATGGGGGGTGAAATGGGTGGAGGTAGTCAAAAAGTACAAACTTCCAGTTCTAAAATAAATAAGTCCTGGGTATGTAATATACAACAGCATGGTGCCTATAGTTAATAATGCTGTATTGTATATTTGCAAGTTGCTAAGACAGTAGATCTTAAAATTTTTCATCAAAAGAAAAAAATTTGTAACTAAGTGTGATGATGGCTGTTAACTAGACTTATTGTGATAGTCATTTTGCAGTATATATCAAATCATTATGTTGTACACCTAAAACTAATATAATGTTATATGTCAATCATATCTCTATAAAAATATATTGCTTCCCTTAAATTAGTTCTATTATCTACTTTTGGAATCTGCATAATTTCTTTGGTTCTATCTTCTAGTTGCCTCTTCTACTGTATCTGATATTTTGTTTAACTCATCCAGTGGGTTTCTTTTTATCAATTCCTTGTTTTTTATGTCTAGACATTATTTCCCCCTAATATGCTTTTTTTGTGTGTAGACTATTTTTGTTTACTCATTTTGGGAATTTCATTTATTATTTATATATTTACTATATAGTTATTTCATGTTCTGCATCTAATAAGTGTAGTCCTGAGGGTATAAATGTGTGGATTTATTGCCTGAATGTTTTTGGTGATTTTTGTTGTTAAATGCATATTCAATTATTCTTAGTCTGTTAGAATTCCACATTGAGGAGATGCTTTTATTCTCACTGGGCTACTGGGAGGTTGTGGGTGGTAAAAACCTGGGACCACTTTAACTCCCTTTAAATCCCAGCTTTTGTGGGTGTCTTTTGATCAGTTTCCCAACACTGTCCGTTAGTTTCTTTTTTATTTATTGAGATATGATTTATATATAGTGCTGTTTGTGTTTAGGTTGTATAATGTGTTGATTTGATACATTTATATATTGCAATATAATCACCACAGTATTAGGTAACATACCTGTCATGTTACATAATTATCATTTTCTTTTCAGGTAAAGACATTTAAGATCTAGATTTATAGCAACTTTGAAATATATAATACAGTATGCATTAGATCTCCAGACTTATTCATCTTCTAACTGCAAATTTTTGTCCTTTGACCAATATCTCCTTAATTGACATACTCCCAACCCGTGATAATCACCATTCTATTCTTTATCTATGAGTTCTAAAATTTTAAATTTCACATATACGTGATATCAGACAGTATTAGTCTATCTTGGTCTGATTTCTCTCATTTAGCAATGCCCTCAGCATCCATCCATGTTGTTGTAAATGGAAGAATTTCCTTCTTTCTAATGGTGACAAGATTAAAACTATAAGGCTTTGATGAAAAAAAAATTGAAGAAGACTAAAACAAATGGAAAGATATCCTGTGTTTATGGATTGAAAGAATTAATGTTTTTAAAATGTCCATCCTGCCCAAAGCCATCTATAGATTCAATGAAATCCCTATCAAAATTCTCATGTCATTTTTCACAGAAATAGGAAAAAAATCCTAAAATTTGTATGGAATCACAAAATACCCCAAATAGCTAAAACAAACCTGAGAAAGAAGAGCAAAGACAGAGACCTCACACTTGTTGACTTCAAACTATACTACAAAGCTGTACTAATCAAGCATATGGTACTGGCATAAAAATAAACACATAGACAAATGGAACAGAATAGAGAGCCCAGAAATAAACTTCAACATATATGGTCAACTAATAGTCAACAAGGAAATCAAGAACACTCTGTGGGGAAAGAATATCCTCTTGAATAAATGGTGCTGAGTGACTAGATAACCATATGCAGACAAATGAATAGGATCCCTATCATACATTGATCACAAAAATTAATTTGAAATGGATTAAAGACATAAACACATGGTCTGAAAGTTAAATTCCTAGGAGAAAACACAGAGAAAAAGCACCTTGACTTTAGTATCAGCTATAACTTTTTGGATTTGACACCAAAAGAACAAAAACCAAAATCAATAACTGGGACTAGATCACTCTAAAAACTTCTGCACCATGAAAGAAATAATTGACAACGTGAAAAGACAACTGATGGAATGGAGAAAATGCTTGCAAATCATTCAGTTTCTTTATCATGCTATCACCTGTAGCACTGAGTTGAATATCCTCTCCCTGGGAAACACGAACTCTTGTGTTTTCTTGCTGCTCCTGCTCTGATTTGAGCTCAGTATGGCAGAGAGGGGTTATCTTGAAAGTTTTAGAAATCATCAGATATCAATTTATTAAATTAAAAAAAATTTGAAATGAGAGAACCTTTAAGAATATATTTTTCCATGTTTCATAAAACACAAAACTTTTCTTGACTCAGTGTTTCTTGATTTTTTCTGGAAATGCTTCCATTTCTTCTCATTTATTCAAAAATAACAATTTTTCTTAATATTTGTATCATTTCTCTTTTTGTCTTCACTGGTCTTGACATATGTTTCCTTATTTTATAATTCATCCAAAGAACCAGGCTTTATTGTCTTAATTATCTTTATTGTTTTTTTGGTTTTCTAATTCATTAGGTTCTGCTCTTATTTATTTCCTTCTATTTTACATGCATTCTACCATTCTCATGCCTATATTATTGTGATGATTCTATTATTTATTGTCATGTATGTCACATGTAATGCACAGTCCTTACATTGCCTGTATCTTATAATCATAGGGGAAGCCCACTTTCTAAATGTGTACTAGTCAATGATGTACCTGTTTTCTTTTTTAACTGTTGTTGTTGTTGTTTTTCAATATCTTAGGTTAAAAGCATAGCTCAGTAATTTTCAATAATTTTTCTTATTGTACGTATTCACTTAAAACCACAAATTTCCAGGGACTTCCCTGGCAGTCCAGTGGTTAAGACTCCACATGTCCAATGCAGCGGGCTTGGGTTCGATCTCTGGTCAGGGAACTAAGATCCCCCATGCTGAGGGGTGCTGCCCCCCCAAAAAAATAGTGCATAGGTTTTCTTTCTTGGCTATTTTTTCCAGGAATATATTTTTTTAGAAAATATTTTAAAAATTTGTTGCCTAGTACATGGCCAATTTTATAAATATTCCATATGAAAAGAAAACCTATTCTTTAATTGTTTCCAAGTGTCACTACTTTGCCATTAAATAAAATTCTTAATTGATTTGTTCAAATCATTTATATCTTCAGCAATGTTTTATTGACTCTGAATTATAAACAAATTTTGTTAAATATTTCCAACTTTGTAGATTTTTAAACAGTTTTTTTGTAACTCTGTCAAAGTTTTCTGGATATATTTTGAGGTATTTTTGTGATTGTTTCATATTCCTCTTGAATGGATCAATTTATCATGAATTAATTATCCTCTTTACCACTTATCATATTTTTATTTTCTTTAACATTTATTTGTTTGTGTGTTAGTTGGGTTTCCTAGAACTGGAGTCTGTGATGTGCAAGGGGTTTACTGAAGGAGTTCTCTGTGAGAAGAGATGGAAGCAGGATTGGACAGCAGAAGAAGTAAGGCCAAATGCAATTTCAGGAAATGTATAGTTTTAGTCTATTCCCATGATGATTTCTGTAGCGTGGATTGCACCACAGAGTTTACAATTTCTTGAAGCAAGGGGTCTGGGCTTTTATAACCACACATTAACCAGTCACTGGCCAGGGATCACCCACGAGGCTAAGGACAAACTTCTGAAGAAGGGTAGAGGTGCGAGCTATTAGCAGCCAATGCTACAACAACTGGAATGTTCAACTTAGTAGAGTGGATCAAGCAAAGACAGGAACTACTTTTGCTACAGTTTGATAACAATTCTGCCATAGCAGATGTCTTTTAGTTAGTAATTATCTCCTTGGTATATCTTTTCCTAACCATTTAATTCACCTTCTTTGCCACTTTATTATTGGTATATCTCTTGTTTAGCATTGGAAAACTCAGTACAAAATAGTGACTAGGAGCATTATTTCTGAAGTTATTCCACCTGAGTTTGAAACCACTTAGACAATTTAACAATTATAATAACCTGGGTAAAGTAATTAATATTTTAACCTCAGTTTCCTTCCTATAAAATGTGGGTTATAGTAATACCTACTTAATAGTGTTGTTGTGGGAATTAAAAGATTAATGTGAAGTATTTAGAAAATTATTGCTCACTATATGATAGATATTATTTCTGTTTTTCTAGTTAAAAAACTTAAAATTTTGCATACTCAACAAATTTTATAAAGTTAGTAAAAATCTTAATCCTCCTTAAATCTCACTAACTCTGTTTTTCCTCCATCAGTTTCTATGTTTTTATTGTCTAGGATTTAGTTTCATCAAGCATTTTTCATTCCCAATATTATTCTTTATTACGTTGAATTATTTTTGCAGTCAGTGGCTATATAAATTATTCTCATGTACAACTTTGTTTTAGCTCACCATTGTTTCTTGAATCCTAACATATCTTTTAGACCCAATTCCCACCTTACTGATGTATGCCTTTTTACTTTCTCACTCCCATGTTCTTCTGCATCTCCCCCACTCCCCCTCTCTCTAATTATCTTTCTTAACATAATTATGGGTAGATTTCAGGCTTTGGTGGGAGAACCACACCTTTGTCTTCTTTCTCTGAGTATTTCTCCCATTGAAATAATTCACTCAGTGCCACCCTAATCCCTTCAAATAATTTTTACAATGGGAGTGAAGGCCATATCATTGATTTGATTCTCATTGTAAAGATACCTTTTAATCAGCTTAGAACATTTCCTTTTTCAGGTTTTACCATTTGGGTTTGAGAAGTAGCTGTCTCTTCCAATACTATAAATACTTTGACTATTCTTTCAAGTCTCTTTCATTTCTGTCTTAAATTGGACTAGTTCATTTTTGAGTTTATCTCTTTTTTGTAATACCTTTGCAAATACAGCCAACAACAAGCAACACATGCTTTTGAAATTCTGTTTTCCAACCATTTCCTCTAGAATAACAATTTGACAAGGTACATGATTCATTTTTCACGTTATTACAGGGAAGACATTTGCATGATTTGCTACTGCATAACAGAGGTAACAACCTTTCTAGTCTCTGATTATAACTTATTTGCTGCCTATTGACCAACCAATAAGCCAGTGCCAAATATTTTGAGCTTTTCTCAAGAAGATTCCCATAACTTCAATTTCAGTTTATTATGTTGCAATAATGAACAATCCTACAGTCTCGTTGGCTTAAAACAACAAAGATTTATTTTTCTTGTTCACTTTACATTTTCATTGCAGTTGAATTGTGGCTCCTCTCTGGCCCCCACAGTGACAGAGTATCTATTAACTGGAGACTTATGGGTAACCATAAAAAAAAACAGAAATAACAGTAAAGCATGGCAAATTGAATACCAGTTCTTAATCTTCCACCAAAAGGTTATCACATTTAATTGTTTAAAGCAAGTCGTAAGGGCACACTTCAATCCAAAGGGATTAATCCAATTTGATTCACTAACTCCCTCATATTAAAAATGAGATTTGATGTCATTTCATGAATTTGAGTTATGTGGTTCTGAAATTTTTATAGTCCTTGATTTCAAAGAACAGATTCTATATTTATCCTTAGGTAGTAATTTTCTTGATATACTTATACATCTGTGCTTTTCACTTGTCTGTATTTTCCTGTCTTTTCATACTACTCTTCTAATATTTCTACACACCACAACAAAGGCAATCTTTTAGCAAGCTAAGTATTATAAACCTTGATGCCTAGTAGGGAAAAGGAGCTACCTGAGGTGAGAAAATTCCTGCTCAACCATCTGATATCATTCCAAAGCAATGAAGAGTGGTGTAAAAGAAAGGAAGCAGGATTTTGCAATAAGGAAATTTTATATTTGCTTAATATCTTAGTTTTCTTATGCCAACTAAATAGGACTCAAAGAAAAGACAGAGAGGAAACTTGCTCAAGCCTCTTAGATAGCCTCATCCAACGGAGGACAGACAGCAGAAACTAGAAGAAATACAATCCTGCAGCCTGTGGAACAAAAACCACATTCACAGATAGATAGAAAAGATGAAAAAGCAGAGGGCTATGTACCACATGAAGGAACAAGATAAAACCCCAGAAAAACAAACAAACAAAGTGGAGATAGGCAACCTTCCAGAAAAAGAATTCAGAATAATGATAATGAAGATGATCCAGCACCAAGGAAAAAGAATGGAGGCAAATATCGAGAAGATGCAAGAAATGCTTATCAAAGAACTAGAAGAATTAAAGAACAAACAAACAGAGATGAACAATACAATAACTGAAATGAGAAATACACTAGAAGGAATCAGTAACAGAATAACTGAGGCAGAAGTACGGATAAGTGACCTGGAAGACAGAATGGTTGAATTCACTGCTGCAGAACAGAATAAAGAAAAAAGGATGAAGAGAAATAAAGACAGTCTAAGAGACTTCTGGGACAACATTAAACATAAAAACATTCACATTAGAGGGGTCCCAGAAGGAGAAGAGAGAAAGAAAGTACCTGAGAAAATATTTGAAGAGATTATAGTTGAAAACCTCCTTAACAAGGGCAAGGAAAAAGCCACCCAAGTCCAGGAAGCACAGAGAGTCCCATACAGAAAAAACCCAAGGAGAAACACACCGAGACGCATAGTAATCAAATTGGCAAAAAATAAAGACAAAGAAAAATTATTTCAAGCAGCAAGGGAAAAATGACAAATAACATACAAGGGAACTTCTATAAGGTTAACAGCTGATTTCTCAGCAGATACTCTACAAGCCAGAAGGAAGTGGCATGACATATTTAAAGTGATGAAAGGGAAGAAACCACAAACAAGATTACTCTACCCAGCAAGGATCCCATTCAGATTCAATGGAGAAATCAAAAGTTTAAAGACAAGCAAAAGCTAAAAGAATTCACCACCAGCAAACCAGCTCTACAAAAAATGCTAACTTCTTTAAGTGGGAAACACAAGAGAAGAAAAGGACCTACAGTATGGAAACACAAAAGACCCCAAATACCCAAAGCAGTCTTGAGAAAGAAAAACGGAGCTGAAGGAATCAGACTCCCTGACTTCAGACTATACTGCAAAGCTACAGTAATAAAACAGTATGGTACTGGCACAAAAACAGAAATATAGATCAATGGAACAAGATAGAAAGTCCAGAGATAAACCCATGCACATATGGTCACCTTATCTTTGATAAAGGAGGCAAGAATATACAGTGGAGAAAAGACAGCCTCTTCAATAACTTGTGCTGGGAAAATTGGACAGGTACATTTAAAAGAATGAAATTAGAACACTCCCTAATACCATACACAAAAATAAACTCAAAATGGATCAAAGACCTAAATTTAAGGCCAGACACCATCAAACTCTTAGAGGAAAACATAGGCAGAACACTCTATGACATAAATCACAGAAAGATCTTTTTGACCCACCTCCCAGAGAAATGGCAATAAAAACAAACAAAAAAATGGGACCTAATGAAACTTAAAAGCTTTTTCACAGCAAAGGAAACCATAAACAAGATGAAAAGACAACCCTCAGAATGGGAGAAAATATTTGCAAATGAAGCAACGGACAAAGGATTAACCTCCAAAACATACAAGCAACTCATGCAGCTCAGTGTCAAAAAATCAAACAACCCAATCCAAAAACGGGCAGAAGATCTAAATAGACTTTTCTCCAAATAAGACATACAGATGGCCAAAAGCACATGAAAAGCTGCTCAGCATCACTAATTATTAGAGAAACGCAAATCAAAACTACAATGAGGTATCACCTCACACCATTTAGAAAATCTACAAACAACAAATGCTGGAGAGGGGTTGGAGAAAATTTAACCCTCTTGTACTGTTGTTGGGAATGTAAATTGATACAGCCACATTGGAGAACAGTATGGAGGTTCCTTAAAGAAATAAAATTAGAATTACCATATGACCCAGCAATCCCACTACTGGGCATATACCCAGAGTAAACCATAATTCAAAAAGACACATTCATCCCAATGTTCATTGCAGCACTATTTACAATAGCCAGGTCGTGGTACAACCTAAATGTCCGTTGACATAGGAATGTATAAAGTAGTTGTGGTACATATATACAATGGAATATTACTCAGCCATAAAAAGGATCAAAATTGTGTCATTTGTTGATACATGGATGAATCTAGAGACTGTCGTACAGAGTGAAGTAAGTCAGAAAGAGAAAAACAAATATCATATATTAGTGCATATATGTTGAAACTAGAAAAGTGGTACAAATGAACCAGTTTGCAGGGCAGAAATTGAGACACAGATGTAGAGAAGAAACGTATGGACACCAAGAGGGGAAAGCAGCGGGGGGGTTGTGGTGGTGCTGTGATGAATTGGGAGATTGAGATTGACTTATATTCACTAATATGTATAAAATGGATAACTCATAAGAACCTAGTGTATAAAAAAAATAAATAAAATATAATTCAAAGAAAAGAAAAGACAGAATTAAGTTCTAGGAAAGTGAAGCTCAAACAATTAAATGTACAGTCTTAGTGGAAGACACACCTTTTACCTTCCTATCACATTTGTTTACATCAGTTTAGCCAGATCTTACTCACTAGTTAAATTCATATGTCACCATCAAGATCAACATTCCTTCAGAGAACAGGTCACTTACATCTTTTGTGTACTTCTCAGTATATATCCTAATCATTTTTGGTTTTCAAAAGATAATTGTGGGTTAATTTACCTTCTAATATAAAGTAGATGTTCAATAGGTATTTCTCAATGACTTAATTTCAACTTATAAGATAATGTCATTTACAGACGTGTCATTTCTAAATTGTTCATTGAATTTGTAACTCCACTTTTGTATGCCACTATTGTTACATTTGACTTTAAGGTGAAACCACTTTACTCCATGGCTGATTCATTTGTTCTGAGGAGACTGAGGTACGCTTATTCATTTGGGAGTAAAACTATCAAGAATTAAAATGAAGTAATCTTGAGTTTGATTTTGAGTTGAGTTATAAAGGACTTGAAGTTTTTATATTTTAATAGGCAGCCCAATTTTTTTTATTACTCTTATAACCATTTTATTACATTTGTGTGTTTTTAACTGAGATGTAATTGGCATATAATGTTTAAGGCATACAACCAGTTGATTTGATACATTTATATAATGTGATGTGATTACCTCTGTAGCACTACCCATCATCTCTATCACATCACATAATTATCATTTCTTTTGGTGGTGAGAATATTTATATCTAGTCTCTTAGCAATTTTGAAATATATCATACAGTATTATTGAGTATAATCACAAGGCTGTGTGTTAGATCTTCAGAATTTATTCATTTTCTAGCTGCAAATTTTTACCTTTTGACCAACATCTCCCCAATTCCCACCCCACTCCTGCCCCTGGTAACTACCGTTCTTCTTTCTGTTTCTGTGAGTTCAGCTTTTACAAATTCCAGATGTATGTGATATTACACTATATCTGTCTTTCTCTGTATTAAGCAGCCCCATTCTTGATTTAGCTTTCTCCAAGTTGTCTCAGAAATGATGAAGCAGGATTTTGTCTCTCCAATGTTACTTTCAGTCTTTTTACTATGGTAATTTAGTACTTGGAATCTGATGTATCTGTCAGTAGAGAACCCTTTCTCTGTACCTGTTTAATCTCTAAAGTAAATTATCTTCATACTCAATTAGTGGGCCTGGAATTTTTTCCCTGCAGGCACCCAATTAAGAAGAATAAAACTAAAGTCATGATTTATGTGGCTTGATGTTATAAAATGCCTTTGATATATCATAATTTTCTTAATTTAAAGTGATGATATTTCTTCTTCTGAGATTTCTTTTCAGCCTCTCTCTGTTCAATAATAAACACTCATATTTTTACAAGTAAAGAGGGACATGCTTTTGTACAAAGTGAAAATTTCAAGAAAGACTGTTTTTCAAGTAGTGTATATAATTTTAAGTAAATAGTTCAATTTTGCTCACACATCCATGAGTGTATTTAACTACACACATCCATCTAAATAATATTAAACTTATCCTACTGAGTTAAGTCTTATTGACACAGTGTCTTAATTTTTTCAGAAAGCTTTACTTCTCCATTCCTTCTGTTTTAAAATAAAAGGAATGATTTCACATGCTTTTCACATTTTAAGAACATTATATTAACATTTTGAGGAAAGCTTCTACTTCAAGTTAACTCTCTAGAGCTGTGTCTTCCTTTGTAGTTCACACATAATTGCCTGATTGACAAAATATTTGTAGTGGACCATATCAAATAACATACTTCTATAGTTTTATTTTGATATACCTATATGAAGTCTAATATAGGTAGACTTTTCTCTTAATGGTGTTGTATTAGTTCATTTTGTGATGTTTCTCATGGTTTTAATGGGATTGCCCAAATGTTTGTTTTTCTAAAAAAAAATATTTTAAGGTATTTAAATACCTTATACAGTAAGATATACCTTATGAGTAAGATAGCCTTAGGAGAAGGTTCATTCCTCATGATTCCTGGGGACTGAAATCATACATAATTATTCTTCAAAGTACTTCATATAACACAAATGACATATAATAAATAATAATTCATATTCTGACAGGTAAAGAACCTTAGCTTCCTTTGGCTGCAGCCACTTTGAGATGGAGCTAAAGAATTTTTAGCTTTCAAATATTTGAAAAGAATATAATCTAAGTTTGCCAGGGTCACAAAAATATTATAGACATGTGAAGGTACTTACTTGATAAAATTCCAGGAAGCAATTTTTTTTAAGTCATGATATCTGATAATCAGTCAGAACCTTTTGATTATAAATAATTCTCTGAATCTTGAAAACACTCTTGTGAGGAATTGTATCTATTGATCAAGATAGAATATATATATATGTACAGCAAAATTATTTGCTTTTTAACTAATTTTTTGAGATATCTATAGATATATATAATTATAATTTACATATTAACTAAGACCACACAATGAAATTGACTTTATTCAGGAAAGGAAATGTACTTTTCACAATTAAGTTTTTCTAAACCTCTTATAAGATGTTTTCCTTTTAAAGCATCAACACTAAAAATGTGACTCAGAATTACAAGATCTGGCATCCGTTACTAATCACGGCTGACTTAGCCTGAGGTTAAAATGTGATATAGGCGAAGTTTGTTTCCAGTGTTCCATATGTTGAGAAAGTAAGCAGTTGTCTAAATAGTATGACAGGAGCACTGCTAGATAAAGCTATTTCTCAGTTCCAAAACATCTCAAGTTACGTTGTTAGAAATTGCCCTTTATGGTTGTTGTTATTTTAAATTATTTGCATTTTTAATTGGAAAATAAATGTATCTACATGGTGAAAATACAGACATTACAAGAAAATACACCAGGGAAACTAAATATCACTTACTATTCAGAAGATTAATTGTTAGATCCAAGTTAAGCCATGGGAGAAGGCTATTTACATAAAAATGGAAAACGAATCTAGACCATCAAAACACTGACTTGGGATTGAGGGAATAAAAATGAGGAAGGGTAAAAAAAACAAAGAATAGCTAAGGAATTATACTAAAGAAAACCTCACTACACTGTAGTACTCCACTCACACCTACACTCCTGAGATTGTGTTTCTTGCTCTGAAATATTCTCTTTACAAACCAGATTTTCCCACCAAAACTTGTCAATCTTGTCTGTATACCAATCATGCTAATGTCAGGAGCTAGGCTAGGTGATATAATAAAATACTGATTCCTACAAATGCATAATATATATACATATGTACAATATGACACATTGAACATTTCTTTGTGTTTTCAGTAAGTTCTGTTAACTCAGCACGTCCAAAACTTAATTATATTCAACTAGCTTTTATCTCATTACTATTACATATATTTATATATTTTCACATCTATGTAATCCCTCACTATGCTGTAAACTCTTTGAAGGCAGGCATTTGATTTTTATTTCCTTTGGCATAGCTAGCAATTATATATATAACAATACATTTATAACAATACAATTGTATAATAATACAATTATAAAAATTACATCAGTGTAGATTCCCAGAATGTCGATTCTTTTACTCAGAACTCTTTGAGTATCTACCATGTGCCGAGCACTTTGCTTTATACCAAGATAATAAATCCCACTCCTCAAGGAATTCACAGTTTAGCAGGCAGAATTGGAGGGTGGATGCTAAATCAATAGCTAAATATAAAGGAATATTGTCTTCTAGGAATACAGAGTACAGACACTTAACCTAGCATAGAATAATGTCAGGGAAGGCTTCCTAAAGGGGGTGACATATGTATAAAATCCTGAACTTTAAACCATAACTAGAAGTTAATGATTTAAAGGGAGCTTGATGTTAGAGATTTCTGGCAGAGAGGTTAGGTTTAGCGAAGACATGTAGTAAGAAGCAGATTACTTTCTTCTTTGCAGGGGGGAGGGAGGCCATTAAATATGGAAAATTTCAAACATATACCAATGTAAAGAGAATAGCAATGAAAAAGCATATGTACCTATAATTCAACCTCAAAAATTATCAACACATCACTAATCAATTTTTATCTACACTCCACTCCTCCCCACACCTGTCTCATATTGAAGTAAATCTCAGACTTCATATAATTTCATAAATGAACAGTTTTGTACATTTCTGTAGAAAATAATAACTCTTACACTCTTGCCAAAAAAACCCTATTAAGGTGGTGTTTTAATGTCTTGGGTCATCTTGTGGCTAATATGTGGGAGGTAACACATTGTAATTGCTGTAGTTATTCAAGGAGTACCTACATCTCACTAAGAAACTACCTCTTAGTTTGGACCTGGATCACTGAAGCCTGAAGACCTTTAAATCTTGAGGCTTAAAGGCATTGGTAGGCTTTGGTGACTTTAACTTATTAAAACTCATTCTTCTTCTGAGTCATACCTTTCTTCTTTTCTAAAGCTATGTGATGGTTAACTTTATGTGTCAATTTAGTTAAACGCTAGTACCCATCTGTTTGGTCAAACACCAGTCTAGATGTTGCTATGAAGGTATTTTTTAGATACGACTAATATTAAATCAGTGAACTTTAAGTAAAGCAGAATACCCCCAATAATGTGATTGGACCTCATCTAATCAATTGAAGGCTTTAAGAGAAAAGACTAAGTTCTCCTGAGAAAGAAGGAATTTTTCCTGGAGGCTGACTTTGGACTCAAGGCTGCAACATCAATGCTTGCCAGAATTGGCAACCTGCCAGCCTGCCCTGCAGATTTGGAACTTGCCACCTCCACTAATTGTGTAAGCCAATTCCTTTAGTTAAATCTCTCTCCCTCTCTCTCTCTCTCTCTCTCTCTCTCTCTCTCGACAGATCTATCTTTCTATCTATCTATCTAAATATATATAGATATAGATAGATAGACATAAGTATATAGATATAGATAGATAGAGATAGAGATACAAATGAGTTTTCTGATTTTATTCTTTTATTTCTGATATTAATTCTCTAATTTGATTAGATTTTAAGGCACTAATGACTATTTTTAGTAGTAAAGAGAGCACTGGTAGTCTGTGGCATGATGTGGCAATAGAGTTACAGAAAATATTACAATTGGATACTCCTAATAAAAAACAATTTTCAGAGTGACCATGCATTTGACACTTTGTAACATCTTTTACAAATTTATGAATATATTGAGATTGGATGGCTGCTCCTAATTGTGCTGGATAAAGTGAGGAAAGAAAAGTTTGAACTCATGAATTCTAATTTCTAGCTCAAATGCCCCATACCTGACATAAAACTTTCTATGTCTGCTTGGAAGAAATTCTAACTATATATTCTCTAACTATAGCTCTGAGATTGCTGAAAACCAAACCCAGAGTCTCATCTTATGAGCAGCTAAATTATAACATGAATTTAATTTCCATTCTCAAGTTTTATGCTACTAAAGTGAGGGCATTGACTAGGAAGGAATAAGATCCCTAAAGTTGGGATGTATGGAAAGATACTGATGAAGCTGAAGACACCAAACCCCTAAATTCTGATTAATCTTCACTGTAAGTAGAAGCAGCTATTCCACCCCATGCCTGAGGATGTTAGCCCTGCTTTTCCTGAGGAAACTGTAACTGATTCCACTGAGTTAGTTGCCTTGCAACACAACAAGGATTTTTCTCATAACCCATCCACAAAACCCTTCTTTGTTTCTGGAACTATAACTATATTCAAGTCCAAGAAGGCTATGAAAAGTGAGGTACAAAATGTTACCCATAAGGAGGTACACTGAACTCCAAAAGAACTACATGATTTTCCAATTGATATGGATGGAAATCTGGGGACTATGTGTGGAAGTGGGTATTAAGGATGTGAACAATAATGTAAAAAACATAAAACTGCATCAGGACCAATTTATTAACATGGGCCCAATGAACTGAGATCCTGGGTTTAATGTTGCAGGACAAGGGATTAGGAGGGGGTATAATAGTTTATTTGATTGGATATCAGAGTCAAAACAGCAATCAGAATAGTCTGACTTGTAGAGATATATGACATTGGCTACTTGATCTTGATGTTCCTAAAAGTGAAACAGATGAAAAGTCAACTAAATCGTTACTTAATCTGCATAGTGGAAGTGTCAAGTGAGAAAAAGTCTAACTTGAATCATAAAAACAGAGGAGAATGACGTCTCAATTGATTCCCACACCTGAAACTTATAAAATATTATATATCAACTATACCTCAATAAAAAATAACAAAAAGAAATAGACATATTTAACAACTGGTAGAATCCCCATATTGGTTTCCTGACATATGGAGTGATTGTTATACAGTGGGAAAGGCCAAGTGGAAACCATTATAAGTTCCTATATCTAGGAAAATTTAAAACAAAAGCAATACTGCATTCCTGAAGAGACTGAAGACATTAGTGCCACCATCAAGGACTTGAAAACTGCAGAGGTGATGATTCCCTCAACACTTCCATTTGATTGGACTATGTGGCCTGTGCAGAAGATAGATGAATCTTGGTGAATCACAGTGAATTATCATAAGCTTAACCAGGTGGTGACTCCAATTGCAGCTACCTTACCAGATAAGGTAGATGTGGTCTTATTGCTTGAGCAAATTAATATATTGCCTGATACCTGTTATGCAGCTATTCATTTGCCAAATACATTTTTTCCATTCCTATAAAGAAAGACCACCAAAAACACTTTGCTTTCAGCTGACAAGTTCAGAAATACACATTTATGGCCCTATTTCAGAAACATTTCAACTGTCCAAATAATAGAAAAGATCAAGGAAACCAAAAGCTGTTTTTTTGAAAAGACAAACAAAATTGATAAACCTATAGCCAGACTCACTAAGAAGAAAAGAGAAAAGACCCACATAAACAAAATAAGAAATGAAAGAGGAGAAATAACAACAGATACAGAGAGATTCAAAAAATCATGAGTACTATGAAGTTATATACCAACAAATTATAAAACCTGGAACAAATGAACAAATTTCTAGGAACATAAAATATTCCAAGGCTAAATCAAGAAGAAACAGACAATTTGAACAAACCTATCACTAGAAGTGAAATTGAGTTTGTAATAAAAAATTTGCCATCAAACAAAAGTCCAGGACTGTATGGCTTCACAGGGAATTCTACCAAACATATAAAGAAAAACTAATAGAGATATAAATATCTCAAATTATTTTTTAAAATTGAAGAGGATGGAATACTCTCAAATTCATTCTACAAGACACCCATTGTCCTGATTCCAAAACCAGAAAAGGACACTACAAAAAAAAGAAAATTACAGGCCAATATCACTGATGACTATACATGCAAAAATCCTCAGCAAAATATTAGCAAACTGAATCCAACAGTACACAAAAAGGATCATACATCATGATCAAGTTAGATTTATTCAAGGGTCACAAGTATGGTTCAACATTTGGAAATCAACCAATGTGATACAGCACATTAACAAAAAGAAGGATAAAAATCACATGATCATCTCAACAGACAGAAAAAGCATTTGATAAAATTCAACATCCATTTATGATAAAAACTCTCATCAAAGTGAGTATAGAAGGAACATATCTCAACATAATAAAGACCATTTATGACAAATCCACAGCTAGCATCATAGTCTTCCATGGAAAGCTAAAATCCTATCCTCTAAGTTCAGGAAAAAGGCAAGGATGGCCACTCCTGTCAATCTTTTTTAACATAGTATTGGAAGTCTTAGGCATAGCAATCAGACAAGAAAAATAAACGTTATCCAAATTGAAAGGGAACAGGTAAAGAAGTCACTATTTGCAGAGGACATGATACTTTACATAAAGAACCCTAAAGACTCCACTCAAAAACTATTAGAACAAATAAATGAATTCAGCAAGATAGCAGGATGCAAGATTAATATACAGATATCTCTTACATTTTAATACACTAATATTGAAATAACAGAAATAGAATTTTTTTAAATCTTATTTGAAATCACATCAAAAAGAATAAAATACCTAGGAATAAATTTAACCAAGGTGGTGAAAGATCTATATTCTGAAAACTGTAAAGCATTGATGAAGGAAATTGAAGATGACAAAAATAAATGGAAAGATATCCTGTGCTCTTGGATTAGAGGAACTAGTATTGTTAAAATGGCCATGCTACTCAAAATAATCTAGAGATTTAATGTAATTTCTATCAAAACACCCATCACATTTTTCACAGAACTAGAAAAAAAATTCTAAAATTCATATGGAACCACAAAATACTGAGAATTGCCAAAGCAATATTGAGAAAAAAGAACAAAACTGAAGGTATCATGCACCCTGACTTCAGACTATACTACAAAGCTACGGTAATCAAATTAGTGTGCTATGGGCATGAAAACAGATACATAGATCAATAGAACAGAATAGAGAGCCCAGAAATAAACCTACACGCCTATGATCAATTAATCTATGACAAAGGAAGCAAGAATATACAATGGAGAAAAGACGGTCTCTTCCATAAGTGGTGCTGGGAAAACTGGACAGCTACATGTAAAACAATGAGACTAGAACATCTCCTCACACCATATACAAAATAAACTCAAAATGGTTTAAACACCTATATGTAAGACCTGAAATCATAAAACTCCTATAAGAGAACATAGGCAGAAAATATTTTGACATAAATAATAACAATATTTTCTTGGGTCATCTCCTAAGACAAAAGAAATTAGAGCAGAAATAAACAAATGGAACCTAATTAGATTTAAAAGCTTTTGCACAGCAAAGAAAACCATACACAAAATGAAAAGATAACCTACTGAATGGGAGAAAATATTTGCAAATGATGCGAGCATTGAGGGGTTTATATTCAAAATATACAAACAGCTCATATAACTCAATATAAAAAAAAATACAAAGTGGGCAGAAGACCAGAATAGACATTTTTTTTCAAAGAAGACATACAGATGGCTAACAGGCACATGAAAAGATTCTCAACATCACTAATTATTAGAAAAATGCAAATCAGAACAGCAATGAGATATCAATTCACACCTGTCAGAATTGCTATCATCAAAATGTCTGCAAATAACAAATGTTGGTGAGGATGTGGAGAAAATGGAACCATTGCACACTGTTGGTAGGGAAAGTAAATTGGTGAAGCCGGTATGCAAAACAGTATGGAGGATCCTCAAAAAAATAAAACTAGAACTACCATATGATCCAGCAATTCTTATTCTGGGTATATATCTGGAAATAAAACACTAATTTGAAAAGGTATATGCTCCCCAATGTTCATAGCAGCACTGTTTACTATGGCCAATACATGGAAGCAACCCAAGTACCCATCAACAGTTGATTGGATTCAGAAGATATGGTATATGTACACAGTGTAATATTACTCAGTCACAAAAAAGAATGAGATACTGCCATTTGCAGCAACATGGATAGACCTAGAGAATATTATGCTTAGTGAAATATAAGACCAGGAGTGACAAATAGCGTATGATATTAGTTATATGTGAAATCTAAAAAATAATGCAAATGAATGTATATGCAAAGCAGAAACAGACTCAGAAATATAGAAAACAAACTTGTGGTTACCAAAGAGGAGAAGAGGGAAGGGAGGATGAACAAATTAGGGATATGGGATTAACAGATACAAACTACTATTTATAAAAAATATAAGCAACAAGGATATACTGCATAGCACAGGATATTATAGCCATTATCTTGTAATAACCTATAATAGAGTATAAACTGACTGCAGAAACACTGAATCACTGTGCTGTACACTTGAAACTAACATAATATTATGAATCAACTATACTTCAATAAAAATAATAAATAAATAAATAAGAAATATTTTAACTCTCCACATCTACATCTTAATGTATTTTGCAGGGATCTTGATCTCCTTTCCCTTCCACAAGATCACTGGTCCATTATACTGATAACATTATGCTCATAAGACCAGTGATCAAGAAGTAGCAACTACTCTAGACTTACAGTGAAGACATTTGTGCATCGGATGGTGGGAATTAAATCTGAGAAAACTTCAGTGTCTTTCTATGTAAGTGAAATTTCTAGAAGTCCAGAGGTGTAGTGTATGTCAAGATGTCCCTTCTAAGTTGAGGGATAAGTTACTTTATCTGGCTCCTCCTACCACCAAAAGAGAGACACAGCACCTAATGGGCCCCTTTGAATTTTGGAGGCAACATATTCCTATTTGGGTATATTACTCCAGCACATTGACTGAGTGACCTGAAGAGATACAAATATTGAGTGGGGCCTAGAACAAAAGAAAGCTGTCCGAAAGGTCCAGGCTGCCTATAAATCTGTTCTTCCACCTGGGCCATATGGTCCAACAGACTCAGTGGTGTCTGAAGTGTCAGTGGCAGATAGGGGTGTTCTTTGCAACCTTTTGAAAGCCTCAAGAAGTAAATCACCACACAGACCCTTAGGGTTTTCTAAGAAAACCCTACTGTCCTCTGAGAAACAGCTCGTGGTCTGCTACTGGGCCTTAGGAGAGACTGAATATTTAAATATAAGTTAGCAATTTACCAAGCCATGTGAGCTACTCATCATGTACTGGTTATTATTTGACCTACAAAGTCATGAATTTGGCCATGAACAGCAGCACTCCATCATCAAGTGGAAATTATATGTAGAGTCAGGCCCCAGCAGGCCCTTAGGGCACAAGTAAGTTACATGAAGAATTGACCCAAATGTTCATGGTCCCCACTCTTGTACACTACTTTATCTCTCCCAGCTATATCTATGGTCTCATGGGGGAATTCCCTATGATTAGTTCAAAGAGGAAGAGAAGACCCAGGTCTAGTTTACAGATCGTTCTCTGTGATATTCAAGCACCCAGCCCCCATAAATGGACAGTTGTAGCACTCCGGTTCCTTTCTGGATCATCCCTGAAGGATAATGGTAAAGGGAAATCCTCTGGGGAAATTTCCATACAATGCACCTGGTTGCTGACTTTTCTTGGAAGGAGAAATGTCCTGATGTGCAATTTTATACTGGCTCATGAGCTGTGACCAATGGTTTGGCTGGATGGTCAGGGACTGGCAGGGAACATTATTGGAAAAGTTAAGATAAGGGAATTGGAGAAAGAGTTATGTAGATAGATACCTCTGAAAGGGCAAAAAAAAAAAAGATATTTGTGTATCATGTGAATGATCATCAGAGGATCACCTTAACAGAGGAAGATTTTAATAATCAAATGGGTAGTATGACCCATTCTGTAGATACTGGTCAACCTCTTTCTCTAGCCATCCATGACATCACCCAATGAGTTCATGAACAAAGTCTCCAGAGGATACTTTAGCAGGGATAGGATTTATGCATTGGCTCAGCAACATGGACTTTCATTCATTAAGGCTGGCCTGTCTATGACCACTGCTTAATGTCCAATCTGCCAGCAGCAGAGACCAACACTGAATCATGATATGGCACCATTGCATCATTTCTCATTGTGATCAGCGCTCTACCTGGTGTATTTGTAAATACGAGCTATGAACAGGTGACCAGTTACAGAAATGAAAGCTGTAACTATCATGAGTATTTCCTCCTTATTTCCTTATGAATATAATTGTGTATGTGTGTGTATACAAATATCTTTGTTTTCTTCCCTCTCTTGTCACTCTATCATGTAACATACAATGTGTAGACTTTATGTCATGATATTTAAATATTGTTAACTTTACATTATTGTATTTAAGTTGTGGAATATTAACTAGAGTAAATGTCACTCAAGGACTTTACCTCCTCTTCTGGGGAAGGAGTTAGTAAGTTTTCAGTGGTACACAGGATAGCTGTATCCTATTAGGCAGAATCATCACCTTTTTATTGTACTTTTCTGGAAATCGAAGGAGATGCATATGGGTGCCAAATTGACAAGAGGTGTAATGGTTAATTTTATGCATCAACTTGACTGGGCCATGGAGTGTCTATATTTGGTCAAACATTATTTTGGATGTTTCTGTGAGGGTGTTTTTGCATGAGATTAATATTTAAATCAGTAGACTGAATAAGACAGATCACCCTCCTTAATGTGAGTGGGCCTCATTGAATCAGTTGAAGGTCTGAATAGAAGAAAATGAATGACACTCCTCTAAATAAAGAAGGATTTTTCCTGCTTGATTTCCTTCGAATGGGTACATCTGCATCTTGAGCCTGCCAGCCTTCAAACAGCAACTGCATCTTTAGGTCTTCTGGTCCTCCGTCCTTTAGACTTCAGACAAATACATCTTATTGGTTCTATTTCTCTGGAGTAAACTGACAAGTACATTGTATACTTGGAATCATACAATATGTAGCTTTTGGTGAATGGCTTCCTTAACTCAGCATAATGCCTTTGAGATTCCACCAAGCCATTTCATTATACCAGTAGTTCATTCCTTTTTTTTCTAAGTGGTATTCCATTGTATGGAAGGACACTTGGGTTGTTTCAAGTTTTGGGCAAATACGAATAAAGCTGCTATAATCATTCAGCTTTTTTGTGTGTGAACTTATGCTTCTTCAGGCATAAGTCCAAGGTAGAGACTAATTACCATGAATGTTTAACTTATAAGAAACTGCCAAACTATTTTACAGAGAGGCTTTACTATTTTGCATTCCCATCAATAATGAATGAGTGTTCTGGTTACTCTGTGTCCTTAGTGGCAAATGATATTAACGATTTCCTTTTAACCATTTAGATAAATGTGTAGAGGTATCTGATCATGCTGATCATGGTTTTAATCAATGGCTAATAATATTGAACATCTTTTCCTGTGCTTATTTGCCATCCTTATAACTTCTTTGGTGAAATGTTCAAGTTTTTTGTCCATTTTTAATTGGATTCTTGTTTTTTTCTTGTTGAATTTTGACACTTCTTTATATATTCTGTATAGATTTCCTCTGTTGGATATACATTTTGTAAAATTTTCTCCTATGCCAGCAATTTGTCTTTTCCTTTTTATTGTGTATTTTGCAGAGCAAAATTCTTAAGGTTTTTGAAATCCACATTATCAGCTTTTTCTTCCAGAGACGGTGATTTTTGTGTCACAAAATTTTTCTCTTATGTTTTATTCTAAAAATTTTTAAATTTTATGCATTACATCTAGATATACAGTCTATCTTGAATTAATTTTTATATAAAGTATGGAGTTTAGATCGAAGTTCTCTGTTTTCAGCATTTGTTGAAAAGATCATACTTTCCCCATTGAATTTCTTTTGCAGCATTGTAAAAAAAAATCATGTAATTTGAAGCTTTATTTTTAGGTGAGTACACATGTAGGTTTGTTATATCTTCTTGTAGAATTGACTCATCATTTTGTAATGTCCCTCATTAACCCTGATAATTTTCTATGCCTTAAAATTTAATTTTTCTGATATTAATATAACCACCTCATCTTTTTTTGATGAATGTGTGTATAGTATACCTTTTCCCACCCTTTTAATTTTAATCTTTCTATATTATATTTCAAGTGCATTTATTGTGGAGAGCATATAATTGGGTCATATTTATTCATCTGGTAATCTCGGTAATTTAATTGATTTGTTTAGATGATTTTAACTTAACGAAACTTTATGTGTTTAGATTTATGTTTACCATTTTAATATTTGTTTTCTCTTTGCTCCCTTTCCCTCTTTTCTTCCTCCTATTGGTTTATTTGAATACTTTCTTTAATGTTGAATTTTTACTTATCTGTGGTGTTTTTGTCTATATCTCTTTGCATAGTTTTTTAGTGGCTGTTTAGTATTAAATGTATAAATATTATATATATGCTTAATTTTTGTAGTCTAATTTGAATCAATATTTTACCACTTCAATTGCACTATAGAAGACTTACATCATATAGTGTCCTTTATACTCTCCCCTTATGTTGTAGTTATTTTATATATTATCTACATACCTTGAAAACCCCATTAGATAGTGTTATATTTTTTGCTTGTAACTAAAAATCTATTTTAAAGAAGTCAAGATAAGAAGAACGTCTATTATATTTACCTAGATATTTAACATTCTGTTTGTTCTTCTTTAATTCCTGATGTTCCAAGTTTCCTTCTGGAATCATTATTTTTTCTGTCTGAAGAAATTTCTTTAGTAATTTCTTTAGAGCTGGTCTGCTGGCAACAAATTCTGCTAGTTTTCTTTCTTTTGAAATTCTTTTTGTCTCAGTTTTATTCCTGAAGATTGTTTTCCTTGGATGTAGAATTTTGAGTTGACAGTTATTTTCTTTCATCATCAGCCTCAGTTTAAAAATGTTTTGCCTCTTTCTTATGGTCTCTGGTTTTGGGTGAAAACTTTTCTGTCATTCATATCATCATTACCATATAGATTATTCTCTGACTTTTGTTTTCAGTAATTTGGTTATGATCCATCTGGGCAAGGACTTTTTTTGTGGGGGAGATTATCCTCTTTGTAATTTGCTTAGCTTTTTTAATCTGTAGATTTATGTATTTTATCAAGCAATATATTTTTCAGCCATTTTTTTCTTCAAATGTCTTTTCAGCAGTGTACTCTTTCTCCTCCCTTTCTAGGAATCCCATAACACAATCATTAGACCTTTTGTTGGTGCTCCACAGATTCTCTAAACCTCTGTTTCTATTTTCACAATTTTTACTGTATTGTTCAGATAGGATATGTTCTATTGACTTATTTATCTTCAAGTACCCTTACTCTTTCCTCTTATATATATTCTGTCATTAAGTCCATCTAGTGTCATTTTTAGTTATTGTATTTTTCAATTCTAAAATTTCCATTAAGTTCTTCATTATATCTTCTATTTTTTTCTTGAAATTTTCTATTTTACCATTTGTTTGTAGAGTGTTCATGATTACTTATTCAAGCATTTATATAATAATTGCATTAAAGTCTTGATCAGACAATTTCAACATCTGTTTTATCTTGTTGGTGTTTCATTATTTTCCCATGGAAACTGATATTTTTGTAGTTCTTCATATGCCAAGTAATTTTGAACTGTATCATGGACATTTTGAACAATACTTTTGTTGCTCTGGGTCTTGTTTAAATTCTGTGGAGCAAGTTGATATTATTGTTTTAAAAGGAAATTGATCTGTTTCATTCAGGCTGCAAGTTACAAACTGCTTTTCATGGACTGTGGTTTCAGTGTCGGTTCTTTATCCAAAGGCTTTACAGTGTGATTTGGATTTGTCCTGCATATCTGTCACCCAGTGGTCAGTCCAGGGCATAAGTGGAGATCTATGTTAGCTCAGTTTTCAAAAGTTTTGTTATGCTAATTTAGATTTGACATGCTCAGGTCATGGGTGAACTCAGGAGTTCACAAACAGATTTGTAAGTTTGCTTTTCTGAACTTTTCCCTTTACACTGTCTCCCAAGAATTTTCAGTTCCCTGGGGTTCTCCTTTATAGTCATGTGGCCAGAAACCACTCACTTCTGAAATTATAGTTCAAGAATGGGAGAAGTGAGAGAGAGAGGGAAAGAAACAGTGTTTGGCTTTGCCCTCTTGCTGCAGCTCCACCTAATGTAGAAGAATATTTCTTATCTTAAGAATTTTGGCTCTGTTAAGCTCCCATTGCTGGCTACTATCGCTGCTGTTTGGTATTGCCTGGGGCTGGGGCCCAAGAGAAAAGAGAAAAAGGAGAGAAAAACAAAGGCGATCTTGTTTCCTCTCTTTGAGCCTCAGAAGTTCACTTTCTCATTCTTAGAGCCAAGTTTACCCTGGATTTTTTTACCTCTGTGTTCACTTATATATTATGTATTGCATGAATTTGGACCAGGGGATACTGTAAGGAAGAAATGGTAAACTCACTGCCAGTTAGTGATTCTTCATATGCTGGTGTATTTCCCTTAACTGCCTGTTGCTATTCACTTTTAAGCATTCTCTAATAGCTGGGCCATGCATTTTGTTATAGCTGCATTCAATGGGAGAGTAAGGTAGTGTGTGTTTATTCCATCTTACCCCAAACTGAAACTATCTTAAAGTTATATTTTAATGCTAAATATCCTAATCCAGTTGCATGAATTAAGTTTCTGGACTGGTGAAGAGTTAGGAAAAATTTTATTCCTTCAATCATTCATTTATTTGTTTATCCGATGTTCATTGAGTCCCTGCTATGTGCCAAATACTATTCTAATTATTAGGGTTATAGCAATGAATAAAACAATGACTCTATTACAGATGTTTTTTATTTTAGTAAGAGAAGATAGACAACAAAAAAAGCAAATAAAAATATATTATGCAGCAATAGAGTTTGAAGAAAAATAAAGTAGTATATGCTTTTGTTAGGGTTAGGCTGTTGTCTGTAGGTGGTTAGGAAAGACATCCTCAATGAGGTGAAAATTTAACATATATTTGAAGGAAATGAGGTGGTGAGTCATACAGATATATGGGACTATATAACTCCAGAAAGGGGAGGAAAAAAAACAATGCAAATGCTTTAGAAGTAGCAAGACAAAGTGTCCTACTCTTGTCAGCTTATCTGTTACCTTAGTATATTCATTAATAGTACTCACTTTTACTTTCCTTCAATTTCATTAGCAACCTGGCTTGGACAATACCTTATGTGATCACCCTATCTAAGGCGGGAAACAGTGTGGCTTGTTTAAGGAACATTGAGGAGGGCAGTATGGCTATATAATAGTTAGTGAGCAAAATAATTTATTTTATGCACTGCAAGTGTATTGAAAAGTTGGAAAACTGGACAGCTACATGTAAAATAATGAAATTAGAACACTACCTAACTCTATACACAAAAATAAACCCCAAATGGATTAAAGACCTAAGTGTAAGACCAGACACTATAAAACTCCTAGAGGAAATCATAGCAAAGATACTCTTTGACATAAATTGCAGCAAGATCTTTATTGACCCATCTCCTAGAGTAATGAAAATTAAAAAAAAAAAAACAAATGGGACCTAATCACACTCAAACACTTTTGCGCAGCAAAGGAAACCATAAACAAGATGAAAAGACAATGCCCAGAATGGGGGAAAATATTTGCTAATGAAACAACAGACAAAGGATTAATCTCCAAAATATACAAACAGCTCATGGAGCTCAATATGAAAAAAAAACAAACAATCCAATTAAAAAATGGGTAGAAGACCTAAATAGACATTTCACCAAAGAAGACATACAGATGGCCAAGAGGCACATGAAAAGATGCTCAAAATCACTAATTATTAGAGAAATGCAAATCAAAACTACAATGAGGTATCACCTCACACCAGTCAGAATGGTCATCATCAAAAAGTCTAGAAACAATAAATGCTGGAAAGGGTGTGGAGAAAAGGGAACCTTCCCGTACAGTTGGTGGGAATGTAAATTGATACAACCACTATGGAAAACAGTATGGAGGTTCCTTAAAAAGCTAAAAACAGAACTACCATATGACCCAGCAATCCCACTACTGGGCATATACCCTGTGAAAACCATAATTCATAAATAGAAATGTACCACAATGTTCATCGCAGCACTATTTGCAATAGCCAGGACATGGAAGAAACCTAAATGTCCATTGACAGCTGAATGGATAAAGAAGATGTGGTACATATATACAATGGAATATTACTCAGCCATCAAAAGAAACAAAATTGAGTTATTTGTAGTGAGGTGGATGGACCTAGAGTCTGTCACACAGAGTGAAGTAAGTCAGAAAGAGAAAAACAAATACTGTATGCCAACACATATATATATGGAATCTAAAAAAAAAAAAGGTACTGATGAACCTAGTTGCAGGGCAGGAATAAAAGACATAGACATAGAGAATGGACTTGAGGATATGGTGGGGGAGGGGGATGCTGGGGCGAAATGAGAGTAGCATTGACACTACACTACCAAAAGTAAAATAGCTAGTGGGGAGCAGCAGCACAGCACAGGGAGATCATCTAAGTGCTTTGAGATGACTTAGAGGGGTAGGATAGGGAGGATGGGAGGGAGGCTCAAGAGGGAGGGGATATGGGGATATATGTATGCATATGGCTGATTCACTTTGATTTACACAAAAACTAACAGTATTGTGAAGCAATTATACTCCAATAAAGATCTATGAGAAAAAAAAAGTTGGAAACCACCCAAATGTCCAGGAGTAAATCATAGTTTAAATAAATTATGGTGTATCTGTATAAAGAAGTAATATGAACCTATTAAAATGTTGCAAGAACGTCCATTGATTTCAAAAGATGTTCACATTATGTGGTTAATT
The DNA here is from genome assembly GCF_937001465.1 of Orcinus orca. Lineage (NCBI taxonomy): Eukaryota > Metazoa > Chordata > Mammalia > Artiodactyla > Delphinidae > Orcinus > Orcinus orca. The sequence goes on from NC_064580.1 coordinate 76,292,944, forward strand.
AGAAAGACTAAAAGCTAGCACTCACATTGTGCTGTTCCAAGTACTTTATTTATATTAACTCCTTATAATAAGCTATCATGTAAGTGCTATTATATCTTCATTTCACAGATGAAAAAACTTAAGGCCCATAAAGTTTGACTTTCCCAATGTCACATGACTAATAAGTGGTAGAAGTGGGATTTGAGCTCAGTCCACATGCTTAACCAACAGAAAATATTTTATTTAAATACATTTAAATATTCAACCAGAGTAATTTTTTAAAAACATAACTCAGAGCATGTCACTTCTCTGTTCCAACACATCCAAAATCTTCCCATCTCATGTGGAACAAAACTCATGTCCTTTCTATGGCCTATAACATTCTGATACACACTGGATCCTTATTTCTTTAATGTCATTAGTTGTTACCACTATTCACTTCACTCTAGCACACCAGTCTTCTTGCAGTTCTTTCTTGCAATACCTTCACAGTTTTTCCTCCTTCTGTCTAAAAATCTCTGACCCTAGATATGTATGTGTCTCACTCTTCACTTTTTCAGGACTCTGCTCAAATATTACTTTATCAGAAAGGCCTTGCCTGACTACGTTTTATAAAATAGGACATTGTCCCTCTCAATTTCTTTACATTGTTTTATTTAGTTCATATAACTACCTGACATTATATGTCTTTGTTTATTTTATATTTACGTTATAGACATTTAAGCTTCATGAGGGCGGGAATTTTGTGTGTTATTGTGAACTGCTAAATCCTCACTATTTGGAACAGTACTTGGCACCTATTTTTGTGGAATGAATGAATCACTGTACAGATAGATGGCAAACTGCAAATCCAAAAGGTTGATATTTATCCATTACTTTCACAAGTATTTATGGGACACCTATTATGTGTTAGGAGCTTTTGGATATACAATGTCCTCAAGTAGCATAATTTAGTTTTCATCCAGATTAAGAAAGATTTGATTATTTTTACTTTTAATTCCACATAAGAAATAAAACTAAAATAATTTGGTATTTTAAATATATCTTAATATTAGTAGAATTTTTTCCTTAGCTTGTGCCCTTTATGAAATAGAGCCTGAGTCAAAAACATATGGGCTACTACTTTATTAAGGAATGCAGTCAAGGAGCAGGAATGAGTTAAGGATGAATGAGGTTAAGGAAAGAAGGTTTAGTACATCAGTCTCTGTTAAAATAATATTACCATGAAAAAGTGTAGTAATTTTAGCTGTTACTCTTAGTAAAAGAAAAATTATGGGGAAAAGTTTACAAGGAAACAAGTATGCAGATAATGAGGGCAGAGTCACTACTGAGTCCAAGTGAAGGGTACAAAATGAGAAATTTGAGGGAAATAATGACAAAGATCATTTATTTCACTTTTATTTTTTTAGAGTAGCCCCAATTAAAGTGATGTTTTTTATATTTTTCCAGTCAAGGAAAATTACTATTGTTTCAAATGTTTATTCTTCTGTTAACTGAATTGCAAGTTATACCAAAGAAAAGAAACCGACAAAGTCACTACCCGGATATTCATGATGGTGGTTGAATGTCTTTGTTCATGAAGGAAAGTAGTTCATCTCTCCACCTTAGGAAATCCTTTGCATCTGTGATGGCCTCCAGTTAACCTCTAAAAGTTTGGATGCTACACTTGAATTTACAGGATGAGGCAGCCCAACTAATCTGATTCCCTAAGAGAATTCCCTGAGCTGCTGAGGACAATAAAGTGGGAATCACCATATTGTTGCCCAAATGACAGACTGGTTCACTTTAAGTGTGTGGAAATTTGGGAACCAGATTTCATTCATAGTGATAGTCATTAAGAAGAAACTTTAAAAGGAAAATCATTTTTTTCAAAACTTATATTAAAACCACAATGAGAGTTTTGCCTATTTGGATAACTTCCTTGAGTATTTTTCTGTCAGTGATAATTAGGTCTCCTCACTCTTCTTTTATTCTCCATGATGTTTCTGTCATTGCTGGGTGTAAAGTAAGGGAAGAATAATCCTTTTGGCATCGATAGAGTATTGTATATTAGTGTTTGGGGGATGATGATCTGTAGAGAAATGAAAATATGAAAGTGTGGCATATGAATATTACCATTACAGTATGACAGGTAGAGTAATGTAAAATGAGTTGATAAACATCAAAGCATTTTTATGCTATACTTGAAAGGTAATTCTTTTATAGACATCTTTTTTTATCACATAAGTAGTATGTTTCATTTATACTTACCTTAGATACATTCAAAACTTTTATTTGGTTTTCACTTTTAACACTGAATCCTTTTAATGAATTAAGAAACAATGAAAAAGATAGTCTTTCAAAGCATAATCAATAAATATACTCCCCCAAATTTCTATCACTGGGCTCATTCTCCTTATCCCATTTTTGGGCAAAAGTGTTTTCTTTCCATTTCTGGACTCCCCAAAATATCCCTGCCCTTTTAGGTGGGAGGGAGGCAAATATAGAGGGTAGGAATGGAAAGTGAGATGAGGTTTAATCTAGTAAAAAATATCTTCTCAGGCCCCATAGTGGTCACTGAAGAGTCTCTGTTACATAGGAAAAAAAAAAAAAAAAAAAAACTTTTGATGAACAGACAACTTCTAATTTCTGTATGAAAAAAGGGATCCTAAATTACTTGCAATCATTATTCCAAAAGGAAAAATTAATTGTAAATAACTAGAAGTAAATTAAAGCAGGGCTCTGCCGGGTAATGCAAATCTTTTATAGTTTTGTTTCAGTTAACTGCCTCATTAATGATTTATAGATGTGTATACAGCTGTGGGAACCATAGCATTATCTAATGCACTCAGAGAATAATTACATGTGAAAAGAACTATGTAGCTCAAGGGAAAATCTCTGAAATTACTTACTGCCTTAACTTTAACCATATTAAAATGCAAAACATTTAGAAATAGATTATGATGTTTTATCATGTTTTTGACTCATAATGTTGCCAATTTTTTAAAGAAAAACTGGGATTTTGCCATCATATTAAAATGTTTACATACTTCTCCAGTGCACAGCATGCAGAAACATCAAGGATTATCTAACAATGAAAGTAAGCAATTTATTTACTATTTAGGAGACCAATTCATAAAAAATTTCTTCTCTTTGTGCATCTTTTATATATGAAGAGTAAAATTTTTCACTGTAAGACAATTAATAAGCCAAAAACATAATCTTTAATCTTTTAAAGTTATTATTATACTAGAACACAGGTAATTTTAAGATAAAATTCATAGCACATCAGTTTCCCACCAGATTGCATCCAGTATTCAGGGCAATACTTTTTATTACATCCACTATTTCTTTACCTTCAGATTTTCCCAGATTTATTTTATTTTTTTTTAACATCTTTATTGGGGTATAATTGCTTTACAATGGTGTGTTAGTTTCTGCTTTATAACAAAGTGAATCAGTCATACATAAACATATGTTCCCATATATCTTCCCTCTTGTGTCTCCCTCCCTCCCACTCCCAGATTTATTTTAACATCATTTGTTTCAATCCTTGTCCGTTTCTTCTTTGGTGACTATATTTCCTGCATTTTAACTGTCTAAATGATATATATCACCAAATATTTCTTGCCTGCTTTTGTTTCTGTGTTTGATGGACATATATATTACTTTGAACATCTAGGTTCTTAATTCTGACTTTATATTTACAAATAATATGTATTCACAATTTCAGAGACTTTTATTACCTCAGTGAAGCTTCAATATAAACAACTTTCTGGTTTTCTGGGTATGTTGAAACAAAATAGAAATTGATAAACAATGTGAGAGAGAAGTTAAAAAGCTACATATTTTTGGTTGTTAACACACTGCTTAGGAATATGTATCCTACAGATTAATTACAAGAAGTACAATTTGTAATTGGGCATAACTGACAAACACACTTAGACCTTACTCTCTTTCTGTCAGAAGTTCTACTGAGTCAGGCTTTAGGTGACATTGAAATAACTTGTAACTCATACACAGCACTTTCTCACTGAAAAAAATGATAGCATGTACACATGATTGCTAGGAAGATAAAATGTAATACTGCATAGAATTAGCTGAAGATCATAAACTTAAAATAGGACTTTGTATTTTCCCATTAGGGTTGAATTTTTATTTAAACTTTCAGCATTAAACCAAATCAATGTGTTTTTTGTTTCATAGCAAAACCATGACTTTTAGTTAAAAACAAAACATATATTTAGAAAAAATGGAGGAGGCTGGACAGATGATCAGTATGTCTTTTTCATTTCTAATTTATATGATTAAGTGGCAAATCTTTTCCATTTGTTCACATTAATGATATATTAGGGTATATAAAAAGATAAAAATTATACCACATAAATAAATTTTAAAACTTTGATATTGGTAATATAGTGGAGAAGACCAAAATGAAATAGTAATGAAAAATAAATATAAATAATTCCAAGGGAAAATTATACATTTTTTGGTTTTTGACCTTAAATAAGACTTCCAATATTATTTGCACACATGAAACATGTACACTTGGAAAAATCTTATTCTTTTAATATAATTTTTTGTGATCTAGATATCCACTATTTCTATGGGAACCAAATTTCATGCTTTCACAGATTATGCACCTTTATACTTTACAACAGTTCAGAAGGTTTTATTTACAGTGAAACTTTCTTAAAATCACTCAGCCATAAGGCACAAAGTCATTTTCTCATTTCCTAATAATTCTAGACTTGGACCATATCAAAGCAAATCTTCAGATCTTCAGTTTTTGTTTTTTTTTTTTCAGATTTTCAGTTTTAAATGGAAGGGAAAAAACTGCCTAAGAGAATATTCCTGCTCTAATTTTCCTCAGATTCTTATTTAAAAGAACATTTAATAAAAACCAGCAAATATTAATATGAGAAAAACAGCAAAAACAATAAGAAATAAAATTTTAAAATTAATAAGAAAAAGCTAGCAAAACCTAAACAAGAGGCACAGCCCAATGTAATTAGTTTCAAAAAGTGGCAACCAAAGAAAGAAGTGATAATGTGGTAGAACAGATGTTAGAGAGGAATATGACAAGGCCCACCCCACTCCTACACTTTAGAAACTATAATGGTGATTCCACAAAACCCTGAGAATTTTCACTAATTTTACCTAATGTGGGAAAGTAGACTAATTGGGTATCCTTATTTTGACTCTCTTAGAGAAAACAAATGCTGGAACATAAGCGTAAAACAGAGGAAGTTATGTAACTGAATTTCTCTGACAGAAGTGAAGATTCTAAGGCTAATTGAATTAGTGAAGTAAATTTGAAATTGGAGGATACAAACCAAGGTAATGGAATACATTTGACATTTAGGAGAGTTCATTTTGGTACAGCAGACAAAACAAAATCTGGGAAAGGGAATCCAGGCACAAGATTGTCCTTTTTTCTCTCCATGGAAGCAGACTACAGAAAAAGTGGATAGGGCATTAAGAGACCAGCCTGAAACAACTGTTCCTTGGAGGAAACATTTAACTCTCAGAAGCATTGTCAAGGGAGTTAAAGTTACCCATCTTAAAGGAGAACAAAGAAAAGGTCTAGACAAAGCTACAGGGATTCCACAGTGTGAAAAAGCTAAAAAGATTTAGCATGGATATTAATGGCAATGCATTACAACAAAAGAAGAAAAATGTGAGACATTTTCAATACAAAAGACAGAGAAAGAAACTATACCTAAAGAAAACATAAGCCAAGGAACACAAGGCAAGTCACCACAAATGTTTTTTACTGTAGATCAACTTGAATTAAACAAAATGAGCTAAAATATGATAGAAAAAATGAGATTATTGACTTAATAAGTCAAGGGTCAAAACTTCTTTAGGTAATTAATAAACTAGAAATAGCAACGAACAGATATGGATAAAAAGCAAGATATTAACATGGAGGAAAAGCTTAAGATAATTACAGTGAACACAACTGTGAAAGACTAACTAAGCAGAAAAAAATAGATATGAAAGACAAAGAAAATTTCCTATGTGGATAACTGGTATCTCTAAAGTAAAGAACTCAACATATTGATTAGGAAAATTATTAAAATATATAATAAAAGTGAATTTCCAGAGAATGAAGAAAGAGTTATAAAAGCTTCCAGGAAAAAATGACACTGAATGGTCACACTAAGTAAGACATATCCCATGGTTAAGTGATTGAACTTTAAGACAAAGAAACATCTTATTCCTAAAGGGAATAAAATGTGACCCAAGAATTCTTCACCTAGAAAAAAATGGTGAAACATAAAGGCGATAAGCATTCTAAAATATGAAAGAATTAAAGAAGTAATATTTCTGAAAGCTTTTTGAAAAAAGAAACTCCTTGATGATGAAACCAAGTGAATTAAGAGATACATCAAATAAAGAACAAAACACACAATTATAAACTTGTGCAAATTTTAGTAACAGAAGATACTTAAATAATATAAATCTTGATGGTGTAAAAATAATAACATAAATCTCAAGTCAGGAAAAGAAGAGAGGGAGGTATGACAACATGTAAGAATACTATGCCTATCTTTTAGGCACAGAGCCAATTGATACTCTGTAAACTTTAAAAGAGGAATTAAAGACACAAAAAGCAAACAATTGTTTTCAGAATCTATTTTCTTATATTTAGAGATAAATATCAAGGAACAATTTCTTTTTTAAAAAAAACACTTTATTGAAGTATAATTGATATTAAAAAGCTATACATAATTAATGAATACAAATTGATGAGTTTGGAGATAAATATACATCCATTAAAACCACCACCAATATCAATGCCATAAACATATTCATCACCTCCAAAAGTTTTCTCCTACTCTCTTTATTATTGTTACTATTTTTGTGTGATAAGAACACAACATATTATCTACCTTGTTGGCTAATTTTTAAGTATATAATACAGTATTATAAACTATAGGTACTATACCATATGGTAGTTCTCTAGGACTTAGGCTAAGTGAAATAAGCAAGATAGAGAAGGACAAATACTACATGTTACTACTTAGATAAGAAATCTAAAATAGTCTAACTCATAGAAGCAGAGAGTACAATGGTGGTTACCAGGGGCTGGGGGTAGGAGGAAACTGGGAGGTATTAGTCAAGGTTCTTATGATGAAGTAATACTTTTTAAAATCTTCAGCATTTCCCTAAATTTCACTTCAGTTTCTTGTTAAACTTATATAAATTTTCACTGAATACTTATTTTTTAAAATAATGCATGCATTAGGGTCCAATGCTTATCAAACATTTTCTAATATTAATTTATTTATCTATCATCAATCTATCATCATCTATCTAAATACCTACCTATCCATCCGTCCATCCATCCATCTATCCATTTACCTTTATATCTTTCTAATTCATTGCCTGGAATGATGTTCAGATGATGTGCATAATTAGGTATGGTACAACAAACCTGTGTGTTTTTTGCATTTTCCTATATACATTTTCTTAATTTCTTAAATTATATATAATATTTTTTCCAAAAACAAAAAATAATGATTTTTGTTAAAAAACAAACACAATTTGATAAAGCAAGATGGAATGGTTCTATGATTTAAATAAATCACAATCTTCCAGACCTTCATAAAAGGTACTTTTACTTTTGGGACTAGTGTTGATACAAATTTGGTACTAATAGATACTCACCTAGTTATTTAGGGAGAATCATACCTGATGCATGAAGGCCTGAAAAAACAACCTTGAAAACTGTCATCCAGCATCTGCTTAAACACTCTCAGTGATGAAGAGCTTACTATATCACAAGGTTGTCTTTTGCATTTTAGGATTTCTTTACATTTTTAGAACATTTTTTCTTTAAATTGGTCTAAAATAGCTATCAGTCTTAAAACTAATCCCTCTTCCACATTAGAGCATTCTTATGTTTGGAAAGAGCTATTGCTTCCCTTTCCATTTTAATTTATTTTTTCAAGTTCTGTAGTTCCTTTAATTTTTCTTCATGTATCAGTGCTGTGAATACCCTTACTATTTGGTCATTCTCCTCTGGTTTCATACTTTTTACTGTGTCATCTATAACTGTGGTACTATCAATTCCATTTTTTAGACAGGAATATCTATTAGTGCATTCTAGGAAGGGAATGACCATTTGAATTCAGTTCAGTCTTTGACTGACATGAGCTCACCATTGTCTTTTTCACAAATGCTGAGAAAAATACCCCTTGTTTTGTATGGCGTAGGTTGTTTTTTTTTTTTTAATTGGGCCACAGGTACATCTTGTAAATGTCTTATTTTTGTATGTGATTATCTATTATTTATATTTATTTGTTTTTTAGGCCACTTTATTCAGCCCATCAAGATGATTTGAAATTTTCTTCTTGTTAACTATGTATTTAATGTAGTCTCTGGTCACAAAATATACCAGCATGCTGTCAAGTCAATAAAATTTAGAATAAAATTCAAAGCCAAAGGATCACAAAAGCTACCATATTTTGAGTTGCAGTACAACCTCTCGTTTCACCTTGAGGATGATTAATTACCTCCTTTTAATCAAATCATAGAGACACAGAAGATAATCTTAAAGCTTTAATACAACTTTCCATCCAGTACAGGAATTCCTGCTATGGCATCTCTAAAAGTTTCTCCTTAAAGAGTAGGAGGAGCACAAGGATTAGAAAAAAGGAGCACACATCTCTACTCCTCAATATATTTAAAAATTCTTCTTTGCATCTTCATATTTCTCTGTGTAATTTTAGGCTTTCATTTTTCTGTTCTACAATTGAGATCAACACAGAATGAGACTCGTCAGTATTCTATATGACAATTTTCTAAGATTTGAAGGAGCTATAATATTTATTTTCAGTTGTCTCTTATCCAGGTTAACACATGAAATTTTTCAAAATTTCTAACATGGTTTTTGTTATAAAGCATTTCAAATACAGAACATGTAGAAAACAATATTATAAACAACCATGAGTCAATTACAAAATTTTAATAGTCTCATATTTTTTCAAATTATTATTAAAAGAAATAAAATGCTGCAATGATCATAGTGATGCATACATGTTTTCAAATTACTGTTTTTTTTTTTTTGTTGTTCTTTGGATAAATACCCCAAAGTGGAATAGCTGGTTCATATGGTAGTTTTATTCTTAATTTTTTGAGGAATCTCCATACTGTTTTCCATAGTGGCTGCACCAATGTACAGTCCCATCAACAGTGTACAAAGGTTCCATTTTCTCCACATCCTCTCCAACATTTGTTATCTCTTGTCTTTTTGATAATAGCCATGCTAATAGGTGTGAGGTAATCTCTCATTGTGGTTTTGATTTACACTTTCCTAATAATTAGTGATGTTGAACATCTTTTCATGTGCCTGCTGGCCATCTGTATTCCTTCTTTGGAAAAATGTCTATTCATATCCTCTGCCCGTTTTTTAATCAGGTGTTTGTCTTTCAGTTGTTGAGTTGTATGAATTCTTCATATTTTTTTGCGTATTAACCCTTTATTGAATATATGATTTGCAAATATTTTCTCCTACTCAGTAGGTTACCTTTTTATTTTGTTGATGGTTTCCTTTGCTGTATATATCTATATCTAAAACATCTATATCTATATCTAAAATGGAATAGTACTCAGCCATAAAAAGAATGAAATCCTGCCGTTTGTGAACAATATGGATGAAACTTGCAGGTATTATGCCAAATGAAAGAAGTCAGAGAAAGATAAATACCATATGATTTCACTCATATGAGGAATCTAAACAAAAAAACAAATGAAGAAACAAAATAAAACAAAAACAAACTTATACAGAAATCAGATTAGTTGTTACCAGAGGGGAAAATGTTTTGAGGTGGGCAAAATGAGTGAAGGAGGTCAACTGTATGGTGATGGATGATAAGTAGACTTATGGCAGTGATGACTTTGTAGTGTGTACAGATGTAGAATTATAATGCTATATACCTGAAAATTATAGAATACAATAAAGGATAATAATACCAAACAAAACAAAAAGAAAGAAAATGTTATACACATAGTTATAGTGCCATGTGTGCCTCTCATCAATTCCATTTGTCTTTCTCCTCATTGGTGATGGCTCTACTGAATATTATTGAATTTTACACTTATTTATACATATGTGAGTTTGTGTAATCACTCATTATATATCTGTGCATTCACTAGTGATACAAAAATTGCTGTGATGATGTAACATTTTATATCATGATATAATACTGTACTTAAATATGTAAGTTGTATATTTTATCTAATGTGGTAAAGATTTATCCATATTGATGCATTTGATCTAGTTCATTCATTCTCACTGCTGAATAGATTTTATTGGATGTATATACCAAAAGACATTCATCCACTTTTCAATTGATGTATATTTAGACTCATTCATTCTTTTTTAAAACATATTTATTGGAGTATAGTTGTTTTACAATGTTGTGTTAGTTTCTACTGTAAAGCAAAGTGAATCAGCTATATGTATAAATATGTCCCCTCTTTTTTGGATTTCCTTCCCATTTAGATCACCACAGAGTAGGTTCTCATTAGTTATCTATTTTATACACAGTATCAATAGTGTATATATGTCAATCCCAATCTCCCAGTTCATCCCACCACCACCCTTTCCCCCTTGGTATCCATATGTTTGTTCTCTATGTCTGTGTCTCTATTTCTGCTTTGCAAATAAGATTGTCTATACCAATTTTTTCAGATTCCACATACATGTATTAATATAAGATATTTGTTTTTCTCTTTCTGACTTACTTCACTCTGTATGACAGTCTCTAGGCCCATCCACGTCTCTACAAATGACCCAATTTTGTTCCTTTTATTGTTGAGTAATATTCCATTGTATATATGTACAATATCTTCTTTACCTGTTCCTCTGTTGATGGTCATTTAGGTTGTTTTCATGTCCTGGCTATTGTAAATAGTGCTGCAATGAACTTTGGGTGTATATGTCTTTTTGAATTATGGTTTTCTCAGGGTATATGCCAAATAGTGAGATTGCTGGGTCACATGGTAGTTCTATTCTTAGTTTTTTAAGGAACCTCCATATTGTTCTCCATAGTGGTTGTATCAATTTAAATTCCCACCAACAGCACAAGAGGGTTCCCTTTTCTGCATACCCTCTCCAGCATTTTGTAGATTTTTTAATAATGGCCATTCTGACTGGTGTGAGGTGATATCTCATTGTAGTTTCTATTTGCATTTCTCTAATAATTAGTGATGTTGAGCATCTTTTCATGTGTCTGTTGGCCATCTGTAGTCTTCTTTGCAGAAATGTATACTTAGGTATTCCACCCACTTTTTGATTGGCTTGGTTTTTTTTTGATATTGAGCTGCATGAGCTGCTTGTATATTTTGGAGATTAATCCTTTGTCAGTTACTTCATTTGCAAATATTTTCTCCCATTCTGAGGGTTGTCTTTGTGTCTTGTTTATGGTTTCCTTTGCTGTGCAAAAGCCTTTACATCTAATTATGTTTCATTTTTTTATTTTTGTTTTTATTCTCATTACTCTAGGAGGTGGGTCAAAAAAATCTTGCTTCAGTTTATGTCAGAGTGTTCTGCCTATGTTTTCTACACGTAAAAAAGTGAAATTAGAACACTCCCTAACACCTTACACAAAAATAGATTCAAAATGGGTTAAAGATCTAAATGTAAGGCCATTCACTATTAACCTCTTAGAGGAAAACATAGGCACATCACTCATTCTTTTATTGATTTTTCTTTTCATTTCTGTCACCAAGAGGCTTACTATGAACACTTTTATACATCTCATTGCATAGATGTTCAGTTTTATATAGGCTAAATTGGAATTGATTGATCAGGTTATTAGATTTTTGTATCCTGAACCTTACTAGATATTGTCAAATTGCTCTTGAAATTAATTGTACCAACTTATAAACCCACATTCATTATGTTACACTTTCTGTTTCTCCACATCATTGCCAACTTTTATTGCCTGATTGATTTTTTTGTCAGTCATATGGATGTGAAATAGTATCTTCATTTTAAAATTTGCATTTATTTGATTACTAATGAAGTTGAGCATTTTTTATATGTTCATTGGTCATTCTTTTTTTAAATTACCTATTCATTGACATTGCCCATTTTTATTGATTTTTCTTTATGTTATTAATTTGGAAGTATTCTTTCTGCATTCTGCCAGTAATGTACATTGCTAACGTCTTCTAATACATGACTTACTTGCAATTTTGTTTCGATGTCTTATTGTGAGGAATATTTTCAGCTTAGGGTAGCCAATTTATCATTTTCTTATTATTTTTGTGGGTACTTTCTTTGTGTATAATTGAATAAATCTTATCCGACCCAATGAACATTGCAATAGTATCCTGGATCCCCCTCGAAATGTTATAAACATTTTTTTCCACATTAAGTTTTTTAATTTCTCTGAGCTAGCTTAGTTTTTTGTACATTAGACATAATAATATTTACATATAGAATTTCTGTAAGAATTAAATGAGATAACATATATAAAAACACAGTATTGCAAGAAACAGCACAATGGCTTTTTTTTCATTTTCTGTGGCCCTGGACAGGCTCCTGGGAAGAGCACTGCCTGGTTACAGGAACAAATGCAGCCTTAGTCTTTGCAAATACATCAGAAAAAATAAGCCAAGGGCAGAAGACACATGCCCAGTCAAGGTTAAAACTAAATGAATTTCGTAATGTGTTCTCTTTTCTCACTTCAATTAACTATTATATTTCCACTGTTTCATAGAGACAAAAATTAATTTATCCTATTTTTCATAGATGGGAAGGCTTCAACTATGTGTATTAAATTTTGTTATTCATAGAAACATCCATAAGTGGTGGAAAAGAAATTTGCAAAGAGACTTTCTAAGGAGCATTCATCGCAAAATGAGTGGGAAAGAGGGCAAGTGCTATGTCTGTGTGGTACAGGGTGGCATTAAAGTCTTTGAAGATTGTCCTAAGGGCATATGGAAAATGAAGAAACATTTACTCAAGAAAATATTGGGAAGAACAGCAAGAATCTGTGGCACTTGAACCATGACTTACTCCTTGTCTTCTTACATCACAGCTCAGTGTAACAGAGACTACTCAAAGTAGATGTGGCCAAAAAAATGGGAATCCCTATCTCCCAAACTCTGATTCTTAAGAATTCCACACATACATACTATGAGTTCAGCAAATTTGCAGGATACAAGATCAATATACAATAACAATTGTATTTCTGCACACTATCAATAAACAGTGCAAAAATGAAATTAAGGAAAACATTTCACTTAAAACATCAAAAATATTGAAAATATTTTGAAATACATTTAACAAAATAAGTGCAAAACTTAGACTCTGAAAATTACAAAACTTTGTTGAAAGAAATTAAAGAGCTAAATAACATAAGCAAATATACATCCCACTTTCATGTATTAAAGACGATATTGTTTTCAGGACAATACTTCTCAAACAGATCTACAGATTTGGTGAAATCCCTATAAAATATTAGAGCTGGTTTCTTTGAAGACCTTAAAAGCTGACCAGAAAATTCATATAGAAATTGAAGGGACCCAGAACAACCAAAACAATTTCGAGACAAACACAAATGAAGAAGGCTTAATATTTTCTTTTTTAATTTTTATTTTATATTGGAGTATAGTTGATTAACAGTGTTGCATTAGTTTCAGGTGTACAGCAAAGTGACTCACTTATACTTATAGAAGTATCTATTCTTTTTCAAGTTCTTTTCCCATTTAGGTTAACACAAAATATTAAACAGAGTTCCCTGTGTTATACAGTAGGTCCTTGTTGGCTATCTATTTTAAATATAGCAGTGTGTATATGTCAATGCCAGACTCCCAATCTATCACACCCCCCACCCTTCTCCCCTGGTAACCAAAAGTTTGTTCTCTAAGTCTGTGAGTCTGTTCCTGCTTTGTAAATAAGTTCACTGTATAATTTTTATAGATTCTGCATATAAGTGATATCATATGATATTTGTCTTTCTCTGTCTGAATTACTTCATTTACTATGATAATCTCCAGGTCCATCCATGTTGCTGCAAATGTCATTATTTCATTCCCTTTTATGGCTGAATAATATTCCATTGTATATGTGTACAACATCTTTATCCATTCATCTGTCGATGGAAATTTAAGTTGCTTCCATGTCGTGGATATTGTAAACAGCACTGCAATGAATATTAGGGTGCATGTATCCTTTTGAACCATGGCTTTCTCTAGATAAATGACCAGGAATGAGATTGCTGGATCATATGGTAGCTCTATTCTTAGTTTCTTAATGAACCTCTATACTGTTTTCCATAGTGGCAGTACCAATTTATATTCCCACCAACAGTGTAGGAGGGTTCCCTTTTCTCCACACCCTCTCCAGCACTTATTGTTTGTGGACTTCTTTATGATGGCAATTCTGACTGGTGTGAGGTGATATCTCATTGGAGTTTTGACATACGTTTCTCTAATAATTACCGAAAATGAGCATTTTTTCATGTGCATCTTGGCCATCTGTATGTCTTCTTTGGAGAAATGTTTATTTAGGTCTTCCACACATTCCTTGGTTGGTATGTTTATTTGATATTGAGCTTCATGAGCTGTTTGTAAATTTTGGACATGAATCCCTTGTCTGTTGCATTGTTTGCAAATATTTCCTCCCATTCTGTGGAGTGTCTTTTCATTCTGTTTAAGGTTTCCTTTCATGTTCAAAAGCTTCTGAGTTTAAATGGGTCCCATTTGTTTATTTTTGGTTTTATTTCCATGATTCTAGGAGATGGATCAAAAAAGATCTTGCTGTGACTTTTGTCAAGGTGTGTTCTGCCTATGTTTTCCTCTAAGAGTTTTATAGCCTCTGGTCTTACATTTAGGTCTTTAATCCATTTTGAGCTTATTTTTGTGTATGGTGTTAAAGAATATTCTAAGTTCATTTTTTACATGTAGTTGTCCAGTTTTCCCAGCACCAATTATTGAAGAGACTGTTTTTTTCTCCATTGTATATTCTTGCCTCCTTTGTCATAGATAAATTGACCAGAGGTGCATAAGTTTTTTCTGGGATTTCTATCCTGTTCCATTGATCTATGTTTCTGTTTTTGTGCAAGTACCGTATTGTTTTGAAGACTGTAGCCTTGTAGTATAGTCTGAAGTCAGGGAGCCTGATTCCTCCAGCTCCGTTTTTCTTTCTTAAGATTGCTTTCGCTACTCAGGGTCTTTTCTGTCTCCACACAAATTTAAGATTTTTTGTTGTATTTCTGTGAAAACTGCAACTGGTCATTTGATAGGCCTTGCATTGAATCTGTAGACTCCCTTAGGTAGTATAGTCATTTTGAAAATATTCATTCTTCCAATCCAAGAAGATGGTATATCTTTCCATCTGTTTGTATCATTTTAAATTTCTTTCATCAGCATCTTATAGTTTTCAGAGTACAGGTCTTTTGCCTGTTTAAGTAGGTTTATTTTATTCTTTTTGATGTGATGGTAAATGGGATGCTTTCTTTAATTTCTCTTTCTTATTTTTCATTGTTCGTGTATAGAAGTGCAACAGATTTCTGTGTATTTATTTTGTACCCTGCAACTTTACTGAATTAATTGAAGAGCTCTAGTAGTTTTCTGGTAGCATCTTTAGGATTTTATATGTATACTATCATGTAATCTGCAAACAGTGACAGTTTTACTTCTTCTGTTCCAATTTTGATTCCTTTTACTTATTTTTCTTCTCTGATTGCTGTGGCTAGGGCTTCCAAAACTATGTTGAATAAAAGTGGTGAGAGTGGACTTCCTTGTCTTATTCTTGATCTTAGAAGAAATGCTTTCAGGTTTTCCCCATTGAGAATTATGTTGGCCATACGTTTGTCATAAATGACCTTTATTATGTGGAGGCATGTTCCCTCAATGTCCACTTTCTGTAGAGTTTTTATCATAAATTGGTGTTGCCAGACACCCCAGGCTTGGGAGCCTGACGTGGGGCTCAGAACATTCACTATTGTGGAAGAAGAAGTTCACAGAACTTCTGTGACATAATTATTTTCCAGTTTGTGGATCACCCACACGGCAGGTATGGGATTTGATTTTATCGTGATTGCACCACTCCTAAACTCTTGTGGCTTCTTTGTCTTTGGATGTATGATATCTTTTTAGGTAGCATCCAGCTTTTTCTTTTTGTTTTCTTTTGTCCATAGTTGTACAGAAGTTAGCTCTTATTTTGGTGTTTTCATAAGATGTGAGCTCATGTCCTTCTACTTTGCCATATTTTCTCTGTCTGAGAAGGGTAAATATTTTCTAATTTTAAAATTAATATAAAGCAAAAGTAATCAAAATAATTTTGTATTGGAATAAGAATAGCTGTATGGAACAGTGGAATAGAATTAAAAGTCCAGAAATAAAACCTCACATTTTATGGTTAATTCATTTTTGTCAAAGGAACTAAGATGTTTGAATGGCATAAACAAGTAGGACTGGTACAACTGGATACTCCCATGAGAAAAACACAAAAACATAAATAACCCAATTAAAACATGGGCAAAATGCTTAAATAGACACTTCTCCAAAAAAGATATGCAAATGGACTATAAGTGCATAAAAAATGCTTAACAATATTAGTTATTTGGAAAATGCAAAGAAAAAATCTCAATAAGTTACCACTTTACATTCACTAAGAAGATGATAATTAAAATCAAGAAAAGAAAATAGCAAGTTGTGTTGGTGAAGATATGGAGAAATTAGAAAAAGTGTACTTTGCTTATGGAAATGTAAAATGGTGAATCTGCTGTGGAAAACAGTTTGGCAGTAACTCAAAAAGTTAAACATAGCATTGACATATGACCCAATAATTCCACTCCTAGGTATATATATCCCAAATTATTAAAAACAGGTATTAAAACAAATATTTGTACTTGAATGTTTATAGCAACACTACTAACAATATCAAATATGGCAAAATAACACAAATGTACATCAACTGATGAATGGATAGAGAAATTTGGTGCAACCATACAGTGGACTATTATTTAGCCATAAACCAAGTGAAGTTCAGATGTATCTTTTCAAATTGGAGTTTTCTCTGGAGATATGTCCAGGAGTGGGATTTCTGGGCAATTCTAATTTTAGTGTTTTTATTTGTTTTTTACTTTTTATTTTATATTGGAGTACAAGTGATTAACAATGTTGTGTTAGTGTCAGGTGTACAACAAAGTGATTCAGTTATACATGTACATGTATCATCTATTCTTTTTCAAATTATTTTCCCATTCAAGTTGTTACATAATATTGAGCAGAGTTCTCTGTGCTATGGAGTAGGTCCTTGCTGGTTATCTATTGTAAATATAGCAATGTGTACATGTCAACCCCAAACTCACTAACTATCCCTCCCCCTAATCTTCTCCCCTGGAAACCAAAAGTTTGTTCTCCAAGTCTCTGAGTCTCTTTCTGTTTTACAAATAATTCATTTGTATCATTTTTTAGATTCTGCATATAAGCAATGTCACACTATATTTGTCTTTGTCTGACTTAATTCACTCAGTATGACAATCTCTAGGTCCATCCACGTTGTTGCAAATGGCATTATTTCATCCTTTCATATGGCTGAGCAATAATCTATTGTATCTATATTTACCACATCTTTATCCATTCCTCTGTCAATGGACATTTAAGTTGCTTCCATATCTTGCAATGAACAGTGCAATGTATTGTAAACAGTGCTGCAATGAACATTGGGGTGCATGTGTCTTTTCAGACAATGTTTTTCTCCAGATATATGCCCAGGAGTGGGATTGCAGGATCATATGGTAACTCCATTTTTAAGTTTTTGAATGAACCTCCATACTAATTTCCATCGTGGCTGAACCTATTTATATTCCTACCAATAATGTAGGAGGGTTTCCTTTACTTCACACCCTCTCCAGCATTTATTTGTAGACATTTTAATGTTGTCCATTCTGACTGGTGTGAGGCAATAGCTCATTATAGTTTTGATTTACATTTCTCTAATAATTAATGATGTTGAGCACATTTTCTTGTCCTTATTGGCCATCTGTATGTCTTTTTTGGAGACATATCTATTTAGGGCTTTGGCCCATTTTTTGATTCGATTGTTTGTTTTTTTTTTGTTATTGAGTTGTATGAGCTGTTTGTATATTTTGGAAATTAAGCCATTGTCAGTTGCATCATTTGAAGACCTTCCAGTCCACAGGTTTCCTTACTTTGTTTATAGTTTCTTTTGCTGTGCAAAAGCTTATAAGTTTGATTATGTCCCATTTGTTTATTGTTCCTTTTATTTCTATTGCCTTAGGAGACTGACAAGAAAACATTGCTATGATTTATGTCAGAGAATGTTTTGCCTATGCTCTCTTCTAGGAGCTTTACAGTGCCATGTCTTATAGTTTTACAGTGTCATGTCTTATATTTAAATCTTTAAGCCATTTTGAGTTTATTTTTGTGTACAGTGTGATCAACTTCATTTATATACATACAGCTGTCCATCTTTCCCAACACCACTTGCTGAAGAGACTTCTTCTCCATTGTACATTCTTGCCTCCTTTGTCAAAGATTAATTGACTGTAGGTGTGTGGGTTTATTTCTGGGCTCTCTATTCTTTTCCATTGATCCATATGTCTGTTTTTGTGGCAATATCATGCTGTTTTGATTACTGCAGCTTTGTAGTACGGGAGAGTTATGCCTCCAGGTTTGTTTTTGTTTTTTTTTCCCCCTCAAGATTGCTTTGGTAATTCTGCATCTTTTATGCTTCCACATAAATTTTAGGATTATTTGTTCTAGTTCTGTGAAAAATGTTCATCCCAGCATCATAAGGATGGTTCAACATATGCAAATTAATCAATGTGATATACTATATCAACAAAAGAAAAGACAAAATCTACATGATCATCTCAATAGATGCAGAAAAAGCACTGGCTAAAATACAACATCCATTCATGGTAAAAACTCTTACCACAATGTGTAAAGGGGAAACATATCTCAACATAATAAAACCTATTTATGACAAATCCATAGCCCACATAATACTCAATGGTGAAAAGCTGAAAGCCTTCCTGCTAAAATCTGGAACAAGACAAGGATACACACTCTCATCACTTCTATTAAACATAATATTGGAAGTCCTAGCCACAGCAATCAGACAAGAAAAAGAAATAAAAAGGTATCCAAACTGGAAGGGAAGAGGTAAAATTTTCCTTATATGCAAATGACATGATACTATATATATAAAACCCTAAAGACTCCACATAAAAACTACTAGAACTGATAAAGGAATTCAGCAAGGTAGCAGGATACAAGATTAATACACAGAAATCTGTTGCATTTCTTTACACTAACAATGAAATATCAGAAAAGGGATGTAAACAAACAATCCCTTTAAGAACCCCATCCAAAAAAATGAAATACTTGGGAATAAACCTCACCAAGGAGGTGAAAAACTTATATGTTGAGAACTATAAAATGTTGATAAAGCAAACTGAAAATGATTCAAAGAAATTGAAAGGTATCCCATGATCTTGGATTAGAAGAATTAATATTGTATTTTTTTCTTATTACTGCTCTGCTTGGGTAATTTACATTATTGCATCTTCCAGGTCAGTTATGCTTTCTTCTGTATCACCTAGTCTGCTGTTAATTCCTTCTATGATATTTTTCATTTCACTTATTGTAGTTTTCAGTTTGGACTGGTTCTTTTTTATATTTTCTAGTTCATTGATAAAATGCTGACTGTGTTATCTATTATTTTCTCTAATTCTGCTATTCTTATTATTTATGTTTGGAAAATCTTTTTCTGACAAATTAGTTATTTCTGTTTTATTAGTTGATATTTCAGGTGTTTTTCTTGTTCTTTCAATTGAAACATATTCCTCTGTCTTCTCATTTTCCTTAACTTTCTTTGTCCCTCTGAAATTAGGTGAAAAAGTAACCTATCATGGTCTTGAAGGGGTGCTTTTCTGTGGGAGCATCTTAACACAATCTGAGTGTACCCAATAGCTTTGGTGAGAGAGCTGGATTTGACATGAGCATGAATCATGTCATTCCCCATGGTATGCTGGCAGCTATCACCTTGGTAGGAGGTAAGGCTGGATATGGAAGTGCTAGGACCAGAACCAGGTGTGAGCTGGAGTTTCTTCTCTGCTCAACAGTTAGTACCACCCTATTAGGGGTGGATGGGAGTCCTGAGGTGCTGGAGTTGAAGCTCTGAAGTTCAGGTCTAAGTTGGCTCCATTTCCTTTTAAGTGTGTGCACTCCCCACTCCCAGCACTGGCTCCCACCACAGAGGTGAGTGTTGTTGTGCCAAAAGGACCTAGTGTTGGCACTTGGCATGGGTCTGAGCGTGGGCTGTTGTGACCCAGCCAGTGTCAGGGTCTCAGACTGCTTCTGGTGTGCTCCCTCTATAAGCACCATTAAAGGCTGCCACCACCCCACTCAGATGTTGCTCTGAGTATGAGCCACGTTTTTCCCTCACAACTGAGCTCTCCACTTTGGCTGCAGCAACCTTCATCCCAGTGTGGAACTGCATCAAGAAACAAGCAGGACTGGAGGGAGCATTGGCCAAGGCTGGGGCACATTCCTGGACGGTCATGGGAAATAGTTTAGAAACTGTTTAACTGTTAGAAACTGTTAGAAACTTTTTAACTAACTGGAAACTGGAGATTTACTCTAGTACAACTATGGCTGTAAGAAACACACAGACCTAATTGGGTAGGAAGTGAATAAAAGCAGTTGGGTTGGGACCTGTGCCCTTAGGACAGGACTCAGAGGAAAAGGGAGGTTACACAGAAAGCACCCACCTAGGGAAATGAGCAGTGAAAACCACATATTGAATTCCCTAGTCCTGGGGTCCTACACTGGGGAGATGAGCACACTTGGCTGGTTGGAGGACTGCTAGGACTAAAAAAAAGGCAATGGGAAGCTTGGATTCTTCCTATGAGAAACACATGTGCTGGTTTGCCCCCAAGACAAGACAGTGAGAGTCCTGCTCTAGCTGCTGCTGGGCTCCCTGTGACTGTCTCAGTGTGCTCACCAGCCTAAGCCAAGCAAGCACTCCTCCGCTCCTTTGCTCTATGTCACAGCACAGCACTGGACCAGGGGCCGCCATGACTGAAGAGAAGTCTCGACCATGAGACACAGTGGTGACCAGCTCCTGGGGCAGAGCCTGGGTGGAGTAGTGGCAGCTGTTGTTGGCACTTACTCTAGCAGTACATCAGGAGCACCCCAGATCTCTGAAAGTGGCTACTGCTCCACAGCTCACATCCCAATAAATGCTGAGAGTCCATGAAGGCTCTAAACACCATGCGATGTGGCTCCACAACAGGGTGGGGCAACGGAGGCTGGCAGAAGTGATTGGTTGTAAGGGACAAAGGGGACTTAAATCCAAGGCTGCATCTGAGTGAAGCGAGGGAAACAAATACTGGTACCTGCACAGACAGCACATTGGATACAGCCCAGACCTCCCTCTGTGGCTGACACAAGATAAGAGCTTTCACTGGCCCCACATGCTTCAGCATTCCTCCTCTCTGAGGCAAGTGTCCAGATGTTGGGAGAGAGGAAAACAAACGCTTAAAGGGAACAGAGTCAGCTTGGGCTGAACCTCAGGGCTTCTACTCCAGCAACCTGGGATCAGACCCCACCTCTGATAGGGTGGAGACATTCACTAAGCAGCGGGGAAATCCCACCTTACATCTGACTCCAGCTTGAACCCCACATATTGAGGAACCATGTGTCTGAAATCCACATCAAATCCAGCTCTCCCACCAAAGGTGTTGGGCACATGCAGTCTGTATAAAGACACTCCTATGTAAGAACACCCCTTCAAGACCACAAAAGGTAACTGTTTTACTTCATAAAAGCAGAGAAAGTTGAGCAAAATGAAAAGGCAAAGGATCTGCTCTCTATTAAAAGAGCAAGAGATTACCTTGGGTAGTATAGTCATTTTCAAATTACCAGTGGCATTTTGCACAGGACTGGAATAAAAACTTTTAAATTTGTACAGAAATACAAAAGACCCTGAATAGCCAAAACGATCTTGAGAAAGAAAGACAGAGCTGGAGGAATCAGGGTCTCTGACTTCAGACTACAATACAAAGCTAAAAAATCGAAACAATATGCTATTGGCATAAAATCATTCATATAGATTGATGAAACAAGATAGAAAGCTGAGACATAAACCCACACAGCTATGATCAATTAATCTATGACAAAGGAGGCAAGAAAATACAATGGAGAAAAGACAGTCTCTTCCATAAGTTGTGCTAGGGAAACAGGACAGCTACATGTAAAAGAATGAAAATAGAACATTCTCTAATATCACACACAAAAATAAATTCAAAATGGATTAAAAACCTAAATGTAAGACTGGATACTATAAAACTCCTAAAGTAAAACATAGGTAGAAAGCTCTTTAACATAAATCAAAGCAGTATCTTTTTGGATCCATCTCCTAGAGTATGGAAATAAAACCTAAAATAAATAAATGAGACCTAAAAAACTTAAAAGCTTTCTTTTCTTACATCTTTATTGGACTATAATTTCTTTACAATGGTGTGTTAGTTTCTGCTTTATAACAAAGTGAATCAGTTATACATACACATATGTTCCCATATCTCCTCCCTCTTGCATCTCTCTCCCTCCCATCCTCCCTATGTACCCATCCAAGTGGTCACAAAGCACAAGGCTGATATCCCTGTGCTATGCGGCTGCTTCCCACTAGCTATCTATTTTATGTTTGGTAGTGTATATATGTCCATGCCACTCTCTCACTTTGTCACAGCTTAACTTTCCCCCTCCCCATATGCTCAAGTCCATTCTCAAGTAGGTCTGTGTCTTTATTCCCGTCTTACCCCTAGGTAATTCATAACATTTATTTTTCTTAGATTCCATATATGTGTGTTAGCATATGCTATTTGTCTTTCTCTTTCTGACTTACTTCACTCTGTCTGACAGACTCTAGGTCGATCCACCTCACTACAAATAACTCAATTTCATTTCTTTTTAAGGCTGAGTAATATTCCATTGCATATATGTG
This sequence comes from Orcinus orca, assembly GCF_937001465.1. Classification (NCBI taxonomy): domain Eukaryota; kingdom Metazoa; phylum Chordata; class Mammalia; order Artiodactyla; family Delphinidae; genus Orcinus; species Orcinus orca. The sequence continues at coordinate 76,315,907 of NC_064580.1, forward strand.
CCACATCTTCTTTACCCATTCATCCGATGATGGACACTTAGGTTGTGTCCATCTCCTGGCTATTGTATATAGAGCTGCAATGAACATTTTGGTACATGACTCTTTTTGAATTATGGTTTTCTCAGGGTATATGCCCAGTAGTGGGATTTCTGGGTCATATGGTAGTTTTATTTGTAGATTTTAAGGAACATCCATACTGTTCTCCATAGTGGCTATACCAATTCACATTCCCACCAGCAGTGAAAGAGTGTTCACTTTTCTCCACACCATCTCCAGCATTTATTGTTTCTAGACTTTTTGATGATTGCCAATCTGACCAGTGTGAGATGATATATCATTGTAGTTTTGATTTGCATATTTCTAATGATTAATGATGTTGAATATTCTGTCATGTGCTTGTTGGCAATCTGTATATCTTCTTTGGAGAAATGTTTATTTAGGTCATCTGCCCATTTTTGGATTGGGTTCTTTGTTTTTTTTATTATTGAGCTGCATGAGCTGCTCGTAAATTTTGGAGATTAACCCTTTGTCATTTGCTTCATTTGAAAATATTTTCTCCCATTCTGAGGGTTGTCTTTTGGTCTTGTTTATGGTTTCCTTTGCTGTGCAAAAGCTTTGAAGTTTCATTAAGTCCCATTTGTTTATTTTTGTTTTTATTTCCATTTCTCTAGGAGGTGGGTCAAAAAGGATCTTGATGTGATTTATGTCATAGAGTGTTCTATGTTTTCCTCTAAGAGTTTGATAGTTTCTGGCCTTACATTTAGATGTTTAATCCATTTTGAGCTTATTTTGCTGTATGGTGTTAGGGATTGTTCTAATCTCATACTATTACATGTACCTGTCCAGTTTTCCCAGCACCACTTATTGAAGAGGCTGTCTTTTCTCCACTGTATATTCTTGCCTCCTTTATCAAAGATAAGGTGACCATATGTGTGTGGGTTTATCTCTGGGCTTTCTATCCTGTTCCATTGATCTATATTTCTGTTTTTGTGCAAGTACCATACTGTCTTGATTACTGTAGCTTTGTAGTATAGCCTGAAGTCAGGGAGCCTGATTCCTCCAGCTCCGTTTTTCGTTCTCATGATTGCTTTGGCTATTCGGGGTTTTTTGTGTTTCCATAGAAGTTGTGAAATCTTTTGCTCTAGTTCTGTGAAAAATGCCAGTGGTAGTTTGATAGGGATTGCATTGAATCTGTAGATTGCTTTGGGTAGTAGAGTCATTTTCACAATGTTGATTCTTCCAATCCAAGAACATGGTATATCTCTCCATCTAATTGTATCATTTTTAATTTATTTCATCGGTATCTTATAATTTTCTGCATACACATCTTTTGTCTCCTTAGGTAGGTTTATTCCTAGATATTTTATTCTTTTTGTTGCAATGGTAAATGGGAGTGTTTTCTTGATTTCCATTTCCGATTTTTCATCATTAGTGTATAGGAATGCCAGAAATTTCTGTGAATTAATTTTGTAACCTGCTACTTTATCAAATTCATTGATTAGCTCTAGTAATTTTCTGGTAGCATCTTTAGGATTCTCTATGTATAATATCATGTCATCTTCAAAGAGTAACAGCTTTAACTCTTCTTTTCTGATTTGGATTCCTTTTATTTCCTTTTCTTCTCTGATTGCTGGGGGTAAAACTTCCAAAACTATGTTGAATAAGAGTGGTGAGAGTAGGCAGCCTTGTCTTATTCCTGATCTTAATGGAAATGCTTTCAGTTTTTCACCATTGATGATGATGTTGGCTGTGGGTTTGTCATATATGGCCTTTATTATGTTCAGGAATTTTCCCTCTATGCCTACTTTCTGGGGGATTTTTATCATAAATGGGTGTTGAATTTTGTTGAAAGCTGTTGGATTCTGTTTGCTAGTATTTTGTTGAGGAATTTTCCATCTATGTTCATCAGTGATATTGGCCTGCAGTTTTCTTTTTTTTTCTTTTTCTTTTTCTTTTTTTTTTTTTTGCTGTATGCGGGCCTCTCACTGTAGTAGCCTCTCCTGTTGTAGAGCACAGGCTCCGGACGTGCAGGCTAAGCATCATGGCTCACGGGCCTAGCCAATTCATGGCATGTGGGATCTTCCCGGACCGGGGCACGAACCCATGTCCCCCGCAACAGCAGGCGGACTCTCAACCAATGCACCACCAGGGAAGCCCTGTAGTTTTCTTTCTTTGCGACATCCTTGCCTGGTTTTTGTGTCAGGGTGATGGTGGCCTTGTAGAATGAGGTTGAGAGTGTTCCTCCCTCTGCTGTGTTTTGTAAGAGTTTGAGAAGGATAGGTGTTAGCTCTTCTCTAAATATCTGATAGAATTTGCCTGTGAAGCCATCTGGTCCTCGGCTTCTGTTTGCTGGAAGATTTTTAATCACAGTTTTAATTTGAGTGCTTGTGATTGGTCTGTTCATCTTTTCTATTTCTTCCTGATTCAGTCTTGGCAGGTTGTGCATTTCTAAGAATTTGTCCTTTTCTTCCAGGTTGCCCATTTTATTGGCATAGAGTTGCTTGTAGTAATCTCTCATAATCTTTTGTATTTCTGCAGTGTCACTTGTTACTTCTCCTTTTTCAGTTCTAATTCTATTGATTTGAGTCTTCTCCGTTTTTTTCTTGATTAGTCTGGCAAATGGTTTATCAGTTTTGTTTATCTTCTCAACGACCCAGCTTTTAGTTTTACTGATATTTGCTATCATTTCCTTCATTTCTTTTTCATTTATTTCATGTCTGATCTTTATAATTTCTTTTCTTCTGCTAACTTTGGGGTTTTTTTGTTCTTATTTCTCTAATTGCTTTAGGTGCAAGGTTAGAATTTTTATTCAAGATGTTTCTTATTTCTTAACGTAGGATTGTATTGCTATAAACTTCCCTCTTAGAACTGCTTTTGCTGCATCCCATAGGTTTTGGGTCATCGTGTCTCCATTGTCATTTGTTTCTGGGTATTTTTTGATTTTCTCTTTGATTTCTTCAGTGATCACTTCATTATTAAGTAGTGTATTGTTTAGCCTCCATGTGTTTGTATTTTTTACAGATCTTTTCCTGTAATTGATATCTAGTCTCATAGTGTTGTGGTCAGAAAAGAGACTTGATAAAATTTCAATTGTCTTAAATTTATCAAGGCTTGATTTGTGACCCAGGATATGACATATTCTGGAGAATGTTCCATGAGCACTTGAGAACAACGTGTATTCTGTTGTTTTTGGATGGAATGTCCTATAAATATCAATTAAGTCCATCTTGTTTAATGTATCATTTAAAACTTCTATTTCCTTATTTATTGTCATTTGGGATGGTCGGTCCATTGGTGAAAGTGGGGTGTTAGTGTCCCCTACCATGAATGTGTTACTGTCGATTTCCTCGTCTATGGCTGTTAGTATTTGCCTTGTGTATTGAGGTGCTCCTATGTTGCGTGCATAGATATTTACAATTGTTATATCTTCTACTTGGATCGATACCTTGATCATTATGTAGTGTCCTTCTTTGTCTCTTCTAATAGTCTTTATTTTAAAGTCTATTTTGTCTGATATGAGAATTGCTACTCCAGCTTTCTTTTGGTTTCCATTTACATGGAATATCTTTTTCCATCCCATCACTTTCAGTCTGTATGAGTCTCTAGGTCTGAAGTGTGTGTCTTGTAGACAGCATATATATGGGTCTTGTTTTTGTATCCATTCAGCCAGTCTGTGTCTTTTGGTGGGAGCATTTAATCCATTTACATTTAAGGTAATTATCAATATGTATGTTCCTATTCCTGTTTTCTTAATTGTTTTGTGTTACTTATTGTAAGCTTTTTCCTTCTCTTGTGTTTTTTGCCTAGAGAAGTTCCTTTAGCATTTGTTGTAAAGCTGGCTTTGTAGTGCTGAACTCTCTCATCTCTTGCTTCTCTGTAAAGGTTTTAATTTCTGCATCAAATCTGAATGAGATTCTTGCTGGGTACAGTGATCTTGGTTGTAGGTTTTACTCCTTCATCACTTTAAATATGTCCTACCAGTCCCTTCTGGCTTGCAGAGTTTCTGATGAAACATCAGCTGTTAACCTTATGGGCATTACCTTGTGTGTTATTTGTTGTTTTTCCCTTGCTGCTTTTAATATGCTTTCTTTGTATTTAATTTTTGACAGTTTGATTAATATGTGTCTTGGCATATTTCTCCTTGGATTTATCCTGCATGGGACTCTCTGTGCTTCCTAGACTTGATTAACTATTTCCTTTCCCATATTATGGAAGTTTTCAACTATAACCTCTTCAAATATTTTCTCAGTCCCTTTCTTTTTCTCTTCTTCTTGTACCCTATAATTCGAATGTTGGTGAGTTTAATATTGTCCCAGAGGTCTCTGAGACTGTCCTCAGTTCTTTTCATTCTTTTCTCTTTATTCTGCTCTGCAGTAGTTATTTCCACTATTTTATCTTCCAGGTCACTTATCCATTCTTCTGCATCAGTTATTGAGCTATTGATCTCTTCTAGAGTAATTTATTGTGTTGTTCATCATTGCTTGTTTCATCTTTAGTTCTTCCAGGTCCTTGTTAAATGTTTCTTGCATTTTCTCTATTCTATTTCCAAGATTTTGGATCATCTTTACTATCATTATTCTGAATTCTTTTTCAGGTAGACTGCCTATTTCCTCTTCATTTGTTATGTCTTGTGCATTTTTATATTTCTCTTTCATCTGCTGTGTTTTTTCCTGTCTTCTCATTTTGCTTATCTTACTGTGTTTGTGGTCTCCTTTTTGCAGGCTGCAGGTTCATAGTTCCCATTGTTTTTGGTGTCTGTCCCCAGTGGCTAAAGTTGGTTCAGTGGGTTGTGTAGGATTCCTGGTGGAGGGGACTATTGCACATGTTTCAGTGGATGAGGCTGGATCTTGTCTTTCTGTTGGGCAGGTCCACGTCTGGTGGTGTGTTTTGTGGTGTCTGTGGCCTTATTATGATTTTAGGCAGCCTCTCTGCTAATGTGTGGGATTGTGTTCCTGTCTTGCTAATTGTTTGGGATCGTGTGTTCAGCACTGTAGCTTGCTGGTCGTTGAGTGAAGCTGGGTGCTGCTGTTGAGATGGAGATCTCTCGGAAATTTTCGCCATTTGATATTATGTGGAGCTGGGAGGTCTCTTGTGGACCAATGTCCTGAATTTGGCTCTCCCACCTCAGAGGAACAGAATGAATTCTGGCTGTAGCACCAAGAGCCTCTCATCCACATGGCTCAGAATAAAAGGGAGAAAAAGTAGAAAGAAAGAAAGAAGGATGGGAAGAAAGAAAGAAGATAGAAAGAGGGTAAACTAAAATAAAATAAAGTAAGATCAAATAAAATAAAGTTATTAAAATAAAAAACAATTATTAAGAATAAAGTTTTTTTAAAAAGTAAAAAAAAAAAAAAAAAAAGGACTGATAGAACCCTAGGAAAAATGGTGAAAGCAAAGCTATACAGACAAAATCTCACACAGAAACACACATACACACTAGCAAAAAGAGGAAAATGGGAAAAAAATAATAAATCTTGCTCTCAAAGTCCACCTCCTCAATTTGGGATGATTCATTTCCTATTCATGTATTCCACAGATGCAGGGTACATCAAGTTGACTGTGGAGATTTAATCCGCTGCTCCTGAAGCTGCTGGGAGAGATTTCCCTTTCTCTTCTTTGTTCGCACAGCTCCCTGGGCTCAGCTGTGGATTTTGCCCTGCCTCTGAGTGTAGGTCGCTGGAGCATGTATGTTCTTTGCTCAGGCTGGACGGGGTTACAGGAGCACCTGACTCGGGGGCTCTGGCTCACTCAGGCCGGGGGGAGGGAGGGGTGCGGATGCGGGGTGAGCTTGCCGCGGCACTGGCCAGCAGGACATTGCAGCATCCTGAGGTGCACCGTGCTTTCTCCCGGGGAAGTTGTCCCTGGATCCTGGGACCCCGGCAGTGGCGGGCTGCACAGTATCCCCAGAAGGGAGGTGTGCGTAATCACCTGTGCACACATACAGCCTTCTTGGTGGCGGCAGCAGCAGCCTTAGTGTCTCACGCCCATCTCTGTGGTTCACACCCATCTTTGGAGCTCATTTAATCATCACTCTTAATCCCCTCTCCTTGCACACCAGGCAGCAAAGAGGGAAGAAAAAGTCTCTTGCCTCTTCGGCAGGTCCAGACTTTTCCCGGACTCCCTCCCAGTTAGCTGTGGTGCACTAAACCCCCGCAGGCTGTATTCACGCTGCCAACCCCAGTCCTCTCCCTTCGCTCCGACCAAACCCTGAGCCTCAGCTCCCAGCCCCAACCGCCCGGGCGGGTGAGCACAGAAACCTCTTGGGCTGGTGAGTGCCGGTCGGCACTGATTCTCTGTGCGGGAATCTCTCCACTTTGCCCTCCTCACCCCTGTTGCCGTGCTCTCCTCCATGACTCTGAAGCTTCCCCCCTCTGCCACCCGCAGTCTCTGCCCGCGAAGAGGCTTCCTGGTATTTGGAAACCTTTCCTCCTTCACAGCTCTCTGCTACTAGTGCAGGTCCCAGCCCTATTCTTTTTTCTCTGTTTTTTCTTTTTTCTTTTGTCCTACTCAGGTACGTGGGGAGTTTCTTGCCTTTTGGGAGGTCTGAGGTCTTCTGACAGCATTCAGTAGGTGTTCTGTAGGAGTTGTTACACGTGTAGATGTATTTCTGGTGTATCTGTGGGGAGAAAGTTGATCTCCATGTCTAACTCTTCCACCATCTTCCTCCTACCCTAAACTTAAAAGCTTTTGCACAGCAAACCTTAAAATAAATGAAAAGACAACCTACAGAATGGAAGAATATATTTGCTAATGATGCAACTGAAAAGGGATTAATCTCCAAAATATACAAACAGCTCATACAGCTCAAAAAAAAAATCAAATAAGTGAGCAGAAGGCCTAAATAGACATTTCTCAAAAGAAACCATACATATGGCCAAAAGCACATGAAAAGATGCTCAACTTCATTAATTAGAGAAATGAAAATAAAAATTACAATGAGGTATCACCTCACACTGGTCAGAATGCCCATCATCAAAAAGTCTACAGGTAATAAATGCTGGAGAGGTTGTGGAGAAAATGGAACCCTCCTACACTCTTGGTGGGAATGCAACTTGGTACAGAATATTGTGGAGTTTCTTTAAGAAACTTAAATTAAAACTAGCATATGATCCTGCAATCCCACTCCTTGACATATATTCAGAGAAAACCATAATTGTACCCAATGTTCATTGCAACACTTTTTACAGTAGCCAAGACATGGAAGCAACCTAAACATCCATTGACAGAGGAATGGATAAAGAAGATGTGGTATATATATATACATGCACACACACACACATACATACACACAAACACACAGAGGGATATTACTCAGCCATAAAAAGAATGAAACAATGCCATTTGCAGTAACATGGATGAACCCAGCATTTATCACGTTAAGGGAAGTAACCCAGACAGAAAAAGACAAATATATGATATTGCTTATATAGGGAAACTTAAAAAAAAATGATACAAATGGACTTATACACAAAACAGAAATAGATCCACAGACATAGAAAACAAACTTATGGTTACTAAAGGGAAAAGGGGGGAGGGTTAAATTAAGAGTTTGGGATTAACATATACATATTACTATATAGTAAATATATAACCGACAAGGACCTACTGTATAGCACAGGAAACTATACTCAACCTCTTTTAATAACCTATAAGGGTAATTATAATATTGCAATAACTTTGTATGGGAACAGATGGCTATTAGACTTATTGTGGTGATCAATTCATAATGTATGCAAATGTCAAATCACTGCGTAGTACACCTGAAGCTAACATAATATTGTACGTCAACCCTATTTCAAGGACAAAAAAGAAAAAAAATGACAAAATCCAACAAGCTTTCAAGATGAAAAACACTAGGCACACTAGGAATAGAAGGGAACTTCTCCAGCATGATAACAGTCATATGCACACTAGGAATAGAAGGGAACTTCTCCAACATGATAACAGTCATATATGAAAAATCCAAAGCTAACATCATAGTTAATGTTGATAATCTGAAAATGTTTCCTATAAGAATAAGAATAAGATAAAGATGATAAGTTTTGCCACTTCTATTTAACATAATGCTCACAGTTTTAGCAGGAACAAGTAGGCAAAAAATGAAATAAAAGCCATTCAAATTTGAAAGGAAGGAGCAAAATTATTCCTATCCTAAGATGGCATGATCTTTATTTAGAAAAATGTAAAGAATCCAAAAAAAAATTGGTAAAGCAATGAACAGTACACAAAGGAAATTAAGAAAATAATTCATTTACAGTAGCATGAAATAACATTCTTAGAAATAAAGTTAATAAGTGACGCAAAAGACTTCGGTAATAAAAGCTATAAAACTATGTTGAAAGACATTGAAAATATTGTACATAAATAGAAATACATCCCGTATTCATGGAATTGAATACTTAATATTATTAAGAAGTTAATGGCTTTGTTCCTGCAGTGAGCCACAGCCAAACACCCCCACACAGGAGACCCTCCAACACTAGCAGGTTCCTGATTGGTGGCTTAGAGACTGACTGCCCTCATGAACCGTCTGAGCTACAATACTCCACTTACATGGGCGCCTGAACAAGGTGAAATTCAAAGGGGAAGACAGTGGAAGAGTAAGAGGTGGAGATCACCTTCTTCCAAACAGGTACATCAGAAATACATCTACACGGGGAACAACTCTCACAGAACACGCACTGAATGCTGGCAGAAGACCTCAGACCTCCCAAAAGGCAAGAAACTCCCCACATACCTGGGTAGGGCATAAGAAAAAAGAATAGACAGAGACAAAAGAATAGGGATGGGACCTGCACTAGTAGCAGAGAGCTGTGAAGGAGGAAAGTTTTCCACACAATAGAAGCCCCTTCATGGGTGGAGACTGCAGGTGGTGGAAGGGGGAGCTTCGGAGCCACTGAGGAGAGCGCAGCCACAGGGGTGCGAAGGGCAAAGCAGAGAGATTCCCGCACGCAGGATCGGTGCTGACCAGCACTCACAAGCCTGAGAGGATTGTCTTCTCACACACCGGGGCAGGCAGGGGCTGGGAGCTGAAGCTCTGGCTTCGGTTGGATCGCACGGAGAGGACTGGAGGTGTGAAAACAGCCTGAAGGGGTTAGTGCACCACGGCTAGCCGGGAGGGAGTCGGGAAAAGTCTGGACCTGTCAAAGAGGCAAGAGACTTTTTCTTCCCTCTGTTTCCTGGTGCACCAGAAGGGGTGATGAAGAGCGCTGCTTAAAGGAGCTCCAGAGATGGGCGCGAGCTGCGGCTAAAAGCGTGGACCCCCAGACAAGGGCATGAGATGCTAAGGATGCTGCTGCCACCACCAAGAAGCCTGTGTGCGAGCACAGGTCACAATCCACACCTCCACTCCCAGGAGCCTGTGCAGCCTGCCACTGCCAGGGTCCCATGATCCAGGGACAACTTCCACAGGGGAATGCATGGTGCACCTCAGGCTGGTGCAACGTCCTGCCGGACTCTGCCACTGCAGGCTCACCCTGCACTCAGGCCGCTCCATCCCCAGAGCCTGAATGAGCCAGAGCCCCTGAATCAGCGGCTCCTTTAACACCAGCCTGTCTGAGTGAAGAAGAGGCGCTCTCTGGCGACCTACATGCAGAGGTGGGGCCAAATCCAAAACTGAACCCCAGGAGCAGTGTGAAGAAAGAAGAGAAAGGGAAATCTCTCCCAGCAGCCTCAGGACCAGAGGATTACATCTCCACTACAAACTTGATGTACCCTTCATCTGTGGAATACATGAATAGACAATGAATCATCCCAAATTGAGGAGGGGGACTTTGATGGCAAGATGTATTATTTTTTCCCCTTTTCCCCTTTTTGTGAGTGTGTATGTGTATGCTTCTGTGTGAGATTTTGTCTGTATAGCTTTGCTTTCACCATTTGTCATAGGGTCCTGTCTGTCCAATTTTTTTAACTTTAAAAAATATTTTCTTAAAAATTATTTTTTTATTTTAATAACTTTATTTTATTTTACCTTATCTTATTTTATCCTCTTCCTTTCTTCATCTCTAATTTTTCTCCCTTTTATTCTGAGCCATGTGGTTGAAAGGCCCTTGGTGCTGAAGCCAGGGGTCAGTGCTGTGCCTCTGAAGTAGGAGAGCCAACTTCAGCACACTGGTCTACAAGAGACCTCCCAGTTCCACGTAACATCAAATAGCAAAATCTCCTGGAGATCTCCATCTCAACAGCAGCACCCAGCTTCATTCAACGACCAGCAAGTTACAGTGCTGGACACCCAATCCCAAACAACTAGCAAAACAGGAACACAATCCCACCCATTAGCAGAGATGCTGCCTAAAATCATAATAAGGTCACAGACACCCCAAAACACACCACCAGACGTGGACCTGCCCACGAGAAAATCAAGATCTTGCCTTATCCACCAGAACCCAGGTACTAGTCCTCTCTACCAGGAATCCTACACAACCCACTGAACCAAATTTAGCCACTGGACAAACACCAAAAACAATGGGAACTATGAACCCACAACCTGCAAAAATGAGACCCCAAACACAGTAGGATAAGCAAAATGAGAAGACAGAAAAAACACACAGCAGATGAAAGAGCAAGATAAAACCCACAAGGCCTAACAAATGAAGAGGAAATAGGCAGTCTACCTGAAAAGGAATTCAGAATAACGATAGTAAAGATTATCCAAAATCTTGGAAATAGAATAGAGAACATGAAAGGAACATTTAACGAGGACCTGGAAGAACTAAAGATGAAACAAGCAATGATGAACAACACAGTAAATGAAATTAAAAATATTCTAGAATGGATAAATAGCAGAATATCTGAGGCAGAAGAACGGTTAAGTGACCTGGAAGATAAAATAGTGGAAATAACTACTGCAGACCAGAATAAAGAAAAAAGAATGAAAAGAACTGAGGACAGTCTCAGAGACCTCTGGGAGAACATTAAACACACCAACATTCAAATTATAGCTGTCCCAAAATGAAGAAGAGAAAAAGAAAGGGACTGAGAAAATATTTGAAGAGATTAAAGTTGTAAACTTCCCTAATATGTGAAAGGAAATAGGTAACCAGTCAAGAAAGCACAGAGAGTCCCATAAAGGATAAGTCCAAGGAGAAACATGCCAAGACAAATATTAATCAAACTGTCAAAAGTTAAATACAAAGAAAACATTTTAAAAGGAGAAAGGGAAAAACAACAAATAACACACAAGGGAATCCCCATAAGCTGGACTTTCAGCAGAAACTCGGCAAGCCAGAAGGGACTGGCAGGACATTTTTAAAATGATGGAGAAAAACCTACAACCAAGATTACTCTACCCAGCAAGGATCTCATTCAGATTTGATGCAGAAATTAAAACCTTTACAGAGAAGCAAGAGCTGAGAGAGTTCAGCACCACCAAACCAGCTTTACAACAAATGCTAAAGGAACTTCTGTAGGCAAGAAACACAAGGGAATGAAAAGACCTACAATAACAATGCCAGAATAATTAGGAAAATGGGAATAGGAACATATATATCGATAATTAACTTAAATATAAATGGATTAAATGCTCCCACCAAAAGACACAGAGTGGCTGAATGGATACAAAAACAAAACCCATATTTATGCTGTCTACAAGAGACCCACTTCAGACCTAGACACACATACAGACTGAAAGTAAGGGGATGGAAAAAGATATTCCATGCAAATGGAAACCAAAAGAAAGCTGGAGTAGCAATTCTCATATCAGACAAAATAGACTTAAAAAAAGACTGTTAGAAGAGACAAAGAAGGACACTACATAATGATCAAGTTATCGATCCAAGAAGAAGATATAACAATTGCAACTATTGATGCACGCAACATAGGAGCACCACAGTACATATGGGAAATACTAACAGCCATGAAAGGGGAAATTGACAGCAACACACACACAGTAGGGGACTTTAACAACACACTTTCTCCAATGGACAGACCATCCCAAATGAAAATAAATAAGGAAACAGAAGCTTTAAATGGTGCATTAAACAAGATGGACTTAATTGATATTTATAGGACATTCCATCCAAAAACAACAGAATACACATTGTTCTCAAGTGCTCATAGAACATTCTCCAGGATAGATCATATCTTGTGTCACAAATCAAGCCTTGGTAAATTTAAGAAAATTGAAATTGTATCAAGTATCTTTTCTGACCACAACACCATGAGACTAGATATCAATGACAGAAAATGACCTGTAAAAAATACAAACACATGGAGGCTAAACAATACACTACTTAATAACGGAGTGATCACTGAAGAAAACAAAGAGGAAATCAAGAAATACCTAGAAACAAATGACAATGGAGACACGACAACCCAAAATCTATTGGATCCAGCAAAATAAGTTCTAAGAGGGAAGTTTATAGCAATAGAATCCTACCTTAAGAAACAAGAAACATCTCAAATAAACAACCTAAACTTACAGGTAAAGCAATTAGGGAAAGAAGAACAAAAAACACCAAAGCGAGCAGAAGGCAAGAAATCATAAAGATCATTCAAAAATAAATGAAAAACAAATGAAAGAAATAATAGCAAAGAGCAATAAAACTAAAAGCTAGTTCTTTGAGAAGATAAACATAATTGATAAACCATTAGCCAGACTCATCATGAAAAAAAGGGAGAAGACTCAAATCAATAGAATTAGAAATGACAAAGAAGAAGTAACAACTGACACTGCAATAATACAAAAGATCATGAGAGATTACTACAAGCAACTCTATGCCAACAAAATGGACAACCTGCAAGAAACGGACAAATTCTTAGAAATGCACAACCTGCCAAGACTGAATCACGAAGAAATAGAAAACATGAACAGACCAATCACAAGCACTGAAATTGAAACTGTGGTTAAAAATCTTCCAACAAACAGAAGTCCAGGACCAGATGGCTTCACAGGCGAATTCTATCAAACATTTAGAGAAGAGCTAACACCTATCCTTCTCAAACTCTTCCAAAATATAGCAGAGGGAGGAACACTCTCAAACTCATTCTACAAGGCCACCATTACCCTGACACCAAAACCAGACAAGGATGTCACAAAGAAAGAAAACTACAGGCCAATATCACTGATGAACATAGATACAAATATCCTCAACAGAAAAATAGCAAACAGAATCCGACAGCACATTAAAAGGATCATACACTGTGATCAAGTGGGGTTTCTTCCAGGAAAGCAAGGATTCTTCAATATAAGCAAATCAATCAACGTGATACACCATATTAACAAACTGAAGGAGAAAAAACATATGATCATCTCAATAGATACAGAGAAATATTTCGACAGAATTCAAAACCCAGTTATGATTAAAACCCTGCAGAAACTAGGCATAGAGAGAACTTTCCTCAACACAATAAAGTCCGTATATGATAAACCCACAGCCAAAATCATCCTCAATGGTGAAAAACTGAAATCATTTCCACTAAGATCAGGAAGAAGACAAGGTTGCCCACTCTCACTACTCTTATTTAACATAGTTTTGGAAATTTTAGAGACAACAATCAAGAAGAAAAGGAAATAAAAGGAATCCAAATCAGAAAAGAAGTAAAGCTGTCACTGTTTGCAGATGAAATGATACTATACATAGAGAATCCTAAAGATTCTACCAGAAAACTACTAGAGCTAATCAATGAATTTGGTAATGTAGCAGGATACAAAATTAATGCACAGAAATCTCTGGCATTCCTATACACTAATGATGAAAAATCTGAAAGTGAAATTAAGAAAACACTCCCACTTACCTTTGCAATAAAAAGAATAAAATATCTAAGAATAAACCTACTTAAGGAGACAAAAGATGTGTATGCAGAAAATTATAAGACACTGATGAAAGAAATTAAAGATGATACAAATAGATGGAGAGTTATACCATGTTCTTGGATTAGAAGAGACAACATTGTGAAAATGACACTACTACCCAAAGCAATCTATAGATTCAATGCAATCCCTATCAAACTACCACTGGCATTTTTCACAGAACTAGAACAAAAACTTTCACAATTTGTATGGAAACAAAAAAGACCCTGAGTAGCCAAAGCAATCTTGAGAACGAAAAACTGAGCTGGAGGAATCAGGCTCCCTGACTTCAAACTATACTGCAAAGCTACACTAATTAAGACAGTATCGTACTGGCACAAAAACAGAAATAGATCAATGGAACAGGATAGAAAACCCAGAGATAAACCCACGCACATTTGGTCCCCTTATCTCTGATAAAGGAGGCAGGAATGTACAGTGGAGAAAGGACAGCCTCTTCAATAAGTGGTGCTGGGAGAACTAGACAGGTACATGTAAAAGTATGAGATTAGAACACTCCCTAACACCATACACAAAAAGAAGTTCAAATGGATTAAAGACCTAAATGTAAGGCCAGAAAGTATAAAACTCTTAGAGAAAAATATAGTCATAACACTCTTTAACATAAATCACAGCAGGATCCTTTTTTACCCACCTCCTAGAGAAATGGAAATAAAACAAAAATAAACAAATGGGACCTAATGAAACTTCAAAGCTTTTGCACAGCAAATGAAACCATAAACAAGACAAAAAGACAACTGTCACAATGGGAGAAAATATTTGCAAATGAAGCAACTGACAAAGGATTAATCTCCAATATTTACAAGCAGCTCATGCAGCTCAATAACAAAAAAAACAAACAAACAAATCCAAAAATGGGCAGAAGACCTAAATAGACATTTCTCCAAAGAAGATATGCTGATTGCCAACAAACACATGAAAGACTGCTCAACATCATTAATCATTAGAGAAATGCAAATGAAACCTACAATGAGATATCATCTCACACCGGTCAGAATGTCCATCTTCAAAAAATGTAGAAACAAATGCTGCAGAGGGTGTGGAGAAAAGGGAACACTCTTCCACTGCTGGTGGGAATGTGAATTGGTACAGCCACTATGGAGAACAGTATGGAGGTTCCTTAAAAAAAATTACAAATAGAACTACCATATGACCCAGCAATCCCACTACTGGGCATATACCCTGAGAAACCCAAAATTCAAAAAGAGTCATGTACCAAAATGTTCATTGCAGCTCTATTTACAATAACCAGGATATGGAAGCAACCTAAGTGTCCATCATTGGATGAATGAATAAAGAAGATGTGGCACATATATGCAATGGAATATTACTCAGCCATGAAAAGAAACGAAATTGAGTTATTTGTGGTGAAGTGGATGGTCCTATGGTCTGTCATACAGAGTGAAGTAAGTCAGAAAAAGGAAGACAAATAGCATATGCTAACACATATATATGGAATCTTAGGAAAAATAATGTTATGAAGAACCTAGGGGTAAGACGGTTATAAAGACACAGACCTACTAGAGAATGGACTTGAGGATATGGGGTGGGGGAAGGGTAAACTGTGACAAAATGAGAGAGTGGCATGGACATATACACACTACCAAGCGTAAAATAGATAGCTAGTGGGAAACAGCAGCATAGCACAGGGTAATCAGCTCGGTGCTTTGTGACCACGTAGAGGGGTGGTATAGGGAGGATGGGAGGGAGGGAGACGCATGAGGGAAGAGATGTGGGAACATATGTATATGTATAACTGATTCACTTTCTTATAAAACAGAAACTAACACACTTTTTTAAAGCCATTGTACTCCAATGAAGATGTAAATTAAAAAAAAAAAGAAGTTTATGATCAAAGTAATCTACAGATTCCTGAAATTCAAAATAGTGTCCTTGCAGAAAAATAAAAATCCATACTAAAATTCATATGAAATATCATGAGACTCTGAAAACCAAATCAACTCTTGGAAAGGAAGACCAAATTTGGAGAATTCTTATTTTGAATTTCTAAAATTATGATAAAGCTTTGGTAATCAAATCAGTGCACTACTGTCTTAAAGAGACACATAAAAAATGTAATATAATAGAGACCTAAGAATTAATCCCTCACATCTACACATCTATTTTCAGTTGATATCTGAACATTGAGTACCAAGGCTATTCATGGTAAAAATACATTCTTTTCAACACATGGTTCTGGGTCAACTAGCTATTCACATGCAAAATAATTAAGTTGGATGTTTACCATATAACAGATACAAATATTGACTTAAAATGGATCAAAATCCTTAACATGGAGATAAAACTATAAAACTTTTAGAAGAAAACAGAAGAAGATACATGACATTGGATTTGGCAATGATTTCTTGGATATGGAACCAAAATCACAGGCAACAGAAAAAATATATATAAATTAGACTTCATCAAAATTAAAACTTTGTGCATCAAAGACATTATCATAAGACTCAGAGATACCCCACAGTATGGGATAAAATATTTGCAAATCCTATAACTGATAAGGGATTATTATCCATAATTTACAAAGAATTCCTAAAACTCAACAACAAAATGTCTAACAATCCAATTTAAATATGAGCAAAGGGTTGATAGACATTCTCCAGAGAAGATATACAAATGAGATGAAAAGATACTCAATATCATTAGTCATTATGAAAGTGCACATCAAAACTACAATGAGATACCACTTCACACCCACTAGTATGATCATCATTATAAAAGGGGAAAATAAACAAGTGTTTCTGAAGATGTGTAGAAATTGCAACTCTCATGCATTGCCAATGCCAATGTAAATGGCACAGCTGTTGTTGAAAATAAGTTGACGATTTTTTAAATTAATTTTTATTGGAGTATAGTTGCTTTACAATGTTGTGTTAGTTTCTACTGTGCAGCAAACATTGAGTAGAGTTCCCTGAGCTATACTGTAGGTTCTCATTAGTTATGTATTTTATACATAGTATTAATAGTATATATATGTCAATCCTAATCTCCCAATTCATCCCACTCTCCCACCTTTCCCCCCCTTGGTGTCCATATGTTTGTTCTCTACCTCTGTGTCTCTATTTCTGCTTTGCAAATAAGATCAACTATACCACTTTTCATGTTGATGGTTTAATACTTTGGGTGTGTCATCTTCTTTTAGACCATACACTTACCAGTGGTGTGTTGAAGCCAGTTTATATCAGCTCTCAAGAGATGATTGTTAAATATTCAGGAATTTTGGCTGTTTTTGTTAAACCATTGTTAACTTCATCTTGACCATGGTGTGACTATTTACATCATGGAAGTCAACATACACTCCATACAGGACGTGTATGCTTATTAAATCTTTCTATGAGGTTTTTGTTTTGTTTTTTGTTTTGTTTTGTTTTTTGTCCAACTAAGATATCTACTAGCTTCCCCCTGAAGTTTTTTTCAGTGATCTTAACAAAGGAGCTTATAGTACAGTTATTCTTTACCCTGTATTTGTTCTTGGTCCATATCTTTGGGTGATTTTGATTGAGTGATAAAAAATTATTTTTAATTCTTTCTAGACTTTCTATCTTTATGCTAATTTTGCCTGCAAATTATCCAGTTATTTTCTGATCTCATCTCTGTCTTGATTATTGTAGGTAGTAATTTTTTCAAATATCTCACTACTGGTATAAAACTATTTGCCATTTCTCCAGCTTCGTATAAAAATTTCCTTGTTATTTTCCCACTGTCCTATAACAAATATTTTATGTCTCACTACTGGGTCTTAAAACCAATACCACACATGTTAAGCTGTTTTCACAATAGCACCTCACCCAAATTAACATTTATATTCGTTGATTTTTACTATGATAATGCTTCATAACAAGACACCCCCAGCAAAAAACTCTTCATTGGCTAAAAAAAATTATTTATTCTTACTCATGTATTTATAGGTTAGCTAATATAGGATGGGCTTGGCTGATCTTGACTCCAAGCTGCATTTTGGATCCAGGTCAGCTACCTGAGTCTCTTGTTCAGCTTGGTGTCAGGATATAACAGGCATGCTCTTTTCATGGCTTTAGCAGAAATGCAAGAGAGCAAGTCCAACTGTGTAAATATGTTTTAAGCCTGTGATTGTGTCACTTCTGAACACAACTCATTAGCTAAAGTAATTCACATAGCAACGTCCAAAATCAAGGGACATGGATGTATACTCTGTCCACTAAGAGGCCACTGCAAGGCATATGATAGCTCCAAATAAGTGAAACAGTGAAATACATTGTATCCATGGAGGTGAGAAGGTTCCCAAATGTATGTCAAACAATAGTCTAATGTACAACATGGGCATTCAATGAATTTGTTAAAGATTGAATGAATAAAGAAATGACACTGTGTTTCATGAATCTTTTAATATGAGTGTAAAGGGGAGCAAAGAGATGGAGCAAGATGTGGGGCGAATGTGGTATCAAGGAAATATTTTTTTCAATAAAATAGATACAAGAATATGTTTCATATTTATAAGCTAAAGGAAAGACACTGTAGAGAGAGAGAGAGACTTATGATTAAGAACAACAGAGGAGTTGGTTTAAGAGGCGAGATTTCCTCAAACGTAAAAGAGGCAATGATAATGATGATGATGATGATTATGATGGTAGCTAACATACACAAACATATAGTGCTTACTCTTTGTGAAGACATTGTTCAAAGCATTGTATACACAGTACCTATTTAAACCTTATAGTAACTCTATGCACAAGCTACTATTATTTTCTGTACCATAGAGATGAGGAAAGTGAGCCAGAGGAAGTTTAAGAAATTTGTCTGAGGTTGTAGAACTAATAAGTGATAGAATTAACATGAAGGAAAATTGATTTGTATGTAAAGTTTTACATTTGATGCTGTAAAATGATGGTATCTGATGCCTTCTATTTTCTCAATAAGGTTTTGATAAGACTGTCAGCTGAGAATGAGTGAGCAGGTGGAAATATCAGACATTTGAAAATAACAAGTTTTTAAATAGCTATCTTAGAGAGTGAGAAAACATTTTAACAGGGATATGAGATGATTTTTTTTGGCCTCATTAAGTAGACATTTGAAGGCTGTAATCATGAGTTTAAAATGAATTCAATCTCTATGATATCCAATCTTGAGTAAGTTATAGAGGAAGCTGGGTCATCAGATGACCTTCAGGTTTTATAAAATTCAACTAGATAAAATGGATATTCCAATAAATATTTGAGAATATGAGACAGATGAAAAATACACCCTCCTGAGCCCCTGTAGATAATCAGCATTAGCGACAATTAAAAGCAGCTGTACTGGGAACCTCCAGTACCAATCAGAAAATTGAAGGCATTGTAGAGGAACTTCAAATCCCTCTTCCCCTCAAAATGTCAAGGTTTTTCTCTGTTGTATTCAGTAACTTATCTGGAGAAGATCCTGATCCAAAAAAGGCTTATCCTTTCAGGCCATGGTTTCATCACTCAGTGGTTAAACTATGAGGAGAGAGTTTCTTTTGTCCTATTGAAGATCATTGAAGTAGTAAACAGCTCTTCAACTTAAGGCATGAAAAGAACATTTATACTGCAAAGGTGAGAACTACATAAGATCTGATCAATCCATTCACACTATATTGTAAGCAAAAATCTGGCCTTGATAAAATATTCATTATTCAAGTATATATACGTAAATGGGCTGAAAATTAACAACATAGTTTCAGAGAAAATGTAAACTTTTCAGCGGGAAACAAGGGTGAATTTTAGGCATATGTTATTTTGTATTGTCAGTTAAATTGAAGAAAACATGGTATCTGTGAAACAATGAATGGAAAAGATAAAATTAAAATACAGGACAGTAAGTTGAAAACAAAACTGATTGAGACAGAAAAGAATAGAAAGAAGGTAAAACAGCCTAGAAAAGAGTGCATTAAAATGAAATTTGTGATAGTAGACTTTGGAATTACCTAGAAAGCAATATAGAACAGCATACATTATGCAAAAGATTGAATCAGTTGAATGAAGAGAAAATCTGAGAAGCTATACCAGAATTTGGAAGAAAAGATAAGAAGGAAATGAAAATGAGAGAAAAGGTGATTGAGATGAAAGATAGAGACTAGGAAGCCAACACACAGATAATTGGTACTGCTAATAAAGACAGAAATAAAGATAGACATTTAAAGATATAATCAAAGAAAACATATTGAAATGGTTTGCAAGATACTAGGTAAAGTTATGAAAAAGAGACGAACATTCAAACACACACACACGTGAAAAATTTTGAACTTCAATTATAAAAAGAATCTAATAAGCACAGAGAAAATAAGGGACTTATAAAAAGGACAAGATTCTAGTTGCTTTCAGAATTATTTTACACAATATTATTTTTCAGAGGATAATGGAGAAATATCTAAGATTTTATTTAGAAAGGTTGTCATTCACAAATCATACTCTGCCAAATTTTAAATCATGTCATCTAATTTCAACAAAAAGTCATTCTAACTTATACAAAGGCTTATACAAAAGCATCCTGTTATTGTGCCATTTCTGGAAACTGACAACATAAATAATACTTGGAAAAGTATTCTGTCATATACAAGAGATGAGTCCAAATAATAGACCAAAAATTGAGTAAACCATTGTATAAAAAAGTGATTATAAACATTAAATGGAGAAAATTAAAAATGGAATAAATTTGTTAATATTTAAATACAGATACAAATTTCATTGAAAATAACTTAAAATGAAATATTTAGTAACATAAATATGTGTAACTTGAAAATGATAAATGAAGTATAAATATAAGATGACCCCAAAATAACAAATACTTGTAATTTGATAATTTTTTTCTTCACATAGATAATTGAAAATATATATTTCAATTAAATATAACCAAAAATAAAATTAAAACAGAAGGTATGCTTTCAAAATAATAAAAGCAAAGAAAATATAAAACATATAGGAAAATATAACAAAAAATGAAATACCAATTGAATATGATGGATTGTAAATACATAATTATCATCTATCCTTTTTGATATCATATTACAAGAAAACTGATGGAATAAAAAGCACTAGGCTCCAAAAAATGAATATAAGGTGAAAATGAATATCAGCAAATGAGATATTTTAACAAATTCATGGAAAAGAGGAAACAAATAAAGGAGTAGTAATTAATACGGTGAAGCAGAAAATATCTCCATGTAGAGTCTGGAAGGGAATAAATGAGAATAAAAAATTAGATTACTTGGTAAAACCCAGAATACCAAATTTTTACCAAGAGATTTTACACATATTCACTCACACACATGTACCACAAATAGAGCAGTTTTACTTAATAGTATAGATGACACTTCCTTAATAAAGTATTAAAAATTCATTATAGCTATATAGTACATAAATACAGCACATCAAAGCTAAGATAATTCAAGATAAAAGGAACTATAGAAGGACATATAACATAATTTATCATATCACTACCACATAAGAAAAATATATAACAATAAGATTAAATAAGGAAAACATATTTAATAAATTTTATTTTCAGTTGGTTTTAATTTTTAAGGAAATTTTTAAAGTAGGAATAAGAAGATATTCTTTTAAGATAAAGAATTCCGGGGGGGACCTTGAAGATGGCGGAAGAGTAAGACGCGGAGATCACCTTCCTCCCCACAGATACACCAGAAATACATCTACACATGGAACAACTCCTACAGAACACCTACTGAAGGCTGGTAGAAGACCTCAGACCTCCCAAAAGGCAAGAAACTCCCCACGTACCTGGGTAGGGCAAAAGAAAAAAAGAAAAAACAGAGACAAAAGAATAGGGACGGCACCTGAACCAGTGGGAGGGAGCTGTGAAGGAGGAAAACTTTCCACACACTAGGAAGCCCCTTCGCGGGCGGAGACTGCGGGAGGTGGAGGGGGGAGCTTCGGAGCCACGGAGGAGTGCACAGCACAGCAACAGGGATGCGGAGGGCAAAGCGGGGAGATTCCCGCACAGAGTACCGGTGCCGACCAGCACTCACCAGCCTGAGAGGCTTGTCTGCTCACCCGCCAGGGCGGGCGGGGCTGCGAGCTGAGGCTCCGGTTTCGGTTTCAGTCGGAGCGCAGGGAGAGGACTGGGGTTGGTGGCTTGAACATAGCCTGAAGGGGTTAGCGCACCACGGCTAGCCTGGAGGGAGTCCGGGGAAAAGTCTGCACCTGCCGAAGAGGCAAGAGACATTTTCTTCCCTCTTTGTTTCCTGGTGCGCGAGGAGAGGGGTTTAAGAGCGCTGCTTAAAGGAACTCCAGAGACGGGCGCAAGCCGCGGCTAAAAGCATGGACCCCAGGGATGGGCGGGAGACACTAAGGCTGCTGCTGCTGCCACCAAGGAGCCTGTGTGCAAGCACAGGTCACTATCTACACCCCTCTTCTGCGGAGCCTGTGCAGCCCACCACTGCCAGGTTCCCGGGATCCAGGGACAACTTCCCCGGGAGAACGCCTGGCGGGCCTCAGGCTGGTGCAACGTCATGCCGGCCTCTGCCACCGCAGGCCCACCATGCACGCAGTGCCCCTCCCTGCCCCCCGGCCTGAGTGTGCCAGAGCCCCCGAATCAGCGGCTCTTTTAACCCCGTCCTGTCTGAGCAAAAAACAGACGCCCTCCAGCGACCTACATGCAGAGGCAGGGCCAAATCCAAAGCTGAGCCCCTGTGAGCTGTGAGAACAAAGAAGAGAAACGGAAATCTCTCCCAGCAGCCTCAGAAACAGCGGATTAAAGCTCCACACTCAACTTGATGTACCCTGCATCTGTGGAATACATGAATAGACAATGAGTCATCCCAAATTGAGGAGGTGGGCTTCCAGACCAAGATCTATGATTTTTTTCCCGTTTTCCTCTTTTTGTGAATGTGTATGTGTATGCTTCTGTGTGAGATCTTGTCTGTATAGTTTTGCTTCCACCATTTGTCCTAGGGTTCTATCCATCCATGGTTTTTTATTTAATTTTTTTCTAAATAACTAATTTTAATAACTTTATTATACTTTACCTCCTTTCTTTCTTTCTTTCTTTCTTTCTTTCTTTCTTTCTTTCTTTCTTTCTTTCTTTCTTTCTTTCTTTCTTTCTTTCCTTCCTTCCTTCCTTCCTTCCTTCCTTCCCTCCTTTAGACAACGAATCATCCCAAATTGAGGAGGTGGTCTCTGAGAGCAAGATTTATGATTTTTTCCCCTTGACCTCTTTTTGTGAGGTTGTATGTGTATGCTTCTGTGTAAGATTTTGTCTGTATAGCTTTGCTTCCAACATTTGTCTAAGGTTCTATCCTTCCCTTTTTTTCGTTTTATTCTAAATAATTATTTTTTAATTCAATAACCTTATTATACTTTATTTTATTATACTGTATCTTCTTTCTGTCTTTCTTCCTTCCTTCCCTCCTTCCTTCCTTCCTCCCTCCCTCCCTCCTTTCTTTCCTTCTTTCCTTCTTTGCTTCTTTCTTTCTTTCCTTCTTCCTTCCTTCCTTCCTTCCTTCCTTCCTTCCTTCCCACCTTTCTTTTTTCTTTCTTTCTTTCTTCATACTTCTACTAATTCTCTCTACTTTTTCTCCCTTTTATTCTGAGCCGTGTGGATGAAAGGCTCTTGGTGCTACAGCCAGGAGTCAGGGCTCTGCCTCTGAGGTAGGAGAGCCAACTTCAGGACACTGGTCAACAAGAAACCTCCCAGCTCCACATAATATCAAATGGCGAAAATCTCCCAGAGACCTCCATCTTAACACCAGCACCCAGCTTCACTCAACGACCAGCAAGCCACAGTGCTGGACACCCTATGCCAAACAACTAGCAAAACAGGAACACAACACCACCAATTAGCAGAGTGGCTGCCTAAAATCATAATAAGGCCACAGACACCCCAAAACACATGACCAGACGTGAACCTGCCCACTAGAGAGACAAGATCCAGCCTCATCCACCACAACACAGGCACTAGTCCCCTCCACCAGGAAGCCTACACAACCCACTGAACCAACCTTAGCCACTGGAGACAGACATCGAAAACAGCGCGAACTACGAACCTGCAGTCTGCAAAAAGGAGACCCCAAACACAGTAAGATAAGCAAAATGAGAAGACAGAAAAACACACAGCAGATAAACGAGCAAGATAAAAATGCACCAGACCTAACAAATGAAGAGGAAATAGGCAGTCTACCTGAAAAGGAATTCAGAATAATGATAGTAAGGATGATCCAAAATCTTGGAAATAGAATGGACAAAATGCAAGAAACAATTAACAAGGATCTAGAAGAAATAAAGATGAAACAAGCAATGATGAACAACACAATAAATGAAATTAAAAGTACTCTAGATGGGATCAATAGCAGAATAACTGAGGCAGAAGAACGGATAAGTGACCTGGAAGATAAAATAGTGGAAATAACTACTGCAGACCAGAATAAAGAAAAAAGAATGAAAAGAACTGAGGACAGTCTCAGAGACCTCTGGGACAACATTAAACGCACCAACATTCCAATTATAGGGGTTCCAGAAGAAGAAGAGAAAAAGAAAGGGACTGAGAAAATATTTGAAGAGATTATAGTTGAAAACTTCCCTAATATGGGAAAGGAAATAGTTAATCAAGGCCAGGAAGTACAGAGAGTCCCATACAGGATAAATCCAAGGAGAAATATGCCAAGACACATATTAATCAAACTGTCAAAAATGAAATACAAAGAAAGCATATTAAAAGCAGCAAGGGAAAAACAACAAATAACACACAAGGGAATCCCCATAAGGTTAACAGCTGAACTTTCAGCAGAAACCCTACAAGCCAGAAGGGAGTGGCAGGACATACTGAAAGTGATGAAGGAGAAACACCCGCAGCCAAGACGACTCTACCCAGCAAGGATCTCATTCAGATTTGATGGAGAAATTAAAACCTTTACAGACAAGCAAAAGCTGAGAGAGTTCAGCACCACCAAACCAGCTTTACAACAAATGCTAAAGGAACTTCTCTAGACAAGAAACACAAGAGAAGGAAAAGACCTATAATAACGAACCAAAAACAATTTAAATAATGGGAATAGGAACATACATATTGATAATTACCTTAAATGTAAATGGACTAAATGCTCCCACAAAAAGACACAGATTGGCTGAATGGATACAAAAACAAGACCCTTATATATGCTGTCTACAAGAGACCCACTTCAGACCTAGAGACACATACAGACTGAAAGTAAGGGGATGGAAAAGATATTCCATGCAAATGGGAACCAAAAAAAGCTGGAGTGGCAATTCTCATATCAGACAAATAGACTTTAAAATAAGGACTATTAGAAGAGACAAAGAAGGACACTACATAATGATCAATGGATTGATCCAAGAAGAAGATCTAACAATTGTAAATATTTATGCACGCAACATAGGAGCACCTCAAAACATAAGGCAAACACTAACAGCCATAAAAGGGGAAATCAACAGTAACACATTCATAGTAGGGGAATTTAACACCCCAATTTCACCCATGGACAGATCATCCAAAATGAAAATAAATAAGGAAACACAAGCTTTAAATGATACATTAAATGAGATGGACTTAATTGATATTTATAGGACACTCCATCCAAAAACAACAGAATACACATTTTTCTCAAGTGCTCATGGAATATTCTCCAGGACAGATCATATCTTGGGTCACAAATCAAGCCTTGGTAAATTTAAGAAAATTGACATTGTATCAACTATCTTTTCCAACCACAATGCCATGAGACTAGATATCAATTACAGGAAAAGATCTGTAAAAAATACAAACACATGGAGGCTAAACAATACACTACTTAATAATGAAGTGATCACTGAAGAAATTAAAGAGGAAATAAAAAAATACATAGAAACAAATGACAATGGAAACACAATGACCCAAAACCTATGTGACGCAGCCAAAGCAGTTCTAAGGGGGAAGTTTATAGCAATACAAGCCCACCTTAAGAAGCAGGAAACATCTCGAATAAACAACCTAACCTTGCACCTCAAGCAATTAGAGAAAGAAGAACAAAAAACACCCAAAGCTAGCAGAAGGAAAGAAATCATAAAAATCAGAAATAAATGAAGAAGAAATGAAGGAAACAATAGCAAAGATCAATAAAACTGAAAGCTTGTTCTTTGAGAAGGTAAACAAAATAGATAAACCACTAGCCACACTCATCAAGAAAAAAAGGGGGAAGACTCAAATCAACAGAATTAGAAATGAAAAAGGAGAAGTAACAACTGACACTGCAGAAATACAACAGATCATGAGAGATTACTACAAGCAACTCTATGCCAATAAAATGGACAATCTGGAAGAAATGGACAAATTCTTAGAAATGCACAACCTGCCAAGACTGAATCAGAAAGAAATAGAAAATATGAATAGACCAATCACAAGCACTGAAATTGAAACTGTGATTAAAAATCTTCCAACAAACAAAAGCCCAGGACCAGATGGCTTCACAGGTGAATTCTATCAAACATTTAGAGATGAGCTAACACCTATCCTTCTCAAAGTCTTCCAAAATATAGCAGAGGGAGGAACATTCCCAAATTCCTTCTACGAGGCCACCATCACCTTGATACCAAAACCAGACAAGGATGTCACAAAGAAAGTAAACAACAGGCCAATATCACTGATGAACATAGATGCAAAAATCCTCAACAAAATACTAGCAAACAGAATCCAACAGCACATTAAAAGGATCATACTCCATGATCAAGTGGGGTTTCTTCCAGGAAAGCAAGGATTCTTCAATATAAGCAAATCAATCAACGTGATACACCATATTAACAAACTGAAGGAGAAAAACCATATGGTCATCTCAATAGATGCAGAGAAAGCTTTTGACAAAATTCAACACCCATTTATGATAAAAACCCTGCAGAAAGTAGGCATAGAGAGAACTTTCCTCAACATAATAAAGGCTATATAACAAGCCCGCAGTCAACATCATCCTCAATGGTGAAAAACTGAAAGCATTTCCACTAAGATCAGGAACAAGACAAGGTTGCCCACTCTCACCACTCTTATTCAACATAGTTTTGGAAGTTATAGCCATAGCAATCAGAGAAGAAAAGGAAATAAAAGGAATCCAAATTGGAAAAGAAGAAGTAAAGCTGTCACTGTTTGCAGATGACAAGATACTATACATAGAGAATCCTAAAGATGCTACCAGAAAACTACTAGAGCTAATCAATGAATTTGGTAAAGTAGCAGGATACAAAATTAATGCACAGAAATCTCTGGCATTCCTATACACTAATGCTGAAAAATCTGAAAGTGAAATCAAGAAAATACTCCCACTAACCATTGCAACAAAAATAATAAAATATCTAGGAATAAACCTACCTAAGGAGACAAAAGACCTGTATGCAGAAAATTATAAGACACTGATGAAAGAAATTAAAGGTGATACAAATAGCTGGAGAGATATACCATGTTCTTGGATTGGAAGAATCAACATTGTGAAAATGAGTCTACTACTCAAAGCAATCTATAGATTCAATGCAATCCCTAACAAACTTCCACTGGCATTTTTCACAGAACTAGAACAAAAAATTTCACAATTTGTATGGAAACACAAAAGACCCCGAATAGCCAAAGCAATCTTGAGAACAAAAAAAGGAGCTGGAGGAATCAGGCTCCCTGACTTCAGACTATACTACAAAGCTACAGTAATCAAGAGAGTATGGTACTGGCACAAAAACAGAAAGACAGATCAATGGAATGGGTTAGAAAGCCCAGAGATAAACCCACGCACATATGGACACCTTTTCTTTGATAAAGGTGGCAGGAATGTACAGTGGAGAAAGGGCAGCCTCTTCAATAAGTGGTGCTGGGAAAACTGGACAGGTACATGTAAAAGTATGAGATTAGATCACTCCCTAACACCATACACAAAAATAAGCTCAAGGTGGATTAAAGACCTAAATGTAAGGCCAGAAACTATCAAACTCTTAGAGGAAAAGAAAATATTTGCAAATGAAGCAACTGACAAAGGATTAACCTCCAAAATTTACAAGCAGCTCATGCAGCTCAATAACAAAAAAACAAACAACCCAATTCAAAAATGGGCAGAAGACCTAAATAGATATTTCTCCAAAGAAGATATACAGACTGCCAACAAACACATGACAAAATGCTAAACATCATTAACCATTAGAGAAATGCAAATCAAAACTGCAATGAGATATCATCTCACACCAGTCAGAATGGCCATCATCAAAAAATCTAGAAACAATAAATGCTGGAGAGGGTGTGGAGAAAAGGGAACACTCTTGCACTGCTGGTGGGAATGTGAATTGTTTCAGCCACTGTGGAGTACAGTATGGAGGTTCCTTAAAAAACTGCAAATAGAACTACCAGATGACCCAACCATCCCACTACTGGGCATATACCCTGAGAAAACCAAAATTCAAAAAGAGTCATGTACCAAAATGTTCATTGCAGCTCTATTTACAATAGCCTGGAGATGGAAACAACCTAAGTGTCCATCATCAGATGAACGGATAAAGAAGATGTGGCACGTATATACAATGGAATATTACTCAGCCATAAAAAGAAACAAAATTGAGCTATTTGTAATGAGGTGGATAGACCTAGAGTCTGTCATACAGAGTGAAGTAAGTCAGAAAGAAAAAGACAAATACCGTATGCTAACACATATATATGGAATTTAAGAAGAAAAATATTGTCGTGAAGAACCTAGGGGTAAGACAGGAACAAAGACACAGACCTACTGGAGAACGGACTTGAGAATATGGGGAGGGGGAAGGGTGAGCTGAGACAGGGCGAGAGAGAGTCATGGACATATACACACTAACAAACATAAGGTAGATAGCTAGTGGGAAGCAGCCGCATGGCACGGGGATATCAGCTCGGTGCTTTGTGACCGCCTGGAGGGGTGGGATAGGGAGGGTGGGAAGGAGGGAACCGCAAGAGGGAAGAGATATGAGAACATATGTATATGTATAACTGATTCACTTTGTTATAAAGCAGAAACTAACACACCATTGTAAAGCAAGTTTACCCCAATAAAGATGTTTTAAAAAAAAAAAAAGAATTCCAAGCTCATTACAGGAACAACTATCATATTTAAAGATAAAATGCAATCATTATCATTATATTCATGAATAAAATAAGGCTCTCCCTTTTATCAGTAATAATTAGCCTTATTCTGGAAGTTCTTACTAATGATAAAAATGATAAAATAAGTAATTCCCTGGTGATCTAGTGGTTATGACTTGGCAGTTTCACTAATGTGGCCCAGGTTCAATCCCTGGTCAGGGAACGAAGATCCCAAAAGCTGTGCAGTGCAGCCAAAAGAAAAAAAGATAAAAGATATAACAGGTGAATTGTTTGCAACATGTCAGCCTTCTCCCCAGTGAAATTGGTTAAAGTTATACAAAAACAACCATTTGAAGCCTCAGGCAATTCTCCTAAGATAAAAGAATAAATGAAGAAACAGCTACTGAAGAAAATCTATAGAAACTTGGTAATAAAGGTAAGAATTTCCAATACTTGAACAAGAACCACTTCCTCCCAACTCAGTGAGATGGAGACTCTACTCTAGACTGTAACAGCCAATAACACAGGGCTCCCTCACCTCCAGCTTCTAGTCAGAGGCTTTCTTTTTGTAAGGAGCTGGATTTCAGCATTTCACATCCTGCCTTAAGCTACCTGTTGCTGAGGCTAAATCCTGGGCACGTTATTTTCAAGAGGTGGAGAATCCATTCTTCCACCCAGTTCCTACTCAAAGAATGGTAACTCCACCTTGAATATGTCATAATAGGAATAATAGGGCCCTGATTGACCTTACTATCATTCATGAGGCAATGGTTCCAAACCGAGTGGCAAGCCAAGAGGACTTCAAAGTGCGCCCTCTAGTAAGTTCTTTTCCCAAAATAATTGACTTCATTTGTGACAGAGAACTTTTTAAAGCTTCTTTCAAATCTAAAGAAGCTCTTAAAAAAGGTAGAGGCTATAGTAAAATGCACTGGAAGATTTATGGATTGAATGAGGATCAGCTAGTTTGTAAGAGAGAATTGGGATATAAAAAATCTGGGGGAAGTCGTCTTGTGGTCAGGACAAATATCAACCTCAGACCTCAGAAACTATTCCTTCACAGGAACCACAATTTGATTTGACTACCGTGTAGAGGAAATTCTGTCCCACAGTATTGGTCAAAACAATAGAGCAATAGGAGAACAATTAGAGAAATTTAACATCTGTGTCAGGGAAAGGGAGAAAGACAATTCTACCCATATCAATATCATCACAGGGTGACTGTGAGCCTATCAGAAGCTGAGGATCCCTGAGGAGCAATATTAGACTCTTAACATTATAAGATGGGTAGACTTTACTAAAATAATCCAGCCAGTCACTAAAAACTAAACAAACAAATGACAATGACAAGTCTCAGAGTGAGTGAATCAGGACCCAGAGATTACAATATGTTATATAAAACAGCTAATTTCCAATAAAACATTATAAGTCATGTAAAAAACTAGAAATTATTAATAATACACTGGAAAAATATCAGGCAACACAAACTGCCTATGAGAGTAAACAGATATCAGACCTAACAGGAAAAAGACTTCAAAATAGATACTATGACATACTCACAGAACTAAAGGAAAGTGTGATTACAGAAGTTAAGGAATGCATGATAAAAATATGGCATCTAATAGAGACTATCTAAAAGGAGATTAAAAATTGAAAAAAAGAATCAATTAGAAATTCTGGAGTTGAAAAGTACAATACCTGAAATTTAAAATTCACTAGAGGAGAGAAGGGTGAGCTGTGACAGGGCGAGGGAGAGTCATGGGCATATACACACTAACAAACGTAGTAGGGTAGATAGCTAGTGGGAAGCAGCCGCATGGCACAGGGATATTGGCTCGGTGCTTTGTGACAGCCTGGAGGGGTGGGATAGGGAGGGTGGGAGGGAGGGAGATGCAAGAGGGAAGACATATGGGAACATATGTTTATGTATGACTGATTCACTTTGTTATAAAGCAGAAACTAACACACCATTGTAAAGCAATTATACCCCAATAAAGATGTTAAAAAAAATAAAATAAAATAAAATTCACTAGAGGAGCTCAACAGTAGACTTAAACTGGAAAAAGAAATAATGTACTCAAGAGCATATCAATAGAGATTTTACAAGCTGAAGAACAGAGAGTAAAAAGAATGAAGAAAAATGAACAGAGCCTCAGAAAATTGATCAAAGCCTCAGTATTAAGTGCAATAATACATGTGTAATGGGATTACCAGAGAAGAAAAGCAAGATAAATGAGCCGAAAAAAATATTCAAAGAAATAATGACAGAAAAATATCCAAATTTATTTTAAAAAGCAATAATTTATGCATACAAGAAGCAAATAATCCCAGTTGGATAAATACAAAGAGATCCACAAAAAGACATATTATAGAAAATATGCTGAGACTCAAAGACAAGGAGAAAATTTTGAAAGTAGCAAGAGACAAAGAATATATACTTACAAATTAATTCCAATAAGATTAAAAACTGAATTTTCAGTATAAAAAGTGAAAGCCAGAAAGCAATGGGTTAAAATAGTCAAAGTGCTCAAAGAACAAGAACTGTCACCCAAGAATCATATATACAGAAATCTTTCTTCAAGGGGGAAAATGGGGAGGTTGGTGGTGGGAGCTGGGATGAATTGGGAGATTGGGATTGACACATATACACTAATATGTATAAAATAGATAACTAATAAGAACCTGCTGTATAGCACAGGTAAATCCACTTCTCTCTGCAGTAGAAACTAACACAACATTGTAAAACAACTATACCCTAATAAATAAATAAATAGCCATGCAAAAAAAAAAAAAAGCTTTCTTTACAAATGAAGGTGAAAAACATACTCCCAGATTAAAAAATAAAAAAGCTGAGGGAATTTGTTGTTAACTTAACCACTTTACAAGAACTGCTAATGGAAGTTCTTCAGGTTGAAAGCAAGTGGTTCTACCTGTTTATTTGAATCAACATGAAGAAATAAAGAACAACCATAAAATTAATAATGTAACTATAAAAAGCTCAGTATTAATACATATTTTCACCTTCATTCTCATAACTTATTTTTAAATTGTATAAAATATGTATATAATATAATGTTGAGTCTACAACATAGAAATATCACATATGTGCAATATATTTGCCAATATCACCAAAAAGAAGGTGGGTGGAGCAAAACTATCAGCTGATGAAATGGGTATCAGTGGTAAATTCATAAATAAACTATGTATAACAATAATACTATGATAGGAGGAAAAGAGAATAGAATTATGCAGTAGTAACATTTCTATACATCACTAGAATTATGAGAGTATAAATCTGAAGCTAATTCTGATATGTTAAAATGCACATGGTAAACTCTAGGGCAACCATTAAAAAATTAATTTAAAATGCTGTAATCAAAAAGAGATTACAGAAATTAGAATGGTACACTAGAAACTATTCACTTAATTTAAATGGGAGCAGTAAAGTAGAAATAAAAATAGAAAAAGACAAGATTCATATTAAAAAAGTAAAATGCAGATATTAATCCAATTATATTACATGTGAATTAAACAGTCCTACTCAAAGACAGAGACTGCACACTGTATAAAAACATGATCTAATTGTGTGGGATCTACAGGAGACACACTTTAGATTGAAAGATGTAAATTGAAAATGAATGAACAAAAAGATACTTCATGCAAACAGCA
Source organism: Orcinus orca (assembly GCF_937001465.1). Lineage (NCBI taxonomy): Eukaryota > Metazoa > Chordata > Mammalia > Artiodactyla > Delphinidae > Orcinus > Orcinus orca. The sequence goes on from NC_064580.1 coordinate 76,348,419, forward strand.
ACCACAGGAAAGCTAAAGTTGTTACACTAATAACAGACAAAATAAACTTTAAAGCAAAAAATTTTACTAGAGATAGAGAGGGACATTTTATGATGTTAAAATGTCAATTAATCAGGAACTATATAACAATTATAAACATATATGCCCCTCACAACAGAGCATCAACCTACCTGAAACAAAACTGACAGAAATAAAGAATGAACTATTCAATTAAACATAATAATTGGAGACTTTAATATCCAATTTCAATTATGAATGGAAGAGCTAGACACAGTATTAACAAGGAAATAGAACATTTGGTCAACTTAATAAACCAACTAGACCTAACATTCATCCATAGTACACTCCCCAGTACTGAAACAGAATATACATTCTTCTCAAGTGCACATGAGGAAGTTTCCTGATACCCAATATGCCAGGGTATAAAACAAACTTCAACAGACCTAAAAGTATAGAAATAATACAAAGTTCTTCAACAACAATTGAGTAAAATTAGAAATCAGTAGCAGGAAAATTTTGGGAAACTCATGAAGACATGGAAATTAGACAGCACATGTCTAAATAAACAATGTATCAAAGAATAGATCAAAAGGAAAAGCAGAAAATACTTTGAGATAAATGAAATGGAGACAGAACATACCAAAATTTGTGTGACACAACTAACATAGTCCTTGGAGGGAAATTTATAACAATAAATGTCTATGTCAAGAAAGAAGAAAGATCTCAAATCAATAGGTTAATCTTCCACCCTAAGACACTGGAAAAAGACAAGAGTGATGTCAACAAGATGGCACAGTAGGAAGCCCTGGACTCTTCTTCTGCCCACAAATACAATAATGCAACAATAATCCACGGACAAATTCCCATTGTGAGAAATACAAAAACTAATTGAAAAGCTTCTGCACCCCAGGTGAATATGAAAAGCAGAGTCAATGAAGCAAGTATGGAGATTCTGGGCACTCTTCCTGGAGTCCCTGCCTTGTGATCAGGAAGAGACCCCCTAGTTCTCAACTTCTCTCAAGGGAGGGAGGAATTAGGTTCATGTGTCCAGCATCTCAACCCTTCAGAGGGGACTCCATAGGAGACAGGCTTCTGTCTTGTCTCTCTTGAAGTTCTGATGGGTCCAGCAGAATCTAGCTGCCTATGGGAGAATAGAAATGGAGGTTTAGAATGATAGATGCCATAGACCTTCCCCCTGCTCAGCACAGAGCCAGTGGACAAAAAAATCCCAGCTCTCAGATTCCACCAGGGGAGGAAGAGTTGATCCATGAGTACAATGCCCCTATTTCTCTAGGTCTGTCCAAAGAACTGGCATCTGTATAGCTAGTCTATGAATGAAGGAAGATTGGACAGAGACTCAGGGGGCACAGAGCATATAATTGAAAGTATGATGAGCAGTCTGTGGGAATGAGGAAAGGGCAGGGAAAATCAGCTTATTATCTAAAATAATATCCTACCACCTCTAAAGTTTATAGATTTTAGGCATATGAAATTAAATAAAAACTGGACATAAAATTTAGAAGATACCAACATGGGAAGTAGGAGAGAGAGGCATAGAACAGTAAAAGCTTCCCAAAATTATTGAATTGTTTTGGAAAAAAATTTTTACTGAAAAAAGCATTTTAAAACAAATATAAATTTAAATATTTCAGTGAAAATATTAAAGGTAATTATTAAAATAAGAGACAAATAATGTATGATATTAGTCCATTAAAGAAATACAGAAAACCCATTTATACCATCACAAGGCAATAAAATGGAAAAATGAAATAAAGAGAAAGCACTAACTGGCAGGCCTGGAATTATAATAAGAGTAAATCAATAAAATTCAACTATTAAAGAGAGAGACTCAGATTTAGTTTTTAATCATTTTATTTTTATTGAGATATAATTGACATGTAATGTTGTAGTAGTGTTTTTTTGCAGTATGTGGACCTCTCACTGCTGCGGCCTCCCCCGTTGCAGAGCACAGGCTCCAGACGCACAGGCTCAGCGGCCACGGCTCAAGGGCCCAGCTGCTCTGCAGCATGTGGGATCCTCCCGGACCAGGGCACAAACCCGTGTCCCCTGCATCAGCAGGTGGACTCTCAACCACTGCGCCACCAGGGAAGCCCCCAGAATTTGATATATGTATATATTAGGAAAAGGTTACTACAATAAGTTTAATTAACACCCATCACCACACATTTACAATTTTTTGGGTGTGATGAGAATGTTTAGATCTACTCTCTCAGTGACTTTCAAATACAAAATGCAGTGTTAACAACAGTCACTAGGCTGCATATTGCATCTCTAAGACTTATTTATCTTATAACTGGAAGTTTGTACCCTTTGACCACTCACCCATTTTACCCACTCCTCACTCATTGCCACTGACAACCACCACTCTGTTCTGGGTACCTATGAACCTGGTGCTTTTACTTTTTTTTTTTTTTTTTTTTTTGCGGTACACGGGCCTCTCACTGTTGTGGTCTCTCCCATTGCAGAGCACAGGCTCTGGACGTGCAGGCTCAGCGGCCATGGCTCACGGGCCCAGCTGCTCTGCAGCATGTGGGATCTTCATGGACCAGGACACAAACCCGTGTCCCCTGCATCAGCAGGCAGATTCTCATCCATTGCGCCACCAGGGAAGCCCTGCTTTTACTTTTTAATTTTTTTTAGATTCCAGATATAAATGAGATTATGTATTATTTGTTTTACTCTAATTTATCTTAGCATAATATAATGCCCTCAACGTTGATCCATGCTATCACAAATGGCAAGATTTCCTTCTTTTTAATGCCTGAATAATATTTCATTATATGTATATACAAATCTTCCTTATCCATTCATCAATCAATGGATACTTTGGCTTTTTCCATGTATTAGCTACTGTAAATAATGCGTCAGTGAACATGGGGTACTCATATCTCTTTTGTTTCCTTTGGATAAATACCCAGAAGTGGAACTGCTGGATCATATAGAAGTTCTGTTTTTATCTTTTTGAGGAATCGCCATACTGTTTTCCATAGTGGCTGCAGCAATTTATATTCCCACCAACAATGCACAAATGTTCCCTTTCCTCCATATCATTTCCAACACTTGCTCACTGTTGTCTTTTTGATGATAATCATTCTATTAGGTATGAGGTGATATCTCATTGTGGTTTTTGATTCACATTTCCCTGATGATTAGGGATGCTGAGCATCTTTTCATGTACCTGTTGGTAATTTGTATGTCTTCATTGGAAACATGTCTGTTCCTCTGCCCATTTTAAAATCAGACCTTTGTTGTTATTAAATTGTATGAATTCTCCATATATTTTGATATTAATCTCTCTATCATATATATTATTTGCAAATATTTTCCTCCATTCTCTGCATTGCTTTTTCATTTTGTTAATGTTTTACTTTGCTGTACAAAAGCTTTTTAGTTTGATGTAGTCCCACTTGTGTATTTTTGCTTCTGGTGTCAAATCCAAAATAATTTTTGCCAAGACTAATGTTTAGGAGCTTACCCCCAATGTTTATTTTAGGAGTCTCATGTTTTCAGGTCTTACATTCAAGTTTTTAACCAATTTTGAGTTAATTTTTGCATGGAATTTTATAGTGGTCCAGTTTCATTCTTTTTTTATGTTGCTGTCCAGTATTCCCAACACCATCTATTGAAGAGACTGTCCTTTACCTATTGTATATTCTTGGTTCCTTTGTCATAAATTAATTGACCAAGTATATGAAGGTTTATTTCTTGGCTTTCTATTTAGATTGAGTTTTTAACAGTCTAGTTCCATTCTGTTTAAAACACACCTAAAACAAAACAGCACTGATAGTGTATATATGTCCATGCCACTCTCTCACTTTGTCCCAGCTTACCCTTCCCCCTGCTCATATCCTCAAGTCCATGCTCTAGTAGGTCTGTGTCTTTATTCCTCTCTTACCCCTAGGTTCTTCATGACTTTTTTTTTTCTTAGATTCCATATATATGTGTCAGCATACGGTATTTGTTTTTCTCTTTCTGACTTATTTCACTCTGTATGACAGACTCTAGATCCATCCACCTCACTACAAATAACTCAATTTCGTTTCCTTTTATGGCTGAGTAATATTCCATTGTATATATGTGCCACATCTTCTTTATCCATTCATCTGTTGATGGACACTTAGGTTGCTTCCATGTCCTGGCTATTGTAAATAGAGCTGCAATGATCATTTTGGTACATGACTTTTTTTTTGAATTATGGTTTTCTCAGGGTATATGTCCAGTAGTGGGATTTCTAGGTCATATGGTAGTTCTATTTGTAGTTTTTTAAGTAACCTCCATACTGTTCTCCATAGTGGGTGTATGAGAAGTAGCCACAAAGCACAGGGAGATCAGCTAGGTGGTTTGTGACCACCTAGAGGGGTGGGATAGGGAGGGTGGGAGGGAGGGAGACTCAAGAGGGAAGATATATGGGAACATATGTATATGTATAACTGATTCATTTTGTTATAAAGCAGAAACTAACACACCATTGTAAAGCAATTAGACCTACTAGAGAATGGACTTGAGGATATGAGCAGGGGGAAGGGTAAGCTGTGACAAAGTTAGAGAGTGGCATGGACATATATACACTACCAAACATAAAATAGATAGCTAGTGGGAAGCAGTCGCATAGCACAGGGAAATCAGCTCGGTGCTTTGTGACCACCTAGAGGGGTGGGATAGAGAGGGTGGGAGGGAGGGAGATGCAAGAGGGAAGAGATATGGGAACATATGTATATGTATAACTGATCAACTTTGTTATAAAGCAGAAACTAACACACCATTGTAAAGCAATTATGCTCCAATAAAGATGTAAAAAAAAAAAAACCCTTGGCTTGTAGATAGACAGATATGTAAGCTGATAAATTATAATGCGGCATTCTATGGGCTGGAACAAAGAGATGAGAAAAATATTGTAGGAAGCCAGAACATGAAACCACTCATTGTGGGGACAATTTGGCTTATATTTTCTGATATAGACCCTTCCTGATTAATAGGCAAAAAGCAAGCCAAATAAAGGAAGTTTGTGGTTAAAAAAACAAACAAACAAACAAAAAGATGTTAAAAAAAAACAAAACAGCACTGATAGATTGAACATAAAGGTATTCCACTCTTGTCTAAATCACCCCTACTTCTTTCATCTGATCCTTGTTTACAAATTGCAATTGTATGAGAATTTACATTCTGTTTCCCACCTTAAGAATATTTTTATTTTTCTGACAGTGTTAATTATATTTCAAAACAAACATGCAAACGAAAAGCCAAACTCATAGTAAAAGAGATTAGACTTGTGGTTACCAGAGGTCTGGCATTGGAAGAGGGGGAATTGGATGAAGGCATTCAAGAGGTACATACTTTGAGTTATAAGATAAATAAGTACTAGAGATGTAATGTACAAACATGATCAATATACTAAACACTGCTGGATGTATTATATGGAAGTTAAGAGATAAGTCAAATCATTATGCAGTATACCTTAAACTTATAAAGTGCTATATGTCAATTTTATCTCTAAAACTGGAAGGAAAAAAACTCACAACAAAAACACTGATAGTACTGTCATTCTGAGGCAAAGAGTGGTGAATTTGCCTATGGCTAATATAGTACCAAGATTTCTACCCAGGTTGTGAGGCTCTAGAGTTTGTGGTCTTATCACTGTATTTCCTCTCAATGTGTTTCACATCCTTTGCACAAAAATGTAAGAATAATTTTTATTTTTGTGAGAAACTTTAGATTAAGGATTGAAAATCCCAGGAAATAACAAAATATTAAGCATAAGAATATCTTAGAAAGCTGGAATCTATAAAAAGATTTGTCTAGGGAAAAGTTTTAGCTACTATGTAAAAGTAAATGACTTTAAAAACTGAACTTTTTGACATTAGATTTTAAGTTTTGCTGTGTTACACTACAATGTAATCTTCCAAATGTTATCTCCTCATAACATACATCAGAATAGTAATAAATATTTTTTGATGTAGGAAGAGGACTGGTTCTTTATTTAAGCTGTAAGCTCCAGGAGAGCAGGAACATCATATATTTTTCACTGGTGTATTGGTATTATCTACCACAGCACTGAGAACAGAGTGGCATTCAATAACTCTTTTCTATGAGTAAATGAAAACATCATGAATAAAAGAATGAAATGACCCAAAGCCAATCAATAGGATGGTTGTCACATAAGCCAACCATATCATTTACTTACTTAACCAATGCTAAATCTATAATTTCTTTCATAGATGAATATTCAGTTTCTGCTTTAAAACAATCCATTGTACCTTGAATGAGTTTAAAATTATAACAAAGGTATATGTTTTTAGGTGACTATAACCTCTTGAATTCTTACTAGGGCTAATGCTGACAGGTTACAAATTATTCTGTAAATTACAATAGATATTCAAGTTTGAAAAAGTCTTGTGTCTATTGATACATTTAATAAAAATATTCTTTAAACTCTACAGATTTAAGTGTATTTTGATCTGTCTTTGTACAAAATGTACTATTGCTTTGCTAACATAAACACATATACATGCATAGATCCAACTTACCAACTCTAAATTCCATCATAGCTCATTAATTATAAGACTAAAAATGTTTCTTTATTGATAAACACAATTTAAATTATATTGAGAAACGTACTAAATTAATGTTATGTGCATAGAAGACACTTAATAAATAAACTTTTAATTAAATTGATTTTTAGACTATCAGCAGAAAATATTTTGCTGAAAATTCTTCTCTCATTTTCAAAGGCATTAACAGACTTTTAGACAGTCTGCATGTTTTCTGAAGTGATGAAAAACATATCAGTTTGATTAAACAGCTTTTGGAAACTTGCTTTCAGTAAAACATTAAAATTTTGATGCAGTGTTCAATGGCTGAGTGAAGAGTAACAGTGTTAAGCCAAAAGAAGACAGAAAAAAAGTCTGTTAACTCGATATTAATTATAAAATTAATATTTTGGGGAAGGAAAAATATTTTTGGGAGGTGGGAGAAATCTTTATTAGAAATTAATGAGAGAAAACATTTATGTGTTTTACCTTGGTTAAAAAATCACGATTATGCTGAGGCCCAACTATGGACATTTCTCAATTTCCATTAATCATTTACTTTTACATTTTAAGTTTTATAAGCACAGATGAACATAGCATACTGATAGGTTAATTATATAATTAATTAATTATAATTATATAAATAATTAATTATATAATTATATAATTCAAGAGGTTATAGTCACCTAAAAACATTAATCTTATAGAGATTCAAAGATTTTTCAGGTTATTATATTTTAACAGACTAGTATTGCATGTTTAAATGCAAAATTGTTTTTCCACTAAAGAAACAAAACATTTTTTAGAGCTTGCCTTTATTGTACATTTGGCAAGTTTTCAGGAATGCTTACTCTCTTTTTCTCAGTCTTCTAGGACCTATAGACTAGACAGAAATAAAATTATCATGAAGATATTTTAAAAGGTTTGAATCATCTGGAGATCCCCCCTTCCTTCAGTATTTAATAAGGAAAATCACCTTCTGTGAATTCAATAAAAATTGAGGCCCTCACAAAGATTTATAACATATTACACACTGAAATCCTGTTTACAATAGTTCCCACGTGTACTCAGTTATCAGAATAATATTCTTATACTGTCTGATCGCCTTACATTTTATGCCAACAACAGAAAATTTAATATTACATGGTGCAGAGTCATGTAATAAATATTACATGAAATATTTATTTGCATATCCACGTGCCCATGCCTTAAATAGGCTAGGTAGAAAAATAATTTTGGATATTTACATTTATTTCTAATGCATACTGTGAGCTTCTAACCCAATGATAAGACTTTATCATGTTTCCATTTTAATGTGGATTTTCAAATAAAAGTCTCTGTATTGTTACAAACATAACTTCAAGTCAACTAACTGATATGTTAGCTGACTATCAACTTACTTTTATGTCAGCAGCCTTCATAAACACATTGCTTTCTATTACTTATAAAAAGAAACTTCCTTTTAAAAAATTGAGGTAGAGAGTCACTGCTATCATGGACACTCCCATACATTTATTTAAACACTCTTATTTTTACTTAACTTAGAAAGACACACCTCCATATGTGCAGAAATGCAGTGTGCTTGCAGGGAAAATGCACCATTTAATTTCATACATAAATAAGTCTTTCATATATACCCAAAGTGCTTTAACTAAGATACTATAATGCCAGACATCTGTAGAATTTTGTTTGCACAACACATATTTGTGGTTTATTAGCCAATCTGCTTTCTGTTTACAGTTGCTGCATTTGTTTCATAAGCAGCAATAAATCACGTTATTGAACAAATGTGCTCCAATGGATTCCAGAGATCATTCTCTGACAGTGCACACATATACACACACATGTGGACATGCAAGAACAAAAATTGTAGCCACATAATTGTATAGAATTCAATTCTGGTTAGTAGAATGTTTCTGTATATAAAAAAATGGCCCTCTGAAATAACTGGGTATGACAAAAAGAAAAATAAATTAATATAAACTGTACTAATATTAGTGTTACTATAATTATTAGCATGGTTCAGATGTAAATTGTTAACATCATTGGAGTTATATTTTTAGTTGTTTTGCATTGAGAATGTTGACAGCTTGGGAAAAATAATGTAGCAATCCTCAAATTGTAAGTGGAAGGTTTGGAAATGTACCTATTTGCTACCACAAAATGACTTTTTCTTCCTTAATGCCATGTAAAGACTCAATCGATGTATTTATTTAAGAAAAAAATAATGAATTGTCATGCTAATAATATCAACTGTTTTAAGAAACCCACCTGACAGGCAGATATAGTAGAAATCAATCCAAATAAAGTTTTTCTTAGACATGCAATGAGTGCATTTAAAATCATGTGTCCAGAGCAGTATCCTCCCAATATTGGGGGAGGAAAAGTAAAGATGAAATCATCTTCAACTGAAAATGAAATAAGAGATTTCATATACTTAGCCTGAGGCCAATTTAAGACATTACATTGCTAAAGGATATTTGAAAGTATTTGTGTAAACTGGTGACCAGTTTATAGAATACATCTACATCCATTTGAGTGGCAAGCAAACAGTAGAATAGGAAATACTTTTACAGGAGAATCATATCTAAATAGTCACCATTATAACATCTTGTTTGTTATAATGAGGCTATTTCCATGTTGTAGCAGGCGGCCCATAATCATAATGCTTTGTTGATTTGGTGACAGTGACATCTATTAAACCTCAAATCCTGTATAACAGATGGTTTCATCCAGCACTTGCCCATGGAGATGCCAAGGTCTATATAACAAGACATTGCTGCTTTTGCATTTATCTTTTATGTTAAAACCATATTTCCCAGAATTGTAAAGTGTTTTTAAGATTTATAGAATTTATAAAAAAAAGTTGTTGGTAATTGAGACGTGGAATCCAAGAGGCACTGGATGAATAGAACAAACCCAGAATGGGAGGAGATGTGAAAAAGTGTTAAGTGTTGAATAATGATTCCATTAACACTCACAAGTTTGGTTTTTTTTTTCTGAAATTGTAAACAACATTTCCCTTTGGACACTAATGGTAATTCACCATTAAAAAAAGTTAATGTGACAATAATTTTTATGGCCTGTTGAATTTGTTAAAATGAAATTTTTCTAGTTTAGTTATTAAACTGTCAATATTACTTCTGTATCTATATATGTCATCTTATTGTGTGTAGAGAAAAATATATTTAATTGTTGGTTCTCATTATTTTACATGGTCAAATAATGGTTAAAAGAACAGATAATTGGTTTTTCTGTGAAATGATCCCCCAGAACCATCTTTCCAATATTCAATGACTACTGCTTAATAGTAAAATGCTAAGCTAAATTTTACCATTGCTTCAATTACTAGGACATTTATGGATAAAGTAAACTGGCTTTGTGAAAGTTAACCATGCAAATACATCAGAGCTCTTCCTTGTTACCAGTCTTGACACCAGTGCATTAGGCAGAGTTGGTAAAAGTTTTTAAATTAGTTAATATACAAGTGGTATTTTTATATTTATGGTGTTGATTGTCTCCCTGTATCATTCTTCTTCCAACTAGATCTTGAGTGCTATAAGGATAGGAATCTGTTGTTGTTGTTCACTGGTAAATCACCAGCATCTAGACTAGTGCCAGGAACAATGTAAGTACTCAATAAGTATTTGTCAAATGAATGAATGTTTAAAACCACATTCTGAGTTCTCAATAGAATTGATGGGGGAGGAGTCAAGAAGGTGGAATAGGAGGATGCAGAATTCTTCTCTCCTCACAAGTACATCAAGAATACATCTACAAATGGAACAATTCTCACAGAGCACATGATGAACATTAGTAGAAGACTTCAGACACCTAAAAGGACAAGAAAAATCCCCTCACAAAAGAAAGAGAAAAAGAAAAAGGAATCAAAAAAGGGACCAGAAACCCTGGTGGGAAGCTGAAATTGAGCAGAGACCCCTGCATTCAGAAAACCCCCCTTACAGTGGGAAAATCAGCTGGGACAGAAAGGGACCTTCAGGGGACTAAAGGGGAAAGCAGCGGACAGTCTATGGAAGGCAGAACAAAGTAAGAACTGAGTGTATGGTCTGTGCTGCAGCTGTGCAGACCTCAGCCTGAGTCATGTATCTCCTGTTGCAGAGGGGGCTGGGTGCTAGAAAGTGGTGTTTGGAGCATGGATCCAGGGAGGGGACAGCTGTTGGCTGTGAAAAGACAGTCTGATGGGAGAGGATTAAGGAGCTCCACAACTGGGAATATTTGAGGAAAAAGCCAGGGACACCATACAGCAAGGCATCATTGTTGAGGGGCGTGCAAGGCACAGAGCCGCCATTGCAAACCCTTTCCCCACCAGCTGGCTTCTTTGGCCTCTGCAGGTACTGGGGAGAGTACTCATCTAAGCAGGCTCACCCACCCCTGAAGCCAAAGTCTCCTCCACTCACGTAGGCTCCAGGGTAATGAGCACCACCCATCCCAAAGCCTCCTTGGGAATCAGCCCTGGGTTCCCCTGCCTGAGACGGGAATCTGCCAGTGCTGATGGGGGCTGAGTTCTAAAGCATAGGGTAAAGAGACCAGATCCAGGGAGAGGACAGCTGTTGGCTGCACAGATACAACAGAGGGGACAGGAGTGAGGGGCTCTGTGGCCCCTAGAGGAAATGAGGTCTACCTAGGAAATGAGGTACCATTGTTGAGTGGTAGGCAAGGGGTGGGGCCACCCCCACATGACAGCCCCTGCCTTCAAGGGCACTGGGTAGGACTCCCACCAGAGTGAGTGCACCCCAATCTCTTGCAACTGCCTTCTGGTCTATGATGCTGCAGGCAATTCATGCACACCTCAGTTGTGGCTGCCATATCCCTCTCTGACCTGAGTGAGTAAGTGTATCCCAGTCAGCTGCTGCTTTTGCTCCCTCTCACCTGGGTGGGGAACAGATGGCTGAGGGTGGTGCACATGCAGAGGTGGGGCCAAAATAAAAGCTGAGCCCCAGGGGTGGTACAACTAAGGAAGAGAAAAGGAAATCTCTCCACGCAGTTGCACAAGCCATAGATTAAATCCTGTGATTGGTTTGGTAAATCCTGTTTCCATGGAACATATGAATACACAAGTGTTCCCACAACTGATACCAGTCTAAATTTGGCAGCAGTAGACTTTGGGTGTAAGTACTGGCATGAGATGGGACAGATCAGAGTGAGCTGCCCCCACAGTGCCCACAGAAGATCCACAGATCTACCTAGAGTTATGTGAGGGCCTGCTGGGGAGGCAGGGGTTGGCTGTTGCTCACTGTGAGAACAAGGAAACAGACAGAGGAGGCCCCAGGAAAATATTTTCGTTACTATTATTTTTGTTTTGTTTTGTCTTGTTCAGTTGTTGACAGTGTTGTTTTTATTATTTTTCATTTTTTACTTTACTTTAACTTTTTAAAATACACCTTTTTTATTTTTCTATTTTTATTTACTTTCTTACTACTCTGTGTTTTTTCTTGTTTTTATTCTTTATTTTTTGATCATTTTTATGTTTTTGTTTTGTTTATTTTTTTTGCCTGTGTGTTGTGTTGTTGCTGCTGTTTGTTTTGGTTTTTACCATTTGTCTTGGATTTTGTATGTTTGTATGTTTGTTTATTTATCTTTCATTTCTTTCTTTTTTCTCTGGCAGTGCTGTTCAGCTTGTGGGCTCTTGGTTCCCCAAACAGGGGTTGGTCCTGGGCCTCTGGGGTGGGAATGCCAAGTCTAGGATTCTGAACCAACAGAGAATTCCTGGGCCCAGGTAATATTAATCAGCATGCACTCTTCCAGAGGTATCTATCTCGATACCAAGACCCAGCTCCACCCAACTGCCTACAGGCTACAGTGCTGGAGACCTCACACCAAACAACCAGCAAGACAGGAACACACACCTACACATCAGCAGACAGGCTGCCTAAAGTTGTACTAAGCTCACAAACACCCTAAAACACACCCCCTTATGTGGTCTGGCACATCAGAGGGAAAAGACTCAGCTCCACACATCAGAGCACAGGCACGAGTCCCTCCAACCAGGAAGCTGACAAAAGCACCTGGACCAATTTCACTCAAAAGGGAGCAGACAACAGAAGCAAGAGGAACTATAACCCTGCAGTCTGTGGAAAGGGGACCATAAATACAGTAAGTTAAATAAAATGAGATGACAGAGAAATAAGTTGCAGTTGAAGGAGCAAGTAAAACCCCACAAGACCAAATAAATGAAGAGGAAATAGGCAATCTACTTGAAAATGAGTTCAGAAAAACGATAGTAAAGATGATCCAAGATCTCAGAAAAAGAATGAAGGCATGTTTCAAGAAGACACAAAAAATGTTTAACAAGGACCAAGGAGAATTAAAGAACAAAAAATCAGTGATAAACAGCACAATAACTGAAATGAAAAATACACTAGAAAAAATCAATAGCAGACAATTGAGACAGAAGAAAGGATAAGTGAGCTGGAAGATAGAATGTTGGAAATAACTGTCACAGAGAAGAAGAAAGAATGAAAAGAAATTAAGACAGTCTCAGAGATATCTGGGACAAGATTAAATGCACCAACATTTGAATTATAGGGGTCACAGTAGAAGAAGAGAGTCTGAGAATATATTTGAAGAGATTATAGTTGAGAACTTGTCTGATATGGGAAAGGGAATAGTCAATCAAGTCCAGGAAGTGCAAAGAGTCCCATACAGGATAAACCCAAGGAGAACCACACCAAGACAAATATTATTCAAACTAACAAATATTAAGTACAAAGAAAAAATATTAAAAGCAGCAATGGAAAAGCAACAAAAAACATATAAGGGAATTCTCATAAGATTATCAGCTGATTTTTAGCAGATAATCTGCAGGCCAGAAGGGAGTGACAGGACATATTTAAAGTGATGAAAGGGAAAAACCTACAATCAAAATTACTCTGCCCAGCAAGGATCTCATTCAATGGAGAAATCAAAAGATTTACAGACAAGCAAAAAGAAAGAGAATTAGGCACTTCCAAACCAGTTTTACAACAATTGCTAAAGGAACCTCTTTAAGCAGGAAACACAAGAGAAGAGAACAAAAGAGGAAGGGAAGAAGACCTACAAAAACAAACCCCAAACAATTAAGAAAATGGCAATAGGAAGATACATATCAATAATTCCCTTAAATGTAAGTGCATTAAATGCTCCAACCAAAATACATGGACTGGACAAATGGATACAAAAGAAGACCCATATATATGCTGTTTACAAGAGAACCACTGCAGACCTAAGGACACATAAAGACTGAAAGTGAAGGGATGGAAAAAGATATTCTATGAAAATGGTAATCAAAAGAAAGCTGGAGGGCTTCCCTGGTGTTGCAGTGGTTGAGAGTCTGCCTGCCAATGCAGGGGAAACGGGTTCGTGTCCCGGTCCGGGAAGATCCCACATGCCACGGTACAGCTGGGCCCATGAGCCATGGGTGCTGAGCCTGCACGTCCAGAGCCTGTGCTCTGCAACAGGAGAGGCCACAACAGTGAGAGGCCCGTGTACCACAAAAAAAAAAAGAAAGAAAGATAGAGTAGCTATTCTCATATCAGGCAAAATAGACTTTAAAGTAAAGGCTATTACAAGAGACAAAGAGGACACTAAATAATGATCAAGGGATCAGTCCAAGAAGAAGATATAACAATGGTAAATATTTATGAACCCAACATAGGAGCACCTCAATACATAAGGCAAATGTTAACAGCCATAAAAAGGGAAATCAACAGTAACACAGTAATAGTGGGGAATTTTAACACTCCACTTACACCAATGGATAGAACATCCAGACAGAAAATTAATAAGAAAAAAAAGCATTAAATGACACGTTAGAACACATATACCTTATTGATAGGACATTCCATCTGAAAGCATCAAAATTCACTTTCTTCTCACGGACACATGGAACATTCTCCAGGATAGATCACTTATTGGGTCAGAAATCAGGCCTCGGGAAATTTAAGAAAATGGACATCATATCAAGCATATTTTCCGACCACAGTTCTATGAGATTAGAAATCAATTACAGGAAAAAAACCCACAAATATATAAAAACAAACACATGGAGGCTAAACCATATGTTACTAAACAACCAAGGGATCACTGAAGAAATCAAAGAGGAAATCAAAACATACCTAGAGACAAATGACAACAAAAACACGATAATCCAAAACCTATAGGATGCAGCAAAAGCAGTTCTAAGAGGGAAGTTTATAGCAATACATTCTTACCTCATGAAACAAGAAAAATCTCAAACAAACAACATAACTTTACACCTAAAACAACTAGAGAAAAAAAAAAACCCAAAGTTAATATATGGAAAGAATTCTTAAGATTACAGCAGAAATAAATGAAATAGAAATAAAGAAAACAATAGCAAAGATCAATGAAACTAAAAGGTTGTCCCTTGGGAGACAAACAAAATCAATAAAACTTTAGCCAGACTCATCAAGAAAAAATGGGAGATTACTCAAATCAATAAAATTAGAATTAAAAGAAGTTACAACTGACACCACAAAAAATACAAAGTATCATAAAAGACTACTGCAAGCAACTATATGCCAATAAAATGGACAACGTGGAAGAAATGGGCAAATTCTTAGAAAAGTAAAACTTTCCAAGAATGAACCAGGAAGAAATTGAAAATATGAACAGACCAAACACAAGTAATGAATTTGAAACTGTGATTAAAAATCTTCCAACGGGGGCTTACCTGGTGGCGCAGTGGTTGAGAGTCCGCCTGCCGATGCAGGGGACACGGGTTCATGCCCGGGTCCTGGAAGATCCCACATGCCATGTAGCAGCTGCACCCGTGAGCCATGGCCACTGGGCCTGCACATCTGGAGCCTGTGCTCCACAATGCGAGAGACCACAACAGTGAGAGGCCCGTGTACAGAAAAAAAAAAAAATCTTCCAACAAACAAAATTCCAGGAGGAGATGACTTCACAGGCGAACTCTAGCAAACATTTAGAGAAGAGCTAACACCTATCTTTCTCAAACTCTTCCAAAAAGTTGCAGAGTGTGGAACACACCTGAGTTAATTCTACAAGGCCACCATAACCCTAATATCAAAACCAGACAAAGAAACCACCAAAAAACAAAATTAGAGGCCAATATCACTAATGAACATAGACACAAAAATCCTCAACAAAATATTAGCAAACCTAATCCAATAACATCTTAAAATGATCATACAGCATGATCTGGTGGGATTTATACAAAGGATGCAAGGATTCTTCAATATACACAAATCAATCAGTGTGATACACCATATTAACAAACTGAAGAATAAAAACCATGTGATCATCTCAATAGATGCAGAAAAATCTTTTGACAAAATTCAACACACTTTTATGATAAAAACTCTTCAGAAAGTGGGCATAGAGTGAACTTCCTTCAACATAATAAAGGCCATGTATTACAAATCCACAGCAAACATCATTCTCAATGGTGAAGCCTAAAAGCATTTGCTCTAAAATCAGGAAAAAGACAAGGATGTCCACTCTTGCCACTATTATTAACACAGTTTTGGAAGACTTACCCTTGACAATCAGAGAAAAAAAAAGAAATAAATGGAATACAATTTGGAAAAAGAGAAGGAAAACTGTCACTTTTGGTAGATGGCATGATACTATATATAGAAAATCCTAAAGATGTCACGAGAAAATTACTAGAGGTAATAAATGAATTTAGTAAAGTCGCAGGAAACAAAATTAATAAACAGAAATCTCTTGCGTTCCTGTACACTAACTACTGAAGCCCTCCTGCCTAGAGACCATGCTCTGCAACAAGAGGAGCCACCACAATAAGAAGTCCATGCACCGCAATGAAGAGTAGCCCCTGCTCGCTGCAAATAGAGAAAGCCTGCACACAGCAACAAAGACCCAATGCAGCCAAAAATAAATAAATAAATTTATTTTAAAAAGGAATAAAATACCTAGGGCTAAACCTACCTAAGGAGGCCAAAGACCTGTATTCAGAAAACTACAAGATACTGAAGAAAAAAAATCAAAGAATACACAAATACATGGAGAGATATAACATTTTCATGGATTGGAAGATCAATATTGTGAAACTGACCATAATTTTCAAAGCAATCTACAGATTCAATGTAATCCCAGTGAAAGCACCTGTGGCATTTTTCATAGAATTAGAACAAAAAACTTTACAATTTCTATGGAAACAAAAGAGACCCCGAATAGCCAAGCAATCATGAGAAAGAAAAATGAAGCTGGAGGAATCAGGCTCCCTGACTTCAGACTATACTACAAAGCTACAGTAGTCAAGACAGCATGGTACTAGCACAAAAACAGAAATATAGATCAATGGAAAAGGATAGAAAGCCCACAGATAAACCCACACACCTATGGTCACCTAATATGACAAAGGATGCAAGAATATACAATGGAGAAAAGACAGCCTCTTCAATAAGTGCTGCTGGGGAAACTGGACAGCTATATGAAAAAGAATGAAATTAGAACACTCCCTAACACCATACACAAAAATAGACTCATAATGGATTAAAGACCTAAATGTAAGGCCAGACACTATCAAACTCTTAGAGGAAAACATAGGCAGAACACCCTTTGACATAAATTGCAGCAAGATCTTTTTCAACCCACCTCCTAGAGTAATGAAAATAAAAACAAAAATAAATAAATGGGACCTAAGTAAACTTAAAAGTTTTGCACAGAAAAGGAAACCATAAACAAGATGAAAAGACAACTCTCAGAATGGGAGAAAATATTTGGAAATGTAGAAACTGGCAAAGAATTAATCTCCAAAATATACAAACAGCTCATGCAGCTCAATATCAAAAACAAACAAAACAGCAAACAAACCCATCCAAAAATGGGTGGAAGATCTAAATAGACATTTCTCCAAAGAAGTCATACAGATGGCTAACAAACACATGAAAAGATGATCAACATCACTAGTTATTCAAGAAATATAAATCAAAGCCACACTGAGGTATCACCTCACACCAGTCAGAAAGGCCACCATCAAAAAATATACAAACAACAAATGCTGGAGAGGGCGTGGAGTAAAGGGAACCCTCTTACACTGTTGGTGGGAATTTATATTAATACAGCCATTATGGAAAACAGTATGGAGCTCCCTTAAAAAACTAAAAATAGAACTACCATATGACCCAGCAATCCCACTACTTGGCATATACCCTGGGAAAACCATAATTCAAAAAGGCACATGCACCCCAATGTTCAAAGCAGCACTATTTACAATAACCAGGACATGGAAGCAACCTAAATGTCCATCAACAGAGAAATGGGTAAAGAAGATATGGTACATATATAGAATGGAATATTATTCACCCATAAAAAAGAACAAAATGAAGTCTTTTGCAGAGACGTGGATGGAACTAGAGTCCGTTATACAGAATGAAGTAAGAAAGAGAAAAACAAACATACGTATATTAACGTATGTATGCGGAATCTAGAAAAATCGTATAGATTATCTTATTTACAAAGCAGAAGTAGAGACACAGACGTATAGAACAAACATATAGTTACCAAGGAGGAAGGAGGGGGATGGGATGAATTGGATGAGTGCGATTTACATATATACACTATTGATACTACGTATAAGATAGATAAGTAATGAGAAGGTACTGTATAGCACAGGGAAGGTACTCCATGCTCTATGGTGACCTAAATGGAAAGGAAATCCAAAAAATAGGAGTTATATGTGTATGTATTGCTCATTCATTTTCCTGTACATGAGAAACTAATACAACATTGTAAAGAAACTATACTCCAATAAAAATTAATTTAAAATAACTATAGCTGGATGAGTTTGCAAAAAAAATGAATGCATAAAGCAAAACAATAGAATTGATGAATCATATCTAGTAATAAAGTAGATTGTTCAAATATATCAAAGATATATTATTGGTTTAGTATGAAAATAAATCAATGCAATATTCTATCTGCTTTCACTAATGTAGAAAAGAGAAACACAAAATAAAATTGTATGGGGGTTCGCCTAGAACATTCCACTTTGCAAGGGGAGATATTTATTTGAAAACTAAAATTCACTGAAAAACCAGTTTGCTCACTTATAATTTAGAAGACTTGACCAAATTTGACAATAAACATATTTCAAGTAACTGGATTGCAATTAATTACTAGTAAAACTCATAATGAAATGTCATATATCCAAGTGATTAGCATTTATTTTGAATAACACATGGACAAATCATAATATTAAGGCAATAAGCATTTTAAACAATGAAAAACACTTGTTCTTTTTGAGAATATAATCCTTTAAAATTATCTGCAATTGAATTTTCTGCATAATAAAAATGAGGATGTATGCTGGAGGATTTTAGTACTATTTGATTTGTAAGTTCCTTTTAAATATTATACATATTAAGATGAACAAACTTAATTCATTAGAAATGTTATTAAGCAGTAGATAAATTGTTTCATGACAGGCTGACAAAATGCTTCACTATCTTATTTTTATTCACTATCTTATTAATGAGACTAATAATAAGATATTAGAAATATTACAACAAAGGCTGAGCAGGTTAACATTTTCTAGGAAAATTATGTCAATAAAAGTGTGAAATTCCTTACGTATGATGTTAATTCTGCATGATAGAGCACATAATGAAAGCATTTGGTTATTTAAATCAGTAGTCAGGAATTGGTTTCAGAAACTCCACAACATCCCCTTCATTTTATTTTTCTCATATATTGGTCATTATAAGGAGTACAGGGCTTCCCTGGTGGTGCAGTGGTTGAGAGTTCGCCTGCCAGTGCAGGAGACATGGGTTCGTGCCCCGCTCTAGGAAGATCCCACATGTCGCGGAGCAGCTTGTCCCATGAGCCACGGCCACTGAGCCTGCACGTCCAGAGCCTGTGTTCTGCAATGGGAGAGGCCACAACAGTGAGAGGTCCGCGTACTGAAAAAAAAAAAAAAAAAGGAGTACAAATATATCCCCCAAAGCCTTAACTTCTGGTCCTTTGTGTAAATTATTTCTAATATTTCCACTAGTTTTCCTGAAAATTTTGAGCCCCACATCA
This sequence comes from Orcinus orca, assembly GCF_937001465.1. Taxonomy (NCBI): domain Eukaryota; kingdom Metazoa; phylum Chordata; class Mammalia; order Artiodactyla; family Delphinidae; genus Orcinus; species Orcinus orca. Next base: position 76,367,996 of record NC_064580.1, read on the forward strand.
TTTCCTACTTTGATTTATACTTTTGTGGACTACATAATAGATTTTGATATTTTCCAGCTGAGGTGTGATACACTGATCACTCTTTGAAAGGATAAAGAGAATTAAAAATACCGAGGTATTTAAAATCTATAATGGCAGAAATGAATTCTCATCAGATATTTTTTATAATTTCCAATTTCATAAAAGTATGATGAATATATCCTCAAAACCATAAAACACATGAAAAAAGTTATTGTTCCGTTTCTTTGTCTAGACACTTTTAGTGTCATCTTTGACACCCTTGTTCCAGCATCACTATATAAGTAAAGGAAAGAGGCACAGGTATTTACCAATCTTGTGATTCAAGTAAGTGAATAATTATATGTTAGGAATATTACAAAGTAAGCTAAATAAATATTAGACTTTTTATGACTTTAGATGTTATTGGCTTGAAATTTTGTGTTACTTAGATTCCCCCAAATAGTATCAAGTGACTCAGGGTGTGTTCACTTTAGTTTGTTCTACATTAGGTTGCTCTTTTGCTCCTAACACCCAAATGTTTCTAGTTAGCTTTTGAGGTCTGTACTGATATACTACCATTTACAAGGTTATATATGGGTAGTAGTGGTAACTCCAAGGTCAAGAGATAGATTCCCCAAAAGGACTTAAAAGCGTATCTAACATTTAGTCTTACAAAGTGAATTTTATGCTGAATTCAACATGAACTTTAATGATGTGGAGTTGTTTCTATTCATCTAGAACAAGAAAGAAGTAACTTTTATGAAAACAGTTTTAAAATCTGAGTTGTGACTTAATGACCATGTGGGACCAACTGTGAGCCATTCCTCATTTTTTAGTATACTGATAATAACTACTCTTTATTAATTAATAATTGATATGTCATACTTTACTTATATTAACTCATTTAGTCATTACAATAGCTCTGTGATTTCTTTATAATTATTATTTTTATTTGACAGATGAGGAAATTAATGGTCAGTAAGTTTAAACAATCTGTTTAATATGACAGGGATAGTAAGTAAAAAGTTAAAAATAAAACAAAAACAAGTGTTGTTGGACTTCAGCTCACACATTCTTAACCTCTGTTAACCTCTGTTCTTAACCTCTGTTAAGAGGTCGTACTGCCCTCCAACAGTATGACTAACCATTCCAAACTTGCCTATTACAGATAATGTTTTCTGAAATCTTACTAGGGAAGTTGTTTGATACTGTGTAGTTAATAATACTTAGCTTTAAGTAGAGGGTGGTTATATAACTAAGCAGGTTTCTTCATATACATTCTTAAATATTTTGAAATATAGGTTACTTCTGAGTTCGAAAGCATTCAAATTTGAAAGTAAAATATCAGTGTAAGTAAACCAAGGGATTTTTCTGGACTTAGACAAACCCTTGAAAAAAAAGAAGTAGAGTTTAGCAATCTTGAAATGAATTAAAAAAATATAAGCTTGTGGCATAGAAATATAAACTTTATATTACAACTATAAAAAAGAAAATGGAAACTTCAGACCTAAAATTAAAATATTTGAAAGAGAATTATTGGATTGGTTCAACAGTAAAATGGAGACAATAGAGGAAATAGTAAAACTGAAGACAGATTAATAGAAATTATCCAAGTTTAAGAGCACAGAGAAAAATAATTACAGAAAAGTGAACAAGAGAATCAAGAAAATGTGAGGCAATAGCAAAATGTCTAACAATTATGTCATTGGATTCTCAAAAGCAGAGGTAAAAAAGATTGGAAAAGAAAAATATTTAAAGAAATATATGGTTAAGCCTGTTTCAAATTTACTGAAAATTTATAGATTCAGGATGTTAGAGAAACCAAACATGAAACTAAACTGCTGAAGACCAAATATAAAGAAAAAATCTTGAAAGCAGCTAAGAGAAATATAAAACATTACATATGGGAAAAAAAGATTCAAATGATGACTTCTTTCCAGAAAACATGAAAGTGAGAAGATAATGGTGCTTAAAGAAAAAACTGTCAATCTACAATTCTATATCAAGCAAAACTATCCTTTAGAATGAAGGAAAGATAAAGGCATTCTCAGGTGCATGAAAACTAGGATTCAGTGTAAGAATAATTGCTCTAAAAGAAAAGATAAAGTAAGAGTTTCAAGCTGAAAGAACTTGAAACATCAGAAAATAAGAAAGAGAAACATAAATGACAAACTCCTGGGGAAATATAAGACACTAAAGTTTTCTCTCAAATTATTTAAAATATGCATACTGTTGAATGAAAAATTATAACTTTATTGGAATGCAACTCAACATTTACAGATATAATACAAATGAATGTTGTAACATAAAGGAGGGAGGAAAAGAGTAGAAGGGTGTGATTTGAAGTGATAAGTATTAATCCTAAGTAGACATGAAATTGTAGGTATATTGTAATCCCAACAGTAACCAATGAAATAATAATACAAAAAGATGCAGTCAAAAGCAATAGATAAATTAGAGTTGAAAACTAAAACAATTTAATAATCCAAAAGAAGACAGAAAAAGGGGAAAGATAGGAAAAGAGAGAGACATACAAAAACAAATTATAAAACCATAAAATTAAATCCAAACATGTCAATAATTATAGCAAATACAAATTTTCTAAATACACAAACTAAAAGTCAAAGAATTTAAATGAATGAAAAACAAGACCCAGCTTACTGCCTACAATAATTCTACATTAAATAAGAACATATAGGTAAGTGAAAAGAATTAGAAACACTATACTATGCAAACAATAATCAAAAGAAAGCTCAAATAGATGTATTAATACTGGATAAAGTAAACTTCATAACAAGTTAAATTACCAGGAATAAATAGAGGTATTACACTGTGATAAAAGGGTCATTTTACCAAGAAAGCATAAAAATCCTGTATGTGTATATTGTCTTAAGAGCAGAGCTCCAAAATACATGAAGCAAAAACTTACAGGACTAAAAGGAGACATGGATAAATCCATAATTATAATTGGAAACATCAATATTTGTCTCTTACCAACTGATAGAAAAAGTAAACAGAAAATCAGCAAGAATATAGAATACTTGAACAAACTATCAACTGACTTGACAAAATTGACACTTGCCAAGCACTCCAGCTAAAGGCAGCAGAATACACGTTGTTTTTGAACATCTGTGGAACATCCACTAAGATAGAAAACAATTCACCATGGTTAGAGGAAAATATCAAATAATAATTTAAATAGATGCAGAAAAACCATTCGGGAAAATACAATATACATTCATGATAAAAATTATCAACAAAAATGTCTTTATAACCAATTTGACCTATAGATTCAACTCAAATTTGATCAAAATCCCAGCAGATATTTTCGTAGATACAGATAAGCTGATCCTAAAATTTATATAGAAAGATAAAGAAATTAGAATATCCAAATGATTTAGAAAGAGAAGAACAATGTTGGTGGACTTGATTTCAAGACTTACTGTAAATGTACAATAATCAAGTATTGGTGAAAATACAGACATATAGATCAACGGACATGATACAGAGCACAGATATCAAACTATGATCAATTGAAGTTTGAAAAAGATGCAATTCAATGAGGAAAGGATAGTCTTTTCAACAGACAACACTGGGACAATTGGACATGAATGTGCAGAAAAATGGATCACAACCTAAAGCTTATACTTCATACAAAAATTGTCTCAGAATGTATCATGGATCTAAATGTATATTATAAAACTGTAAAACTGTTTAAAAGAAAATTTTGGAGAGTTTTTATTATAAATGGGTGTTGACTTTTGTCAAAAGAATTTTCTGCATCTATTGAGATAATCATATGATTTTATTATTCATTTAGTTAATATGGTGTATCACATTGACTGATTTGCATATATTGAAGAATCCTTGCATCGCAGGGATAAATCCCACTTGATCATGGTGTATGATTCTTTTAATGTGCTGTTGTATCAGGTTTGCTAGCATTGGGTTCAGGATTTTTGCATCTACATTCATCAGTGACATTGCCCTCTAATTCTCTTTTTTTGATATCTCTGCCTGGTTTTGGTATCAGGATTATGGGGGCCTTGTAGAATGAGCTTGGGAGTGTTCCACTCTCTGAAATTTTTTGCAAGAGTTTGAGAAGGATAGGTGTTAGCTCTTCTCTAAAAGTTTGATAGAATTCTCCTGTGAAGCCATCTGGTCCTGGACTTTTGTTTGTTGGAAGAATTTTAATCAGTTTCAATTTCATTACTTGTGATTTGTCTGTTCATATTTTCTATTTCTTCCTGGTTCAGTCTTGGAAGGTTATACTTTTCTAAGAATTTGTCCATTTTTTCCAGGTTGTCCATTTTATTGGCATAGAGTTGCTTGTAGTAGTCTCTTATGATCCTTTGTATTTCTGTGATGTCAGTTGTAACTTCTCCTTTTTCATTTCTAACTTGATTGATTTGAGTCCCCTCCCTGTTTTTCTTGATGAGTCTGGATAAAGGTATATCAATTTTATTTATCTCCTCAAAGAACCTGCTTTTAGTTTTATTCATCTTTGCTATTGTTCTCTTTGTTTCTGTTTCACTTATTTCTGTTCTGATTTTTATGGTTTCTTTCCTTCTACTAAATTTGGGTTTTGCTTGTTCTTCTTTCTCTACTTGCCTTAGGTGTAATGTTAGGAGGAAAACATAGGCACAACACTTTATGACATAAATTGCAGCAAGATCTTTTTTGACCCACCTCCTAGAGTAATGAAAATAAAAACAAAATTATACAAATGGGACCTAATCAAACTCAAAATCTTTTGCACAGCAAAGGAAACCATAAACAAGATGAAAAGACGAACCTCAGAATGGGAGAAAATATTTGCAAAAGAAGCACCTGACAAAGGATTAATCTCCACATATATAAGCAGCTCATGCAGCTCAATATCAAAAAAAAAAAACCCCAAATAGTCTAATTAAAAAAGGGACAGAAGATCTAAATATACATTTCTACAAAGAAGACATACAGATGGCCAACAAACTCATGGAAAGATGCTCAATCTCACTAATTATTAGAGAAATTCAAATCAAAATTAAATAAGGTATCACCTCACACCAGTCAGAATGACCGTCATCAAAAATCTAGAAACAATAAATGCTGGAGAGGGTGTGGAGGAAGGCAACCCTCATGCACTGTTGGAGGGAATGTAAATTGATACAGGCACTATGGAAAACAGTATGGAGGTTCCTTAAAAAACTAAGAATAGAACTGCCATATGACCCAGCAATCCCACTACTTGGCATTTACCCTGAGAAAACCATAATTCAGAAAGACACATGCACCTCCATGTTTACTGCAGCACTATTTACAATAGCCAGGACATGGAAGCAGCCTAAACGTCAATAAACAGAGAAATGGATAAAGAAGATGTGGTACATATATACAATGTAATATTACTCAGCCACAAAAAGGAATGAAATTGGGTCCTTTATAGGGACGTGGATGGACCTAGAGAGTGTTATACAGAGTGAAGTAAGACAGAAAGAGAAACAAATATCATATATTAATGCATATATGTGGAACCTAGAAAAAATGGTATAGACAATCTTATTTACAAAGCAGAAATAGAGACAGTTGTAGAGAACAAATGGATGAATACTAAGGGGTAAGAGGTGTGTGTGGGAGGAACTGGTAGATTGGGATTGACACATATACACTATTGATACTATGAGTAAAATAGATAACTAATAAGAAATTAATGTTTAGCACAGGAATCTCTACTTAATGCACTGTTGCAACCTAAATAGGAAGGAAATCCAAAAAACAGGGGATATATGTATATGTAGAGCTGATGAATTTTGCTGTATGAGAGTAATGAATACAACATTGTAAAGCAATTATACCCCAATAAAAATAATTAAAAAAAAGAATATTTTGGAGATAAAATTTTTGATTTTGGACTGGGCAAATATTCCTAAAACAATTCCAAACCATAATGCAGGAAATAAAAATGAATAGGCGGACTAAATAAAAATTTAAGAAAGAATTGTTATGAGGGAGGGAGGTGGCTACTGCTGCAGCTGGCTCAGCTGCACAGTCTTTACCCCCTCCCAACCTTCAAGAGGAGGAAGCTAGTGGAAAATTGCCACAACAAAACCAAGGAGTAAATAAAGTGTCACCCATCTTCTTGATGAGTTTCAAATGCTCTTCCAGGAAGCACCTCTCCCAGAAGTAACAGAGGTGGGGGTCTGTAGGGCCAGAACCCAGGGAATTCAAGTCCACAGAAGCCTGGTACAGGTTCTTCTCCATGAACACAAAGGTTCCCACAGTATCTTGGGTTTTACCCCACTCATCTTGGGGAGGCTTCTGCTCTCCTGGAAGAGAGGGCAGTGACTGCACAGGTTTTGCATTTTCAAGAAACTCAGCATGCTTGTTCTTCTCGACAATTCCCAGAAAAGTGGCCCATGCTCTCCAGAGCCTCATCATCAAAATAGAAGCCCAGAATGAGCTGTGTGGCCGACAGGGTCTCAGTGCTCTGGCCAGGTGTCATACCTGAGACTCAGACTTGGGAGAGCTGAGTTCAGGACACTGGTCCACCAGAGACCTCCCAGCCCCATGTAATATGAATTGGCACAAGCTCTCCCAGAGATCTCCATTTCAGTGCTAAGACCCAGCTCCTATCAATGACCAGCAAGCTCCAGTGCTGGACTACCCATGCCAAACAACAAGCAAGACAGGAACACAACCACAACCATTAGCAGAGAGGCTGCCTAAAATCATACTAAGCTCACAGACACCCCAGAACACACCACAGGAGGTGGTCCTGGCCACCAGAAATACAAGATACACCCTCATCCACCAGAACACAAGCAACAGTCCCCTCCACCAGAAAGCATACACAATCCACTGATCCAAACTTACCCACTGGGGGCAGACACCAAAAACAATGAAAACTATGAACATGCAGCCTGTGAAAAGGAGACCCCAAATACAGTAAGTTAAGCAAAATGAGAAGACAGAAAAATATGCAGGAGATGAAGGAGAAAAGTAAAAACCCACCAGACGAAATAAATGAAGAGGAGATAGGCAGTCTACCTAAAAAGGAATTGAGTAATGATAGTAAAGATGATTCAAAATTTTGGAAATAGAATAGAGAAAATAAAAGAAACATTCAATAAGGACCTAGAAGAACTAAAGGACAATCAAACAATGATGAACAAAACAATAAATGAAATTAAAAATTCTCTAGAAGGGGCTTCCCTGGTGGTGCAGTGATTGAGAGTCCACCTGCCGATGCAGGGACCATGGGTTCGTGCCCCGGTCCAGGAAGATCCCACATGCCATGGAGTGGCTAGGCCCGTGAGCCATGACTTCTGAGTCTGCACATCCGGAGCCTATGCTCCACAAGAGGAGAGACCACAACAGTGAGAGGCCCGTGTACCACAAAAAAAAAAAAATTCTCTAGAGGGATTCAGTAGAAGAATAACTGAGGGGGAAGAATGGATAAGTAACCTGGACTAGTGGAAATAACTACCACAGAGCAGAATAAAGAAAAAATAATGAAAAAAATTGAGTACAGTCTCAAAAACATCTGGGAAAACATTAAACACACCAACATTCAAATTATAGGGTTCCCAGAAGAAGAAGAGAAAAAGAAAGGGAATGAGAAAATATTTGAAAGGATTATAGTTGAAAACTTTCCTAACATGGGAAAAGAAATAGTCAATCAAATCCAGGAAGTGCAGAGAGTCCAATACAGGATAAATCAAAGGAGAAACATGTCAAAACACACATTAATCAAATATCAAAAATTAAATACAAAGAAAAAAATAAAAAGCAGCAAGAGAAAAATGACAAATAACATAAAAGGGAATCCCCATAAGGTTAACAGCTGATCTTTCAGCAGAAACACTGCAAGCCAGAAGGGAGAGGCAGGACATATTAAAGTGGTGAAAGGGAAAATCCTACAACCAAGATTACTCTACCCAGCAAGGACCTCATTCAGATTTGATGGAGAAATTAAAACCTTTACAGACAAGCCAAAGTTAGGAGAATTCAGCACCACAAAACCAGCTTTACAACAAATGCTAAAGGAACTTCCCTAGGCAGGAAACACAAGAGAAGGAAAAGACCTACAATAATAAACCCAAAACAATTAAGAAAATGGGAACAGGAACATACATATCGATAATTACCTTAAATGTAAATGGATTAAATGCTCCAACCAAAAGACATAGACTAGCTGAATGGAGGCAAAAACAAGACACCTATATATGCTGTCTACAAGAGACCCACTTCAGACCTAGGGACACATACTGACTGAAAGTGAGCAGATGGAAAAAGATATTCCATGCAATGGAAATCAAAAGAGAGCTGGCATAGCATTCTCAAATCAGACAAAATAGACTTTAGAGAATGTTAGAAGAGACCAAGAAGGACACTACATAATGATCAAGGGATCAATCCAAGAAGAAGATATAACAACTGTAAATATTTATGCACCCAACAAAGGAGCAGCTCAATACATAAGGCAAAAGCTAACAGCCATAAAAGGGGAAATCAACAGTAACACAATAATAATAAGGGATTTTAACACTCTACTTTCACCAATGGACAGATCTTTCAAAATGAAAATAAATAAGGAAACACAGTCCTTAAATGGCACTTTAAACGGGATGGACTTAATTGATATTTAATGACATTACACCCACAAAAAATAGAATACACTTTCTTCTCAAGTACTCATGGAACATTCTCCAGGATAGAGCATATCCAAGGGCACAAATCAAGCCTTCATAAATTTAAAAATTGAAACCATATCAAGTGTCTTTTCCTAACACAATGATATGAGACTAGATATGAATTACAGGAAAAATATGTAAAAAAATAAAAACACATGGAGGCTAAATAACACACTACTAAATAACCAAAAGGTCACTGAAGAAATCAGAGGAAATCAAAAAAATACCTAGAAACAAATGAGAATGAAAACAGGACAACCCAAAACCTATGGGATGCGATAAAAGCAGTTCTAAGAGGGAAGGTTATAATAATACAATCCTACCTCAAGAAACAAGAATAATCTCAAACAAACCACCTAACTTACAGCTAAAGCAATTAGAGAAAGAAAAATAAAATATGCAAAGTTAGCAGAAGGAAAGAAATCATAAATATCAGATCAGAAATAAATGAAAAAGAAATGAAGGACACAATGAGGAAGATCAATAAAACTGAAATCTGGTTCCTTAAGAAAAACAACATTCATAAACCATTGGCCAGACTCATCAAGAAAAAAAGCGAAAAGACTCATATCAACAGAATTAGAAATGAAAAAGAAGTAACAACTGACACTGCAGAAATACAAAGGATCATGAGAGATTACTACTAGCAACTATATTACAATAAAATGGGCAACCTGGAAGAACAAGACAAATTCTTAAAAATGCACAAATATCTGAGACTCAACCAGGAAGAAATAGAAAATATAAAGAGACAAATCACAAGCACTGAAATTGATACTGTGATTAAAAATCTTCCAACAAACAAAATCCCAGGACCAGAAGGCTTCACAGGGGAATTCTATCAAATATTTAGAGAAGTGCTAACACCTATGCTACTCAAACGCTTCCAAAATATAGCAGAGGGAGGAATACTCCAAAACTCATTCTATGAGACCACCATCGCCCTAATACCATAAACAGAAAAATGTGTCACAAAAAAGGAAAACTACAGGCCAATATCACTGATAAACATAGATGCAAAAATCCTCAACAAAATACCAGCAAACAGAATCTAACAGCATATTAAAAGTATCATACACCAAGATCAAGTGGTGTTTATCCCAGGAATACAGGGATTCTTCAATATATGCAAATCAACCTATGTGATACACCATATTGACAAACTGAAGGATAAAAATCATATGATAATCTCAAGAGATGCAGGAAAAGCTTTTGACAAAATTCAAGACCCATTTATGATAAAAACTCTCCAGAAAGTAGGCACAGAGGGAACTTACCTGAAAATAATAAAAGCCATATATGACAAACCCACAGCCAACATTGTTCTCAAAGGTGAAAAACTGAAACCATTTCCACTAAGATCAGGAACAAGATAAGGTTGCCCACTCTCACCAGTGTTATTTATCATAGATTTGGAAGTTTTAGTCACAGCAATCAGAGAAGAAAAATATAAAAGAAATCCAAATCAGAAAAAAATAAGTAAAACTGTCACTGTTTGCAGATGACATGATACTATCTATAAAGAATCCTAAAGATGCTACCAGAAAACTACTAGGGCTAACCAATGAATCTGGCAAAGTTGCAGGATATAAAATTAATGCAAAGAACTCTCTTGCATTCCTATACACAAATGATGAAAAATCTGAAAGAGAAATTAAGGTAACACTTCCATTTACCATTGCAACACAAAGAATAAAATACCTAAGAATAAACCTACCTAAGGAGACAAAAGACCTGTATGTGGATAACTATAAGACACTGATGAAAGAAATTAAAGATGATACAAACAGATGGAGAAAGATACCATGTTCTTGGATTGGAAGAATCAACATTGTGAAAATAACTATACTACCCAATGCAATCTCCATGAAACTACCAATGACATTTTAAGAAACTAGAAAAAACAATTCACAATTTGTATGGAAACACAAAAGTCCCCAAATAGCCAAAGCAATCATGAGAAAGAAAAACGGAGCTGGAGGAATCATGTCCCTGACTTCAGAGTAAACTACAAAGCTACAGTAAACATGACAGTATGGTACTGGCACAAAAATAGAAATATAGATCAATGGAACAGGAAAGAAAGCCCAGAAATTAACCCATGCACATATGGTCAACTTTTCTTTGACAAGGGAGACAAGATTATACAATGGAGAAAAGACAGCCTCTTCAATAAGTGGTCATGGGAAAACTGGACAGCTACATGTAAAAGAAGGATATTAGAACACTCCCTAACATCATACACAAAAATACAATCAAAATGGAGTAAAAACTTAAATGTAAGGCTAAACTCTTTAAAACTCTTAGAGGAAAACATACACAAAATACTCTATGACATAAATCACAGCAAGATCCTTTTTGACCCACTTCCTAGAGAAATGGAAATAAAAACAAAACAAAAAAATGGAACCTAATGAAACTTAAAAGCTTTTGCACAGCAAAGGAAACCATAAACAAGATGAAAAGACACCCTCAGAATGGGAGAAAATATTTGCAAATGAATCAACAGACAAAGGATTAATCTCCAAAATATACAAGCTGCACATGCAGCTCAATATCAAAAAAACAAACAACCCAATCCAAAAATGGGAAGAAGACCGAAATAGATATTTCTCCAAGAATATGTACAGATTGCCAACAAACAAAGGAAAGGAAGCTCAACATCATTAATCATTAGCGACAACTCAAAACTACATTGGGATATCACCTCTCACCAGTCAGAATGGCCATCAGCAAAAATCTACAAATGATACATGCTGGAGAGGGTGTGGAGAAAAGGGAAACCTCTTGCACTGTTGGTGGGAATGTAAATTGATACAGCCACTATGGAGAACAGTATGGTGGTTCCTTAAAAACTAAAAATTGAACTACCATACAACCCAGAAACCCTAATCCTGGGCATATAATCTAAGAAAAACATAATTCTAGAAGAGTCATGTACCACAATGTTTATTGCAGCTCTATCTACAATAGCCAGGAGATGGAAGCAACCTAATTGTCTATTGACAGATGAATGGATAAAGAAGATGTGGCACATATATACAGTGGAATATTACTCAGCTATAAATAGAAATGATGTTGAGCTATTTGTAGTGGAGTGGATGGGCCTAGAATTTGTCATAGAGAGTGAAGTATGTCAGAAAGAGAATAACAAATACTGTATGCTAACACTTATATATGGAATCCAAGAAAAATAAAATTTCTGAACAACCTAGGGGCAGGACGTGAATAAAGATGCAGATGTAGAAAATGGACTTGAGGACATGGAGAGGGGGAGTGTTGAGCTGGGACGAGGTGAGAGATTGGCATTGACTTATATACACTACCAAACGTAGAATGGATGACTGGTGGGAAGTAGCTGCATAGCACAGGGAGATCATCTTGGTGCTTTGTGACCACCCAGAGGTGTGGGATAGGGAGGGTGGGAGGGAGATGCAAGAGGCAGGGCATATGGGGATATATGTATATGTATAGCTGATTCACTTTGTTATACAACAGAAACTAACACAATATTGTAAAGCAATTATACGCCAATAAAGATGTTAATTTTTTTTAAAAACAAAAAAGTATAAAAAAAGAATTGCTTTATGAAATGTGTTAAGAGAATGAAAATATTTGCAAATCATATTTCTTACAGAGATATTTAATTCGGAATATATACAGAATTCCCCATACTAAATGATAAGCAAACCTAATTTACAAGATTTGGAAAGATACTACATGAAAAATATATACTGAAATATTATTCATCATCGTTAGTTATTGGGAAAAATCAAATTAAAACCAGAAATAGACAGCACTACACATCCATTATGATAACTAAAATAAGCAAATAAAGACAAAAACCACCCTTACATGTACCAATTACTGGCAAGAATGAAGTACGTGTGAAACTCTCAGTCATTAATTTTTAGAATTCAAAATGACACAGCCACTTTGGAAAACAGTTTGGCCATTTCTTATTAAGTTAATCACACTTACAAAATGACCCAACAGTTCTATTTCTAGATAATTACCCAAATGAATTTAAAACTTACATTCACATAAAAACCCATATGTAAATATAAATAGCACCTCTACTCATAATCATCAATAACTATGAACAAGTGAAACTTCCTTCTTTTTGTGAATGGACAAATGTTAGTATATCTATACTATGAATACTACTCAGCAATAAAAAGGATACATGTTACAACATAGATGAAGTTTAAATGCGTTATGTTAAGCAAAAGAAGCCAGATTCAAAATGCCACATAATTGATGATTCCTTTTATGTGACATACTTGAAAAAGTGAAACTGTAAGTATATAAAACAAAGCAGTGGTTTCCAGGAGTAAGTGTTGGGAGGACTATTTGACTACAAAGGACTAATGTGCGTATTTTTTGGAATGATGGACTTGTCCTTTACCTTGGTTATAGTGGCAGTTGTGTGATGCTATGCATTGGTCAAAACTTATAAAAATGTTCACCAAAAATGTTGGTTTTATGTTATGTAAATTAAGAAGAATAAAAGTAAAATTGATGGTTCAGGCTTCTGAAGGAAGAACACTGTTCTTCAACTGTGATATCATGATGATAAAGGAATACAGTTGGAAAAATATTAAAGTCAAGGTATAGTGGAAAGTACACTAGACAGGTTCAGAAAACTTATGAATTATGACTTTGTTAATGAGTGACATTGAGCAAACCAATTAAACTCTCAGAGCCTTGGTTTTCTAATTTGTAGAGTGGGGTAATACTGCTTATTTCATCTAGGAGGTTCTAATATTTAACTGGGTTTATATAGCTGAAATCTTGCAAGCTATAAGGTGCTATTCCAAAGTCAATGCATTCAGTGAATGTTTAAGGAATGCCTACCATTCTAAGCACTACAAGAAATATAAAAATAAATTAGAAATAGTTTATACAGTCAAGGAGTTTAATGCCAAGAACAGTAGCATATGTAGAAAGTTCATATAATACAAGAAAGAATGTCGTAAGTGCAAATGAGAGGAAGAGAGAAATGGCTACATATGTCTTGAATTAAAAATATTATCCTGGGTGGAGGGATAAATTAGGAGTTTGGGATTAAAATATACACATTTCTATATATAAAATAGATAACCAACAAAAACTTACTGTATAGCACAGGGAACTATACTCAATATCTTGTAATAACCTATAATGGAAGAGAATGTAAAAAAAGAATACATATAATAATTATATATATATATATATATCTGAATCACTTTGCTGTACACCTGAAACTAACACAACATTGTAAATCAAATATATTTCAATAAAACATTAATTATATTAAAAAATATCCTGGAGAGAGTTCCAGTTCACAATGGCATAGAAATATCCTGAACTCACTTCCTCCCATGAAGACACCAAATCTACAGTTTCATATAGAAAAAAATCCTCTAGGAAAATCCCCCAGAACTAGTGGAACAACCCCTTTACATTAACCAAATTAAAAAAAAACACATTGAAATGGGTAGGAAAGACTAAGACCCAATCTAGCCACAAACCCCACCCTTGGCATGATGACCCACAATCAGAAGGGAACTCAAAACTGAGAGTTTCTCCCTGAGAAGCAAAGGGTTCATACCCCAAATTGGTCACCCAACTTTTAAGACCTCCACCTGAGAGATGAGACCTCAAAACATCTAGCTTTGAAAAACAATGGAGTCACGTCCGTGAGACCTGCAGGGTTGTGGTGAACTCAGAAATGGCTATTAAAATGCTCTTGCCACAGTGTCCAGCACAAAAGTCACCTATGAAAAGTGCCCAGACTTTACATGAAAGAGACTCATTTGCTAATTTTAAAGCATCAGAGTGAAGGGCAGGGACCTGCTAGGATACTTTGAGGGATGGAGACGGAGGGATGCCATCTTCCCACTCTCCCTCTATTTTACTAAAGCCATCATCTTTTCTTTTTCCAGACAGGTGCCATCTTTTCACTACAGTCAGCAGGTACCATCTACATGCACTATTTTTCTGCCTTGTTAAAGCCAGTAGGTGCCATATTTTTCTTTTGTGTATTCTTTCTTTTTTTCCCTGTTTTCTTTTTATTTCTTTTTTTTCCCAGCAGGTGTCATCTTTGCACACCCTCTCTACCTCCATCCAACTAGTGGGTGACATATTCATTCTCTTCTCTACCTTGCTAAAGCTGATGGATGCTATACTTTTTCTTTTCTTTTTTTTTTTTTTTTTTTTTGCTTTTTTCAGTAGTTGCCATCTTTGCACTCTCACTCAGCCTCATTACAATATCTCCAGAAGAGGAACTTCTACATGAGTTTGGTGTCCTGATTTTTATGTCGGGGGATCCAAGTTTTGTGGATGCAGCCCAGGTGATGCCCGTTAATTGCCTGGCTTTGGAGGCCAGGAATGCTTGTGTGCCTGGATCCCATGGGATTGTAACAATCAGAGAGACAGCTCTTAGCAGATTACCATTCCAATGGCACTGCACAGAGAAAAGATTGAAACACACTCTTAGTCTTTTTAAGAAACAAGCCTATTTCCTCATTTAGGAGTTTTGGCCTGAGGGAAAAACTTTTGGTTTGGCACAGGTAAGGGGGCCTATGGAGGTGCTCTCAAGAATGGAGGCCAGTGGACACAATCTTTGTACTCTCCCTCTGCCTTGCTCCATCTTTTTGGTATCTTCCAAAAAAGTGTTTATAACCTTGTCTCCTCCATGATTTTTGTGCTGCTGCCTCTACATTACCAGGCTCTGGTTCCTAGTGGGGCTTATGCTCACAGGTCAAAGGGACTATAGCCAAAGGAGAAAAAGTTCTTAAAGAGCTACCACCATCAGGGCACAGCAAGAGACAACAGACCAAGAAGCTCAATCTTTTTGTGAAAGAGGCCTATAGCTTATCACAGCTGCAGCCTGAAGGGCAGGCTTCTAATTAACTTTACATCTAATGGCTGGCTATAAATGTTTCCAGAGAACTTAGAGGATGGGCACCATCTTTGTGCTCTCTCTCTGCTATGCTCCAGAGCACCATTGTCTCTCAGAGCAAAGCTCTTATACATGTCTCAATCGCCTGTCCTTAATGGCCAGAGGGTCTTGCATTCCTGAGTCCCACAGGACTGTAACAATCAGAGAAAAAGTTCTTGGCAGGCTACCCCAGGGCGCTGCAAAGACTGCAGACTGAAATACACTTCCAGTCTCTCTGCAAAATAGGCCTATTTGTTTGTCCTGGATCTTCATTCTGAGGAGTAGGCTTCAGGTTTGGCATACAGTTAGGAAATTATGGAGGTACTCTCAGGGAATGTAGGTCAGGGGACACCATCTTCATACCTTCTACTTCTCTAGAGCTCACTGGTATTTCCCAGAAATGAGCTTATACACTGGTCTGGACCCCTGATTTTTGTGACTGCTGTCCAAGGGACACTTCCATATTGCTTGGCTCTCGTGGTCAGCTGGGCTTATGCTTGCAGTCCCACAGGACTATATATATTTGTATACTTTAAAAGCTGCTGGTTTAGTCTGGCATCCAACCAGCCCCAACCTAGATTCTGACTAAGATCCTTCCCTTTGGGACACTGATAGATCCTGGAGCACCCTCAACAACTGATAGATACTAAAAATAAAACTGGCTGCTTAGACAATCAGAAGATTTAAGAAACAATCAAGTGCTAGGGCAGGATTGAAGAATAAGATTCATCTCCTACACAAGGCCACTTCTTCAAAACTGAGAGAGATGACTTTCACCTAATGCATAGAAACCAACACAGAGAGTTAAGCAAAATGAAGAAACAGAGGAAAATATTCCAAATAAAAGAACAAGATAAAACCCTGGAAACAAACTGTAATGGAATGGAGATAAGTAAGTTACCTGATAAGAAGTTCAAAGTAATAGTCATAGAAATGCTCACCAAACTCAGGAGAAGAATGAATGAGCACAGTGAGGTCTTCAACAAAAAGAGAGAAAATATAAGAAGATACTATATACAAGTTACAGAGTTGAAGAATACAATAACTGAAATGAAAAATACACTAGAGGGATTCAACAGCAGACTAGATGAAGCAGAAGAAAGAATTCATCAACTAGAAGACAGTGCAGAAGTACTCACCCAGTTAGAGTAGAAATAAGAAAAAAGAATGAAAAAAATTGAAGATAGCTTGAAGGACTTAAGGAACATCAAGCAGACTAACATTTATATTATAGAATCCCATAAGGAGAATAAGGAGAGAATGGGGAAGAAAATTTATTTGAAGAAATAATGGCTGAAAATTTTATAACCTGGGAAATAGATATATAGAACCAGGAAGCCCAAAGAGTTGCAAATGAAATGAGCCCAAAGAGACCCACACCAAGACACATTAAAATTAAATCATCAAAAGGTAAAGACAAGGGGAGAACCTTAAAATCAGCAAGAGAAAAACAACGTGTTAAGTACAAAGAAACTACCATAAGACTCTCAAGTATCTTTTCAGCAGAACTTTGCAGGTTAGAAGGGAGTGGCATGCAGCCCTGCCTCCGTGGGCTCAAAGAGAATGCACCCCAGCTGCCATCTCGGGGTTCTTACCTCAGCAGGCTCCTGCACCCCAGCCGTAACCTCAATGGGCTCTAGGAGCAGATGCTAGTGGGTTGCCCACTCGCAGAGGTGGGGCTGAAACCACAACTGAGCCCCAGGGGTTGTGCAAATTAGGAAACAGAGCTGAGACATTTCCCTGTGGCTGTGTGAGCTGTAGATTAATACCTCTGCCACCAGCTTTGTAAATTCAGTGCCTGTGGGACATCTGAGTGGACAACAGGTGCTCCCACAGCTGGGATGGGTCTGGCATTAACAGCTGTGGGCTTTCTGGGCCCATGCACATGGGGGCTGGGCTGGGCCAGGGTCTGAGCTGCTTCCATAACTCCCACAGTGGGTCCAAGTGTGTGACTACTGCAGTCCTGAGACCTGACTTCAATGGATCTGTGATGGTGGCCTCATGAAAAAAAACACCCGAGGGACATCAGGACTGATTGCTGGCATTCCCAAGGTTGAGATAAGTCTTAGGACAGAGCCAACAACAGTGTACATTGTGAGCCAGCACAACAGGTGACAGGTGACACAACAGGACACACTCACCAGTGAACAGCTCTGTCAGAGGAATACTCAGTGGCTCCTCTCCCAATTGGAGCACTCCAATCCTATCTAACTCACACTGCAGATCAGAAACGCAGCTCAGAAATAGATCCGGGGGCTTCTACCCCAACAACTAGGGAACAGAACTGGCCCCTGACAGGGTAAAGACAGCAGAGCAAAGAGGAGACCCCACTCAACATCCAGTGCAGGCTCTGGTCACCACAACACATATCACACCTCCAATCAAGGGGATAATGGCCAGCATACACTGAGGAAGGAAGAAACAGGCAACCACACTAAAAAGAGACTTTTCACCATAAAATATTAAACCTGTGCAGGCTACACAGGGATGCTTCCACATAAAAACAGCTCTCCAAGACCACAGTAGATAATTGTTTCTCCTAAACTCATAGAGCAAGAGAAATATAAGTAAAATGAAGATGCAGAGGAACCACTCCATAATAATAATAAAAAAAAGAGAATTCCCCTGAGAGAACAAAAAATGAAACAGATCTCTTCAGTTTAATAGACACTGAGTTCAAAAAGGAGACAATAAAAATACTGAAGAAATTCAGGACTATTGATAGAAATACAGATTACTGTAATAAAGGTACTAGAAAATATAAGGAGGAGCCAAGAAAAAGAAAATTCATGTGCCAAGATGAAAGCTGAGTGAAAGGCAATGAATAGCAGAATGAATAAAGCAGAAGAATGAGTAAGTGATCTGAAAAATACAATAATGGAAATCACCCAATCAGAACAACAGACAGCAAGCCAAATGAAAATAAAAATGAAAGCAATGTAAGAGACCTATGGGATAAAATAAAGCATGTCAATCTACGCATAATAAGGATCCCAGAAGGAGAAGAAAGAGAAACAGGGATTAAAAATGTATTTTAAGAAATTATGGCTGAAAACTTCCCAAACATAAAGAAAGAAAGAGATATCCAGGTACAGAAAGCACAGAGGGTCCCAAACAAGATAAAACCAAACAGACTTACACCAAGACATATTATAACAAAAATAGCAATAGTTAAAGAGAGGATTCTAAAGGTAGCAAGAGAAAAACAAAGAGTTAATTACAAGGGAGCCCTGATAATGCTATCAACTGATTTCTCTACAGAAACTTTGCAGGCCAGAAGGGCTGGACAAGATATATTCAAAGTCTTGAAAGGGAAAAATCTGCAACCTAAGATACTCTACCCAGCAAGATTATAATTTAGAATAGAAGAGTTAAAGAATTTATCAAACAAGCAAAACCTAAAAGAATACAGCAATACTAAACCTATCCTAAAGGAAATATTGTAAAGTCTTCTCTAAATAAGAAAGACGTAAGAATCTATAGGAAAAAGAAAATCACGATTAGAAAGTGAATTACTTAAATAAGTCAGTACCCAGATTTAAAAAAAAAAAAATTCTGTTAAAGCGATGATAACCACAATGAACAGCAAAAGGATAAAAATGAAGATGTAAAAGAGGACATCAAAATTATAAAATGTGGGGGAGGAGAGAAAGAAAATGCAGGGTTCTTTTTCTAGAATGTGTTTGAGCCTATATGACTACCAGTCTAAGGCAAGTAGATATAGGAAGGGGTTAACATACTTGAAAAACAGGGAAACTGCAAATAAAAACATACAGTAGATTCAAAAAAAACAAATAGAACATAAGCATAATACAAAAGAAAAGCATCAAACCACAAAAGGAATAACAAAAAGAAAAAGAAAGGGACAAAAAAGAAATATAAAATCAATGGGAAAACAAGGTTTAAAATGGAAATAAATACATATCTATCAATAATTACCTTAAATGTCAATGGAATAAATGTTCCAATCAAAAAACACAGTGTGGCAGATTGGATAAAAAAAATCAAGAGCCTACAATATGCTGCCTACAAGAGACCCACTTTAGGACAAAGGACACACATAGGTTGAAAGTGAGGGGATGGATAAAGATATTTCATGCAAACAGAAATGACAAGAAAGCAAGGGTTGCAATACTCATATCAGACAAAATAGACTGTAAAACAAAGGCTATAAAGAAAGATAAAGAAGGACACTATATAATGATAAAAGGATCAATACAAGAAGATAATATTACACACCTCAACATATATGTACTCAATATAGGAGCATCCAAATAAATAAAACAAATATTAACAGACATAAAGGGAGAAATTGATGGGAATTCAATAATAGTAGGGGACTTTAACAGCCCACTCACATCCTTGGAAAGATCTTTGAGACAGAAAATCAATAAGCCAAGAGAGAATCTAAATGATACAATAGAACAGTTAGATTTAATTGATATTTTCAGGACATTACATCCCAAAAAGCAGAATACACATTATTTTCAAGCACACACAGAACATTCTCTAGAATTGACCACATGCTATGGCATAAAACAAGCCTCAACAAATTTAAGGGTATAGGAATTATGTCAAGCATCTTTTCTGTCCACAATGGCATGAAACTAGAAATCAACCTCAGAGAAAGAAACAAGAAAAAAAACAATTACATGGAGACTAAACAACACACTAATAAAAAACAATGGGTGAACAATAAAAGAAGAAATTTAAAAATACCTTGAGGCAAATGACAATGAAAACACAACCCTACAAAATCTATGGGATGCAGGGAAAACTGTTCCTAGGGGGCAGTTCATAGTGATACAGCTCTTCTTTAAGAAACAAGAAAAATCTCAAATAAACAACATAACTCACCACCAAAAATATTAGAAAAAGAAAAACAAACAAAACCTAAAGTCAGCAGAAGGAAGGATATAATAAATATCAGACAAGAAATAAATAAAATATAGATTTAAAAAAACAATAGAAAAATCAATAAAACAAAGAGCTGGTTCTTTGAAAGGGTAAACAAACTTGACAATCCCCTGGCCAGGCTCACCAAGAGGAAAAGAGTGAAGACCCAAAAAAACAAATTAAGAAATAAAAGAGGAAAAATCACAACCAATACCACAGAAATAAAAAAAAATCATAAGAGACTATTACGAACAATTATATGCCAACTAATCGACAATTTAGAAGAAATGGATAAGTTTCTAGAAACATACAGCCAACCAAAACTGAATCAAGAAAAAATAGGTAACTTGAACAGACTGATTAGCAGAAGTGAAATAGAGTCTGTAATAAACTTCTTACAAACAAAAGTCCATGGCCAGATGGCTTCACAGACAATTCTACCAAATATACAAGGAAGAATTATACCGATCCTTCTCAAACTCTTCCAAAAGATTGAAGAGGAAGAAACACTCCCAAAGATATGCTATGAAGCCACCATCACCCTGATATCAAAACCAGACAAAGACATCACCAAAAAGGAAAATTACAGACCAATATCTTTGATGAATATAGATGTAAAAATTCTCAACAAAATATTAGCAAACTGAATCCAACAAAAATTAAAAAATCATACAACACGACCAAGTTGGATTCATCCCAGGCTCACAAAGATGGTTCACCGAACACAAATTAATCAATGTGATACACTACATCAACCAAATAAAAGTAAAAAAAAAAACAAAACATGATAATCTCAATAGATGCAGAAAAAACATTAGAAAAAAATCAACATTTATTCAAGATAAAAACTCTTATGAAAGTGGGTATATAGGAAACATATCTCAACATAACAAAGGTTATTTATGACAAACCCACCATCAATATAATACTCAACAGTGAAAAGCTGAAAGCCTTCTTGCTAAAATCTGAAAGACTTCTCACTAAAATCAAGACAACGATGCCCATTTTCATCACTTCTCTTCATGACATTTGTCGCAGAACTAGAACAAATAATCCTAAAATTTAAATGGAACAATAAAAGACACAGAATTGCCAAAGCTATCCTTAGGAAAAAGAACAAAACAGGAGTTATAATCCTCCCAGACTTCAGACAATACTACAAAGCTACAGTAGGCAAAACAGTGTGGTACTGATGCAAAAACAGACATATGGATCAATGGAACAGAATAGAGAGCCCAGAGATAAACCCACACACCTACAGTCAATTAATCTTTGACAATGGAGGCAAGGATGCACAATGGAGAAAAGAGAGTCTCTTCAGCCAGTGGTGTTGGGAAAACTGGACAGCTGCATGCAAAAAGGTGTAAACATTATGGAAAAAAGTATGGAGGATCCTCAAAAAAGCTAAAAATAGAGTTGCCATATGATCCAGCAATCCCACTCCTGGACATATACCCAGAAAAAACTATAATTTGAAAAGTTACATCCACCCTTGTGTTCATAACAGCACTATTTACAATAGCCAAGACATGGAACAACCTGAATATCCATCAACAGATGAATGGATAAAGAAGAAGTGATATATATATATATAGATATAGATATAGATATATATAGATATATATAGACAATGGAATATTACTCAGCCATAAAAGTGAATGAAATAATGCCATTTGCAGCAACACTGGTGAACCTAGAGATTATCATACTAAGTGAAGTAAGTCAGAAAGAGAAAGACAAATACCATATGATATTACTTACATGTGGAATTTACAACATGACACAAATGAATATATCTATGAAACAGAAACAGACTCACAGACATAGAGAACAGACTTGTGGTTGCCAAGTGGGAGGGGGGGTCAGGGAGGGAATGACTGGGTGTTTTCGGTTGGCAAATGCAAACTAGTATATATAGGATGGATAAAAAACAAGGTCCTACTGTATAGTACAGGGAACTATATTCACTATCCTGTGATAAATCATAATTTAAAAGAGTGTGTAAAAGAATATATATATATATATGCATAACTGAATCACTTTGCTGAAAAGCAGAAATTAACACAACATTGTAAATCAACTATACTTCAATTTTTTTTTTAAAAAAGAAGGGAGTGGCATGATATATTCCAAAGGGATGAAATAAAAAACCTTCAACCAAGAATACCCTTCCTGGCAAGGTTAACTTTCAAATTTGAAGGAGAGAGAGTTTTCCAGACAAGTAAAAGTTAAAGGAGTTCATCACCACTAAACTGACCTTACAAGAAATGTTAAAGGGACTTCTTTAACCTGAAAAGAAAGGATAGAAATTAATAAGAAAATATATGAAAGTATAAATCACACTTGTACATATAATATATTGTGATGGTAGTTGTTTAATCACATATAATGCTAGTATGAAAATTAAAAGAAGGGAGTAATAAAATAACTGTAAATACAATAATTATTTAAGGATACACAAGATAAAGAGATGTAAAATGTGACATCATAAACATAAAACATGGGGACAGGGGAAAGTAAAAATGTAGAGCTTTCAAACTTAAGTTGCATTCAAACTTAAGTTGTTGTCAACTTAAAATAGACTATTATAAAAATTTGATCCTGTATTTCCAGTTTCAGCTCTGACATGTAAAATCTTGGAAATTTTCACTCTTATCAATACTATAGGAAAGAGGTGGACTATTTGGAAATCAATGACTTTTCATGGACCTATCAGAAAACTGGGGTTTCAGGGCAACCCATCACCCTGAAATCTGAAGACTCATGCTCATTAAAGCAATATCATGGATATATCATAAAAGTAATTATCTGGAGAAGAAGCTGCTTGAAGTATAAACTCGTAGGAAGCCTAAATGTTAATTTTTGATAATTGCTGAAGGCTGAGTGTGGACAAGGTTCCAAGTAAGAAAATCTTGACTGTCACAGTCTTAGGGGCCTCCACAGTTTTATTGGCTTTTCTTCTTGGATTTTTCATAAATGGCCTTTATCATATTAAGAAAAATCTCTTCTGTTTCTAGTATTTTGAGCGTTTATATCATGAAAGGGTGTTGGATTTTGTCAAATGCCTTTTCTGTGTGCACTGTGATGGCCATGTGTGGTTATTTACTTTTTACCTTCATTCTATTATTTTGGTCAATTACATTGATCAATTTTCATATGTTGAACCCCTATTACATTCCTGGGAAAAATATCAATCTGTTATTGTGTTTAATTCTTTTAATATGCTGTTGCATTCTGCTTGATACTATTGAGAGTGTTTGCATTTACATTCATAAAGGATACTGTTGTGTAATTTTTTTGTGATGTCTTTATCTGGCTTTGGTATCAGTATAACACTAGCCTCATAGAACGAGTCAAAGGGTGTTTCCCATTATTGGATTTTTGGGAAAAATTTGAGAAGGATTTGTGTTAATTCATCTTTAAAGGTTTAATAGAATTTACCAGTGAAGACTTCTGGTTCTGGACTTTTCTTTTTTGATTTTTAATTACTAAATAGATCTCTTTACTTCTGATAGGTTTGTTCAGATTTTCTATTTCTTCTTGAATCAGTTTAGGTAATTTATATACTTCTATGAATTTCTACATTTAATCAATATCATCTAATTTGTGTATGATTATTCATAGTATTATCTTATGGTCCTTTTTTAATAACTGTAACATTGGTATTAATGTCTTTGCTTTCCTTTCTGATTTTAGGTGTTTGTATCTTCTCTCTTTCTATTTTTTTGTTAGTCTAGATATAGCTTTGTTGATTCTGTTGATCTTTTGAAAGAACTAATCTTTTGTTTTATTGTTTCTATTGTTTTTCTATTCTCTGTTTTATTTGTCTCTGCTACAGCATTTATTATCCTCTTCCTTGTGCTAGCATTGGGTTTAATTTTTTCTTCATTTAAATTCCTCAAAGTGTAAAGTTACATTTGATTTTATATACAGTAAGTCCCCTACATATGAATGAGTTCAGTTCTGAGAATGTGTTCATAAGTCGAATTTGTTCGTAAGTCCAACAATGTTAGCCTCAGTACCTAACTAACACAATCGGCTATGTTTTACTGTACTGTAATAGGTTTATAATAGTTTTCACACAAATAATACATAAAAACAAACAAAAATAAACATTTTTAATCTTACAGTACAGTACCTTGAAAAGTACAGTAGTACCAGCTACATCAGCACTGTTTTTATGCTTGCTTCCATAATCCTGAACGTGAAATAAATATACTGTTCTATATACCACTGTACAGTAAAGTACACACAAACACGTAGAGGATGCACACATGTGACAATGTACACCAGACACATGAACTAACTTGTGTGATTGGACATGCAAACGCATATTCGCTTCTTTGAAAGTTCACAACTTGAAGGTTTGTAGGTAGGGGACTGACTGCATATATATATATATATATATATATATATATATATATATATATATATATATATATATATATATATATATATATTTAATGTAGGCATCTACAGTTATAAAATTCCCTCAACATTGCTTTCCCAAGGCTGGGCAACCTGGTGTCTATTGGTGGGGGAAAGGAGTCTCAGTTCCATGACTACAAAGAAGCATCCCATGTTGGTTGTTTGTTGTCATTGAGTCCCTCTTGCCACTGCAAATCTGACAGCCTAGTATCTCTCAATGAAAAAGTAGACTCTAAGGCCTAGCAGAAAATGACAATAACACCCCTGGATACTTATTTTTAGTGGGGCTCCCTACTGATTCCCTTTCTCTTTGTGTCATACTTGCCTAGTGTTGTGACAAATTCCTGACAATCTAAGAGAGGAATTAGCCTACCACAGCCAGCTCCTGCTGTCATTTTGGGGGTCAGTAAGTGCAAGGTCTTGCTCACCATTTTCTGTTGGGAGTGCAAAATAAAATACCCTGCCACTGTCTTATTTTTCCAGTCCTGGGGTCTGAAATGAGTTCACCTCTTTCTCACCACCTGTTAGTGCTCTCCTTTGGTCACCTCTTTTGATAATTTCAGGGTTTATATTTTTACTTAGCAGAGAAGTGTAAGGAGAAATGAGTCTACTTCATTATGCCTGAACTGGAAATATATCCTATGCATTTTTATCAGCTGAAATTTGAATAACTGATCCCTTTATATAATCTTTTAACCCACTGAGAGAAAAATGTAGAGAAAAGCCCTATGACATTATCTAATGTTTAACTTCTTTGTTGTTTTTTTTTCAACACAGAAAAAAACAATTATTTTGAAGAAAAGTTTAGAGGACATAGAATTAGTGGAGGACATAGAATTAGTGAGAACAAAAAGGTATCAGCACTTTTTAAAGTGTACTTCACTAAGGGGATAAAGAGCCCTAGCCTTGTTTTTTGTTGTTGTTTTGTTTGTTTTACTTTTGTTTACCTCTTCAAGATGCTTTTTGCTAGGTAGACTCAGTTAACATTCCTAAGGAATTTGGGAATGCTCTAATGGAAATTAAAAGTCTTTTAAATGACTTATTTTACTCTACTGAAACATAGAGATAGCACATAAACTTCAAACTTTTTAATCAATGAATTAAAAATGTCATACAAGGTTTTTGCACATTAATGTGTCCCTGACCAATATTTCTCAAATAAAAGATCTCAATATAGCAGTCATTCAATTGTGAGTGTGAGTAAAAATACTTGGAAACACATACTTAATTAGAGAGTTATACTCATTGGGAGAATTTTCTTTGGGGAAGAATAAAGCTTGTCAAAACTGGAATTATATTAATATTTAGCTCAAACTTTGTTTCCTTTGTAAAAATAAAAATATAAATGCTTCCCTTATCCCACAGTTGTTTAAATTTTAAAACATAAAAATTATAATGCATAATTCTAAAAATAATTTAATGACTCCTACCTAATAATGTGGAGGAAACAAGCTTAAGTATGTAAACTTTTTATTGATTAAGTTTTCTATTTTTAGCTAACTTTAAAAATAAATGGCTTAGGTTATCACTTCTCTGTTAATATTTTTATAGAGACAGGTGTTGATTTTTTTATTGCCATTTCAAATATTGGATCTCTCTAATTTTCTAGGAGATTTTTAAAGCATATGCTATAAATATTAATGACAATTCAAACAATCATCATTAAAATAATTTTAAAAATTTTCCCCCAAATATAGGAAAATCTTGCTGAGGGGGTAGATTTATTTCTATTCATATAAACAAGGTAGAATTTATATAGACCATGATTTTTTATTCCTTAGAAGGACAAATTGGCATCTGGTGAATTATCCCATCATTACTTAGAGATAGGTCAGTTTGACCAAATAAAGAGTAAATGGAAGTCAGAGGCAGATAACTCATCATTCTCTAATTAGTACTTGGCATGACAGACTAATGGCTCAAAACATTCTTTTGTCAGAATCTATGTATCAAAGATTATTTGGGTAAATCTTGATAACAGTGATGTAATCCACTTACACACTGACGGCAGGCTACAATCTAGTTCACTTAATTTAAACAGAACTTTAAAATGGCCCTGTACCCTTTGACCTACTCATGTACTTTCTGACCTCAACCTTTTACCTATATTTATTCTTACTTTGAGAGTCTTCTTGTAAATGCACAGAGCACTGAATTGGGGGTCAAAAGGTCTGAGGATCTATTCCTCACTCTTCTATTAATATTTATTATTCATGTAAAGTTAGACAATTCAAAAGATCTCTTTGAAGTGTGGTTTCTTCATTCATATCACGGGCATAATACCACCTAACCTAATCAAAAAGCATTTCCCTGAGAATCAAATTAAGTAATGTATGCCAAATGCTTGATAAACTGTAAAAGACAATGAAATTGTAACATGATACTATGAAAGACATAACAATTTTTGGAAAGTCAAATGTATACACCTCTGAGAATGTTCATAATAATTTGTCAAATGTGTAAATACTCAAATATATATGCAAATGTTCATAATTACATGATTAACTGGTTAACAATGATGCATAATTAATAAAGGTGTGCATAATTGATATTTCTGTTCTTACATGATTACATATTTAACAAATGAAAACTTTTCATTAGGGATTATTAGCATATTAAAATAATATTTACTCAGTCACACAGACTAGGTTTTTGAGTTTGAGATTGTTGCCCTAATTATAAAGAATGAAGAGGAAGATATTTGCTTAAAAATTAATTCTGGTACTTAGCACAGTCCTGGAGCACAGTGGTAGTCAGAAAATTATTATTATTAATATTATTATTACTTACATAATCTCAAATAACTTTAAAACAGCCCCAATAAGTTGTTATTATCCCTATTTTACAGAGAATATTAAAGCTTAAAATAATTTGCCAGGGATTACATAGCTCAACATCCTTGTGATATGTGGAAAACCCATAAATAAGATGAATAATTTGAATAAAAGAACTCATTGAGAAAAAATGTTGTTACAATCATGTATATATATTAGCTCAAGAATGTAGGGTATTTATTGGTTGGTGGACATGAGCCAAGCCTTAGTTTGTGGGTGAGTGGGAAGTAAATGCATTTATATCTACGGCTGTGACTATAGGGCATCGTAATAACTGATAATTTAGTATGGGTCAAGACACGTAATCTATTTGTTACTTAGTTGATAAGTCAAATCTAGTGAAAAGTTGAATCTATTTTCCATTTAGACACAGCTTCAGCTAGAAAAGAAACCCCAGGAAAACAGACCACTGTGTGCTATTCTATATAAGCAGTATTTGTCTTTCTCTGTCTCACTTATTTCATTTAGCATAGTGCTCTCCAAGTCCACCCATGTTGCTGCAATTGCAAAATTTCATTTTTTTATGGCTGAGGAGTATTCCATTGTATATATATGCAACATCTTCTTTATCCATTCATATGTTGATGGACAGAGGTAGCTTGTTTATCTTTGTAACTGTAATAATGCTGCTATGAACATTGGGATGTATGCATCTTTTCAAATTTGTGGTTTTGTTTTTTCGGATATATTCCCAGGAGTGGAATTTCTGGGTTATATGGTAGTTCTATTTTTAGTTTTTTGAGAAACCTTGATGTTACCCACAGTGGCTGCACAAATTTACATTCCCACCAACAGTGTACTCAGGTTCCCTTTTCTCTACATCCTCACCAACATTTGTTATCTGTGTTCTTTTTGATGATAGCCATTCTGACAGGTGTGAGGTGATTTCTCATTGTGATTTTGATTTGATGATTAGCAATGTTGAGCATCTTTTTATGAGCCTGCTGACCATTGGCATTTCTGCTCTGGAGAAATGTCTATTCAGTTCTTCTGCCTATTTTTTAATCAGATAGTTTTTTTTTATGTTGAGTTGTATGAGCTATTTATAAATGTTGGATATTAACCTCTTATAACTCATATCATTTGCAAATGTTTTCTCCTGTTCAGTAGGTTATCTTTTCATTTTGTGAATGGTTTCCTTTGCTGTGCAAAATCTTTCAACTTTAATTAGATCCATTTTGTTTACTTTTGCTTTTATTTCTTTTACTTTAGGAGATGGATCTAAAAATTATTGCTATGACTTATGTCAAAGAGTGTTTTGCTTATGTTTTCCCCTAAAAGTTTTATAGTATCTGGCCTTACTTTCAGTTCTCTAATCCATTTTGAGCTTATTTTTGTATGTGGTGTTAGATAATGTTCTAATTTCATTCTTTTACATGTAGCTGTCCAGTTTTCCCAGCACCACTTTTGAAGGGACAGTTTTTCTCCATTGTTTAGTCTTGCCTCCTTTGTCATAGATTAATTGACTATAAGCACATGGGTTTATTTCTGATCTCTCTATCCTGTTCCACAGATCTATGTGTCTGTTATTGTGCCAGTACCATACTGTTTTGACTACTGTAGCTTTGTAATATAATCTGAAACCAGAGTGCATGATTCCTCCAGCTCCATTCTTCTTTCTCAAGACTATTTTGGCTATTCAGGGTCTTTTGAGTTTCCATAAAATTTTAAAATTATTTGTTCTATTTCTGTGGAAAATGCCATTAGTGTTTTGAAAGGGATTACATTGATTCTGTAGATTGCCTTGGTTGATATGGTCATTTTAACAATATTAATTCCTGCAATCTAAGAACACAGTGTATCTTAACATCTTCTGTGTCATCTTCAATTATTTTTGCCTGTGTCTTATAGTTTTCAGAGAAGAGACTTTTGCCTCCTCCTCCTCCTCATTATGATTATTATCATTATTATTATTATCCATTTAAAGTTATTATAAAATATTGGTTACATTCCCTGTGCTGTACAATATATCCCAGTATCTTATTTCTGTTTTTATATAGTAGTATGTACCTCCTAATTCCCTAACCCCTATCTTGTGTCTCCACCCAACACTTTCCCAACTAGTAGCCACTAGTTTGTTCTCTGTATCTGTGAAATTCTATTTCATAATATTCATTCTTTTGTTTTACTTTTAGATTTGACATACAGTTTATAGTATACAGGTTTTGTCCTTTTATATCTGATTTATTTCAATAAACATAACATGCTCCAGATCCATTCATGCTGTTGCATATGGCAAAATTTTATTCTTTTTTATAGCTGAGTAATATTCGTGTGTGTGTGTGTGTGTGTGTGTGTGTGTGTGTGTGTGTGTGCATTGTTGTGGATATACATAGACACCACAGGTGTTTTTTTTTTAATCTTTATTGGAGTATAGTTACTTTACAATGTTGTATTTGTTTCTGCTGTATAACAAAGTGAACCAGCTATATGTATACATATATCCACACATCCCCTCCCTCTTTGCCTCCCTCACACCCTCCCTATCCGACCCCTCTAGGTGGTCACAGAACACCGATCTGATCTCCCTGTGCTATGCAGCTGCTTCTCACTAACTATCTATTTTACACTTGGTAGTGTATATATGTCAATGCTACTCTCTCACATGGTCCCAGCTTACCTTTTGCCCCACCATGTCCCCAAGTCCATTCACTACGTCTGCATCTTTATTCCTGCCCTGCCACTAGGTTCATCAGAACCATATTTTAGATTCTGTATATATTTCTTAGCAGACGGTATTTGTTTTTCTCTTTCTGATTTACTTCACTCTGTATGACAGACTCTAGGAATATCCACCTCACTGCAAATAACTCAATTTCATTCCTTTTTATGTCTGAGTAATATTCCATTGTAAATATGTGCCATATCTTCTTCATCCATTCAGCTGTCAATCAATATTTAGGTTTCTTCCATGTCCTGGCTGTTGTAAATAGTGCTGCAATGAACATTGTGGTACATGTATTTTTTTGAATTTTGGTTTTCTCAGGGTATATGCCTAGAAGTGGGACTGCTAGGGCATATAATAGATTTATTTTTAGTTTTTTAAGGAACCACCATACTGTTCTCCATAGTGGCTGTATCAATTTACATTCCCACCAACAGTGCAAGAGGGTTCCCGTTTCCTCTACACCCTCTCCAGCATGTACTCTTTCTAGATTTTTTAATAACAGCCATTCTGACCTGCATGAGGTGATACATCACTGTGGTTTTGGTTTGCATTTCTCTAATAATTAGTAACATTGAGCAACCATTTATGTGTTTGTTGGCAGTCTTTATATCTTCTTTAGAGAAATGGCTATTTAGGTCTTCAACCCACTTTTATATTGGGTTGTTTGCTTTTTTGATACTGAGCTGAATGAGATGCTTGTATATTTTGGAGATAATCCTTTGTCAGTTGCTTCGTTTGCAAATATTTTGTACTATTCTATGTGATGTCTTTTCATCTTTTTTTATGGTTTCTTTTGTTGTTTTCTTTAAGGTTCATTAGGTCCCATTTGTTTATTTTTGGGTTTTTTTTTCCATTTCTCTAGGAGGTGGGTCAAAAATGATCTTGCTGTGATTTATGTCATAGAATGTTCTGCCTATGTTTTCCTCTAAGAGTTTTATACTGTCTGGCCTTACACCTAGGTCTTTAATATCCATTTTGAGTTTATTTTTGTGTATGGTGTTAGGGAGTGTTCTAATTTCATTGTTTTACACATAGCAGTCTAGTTTTCCCCAACATCACTTATTGTAGAGGCTGTCTTTTCTCCATTGTATATTCTTGACTCTTCATCAAAGATAATGAGACCATATGTTCATGGGTTTATCTCTGGGCTTTCTATCCATTCCATTGATCTATATTTCTGTTTTTGTGCCAGGACATACTGTCTGATTACTGTGCATTTGTAGTATAGTCTGAAGTCAGGGAGCCTGAGTCCTCGAGCTCTGTTTTTCTTTCTCAAGACTGCTTTGGCTATTTGGGGTCTTTGTGTTTCCATACAAATTGTAAAATTTTTTGCTTTAGTTCTGTGAAAAATGCCATTGGTAGTTTGATAGGGATTGCACTGAATCTGTAGTATAGTCATTTTCACGTGTTGATTCTTCCAATCCAAGAACATGGTATATCTCTCCATCTGCTTATATCTTCTTTGATTTCTTTCATCAGTGTCTTATAGTTTCTGCATACAGGCCTTTTATTTCCTTAGGTAGGTTTATTCCTTGGTATTTTATTTAATTTTTGTTGTGGTGGTGAATGTATTTCATTAATTTATCTTTCTGATCTTTTGTTGTTAGTGCATAGGAATGCAAGAGAGTTCTGTGCATTAATTTTGAATCTTGCAACTTTACCAAACTCATTGATTAGCTCTAGTAGTTTGCTGGTAGCATCTTTAGGATTCTCTATATATAGTTTCATGTCATTGGCAAACAGTGACAGTTTATTTCTTCCTTTCCAATTTGTATTCCTTTTATTTCGTTTTCTTCTCTGATTGCCCTGGCTAAAACTTCAAAAAATATGTTGAATAATAGTGGTGATAGTGGGCACCCTTGTCATGTTCCTGATCTTAGAGGAAATGGTTTCAGTTTTTCACCATTGAGGACGATGTTGGCTGTGGGTTTGTCATATATGGCCTTTATTATGTTGAGGTAGGTTCCCTCTCTGCCCACTTTCTGGAGAGTTTTTATCATAAATGTGTGTTGAATTTTGTTGAAAGCTTTTTCTGCATCTATTGAGATTATCATATGGCTTTTATCCTTCAGTTTTTAATATGGTGTATCACATTGATTGATTTGCTTATATTGAAGAATCCTTGCAATACTGGGATACACCACATTTGATCATGGTGTGTGGTCCTTTTCATGTGCTGTTGGATTCTGTTTGCTAATATTTTGTTGCGGATTTTTGCATTTAGGTTCATCAGAGATATTGGCCTGTAGTTTTCTTTTTTTATGACATCTTTGTCTGATTTTGGTATCAGGGTGATGGTGGCCTCCTAGAATGAGCTTGGGTGTGTTCCTCCTTCTGCTATATTTTGGAAGAGTTTGATAAGGATTGGTGTTAGCTCTTCTCTAAATATTTGATAGAATTCACATGTGAAGCCATCTGGTCATGGTCTCTTGTTTGTTGGAAAAGTTTTAATCACAGTCTCAATCAGTGCTTATGATTGGTCTGTTCATATTTTCTATTTCTTCCTGGTTCAGTCTTGGAAGGTTGTGTTTTTCTAAGAAGTTTCCATTTCCTACATGTTGTCCATTTTATTGGCCTATATTTTCTTGCAGTAATCTCTCATGTTCCTTTGTATTTCTGCAATGTCAGCTGTTTCTTCTTTTTCATTTCTAATTCTGTTGATTTGAGTCTTCTCCATTTTTTTCTTGATGATTCTGGCTAAAGGTTATTAATTTTGTTTATCTTCTCAAAGAACTAGCTTTTAGTTTTATTAATCGTTGCTATTGTACTCTTCAATTTTTTTTCATTTATTTCTGATCAGATCTTTATGATTTCTTTCCTTCTGCTAACTTTGGGCTTTTATATTTTTTCTTCATCGTTCTCTAATTGCTTTAGGTGTAAGGTTTGCTTGTGGATTTGAGATTTGAGATTTTTCCTGTTTCTTGAGGTAGGTTTGTACTGCTATATATTTCCCTCTTAGAAATGTTTTAGCTGTATCACACAGGTTTTGGGTGGTTCTGTTTGCATTGTCATTTGTTTCTAGGTATTTTTTGATTTCCTCTTTCATTTCTTCAGTGACCTCTTGGTTATTGCATAGCATAATGTTTAGCCTCCATGTGTTTGTATTTTCTCCAGCTTTTTCATGTAGTTGACATCTAGTCCCATAGCACTGTGGCCTGGAAATATATTTGATACAATTTCAATTTTCTTAAATTTACTGAGTCTTGATTTGTTACCCAAGATATGATCTATCCTGGAGAGTGTTCCATGTGCACTTGAGAAGAAAGTGTATTCTGTTGTTTTTGGATGGAATGTCCTATATATATCAACTAAGTCCATCTCGTCTAATGTGTCATTTAAAGCTTGTGTTTCCTTATTTATTTTCCTTTTAGATGATCTGTCCATTTTTGAAAGTGAGGTGTTAAAGTATCCTAATTTTATTGTGTCACTGTCAATTTCCCATTTTATGGCTGTTAGCATGTGCCTTGTATATTGAGGTGCTCCTATGTTGTGTATGTACATATTTATAAGTGTGATATCATCTTCTTGGATTGATCCCTTTATCATTATGTAGTTTCCTTCTTTGTCTCTTGCAATAGTCTTTATTTTAGTCTATTTTGTCTGTTATGAGAATTGCTACTCCAGGTCTCTTGATTTCCATTTGCATGGAATATCTTTTTTTCATCCCCACATTTTCAGTCTGTATGTGTCCCTAGGTCTGAAGTGGGCCTCCTGTAGGCAACATATATACAAGTCTTGTTTTTGTATCCACTCAGCCAGTCTTTGTTTTTTGGTTGGAACATTTCATCCATTTACATTTAAGGTAATTATCGATATGTAAGCCCCGATTACTATTTTCTTAATTGTTTTCTGTTCACTTTTGTAGGTCTTTTCCTTCTCTTGTTTCCCGCCTAGAGAAGTTCCTTTAGCATTTGTTGTAAAGCTGGTTTGATTGTGCTTAATTCTCTTAACTTTTGCTTGTCTGTAAAGGTTTTGATTTCTCCATCAAGTCTGAATGAGATCCTTGCTGGGTAGGGTAATCTTGGTTGTAGGTTTTTCCCTTTCATCACTTTAAATATGTCGTGCCTCTCCCTTATGGCTTGCAGAGTTTCTGCTGAAAGGTCAGCTGTTAACCTCTTGGGGTTTCCCTTGTATGTTATTTGTTGCTTTTCCCTTGCTGTATTTAATATGTTTTCTTTGTATTTAATTTGTAATAGTTTGATTAATATGTGTCTTGGCATGTTTCTCCTTGGATTTATCCTGTATGGGACTCACTGTGCTTCCTCGACTTGATTGATTCTTTCCTTTCCCATATTAGGGAAGTTTTCAACTATAATCCCTTCAAATATTTTCTCAGTCCCTTCTCATTCTCTTTTTCTGGGACCCCTATAATTCGAATGTTGGTGCATTTAACATTGTCCCAGATGTCTCTGAGACTGTCCTCAATTCTTTTATTTTTTTTTCTTATTCTGCTCTGTGGCAGTTATTTCCACTATTTTATCTTCCATGTCACTTATCTCTTCTTCTACATCAGTTATTCTGGCATTGAGTATATTTAATTTCATTTATTGTGTTGTTCATCATTGTTTGCTCTTTAGTTCTAAGTCCTTGTTAAACATTTCTTGTATTTTCTCCATTCTATTTCTGAGATTTTGGATCACCCTTTCTATCATTACTGTGAATTCTTTTTCAGGTAGACTGCCTATTTTCTCTTCATTTGTTTGGTCTGGTGGGTTTTTACTTTGCTCCTTCTTCTACTTCATATTCCTCTGTCTTCCCATTTTTATTTTTAACTTACTGTGTTTTGCATCTCCTTTTTGTAGGGTGCTGGTTCATAATTCCTCTAACCTTTGGTGTCTGTCCCCAGTGGGTTACGTTGGATCAGTGCCTTGTGTTGACTTCTTGGTGAGTTGTCTGGTGCCTGTGTTCTGGTGGTAGGGGCTGGATCTTGGCCCTCTAATGGGCAGGGCCACATCTGTTGTCATGTTTTGGGATGTCTGTGAACCTAGTATGATTTTAGGCTGCCTCTCTGCTAATTGGTGGGGTTTTGTTCCTGTCTTGCTGGTTGTTTGGCATGGGGAATGCAGAACTGGAGCTTGCTGGCTGTTGGATGTATCTAGGTTTTTGTGTTGAGACAGAGGTCTCTGGGGGAACTCTCACCAATTAATATTACATGGGTCCAGGAGGTCATTGGTGGTCCAACGTCCTGACTTGGCTCTCAACCTCGGAGGCTTAGGCCCAACACCCAGCTGGAAAACCAAGTCTCTGCCAGCTGCACTGCACAGAAGAAAAGGATGAAAAAAGACTGAACAGACAGAACACCAAACAAATGGTAAAAGCAAAACTAAACAGACAAAATCACACAAAGAAACATACCCATACACTCAGAAAAAGAAAACAAACAAACAATGAAAAAATGAACATACAGAATCCCAAGACAAAAGGTGAAAGCAAAACTAAAGAGACAAAATCACAGAAAGAAACATATACACACATAATCACAGAAAGAAGAGGGAAAAAAGAATGAGAGCAACAAACCAATGTACAAACCTACCAATGAAAATAAGCACTAAAAAGTAAACTAAGATGAACATAAAACCAAAAACAAACCAAACACAGAAAGCAAATCCCAAGTCTAAAGTTGCTCCCAACTTCCATCACCTCAGTTTTGGGAACATTTGTTGTCTATTCAGGTATTCCACAGATGCAGGGTTTATCAAGTTGATTGCAGAGATTTAATCCACTGCTCCTGTGGCTGCACAAAGAAATTTCCCTTTCTCTTCCTTGTTTTCCCTGTTTATGGCTTTCAGCTTTGGTTTTGGCCCTACCTCTGCATGAAGGCCACCCTCAGGCATCTGTTCTCTGCCCAGAGAGGAGGTTAAGGCAGTGGCTGATTAGGGCTCTGTTGTTCACTGAGGCTGGGGAGAGGGAGGGGTAGAGTAGTCATAATTGGAATGCAGGGTATGCCTGTGGTGGCAGAGGCAAGCATGATGTTGTAACAGCCTGAGGTGTGCTGTGTGTTCTAACAGGGAAGTTGGCCCTGGATCATGGGACCCTGGCAGTGGTGTGCTGCACAGACTCCTGGGGTGCTGTGGTTATTGACCTGTGCTTTCAGGATTCTTGATGGCAGCAGCAGCATTGGTAGATGTCCATACCCACCTCTGGGGTCTGAGATGATAGCCATGGCTTATGCCTGTCTCTGGAGCTTGCTTAGGTGGTGCCCTGCAATCTGTGGGCATATGGAGCAGGAAGCCCCTCTCCTTGTTCACCCCAAAACAAAGGTCTCTTGCCTCTCTGGCAGGTCCAGCCTTTTCCCCAGACTCCCTCCCAGCTAGCTGTGGTGCACTAGCCCCCTTCAGGCTGTCTTCACACAGCCAACCCCAGTCCTCTCCCTGGGGTCTGACTTCTAAAACCTGAGCCTCAGCTCCATCCCCCACCTGCCCCATGGGTGAGCACACAAGCTTCTCAGGCTGGTGAGTGCTGGTCAGCACCAATTCTTGTGCAGGAATCTCTCCACTTTGCCCTCTATACCCCTGTTTCTGTGCTCTCCTCTGTGGCTATGAAGCCTCCCCCCTCCATCCCCACCAGTGAAGGGGCTTTCTAGTGTGTGGAAACTTTTCCTCCTTCACAGATTCCTCCCAGAGGCACAGATCCCTTCCCTATTCTTTTGTCTCCGTTTTTCTTTTTCCTTTTGCTCTACCCAGGTACGTGGGGAGTTTCTTGCCTTTTGGGAGGTCTGAGGTCTTCTGTTAGTGTTCAGTAGGTGTTTTGTAGGAGTTGTTCCACATGTAGGTGTATTATGATGTATTTGTGGGGAGGAAGGTGATCTCCACGTCTTATTCCTCTGCCATGGTGAAGGTCTCCTCAAAACCACATATTCTTTATTCTTCCTCTGCTGATGGGCACTTAGGTTTCTTCAATATCTTGGCTATTGATGCTGCTATGAACCTAAGGGTACATATATGTTTTCAAACTAGTGTTTTTGTTTTCCTCGGATATATACTGAAATATTGAATTGCTGGATTATATGGTAGATATATTTTTAATTTTTTTGAGGAATTTCCATAGTGGCTGCACTTAGTTATTGTGGGAAGTTTTCCCAACAGTGTACAAGTGTTCCCAACAGTGTACTAGGGTTCCCTTTTCTCCACATCCTGCCAACATTTGTTACATACGGTCTTTTTGGTGATAGCCATTTTGAAAGATATGAGGTAATATCTCATTGCAGTTTTTATTTGCATTTCTCTGATGATTAGCAATTTTGAGCATCCTTTCCTGTGTCTGTTGGCAATCTTCATGTCTTCTTTGGAAAAATGTATATTCAAATCAACTGCCAATTTATGACTTGAGTTGTTTGTTTATTTTTGATATTGAGCTGTATGAGGAATTTAAATATTTTGGGTATCAATCCCTTATTGGTCATATCATTTGCAAATATTTTCTCCCATTCATTAAGTTGTCTTTTTGTTTGATCAGTGGTTTCCTTTGCTGTGCAATAGTTTTCAAGTTTAATTAGGTCCCATTTGTTTGTTTTGCTTTTGCTTCCTTTGCCTGAGGTCACAAATGCAAAAAAAAATATTATTATGACTTATGTCAAAGAGTGTTCTGCCTATGTTTTCTTCTAGGAGTTTTATGGTTCCTAGGCTTACATTGAAGTCTTGAATCCCTTTTGTGAGAAAAATATTCTATTTGTTTCTTTTACTTTTAGCTGTGTTTTCCCAACACCACTTATTTGTAGAGACAGGCTCTTCCCTTTTTATTTTTTTTGCCTTCTTTATCATTGGTTAATTGACTATAAGTATGAAGATTTATTTCTGGACTCTCTAATCTGTTCCATTTATCTCTGTGTCTGTTTTTGTTCCACTACCACACTATTTTGATTACTGTATCTTTGTAGTATAGTATGAATTCAGGGAGCACAAGGCTTCCAGCTTTGTTCTTTTTTCTCAAGAGAGCTTTGGCAATTCAGGGTCTTTTTGTTTTCATATAAATTTTAGAATTATTTGTCCTAGTTCTCTAAAAGAAATGTCATGGGTATTTTGATAGGGATTGCATTAAATCTGTAGATTTCTTTGTGTAGTATGGACATTTAAAAAATATTAACTCTTCCAATCTATGAACAAATGATACCTTTCCACTTTTAATATCATCTTTAACTTTTATCATTAGTATTTTATTGTTTTCAGAGTATAGGACTTTTTCTTGTTTGGTTAAGTTTATTCCTACTTATTTTATTATTTTGATATGCTTTTAAATGAGTTCGTTTTCTTACTTTCTCCTTTTGATAGTTCATTGTTAGTGTACAGAGAAACAACAGATTTATGTATATTAATCTCGTATCTGCAACTTTGCTGAATTCACTTAGTAGTTCTTACAGTTTTTTGGTTGAGACTTTAGGGTTTTCTATATAAAGTATCAAGTCACCAGCAAACAGTGATAGTTTGACATTTTCCCTTTCAATTTATTTATTTTTCTTGTCTAATGGCTGTGTCTAGGACTTCTAATACTATGTTAAATAGAAGCTGTAAGAGTGGGCATCCTTGTCTTGATCCTGATTTAAGAGGAAAATCTTTCAGCTTTTCACCATTGAGTATGATATTTAGCTGGGGGTTTGTCATAAGTTGACTACTATTTTGAGATATTTTCCCTCTATATGAATTTTGATGAGAGATTTTATTATGAATGCACATTGAATTTTGTCAAATGACTTTTCTGCATCTATTGAGATAATGATGTGATTTTAATCCTTCATTTTGTTAATGTGGCTTATCACATTGTATTTTTGAATACTGAACCATCCTTGCCTCCCTGTAATAAATACCATTTGATCATGGTTTATGATCTGTTTTATATATTGTTGGGTTCAGTTTGCTAATATTTTGTTGAGGATTTTTGCATCTGTCTTCATTCATTGCATCTGTCTTCATATTGGCCTGTAATTTTTTTTGTTGTAGTGTCTTTGTCTGATTTTGTGTCCAGGTAATTGTGGCCTCATAAAATGAATTTGGAAGCTTTCCACCCTCTTCAATTTTTTAGAATAATTTGAGAAGGATAAATATTAGCTCTTCTTTCTATGTTTGGTGAAATTCCCCTGTGAAGCTGTGCAGTCCTGGACTTCTGTTTGCTGGGAGTTTTTTGATTACTGATTCAATCACACTACTAGTGATCAGTCTTCTTAGATTATTTATTTCTTCCCGGTTCAGTTTTCAGAGATTATTTCTAGAAATGTTTTTTTTTTCTAAGTTTTCCAATTTGTTGGCATATAACTGTTTATAGTATTGTTTTATGAGTTTTTGTATCTCTGTGATAGCATATGCAATTTTTCCTCTTTCATTTCTTACTTTGTTTATTTGGGTCCTTTCTCTTCTTTTCCTCAATGGCCTGGCTAAATGTTTATTAATTTTGTTTATTAAAAAAAACCCACAGTTTTTTAGTTTCATGGATATTTTCCTTTTTTCGGGGGTCTCATTTTATTTATTTCCACTCTCATCTCTATTATTTCCTTCCTTCTGCTGACTTTGGGTTTTGTTAGTTCTTTTACTAATTCCTTTATATAGTAGGGTAGGTTGTTTATTTGAGATTTTTCTTGGTTCTTGAGGCAGGCCTTTATTGCTACAAACTTCCCTCTTAGAACTGCTTTTGCTGCATCCTATAGATTTTGTATATTCATTTTCATTTTCTGATTTCCTCTTTAATTTCTTCATTGACCCATTGTTTTTTTACTAGCATGTTGTTTAGTCTCCACATGTTTGTGTTTTCCCCATTTTTCTTCCTGTAATAGATTTCTACTTTCATACCATTGTCACAGAAAATATGCATAATATAATTTCTCTCCTCTTAAATTTGTTCAGACTTGTTTTGTGGCCTAGCATGTGGTCTATCCTGAAGAATGTTCTATGGCCAATTAAAAAGAATGTGTACTCTACTTGTTTTGAGTGGAATGTCCTATAGATATCCATTAGGCCAACTGGTCTAATGTGTCTTTTAAGGTCACTGTTTCCTTATTGATTTTCTGTATGGATGATCTGTCCATTGATGTAATTGAGGTATTAAAGCCGGCTATAATTATTGTATTAATAGCAATTTCTCCTTTTATGTCTTTTAATATTTGCTCTGTATATTTAGGTGCTCCCATATTATGTGCATATATGTTTACAAATGTTATATCCTCTTCTTGGTTGTCCCCATAATTTCCTTCTTTGGTGTTTATTATATAATTTCGATTAAAGTCTACTAGTCTGATATGAGGATCACTATCCCAGCTTTCTTTTCCTTTCATTTTCATTTGCATGGAATATCTTTTTGCATCCATTAAGTTTCCATCTGTGAGTGAGTCTCTTGTAGGAAGCATATAAAAGGTCTTGTTTTTATCCAATCAACCATGCTATATCTTTTGATTGAAGCATTTAGCCTACAGACATTAAAGTAATTATTGATAGGTATGCACTTATTGTCTTTTTATTACTTGTTTTCTGGTTGTTTTTGTAGTTCATTTTTGTTCATTTCTTCTTCTCTTTGTTTCTTCCTTTGTGGTTTGATGATTTTT
The DNA here is from genome assembly GCF_937001465.1 of Orcinus orca. Taxonomy (NCBI): domain Eukaryota; kingdom Metazoa; phylum Chordata; class Mammalia; order Artiodactyla; family Delphinidae; genus Orcinus; species Orcinus orca. Next base: position 76,408,947 of record NC_064580.1, read on the forward strand.
TACTACTATGTTTGTGTTACTTTTTTAAGATTTTGTGTGTCTATTGTAAGTTTTTTAATTTGTTGTTACCATGAGGTTCTTATATGTTGGTCTAGAGTTATATCTACTTGTTTTAAGCTGATAGTCATTTAAGTTTGAACAGATTTTTAAAAGATCTACATTTTTTACTCCAGTTTTACTCAGCTTTGTATTTTTGATTTCATATTTTACATCTTCATATCCAGCCCTTAATTGTTTATCATAGTTATAGTTGTATATACAATTTTTGTCTTTTAATCTTTGTGCTGGCTTATATAAGCAGTTAATCTTCAGTCCTTAACACAGATTTGCCTTTCTTTATGGGAATTTTTCTTTCTTATAATTTCTTAGTTCTTTTCCACTTAAAGATGAACCTTTAACATTTCTTTTAGGTTAAGTTTAGTATTAATACATTCTTTTAGTTTTTCTTTTCTGAGAAGTTTTTTTAATCTCTTCTTCTATTCTAAATGATAATCTTGTTGGATAGAGTATCCTAGGTTGCAGGTTTTTCCGTTTCAGCACTTTGAATAAATTATGCCACTTCCTTCTGGCTTGCAAAGTTTCTGCAGAAAAAGCAGCTTATAGCTTTATGGGAATTCTCTTTTATATGACTCTTTGTTTTCCTCTTGTTGCCTTTAGAATATACCTTATTTATCTTTGACTACTGCCATTTTAATTATGCTATGTCTTGATATGGGTCTGTTTGGGCTTATTTTGTTTGGGGCCCTCTGTACTTCCTATACCTGGATAGTTGTTTCCTTCCTCAGGTTTGGGAAGTTTTCAGCCATAATTACTTCAAATACATTTTTGATCTCCTCCTGTCTCTCTCCTTCTGGGACCCCTATTTTGCAAATGTTGATATGCTTAATGTTATCTCAGTTTTCTCTTAGATTGTTTTCATTTATTTTAAATTGGTTTCTCTTTTTGCTACTCTTAGTGGTTGATTGACATTATTATATCTTCCAGATTACTTACACATTTCTTCTCTATCACCTAGTCTCCTGTTAATTACTTCTAGTGTGTTTTTTATTTCAACTATTGAATAGTTCTTTTCTGATTGGGTCTTTTTTATATTTTCTAGTTCCTTGGTAAAATTCTCACTGAGTTTATATATTTCTTTCTAAAGTTTAGTTAACATTCTTGTATTTATTACTATTGTTTTGAACTCTTTATCTGGTAAAATTTTCTGTTTCATTAGGTGTTTTTCTTTTCAGTTTTTACTTGTTCTCTCATTTGAAACATATTCCTCTGTCTTCTCATTTTTTTTAACTCTCTTTGTCTCTAAGAAATTAGGTAAAACAGTTACCTATCCCAGTCTTGACTTGGTTTCATTGTGTGAGAGTATTCCTATGCAGTCTGCATGTGTCCACTGGCTTTGGTGGGAGAGCTGCATCTGAAATGAGCATGGGTCATTTCTTCCTCTGAGATGCACTGGCAGCTTCCATCTTGGTGTGAGGTTGAGCTGGAGTTGGTGGGGGGAGCTAAAGCCAGAGCTATGTGTGAGCCATGGCTTTTCCTGTGATTAGTAGGAGTCACCACTCTATTGAGGGCAAATTTGTGGCCCAAGGTTCTTGATCAGAAGCTCTTAGGTTGAGTCTGTGCTAGTTCTATTCTCTCTAAGAGTGTACACTCTGTTTGGCAACAACAACCTCTACTTGACTGGAAAGGAGTGCTGGACCAGGTGCATGGTTCAGGCTAGGGTGCACATTCGGATGGTGCTGGCAAGCTGGTCAGAGTCCCAGACAGTTTGTCTCCTGCCTTTGCATGTGTGCTGTTAATAGCTGCCATTTTCCTGTTCAGAGGCAGGGTCAGGTCCAACCTGGCTCTGTTCCCTTTCAGTATACACACTCTCTTTGGCAATGGAAACTTTGCCTTAGTGGAGAGCTGTGCCAGAGAAAGAAAGGCTGCAGCAGGTGTCCCCTGCCGGCTGGGTTTCAGGCTGTGGTGGCCACAGGAAAAATCTTCTTCTTCAGCACTATTCTCAGGAGTAAGCAAGTGTGCATGCATGCTCTTCATGTGCAGAGTCTTGTTTCCTTATTGCACTCTAGTAAGTCTCACTGGTCTTCAAACTATGTAAATGGACTCATCGTCCTTGTGTTGGACCCCAGGGCTGGTGTGCCTAATATGTGGTTCAAACTCCTCACTCTGCAGAATTGAATCCTGGGCCCGTGACATATCCCTCCTCTTATGTGTCCCCTGCTAGGGGTGCAAACTGATAACTTCTCCTCCCTTCCTACCTGATTCCCTGTGGATCTTTCTTCACAAACTTGGTTGCAGAGGAGCATTTCTGCCAGTCTCCAGGTTGTTTTCAGTGTGAGTTGCTCCCCATATACATATATTTTTGATGTGTTAATAGGGGGAGTTGTGCTCAGTATCCTGCTACTCTGCCAGCTGGATCTCCCTTCTCTAGAAAAAAGAATCTTCAAACTTTTAACAGGGTTCTACAAAGATATATTTCTGAGTATTAATCTCTAACATTTTAATGATAAAACAAAATATTTTAATCAATTAGTATTTGGAAAACAATGCTGATACATCTACATGAATATTTCCTTTGGTAATGCACTGTTTAACCAAAATAGTTATCATTAATAAAAAGTGTGACCCCAAAATATATCCCTTCTATTGTATTTTGTTATAAATGAAAATGCATAATTTAGAAAAGAAGAAAGAATAAGGAAAGAAAGATGAAGAAAGAAATTAAAGAAGGAAGGAAAGAAAGAAAGAAATCATTGTTTAGAAATGGGATGATGGAGGTTTCCGTAAAGATATTATAATGTGGCATTTGATGTCCTAGTGAGATTTCAACAAGTTTTGCATGGTCACATCCCATAAATAAGGTGGCTTTCTTCCAAGGATATGTGTGTCCCTCTCGTCTGCCACGGTGTCCTCAGTGTGATAAAATCTCATCTCACCTGCTGAATTCTAGCACAACATGTCTAATTGCTTCTTTTTGCTCATCAGCACTAAACTGCTTTAGATAAAATGAGAACTTTATATCCAGTGTTACTGATCAAGAATAAAAGAAAAATCTAAGGACAAAAAGCACAACTCTACATTCTTTTAAGAAAATAATATTTGAAGTTGCTACTATTTACCTCATCTTTTCAAATAGAACATGAATTTTAAATAAAGGATCCATGGACTCTATTGATTTGCATAACTCTCTGTACCTTGTCCACAGTAGTATTTGTGATTTAAATAAATAAATTTTAATAATGCTGTAAACTCTGAATTCATCCTGAAATATTTAGAAGTTATTGGCCAATGGTTCTCAATTTATTTTCTATAATATAATCTATATAATCAAGGTATACAATGTACTTCCATCAAAAACAGCTGCTCACTAGACAGTAATTTGCATGCATGAAGAATGAAGAGTGAGGTGACAGAAGGGTGGTACAAGGCCTCTGTGGGTGCATCAGAATCTGGAGAAGTAGGGATTATTTAGTTGGAAAAACTATTCTTTCCAAATTGTTCTGATATGTTTTCCACATCCCACCTCTGTGTACCAATTTTAGAATCATCATTATGCCTATTTGTCCCTTTTAACAAAGGTAAAATTAAAATCAAGTCATAGGCAACAAAATTATTTTAAATTTCCATTACATTAAGTTGAAGACTTAAAATAAATCAGAGTACATCAAATGAGGATTTAATTAATACCCAGGTCAAGGAAGGAAGGAGTCAGTAGTAAGTGAGAAAGAACTGCAGACTTGGGCATGGGTTTGGGACTATGGCTCTCAAAGTATGGCTCGCAATAGTACTCAAGATTAGTCACAGGCAGTTTAAGTTCAGTTTAGGCTGTTAACCAACAGTAGTAGTTTGATGCAAAGCTAAGGAGATAAGAGAAAAGGAAACAGACAAAAAATTGAATTGGTAGATGTCAAGAAGGAAACATGCATCCAGTATATAGTTAGACTCTTCCCAGGCATGAGAACCTGAGGGGAGAAAGAAAGCCCAAATATCAAAGAAAACTAACATTAAAATTGTAAATAAGGTAAGTTTACCTCTTCATGATCAGAGAAGAAAGAGAAAGTTATTTCCTGATAATATCATGCCCCAAATGCACTGATTAGTCACGGCAGAGTGAATATCCTGCCTGAATGGGATTTATTGACTCAGAGAGGAGGATTAGAGTACCTGCAATAGGCTGCAATTGTATAGTGGGTGATGTCAGGCTGAGGGAAGACACTACTTAATACCACAGGATGAAGAAGCTCATTTCCCAAGAATCAAATTATGATAAAATTTCCACTTATAACTTGTTTTTAGACACAATATTCAATGACTTAATAGCAGTATTATATACAATATTTAACTTTTTTCCTTTATTCAATTAATTAACTAAATATTCACTTCCTTTGCCATATAACATTTCCATACTTAGATCAACTCTGTGGAACTTGTGAGATATAAGTTCACTAGTACGAACTTATATTTTCACTAGTATGAACACTTTTATTTTCCCATGTCTCATCCACTTTTATTTTAAAAAGGGCAAATCATAATAAAATTTTTAAATAACTCCCCAAGCACCCTCTACAAAGACAACAAGACATCACAAACTTGACTAAATCTTTGGCTGGCAGCTAATATATAAAAGTCTGAGTCTGATACATGGAGCTTAAAGATATCATTTATTACACATGAACATGAAGGATATTTGAAAGTTAGATTTATGGAAGTTGAAGTATGTTTATACAAAAATAGATAAAATGTGTGCAATATATGCTTAAAGCAACATTTACAAAACTGTATTACTCAGAACACTACTACTTTGTTTCGTTTTGTACTGTTTGTTTCTTTGTTGTTAAGGAAATATTAATAATAGGTCCAGGAGAAAAAATTCTCCATAGTTAATGTTTGACATACTACACAAGTTATCTCTGTCTTGGAGAGTCATGACACACATTAGCATAATAACTTTTAGAAATCTTGCAGTAAGGCAACATTTTTATCCTTGAATCATCACTTCCTCAAATTCTTGACCAAATAACACTTTTTAACAGAAACTATTTTGTGTTTGACAATGATGGAAGCCTACCTAACAATCATACTCTTGTCCCTTTTCCTCTATGCTAATAAAAGCAACCTTCCATTAGCAAGATGGAAAATGTCAATTACTACATTTTTCCAGCTTTTCTTCCAACTAAGGAACAGGCCAATGAAATTTCAAGGCAAATGTTCTAATTCGGGGAAAAGTTTTTTTGTTTTGTTTTGTTTTTTTTCCACTCTAGCAAGTACAGACACTTAATAGGAAATCAATCTCTCTCTCTCTCTCTCTCTCTCTCTCTCTCTCTGTCTGTCTTCTGTCTCTTTTCTGTTATGTTTATCTCTACATGAGACATTGGATTTTCTGCAGTCATTTCATTATTATTAAGGGGAATATAATTGATGTATGGAAGGTGGCAAAATAGAGTTGAAAGGAACTTGGGTCTTTCATGTTTTTGCACTCCTTAATTAACCATTTTGGAGTTACCTACCTCAGTACTTCTTGTCACAGGTAATATAAATTATTTTGTTTAAGTCATAGCTATTTGTACTAGTTAATACTTATAGCCCAAAGCACTCTAACTGATACACTTATTAAATTGTCAAAGGACACTTGTGTTTCCCAAACAAGCTTTGGGATACAGTGGCTAGAGAGAACTTTAAGGCAGTCATGACTTCCCATTATTATGTGCATTTTGGCTATCTACTACCAACTAGGGAAAATTTAATTGAAAACTATCAATCCATAAAAAAACAGGTAAAAATGACATATCATTAAGGTAACTTTAGAAAAAAAAAGGAGGCATATGAAACCTATCCCTTTAGGCAAGATGAACAAAATGAAATGAAGGAAATAAATATATTTTTAAAACTTTCCTTGTGAGAATGGTTGTGTAAACCCATTAACTTTAAGAGTACAGGCAGATATGAAGGACAAAGAATCATATGAAATACTCAGGATGAAAGAGAAACCGTGTTTATTGAAAATAAAATAATAAATGAGTGGATTCATATTCCAGAAATTAAATAAAAGTGTTCCTCAAATAAGGGAAATATTTATTAAGATATATAATATTTTTTTTGGCTGTGTTGGGTATTTTTTGCTGTGTGTGGGCTTTCTCTAGTTGCAGCGAGCAGGTGTTACTCTTCATTGTGGTGCACAGGCTTCTCATTGCAGTGGTTTCTCTTGTTGTGGAGCATGGTGTCTAGGTGCGTGGGCTCCAGTAGTTGTGGCTCATGGGCTCTAGAGTTCAGGCACAATAGTTGTGGCACATGGGCTCAGTTGCTCCACGGCTTGTGGGTCTTCCTGGGCCAGGGCTCAAAGCTATGTCCCCTTCATTGACAGGTAGATTCTTAACCTCTGCACCAGCAGGGAAGCCCAAGATATATAAGCTTATTTTTCATACTAGAAACAAGAAAAAGTAATCTCTAAATCGATCAGAGATCCAAATGTAAAAATATGAAATCAAATAGTACTGGAAGAAAACATAGGTGAATTATTTTATAAGTTAGGTATAGGCAAAACATTTCTATTTATAATTATGACTCAAAGTGGATAATTTATGGGAGCAGGTCAGGGAAATTAGGAGTCATTTACCAAAAACTATTATGTTGGGGGTTTTCAGGGTGCTATATTTGCTGGCAGAAAAGGTTTTATAAAAATTGATTTTGAAATATATATTTTGAGACAAAGAAAGAGAAAGAATAATAAAAAACTGAGGTGGTGAAAATCAGAAAAATAATAAGAGAAAAGGAACAAAAGATGAAAGTAAAGAAACTAAAATTGATGTTTGAGGATGTACTATTTGGAAAACACTTGTTAGGTGTATGGATAATTAAAAGATACAAAAGCCACAGTCCCTGCCTTACAAGAGCTTTCATTCTATTGGGGAAGACCAAAACACAACATAGTTTTAAAGACAAACTTGATAATTCTTATAATTGAGGTGCCAATAATTAAATGAAGATGGAGAAAGGAGGGGTTAGGCCATCAGAGAAAGAATGCTTGGAAGGTTTGGAGGTTTAGATGGACCTTAAGGTCCTCATAAATAGCTATGGATCCAGGAGAAAGATAGGATATCTGAAAAGAAAGACTTTCTCATGAAAAGACACAGAAACAGGAAAGTAGAGAACATTTTGGAAAATGTCAAGATGATAAATATGGCAGAAATATGTTTTCTGAAACGATAAACAAGGTTGGAATTGGGGCATGTAAAACTGGAAATGCACATGGCATACATATATATACTGCAATAGTAGTAAAAAAAGGAAAAAATTAATTAAAATATTGGAATGGAGAAAGTCTTTCAAATTATGCCTCAAAATATGCCATGAAAGAAAAGATTGATAATAAAATTACATTTTCAAAAATGTAATCATGGCTAAAAACACCATATCAAAATTCAAATACAGGTGTCCAGTTGGAAAAAATATATATATTTGTAACACATAGGATTAAAAAGCTAATTTCTCTAATGTATAAATACCTCCAAAAATCAAAGTTAGAAAAGAGTAATAACTTACTAGGAAAAAAGGCAAAAAATATGAATAGAGAGTTCCCAGAAAGGAAGCATAAATAATTCTAAAACTTAAAAATAGTTGCTCAAGTGACATTAACAAGATAGCATAATAAGAGGTGCCAGATCTTATCCCCCCACAGAAATACAGATTTGGGCAGCCATCCATGAACAGAAAATACATTCATAGGAGCACTGAAGTCTAGTTGAGGTTCTAACATTATGGCAGAGCAAAATCTGAGAGTGATGCCTTGAAGGGCATAAGAAGAGTAATTTCAATTTAACTGCATTACCCATCCTCCAAGGCACTGATTCCTCCCATGGGAGAAAGTGAGAGTGTAATGAGTATCCAGTTTCCCTGGGCTTGTGGGATGCTACCCAGGGGCCCCACTTCTGTCTCAACCCACCCAGATCACTGAGGGGATCATCATGGTTGAATTATCTGGTGGCAGCTAAAAGCAGGGAGAAGGGACAAGAGTTCACAGAAACTGGAGTGTGGTTCTCAACAGCCAGTTGCACTCCACCAAGAGGTCCACCAATGCCCTCCCCCAAGATGACTTCCCTGAGGACCTCCATAACCAACTCATGCGTTCTTCCAGCACTCTGCATGCTCCCCTCATCCCATAGATAATATTCCACACATCCCAGTGCATGGCCTGCATGAGGTCCCACTGACAGCACATGGATCTCAACAGTAGTAATGGATCTTAGCAGCCAACTGACTCTGCTGGTTTGGGAGAAGTCACACAACACTGAACATTTCAGAGAACTTCCCCAAGGAAAATAAACTGGAGGCTCTCTGCACCACACCTGGCTTTTTGGGATTGAGAGAAGTCACAAAATCTTAACACAAGGGAACAGGAAAAGTAGAGCAGATGTATTCACAGAAAAGGTCTAAAAGACCCCCAGAATGTAGGGTTCACTGGTGCAGATCTTTCTCTCCCAAAGCTAATGAGGAAAAATGGGAGGAGGTAAGCACTTTTCCAAATGTGAACAGAGCAATGCAAGGCTTCAAGAAACATGAAAAATCAAAGTAAAAAGATACCATCAAAAGAACAAATGGAGATTTACAAATTCCTTGAAAAACAATTCAAAATAATTGTCTTAGAGAAGCTCAGTAAGACACAAACAAACAAAGATAGGCAAATAAACAAATTTAGAAAAATAATACATGAACAAATTGAGAAGTTCAAATCAAAAACTAAAAACCATAAGCAAGAACTAAAGAGAAATTCTGGAGCTGAAAAATAGTATATCTGAACTGAAAAATTCAATAGAGAGCTTCAACAGTAGACTTGAAGTAGCATAAGAAAGAATCAGTGAACTCAAAGACAAGTCATTTGAAATTATCCTGTCAGAGGAATAAAAACAAAAAAAAAAAAAGTAAAGAGTGAAGAAAGGCTATGGGATATTTTGGGAGCCCCAGAGGGAGTAGAGAAACAGAAAGGGGCAGAAAGTTTATTTAAAGAAATGAGAAAACTTACCAAATCTGGAGAGGGAAATGGACATCCAGATCCATGAAACCCAAATATCTCCAAATATGATGAGCAAAAAGAGGTCTTCACCAAGACACATTATATACAAATTGTTGAAAGTCAAAGATAGAGAATTTTGAAAGTAGCAAGATAAAAGTAACTTATGAACAAGTGAAGACCCATATGACTTCTAATTGAAGCAGAAACCTTGTAGCCCAGAAAAGAATGGGAAGAAATATTTAAAGTACTGTAAGGAAAAAACTGACAATCCAGAATGCTATACTTGGCAAATATGTCTTTTGGAAATCAAGGGGCGATAAAGAATTTTTCAGAAAAACAAAATCTAAGGGAATTCACCATGGGACTTCTTTACAAGAAATGCTTGAGTTCTTCAAGTTAAAACAAAGGACATTAATTAGCAAATCAAAACAAGAAGGAGATATTGTCTTACACCTGTTAGAATGGTATTTAGAATACAAAAGACCTGTTAGAATACAAAAGACAACAAGTGTTGGTGAGGATGTGGAAAAAGGGAAGTCTTGTGTGCTGTTAATGGGAGTGTAAATTGGTACAGCCATTTTCTAATACTGTATGGAGGTTCTTTGAAAATTAAAAAACGAACTACCATATGATCTAGCAATTTCTCTTTTGGGTATGTATCCAAAGGAAATGAAATCAGCATCTTGAATCCCATGTTCATTGCAACATTGTATACAATAACCAAAATATGAAAACAACTTTAACATCAATTGACAGATGAATGGAAAAAGCAATTATGGTATATACATACAACACAATATTATTCAGCTTTTTTAAAAAAAGAAACCCTGTCATTTGTAACAAAATGGATGACCCTGGACTACATTATGTTAAGTGAAGTAATCCAGACATAGAAAGACAAATATAAGTATGATCCCACTTATGTGTGGAATATAAAATAATCAGACTCATAGAAGCAGAGAGCACAATGGTGGTTGCCAGGCTCTGGGGGAAAGGGAAATGGTTAGGTGATGGTTAAAGGGTACAGAGTTTCAGTTATGTAAGATAAAAGTTCTGGAAATCTACTATATAGCATAGTGCCTATAGCTAACAGTACTATATTGTATACATAAAATGTGTTAAGAGGATAGATCTTATGTTAAGTACTCTTACCAAAAATGAAATAAAACAAAACTAAAATTGATAATGGTAAATGAGGTGTGAGGAAACTTTAGGAGGCACAGTATGTGTATATATCCTTCATGGTGGAAATGGTTTCACAGGTGTATACCTATCCTGAAACATACTGAGAGTACACATTAAATACATACAGTTTTTATATTTCAATCATACCTCAATAAAGTAGTTTAAAAATAATGAATAAGTAAAATACTCTTGGTGATAGTTGTACAGCATTGTGAATGTGATTAATGCCATGGATTGTACACAGTATTCAAAATGGCAAATTTTGTGTTAAATATATTTTACTACAATTTTAAAAAATCAATAACAATATCAAATTGTACACTTTAAATGTGTGAATTTAAATTGTGTGATATGTGAATTATATCTCAATACATCTGTTAAAAATATTTTAAAAGATAATAGTTGTTCCATCAAACTTATATTAAACAAAAGCAAATAAGACTACACTGAACTAGCATTTATTCATTATTAGAAAAGAAAAAATTCTGAAGTTTTGATAACACACTCTATTGTCTAGATTGTGGGTAAACTGACATTCATGAATTGCTAGTAGGAATGTAAATTAGTACAAAATCTATGAAAGACAATTTAGTAGTAATTTTCAAGTTACAAATTCTTTTAATTTGATGGAGCTTTTATACCTGAAAGAATTAATTGCACATTTTTCTAGCACATATGCAAAATAGCTTTTGTACAGAATTTTTCATTGAAGCCTTGTTTCTAATAGCAAAATATTGGAAATAATCCAAATTTCCATCAAAGGAGGACTTCTTAAATTACCTTACATGCATGCAATGGAATATCATTCAGCTGTAATAAAAGAATGAAGATGCTGTCAATGCACTGCCTAGAAAATAAAAGCATGGCATTAAGAGAAGAAAAAAAAAAGGTACAAATCAATGTTTGGATAGACTACATTTTGTGTAAAGAGTAAGGGAAATGAGAATGTCTTTTCATCTTTGCTTGTATGTGCAAAGAAATTCTGGGAGGATACAAAATAAATTAATACAAATGGTTGCTTGTGCAGGATTGGGGGTAAGGTGGAACTAGGCAGATGTGAAACAGAGATGGTAGGGATATTTTTCACTGTATATCTTAAATGTTTTATTTGAATGAAGTGTAATTACTAGTTATTCAAAATTTTCAAAAGAATAAAACTTTGGATAAACTATACAGTTATGGCAATAATATTTTGAACATCTGTAGCTACATGGATGATAATGATGTTGACCAAGACAGAAAATAAAATTGGACAGAATAATTTGGGTATATGGAGAAAAGCTGACTGAATTCTGCTTGGGATATGTTGATTTGTGGTATCTAGGTTTATATGCACATGAAAATGCCCAGAAGAGAGTTAAAAATAGGTACCTCAGGAGATTTGAATTTGAGGGAGGAGAATATGAACGTAAAATCAAACAGCACAGAGTAACCCATGCTTGTTATTTCTGTCAGTGTTACCTGAGTAAGAAAAGTTGATGAAGTCATTTTAGAGGATGACACTATTTTAATAAAGCCCTTTTGAGAGGTATTAGTAGGTGAATCCCATGAGACTTTACTATAAAATCAAGGGTTGTCTCAAGGGCAGTTCTGCAGTTTCTCACATTTGTGATCAACAAGATAGTTTGAGGATTCCAGGTCAAATTCAAAATAGTATCTTGGAAAAAAAAATGAGAGCAATAGGGTATATTAGCGATTTCTATAAATGAGGTACCCCACACAAAAACAAAAAAAAACAAAAGAAAAAAGTTAGCTTATTGGATTTCATATTTGATCCCACCTTTCTTTGATTCAAAGTAAATTGTATTGGTCAGAGGAAGCATTCTAGAGACGTATAAGTTTAAGCAACATTTACAATGTGCCAATTTCCATCAGACTTGATTATTTAAAGATTAAGACACCTATAAAACATACATAACAAGTAGTATGTCAGGTATTAAGCATGGAAGCCTCATCATAAAAGTACATATGTGTGTGTATTGGTTTTCTGTTTTCTACTGCTACATAGTAAATAACTACAATCTCAGCAGCTTAATACAACACAAATTTATTATCTTCTCTGGGTCAGGTATCTGGACATTGGTTAGCTGGGCCCTCTGTCAGGATCTCATTAGGCTGCATTCAAGACGTTGGCTGAGGCTGTGATCTTATCTGAGTCTTGAATTCATCTTGCAAGTTCACTTGTTCTCAGAAGAATTTACTTCTTTGTGGTTGTAGGACTGAAGTCCTTAGCTCCGAGGGCTGCAAGTTACTCGCTGCCAGATGGCCCTCTCAAGAAACTGGCAGTCTTCTTCTTCAAGACCAAGTGTAGAGCATCTGCTGCTTCTTCTCTCTTTTATGAGCTCATCTTTTTAGGTCAAGCCCACCAGGGTTATTTCCCTTCTAATTAAATCAAAGTCAACTGACTAGAAATATTACTAAAGTACTCAAAATCTCTTCTCAATATAATGTAATGCAACCATTGGAGTAATACCCATCACATTCAGTTCTCACTTACAATCAAAGAGAGGAGATTGCACAGGTTGCATACAGTAGGAGGGCAGGAATCTTGGTGATCATCTTAAAATTCTGCCTATCACTGTGTGTGTGTGTCTGTGTGTGTGTGCGTGTGTGTGTGTGTGAAAGCACACACAAGCATGCTCATTTGGGATTGGGAAATGGCCAAATTATAGGGTGTATTTACATTACTTTCTCAAGTGTTACAGTTTTTGTCAGATATTTTGAGCATTATTAAGATCAATGTATTTCTCATTCCACTTGTCATTTTTCCTCATAGAATAGTAATTTTGAGTCAGTACATATACAAGTCAATGTATCACATAGAAAAACTGTTATATCATGCCTAGTATTACTCTAGTGGCCATCAAGTGCTAATGAATAAGGCCTAAATGATACTTAGAATATTTTGTAAATAAGATTTTATGTTACCCTTCTCATATCTGGACTTGGTTGATAACCTTAACAGTTGATTAAGGGGAGAACATTCAATTAATCCTGGCCACAGTCTGGTTTAATAAGACATTGAGGGTATAAAAGGAAATGAAGACAGCTGTGAGGCAGCTGTGAAACAGTTGTAAAATCACTAAGTATATCTCATAGATGTAGTGTCTGTGACAAACCGAAGGAAGAGTCACAGGATCCCTGTTCTCATGCCTAGTGGCCTCCAACAGCCAAGGTGATTCACAACTAGTAGACAAGTGTTCTTATGGTTTGAATTTGAACTGCAGTCTATAGATTGTTGAACTTCATATGAAAAAGATGCTAAGTGCCACTTGTCAATATATAAATATGTTGTCATAACTTTACTTTTGGTACACTTGAATTGGTTTCCATCTTGAGCTTATGAATAAGTGTCTTCTATGAATGTACACGAAAAGTTAAAGACCAAAAGAGAGTATTGTAATTTCATAATTTTATTTCATTGTATATGCTGTATGTACAATTTAATGTGATGATGTGCTATTTAAAACTTATATGTTACTTCTTATATTTTTGCATGGATTTTTTAATAATCACATTTGTGGGTTGTGACAAAATAACATAAAATTGAAAGGCTAGAGTGCTATATTACTCATTATGTAGAGAATGGAAACTAGAGTACAATTTAAGCAATTTTTGCCCACAATTTTATAGCAGATGACCTTTAATTAGTGTAAAGATATTCTATCCATATTATATTTGTTCACTTGTCTTACTGGGCAGTTGATGTCTGCTGTGAGGCATAGAGTTTTTTTTTTTTTTTTTTTTTTTGGTCCTAATCCCTGTGATATGACATGATTAATGAGATAAAATTCCCATTTGGAGTTTCCTACCAATCAATAGGCAGATGGGCTATAGTGGATGTTGAACAACAAGACAGCAGGAGATGCTTAAGCTCTTGTTACTTTCTTGTAACAAACAAAAAAAAACTTTAGAGAAATATTATTTAAAGCTACAGCCAACATTTTCTCTACCTTATTTCTATATCAGATATCTTTCCTCTTGTTGAGTGCTTTGTGTCTCAAGCATATTCTTGTTCCAAGTGAAGATTTTAGCACATATATTCTCATAGTTACTAAAAAGAATAAGAACGCAAACAAGAGAATTTCTAATGCTTCACACTTTTGCTAAAGATCATATAGCTGTTAATATGTGGGTGAATAGTACAATATATACAATTTCTTATTACATTCTTACATATCAAAATGAATATTTGTAGGCTGTAACAGTTGCTCTTCCATCTAAAATATAGTTGCATATTAAGCAAACCATTTGACATATAGATCGTGATTTGCTTGAATGTATGCCAGAGATATTTATCTTTTTCATACCTTTATCAAAGCATAAAAAGAAATCCAAACTTTTTTCAACTTCTTTAGTATTAAATCATTGCATATTGTGCACACCTTGCAGAATGTAGACTTATTTGCAAAGGTCTTTATCCATTTTAATTTTACCTCTGAGGCTATGTACCACAAAATCTTTTTTATTCTCACCATTATTTAATAAGTGACACATAAAAAAAAGGAAAGAGGAATATTCTCTGAATTCTGTCAGTAAAAATCACCGGTAGTAAAAGCATGAAATATGATCTTAGGGCTTAGACGAATCATAGGCAATTTCAAAATGTCTTTATAATAGCTTTGGAGAGAGTAGCATATTTTGTTATACTGTTTTATTTTAAAGAATTTTCCCTGTATATTATGAACTCTTTAAAAGGTTTAAATTCAATGAATTCTAGTGTGCCACAGATAAGAAATAAAGGGGGAGTAGATGAAATTTAAGTCATTAAAAATTTCTAAAAATGAGTATAATTTACATAGATTTCATGCTCAGGACTATAGATATCACTGTAATTACTCTAAAAGCAGACTAGCAGGTGGGGGAAGCCACGGAGCTCATTTGACAAAAAGATTTAAAGTTTAATGTGTCATCTTTGCTCTTATCTGTCATTAATATTTCACACGTGCCCTATAAGAGAACCATTCTAGTTCTTTCTATATAAAGACATCCAAGAAATACTTGCTTCCATGTCATGTAGAGGCCGTCATTGGCCTTGTATATATTATCACTAGTCAGGAATGTGCAAATTATTATTTTTCCCATTATATACTTGTTCCCATGTTTCCTTTTATAACTAAATAGAAATAAACTGGCTCTATAATGTCTTTAAATTAAAAAAATACAGAGATAAAGATAAATGCATTACGGGATGAAAAGTTCTATTGAATTATCTGCTTCATTTCCCTGCTTTTGCATCATTGATCACAGCTATGTATTTTCTGTACCTTTTTAAGGTTTATCTGCAGTGTTCCTAGAGAGAATGCTCTTCTATAATACTGCTATCCAATAGTTGATGCTTCAACAACACAGTAAAGATCTTTGAACTGCAAAGTTGTCTGCCACTGATAGCTACCTTCTAACATTCTCACATGGCCCATTCCACACACATATATACAGTATTCTTTACAAATTCTTTACAATAACAATACAGACAAGTTTTGTTTTAATTCTTAAGGTGTCTCTTTATAATTTTTTTTATTGGAGTATAGTTGCTTTACAATGTTGCATTAGTTTCTACTGTCCAGCAAAATGAATCAGCTATACATATTATATATACCCTATATTTTGGACTTCCTTCCCATTTAGGTCACTACAGTGCCTTAAGTAGAGTTCCCTGTGCTATACAGTATGTTCTAATTAGTTGTCTATTTTGTATATAGTAAAAATAGTGTATATGTATCAATCCCAATGTCCCAATTCCTCCCAGACCCCCTTTCCCCCTTGGTATCCATACATTTGTTCTCTATGCCTGTTTCTCTATTTCTGCTTTGCAAATAAGACATCTATACCAACTTTGTCAGATTCCACATATATGCATTAATAAAGGGTATTTGTTTTTCTCTTTCTGACTTACTTCACTCTGTAAGACACTCTCTAGGTCCATCCACATCTCTACCAATGACCTACTTTCATTCCTTTTAATGGCTGAGTAATATTCCACTGTATATATGTAACATATTTTTTTTATCCATTCATCTGTCAATGGACATTTAGGTTGTTTCCATGTCCTGGCTATTATAAATAGTACTGCAATGAACATTGTGGTGCATGTGTATTTTTGAATTATGGTTTATTCAAGGTATATGACCCATAGTGGGATTGCTGGTCATATAGAAATTATATCTTTTAGTTTTTTAAGGAAACTCCATACTGTTTTCCATAGTGGATGTATCAGTTTGCATTATCACCAACAGTACATGAGGATGCCCTTTTCTCCACACCCTCTCCAGCATTTATTGTTTGTAGAGTTTTTGATGATGACCATTTTGACAGGTGTGAAGAGATACCTATTGTGGTTTTGATTTGCATTTCTCTAATAATTATGGCTGTTGAGCATCTTTTCATGTGTGTTGACCATCTGTATGTCTTATTTGTAGAAATTTTTATTTAAGTCTTCTGTTCATTTTTGGATTGGATTGTTTGTTTTTTTAAGCTGCATGAGCTGCTTGTATAATTTGGAGATTAATATTTGTCAGATGCTTCATATGCAAATATTTTCTTCCATTCTGGGTGTTGTCTTTTCATTTTGTTTATGATTTCCTTTGTTATGTAAAGCTTTGAAGTTTAATTAGGTCCCATTTGTTTATTTTTGTTTTTATTTTCATTAATCTAGGAAGTGGGTCAAAAACGATCTTGCTGTGATTTGTGTCAAAGTGTGTTCTGCCTATGTTTTCCTCTAAGAGTTTTATAGTATCTGGCCTTCCATTTCGGTCTTTAATCTATTTTGAGTTCATTTTTGTGTATGGTGTCAGACAGTGTTCTAATTTCATTATTTTACATGTAGCTGTCCAGTTTTCCCAGCACCACTTATTGAAGAGATGGTCTTTTCTCCATTGTATATTCTTGCTTCTTTTATCAAAGTTAAGGTGATCATATGTGCTTGGCTATATCTCTGGGCTTTCTATCCTGTTCCATTGATCTATATTTTTGTTTTTGTGCCAGTACCATACTGTCTTGATTACTGTAGCTTTGTAATATAGTCTGAAGTCAGGGAGCCTGATTCCTCCATCTCCGTTTTTCTTTCTCAAGGTTGCTTTGGCTATTTGGGGTCTTTTGTGTTTCCATACAAATTGTAAAATTTTTTGCTTTATTTCTGTGAAAAATGCCATTGGTAATTTGATAGGGATTGCATTGAATCTGCAGATTCCTGTGGGTAGCCGAGTCATTTTCACAATATTGATCCTCTAATCCAAGAAGGTGGTATACCTTTCCATCTGTTTCTGTTGTCTTTGATTTCTTTCATCAGTATCTTGTAGTTTTCTGATTGCAGGTCTTTTGCCTCCTTAGGTAGGTTTATTCCTAGGTATTTTATTATTTTTCATGCAATGGTAAATGGGATTGTTTCCTTAATTTCTTTTTCTGATATTTCATTTTTAGTGTACAGGAATGCAAGAGATTTCTGTGTATTAATTTTGCATCCTACAACTTTACTAAATTCATTGATTAGATCTAGTAGTTTTCTGATGGCATCTTTAGGATTTTCTATGTATATTATTATGTCATCTGCAAACACTGACAGTTTTACTTCTTCTTTTCCAATTTGAATTCCTTTTATTTCTTTTTCTTTGATTGCCATAGCTAAAACTTCCAAAACTATGTTGAATAAAAGTGGCGAGAGTGGACATCCTTGTCTTTTTCTTGATAGAGGAAATGGTTTCAGTTTTTCACCATTGAGAATGAGGTTTCCTGTGGGTTTGTCATATATGGCCTTTATTATGTTGAGGTAGGTTCCCTCTATTCCAACTTTCTGGACAGTTTTTCATCATAAATGGGTGTTGAATTTTGTCAAAAGCTCTCTCTGCTTCTATTGAGATGATCCTATAGATTTTATTCTTCAATATATTAATATGGTGTATAACATTGTTTGATTTGCCTATACTGAAGATTCCTGGCATCCCTGGGATAAATCTCACTTGATCATGGTTTGTGATTTTTTTAGTGTGTTGTTGGATTCAGTTTCCTAGCATTTTGTTGAGGATTTTTACATCTATGTTCATCAGTAATAGTGGCCTCTAATTCTCTTTTTTTGATATCTTTGTCTGTTTTTGGTATCACGGTGATGGTGGCCTTGTAGAATGAGCTAGATGTGTTCCATGCTCTGCATTTTTTGGAAGAATTTGAGAAGGATAGGTATTAACTCTTCTCTAAATTTTTGATAGAATTTGCCTGTGAAGTCATCTGGTCCTGAACTTTTGTTTACTGGAAGATTTTAAATCACAGTTTCAATTCCATTACCTGTGACTGATCTGTTCATATTTTCTGTTTCTTCTTGTTTCCATATTGGAAGGTTGAACCATTGTGAGAATTTGTCCATTTTTTCCAGGTTGTCCGTTTTATTGACATATAGTTGCTTGTAGTAGTCTCTTATGATCCTTTGTATTTCTGTGGTGTCCCTTGTAACGTCTCCTTTTTCCATTCTAATTTTATTGATTTGAGTCCTCTCCCATTTTTTTTATTTTTGATGGTCTGGTTAAAGGTTTATCAATTATGTTTATCCTCTCAAAGTACAGCTTTTAGTTCTATAAATTTTTGCTATTGTTTTCTTCATTTCTATTTCATTTATTTCTGCTCTGTTCATTATGATTTCTCTCATTCTAGTAACATTGGTCTTTATTTGTCCTTCTTTTGCTAAGTGCTTTAGGTGTAAAGTTAAATTATTTATTTGAGATTTTTCTTGTTTCTTGAGGTAGGATTTTATTCGTATAAAATTCCCTCTTAGAACTGCTTTCACTACATCCCATTTGTTTTGTGTCATCGTGTTTGTGTTGTCATTTGTTTCTAGGTATTTTTTGATTTTCTCTTTGATTTCTCCAGTAATCTCTTGGTTATTTAGTAGTGTACTGTTTAGCCTACATGGGTTTGTATTTTTTACAGTATTTTTCCTCTTATTAATTTGAAATCTTATAGCTTTGTTATCAGAAAACATGCTTGATCCAATTTCAATTTTCTTAAATTTACTGAGGTTTGATTTGTGACCTAAGATGTGATTTATCCTAGAGAATATCACTTGAGCATTAGAGTAGAAAATGTATTCTGTAGTTTTTGGATGGAATGTCATATAAATATTCATTAAGTCCATCTGATCTAATGTGTCATTTAAAGCTTGTGTTTCTTTATTGATTTTCTGTCTGGATGAGCTGTCCATTGGTGTAAGTGCATTGTTAAAGCCCCCCACTATTATTTTGTTACTGTCGATTTCCCCTTTATGGCTGTTAGCATTTGCCTTATGTATTGAGGTGCTCTTATGTTGGGTGCATAATTATTTATAATTGTTATGTCTTCTTTATGAATGGAACCTTGATGATTATGTAGTGTCCTTCCTTGTCTCTTCTAATAGTCTGTATTTAAAAATCTATCTTGTCCAATATGAGTATTGCTACTCTAGCTTTCTTTTGATTTCCATTTTCATGGAATATCTTTTTCTTTGCCCTCACTTCTCACTTTCAGTCTGTATGTGTCCCTAGGTCTGAAGTGGGTCTCTTGTAGACAACATATATTTAGATCTTTTTTTGTATCCATTAAGTTAGTCTGTGTCTTTTGGTTGGAGCAATTAATCCATTTACATTTAAGGTAATTATCAATATGCATGTTCCTATTGCAATTTTCTTAATTGTTTTGGGTGTGTTTTTGTAGGTCTTTTTCTTCTTTTGTTTTTCCTGCTTAGATAAGTTCTTTTAGCATTTGTTGTAAAGCTGGTTTGGTAGTGTAGAATTCTCTTAGCTTTTGCTTGTCTGTAAAGCTTTTGATTTCTCCATCAAATCTGAATGAGATCCTCACCTCATAAGGTAATCTTGGTTGTAAGTCTTTCCCTTCTGTCATTCTAAATATGTCATGCCAGTCCCTTCTGGCCTGTTGAGTTTCTGTTGAAAAGTCATCTGATAACCTTATGGGGATTCCTTTGAAGGTTATTTGTTGCTTTTCCCTTGCTGATTTTAATATTTTTCTTTGTGTTTAATTTTTTTAGTTTGATTAATATGTGCCTAAATGTGTTCCTCCTTGGGTTTATCCTGTATGGGAATTGCTGTGCTTCCTGAACTTGACCGACTATTTCCTTTTGCATGTTAGGGAAGTTTTTGAGTACAAGCTCATCAAATATTTTCTCAAGCACTTTCCTTTTCTCTTCTTCTTCTGGGACCCATATAATTTGAATGTTGGTGTATTTAATGTTGTCCCCGAGGACTCTGAGACTGTCCTCATTTCTTTTCATTCTTTTTTCTGTTCCTTAGCAGTTATTTCCACCATTCTATATTTCAGGCCACTTATCCATTCTTCTGCCTCAGTTATTCTGCTATTGATTCCTTCTAGTGTATTTTTCAATTCAGTTATTGTGTTGTTCATCACTGATTTTTTGTTCTTTACTTCTTCTAGATCTTTGTTAATCATTTCTTGTATCTTCTCAATCCGTGCCTCCACTGTATTTTCTGAGATTTTGAATCATCTTTACTGTCATTCCTCTGCATTCTTTTTCAGGTAGACTGCCTATTTCCTCTTCTTTTAATTGTGGTTTTGTGAGATTTTACCTTGCTCCTCCCTCTGAAACCTATTTCTCTGTTGTCTCATTTTGTCTAACCTACTGTGTTTATGGTCTCTTTTCCACAGGTGGCAAGGTCATATTTACTCTTGTTTCTGTTCTCTGCCCCCTGGTGAGTGAAGTTGGTCCAGGTGCTTGTGTATGTTTCTCTGTTGGAGGGACTGATACCTGTGCTCTTTTGGGTGGAGCTGAGGCATTTCCTTCTTAAGGGCAAGGCTGCATCATGTGGTGTGTTTTAGGGTGTCTGTGAGCTTAGAACAACTTTAGGCAACCTGTCTGCTGATGTGTGGGGATGTTTTCCTCTCTTGCTGGTTGTTTGGTGTGAGATGTCCAGCACTGGAGCCTGCAGGCAGTTGTGTGGGGTGCCATCTTCTTGTTGATATGGATACCTCTGGGAGCGTGCATGCCAATTAATATTCCCTGGGCTGGGGAATTCTCCGGTAGTTCAGTGTCCTGGACATGGCACTCCCATCCCAGAGGTTCAGGTCTGACACTTGGCCGGAGAACCAAGAGCCCACAAGCCACACAGTAGGGAAGAGAAAAATGAAAGAAAAGAAAAGAAAGAAAAAAAAAGAAAATAAACAAAACCAAACACAAATAGCAAAACAACAAAAAACAGCAGCAACAATAACACAACACACACACACTCAGAGTAAAACCAAAAATAACAGGAAAAAATCGAATACAAAAAAACAAACAAAAAGAATCAAGAAATGAGAACAATACCTAAGGGTTAAAGTAACTAAAATAAAATGAAAAATTAAACAAAGACAGCAAGCAAACAAACAACAAAAAAGCTTAGAAACATAAAATGTACACATAAAAACAATCAAAAAATAAATAAAAAATAAAAGAATAAAAAACAAAACAAGAAAAAGCACAAAACAAAAAAATAGAAAAATAAAAAATATATATATAGAACAGAAAAAAGAATAAAAATAAGAATGAAATTAGAACACTCCCTAATACCATACACAAATATAAACTCAAAATGGATTAAAGACCTAAATGTGAGGCCAGACTCCATCAAACTGTTAGAGGAAAACATAGGCAGAACACTGTATGACATAAATCACAGCAAGATCCTTTTTGACCCACCTCCTAGAGAAATGGAAATAAAAACAAAAATAAACAAATGGGACCTAATGAAACTTAAAAGCTTTTGCACAGCAAAGGAAACCATAAAGAAAATGAAAAGACAACCCTCAGAATGGGATTAAATATTTGCAAATGAAGCAACTGACAAAGGATTAATCTCCAAAATTTACAAGCAGCTCATGCAGCTCAATATCAAACAAACAAACAAACAAACAACCGAGTTCAAAAATGGGCAGAAGACCTAAATAGACAGTTTCTCCAAAGAAGATATACAGACTGCCAAAAACACATGAAAGAATGCTCAACATCATTAATCATTAGAGAAATGCAAATCAAAACTACAATAAGGTATCCTCTCACAGCAGTCAGAATGGCCATCAACAAAAAATCTACAAACAATGCTGGAGAAGGTGTGGAGAAAAGGGAACCCTCTTGCACTGCTGGTGGGAATGTGAATTGATACAGCCAGTATGGAGAACAGTATGGAGGTTCCTTATAAAACTACAATTAGAACTACCATATGACCCAGCAATCCCACTACTGGGCATATACCCTAAGAAAACCATAATTCAAAAAGAGTCATGTACCTAAATGTTCATTGCAGCTCTATTTTTAATAGCCAGGACATGGAAGCAACCGAAATGTCCATCAACAGATGAATGGATAAAGAAGATGTGGCACATATATACAATGGAATATTACTCGGCCATTAAAAGGAATGAAACTGAGTTATTTGTAGTGAGGTGGATGGACCTATAAAATGTCATTCTGATTGAAGTAAGTCAGAAAGAAAAAAAAACAAATACCATACGCTAACACATATGGAATCTAAAAAAAAAATGGTCATGAAGAACCTAGACACAAAGCGGGAATAAAGATCAGACCTATTAGAGAATGGACTTGTGGATACAGGGAGGGGGAATGGTAAGCTCGGACAAAGTGAGAGAGTGACATGGACATATATACACTACCAAATGTAAAATTGATATCTAGTGGGAAGAAGCCGCATAGCACAGGGAGATCAGCTCGGTGCTTTGTGACCAGGTAGAGGGGTGGGATTGGGAGGGTGGGAGGGAGGGAGATGAAAGAGGGAAGAGATATGGGGACATATGTATATGTGTAACTGATTCACTTTGTTATAAAGCAGAAACTAACACACCATTGTAAAGCAATTATACTCCAATAAAGATGTTAAAAAAATAAATGATAAAAAATAAAGCAACAACACCAACAGCTGAACAAAATGAAACAAACAAAAAAGAATAATAATAATAAGAATATTTTACTGGGGCCTCCTCTGTCAGTGAGCTCACTTGCTCCCGCAGTGAGCCAGAGCAAATCCCTGCCTCCCCAGTAGGCCTTCCAATACCTCTAGATAGGCCTCTGCACCTGCTGTGGTCACTGTGTGACAATCTGAAACACTAAACTTGCCCAACTGCTGCTTGTACTTGCCCCCAAAGTTCACTGCTGCAAAGGCTAGAGTTGTCTCCCTTTTGGGAATATTCATTGTCTATTCAGGTATTCCACAAATGCAGGATTTACCAAGCTTATGTCAGAGAATTAATCCATGGCTTGTGCAGCTGCATGGAAAGATTTTCATTCCTTTTCCTTAGTCACACTTCCTCTGGGGCTCAGCTTTGATTTTGACCCTGCCTCTGCATATGCGCCACCCTCAGGCATCTGTTCCTTGCCCAGGTGAGAGGTAGTGAAAGCAGAAACTGCATGGGGCACACTTATTCACTCAAGCTGCGGAGTGGTACAGTGGACACAATTGGGGTTATGTGAGGTGCCTTTCGCAGTGGTACCAGCAGGCATTTGCAACGGACTGTGGCAAGCTAGCTCTGTTGGGAGTCCCTTCCACTGCCTGCAGAGGAAGAATCTGGCGTCTGGGAGCAGTGGCAGCCCTGCTAACCACGCAACTCTCAACAATGATGCCTCAATTTCCAGGCTTCCTCTAGTTGCATTCCCGGCCATACATCTCCTCACTCCCATCCCCCCTGATGTATCTGGGCAGCCAACAGCACTCCTCTCCCTGGATCCATTCTCCCAACCCCATGCTTTAGCACTCAGCCCTCACAAACATTGGCAAGCTCTTGTACCAGGCAGAGACACTCATGGCTCTTTCCCAAGGAGGCTTTGGGATGGGCAGCACTCAGGCGCCTAGACCCCGTAGGCAGAGGAGACCCTGGCCAGAGGAGTGGACATGTCCACTCAGATGGGAGCCCCTCCAAGTGCCCACAGAGGCCAAAGAAACCACAGCTGGGGAAAGGGGTTGTAATGGTGGCTCCACCCATTGAATGCCACTCAACAATGATGCCTTGCTTCTATGGTGTCCCGGGCTTTTTCCACAGACTTTCCCAGTTGTAGAGCTCCTTACTCCTGTCCCTTCAGGCTGTCTTTTCACAGTCAAGAGATGTCCCCTCCCTGGGTCTGCAGTTCAAATTCCACTTTCTGGCACCCAGCACCCCTTCACAACAAGCAACTCATGACTCAGGCTGGAATGCAAAGAGCTGTAGTGCGGACCATGCAAGCAGTTCTTACTTTGTCCTGCCTTCCACAGACCATCCACTGCATTCTCCTTAAATTTCCCCAAAGTTCCTTCTGTGTCCCAGCTGTTTTCCCCACCGTGAGGAAGTTTTTCTGAGTTTGGGGACTTCCATTCACCTTCAGCTTCCCACCAGGGTTCCTTGTCCCTGTTTTGATTCCTCTTTTCTTATTTTCTTCTTACATCCTGCCTAGTTGTGACAGGATTTTTCTTGTCCTTTTAGGTGTCTGAAGTCTTTTGCTAATGTTCAGCAGGTGCTCTATGAGAAATGTTCCACTTGTAGATGTATTCTTGATGTACTTGTGAGGAGTGATGAATTCAACATCCTCTTATTCCACCATCTTGACTCCCCCCTCTAAGACAAGTTTTATTTTGCTTTCCTTACTCCCAGAGTCATCACCCCTCATGGAATTAGAAAGAGCAGAAATGTGAATATCGTCTTATTTTGAACTTTTATTATCTTTCTAAGATGTTTTATAAAAGGATATATGTACTTTTGCTTGATAATTTATCTTCAAGTGAGACATCCCATAGGTAAATCAGTGTTTTAGTTCAACATTAAAGTTTATAGAGTTTAATCCATCCCTTTGGACTTAACTGATGCAACCTACTTGATTTTTGATGTATATAATTGTCTTCCCTAAAATTATGCTGTATACTTTTATACATAAGATTGGTTTTAATCAACATTGAAAAGGTTATTTAACACTGATACAAGTAATGGTATATCTATTATGAAATTTCTTAACATAGAATTTCAAACAGACAATGTTGAAAACAAGCAATGCACTTATTTTGCTCATAATCTTAATCTATGGCAGTATCTTCTAAAGTTAGAAGTATATTTACAACATATTTAACAATCCATTGTTTGGCCCTTGGCCAAATCCAACCTGCAGCCTGTACTTGTAAGCAAAGTTTTATTGGAACAAATTTGTGTTATTGTGACAGAGACTGCATAGCCCACAAAGCCAAAGATATCTACTATCTGGCCAATTACATAAAATGTTTTCAACTTCTTTACTAACACTTCTGCTTCAATGAGAAAAAAATAGGGTTCAATAATTAGACAACTTACCCAAAACAACTCAATTACAAATAAGTTTCATTAAAATTACCAACTTGTCCACACATCTTTTGTTACTATAATTTACAACAAGTGTAAAATTCAGGTTGTCATTTTTAACTTGCTAAAAAAAATATACTTCCTAATGCCCATATAACTTTGTATTTGACAGATGATTAATGAATTCTCCAAAAAACACATTGACTCCTTTTTTCTTCTTTATGAGTTCCTTTTTAAAAGTTGCTAGATACAAGATATTTGCTTGTTTCAACCTTTTCCAAAAAAACAGTTTATTTGAATGGAAACAGAGAAAATTGTTAAAAAGTCAGTTCCTTGGGCATTCTTTTGTATACATGACCATTTGTCACCTTTGCAAACTGAGTGCCTAGTATTGTATGGTCATTGCAGATAATTACATATATATATATATATATATATATATATATATATACACACACACACACACACACACACACACACACACACATACATACACACATCCTTCACATGCACATAGTTAAATTCTAAGGTATTTGGCAACAAAATAATTATAGTAGTCTCTCAGGCATAACCAGTTTTATGCATTCATACCAAAGAAGGGCTTTGGGGCATCCTGGGGCTCCCAATACCTTCCTTGATGTTTGCCTGAAAGAGGGTTATTGTTTCCTAGATTAACCTGAGCAAAAAGTGGAGACACAAATAATTTGCAGCCACTCCAAGATTGTTCAATGCAGTGTCATGAAGGTTGCTCTAATACTGAAAAAAAAAATAATATAAAAGAAAACAGAAAACACACAGAAACATATTTTCACAAGAGGTCTTTTGGAAACAATACATTTAATTGGGGAACTTTTAAAAAACTGTATCCATGATGCAGCCATTATATTTTTGTAAATGATATCAGAGTATTTTTTCCTAACAATTATGAACTAGTTAAAACAGTAGAAAAAAAATGATTAAGCAAATTGCAAAAATAACTTTAAGCATTAAGTAAAGGAGAAGATCTTTTTTGAAAAAATAAAGGTCAAGTAACAATTGAAACAAAGATATTCTTGATCAGCAGATAATTAATTTAAAACATTTCATGCCTGAGGCATGATGTCAATAATCATCCATCCCAGAGTAAGTCATACTATTAGAATAACCTTAAAAATTCAAAGTCATTACTTAAATAGCCTTGCTTAAATCTTTAACAGATTTATTGCAACTTCATACTGATGTATGCCTGGACTAATATTAGAATTTTGTGCTGGACTTTAAATTAGACAAAGAAAGTTATTCAAATGCCAAAATGTAATAAAGCAAGCCATATGCACATAATTGGCCAGTTCATTTTGTTAATAACTTACTATATTAAAAAATTTTGTGTGGAAATAAAAATTTGAAAATGATAAAAAGCCATAAAATAAACAGAATGTGCAAGCAACAAATGTGGATGTCTATATATTTAGGTGTACTAAAACAGATAACAAAATTTTATAATATATATATATATATTTTTAATCTCAGAAAATCCCTTTAGGTTAAAGGCAAAATATAAGGCATTTCAATTTCTGAAAGAATCATATGGCATTCTTATTGATGTTAAATTCAAAATTGTAATTTTATTCAGTAGAAAACAAAAACAAATTAAAATGAGTTCCTTGTTCCATGAGAACTTTGTCATGAAATTAAATCCACAAGAATTATCTTTGACCTAAAGTGATGAGAGAACAGAGAATAAAATAATTTTACCATTTTAGCAAATGGCGAATGTGTTGATTGGCCTACCTATATTTTAAAAATTACAGCAGCTTGAATCTGAACTGTCATAAATAGACTAATTGATCAGATCAAGTGTTCTAGACATAAAAAAGATTTTAAATTATTAAATATCATTAAATAGTTTTGTTTATGCAGTACATCATGCCTGACTTCCAATGAAAATTACAAGTTATACTAAAAGACAGAAAACATAGTTAAAGAGACAGAGTTAAGGATCAAAATCAGACTCAGATATAAAAGGGATGTTGGAATTATCAGGCCATCTATTTAAAATAACTATAATTAATATGCCTAAGATTCTAATGAAAAAAATGGAAAACATGCAAGAGCAGATGGATAATGTAAGGAAAAAGATGAAAATCCTAAGAAGGCTTAGAAACAAAATTCAAAAGAAATGCTAGAAAATTCAAAGTAATGTTAGAAAAAAAAACAACAACAGTGTAACAGAAATGAAGAATGCCTTTGATGGTGTCATTAGTAGAGTAGACACAGCTGACAAAAGAATCAGTGATCTTGAAGATGTGTCAATAAAAGCTTCCCAAATTGAAAAACAAAGGGGAAAAAGACTAAAAAGGAACAGAATATCTAGGAAATGTGAGACAATACAAAAGGTGAATTATCCTTGCAATAGTAATACTAGGAGAAAGAAGAAAGAAAGAAAGAAAGAAAGAAAGAAAGGAAGGAAGGAAGGAAGGAAGGAAGGAAGGAAGGAAGAAAGAAAGAAAAAGAAAGAAGGAAGGAAGGAAAGAAAGAAAGAAAGAAAGAAAGAAAGAAAGAAAGAAAGAAAGAAAGAAAGAAAGAAAAGAAAGAAAGGAGGGAAGGAAGGAAGAAAGGAAGGAAGGATGGAAGGAAGGAAGGGAGAGAGATAGAAAGAGAGAGAAAAAGAAAGAAGAAAGACAAATATTTAAAGTAATATTGACTGAGAATTTCCCTCAAATTAATGTCAGATACCAAAGCACAGTTCCAAGAAACTCAGAGAACACCAAGCAGATTAAATTCTGAAAAACTGCATCTAACCATATAATAGTCAAATTGCTGAAAATCAAAGACAAAGGAATAATACTGAAAGAAACCAGGGGGGGAGAAACATCTTACCTCTAGGTGAGCAATGACAAGAAATTGCATTTGATTTCTTTTCAGAAACCATGCAAGCAAGAATAGAGTGGAGTGAAATATTTTAAGTGTTGAGAGAGAAAAGTCCACATACTCAAACGCTGTATGCAGTGAAACTAACCTTCAAAAGTGAAGAGAAGTAAATACTTCTTTTTTCAGGCAGAAAAATTAAGAGAATTTGTTGCTAGTAAATGCACCTTGCAAGAAATGTTAAAAGAAGTTCTTCAGAGAGGAGTAAGATGATACAGGTCATAAACCTGATTCCACGTAAAGAAAAAAAAATTAGAGAAAGAATAAGTGAAGGCAACATAAAAATTTATTTTTCTTATTGACCTAATTATAACAGTTTGTTCAGAATAATAATAGCAACAATATATTTAATGGCTTGTAGTACTTTAACAATAAAATTAAGTGATAAAAGGTAATACTAAAGTACATTATTTTAGGAGACAGCATATAAGTATTTATGTGTGTCATTAAGTACAAGTACTTAAAAATACATATGCAAAACAAAAATATTAGAAGGAAGTTATTTTAGAAAGTTCAGGTGACAGGTGATGAAATCCTGCATAAGAATATGGCAGGGTGGATGGTGAATAGAAGTTTATGTAGGGTATGGAAACAGGAAGAAGTAATGATACACAGGCCGTTATTTTCTAGAAATAATATTTACTCTCAGAGAATCAAAAGGGTGAGACAAATTGCGGACTGGTTATTCTGTGAAATTTCATGTATGACATGTGAGAAGAGAGAATGGACACTTCTGCAGGGGTCTACCTAAACCAGAAATCTTGAGATAGTGAGAAGTTACATTTTGTGACTTGTCTCCAATCTCTCATTGCTTTTTCAGCTTAAGAAAATCTAATTCTCTCCAACAGAGAATGTGACTTCCTGATAGTTGCTTGTAGATTTGGTTAAAAGGTAATTTAAATTTTATTTTTAAACACTGTTTCCCAGAATGAACAATTTATTTAAGATAACAGTTTTATTTTCTATAGTTTTATACAAATACTATGTGCAGGTACTAGTATTTCCTTCTTGTAGTAACAATATTTCCTTGACACCTGTAATAAATTTAAATGTGCAGAAATTAGTACAAAATATGGTTTTGGTTTTGGTCTCAGTAAAATATGTCCATGAAACATGCATAGTGTACATTTTGGCTATGTGTATAGAAAATTAAAATGCAGACACACTTTGACCAAATAATAATATTTGTAACCATTTACCCCACAGAGGTACAGTTCTGCACTAAGGTACATATACAAAGACGTTCATTGTAGCATTGTCAGTAACAGAAAACATTAGAAACAATGGAAATTCACATTAATAAGAATCAAATTAAAATATACTTAATACAAATGGGCCAATTCCTTGAAAGAAAAATCTGTCAAATTTCACACAACAAGCAATAGCTAATAAGAATTAACCCCTAGTAAGACAGCAATAAAGACACAGACCTCCTAGAGAATGGACTTGAAGATATGGGGAGGGGGAAGGGTAAACTGTGACAAAGCAAGAGAGAGGCATGGACATATATACACTACCAAATGTAAGGTAGATAGCTAGTGGGAAGCAGCTGCATAGCACAGGGAGATCAGCTCGGTGCTTTGTGACCACCTGGAGGGGTGGAATAGGGAGGGTGGGAGGGAGGGAGATGCAAGAGGGAAGAGATATGGGAACATATGTATAACTGATTCACTTTGTTACAAAGCAGAAACTAACACACCATTGTAAAGCAATTATACTCCAATAAAGATGTAAAAAAAAAAAAAAAAGAATTAACCCCTATCTGTTAAAACGAGAAAACACCAGGCCAGATGGCGTCATTGGTGAATTCTACCAAACATTTAAGGAAGAAATTATACCAATTCTCTACAATCATTTTCAGGAAATGAAAACAGAAGGAATGCTTCCTAATTCATTCTATGAGGGCAAAGTTATCCTAATAACAAAACCAGAGAAAGATATTGAAAAAAAATCCTACAGACAAATATCTCTCATGAATATAGATGCAGAAATCCTCAACAAAATATTAACAAATAGAATATGACAATGTATAAAATAATTATACCTGGGACCATTAGGCTTTATCCCAGGTATGCAAGGTGGGTTCAGTATTCAAAAATCAATTATTTTAAACCATAACATCATCAGACTAAAGGAGAAAATTCACACAATCATATCAATAGATCCAGAAAAAGGCATTTGACAAAATTCAACTCCCATTCATGATAAAAAGAAAACAGTATATAATAAATACAGTGGGACTTCCTTAACTTGATAAAATATCTACAAAAACCCTACAGTTAACATCACATTTAATGGTGAGAAACTTGGAGCATTTCCTCTAAGATCCACAAGGCAAGGATGTCTCCTTTCACCAGTGTTTTTAAACATTTTATTGGAAGTCCTAGATAGTGCAAATAAGACAAGAAAAAGAAATGAAAGGTATAAAGATTTAGAAGGAAGAAACAAAAATGTCTTGGTTGCATATGACATGATCATCTATGTAGGAAATCTGAAAGAACTGATCAAACAACTCCTGAAACAAATAAGTGATTACAGCAAGGTAGCAGGATACAAAGTTAATATGAAAAAGTCTTTCATTTTCCTATATACCAGCAATGAACAAGTGGGATTCAAAATTAAAAACACAATACCTATTACATTAGGACCCCCCCAAATGAAATACCTAGGTATAAATCTAAAAAGTATTTACACAGTCTATATAAGGAGATACTAAACTTGAAAGATATCAAAGAAAAACTAGATAAATGGAGAGATATTCATTACCCATAAATAGAAGAGTCAATATTGTCAATATGTCAGTTCTTTCCAACATAATTTCATAATTTAGAGATTCAATGCAATTCCAATCAAAATCCTAGCAAGTTATTTTGTGGACATTAACAAACAGGTTCTAAAGTTTATATGAAGAGACAAAAGACAGAGAGTAGCCAACTCAATATTGAAGAAGAACAAAGTTGGAAGACTGACACTACCTGATGTTGACTTGCTCTAAAACTGCAGTAATCAAGACAGTGTGCTGTTGGTGAAATAATAGACAAATAGATCAATGGAACAGATTAGAGAGTCCAAAAGTAGATCCTCATAAGTATAGTCAACTCATCTCTGACAAAAGGGCAAAAGCAATACAATGCAGCAAATGCAGTCTCTTCGACAAATGGTGATAGATCAACAGGACATCATATGCAAAAAAAAAAAAAGAACTTTAACACAGACCTTAAACCCTTCACAAAAGGTATGGTAATAATTTTGATACATTACCAAACTCATGATCCCTGAAAAAAATATTTGATAAGTTGGACTTCATTAAAATGAAAAATTGCTCTGCAACAGATAACACCAAGAGAATGAGAAGACAAGCAACACACTGGGAGAAAATACATGCAAATACACATCTGATAAAGGACTGTTAACCCAAATATAGAAAGAAATAATCTGGAGGACATTATGCCAAGTGAAATAAACCAGACACAGAAAGAAAACTACTGCATGGTCTTATGTGTACAATCTAAAAATGTTAAAGTCACAGAAGCAAAGAGTAGAATGGAGGTTACCAGGGGTAGGGAGGTGGAGGAAATGGGGGAACGTTGGCTAGAGGATACAAAGTTCCAGTTATGGAGGATAATAAGTTTTAGAAATCAAACATACATCATGAAGACTATAGTTAATAATGCTGTGTTATATACTGGAAATTTGATAAAGCGTACATATCAGGTGCATTCAGCACACACACAAACACAATAGTAACTATGTGTGGAGATAAATATGTTAATTACCTTAGTTATAGTAATTACTTCATTATGTACATGTATAACAAAACATCATGTTGTAAACATTAAATATATTTTTTATTAAAAATAAAATAAAATAAATAAAAAGTTTAAAACCCCAAATTTACAAAAAACTCAACAAGAAAACAAAAAAAACCCAATTAAAAAATGGGCCAAGGACCCTAATAGACACCTCACCAAAGAAAATATACAGATGGCACATAAATATATGAAAAGATGCTCCATATTACATGTCATCAGTGAAAAGTAAATTAAAACAATAATGAAATACTCCTAATCATTTCTTAGAATGGTCAAAATGAGGAACACATAACACCAAAAGGATGTGGAGTAACAAGAATTCTCATTCACTTTGTGTGGGGATGCAAAATGGTACAGCTCCTTTGGAAGACAGTTTTATGGTTTCTTACAAAACTAAATATATTCTTGCCATATGACCCAGCTATCACTCTCCTTGGTATTTACTCAAAGGAGGTGAAAACGTATGTTCACACAAAAACCTGCACAAGATGTTTATAGCAGCTTTATTTAGAATTGCCCAAACTTGGAAACAACCAACATGTCCTCTAGGAGGTGAATGGATAAATAAACTGTGGAACATCCAGAAAATGGAACATTATTCAGCACTAAAAGGAATTGAGCTTTCAAGCCATGAAAAGATATGGAGGAATATTTTAATAAGTAATAAATGCATTTATTTATTAATTAATAAATATAAATAAATTATAAATAAATTAATTATTTATTTATTAATAAATGCATATTAATAAGTAATAAATGCATATTACTAAGTGAAAGAAACTAATCAAAAAAGGCTTCATATTATAAGATTGTAACATATGGCATCTGAAAAAGGCAAAACTATGAAGGCATGAAAAAGATAAGTACTTTCCAGGAGATAGAGATGGAGTAAAAATGATGAGTAGGTGAAACAGAGGACTTTTAGAGCAGTGAAATTCTCTGTATGTTGCTATTTTGATGAATACATGTCATTAAACATTTTTCCAGACCCTTAGAGTGCAGAACACCAAGAATGAAACCTAACATAAACTAAAGACTTTGGTTGTAAATGATCTATCAGTATAGGTTTATCAATTGTAAAAAATGTAATTCTGGTGGGGTATGTTGAAATTTGGGGAAGGTGAGCATTTGTGAGAACAGGGGCAGTTATGGGAAATTTTTATACTTTCGATTTTATTGTGAAACTAAAAACATGTTAAAAATAAAATCTTTTAAATATTTAAAATAATGGTCAAGACATTTGAAAGACATTTCATCAAATAAGTTATATGAATGGCTAATAAACACATGAAAAGATGCTCAATACAATTGCTTTATGAAATGTAAATTAAAAATCACAAAGAGATATCACTATAAACTCACTAGAATGGCTGTGATCCAAAAGACAACTATACTCACTATAGGATATATTGAGAAACTGGAATGAACATATATTGCTGCTGAAAATTAAAAAGTGGAGCAATCCCTTTGGCAAATAATTTGGCAATACCTTAAAGAGTTAATCATAACTTTAGCATATGACCCAGCAATTACATTCCAAGGTATATACACAAAAAACTAAGAATGTATGTTCAAGGGAAGAAGTAAAACTGTCCCTATTTGCAGATGGCATGATGCTATATATAGAAAACCCTGAAGTCACCACTAAAAAAATTACTAGAACTAATAAATGAATTTAGTAAAGTTGCAGGATAAAAGATTAATACAGAAATCTGTTGCTTTTCTATAGAATAATAATGAATTGTCAGTAAGAGAAAGGAAGGAAACAACTCTGTTTAAAATTGCATCAAAAAGAATAAAACACCTAGGGATAAAAACCAAGAAGGTAAAAGACCTGTACTCTGAAAACTACAAAATATTAATGAAATAAATTGAAGATGATACAAAGAAATGGAAAGATATCCCATGTTCATGGATTGTAAGAATTAACATTGTTAAAACATCCATACTACACAAAGCAATCTACAGATTTAATTCAATCCCCATCAAAATACCCATGACATTTTTCACAGGACTAATAATCCTAAAATTTATATGGAGCCACAAAAGATGCTGAATAGCCAAAGCAATCTTGAGAAAAAAGAACAAAGTTAGAGGTATCATTATCTCTGACTTCAGACTATATTACAAATCTATAGTAATTAAAACATTATGGCACTGGCACAAAAACTAACACATAGATCAATTGAACAGAATAGAAAACCCAGGAATAAACCCACATACTCATGGCCAATTAATCTATGACAAAGGAGGCAAAAGCATACCATGGGGAAAAGGCAGTCTCTTCAATAAGTAGTGCTGAGAAAACTGGACAGCTATATGTAAAAGAATGAAATTAGAACATTTTCTCACACCATATACAAAAATAAACTTGAAATTAAATACCTAAACGTAAGACTGGAAACCGTAAAACTCCCAGAAGAAAACATAAACAGACCACTCTTTGATATATATCATAGCAATATTTTTTTGGATCTGTCTCCTCAGGCAAAAGAAACCAAAACAAAATAAATAAAGTGGATCTGAATAAATTTAAAAGCTTTTGCACAGCAAAGGAAACCATGGCCAAAATGAAAAGACAATCTATTAAATAGGAGAAATATGTGCAAATTATATGTCCAATAAGGGGTTAATACCCAAAATATATAAACAGCTCATACAACTCATTATTTAAAAAATAAAAATAAAAATGGGCAGAAGATTTGAATAGACATTTTTTCAAGGAAGACATAGATGGCCAACAGGCACATGAGAAGATGCTCAACATTGCTTATCATCAGGGAATGTAGATTAAAACCACAATGAGATATTGCCTCACACCTGGCAGAATAGCAATCATCAAAATGACCACAAATAACAAATGTTGGTGAGATTGTGGAGAAAAGGGAACCCCAGGACACTGTTGGTGGTAATGTAAACTGGTGCAGTCATTATGAAAAACAATACGGAGTTTCTTCAAAGGAAGTAAAAATAGAACTACCCTATGATCCATCAATTCCTGGGTATATATATAAAGAAAATGAAAACACTAATTCGAAAAGATATATGCACCCCAATGTTCTTAACAGCATTATTTACAATAGCCAAGGTATGGAAGCAACCTAAGTGTCCATCAACAGACGAATGGATAAAGAAGATGTGTTATACATATACAATGGGGTATTACTCAGCCATAATAAAAGAATTAAAATTTGCCATTCAAAACAACATGGATGGACCTGGAGGGTATTATGCTTAGTGAAATCTGTCAGACAGAGAAAGACAAATACTGTAAGTTTTCACTTATATGTGGAAATTAAAAAACGAAACAAATTAATAAATATTACAAAACAGAAACAGACTCACAGATATAGAGAATAAACTAATGTTTGCCAGTGGAAGAGTGATAGGAGAGGGGCAAGATAGGGGTATAGGATTAAGAGGACAAACTACTATGTGTAAAATAAATAAGATACAAGGTTGATAGTACAGCAAATGGAATACAACCATTATTTTGTAATAAATTTAAATGGAGTATAATCTATAAAAATATTGAATCACTATGTTGTATGCCTGAAACAAATATAATTTTGTAAGTCAACTATATGCCAATAAAAAGAACATGTTAACACAAAGACTTGAATAAAATGTTCATAGAAGCATTAGTCATAATAGCTGTAAAATTGACAGAATCCATATTGTGGTTAAACAAAATGTGGTTTTATACAATGGAGTACTATTTAGAAATAAGAAAGAAACAAACTACTATTGTACACTATAGGGGAACCTTAAAAATATTATGCCAAGGGAAAGAAGACAGATACAAAAGAATGTATCCTGCATGACCTTATTTACATGAAATTTCTATAAAAGGCAAATCTTTAGCCACTGAAGCAGAATAGTACCTGGATCAGAAATGAGAGTGGGGATTGATTGTAAATGGGCCTGAGATAAATTTTGGGGGTGATATAAATGTCCTAAAACTGGATTGTAGTGATGGTTGCACAACTTTCCAAACTGGCAAGGAGTATGTGTGATGTGTCTTCTGCTTGATATTGCTGTGAACCTGAAACTGCTATAAAAATGAAATCTATTTAAAAGTTTAATTAATTCATATGATGAAGTACTATGCATGAATTGCATATATGTGTACAGAAAAAACTATATATAGAATACACACATATATATAGTAACATACAGAAAAGAAAGCATAGTATATTACAATTTGTGTAAAACAAGGAAGACAGCATGTACACTTACACCCAAATCATAGAATGATAGAGAGATACACAAAAAAATGTTAAGCAATTGCCTTTGATGAGACAAGACAATTGGGGAATCCGGAATATATAGGATTGGAGATATATTTTCTTTTGTAATACAAGATACTTTTTATTCTGTGCATGCATTACTTTTTCAAATAAAACATTTAAAGTATATTTAAGAGAACATGGTTAACACTGTTAGTAATAATATTAATTTATAAATCATAGAATCCTGTACTATGAATGTCAGAAATAAAAAGAACCTTAAAGGTTATCTGATGCTTGATGATATGACATTCTTGGAAAGTGCTCACTCAGCCTTTACATGAACTCCTTAAATAACTGGGAACTCGCCAATCTATATATAGTACCTGGACTGTTTAGGCTACTGGAGAATTGATTTTTATACTGAACTGTATTCTGTCTCCCTCCTTCACCCATTGCTCTTAGTTTTATCCCCTGGGGCCATAGAGAAAAAGGTGAATCATCTATCCATATGACAACCTGTAAGAAATAAAAATGCAAACTAATTTCTGTTTTTGTTTCTTTTTCGTTTGTTTTTCTTTTTTGTTTGAGCAGATCTTAAAAGCATCCATAGAGAAGACAGCAATAATGAAAATTCTCTCAGTGTTATCCCAATTTTTATATTATCAAGGCATCCTAATAATTTAATAGTGGTATCATACTTTTAAGGAAAAACTAATATTACTTTGTTAGCATATAAATATACAATTTACTCAAAATATTTAATCAAAGTAAATATACTATTTACTCATACAATTTTCTTTTTATCCACAGATAGATTATTAAAATAGAGGATAGGGAGAAATAATGCAGTGATACCACTCTAACAAAGTTGACACTTGGCAGCATTGTTCCTACAGTTTTTAAAGTGATAGGATTCTGTGTCTTTCTAAAATCTCAATTTCTCCCTTGGGTATATCCTCTGGAACCTAATCAAAGCAGTTAGAAAGGTATAAACAACAATGTTTTTATTTATTTATTTCCCGCACTATGCTATTCCACTAGGCAAAAATAAAATTACTATTGAATATAAAAGGGACTTCCTGTTGGTAGTTCTGCAACTTTATGAACAAGTCTAATCTTCAAAAGTAAAAATTTAAATGTGAACATTTTCTCACTCAATCATAAGCCCTGAAGAATTGCATGAGGAAATAAAACGTAAACTTTTATACAATTAACACTTTGATTTATAAAATAACGCAGATGTGTGCTTGCTAAAATCGTTAAAGAACAAGGAGGGAAGCCTATTTTCATACAAAGTAAAACCACTGGAGAGGTAAATAAAATTATAAAAGCAGCAAAACTAGGCGAGTACTTATTCTGGTGTCCACATCATTTACACATACGAGCGCCTGTGGAAAAACAATTTACCTTCAATACATGTCTTCCAAAACGTGCTCCATGAAGTACTGACCCAGCAAGATGATTCATTAAGATATGCTTTATAAGATATTGTCCTCTTGGAGATTTTCCATACCCATTAGCACATTAAAAGCTCTGGGAAGTGTGCTGCATTTAAGAAACCCATTTAACTTTGATTATCCTATCATTTCCAAATCTATTTGACTAAGAAAATCTTTTATTGCAAACACTGATTAGCAACCAAGTAAACTGATGTTTAATGGAATTGACATTGGGAAATTGTGCCTAAGATGAACACATTTTTATCAGAGCCTACATATCTGCAAACTTTTCAGAATTCCTTAAAAAAAAAACATTATCTTAAATACTTTTGAAATAAAGACAGATACTTCTATTTATCTGGTGAATGGGACAATTAAGCAAAAGTGCTATAATTGTTTGCCTTTAAAAAAAACAGCGGTTGTCTCCTGTAGGAAAATCATTCAGAGGAAAAAAATGATGGCAATAATAATAGTAAGGAAGTGGAAAGATAAATGTATACATAGTGGAGATATATGGCCAAGTTATTAGAGAAAATGTAAGTGTGTGGAGAATGGTAGCATTGTTAAAAATTAAGCCAACAACATGATTTTTTACCAACTTTGTTAGAACAAGAACCATTGCCTTAAGACAACGGAATATCTGCAGTTCACATAATGCAAGGTGGAGTCAATCTCTTGGATGATTATTTTTCAGTTTTCCTTGGCTTATCTTTTTTACCCCAAAATCCTAAATATGGATGTTCTCCAAGACCTAGTACTAGGCCTATTTTTCTTTCTATGCACTATTATCCTCATAACTCTCCTATATTCTTATAGTTTCAATAATCATTAGTAACACAAGCAATCTATTCCCAAATCCATATCTCTAGGTCAAATATGTTTTCGTGCTTCAGTTCAGCATATAATGCACATGTGGAATATTTCCCTTCATAGGTCTTACCTATAGGTACCTCAACCAAAGTATTTCTAAAACCAAACACCTTCCTTTTTAGCCCATCCAGATTATCTATCAGGTATCTCAATTTCTATCATCTTTGTTTTCTTTTTCTCTGCCTAAGAACCTTTTCCCTGATCCCACATTTCTTAATACAATTACCTTATTTTGAGACTTTTGTGACCTCATGCCTGGACCACTGCAATAGTTTTATAACTGATATCACCATCTCTAGCATCTTCCCCAATCCATGATGGAAACTTGTTTTGATAATACCACTTTCCTCATCTCAATTTACTAGTGATTCCTCACTGCTTATAGAATATTTAGAATTCTCTATTAAATTCAGAAAACTTTTTCATACTCATTTTGCACTTTATTCCTAAATAAATTTTCTTCTCCAATCAAACTGGCCTACTCACCTGTCACCAGCACCCCCTCAGGCACCTCATACTTGCACAACCTGATGGCTTCATTAATCCCATTTTTACTCTTCTCTCCATCTAAACTCTAGTCATCCTTTAGCCCATAATTCAAAGCTCCTTTCCTCTGTGAAACACTTATTTATTTATCCAAACAGGGTTTGTCTAGTCCTTATTCTGGCCCAGGCTCTATGCTAACACCTAGGAATGCAATAATAAGAAATAGTTATTATGGTCAATAAGCTTATCATCTAGTGATAGAAATGATCAGAAAGGTACAATTTCCTATATAGTATAAGAAATGCAATTATTGATTTATGTATCAGTTTGTAGATACCATAGGATCAGGAAAAATTTCACAAAAGAAGAGACACTTAATCTGAAAATTTTAAAACAAATCATAGGTGTTTAGAAAGCACCAGACAAAAATATTAATGGGACTAAGTATTTTTTAACCCAGAACAATCTACAAATAGAAATAATGATTGTCTTCAAATATTTAAATGATTATTGTGCAAAAGACAGACTTGTACTGCATAGTTTGGCTTTGGCTCTACTGAGTTTGAGGTTTCTGCATGAAATTCAAATGTGGATTCCAATAAGTAGTTAAATATACAATTCTGGGGTTCAGAAGAGTGTTATCATTAGTCATGATGAATACATGTCTTATTTATTAAACATAATTAAGGGCCTACTATGGGTTTAGTGATTTTCAGAATACTTGCATGTATTATTTTATTTTATTGTCTTAATAATCTTATTTGGCAGGTATTATTATTATTTTTTATTTTTATTTTTATTTTTTTTTGCTGTATGCAGGCCTCTCACTGTTGTGTCCTCTCCCATTGCGGAACACAGGCTCCAGACGCGCAGGCCCAGCGGCCATGGCTCATGGGCCCAACCGCTCCATGGTATGTGGGCTCTTCCCAGATCGGGGCACGAACCCGTGTCCCCTGCATTGGCAGGTGGACTCTCAACCACTGCGCCACCAGGGAAGCCCAGTAGGTATTATTATTATCCTATTTAATATGCGAGAAAAGCAAGGCATAGAAAAACAGATTTGGGAGTAATCATCAGGATCAGGTGAGGCATGATATAGACAAAATTTCTTAGGCTAAGTGGGTAGATTCAAAGCATTGTCTGATAAAACTCTACAATGATGGGAATGCTCTATAATCTGCATTGCCTTATACAGAATTCACTATCCACGTGTCATTATTGAGCACTTGAATTATAGCTAATGTGACTGAGGAGTTGAATATTTAATTTTAATTAATTTAAATTTAAATAGCCACTTGTGACTAATGGCTACTGTATTGGGCAGCACAGGTAGAATGAGAAATAAAGAGGGTCAAAGTTGAAACTTAGAGGATGTTAACATCTAAGTGATGAATACATGTAAATTAGAGTCTAAAGAACATTTTTGATCACCTTGGCCTAAAGTAACTTAATCTTCTACATTCCTTTTCATCTACCACCTACCTCATTCATTTGGGATATATTTTATATGGCTAAGTTCATGTGTACATGAAATTGTCAATAATCACAGCATAATTACTAGTGAATCAAGTAAGAATATTTAAAAAAATTTTCCCATGTTCAGTGTATGATACAGTGTTAGTGTCTATAAATCATTGCTACTTAATTGACTTGTTTGGTCAGAACATGTTTACAATCACTTTTAAGGAGTTATTTAGCTTTTATATATTGACAGGTTGTTCCCAATCAAGGGAAGAAGAATCTAATATAGTACAGAATTTGTATTTAAGTTAAATGAACAATGGTGTAGTACACACAGCTATATAAGCTTTTGAAATTTCCAGAATTTGTCTTTGTGTAACATATATCAAACTCCTTCCCTCATTATAAATAATGATATAAAAATATTTGGGGGCTTCCCTGGTGGTGCCGTGGTTGGGAGTCCGCCTGCTGATGTGGGGGACACGGGTTCGTGCCCCAGTCCAGGGGGATCCCACGTGCCATGGAGCGGCTGAGCCCGTGAGCCATGGCCGCTGAGCCTGCACGTCCAGAGCCTGTGCTCCGCAACAGGAGAAGCCACAGTGTTGAGAGGCCCGCGTACCTCAGAAAAAAACAAAAACAAAAAACTATTTGGTGCACTGAGTTAATTACAGTGAGAGTTATTATTTAATAAGTATATGAAACTGTGTTTGTTCTGAGTTATTTTTCCCCCTTGGTGCCTTGTTATTCCTACGCTTCAATGACTTATAAAAATAATCACATCCTTCATATCTTTGCTGGAATTTCTATCTTGCAATTAATAAAGGGTTTAACGTGTACTTTTAAATTTTTTTTTTCACTGAGGGGGCCAGGAACTAAATTTATCTACTTAATACAAAATATTCAGATCAGGAGGAACAACTCAGGTTTCATTATGCTTTGCTGTTAGTTTAAAAAATTATTTCTGTTGCCCTGAGTTTCAAACTTTAAAACAGAAAATTCAGTCCATAGATGGTTTGCTGTAACTAAATTGTGACAAACAGAGAGCTGAGTACTGTGACAGAATGCAAACATTCTTAACCTACCACATATAAATGAGAGTATTCAACAACTGTGTGTTGAATTGGACAAGCTGTTCTTATAGGAACACACTTTTAGGACAACTATATTCAAATTTACATTTTATTTGTAGGTTAAACTAACTGGAAGGTTTTAACACTTTAACAAATATGCCTCTGTGAAACCTAATTAAAACCTTGGCATTATTATAGCCACTCAAATATAAATTATACTCATCTTAAATGGCAAATTGGATCTTTCTGCCTATACTTACACAACACTGATTACTCCAATAGGGAAATATAATCATTAGGTTTGGTTTATATGACAAATACATGATTATTTGTACAAAGGTAAAGAATTGACTACATTTGTTAGTTTTAAGTTATTTGCGGTCATATAATCATAGACTGAGTTTCAAAGAGATCAAAATGATAAAAACACATGGAGTGAGAATTAAACCACTTTAGCCATAGTCTTGGTTTTGTCATGAACTGGATATGAGAACATGATCAATCATCTGGTTCTCTTTAGAAGCAAATCTTCTCATCTGTTAAATGAGGGAGTTGGAATATTGGACAATTTGAAGGTTGTCTTCTAGTACTCTGAGTATGTCAGAAAGCAGAACTGGTGATAAATAGTACAGAAACCTGAATTTAGTGACATGTACAGTAAGATTTTTTAGAGGAGCTGTCATCTAGTGAACAAAATACTGAATCCAGTCTTTCTTCTGATTACCACACATATGGGTTCTACTAACTGAAGTAATAACTTAGTTTACAACTCCAGGACAATAACAATACCAGTTTAAAATTAATTATCTCTTTATCATGCTTATGTTGGGAAGAAGAGTTAGCAAGCTGGATCAACTAGCCTCTTAGTGTATAAAAATGTTGATATGATAGCATAGGTGCATCATTACTGAAATGCCCATGCCTGTCTCCATATAATAAAATCAAAAACACAAATCAAGAGTAACATTACTATTATCCTACTAATTTAAAAATACAATTAATAAAGAATTTGGAAATTCTTAAAGAAAAAAATAGAAGTGGATTAAGTGGAATTGGAGAGTTAAGATGGTGGAGGAGTAGATAGATGTGCATTTCATCTCTCTCTACGGATGCATCAGGAATACATCTATAGATGCAACAATTCTCACAGAACACCAGCTGAACACTAGCATAAGAACTTGGACAACAGAAAGGACTATAAAGATCCCTTCATAACTGAGTAAGATGAAAAAAAGAAGGGAGAAAGAGGAGGAGAGGAAGCAGGACAGGACCTGCACCCTGGGGAGGGGACGCTGAAGCAGATAAGAGATTCACGAATTCAGGGAAACCCCCTCTCCAATGGGGAAATCAATTGGGACAGAAGGGAAGCATTTCAGATTGTTGGAAGAGGGTGAAGCAGCTGATCTGTGGCAGACTGGACAGAGTGAGAAATACACAGATGGCCCATACCACAGGCCCTTATTGCCCCAGATTAAGACATGTGTTCACAGGTGTGCAAGGGGCCTGGGAGCTGGAGGTTGAGAATTGGAGAACAGCTCTGGAGCAAGAACTGCTGCTGGCTGTAGGGAGACAGACTGAGGGGACAGGAGGGAGGAAATCAGCAGCAGGGAATGCCTATGGAGGAAGACCAGCCTGCCATGGAAGCAGGGTGCTATTGCTGAGTCACATGCAGGGGGAGGAGCCACTATTGTAACCTCTCTCCCCCCACATGCTGGCGCCTGCCAACAACAATAAAAGATGTCCTCTCAAGATTGGCTCTCACATGCCAGTTGCTGAGCAATAAAAAAAGCCCCCTCAAGGCTGGCCTTCATGTGCCTTATGCTGGGCACCAGAAAAGGCCCTCACTAGGACTATATCTCTTGTTCCTGTGGCGCTAGCTTCCCTGTGCATTTGGTGCCACCAGGGCTCCTGTAATCAAAGCACTCATGCCACCTCTGTGCCCTGTCCTCACTGGAGCAGACCCAGGAGCTCCAAGGCAGCCTCAGGACCAGACTACTGTGGGTGGACCACATGCAAAGATGGGGATAAAACCAAAGCTGAAACCAAGGAGCAGGGCGACTAAGGAAGAAGATCAAAAATATTTCCATCAGCTGTAGAAGCTGAAGATTAAATCCTCACATTCAGCTAGGTAGACACTGGGTCTGTATAATACCTGAGTAGACAAAGAGTGTTCCCACAAATGAAAACGGTCTAGCTCTGACAGCTGTGGACATTGGGGCAAGCACCCACAGGAATTGGGCCAGATCAGCATCTGCGTGTTCCCCACAGGGCCCAGAGCAGGTTCAGAGACCATCCCAGAGGCAGAAGAGAGCCTCTTGGGGAGGCAGAGTTGGGCTGTGGATCACGGCATGTGCAAGGACACTTAGAGCGAAGACCCCAGGGAAACATAATTATTACTATAAATTTTATTATGTTTTGATTCATTCTGTTGTTCGTTCTGGCTTTTCTTTTCTTTGTTTGTTTGTAGTTGTTCTTTTAGGTATTTTTGTTATTTAGTCTTTTGGGATCTTCGTGTTTTATAACATACTTTTTCTTTTTTTATATATTTCTATTTTTACTTCACTTTTCTATTGTTCTGTGTTCTTTTCCCTTGTATTTTTTCTTTAATATATTTTTACTTTTTTATATTTCCATTTCTACTTTGCTATTCTGTTGTTCTGTGTTTTCTCCCTTTTTACTTTATTTTATTTAATCATTTTTATCAGTTTGTTCTGTTTCCTTGCTTTATTCTTCAGTTGGCACACTGCTTTGGTTTTGTATTTAGGTTTTGTGTTTTTGTTGGTTGTGATGCTAATTGTTTGATTTCATTTTGGGGTTCTTCTGTTTGTCTGGTTGTTTTCTTGCTTTTTGTTTTATTTGGTTCTTTTGTTTGTTTGTTTGTTTATCTGTGTATTTTATTTCCTTGTTTCTGTTTTTGTTTGATTTTGTTTATACCATTTCCTGGGGTTTTGTTTGTCTTTATTTTTTCTTTCTTTAATATAAAGTTTATGTTTCTATTTCCACTTTGCTTTTCTGTTGTTCTGTCTTCTTTCCCCTTTCTTTTTTTCTATTTTTCAAATCATTTTTCTCAATTTGTTTTGTTTCCTTGCTTCATCCTTCATTTGGCACTCTGCTTTGTTCTTTTTTTGTTTTGTGTTTTTGGTAGTTTTCCTTT
Source organism: Orcinus orca (assembly GCF_937001465.1). Taxonomy (NCBI): domain Eukaryota; kingdom Metazoa; phylum Chordata; class Mammalia; order Artiodactyla; family Delphinidae; genus Orcinus; species Orcinus orca. The sequence continues at coordinate 76,453,849 of NC_064580.1, forward strand.
TAAGTGTTTGATTACATTCATGTATTCTTTTGTTTGTCTGATTGTTCTCTTGCTTTTTGTATTATTTAGTTCTGTTTTTGTTTCTTTTCTGTGTGTGCTTGTTTCTATATTTGTTTCTTTGATTTTACTTTTTACCATTTGTCTGGAGTTTTTTTAGTTATGTTTTTTATTTAATCCTTTTTTTTTTTGTGGTACGTGGGCCTCTCACTATTGTGGCCTCCCCAATTGCAGAGCACAGGCTCCAGATGTGCAGGCTCAGTGGCCATAGCTTATGGGCCCAGCTGCTCCACACCATGTGAGATTGTGCCAAACTGGAGCACAAACCCGTGTCCCCTGCATCAGCAGGCGGGCTCTCAACCACTGTGCCATGAGGGAAGCCCTTTAATCCTTTTTATTGCAAGGATGAGTGATTTGTGGGGTCTTGGTTCCTAGACAGGAAGTCAGACCTGAGGCTCTGGGGTGGGAGCACTGAGTCCAGGATACTGGACCACTAGAGAATTCCAGGCCCCAGGGAAGATTAATCAATGAGACCTGTCACGGAGGCCACTATTTGAATCCAAGACCTGGCTCCACCCAACTGCCTGCAGCTCACAGCATTGGACGCCTCACACCAAACAACAAACAAGACAGGAATACAAACACACCCATCAGCACACAGACTACCTAAAGTCATACTAAGCTGACAGGCATCACAAAACACACCAGGTGACATGGCCCTGCTCATCAAAGGGAAAAGATGCAGCTCTGCCCAACAGAATGAAGGCACAAGTCCCTCCCATCAGGAAAATTATGCAAGACACTGAGCAAACCTCACCACTGAGGGTAGAGAACAGAAGAAAGAGGAAATACAACCCTGCAGCCTAGGGTAAGGAGACCTCAAATACTGTAAATTAGAGAAAAAGAGATGACAGAGCAATATCTTGGAGGCAAATGAGCAAGATAAAACCTCACAAGACCAAATGAATGAAGAGGAAATAGGCAAACTACCTGAAAAAAAATTCAGTCATAACAGTAAAGATGATACAAAATCATGTAAATAGAATAGAAAAAATACAAGAAAATTTAACAAGGACCTAGAAGAAGTAAACAACACACAAATAATAATAAACAATACAATAACTGAAATTTAAAATACTCTAGAAGGAATCAATAGCAGAATAACTGAGGCAGAAAAACGGATAAGTGAGCTAGAAGATAGAATGGTGGAAATAACACCTGCAAGCAGAATTTTAAAAAAAGAATGAAAAGAATAGAAGAGAGTCTCAAACAGCTCTGAGACCACATTTAATGCACCAACATTCGAATTATAAGGGTCCCAGAATTGGAAGAGAAAAAGAAAGGGTCTGAGAAAATATTTAAAGGGACTATAGTCAAAAACTTCCCCAACATGAGAAAGGAAATTGTCAATCAAGACCAGGAAGCGCAGAGAGTCCCATACAGGATAAACCCAAGGAGAAACATGCCAAGACACATATTAATCAAGCTAACAAAAATTAAACACAAAGAAAAAATATTAAAAGCAGCAAGGGAAAAGCAACAAATAACCTACAAGGGAATCCCCATAAGGTTAACAGCTGATCTTTCAACAGAAACAATGCAGGCCAGAAGGGAATGGCAGGATATATTTAAAGTGATGAAAGGGAAAAAAATTACAACCAAGATTACTCAACCCAGCAAGGATGTCTTTCAGATTCGATGGACATATCAAAAGATTTACAGGGCTTCCCTGGTGGCGCAGTGGTTGAGAGTCCGCCTGCCGATGCAGGGGACACAGGTTTATGCCCCAGCCTGGGAAGATCCCACATGCCATGGAGTGGCTGGGTTTGTGAACCATGGCCACTGAGCCTGCGCATCTGGAGCCTGTGCTCCACAACAGGAGAGGCCACAAGAGTGAGAGGTCCATGTACCACAAAAAAAAAAAAAAAGATTTACAGACAAGCAAAAGTTAAGACAATCCAGCACCACAAAATCAGCTTTACAACAAATGCTAAAGGTAGTTTTCTAGGCAGGAAACACAAGAGAAGGAAAATGCCTACAAAAACAAATGCAAAACAATTAAGAAAATGGTAATAAGAGAATAGGTATCAAAAATTACCTTAAATGTAAATGGATTAAATTCTCCAACCAAAAGACACAGGTTTGCTGAGTGGATAAAAAATAAGACCTGTATATATGCTGCCTACAAGAGACCCACTTCAAACCTAGGGACACATAGAGACTGAAAGTGAGGGAATGGAAAAAGATATTCCATGCAAATGGAAATCAAAAGAAAGCTGTAGCAGTAATTCTCATATCAGACAAAATAGGCTTTAAAACAAAGCATTTTAAAAGACACAAGGAAGGACATACATAATGATCAAGAGATCAGTCCAAGAAGAAGATACAAAAATTGTAAATAACTATGAACATAACACAGGAGCACCTCAATACATAAGGCAAATGCTAAAAGCTATAAGGGGGGAAATTGACTGTTACACAATACTGGTAAGGGACTTTAACACCCCACTAACACCAATGGAGAGATCATCCAAACAGAATATAAACAAGGAAACACAAGCTTTAAAAGTCACATTAGAGCAGATGGACTTAATCAATATTTATAGGACATTCCATCCAAAAACAACAAAATACATTGTCTTTTGGAATGCCGAAGGAATATTCTCCAGGAAAAATCACATCTTGGTTTACAAAACAAGCCTCAGTAAATTGAAGAAAACTGAAATCAGATCAAGCATGTTTTCCAGCCACAGCATTATAAGATGTTAAATTAATTACAGGAAAAATACTGAAAAAAATATATATATAGGCTAATCACTATGCTACAAAATAACCAAGAGATTACTGGAGAAATCAAAGAGAAAATTTAAAAAATACCTAGAAAAAAATGATAACACAAACACAATGACCCAAAAAATATGGGATGCAGCAAAAGCAGTTCTAAGAGAAAAGTTTATAGCAGTATAATCCTACCTCAAGGAACAAGAAAACTCTCAAATAAAAAAACTAATCTTATGCCTAAAGCAATTAGAAGAAGAACAAATACCCAAAATTAACAGAAGGAAAGAAATCATTAAGAACAGATCAGAAATAAATGAAAAAGAAGTGAAGGAAACAATAGCAAGGATCAATAAAACTAAAGGCTGGTTCTTTGACAAGATAAACAAAATTGATAAACCATTAGCTAGACTCATCAAGAAGAAAAGGGAGAAGACCCAAAGCAATAAAATTTGAAATGATAAAGCAGAAGTAAGCACTGACACTGTAAAAATACAAAGGATCATGAGAGATTATTACAAGAACTATATGCCAATAAAATGGACAACCTGGAAAAAAAATGGACAAATTCTTAGAAAAGCACAACCTACTGAATGAATCAGGAAGAAATAGAAAATATAAACAGACCAATCACGAGCACTGAAATTGAAACAGTGATTAAAAATCTTCCAACAAACAATAGCCCAACACCAGGTGGCTTCACAGGTGAATTCTATCAAAGAGTTTGAGAAGAGCTAACACCTATCCTTCTCAAACTCTTACCAAATATAGCAGAGAGAGGTACATTCCCAAACTCATTCTACATGGCCACCATCACACTGAAGCCAAAACCAAAGACACCACAGAAAAAAGAAAATTACAGGCCAATATAACTGATGAGCATTGACACAAAAATACTCAATGAAACACTAGCAAATAGAATCCAACAGCACATTAAAAGGATCATACCCCATGATCAAGGGGGGTTTATCCCAGGAATGTAAGGATTCTTCAATATACGCAAATCAATAAATGTGATACACCATATTAACAAATTGAATGATAAAAACCATATGCTCATCTCAATAGATGTAGAAAAAGCTTTTGACAAAATTCAACACCCATTAATGATAAAAACTCCCCAGAAAGTGGACATAGAGGGAACATACCTCAACATAATAAAGGCCATATATGATAAACCCTCAGCAAACGTTATTCTCAATGGTGGAAAACTGAAAGCATTTCCTTTAAAATCAGGAAGAAGACAAGGCTTTCCACTGTCACCAATATTATTTATCATAGTTTTGGAACTTTTAGCCATGGAAATCAGAGAAGAAAAAAAATAAAATGAATCAAACTTTGAAAAGAGTAGTAAAAATGTCATTTTCTGCAGATGACATACTATACATTGAAAATCCTAAGGATGTCACCAAAAAATTACTAGAGCCAATCAATGAATTTGGTAAAGTAGCAGGATATAAAATTATTGCACAGAAATCTCTTGCATCCCTATACAATAATAATGAAAAATCTGAAAGAGAAATTAAGAAAACACTCCCATTTACCATTGTAACAAAAGGAATAAAATACCTAGGAATAAACCTACCTAAGGAGGCATATGAACTGTGTGCAGAATACTAAAAGACACTGGTGAAAGGAATCAAAGATGATACAAACAGATGGAGAGATATACCATTTTCTTAGATTGGAAGAATCTACATTGTAAAAATGACTATACTACCCAAAGCAATCAACAGATTCAGTGCAATCCTTACCAAATTCCCAATGGCATTTTTCACAGAACTAGAACAAGAAATTTTACAATTTGTATGAAAAAAAAGACCCAAATAGCCAAAGCAAACTTGAGAAAGAAAAATGGAGCAGGAGGAATCAGGTTCCCCGACTTCAGACTATACAACAAAGCTACAGTAATCAAGAAAATATGGTAGTGGCACAAAAACAGGAATATAGATCAATGGAACAGGATAGAAAACCCAGAGACAGACCCACATATATATGGTCACCTTATTTTTGACAAAGGAGACAAGTATATACAGTGGAGAAAAGACAGCCTCTTCAATAAGTGGAGCTGGGGAACCTGGAGAGCTACATGTAAAATAATGAAATTAGAACACTTCCTAACACCACGTACAACAATAAACTCAAAATGGATTAAAGACCTAAATATATGGCCAGAAAAAAGAACTCTTAGAGGAAAACATAGACAGAACACTCTAGGATATAAATCACATCAGGATCATTTTAGACACATCTCCTAGAGTAATAGAAATAAAAACAAAAATAAGCAAATGGGACCTAATGAAACAAAAGCTTTTGCACAGCAAAGGAAACCATAGACAAGATGAAAAGACAACCCTCAGAATAGGAGAACATGTTAGCAAATGAAGCAACTGAACAATGATTAATATTGAAAACATACAAGCAGCTCATAGAGCTCAATATCAAAAAAACGATCAACCCAATCCAAAAATGGGTGGAAGACCTAAATAGACATTTCTCCAAACAAGACATACAGATTGCAGACAAACACATGAAAAAATTTTCAACATCACTAATCATTAGAGAAATGCAAACCAAAATCACAATTAGGTATCACCTCACACCATTCAGAATGACCATCATCAAACAATCTGGAAACAATAAATGCTGGAGAGGGTGTGGAGAAACAGGAACCTTCCTGCCCTCTTGGTGAGAATATAAATTGCTACAACCACTATGGAGAACAGTATGAAGTTTCCTTAAAAAACTAAATATAGAGCTACCATATGACCCAGCAATCCCATTACTGGGCATATACCCTGAGAAACCCATAACTTAAAAAGGTACATTAAAAAAAAAAAGGTACATGTACCATAATGTTCATTGCAGCACTATTTACAATAGCCAGGACATGGAAGCAACCTAAATATTCATTGACAGCTGAATGGATAAAGAAGATGTGTTGCATATATACAATGGAATATTACTCAGCTATAAAAAGGAAAAAAATTGAGTAACTTGTAGTGAGGTGGATGGATCTAGAGTCTGTCATACCGAGTGAAGTAAGTCAGAAAGAGAAAAACAAGTACCATAAGCTAATGCATATATAAGGAAGCTAAAAAATCGGTACTGTTGGGGCTTCTCTGGTGGCGCAGTGGTTGAGAGTCCACCTGCCAATGCAGGGGACACAGGTTTGTGCCCCTGTCCGGGAAGATCCCACATGCCACCGAGCTGCTAGGCCTGTGAGCCATGGCTGCTAAGCCTGCATGTCCAGAGCCTGTGCTCCACAACGGGAGAGGCCACAGCAGTGAGAGGCCCATGTAACGCAAAAAAAAAAAAAAAAAAAAAAAAAAAAAAGCACTGTTGAACCTAGTGGAAGGGCAGGATTATTATTATAGAAGTAATAATATCTAAAATAAAGATAGCCAAAAACATTTTGGTGAGGTCTTTAGCTAGTTTCAGATCATCATAACAGTATTTTTATATTTGAAATATATCCATTAATTCATTGTACGGTTTAAGTCTTAAAATTACTGGCATGAGGGATTGATCAAGATAGTGGAGTAAGAGGATGTGGAACTCACCTCTCCCCATGAACACATCAAAGTACATCTACATGTGGAACAATTCTCACTGAAAACTAACTAGAGACTGGCAAAAATATTCCTGTATAACCAAAGCTGTAAGAAAAATACACATGGAACCAGGTAGAAAAGAGAGAGAAGTAATGAGGTTGGGACGGAAATCAGGGAAGAAAGGAGAATACGTGGGTGGAAATCCATCCTGTGGAGTAAGAAGTTCGAGCCACGTATTAGATGCCCCAGTCCTGGGCTTGAACACATGGAAGGTGAGCCTCCTTAGCAGGTTGGAGGTACACTGGGACTAATATGAGGTATGTGGGAAGAGTGGACTCCACTTATGAGGAGTGTACAAGGCTTTCTTGCTCTTAAGGCAGGAAAGAAACGGCTAATTGAGCATCACTGTAGTGGCTGCCTGGTTTCCCACATGCAACCTGGTTTCCCAGACCCCAGCCTGAGCCTAGCAAAAGCTTGCTTCACCTTGCAGCTCCCCGCTGGAGCGAGGCCTACCATGACTGGGGAGAGAGCTCAGCCATGGGATGCAGAGATGACTCAGTCCCAGGGCTGCATCTGAGAGCAGAGGGGGAGGCCATTGCTGGGGTTTACACAGGCAACCCATCAGGAACAGTCCCAATCTCTGATGGCAGCTAGATCAACACAGCCTTTACCCTGAAACATGCAAAGAGCTCATACAGGCCTTGTGTACCCTGTGGAGTGCCTCTACCGCAGGGCAGGTTTGTCAGAGTAGGGGGAAGTGATCAGCTGTGAGGGACAAATAAGACTCATGCTGGGGGTTACCATTCCTGGGGTTTGCACAGGAGGCATGTCAGAGTCAGCCTGGATCTCTCTCTGGGACTGGCCCACAGAAGCCTGCACCGTGTCACAAGCTGAGAGCCAGCATTGGTCCCACTTGCTCTAGCAATATTCCCCTCTGGGGCAAGTGGACTGGTGCTGGGAGATAGGAGAGCACACATTTAAAGGGAACAGAGCCAGCTAAGACTCAACCCTCAGGGCTTCTGATCCATCAGTGTGGGATCCAAACTCACCCATGATAGTGAGGAGATGGCCACTGACCAGAGGGAAAGCCCTGCCTTATACTGTAAGTCCCCTACATACAAATGAGTTCCATTCCAAGAGCACATTCATAAGTCCAATTTGTTCATAAGTCTAACAAAGTTAGCCTAGATACCAACTAACACAATTGGCTATCTAGTACTGTACTGTAACAAGTGTACATTCCCATCTTTGAAAGTTTGCAACTAGAAGGTTTGTATGTACGGGACTTACTGTATACAAAAATCAACTGAGTTTCAATTCACTAGCAATGAACAATATGAAAATGAAATTAAGAAATAATTCCATCTGCAGTATCATAAACAAAATACTTAGGAATACATTTAGTCAAGGAGCCACAAGACATACTGTGAAAATTAAAAACATTGTTAGGATAAATTAGAGAATATTTAAATAAATGGAATGACATCCTGGGTTCATGGATTGGAAAACTTAATATTGTCGTGATGGCAAAGAGGGAAGACATGACTTTTGTTCACATCAAATCTATCTCTCTCACCAAATGCACTGGGCACACAAAGATTATATAGGGATGCTCACACAAAAGGACACCTCTTCAAGACCACAATAGGTAACTGTTTCACCTAATTTCATAGAGACAAAGAAAGATAAGCAAAATGAAAAGACAGGGATTTTCTCAATTGAAACAGCAAGAGAAAAGCTCTGAAAAAACAACTAATGAAACAGAAATAAACAATTAACCAGATACAATATTTTAAGTATTAGCAATAAGAATGATAACAGAATTAGGGAAAAGAATAGACAAACAGTGAATTTTAACAAAGAATTAGGAAATATAGAAAAAAGCCAGTTAGAACTAAAAAATACAAACACTGAAATGAAAACACACTAGAAGGATGAATAGCAGACTAAGTGTTACAGAAGAATGCATATGTGATATGGAAGTTACAGTAATGGAAATCACCCAATTAGAACAACAAAAAGAAAAACAAACTAAAAAAAAGAGATAACCCTTGGATTATACAGGTCCCCGAAGGAGAAGAAAGAGAAGGGGGTCAAAGATATATTTGATGAAGTATAGCATTCCTATACACTAGCAACAAAAGATGAGAAAGAGAAATTAAGGAAACTATCCTACTTACTACTGCAAAAGAAGAATAAAACACCTAGGAATAAACCTACCTAAGGAGGCAGAACACCTATACTCAGAAAACTGTAAGATACTGATGAAAGAAACATGACAGAAACAGATGGAGAGATATACCATGTTCTTGGATTGGAAGAATCAATATTGTGAAAATGACTATACTACCCTAAGCAGTCTAAAAATTCAAGGCAATCCCTGTCAACTTACCAATGGCATTTTTCACAGAATTAGAAACAAAATTTTTACAATTTGTATAGAAACACAAAAGACCTCAAACAGCTAAAGCAATCTTGAGAAAGAAACATGGAGCTGGAGGAATCAGGCTCCCTGACTTCAGACTGTACTACAAAGCTGCAGTAATCAAAACAGTATGGTACTGGTACAAAAGCAGAAATATAGATCAAAGGATTAGGATAGAAAATCCAGAGATAAAACCTTGCACCTATGACCACCTAATCTATGACAAAGGAGGCAAGAATATACAATGGAGAAAAGGGAGCCTCTTCAATAAGTGATCCTGGGAAAACTGGACTGCTACATATAAAAGAATGAAATTAGAACACTCCCTAAAACCATACACAAAAATAAACTCAAAATGGATTAAAGACCTAAAGGTAAGGCCAGGCACGGTAAAACTCTTAGAGGAAAACATAGGCAAAACTCTCTTTGATGTAAATCAGAGTAATGAAAATAAAAACAAAAATAAACAAATGGAACCTAATTAAACTTCAAAGATTTTGTGTTACAATGTAAACCATAAACAAGACGAAAAGACAACCCTCAGAATGGGAGAAAATATTTGCAAACAAAGCAACTGACAAGGGCTTAATATCTAAAATATACAAACAGCTCATGCAGCTCAATATCAAAAAAAGAAACAACCCAATCAAAAAATGGGTGGAAAACCTAAATAGACTTCTATCCAAAGAAGACACAAAGATGTTCAAGAGGCACATGGAAAGATCCTCAGCATCACTAATTATTAGAGAAATGTAAATCAAAAGTACAATGAGGTACCACCTCACACAGATTAGAATCTCTATATGAGATTTATATTTAAAGTGGCTTTCTGGTTGACAGATTATAGTTGGGTTGCATTTTTTATCCACTCTAACAATCTCTGTCTTTTTATTGGTGCATTTAGACCATTGACATTTTAAGTGATTATTGATATAATTGAATTAGTATCTACTATATTCATTACTGGTTTATATTTGTTGAATTTCTCTTTTATTTCTATTTTTTTCTTTCACTTTTTCTGCCTCTTGTAATTTTAAGTTATTGTTTCATATGATTCCAATTTCTCTCCTTTCTTAGGATATCAGTTACACTTTTTAAAAGATTTTTTTTAGTGGTTGCCTTAGAATTTGCAATATACATTTACAACTAAAGTCCACTTTTAAATGACACAGTACAATTTCACAGGTAATATGTGGACCTTATAATAATAATAATATAATCCTAATTCCTTCCTCCTTTCCTTATATCATTGCTGTCATTTATTTCACTTATATATAAGAATATGTAAATATATGTATATGTGCGTGTGTGTGTGTGTGTGTATATATATATATATATATATGATACTTAAAAATACCTAATCAAATACATTGGTGTTATTGTTATTTTGAACAAACTGTTATCTGATAGGTCACTTAAGAATAAGAAAAATAAAAAAAATTATTTTACCTTCACTTATTTCTTCTTCAGTGCCCTTCCTTTCTTTATGTAGATCTTAGTTTCTGACCTATATTAGTTTCGGTTTTTCTAAAGAATTTCTTTTAATACTTCTTGCAAGACAGGTCTACTGACAACAAATTCCCTACATTTTGTTTGTCTGAGAAAGCCTTTATTTCTCTTTCCACTTTTTGAAGGATAATTTAGCAGGATACAGAATTTAGTTTGGTGGGTATTTTTCCTCTCAACATTTTAAATATTTTACTCCACACTCTTCTTACTTGCCTTGTTTCTGAGGAGAAAAAGTAGTTATTATATATTTTTCTTCCTCTATACATGTTTTTCCCTCTGGCTCCTTTCAGAATATTTTCTTTATCTTGGATTATGTGTAATTTGAAAATTATATGCCTATGTGTAAATATTTTGTAGAATTTATTCTGCTTAATATTCTCTGAGTTTCCTGGATATGTGTTTTGCTGTCTAATATTAATTTGGGGAAATTCCCAGTTATTATTGATTCAAATACTTTTTCTGTTCTTTTCTTTTTTTCTCTTTCTGAAATTTCAGTTATGTTATACATTTTGTAGTTGTCCCATTGTCCTTAAATATTCTGCTTTTTTGTTTGTTTCAGTTCTTGTTCTCCTTTTTTTTTTTTTTTTTTTTGGATTTTGAGGATTCTGTTGCTATATGCTGTAGCTCAGAGATTCTTTCCTTAACCATATTCAGTCTACTAATAAGCCCATCGAATGTCTTCATCATTTATGTTACAGTATATTTTACCTTTACCATTTCTATTTGGTTCTTTCTTAGGATTTCCGTCTGTATGCTTACACTTCACTTCTGTTATTGCATGTTGTTCACTTTAATCTTTAGAGCCCATAGCATATTAATTACAGTTGTTTTAAACTCCCAAACTGATACTTCCAACATCTTTGCCATGTCTGGTTTTGATGGTTTTTGGTCTCTTCAAAAATTTGTTTGGCTTTTGGTATGCTTTATAATTTTTTCTTGAAAGCCAGATGTGATGTAGAGGCATACATCAGAGGTATTGTGGGTTTTGTTCCAGACCAATGTTATAACGTGAATACTGCAATGAAGCAAGTCACACAAATTTTTTGGTTGCCCAGTGCATATAAAAGTTTACACTATACTATAGTCTATTAAGTGTGCAATGGTTTATGTCTATAAAAAGTACATACCTTAATTAAAAAACACTTTATTGCTAAAAAATGCTAACCATCAACTGAACCTTCAATGAGTCATAATCTTTTTGCAATAGTAAGATCAAAGATCACTAACCACTTCACCATAACAAATATAATAACAATGAAAAAGTTTGAAATATTGTGAGAATTAGCAACACGTGACACAGAACACAAAGTTGAGCAAATGTTCTTTAAAAACTTTGCACTGATAGCCTTGCTTGATGCAGGATTGCCACAAACCTTCAATTTGTTTAAACACACACACACACACACACACACACACACACACACAATATTTGCAAAGTGCAATAAAGTGAAGAAGAGTAAGATGAACTATGCCTGTACTGGGTAAAAGAAACAGCTATAAACAGGCTTTTTTTTTAAACATCTTTATTGGTGTATAATTGCTTTACAATGGTTTGTTAGTTTCTGCTTTATAACAAAGTGAACCAGTTATACATATGTTCCCATATCTCTTCCCTCTTGCGTCTCCCTCCCTCCCACTCTCCCTATCCCACCCCTCCAGGCAGTCACAAAGCACCGAGCTGATCTCCCTGTGCTATGCAGCTGCTTCCCACTAGCTATCTACCTTACGTTTGGTAGTTTATATATGTCCATGCCTCTGTCTCGCTTTGTCACAGCTCACCCTTCCCCCTCCCCATATCCTCAAGTCCGTTCTCTAGTAGGTCTGTGTCTTTATTCCTGTCTTACCCCTAGGTTCTTCATGACATTTTTTTCCTTAAATTCCATATATATGTGTTAGCATACGGTATTTGTCTTTCTCTTTCTGACTTACTTCACTCTGTATGACAGACTCTAGGTCTATCCACCTCATTACAAATAGCTCAATTTCATTTCTTTTTATGGCTGAGTAATATTCCATTGTATATATGTGCCACATCTTCTTTATCCATTCATCTGATGATGGGCACTTAGGTTGTTTCCATCTCCGGACTATTGTAAATAGAGCTGCAATGAACATTTTGGTACATGACTCTAGTAACAACTGACACTGCAGAAATACAAAAGATCATGAGAGATTACTACAAGCAACTCTATGCCAATAAAATGGACAACCTGGAAGAAATGGACAAATTCTTAGAAATGTATAACATTCCAAGACTGAATCAGGAAGAAATAGAAAATATGAACAGACCAATCACAAGCACTGAAATTGAAACTGTGATTAAAAATCTTCCAACAAACACAAGCCCAGGACCAGATGGCTTCACAGGCGAATTCTATCAAACATTTAGAGAAAAGCTAACACCTATCCTTCTCAAACTCTTCCAAAATACAGCAGAGGGAGGAACACTCCCAAATTCATTCTACGAGGCCACCATCACCTTGATACCAAAACCAGACAAGGATGCCACAAAGAAAGAAAACTACAGGACAATATCACTGATGAACATAGATGCAAAAATCCTCAACGAAATACTAGCAAACAGAATCCAACAGCACATTAAAAGGATCATACACCATGATCAAGTGGGGTTTATTCCAGGAATGCAAGTATTCTTCAATATACGCAAATCAATCAATGTGATAAACCATATTAACAAATTGAAGGAGAAAAACCATATGTAAATAGGCTTTTATTAATGTGATGGTGAGGTTTGAGGAGAAGGGAAGCATTCTACTGTCCGATGATTAGGTTGCCGTCTTTCAGTTCACCTACTCCTCTGAACTGTGAACTTCACAATTTTGTATCAGTTTTTTTTCCCACCTTTAGGTTGGACAGGATGGCTACAGTTTTATGGATTTGGCTTATTACCCTTCCCCAGGTCAGTTTGGTGCTGATTATTGTTTAGGTGTGAATAAGGGTTTAGGCTGTGGTTGGCTAGTTTCCCCTGAGGTCAGGCTTGTTAAGAAGAACAGAATGCTGTGTTATATTTCAGAGTGGTTCCTTTTCCTTTCCCCCGCCAGAAGCCTAAGGGAATTTTTCTCTGATACTTACTCTGGGAACCTGGTTGAGCTCCTGGAAATATATCTCACAATACTGTGGGCCACCCCCATAACTGAGCCCCTACTGGAGTTTTTAACTCTTGAATTGCCTGCACTGAGCATCCACAGCATTCTTCAATTCTTACAGTTCAGGTTTCCCTACGCTGGAACTTGTTTCCATTGTTATTTCTACTCATGAGTCTCTGCTTCCATAAGCTATCTCTCCCTGTCTTCACCTGTCTGCCTCTCCAATCTTGGGGTCAGTGGTTTGTCCTGTGCCTTCACTTCTTTTACGGATGCAAGAAATGTTATTGATTTTTACATCTGTTCAGCTTTTTACTTGTTCTTAAGACAAAGTGGTGATGTCCAAACTTCTTATGTGCAGAACTGGAAATGGGCAGTCCAATATTGAGTTTTAAAAGTCTTTAAAGTCCTGTATCAAATGAGTGATGGGCAAAATGCTCTCTATGTCTCTGACTTGTGTTTTCATTCTTTTAACAGTATCTTTCAAAGAGCAGAGTTATTAATTTTAATGAAGTCCAATTTATAAAGTTTTATAACTTTATTTTTTAACATCTTTATTGGAGTATAATTGCTTTAAAATGCTGTGTTGGTTTCTGCTTTATAGCAAAGTGAATCAGCTATACATATACATATATCTTCATAACTCCTCCCTCTTGCATCTCCCTCCCACCTTCCTTATCCCACCCCTCTCTGTGGTCACAAAGTACCAAGCTGATCTCCCTGTGCTATACAGCTGTTTCTCACTAGCTATCTATTTTACATTTGGTAGTGTATATATGTCCATGCCACTCTCTCACTTCGTCCCAGCTTACCCTTCACCCTCCCTGTGTCAAGTCCATTCTCTACATCTGCATCTTTATTCCTGTCCTTCCCCTAGATTCTTCAGAATCTTCTTTTATTTTTTTTTAGATTCCATATATATGTGTTAACATACGGTATTTGTTTTTCTCTTTCTGACTTCACTCTGTATGACAGACTCTAGGTCCATCCACCTCACTACAAATAACTCAATTTCGTAAAGTTTTATAATTTTAGATCTTACATTTAGTTCTATGATCCATTTTAAGTTATGTTTGTATATGTTATAAAATATGGATTAAATTTTATTTTATTTTATTTTGTGTACATGGATATTCAACTGATCCAGCACCATTTGTTGAAAACACTAAATTTTCTCTATTGACTGATATTGGCACTTTGTCAAAAATCCATTTATCATATATTCTTAGGTCTATTTCTGGACTCTCTGTTATGTTCTATTGATATATTTATCTATCTTTATACTAATACTTTACTGTCTCAATTATTGTAAGATTGTAATAAATGTTGAATTCTGATAGTGTTAGTTTTACTAATTCATTATTATGTTAAACTTTGCTTGGCTATTTAAGTTCTTTGAATTTCCATATGAACTTTGGAACAAGCTTATCAGTTTCTACAGAAAGACTTGTTAAGATTTTGATAGAAATTGTATTGAACCTAGAGATAAATTTGGAAATACTTAACAGCATAGGAATATTGAGTCCTCATTTCCATTAGTACTTTATATTTCTCCATTTATTTCTTTAATTTTTATTAATGTTTTGTAGATTTCAATGTGTGACATTTTCACATATTTTGTAATATTTATTCCTAGGTATTTCACATTTTATTCTACTTTAAATTGTATTTTAAATTCATTTTCCAGTGGTTCATTGATAGTATACAGCATTTCAATTTATTTTTTGTATGTCGATCTTGAATCCTGCAACTGTGCTACTCTCACTAATAAGATCTAGCAACTTTGTTTGTTTGTTTGTAGATTCTATAGAATCTGTGAATACAGATAGCTTTACTTACTTTTCTTCCAATCCGGAGCCTTCTTCCCCATCTTTTCTCTTGCATTATTTCATTGGCTGGAGCTTCCAGCACAATGTTAAATAGAAGTGGTGAAAGTGGACATCTGCCTTGTTTCTGATTTTAGTTGAAAACATTCACCTTTTCCCCAGTAATTATATGTTATCTGTAGTTTAGTTGAGAATTTTAATCAGGGATTGATGTTAGATCTTCCTGTATCTATGTTGATCATTTTTTTCTGCTTTATTCTGTTAATATGTTGAATTTCATTGATTGATTTTTTTTTAAGGATTTCCTCTGGTGGTGAGGTTGAAGGTTGAGTCTCTGAACACTGCTATCTCAATATTTATTTGTCACTTAATACTAATTGGAAATTTTCACAAAACGCACAAAGCTAAGAGGACAACAGAGATTCTGAAAGGAGAGAGAGTCCTGATGAGCACTACAGGCAGGAGCAAGAGCTTCTCCCACCAAATGCTCCATCTCAGATACCTTGGTTTAATCTATGTTCCTGACCCACACACCACAACAGAACTTTTTCTATTCAGGATTAAGGGATTTGAACTCCCTCTAGAGGCTGAAGTGTGCCACTAAGAGCAAGTCTGTACAATACTAAATGCCATATGTGTTGAAAGAAAGCCAAGTGTGAAAAGCTGTGAGAATAATGAAGAGGCAGTTATTGGGTCTAATGCAATACAGGCATACCTCAGTGATATTGTGAGCTCAGTTCCAGACCACTGCAATAAAATGAATATCAGAAGAAAGTGAGTCACAGAAATTTTTTGGTTTCCCTGTGCATATAAAAGTTATGTTTAGACTTTACTGTAGTCTATTAAGTGGACAATAACATCGTGTCTAAAAAATGTACATACTTTAATTTAAAAATACTTTATTGCTAAAAAAAATGCTAACCGTCAACTAAGCCTTCCATAAGTCACAACCTTTTTGCTCATGGACAATTTGATAAATTGCTAGAATTACCAAAATATGGCACAGAAACATGGAGTGAGCAAAGGCTGTTGGAAAAATGGCACCAATAGACTTATTTGATTCAGGGTTGCCGTAATCGTTTATTTTGTAAAAAAAATGCAATATCTGCAAAGTGCAACAAAATAAGGTATGCCTATAACTTTTAAAAGGCTTTGTATAGAAGGTAACAGAGTGATTGAAAGAATGAGCATATGAGTGTTGCATTGCTCTAGTTCATACTTGATTGCACAAATTTTCTTATTCTGAATGCTTGAAAATACACATAAACTATAGGGTGCATATTTCTATTTGGGAAATGAGACATTTCTTGGTTCTCTTTCTGGATTTTCTCTAAGTTTCTTATTGCCATTCCTGGCTGGCGTCTGTGCAGAAATGCTTAGCTCTTCCTGAGACATGGTGTATGATACTAGTCCCTTTGAGTCTCTGTTGGACAGGCACATGTCTGCAATCTTCCAAAGGATTTTGAAGCCCCTACATGCCCCCAATACAGGATCAGGTATTTTGACATAGAATAACAAGTTAGACCTCTATCTCCTCTGCCTACATTTCCTCCATATTAGCTTTAAAAAGGGTGATGGTATTTAGGAGGAAGGAGCCACCCAACAAGAAGCACAAAGTGATTCTTTCCTTCAACACTGGGAAGTAATGGGTTTACTTTGAATCTTCTGTGCTGGTGGCAGGTGATGATCAAGGATTTAAATTACTTTCCAAGTTATTTTTAATGAAACTCTTGCTCCAAGGGTTAAGAAATCTCCCTCTCTAATTGATGTCTTTATTCAGTGGCTGCTTGTAATCAAGACAATTTTACTTAAAAGGTATAGAATCTGGTCTTATTATTGGCATTAGAAGATTTTGTTTTGTAATTACCCGTCAGTGAATCTATAACCACTAGATCTCATACAGAAAAAAAAAGAAAGACAGACATTTTAGTGCAAGCCATGCTTATCCACCAAGAAATCTCTGTGTTGTGCTGTTTGCAGCAAGAAATACCATTGGTTTTTCCTCTTTGGAGTTTTATCGTGTCCTATTCCATTTATTTTATAATGAAATTATTGGTTATATTCATTCTAGAAAGTTTTGTAAACAATGACCTGAGGATACAGATCTAGGCAAACAAACTGTTGAATTTAAGACAATATGATGAGGAACACTTGGGGAGAACATACATCAGAGGTCAGAAAAATTTTCCATTTAAGGGTTAGATAGAAAATATTTTAAGTTTTGTAACCCATATGATCTTTGTTACAACTATTCAACTCTGTTCTTATGATGTGAAATCAGCCATGAGCAACACATAAATGATAAGCCTGACATTTTCTAAGAAAATTTTAATTTATTTATGGACATCAAATTTGAATTTTTATATAATTTTCGCCTGCTACAAAAATATTCTTTTTTGATTATTATTCAAGCATTAACAAGTGTAACAACAAAAAAAAAACATTCTTAGCTCACAGAAAAAGGCAATGGAACAGATTTGGCCAATGGGCTATAGTATGCTGACTTCTAACAAGGACTAATCTCAGGACCCTCTTGCCACTGTTCGAGAAGTGTGTGACAGAGTGGAAGAGAGTATGTTTCTTTGTCTCAGGTGTGACCATATGTATCACTCTCACAGAGGCATTAGTGTTGGTAAAATATTGAAAGATATTTAAATATTAAGACCAGGAGATTTTCTGTACTCCACTCCTCCCATTAGTCACTGTTCCAATGACTAAGCACCATAATATGAGCGAATTCTTCCTGAAGTCTTAATTAAACCCATTGTGCTAGAGGTAAGAATGAATCACCCAAATGAGACCAAACTCCAAACACTAATGCATCTGAATTGTTTCTCCATAAAACTCCATGGCATGGAAAGAGTTTAACTGTAGGTATAAATCATAATAGGAGGGCAGTTTCTTCAGTGTGGGTGTAGATTAGCACAACCCATCTAAATGGGCATTGACATATCAGACTCCTTGTCACCTGGAAAGAATCTTTGTCAAGTTTAGAGTCCACTTTATACTAAAATCTGATGATGAAATGAACTACTTCCAGAGACATGAGCTTCTCACACTGGAAAAAGATATAAATATGGGGAACCCACTGATTGATTTTTATAACCATATACCTCAAAAAGACTTCTACGTCATGGCAAAAATAAATGTCTTTGTACTGGAGTAGACAATTTGAAATATTTATTTTTGCAGAGGTTAAGTTTTCCTGTAATACTTTTTGTTTAGGATTCTAAGAATGGCCAGAGAAGCTGAGTCTAAAGGTTTCCTTCATATACTTTATCTACTAAAATAATTATTTGAAAATAATAAACAGGATGAAATGTAATAACCAATTACAAATTTCAAAATACTTTGAGAAAAAAATGTAAACTGTGTTTTTATTTAAGGAGATAATTTCATTAATATTATTTTATCTATTTACCTACCTATGTATCTAGCTAGCTACTATAAAATAGTAAATTTTTGAGAATAATTTTATCTTTTAAAACTGATAATTCGGGCTTCCCTGGTGGCGCAGTGGTTGAGAGTCTGCCTGCCGATGCAGGGGACACGAGCGAATGGAGATGGCAGAATAGAAAGACCCTGAGCTCATCTTCACTAACAGGCACACAAAAATCACAACTATCTTCAGAACTATCTTCAGAACAACCATTGACCAAAAAGAGTGGAACCCACCACAAAGATCTTTTATAACTAAAGACATAAATAAGGGATTACAGCAAGATGGGTAGGAGGGGCAGGCTCACATTATAGTCAAGTCCCGTACCCCTGGGTGGGCAACACTCAAGCTGGTAAATGAGTACATTGCAGAGGCTCTCCCAAAAAGGTGAGAGATCTGAGCCCCATGTCAGTTTCCCCAACCTGGGGCTCTTGTACAAGGAAGATGAGCCCCAGAGCATTTGGATTTGGAGGTGAGCAGGGCTTACGTTGGGAGACCCAGAGGACTGGAGGAAATAGAGACTTCACTCTTAAAAGGAGGAGACAAAATCTCACATGCTCTGGGACCAAGAGCAGAAGCAGTAATTTGAGAGGAGCCTCGGTAAGACTTCCTTGCTTATATTGGAGAGTCTTCTGGAAAGGCAGGAGACAACTGCAGCTCACCTTGGGAATATACACACTAGTGGAAGCCATTTTTTTTATCTCTTTCTGACATGTGTACACTAGTGCTGGCAAGCGCCATTGTGGAATCCTTCTTGCTCATTAGCACCAAGACCTGGCCCCACCCAACAGCCTGTAGGTGCCAGTGCTGGGAGACATTGAGCCAAGCAACTAACTGGGTGGGGACACACCCCCACCAATCAACATACAGGCTACCTTAAGACCCCCTGAGTTCAGGGTCATCTCTGGGCATGTCCCTGCCCACGAGAGGACTCAGGACACAGCTACAATCACTGGTGGGCTGGCACCAGCCCTAGAATCCTCTGGGTCCTGGCCTTCCTTCCATGGAGCCTACTCTAGCCTCTGGACAAGGCTAACTCACCAGGGACAGATACCACACTCAGAAAACCACAATCCTACACCTGCAGATCTAGCCTACGCTTCGGCAGGCCAGACCCTGCCCTGGGACCAGCTGAGCTTGGACCCTGACCACTAGTAGGCCAACACATGCTTCAAGACACCCCAGACCATGTCCCTAAATGTGTCAGGAACCTCCCCTTCCCCATGATCCAACACAAACTCTGGGACCACTGGGTCCTGCAACCAGACTCCACAAAACAGCTCTGCCCACCAGTGGACCAGCACTAACCCCAGCACCTGGCTTCACCCATTAGTGGGTAGTCAACAGCCTTGGAGTTTTCTGGACCCTGACTCTGCCCATTAGTGAGCCAGCATAATCTTCCTGGGTTCTGCAGTCAGCTGCCTTGTGACCCAGTCCTGCTAACCAGCAGATTGCCACCTCCACACAAGGCAAGGCCTGGCTACCAACTGAACCAGAGACCAACCAAACCTACCAGACCTCCTCATAGTGAGTATGCCAAAACAGAAGGACACACATAGCACTTATAGAAAGAAGCCCTAGCACATATATCTCAGGTGATGACAGTATAGTGTGCTGCTGGGACACACAGGATGTCTCCTACAAAAGACCACTTCTCCAAGGTCAGGAAATGTAACCAACTTACTAGATGAATAAAAATAAAAAGCAGCATCTTAGGCAAAATGACATAACAGAGGAACATGTTCCAGAAAAAAGAAAAAGGTAGAACACCAGAAGAAGAATGAAGTGTCTAGAGATAAGCAATACACCCAAGAAAGACTTCAGGGTAGTGGTTGTAAAAATGATCAAAGAGCTCAGGAAAAGAATGAGTGCACAAAGCAAGAAGTTAGAAGTTTTTTAACAAAGAGTTAGAAAATATAAACAACCAACCAAAAATGAAAAATACAATAACTGCAATGAAAAATACACTAGAAGGATTCAACAGTAAGCTAAATGATACAGAGGAATAGATCAGTGACCTAGAAGATGAGTAGTGGAAATCACTGATGCTGAACAGAAAAAAGAAACACAGAATGAAAAGGAATGAAGACAGTTTAAGAGACTTCTGGGATGACATCAAGCACACTAATATTTACATTATAGGGGTCCCAGAAAGAGAAGTGAGAGAGAAAGTGAGTGAGATATCTGAATACATAATAGCTGAAAACTTTCCTAACAAGGGAAAGGAAAGTCACCCAAGTCCAGGAAGCACAGAGAGTCCCATGCAGTATTAACTGAAAGAGGAACTCACCAAGACATATTGTAATTAAAAATGGCAAAAATTATAGATGAAGAGAGAATATTAAAAGCAGGAAGGGAAAAGCAATAAATAATATACCAGGGAATGCCCATAAAATTATCAGCAGACTTTTAGCAGAAAATGTTCAAGCCAGAAAGGAGTGACACAATATATTTAAAGTGATAAAAGGGAAAAACTTACAATCAAGGACACCAGCAAGACTCATTTGGACTTGATGGAGAGATCAAAAGCTTTACAAAAGAGCAGAAGTTAAGAGTTCAGCACCACCAAATCAGCTTTACAATAAATATTATAGGAACTTCTCTAAGCAAAAATGAAAATGTCACAACTATAAATAAAAATTACAAAAAAACAGCTCATTGATAAAGGCAAGCATACAGTAAATGAAGGAAATCGTCCATACACAAAGCTAGTAAGAAGGTTAAAAGACAAAAGTAGTAAAATCATCTATATCCACAATAAGAAATTAAGGGACCCAAAAAACAATTAGTTATAAAATGTGATATCAAAAACTATAATTGTGAGGGGAGGAGAGTACAAATGAAGGGCTGTTAAAATGAATTTGAAATTAAGAGATCAGCAACATAATATAATCAGAATATATATAACTTGGTAACTAAAACCAAAGATCTATAATATACAGACTAAAAAGAAAAAGGAATTCTAACATAACATTAAATACAGTCATCAAATAGCAAGAGAAGAGGACAAAGGAAGAAAAAAGGAATAAAAAATATTTATGAAAACAACTCCAAAACAAGTAACAATATGACAATAAGAACATACATATCATTAACTACTGTAAATGTAAATGGACTGAATGCTCAATCAAAAGTTATAGAGTGACTGAATAAATAAGAAAAAAGAAGGCATATATATGTGCTGCCTACAAGAGGCTCACTTCAGATCTAAAGACAGACACAGACTGAAAGGGATGGAATAGAAAAAGTTATTCCATGCAAATGGAAATCAAAAGAAAACCAGGGAAGCAATACATATATTAGGCAAAATAGACTTTACAGTAAAGACTTTAAAGAGACAAAGGAGATTATACAATGATCAAGGGATCAACCAATAATATATAACAAATGTAAATATATATGCACTCAATAGAGGAGCACCTAAATACATAAAACAAATATTTACAGACATAAAGGGAGAAGTCAACAGTAACACATAAGAGTAGGGGACTTTAACAACACACTTACATGTGTGGACATCATCTAGACAGAAAAATCAATAAGGAAACACTGGCCTTAAATAACACATTAAACCAAATTGACTTGATATGTGTATAGAGTGTTCCATCTGAAAGAGCAGAATACACATTACTTTGAAGTGCACATGAAATATTCACCAGGATAGATCACATGCTAGGGCACAAAACAAGCCTTGGTAAATTTAAGAAAATTGAAATCATATCAAGCATCTTTTTCAACCAAAATGCTATGAAATAGATTAACTGAATACATTTATATCTATTAAACAATTCAGTTTTTAGTTACAAAACTTCCCACAAAGAAAACCTCAGTCACAGATGACTTCACTCATAAACTTCACCAAACATTTACAGAAGAAGTAATACAAAAGTATACTTAAACTCTTCTATATAAAGAAAAGGGAATATATTCCATTTCATTCCAGCATTCTCAGAGGCCAGTTAGACTAAAACTAGACAAAGATATTATAAGGAAAAAATACTACAAGATGTTAAAGGAAAACTGTAGTACCCTTCATAAACATTTATGCAAATTTTCTTAACATTTAGAAAATCTAATCACACTATATTTTAAAGTAATAATAGAATATGGCAAAGTCGATTTTATCCCAGAATTTCGGGATGTTATTATTTCCAGCATTTCTGGTGTATGATGAATACTCACTAGTTAATAGTTATTATTAATGGCAACATAGTATTTATCATAAGGTTAATATTCAGCAGGAAATTTAGATATGCTATGTCAATTATTATTTGTGGAGCTATGACAAATTCTTCTCCAACTGAAAGCTTATATTACTGGGTGAAAAGCCTACTGAGGTTTAAAGTCATATGCAACCTTGAAACTGTCCATCTAGGTTGACTTAATAAATTGATCTTAAATACCACAGAAAGAATGTTTTCCTCCTGTTATAAACCATACTGAATGGAGGCCAATATTTTTGTTATATTTTACAGAATTATCAGGGTTTTTGTTTGTTTGTTTGTTTGTTTGTTTTGCATACGCAGGCCTCTCATTGTTGTGGCCTCTCCCGTTGCGGAGCACAGGCTCCGGATGCGCAGGCTCAGCGGCCATGGCTCACGGGCCCAGCCGCTCCGCGGCATGTGGGATCATTTTGGCCAGAAGCAGAAGTCTTATACATTTTTATAAATTGCCTTCTGCTTTCTTAAGATAATAAACAACTAAAATAACAGTTGGTAACCAAGATCAACAGCATGGGAACTGAAAACATTCCACCTAAACATTGGTGAAACAGTGAGAAAAACAAAGATCTAGACTGTTAAAGCAAACTTGATTAAAATCAAATTTTCAGTTTTCCAAGGTTTTCTTTATATTTTGTTGATGTGAAATATCTCACTGAATTAACAATATCTCACTTGCTAAACACTAATCATTATCAAAAATTCATAGGAGAATAGACACCTTCAAAGGATGATATTATGCAACACAATGTTAATAGATTGATAATATGGGTTGTAGAATTTTCTTAGTAAATATTGTCAAATAGTTGCTGCAGAGAAGGTGTTAAAGACACTTTGCTCACCATTTCTTTGTAAAGGTAAGTTTTACCATTTAACTTTTTTTTTCTTTTGTGGTACGCGGACCTCTCACTGTTGTGGCCTCTCCCATTGCAGAGCACAGGCTCCAGACGCGCAGGCTCAGCGGCCATGGCTCACGGGCCCAGCCGTTCCGCAGCATGTGGGATCTTCCCAGACTGGGACATGAACCCGTGTCCCTGCATTGGCAGGCAGACTCTCAACCACTGTGCCACCAGGGAAGCCCTGTAAAGGTAAGGTTTAGAGTATTCTATTTTGCACTCTGAAAATACTTCCATTATACAGCAGGCTGATGTACTCATAGTGTCAATCATGTATAAAAGATACTAAAATCACTGACTATCTCTGGAGCACCCTCTGCTATTCACATAAATCTGCTTGAATATGGAGCAAATACAGGTTTCTTTTAACCAGAAATGGCATAGTAATCATTTTATTAGACATACAGATATTATAAAAGACATGCGGTAGTACAAAAGAATTATCTTTTTAGTGACTAGGTTTTGTTAAAGTAATTTAAAACTTATCCCAACAAATTTGACATTTTATACTGCTGTGAAGAAAGCATGTAAAATGAGTCCATGTTTTAAAACAGCAGGGTAGCTTCCAGTGCAACAATTAACTGGTAACATATGCCACTGCTGCCAAGAGGAGTTTTAATCCCATTAAACATTAATGTAACATTTTTGCTTCTGTCACAATAAGGCAGCCATCTGTGTTTGAACCTGCTGTGAAACTGGGAATATGTTTGCAGAAGGAGAAGAAACAAACAAACAAAAAATGCAAATAGGCAAGAAATGCACATTTATAAAGCTGGTATCTAAAGTAAAGATCTTTAAAAAAACATTATTTATGGAGTTAGATGGCTATATGAGCACTTTTGATCTGCAACTGCTCAACTGCAGCAACTGCTTTTTAAATTTTACATAAATAAGTAGTTTTTGACTGTACTATAGGACACTTATTAATCCATCTATCTGAAGAGTAAAAAGAAGGCAATTTAGTCTAGAACCTTTGTTAATATTTTATAAAACAAGGATTGCAATGCTTGCTTAGAACTGACCTTCGCATATTCAGAAGGAGATAGTGTGGGTGCTTCAAAAGTTGCTAAAATTCAAGTGTAGTACGACTACATTTTAGAGACTTCTTAGAAAGTCAATGATCCAAAATACATGAAGGAAAAAGTGTTAGCTTACAGTTAACAGTGTTTCCTAGTCACAAATGTTCACTTGAGCCCTAGGATGCTGAAACGGTAGCTTTTGAATTGTTACTAATTTGTGTACACTGTATAAGGCATGAGAATGCTCCTTCTTATATTTCACTGAATTTATTTCACTTTGATGAAAGCCAGTGTGCTATATTGAAATAAATATAGTACAGAGTTAGAACATCACAAACCCTAGGTTCTAGGATTTAGCTTCTCTACCATATGAAAATATAAAATAAGTTAAGTACCCTGAACCTCTTTCTTCAGTTACAAAAGAAATTGACAAATGTTTCGTTTTTAATTTTTTTTCACTAGTTTAATTCTGCAACCAATAACTCACACAAGTGCACAACATGTAAAATCCATAAAGAGCAATCTTCTTTTATAAAATAGAATTAGTAGGCCCAGAAGCTCTTCTACCTCAGAGTGCATGAGGAAGTAGTTAGAAAACACATCAAGTTGAAAAACTGCATATTAGTGAAAGAAAAAGTAGTTAATTTGTTGGGAAATGTGTGTCTGATCATAAGATCATAGAAAAATATAATTACTATTAATAGGATAGAAAAGTATAGTACAGATTCCAAGAGAAAAAAAAGAATAAAAAAGAAGTTGACTAAAGCATGAAAATAAATATAAGAAGGAGAAATAATTAAAAAGCAATACAAAATTAATAACAAAATATAGAAGTATTAAAAATTCGATATAGGTATAACTTGGAGATATTGTGGGTTCAAATCCAGACCATCTGGATAAAGCAAGTCACACAAATATGTTGCTTTTCCAGTGCACATAAAAGTTATGTTTACACTGTATTAAAATTTATTGAAATTGTAGTAGCATTATGGCTAAAAAAATGTACATAACATATTTTAAAATAATGTTGCTGGGAAATGGTGTCAATAGAGTTAGTGCAGGGTTGCCACAAACATTCAACATGTAAAAAAGGTAGTATCTGTGAAGCACAATAAACTGAAGTGCAGTAAAATGAGGTATGCCTGTACTCTTCAGAGTAGGATAACTGGAATTGTAATCTCCACAATTCATCTATAATGTCCATTATTTAAAAATAAATTATGAAACATGTTAATCTGCATGAAAATGTGACATATAATTAAGAGAAATGAACAATAAAGCTACTCAAAATAAGCCAAATGTTGCAATTAGCAAATACTTAAAACAGATATTTTATTTATTTATTTATTTTGTATTTTTGTTCTTTTTTTTTTTTCTTAAGCAAGAAAAAAAACAATTTCTGTACAGATTCTTGAGAATAATATCAGTCACTATTTCACTCAGTATAAAGTTTTAATGTCTAAGATCCATAAAACTTTGTTAGATATTTTCCAATAACCTGTTTATTTATTTAAATGCTAATACATTTTAAACCATTGTTCTTCACCAGAGTTTCTTGGAATTAATAATTACAAAAAGTAATTGTAAAGTATAGATATTCAAATGCTGGTTGAGACAAGTACTCAGGCTGTCCCTCTGACATAGGCTAGAAACATATGCAGGTGTCTCAAGAGCTTCTTCCATTGAAGAAAAATTTACTCAGATTAGATATAAATAATGCTGAATTAACTATAAAGGATCAATCTTACTGTGAAGAATGAACATGCCATATTTCTGTGGTTAGAAGTAGACATTATCCATGCACCCGAACATAATAAGCAGAATCATGAATATGAGGGAATTCTGTGTTAAAAAATTACTAAAGGGACTCCTGAAGATTTTTTTTTCTATTTTATTTTTTAACATCTTTATTGAGGTGTAATTGCTTTAGAATGGTGTGTTAGCTTCTGCTTTACAACAAAGTGAATCAGCTGTACATATACATATACATATACACCATATCTCTTCTCTCTTGCCTCTCCCTCCCAGCCTCCCTATCCCAACCCTCTAGGTGGTCACAAAGCACCAAGCTGATCTCCCTGTCCTATGTGGCTGCTTCCGACTAACTATATATTTTACATTTGGTAGTATAGGTAAGTCCATGCCACTCTCTCACTTCGTCCCAGCTTAGCCTTCCCTCTCCCTGTGTCCTCAAGTCCATTCTCTATGTCTGCATCTTTATTCCTGTCCTGCCCCTAGGTTCTTCATAACCTTTTTTTTTTAGATTCAATATATATGTGTTAGCATACGGTATTTGTTTTTCTCATTCTGACTTACTTCACTCTGTATGACAGACTCTAGGTCCAACCACCTCACCACAAATAACTCAATTTCATTTCTTTTTATGGCTGCATAATATTTCATTGTATATATGTGCTACATCTTCTTTATCTATTCATCTGTTGATGGACACTTAGGTTACTTCCATGTCCTGGCTATTGTAAATAGAGCTGCAATGAACATTGTGGTAGATGACTCTTTTTGAATTATGTTTTTCTCAGTGTATATGCCCAATAGTGAGATTGCTGGGTTGTATGGTAGTTCTATTTTTATTTTTATTTTTTAAGGAACATCCAAACTGTTCTCCATAGTGGCTGTATCAATTTACATTCTCACCAACAGTGGAAGAGGGTTTCCTTTTCTCCACAGCCTTTCCAGCATTTATTGTTTCCAGATTTTTTGACGATGGCCATTCTGACTGGTGTGAGTTGACAACTCATTGTAGTTTTCACTTGCATTTCTCTAATGATCAGTGATGTTGAGCATCCTTTCATGTGTTTGCTGGCAATCTGTATATCTTCTTTGGAGAAAAGTCTATTTAGTTCTCCTGCCCATTTTTGTGTTTCTTTGTTTTGTGTTTTTTAAATAAATTTATTTATTTAAATTATTTATTTTTGGCTGCATTGTGTATTCATTGCTGTGCGTGGACTTTCCCTAGTTGTGGAAAGCAGAGGCTACTCATCATTGTGGGTCACAGGCTTCTCATTACAGTGGATTATCTTGTTGAGTGGCACAAGCTCTAGTTGCACAAGCTTCAGTAGTTGTGACATGTGGGCTCAATAGTTGTGGTTCATGGGCTTGGATAGAAGGCTCAGTAGTTGTGGTGCATGGACTTAGTTGCTACGCGGCCTGTGGGATCTTCCCGGATGAGGGCTCAAACCCATATCCCCTACATTGGAAGATGGATTCTTAACCACTGTGCCACCAGGGAAGCACTTCTGTCCATTATTGGATTGGGTTGTTTGTTTCTTTCATATTGAGCTTCATGAGCCGCTTGTATATTTGGGAGATTAGTCTTTTGTCAGTTGCTTCATTTGCAAATATTTTCTCCCATTCTGAGGGTTGTCTTTCTGTCCTGTTTATGGTTTCCTTTGCTGTGAAAAAGATTTTAAGTTTCATTAGGTCCCATTTGTTTATTTTTGTTTTTATTTCCATTTCTCTAGGAGGTGAGTCAAAAAGGATCTTGCTATGATGTATGTCATAGAGTGTTCTGCCTATGTTTTCCTTTAAGAATTTGAGAGTGTCTGGTCTTACATTTAGGTCTTTAATCCATTTTGAGTTTATTTTTGTGTATGGTGTTATGGAGTGTTCTAATTTCATTCTTTTACATGTAGCAGTCCAGTTTTGTTAGCACCACTTATTGAAGAGGCTGTCTTTTTTCCATTGCGTATTCTTGCCTCCTTTATCAAAAATAAGGTGACAGTATGTGAGTGGGTTTTTCTCTGAGCTTTCTATCCTGTACCATTGATCTATATTTCTGTTTTTGTGTCAGTACCACACTGTCCTGATTACTGTAGCTTTGTAGTATAGTCTGAAGTCCAGGAGCCTGGTTCCTACAGCTCTGTTTTTCTTTCTCAAGATTGCTTTGGCTATTCGGGGTCTTTTGTGTTTCCATACAAGTTGTGAATTTTTTTGTTCTAGTTCTGTGAAAAATGCCCTTGAGAGTTAGGCATTGCATTGAATCTGTAGATTGCTTTGGGTACTATAGACCTTTTCACAATGTTGATTCTTCCAATTGGAGAACATGGTATATCTCTCCATCTGTTTGTATCATCTTTCATTTCTTTCATCAGTGTTTTATAGTTTTCTGCATACAGGTCTTTTGTTTCCTTAAGTAGGCTTATTCCTAGGTAGTTTATTGTTTTTGTTGCAATGGTAACTGGGAGTATTTCTTAAATTCTCTTTCAGTTTTTTCATCATTAGTGTATAGGAATGCAAGATAATTCTCTGCATTAATTTTGTATCCTGCTACTTTACCAAATTCATTGATTAGCTCAAGTAGTTTTCTGGTAGCATCTTTATGATTCTGTGTTTAGTATCATGTCATCTGTAAACAGTGACAGCTTTACTTCTTCTTTTCCGATTTGGATTCCTTTTATTTCCTTTTCTTCTCTGATTGCTCTGGCTAAAACTACAAAAACTATGTTGAATAATAGTGGTGAGAGTGGGCAACCTTGTCTTGTTCCTGAAGTTAGTGGAAATGCTAATAGTTTTTCACCATTGAGGATGATGTTGGCTGTGGGTTTGTCATCTATGACTTTATTATGTTGAGGTAAGTTCACTCTCTGCCTAATTTCTGGAGGAGTTTTACCAAAATGGGTGTTGAATTTTTTCAAAAGCTTTTTCTGCATCAAGATTGTCTATGGCTTTTTTCCTTCAATTTGTTAAACTGGTTTAATCACATTGATTTGTGTATACTGAAAAACCCTTGCATTCCTGGGAAAATCCTACTTGATCATGGTGTATGATCCCTTTCATGTGCTGTTAGATTCTGTGTGCTAGTATTTTATAGAAGATTTTGCATAGATGTGAATTGGTGATACTGGCCTGTAGTATTCTTTCTTGGGGACTTCTTTTTCTGGTTTTGGTATCAGGGTGATGGTGGCCTCGTAGAATGAGTTTGGGAGTGTTCCTCCCTCTGCTATATTTTGGAAGAGTTTGAGAAGGATAGGTGTCAGCTCTTCTCTAAATGTTTGATAGTAATCGCCTGTGAGGCCATCGGGTCCTGGGCTTTTGTTTGTTGGAAGATTTTTAATCACAGTCTCAGTTTCAGTGTTTGTGTTTGGTCTATTTATATTTTCTCTTTCTTCCTGGTTAAGTCTGGGAAGGTTGTGCTTTTCTAAGAATTTGTCCATTTCTTCCAGGTTGTCCATTTTATTGGCATGTAGTTGCCTGTAGAAATCTCTAATGATCCTTTGTATTTCTTCAGTGTCAGTTATTATTTCTCCTTTTTCATTTCTATTTCTATTGATTTGTGTCTTCTCACCCCCTCCCCTTTTTTTTTTGATCAGTCTGGCTAATGGTTTATCAATTTTTTTATCTTTTCAAAGAACCAGCTTTTAGTTTTATTGATCTTTGGTATTGTTTCCTTCATTTCTTTTCATTTTATTTCTGATCTGATCTCTATGGTTTCTTTCCTTCTGCTAACTTTGTGGGGGTTTTTTGTTCTTCTTTCTCTAATTGCTTTAGGTGTCAGGTTAGGTTGTTTATTTGAGATGTTTCTTGTTTCTTGAGGTAGGATTGTATTGCTATAATCTTCCCTCATAGAACTGCTTTTGCTTTACCCCATAGGTGTTGGGTCGGCGTGTTTTAATTGTCATTTGTTTCTAGGTATTTTTTGATTTCCTCTTTGATTGCTCAGTGGTCTCTTGTGTATTTACTAGTGTATTGTTTAGCCTCCATGTGTTTGTTTTTTTACAAGTTTTTTCCTGTAACTGATGTCTAGTCTCATAATGTTGTGGCCTGAAATGATACTTGATACATGATACAATTTCAATTTTCTTCAATTTATCAAGGCTTGATTTGTGGTCCAAGATATGATCTATCCTGGAGAATGTTCCAGGAGCTCTTGAGAAGAAAGTGTTCTCTGCTTTTTTTTTTGATGGAATGTCTTATAAATATAAATTAAGTCCAGCTTGTTTAATGTATCATATAAAGCTGGTGTTTCCTTATTTATTTTCATTTTGGATGATCTGTCCATTGGTGAAAGTGGGGTGTTAAAGTCCCCTTTTCCCTTTTATGGCTGTTACCATTTACGTTATATATTGGGGTGCTCCTGTGTTTGGTTTATAAATATTTACAATTGTTATATCTTCTTTATGGATTGATCCCTTGATCATTATGTAGGGTCCTTAATTGTCTCTTGTAATAGTCTTTATTTTAAAGTCTATTTTCTCTGTTATGAGAATTGCTACTTGAGCTTACTTTTGATTTACATTTGCATGAATATCTTTTTCCATCCCCTCACTTTCAGTCTCTATGTGTCCCTAGGTCTGATGTGGGTTTCTTGTAGGGAGCATATATATGGGTCTTGTTTTTGTATCCATTCAGCCAGTTTATGTCTTTTGGTTGGAGCATTTAATCCATTTACATTTAAGGTAATTATTGATATGTATGTTCCCTTTACCATTTTCTTTTTTGTTTTGGTTTTGGTACTGTCAATCTTTTCCTTCTCTTTTGTTTCCTGCCTAGAGAAGCTTCTTTAACGTTTGTTGGTGCTGAATTCTCTTATCTTTTGCTTTCTGTGAAGTTTTTAATTTCTCCATCGAATCTGAATGAGATCCTTGCTGGATAGAGTAATCTTGGTTGTAGATTCTTCCCTCCCTTTCATCACTTTAAATATGTCCTGCCCCTCCCTTCTGGCTTGCAGAGTTTCTGCTGAAAGATCAGCTGTTAACCTTATGGGTTTTCCCTCTTATATTATTTGTTGTTTTTCCCTTGCTGCTCTTAATATTTTTTCTTTGTATTTAATTTTTAATATTTTGATCAAAATGTGTCTTTGTCTGTTTCTCCTTGGATTTATCCTGTATGGGATTCTCTGTGCTTCCTGGACTTGATTAACTATTTCCTTTCCCATATTAGGGAAGTTTTCAACTATAATCTCTTCAAATATTTTCTCAGTCTCTTTCTTTTTCTCTTCTTCTGGTACCCCTATAATTCGAATGTTAGTGCATTTAATATTGTCCCAGAGGTCTCTGATACTGTCCTCAATTGTTTTCATTGTTTTTTCTTTATTCTGCTCTTCAGTAGTTATTTCCACTACTTTATCTTCCTGGTTACTTATCTGTTCTTCTCCCTCAGTTATTCTGTTATTGATTCCTTCTAGAGAATTTTTAATTTCATTTATTGTTTTGTTCATCATTGTTTGATTGCTCTTTAGTTCTTCTACATCCTTGTTAAATGTCTCTTGAATTTTCTCCATTTTATTTCCAAGATTTTGGGTCATCTTTACTATCCTTACTCTGCATTCTTTTTTCAGCTAGACTGCCTATTTCCTCTTCATTTTTTTGGTGTGGTGGGTTTTTACTCTGTTTCTTCATCTGCTGTGTATTTCTCTGTCTTATCATTTTGCTTAACTTACTGTGTTTGCAGTGTCCTTTTCACAGGCTGCATGTTTGTAGTTCCCATTGTTTTTGGTGTTTTCCCTCAGTGGCTATGTTTGGTTCAGTGGGTTGTGTAGGCTTCTTGTTGGAGGGGAGTAGTGCCTGTATTCTGTTGGATGAGGCTGGATCTTGTCTTTCTGGTGGGCAGGACCATATCCAGTGGTGTGTTTTCAGATGTATGTGACCTTATTATGATTTTAGGCAGTCTCTTTGCTAATTGGTAGTTTTGTGTTCCTGTCTTGCTAATTGTTTGGCATAGGGTGTACAGCACTCTAGCTTGCTGGTCATTTGATGGAGCTGGTCTTAGCATTGAGATGGAGATCTCTGGGAGAGCTTTCACCATTTGATATTATGTGGAGCTGGTAGGTCTCTGGTGGACCAATGTCATGAACTTAGCTCTCCTACCTCAGAGACACAGGCCTGACACCCAGCCAGAGCACCAAGGCCATGTCAGCAACATGTTTCAGAAGAAAAGGGAGAAAGAAAGAAAGAAAAATAAAATAAAGTTATTAAATTAAAAAGTAAAAAAAAAATATTAAAAAAATAATTTAAGTCATAAAAAAAGAAAGAAAAAGAAAGCACCAAACCAAAAAAACAAATCCACCAATGATAACAAATGCTAAAAACTATACTAAAATAAAATCCAAAAAAAAAACAAAACATGACAGAGAGAACCCTAGGACAAATGGTAAAAGTGAGGCTATACAGACATAATCACAGAAATAAGCATACACATACCAACTCACAGAAAGGGAATAAGGAGAAACAAATATATATCTATATATTTTTTAAAAAGAGGAAGAGAGCAACCAAATCAATAAACAAATTTACCAATGATAATAAACTTAAAAACTAAAGTAAGATAAACATAAAACCAAAAAGAAATTAGATGCAGAAAACAAACCCCATGTCTACAGTTGCTGTGAAAGTCCACTGCCTCAGTTTTTGGCTGATTCGTTGTTTATTCAGTTATTCCACAGATGCAGGGTACATCAAGGTGATTGTGGAAATTTAATCCACTGCTTCTGAGGCTGCTGGGAAAAATTTCCCTTTCTCTTCTTTGTTCACACAACTCCTGGGGTTCAGCTTTGGATTTGGCCCTGCCCTGTGTGTAGGTCACCTGAGGGCGTCTGTTCTTGACCCAGAAAGATGGGATTAAAGTAGCAGCTGATTAGGGGTCTCTGGTTCACTCAGGCCCGGGAGAGGGAGTGGTACAGAATGCGGAGCAAACCTGTGGCGCCAGAGTCCAGCATGATGTGGCAATAGCCTGAGGTTTGCCATGTGTTCTCCCAGGGAAGTTTCCCTGGATCACGGGACCCTGGCAGTGGCGGGTTGCACAGGCTCCCAGGAGAGGAGGTGTGGATAGTGACCTGTGTTTAGACACAGACTTGTTGGTGGCTGCAGCTGCAGCCTTAGCATTTCATGCCCATGTATGGTGTCCCTGTTGATAGTTGTGGCTCATGCTCATCTCTGAAACTCATTTAAGTAGTGCTCTGAATCCCCTCTCCTTGTGTGCTCTGAAACAATGGTGTCTTGCCTCTTAGGCAGGTCCAGACATTTTTGCAGACTCCCTCCCAGCTAGCTGTGGTGCACTAGCCCCCTTCAGGCTGTGTTCATGCAGTCAGCCTCATTCCTCTCCCTGAGATCTGACCTCCAACCCAGAGCTTCAGCTTCCAGCTCCCACCCACCCTGGTGGTTGAGCAGACAAGCCTCTCAGGATTTTGAGTGCTGGTCAGCATCATCCTCTATTCAGGAATCTCTCTGCTTTGCCCTCTGCACCCCTATTTATGCTCTCTCTTCCATTGCTCCAAAGCTTCCCCCCTGCCACACCCCATCTCCACCAGTGAAGGGGCTTCCTAGTGTGTGGAACCTTTTCCTCCTTCAAAGCTCCCTCCCATATGTGCAGGTCCCCTCCCTATTCTTTTGTCTCTGTTTTTTCTTTTTTCCTACCCATGTATGTGAGGAGTTTCTTGCCTTTTGGAAAGTCTGAGGTCTTCTGCCAGCATTCAGTAGTTGTTCTGTAGGAGTTGTTCCACATGTAGATGTATTTCTGATGTATTTGTGGGGAGGAAGGTGATCTCCACGTCTTACTCCCTCACCATCTTGAAGGTCTCCTAAGTTATTTATTTAAAGTATTATATTTTATATAAAATATTTTATGTTATATAAAAATATTTAAAATATCCATATTAAATATTATAAGAGAAAGTGAATATAATGGAGAATAGATATGAAATTTTAGAAGAGATAAAAAATATAAAATTGAAACCTCAAAGTAAAAAAAAATAATACCTGAAATTAAAAAAAAAATTCATCAGATGGAGTTAAAGGAAGTTTGGTGCAATACGAGAAACATTCAATGAACTTGAAGACCCATAGTAGAAATTAAATTGTAGAACTATAAAAATATGTGAAAACAATTTAACTTAAATAAAATAATCTCTGGAACAATACCAAGTGGTCTAAGTTCCCTGTTAATTAGAATCCCCAAAGGAGAGGATAGAGAAAAGGGGCAGGAAAAAATTTCCAAGTTATATTCTAAACTTCAACAACCTCCAAAGAACCCAAGATTAATCCAGGCACATGCTGGTCAAATTTCCAAAAATCAAATATAAAGAAAAAAATCTTTAAAAAACACCTGTTGGAGGAGTTGAGATAACTTATATAAATAAAAAATAAGAACTTTTTGAGGGACCAAAATGGTGACATAGAGGGTCCTGGAATTCCTTTCTGATATGGATGCACAGAATGTACAACCACTATTGAAGCAATTCCCTCTGAAATAAATCCAGAAACTAGCTGAGTGACTCCTATACATCAGATGACTTAGAAAATATCCACATTGAAACTGGTAGAAAAGGCTGAGATACACTCTTGCCATAAAACTCATGCTTAGCACAGTGCCATGTAATTGAGAAGGATGTCCCAACTCCCACCTTTTCTCAGAGGAGCAAAGAGTTTAGATCACACATCTATTGTCCCAAATTCAAGACTCCATCCAGAGGGGTAAGTAAGTCCCCAAATCACCTAGCTCTCAAAGTCAATGTACCTTGCATTCATAAGACCCAGAGGACTACAGCAAACAAAGAAGTAGTTATTGATGGAGCATGCAACCACTCACTGTAACTGAGCTGAAACTTATGGAGCCTTCCTGGGACAGACCTTCACCCACCTGCCTCTTGTTTGTATAAAAAATTTAGCCTCCTACGTCTTCCCCAAGTTCCAAAACACAAATTTAATCAGAGAAGTGAGAAAATACAGAAACAAAGGAAAACAGTCAAGCAAGACATAATAATAATAATATTTTAGCCATTAAATAAAGTCAAAGAATTTTAGTTCCTCCTCAGGTGCTATAGATAATATTCTGAGTCATATCCTTGAGCTATTTTGCAGATATTGAAATGCTTACCAGCAGAAGTTAACTGCATGCTGCCCACAAGCATGTAGACCCCAGACCATTGTAACCAAAAGATTCATGATGTTGACTCCCTGTTACCTCACAACCAACAAGTCAGAAGAATGTCCACAAGCTGATCATGCACTCCACAACCCTCTCTCTCACCCTGTCTTTAAAAATCTTTCCCTGAAAACCATCAGGGAATGCAGGCCTTTTGAGCATTAACCACCTATACTCTTTGCTTGGCCCCTGCAGTAAACAGTGTACTTTTCTTCACCACAATCTGCTGTCAGTAGATTTGCTTACTGTGCATAGGTGAGTGGACCCAAGTTTGGTTCTGTAGCATCACCATGCCTATCCCCAAGGCTGATCACAGAGACAGAAGGCAAAAATGCCTATCTCCTAGTCTTTTCCTAAGTAAAATGAGTTTATTTGAGATCAGCAAAGAATTGCAATCCAGGTTCTGCAACACATTTTTGATGGAGAAATAACTGGTAGTCTATTTGTTTTAGGTCAACAACACTACAACAAACTATCTGTGAAAGACATAAAGAAAACAATCCCATATACAATATCATCAAAGAGAATAAAATACTTAGGAATAAATTTAATCAAAGAGATGAAAGACCTGTACACTGAAAATTATAAAACATTACGGAAGGAAACTGAGGAAGACACGTATAATGGAAAGATATTCCATGTTCATAGATTGAAAAAATATAATATTGTTAAAATGTCCATACTATCCAAAGTGATCAACAGATTCAGTGCAAACCCTATCAAAATTCCAATGGTATTGGCATTGAATGTGAATGGCATTTTAAATATTTTCCCAATATCTGCCAATTGCATTTTATTGCACATATACATTTGAATCCATTAAAAATGGTATCAGAACTTTCACACAAATCAAAAAAAAAAGACATTTTAATGTAAATCCTATACAATATATTTAAACTTGTATTTAATATTTTCAGTTGTTTGGCTGTTTGATATATGTGAAAATATGTATGTGTGGGTTTGTGTAACTGCGTTTATCTCTATCTATCTATCACCTATCTATCTATCCATCCACATTAGATTGTGAATAGAAATAGAAAAAAATAATCCCCAAATATTATGGAACCATAAAAGATCCTGAATAGCCTAAGCAATTTTGAGAAAGGAGAACAAAGCTGGAGGCATCACACTTCCCGATTTCAAAATATATTTCAAGGCTATAGGAATCAACACAATATGGTATTGGCATAAAAAAGACACATGGATCGATGAAACAGAATAGAAAACCCTGAAATAAACCCATGCATAGATGGCCAATTAATTTTCAACAAAGGAACCAAGAATACACAAAGGAAAAAGTATAACCTCTTTGATAAATGGTGTTGGGCAAACCACATTTTTACATGTAAAAGAATGAAATTAGACCCCAGTGTTACACCACTCAATAAAATTAACTTGAAATGGATTAAAGACTTAAACAAAAGACCTGAAACCAGAATATACCTAGAAGAAAACACAAAGAATAAACTCCTGACATTAGTCTTGGCAATGATTTTTTGGGTTTGTCAGCAAAAGCAAAAATCAAGAAGTGGGACTACAACAAGCTTAAAAACTTCTGCATAGCAAAGGAAACCATTAACAAATGAAAGGCAACATATGGAGTGGGGAAAATTTTGTAAACCACATATATGATAAGAAGTTAATATCCAAAATTTACAGAGAACTGATAAAAGTCAATAGCATAAAAAACTAATTAAAAATGGGCAAAGTAGCTAAATAGCCATTTTTACAAAGAAAGCATACAAATGGTCAACAGATACATGAAAAGATGGTCAGCATCACTAATCAAAAGGGAAATGCCAATCAAAACCATAACAAGATAGTACCTCACAAGAGTAAGGATGCCTATTATCAAAATGATAAGAGATTATAAATGCTAGCAAGTATGTGGAGAAAAGGGAACATTTGTACACTGTTGGTAGCAATGTAAACTGGTACAGCCATTATGGAAAACACTATGTAGGTTCCTCAAATAATCAAATATAAAATTATATGATCCAGAAATCCCACTTTACGGTATATATCCAAAGGAGATAAAATCAATATGCTCAATATATATCTGCACTACCATGTTCACTGTAGCATTGTTCACAATAGTCAAGATATGGAAACAACTTAAATTTCTGTTGACAATTGAATGGATAAAGAAAATGCGATATATATAAACAATGGAATATTATTCAGTCTAACAAAAGAAGTAAATTATGCAATTTGTGACAATGTGGATGAAACAGGAGTGCATTATTCTTGGTGAAATGACCCAGAAATAGAAAGACAAATACTGTACAGTATCACTCATATGTGGAATCTAAAAAATGAAGAAAAGTTGAACTCATAGAAACAGAGTGGAGGGGCAGTTGCCAGGGTTTGGGGAGGTGGGGGGAATATGGAAAACTGGCAAAAGCATACAAACTTTCAGTTATAAGATGAATAAGGATTGAGGATCTAATGTATAACATGGTGACTATATTTGACAATAAAATATTGAATAATTAAAATTTGCAAGAGATTAGAATGTCAGTGATCTCTCCAAAAGAAGGTAACTATATGAGATAATGGATGTGTTTATTAATTCAAATCCTTTCACAATGTATTTGTATATCAAAACATTGTTTTATACTTTAAATATCTTACAATTTTGTCAATTATGTCTCAATAAATCTGAAAAAAGAATTTTATGACTGATATTTTAGTAGAAAAAATGGAGTACAGAAGTCCATGGAATGACATGCTTAATATGCTGGAAAGTATGTCAACCTTGAATTCTATATTTAATGAAAATGCTTTCAAGTAGGAAGACAATAGTTAGAGATTTTATGACAAACAAAACCTGAGAAGACGAATCACCAGCACATCAACACTACAAGAAATACTAAGAAATTTCTTCAGAGAGAAGAAAAAAGATACAAAATTGAAATTAAGATCTACAGGGATGAATGAAGATCACTGGGAATGGTAAACATGTGGGTAAATATAAAAGAATAATTCCCCTTCTTTTCCTAGATTCTTTAAAACCTACTAGTACTAATGAGTGAGTTTAGCAAGGTATCAGAATACAAGATCGATGTACAAAAAATTAATTTATTTTTATACACTAGCAATGAACAACTGGAAATTTTTTAACTTTAAATGTAATTAAAAATAACATGAAAACACGTGGAATACTTAAAGATATATGTAACAAAATATTCCAGATTTACTTAATGAAAACTACCAAACACTGATGAAAGTAAAGAGCCCTAAATAAATACAGAGATATACCATCTTCATGTAATGAAAGATTCGATTTTGTTAAGATGTCAGTTCTGCCTAAGGTGATTTATCCATTCAGTGCAATCCCAGCCAAAATCTCAGTAGGTATTTTTTGAAGAAATTGATATGATTGTTCTAAAATGTATATGGAAAAACATTATTTCAAATAACCAAGACCATTTTGAAAATGAAGTGAAAGGGAGCTCAAAGTATATGAATTCAAGAAATATTACAAGAGATATGTCAAGATATGTCAAGAGAGTGTGGTATTAGCATAAGTATAGACATGTAGGTAAAAGAGACATAGACTCTAGAAACAGAACTTTATATAAGGTGAATTGATTTCTGACAGAGGTACCAAGCCAATTCAATGGGAAATTGTCTGACTTGAAAACAACCAGGGTTAGGATAATTTGGTATCCATATTTTTAAAAAGGACCTCAAGCCTTTCTTTAAGCCATAAGAAAATTAACTAAAAATGAATAATAGGATTAATGTAAAATCAAAACCTATAAAACTTTTGAAATAAAGGCTAGGAAAAGCTCTTAGTGAATTTAGTGGAAAATATTTCTTAGTTAGGAAACATAAAGCATGGTTCGTATTGGTTTAATACATAAATCTGAGGAAGGACTTGTGGCTAAAATATCTAAAGATCACTTACAACTCAGTAGTAAAAAGGATGAACAATTTAACAATGAATATGCAAAAGATTTGGATACTTCACCAAAGAGATATAGATTAAAATAAGCACATGAGAATATGTCAAATTTTATTATTCATTAGATAAATGAAAATTAAAACCACAATAAGATACCACTTCACAAATACTAGGATAGTTTAGAAAAAACTTTCATTGCAAAGTGTTTTCAAGAATGTGGACCACTGAAAATTTTGTGTGACTTTGATGGGAATGTAAAATGGTTTAGTCAGTTTGGGAAATAGTGTGGTAATTTCTTTGAAATTATGCATATACCTAGGCATTTAAGCAAAAGAAAAGGAATCACATTTACACAAAGACCTGCACATGAGTGTTTATAGCAGCTTTATTCACTATAGTGAAAAAATGAAAATAATCTCGATGTGTTCTGCCATGGTCTATTTGTGACCCCTTGCCTCAAATTCATATATTGAAATTCTATTGCCCAAAGTAATGGAATTAGGAGATAAAATACTTTGGAAGTGCCTAGGTCAGGAGGGTAGAGCTCTTTTGAATGGGGTTAATGCTCATATAAGAGACCCCGCACAGCTCTCTAGCTCCGTCCACCATTTAAGAACACAGCAAGAAGTTGGAAGTCTGCAAACTGAAAGAGGGTCTTCACCAGAACCTGAACATGTTGTCACCCTAATCTTGGAATTCCAGCCTCCAGAACAGTGAGAAATAAATTTATATTTTTTATAATGTACCTAGTCTGTGTTATTTTCTTATAGCAGCCTAAACATATGGTGAATAGTGAAACAAAGTATGGTACATCTACAAATAGAAACACCACTCAGTAATAAAATAAATGAACTACTGTTTTGCACAGTAACATGGATTAATGTCAAAAGTGTTATGCAAATGAAAGAAGCCATACAAAAAAGACTACATACTGTAGAGCTGCATTTATTTGTCATCCTGGAAAAGGTTACACTGAAATGGAGCAGGACCCTATGGTCCTGGCTCCCTGTGCCCCCACTTGCTTTTTGTCTGTGGAAAAACTTTAGCCGAAGAATAAGTTTAGTGAGAGAAGTGACAAAATGCTGAAACAAAGGAAAACCGTCCAAAAAGACTAAATAATAATAGTCTAGTCATTAAACATAGTCAAAGACTTTTAGTTCCTTCTCAAAGGCTATAGATAATATTCTGAGCCACATCTTGCGAGCTGTCTTGTTAATACTGAAACTTCCACCACGTGGAAAAAGTTAATTACATGATGACCAGACTGTAGCCATGACATAAGCTGCCACAATTCCGAGAATTGGTCTCAAGGAAATGGAAAAAAAACAACCCTGGAACTTAAGATTAACTGTACTTAAAACAATCAAGATGACGCTGATCAGACCACCTCATGACAATTTCAAGATGACTGTCAGAGCTGACTGTACTCTTTCTGTGGGTAGCCCACTCCTTCCATCTATAAAAGCTCTTGCCCACTGATTGTTGAGGGTGCCTTTGAACAGGATTCCACCCTCCCCCTAAACCCCATTGCTGGCATCCAAAATAAAGCAAACTGTCCTTTCCACCAACGTTGCCTCTTTATTGGCTTTTGGGTGGCGAGCAGCTGGACCCCCACTTTTGGTAACAACACTACAGGGACAGAAGTAAGATCATTGGTACTAAGGGCTTGGGAGTAGTGGGAGGGACTGATTTAACAAGGGCATGACAGGAATTTCTGATTGTGAAGGTGATTACATAATTGTATATATTTGTCAAGTCACCAAATAGTACACCATAAAATGGTAAATCTTTCTACAGGTAAAATATGCATCTATAAATCTAACAAAAAGCTAACTACTTACTGCTTAAAGAAAAAATGATAATGTATTGTGGGATTTAGAACATATACAAAAGTGCAATCATTGACCAACATAATACAAAATATGGAAAGGGTTAATAGAATTGTAATCTTGTAAATTTTTACAAAAATAGGATGAAACAAATTAAACATTTTTTTATTAGCTGCACTAAATATAAGCAGGTCTAGACCAATATCCCTGATTAATATAGAAGCAAAATTTTCAACAAAATATTAGTAAACTGAATTCAAGAATTCATAGAAGGATTATATACCATGACCAAGTGGAATTTATTCTTGTGATTCAAGGATGGTTCAGCATACAAAAATCAATAAATGTGATGCATGACATTAATAGAATAAAAGATAAAAATCATATAATCATCTCAAAAGAGGTATAAAAAGCATTTGACAAATTCAACACCCCTTCATGAT
Source organism: Orcinus orca (assembly GCF_937001465.1). Taxonomy (NCBI): domain Eukaryota; kingdom Metazoa; phylum Chordata; class Mammalia; order Artiodactyla; family Delphinidae; genus Orcinus; species Orcinus orca. Next base: position 76,495,676 of record NC_064580.1, read on the forward strand.
AGAAAACCTTCACAGACTGGGTATAGAAGGAACATACCCAGCATAATAAAGGCCATATATGACAAATCCACAGCTAATATCATACACAACATAGATAAAAATGAAAGCTTTTCCTTTAAAACCAGTTATAAGAGAATGGTGTTCACTCTCTCCTCCCTTATTCAAGGTACTACTGAAAGTCTTATCTAGAGCAATCAGGCAAGGCAAATAAATCAAATGTTTCCAAATCAGAAAGGAAGAGTAAAATAATTATTTGCTGCTGATATTGAAATTCCCAAAGACTCAACTTGAAAACTGTTTAATCAATAAATTCAGTAAAGTTGCAGGGTATAAAATCAATACACACTTAGCATAATACCTTCCAAGTCCATCTATGTTGTTGCAAATGGCAAAAATGCATTCTTTTTTATGGCTGAGAAGTATTACATTGTATATGTATACCACATCTTCTTTATCCATTCTTCTGTTGATGGACACTTAGGTTGCTTTAATATCTTTGCAAATGTAAATAATGCTGCCATGAACATTGTGGTGCATGTATCTTTTCAAATTAGTGTGTTAGTATTTATTTTTCAGATAAATACCAAAGAGTGGAATTGTTGGGTCATATTGTAGCTCTATTTTTAGTTTTTTGAGAAACTGCCATACATTTTCTACAGTAACTGCACCAATTTACATTCCCACCAAAAGTGTAGGAGGGTTCCCTTTTCTCCACATCCTCACCAACATACATGTGTTATTTGTGTTCTTTTTGTTGATAGCCATTCTGACAGGTGTGAAATGATATCTCTTGGTTTTAATTGGCATTTCTTTGAGTATTAATGATATTGAGCATCTATTCATTTGCCTGTTGGCCATCTGTATGACTTCTTTGGAAAAGTGTCTATTCAGGTCTTCTGCCCATTCCTTAACCAGCCTGTTTGTTTTTCTGATGTGGAGTGGTATGAGCTTTTTTATATATTTTGGATATTAACCCCTTACTGGTCATATCATTAGCAAAAACTTTCTCCCATTTAGTAGGTTGTCTTTCCATTTTGTTACCTTTCCAATGGTTACCTTTGCTGTGCAAAAGCTTTTAAGTCAATTAGGTCTCACTTGTGTGTTTTTGCTTTTATTTCATTTGCTTTAGAGACAGATCAAAAAGTAGTAGGATTTATTTTTATATTTTTAAATTAATTTTTATTGGAGTATAGTTGCTTTACAATGCTGTTAGTTTCTGCTGTACAGCAAAGTGAATCAGTTATACAAATACATATATCCACTTCCTTCCCATTTATGTCACCACAGAGCATTGAGTAGAGTTCCCTGTGCTATGCACTAGGTTCTCACTAGTTATCTATTTTATATATAGCAGTGTATATATGTCAATCTCAACCTGCCAATTCATGCCACTCCCCCCTTCCCCCCTTGGAAACTATGTTAGTTTTCTACATCTGTGACACCATTTATGCTTTGCAAATAAGTTCATCTGTACCATTTTCTAGATTCTACATGTAAGCAATATTATACAATATTTGTCTTTTTCTGTGTGACTTACATCACTTATTATGATAATCTCTAGGTCCATCCATGTCACTTCAAATGACATTATTTCGTTCATTTTTATGGCTGAGTAATATTCCATTGTATATATGTACCACATCTTCTTTATCCAATCCTCTGTCGATGGACATTTAGGTTGCTTCCATGTCCTGGCTATTGTAAATAGTGTTGCAATGAACATCGGGGTGCATGTATCCCTTTGAGTTATGGTTTTCTCCATATATATGCCCAGGAATGGGATTACTGGGTCATATGGTAGCTCCATTTATAGGTTTGCAATGATCTTCCTTTCTGTTCTCCATAGTAGCTGTACCAATTTACATTCCCACCAACAGTGTGGAAGGGGTCCCTTTTCTCCACACCTTCTACCAACATTTATTGTTTGTAGATTTTTTGATTATGGCCATTCTGACCAGTATGAGGTGATACATCACTGTAGTTTTGATTTGCATTTCTCTCAAAATTAGTGATGCTGAGCATCTTTTTATGTGTTTTTTTTTGCCATCTGTATGTCTTCTTTGGAGAAATGTCCACTTAGGTCTTCTGCTCATGTTTTGGATTCAGTTGTTTGGTTTTTTGATATTGAGCTGCATGAGCTATTTGTATATTTTGGAGATTAATCCCTTGTCAATTGCTTCATTTGCAAATATTTTCTCCCACTATGAGGGTTGTCTTTTCGTCTTGTTTATGGTTTCCTTTGCTGTGCAAAAGCTTTTAAGTTTAATTAGGTCCCATTCATTTAAAAGCGTGTTCTGCCTATGTTTCCCTCTAAGGTTTTTATAGTATCCGGCTTTACATTTAGGTCTTTAATACATTTTGAGTTTATTTTTGTGTTTGGTGTTAGGGAATGTTCTAATTTCATTCTTCTACATGTAATTGTCCAGTTTTACCAGCACCACTTATTGAAGAAGCTGTCTTTTCTCCATTGTATATTCTTGTCTCCTTTGTCATAGGTTAGGTTATCATAGGTGTGTGGGATTATCTCTGGACTTTCAATCCTAATCCATCGATCTATATTTTTGATTTTGTGCCAGTACCATACAGTTGTGATGACGGTAGCTTTGTAGTATAATCTGAAGTCAGGGAGCCTGATTCCTCCAGCTCAGTTCTTCTTTCTCAAGATTGCTTTGATATTCTGGGGTCTTTTGTGTTTCCATAAAAATTATTTGTTCTAATTCTGTAAAAACTGCCCTTGGTGATTTGATAAGGATTGCATTGAATCTGTAGATTCTTTTGGTAATAATATAGTCATTTTCATAATACTGATTCTTCCAATCCAAGAACATGGCATATCTCTCCATTTGTTTGTGTTATCTTTGACTTCTTCCATCAGTACCTTATAGTTTTCTGAGTACAGGTCTTTTGCCTCCTTAGGTAGGTTTATTTCTAGGTATTTTATTGTTTTTGATGTGATCATAAATGTGATTGCTTTCTCAATTTCTCTTTCTGATTTTCATTGTTAGTATATAGAGATGCAAGAGATTTCTATGTATTAATTTGGTATCCTGCAACTTTACCAAATTCATTGATGAAATCTAGTAGTTCTTTGGTAGCATGTTTAGGATTTTCCATGTATAGTACCATGTCATGGTACTATAAAAAATGACAGTTTTACTTCTTCTTTTCCAATTTGGATTCTTTTATTTCCTTTTCTTCTCTGATTGCCATGGCTAGGACTTCCAAAACTACATTGAATAATAGTGGTGACAGTGGACATCCTTGTCTCATTCCTGATCTTATAGGAAATGCTTTCAGCTTTTCACTATTGAGTATAATGTTAGCTGTAGGTTTGTCATACATGGTCTTTATTATGTCGAGGTAGGTTCCCTCAAGCCCATTTCTGGAGAGTTTTTATCATAAAAGTGTGATGAACTTTGTCAAAAGATTTTTCTGCATCTCTTGAGGTGATCATATGGTTTTTATTCTTCAATTTGTTAATGTGGTGTATCACATTGATTTGCGTATATTGAAGAATCCTTGCATCTCTGGGATAAATCCCATTTGATCATGGTGTGTGATCATTTTAATGTGTTGTTGGATTTAATTTGCTAATATATTGTTGAGGATTTTCCGTCTATGTTCATTGGTGATTTTGGCCGGTAATTTTCTTTTTTTGTGGTAACTTTGTCTGGTTTTGGTATCAGGGTGATGGTGGCCTCATAGAATGAGCTTGGGAGTGGTCCTTCCTCTGCATTTTTGCAAGAGTTACAGAAGAGAAGGTGTTAACTCTTCTCTAAATATTTGATAGAATTTTGCCTGTGAAGCCATCTGGTCCTGGACTTTTGTTTGTTGGGAGTTTTTTAATCACACTTTCAATTTCCTTACTTGTGATTGGTGTGTTCATATTTTCTATTTCTTTCTGGTTCAGTTTTGAAAGGTTGTTCCTTTCTAGGAATTTGTCCTTTTTTTCTAGGTTGTCCATTTTATTGGCATAAAATTGCTTGTAGTTGTTACTTATGATCCTTTGTATTTCTATGGTGTCCTTTGTAAATTCTCCTTTTTCATTTCTACTTTTATTGATTTGAGTTTTCTCTCTTTTTTTCTTGATGAGTCTGGGTAGAGGTCTATCAATTTTGTTTATCCTCTCAAAGAACTAGTTTTTAGCTTCATTGTTCTTTACTCTTCTTTTCTTCATCTCTATTTCTTTTATTTCTGCAGAAATCTATGATTTCTTTCCTTCTACTAAGTTTGGGTTTTGTTTGTTCTTGGTTCTTTAGTTATTTTAGGGATAAGGTTAGGTTGCTTATTTGAGATTTTTCTGGTTTCTTGAGGTACAGTTTTATTGCTTTATCTTCCCTCTTAGAACTGCTTTTTCTGTGTCCCACAGATTTCAGATCCACGTGTTTTTGTTATCATTTGTCTCTAGGAATTTTTTTATTTCCTCTTTGATTTCTTCCATGATACTTCTGTTATTTAATAATATATTGTTTGGGGGCTTCCTTTGCCATCCAGTGGTTAAGAGTTCATCTTCCAATTCAGGGAGTGCAGGTTCAAAACCTGGTCAGGGAACTAGGATCCCACATGCCTCATGGACAAAAAAACAAAACATAAAACAGAAGCAATATTGTAACAAATTCAATAAAAACTTAAAAATAAAACTTAAAAAATATATAGATACTTTTAGGCCCCCATGTTTGTGTTTTTTACAGTCTTTTTCTGTAATTGATTTATAATCTCATAGTATTGCTATCAGTAAAGATGCTTGATATGATTTCAATTTTCTTAAATTTATTAAGACTTGATTTATTACCCAAGATATGATCTATCCTGGAGAATGTTCCATGTGCACTTGAGAAGGAAGTGTATTCTGCTGCTTTTGCATGGAATGCCATATAAACACCAATTAAGTGTATTTGGTCTAATGTGTCCTTTAAGACTTGTGTTTGCTTATTAATTTTCTGTCTGAATGATCTCTGTCTATTGGTTTAAATGGGGAGTTAAAGTCCACTAGTATGGTTTTACTGTCAATTTCCCCTTTGATGGATGTTAGCATTTGCCTTATACATTGAGATGCTCCTATGTTGGGGTCATATATATTTACACTTGTTATATCTTCCTGATCATTATGGAGTGACCTTTCTTGTCTCCCTTAACAGTCTTTATTTAAAAGTCTATTTTGTCTGATATGGGTATTGTTACTTCAGCTTTGTTTTGCTTTCCATTTGCATGGAATATCATTTTCCATCCCCTCACTTTCAGTCTGTATGTGTCCCTAGGTCTGAAGTGGGTCTCTTGTAGACAGCATATATATGGGTCTTGTTTTTGTATCCATTCAACCAGTCAATGTCTTTTGGTTGGAGCATTTATTCCATTTCATTTAAGGTAATTATTGATATGTATGTTCCTATTGCCATTTTCTTAATTGTTTTGGGTTTGTTATTGTAAGTCTTTTTTCTTCCCTTCCTCTTTTTTTCTCTTCTCTTGTTTATTCTGCCTAGAGAAATTCCTTTAGCATTTGTCATAAAGCTGGTTTAGTAATGCTGAAATCTCTTAGTTTTTGCTTTTCTGTAAAACTTTTGATTTGTCCATTGATTCTGTATTATAGCCTTCCTGGTTGGAATATTCTTGGCTGTAGGTTTTTCCTTTTCATTACTTTAAATGTATCATGCCACATTGTTTTGAGCTGCACAGTTTCTGCTGAAAAATCAGCTGATCAACTTATCGGGATTCCCTTGTATGTTATTTGTTGCTTTTCCCTGGTGGCTTTTAATATTTTTATTTGTTTTTAATTTGTGCTACTTTGATTAATATGTTTCTAGGCACGTTCCTCCTTGGGTTTATCCTGTATGGGACTCTGTGCTTCCTGGATTTGAGTAACTATTGCCCTTCCCATGTTAAGGAAGTTTTTGACTACAATCTCTTCAAATATTTGCTCAGGCCCTTTCTATTTCTCTTCTTCTTCGAGAACCCATATAATTTGAATGTTGGTGCCTTTAATTATGTCCCAGAAGTCTCTGAGACTGTCCTCATTTATTTCCATTCTTTTATTATTTTATTCTGTGTGGCTGTTATTTCCACCATTCTGTCTTTCAGCTCACCCATCCATTCTTCTGCCTCAGTTATTATGCTACTGATTCTTTCTAGAGTATCTTTTCTTTTCAGTTATTGTATTGTTTATCTCTCTTTGTTTGTTCTTTAGTTTTTCTAGGTCCTTGTTAAACATCTCTTGCATCATCTCAATCTGTGCCTCCACTCTTTTCTTTCTTAAACATCTTTATTGGAGTATAATTGCTTTACAATGGTGTGTTAGTTTCTGCTATATAACAAAGTGAATCAATTATACATATACATATGTTTTCATATCTCTTCCCTCTTGTGTCTCCCTCCCTCCCACCCTCCCTATCCCACCCCTCTAAGTGGTCACAAATCACTGAGCTGATCTCGCTGTGCTATGTGGCTGCTTCCCACTAGCTATGTATTTTACGTTTGATAGTGTATATATGTCCATGCCACTCTCTCACTTTGTCACAGCTTACCCTTCCCCCCCATATCCTCAAGTCCATTCTCTAGTAGGTCTGTGTCTTTATTCCCGTCTTATTCCTAAGTTCTTCATGACCTTTTTTTTCCTCTTAGATTCCATATATATATATATATATATATATATATATATATATATATATATATATGTTAGCATACGGCATTTGTTTTTCTCTTTCTGACTTACTTCACTCTGTATGACAGACTCTAGGTCCATCCACCTCACTAAAAACATCTCAATTTCATTTCTTTTTATGGCTGAGTAATATTCCATTGTATATATGTGCCACATCTTCTTTATCCATTCATCCAATGATGGACACTTAGGTTGCTTCCATGTCCTGGCTATTGTAAATAAAGCTGCAAAGCCAGACACTATCAAACTCTTAGAGGAAAACATAGGCAGAACACTCTATGACATAAATCACAGCAAGATCCTTTTTTACCCAAAAAGGGTCAAAAAGGATCTTGAGAAATGGAAATAAAAACAAAAATAAACAAGTGGGACATAATGAAACTTAAAAGCTTTTGCACAGCAAAGGAAACCATAAACAAGACCAAAAGACAACCCTCAGAATGGGAGAAAATATTTGCAAATGAAGCAACTGACAAAGGATTAATCTCCAAGATTTTCAAGCAGCTTATGTAGCTCAATAACAACAACAACAAAAAAAAAACCAACCAAATCCCAAAATTGGCAGAAGAACTAAATAGACATTTCTCCAAAGAAGATATACAGATTGCCAACAAACACATGAAAGAATGCTCAACATCATTAATCATTAGAAAAATGCAAATCAAAACTACAGTGAGATGTCATCTCACACTGGTCAGAATGGCCACCCTCAAAAAATCTAGAAACAATAAATGCTGGAAAGGGTGTGGAGAAAAGGGAACCCTCTTGCACTGCTGGTGGGAATGTAAATTGATACAGCCACTATGGAGAACAGTATGGAGGTTCCTTAAAAAACTAAAAATAGAACTACCATACCACCCAGGAATCCAACTACTGGGCATATACCCTGTGTCTCCATTCTTTTTTTGAGATCTTGGTTCATCTTTAATGTAATTATTCTGAATTATTTTTCAGGTAGATTGCCTAACTAATCTTTATTTACTTGATCTTTTTTATCTTGCTCCTTTGTCTGCAACAGATTTCTCTGTCATCTCATTTTGTCTAACTTATTGTGTCTGTGGTCTTCTTTCTGCAGGTTGCAGCATTGTAGCTCCTCTTTCTTCTTGTGCCTGTCCCCTGCTCTGTGAGATAGATATTGAGCAAGGCTTCCTATTTGCTCTATGGTTGTCACTGCACTGTCAGGCACATGAGGTTCTCCCTAGTTGTTGAAGTAGAGGACCCAAATTCTTCTTCTTAGCTGTGAGGAAGGCAGAATTGGATCACTCTCAGAGTGAGAGAAGACTCTGAGTATTCCTCCTCTGGTGCTGTTCACTTGTGCGTGTGTTCTGTTCTGTTCCCTTTCACCTGTTGTACAGGCTCACAAAGTACACTGTTATTGGCACTGCTTTTGATCCCACCTTAATTGTGGTTATGCCAGCAACTGGCCCTGGTGACTCTCAGGTGTTGTCTTCACCAGGCCACTGGCACAGATCCACTGAGGTCAGTTCCCTGGACTGCAGTAACCATGAACCTGGACCTGCTGTGTGAGCTATGGAGGCATCTCGGACTCTGGTCTGGCTCAACCCTCACAGGAACATGCCCACAAAGCCCACAGCTGCTAAAGCCAGAACCATCACAGCTTCAGGAGCACTTGTTGTCTTTTGAGATGTTCTACAGGCACTGAAGTTAAGAAGCCATTAGTGGAGGTGTAACTCCATGGTTCTTGTAGCCATGAGGAGAGATTTCTGCTCTTCTTCCTTAGTTGTACAGTCCCTGGGCTCAGCTGTGGTTTCAGCCTTACCCCTGTGTGTGATCCTCCCAGCAGTGTCTGCTCCTGAGGCTGCCCCAAAGCACATGTGACCATGCAGGCCAGCAGGGGAGGTGTTGAGGGATGTGACTACTGGGGATGACATGGCTGGAAGTTGGCTGGGGTGGTATTGCTATGATTTATGTTAGAGTATTCTGCTTATGCTTTTTTTTAGTTTATTTTTGTATATGGTGTTAGAGAATGTTCTAATTTCATACTTTTACATGAAGTTGTCCAGTTCCCCCAGCACCACTTATTGAAGAGAGTGTCTTTTCTCCATTGTATATTCTTGTCTCCTTTGTCAAAGATTAATTGACCATAGGTGGATGCATTTATTTCTGCACTCTCTACTCAGCCATAAAAATGAATGAATATTTTCCATTTGCAAAAACTTGAATGCACTTGGAAGGTATTATGCTAAGTGAAATAAGTCAGACAGAGAAAAAAATACTGTGTAATATAACTTATATATGGAATATAAAAAGAAAGCAATCTTTTAAATATAACAAGAAAAAAACAGACTCACAGATATGGAGAAAAATTTAGTGATCACCAGTGGAGAGAGGGAAGGGGGAAGGGGCTAGATTGGGGTAGTGCATTAAGAGGTAAAAACTATTATGTATAAAATAAATAAGTTATAAAGATGTACTGCAAAACATGGAGTATATAGCCAGGAACTTTTAGTAAGTAAAAAAGGAATATAACATTTAAAAATTGTGAATCACTATGTTGTACACTTGTATCTTATGTAATATTGTACATCAACTATATCTCAATAAAAAATTCAAGACACAGAATTCAGTTGCTTTTCTATACAGTAACAATGAAAAATCTGAAAAAGAAATAAAACTATTTAATTCATATTAACATCAAAAACAATAAAATATTTGCAAATAAATTTAACTAAGTAAGTGAAAGATCTATACAATAAAAACTACAATGTGTTGCCAAAGAAATCAAAGGACAAACAAAAAAATAGAAGCACGTACTTCATTTGTGGATTGAAAGCTAAAATTACTAAAATGTCCACGCTACCCAAAGCCATCTATAGATTCAATGTAACCTCTACCAAAAATCCAATGGCATTTTTCACAGAAATAGAAAAAAATGGTAAATGTTATACGGAACCATGAAAGACCCCAAATAGCCAAAGAAATCATGACAAAGAAAAACAAATCCAGAGGCATTACACTTTCTGATTTCAAACTATTCTACAAAGCTATAATATTTAAAAGAATACAGTACAGGTGTTAAAAATAGATACATACAACAATGGAATAGAAAAGAAAGCTCAGAATTAAATACCCATGTATATGGTTAACTAATATTTGATAGGGGAACCAGGAACTTCCATTGGGGGCAGTATGGTCTCTTCAACAAATTGTGTCAGGAAAACTGGAAAACACATGCATAAAAATGAAATTGGACCCCTATATTACACAACTCAAAAAGTTAACTCAAAGTATATCAAAGACTTAAACATAAGATGTGATACCATAAAACTCCTAGAAGAAAACATAGGGAATAAGATTTTTGACATTAGTCTTGACAATGCTTTTTTTGGATTTGACAACCAAAACAAAAGTGACAAAAGAAAAAAAACAAGTGAGACCACATCAAACTAGCAAGCTTCTGCTTGGCAATAGAAACAATCAGCAACATAAAAAGGCAACATGTGGAGTTGTAGAAAATAGTTGTAAACAATGTATCTAATAATTGATTAATATCCAAAATATATAAAGAGCTAATGTAAGTCAATAACAAACAAGCAAACCAAATCTGATTTTAAAAATGGGCAGAGGGGGTGGCTTCCCTTGTGGTGCAGTGGTTGAGAGTTCGCCTGCCTAAGCAGGGGACATGGGTTTGTGTCCCAGTCCAGGAAGATCCCACATGCCACGGAGTGACTGGGCCCGTGAGCCATGGCCATGGAGCCTGTGCATCCGGAGCCTGTTCTCCACAATGGGAGAGGCTGCAACAGTGAGAGGCCCTTGTACTGTAAAAAAAAAAAAAAAAAAAGGCAGAGGAACTAATCAGACATTTCTCCAAAGAAGACATCCAAATAGACAACAGGTACAAGAAAAAGTATTCAACATCAAGAATCGCCAGGGAAGTGCAAACTAAAACCACAATGAGATATCTCCTGACACCTATAAGAATGGCTATTATCAAGAAGATAAGAAATGACAAGTGTTGGTGAAGATGTGGAGAAATGGGAATCCTGTACACTGTTGATGGTACTATAAACTGGTTCAGCCACTATGGAAAACAGTGTGGAAGTTCCTTAAAAAATTAAAAATAGATCTATCATATGGTCCAGCAATCTCACTTTTGGGTATATATCCAAAGGAGGTGAAAATAGGTTACACAAGGGATACCTGCACTCCCTTTATTGCAGCATTATTCACAGTAGCCATGATTTGGAAATAACCTAAGAAGTGTCCATCAATAGATGAATGGATAAAGATGTGGTATTTATATGTACAATGGAATACTATTCAGGCATGAGAAAAAGGAACATTCTGCCATTGCCACAATATGAATGGAACTTGAGGTCTTTATTCTGAGAGAAGTCAGACAGAGTAAAACAAATATGGCATGTCATCACTTATATGTTGAATCTAAAAGAGTCAAACTCATAAAAATAAAGTAGTAAGAAAAAAATAAATAAATAAAAATAAAGTAGTTAGGTGGTTAGCAGTGGCTGGGAGGATGGGGAAATTGGGAAGATATTGGTCCAATGGTACAAACTTACATTTAGAAGATGAATAAGTTCTGGAAATCTAATAAACTGTTTAGTGATTTTAGTCCACAATATGGTATTATATAATTCAAAGTTGCCAAAAACTAGTTCTTAAATATTCTCAGGAGAAAATAAAATGATAATTATGTGATGTGATGGAGGTGCTAGCTAACACTTCAGTGCTAAAAGTACTGCAATATATAAATATGTCAAGTCAACAAGTTGTACACCTTAAAATTACACAATATTATGTGTCAATTATGCCTCAATTTTAAAACGACTGAATATTCTAATTAAGATAAATATAATATTGGATTTGGGTAGAAGGAAATAGAAGTATACAGGAAAAAAATTTTCAAACATGGTAAACATTGATAATAATGGGAAAGAAATACTAGGAAAGTACAATCAGAAAAAGAATTTTAAAATGGCTATATTAGTATTAGACAATGTAGAGTTTAAGGTAAAAAACAGAAAATTAACTGGATATTATATAATGATAAAGTTTATTTTTATAAAATTATAGTTAGTAATATGTAAAAGTCAAAATAACAGCAGTGAAGTAAAGAAAAATAATCTGAAACATAGGGAGATGGTATTGAAACAAATATAATGCATTTGTTTATTATAAGAGGACATTATACACCTCTTCTAGAAAAGAACAAAGGTAGTAGATTACAATATGTATGGCTACAAAAGAACTACACAATGCAAATAATAGACCTGATTCAAAGATATATAGAAAATCTTCATATTAGACAGATCATATGCATATTGTTTTCCTAGACACATGGGCCTTTTATAAAAATAACTTGTTACATACTTGAATTCAAATAAAATTTTAAGGCATTTTTAATAGAAGAGATTTTTGCAAGACAAATTATCATATTTTAATCAATAAAGTTAAGAATACATGCAAATTTTGACCAATTTTTTTTTTTTTGTGGTACGTGGGCCTCTCACTGTTGTGGTCTGTCCCGTTGTGGAGCACAGGCTCCAGATGTGCAGGCTCAGTGGCCATGGCTCATCGGCCCAGCCGCTCCATGGCATATGGGATCTTCCTGGACTGGGGCACGAACCTGTGTCCCCTGCATTGGCAGGCAGATTCTCAACCACTGCACCACCAGGGAAGCCCCCAAAATCTTAAGCATCTGAGAATTAAGAGGTACAGTACAACACAATCCATGAACCAAGAGGTTATTAAAAGGAAATTTATCAATTATGTGAAAAAAATTAAAAAGAGAAGTTTCCTCACAAATAAGTTTACAGTTATCAAATATGTTAGAAAAAATTATCTTATTACATTCATTATCTTTCTTTATAACTTTTAAATCATGGAGTTTTAAAATATATATAAAAATAGAGAAAATAATATGATGAACCACACATATCCATCCCTTAGCTTCAGTCATTACCCACATTTTATTAATATTTTTTTATCTGGATTTTCCTTTTTTGTTGGAATAACTTTGAAAGAAATCGGAGACATCACATCATGTCATTCATAAATATTTTGAGTACACATTTCTCTGAGTAAAAAATATTTTTCACATTCAGAATATGGTTAAATAATTCCTTGCAGTCCTTTGTAAATATTTATTTTTCCCTAGTGTATCCTTACAACTGGTAGTCAGATGTGTAAAGGAGTGTTTAGGATATATATTTATACTTTGAGGCCTAGACTATTTCACTGGTAGAGCTGCATACTTCCTACTGCATCATATCAAGAGGCTCATAATATATTACTTTTCCACTTTTAGTAATGTGAAAACTGGTCAATATGTAGGAGTTGTCAGCCTGATTCATCTGTTTTAAAAATCTCATCAGGTTTTGTACGAGGGGAAGATGGGTGAAGAGTAAGACGTGGAGATCACCTTCCTCCCCACAGATACACCAGAAATACATCTACACGTGGAACAACTCCTACAGAACACCTACTGAACGCTGGCAGAAGACCTCAGACCTCCCAAAAGGCAAGAAACTCCCCACATACCTGGGTAGGGCAAAAGAAAAAAAGAAGAAAACAGAGACAAAAGAATAGGGAAGGGACCTGCACCAGTGAGAGGGAGTTGTGAAAGAGGAAAGGTTTCCACACACTAGGAAGCCCCTTCGTGGGTGGAGACTGTGGGTGGCGGAGGGGGGGGAGCTTTGGGACCGCGGAGGAGAGTGCAGCAACAGGGGTGCAGAGGGCAAAATGGGGAGATTCCTGAAAAGAGGATCAGTGCTGACTGGCACTCACCAGCCCAAGAGGCTTGTCTGCACACCCGCCAGGGTGGGCGGGGCTGCGAGCTAAGGCTCGGGCTTCAATTTGGTGGCGTGAACACAGCCAGAAGGGGTTAGTGCACCACAGCTAGCTGGAAGGGAGTCTGGGAAAAGGTCTGGAGCTGCCAAAGAGGCAAGAGACTTTTTCTTCCCTCTTTGTTTTCAGGTGCACGAGGAGAGGGGATTAAGAGCACTGCTTAAAGGAGCTCCAGAGACAGGCGCGAGCCGCGGCTAAAAGCGGGGACCCCAGAGACGGGCAGGAGATGCTAAGGCTGCTGCTGCCACCACCAAAAAGCCTGTGTGCGAGCACAGGTCACTATCCACACCTCCTTTCCGGGGAGCCTGTGCAGGTGGCCACTGCTGGGTTCCCGGGATCCAGAGACAACTTAACCGGCCAAACACACGATGAGCCTCAGGCTGGTGCAACGTCACACTGGTCTCTGTCGCCGCAGGCTCACCCCACACTCCATGCCCCTCCCTCCCCCCAGCCTGAGTGAGCCAAAGTCCCCGAATCAGCGGCTTCTTTAACCCCATCCTGTCTGAGAGAAAAACAGATGCCCTCCGGCGACCTACACGCAGAGGCGGGGCCAAATCCAAAGCTGAGCCCCTGGGAGCTGTGAGAACAAAGAAGGGAAAGGAAAATCTCTCCCAGCAGTCTCAGCAGCAGTGGATTAAAGCTCCACAATCAACTTGATGTACCCTGCATCTGTGGAATACATGAATAGACAACAAATCATCCCAAATTGAGGAGGTGGACTTTGAGACCAAGATTTATGATTTTTTCCCCTTTTCCTCTTTTTGTGAGTGTGTATGTGTATGCTTCTGTGTGAGATTTTGTCTGTATAGCTTTACATCCACCATTTGTCCTAGGGTACTATCCATCTGTTTTTTTTTTAATTGTTTTTCTTTCTTAATAATTAATTTTAATAACTCTATTTTATTATACTTTATCTTCTTTCTTTCTTTCTTTCTTTCTTTCTTTCTTTCTTTCTTTCTTTCTTTCTTTCTTTCTTTCTTTCTTTCTTTCTTTCTTTCTTTCTTTCTTTCTTTCCTTCCTTCCTTTCCTCCTTTAGACAACGTATCATCCAAATAGAGGAGGTAGACTTTGAGAGGAAGATTTGTGAACTTTTCCCCTTTTCCTCTTTTTGTGAGTGTGTATGTGTATGTTTCTGTGTGAGATTTTCTCTGTATAGCTTTACTTTCACCTTTTGTCCTAGGGTTCTAACCATCCATTTTTAAAATTTGTTTTCTTTCTTAATAATTAATTTTAATAGCTCTATTTTATTTTATTTTATCTTCTTTCTTTCTTTTTTTCTTTCTTTCCTTTCTTCCCTCCTTTAGACAACAAATCATCCAAATTGAGGAGGTGGACTTTGAGAGTAAGGTTTATGATTTTTTCCACTTTTCCTATTTTTGTGAGTGTGTATGTGTATGCTTCTGTATGAGATTTTGTCTGTATAGCTTTGCTTCCACCATTTGTCCTAAGGTTCTATCTGTCTGTGGTTTTTGTTTTAAAATTTTTTTCTTAATAATTATTTTTTAATTTAAAAAACTTTATTATATTTTACACTAATTTATTTTACTTTATCTTCTTTCTTTCTTTCTTTTTTCCTTGCTTCCCTCCTTCCTTCCTCCCACTGTCCCTTGCTCCCTCCCTCCCTCCCTCTTTCCTTTCTTTCTTATTTTCCTTCTTTCCTTCTTTCCTTCCTTTCTTTCTTTCTTTCTTTTTTCTTCTACTAATTCTTTCTCTCTACTTTTTCTCTCTTTTATTCTGAGCCATGTGGTTGAAAGGCTCTTGGTGCTGCAGCCAGGAGTCAGTGCTGTGCCTCTGAGGTGGGAGAGCCAACTTCAGGACACTGGCCAGCAAGAGACCTCCCAGCTCCACATAATATCAAATGGTGAAAATCTCCCAGAGATCTCCATCACAACGCCAGCACCCAACTCCACTCAATGACCGGCAAGCTACAGTGCTGGACACCCTATGCCAAACAACTAACAAAACAGGAACACAACCCCACCCATTAGCAGAGAGGGTGCCTAAAATCATAATAAGTCCACAGACACCCCAAAACACACCACCAGATGTGGACCTGCCCACTAAAGAGACAAAAGCCAACCTCATCCACCAGAACACAGGCACTAGTCTGCTCCAACAGGAAGCCTACACAAACCACTGAAAAAACCTTAGCCACTGGGGACAGACACCAAAAACAACGGGAACTACGAACCTGCAGCCTGCAAACAGGAGAACCCAAACACAGTAAGATAAGCAAAATGAGAAGACAGAAATACACACTGCAGATGAAGGAGCAAGATAAAAACCCACCAGACCTAACAAGTGAAGAAGAAATAAGCAGTCTACCTGAAAAAGAATTGAGAATAATGATAGTAAAGATGATCCAAAATCTTGGAAATAGAATAGACAAAATGCAAGAAACATTTAACAAGGACCTAGAAGAACTAAAGATGAAACAAACAACGATGAACAGCACAATAAGTGAAATGAAAAATACACTAGATGGGATCAATAGCAGAATAACTGAGACAGAAGAACGGATAAGTGACCTGGAAGATAAAATAGTGGAAATAACTACTGCAGAGCAGAATAAAGAAAAAAGAATGAAAAGAACTGAGGACAGTCACAGAGACCTCTGGAACAACATTAAAAGCACCAACATTTGAATTAACAAAGAAGGAGAAAAAACATATGATCATCTCAATAGATGCAGAAAAAGCTTTTGAAAAAATTAAACACCCATTTTTGATAAAAACCCTGCAGAAAGTAGGCATAGAGAGAACTTTCCTCAACATAATAAAGGGCATATATGACAAACCCACAGCCAACATCATCCTCAATAGTGAAAAACTGAAAGCATTTCCACTAAGATCAGGAACAAGACAAGGTTGCCCACTCTCACTGCTCTTATTCAATATAGTTTTGGAAGTTTTAGCCACAGCAATCAGAGAAGAAAAGGAAATAAAAGGAATCCAAATCGGAAAAGAAGAAATAAAGCTGTCACTGTTTGCAGATGACATGATACTATATATACAGAATCCTAGAAATGCTACCAGAAAACTACTAGAGCTAATCAATGAATTTGGTAAAGTTGCAGGATACAAAATTAATGCACAGAAATCTCTGGAATTCCTATACACTAATGATGAAAAATCTGAAAGTGAAATCAGGAAAACACACCCATTTACCATTGCAACAAAAAAAATAAAATTTTTAGGAATAAACCTACCTAAGGAGACAAAAGACCTATATGCAGAAAATTATAAGACACTCATGAAAGAAATAAAACATGAAACAAATAGATGGAGAGATATACCATGTTCTTGGATTGGAAGAATCAACATTGTGAAAATGGCTCTACTACCCAAAGCAATCTACAGATTCAATGCAATCCCTATCAAAGTATCACTGGCATTTTTCACAGAAATAGAACAAAATTTCACAATTTGTATGGAAACACCAAAGACCCCGAATAGCCAAAGCAGTCTTCAGAACGAAAAACGGATCTGGAGGAATCAGGCTCCCTGACTTCACACTATACTACAAAGCTACAGTAATGAAGACAGTATGGTATTGGCACAAAAACAGAAAAATAGATCAAGGGAAAAGGATGGAAAACCCAGAGATAAACCCACGCACATATGTTCACCTTATCTTTGATAAAGGTGGCAGGAATGTACAGTGGAGAAAGGACAGCCTCTTCAATAAGTGGTGCTGGGAAAACTGGACAGGTACATTTAAAAGTATGAGATTAGATCACTCCCTAACCCCATACACAAAAATAAGCTCAAAGTGTTTTAAAGACCTAAATGTATGGCCAGAAACTATCAAACTCTTAGAGGAAAGCATAGGCAGAGCCCTCTATGACATAAATCACAGCAAGATCTTTTTTGACCCACCTCCTAGAGAAATGGAAATAAAAAGAAAAATAAACAGATGGGACCTAATGAAACTTCAAAGCTTTTGCACAGCAAGGAAACCATAAACAAGACCAAAATAAAACCCTCAGAATGGGAGAAAATATTTGCAAATGAAGAAACTGACAAAGGATTAATTTCCAAAATTTACAAGCAGCTCATGCAGCTCAATAACAAAAAAACAAACAACCCTATCCAAAAATGGGCAGAAGACCTAAATAGACATTTCTCTAAAGAAGATATACAGACTGCCAACAAACACATGAAAGAATGCTAACATCATTAATCATTAGAGAAATGAAAATCAAAACTACAATGAGATATCATCTCACACCAGTCAGAATGGCCATCATCAAAAAATCTAGAAACAATACATGCTGGAGAGGGTGTGGAGAAAAGGGAACACTCTTGCACTGCTGGTGGGAATGTGAATTGGTACAGCCACTATGGAGAACAGTATGTAGGTTCCTTAAAAACTACAAATAGAACTACCATATGACCCAGCAATCCCGCTATTGGGCATATACCCTGAGAAAACCATAATTCAAAAAGAGTCATGTACCAAAATGTTCATTGCAGCTCTATTTACAATAGCCCAGTGATGGAAACAACCTAAGTGCCCATCATCAGATGAATGGATAAAGAAGATGTGGCACATATATACAATGGAATATTACTCAGCCATAAAAAGAAACGAAATAGAGCTATTTGTAATGAGGTGGATAGACCCAGAGTCTGTCATACAGAGTGAAGTAAGTCAGGAAGAGAATGACAAATACCTTATGCTAACACATATATATGGAATTTAAGAAAAAAATAATGCCATGAAGAACCTCGGGGTAAGACAGGAATAAAGACACAGACCTACTAGAGAATAGATGTGAGGATATGGGGAGTGGGCAGGGAGAGCTGTGACAAAGCGAGAGAGAGGCATGGACATATATACACTACAAAATGTAAGGTAGATAGCTAGTGGGAAGCAGCCTCATAGCACAGGGAGATAAGCTCCGTGCTTTGTGACCACCTGGATGGTTGGGATAAGGAGGGTGGGGGGGGAGGGAGATGCAAGAGGGAAGAGATATGGGAACATATGTATATGTATAACTGATTCACTTTGTTATAAAGCAGAAACTAACACACCATTGTAAAGCAGTTATACCCCAATGATGATGATAAGAAAAAAATCTCATCAAGCTTTCATCAATGGATATAGTAACCATTATACATGATTTCCTTAAGAATAGCAAAAGTCACATTTCTTTTTTATTGTTTCATCTTTCTGGAGGTTCATTATGAATAAATATTGTATATATTTTAGGTGCAAAACATGATTTGTTATGTGTATTTTTTAGATTACACATAAAAATGAGATTATACAGCATTTATCTTTCTGTATGTGGCTTATTTTACTTAGCATGATGTCATCTGGGTTCAGCACATCACAAACGGCAAGATTTCCTTCTTTCATGGCTGAATTATATTCCATTGAATATATGTAACCAAATTTCTCTTATATATTTATTCATCTATGGACACTTAGGTCATTTCATGTCTTGGCGACTGTGAATAATGCTGCAATGAACATGGGAGTGCAATAAACATGGAAGTACAATATCTCTTTATGATACTGGTTTCTTTTACTTTGGTCATATACCCAGAAGTGAGATTGCTAGATCATACAACAGGTCTATTTTAAATTTTTGAGGAATCATCATGTTGTTTTCCATAACGGTTGTACCAGTTTACCTTCCCAACATTAGTGTACAAGGGTACATTTATTGCCACACCCTCATCAACACTTGTTATCTCTTATCATTTTGATAATAGCCATTCTAACATTTGTGAGGTAATATTCTTGTGAGGTTGATTTGTATTTCCCTGATGATTAGTGATGTTGAGCATCTTTTTATGTACCTGTTGGCCATTTGTATGTCTTCTTTGCAAAATCAACTATTCAGAACCTCTGCTTATTTTTCAATTGCATTCATTGCTTTTTTTGCAATTGAGTTGTATGAGTTTTTATATACTTTTTACAGTTTTACTGAGGTATAATTTAGAAATAAAATTGTATAAAATCATGGTATACAACATAATGCATTGATATATATATTTGTTGTGAAATTATTAGCCGAATAAAGTTAAAATATCCATCACTACACATATTTGGATGTTAACCCTTTATTATCAGATATGTGATTTGCAAAGTTTTCTTTCATTCTATAGGTTGCCTTTTCATTTTGTTGATTGTTTCCTTTGTTGTGCAGAATTGTTTTAGTTTAATGTGGTCTCATTTGTTCATCTTTGCTTTAGTTTCCAGTGCTTTTGGTGTCATATATCCAAAAAATTATTGAAAAGAATAATGTAAAGGAACTTTTCTCCTATGTTTTCTTCTAGGAGTTCTACAGTTTTAGGTCTTCTGTTCGGGCCTTTAATCAGTTTTCAGTTGATTGCTGTGTATGGTTTAAATAGGTTTCAATTTCATTCTTTCCTATATGGATTTCCAGTTTTCCCAGAACTATTATTGCCCAATTGTGTATTCTTGGCACTCTTGTCTATGATTAACTTTCCTTAGAGGTATATATATATATATATATATATATATATATATATATATATCTGAGCAGGCACTTACACAACAATCTACCCTGCGACACCAAGGCATCAGAGTTAACTGTTGGGACATTAACACCCAGATAGTGGATATGTTAAAAGTCAAGAGTGGGACATATTATAACCAAGAATGTACACATCTGATTGAGATTATAGTAGCAAATCCTACAATACTTATACATGCAACAATCTAAAATCCAATCCATAACAATTGCCCCAAATTTGAAGGGTCCAGCCATAAAAATAGGTCAGTGATCTAGGGGTCCCTCAGAATCTTTTCAAAGATTTGTGTAATATTGTGGAGTGTTTAGCATCTTGGGCTATATGGGCAGATGAGGAGGTCTCTGAGGTGGTGATATGTCCTTAAAGCATCACCTATATTTTAGGAGGCATAAACATCTCCAGCAGCATATTCTTGGGATGGGACAATATCATCTGAATCAGTATCCTCTCCAGGGTTGAGTCTATCTCACTCACGGGTTAGGTTCTCTGGAGTGGTGCCTTCCATGGAACAGATGACATTTCCATGTTACCATCCAGTAGAGTTATTTGTCATGGCCTGAGGGTAAGCTAGCCTGCTAAAACTTGGAGGCTTCTCTAAAGACTTAACTGCCTATTCAATGCATGCTGCTAGTGGAACAAATTGTTAAGAGCTCTGGAGTCTTTGGGGTCCCATGTAGCAATGGAATGGTGGTTGCCCTTACATTCCCCAGTAACTCATTCAAAGCACATAAAGATTCTGGGCACATTTATATTCTAGGCTAAGTGATATCTTATGGATGCTACTTAGGAACTCCTGGGAGCAACCTGTGTGGGCAATGGGCAAATTATGGGAGTACAGTCCCTGTAGCCAAGTGTGTTTAATGTGCAGGGAATCATAGGGCCAGTTAGCTTGTAGCAATATTTTGTGTAAAGAAGTTGAACAGCAATTGTCATTTAAACATTCTTTCCAGAGGTCTCACTGCCTATAAAGGGATTCAAACACTTTGCTGCCCAGACTCAATGGCATGCTGGCCTGAGCCCTTCCTACAGGGCTCTCCAATATTCCCTGCTTTTCCACCCAGTGGCACAATTGTGATCTGGAGCATACTGTTCCAGTGTTATATCTGTTTGATGGTTACGACCAAGGGGTCTACCAGTAACCCTATCACCCAGACTATAGAAAACAATAAGAATAGCCATAGTCATATAGGACATTGACATTTGATGAACTTGGGTTGGGTTCCTTCTGGATAAGCTATTTGTATGTTGATTAATAGCTGAGTATGTGTGTTCTCTGTGAGAAATCATGGGTAATCTCATTTAGTGTGCAGAAAGGCCACAACATGTAGCTTTCTCACCATGCTCTCATCTCCCAATATAGTTTGTATCTGCCAAGTGGAGAGTTTCTTTTCCTCTTCCAGACTGAAGTGTTGCCACTGATTGGTCTTGGGGTAATGATTTCTACTTCCTCTAAATTGGTATGGGAACTTAATTTCATTAGCCAGCACTTATAGTCAGTATATTTAGGGAGAAGAACTCTTTTGGAAAGTCTTCAGCATTGTCAGGGTTTCCAAAGAAATGATATCACACTAACTTGGTGTGCTTTTGGCCAGGGAGACATTCAATTATGAGAGAATCATATTGGACTATCCACTCTCAATTGGTTTGTCAGCATGAAGCAAATGACATGATGATCAAAAAATAAGAGCAAAGCAGGGAAGTGGAGTCAAAGAATAAAATAAAAAGGACATCATCTTAGAGGGTAGAGGCTTGAGGATTTCCAGAGATGACAAAACAAGGAATATTGAAGAGTGTATAATAGTTTGTATGCGGGGTATGAAGGCTCAGGGCACAAGAGTTAAGCAAGATGAGGGCCTGGGACAAGACTTCAACCCATTTCAAGGACTACCTGAAAAAAATTTAAGTACTTTTTTTCAGAAGACTGCTAAGATGCTCAATGAGGTCAGCAGCCTGAGGGTGATAGTCTAAATGGAAGTTCCAAATGTTGAAGAGCCCACTGCTTAGTTTCCTGAGAGGTAAAATGTGCACCCTTGTCACAGTTAATAAAATCTGGGACTCCAAAGGGAATAAGAATAAATTTAGAAAGGAAAAATATTACCTGTTTTGAAGAGGAATTCCAGTTAGGGATCATCAAGAGACATCCCATGCCAGTATCAATGATTGTGATGGCATATCTGGATGTACCAACAGAACGAACAGTGGGCCAAAGAAATTAGTCAGCAGGAATATGGTTGGTCTCCCCAGGGAATATGTCCCCATCTGAATAGCCTCTATCTTTTTGTTTGGGAGCAGAGAATGCAGTCATCTACCACAACCTTGGCTGCCACTGATGAGAGGGGAGTTTCCTTGTTTGAGCCCAAGTTGTTAAGACATAAATTCCCCAATGACTCAAGGTTGTGTAGTCCCATTTCTTGAGCTGGAAGGAAGGCTCAGTATCCTGAGGAGTTTCAACTTAAAACAAATAGCCTTCCAGATATTTCTCCAGCAGAGATGAGTTTATTTGGGATCAACTGAGAATTGCAATTCAGGTTCTACAACCATGGTGAAACACATGCAATTCCCTGCATAGGAAGGGAAGGAGAATGTTTTTAATAGAGGGAGAAGGAAGTTGAGAGGGCTTTAGTAAACAGAAGCCATGGTTTCCATTAGCTGAGTCCCGGCCAAGAAACAAGAGTAGTCTTTCTTCTTCCTGTTGGGCTCTGCTATTGTTGTCATGTGTGAGCGTTCCCTCTTCTGGTTTACCAAATCTATTTAAATGAGTTTTCTGTTTATTATTTTTTATACTTACACCTTTTGATCAAGATCTTTCTCTGAAAACATCACTGATCAAGAGTCTGATTTTACAATTTCAGCAGCTTTTGTCAATCTGGGCCAAGCAGATTGGAAACCTATTGAGATCACACTTGAGTAAAAAGGAGGGGTAAGAGGGAGAGAGAACTCACAGGTAATTTTTATCTAAACTCCATATGTTATTGAAAGAATAAACATTGGAGATTATCTGAAGTGTTGTGTCATCGTCAAAGTTTTGGCAACATACCTCTAACAGGTTTGGTCCAGATATCTTGGGAAAAGTGTCTTATCAGATGTCTGCTTCAAATCCTTGAAATCTTTACCTTCAAGCCACAAGAAGATGTGTAGTTCCAGTCAGTTTCAGTGCTTTCTTTAGGTGTGTCACTTGAATCCAAGAGTCTATTCTTTGGACATGGTGGCACAAGAGGTGATTAGCAGTACCTGATAAAGGCCTTTACAACAAGATTGAAGAGAGTTCTAGAGGTGTCTTTTCCAGTAGACAAAGTATCCAGGAGGAAGGTGTGATGCTTAAGGTCTCTGTATTACAAGAGGGCACAGGAAAATGTTGTTCTGGCAAAACATGGTTACTTTTAATAGAAGTAATTGGGCTTTTGCAATTTTCGAGTATCTCCTTTTATCAGCTGGGGTGAAAAGAAGCAGGAGCCAAGTGCACTGGGCATCCTGTGATTATCATAAAGGGCGAGAATTTATGTGTTCTAAAACGGGTGGCTCTGAGATTTACAATTCCATAAAAGTTAAAAGGATTATAAAAAATATTATGAACAATTGTACACCAACACATGGGATACCTAGATGAAATGGATAATTTCTAGAAACACGCACACCTTGAAGACTGAATTATGAAGAATTATGAATAAAGAGAAAATGTGAACAGGCCAATAATGAATAAGTAGATTGAGTTTTCAAAGAACTCCCAATAAAAAGGGCCAGTGCAAGATGGCTTTATTGGAGAATTCTACCAAAAACTTTAAAGAAGGCCCATTCTGCAGGAACATCTTTAAGCAGGAAGCACAAGAGAACGAAAAGACAGACAAAAACAAACCCAACTGGATAGAAAGCCCAGAGATACACCCAAACATATATGGTCACCTTACCTTTGATAAAGGAGGCAAGAATATACAGTGGAGAAAAGACAGACTCTTCAATAAGTGGTGCTAGGAAAACTGGACAGCTACATGTAAAAGAATGAAATTAGAACACTCCCTAACACCACAAACAAAACAAACTCAAAATGAATAAAGACCTAAATGTAAGGCCAGACACTATCAAACTCTGAGAGGAAAACATAGGCAGAACACTCTATGACATAAATCACAGCAAGACCCCTTTTGATCCACCTCCAAAAGAAATGGAAATAAAAACAAAAATAAACAAATGGGACCTAATGAAACTTAAAAGATTTTGCACACCAAAGGAAACCATAAACAAGATGAAAAGACAACCCTCAAAATAGGAGAAAATATTTGCAAATGAATCAACTGACAAAAGATTAATCTCCAAAATTTACAAGCAGCACATGCAGCTCAATAACAAAATAAGAAGCAATCCAATCCAAAAATAGGCAGAAGACCTAAATAGACATTTCTCCAAAGAAGATATACAGATTGGCAACAAACACATGAAAGAATGCTCAACATCGCTAATCATTAGAGAAATGCAAATCAAAACTACAATGAGATATCATCTCACACTGGTCAGAATGGCCATCATCAAAAAATCTACAAACAATAAATGCTGGAGAGGGTGTGGAGAAAAGGGAACCCTCTTGCACTGTTGGTGGGAATGTAAATTGGTACAGCCACTATGGAGAACAGTATGGAGGTTCCTTAAAGAACTAAAAATAGAATTACCATATGACCCAGCAATCCCAGTACTGGGCATACACCCTGAGAAAACCATAATCCAAAAAGAGTCATGTACCCCAAGGTTCATTGCAGCTCTATTTACAATAGCCAGGACATGGAAGCAACCTAAGTGTCCATTGACAGATGAATGAATAAAGAAGATGGGGCACATATATAGAGTGGAATATTACTCAGCCATCAAAAGAAACAAAATTGAGTTATTTGTAGTGAGGTGGATGGACCTAGAGTCTGTCATACAGAGTGAAGTAAGTCAGAAAGAGAAAAACAAATACCATATGCTAACACATGTATATGGAATCTAAAAAGCCAAAACAAACAAACAAAAAAGTTTTGAAGAACCTAGGGGCAAGATGGGAATAAAGACATAGACCTACTAGAGAATGGACTTGAAGATACGTGGAGGGGGGAGGGTAAGTTGGGATTACGTGAGACAGTGGCATGGACATAAATACACTACCAAATGTAAAATAGATAGCTAGTAGGAAGTAGCCTCATAGCACAGGGAGATCAGCTTGGTGCTTTGTGACCATGTAGAGTGGTGGGATAGGGAGGGTGGGGGGGAGGGAGACACAAGAGGGAAGAGATATGGTGATATATGTATATGTATAACTGATTCACTTTGTTATAAAGCAGAAACTAACAAGCCATTGTAAAGCAATTATACTCCAATAAAGATGTTAAGAAAATAAACAAACCCTAGACAATTAAGAAAATGGTAATAGAAACATACATATCTATAATTACTTTAAATGTTAATGGATTAAATACTCCAACCAAGAGACACTGAATGGGTACAAAAGCATGACCCATACATACGCTGTCTACAGGAGACTCACTTCAGATCTAGGGACACATACAGAGTGAAAACAAAAGGAAGCTGGGGTAGCAACACACATATCAGACAAAATAGACTTTAAAATAAAGACTATTACAAGTGACAAAGGACACTACATAATGATCAGTGATCAATCAATCCAAGAAGAAGGTGTAACAATTGTAAATATTTATGCACCCAACATAGGAGCACCTCAATACACAAGGCAAATGCTAAGAGTCATAAAATGGGAAATCAACAGTACACAATCATAGTAGGGTATTTTAAAACCCTACTTTCACTAATCGAAAGGTCAACCAAAATGAAAATAAGGAAACATAAGCTTTAAATGACACATTAAACAAAATGGACATAATTGATAATTATAGGACATTCCATCCAAAAACAATAGAATACACTTTCTTCTCAAGGGCTCAAGGAACGTTCTCCAGGATAGATTATATCTTGGGTCACAAATCAAACCTCAGTAAATTAAAGAAAATTGAAATCATATTAAGTATCTTTTCTGACCACAATGCTATATGACTAGTTATCAAATACAGGAAAAAATGTGTAAAAAATACAAACACATGGAGGCTAAACAATACACTACTAAATAAGCAAGAGATCACTGAAGAAATCAAAGAGGAAACCCAAAATTACCTAGAGGTGGAGACATTCAAGATGGCAGAGGACCAAGACGTGGAGATCAGCTTCCTCCCCACAAATACATCAGAAATACATCTACATGTGGAACAACTCCTACAGGACACATACTGATCGCTGGCATTCTCAGACTTCCCAAAAGGCAAGAAACTCCCCCACTTACCTGGGTAAGGCAGAAGAAAAAAGAAAAAACAGAGACAAAATAGTAGGGATGGGGCCTGCACTTCTGCAAGGGAGATGTGAAGGAGGAAATGTTACAACACACTAGGCAGCCCCTTAACTTGTGGAGACCGGGGGGGGGTATCAGGGGGGAAGCTTCAAGGCCACAGAGGAGAGCAAAGAAATAGGGGTGCAGAGGGCAAATCAGTGAGATACTGGCACAGAAGATTGGTGCTGACCAGCACTCACAAGCCCGAGAGGCTTGTCTGCTCACCTGCTGTGGTGGGTGGGGGCAGGAAGCTGAGGCTTCAGGTTCCGAGTTCAGATCACAGGGAGACGACTGGGTTTGGCTGCATGAACACAGCCTGAAGAAGGCAGGTGCACCACAGCTAGCTGGTAGGGAGTCCGAGGAAAAGACTGGAACTGCCTAAGAGGCAAGAGACCATTGTTTCAGGGTGTGCAATGAGAGGGATTAAGAGAACTGCCTAAACGAGCTTGAGAGAAAGGCGTGAGCTGCGGATATCAGCACAGACACCAGAGACATGCTAAGGCTGCTGCTACAGCCACCAAGAAGCCTGTGTACAAACACTGGTCACTGTCAACACCTCCCTTCCCAGGAGCCTGTACAGCCTGCCACTGCAGGGTCCACTGATCCAGGGACAACTTGCCCTGGAAAACACATGGCACGCCTCAGTCTGTTGTAATGTCATGCCAGCCTCTGTCACCACAGGCTCTTCACACATTCCACACCCCACCCTCCTCCTGGCCTTAGTGAGCCAGAGCCCCCTAATCAGCTGCTACTTTAACCCCATCCAGTCTGAGCGAAGGACAGATGCCCTCATGTGACCTAAACGCAGAGGCAGGGTCAAATACAAAGCTGAACCCCAGGAGGTGTGTGAACAAAAAAAGGAAATTTCTCCCAGTAGGTTCGAGAGCAGCAGATTAAATCTTGACAATCAACTTGATGTACCCTGCATCTCTGAAATACCTGAATACACAACGAATCATCCCCAAATTGAGGGGGTGCACTGTGTGATTTTGTCTGTATAGATTTGCTTTTACAATTTGTCCTAGGGATCTCTCTGTCCATTTATTTAATTTTTTCTTAATATAGATTTTAGTGCTTGTTATCATTGGTGGATTTGTTGTTTGGTTTGGTTGCTCTCTTCTTTCTTTCTTTCATAGTTTTTAATATTTTTTTAAATTTTTTATTATAATAAATTTATTTTTTTTCTTTCTTTTTTTCTCCCTTTTCTTCTAAGCCATGGGGTGGACAGTGTCTTGGTACTCCAGACAGGTGTAAGGCCAGAGCCTATGAGATGGGTGAGCCTAGTACAGCACATTGGTCCAGCAGAGCCCTCCCAGCTCCACGTAATATCAAAGAGTGAAAGCTCTCCCAGAGATCTCCATCTCAATGCTAAGACCCAGCTCCATGCAACAACCAGCAAGCTACAGTGCTGGACACCCTATCTCAAACAACTATCAAGACAGGAACACAACCACACCCATTAGAAGAGAGGCTGCCTAAAATCATAATAAGGTCACAGACACTCCAAAACACAGCACTGGATGAAGTCCTGCCCAACAGAAAGAAAAGATCCAGCCTCACCCACCAGAACACAGGAACCAGTCCCCTCGACCAGGAAGCCTAAACAACCCATTGAACCAACCTTACCCACTAGGGGCAGACACCATAAACAATGGGAACTACGAACCTGCAGCTTGCAAAAAGGAGATCCCAAACACAGTAAGTTAAGCAAAATGAGAAGACACAGAAATATGGAGCAGATAAATGAGCAAGGTAAAAACCAACCAGACTAAACACATGAAAAGGAAATACGCAGTTAACCTGAAAAAGAAGTCAGAGTAATGATAGTAAAGATGATCCAAAATCTCGGAAATAGAATGGAGGAAAAAAAAAGAAAAGTTTAACAAAGACCTACAAGAAGTAAAGCACAAACAAACAATGATGAACAACAGAGTAAATGAAATTAAAAATTCTCTAGGAGGAATCAATAGCAGAATAACTGAGGCATAAGAACGGATAAGGGACCTGGAAGATAAAATATTGAATATAACTACTGCATAGCAGAATAAAGAAAAAAAATGAAAAGAATTGATGACAGTACCAGAGACCTCTGGGACAACATTAAATGCACCAACATTCGAATTATACATGTCCCAGAAGAAGAGAATAAGAAAGGGACTGATACAATATTTGAAGAGATTATAGTTGAAAAATTCCCTAGTATGGGAAAAGAAATAGTCAGTCAAGTCCAGGAAGCACAGAGAGTGCCATACATGATAAACCCAAAGAGAAACATGCCAAGACACATATTAATCAAATTAAAAATATTAAATCCAAAGAAAAAATATTAAAATCAGCAAGGGAAAAGCAACAAATTACATACAAGGGAAACCCCATAAGATTAACAGCTGATCTTTCAGCAGAAACTCTGCAAGCCAAAAGGGAGTGGCAGGACATATTTGAAGTGATGAAATGGAAAAACGTACATCCAAGATTACTCTACACAGCAAGGATCTCATTCAGATTCAACAGCACTTACAGACAAGCAAATGCTAAGAGAATTCAGCATCAGCAAACCAGCTTCACAAGAAATGCAAAAGGAACTTCTCTAGGTAGGAAACACAAGAGAAGGAAAAGACCTACAAGACCAAACCCAAAACAATTTAGAAAATGGTAATAGGAACACACATATCGATAATTACCTTAAATGTAAATGGATGAAATTATCCAACCAAAAGCAATAGACTGGCAGAAAGAATATAAAAAGAAGATCTGTATATATGCTGTCTACAAGAGACCCACTTCAGCTCCAGGGAAATATACAGACTGAAAGTGAGGGATGGAAAAAGATATTCCATGAAAATGGAAATCAAAAGAAAGCTGTCATAGCAATTCTCAAATCATACAAAATAGACTTTAAAGGCTGTTACAAGATAAAAAGAAGGACTCTACATAATGATCAAGGGATCAATCCAAGATGAAGATATAAAAAATGCAAATATATATGAACCCAACTTAAGAGCACCACAACACAGAAGGCAAATGCTAACAGCCATAAAAGGGGAAATCGACAGTAAGACAATCATAGTAGGGCACTGTAACATCCCACTTTGACCAATGGAGAGATCATCAAAAATGAAAGTAAATAGGGAAACAGAAGCTTTAAATGACACATTAAAGAAGATCAACTTAATTGATATTTATAGGATATTCCATCCGAAAATAACAGAATACACTTTCTTCTCAAGTGCTCATGGAACATTCTCCAGGATAGGTCATACCTTGAGTCACAAATCAAGCCTTGGTAAATTAAAGAAAATTGAAATCATATCAAGTAACTTTTTCGACCACACACTACAAAGCAAGATATCAATAAAAGGAAAAAATCTGTAAAAAATACAAACACATGGAGGTTAAACAATACACTACTAAATAACCAAGAGATCACTGAAGAAGTCAAACAGGAAATCAAAAAATACCCAGAAAGAAATGACAATGATAACAGGATGACTCAAAACCTATGGGAGGCAGCAAAAGCAGTTATAAGAGGGAAGTTTATAGAAATACAATCCTACATCAAGAAACAACAACATCTCAAAAAACAACCAAAACTTACACCTAAAGCAATTAGAGAAAGAAGAACAAAAACACCCCGAAAGTTACCAGAAAGAAAGAAATCATAAAGATCAGATTAGAAATAAATGAAAAAGAAGTGAAGGAAAGAATAGCAAAGATCAATATAACTAAAAGCTTCTTCTCTGAGAAGATAAACAAAACTGATAAACAATTAGCCAGACTCATCAAGAAAAAAACGGAGAAAACTAAAATCAATAGAATTAGAATTGAAAAAGGTGAAGTAACAGCTGACTCTGAAGAAAGACAAAGGATCATGAGAGATTACTACAAGCAACTAAATGGCAATAAGATGGACAACCTGCAAGAAATGGACACATTCTTAGAAAAGCACAAGGTTCTGAGACTCAAACAGGAAAAAACAGAAAATATAAACAGACCAATCATAAGCAATGAAATTGAGACTGTGATTAAAAATCTTGCAACAAACAAAAGCACAGGACCAGATGTCTTCACAGGTGAATGCTGTCAAACATTTAGGGAAGAGTTAACACCTATACTTCTAAAACTCTTCTAAAATATAGCAGAGGGATGAAAACTCCCATACTCATTCTACAAGGCCCAAATCACTTTAATACCAAAACCAGACAAAGATATCACAAAGAAAGAAAACTACAGGCCAATATCACTGATGAACATAGACGCAAAAACCCTCAACAAAATAATAGCAAAAATAATTCAACAGCACATTAAAAGGATCATACACCATGATCAAGTGGGGTTTATCCCAGGATTGCAAGGACTCTTCAATATACGAAAATCAAACAATGCGATATACCATATTAAAAAATTGAAGGAGAAAAATTTTATGATATCAGAATACATGCAGAAAAAACTTTCGACAAAATTCAACACCCATTTATGATAAAAATGCTCCAGAAAGTAGGCACAGATGGAACTTATCTCAATATAATAAAGGACATATATGACAAACACAGAGGCAACATCATTCTGAATTGTGCAAAGTTGAAATCGTTTCCTCTAAGATCAGGAAATAGACAAGATTGTCTATTTTCACCACTATTATTCAACCTAGTTTTGGAAGTTTTGGTCAAAGCAATCAGAGAAGAAAAAGAATTAAAAGGAAATCAACTTGGAAACGAAGGAATAATGCTGTCATTGTTTGCAGATGACATGATACAATACACAGAGATTCCTAAAGATGCTACCAGAAAACTACAAGAGCTAATCAATGAATTTGGTAAAGTAGCAGGATACAAAATTAATGCACAGGAAATCTCTTGCATTCCTATACACTAATGATGAAAAATCTCAAAGTAAAATTAAGAAACACTACTAATTACCATTGCAACAAAAATAATAAAATACCTAGAAATTAACCTACCTAAGGAGACAAACGACCTATATGCAGAAAAATATAAGGCACTGATGAAAGAAATTAAACATGATACATCAAATGGAGAGATATACCATGTTCTTGGATTGGGAGAATCAACATTGTGAAAATGACTATACTACCCAAAGCAAGCTACACATTCAATGCAATCCCTATAAAGCTAACAATGCAATTTTTGATAGAACTAGAAAAAAGAATTTCACAATTTGTATCAACCGAAAAGACCGCGAATAGCCAAAGCAATCTTGAGAAATAAAAAAATGGAGCTGGAGGAATCACGCTCCCAGACTTCATACTATAATATAATGCTACAGTAATCAAGACAGTATGGTAATGGCACAGAAACAGAAACATAGACCAATGGAACAGGATAGAAACCCCAGAGGTAAACCCATGTACATATGATCACCTTATCATTAATAAAGGAGGGAAGAATATACAATGGAGAAAAGACAGCCTCTTCAATAATTGTTTCTGAGATAACTGGACAGGTATATGTAAAAGAATGAAATTCGAGCACTCCCTTACCCCATACACAAAAATAAACTCAAAATGGACTAAAGACCTAAATATATGTCCAGACAATATAAAACTCTTAGATAAAATCATAGGCAAAACACTCTATGACAAAAATCACAGCAAGATCCTTTTTGACCCACCTCCTAGAGAAATGGAAATAAAAGCAAACATAAACAAATAGGACCTAATGAAACATAAAAGTTTTTGCACTGCAAAGGAAGCCATAAATAAGACAAAAAGACAACCCTCAGAATGAGAGAAAATGTTTGCAAATGAAGCGACTGACAAAGGATTAATCTCCAAATTTACAAACGGCTCATGCAGTTCAACATTAAAAAACAAACAACCCAATTCCAAAAAGGGCAGAAGACATAAATAGACATTTCTCTAAGGAAGATATACAGACATCCAACAAACACATGAACGAATGCTCAATATCACTAATCATTAGGGAAATGCAAACCAAACTACATTAAGGTATTATGTCACAATGGTCAGAATGGCAATCAACCAAAAACCTAAAAACAATAAATGCTGGAGTGGGAGTGTAGAAAATGGAACACTCTTGCACCATGGGTGGGAATGTAAATTGATACAGCCACTATGGAAACAATATAGAGGTTCCTTAAAAAACTAAAAATAGAACTACCATAAGATCCAGGCATCACAGCACTGGGCATATTCTCTGAGGAAACCATAATTCAAAAAAGTCATGTACCACAATGTTCACTGCACGTCTATTTACAGTAGCCAGGCCATGGATTCAACAGTAGCTGGGCCATGGATGCAAACTAAGTGTCCATCAACAGATGAATAGATAAAGAAGATGTGGCACATATATACAATGGAATATTACTCAGCCATAAAAAGAAACGAATTTGAGTTATTTGTAGTGAGGTGGATGGACCTAGAGACTGTCATACAGAGTGAAGTACGTCAGAAAGAGAAAAAATATATACTGTATGCTAACACATATATATGGAATATAAAAAGAAAAAAAAGTCTGAAAAACCTTGAGGCAGGATAGGAATATAGACGTAAATGTAGAGAATGGAGATGAGAACACGGGAAGGGGGAAGGGTAAGCTGGCACGAGATGAGAGATTGGCATGTACATATATATACACAACCAAATTTAAAATAGATAACTAGTGGGAAGCAGCCACATAGCACAGGGAGATCAGCTCGTTGCTTTGTGTCCATCTAGAAGGGAGAGAGTGGGAGGATGTGAGGGAGAAGCAATAGGGAGGAAATATGGGGACATATGTGTATATGTAGCTGATTCACTTTGTTATAAAGCAGAAAGTAACACACTATTGTAAAGCAATTATATACTAATAAAGATGTTAAAAAAATGAAACCTATAAACAAATGACAATGAAAACATGATGACCCAAAACCTATGGCATGCGCCAAATCAGTTATAAGAGGGAAGTTTATAGCAATACTACCCTACCTCAAGAAACAAGAAGCATCTCTAATAAACAACCTAACTTTACACCTAAAGCAGTTAGAGAAAGATGAACAAAAAGACTACAAATTTAGCAGAACGAAAGAAATCAAAATGATCATATCAGAAATAAATGAAAAAGAAATGAAGGAAATGATAGCAAAGATCAATAAATGTAAAAGCTGGTTCTTTGAATAGATAAAGAAAATTGATAAACCATTAGACAGACTCACCCAGGAAAAAAGGGAGAAGACTAAATTCAATAGAATTAGAAATGAAAGAGGAGAAGGAAAACTGACACTGCAGAAATACAAAGGATCATGAGCAATACTACAAGCAACTCTATGCAAATAAAATGGACAACCTGGAAGAAATGGAAAATTCTTTGAAAAGCACAACCTTCTGAACCAGGAAGAAATAGAAAATATAAACAAACGAATCACAAGCACTGTAATTGAACCTGTCATTAAAAATCTTCCAACAAACAAAAGCCCAGGACCAGATGTCTTCACAGGCGAATTCTGTCAAACATTTAGAGAAGAGCTAACACCTATCCTTCTCAAACTCTTCCAAAATGTAGCAGAGAGAGGAACACTCCCAAACTCATTCTACGAGGCCAACATCACCCTGATACTAAAACAAGACAAAGATGTCATAAAAAAGAATACTACATACCAGTATCACTGATGAACATTGATGTAAAAATCCTCAACAAAATACTAGCAAACAAAATCCAACAGCACATTAAAAGGATCATACACCATGATCAAGTGGGGTTTATCCCAGCACTGCAAGGATTCTTCAGTATAGGCAAATCAATCAATGTCATACACCATATTAACAAATGGAAGGATAAAATCTCTATGATTATCTCAGTAGATGCATAAGAAGCTTTCAATAAAATGCAACACCAATTTACAATAAAAACCCTCCATAATGAAAGAATAGAGTGAACTTAAACATAATAAAGTCAATATATGACAAACCAACAGGCAATATCATTCTCAATGCTGAAAAATTGAAACCATTTCCACTAAGATCAGGAAGAAGACAAGGTTGCCCACTCTCACCACTATTATTCAACATAGCTTTGGAAGTTTTAGCTACAGCAATCAGAGAATAAAAAGAAATAAAAGACATACAAATTGGAAAAGAAGTAGTTAAACTGTCACTGTTTGCAGATGACATGATACTATACATAGAGTATCTTAAAGATGCTACCAGAAAAATACTAGAGCTAACCCATGAATTTTGTAAAGTAGCAGGATATAAAATTAATGCACAGGAATCCCTTGCATTCCTATACACTATTGATGAAAATCTGAAAGATAATTTAAGAAACACTCCCAATTACCATTGCAACAAAAAGAATAAAATATCTGGTAATTAACCTACCTAAGGAGACAAAAGACCTATATGCAGAAAGCTATAAGACATTCATGAAAAATAAATAAAGATGATACAAAGAGATGGGGAGATTTACCATTATCTTGGATTGGAAGAATCAACATTGTGAAAAGACTATACCACCCAAAACAATCTACAGATTCAGTACAATCTTTATCACTACCAATGACAGTTTTTACAGAACTAGAACAAAAAATTTCACAATTTGTGTGGAAACACAAAAGACCCTGAATAGCCAAAGCAATCTTGAGAAATAAAAAATGGAGCTGGAGGAATCAGCCTCCTGGACTTCAGACTATACTACAAAGCTACAGTAATCAAGACAGTATGGTAATGGCACAGAAACAGAAACATAGATCAATGGAACCGGATAGAAACCCCAGAGGTAAACCCATGCACATATGGTCACCTTATCATTAATAAAGGAGGGAAGAATATACAATGGAGAAAAGACAACCTCTTCAATAATTGTTTCTGAGATAACTGGACAGGTATATGTAAAAGAATGAAATTCGAGCACTCCCTTACCCCATACACAAAAATAAACTCAAAATGGACTAAAGACCTATATGTATGGCTAGACACTATAAAACTCTTAGAGAAAAACAAAGGCAGAACACTCCATGACAAAAGTCACAGCAAGATCCTTTTTGACCCACCTTTTAGAGAAATGGAAATAAAGACAAATATAAACAAATAAGACCTAATGAAAGGTAAAAGTTTTTGCACTTCAAAGGGAACCATAAATAAGACAAAAAGACAACCCTCAGAATGAGAGAAAATATTTGCAAATGAAGCAACTCACAAAGGCTTAATCTCCAAATTTACAAATGGCTCATGCAGCTCAACATTAGAGAAATAAACAACCAAATTCAAAAAAGGGCAGAAGACGTAAATAGACATTTCTCCAAAGAAGATATACAGACAGCCAACAAACACATGAAAGAATGCTCAATATCACTAATCATTAGGGAAATGCAAACCAAACTACATTAAGGTATCACATCACAACGGTCAGAATGGCAATCACCAAAATCCTACAAACAATAAATGCTAGAGTGGAAGTGTAGAAAAGGGAACACTCTTGAATAGTGGGTGAGAATGTAAATTGATACAGACACTATGGAGAACAGTATGGATGTTCCTTAAAAAACTATGAATAGAACTACCATACGACCCAGCAATCCCACTACTGGGCATATACCCTGAGAAAACCATAATTCCAAAAGTGTCATGTTCCACAATGTTCATTGCAGCACTATTTACAATATCTAGGACATGGAAGCAACCTAATTGTCCGTCAACGGATGAATGGGTAAAGAAGATGTGGCACATATATACAATGGAGTATTATTCAGCCATAAAATGTAATGAAATTGACTTATTTGTAGTGAGGTGGATTGACTTAGTGTCTGTCACAGAGATTGAAGTAAGTCAGAAAGAAAAAAAACAAATACCTTATAATAACACATATATATGGAATCTTAAAAAAAAAAAAAAAGGTTCTTCAGAACCTAGGGGCAGTACAAGAATAAACACACAGACATGGAGAATGGACTTGAGGTCATGGGAAGGGGGATGTGTAAGCTTGGATGAAATGAGAGAG
Source organism: Orcinus orca (assembly GCF_937001465.1). Classification (NCBI taxonomy): domain Eukaryota; kingdom Metazoa; phylum Chordata; class Mammalia; order Artiodactyla; family Delphinidae; genus Orcinus; species Orcinus orca. The sequence continues at coordinate 76,531,979 of NC_064580.1, forward strand.
TGGCATGGACATATATACACTACCAAATGTAAAATAGATACCTAGTGGGAAGCAGCTGCATAGCACAAGGAGATCAGCTTGGTGCTTTGTGACCACCTAGAGGGGTGGAATAGGGAGGGTGGAAGGAGATGCAAGAGACAGGGGATATGAGGATATATGTATACGTATAGCTGATTCACTTTTTTATACGTCAGAAAACAACACACCATTGTAAAGCAATTATACTCCAATAAAAATGTTTAAAAAATCCTGTGATAAGCCATAATGGAAAAGAATATGGAACAGAATATACATATTTATAACTGAGTCACTTTGTTGTACAGCAGAAATTAACACACCATTGTTATTCAACTGTACTTCAATAAAATAAAATAAAAAAACTTTAAAGAAGTAGCATCTATCTTCCTGAAACTCTTCTCAAAATTAGAAGATTTGGGAAGAGTCCAAACTCATTTTATGAGACCAGATTTATCCTGAAATGGAAACCAAAAAAGGGCTTTTCAAAAAAGAAAGTTGCAGATCAATATCACTGATGATTATTGATGTAAAAATCCTCAACAATATACTTGCAAACCAAATTTTACAGCACACTGTAAGGTTTATGCTCCATGAGCAAGTGCCATTTATTCCTGGAATGCGAGGATGTTTCAACATCAGAAAATTAATCAGTATAACACACTACACAAACAGAATTAAAGGCAAAAACCTCATGATCATCGCATTTGATGTAGAAAAGCCATTTGACAAGTTTGAACACCTTTTCATGGTAAAAATTTATTGTTCCAGAAGTAGAGGTAAAGTACTTCAATATAATAAAGGCCATTTATGAAAAGCCCACAGTTAACATCTTACTCAACGGTGAAAGTCTAAAATCATTTTCTCTAAGATCAGGAACAAGGCAAGGAAACCTGCTATCATCCCTTCTATTCAATGTAGTATTGGAGGTCCTTGTCAGAGGACTTAGAAAAGAAAAAAAGGTGAATTCGACATTCAAATCAGATAGGAAGAAGTAAAATAATCTCTTTTTGCAGATGAAATAATCTTGTGTGTGAAAACTCTCACAATTTCCCCCAAATTTTTGTTAGAACTAATAACCTTATTGAGCAAAGTTGTAGGATACAAAGTCATCATGCAAATTCAGTTGCATTCTATATACTTACAATGAATAATAAAAAATATATTAGAAAAACTCCAGATGAACCTGTTTGCAAGTCATAAATAGAGACACAGATGTAGAGAACAAAGGTATGGACACCAAGTAGGGAAAGTGGTGGTGGGGGTGAGGTTGGTGGGGTGTACTGTGAGTTTGGGTTTGACATATATACACTAATTTGTATAAAATAGATTAATAAGAACCTGCTGTATAAAAAAGTAAAATAAAATTCAAGTCAGCTATAAAAAATAAAATAACAAAAAAAAAGAAATAAAAAAACTCTCAGTTCTATTTAAAAAATAAAAAAAAAAAACTATTCCACTTAACTTCAAAAAGAGTAACATACTTAAGGATTAAATCTAACCAAGGAGGTGAAACATTTGTATACCAAAAACTAAAAAGCACTGATGAAGGAATTTTAAAATGAAAACAATAATTGGAAAGACATTTTGTGTTCATGAATTTGAAGAGTTAATACTGTTAAGATGCCCATAGTACCCAAATCAATTTACAGACTTAACCAAATTCTTATCAAAATGGCCTTTTAGTTATTGCATTTTTTGCTGATATGAAAAGTTATCCTAAAACTCATTTAAAATCTCAAGGAACCCTGAATTGCTAAAACAATTTTGAAAAAGAACAAAATTGGGAAACTCACACATTCTGATTTCAGAACATATTACCAAGCTACAGTAATCAAACAGTGTGGTACTCGTGTAAAGACAGACAAATAGACTGAAGCAATAGAGCAGAAAGCACAAAAATAAACTCTTATGGATATGGTCAAATGATATTCTGCAAGGGTTCCAGGACCAATTATTAGAGGATGGACACATTTTACAAATGGTGTTGGAGTAACTGGATATCCACATAGAAAAGAATAAAGTTGGACCATTATACCATATACAAAAGCTAACCAAATGAATAAAAGATGCAAAGTCAAGATCTACAAGTGTAAAATTCATAGAAGGAAACATAGGGGAAACCATTTATGATATCAAACTTACAATAATTTCTTGTATACTACATCAAAAACACAGGTAACAAAATAAATAATAGACAAATGGGACAACATCAAACTTAACTTTGTGCATCAAAGACCACAGTCAATAGAGTGAAAAGGTAACCTATGAAATGGGAGAAAGTATTTGCAAAAATATATCTGTTAAGGGGTTAATATCTAGAATATATAAAGAACTCCTATATATCAACAATTAAAAAATGAAATAACCTAATTAAAAATAGGCAAAGAACTTGAGTAGACATTACTACAAAGGTGGTAAATAGCTAGATAGCATATGAAAAGATATTTAACATCATAATTTTCAGAGTTTTTCAAATTAATACCACAATAGGCTTCCTCTCACATCCATTTGATGGATAATAAAAACAAACAAACATAGGAAACACACGGAAGTAACAAGTGTAGTAAGTATATGGAAAGTTGGAGAACTTGTGCACTGCTGGTGAGATTGTAAAATGATATACCACTCTGGAAAATAAATCCTAAAATTATTAAAAATATAACTACTATATAATCTAGCAATCGCTCTTCTGAGTATTTATCCAAAATCATTTAAAGCAGGGTCAAAGAGATATTTTCTTTCCCATGTTCACAGCAGCACTATTAACAATTGCCAAGAAATGTAAGCAACTCAAATGTCCATTGACTCATAAATGGATAAATAAAATGTTGTATATTGACAAAATGGAACATTATTCAGCATTATTCAACATTATTCAAATTCAGAATTTAAGGAAGTATGTTATATGTTACAACATGGATGAACCTTGTGGGAAATAAACCAGACAAGGTCACAGGTGAATTCTCCCAAATATCTAAAGAGGAATTATTGCCAATCGTATTCAAACTCCTCCAAAGATAGATAAAGAGGGAATACCATTTAACACATTCTATGAGGCTAGAATTACTCTGATATCAATACCCAAAAAAGATACCACAAGAAAAAAATGACAAAACAATATCTGTTGCAAATACAGATATAAAAATTTAATAAAATACTAGCAAATTTTATCAATTTGTCAGGGCAGCCATAACAAATACTACAGACTGAGTATATTAAGTAACATAAAGTTATTTTCTCACAGTTCTGGAGGCTAGAAGTCCAAGATCGAGGTTCTGGCAAGTTTGGTTTCTTCTAAGGGCTTGTCTCTTTGGCTTGTAGATGACCATCTTCTCTCTGTATCTTCACATGGTCTTTCCTCTGTGTGTATCTCTGCCTTAATTTCTTCTTATAAAAACGCCAGTCATACTAGATTAAAGACCATCCCAATGGCCTAATTTAACCTTAGTTATCACTTTAAAAGCCTTCTTTCCAAATATAGTCACATTCTGAGGTACTGAGGTTATGATTTCAACATATGAATTTTGAAACAATTAAGCCTATAACACAAACTAAATCTAACAGCACATTAAAAGATTATACATCATGGACTTCCCCGGTGGCACAGTGGTTAAGAATCTGCCTGCCAATGCAGGGGACATGGGTTCAAATCCTGGTCTGGGAAGATCCCACATGCTGCGGAGCAACTAAGCCCGTGCAGCACAACTACTGAGCCTGCGCTCTAGAGGCCGCGTGCCACAACTACTGAAGCCCATGCATCTAGAGCCCATGCTCCACAACAAGAGAAGCCACCGGAATGAGACGCCCGTGCACCGCAATGAAGAGTAACCCCCACTCACTGCAACTAGAGAAAGCCTGCACACAGCAACGAAGACCCAACACAGCCAAAAATAAATAAATAAATTTATATATATATATATAAAAGATTATACATCATGACTGTGTGGAATTTATTACATGAATACAAGGTTGGCTAAACATTAAAAATCAACCAATGTAATGCATGTGATTAATAGAATCAGGGGAAATAACCCACATGATCATCTAAATATATGCAGAAAAGCATTTGTTAAAATTTAACATCACTTCATAAAAGAACACTCAGCAAACTAGGAGTAGAAGGAAATTTTTTAAACATTATAACGGACATTTATTAAAACCCCAAAGATAACATCACATTCTTTGATGATGGACTAAAATATTTCCCTCTAAGATTAGGAACAAGACAAGGATGCCTACTTTCATCACTTTTATTCAACTTTGTACTAGGAGCCCTAGAAAGAACAGTGACCTTTGTGGTTTTTATCTTGCTGTATTCCAGCCTCACTATCTCCAGTATTGCAACCGCAAGAACTGTGAAAAACAGAAGCCTAGCAGCCACTAGAGGAAGACAACAGGTTTGGAGCTCTGCCAAATGCCTCATTTTCAGAGAATTATTAATAGTTGACCCCAATGAAGTCCAGATTTTTGCCTTTCTAGACAAAGAATTTAAATTAGTTATGTTAAATATGCTCATATCAAACTATTTAAATAGATGTATGAAAATTAGGTATCACCAAAAATACTATCAACAAAAAGGTAAAAAATAGGAAAAATAACCAAATAGAAATCCTGGAGTTAAAAACTGTAATAGTTGAAATGCAAATATTCACTGCAGGATCAATAGTAGATTTGAACTGAGAGGGGAATTAATCAGTGAACTTGAAATGAGGTTAATTAGAATTATCCAGCCTGAGGAACAGACAGAAAAAATAATGAATACAGACTCAGAGACCATGGAATACATCAATTATACCAACATATGCATTATGAAAGTCTCAGAGATGAGAGAAAAAAATAAGAAAAAAAGTATATTTGAATAAATGATGGCCAAAATCTTCTTAAATTAAATGTAAAACCTTAATTTATACCTCCAAGAAAAGTAATAAATTCCAAGTAGGATAAACTCAAAGAGATCTACACAAAGACACATTGTAATAAAATTACTAAAAATAAAATATTAAGAGAGAATCTTGAAAGTATCAAAAGGTAAGTACCCATTCACACAAAAGGATGCTTCAATAAGATTAACATCAGATTAGTATAACTGAATCACTTTGCTGTACATCTGAAACTAACACAACTTTGAAACTCAACTATAGTCCAATATAAAATAAAAATTAAAAAAAAAAACTAACAGCAGATTAGTTATTAGAAACTTGGAAGCCAGAGACAGTGGAATGATATTTTAAGTACTGAAGGAATAACTGTCATTCATGAATTCTATATATGGCAATACTGACCTTCAAAAATGAGAGATAAATCAAGACATCCTAGATGAACAAAAGTTAATGAAGTTAAGAGCCAGCAGATCTGACCTACAATAAATGTTAAGGGAAGTCCTTCAGGATGAAATGATGGGCATCTACAGTATTTTGAATCTATAACAAGCCTTGTAAGAGGTAACTACATAGGTAAATATAAAATATACTATAAATACATTTTTCATTCTAAAACTTTTCTTTCCTTGTTTTCTATCTGATTTACAAGATAACTTCATAAAGCAGTAATTTAAAAAAATGTATTGATAGGTTATAATTTATAAAGGTGTAATTAATATGTCCATAACAGCTCAAAATATGGGGAAAAGGTAAAGTGATACAGTAAGAAAATTTTGGTATAATATTGAAATTAGTTGATATTAATTCAAACTAGATTATTACAAGTTAAGATATTTTGTAATGCTTAGGGAAATCTCTAAGTAAATAACAAAACTATAGCAAGAGAAATTACAAGAGAATTGAGATGGTACACTAGAAAACATATATTTAACACAAAAGAAGGCAGTAATAGAGCAATAGAGGAATAAAAATGACATAATATGAAAAGAAAACAATTATTAAATGACACGCAAAACTCCAACCTTATCAGTTTCTACATTAAGTATAAATTAACTAAACAGTGTAATCAAAAGGAAGAAATTGGCTGTAGGATACAAAAAATAAAACATTATAAGCATATGGTATCTGCAGGAGAAATATATGATTCAAAACCACAAAAAGATTGAAAGTAATACAATGGAAAATTATATACTATGCAAACAGTAACCAAAGGAGAACTGGAGTGGATAAAGTGGATAAAGTTACATTAGTGAATGCAAACTTTCAGAAAATAATTTTTACTACAGACAAAGAAGGACATCTTATAATAATGAAAGGGTCAATGCATCAGGGAAACATAAAACAATTATAAATATATATAAACCTAAGAACAGAGTGAAAAATATATGAATCATAAAATGACATGTGTTGAAGAGTGTCAGCAAAATGGTGAACTAGGAAGCTCCAAGGTCTCTTTTCCCCACAGAAACATGAAAAAAAAATGAGAAGCTGTCTGAACTTTGTAGGAGCTAGGAAATCAATCAAAAGTTTATAGAAACCAAGCAAATGCATAATCAAGAAAAAATAATTTTCAAAGTGGTAGGAAAGCTTTGTAATATTTTTACTTGCACTTGCCCCACTTCCTTCCTGATGATGCAGTGATCTTAAGTCTTGAACAGTGGCAACAAGGTTTTTGGTTTCTCTCCTTGAACTGTAGGTAGCAGAGCAGAACTTATTTGCAAATTATGCTGTACTTCCATTTGAAGCTCACTCGGGGATACTTGAAGACCGATTTGCTCATCTATGTTAACCATAAGTTGGAATTCAGATGGTAAAAGTGGCATACTTTGCTCATTAAAGCTACAAGAGAATTATAAACCAAAATACACCAGGGGTAAGTGTTTCCAGGTGGTGACATCTAAGCCCTGAAGGAAAAGCTAGGGTGAGACTCTTTTAGAAATAAGGACTTATCAAAAACAACCATAACAATGAAGTTTAATCCCTAACTTACACTATATGTAAATTTAACTCAAAATTCAGAAAAGACTTAAACTTAAAAGCTAATACTATAAAACTGTTAGAAGAAAACTCATGGGAAAAATGTATGACATTGGACTTGTGATAATACCGTGGATATGGTACCAAAATCACAAATAACAAAAAATATATACATTGGTTTTTATAAAAATTAAAAATATTTGGGCAACAAAGGACACAATCAAGAGTATGAGAAAACAATCAATAATAAGGGAGAAATATTTGTAAATCATATATCTGGTAAGAAATTAGTATCAAGAATATATGGAACTCCTACAACTTAGCAAAAAGAAAACAAGCAGCACAATAAAAAATAAGCCAAGGACTTAATAGACATTTCTCCTAAGAAGATATACAAATGGATATTAGAAATATCACTAATCATTAGGGGTATGTGAAATAAAAAGAGTGTGATACAACTTCAAACCCAGTAGGATCACTATAATACATTAAAAAAATGGGAAATTAACAAGTGTTGGGGAAGGTGTGGTGAAATTTTAGCCCTTGTGCATTGCTCATGGGAATGAAAAATGGCACAGCCACTGTGGGACAGAGTATGGTGGTTTCTCAAAAGGCTAAATCTAGAATATTCATATGACCTACCAAAACTATTAGGTATCTACCCAAAATAATTTAGGCAGAGCTCAAACACACACTTGAATACCAACGTTCATAGCATAATTATTCACAACAGTTAAAAGGTAAAAACAATTCAAATGTCCATCAGCAGAAGAATAGATAAACAAAATGTATATACATACAACAGAATATTATTCAGTCTTAAACGGGAATGAAATTCCAATACATGTTACAACATGGAAGAACTTGAAAATATTATGCTAGCCTGAATTGGCCAGGCACAAAAAGGACATATGATTCAACTTATATGATTTACCTAGAATAGGCAAATTCATGAGGACTGAAAGCATAATAGAGATTAAGAAGGGCTGGGAAGAGAGGGGAATGGTGAGTTATTTTAAATGGATACAATGTTTTATTGGTCATGTTCAAAAAGTTATGGATTTAATGCTACTGAATTGTACACTTTAAAATGGGTAAAATGATAAAATTTATAGTACCACAGTTAAAAAATAGGGATAAAATATATGGGGAGAAATATAAAATTCAGCTATAACAGTATTCGGATAATTCAAAATGCAATATTTAGTATTGCATAGAAAAATTAGGTTAGGCAGAAAAGCAATAAGGAAATAGAAGAATATTACCACATTATAAACAAACTAGACCTACCAGTGTTGCCAAATGGAGTTTATAATGCCATTTTATATATTGTGATACTAAAGGAAGTTGTATTATTTTTCATTGAATTAGTAGACTAAATTATTTCAAAAATCTGCATTTTAAATGTGGACACTGGCTGTTTGAAAAATAAAATACAGAATACAGGGTTTTTTTTAAACATCTGTATTGGAGTATAATTGCTTTACAATGCTTTGTTACTTTCTGCATTATAACAAAGTGAATCAGCTATACATATACATATATCCCCATATCCCCTCCCTCTTGTGTCTCTCTCCCTCCCAACCTCTCTATCCCATTCCTCGAGGTGGTCACAAAGAACTGAGCTGATCTCCCTGTGCTATGCGGCTGCTTCCCACTAGCTATCTATTTCACATTTAGTAGGATATATTAGTCCATGCCACTCTCTCACTTCATCCCAGCTTACCCTTCTCCCTCCCTGTGTCCTCAAGTCCATTCTCTACATCTGCACCATTATGCCTGTCCTGCCCCTAGGTTCTTCATAACCATTTTTTTAGATTCCGTATATATGTGTTAGCATACAGTATTTGTCTTTCTCTTTCTGACTTACTTCACTCTGTATGACAGACTCTAGGTCCATGCACCTCACTACAAATAATTAAATTTTGTTCCTTTTTTTGGCTGAGTAATATTCCACTGTATATATGTGCCACATCTTCTTTATCCATTCATCTGTAGATGGACATTTAGGTTGCTTCCATATACTGTCTATTGTAAAAAGAGCGGCAATGAACACTGTGGTACATGTTTCTTTTTGAATTATGGTTTTCTCAGGGTATACGCCCAAGAGGGGGATTTCTGGGTAATGTGGTAGTTCTATTTTTAGTTTTTTAAGGAACCTCCATAGTGTGCTCCATAGTAGCTGTATCAATTTACATTCCCACCAACAGTGCAAGGGGGTTCCCTTTTCTCCACATCCTCTCCAGCATTTATAGTTTGGATATTTTTTGATGATGGCCATTCTGACTGGTGTGAGGTGATACCTCAATGTAGTTTTGATGTGCATTTCTCTAATGATTAGAGATGTTAAGCATCCTTTCATGTGTTTGTTGACTCTCTGTATATCTTCTTTGGAGAAATGTCTATTTAGTTCTTCTGCCCATTTTTGGATTGGGTTGTTTGTTTTCTTGATATTGAGCTGCATGAACTGCTTGTAAATTTTGAAGATGAGTACATTGTCAGTTGCTTCATTTGCAAATATTTTCTCACATTCTGAGGGGAGTCTTTTCATCTTGTTTATGGTTTCCTTTGCTGTGCAAAAGTTTTTAAGTTTCAATAGGTCCCATTTGTTTATTTTTGTTTTTATTTTCATTTCTGTAGGAGGTGGGTCAAAAGGATCTTGCTGTGATTTATGTCATAGAGCGTTCTGCCTAGGTTTTCCTCTAAGAGTTTTATACTGCCTGGCTACACATTTAGGTCTTTAATCCATTTTGAGTTTGTTTTTGTGTATGGTGTTAGGGAGTGTTCTAATTTCATTAATTTACATGTACCTGTCCAGTTTCCTAGCACCACTTATTGAAGAGGTTGTCTTTCCTCCATTTTATATTCTTGCATCCCTTATCAAACATGAGGTCATAATATGTGTGTGGGTTTATCTCTGGGCTTTCTATCCTGTTCCATTGATCTATATTTCTGGTTTTGTGCCATTACCATACTGTCTTGATTACTGTAGATTTGTAGTACAGTCTGACATCAGGGACCCTGCTTCCTCAAGCTCCATTTTTCTTTCTAAAGATTGTTTTAGTTATTCGGGGTCTTTTGTCTTTCCATACAAATTGTGAAGTTTTTTTTCTAGTTCTGTGAAAAATGTCCTTGGTAGTTTGATAGGGATTGCATTGAATCTGTAGATTGCTTGGGGTAGTATATTCAGTTTCACAATGTTGATTCTTCCAATCCAAGTACATGATATATCTCTCCATCTGTTTGTATCATGTATAATTTCATTCATCAGTGTCATATTTTTCTGCATACATGTCTTTTGTCTCCTTAGGTAGGTTAATTTCTAGGTATTTTACTCTTTTTGTTGCAATGGTAATTGGTAGTGTTTCTTAATTCCTCTTTCAGATTTTTCATCATTAGTGTATATTCAAGAGATTTCCTGTGCATTAATTTAGTATCCTGCTACTTTACCAAATTCATTGATTAGCTCTAGTAGTTTTCTGGTAGCATCTTTAGTATACTCTATGTATAGTATCACATCATCTGCAAACAGTGACAGCTTTAATTCCTCTTTTCCGATTTGGATTCATATTATTTCTTTTTCTTCTCTGATTGCTGTGGCTAAAACTTCGAAAACTATGTGGAATAATAGTGGTGAGAGTGGGCAACCGTGTCCTGTACCTGATCTTAGTGGAAATGGATTCATTCTTTTCACAATTGAGAACAATGTTGGCTGTAGGTTTGTCATCTATGTCCTTTATTATGTTGCAGTAAGTTCACTCTATCACTACTTTCTAGAGGGTTTTTATCATAAATTGGTGTTGAATTTTTTCAAAAGATTTTTCTGCATCTATTGAGATAATCATATGTTTTTTCTCCTTCAAATTGTTAATATGGTGTATCACATTCATTGATTTGCATATATTGAAGTATCCTTGCATTCCTGGGATAAACCCCACTTGATCATGTTGTATGATCCTTTTAATGTACTGTTGGATTCTGTTTGCTAGTATTTTTTTGAGGATTTTTGCATCTATGTTCATCAGTGATATTGACCTGTAGTTTCCTTTCTTTGTGACATCTTTGTCTGGTTTAGGTATCAGGGTGATTGTGACCTCGTTGAATCAGTTTGGGAGAGTTCTTCCCTCTGCTATATTTTCGAAGAGCTTGAGAAAGATAGGTGTTAGCTCTTCTCTAAATGTTTGATAGAATTTGCCTGTGAAGCCATCTTGTCTTCGGCTTTGTTTGTTGGAAAATTTTTTATCACAGTCTAAATTTCAGTGCTTGTTATTAGTCTGTTTATATTTTCTATTTCTTCCTGGTTCAGTCATGGAAGGTGTGCTTTTCTAAGAATTTGTCCATTTCTTCCAGGTCGTCCATTTTATTGTCATAGAGTTGCTTGTAGTAATCTCTCATGACCTATGTATTTCTGCAGTGTCAGTTGTTACCTCTCCTTTTTCATTTCTAATTCTATTGATTTTAGTCTTCTCTCTTTTTTCTTAATGATTCTGGCTAATGATTTATCAGTTCTGTTTATCTTCTCCAAGAGCCAGCTTTTAGTTTTATTGATCTTTGCTATTGTTTTCTTCATTTATTTTTCATTTATTTCTGATCTGATTTTTATGATTTCTTTCCTTCTGCTAACTTTGGTGTTTTTTTGTTCTTATTTCTCTAATTGCCCTAGGTGTAAAGTTAGGTTGTTTATTTGAAATGTTTCTTGATTTCTGAAGTAGACCGGTATTGCATTATATTTCCATCTTAGAACGATTTTACTGCATCCAGGAGGTTTTGGGTCGTCGTGTTTTCATTGTCATTTGTTTCTAGGTATTTTTTGATATCCTCTTTGATTTATTCACTGATATCTTGGATATTAAGTAGTGTATTGTTTAGCCTCCATATATTTGTATTTTATACACATTATTTACTATAATTGATATATAGGCTCATAGCATTGTGGTCAGAAAATATACTTGATATGATTTCAATTTCCTTAAATTTACCAAGGCTTGATTTGTGACCCAAGATATGATCTATCCTGAATAATGTTTCATGAGAACTTGAGAATAAAGTGTATTCTTTTTTTTTGGATGAAATGTCCTATAAATATCAATTAACTCCATCTTGTTTAATGTATCATTTAAAGCTTGTGTTTCCTTATTTACTTTCATTTTGGATGATCTGTCCATTGGTGGAATTGGGGAATTAAATTCCATTACTCTGACTGTGTTACTGTATATATCCACTTTTATGCCTGTTAGCTTTTGCCTTATGTATTGAGGTGCACCTATGTTGGGTGCATAAATATTTTCAATTGTTATATCTTCTTCTTGGATTGATCCCTTGATCATTATGTAGTGTCCTTCTTTGTCTCTTGTAATAGTCTTTATTTTAAAGTCTATTTTGTCTGATACCAGAATTGCTACTCCAGCTTTCTTTTGATTTCCATTTGCATGGAATATCTTTTTCCATCCACTCACTTTCAGTCTCTATGTGTCCCTGGGTCAGACGTGGGTCTCTTGTAGACAGCATATATATGGGTCTTGTTTTTGTATACATTCAACCAGTCTATGTCTTTTCATTGGAGAATTTAATCCATTTACTTTTAAGGTAATTATTGATATGTATGTTCCTATTACCATTTTCTTAATTGTTTTGGTGTTGTTACATTAGGTCTTTTCCTTCTCTTGTGTTTCCTGCCTAAATAAGTTCCTTTAGCGTTTGTTGTAAAGCTCATTGGGTGGTGCTGGCTTCTCTTAACTTTTGCTTGTCTATAAAGGTCTTAATTTCTCTGTGAAATATGAATGAGATCCTTGCTGTGTATAGTAATCTTGGTTGTAGGTTTTTTCCTTTCAACACATTAAATATGTCCTGCCACTCCTTTCTGGCTTGCCGAGTTTCCACTGAAAGTTCTGTTATTAACCTTATGGGGATTCCCTTGTACGTAATTTGTGTTTTCCCTTAATATTTTTTCCTTTGCAATTAATTTTGGACAGTTTGATTAATATATGTCTTGCCGTGTTTCTCCTTGGATTTATCCTGTATGAGACTCTCTGTGCTTCCTGGACTTGATTAACTATTTCCTTTCCCATATTAGGGAAGTTTTCAACTATAATATCTTCAAATATTTTCTCAGTCCGTTTCTTTTTGTCTTCTTCTTTTGGAATCCCTATAATTCGAATTTTGTTGTGTTTACTCTTGTCCCAGATGTCTCTAAGACTGTCTTCAATTCTTTTCATTCTTTTCCCTTTTTTTGCTCTGCAGTAGTTATTGCCACTATTTTATCTTCCAGGTCACTGGTCCTTTCTTCTGCTTCAATTATTCTGTTATTGATTCCTTCTAGAGAATTTTCTATTTCATTTATTGTGTTGTTTGTCATTGTTTTCTTGTTCTTTAATTCTTCTTGGTCCTTGTTAAAAATTTCTTATATTTTCTCCATTCTATTTCGAAGATTTTGGATCATCTTTAGTATCATTACTCTGAATTATTTTTCAGGGAGAGTACCTATTTCCTCTTCATTTGTTTGGTCTGGTAGGTTTTTATGTTTCTCCTTCATCTGCTTTGTGTTTCTCTGTCTTATCATTTTGCTTAACTTACTGTGTTTGGGGTCTCCTGTTTGCAGGCTGCAGCTTTGTAGCTTACGGTATTTTTTGTCTCCCCCAGTGGCTAAGCTTGGTTTAGTGGGTTGCATTGGCTTCCTGGTGGAGGGGGCTAGTGCTTGTGCTCTGATTGATGTGGCTGGATCTTGTCTTTCTGGTGTGTAGGACTACATCTAGTGGTGTGTTTTGGGGTGTCTGTGACCTTATTATGATTTTAGGCAGCCTCTCTGCTAATGGGTGGTGTTGTGTTCCTGTCTTGCTGATTGTTTGGCATAGGGTGTCCATCACTTTAGCTTGCTGGTTGATGGATGGAAGTGGGTCTTAGTGTTGAGACAGTGATCTCTGGGAGAGCTTTCACTGTTTAATATTACATGGAGCTGGACATCTCTGATGGACCAATGTCCTGAACTTGGCTCTCCCACATCAGAGGCACAGGCCTGACACCAAGCTAGAGGACCAATACCGTGTCAGCCACATGTCTTAGAAGTATAGGGAGAAAAACAGAAAGAAAGAAAGAAAGAAAGAAAGAAAGAAAGAAAGAAAGAAAGAAAGAAAGAAAGAAAGAAAGAAATATTTAAGTGTCAAGTCTATATCCACATGCCATAAAACACCTCACTTAAGATGTGAAAAATAAGGGCTTCCCTGGTGGCACAGTGTTTGGGAATCTGCCTGCCAATGCAAGGGACATGGGTTCAAGCCCTTGTCCGGAAAGATCCCGCATGCTGCTGAGCAACTAAGGCTGTGTGCCACAAGTACTGAGGCTGTGCTCTAAAGCCCATGAGCCCCAACTACTGAGCCCACGTGCCACAACTACTGAAGCCCGCACACCTAGAGCCTGTGCTCTGCAACAAATCAAGCCACTGCAATGAGAAGCCTGTGCACCACAGTGAAGAGTAGCCCATGCTCACCGCAAGTAGAGAGAGCTCAGGTGCAGCAACAAAGACCCAATGTAGCTAAAAATAAATTTTAAAAAATAAAAAAATGAAAAGATGTGAAAAACAGTGATATATAGTGGGATGGCCAAAAAGTTCATTCGTTTTTTTCTAAAATCTGTTTTTGGCCAACCCTATAAATATATATATATATATATATATATATATATATATATATATATATATATATATATATATATATATAACATGGAGAATCTGAATGAACTTTTTGGCCAACTCACTCTATATTATTTTATACATATATACACATATAGCAACAAAATGGAAGATATGGAGGAAAGGACTTACCTCATATAACAATTCAGAAGGACCCCAAAAAGTCCTATTTGCCTAAAAATCCACTTTTTTCCACTGTGTTAAGTTTGACATCAGAGTTATTACTTTTAAGGAAGTATTCTCTGTTTACATGAAATACCTTGAGAGGAACTTTATATTATTGTCAGTCAGTTACAGTTTGGTATCGTTAGTGTGCCAGTACCTTTCTATATAACCACTGGCTAAGAATAGTGCAAGTGCTTAGGAAATGAAGCAAATGTGGTAAAAATGCAGAGAATAAACCACAACACTCCTGTTTTTCCCTTTGATTCGTAATAGTAGAGCTTTATAGTACTTTCTCCACTCCCAGATCTATCATTTCTTTATAACAGTAATTTTCAATTGGTAGACAGCAACATCTCTTGGGAAGTTTGTTAAAAGGTATTCTGATATACAGTAAGAATTGAGAATTACTGTTCTAAGAGCTTCTTACTTAGGGGTCATTTCTTTATTTTATAAACTTGGATAATCATTAAGGACAAAAAAGGAGTAAACCAATATGTGATGTAGGTGATCACTTTGCCTCAAGAATAGTTGGCATTTTAGATATTCCAGTCCAATAAGTGAAATCCATCTTCTTGGGCCAACAATTCCACTCAGGAGTAATTTCTCTAAGGTCTTTTTATTAACACATTAAAATAAAATACATTAGTTCCCCTTATCCACTGGAGATATATTACAAGACCCATAATGGATGCTTGAAACCATGGATAGTACAAAATCCTATATAGAGTACGTGGTTTCCTATATATACATACTTATGATAAAGTTTAATTTATAAGTTGGGCAGAGTAAGGGATTAAAAAATAACAAATAATAAAATAAAACAACTATAACAATATACTGTAATAAAAGTTATGTGAATGTGGTCTGTCTCTCTCTCTCAAAATATTATATTGTACTGTTCTCACCCATCTTCTGATGATGATGTGAGATGAAGTGAGGTGAATGATGTAGGAATTTTGAGGTAGTGTTAGGCTACTATTGACCTTCTGATGAATCAGGAGGATCATTTGTTTTGGGTGTTCCTGGATCATCTAGCCATGACGATGTCAATGGTTGGAAGTAAGGAGCAGAGGATGTGGATGACTGGGGATCTCAGGAAGGAAGGAGCAGGGCAGTGTGAGATTTTATCACACTACTCAGAACAGCATTCAATTTAAAACTTATGAATAGTTTATTTCTGGAATTTCCTATTTAGTATTTTTGAAACATGTTTGACCATGGGGAACTGAAACTGTGGAAAGGGAAACTTCAGACTATAAAGGACTACTGTATATACATATACATTAAGATTAAGATGCATATTGTTTACTTCACAATCATAGGAAAAATTAGTTCATGCTCAGATTTTGGCTAATCGATTTCTTGAAAAGGTCATATACGAATCATATGTATATCCTTAGTTTTTTGGACTGTACCATATACTTCTATAGCTTTTGTAGCTAAACAACTGAGTATTTTGCTGGTCATAGACATGGTGAAAATATAAGATAAATGAAGAAAGCAAGACTCCAGAGTAATAGGAACTTTTTTAGTTCAAAGTGATAGATCTGGTTATAGCTTACCTGTTCAAACATTGGTAAAGTCCAGGAATATCTCACTTCAGGAAATATTTGATCCAGGTTTTCAAATATACAATAAATATTTTCTCTCTTATTTTCAAGGCTAATCTGTCCTCTGTGCTATCTTCACTGTCAGACTGATTATTTCCAGAAAATGACAACGTGTTTCCCAGCATCTCCAGACATATTTTACTAGCTCAGGAGACCATTGGAAAGTGAACTTTCTCTTTCCAATAACTCAAGAAAATATTACAGAATTAATTGTGGTGAGATAAACTTGAATCATGTGCTTATCCCTCGTCCTATCATTGTGCCCAAAGGATAGAGTATGAATATTTGCTGGGTCTGGTTCTTGTGCTGCACTTGTACCTAGAGAGATCAATAATATTTGCTAAAACGACATTGACAGTACCTATATATTAATTAATCACTGTTCTACAACCTTTACAGATATTAACTAATTTAATCCCTAAGACAGCCCTATAGAGAGTGGGAAACTATTATTATTGCCATTTTATAGGGTTAGGGAATTGATACGAGGGTTAAGTAAATTGTTTACAGTTACACAGATGTGAAGTGATAAAGCAAGTATTCGAACACGGGATGTGTTGAAACAAAGTTAGAACTTAACCAATACACTATATGGAAGAGGTAGATGAAAGGCCATGAAAAAATTAGCCTGTTGTTACTAAAAGAAGGGTCAATGAAAGGTAAGAATAAGTTATATCCACTCTATGGGATAGTGAAAGAAGAGCATTAAAATTAGTGAGTCAAGGGTAAAGACAAAGCAGAATAATTTTTTGGTTCACAGAAGATTTCTGTCTCTATTTTTGACATTTGTACTTTCTTGTGCAGATTGTTTCCTAAAACCACTATCTTTACCATTCTAGCACTTTAGATTGTGCATCCATGTATCTGTTCATTGTCTGTCTTCCACAATAGAATATAAGTTCCATGAAGGCTGCTTTTTTTGGGGTGGGGGGGTGCACCACACAACTTGTGGGATCTTAGTTCCCCAACCAGGATGGAACCTTGGTAGTGAAAGTGTGGAGTCCTAACCACTGAACCTCCAGGAAATTCCTTACCATTCTATTTTTAAAAGAAGTTTTATTTAATCTACCTTAATATCCAATATTCATACCACACACATACTCCATTTTAATTGAGAAGAACTCTTTCTCTCTCCTTCACTGTAAAGAATAGTGGGTAAATATCACAAAAGCTTTTTTGGAACCAAGTAGTTCATGGACAATTGTACTCTAGGAACCAATGTTCATTTGAGTCTATTTCTTAAATTATTAATTAAAATCTATTGTTTTGTCACGGGTGTGTATGTTTATCTCAAGGATACTTTCCCTGTAGAGAAATGGTGCCAAGAAAGTTAAATTGGAAAATAATTCCATCCAAAAATTTTTCCTAATTATTATCAATCAGAAACAGGAAATACAACAACAGCAGATCTATTATTTTAGAAAACAAAGTCACTGAATTAGAATTTTAACATGGCTTCCTGAATACTTTCTATCAACTCACTTCCCAACCCCAACACACGTACAGACATCCACTAATTTATTTATGCCTGCTTGTCTGTTTATGTTTCCTTTTGCATATTGTGTAAAGAGCTTTACATTTACATCTTACATTTTCCTCTCAACCCCTTAGAGGAAAATGTCGTTGGCATCCTTACAAGTGTTTGGCATTTTAAAGTCTCCAGATCCAAGCAGCTAGCAAACAGAAAGCAAGAATGGAACAGTCCCTTTCAATTTGAGGAGAATCTCATAGACTTAGAATCTGGAAAATGGCAGGTGCTTATCAGCACCATTATTTCCTATCAGGAACTGAAAAAACATATTCTAATTTGTATTGGAGAGGAAAATTAGACCCAAATTAATCACTTAAGTTGTGATATGTTCAATTTTTTATTTTTTTCTATTTCTAAACAAAAAATTTAAAAACCCTCAAAATTTTAAAGACTAAGAAATTCAACTTTTAACAATCCAACACTCCTGCAAAGATGGGGCCATAAGAAACTTTGCACCTACAAAAGGAATTTTTGAATACTTCTCAGTACTCATTGAGAAGGAAGAACAACTCCTCAAGTAGTTCAATGGTATCCCATTTCCTCTTGTATTCTGAAGTATACTGCAAAGAGTTTGAAGTTAAGGACTGTATTTTATTTATCTTTAACCCCTGGGTATGACATAAAGCCTAGGAAACAGTAGTCACTCCATGAATACTTGAATGAATCAAATAATTATAAAACTGAAAGATTATCTACTCTAAATAGTTTACAAAGATTCATACAATTGATATGTAATAACTAGGAAACTGATAGTAATGTGGCAAAAACTAGTTACACTTTGTTTTCAACTGGCATAGATTTTTCATTGCCATGGTATGGTTTTCCAACTTTCTGGTACTTAAAATAAGGTATTTTTATTGATCACCATTTATGGATATAAATACAAAAGTTGAGGAGGGACATTTACTACCTTGCCCTAAAAATTTCAGAGAAGGGAGGTAACTTTTTCTTTGTTCCACACAACAGATTAGTATTGGAGTGAAAACTTTCAGTCTCTCTCTCTCCCTCACTTACTTCTCCCTATGGTAGGACAAGACATTTGTGCAATCTGGAACAAAAATATGTATTAGGACATACTGCTCAGGAAACAGAATCTTGATATTGAAAAGTCAGTGTATTCTCTCTTTGACTATCTTGTACTCTTTGTTCTATGGGTGAATGTATTTGTCAAGTGGGTGATTTTTCAGGCAACTGCCTTGCAGATTTTAATCTCTTTATAGTTAGTTGTGAGAATCCATAATTGTCTCTAGACTTAAAGATATCCTCCAACACTATTTTCCAGAATAATAAAAATGATATATTGATCCTCATATGTTCTTTCTCAAATGGCTGGAATTCAGAAAGGGTTTACCCAAATTTTCGATAGTGCTAAGAATATTGAAACTTTGAAACTTAGAAAAGTTAGAGTCATGATTGATGACTGTTATTATTTTTACAATTAATTAATCATTTGGGATTGATAATTTTCTAACCAGAAATATTTTAAAAATATTTTGATGGTATATTTTGTATTCTTTCAGGATTCAAAGGGTACTTCAGGAAGTGACAGCACAGAAAGTGATAGAGTAAGAACCTTGTTAAATTCCCTTCCATAAAAACACTAAGAAAATTGGAAAATAATAATCACAATTAACATTCTGAGGACACTAGAAATTAACCAAAGTCTTGGAGTATTCTGGAAAGCACTTATTCAAGAAAAAAGTTCAATATTGGTAAGTACGGCAGCCTATGTGGTGTTTTTTTGTTTTGTTTTGTTTTGTTTTGTGGTACGCGGGCCTCTCACTGTTGTGGCCTCTCCCATTGCAGGGCACAGGTTCTGGATGCGCAGGCTTAGCAGCCATGGCTCACGGGCCCAGCCACTCCGCGGCATGTGGGATCTTCCCAGTCTGGGGCATGAACCCATGTCCCCTGACTCAGCAGGTGGACTCTCAACAACTGCGCCACCAGGGAATCCCTATGTAGTGTTTTAACTTGTCTTATTTTCATTGATTTTTTCCAGCTCCATGGTGGTCTTAAAAACCAACAGCCTAGGTCATCCCTGGTGGCGCAGTGGTTGGGAGTCCACTTGCCGTTGCAGGGGACACGGGTTCGTGCCCCAGTCCCGGAGGATCCCACATGCCGCGGAGTGGCTGGGCCCATGAGCCATGGCCGCTGAGGCCGTGAGCCATGGCCACTGAGCCTGTGCGCCCGGAACCTGTGCTCTGCATTGGGAGGGGCCACAGCAGTGAGAGGCCCATGTACCACAAAAAAATAAAAATAAAAATCAACAGCCTACAACCATGGTAAAAATCAGCAACTTGGTAGTCACTGGAGGGAGCGGAACTAGGTTGGAGCTACATTATAGCACCATTCTCAGAGAATTACCATTATTTGACCTATCAGGTAGCCCCCGGAAGACCCCACTTTCAAGACCACATTTATTTTATCTGAGTTGGAAAGTGCCATTCCATGTATGCTTAACCCTATCATTGAAGGTAGGTAAAGAAATAACAAGTTGTGATGACTCAAGACAGATTAGAAACAAAATAAGCTGATAGAAACATGGGAGAACATGAATCCATTTAGTTTTCTTTTTCTAGTTGAGACCTTATTTTGATTGAGAAGTTTTACTTTTACAGAAAAAAATTAAGATAAAAGTACAGAGAGTTCTACTCTACTCCTTTTACTCCTTATCCCCAAATTTCACCCCTTATTAACATCTTACATTAGCGTGGTATATTTGTTACAACTGATGAGCCAATATTGATATGGTGTTAACTAAAGTCCATAGTTCACAGTAGAGTTCACTCTTGGTGCTGTATATATATATATATATTTTTTAACATCTTTATCGGGGTATAATTGCTTTACAATGGTGTGTTAGTTTCTGCTTTATAACAAAGTGAATCAGTTATACATATACATATGTTCCCATATGTCTTCCCTCTTGTGTCTCCCTCCCTCCCACCCTCCCTATCCCAACCCTCCAGGCTGTCACAAAGCACCGAGCTAATATCCCTGTGCCATGCGGCTGCTTCCCACTAGCTATCTACCTTAGGTTTGTTAGTGTGTATACGTACATGACTCTCTCTCGCCCTGTCACAGCTCACCCTTCCACCTCCCCATATCCTCAAGTCTGTTCTCAAGTAGGTCTGCGTCTTTATTCCTGTCTTACCCCTAGGTTCTTCATGGCATTTTTTTTTCTTAAATTCCATATATATGTGTTGGCATATGGTATTTGTCTCTTTCTTTCTGACTTACTTCACTCTGTATGACAGACTCTAGGTCTATCCACCTCATTACAAATAGCTCAATTTCGTTTCTTTTTATGGCTGAGTAATATTCCATTGTATATATGTGCCACATCTTCTTTATCCATTCATCCGATGATGGGCACTTAGGTTGTTATCATCTCCAGGCTATTGTAAATAGAGCTGCAATGAACAATTTGGTACATGACTCTTTTTGAATTTTGGTTTTCTCAGGGTATATGCCCAGTAGTGGGATGGCTGGGTCATATGGTAGCTCTAATTGTAGTTTTTTAAGGAACCTCCATACTGTTCTCATAGTGGCTGAAGCAATTCACATTCCCACCAGCAGTGCAAGAGTGTTCCCTTTTCTCCACACCCTCTCCAACATTTATTGTTTCTAGATTTTTTGATGATGGCCATTCTGACTGGTGTGAGATGATATCTCATTGTAGTTTTGATTTTCATTTCTCTAATGATTAATGATGTTGAGCATTCTTTCATGTGTTTGTTGGCAGTCTGTATATCTTCTTTGGAGAAATGTCTATTTAGGTCTTCTGCCCATTTTTCGATTGGGTTGTTTGTTTTTTTGTTATTGAGCTGCATGAGCTTCTTGTAAATTTTGGAGATTAATCCTTTGTCGGTTGCTTCATTTGCAAATATTTTCTCCCATTCTGAGGGTTGTGTTTTGGTCTTGTTTATGGTTTCCTTTGCTGTGCAAAAGCTTTGAAGTTTCATTACGTCCCATTTGTTTATTTTTGTTTTTATTTCCATTACTCTAGGAGGTGGGTCAGAAAGGATCTTGCTGTGATTTATGTCATAGAGTGTTCTGCCTATGTTTTCCTCTAAGAGTTTGATAGTTTCTGGCCTTACATTTAGGTCTTTAATCCATTTTGAGCTTATTTTTGTGTATGGTGTTAGGGAGTGATCTAATCTCATACATTTACATGTACCTGTCCAGTTTTCCCAGCACCAATTATTGAAGAGGCTGTCCTTTCTCCAAAGTACATTCCTGCCACCTTTATCAAAGATGAGGTGTCCATATGTGCATGGGTTTATCTCTGGGGTTTCTATCCTGTTCCATTGATCTATCTTTCTGTTTTTGTGCAAGTACCATACTGTCTTGATAACTGTAGCTTTGTAGTATAGTCTGAAGTCAGGGAGCCTGATTCCTCCAGCTCCTTTTTTCGTTCTCAATATTGCTTTGGCTATTCGGGGTCTTTTTTGTTTCCATACAAATTGCGAAATTTTTTGTTCTAGTTTTGTGAAAAATGCCTGTGGTAGTTTGATAGGAATTGCATTGAATCTATAGATTGCTTTGGGTAGTAGAGTCATTTTCACAACGTTGATTCTTCCAATCCAAGAACATGGTATATATCTCCATCTATTTGTATCATCTTTAATTTCTTTCATCAGTGTCCTATAATTTTCTGCATACAGGTATTTGGCCTCCTTAGGTAGGTTTATTCCTAGATATTTTATTCTTTTTGTTGCAATGGTAAATGGGAGTGTTTTCTTGATTTCCATTTCCGATTTTTCATCATTAGTATATAAGAATGCCAGAGATTTCTGTGCATTAATTTTGTATCCTGCTACTTTACCGAATTCATTGATTAGCTCTAGTAGTTTTCTGGTAGCATCTTTAGGATTCTCTACGTATAGTATGACGTCTTCTGCAAACAGTGACAGCTTTACTTCTTTTCCGATTTGGATTCCTATTATTTCCTTTTCTTCTCTGATTGCTGTGGCTAAAACTTCCAAAACTATGTTGAATAAGTGTGTTGAGAGTGGGCAACTTTGTCTTGTTCCTGATCTTAGTGGAAATGCTTTCAGTTTTTCACCATTGAGGACGATGTTGGCTGTGGGCTTGTCATATATGGCCTTTATTATATTGAGGAAAGTTCCCTCTGTGCCTACTTTCTGCAGGGTTTTTATCATAAATGGGTGTTGAATTTTGTTGAAAGCTTTCTCTGCATCTATTGAGATGATCATATGGTTTTTCTCCTTCAATTTGTTAATATAGTGTATCACATTGATAGATTTGCATATATTGAAGAATCCTTGCATTCCTGGAATAAACCCCACTTGATCATGGTGTATGATCCATTTAATGTGCTGTTGGATTCTGTTTGCTAGTATTTTGTTGAGGATTTTTGCATCTATGTTCATCAGTGATATTTGCCTGTAGTTTTCTTTCTTTGTGACATCCTTGTCTGGTTTTGGTATCAAGGTGATGGTAGCCTCGTAGAAGGAATTTGGGAGTGTTCCTGCCTCTGCTATATTTTGGAAGAGTTTGAGGATAAGTGTTAGCTTTTCTCTAAATGTTTGATAGAATTTGCCTGTGAAGCCATCTGGTCCTGGGCTTCTGTTTGTTGGAAGATTTTTACTCACAGTTTCGATTTCAGTGCTTGTGATTGGTCTGTTCATAATTTCTATTTCTTCATGATTCAGTCTTGGCAGGTTGTGCATTTCTAAGAATTTGTCCATTTCTTCCAGATTGTCCATTTTTTTGGCATAGAGTTGCTTGTAGTAATCTCTCATGATCTTTTTTATTTCTGCAGTGTCAGTTGTAACTTCTCCTTTTTCATTTCTAAATCTATTGATTTGAGTGTTCTCCCTTTTTTTCTTGATGAGTCTGGCTAGTGGTTTATCCATTTTGTTTATCTTCTCAAAGAACCATCTTTTAGTTGTATTCATCTTTGCTATTGTTTCCTTCATTTATTTTTCATTTATTTCTGATCTGATTTTTATGATTTCTTTCCTTCTGCTAGCTTTGGGGTATTTTTGTTCTTCTTTCTCTAATTGCTTGAGGTGCAAGGTTAGGTTGTTTATTTGAGATGTTTCCTGCTTCGTAAGGTGGGCTTGTATTGCTATAAACTTCCCCCTTAGAACTGCTTTTGCTGCATCCCATAGGCTTTGGGTCGTTGTGTCTCCATTGCCATTTGTTTCTAGGTATTTTTTTATTTCCTCTTTGATTTCTTCAGTGATCACTTCATTATTAAGTAGTGTAGGGTGTAGCCTCCGTGTGTTTGTACTTTTTACAGATCCTTTCCTGTAATTGATATCTAGTCTCATGGTGTTGTTGTCAGAAAAGATACTTGATACAATTTCAATTTTCTTAAATTTACCAAGGCTGAATTTGTGACCCAAGATATGATCTGTCCTGGAGAATGTTCCATGAGCACTTGAGAAAAATGTGTATTCTGTTGTTTTTGGACGGAGTGTCCTATAAATATCAATTAAGTCCATCTTGTTTAATGTATCATTTAAAGCTTGTGTTTCCTTATTTATTTTCATTTTGGATGTTTTGTCCATGGGTGAAAGTGGGGTGTTAAAGTCCCCTACTATGGATGTGTTACTGTCGATTTCCCCTTTTATGGCTGTTAGTATTTGCCTTATATATTGAGGTGCTCCTATGTTGGGTGCATAAATATTTACAATTGTTATATCTTCTTCTTGGATCGATCCCTTGATCATTATGTAGTGTCCTTCTTTGTCTCTTTTAATAGTCCTTATTTTGAAGTCTATTTTGTCTGATATGAGAATTGCTACTCCAGCTTTCTTTTGGTATCCATTTGCATGGAATATCTTTTTCCATCCCCTTACTTTCAGTCTGTATGTGTCTCTAGGTCTGAAGTGGGTCTCTTGTAGACAGCATATATAAGGGTCTTGTTTTTGTATCCATTCAGCCAATCTGTGTCTTTCGGTGTGAGCATTTAGTCCATTTACATTTAAGGTAATTATCGAAATGCATGTTCATATTCCCATTTTCTAAATTGTTTTGGGTTCGTTATTATAGGTCTTTTCCTTCTCTTGTGTCTCTTGTCTAGAGAAGTTCCTTTAGCATTTGTTGTAATGCTGGTTTGGTGGTGTTGAACTCTCTAGCTTTTGTTTGTGTGTAAAGGTTTTAATTTCTCCATCAAATCTGAATGAGATCCTTGCTGGGTAGAGTAGTCTTAGTTGCAGGTTTTTCTCCTTCATCACTTTCAGTATGTCCTGCCACTCCCTACTGGCTTGTAGGGTTTCTGCTGAGAGATCAGCTGTTAACCTTATGGGGATTTCCTTGTGTGTTATTTGTTGTTTTTCCCTTGCTGCTTTTAATATGCTTTCTTTGTATTTCATTTTTAACAGTTTGATTAATATGTGTCTTGGCATATTTCTCCTTGGATTTATCCTGTATGGGACTCTCTGTGCTTCCTGGACTTGATTAACTATTTCCTTTCCCATATTAGGGAAGTTTTCAACTATAATCTCTTCAAATATTTTCTCAGTCCCTTTCTTTTTCTCTTCTTCTTCTTGAACCCCTATAATTCGAATGTTGGTGCGTTTAATGTTGTCCCAGAGGTCTCTGAGACTGTCCTCAGTTCCTTTCCTTCTTTTTTCTTTATTCTGCTCTGCAGTAGTTATTTCCACTATTTTATCTTCCAGGTCACTTATCCGTTCTTCTGCCTCAGTTATTCTGATATTGATCCCATCTAGAGTACTTTTAGTTTCATTTATTGTGTTGCTCATCTTTGTTTGTTTCATCTTTATTTCTTTTAGGTCCTTGTTAACTGTTTCTTGCATTTTGTCCATTCTATTTCCAATATTTCAGATCATCCCTACTATCATTATTCTGAATTCTTTTTCAGGTAGACTGCCTATTTCCTCTTCATTTTCTAGATCTGGTGCATTTTTATCTTGCTCGTTTATCTGCTGTGTGTTTTTCTGTCTTCTCATTTTGCTTATCTTACTGTTTTTGGGGTCTCCTTTTTGCAGGCTGCAGGTTTGTAGTTCCCGCTGTTTTTGATGTCTGTCTCCAGTGGCTAAGGTTGGTTCAGTGGGTTGTGTAGGCTTGCTGGTGGAGGGAACTAGTGCCTGTGTTCTGGTGGATGAGGCTGGATCTTGTCTCTTTAGTGGGCAGGTTCACATCTGGTGGTTGTTTTGGGGTGTCTGTGGACTTATTATGGTTTTAGGCAGCCTCTCTGCTAATGAGTGGGGTTGTGTTCCTGTTTTGCTAGATGTTTGGCATAGGTTGTCCAGCACTGTAGCTTGCTGGTCGTTGAGTGAAGCTGGGTGCTGGTGTTACGATGGAGGTCTCTGGGAGATTTTCGCCATTTGATATTATGTGGATCTGGGAGGTCTCTTGTTGACCAGTGTCCTGAAGTTGGCTCTCCTACCTCAGAGGCAGAGCCCTGACTCCTGGCTGCAGCACCAAGAGCCTTTCATCCACACGGCTCAGAATAAAAGGGGAAAAAAGTAGAGAGAATTATTAGAAGTATGAGGAAAGAAAGAAGAAGAGGAGGGAAGGAAGGAAGAAAGAAAGAAAGAAAGAAAGAAAGAAGCAAAGAAGGAAAGAAGGCAAGAAGGAAAGAAAGGAGGGAGGGAGGGAGGGAGGAAGGAGGGAAAGAAGGAAAAAACACAGAAAGAAAGAAGATACAGTAAAAATAAAATAAAGTATAATAAAGTTATTGAATTAAAAAATACTTATTTAGAAAAAAAAAAAAGGGACGGATAGAACCTTAGGACAAAAGTTGGAAGCAAAGCTATACAGACAAAATCTTACACAGAATCATACACATACACCCTCACAAAAAGAGGTAAAGGGGGAAAAATCATAAATCTTGCTCTCAGAGACCACCTCCTCAATTTGGGATGATTCGTTGTCTAAAGGAGGGGAGGAAGGAAGGAAAGAAAGTAAGAAAGAAAGAAAGAAAGAACGAAGGTAAAGTATAATAAAGTTATTAAAATAAATTATTAAGAAAATTTTTTAAAAAAAAACCATGGGCGGATAAAACCCTAGGACAAATGGTGGAACCAAGACTATACAGACAAGATCTCACACAGAAGCACACACATACACATTCACAAAAAGAGGAAAATGGGAAAAAAATCATAGATCTTGCTTTCGAAGCCCACCTCCTCAATTTGGGATGACTCGTCTATTCATGTATTCCACAGATGCAGGGTACATCAAGTTGATTGTGGAGCTTTAATCCGCTACTTCTGAGGCTGCTGGGAGAGATTTCCCTTTCTCTTCTTTGTTCTCACAGCTCACAGGGACTCAGCTTTGGATTTGCCCCTGCGTCTGCATGTAGGTCGCTGGAGGGCGTCTGTTTTTTGCTCAGACAGGACGGGGTTAAAAGAGCCGCTGATTCGGTGGCTCTGGCGCACTCAGGCCGGGGGAGAGGGAGGGGCACTGCGTGCGGGGCGGGCCTGTGGCAGCAGAGGCCTGCGTGACGTTGCACCAGCCTGAGGCCCGCCGTGCGTTCTCCCGGGGAAGTTGTCCCTGGATCCCAGGAACCTGGCAGTGGCGGGCTGCACAGGCTCCATGGAAGAGGGGTGTGGAGAGTGACCTGTGCTCGCACACAGGCCCCTTGGTGGCAGCAGCAGCAGCCTTAGTGTCTCCAGCCCGTCTCTGGGGTCCATGCTTTTAGCCGCAGCTCACGCCCGTCTCTGGGGTCCGTGCTTTTAGCCGCAGCTCACGCCCATCTCTGGGGTTCGCGCTTTTAGCCGCGGCTTGCGCCTGTCTCTGGAGTTCCTTTAAGCAGCACTCTTAAACCCCTCTCCTCGCGCACCAGGAAACAAAGAGGGAAGAAAACGTCTCTTGCCTCTTCGGCAGGTGCAGACTTTTCCCCAGACTCCCTCCTGGCTAGCCGTGGTGCACTAACCCCTTCAGGCTATGTTCAAGCCACAAACCCCAGTCCTCTCCCTGTGCTCCGACTGAAACCGAAACCGGAGCCTCTGCTCACAGCTCCGCCCACCCCGGTGGGTGAGCAGACAAACCTCTCGGGTTGGTGAGTGCTGGTTGGCACCGATCCTCTGCGTGGGAATCTCCCCGTTTTGCCCTCCGCACCCATTTCTCTGCACTCCTCCGCGGCTCCGAATCTCCCCCCTCTGCCTCCTGCAGTCTCTGCCCGCGAAGGGGCTTCCTAGTGTGTGGAAAGTTTTCCTCCTTCACAGCTCCCTCCCACTGGTGTAGGTGCCGTCCCTATTCTTTTGTCTCCGTTTTTTCTTTTTTTCTTTTGCCCTACCCAGGTACGTGGGGAGTTTCTTGCCTTTTGGGAGGTCTGAGGTCTTCTGCCACCCTTCAGTAGGTGTTCTGTAGGAGTTGTTCCACGTGTAGATGTATTTCTGGTGTATCTGTGGGGAGCAAGGTGATCTCCACGTCTTACTCTTCCGCCATCTTCAAGGTCCCCCCCAGTACTGTATATTTTATGGGTTTTGACAAAAGTAAATGACAGGTATCCACCATTACAATATCATACAGAATAATAATTTCACTGCCCTAAAAATTCCTTGTGCTCCACCTATTTATTCTTCTATCATGAAGAAACCCTGATAACCATGGATATTTTTACTGTTGCCATGGTTTTCCCTATTCCAGAATGTCATGCAGTTGGATCCATATAGAATGTAACCCTTTCAAAATTGGCTTCTTTCACTCAGCAATATGCATTTACGTTTCCTCTATGTCCTTTTGTGGCTTGATAGCTTATTTATTTTTATTACTGAATAATATTCCACTATATGAATATGCCATAGTTTATCTGTCTACCTTAAAGGACATGTTTGTTGCTTCCAAGTTTTGGCAATTATAAATAAAAAAGCTGTGAACATCTGTGTGCAGGATTTTGTGTAGATTTAAGTTTTCATTTCATTTTGGTAAATTTTAAGGATCATTGCTGCTGGATTGCATGATAAGAATATGTTTAGTTTTGTAAACTGCCTCTGATTATTAATTTTATGTGTAAAATTTATGGGCCACATTGTGCCCAGACATTTGGTCAAACATTATTCTAGATATGTCTATGAGTATGTTTCTAGATGAATATAACATTTGCTTCTGTAAACTGAGTACAGCAGATTGTTCTCCTTAATGTGGATGGACCTTACCCAAACAGGGTGGCCTGAATAGAACCAAAAGCTTGAATAAGAAGAAACTCTTCCTGCCTGACTTTTTTCAAGCTAGGATATCAGTTTTTTTCTTGCCTTCAGATATAAACTGAAACATGAGCCCTTCCTGGACAGCAAGACTGCCAGTCTTCATAATGGAAACACACCATCAGCTTTCCTGGTTGTCAGGTCTTTAGACTTGGACTTGGAAGTATATCATAGGTTATACTGGGTCAGGGCTTGTCAGTCTCCATAATTGTGTAATCCAATTCCTTATTGTAAATCTATTACACACACGCACACACGTGTATCCTACTGGTTCTGTTCTTTGGAGAACTCTAATACAATATCAAATTGTCTTCCAAAGTGGTTGTATCATTTTTCATTCCTACCACTATGAATAAGAATTCTTGTTGCTCAAAGTTCTCACCAGCATTTGATGTTGTCAGTGTTTGGGATTTTTGCCATTCTAGTATCTGTGTAGTGCTATCTTATCTTTGTTTTAATTCACAATTCCTTACTAACAACTCTAAATGTTTATATTAGAGAAGAAGAAGGATGCAAAGTAAGTAAACTAACCTTTCTCCTTAAGAAAATGGAAAAAGAATAACAGACTGAACCCAATGCAAGCAGAATAAAGAAAACTCATAAAGAGCAGAAATAAAGTATATAATTAGAAAAAATATAGAGAGAAATCCAATGAAAACTATAGTTGGCTCTGAAAAGATTAAAAATACGGATGAACCTTTAGCTAGACTAACCAAGAAAAAAGACTCAAATTACTAAAATACAGAATAAAAAGAGGGGACATTACTATCAATCCTATAGAAATAAAAAAGGGATTATAAGGGAATAATCTGAACAATTTAATGCCAAGATATTAGATAATCTAGATGTAATGTGCATATTCCCAAAAAGACATTAACTATTGAAATTCACTTAAGAAGCAACAGAAAATCTGAAAAAAAGCAAAAATAACCAAGGAGATTGATTTAGGGGAAAAAACAAAACTTCCCAAAAGAAAAGTCCAGAAACATATAGCATCACTGATGAATTCTTTCAAATATTTAAGGAAGAGTTAACAGAAATCCATCACAAAGTCTTCCAAAAATAAATGCTTTGCAACAAATTATTTGAGGCCAGTATCTTCTATACCAAAACCAGACAAAGACATCACAAGAAAAACAATGGCAGACCAATATCCTTTATGAACATAAAATCAAATATCCTTTTCTCCACACCCTCTCCAGCATTTGTTCTTTCTAGACTTTTTGATGATGGCCATTCTGACCACTGTGAGATGATATCTCATTGTAGTTTTGATTTGCATTTCTCTAATGATTAATGATGGTGAGCAATCTTTCATATGTTTGTGGGCAATCTGTATATCTTCTTTGGAGAAATGTCTATTTAGGTCTTCTGCCCATTTTTGGATTGGGTTGTTTGTTTTTTGTTATTGAGCTGCATGAGCTGCTTGTAAATTTTGGAGATTAATCATTTGTCAGTTGCTTCATTTGCAAATATTTTCTCCCATTCTGAGGGTGGTCTTTTGGTCTTGTTTATGGTTTCCTTTGCTGTGCAAAAGCTTTTCAGTTTCATTAGGTCCCGTTTGCTTATTTTTGTTTTTATTTCCATTTACCTAAGAGGTGTATCAAAAAGGATCTTGCTGTGATTTATTTCACACAGTGTTCTGCCTATGTTTTCCTCTAAGAGTTTGATAGTGTCTGGCCTTACACTTAGGTCTTTAATCCATTTTGAGTTTATTTTTGTGTATGGTGTTAGGGAGTGTTCTAATTTCACACTTTTACATGTGTCTGTCCAGCATTCCCAGCACCACTTATTGAAGGCTACCTTTTCTCCATTGTATATTATTGCCTCCTTTATCAAAGATAAGGTGACCATATGTCCATGGGTTTATCTCTGGGCTTTCTATCCTGTTCCATTGATCTATCTTTCTGTTTTTGTGCCAGTACCATACTGTCTTGATTACTGTAGCTTTGTAGTATAGTCTGAAGTCAGGGATCCTGATTCCTCCAGCTCCAGTTTTCATTCTCAAGAATGCTTTTGCTATTTGGGGTCTTTTGTGTTTCCATACAAATTGTGAAATTTTTTGTTCTAGTTCTGTGAAAAATGCCAGTGGTAGTTTGATAGGGATTACATTGAATCTGTAGATTGCTTTGGGTAGTAGAGTCATTTTCACAATTTTGATTATTCCAGTCGAAGAACATGGTATATCTCTCCATCGGTTTGTGTCATTTTTAATTTCTTTCATCAGTGTCTTATACTTTTCTGCATACAGATCTTTTGTCTCCTTAGGTAGGTTTATTCCTAGATATTTTATTATTTTTGTTGCAATGGTAAATGTGAGTGTTTTCTTAATTTCACTTTCAGATTTTTCATCATTAGTGTATAGGAATGCCAGAGATTTCTGTGCATTAATTTTGTATCCTGCTACTTTACCAAATTCATTGATTAGCTCTAGTAGTTGTCTGGTAGCATCTTTAGGATTCTCTATGTATACTCTTGCAGTGTTGGTGGTAATGTAAATTGATATAGCCACTATGGAGAACAATATGGAAGTTCCTTAGAAAACTAAAATTAGAACTACCATATGACCCAGCAATCCCACTACTGTGCATATATGCTGAGATAACCATAAATCAAAAAGTGTCATGTACCACAATGTTCATTGCAGCTCTATTTACAATAGCCAGGACATGGAAGCAGCACTAAGTGTCCATCATCGGATGAATGGATAAAGAAGATGTGGCACATATATACAATGGAATATTACTCAGCCATAAAAAGAAATGAAATTGAGTTATTTGTAGTGAGGTTGATGGACTAGAGTGTGTCATACAGAGTGAAGTATGTCGTGAAGTAAGTCAGAAAGAGAAAATCAAATATCATATGCTAACACATATATATGGAATCTAAGAAAAAAAAGTTTCTTGAAGAACCTAGGGGTAAGACGGGAATAAAGACACAGACTTACTAGCGAATGGACTTGAGGATATGGGGAGGGGGAAGGGTAAGCTGTGACAAAGTGAGAGAGTGGCATGGACATATACACACTACCAAATGTAAAATAGATATCTATTGGGAAGCAGCCATATAGCACAGGGAGATCAGCTCGGTGGTTTGTGACCACCTAGTTGGGTGAGATAAGGAGGGTGGGAGGGAGGGAGACACAAGAGGGTCGAGATATGGGAACATATGTATAGGTATAACTGATTCACTTTGTTATAAAGCAGAAAGTAACACAGCACTGTAAAGCAATTATACTCTAATAAAAATGTTAAAAATAAAGCAAAATCAAATATCCTTGATACAATAGATAAAGGATTACACACCATGGCCAACTGGCATTC
This sequence comes from Orcinus orca, assembly GCF_937001465.1. Lineage (NCBI taxonomy): Eukaryota > Metazoa > Chordata > Mammalia > Artiodactyla > Delphinidae > Orcinus > Orcinus orca. The sequence continues at coordinate 76,564,317 of NC_064580.1, forward strand.
ACTCACTGGACAATGTTCAACACAGTTTTATGATAAAAACAGTCAACAAACTAGGGATAGAATGAAATTCCTTCACTGTTAAAGGGCAGTTGTAATAACAACCCAGAGCTAACGTTATACTTTTTGGTGAAAATTGAACACTTTCCAGATAAGTTAAGCAATAAGAAAAAAAAATGTCTACTGTCACATTTCTATATAACCTTGAATACAGGTTCTAGGTGGGGCAATTAGGCAGGAAAAAATAAAGACATTCAGATTGGAAAAAAGACATAAAACTATATTTTTCTCCATTTTTAGATGACATGATTTTGTTTACTGAATAGCTTAAAGCATCCAGAAAAAAAGAAAAAAAAAAAAAACCTAGAAGAAATAGTAAAGAACTTTACCAAGGTTATAGGATAAAGGGTGCATACACAAAAGTCAATTTTATTTCTACACATTACCAAGGAATACCTGAAAATAAGATCAATAAAATATTCCACTTAATGTAGTATCTAAAATAGCAAAACTCATAGTTGTAACTTTAACAAAGGAAGTGTAACACCTGTACACTGAAAACTGCAAGAAAAAGTTGAAAATAATTAAAGACCTAAATAAATGAAAAAGCATCCCTTATTCATGAATTGGAAGACTTAATATTGTTAAGACCACAGTATTTTCTTAATTGATCTCCAGATTTAGTGCAAGTTTTATCTAATGTCCAAATGCCATTTCTGAAGAAAATGGAAGAGCAGATTTCAAAATTGATATAGAAATGCAAGTCACTCAGAATAGACATAACAATCTTAAAAAAAAGAAAAAAAAAGTAGGGGGACTCATTTTTACCAATTTCAAAATTTACCATAAACAAATGGCAATCAAGACAATGTTGTTCTGGCATAAGGATAAACTTATAGGTCACTGGAATAGAATTAGGAGTTCAGAAATAAAACCATGTGTCTACCAATTTTCAACAAGGGTACCAAGACAATTCTATAGAGAAAAATCATTTTATTAAAAAAATATTACTGGAATAATTGTACATTAACATATAAAAGAACAGAATTGGACTTTTACCTCAGGCAATACACAGAAATTAACTCAAAATAATCAAAGAGCTAAATGTAAGAAGTAAAAGTATAAAACTCCTATAAGAACACATAGGAATAATTATTTGTAACCTTGGAAGGAGGACTACTTTTTTACATATAATATTAAAAGTAAAAGCAACAAGAGAAAAATATATAAATAGATATTATCAAGTTAAAAACTTTTGTATTTCAAAAGCTTCCATCAAAAAAGTAAACAGACACCTCACAAAGTAGAAGAAAAATTGTGCAAATCATACATTTTGCACAGTAACATTCCTAGAATATATAAAAAAACTTTTCCTTAATAATAAGACCAATGACACAACTGAAAATGGAGAAAGAATAAAAAACAAAACCTAAAATTATTAGAAGGAAAGAAATCATGAATAACATAGGAGAAATAAATGAAATAGAGACTAAAAAACCCTTTAGAAGATCAATGAGAGCAGAAGCAAGAAGAACCACAATCCTGAAGCCTGTGGAACAGAAACCACATTCACAGAAAGATAGACAAGATGAAAAGGCAGAGGGCTATGTACCAGATGAAGGAACAAGATAAAACCCCAGAAAAACAACTAAATGAAGTGGAGATAGGCAACCTTCCAGAAAAAGAATTCAGAATAATGATAGTGAAGATGATCCAGGTCCTTGGAAAAAGAATGGAGGCAAAGATCGAGAAGATGCAAGAAATGTTTAACAAAGACCTAGAAGAATTAAAGAACAACCAAACAGAGATGAGCAATACAATAACTGAAATGAAAACTACACTAGAAGAAATCAATAGCAGAATAACTGAGGCAGAAGAACGGATAAGTGATCTGGAAGACAGGATGGTGGAATTCACTACTGTGGAACAGAATAAAGAAAAAAGAATGAAAAGAAATGAAGACAGCCTAAGAGACCTCTGGGACAACATTAAACGCAACAACAGTCGCAATATAGGGGTCCCAGAAGAAGAAGAGAGAGAGAAAGGACCCGAGAAAATATTTGAAGAAATTATAGTCGAAAACTTCCCTAACATGGGAAAGGAAATAGCCACCCAAGTCCAGGAAGGACAAAGAGTCCCATACAGGATAAACCCAAGGAGAACACACCGAGACACATAGTAATCAAATTGGCAAAAAATTAAAGACAAAGAAAAATTATTGAAAGCAACAAGGGAAAAACAACAAATAACATACAAGGGAACTCCCATAAGGTTAACAGCTGATTTCTCAGCAGAAACTCTACAAGACAGAAGGGAGTGGCATGATATACTTAAAGTGATGAAAGGGAAGAACCTACAACCAAGATTACTCTACCCAACAAGGATTTCATTCAGATTCGATGGAGAAATCAAAAGCTTTACAGACAAGCAAAAGTTAAGAGAATCCAGCACCACCAAACCAGCTCTACAACAAATGCTAAAGGAACTTCTCTAAGTGTGAAATACAAGAGAAGAGAAGAACCTACAAAAACAAACCCCAAACAATTAAGAAAATGGTCATAGGGACATACATATCGATAATTACCTTAAACGTGAATGGATGAAATGTTCCAACCAAAAGAGACTGGCTTGCTGAATGGATACAGAAACAAGACCCATATATATGCTGTCCACAAGAGACCCACTTCAGACCTAGGGACACATACAGACTGAAAGTGAGGGGATGGAAAAAGATATTCCATGCAAATGGAAATCAAAAGAAAGCTGGAGTAGCTATACTCATATCAGATAAAATAGACTTTAAAATAAAGAATGTTACAAGAGACAAGGAAGGACACTACATAATGATCAAGGGATCAATCCAAGAAGAAGATATAACAATTGTAAATATATATGCACCCAACATAGGATCACCTCAATACATAAGGCAACTGCTAACAGCTATAAAAGAGGAAATTGACAGTAACACAATAAGAGTGGGGGATTTTACCACCTCACTTACACCAAAGGACATATCATCCAAAATGAAAATAAGTAAGGAAACAGAAGCTTTAAATGACACAATAGACCAGATAGATTTAATTGATATTTATAGGACATGCCATCCAAAAACAGCAGATTACACTTTCTTCTCAAGTGCGCATGGAACATTCTCCAGGATAGATCACATCTTGGGTCACAAAATCAAGCCTCAGTAAATTTAAGAAAATTGAAATCATATCAAGCATCTTTTCTGACCACAATGCTATGACATTAGAAATGAATTACAGGGGGAAAAAACGTAAAAAACACAAACACATGGAGGCTAAACAATACATTACTAAATAACCAAGAGATCACTGAAGAAATCAAAGAGGAAATCAAAAAATACCTAGAGACAAATGACAATGAAAACACGACGATCCAAAACCTATGGGATGCAGCAAAAGCAGTTCTAAGAGGGAAGTTTATAGCTATACAAGCCTACCTCAAGAAACAAGAACTATCTCAAATAAACAATCTAACCTTACACCTCAAGGAACTAGAGAAAGAAGAACAAAGAAAACCCAAAGTTAGCAGAAGGAAAGAAATCATAAACATCAGAGCAGAAATAAATGAAATAGAAACAAAGGAAACAATAGCAAAGATAAATAAAACTAAAAGCTGGTTCTTTGAAAAGATAAACAAAATTGATAAACCATTATCCAGACTCATCAAGAAAAAGAGGGAGAGGACTCAAATCAATAAAATTAGAAATGAAAAAGGAGAAGTTACAACAGACAGTGCAGAAATACAAAGCATCCTAAGAGACTACTACAAGTGACTCTATGCCAATAAAATGGACAACCTGGAAGAAATGGACAAATGCTCAGAAAGGTATAACCTTCCAAGACTGAACCAGGAAGAAATAGAAAATATGAACAGACCAATCAAAGTAATGAAATTGAACCTGTGATTAAAAATCTTCCAACAGGGGCTTCCCTGATGGTGCAGTGGTTGAGAGTCCGCCTGCCGGTACAGGGGACACGGGTTCATGCCCCGGTCCGGGAAGATCCCACATGCCGTGGAGCGGCTGGGCCCGTGAGCCATGGCTGCTAAGCCTGCGTGTCCGGAGCCTGTGCTCCACAATGGGAGAGGCCCCAACAGTGAGAGGCCCGCATACCGCAAAATAAATAAATAAATCTTCCAACAAACAAAAGTCCAGGACCAGATGGCTTCACAGGTGAATTCTATCAAACATTTAGAGAAGAGCTAACACCCATCCTTCTCAAACTCTTCTCAAAAATTGCAGAGGAAGGAACACTCCCAAACTCATTCTATGAGGCCACCATCACCCTGATACCAAAACCAGACAAAGATACTACAAAAAAAGAAAATTACAGACCAATATCACTGATGAATATAGATGCAAAAATCCTCAACAAAATACTAGCAAACAGAATCCAACAACACATTAAAAGGATCATACATCATAATCAAGGTGGATTTATCCCAGGGATGCAAGGATTCTTCAATATACACAAATCAATCAATGTGATACACCATATTAACAACTTGAAGAATAAAAACCATATGATCATCTCAATAGATGCAGAAAAAGCTTTTGACAAAATTCAACATACATTTATGATAAAAACTCTCCAGAAATTGGGCATAGAGGGAACCTACCTCAACATAATAAAGGCCATATACGACAAACCAACAGCAAACATCGTTCTCAATGGTGAAAAACTGAAAGCATTTCCTCTAAGATCAGGAACAATACAAGGATGTCCACTCTCACCACTATTATTCAACATAGTCTTGGAAGTCCTAGCCACGACAATCAGAGAAGAAAAAGAAATAAAAGGAATACAAATTGGAAAAGAAGAAGTAAAACTGTCACTGTTTGCAGATGACATGATACTATACATAGAGAATCCTAAAAATGCCACCAGAAAACTACTAGAGCTAATCAATGAATTTGGTAAAGTTGCAGGATACAAAATTAATGCACAGAAATCTCTTGCATTCCTATACACTAATGATGAAAAATCTGAAAGAGAAATTAAGGAAACACTCCCATTTACCATTGCAACAAAAAGAATAACATACCTAGGAATAAACCTACCTAGGGAGACAAAGACCTGTATGCAGAAAAGTATAAGACACTGATGAAAGAAATTAAAGATGATACCAACAGATGGAGAGATAAACCATGTTCTTGGATTGGATGAATCAATATTGTGGAAATGACTATACTACCCAAAGCAATCTACAGATTCAATGCAATCCCTATTAAATTACCAATGGCATTTTTTATGGAACTAGAACAAAAACCCTTAAAATTTGTATGGAGACACAAAAGACCCCGAATAGCCAAAACAGTCTTGAGGGAAAAAAATGGAGCTGGAGGAATCAAACTCCCTGACTTCAGACTATATTACAAAGCTATAGTAATCAAGACAATATGGTACTGGCACAAAAGCAGAAACATAGATCAATGGAACAAGATAGAAAGCCCAGAGATAAACCCATGCACTTATTGTCAACTAATCTATGACAAAGGAGGCAAAGATATACAGTGGAGAAGAGACAGTCTCTTAAATAAGTGCTGCTGGAAAAACTGGACAGCTACATGTAAAAGAATGAAATTAGAACACTCCCTAACACCATACACAAAAATAAACTCAAAATGGATTCAAGACCTAAATGTAAGACTGGACACTATAAAACTCTTAGAGGAAAACATAGCAAAAACACTCTTTGACATAAATCACAGCAAGATCTTTCTTGATCCACCTCCTAGAGTAATGGAAATAAAAACAAAAATAAACAAATGGGACCTAATGAAACTTAAATGCTTTTGCACAGCAAAGGAAACCATAAACAAGACAAAAAGACAACCCTCAGAATGGGAGAAAATATCTGCAAACGAGTCAATGGACAAAGGATTAATCTCCAAAATATATAAACAGCTCATGCAGTTCAATATTAAAGAAACAAACAACCCAATCCAAAAATGGGCAGAAGACCTAAATAGACATTTCTCCAAAGGAGACATACAGATGGCCAAGAAGAACATGAAAAGCTGCTCAACATCACTATTTATTAGAGAAATGCAAATCAAAACTACAATGAGGTATCACCTCACATCAGTTAGAATGGGCATCATCAGAAAATCTACAAACAACAAATGCTGGAGAGGGTGTGGAGAAAAGGGAACCCTCCTGCTCTGTTGGTGGGAATGTAAACTGATACAGCCACTATGGAGAACAGTATGGAGCTTCTTTAAAAAACTAAAAATAGAATTACCATATGATCCAGCAATCTCACTACTGGGCATATACCCAGAGAAAACCGTAATTCAAGGAGACACATGCACCCCAATGTTTGTTGCAGCACTATTTACAATAGCCAGGTCATGGAAGCAACCTAAATGCCCATCGACAGACAAATGGATAAGGAAGATGTGGTACATATATACAATGGAATATTACTCAGCCATAAAAAGGAACGAAATTGAGTCATTTGTTGAGACGTGGATGGATCTAGAGACTGTCATACAGAGTGAAGTAATTCAGAAAGAGAAAAACAAGTATCGTATATTAACGCATGTATGTGGAACCTAGAAAAGTGGTACAGATGAACCAGTTTGCAGGGCAGAAGTTGAGACACAGATGTAGAGAACAAACGTATGGACACCAAAGGGGGATAACGCCAGAAGGGTGGGGATGGTGGTGTGCTGAATTGGGTGATTGGGATTGACATGGGTACACTGATGGGTATAAAATTGATGACTAATAAGAACTTGCTGTATAAAACAAGTAATAATAAAAAAAATTACTAGGATTTTGGAAAAAAAAAAAAAAGAAGAAGATCAATGAAACTAAAAGCTGTTTCTTTGATAAGATTAACAAAATTGATAATCCTTTAGCCGGACTCATCAAGAAAAAAAAGGGGGGAGAGTGCCGAAATCAATAAAATCAGGAAAGAAAACAGAAGTTACAACTGACACCATAGAAATACAAGGGATCCTAAGATTATTACAAACAGATATATTCCAAAACAATGGACAATCTAGAAGTGGGAAAATTCTTAGAAATGAACAATCTCCCAAAACTGAAGCAATGAATAGAAAATATGAACAGACAAATTACCAGCAATGAAATTGAATCAGTAATTTAGAAACTGCCAACAAACAAAATTTCAGGACTGGATTGCTTCCAGGTGAATTCTACCAAACATTTAGCGAAGAGTTAACACCTATCCTTCTCAAACTACTGCAAAATATTGCAGAGGAAGGGACACTCTTGAACTCATTCTTTGAGACCAGCATCACCAAAACCAGACAAAGATTTCACAATAAAAGAAAATTACAGGCCAGTATCACTGATGAAAAATGATGCTAAAATCCTCAACAAAATATTAGCAAAACAAATCCAAAAATGTATTAAAATGATCATACACCATGATCAAATTGGATTTATTCCAGGGATGCAAGGATTTTTCAGTGTCTGCAAATCAATCAATTTGATACACTACATTAACAACCTTAAGAACAAAAGCATATGATCATCTCAATAGATTCAGAAAAATCTTTTGACAAAATTCCACATCCATTTACAATAATAATAATAATAAAAAACCTCCCCAGAAAGTGGGCAAGAGGGAACATACCTCAACATATTAAAGGCTGTATATGACTCACTCACAGCTAACATCATGCTCAATGTTGAAAAACTGAAAGCATTTCCTCTAAGATCAGGAACATGAAAAGCATGCCACTCTCACCACTTTTATTTAACATAGTATTGGAAATCCTAGCCACAGGAATCAGAGAAGAAAAGAAAATAAAGAAGTTAAAATTGGCAGAGAAGTAGTAAAACTGTCACTGTTTGCAGATGACATGATACTATACATAGAAAATCCTAAAGAAGCCACCAGAAAAGTACTAATACTCATCAATGACATCAGTAAAGTTGTAGGACATAAAATTAATATACATAAATATGTTGGATTTCTATGCACTAACAATTAACTATCAGAGAAATTAAGGAAATAACCCCATTTACCATTGCATCATAAAGAATAAAATGCCTAGGAATAAACCTCCCTAAGGAGGTAAAAGACTTGTACTCAGAAAAGCATAAGACAATAATGAAAGAAACTGAGGTCAATAAGAAAATGATGGAAAAATATACCATGTTCCTGGATTTGTAAGAATTAATATTGTTAAAATGGCCATACTACCCAAGGCAATCTACAGATTTAGTGCAATCCCTAACAAAATACCAGTGTCATTTTTCACAGAACTAGAACAAATGATTTTAAAACCTGTATGGAAACAGAAAAGATCCCAAATAGCCAGAATAATCTTAAGAAAGAAGGACAGAGCTGAAGGAATCACGTTTCCTAACTACAGACTATACTATAAAGCTAGAGTAATCACAACAGCATGGTACTGGCACAAAAAACAGACACATACATCAATGGAACAGAAGAGGGACCCCAGAAATAAACCACACACCTACGGTCAATTAATCTACAACAAAGGAGGCAAGAATATACAATGCAGAAAAGGCAGTCTTTTCAATAAGTGATGCTGAGAAAACCGTACAGCTACATGTAAAAGAATGACATTAGAACATTATCTAACACTGTATACAAAAATAAGCTCAAAATGGATTAAAGACCTAAACACAAGACCGGAAACCCTTAATGTCCTAAAGGAAAACATAGAACAGTCTTTGACATAAATTGTAACAATATTTTTTTTGATCTGTCTCATAAAGCAAAAGAAATAAAAGCAAAAATAAGCAAACTGGACCTAATTAAAGTTAATAGCTTTTGCACAGCAAATGAGACATTGACAAAATGAAAAGACAACCTATGGAATGGGAGAAAGCCTTTGCACATGATATAATGAATGAGGGTTTAATATCCAAAATATATGAACAACTCAACATCATAAAAAACACAAACAACCCAATTATAAAATGGGCAGAAGATCTGAATAGACATTTTTCCAAAGTGGAAATGTAGATAGTCAGCAGGCACATGAAAAGATGCTCAACATTGCTAATCATCAGGGAAATGCAAATCAAAACAACAATGAGATATCACCTTAAATCTCTCAGAGTGGCTGTCATCAAAAACAACACAAATAACAAATGTTGGTGATAATGTGGAGAAAAGGGAACCATCATACACTTCTGGTGGGAATGTAAATTGGTGCAGCCACTGTGGAAAACAGTATGGAAGTTTCTCAATAAACTAAAAATAATACTAACATATGACCCAGCAATTCCACTCCTGGGTATATAACTGAAAAAAAAAAACCCCAAAAAACAGAAATACTAATTTCTAAAGATACATGCACCACAATGTTAATAGCAGCATTGTTTAGAAATGCCAAGGTATGGAAGCAACATAAGTGTCCATCAAGTGTCATTATTGATGACATTATATTCACATATATATATATATATATATATATATGAATGTTACTTGTGTCACTTATATATATATATGAATATAAAGGAGTATAATGGAATACTACTCAGCCATTAGAAAGCACAAAATGTTGTCATCTGCAATAACATGGATGGACTTGGGGGTATTATGCTAAGTGAAATAAGTCAGACAAAGACAAATAATTTATGATATCATATGATATACATGGAATCTAAAAACTACAGCCAACTGGTGAATATAACAAAAAAGAAGCAGACTCACAGATATAGAGAACAAACTAGTGGTTACCTGTGGGGAGAGGAAAGGGAGAAGGGCAATACAGGGGTAGGTGATTAAGAGGTACAAGTTATTACATATAAAATAAGCTACTAGGATATACTGTATAACACAAGGGATATAACCAATATTTTGTAATATCTCTAAGTGGAATATAACCTTTAAAAATTGTGCCTCGCTATATTGTATACTTGTAAATTTTTTTTGTTTTTTGCAGGCCCCTCACTGTTGTGGCCTCTCCCGTTGTAGAGCACAGGCTCCGGACGTGCAGCCTCAGACGCCATGGCTCACAGGCCTAGCCACTCCACAGCATGTGGGATCGCCACGGACCGGGGCATGAACCTTTGTCCCCTGCATCGGCAGGAGGACTCTCAACCACTGCACCACCAGAGAAGCCCTCTGTAACTTTTATAATATTGTACATCACCTATATATCAATAAATTTTGGGGGGTAAAAACCATGAAAGAATGTTTAACTATTTTACATTATTTTAAGAATGGAGAAAGGTTCTGAATAAAGAATTCTCCAAAGAAACTATGCAAATATCCAAGGAGCCCAAGCAAAGATGTTCACCATTTTTAGCCATCAGGGAAAAGTAAATCAAAAACACAATCAAATATCACTTCACATCCACTAAGATGACTAATTAAAAAGTCCAGTATTAACTAGTGTTGGTAGGTATATGGTGAAATTGGAACCCTCATACTTTGCTGTTGGAATGCAAAATGCTACAGCTGCTTTATATAATATCTGACAGTTCCTCAAATGGTTAAACATAGAGTTGCCATGTGAATTACTGAATTCCACACCTAGGTCTATACCCTGAAAAAATGAAAACATATGTCTACACGAAAACTTGTCATCAATGTTTCTAAATGGCCAAAAATGGAAATAACTTAAATGTCTATCAGCTGATGAATGGATAAATAAAATGTATACCCATACAATGGAATAATATTCAGTAATTTTAAAAAAATGAAAGCACTGATTGAAGCTAGAGTATAGATGACCTTTGAGATCATTATGTTAACCCAAAAAAAGGCAGTCACGAAGCAGCACATATTGTAGAATTTCATATACATGAAATGTTCAGAATTGGAAAATGTGTACAGATAGAAAGTAGATTATTGGTTGCTTAGGGCTGGAAGTGGGGAGAATGAAGCAGTAGGGGGTGATAGCTAAGGGGTTTGCAAATTCTCTTTGGGATAATAAAAATGTTCTAAAATTGATTGTGGTAATGGATGTACAAGTCTGTGAATATACTGAAAGCCACTGAATTTTACACTTAAATGGGTGAATTTTATGGTATACAATTTATATCTCAATAAACACCACCCTCTGAAGTTCATACTCACACTAGAACCTAAGAATAAGACCTTACTGAGGTGCATACTTAGATACATTCGTATCATATTTTAGAAACTTTTTTCTAGGTCTGATACATTTTCATAGGCTATTGAAAACTCTATTGGCTCTAGGGATGGGAATGTGCTGATGATGCATACTGAGAAAAGTAGGCCTAGCTGTGGTCAAGTTGGCATTTCAGAGGCAGGCTAACTTTAGCTGAAATCCCATCTCTGCCACTGACCAAGTGTGGCCTTGGACAGTTTAATAAATTGCCTTGTATCTCAGTTTCCTCATCTCTAAAATGGGGAAAATATCACTTTCCTCACAGATTTGTTATCAGAATTAAATGAAATAATTATAAAAATATATAAATACTTAATTTGACACCACTGCCATCACAATGATTATAATTTAAATGTGCCTATAAAGATTATAGAACATTTGGGTATGTTTCAGACATGTGAGCTGGTCATTCTAGGCAGAGAGAACCATCTGAGGAAAGGCATGGATGTAAACAGCATGAGACATATTTGCAGAACTGGATATAGTGTATGTTGTGTGCAGAGGAAAAACTGAACAAATTGACTGATTCCAGATTTTGGGAGGGAAAGAGTGTCAAGCTAAAGAAACTCTGAAACAGCAGTTCAGGGATAATTCTTTATTCAACCTTGAATTCTTGGAAACTAGACCTAACAGCTTTGATAAAGAAGAACAAAATTGGAGGACTGATATTATTTGACTTCAAAGTGTATGAAGTTGCATAAATCGTGATGGCGTGTTAATTGTGTTAGATATATAGATCAATGGAACAGATGAGAGCATTCAGAAAAAGGGCCACACATATATGACCAATTGTGTTTTAACAAAGTCCTGAAGGCAATTCAGTGGAGAATGCATAGTCTTTTCAATAAATGGTATTACAACAATCAGATATGTATATGTGAAAAAATGAACTCCAATCCATGCTTCACCCAATATACAAAAATTAACTCAAAATAGATCATAGACAAACATTATAAATGTAAAATTATAAAACTTCTAGAAGAAAGCAAGGAAAAAAGTCTTGGTTACCTTCAGTTAGGGCAATACGTTTTAGATACATCCACAAAAGCATGATCCATAAATATCAAAATTAATATATTGGACTTTATAAAAATAAAAACTCTTCTCTTCAAAAATACTGATAAGGGAAGGAAAAGACAAGCTATATATTGGGAAAAATATTTTCAAATCACATATCTGATTAAAGACTGGTATCCAATATGTATAAAAATAAAGGAGGGGAACTTAAATGGGAAAAGAATTTGAAAAAGAATAGATACATGTATATGTATAACTCAATCACTTTGCTGTACACCTGAAACTAACACAACATTGTTAATCAACTATACTCCAATACAAAATAAAAAGTTAAAGTAATAAAAATAATAAAAGAGGGGCAAAATATTTGAACAGACACTTCACCAAAGAAGATATACTGAGAGCAAACAAGAACATAAAATGATGTGCAACATCAGTAGTCATTATAGAGATACTACTATACATCTATTAGACTGGCTAAAATTAAAAACAAGACCATCTTAAGTGCTGATGAAGATGAGAAGTAGCTGAGAGCAGATCAAAATGGTGGAGGAGTAGGACATGGAGCTCATCTTCTTCCCATAGATACATCAAAAATACATCTACATGTGGAACAGCTCTCATAGAACATCTACTGAACACTAGCAAAAGACATCAAACCTCCAAAAGGGCAAGAAAAACTCCACATAAATGGGTAGGACAAAAGAAAAAAGAAAAAGAAATAGAGAGAAAGGAATCAGGACAGGGCCTGCCCCCCTTCCGGGAGGGGAGCTGTGAAAGAGGAAAGGTTTCCACAATTGGGGAAGTCCCCTCACTGGTGAGACGATCAGCCAAGACAGAGGGGGGCTCTTCAGAGCCTTGGAGGAGAGTGTAGCAACAGGTTTATGAAGGGTAAAGCAGAGAGAACTACACAAATGATTGGTGCCTTTGACGTTCATCTGTTGGGGCATGTGGGGCTGGTTGTTGAGGCTCAGGCTTTGGACGTCAGATCTTGGGGAGAGGATTGGAGTTGGCTGCTCAAAGACAGCCTGAGGGGGCTAAGGTGTGGTGTGCCACAACCAAGGGAATTGGGGAAGAAGCCTGGGTCCACCAGAGAGGCAAGGTGCTGGGGGCAAGCCAGCCTACCAGAGCTATGGGGGCAGGTGCAAGCTGCTGCTGCCTTCTTGGATTCCAGAGGCAGACGCAGACAAGACCACTGCCACCACCAAGGGTCCTGTGAGTGGCTGTTGGTCATTGCCCCACATTCCCGGGAGTGTTTGTAGCCCACCAATGCCAAGAGTATTGCAACCTGGCACCAACCACTGCGCCCACCACTCAGGGGTTTCTGGCATGACCTGCTGCCACTGCCAAGGGTCACATGATCTGGTGCCCACTGCTGCACCTACCTCCCCATGAGTACATGCAGCCAGCTGCCTAAACCAATAGACCTGTGACCTGGAGCCAACAACTACCCCCTCCTTCCTGGGAGTGTGTGCACCGGCCATGCACCTGCACACACCCTATCAAGGGGATAACAACCAGCACACCCTGAGGAAAGAGGTAGCAAGCATCAAAACCAAAAACAACATTCATGCCAAAAAAAAACAATATTAAACCCACACAAGCTATGCAGGGACACTATATAAATAGCCTTCCAACACTACAGTATATATTTGTTTTGCCTAAACACAGAGTAAGAGAAATAAGCAAAATGAAGAAACAGAGGAACAACTCTCAGATAAAAGACCAAGAGAATTCTCCTGAAGGAAAAAAACAATGAAACAGACCTCTTCAGTCTAACAGACAGCAAGTTCAAAAAGGAGGTAATGAAAATACTGGAGAAACTAAGAAAGGCTATCAACAGAAATGCAGATTACTGTAAAAAAGAGCTAGAATCTATAAGGACAGTCAAGAAAAATTTAAAAAGTCATTTGCTGAGACAAAAGCTGAGCACAAGGCAATGAATAGCATAATGAATAATGCAGAAAAAAGAATAAATGACCTGGAAGATAGAATAATGGAAATTACCCAATCAAAACAACAGACAGGGGTTTCCCTGGTGGCACAGGGGTTGAGAGTCTGTCTGCCGATGCAGGGGACACGGGTTCATGCCCCAGTCTGGGAAGATCCCACATGCCGTGGAGTGGCTAGGCCCGTGAGCCATGGCCGCTGAGCCTGCACGTGCGGAGCCTGTGCTCCACAACAGGAGAGGCCACAACAGTGAGAGGTCTACGTACCACAAAAAAACCCAAAAAGCAAAAAACAAAAACACAGCAGACAGAAAGCCAAATGAAAAAAAAATAAAATAAAAAAGAAAGCAATATAACAGACATATGGGATAATAAAAAGAGGGCCAGTCTATGCATAATAGGGATTCCAGAATGAGAAGAAATAGTAAAGGGGATTGAAAATATATTTGAAGAAATTATGGCTGAAAACTTCCCAAACCTAAAGAAAGAAACAAACATCCAGATACAGGAAGAACAGTGGGTCCCATACAAGATGAACCCAAACAGACCTACACCAAGATATATTATAATAAAAATGGAAAAATTTAAAAATAAAAAGAGAATTCAAGAAGCAGCAAGAGAAAAGCAAAGAGTCACATACAAGGGAAATCCCAAAAGGCCTTCAGCTGAGTTTTCTGCAGAAACTTTGCAGGTCAGAAGGGTGTGGTATGATACATGCAAAGTACCAAAAAGGAAAAAAAAATGCAACCTAGGAAACTCTACTCAGCAAGTTTATCATTTAAGATTGAAGGAGAGATAAATAACTTTTCAAACAAACAAAAAATTAGAGGGTTTGGCAAAACCAGAAACTATAAATATGGCATTATTAATTGTGAAGCTTAATGGAACAATTGATGTTCCTGTGTAACTTGTTTACATAATTAAAATCTTTGATCTGTAAGTAAAAGATTTAATCATACTGCTCATTAGAGTAAATAGACCTTTAATTCAATTATATTAAGATAGTATATACAATTTTCAGATCTTCAGAAAACATTTGCTTGATTGTTAAGTAACCTTAAAAATCTATTTGTGACCAAATATCTGTTTTCTCTCTTTATGAAAGTTATTAATTCTAAAGTATTTTATTTATTTCCTCTAATTTAGCTTGTTGAAATAAGAATCTACTAGAATAAGTACCATCTTAATCAATTTATGTTCATTAACTACTTCACTATGAAAAGAATAATCCATAAATCCATACTGCCTGCATTATCTGGGGAATATGTATGCTTTATTTAAAAAAAATACACATATGGTAACCTTTACTCTCAACTAAAATTATATAAGATCTTAAGAAATACTCATAAGTGATGCATCTTAAATATTTTATATATTACATATATCAGTTATTATTTCAAAAACTAAATATGTTGAATAAAAACTACTTATTATTTTGCCTGCAACAGCCATGAAGCAGAGAGGAAGACCCAAATTAAATCCTGCACAAGCTCTAGGTACTACAACACCAACCACACCCACTCTCAAGGGGCTAATAGTCTGCACACCCTGAGAAAATATGTGGCTGGTGTCCATACCAATACCAGTCCCCCAACAAAAACACTAGACACAAAGAGTCTACACAGGTATGCTCCCACATAAAAACAGTCCAACACCACAGTAGATAATGGTTTCTCCTAAATTCATAGAGACAGAGAAAGTTATGAAAATGAAAAGGCCGTGGTACTACACTCAATTAAAAAAGAGAGAGAGGGCTTCCCTGGTGGCACAGTGGTTGAGAGTCTGCCTGCCGATGCAGGGGACATGGGTTCATGCCCCAGTCTGGGAAGATCCCACATGCCATGGAGCAGCTAGGCCCGTGATCTATGGCCGCTGAGCCTGCGCATCCAGAGCCTGTGCTCTGCAATGGGAGAGGCCACAACAGTGAGAAGCCTGTGTAACACAAAAAGAAAAAAAAAAAAAGAGAGAGAGAGAGAAATATCCTGAAAGAACAAATAATAAAATAGAGCTTCCCATTCTACTAGACCTTGAGTTCAAAAAGGAGGTAATTAAATATGCTACTTATTATACATAGAAATGTAGATCACTGTAACAAGTAACTAGAAACTATAAAAATGAACAAATAAAAAAAATGAACCAATAAAATATATACAATTCTATTGCTGAGATAAAAGAAAATGCAGAAGCAATGAATAACAGACCAAATAACAGAGAAAAACAAATAAGTGATCTGGAAGCTAGAAAAAAGGAAATAATCCAATCAGAACTGCAGACAGATAAATTTTTTAAAAAGATGAAAGCAACACAGAAGATGTAAGAGATAATATAAAATGCACCAACCTACACATAAGTGGGGTTCCAGCAGGAGAAGAGGGAGAGAGGGGATTGAAAATGTATTTGAAGAAATTAGAGCTGAAAAATTCACACTTAAAAAAGGAAACAGATATCCAGGTACAGGAAGCACAGAAGGTCCCCAACAAGATGAACCCAAACAGACCCACACCAATATATATCATAATTAAAATGGCAATAGTTAAAGATAAGGAGGAGATTCTAAAGGCAACTAGAGAAAAACAAAGGGTTGATTACAAGGGAAACACCATAAGGCTATCAGCTGCTTTTCTGTGGAAATTTTGCAGGCCAGAAGAGTGGCAAAATAAATTCAAAGTCTTGAAAAAGAAAATTCTGCCACCTAGAATACTCTTCCCTACAAGATTTAGAATCATTTAGAACAAGAGGAGAAATAAAGAATTTATCAGACAAGCAAAAACTAAAAGAATACAGCAGTACTAAACCTATCATAAAAGAAATACTGAAAGACCATCTCTAAACAGAAAAGATGCAAGAAGTTATAGGAAGGAGGAAATCACAATCGGAAAGTAAATCACAAATTAGTCAGTATAGAGAACAAAAAGAAAAAAAAAAACTATTTGTGAAAGCAATGATAAGCACAAGGAAAATCAAAAGGATAAATATGAGGGCTTCCCTAGTGGTGCAGTGGTTGAGAGTCCGCCTGCCAATGCAGGGGACACAGGTTCATGCCCCAGTCCGGGAAGATCCCACATGCTGTAGAGTGGCTAGGCTTGTGAGCCATGGCCGCTGAGCCTGCATGTCTAGAGCCTGTGTTCTGCAGCAGGAGAGGCCACAGCAGTGAGAGGCCCGCATATCGCAAAAGGAAAAAAAAAAAGAATAAACATGAAGATGAAAAAAGGATATCAAAATCATAAAATGTGGGGAAGGATAGGAAGAAAATGCAGATTCTTCTTCTTTCTTTTATTTTTTAATATGTTTAAGCCTATATAACTGTCAGTCTAAAGCAAGCAGATATAGGAAGGTATTAACATACTTGAAAACAGGGCAACCACAAATGAAAAACATACATTAGATTCACACACAGAAAAAGAAGAGAACACAAGCATAAAATAAAAGGAAATCATCAAAACACAAAAAGAAAAACAAAAAAGATAAAGAAAGGAACAAGAAGAATGAAGAATCAACTGGAAAACAAGTTTGAAATGGTAATAAATACATATGCATCAATAAATACCTTAAATGTCAGTGGACTTAATGTTCCAGTCAAATACATAGAGTGCCAGACTGGATAAAAAACAACAACAAAAACAAACAAACAAAAGAACAAGAGCCTACAATATGCTGTCTACAAGAGACCCACCTCAGGGCAAAAGACACACATAGATTGACCGTGAGGGAACAGAAAAAGATATTTCAGGCAAATGGAAATGAAAAGTAAGCAGGAGTTGCAATACTCATATCAGACAAAATAGACTTTAAAGTAAAGATTATAAAGAAAGATAAAGAAGGACACTATAATGATAAAAGTATCAATGCAGGAAGAGGATATTTCACTCATCAACTTATATGCACCTTATATAGAAACAATGAAATATATAAAATGAATACTAATAGACATAAAGGGAGAAATCAATGGGAATACAATAATTATAGGAGACTTTAACACCTCACTCACATCAATGGACAGATATTCTAGACTGAGACTCAATAAGGAGACAGAGATCCTAAATGATACAGTAGAACAGTTAGACTTAATTGATATCTCCAGGACATTACATCCAAAAAAACCAGGATACACATTCTTTTCAAGCACACACAGAACATTCTGTAGGATTGACCACATACTTGGGCACAAAACTAACCTCAAAAAATTTAAGAGTGCAGAAATTATTTCAATCATCTTCTCTGACCACAACGGCATGAAACTAGAAATCAACCACAGGAAAAGAAATGAGAAAAAATTGACTACAGGGAGACTAAACAACATCCTACTAAAAAACCAAAGGGTCAATGAGGAAATAAAAAAGGAAGTTAGAAAGTACCCTGAGACAGGGCTTCCCTGGTGGCGCAGTGGTTGAGAGTCCGCCTGCCGATGCAGGGGACACGGGTTCGTGCCCCAGTCCGGGAAGATCCCACATGCCGCAGAGTGGCTGGGCCCGTGAGCCATGGCTGCTGAGCCTGCGTATCCGGAGCCTGTGCTCTGCAACAGGAGAGGCCACTACAGTGAGAGGCCCACATACCGCAAAAAAAAAAAAAAAAGTACCCTGAGACAAACGACAATTAAAACTCAAACATATAAACCTATGGGATGCAGCAAAAGCAGTTCTTAGAAGAAAGTTCATAGCTATACAGGCCTTCCTCAAAAAACAAAATAATCTCAAGTCAAAAACCTAACCTAACACCTAAAAGCATTAGAAAAAGAACGAACCAAACCTAAAGTCAGCAGAAGGAAGGAAATAATAAAGATCATGGATGAAATAAATAAAATAGAGATTAAAAAACAATAGAAAAAAATCAATAAAACCAAGAGCTGGTTCTTTGAAAGGGTAAACAAAATAAATAAACCTCTGGCCAGGCTCACCAAGAAGAAAAGAGAGAGGGAACCCAAATAAACAAAATAAGAAATGAAAAAGGAGAAATCTCAACTGATACCATAGAAATACAAAAAACCCTTAGAGAACACTATGAATAATTATGCACCAAAAAATTTGACAACCTAGAAGAAATGGGCAAATTTCTAGGAACATACAGATCATGAAAATTGAATCAAGAAGAAATAGATGATTTGAACAGGCCGATCACTAAAACTGATATAGAATCTGTAAAAAAAAAAAAAAAAAATCAAGCAGACAAAATAAAACTCTCTACAAACAAAAGTCCAGGACCAGATGGCTTCACAGGCAAATTCTACCAAACATACAAAGAACTTATACCAATTCTCAAACTCTGCCAAAAGATTGAAGAGGAGGGTACACTCTCAAAGAGATTCTATGAAGCCATCATCACCCTCATACCAAAACCAGACAAAGACACCACCAAAAAGAAAATTACAGGCCAGTATCTTTGATGAATATAGATGCAAAAATTCTCAACAAAATATTATCAAACTGAATCCAACAACACATAAAAATGATCATATACCATGACCAAGTGGGATTCATCCCAGTTTCACAAGGATAGTTCAACATTCACAAATCAATCAGTGTAACACATCATATTGACAAAAGAAAAAAAAAACACATGATCATCTCAATAGATGCAGAAAAAACATTTGACAAAATTCAACATCAATTCATGATAAACACTCTTAGCAAAGTGGGAATAGAGGGAACATATCTCAACATAATGAAAGCTATTTATGACAAACCCACAGCCAATAAAATACTCAACAGTAAAAGCTAAAAGCCTTCCTGCTAAAATCTTGAACAAGACAAGGATGCCCACTCTCACCACTTCTATTCAACATAGTATTGGAAATCCTAGCCATGGAAATAAGGGAAGAAAAAGAAATAAAAGGAATCCAAATTGGAAGAGAAGAGGTGAAATTGTCACTATATGCAGATGGCATGATACTATACATAGAAAACCCTAAGGAATTCAAACAAAAACTACTACATCTAATAAATAAATTCAGCAAAGTGACAGGACACAAGATTAACATTCAAACATCCATTGCATGTCTTTACACTAACAATGAAATATCAGAAAGGGAATGTAAAAAAAAAATACCTTTTAAAATAGCATCAAAGGGCTTCCCTGGTGACGCAGTGGTTGAGAGTCCTCCTGCCGATTCAGGGGACACGGGTTCGTGCCCCAGTCCAGGAAGATCCCACATGCCGTGGAGCAGCTGGGTCCGTGAGTCATGGCCGCTGAGCCTGTGCATCCGGAGCCTGTGCTCCACAACGGGAGAGGCCACAACAGTGAGAGACCCGCATAGCACACACACACACACACAAAAAAAATAGCACCAAAAAAAAAATACTAAGGAATAAACCTGAGCAAGGTGGTGAAAGACATATAGGCTGAAAACTGTAAAACATTAATAAAGTAAATTAAAAAGGATTCAAAGAAATGGAAAGATATCCCATGTTCTTAGACTGGAAGACTTAATATTGTTAAAATGGCAATGCTACCCAAAGCAACCTACAGATTTAATGTGATCCCTATCAAAATACCCAAGATATTTTTCACAGAACTAGAACAAATAATACAAAAATTTATAAGGAACCATAAAAGACCCAGAATTTCCAAAGCAGTCCTGAGGGGAAATATACAAAAGCGGGAGGCATAAATGTCCCAGACTTCAGACAATACTGCAAAACTACAGTAATCAAAACCATGTGGTATTGGTACAAAAACAGACATACGGATCAATGGAACAGAATAGAGAGCCCAGAGATAAACCCACACACCTATGGTCAATTAATCTTCAACAAAGAAGGCAAGAATATTAAATGGGAAAAAGACAGTCTTTTCAGCAAATGGTGCTGGGAAAGTTGGACAGCTGTATGTAAAGAAATGAAGTTAGAACACACCCTCATGCCATTCACAAAAATAAACTCAAAATGGCTTAAAGACTTAAACATAAGACATGACACCATTAAATTCCTAGAAGAGAGCATGGGCAAAACATTCTCTGACATAAATCGCACCAATGTTTTCTTAGGTCAGTCTCCCAAGGCAATAAAAATAAAAACAAAAATAAACATATGGAACCTAATCAGACTTACAAGCTTTTACACAGCAAAAAAAAAAAAAACATAAATAAAAATACAAAAGACAGCCTATGGCATGGGGGAAAATATTTGCAAATAATGTGACAGGTGAGGGCTTAATCTCCAAAGTATACAAACAGCCCATACAACTCAACAACAACAAAAAAACAAACAAACCAATTAAAAATGGGTAGAAGACTTTAATAGACATTTCTCCAAAGAAGACATACAGATGGCCAGTGGGCACATGAAAAGATGCTCAGCATCACTAATTATTAGAGAAATGCAAATCAAAACTGCAATTAAGTACCACCTCACACTGGTCAGAATGGCCATCATTAAAAAGTCTACAAACAACAAATGCTGGAGAGGGTGTGGAGAAAAGGGAACCCTCCTACACTGTTGATGGGAATGTAAGTTGGTGCAGCCACTATGGAAAACAGTGTCAATGTTCCTCAGAAAACTGAAAATAGAATTACCATATGATACAGAAATTGCACTCCTGGACATATATCCAGACAAAACTATAATTCAAAATGATACATGCATCCCTATGTTCATAGCAGCACTATTCACAATAGCCAAAACATGGAAACAACCTAAATGTTCATCGATGGATGAATGGATAAAGAAGATGTGGTACATATATACAATGGAATACTACTCAGCCATAAAAAAGAATGAAATAATGCTGTTTGCAGCAATATATATGCAACTAGAGATTATCATACTAAGTGAAGTAAGTGAACGACAAACACCATATGATATCACTTATATGTGGAATCTAAAATATGGCCCAAATGAACCTGTCTACAAAACAGAAACAGACTCACAGACATAGAGAACAGACTTGTGGTTGCCAAGGGTGAGGGGGGTGGGGGAGGGAAGAACTGAGAGTGTTGGATTAGCAGATGTCAACTATTATATATAAGATGGATAAACAAGGTTCTACATAGCACAGGGAACTATGTTCAATACCTTGTGATAAACCATAATGGAAAAGAGTATAAAAAAATGTCTATATGTGTATAACTGAGTCACTTTGCTGTACAGCAGAGATTGGCACAACATTATAAATCAACTATACTTCAATAAAAATATAAAATAAAATAAAAAGATGGGAAGTAGCTGCAACTCTCATATGATGCTGGTAGGAATTTAAAATAGTACCAATACTTTGGAAAACTGTTTGGCAGTGTCTTAAAAATACATCCATACATGTCTTATATGATCCACTCCTAGATATTCAGTCAAGAGGAACAAAAGTGTATTTAATTTCAAGACTGTCATGTGAATGTTCACAGCAGCTTTATCATAGTAGCCTAAAACCGGGAACAACTCAAATCTCATCAGTCAAGGAATTGATAAACAAGCTGTGATATATCCAAACAATGTAGTACAATTAGCAATAAAAGAAAATAACTATGACATTTTCAATGAGTATGATTCTCAAAATAATTACTATAAGTGAAAGAAGCCAGACAGAAAAGCATATATACTTTATGATTCTATTTATATAAAACTCTAGAAAATGCAACCTAGTTTTTAGTGACAAATGAAAATCAGTGGTTGCCTGGGGGAGAGGGCAGAGAAGAAAGGGAGAGTGGAATTACAGAGGGGTACTAAAATACTTTTGTAAGTGATGAATATACTTATTATCTTTATTGTCATGATAATTTCATTGGTATGAGTATATAAAATTACCAATTTGTATGTTCTTAATATATACAGTTTATTACATGTAAATTATACCTCAATACAGCTCTTTTAAAAAGGGAACTTCAATGTTTTGCATTCTGAACTTTGATTATATAATATGTTTTTGTATTTTCAATAAGAAATTTTTCATATTCAGAACCAGATCACTAGAAAGGATACATGTTAAACTTGAGTTTTTACCAGGCTAGCACATAGAAATGAAGAATGAGACAGTAATTCTGTAGCAAAAATTTGTGTTAATGCTACTGATTTTAAAAAGCAAAGGCAAAAGTGATACTTACCCTGCCAATAAGTTTGCTGCATCTAATATAAATTGATGATCTTTTTTTATTCAGTACCAAAAGGAAAATGTCCTTTATTTACACATCTTATCCATAAGTTGAGATTCATTTTAAATCCCATAATCCTTTAGAAAGTACTCTGATGTCATAACTTTCTGAACTTTTACTGTCACATAAAGGTTAGTATTTGATTCAACCATAGTAATTTCATTAAGATCCTTTCCTTTTGGTTACTCAGATTGTAAGATTTAAAGCTTTATTGTCCAGTACTATAGCCACTAAACATATGTGGCTATTTAGTTCTTGAAAAGTGGCTAGTGACACATATTTGGCTAATAATATATTAGGTATTATTGACTTAACTAAAATATATTATTATTTTTTAAACATCTTTATTAGAGTATAATTGCTTTACAATGGTGTGTTAGTTTCTGCTTTATAACAAAGTGAATCAGTTATACATATACATATGTCCCCATATCTCTTCCCTCTTGCATCTCCCTCCCTCCCACCCTCCCTATCCCACCCTTCTAGGTGGTCACAAAGCACTGAGCTGATTTCATCCCTTTATTTTTACTTTTTTAAATGTAGCTACTAGAAAAATTTTAAATTATATATGTGGCTGGCATTATATTTCTGTTAAAAAATGTTGATCTGGAGAGCAGAGAACTAGTCTTGTACTTCCCATGGTACATGACAATGTTATCATGTATTAGACACTCAATAAACAGGTTAATTATATAATTGATCGATTATTAAAAGTCAATAATAATTAATGTTACAATTTATTGGGTACTTTATATGTACCAACTAGTGTAATAAATATCCTGTGTAAATTAACTCATGTTGTCATATAGAGTAGATGTTTTATCCTAAGTTTACTGACAAGAAAATTGAAACTCAGAGGAGTTAATTTACTTACCCAAGGCTACAGCAGAACTAAGATCTGAACCAGGCCAACATCATTGCCTTTAACCATTAACTTGTACTAACCTCCCAGTGGATTTGTTGGTCATTTC
Organism: Orcinus orca; assembly: GCF_937001465.1. Lineage (NCBI taxonomy): Eukaryota > Metazoa > Chordata > Mammalia > Artiodactyla > Delphinidae > Orcinus > Orcinus orca. Next base: position 76,588,449 of record NC_064580.1, read on the forward strand.
AACCATATCTACATTGAAAATAATAGTTGTCCATTTTTAAACATCATGAAGTACTGCATGAAATCTCTAAAACTTCAACTACAATTGATTTTTTGAATACAAACTATTTCCATAGTGTTTTTTTTTTTTTTTTTTTTACAATCCTTCTCAATGCCATGTTACTAACGATTTTTGGCAGCATCACTTTTTTACACTAGCTTTATTGGGCAGAGGAAGCTAATGGCATTTATTTGGAAAGCCAAATATGTGTAACGTGTGTACAGAGTGTACAGAGTGATTGCACATTAAGGCCTAAAGCCAAAGTTATCTTCTGACTCTTTTTTTTACCTGAATCACCTCTTCTCATTTCCATTAAGCTGGAATCTATTTTTATTTTTCTATGCTCCTATTTTCACTGAATTTTTCCTCATTCTTTTAATTTATTTAACGATACCTTTATTTCCTCATTTGGGTTCCTCTTGGAACTCAAAATTTGGAGGAAAATATCACCGCTGTTTTCAAATGATTGCTTCATTCAGTCTTTCAGCAAAATTAATTTTATGTAAATCAATAAATCTTTGAAAATTGCTGCAAACTCTCAAATTATAATACAGTAATAAATTAGAATATGACTAAAGAAAAGTCCTGCAGCAGGTTATAGATAATACACAGAGGTGCTAGTGAAGTGTCCTTAGTAGTACAGTAAATAATATAATGTTGACCTTTGGATATTTTTTTTTTACATCTTTATTGGAGTATAATTGCTTTACAATGGTGTGATAGTTTCTGCTTTATAACAAAGTGAATCAGTTATACATATACATATGTTCCCATATCTCTTCCCTCTTGCGTCTCCCTCCCTCCCACCTGCCCTATCTCACCCTTCCAGGCAGTCACAAAGCACCGAGTTGATTTCCCTGTGCTATGCGGCTGCTCCCCACTAGCTATATACCTTACGTTTGGTAGTGTATATATGTCCATGCCTCTCTCTCGCTTTGTTATAGCTTACCCTTCCCCCTCCCCATATCCTCAAGTCCATTCTCTAGTAGGTCTGTGTTTTTATTCCTGTCTTACCCCTAGGTTCTTCATGACATTTTCTTTTCTTAAATTCCATATATATATATGTGTTAGCATATGGTATTTGTCTTGCTCTTTCTGACTTACTTCACTCTGTATGACAGACTCTAAGTCTCTCCACCTCATTACAAAGAGCTCAATTTAGTTTCTTTTTATGGCTGAGTAATATTCCACTGTATATTTGTGCAACATCTTCTTTATCCATTCATCTGATGATGGACAGTTAGGTTGTTTCCATCTCCGGGCTATTGTAAATAGAGCTGCAATGAACATTTTGGTACATGACAATTTTTGAATTATGATTTTCTCAGGGTATATGCTCAGTAGTGGGATTACTGGGTCATATGGTATTTCTATTTGTAGTTTTTTAAGTAACCTCCATACTGTTCTCCAAAGTGGCTGTATCAATTTACATTCTGACCAACAGTACAAGAGGGTTCCCTTTTCTCCACATCCTCTCCAGCATTTATTGTTTCTAGATTTTTTGATGATGACCATTCTGACTGGTGTGAGATGATATCTCATTGTAGTTTTGATTTGCATTGCTCTAATGATTGATGACGTTGAGCATTCTTTCATGTGTTTGTTGGCAGTCTGTATATCTTCTTTGGAGAAATGTCTATTTAGGTCTTCTGCCCATTTTTGGTTTGGGTTGTTTGGTTTTTTGTTATTGAGCTGCATGAGCTGCTTGTAAATTTTGGAAATTAATCCTTTGTCAGTTTCTTCATTTGCAAATATTTTCTCCCATTCTGAGGGTTGTCCTTTGGTCTTGTTTATGGTTTCCTTTGCTGTGAAAAAGGTTTGAAGTTTCATTAGGTCCCATTTGATTATTTTTGTTTTTATTTCCATTTCCCTAGGAGGTGGATCAAAAAGGATCCTGCTGTGATTTATGTCATATGGTGTTCTGCCTATGTTTTTCTCTAAGAGTTTGATAGTTTCTGGCCTTACATTTAGGTCTTTAATCCATTTTGAGCTTATTTTTGTGTATGGTGTTAGGGAGTGATGTAATCTCATACTTTTACATGTACCTGTCCAGTTTTCCCAGCACCAATTATTGAAGAGGCTGTCCTTTCTCCACTATACATTCCTGCCTCCTTTATCAAAGATAAGGTGACCATATGTGCCTGGGTTTATCTCTGGGCTTTCTATCCTGTTCCATTGATCTATCTTTCTGTTTTTGTGCCAGTACCATATTGTCTTGATTACTGTAGCTTTGTAGTATAGTCTGAAGTCAGGGAGCCTGATTCCTCCAGCTCCGTTTTTCGTTCTCAAGATTGCTTTGTCTATTCGGGGTCTTTTGTGTTTCCATACAAATTGTGAAGTTTTTTGTTCTCGTTCTGTAAAAAATGCTAGGGGTAGTTTTATAGGGATTGCATTGAATCTGTAGGTTGCTTTGGGTAGTAGAGTCATTTTCACAAAACCAGACAAGGATGTCACAAAGAAAGAAAACTACAGGCAAATATCACTGATGAACATAGATGCAAAAGTCCTCAACAAAATACTAGCAAACAGAATCCAACAGCACATTAAACGGATCATACACCATGATCAAGTGGGGTTTATTCCAGGAATGCAAGGATTCTTCAATATACGCAAATCAATCAATGTGATACACCATATTAACAAATTGAAGGAGAAAAAAACATATGATCATCTCAATAGATGAAGAGAAAGCTTTCGACAATATTCAACACCCATTTATGATAAAAACCCTGCAGAAAGTAGGCATAGAGGGAACTTTCCTCAACATAATAAAGGCCTTATATGACAAACCCACAGGCAACATCGTCCTCAATGGTGAAAAACTGAAAGCATTTCCACTAAGATCAGGAACAAGACAAGGTTGCCCACTCTCACCATTCTTATTCAACATAGTTTTGGAAGTTTTAGCCACAGCAGTCAGAGAAGAAAAGGAAATAAAAGGAATCCAAATCGGAAAAGAAGAAGTAAAGCTGTCACTGTTTCCAGATGACATGATACTATACATAGAGAATCCTAAAGATGCTACCAGAAAACTACTAGAGCTAAGCAATGAATTTGGTAAAGTAGCAGGATACAAAGTTAATGCACAGATATCTCTGGTATTCCGATACACTAATGATGAAAAGTCTGAAAGTGAAATTAAGAAAACACTCCCATTTACCATTGCAACAAAAAGAATAAAATATCTAGGAATAAACCTACCTAAGGACACAAAAGACCTGTATGCAGAAATTTATGACACTGATGAAAGAAATGAAAGGTGGTACAAATAGATGGAGAGGTATAGCATGTTCTTGGATTGGAAGAATCAACATTGTGAAAATGACCTTTGGATATTAAACTAATCAATTAAATTTACAATGGGAATCCAAGGGGACAAACAATTATGAAGAGCCTTATCAGTGATATTAACACTTTTACAAGGAATAGGCTATATAGGAAAAATATATGGTTCAGTGAAGTCCTATTTAGATAATGTGAATTCAGCCCTGTCCAGAGGAAAGAGGCACCCTAAAACTACCGGAGAGGAACAATCTATTCAACAAAAATGAATTATTGGCTGTGTATAGGAAATATTTCACCATATATGACAAAATAGTATCATGTGAAATATTGGTATTTGGTACAGCAATTCTGATTTTTGAAAATTTTCCTAAAGCAATGAAAGCACCAGTTAAAAGGACATATGTACAAGGTCGCTTATGGCAGTGTTCTTTACAGTGTCCAATGCCTTTGTCTATAGAGGTAGATGATAGATAAGTAGGTAGGTAGAAGATAGATAAATAGATAAATAGATAGATATTAATATATTAATATATAGATGTTGATACATATCAATTTTACTTGATGTCTTGTATGATTTGGTACTCCACTCTCATTATTCTTGACTACCTTTTCATGTACAATGACTTCCTTCTCATAACTTAAGGAAATGTAAAGGATGGCTACTGCTCCCCTTCGGTTGTATCTCAGATAATGTATTGCTAAAGAGGTAAACAGAAAAATTTAATCTTTTATGCCTCTGTTTCTTAAAATTCACTTTAATTCAATACATTTTCAAATTTAAGATTTTTTCTTTTACCTCTTAAAGATTGAGGAACGTGTAGATCATGAGTACCTGAAAGGTAATATCAACTCAATATATCCCTCAAAACTTTATAAAAAAAATAGGATACAATTACTTCTAACATAAAAACACTTTTTCAAAATAAATAATAGTCCATTCTAGGACCTTACTCCTTCTTTCTAAACTAATAATAAAAGGAAACATACAGATTTGATTTTGAAATATTTGCTTTCAGATTTTATTTACTCCATTGACAATTAAACTGGCATTCATGGAATCATTTAACAAATATTTACTAAACATTTACTGTGTGCCATATATTATACTAGGCCATGCATGTAGAAATACAACCCTTACATGATCACACCCCTTCCAATTGCTTTTTGAAATAATTGTAACCTGGATCAAATTTTCTAGTTTTCTATATATTAGAGGAAAGTTTCAAGTTTCTGCTTCATATTATCTTAAATAAAAATTGAGCCTAACTACGAGCTTCATTAAGCAATATTTTTCTCCATTTTTGTTTCTTTTTAACATTTTTATTGGGGTATAATTGTTTTAGAATGGTTAGTTTCTGCTTTATAAAAAGGTGAATCAGTTATACATACACATATATCCCAATATCTCTTCCCTCTTGCATCTCCCTCCCTCACACCCTCCCTATCCCACCCATCCAAGTGGTCACAAAGCACCAAGCTGATCTCCCTGTGCTATGTGGCTGCTTCCCACTACCTATCTATTTTACGTTTGGTAGTGTATATATGTCCATGCCACTCTCTCACTTTGTCCAAGGTTACCCTTCCCACCTCCCCATATCCTCAAGTAAATTTTCTAGTAGGTCTGCATCTTTATTACAGTCTTGCCACAAGGTTCTTCATGACTTTTTTTGTTTTTGGATTCCATATATATATGTTAGCATATGGTATTTGTTTCTCTCTTTCTGACTTACTTCACTCTGAATGACGGTCTCTAGGTCCATCCACCTCACTACAAATAACTCAGTTTCATTCTATTTTATGGCTGTGTAATATTCCATTGTATATATGTGCCACATCTTCTTTATCCATTCATCTGTTGATGGATACTAAGGTTGCTTCCATTTACTGGGTATTGTAAATAGAGCTTCAATGAACATTTTGGTACATGACACTTTTTCAATTCTGGTTTCATCAGGGAATATGCCAAGTAGTGGGATTGCTGGCTCATATGGTAGTTCTATTTTTAGTTTTTTAAGGAACCTCCACACTGTTCTCCATAGTGGCTGTATAAATTTACATTCTCACCAACAGTTCAAGAGGGTTCCCTTTTCTCCACACCCTCTCCGGCAATTATTGTTGGTAGATTTTTTCATGATGGCCATTCTGAGTGGTGTGAGATGACACCTCATTGTAGTTTTGATTTGCATTTCTCTAATGATTAATGATGTTGAGCATTCTTTCATGTATTTGTTGGCAATCTGTATATCTTCTTTGGAGAAATGTCTATTTAGGTCTTCTTCCCATTTTGGGGCTGTGTTTTTTGATTTTTTGATATTGAGCTGCTTGTCAGTTTTGGAGGTTAATCCTTTGTCAGTTGCTTCATTTGCAAATATTTTCTCCCATTCTGAGGATTGTCTTTTGGTCTTGATTATGGCTTCCCTTGCTGTGCCAAAGTTTTTAAGTTTCATTAGGTCCCATTTGTCTATTTTTGTTTTTATTTCCATTTCTCTAGGAGGTGGGTCAAAAAGGCTATTGCTATGATTTATGTAATATAGTGTTCTGCCTATGTTTTCCTTTAAGAGTTTGATGGTGTGTGGCTCTAAATTTAGGTTTTTAATCCATTTTGAGTTTATTTTGGTGTATGGTGTTAGGGAGTGTTCTAATTTCATTATTTTACATGTAGCTGTCCAGTTTTCCAGCACCACTTATTGAAGGCTGTCTTTTCTCCATTGTATATTATTGCCTCCTTTATCAAAACTAAGGTGACCATATGAGTGTGGGTTTAACTCTGGGCTTTCTATCCTGTTTCATTGATCTATATTTCTGTTTCTGTACAAGTGCCATACTGTCTTGATTACTGTAGCTTTGTAGTATTGTCTGAAATCAGGGACCCTGATTCCTCCATCTCCGTTTTTCTTTCTCAAGATTGCCTTGGCTATTTGGGGTCCTCTGTGTTTCCATACAAATTGTGAAATATTTTGTCCCAGTTCTGTGAAAAATGTCCTTGGTAGTTTGATAGGAATTTCATTGAATCTGTAGATTGCTTTGCGTAGTAGAGTCATTTTCACAACGTTGATTCTTCCAATCCAAGGACATGGTATATCTCTCCATCTATTTATATCACCTTTAATTATTTTCATCAGTGTCTTATAATTTTCTGCTTACAGGTCTTTTGTCTCCTTAGGTAGGTTTATTCCTAGATATTTTATTTTTTGTTGCAATGGTAAAGGGGAGTATTTTCTTAATTTCACTTTCAGATTTTTCATCTTTAGTGTATAGGAATGAAAGAGATTTCTGTGCATTTATTTTTTATCCTGTTACTTTACCAAATTCATTGATTAGCTCTAGTAGTTTTCTGGTAGCATCTTTAGGATTCTCTATGTATAGAATCATGTCATCTGGAAACAGTGACAGCTTTACTTCTTCTTTTCCAATTTGCATTCCTTTTGTTTCTTTTTCTTTTCTGATTGATTTGGCTATAACTTCCAAAACTGTATTGAAAAATAGTTGTGATATGGGCAGCCTTGTCTTCTTCCTGATCTTAGTGGAAATGGTTTCTGTTTTTCACCATTTAGGACAATGTTGGCTGTGGATTTGTCATATATGGCCATTATTATGTTGAGGAAAATTCCCTCTATGCCTACTTCCTGGAGGGTTTTTATCACAAATGGGTGTTGAATTTTGTTGAAAGCTTTCTCAGCATCTATTGAGATTATCATATTGTTTTTCTCCTTCAACTTGTTAATATGGTGTATCACGTCATTTGATTTGTGTATATTGAAGAATCCTTGCATTCCTGGGATAAACCCCACTTGATCATAGTGTATGATCCTTTTAATGTACTGTTGGATTCTGATTTCTAGTATTTTGTTGAGGATTTTTGCATCTATGTTCATCAGAGATATTGGCCTGTAGTTTTATTTCTTTGTGACATTTTTGTCTGGTTTTGGTATCAGAGTGATGGTGGCCTTGTAGAATGAGTTTGGGAGTTTTGCTCCCTCTGCTCTAGTTTTGAAGAGTTTGAGAAGGATAGGTGTTAGCTCTTCTCTAAATGTTTGATAGAATTCGCCTGTGAAGCCATCTGGCCCTGGGCTTTTATTTTTGGAAGATTTTTAATCATAGTTTCAATTTCAGTGCTTGTGACTGGTCTGTTCATATTTTCTACTTCTTCCTGGTTCATTCGCAGAAGGTTGTGCATTTCTGACAATTTGTCCACTTCTTCCAGGTTGAGCATTTTATTGACATATAGTTGCTTGTAGTAATCCTTTATGATCCTTTGTATTTCTGCACTGACAGTTGTTACTTCTCCTTTTTCATTTGTAATTCTATTGATTTGAATCTTCTCCCTTTTTTTCTTCATATGTCTGGCTAATGGTTTATCAATTTTGTTTATCTTCTCAAAGAACCAGCTTTTAGTTTCATTGATATTTGCTATCATTTCGTTTATTTCTTTTTCATTTTTTTCTGATCTGATCTTTATGATTTTTTTCCTTCTGCTAATTTTGAGGTGTTTTTGTTCTTCTTTCTCTAATTGCTTTTGGTGTAATGTTACTTTGTTTATTTGAGATGTTTCCTGTTTCTTAAGGTAGGATTGTATTGCTATAAACTTCCCTCTTAGAACTGCTTTTGCTGCATTGTATAGGATTTGGGGCATCGTATTTTCACTGTCATTTGTTTCTAGGTATATTTTGATTTTCTCTTTGATTTCTTCAGTGATCTCTTGGTTATTAAGTAGTGTGTTGCTGAGCCTCCATGTGTTTGTATTTCTTACAGATTTTTTCCTGTAATTGATATCTAGTCACATAACATTGTGGTCGGAAAAGATACCTGATACAATTTCAATTTTCTTAAATTTACCATAGGTTGATTTGTGACCCAAGATGTGATCTATCCTGGAGAATGTTCCATGAGCACTTGAGAAGAATCTGTATTCTGTTGTTTTTGGATGGAATATCCTATAAATATCAATTAAGTCCATCTTGTTTAATGTATCATTTAAAGCTTGTGTTCCCTTATTTATTTTCATTTTGGATGATCTGTCCATTGGTGAAAGTGGGGTGTTAATGGCCCCTACTGTGATTTTGTTACTGTTGTTTTCCCCTTTCATGACTGTTAATATTTGCCTTATGTATTGAGGTGCTCGTATATTGGGTGCATAAATATTTACAATTATTATATCTTCTTCTTAGATTGATCCCTTGATCATTATGTAGGGTCCTTCTTTGTCTCTTTTAATGTGCTATTTTTAAAATCTATTTTGTCTGATATGAGAATTGCCACTCCACCTTTCTTTTTTTTTCTTTGTTTTTAACATCGTTATTGGAGTATAATTACTTTACAATGGTGTTTTACTTTCTGCTTTATAACAAAGTGAATCAGTTATACATACACATATGTTCCCATATCTCTTCCCTCTTGCGTCTCCCTCCCTCCCACCTTCCCTATCCCACCCCACTATGTGGTCACAAACCACTGAGCTGATCTCCCTGTGCTATGCAGCTGCTTCCCAGTAGCTATCTATTTTACGTTTGGTAGTGCGTGTATGTCCATGCCACTCTCTCACTTTCTCATAGCTTACCATTCCCCCTCCCCATATCCTCAAGTAGGTCTTTATTCCTGTCTTACCCCTAGGTTCTCCTTGACCTTTTCTTTTCTTAGATTCCATATAAATGTGTTAGCATACGGTTTATTTTTTTTCTCTTTCAGACTTACTTCACTCTGTATGTCATACTCTTGTTCCATCCACCTCACTACCAATAACTCAATTTCTTTTCTTTTTATGGTGAGTAATATTCCATTGTATATATGTGCCACATCTTCTTTATCCATTCATCTGTTGATGGGTACTTAGGTTGTTTCCATGTCCCGGCTATTGTAAATAGAGCTGCAATGAATATTTTGGTAAATGACTCTTTTTGAATTGTGGTTTTCTCAGGGACTATGCCAAGTAGTGGGATTGCTGGGTCATATGGTAATTCTAATTTTAGTAGTTTAAGGAACCTCTAGCTTTCTTCTGCTTTTCATTTGCAAAGAATAATTTTTCCATCCCCTCTTTTTCAGTCTGTATGTGTCCCTAGGTCTAAAGTGGGTCTCTTGTAGACAGTATATAAACCATCTTGTTTTTGTATCCATTCAGCCAAATGGTGTCTTTTGGTTGGAGCATTTAATCCATTTACAGTTAAGGTAATTATCAATATGTATGTTCCTATTACCATTTTCTTAATTGTTTTGGGTTTATTATTATAGGTCTTTTCATTCTCTTGTTTTTCTTGCCTAGAGAAGTTCCTTTAGCATTTGTTGTAAAGTTGATTTGGTGGTGCTGTATTCTCTTAGCTTTTGCTTGCCTGTAACATTTTAAATTTCTCTGTCAAATCTGAAGGAAATTCTTGCTGTGTAGAGTAATCTTGGTTGTAGTTTTTTGTCTTCCATCAGTTTAAATATGTACTGCCACTCCCTTCTTGCTTGCAGAGTTTCAGCTGAAAGATCAGCTGTTAACCTTATGAGGATTCCCTTATGTTTAGTTGTTATTTTTCCCTTTCTGCTTTTAATATTTGTTTTTTTTTAAATTTTTGATAGTTTGATTAATATGTGCCTTGGCCTGTTTCTTCTTGGATTTATCCTGTATGGGACTCTCTGTGCTTCCTGGACTTGATTAACTCTTTCCTTTCCCATATTAGGGAAGTTTTCAACTATAATCTCTTCCAATATTTTCTCAGTCCCTTTCTTTTTCTCTTCTTCTTCTGGGACCCCTATGATTTGAATGTTGGTGCATTTAATTTTGTCCCAGCAGTCTCTGAGACTGTCCTCAGTTCTTTTCATTCTTTTTCCTTTATTCTGTTCTGCAGTAGTTATTTCCACTATTTTATTTTCTAGGTCACTTACCCGTTTTTCTGCCTCACTTATTCTGCTATTGATCCCTTCTAGGTAATGTTTAATTTCTTTTATTTTGTTGTTCATCCCTGTTTGTTTGCTCTTGAGTTCTTCTAGCTCCTTGTTAAACTTTTCTTGTATTTTCTCCATTCTATTTCCAAGATTTTGGGATCATCTTTACTATCATTATTCTGAATTCTTTTTCAGGTAGACTGCCTATTTCTTCTTCAGTGTTTCGTTCTGGTGTGTTTTTGCCTTGCTCCTTCATCGCTGTGTGTTTCTGTGTCTTCTCATTTTGCCTAACTTACTGTGTTTGAGGTCTCGTTTTTGCAGGCTGCAGGTTCGTAGTTCCCATTGTTTTTAGTGTCTGTTCCCAGTGGCTAAGTTTGGTTCAGTGGGCTATGTTGGCTTCCTGGTTGAGGGGACTACTGCCTGTGTTCAGGTGGATGAGGCTGGATCTTTTCTTTCTGGTGGGCAGGTCCACATCTGGTGGTGTGTTTTGGAGTGTCTGTGGACTTATTATGATTTTAGGCAGCCTCTGTGCTAATGGATGGGTTTGTGTTCCTGTCTTTCTCGTTGTTTGGCAAAGGGTGTCCAGCACTGTAGATTGCTACTTGTTGAGTGGAGCTGGGTCTTCGCATTGAGATGGAGATCTCTGGGAGATTTTTGCTGTTTGATATTATGTGGAGCTGGTAGGTATCTTGTGGACCAGTGTCCTGGACTTGGCTCTTCCACCTCAGTGGCACAGCCCTGACACCTTGCTGGAGCACCAAAAGCCTGTCCTCCACATGGCTCAGAATAAAAGGGAGAAAGAAAGAAAGAAAGAAAGAAAGAAAGAAAGAAAGAAAGAAAGAAAGAAAGAAAGAAGAGAAAATAAAATAAAATATAGTTATTAAAAAATAATTATTAAGAAAAAAAATTTTTAAGTAATTAAAAAAAGAAAAAAAAACCGGACAGACAGAACACTAGGACAAGTAAAAGCAAAGCTATACAGACAAAATCACACACAGAAGCATACACATACACACTCACAAAAAGAGAAAAAGGGGAAAAAATATATATCATTGCCCCCGAAGTCCACCTCCTCAATTTGGGATGATTCATTGTCTATTCAGGTATTCCACAAATGGAAGGCACATCAAGTTGATTGTGAAGATTTAATCCGCCCCTCCTGATGCTGCTGGGAGAAATTTCCCTTTCTCTTCTTTGTTCCCTCAGCTCCCAGAGTTCGCCTTTGGACTTGGACCCACCTCTGCATATAGGTCGATAGGGCGTCTGTTCTTCGCTCAGACAGGACTGGGTTAAAGGAGAAGCTGCTTCGGGGACTTTGGCTCACTCAGGCCTGGGGAAGGGAGGGGTGCAGATGCGGGGCAAGCCTGTGGCGGCAGACGCCGGCAGGACGTTGCACCAGCTTGAGGCACACCATGCGTTCTCCCGGAGAAGTGTCCCTGGATCACAGGTCTCTGGCAGTGGCGGGTTGCACAGTTTCCCAGGAGGACGGTGTGGATAGTGACCTGTGCTTGCACACAGGCATCTTGGTGGCTGCAGCAGCAGCCTTAACGTCTCATGCACATCTCTGGGGTCCATGCTGATAGCCGTGGCTCCCGCCCGTCTCTGGAGCTCCTTTGAGCACGCTCTTAATCCCCTCTCCTTGTGCCCCAGGAAACAAAGAGGCAACAAAAAGTCTCTTGTGTCTTTGGCAGCTCCAGCCTTTTTCCTGGACTCCTACCAGCTAGCCGTGGTGCACTAGCCCCCTTCAGGCTGTGTTCACGTAGCCAACCCCAGTCCTCTCTCTGGGATCCAACCGAAGCCCGAGCCTCAGCTCCCAGCCCCCATGCGTTCCGGCCAGTGAGCAGACGAGCCTCTCAGGCTTGTGAGTGCTGGTCGGCACCGATCCTCTGTGTGGGAATCTCTCCACTTTGCCCTCTGCACCACTGTTGCTGCGCTCTTCTCCATGGCTCTAAAGTTTCCCCCTTCCGCCACCCACAGTCTCTGCCTGTGAAGGGGCTAGTATATGGAAACCTTTCCTCCTTCACAGCTCCCTCCCACTGGTGCAGGTCCCGTCCCTATTATTTTGTCTCTGTTTTTCCTTTTTTCTTTTGCCCTACCCAGGTACGTGGGGAGTTTCTTGCCTTTTGGGATGTCTGAGATCTTCTGCCAGTATTCAGTAGGTGTTCTGTAGGAGTTGTCCCACATGTAGTTGTATTTCTGATGTATTTGTGGGGGGGAATGTGATCTCCACGTTTTACTCTTCCACCATCTGAAACACCTCTCATTAAGCAATTTTGCCATTAAATGACTTGTGATCAAATAGCTTGCTAGCTTTTATGTGTGTGTGTGTGTGTGTGTGTGTGTGTGTGTATATATATATATATATATATATATATTTATCACTCAGTTCCTGCAGTAGAATTTAGTCATTACATCCTTATCATAGTCACATATCTGTACAATTTTAGTAAATATCTTTCACTTTCCTAAGCAAAAACTCTAACTTTCCCAAACAAAACATTATTGGTGTTTTCTATTTTTGGTTTTTCTGTGCTAATATGTCCTTATATATAACATTTTTGTACATCATATTTTTAAAATTCAAATTAAGTAAGATTTTACATCTATTAGTTAATTTAGAAGCTATTTGTGATATACAAAAATGCGTTGATAGAAAGCAGTTTTCTTTGTTAAAACATTGTTAGCATTTCCTCTCATGGGAGACAATTGTATGTGCAACTACTCAAAATATTTTTAAACTTCTGCGAACATAAGATTGCCAAAATCTAACATATGTTATGTGATACGTAAGACTCCATAGGAACTAAAGGAACAAAACATGTCTGCTAAAGTAATTAATAAGCTGCAATAAAGACAACTAGATTCTTTTCTAGCAGGATGAGTCATATCCGTCTGCAAGTCACTCCCAACACATATCATTTACAATTTTTTAGTATACAAGAATTACAATTAAACTAGAGTTTTTCTATTCTATCATAGCTTTTAAAAAGCTGTACAATTCTTCTGGAATCTATTAAGAATCAAAATGCTGGAATTTTTGTTGCAATTAATGTTATCTCTTTAAAATATTTTGACTTGTATTTGAAGTCAAATTATACACACACCCACACACACACTCTCACAGAGTAAAAAGAGACAAACAACTTCATCAAAAGGTCTTGAGGCAGAAAATTGCATGACAGTTTGCAATAACAAGTAAGAGGCTAGTGTGGCTGAGCTAAGTAAGGATGGCGGCTTATAGTAGGAGACAAAATTAGAGAAAGCATCTTAGGTCCTTGTAAGACTTTGGTTTTTATTCTGCTTAGAATAGGAAGATATTAGAAGATTTTCAACAGAGAATTTACATGATTTGCCCTTTTTTGAAAGATCACATTGCTCATTATGCAGAGTATAAACTGTAGGAAGCAAGGGTGGAAGGAGGTAGAGTAGATTTTTTAGGATAGCAGTAACTGGGACAATGAAAACAGCAGAGGAAGAGGTGAAAAGTAAGTGGATTCTGGATATCTTCTGAAGTTGTAGCCAGCAAGTTTTGCTGATAGAGGAAATGTAGTCTATGAGAGAAAACAAAGGTGGTTTCAAGATTTTTGGCCTAATCAACTGGAAAGATGAAGTTGCCATTTACTGAGGAGGGTGGGGAACTGCAGGTGTATAGGATTAAAGGGAGGATTAAAATTTTGACTTAGAATACTTTAGAGATATTTATTAAACATCCAAGTAAAGGCACTGCATAGGCAGTTGAATAGATGAGGTTGAGACAAGAGATATAAATTTGAGATTTACAAGTATATAATTAAATATCTAAGCCATGAGATCAAATAAATTTCCATGGAAGGGAATGTAAAGAAAAGAATAACAAAAACTAAGCATTAGAAACCCCACTAATTAGAGGTTGGAAAGATGAGCAGAATCATGTTTATATAGGTTCCACTTATTAAATTTAAAACACAATAATAAAATAAGGATTGATATTACCCTGGGTATTAGGAAAAGAGTACATTTACACACTGTTGGTGAAATGTTTATATTAGTTATCTACTGCTGTGTAGAAAGTTTCCTCAAAATTTGACAACTTAAAACAACATGCATTTTTTATCTGTTTTTGTTGGTTAGGAATTCAGGAGTGGTTTAGATGGTTAGTTATGGCTTGAAGTTTCTCATGAGGTAACAGATGATATTTACTAGGGCTCTTGGTGGATTCACTTCCAAGAGGGGTTACTAGAAGTTCTCAGTTCCTTGCTGGCTATTGGCAGGAAGCCTCATTTTCACAAAACTAGAACCTCTCCATTGATTTCCTTAAGCATCCTTATAACATGGCAGCTGACGTCCCCCAGAAAGTGTGATATTAGAGGAGGAGGAGAAAATCCCAATGCCTTTTATTGTATAGCTCCAGAAATCAAACATCAGCACTTTTGCCACGTTCTATTTATTTGAAGGAGGTACTAAATATAGTCCACACTCAAAGGTGTGAAAGTCGGCTCCTTTCTTTCAAAGAGTGTGTAGCAAAAATTTGTAGACGTATTTTAAAATCTTGACGGTGTGGATTGGTAAACATTTTTCAGAATGGAATGTAGCAATATCTGGAAGAAGTTAAAGTGTGCATGCCACTTTATCCAAAAATTTCACTTCTAGAAATGTATCTTACCACATAGATGCACAAGAACATGTATTTTTGGTATATATATATATATATACAGAGAGAGAGAGAGAGAGAGAGAGAGAAGGAGAGAGACTTGCAGCAGCATTTGTAATAGTAAAGAATTGGATATGACTTACTGTCCGCCATTAAAGCAGTTAAATTAATTACAGTATGGCTATACAATGGGGCAATATACAGCAATTAAAAGAATGAGGTAGAGCTGTATATACTAAAATGAGAAGAGACATGAGAAAATGGCCATTGTAGATTTTTAAGAGAAATAAAGCAAGTTACAGAACATTATCTATAGTACTTTTGTAAAATAAGCACTACATATAAATGTGATATATTGAACAAACATGATGAATGGTATATAATCATAAAGTAATTTTATTTTTATAACCCCTGACCCTTTCTATTTTATTCATTTGGACAGAAAATTCAAGCCAGCCACAAATTTTTTGATCATTCTTCAGTTATAGGACTTTTAGTCAATAATTAAAGTACCCAATCCAATATAATAGTCTAAATGCGCCTGATAAAATCTCAACACTTGCAAAGGGGCTAGGGGTATGCACAGTGGCTACTTCCATATTTGCATAGTATTTATAATCCTTCTCCCCTAGTGACTGTTCTTGCTTTCCTAACACTCTGGAGTTGGAGCATGAAGAGATTGGAGAGGTAACATGAGCAGCAATATTCTTACCTGACTGACAGTTTTATAATCTATAATATAACCTCCCTTGTTACCAGTATCACTCACCAGTATGATACATTTTTGACCAAGGATTATACTGTATTAATATATCATGATTACCCCAAATCCAGTTTACTCTAGGGTTCACTCTTGGTGTTGTATATTCTATGGGTTTGGAAAGATGTATATAGACATGTATACATCATTGTAATATCATAGAGTATTTAAATTGCTCTAAGATCCTTTGTGATCTGCCTATTCACCTCTCCCTCGCCCATGCCCCCCACCCAAAAACCACTGATTTTTTTATTGTCTCCACAGTTTTGCCTTTTCAGAATGTCATGTCAGTGGAATCATACAGTATGTAGCTGTCTCAGATAGGCTTATTTTACTTAGCATATGTATTTAATATTCCTCTATGTCTTTTCATAATTTGATACCTCATTTTTTATCACTGAATAATATCCCATTGTCTGAATGCACCATGGTTTATTTATCCTTCACCTACTAAAGGATATCTTGTTCCCAAGTTTGGACAATTAAGAATAAAGTTTCTATAAGCATCCATGTACAGGTTTTTGTGTGGATGTAGGTTTTAAACTCTTTTGGGTAAATACTGAGGAGTGTGGTTCCTGGATTGTATGGTAAGAATGTTTTTAGTTTTATACGAAATGACAAAACTGTCCTTCAAAATGTCAGGACCATTTTGATTTCCGAACCAGCAATGTATGAAAGCTCCTTTTGTTCCACATCCTCATCAGCATTTGGTGTTGTCAGAGTTCTGGATTTTGGCCATTCTAATAGACATGTAGTGATATATCATTATTGTTTTAATTTCCATTTCCCTGATGAAAAAATATGAAGCATCTTTTCACATAATTATTTCTTATCTGTATATCTTCTTTGCTGAGGTATCTGTTAAGGTCTTTGGCCCAATTTTTAATTATGTTGTTTGTTTTCTTATTGTTGTACTTTAGGAGTTCTTTGTATATTTTGGATAATTGTCCTTTATCAAATGTGTCTTTTAGAAATATTTTCTCCTAGTCTGTTACTTTTCTTTGATCTCTTGACATCATCTTTCATAGTAGAAGTTTTTAAATTTTAATGAAGCCCTGTTTATCAAGGATTCTTTCATGAATAATGTCTTTGATGTTGTATCTAAAAAGGTATCACACTCAAGGTTATCTATATTTTCATATGCCATTTTCTAAGATTTTTATAGTTTTGCATTTTGCACTTAGGTCCATGATTAATTTTGTGTGAATTTTTGTGAAAGATGTAACATCTATGTCTAGATTATTTTCTTTTTCTGCATGTGGATATCCATTTTTTTCAGCACCAATTGTTAAAGAGACTCTCTTTGCTCCATTGTAGTTTTTCTGCTCCTTTGACCAAAATCAGTTTACTATATATTTGGGGACCTATTTATGGACTGTATATGGTGTACCATTGATTTATTTGTCTATTCTTTTGCCAATATCATTCTGTCAAGTATTGTAGCTTTATAGTAAGCCTTGAAGTCCGGTGGCATGAACCCTCCAATATTATTCTTCTCCTTCAATATTATATTGGTTAGTATGGGTCTTTGGTCTCTCACCTACACTTTAGAATCAGTTTGTTGATACCTAAAACATAATTTGAATTGACATCTTGAAAATATTGATCCTTCCTCACCATGAGCATGGAAAATCTCTCCATTTATTTAGCTCTTCTTTCATTTCACTCATCTGAGTTTTGAAGTTTGTCTCACATAAATTTTCTCACATAGATTTAGATTTTTTAAACATCTTTATTGGAGTATAATTGCTTTACAATGGTGTGTTATTTTCTGCTTTATAACAAAGTTAATCAGCTATACATATACATATATCCCTATATCTCCTCTCTCTTGCATCTCCCGCTCTCACACTCTCCATATCCCACCCCTCTAGGTGGTCACAAAGCACCGAAATGATCTCCCTGAGCTATGTGGCTGCTTCCCAATAGCTATCTATTTTATATTTGGTAGTGTATATATGTCCATGCCACTCTGTCACCTTGTCCCAGCTTACCCTTCCCCCTCCCCAAGTCCTCAAGTCCATTCTCTAGTAGGTCTGCGTCTATAATCCAGTCTTGCCCTTAGGCTCTTCATGACCGTTTTCTTTTTCTTTGTTTTAGATTCCATATATATGTGTTAGCATACAGTATTTGTTTTTCTCTTTCTGATTTACTTCAATCTGTATGACAGAATCTAGGTCCATCCACCTCACTACAAATAACTCAATTTCATTTCTTTTTATGGCTGAGTAATATTCCATTGTATATATGTGCCACATCTTCTTTATCCATTCATCTGTCGATGGACACTTACCTTGCTTCCATGTTCTGACTATTGCAAATAGAGCTGCAATGAGCATTGTGACACATGACTCTTTCTGAATTATAGTTTCTCAGGGTATATGTCCAGTAGTGGGATTGCTGTGTCGTATGGTAGTTCAATTTTTAGTTTCTTAAGGAACCTCCATACTGTTCTCCATAGTGACTGTATCATTTTACATTCCCATGTGCAGTGCAAGAGGGTTCCCTTTTCTCCACACCCTCTCCAGCATTTACTGTTGTAGATTTTTGATGATGGCCATTCTGACTGCTGTGAGATGATATCTCATGGTAGTTTTGATTTGCATTTCTCTAATGATTAATGATGTGGAGCGTTCTTTCATGTGTTTTCTGGCAATCTGTATATCTTCTTTGGAGAAATGTCTATTTAGGTCTTCTGCCCATTTTTGGATTGGATTGTTTGTTTTTTGATATTGAACTGCTTGAGTTGCTTGTAAATTTTGGAGATTAATCCTTTGTCAGTTGCTTCATTTCAAATATTTTCTCCCATTCTGAGGCTTGTCTTTTCGTCTTGTTTTTGGTTTCCTTTGTGGTGCAAAAGCTTTTAAGTTTCATCAGGGTCCATTTGTTTATTTTATGTTTCTATTTCCATTTCTCTAGGAGGTGGGTCAAAAAGGATTTGCTATGATTTATGTCATCGAGTGTTCTGCCTATGTTTTCCTCTAAGAGTTTTATAGTGTCTGGCCATACATTTAGGTCTTTAATCCATTTTGAGTTTTTTTGTGTGTATGGTGTAAGGGAGTGCTCGAATTTAATTCTTTCACATGTAGCTGTCCAGTTTTCCCAGCACCACTTATTGAAGAGGCTGTCTTTTCTCCATTGTATAGTCTTGCTTCCTTTATCAAAGTTAAGGTGACCATATGTGCTTGGCTATAGCTCTGGGCTTTCTATCCTGTTCCATTGATCTATATTTCTGTTTTTGTGCCAGTACCTTACAGTCTTGATTACTGTAGCTTTGTAATATAGTCTGATGCCAGGGACCCTGATGGCTCCAGCTCCGTTTTTCTTTCTCAAGAATGCTTTGGCTATTCGGGGTCTTTTGTGTTTCCATACAAAATGTTACATTTTTGCTCTAGTTCTGTGAAAACTGCCAGTGGTAGCTTGATAGGGATTGCATTGAATGTGTAGATTGCTTTGGGTAGTATAGTCATTTTCACAATGTTGGTTCTTCCAATCAAAGAACATGGTATATCTTTACATCTATCTGTATCATCTTTAATTTCTTTCATCAGTGTCATACTTTTCTGCACACAGGTCTTTCATCTCCTTAGTAGGTTTATTCCTAGGTGATTTATTCTTTTTGTTGCAATGGTAAATGGGAGTGTTTTCTTAATTTCTCTTTCATATTTTTCATCATTAGTGTATAGGAATGCAAGAGATTTCAGTGCATTAATTTTGTATCCTGCTACTTTACCAAATTAACTGACTGTCTCTAATAATTTTCTGGTAGCATCTTTAGGATTCTCTATGCATAGTATCATGTCATCTGCAAACAGTGACAACTTTACATCCTCTTTTCTGATTTGGAATCTTTTATTCCTTTTTCTTCTCTGATTGCAGTGGTGAAAACTTCAAAAACAATGTTGAATAATAGTGGTGAGAGTGGGGAACCCTGTGTTTTGCCTGATCTTAGTGGAAATGGCGTCAATTTTTAACAATTGAGAATGATGTTGAATGTGGGTTTTTCATGTATGGCCTTTATTATGTTGAGGTAAGTTCTATCTATGCTTACTTTCTGGAAGCTTTTTAACATAAATCAGTGTTGAATTTTGTCGAAAACATTTTCTGCCTCTATTGAGATAGCATATAATTTTACTCCTTCAATTTTTCAATATGGTATATCACATTGGTTTTTTGTTTTGTTTTGTTTTGATTTGTTTTTTGCAGTACACGGGCCTCACACTGCTGTGGCCTCTCCTGTTGCAGAGCACAGGCTCCAGATGTGCAGGCTCAGCGGCCTTGGTTCACAGGCCCAGCTGCTCCGCAGCATGTGGGATCTTCCCAGACTGGGGCATGAACCTGCGTCCCCTGCGTCGGCAGGCAGACTCTCAACCACTGCGCCACCAGGGAAGCCCCTATCACATTGTTTGATTGGCATATACTGAAGAATCCTTGCATTCCTGGAACAAACTCCACTTGATCATGGTGTATGTTCCTTTTAAAGTACAGTTGGAATGTGTTTGCTAGTATTCTGTGGAGAATTTTTGCATCTATTTTCATCAGTGGTATTGGCCTGTAGTTTTCTTTCTTTGTGACATCTTTGTATGGTTTTGGTATCAGGGTGATGGTGGCCTTGTAGAATGAGTTTGGGAGTGTCCTCCCCTCTGCCATATTTTTGAAGAGTTTGAGAAGCATAGGTTTTAGCTCTTTTCTAAATGTTTGATAGAATTCGCCTGTGAAGCCATTTTCTCCTGGACTTTCATTTGTTGGAAGACATTTAATCACAGTTTCAATTTCAGTTCTTGTGATTGGTCTGTTCCAATTTCTATTTCTTCCTGGTTCAGTCTCAGAAGGTTGTGCTTTTCTGAGAAACTGTCCATGTCTTGAAGGTTGTCCATTTTATTGGCATGTAGTTGCTTGTAGTAATCTCTCATGATCCTTAGTATTTCTGCAGTGTCTGTTGTTACTTCTCCTTTTTCATTTCTAATTCTATTGATTTGAGTCTTCTTTTTTTCTTAATATGGCTGGATAATGGTTTATCAATTTTGTTTATCTTCTCAAAGAACCACTTTTAGTTTTATTGATATTTGCTATTGTTACCTTTATTTCTTTTTCATTTGTTTCTGATCTGATCTTTATGATTTCTTTCATTCTGCTAACTTTGGGGTGTTTTTGTCCTGCTTTCTCTAATTGCTTTAGGTGTAACATTAGGTTGATTATTTGAGATGTTTCCTGTTTCTTAAGGTAGGATTGTATTGCTATAAACTTCCCTCTTAGAATTTCTTTTGCTGTGTCCCATAGGCTTTGGTTCGTCTTGTTTTCATTGTCATTTGTTTCTAGGTATTTTTGATTTCCTCTTTGATTTCTTCAGTGATCTCTTTGTTATTAAGTAGTGTGTGATTTAGTCTACATGTGTTTCTATTTCTTACAGATTTTTTTCCTGAAATTGATATCTAGTCTCACAGCCTTGTGGTCAGAAGAGATACTTGATACGATTTCAATTTTCTTAAAATTACCAAGGCTTCATTTGTGACCCAAGATATGATCTATCCTGGAGAATACTTCATGAGCACGTGAGA
Source organism: Orcinus orca (assembly GCF_937001465.1). Taxonomy (NCBI): domain Eukaryota; kingdom Metazoa; phylum Chordata; class Mammalia; order Artiodactyla; family Delphinidae; genus Orcinus; species Orcinus orca. The sequence goes on from NC_064580.1 coordinate 76,609,582, forward strand.
AGAAAGTGTATTCTGTTGCTTCTGGATGGAATGTCCTATAAATATCAATTAAGTCCATCTTGTTTAATGTATCTTTTAAAGCTTGTGTTTCCTTATTTATTTTCATTTTGGATGATCTGTCAGTTTGTGAAAGTGGGGTGTTCAAGTCCCCTACTGTGATTGTGTTACTGTCGATATCCCCTTTTATATCTGTTAGTATTTGCTGTATGTACTGAGGTGCTCCTCTGTTCGGTGTATAAATATTTTCAATTGTTATATCTTCTTCTTGTATTGATCCCTAGATCATTGTGTAGTGTCTATCTTTGTCTGTTATAACAGTCTTTGTTTTAAAGTCTATTTTGTCTGATATGAGAATTGCTACTCCAGCTTTCTTTTGGTTTCCATTTGCATGGAATATCTTTTTCCCTCCCCTCACTTTCAGTCTGTATGTGTCCCTAGGTCTGAAGTGGGTCTCTTGTAGACAGCATATATATGGGTCTTGTTTTTGTGTCCATTCAGCCAGTCTATGTCTTTTGGTTGGAACTTTTAATCCATTTACTTTTAAGGTAATTATTGATATGTATGCTTTTATTACCATTTTCTTAATTGTTTTGGCTTTGTTATTGTAGGTCATTTCCTTCCATTGTTTTCCTGCCTAGAGAAGTTAGCATTTGTTGTAAAGCTGGTTTGGTGGTGGTGAAATCTCTTCACATTTGCTTCTATGTAAAGGTTTTAATTTCTCTGTTAAATATGAATGAGATCTTTGCTGAGTAGAGTAATCTTGGTTGTAGTTTTTCAGCTTTCATCACTTTAAATATGTCCTGCCACTCCCTTCTGGCTTGCAGAATTTCTGCTGAAAGATCAGCTGTTTACCTTATGGAGATTCCCTTGTATGTTATTTGTTGTCTATCCCTTTCTGCTTTTAATATTTTTTCTTTGTATTTAATTTTTGATAGTTTGATTAATATGTGCCTTGGCATGTTTCTCCTTGGTTTTATCCTGTATGGGACTCTCTGTGCTTCCTGGACTTGATTAACTCTTTCTTTTTCTTTTATTAGGGAAATTTTCAAGTCTAATCTCTTCAAATATTTACTAAGTCCCTTTCTTTTTCCCTTCTTCTTCACAGACCCCTATAATTTGAATGTTGGTACGTTTTATATTCTCCCAGTGGTCTCTGTGACTGTCCTCAATTCTTTTCATTCTTTTTTCTTTATTCTTTTCTGCATTAGTTATTTCCAGTATTTTATCTTCTAGGTCATTTATCCATTCTTCTGCCTCAGTTATTCTGCTGTTGATTCCTTCTAGAGAATTTTTAATTTAATTTGCTGTGTTGTTCATCATTGTTTCTTTGCTCTTTAGTTCTCCTAGGTCCTAGTTTAACTTTTCTTGTACTTTCTCCATTCTATTTCCAAGATTTTTAATCATTTTTACTATCATTTTTCTGAATTCTTTTTCAGGTAGACTGCCTATTTCCTCTCCATTTGTTAGGTCTGGTTGGTTTTTACCTTGCTCCTTCACCTCTTGTGTGTTTCTCTGTCTTCTCTTTTGCTAAACTTACTGTTTTGGGCATCTCCTTGTAACAGGCTGCAGATTTGTAGTTCCTGTTGTTTTTGTTGTCTTCCCCCAGTGGCTATGGTTGGTTCAGTGGGTTGTATAGGCTTCCTAGTGGAGGGGACTAGTCCCTGTGTTCCGATGGATAAGGCTGGATCTTGTCTTTCTTGTGGGCAGGTCCGCATCTGATGGTGTGTTTTGGGCTGTCTGTGACCTTATAATTTTAAGCAGCCTCTCTGCTAATGGATGGGTTTGTGTTCCTCTCTTGCTAGTTGTTTGGCAAAGGGTGTCCAGCACTGTAGCTTGCTGGTCATTGAGTGTAGGTGGGTCTTAGCATTGAGATGGAGACCTCTTGGGTGTTTTCACCATTTGATATTACATGGAACTGGGAGGTCTCTGCTGGACCAATGTCCTAATCCTGGCTCTCCCACCTCAGAGGCACAGCCCTGTTGCCAGGCCAGAGCACGAAGACCCACATGGCTCAGAATAAATGGGAGAAAAAAAGAAATAAATAAAATAAAATAAATTGAAATAAAAATTTTAAAGTAAAAAATAATTTTTTAAAAAATTTAAATTAATAAAAAAAAGAAAGAAAGAAGAGAGCCACCAAACAAAAAGACAAATCCACCAATGATAACAAGTGATAAAAATTATACTAAAAAAAGAAAACTACAATGGACAGACAGAATGCTAGGACAAATGGTAAAAGCAAATCTATACAGACAAAATCACACACAGAAGCATACACTTACTCACAAAAACAGGAAAAGGGAAAAAAAAAATATATATATATTTACAGTTGCTCCCAAAGTCCACCTCCTCCATTTGGGATAATTCATTGTCTATTCAGGTATTCCACAGATGCAGGCTATATCAAGTTGATTGTGGAGATTTAATCTGCTGCTCCTGAGGCTGCTGGGAGAGATTTCCCTTTCTCTTCTTTATTCGCACAGCTCCTGGCATTCAGCCCTGTATTTCGCCCTGCCTCTGTGTGTAGGTCGCCTGAGAGCATCTGTTCCCACCCAGACAGGACAGAACTCAGGCTGGGGGGAGGGAGCTGTACGGGGTGTGGGACAAGGCTGTGGTGGCAGAGGCCCTCATGACCTTGCACCAGCCTGAGGCATGCCCTGTGTTCTCCAGGGAAATTGTCCCTGGATCACGGGACCCCGACAGTGGTGGGCTGCATAGGCTTCCAGGAGAGGAGGTGTGGATAGTGACCTGTGCTTGCACACAGGCTTCTTGGTGCAGCAGCAGCCGCCTTAGCATCTCATGCCCGTCTCTGGCGTCCATGCTGATAGCCGCGGCTCGATCCAGTCTCTGGAGCTCCTTTATGTGGCTTTCTTAATCCCCTCTCCTCACGCACCATGAAACAAAGAGGCAGAAAAAGTCTCTTGCCTCTTCAGTCAACTCCAGACCTTTACCCAGACTCTCTCCTGGCTAGTTGTGGTGCACTAGCCCCCTTCAGGCTGTGTTCATGCAGCCAACCCCAGTCCTCTCCCTGGGTTCTGACCTCCATAGCTGGAGCCTCAGCTCCCAGCCGCCACCTGTCCCGGTGCGTGAGCAGTCAAGCTTCTGGGGCTGATGAGTGCTGGCCGGCACTGATCCTCTGTGTGGGAATCTCTCTGCTTTGCCCTGCACACCCCTGTTGCTTCACTCTTCTCTGTGGCTCTGAAGCTTCCTCACTCCACCACCCACAGTCTCCACCCATGAAGGGGCTTCCTAGTGTGTGGAAACCTTTCCTCCTTCACAGCTCCCTCCTCGAGGTGCAGGTTCCGTCCCTATGCTTTTGTTTTGTTTTTTTCTTTTTCTCTTTTGCCCTATCCAGGTACGTGGGGAGTTTCTTGCCTTTTGGGAGGTCTGAGGTCTTCTGCCTGTGTTCAGTAGGTGTTCTGTAGGAGTTGTTCCACATTTAGATGTATTTCTGATGTATTTGTGGGAAGGAAGGTGATCTCCACTTTTTACTCTTCTGCCATCTTGAAGCTCCCCTCATGTTCTAGATTTAGATTTATATCTAAGCATTTCTTTTATGGGGGATGATCGTGTAAATGGTATTGTGTATTTAATTTCAAAATCATAGTTTGATATTAATGTTGTATGTATCTTGCATCTTGCTATAATTGCATATTAGTTCCAGGAGTTTTTTTTTTTTTTTTTGTCAATTCTTCTGGACTTTCTACAGTTACGTTATCTGTGAGAAAAGACAGTTTTTTATCTTCCTTCCCAACCTGTACAATTTTTATTACTTTTTCTTGTTTTATTGCCTGAGCAAGGACTTCCAGCATGATGTTGATAAGGAGTTCTGAAAGAGGACATTCTTGCCTTATACCTGATCTAAATGGGAAAATTTTAAGTTTCTAACCACTAAGTATGATGTTAACTGTAATTTTTGGCATATTTAAAAAATTTTTTGAGTAGCCTCCACACTGTTTCCACTGTGGCTGCACCATTTTACATTCCCACCAACATTGTACAGGGGTTCCAATTTCTCCACATCCCTGCCACAACTTATCTTTTAAAGAAAAATTGTAATCTTATAAGGTGTGAGATAACCCACTATGATTTTGATTGAATTTTCCTGAATATTGGAAATGATTTCTTGTATACAACATCAAAAATAGAGCAACAAAAGGAAAAATAGAGAAGTGGGAATACATCAAAACTAAAAAGTTTCTGCACAGCAATGGAAACTATCAACAGAGTGATAAAATAACTTACAAAATGGGGGAAAGTATTTGCAGGCCATATATCTGGTAGTGGGCTAACATCCAAAATGTATAACTCAGTGGCAAGAAACAAAACAAAAGAAAACAAAACAAAATAAACCTAATTTTAAAATGGCCAAAGGACTTGAATAGATATTTCTCCAAAGAAGACATACAGAAGGATAACAGTTATATTGAAAGATCACATTTTTTTCTGATCAGTTACTTTTAACCTTAAATATCTTGGAAGGCTATGGATGGATTCAGCTGATGTTATAATGTAGTAAAATATGGAATTACACATTAAGTTTCGATTTTAGCAAACTTAGCCCTGTGCTGAAAGAGAAATAGTTCTTTTGCTTTGTTCATAGGAATTCCCAGGGTTTCAATTCCTGCCTTTAAATGAGAATTTAATTATTTGAGCTTGTTATTTCTTTTTCTTTAAGCTGTGCAGTGCTATCAAAAGCAGCTACCCCAATCTATAGTCCTTGAATTTTTATGCCCTGCATACTCTTTTGTGTCACTGGAATAGTCTTGCATTCAATGAACACTTTATTCCAGTTAAATATGTATGATAAACTAACTGCATCATCACTGTGTATTGTGTTCTACCATGTTTTATACCTGAACACAAAATGGTATTTTCACAGTCATTATCTCTACTGTAGTCACTTAACCAAGCCTCATTTCTCTATTTCCTCCCTTAGTGTATGTTGGAGGTATCCACATCTGATAGCTCCTTAGGTATTAGTCGTATATTTTGGTTTAGACCACAAAAAAAATGAAATCTAGCTAACTTGAGCAGACAATTGATTTAAATGGAAGAATAATCGAAGACTCACGTGATCTGTGTGAGAGTAAAGACCTAGATTCAGAAAACTAACAGACAACAAAGGAGGCAATGTTCAAGAAAAACAGCAATATCAGTCTTGCTAAAGTAGGACCACAACTGTTGGACACTGCTGCTAGTGGACACACAATCTCACTGTCAATGAAACCTTAAGGCAACTTATGCCACTATGAGCAATTCCTAAATTTATCTTGCCTTTGCATTACTACCTGAAAACCACATATCCCAGATGGGAATATCCAGTAAGCTGTGCCTAGGAAATATGCCCATATGCTAGTCAAAAGTGATCAGGGTGACCCATTTAGTTTCTGTCTCGAGAAGTTGAATCTGCCTCATACCAAGACTACATAATTGTGAAGTACCCAAAAGTAGAAGTGGATTTGAATCCTAGATTTTCAAAAGATAAAATTATAATAAATGCTTATCCAAGCAATCTAAGTCAATCAGTTAAAACTAAAATAAATTACGGTAGACTGAATAGCAATTTCATAATGCTGTAATCATTTTTACTTTTTCTGTATGCAAAATTCAGTTTCTCACATAACATTCTATCTTAAAATTATTTATATTTTTCTTCAAATAATTTCACAATGGAAATAATTTTTATATCTTAAAACCAAATGAAATGCCATTTTATTAATATAAAATATTAGTATACAAATTAGTTAAAGTGAGCAATGTTATTAAATTACTTAGGTGAATACAATTACTTAATTATAACATTCAATATAATAAATGTACATAAATGCATTTCATACCATTCAGTTTATTGGAGTTTACATATCTGGAAACTGGAGGTAGGAAGCAACAACAGAGATATCTAATGATGATTATGACTGACAGTAAGACATCTCTTGTTTATTTCCAGAAATATTCATTAAGACGAGGCAGGAGATTTATCCAGAGCTGTAAACTTGGTACAGGCAGATAGAGACACTAATAAGATATTAATGATGTTACATATTGTTAATACGATTTTTCCCTTGTGTGATAATGTGTGTGTGTGTGTGTGTGTGTGCATACACACATGCTCAACTTTAGACCTCCAAATGGGTAGCAAAGAAAATATATTAAGAAATAAAGAAGTATGTAATTTTAAAATGACAATTTTCATAAATCTCAAGAGATTTAAGGCTATGCATTTTTTTGAAATATAAATTTTTCAAGATTCTTTAAAAATAAATTTACCTCAGAAAAATTATAATCTAGGCCTACAATGGCCACTAGATCAAGTTATTTCATTTCAAAGGAAAAATAATGCTATGGTACTTACCTGAAGAAATTGGAAAGAAGCTGATATGGATAATTTAGGCTAATGATATTTTTTAACACCCTAAATGATTTTTAGATTATGTCTATACCATCCCAATCTACAAGATTCTTGGAACCTCCCTCTTACCTTTCTACTGTGTAGCCCTGCCCTAATTGGCTTATATAAGTTTTAAAATAGAAAACAGTATAAAATATTTCTGGAAGGATTAAAGCAAGAAAAATAGCTCCCCAACTGTAATGCAACAGAATAGACTATAATAGCACGGGTTTTAAGTATATGGAAGGAATTTTTTAACACACTGTAAATTACAGGTAAAGCATAGTTTCTTGATAGGAAATAGCTGCACTGGTCATAAAAGCAGCTTGTTTATGTAGTATAAATTTTTCAAATGATGGTTATATTGAAGTAAATGTATAATTTTCTAGGAATATATTGTTATGTAGACAATATAGCAAATAGCATTGATTATTTAAACTATAAACATGTTTATTTATAGTTTCATATAATTGTATTGTTTTTAATTTTTGAGCTCATATACATGATCTTTTCTAAAATAGAAATATTTGAAATTTCACCATAATTGTGTTTAAATTTCAACTATCAGCAGTAATATCCACTCTTACAATGACTTAGAACATTGAATCACTCAATTTGTGCATATATTTTACATTAATTTTACAAATATTCTTTGATATCTATTATATTATGCCATTTATTATTCTTTTCCATTGCTACTAATGAAATAATTTTATATATTAAATTACAGATTAAAGATATTTTATTATACCAATAAATATATTTTCTTAGAAATGTGTTTCAGTACAAGATGCAAGATCAGGTCTAGGCAACGTTTATATTAGGGAAAATCTTTGTGCCTTCCTTCCCCTGACCAAGAACTCAAGGAGTGTGTTACTTCTTGTATATGTGCGGTAATACCTTGGCCCCTGAAACTTACTCTGCTTATAATTTTAAACTAAAGTTTTCATCATTGATAATAAAATCAAATTTTAGGGAAAAGGTGTTTACCAGGTCCATCATCTTGTCTGATGTTATTTACAAAGAATCATTATTCAGTCTGTGCTTAAATATCTTCAGTGACAGAAAATTAGTTATCCCATTTGTTTTCTTTATAGAGGCTTTTATGTCAAAGTGAGAAGATATCCTCATTCTTATAAATTATTTTTCTAGTTTTACTTGTTGGAAAAATATACTATAGTTTTCCTGTTTCATCAATATGATACTTCACCAAATATTTGAAGAAAGTTCTATGTCTCCTGTGAGAAAATAACCTTAGGTTCTTTCATTGTTCCTGTAAAGCATGGGTTTCAGGCTCCTCACCATCTTAATCTTTTCTGAATCTTCTCTAGAATAACCATGTCTACCTTAAAATGTTGAGTTTATAACTTAATGCAATTTTACAGATATTCTTTTGGGAAAGCAGATTTCAGCCTAAGTTCTTCAAAAGTATCTTCTGGAATTAGTCTGAAACAAATGTTATGACTTTAGTGGGTGCATATCACACTTGGAGCCAGTATATTTCACTCTTCTGGCATCATTTATATTATTAAAGAGCTAAAAATGCATGAAGAACCTACTCTGTTTAATATTACTAAATACTATAAAGGATAAATAATAAAGACAGATACTTATTGTTTCCTATATGCTATAAAAAGAGAAGATGAAGAAGAACGTGTGAAGTCAGGTAGGCTTTGTAGAAGTGGCAAAACTCGATGAATAAATAAATTGAGAAAATAGAAGAAAACATTTAATATAATGATAATTAATACTTTCATCGAACTAGATATAACTGTTCTGGTATTTATTTCCCGTGTTTGATTTAATTACTTTGTTTTTCTCCCTTAGTCTCTCCAGCCAGGTAGTTTCTATCTGGTGCTGGAATGGTTCCTTAGCCTGGTCAAACAGAAGTGAAATATGCTATGCATAGGTTTAAAATAGTCCTCAAATTTCAAGGTGACAAAAATGCAGTGAAGTCTCATCTCAAAAGGAATGGTTGCTCTGTAACTAATCAAAGAAAAAATGGTGGTCTCTAGTGCTAGAATTTTATTTAGGAGGAAGAGAACTGGAGTTTTAAAGACTTTGATAAGAATAAAATATTATTCTTAGCTTCATAATGAATACTTTAATCCAGAAATGAAGTTCTGATGGCAAAGGTGTTCACTCTTCTCAGATAAATATATACCTTCCACATTTTGACCTTAACAATAATGAATCTCGGTGAAGTTATCTAAATTAAAACTTCTGATTGGCTGGTTTGGTAGACTTGAAAATAAAAGCATTAGTAATTTTTCTTGTTATCTTGAATGTAATAGTGTCATTAAATGTTGCTTTGATGATAATTATCCTCGTTTCTTTTTAAACTTTCATTTTGTGGAAGCACCATCAACAAAATAACTCAAGCACCATCAACAAAATAACTCAAAATAAGCAGCAGAGGGGCTACTAATTTTGAAACCACTATATATGACCCAAATCTGAGTTAAGATACTCCTGAATACAAACAACTCCACAATTCTGTATTTATTCATACTAATGAGTCATTTTTTACTCATAACTTTTAAAAGTGGAAAAAACACATTTCAAAATTATTTATAAATATAAATCTCCTTTCAAATTTAGCATAGATCCACATATGGTTTTTGAATTGTGAGTGCACTTTAATTTCAGAAATGTGTTTTATAAACTCCTATTTATATTCTTTAGCTCCTGAAAGGACCAAAAATAACCAAAAAGAATAAAGAGATTAAAAACAATTTTTCCCTTTTGACAAGGGAGGAACTTGTCAGTTTTCCAATTCTGAAGTTGACATTGGTGATAAGAAATCTGTTGTTAATTAACCCTTTGAAGATAATTCAGTACAAAAAATGATTTACAGTATTTTAATATGAGGCCAAATTTTATTCTTTTTGTTGGCGTTTTATAAAATTCTGATTCCTTTGAAAAATCCCTTTGTTAAACTCACCTTACAAAATATTAATTTGACTTACTCCCTTAAAATGGATTTGTTTGTTTGCCTCTCTCTCTCTCTCTCCCCTCCCCCCAACTGGCCATTCTTTACTTTTTTCTTTTTTCTCATATATCTGTATTTTCTCTCATGATAATTTTATGGTGAGAAATGGTGACATGATGGGTCAAAAGACTATTTCTACCACCCAATCCCCCGCTTTCAATTCTCTCCCTTGTTTAGAAGGCATTTCTACTTAACTATGTTATACCCCAAAATCATCATGTACTTTTCACCCCAATGAATATTGTAATTTATTCTCAGACAATATTCATGTTAATGATTTAAATCATCTTTATCATGAAAGTTGTTATTAACATGTCATCTCTTCTATTCATTACTCTCAATTCTCTGATCAATGAACTTTCATGTTATCTAAATTTCTATCCACAGCAGTATACAACAGATCGAGAAGTTTCCCAACCAGCAGTTAGGCAAGAAATGGAGAAGAGTAGTGATGAAGCTTAACATATAAGATTTGGAAAAATTTAAATGATATTAAATATTCATTCAGCAATAGAATAGCAAAATAAGTTTTGATTAAAATATATTAGCATGAAATTTCCACTACACAAGACTGCTTAGAAATACTGATAATCCCCATTGTAATAATGGTCCACAAGAGAAGATGAAAGACTACCAGTTATGCATATTTCAAAACAGAAATGAGCTAGTAAGCCATGTTAATTAAAAATGGAATGATTTTTGTTTTCAGTGATGTTGCTTAGAGACAGAAAACTATAAAACTTAGCTTTTTAAAAATAACTTCATTTTTTTAACATCTTTATTGGAGTATAATTGCTTTACAATGGTGTGTTACTTTCTGCTTTATAACAAAGTGAATCAGTTATACATATACATATGTTCCCATATCTCTTCCCTCTTGTGTCTCCCTCCCTCCCACTCTTCCTATCCCACCCCTCCAGGTGGTCACAAAGCACCGAGCTGATCTCCCTGTGCTATGCGGCTGCTTCCCACTAGCTATGTATTTTACGTTTGGTAGTGTATATATGTCCATGCCACTCTCTCACTTTGTCACAGCTTACCCTTCCCCCTCCCCATATCCTCAAGTCCATTCTCTAGTAAGTCTGTATTATTTCTTTGTTATTCACCTATAATCAACTAAATTCTGAAAGACATTGGTAAAATGGTTTTTGTTTCATTTAACAAAGAAAATTATTTATTTGTAGTTTGGGGAAATTGCATTTAATTTCGTTTCTCTAAAATTGAAGTGTCTAACAGTAATCTCTCTATACCCTAAAATGTTTGTACTCTGGCTTCCTTAGAAATAAAAATTAGATTCACTGGGTGATAGATAGCTATATTTTCACCCATACACATTATTATAATGGTATCATCTCAAATTAAACCCCTATATACAAATAATGGTTTACTTGTATCAAGGAAAGTGATTTCCCTATTCAATACCAAAAACTTTAACAAAAGCAGTGACCTCAAAACCTTGGTAAATTTTACCAAAATATTCAAATTTCTGAATAGCAAAGTTAGTAGCTAATAGAGAACAATATGTTTGCTTAATGGTTTGAAACAAAATAGGACATATTTGATACATCCCCTTTTGTATAGATTGTCACTAGAACTATATTCTCCTAGTAATGAAGATGTGCAGAAAGAAAGATGTGTTTTCTATTCCATATATAACTCTGTGAAGATATGTAAGAGCTCTTCATACGTATATGATAGTGTAGGCTGCACTCTTTTTGTGACGAATGGAGAAAAGGCAGTAGTAAACTAAATATTTTAGCACTTTCATAATATGACCTTTATCTAATCTTATAAATAGCAAAATTAAAATTCCAACCTCACCAATTACCAATTATATATGAATATCTTAGGCTATGAAAGAAAGCATTGGTTTTTCATGTTTCTTTTGTTTTTTTAATTTTTATTGGAGTATAGTTGCTTTACGATGTTGTGTTAGTTTCTGCTGTACAACAAAGTGAATTTGTTATACATATACATATATCTCCTCTTTCTTGGATTTCCTTCCCTTTTAGGTCACCACAGGGCATTGAGTAGAGTTCTTTCTGCTATATAATAGGTTCTCATTAGTTATCTATTTTATACATAGTAGTGTATATATGTCAATGGAAATCTCCCAATTCATCCCACCTCCCTTCCCCCACCCTAGTATCCATACATCTGCTCTCTATGTCTGTGTCTCTATTCTGCTTTTCAAATAAGTTTATCTTTACCATTTTTCTAAATTCCATTTATAAGCGATATTATATGATATTTGTTTTTCTCTTTCTGACTTACTTCACTCTACATGACAGTCTCTAGGTCTATCCACATCTCTGCAAATGGCACTATTTGATTCCTTTTTTATGGCTAACTAATATTCCATTGTATATATTTACCACATCTTCTTTATCTATTTCTCTGTTGATGAACATTTAGGTTGCTTCCATGTCCTGGCTATTGTACATAGTGCTGCAGTGAATATTGGGGTGCATGTGTCTTTTTGAATTATGATATTCTTTGGGTATATGCCCAGGAGTGGGATTGCTGGGTCATATGGTAGTTCTATTTTTAGTTTTTTTAAAGAACCACCATACTGTTCTCCATAGTGGCTGTATCAATTTATATTCTTACCAACAGTGTAAGAGGGTTCCCTTTTCTCTACACCCTCACCAGCATTTGTTGTTTGTAGATTTTTTGATGATGGCCATTCTGACTGGTGTGAGGTGATACCTCATTGTAGTTTTGATTTCCATGTCTCTAATAATTAGTGATTTTGAACATCTTTTCATGTGTCCATCAAGAGAGGAATAGATAAAGTAGATGTGGTACATATATATGATGGAATATTACTCAGCCATAAAAAGGAATGAAATTGGGTCATTTGCAGAGACGTGGGTGGACCTAGAGACTGTCATACAGAGTAAAGTAAGTCAGAAAGTGAAAAAACAAATATCTTATATTAATGCATATATGTGGAATCTAGAAAAATTGTATAGATGATCTTATTTGCAAAGGAGAAATAGAGACACAGACTTAGAGAACAAACATATGGCTACTAAGTGGAAAGGAAGGGGTGGGATGCTTTGGGAGATTGGGATTGACATATATATACACTATTGATACTATGTATAAAATAGATAACTAATGAGAGCATAGTGTATCACACAGGGAGCTCTACTCAATATTCTGTTGTGACCTAGATGGGAAGGAAATTCAAAAAGAAGGGATATATGTATATGTATAGCTGATTCACTTTGATGTACAGCAGAAACTAACACAACATTGCAAAGCAACTATACTCCAATAATTTTTTTTTAAATGAAGAATAAAACTACCTCATGATCCAACAAAATAAATGAGTATCTTCAACCTTACAGCAGGTCTGAAAGAATATTATATATTGTAGTTTACTGTCACAAATCTGTCAGTGATAATATATAAAAACAAAATGAGGAGGACAACACTTCAATTTAGGTCACAATATTATTTGAAAAGATTAGGGCTATACAATCTCACTATTCCCAGTCCAAGCAGAAAAGCAAAGCTAGCTCTGAGAAAAAGAATACAGTAAACTTCGTTTTTTTAATACAAAATTAACTCAATATCAACATCTCCTTGACATGATTTATTGAGTAATGTAGAGCACCAAAATGAGAGTATTTTGTATTAACTAAAATGTAATACATTCCTTTAGGTAGATTGTTGGACATATGGATATTACCAAGGAATAGTATTTCTAATCTTAAAAAAAGAAATTCATGGGTTTAACCAAGCTATATCTGTTTTTTTTAAAGACATATATATTGATTAAATTGTAAAAAAAAAAAAGTAATATTTTTCTCTTCATTATAAATGTACCAGAAATACATATGGGAAATAAAATTTATGACATGAAAATTATAAAATAAAACTTAATCAGTGAATTTTAAGAAAAATTACACTTCCATCTTTTTCAGTGTAAGTACACTGTATTTTACTTTAGTGTCAACAACCTGTTTTAAAATATTTAATGTGATAATGAGGTAGGTTAAGAAAACTTCATAAAGTTATGTGGTTTGGGTGGTTCATTCATCCTTGTTTTGTCAAAGATGATGAGATGTCTTATTTGAGGAGTGTTTTAATGGCCTCATTGTTTTTTTTTGTTTTTGCTTGAAACTATTTCTGCCTTTATTGGATAAAAATGAAAACTTACCTGAAATAGATTAATTTTGTTTTGTGAGCCATATTATCAGTTTCAGAGGAGCAGACATTTAAACTTAGAAGACATTAGAGGTAATGTCTAAATGACAGTATAGTTAAAAAAACAAAACAAAACAAACAAAAAAAGCATTTGGAGCCATAAAGCTCAGATAATTTGTATAAAGTTATACAGACAATTATAACATGACCAGAGATAGAGCACACTATTTTCCCTTAGCTATATTGCGGTATAAGTCACATTAAAATAAAATTCACTTATTTTAGGTGTACGATATAATTCACTTTAACAAAAGTTTACCATTACTTAAAACCACAAAGTGTTTGACTTTGCCAAACTGTTTTTCAAAATGATGTTACCATTTTAAATTCCAACCAGAAATGTATGAGAGTTCCACTTGCTTCCCCAATGTTTAGTGAAAAAAATGTTTACTTACAAGTAGTGTAAGAGGAAAACCTAAAATTTTATATTCTTTAATTCCCATTTCTTAGACTTAAATGCATTTTAAATTATTCAGTGTGCTAGGAATAGAAATGAAGCCCAATTAGTGATGCTGTTCCTGTGATAGAGATGCAGACAGAATTGTTTATTACTACTATGATGAAGATGGTTACTTTCATCTCAGTTGGAGACAAGATAGCAATGCCAATTAGAAGTTTCTTTAAAAAGCTGCTGTTGGAGGAATGGTGGGCATTGTGATTTTTTTAAATAACCTTTTTTTTAGTGAACTATAGCATATATACAGGAAAGCACACAAATAATAAGTGCATAAATCAATGAATGTTCACAAAGTGGACACCCTTAGATTACCACTACACACATTAAAAAATAGAACATTTCTAGCTCTCCAAAGTCACTGCTGTTCCTCCTCCAAATTGCTACACCCCTGAAGGGTAAAGAATATCCTGAATTTTAACACTTGATGTTTGGTTTGTTTTTGCTTGTTTTGAACATTATATCATGGAATCATAAAGTATACATATTTTTGTATGTTTTATTCCTTTGACACTAGGCTTGTCATATTAAGTAGTTTATTAAGTAGAGTAATAATATTCCATTAAAATATACCACAATTTATTTATCCATTCTTCTGCTGATGAATATTAGGGTTTTTTCTAATTCTGGTCCATTTATAGTATTACTATAAATAGCCTTTTGGGTGAATTTATTTCTTTTTTTTTAACATCTTTATTGGGGTATAATTGCTTTACAATGGTGTGTTAGTTTCTGCTGTATAACAAAGTGAATCAGTTATACATATACATATGTTCTCATATCTCTTCCCTCTTGTGGGTGAATTTATTTCTGATAGGTATGTACTTAAGAGTGGAATTACTGGGACACATGGTGTGTAATAATTATTGTGGACAGAATTGTGTACCCCCCAATTCACATGGTGATGTCATAACCTCAGTGTGACTCATTTGGAGATAGGGCCTGTGAGGAAGTGATAAAGATTAAATGAGGCCATAACAGTGGAAACCTAATCACATAGTACTGACAACCTTATAAGAAGAAAATGAAACACCATAGCTCATTTTCTCTGCATGTGTACAGAGGTCATGTGAGCATGCAGTGAGATGTTGGCAGCTTACAAGGAAAGTTAAGAGACCTCAGAATGAAACCTATATTGCTATACCTCGATCTTGGAATTCCCAGCCTCCAAAACTGTGAGAAATAAATTTCTATTGTTTAAGCTATGGTATTTAATTATTACAGCCCTTGCTGTCTAATATATATGATCAGATTTAGTAGATACTACTAAATTTTTAGAAGTGTTTGTACCAATGTATACTCTTCACCAGCAGTGCTTAAGAGTTCCAGTTACACAGCCTTATCAAAACTTGGTATCACTTTTAATTTTTGCCATTCTGGTACATAGGTATTGGGATCTCATTGGGATTTTTATATGTATTCTCTGCTGAACAAGTGGGTAAATATCTTTGCCATTTTTTATAAGTTATTTGGAAATCCTCTTTTGTGATGTGTCTGTTGCTCATTTTTTTAGAAACTGGAATTCTGTCTTTTCTTTATTGAGTTGGGGTTCTTTATATCTTCCTCATATAAGTCTTTTGTCAAATATAAGTTTTGGAAATATCTTCCTCCTACTTTGTGGTTTTTCTTTTCACCACTTAATGATGTCTTTTGCTAAATAGAAGTTTTTGTTATTTTATTGTATTAGTGTATCAATTTTTACCTTATAATTAATGATTTTTTTTTTGTGGTACACGGGCCTCTCACTGTTGTGGCCTCTCCCATTGTGGAGCACAGGCTCCGCACATGCAGGCTCAGTGGCCATGGCTCACAGGCCTAGCCGCTCCGCGGCATGTGGGATCTTCCTGGACCAGGGCACGAACCCATGTCCCCTGCATCAGCAGGCGGACTCTCAACCACTGCACCACCAGGGAAGCCCTTATAATGAATGATTTTTGCATCCCCTTTAAGAGGTCGTTGCCTAGCCAAGTCATGAATATATTATTTTTATAATAAGTATTTTTACAATAAGTATGAATGGCTCACAGAATTTTTCATAGCTATTTATATTTGTTATTTCCCTTTCCTCACCCCTCACTCAAATTATTTCAATCTGCTGTTCCCACTACTGTACCCAAAATGCTCTTGTCCAAGTTACTTGTGATGTCCAGTTGATAGTAAACCCAACAGATCTTTTTTTTCAGTCCTCAGCTTCTTTCTCTTTTTAGCAACATTTAGCATAGTTGTCCATTCCTCCCACTTGGAACACTCTCTTCTCTGACACTGTGCTTTCCTACTTTTCCTTCTAACTCTCTGAATATTTCCTCTAAGACTTTTTGACAAGTGTGTTCAGCTATATTTGAATTTTACATGTTGACCTTCTTCAAGGCTCAGTCTGGAAATTAGATAACAAATCCTAAAAACTTTTTCTTTCTTTAGATTATTTTGGCTATTCTATGTTCATTGTTTTCCTACATAAATATTAGTCATCTTGTCAATGTCTTCTCAAAATCATGCTAGGATTTTGATTGGTATTGCATTGAATCTATCAATTTGAGAATGCCAACATTATAAAAATATCTAGACATCCAATACACGGATATAACATCATCTCTACATTAATTAGGTCTTCTCTAATTTTGTCAGCAATTTTTTTTTTAGTTTGTATTACAAAGATTTTGCACATTTTCTTGAAAATTATTACTAAATTTAAATATGTTTTATACTATTGAAAATGGAATTTTAAAATTTCATTTCTAATTGCTTGTTGCTGAAATATACAAATACAATTTTTGAGATATTTGCCTAGTGAATGCTTACTTTGCTATATTCACTTATTAATTCTAGCAGCTTTTTAATAGATTACATACTACTTTCTATATTTACAATCATGTCTTATCCAAATAAAATTCTCCTTATCCAATATGTATGTATATTCTTTCTTTTTATTCCTTTATTACACTGGCTGTGACCTTAGGGTCAATGTAGACTAGAAATGGTGCTTATCTCCCTATCTCATAGGAAAAACATTCGGTCTTCATCACTAGATATGATGTTAGCTATAGGTTTTTCTTCACTGTTCTTTATCAAGTTGAATATTTCTCATGCTATTTCTAGTTTCTGGAACGTTTTCATTTGAATTTACATTTTCAACCTTGAATATTTACTAAAACAATCATATGCGTTTTATTGTTTATTAATATGGTATTTGACTGATTTTCACTTGATAATCTATCTTTGAATATCTCAAACCTCACTTGCTTTATTCCACTCGGTAATATTATGTTGCAGATATTCATCATGAGGTTATTGTTCTTCAGTTTTCTTTTTTGAAATGTCATTTTCTGGTTTTGACGTCCAGGCCATACTGACCTTATAATGTGGGTTAGAGAGTATTCCCCCCTCCTCTGTTTTCTTAAAGAGTTTCTATAAAATTGGCTTTATTTCTTCCTCAAATATTTGATACTTTATACCATTGAAGCCATTTGGGGCAATATATTTTGTTTGGGAATATTTTAATAAAATTTATAAATTATTTAATGATATAAAGCTGATATTTTAACATTTGATTTTGAATGGATTTGGTAACTTCTAGTTATGAAGAAATTTAAATTTAATTTCTAAGTTGTGTAGAAATTTAATTTCTGTGTTGTCAAATTTATTTTCATACAGTTTTTTGTAATGTTATGAAAACATTGTTATCATTATGTTATGCATTTAAAATTATGTTAATGTATATAAAATTTTTAGTAATATCCTTTCATTCATGACATCAGTAATTCATAATGTATCTTTTCCTTTTTTTTTCACAAACTCTAGGTAGAATGTATCTGCTGTGTTGATGGTTACAAAGAACAAACTTTGGTTTCATTTATTTTCTCTATTTTTTGTACATTAGTCGTATTTTTGATTTCTGCTCTTTATTATTTCCTTGTACTTATTTGCAATTTTATTTGCTCCTTTTTCTTTTTTTTTTACTAGTTTATTATGGTGGAAATGTAGATAATTTATTTTGCACATTTCTTCTTTTCTACTATAAGTATTAAATCATAAATTTCCCTCTAAGCACCCCTTTTTCTACAGTCCATAAATTTTGATAGTTTTTATCTTCCTTCATTAAAGGTATTTCTATTTTTGCTTGTTCCCTTGAGATTTCTTTATAAATTATTCACAAGTTCATTTTTTAATGTCTAAATATCTGGGTTCTTCCTAAATATTTTATTGCTGTTAATTTCTTGTGTATTTCTGATTCAATTTTAATTTCATTCCATTGTAGTCAGAAAACATACACTTTTTAGTTTTAATTTTACAGTCTTAGTTTTGTTTTATCTGAAAATGTCTTCATTCATGAAGATTTTTTTTTTTTGCTGTAGTATTCTGGGATTAAGTCTTTTTCTCTTTAGCACTTTAACAATATTGTTTCTTTGTTTTCTGGCCTCCATTGTTTCTGATAAGAAGTCAGTGATACTTCAAATTATTGTTTCCTATCATGTAATATGTTATTTGTTTTTTTCCCCTCTGCTTTTAAAATTTTCTCCTAGTTTGATTACAATTTGTTAAGGCATTATTTGTGTTTATCCTAATTGAGGTTCACTGATATTTTTGAATATAAAAATTTGTTTTCATCAAATTTTTAATAGTTTATCCATTTTTTCAAATATGTATTTCCATTCTCTCTTGAGTAATTCTCAGATTACAATTACACAGATGGTAGAATTTTTGATATTTTTCCCACAAGTCCATATATATATATATTTTTATTATTTTTTATTTTTTGTGGTATACGGGCCTCTCACTGTTGTGGCCTCTCTCGTTGTGGAGCACAGGCTCCAGACACACAGGTTCAGCGGTCATGGCTCACAGGCCTAGCCACTCTGCAGCATCTGGGATCTTCCTGGATCGAGGCATGAACCCGTGTTCCCTGCATCGACAGGCAGACTGTCAACCACTGCACCACCAGGGAAGCCCCCTAAATATATTTTTAACAATATTTTTCTGTAACTTCTCTAAATTGGATAATATTTGTTAGTCTATTTTTATTTTAATCTCCATTCAGCTCTTAAGTCTATTCAGTGAATTTTTGATTTCAGATATCTTATGTTTCAGTGGGAGAATTTCTACTTGGTTCCTTTTATGGTTTCATTTTTCTCTGCTGAGATTTCCTAATTTTTATTTACCCTAGCACATTCACCTTAACTTCATTTAGTGTTGATAAAATAGTTTATATAAAACACTTGTCAGCTAATTGCAAATTGTGGGTCATCCAGGGTTAGTCTTGGTTGATTATTTTTACTATTGAGACTGGGTAACCATGTCCTGATAATCTGTATGCTTAGTAATTGTGGATTATATCTTTGACATTAAGAATATTAAGCTGTGAGGACCCTCCATTCTGTTACATTCCCTCAAAAGTATTGATATTCTTATTTGATCAGGCCCTTAGCTCGATTGGACTCTTAGTTTACATCTACTTTTAGCTTCACTGCTTTGAGTCTGTCTTGAGAATTCATTTTTTAGTGGCTGACAAGAGATTTAAGCAGCAGCTATACACACAATTTGGGAACCCCTCTCTCCGAACCTCCAGACTCCAGGATTCCCTCTCAATTTCCCATGTCAGCAGCTGCTCCAAATTCAGATCCCTTGTTCTTAGGCCCAAAAGTGTTTTCTACTGGAGTTTTAACTGCCCTATGTGCTTGCCCTTAGGCCAAGAGCCACAAAAGATGAGAATTGGACCACATGCTATTTTCTTCTTCCAAGTGCTGACTCTTCTCAAGGATTTGTCTGCTTTTGTCTAAGTTTCAGATTCTTCAGTTAAAATTTTAAATATTTTAATGTGTATTTTATAGTTCTTATCTTTAAGAAGATTAACCAATAGGAGATTACTAAACCATACTCATAGAATAACTCCCAAAATATGCTTTTAAGCAGAAAAGCATGTTTTATTAAAAAAGAGCATTATCAAACTTTCATAATTAAAATGATTTTAATATAAAAATTTCTAACATTTATTGAGCACTTGCTACGTACCTGACATATAATGATAAGTACATTACATGCATTATTTTATTCATTCTTCATAACCATCGTATGAGGAAACCCTCCTGCTTTTATAGGTAAGGGGAAATGTCTTAGATAAATTGAATAAGTTGCCCAAATTCATTCATCTACTAAATACAAAAACTAGAATTGCAAATGTATTTCTTTTGACTCCAAAATTAAAGGCTTATATATACTATGCAACACTATCCTCCTAGGTTCTACATAGTTGTAATAAATGTCCTTGGGAAAATACTGGAAATTTATATAAAAGTATTCTATATGAGTGTTGGGATAATGAGTGATTTCCCCTTCTTTAAAATATTTTGTGTATTTTCTACAATGAGTATATGTGGCTTTTACAATTGAAAGAAAGACACTTGCTTTTTTGTACTAGAGGAGTTGGTCAAGCAAGTCACAGCTATCTAGTTGTTGTATTTTAAGACTTTTTTAGATTTGCCCTAAAGTGAGATGATAATTTAAGGTTTATTTACATGAGCTTTATTTATTACATCATATATTTTAACAGAATTTTTAAAATCTTAGACAAAGAACATAATTTGTAATTTAAACCTTGAGACCAATGACTTGTGGTAGATTGCTTAAATTACAGGACAAGTTCTCTGAGAGGAGAAAAATAATTCCTTAGGAAACTCACTCCTCAAAAGAACTGTAATGGAGTGGTAGCTCTGTCACAGTTTCATTACTCTTGGAATTGTGTCTAAAAATTCCAAATCTATTGGTTATATTATCTTACATGTATATCCACACAACCTTAATAAGGCTATGCTACTCATGGACAGAGCAGGCTATGATGTTAGCAATAAACCTATTCATTGCATTCTTCTTTAAAATATAATATTGCATATTTGTAGTTATTTACGATTGACTCTTCAAGTAGTTGGTTATTTTAGGTATCACACGTGGAGCTCTCTTGGTTCGATTCTGGGATTTAAAAATCACTGGCTAGGACTTCCCTGGTAGTGCAGTGGTTAAGAATCCATCTACTAATGCAGGGGACATGGGTTCGATCCCTGGTCCTTGAAGATCCCACATGCCACAGAGAAACTAATTGCATGTGCCACAACTACTGAGCCTGCACTCTAGATCCCATGAGCCACAACTACTGAAGCCCACAAACCACAACTACTGAAGCCCACATGCCACAACTACTGAAGCCCATGTGCCTAGAGCCCAAGCTCTGCAACAAGAGAAGCCACTGCAATGAGAAGCCTGAGCACCGCAATGAAGAGTAGCTCCCGCTCGCCACAACTAGAGAAAGCCACATGCAGCAACAAAGACCCAATACAGCCAAAAATAAATAATAAATAAATAAATTTATTTTTAAAAAGTCAGTGGCTAATTGTGCCACTTACAGAGACATAGATGGACCTCCAGACTGTCATACAGAGTGAAGTAAGTCAGAAAGAGAAAAACAAATATGTTTATGCATATATGTAGAATCTAGAAAATGGTATACATGAACTTGTTTGCAAAGCAGAAATAGAGACACAGACGTAGAGAACAAACGTATGGATACTAAGTGGGGAAAGGGGGATGGGATGGATAAGGAGATTGGGATTGACATATATACACTACTAGGTAAAAATAGATAACTAATGAGAAGAGACTACATAGCACAGGGAACTTTACTCAATGCTCTGTGGTGACCTAAATGGGAGGGAAATCCAAGGAAGAGGGGATGTATGTATACATGTGGCTGATTCACTTTGCTGTACAGGAGAAACTAACACAACATTGTAAACCAACTATACTCCAATTAAAACAAATTAAAAAAAACAGCAACAACAAAATCAGTGGTTAATGTAAACACAGCAGGGCTGAATCAATTCTTACAAAGCATATTAAAGTTCTACCCCACCATGAAATGTCAGATTGTTCCTTTGGGTAATATCATGAAAACACAATTATGCACACATACATGCACATATATGGACACATATGTGTGCACACCACTACCTCACTTTCTGATCTATAAGCAATTGTCTGTGTATGTGTGTGTGTGTACATACATATATTAGAGGTGGGAACAAAATATATTTTTTCCTGTGAAGGCTAACCACTAGCTATAAAATTGTACAGCTTTATTTAATTTTGGTACTCCCATATATCAAGCAGGGAATGTGAGAGGATGTATGGTGAACACATGGAATACATATCTTCTTTAATAGACTACTTCTGTATAGTGGAAACCCCAAAGGAGAGCAAAAAACTTACTCTACCCAAATAATTGGGCTCCAGCTAATTAACTGTGATAGAAATACTGAAGCCAATTTTTAGTTCCAGTCCATACTTGGACACCAGTCTTGTTGAGACTTAATAAATATAAACCAATTATATTATTTGTGCTCTGTTGATGCAGACTACTCTAAAACCTGCCAGCTGGCTCATAAAAGTATGCACACTGGTCACAGGGGGACCAAAGAGGAGAGCTGATAGTTCATTTCAAATAATCTTGAATTGTGGATAAAAAACAACTAATGCTGATTAAATTGCTTCATTTTTGTTTATGAAGAATATTATGTGAAAATGATTAGTTGACGAAAAATATGGCCTACCACTCCTTAGAAGTTTTGTCTTCCCATGGCAAGCTCTCCAATTTTCAATACAACATTAAAAATACCACTTTACAATAAAACAGGAAAATAATTGCTAAAACACTAGTGATGGTAATAACAAGAAAAATTCCATTAGCTCTAACATATTTATTTGTAGCGGTTTAGCGTAATAAGAAAGGTTGCAATTACCATAATACACATACTGAACAAGTGTGTCTTATACAGCCTGTGTTCACAGGTTTTAAAAGATATTTTAAACCTACTCTGCTATTCAATTAAGTACCTTTATTTAATATGTGAGTTCTAATAACATACTAACATATGCCTGCTAATTTTCTTTCTCTGTTGGTGTCTGGCTTTCCACTCAGTGCCTACTTTTCTTGCTTTAAATTGAGCTGATGATCATTTAGTATGCCCAGCTGTAGAAATTCAGCTTCTCACAGTCAGATGTTCTCATCAATTTAGCTAATTGACAGTGGCTGAATAAATTCCTTAATTACAATGAAAACATGTTACAGGAAACAAACCAAATAGAAAAGCTTTTTAAAAAAATTCTCATTTTAAAAGTTTATAAATATCTTTAAGGGTAGAAAATCTGATAGTTTTCATACTATTTTATCACACTACGGTTACAATAACAGTTGCATAAGGTATATTAGAGATGTGAACAAATAATGAAAATGTTCAATGAGTAAAATAACATTTTCTTTAAAAAGGACATCATTTTAAATTTTCCCTTCAATGACTTAGTTGTCCATTGAAACACTGGGAAATTAACATGTAGTATGTATCTGTGGCCTGCCTAAATAATGACTACAAAAATCTGGAGAAAATATTTTTTATATAACTATCAATAAGATGTTTGCAAAGTTTTTCTCAAATGGAATTTACCTTGCATCTTTTAAAAAGAGCTTCCTAATCTCTTTGTTGAAATTATTCACTGATGAGTTAGAAAGAATGCTTGTTATAGTTGCAGCATGTCATATCTGTACCTTACTTGCTGATATTGACTATCCTTTATCTCCACCACAGTGAGAAATGTGGAAATTAAATACAATTTTTCTTGAAACTAAGAGTTTGCTCTATGAACCTGAAAATATTCTATGTTATGCTCACAGTTTTTATGTGACTCCTCACAAATAATATTATTTGTAAGTATAATTCTGCAATAAAAGAAAACAGGATTGATGATAAAAGGAAATGAACCTTCAGAACTTGTCATAAAATTAATCTAATATTTCACCATAAAAAACATAAAAAATGAAATTTCTCATTTACAAGTAGAAAAAAGAAAATATTGATTATATCCATAAAAAATAAGAATAAAAAGCTTTACTGCTATGGTATAAACTAATGAATATTATATTGATATTCAGAATCTTTTGCAAAGACTATTTCTTAAACTATTTGTCAAATTTCCATTTTATTTCTGTACCATCAAACATATTGAGGGTAGCATAAATTCTGGGATACGTTAAAGATATTTATAATTCTTTGTAGTAAAAAGCATGATCTTTGTATTACAATCTTCATGGTCTCTGTACTATATTTTAAAAGGAAATCTATTTTCCACCCCCAATATAATGAAGTAGATATTATGTGACTGTGTTGGAGGGAGAAAAATATAAAAGTTGCTTTTCTAAAACTTCTGATTCTGAAAATATGAGAAACAGTGATATATATATATAAACATGAACATATATATATATCTTCTTAAACAAATATACATATAGTTAAAAAACAGCAATAAAAATTTCTGAAACATCTGATCACTATTTATATTATTGCATTATGGAAGAAATCAAATATTATGTATTATTAAGGTATATTAAATGTCTACTGGATTATTGTCCATAAGATATAAAATAGTCTCAAATGCTAATCAATGAAATAAAGAAATACCAACCCTCATTTTGTTACACGCTGACATGTCTTTCTATAGCTCAAGGCTTTAGTGACATTTTTCCAAATATTACAGACATTTATTTTTAAATAATTGCATTGTAAGAAATGCATATAATAAAGCAGTTTATAAAAAAAGAGTATATGAGCTAGAAAGGAAAGAAATAAGGAGATAAATTATTTCAAAAATATGTGTTATTTTAATTACTTTCTCTACTTCACTCAGAGAAGGAATGCATAACTGAAACCAGGGGGAGAATTAAGTTTTGTGCTTGTATTGCCAGAATTCCTGTAACAAAACTATTTCATTTTGGTCTAAAGTATATATATATATATATATATATATATATATATATATATATATATATATATTAAACATCCTTATTGGAATATAATTGCTTTACAATGGTGTGTGAGTTTCTGCTTTATAACAAAGTGAATCAGCTATAGATACACATATATCCCCATACCTCCTTCTTTTTGTGTCTCCCTCATATCCTCCCCATCCCACTGCTCAACACCGAGCTGATCTCTTTGTGCTATGCAGCTGCTTCCCACTAGCTATCTATTTTATATCTGGTAGTATATATATGTCTATTCCACTTTCTCACTTCATCCCAGCTTAGCCTTCCCCCTCCCCATGTCCTCAAGTCCATTCTCCACGTCTGCATCTTTACTCCTGTCCAGCCCTTAGGTCCTTCAGAATCGTTTTTCTTTGGTTCCATATATATGTGTTAGGATGCAGCAATTGTTTTTCTCTTTCTGACTTACTTCATTCTGTATGACAGACTCTAGGTCCATCCACCTCACTACAAGCACTCAATTTCGTTACCTTTTATGTCTGAGTAATATTCCACTGTATATATGTGCCACACCTTCTTTATCCACTCATCTGTTGATGGACACTTAAGATGCTTCCGTGTCCTGGCTATTGTAAGTAGAGCTACAATGACATTGTGATACATGACTCTTTTTGAATTATAGTTTTCTCAGGGTAGGATTTGTTTGCTCAGTAGTAGGATTGCTGTGGTGTATGGTAGTTCTATTTTAGTTTCTTAATGAACATCCATACTGTTCTCCATAGTGGCTATATCAATTTATATTCCCACCAACAGTGCAAAAGTGTTCCCTTTTCTCCACACCCTCTCCAGGATTTATTGTTTGTAGATTTTTTGATGATAGCCATTCTGACTGGTGTGAGGTGATACCTCATTGTAGTTTTGATTTGCATTTCTCTAGTGCTTAGTGATGTTGAGCATCCTTTCATGTGTTTGTTCGCAATCTGTATATCTTCTTTGGAGAAATATCTATTTAGGTATTCTTCCCATTTTTGGATTGGGTTGTTTGTTTTTTTGATATTGAGCTGCATGAGCTGCTTGTAAATTTTGGAGATAAGTACATTGTCATCTGCTTCATTTGCAAATATTTTCTCCCATTCTGAGGGTTGTCTTTTGGTCTTGTGTATGGTTTCCTTTGCTCTGCAAAAGCTTTTAAGTTTCATTAGGTCTCATTTGTTTTTTTTTTTTTTAATTTCCACTTCTCTAGGAGGTGGGTCAAAAAGGATTTTGCTGTGATTTATGTCATAGAGTGTTCTGCCTATGTTTTCATCTAAGAGATTTATACTGTGTAGCCTTACATTTAAGTCTTTAATCCATTTTGAATTTAGTTTTGTGTATGGTGTTTATGAGTGTTCTAACTTCATTCTTTTACATGGAGCTGTCCAGTTTTCACAGCACAACTTATTGAAGAGGCTGTTTCTCCTCCATTGTATATTCTTGCCTCCTTTATCAAAAATAAGGTGACCATAGGTGCTTGGGTTTAACTCTGGGCTTTCAATCCAATTCCATTGATGTATCTTTCTGTTTTTGTGACAGTACCATACTGTCTTGATTACTGTAGCTTTGTAGTATAGTCGGAAATCCAGAAGCCAGATTCCTCCAGCTCCATTTTTCTTTGTCTAGATTGCTTTGGCTCTTCAGGGTCTTTTGTGTTTCCATACAAATTGTGAAATTTTTGGTTCTAATTCTGTGAAAAATGCCTTTGGTAGTTTGATAGGGATTGCATTGAATCTGTAGATTTCTCTGGGTAGTAGTCATTCTCACAATGTTGATTCTTCAAATCCAAAACCATGGTATATCTCTCCATCTGTTTGTATCATCTTTCATTTCTTTCATCACTGTCTTAAAGTTTTCTGCATACAGGTCTTTTGTCTCCTTAGGTAGGTTAATTCCTAGATATTTTATTATTTTTGTTGCAGTGCTAAATGGGGGGTGGTTTCCTTAATTTCTCTTTCAAATATTTCATCATTAGTGTATAGGAATGCATGAGATTTCTATGCATTAATTTTGTATCCTGCTACTTTACCAAATTCATTGATTAGCTCTAGTAGTTTTTTGCTAGCATCTTTAGGATTCTCTATGTATAGTATCATGTCATCTGCAAACAGTGACAGCTGTAATTCTTGTTTTCCAATTTGGATTCCTTTTATTTCTTTTTCTTCTTGTAATGCTGTGGCTAAAACTTTCACAACTATGTTGAATAATAGTCGTGAGGGTGGACAACCTCGTCTTGTTCCTGATATTAGAAGAAATGTTTTCAGTTTTTCACCATTGAGAATGATGTTGGCTGTGGGTGTGTCATATATGGCCTTTATTATGTTGAGGTAAGTGCCCTCTATGCCTACTTTCTGGAGCGTTTTTATTATAAATGACTTTTGAATTTTGTCGAAACTTTTTTCTGCATCTACTGAGATGATGGTATTTTTTTAATCCTTCAATTTGTTAATATGGTGCATCACATTGATTTATTTGCTTATATTGAAGAATCCTTGCATTCCTGGAATAAACCCCACTTGATCACGGTGTATGATCCTTTTAATATGCTGTTGGATTCTGTTTGCTAGTATTTTTTTTTTTTGGTGGAATTTTTTTTTTAACATCTTTATTGGGGTATAATTGCTTTACAATGGTGTGTTAGTTTCTGCTTTATAACAAAGTGAATCAGTCATACATAAACATATGTTCCCATATGTCTTCCCTGTTGCGTCTCCCTCCCTCCCACCCTCCCCATCCCACCCCTCCAGGCTGTCACAAAGCACCGAGCCAATATCCCTGTGCCATGCGGCTGCTTCCCACTAGCTATCTACCTTACTGCGTTTGTTAGTGTGTATATGCCCATGACTCTCTCTCGCCCTGTCACAGCTCACCCTTCCCCCTCCCCATAACCTCAAGTCCGTTCTCTAAGATGTCTGCATCTTTATTCCTGCTTTACCCCTAGGTTCTTCATGACATTTTTTTCTTAAATTCCATATATATGTGTTAGCATACGGTATTTGTCTTTTTCTTTCTGACTTACTTCACTCTGTATGACAGACTCTAGGTCTATCCACCTCATTACAAATAGCTCAATTTCGTTTCTTTTTATGGCTGAGTAATATTCCATTGTATATATGTGCCACATCTTTTTTATCCATTCATCCGATAACGGGCACTTAGGTTGTTTCCATCTCCGGGCTATTGTAAATAGAGCTGCAATGAACATTTTGGTACATGACTCTTTTTGAATTATGGTTTTCTCAGGGTATATGCCCAGTAGTGGGATTGCTGGGTCATATGGTAGTTCTATTTGTAGTTTTTTAAGTAACCTCCATACTGTTCTCCATAGTGGCTGAAGCAATTCACATTCCCACCAGCAGTGCAAGAGGGTTCCCTTTTCTCCACACCCTCTCCAGCATTTATTGTTTCTAGATTTTTTGATGATGGCCATTCTGACTGGTGTGAGATGATATCTCATTGTAGTTTTGATTTTCATTTCTCTAATGATTAATGATGTTGAGCATTCTTTCATGTGTTTGTTGGCAGTCTGTATATCTTCTTTGGAGAAATGTCTATTTAGGTCTTCTGCCCATTTTTGGATTGGGTTGTTTGTTTTCTTGTTATTGAGCTGCATGAGCTTCTTGTAAATTTTGGAGATTAATCCTTTGTCGGTTGCTTCATTTGCAAATATTTTCTCCCATTCTGAGGGTTGTCTTTTGGTCTTGTTTATGGTTTCCTTTGCTGTGCAAAAGCTTTGAAGTTTCATTAGGTCCCATTTGTTTATTTTTGTTTTTATTTCCATTACTCTAGGAGGTGGGTCGGAAAGGATCTTGCTTTGATTTATGTCATAGAGTGTTCTGCCTATGTTTTCCTCTAAGAGTTTGATAGTTTCTGGCCTTACATTTAGGTCTTTAATCCATTTTGAGCTTATTTTTGTGTATGGTGTTAGGGAGTGATCTAATCTCATACTTTTACATGTACCTGTCCAGTTTTCCCAGCACCACTTATTGAAGAGGCTGTCCTTTCTCCATTGTACATTACTGCCACCTTTATCAAAGATAAGGTGTCCATATGTGCATGGGTTTATCTCTGGGCTTTCTATCCTGTTCCATTGATCTATCTTTCTGTTTTTGTGCCAGTACCATACCGTTTTGATGACTGTAGCTTTGTAGTATAGTCTGAAGTCAGGGAGCCTGATTCCTCCAGTTCCTTCTTTCGTTCTCAAGATTGCTTTGGCTATTCGGGGTCTTTTGTGTTTCCATACAAATTGTGAAATTTTTTGTTCTAGTTCTGTGAAAAATGCCAGTGGTAGTTTGATAGGGATTGCATTGAATCTATAGATTGCTTTGGGTAGTAGAGTCATTTTGACAATGTTGATTCTTCCAATCCAAGATCATGCTATATCTCTCCATCTATTTATATCATCTTTAATTTCTTTCATCAGTGTCTTATAATTTTCTGCATACAGGTCTTTTGTCTCCTTAGGTAGGTTTATTCCTAGATATTTTATTCTTTTTGTTGTAATGGTAAATGGGAGTGTTTTCTTGATTTCACTTTCAGATTTTTCATCATTAGTATATAGGAATGCCAGAGATTTCTGTGCATTAATTTTGTATCCTGCCACTTTACCAAATTCATTGATTAGCTCTAGTAGTTTTCTGGTAGCATCTTTAGGGTTCTCTATGTATAGGATCATGTCATCTGCAAACAGTGACAGCTTTACTTCTTCTTTTCCAATTTGGATTCCTTTTATTTCCTTTTCTTCTCTGATTGCTGTGGCTAAAACTTCCAAAACAATGTTGAATAATAGTGGTGAGAGTGGGCAACCTTGTCTTGTTCCTGATCTTAGTGGAAATGCTTTCAGTTTTTCACCATTGAGGATGATGTTTGCTGTGGGCTTGTCATATATGGCCTTTATTATGTTGAGGAAAGTTCCCTCTATGCCTACTTTCTGCAGGGTTTTTATCATAAATGGGTGTTGAATTTTGTCAAAAGCTTTCTCTGCATCTATTGAGATGATCATATGGTTTTTCTCCTTCAATTTGTTAATATGGTTTATCACATTGATAGATTTGCGTATATTGAAGAATCCTTGCATTCCTGGAATAAACCCCACTTGATCATGGTGTATGATCCTTTTAATGTGCTGTTGGATTCTGTTTGCTAGTATTTTGTTGAGGATTTTTGCATCTATGTTCATCAGTGATATTGGCCTGTAGTTACCTTTCATTTTGATATCTTTGTCTGGTTTTAGTATCAGGGTGATGTTGGCCTCATAGAATGAGTTTGGGGGTGTTCCTCCCTCTACTATATTTTGGAAGAGTTTGAGAAGGATAGGTGTTAGCTGTTCTCTAAATGTTTGATAGAATTTGCCTGTGAAGGCATCTGGTCCTGGGCTTTTGTTTGTTGGAAGATTTTTTATCACAGTCTCAATTTCAGTGCTCATGATTGGTCTGTTTATATTTTCTATTTTTTCCTGGTTCCATCTTAGAAGGTTGTGCTTTTCTAAGAATTTGCCCCTTTCTTCCAGGTTGTTCATTTTATTGGCATATAGTTGCTTGTAGTAAACTCTCGTGATCCTTTTTATTTCTGCAGTGTCAGTTGTTACTTCTCCTTTATCATTTCTAATTCTATTGATTTGAGTCTTCTCCCGTTTTTCTTGATGAGTCTGGCTAATGGTTTATCAATTTTGTTTATCTTCTCATAGAACCAGCTTTTAGTTTTATTGACCTTTGTGTTTATTTCCTTCAACTATTTTTCTTTTATTTCTGATCTGATCTTTGTGATTTCTTTCCTTCTGCTAACTTTGGGTTTTTTTTTTTGTTTGTTTGTTTGTTTTTCTTTCTCTAATTGCTTTAGGTATAATGTTAGATTGTTTATTTGAGTTGTTTCTTGAGGTAGGATTGTGTTGCTATAAACTTATCTTTTAGAACTGCTTTTGCTGCATCCCATATGTTTTGGGTTGTTGTGTTTTCATTGTCATTTGTTTCTAGGTATTTTTTGATTTCCTATTTGATTTCTTCAGTGATCCTTTGGTTATTTAGCAGGGTATTGTTTAGCCTCCATGTGTTTGTATTTTTTACAGAGTTTTTCCTGTAATTTATATCTAGTCTCATAGCGTTGTGGACAGAAAAGTTACTTGATATGATTTCAATTTTCTTAAATTTACCAAGGCTTGATTTGTGACCAAAAATATGATCTGTCCTGGAGGATGTTCCATGAGCACTTGAGAAGAAAGTGTATTTTGTTGTTTTTGGATGGAATGTCCTAGAAATATCTATTAAGTCTATCTTGTTTAGTGTATCATTTAAAGCTTGTGTTACCTTATTTATTTCCTCTAAAGTATATATTCATTTAAATTCTTGTATTTGTGTACCCTAGTCTTTAGCCTCCTTCTTCAATGATTTATGGAAAATTACCTATAGAGCCTACCCAGTTCAATGGATTTCTAATATTTAGTATGTTTGGGGAAAAATATCCTCAGAGCTAGAGACAATTTTAGCACCCGCTTTTCTATTTTCTATCACATATCTTAGAACATTGCTCATAAGTGTTGAGTTTCTTTTTCAGTGTAATTGCCAACACCATAACTTAGTGGTCTTTTCCTTTGAGTTGTGTAGTAGAACAGATGCATCGGACTCACATGGAAATACTTAAAAATAAGATCCCTGGGCACTATCATCACCTACTGAATGAAAATCTCTGGATGGTTCTTCTCAGTAACATGCAATTTTAACATGTTTCCTGAGTAAGACAGAACCAGTGGAGTAGTGTTTGATCCTGCAACATATCAAAACAAAGAGATCTGTGTTCTGTATTTACTGTGTGTAGGGCCTTTTCATCCCCATATTTTCTAATGCTTTGCTTAAAGAGAACAAAATTATATCCAGTGTTTCTCAAAGACTGATCCATTGACCGTTTAAATGTTATAGAGTTCAACACTGTGTTAGTTAGAAGTCTCGTTCCTCAAATAACTTAAAATCTGGTAGAAGAGGTAAGACTAACATAAATTAACCTACAGTAGATAATAGTGTGGTATGTGAGTGTTGCATTATATGGTATAAAGCACAAATATTGTCAGTACTTCAGAGAAGAAGGAAATTAAAAATGGAAGCAGAACATGGATAGTATTTGCATAGGGAGAAAAGAGGGTATTTTATCAAATGAAACTATTAACTAAGTGATGATTTTAAACAATAATAAATCTAAGCTGTAGGACATCAAGGTCAGCCTAACTAGAAGCAAGTTAAATGTATATAAAAATTAATTTGAATGATAGACAGGTGGGGTCAGCTGAAAGATCCAGAAAATGAAAGATGACCCTGACATAAGGTTGTAAGCAAATATGTATCTTTAATAGACAAATCTGAAAACAGATATGGCATTTTAAAATATCTGCTTGAAATTTAAAGATTAATAAGATGGGATCAGTTTGGTTCACATACCACAGAAAAAGCAATGCTGTGATGTGAGTTTTAAAAAATAATATAATACTATTTGAATAAAAGTAATATAGAAACTTCCATGTATTTTCATGACAGAGTAGCTGATACCAGACTTGCCATACCAGTTGAAAGTACCATAACATTGGACAAAAGTGTTGATGCACTAAACCACTGGTAGCATAAGACTGCAATCATTTAAAGAAAGAGAATTCATGATATGAGTCTTATATTGGCAACAGCTTTCTGACTGGGGACAATTGTCAGATTGCAATATGTGGAACTCAAACCCAAGGAGAATTTAATGGTTTTGATGAGCTCAGAAAGCAGAGACTAGAGATCTCAGCAGCTAAAGTGGAAGGAAACTATGGTGCATGCACAACAGGGAAAGGATCTGAATCAGATGGCAAAAGTCTGGAGTTTTCACATTAGTCTTTGGTGAAGGAGTGGGCTGTGAATGTTTGGGTGATACTATCTGAAGATTACAAGAGAGGAGGTGCCACTCAGGTGAGAGTAAAAGAGACAGTAAGCATGTGGGAAGACATTGGTGTTCTATGCCAATCACAGTGAAGGGGCCTTGTTAATACCCAGGTCATCTAGCTGAAATAGCACAAAAGACCTTGCACAAGGAGTAAGGATAATGTCTTACAATAAGGCTTATCTTAGTCTTGCCTTATAAAAGCGTAAAATCAAGCTATGCCAAGATACCTAGGGGAGACAAATTTTTGAGTTTAGGTATGGCAAACTAGAAGGGCATTGGAACTCTCTTGATATTACAAAAGTTGTAATAAAAGTGTAAAATGAAGCCTAAACAAATTCAAGTAGACAACCATTAAATGATTTAACTGCTAAACAAAAATCAGTGCTCTTTACAGGAAAAGAACTGAGACCAGAATCTTAAAGTGAACCATTTCATATGTCCAAAATGAAATAAAAATTTACTAAACATAATTTTATATTCATGGGTAGGAAGACTCATTATAGTTAATATGCCAGTTTTTCACAAATTGATCTATATATTCTACTATCCCAATCAAAATCATAGCAAATTACTTTGTGAATGTTGACAAACTGATTGTAAATTTTATAGTTTTCTACATATTAGAGGAATAGCCAGCACAGTGGAATGAGAAAAAAATTAGAGAACTGAACTGACACTACCTGACTTCAAGACTTATTATAAAGCTATTATAATCAAGAAAGTGACCTACTGACAAAACCATAGACAAATAGAAGAATAGAATAGAATAAAAAGCCCGTAAGTAAACCTATACAAATGTGGTCAACTTAATTGACAATGGAGCAAAGATAGTCTTTCAACAAATGCTGTTAGAACAACTGAACATCAACATGCAAGGAAAAAAATGTAGACACAGACCTTATCTTTCTCAGATTTAATTAAAAATGGATCCCTGACCTAAATGTAAAATGTAAAACTGTAAAACTCCTAAAAGATAACATAGGAGAAAATGTAGGAGAACTTGGGTTTGGTGATGTCTTTATAGATACAACATCAAAAGCACCATCCATGAAAGAAAATTTTGGTAAATTAGACTTAATTAAAGTAATAAAATTTTTTTCTTTGTGAAAGCCACTGCTATGAGAATGAAAAAACAAGCAAAAGACTGGGAGAAAATCTTTGCAAAACATACATCTGATAATGAATTATTCTTCAAAATATACAAATTCAACAATAATTTTAAAAAACAACCTATTTTTTAAAATGGCCAATAAAGTGATTTCAGAAATATGAGGCCTTGGACATTTCTTCCTTCCATGGATACAATGATTCTACAAGAAAATACACTTGTGAAATATCCATAAACTAACTGCAGCTCTCCTGCATCCTGGCAAGATTGAAACAAGTCACAATGAAGTTGGTAGG
Source organism: Orcinus orca (assembly GCF_937001465.1). Taxonomy (NCBI): domain Eukaryota; kingdom Metazoa; phylum Chordata; class Mammalia; order Artiodactyla; family Delphinidae; genus Orcinus; species Orcinus orca. The sequence continues at coordinate 76,643,774 of NC_064580.1, forward strand.
AGAAATTGGGATTCTTTCCCACCAAGGGCCCTTCCCCTGCTGCAGCACCATATGACGGGGAGAAAACCTCCAGCTCACAGCTCTTCTCTGTGGAGGGAAGGGAAGGATGAGACCACACATCTAACACTTCGATTCTTCTGGGGGCTGTCTGAAGAACTGACTTCTGTCTCATGTGCTTTGGATGGCTGACAGGACCAGCATACTATAGATTCACAGGACTACTTAGAACAAAGAGTACAATTAGAAAGAGCAAGCTAACACACACCACAGACCCACTCTTCATTTCAGTGCAAACTGAGTGAGTAGAACAAATGCAGCTCCCAGCTTCATCCTGGGAAGGAAAGAAAGGATCAGACCATAGGTCCAATGCTCTGATTCTTGGGGGATGCTGTTGTAAACACTAGCTAATCTCTCCTAACTTGGATTGTTGACAGGACTCAGCATAGCATATCTTTATGGTGGTACTGAAAATAGAATGTGTTTTGAGATTGCCATCTCAAACACCACATTCTACAGCCACATTCCACAGGTTCAATGCAAATTAAATGGGCAGAAAAAATTCAGGTCTCAGATTCTCCCTTGTGAAAGAAGGAAGGATTGGACCTTACATCCAATGGACTGAATATACTGGGGTCTGCCCATGGCACTAGTATCTGTTTTACCTGTCTTAGAGTGCTAACAGGGCTCTGCATGTTCTAGAAGACTGGAGGTCTCTGAGAGCAAAGTTGGCAGTTTGATCTAGCACAAAGTTTTGAGGGACCAGAGTGATTGGTAAGGATCCTCTCCTGCATGAATCTTGTCTATGAAGACTGAGAGAGGTAGCTGTTTTGTCTAGTTCAGAGACACCAATACAAAGAATCAAGGAGAATGAATAAACAGGAAAATATGTTCCAAACAAAGGAACAAGACAAATGTCTAAGCATGAACTTTAATGAGGTGGAGTTATGTAATTTAACTCAGAGAAAATTTAAACAACCATTAAAATTTGATCAATGAGTTCATGAGAACAATGCATGAACAAAGTAAGTATTTCAACAAAGTGATAGAAAATATAAAAAATATCAAAGAGAAATAATAGAGCTGAAGAACACTATAATTGAACTGAAAAATTTACTACATGGATTCAACGTCAGACAAGATCAGTCAGGGAAAGAATCAGCAAACTCAAAGAAAGGTTATTGGAAATCATCCTATCAGAGGAGAAAAATGAAAAAAGAATGCAAAAGAAAACAGGATGTTTAAGAGACTTTGGGAAACCTACAAGCAGACCAGTATTCATATTATGGAATCCTAGAAGGAGAATTAAGAGAGAAAAGGACAGAAGTTTTACTGAAAGAAATACTGAATGAAAACTTCCCAAATCTCGGGAAGGAAATGGACATGCAGATCCAGGAAGTTCAACAAATGAGCAATAAGATGAACCAAAAGAATTACACATTGAGACACTTTATAATTAAGCTAGCAAAAGTCAAAGACAAAGAGACAATTTTGAAAACAGCAAGGAAAAGCAAATTGCCATGTAAAAGGACACTTTTATAAGGCTATCAGTAGACTTCTCATCAGGAATATTGCAGGCCAGAAAAGAGTAGGATAATATATTCAAAATGCAGAAAGAAAAAAATCCAGCCAATAATACAAAGCCTGGCAAAACTGTCCTTCAATAATGAAGGAGACATACTTTTTCTGAGAAACAAATGCTGAGGGAGTTCATAACCATTAGACTTACCTTTCCAAGAAATGCTAATGGGAGGTCTTCAAGTTTAAATAAAAGGAGGTTAAACAGCTATATGAAAACATATGAAACCATAAAACTTGTTGGTTAAGGCAAATAAATAGACAAGTAAAGTATAAAGTAGTACTGTAACAGTAGTGAATAGATCACATTTAATTCTAGTATAAAAGAAGAAAATAAGGGGGCTTCCCTGGTGGCGCAGTGGTTGAGAGTCCGCCTGCCGATGCAGGGGACACGGGTTCGTGCTCCGGTCTGGGAGGATCCCACATGCCGCGGAGCGGCTGGGCCCGTGAGCCATGGCCGCTGAGCCTGCGCGTCCGGAGCCTGTGCTCCGCAACGGGAGAGGCCACAACAGTGAGAGGCCCGCATACCACAAAAAAAAAAAAAAAAAAAAAGAAGAAAATAAAAAGTTTTAAAATAACTATAACCATAAAATGGGTTAATGGATACCCAATATAAAAAGACGTAAACTGTGACATCAATAACGTGAAGTATTGTAAGGGAGGAAGTAAAAGTGTCAAGTTTTTTTATGTGATTGAAGTTAAGTTGATATTAGTTTGAAATAGACTGTTATAACTATAAGCTCTTTTATGAATGCTCTATGACAACTACAGGGAAAATATATAGAAAACACTCAAAATAAAGGTGAATCAAAACATATCAATACAATAAATCAAGACTAAAAATGTTAAAAAAAAGGGACAAACATTCTACAAAGCAATCAAAAGTCAATTAACATAATGGTAATAGTAAGTACATCTCTATCCATAATTGCATTAAATGACAATGGATGAAACTTTCAATCAAAAGAAATGGAGTAGCTGAATGAAAAAAATACAGGATCAAGCTATATGTTGTCTATAAAAGACTCACTTTAGATTTAAGGACACAAATCGTCTAAAAGAGAAGGATGAAAAAAATATATTAGATGCAAATGGTAACAACAAAAGAGAGCAAGGGTGGCTATACTTATATCAGATGAAATAGACCTTAAGCTAAAGCTGTCAGAAGAGACAAAGAAGGATATTATATACTGATTAAGATGTCAATTAACCAAAATTTATAACAATTATAAATATATATGCACCAATATCAGAACACCTGGATATATAAAGCAAATATCAATAGAATGCAAGTGAGAAATATACAGCAAAACAATAATAGTTGGAGACTTCAATACCCCACTTTCAGTAATGGATAAAGCATCTTGAGAGGAAATCAATAAAAAGAAATCAGTGGGTTGTAATTAACTGTAATAGAAAGAATATGAAAAACCATATATATGTATGTATGTATGTATATATATAGTTTTTCATATTCTTTTCCATTGTAGATAGTTTTATATATAATTATATATATATAGTTATATATATATATATATATAAAATTGAATCACTTTGTTGTACACCAGAAACTAACACAACATAGTAAATCAACTATACTTCAATAAAAATATATCACTAGGACTCAGCAATACTACAAACCCAGTGGAAATAACAGAACTATCTACAAACCATCACACATAACAGCAACATAGTATACATTTTTTTAAAACACATATGAAATATTCTCCAGGAAATATCATATACAAAGTCACAAAATAGTGTTAACAATTTTCATAAAGTGAAATCATAACAAGTTAGTTTTCCAGCCACAGTGGTATGAAATAAGAAATCAATAAACAGAAGGAACATGGGAAAATGCACATATATCTGGAAATTAAACAAGACACTTCTAAATATCAAATGGGTCAAAGAAGAAATTGAAAGAGAAATCAGAGAAAAATATCATGAGATGAATAAAAATGAAAACACAACATACCAAAACTTACAGGATGCAGCAAAAGATACATGAACCCCAATGTTCATAGCAGCACTATTTACAATAGCCAAGACATGGATGCAACCCACATGCCCATAAGCAGATGATTGGATTAAGAAGATGTGATATATACCACATCATATATATATATATATATATATATATACACACACACACACACACACACACACACAATGGAATATTACTCAGCCATAAAAGGAATGAAGTTCTGCCATTTGCAGTAATATTGATGGACCTAAAGACTATTACTCTTAGTGAAATAAGTCAGAGAAAGACAAACATGCATGATGTCACTTACATGTGGAATCTAAAATGTAATACTAATAAACAGACTCACAGATATAGAAAACAAACTTGTGGTTGTCAAAGGGGAGACTTAAGGGAGAAGGGACAAATTCGGGGTATGAAATTAACAGATACAAACTACTGTATATAAAATCAGACTAGCAATAAGGATATACCACATTGCACAGGGAATTATGGCCATTATCTTTTACTAACTTATAGCAGAGCGTAATCTGCAAAAATTCTGAATCACTATGGTGTATACCTGAAAGTAATATAATATTGTAAATGAAGTATACTTCAATTATAAAAATAAATTAATACGTTAGAGTAAAAAAAAAAGATAGCACAAGGGAACCTTATAATGATGGAACTATCACCACCATAACTGTGGTGATAGCCACACAAATCTGCACATGGGTAAAATTGAATAAACTAAACACACATGCACACAAACAACTGCATGTAAAACTGGTGAAATCTGAATACATTTTGTGGATTATATCAGTCAATATCTACGTTGAGATATTGTACTACTGTTATGTAAGACATCACTATTGGGGGAAACTGGGTAAAAAGATAAAGGAAAACTCTGTATTATTTCTCTCAACTGTATATGAATGTACAACTATCACAAAGACAAATACATGGAGAAAAACAGATAGAAATGAGGAGAGAAATAGTCAAATCTATAATTACAGTTGTAGATTTTAACACTTCCTCTAAAAACTGATAATATTTATACAATATTAAAGAAATAAAACCAGAACATACATTTTGTCAAGAGCACATGAATCATTTAAGAAGTTGGACCTTGGGCTGGTTTACCTAAATATCCATAAATTTCAAAAGTTCAAAGTTGTAATATATCTTTTTTTGCCCTAACATAAATAACTTAGAAACCAATAATTCTAAGATGTCTAGAAAATCCAATTATATTTTAAATCATATAAAAGACTCTTAAATAACCCACAACTTTTTAAGATATCATAAGGGAAATTCAAAAATATTTTGAATTTCTTGATAATGAAAACACATATCAAAATTTGATAGATGTTTAAAGCAGCATTTAAAGGGAAATGTATAGCTTTACATGAAATATTATAAAAGAAGTATTACAAATATTTGATTTAGAGTTCCATCACAAACATCTAAAAAAATAAGAGCAAACTAAACCTAAAATAGTAGAAGGAAAGCAGTAATAGAGATGATAGCAGAAATCAATGAAATATACAAGAAACTAAGAAAATAATCAATGATGAATTTAGTTCTTTCAAAATGAGTAATAAATTTGGAAAAGCAATAGAATTATTCATTCATAAAAAGAGAAAATACATTATCAATATTAGAAATTAAATAGTATGTATCACCATGGACTACACAACATTTAAAATGTTAATAATGGAATACTAAGAATATTATGCAAAAAGAAATTCCTAAAAAATACAACTTACAAACTACCTAAAATGAGTAAATGACCAAAATAATATTTAAGTTTGTATAAAATTGAATTTTTAATTTGAAAATCTTTTCCAAAGTAAATTCCTGGCCTAGATGATTTCACTGATACATTTAATCAACTTATTAAGGGAGAGCTATTAAAGTATTCAAAAAATGCCTTCAAAACTTACAGATGTTGGTACATATCACAACTCCTTTTTTGCTGTGCACACAACCTTGATATCAGTACCTAACAAAGACACCAGTAAAAAACAAATCCACAGGCAAAAATTCTTTATGACCAAACACACAAAAATTTGATCCAAAATTTATAAGCCAAATAGAGCAACATACAAAAGGAACAAATGGTCATATGCCAAAGAAGGATTTATTCTGGAAATTCAAGTTGGGACAAATAAAATCCAACAAATGAAAACCCATTTATAAAATTCACCATATAAACGGATTCAAGGAAGGAAACCAAACACAAAAGTATGAAACTGGACCTCTATTTAACACCATACACAAAAACTAACTGAAAGTGGACTACATAATTAAACATAAGACCTGAAACCATAAAACTCTTAGAAGAAAATATAGGTGGTTAACTCACAGACATAGTCTTAGATTTGAAACCAAAAGAAAAGTCAACAAAGGGAAAAATAAACAAATGAGACTAGATCAAATGAAAAAAAATATGCACAACAAAGGAAATAATCAGCAAGATAAAAGGCAATCTAATAAATGGGAGAAAATATTTGCAAATCATGTATTTGATAAGGGGTTAATATTAAGATTATATAAGGGGCTCATAAAGCTCAACAGAAAACAGATAAACAAATAATCCAATTAAAAAATGGGCAGAGGATCTGAATAGTAAATTTTCCAAAGAAGACATGCAAATGACAACCAGGTATATGAAAAGGTGTTCAACATCACTAATCATCAAGGAAATACAAACCAATATCAAAATGAGCTACCATCTCATACCTGTTTGAATGGCTATTCTCATAAAGGCAATATATAGGAAGAGGAGTCAAGATGGTGGAATAGGAGAGGATGGAAATGGTCACTCCTCACAAATGCATCAAGAATACATCTACAGGGACTTTCCTGGTAGTACAGTGGTTAAGAATCTGCCTGCCAATGCAGGGGATATGGGTTCTATCCCTGGTCCGGGAAGATCACACATGCCTTGGAGCAACTAAACCCATGCACCACAACTACTGAGCCTGTGCTCTAGAGCCCACGCACCAAAATTACTGAAGCTTACGTGCCTAGAGCCCATGCTCTGCAACAAGAAGAGCCACCACAATGAGAAGCCCTCACACCACAACAAAGAGTAGCCACTGTTCGCTGCAACTAGAGTAAACCTGCACCCAACAATGAAGACCCAGTGCAGCCAAAAATAAATAAATAAATATATATTTTAAGTATACATCTACAAATGGAACAATTCTTTTGTAAAGAACCTGCTGAACATTAGCTAAAAACTTTGGAGACCTAAAAGGAAAAGAAAAATCCTGTCACAACTGGATAGGACAAAAGAAAGAAGAAAAAAAGAATCTAAAAAGGGACCAACAACTCTGGTGGGAAGCTGAAGGTATGGGGAGGTCCCTGCACTCAGAAAAACTCCCTCATGGTGGGGAAATCAGCTGGGGCGGGAAAGGACCTACAGGGGATCAAAGGAGAATTCAGCAGACGGTCTGTGGAAGGCAGGACACAGTAAGAACTGCACACATGGTCTACACGGCAGCTCTGTGTACTCATTGCAGTCTGAGTCATGAATCGCCTGTTGTGAAGGGAGGCTGGCTGTTGGAAAGTGGGGTTTGGAGTGCAGACCTGAGAAGGGGACTGATGTTGGCTGTGAAAAGATAGCCTGAATGGACAGGAGTAAGGGGCTCCACCACCAGGAAAGTCTGAGGAAAAGGCCCAGAACACCATAGAAGAAAGGTGTCATTGTTGAGTGACATGCAAGTGGTGAAGCAGCCACTGCAAACCCTTTCCCCACCCACCAGCTTCTTCAGCTTCCATGCGCACTGGGAGGGTCTCCCATCTGAGTGGGCATGTCTGCGCCTCAGACTGGAGTCTCTTCTGTCCTCATGGGTTCCAGGGACTTGAGCACCACCCATACCAAAACTGCCTTGGGAAAGAGCACTTGGTACCCCTGCCTGGGACGAGACTCTACCAATGCTGGCAGGGGATGAGTGCTAAAGCGTGGGGTTGGGAGAATGGATCTGGGGAGAGGAGTGCTGTTGGAAGTGTGGATACAGCAGTGGGAATGGGAATGAGGGGATGCACAGATGGGAATGCGCCTAGAGGAAGTGTGGTCTACCTGAAAAGCAAGGTACCATTGTTGAGAGGCGTGCAGGGGTGGGGTCGTCACACCACCCACACTCCTGCTCCTGCCTTTTCAGGCACTGGGAGGGACTCCCACCAGAGCGAGTGCACCCCAGCCTGTTGCAAATGCCTGCAGATCCCTGCTGCCACAGGCAACTTGCACACAACACAATTGTGGCTGCCATATCTCTCTCCAGCCTGATTGAGTAAGTGTGCCTCAAGCAACCACTGCTTTTGCTTCTACTTGCCTGGGCAAGGGACCGATGCCTGAGGGTGGCCATATGCCAATGTGGGATCAAAATCAAAGCGGAGCTCAAGGGGCAATGTTACTAAGGAAGAGGAACGGAAATCTTTCTGTGCAGGTGCACAAGCCACGGATTAAATCCCTGAGATCAGCTTGGTAAATCCTGCATCTGTGGAATACCTGAATAGACAGTAAGTGTTCCCACAATTGAGACCACTCTAGCCTTTGCAGCAGTGGACTTTGGGGAAAAGTACACATGGGAGTAGGGCCAGGTCAGAGTCTGAGCTAGTCCCAAAGTGCCCACAGCAGGTCCAGAGACCTACCTAGAGGTATTGGAAGGCCTCCTGGGGAGATAGGGATTGGCTCTGGTGCACTGTGGGAGCAAGGACACTGACAGAAGAGGCTCCAGGAAAATATTCTTATTACTATTATTCTTTTTCATTTGTTTTGTTTGTTCAGTTGTTGGCGTTCTTCATTTTATTATTTTTTATCTTTTATTTTAAATTTTTTAATATATATATATATATGTTACATTTTGTAGTTTTGTGGTTTTTTCTTGGTGTTGTTCTTTGTTTTTTATACTATTTTTTATTTTTTTGATTGCTTTTATGCATATATCTTATGTCTTCTTTCATTTTTTGTTTGTTTGCTTTCTGTTTTTATTTTACTTTTTAATTTTTTGTTTTTGTTAGTTTGGTCCTTATTGACTGTTCTCACTTTTGAATTCTATGTTTGTTTACTGTTTGTTTTTTTCTTCTTCTGTGTGTGTGTGTGTGTGTGTGTGTGTGTCATTGCTGCTGTTTGTTTGCTGTTGTTTCTGCTATTTGTCTTGGGTTTTGATTGTCTGTATTCTCTTCTTTTCAATTCATTTCTTTTCTGTCTTTTCTCTGGCTGCACTGTGCAGCTTCCAGGCTCTTGGTTCCTAGCCAGGGGTCAGGCCTGTGTCTCTAGGGTGGAGCACTGAGTCCAAGATGATGGACCACCAGAGAATTCCCGGGCCCAAGGAATATTAATCAGCATGTGACCTCCCAGAAGTATCCATATCAACAAGACCTGGCTCCACACAACTGCCTTCAGGGTCCAGTGCTGAACTAGGCAAGACAGGAACACATCCCCACACAATAGCAGACAGGCTTCTTAAAGTCATAATAAGCTCAGAGACACCCCGAAACACACCACCTACTGTGGCCTGCCCTTCAGAGGGAAAAGACCCAGCACCACCCACCAGAACACAGACACCAGTCCCTCACTCCCGGAAGCCTACACAAGCCCATGGACCAATCTCACTCACCAGGGGGCAGACAACAGAAACAAGAGGAATTATGACACTTCAGCCTGAGGAAAGGAGACCATAAGCACAGTAGGTTAGAAAAAATTAGATGACAGGGAAATAAGTTGCAAACGAAGGACAAAGACAAAATCCAGCAAGACCAAATAAATGAAGGGGAAATAATCAATCTACCTAAAAAAGAATTCAGAGTAATGATAGTAAAGATGACCTAAGATCTCAGAAATAGAATGGAGACACATATTGAGAAGATACAAGAAATGTTTAATAAGAAAATAAAACAATTAAAGAAAAAAATCAGTGATGAGCAACACAACCATGATAATGAAAACTACACTAGAAGGAATCAATAGCAGAATAACTGAAGCAAAAGAACGAATATGTGAGTAGGAGATAGAATGATAGAAATAACTGCTGAAGAGCAGAATAAAGAGAAAAGAATGGTAAGAAATGAGGACAGTCTCAGAGACCTCAGGGACAACACAAAATGCACCAACATTCAAATTAAAGAGCTCCCAGAAGAAGAGGAGAAAGGGAAAGGGCCTGAGAAAATATTTGAAAAGATAGCAGTTGAAAATATCCCTAACATGGGAAAGGAAATAGTCAATCAAATTGAGGAAGCACAGAGAGTCCCATACAGGATAAAGTCAAGGAGAAACATGCTGAGACCCATATTAATCAAACAAAAATTAAATACAAAGAAAAAATATTAAAAGCAACAAAGGAAAAGCAACAAATAAATTAAAAGGGAATCCCCATAGGGTTATCAACTGATTTTTCAGCAGAAACTCTGCAGGTCAGAAGGGAGTGGCAGGACATATCTAAAGTGATGAGACGGAAAAAACTAAAATCAAGATTACTCTACCCAGCAAGGTTCCAATTCAAATTCAATGGAGAAATCAAGAGCTTGATAAACAAGCAAAAGCTAAGAGAATTCAGTACCACCAAACCAGCTTTACAATAAATGCTAAAAAAACTTCTCTAGGCAGGAAGCACAAGAGAAGAAAAAGACCAAGAACAAACCAAAAGCAATTAAGAAAATGGTAATAGGAACATACATATCAATAATTACCTTAAATGTAAATGGATTATGCTCCAACCAAAAGACATAGACTAGCTGAATGGATACAAAAGCAAGACCCTTATATACGCTGTCTACAAGAGACCCACTTTAAACCTAGGGACACATATAGACTGAAAGGGATGGAATGGAAAAAGATATTCCATGCAAATGGAAATCAAAAGTAAACTGGAGTGACAATACACATATCAGACAAGGTCGACTTTAAAATAAAGACTATTATAAGAGACAAGGAAGGACACAGCATAATGATCAATATATCAATCCAAGAAGAAATATAAAAATTGTAAATATGTATGCACCCAACATAGAAACACCTCAATACATAAGGCAAATGCTAACAGCCATAAAAAGGGAAATCAACAGTAACACAATAATAATAGGGGACTTTAACACCCCACATTCACCAATGGGCACATCATCCAAACAGAAAATAAATAAGGAAACACTAGCTTTAAGTGACACAAGAGAACAAATAGAATTAATTGATGTTTCTAGGACATTCCACCTGAAAGTGGCAGAATACACTTTCTTCTCCAGTGCTCCCGGAACATTCTCCAGGGTAGATCATATTCTGGATCAAAAATCAAGCCTTGGTAAAATAGGAAAATTGAAATCATATTAAACACCTTTTCCAATCACAAAGCTATGAGATTAGAAATCAATTAAAGGAAAAAACTGTCAAAACTAAGAACACAATGAGGCAAAACAGTATGCTACTAAATAACCAAGAGATCACTGAAGAAATTAAAGAGAAAATCAAAAATTACCTAGAAACAAATGACAACAAAAACACGATGATCCAAACCTTATGGGATGCGGCAAAAGCTGTTCGAAGAGGGAAGTTTATAACAATACAATCCTACCTCAAGAAACAAGAAAAATCTGAAATAAACAATCTAAACTCACACCTAAAGGCACTAGAGAAGAAGAACAAACAAAACCCAAAGATAGTACAAGGAAGGAAATCATAAAGATCAGAGAAGAAATAAATGAAATAGAAACAAAGAAAACAATAGCAAAGATCAATAAAACTAAAAGCTGGTTCATTGAGAACATAAACAAAATTGATACAACTTTAACCAGACTGATCAAGAAAAAATGGGAGATTACCCAAATCAATAAAATTAGAAATAAAGAATAAGGAGTTAACAACTAACATTCCAGAAATACAAAGGATCATAAGGGACTACTATAAGCAACTATGTGACAAAAATATGGACAATCTGGAAAAAATTGACAAATTCCTATAAAAGTACAACCATTCAAGACTGAACCAGGAAGAAACAGAAACTATGAAAAGACTAATCACAAGTAATGTAATTGAAAGTGTGATTAAAATTATTCCCACAAACTTGAGTCCAGGACCAGATGGCATATCTAGCGAATTCTGTCAAACATTTAGTGAAGACTTAACACTTATCCTTTTCAAGCTCTTCCAAAAAATTGCAGAGGGTGTAACACTCCTAAACTCATTCTACAAGACCACCATCACCCTGTTACCAAAACCAGACAAAAATATCACAGAAAAATAGAAAACTAAAGGCCAATATCACTGATGAACATAGATGTAAAAATCCTCAACAAAATACTAGCAAAACGAATCCAAGAAGACATTAAAAGTATCATACACAATGATCAAGTGGGATTTATCCTAGGTATATAAGGATTTTTCAATACACACATATCAATCAATGTGATACACCATATTAACAAATTGTAGAATAGAAACCATTAAATCATCTCAATAGATGCAGAAAAGGCTTTCAACAAAATTCAACACAGAGTTATAGTAAACTCTCTCAAAAATTTGGGCATAGAGGGAACCTACCTCAACATGATAAAGGCAATATATGACAAACCCACAGCAAACATTATTCTCAATGGTGAAAAACTGAAAGCATTTCCTCTAAGATCAGGAACAAGACAGGGGAGTCCACTGTCACCACTATTATTCAACATAGCTTTGGAAGTCCTAGCCACATCAATCAGAAAAGAAAAAGAAATAAAAGGAATCCAAATTCGAAAATAAGAAGTAAAACTGTCATTTTTTGCAGATGACTTGATACTATACATAGAAAACCCTGAAGATGCCACCAGAAAACTGCTAGAGCTAATCAATGCATTTAGTAAACTCACAGGATACAAAATTAATACACAAAAATCTTCACTCCTATACTCCAACAATGAAAGATAAGAAAGACAAATTAAGGGGAAAAATCCATTTACCACTGCAACAAAAAGAGTAAAATACCTAGAAATAAACCTACTGGAGGATGCAAAAGACTTGTAAACAGAAAACTATAAGATTCTGGTGAAAGAAATCAAAGATGACACAAACAGATGGAGAGATATACCATTTTCATGGACTGGAAGATCAATATTGTGAAAATGACTATACTATCCAAAGCAACAAACAGATTCAATGCAATTCCTATCAAATTATCAATGTCATTTTTTCACAGAACTAGAACAAAATTTTTACAATTTGTAAGGAAGCACAAAAGACCCTGAATAGCCAAAGGAATCTTGATTAAAAAAAAGAGCTGGAGGAATCAGGTTCCCATAATTCAGACTGTATTACAGGGCTATGGTAATTAAGACAGTATGGTACTTACAGAAAAACACAAATATAGATCAATGGAATAGTATAGAAAACCCAGAGATAAACCCATGCACCTATGGTCACCTAATCTATGACAAAGTAGCCAAGACAATACAAAGGAGAAAAACAACCTCTTCAATAAATGGTGCTGGGAAAACTGGACAGCTACATGTAAAAGAATGAAATTAGAACACTCCCTAACACAGTACTCAAAAATAAACTCAAAATGGATTAAAGGCCTAAATATAAGGATAGACACTATAAAACTTTTAGAAGAAAATGTAGGAAGAACACTCTTTGACATAAATCACAGCAAGATCTATTTTGATGCACCTCCTAGATTAATGAAAATAAAAACAAAAATAAACACATCAGGCCTCATTAAACTTAAAAGCTTTTTCACTGCAAAGGAATACATAAACAAGATGAAAAGTCAACCCTCAGAATGGGAGAAAATATTTTCAAATGAAGGAACTGACAAGGGATTAATCTCCAAAATATACAAGCAGCTCATGCTGTTCAATAACAAAAAAAAAAAAAAAACAAAAAAAAAACAAAACAAATAACACAATCCAAAAATGGGCAGAAGATCTAAATGGATATTTCTCCAAGTAACACATACAGATGGCCAACAGACACATGTAAAGATGCTCACCATCACTAATTATTAGAGAAATGTAAATCAAAAGTACAATGAGGTATCATCTCACAACAGTCAGAACGGCCATCATCAAAAAATCTACAAACAACAGATTCTGGAGAGGGTGTGGAGAAAAGGAACTCTCATGCACTGTTGGTAGGAATGTAAATTGATACAGCCCCTATGGAGAACAGTATGAAGGTTCCTTAAAAAACTAAAAATAGAACCACCACATGACCCAACAATCCCACTAATGGGCATAAACTCAGAGAAAACCATAATTGAAGAAGACACATGCACCCCAATATTGATTGCAGCACTATTTACAATAGCCAGGACATGGAAGCAACCTAAATGTCCATGAACAGAACAATGGATAAAGAATATGTCATACATATATACAATGGAATATTACTCAGCCAAAAAGGAACCAAATTGGGTCATTTGTAGAGACGTGGATGGACCAATAGAGTGTCATACAGCATGTAGTAAGTCAGAAAGAGCCAAACACATATTTTATATTAACATATATATGTGGAATCTAGAAAAATGTTATAGATGATCTTATTTGCAAAACAGAAATAGAGACACAGACGTAGAGAACAAATGTATGGATACCAAGGGGGAAAGTGGGCGTGGGATGAATTGGGAGATTGAGATTTACACATATACACTATTGATACTATGTATAAAATAGTTAACTAATGAGAGTATACTGTATAGCACAGGGAGCTCTATTTAATGTACTGTGGTGACCTACATGATAAGGACATCCAAATAGAGTGGATATATGTTTACATATAGATGATTCATTTTTCTGTACAGTAGAAACTAACACAACACTTTAAAGAAATTATACTATAATAAAATTTAATTTTTAAAAAAGGAAGAAATAACATCTATTGTCTAGGATATGAAGAAAAGTATATGCTTATGCATTTTGGTGAGAATGTAAATTTGTGCAACCACTATGGAAAACATTATGGTGGTTCCTCTAAAAACAAAATGTAAATTATCATATGATCCAGTAACTCCACGTCTGGATATTTATCCAAAGCATATAAAAACACTAACTTGAAAAGATATATGTTCATTTCCTCACCCTTGTTAGAATGACTATCATCAAGAAGACAAGAGATAACAAGTGTTAGCAAGGCTGTGGATAAAATGGAACGCCTGTGAACTTTTGGTGGGAATGCAAATTTATTCAACCTTTATAAAAACAGGATTGTGGGTTCTCAAAAAGCTGAACATATAATTGCCATAAGATCCAGGATTTCCATTTCTGGGTATACATCCAAATTAAATGAAAACAGGATTTTGAAGTGGTATATGCACTCCCCTGTTTATTGCAGCACTATTCTCAATTACCAAGATATAAAAACAATCAGAGTATCAGTCAACCGATGAATGGAAATAGAAACAAACAGATAGATAGATAGATAGATGATAATTTTATTTAGATCTGAGAAAGAAGGACATCCTGCCATTTGCAACAGCATGAATAGACCTTAGGGACATTATGCTAGTGAGATAAGTCAGAAAGAGAAAGACAATTACTGCATGGTATCACTTATATGTGGAATCTAAAGAAGCTGAACATGCCCAGTGAAGAATGGTAGGGACCAGTGGCTGGGGGTGGCACAGTTGGGAAGATGTTGGTGAAAGGGTACAAATTTCCACCTAGAAAATAAGAGCTAATGCACAGCACTGTGATTATAGATAATAATACCATGTTATATACTTCAAAGTTTCTAAGACACTAGGTCTTAAATGTTCTCAGCACAAAAAAGAAATGGTAATTTTGGGACATAATGGAGTTGTTGGCTAATGCTACAGTGGTAATAATGTTACGATATATAAATGTATAAAATCAACATGTCATATACCTCAAAATTACACAATGTTACACATCAATTATATTAATAAAAATGTCATAACAATATGACTGAAGAGATTAAGGATGTTGAATAGGCATCAAATAAAACTTGAGGAGTTATATCAGTGAAATGGCTGACTGTAGAAGTCCCAACACTCATAGACCCACAAAAGCCTATAAGTATCACAGTTCCAGATTTCAAACAATACTACAAAACCATAGTAATAAAAACAGTATGGTACTGGCATAAAGATAGATATAGTGATCAGTCAAACAGAACAGAGAGCACAGATTTAAATCCCAGCATATATGGTCCACTAATATTCAAAAAGGGAGCCAAGGACATCCAATGGGAAAAGGATAGTGTCTTCAACAAGTGGTGCTGGGAAAATTAGAGAAACACATGCAGAACAATGAAATTGGACCCCTTATCTCACACCACTTACAAAATAATTAACTCAGAATGGATCAAGGGCTTAAACGTAAGACCTGATACCATAAAACTCCTAGAAGAAAACTTAGGGGAAGAAAATTATTGATGTTTGTCTTGGCAATGATATTTTGGACATGACACCAAAAGCACAAACAATAAAAACAAAAATCAACAAATGGGACTACATCAAACTCAAAAGCTTCTGCCCAGAGACAGGAACAGTTAACAAAATGAAAATACAACATATAGTATGGGAGAAAATTTGTGCAGATCGTATATCAGATAAGGGGTTAATATCCAAAATATATAAAGAACTCATATAACTCAATAACAAAATATCAACAATCTGATTTTAAAATGGGAAAAAGAAGTAAGTCAACATTTTTCTAAAGAGAACATCAAAATGAGCAACAAACAGAGGAAAAGATGCTCAACATCATTAATAATCAGGGAAATGCAAATCATAGCCACAATGAGAATAGCTATCATCAAGGAGACAAGGCACAACAGGTGCTGGCAAGGATAACATAAAAGAGAACACTTATACACTGTTGGTGGGGATGTAAATTGGTCCAACCACTTTTGAAAACCATATGGAGGTTCCTCAAAAAATTAAAAATAGATCTACCACATGATCTAACAATTTCACTTCTGGGTATATATACAAAGGAAATGAAAAGAGGATTTTGACAAGATATATGCATTCCCATGTTTATCACAGCAATATTTACAATAGCCAAATTATTGAAATAACCCAAATGCCCATCAATGGATAAATGGATAGAAAGAAGTGATACATATACACAATTATATATTATTCAGCCATGAGGAAGGAGAATATCCCACCATTTGCAACAACATAAATGAACCCTGAGCACATTATGCTAAGCAAGATTAGTCACACTGACAAAGAAAATACTGCATGATATCACTTATATGTGGAATCTAAAAAAGTCAAAAATATAAAAAACAGAGTAAAATGGTGGTACCAGAGTATTGTTGGAGGCAGAGAGGGAGGATAAGATTGATGGTGCTTAAAGTACAAACTTGTAATGGGTGGTAAATAAGCCACAAAAATCTAATGCACAGTATAATAAAAATAGAGAGTAATATTATATATATAATGTGATAAATACTGTGACAACAGCAATCAAGTTATAATATATAAATTGATCAAAGTAAAATGCTGTATACCTTAAGCTTACAAAATGTTACATTTTGTAACAAATTTATTCAATAAAAATATTGATGTATTCATATAGGTGTGTGGTTTTAACGAGATTGATTAAGCTTTAAAATTAGTGATAAACATTAGCAACACATTCATTAATAACTGAATTAATTTGAAATAAGTGTAGCCAATATTCTGAATAGATGAGTCCTTATCCAAACGAAAATGCACACCTCTTTTTTCTCTCTATTGAACAGTTAAAAAGAAATATATTTTCCTTTGGAAAACAGTTGCATCCTCTCTCTCCTACAAATTATGTCACTAACGATAAAAACAAATAAGTTCAATTAATCAATAACAAGTTATCAGGCATTAATATTATTTCCAATGATTTAAGAGAGGCAAAAAGATATTTACAAAATTATTGTCTAGTTTTATGCTAACTCAAGTTGACTTTGTCTGCATAGCTCTATGGAAATTGGAATAATTAGAAATGTATGTAAAAAATTGAGGATGAGGTTCCAGGGCTTCTAAAAGTAATTCTAGGTCCTATAGGAAATGAAGTCATAATTTTTAATATCTTTATTTATTAACAAGAATAAAATAGTTTCCTTTTCTTGGAGTGGCCTTATCTGACTTTGTTATCAGGGTAATTCTGGCATCATAAAATCATTTTGAAAATGTAGCATCTTCTTCAATTTTTGGAAGAGTTTGAGAAGGATTGGCATTAATTCTCTTTAAATGTTTGGTAGAATAAAGTATTGAAGATGTTTGATGATGGGCTTTTGTCTTTGTTGCAACGTTTGTGATTACTGATTCAATCTCCTCACTGGTCATAAGACTACTCAGACTTTTTTCCTTCATGATTCAGTCTTGATAGTTTTTTTGTTTCTTCCAGTTTATCCATTTCTTCTAGATTGTCCAAGTTGTTATAACGTCTTCTCTTTTATAATTTTATTTACTTGAGTCTTCTCCCTTTTCTTGGTAAGTCTGGCTAAAGTTTGTCAATTTTGTTTATATTTTCAAAAAACTAAGTCTTATTTTCTTTGATATTTTCTATCATTTTTGATTCCCTATTTTATTTATTTCTGCTCTGATTTTTCCTTCCTTTTGTTAACTTTAGACTTAGTTCATTCTTTTTCTATTAACTTGAGTTGTATAGTTAAGTAGTTTATTTGGGTTTTTTTTAAAATGTAGACATTTATTGCCATAAACTGTCTTAGCACTACTTTTGCAACATCCCATAAATTTTGGTATATCTGTTTCCATTTTCAGTTATTTGAAGATGTTACCCATTGTTCAGGATTGTGAGTTTTAATTTTGACATAACATATGAATTTTATAGTTTTATCCCTGTTATTTATTTCTACTCTCACCCCACTGTGTTTAGAAAAGATACTTGATATGACCTCAGTCTTCTTAAATTGTCTAAAATTTGTTTCGTGACTTAAGATCTATCCTAGAGAATGTTCCATGTGCACTTGAGAAGAATGTATATTCTGCTGCCTTTGGATGGAAACTTCTATAGATGTCTGTTAGGTTCATTTGGTCTAACTTATAGTTCAACTCCAATGTACCTTGATTGATTTTCTGTCTGGATGATATATCCATTGTTCAAAGTGGGGGTGTTAAAGTTTCAATCCATTATTGCATTATTATCTATTGCTCCCTTCAGATGTGTTAGATTTTGCTTAATATATTTAGATGCTTCAGTCACAGAGGTGTGTGTGTGTGTGTATGCATACCATACATATATACATATATATGTATATATATATATACATACACACACACACATATTTACAATTGTTATATTCTCTTGTTTTTGACATTATCATTATATAATGATAATGTTTTTGACATTATCATTATATAATGACATTATTTGTCTCGTTACAGTTTTTGACTTCAAGTCTATTTTTATGATATAAGTATAGCTTACCCCTGCTCTCTTTTGTGTTCCATTGTGTGAAATATCTTTATTATCTATTTACTATAAGCATATGTGTGTCCTTGAAATTGAAATTAGTATCTTGTAGGCAGCATATAGTTGGGTCCTGTTTTTTTATAAACCACACAGCCACTTTATGCCATTTGATTGGAGAATATAATTCATTTATATTTAACATAATTATTGATAGGTAAGGAATTACTCTTGCTGTCTCACTGTTTTCTGGCTATTTGTAGATTTCTTTTCCTTTCTCATATCTTGCTGTCTTTCTTAGTGAATTTATGAGCTTCTGTGGTGGTATGACTTGATTCAACATATGAATTTGGGGGCAATGTGAATAATCTTTCTATAATAGTCTTATAGCTTTCCCTCCCTCATTTTCTCTCTTACTGTCCACCCTTGTATTTAGTTGTTTTTTCCAAAGTGACACAGTTTAATTGTCTAATCTTTTTTGGTACAATTTACAGATATTTTATTTGTGGTCACCACGAGGATTACAAAAAAAATCTTAAAATATAACAGTCTATTTTAAACTGATAACAATTCAATTTCATACAAAAAATTCTACCTCTTTAGAGCTCTCCATCCCCTACACACTTTATGCTATTGATGTTACACATTACCTCTTTTCATATTATGTACTTATTAATGTAGATTTATAGTTTTTATGCTTTTGTCTTTTAAACCCTTAAAAAATTAAAAGTTGAGTTATAAACCAGAAGAACAATAACAAATTTTACATTTTTCCAAATATTTACTTTTACTGTATTTGAGTTACTGTCTATTGTCCTCTTGTTTCAACTCAAAAGACATATTTTAGCATTTCTTGTATGAGGAGTATAGTGGTAATGTCCCTCAGCTTTTATCTGGGAATGTCTTCATTTCTCCTTCATTCTTAAAGGTCAGTGTTGCCAAATGCAGTACTCTCAGCTGACACATTTTCTTTCAGTACTTTAAATATATCATCCCATTACCTTTGGCCTGCAAGATTTCTGCTGGGAAATCCCCTGATAACATTATAAAGGCTCCCTTTTACACGAAGAGTTTTCTATTGCTGCCTGCAAGATTTCCTATTTGTCTTTGACAGCTTAAGTATAGTGTTTCTCAGCGTGATTCTCTTTGTTTTTATCTTACTTGTTAATTGAGCTTCCTGTATTTGAATATTCATTTCTTTCTCTAATTTGAGAAGTTTTCAGCCATTATTTCTTTAGATAATATATCTCTGTCTCTCTTATCCTTCTAGAACTCTAATAATACATATATTGATCTTCATGAGGTGTTCAATAAGTTCCTTGGGCTTTGTTCATTTTTCTTCTTGTCCGTTAAACTTGATAATTACAAGTGACCTGTCTTCAAGTTTTCTGAAACTTTTTTTTACATGATCTTCTGTAGAACATTTTTCAACTTTTCAATTCAATTATTGAATTTTTCAGCTTCAGAATTAATGTTCGGACTTTTTAAAAATAATTTTTTACCTTTGTTGATATTCTCATTTTGTTTATAATTTGTTTTCCTTACTTTTTCTAGTCGTGTGTCTGTGTTATTTTTTAGCTCATTGACTTTATTTAACTCAAAATTTCATTTTTCTTAAAGGTTGGTTTCTGGAGATTTATTTTGTTCATTTTAATGGGTGGATGTCCCTGTTTGTTTGTATGACTTGTGAAATTTTATTGAGATTTGGACAATTGAAAGATCCGCCACTTCTCCCAGTCTTTTTGGATTGGCTTCATCCAGCCAACTCACTAATCAGTGAATTGAGCCGAATCATAGCCGTTCACTAATCAGCGCAGTGTAAATAGTCCTCTCAAACATTTTCTGGGGATAGATCTTCCCTAGCCCTGTGTGTGGATGTTTTCATTACAGTTCTCATGTAAAGAATTCTGCTTTTAACTGTCTTGATTTCCGTATATGTTTCACTTTGGCATATTCTCAGAAGACTCAGATTTCTTTTGTATTCCTTTGCCCATGATATCTGCCCTCAGACACCATGGGACTAAAGACCTTCTACAGCTCTACTGCACCATGCTGCCTGTCATTGTTTTCAGTGGTCTTCAATCTGATATCCAAACCATGCCACTGTTCCCATTAGTGCTCTGAATCTGAGAGGTGATTTCCTTAATAAGCCCCCAGACAAATAGAATTGCAAGTAAGTTCCAGTCTTTATCGTCTTTCCAAGGAAGGTATCTGGAATTGGGCAGTCTTTTCTCAACCACACATGAACTGCCAAAGAAGGTGTGGAGCCATGGCAAGTACAAGGCTATGAAATTTCCTACTGTCTTTTATATGGCTTTGTTTTGAAAACTAAATGTGAAAAAGACAGGCTAAATCAATTATACTTCTAGACATGGTAAGAACTTTTATTTACTATCATATGAGACTTGTTTATTTTTATTTTTTTAACATCTTTATTGGAGTATAATTGCTTTACAACAGTGTGTTAGTTTCTGTTTTATAACAAAGTGAATCAGTTATACATATACATATGTTCCCATATCTCTTCCCTCTTGTGTCTCCCTCCCTCCCACCCTCCCTATTCCACCACTCTAAGTGGTCATAAAACACCAAGCTGATCTCCCTGTGCTATGCGGCTTCTTCCCACTAGCTACTTATTGTACATTCGGTAGTGTATATATGTCCATGCCACTCTCGCACTTTGTCACAGCTTACCCTTCCCCCTACCCATATCCTCAAGTCCATTCTCTAGTAGGTCTGTGTCTTTATTACCAAGACTTGTTTATTTTAATGGTTCCACCAGCAAGCTTTAAACTTTAAACTTAATCATTGCATTACCTAAATTATTATTTATAATTATGAACCCAAGCATATACTTCTCATACCAAATATTTGAAAGATAATTGTAGTTACAGCTTTTGTTGATGTAAAGTACTTCACATCACAACTTCTCAGAAATTTTGCATGAAAAATGTTTTATGTACACATGCACTTACACACTCCAAGAAGAAGGAACTTATTTCCTTTTCATTTTTTCTTATCTAATTATCCTGTAAAAAATTTCATGGTTGATATCTCTTTGTTTTTCTTTAAAATCTATTAAAGTTAGAAAAAAGAATGAGAATTACAAAAGACATTAACCACAAAAATAAAAATATATTAATTCTGTACATCAAATTTGTCTGATTATAATGATGGATGAAATTTCAAAAATGCGTTAAGAGCTTAAAGACTCACAATCCAAAAAGCCTAATTTCCTACTGTACAGTCTCCATGCATCTTCTGGATCTCTCAATTAATTTTTGAAATAGACAAAAGAATTGTAGAAGGCTATGGTGTTTAGTGGTTATATGGTTGATAGTGAATTTTCTTAAAGGAAGTGCTTTGTTTGCAGACTGAAAGTAGGTGTTTCTCTTATATCATATTCCAACCATTTTATGTCTATAAAATAACACACAAAACAGATGAAGAAAGCCAAAACACCTTTTTCTTGTTTTTAATCATTTTTTAGAAGGACACCATCCTGGGATAAAAAAAGGCAAAATTTCTGCCATCTCTAATTTTTGTCACTTGCCTGGTTTTTGTTTTTTTGTAGATAGAAAATATCATCATCAAAAGCAGTTTATACTAGGGCTTTAAAGCTCAGAATCCCATTAGGACCATATTTTCTGATTCAGCCCATATTTTACAATATTCTGTCTTTCTTCTCAACCATAATGGAGAATATAAAATTTATTATTTCTTGAGTGTTTTGGCTTCTCTTTCTAACTACATTGGCTTGAGTCTTTTGATCATTTCATTGTTGACTGGTAACTCCATCGAAGTAACAGGAAAGTAAGCACTTTCAATAGTACATGGTTTAATTAATAATATGTAAACTCTGATACTACTATATAGTAAGCTAATATTAACTAATTATACACTATGGGTGAAACAGTGTGAGAAAGGCTCAAAGAGATTTGATGTGAACCATGATCTCAAGGAGCTAAAACTAAGTTGGAAATATAAGGCATCAAAATAAGTATCTACCGTCTAAGGGGGGAAGTGGTAAGTGTCCCATGTTGATTACCTATAGGGAGGGGAATAATTATAACATCAAAGAATAGAATTAAACTAGCAGGAGTGTATTGAAATCAGTGGCAAAACAGCATCTGAATGAAAGCGGCTGAAGTAATGGTTCTCAAACTTGAGTGTGTATAAGAGCCACCTGGGTATATTGTTAAAACTATATATATTCCCAGGTCTCACACCCAGGTCTTCTGATTCAGTTGCATTGTGCTAAGACCTGAGGAACTGCATTTTTACAAAAATCCCAGGAAATTATGAGAAACATGAACCCTTTTAAAATAAAAGAACATATAACACCATCACAATATTGCTAATAGTAGTTTCACACATTGAATCAATTAATCTGGAAATGGCCTCATGTTTCTGTAGCACAGTGGTTATCATATTTGTCTGACACTGGCCTTATGTTCATTATCTCATTTAATCCTCAGAATTATGCTAAAAGATAAGGACCATTACTACCTCAATTTATAAATGAGGAAAATGAGGCACAGAAAGGATAATTTATGCAAAGTTTGGAAGTCAGTAACCAGTGGAGCTGGAATTTAAATACAGGCAGGTCTACACCAGAGCACATACTTTTAATCCCTTGCCATTACTGTCTTCTTCACTGCTATTTTTCAACACCCTTTCCAAATACTGGGTACAAAATGCACTGTAACAAGCTTATGGGAATAGATATGGGTTGGATGATATCCTATGATCAGGAAACACAAATGACTTAATTCAGGCATATAGACTATATTCCACATTTTCTGAAGACCCTTTGTGTCTACACAGTATTATTGGATTTGCCTTTTTTGACTGAATTTTCTGATCACAATCAGATAATTTATTTGTTATCAACTACCCCATACGACTAGGTAGAAAGAATTTTGAAACACTTCTCTTTACTCTCCTGTCACTTCAGTTTCTGTAAGTTCAGCGGAGGTTGGGAAGAAAGTGCTGAACTATCAGGTGTCAGAGTCGCTGATTAAAGCAACTAGCCAAAATGAAATCACTTCCTGTGATGTTATAAGCAAGAGTCTAAAACTGGAGGAAATGCAGGCTCCTCCTGTTTCATTTTTCCCAGTGGAGTGGTGCACTGGTTGATATCAGGTAGATCAGCATAGATGGGGTGGTTGTCTCACTGCTGAAGGAGCCCTGAACAAAAGGCTTCAGGAGTTTTAGGGACTCTGGGCTCAAGGGAGAGTGAAGGTTAAGAGGAAAATTCTAGGAGTCGAAGATTACTGGATACTGACTGAATCGGAGTGGGGAAAATTGTCTTCAAATTTTTCCCCTCATTAACCTATAAGGAGATCTATGCAGAGACACCTGAAGAGGACTTCAACCTAATCCTCAGATAAAGAGACCTGGAATAAAGGCACCTGGGTTAAAAATGTAAATATATGAAAGAACATGACCAGCAAAGGACACCTGAGCCCTTGGTTGCAACTCACTTCAGAAACTACAATGCACTGGCTGTACACTAAGTCTGCTATGGAGAGGGTAGCTTCCCCCATGAGGCCTGTCAGATAAAGCATTTGTAATTGCCTATGGTTAGAGCTGACAAATTACACATCGGTATTTAACCAAAAGCCAAACTTCAGTTTCTGCCCTTGTGTCATTTTGTCATTTTGGTGCGTTCCTATTACTAGAGAGTTTTAAAAATTACTTACAAAACTTTGCATATACTAAAAATGATTGTCTTACCTAAATTCTATGGATTTATGTCTAATTTATTTGTTGTTATTGAAGGCTTGTAATAATCCATTGAAAATGGTCTCAACAGGCTATGTAAACGAGAATTGTTTGTATTGTTATTTATTACTAGATTTTTTTTTCTGAAAGGAATTTTTGGCTTGAAATATAAATGAATAGTTCAATTTACTTGTAAAATGCAAGCAATAATTCTTGAGTAGGTGAAAAGATGCAAATAGGGAGAAATGCTGTATTTATGATTTAGCTGCTTGCTATTGGTAAAATACTGTTGATCAAGAATTCTGAAAGCTACAAATAAAATGAACCTGAGTCTATACCAAGTGCTGCAGTTAAACATTGTCCAGTTATTTTACTTATTATTACAGAGTAGATGTCATTATCATTAGCATCACTCAGTCTTCATCTTCTCTGAGCAAGAGACGTATAGTTTATAGCATACATTTACAGATGCATTTGATTTAGGTGCTATATGAAAGTGGAAGAGTCAATGTGATGTGTCTGTCTACCATTGCTGACAGTTGCATAGCAAAAAGTAGAGCATGAATTGTTTGGGTCAAAGTAATAGGAATGAAAAATCAAACAGGTGAATTATCCAAATTCCATGTACAAGTTATCTGTAAGTATAATATAGCAGGAGAAGAATTTAAATAGCGTCCCTCATATTCATAGTAACCTGAATCATTATATAAAGTAATAAAAATATATTGGCAGTGTATTGATTATGTGGGCAAAGAGAAGAGTAATTTTGTCTTCTTAAGTTGATTAATAACAACCTTGGAGGTTAGGATGAGAGGAATAAATAAAATTAAAATAGGAGATAAGTGAAAATCTGGTGATGGTTCTTTCTCATATATATATAAATAATGCTTTTTAAAAGACTTGAATATTTCAGATAAAGAATAATATTTCACTGTACCTAATAGAATATTATAGGAGTAGATTACCAGAACATACAGGAAGATTAAGCATGAAAAGATAACCAGCAAGCAATTATATCAATATACAATCTTATATATCCTAAAATACTAATATTTTAGTTTATGCCATCATTTCTTTTTATACCAGGAATATTGCCCATGAGTTTGACAAAGATCAGAAGAGCCATTACTACATAGGTGGTTTGTGGAAAATTTTATGGAGTCTGTGACCTTGATCGCTTATCAGAAAAGCAGATCTTGCATTCCTAATAGCCTTGCAAACACAAGCCTTCGTAACCTTGTTCTTAAAGTGGATCAACACTTACAACTTCCACCAGACTGACACACTAGATAGTCATGGGTTTTTCTCTGGTAAAATGTATTGAAAAATAAGCATTTTACACAATTTTGTTCTTATAATTTGCATTATGTTCTAAACTTATTTTGGAATTGAACACATAATCCTTAAGCTTACAAGTGAGAAGTTAATCACAAATTATCTATGTGAATTAAACAAATAGGAAGGCTTTTGGAAGACTTTTTTCAGGGGGTGAGGAGAATGCAAAATATTGACCTTGCTCATAAATTAATCATATAAGTAAATATTTATTATTTTATTTTTGTAATTAGTGATGACTGATTTCTGTATGTGAAGCATAATTTCTATACACTATATATGAGCTATCTTATTTGATCCTAACAACAACCCTGTGATATAGACATAATCACTTTCCCCATTCTAAGAGCTGAAGACACTGATGCAGAGAATGATTAAGTCAGGGTCACACAAGTGATAAGTAGGAAGTTAGGAGCCAAAAGCTGAGATTTTTATTCCAGAGCCTGTGCTTTTAATTATTACACTAAATGTAAGAGGAAATGATTGTTTCAGAAAAATGAACACTATAGAGGAGCAGAAAGAGGAGAGGGATTTAGTGTGGTATATACCTTGCTTGCTGTCTTGACAGCAGTTTCTGTACATTTGAATCAAGAATAATAAAAAATAAACACAGTAGCTATGAATCACAATTTCTCCTGGAGCAAAGAGAATTATCAAGATAAGTGAATATGTAACAAAGATTTTTGATCATTCAAAATAAACATGATCTTGTTTTATATTTATAAATCTCAGCAAATGTGAGTTTATGTTAGTGAATATACTATCACTGATGGTTGGATAATATTCATTGACTGGATTGCACATAGAAACAAATTTAAATCTTATGAAAGTGTTTACACATTTTAATACTTATTTCCTCTCAAAACTTAAAAAACAACTGGTCTTTTTATAAAATAAAATAATCCTCATCATTATTTTGCCTTCTGTATCAATTAGGCAAGCATGAATTTGAAATTACCTTTTTAAATTGCTGAAATCTATAAGATTTAGAAAATATTCATTTTTCATATTGTGCAAAATATCACTGCTAGATACTGTAGATATTTGATGCATTAGGAAGTAATAATATTTTCATTTAATTGAAAAGGTTTTAATCATTTTAAATGAATTATACTTATTTAATATAGTTATCTAATGCAAAGACTCAACTATATTCAAGTAGATGAATGCATGTTAGTAGGTGACTAGATGTTTCATACAGAACAGAAATATTCAGTTTCTGTAAATACAATGATGTTTCAGGCATTATGCTTTTTTTTTAATTTTATTTTTTTATACAGCAGGTTCTTATTAATTATCTATTTTATACATATTAGTGTATATATGTCAATCCCAATCACCCAATTCATGCCACCACCACCACCCCCACCCTTTCCCCCTTTGGGGTCCATATGTTTGTTCTCTACATCTGTGTCTCTAATTTTGCCTTACAAACAGGTTCATCTGTACCATTTTTCTAGATTTCATATATATGTGTTAATAGATGTTTGCTTTTCTCTTTCTGACTTACTTCACTCTGTATGACAGTCTTAAGGTCCATCCACGTCCCTACAAATGACCCAATTTCATTCCTTTTTATGACTAATATTCTATTATATATATGTACCACATCTTCCCAATCCATTCGTCTGTCGATGGGCATTTAGGTTGCTTCCATGACCTGGCTATTGTAAATAGTGCTGCAATGAACATTGGCGTGCATGTGTCTTTTTGAATTATGGTTTTCTCTGGGTATATGCCCAGTAGTGGGATTGCTAGGTCATATGGTAATTCTATTTTTAGTTTTTAAGGAACCCCCATACTGTTCTCCATAGTGGCTGTATCAATTTACATTTCCACCAACAGTGCAAGAAGGTTCCCATTTCCCCACACCCTCTCCAGCATTTGTTGTTTGTAGATTTTCTGATGATGCCCATTGTAACTGTTGAGAGTTGATACCTCATTGTAGTTTTGATTTACATTTCTCTAATAATTAGTGATGCTGAGCAGCTTTTCATGTGCCTCTGACCATCGGTATGTCTTCTTTGGAGATATGTCTATTTAGGTCTTCTGTCAATTTTTTGATTGGGTTTCTTTTTTTAATATTGAGCTGCATGAACTGTTTATATATTTTGGAAGCTAATCCTTTGTCAGTTGATTCGTTTGCAAATATTTTCTCCAATTCTGAGAAGAGCCTTTTCATATTGTTTATAGTTTCCTTTTCTGTGTAAGTTTTTTTTTATTTTTAACATGTTTATTGGAATATAATCACTTGACAATGTTGTGATAGTTTCTGCTGTAAAACAAAGTGAATCAGCTATATGTATACATATATCTCCATATACCCTCCATCTTGCCCTTCCCTCCAACCCTCCCTATACCACCCCTCTGATGGCCACAAAACATGCAGCTGATCTCCCTGTGCTATGCAGCTGCTTTCCAGTAGCTATCTATTTTACAATTAGGTCCCATTTGTTTATTTTTGTTTTTATTTCCATTACTCTAGGATGTGGGTCAAAAAATATCTTGCTGAGATTTATGTCAAAGAGTGACCTTCCTATGTTTTCCACTAAGAGTTTCATAGTGTCTGATCTTACAATTAGGTCTTAATCCATTTTGAGTTTATTTTTGTGTATGGTGTTAGGGTGTGTTCTAATTTAATTCTTTTACATGTAGCTGTCTAGTTTTCCCAGCACCACTTATTGAAGAGACTGTCTTTTCTCCATTGTATATCCTTGCCTCCTTTGTCATAGATTAGTTGACCATAGGTGTGTGGGTTTATCTCTGGACTTTCTGTACTGTTCCATTGATCTATATTTCTGTTTTTGTTCCAGCACCATATTGTCTTGATTACTGTAGCTTTGTATTATAGTCTAAAGTCAGGGAGTCTGATTCCTCCAGCTCTATTTTTTTCCATCAAAATTGCTTTAGATATTTTGGGTCTTTTGTGTCTCCATACAAATTTTAAGATTTTTTGTTCTCGTTCTGTAAAAAATGCCATTGATAATTTGATAGGGATTGCATTGAATCTATAGATTGCTTTGGGTAGTATAGTCATTTTCACAATATTGATACTTCCAATCTAATAACATGGTACATCTCTCCATCTATTTGGGTCATCTTTGATTTCCTTCATCACTGTCTTATAGTTTTCTGAGTGCAGGTCTTTTTCTTCCTTAGTTTATTCCTATGTATTTTATTCTTTTTGTTGCAATGGTGAATGGGATTGTTTCCTTAATTTATCTTTCTGATCTTTTGCTGTTAGTGTATAGGAATGCAAGAGATCTCTGTGTATTAATTTTGTATCCTGCAACTTTATCAAATTCACTGATTAACTCTAGTAGCTTTCTGGTGGTATCTTTAGGATTGTCTATGTATAGTATCATGTCATCTGCAAACAGTGACAGTTTTACCTTTTCTTTTCTGATTTGTATTCCTTTTATTTCTTTTTCTTCCCTGACTGCCATGGCTAGGACTTCCAAAACTATGTTGAATAATAGTGGTGAGAGTGCACATCCTTGTTTCGTTCCTGATCTTAGAGGAAATGCCTTCAAATTTTCACCATTAAGAATGATGTTTGCAGTGGGTTTGTCGTACATGGCCTTTCTTATGTTGAGTTAGGTTCCCTTTATGCCCACTTTCTGGAGAGTGTTTTTATCATAAATCGATGTTGAATTTTGTCAAAAGCTTGTTTTGCATCTTTTGAGATGATGATATAGTTTTTATTCTTCAATTTGTTAATATGGCATATCATATTGATTGCTTTGCATATATTGAAGAATTCTTACATCCCTGTGAGAAATCCCACTGGATCATGGTGTATTATCCTTTTAATGTGTTATTGGATAGTTTGCTAGTATTTTGTTGAGGATTTTTGCATCTATATTCATTAGTTATATTGGTCTGTAATTTTCTTTTATGTACTATGTTTGTCTGGTTTCAGTATTGGGGTGATGGTGGCCTTATAGAATGAGTTTGGGAGTGTTCTTTCCTCTGCAGTTGTTTGGAAAAGTTTGAGAAGGATGGGTGTTAACTCTTCTCTAAATGTCAGATAGAATTCACTGGTGAAGCCATCTAGTCCTGGACTTTTGTTTGTTGGAAGGTTTTTAATTATAGTTTCAATTTCAGTGCTTGTGATTGGTCTGTTCACATTTTCTATTTCTTCTTGGTTCAGTCTTGGAAGGTTATACCTTTCTAAGAATTTGCCCATTTCTTCCAGGTTGTCCTTTTTATTGGCATAGAGTTGCTTGTAGTAGTCTCTTAGGATGCTTTGCATTTCTGCATTGCCCATGGTAACTTCCTGTTTTTCATTTCTAATTTTATTGATTAGAGTCCTCTCCCTCTTTTTCTTGGTGAGTCTGACTAAAGGTGTATCAATTTTTTATGTGCTTAAAGAACCAGCTTTTAGTTTTATTGATTTTGCTACTGTTTTCTTTGTTTATATTTCATTTATTTTTGCTCTGATCTTTATGATTTCTTTCCTTCTACTCAGTTTGCATTTTGTTTGCTCTTTTTTCTCTAGTTCTTTAGGTGTAAGGCTAGATTTTTTATTCGAGATTTTTCTTGTTTGTCGAGGTATGATTGCTCTAAGCTTCCATTTTAGAACTGTTTTTGCTGCATCCCATAAGATTCGCATCGTTGTGTTTTGTTGTCATTTGTCTCTAGGTATTTTTTTATTTCTTCTGTGATTTCTTCACTGATCTCTTGGTTATTTAGTAATGTATTGTTCAGCTTTCATGTGTTTGTGTTTTTTACCTTTTTTCCCCTGTAATTTATTTCTAATCTCATAGCGTTGTGGTTGGAAAAGTTGCTTGATATTGTTTCAATTTTCTTAAATGTACGACAGCTTGATTTGTGAGCCAAGATGTGATCTATCCTGGAGAATGTTCCATGTGAACTTGAGAAGAAAGTGTAACCTGCTGTTTTCGGATGTAATGTCCTATAAGTGTCCACTAAATCTATCTGTTCTATTGTTTCATTTAAAGCTTGTGTTTTCTTATTAATTTTCTCTCGGCATGATCTGTCCATTGGTGTAAGTGAGGTGTTAATGTCCCCCATATTATTGCGTTACTCTCGATTTTCTCTTATATAGCTGTTAGTATTTGCCTTCTGCATTGAGGTGCTCCTATGTTGGGTGCATATATATGTATAATTGTTATATCTTCTTCTCGGATTGATCCCTTGATCATTATGTAGTGTCCTTCCTTGTCTCCTGTAATATTCTTTATTTTAAAGTCTATTTAATCTGAATGAGTATTGCTACTCCACCTTTCTTTTGCTTTCCATTTTCATGGAATACCTTTTTCCATCCCCTCACTTTCTGTCTGTATGTGTCCCTAGGTCTGAAGTGGGTCTCTTGTAGACAACATATATATGGGTCTTGTTTTTGTATCCATTCAGTAAGCCTGTGTATTTCTGTTCGAGCATTTAATCCATTCACATTTAAGGTAATTATAGATATGTATGTTCCTATTACCATTCTCTTAATTGTTTTGGTGTTTTTTGTAGGTCCTTTTCTTCTCTTGTGTTTCCCACTTAGGGAAATTCTTTTAGCATTTGTTGTAGGGCTGGTTTTGTGGTGCTGAATTCTGTTAGCTTTTGCTTGTCTGTAAAGCTGTTGATTTCTCCATCAAATCTGAATGACACCCTTGCTTGGTAGAGTAATCTTGGCTGTAGGTTCTTCCCTTTCATCCCTTTAAGTATATTGTGCCACTCCTTTCTGGCTTGTAGAATTTATGCTGAGAAATCAGCTGTTAGCCTTATGTGAGTTCCCTTGTATGTTATTTGTCATTTTTCCCTTGCTGCCTTTAATAATTTTTCTTTGTCTTTAATTTTTGTCAGTTTGATTGCTATATTTCTCGATGTGGTTCTTCTTGGGTTTATCTTGCCTGCGACTCTCTGCTCTTCCTGGACTTTGGTGGATATTTCCTTTCCCATGTTAGGGAACTTTTCATCTATAATCCCTTCAAATATTTTCTCGGTCCTTTCTGTCTCTCTTCTGATTCTTGGACCCCTATAATGCGAATGTTGGTGCATTTAATGTTGTCCCAGTGGTCACTTAGGCTATCTTCATTTCTTTCCATTCTTTTTCTCTTTATTCTCTTCCACAGCAGTGAATTACACCATTCTGTCTTCCAGGTCACTTATCCATTCTTCTGCATCATTTATTCTGCTATTGATTCCTTCTAGTGTATTTTTCGTTTCAGTTATTGTATTGTTCATCTCTGTTTGCTTGTTCTTTAATGTTTCTAGGTGTTTGTTCTTTAATTCTTCTGGGTCTTTGTTAAACATTTCTTGCATCTTCTTGATCTTTTCCTCCATACTTTTTCTGAGGTCCTGGATCATCTTCACTATCATTATTCTGAATTCTTTTTCTGCAAGTTTTCCTATCTCCACTTCACTTAATTGTTTTTCTGCAGTTTTATCTTGTTCCTTTATCTGGTACATAGCTCTCTGCCTTTTCATTTTGTATATCTTTCTGTGAATGTGGTTTTCATTTTACAGGCTGCAGGACTGTAGTTTTCTTGTTTCTGCTCTCTGCCCTCTGGTGTATGAGGCTATCTAAGAGGCTTGTGCAAGCTTCCTGATGGGAGGGACTGGTGGTGGGTAGAACTGGGTGTTGCTCTGGTGGGCAGGGCTCAATAAAACTTTAATCCTCTTGTCTGCTGGTGGGTGGGGCTGAGCTCCCTCCCTGTTGGTTGGTTGGCCAGAGGTGACCCAACACTGGAGCCACAGGCTCTTTGTTGGGGCTAATGGTGGACTCCAGGAGGGCTCATGCTGTGAAGTACTTCCCAGAACTTCTGCTAGTGTCTTGTCACCATGGTGAGCCACAGTCGCCCCCTGCCTCTTCAGGAGATCCTCCAACACTAACAGGTAAGTCTGGTTCAGTCTCTATTGGATCTCTGCTCTTTCCCCCTGGGTCCTGATGCACAAACTACTTTGTGTGTGCTCTCCAAGAGTGGAGTCTCTGTTGCCCCAGTCCTGTCGAAGTCCTGCAATCAAGTCCCGCTAGCCTCCAAAGTCTGATTCCCTGAGAATTCCTCCTCCCATTGACAGATCCTGACGTTGGGAAGTCTGATGTTGGGCTCAGAACCTTCACTTCAGTGGATGGGCTTCTGTGGTATAATTTTTCTCCTGTTTGTGAGTCACCCACCCAGTAGTTATGAGATTTGATTTTATTGTGATTGCACCCCTCCTACCATCTCATTGTGGCTTCTCCTTTGTCTTTGGATGTGGGGTATATTTTTTGGTGAGTTCCAGTGTCTTCCTGTCGATGATTGTTCATCAGTTATTTATGATTCCAGTGCTCTTGCATGAGGGATTGAGCACACATCCTTCTACTCTGCCATCTTGAGCCAATCTCCCTCATGCATTACGCTTTTTATCCTGAAATTTTTTAAAAAGACTTCCATATTTTCATGCACTCTCCAAAGTTTTCTATGTGTCAGAAAGGAAGAGATGAAGGAAAGATTTAAAGGAACAACTAAAGCCAGTTAATCATGCCCAGTGACCCAAATTCTGATATATATATATATATATGTATAAAATCACCATAATTTTGAAAAGTCAACAATATTTAGTTAATCAGGACCCTTTCCAATGGCACCTCAGCCTGATTACTTCCCTTTCTATTGTTGTCCATCACTAATATAGAGTCTATGATTACATTTTTCTACCCACCTCTACGCAAACCACCTTTCAAAAAGTTATCAGGAAAATAAAACACAAAAATTACATGATTAAATTGTGTGAATTTAAATTATCTGTAGTTCTGTGCTTTCTAGTTTTCCTACTAATGCACTCCCCTACTTCCTTTTCACCACTCTGACAATTCTTTTGTGTGTTGCTCCTTCTCTGACGTTTGAACTTTCAGACTTCTCATAATTCAGTTCTACAGCCTTAATTTTCTCATCTAAACATGTTGTCTGGAGTGACCTCATCCACTCTCATTGACCCCACAAGCCATATTCTCTTTAATGACTTTTATCCAATGTTCAGGCTTTTGTATCTAAACATCTTCTGGACAGATTCACTTGTATTTTCCACTGATATCTGAAACTCAACATGTCAAAACTGAATTTTAATCTTTCCTCTTATAACTCACATTTACCTACCATATTTTTTATGTCATAGGATGAAACATTGATCATCATCTTGTTAACAAAAGCAGAAACATGGCAAAAATCTTTTCCTTCTAACTAACCTCTCACATTTAATCAATTACTAAGTTCTTTCCATATTACCTCCTATACATTTCTCAAATGTATACCTTTTCTCCATCTCTGCTATCAGTTTCCAAACCTTTGGAATATCTTACAACTTTATAGTAGTTTACCTTTTTTTCCATCACAGAACTTCCTTTTATGTTGCAATATAAGTAGATCAGGGTTTACTAAGCATTTTTTAATGTGAACTTTTGATTGAAATATGCCATACTTACAGAGAAGTGTACAGATCATAACCGAAAAGCTTAATGGATTTTCATAAAGTTACCAGAACCTCAGATCTTGTTTGTGCTGCCTCAGTCTCTATCATCTTGGAGCAACGACTGTTCTGACTTCTAACACCACAAATTAGATTTTCATTCTTTTGAACTTAGGTAAACAGATTCATACTGTACATGTTATTCTGTTGCTAATTATTTTTCTCAACATTTTATTCATGTGATTCATTGAGTTTTCTTAGTCTTAGTTCGTTTAGTTTCCTTACTGTATCGTATTCCATGATGTGAGTATATCACAATGTTCTATCAATTCTCCTGTTGATGGCCATTTGGTGTCTCCTATATTTGACTATTATGAATATGTTGCTGTAAACATTTGTATATATGCCTTTCAGTTGGACATTTTTATGCATTTCATTTGGGTATCTAACAACATATAATCACTGCCTATTAGGGAAAGTTTATGTTCAGCTTCAGGAGATATTGACAAACAGTTTTCCAAAATGTTTGAGCAATTTACTCTCCTAAAAACAATGTAGGGAAATTTTAATTTCTCTATGCCATTGTCAAGACTTGATTCTGTCTTTTTCATTTAAACTATTTTATGGATGTGTTTTGATATTGCATTGCAAGGTTTTTTTTAATTGAAGTATACTTAATTTACAGTATTGTATTAGTTTCAGGTGTACAGCATAGTGATTTTGTTATTTTTTTCTGATTATATACCATTATAGGTCATAGATTATTACAATATATTGAATATAAATATCTGTGCTATATAGTAAATCTTTGTTGCTTATTTATTTTGTGTATGGTAGTTTGTACCTGTTAATCTCATATTCCTAATTTATCTCTCCCAACCCTTCCTTTTCCTCTTTGGCAACCATCAGTTTGTTTTGAATGTTTCTGTTTCTGTTTTATATATAGATTAATTTGTATTACTTTTTTATATTCCACATATAAGTGATATCATATAGTATTTGTCTTTCTGTGTCTGACTTAATTCACTAAGTATAATATTCTTTAGGTCCATCCATGTTTCTGCAAATGGCAATATTTCATTTTTTTAATGGATGAGTAATATACCACATCTTCTTAAGCCAATCTGCTGTTGATGGGCACTTGGGTGGTTGCCCTATCTTGGCTATTGCAAATACTGCTGCTATGAACATTGGGGTGCTTGTGCCTTTTTTCTTCTTTTCCAGATATATACCCAGGAGTGAGATTGTTGGACCATAGGGTAGCTCTATTTTTAGTTTTATAAAGAACATCCATACTCTTTTCATAGAGGCTGCACCAATTTACATTTCCACCAACAGCATACGAAGGTTCTCTTTTCTCCACACCATCTCCAGCATTTAATATTGGTAGACTTTTTGATGATAGCTATTGTGACTAGTGTGAACAGACACCTCATTGTGGTTTGAATCTACATTTCTCATAATTAGCGATATTGAGCATCTTTTCATGTGCCTGTTGGCCATCAGCATGTCTTCTTTGGAAAAAAAAATGTCTATTTAGGTCTTCTGCCCATTTTTTGATTGGGTTGTTTATTTGTTTTTATTTATTTTTTGATATTAAGTTGTATGAGATGTTTGTACATTTTGGATATTAACCTCTTGTTGGCAACATCACTTGCAAATATTTTCTTCCATTCCATATGTTGTCTTTTCACTTTGTTGATAGTTTCCTTTGCTGTGCAAAAGGTTTTAAGTCTAATTACGTCCCATTCATTGATTTTTTGCTTTTATTTCCTTTGCCTTGGGAGACTGACATAAGAAAATATTGCTACAATTTATGGATTTTTTCACTTTCTCTTTCTGATATTTCATTATTATTGTAAAGAAATGCAACATATTTCTGTATATTAATCTCATATCCTGCTACCTACCTGAATTCATTTATTCATTCTAATAGATTTTTTTGTGGAAAATTTAGGGTTGTCTATATAGAGTACCATATCATCTGCAAATAGTGACAGTTTTACCTCTTTCTTTTCAATCTGCATACATCTTATTTCTTATTATTGTTTGACTGCTGTGGTTAGGTCTTCCAGTACCATGTTGGATAGAAGTGGTGAGAGTGGGCATCCTTGTTTTGTTCCTGAATTTAACAGGAAGGTTTTAAGCTTTTCACCATTAAGTATTATGTTGGCAGTGGATTTTTCGTAAATGGCTTTTACTATGTTGAGATATGTTATCTCTATACCCACTTTAGTGAGAGTTTTTATCAAGAATGGATGTTTAATTTTGTCAAATGCTGTGTGCATTGAAATGATCATGTGGCTTTTGTCCTTTCTTCTATTAATATGGTCTATCTTATTGATTGATCTGATTATGTTGAACCATCCTTGCAACCCTGGAATGAATCCAACTTGATCATGATGTAAGATCCTTTTTATGTATTGTTGGATTCAGTTTGCTAGTATTTTTTGAGGATTTTTGCATCTATATTCATCAAAGATATTGGCCTGTATTTATCTTTTTGGCAGTATCTTTGTCTGATTTTGGTATCAGGGTAATGATGGCCTCATAGAGTGAATTTAGGAGCCTTCCCAGCTCTTCAATTTTTGGAATAATTTTAGAAATTTAGGTATAAGTTCTTCTTTCTGTGTTTGGTAAAATTCCCTATTGAAACCATCCAGTCCTGAACTTTTTTTTTCAGGGAGGGTTTTGTTTTCATTACATATTCTATTTCACTTCTATTGACTGGTCTTCAAATAATCTGTTTCTTCTTGACTCAGTTTTGTCAGATTGTATGTTTCTAGAAACTTGTTTGTTTCTTCTAAGTTGGTCCAAGTTGTTGGCTTATAACTGCTCATACTATTCTCTCACAATTATTTTTTTTGTATTACTGTGGCATCAGTTGTTATTTCTCCTCTTTCATTTCTTATTTTGTTTATTTGGTCCTCTCTTCTTGGTAAGCCTGGCTAGAGGTATGTCAATTTTGTTTTATCTTTTCAAAAAAACAGACTTGGTTTCATTGATCTTTTCTATGGTTTTTAAATCTCTAGTTTATTTATTTCCTTTTTGATTATATTTCCTTCCTCCTGCTGACTTTGCATTTTGTTTGCTCTTCTTTTTCTAATTCTTTTATATGGTAGGTTAGGTTGTTGGTTTGATATTTTTCTTGCTTCTTGAGAAAGCTAAGAGTTTGTATTGCTATAACTTTCGTCTTAGAACTGCTTTTGCTGTGTCCCATATATTTTGTAAGGTTGTGCTTTCATTTTTGTTGTCTTCAGGTTTTTTCTGATATCTTCTTTGATTTCATCATTGACATATTAGTATTTTAGTAGCATGTTGTTTAATCTACAGGTATTCATTCTTTTCCCATTTTTCATTCTATTGTTGATTTCTGGTCTCATATTGTTGTGATGAGAAAAGATGCTTGAAGTACTTTCTATTCTCTTAAATTTGTTGAAGCTTGTTTTGTGACTCAGTATGTGTTCTATCCTAAAGAACATTCCATGTGGGCTTGAAAAGGTTTTGTTTTGTTTTGTTTTTTGGTGTAGCGTCCTGTGGATATCAATTAAGTCCAACTGGTCTATTGTTTCATTTAGGACCTCTGTTGCCTTATTGATTTTGTTAGGATTACCTGCCCATTGATATCAATGGGGTTTGAAGTTGCCTACTATTATTGTATTATTGTCTATTTCTCCTTTAATGTCTGTCAGTATTTGTTTTATATATTTAGGTGCAACTATATTGGGTGCGTATATATTAAAGAGTGTAATAGCCTCTTCTTGTATTGATCTCTTTATCATTATATCATGTCTGTCTTTGTTTATGAACTTTGTTTTAAAGTATATTCTGTCTGATATGAGTATTGCTACCCCCACTTTCTTGTCATTTCCATTTGCATGTTATATCATTTTCCATTGTCTTACCTTTCAATCTGTGTTTGTCTTTCACCCTGAAGTGTGTTTCTTTTAGGCAACATATTGTAGGTTCTTGTTTTGTTATGTAACTTGCCATTCTATGTCTTTTGATCTGAACATTTAGTCCATTGACATTTAAAGCAACTATTGATACGTATGTACTTACAGCCATCTTAATTATTGCTTTCCAGTGGTTTTGTAGCTCTTCTTTGTTTATTTCTTCTTCTTTTTGTTTTTCCTTTTGTGGTTTGATCATTTTCTTTTGTAGTATGTTTGAGTTCCTTTCTTTTTGGTTTTTGTGAATCTTTTGTATGTTTTTGATTTGTGGTTATGATGGAGTTCAAGTATGTTGGCCCATAATTCTATCTACTTACTTTACACTAATAGTGATTCAGGTTCAAATACATTCTGAAAGATCTACATTTTTATATTCCTCTCCCTAGCATTTTGTGATTTTGATGTCCTATTTTACACCTTCATGCTTATCCTTTTACCATTTATTGTAGTCACAAACACTTTTACAGTTTTTGAAATTATTTTTTAATCTATGAAATGGATTATTAAAATGATCTTCATTTCTTTTATACATTTGACTTTCCTATTGTTATTTTCCATTTCCTATAGACTCTTGCCTCTTTTCTATTTAGAGAAGACCCTTCAATATTTCTTTTAGGGTAGGTTTAGTATTGTTTAATTCTTTTAGTTTTTGCTTTTCTGATAAATTCTTTGTCGTTCTTTCTATTCTAAATGATATCTTGCTGAGTAGAGTATCCTAGGTTGCAAATTTTTCCCTTTCAGGATTTTGAATATATCATGCCACTACCTTCTGACCTGCAAAATTTCAGCAGAGAAATTAGCTGATATCTTTATGTGAGTTCCCCTGTAACTTACTCTTTGTTTTTCTCTTGTTGTTTTTAGAATCTTCTCTTTATCTTTAACTCTTGCCATTTTAATTATGATATATCTTGGTGTGGGTCTGTTTGGGTTCACCTTGTTTGGGACCTTCTGTGCTTCCTGTACCTGGATATCTGTTTCCTTCTTTAAGGGAGAGCTTTTCTGCTGTAATTTCTTCAAATACATTTTCAATGCCCTCTCTCTTTTCTCCTTCTGGAAATTTTATTATGTGTAGGTTGGTGCATTTTATATTATCTCATAGATCTTCTATGTTCCTTTCATTTTTTAAAAAATTGTCTTTCTGTCTGCTGTTCTGATTGAGTGATTTTCTGTATTCAAACTTCCAGATCACTTATTTGTTTTCCTGTGTCACTTAGTCTGCTATTCATTGCCTCTAGATTGGTTTTTATCTCAACAGTAGAATTGTCTGTTTTTTACTGGTTGTCTTTATAGTTTCTAGTTCCTTGTTACAGTGATCTGCATTTCTATATATAATCAGTTAGCATATTTAATTACCTCCTTTTTGAACTCAGGGTCTAATAGAATGGGAAGCTTTATTTTATTATTTGTTATTTCAGGATATTTCTCTCTCTCTCTCTCTCTCTCTCTCTCTCTTTTCTTTTTTAATTGAGTGTAATCCCACTGCCTTTTCATTTAGAAAACTTTCTCTGTCTCTATGAATTTAGGAGAAATCATTATCTACTCTGTGTTGAAGGGCTGTTTTTATGTGAGAGCATCCCTTTATAGACTGTGCCTAATTTTTGGGGGGGGGGGCTGGTTTTGGTATGGATGCCAGCCACATCTTTCCTCAGGGTGTGCAGACCATTATCACCTTGATAGTGGGTGTGGTTGGTATTTTAGTACCTAGGCCTTGTGCAGGATGTGAGGTGGGGTTTCCTCCCTGTTCTGTGGCTTTTGCAAGCAAAATAATAACTAGTTTTTATTCACCATATTTAGTATTTGAAATAATAACTGATATAATACGTGTAATATATAAAATATTTAAGATGCATCACTTATGAGTATTTCTTAAGATATTGTATAATTTTAGTTGAGAGTAAAGGCTACCACATATGTATTTAAAAAAAATAAATAAAGCATACATATTCCCCAGGCAATGCAGGCAGTATGGATTTATGGATGTCTTCTTTTGCTCATAGTGAAATAGTTAATGAACATAAATTGATTAAGATGGTACTTACTCTAGTGGATTCTTATTGCAACAAGCTAAATTAGAGTAAATAAATAAAATACTTTAGAATTAATAATTTTCATAAAGATAAAAGAACAGACATTTGCTCACAAATAGATTTTTAAGGTTACTTAACAACTAAGCAAATGTTTTTTAAAGATCTGAGAACTGTCCATACTATCTTGATATAATTGAATTAAAAGCCTATTTACTCTAATGAGCAGTATGATTAAATCATTTACTTACAGATCAAATATTTTAATTATGTAAACAAGTTATACAGAAACATAAAATATTCCATTAAGCTTCACAATTAATA
The DNA here is from genome assembly GCF_937001465.1 of Orcinus orca. Classification (NCBI taxonomy): domain Eukaryota; kingdom Metazoa; phylum Chordata; class Mammalia; order Artiodactyla; family Delphinidae; genus Orcinus; species Orcinus orca. The sequence continues at coordinate 76,684,444 of NC_064580.1, forward strand.
ATGCTATGTTTATAAGTTCAGATTTTTTTGTTTAAAATTGATAGTTACCATTTTTAAAGTTTTATGGATTCACTAATTAAGGAAAAAATATTTAAAGCCATAAAAGTAACAAGCTTGTTAAAGTTTTATTGCCTTTTTCTTTTCCTTCTGTTATTATTTAGGATTCCAAATGGATTGTCACCAGATGTTCATTATGTGTATGAAACAAGAAAAATCATTCAAAACAGAGTCATAGCAGAATGTTGCATGCCACTGAGGTCCCTTAATGGAAGGAGATAAAATCCCTGCTTCTATGATGATTCAATAATGCATTTTCAAAATAGACACCAGATTTCTCACTGTTGTACTAGGAGAGAGTTAAACCAGGGGAAGATAATGGAATGATCCTTGTGTTAATGGATTAGAGGTAGAGTCAACAAAATGAATTCACAGTTTGCTTGCTTAATATAGATGCAAATGGTTATATGGAGAAATATTTATAAATATGTGTATATATGCGGGTTATGTGGCCCTGAGTTTTTGGCTAAGAGTGCCTGGAAGCAATAATATCCTAATAGTAATGAACACACCTACAACCATAAACTTGATTTCTAATATATTCCTGCAATAAAAGGACACATGGATTCTTATAAGATGGCTGATTTTAGGACTGGGGATGGGAATATAGATGATGATTGTGGAGCATCTTGTAGTTCCAGAGAGTAAGAAAGTGCTCAAAAATTGATGGGTGTATATAAAAGGGATAAAGGAGCTAACTGAAATAGCTTCCATTGGATAAAGCTGGAACCATTTAAGCAACAAAATAAGTAAAGTGGTATTGGATTTTAACCCAAAGTGTGACATAAATAACCATGAGTTCATACTGATATAAATACATGATTGAATAAATAAATTAATTAGAAAGAGTAGATAAATGCCCCATGCAGAAGAATTCCAAATAATTTATTTAGATATCTGCCCTCAAACAGGTGCAACTTAATTCCTTACTCTTTAAGTATGGGATACACATAGTGATTTATTTCCAGATTACAGTATGGAAATGGGGGAAAAAGAGTAACTTTACAGTGGAGAAACCTGACCAACACTATTTCAAGTTAGGTTATCAAGGTCAATCTCAACAAGGAAACATCATACTGATAGCATGTACTTTTGATATCTTGTGATGAGAACAGCACTTTACCTCTAGGGTCTTCCTCCTAAAAATATATTACCTCAGTTTAGTTATAAGGAAAACATCAGACAAGTGCCAATTAAAGAGAATTATAGGATATATCTGAACAGTAATCCTCAAAATTATCAAGATAATCAAAAGTAACGGAAGTCTGAGATATTGTTACAGTCAAAAAGAGTCTAAGGAGACATGACTAATAGATGTAATGTGGTATCTTGGAATAGAAAAGAGACATTGGTTTAAAAAAAGAGAAAAAATATGAATGAAGTATGGACTTTTTAATTTATTAATTTTGGTACAATAATTGTGATAAATATACTTTACCAATGTAACATATTAAAATAAGGAAAATTATTATGGTATATGGGAACCATACTTAGAATAATCTTATAAACCTAGAAACTTCCAGCTCTGGGAAGCATTGGGCCCACCAGCAAAGTATGCCAGGATCTGATTCTACCAATCAGTGGGCCTACATCAGCTCCAGGACACCCTGGACCCACAGACAGCCATGTCAGAATGTGACCCCAACCACCATCAGGTTGATGCCAACCCTGGGACCGACCACAGGCCACAGCCTTGACCAACACCAGTATGACACTAGCTCTAGGACACCCAGCCCCACAGCAAGTCAACTTGGGATCCAGCTCCACCCACCAGTGGGCCAGCACTATCCCCAGAACTCTCTGCAGGCAGTCAGCTCATGACAGCTCCCTCCCACCAGTGTGTCAGAATCAGGACTGGGACACCCTAGGCTGTGCAGTCAGCCCTGCCAAGACCTGGACCTTATGGCTGATGACTGGCAGCATTCTCCCTAGGCAGAGCCTGGCAATCAACTGGGAAAGAAGTGAGCCACAACCAATTCAAGACCCAGGCAGCCCACATAGATGACACCTGTAGAAAAATATAGATCTGGTGTCCAGAAGGGAGAGTGCTGCTGAATATTCCCTACCTAAGGCCACTTCTCCAAAATCAGGAAACATAAAAAACCTACTAAATACATAGAAATAAAAACAGAAAATTAGGCAAAATGAAGTGACAGAAGAATATGTACCAAATAAAAGAACAAGATAATATCCCAGAAGAAGGACTAAGAGAAGTGGAGATATGCAATAACTGATATAGACTACAGAGTAATGATCATAAGGATGCTCAAAGAACTTGAGAGCAGAATGAATGGAGTGAGAAAGAAGTTTCTAACAAAAAGTTAGAATAAATATTAAAATAAAACAGAGTTGAATAATACAATAATTGAAATTAAAAATACATGAGAAGGAATCAACAGTAGATTAGAAGATGAAGAGAAATTTATAAGCAAACTGGATGAAAAAGTAATAGAAACCACTCAAGCTGAAAGGAAAAATGAAAAATGAATGTAAAAATTGAGAACAGGTTAAGAGACCTCTGGGACAACATCAAGCACACTAACATTTGCATTATAGGGCTCCTAGAAAAAGAGAAAGAGAAAGGGAATGAGAATATCCAAAATTGATAGGGAACACATCCTTCACACACACAAGTTTCCTGTTTTCCCTTTGTAATCCCACTCGTTTTATCCTCCCTGGACCTTTCCCCCCTATTCATGGGACTACTCATCTGTTCTTTCTCTATAGATTAATTTACATTTTTTAGAATTTTATATATTGATAAATGGAATCATGCAGTACTTTCTTGAGTCTGGCTTCCATTTTCTCAGCATAATTATTTTGAAATTTATCCATAGTGCTGTCTGTATGAATAATCATTATTTTTATTCCTGAGTAGTATCCCATTATATGGATATACCACTCTTTGTTGATCCATTAACTTGTTGATAGAAATTTGGGTTGTTTCCAGTTTAGGTCTATTAGAGATAAAGCTGCTATGAACAACTATGTACAAGTCATTGTATGGGCATGTTTTTTTTCCTCTTGGGTAAATGCCTATGAATGGAATTAGTTGGTTATATGTTTGATGTGGGTTTGGCTTTTTAAGAAACTGCCAAACTCTAAAAGCAGTTGCTCACTATATAATGTCCAATTCATAAAATGAAAGTGCAAAAGTGATTTTACCATATAACACTCCCTGGTGAAACCAGGAAAATTAGAGAACTGTTTATAAAGCTTTGACTGAAATATGGAATAATGTGAATAATATAAAGTACTACTTGTTGTAAAACACTTGATATTGCTGCTGTACCTCCAATTTAGTAGTTTGCTACTCACATGAAAAATATTTGATCTGCTAACTGAAATCTTATGATTGGTAGTCATTTAATGATGAACCAAATTATACCTCAGGGATTACTGTGCTAGTGTTCTTTCGATATCAATGAAAACTTATTGATGAGAACTGTTTTATGAGGCTTTTGCTAAGTACTTTTACTAGTGAAGTGATATTCAACTAAAATTAAACTAACATTTTAATGTTTAACATGCTTTAATATATGTGAAAAGTGAAACTGCCATGCTTAAGGAAAATATTGCAAGAGCTGTATCACAGATCAGAAGTGTGGTACCCGAAAATACATATATTTATTTTATGCAAAATAGAGTGGAATTAGCAGTATGTAAATGTCTAACTCATTAAAAATTATTCTAATCATCATTTATACTATTTTTGGCCATGTCAATTATCAGTATATTTGATCATGTCAAACTAAATCACGTAAAAGTTGATTCCAAGGGAAAAAAAAAACATTTTTTCTACATAGAGAATAAAGTGACTTTCAAAAGTTTTTGTGCTCTTTCATAATTTTCAGGTTCCACCCATCTGTTGTCCAATGATTTGACACATTTCCCACGGCAGCTTAGACATATGTTTTCTGTAGATTTTTTGTATGAAATTACACATGGTGAATCTGTCAATGAATGGAAGGATGAGGCAAACTTTCTGCCAGTTGATGAAGGTTTATGATTTATAGTGGAAATTTTAATTGGACGCCACATCCTAAGAATAACATATAATTTCTTACATTCAGTGACTTTTTGACTATACTTAATTCCAGAGTAAATAGAGATGTGTATACTACCATTGCACAGCATCTAAGAGATTTGCATTGTATTACAATAATAATAATAATAATTCTTGGCTTCTATATCCATGATCATTGATAGTGAAGTTTCCTTTATAAGACACCAAACTCAAATTGAAACAGGGAGGAGTCAAGATGGCAGAGGAGTAAGACGATGTGGAGTTCATCTCTCCCCCACAAATGCATCAAGAATACATCTACAAATGGAACAATTCTTACAGAGCACTGGCTGAACACTAGCAGAGGACCTCAGACACCTAAAAGGACAAGAAAGATACCTGCATAACTGGGGAAGAAGAAGGGAAAAGGAAGAGGAGAGGAAGCGGGAAGAGACCAGTGACCTGGGGGAACAGAGCTGAAGGAAAGGAGAGGTTCCTGCCTTGGGGAAAGCTCCCTCACTGGTGGGGAGATCAGTTGGGAAAGAAGGGAATATTCAGGGGCTATCAGAGGAGAGCTCAACAATTGGTCTGTGCCAGGCAGGAAAGAGTGAGACCTACACAGATGATCCATACCACACCCATGCGTGCCCCAGCCTGAGACGTGTGTCTACCAGTGCGTATGAGGACTGGGTAATAGAACGTGGGTTTAGAGAGCAAACTTAAGAAGAGGACTGCTGTTGGCTGTGAGTAGACAGACAGAGGGGACAGGAGTGAGGAAATTTACAACTGGGAATGCTTGTGAAGGAAATCAGGACTGCCATAAAAGTGAAAAGCCATTGTTGAGTGATGCACAAGGGGTAGGGCCACCATTGCAGCTTCTCTCCACATGTTCTGGCCACTGCCTCCACGGGTTCTAGGCAGGTCACCCTCTGGGGCTGGGTCTCTCGTGCCTGAGGTGGCCAGCTCCCCCTCAAACCCCATCCCTGACAGGTCCTGCTCTATTGTGCCCATGGCTGCTGGCTACCCTGCATGCCCTGTCCCCACTGGGGCTCTTCTGATCCCAGCTGCCACCACCTCCATGCCCATTCCTCACAGGGACAGCATAGGGAGCAGACCTCTGTGGGTGAACAACCTGCAGAGATGGGGCTGAAACCACAGCTGAGCCACAGGGGTCCTGTAACTAAAGAAGAAAACCTGAAATCTCTCCTCACAGTTGTGCAAACCACTAAGTAACAACCCTGTGACTTGCATTGTAAACTCAGCACCTACAGAATATATGAATGGACCATGAGTGCAGCTGTAGACTTTGTGGGCACATACATAAAGGGGTTGGGTGAAGCCAGACTCTGAACTTCCCCCATAGCACCCACAGTGGGACCAGATCCATTATTACTGCAATCCTGGGACCTGATTTCAATGGATCTACACTGGTGGCCAGATGAAAACAATGTCTGAGAGACACCAGGGCCAACTTCCAGCATGCCCACAGTTAAGGTGGGACTGAGAGCAGTGCCAACAACAGTGTAATCTGAGAGCTTGCACAACGGGTGGAAGGTTAAACAACAGAGCAAACCCACAAGTGAACATCTCCAGAGGAGGAATACACAGTGGCTTCCTACACAGAAGGAGTGCTTCAATCTGGCTTACCTCACACAGCAGATCAAAAACACAGCTAAGAAACAGATCTGGGGGTCTCTACTCCAACAACAAAGGAGTAGGCCCCACGTCTGGCAGAGAAAGGACAACCACAGAGTAAAGGGGAGGCCCTGCTCAATATCTAGTGCAGGCTCTGTTCACCACATCAGTCACACTTCCTATCAAGGGGATAAGGACCAACATACACTGAGGAAAGACATGGCAGGCATCTATACTAAAAACAGCACCTGCACCAAAAAATATTAAGCCCAGGCAGGCTACACAGGGACATTCCCACATTAAAATAGTCCTCCAAGACAGCCTGAGGGTCTGGCAGCAGGAGGCCAAATCCCCAGAGCATTTAGTCTAGAAGACCAATGAGGCTTGAGTGCAGGAGCTCCACATGGCTGGGAGAAAAAGAGACTCCATTTTGGAGGGTTCACACAAGGTCTCACATGCACTGGGACCGAGCACAAAGCAATACCTCCATAGGAACATGGGCTACACTTACCTAGGGTCCTTGGAGGGACTTCTGGGGAGGCAAAGGTAGACTATAGTTCCCTGTGAGGGCAAGGACACTGGTATCAGAAGCCTGAGGGAATATTGATCAGAGAGAGCTCTCCCAGAGGTCCATGTTTCGGGACAAAGACCCAACCACACCTAACAACATACAGTTTCCAGTGCTGGAAACCTTCAGTCCTAAAGACCAACAAGATTGGAACATAGCTCCACCCATCAGAAGTAAAGCTGCCTAAATTCATACTAAGCTCACAGCCATGGCAAAACACACCCTTTCATGTGGACCTCTCATCAGAGGGACAAGACTCAGATCCACCCACCAGAGGGCAGACACCAGTACCTCACACCAGGAAACCTGCACAAGCCCTTGGGTCAACCTCACCCACCAGGGGGAAGATACAGAAGCAAAAGGAACTACAATTCTGCAGCCTGTGGAAAGGAGACCACAAACACAGAAAGTTAGACAAAAAGAGATGACAGAGAAATATGTTGCAAATGAAGGAAAAATATAAAACCCCAGAAAAACTACTAAGTGAAGTGGAGTAAGCAATCTACCTGAAAAAGAATTCAGAGTAATGATAGTAAAGATGATCCAAAATCTCAGAAAAAGAATGGAGGCGCTTATTGAGAAGATACAAGAAATGTTTAACAAAGAGCTAGACAATTTAAAGAACAAACAAACAGAGATGAACAATACAATAACTGAAATTAAAAATACCCTAGAAGGAATTAATAGCAGAATAACTGTGGCAGAAGAATGAATAAGTGAGCTGGAAAATAGAGTGGTGGAAATCATTGCCACAGAACAGAATAAAGAAAAAAGAATGAAAAGAAATGAGGACAGTCTCAGAGACCTCTGGGGCAACATGAAATGCACCAACATTCACATTATAGGGGTCCCAGAAGGAGAAGAGAAAGAGAAACGGCCTGAAAAAATATTTGAAGGTATTATAGCTAAAAAATTCCATAACATGAGAAAGGAAACACTCATTCAAGTTCAGAGGGCTCAGAGAATCATATGTAGGATGAAAAGAAGGAGGAACATGCCAAGACACATATTAATGAAACTGACAAAATATAAAAACAAAGAAAGATGTTAAAAACAACAAGGGAAAAGCAGTGACTAATATACAAGGGACTCCCCATAAGGTTATCAGCTGATTTCTCAGCAGAAACTCTGCAGGCCACAATATGTTTCAAGTGATGAAAGGGAAAAAACCCAAAACCAAGAAGGCTCTACATAGCAAGGCTCTCATTCAGATCCAACAGAGAAATCAGAACTTTTAGATACAAGCAAAAGCTAAGAGAATTCAGCACCACCAAACCAGCTTTACAACAAATGCTAAAGGGACTTATCTAGGCGGGAAAGAGACCAGTAACTTAAAACAACCTTGCACATATATAGAGTGCTGTATTAAAACTTCATGAGAACAGCAAACCCAACAACTATTATAGATACACACACAGAAATAAAAAGCTACCCAAACACAACATAAAATATGGTGATCACACAACAAGAGAAGGGAACAAAATAGAAAGGGAAGAGAAAACCCTACAGAAACAAACCAAAAGCAATTAAGAAAATAGCAATAGGAACATACATATCAATAATTACCTTAAAAGTAAATGGATTAAATGCTCCAACCAAAAGACATAGACTGGCTGAATGGATACAAAAACAAGACCTGTATATATGCTATCTACAAGAGACCCACTTCAGACCTAGAGACACATACAGACTGAAAGTGAGGGGATGGACAAAGTTATTCCATGCAAATGGAAATCAAAAGAAAACTGGAGTGGCAATACACATATCAGACAAAATAAATTTTAAAATGAAGACTGTTACAAGAGACAAGGAAGGACACTACATAAAGATCAAGGGATCAATCCAAGAAGAAACTTTAACAACTGTAAATATTTATGCACACAAAGTAAGAATACCTCAATATGGTAAATGCTAACAGCCATAAAATGGGAAATCTATTGTAACACAAAAATAGTGGGGGAATTTAACACCCCATTTACACCAATGGGCAGATCATCCAAATGGAACATAAATAAGGAAACACAAGCCTTAAATGACACATTAGACCAGATACACTTAACTGATATTCACAGGACATTCCATCCAAAAGCAACATGATACACTTTCTTCTCAAGTACACATGGAACATTCTGCAGGATAGAACACACTTTGGGCCACAAATCAAACCTTGGTAAATTTAAGAAAATTAAAATCATATCAAGCATCTTTTCAGACAACAACACTATGAGATTAGAAAACAATTACAGGAACAACAAACTGTTAAAAAATACCCACAAAAACATGGAGGTTAAACAATATGTTACTAAAACCAAGGGATCATTAAGAAATCGAAGAGGAAATCAAAAAATACCTAGAGACAAACGACAAATAATGTGAAAATACAAAACCTATAGGACACCAAAAAGGAGTTCTAAAGGGGAGGTTTACAGCAATAAAATCTTATCTCAGGAAACAAGAAAAATCTCAACTAAACAACCTATCTTTACATCTAAAACAACTAGAGAAGGAAGAACGAACAAAACCCAAAGTTAATAGAAGGAAAGGAATCATAAAGATCAGAACAGAAAGAAATGAAATACGAAGAAAATAATAGAAAGATCAATAAAACTAAAAGCTAGTTCCTTGAAATTATAAACAAAATTGATAAACTTTTAGCCAAACTCATCAAAATAAAAATGGAGATGATTCAAATCAATAAAATTAGAAATGAGGGCTTCCCTGGTGGTGCAGTGTTTGGGAGTCAGCCTACTGATGCAGGGGACATGGGTTTGTGCCCCGGACCAGGAAGATCCCACATGCCACGGAGTGGCTAGGCCCGTGAGCCATGGCTGCTGAGCCTGCATGTCTGGAGCCTGTGCTCTGCAATGGGAGAGGTCACAGCAGTGAGAGGCCCGCATACTGCAAAAAAAAAAAAAAAAGAAATGAAAAAGGAGAAGTTACAACTGACACCACAAAAATATAAAGGATCATAAGAGACTACTACAAGAAACTACACACAAATAAAATGGACAACCTAGAAGAAATAGATAAATTCTTAGAAAAGTACAACTTTCCAAGACTGAACCAGGAAGAAGCAGAAAATAAGAATAGAACAATCACAAGTACTGAAACTGAAACTGTGATTTAAAAACTTCCAACAAACAAAAGTCCATGACCAGATGCCTTCACAGGTGAATTCCATCAAACATTAAGAGAAAACACCTACCCTTCTCTAAATATTTCAAGAAATTTGAGAAGAAGGAACACTCCCAAGCTCATTCAATGAAGCCACCATCACCCCAAGACCAAAACCAGACAGAGATGTCACAAAAAAGACAATTACAGGCCAATAACACTGATGAACGTAGATGCAAAGATCATGAAAAAATACTAGCAAACCGAATACAACAACATATTAAAAGGATCATACATCATGTTCAAGTGAGATTTACCCCCAGGGATGCAAGGATTCTTCAACATACATAAATAAATCAATGTGATGCACCACATTATGAAAATGAAGAATAAAATCATACGATCATCTCAATAGATGCAGAAAAATCTTTTGTCAAATTTCAACACTTATTTACAATAAAAACTCTCCAGAGACTGGTCATAGAGGAAACCTACTTCAACATAATAAAGGCCACATATGACAAACCCACAGCAAACATTATTCTCAATGGTGAAAAACAGAAAGCATTGCCTCTAAAATAGGGAAGAAGACAAGGATGTCCACTCACACCACTTTTATTCAACATAGTTTTGGAAGTCCTAGCTATGGCAATCAGAAAAGCGAAATGAATAGAAGGAATCCAAATTGGGAAAGAAGAAGTAAAACTGTCACTGTTTGCAGATGACATGACACTATATGTAGAAAATTTATACCAAAGATGCTACCAGAAAAGTACTAGAGCTCATCAGTGAATTTGGTAAAGTTGCAGGATACAATATTAATACACAGAAATCTCTTTCATTCTGATACACTAACAAGAAAACTTCAGAAATAGAAATTAAGGAGACGATCCCATTTACCATCACATCAAAAAGAATAAAATACCTAGGAATAAACAAATGTAAGGAGGCATAAATCCTGTACTCAGAAAACTGTAAGATACTGATGAAGTAAATCATAGATGACAGAAAGAGATGGAGAAATATACCATGTTCTTGGATTGGAAGAAGCAATATTCTCAAATGACTATACTACACAAAGTAATCTACAGATTCAATGCAATTCCTATCAAATTACCAATGGCAATTTTCACAGTATTAGGACAATATGTTTGCAATTTGTATGGAAATGCAAAAGACCCTGAATAGACAAAGCAATATTGATAAAGAAAATTGAAGCTGGAAGAGTCAGACTCCCTGACTTCAGTCTATACTATAAAGCTACAGTCATCAAAACAGTATCATACTGGTACAAAAACAGAAATATAGCTCAATCGAACAAGATAGAAAGTCCAGAGATAAACCCACACACCTATGGTCACCTAATCTATGACAAAGGAGGAAAGAATACACAATGGAGAAAAGACAGTCTCTTCAATAAGTGGTGCTGGGAAAACTGAAAAGCTACATGTAAAAGAAGAAAATTAGAACATTCTCTAACACCATATACAAAAATAAACTCAAAATGGAATAAAGACCTAAATGTAAGTCCAGACACTATAAAACTCTTAGAGGAAAACATAGGCAGAACACTCTGTGACATAAATTGCAGCATGATCTTTTTTGATTCACCTCCTAGAGTAGTGAAAATAAAAACAATAATAAACACTTGTGACCAAATTAAACTTAAAAGTATTTGCATGCCAAAGGAAACCATAAACAAAATGAAAAGACAACACATAAAGTGGGAGGAAATATTGGTAAACCAAGCGACCAACAAGGGATTAATCTCCAAAATATACAAACAGCTCATGCAGCTCAATTAAAAAAAAAATCAAAAAATTGGCAGAAGATCTAAATAGACATTTCTCCAAAGAAGACATGTAGATGGCTAAAAAGCACATGAAAAGATGCTTGACATCACTAAATATTAGAGAAATGAAAATCTAAACTACAATGAGGTATCACATCACCCCATTCAGAATGACCATCATCAAAAAATCTACAAACAATAAATTCTGGAGAGGGTATGGAGAAAAGGGACAACTCCTACACTGTTCGTGGGAATGTAGATTGGTACAGCCACTATGGACAGTAATATGGAGGTTCTTAAAATACTAAAAATAGAGCTGACATATGATCCAGAAATCCCACTCCTGGGCATATATCCGGAAAAACCTTAAGTGGAAAAGATACATATATCCAATATTCATTGCAGCACTATTTACAATCACCAGGACAGGGAAGCAACCTGAATGTCCATCAATGGAGGAATGGATAAAGAAGGTGTGGTACATATATACAATGGAATATTACTCCACTATTAAAAAGAATGAAATAATGCCACTTGCAGCAACATGGATGGAGCTAAAGATTGTCATAATGAGTGAAGAAAGTCAGACAAAGAAAAGACAATTATCATATGATATCACTTATATGTGGAATCTAAAAAAAATATTACAGGGCTTCCCTGGTGGTGCAGTGTTTGGGAATCTGCCTGCCAATGCTGGGGACATGGGCTCGAGCCCTGGTCTAGGAAGATCCCACATGCCGTGGAGCAACTTGGCCCATGTGCCACAACTACTGAGCCTGTGCTCTAGAGCCTGCAAGCCACAACTACTGAGCTCACGTGTCACAATTATCAAAGCCCGTGCACCTAGAGCCTGTGCTCCACAACAGGAGAAGCCACCTCAATGAGAAGCCTGAGCACTGCAACAAAGAGTAGCCCCCACTCTATGCAACTAGAGAAAGACTGTGCACAGCAATGAAGACCCAATGCAGCCAAAAAAAAAAATTACAAACGAACCTGTTTACAGAACAGAAATAGCGTCACAGGTATAGAAAAAAATCTTATGGTTACCAAGGGGAAAAGAGGGGAGAGGGATAAATTGGGAGATTGGTATTGACATATAAACACTACTATGTATAAAATGGGTAACTAATAAGAACCTACTGTATAGCACAGGAACTCTACTCAGTACTCTGTAATGACCTATAAGGGAAAATAATCTAAAAATGATTGTATATATGTGTATGTATAACTGATTCCATTTGCTGTACAGCAGAAACTAACACAACATTGTAAATCAATTATACTCCAATAAAAATTAATTTAAAAACAGAAACAAAGCTCTTATAAAACTTTAACTGAAAGATTAGTCTGAATTAGCCTAATTCAAGGAAACATATATTGGAAAATGCGTTTCATGCATTCCTCTCTACTTTGATGAGTATCTGTGTGAAAAATACCATGGAAGTAATAGTAAAGGATAGAATTGATATTTTACCTGCATTGAGGATATTATTCTATTTTCAAGCATAAAAATTGTTTTTAAAGTCAATGTACATTTTATAATTTAAAACAAGAGTATGTCATATTTTATAGTAAGCATTTTAAGAGAATGGAGTCATTTATCTTTATCTATTTGGGGTTAAATGAAACTGTTTTTGTTTGTTTTACTTATTTTTGGCTTTTTGTTTCTGAAATAAATTTTCTGAAAACACATAAACTATATTTCAATCATTTCCATCAGCTCTTACTATTTTTGTTTCTATTTCAAGCCAAGCGTACATTATATTTCATGGGCTATTATAAGATTCAACACATTATGATTTAAACAGTGTCCTGTTGAACTAGATCAAGTGTGTGCGGCAGGCTAGTAGGTACTTTTGGGTAATGACTAAAGTACTTGTCATGTTTCCCACTTATAATATATAGAAAAGCTAGCACTAAAAATTTAAAATAAGGGCATTCATGCTCAGGTAAATCTTCAACTCAAAGAATCAGTGAGGGAAAGAGCACCAAACCTGTGTAAGAGGACTCTTTGAATTCGGATTTTAAAAACAATGAACTGTGTTGACTCCCATGATTTTAATCAAATAAAATAATCTAGAAAACTACCATGAGTCATTTGTAGAACATATATAGTAAGTGGCAGCAGAGGACATGATAGAATCAACAGGTGCCATGGAACACCTCAAGGCAATAATAGTCAAATAAAGTCTTAGTTTAAGATTAGCTTTCTAAGAAGATGCAGTACATATATGCAATGGAATATTACTCAGCCATAAAAAGGAAAAAACTGTGCAATTTGCAGAGATGTGGATGGACTTAGAGACTGTTATACAGAGTTAAGTAAGTTAGAAAGAGTAAAACAAATATCGTATAATATTGCTTATATGTGGAATCTAGAAAAATGATACAGATGAACTTATTTGCACAGCAGAAATACAGACACAGACATAGAGAATGGATGTATGGATACCAAGGGGGGAAGAGGGGGTGGGATGAATTGGGAGATTGGGATTGACATATATACACTACTATGTATAAAATTGATAACTAACAAGAACCTACTGTATAGCACAGGTAGCTCTACTCAATGCTCTTTGGTGACCTAAATGGGAAGGAAATCCAAAAAGGAAGGGATATATGTATGTGTATAGCTCATTCACTTTGCTGTACAGTAGAAATTCACACAACATTGTAAAGCAACTATACACTAATAAAAATTAATTTAAAAAAAGATTAGCTCTCTAATATATCCTTTGATCAAACAAAGTTTCAGAAATACTGCTCTCAGTAAAGGGGGCAGTCGTTATTGCATGGAAATAGTGACAGTTTTCTTGAGACCTCCAGACAGGCCTAACATGATTAAATCTAGGGAAAAACACAATTTGCCTCAAGCTGGCAACTTTACCACATGAGAAGTATTTAATACCCCTTCTTTATCTATATAAGCTATCAAATTAAAGACTAGCCCCAAGCAGTTAGTAGTGTTTTCAGTAGTGATGTCATTGCTACAACTGTCAAACAATTTATATACAAGTTGACTTATTCCAACAGGAATAAAATTTCCATTTTATTAAGACAAAGTAATAACAACAGATAAATTTAGACATCTCATAGGAGACAGAGTGACCTCCAAGTTTGCTTTTGAGTCTATAATTCCATCAAGAATATACAAAAAGTCTTGCCCTTTGTTAATCTTATTGATTCCAGTAAAGCACACTAAATATATTAGATTGAGAGCCACCAAAACTTGATTCTAATCCTTTAAAATATATTTCATTTTAAAAATAAAAGTAGTTGTTTTGTGTAGAAATTACCTGGATTACAACTCATTTAGGAGGAAAGAATTTAAGGTGTCATTACTATATTCATTATTATGACTGATTTTAAGTACCTTTATTTCTACTCTGTCCTCCCCATTTTCTGAGTTCTGTTCATTCAATCAGGGAGTATAAACTAATTTTGGCTATTTATTTAATTTAGCATGTAACTTCCTTTTCAGGATTTTTTAAGCATTCATTTATTTTTGATATAATAATAATATAACTTATCACTTAATCTTATATGACTCATTGATTTTAAGACTCACCAGTTGTCCTTTTATACTACTCTTCTTTTCTTGACTTATTAAGATTTGATCAATTTCTAATTCAGTTGGAATATGTTTTTGAGTAATTATTTTTATAAAGACCATGTGAGTAATATATTCACAAAGCCTTTGCTTATTTGAGAATAGCTTTCTGTTTGTGTTTACACATAAATATTTACTGTTGCAGAGAAACATGAAACTATCTGACTTTGGTTCTTTGGGTTCTGATTTTCAGTTTGCTTTACTGCCTATATACTAGTAGAATTTTAAAATTCACCATTTAAAATAATTTTACAGGAATATATCTGCTTTGGAGATTTATTTTGTTAATTTCTCTTCCCAAATATAATGAGCTCCCTGTTTAAAAAGTAAAAAAAAAATTTGCAGGTGTCTCTGGTAGATATCAGGGAAGTGATTTGATACTAGTGAATTCTAAAAGAATAAGGAGACTACTTAGAATGCTTAATAAGATTTTCTGTGATTAACAAGTATGGTAATTATATGTCTTTAGGTGATATGTGTTTTATGTGCCATATGGTACCAAAACCACACCCAATCTTAGGGCAAGGAAAGCTCAAGGGGATGTGGTAATATTTTCTATTTCAAATGTAATATGGTAATCTTTAAGAACAAAGCTGACTGGTTTGATGTTTTAAGGTTGCTTAAAATGTACTAGAGTTCAACAATTGCATCAAAATAACTGCATCAAAATGTCATACTGTTTTACCATCATGCTAACCTCAAAATCAAAATATCTCAAAGAAAAGTATTTCATATTAGGACAGTTATTCAGAATCATAGTATCAAATTCAGCCAATATAAGCTTTTTAAGCTTGTATTTTAAACAGTTACCCACTCTATAAGTTTAAAAAAAAATCACCTTGCTTAAAGATACCTAGAATTACTCTGATTTGAAAGAATTAAATACAACATATTCTCCTAATGAAATATGGATTTTTAAATATACAAGGCAGTTTCCATAAGACTGATAATTTAAAAAAAAAGACTGATATTTACATTCAATTGAAGATATTCAGATACAAAAGGTTTATTAAAATGTATATCAAAAGAGGACTGAGGGCCTTCCCTGGTGGCACAGTGGTTGAGAGTCCGCCTGCCGATGCAGGGGACACAGGTTCGTGCCCCGGTCCGGGAAGATCCCACATGCTGTGGAGCGACTGGGCCTGTGAGCCATGGCCGCTGAGCCTGCGCGTCCGGAGCCTGTGCTCCACAACGGGAGAGGCCACAGCAGTGAGAGACCCGTGTACCAAAAAAAAAAAAAAAAAAAAGGACTGATATTGTTAGTGGCAGCTATGGTAGCAGAAAAAATAAAGTCTCCAGTATTGGAGGAAGAAGCATAGATAATGGAGAATGGTGTTAATATTTCTACAGATTCTTGATGTTTTCTGTAGAATGTAGGGTTGGAGAATCTATCCTTAATCAAAAAAGAAAAAAAATAAATTGCAGAAATATGTCATACTGAGGTTAGATGCACTTCAAGAGTAACTCACTATTAACCCACAATTAGGATTATGAAGGTTGCAGTAAAGCTATAAATTTATTCATATAGAATATAAGTCCCTTCCATCAACTTATGTGAACTGAAAACCATAACAGAGTAGGATGATGTAAAATTCACCTCCTTCCATGAACACATCAAAAATATATCTACATGTGGAACAATTCTCACTGAAAACTAACTGGAAACCAGCATGAAGACTCCTGTACAACAAAAGCTATAAGATAGTTCCACACGAAATTGGGTAGGAAGGAAACAGACGCAATCAGGTCAAGGCCTGTGGCCCTGGGAGGGGATTCAGAGGAAATGGGAGATTGTATGGATGGAGATCAGCCCTGGGGAGTGAGCGGTTTGAGCCACATATTGGGTGTCACAGTCTGGGTCCCAACAGAGGGCAGAGGTAAGTCAAGCCCCCTTGACTGATTGGAGGGCTGCTGGGACTAACAGGAGAGCTGTGGAAAGTCTATAGTACACTCACTGGGAGCTCAAGAGCACTGGCTTTCTCCCAAGGCAGGCCAGAGAGCACAGATTAAGGACTGCTCCAGTGGCTGCCTGGATTCCAGCCTGAGAGGAACAAATGCTTCAGTCCCTGCTTACCTCACATTGCAGCTCTATACTGAACTGACGGCTGGCATAAGTAGGGAGTGAGCTCAACTGTGGGGCCCAGAGTTGACTTAGAACCAGGCAACAACTGAGCTGGGCAGGGGAAGCCACTGCAGACACTTATACAGGCGGAGCATCAGAGGTAGTCCTGATCTCTGACTGAGGCCAGATCTCCAAAGCCCACAACCTGAAAAACTTTTAGAGAACATGCAGACCCTGCCTGCCTTATGGCATGGTGCCACAACAGGGTGGGAGTGGCAGAGGCTGAAGGGCGTGATCAGGTGTAAGGGATGAAAGAACTCAGACTCTAAGATGCCTCTGAGCAGAGTGGGGCAGCCATTACTGACACTTGCACAGATGGTGCATCAGAAGCAGTCCAGACACCTGTCTGCTGCTTGTCTGCTGCAGCCCAAACCTCATCACCAGTTAAAAGCCTGCATGGCCTGTCTCGCTCCAGCACTGCTCCCCTCTGGGGTAAGTGTGCCAGTGCTGGAAAAGAGAATAGCACACACATAAATGGAACAGAGCCACCTTGGATCTGAATCTCAGGGCTTCTGCTCCAGCAACTTGAGATCTGACACTGCCTGAAATAGGGCAGTGACAGCCACTGAGCAGAGGAGAATCCTCACCTAATACTTGGCTCTGTCCCTAGCTCCTCCATCTCCAGCTTTACCTGCTACCAGAGTGTTACCTGCCAGCACACCTTGCAGAATGATGTGACTTGCATTGACATCAAATCTGGTGCTCCCACCAAAGGCACTGGGCACATGAACACTGTATGGAGATGCTCCCACATAAGGACACACCTTAAGGACTGCAATGGGTAACTGTTTTACCTAAATTCATAGAAACAGAGAAAGTTAAGGAAAATAAGAAGACGGAGGAACCTGTCTCAACTGCAAGAGCAAGAGAAATTGCCTGAAAAATTAAATAATGAAACATAAATAAACAATTTACAGGATGAAGAATTCAAACTATTAGTAATAAGAATGCTCACTGAATTAGGGAAAATAATAGATTAATACAGAATTTTAAGAATGAGGTAGGAAATATAAAAAGAGCTGGTCAAAACTGAAGAATACAATAACAGAAATGAAAAACACACTAGAAGGAATGAATAGCAGACTAAGTGATGCAGAAAAATGCATAAATGATTTGGAAGATAAAATAATGGAAATCAACCAATCAGAACAGCAAGAAGATAAACAAGAAGTTAGAAGAGTTTAAGAGATCTTTCGGATAATATGAAGGATGCCAACATTCCCATTATAGGGACACCAGAAGGAGAAGAGAGAGAGAAGAGGATTGAAAATATATCTGATGCAATTATGGCTGAAAATTTCCAAAAAACTGAAGAAGAAAAGAGATTTCCAGGTATGGGAAGCAAAAAGGCTCCTAAAGAAGATGAACCCAAACAGACCCACACCAAGACATATAATAATTAAAATGACAAACGTTAGATAAAGAAAGACGTCAAAAAACAACAAGAGAAAAACAAAGAGTCATATACAAGGAAAATCCCATAAGGCTATCAGCTGATTTTTCTGCAGAAACTTTGCAGGTCAGAAGGATGTGGCATGATACATTCAAAGTGCCAAAGGGGAAAAAAAAAATACTTGCAACCTAGGATACTCTACTCAGCAAGTTTATCATTTAGGATTGAAGGAGAGATAAGGAACTTCTCAGACCAGCCAAAACTAAGAGGGTTTGGCAATATTAAGCCTACCCTAAAAGAAATGTTAAAGGTTCATCTCTAAGTGGAAAAGAAAAGACTATAAAAAGAAGTAAGAATCTACAGGAAAGTACAGATCCCATCAGGAACTGGCAATTGTATAGTAAGGGCTGATAATCAACCACTTAAATAGGTAGAATGAAAATTAAAACACAAAAAATTATAAAAGCAACTATAACAACAATAAACAGTGAAGAGATAAAGAGATGTGAAATATGCCATCAAAAACACAGAAGGTGGGGTAGAGAAGTAAAAAAATATAGATCTTTTCAAATGTGATTGAACTTAAATGACTAATAGTTTAGAACAAGTAGATATAGTAGTAAGTCAATGTATATGAGCTGCACAGTAACCATAAATCAAATACCTACCAAAAATACAGAAAAACTAAAAAGAGTGGAAGACAAGCATACTACTAAGGAAAATTATCAAACCATAAAGGAAGAAACAAAAAGAACAAATTAACAGAGAAGACTTACAAAGCAACATGAAAACAAGTAATAAAATGTCAATAAGTAAATGGATAGGAATAATTAATTTAAACGTCAATGGGAAAAATTGCTCTGATCAAAAGACAGAGGGTGGATGATTGGATAAAAAAAAGGACCCTTCTATGTGCTGCCTACAAGAGAAGAAAAAGAAAAAAAAACTATCCTTCTCAAACTATTCCAAAAAAGGTGGAACTGATAGATCATTCCCAAATTCATTCAACACGACCACCATTACCCTGACACCAAAACCAGAAAAAGACACACACACACACACACATACAAAAGAAAATTACAGGCCAATATATTTGATGAATATGGATGTAAAAATCTTCAACAAAATAATATCAAACAAAATGCAACAATACATTAAAAGGATCATGCAACTTGATCTAGTTGGATTTATTCCAGTGACATAAGGATGGTTCCATATTCACAAATCAATCAGTCTAATATACAACATTAACAAGAAGATAGACAAAAATCAGATGATCATCTCAACAGATGCAGAAAAAGAATTTGACTTAATTCAACATACATTCATGATAAAAACTGTAATCAGGAACAAGATAAGGATGTACACTCTTCACACTTCTATTTAACATAGTATTGGAAGTCCCAGCCATAGCAATGGGACAAGAAAAATACTAATAAAAGGCATCCAAAAGGGAAGGGAAGAAGTAAAACTGTCACTATTTGAAGATGACATGATACTATATATAGAAAACCCTAAAGTCTCCACCAGAAGACTATGAGAACTAATAAATGAATTCAGTCAATTTGCAGAATACAAGATTAATATACAGAAATCTGTTGCTTTTCTATACACTAATAAGAGCCATCAGAAAGAGAAAGCAAAAAAAAAAAAAACTTGCTTAAATCAGAGCAAAAAGAAAAATATATATATAACTAGAAATAAACTTCACCAAGGAGGTGAAAGACCTATACTCTGAAAACTATAAAATGTTGATGAAAGAAATTAAAGATGATACAAATAAATCAAAATCAATCCCAATTTCTTAGAATGGAAGAATTAATGTTGTTAAATGTCCATAGTATCCAAAGCAATCTACAGATTTAAGACAATCCCTATCAAAATATCCATGACATTTTTCACAGAAGTGGAACAAATAATCCTAAAATTTATATAGAAACACAAAAGACCCTGACTTATCAAAACAATCTTGAGAAAAAAGAACATAGGTGGAGGTCATGCTCCCTGACTTCATAGTGTAGTATAAAGGTGCTGTAATCATAACTGCACGATATTGGCACAAAAGAAAGACACATAGTTCAATGGAAGAGAGCAGCGAGCCTGGAAATAAACCTACACAATAATGGCCAATTAATGTATGACATAGAGAAAAGAATGTACAATGGAAAATAGAGTCTCTTCAATAAGTGGTGCTGAGAAAATTGGACAGATATATATAAAAGGATGAGATTAGAACATTTCCTTGCACCATATACAAAAATTAATTAAAAATAGATGAAAGACCTAAATGTAAGGCCCCAAACCATAAAACTCCTAGAAAAGAACATAGAACACTTTTTGACATAAATCATAGCAATATATTTTTGGATCTGTCTCCTAAGATGAAAGAAATAAAAGCAAAAATAAACAAGTGGAACCTAATTAATCTTAAAATCTTTTGAAAAGGAAACCACCAACAAAAAGAAAATACCATCAACAAAAAGGAAACCATCAACAAAAGAAAAGGCAACCTCCTGAATGGGAGAAAATATTTGCAAATGATATGACCATTAAGGGGTGAATATCCAAAATATATAAATAGCTCATATAAGTCAATATAAAATATTGAATAAAATATGGGCCAAAGACCTGAATTGTCATTTTCCAAAGAAGGAATACAGATGACTAACAGGCACATGAAAAGATACTCAACATTGTTAATTACTAGCAAAATGCAAATTGAAACCACAATGAGATATCACCTCACACCTGTCAGAATTGTTATCATCACAAAGTAACAAATGATGGCCAGGATGTGGAGAAAAGGGAACCATTGTACGGTTTGTGGGAATGTAAGTTTTTGCACCATCTATGGAGAAAAGTATGAAATTTCTTCAAAAAATTAAAAATACAACTTCCATATGATACAGCATTTCCACTTTTGGATATATATTTGAAAAAATTGTAAACATTAATTCAAAAAGATACATGCACCCCAAAGTTCAGAGCAGCATCATTTACAAGTCCATGATATGGAAGCATCCCAAATGTCCATCAATAGATGAATGGATAAATAAGATGTGATTATTTATAGATGTATCATATCATATATATATATATATATATATATAATGGAATATTACTCAGCCATTAAAAACAATGAAATTCTGCCACATGCAGCAATATGGATTGACCTATAATGTATTATGTTTAGTGAAATAAGTCAGACAGAGCATGACATATAATGTATGCTATCACTTCTATGTGGAATGTAAAACATAAATATGTATATAACAAAACAGAAACAGACCACAGGTATAGAAAAAAACTAGTGGTTACCAGTGGGGAGAGGGTAAGGGGGTGGGGCAAGATAGGAATATGGAATTAAGAGATACCAGCTACTGTATAAAATCTAGATAAACAACAAGGATATATTGTCCACCACAGGGAAATATAGACACTATTTTCTGATAACTTTAAATGGAGTACAATATATTAAAATATTGAATCACTATACTGTACACCTGAAACTAATATAATACTGCAAATCAACTGTATTTCAATAAAAAAGAGAAATGCTGGTAGTAGGAAGTTAGTGCATTTTACTTCATTTAACTTTTAATTATTTTGTCTTACCTATTTGTCACAGAAAATAAGCACATGGAACCAAATAAGCTGAACTTTCAAAATGACTAAAGGGCAAGAGTGTATGAAGGGTGCAGGTTAACATTCAGTTGATGGTCATGATAATGATAGCTACAAAAGACTCATTTCTGAACATAAATCATGTTTTCTAAGAACATTAATTATATCCTCAGTACTTACAAGGAAATCACCAGTGCTACCTTTTGCAGTCCATCTCATTTTGATAAGGAGATAATTGAGACCCTGATCTTTAATTTCTGATCTGTGTGTAGAGCAAAATGAAATTCTCCTGCAATGTATTTGTATTTTGCTTTACTTGCACTGATTTTATCTGCGTTTATTATTGTTATTTTATTCTCAAAAAGTTTTCTTTCATTGGAAGATTTTTAAAAACTATTTTATTTTGAAAATCTTAATTATAAATTCACAGGAAGTTGCAAAGATAGTATAAAGTCACCATGTACCTTTCACTCAGTTTCCCCAGTGGTTACATCTTGCATAATTATAGTGTAATATCAAAATCAGGAAGTGGACATTGGACAATATATCTATACAATTCTACGTCAATTTACTACATGTGTAGGTGTGTGTAACTAGCATAGCAATCAAGATACAGTACTTTTATCTCACCACAAAGGTATCTGTCATGTTACTCCTTTATTATTCACCCACCTTCTTCCCCCTACCCCCAAACCCTTACAACTGCTAATCTGTTCACCATATCTATAGCTTTGTTATTTTGAGAAAGTTATATACATGATAACATATATAATGTGACATTATGAGATTGGCCTATTTTATGGTGATCTGTTCCATTGATTTTTATGTTTATCCCTTCACTAGTACCACACAGTTTTGATTATTAGTACCTCCAAAAGAGGCCTTAAAAACCTTTAGTTATTCCTCCCAGTTTATTATTCTTATTTGAAATTGATTAGGATATTCTAAATTACTGTCTTTCCAAATACATTTTAGAATAATTTTGTTTACAAAAATCTTGTTTAGATTTTCATATGAATTACATTAGATCTACTTATAACTTTGAACTGACATCTTTAGATGTTCAGTATTTACATCCATGAATACAGTATATCTCTCTATTTTATAAAAGATGTTTTTTGATTTATTCTTATTCTCTAAAGTGCTATTCTCCTTTATTCTTTAGCCTTGTTAGATTTCCTCATTTTCTCCCTTTCTAATTTACTGAATACCTGAATAGGGGAAATATAATTCTTCTTGACACTTTATCTACAAAATAGACAAAGAAAGAAGACTAAGACTTTATACATACATGCAACAAATAGCTAATCACTTTGAAAAAATCTTGATTTTGCAACTAGCTAGAGTAACAGACAGTCAAAATTAATCTAGGCAAATAATACCATTAGCCTACAATGTAGCCCAGATATTTCACCATCACCATAGAAATATATACTAAAATATTCAGAGGAACCAGAGAGATCGTTCATTTAAGAAGTTCACAAATGTTAGTTCCTGATCTGGGAAGCTTTCAAATGAAGGTTTTTGTTTTTAGTGTGAGGTTTTTTTTTTTTTTTTTTTTTTTTTTTTTTTTTTCGGTACACGGGCCTCTCACCGCTGTGGCCTCTCCCGCTGCGGAGCGCAGGCTCTGGACGCGCAGGCCCAGTGGCCACGGCTCACGAGCCCAGATGCTCCGTGGCATGTGGAGTCCTCCTGGACCGGGGCACGAACCTGTGCCCCCTGCATCGGCAGGCGGACTCTCAACCACTGTGCCACCAGGGAAGCCCTTAGTGTGAGTTTTTAATTTTACATTTTAATTGTTGTAAAATATACAAAACATAGTATTTATCATTTTAACCATTCATAGTTATACAATTCATAAATTCATTCATAAATATACAATGGCATTAACACATTGTCAGTGTTTTGCAGCCATCACCATAGTTTATTCCACAATATTTTTATCATCCTCAACAAAACTCTGTGTCCATTAAATAATACATAACATTATCTGCCTCCAACAACCTCTTGTAAACTCTATTCTACTTTTTGTCTCTATGAATTTGCCTTTTCTAGGTACCTCACATAAGTATAATCATACAATATTTGTCATTATATGACTGTGTTATTTCACTTACTGCGATGTTTTAAAGGGTCATACACAGTGTAGCATGTATTAAAATATCATTCCTTTTTATGGCTGAGTTGTGTTCTGTTCTGTGAATGTACCACTTTCGTTTATCCATTCATCTATTTATGGACACTTGGGTTCTTTCCATCTTGTGGCTATTGTGAATAATGCTGCTATGTACATGAGTGTACAAGTATCAGTTTAAGCCCTTACTTTCAATTATTTTTTTTTCTTTTTTCTTTTTTAGAAGATGTTGGGGGTAGGAATTTATTAATTAACTTATTTTTTCTGTGTTGTGTCTTCGTTTCTGTGTGAGGGCTTTCTCTAGTTGTGGCAAGCAGGGGCCATTCTTCATCGCAGTGCGTGGACCTCTCACTATCGCGGCCTCTTGCTGTGGAGCACAAGCTCCTGAAGCGCAGGCTCAGTAGCTGTGGCTCACGGGCCTAGTTGCTCCGCAGCATGTGGGATCCTCCCAGACCAGGGCTCAAACCCGTGTCCCCTGCATTAGCAGGCAGATTCTCAACCACTGCGCCACCAGGGAAGCCCTCAATTATTTTTGATATATACTCAGGAGAGGAATTTCTGGGTCATATAATGGTACTATGTTTAAACATTTTAAACACTTCCACACTCTTCTTTCCAGTGACCTCACCAACTTACATTTCCACCAGCAATGAACAAGAATTCTGATTTCTCCACATCCTCGTCAATATTTGTCATTTTCTGTTTTTATTATACCCATCCTAGTACGTTTAAAGTGCTATTTCATTGTGGTTTTGATTTGCATTTCCCTTAAAAATAATAATGTTAAGGATCTTTTCATGTCTTTATTGTCCATTTGTATATATTTGGTGTCTGTCTATTCAAGTGTCTATTAAAGTCCTTTGCCCGTTTTTGAATTGGATTGTTTCTTTGTTGTTAAACTGTAAGGATTATTTATATATTGTGGATGTTATTCCTTAATCAGATATATAATTTGACAATAATTTATCCCATTCAGTAGGTTATCCTTTTATTTCTTGATATAATCTTTTCATACACAAAAGTTCTTAATTGTGAGGAAGATCAATTTATCTTGTTTTTCTTTTTATCCTGTGCTTTTGGTGTAGCATTCATAAAGTTAGCCATATCCAATGTCATGCAGATTTTTTGCATTGATTTATTCTAAGAGATTTATAGGTTTAACTCAAGTTTGTCTTTGATTCATTTTGTTAATTTTTGTGTATTGAGTAAGATAAAGTTCTAACTTCATTTTTTGGCATGTGGATATAGTTTTTCCAGTACAGTTTATTGAAAACACTGTCCTTTCACAGTTGAATAGTCTTAAAACCCTTCTCAAAAATTAATTCATCATTTATATGAGAGTTTGTTTCTAGCCTCTCTATTCTATTGGTCTGTATGTTTGTCATTACACCAGTACCATATTGTTTTAATTACTGTAAAACTACAGGAAGTTTTGAAGTTTGGTAGTGTGACTACTCTAACTTTATTCTTCCTTTTTAAGATTTTTTAGGCTATTCAGGGCCTCTTGGTCCAATATGAATTTGAGGATTGTTTTTTTCATTTATATGAAAAGGCTGTTGAAATTTAACAGGGATTGCATTAAATCTGTAGATTGCTTTGAGTAGTATGGACATTTTAAGTCACTCTATTCATGAAACAAAATATCTTTCCATTTATTTAGGTTTTTTAATTTCTTTCATCAGTGTTTCATAGATATTAAAGCAGCACTCTTTCACCTCATTGACTATATTTAATGCCAAAAATTTTATTCTTTTAGATGCTATTGTAAATAAAACTGATTTCTATTTTTTAATTGAAATATAGTTGATTTATAATATTGTGTTATTTCAGGTGTACAGCAAAGTGATTAAGATATATATATATATATATAAAACAATATATATATTTCAGATTATTTTCCATTATAGGTCATAGCAAGATATTGAATATAGTTCCCTGTGCTATACAGTAAACCTTTGTTGCTTACCTATTTTATGTATGGTAGTTTGTATCTATTAATCCCATATTTCTAATTTATCCCTCCCACCCACTTCTTTTCCCCTTTGGCAACCATAAGTTTGCCTTCTATATCTGTGAGTCTGTTTCTGTTTTGCATATAAATTCATTCGTATTATTTTTTAGATTCCACATATAAATGATATCATATATTTGTATTTTTCTGTCTGACTTACTTCACTTAGTATAATATGCTCAAGTCCATCCATGTTGCTACAAATGGCAATATTTCATTCTTTCTTAAGGCTGAGTAATATCCAACTGTATATATATATATATATATATATATATATATATATATATATACACATACACACACCAGATCTTCTTAAGCCAATCATCTGTTGATGGGCTCTTGGGTTGTTTCTATGTCTTGGCTATTGTAAATAGTGTTGCTATGAATATAGGGGTGTATGTAACTTTTTGAATTACAGTTTACTCCAGATATATGCCCAGGAGTGGAATCAGTGGATCATATGGTAACTCTATTTTTAGTTTCTTAAGGAACCTCCTTACTGTCCTCAGTAGTGACTGCAGCAATTTACATTCCCACCAACAGCGTAGGAGATTTCCTCTTCTACACACCTTCTTCAACCTTTATTATTTGTAAACTTTTGGTGATAGCCATTCTGACCAGTGTGAGGTGATACCTCATTATGGTTTTGATTTTCATTTCTCTAGTCATTAGTGATGTTAAGTACCTCTTCATGTGCTTGTTTGCCATCTGTATGGCTTCTTTGGATACATGTCTATTTAGGTCGTCTGCCCATTTTTTGATTGGGCTGTTTGCTTATTCAATATTGAGTTGTATGAGCTGTGAATCTGATTTCTTAATTTATTTTTCAGATTGTTCACTGCTAGTTTGAAGAAACACAACTGATTTTTTTTTTTTTTTTGCAGTACGCGGGCTTCTCACTGTTGTGGCCTCTCCCCTTGTGGAGCACAGGCTCCGGGCACGCAGGCTCAGCGGCTATGGCTCACAGGTCCAGCCGTTCCACGGCATGTGGGATCCTCCCAGACTGGGACACGAACCCGCATCCCCCGCATCAGCAGGCAGACTCTCAACCACTGTGCCACCAGGGAAGACCCACAACTGATTTTTGAGTGTGGATCAGGTACACTGCAACTTCATTGCATTCATTTATTAGTGCTACTCTCTTTCTTGTGGATTCTTTGGGAATTTCTTTTTTTTTTAATTGGAATATAATTGCTTTACAATGTTGTGTTAGTTTCTGTTGTACAATGAAGTGAATCACCTATATGTATACACATATCCCCTCCCTTGTGAACCTCCATTACCCCCCACCCCACCCATCTAGGTCATCACAGAGCGCTAAGCTGAGTTCTCCGTACAATACAGCAGGTTCCCCCTAGCTATCTATTTCACACATGGTAGTGTATTTACGTCAAACCTAATCACCCAGTTCATCCCACCCTCACCTTCCCCCTGTGTCTACACATCCGTTCTCTATGTCTGCCTTTCTATTCCTGCCTTGCAATTAGGTCCATCTGTACCATTTTTCTAGATTCCACACATATGTATTAATATACGATATTTGTTTTTCTCTTTCTGACTTACTTTGCTCTGTATGACAGACTCTAGGTCCATCCAAATCTCTACAAATGATTCAATTTCATTTCTTTCTATGGCTGAATAATATTCCATTATATATACGTACCACATCTTTATCCATCCATCCATTTATGGACATTTAGGTTGTTTCCCTTTCCTGGCTATTGTAAATAGTGCTGCAATGAATATTTTGGTACATAAATCTTTTTAATTATGGTATTCTCAGGGTATATGCTCAGTAGTGGGATTGCTGGGTCATATGGTAGTTCTATTTTTAGTTCTTTTAAGGAATCTCCATAGTGTTCTCCATAGTGACAGTATCAATTTACATTCCCACCAACAGTGCAAGAGGGTTCCCTTTTCTCCACACCCCCTCCAGCATTTATAGCTTGTAGATATTTTGATGATGGTCATTCTGACTGGTGTGAGGTGATACCTCACTGTAGTTTTGATTTGCAATTCTCTAGTAATTAGCGATGTTAAGTTCCCTTTCATGTGCTTCTTGGCCATCTATATGGCTTCTTTGGATGAATGTCTATTTAGGTCGTCTGCCCATTGTTTGATTGGGTTGTTTTTTCATTCAGTATTGAGTTGTATGAGCTGTGAAACCGATTTCTTTATTTTTCAGATTGTTCACTGCTAGTTTGTAGAAATACAACTGATTTTTAAGTGTGGATCAGATACCCTGAAACTTCAGTGAACTCATTTTTAGTGCTAATCTCTTGTGGATTCTTTTGGAATTTCTATATATAAGATTATCTCATCTGAGAATAAAGTTATACCAATTCCTTGATAATTTGTATGCATTTCAATTCTTTTTTGTCTAATACCTCTGGTTATAACGTCCAGTATAACGTTGAATGGCAGCAATAAAAACATATATCCTTGTCTTGTTCCTTATTTTAGGGATACTTTTTCAGTCTTACATCATTGAGCATTATATTAACTATGGGGTTTTTTAATGTATAAATTCTTTTATCACATTGATGAATTTTCTTTCAATTCATAGTTTTCTGAGAATTATTTATCATGAAAGAGTGTTGGATTTTGTTGAATATATTTTCTGAATCAATTACGATGATCATATGATTCCCCTGTTTTTCTACTAAATTAATATATTGCATTAATTTTCTTATGTTAAACAAACCTGCATTCCTGGGAAAGGTCCCACTTTGTCAAAGTAATTAATTCTTTTTAATATGCTATTGGATTATATTTGCTAATATTTTGTTGAGGATTTTTGTCTCTATATTCATAAGGGATACTGGCCTGTAGTTTTATTTTCTGTGATTTTTTGTATGGTTTTGGTATCAGACTAATGCTAGCCACCTAGAATGAATTATGAAAAGCTCCCTCCTGCTCATTTTTTGCAAGAAATTGAGAAGATTTTTGTTAATCTTTGTATAATTCCCCAATAAAATCATCTGGTCCAGGACTTTTCCTTACTGGGAATGTTTTGATTATTAATTCAGTATTTTCACTTGTTACAGGTATGATGAAATTTTCTTTTGATTTTTGAGTCAATTTATATGATTTGTGTGTTTTCAGAAATTTGTCTATTTCATCTAGGTTATCTAATTTATTGGCCAAGAATTTTTCATATTATTCTCTTACAAATATTTTTATCTTCATATGGTCATAAGTAATGCTCTGTCTTCCATTTTGTATTTTAGTTATTTGCATTTTCTCCTGTTATCTAGCTAAAGGTTTGTCAATTTTGTTGATCTTTTCAAAGAACAAAATTTTACAATCATTAATTTTTCTCTATTATTTTTCTATTCTCTATTTCATTTTTCTTTATAATAATATTTATTATTACATTCCTTCTAATAGATTTGAGATTAACTTGCTCTTCTTTTTGTAGTTCTTTAAGAGGTAAGGTTAGGTTGGTGATTGGAGATCTTTATTCATTCCTAACATAGGCATTTAAAGGCATAAATTTTCCTCTAAGCACTGCTTTCATTGCATACCATAAGTTTTGATATATTTTCATTGCCTTTAAATATTTTCTAATTTCTATTGTGATTTCTTCTAGAACACACTGTTTTATTGAAGAGTATGCTGTTTAATCTTCACAGACTTGTAAATTTTCCACTTTTATTCTATTATGGATTTTTTTGAACATCTTTATTAGAATATAATTGCTTTACAATGGTATGTTAGTTTCTGCTTTATAACAAAGTGAATCAGTTATACATATACATATGTTTCCATATCTCTTCCCTCTTGAGTCTCCCTCCCTCTCACCCTCCCTATCCCACCCCTCTAAGTGGTCACAAACCACCGAGGTGATCTCCCTGTGCTCTGCAGCTGCTTCCCACTAGCTATCTATTTTAGGTTTGATAGTGTATATATGTCCATGCCATTATCTTACTTTGTCAGAGCTTATCTTTCCCCTTCCCCATATACTCAAGTCCATTCTCTAGTAGGTCTGTGTCTTTATTCTCGTTTTGCCCCAGGTTCTTCATGACTTTTTTTTCCCCCTTAGATTCCATATATATGTGTTAGAATACAGTATTTGTTTTTCTCTTTCTGACTTAATTCACTCTGTATGACAGACTCTAGGTCCATCCACATCCCTATAAGTAATTCAATTTCGTTCCTTTTTATGGCTGAGTAACATTCCATTGTATATATGTGCCGCATCTTCTTTATCCATTCATCTGTTGATGGACACTTAGGTTGCTTCCATGTCCTGGCTATTGTAAATAGAGCTGCAATGAAAATTGTGGCACATCACTCTTTCGGAATTATGGATTTCTCAGGATATATGCCCAGTAGTGGGATTGCTGGGTCGTATGGTAGTTATAATTTTAGTATTTTAAGGAACCTCCATATTGTTCCCATAGTGACTGTATCAATTTACATTCACACCAACAATGAAAGAGGGTTCCCTTTCCTCCACACCCTCTCAAGAATTCATTGTTTGTAGACTTCCTGATGATGGCCATTCTGACTGGTGTGAGTTGATACCTCATTGTAATTTTGATTTGCCTTTTTCTAATGGTTAGTGATGTTGAGCATTCTTTCATGTATTTGTTGGCAATCTGTATATCTTCTTTGGAGAGATGTCTATTTAGGTCCTCTGCCCATTTTTGGATTGGGTTGTTTGTTTTTTTTGTTGTTGAGCTGCATGAGCTGCTTGTATATTTTGGAGATTAGTCCTTTTACAGTTGCTTCATTTGCAAATATTTTCTCCCAGTCTGAGCATTGTCTTTTGGTCTTGTTTACGGTTTCCTTTGCTGTGCAAAAGCTTTGAAGTTTCATTAGATTCTATTTGTTTATTTTTATTTCCATTTCTCTATGAGGTGGGTCAAAAAGGATCTTGCTGTGATGTACATCATAGAGTGTTCTTCCTATGTTTTTCTCTAAGAGTTTGGACTTACATTTAGGTCTTTAATGCATTTTGAGTTTATTTCTGCATATGGTGGAAGGGAGCACTCTAATTTCATTCTTTTACATGTAGCTGTCCTATTTTCCCAGTAACACTTATTGAAGAGACTGTCTTCTCTATTTTATATTATTGCCTCCTTTATCAAGTATAAGGTGACCATACGTGCATGGGTTTACCTCTGGAGTTTCTATCCTGTTCCATTGATCTATATTTCTTTTTTTGTGCCAGTACCATACTGTCTTGATTACTGTGGCTTTATAGTATAGTCTGAACTCTGGGAGCCTGATTCCTTAAGCTCTGTTTTTCTTTCTCAAGATTGCTTTGCCTATTCAGGGTCTTTTGTGTTTCCATAAAATTTGTGAAAAATTTTTCCTAGTTCTGTGAAAAATGCCATTGGTAGTTTGATAGGGATTGCATTGATTCTGAGATTGCTTTGGGTAGTAGAGTCATTTTCACAATATTGGTTCTTCCAATCCAAGGACATGGTATATCTCTCCATCTGTTTGTATCATCTTTAATTTCTTTCATCAGTGTCTTATAATTTTCTGCATACAGCTTTTTTGTTAACTTAGGTTTGTTCCTAGGTATTTTGTTTTTTATGTTTCAGTGGCAAATGGGAGGGTTTTCTTAATTTCTCTTTCAGATATTTCATCATAGGTGTATAGAAATGCAAGTTGTTTCTGTGCATTAATTTTGTATCCTGCTACTTTACCAAATTCATTGATTAGCTCTAGTGGTTTTCTGGTAGCATCTTTAGGATTCTCTATGTATAGTATCATGTCATCTGCAAACAGTGACAGCTTTACTTCTTCTTTTCCGATTTGGATTCTTTTTATTTCCTTTTCTTCTCTGATTGCTGTGGCTAAATCTTCCAAGACTATGTTGAATAAGAGTGGTGAGAGTGGGCAACCTTGTCTTGTTCCTGATCTTAGTGGAAATGCTTTCAGTTTTTCACCATGTTGAAAAACGGTGTTGGTTGTGGGTTTGTCATATATGGCCTTTATTATGTTGAGGAAAGTTCCCTTTATGCCTAATTTTTGGAGCATTTTTATCATAAATTGGTGTTGAACTTTGTCTAAAGCTTTTTCTGCATCTATTGAGATGATCATATTGTTTTTCTCCTTCCATTTGATAGTGTGGTATATCACATTGATTGATTAGTGTATAATGGAGAATCCTTGCATTCCGAGGATAAACTCTACTTGATCATGGTGTACAATCCTTTTAATTTGCTGTTGGATTCTGTTTGCTAGTATTTGGTTGAGGATTTTTGCATCTATATTCATCAGTGATATTGGCCTTTAGTTTTCTTTTTATGTGACATCTTTGTCTGGTTTAGGTATCTGGGTGATGGTGGCCTCGTAGAATGAGTTTGGGAGTGTTCCTCCTCTTATATTTTGAAGAGTTTTGGAAGGATAGGTGTTAGATCTCTAAATGTCTGATAGTATTCACCCGTGAAGCCGTCTGATCATGGGGTTTTTATTGCTGAAAGATTTTTATTCACAGTTTGAATTTCAGTGCTTGTGATTGCTGTGTTTATATTTTCTCTTTCTTCCTGGTTCAGTCTCAGAAGGTTGTGCTTTTCTAAGAATTCATCCATTTCTCCCAGGTTGTCCTTTTTATTGGCATATACTTGCTTGTAGTAATCTCCCATGATCCTTTGTATTTCTGTACTGTCAGTTCTTACTTCACCTTTTTCACTTCTAATTGTGTTTTAGTCTTTTTCCTTCTTTTCTTGATGAGTCTTGCTAATGGTTTATCAATTTTGTTTATCTTCTCAAAGAACCAGTTTTAGTTTTATTGGTCTTTGCTATTGTTTCCTTCATTTCTTTTTCATTTATTTCTGATCTGAATTTTACGATTTCTTTCCTTCTACTAATTTGGGTTTTTGTTCTTCTCTCTCTAATTGCTTTAGTTTAAGCATAGGTGTGTTGGTGTGTTTTTTTTTCTTGTTTATTGATGTAGGATTTTATTGCTATAAACTTCATCTTACAACTTCTTTCACTGAACCCCATAGGTTTTGCATCATCATCTTTTCATTGTCATTTATTTCTAGGTATTTTTGATTTCTTCAGTGATCTCTTCGTTATTTTGTAGTGTATTATTTAGCCTCCATATGTTTGTATTTTTTACAGTTTTTTTTTCCTGTAATTGATATGTAGTCTCATAGCATTGTGGTCAGGAAAGTTACTTGATACGATTTCAATTTTCTTAAATTTACTAAGGCTTGATTTGTGACACAAGATGTGATCTATCCTGGAGAATGTTCCTTGAGTGTTTGAAAAGAAAGTGTATTCTATTGTTTTTGGATGGAATGTCCTATAAATATCAATTAAGTCCATCTTGTGTAATGTATCCTTTAAAGCTTGTGTTTCCTTTTTTATTTTCATTTTGGATTATCTGTCCATTGGTGAAAGTGGACAGAGTCCCCTACTATGATAATGTTACTGTCAATTTCCCCTTTTATGGTTGTTAGTATTTGCCTTATGTATTGCGGTGTTCCTATGTTGGGTGCATAAATATTTACAATTGTTATATCTTCTTCTTGGATTGATTCATTTGCTGTTATGTACTTTCTTACTTTGTCTCTGTAATAGACTTTATTTTAAAGTCTATTTTGTCTGATATGAGAATTTCTACTCCAACATTCTTTTGATTTCCAGTTGCATGGAATATCTTTATCCATTCCCTCACTTTCAATCTGTATGTGTCCCTATGTCTAAAGTGGGTTTCTTGTAGAGAGTATATATCTGGGTCTTTTTTGGTATCCATTCAGCCAGTCTATGTCTTTTGTTTTGATCATTTAATCCATTTATGTTTAAGGTAATTATCGATATGTATGTTCTATTACTGTTTTCTTAATTGTTTTCTGTTTGTTATTGTAAGTCTTTTCCTTCTCTTGTGTTACCTGCCTAGAGAAGTTCCTTTAGCATTTATTGTAGATCTGGTTTGGTGGTGCTGAATTCTCTGAACTATTGCTTGTCTGTAAAGTTTTGAATTTCTCTGTCGAATCTCAATGAGATCCTTGCTGGGTAGAGTAATCTTGGTTGTAGGTTTTTCCCTTTCATCACTTTAAATATGTCCTGTCACTCCCTTCTGGCTTGCAGGTTTCCTGCTAAAAATTCAGCTGTTAACCTTATGGGGATTCCCTTGTGTGTTATTTGTTGCTTTCCCTTGTGACTTTTAATATTTTTTCTTTGTATTTAATTTTTAATAGTTTGATTCATATGTGTCTTTGCATGTTTCTCCTTGGATTCATCCTGCATGGGCATCTATGCTGTCTGGACTTGACTGAGTGTTTCCTTTCCCATGTTAGGGAAGTTTTCAACTATAATCTCTTCAACTATTTTCTCAGACACTTTCTTTTCCTCTTCTTCTTCTGGTACCCCCATAATTCGAATGTTGGTGCATTAAGTGTTGTCCCAGAAGTCTCTGAGACTATCCTAAATTCTTTTCATTCTTTTTTTTTTTATTCTGCTCTGTGGTAGGTATCTCCACTATTTTGTCTTCCAGGTCACTTATCCATTCTTCTGCCTCAGTTATTCTGCTATAGATTCCTTCTAGAGAACTTTTAATTTCATTTATCATGTTGTTAATCATTGTTTGTTTGCTCTTTAGTTCTTCTAGGTCCTTGTTAAGCGTTTGTATTATTTTCTCCATTCTTTTTACAAGATTTTGGATCATGTTTACTATCTTTACTCTGAATTATTTTTCAGGGATACTGACTATTTCCTCTTCCTTGTTTTGTTTTGGTGGGCTTTTACTTTGCTCCTTCATCTGCTGTGTATTTCTCTGCCTTCTCATTTTGCTTAACTTACTTTGTTTGGGGTCTCCTTTTTGCAGGCTGCAAGTTCATCATTCCCACTGTTTTTGGTGTCTGCCCCCAGTGGGTAATGTTGGTTCAGTGGATTGTGTAGGTTTCCTGGTGGAGGGGACTGGTGCCTGTTCCTGGTGGATGAGGCTGGATCTTGGCTTTCTGGTGGTCAGGACCGCATCTGGTGGTGTGTTTTTTGGTGTCTGTGAACTTATTATGATTTTAGGCAGCCTCTCTGCTAATGTGTGATGTTGTGTTCCTGTCTTGCTAGTTGTTTGGCATGGGATGCCAAGCACTGTAGCTTGCTGGTCGTTCAGTGGAGCTGGGACTTAGCTTTGAGAGAGAGAGATCTCTGTGAGAGTTCTTGTCAATTGATATTACTTGTGGCTGGGAGGTCTCTGGTGGTCCAGTGTCCTGGACTTAGCTCTCCTACCTCTGAGGCTCAGGCCTGACACCTGACCAGATCATGAAGACCCTGTCAGCCACACAAGTCAGAAGAAAAGGGAGAACAAAAGAAAGAGACATGAAATAAAATAAAGTTATTAAAATAAAAATAAAAATTTATTAAAATGAAAAAATAAAAATTAATTAAGAAAAGGAATGCTACTAAATCAATATACAAATCCCCTAATGATGACAAGTGCTAAAAACTATGCTAAGATAAACATAAAAATCAGAAACTATTCAGTCACATCCAGGAAACCCCAGGTCTCCATTTACTCCCAAAGTCCACAGATTCAGTTTTGGGATGATTCATTGTCTATTCAGGTATTCCACAGATGCTGTGTACATCAAGTTGATTGTGGACATTTAATCCTCTGCTCCTGAGACTGCAAGGAGAAATTTCACTCTCTCTTCTTTGTTCACACAGCTCCTGGGGTTTAGCTTTTGATTTGGCCCCACCTCGGGATGTAGGTCGCCCTCTAGCGTCTGTTTTTCGCCCAGAGAGGAGAAGGTTAAAGGAGCAGCTTATTAGTGGGCTCTGGCTC
This sequence comes from Orcinus orca, assembly GCF_937001465.1. Lineage (NCBI taxonomy): Eukaryota > Metazoa > Chordata > Mammalia > Artiodactyla > Delphinidae > Orcinus > Orcinus orca. Next base: position 76,720,264 of record NC_064580.1, read on the forward strand.
ACTCAGGAAGGGGAGTGGGAGGGGTTCAGAATGTGGGGCGAGCTTTCAGCAGCAGAGGCCATCATGATGTTGCAACAGCTTGAGGCATGCCATTTGTCCCCCCGGGAAGTTGTCCCTGGGTCACAGGACCCTGGCAGTGGTGGGATGCACAGGCTCCCAGGAGGAGAGGTGTGGATAGTGACCTATGCTTGCACACAGGTTTCTTGGTGGCTGCAGCAGCAGCCTTAGCATTTCATGCCTCTCTCTGGTGTCAGCACTGATAGCTGCAGCTCGCACCAATCTCTGAAGCTCATTTAGGTGATATTCTTAATCTCCTCTCATTGGTCACCCTGAAACAATGGTATCTTGACTCTTAGGCAGTTCCAAACTTTTTGTCGGACTCCCTCTTCATTAGCTGTGGTGCACTAGCCCATTTAGGCTGTGTTCATGCAGCCAATCTCAGTCCTCTCCCTGAGGTCTGTATTCCGAAGCCAGAGCCTCAGCTCCAAACCCCCACCTGCCCCAGCGGCTGAGCAGAAAATCCTCTCGGGCAGCTGAGTGCTGGTCGACACTGATCCTCTGTGTGAGAATCTCTCTGCTTTTCCCTCTGCACCCTTGTTTCTGTGATCTCCTCCGTGGCTCCAAAGCTTCACAGCCCCCCATTCCTCATTTCCTCCAGTGAAGGGGCTTCCTAGTGTGTGGAATCTTTTCCTCATTCCCAGCTCCCTCCCAGAGGTGCAGGCCTCTTCCCTATTCTTTTGTTTCTGTTTTTTTTTTTTTTTTAATTTTCTGTTGCTCTACCCAGTACGTGGCGAGTAACTTGTCTTTTGGGAAGTCTGACATCTTCTGCCAGCATTCAGTAGGTGTTCTGTAGGAGTTGTTCCACATGTAGATGTATTTTTATATATTTGTGGGGAGGAAGGTGATCTCCACATCTTACTCCTCTGCCATCTTGATGGTCATCCTACAATACTGTGTTAATTACTGTAGCCCTGTAGTATAGTTTGAAGTCAGGGAGCCTGATTCCCTCAGTTCCTTCTTTCTTTCTCAAGATTGCATTGGCTCTTCAGGGTCTTTTGTGTTTCCATACAAATTATATTTTTTTTTGTTCTAATTCTCTGAAAAATGCCTTCGACAATTTGCTAGGGATTGCACTGAATCTGTATATTGCTTTATGTAGTGTAGTCATTTTCAAAATGATTCTTCTTATCCAAGAACATGGTATATATCTCCATCTTTTTGTATCATCTTTGATATTTTCATCATTTTCTTATTGTTTTCTGAACACACTTTTTTGTTTCCTTAGGTAGGTTTATTCCTAGGTATTTTATACTTTTGGTTGCAATGGTAAATGGGTTTGTTTCCTTAGTTTATCTTTCTGTTCTTCCATTGTTGCTGTATAGGAATGTAAGAGATATTCATGTATTAATTTTGTATCGTGCAACTGTACTAAATTCATTGATGAGTTCTAGCAGATTTCTGCTGGCATCTTTATGATTTTCTATGTGTCGTTTCATGTCATTTGCAAACAGTGACAGGTTTATTTTCCTTTTCCAAATTGGAGTACTTTCATTTCTTTTCCTTCTCTGATTGCTGTGACTAGGACTTCCATAACTATGTTGAATAATAGTGGAGAGAGTGGATACCCTTGTCTTGTTCCTGCACTTAGAGGAAGTGCTTTCAGTTTTTCAACATTGATAATGCTATTTGCTCTGGGTTTGTATATATGGCCTTTTTTAGGTTGACGTAGTTTTGCTCTATGCTCACTTTCTACAGAGTTGTTCTCATAAAGGGGTGTAGACTTTTTTTTAACATTTCTATTGCAGTATAATTGCTTTACAATGGTGTGTTAGTTTCTGCTTTATAACAAAGTGAATCAGTTATACATATGTTCCTATATCTCTTCCCTCGTGCATCTCCCTCCCTCCCACACTCCCTATGCCACCCTTCTAGGTGGTCACAAACCACCGAGCTGATCACCATGTGCTATGCGGCTGCTTCCCACTAGCTATCTAATTTACCTTTGGTAGTGTATATATGTCCATGCCATTCTCTCACTTTGTCACAGCTCACCCTTCCCCCTCTCCATATCCTCAAGTCCTTTCTCTAGTAGGTCTCTGTCTTTATTCCCATCTTCCCCTAGGTTCTTCATGATTTTTTTTCCCATTAGGTTCCATATATATGTCTTAGCATACAGTATTGGTTTTTCATTTTCTGACTTACTTCACTCTGTATGACAGACACTATGTCCATCCACCTCACTACAAATAACTCAATTTCATCTCTCTTTATGGCTGAGTAATATTCCATTGTATATATGTGTCATATCTTCTTTATCCATTCATCTGTTGATGGGCACTTAGGTTGCTTCCATGTCCTGGCTATTGTAAATAGAGCTGCAATGAACATATTGGTGCATGACTCATTTTGACTTATGGTTTTCCCAGAGTATATGTCTAGTAGTGGGATTGCTGGGGCATATGGCAAGTCTATTTTTAGATTTTTAAGGAACCTCCATACTGTTCTCCATAAAGGCTGTATATGAATTTACATTCCCACCAGCAGTGCAAGAGGGTTCCTTTTTCTCCACACCCTCTCCAGCATTAATTGTTTCTAGATTTTTTGATGATGGACATTCTCACCTGTGTGAGAGGATATCTCATTGTAGTTTTGATTTGCATTTCTCTAATGACTAATTATGTTGAGCATTCTTTCATGTGTTTGTTGGCAGTCTGTGTATCTTCTTTGGAGAAATGTCTATTTAGGTCTTCTGCCCATTTTTGGATTGGGTTCTTTGTTTTTTATTGAGCTGCATGAGCTGCTTGTAAATTTTGGACATTAATACTTTGTCAGTTGCTTCATTTGCAAATATTTTCTCCCATTCTAAGGGTTGTCTTTTGGTCTTGTTTATGGTATCCTTTGCTGTGCAAAAGCTTTAAAGTTTCATTAGGTTTATTTTTGTTTTTATTTCCATTTCTCTAGGAGGTGGGTCAAAAAGGTCCTTGCTGTGATTTATGTCATAGAGTGTTCTGCCTATGTTTTCCTCTAAGAGTTTGATGGAGTCTTGCCTCATATTTAGGTCTTTAATCCATTTTGAGTTTATTTTTGTGTATGGTGTTAGGGAGTGTTCTAATTTCATTATTTTACATGTAGCTGTCCAGTTTTCCCAGGACCACCTATTGAAGAGGCTGTCCTTTTTCCACTGTACATTCCTGCCTCCTTTACCAAAGATAAGGTGAACATATGTGTGGGGGTTTATCTCTGGGATTTCTATCCTGTTCCATTGATCTATATTTCTGTTTTTGTGCCAGTACCATACTGTCTTGATTACTGTAGATTTGTAGTATAGTCTGAAGTCAGGGAGTTTGATTCCTCCAGTTCCGTTTTTCACTCTCAACATTGCTTTGGCTATTTGGGGTCTTTTATGCTTCCATACAAATTGTGAAATTTTTTGTTCTAGTTCTGTGAAAAATGCCAGTGGTAGTTTGATAGGGATTGCATTGAATCTATAGATTGCTTTGCGTAGTAGAGTCATTTTCACAATGTTGATTCTTCCAATCCAAGAACATCTATTTGTAACATCGTTAATTTCCTTCATCAGTGTCTTATAATTTTCCGCATACACGTCTTTTGGCTCCTTAGGTAGGTTTATTCCTATATATTTTATTATTTTTGTTGCAGTGGTAAATGGGAGTGATTTCTTAATTTCACATTCAGATTTTTCATCATTAGTGTATAGGAATGCCAGACATTTGTGTGCATTAATTTTTTATCCCTCTACTTTACCAAATTCATTGATTAGCTCTAGTAGTTTTCTGGTAGCATCTTTAGGATCCTCTATGTATAGTATCATGTCATCTTCAAACAGTGACAGCTTTACTTCTTCTTTTCCGATTTGGATTCCATTTATTTCCTTTTCTTCTCTGATTGCTGTAGCTAAAACGTCCAAAACTGTGTTGAAGAATAGTGGTGAGAGTGGGCAACCTTGTCTTTTTCCTGATCTTAGTGGAAAGAGTTTCATTTTTTCAACATTCAGGATGATGTTGGCTGTGGGTGTGTCATATATGGCCTTTATTATGTTGAGGAAAGCTCCTCTATGCCTATATTCAGCAGGGTTTTTTATCATAAATGGGTGTTGAATTTTGTTGAAAGCTTTCTCTGCATCGACAGAGATGGTCATATGGTTTTTCTCCTTCAATTAGTTAATATGGTGTATCACATTGATTGATTTGCATATATTGAAGAATCCTTTCATTACTGGAATAAACCCAACTTGATCACGGTGTATGAAGCTTTTAATGTGCTGTTGGATTCTGTTTTCTAGTATTTTCTTGAGGATTTTTGTGGCTATGTTGTTCAGTGATATTGGCCTCTAGTTTCCTTTCTTTTTGATATCTTTTTCTGGTTTTGGTATCAGGGTGATGGTGGCCTCATAAAATGAGTTTGGGAGTGTTTGTCCCTCTGCCATATTTTGGAGGAGTTTAAGAAGGATAGGTGTTAGCTCTTCTCTAAATGATTGATAGAATTCGCCTGTGAAGCCATCTAGTCCTGGGTTTTGGTTTGCTGGAAGATTTTTAATCACAGTTTCAATTTCAGTGCTTGTGATTGGTCTGTTCATATTTTGTATTTCTTCCTGATTCAGTCTCAGCAGGTTGTGCATTTCTAAGAATTTGTCCACTTCTTCCAGGTTGTCCATTTTATAGGTGTAGTGATGCTTGTAGAAATCTCTCATGATCCTTTGTATGTCTGCAGTTTCAGTTGTTAGTTCCCCTTTTTCATTTTGAATTCTATTGATTTGAGTCTTCTCCCCTTTTTTCTTGATGAGTCTGGCTAATGGTTTATAAATTTTGTTTATCTTCTCAAAGAACAAACTTTTAGTTTTATTGATGTTTGCTATCGTTTCCTTCATTTCTTTTTCTTTAATTTCTGATCTGATTTTTATGATTTTTTTCCTTCTGCTAATTTTGGGTTTTTTTGTTCTTCTTTCTCTATTTGCTTTATTTGCAAGGTTACGTTGCTTGTTTGAGATGCTTCCTATTTCTTAAGGTAGGTTTGTATTGGAATAAAATTCCTTCTTAGAACTGCTTTTGCTGCATCCCATAAGTTTTGGATCATCGTGTTTTCATTGTCATTTGTCACTTGTTTTTTTTGTGTGTGTATGCGGTACACGGTCCTCTCACTGTTGTGGCCTCTCCTGTGGTGAAGCACAGGTTCCAGACGTGCAGGCTCAGCGCCCATGGCTCAAGGGCCCAGCTGCTCCGTGGCATGTGAGATCTTCCCGGACCGGGGTACGAACCCACGTCCCCTGCATCGGCAGGCGGACTCTCAACCACTGTGCTACCAGGAAAGCCCGTCTCTTGGTATTTTTTGATTTCCACTTTGATTTCTTCAATGATCTCTTCGTTATTAAGTAGTGTATTGTTTTGCCTCCATAAGTTTGTATTTTTTACACATTTTTCTGTAATTGATATCTAGTCTCATAGCGTTGTGGTCGGAAAAGATAGTTGATACAATTTCAATTTTCTTAAATTTACCAAGGCTTGATTTGTGACCCAATATATGATCTATCCTGGAGGATGTTCCATGAGAACTTGAGAAAAATATGTATTCTGTTGTTTTGGGGTAGAATATTCTATACATATCAATTAAGTCCATCTTGTTTAATATTTCATTTAAAGGTTGTGTTTCCTTATATTTTTTCATTTTGGATGATCTGTCCATTGGTGAAATTGGGGTGTTAAAGTCTCCTACTATGATTTTGTTACTGTCGATTTCCCCATTTATGGCTCTTAGTATTTGCTTATGTACTGAGGTGTTCCTACGTTGGGTGCATAAATATTTACAATTGTTATATCTTCTTCTTGGATCGATCCCTTGATCGTTATATAGTGTCCTTCTTTGCCTCTTGTAATAGTCTTTATTTAAAGTCTATTTTGTCTAATATGAGAATTGCTACTCCAGCTTTCTTTTGATTTCCATTTGCATTGAATATATTTTTCCATCCCCTCACTTTCACTCAGTATGTTTCCCTAGGTCTGAAGTGGGTCTTTTGTAGACAGCATATATAAGAGTCTTGTTTTTGTATCCATTGAGCCAGTCTGTGTCTCTTTGTGGGAGCACTTAATCCATTTACTTTTAAGGTAATCATCAATATGCATGTTCCTATTCCCATTTTCTTAATTGTTTTGGGTTCATTATTGTAGGTCTTTTCCTTCTCTTGTGATACTTGCCTAGAGAAGTTCCTTTACCTTTTGTTGTAAAGCTGGTTTGGTGTTGCTGAACTCTCTCAGCTTTTGCTTGTCTGTAAAGGTTTTTGTTTCTCCATCAAATCTGAATGAGATCCTTGCTGGGGAAAGTAATCTTTGTTGTAGGTTTTTCTCCTTCATCACTTTAAATATGTCCTGCCAATCCCTTCTGGCTTGCAGAGTTTCTGCTGAAAGATCAGCTGTTAACCTTATGGGGATTCCCTTGTGTGTTATTTGTTGTTTTTCCCTTCCTGCTTTTAATATGTTTTCTTTGTATATAATTTTTGACAGTTTTATTAATATGTGTCTTGGCGTATTTCTCATTGGGTTTATCCTGTATGGTACTCTCTGTGCTTCCTGGAATTAATTAACTATTTCCTTTCCAATATTAGGGAAGTTTTCAACTATAATCTCTTCAAATATTTTCTCAATCCCTTTCTTTTTCTCTTCTCCTTCTGGGACCCATATAATTCAAATGTTGGTGTGTTTAATGTTGTCCCAGTGGTCTCTGAGACAGTCCTCAGTTCTTTTTATCCTTTTTTTTAATTCTGCTCTGCAGTAGTTATTTCCACTATTTTATCTTCCAGGTCACTTATCCATTCTTCTGCTTCAGTTATTCTCCTATTCATCTCTCCTAGAGTATTTTAAATTTCATTTATTGTGTTTTTCATCATTGCTTGTTTCCTGTTTAGTTCTTCTAGTTACTTATTAATGTTTCTTGCATTTTCTCTATTCTATTTCCAAGCTTTTGGATCATCTTTACTATCATTATTCTGAATCCTTTTTTATGTAGGCTGCCTATTCTCTCTTCATTTGTTAGGTGTGGTGAGTTTTTACCTTGGTCCTTCTTCTGCTGTGTGTTTTTCTGTCTTCTCAGTTTGCTTATCTTCCCATGTTTGGGGTCTCCTTTTCGCAGGCTGCAGGTTTGTACTTCCCGTTGTGTTTGGTGTCTGTCCCCAGTGGCAAAGGTTGGGTCAGTGTGTTGTGTAGGCTTCCTGGTGGAGAGGAGTAGTGCTTGTATTCTGCTGGAAGAGGCTGCATCTTCTCTTTCTGGTGAACAGGTCCACATCTGGGTGTCTGTGTTGGTGTGTCTGTGGCCTTATTATGATTTTAAGCAGCCTCTCTGCTAATGGATGGGACTGTGTTCCTGTCTTGCTGGTTATTTGACATATGTTGTCCAGCACAGTAGCTTGCTGGTCGTTGAGTGAAGCTGGGTCTTGATGTTGAGATAGAGATCTCTGGGTGATTTTCACCATTTGATTTTACTTGGAGCTGGGAGGTCTCTGGGTGACCAGTGTCCTGAAGTTGGCTCTCCCACCTCAGAGGCACAGCACAGACTCTTGGTTGGAGCCCCAGGAGCCTTTCATTCACACGGCTCAGAATAAGAGTGAGAAAAAATAGAGAAAAAGAAAGAAATATGATAAAATAAAATAAAGATAAAAGAAGATAAAGTTATTAACATAAAAATAATTATTGATATATAGGAAGTTGGCGGAAGTGTAAGACGCAGAGATCACCTTCCTCCCCACAGATACACCAGAAATACATTTACACGTGGAATAACTCCTACAGAACACATACTTAACGTTGGCAGAAGACCTCAGATCTCCCAAAAGGCGAGAAAGTCCCCACGTGCCTGGATTGGGCAAAAGAAAAAAGAATAAACAGAGACAAAAGGATAGGAGCGGGACCTGCACCAGTGGGAGGGAGCTGTAAATGAGGAAAGGTTTTCACACACTAGGAAGCCCCTTCGTGTGCAGAGACTGCGGGTGGTGGAGGGGGAAAGCTTCGGAGCCATGGAGGAGAGCACAGCAACAGGGGTGCTGAGGGCAAAGCAGAGAGATTCCCGCACAGAGGATCAGTGCCGACCAGCACTCACCAGCCTGAGAGGCTTCTCTGTTCGCCTGCCGGGGTGGGCGGGGCTGGATGCTGAGGCTTGGGCTTCGGTCACAGCTCAGAGAGGGGACTGGCGTTGGCATCATGAACAGAGCCTGCAGGGGGTTAGCACACCGCGGCTACCCGGGAGGGAGTCCAGGGAAAAGTCCCGACCTGCCTAAGGGGCAAAAGACTTTTTCTTCCCTCTTTGTTTCCTGGTGCGCCTGGAGAGGCGATAAAGAGCACTGCTTAAAGGAGCTCCAGAGACGGGCGTGAGCTGCGGCTAAAAGTGCAAACAGCAGAGACGGGCATGAGACGCTAAAGCTGCTGCTGCTACTGCCACCAAGAAGCCTGTATGCGAGCACAGGTCACTATCCACAACCATTTTCTGTGGAGTCTGTGCAATCCACCACTGCCAGGGTCCCGGGATTCAGGGACAACTTACCAGGGGGACACACGGTGCACCTCAGGCTGGTGCAATGTCACGACGGCCTCTGTCGCAGAAGGCTCGCCCGGCACTCCATGCGCTTCCCTCCCCCCAGGCCTGAGTGAGCCAGAGTCCCTGAAGCAGCTCCTCCTTTAACCCCGTACTGTCTGAGCAAAGAACAGACGCCCTCTGGCGACCTACCCGCAGAGGCGGGACCAAATCCAAAGCTGAGACCCAGGAGCTGTGAGAACAAAGAAGAGAAAGGGAAATCTCTCCCAGCAGCCTCAGAAGAAGTGGATTAAATCTCCACAATCAACTTGATGTACCCTACATCTGTGGAATACATGAATAGACAATGAATCATCCCAAATTGTGGAGGTGGATTTTGAGAGCAAGGTTTATGATTTTTTTCCCTATTTCCTCCTTTTGTGAGTGTGTATATTTATGCTTCTGTGTGAGATTTTGTCTGTATAGCTTTGCTTCCAACATTTGTCCTAGCGTTCTATCTGTCCATTTTTTTTTTGTTTTTTATTTTGTTGTTTTTTTCTTTAAATATTTTTTTCTTAATAATAACTTTTTATTTTAATAACTTTATTTTATTTTATCTTACTTTATTTTATTTTACCTTCTTTCATTCTGTCTTTAATTCCTTCCCTCCTTCCTTCCTTCCTTCCTCCCTCCCTCCCTTCTTTCTTTCTTTTGTTCTTTCTTTCATTCTTTCTACTTTTTCTCCATTTTATTCTGAGCCATGTGGATGAAAGGCTCTTGGTGCTGCACCCAGGAGTCAGTGCTGTGCCTCTGAAGTGGGAGAGGCAACTTCAGGACACAGGTTCACAAGAGACGTCCCAACTCCATATAATATCAAATGGCGAAAATCCCCCAGAGCTCTCCATCTCAACCCCAGCACCCAGGTTCACTCAATGACCAGCAAGCTACAGTGCTGGACACCCTATGTCAAATAACTAGCAAGACAGGAACACAAATCCACCCATTTGCAGAGAGACTGCCTAAAATCATAATAAGTCCACAGACACCGCAAAACACATCACCAGTCGTGGACCTGCCCACTAGAAAGACAAGATCCAGCCTCATCCAACAGCACACAGGCACTAGACCCCTCCACCAGGAAGGCGACACAACCCAATGAACCCACTTTAGCCACTGGGGACAGATACCAAAAACAACAGGAACTATGAACCTGCAGCCTGCAAAAAGGAGACCCCAAACACAGTAAGATAAGCAAAATGAGAAGATGGAAAAACACACAGCAGGTGAAGGAGTAAAATAAAAACTCATCAGACCTAACAAATGAAGAGGAAAAAGGAAGTCTATATGAAAAATAATTCAGAATAATGATAGTAAAGTTGATCCAAAATCTTGGAAATAGAATAGACAAAATGCAAGAAACATGTAACAAGGACCGAGAAGAAGTAAAGATGAAAGAAGCAATGATGAACAAAAAAAATAAATGAAATTAAAAATACTCTAGATGGAATCAATAGCAGAATAACTGAGGCAGAAGAACGGATAAGTGACCTGGAAGATAAAATAGTGGAAATAAGTACTACAGGGCACAATAAAGAAAAAAGAATGAAACGAACTGAGGATAGTCTCAGAGGCCCCTCGGACAACATTAAGCACAATATTATTCAAATTATAGTGGTTCCAGAAGAAGAAGAGAAAGAGAAAGGGACTGAGAAAATATTTGAAGAGATTATAGTTGAAAACTTCCCTAATATGGGAAAGGAAATAGTTAATCAAGTCCAGGAAGCAGAGAGAGTCCCACACAGGATAAATCCAAGGATAAGTATGCCAAGACATATATTAATCAAACTGTCAAAAATTAAATACAAAGAAAATATATTAAAAGCAGCAAGGGAAAAAAAACAAATAACACACAAGGGAATCCTCATAAGGTTAACAGCTGATCTCTCAGCAGAAACTCTGCAAGCCAGAAGGGACTGGCAGAACATATTTAAAGTGATGAAGGAGAAAAACCTGCCACCAAGATTGCTCTACTCAGCAAGGATCTCATTCAGAGTTGATTTAGAAATTAAAACCTTTACAGAGAAGCAGAAGCTGAGAGAGTTCAGCACCACCTAACCAGCTTTACAACAAAATCTAAAGGAACTTCTCTAGGCAAGAATCACAACAGAAGGAAAATATCTACAATAATGAACACAAAACAATTAAGAAAATCGGAATAGGAAAATTCATATCGATAATTACCTTAAATATAAATGGACTAATTGCTCCCACCAAAAGACACAGATTGGCTGAATGGATACAAAAATAAGACCCATATATATGCTGTCTACAAGAGACCCACTTCAGACCTAGAGACACATACAGACTGAAAGTAAGGGGATGGAAAAAGATATTCCATGTGAATGGAAACCAAAAGAAAGCTGGAGTAGCAATTGTCATATCAGACAAAATAGAATTGAAAATAAAGACTATTAGAAGCAACAAAGAAGGACACTGCATAATGATCAAGGGATCGATCCAGGAAGAAGATATAACAATTGTAAATATTTATACACCCAGCATAGGAGCACCTCAATACATAAGGCAAATGCTAACAGCCATAAAAGGGGAAATCAACAGTAACACATTCTTCGTGGGGACTTTAACACCCCCACTTTCACCAATGGACAGAACATCCAAAATGAAAATAATTAAGGAAACACAAGCTTTAAATGATACATTAAGCAAGATGGACTTAATTGATATTTATAGGACATTCCATCCAAAAACATCAGAATACACATTTTTCTCAAGTGCTCATGGAATATTCTCCAGGATAGATCATATCTTGGGTCACAAATCAAGCCTTGGGAAATTTAAGAAAATTGAAATTGTATCAACTATCTTTTCCGACCACAATGCTATGAGACTAGATATCAATTACAGGAAAAGATCTGTAAAAAATACAAACACATGGAGGCTAAACATTACACTACTTAATAACGAAGTGATCACTGAAGAAATCAAAGAGGAAATAACAAAATTACCTAGAAACAAATGACAATGGAGACGCGATGACCCAAATCATATGGGATGCAGCAAAAGCAGTTCTAAGAGGGAAGTTTGTAGCAATACAATCCTACCTTAAGAAATAGGAAACATCTCGAATAAACAACATAATCTTGCACCTAAAGCAATTAGAGAAAGAAGAACAAAAACCCCCCAAAGTGAGCAGAAGCAAAGAAATCATAAAGATCAGATCAGAAATAAAGGAAAAAGAATGAAGAAAATGATAGCAAAGATCAATAAAACTAAAAGCTGGTTCTTTGAGAAGATAAACAAAATTGATAAACCATTAGCCGAACTCATCAAGAAAAAATGGGAGAAGACTCAAATCAATAGAATAAAAATTAAAAAGGAGAAGTAACAACTAACATGGCAGAAATACCAAAGATCATGAGAGATTACTATAAGCAAATCTATGCCAATAAAATGGACAATCTGTAAGAAATGGACAAATTCTTAGAAATGCACAACCTGCCGAGACTGAATCAGGAGGAAATAGAAAATATAAACAGATGAATCACAAGCACTGAAATTGAAACTGTGATTAAAAATCTTCCAACAAACAAAATCCCAGGACCAGATGGCTTCACAGGGGAATTCTATCAAACATTTAAAGAAGAGCTAATACTTATCCTTCTAAAACTCTTCCAAAATATAGCAGAGGGAGGAGCACTCTCAAACTCATACTACGAGGCCAACATCTCCTTGTTAACAATACCAGACAAGGATGTCACAAAGAAAGAAGACTATAGGCCAATATCACTGATGAGCATAGATGCAAAAATCCTGAAGAAACTCTAGCAAACAGAATCCAACAGCACATCAAAAGGATCATACACCATGATCAAGTGGGGTTTATTCCAGAAATGCAAGGATTCTTCAATATATGCAAATCAATCAACGTGATACACTATTTTTACAAATTGAAGCAGAAAAAACATATGATCATCTCAATAGATGCAGAGAAAGCTTTAGACAAAATTTAACACCCATGTATGATTAAAACCCTGCAGAAAGTAGGCATAGATGGAACTTTCCTCAACATAATAAAGGCCATATATGAAAAACCCAGAGCCAACATCGTCCTCAATGGTGAAAAACTGAAAGCATTTCCACTAAGATCTGGAAGAAGACAAGTTTGCCCAGTCTTCACTCTTGTTCAACATAGTTTTGGAAGTTGTAGCCACAGCAATCAGAGAAGTAAAGGAAATAAAGTGAATCCAAACTGGAAAAGTAGAAGTAAATCTGTCACTGTTTGCAGATGACATGATATCATACATAGAGAATCCTAACGATGCTACCAGAAAACTACTAGAGCTAATCAATGAATTTGGTTAAGTAGCAGGATACAAAATTAATGCACAGAAATGTCTGGCATTCCTATATGCTAATGATGAAAAATCTGAAGGCAAAATCAAGAAATCATTCCCATTTACCATTGCAACAAAAAGAATAAAATATCTAGGAATAAGCCTACCAAAGGAGACAAAAGACCTGTATGCAAAAATTATAAGACACTGATGAAAGTAATTAAAGATGATACAAATAGATGGAGAGATATAACATGTTCTTGGATTGGAAGAATCAACATTGTGAAAATGACTCTACTACCCAAAGCAATCTACAGATTCAATGCAATCCCTATCAAACCACCACTGGCATTTTTCACAGAAGTAGAACAAAAAATTTCACAATTTGTATGGAAACACAAAAGACCCCGAATAGCCAAAGCAATCTTGAGAACGAAAATTGGAGCTGGAGGAATCAAGCTCCCTGACTTCAGACTATACTAATAAGTTACATTAATCAAGACTGTATTGTACTGGCACAAGAACAGAAAGGTAGATAAATGGAGCATGATAGAAAGCCCAGAGATATACCCACGCACATATGGTCACCTTATCTTTGATTAAGTAGGCAGGAATGTACAGTGGAGAAAGGACAGACTCTTCAAGAAGTGGTGCTGGAAAAACTGGACAGGTACATGTAAAAGTATGAGATTACATCACTCCCTAACACCATACACAAAAATAAGCTCAAAATGGATTAAAGACCTAAATGTAAGGCCAGAAACTATCAAACTCAGAGGAAAACATAGGCAGAACACTCTATGACATAAATCACAGCAAGATCCTTTTTGACACACCTCCTACAGAAATGGAAATAAAAACAAAAATAAACAAATGGGACCTAATGAAACTTAAAAGCTTTTGCACAGCAAAGGAAACCATAAACAACAGCAAAAGACAACCCTCATAATGGGAGAAAATATTTGCAAATGAAGCAAATGACAAAGGATTAACCTCCAAAATTTGTAACCAGCCCCTGCAGCTCAATAACAAAATATCAAACAATCCAATCCAAAAATGGGCAGAAAACCTAAATAAACATTTCTCCAAAGAAGATATACACACTGCCCACAAACACATGAAATAATGCTCAACCTCATTAATCATTAGAGAAATGCAAATCAAAACTACAATGAGATATCATCTCACACAGTCAGAATGGCCATCATCAAAAAATCTAGAAACAGTGAATGCTGGAGAGTGTGGGGAGAAAAGGGAACACTCTTGCACTCCTGGTGGGAATGTGAATTGGTACAGCCACTATGGAGAACAGTATGGATGTTCCTTAAAATACTACAAATAGAACTACCGTATGACCCAGCAATCCCACTACTGGGCATATACCCTGAGAAAACCGTAATTCAAAAAGAGTCATGTACCAAAATGTTCATTGCAGCTCTATTTACAATAGCCCAGAGATGGAAACAACCTAAGTGTCCATCATCAGATGAATGGATAAAGAAGATGTGGCACATATATTCAATGGAATATTACTCAGCCATAAAAAGAAACAAAATGGAGCTATTTGTAATGAGGTGGATGGACCTAGAGTCTCTCATACAGAGTGAAGTATGTCAGAATGAGAAAGCCAAATACCGTATGCTAACACATATATATGGAATTTAAGAAAAAAAAGTCATGAAGAACCTAGGGGTAAGCCAGGAATCAAACACAGACCTACTGGAGGATGGACTTGAGGATATGAGGAGGGGGAAGGGTAAGCTGTGACAAAGCGCAAGAGTGGCATGGACATATATACACTACCAAATGTAAAATAGATAGCTAGTGGGAAGCAGCCGCATAGCACAGGGAGATCAGCTCGGTGTTTTGTCACCACCTATAGGGGTGGAATAAGGAGGATGGGAGGGAGGGGGATGCAAGAGGGAAGAGATATGGGAACATATGTATATGTATAACTGATTCACTTTGTTATAAAGCAGAAACTAACACACCATTGTAAAGCAATTATACTCCAATAAAGATGTAAAAAAGAAATTGGTATCTAGTTCACCAATAAAAGCAAATGTATTATTATGGGAAAAAAAAGAATAAGGCAAATCAATGTAAAGGTGTGATTTCCAAGCTATACTGTTAAGTGAAAACAATTTAAGACAAAACAAACAAACAAACAAAAAATAAATTCTTTGGGAATGATCATATAATAATGGATTCTTTTTTAACATTTGTTCAGTCTCTTCTTACCCATACCACCCCGGAAGATCTGGTGTCAGTTCCTGAAGTAAGACATTAAAAGTTGATTAGTGAGAAGACACTAGTATCCTTAAAATAATTTATGGTGCTTGTAATTTGTAGATTCAAGTTAATGGTGATGGTTGCTGCAATTAAATTTTTTCCCTGATTTTGATGGAAATAATGGGATTCAGGAGATGTAGAGGCAAAATGGCAGTAATTAACCATCAGAAAAAAAATCTTGGTGCAATTATCACAATAAACGACAGAAAGAAACTCTTAAAAAATAATTATTATGAAAAAAAATTTTTAAGTAAAAAGAAAAAATGAATGGATCAACAGAATCCTAGGACAAATGATGAAAAGAAAGCAACACAGACAATATCTCACACAGAAGCATACATATACACACTCACAAAAACAGGAAAAGCGGAAAAAATAATATATTTTGCTCCCAAAGTCCACCTCCTCAATTTGGGATGATTCGTTGTCTATTCAGGTATTCCACAGATGCAGGTACATCAAGTTGATCGTGGAAATTTAATCTACTGCTCCTGAGGCTGCTAGGCGAAATTTCCTTTTCTCTTCTTTGTTCACACAGCTCCTGGGGTTCAGCTTTGGATTTGGCCCCACCTCTGGGTGTAGGTCACCTAAGGGCGTCTGTTTTTTGCTCAGACAGGACGGGGTTAAAGGAGCAGCTGATTCGGGGGCTTGGGCTCACTCAGGCCGTGGGGAAGGAGGGGTACAAATGCAGTGTGAGTCTGCGGCAGCAGAGGCCAGTGCGACTTTGCACCAGCCTGATGCACACCATGCGTTCTCCCGGGGAAGTTGTCCCTGGATCACAGGACCCTGGCAGTGGTGGGCTGCACAGGCTCCTGGGAGTGGAGTTGTGGATACTGACCTGTGCTCACACACAGGCTTCTTGGTGGTGGCAGCAGCAGCCTTAGCATCTCATGGCCATCTCTGTGGTCTGCGCTGATAGCTGTGGCTAGCACCCGTCTCTGGATCTCCCTTAAGCAGCACTCTTAATGCCCTCTCCTCACACACCAGGATTCAAAGAGGGAAGAAAAAGTGTCTTGCCTCTTTGGCAGGTCCAGACATTTTCCTGGACGCCCTTCCGGGTAGCCGTGGTGCATTAACCCCCTTCAGGCTGTGTTCACACCACCAACCCCATTCCTGTCCCTTCGATCCAACCAAAGCCCGAGCCTCAGCTCTCAGCCCCCGCCCGCCCCGGCAGGTGAGCAGATAAGCCTCTCGGGCTGGTGAGTGCTGGTCGACACTGACCCTCTGTGCGGGAATCTCTCTGCTTTGCCCTCCGCACCTCTGTTGCTGCACTCTCCTCGGCAGCTCTGTAGCTCACCCCTCTGCCACCCACAGTCTCCGCCCATGAAGGGGCTTCCTAGTGTGTGGAAACCTTTCCTTCTTCACAGCTCCCTCCCACTGGTGCAGGTCCCGTCCCTATTGTTTCGTCTCTGCTTTTCTTTTTTCTTTTGCCCTACCCAGGTACGTGGGGAGTTTCTTTCCTTTTGGGAGGTCTGCGGTCTTCTGCCAGCATTCAGTAGGTGTTCTATAGGAGCAATTCCACGTGTAGATGTATTTCTGATATATCAATGGGGAGGAAGGTGATCTCTGCATCTTACTCTTCCACCATCTTCTCCTGGTCCATGGGTTAGAATTTTGTCAAAAGTTTTTTCTGCACCGATTAAGATGATCATATGGTCTCTATTATTCATTTTGATAATATGATTTATCACATTAATTGATTTGCATATATTGAAGAATCCTTGCATCCCTGGGATAAATCCCACTTGAACATGGTTTATGATGCTTTTAATGTGTTTTTGGGTTCTGTTTGCTGTTATTTTTTTGAGGATTTTGCATCTATGTTCATCAGTGATGTTGGCCTGTAATTGTCTTTCTTTGTGATACCTTTGTCTGTCTTGGTATCAGGGTGATGGTGGCCTCATAGAATGAATTTGGGAGTGCTCCTCACTCTACAATTTTTTGAAAGAGTTTTAGAATGATAGGTGTTAGCTCTTTAAGTATTTTATAGAATTTGCTTGTGAAGTCATCTGGTCTTGGATTTTTGTTTGTTGGAAGATTTTTAAACACAGTTTCAATTTCAGTGCTTGTGATTGGTCTTTCATAATTTCTATTTCTTCCTGGTTCAGTCTTGGAAGGTTATACCTTTCTAAGAATTTGTCTATTTCTTCCAGGTTTTCCATTTTATTGGCAATAGTTGCTTGTAGTAGTCTCTTATGATCATTTGTATTTCTGTAGTGTCATTTGTAATTTTTTTTCATTTTTAATTTTATTGATTTGAGTAATCTCCCCCCCCCATATTTTTTTCTTAATGAGTCTGCCTAAAGGTTTATCAATTTAAAGAATCAGCTATTAATTTCATTGATGTTTGCTATTGTTTTCTTCTCTTCTATTTCATTTATTTCTGCTATAATCTTTATGATTTCTTTCCTTGTATTAACTTTGTGTTTTGTTTCTTCTTTTTTCTCTAATTGCTTTAGATGTAAAGTTAGGCTGTTTATTTGAGATTTTTCTTGTTTCTTGAGGTAGGATTTTATTGCTCTAAACTTCCCTTCTAGAAATGTTTTTACTGCATGCTATAGGTTTTGGGTCATAGTGGTTTTGTTGTTATTTGCCTGTAGGTATTTTCTAATTTCCTCAGTGATCTCTTTGTTATTTAGAAGTATATTGTTTAGTCTCCATATGTTTGTGGTTTTTTTCAGTTTTTTTCTGTAAATTATTTCTAATCTCATGGTATTTTGCTCAGAAAAAAGATTCTTGATATGATTTTAATTTTCTTAAATTTTCCAAGGCTTGAATTGTGACCCATGGTGTGATCTATCTTGGAGAATGTTCTCTGTGCACTTGAGAAGAAAGTGTATTCTGCTGCTTTTGGATGGAATGTCCTATAAATATCAATTAAGTCTACCTTATCTAATGTGTCATTTAAGGTTTTTCTTTCCTTATTAATTTTCATTCTGGTTGCTTTGTCCATTGGTGTAATTGGGTGTTAAAGTCCTCCACTTTTATTGTGTTGCTGTTTATTACCCCTTTTCTGGCTAATAGCATTTGTCTTATATTTTGAGGTGCTCCTTTGTTTGGTGCACAAATAATTACAATTATTATATCTTCTTCTTGAATTGATCCCTTGATTATTATGTATTATCCTTCCATGTCTCTTGTTACAGTCTTTAATTTAAAGTCTATTTTGTCTGAAATTAGTATTGCTACTCCAGATTTCCCTTGATTTCCATTTACATGGAATATCTTTTTCCATCCCCTCACTTTCAGTCTGTATGTGTCCCTAGGTCTGAATTGGTTCTCTTGTAGACAGCATATATACAGTTCTTGTTTTTGTATTCATTTATCCAGTCTGTGTCTTTTGCTTGGAGCTTTTAATTCATTTACATTTAAGGTAATTACCAATATGTATGTTCCTATTGCCATTTTCGTAGTTGTTTTTGGTTTGTTTTTGTAGGTCTTTTTCTTCTCTTGTGTTACCCACCTAGAGTATTTCCTTTAGCATTTGTTGTAAGGCTTGTTTGATGGTGCTGAATTCTCTTAGTTTCTGCTTGTCCGTAAAGGTTTTGATCTTTCCATCAAATCTGAATGATATCCTTGCTGGATAGAGTAATCTTGGTTGTGCATTTTTCCCTTTCATCACTTTAAATATATCTTTCCACTCCCTTCTGTCCTCCAGAGTTTCTGCTGAAAACTCAGGTGATAAACTTATGAGGATTCCCTTATATGTTATTTGTTGCTTTTCCCTTGCTGCTTTTAATATTTTTTCTTCATCTTTGATTTTTTTTTTTCAATTTGATTGCTATGTGTCTCATCATCTTCCTCCTTGTGTTTATCCTGCCTGGGACTTTCTGAGTTTCCTGGAGTTGGGCGACTGTTTCCTTTCCCATGATAGTGAAGTTTTCAACTATAATGTCTTCAAATATTTTCTCAGACCCTTTACATTTCTCTTCTTCTTCAGGTACCCCATAATCTGTATGTTGTTGTATTTAATGTTGTCCCAGACGTCTCTGAGACTGTTCACTTTTCTTTCCATTCTTTTTTTTCTTTATTCTGCTCTGAAGCAGTGATTTCCACCATTTTATCTTCTAGCTCACTTATCCATTCTTCTGCCTCAGTTATTCTGCTATTTATTCCTTGTAGTGTATTTTTTTTATTTCAGTTATTGTGTTGTTCATCACTGTTTGTTCTTTAAATCTTCTATCTTCTTGTTAAACATTTCTTGTATCTTCTTGATCCATGCTTACATTCTATTTCCAAAATCTTGGATTATATTTACTCTCATTACTCTCAATTATTTTAGGTAGATTTCCCATTTCCTCTTCATTTTTTTTTGTCTTCTGGGTTTTTACCTTGCTCTTTCCTATGTAACATATTTCTCTGTTGTCACATTTTGTGCAACTTACTGTGTTTGTGGTCTCCTTTCTACAGTCTGAGGGGTTGTAGTTCTTCTTGCTTCTGTTGTCTGTCCCCTCATGTGTGAGGTTGGTCCAGTGGCTTGTGTTGGCTTCATGGTGGGTGGGACTGGTGCCTGTTCTCTAGTGGGTGGAGATTAGTCTTTTCCCTCTAATGGGAAGGGCTGCAACGTTTGTGTGTTTTGAGGTTTCTGTGAGCTTAGTAAGACTTTAGTCAGCCTGTCTGCTCATGGGTTTGGCTGGGTTCCTGCCTTTCTTGTTGTTTGGCCTGAGGCATTCAGCACTGGAGTCTGCAAACAGTTGGGTGGAGCCACGTCTTTGTGTCGAGATGGAGACCTCCAGGGGAGCTCATTCCAGTTAATATTCCCTGTGGCCAGACATTCTCTGGCAAACAAGTGTCCTGGAATCTCACCCTGGGAGCTCAGGCTCAATCTATGTCTGGGAAACCAACAACCTGCAAGATTTGCAATGTGGCTGAAAAAAAAACAATGAAAAGAAAAACAAACAAAACCCAAGACAGATAGCAAAAGCACACAACAAAAACAACACAAAAAAAGAAAGGAAAGAAACAAACAGCATCCAAGACAAGTGATAAAAAAACAGACAAATAAACAAAGAAAACAACAAAAAATCCCGAAATCGAAAACAACCAATAAAAACAAAACTAACAAAAACAAAAAACAATACAAAAACAGAAAACAAACTAAAAGAATGCAAAGAATACAAAACAGAGAAATGATCCAAAGATTTAAAAAGGTAAAAACCAAACAAAACACAGAAATAAAAGCACAAAACAACAATAAAGTACAATAAAATAGAAAAAATATATATATTTAATTTTTTAATTAAAAAAATAAATAAAATATTAAAATTAAAATAATTTAAAAAGTAAAACAACAGTGGAACAAAATAAAACCAAAAAAAATATTTTCCATGGTCCTCTGCTCTCAGTGTCCTTGCCTGCACATTGATCCACAGCCAACCCCCGCCTCCCCAAGATAACCTCCAATAACTCGAGGTAGGTCTCTTGACACACTGTGGGCACTGTGGAGGCAGCTCAGATGCTGACCTGGCCCATCTCCCACGTGTACTTGCCCTCAAAATCCCCAGTTGCTAAAGCTAGATTTCTATCAGTTGTGTTAGCAATTATTGTCCATTCAGATATTCCACAAATGCAGGGTTTACCAAGCCAATCATGGAGATTTTATCCACAGCTTGTGCAGTTGCACAGAGAGATTTCTGTTCATCTTCTTTAGTAGCATAGCCCCTGGGGCTCAGCTTTGGTTTTGACCCCATGTCTGTGTGTGGTCCACCCTCAGGTATCTATTCCCTGCCTTTTTGAGAGGGGCTGAAAGCAGTGGCTGACTGTGGCACACTTTCTCACTCAGGTTGGGTAGGGATAAGGTGGCCACAACTGGGGCATGCACACTTGCTGCAATGGGTTCCCCCTCTAGTGCCTGTGGTGGCAGAGACTGGCAGGAAGATGCAAAAGACTGGGGCTCACTAAGCTCTGGTTAGATTCCCTCCCAGTGCCTGTGGAATCAGGGCCTGGCATGTGGGAAGAGAGTCCATAATGGTGGCCCCGCCCATTGTGCACCACTCAACAACAGTGCCTCATTTCCAAGGCAGACCATGCTTCCTCCAGGAGCATTCCCAGCCACAGAGCCCCTCACTCCCATACCCTCAGTTTGTCTCCATACAGCCAAAAGCAGTCCTCCTCCTGGGTCTGCTCTCCTAACCCCACGCTTTAGCATTCAGCCTACACCAGCATTGGCAAATTCCCATCTCAGGCTGGGATGCCCAGGGATGATTCCCAAGGAGGTGTTGGCAGGCGTGACACTCAGGACCCTGGAGCCTGCACAGTCAGATGAGACCTTGGCTTGAGGGGGTGGGCAAACCTACTCAGATGGGTGCTGCTCTCAGTGCCCAGAGGCAGGGGCTGGTGGGTGGGGAAGGGGGTTGCAACGGCAGCCCTGTCCCTTGCATTCCACTCAACAATGGTACCTTGTTTCCACCAGAAGACTGGTGGCCCAATCTTCTACCACAAACTTTCTCATTTGTGGATCTCCTTTCTCCTGTACCTTCAGGCTGTCTCTTCACAGCCAACAGTTGTCCCCTGCCTTGGTCCACTCTCCAAACCCCGCTTTGCAGCTCCCAGATCCCCTCTGCAACAGGAGACACACCTCTCATCCTGGGGTGCACAGGGATGTGGCACGTACCATGTGTGCAGATCTTACTCTTTCCTTCCTTCCACAGACCGGTTGCTGCATCCAATACCCCAAAGATCCTTCTCTGCCCCTGTTTTCCCCTCTGTGGATGGGCTTCTCTGAGTGTGGGAACCTCTTCTCACCTTCAGTTCCCTGCCAAGGGTGCTGGTCCCTTCCCATTTCTTCTTTTCTTTCTTTCTTTCTTTCATTCTACCCTGTTGCATGGGAATTTTTCTTGACCTTTTAGGTGTCTGAGATCTTCCACTAGTGTTCAGCACATGCTCTGTGACAATTGTTCTGATTGTAGATGTATTCTTGATGCACTTGTGAGGAGAGGTGAATTCCACATCCTCCTATTCCGTCATCTTGACTCCTCCCCTTTGTTATTGATTTCTAACTATGTCATGTTATAGTTGAAGAGGATACTTTGCATCATATCTATCTTTCAAATATCTATTGAGACTTGTTTTGTGGCCTAATATATAGTCTATCTTGGAGAACGTCCCGTGTGCACTTGAGAAGAATGTGTATTCTGCTGTTGTTGGGTGGGATGTTTGACATAGTTCTGTTAGGTCCAGTTGTTTTACTCTGTTGTTCCTGAACTCTATTTCCTTACTTACCTTTTGTATGGTTAATATACTTATCAATCTTTCCTGTCTAAGGCCTCACCAGAATTGCCTTTAATGTCCATATTGTTGCCAACAGCCTGTTCAATTCTATCTAGGCTTTTTCTACCATACATTTAAAATTCTTGAATTCTCTACCTATTACCCAGGACCAAAGCCACTTCCACATTTTAAAGTATTTTTAAAATAGTGCACCTCTTTCTGGTACCAAAATGTGCATTATTTTACTAAGACTGCTATAAGAAGTTATTACAGACTGGGTGGCTTAAATGACAGAAATATATTTTCTCATATTTCTGAAGACTAGAAGTTCAGCACTACATGTTGTCAGGGTTGGTGTCTTCTGAGGCCTCTCTTCTTGGTTTGTAAATTACCATCTTGTCCCTGTGTCTTCATATGGTCTTCCCTCTGTATATGTCTCTGTCCAAATTTCCTCTAGTTCTTTGGACACCAGTCATATTGAGATTAGAACACTCCCTAACATCATACACAAAAATAAACTCAAAATGGATTAAAGACCTAAATGTAAGGCCAGACACTATAAAACTCTTAGAGGAAAACATATGCAGAATACTCTTTGACTTAAATTGCAGCAAGATCTTTTTGACCCATCTCTTAGAATAATGGAAAAAAACAAAAAATAAACAAATGGGACCTAATCAAACTTAAAATTCGTTTGCACAGCCAAGGAAACAATACATAAGACAAAAAGACAACCCTAAGAATGGGATAAAATATTTGCAAATGAAGCAACTGACAAGGAATTAATCTCCAAAATATACAAACAGCTCATGCAGCTTACTATCAAAAAACAAGCAATCCAATCAATAAATGGGTTTAAGACCTAAATAGACATTTCTCCAAAGAAGACATACAGATGGCCAAGAGGCACATGAAAAGCTGTTCAGCATCACTAATTATTATAGAAATGCAAATGAAAACTACAATGAGGTATCTCATTGTAGTTTTCACCGTTTATAATGGGCATAGTCAGAAAACCTACAAACAAAAAATGCTGGAGAGGGTGTGGAGAAAAGGGAACCCTCTTGCACTGTTGGTGGGAATGTAAATTGATACAGCTACTATGGAGAACAGTATGGAGTTTCCTTAAAAAACTAAAAATATAATTACCATATGACCCAGCAATCCCACTACTGAGCATATACCCTGAGAAAACCATAATTCAAAAAGATTCATGTACCCCAATGTTCATTGCAGCACTATTTACAATATCCAGGACATAGAAGCAACCTAAGTGTCCATTGACAGATGAATTGATAAAACGTTGGTACATATATACAATGGAATATTACTCAGCCATAAAAAGGAACAAAATGCTGTCTTTTGAAGAGATGTGGATGAACCTAGAGATTGTCATACAGAGTGAAGTAAGCCCAAAAAAGAAAAACAAATATGGTATAATATCATTTATATGTGAAATCTAGAAAATTGGTACAGATTAACCTATTTGCAAAGCATAAATAGAGACACAGACATAGAGAACAAACGTATAGGCACCAACGGGGAAAGGAGGGGTAGGATGAATTTGGAGACAGGATCAAAATATATACACTACTATGTATAAAAGAGTTAACTGATGGGAACCTACTGTATAACACAAGGAACTCTACTAAATGCTCTGTGGTGACCTAAAGGGGAAGGAAATCCAAAATGGAAGGGATATATGTGTACATATAGCTGATTCACTTTGCTGTGCAGCAGAAACTAACACAACATTGAAAAGCAACTACACTCCAATAAAAGAAAATGAATGAATTAATGCCATTTACAGTAGCATGGATGGACCTGGAGATTATCATACTAAGTGAAGTAAGACAGAGAAAGACAAACATCATATGATAATTGCTTATATTCAGAATCTAAAAATAATGATACAAATGAACTTATTTACGAATTAGAAGCAGACTCACAGACTTAGAAAATGAACTTATGGTTACCAGGGGGAAGAGTTTTGGGGGAGGGATAGATTGGGAGTTTGGGATTGACATGTACACAGTGGTATATTTAAAATAGATAACCAACAAGGAACTACTGTATAGCATAGGGAATGCTGCTCAGTATTCTGTAATTACCTAAATGGATACATAATTTGGTAAAGAATATATACATGTATATGCATTACTGAATCATTTTTCTGTACACCTGAAACTAACACAGCATTGTTAATCAACTATGCTCCACATAAAGGCTGATTTTTATGCAGTGGAAATATTGAATTAAAACCAGTATATTCTTTCCTATCATTAAGTGTAAATACTTACTGATGCCAATGGACTTCAGTTGCTCTGTAAGACTCTGGAGGTAGATCACAAGATGGACTCAAAATATGTGTCATTTGAGAAAGAAAGATCCAAAAAGTAACCCAAGCTAATTAGGAAGTCTCTGGTCCAAGTGTTGGTTTACATCAGAAATTGAAATATTTCTTTACTCCATACCTTGAACAAATGCCTGCTCATTTTTATATGGCCCATGGGATGCAAACCTTGTCCTAGGGCTTGGGGATACATGTTAGGAGAGATACTGTGAAATAAAGTACCTCCAGAACTTATTATAGTCATATAATGTTTTCCAGATCTATTGATTCTTATACAGAAGCTTGTTGCCCAGCTGGTATATTTTATGATCATTTTATCTTTATTATCAAACAAAGAGAGTCAACAAATAGCATCAGAAATTTAACCTAGGTTATATGAAATATGCATATAGAATATGACTTTTAAAATTCATAAAGTTTTTACATATATGCTTAGTTGTTTTTCCTAAATTCTTTTTAGCAGATACTATAATAGGTCACAAAACAATGGTAGCAACAAAGTTACACAGTATTCTTGAGAAAGTTTAATAAGAAACATAGATTATGGGTTTGTCTCTGTAAACCAAGGGTGCATTTAATACTACACAGATGCAAGGCTTCTGGCAAGATGTTCAGTTGCCATAAGAGCCTGAAACCCTGAGGCTGTATAATAGCAGGCATCCAGGAGCCCACTGAAAAAATTCAATTAACTGGATATGTTGTCAAATAGCTGGGATTTTGGAAACATCCAGATGATTGATTTTTTTTTCCATTTTTCATCAGTATGTTTAGGCCCAATCTTAATTTCCTTAACAATTTATACATATTTTAAAGTTCATTGCTTTTATGTAAAAGAACCATTTGTATTCTTTCACTCCTCTTCATCGTAAAAGACTTAAACGATAAATGATTACACTGAAAACAAATCACTAGCATCATCAAGGCACAGAAAAACACACTAAAACCATAATGAATTTCTTTTACCTCATAATTTCAGTAAGATTCATTAAATCCCAGTTAAATTTTGTTTAAGCTTTATGCTGAAGTCTTTTCACAGTATCTTAAAATTTGCTTAGACCAATACTCAGGATGAACTCTATGCTACCTGATCAGAAAGCCCTGTATTTTTAGGTTCTTCCATGTAACCAGTCTTGATGGTTGAGCCATAGCATGAAGGTTAAGTTGATTCTAGGTTATTTAATTTGGTTTTGGCCCTACAGAAAAAATCCTCAGTTTTTGATTCTCAGCAGTATTCAGTTCAATAACTGATTTCTAAAGTAGGTCCAGATGTTGGTCTCAGGGGACTTGTTAGAATAACTGTTGTATTCTAAGACCAAATTTTTGCACTTTTCAAGTGACTGATACTTAAGTCTATTGTTTTCTTTAAACATTGGCTGACACACAGCATAGTCATTTTTCATTCCGGGCTCTGAATGAATACTATGAAGTATGGGCAAGGACAGCAGAAAGAGAACTCCAGGCCTGTAGAGTATTGCTTAATAATTCATGCAAGTGGAATGAGATTGCTAATTCAAAGAGTGGTAAGTTTTAAATATAGCAGGTATTAGATTTTCTTATGCAAATTAACTTTGAGTTGTACAAATCTTATTTTTTTTCCCCTCTAAACATCCTTACTTAATAAACACTCCTTGAAAGTGACCAATAAAAATGCTGACACATCTCATTATGGGGCATTACTATTGCTTGAATATCATCTGTCACTTTGCATTACTTTGATGTAACACAGGATTTTGATGCAGTTTGTTATGACAGCCACTGAAAAATGTCATCTACAAAAATTCTGAGTTAAAGCTGTTCATCTTAAACCTACTTTTGCATAATATAACATCAAAACTTTAACAATATTATTTAAAAATAAAATTATGTATTCCTCACTTACTGGAATACTTAAAATGGCAGAGCATATGTTCCATGAAACAGGATGGGTGGTTGACAAGGACATGGATGTGTGGCTATATCAATAGATTATAGTTACAATATTTTACAGCTGCTTCATCTCTATTCAGAATATTCAAAGGTTCCTGGGTCAACCGCTTCCTATTTACTCAAATTTATATTGACTAGCTTCAGAAAGCAAATCTGACAAAATGATTAATTAGACTTTATAGCTCATTGGCAGGCTGTAGTTTAATAGAATTAACAGAGCTCAAGTTCATCTTTAAATACCATTATGGTCTTCATATTAAAAATGTCAAATTATATTTTCCCATTGTTACAAAATCCAAGATGACTTATTACAAACTTACATCAATGACAATGAAAAGCTCAACAGGACACCTTATTTAATACAAAACTTTCACAGCAATAAGAATATTTCCAGAAAATTTATTCAGTGGCTAGTGATATATAAATTTGCATTTTAAATATAAAATGTTTCTGAGTACTCTATGATAATACAACAAAATTATCTATTCAATATATTTATCTCCACCAAATTGGAAAAAAAGTAATATAATGAGCCAATATTTCAAACTACTTATGTCTGACCTTGCTTATTGTACTAGATGTGGCCTGAAGCCTAAAGTAATATATATTATATTATATTCATAATAACATCTGAGTTAATTTCAGTTAGGAATTCCTATAGGAAAATAAGTTGGATTAAACATATGCTAATGAAGTGATTCCTTATATAAGAGTAATAAAATCAATAGATTTTATGTTTAATAGGCATCTCAAATTAAACATGTTTAAAACTGAATCCTTGATCTTTTTTACCTCATAACTTACTTCTCCCACAACCTTCCACATCTCATTTTATGATGACTCTATCCTTCCCATTGCTCAGGCTAAGCACCTTTGAGTTGTCTTTGACTCTTTTGTTTTCTTTCACATTCACACATTGCAATAGAAATATTTTTAGTTATACATTCAAAATATATCTTGAATTAAAATATTTCCCACTACCTCCATTTTTCTTTTTTTTTACTTTGGTCTAAATCACCATCATCCTTCTCCTGAAACCTGTGATAGCCTTCCTGCTTCTTTCTTTATTCCCCTATAGTGTGCTCCACACAGTAGTTAGAGTAATCCTTTTAGTAAGTCAGATTGTGTCATTTCTTTCCTCAAAATCCATTTTACTCAGAGGAAAATTCTAAGTCCGTGCAATGGCCTACAATATCCCTCATGATCTGCTCATCTCTACTTATCCCATCTCTTTTTGATTTCATCTGTTACTACTTTTCCCCACATTCACTCTGTTCCAGTCACACTACTCTAATAGGCCAATAATGCCCTCACATTAAGACATTTATACTAGCTTTTTGTTCTGCCTGAAATGCTCTTCCTCTGGGCATTTGCTTGATAACACCCTATATTATTTATTTTTATTGTTTCATATTTTTTCCCCTTGCTAAAATATAAGTTCCATGCAGGGTAGCCTCATTGACTATGTCATTCACCTATATAGCTCAACCACCAAGAATAGTAACCACACCCTATAAAAATTTACTGAATTGAAAGTATGTGGGTGTAAAACAAGTTAGTAAGCTCAAATAGAGTTATTGCGTAGGACAGGAACTTGTAACAAATTAAACCTACTAGGATCTGAGCAGTCTAGTTTTAAACACTTTTGTCTCTTGAATGTCCTAGAAATGAAAGATGTTGGCACTGTTGTGACTGTAATTGAGACCTTCAAATCTCATTTCGAGGGAACAATATCTTCTTTATTATTTCCCAGTGACCTATCTGCTCCCAGTGGATTTTCCAAAGAATTTTAGGCAGTCTATTAGTTCAAACACCCAAGGTCCAGAACTGTAAACCAGGAAAATAGTTACTCAGATACTCTGATTCATATTCTAAGCCTTCCTAACTAACAGGTCATCCCCAATGAATTGCCTAATAATATCCATATTCATACAGTGACTCACATCAGGAAACATATATGATATGGATACTGATATATATATGTGTGTGTGTGTGTGTGTGTGTGTGTGTGTATTTATATATTTATATACATACTAGTATATGTAAAATATGTAAAATATATATTTATATTCATATAGTGGTATATATTTTTATAAATTTATTTGTCCTGAAAGGAGAGATTATGACTATTTCAGTCCCTTTATCCCTGAAGAAAACCACAATTACGTGAAGCTTTTTATTTATTTATTTAATTTATGTATTTATTTTTTGGTGAAATGTATAATGCAATTGGAGGCAATATTCCAGAGCTATGATTTGAAATTTAAAATTAAGCCATATTCTTTTCTTACACTCACAGAAAGCCAAGAGTCAAATGCATTAACACAGTAGTTTTTCTTTCTAATTGGTACACATTTGTATCATAACTTGACACTATACCTACATGTGCAATAGAAAAAATGTCAAGTTCATTTGCTACCTACAAGCACTTTTAAAATCTTATTTGCCTTTATTCCTCTTGAGGGAAAAGTGCCTATTTTACACACTGACCTTTCAAAGCTCCTACAAGGGAAGGACATTTCATGTTATAATAATTTATAAATGATACAAAATATTAAAACTTGTCAGATTCTCCACTTTGATATTTGGACTTCTCTTTTGGAACTCCAATAATGCTATAAAACATATTATTCAGATGAAAGTGACCTTTTGCACCATTTTCCAACTTTGCCTATTTATGTGCATACTTATTATCTTCCAGTTTCCAAAATAAAATATTAGTTTTGAAATGTAAATGATGATCTCTTTCTGGTTAATATGCTACATATGCATTACCCTGTTTTAATTTTCAACAATGAAATCCATAGAATCTACTTGCAATTAATCCCAATAATTTTAAAATTTTACTTAACTTTGTCACATGGGCAAGTAAAAAGCTGACAGAAAGTAGAGAAATAGAGCAGTTCTTATTGTGGAAGGCATAGGCAAATGTGTGCATGTTAGAACACAGAATTCCAGAGAGAGAGGGGCAAATCATGGGGAATAACAGGGCTCCAAATGCACACTTTTGCATGCTTGGCTTAACTGTAGGAAGACCTTGTGAGATATCTTTGTCTTTCAATCTCCCTTAGGTAAATAGTTTGAATTAAGAATTTTATAATGAGTCTATAAATTTCTGCCTCAAACAGGGTCATCCAGGTGGCTGTTATTTATAGGTGTATCAGAGTAACCTTTCCTAAACCATCATCCCTGGTACAGTGTTATGATGGTAAGCTCAAAATCCATGTGGTAGAAGCCTTACTTTATGATACATTAAGATACATTATGATACATTTGGTCTAGTAACCCAAAAAGTTACTAAAAGCAAATGAAAAGTATATAGTATACTCGTTATACTTTGGTGTTTTACTTAGTAAAATGCCTAAATATCCATTCACTCACTAGTTTTTGATATACAGAAGATATATATATATATATATATATATATATATATTTTTTTTTTTTTCGGTACACAGGCCTCTCACTGTTGTGGCCTCTCCCATTGCGGAGCACAGGCTCTGGATGCTCAGGCTCAGTGGCCATGGCTCACGGGCCCAGCCGCTCCACGGCATGTGGGATCTTCCCGGACCAGGTCATGAATCTGTGTCCCCTGCATCAGCAGACGGACTCCTAACCACTGTGCCACCAGGGAAGCCCCAGAAGATATTTTTGAATGTGAGTCTGCTGACAGAATTTTTTTCACATATCATATCCATTACCCATTATACTACAAATTTAAATTTCTTTAAAGAGGAACAGGAAGTTAAAGGACACTTTCAGATCTATCTGAACACAAAATGCTTCTAGAATTTTATAGATTTACAATTTTTCTCTTTATTGCATTACAACTGATTTTGAGGCAAAGTTTTAAATGACATACTTTTACTGAATCTTTCCAAAGCATCATTTTTTATAAAAATGCTTTGTGCCCACCTAGAGCAGTGGGATAGGGAGTGTGGGAGGGAGGGAGATGCAAGAGTGAAGAGATATGGGGACATAAGTATATGTATAACTGATTCACTTTGTTATAAAACAGAAACTAACACACCATTGTAAAGCAATTATACTCCAGTAAAGATGTTAAAAAAAAAAAGAACTTAAGATCTTAAAAGAAAAAAAAAAGTAATGTCATAAATGCTCAAATTAAACAAAATGGAAGTTTGAGACATATTGTCATCTATTATGTAATTATATTTGTAGCAAGTTGATATCAAAATATTTTATATACTATGATTATAAAATTTGGCAGTGCTAGATAAAAGAAAAATAATATATTCCTTTTCACATTCATATGTTTATTATTTTACATAAAAGTCAAATATGTACTTACATTAATACATACAAATGCTATAACAGGATTTGAGGAAAGATAGAATAAATTCTAGGTAAGCATATAACTCATCTGCTGGGAAAAGAAATGAATAAGCATATTATACAGAGTAGTCTGCTGCTCATGTCAATGTACAGTAATTATTGTTAGATTTTAAAGAAGGAAAGAAAAATATTGGTAAATACAGTAAGCTAGTTAAGTAGATACAGGTTAAGTGACTTTTATTATATACCTGTATGTTCCCAATTGGGACAAGAGAGGTGGTTATTACTCTATACCTTATTTTTTTTTATTTATTTGGCAATTTTTAAATTAGCAGATAAACAAAACAATACAAATATGCATAAAACTAAAGACAAAAGTCCACCCACTCCCCAATTGTGTTCATTTGAGTTTAACAGCTTAATATATCTCATTCTATATATATCCTTGTTCATACAAGCATTCATAAGCATATATACACATATATTATTTTATTTGTACTGAAATAGAAACTGTATCATGAACAGTACTCTGGGATGTTTTAAACTTAATTTATCATTTTTAAGTCATCAGGACAGTAGAAAAACTAGGAACAGGGAACATTTTTTTACTAATTCACTTACATAATTTCCTTTAAAGAATGAGTCCACTATTAAAATCAAGAGGACTAGCAATGCTGAACTTAGATCATGTAATAGGAGAATTTATGGAGCTCTAATTATGTGGCATAATCTGTGTAAAAACTTTACATATATTACTACTTTATTACTCAAAACAATTTTGTGAGGAAGGTGTTATTAGGCCCTTTATAAATGAGAACATTTAGGCCAGAAGTGGTTAAATAATTTAACCAGGGTTACACACCTACTAAATATCAGAGTCATGGCTATAATCCATAGAGAAATGTCTGACTACAGTGTCCAAGTGATTAAACACTATACCTCAGTAACTTCATGTCTAATGGCATCAATAATACAATTTTTATTTATTGCATGTGTTTCTTAATTTGACAGAACTCTTTAGAAAATAATCTTGAAGATGTAAACCCTAAACAAAAATTTGTTTTAATGAATAAAAGGGAAAAAAAAACAAGTTTGATTTTGGTTTAATGAAAGTTTGTGATAGAAATCAACAACAGTTTCTATCATAAAAAGGTAATATGCAACTAAAATTGGGCTTTCTTCCATGAGGGAAGTTAGTAGGAATTAGAACTATTATGTAAATGTAGTTACTGTAAATCATATTTGCTTATTATTAAATGACATATACCATGGAACCATTTGAAGTTGTAATTATAACTATTAAAACTGTGAGAAGTGATTCATCCCTAAATGTGTCATCCAAAAGAGGTTCATTATGTCAGTTGTTTGGTCGATATTTTAAGAGAAGGAGAAGGTCAATCTGTTGGTACAATCTATACTGGATTATTAAACCATCTCTATCTAGGGGTCTGGCTTTACTGGGCCAAGTCATATAAAATCATTTTGCTAAATCTTTTAATAATGTTTAATTTGTCCCAGATCAAATACATGGCCCTTACAGAGTATGAGCAGAAACATTTTCCTTGTTTATTTTGAAATTTGGTAACATACTACCTATCTTCCTCCTCTCAAATCCTAATGGAAAAACTGAGATTGATGTTATTCTTTCAGAAGGCCCCTTAAAAGTTAATTTTAAAAAAATCTGGGTCTTTTAAAAAAATTTTGGCAAGTATACATCTCATTAAATAAGAAAAGGTGACACTAACTATCAGATTTTTTTATAATGCTGTGTCTTGTACCTCAGTAATTTGCCAGTGCTTTAGTTCAAAAGTAGTTATCATATATTTCAATCAGAAAAGCTGTACAAATTATCATGCATATTATTACATTAAGTAATTTCCCTCATATTTTTCTAAATTTATGAGTGTTGAATGTGCCTGAATAGCTGCCAGTTTGAATTCTGAGGAGGAAAATATTTTAATGGATATCTAAGAGACAAGTATAAAAAGAGAGGTGAGTCAAAGAGAGGAAAATCATACCTCTAGCTAAAATCAACAGCTTGGATTACTCCAGAACTCACAGGTTGCAAATGAAAAAGTCTATAGGCCAGGCAGGAAAAGTCAAAGAGTCTGTAAGAGTTGAAATGCAATAGGGAGCTGTGTGCTCTGAGGGGAAGTGAAGAATTCATGTCTTTTTAATGGGGACATAGGCTTCTCACCTCGACCTGAGCTTTGCCATGAGGGAATGTTGCAAGAGTTGCCTAACCTGAAATTTTTTCATGAGAAGCCAAAAATCTAGATTTTTATGGGAAATTTCCTGATATTTATATATTGGTTACCAGTAAAATTAAGGAATAAAACAGGGTGGGCTAGAAATAAACACAATCATAGGATCAATTTGTACCATTAGTCTTAAATTTCTGACCTCTAGAGTAGAAACATGAAATTCCATGATTCTTCAATGAAATCAAGCAATGTAACCTTCTGCTTGCCTCTTAGAGTGCGCTTAACAACTGCCCCTCACACAGATATTAAGGAACACCTCCCCAGAATTCATATGCCGCCCTTTTCCTATCCTCTAGGAGACAATGAGGATAGGTAGCCTCATTAACTCTGCTGTCAAACTCTGCAGTCTGATCACCCTTGCATTTGGGAAACAAAACTGGCAATTTGGCAATATATGCAGAGTCTTTAGCCCAGTGTTTGTCTCATTGTAGTTTTTCTCTAAATGTTAAGTTTGATTTCCATTCTAGGTTGTGATGAAGTGTTAACTACCACACTCTATAAGACTGTTTATTACACAATGAAACCTATGTTAATTTATTTCTTCAGTTGGATAATTAACACTCTTTCATAAAGACAGTGACATAATCAATGATCAAAATGCACACCATCAGGCTCCTAGATTTGGAGTGTGTGTACAGTCATTCGACTTTGGGAAATGGGCTATACATTTGCTGAGCACTTTATCGCATTCTAGCTCTTTTACTATTTATATCCTACATATCTACAGGAGCAGAGAAAAAAAGGACAAAGTAGAAGGATGAAGGGTCATTGTTCTCTAGTATTGCCCTCTGATCTTCCACGCCACAGAAAGTGGAAGAGTTAAGAGTAGAAAGGCTTTGGTACCATTATCTAATGAAAAAGAAAAAAAAAAAAGGCCTAAGAGTTAGGGGATCCAAGTTCTAGTTAAATGGTGGGCCCTTAAACAAATAACTTGACTTTTACTTGACTTTCAGTTTCCTCACATACCAAAGCTGTGGGTTGGGGAGCTAGAAACAACCCTGGCCTTACCGATCTTGTGGGACTGTTGAGAGAGGAAAGTGTTTTAACAGACGGTATGCCTCTTCAGAAGTCAGATATGTCATATTATAAAATCAGGAAACTATTATCATTATTTCTGGAATCTTGATCTCTTCCAAAGCCTCATCAAGCTCTCAATGGGACAGTGTCCTAGGCATATATGCCTGTTGCTTATTCAATAAAAACATATGGTATATTTGATTAAAACATATTTTCTTTGGGCATAGCTGTCTAACCCAGGGATTTTACAATCAGATATGATTTTTCCCTCTCTCCTGATCCAGGGGACATGGGGAAATATCTAAAGATATTTTTAATTGTCACAACTGGGTTGGGGTGTGCTACTAACATATAATGGATAGAGACCAAATTTGCTGCTAAACATTCTACAAGGTACAGGACAGTTCTTTACAACAAAGATTTATATGATTTAAAACTGTAAGTTTGGGAGAAGTCCTGTACAGGTACTTTTCCAAAGAAGACATACAGATGACCAACAGGCTTATGAAAAGATGCAACATCATTAAATCATTAGAGAAGTGCAAATCAAATCTGCAATGAGCTATTACCTCACACCTGTCAGCATGCAGTCATCAAAAAGACAACAAATAACAAGTGTTGGTGAAGATGTTGAAAAAAGGGAACACTAGTACACTATTGATGGAAATGTAAACTGGTACAGCCACTATGGATAATAATATGTAAGCTTCTCAAAAAATTAAAAATAGAACTACCAAATGATCCAGCAATTCCACTACTGGATATATATCCGCAGAAAGTGAAAACAACTAATTTGAAAAGATATATGCATCCCAATGTTCATAGCAGTATTATTTACAATGCTGCTATATATATATATATATATATATATATATATTCCATTGAATATATATATATTCAATAGATTATTACTCAGCTATGAAATGAATGAAATTTTGCCATTTGCAACAGCATAGATGGACCTTGGAGGGTACTGTGCTTAGTGAAATAAGATAGAGAAATACAAATACTGTATGTTTTCACTTATATGTGGACTCTGAAAATAAAACAAATGAATGAATATAACAAAACAGACTCAAAGATACAGAAAACAAACTAGTGGTTACCAGGTGGGAAACAAGTGGAGGGAGGGGCAAAATAGGGGAAGGGGATTAAGAGGTACAAGCTACTAGGTATAAAATAAATAAGATACAAGAATAGAATGTACAGCATACTTACTTTAGTGTATCATCTGATTTAGCTAGTTTATCCACCAGTGGAATATACCTGTCAAGGTACAATTTGTTGTGTGTTTTATTTGTTTTTGTTTTGAGGGGATAAATTTAGGTATTTGACAGAGGATTTTATAAGATAAAGGTTGTTGCTTCATTTAAAAATGATATGTTATTGATGGAAAAAAGACTTTCTGTAAACAGAATGAGTTTTCTCTGCAGTTTTGTTTGTTTACTTATATATTTTAAACCAAATGATTTTTTACACCTGAATCTCTCAAATACTATGGAGAAAGCAAAGTATTGTAAAGGACTGAACTACTTCTTTTCAGAACATAAGGGGATAATTTGACATATTAACTAGATACAGAAAGCATGACTGGAATTTTAAGAGGAAATTTTTATGGTCTGTCAAACTTGAAAATACGCAATATATTCAATGGTTATAATAAGTTGATAATATCAGATGAATAGTTCATTATACTGTCATTATCTTATCAAATTATTTAAAATACGAATTGATGATGAATGCACATTAATAAATCATTATATTCATGTAAGCATAACTTTTAGATAGAAAACTTTGTAAAACAATATTTAATATGGAACTGAAGCAGGCTCCAATGGAAAGGCAAAGAGCTTAGCACAGTTTCAGTCAAGTTCAAATTATTTTTAAATACTTCATCATATTTTTAGTGATTATATATTTATAGTACTGGAAGGTTCACAAAATGAGAAAGCTGTCTATGCATTTTCTATTTTTTTATACAAAGGATCATCTCCTGATTTTGATTCTTATCAACTCATAGCCTTAACTTCATTGTTATGTAAGGTGATGGAAGAAATGATTTATTACATTCTGTCATTCTTTCTAGAGAAAAATAATCTTCTTCCTCAGTGTTAAAGTGGCTTTCAGGCAAATCAATCAACCATAGATCATGTCATAAGACTGTCTTCCGATGTTAATAAAGCATTCTGTAATAAGGAGTTTTTATGTGTTGTATTTATAGACAGTGAAAAAAGTATAACAGGCTGCTAAAAAAGAACTGCAGTACTTGTAATTTGTGATAATATAGTTTAAAATTCTTAGTTGTGGGATTTTCTTTGTAAATCATAAATATTTGAATATACCAATGTATGTCTTTCTCATAAATTTTAGAAAATGAGTAAAGAAGTTTTAGAAACATGTTTCATTAAAAGAAAACCCTTATTTTGGAAAATGTGGAGAAAAAATGGTTATGCTGTATTTAGGCATTTTCTGATGATAACACAATATCTTTATTTACATGCTTCTTTCTTGAATAGATTATACAAGGCATATTACTTTTAAGAAGAAAAATGGAAATTTTACAATAACAAATTAACCCCTCTTACTGTTTAACACATAAAAACATTTTCTCTTGTAATTTTACAGAACATGTGATGATAGAACTATGTAAAAATTTTGAGGTGAAAAAAGATCACAACATATCAATATTTAGAATAATACCAAACTTTGTTTCAAATGGAGACACCTTTTCCGGTTAGATATTCAATAAAGTGAGCAATTTAAATTATCTATGAATACTCTCAGGCCAACTATAATTCATTGCCTCCACATTACCAATTACAAGGAAAGAATGACATTTACTACAAAATTGAAATATTTAGAAGTATGACCGAATAATTACTTATCCTAGGGTCATCATATTCAGTTTGGTAATTGAACAATGCATGTCTTAAGTGAATAGAAATAGAAGCATCAAGAATATTTTAGAAAATATATAATATATTCACTTTTCTATTATCTAGAACTCTGGTAATAGTTACTTGATTATATGTGTCAAACACTTAATTCTGTGCTGGAATTTGATAGATTTATTTAATGCTATTCAATATTAGGTTATTTTGATAGTTCAAAAGTGGAAGATGAGCCATTGGGATCCCTGCTTCAAAAAATAATGAAAAGAGCTAATATGAAAAATATAATTTTATGAAAGTAGAAGACATTAGCAAAATCTTTTTTTAATAATTTACAGGCACATTATTTTTAACACAGTCATATCCATAAATGGCATAAAATATGAGATTTATAGTTTCTCTGTTTTTGTTGATATATATGGTTTCATTACTAAGGTAAGATGGAAAAATTCTGAAAATTATCTGACCACATCATTTAATAAATAAGAATTTAAATTACCAATAAGAGAAATGTACCTAATACTGACCCAAATATTTTTAAACCTCATTTACTTTATAAGCTTCAGTGCATATGGATAATTTGATGTTGTGCTTAATACTATTTATAGATATTTCTATAGTGTGTGGTTTATTTATATACGGTTCATCAAGTTATTTTTCATTTAACTTCTTCTTCCCTTTGAATACCACAAATAGGATTCTTGTCCTCAGAGAGTCATCCAACATGAGTTTGGGTTTTTAAAAAGTCAGTTAGGTTGTTAGATTACTTATCAGGATATACTGGTGAATTATTTCATGTCCTTATTTCACTGAATTAGATTGCTAAAGTACAACCTTTACAATCTATCACATTTCAGATGTTTTAAGTGCCATTGATATCATCCTGGAAATTTCAATCACCACAGTGAGGATTAGCTTGCGGAATTATTGATGTCTATAATATGGTAATATGTCAAGGCAAAAATGTCATTTTTGTGTAGCTCTTAGTTTGTGTAGGTATTAAAGGAAATGAAATGGGAGATAAAGCAGTCAAAAAGGCTTTGTAAAATCATTCAGGTGTATCAAATATTTAATGATTTTAAAGGGAATATAATTTATAACAAAACAAAGAACAGATGCCAAATGATGAAAACTAAATAATGAGGGTTAAATAAGTTCACATACATACAAAATTTTACAAATTTATTATAATTGCCAACTTTATTTCTTAAAATATCAAGATATATTATTTTGTGGGGATCCAAATATTCCAAGTTATCTTTGAATTTTTATCAGTTGCTGCCTCGTAGTCACATTTTTTTTTTCTAATTGTAACAACATGGACCTGTGATCAGACGGTATGATTTTTTGTTTCTAATAGTTGAAAATGTAATTATGATCTCATACTAGAATTTAATAAGTAGCTGCCATAAACAATAAAGGGATTATAAATGTAATTAATAAATGACATTACCTTCAAATAGCTCCCAGGATATTACTGACTTAGAAATGCTAATAATTTGAACAATGTCCACCTACTTACAAACTAAAAAAATAATTAAAATATAGCTCTTTTGTTTCCCTGAAATTCTAAAATTACTAGAATACAGTAAATTAAAAACAAAGTATATAACGTAGTTTCTTAAGGAATGATTTCCTTATTTTTAAAGTCAAGTAATTTAGGTTTTTCTAAGTAAAACAATGAATTTTGCTTCAATAGGATGTTTTGGCACCATGAATATACAGATTCTTAGTCATTTACCACACTTGTGTTTATGTTTCCTTAGTAACTTACACTGTATCGTCCTGTAATCAATAAGGATAATAAAATTTCCCTTAGCCTGATTCTCTTTTGAGGAGGGCAATCATGTTTGCGGCACCACTTATCAAATATTTCCCACTCTGCAGCCCAAGGTGAAAATTTTCTAGGAAACGAAAGAGTGAGGCAAATTAGTGCTAAGATACAAGGGCTAGGGGAAAGGCAGAGAATCAAGAACATGATATTTTCTTAACAGTCTCATTTAAAAAGATTTCTTGGGTAGAGCTAGTAGCAAACATAATTGTGTTAATATCAAAAAAGTCAGTAATAATTTATTATATATATGTATATGCCCTCCTAAAGCAGGTTTATCTTTTATAACTTGCAACATGTTGCTAGTTCCCTCTTTTCAGTTGTACATTTTTTTTAATTCTTTAGAAGTATTTTTTTAACATCTTTATTGGTGTATAATTGCTTTACAATGGTGTGTTAGTTTCTGCTTTATAACAAAGTGAATCAGTTGTACATATACATATGTTCCCATATCTCTTCCCTCTTGCGTCTCCCTCTCTCCCTCCCTCCCTATCCCACCCCTCCAGGCGGTCACAAAGCACCGAGCTGATCTCCCTGTGCTATGCGGCTGCTTCCCACTAGCTATCTACCTTACGTTTGGTAGTGTATATATGTCCATGCCTCTCTCTCACTTTGTCACAACTCACCCTTCCCCCTCCCCATATCCTCAAGTCCGTTCTCCAGTAACTCTGTGTTTTTATTCCTGTCTTACCCCTAGGTACTTCATGACATTTTTTTTTCTTAAATTCCATATATATGTGTTAGCATACGGTATTTTTCTTTCTCTTTCTGACTTACTTCACTCTGTATGAGAGACTCTAGGTCCATCCACCTCATTACAAATAGCTCAATTTTGTTTCTTTTTATGGCTGAGTCATATTCCACTGTATATATGTGCCACAACTTCTTTATCCATTCAACTGATGAAGGACACTTAGGTTGTTTCCATCTCCTGGCTATTGTAAATAGAGCTGCTATGAATATTTTGGTACATGACTCTTTTTGAATTATGGTTTTCTCAGGGTATATGCCCATTCTGACTGGTGTGAGATGATATCTCATTGTAGTTTTGATTTGCATTTCTCTAATGACTAACGATGTTGAGCATTCTTTCATGTGTTTGTTGGCAGTCTACATATCTCCTTTGGGGAAATGTCTATTTAGGTCTTCTGCCCATTTTTGGATTGGGTTGTTTTTTTTTTTGTTATTGAGCTGCATGAGCTGCTTGTAAATTTTGGAAATTAATCCTTTGTCAGTTACTTCATTTGCAAATATTTTCTCCCATTCTGAGGGTTGTCTTGTACATTTGTTTTTAATCCTTGAAATTTAAAATTCCACAAACTAATTTTCCCTCAAACTGCTTCTATTTATTATCAACAACAAACTCTGATACTTTCCCTTCACTCAGAACCTACTACTACTACTGCTACTACTATTACCACTTCCCTTTCCCTCCAATCCCCATCGTCATTTATTCATTTATATCTATCAATCTATCAATCCAGGGTTTGTATTTACACCCCACTGAAATTCTTTGTAGTGCCTTCTTGGAACTTTATAGCAAAAATTATAAAAAACACTAACTAGTATTAATTGAGCATTTATCACATGTTAAAAATTGTACTAAATGTTGTCATGTATACTGTGATTACCTCCATTTTACAGTTGAAGAAATTGAGGAATGAGGATGTTAACTTTCTGATTTATAAATGGAGTCAAATCTGTAGCCCAGCAAGTTTAACAATTGTACTAAACTGCCTCTGAAGTAGTAGACACATCCCTTCTTCCAATAGGCATTAATTGGGTAGTATACTATTGGGTCTTGGAGTTAGAGGAAACAAGAATATAGGCCTATTATCTTACAGGAAAGGTATGAATGCAATAGCAAAACTACCATCCCAATCCCTCAACTTGTTAGACGGCAATATTTAAAACATATAGATAAAGTTCTAACTTGTCAGTTCACCATATTTCAGTATTCTTCAGTGAAGCATTTTTTTCTAATAGCTTTTTTTCTATGAATTCTTACTTTCATTAGGCCTACTTCTGTGACTTTCTTTACAAGAAAGCACCTGGAAAAATGGGGTGGGGGTGCTTACATTACTTTATGGCAATGGAGTTGTGTATGTGAGTGAGGATACTGCATCCCTGATGAAGCCATAGCTATTGAGCAGCTGATTCAGCATAATCCCTGGATCATTTTCCCAGTGCCACTCTCATTCCTAGTACAAGGCATCTTCATCCTGACACAGGCCTCGATTGTTACTCTACTTGTCCTTTCCACACATATCTATTTCTCACTAGAGA
This sequence comes from Orcinus orca, assembly GCF_937001465.1. Taxonomy (NCBI): domain Eukaryota; kingdom Metazoa; phylum Chordata; class Mammalia; order Artiodactyla; family Delphinidae; genus Orcinus; species Orcinus orca. The sequence continues at coordinate 76,761,495 of NC_064580.1, forward strand.
TTGGGAACTTCTGCATGCTATCTGAAGGCCTTGTTGCATCAGAAGCACTGCATCAGGTTCATTTATTTACCCATGTCAAAATTGTGTTATCACTACAGCTACAACCACCACCACCATTATCACCCACCATATCAGTGGTCTCTTTTCAGATTTCCAAATAAACAGTGAATCACAAACCCTGCTAAAAGCTGGAAAATAATGGATCTCATATGTCAATACCCAATTATCTTCTGAATGTATGTGCATTTCTACAGTTACTTGGGCTAGAGGTTCCTTTTCTTTTCATCTTTTGGCAGACATTCCCTTAGTCGTTTTCTTCTCTTTTGAGAGGTAACTTCTATATTGCTCCTTTCCCTGGAAAAAAATAGCAAATTTTGTACAGTGACATAAAACACAATCAGGGAATTATTTTTTAAAAGTATTTTATGTGATTATTCTAAAAACAACTACATCAACTACTTATTTCTGTCAGTTATCATAAGAATTTTTGCAGTATTATTAAAAACTTCCCTAACATTTAACAACTGACTAATGTTCAATCAGTTGATTTAACTCAAGCTGAGTATACCTATTCACTTAAACTTATTTAAAATTTCAAATCTCACTTTTCCTTAGAAAAAATATTGCAGTGGAGTTTGTTCACTTGTTTATTTATTTTGGTTTTTTATTCAAATATTTTTTCTGCAGTTAAGATTATTTCCATAACATATATTGCCTCCAGAAGTCAAATTAAAGGACCAAAGAATATGAACATTCTTTTAAAAGTCTTATGCTTTAAAATGAGTATTTACAGAATAATAAAATACAGAAAAGCACAAAAAAATTAAAAATCAACCTAGATCGAATCAATCCTGTGTTTTTTTGTAATTTATAACTTTCTACATTTGAAGATAATTACTTGTAATATCAGATATATACTTATTTTATTATATTAAACCCCTCTTCACCTACCATTGATATTTGGGTAGTATACTGCCAGTCTTTACACACAAACACACACATAAACACACACAGAGGGAAGAAAAAAAAAAAGCTCCTTGTAAACTGATTTCCAGTAAGATTCCACTGATTTTTACTTACCTTGGCAATTTGTGAGGGCACCCCTACTTACTAAGCACCCCTGTCATTGTGTTTTCTCACTTAATAAACTCTGTCAATTGACATATTTTTTAAATGGCCTGAAATTGCTTATAAAATATAGTTATTTGATTCCTAGTGAGGTTAAACTTTTTTTCCAAATTTTATTTACATTTGAATTTTCCACTTTAGAGAAGAGTACAATTTAATCTTTTTCCATTATTTCTTTTTTAAAAACAACTTTATTGGAGTATAATTGCTTTACAATGGTGTTAGTTTTTTCTTTATAACAAAAGCAATCAGCTATAAATACACATATATCCCCTCCCTCTTGCGTATCCCTCCCCCATCCCTATCCCACCCCTCTAGGTGGTCACAAAGAGCCAAGCTGATCCACTTGTGCTACACAGCCACTTCCCACTAGCTATTTTACATTTGATAGTGCACATACATCAATGCCACTCTCTCACTTTGTCCAAGGTTACCCTTCCTCCTCCCCATATTCTCAAGTCCATTCTCCACGTCTGTGTATTTATTCCTGTACTGCCTCTCAGTTCTTCAGAACCTTTTTTTTTTTTTTAGATTCCATATATATGTGTTAGCATACGGTATTTGTTTTTCTCTTTCTGAATTCCTTCACTCTGTATGACAGATTCTAAGTCCAACCACCTCACTACAAATAACTCAATTTTGTTTCCTTTTATGGCTGAGTAATATTTCATTGTATATATATGCCACATCTTCTTTATCCATTCATCTGTGGATGGGCACTAAGGTTGCTTCCATGTCCTGGCTATTGAAAATAGTGCCACAATGAACACTGTGGTACATGACACTTTTTGAACTATGATATTCTCAGGGTATATGCCCAGTAGTGGGATGGCTGGGTCGTATGGTATTCTAGTTTTAGTGTTTTAAGGAACTGCCATAATGTACTCTGTAGTGGCTGTATCAATTAACATTCCCACAAACAGTGCAGGAGGCTTCCCTTTTCTCCACACCCTATCCAGCATTTATTGTTTGTAGTGTTTTTAATGATGGCCATTCTGACTGGTATGAGGTGATACCTCATTGTAGTTTTGATTTGCATTTCTCTAGTGATTAGTGATATTGAGCATGCTTTCATGTGTTTGTTGGCAATCTGTATATCTTCTCTGGAGAAATGTCTTTTTAGGTCTTCTACTCATTTTTGGATTGGGCTGTTTGATTTTTGATATTGAGCTGCATAAGCTGCTTGTATATTTTGGAGACTAATCATTTGTCAGTTGCTTCATTTGCAAATATTTTCTCCCATTCTGAGGGTTGTCTTTTGGTCTTGTTTATGGTTTCCTTTGCTGTGCAAAACATTTCAAGTTTCATTAGGCCCCATTTGTTAATTTTTGTTTTTATTTCTATTTCTCTAGGAGGTGGGTCAAAAAACGATCTTGCTGTGATTTATGTCATGTAGTGTTCTGCCTATGTTTTCTTCTAAGAGTGTTAAGAGTGTCTGGCCTTACATTTAGGTCTTTAATCCATTCTGAGTTTACTTTTGTGTATGATGTTAGGGAGGGTTCTAATTTCATTCTTTTACAGGTAGCTGTCCAGTTTTCCCAGCACCACTTATTGAAGAGGCTGTCTTTTCTCCATTGTACATTCTTGTCTGCCTTATCAAAGATAAAGTGACCATATGTGTGTGGGTTTATCTCTGGGCTTTCTATCCTGCTCCACTGATCTATATTTCTGTTTTTGTACGAGTACCAAACTGTCTTGATTATTGTAGATTTGTAGTATAGTCTGAAGTCCGGGAGCCCAATTCCTCCAGCTCTGTTTTTCTTTCTCAAGATTGCTTTGGCTATTTGGGGTCTTTTGTGTTTCCATACAAATTATAAACTTTTTCATTCTAGTTCTGTGAAAAATGCATTTGGCAGTCTGATAGGGATTGGATTGAATCTCTAGATTGCTTTGGGTACTATAGTCATATTCACAGTGTTGATTTTTCCAATCCAAGAACATGCTATGTCACACCATCTGCTTGCATCATTTTAATTTCCTTCAGCAGTGTCTTATATTTTTCTGCATACAGTCTTTTGTCTCCATAGGTAGGTTTATTCTTAGGTATTTTATTCTTTATTTTGCAGTGGTAAATGGGAGTGATTCCTGAATTTCTCTTTCAGATTTCTCATCATTAGTGTATAGGAATGCAAGAGAATGCTGTGCATTAATTTTGTATCTTGTTACTTTATGAAATTCATTGATTAGGTCTAGCAGTTGTCTGGTAGTTTCTGTAGGATTCTCCATGTATAGTATCATGTCATCTTAAAACAGTGACAATTTTACTTCCTCTTTTCCAACTTGGATTCCTTTTATTTCTTTTCCGTCTCTGAATACTGTGGGTAAAACTTTCAAAACTATGTTGAATAATAGTGTTGAGAGTTGGCAGAGAGTTGGCAAACTTGTCTTGTTCCTTCTCTTAGTGGAAATGGTTTCAGTTTTTCGCCATTGAGAATGATGTTGGCTATGACTTTAAATAAATACACCCATATATATGACCTTTATTATGTTCAGGTAAGTTCCCACTGTGCCTACTTTCTGGAGGGTTTTTTATTATAAATGCATGTTGAATTTTGTTGAAAGATTTTTCTGAATCTATTGAGATGATCATATTTCTTTTTTAGGTTTCACTTTCTTATTTCGTTCTTTTTTTTAAACATCTTTATTGGAGTATAATTGCTTTACAGTGGTATGTTAGTTTCTGCTTTATAACAAAGTGAATCAGTTATATATATACATATGTTCCCATATCTCTTCCCTCTTGTGTCTCCCTCTTCCCACTCTCCCTATCCCACCCCTCTAGGTAGTCACAAAGCACCGAGCTGATCACCCTGTTCTCTGCAGCTGCTTCCCACTAGGTATCTATTTTATGTTAGGTAGTGTACATATGTCCATGCCACTCTCTCACTTTGTCACGGCTTACCCTTCCCCCCCCATATCCTCAAGTCCATTCCCTAATATATCTGAGTCTTTATTCCCATCTTGCCTCTAGGTTCTTCATGACGTTTTTTTCTTAGATTCCATATATATATATTAGCATACAGTATTTCTTTTTCTCTTTCTGGCTTACTTCACTCTGTATGACAGACTCTAGGTCCATCCACCTCACTACAAATAACTCAATTTCATTCCTTTTTATAGCTGAGTCATATTCCACTGTATATATGTGCCACATCTTCTTTATCCATTCATCTGCTGATGGACACTTAGGTTGCTTCCATGTCCTGACTATTGTAAATAGAGATGCAATGAACATATTGGTACATGACTCTTTTTGAAATTATGGTTTTCTCAGGGTATATGCCCAATAGTGTGATTTCTGGGTCTTATGGTAGTTCTATTTTTAGTTTTTTAAGAAACCTCCATTCTGTTCTCCATAGTGGCTGTATCAATTTGCATTCCCACCAACAGTGCAAGAGTGTTCCCTTTTCTCCACACCCTCTCCAGCATTTATTGCTTGTAGATTTTTTGATGATGGCCATTCTGACTGGTATGAGATTATATCTCATTGTAGTTTTGATTTGTATTTCTCTAATGATTAATGCTGTTGAGCATTCTTTCATGTGTTTGTTGGCAATCTGTATATCTTCTTTGGAGAAAGATCATATGTTTTTTCTCCTTCAGCTAGTTAATATGTTGTCTCACATTGCTTGTTTTGCATATATTAAAGAATCCTTGCATTCCTGGGGTAAACCCCAATTGATCACGCTGTATGATCTTTTTAATGTGCTGTTGGATTCTGTTTGGTAGTATTTTATTGTGGATTTTTGCATCTATGTTCATCAGTGATATTGCCCTGTATTTTTCTGTCTTTGTAACATCTTTGTCTGGTTTTGGTATCAGGGTGATGGTGGCCTCATGGAATGAATTTGGGAGTGTTCCTCCCTCTGTTATATTTTGGAAGAGTTTGAGAAGGATAGGTGTTAGACCTTCTCTAAATGTTTGATAGATATCTCCTGTGAAGGCATCTTGTCCTTGTCTTTTGTTTGTTGGAAGATTTTTTTTATCACAGTTTCAATTTCAGTGCTTGTGATTGGTCTGGTTATATTTTCTATTTCTTCCTGGTTCAGTCTTGGAGGTTGTGCTTTTTCTAAGAATTTGTCTATTTCTTCCAGGGTGTCCATGTTATTGGCATACATTTGCTTGTAGTAATCTCTCATGATCCTTTGTATTTCTTCAGTGTCATTTGTTACTTCTCATTTTTCATTTCTAATTCTGTTGATTTGAGTCTTTTCCATTCTTTTATTTATGAGTCTGGTTAATGGTTTATCAATTTTGTTTATCTCCTCAAAGAACTAGCTTTTAATTTTATTGATCTTTGCTATTGTTTCCTTCATTTCTTTTTCATTTATTTCTGATCTAAATTTTATGACTTCTTACCTTCTACTAACTTTTGGTTTTCTTTTTCTTCTTTCTCTAATTGCTTTATGTGAAACGTTATGTTGTTTATTTGAGATTTTTCTTATTTATTGAGGTAGGATTGTTTTGCTCTAAACTTCACTCTTAGAACTGCTTTTGCTTCATCCCATAGGTTTTGGGTTATTGTGTTTTCACTGTCATTTGTTTGTAAGTATTTTTTGTTTCCTGTTTGATTTATTCAATGATATCTTGGTTATTTAGTAGAGTATCATTTAGCTTCCATATGTTTGTATTCTTTACAGTTTTTTCCCCTGCCAATGATATCTAGTCTCAGAGCATTGTGGTTTGAAAATATACTTGATACAATTTCAATATTCTTAAATTTACCAATGCTTGATTTTGGCCCAAGATATGATCTATCCTGGAGAAGGTTCCACGAGCACTTGAGAAGAAAGTGTATTCTATATTTTTGGGGTGGAATGTCCTATAAATATCAGTAAGTCAATCATGTTTAATGTGTCATTTAAAGCCTGTGTTTCCTTATTTATTTTCATTTTGGATGATCTGTCCATTGGCAAAAGTGGGTTGTTGTTGTCCCCTACTATTATTGTGTTACTGGCTATTTCCCCTTTTATGGTTTTTAGCATTTGCCTTATGTATTGAAGGCTCTTATGTTGGGTGCATAAATATTTACAATAGCTATATCTTCTTCTTGGATTGAACCTTGATCATTCTGTAGTGTCTTTCTTTGCCTCTTGTAAAAGTCTTTATTTTAAAGTCATTTTGTCTGATATGAGAATTGCTACTCCAGCTTCCTTTTGATTTTCATTTACATGGAATATCATTTTCCATCCCCTCACTTTCAGTCTGTATGTTTCCCTAGGTCTGAAGTTGGTCTCTTGTAGACAGCATATATATGGGTCTTGTTCTGTATCCATTCAGTCAGTCTATGTCTTTTGGTTTGAGCATTTTATCCATTTCATTTAAGGTGATTATTGATATGTATATTCCTATTACCATTTTCTTCATAGTTTTGTGTTTGTTATTGTAGATTTTTTCCTTCTCTTGTGTTTCCTGCCTAGAGAAGTTCCTTTAGCATTTGTTGTGAAGCTATTTCAGTGGTGCTGATTTCCCTTAGCTTTTGCTTGTCTGTAAAGGTTTTAATTTCTCCATCAAATCTGAATGAGATCCTTGCTGGGTAGAGTAATCTTGGTTGTATGTTTTCCCCTTTCTTCACTTTAAATACATCCTGTCCCTCCCTTCTGGCTTGCACAGTTTCTGATGAACAATCAGCTGTTAAACTTATGGCAGCTCCCTTGTATGCTATTTGTTGCTTTTCCCTTGCTGCTTTTAATATTTTTTCTTTGTATTTAATTTTTGACAGTTTGATTAATATGTGGCTTGGCATGTTTTCCTTGGATTTTACCTGTATGGGACTCTCTGTGCTTCCTGGACTTGACTGACTCTTTCCTTTCGCATACTAAGGAAGTTTTCAACTATAATCTCTGAAAATATTTTCTCAGACCGTTTCTTTTTCTCTTCTTCTTCTCAGACCCTTATAATTCAAATGTCTTTTCTTTTAATGTTGTCCCAGACATCTTTGAGACTGCCCTCAATTCTTTTCATTCTTTTTTCCTTATTCTGCTCTGTGGTAGTTTTTTTTTTCTCACTATTTTATCATTCAAGTCACTTATCTGTTCTTCTGCCTCTGTTATTCTGCTATTGATTCCATCTAGAGTATTTTTAATTTCATTTATTGTGTTTGCATGATTTTTTGTTTGCTCTTTAGTTCTTCTAGGTCTTTGTTCAATGTTTCTTATATTTTCTCCATTCTGTTTCCAAGATTTTGGATCATCTTTACTAGTATTACTCTGAATTCTTTTCAGGTAGCCTGCCTATTTCCTCTTCATTATTTTGGTCTGGGGAGTTTTTACTTTGCTCCTTCTTCTGCTGTGTATTTCTCTGTTTTCTCATTTTTGCTTAAGTTACTGTGTTTGGGGTCTCCTTTCCACAAGCTGCAGGTTCGTAGTTCCCATTGTTTTTCGTGTCTTCCCCCGAGTGCGTAAGTATTGTTCAGTGGATCATGTAGGCTTCCTGGTGGAGGGGATTGGTGCCTGTGTTCTGGTGAATGAGGCTGGATCTTTTCATCAGGGGCATATCCAATGGTGTGCTGTGGTGTGTCAGTGAACTCATTGTGATTTTATGCAGCCTCTCTGCTAATGGGTGGGTTTGTGGTCCTGTCTCACTAGTTTTTTGGCATGGGCATCCAGCAATGGAACTTGCTTGTCATTGCGTGGAGCTGGGTCTTAGCATTAAGATGGAAATATCTGGGAAAGCTCTCCCCAATTGATTTTACGTTGGGCCTGTAGGTGTCTCATGGTCCAATGTCCTGAACTCGGCTGTCACACCTCAGAGGTTCAGGCCTGACACACAGACAGAGCACTAAGACCCTGTCAGCCACACATCTCAGAAGAAAAGGGAGAAAAAATACAAAGAAAAAAAATAAAATAAAATAAATTTATTAAAATAAAGAAGAAAAAATATTATTAAAATAAAAAATGTAAAAGTAATAAAAAAAGAAAGCAACAAAACCTATGAAAAAATCCACTAATGATAACAAGCACTAAAAACTATACCAAGATAAACATAAAAATCAGAATCTTGTCAGTCTTTTACAGCAAACCCCAAGTCTACAGTTGCTCCCAAAGTCCACCACCTCAATTTTTGGTATGATTCATTGTCTATTCAGGTATTCCACAGAAGCAGGGTGCATCAAGTTAATTGTGGAGTATTGATCCACCACTCCTGAGGCTGCACAGAGAAATTACCCTTTCTCTTCTTTGTTTGCACAGCTCCTGGGGTTCACCTTTGTATTTGGCCCCACCTCTGCATTTAGGTCACAATCTGGCGTCTGTTCTTCACTCAGACAAGATGGGGTTAAAGGAGTAGCTGATCAGGGGGCTCTGGTTAACTCAGGTCGGGGGAGAGAGGGTACAATATGCGGGGTGAGCCTGTGGCAGTAGAGACCGGAGTGACATTGCAACAGCCTGAGGTGTGCAATGTGTTCTTCCAGGGAAGTTGTCCCTGAATCACAGGACCCTGGCAGTGGCAGGCTGCACATGCTCCCAGGTGGGGTGGTGTGGATAGTGACCTGGGCTTGCACATAGGATTCTTGATGGATGCAATAGCAGCCTTAGCATTTCTTGCCCAACTCTGGGGTCCATGCTGATAGCCACAGCTCAGGCCCCTCTCTGAAGCTCGTTTAAGCGGTGTTCTGAATCTCCTCTCCTTGTGCATCCTGAAACAATGGTCTTTTCACTCTTAGGCAGATCCAGACATTTTCCTGGACTCCCTTCCAGTTAGCTGAGGCTCACTAGCCCCCTTCAGGCTGTGTTCATGCTGCCAACCCCAGTCCTCTCCCTGAGATCTGAACTCCAAAGGCCAAGACTCAGCTCCCATCCCCCACTCACACCGGCGGGTGAGCAGACAAGCCTCTCAGGCTGGTGAGTACTGGTTGGCACTGATTCTCTGTGCAGGAATTTCTCCACTTTGCCCTCTGTACACATGTTGCTGCACTCTCCTCCATGGCTCTGAAGCTTCCCCCCCCCAGGCCCCCTTTCCATCTGTGAAGGGTTTTCCTAATGTGTGTAAACTTTTCCTCCTTCACAGTGCCCTCCCAGAAGTGCAGGTCCTGTCGCTATTCTTTTGCCTTTGTTTTGTCTGTTTCCTTTTGCTCTACCCATGTATGTGGGGAGTACTTGCCTTTTGGGAAGTTGGAGGTCTTTTGCCGCGTTCAGTAGGTGTTCTGTAGGAGTTGTTCCACATGTAGATTATTTTTGATGTATTTGTGGGGAGGAAGCTTATCTCCACATCTTACTCCTCTGTGATCTTGAAGGTCCTCTCCATTATTTCGTGAATTCTTACTGGTTTTCATTTCTATTTATGTGATCTCTCTGTATACAAAACAGGAATAATTTGATAATCATGTTACAATATTTTTACGGTTTGTTGAAACATTTTAATTTTATGACATTTTATTATATGAAGACAATTTTATTGTGTTTTTATTTTTTAAATTGTGTTCCTGTTAGGAAATTGAGGAAATGGGACATTTATGTGGAATAAATTAAAGTCTTCCATAATTTCACCAACCAGGCTTGATTACTATAAATATATTTTTTCTAGTCATATATATATATATATATATATATATATATATATATCCCTCTTCTAATTTTTAAAACAAAATTAAGATTGAAGTGTAGATTTATGCTTACATTTTGATTCATTCATTTGGAAAATATTTATTAGCATTTATCATATGCCTGACTCTGTGCTGGTTGTTGAGGAATTTAATGAAAGTGTGAACAAAGTAAATTAACTAGAGTCACTGGACTATATTTATTGGGGTAGTGAAACAAATAATGAGGTAATTTCAATTTAGTGTACTTTTGAAAAAAATTTTCTCTTTTCCCTAGTATCCTACTCTGTGAATGAATCTTGATATTTTTAAATTGGGAATTTATATGAGCATTTATAAGATTCTTAATGTATGCGGTAAAACAGCCTTGTAGAAAGTCAGGATTATTTAATAATTTCATGAATAGTGTTTTAAAATGACTTGGTAAATTTGAGCATTATACTTTTTAAGAAAACTCACTAATTTGGTGGAAAATATCTTCTCATAGGTATTTTGATTTTCATTTTTCACTACTGGCATTAAACACTTTTTCACATGCTTATGGCCATCTGATTTTTCTCAGTGATATTCCTTTTCATGCCCTTTACTTATTTTTCTATTAGTATATTTCTCTCTTGTATATTATCTTGCTAAAACACTCTTTATATTAATTCTATCAAATTTTTCTTTTTCCTTAATATGTCTCCAATTTTTTCATTTTTCATTTCTTTTTGATATTGTTCATGAGCTTGTTTCGTTCTTATGGACTTTCAGAATATTTAAATTTTTATGAAGTCAGATCGATAAATCTTTTACGCCTTATATTTTATTTAGTAAAATCCTTCCAAAACCTCAAATCATATAAATATTCACCCATGTTTTCTTCCAAAACATTTTATTTTCTCTTAGAAAATTTAATACTTTAACTCATTAAAAATTTGTTTGGGTTGTTAAGTGATGCAAAAAAGTAGCCCTCCTGCCCACCAACCCTCAATACTATCATTACCCTGGGAATCAGTCAATCACACCAACATTTCCATAATGATTTAAAATGACATTGGCATCGTATGCTAAGTGCTTATTTGTTCTTCAGTATGTAGTTGAGTTTCATATTTCACTATGCACAATAGAGTGGTTCAGAGGGCAGACTTTGGAGTCATACAGACCATCATTTACTAGTTTTGAGCCTTTTAGAAAGTTACATTTTGTGCCTCAATATCCCCATTTATAAAATTGGGATAATAATTGTGTCTACTTAGGATTAAGAAAGGATTAAATGAGATAATATGTGTAAAGTGGTTTAAATTAAGAAATACGTGGGAACTATTAAAAGCAGTGTTTGATATAGAATGAATAATCAATGAACTCTAGTAATCACTGTATCTGTTTGTCTATTCCTATGCCAAAACATAGGTTAATTTTTAATAATTTTAAAACACATTTTAATAAGTGGTGTGGTATTCTCTCCTTATTGTTCTTTTTCAAAATATTTTTTGCTATGTTTGCCCATTTATTCTGCTTGATGAACTTTGAATGTGTTCTAGTTTTTTTTTAATAGTCCTAATATGGTGCTCATTGAAAAACATTTATTATATACTTTTCATCTTTTTTTTTTTTTGCAGTACGTGGGCCTCTCACTGTTGTGGCCTCTCCCATTGCAGAGCACAGGCTCCAGACGCGCAGGCTCAGAGGCCATGGCTCACGGGCCCAGTCACTCCACAGCATGTGGGATCTTCCCGGACCAGGGCACAAACCCTTGTCCCCTGCATCAGCAGGAGGACTCCCAACCACTTCGCCACCAGGGAAGCCATCATCTTTTTAATTTTCAAGCAGTAAATGTATTTCAATAAATCTTCATTGTTTCTTCATAGAAGGCTTATACATTTCATCTTACAGTTATGTCACTGTGCTGTGTTTTTAATTGAATTCATTAGTGGAATCTTTTTTTAAATTTTATATGAGTATAGTTGATTAACAATGTTGTATTAGTTTCAGGTGTACAGAAAAGTGATTCAATTATACATATACATTTGTCTATTCTTTTTCAAATTATTTTCCCAGTTAGGTTATTACAGAATATTGAACAGAGTTCCTGTGCTATTAAGTAGGTCCTTGTCGGTTATCTATTTTAAGTGTAGTAGTGTGTACATGTCAGTCCCAAACTCCCAATCTATCTTTCCCCCCCACTTTCCCCCCTGGTAACCATAAGTTCAGTCTCTAAGTCTGTGAATCTGTTTCTGTTTTGGAAACAAGTTCATTTGTATCATTTGTTTTTTAGATTCCACATATAAGCAATATCATATGATATTTGTCTTTCTCTGACTTACTTCACTTAGTATGATAATCTCCAAGTCCATCCATGTTGCTGCAAATGGCATTATTTCATTCCTTTTAATGACTGAGTAATATCCCATTGTATATATGTACCACATCTTCTTTATCATTAATCTATCAATGGACATTTAGGTTGCTTCCAGGTCTTGGCTATTTTTAAAATGTAGTTTCTGTTTCACTACTTGAATCAGAAAATGAAGAACGAATTCCTGGCTCTTCCACTTTCCAGCAGTATAAACTTGCTCAAATTATTTGATCTCTCTGTGATTTTTTTTTCTTATTGTGAAATAGCAGCTATATCAGACCCTATCCAATAGGATTGTTATGAGGATGATTATGTGAATTTCTTCAAATTATTGTACTTATATTTTAGTTGATCCTCTGGAAATTTCCCTGTACTAATCATATTGTCTGTCACAAATTTGTTCCTCATTTCCCATTCTTGCGTATCCTATTTCTTGTTTTATTGAAGGATAGTTGATTTACAATATTATATTAGTTTCAGGTGTACAGCACAATGATTCAGTATTTTTTACAGATTATACACCATTGAAAGTTATTGCAAGATAATGGAAATGCAAGATAATTCCCTGTGCAATACAATATATCCTTGCTGCTTATCTATTTTATACATAGTAGTTTGTATCTCTTAATCCTATATCTCTAACTTGCTCCTCCTCACTTCTCTCTCCCGTTTGGGAACTACTAGTTTGTTTTCTATGTCACTGTGTCTGTTTTGCTATATATATTCATTTGTATTTTTTTAATGTTTTTAACGTCTTTATTGGACTATAATTGCTTTACAATGGTGTGTTAGTTTCTGCTTTATAACAGAGTGAATCAGTTATACATATACATAAGTTCCAATATCTCTTCTTTCTTCTGTCTCAGAACCTCCCACCCACCCTATCACACCCCTCTAGATGGTCACAAACCACTGAGGTGGCCTCCTTGTGCTATGTGGCTGCTTCACACTAGCTATCTATTTTACGTTTCGTAGTGTATATATGTCCATGCCACTCTCTCATTTGGTCAGAGTTTACCCTTCCTCCTCCCCATATCCTCAAGTCCATTCTCTAGTAGGTCTGTGTCTTTATTCCCATCTTACCCCTACGTTCTTCATTACCTTTTTTTTTTTCTTAGAATCCATATATCTGTGTTAGCATACTGTATTTGTTTTTCTCTTTCTGACTTACTTCACTCTGTATGACACACTTTAGGTCCATCCACCTCACTACAAATAACTCAATTAGCTTTTAATTTTATTGATCTTTGCTATCGTTTCCTTCATTTCTTCTTCATTTATTTCTGATATGATCCTTATGATTTACTTCCTTCTGCTAACTTTGGGTTCTTCTTTCTCTATTTGCTTTAGGTGCAACTTTAGGTTGTTTATTTGAGATGTTTCCTGTTTCTTAAGGTAGGATTGTATTGCTATAAACTTCCCTCTTAGAACTGCTTTTGCTGCATCCCATAAGTTTTGGGTCATCGTGTCTCCATTGTCATTTGTTTTTAGGAATTTTTTGATTTACTCTTTGATTTCTTCAGTGATCACTCGTTATTAAGTAGTGTATTGTTTAGCCTGCAAGTGTTTCTTTTCTTGTAATTGATATTTAGTCTCATAACATTGTGGTCAGAAAAGTTACTTGATATAATTTCAGTTTTCTTAAATTTACCAAGGCTTGATATGTGATCCAAGATATGATCTTTCCTGGAGAATGTTCCATGAGCACTTGAGGAGAATGTGTATTCTGTTATTTTTGGATGGAATGTCTGATAATTATCAGTTAATTCCATCTTGTTTAATGTATCCTTAAAGCTTGTGTTTCCTTATTTATTTTCATTTTGGATGATCTGTCCATTGGTGAAACTGGGGTGTTAAAGTCCCCTACTATGATTATGTTACTGTTGATTTTCCCTTTAATGGCTGTTAGTATTTGCCTTATGTATTGAGGTGCTCCTATGTTGGGTGCATAAATACTTACAATTTTTATATCTTCTTCTTGGATCTATCCCTTGATCATTATGTTGTGTCCTTCTTTTTCTCTCATAATAGTCTTTATTTTAAAGTCTATTTCGTCTGATATGAGAATTGCTACTCCACCTTTCTTTTGATTTCCATTTAATATCTTTTTCCATCCCCTCACTTTCATTCTGTATGTGTCCCTAGTTGTGAGATGTGTCTCTTGTAGACAGCATGTATATGGGTCTTGTTTTTGTATCCATTCAGCCAGTCTGTGTCTTTTGGTGGGAGCACTTAATCCATTTACATTTAAGGTAATTATTGATATGTATGTTCCTATTCCCATTTTCTTAATTATTTTGGGTTTGTTATTGTAGGTCTCCTTCTCATGTGTTTACTGCCTAGAGAATTTCCTTTCACATTTGTTATAAAGCTGGTTTGGTGGTGCTGAACTCTCTCAGCTTTTGCTTGTCTGTAATGGTTTTAATTTCTCCATCAAATCTGAATGAGATCCTTGCTGGGTAGAGTAATCTTGGTTGCAGATTTTTCTCCTTCATCATTGAAAATATGTCCTTCCACTCCCTTCTGGCTTGCAGAGTTTCTGCTGAAAGATCAGCTGTTAACCTTATGGGGATTCCCTTTTGTGTTATTTGTTGTTTTTCCCTTGCTGCTTTTAATATGCTTTCTTTGTATTTCATTTTTGACAGTTTGATTAATATTTGTCTTGGCGTATTTCTCCTTGGATTTATCCTGTATGGGACTCTCTGTGCTTCCTGGACTTGATTAACTATTTCCTTTCCCACATTAGGGAAGTTTTAAACTATAATCTCTTCAAATATTTTGTCAGTTCGTTTCTTCTCCTCTTCTTGTGGGACCTCTATAATTTGAATGTTGGTGTGTTTAATGTTGTCCCAGCAGTGTCTGTGTCTGTCTTCAATTCTCTTCATTTTTTTTTTATTCTGCTCTGCAGTAGTTATTTCCATTATTTTATCTTCTAGGTCACTTACCCGTTCTTCTGCCTCACTTATTCTGCTATTGATCCCTTCTAGAGTGTATTCAATTTCATTTATTGTGTTATTCATCATTGCTTGTTTCCACTTTAGTTATTCCAGGTCTCAGTTGAAAGTTTCTTTTATTTTCTCTATTCTATTTCCAAGATTTTGGATCAACTTTACTATCATTATTCTGAATTCTTTTTCATGTAGACTGCCTACTTCCTCTTCATTTGTTAGGTTTTGGGGTTTTTTACCTTGCTTCTTCATCTGCTGTGTGTTTTCCTGTCTTCTCATTTTGCTTATCTTACTGTGCTTGTGGTCTCCGTTTTGCAGGCTGCAGGTTCATAGTTCCCATTGTTTTTGAAATCTGTCCCCAGTGGCTGAAGTTAGTTCAGTGGCTTTTGTAGGCTTCCTGGTGGAGGGGACTAGTGACTCTGTTCTGATGGATGAGGCTTGATCTTATCTTTCTGGTGTGCAGGTCCACGTCTGGGTGTGTGTTTTAGGGTGTCTGTGGCGTTATGATTTTAGGCTGCCTCTCTGCTAGTGGGTGGGGTTGTGTTCCTGTCTTGCTATTTGCTTGGCATAGGATGTCCAGCACTGTGGCTTGCTTGTCATTGAGTCAATCTTGGTCTTGGTGTTGAGACGGACATCTCTGGGAGATTTTCGCCATTTGGTATTACATGGATCTGGGACTTCTCTTGTGAACCAGTGTCCTGAAGTTGGATCTCCCACCTCAGAGGCACAGCAGTGACTCCTGGCTGGAGCACCAAGAGCCTTTCATCCACACAACCCAGAATAAAAGGGAGAAAAAGTCGAAAGAAATAAAGAAAAAATGATAAAATAAAATAAAGTAAGAGAAAATAAAGTTATTAAAGTAAAAAATAATTATTGAAAACAAACTTTTTAAAAAAGTAAAATAAAAAGAAAAAAAATGGACAGACAGAACCCTAGGACAAATGGTGAAAGCAACAATATACAGACAAAATCTCACACAGAAGCATACACATACACACTCACAAAAAGAGGAAAAGGGGAAAAATAATATATATTGCTATCAAGGTCCACCTCCTCAATATGGGATGATTCGTTGTCTATTCAGGTATTCCACAGATGCAGGGTACATCAAGTTGATTGTGGAGATTTAATCCGCTGCTCCTGAGGCTGCTGGGAAAAAAATTCCCTTTCTCTTCTTTGTTTGCACAGCTCCTGGGTTTCACCTTTGATTTTGGCCCCTTATCTGCATGTACGTTGCTTGAGGGCATCTGTTCTTCACTCAGATCGGACGGGGTTAAAGGAGAAGCTGATTCGGGGGCTGTGGCTCACTCATGCTGGCGGTAGGGAAGGGTATGGATGCAGGGTGAGTCTTCAGCAGCAGAGGCCGGTGTGATGTTGCACCAGCCTGAGGCATGCTGTGCATTCTCCTGGGGAAGTTGCCCCTGGATCACGGGACCCTGTCAGTGGTGGGCTTCACAGGCTCCCATGAGGGACGGTGTGGCTAGTGACCTGTGCTTGCACACAGGCTTCTTGGTGGCGGCAGCAGCAGCCTTAGCATCTCATGCCCATCTCTGGGGACCACGCTGTTAGCCGTGTCTCGCGCCTGTCTCTGGAGCTCCTTTAAGAAGCACTCTTAATCCCCTCTCCTCATGCACCAGGAAACAAAGAGGGAAGAAAAATTCTCTTGCCTCTTAGGCAGGTCAAGACATTTTCCCGTACTCCCTCCCAGCTAGCTGTGGTGCATTGACCCCTTCAGGCTCTTTCACACCTCCAACCCCAGTCCTCTCCTTGAGTTCCAACCAAAGCCCGAGCCTCAGCTCCCAGCCCACGCCCGCCCTGGCAGGTGAGTAGACAGGCCTCTCAGGCTGGTGAGTGCTGGTCGGCACTGATCCTCTGTGCAGGAATCTCTCCACTTTGCCCTCAGCACCCCTGTTGCTGTGCTCTCTTCTGTGGCTGTGAAGCTTCCCCACTCTGCCACCCACAGTCTCTGCCCATGAAGGGGCTCCCTAGTGTGTGGAAACACTTCCTCCTTCACATCTCCTTCCCACTGGTACTGGTCCCATCCATATTCTTTTGTCTCTCTTTTTCTTTTGCCCTACCTAGGTACGTGAGGTGTTTCTTGCCTTTTGGGAAGTCTGAGGTCTTCTGCCAGTGTTCAGTGGTGTTCTATGGGAGGAGTTCCACATATAGATGTATTTCTGATGTATCTGTGGGGAGGAAGGTGATCTCCACGTCTTACTCTTCTGCCATCTTCCTCAACTCCCCTATTTTTTTTTTAGATTGTGGATATAAGGGCTATCATGCAGTATTCATCTTTATGGTTGAGTAATAGTCCATTGTATATATGGGCTTCTTTTATATCCCTTTGTTTGTTGATGGAAACTTGGGTTGCTTCCCTATCTTAGCTATTGTAAATAGTGCTGCTATAAACATTGGGATGCATGTATCTTTTCAACTTAGATTTTTTGTTTTTTCCAGATATATACCCAGGCATGGAATTGCTAGATCTTATGGTAATTCTATTTTTAGTTTTTTTGAGGAAACTGCATATTGTTTTGCATACTGGCAGCACCAATTTACATTCCCACCAAAAGTGTACAAGTCTTCCCTTTTCTCCACATCCTTGCCAACATTTATAATTTTCCTACTTTTCAATGATAACTATTCTGACAGTTGTGAGTTGATAACTCATTCTTGTTGAGATTTGCATTTCTCTGATAATTAATGATGTTGAGTTTCTTTTCATTTGCCTGTTTACCATCTGTATGTCTACTTTGGGAAAATGTCTATTTAAGTCTTTTGCCCATTTTTTGATTGGTTTGTTATTATTAAGTTCTATGAACTGTTTATGTATTGTGGATATTACCCCCTTAACTGCCATATCATTTGCAAATAATTTCTCCCATTCCATATTTGCCTTTTTGTTTTGTTGATAATTTCCTTTGCTGTGCAAAGGCATTTAAATTTTATTAAGTCGCATTGGTTTATTTTTGCTTTTATTTATTTTGCCTTAGGAGACAGATCCAAACATTACTGCTATGATTTATGTCAAAGCATGTTCTGCCTATATTCACTTCTAGGATTTTTATGGTTTCAGGTCTAAGACTTAAGCATTTAATCTATTTTGATTTTACTTTTGTGTATGGTGCTAGAAAATGTTCTAGTTTCATTGTTTTACATGTATATATTCAGTTTTCCCAGCACCACTTATTGAGGGGACAGTCTTTTCTTCATTGTATCTTCTTGCCTCCTTTTTTGTAAATTAATTGACCATAAGTGTGTGGGTTTATTTCTGGGCTCCCTATTCGCTTCCATTGACCTACGTGTCTGTTTTTGTGCCAGTACCTTACTGTTTCGAATACTGTAGCTTTGTAGTATAGTCTAAATCTGGGATTTTGAAAACTCCAGGTTTTTTTTTTTTTTAAAGATTGCTTTGACAATTTGGGGTATACTGTGGTTCTATATAAATTTTAGGATTATTTCTTCTTGTTCTGTGAAAAATGTCATGGGTATTATAACAGGTATTGAGTTAACTCATAGATTGCTTTGAATAGTATGGCCATTTTAAAAATATTAATTTTTCCAATCCAATCGTTGAGGATATTTTTCTATTTCTTTGTATTATTTTCAGTTTCCTTCAACAAGTTTCACAGTTTTCAGGGTATAAGTCTTTCACTTCCTTGGTTAAGTTTATTTCTAGGCATTGTATTCTTTTTGAGGTGATTTGAAGAGGAATTTTTTTTTTTTTTGCTTTCTAATAGTTCATTATTAGTGTACAGAAAATGAATAGATTTCTGCATATTAATCTTGTATCCTGCAATATTGCTGAATTCATTTCTTAGTTCTTACACTTTTTCAGTGGAGACTTTAGGGTTTTATATAAAGTATTATGTCATCTGCAAATAGTGACAGTTTTACTTCTTCTCTCCCAATATGGATACATTTTCTTCTTTTTCTTGTCTGATTGCTGTGACTAAGAATTTCAATACTATGTTAAATAGAAGTGGCAAGGGAGGACATCTTGTCTTATTCCTGTATTTAGAGGAAAGTCTTTCACTGTTGAGTATGAAGTTAGCTGTAGGTTTGTCCTAAATAGCCTTTATTATGTTGAGATATTTTCAGTCTGTACCCACTTTGATGAGAGTTTTTATCATGAATGGATGTTGAATATGACAAAGGCTTTTTCTGCATCTATTGAGATGATAATGTGATTTTTATCCTTCTTTTTATTAACGTGGTGTATCACATTGATTAATGTGTGAATATTGAACCACACTTGCATCCTTTGAATAAATCCCACTTGATCATGGTGTATGATCCTTTTTATATATTGTTGGATTTGGTTTGTTAATATTTTGTTGAAGATTTTTATATCTACATTCATCAAACATAATAGCCTATAATCTTCTTCTTTGTAGTGTCTTTGGTTTGGGTATCACGGTAATGGTGTCCTTATAAATGAATTTGGGAGTGTATTTTCTTAAATACCATTTCAGAATTTAGAGAAAAATTGTGTTCATGTAATGTGTATATTATCTCATTTGATCTATTATAGGAAACCATTATAATAATAGATCTCCTAATTTTGAACCATCCTCACACTTATGGGATAAATTGTCCTTGGTTATGGTGTAGGAGACTTTTAATGTAATCCTGAGTTTCATTACTTAACACTTAATGATATTGTGCCTACTTCCATAAATTATTTTGGTTTTTAGATTTTAAGAGTGTGCTTTTTTTGTCAAGTTTAGCTATCAAGTTATTTATATTTGATTCATGAAATAAAAGGAAGGATTTTCCTCCTTTATTTTCTAGAACAAATTAAATGACACATGAATTATCTCTCCCTTGTATTTTTGAAAGAATTTACCTATAAAGTCATGTGGACAGGACATATATGCATTTTTTGACATTTTCACAATTTCTTCTACTGTTACCACTACTTATTTCAAGCCAATTTTGATAACAAAATTTCCTCTAAAATCCTTGCACTAAAGATATAGAACCGGATAGAGGAATCGGGAAGATGGCGGAAAAGTAAGACGCAGAGATCACCTTCGTCCCCACAGATACACCAGAAATATATCTACATGTGGAAAAACTCCTACAGAACACCTACTGAACGCTGGCAGAAGACCTCAGACCTCCCAAAAGGCAAGAAACTCCCCACATACATGGGTAGGGCAAAAGAAAAAAGAATAAACAGAGACAAAAGAATAGGGAAGGGACCTGCACCAGTGGGAGGGAGCTGAAGAGGAGGAAAAGTTTCCACACACTAGGAAGCCCCATCGTGGGCGGAGACTGTGGGTGGCAGAGGGGGAAAGCTTTGGAGCTGTGGAGGAGAGCATAGCAACAGGGGTGCGGTGGGCAAAGTGGAGAGATTCCCTCACAGAAGATCGGTGCTGACCGGCACTCAACAGCCCGAAAGGTTTGTCTGCTCACCCACCAGTTTGGGTGGGGGCTGGGAGCTAAGGCTCAGGATTCGGTTGGAGCGCCAGGAGAGGACTGGGGTTGGCAGCGTGACCACAGACTGCAGGGTGTTAGTGCACCGTGGCTACCTGGGAGTTAGTCTGGGGAAGTCCAGACCTGCCAAAGAGACAAGAGACTTTTTCTTCCCTCTTTGTTTCCTGGTGCCCTAGGAGAGGGGATTAAGAGCACTGCTTAAAGGAGCACCAGAGAAGGGCACGAGCTGCAGCTAAAAGAGCAGAGCACAGAGACGGGCATGAGACGCTAAGTCTGCTGCAGCTGCCACCAGGAAGCCTGTGCGAGCAGAGGTCACTATCCACACCTCCCTACCGGGGAGCCTGTGCAGCCAGGCACTCCCAGGGTCTGGGGATCCAGGGACAACTTCCATGGGAGAATGCATAGCATGCCTCAGGCAGCTGCAATGTCCCACCAGCCTCTGCCACCACAGGCTCGCCCTGCATCCGCACCCCTCCCTTCCCCAGGCCTGAGTGAGACAGAGTCCCCGAAGCAGCTACTCCTTTAACCCTGTCCTGTCTGAGCAAAGAAAAGACGCCCGCCAGCGACCTACATACAGAGGCAGAGGCAAATACACAGCTGAGCCCCAGGAGCTGTGAGAACAAAGAAGAGAAAGGGAAATTCTCCCAGAAGCCTCAGAAGCAGTGGATTAAAGCTCCACAATCAACTTGATGTACCCTGCATCTGTGGAATACATGAATAGAAAACGAATCATCCCAAATTGAGGAGGTGGACTTTGAGAGCAAGATTTATTATTTTTTCCACTTTTCCTCTTTTTGTGAGTGTGTATGTGTATGCTTCTGTGTAAGATTCTGTCTGTATAGCTTTGCTGTCACCATTTGTGCTAGGGTTCTATCCATCAGTTTTTTTGTTTTTTCTTTAAAATTTTTTTTTTTTCTGACAGGGACCCGGCCTGAGGAGCAGTGGTGGAAGCTTCGAGACTAGGGTGGTGTAAAAGGCAGGAAAGTGAGGGTGTGGAGGTTTGAGCTATGGGGTGAAAGGCTCTTGGTGCTCCAGCCAGGAGTCAGTGCTGTGCCTCTGAGGAGGGAGAGCCAACTTCAGGACACTGGTCAACAACAGACCTCCCAGCTCCACATAATATCAAATGGAAAAAATCTCCTAGAGACCTCCATCTCAATGCCAGCACCCAGCTTCACTCAAGGACCATCAAGCTACAGTGCTGGACACCCTATGCCAAACAACTAGCAAAACAGGAACACAACCCCACCCATTAGCAGAGAGGGTGCCTAAAATCATAATAAGACTACAGACACCCCAAAACACACCACCAGATGTGGACCTGCCCACCAGAGAGACAAGATGCAGCCGCATCCACCAGAACACAGGCACTAGCCCCCTCAACCAGGAAGCCTAAACAACCCACTGAACCAACCTTAGCCACTGGGGACAGACACCAAAAACAACGGGAACGACGAACCTGCAACCTGCAAAAAGGAGACCCCAAAAACAGTAAGATAAGCAAAATGAGAAGACAGAAAAACACACAGCAGATAAACGAGCAAGATAAAAATGCCCCAGACCTAGCAAATGAAGAGGAAATAGGCAGTCTACCTGAAAAAGAATTCAGAATACTGATAGTAAAGATGATCCAAAATCTTGGAAATAGAACAGACAAAATGCAACAAACATTTCACAAGGAACTAGAAGAACTAAAGATGAAATAAACAATGATGAACAACACAATAAATGAAATGAAAAATACTCTAGACGGGATCAATAGCATAATAACTGAGGCAGAGGAATGGATAAGTGACCTGGAAGATAAAATAGTGGAAATAACTACAGCAGAGCAGAATAAAGAAAAAAGAATGAAAAGAACTGAGGACAGTCTCAGAGACCTCTGGGATAACATTAAATGCACCAACATTCCAATTATAGGGGTTCAAGAAGAAGAAGAGTAAAAGAAAGGGACTGAGAAAATATTTGAAGAGATTATAGTTGAAAACTTCCCTAATACGGGAAAGGAAATAGTTAATCAAGTCCAGGAAGCACAGAGAGTCCCATACAGGATAAATCCAAGGAGAGATACGCCAAGACAAATATTAATCAAACTGTCAAAAATGAAATACAAAGAAAGCATATTAAAAGCAGCAAGGGAAAAACAACAAATAACACAAAAGGGAATCCCCATAAGGTTAACAGCTGATCTTTCAGCAGAAACTCTGCAAGCCAGAAGGGAGTGGAAGGACATATTTTCAGTGATGAAGGAGAGATATCTGCAACCAAGATTACTCTACCCAGCAAGGATCTCATTCAGATTTGATGGAGAAATTAAAACCATTACAGACAAGCAAAAACTGAGAGAGTTCAGCACCAACAAACCAGCTTTACAACAAATGCTAAAGGATATTCTCTAGGCAAGAAACACAAGAGAAGGAAAAGACGTACAATAACGAAACCAAAACGATTTAGAAAATGGGAATAGGAACATACATATCAATAATTACCTTAAATGTAAATGGATTAAATGCTCCCACCAAAAGGCACAGATTGGCTGAATGGACACAAAAACAAGACCCACATATATGCTGTCTACAAGAGATCCACTTCAGACCTAGAGACACATACACAATGAAAGTAAGGCAATAGAAAAAGATATTCCATGCAAATGGAAACCAAAATAAAGCTGGAGGAGCAATTCTCATATCAGACAAATAGACTTTAAAATGAAGACAATTAGAAGAGACAAAGAAGGACACCACATAATAATCAAGGGATCGATCCAAGAAGAAGATATAACAATTGTAAATATTTATGCACCCAACATAGGGGCACCTCAATACATAAGGCAAATACTAACAGCCATAAAAGGGGAAACCGACAGTAACACATTCATCGTGGGTAATTTAACACCCCCACTTTCACCAATGGACAGAACATCCAAAATGAAAATAAATAGGAAACATAAGCTTTAAATGATACATTAAACAAGATGGACTTAATTGATATTTATAGGACACTCCATCCAAAAACAACAGAATACACATTTTCTCAAGTGCTCATGGAACACTCTCCAGGATACATCATATCCTGGGTCACAAATCAAGCCTTCTTAAATTTAAGAAAATTGAAATTGTATCAAGTACCTTTTCCGACCACAATGCTATCAGACTAGATATCAATTACAGGAAAAGAACCGTGAAAAATACAAACACATGGAGGCTAAACAATACACTACTTAGTAACGAAGTGATCACTGTAAAAATCAAGAGGAAATCAAAAAATACCTAGAAACAAATGACAATGGAGACAGGACGACCCAAAACCTATGAGATGCAGCAAAAGCAGTTATAAGAGGGAACTTTATAGCAATAAAATCCTACATTAAGAAACAGGAAACATTTTGAACAAACAACCGAACCTTGCACCTAAAGCAATTAGATAAAGGAGAACAAATAAAAAACCCCAAAGTTAGAAGAAGGAAAGAAATCATAAAGATCAGATCAGAAATAATTTAAAAAAGAATGAAGGAAAGGATAGCAAAGATCAATAAAACTAAAAGTTGGTTCTTTGAGAATATAAACAAAACTGGTAAACAATTAGTCAGACTCATCAAGAAGAAAAAGGAGAAGACTCAAATCAATAGAATTAGAAATGAAAAACGAGAAATTACTGACACTGTAGAAATAAAAATGTTCATGAGAGATTACTACAAGCAACTCTATGCCAATAAAATGGACAACCTGGAAGAAATGGACAAATTCGTAGAAAAGCAGAAGTTGCCAAGACTGAATCAGGAAGAAATAGAAAATATGAACAGACCAATCACAAGCACTGAAATTGAAACTGTGATTAAAAATCTTCCAACAAACAAAAGCCCAGGAACAGATGGTTTCACAGGCGACTACTATCAAACATTTAGAGAAGAGCTAACACCTATCCTTCTCAAACTCTTCCAAAATATAGCAGAGGGAGGAACACTCCCAAACTCATTCTACGAGGCCACCATCACCCTGATACCAGAACCAGATAAGAATGTCACAAAGAAAGAAAACTATAGGCCAATATCACTGATGAACATAGATGCAAAAATCCTCAACAAAATACTAACAATCAGAATCCAATGGCACATTAAAAGGATCATACAACATGATCAAGTGGCGTTTATTCCAGAATTGTGAGGATTCTTCATTATACGCAAATCAATCAACATGATAAACCATATTAACAAATTGAAGGAAAAAAACATATGATCAACTCCATAGATGCAGAGAAATCTTTCAAAAAAGTTCAACAGCCATTTATGATAAAAACCCTGCAGTAAGTAGGCATAGAGGGAAATTTCCTCAACATAATAAGGGCCTTATATGAAAAACCCACAGGCAACATCGTCCTCAATGGTGAAAAACTGAAAGCATTTCCACTAAGATCTGGAAGAAGAGAAGGTTGCCCACTCTCACCACTATTATTTAACATAGTTTTGGAAGTTTTAGCCACAGCAATCAGAGAAGAAAAGGAAATAAAAGGAATCCAAGTTGGAAAAGAAGAAGTAAAGCTGTCACTGTTTGAAGATGACATGACACTATACATAGAGAATACTAAAGATGCTATCAGAAAACTACTAGAGCTAATCAATGAATTTGGTAAAGTACCAGGTAAAGTACCATTAATACAAAATTAATGCACAGAAATCTCTGGCATTCCTAAACACTAATGATGAAAAATCTGAAAGTGAAATCAAGAAAACACTCCCATTTACCATTGCAACATAAAGAATAAAATATCTAGGAATAAACCTACCTAAGGAGAGAGAAGACCTGTATGCAGAAAATT
Source organism: Orcinus orca (assembly GCF_937001465.1). Classification (NCBI taxonomy): domain Eukaryota; kingdom Metazoa; phylum Chordata; class Mammalia; order Artiodactyla; family Delphinidae; genus Orcinus; species Orcinus orca. The sequence continues at coordinate 76,786,702 of NC_064580.1, forward strand.
ATAAGACACTGATGAAAGAAATGAAAGAGAATACAAATAGATGGAGAGATATACCATGTTCTTGGATTAGAAGAATCAACATTGTGAAAATGACTCCACTACCCAAAGCAATCTACAGATTCAATGCAATCTCTATCAAACTACGACTGGCATTTTTCACAGAACTAGAACAATAAATTTCACAATTTGTATGGGATAAAAAAAGACCCTGAATAGTCAGAGCAATCTTGAGAATGAAAAACGTTACTGGAGAAATCATGCTCGTTGACTTCTGACTATACTACAAAGCTACAGTAATCAAGACAGTATGGTACTGGCACAAAAACAGTAATATAGATCAATGGAACAGGACAGAGAGCCCAGAGATAAACCCACGCACATATGGTCACCTTATCTTTGATAAAGGAGGCAGTAATATACAGTGGAGAAAGGACAGCCTCTTCAATAAGTGGTGCTGGGAAAAATTCACAGGTACATGTAAAGGTATGAGATTAGATCATTCCCTAACACCGTACACAAAAATAAGCTCAAAATGGATTAAAGACCTAAAGGTAAGGCCGGAAACTATCAAACTCTTAGAGGAAAACATAGGCAGAACACTCTATGACACAAATCACAGCAAGATCCTTTTTGACCCACCTCTAAGAGAAATGGAAATAAAAACAAAAATAAACAAATGGGACCTAATGAAACTTGAAAGCTTTTGCACAACAAAGGAAACTATAAGCAAGACCAAAAGACAACCCTCAGAATGGGAGAAAATATTTGCAAATGAAGCAACTGACAAAGGATTAATCTCCAAAATTTACAAGAAGCTCATGCAGCTCAATATCAAAAAAACAAACAACCCAATCCAAAAATGGGCAGAAGACCTAAATAGACATTTCTCCAAAGAAGATACAGAGACTGCCAGCAAACACATGAAAGAATGCTCAACATCATTAAACATCAGAGAAATGCAAATCAGAACTACAATGAGATATCATCTCACAACAGTCAGAATGGCCATCATCAAAGAATCTAGAAACCATAAATGCTGGAGAGGGTTTGGAGAAAAGGGAACACTCTTGCACTGCTGGTGGGAATGTGAATTGGTACAGCCACTATGGAAAAGAGTACAGAAGTTCCTTAAAAAACTACAAATAGAACTACCATATGACCCAGCAATCTCACTACTGGGCATATACCCTGAGAAAACCGTAATTCAGAAAGAGTCATGTACCAAAATATTCATTGCAGCTCTATTTACCATAGCCAGGAGATGGAAACATCCTAAGTGTCCATCATCGAATGAATGGATAAAGAAGATGTGGCACATATATACAATGGAATATTACTGAGCAATAAAAAGATATGAAATTGAGCTATTTGTAATGTGGTGGATGGACCTAGCGTCTGTCATACAGAGTGAAGTGAATCAGAAAGAGAAAGACAAATACTGTACGCTAACACATATATATGTAATTTAAGAAAAAAATAATGTCATGAAGAACCTAGGGGTCATACAGGAAGAAAGACACAGACCTACTAAAAGTGGACTTGAGGAAATGGAGAGGAGGAAGGGTAAGCTGTGACAAAGTGAAAGAGTGGCATGGACATATATACACTACCAAAGTTAAAATAGATAACTAGTAGGAAGCAACCGCATAGCACAGGGAGATCAGCTCGGTGCTTTATGACTACCTAGAGGGGTGGGGTATGGAGGGTGGTAGGGAAGGAGACGCAAGAGTGAAGAGTTATGGGAACATATGTATATGTATAACTGTTTCACTTTGTTATAAAGCAGAATCTAGCAGAAAAAAAAAGATATAGGACGTATTAAGCTAAATTTATTACTAGAATTTTTTAACCCTCTATATCTATGGTTATAGCCTCTCTCCCATTTCTAATATTATATGTCAGCGATCCTCACCGGGAATTGAATTCTCAGAATACATTGTAGTCTTGGTTTTAGGTTGGAATTTAGATGGCTGGCTGAAAATTCTGGTGAACATAATAAGGGTGGAGATATCAGAATCTACTGGCAAGGTATACCTCGTTTCCCCTCCACATCCACAAATACACACATTCAGAGATTCCTGGTCTGTATTTAAATGTTTACGAGTGTGAAAAATGAGACCTAGATATGAATTAGAGCATTGTTTTTTTCCCCTGGATTTTGTGGAGCATTCCAGTTGGGGAGGAGTATGACAGGAAAGTGAAAGATATGCTTATTTCTTTGGTTCCTATTCTTCCCTTCTCTTTGCATTTAGCTGTTTCCTGATAAAATTTCCCTAAGGTTATGCAAGATGTTTCCATAAAGAAGACCATGGCTACAGTCATAATATTTTTCTCTTATTTTGTACCTACCCTTCAAAAATCCTTTACACTTTATGTTCATTTACAGTCGGCCCTGTGTATCCATGGGTTCCACATCCATGGATTCAACCAACCACAGACCAAAAATATTTGAAAAATTTTCAAGAAATTTCCAAAAAGCAAAATTTGGATTCATCACATGTCAGCAACTATCTACATAGCATTTACATTGTATTAGATATTATAAGTAATCTAGAGATGATTTAAAGTATATGAGAGGATGTGCATAGGTTATATACAAACACACATCATTTTAAATAAGGGACTGGAGCGTCCAGCGATTCTGGTATCCACAAGGGGCCCTGGAACCAATCTCCCATGGATACTGAGGGACGACTGTATATGATCAATATAAGTATACACCTACATGTGATCAATCTTTTGTATTAAACCAAAATAATCAAAATTTGAAATATTTGCCATCTTTATTCTAAATCTGGCTGATACCAGAAGTGATATTTTAACCTCACATTGCCACACTATTAATGCATTTTCTATTAATGTACTAGCTTTCCTTGATGTTTGGGCCCTACTACCAATCATTCACATTGTGTTCCTTCAACAGAATAAACAATGTGAAAGCCAAGACTTTACTACTGCACTTAATGATAGGTCTTATAATTAGTATTTCCAATAGCTTCATAATCTGGAAGCATATAGATATCACAAAATTGTGTGAAAAATACTAAGATACTTAATAGAAAAGTGGAAAAATTGTGTTATTACATTAATTTCTACAAATATGTTTTATAATGATAATATTGTAATAAATGGAACTTTTTGCTCAGAGCAGTTTATAAAAGTATTGATTTTAGAAATTATTTTCTAATCTAAGAAAATGTTTTAGCACACTCTAGTGGCATACTTTGTAATTTAACATAACATAAAATAAAGTCCTGTTGCTTATAATAAATTAGACTAACAGTCTAGGCATATAAATAATTTCTTATAGTAATAGTATAGAATTATTCTCAAATAAATGAAGAAATGAAATGCTACAGGTATTTGTATTTTATAATTATTTTTATTTTTGTTAATTTCTGTGAGATTTCTCTAGTATTTAATAATCTACTGAAGCATTCGGCCTTTTTTATACTTAAAAATAATATGACTCCATTTGAACTATTTGTTTTTATATTTCTCAGATAAAAATCATTAAGTAATGCTAAAATTTGTTATAAGGATGGAATTTTAAATACCTATCCTTTTCCCCAAGTCAGAAGTGACTACATTGCAGTTTAGCCAAATAAGTTCTTTAAGTTAGCTAAATTATGAGGTTGAAGGCACAGTACTCCAGTCAGGCAAGTCCACCCAAGGCTTCTGACCCCAACTACAGGCAGTTAAGGACCAATTACAAATTTAGAGGGAAGAATCCACACAAGACAACTCTCATTTCTGACACTACAATTTTGGAAGTTTCCCCAAATCCCCCTGAGTTCAATAATTCCCTAGAAAGACTCACAGAACTCACGACAACCTATTATGGTTTCCTATAAGGAGTTGGTACAGAAAATTAGCTATAAGAAGAGATACATAAGGCAGAGTCTGGAAGGATTCTAAATGCAAAGCTACCATTGTTCTCAGGACATAATATCTTCTGTGTTAGTTAGTTCAGGCTGATATAACAAAAGTACCATAGATTGGACAGCTTATAAACAAGAGAAATTTATATCTCACTGTTCTGAATGCTGAGAAATCCAAGATAAAGGTTTCAGTAGATTTGGTGTCTTGTGACGATGTGCTTCCTGATTCATAGACTGACATCGTCTCACTATAATCTTAGAGGGTGGAAAGGGAAAGAGAGATTTCTGGGGTCTTCTTTTAATAAGGGCAATAATTCCATTCCTGAGGTTTCTACCCTCATGACCTAATCACGACCCAAAGGCCCCATGTCCTACTACCATCACACTGAAGATTAGGTTTCAATATATGAATTTAGAGAGACACAAACATTTAGTCTGTAGTACTCTCCTGCCATTAATCTGTGACAATGTACTCAGAGTATTGCCAAACTGGGGAATTTACCTGAACTTTGGTGTCCAAAGTTTTTATTGGAACTTTAGTATATAGGAATGATTAATTGATTGATTGCCCTTGTGGTTGAAGTCAGTTTCCATCCTCCCTACTTCCTGGAGGTCTGGCTGATATCACAGGGCCCAAGGGACCTACATGAGTCATCTCATTAGTGTAAACTATTAAGTGTGGTCCACAGAGCCCACAATGCAAATGCAAATTCCTTTGTTTGGACTATTCCAAGTAGTTAGAAATTACCTCCTAGGAGTTGAGGATAAAGGCTAGAACTCTCTTTGGGCAAACCAAAAATGAAATAACAAATTAAACAATGACCAAAGAGAAGAACTCTTTGCTATCTCTATAAGAGAAGCTTGTAATGATGACTTTATTCACTGACATTTTTCATTAACTGTAATGCCAACTTTAGGAAAAATAAAACAATTCTGGCTAGACTAAATCCACACCACTGCAGTTTTTCTATGGATTACTGCCAATATGGCTTCACTAATGATTTATTTTTCTTTCTAGATTTCTGCACTTTGTAGATAAGGAAAATGTTACTTCTAGTCATGCAAGGTCATAATCCTCAGCCCTCTACCCAGGCCTTCTCTTTTCTGCAGGGATTATGGATTTTGACAGAACTTAATTCACATCCTGATACTGCCACTTATTAGCTGTGTGGCCTTGGACAGATTAAGCAACCTCTCTGAAGATTACTTTTCTCCTCTGCAAATCACAAATAATAAGAGCTAACTCAAATGGTTGTATTGATAAATAAATGAGATTATATATGGTAAATCTTTAAACAGCCTCAATGTTTTATGATCACCTGCATGAAAGTGGGATGGACCTGGCTTAAATAATAGGTCAGATATTGAAATTCATCACACTTCATACACGTTGAGAATTTGCAAGAAAACTTATTATTCGCACAATGAACTTGTGTGTAGAGGCAAGACAGGCACAGGTTGGTCTGGAACGGGAACAGCACAGCAGAGTTGGTTTGACTTTTGTAGAGAGCTGGGCTGGAGAATGGTTATACTTGCAGAGTAAGGCTGTGGGGCTCAAATTCTCACAGGAGATAAGATATCAAGCAAAATGCAGGTGTCCTTATCTATAATACCAAATATATGGTGGTAGAAAAGGGAAGGATTGGAGCTTAAATGCTGTCCACACTCAACTATCAAACATAGACTCTGACTCTATTACTACTCGGCATAGCAGATGTTCAATAAACATTAGTGCTGCTTTCATTCTCCCCATAAAAGTCTGCATTTTCTTAATGACTCTTCTTAGAAATAATTATTAGAGGTGAAAATATGATTAGGAGGAGGCCCTAACTCCTTAAGACATAATACAAGGCCTTTTATGACCTTAATGCTGTGTATCTTTTCATTTTCATCTCTCCCCACTGTTGCTTTCCTCTTCACACTCTATACTCAAGCCATAGTCAACTATTTGCAGGTTCTGAATTGTGCCAGATCCTCTTGAGCCTCTGAATGGGTAGCTACATAGGCTGTACACAGTAGCTCTCTTTCTTTTACCTCATCAACTCCTAATTGTCCTTCAAAACTAATTTTAAGAGAAATCTCACTTAAGATGCCTTCCCTGACTCTCTTCTCATCTCTGAACTTCCCCAGTCTCTCACACACACACACACACACACACACACACACACACACACACACATACACAAACACACATACACACACACTTGAGTAGAGGGGCCTTGTGTGCCTTTCTGTAGCACCTACCTATTGCCTTATGCTATAATTTATCTATCTTTATCTATTTCCCACACTAGGCTATAATGTCTTTGCAGGCAAAGAATGCATCTTATTTGCCCTGGATGCCATCTTGAATCCCTGTCCCTAGCATAGTGTCAGACATATAGTGAACACTCAGTGCATGTTTCAATAGGTATAATTGTGTAGATTAAAATACACCATGCAATGTCTTTAATGACATAACTGTCCTGGAAACCATTTTCATTTTTAAAAGAGATGAATTTTCATCTCCATGAGTCACTTGCTAGAAGTACAGGCAGTAAGACCAAGTAAATAGACACTTTGTAGAATGAGGGGTAGAGTGTGGGTGATGTGGAGCTAGCAATATTTTGTTGCTCTTGCTGCTGCTGCTGTTGTTGTTATTGCAATATTATCATTTAGTGATTTGTACTATAGGAGTCAGTGTCTACAGACTCTTTAATCACATTGTATGTATATGCCAAGTCCTCCACTTATTTACTTATGGACATTTAAAAGGTTTAATGTAAGAAGAAACTGTGACTATTATGAAATATATGCTAAACATATTTATAAGAACTTGGTCACAGTTTATCCTATCTTTTACCAAGGCTTTTTAATGTGCAGACTACATAAGACATATAAATCTCTGTGCATCCTTTTGGTTTATATGAATTTACAAAACAGAGAAGATGCTATACACAAAGTAATGTAATTTGACCTTTTACTTAAGGCTAGCCCTTGAGCATATTTTCTATTCAACATCCTTTTTAATTGGTGTGTTTCACTGTATAAAATTAATGTAACCAAAATGCTTTAGCTAAATATTTCTATTTTTATTATATCCAGTTAACTGCTATTATGGGGGAAAAGTGAAATTTGAATAACTTGTAAGCATACAACTTATAATTCATTTTGGATGATAGTTGGACAACCATATTTTTCTCAGTACAGATTCCATGGGACAAAGTAGCAATATCACCTAGAGTGTAAGTTTTGTTGACTTTTGATCTCTATTAAGATCAAAGTACTAAGCATTACTGGATCCACTTTTTGTTATTGTGTAGATGAACTAGACAGATAAGTTGTGTACCAAACCAGATTTTTCTCATAAAGTATAGCTCACTTAGACAAAAATTTGTCTCACAAAAATAGCCCGTTATTGCACATAATACGTTAACAACCATATTAAAGAGTCAAGTAGGGGCTACCACACACACATAAAGAGAGACAAAGAGACAGAGAGGTACAGAGGTTTTTTTTGTTTGTTTTGTTTTTTAATTTAGAAAGACATCAAAAGGAGTTATTGGAGTTACTAAGAGCAATTCTTCAAAAAGGAGAAGTACACACATTCTATAATGTATTTACTTATAAACATAAACCACAAGATGATACCACAGACTCTAAAATGTCTATTATGGAGTTAGAATTTTAATTTCCAGTTTTTACTCTAAGCAATTGGTGATAACTCCTAAGCAGGATGACCAAAAGACCAGACTCTCTCCTGATTCTCTCTGCACTTCTTTTCCTCCATACAGTGATGGTTTTGTAAATGACCTACATAGTTCTTTTCTCATTTCGTTCAATTCTGGAATGATCATTACCTGGTAGTATGGATTTTTAAAAACAGCTTTATTGAAGTAAAATTGGCATGCAATAGACTGCACATATTTAAAGTGTAAAATTTGATGTTTTGACATATGTATGTACCCATGAAGTCATCACCACAATCAAGAGAATGAACATCTCGTCACCCTCAAAAGGTCCCTAGTGATTCTTCGTAAACTCTCACTGATATCCTTCCCTGCACCATCTTCCCCAGGCAATAACTGATATGCTTGCTGTCACTGTATATTACATTTTGTGGAGTTTCATATAGATAGAATCATACAATATGTACTCTGTTTTGTCTGGTTTCTTTCATTCAGTATAATTTTCAGATTCATCTATGTTGTTGGGTATATCTAATGTCTTTTTATTGCTGAATAATATTCCATTGTGTGAATATATCACAATATGTTTATCCACTTGCCTATTGATAAATATGTGAATTAATTCCAGGTTTTTACTATTGCAAATAAAATTGTCATGAATGTCCACGTTCAAATCTTTTATGGTCAAATGATTTCATTTCTTCCGGGTGAATGACTAGAAGTAAAATGGATGGGCCATAGGGTAGATGAATGATTAAATTTATAAGAAACTGATAAATAGCTTTCCTAAGTGATTGTACAATTTTATAGTCTCACCAGCAGTGTGTAAATGTCCCAATTGCTCCACAAAAGGATTTCTTTCAAACTTAGTTCTCCACTAGTGAATGACTTTTGTAACCAAAGTCAGAAGATTAATACCATCACTTATTTAGAATATGAATTATATTGTTTGTTGGTGGGATGTTCTATAAATGTTAATTAGATCCTCTTCGTTGATTGTCTTATTCAAGTCTACTCTATCTTTAGTGATTTTATATTTATGATTCTGTCAATTATAAAGAAAGAGTTATTGAAATATTTAACTATAAATTTGGATTTCTGTTTTTTTCTTTGTACTTTATTAGGTTTTTTAGCTGTAAAAAATCACCACAAACTTAGAAGCTGAAAACAAAAACAATTTATCTCATAATTCTGTAGGTCAGTAGTCTAGTTTGCTTTTCTCTGCTCCAGGTTTCACAAAGTAGAAATTAAGGTATCAGCCAGATTGTACTCTTTTTGGGAGGTTCCTGGAAGAATCTACATCAAGCTCATTCAGGTTCTTGATTGAATTCATTACCATGTGTTTGTAAGACTAAGGTCCCCATTGTCTTGTTGACTGTCAGCCAGAGACTAGACTTTGCACCTAAAGCTTGCCCACTTTTCATTTTAGGCTTTCCATGCAACCTCCCTCCAGCAATGGTGGATCGAGTCCCTCTTATGTTTTGAATGTCTCCAGATTTCCTTTCTAGCATCTCTCTCTGACTGACTCTTCTGTTTTCTGTACTGCTTTTAAGGACTCATGCAACTACACTGATACTACCAGGATAATCTCCTTTTTTTATTGTCAGCAGATTAATAAACTTAAGTCCATCTGAAAAGTCTCTTCTCAATAAAACCTACATTAGTGTTTGTTTGATTAACCTAATGTTTATTAGGCCACTTGAAGTTTTCCCACAGCTCACTGATGCACAGTTCATTTTGGGGGGTTGTGGGGTCTGTGTTTTCTTTTTAATATTTTCCATTGCTGTGTCTTCAAATTCACTAATCTTCTTTAGCAGTGTCCAATCCAGTGTAATTTGTCATCTTAAACATTAGAATTTTCATCTCTAAAATTTGGATTTGGGTCTTTTTCTAGTATCCAGCTATCCACTTAATATATTCAATATTTCCTATACCACATTGGGTGCTAGTTATTTTTGTATTCCTATAAGTCTTCTTGAGGTTTATTCTATGTTTAAGTTAGGTTGCACGGAAAAGTTTGGTACTTTGGAGTCTTGCTTTGGAGACTTATTAGAAAGTCTAGGGCTCGTTGTTTCCCCACCATACTTTCACCAAACAGGCTTTTGTTGAATACTTGAGGGGAACCCTCTGCAGACTTCTGGTGTTTTATTTCTGTGTAGTCCTCTCCTTTTTCGTACTCTGCTCTGTGAACTAAATGCTAGGCAACCCCAGACTCTCAGTTATATCCCCTCAACCCAGACAGTCTACTGGGCTCCTTCTCTGTTTTGTGGCCTAGAAACGCTCCACAAGCAATAAACTGGAGCAATCACAGGAATGACTTCATTTGTTTTCCATCTCTTAAGGATCACTGACCTTGCTGTCTGACACCTGTTCCTTGAAAATCATTTTTTCTTATACTTTGTCTGCTTTTGTTAGTTATTTCAAGTGGGAGAATAAATCTGGTTCCTGTTACTCTATATTGGGTGGGAAAGGAGGTCCTTTATCTGGGCTTTAACACTATTTATAAAAATGCATCAGTTTTTGCATATACACATGCTCAAATTTTATAACAATTTATCTTTTAACCAGTGAATACTGAAGAGATTTTGTTGACTGTAATATAATATGTTCAGCGGTATAACAGTCAAAAATTTACTCACACTACATCAGATGGACAGAGACAAAGTAGTTTCTTTATTTACATGCCCGATCCATCTGGATAGAATGGACTACCTAGATTTACTAATTAATGATGTCTTTATTTCTTCTGGTTTGAACATTCTCCTTTCTTAAAAAATATATATTTATTTTTGGCTGCATTGGGTCTTCATTGCTGCACGCAGGCTTTCTCTAGCTTTGAGGAGCGGGGGGTACTCTTAATTGCCATGTGCGGGCTTCTCATTGCAGTGACTTCTCTTGTTGTGGAGCACGGGCTCTAGGCACGCGGGCTTCAGTAGTTGTGGCACGCGGGCTCGGTAGTTGTGGCTCATGGACTTTGTTGCTCTGTGCCATGTGGGATCTTCCCGGACCAGAGATTGACCCCACGTCCCTTACATTGGCAGGTGGATTCTCAACCATTGCACCACCAGGGAAGTCCCGAACATTCTCCTTTCAATTTAAATATTCAGTCTACTCAAAGTTCAGCTTCCTATCAAGACTGGCTTTAAAAGTCTCTTCTGAATGATTCTGTCTCTTTGCATAAACGTCTAGATTTTCATAAATTTCCTATCTTCCTCCTTCCTTGGGTTATGAGAAAAAGATTCTGCCTTTATGGCACTTGAGTGAAGAAATCCTCACATCTTCATAATGTCCCTTGATTGTTTTTGTGTTACGTCACTAATGCGTCTACTTGACAACAGCTCCCCCTGCTGGCATTCATGTATGAAGATTGTGATCTGATCTCTTAGGTTGGTCATGGCCCATTGATGATCTTCGACCACATCTTGACTCTCATCTGTACTGTAAACTTTTCTGAATCTCTGACATATCTTTGGCTTGACATAGAGATTTACCTAAAATTTCTGCTGTGTTATTACTTTACCCCTCACTATAATAATCTCCACAGAACATCTTCTGGATTCCCAGTTATCTACAGTCTTCATCCCTGTCAGAAATTATACTGGAATTCTTTGTCTCTGTCTATTCCACCAGGGAACCATGCACTATTTAGAGAAACTAAACTCTTTCAGTTCCCAGTATGTTAGGATTTAGTTCAGCAAACCAGAAATCACTCTAGGTATTTAAAACAAATGGGAATCCATGACAGAGAATTTTGTGCTTATAAAATTGTTGGAATGGTTAGAGAAGCAAATATAAGGAGATTGCCAGAACATTTAGGTTATGCCATATCCACTATGCTGGAAGGTCAGGGAATTGCTATTACTATCTTGTAATCAGGAAAGTGGAGGAAATCACTGCTAACGTTTGAGCTGGTCCTCAGCCCCAAAATGAGACTGACAGTGAAATGTATATTCTGGTTTCTATAGAGTTCTCACAGTTTGGAGTCCCACTGCTGCCACAGGAAGAATTTCTTCTGTCACACTTCATCTTCCAATTATCATGTCTATGAATCTCAATGGCAGAATAAAAATCATATCCAGATCCCTGGAGGCAGAATAGCTTTCAAAATGCAATTCCAAGGATTCCAGCCACTATGATAGAGGAAAGAACATAAAAGAGGATAGAATAAATTCTGCTCAGCAATAAAAATTATCCAGTACCCTCTTACTTAATCATTTTGCAGTCCTGGGTTTTTATTTATGTGGTCACCCACTAGATTTCCAAGTCTCTTAACTAGTATCATCCTGCAGTAGGGTGGCAAGTCTCCTTGCCTAGCTGTTAGTGGGAAAGTGATATATCTTCTCTATAGATATGAAGGAATTATATTGTCTAAGTTCTCTATACTTGGCTCTTGAAATATTAAATATATTTTGATAATCAAGTGTTCTTTCAACCAGGCTTGGCTTTTGAGCCCATTGTTCTGCTTTTAGATCTAATTTTGAATGTCAAAAGCCGAATAAAAATACGTCCCTCTCTTAATTCACCTACCTTAGTAGAATTTAGGAGCTTAAACCTTTGAGCGCTTTATATGCCAAACAGTCTTCTAGATGAATTACGGTTACATGAATTAACTTATTTAAACTTCACACTGACCCTATCTCCTTATTGGTTTGTGTGGTGTGTGTGTGTGTGTGTGTGTGTGTGTGTGTGTGTAAGAGAGAGAGATAATATACGGATTTATTTATTTATTTATATTGGAGTGTAGTTGATTTATATTGTGTTACTTTCTGCTGTATAGCACAGTGAAACAGTGATACACATACACATATCCACTCTTTTTAGACACTTTTCCAATATAGGTCATTATATAGTATTGAGTAGAGTTCCCTGTGCTATAACTCCTTATTTTTACTTTTCTTCTTCTTCTCCTCCTCCTTCTTCTTCCTCTTCTTCTTCCCCTTTTTCTTCTTATCCTTCTTATCCTCCTCCTCCTCCTCCTCCTTCTTCTTCTTCTTCTTCTTCTTCTTCTTCTTCTTCTTCTTCTTCTTCTACTACTACTACTACTACTACTACTACTATGAGATAGATACTCATCTCCATCTTACAAATAAGAGATTGACACATGCAGAAGGTAAGTAATTTCCCACAGGAAGTGGCAGAGCCAAAGTATACTCAGGCAATCAAGCTCCCTAGCAAGTACTGTTAAAGGCTTTTCATATATATAACAGTCCTCTCTCCACATTTGTTTCAAAATATTACTCCTATTACTTGTGGATTGCCTATTTTAATGATTAACTTTGGAAAGGTTCTCCCTTTCTAAACAATATGCTCTCCACGTGTATATTTTCTCCCCTTAGTCAGTCTTCTTCTAGGTATATATTTGACTATGTGTGAATGAATGATTATTTTATTTCAGTCTCTTTGATTGCAAGTCTTTTCCAAGTAGAATACTGAGTTTAAAATGGATCTTTTGTAGAGCAACTGGAATATTAATACACTAGCGATGGGTATATAAAATGGTAAAATCATTTAGGAAAGCACTTTGGCAATTTCTTATAAATATAAGCATCCATCTACCTATGGCGCAGCCATCCTACTCCTAGGCATTTACCCAAGAGAAATGACAGCATATGTGTCCACATATGTCGACAGACTATGTGCCCATATATGTCAAATACATGTATGCTAATTATACTTCAACCAAATTGTATTTTTAAAAAACTAAATATAAGGGGATTCCCTGGTGGCGCAGTGGTTGAGAGTCTGCCTGCCGATCCAGGGGACATGGGTTTGTGCCCCAGTCCGGAAGGATCCCACATGCCGTGGAGCAGCTGGGCCCGTGAGCCATGGCTGCTGAGCCTGTGCGTCCAGAGCCTGTGCTTCGCAACGGCAGAGGCCACGGCAGTGAGAGGCCCATGTACCACACACACACACACACAAAAAAAGTAAGAAAACTAAATATAAGATAAAAAAAAGCGATCCTTCCTTGAGCAGAAGCATAACTGTTAAGACACACTCTGTACAGCACATAAATAATATCTCTCACACCTTGCTACAGCCTCTAAAGGCAAAGAACCATGTGAACTCATTTACAACCAGATTCCTGTGAGTGGAGCCTCTATTCTCACTCCGTTCTCATCCTCAAGCTATACTCAATATTTTACTGTCTCTCTAAAGAAAATGATTCAATTCTGTAACTTATTAGAAAGTGTTTTTTATTAAAAATATGTTAGAGAGAGGAAGGAATTATCATTCAGAACAACTTTCTTAAAATTCTCATTAGATAACCTCCATTGTTTTCTAAAGATCCTTGCAAGAGGTGAGCTTCTTCATTTTACTTTCTATTTCTCCACATGCCTCTAAACTCACTGTGCTTTCTTTAGCAATTCAACAATGACCCTTACATTGCATATACCATCCAAAAAATAAAAGCTTCTACTTAGCTGAATTTACCTCTTCTTAGAAAACAGCATATCCACAGCCTCCACAATTCCTCCAATGTCTTCCTTGGTCATCTAATTCACTTTACCAAGTACGCACTCTCTCATCCCCAAAATACGTCTTTTCATAGAGAGATACAATTCCTATACTAGGAAATGAGGTTTATTTTCAATACATTCCATTTATACTATACATATTTATAATAACCAGTGCCAGTAGTTTGTGTTATTTGTAAGTTTTTTATATATACATCAAAACTTAATCTCTTTAATTTCCTAAAATAGTCAATTGCTCTAGCAAGTCATATTTGTTCATTACCTGGAGTAATGACAGAAACCATTTACAATGAGAAACCATGAACTTTTTTGAGGGGAATGGGCGCCACATAAATGTTTCTGTTCGTGTAATATTATTATTAGCCCTAGACGATAACTGTGGGGTTTTTTTTATGTTTCAATATTTCTTCAGAATTTCTTGAAAAATGGGCATATCATTGTTCTGTTGTTCCACATCTGTTAAATGTCTATTGGGATCAAGTCTTTTGCAGTCTCAAGGTTCCCTTTTACAAGGTTTTCTTCCCAATCTTATGTAGTTTCAGTATGAAAGTCTAATCTTAACAAGACATGTAATTTTACTATTGGCAGAACTTAAGATAAATAAACCTAGAGTCTGTTTTTATGGCAATAATCTCTCCACCATGATTTCTCCACTTAATCCATTTGTCCTAGTGAAAATGACAGCTACTTCTTGTTTCGTTCAGCAGAGACAAAAATGATTTCTGAAGTTTAAAATGTTCATCTTCCCCTCAAGATAAACTTTCCACTGATCATAGATTATTTCAGCCTCAGTTTCTTTGTTTGCTATAAATTATTTGCTAAATCTAAATGTCAATAGTGAACTACTGTGATTTAAAACGATAATCTCATTAATTTATTTCCTGGTGCCATGTCCAAAGAGTCCTTTAAATGGAGGGCAAAATAATAACCTATGGTGATTAGGGTGTCACTTTTGAACACAGGAAAATCTAACCGAATTATAAAATAGAAAACTAAATATCATTTAGGAAACTGCTTAGGCAGTCTTAGATCTTACTATTATGCTGAAAAGTGAAAGAAATAAAAACTCCACTGTACACCATCTTAGATCCATAGCATGCTTCAGGATTGTTATCTAGCACCAAATAAACCTTTGGTATATGGAATTTCCTGCTGATTTTTGAACAGATGTATGCCCCCAGGTACTTCTCATCCACATAATCCTTATTGCTCTGTAAGATCAGCAAAGCTGAAATGAATGCTGATTCAGGAACTTTTGAAAGTTTCAATCAAGCTGTGATGATAGATTCAAAAAGTCTTTTTATTAATCTGCCTTTCTAATCTGGCCAGTGTCAAAGATTAGATATTCAATCAAGTACTTACTAGTAACCTGGAATAGCGTTGTACTAAACAAGTAAGCCTATTTCCAATCTTCAAACACTGATCTAATTTATTTTATTTTGGCTTTCCAAAAACGTGATATGAACCTCAATGTAGGAAAATAAGAAAACACTCCACTACCACACATATTACTGAACCACTGTCATGACGTGACAAGCAGAAGGACATTGGCGATGTCTGAATACATACATGCAGTAGAAAAGTAAGATCATCAACGAGTTAAAAGAGGATTATTTTTCATTCTTATTTAACTCATCAGTTTCTCCTCAAAATTAGAAAATGTACCCATTCTTTCAGTTTCAATACTCATATTTTACTGCTAACCCTGTTATCAATCTCCAGTGAAATAGTTATACTTATCTAAAAAAAATCTCCACTTGGATGTTTTGTTACTTCAACTCAACATGTCTAATAACTGAATTCACCTTTCTTCCTTCTCCTCAGCTTGCACACTTCTCTACTGTTGTCAGTGTTACCACCATCCTCATTTACCCTAAAAAGCTAGTTAGAGAATCCTTGCTCCCCTACAGTCTTCACATATAATCTCTCTCAAAGTGGAGTCAATGGTTCTATCAATGACCAACTTAAACATACCTTCTTTGACAACCCGGCAATCTTTTAAGATCCAGATGAAATTTCACCTTTTCTTTTGAGATGCTGAACTCTCATAGTGTTAGAATGGCTGGTGAACTCCAAATACCACACCAATAGAATGTGTGCCTAGTAAAAAAGGTAATATAGTATAATGTTTATTGAACAATAACATAGACATGTGTTTGAGGAGAAGGTAGTAAAGAAATCATAGTCATCAGGGATTGAGATCAACTTATATATTATTTTCTCTCTAGGGCTTAAAGTGTAAATACTTCATTTCTCAACTGCTGCAGAGAAAAAAAAATGTAACATTCTTTAGGTGCCCTTTACAGACTTGATTGATTATATCACATATGTACATCTGTTCTCTTTTCAATACAAAACACCCTTGTGCACACATTACTTACCAAGAATTTAAAACTAGGAAAATTTGTATTTTCTTGCCGGCTGATAGACTTACCTATGTTTCTTTCCTGAAAAAATAAGCTTTGAAGACCTTCAACTGTTCCCTAAATGCTCGTACTTCCTAAATGTATCATAATTGCCACTTAGTCACAGTTGTGATTTGATATATGCCCCGCAGGAGTTTTAGTGAAGTGGTCATTTTGCCTTTGCTATGAAATTAATTGGTAACCCCTCCCAACATAATCCTGCCTTTCTAGTAAATTCAGCTACTCAAGCCATTTGATGAGACTATTTTATCACACACACTCGGACTCCAAACAGCAGGAGACCAGTTCTTGAAAAGGAAAATTAACTAAGAAAGATAAACCATTTACTAGTGGACTAGCCAAGGCAAAATGCTCTACATATCAAAATGAAATGCATATTTAAGACAATTGTCACTAAATTTATGTACCAAAAAATAATTTTATTTTTTAAATCAATTGTGGGGTGTTTTGTACTAAGTTATGAAAGACCTCAGAGTTTATTCCATGAATATAGATCACCTTCTAAATATTCACAAATATAAAAGCTGTAGGTGAATATTTTACTTATTGCCTGGGGGTGATGGTATTTAACACAAGATACCAAAAGGGAAAACCATAATATATTGGTAAATATAACTATTCAAAATAAACAACAAAAAATCACCCATCATAATGTGAAAAGTCAATCTGGAAAATGGAAAAAAGAAAAATTAGAATGGAGGTTAATATCCTTGCTATAAAAGAACTCTCTACATACATCAATGAAAAGAAGAGGAAAATGACAATATTAAAATGAATAGAGCAATTACTAGAAGAAAACCTACACATTAATTCATTCCATAAATATTTATTGAGTATGTACTCTGTGCTAGGCACAAATGTAAATATATACAAAAAGATGTTCAACCTCACCAGTAAGCAAATATATGTAATACATATCAAGATTATTTGGAGGGGTATAAATTGATACACATTTTCTATAGTGCAATTGGTAAATTGTATCAAAATTAAAAGTACATATTCATTGATTCAGCAGTTCTACTAGGCATTTTATCTCACAAAAATAATTAGACAAGAAAATAGAGTGCAGCATATTTTATAACACTGATTTTCAAGACTGTTGGTGTCCAAAGGCACACAGACATTGTGTGGTTCCATGGAGCCCCTTCAGTGGCTATTTCCAGTGGAGAGGAATAGAATGAAAAAGTGGAACTTGGAATAATTTCTTGCTTCAACAAGAGCATCTAAATCATTTTGTGCTTTGAATTTTGGGATTCTGTGAAAGTTTTCATTTTAAGAAAGTGTTGTATACGCAAAATGTTTGTAAAAGATACTACTTTTATTGAAAATTTGGAAACAACCAAAATGACCATCGAAACATTGTTTAAATAGATGATGAAATAATCATGTAATGGAATTCTCCATACCTATTAAAGTGATATCAAAAATGTTAACAGCCAATAGTTTTTAATATCAATTGATGCCCAAAATATATTTCCCAGTGATAAAATCAGGATACATAATGTGATCTATTTCATAACATTGTTATTATTTATATGTGTAAAGAATAAAGTCTATAAATACATGCCAAAAGACCTTAACAGTAGTTATCTCTGTGTGGTGGCTTTGTAGGTGATTTGAACTTTCTTACTCTTTCTTTTCCTGTATTGTTTCATATTTATATTACCTTCATTCAAGGGAAATATTATATTCATTTGGAAAAAAATCACAGAAACTACTTCTGACACATTTTTCTAATTGCTTCTCTTAGCTGACTGGGACTATTATATAACACGAGATGGTAATCAGACTGCAATTCCAGGATTGCTGTTAAAGGAGAGGATAGAGGAAGAAGGCAGCATTTTTCAGTGTTTTACCAATCATCATCTGTCATTTAATATCCACACCCTCCTCTTCCACCCTGCTGCTTTTAAATGGTCTTGTTTAAATAATGTCCTGAGGACATGTGAATGGTTCATTGAAATTAACCCCCATACAAGAGAAGGAGTCCAAAACATGTATACTACAGCTAGTGTACCAGAACATTCACTTCAAAATGTAGTGAATTTTATTAATTTTATAGATAGTTAATCTCTGTATTATATAAATTTATTCTAAAAATAACACCAAAGAGTGGAGTTGCTGCAAATACACACATACACACACACACACACAACTCTATACATAATTCATCCTTCTCTGTTTTTATAATATATTTACTTTCCATCCATAATTAAATTATTAAATATTCAAAGTATTCCCTCGCCTCTTTTTTTTTTTTTGGATAAAAGTAAGATTTCTCTATGGAACTCAAAATAGTCCTTTTGCCATGTAAAGATTTTTATTCCCTAGAGATTTAAAAAATAATTTCTCCAATTTTTGTCCTCCAATTCATATTCTTACTCATGAAAATGGAAGAATATAGAAATAGTAATAGACCTATAATAAGATAAAATCTCAGAATAATAATAATACTTTTTCTGAATTTAGTTTTGTAAGTAGGGTGAATCATATTTGTAATTAATCCATCAGTTAAGTATTTCAAAACTGAAAGAGGCATGTATACATTGCTATATGTGTGTGTGTATATATATATATATATATATAATATATATATATATATATATATATACAAAAAGGAATTATTCAGGAGATTATTGACTAGGGTATTTGGAAGGGGTTTTAGGCCAAAACGATGAGGTTACTAGATTTTAAAAATTCTGAGACTTTGATAAATGCTCTATGTCTTAAGCAGAGATGTCATATTTTTTTTGTTTCTAATCTTGTGGGGAGAAGGAAAAGGATATGTTCCCTTCATTAAACGAATTCCTGTAGAAGTCTATCTGAATGTCTTCATAAGACAAAATACATTTTACTTTCTTTATTTGATCCCTCTCACAGGTTAAGCCTGATCTTATTTAACCTGTCCAAATAACAGAGCTCAAGGGTCTAGCTGATAAGAACGAGAGTCAGCTCAGTATTGTATTAATTCTCAAATTCTATTCTGGCATGAGATACATGACATATGTTGTTCATAGGTATAAAACAGCATGTTAGGAGCATACTGAGGGTGATGGACAATTCCTAGCATGCTAACCACCTCTTTCTCTTCCTTTAAAGGAAGAGTATCAAAATTCAAGTTAGAGAGAGGAACATTATTGCAGAGGTAATCTTTAATCTGTTTTATTTATTTGAAAAGCAAATTATTTACAAACTTTCTTTTATAATTTTCTATAATAATGCAAATAATTATTCTGTTATTTTACTATCAGTGTCAAAGATTTTAAGACATACTTCACATACATGTAAGTCAAGACAATGAGATTGAGAAATGTTGTAAATAGAAGTTAGAAATCATCTGGGGTCTTTTGCCACTATTATAAGTGGTCCTTCTTTTATTGCTTTTAACCCAGGAACCACTCCAAAATTACCCATTACTAATGTGCAACTTGTACTCATTTCTTTGGCTGTTACTTCTATAGACTATGACAAATGGCCTGTCCTTTTCCTTATCAGCATTCTTAGCAGAAAACTAATGGGGTCTGTATACCACTCATTGGTACTCTAACAAAGACATAGCAGCAAATTTTCTACTTTTCCTCCTGTCTTTTAAAGAATCCACATCAGGGAAGCAATTAGGTTTTAACAAAATGACTGGAAAACCTATAATAAGAAACAAAAAGTTGTGAGATCTTAAAATACTTTAAACAAAAGCAATCTGTGTTCAATTTAATTGTCCTAGGAGTCACTTTTCTAATTCCCTTTTCCTCTTCCTCCTCTTTCTTCTCTAGCTGCTTATCTTTCTTTAGGGACCTGGATTGATGACCATGAGCCAGCACAATCTTCTAGGTCTCTATCTACCTCTAATGCAGGGGTACCCAAACCCCAGACCATAGAATGGTACCAGTCCGCGGCCTATTAGGAACTGGTCTGCACAGCAGGAAGTGGGTGCTGAGTGAGAAAGAGAAGCTCTTCTGCCACTCCCTATTGCTCACATTACTGCCTGAACCATAACTCATATTACAGCCTGAACCGTCCCCTGCCCCCATTCATGGAAAAATTGTCTTCCACAAAACCAGTGTCTGGTGCCAAAAAGGTTGGGGCCCACTGCTCTAATGCAAGCCCCAGTTAACTCCTTATAAAGACCTATGATGACAACTAAGAAGGAGAGAATACATAATAGAAGGAGAACCGAGAAGAGCTATGTTACTGAAGATTTGAAGATGAGAAAAGTTATCAAGAAATCAAAATAGTTGAATCTGTCAGAGAAGTCTAGTAAATAAGGTCTGAAAAGCATTAGTAATCACAGACATTAAAAATAATAATTGGGGCTTCCCTGGTGGCGCAGTGGTTGAGAGTCCGCCTGCCGATGCAGGGGACACGGGTTCGAGCTCCGGTCCGGGAAGATCCCACATGCCACGGAGCGGCTGGGCCCGTGAGCCATGGCCGCTGAACCTGCGCATCCGGAGCCTGTGCTCCGCAATGGGAGAGGCCACAGCAGTGAGAGGCCCACATACCGCAAAAAAAAATAAATAAATAATTGGAATTATAGTTCATGTTCAAAATGTGACTATATCCTAAACCAGTTTACAAAGAATAGGAGTAGAAGAGTGTTTGATGAAAGCCTACAATGCTTCAGTGTTTGTGTGTCATTGAATTTTGGTATTTGGAATTCTTATTTTCTTAAGTTGTCTTGTATCAGCTCAGAATTGACATTTCTCCTTAAGTTATTTACTGCCCTGTCATATGTTATACATGTATACTTGAGCAATAAAGAATACCATTTCCTATAAAAACTTGCAATATAATTCATATTTTAAATGTTTTCATATTTTTTATGAAGTGATAGGGTTTTAATTTTACTAATTTATCATTTTCACATATGATTCCATATATTTCATTTATTTCTCCTTTAAGCCTCAGTAAATTCAACAAAATTGAAATCATATCCAATATCTTTTCCAACCCCAACTCTATGAGATTAGAAATCAATTACAGGAAAAAAAAAACTTAAAAAATACAAACACGTGGAGGCTAAACAGTACACTATTAAATAACCAAGAGATCACTAAAGAAATTAAAGAGTAAATCAAAAACTACCTAGAAACAAATGACAATGAAAACACTATGACCCAAAAACTATGGAATGCAGCAAAAGCAGATCTAAGAGGGGAGTTTATAGCAACACAATCTTACCTCAAGAAACAAGGCAAATCTCAAATAAACAACCTAACTTTAACCTAAAGCAATTAAGGAAAGAAGAACAAACAAAAGCCAAAATCAGTAGAAGGAAAGAAATCATAAAGGTCAAAGCATAAATAAATGAAATAGAAACAAAAAAAAACAATAGAAAAGATCAACAAAACTAAAAGCTGGTTCTTTGAGAACATAAACAAAATTGATAAAACTTTAGTCAGACTCATGAAGAAAAAAAGGGAGAGGACTTAATTCTGTAAAACTGGAAATGAAAAAAAAGTTACAACTGACACCATAGAAATACAAAGGATCATAAGAGAGTACTACAAGCAACTATATGCCAATAAAATGGACAACCTGTAGGAAATGGACAAATACTTAAAAAAGCACAACTTTCTGAGACTGAACCAAGAAGAAATAGAAAATATGAACAGACCATCCACAAGTAATGAAATTGAAACCATGATTAAAATTCTTCCAACAAACAAAAGTGCAGGACCAGATGGCTTCAAAGGGGAATTCTATCAAACATTTAGAGAAGAGCTAACACCTATCTTTCTCAAATTTTCAAAAAAATGCAGATGATAGAGCACTCCCAACCTCCTTCCACGAGGCTACCATCACCCAGATACCAAAACCAGAAAAAGATGTCACAAAAAACAAAATTACAGACCAATCTCACTGATGAACATAGACGCAAAAATCCTGAACAAAATACTAGCAAACAGAATCCAACAACACACTAAAAGGATCATACACCATGATCAAGTGGAATGTATTCCATGGATGCAAGTATTCTTCAATATATGCAAATCAAACAATGTGATACACCGTATTAATATATTAAAAAATAAAAACAATATGATCATCTCAATATATGCAGAAAAACCTTTCGACCAAATTCAACACCAATTTATGATAAAAACTATCCAGAAAGTGGGCATAGAGGGAACCTACCTCAACATAATAAAGGCCATATATAACAAGCCCACAGAAAACATTATTCTCCATGGTGAAAAAATGAAAGTATTTCCTCTAAAATCAGGAACAAGACAAGGGTGCTCAGTCTCGGCACTATTATTCAACATACTTTTGGAAGTGCTAGTCACAGCAATCAGAGAAAAAAATAAATAAAAGGAATCCAAACTGGAAAAGAATAGGTAAAATTGTCACTGTTTGCAGATGAAGTGATACTATACATAGAGAATCCTGAAGATGTTACCAGAAAACTACTAGAGCTAATCAAGGAATTTGGTAAAGTAGCAAGATACAAAATAAATGCACAGAAATATCTTGCATTCCTATACACTAGATATGAAAGGGCAGAAGGAGAAATTATGGAACCAATCCCATTTACCATTGTGACAAAAAGAATAAAATACCTACAAATAAACTTACCTCCAGACAAAAAAGACCTGTATGCAGAAAACTGTAAAACACTCTTGAAATAAATTGAAGATGACACAAATAGATGGAGAGATATACAATGTTCTTGGATTGGAAGAATCAATATTGTGAAAATGACTATACTACACAAGGCAATTGCAGATTCAATGCAATCCCTATCAAACTACCAATGGCATTCTTCACAGAATTAGAACAAAAAAACTTACAATTTGTTTGGAAACACAAAAGACCCCAAATAGCCAGAGCTATCTTGAGAAAGAAAAATGGAGTTGGAGAAATCAGGCTCCCTGACTTCACACAATACTACAAAGCTGCAGTAATCAAGACAGTACGGTACTGGCATAAAAACAATGTTATAGATCAATGGAACTGGATAGAAAGTCCAGAGATAACACACGCAACTATGGTCAACTAATCTATGACAAAGGAGGAAAAAATATACAATGGAAAAAAGACAGCCTCTTCGATAAATGGTACTGGGAAAACTGAACAGCTACATGTAAAAGAATGAAATTAGAACACTCCATAGCACCACATACAAAAATAAACTCAAAATGGATTAAAGACTTAAATGTAAGGCCAGACGCTATATAACCATTAGAGGAATGCCTAGGCAGAACACTCTTTGACAATAAGTACAGCAACATCTTTTTTGACCAACCTCCTAGAGTAACTAAAATTAAAACAAAAATAAACAAATGAGACCTAATTAAATGTAAAAGCTATTAAACAGCAAAGGAAAGCTTAAAGAACACAAAAAGACAAGCCTCAGAATGGGAGAAAATATTTGCAAATGAAGAAACTGACAAAGGATTAATCTCCAAAATGTACAAGCAGCTCAAACAGCTCAATATCAAAAAATAAACAACCCAAACAAAAAAGGGGGGTACACCTCCCCTCCCAGGAGCGTGTGCAGACCGCCACTGCCAGGGTCCCGTGATCCAGGGAAAATTTTCCTGGGAGAATGCACGGTGCACCTCAGGCTGGTGCAACATCATTCCAACCACTACTGCCACAGGCTCACACAGCACACCGTGCCCCTCACTCCCCCTGGCCTGAGGGAGCCAGATCTCCCGAATCAGCTGCTCCTTTAACCCCATCCTGTGTGAGTGAAGAACAGACGACCTCCAGCGACCTACACACAGAGTCAGGGCCAAATCCAAAGCTGAACCCTGGGACCTGTGTGAAAAAAGAAGAGAAAGGGAAATTTCTCCCAGCAGCCTCAGGAGCAGCGGATTAAATATCCACAATCACCTTGATGTACCATGCATTGGTGAAATACCCGAATAGACTAAGGATCATCCCAAATTGAGGAGGTGGACTTTGAGAGTAAGATATATTATTTTTTCCCCTTTTCTTCTTTTTGTGAGTGTGCGTGTGTATGCTTCTATGTGAGACTTTTTCTGTATAGCTTTGCTTTTACCATTTCTCCTAGGGATCTGTCCGTACATTTTGTTTGTTTGTTTATATTTTAATTTTTTTCTTAATAATTATATTTCTTTTTATTTTAATAACTTTATTTTATTTTATCCTCTTTCTTTCTAATTTTCTCCCTTTTATTTTGAGTCGTGTGGAGGAAAGGATCTCAGTGCTCCAGCCAGAAGTCAGTGCTGTGCCTCTGAGGTGGGAGAGCAAATTTCAGGACACTGATCCACAAGAGACCTCCCAGATCCACATAATATCAAATGGCAAAAATCTCCCAGAGATCTCCATTTCAACACCAACACCCAGCTTCACTCAATGACCAGCAAGATACAGTGCTGGACACACTATGCCAAACAACTAGCAAGACAGGAACACAACACCAACCATGAGCAGAGAGACTGCCTAAATTCATAATAAGTCCACAGACAGCCCAAAACACACCACCAGATGTGGATCTGTCCACCAGAAAGACAAGATCCATCCTCATCCACCAGAACACAGGCACTAGTCTCCTCCACAAGGAAGTGTAAACAACCCACTGAACCAACTTTAGTCACTGGAGACAGACACCAAAAACGATGGGAACTACAAACGTGCAACCTGAAAAAAGGACAGCCCAAACACAAAAAGATAACCAAAATGAGAAGACAGAAAAACACAGAGCAGATGAAGGAGCAAGATAAAAACACACCAGACCTAACAAATGAAGAGGACATAGGCAGTCTACCTGAAAAAGAATGCAGAATAATGATGGCAAAAGTGATCCAAAATCATGGAAATAGAAGAGAGAAAATGCAAGAAACATTTAACAAGGACCTAGAAGAACTAAAGAGGAAAAAAGCAATGATGAACAACCCAATAAATGAAATTAAAAGTAATCTAGAAGGGATCAATAGCAGAATAATGGAGGCAGAAGAACGGATAAGTGACCTGGAAGATAAAATAGTGGAAATAACTACTGCAGAGCAGAATAAAGAAAAAAGAATGAAAAGAACTGAGGGCAGTCTCAGAGACCTCTGGGACAATATTAAACACAACCACATTCGAATTATAGGGTTACCAGAAGAAGAAGAGAAAAAGAAAGGAACTGAGAAAATATTTGAAGAGATTATAGTTGAAAACTTCCCTAATATGGGAAAGGAAATAGTTAATCAATTTGAGGAAGAACAGAGAGTCCAATACAGGATAATTCCAAGGAGAAACACACCAAGGCACATATTAATCAAACTGTCAAAAATTAAATACAAAGAAAACATTACAAGCAGCAATGGAAAAACAACAAATAAAACACAAGGGATTACCCATAAGGTTAACAGCTGACCTTTCATCAGAAACCCTGCAAGCCAGAAGGGACTGGCAGGACATACTTGAAGTGATGAAGGAGAATAAACTACAACCAAGATTACATTACCCAGCAAGGATCTCATTCGGATTTGATGGAGAAATTAAATCTTTACAGACAAGCAAAAGCTGAGAGAGTTCAGCACCAACAAACCAGCTCTACAACAAATGCTAAAGAATCTTCTCTAGGCAAGAAACACAAGAGAAGGAAAAGACCTACAATGACAAACCCAAAACAATTAAGAAAATGGGAATAAGATCATACATATCGATAATTACCTTAAATGTAAATGGATTAAATGCTCCCACCAAAAGACACAGACTGGCTGAATAGATACAAAAACAAGACCCATATATATGCTCTCTACAAGAGACCCACTTCAGACCTAGAGACACATACAGACTGAAAGTGAGCTGATGGAAAAAAAAATATTCCATGCAAATGGAAACCAAAAGAAAGCTGGAGTACCAATTCTTATATCAGAAAAAATAGACTTTAAAATAAACTATTATATGACACAAAGAAGGACACTACATAATGATCAAGGGATTGATCCAAGAAGAAAATATAACAATTGTAAATATTTAGGCACCCAACATAGGAGCACCTCAATACATAAGGCCAATACTAACAGCCATAAAAGTGGAAATCTAAAGTGACACATTCATAGTGCGGCATGTTATTACCCCAGTTTCACCAAAGGACAGATCATCCAAAATGAAAATAGATAAGGAAACACAAGCTTTAAATGATACATTAAACAAGATGGACTTAATTGATATTTATAGGACAATCCATCCAAAAACAACAGAATACACATTTTTCTGAAGTGCTCATGGAACATTCTCCAGGATAGATCATATCTTGGGTCACAAATCAAGCATTGGTAAATTTAAGAAAATTGAAATTGTATCAAGTATCTTTTCCCACAGCAATGCTATAAGACTAGATATCAATTACAGGAAAAGATCTGTAAAAAATACAAACACATGGAGGCTAAACAATACACTAATTAATAACGAAGTGATCACTGAAGAAATCCAAAAATACCAAGAAACAAATGAGAATGGAGACACAAAAACCCAAAACCTATAAGATGCAGCAAAAGCAGTTCTAAGAGGGAAGTTTATAGCAATTCAATCCTACCTTAAGAAACAGGAAACGTCTCAGATAAATAACCTAAACTTGCACGAAAAGCAATTAGAGAAAGAAGAACAAAACAATGCCAAAGTTAGCAGAAGGAAAGAAATCATAAAAATCAGATCAGAAATAAATGAAAAAGAAATGAAGGAACCTTAGGAAAGTTCAATAAAACTAAGAGCTGGTCCTTTGAGAAGATAAACAAAATTGAAAAACCATTAGCCAGACTCATCAAGAAAAAAAGGGAGAAAACTCAAATCAATCCACTTAGAAATGAAAATAAAGTAACAACTGACACTGGAAAAATATAAAGGATCATGAGAGATTACTACAAGCAACTCTATGCCAAAAAAATGGACAACCTGGAAGAAATAGATAAATTCTTAGAAATGCACAACCTGCCAAGACTGAACCAGGAAGAAATAGAAAATATGAACAGACCAATCACAAGCACTGAAATTAAGAATGTGATTAAAAATCTCGCAATAAAACAAAAACCCAGGACCAGATGGCTTCACAGGTGACTTCTATCATTTAGAGAATAGCTAACAGCTATCCTTCTCAAATTCTTCCAAAATATAGCAGAGGTAAGAGCACTCCCAAACTCATTCTACAAGGCCACCATCACCCTGATACCAAAACCAGACAAAGATGTCACAAACTAAGAACACTACAGGCCAATATCACTGATGAACATAGATGCAAACATTCTCAACAAAATACTGACAAACAGAATCCAACAGCACATTAAAGGATCATACATCATGATCCAGTGGGGTTTATTCCAGGAATGCAAGGAATCTTCAATATACGCAAATCTATCAACGTGATATCCCATATTAACAAATGGAAGGAGAAAAAACATATGATCATCTCAATTGATGCAGAGAAATCATTTGACAAAATTCAACACCCATTTAGGAATTAAAAAAACCCTGCAGAAAGTAGGCATAGAGGGAACTTTCCTTAACATAATAAAGGCCATATATGACAAACCCACAGCCAACATCATCCTCAATGGTGAAAAACTGAAACCATTTCCACTAAGATCAGGAGCAAGACAAGGTCGCCCACTCTAACCACTCTTATTCAACCTAGTTTTGGAAGTTTTAGCTACAACAATAAAAGAAGAAAAAGAAATAAAAGAATCCAAACAGAAAAGAAGAAGCAAATATGTCACTGTTTGCAGATGACATGATACTTTACATAGAGAATCCGAAAGATGCTACCAGAAAACTACTAGAGCTAATCAATGAATTTGGTAAAGTAGCATGATACAAAACGAATGCACAGAAATCTCTTGCATTCCTATACACTACTGTTGAAAAATCTGTAAGTGAAATCAAGAAAACTCTCCCATTTACCATTGCAACAAAAAGAATAAAATATCTAGGAATAAACCTACCTAAGGAGACAAAATACCTGTATGCAGAAAATTATAAGACACTGATGAAAGTAATTAAAGATGATACAAATATATGGAGAAATATATCATGTTCTTGGATTGGAAGAATCAACATTGTGTAAATGACGCTACTACCCAAAGCAATCTACAGATTCAATGCAATCCCTATCAAATTAACACTGGCATTTTTCATAGAAATAGAATAAAATATTTCACAATTTGTATGGAAACACAAAAGACCCTGAATAAGGAAAGCAATCTTGAGAATGAGAAATGGAGCTGGAGGAATCAGGCTCGTTGACTACAGACTCTACTACAAAGCTACAGTAATCAAGACTATATGGTACTGGCACAAAAACAGAAATATAGATCAATGGAATAGGACAGAAAGCCCAGAGGTAAACCCATGCACATACGGTCACCTTAACTTTGATAAAGGAGGCAAGAATATACAGTGGAGTAAAGACAGCCCCTTCAATAAGTTGTGCTGGGAAACCTGGACAGGTACATGTAAAAGTATGAAATTAGAACACTCCCTAACACCATACACAAAAATAAACGCAAAATGGATTAAAGTCCTAAATTTGAGGCCAGACACTATCAATCTGTCAGAGGAAAAAATAGGTATGTCTAGGACATAAATCACAGCACGATCCTTTGTGACGCACCTCCTAGAGAAATGGAAATAAAAACAAAAATAAACAAATGGGACCTAATGAAACTTAAAAGCTTTTGCACAGCAAAGAAAACCAAAAACAAGACCAACAGACAACCCTCAGAATGGGAGAAGATATTTCCAATTGAAGCAACTGACAAATGATTAATTTTGAAAATTTACAAGCAGCTCAATAACAAAAAAACAAATAACCCAATCCAAAATGGGCAGAAGATCTAAATATACATTTCCCCCAAAAGATATACAGATTACCAATAAACACATGAAAGAATGCTCAACATCATTAATCATTAGAGAAATGCAAATCAAAACTTCAATGAGATATCATCTCACAGCGGTCAGAATTGCCATCATCAAAAAGTCTATATCAATAAATGCTGGAGAGGGTGTGGAGAAAAGGGAACACTCTTGCACTGTTGGTGGGAATGTAAATTGATACAGCCACTATGGAGAACAGTATGGAGGTTCCTTAAAAACTAAAATTAGAACTACCATACGACCCAAGAATCCCACTACTGGGCATATACCCTGAGAAATCCATAATTCAAAAACAGTCATGTACCAAAATGTTCACTTCAGCTCTATTTGCAATAGCCAGTACATGGAAGCACCCTAAGTGTCCATCATCAGATGAATGGATAAAGAAGATATGGCACATATACACAATGGAATATTACTCAGCCATAAAAGGAAACGAAATTGAGTTATTTGTAAGGAGGTGGATGGATCTAGAGTCTGTCATACAGAGTGAAATAAGTCAGAAAGAGAAAAACAATACCGTATGCTAACAAATATATATGAAATCTAAGAAAAAAAAAGGTCATGAAAAACCTAGTGGTAGGACGGGAATAAGGACACAGACCTACTAGAGAATGGACTTGAGGATATGGGGAGGGGGAAAGGTAAGCTGTGACAAAGTGAGAGAGTGACATGGACATATATACACTACCAAATATAAAATAGATAGCTAGTGGGAAGCATTCTCATAGCACAGGGAGATCAGCTCGCTGCTTTGTGACCACCTAGATGGGTGGGTTAGGGAGGGTGGGAGGGAGGGAGACTCAAGAGGGAAGAGATATGGGAACATATGTATATGTATAACTGATTCACCTTGTTATAAATCAGAAACTAACACACCATTGTAAAGCAATTATACTCCAATAAAGATTAAAAAAAAAACTCTTAGAGGATAACATAGGCAGAACACTCTCTGACATAAATTGCAGCAAGATCTTTTTTACCCATCTCTTAGAGTAAAGAAAATAAAAAGAAAAATAAACTAATGAGACCTAATTAAACTTAAAAGATTTGCACAGCAAAGGGATCCATAAAAAAGACAAAAAGACAACCCACAGAATGTAATTGGTTTTGGGTGACACAAACTGCACCTATATAAGATGGCAAACTTAATTGATAAATGTGTGTGTTCTGACTGCTCCACCAACTGGCTACTCCTCCATCTCTCTCACTCTCCTCAGCCTGATATGATTGGGTTTAATTCTGTAATGTTGCCTATGTTTTCTTAATTTCCAATTAATCTCTTGCATCTGGGTTTTTCTTCTGCCTTCTTTTAGGTTAAATGAATGTTTTTAGAATTACAATTTATCTCCTCCAATGACTTTTGAGATATTCCTCTTTTCTTTATTATTTTTTTACTACTTGTTTTAGAAGTTGGAACATAGTCATATCCGTTTGTTTATGTATTGTCTAAGGCTGGTTTCATGCTTCAATGGCAGATTTTATGAATTCCAACAGAGACTTTATGGCCTGAAAACCTAAAATACTTACTATCTGGCTTTTATGAGTGAATTGCATCCCTCCAAATTTCATACGTTGAAGTCCTAACCTCTAATGACTCAAACTATGACAGTGTTATGAGGTAGGGCCTTTAAAGAAGTGATTAATTTAAAATGAAACCAGTAGGTTGTGCTCTAATCCAATCTAACTGGTTGGTGTTCTTTTTTTTTTTTTTTTTTTTTTGGTACGTGGGCCTCTCACTTTTGTGGCCTCTCCTGTTGAGAAGCACAGGCTCTGGATGCGCAGGCTCAGTGGCCATGGCTCACAGGCCCAGCCGCTCCATGGCATGTGGGATCTTTCCGGACCGGGGCACGAACCCGTGTCCCCTGCATCGGCAGGCAGACTCTCAACCACTGTGCCACCAGGGAAGCCCCATAACTGGTGTTCTTATAATACGAGTAAATCTGAACACAGAGAGACACTGTAGTGTTCAAAAATATTGGTATTGGAAGAAAGACAGTTATAGAGACCAATGGAATAGAGGAGAAAGTCCAGAAATCACCTTGCATATGTGATCAAATGATTTTTGACTAGGGTACAAAGACCCTTTAATGGGGAAAGGGCAGTCTTTTTAACAAATGGTGCTGGGAAAAGTGGATATCACAGCAAAACAATGACATTTTACCATACTTTACACCATATGTAAAAATTAAATCAAAATGTGTTCAAAACCTAAACACATGTGCTAAAACTATAAAACAATACAGTACATCCCCTACATATGAACAAGTTCTGTTCCAAGAGTGCATTCATAAGTTTAATTTGTTCATAAGTCTGACGAAGTTGGCCTAGGTACCCAACTAATACAATTGGCTATATAGTACTGTAGTAGGTTTAAAATACTTTTCACAAAAATAATACATAAAAAACAAACAAAAACAAAAAATAAAATATTTTTAATCTTACAGTACAGTACCTTGAAAAGAACAGTAGTACAGTACAACAGCTGGCATACAGGGGCTGGCATCAAGTGAACAGGCAAGAAGAGTTACTGATGGGAGGAGTAAGAAGAGGTGGGATATGATAGAGCTGAAGGATCATCAGTAATAGGAGACAGAGGGCAAGCTACAATTTCACTCATGTCTGACGTTGTTGGCACAGGTTCTTGTTCCTTGCCGGAACCAGGTGCACGTCTGCATCTTTGAAAGTTCACAACTTGAAGTTTCGTATGTAGGGGACTTACTTTATAAGAAAAGAAAAGTCTTCATAATATTGGATTTGGCAAGGATTTCTAAGATGTGACACCAAAAGATCAGGCACCAAAGACAAAGTAGATAAATTGGACCTCATCAAATTTTAAAACTTTTTGCATCAAAGACACTAGCACAAGAGTGAAAAAGCAACACACAAATGAGAGAAAATATTTTCAAATCATATATCTGTTAGGGGATTGATTTACAGAATATATAAAGGCATCCTAGAACTCAACAATAAGAACAAAAAAACTATAAAACTCAGTTGAAAATGAGCAAAGGACTTGAATAGGTATTTTTCTAAGGAAGATAGGCAAATATTCAAAAATCATATGAAAGTATATTTGAGTAATCATTAGGAAATGAAATCAATACCACAATGAACTCACTTCACACCATTTAGGATGGCTGTTATGAAGAAGAAGGAGGAGGAGGAGGAGAAGGAGAAGGAGAAGGAGAAGAAAAAGAAGGAGAAGGAGAAGGAGAAGAAGAGGAAGAGGAAGGAGAAGAAGAAGGAGAAGGAGACAGAGGAGGAGGAGGAAAGGGGAAGAGGAAAGTATTGGCATGGATATTTAGAAATTTAAACCTTAGTGCATTGCTGATAAGAGTGTAAAATGGCACAGCCACATTGGAAGACAGTATGGTGGTTCTTCAAAAAATTAAATGTAGAATTACCTTATTATCCACATATTTGACTTCTGGTATATACCCAAAGTAATTAAAAGCAGGGACCTGAACCCATATATGTACACCAATACTCATAGCAGTATTATTTACAGTAGCCAAACGGTGGAAATAACACAAATGTACATCAAAGGGTAAACTGATAATTAAAATGTGATATATTCATATAATGAAATAATATTCAACTTTAAAATAGAATAAAATTCTGATACATGCTACAACATGAATGAATCTTGAAAACATTCAGTGAAATAAGCCAGATAAAGAAGGATGGATATTGCATGATTCCGCTTACACGAGTTACCAAAATAGTCAAATTCATAGAGAAAGCAATTAGAATAATGGTTACCAGGAAATGGAGGGAGGGTGGAATGGGGAATCATTGTTTAATGAGCACAGAGTTTCAATTTTGAAAGATGAAGAGATCTGGAGAAGGATAGTAGTGATAGTTGTGCAATAATGTAAATATCCTTAATATCACTGAATTGCACACTTTATATTATGTGCATTTTATCATCATAAAAGTTAATGCAATAGAAAGAAAGCATCATTTAATGTGGAAAGTTCCAGAAAGAGATGAGAAATAAAGTTGATCAAGTGAAATTTCTTTGGAATGAAAGCTACATGAATATGAATAGAAAAGAGGTAAGAAACATGAACAAAGCAGCAGGAGTTTTTTAAGAAAATAAGTAGGTGAGGGAGTTCACATCAATCATGTTGTATGAAAAAGACAAGATTTCTGTTGACTATGAAGGGAGCAAGGATGTTGTTGAATATGAATTGAGCAGGGATGGAGCCTGGGTTTATATGTGGAAAAAGGATTGCTGTATGGTATGTCTTAGAAGAGATTTTCTAAATAATTTATATATACCCAGATATGTGTATATTTGTTCTTTCCTTAACACAATTCAACAGTAACATGGCATGGATAGTTTATTAGAAACCAGCAGAAGCATTTTAGATGATCCATATTAGAAATCTGAACATGCCTGTAAGAAGAAATAGTTTGTGTTTCAATAATCCAATATTCCAGCAGAGGGATATCTTGAGTTAAAAATTAACACAGCAGCAGTGGAAGAAAAAGAAATAATCTGTTTCTTCCCCTTCAAAAGCCAGTATTATACTACAATGACAAAAAAATTACAGTTTTATTAAATGTACTTAATATGGTCTATGGCCATTGATGCCTAACTTTTCAAAATATAAATAGTTTTAACCCTTGGAACTTACCAGCTACACATTAGTAAGTTCATTGGCACTTGGATATAAGCTATTATATCTCTTATTTTTTCTGTTTAGGTACAACATATGTCCAATGTTTACCACTTTTTAAAAACAATTTATGCCTTTTTTACCCTCTAAGCAGTCTCAAATTAAACAAATGAGAGCTTTTGATAATAATCGGTATATTTAAACCTTTGTCCTTCTCCATACCATCATTCAACTTTTAATAGTTTCTCCTTTCTTACTGAAAAAAAAATCTTGCCACATATAAATGGAAGTTTTAAATTAGAGCTTTCCACATTCTGGGACACTAGTTGCGTTATTTTATTAGTTGTTTTATTTTTAAAGATGCTTCTTATTATTTTTTCAATAGAAATTATGTGAATGAATAAAATACAGCAATTAACTCATTACAGAGTTGTGCTTGCAACAGTAAAATATTTTATACAATCAACAAATTACAGGTAAAAATCACAAAATCAAATTATAAGTTCTCACACATCTTTGGTTTCAACAACATATATGATAATTAATTGACATTTCCAGCTTTGATCATTGTCACAACCATTCACTCAGTCTTGGCATATTATTTCTTAAATTCAAGAAATATATATTGATTGTTTATTATGCTTAAGGCATTATGTTCTAGGTTCAGGGTATAGAGCTGTTAAGAAAAGTAGACAAAATATCCCTGCTCTCAAAAAATTTGCATAGCTCTCTTTAAGTTATTCAAAGATATCCAGAATTGCCACTACCAGGTGCTCCTGAAAGTGAGCATAAAGAGGGACACAATTAGGAAGAATTTGTCTGGTATATTTAACAATCAGACCAGATCCCTTCTCTCACTCTGTGAAGGAGACTGCCCTCATTCCCTCAGCAGGAGACTGGAGATTTACACTTTGGAGAGGGTAAAACAGAGTGTCTCTAGACTACGATGGTGCATGAGGCAGAGCTGAAGATGGGAGTAGTGTATTGGAAATGAGAAATGGGAAAATTAAGTGAAAACTTATATACCCATCTTTAGGATACTGACCGTCAGGCCTATGTTCTTTAAGCAGAAGACTGGAAGAGACTTATCTTAGGAAACAGAACAGCCCAAAAGAAAAGATGTAAAGATACTGATGATAGGTGTTTCCCCAACCAAGAGACATTATAAGGAAGCTCACACTTGATGAAATACAGTTGATATAAAGTTGAGTAATCTCCTAGAATAAGAACAAAATGACAATGAGGTAACATGAACAAAAGAAAACCTAAGAAAAATTGAAGTCTGTTCTATAATGGTTGGTGTTTGAGAAAAAACAATTCCAGAAAGCAAGAACAAGGAAAATGAAGGGTTGGAAATTCTCAAAGAAACAATTGAAGGAAAATTTCCCAGAACTCAATGAAGAACTTAAATTTCAAATTGAAAAGCTTACTGAATAATCAGTGCAATGGATGATGACGTTTCACACAAAGAACAGTAACCATAGAATTTAAGAACACTTGGAGAAAAGAGACCTTAAGCAGTTTTAGGGAAGAAGTGTATCATTTACTTTAAATTCATTAACTTGACAAATACTGTTTGCAATGTACTGTTAACACTGTATTCAATACTAGAGATGTATCTTTCCCCATATTTTTAGGAATTTAGACTGTATCCCTTTTTTTCATAATACATTATTCCTTGTTCCCAAATGTATTCTGGTAGGGAATTCATAGTTAGTGAGAGCCACATAGGTGGAGGAATTGAGACAGAATCCAAATAGTAGTGAGTTAGGAATCAGAGGAGAAGAAATGGAATTAAATGTCATAGACAACAATTTCAAGCAGTGTAGTTATGAAGTGAAAAGAAAGGATAAGGGTGAGAGCTGGACACAGATTTGGGTCGAAGGAAGAACTTATTTTTAAATGAGAAAGACTTGAGCATGTTTTGAATTTTGGTAAGAGGTGTCAAAAGGGAGTGGTTGAATATATAGGAAAGCTAATGAATAACTGACCCTGAAAAAAATGATAAAGAATAAGCTTCTGGAGAGGGCTTCTGGGAAGATGGCAGAAGAGTAAGACGCGGAGATCACCTTCCTCCCCACAGATACACCAGAAATACATCTACACGTGGAACAACTCCTACAGAACACCTACTGAATGCTGGCAGAAGACCTCAGACCTCCCAAAAGGCAAGAAACTCCCCACGTACCTGGGTAGGGCAAAAGAAAAAAGAATAAACAGAGACAAAAGGATAGGGACTGGACCTGCACCAGTGGGAGGGAGGTGTGACGGAGGAAAGGTTTCCACACACTAGGAAGCCCCTTTGTGGGTGGAGACTGCGGATGGTGGAGGGGAAACCTTCAGAGCCGCAGAGGAGAGCACAGCAACAGGGGTGCAGAGGGCAAAGCGGAGAGATTCCCGCACAGAGGATCAGGGCCAACCGGCACTCACCAGCCCAAGAGGCTTGTCTGCTCACCCTCTGGGGCAGGCGGGGCTGGGAGTTGAGGCTCGGGCTTCTGTCGGAGCGCCGAGAGAGGACTGGGGTTGACGGCGTGAACACAGACTGCAGGCGGTTAGTGTGCCACGGTTAGCTGGGAGGGATGCCGGGGAAAAGTCTGGACCCGCCGAAGAAGCAAGAGACTTTTTCTTCCCTCTTTGTTTCCTGGTGCGCGAGGAGAGGGGATTAAGAGCGTGGCTTAAAGGAGCTCGAGAGACGGGCATGAGACGTTAAGGTTGCTGCTGCCACCACCAAGAAGCCTGTGTGCAAGCACAGGTCACTATCCACACACCCCTTCCGTGGAGCCTGTGCAGTCCGCCACTGCCAGGGTCCCGGGATCCAGGGACAACTCCCCCAGGAGAACACACAGCACGCCTCAGGCTGGTGCAACGTCATGTCGGCCTCTGCCACCTCAGGCTCACCCCACACTCCATGCCCTTCCCTCCCCCTGTCCTGAGTGAGCCAGAGCCCCCGAATCAGCGGATCCTTTAACCCCGTCCTGTCTGAACGAAAAACAGATGCCCTCCGGCGACCTACACACAGACGGGGAGCCAAATCCAAAGCCGAGCAACTGGGAGCTGTGAGAAAAAAGAAAAGAAAGGGAAATCTCTCCCAGCAGCCTCAGAAGCAGTGGATTAAAACTCCACAATCAACTTGATGTACCCTGCATCTGTGGAATACATGAATAGACAACGAATCATCCCAAATTAAGAATGTGGACTTTGAGAGCAAGATGTATGATTTTTTACCCTTTTCCTCTTTTTGTGAGTGTGTATGTGTGTGTTTTTGTGTGAGATTTTGTCTGTATAGCTTTGTTTTCACAACATTATTCCTAGGGTTCTATCCATCCTTTTTTTTAAAAATATTTTTTATTAATAATTATTTTTTATCTTAATAACTTTATTTTGTTTTACTTTATCTTCTTTCTTTCTTTCTTTCTTTCCTTCCTTCCCTCTTTGAGACAACAAATCATCCCAAATTGAGGAGGTGGACTTTGAGACCAGGATTTATGATGTTTTACACTTTTCCTCTTTTTGTGAGTGTGTATGCGAATGCTTCTGTGTGAGATTTTGTCTGTATAGCTTGGCTTCCACCATTTGTCCTAGGCTTCTATCCGTCTGGGGTTTTTTTTGTTTATTTTTTTAAATTTTTTTTCTTTTTTTTCTCTTAATAATTATTTTTATATTTTCATAAATTTATTATATTTTATCTTACTTTATTTTACTTTACCTTCTTTCTTTCTTTTTTCCTTCCTTCCCTCCTTCCTTCTTTCTTTGCACCCTCCCTCCCTCCCTCCCACCTTTCTTTCTTTCATTCTTTCTTTTTTTCGACTTCTACTAATTATTTCTTTCTACTTTTGCTCCGGTTTATTCTGAGCTGTGTGGATGAAAGGCTTGTGGGGCTGCAGCCAGGAGTCAGTGTTGTGCCTCTGAGGTGGGAGAGCCAACTTCAGGACACTGGCCAGCAAGAGACCTCCCAGCTCCACATAATATCAAACAGCAAAAATCTCCCAGAGATCTCCATCTCAACACTAGCAGCCAACTTCACTCAATGATCAGCAAGCTACAGTGATGGACACCCTATGCCAAACAACTAGCAAGACAGGAACACAACACCACCCATTAGCAGACAGGCTGCCTAAAATCATAATAAGTAAAAAGACACCCCAAAACACACCAACATGTGGACTTGCCCACCAAAAAGCCAAGATCCAGCCTCTCCCACCAGAACACAGACACTTGTCCCCTCCACCAGGAAGCTTACACAACACACGAAAACAACCTTAGCCACTGGAGACAGACACCAAAAACAACAGGAACTATGAACCTGCAGCCTGCAAAAAGGAGACCACAAACACAGTAAGATAAGCAAAATGAGAAGACAGAAAAACAGACAGCAGATGAAGGAGCAAGATAAAAATGCACCAGACCTAAGAAATGAAGAGGAAATAGGCAGTCTACCTGAAAAAGAATTCAGAATAATGATAGTAAAGATGATCCAAAATCTTGGAAATAGAATATACATAATTCAAGAAACATTTAACAAGGACCTAGAAGAACAAAAGATGAAACAAACAATGATGAACAACACAATAAAGGAAATTAAAAATACTGTAAATGGAATCAATAGCACAATAACTGAGGCAGAAGAACGGATAAGTGACCTGGAAGATAAAATAGTGGAAATAACTACTGGAGAGCAGAATAAAGAAAAAAATAATGAAAAGGACTAAGGACAGTCTCAGAGACTTCTGGGACAACATTAAACGCACCAACATTCGAATTATAGAGGTTCTAGAAGAAGAATAGAAAAACAAAGGGACTGAGAAAAATTTTGAACAGATTATAGTTGAAAACTTCCCTAAAATGGGAAAGGAAATAGTTAATCAAGTCCAGGAAGCACAGAGAGTCCCATACGGGATTAATCCAAGGAGAAATACGCCAAGACACATATAAATCAAACGGTCAAAGATTAAACACAAAGAAAATATCTTAAAAGCAGCAAGGGAAAAAAAAACTAATAACACACAAGGGAATCCTCATAAGGTTAACATCTGCACTTTCAGCAGAAACTCTGCAAGCGAGAAGAGACTGGCAGGTGATATTTAAAGTGATGAAGGAGAAAAACCTGCAACCAAGATAACTCTACCCAGCAAGGACCTCATTCAGATTTGATGGAGAAATTAAAACCTTTACAGACAAGCAAAATCTGAGAGAGTTCAGCACCACCAAACCAGCTTTACAACAACTGCTAAAGGAACTACTCTAGGCAAGAAACACAAGAGAAGGAACAGACATACAATAACGAACACAAAACAATTAAGAAAATGGGAATAGGAACATACATGTAGATAGTTACCTTAAATGTAAATGCAATAAATGCTCCCAACAAAAGACACAGATTGGCTGAGTGGATACAAGAACAAGACCCATAAATTTGCTGTCTACGAGAGACCCACTTCAGACCTAGAGACACATACAGACTGAAATTAAGGGGATGGAAAAAGATATTTCATGCAAATGGAAACCAAAAGAAAGTTGGAGTAGCAATTCTCATATCAGACAAAATAGACTTTAAAATAAAGACAATTAGAAGAGACAAAGATGGACACTACATAATGATTAAGCAATTGATCCAGGAAGAAGATATAACAATTGTAAATATTTATGAACCCAACATAGGAGCACATCAATACATAAGGCAAATAATAACAGCCATAAAAAGGAAATCTACAGTAACACATTCATAGTAGGGGACTTCAACAACCCACTTTCACCAATGGACAGATCATCCAAAATGAAAATAAATAAGGAAACACAAGCTTTAAATGATACATTAAACAAGGTGGACGTAATTGATATTTATAGGACATTCCATCCAAAAACAACAGAATACACATTTTTCTCAAGTGCTCATAGAGCATTCTCCAGGATAGGTCTTATCTTGGGTCACAAATCAAGGCTTGATAAATTTACGATAATTGAAAACGTATCAAGTATATTTTCCGACCACAGTGCTATGAGACAAGTTATAAATTACAGGAAAATATCTGTAAAAAATACAAACACATGGAGGCTAAACAATACACTACTTAAAAATGAACTGATCACTGAAGACATCAAAGAGGAAATCAAAAAATACGTGGAAACAAATGACAATGGAGACACGACAACGCAAATTCTATGGGATGCAGCAAAAGCAGTTCTAAGAGGGAAGTTTATAGCAATAAAATACTACCTGAAGAAACAGGAAACATCTCGAATAAACAACCTAACCTTGCACCTAAAGCAATTAGAGAAAGAAGAACAAAAATACCCCAAAGCTAGCAGAAGGAAAGAAATCATAAAAATCAGATCAGAAATAAATGAAAAAGAAATGAAGGAAACAATACCAAAGATCAATAAAATTGAAAGCTGGCTCTTTGAGAAGATAAACAAAATTGATAAGTCATTAGCTAGACTCATCAAGAAAAAAAGAGAGAAGACTGAAATCAATAGAATTAGAAATGAAAAAGGAGAAGTAACAACTGACACTGTACAAATACAAAAGATAATGAGAGATTACTACAAGCAAATCTATGCCAATAAAATGGACAACCTGGAAGAAATGGACAAATTCTTAGAAATACACAACCTGCCAAGACTGAATCAGGAAGAAATAGAAAATATGAACAGACCAATCACAAGCACTGAAATTGAAACTGTGATTAAACATCTTCCAACAAACAAAAGCCCAGGACCAGATGGCTTCACAGGAGAATTCTATCAAATGTTTAGAGAAGAGCTAACACCTATCCTTCTCAAACTCTTCCAAAATATAGCAGAGGGAGGAACACTGCCCAACTCATTCTATGAGGTGACCATCACTCTGATACCAAAACCAGACAAGGATGTCACAAAGAAAGAAAACTACAAGCCAATATCACTGATGAACATAGATGCAAAAATCCTCAACAAAATACTAGCAAACAGAATCCCTCAGCATATCAAACGGATCATACACCATGATCAACTAGGGTTTATTGGAGGAATGCAAGGATTCTTCAATATATGCAAATCAATCAACGTGATACACCATATTAAGAAATTGAACGAGAAAAAACATATGATCATCTCAATAGATGCAGAGAAAGCTTTCAAAAAAATTCAACACCCATTTATGATAAAATCCCTGCAGAAAGAAGGCATAGAGGGAACTTTCCTCAACATAGTAAAGGCCATATATGACAAACCCACAACCAACATTGACCCCAATGGTGAATAACTGAAAGGATTTCCACTTAGATCAGGAAGAAGAGAAGGTTGCCCACT
Organism: Orcinus orca; assembly: GCF_937001465.1. Taxonomy (NCBI): domain Eukaryota; kingdom Metazoa; phylum Chordata; class Mammalia; order Artiodactyla; family Delphinidae; genus Orcinus; species Orcinus orca. The sequence goes on from NC_064580.1 coordinate 76,827,896, forward strand.
CACAGCACTCTTATTCAACATAGTTTTGGAAGTTTTAGCCACAGCAATCAGAGAAGAAAAGGAAATAAAAGGAATTCAAATCAGAAAAGAGGAAGTAAAGCTGTCACTGTTTGCAGATGATATGATACTATACATAGAGATTCCTAAAGATGCTACCAGAAAACTACTAGAGCTAATCAGTGGATTTGGTAAAGTTGCAGGATACAAAATTAATGCATAGAAATCTCTGGCGCTCCTATACAGTAATGATGAAAAATCTGAAAGTGAAATCAAGAAAACACTCCCATTTACCACTGCAACAAAAAGAATAAAATATCTAGGAATAAACCTATGTAAGTAGACAAAAGACCTGTATGCAGAAAATTATGACACTGATGAATGATATTAAAGATGATACAAATAGGTGGAAAGATATACCATGTTCTTGGATTGGAAGAATCAACATTGTGAAAATGACTGTACTACCCAAAGCAATCTACATATTCAATGCAATCCCTATTAAACTACCACTGGCATTTTTCACAGAACTAGAACAAAAAAATTCACAATTTGTATGGAAACAGAGGACCCCGAATAGCCAAAGCAATCTTGAGAATGAAAAACGGAGTGGGAGGAATCAGGCTCCATGATTTCAGGGTATACTACAAAGCTACAGTAATCAATACAGTATGGCACTGGCACGAAAACAGAAATATAGATCAATGGAACAGGGTAGAAAGCCCAGAGATAAACCCACGCACATATGGTCACCTTATCTTTGATAGAGAATGCAGGAATGTACAGTGGAGAAAGGATAGCCTCTTCAATAAGTGGTGCTGGGAAAATTTGACAGGTACATGTAAAAGTATGAGATTAGATCACTTCCTAACACTGTACAGAAAAATAAGGTGAAAATGAATTAAATACCTAAATGTAACATCAGAAACTATCAAACTCTTAGGGGAAAACATAGGCAGAAAACTCTATGACATATATCACAGCAAGATCATTTTTGACCCACCTCCTAGAGAAATGGAAATAAAACCAAAAATAAACAAATGGGACCTAATGAAACTTAAAAGCTTTTTCACAGCAAAAGAATCCGTAAACAAGACCAAAAGACAACCCTCAGAATGGGGGAAAATATTTGTAAATGAAGCAACTGACCAAGGATTATTCTCCAAAATTTATAAGCAGCTCATGCAGCTCAAAAACAGAAACACAAAGAACCCAATCCAAAATGGGCAGAAGAACTAAATAGACGTTTCTCCAAAGAAGATATATAGACTGCCAACAAACACATGAAAGAATGCTCAACATCATTAATCATTAGAGAAATATAAATCAAAACTACAATGAGATATCATCTCACACCAGTCAGAATGGCCATCATCAAAAAATCTAGAAACAATAAATGTTGCAGAGGGTGTGGAGAAAAGGGAACCCTCTTGCACTGTTGGTGGGAATGTAAATTGATACAGCCACTGTGGAGAACACTATGGAGATTCCTTAAAATACTACAAATAGAACTACCATATGACCCAGCAACACCACTACTGAGAAAATATCCTGAGAAAACCATAATTCAAAAAGAGTTATGTATCAAAATGCTCATTGCAGTTCTATTTACAATAGCCCATAGATGGAAACAACCTAAGTGTCCATCATTGGATGAATGGATAAAGAAGATGTGGCACATATATACAATGGAATATTACTCAGAGATTAAAAGAAATGAAATTAAGCTATTTGTAATGAGGTGGATAAACCTGGAGTCTGTCATACAGAGTGAAGTAAGTCAGAAAGAGAAAGACACATACCATATGCTAACATATATATATGGAATTTGAAAAAAAATGTTATGAAGAACATAGTGGTAAGACAGGAATAAAGATACAGACCTACTAGAGAGTGGACTTGAGGTTATGAGGCGGGGGGAAGGATAAGCTGTGACAAAGTGAGAGAGTGGCATGGATATATATACATTACCAAAGGTAAGGTAGATAGCTAGTGGGAAGCAGCCCCATAGCAGAGGGAGATCAGCTTGGTGCTTTGTCACCACCTGGAGGGGTGGGATAGGGAGGGTTGGAGGGAGGGAGATGCAAGAGGGAAGAGATATGGGAACATATGTATATGTATAACTGATTCACTTTGTTATAAAGCAGAAACTAACACACCATTGTAAAGCAATTATACTCCAATAAAGATGTAAAAAAAAAAAAGAGTAAACTTTTGGAGTAGTCAAGATGGCAGAGGAGTAGCAGGACATGGACTTCTTCTCTCCCCACAAATGCATCAAGAATACATCTATGGATGGATCAATTCTCACAGAGCATCAGCTGAACACTAGCAGAGGATCTCAGACACCTAAAAGGACAAGAGTGTTCCCTGTGTGACCGGGTAGGATGAAAGAATGAAGAAGAGAAAAGGAAGAGGAGAGGAAGCAGGAAGGTACCTGAGTCCCTGGAGGGGAGCTTAAGGAGAGTAGTGGTTCCTCTATCCAGGGAAACACCATCACCAGTGTGGAGATCAGTTGGAACAGAAGGGGATCTTTGGGGGCTATCAGAGGAGAACTCAGCAACAGGTCTGTGGCAGGCAGGACAGAGTGAGACCTGCATAGATGGTCTGTGCCACATCCCTGTAAGTCCCATCCTGAGACATGTGTCTGCCAGGGTGGAAGGGGACTGGATGGTGGAATGTGGGATTTAGAGAAGAAGCCCAGGGAGAGGACTTGAGAGGAGATAGTCTGGGGGAACGGGAGTAAGGAAATCCACAACCAGGAATACTTGTTGAGGAAACCTGGGCTGCCATAGAATTGAAGTGCCATTGTTGAGTGACATGTAAGAAACAGAGTTGCCATTGCAGCCTCTCTCCCCACACTCTGACTGCTGCTTCCCCAGGCACTGGAAAGGGCTCCTACCAGGCCAGATTTCTTGTACTCGTGGCCACCGACTCTTCAGCCTGCATTGTCCCCACTGGGGTGAGCTTCCTCATGCCTGTGGCCACTAGCTACACCAAAACCCCATCCCTATGGTCACTGCCTCCTCTGCACCCTGTCTTCACTGTGGGCACACTCATGACCCTGGCCACCACAGCCTCTGTGTCCCCTCCTCACCAGGCAGACTCATGTGCTCTGGGGTAACCTCAGAAGCAGACCCCTGTGGTGGTCCACAAGCAGAGGTGGAGCTGAAACTACAGCTGAGAACCAGGATCCATGTAACTAAGGAAGAAAACCTGAACTCTCTCCTCACAGCTGTGCAAACTATGAATTGACACTACCGTGACCAGCTTTGTAAACTCACCACCTACAGAACATCTGAACTGACAACTAGTGTTCATTCAGCCAAGATGGGTCTAGCTTTAGGAGCTGTAGACTGTGGGCACATAAACATGCAGTTGGGTGAGGCCAGAGTCTGAGCTTCCCCCTAGCACCCACAGTGGGTCCAGATCCATGATTACTGCAATCCTGGGACCTGACTTCAATAGATCTATGCTGGTGGCCTGGTGAAAACAATATCTGAGAGTCACCAGGGCCAACTGCCAGCATACCCACAGTTAAGGCAGGGCCAAGAGCAGTGCCAACAATGGTGTAATCTGAGAGCTCACACAATGGGTGGAAAGTGACACAACAGAGCAAACCCACAGGTGAACAGCTCCAGAAGAGGAATACTCAGTGTCTTCCCACCTAGAGGGAGTGCTCCAATCTGGCCTACCTCACACTGCAGGTCAGAAACACAGCTAAGAAACAGACCTGGGGGTCTGTACTGAAGCAGCTAAGGAGTAGGCCCCACCTCTGACAGAGAAGGGACAACCACAAAGTAAAGGGAAGGCCCTGCTCAATATCCAGTGCAGGCTCTGGTCACCACAACATCAGTCACACCTCCTATCAAGGGGATAAGGACCAACATACACTGAGGAAAGACATGGCAGGCATCTATATTAAAAACAGCACCCACACCAAAAAATATTAAACCCACATAGGCTACACAGGGACATTCCCACATAAAAAGAGCCCTCCAAGACAGTCTGAAGGTCTGGCATCAGGAGGAAGAATCCCCAGATCATTTATTCTTGAAGGCTAGTGAGGCTTGAGTGCAGGAGCTCCACTGGGCTGGGGGGAAAAGACACTCCATTGTGGAGGATTAACACAAGGTCTCACATGTACTGAGACCCATCACAAAGCAGTACCTCCATAGGAACGTGGGCTACTCCTACTTAGGTGTCTTGCAGTGTCTCCTAGGGAGGCAAAGGTCAACTATAGCTTGCTGTGAGGGCAAGGACACAGGTAGTGGAAGCCTGAGGGAATACTGATCAGAGTGAACTTTCCCAGAGGTCCACATTTTGGCACAAAGACCCAGCCGCACCTAATAACATATGGGTTCCAGTGCTGCAAAGCTTCAGGTCAAAAGACCAACAAGCTCCACCCATCAGAAAAAAAGCTGCCTAAAGTCGTACTGAGCTCACAGCCATGGCAAAACACACCATTTGATGTGCATCTGCTCATCAGAAGGACAAGACCCAGCTCTACCCACCAGAGGGCAGGCACCAGTACCTCACACCAGGAAGCCTGCACAAGTGCCTGGGCCAACCTCACCCAACAGGGGGAAGACACAGAAGCAAGAGGAACTATGATCCTGCAGCCTGTGGAAAGGAAACCACAAACACAGAAAGTTAGACAAAAAGAGATGACAGAGAAATATGTTGCAAATGAAGGAAAAAGATAAAACCCCAGAAAAACTACTAAGTGAAGTGGAGTAAGCAATCTACCTGAAAAAGAATTCAGAGTAATGATAGTAAAGATGATCCAAAATCTCGGAAATAGAATGGAGGCACATATTGAGAAGATACAAGAAATATTTAACAAGGAGCTAGAAGATTTAAAGAACAAACAAACATAGATGAACAATACAATAAGTGAAATGAAAAATACCCTAGAAGGAATCAATAGCAGAATAACTGAGGCAGAAGAATGAATAAGTGTTCTGAAAAACAGAGTGGTGGAAATCACTGCTACAGAACAAGTAAAGAAAAAAGAATGAAAAGAAATGAGGACAGTCTCAGAGACCACTGGGACAACAGGAAGTGCACCAACATTCACATTATAGGGGTCCTAGAAGGAGAAGAGAAAGAGAAAGGGCCTGAGAATATATTTGAAGAGATTATAGCTGAAAAGTTACGTAATATGAGAAAAGAAACACTCCCTCAAAATCAGGAAGCTCAGAGAATCTGATACAGGATGAGCCCAAGGAGAAACACACTGAAATACATATTAATCAAACTGAGAAAAATTAAAGAAAAAGTAAATATATTAAAAGCAACAAGGAGAAGCAACAAATAACACATAAAGGAATACCTATAAGGTTATCAGCTGATTTTTCAGCAGAAACTCAGCAGGCCAGAAGGGAGTGGCACAACATATTTCAAGTGATGAAAGGGACAAACCTACAACCAAGACTGCTCTACCCCGCAAGGCTCTCATTCAGGTATGATGGAGAAATCAAAAATTTTAAAGACATGCAAAAGCTGAGAGAATTCAGCACCACTAAACCAGATTTACAACAAATGCTACAGGAACTTATCTAGGAGGGAAAGAAATGAGCAACTTAAAACAATCTTCTACATATATAGACTGCTATGTCAAAACCTAATAGGAACAGCAAACCCAACAACTACAGTAGCTACACACACAAAAATAGAAAAAGCTACCCAAACACAACACTAAAGATGGTCCTCAAATCACAGAGAAGAGAACAAATGAGAATGGGAAGAAAAAAGACCTACAAAAACAAACCCAAAACACTTAAGAAAATGGTAATAGGAACATAGATATTGATAATTACCTTAAATGTAAATGGGTTAAATGCTCCAAACAAAAGACATAGACTGGCTGAATGGATACAAATAGAAGACCCATATATATGCTGCCTATGAGAGTACAATTATACAAGGAACATTCTCCAGGATAAATCACATCTTGGGCCACAAATCAAGCCTCAGTAAATTTAAGAAAATTGAAATCATGTCAAGCAACTTTTTTGACCACAATGGTCTGAGATTAGAAATCAATTACAGAAAAAAAAAACTGTAAAACACACAAACACATTGAGGCTAAGCAGTATGTTACTAAACAACAAACGGATCACTGAAAAAATAAAAGAGGAAATCAAAAAATACATAGACAAATAACAAAAAAACAATGACTCAAAACCTGTAGGATGCCACAAAAAACTTGTAAGAGGGAAGTTTTAGCAATACATTCTTACCTCAAGAAACAAGAAAAATCTCAAATAAACAACCTAACCTTACACCTAAAGCAACTAGAGAAAGAATAACAAGCAAAAGCCAAAGATAGTAGAAAGAAAGAAATCATAAAGATAAGAGCAGAAATAAATAAAATAGAGATGAAAACAATAGCAAATATCAATAAAACTAAAAGCTTGTTCTTTGGAAGATAACCAAAATTGATAAACCTTTAGCCAGACTCATCAAGAAATAAAGGGAGAGGACTCAAATCAATAAAATTAGAAATGGAAAAGAAGAAGTTACAATGGACACCAAAGAAATACAAAGAATCATAAGAGATTACTAAAAACAACTACACACCAATAAAATGGACAACCTAGAAGAAATGGACAAATTCTTAGAAAGGTACAACCTTCTGGGACTGAACCAGAAAGAAATAGAAAAAATGAAGAGACCACTGAAATTTAAACTGTGATTAAAAATCTTCCCACAAACAAAAGTCCAGTACCAGATGGCTTCACAGGTGAGTTCTTCCAAACACTAAGAGAAGAGTTAACACATATCCTTCTGAAATTCTTCCAAAAATTTGCAGAGGGAGGAATATTCCCAAGCTCATTTCATGAGGCCACCATCACCCTGATACCAAAACCAGACAAAGATATCACTAAAAAGAAAATTACAGGACAGTATCCCTGATGAATATAGATGCAAAAGTCCTCAACAAAATACTAGCAAACTGGGCTTCCCTGGTGGCGTGGTGGTTGAGAGTCCGCCCGCCGATGCAGGGGACACGGGTTTGTGCCCCAGTCCGAGGAGATCTCACATGCCATGGAGCAGCTGGGCCCATGAGCCATGGCCGGTGAGCCTGCGTGTCTGGAGCCTGTGCTCCGCAATGGGAGAGGCCACAACAGTGAGAGGTCCACACACTGCAAAAAAAAAAAAAAAACTAACAAACTGAATCCACCAACACACTGAAAGGATCATACACCTTCATCAAGTGGGATTTATCTCAGAGATGCAAGAATTCTTCAATATATGTAAATCAATTAATGTGATACACCACATTAACAAAATGAAAAATAAAAATAATATTATCCTCTTAAAAGACGCAAAAAAGCTTTTGAAAAAATTCAACACCCATTTATTATAAAAGCTCTCCAGATAGTGAGCAAAGAGGGAACATACCTCAACACAATAAAGGCCATATACAACAAAGCCACAGCAAACATCATTCTCAACAAATATCATTCTTTCAAACATCATCATTTCAGTGAAACACTGAAAGAGTTTCCTCTAAGGTCAAGAAAAAGACAAGGATATCCACCCTTGCCACTTTTATTCAACATAGTTTTAGAAGTTCTAGCCATGGCAATCAGAGAAGAAAAAGAAATAAAAGGAACTTAAATTGGAAAAGGAGAAGTAAAACTGTCACTCTTTTCAGATGACATGATACTATACACAGAAAATCCTAAAGATGCTACCAGAAACACTAGAGCTCATCAATGAATTTGGTAAACTTGCAGGATACAAAGTTAATACACAGATATCTAACACATTCCTATACACCAACAATGAAAGATTAGTAAGAGAAAGTAAAGAAACAGTCCCATTTATAATTGCATCTCAAGAATCAAATATGGAGAATTGCCTGGTGGTCCAGTGGTTAGGAATCCATGCTTCCACTGCTGAGGGTGCAGGTTTGATCACTGGTCAGGGAATTAAGATCCTGTAAGCTGTGTGGTGTGACCAAAAAGCAAACAAAAAGAATAAAATACCTAGGAATAAACCTACATGAGGAGGTAACAGACCTGTACTCAGAAAACTAGAAGACACTGATGAAATAAATTAAAGATGACATAAACAGATGAAGAGATATACCATGTTCTTGGATTGGAAGAATCAATATTGTGAAAATGACTATACTACCTAAAGCAATCTACAGATTCAATGCAATCCCTATCAAATTACCCATAGCATTTTTCACAGAATTAGAAGTAAAAATTTTACAATTTGTATGGAAAAACAAAAGATCCCAAATAACAAAAGCAATCATGAGAAAAACAACAGACACAGAATAATAAGGCTCCCAGGTTTCAGACTGTACTGCAAAGCTACAGTTATCAAAACAGTATCATACTGGAACAAAAAAGCAATACAGATCAGTGGAATAGAATAGAAAGTCTAGAGATAAATCCATGCACCTATGGTCAGATAATCTATGACAAAAGAGGCAAGAATATACAATGGAGAAGACAGTCTCTACAGTATGTGGTGCTGAGAAAACTGGAGAGCTACATATAAAGTAATGAATTAGAACATTCTCTAACACCATATGTAAAAATAAACTCAAATGGATTAAAGACCTAAATGTAAGACCAAATACTATAAAGCTCTTAGAGGAAAAGTTAGGCAGAACACTATTTGCCATAAATCACAGCAAGATCTTTTTTGATGCACCTCCTGAAAATAAAAACAAAAATAAACAAATGGGACCTAATTAAACTTAAAAGCTTTTGCCTAGCAAAGGAAACCTTAGACAAAGCAAAAAGACAACCCACAGAATGGGAGAAAATATTTGAAAATGAAGGAACTGTCGAGATTAATCTCCAGAATACACAAACATTTCATGCAGCTCAATTTCAAAAAAATAAACAACCCAATCAAAAAAATGGGCAGAAGATCTAAATAGACATTTCTCCAAAGAAGACATACAGTTGGCCAAAAAGCACATGAAAAGATGCTCAACATCACTACTTAGTAGAGAAATGCAAATCAAAACTACAATGAAGTATCACCTCACACCGGTCAGAATGGTCATCATCAAAATATCTACAAACAGTAAATGTTGGAGAGGGTGTGGAGAAAAGGTAACCCTCCTATGCTGTTGGTACGAACATAAGTTGGTACAGCCACTATGGAGAACAGTATCGAGGTTCCTTGAAAAACTCATAATATGAGCTACCATATGATCCAGCTACCATATGATCCAGCTACCATATGATCCAGAGCTACCATATGATCCAGCCAAACTCATAATATGAGCTACCATATGATCCAGCTACCATATGATTCAGCTACCATATGATCCAGAGCTACCATATGATCCAGCCATCTCACTCCTGGGTATATAACTGGAGAAAACCATAATTTGAAAAGATATATGTTCCCCAATATTCATTGCAGTATTATATACAGTAGCCAGTACATGGAAGCAACCTAAATGTCCATACATGGAGGAATGGATAAAGAAGTTGTGGTACCAAAAAAAAAAAAAAAAAAAAAAAAGATGTGGTACATATATACAAAGGAATATTACTTACCCATAAAAAAGAATGAAATAATGCCATTTGCAGTGAAATGTATGGACCTAGATATTGTCATACTGAGTGAAGTAAGTCAGAGAAAGACAAATATTATATCACTTACTTATGGAATCTAAACAAAATGGTACAAATGAACTTATTTATAAAACACAGAGTCACAGATGTAGTAAACAAACGTAGGATTTCCAAGCGGGAAAGTGGGGTATACATTGGGATGTTTGTATTGACATATACACACTACTGTATATAAAATATATAACTAATAACAACCTACTGTATAACACAGGGAATCCTACTCAATATTCTGTAATGAACTATATGGGAAAATAATCTAAGAAAGAGTGGATATATGTATACTTATAACTGATTCACTTTGCTGTACAGCAGAAAAAAACACATCATTGTAAATCAATTATACTTTAATAAAAATTAATTTTAAAAGAAGAATAAGGCTCAAAGCACAGGGATCTTTGAGGGGAGGACTGATGCCACCCATAAAATTATTATAGGGAAGAGAATAGTGTAGTTGCAGATATTATAATTAGCAACAGGAATTAGAAGATCATTTTAATTTTTTTTTTCTGTAAAGTAGCAGATAGAACATATGATGAGAGAAAAAAGAAAGTCATGAATTTCAGGGTAAGGTAAATTTCATCTGTTAAATACTAAATCATAATGAAAATGTAATGACTGCAAGGCATATTCTAAACTCATTTATATGTATTAAATTATTTAATTTTCACAAGGACCCTTTGAGTCAGGAACTCTTACTATAATTATATTATCGATGACAAAACAGAGTCACAATAACTTCCTAAATTTATTCAGATAATAAAGGGTAAGGCTGAGATTTAAATTCAGGCCTTGGAATTCACCCCCTTTCAATTATATTATATGATTTCTTAAGATTGACCAGGCCATGAAAGGAATTTTAGGAGATAGAGAATATTTTGTTTCATTCACATCTTTGCCAAACATGTATAAGATTCCCAGAATGATAGCTTTCATTCAAAATTATGAAAATTCAGTGACATCATACATGGTATTCAAGCCTATGATATGCTTTTCTCTATCTCTTCCTCCTTATACCCTATCTTCCAGCATGTAAACTTTAATACAAACAAAAATGAATTAAAGGGAGAACCTTCAAGATGGTAGAGGAATAAGATGTGGAGATCATCTTCTTCCCCAAAAATACATGAAAAATACATTTACATGTGGAACAACTACAGAAAACCTACTGAACACTCGCAGAAGGCTTCAGACTTTGCAAAAGGCAAGAAACTCCCCATGTACCTGGTTAGGGAAAAAGGAAAAACTGAGACAAAAGAATAGGGATAGGACCTGAAGGTCTGGGAGGGAGGTGTGAAGTAGGAAAAGCTTCCACACACTAGGAAGACCCTTCACTGGCAGAAAGGGGAGGTGAGAGAGGGAGAAGCTTCAGAGTCAGGGAGGAGAGCACAGAAACAAGGGTGCAGAGGGCAAAGCAGAGAGATTCCCATACAGAGGATCCATGGTGACCAGCATTCACCAGCTTGAGAGGCTTGTCTGCTCACCCAGCAGGGTGGGTGGGACCTGGGAGCTGAGGCTCAGGCTTTGGAGGTCACATCCCAGGGAGAGGACTGGGATTGGTTATGTGAACACAGCATGAAGTGGGGTAATGCACCACAGCTAGCTGGGAGGGAGTCCTGGGAAAACTCTGGACCTCCCTAAGAAGGAAGAGACAATTCTTTCAGTATGCACGAGGGGAGGGGAATCTTTTACAGTGTGCCCACAATAGGCAGAACACCACCTAAGCAAGCTCCAGAGGCAGGCATGAGCCACGACTATCAGATCGGACCACAGAGATGGGCATGAAATGCTAACACTGTTGCTGCTTCCACCAAGAATCCTGTGTGCAAACACAGGTCACTATCCATGTGCCACCCAACTGCCCCACAAGCCTGTGCAGCCTGCCACAACCAGGGTCCCGTGAACCAGAGATAAATTCCCTGGGAGAACACATGGCATACCTCAGGGTATTGCAATGTTATATGGGTCTCTGCTGCCACAGGCTCACCTCACATTACAATTATGACTACTGTACCCCTCCCTCACCTCGCATGAGTGAGCAAGAGATCTCTAACCAGCTGCTGCTTTAAACTCCTCCTGTCTGGGCAGGGGACAGATGCCTGAGGGCGACCTACAAACAGAGGCTGGGCCAGAACCAAAGCTTAACCCTAGGACCTGTGTAAACAAAGAAGAGTAAAGAATTTTCTCTGTGTAGCCTCAGGAGCAGCAGATTAAATCCCCACAATCAAATTGATGTACCCTGCATCTGTGGAATAACTGAATAGACAACAAATGTTCCCAAAATTCAGGTCGTGGACTTTGAGATCCCCTGTAAACTTGGGGTTTGCTGTCTATGACTAATTTGGTTCTGATTTTTATGTATATCTTAGTTTAGTTTTAAACTCTTGTTATTATTGGTGGATGTGTTTATTGGTTTGGTTGCTCTCTTATTTATTTAATTTTTATTTTAATATTTTTCTATTAATATTATTATTTTCATTCTTTTTTTCTCAATTTCCTTCTAAGCCATTTGGCTGACAGGGCCTGGTTGCTCTGGCCTGGTGTCAGGCCTGAGACTCTGAGGTGGGAGAGCTGAGTTCAGAACATTGCATGACCAGAGACCTCCCAGCTCCATGTAATATCAAATGGCAGGAGATCTCCCAGAGATCTCTATCTGAATGCTAAGTCCAGGCTCCACCCAAAGGCCAGGAAGCTCCAGTGCTGGAAGCCCCATGCCAAACAACTAACAGGGAAGGAACACATACCCACCCATTAGAAGAGAGGCTGTCTAAATCATACTAAGTTCACAGACACGACTAAACACACCACCCAAGGTGACTCTGCCCACCAGAAAGAAATAATCCAGCCCTCCCCCACCCAGAACACAGGCACCAGGCCCCTCCACCAGAAAGCCTACACAAGCCACTGAACCAACCTCAACCACTGGGGGCAGACACCAAAATCAATGGGAACTACAAACGTCCAGCCTGCAAAAAGGAGAATACAAACACAGTAAGATAAAAAAAAAATGAGAAAACAGAGAAACATGCAGATGAATAAGTAAGGTAAAAATCCAACTGACCAAACAAATGAAGAAGAAATAGGCAGTTGACCTGAAAAAGAATTCAGAGTAATGATAGTAAAGATGATCCAAAATCTTGGAAATAGAATGGATAAAATACAAGAAACTTTTAACAAGGACTTAGAAGACCTAAAGAGCAAACAAACAATGATGACCAAAAAAAATAAATGAAATTAAAAATTCTCTAGAAGGAATCAATAGCAGAATAACTGCAGCAGAAGGATGGATAAGTGATCTAGAAGATAAACACGTGGAAATAACTACCACAGAGCAGAATAAAAAAAAAGATTGAAAAGAATTGAGGACAGTCTCAGAGACTTCTGGGACAACATTAAATGCACCAACATTCGAATTACAGAGGTTCCAGAAGAAGAGAGAAAAAGAAAGGGACTGAGAAAAATATTTGAAGAGATTACAGTTGAAAACTTCCTAACATAGGAAAGGAAATAGTCTATCAAGTCCAGGAAACACAGAGAGTCCCATTCAGGATAAATCCATGGAGAAACATGCTGAAACACATATTAATCAAATTACCAAAATTAAATACAAGGAAAAAAATATTGAAAGCAGGAAGGGAAAAGCTACAAATAACATACAAGGGAATCCCCATAAGGTTAACAGCACATCTTTCAGCAGAAAAGCCGCAAGCCGGAAGGGAGGGGCAGGACACATTTAAAGTGATGAAAGGGAAAAACCTACAAAAAAGATTACTCTACCCAGCAAGGATCTCATTCAGATTTCATGGAGAAATTAAAATATTTATGGACAAGCAAAAGTTAAGAGAATTTAGCAACACCAAAGCAGCCTTTCAACAAATGCTAAAGGAACTTCTCTAGGCAAGAAACACAAGAGAAGGAAACACATCCAAAACAATTAAGAACATGATAATAGGAACATACATATAAATAATTACCTTAAATATAATGGATTAAATGCTCCAAAAAAATGACATAGACTGGCTGAATGGATTCAAAAACAAATCCTGTATATATGCTGTCTACATGAGGCCAACTTCAGACCTAGGGATACATACAGACTGAAAGTAAGGACATGGAGAAAGATATTCCATGCAAATGGAAATCAAAAGAAAACTGGAGTAGGAATTCTCGTATCAGACAAAATAGGCTTTAAAATAAAGACAATTACAAGAGACAAAGAAGGACACTACATGATTGTCAAGAGATCATTTCAGGAAGAGGATATAACAATTATAAATATATATTCAACCAAACTAGGAGACCTTCAATATATAAGGCAAATGGTAACAGCCTAAAAAGTGAAATTGAGAGTAACACAATAAGAGTAGGAGACTTTAACACCCCACTTACACTGATGGACAGATCACCCAAAATGAAAATAAATAAGGAAACACAAGCTTAAATGACACATTAGACAAGATAGACTTAATTGATATTTATAGGGCATTTCTTCCTAAAACCACAGGATACATTTTCTTCTCAAGTGCTCATGGAATATTCTCCAGGATAGATTATGTCTTGGGTCACAAATCAAGCCTCGGTAAATTTAAGAAAATTCCAATTGTTTCACGTACCTTTTCCAAGCACAACGATATGAGGCTATATATCAATTACAGGAAAAGAACTGTAAAAAAACAAAAAACAATGGAGGCTAAACCATTCTCTACTAAATAACCAAGAGATCACTGAAGAAACCAAAGAGGAAATCAAAAAAAATACCTAGAAACAGATGACAATGAAAACGTGATGAACAAAAACCTATGGGATGCAGCAAAAGCAGTTCTAAGAGGGAAATTTATAGCAATGCAATCGTACCTCAAGAAACAAGAAATGCCTCAAATAAACAATCTAAATTTACACTAAAATCAATTAGAGAAAGAAGAACAAGAAAAGCCAAAGCTAGCAGAAGGAAAGAAATCATAAATACCAGATAAGAAATCAATGAAAACTAAATTAAGGAAACAATAACAAAGATCAATAAAAGAAAAGCTGGTTCTTCAAGAAGGTAAGCAAAAGTGATAAACCATTACCCAGACACATCAAGGAAAAAAGAGAGAAGACTCAAATCAAAAGAATTAGAAATGAAAAAGGAGAAGTTACAACTGACACTGCAGAAGTACATAGGATCATGAGAGATTACTGAAAGAAATTATATACCAATAAAATGGACAAGCTCGAAGAAATGGAAAAATTCCTACAAAAGCACAAACATCCGAGACTGAACCAGGAACAAATAGAAAATATAAGCATACCAATATCAACCACAGAAATTGAAAATGTGATTCGAATTTTTTCAACAAACAAAAGCCCAGGACCAGGTGGGTTCATAGGCAAATTCTATCAAACATTTAGTGAAGAGGTAACACCTATCCTTCTCAAACTCTTCCAAAATATAGCAGAGGGAGGAAAACTCCCAAACACATTTTATGAGACCACCAACACGCTGACACCAAAACCAGACAAAGATGTCACAAAGAATGAAAACTACAGGCCAATATCACTGATGAACTTACATGCAAAAATCATCAACAAAATGCTAGCAAACAGAAACCAACAGCACATTAAAAGAATCATACACCGTGATCAAGTGGACTTTATCCCAGGAATGCAAGGATTCTATAATATATGGAAATCAAACAATGTGATACAACATATTAACAAAGTGAAGGATAAAAACCGTATGATAATCTCGATAGATGCAGAAAAATCTTTTGAGAAAATTCAACACATATTCATGATAAAAACTCTCCAGAAACAAGGCATAGAGTGAACCTACATCAACATAATAAAGGCCATATATGACAAACCCACAGCAAACATCAATCTCAATGTTGAAAAACTGAAACCATCTCCTATATGATAAGGAACAGGACAAGGTTGCCCACTCTCACCACTATTATTAAACAGAGTTTTGGAATATTAAGACAAGACAATCAGAGGAAAAAGAAATAAAATAAATGCAAATCAGAAAAGAAGTACAATTGTCACTCTTTGCAGATGACATGATATTATACATAGAGAATCCTAAAAATGCTACCAGAAAACTACTACAGCTAATTGATAAATTTGGTAAACTAGCAGGATACAAAATTAATGCACAGAAATCACTTGTGTTCCTATACACTAATGATGAAAAATCTGAAAGAGAAAGTAAGGAAATAATCCCATTGACCATTGCAACATAAAGAATAAAATACCTAGAAATAAACCTACCTAGGGAGACAAAAGACTGTATGCAGCAAACTATAAGACACTGATGAAAGAAATAAAAGATGATACAAACAGATGGACAGATATACCATGTTCTTGGATTGGAAGAATCAACACTGTGAAAATGACTGTACTACCCAAAGCAATCTACAGATTCAATACAATCCCTATCAATCTACCAAGGGCATTTTTCACAGAACTAGAACAAAAAGTTTCACAATTTGTATGGAAACACAAAAGACCCTGAATAGCCAAAGCAATCTTGAGAAAGAAAAACGTCACTGGATGAATAAGGCTCCTGACTTCAGACTATACTACAAAGCCACAGTAATCAAGACAGAACAGTACTGGCACAAATCCAGAAATATAGATCAATGGAACAGGAGAGGAAGCCCAGAGGTAAACACACGCACATATGGTCACCTTATCTTTGATAAAGGAGTCAAGAATATACAATGGAGAAAAGGCAGCCTCTTCAAGAAGTGGTGCTGTGGAAACTGGACAGCTACTAATAAAAGAATGAAATTAGAACACTCCCTAACACCATACAAAGTAATAAACTCAAAATGAATTAATATAAAAGTAAGGCTGGACACTATAAAACTCTTAGAGGAAAACATAGGCAGAGCACTCTGTGACATAAATCATAGCAAGATCCTTTTTGACCCCCCCTCCTAAAGAAATGGAAATAAAAACAAAAATTAAAAAATGGGACCTAATGAAACTTAAAAGCTTTTGCACAGCAAAGGAAATGAGAAACAAGATGAAAAGACAACCCTCAAAATGGGAGAAAATATTCTCAAATGAAGCAATTGAGAGTTGATTAATCTCCAAAATATATAAGCAGCTCCTGCAGCTCAATATCAAAAAACAAACAACCCAACAGTAAAATGGGCAGAAGTCCAAAATAGACATTTCCCCCAGGAAGACATATAGATATCCAACAAACACATGAAAAGATGCTAACATCACTAATTATTAGATAAATGTAAATCATAACCACAATGAGGTATCACCTCACACCAGTCAGAATGGCCATCATCAAAAAATCTGCAAGCAAATGCTGGAGAGGGCATGGAGAAAAGGGAACTCTCTTGCACTTTTGGTGGGAATGTAAATTGATACAGCCAATATGGAGAACAGTATGGAGCTTCCTTAAAAAGCTAAAAATAGAACTTCCATATGACCCACCAATCCCACTACTGGGCATATACCCTGAGAAAACCATAATCCAAAGAGTCATGTATCACAATGTTCATTGCAGCCCTATTTACAATAGCTGGGACATGGAAGCAACTTAAGTGTCCATCAACAGATGAATGGGTAAAGAAGATTTGGCACATATATACAATGGAATATTACTCAGCCATAAAAAGAAAGGAAACTGAGTTATTTGTAATGAGGTGAATGGAGCTAGTGTGTCATGCAGCGTGAAGTATGTCAAAAAGAGAAAAACAAATGCTGAATGCTAACACATATATATGGAATCTAAAAGAGAAAAAAAAAAGGTTCTGATGAACCTAGGGGTAGGACTGGAATAATCCTCAGATGTACAGAATGGACTTGAGGACATGGGGAGGGCCAAGAGTAAGCTGGGATGAAGTGAGAGAGTAGCATTGACATATGTACACTACCAAATATAAAATAGATAGCTAGGGGGAAGCAGCTACATAGCACAGAGAGATCAACTCAGTGCTTTATGACCACCTAGAGGGGTGGGATAGGGAGGTTGGGAGAGAGGTACAAGAGGGAGGGTATATGGTGATATATGTATACAATAGTTGATTCACAGCAGAAAGTAACAGAACACTGTAAAGCAATTGTACGCTAATAACGATGTTAAAAAGAAAAGATAAAAACTACTATGTATAAAATATATAGGCAACAAGGATATATTGTATAGCACAGGGAACTACAGCCATTATTGTGTAATAACACTTACTGGAGTATAACCTGTAGAAATACTGAATCAGTAAGCTGTACACCTGAACCTAATATAATAAATCAAACATGCTTCGGTGGAAAATTTAATGAAAAATAAATAACTGCATAGAGCTTGAATCTCAAAACATTATGCTGAGTGAAGGAATCTAATGTAAAAGAGAACACACAATATGCTTCAATTTATATGAAACTCTAGAATGGGACAAATAATCTATGTTATAAAACAAAGAAACAAAAACACAATCAGTTGTTGCTTCTGGTATGGGGTGGGAATGTGTACAGGGAGTGAGAGCATTGAGAGAACATTTTTGGGGTCCCAGTGATGTTCTATATCTCATAAGGGGATTGTATTACACAAGTATATATGTTAGGCAAAATCATCAATGGTAGACCGAATATTTGTACATTTTATTATATGTTTAAAAGGAAAAAATGTAAACAAATATTGAACTCTGAATAGTAATGAAAATGCTGAAGTATTAAAGGGGAAAGAAAAGAACTGCCTCTCTTGGAGTTGTCATGTTCAGTGGAGGTTCAAGTCACCAACACAAGTCCTGGGGTGTAGCCAGTGCTGTTCAGCTGACCACATGTCTGGAGACATCGTGAAATACACTGGTTGTCATGGAAAACAGGTAATATTCACACTCTTTTGATTTGAAAGAGCTGACAGCAAAGGTGACTTCTGGATTTTAGCCAGGAAGTGCCAGTGTGGTTCCCTGTGATTATCAAGGAAAAATCAGCTCATTCTGGTTGGATTGATTAATGTCAATGCATTCTGAAATTTAAATAAACCATGTTTTTACTCCTTTACTTTATTTACATTAGTTCTTTTGTAAATTTAAAACAACCAAAGAAGTTGAACTTAATGAATGCATGTTGTTTCTCTAAGACGTATAGTCTAGACCTCAAGGTCTGGGTCAGAGTGAGAAGAGTAAGACAGGGTCCTGAAACTGCAGCCCTGGATCCTGTATCTATTTAAAATATTATGTTCTTCATTGTGAATTTTATTTTTTTTTAATATTTTTTCACATCTTTATTAGAGTACAATTTCTTTACAATTGTGTGTCAGTTTCTGCTTTATAACAAAGTGAATCAGTTATACATATACATATGTCCCCATATCTCTTCCCTCTTGCATCTCCCTTCCTTCCACACTCCCTAACCCACCCATCTACGTGGTCACAAAGCACCGAGCTGATCTCTCTATGCTATGCAGCTACTTCCCACTAGCTATCTATTTTATGTTTGGTAGTGTATATATGTCCATGCCACTCTCTCACTTTGTCCCAGCTTACCCTTCTCCCTCTCCATATCGTCAAGTCCATTCTCTAGTAGGTCTGCATCATTATTCCCAGCTTGCCCCACTGTTCTTCTGACTATTTTCTTTTTAAATTCCATATATATGTGTAAGCATACCATATATGTTTTTCTCATTCTGACTTACTTCACTCTGTATGACAGTCTCTAGGTCCATCCACCTCACTACAAATAGCTCAGTTTTGTTCCTTTTTATGGCTGAGTATTAACCTATTGTATATATGTGACACATCTACTTTATCCATTCATCTGTCGATGGACACTTAGGCTGCTTCCATGACCTGGATATTGTAAGTAGAGCTGCAATGTACATTTTGGTGCATGACTGTTTTTGAATTATCGTTTTCTCAGGGTATATGCCCAGTCGTGGGATTTCTGGGTCATATGGTAGTTCAATTTCTAGTTTTTTAAGGAAACTCCATACTGTTCTCTAAAGTGGCTGTATCAATTTACATTCCCACCAAAAGTGCAAGAGGGTTCCATTTTCCCCACACTCTCTTTAGCATTTATTGTTAGTAGATTTTTTAAACATCTTTATAGGAGTATAATTGCTTTACAGTGGTGTGTTAGTTTTTGCTTTGTAACAAAGTGAATCAGTTATACATATACACTTGTGCCCATATCTCTTCCCTCTTGCATCTCCAGCCCTCCAACCCTCTCTATCCCACCCTTCTTAGGTGGTCACAAACCGCCTAGCTGATCTCCCTGTGCTACGCGGCTGCTTCCCACTAGCTATCTATTTTACGTTTGGTAGTGTATATATATCGATGTCACTCTCTCACTTTGTCCCAGCTTACCCTTCCCCCTCCCCATATCCTCAAGTCCATGCACTAGTAGGTCTCTATCTTTATTCCCGTCTTATCCCCAGGTAATTCATGACCTTTTTTTTCTTTTTTCTTAGATTCCATATATATGTGTTAGCATACAGTATTTGTTTTTCTCTTTCTTACTTACTTCACTCTGTATGACAGACTCTAGGTCCAACCACCTCACTACAAATAACTCAGTTTCATTTCTTTTTATGGCTGAGAAATATGGCATTGTATATATGTGCCACAGCTTCTTTTCCATTCATCTGTTGATGGACACTTAGGTTGCTTCCATGTCCTGGCTATAGTAAATAGAGCTGCAATGAACATTTTGGTACATGACTCTTTTTGAATTATGGTTTTCTCAGGGTATTTGCCCAATAGTGGGATTGCTGGGTCGTATGTTAGTTCTATTTGTAGCTTTATAAGGAACCTCCATACTGTTCTCTATAGTGGCTGTATCAATTTACATTCCCACCAATAGTACAAGAGTGTTCCCTTTTCTCCACACCCTCTCCAGCTTTTACTGTATCTAGATTTTTTCATGATGGTCATTCTGACCTGTGTGAGATGATATTTCATTTTAGTTTTGATTTGCATTTCTCTAATGATTAAGGATATTGAGCATTCTTTCATGTGTTTGTTGGCAATCTGTATATCTTCTTGGAAGAAATGTCCATTTAGGTCTTCTGTCCCTTTTTGGATTGGGTTGTTTGACTTTATTGTTTTTGCACTGCATGAGCTGCTTGTAAATTTTGGAGATTAATCCTTTGTCAGTTGCTTCATTTGCAAATATTTTCACCCATTCTCAGGGTTCTCTTTGGCTGTTGTTTATGGTTTCCTTTGCTGTGAAAAAGCTTTGAAGTTTCATTAAGTCTCATTTGTTTATTTTTGTTTTTATTTCCATTTCTCTAGGAGGTGGGTCAAAAAGGATCTTGCTGTAATATATGACATAGAGTGTTCTGCCTATGTTTCCCTCTAAGAGTTTGATAGTGTCTGGCCTTACATTTATGTCTTTAATCCATTTTGATTTTATTTTT
This sequence comes from Orcinus orca, assembly GCF_937001465.1. Taxonomy (NCBI): domain Eukaryota; kingdom Metazoa; phylum Chordata; class Mammalia; order Artiodactyla; family Delphinidae; genus Orcinus; species Orcinus orca. The sequence goes on from NC_064580.1 coordinate 76,848,872, forward strand.
CTGTATGGTGTTAGAGAGTGTTCTAATTACATACTTTGACATGTACCTGTCCAGTTTTCCCAGCATCACTTATTGAAGAGGCTGTCTTTTCTCCACTGTATATTCTTGCCTCCTTTATCAAAGATAAGGTGACCATATGCATGTGGATTTATTTCTGGGTTTCTATCCTGTTCCATTGATCTATATTTCTGCTTTTGTGCAGTACCATACTGTCTTGATAACTGTAGCTTTTTAGTATAGTCTGAAATCAGGGAGCCTGATTCCTCCCCCTCCATTTTTCGTTCTCAAGATTGCTTTGGGTATTTAGGGTCTTTTGTGTTTCCATATAAATTATGAAATTTTTTGTTCTAGTTCTGTGAAAAATGTCAGTGGTCATTTGATAGAGATTGCAGTGAATCTATAGATTGCTTTTGGTAGTAGAGTCATTTTCACAATGTTGATTCTTCCAATCCAAGATCATGGTGTATCCCTCCATCTATTTGTATCATCTTTACTTTCTTTCATCCGTTTCTTATAATTTTCTGCATACAGGTCTTTTCTCTCTTTAAGTAAGTTTTTTCCTAGATATTTTATTCTTTCTGCTGTAATGGTAGATGGGAGTGTTTTCTTAATTTCACTTTCAGATTTTTCATTACTAGTTTATAAGAATGTCAGAGATTTCTGGGCATTAATTTTGTATCCTGATCCTTTACCAAATTCATTAATTAGATCTAGTAATTTTCTGGTAGCATCTTTAGGATTCTCTAGGTATACTATCCTATCATCTGCAAACAGTGACAGCTTTCCTTCTTGTTTTCTGATTTGGATTCCTTTCATTTCCTTTTCTTCTCTGATTGCTGTGGCTAAAACTTCCAAAACTGTGTTGAGTAAGAGTGGTGAGAATGGGCAAACTTGTCTTGTTCCTGATCTTAGTGGAAATGATTTCATTTTTTCACCAATGAGGACAATGTTGGCTGAGGCTTTGTCGTATATGGCCTTCATTATGTTGAGGAATGTTCCCTCTATGCCTAATTTCTGTAGGGTTTTTATCATAACTTGGTGTTGAATTTTGTCGAAAGTTTTTGTTGCATCTACTGAGATGATCATATGGTTTTTATCCTTCAATTTGTTAATATGGTGTTTCATGTTGATTGATTTCCATATATTGAAGAATCCTTGCATTCCTGGGATAAACCCCACTTGATCATAATGTATGATACTTTTAATGTGCTGTTGGTTTCTGTTTGCTAGTATTTTGCTGAGGATTTTTGCATCTATATTCATCAGTGATATTGACCTGTAGTTTCCTTTCTTTGTGACATCTTTGTCTGGTTTTGGTATCAGGGTGATGGTGGCTTCATAGAATGAGTTTGGGAGTGTTCCTCCCTTTGCTATATTTTGGAAGAGTTTGAGAAGGATAGGTGTTAGCTCTTCTCTAAATGTTTGATAAAATTCACCTGTGAAACCATCTTGTCCTGGTCTTTTTTTGGTTGGAAGAATTTTAATCACAGTTTCAATTTCAGTGCTTGTGATTGGTCTGTTCATATTTTCTATTTCTTCCTGGTTCAGCCTCAGCAGGTTGTGCATTTCTAAGAATTTGTCCACTTCCTAAAGGTTGTCCATTTCAGTGGCATAGAGTTGCTTTTATTAATCTCTCATGATCCTTTGTATTTCTGCCACGTCAGTTGTTCCTTCTCGTTTTTCATTTCAATTCTATTAATTTGAGTCTTCTCCCTTTTTTTCTTGATGAGTCTGGCTAATGGTTTATCAATTTTGTTTATCTTCTCAAAGAACCAGTTTTAGTTTTTTTGATATTTGATATTGTTTCCTTCATTTCTGTTTCATTTATTTCTGATTGGATATTTATGATTTCTTTTCTTATCCTAATTTTGGGTTTTCTTTATTCTTCTTTCTCTAATTGATTTAAGTGAAAAGCTAGGTTGTTTATTTGAGATGTTTCCTATTTCTTAAGGTAAGATTGCGTTGCTATAAACTTCCCTCGTAGAACTGCTTTTGCTGCATCTCATAGGTTGTGGGTTGTCGTGTCTCCATTGTCATTTGTTTCTAGGATTTTTTTTTTTTAGTTTATTATATTTTCCTTTATTTTTTTATTTTTTAACATCTTTTTTGGAGTATAATTGCTTTACAATGGTCTGTTAGTTTCTGCTTTATAACAAAGTGAATCAGCTATACATATACATATATCCCCATATCTCCTCCTTCTTGCGTCTCCCTGCCACCCTCCCTATCCCACCCCTCTAGGTGGTCAAAAAGCACTGAGCTGATCTCCCTGTGCTATGTGGCTGCTTCCCACTATAGTTTATTTTTGAAAATTTTATAACTGCCCTAGTATAGAGCACAAGTTTATTAAACTTCTTTCTCTTTGAAGGTATGTATTCACTTGGTTTTATTTTTAAAAACTTTGCTTAGTTTTAAATATAAAATACACAATATAAAATTTACCATCTTAGACATTTTTAAGGGTAGAGTTAAGTAGGGTTAAATATATTCACAATGTTGTGCAACCCGTCTCCAGAACTGTATTATCTTGCAAAACTGAAACTCTATACTCATTAAACACTAGCTCCACATCCTCTCCTTCTTCCAGTGGAAACTACCGTTCTTTCTGTTTTTATGAATTTGAGTAGGTACCTCATGTAAGTGGAATCCTACAGTATTTGCCTTTTTGTGTCTGGATTATTTCACTTAACATAATGTCCTCAGAGTTTGTCCCCGAGGTTGTAGTATGTGTCAGAATTTCCTTCCATTTTAAGGCTAAATAATAATTCATTTGTATGTATATGACACCTTTTGTTCATTCATCCATCCATACATCAACATATGTTTGGGTTACTTCTCCCTATTGGTTATTTTTTTTTAACATCTTTATTGCGGTATAATTGCTTTACAATGGTGTGTTAGTTTCTGCTTTATAACAAAGTGACTCAGTTATACATATACATATGTTCCCATATCTCTTCCCTCTTGCATCTCCCTCCCTCCCACCCTCCCTATCCCACCCCTCCAGGCAATCACAAAGCAGTGAGCTGATATCCCTGTGCTATGCAGCTGCTTCCCACTAGCTATCTACCTTAAGTTTGGTAGTGTATATATGTCCATGCCTCTCTCTTGCTTTGTCACAGTTCACCCTTCCCCCTCCCCATATCCTCAAGTCCGTTCTCCAGTAGGTCTGTGTGTTTATTCCTGTCTTACCCCTAGGTTCTTCATGACATTTTTTTTCTTAAATTCCATATATATGTGTTAGCATACGGTATTCATCTTTCTCTTTATGACTTACTTCACTCTGTATAACAGACTCGAGGTCTATCCACCTCATTACAAATAGCTCAATTTCGTTTCTTTTTATGGCTGAGTAATATTCCATTGTATATATGTGCCATATCTTCTTTATCCATTCATCCAAATGATGGGCAATTAGGTTGTTTCCATCTCCGGGCTATTTTAAATAGAGTTGCAGTGAACATTTTGACACAAGACGCTTTTTCAATTATGGTTTTCTCAGGGTATATGCCCAGTAGTGGAATTGCTGGGTCACGTGGTAGTTCTATTTGTAGTTTCTTAAGGAACCTCCATAGTGTTCTCCATAGTGGGTGTACCAATTCACATTCCCACCAGCAGTGCAGGAGTGTGCCCTTTTCTCCACACCCTCACCAGCATTTATTGTTTCTAGATTTTTTGATGGTGGCCATTCTGACTGGTGTGAGATGATATCTCATTGTAGTTTTGATTTGCATTTCCTAAATGATTAGTGCTGTTGAGCACTCTTTCATGTATTTTTTGGCAGTCTGTATATCTTTGGAGAAATGTCTATTTAGGTCTTCTGCCCATTTTTGGATTTGGTTGTTTGCTGTTTTGTTATTGAGCTGCATGAGCTGCTTGCAAATTTTGGAGATTAATCCTTTGTCATTTGTTTCATTTGCAAATATTTTTTCCCATTCTGAGGGTTGTCTTTTGGTCTTGTTTATGGTTTCCTTTGCTGTGCAAAAGCTTTGAACTTTCATTAGGTCCCATTTGTTTATTTTTGTTTTTATTTCCATTTCTCTAGGAAGTGGGTCAAAAAGGATCTTGCTGTGATTTATGTCATAGAGTGTTATGCCTAAGTTTTCCTCTAAGATTTTGATCCTTTCTGGCTTTACATTTTGGTCTTTAATCCATCTTGAGCTTATTTTTGTGTATGGTGTTAGGGAGTGATCTAATCTCATACTTTTACATGTACCTGTCCAGTTTTCCCAGCATCATTATTGAAGAGGCTGTCCTTTCTCCACTGTGTATTCCTGCCTCCTTTATCAAAGTTAAGGTGACCATATGTGCGTGGGTTTACTTCTGGGCTTTCCATCCTGTTCCATTTATCTAACTTTCTATTTTTGTGCCAGTACCATACTGTCTTGATTACTGTAGCTTTGTAGTATAGTCTGAAGTCAGGGCGCCTGATTCCTCCAGCTCCGTTGTTCATTCTCAAGATTGCTTTGGCTATTCGTGGTCTTTTGTGTTTCCATACAAATTGTGAAATTTTTTGTTCTAGTTCTGTGTAAAATGCCAGTGATAGTTTGATAGGGATTGCAGTGAATCGGTAGATTGCTTTGGATAGTAGAGTTATTTTTCACAATGTTGATTCTTCCAATCCAGAAACATGTTATATCTCTCCATTTATTTGTATCATCTTTAATTTCTTTCATCAGTGTCCTATAATTTTGCATACAGGTCTTTTGTCTCCTTAGGTTGGTTTTTCCTAGATATTTTATTCTTTTTTTTTCCATGGTAAATGGGAGTGTTTTCTTGATTTCCTTTTCAGATTTTTCATCATTAGTGTATAGGAATGCAAGAGATTTCTGTGCAGTAATTTTGTATCCTGGTACTTTACCAAATTCATTGATTAGCTCTAGTTGTTTTCTGGTAGCATCTTTAGGATTCTCTATGTATAGTATCATATCATCTGCAAATAGTGACAGCTTTACTTCTTCTTTTCTGATTTGGATTCCTTTTATTTCCTTTTCTTCTCTGGTTGCTTTGGCTAAAACTTCCAAAACTATATTGAATAAGAGTGGTGAGAGTGGGCAACCTTGTCTTACTCCTGATATTAGTTTAAAAGCTTTCAGTTTTTCACCATTGAGGATGATGTTGGCTGTGGGTTTGTCATATATGTCCTTTATTATGTTGAGGAAAGTTCCCACTATGCCTACTTTCTGCAGGGTTTTTATCATAAATGGGTGTTGAATTTTATCAAAAGATTTCTATTCATCTATGCAGATGATCATATGGTTTTTCTTCTTTAATTAGTTAATATGGTTTATCATGTTGATAGATTTGCATACATTGAAGAATCCTTGCATTCCTGGTAAAATCCCCACTTGTTCATGGTGTATGATCCTTTTGATGTGCTGTTGGATTCTGTTTGCTAGTATTTCGTTGAGGATTTTTGCATCTATGTTCATCAGTGATATTGGCCTGTAGTTTTCTTTCTTTGTGACATCCTTGTCTGGTTGTGGTATCAAGGTGATGGGGCCCTCGTAGAATGAATTTGGGAGTGTTCCTCCCTCTGCTATATTTTGGAAGAGTTTGAGAAGTATAGGTGTTAGCTGTTGACTAAATGTTTGATAAAATTCACCTGTGAAGCCATCTGATCTTGGGCTTTTTTTGTGGGAATATTTTTAATCACAGTTTCAATTTCAGTGCTTGTGATTGGTCTGTTCATATTTTCTATTTCTTCCTGATTCAGTCTTGGCAGGTTGTGCATTTCTAAGAATTTGTCCATTTCTTCCAGGTTGTCTATTTTATTGGCATAGAGTTGCTTGTAGTAATCTCTCATGATCTTTTGTATTTCTGCAGTGTCAGTTGTTACTTCTCCTTTTTCATTTCTAATTCTATTGATTTGAGTCTTATCCCTTTATTTCTTGATGAGTCTAGCTAATGGTTTATATTTTTTTGGTATCTTGTTAAAGAACCAGCTTTTAGTTTTATTGACCTTTGCTATTGTTTCCTTCAATTCTTTTTCATTTATTTCTGATCTGATTTTTATGATTTCTCTCCTTCAGCTAATTTTGTGGTGGGGGGGGGGTTGTTCTTCTTTCTCTAATTGCTTTAGGTGCAAGGTTAGGTTGTTTATTCGAGATGTTTACTGTTTCTTATGGTGGGCTTGTATTGTTATAAACTTCCCTCTTAGAACTGCTTTTGCTGCATCCCATAGGTTTTGGGTCGTCATGTTTCCATTGTCATTTGTTTCTAGGTATTTTTAAATTTCCTCTTTGATTTCTTCAATGATCACTTCGTTATTAAGTAGTGTATTGTTTAGCCTCCATGTGTTTGTATATTTTACAGATTTCTTCCTGTAATTGATATCTAGTCTCATTGCATTGTGGTAGGAAAAGATACTTGATACAATTTCAATATTCTTAAATTTACCAGGGCTTGATTTGTGACCCAAGATATGATCTATCCTGGAGAATGTTCATGAGCACTTGAGAAAAATATGTATTCTGTTGTTTTTTGATGGAGTGGCCTAAAATATCCATTAAAATCATCTTGTTTAATGTATCATTTAAAGCTTGTGTTTCCTTGTTTTCATTTTGGATGATCTGTCCATTGGTGAAAGTGAGGTGTTAACGTCCCCTACTATGAATGTGTTAGTGAAGATTTCCCTCTTTATGGCTGTTAGTATTTGCCTTATGTATTGTGGTGCTCCTATGTTGGGTGCATAAATATTTACAATTGTTATATCTTCTTCTTGGATCAATACCTTGATCGTTACGTAGTGTCCTTCTTTGTCTCTTCCAATAGTCTTTATTTTAAAGTCTATCTTGTCTGATATGAGAATTTCTACTCCAGCTTTCATTTGGTTTCCATTTGCATGGAATATGTATTTCCATCCCCTTACTTTCAGTCTGTATGTGTCTCTATGTCTGAAGTGAGTCTCTTGTAGACAGCATATATATGGGTCTTGTTTTTGTATCCATTCATCCTATCTGTGTCTTTTGGTGGGAGCATTTAGTCCATTTACATTTAAGGTAATTATCGATATGTATGTTCCTATTCCCATTTTCTAAATTGTTTTGGGTTCCTTATTATATGTCTTTTCCTTCTCTTGTGTTTCTTACTTAGAGAAGTTCCTTTAGCATTTGTTGTAAAGCTGGTTTGGTGGTGCTGAACTCTCTCAGCTTTTGCTTGTCTGTAAAAGTTTTAATTTCTCCATCGAATCTGAATGAGATCCTTGCTGGGTAGAGTAATCTTGGTTGCAGGTTTTTCTCCTTCATCACTTTCAGTATGTCCTTCCACTCCCTTCTGGCTTGCAGAGCTTCTGCTGAAATTTCAGCTGTTATCCTTATAAGGATTCCCTTGTGTGTTATTAGTTGTTTTTCCTTTGCTGCTATTAATATGCTTTCTTTGTATTTAATTTTTGACAGTTTGATTAATATGTGTCTTGGCATATTTCTCCTTCGATTTAGCCTGTATGGGACTCTCTGTGCATCCTGGACTTGATTAACTATTTCTTTTCACATATTTGGGAAGTTTTCAACTATAATCTCTTCAAATATTTTCTCAGTCCCTTTCTTTTTCTCTTCTTCTTCTGGAACCCCTATAATTCGAATGTTGGTGTGTTTAATGTTGTCCCAGATGTCTCTGAGTCTGTCCCCAGTTCTTTTCATTCTTTTTTCTTTATTCTGCTCTGCAGTAGTTATTTCCACTATTTCATCTTCCAGGTCACTTATCCATTCTTCTGCTCAGTTATTCTGCTATTGATCCCATCTAGAGTGTTTTTAATTTCACTTGTTGTGTTGTTCATCATTGCTTGTTTCATCCTTAGTTTTTCTAGGTTCTTGTTAAGCGTTTCTTGCATTTTGTCTATTCTATTTCCAAGATTTTGGCTCATCTTTACTATCATTATTCTGAATTATTTTTCAGGCAGACAGCCTATTTCCTCTTCATTTGTTTGGTGTGGTGGGTTTTTATCTTGCTCCTTCATCTGCGGTGTGTTTATCTGTCTTCTCATTTTGCTTATCTTTCTGTGTTTGGGGTCTCCTTTTTGCAGGCTGCAGGTTTGTAGTTCCCATTGTTTTTAATGTCTGTCCCCAGTGGCTAAGTTTGGTTTAGTGCTTTGTGTAGGCTTCCTGATGGAGGGGACTAGTGCCTGTGTTCTGGTGGATGAGGCTGGATCTTGTCTCTCTGGTGGGCAGGTCCATGTCTGGTGGTGTGTTTTGGGGTGTCTGTGGACTTATTGTGATTTTAGGCACCCTCTCTGCTAATGGGTGGGGTTGTGTTCCTGTCTTGCTAGTTGTTTGGCATAGGGTGTCCAGCACTGTAGCTTGCTGGTCATTGAGTGAAGCTGGGTGCTGGTGTTGAGGTGGAGATCTCTGGGAGTTTTTCGCCATTTGGTATTATGTGGAGCTGGGAGTTCTCTTGTTGGCCAGTGTCCTGAAGTTGTCTTTCCCACTTCAGAGGCACAACACTGACTCCTGGCTGCAGCACCAAGAGGCTTTCATCCACATGGCTCAGAATAAAATGGAAAAAAAGTAGAGAGAAAGAATTAGTAGAAGTAGGAAGAAAGAAAGATAGAAAGAAAGAAAGAAATGAGGGAAGGAAGGAAGGAAGGAAAGAAGCAAGGAAGGAAGGAAGGAAAGAAGGAAGGGAAGAAGGAAGGAAGAAAGAAAGAATTATAGAAGGAAAGAAGGAAAGTAAGAAAAAGGAGGGAGGGATGGTGGAATGAAGAAAGGAGGAAAGGAAGGAATAAAGAAAGAAAGAAAGAAGATAAAATACAATAAAATGTAATAAAGTTATTAAATTAAAAAGTAATTATTAAGAAAAAAACAGACGGATAGAACCTTAAGAAAAATGGTGGAAGCAAAGCTATACAGACAAAGTCTCACACAGAAGCATACAAATACACACTTACGAAAAGAGGAAAAAGGGGAAAAATCATAAATCTTGCTCTCAAAGTCCACCTCCTCAATTTTGGTTGATTCGTTGTCTAAAGGAGGGAAGGAAGGAAAGAAAGAAAGAAAGAAAGAAAGAAAGAAAGAAAGAAAGAAAGGAAGGAAGGAAGGAAGGAAGGAAGGAAGGAAGGAAGGAAGGAAGGAAGGAAGGAAGGAAGGAAGGAAGGAAGGAAGAAAGAAAGAAGATAAAGTAAAATAAAATAAAGTTATTAAAATTAAAATTAATTATTAAGAAAAAAATTAAAAGAAACCCAACTGATAGAACCCTAGGACAAATGGTGGAAACAAAGCTATACAGACAAAATCTCACACAGAAGAATACACATACACACTCACAAAAAGAGGAAAAGGGGAAAAATCATAAATATTGGTCTCAAAGTCTACCTCTTCAATTTGAGATGATTCGTTGTCTATTCATGTATTCCACAGATGCAGGGTACATCAAGTTGATTGTGGAGCTTTGATCCGCTGCTTCTGAGGCTGCTGGGAGAGATTTCCCTTTCTCTTCTTTGTTCTCACAGCTCCCAGGGGCTCAGCTTTGGATTTTGCCCTGCATCTGCGTGCACATAGCTGGAGGGCGTCTGTTTTTTGCTCAGAGAGGATGGGGTTAAAGGAGCCTCTGATTCGGAGGCTATGGCTCACTCATGCTGGTGGGAGGGAGGGGCATGGAGTGTGGGGTGAGCCTGCGGTGGCAGAAGCAGGTGTGACGTTGTACCAGCCTGAGGCCCGCCATGTATTCTCCTGGGGAAGTTTTCCCTGGATCCCAGGAACCTGGCAGTGGCGGGCTTCACAGGCTCCCCGGAAGAGGGGTGTGGATAGTGTCTTGTGCTCACACACAGGCCCCTTGGTGGTGGCAGCAGCAGCCTTAGCGTCTCCCACCCGTCTCTGGGGTCCATGCTTTTAGCCACGTCTTGGGCCCATCTCTGGGGTTCACATTTTTAGCCGCGGCTCGTGCCCGTATCTGGAGTTCCTTTAAGCAGCACTCTTAAACCCCTCTCCTCGCGCACCAGGAAACATAGAGGGAAGAAAAAGTCTCTTGCCTCTTCGGCAGCTCCAGACATTTTCCCGGACTCCCTCCCGGCTAGCCGTGGTGCACTAACCCCTTCAAGTTGTGCTCACGCAGCCAACCCTAGTCTTCTCCCTATGCTCTGACCAAACCCTGAGCCTCAGCTCACAGCCCCGCGTGCCCCGGCAGCTGAGCAGACAAGACTCTCGGGCTGGTGAGTGCCGGTCAGCACCCATCCTCTGTGAGGGGAATCTCCCCACTTTGCCCTCCACACCCCTGTTGCTGTGCTCTCCTCCACAGCTCTGAAGCTCCCCCCTCTGCCACATGCAGTCTCCGCACATGAAGAGGTTTCCTAGTGTGTGGAAACCTTTCCTCCTTCATAGCTCCCTCCCACTGGTGCAGGTCCCGTCCCTATTCTTTTGTCTCTGTTTTTTCATTTTTTCTTTTGCCCTACCCAGGTATGTGGGGAGTTTCCTGCCTTTGGGGAAGTCTGAGGTCTTCTGCCAGCATTCAGTAGGTGTTCTGTAGGAGTTGCTCCACGTGTAGATGTATTTCTGTAGTATCTGTGGGGAGGAAGATGATCTCTGCACCTTACTCTTCTGCCATCTTCCCCTCTGCCCTCTCTAGGATTTTTTTAAATTTCCTCTTTGATTTCTTAAGTGATCACTGAGTTATTAAGTATTGTATTGTTTACCCTCAATGTATTTGTATTTTTTACAGATCTTTTCCTGTAATTGATATACAGTCTCATAGTGTTGTGGTTCGAAAAGATGCTTGATACGATTTCAATTTTCTTAAATTTACCAAGGCTAGATTTGTGATCCAAGATATGATCTATCCTGCAGAATGTTCCATGAGCACTTGAGAAGAATGTGTATTCTGTTGTTTTCGGGTGGAATGTCCTGTACATATCAATTAAGTCCATCTTTATTAATGTATCCTTTAAAGCTTGTGTTTCCTTATTTATTTTCATTTTGTATGATCTGTCCATTGGTGAAAGTGGGGTGTTAAAGTCCTCTACTATGATTATGTTACTGTCAATTTCCCCTATTATGGCTGTTAGTATTTGCCTTATGTATTGAGTTGCTCCACTGTTGGGTGCATAAATGATTACATTTGTTATATCTTCTTGTTAGATCAATCCCTTGATCATTAGGTAGTGTCCTTCTTTGTCTCTTGTAATAGTCTATATTTTAAAGTCTATTTTGTCTAATATGAGAATTGCTACTCCAGCTTTCTTTTGATTTCCATTGCATAGAATATATTTTTCCATCCCCACACTTTCAGTGTGTATGTGTCCCTAGGTCTGAAGTGTGTCTCTTGTAGACAGCATATATATGGGTCTTGTTTTTGTATCCATTCAACCAGTCTGTGTCTTTTGGTGGGAGCAATTATTCTATTTACATTTAAGGTAATTATCAATATGTATGTTCTTAATCCTATTTTCTTAATTGTTTTTGGTTTGTTATTGTAGGTCTTTTCCTTCTGTTGTCTTTCTTGCCTAGAGAAGTTCCTTTAGCATTTGTTGTAAAGCTGGTGTGGTGGTGCTGAAGTCTCACAGCTTTTGCTTGTCTGTAAACATTTTAATTTCTCCATCAAATCTGAATGAGAGCCTTGCTGGGTAGAGTAATCTTGGTTACATGTTTTTCTCCTTCATCACTTTAAATATGTCCTGCGAGTCCCTTCTGGCTTGCAGAGATTCTGCTGAAAGATCAGCTGTTAACCGTATGGGGATTCCCTTGTGTGTTATTTATTGCTTTTCCCTTGCTGCTTTTAATATGCTTTCTTTGTATTTAATTTCTGAAAGTTTGATTAATATGTGTATTGGCTTGTTTCTCCTTTAATTTGTCCTGTATGGGACTCTCTGTGCTTCCTCAACTTAATTAACTATTTACATTCCCATATTAGGGAAGTTTTCATCTATAATCTCTTAACATATTTTCTCAGACCGTTTCTTTTTCTCTTCTTCTTCTGGACCCCTATAATTCGAATGTTGCTGCATTTAATGTTGTCCCAGATGTCTCTGAGTCTGTCCCCAGTTCTTTTCATTATTTTTTCTTTATTCTGTTCTGCAGTAGTTATTTCCACTATTTTATCTTCCAGGCCACTTATTCATTCTTCTGCCTCAGTTATTCTGCTATTGATCCCTTCTAGAGTATTTTTAGTTTCATTTATTTTGTGTTTCATCATTGATTGTTTCCTCTTTAGTTCTTCTAGGTCCTTCTTATATGTTTCTTGCATTCTCTTTATTCTATTTCCAATATTTTGGATCATCTTTACTATCATTATTCTTAATTCTTTTTCCAGTAGACTGCCTATTTCATCTTCATTTCTTAGGTCTGGTGGGTTTTTTCCTTGCTCCTTCATCTGCTGTGTGTTTTTCTGTCTTCTCATTTTGCTTATCTTACTGTGTTTGGTGTCTCCTTTTTGCAGGCTGCAGGTTCGTAGTTCCCATTGTTTTTGGTGTCTGTCCCCAGTGGCTAAAGTTGGTTCAGTGGGTTGTGTTTGCTTTGTGGTGGAGGGGACTAGTGCTTGTGTTCTGGTGGATGAGGCATGATCTTGTCTTTCTGGTGGGCAGTTCCTTGTCTAGCAGTTTGTTTTGGGGTGTGTGGCCTCATTATGATTCTAGGTAGCCTCTCTGCTAATGGGTGGTGTTGTGTTCCTGTCTTGTTGGTTGTTTGACATAGGGTGCCCAGCACTGTAGCTTGCTGGTCGTTGAGTGAACCTGGGTGCTGGTGTTGAGATGGAGATCTCTGGGAGATTTTTGCCATTTGATATTACATTTAGCTGGGAGGTCTCTTGTTACAAGGGTCCTGACGTTGGCTCTCCCACTTCAGAGGTGCTGCACTGACGCCTGGCTGCAGCACCAAGAGCTTTTCATCCACATGGCTCAGAATAATAGGGAGAAAAATTAGAAAGAAAGAAAGAAAGAGGTTAAAATAAAATAAAATAAAGAGAAAATACAATAAAGGTATTAAAATAAAAATATAAGAAATATATTTTTTAAAAGTAAGAAAAATAAACCAGACAGACAAAACCCTCGGACAAGTGTTGAAAGCAAAGTTTTACAAACAAAATCTCACACAGAAGCGTACACATACACACTCAGAAAAAGAGGAAAAGCAATAAAATAATATATCTTTCTCTCAAAATCCACCTCCTCAATTTGGGATTATTCGTTGTATTTTCCGTTTTCCCACAGATGCAGGGGACATCAAGTTGATTGTGGAGATTTAATCCACTGCTTCTGAGGCTGCTGGGAGCAATTTCCCTTTCTCTTCTTTGTTTGCACAGCTCCAGGGGTTCAGCTTTGGATTTGGTGCTGCCTCCGCATGTAGCTCGCTTGAGGGAAACTCTTCTTCGTTTAGACAAGATGGGGTTAAAGGAGAAGCTGATTCGGGTGCTCTGGTTCACTGTGGCTGGGAGGAGGGTGAGGCACGGATGCAGGTCGAAGCTGCGGTGACAGAGTCTGTCATGATGTTGCACCAGCCTGTGGTGTGTCGTGCGTTCTCCAGGGGAAGTTGTCCCTGGATCATGGGACCCTGGCAGTGGCAGGCTGCACAGGCTCCCAGGAGGGGAGGTGTGGATAGTGACCTGTGCTTTCACACAGGCTTTTTGGTGGTGGCAACAGCAGCCTTAGCATTTCATGCCCGTCTCTGTGGTCTGTGATTTAGCTGCAGCTTGCTCTGGTCTCTGGAGCTCCTTGAAGCAGAGCTCTTAATCCCCTCTCCTTTCGCACCAGGATACAAAGAGGGAAGAAAAAGTCTCTTGCCTGTTTGGCAGGTCCAGACTTCTTCCCGGACTCCTTCCCGACTAGCCATGGTGCCCTAACCCCTTCAGGCTGTGTTCACACCGCCAACCCCAGTCCTCTCCCAGTGATCCAACCAGAGCCAGAGCCTCAGCTCCCAGCCCCCGCCTGCTCCAGTGGGTGAGCAGACGAGCCTCTTGGGCTGGTGAGTGCCAGTCGGCACTGATCTTCTGTGCGGGAATCTCTCCGATTTGCCCTCCGTACCACTGTTGCTGCAATCTCCTCCATTGCTCTGAAGATTCCACCCTCCAGATCCCACAGTCACTGTCCCTGAAGGGGCTTCCTACTGTGTGGAAACCTTTCCTCCTTCACAGCTCCCTCCCACTGGTGCAGGTCCCACCCCGAATATTTTGTCTTTGTTTTTTCTTTGGCCTTATCCAGGTACGTGGAGAGTTTCTTTCTTTTGGGAGGTCTGAGGTTTTCTGCCAGCGTTCAGTGGGTGTTCTATAGGAGCACTTCCATGTGTAGATATATTTCTGATATATCTGTGGGGAGGAAGGTGATCTCTGTGTCTTACTCTTCTGCCGTCTTCCTCAGCTCCTCCTGTTTCTAGATTTTTTGATGATGGCCATTCTGTCCGGTGTGAGATGATATCTCATTGTACTTTTGATTTGCATTTCTCTAATATTTAATGATGTTGAGCATCCTTTTATGTGTTTGTTGGCAATCTGTATATCTTCTTTGGAGCAATGTCTATTTAGGCCTTCTGCCCATGTTTGGACTTGGTTGTTTGTTTCTTTGATATTGAGCTACATGAGCTGCTTGTAAATTTTGGAGATTAATCCTTTGCCAGTTGCTTCATTTGAAAATATTTTCTCCAATTCTGAGGGTTTTCTTTTCGTCTTGGTGTGGTTTCCTTTGCCTGCAAAACATTTTACGTTTCATTAGGTCCCATTTGTTTATTTTTGTTTTTGTTTCCATTTCTCTAGGAAGTGGGTCAAAAAATATCTTTCTGTGATTTATGTTATAGAGGGTTTTGCCTATGCTGTCCTCTAAGAGTTTGATGGTGTCTGGCCGTACATTTAGGTGCTTAACCCATTTTGAGTTTATTTTTGTGTATGGTGTTAGGGAGTGTTCTAATTTCATACTTTTACATGCACCTGTCCAGTTTTCCCAGCACCACTTACTGACAAGGCTGCCTTTTCTCCACTATATATTCTTCCTTCCTTTATCAAAGATAAGGTGACCATATGTGTGTGGGTTTATCTCTGGGCTTTCTATCCTGTTCCATTGAACTATATTTCTGTTTCTGTGCCAGTTGCCATACTGTCTTGATTACTGTAGCTTTGTAGTATAGTCTGAAGACAGGGAGCCTGATTCCTCCAGCTCCGTTTTTCTTTCTCAAGATTACATTGGATCTTCGGGGTCTTTTCTGTTTCCATACATATTGTGAAATTTTGTTCTAGTCCTGTGAAAAATGCCAGTGGCAGTTTGATAGGGATTGCATTGAATCTGTAGATTGCTTTGGGTAGTAGAGTCATTTTCCCAATGTTCCTTCTTCCAATCCAAGAACATGGTATATCTCTCCATTTCTTTGTATCATCCTTAATTTCTTCCATCAGTGTCTTCTAATTTTCTGCATACAGGTCTTTCGTCTCCTTACATAGGTTTTTTCCTAGATATTTTCTTCTTTTTCTTGCAATGATAAATGAGAGTGTTTTCTTAATTTCACTTTCAGATTTTTCATCATTAGTGTATCAGAATGCTACAGATTTCTGTGCATTAATTTTGTATCCTGCTACTTTTCCAAGTTCATTGATTAGCTCTAATAGATTTCTGGTAGCATCTTTACGATTCTCTACATATAATATCATGTCATCTGCAAACAGTGACAGCTTTACTACTTCTTTTCAGATTTAGATTCTTTTTATTTCTTTTTCTTCTCTGATCACTATGTGGCTATAACTTCCAAAATTATGTTGAATAAGAGTGGTGAGAGTGGGCAACCTTGTCTTCTTGCTGATCTTAGTGGAAATGGTTTCACTTTTTCACAATTGTGGATGATGTTAGCTGTGGGTTTCTCATATATGGCCTTTATTATGTTGAAGAAAGTTCTCTCTATGCCTACTTTCTGGAGCGTTGTTATCGTAAATGGTATTAAATTTTGTCAAAAGCTTTATCTGCATCTATTGAGATGATCATATACATTTTCTCCTTCATTTGGTTACTACGTTGTATCACATTGACTGATTTGAGTATATTGAAGAATCCTTGCATTCCTGGGATAAAACCAAATTGATCATAATGTATGATCCTTTTAATGTACTGTTGGATTCTGTTTGCTAGTATTTTGTTGAGGTTTTTTGCATCTAGGTTCATCAGAGATATTGGCCTGTAGTTTTCGTTCTTTGTGACATGTGTGTCTGGTTTTGGTATCAGAGTATGGTGGCCTCGTAGAATGAGTTTGGAAGTGTTCCTCTCTCTGCTATATTTTGGAAGAGTTTGAGAAGGATAGGTGTTAGCTCTTCTCTCAATGTTTTATCGAGTTCATTTGTGAAGCCATCTAGTCTTGTGTTTTTCTTTGTTAGAAGATTTTTAATCACAGTTTCAATTTCAGTGCTTGTGATTGCTCTGTTCATTTTTTCTATTTCTTCCTGGTTCAGTCTCAGAAGGTTGTGCATTTCTAAGAATTTATTCATTACTTCCAGGTCCAATTTGTTGGCATAGAATTGCCTGTAGTAATCTCTCATGATCCTTTGTATTTCTGCAGTGTCAGTTGTTACTTCTCCCTTGTCATTTCTAATTCTATTAATTTGAATCTTCTCCCTTTTTTTCTTGATGATTCTGGCTAATGATTTATCTATTTTGTTTATCTTCTCAAAGAACCAGCTTTTAGTTTTATTGATCTTTGCTATCATTTTCTTCATTTCTTTTTCATTTATTTCTGATCAGATCTTTAAGATTCTTTCCTTCTGCTAACTTGGTTTTTTTTTTTTTCTTTCTCTAATTGCTTTAGGTGTAAGTTTAGGTTGTTTATTTGAGATGTTTCTTGTTTCTTATGGTAGGCTTTTATAGCTACAAACTTCCCTCTTAGAACTCCTTTTGCTGCATAGCATAGGCTTTGCATCATTGTGTTTTCATTGTTATTTGTTTCTATGTATTTTTTGATGTACTCTTTGATTTTTTCAGTGATCTCTTGTTTATTAAGTAGTGTGTTGTTTAGCCTCCATGTGTTTGTATTTCTTACAGATTTTTTCCTGTAATTGATATCTAGTCTCATAGCGTTTTGGTTGGAAAAGATGCTTGATATGATTTCAATTTTCTAAAATTTACGAAGGCTTGATTTCGACCCAAGATATGATCTATCCTGGAGAATGTGCCATGCGCACTTGAGATAAAAGTGTATTCTGTTGTTTTCAGATGGAGTGTCCTGTAAATATCAATCAAGTACATCTTGTTTAATGTATCCTTTAAATCTTGTGTTTCCTTATTTATTTGCATTTTGTATGATCTGTCCATTGGTGAAAGTGGGATGTTAAAGTAGTCTACTATGATTGTGTTACTGTCACTTTCCCTTTTTATGGCTGTTAATATTTGCCTTATGTATTGACGTGCTCCTATGTTGGGTGCATAAATATTTACGATTGTTATATCTTCTTCTTGGATTGATCCCTTGATCATTATGTAGTGTCTTTCTTTGTCTCTTGTAATAATCTTTATTTTAAAGTCTATTTTGTCTGTTATGAGAATTGCTACTGCAGCTTTCTTTTGATTTCCATTTGCATGGAATGTCTTTTTCCATCCCCTCACTTTCAGTCTGTATGTGTCCCTAGGTCTGAAGCGGGTCTATTGTAGACTGTATGTATATGGGACTCGTTTTTGTATCCATCCAGCCAGTCTATGTCTTTTGGTTGGAGGTCTTAATCCATTTACATTTAAGGCAAATATCAATATGTATGTTCCTATTACCATTTTCTTAATTGTTTTGAGTTTATTTTTGTAGGTCTTTTCCTTCTCTTGTGTTTCCTGCCTAGAGAAGTTCCTTTAGAATTTTTTGTCAAGCTGGGGTGGTGGTGCTGTATTCTCTTAGCTTTTGCTTGTCTCTAAAACTTTTAATTTCTCCATCAAATCTGAATGAGTTCCTTGCTGGGTAGAGTAATCTTGGTTGTAGGTTTTTTTCTTTCATCACTTTAAATATGGCCTGCCACTTCCTTCTGGCTTGCAGAGTTTCTGTTGAATGATCAGCTGTTAACTTTATGGGGATTCCCGTGTGTGTTGTTTGTTGTTTTCCCCTTGCTGCTTGTAATATGTTTTCTTCGTATTTAATTTCTGACAGTTTGATTAATGTGTGTCTTGACATGTTTCTCCTTGGATTTATCCTTTATGGGACTCTCTGTGCTTCCTGGACTTGATTACCTATTTCCATTCCTATTTAGGGAAGTTTTCAACTATAATCTCCTGAAATATTTTCTCAGTGCCTTTCTTTTTCTCTTCTTCCTATAATTCGAAGGTTGGTGTGTTTAATGTTGTCCCAGAGGTCTCTGAAACTGTCCTCAGTTCTTTTCCTTCTTTTTTCTTTATTATGGTCTTTAGTAGTTATTTCCACTATTTTATCTTCCAGGTCAGTTATCAGTTCTTCTGCCTCAGTTATTCTGCTATTGATCCCTTCTAGAGAATTTTAATTGCATTTATTGTGTTGTTCATCTCTCTTTGTTTGCACTTTTGTTCTTCCAAGTCCTTGTTAAACTTTTCTTGTATTTTCTCCATCCTACTTCCAAGATTTTGGATCATCTTTACTATCATTATTCTGAATTATTTTTCAGGAATACTGCCTATTTCCTCTTCCTTTGCTAAGTCTGGTGGGTTTTTGTCTTGCTCCATCATCCACTGTGTGTTTCTCTGTCTTCTCATTTTGCTTAAATTACTGTGTTTAGAGTCTCCTTTTTGCAGGCTGCAGGTTTGTATTTTCCATTGTTTTCGATTTCTGTCTCCAGTGGCTAAGTTTGCTTCTGTGGGTTTTGTAGGCTTCCTGGTGTAGGGGACTAGTGCCTGTGTTCTGGTGGATGAGACTAGATCTTGTCATTCTTGTGGGAAGGTCCATGTCTGGTGGTGTGTTTTGGGATATCTGTGGCCTTATTATGATTTTAGGCAGCCTCTGTGCTAATGGGTGGTGTTGTGTTCCTGTCTTGCTAGTTGTTGGCATAGGGTGTCCTGCTCTATAGCTTGCTGGTCATTGAGTGGAGCTGGATCTTGGTGTTGAGATGGAGGTCTCTGGAGATTTTTGTTTTTGATATTATGTGGAGCTTGAGGGTCTCTTGTTGACCAGTGTCCTGAACTTGGCTCTCCCACCTCAGTATCACAGCCCTGATGCCTGGCTGGATCACCAAGAGACTGTCCTCCACATGGCTTAGAATAAAAGGGAGAAAAAAAAGAAAGAAAGAAAGAACAGAAAATAAAATAAAATGAAGTTATTAAAATCAAAAATATTTATTAATAAAAAATTTGTTTTTCAAGTAAAAAAACAGACAGACAGAACCCTGGGAGAAATGATAAAAGGAAAGCTATACTGACAAATCACACACAGAATCATACACATACACACTCACAAAAAGAGTAAAAGGGGAAAAAATATATATTTTGTTGCTCCCAAAGTCCACCTCCTCAGTTTGGGATGATTTGTTGTCTATTCAGGTATTCCACAGATGCAGGGTACATCAAGTTGATTGTGGAGATTTAATCCGCTGCTTCTGAGGCTGCTTTGAGAAATTTCCCTTTCTCTTCTTTGTTCTCACAGCTCCTGCATTTCAGATTTGGATTTGGACCCACCTCTGAGTGTAGGTAGGCTGAGGCCATCTGTTCTTCACTCAGACAGTACGGGGTTAAAGGAATAGCTTATTTGGGGGCTCTGGCTCACTCAGGCCGGGGATAGGGAGGGTTCCGGATGCGGGGCGAACCTGCAGTGGCAGAGGCTGCCATGATGTTGCACCAGGCTGAGGCACACTGTGTGTTCTCCCGGGGAAGTTGTCCCTGGATCACGGGACCCTGACGGTGGTGGGCTGCACAGGCTCCTGGGAGGGGAGGTCTGGATAATGACCTGTGCTTGCACAGAGGGTTCTTGCTGGCGGCAGCAGCAGTCTTAGCATCTCATACCTGTCTCTGGGGTCTGCGCTGTTAGCCGCGGCTTGCGCCGGTCTCTGGAGCTCCTTTAAGCACAGCTCTTAATCCCCTCTCCTTGAGCACCCAGATACAAAGAGGGAATAAAAAGTCTCTTGCCTGTTCGGCAGGTCCAGACTTTTTCCCGGACTCCTTCCCAACTAGCTGTGTTGCACTTGCTCCCTTCAGACTGTGATCATGCCGCCAACTCCAGTCGTCTCCCTGGGATCCATTCTCCAAAGCCTGAGCCTCAGCTCCCAGCCTCCACCCGTCTTGGCGGGTTTGCAGACAAGCCTCTCGGACTGGTGAGTGCTGGTCTGCACTGATCCTCTGTGCGTGAATCTCTCCAATTTGCCATGTGCAACCTGTTGCTGTGTTCTCCCCCATGCCTCTGAAACTCTCCCCATCCACCACCAGCAGTCTCCGCCCTCCAAGGGGCTTCTTAGTGTGTGGAAAACATTCCTACTTCACAGCTCCCTCCCACTGTTGCAGGTCCCTTCCCTATTCTTTGTCTCTGTCTTTTCTTTTTTTATTTTTTTTTACCCTACCCAGGTATGTGGGGAGTTTCTTGCCTTTTGGGAGGTCTGAGGTCTTCTGCCAGTGTTCAGTACGTGTTCTGTAGGAGTTGTTCCATGTGTAGATTTATTTATGGTATATTTGTGGGGAGGAAGGTGATCTCTGCATCTTATTCTTCTGCCATCTTGAAGCTCCTCCTTCATCATGAATTTTAGCGTTAAATTTAATTTTTAAAATATTTCATGACTTTGCTGCTCACCTGAAAATAAAAAAATATTGTAAATAAACTGTACTCCAATAAAAAAATTTAAAATATGAATTAGAAACACATAAGAACCATGACTGTTTGTCTCTGTGGACCAGAGTGAGAAATCACTTTCAAATTTGTGATCCTTAAGGTATGAATATTTTGTGATTAGATATCAAATAGTATAGTTATATTTTATTCATAAATTTAGGAAAACAACATAGCATTGTGATTATGAGCAGAACTAATTTTTTGTTAAATAAATAATATGATTAATAGTTATTGAGCATCTACAGATTCTAAGTACCTTCACAAGCATTAAAATCCCCACAACAGGGCTTCCCTGGTGGCGCAGTGGTTGAGAGTCCGCCTGCGGATGCAGGGGACACGGGTTCATGCCCCAGTCTGGGAAGATCCCACATGCCGCGGAGTGGCTGGGCCTGTGAGCCATGGCCGTTGAGCCTGCGCATCTGGAGCCTGTGATCCACAACGGGAGAGGCCACAGCAGTGAGAGGCCCATGTACTGCAAAAAAAAAAAAAAAAAAAAATTCCCACAACAACCCTGAAAAGTAGATATTAGTCATAGTCTATCTCACATAATTTAACTGTCTTGTTCAAAGTGACAAAGCTCCTTATAGAAGTAGAATTAATATAGGATAATCTGATTATTAATTCAATTCTTTTCCAAACATTCAGCTATTTTCCTTATTGAGATGAGAACACAGGGCAACAGAGATTTCTAAACTCAGCCGTGAAATGTCATTGATTACAGAAAAGAGGAAGGAGGGCTTCCCTGGTGGTGCAGTGGTTGAGGGTCTGCCTGCCGATGCAGGGGAAGTGGGTTCGTGCCCCTGTCCTGGAGGATCCCACATGCCATGGAGTGGCTGGGCCTGTGAGCCATGGCCACTGAGCCTGTGCGTCCGGGGCCTGTGCTCCACAATGGGAGAGGCCACAGCAGTGAGAGGCCCGTGTACCACAAAAGAAAAAAAAAAAAGAAAGAAAAAGAAAGAAAAAGAAAAGAGGAAGGAGAAGCAGGAGGAATTAGCAGGTCTACAAAACTGATGGGAGTAGGTTTTCAAAGCAACTTGGTAAGTGGAATTCAAGAGAGAAAGGAGAATTTTCATTGATAAATAGAGTTTCAACATCTACAACCATGAAATCCGATGAGCTATTTTCTTGCTCATTCTATATTATGACAGAAGCAGCTACAAAAGTAGAAATAATTTCCAGTTTTTCAATGACTTGATCAAATCTTCAGGATAGTGTGGAAAAATAGTTTTCTTCTTAACCAATACCTGTCTGACCCAATGAAAACATGAGTGTGGAGATGGACCCCTTATACTCATGAGACAGACTGGGAAAAAGTACTTAAATCATTCAGAATCAGATAGATTTTGCTTTAGTAACAAGTATCCTTATAATCTCAATGGCTTACAAAAACGAAGATTTCTTTCTCCTTCATATCATATGTCTGTTGCAGGTCAGCTGCTGCTCTTCTCTTTGACATAGAGCAGACTCTATTGAACATTTTTGGTCATTATAGAAGACAACAAAGAGAGCCTGCCAGAATACTGTATTCCTCTTAAAACTTCTAGAAATAACAAACATTATGTATACTCAATTTTTATGAGTCAAAGCAATTCACACAGTTACACTTAAGTTCAATTTTATGTTGTGCAGACTATTTGTGAATAATACAGTGTACCACATTGCTCTACTATCACTCAGGTGCAATTATGATCTTGAGTTAGATGAAGGATGAGAAAATCTTGGACTGTGGATCAAATTGAACACACAAAGGTATAGGTCAAAAGCTAGAGAGAGAGACTATGCATTATCAGCATTTGCAACTAAGGATTGCTATCGTTAATGTGCCTTTAGGTAAACTTATTCAATTCACTTGGTTAATGTGACAACATACTACTCTGATTCTCATCCTACTGCTCTACATACTCCTTTTTGGTGTACATTATTAACTTATACTGTCTTTCCCTAAATAAAAATATATTTTCATTTTTGATCAGAGTTCCTTAACCATTTTATAACTCTTCCTGGGAAATCTCATCAACTGCTATGACTCTATGCTGATAACACACAAATCTAACTCTATAACCCTAAATTTCATTTCTATGGTATCTACAGTACAGTGATCCACAAGACAAATCTCAGATATTCCATAGGTACCTCAAATTCAGCTTGGACCAACTCATATATCTTTTCAGTAATTCTAGGATCTACCCTCATTTACTGTCTCTATTGCCACAATTGCACAGGTACTCATCCACTTTCCCATGTTTCTAAATAGACGTATCTGCTTTCAATCCATCCTTTCCCTTTTCACAGTGTCTTAAACTTCTAAAACATAGTGGCCACTTTCTATCTTAAAAGACTTTGATGATTTCCCACAGCCTTCATTATAGTGTCTAAACTTTTAATATGGCATTCAAATTCTACAGGGAAGTGAATCACAAAAAATATTTTGAAATATTTGACATATTGTGTAACTTCAAGGTGTACAATGTGTTGATTTGATACATTTGTGTATTGCAATGTGATTACCACCATTACCTTAACTAACACCTCTATTATGTGTTATGTCACATAATTGTCATTTCATATTTCATGGTGAGGACAATTAATGTCACATAATTATCATTTCATTTTTTTGTGGTGAGAACAATTAAGATCTAATCTCTTTGAAGTTTATCATACAGTATTGTTGACTATAACCATTATGCTCTGGATTAGCTCTCCAGCACTTATTTATCTATTAGTTCCCAGTTTGTACCCTTAAACAAAATATCCCCAATTCCTGGATCCCCCAGTCTCTAGTAATCACCATTCAATTCTCTAATTTTATGAGTTCAGCTTTTTTAGATTCCACATATATGCAATATCAAAGAGTATTTTTATCTCTCTGACTTATCTCACTTATCATAAGGCCCTCAAGATTCATCCATGCTATTTCAAATAGCAGGATTTCTTTTTGCTTATGGCTGAATTATATATATATATATAATTGTATATAATTATATATATATATAATTGTATATAATTATATATATATATAATTGTATATAATTATATATATATGAAAATTTCTTTATCCATGCATCCATCGATGGACACTTAGACTGTTTCTATATCTTCACTATTGTGAATAATGCTGCAATGAATATGAAAATGCAGATATCTCTTCAAGGTACAGTTTTTATTTCCTTTGGATATATGCCCAGAAGTAGAATTGATGAATCATATGGTAGTTCTATTTTTAATTTCTTGAGGAACCTTCATATTGTTTTCCATAGTGCCTGCACCAATTTATGTTTCCAATAACAGTGTACAAGTGTTCCTTTATCTTCACATCCTTGACAACACTTGTTATTGCTTGTCTTCTTGATAAAAGCCATTCTAACAATTGTGACATGATATCTCATTTTGGTTTTGATTTATATTTCCATGATGATTAGTGATGTTTAGCATCTTTTCATGCACTTCTTGCCATTTGATTTGGATATCTTCTCTGGAAAAATGCCTGTTTAGTTCCTCTGTCCACTGTTTAATTGGATCGTTTGTTTTGTTTTGTTAAGTTGTGTGAGTTCTTAATATATTTTATTTGTTTGTTTGTTTTTAAGCTGCACCTTGCAGCTTGTGGGATTTTAGTTCCCCAAGCAGAGATTGAACCTATGACCCCTGAATTGGGTGCACAGAATCTTAACCACTAGACTGCCAATGAAGTCCCTTTATATATATATTGGATGTTAATTGCTTATGGTATATGTGGTTTGCAAGTATTTTCTCCCATTTCATAGGTTGCTTTTCATTTTGTTGATTGTGTTTTTTGCTATGAAAAAGCTTTATTCTTTGACGTAGTCCCACTTTTTGACTTTTGCTTTTATTGTTGTGCTTTTGATGTCATATCAAATAAAAATAATTGTCCTATCCCATGTCAAGGAGTTTCTTCCCTATGCTTTTTTTTTTTTTTTAACATCTTTATTGGGGTATAATTGCTTTACAATGGTGTGTTAGTTTCTGCTTTATAACAAAGTGAATCAGTCATACATAAACATATGTTCCCATATGTCTTCCCTGTTGCGTCTCCCTCCCTCCCACCCTCCCCATCCCACCCCTCCAGGCTGTCACAAAGCACCGAGCCAATATCCCTGTGCCATGCGGCTGCTTCCCACTAGCTATCTACCTTACTGCGTTTGTTAGTGTGTATATGCCCATGACTCTCTCTCGCCCTGTCACAGCTCACCCTTCCCCCTCCCCATAACCTCAAGTCCGTTCTCTAAGAGGTCTGCGTCTTTATTCCTGCTTTACCCCTAGGTTCTTCATGACATTTTTTTCTTAAATTCCATATATATGTGTTAGCATACGGTATTTGTCTTTTTCTTTCTGACTTACTTCACTCTGTATGACAGACTCTAGGTCTATCCACCTCATTACAAATAGCTCAATTTCGTTTCTTTTTATGGCTGAGTAATATTCCATTGTATATATGTGCCACATCTTCTTTATCCATTCATCTGATGATGGGCACTTAGGTTGTTTCCATCTCCGGGCTATTGTAAATAGAGCTGCAATGAACATTTTGGTACATGACTCTTTTTGAATTTTGGTTTTCTCAGGGTATATGCCCAGTAGTGGGATTGCTGGGTCATATGGTAGTTCTATTTGTAGTTTTTTAAGGAACCTCCATACTGTTCTCCATAGTGGCTGAACCAATTCACATTCCCACCAGCAGTGCAAGAGTGTTCCCTTTTCTCCACATCCTCTCCAGCATTTATTGTTTCTAGATTTTTTGATGATGGCCATTCTGACTGGTGTGAGATGATATCTCATTGTAGTTTTGAATTGCATTTCTCTAATGATTAATGATGTTGAGCATTCTTTCATGTGTTTGTTGGCAGTCTGTATATCTTCTTTGGAGAAATGTCTATTTAGGTCTTCTGCCCATTTTTGGATTGGGTTGTTTGTTTTCTTGTTATTGAGCTGCATGAGCTGCTTGTAAATTTTGGAGATTAATCCTTTGTCATTTGCTTCATTTGCAAATATTTTCTCCCATTCTGAGGGTTGTCTTTTGGTCTTGTTTATGGTTTCCTTTGCTGTGCAAAAGCTTTGAAGTTTCATTAGGTCCCATTTGTTTATTTTTGTTTTTATTTCCATTACTCTAGGAGGTGGGTCGGAAAGGATCTTGCTTTGATTTATGTCATAGAGTGTTCTGCCTATGTTTTCCTCTAAGAGTTTGATAGTTTCTGGCCTTACATTTAGGTCTTTAATCCATTTTGAGCTTATTTTTGTGTATGGTGTTAGGGAGTGATCTAATCTCATACTTTTACATGTACCTGTCCAGTTTTCCCAGCACCACTTATTGAAGAGGCTGTCCTTTCTCCATTGTACATTACTGCCACCTTTTTCAAAGATAAGGTGTCCATATGTGCATGGGTTTATCTCTGGGCTTTCTATCCTGTTCCGTTGATCTATCTTTCTGTTTTTGTGCCAGTACCATACCGTCTTGATGACTGTAGCTTTGTAGTATAGTCTGAAGTCAGGGAGCCTGATTCCTCCAGTTCCTTCTTTCGTTCTCAAGATTGCTTTGGCTATTCGGGGTCTTTTGTGTTTCCATACAAATTGTGAAATTTTTTGTTCTAGTTCTGTGAAAAATGCCAGTGGTAGTTTGATAGGGATTGCATTGAATCTATAGATTGCTTTGGGTAGTATAGTCATTTTCACAATGTTGATTCTTCCAATCCAAGAACATGGTATATCTCTCCATCTATTTATATCATCTTTAATTTCTTTCATCAGTGTCTTATAATTTTCTGCATACCGGTCTTTTGTCTCCTTAGGTAGGTTTATTCCTAGATATTTTATTCTTTTTGTTGCAGTGGTAAATGGGAGTGTTTTCTTGATTTCACTTTCAGATTTTTCATCATTAGTATATAGGAATGCCAGAGATTTCTGTGCATTAATTTTGTATCCTGCCACTTTACCAAATTCATTGATTAGCTCTAGTAGTTTTCTGGTAGCATCTTTAGGGTTCTCTATGTATAGGATCATGTCAACTGCAAACAGTGACAGCTTTACTTCTTCTTTTCCAATTTGGATTCCTTTTATTTCCTTTTCTTCTCTGATTGCTGTGGCTAAAACTTCCAAAACAATGTTGAATAATAGTGGTGAGAGTGGGCAACCTTGTCTTGTTCCTGATCTTAGTGGAAATGATTTCAGTTTTTCACCATTGAGGATGATGTTTGCTGTGGGCTTGTCATATATGGCCTTTATTATGTTGAGGAAAGTTCCCTCTATGCCTACTTTCTGCAGGGTTTTTATCATAAATGGGTGTTGAATTTTGTCAAAAGCTTTCTCTGCATCTATTGAGATGATCATATGGTTTTTCTCCTTCAATTTGTTAATATGGTTTATCACATTGATAGATTTGCGTATATTGAACGATCCTTGCATTCCTGGAATAAACCCCACTTGATCATGGTGTATGATCCTTTTAATGTGCTGTTGGATTCTGTTTGCTAGTATTTTGTTGAGGATTTTTGCATCTATGTTCATCAGTGATATTGGCCTGTAGTTTTCTTTCTTTGTGACATCCTTGTCTGGTTTTGGTATCAAGGTGATGGTGGCCTCGTAGAAGGAGTTAGGGAGTGGTCCTCCCTCTGCTATATTTTGGAAGAGTTTGAGAAGGATAGGTGTTAGCTCTCCTCTAAATGTTTGATAGAATTCGCCTGTGAAGCCATCTGGTCCTGGGCTTTTGTTTGTTGGAAGATTTTTAATCACAGTTTCAATTTCAGTGCTTGTGATTGGTCTGTTCATATTTTCTATTTCTTCCTGATTCAGTCTTGGCAGGTTGTGCATTTCTAAGAATTTGTCCATTTCTTCCAGATTGTCCATTTTATTGGCATAGAGTTGCTTGTAGTAATCTCTCATGATCTCTTTTATCTCTGCAGTGTCAGTTGTTACCTCTCCTTTTTCATTTCTAATTCTATTGATTTGAGTCTTCTCCCTTTTTTTCTTGATGAGTCTGGCTAGTGGTTTATCTATTTTGTTTATCTTCTCAAAGAACCAGCTTTTAGTTTTATTGACCTTTGGTATTGTTTCCTTCATTTCTTTTTCATTTATTTCTGATCTGATTTTTATGATTTCTTTCCTTCTGCTAGCTTTGGGGTTTTTTTGTTCTTCTTTCTCTAATTGCTTGAGGTGCAAGGTTAGGTTGTTTATTCGAGATGTTTCCTGCTTCTTAAGGTGGGCTTGTATTGCTATAAACTTCCCCCTTAGAACTGCTTTTGCTGCATCCCACAGGTTTTGGGTCGTTGTGTCTCCATTGTCATTTGTTTCTAGGTATTTTTTGATTTCCTCTTTGATGTCTTCAGTAATCTCTTCATTATTAAGTAGTGTATTGTTTAGCCTCCATGTGTTTGTATTTTTTACAGATCTTTTCCTGTAATTGATATCTAGTCTCATGGCGTTGTGGTCAGAAAAGATACTTGATACAATTTCAATTTTCTTAAATTTACCAAGGCTTGATTTGTGACCTAAGATATGATCTATCCTGGAGAATGTTCCATGAGCACTTGAGAAAAATGTGTATTCTGTTGTTTTTGGATGGAGTGTCCTATAAATATCAATTAAGTCCATCTTGTTTAATGTATCATTTAAAGCTTGTGTTTCCTTATTTATTTTCATTTTGGATGATCTGTCCATGGGTGAAAGTGGGGTGTTTAAGTCCCCTACTATGAATGTGTTACTGTCGATTTCCCCTTTTATGGCTGTTAGTATTTGCCTTATGTATTGAGGTGCTCCTATGTTGGGTGCATAAATATTTACAATTGTTATATCTTCTTCTTGGATCGATCCCTTGATCATTATGTAGTGTCCTTCTTTGTCTCTTTTAATAGTCCTTATTTTAAAGTCTATTTTGTCTGATATGAGAATTGCTACTCCAGCTTTCTTTTGGCTTCCATTTGCATGGAATATCTTTTTCCATCCCCTTACTTTCAGTCTGTATGTGTCTCTAGGTCTGAAGTGGGTCTCTTGTAGACAGCATATATAAGGGTCTTGTTTTTGTATCCATTCAGCTAATCTGTGTCTTTTGGTGGGAGCATTTAGTCCATTTACATTTAAGGTAATTATCGATATGTATGTTCCTATTCCCATTTTCTAAATTGTTTTGGGTTCATTATTATAGGTCTTTTCCTTCTCTTGTGTTTCTTGCCTAGAGAAGATCCTTTAGCATTTGTTGTAAAGCTGGTTTGGTGGTGCTGAACTCTCTCAGCTTTTGCTTGTCTGTAAAGGTTTTAATTTCTCCATCAAATCTGAATGAGATCCTTGCTGGGTAGAGTAGTCTTGGCTGCATGTTTTTCTCCTTCATCACTTTCAGTATGTCCTGCCACTCCCTTCTGGCTTGTAGGGTTTCTGCTGAGAGATCAGCTGTTAACCTTATGGGGATTCCCTTATGTGTTATTTGTTGTTTTTCCCTTGCTGCTTTTAATATGCTTTCTTTGTATTTAATTTTTGACAGTTTGATTAATATGTGTCTTGGTGTATTTCTCCTTGTATTTATCTTGTATGGGACTCTCTGTGCTTCCTGGACTTGATCAACTATTTCCTTTCCCATATTAGGGAAGTTTTCAACTATAATCTCTTCAAATATTTTCTCAGTCCCTTTCTTTTTCTCTTCTTCTTCTGGAACCCCTATAATTCGAATGTTGGTGCGTTTAATGTTTTCCCAGAGGTCTCTGAGACTGTCCTCAGTTCTTTTCATTCTTTTTTCTTTATTCTGCTCTGCAGTAGTTATTTCCACTATTTTATCTTCCAGGTCACTTATCCGTTCTTCTGCCTCAGTTATTCTGCTATTGATCCCATCTAGAGTACTTTTAATTTAATTTATTGTGTTGTTCATCATTGCTTGTTTCATCTTTAGTTCTTCTAGGTCCTTGTTAACTGATTCTTGCATTTTGTCCAATCTATTGTCCATTCTATCTCCAAGATTTTGGATCAACCTTACTATCATTATTCTGAATTCTCTTTCAGGTAGACTGCCTATTTCCTCTTCATTTGTTAGGTCTGGTGCATTTTTATCTTGCTCCTTTATCTGCTGTGTGTTTTTCTGTCTTCTCATTTTGCTTATCTTACTGTGTTTGGGGTCTCCTTTTTGCAGGCTGCAGGTTTGTAGTTCCTCCTGTTTTTGATGTCTGTCTCCAGTGGCTAAGGTTGGTTCAGTGGGTTGTGTAGGTTTCCTGGTGGAGGGGGCTAGTGCCTGTGTTGTGGTGGATGAGGCTGGATCTTGTCTCTCTAGTGGGCAGGTTCACGTCTGGTGGTGTGTTTGGGGGTGTCTGTGGCCTTATTATGATTTTAGGCAACCTCTCTGCTAATGGGTGGGGTTGTGTTCCTGTTTTGCTAGTTGTTTGGCATAGGTTTTCCAGCACTGTGGCTTGCTGGTCGTTGAGTGAAGCTGGGTGCTGGTGTTAAGATGGAGGTCTCTGGGAGATTTTCGCCGTTTGATATTATGTGGAGCTGGGAGGTCTCTTGTTGATCAGTGTCCTGAAGTTGGCTGTCCTACCTCAGAGGCAGAGCCCTGCCTCCTGGCTGGAGCACCAAAAGCTTTTCATCCACAGGCTCAGGATAAAAGGGAGAAAAAGTAGAGGGAATTAGTAGAAGTATGAGGAAAGAAAGAAGGAAAGGAGGGTAGGAAGGGAGGAAGAAAGAAAGAAGCAAAGAAGGAAAGAAGGCAAGAAGGAAAGAAAGGAGGGAGGGAGGGAGGGAGGAAGGAAGGAAGGAGGGAAAGAAGGAAAAAAGACAGAAAGAAAGAAGATACAGTAAAAATAAAATAAAGTATAATAAAGTTATTGAATTAAAAACTTCTTATTTAGGAAAAAAAAAAAAAGGGACGGAAAGAACCTTAGGACAAATGTTGGAAGCAAAGCTATACAGACAAAATCTTACACAGAAGCGTACACATACACCCTCACTAAAAGAGGTAAATGGGGAAAAATCCTAAATCTTGCTGTCAGAGACCACCTTCTCAATTTGGGATGATTCGTTGTCTAAAGGAGGGAAGGAAGGACGGAAAGAAAGAAAGAAAGAACGAAGGTAAAGTATAATAAGGTTATTAAAATTAATTATTAAGAAAAAAAATTAAAAAAAAAAACATGGACGGATAGAACCCTAGGACAAATGGTGGAAGCAAGACTATACAGACAAGATCTCACACAGAAGCATACACATACACATTCACAAAAAGAGGAAAGGGGAAAAAATCATAGATCTTGCTCCTAAAGTCCACTTCCTTAATTTGGGATGATTGGTTGTCTATTCAGGTATTCCACAGATGCAGGGTACATCAAGTTGATTGTGGAGCTTTAATCCGCTGCTTCTGAGGCTGCTGGGAGAGATTTCCCTTTCTCTTCTTTGTTCTCACAGCTCCCAGGGCTAAGCTTTGGATTTGGCCCTGCCACTGCGTGTAGATCGCTGGAGGGCGTCTGTTTTTTGCTCAGACAGGATGGGGTTAAAAGAGCCGCTGATTGGGGGCTCTGGCGCACTCAGGCTGGCGGGGACGGAGGGGCACAGAGTGCGGGGCGGGCCTGCGGTGGCAACGGCCGGCGTGACTTTGCACCAGCCTGAGGCGCGCTGTGCGCTCTCCCGGGGAAGTTGTCCCTGGATCCCGGGAACCCGGCAGTGGCGGGCTGCACAGGCTCCGCGGAAGAGGGGTGTGGAGAGTGACCTGTTCTCGCACACAGGCCCCTCGGTGGCGGCAGCGGCAGCCTTAACGTCTCCCGACCGCCTCTGGGGTCCGCGCTTTTAGCCGCGGCTTGCGCCCGTCTCTGGATTCCGTGCTTTCAGCCGCGGCTCGCGCCCGTCTCTGGATTCCGCGCTTTCAGCCGCGGCTCGCGCCCGTCTCTGTGGTCCGCGCTTTCAGCCGCGGCTCGCGCCCGTCTCTGGGGTTCGCGCTTTTAGCCGCGGCTCGCGCCCGTCTCTGGAGTTCCTTTAAGCAGCGTTCTTAAACCCCTCTCCTCACGCCCCAGGAAACAAACAGGGAAGGAAAAGTCTCCTGCCTCTTCTGCAGGTGCAGGCTTTTTCCCGGACTCCCTCCCGGCTAGCTGTGGTGCACTAACCCCTTCAGGCTATGTTCAAGCCGCCAACCCCAGTCCTCTCCCTGCACTCCGGCCTCAGCTCGCAGCCCCGCCCGCCCCGGCGGGTGAGCAGACAAGCCTCTCGGCCTGGTGAGTGCCGGTCGGCACCGATCCTCTGTGCGGGAATCTCCCCGCTTTGCCCTCCGCACCCATTGCTGTGCACTCCTCCGCAGCTTCGAAGCTCCCCCCTCCGCCTCCCGCAGTCTCCGCCCACGAAGGGGCTTCCTAGAGTGTGGAAACTTTTCCTCCTTCACAGCTCCCTCCCACTGGTGCAGGTGCCGTCCCTATTCTTTTGTCCCTGTTTTTTCTTTTGCCCTACCCAGGTACGTGGGGAGTTTCTTGCCTTTTGGGAGGTCTGAGGTCTTCTGCCAGCCTTCAGTAGGTGTTCTGTAGGAGTTGTTCCACGTGTAGATGTATTTCTGGTGTATCTGTGGGGAGGAAGGTGATCTCCGCGTCTTACTCTTCCGCCATCTTCCGCCTTCCTTCCCTATGCTTTATTCTCAGAGTTTTATGGTATCAGGTCTTATGCTTAAAGTCTTTAATCTATTTGGAGTTGATTATTTTAAATAGTGTAAAAATTGGGTCCAATTTCATTTTTCTGTGTGTGGTTATACCATCTTCCCAACACTATTTGTTGAAGAGAATATCTTTTCCCCCATTGAATGTTCTTGCTCCCTTATCAAATATTAGCTGATCCAAGTTTTTAAAATATAAGCCCATTTAGGTAGGATAATAACTCTGAAGCCTACACACCTCACTCACTCCTTTCCAGTGGGAAAAGAACTCCATGGTAACAAAAAACTCTAAGGTATAAAACATCTGTCACATAATAACAATGCAGCAATTATACAATAACAAAAAAGATCGTAAAAACATAGAACCTAACAGTATTTCTATAAATGTTAGAACTTTATTAAGATTTTTAAAAACTGTAAAATTTTACAAACTATACTACAAGAAATCTGTACCAGAAAACAATGAAAATAACATGATGGCAAGCTGAAAATAAAACATATTTCCTAAAAATTAAAAATTCCAACTGTTTGTGTTTGCATGCATGGAAGAAATCATATATTGTTTTCACACACTAAGAGTCAAACTTTGTACAAAATTCAATTAGAATCCTCAGTTAACCTTAGTAATTTACTTAATTTTAATAACTGCTAGTAATTCAACTGGTAAATTATTGGTAAGAATGATAGTCACATGTAAAACATAAGGTCATTTACCCATAAGAATTGAATGCATAATTTGCATTTTTATTAGTTCCTGGCCCAAACAATGGGCTTTCACTTGAGAAACACAGTTCTATAGTCTTCTTTTGATGTTATTCCACTTTACTTGTCATCCATTATAGCCATATGCCACAACATTGTAAACATAGTGGATGACTCAGTACTAAATAAGTCATTGATATCTTTAATCTTCTTGGTATTGGTTATTTTGGTACTGCACCCTGAAAATGTATTTTTTAACCTTTCTTTCCACTTTAAAAAAATTACTCAAACATTGTGAAGCTTCTCCTGATTCAATCACTTAGGAATCATCATTAATTTATTTCTCTGTACTTGCCTTATGGCCTTTAGAGTATTTAAATAGTTGATCTTACATCATAGTTATTTATGTGTATCTCTCTCCCCTATTAGAGTCTATGTTTTTCAAGGGTAAGGACTATGGTGTGTTAATTAGTGTATCCTCACTAATATCTTACTATCATTAAGTATCCATCCAGCATAAATGTTTCATCCTTTAAAGATTTAACATCATTTTCCCCCAACATGATGCATAGCATGCAAAATGAAATAGTGGTAAGGGTAGGCAACCATCTACACTGAGAAAAACAAGAACAGAACATATGGATGAGATTAGAACTGTTTATTTATCTTAACACATCTATGAATGAAAAGAAAAAAATATTATAAAAACAAAATTTCAACCAATACACTTCCCTATGTAGACTCTGGCAATTAACTAACAAACTTGTATGAGCAAAGCAAGGGATACTACTCAACTTACCAAGAATTGCTGCCCTCAGCCAGCAATGCTAAAATAATCCATACAATATTGTTAGAGAAAATTAAATGCTAAATATGGATAATGAAACCTGTCACAAAATTAAATGCAGATTTATATGTACAATGTTTATGTACAATTAACTGTCAGGTAAAATCAAATATCTGGAGAAATAGGAACACCTAAATTACTTCCTTTAAAGTAACCATGGTAAACATGCGAAAATGATGATGTGATGAAGGTGATTGATCCTATTTCATGTGGTGGACACTTGATTAACTCACTGGAGCATTTCTAAATATGCTTACATTCCTTATTTTATTCTCCTAATATTGTGACATTTTTGCTAAAGATTCCAGAACCTTTCATTCACATTGCCTATGTGTCACTCTCCAAAAGTGTCTTTATTAAGCAAACTGAATCTACAGTAAGCCTCTGTTCATTTTCAGTTACATAAAAAATCATGAATATATCAAACACTAATATTCAGAAAAAAATGGCTCTGTACTAATGCGATATTATGTCACTGGCATCACTGAAAAATATATGCAATTTTAACCTAGTAGTCCTTGCCATATCTGTGTCTGCTACTAGTATATGGCATGGTTTTACTAGAGATTTAAAATATTTCAACTTCAATAGCCTAGTCAAAAATTGAGCAAAGTTCATAAAAAAGTACATTTAAAATAAAAGACAGCTTAAATACAATAAAAACTAAAGAAAACTGGTACCATATATTTTATATTATGGTTATTCAGCTGCAAAAGTAAAGTGATGATAACATTATTAATGAGAATAATGTAACAAAAAAACATCAAAAATATCTATACCTACAGTGATATGTGTGAATCTACAAATAATATATTATTATCCTACTCTTTGGTTAAACAAATATAAGAACAAACATAAAGTATTCAACAATTATTTTCACTTTGTTTAGATGCAATCTTTTTATTTTAGAATGCTAATGAGGACAATAAAAACTAGATTTTCAACAGTTGTGTTAGTGAAGGTTAGGTTTTTGATCACTGGTGTATTAGTCCGGGTATCCCCAGGAGGACAGAACTAAAACTTGGTTGTGGACATATACCCTGAGAAAACCATAATTCAAATAGAGTCATGTACCACAATGTTCATTGCAACTCTATTTATAATAGCCAGGACATGGAAGCAACATAACTATCCATTGACAGATGAATGGATAGAATATGTGGCACATATGTACAATGGAATATTACTCAGCCATAAAGAGAAATGAAATTGAGTTATTTGTAGCGAGGTGGATGGACATAGAGACTGCCATACAGAATGAAGTAAGTCAGAAAGAAAAAAACAAATATCATATGTTACCACATATATTTGGAACCTAACAACAAAAAAAAGGTTCTGTGAACCTAGGGGAAGGACAGGAATAAAGATGGAGACATAGAGAATGGACTTGAGGACACGGGAAGGGGGAAGAGTAAGCTGGGATGAAGTGAGAGAGTGGCATGAACATATATATACTGCCAAATGTAAAATAGATAGCTAGTGGGAAGCAGCCACATGGCACAGGGAGATCAGCTCGGTGCTCTGTGTCCACTTAGATGGGTGGGATAGGGAGGGGGTAGGGAGACACAAGAGGGAGGGTATATGGGGATGTATGTATATGGATAGCTGATTCACTTTGTTATACAGCAGAAAGTAACACACGATTGCAAAGCAATTATACTCCAATAAAGATGTAAAAAAAAAACTCGGTGGTATATAAAAGGGAATTTAATATCAGCAACTGATTAAAAAGATTTTGGAGAGCTGAAGTTAAGAGAAGGTTAGGTGAACTAGAGGATAAAAATTTCAGAAAATCACCATTCCTATGGTTGAAATGACAAAGGAAGGAGATAGACACACCAGAGCTCAGTGTGTACTCAGGGTCTAGGGCTGCCAGAAGCTGCAATTGTTTTTGCCGGTATTTACAAGTGTATCCAGAGCTTCATATGTAAATGCAAGGGGCTTAGAATAGCAAAACCAATATTGAAAAAGAAAGTCAAAGGGCTCATATTTTCCAATTTCAAAACTTACTGAAAATTTACAGTAATCAAGACACTGTGATAATGACATAGAATAGAGTTATAAATCCATGGAATAGAATTTAATGTTCATAAATATACACTTACATGGATGGCTAACTAACTTTCAACAAGGGTGCCAAGACAATTCAATGGGGAAAGAACAGTTTCTTCAAAAGGTAGTGCTAAGACAATTAAGTATACACATGCAAAACACTGATATTTAACCCTTGCTAAACACCATACAACAAATATCTCAAAATAGATCAAACACTTAATTTAAAAGGTAAAACTAGAAAAACCTTATAAGGAAACATAAGGGTAAATAATCATGATGTTAGATTTGTCAATTGTTACTTAGATATGACATCAGAAATACAAGGAGCAAAAGAAAAAAAGATAAATTGTACTTCATGAAAATTGAATGTCTGTGAATTCTGGCCACATTCTCAGGAGAGGAGAGTGAAAAAAAATGAAATGAGTTATTTCCAATTTATATATCTGATGAGGGTCTATTGCACATCATTTTAAAATCACCTTGTAAAATGAAGCAATACCTTTTTTTTCCCAACAGACAAACTGAGGCTGAGGTGCCTGGCTTCGCAATCGTGCTTGGGATAAAGTGCTCCAAGCCGTGTGGGTCATAGTCTATTGATGCTCTGGTCTGGTGTCAGGCCTGAGCCTCTGAGGTGGGAGAGCTGAGTTCAAGATATTGGACCAATAGAGACCTCACAGAACCATGTAATATCAATGGGCAAGAGGTCTCCCAGAGAACTCCGTCTCAGTGAGAAGACCTAGCCCCACACAATGGCGAGCAAGATCCATGCTGGATGCCCCATGCTAAACAACTAGCAAGACAGGAACACAACCACACCCATTAGCAGAGAGGCTGCCTAAAATCATACAAAGTTCACAGAAACCACAAAACACACCACTGGAAGTAGACTTGCCCACCAGAAAAACAAGATCCAGCCTCACCCACCAGAAAACAGGCACCAGTCCCATCCACAAGGAAGTGTACACAAGCCACAGAACAAACCTCAACCACTGGGGACAGACACTAAAAACAATGAGAACTACAAACTTGCAGACTGAAAAAAGGAAACCCCAAACACAGTAAGTTAAGCAAAATGAGAATAAAGAGAAACATGCAGCAGATGAAGGTGCAAGGTAAAAACTCACCAGACCAAACAAATGAAGAAGAAATAGGCAGTCTACCTGAAAAATAACTCAGAGAAATTATAGTAAAGATGATCCAAAATCTTGGAAATAGAATGGAGAAAATACAAGAAACATTTAACAAGGACCTAGAAGAAATAAAGATCAAACAAACAATGATGAACAACAAAATAACTGAAATTTAAAATTCTCCAGAAGGAATCAAGAACAGAATAACTGTGTCAGAAGAATGGAGAAGTGACCTGGAAGATAAAATAGTGGAAATAACTACCACAGAGCAGAATAAAGAAAAAAAGATTAAAAAGAATTGAGGACAGTATTAGAGACCTCTGGGACAACATTAAATGCACCGTTTGAATTACAGAGGTCCAAGAAGAAGAAAGAAAAAGAAAGGGTCTGAGAAAACATTTGAAGAGATTATAGTTGAAAACTTCCTTAACATGGGAAAGGAAATAGTCAATCAAGTCCAGGAACCACAGAGAGACGCATACAGGATATATCCAAGGAGAAGCATGTCAAGACACATATTAATCAAACTATGAAAAATTAAATACAAAGAAAAAATATTAAAAGCAGGAAGGTAAAAGCAACAAATAACATATCAGGGAATCCCCATAAAGTTAACAGCTGATCTTTCAGCAGAAATTCTGAAAGCCAGAAGGGAAAGGTAGGACATACTTAAAGTGACAAAAGGGAAAGAAAAAAAAACTATAACCAAGATTACTCTACACAGAAAGGATCTCATTCAGATTTGAAAGAGAAATTAAAAGCTTTATGGACAAACAAAAGTTAAGAGAACTCAGCACCACCAAGCCAGCTTTACAACAAATGTTGAAGAAACTTCTCTAAGAAGGAAAAACTAGAGGAGGAAATGACTTACAAAAAAAACTGAAAACAATTAAGAAAATGGTAATCAGAACATACATCTCAATAGTTACCTTAAATAGATATGGATTAAATGCTCCAACCAAAAGACATAGACAGGCTGAATGGATACAAAAAACAAGGCCTGTATATATGCTGTCTACAAGAAGCCCACTTCAGACATAGGGACACATGCAGACTGAAAGTGGGGGGATAGAAAAAGATATACTATGCAAATGGAAATCAAAAGAAAGCTGGAGTAGCAATTCTCGATTCAGACAAAATAGGCTTTAAAATAAAGACTATTACAAGAGACAAAGAGGGACACTGCATAATGATCAAGGGATCAATCCAAGAAGAAGACACAACAATTGTAAATATTTAGTCTCCCAACATAAGAGCACTTCAATACATAAGGCAAATGCTAACAGCTATAAAAGGGGAAATCGACAGTAGCACAATAATAGTAGGGAACTTTAACACCCCAGTTTCACCAATGGACAGATCATCCAAAATGAAAATAAATAAGGAAATACAAGCTTTAAATGGCACATTGCACAAGATGGACTTCATTGATATTTAGAAGACATTCCATCCAAAAACAACAAAATACACTTTCTTCTCAAGTGCTCATGGAACATTCTCCAGGGTAGATCATATCTTGTGTCAGTATGTCATACAGAGTGAAGTAAGTCAGAAAGAGAAAAACAAATACCGACTGGTAACACATATATATGGAATAAAAAAAAATGGTCATGAATAACCTAGGGGCAAGATGGGAATAAAGACGCAGACCTACTAGAGAAAGGAATTGAGGATACGGGGAGGGGGAAGGGGGATAAGGTGGGACAAAGTGAGAGAGTGGCATGGACATATATACACTACCAAACATAAAATAGATAGCTAGTGGGAAGCAGCCGCATATCACAGGGAGATAATCTCGGTGCTTTGTGAGCACCTAGAGGGGTGAGATAGGGAAGGTGGGAGGGAGGGAGATGCAAAAAAGAAGAGATATGGGGACATATGTGTAACTGATTCACTTTGTTATAAAGCAGAAACTAACACACCATCGTAAAGCAACTATACTCCAATAAAATGTAAAAAAAAGAAAATCAAGCCTTGGTAAATTTAAGAAAATTGAAATTGTATCAAGCATCTTTTCCAATGACAACACTGTGAGACTAGATATCATTTACAGGAAAAAAAACTGTAAAAAAATACAAACGCAAGGAAGCTAAACAATACACTACTAAATAACCAAGAGATTACTGAAGAAATCAAAGAGGAAATCAACAAACTTCTAGAAACAAATGACAATGAAAATGGGACAATCCAAAACCTACACAATGCAGCAAAAGCAGTTCTATGAGGGAAGTTTATAACAATCCTACCTCAAGAAACAGAAAAAAACCTCAAACATCTTAACCTTACACCAAAAGCAATTACACAAACTAGAACAAAAAAAGCCCAAAGTTAGCAGAAGGAAAGAAATCATAAAGGGTAGATCAGAAACAAATTAGAAAGAAATGAAGGAAACAATAGCAAAGGTCAAAAAAACTAAAAGCTGATTCTTTGAGAAGATAAATAAAATTGATAAACATTAGCCAGACTCATCAATAAAATAAGGGAGAAGACTCTAATCAACAGAATTCAAAATGAAAAGGGAGAAATTAAAATTGACACTTCAGAAATACAAAGGATCATGAGAGATTACTAAAAGCAACTAAATGTAAATAAAATGGACAACCTGGAAGAAGTGGACAAATTCTTAGAAAAGCACAACCTTCCAAGACTGAGCCAGGAAGAAATAGAAAATATAAACATACCAATCACAAGCACTGAAATTGAAAGTGTGATTAAAAATCTTCCAAGAGGGAGAGGGGGGAGATGGCCGAAGAGTAAGATGGGGAGATCACCTTCATCCCCACAGATACATCAGAAATACATCTACACGTGGAACAACTCCTATAGAACACCTACTGAATGCTAGCAGAAGACCTCAGACCTCCCAAAAGGCAAGAAACTCCCCACATACCTGGGTAGGGCAAAAGAAAAAAGAATAAACAGAGACAAAAGAATAGGGACGGGACCTGCACCAGTGGAAGGGACCTGTGAAGGAGGAAAGGTTTCCACACAGTAGGAAGCCCCTTCAGGTGCAGAAACTGGGGGTGGTGGAGGGGGGAAGCTTTGGAGCCATGGAGGAGAGCACAGCAACAGGGGTGCAGAGGGCAAAGCGGAGAGATTCCCGCAGAGAGGATCCGTGCTGACCTGCACTCACCAGCCCAAGAGGCTTGTATGCTCACCCGCTGGGGAAGGCGAGTCTGGGAGCTGAGGCTTGGGCTTTGGTCAGAGCACAGGGAGAGGACTGGGGTTGGCAGTGTGAACACAGCCTGCAGGGGGTTAGTGCACCATGGCTAGCCGGGAGGGAGTCTGGGGAAAGTTCTGGACCTGCTGAAGAGGCAAGAGACATTTTCTTCCCTCTTTGTTTCCTGGTGCATGAGGAGAGGGGATTAAGAAGGCTGCTTAAAGGAGTTCCAGAGGCGGGCGTGAGCTGCGGCTAACAGCGTGGACCGCAGAGACAGGCATGAGACTCTAAGGCTGCTGCTGCCAACAAGAAGCCTGTGTACAAGCATAAGTCACTATCCACACCTCACTTCTGGGGAGCCTGAGCAGCCCGCCACTGCCAGGGTCCTGGGATCCAGGGACAACTTCCCCGGGAGAATGCATGGCATGCCTCATGCTGGTGCAACGTCCCGCTGGCCTCTGCCGCCACAGGCTGGCCCTGCATCCGCACCCCTCCCACTCCCCGGCCTCAGGGAGCCAGAGCCCCGCAGTCAGCTGCTCCTTTATCCCGGTCCTGTCTGAGCGAAAAACAGATGCCCTCCGGCGACCTACACGCAGTGATGGTGCCAAATCCAAAGCTGAACCCCGGGAGCTGTGTGAACAAAGAAGAGAAAGGGAAATCTCTCTCAGCAGCCTTAGGAGCAGTGGATTAAATCTCCACAATCAACTTGATTTACCCTGCATCTGTGGAATACCTGAATAGGCAATAAATAATCCCAAATTCAGAAGGTGAACTTTGAGAGCAAGATTTATGATTTTTCCACTTTTCCGCTTTTTGAGAGTGTGTATGTGTATGCTTCTGTGTGGGATTTTGTCTGTAAAGGTTTGCTTTCACCATTTGTCCTAGGGTTCTCTCTCCGGTTTTTTTTTCTTTTTACTTTAAAAAATTTCTTTTCTTATTAATTATTGTTTATTTTAATTATTTTATTTTATTTTATCTTACTTTATTTTATTATATTTGATCCTCTTTCTTTCTATATTTCTACTTTTTCTCCCGTTTATTCTGAGACGTGTGGATGCAAGGCTCTGGGTGCTACAGACAGGAGTCAGTGCTGTGCCTCTGAGGAGGGAGAGCCAACTTCAGGTTACTGGTCCACAAGAGACCTCCACACTCTGCATAATATCAAACGATGAAAATCTCCGAGAGATCTCCGTCTCAACACCATCATCCAGCTTCAGTCAACGACCAACAACCTAGAGTGGTGGACACCCTAAGCCAAACAACTAGCAAGACAGGAACACAACCACACCCATTAGCAGAGAGGCTAACTAAAATCATAGTAAGTCCACAGACACCCCAAAACACACCACCAGACGTGGACCTGCCCACCAGAAAGACAAGATCCAGCCTCATCCACCAGAACAGAACCACTACTCCCCTCCAACTGGAAGCCTACACAACCCACTGAACCAAATTTAGCCACTGGGGTCAGACACCAAAAACAAAGGGAAGTACGACCTGCAGCCTGCAAGAAGTAGACCCCAAATACAGTAAGATAAGCAAAATGAGAAGACAGAAAAACACACAGCAGATGAAGGAGCAAGATAAAAATCCACCAGACATAAAAAATTAAGAGGAAATAGGCAGTCTTCCTGAAAGAGAATTCAGAATAATGATAGCAAAGATGATCCAAAATCTTGGAAATAGAATAGACAAAATGAATGAAATATTTAACAAGGACCTAGAAGAACTAAAGAGGAAACAAGCAACAATGAACAACACAATAATTGAATTTAAAAATATTCTAGAAGAGATCAATAGCAGAATAACTGAGGCAGAAGAACGGATAAGTGACCTGGAAGATATAATAGTGGAAATAACTACTGCAGAGTAGAATAAAGGAAAAAGAAGGAAAAGAACTGAGGACAGTGTCAGAGACATCTGGGACAACATAGAACACACCAACATTCGAATTATAGGGGTTCCAGAAGAAGAGAAAAAGAAAGGGACTGAGAAAATATTTGAAGAGATTATAGTTGAAAGGTTCCCTAATATGGGAAAGGAAATAGTTAATCAAGTCCAGGAAGCACAGAGAGTCCCATACAGGATAAATCCAAGGAGAAACACACCAAGACACATATTAATTAAACTATCAAAAATTAAATACAAAGAAAGCATATTAAAAGCAGCAAGGGAAAAACAACAAATAAAACACAAGGGAATGCCCATAAGGTTAACAGCTGATCTTTCAGCAGAAAGTCTGCAAGCCAGAAGGGACTGGCAGGACATATTTAAACTGATGAAGGATAAAAACCTACAATCAAGATTACTCGAACCGGCAAGGATCTCATTCATATTGGATGGAGAAATTAAAAGCTTTACAGACAAGCAAAAGCTGAGAGAGATCAGCAAGACCAAACCAGCTTTACAACAAATGATAAAGGAACTTCTCTAGGCAAGAAACACAACAGAAGGAAAAGACATACAGTAACAAACCCAAAACAATTAAGAAAATGGGAATAGGAACATACATATCGATAATTACCTTAAATGTAAATGGATTAAATGCTCCCACCAAAAGACACCAACTGGCTGAATGGATACAAAAACAAGACCCATATATATGCTGTCTAGAGGAGACCAACTTCAGACCTAGGGACACATAGAGACTGAAAGTGAGGGGATGGAAAAAGATATTCCATCCAAATGGAAACCAGAAAAAGCTGGAGTAGCAATTCTCATATCAGAAATAATAGACTTTAAAATAAAGACTATTAGAAGAGACAAAGAAGGACACTACATAATAATCAAGGGATAGATCCATGAAGAAGATATAACAACTGTAAATATTTATGCACCCAACATAGGAGCACCTCAATACATAAGGCAAATACTAACAGCCATAAAAGGGGAAATTGGCAGTAACACATTCATAGTAGGGGACTTTAACACCTCATTTTAACCAATGGACAGATCAACCAAAATGAAAATAAATAAGGAAACACAAGCTTTAAATGATACATTAAATGAGATGGACTTAATTGATATTTATAGGACATTCCATCCAAAAACAACAGAATACACATTTTTTCTCAAGTGCTCATGGAACATTCTCCAGGATAGATCATATCTTGGGTCACAAATCAAGCATTGGTAAATTTAAGAAAATTGAAATTGTATCAAGTATCTTTTCCCACAGCAATGCTATAAGACTAGATATCAATTACAGGAAAAGATCTGTAAAAAATACAAACACATGGAGGCTAAATAATACACTACTTAATAATGAAGTGATCACTGAAGAAATCAAAAGTAAATCACAAAATACCTTAAAAAAATGACAATGGAGATAAGACGACCCAAACCTATGGGATGCAACAAGAGCAGTTCTAACAGGGAAGTTTATAGCAATACCATCCTACCTTAACAAACAGGAAACATCTCAAATAAACAACCTAACCTTGCACCTAAAGCAATTAGAGAATGAAGAACAAAGAAACTCCACAGTTAGCAGAAGGAAAGAAAGCTAAAAGAACAGATCAGAAATAAATGAAGGAAATGATAGCAAAGATCAATAAAACTAAAAGCTGGTTCTTTGAGAAGATAAACAAAATGGATAAACCATTAGCCAGACTCATAAAGAAAAAAAGGGAGAAGACTCAAATCAATAGAATTAGAAATGAAAAAGGAGAAGTAACAGCTGACACTGCAGAAATACAAAAGATCATGAGAGATTACTAGAAGCAACTCTATGCCAAAAATATGGACAAGTGGAAGAAATGGACAAATTCTTAGAAATGCACAACCTGCCAAGACTGAATCAGGAAGAAATACACAATATGAACAGACGAATCACAAGCACTGAAATAGAAACTGTAATTAAAAATCTTCTAACAAACAAAAGCCCAGGACCAGATGGCTCCACAGCCAAATTCTATGAAACATTTAGAGAAGAACTGACACCTATCCTTCTCAAACTCTTCCAAAATATAGCAGAGGGAGGAATACTCCCAAGCTCATTCTACAAGGCCACCATCACCCTGATACCAAAACCAGACAAGGATGTCACAAACAAAGAAAACTACAGGCCAATATCACTGATGAACATAGATGCAAAAATCCTCAACAAAATACTAGCAAACAGAATCCAACAGCACATTAAAATGTTCATACACCATGACCCAGTGGGTTTTATTCCAAGAATGCAAGGATACTTCAATATACACAAATCAATCAACGTGTTACACCGTATTAACAAATTGAAGGAGATAAACATTATGATAATCTCAATAGATGCAGAGAAAGGTTTCGACAAAATTCAACACCCAATTATGATAAAAACTCTGCAGAAAGTAGGCATAAAATGTACTTTCCTCAACGTTATAAAGGACATATATGACAAAGCTACAGACAGCATCGTCCTCAATGGTGAATAATTGATAACATTTCCACTAAGATCAGGAACGAGACAAGGTTGCCCACTCTCACCCCTCTTATTGAACATAGTTCTGGAAGATTTACCCACAGAAATCAGAGAAGAAAATGAAATGAAATGAATCCAAATCGGAAAAGGAGAAGTAAAGGTTTCACTGTTTGCAGATGACATGATACTATACATA
Source organism: Orcinus orca (assembly GCF_937001465.1). Lineage (NCBI taxonomy): Eukaryota > Metazoa > Chordata > Mammalia > Artiodactyla > Delphinidae > Orcinus > Orcinus orca. The sequence continues at coordinate 76,893,617 of NC_064580.1, forward strand.
GAGAATCCTAAAGATGCTACCAGAAAACTACTAGAGCTAATCAATGAATTTGGTAAAATAGCAGGATACAAAATTAATGCACAGAAATCTCTGGCATTCCTATACACTAATGATGAAAAATCTGAAAGTGAAACCAAGAAAACACTCCCATTTACCATTGCAACAAAAAGAATAAAATATCTAGGAATAAACCTACCTAAGGAGACAAAAGACCTGTATGCAGAAAATTATACGACACTGATGAAAGAAATTAAAGATGATACAAATAGATGGAGAGATATACCATGTTCTTGGATTGGAAGAACCAACATTGTGAAAATGACTCTACTACCCAAAGCAATCTACAGCTTCAATGCAATCCCTAACAAATTACCACTGGCATTTTTCACAGAATTAGAACAAAAACATTCACAGTTTGTATGGAAACAAAAGAGATCCTGAATAGCCAAAGCAATCTTGAGAACGAAAAATGGAGCTGGAAGAAACAGGCTCCCCAACTTCAGACTATACTACAAAGCTACAGTAATGAAGACAATATGGTACTGGCACAAAAACAGAAATATAGATGAATGAAACAGGATAGAAAGCCCAGAGATAAACCCACGCAAATATGGTCACCTTATCTTTGGTAAAGGAGGCAGGAATGTACAGTGGAGAAAGGACAGCCTCTTCAATAAATGGTGCTGGGAAAACTGGACAGGTATATGTGAAAGTATGACATTAGATCACTCCCTAACACCATACATAAAAATAAGCTCAAAATGGATTAAAGACCTAAATGTAAGGCCAGAAACTATCAAACTCTTAGAGGAAAACATAGGCATAACACTCTATGACATAAATCACAGCAAGATCATTTTTGACCAACCTCCAATAGAAATGGAAATAAAAATGAACAAATGGGACCTAATGAAACTTAAAAGCTTTTGCACAGGAAAGGAAACCATAAAAAAGACCAAAAGGCAACCCTCAGAATGGGAGAAAATATTTGCAAATGTAGCAACTGACAAAGGATTAATCTCCACAATTTATAAGCAGCTCATGCAGCTCAATAACAAAAACAAGCAAACAACCCAATCCAAAAATGGACTGAAGACCTAAATAGACATTTCTCCAAAGAAGATATACAGACTGCCAACAAACGCATGCAAGAATGCTCAACGTCATTAATCATTAGAGAAATGCAAATCAAAACTGCAATGAGATATCATCTGACACCAATCAGAATGGCCATCAACAAAAAATCTAGAAACAATAAATGCTGGAGAGGGTGTGGAGAAAAGGGTACCCTCTTGCACTGTTGGTGGGAATGTGAATTGATACAGCCAATGTGGAGAACAGTATCGAGGTTCCATAAAAAACTACAAATAGAACTACCATATTACCCAGCAATCCCTCTACTGGGCAAATACCCTGAGAAAACCATAATTCAAAAAGAGTCATGTACCAAAATATTCATTGCAGCTCTATTTACAATAGCCCAGACATGGAGACAACCTTAGTGTCCATCATTGGATGAATGGATAAAGAAGATGTGGCACATATATAGAATGGAATATTACTCAGCCATAAATCGAAACAAAATTGAGCTATTTGTAATGAGGTGGATAGGCCTAGACTCTGTCATACAGAGTGAAGTAAGTCAGAAAGAGAAAGACAAATACCATATGCTAACACTTATACATGGAATTTAAGAAAAAAATGATGTCATGAATAACCTAGGGGTAAGACAGGAATAAAGACACAGACCTACTTGGGAATGGAGTTGAGGATATGGGGAGGGGGCAGGGTAAGCTGTGACAGAGTGAGAGAGAGGCATGGACATATATACACTACCAAACGTAAGGTAGATAGCTAGTGGGAAGCAGCCGCATAGCACACGGATATCAGCTCGGTGCTTTGTGACCACCTGGAGGGGTGGGATAGGGAGGGCTGGAGAGAGGGAGACACAAGAGAGAAGAGATATGGGAACATATGTATATGTATAACTGATTCACTTTGTTATAGAGCAGAAACTAACACACCATTGTAAAGCAATTTTACTCCAATAAAGTTGTAAAAAAAAAAAGTGTCATGTACCAAAATGTTCATTGCAGCTCAAATTACAATAGCCAGGAGATGGAAACAACCTAAGTGTCCATCATCTGATGAATGGTAAGGAAAATGTAGCACATATATACAATGGAATATTATTCAGCCATAAAAAGAAACGAAATTGAGTTTTTTGTAGTGAGGTGGATGGACCTAGAGTCTGTAATACAGAGTGAAGTAAGTCAGAAAGAGAAAAACAAAAACCGTATGCTAACACTTATATATGGAATCTAAGGGAAAATATGTCATGAAGAACCTAGGGGTAAGACAGGAATAGAGACACAGACCTACTAGAGAATGGACTTGGGTATATGGGGAGGGGAGTGGTGACCTGTGACGGCATGGGAGAGTGGCATGGACATGTATACACTACCAAACGTAAAATAGATAGCTAGTGGGTAGCAACCGCATAGCACAGGGAGATCAGCTCGGTGGTTTGTGACCACCTAGAGGGGTGGGATGGGAGGGTGGGAGGGAGGGAGTCACAAGAGGGAAGTGGTATGTGAACATATGTATATGTTTCTGATTCACTTTGTTATAAAGCAGAAACTAACACACCATTGTAAAGCAATTATACTCAAATAAAGATGTAAAAGAAAAAAAATCTTCCAACAAACAATAGTCCAGGTCCAGATTGCTTCACAGGCGAATTCTATCAAACATTTAGAGAAGAGCTAATACATATCCTTCTCAAACTCTTGCAAATTATAGCAAAGGGGAGTACACTCGCAAACTCATTCTATGAGGCTACCGTCTCCCTGATACCAAAACCAGAGAAAGATGTCACAAAACATGAAAACCCTAGGCCAATATCACTGATGAACATAGAGGCAAAATTCCTCAACAAAATACTAGCAAACAGAATCCAATAGCACCGTAAAAGAATCATACGCCATGATGAAGTATTCATCCCAGGAATGCAAGGATTCTTCAATGTATGTAATTCAATCAATGTGGTACACCATATTAACAAATTGAAGGATAAAACCCTATGATCATCCCAATAGATGCAGAAAAATCTTTTGACAAAATTCAATACCCATTTTTGATTAAAAAAAAAAACTCTCCAGAAAGTGAGCATAGAGGGAATTGACCTCGACAGAGAAAAGGCTATATATGACAAACCCACAGCCAACATCATTATGAATGGTGAAAAATTGAAACCATTTCCTCTAAGATCAGGGACAAAACAAGGTTGCCCACTCTCAACATTATTATTCACCATAGTGAATCATATCGTACCGAATGCAGTCAGAAATAGAGAAAGAAATACTGTATGCTAACCCATATATACGGAATCTAAGAAAAAAAAAAGGTCATGAAGAACCTAGGGGTAAGACGGGAATAAAGACACAGACCTACTAGAGAATGGACTTGAGGATATGGGGAGGGAGAATGGTAAGCTGTGACAAAGTGAGAGAGTGGCATCGACATATATACACTACCAGATATAAAATAGATAGCTAGTTGGAAGCAGCTGCATAGCACAGGGAGATCAGCTTAGTGCTTTGTGACCACCTAGAGGGGTGGGATAGGGAGGGTGGGAGTGAGACCCAAGAGGGAGGGTATATGGGAATGTATGTATATGTATAACTGATTCACTTTGTTATACAGCAGAAACTAACACACGCTTATAAAGCAATTATATTCCAATAAAGATATTAAAAACCTGCAACAATAAACATATAAATCTATTAAAAACGTACAAAATGTCTGAATAGACATTTATCCAAAGAATATATATATAAAAGGCCCATGAGCACATGAAAAGATACTCAACATCATTATCCATCAGGAAAATTCAAATCCAACCCATGAGATACCACTTCACACCCATAGGATGGTTGTAATAATAATTTAAAAAAAGACAAACTGTAAAAAGTATTGGTGAGGATGTGGAAAAATTGGAGCTCTCTTGTGTTGCTGGTGGGACTATAAAATGGTGCAGTTTCTTTGGAAGACATTTTGGCATAGTGTTATCATGTGATCAAGCAATTACACTTTTAGTTATATACGTAAGAGAAATGAAAACCTATGTTCATAGAAAAACTAGTACACTAATGGTCATGGCAGCTTTATTCATAATAGCCAAACTGTGAAAGCAACTGAAATGTCCAGTATTGGATGAATAGATGAAGAAAATATATTAAACTTAAACAACGCAATATTATTCAGCCATGAGAAAGTAATGAAGTACTGATTCATTCTACAATATGGATAAAACTTGAAAATATTGTACTAAATGAAAGAAGCCAGATACAGAAGGTCATATTTGTATAATTCTATTTATTTGAATTGTCCATAAATAGGTAAATCCATAGAGACATAAATTAATGGTTACTAGAGGCTGGATGGAGGGGTAAAAACCAATGACTGCTCACTGATACGGTGTTTCTTTTTGGAATGATGAAAATGTTCTGTTATTGGACAGTGGTGATAGTGGCACAACTCTGTGAGTACATTAAAAACCACTGAATTATAGGGGGTGAATTTTTTGGCTTGTGAATTATATATCAATAAAGCTATTTTTTCAAAAAGAATATAACAATCATCCTTATTCCCTCTACCCAGAAATAACTACTTTAACATTTGGCATATATGCTTCCAGTCTTTTGTTTCTTTGTTTTTACTTTTTAAAAAATCCTCACACATGACAAAAGGACATATTTTCTTATCAAAGTCATGACATTTCATATAAAGCTTAAGTCTCTCATATTTATTCCCATTCCGGAGCTCCTATCATAACCGTAAGAACTATAAAATATTTGATTTTGTTTTGGACATTTAATAGGTTTTGGGCTTGTTTTTGTTATGTCACCAAGTACCTGACCACCCTTCTTATTTATGAAATAGCCTGCATTGCTTAAGTCTTAATGGAAGGCTTGCAGCTATACCTGACTATAGATTTGAAGTGCCAGATATTCCCTTCTCCACTCTATCAGCCAGAGTGGTCAGAGTACAGAATCTTGAACTGGCTCAAACAATAATGTGATCCAGCCAAAGATTATGAAGTTTAAGGAGTGATTCCAAAACCAGAATCAGCTAAGAAATTATGCATATGATAAACGGTTTTGTGGCTGTAGTGTCACTGGTATCACTACATCTAACTTGTTTTTATAACATGGTTTTGTCTATTTCCTACTGCCTTTCTTCCCTTGATGTTTCCTTCCTGTTTTTCAAGTCTTAATCTCCACTGACCTTAGCAATTTTTGAGCTTTGCAATAACCTTCCAATAATTTCCTTTTAGCTTTAGATTTTCAATGTATTTTTATATTCATTGAATGTAACAATTCTGAATAAAGCAATGTCTTCTTCAAATCTTTAAAAATAGGTTTATATGCATATCTATAATATATGTAATACTTGCATCTTTTTTTTTTAAGTCTTGTATAGATTTTACTTTTTAAAAAAAAAAAATTTGGTCTCCCAGGAATATCTGCATTACAGGATCATTTAACTGCTACTGATTCTACAACATAGCTTTTCTCCAGATGTATTATCATGTACAGGCATCAGGACATAGTTCTTAGGTCATTGTACCTATTTTTTCCAATTATTTATTTTTCATTTTTATTGGAGTATAATTGCAATACAATAGTGTGATAGATTCTGCTTTATAACAAAGTGAATCAGCTATATATATACATATATCCCCAAATCTCTTCCCTCTTGCGTCTCCCTCCCTCCCACACTCCATATCCCACCCCTGTAGGTATTCACAAATCATCGAGCTGATCTCCCTGTGCTATACGACTGCTTCCCACTAACTATCGGTTTCAAATTTGATAGTGTATATATGTCCATGCCAATCTCTCACTTTGTCCCAGCTTACCCTTCCCCCTCACCAGGTCCTCAAGTCCATTCTCTAGTAGGTCAGAGTCTTTATTTCTGTCCTGCCCCTAGGTTCTTCATGACCATATTTTCGTTGTTGTTGTTTTTCTTAGATTCCATATATATGTGTTACCATACGGTGTTTGTTTTTCTCTTTCTCACTTACTTCACTCTGTATGACAGACTCTAGGTCCATCCACCTCACTACAAATAACTCAATTTCATTTATTTTTATGGCTGAAAAATAATCCATTGTATATATGTGCCAAATCTCCTTCATCAATTCACCTGTCGATGGACACTTAGGTTGTTTCAATGTCCTGGCTATTGTAAATAGAGCTCCAATAAACATTGTGGTACCTGACTCTTTCTGAATTATGATTTTCTCAGGGTATATGCCCAGTAGTGGGATTGCTGGGTCCTGGTAGTTCTATTTTTAGTTTTTTAAAAGAACCTCCATACTGTTCTCCATAGTGGCTGTATCATTTACATTCCCACCAACAGTGCAAGAAGGTTCCCTATTCTCCACACCCTCTCCAGCATTTATGGTTTGAAGGTGTTTTGATGATAGCCATTCTGACTGGTGGGAGGTGATACCTAATTGTAGTTTTGATTTACATTTCTCTAATGATTAATGATATTGAGCATTCTTTCATGTGTTTGTTGGCAATCTGTATATCTTCTTTGGAGAAATGTCTATTTAGGTCTTCTGCCCATTTATGGATTGGGTTGTTTGTTTCTTTTGATATTGCTACATGACGTGCTTCTAAATTTTGGAGATTAATCCTTTGTCATTTGCTTCACTTGCAAATATTTTCTCCCATTCTGAGAGTTGTCTTTTCATTTTGTATATGGTTTCCTTTGCTGTGCAAAAGCTTTTAGGTTTCATTAGGTCCCATTTGTTTAGTTTTGTTTTTATTTCCATTTTTCTCTAGGATGTGGGTCAAAAAGGATCGTGCTGTGAATTATATCATAGAGTATTCTGTCTATGTTTTACTCTAAGAGTTTGATAGTGTCTGGCCTTACATTTAGCTCTTTAATCCATTGGGAGTTTAATTTTGTGTACAGTGATAGGAAGTGTACTAATTTCATCTTTTATGTGTAGCTGCCCACTTTTCCCAGCACCACTTATTGAAGAGGCTGTCCTTTCTCCATTGTATATTCTTGTCCCCTTTATGAAAAATAAGGTGACCATAAGTACGTGGGTTTATCTCTGGGCTTTATATCTTGTTCCATTGATCTATATTTCTGTTTTTGTGCCAGTACCATACTGTCTTGATTACTGTAGCTATATAGTATAGTCTGAAGTCAGGGAGCCTGATTTCTCCAGCTCAGTTTTTCTCCTCAAGATTGTGTTGGCTACTCGGGATCTTTTATTTTTCCATACAAATTGTGAATTTTTTTATTATAGTTTTTTGAAAAATTCCAGTGGTAGTCTGATAGGGATTGCATTGAATTGGTAGGTTGCTTTGGTTAGTATAGTCATTTTCACAATGTTGATTCTTCCAATCCAAGAACATGGTATATCTCTCCGTCTATTTGTATCATCTTTAATTTCTTTCATCAGTATCTTATAGTTGTCTGCATACAGGTCTTTTGTCTCCCTAAGTAGGCTTATTATTAGGTATTTCATTCTTTTTCTTGCAATGGTAAATGGGAGATTTTCCTTAATTTCACATTCACATTTCTCATCATTAGTGTATAGGAATGCAAGAGATTTGTTTCCATTAATTTTGTATCCTATTACTTTACCAAATTCATTGATTAGCTCTAGTAGTTTTCTGGTAACATCTTTAGGATTCTCTATGTATAGTATCATGTCACGTGCAAAGAGTGACAGCTTTATTTCTTGTTTTCGAAATTGGATTCTTTTATTTCTTATTCTGTTCTTATTGCTGTGGCTAAAACTTCCAAAACAATGTTTAATAATAGTGATGAGAGTGGGCAAACTTATATTGTTCCTGATCCTAGTGGAAATGGTTTTAATTTTTCACCATTAAAGATGATGTTGGCTGTGGATTTCTTATATATGATCTTTATTATGTCGAGGTAATTTCCCTCTATACCTCCTTTCTGGAGGGTTTTTATTGGAAATGCATGCTGCATTTTGTCAAAAGCTTTTTCTGCATCTATTAAGATTATCATATGGTTTTTATTTTTCAATTTGTTAATATGGGGTATCACATTGATTGTTTTGCATGTACTGAAGAATCCTTGCATTCCTGGGATAAACCCCACTTGACCATGGCGTATGATCCTTTTAATGTGCTGTTGGATTCTGTTTGCTAGTATTTTATTGAGGATTTTTGTATCTATGTTCATCAGTGATATTGGCCTGTAGTTTTCTTTCTTTGTGACATCTTTGTCTGGTTTTGGAATCAGGGTGATTGTGACCTTGTAGAATGAATTTGTGAGTGTTCCCCCCTCTGCTATATTTTGGAAGAGTTTGAGAAGGATAGGTGTTAGCATTTCTCTCAATATTTGATAGATTTCACCTGTGAAGCCATCGGTTCCTGGGCTTTTGTTTGTTGGAAGATTTTTCCTCACAGTTTCAGTTCCAGTGCTTGTGATTCATCTGTTTATATTTTCTATTTCTCCCTGGTTGAGTCCTGGAAGGTTGTGCTTTTCTAAGAATTTTTCTATTTCTTCCAGGTTGCCCATTTTATTGACATGTGTTTGCTTGTAGTAATCTCTCATGATCGTTTGTATTTCTGCAGTGTCAGTTGTTGCAGTTTTTCATTTCTAATTCTATTGATTAGTGTCTTCTCCCTTTTTTTTCTTGATGAGTCTGGCTAATGGGTTATCAATTTTGTTTATCTTCTCAAGGAACCAGCTTTTAGCTTTATTGATCTTTGCTATTGTTTCCTTTATTTCTTTTTCATTTATTACTTATCTGATCTTTATGATTTCTTTTGTTCTGCTACCTTTGGGGGGTTTTTGCTCTTCTTTCACTAATTTCTTTAGGTGTAATGTTAGGTTGTTTATTTGAGATGTTTCTTGTTTCTTAAGGTCGGATTGTATTGCTATAAACTTCCCTCTTGGAACTGCTTTTGCTGCATCCCATAGGTTTTGGGTCATTGTGTTTTCACTGTCATTTGTTTCTAGGTAGTTTTTGATTTCCTCTTTGATTTCCTCCATGATCTCTTGGTTATTATGTAGGGTATTGTTTAGCCTCCCTGTGCTTGTATTTTTTACAGATTTTTTCCTGTAATTGATATCTAGTCTCATAGTGTTTTGGTTGGAAAAGATGCTTGATATGATTTCAATTTTCTTAAATTTACCACAGCTTGATTTGTGACCCAAGATATGATCTATCCTGGAGAATGTTCTATGAGCACTTGAGAAGAAAGTGTATTCTGTTGTTTTTGGATGGAATGTCCTATAAATAACAATTAAGTCTATCTTGTTTAATTTATCACATAAAGCTTTATTTCCTTACTTATTTTCATTTTGCATTATCTGTCCATAAGTGAAAGTGTGATGTTAAAGTCTCCTATTATGATAGTGTTACTGTTGATTTCCCCTTTTATGGCCTTATGTATTGAAGTGCTCCTATGTATGGTGCATAAATATTTACAATTGTTATATGTTATTCTTGAATTGGTTCCTTGATCATTAGGTAGTGTCCTTCCTTATCTCTGTAATAGTCTTTCTTTTAAAGTCAATTTTTTCTGATATTAGAATTGCTACTCCAGCTTTCTTTTGATTTTCATTTGCATGGAACATTTTTGCATCCCCTCACTTTCAGTCTGTATGTGTACCTAGGTCTTAAGTGTGTCTCTTGTTGACAGCATATATTTGTGTCTTATTTTTTTTTTATCCATTCAGCCAGTCTATGTCTTTCCGTTGGAGCATTTAATCCATTTACATTTAATGTAATTATTGATATGTATGTTCCTATTATCATTTTCTTAATTGTTCTGGGTTTGTTAATGTAGGTCTTTTCCTTCTCTTTTATTTCCTGCCTAGAGAAGTTCCTTTGGCATTTGTTGGAAAGCTGGTTTGGTGGTGCTGAATTCCGTTAGCTTTTGCTTGCCTGTAAAGGTTTTAATTTCTCCATCCAATCTGAATGAGATCCTTGCTGTGTAGAGTAACCATGGTAGTAGATTTTTCCCTTTCATCACTTCAAATATGTCCTGCCACTAGCTTCTCGCTTGCACACTTTCTTCTGAAAAATCACCTGATAACCTTAGGACAATTCCCTTGTATGTTTTTTGTTGTTTTTCCCTTACTGCTTTTAATATTTATTCTTTGTATATAATTTTTGATAGTTTGATTAATATGTGTCTTCCTGGGTTTCTCCCTGGGTTTATCCTATATGGGACTCTTTGTGCTTCCTGGACTTGATTAACTATTTCCTTTCCCATATTAGGGAAGTTTTCAACTATAATTTCTTCAAATATTTTCTCAGTCCTTTTCTTTTCTCTTCTTCTTCTGAGGCCCATATAATTAGAATGTTGGTGCATTTAATATTTTCCCAAACGTCTGTGAAACTGTCCTCAATTCTTTTCATTCTTTTTTTCTTTATTCTTCTCTGCAGTAGTTATTTCCACTATTTTATCTTCCAGGTCACTTATTCGTTCTTCTGCCTAAGTTATTCTGCTATTGATTCCTTCTAGAGAATTTTAAATTTCATTTATTTTGTTGTTCATCATTTGTTTGCTCTTTAGTTCTTCTAGGTCCTTGTTAAACTTTTCTTCTATTTTGTCCATTCTATTTCCAAGATTTTGGATACCTTTACTATCATTATTTTGAATTCTTTTTCAGGTAGACTGCCTATTTCCTCTTCATTTGTTTGGTTTGGTGAATTTTTATCTTGCTCCTTCATCTGCTGTGTGTTTCTCTGTCTTCTCATTTTGATGAGCTTACTGTGTTTGGGGTCTCCTTTTTGCAGGCTTCATGTTTGTAGTTCCCGTTGTGTTTGGTGTCAGCCCCCAGTGGCTAAGGTTGGTTCAGTCAGTTTGTGGGCTTCCTGGTGGAGGGGACTAGTGCCTATGTTCTCGTGGATGAGTCTGTATCTTGTCTTTCTGGTGGGCGGCCCACATCTGGTGTGTCTGTGACCTTAGCTTTGGTGTGTCTGTGACCTTATGATTTTAGGCAGCCTCTCTACTACTGAGTGGGGTTGTGTTCCTGTCTTGTTAGTTGTTTGTCAAAGGGTGTTCAGCATGTATCTTGCTGGTCATTGAGTGGAGTTGGGTCTTGTCGTTGAGATGCAGATCTCTGGGCGATTTTGGCCATTTGATATTACGTGGAGCTGGGAGGTCTCTGGTGTACGAATGTCCTGAACTCAGCTCTCCCACCTCAGAGGCACATGCCTGACACCTGGCCGGAGCTCCAAGACCTTGTCATCCACACGGCTCAGAATAAAAAGGAGAAAAAACAGAGAAAGAATGAAAAAATAAAATAAAATATAAAATAAAGTTTTAAAATAAAAAATAATTATTAAAAATAATTTAATAAAATTTAATATGCAATAAAATAAAAGAAAGAAAGAAGAGAGCAACAAAACCAAAAAACAAATCCACCAATTATCAGAAGGGCAAAAATCTATACTAAAAAAATATATATATGGACAGGCAGAACCCTAGGTTGAATGGTAAAAGCACAGCTAAAAGCAGAGCTATACAGACAAAATCACACTCAGAATTATACACATACACACTGACAGAAACAGAAAAAGGGAAAAAAATATATATATCATTGCTCCCAAAGTCCACCAACTCAATTTGGGATGATTTGTTTTCTCTTCAGTTATTCCACAGATGCCGGGTACATCAGGTTGATTGTGGAGATTTAATCCACTGTTCCTGAGGCTGCTGGGAGAAATTTCCCTTTCTCTTCTTTGTTCGCACAGCTCCTGGGGTTCATCTTTGTCTTTAGCCCCGCCTCTTCATGTAGCTTGCCTGTGGTGGTCTCTTCCCCCCCAGGCAGAACCGGGTTAAAGTAGCAGCTGATTACGGAGCTCTGGCTCTCTCAGGCCGTGGGGAGGAATGGATACATAATGTGGGGCAAGCCTGCGGTGGCAGAGGCTGACATGACGTTGCACCAGCCTGAGGCGCACCATGGGTTCTCCCAGGGAAGTTGTCCCTGGATCACAGGACCTTGGCAGTGGCGGGCTGCACAGGTTCCTGAGAGTGGAGGTGTGGATAGTGACCTGTGCTTGCACACAGGCTTCTTGTTGGCTGTAGCCACAGCCTTACCATTTCCTGCCTGTCTCTGTGGCGTGTGCTGATAGCCACGGCTCACGTCCATCTCTGGAGCTCATTCTGGCCATGGTCTGAAACCCCTCTCCTCATGCACCACAAAACAAAGAGGTAAGAAAAAGTCTCTTGCCTGTTCGGCAGCTCCAGACGTTTTCAGGGACACACTCCCGCCTAGCGATGGTGCACTAGCTCCCTTCAGGCTGTGTTCATGCAGCTGAACCCAGTCCTCTCCCTGAGATCTGACCTCTGAAGCCAGAGTCTCAGCTCCCAGCCCCCAGCTGCCCCAGTGGGTGAGCAGACAAGCCTCTCGGGCTGGTGAGTGCTGGTGGGCACTGATCCTCTGTGCAGAAGCCTGTCTGCTCTGCCCACCGCACCCCTGTTTCTGTGCTCTCCTCCATGGCTCTGAAGCTTCCCCCCTCTGCCACCCACATCTCTGCCCACAAAGGGGCTTCCTAGTGTGTGGAAACCTATCCTCCTTCACAGCTCCCTCCCACTGGTGCAGGTTCCATCGCCATTCTTTTGTCTCTGTTTTTTCTTTTTTCTTTTGCCCTACGCAGGTACATGGGGAGTTTCTTGCCTTTTGGGAGGTTTGAGTTCTTCTACCAGCGTTCAGTACATTTTTGGTAGTGGTTGTTCCACATGTAGATGTATTTCTGATGTATTTGTGGGGATGAAGGTGATCTCTGTGTCTTGCTCTTCCACCATGTTGAAGGTGCTCTCTCCTGTGTTTTCTAATTTTATAATTGTTATCATGTTGTACCTGTTTTACTGTAATGTTCCTCCTTTAATATATTATTTTTGAAAACTATTTATATTGATGGATATATGTCAAGTTTATTCTTTCTGAAAGACATATAGGAACCATCATATGCATTTGCCATAGTTTACTTACCCAAATGCTGCAATAAATAGGGCCTTGACCATTGAAAAACTCTAGGGAAAACCACTTACATACTGAATATGAATGAGATCTTGTGGAGTTGAACAGAATACAGCCTGTATATCTATATCTGGTGACTTTGGTAACACACATATATATGTACACTTATTTTCTTGTACTCATGTGTGTTTCTCTAGGTTAGAGACCTAGAAGTGCAATTTCTGTGTCTTAGAAGATGCATTACATTTTCAGTTTGGGTAGATACTGACATTTTTTCATTGAGTCCATTGAATCCATTGATTCATTTAATTTCCTTGATTAAGGGAGATTTAACATCTTTGTTACATAATTTATTACCAGGGAACCATAAGCATTTCTCCATTTACTTATAAAACTTGTTAGTGCTAAGAATAAAATTATATTCCACATATCTAAGGTCATCTGTCCCTTATATCCTTTAGTGTATTTGGCCTTCACTTCAACTTATCCTTACCACAACTTCTTGATGCATTGTTTTTCCATTTTATGCATGAGGGAAACTAAAGGACAAAGAACTTAACTAACTTGGCCAGTATCACACAGTTATTAAGTGACTACTCATGGTGGAGAACATTACCAGTGGAAATTCACACTATGTAAGCCTTTAATACTTATATAAAAACCAAGAGATATCATCTACTAATAATTACAGGGAAAAAGATTCTAGGATCTGAATATTTGCATTGAAAACTCTCATGTACTAGTTATACCTGTGTATATTGGGGTTGAATGATTTTGGATATCAACATTTCCAGTTGAGTTAATAAGTTCCTATTTGGCCTTTGCATAAAAAAATTGCAAAGGCCAAATAAACTAGAATAAATAGATTTTCAAAGAAGAATAATTATTATTCAACAAGATAAAAGTCAATTTTATAGGGCTTTGGCCAGGCTAAGTGTAAACAGAATTCACTTCCCCAAATATAAATTTTTTGATAGACTTAACCCAAGATAGTTAGTCTATTACAGGAAAGCTTAATAAACACATGGCTACCATGGAAAGGGAAATATTGGAAGCAGTATTAACCAAGGAAATTAATGCAATTTCTAGTTAACATGGGCATAAGGGAAATTCTATTACTACCACACTATTTTTATCCCTCCTGCTAAATATTCGAGAATGGACATGATGAATTACTACACACGAAAATAGATAACTGTTTTAAAGTTTTAAAGATTTACACAAAGGGAAACTCAATTTACTTACCCTAAATTTTGACAAATTTTTTCATGATAAATTAAATATTGGATTCTAAAGTAAGAGTAGAGCAATTTGTCATATAATCATAGTCTTCATATTTACAAAGTTAAACAAACATTGGCAGATTTCTATTGGCAGATTTCTATTTTGTGTAGCCTTGTATCATTTATAGAGCTTTCACATTCCTACAGGGTATGGAAGAATAAAGCACTTTATACAGTGAAATGAAGTTCACTTAACTGTTGGGAAAACATTTTTGAAATTTTCAAATGAAAACTATGATACACTATATATAAAATGTTAATAAGAGGTGCCATTTTTTCACATACCATTTACTCTAAACATCTTTCTCCTACTTTTCAAGTAAAAGAATTAATTTAGGGCTTCCCTGGTGGCACAGTGGTTGAGAGTCTGCCTGCCGATGCAGGGGACATGGGTTCCTGCCCTGGTCCGGGAAGATCCCACATGCCGCCGAGCGGCTGGGCCCATGAGCCTGCATGTCTGGAGCCTGTGCTCCGCAGCGGGAGAGGCCACGACAGTGAGAGGCCCACATACTGCAAAAATAAATAAATAAATAAATAATAAAAATAAATTAATTAATTTAGTCATGTTTTCAGAAACCAGAGAGGAAGTTCCAAATAGTTCTGAAATTATTCAAATATTTTGAATTCCAGAAAGCATGCACACATTTCATAGAATTTAAACTTTAGGAAATAAAAATAAATAAAAACACCCACTGGGCACAGAAATTATGATATTTTATATGTATATCAATATGATGATACATTATATAGTTGTTAAAAATGACTTTCTGATGACCGTGGAAATAGAAATATTTATCATCTATAAGATCAAATAAAATAATAACATTATACATGGTATGCACCTAGTAAAATTGATATGCAAAGAAAAAACGCCAGATACATACTACTGTATATAAAATATATAAACAACAAGGACTTACTGTATAGCACAGGTAAACTGTATTCAATATCTTGTAATAACACATAATGGAAAAGAATCTGAGAAAAAAATATATATGTATAATTTAATCACTTTTCTGTACCCTGAAACTTTTTTTTTGAGGTACACGGGCCCCCCCACCGCTACGGCCTCTCCCACTGTGGAGCACAGGCTCTGGACACGCAGGCCCAGTGGCCATGGTCCATGGGCCCAGCCACTCCATGGCACATGGGATCCCCCCGTACTGGGGCACGAACCCATGTCCCCTGCATCGGCAGGCGGACTCCCAACCACTGGGCCACCAGGGAAGCCTCATCTGAAACATTTTAAATCAACTATACTTCAATTTAAATATATATATAGATATATAGTTGTGAAGCAAATTTAGCTATATTAATATTAATGAGTTATGCAGATGAACAAGGTGAACATGAGGTTGATTTGGTCATTGGAACATCCTGATAATTGATGGCTGAATTTTGAGATTGTCTTTCACTCTTATTCCAGAATAAATTTTTGTGATAATGATAAATTATGTATTTATGTTTGATGTAGAATTATTTCTAAGAAGGAAAAGTAATTTAATATATTTTCTAAAAAGGGCAAAAAGTTTCGATATATTTGTAACTTTTCTTTTTCACAAAACAAAGGAATCTGCTAGAGTTTGGAATTGGAAGATGCCCTTCAGTTTAGTTAATCAACTCTATCAATTTTATAGATGATAATATTTATTTTTAGTAAGAAAATGAAAATTCCCAGATTACAGTCCTATAAGCTGCCAAAAGTAAACAAGAAAATATTAAAATAGTTTAACATTTCTCAAATAATTAAAGTATTATGAATTTTCATAATTAAAAAAATAATTTAAAGCTCTAGGAACTAGCATCTTTTTTTAAAATAATAAGGCAATGGAAGATCTTTGATGATACTTCAACTTGTTTGGGAAAAAAGTAGAAAGCATAAAGCTCAGGAAATGATGACTGGCATCAGAAATGTTTAATATCCTTTTTGTGGGCAGTACAATGGAAAACATTTTTCAGGAGTTTCTGTGCGGGAGAGGAAGCTTTTGTTTTTTTGTTTTTGTTTGTTTGTTTGTTTTTTTAATGTAAAATGCAAATATTTGTCAGCAGCTACTAGGGTGCAGAAAAGAGGAAGCAAATTAGGGAGTTCTTTTTATCACTGGGAAGTAAGAAACAATATATGTTTACTGCTAACAATAATCAAATTAAAACTTTGTATCTCACTACAAACCATTTATCTACACCATAATAAATATCTTGTGGTAGGCTGACCATTTTTAAGGTAAGAATAAAAAGTCTTTTTCATTGATCTTTCATAATTATCATGTATATAATTTGAATTTCCAAAATCTTGAGACAGCTTACAAACAAAATAAGTCAATGTTATAGAAGTGGCTATATTTTGGAGGATTCAAAAACAAGTTTTATAGAAAAATCAAATGTAATTTCAATCATATGCACTATAAAATATTAAATAAAGTTTGAGTTAGTACTATGACTTGTGTTTTTGATGGGAAAAAGAGTTGGTTTAACATGTTTCCTTAATTACTAACTTTCTTAGTATTTGCCATGAGAATATAACTATCAAATTAAATCAAGTTCTGTTTGTTTTTTACTTTGTTGGGCACATTCAATTTAAGTCTGTTAGAGAAACTAAGAAATGCTTCTAACCAGATGTCAGTGAAGTAAAAAGAGTAGTTAACCCTGATTTATGTACTCATTACAAATCCAGCACATAGCAATTAAATGTTATTTTACATTTTAAATATATGAATAAAACAACGAGAATTGCCAAGTTTACATGATGACTCTATTACAGAGAGTTTACCACCTTAATTATAAGTTAATAGACTCTTTTGTCAATGTTTAAACATTTAGTGACCACAACAGAAATTCAGTAAGTAATCAGGTGTTCATTAGTAATTTCAGCTTAGCAAAGGCCCACATGTAATTCTAATCTTTGGTTTCTCCCCACGAAGCCTCACTGATTGTTAGAACAATGGCATGGCTATTAATTGTCATATACCACCAAAAGGCTTCTCTAATTATGTGTACACTAGATATGAACTGAGAAAGTTTTGTGGCTTTAAAACCTAGTTTAAAAAATAATAATAATGATAAAAATCTTAACAGGGAATATTTTACGTAGTGTAGAATCATACTCAAATTCCTTTTGGTGTATTTTCCTGTGATTTGAGGAGTCACGGTACATGCAGATAGTAGTAAAATCATTTAAAGAAAATTAATGAAGCTTTTATATTACACACCATAGTTTAAAACTAGCAGCCAAAGCAGATGTTTCAAGTATTAAAAAAAGAGTCACTGTGGATTTTTCTCATCTCAAACAGCTCAATAGTACCTTCTCAAGGGACAGCTAAATTCATTTATGCTCATTTATGCTAAATTAATTATTTGTCTACTATGCAGTGAGTCACAAATGCTATAAGCAAATGATAAAACACTATTTATTTCATAGGCATGCATCTCAAGAAAGGTATCACACATTCATTCCCAGTTTGTATAGGAAAGCATTTCTGTCTAATCTCCAATCTGGTTTCCACCCAGAGTAAAGTCTATCAGGCATTTACAAGTAATAAGTATGAAGTGTAGAAAATGCACTTGTAAGATGTGGCTATGTTTACACGAGCAATAAAATAAATTTGATAGGTCTGGATAAAAGTGTAAACTCTAGAAAAGCAAGCAGTTTTACTGTTACTTCTCAACAAGTAAGCAGTTTTCCTGTGTCTTTGGATTAGGAAAGGAAGTAAGGATTGTAATCGTTATCTATCAAACTTAAATTAATAAATTATCTTTGTGGTAAAGAATAGTGCTATGTTATTCACTGAACTGAGCAAAGAACATGCTGAATTAGAAAGTAGAGATACTTCTTTTTAAAATGGTGATTACTTTCCATGTCTAGTCTTATTCAAATAACCAGTTCATATTGGAACTAAGGTTTCTCTTGTTTAAAAAAATACATATTCTTATATATTTAGAGAATGTCCCTGTTTTTCAAAGTATGTATATAAAATTATTAAATATAACTACAATTTGTTTAGTGTCTATTATGAGGAGAAAACCTTGTTAGGCACCTTGGTAGATCGTATATTATTTCTGATTCTCACAGCCGTACTTCAAGATACATCTTATGATCTCCATTTTCTAGATGAGAAAACAGATTTTGAGAGGTTAAAGCACTTATTTGAGGTCCAACAGCTATTTTGTTCCTAATATTAGATTTAAACCTAGATCTGGATGGCTCCAAGCCCTTATATATTCATCTGTACCATTTTTTCTCAAGAGCTTTAATCATCCTGTGCACTATCATCACAATATTTGTCTTATCTGCAGACAGTATGCACTATTATCTTTTTAACATTTTAAAATTAACCTTAAAATTTTGGGTGTGTATTAGAGATTTGGAATTAGAAATTATCTACAAATATAACAATTGATGCCACAGAGTGTATAAGTGTCTGTGATGACTAAGGGAAAGTACAGAGTAGGAGGATTTAGGAAGGCTAAGAGTAAATCTTGGTAAATGTTCACTTTTAGGGGATGAAAAGATAAAACATAGATTTTATGAGAGTTTATACAAAATTAGAAGAAAATTTTCAGTGGAATCACATGCAATATAAGCTTCTTATGAAAAAATAACTGCACAAAAGCCACAGGTTTAGTCATTAGGTGATTATTGGTGAATTTATTTGTAAAATAGGGGTAAACCAAATTTTAAAGAATTAAAGTATGAGTTGGTGGTGGTGATAGGCACTATTGACTCACCGTTTAAGAAATTTGAATACTATATCCACCAAAATATTCTTGATACAGATGAGATGGAACATGTTCAGAAATTGAGAGCAAGAAGGAAAATATGTAGAGAATAGAATAAAGGGTGCAAGTAGGAGTTTAAGCAGAGAAGATGATACATTTTACTTTATAACAGGAAAAATATGGGTAAAAATGGAAATCTTAAGGTAGAGAAAAATGAAGATTTGCAGTGTTTTGATCTCATCAGTAAAGAGAGGCATCTGCTGAAAATAAAATGTGATGGTGAGTTTGGGGGTTTGAAGAGTGGAAAATGTTTGAATATATGTTTTGTGAAGTGTAATAGGATGTCAACACTGATAAATAAAAGGATTGCCAAAGAACAGGGGTGGTTCAGGTGACATTAGATAACATAAATCTGCAGTGGATCCAATTGGCACAGTTTCATAAATTTTTGTAGCAATGCTTCACCGTTCCGAAGTGGGAGCAGAGAAAGCAGAGTGGAAGTTCACTCAAGGTTAAGAAATGACATGTCATGAACAATAAAAGATCAAGAGGATACTACTAAAAAGAGAATTACTAAAATAATTGGCCATGTTCATGTGAATCAGATGATAGAAATTCATTTGGGACTATTGTGAGAGGGCTAAATATTTCATCAAAACGTGAGCCAAAATATCTCAGTGAGAGTGGAGAAATGAAGACTGCTCAGTGGGAATGGGATGCAAAGAGGGAATTTCAGAACTTAAGATATCAGAGAAGAATATGTCTAACTAATGAGGGTAGAAAATATGGCCTGGTTGTGGGTGGTCAAAGTGAAGTAGAGGTAACAGTCATTGAAGATCAGAAACTTAAGAAATCATGATGCTATAAAAAATCAACATTGTGCTGGAAAACAATCACAAAGCTTTCAAATTCTTGATTCCCTTTTGTCTACGCCTTTGACCATAAGAAAAATTTTTTTTTCCTCTGGAGAGATAGGTTGACCTTGAATATTATGTTAGAGATGTTATTTATGACAAAATTCAAACATATCCAATTATAAAAATATATAAAATTTCTTATGCTATATATCTTTATGGTAATAACCATTATACTCATATGGAAGATAGTCCCTGCCCTCAAGAAAACCTATGATCTTGTAGGGATGATATATAGTCAACCACAACATACAAATATTGTATGTATTTTTTCATAAATTTTATGTTTGCAATTTTATAGCGTCTTAAAACATACTTATTTTGTGGAATCTTCAGCAGCCCCTTTACTTGTTTGCTTTATAAGATACACTTGAAACCTTACTTTGTATGTAACATAAATATTTACTTCCAAAATTTCAGTCAGACCTTATTATTGTCTGTTAACATTTAGTACACCTGCCAGAGCTGTTACTATTATAAGTTTCTGAAAAGTGGCACTAACATGCTTTATCTAAGAGTACTCACTACTTTAAAATTAGGGACAGTTTAAATTTGGGGACAAAGAATATAAATTTATTTCAAACAAGTGATAAACTACACATGTATAGAGGGAATAAAATTTGAAAATCTAATCTTCCATTCTAGAATTTCCCAACTGCACAAACCTGTTCTTTCTTATTAAAATGTTTTAAAGGATTCAGAAAACTGAAGCACCTGATTTTCTTTTAAAATGGAATCACTCAGGCTACTTGAATATGTGACTTAGCAGTGATTTGGGATCTCTGTCATTAATAGAAAGTTTTGCTTCTTTTTGCTAAGGGTTGAGGATTTGAAGCATAATAGCTGTTTAGAATTTATAACGGTCTCATTTCCAAGGAATACTGAATAGTAATGCATAATTCACCAAATCTGAACGTGCACAGTCATAAGCAAATTTCAAAAAATACTCGATCTTTCAAAATAAAATTCCTCAGTTATGTATCAAAATCAGTTAGGAAACTTTTGAAAATATATATTACAGGACTTTATCCCACACCTACTGAAGTCAGAAGCCCAAGATACGTAGCTCTAAATATCTATTTTAATAAGCCCTCTTCCTATTGATTTTGATGCCATACAGGGACTGGTGTTTTGGAATTACTGTTCTGGAGAAATTATCCAAAATTTGATTTATTTTAAATATAATATTTTCACAGTCATTTACTGAAAATTATATTTCACCACAGCCATTGTTTTTGAGCAGTAGTTTTATTTTTCTTCTTAGAATCATAAGATCATATAAGTTAAAACTTAAATATCAATTAGAGATCTATGGTAAAACCTCCATCCTAGTGTAGCAATAATCCTTTCCACAATATCCCTGGTCATTTACTATCTGCTTGCAAACTTCCAGCATTGACTGGGGAAGGCCATCCATGCCCTAACATACATTATTTTTTAAATAACAGATTTACTGAGATATAATCCATATAACATAAAATTCCCTTTTTCAAAAATATAAAATTCAGTGGTCTTTAGTATATTCACAGAGCTGTTCAACCATCACTACTATCAAATCTTTTTTTTTAAACATCTTTATTGGAGTACAATTGTGTTACAATGGTGTGTTAGTTTCTGCTTTATAACAAAGTGAACCAGTTATACATATACATATGTTCCCATATCTCTTCCCTCTTGTGTCTCCCTCCCTCCAGCCTCCCTATCCCACCCCTCTAGGTGGTCACAAACTGCTGAGCTGATCTCCCTGTGCTATGCAGCTGCTTCCCACTAGTTATCTATTTTACGTTTGGTAATGTATATATGTCCATGCCACTCTCTCACTTTCTCACAGCTTACCCTTTCCCCTCCCCAATCCTCAAGTCCATTCTCTAGTAGGTCTGTGCCTTTATTCCCGTCTTACCCCTAGGTTCTTCATGACATTGTTATTTTTTCTTCTTAGATTCCATATATATGTGTTAGCATAGGGTATTTGTTTTTCTCTTTCTGATTTACTTCACTCTGTATGACAAACTCTAGGTCCATCCACTTCACTACAAAAAACTCAATTTTGTTTCTTTTTATGGCTGAGTAATATTCCATTGTATATATGTGCCACATCTTCTTTATCCATTCATTCGATGATGGACACTGAGGTTGCTTCCATCTCCTGGCTATTGTAAATAGAGCTGCAATGAATATTTTGCTACATGACTCTTTTTGAATTATGGTTTTCTCAGGATTTATGCCCAGGAGTGGGATTGCTGGGTCGTATGGTAGTTCTATTTGTAGTTTTTTAATGAACATCCATACTGTTCTCCATAGTGGCTGTCCTAATTCACATTCCCACCAGCAGTGCAAGAGTGTTCCCTTTTTCCCACACCCTCTCCAGCATTTATTGTTTCTAGATATTTTGATGATGGCCATTCTGACTGGTGTGAGATGATATCTCATTGTAGTTTTGATTTGCATTTCTCTAATGATTAATGATTTTGATCAGTCTTCATGTGTTTGTTGGCAATCTGTGTATCTTCTTTGGAGAAATGTCTATCTAGGTCTTCTGCCCATTTCTGGATTGGGTTGTTTGTTTTTTTGTTATTGAGCTGCATGAGCTGCTTGTAAATTTTGGAGATTAATCCTTTGTCAGTAGCTTCATTTGTAAATGTTTTCTCCCATTCTGAGGGTTGTCTTTTGTTCTTGTTTATGGTTTCCTTAGCTGTGCACAAGCTTTTAAGTTTCATTAGGTCCCATTTGTTCATTTTTGTTTTTATTTCCTTTTCTCTAGGAGGTGGGAGTATGGAAACGCAAAAGACCCTGAATAGCCAAAGCAATCTTGAGAATGAAAAGTGGAGCTGGAGGAATCAGGCTCTGTGACTTCAGACTATATTACAAAGCTACAGTAATCAAGAGAGTATGGTAATGGCACAAAAACAGAAATATAGACCTATCTATATAGGATAGAAAGCCCAGAGATAAACGCACACACATATGGTCACCTTTTCTTTGAAAAAGGAGGCAAGAATATACAGTGGAGAAAAGACAGCCTCTTCAATAAGTGGTGCTGGGAAAACTGTACAGGTACATGTAAAAGTATGAGATTAGAACACTCCCTAACACCATACACAAAAGTAAGCTCAAAATGGATTAAAGATCTATATGTAAGGCCAGAAACTATCAAACTCTTAGAGGAAAACATAGGCGGAACACTCGATGACATAAATTACTATCAAATCTTAGAACATTTTCATCAACCCCTCAAAAAATCCACTAACAATCACTCCCCTATTTCTTCTCCTTCTTATTCTTAGGCAGTCACTAATCTACTCTCTGTCTCTATAAATTTTCCCATCAAGGACATTTCATATACTATTTTGTATATAGCAGTTAGTATCTCTTAATCCAATACCCCTAACTTGCCCCTTTCCCCACTGAAAGCCACTAATTTGTCACCTGTATCTGTGTGTCTGTTTCTGTTTTGCTATATACATTCATTTGTACTATATTTTAGATTCCACATATAATTGACATCATACTGTATTTGTATGATATTTCACTAAGTATAATATTCTCTAGACCAATCCAAGTTGCTGCAATTGGCAGAATGTCATTATTTTTTGGTCTGAGTAATATTCCACTGTGTATATGTATGTATGTATATGTGTGTATATATATATATATATATATATATATATATATATATATTCTTTATCCATTCATCTGTTGAAGGGCTCTTGGGTTGCTTCCATATCTTAGCAATTGTAAAGAGTGCAGCTATGAACACTAGGGTGCATGGAACTTTTCGTCTTGTTCAGATATATACCCAGGAATAGATTTGCTGGGTCATATGGTAGTTATTTTTAGTTTATGAGTAAATTCTATACTGTTTTCAATGCTGGCTTCACCAATTTACTTTCCCAGCAACAGTACACAAGTGTTCCCTTTTCTCCACATCCTCCACAATGTTGTTACTTGTAGACTTTTTGATGGTAACCAACTTGCAGGTGTGAAATAATATCTCATTGATGTTTTGATCTATATTTCTCTGATAATTAGTGATACTGAGCATATTTTCATGTGACTGTTAACCATCTGCATGTCTTTTTTGGAAAAATGTCTTTTCAGGTCTTCTGCCCATATTTTGATTAGGTTGTTTCTCCTTTTGATATTGAGGTGTGTAAGTTGTGCATGTATTTTGGATATTAAACCCTTTATTGTCATATCACTTGCAAATGTTTTCTCTCATTTCATAGATTATCTTTTTGTTTTGTCCATGGTTTCCTTTGCAGTGGAAAACATTTTAAGTTTAATTAGATCTCATTTACTTATTTTTTATTTTACTTCTTTTGCCTTTGGAGACAGATCAAAAAAAAAAAAAGAAAAAGAAAACATTGCTATGATTCATGTCAAAGCAGATTGTCCTTGTGTTTTATTCTAGGAGTTTTATGATTTCAGGTCTTACATTTAGGTCTTCAAACTTTTGAGTTTATTTTCACATATGGTGTGAGGGAATGTTCTAAAATCACTGTTTTACATGCAGCTGTCCATTTTTGCCAGCACCAATCACTGAAGAGACTATCTTTTCTCCACTGTATATCCTTGCCTTCTTTGTTGTAGATTAATTGATGATAGATGTGTGGGTTTATTTCTGGGAAGTCTATTCTGTTCCAATGGTCTGTGTGTCTGTTTTTTGTTCCACTACCATGCAGTTTTGATTGTTGTAGCTTTGTAGTATAGTCTGAAGCTTGGAAGGGTAATACCTCCAGCTTTCTTCCTTTTTCTCAACTGTTCATTGGCGATTTGGGGCTTTTGTGGTTACATATAAATTTTATAATTATTTGTTCTATCTCTGTGAAAAGTGTCATGAGTATTTTGACAGAGATTGCATTAAATCTGTAGATTGCTTTAGGTAGTATGACCGTTTTAACAACATTATTTCTCCCAATCAAAGGGCATGGCATATATTTCCATTTCTTTGTATCATCTTAATTTCCTTCATCAGTGTTTTATTGTTTTCTTAGTATAGGTCTTTCATCTCTTTGGTTAAGTTTATTCCTAGGGATTTTCTTTTGTTGTGACTTTAGGTTGGATTTTCTTTTTTATTTTTTAACTTTCTCTTACTGGTAGTTCATTGTTAGTGTGTAGACATGCAACAGATTTCTGTATATTAATCTTATATTCTGAAACCTTGCTGAATTCATTTATCAGTTCTAATAGTTTTGGGGTGGAGACTTTAGGGTTTTCTATAAAAAAAGTATCATATCATCTGCAAAATAGTGACAGTTTTACTTCTTCCCTTCCATTTGGATAGCTTTTTTTTTTTTTTATTGGCTGATTGCTGTGGTTAGGACTTCCAATACTGTGTTAAATGGAAGTGCATAGTTTGCATCCTTCTCCTTATCCTGAATTTAGAGGAAAGGCTTTTCAATGTTGAGTATGATGTTATCTGTGGATTTGTCATAAATAGCCTTTATTATGTTTATGGGGTTCCTTCTCTACTCGCTTTAATGAGAATTTTTATCATGAATGGATGTTGAATTTAGTCAAATGTTATTTTTGCATCTATTGAAATGATCATGTGATTTTTGCCTTTCCTTTTTATTCTGGTCTGTTATTTTGGTTGATTTGAGAATGTTGAACCATCCTTTTGTCATGAAATAACTCAAACCTGATAATTCTGTATGATAATTTTTATATATTGTTGGATTCATTTTGCTATTATTTTGATGAGGATTATTGCATTTATTTATCAAAGATATTGGCCTGTTTTTTTTTTTTTTTTTGTAGTGTCTTTGTCTGGTTTTGTTATCAGGGAACTAGTGTCATCATAGAATAAATTTGTGAGTTTTCCATCCTCTTTAATTTTTTGGAATAGTTTGTGAAGAAGAGGTATTATTTCTTCTTTATATGTTTGGCATAATTTTCCTTTGAGGTTGTCCAGTCCTGGACTTTTATTTTCTTGGAGTTTATTCATTATAAATTCAAGTTCACTTCTAGTGATTGGTCTGTTCAAATTGTCTGTTTCCTCTTGATTCAGTCTTGGCCAGTTGCATGTTTCTAGAAATTTGTTCATTTCATCCTTGTTGTCCAATTCATTGCCATATAACTCTTTGTATCTCTAGGGTATCAGTTGTTATTTCTTCTCTTTCTTTTCATATTTTGTTTATTTGAGTCATCTCTATTTTCTTCTTGGTTAGTTAGGCTAGAAGTTTAACAATTTTGTTTATCTTTTTTAAAAAATCAGCTCTTGGAAATACAAATCAAAACTACAGTGAGATATCACCTCATTCCAGTCAGAATAACAATCATCAAAATGCCTACAAATGATAAATGCTGGAGAGGGTGTGAAGAAAAGGGAAGTCTCTTATACTGTTGCTGCAAATATAAATTGGTACATCCACTATGGAGAACAGTATGGAGGTTCCTTAAAAAATTAAGAATAGAGCTACCATATGATCCAGCAATCCCACTCCTGGGTATATATCTGGAGAAAACCATGGTCCAAAAGGATGCATGCACCCTGATGTTCATATTATCATTGTTTACAATAGCCAAGACATGAAAACAACCTAAATGTCCATTGACAGATGAATGGGTAAAGATGTGGTACATATATACAATGGAATATTACTCAGCCATTAAAGAATGAAATAATTCCATTTGCAGCAACATGGATGGATCTGGAGATTATCATACTAAGTGAAGTAAGACAGACAGAGAAATACAAATATCATATGATATCATTTATATGCAGAATCTAAAAAGAATGACACAAATGAACTTATTTACAAAACAGAAGCACTCACAGACTTAGAGAATGTACTTATGGCTACCACGAGGAAAGGGTTGGGGGAGAAGATAGACTGGGAGTTTGGAATTGACATGTACACACTACTATATTTAAAATAGATAACCAACAAGGATCTACTGTATAGCAGATGGAACTCACCTCAATATTCTGTTATAACCTAAATGGGAAAATAATTTGAAAAAGAATGGATACTTGTATGGATATAACTGAATCACTTTGCTGTACCCCTGTAACTAACACATCATTGATAATCAACTATACTCCAATATAAAATTAAAAATTAAAAATAAAGTAGAGTTAAAAACAAACAAACAAAAGAACAGCTCTTGGTTTCATTGATCTTTTCTATTATTTTTTTTATCTCTATCTTATTTTCTCTGATCTTTATTCTTTCCATTCTTCTGCTGACTTTGGGCTTTAATAGTTCTTCTATTTCTAATTATTTTAGCTGGTAGGCTAGGTATTTTTTTGAGATTTTTCTTGTTTCTTGAGGAAGGACTGTAATGCTGTAAATGTCCCTCTCATACTGCTTTTGCTGCATCCCATAGATCTTGGAGTGTTGTGTTTCCATTTTCATTTGTCTCAAGGTATTTTCTACTTTCTTCTTTTATTTCTTTCTTGACCCATTAGTTGTTTAGTTGTATGTTGTTTAGTATGCACATGCTTGTTTTTTTCCATTTGTCTTTATGTAATGGATTTTTAGTTTCATAAAGTTATGGTCAGAAAAAAAATGCTTAATGAAATTTCCATGCTCTTCAACTTTTTGAGGCTCATTTTGTGGTCTAGCATGTGATCAATCCTGGAGAGTGTTCCATGTGCAATTGAAAAGAATGTTTATTCTGCTGTTTTTGGATGGAATGTCCTGTAGATACCTATCATGTCCTAGTGGTCTATTGTGTAATTTAAGACCACTGGTTGCCTTGTTTATTTTTTCTCAGTTTATCTGTCCATTGATGTGTGTGTTAAAGTCCCCTACAATTATTGTATTATTGTCAACTTTTCTGTTAGGCCCTGTTACTATTTGCTTTATATATATAGGTGCTCCTATATTGGTTACATATATGTTAATGAGTATAATGTCCTCTTCTTGTACTGATTCCTTTATCACTATATACTGCTCTTCTTTTTCTTTTGCTATAGCCTTTTTTTTGAAGTCTATTTTGTGCGATATGAGTATTGCTACCTCGGCTTTCTTGTCATTTCCTTTGGTATGAAATATCTTTTTCCAGCCCCTCACTTTCAGTCTGTGTGTCTTTAGCTCTGAAGTGAGTCTCTTGTATGCAGCTTATTAAAAGGCCTTCTTCGTTAATCCAATCTGTCACCTTTGTCTTTTGATTGGAGCACTTTGCTCATGATATTTAAAATAATTACCAATAAGTATGTACATTTGCCATATTTTTACTTGTTTTTCAGGTGCTTTTGTAGTTCTTATCTGTTGATTTCTTGTTCTTTTTCTTTCTTCCCTTGTGGTTTGATGATTTTCTTTAATTAGTATGCCTGCATTCTTCTATTTGTAATTTTTGTGTATCTGTTTTAGGTTTTTGTTCTGTGGCTACCATGGGGTTCACATTTGTTGACCTATTATTATATCTGCATATTTTAAACTGACAATCATTTAATTTAAAACTCATTCTAAAAGTTCTAGATTTTTTATTCCCCTCTCTCACATTTTGTTTTTTGAGTTCATACTTTGCATCTTCATGCTCATCTCTTAACTGTTTCTTGCAGTTATAGTTGCTTTTACAATTTTTTGTCTTATAATCTATGTATTGGCCTATATAAGTGCTTGATACTCAGTTCTTACTATATATTTGTCTTTTCTAGTGGGATTTTCCCATTACTATAGATTCTTACTTAATTTCCATTTAGAGAAGACACTTCAATATTTTTTTAGGGTAGTTTTAGTATTGCTGAACTCTCAGGTTTTGCTTGTCTGAGAATTTCTTCTATTCTAAATGATAATTTTGATGGGCAGAGTATGCTAGGTTTATGAATTTTACCTTTCAGAACTTTGAAAATATCATGTGACTCCCTTCTGGCCTGCAAAGTTTCTGCAGAGAAAACAGCTGATAGCCTTATGGGGATTCTCTTCTATATGACTCTTCGTTTTTCTCTTGCTGCCTTTAGAATTCTCTTTACTTTTGCCATTTTAATTGTGATATATCTTGATGTGGATCTGTTTCAATTCATTTTGTTTGGAACTATCAGTGCTTCCTATACCTGGATATTTCTTTCTTTCTTCAGGTTTGGGAAATTTTCAGCCATAATTTCCTCAAATACATTTTTGATCCCCTGCTATTTCTCTTCTCCGTCTGGGACCCTATAATGGGAATGTTGGTACACTTAATGCTATCCCATATATCTCTTAAATTTCTTTCAATTTTTAAAATTTGTTTTTCTTTCTGCTGTTCTGATTGGGTGATTTCCATTATACTACTTTCCAGATCATTTATACAGTCTTCTGTATTACTTAGTCTACTATCCATCACTTCTAGTGTGTTTTTTATGTCACCTATTGAATTCTTTATTTCTGATTGGGTATTTTTTATACTTCTTAGTTTCTTGTTAAAATGTTTACTGTTTACATCAATTATTTTTCCTAATTGAGTTAACATTCTTTTTTTCTTTTTTTTTTTGAGGTACGCGGGCCTCTTACTGTCGTGGCCTCTCCCGCTGCGGAGCACAGGCTCCGGATGCGCAGGCTCAGTGGCCATGGCTCACGGACCCAGCCGCTCCGCGGCATGTGGGATCTTCCCGGACCGGGGCACTAACTTGTGTCCCCTGCATCGGCAGGCGGACTCTCAATCACTGCGCCACCAGGGAAGTCCCAAGAGTTAACATTTTTATTGCCAAAGTTTCAAATTATTTATCTGATAAATTGTTTATTTCTGTTTCATTATTTATATTTTTCAGGGATTTTGTCTTGCTATTTCAACTGAGAGTAGTTACTTTGGCTTTCCATTTTGATTAATTTTCTTTGAAAAAAATGGTCTTGAAGGGGTGTTCTTATGAGTGAGCATCCCTATACAGACTGTGTGTGTCCAATGGTGAGAGAGCTAGATATGACATGGTTGCATGTCACATCTTTCAAAGTGTCCTGGCTGCCCTCTCCTTGGTGTGGGGGTGGGGCTGGAGATCGAGGGGCTAGAGTTGGCTCTGGGTGTGAGGTGGGAATTCCCCTCTGATCAGTGGCTGTCACTGCCCTATCAGAGCCAAGGTCTGATCCTATGTTGCTGGAGAAGAAGCCCAGAGGGTCAGGATCAATTTGGCTCTGCTTCCTTTAAGTGCGTGTTTTTCCTTCTCCCTCACTGTGACCCTTGCCCCAGAGGAGGGAAGTGCTGAGGTAACTGGTGCTTGTGCACAGACAAATGTCTAATGTGCTGCCTGTGTAGGTACCAGTATCTCCACTCAGGCACAGCCTCAGGTGCAAGTCTCCTTTGTTCCTAACTGCATATCACTGCCCTTAGTCTCTGCCACCCCTGCCCTGTTATGGAATTGTTCCAGAAGACTTGTAGGGGTTCATGTGGACTCCTGGCATGTATTGTGATGTGAGCTGTGATGGAACAACCACCATCAGAGATCTGGGCAGCTTCTGAGGCACCCCTTGAGTAAGCACCAACAATGGCTTCTACCACTTCACACAGGCCCCACTGCAGGACTTGGTCACCTCTGCATCCTACTTTTAAGTCTTTTTCACAATTATGGATGCCCCAGATCCAGTGCCACAGTGTGGTGTGGAGTGAGTGAGGCCAAAGTGTTCACTCAGTTCAGGCTCAGGCACTCAGTGAGAAGGTTGCAGGAAACCCAGCTGCCCTTAGAACAAACCACTATTTTCCCTGCTTCAGGGGCTATCCACTGCCATGTGCTCCTCATAAGTGGAGTGCAGGCTTCCCATAGCTGTTCTGTCTGTTCCAGTTGTCCTCCAACCAGGTAAGGGGGTTTGTCTCCCCCATGTAGGACCTCAGGACATGGGCATCCCATTTGTGGCTCAAACCACTCACTCCCCAGGGTGAGTGTTGACCTGTGAGTGTTCAATCTCCTTTCCCTCTCAGTTCCCTTCCAGGTGCACAGATCCCAACCAGATCACTCTCCTTCCCTTCCTACATGATGAAGAGTATATCATTCTTATAGCCTTGGTTGTACAAGAGTCCTGCTGCCAGTTTCCAGTTAGTTATAAGTGAGAATTTATTCCACATGTAGATGTATATTTGATGTGTTCATGTGGGAAGGTGAGCTCCATGCCTTCTTTATCTGCCATCTTGATCTCCTCCTTCTATGAATTGTTTACTTATGGTATTTTCCCATTACATATTTTTTTTAAATCACAGCTGATTGCAGGTAACTGAAACTGCAGAAAGTGAAACCACAGATAAGGGGGAAAAACTGTAATCCTATAAATATTTATGTATAAGTTTTGTGAGTGCACATGTTTTCGATTCTTTTGGGCGTATACCTAAGAGTGGAATTGCTGGTTCATCTGGTAACTTTATATGTTTAACTTTTTGGGGAACAGCCATACTATTTTCCAAAGTAGTTGTACCACTTACAATCCCAACAATATTGTATGAGGGGTCCAGTCTCTCAACATCCTTCCTTATTGTTTGTCTTTTATCTCACACATTCTAGTCATTGTGGTATCTCACTGTGGTTTTGATTTATATTTCTCTCATGGGTAAAGATGTAAAGCTTGTTTTCATGTTTTAAGAGCTCTTCATATATTGTGATACAAATCCCTTATAAAATATGATTTGGAAATATATTGTCCTGTTCATCATCTTGTCTTTTTACACTTTGGATGGTATTATTTGCAGCACAAAAGTTTTTAATTTTGGTGAAGTCCAATTTATCCGTTTTTTCTATTTGTTGCTCCTTTTTTGGTATTATATATAAGACAATATTGTCTGTTCCAAAGCCATGAAGATTTATTCCTATGTTTTCTTCTAATAGTTTTATAATTTTTACGTTTACATGTATGTCTATAATCCATTTTGAGTCAATTTTTATATATGTTGTACAAAATGACTATACTTTATAAAATGCTCCCTTATAATAAGCCCACATCTGCTTGTGGTATCTATTCTCTTCAGTCTTAGAGATTTCCGCTAAAATGGAAGGAAACTAAGTGTATTCTGTTATCAACATATGAACCATCAAATACTTGAATTCAACTCTCATGACTCCTACTACCTGTTCAAAGACTATATCTCTCCAAATTTAAGGTTTCTGGCTTCATCAGTCATTCTTTAATGTCAATACTTTATATCTATCAGTGGAGACTAAGATGGCACAAACTTATTTGAAAATGACCTACTACTACTGACTCACTCAACTAAACTTCCAGGTCCTAGGCAGTTAACAATATTTTATAAAACATTATATCATATTTAAACAATGTTTGGCAAATGAAGGAATGAAAACCTCCTGCAAAATCCTCTCATTTCATTTCAAATGTTTTCCATGTTCTCTTACAGCCTATTCTTGTGTACGTACATTTTACACATGAAATCACAGTGTACGTTCAATTTTGTACACTACCCCTACACTAAATAAAACATTGTTATTGTGAAACACTTGATATACTGCAAGAATCTCCTAACTATAATCCTAGACCCAGCCTCATAGTCACTCCAATTAGCCTAGCATACTATCACCAGCTTACTATTACCTAAATGCTACATTATATCCATTAGTGCCTTGCTCAAAAGTCTTTGTGAGCCCTCTATAACTTTCAGAATAACGTTCAAGCATGCAAGTAACAGACATATCTACATTCAAATTCCAGCTCTTCTCTTGAAAGTTCTTTAATTTGGGGCAAGTAACTCAGTCTTACTAAGCATCTGTTATCTCCACTATAAAATGGGTATAATAATACCTACCTTGGAAAGCTATTATGAAAAATAATAAGACAATTATCAGTGCTCAAAGAAAGGACAACAAGAGGAGGTACTATTCCATAATCTACCTTAGTGCTTGCAAATGCATGCCATTTGTGCCCCTGTTGTCACACTTCAGAACCCACCACAAACTTCTAATAACTGACTGCAGCACTTTTTACCATTCAGGACTAAATATAACCTCTCCAGTCTCAATCTATTGATAGGATTTATTGTGCAAGATATCATTTGCTCTTCGAGATCTTTCCCCAACCAATATTTCCTAGTTTTTCTTTCAATTTCCCCATGAAGGGAAGCTCTAATGAAATGAATCTACTTGCTAACACAAACATGTCACACAGATTTCAATTACTACGACATTACTTGAAACAATTTCTTCACCAAAAATATTTACTCACTTATTTTTGTGTTCATAAAAATTTTACACATATTTCAGGATCCTAATAAATTCTTCACCTATTTCATGAATCCTTTTTGAACCACCAGCAGATATTTTTTGTCTCCTTATTTTCAGTTTCTTTCGTTAGTCTATATTCTTATCACAGTCAATTTGTTATTCTGTTTTTTATTTAAATTTTATTGGGGTATAGTTGATTTACAATGTGTTAGCTTCTGCTCTACAGCAAAGTGAATAATATATATATATACATATATGTATATATGTATATATATATATCCACTCTTCTTTACATTCTTTTTCAGTATAAGCCATTACAGAGTACTGAGTAGAGTTACCTGTGCTATACTCTAGGTCCTTATTAGTTATCTATTTTATATATAGTACATCGGTAGGGCAAAAGAAAAAAAGAAAAAGTAGAGACAAAAGTATAGGGACAGGACCTGCCCCTCTGGGAGGGAGCTGTGAAGTAGGAAAAGCTTCCACACACTAGGAAACTCCATCACTGGTGGGGATGGGAGAGGGTAAGCTTCGAAGCCACAGAGGAGAGAACAGCAACAGGGGTGTAAAGGTCAAAGCAGAGAGATTCCCACACAGAGGATCAGTGCTGACCAGCACTCACCAGACTGAAATGCTTGTCTGCTCACCCACCAGGGTGGGTAGGGGCTGGGAGCTGAGTCTCTGGCTTTGGAGGTCGGATCCCAGGGAGAGGACTGGGGTTGCCTGCGTGAAGACAGCCTGAAGGGGGCTAGTGTGCCACAGCTGGCCTGGAGAGAGTCTGGGAGAAAGTCTGGACCTCCCAGAGAGGAAGAGACCACTGTTTCGGGGTGTGCGAGGAGAGGAGCTTCCTGCTGCATGTGCCCACCAATGGCAGAGCACTGCCTAAGCGAACTCCAGAGATGGGGGCAAGCTGCGGATATCCTCTCATACCACAGAAGTGGGCATGGACCACTAACGCTGCTGCTGCTGCCACCAAGAATCCTGTGTGCAAGCGGAGGTCACTACCCACACACCCCCGGTAGCCTATGCAGCATGCCACTGCCAGGGTCCTATGATCCAGGGACAACTTCCTCAGGAGAACACATGGCACAACTCAGGCTGTTGCAACATCAAGCTAGCCACCACAGGCTCACCCTGCATTCCAGTTATGACTACCATACCCCTCCCTTTCCCCAGCCTGAGTGAGCAAGAGAGTTCTAGTCAGCCACTGCTTTAACTGCTTCCTGTCTGGGTGGGTAAAAATTACCTGAGGGTGACCTACATGCAGAGGTGAGGCAAAAACCAAAGTTGAACTACAGAAGCTGTGTGAACAAAGAAGAGAAAGGGAACTTTCTCCATGCAGCCTCAGGAGCAGCAGATTAAATTCTCTCAATCAACTTGATAAATTCTGCAGCTGTGCAATGCCTGAATAGAAAACAAGTGTTCCCAAAATTGAGGTGGTGGACTTTGGGAGCAACTGTAGACTTGGGGTTTGCTTTCTGCATCCAATTTGTTTTTGGTTTTGTTTATCTCAGTTTAGATTTTAGTGGTTGTTTTCATTGGTGGATTTGTTTATTGGTTTGGTTGCTCTCTTCCTTTTTTTTTTTTTAATCTTTCTCCTCTTTTTCTGACTGTGTGTATGTGTTTCTTTGTGTGATTTTGGCTGTATAGTTATGATTTTACCATGTGTTTTGTGGTTCTATCTCTTAGGGTTTTTTTCTTCCTTTTCTTCTGAGCTGTGTAGCTGGCAGGATCCTGTTCCTCTGGCCTGGTGTTGGGCCTGAGCCTCCGAGGTGGAAAGCCAAATCCAGGACACTGGACCACCAGAAACTTCCTGGCTCCACATAATATTAAATGGCAAGAGCTCTCTGACACATCTCTGCCTCAACACTAAGATGCAACTCCACCCAAAGGCCAGCAAGTTCCAGTGCTAGACTCCCCATGCAAAACAAAGAGGAAGACAGGAACACAACCACATCCATTAACAGAGAGGCTGTATAAAGTCAGACTAAGTTCACAGACACCTGAAAACATACCAAAAAATGAGGCCCTGCCTACCAGAAGGACAAGATCCAGCCCCACCCAACAGAAAACAGGCACTAGGCCCCCAAACCAGGAATCTTAACAAGCCACTGAATCAACCTCACCCACTGGGGCAAACACCAAAAATAACAAGAACTACAAAACATGCAACCTGTGAAAAGGAGACCCCACACTGTAAGTTAAACAAAATGGGAAGACAGAGAAATATGCAGCAGATGAAGGAGCAAGGTAAAACCCCAACAGATCAAGCAAATGAAGAGGAAAATGGCAGTCTACCTGAAAAAGAATTCAGAGTAATGATAGTAAAGATGATCCAAACTCTCAGAAATAGAATGGAGAAAATATAACAAACGTCTAACAAGGACCTAAAAGAAATAAAGGTTAAACAAACAATGATGAACAACACAATAAATGAAATTAAAAATATTCCAGAAGGAACCAATAGCAGAATAACTGAAGCAGAAGAATGGATAAGTGACCTGGAAGATAAAATAGTGGAAAAAACTGCCACAGAGCAGAATAAAGAAAAAAGTATGAAAAGAAGTGAGGACAGTCTCAGAGACTTCAGGGAAAACATTAAACAAACAAACATTTGAATTATAGGGCTCTCAGAAAAAGAGAAAAAGAAAGTGTCTGAAAGAATATTTGAAGAGATTGTATTCAAAAACTTCCCTAACATGGGAGAGGAAATAGTCAATCAAGTTCAGGAAGCAGAGAGTCCCATACAGGATAAATCCAGAGGAGAAACATGCCAAGACACATATTAATCAAACTAATAAAAATTAAATACAAAGAAAAACTATTAAAAGCAGCAACAGAAAAGCAACAATTAACATACAAGGGAATCCCCATAAGGTTAACAGGTGATCTTTCAGCAGAAACTCTGCAAGCCAGAAGGGAGTGGTAGGACATAGTTAAAGTGATGAAAGGGAAAAATCTACAACCAAGATTACTCTACCCAGCAAGGATCTCATTCAGATTCTATGGAGGAATTAAAACTTTTACAGACAAGCAAAAGCTAAGAGAATTCAGCATCACCAAACCAGCTTTACAACAAATGCTAAAGGAACTTCTCTAAGTGGGAAACACAAGACAAGGGAAAGACCTATAAAAACACACCCAAAACAACTAAGAAAATGGTAATAGGAACATGCATATTGAAAATTACCTAAAATGTAAATGGATTAAATACTCCAACAAAAGACACAGACTGGCTGAATGGATACAAAAACAAGACCCTTATGTATGCTGTCTACAAGAGACCTACTTCAGACCAAGGGACACCTACAGACTGAAAATGAGGGGATGAAAAAATTTGTTCCATGCAAATGGAAATAAAAAGAAAGCTGGAGTAGCAATTCTCATATCAGACAAAATTAACTTTACAATAAAGACTATTACAAGAGATAAAGAAAGACACTACATAATGATCAAGGGATCAATCCATGAAGAAGATATAACAATTATAAATATTTATTCACACAACACAGGAGCACCTCAATATATAAGGCAAATGCAAAGAGACATAGAAGGGGAAATTGACCAAAATACAAAAGTAGCAGGGGACTTTAACACCCCACTTTCACCAATGGACAGATCATCCAAAATGAATATAAATAAGGAAACACAAGCTTTAAAAGACACATTAGAGAAGATGGACTTAATTGATATATAGAGGACATTCCAACAAAACACAACAGAATACACTTTCTTCTCAGGTGCACATGGAATATTCTCCAAGATAAATCATATCTTGGATCACTAAACAAACCTCAGAAAACTTAAGAAAAGTGAAATCTTATTAAGTATCTTTTCCGACCACAATGCTTTGAGACTAGATATCAAGTAGAGGAAAAAAAAACACTCTTTAAATTACAAACATATGGAGGCTAAACAATACACTTCTAAATAACCAAGAGATCACTGAAGGAATCAAAGAGGAATTCAAAATATACCTAGAAACAAATGACAATGAAAACACGACAACCCAAAAACTATGGGACATAGCAAAAGCAGTTCTAAGAGGGAAGTTTATAGGAAAAAATTCCTAACTCAAGAAAATTCTCAAAAAAACCAACCTAACATTACACCTAAACCAATTAGAGAAAGAAGAACAACAAGAAAGAAAAATTAGCAGAAGGAAATAAATCATAAAGATCAGATCAGAAATAAATGAAAAATAAATTAAGGAAACAATAGCAAAGATGAGTAAAACTAAAAGCAATTTCTTTGAGAAGATAAACAAAATTGATAAATCATTAGCCAGACTCATCAAGAAAAACGGGGAGCAGACTCAAATCAAAAGAATTAGAAATGAAAAAGGAGAAGTAACAACTGACACTGCAGATATACAAATGATCATGAGAGTCTACTGCCAGCTACTATATGCCAATAAAATGGACAACCTGGAAGAAATGGACAAATATTAAAAAAGTACAGTCTTCCAAGACTGAACCAGGAAGAAATAGAAAATATGAATAGACAAATCACAGTAATGAAAACGAAACTTTGATTAAAAATCTTACAACAAACAAAATCCTAGGACAAGATGGCTTCAGAGGTGAATTCTATCAAACAGTTAGAGAAAACACCTATCTTTCTCAAACTCTTCCAAAATATAGCAGAGGGGGGAAAGCTCCCAAACTCATTCTCTGAGGACACCATCACCCTGATGCCAAAAACAGACAAAGGTGTCACACACACAAAAAAGCTACAGGCCAATATCACTGATGAACATAGATTCAAAAATCCTCAACAAAATACTAGCAAACAGAATCCAACAGCACATTAAAAGGATCATACCCCATGATCAAATGAGGTTTATCCCAGGAATGCAAGGATTCTTCAATGTACAATAATCAATCACTGTGATAAACCATATTAACAAACTGAAGGAAAAAAACCATATGGTAATCTCAATAGATGCAGAAAAAGCTTTCAAAAACATTCAACACACCTTTATGTTAAAAACTCTCCCAAAAGTAGCATAGAGGGAACCTACCCCAAAATATTAAAAGCCATATATGACAAACCCACAGCCAACATCACTCTCAATGGTGAAAATTGAACCGTTTCTTCTAAGATCAGGAAAAAAACACAAGGGTGCCCACTCTCACCAATATTATTCAAAATAATTTTGGAAGTTTTATCCATGGCAATCAGAGAAGAAAAAGAAATTAAAGGAATCCATATCGGAAAAGAAGAAAAACTTTCACTTTTTGCAGATGACATGGTACAATACATAGAGAATCCTAAAGATGTTATGAGAAAATTTTGAGAGCTAATCAATGAATATGGTAAAGTAGCAGGACACAAAATTAATGCACAGAAATCTCTTGTATTCCTATACACTAATGATGAAAAATCTAGAAGGGAAATTAAGGAAACACTCCCATTTACCATTGCAACAAAAGGAATAAAATACCTAGGAATAAACCTAACTAAGAAGACAAAAGACCTGTATGAAGAAAACTATAAGACACAGATGAAAGAAACTAAAGATGATACAAACAGATGGAGAGATATGCCATGTTCTTGCATTGGTCTGACGTTGCATCTCACGTTGTGCATCTCACGTTGTGAAAATGACTATACTACCCAAAGCAATCTACAGATTCAATGCAAACCCTATCAAATTACCAATGACATTTTTCACAAAACTAGAACACAGTTTCCCAATTTGTGTGGAAACATAAAAGACCCTCAATAGCCAAAGCAATCTTGAAAAAGAAAAACGGAGCTGGAAGAATCAGGCTCCCTGACCTCAGACTATACTACAAAGCTACAATAATCAAGACAGTATCATACTGGCAAAAAACAGAACTATAAATCAATGGAAAGGGATAGAAAGCCGAGAGATAAACCAACATAAATATGGTCACCTTATCTTTGATAAAGGAGGCAAGAATATACAATGGAGAAAATACAGTCCCTTCAATAAGTGGTCCTGGGAAAACTGGACAGCTACATGTAAAAGAATGAAATTGGGACACTTCCTAACACCATACACAAAAATACACTCAAAATGTTTTAAAACCTAAATGTAAGGCCAGACATATAATATTCTTAGAGGAAAACATAGTCAGAACACGTTGTGACATAAATCACAGCAAGATCCTTTATGAACCACCTCCTAGAGAAATGGAACTAAAAACAGAAATAAATAAATGGGACCTAATGAAACTTAAGAGATTTTGCACAGCAATGAAACCATAAACAAGATGAAAATACCACCCTCAGAATGGGAGAAAATATTTGCAAAGGAAGCAACTGACAAAGGATTAACCTCCAAAAGATGCAAACATCTCATGCAGCTCAATATCAAGTAAACAAAAAACCCAATACAAAAATGGGTGGAAGACTAGACATTTTTTTCAAAGAAGTCATATGAATTGCCAACAAATACATGAAAAGATGCTCAACATCACTAATTATTAGAGAAATGCCTATCAAAACCAAAATGAGGTATCACCTTACATGGGTCAGAATGGCCATAATCAAAAAATCTACAAATGATAAATGCTGGAGAGGGTATGGAAAAAAGGGGACCCTCTTGTACTGTTGGTGGGAATGTAAATTTATACAGCCACTATGGACAACAGTATGGAGGTTTCTTAAAATGCTAAAAATAGAACTACCATATGACCTAGCAATCCCACTACTGGGCATAAACCCTGAGAAAACCATAATTCAAAAGGATACATGTGGGCTTCCCTGGTGGCACAGTGGTTGAGAGTCCGCCTGCCGATGCAGGGGACACAGGTTCATGCCCTGGTCTGGGAATATCCCACATGCCGTGGAGCAGCTGGGCCTGTGAGCCATGGCCACTGAGCCTGTGGGTCCGGAGCCTGTGCTCCACAACAGGAGAGGCTACAACAGTGAGAGGTCCGTGTACCACAAAAAAAAAAAAAAAAAAGGATACATGTACCACAGTTTTCATTGCAGCACGATTTACAATAGCCAGGACATGGCAGCATTGACAGATGAATGGATAAAGAAGATGTGGAATATTACTTATTCCATAAAAAGGAATATTGCTCAGCCATAAAAAGTAAAGAAACTGAGTTATTTGTTGTGAGGTGGATGGATTTAGTGTCTGCCATACAGAGTGAAATAAGTCAGAAAGATTAAAACAAATACTGTATGCTAACACATATACATGGAATATAGAAAAAAAAAAGATTCTGATGAACCTAGGGGCAGGACAAGAATAAAGACACAGATGTAGAGAATGGACTTGAAGACATGTGGAGGGCCAAGAGTAAGCTGGGATGAAGTGAGAGAGTAGCATGGACATATATACACTACCATATGTAAAATAGATAGCTAGTGGGAAGCAGTGCTCTGTAGGAGTTGTTCCACATGTAGATGTATTTTTGATATGTTTGTGGGGAGGAAGTTGATCTCAACGTCTTACTCCTCCACCATCTTGAAGGTCTTTCTCAGCCAAAACAATCTTGATAAAGAAAAAGGTAGCTGGAGGAATCAGGCTCCCTGACTTCAGACTATACTACAAAGTTACAGTCATCAAAAGAGTATTGTACTGCCATAAAAACAGAAATATAGATCAATGGGACAGGATAGAAATTCAAGGGATAAATCCATACACCTATGGTCATCTAATCTATGACAAAGGAAGCAAGAATATACAATGGAGAAAGACAGTCTCTTCAGTAAGTGGTGCTGGGAAAATTAGACAGCCACATGTAAAAGAATGAATTTAAAACACACCCAAACACCATGCACAAAAATATACTCAAAATGGATTAAAAGCCTAAATGTAAGGCCAGACACTACAAAATCTTACAAGAAAACATAGGCAGAACAGTCTCTGACATAAATCACAGCAAGATCTTTTTTTATCCATCTCCTATTGTAATAAAAATAAAAATAAAGAAATGGGACCTAATTAAACTTAAAAGCTCTTGCACAGCAAGGAAATAATGAACAAAACAAAAAGGCAACCCCTCAGAATGGAAGAGAACACTTTCAAATAGTGCAACTAACAAATGATTAATCTCCAAAATATACAAACAACACATGCAGCTCCATATCAAAAAACACACAAACAACCCAATCAAAAAATTGGTGCAAGATCTAAAAAGACATTTCTCCAAGGAAGCCATACAGGTAACCATAAAGCACATGAAAATATGTTCAACATCACTAGTTATTAGAGAAATGCAAATCAAATCTACAATGAGGTATCACCTCACACTGGTCAGAATGGCCGCCATCAAAAAACTCTACAAACAATAAATGCTGGAGAAGGTGTGATGTAAAGGGAAGCCCCCTACACTGTTGGTGGGAATGTAAACTGGTGCAGCCACTATGGAGAACAGTAGGAAGCTTCCTTCAGAAGCAAAAAATGGAGCTCCCACATGATCCAGCAATCCCATTCCTGGGCATATATTTGGAGAAAACCATAATTCAAAAAGATACATGCACCCCCAATGTTCTTTGCAGCACTATTTATAATAGCCAGGACATGGATGCAATATAAATGTTCATCAACAGAGGAATAGATAAAGAAGATCTACATATATACAATGGAATATTACTCAGCCATAATAAAGAACAGAATAATGCCATTTGCAGCATCATGGTTGGAAGGAGAGATTGTCATACAGAGTGAAGTAAGTCAGACAGAGAAAGACACATATATGATATCACTTATATGTGGAATCTAAAACAGGCTACAAATGAGCTTATCTACAAAGCAGTAATAGAGTTACAATTATAAAAAATAAACTTATCGTTATGAGGAGGTAAGCAGCAGAAGGGATAAATTGGAAGATTGGTATTGACACATGCACACTACTATATATAAAATAGATAACTAATAAGGACCTAGAGTATAGCACAGGTAACTCTACTCAGTACTCTGTAATGGCTTATACTGAAAAAGAATGTAAAGAAGAGTGGATATATATATATATATATATATATATATACATATATACATATATGTATATATATATATTATTCACTTTGCTGTAGAGCAGAAGCTAACACATTGTAAATCAACTATACCCCAATAAAATTTAAATAAAAAACAGAATAACAAATTGACTGTGATAAGAATATAGACTAACGAAAGAAACTGAAAATAAGGAGACAAAAAATATCTGCTGGTGGTTCAAAAAGGATTCATGAAATAGGTGAAGAATTTATTAGGATCCTGAAATATGTGTAAAATTTTTATGAACACAAAAATAAGTGAGTAAATATTTTTGGTGAAGAAATTGTTTCAAGTAATGTCGTAGTAATTGAAATCTGTGTGACATGTTTGTGTTAGCAAGTAGATTCATTTCATTAGAGCTTCCCTTCATGGGGAAATTGAAAGAAAAACTAGGAAATATTGGTTGGGGAAAGATCTCGAAGAGCAAATGATATCTTGCACAATAAATCCTATCAATAGATTGAGACTGGAGAGGTTATATTTAGTCCTGAATGGTAAAAAGTGCTGCAGTCAGTTATTAGAAGTTTGTGGTGGGTTCTGAAGTGTGACAACAGGGGCACAAATGGCATGCATTTGCAAGCACTAAGGTAGATTATGGAATAGTACCTCCTCTTGTTGTCCTTTCTTTGAGCACTGATAATTGTCTTATTATTTTTCATAATAGCTTTCCAAGGTAGGTATTATTATACCCATTTTATAGTGGAGATAACAGATGCTTAGTAAGACTGAGTTACTTGCCCCAAATTAAAGAACTTTCAAGAGAAGAGCTGGAATTTGAATGTAGATATGTCTGTTACTTGCATGCTTGAACGTTATTCTGAAAGTTATAGAGGGCTCACAAAGACTTTTGAGCAAGGCACTAATGGATATAATGTAGCATTTAGGTAATAGTAAGCTGGTGATAGTATGCTAGGCTAATTGGAGTGACTATGAGGCTGGGTCTAGGATTATAGTTAGGAGATTCTTGCAGTATATCAAGTGTTTCACAATAACAATGTTTTATTTAGTGTAGGGGTAGTGTACAAAATTGAACGTACACTGTGATTTCATGTGTAAAATGTACGTACACAAGAATAGGCTGTAAGAGAACATGGAAAACATTTGAAATGAAATGAGAGGATTTTGCAGGAGGTTTTCATTCCTTCGTTTGCCAAACATTGTTTAAATATGATATAATGTTTTATAAAATATTGTTAACTGCCTAGGGCCTGGAAGTTTAGTTGAGTGAGTCAGTAGTAGTAGATCTTTCATGGTCTTTTGTGTTTCCATACAAGTTGTAAAATTTTTTGTTCTAGTTCTGTGAAAAAAGCCATTGGTAACTTGATAGGAATTGCAGTGAATCTGTAGATTGCTTTTGGTATATGGTAATTTTCCTAATATTTATTTTTGCAGTCCAAGAACATTGTGTGTGTCTCCATCTGTTAGTGTCATTTTTTATTTGTTTCATCAGTATCTTATAGTTTTCTGAGTATATGTCTTTTGCCTCCTTAGGTAGGTTTATTCCTAGGTATTTTACTCTTTTTGAGGCAATGGTAGATGGGATTATTTCCTTGATTTCTGTTTCTTATCTTGTATTGTTAGTGTATAAGAATGCAAGAGATTTCTGTGTATTAATTTTGTATTTTGCAACTTTAACACATTCATTGATGAGCTCTAGTAGTATTCTGGCATCATTACTTGGGGTTTCTATGTATAGTATCATGTCAGTTGCTAACAGTGACAGTTTTACTTCTTCTTTTCAAATTTGGATTCCTTTTCTTTCTTCTTCTTCTCTGATTACCATAGCTAGGACTTACAAAACTGCGTTAAATAATAGTTTCACTAGTGGATATCCTTGTTTTGTTCCTGATTGTAGAGGAAATTCTTTCAGTTTTTCACAATTCAGAATGATATTTGCTGTGGGTTTGTTGTATATGGCTTTTGTTAGGTTGAGGTAGATTCCCTCTATGCCTATTCTCTGGAGAGTTTTTATCATAAATATGTGTTGAATTTTGTCAATTTTTTTCTGTGTCTATTGAGATGATCATATTGTTTTTCTTCTTCAATTTGTTGACGTGGTGTATCACACTGATTTATTTGTGGATATTTGAAAACCCTTGCATCCGTGAGATAAATCCGTGTGTTGTTGGATTTGGTTTGCTAGTATTTTGAGGACTTTTGCATCTATGTTCACCAGTGTTATTGACCAGTAATTTTCTTTTTTGTGTGTGATGTCTTTGTCTTGTTTGTGTATCAGGGTGATTTTGGCTTCATAGAATGAGCTTGGGAGTTTTCCTCCTTTGCACATTTTTGGAAGCGATTCAGAAGTATAGTTGTTAACTCTTTTCTAAATGTACAAATTTGCCTGTGAAGCCCTCTGATCCTTGACTTTTGTTTGCTGGAAGCTTTTGAATCACAGTTTCAATTTCCTTACTTGGGATTGGCCTATTCATATTTTCTATTTCTTCCTGTTTCAGTCTTTTAAGGTTGTATCTTTCTACAAATGTGTCCATTTCTTCTAGGTTGTCCATTTTATTGGCATATGCTTGTAGTAATC
This sequence comes from Orcinus orca, assembly GCF_937001465.1. NCBI lineage: Eukaryota > Metazoa > Chordata > Mammalia > Artiodactyla > Delphinidae > Orcinus > Orcinus orca. Next base: position 76,938,126 of record NC_064580.1, read on the forward strand.
TCTATGATGCTTTGTATTCCTACGATGTCCATTCTAACTCCTTTTCAATTTCTAATTTTATTTATTTATTCCTCTCTCTTTTTTTCTTGATGAGTCTGGCTAAAGGGTTATCAAGTTTGTTTATCTTCTCAAACAACCAGCTTTTATTTCATTTATCTTGTTTATTGTTTTCTTTGTTTCTATTTTATTTATTTCTGCTCTGATCATTATGATTTCTTTCCTTCTATCAACTTTGGGTTTTGTTTGTTCTTCTTTCTCTAGTTGCTTTAGGTGTAAGGTTAGGTTGTTTATTTGAGATTTTTCTTTTTCTTGAGGTAAGATTGTATTGATATAAAATTCCCTCTTAGAACTGCTTTGGCTGCATCTAATAGGTTTTGGGTCATCATGTTTTCACTGTCTTTTTTCTGTAGGTATTTTTTGATTTCCTCTTTGATTTCTTTAGTGATCCATTGATTATTTAGTAACATGTTGTTTACCCTCCATGTTTCGTGATTTTTGCAGGTTTTTTTTCTCTCTAATTGATTTCTAATCTCATAGCATTGTTGTTAGAAAATATGCTTTATATGGTTTCAATTTTATTTTTAATTTACCAATGCTTGATTTGTGACCCAAGATATGTTCTATCCTGGAGAATGTTCCGTGTGCACTTGAGAAAAAAGTGTATTCTGCTGCTTTCATATCGAATGTCCTATAAGTATCAGTTAAGTCTTTCTGGTCTAATGTGTCATTTAAGGAATGTTTTTCCTTATTAATTTTCTGTCTGGACCATCTGTCCATTGGTGTAAGTGGGGTTTAACATTCCCCACTATTATTGTGTTACTTTCCATTTTCCCTTTTATGGCTGTTTGTATTTGCCTTATGTATTGAGCTGTTTCTATGTTGGGTGCATAAATATTGATATATACAACTGTTATATCCTCTTCTTGGATTGATCCCTTGATCATTATGTATTGTCCTTCCTTGTCTCTTTTAACAGTCTTTATTTATTCTTTTTTTTTTTTTTTTTTTTTTTTGCGGTACACGGGCCTCTCACTGTTGTGGCCTCTCCCATTGCGGAGCACAGGCTCTGGACGCGCAGGCTCAGCGGCCATGCCTCACAGGCCCAGCCGCTCTGCGGCACGTGGGATCTTCTTGGACTGGGGCACGAACCCATGTCCCCTGCATTGGCAGGTGGACTCTCAACCACTGCGCCACCAGAGAAGCCCAACAGTCTTTATTTTTAAGTCTGTTTTCTCTGATATGGGTATTGCTACTTCAGCTTTCTTTTGATTTCCATTTGCATGGAATATCTTCTTACATCCCCTCACTTTCAGTCTGTATATGTCCCTAGGTCTGAAGTGGATCTCTTGTAGACAGCATATATACTGTCTTGTTTTTTTGTCCATTCAGCCAGTTTGTGTCTTTTTTTCTGGAGCACTTAATCCATTTATATTTAAGGTAATTATCAAAATGTATGTTCCTATTGCCATTTTCTTAATTGTTTTGGGATTGTTTTTGTAGGTCTTTTTCTTATCTTGTGTTTCCTACCTAGAGAACTTCCTTTAGTATTTGTTGTAAAGCTGGTTTGGTTGTGCTGAATTCACTTAGCTTTTGCTTGTCTGTAAAGGTGTTGATTTCTCTGTCAAATCTGAATGAGATCCTTCCTGGGTAGAATAATCTTGGTTGTCATTTTTCCATTTCATCAATTTAAATATATCATGCCACTCCCTTCTGGCCAGCAGTGTTTCTGCTGAAAAATCAACTGTAACCTTCTGGGGATTCCCTTGTTGGTTATTTGTTGCTTTTTCCTTGTTTCTTTTAATATTTTTTCTTTGCATTTAATTTTCATTAAGCTTAATATGTGTCTCTGCATGTTTTTCCTAAGAGTTTATTCTGTATGTATCTCTCTGTGCTTCCTGGACTTTGGTGACGATTTGCTTTCTTATGTTAGGGAAGTTTTCAACTATCATGTCTTCAAATATTTTCTCAGACATTTTCTTTTTCTCTTCTTCTTCTGTAACCCCTGAATGTTCCTGTGTTTTATGTAGTCCCAGAGGTCTCTGAGGATGTCCTCACTTGTTTTCAGTTTTTATTCTTTATTCTGTTTCACATCAGTTATTTCCACCATTCTGTCTTCCATCTTACTCATCCATTCTTCTGCGTTAGGTATTCTGCTATTGATTCTTTCTAGTGTATTTTTCATTTCAGTTATTGTATTGTTCATCACTATTTTTTTGTTTTTTTTTTCTCCTTGGTCTTTGATAAACATTTCTTGTACCTTCTTGATCCATACATCCATTCTTTTTCTGAGATCTTGGATCAACTTTACTATCATTACGCTGAATTCTTTATCAGGTAAATTGCCTGTCTCCTCTTCATTTAGTTGGTTTTGTAGGTTTTTACCTTGCTCATTTTCTGCAACATATTTCTCTGTCATCTCATTTTTTTCTAAATTACTGTGTTTGTGGCCTCCTTTCCATAGGCTGTAGAGTCATAGTTCCTCTTACTTCTGGTGTCGGCCCCCTCGTGGGTGTGGTTGGTCCAGGAGTTTGTGCAGGCTTCCTGGTAGGAGGGATTGGTGCCTGCCCTCTGATGTGTGAAGGTGTGTCTTTTTCCTCTGGAGGCAAGGCCATGTCATGGGGTGTGTTTGGGGGTACCTATGAGCTTAGTATGACTTTAGGCAGCCTGTTTCCTTATGGGTGGGTCTGTGTTCCTGTCTTGCTGGTTGTTTGGCCTGAGGTGTTACAGCACTGGAGCTTGCACTGTGTTGTGTGGAGCCAGGTCTTTGTGTTAAGATAGTGACCTCTGGGAGAGTTCATGTCAATTAATATTCCCTAGGGTTGGGAATTCTCTGGTGGCCCAGTGGCCAGGTCTCATTGCTCCAACACAGGGGTCAGATTTGACCCCTGGCTGGGAAACCAAGATCCCTCAATCTGAAGGGCACAGCAAGATTTATTCTTGGAGCTGTAAGGAGGCCATATGACTGCAGACAAGTTGCAAATAAAAGAGTCTAGTTTCACTTGCTCATAGTTTGCCACATACAGAAGAATTGTCCCTGGCCCTTCAGACCAGAGTTCCTTGTGAGAAACCACTGCACTGACACCTCACCTTGGGGACCATGTGAAGAAGCACAGCACACAGCACCTCAATTCAAGATCAATTTGCTATTTTTGATTGTGACTTTTAGTTAAGGAATTTCTATTTCCAATTTTAAAATTCCAAAGACCATTCCGGTCTAATACACTTATCTATGAAAAACTTGGGTTCCATAATTAAAAAGATGGGAAGGAGGAACAAAGTTTACCAATGAAATAAATATTAAGAGGACAAAGGTTAACTTGCTGGCTAGTGATTCTCAATTTTTTTGATGCTCAGCACATAGTGATATAACCCTCACCAATCGTAAGTGGTGAATAACCATCTATCAGCAGCGATTCTCATGGTCATAAGGAAGGTCGTTCTAGAAGTGGGTAGTAGAAAGTAATACGTAATTTTATAGATCCCCAACAAGTGATTCTGATATGCTCTCTGTTAGGCCTGGGATTTGATTTTACTTTATTTACAGGTTGCTCAGTTAGCCTATAACAGATTCATTGATGCTGGCAGAACACATATGACTCCTGGGACAGAGAGAGAAGAATTTACTGCTTATGGCACAGCAGGCATCATGAACATAGACATTTTTGCATAAGGTTTTCTTGCCTCTAAATTTCCTAGGGGAAATGCTATATGGTCCAGAAGGATACAAACATGGAATCTGTGTAACAGTTGGGAATATAGAGCTTGGGTAATCCACTTCTTTTATGTCAAACAGTGTACAAGCATAGTCAAGTTTATCACTCAAGATTGTTCATTGCAAACTTAATCCTGAGAAATGGTTTGGGAAGAAAGCAGTTGGAGCCTACCTTTCTTTGTAATTCAGCAAGATAACCAAGAATTGCAAGGAAGACTGTCTCTTTCAACATTCCAACTGTTGTTTCAATCACTGTTCTAGCTAGAATCACTCTTTTTCCTATTGCTTAAAATCACCATGGAACTAATCTGGTGGAAACCAGGGAATGATGAGTGTGATTGTAGATCATCTCAATGCTTTAGTATGCACTTGGGTTTTTGATTTGGATTTCTAAAAGTGAGCTTGTAAAAAGTGATTTCCCTGCAGTGTCATCCTTGAAAAGTTAGATGTCACTCATGTATCTTTCTGCCTCGCACTGAGAAAAGTGACCATAGTAAGTGAGATCAGCAGTGTATCCTCAAAATATACTTTGCAAATGTAAATATAGGTGAGGCACTAATTTACTGAAGAAGGATGCAATATGCCATAGAATATAATCACTTTCCTACCAGAGCTTTATCATTAAAAAATATAGTTAAAGATCACTAAACTGGTAACAAATAGCTGGTATTTTTTTTGCTGTTTACTTGCATGATGAAGCCAGTGTTTACATAAGCATTTTGGAAATAAAACATTCCATTTAAATGCTAAGTAACAATAATTCATATTGAGGACCTTCAAAATACATAACTCTTACATGCTAGCACTTGATATTTTGATAACATATATATGGCCTAGTTCAGATCTGATATAAAGTTAATTTTATTTTCCATCTAAGAAATATAGTCACAGTATATACAGGTTAAAAATGGACAAACTTTAACTGTAAAATGTATAAAAATTTTCATTGAAAACATTGAAGGAGAATTAATATTTTTAAAAAATTGTTTAGTGCTTGAATTTCAAGCACTTTAAATGCTTGAAATAATCTCTACATTTAAAGTGTTAATAATTCAATGCAGTGAGTGAGTTAGCCAAACATCAGACTATTTTCACTGAAAGGAAAAGAAAAAGTAAATTTTACAATGGTTATAAATGTTAAGAGATTATATAATAAATCATAGAAATGACCATTCAATGTCTTCACTTAAAATTAACATTTATGTTTCTATCTAAATCTTTAGAAAATTTAAATAGATTTCATGACTGAGTTTTTTGTTTGTTTGTTTTTCTTTTTTGTTTTTCTTTTTTCTTTTTTTGTGGTACACGGGCCTCTCACTGTTGTGGCCTCTTCCGTTGTGGAGCACAGACTCTGGACACGCAGGGTCAGCGGCCATGGCTCACAGACCCAGCCGCTCCACGGCATGTGGGATCTTCCTGGATCAGGGCACAAACCCGTGTCGCCTGCATCGGCAGGTGGACTCTCAACCACTGTGCCACCAGGGAAGCCCTAAATGAGTTTTTAAAAGAGAAATATAAATTTTTCTTAACAAGACAGTTAAATCCTAAAATATTAAGAATATATCCATGCTATTAAAGCACTGAGACTTTAAATATATCAAGAAAAGAAAAAATGTGAGTCTGAAATTAAGAAACAATCTACAAAAAGAAGATTATAAGAATTTAAATCAGTTGATGCAAAGAAGAGCTGAAAGGTAATATAATCTTTAATTATTTTAAAAGTAGTAGAGTAGTTGAGTTTTTATCTCTTTCTTCTGATGGCATACTAGGAAGTAAAATGTTTACTTGTGAGAGGTTTAGGGTAGTCATAAGGAAAAAGTATCCAACTGTAATGCCTGATGACATTGAAACAAGATGGCGGTGTGCTTGCCAAACATCTGATATTGACTCTAACATTTATGAATAGAGGTACGCTTTTATAAATTCTAGTAATGTACTATTTTCCTGTGGCCACCTCTTCTTCATGCACTTCTAAAAAAAAGAGTAATTTATAGCAGAAGACAGTAGTGAATGCCAAAAGATGTGAGAATTGGACATATATACACTACCTCAATTCTCACACATCAAGTGTCCACTTTTCCTCTTCCCCCAGGTTGTGAGGGTGGATTTAGAGATGAAATATAAAATGTTTCAAATTTATTGCTCTCCAAAATACTAAACTGGCAATGTTTAATAAGGTACTATGTATTAAAAACAAACATTTTTAGCACTGAGTCTTTTATTTACAATGAGAGCTACAGAGATTAGCATATAGAGGAAATTCAGGGATAATCTTATCTTTGCCTTGGTAACCTTTTAATTTTCTTTGAAAAGTTGAATTATGCGTGAATGATATTATTGGCTTTTAATGTAATGTGTACAAATATATCATTATTAAAATCTAACAGCATGAAATTTTATATAAAGTATTAGAAAAGCTCTATGATAATTCAACCATCAAGCATGGATTTGAAGGGTGGATTTAGAGTAAGTTTTGAAATGTAATTCTATTTTCCACATGGTTAACCAAGGAATTTTCTGTGTAACTGCTTTTTCAGACTAATTTTTGGCAGACTCTAATTCTATAAGAGGCAAAAGCAAACTTTTAGTCTTATAGAATTCACATAAATCTTACTTTCTGGCACTACACTTATGATCTCCTGTAAACCTGGGGTTAGTAAGGAAATAAGGCAATATTAAAGAAATGATACAATCAGCAGTTTCTGATGTCATCCTGACTACAATTCCAAGGTGAAAAGTCATTGGAAACATTAAGAATTGGACAACATATTTAAAAAGCCATGGGAAAAAATAATTTCAAACCTAAGAATGACATTTTAGACAAAGATTTATGACCATAGGATATATACTGGGGAACTAGTCTTTGATTGCCTGTTCCCTGAAATAACAAAGCTGGTTACAAAAGAACAATGGGAGTACGGGGAATTGTTGACAGTGGAAACAAAACAGTGTCATGAGATTTTCCAGTCTTTGGCATAATGTTATCTAATGATAAAATTTCTCACCATTCTTTCATTGAACTAAACACATCTGTGACACAAAGCTGAATGCGTATGCTGAAATAATGACAGTAAGTTCCTGGGGTGATATAACACTTTGTTGAGAGATTTTTGGCAAGTGGAGCTATGTGTCTATACTAAATGACCAGGAATTCAAATTTTGACTCAAATGACTCGTGTAATTTTACCTCTAAAATAAATTTGGTTGGGAATTTCTTGGTCGTCCAGTAGATAGGACTCCATGCTTCTACTGCAGGGAACACAGATTCAATCCCTGGTCAGGGAACTAAGATTCTGCATGCCTGTGTAGTGCAGTCAAAAATAAATAAGTAAATAAAATAAAATAAATGTGGAACATTGATGAATACTTATATTCATTTATTCATTTATCCAACACATATATTGAGTGGTACATATTTAACAACATGCACCAGAAACTATGCTACATGTAGGTATACAGTAATGGGAAAATGTGACATTGTCTCTCCTCAAAGAGTTTATAGTTTAGAATAACTTATATAAATTTTTATATAATCCCAATAGTAATTTGAACAGGATGTTTTCAGTAACATAGACTGGTTACTGGATATTGCCCCCAAAGTTATTTCACCACAGTTGAAAAGTCAAATGATTAACTCAGAATCCTGATTTTGCCATCCCATTGAGAGTGGATTTCATCTACAATGGAGTAATCAACCAAGCTCATCCAATCTCTAAGAGGGAAATCAACTAAGTTCAGTGAGATTGACGAATTAAGCCATAATGTCAATTTATTAATGTTAAATGAAAAACATAACTGCCATGCATTCTTATGAATGTATAAAGAACATATTTTTTCAGGTAGGTAAGACCTATGCAGGAAATCAAGTTATAAAGAAAAGGTAGTTTGTGAACATAGGGTCAGAAAAAGGAAAGCTCTCAGGTTAAGTTAGCAGGATGTATTCGTGTCCAATGGTGACAATTACATGCAGTATATTTATAAACCCTGCTTTAGAATAAACTCTATCCAATTAAAAAATAAAGTTTGACTCTCTGTGTTATAGAATAGATCCAAAAAGTAGTCGTTTTTATCACCTTCTATCAAAATGTGGTGATTCCTTCTGTTTAAAAATAAATAGGTTAAGATTTTTCAAAAGAGCTTGTTAAGTTTTAGGACTATTTTCAGTGGGTTCACCATATGGGCCCTCAGATGGAATGTGTGGAATAATAAGGGAGTAACCATTCAAATTAAACGTTATTGTGACCTCTTTACATATACTTTTTATTAAACTTCTTTTGTTGGAGATACTGTAGATTCACATGCAGATGTAAGAAATAATGTAGAGATATCTCACATACATTTTGTGAAAGTAAAACCAGAATGAAGTTGGTATTGCTGAGAGCTTTCTAAAATGGAGCTGGGGATGGACCTAGAGTCTGTCATACAGAGTGAAGTAAGTCATAAAGAGAAAAACAAATACCGTATGCTAACACATATCTATGGAATCTAAAAAAATAAAAATAAAAATAAAAAAGGTCATGAAGGACCTAGGGGCAAGATTGGAATAAAGACACAGACCTACTAGAGAATGGACTTGAGGACACGGGGAGGGGGAAGGGTAAGCTGGGACAAAGTGAGAGAGTGGTAGTGTATGTATGGACATATATACACTACCAAATGTAAAATAGATAGTGGGAAGCAGTTGCATAGTACAGGGAGATCAGCTCCCTGCTTTGTGACCAGCTAGAAGGGTGGGTTAGGGAGGATGGGAGGGAGGGAGGGAGACACAAGAGGGAAGAGATATGGGGATATATGTATATGTATAACTGATTCTCTTCGTTATAAAGCAGAAACTAACACACCATTGTAAAGCAATTATACTCCAATTAAAAACGTTAATAAAATAAAATAAAATAAAATGGAGCTGGAAGGCCACTGAGGAGTTAGCACATGTCAGCCTGGATGGAAGCTGACCTTTTGACCAGTTGGTGTCCTAAAGAAGGCAGCCAGAGATCTGCAGAAACTCAAGCTACTTATTGAATTAACCCTTATAGTAAAACAAGTCATGACAGCCATCCCTTAAAGACAAATATTTCTTTTCTTGTGTCAGAGTACAGCCTCGCAGCTTTTGCCTATATAAATTACTAACTCTTTCTCTTCCCTGGAACACTCTTTCAGTTTTATCCAAATATGTATCTACTGAATTGCAATTCTTTAGACTCGCAAATAAGCTCTTCTATTATTTTCAGCCTTCTTCATTTTTATAGTTGACATGTTTTCCCAGTTTCTCCGAAATTAATATTTTGAAAAATTATAGGACAATATCAGAACTGGATGTTGACATTGGTACAGTCAGGATACAAGGCAGTTCTATCACAAGTATCTCTCCATTGTCCTTTTTTTAAAAATTTTCAACTTATTTTATATTTTTAATTGAGGTATAATTGACATACAACATTTTATTCATTTCAGCTGTACAACATAGTGATCTGATGTTTGTGTATATGGAGAAATGATCACCACAATAAGTCTAGTTAAAGTATGTTAGCATATATAGTTATAGGACTTTTTCCTATAATTTTTTAAGATTTACTCTTAGCAACTTTCAACTATGCAATACAGTATTATTAATTATAATTGCCATATTATACATTACATACCCATGACTTATTTATTGTGTAACTAGAAGTTTCTACCTTTTGATTCCCTTCACTAATTTTGCTCACCCCTTACCCACTGTCTCTGGCAACCACTAATCTATTCTCTGTTATCTACGAGCTTGTTTTGTTGTTATTGTCATAGTTTAGATTTCACATATGAGATCATATAGTATTTGTCTTTCTCTGTCTGACTTATATCACTTACCATAATGCCATCAATGCCCATCCATGTTGTCATCAAGGACACGTTTCATTATTTCATGCCTTAATAGTATTTCATTCTGTGTGTGTGTGTGTGTGTGTGTGTGTGTGTGTGTGTTACATACATATAACATTTTCCTTATGCATTTATCCATCAATGGACACTTAGATTGTTTCCATAATTTGGCTACTGTGAATAATGCTGCAATAAATGTCAGACTGCAGATATCATTTTGAGTTAGTGTTTTTGTTTTTAAAGATAAATACCCAAAAGTGGAATTTGGTATCATATTCTATTTTTCACTTTTCGAGGAACATCCACACTGATTTCCATTGAAGCTGCACCAATTTACTTTTCCACCAACAGGGCAAAAGTGTTCCCTTTTCTCCACATTCTCACCAATACTTCTCTCTTGTCTTTTTGATAATAGCGATTCTAACAAGTGTAAGGTGATATCTAATTGTTGTTTTGATTTTTATTTCTCTAATGATTAATGATACTGAGCGTACTTTCATGTACCTGTTGTTCCCTTGTTATATGCTCTTTGGAAAATGTCTATTCAGTTCTTCTGTCCAATTTTTAATCAGATTTTTGTTTCTGCTATTGAGTTGTGTGAGTTCCTTATATGTTTCCGATATTAACCCCTTCCAAGATATATGATTTTCAAATATGTTCTACCATTCAGTTGGCTGCATTTTCACTTTGTTAATCATTTCCTTTGTTGTGCAGAAGCTTTTTAGTTTGATACAGTCCCACTTGTTTATTTTTCCTTTTGTTGCTTTTGCTTTTAGTGTAAGATCTAAAAAATATATCTCTAAGATTTATGTCAAGGAGCTTATGCTTCCTGTTTTCTTCTAAGAGTTTTATGGTTTCAGGTCTTACTTTCAAGTCTTTAATCCACTTTGAGTTAATTTTCGTACATGGTGTAAGATAGTGGTCAAGTTTCATTCTCTTGCATGTGGCAGTCCAGTTTCCCCAACACCAATTATCAAAGAGACTGCCCTTTCCCCAATGTATGTTCTTGGTTTCTTTGTCATAAAGTAGTTGAATATATAGGCATGGGTTTATTTCTATTTTGTTCCATTGATTTATGTGCCTCTTTTTATGCCCACACCATACTGTTTTGTTTACTATAGCTTTGTAATATAGTTTGAAATCAGGGCGCATAATGTCTAAAGCTGTGTTCTTCTTTCTTAAAATTGCTTTGGCAACTCAGGGTCTTTCATAATTCCATACAAATTTTAGAATTGTTTGTTCTATTTCTGTGAAAAATGCCATTGGAATTTTAATAGGGATTGAATTGAATCTGAAGATTGTTTTGGGTAATATGGGCATTTTAACAATAAAAATTCTTCCAATCCATGAGCACAGAATATCTTTACATTTATTTGTGTCTTCTTCTTACAGTTTTCAGTGTACAAGTATTCACCTCCTCAGTTAATTTACTCCAAGGCATTTTATTATTTTTGATGCAATTGTTAATGGAATTGTTTTCTTAATTTCCTTTTCTGATAGTTCATCAATAGTGTATACAAACACAACACATTTCTGTGTATTGATTTTATTTATTTATTTTAACGTCTTTATTGGAGTATAATTGCTTTACAATGGTGTGTTAATTTCTGCTTTATAACAAAGTGAATCAGTTATACATATACATATGTTCCCATATCTCTTCCCTCTTGTGTCTCTCTCCCTCCTGCACACCATATGCCACCCTTCTAGGTGGTCACAAAGCACCGAGCTGATCTCCCTGTGCTATGTGGCTGCTTCCCACTAGCTATATATTTTACATTTGGTATTGTATATATGTCCAGGCCACTCTCACTTTGTCCCAGCTTACACTTTCCCCTCCCCATATCCTCAAGTCCATTTTCTAGTAGGTCTGTGTCTTTATTCCCATCTTGCCCCTAGGTCCTTCATGACCATTTTTTTTCCTTAGATTCCATGTATATGTATTAGCATACAGTATTTATTTTTATCTTTCTGACTCACTTCACTCTGTATTACAGACTCTAGATCCATCCACCTCACTACAAATAAATCAATTTCGTTTCTTTTTATGGCTAGTAATATTCCATTGTATATACGTGCCACATCTTCTTTATCCATTCATCTGTTGGTGGACACTTAGGTTGCTTCTGTATCCTGGCTATTGTAAATAGAGCTGCAATGAACATTGTGGAACATGACTCTTTTTGAATTATGGTTTTCTCAGAGTATATGCCCAGTAATGGGATTACTGGGTCGTATGGTAGTTCTGTTTGTACTTTTTTAAAGAACCTCCATACTGATCTCCATAATGGCTGTATCAATTTACATTCCCACCAACAGTGCAAGAAGGTTCCCTTTTCTCCACACACTCTTCAGCATTTATTGTTTCTAGATTTTTTGATGATGGCCATTCTGACTGGTGTGAGATGATATCTCATTGTAGCTCTGATTTGTATTTCTCTAATGATTAATGATGTTGAGCATTCTTTCATGTGTTTGCTGGCAATCTGTATATCTTCTTTGGAGAAATGTCTATTTAGGTTTTTTGTCCATATTTGAACTGGGTTGTTTAATTTTTTTGTTATTGAGCCTCATGAGCTGCTTGTAAATTTTGGAGATTGATCCTTTGTCAGTTGCTTCATTTGGAAATATTTTCTCCCATTCTGAGGGTTGTCTTTTGGTCTTGTTTATGGTTTTCTTTGCTGTGCAAAAGTTGTAAGTTTCATTAGGTCCCATTTGTTTATTTTTAGTTCCATTTTGCTAGGAGGTGGGTGATTAAGTTTGTGATTTATGTCATAGAGTGTTCTGCCTATGTTTTCCAATAAGAGTTTTATAGTGCCTAGCCTTATATTTAGGTCCTTAATCCATTTTGATTTTATTTTTGTGTATGGTGTTAGGGAGTGTTCTAATTTCATACTTTTACATATACCTGTCCAGTTTTCCCAGCACCACTTATTGAAGAGGCTGTCTTTTCTCCACTGTATATTCTTGCCTGTTTTATCAAAGATAAGGTGACCATATGTGCATGGATTTATCTCTGGGCTTTCTATTCTGTTCCATATTTCTGTTTTTGTGCCATTACCATACTGGCTTGATTACTGTAGCTTTGTAGTATAGTCTGAAGTCAGGGAGCCTGATTCTTCCAGCTCCATTTTTCGTTCTCAAGATTGCTTTGGCTATTCGGGGTCTTTTTTGTTTCCATATAAATTGTTAAATTTTTTTGTTCTAGTTCTGTGAAAAATGCCAGTGGTAATTTGATAGGGTTTGCATTGAATCTGTAGATTGCTTTGGGTAATAGAGTCATTTTCACAATGTTGATTCTCCCAATCCAAGAACATGGTATATCTTTCCATCTATTTGTATCATCTTTAATTTCTTTCATCAGTGTCTTATAACTTTCTGCACAAAGGTCTTTTGTCTCCTTATGTAGGTTTATTCCTAGATATTTTATTCTTTTTGTTGCAATGTAAATAGGAATGTTTTCTTAATTTCACTTTCAGATTTTTCATCATTAATGTATAGGAATGCCAGAGATTTCTGGGCATTAATTTTGTATCCTGATACTCTACCAAATTCATTTATTAGTTCTGGTAGTTTTCTGGTAGCATCTTTAAGACTCTCTATGTATAGTATGTCATCTGCAAACCATGACAGCTTTACTTCTTCTTTTCTGATTTGGATTCCTTTTATTTCTTATTCTTCTCTGATTGCTGTGGCTAAAACTTCCAAAACTAGGCTGAATAATAGTGGTGAGAGTGGGCAATCTTGTCCTGTTCCATATCTTAGTGGAAATGGTTTCAGTTTTTCACGATTGAGGACGATGCTAGTTGTGGGATTGTCATATATGGCCTTTATTAGGTTGAGGAAAGTTCCCTCTTTGCCTACTTTCTGGAGGTTTTGTTATCATAAATGTATGCTGAATTTTGTTGGAAGCTTTCTCTGCATGTATGGAGATGATCATATGGTTTTTCTCCTTCACTTTGTTAATATGGTGTCTCACATTGATTGATTTGCATATATTGAAGAATCCTTGCATTCCTGGAATAAACCCCACTTGATCATGGTGTATGATCCTTTTAATGTGCTGTTGGATTCTGTTTGCTAGTATTTTGTTGAGGATTTTTGCATCTATGTTCATCAGTGATATTGGCCTGTAGTTTTCTTTCTTTGTGACATCTTTGTCCGGGTTTGGTATCAGGATGATGGTGGCCTCGTAGAATGACTATGGGAGTGTCCCTCCTCTGCTATATTTTGGAAGACTTTGAGAAGGATACCTGTTATCTCTTCTCTATATGTTTGATAGAATTCACCTGTGAAGCCATCTGGTCCTGGGTTTTTGTTTGATTGAAGATTTTTAATTACAATTCAATTTCAGTGCTTGTGCTTGGTCTGTTCATATTTTTTATTTCTTCCTGGTTCAGTCTTGGAAGGTTGTGTATTTCTAAGAATTTGTTTGTTTCTTCCAGGTCATCCAGTTTATTGGCATTGCTTTTAGTAATCTCTCATGATCCTTTGTATTTCAGCATGTCAGTTATTTAGTTGCTTTTAGTAATCTCTCATGATCCTTTGTATTTCTGCAGTGTCAGTTATTACTTCTCCATTTTCATTTCTAATTCTATTGATTTGAGTCTTATCCCTTTTTTCCTTGATGAGTCTGGTTAAGGTTTATCCATTTTGCTTATCTTCTCAAAGAACCAGCTATTAGTTTTGTTGATCTTTGCTATCGTTTCCTTCATTTCATTTTCACTTATTTCTTTTTATTCCTTTTTATGATTCTAGGCAGCCTCTCTGCTAATGGATGGGGCTGTATTCCTGTCTTGCTAGATTTTTGGCATATAGATTTGCTAGATTTTTGGCATATATAAATTTTTGGCAAATTTATAGATTTTTGGCATCACTGTAGCTTGCTGGTCGTTGAGTGAAGCTGGTTCTTGGCTGGTTCTGTTCTGATCTTTATGAATTCTTTCCTTCTGCTAACTATGGGATTTTTGTTCATCTTTCTCTAATTGCTTTAGGTGCAAGTTTAGGTTGTTTATTTGAGATGTTTCCTGTTTTGTAAGGTAGGATTATATTGCTATAAACTTCCCTCTTAGAACTGCTTTTGCTGCATCCCATAGATTTTGAGTCGTTGTGTCTGCATAGTCATTTGTTTCTAGGTAGTTTTTGATTTCCTCTTTGATTTCTTCAGTGATCACTTTACTATTATGTAGTGTATTGTTTAGCCTACTTGTGCTTGTATTTTTTACAGATCTTTTCCTGTAATTGATATCTAGTCTCAGAGCATTGTTTTCCGAAAAGACACTTGATACGATTTCAATTTTCTTAAATTTTCCAAGGCTTGATTTGTGACCCATGATATGATATATCCTGGAGAGTGTGCTATGTGCACTTTAGATGAAAGTGTATTCTGTTTTTTTCAGATGGAATGTCCAGTAAATATCAACTAAGTCCATCTTGTTTAATATATCCTTTAAAGCTAGTGTTTCTTTATTTATTTTCATTTTGGATGATCCGTCCATTGGTGAAAGTGGGCTGTTAAAGTCCCCTACTACATTTGTGTTACTGTCGATTTCCCCTTGTATGTTAGTATTTCCCTTATGTATTGAGGTGCTCCTATGTTGGGTGCATAAATGTTTACAATTGTTATACATTCTTCTTGGATTGACCCTTGATCATTATGTTGTGTCCTTCTTTGTCTCTTGTGATAGTCTTTATTTTAAAGTCTATAATGTCTGATATGAGCATTGCTACTCCAATTTTTTTGATTTCCATTTGCATGGAATATCTTTTCCCGTCCCCTCACTTTCAGTCTGTATGTGTCCCTAGGTCTGAATTGGGTCTCTTGTAGACAGCATATATATGGGTCTTGTTTTTGTATCCATTCAGCCAGTCTGTGTCTTTTGGTGGGAGCATTTAATCCATTTACATTTAAGGTAATCATCGATATTTATGTTCCTATTCCCATTTTCTTAATTGTTTTGTGTTTGTTATTGTAGGTCTTTTCCTTATCTTGTGTTTCTTGCCCAGAGAAGTTCCTTTAGCATTTGTTGTAAAGCTGTTTTGGTGGTGCTCAACTCTCTCAGCTTTTGTTTGTCTGTAAAGATTTTAATTTCTCCATCAAGTCTCAACGAGATCCTTGCTGGGTAGAGTAATCTTGGTTGTAGGTTTTTCTCCTTCATCACTTTAAATATGTACTGCCACTCCCTTCTGCCTTGCAGAGTTTCTGTTGAAAGATAAGCTGTTAACCTTTTGGCCATTCCCTTGTGTGTTATTTGTTCTTTTTCCTTTGCTGCTTTTAATATGTTTTCTTTGTATTTAATTTTTGATAGTTTGATTAACATGTGTCTTGGCGTGTTTGTCCTTGGATTTATCCTGTATGGGACTCTCTGTGCTTCCTGGACATGATTAACTCTTTCCTTTCCCATATTAAGGAAGTTTTCCACTATAATCTCTTCAAATATTTTCTCAGTCCCCTTCTTTTTCTCTTCTTCTCGGACCCCTATAATTCGAATTTTGGTGCATTTAGTGTTGTCTCAGAAGTCTCTTTTACTGTCCTCAATTCTTTTCATTCCTTTTTCTTTATTCTGCTCTGCAGTTGTTGTTTCCACTATTTTATCTTCCAGGTCACTTATCGGTTCTTCTGCCTCAATTATTAGGCTACTGATCCTTTCTAGAGAATTTTTAGTTTAATTTATTGTGCTGTTCATCATGGTTTGTTTGCTCTTTCCTTCTTCTAGGTCCTTGTTAAACGTTTCTTGTATTTTCTCCATTCTATTTCCAAGATTTTGGATCAACTTGACTATCATTATTCTTAATTATTTTTCAGGTAGACTGCCTATTTCCTATTCATTTATTAGGTCTGTTGGGTTTTTACCTTGCTCCTTCATCTGCTGTGTGATTCTCTGTCTTCTCATTTTGCATAACTTTCTGTGTTTGGGGTCTCCTTTTCACAGGCTGCAGGTTCGTAGTTCCCATTGTCTTTGATGTCTGTCCCCATTGGCTGAGGTTGCTTCAGTTGGTTGTGTAGGCTCCCTTGTGGAGGGGACTAGTGCCTGTGTTCTGGAGGATGAGGTTGATCTTGTCTTTCTGGTGGGAAGGTCCACGTCTGGTGGTGTATTTTTGGGTGTCTGTGGCCTTTTTATGATTCTAGGCAGCCTCTCTGCTAATGGATGGGGCTGTATTCCTGTCTTGCTAGATTTTTGGCATATAGATTTGCTAGATTTTTGGCATATATAAATTTTTGGCAAATTTATAGATTTTTGGCATCACTGTAGCTTGCTGGTCGTTGAGTGAAGCTGGTTCTTGGCATTGAGATGGAGATCTCTGGGAGTTTTTTGCCATTTGATATTATGTGGAGCTGGGCGGTCTCTTGTTGACCAGTGTCCTGAAGTTGGCTATCCCCCTCAGAGGCACAGCACTGACTCCTGTTTGGAGCACCCAGAGCCCTTCATCCACATGGCTCAGAATAAAAGGTAGAAGAAATAGTAAGCAAGAAAGAAAGAGGATAAAAAAATAAAGTAAAATAAAATAAAGTTAATAAAATAAAAAATAATTATTAAGAAAAAAATTTTTAAGTAAAAAAAAAAAAATCAGACGGACAAAACCCTAGGACAAATGGTGAAAGCAAAGCTATACAGACACAATCCACACAAAAGCATACACATACACACTCACAAAAACAGAAAAATGGGAAACAATAATATATCTTTGCTCCTAATGTCCACCTCCTCAATTTGGGATGATTCGTTGTCTATTCCGTTATTCCACAGATGGAGGTACATCAAGTTGATTGTGGAGAGTTAATCCTCTGCTCCTGAGGCTGCTAGATGAGAGTTCCCTTTCTCTTCTTTGTTCAAATAGCTCCCAGGGTTCAGCTTTGGATTTGGACCCACCTCTGTGTGTAGGTCACCTGAGGGCGTCTGTTCTTCACTCAGACAGGGCGGGGTTAAAGGAGCAGCTAATCCGGGGGCTATGGCTCACCCTGGCCATGGGGAGGGTGTGGTACGGATGCGGGTGAGCCTTCATCGGCAGTGGTCGGTGTCACCTTGCATCAGGCTGAGGTGCGCCTTTCCTTCTCCTGGGGATGTTTTCCCTGGATCATGGGACCCTGGCAGTGGCAGGCTGCACAGGCTCCCGGGAGGGGATGTGTGGACAGTGAGCTGTGCTTGCTCACAGGTTTCTTGGAGGTGCAACAGCAGCCTTAGTGTCTCATGCCCATCTCTGGGGTCCGCGCTGAGAGCTGAGTCTTGCGCCCGAATCTGAAGCTCCTTTAAGCATTGCTCTTAATCCCCTCTCCTCGTGCACCAGGAAACAAAGAGGCAAGAAAAAGTCTCTTGCCTCTTCAGCAACTCCAGACTTTCTCCCGGACTCCCTCCCATCTAGCTGTGGCACTCTAGCCCCTTCAGGTTGTGTTCATGCTGCCAACCCCAGTCCTCTCCCAGGGATCCGACTGAAGCCCGAATCTCAGCTCCCAGCTCCCGCCAACCCCAGGGGGTGAGCAGCCAAGCTTCTCAGGCCAGTGAGTGCTGGTCGGCACCAATCCTCTGTGCAGGAATTTCTCTGCTTTACCCTCTGCACCCCTGTTGCTGCGCTGTCCTCCATGGCTTCGAAGGTTACCCCCTCTGCCACCCAGAGTCTCCGCCCACAAATGGCTTCCTAGTGTGTGGAAACGTTTCTTCCTTCACAGCTCCCTCCCACTGGTGCAGATCCCAACCATATTCTTTGCCTCTGTTTTTTCTTTTTTCTTTTACCTTACCCAGGTACGTCAGGAGTTTCTTGCCTTTTGGGAGGTCTGAGGTCTTCTGCCAGTGTTCAGTAGGTGTTCTATAGGAGCAGTTCCACATGTAGATGTATTTCTGATGTATCTGTGGGGAGGAAGGTGATCTCTGCATCTTACTTTTCCGCCATCTTGAAGCTCCCTCTCCCCTGTATATTGATTTTATATCCTACAACTTTACTGAGTTTATTAGTTCTAACATTTTTTAGTGGAGTCTTTAGGGTTTTCTATATATAATATCATATCATCTGCAATAGCAACAGTCCTATTTTTTTTTTTTTATAGCCACGCTCACCTTTCTTCTCTGGTCTTGGCTCTGACACTTAATATCCTCAATGACATTTTCTATTTCTATAACTTTGTTATGTAAAAATATCCACAACATTTGTGGACCTTGAAAACATTATGGTAAGTGAAATAAGTGAGGTAAAGTAGGACAAATATTATATGATTCCACTTATATGAGGTACCTAGTATAGGCGAAATCATACAGAGGGAAAGTAGAAGAACCCAGGGTACAGGCAAGGGGTGAACTGAGAATTATTGGTTAATGGATACAGAGTTTATGTTAAAGATGATAAAAAGTTTTGAGTATAAATGTTATTGATGCTTACATAACATTGTGAATGTATTCAATGCCACTGAATTGTGAGCTTTAAAATGGTTAAAATGTTAATGTATTTTACCATAATTTTAAAACATCACATAGGGACGCACAAATCAAATTCCAGACAATGAGACTCCATAGACCAAATAACCCATTCTCTTCAACAATTTAATTGCAAAAAAAAAAATTAAAAAGCGACATTCAACTAATTGCAATAAATATATTTTTACTTGGATCCTTGTGACGTAAAAAGGATATTATCTTTTAGAGAGATATATATTAAAATGGATGGATGAAATGCTATAAAGTATGGGATTTGTTTCAATATGATAAAGAATGGGAGGAGTCAGTGAAGCAAGAGTCTATGCATTGGGGCTGGATAATGTGTACATGGGACTTGATTGTACTCATCTCTCTACACTTTTATGTGTTTGATTTTTTTAATAATAAAATGTTAAAAAATATTTCCTATAGCTTGGGAACATCTCAACAAATTCTTGTAAGTCACAGACAGGCCTAATTCTATAGGAAATGTGATTGTTCAACAAATAATAAATGTATGGCAAGCATGGTTTTTTATTTATTAGAAAACATAATTTCATTTTAATTCGGTGAGTGAAGAAATGTGGTCAGTTAAAATACTTACATCCTCAGAACCCCTTTCACTCATACTTCCTACTGATCACATTGCTTCTTCATTCTTGGAATGCAGACATGATGCCTGAAGCACATCATTCATCATGGGATCATGAAGAGAAAAGCCCCATACTAAGAATGGGAAGAACACAAAGAGATATAAAGCCTGTATTCCTGATGGCATCACTGATAGTACCAGTGTATTACTTATCTCTCCCTTTCTGTTTAAACCACTGTGGTAGGATTTCCTGTTGTTTTGTTTAACAAAGAACTTTCCTAATTTGATACTAAACTCTCAATAATTATTTATTGAATAAATGAAATTTGTAAACAACTTATTTGTGAATTTTGTAAGAGAAATGAAAAAGAAAACCCTTGTATACTGTTGGTGGGAATGTAAGTTGGTGCAGTCACTGTGGAAAACTGTATGGAGGTTCCTCAAAACATGAAAAATATAACTACCATATGACCTAGCAGTTCCACTCCTCAGTATAGATCCAAAGAAAATGAGAACACTAGTTTGAAAAGATACATGCACCCCAATGTTCATAGCAGCTATTTTTATTTACAATAGCCAAGATATGGAAGCAACCTAAATGTCCATCAACAGAGGAATGGATGAAGAAAATGTGAGATATATATATCTTCATCATATATATAATGGAATAGTAGCCATAAAAAAGGATGAAATTCTGCCATTTACATCAACATGGATGGACCTAGATAGTATTATGTTTAGTGAAATAAGTCAGAGAAAGACAAATACTCTGTTATCACTTATATGTGAAATCTAAAAATGTAAACAAATGAATGTGTGTAACACAACAGAAGCAGACTTACAAATATAGAGAAAAAACTAGTGGTTACCAGCAGGGAGAGAGAAGGGGGTAGGGGCAAGATAGGGGTATGGGAGATACAAACTACTATGTATGAAAGAAACAAGGACATATTGTACAGCACAGAGAAATACAGGAATTATTCTTTTTTTTTCAAGAGGAAAGTTTTTATTTGTTTATTGAAAAATATGGCTCATTGACTAATTACTATCTATCCCCTTTACCATTTATATGCAAATCTATAGTTTTTTAATGTAATGTCTGTGATGCAGTCCACCTATGATAAAGCAGACTTTAAAATTATATCTCCTGGTCCTAAATCCAGGTGTCATTCAATGTTCCTTGTCTTGCTTGATCTCTGGAGTATCCTGTATTGCTGACTGAATCTCCTTGAAACTCTTCTGTCTTAACTACTAAGATAATATCTCGTGAGTTTTCTCTCCCACGTATCAATGTTGACACTACAAGTATTGGTATGGACCTTTTTCTCTCTACATAATATCACTGGATCATTGAATTAACTTCTATGAACTCAATTGCTAACTGAGGGATTCCAAATTTGGATAGTTGAGATATTTCTTTTGAGTTCTAGAGAGTTATCTGTAGACATTCAGCCTATTTCCAAAACTGACCTTATCTTCTTTTCAGCAAAATATTCCCCTGTCTCTTGGATTACAACATCACCCATCTATATCATTCTCCCTTCTTCCAGTTATAATGCAGACCAGAGCATGTCACTCTTCTGCCTAGCATTTTCACTGGCTGCCCATTGCCTTCATGGAAAAAGATACTACAATCTTCATTGTCCAGGCTTGCCTATTTTGTAACTTCACCCCACCTCATACTTCAGGTCTATTCATTACTGTGAATGTATTGTGCTCTGATACACTGCTGCACCGTGGTAATATTATTAACAAATACTTATATTAATTAAGGGCTAATTGTGTTTCAAGCACTATGCCAAACCACTTTAAATTCATTACCTTATATAATCACATCAACATTATGTCGAAGGTTCTTTTACTATTCCCATTTTTGCAAAAGGATGCTGAGGTTTGGAGGTTAAATAATGTACCCAGGCTCACAGTTCATAAGAGACAGAGATAGAAATCCTATGGTTAAGCATGATACTATGTTGCTTCTCATATGCCTCACAAAAGCTGTTCCCTGCCTGGATTTTCCTTCTCCCACCTGCTATTTTAACTGGTTGACTACTATTTGTCCTACAGGGTGTTGCGAGAAGCAGGTATTACATTACTGTGATCCTGTTGCTTCTTCTTTTTTTTTTTCTTTAACATCTTTATTAGGAGTATAATTCTTTTACAATGGTGTATTCATTTCTGCTGTATAACAAAGTGAATCAGCTACACATATACCTACATCTCATATCTCCTCCCTCTTGCGTCTCCCTCTCACACTCATTATCCCACCCTTCTAGGTGGTCACAAACCACCAAGCCAATCTCCCTGTGCTATGCGGCTGCTTCCCATTATATATCTATTTCATATTTGGTTATATATATATATATCTCCAGGCCATGCTCTCACTTCGTCGCAGCTTACCCTTGCCCCTCCCAGTGTCCTCAAGTCCATTCTCTATGACTGCATATATATTCCTGTCCTGCACCTAGGTTCTTCAGAACCTTTTTTTTTTTAGATTCCATATATATGTGTTAGTATATGGTATTTGATTTTCTCTTTCTGACTAACTTCACACTGTATGACAGTCACTAGGTCCATCGACCTCACTAAAAATAACTCACTTGTGTTTCTTTCTATGGCTGAGTAATATTCCATTGAATATATGTGCCACATCTTTATCCATTCATCTGCTGATGGACAATTAGGTTGCTTCCATGTCCTGGCTATTGTAAATAGAGCTGAAATGAATATTGGGGTACATGACTTTTCTTGATTTATGGTTTTCTCAGGGTACATACCCAGTAGTGGGATTGCTGGGTCGTATGGTAGTTCTAGTTTTAGATTTCTGAGAAACCTCCATACTGCTCTCCATAGTGGCTGTATCAATTTACATTCCCACCAACAGAGCATGGGGGTCCCCTTTTCTCCACACCCTCTCCAGCATTTGTTTGAAGATATTTTGATGATGGCCATTCTGACCAGTGGGAGGTTATACCTCATTGTACTTTTGATTTGCATTTCTCTAATGATTAGTGATGTTGAGCATCCTTTCATGTGTGTGTTGGCCATCTGTATATGTTGATTGGAGAAATGTCTATTTAGGTCTTCTGCCCATTCTTGAATTGGGTTGTTTGGTTTTTTGATATTGAGCAGCATGAGCTGCTTGTATATTTCAGAGATTAATCCTTTGTCAGTTGCTTCATTTGCAAATATTTTCTCCCATTCTGAGGGTTGTTTTTTGTCTTCTTCATGGTTTCCTTTCCTGTGCAAAAGCTTTTACGTTTCATTAGGTCACATTTGTTTATTTTTGTTTTTATTTCCAATTACCTGGAGGTGGATCAAAAAGGATCTTGCTGTGATTAATGTCAAAGAATGTTCTTCCTATGTTTTCCTCTAAGAGTCTTATAGTGTCTGGGCTTACATTTAGGTTTTTAATCCATTTTGAGTTTATTTTTGTGTATGGTGTTAGGGAGGGTTCTAACTTCATTCTTTTACATGTAGCTATCCAGTATTCTCAGCAACAGTTATTGAGGAGACTGTCTTTTCCCCACTGTATATGCTTGCCTCCTTTATCATAGATAAGGTGACCATATGTGCATGGGTTTTATCTCTGGGCTTTCTATCCTGTTCGATTGATCTATATTTCTGTTTTTGTGCCATTACCATACTGCCTTGATTACTGTAGCTTTGTAGTATAGTCTGAAGTCAGGGAGCCTGATTCCTCCAGCTCCGTTTTTCCTTCTCAAGATTGCTTTGGCTATTCGGGGTCTTTTGTGTTTCCATACAAATTGTGAATTCTTTTTTTTCTAGTTCTGTGAAAACTGCCAGTGGTAGTTTGATTGGGATTACATTGAACCTGTAGATTGCTTTGTGTAGTAGAGTCATTTTCACAATATTGATTCTTCCAACCAAGAACATGGTATATCTGTCCATCTGTTTGTATCATCTTCAATTTCTTTCATTAGTGTCTTACAGTTTCTGCATACAGGTATTTTGTCTCTTTAGGTAGGTTTATTCCTAAGTATTTTATTCTTTATGTTGCAATGGTAAATGGGAGAGTTTCCTTAATTTCCCTTTCAGGTTTTTCATCATTAGTGTATAGGAATGCAAGAGATTTCTATGCATTAATTTTGTATCCTGCTACTTTACCAAATTCATTGACCACCTCTAGTAGTTTTCTGGTAGCATCTTTAGGATTCCCTGTGTATAGTATCATGTCATCTGCAAAACAGTGACAGTTTTACTACTTCCTTTCCAATTTGGATTCCTTTAATTTCTTTATTTTCTCTGATTGCTGTGTCTTAATCTTCCAAAACTATGTTGAGTAATAGTGTTGAGAGTGGGAAACCTTGTCTTGTTCCCGATCTTAGAGGAAATCATTTCAGTTTTTCACCATTGAGAATGATGTTGCCTGTAGGTTTGTCATATATGGCCTTTATTATGTTAAGTTCCCTCTATGCCTACTTTATGGAGGGATTTTATCATAAATGGGAGTTGAATTTTATAGAAAGATTTTTCTGCATCTATTGAGATGATCATATGGCTTTTATCCTTCACTTTGTTAGTATGGTATATCTCATTGATTGATTTGCATGTATTGAAGAATCCTTGTATTCCTGGGATAAACCCCACTTGATCATGGTGTGTGATCCTTTTAATGTGCTGTTGGATTCTGTTTGCTAGTATTTTGTTGAGGATTTTTGCATCTATGTTCATCAGTGATATTGACCTGTAGTTTTCCTTTTTGTGGCATCTTCAACTGGTATTGGTATAATGGTGATGGTGGCCTTGTAGAATGAGTTTGGGAGTGTTCCTCCCTCTGCTATATTTTGGAATAATTTGAGAAGGATAGGTGTTAGCTCTTCTCTAAATGTTTGATAGAATTCTCCAGTGAAGCCATCTGGTCCTGGGCTTTGTTCAAAGATTTTAATCACAGTCTCAAATCCAGTGCTTGTTTTTGGTCTGTTTATATTTTCTGTTTCTTCCTGATTCAGTCTCAGAAGTTTGTGCTTTTCTACGAATTTGTCCATTTCTTCAAGTTGTCCATTTTATTTTTTTGGCATATAGTTTCCTGTAGTAATCTCTCATGATCCTTTATTTCTGCAGTGAAAGTTGTTGCTTCCCCTTTTTTATTTCTAATTCTATTCATTAGAGTCTAATCCCTTTTTTTCTTGAGTTTGGTTAATGCTTTATCAATTTTGTTTCTCTTCTCATGTACCATCTTTTAGGTTTATTGATCTTTACCATCATTTCCTTCATTTCCTTTTCTTTTATTTATGATCTGATCTTTATGTTTTCTTTCCTTCTGCTAACTTTGGGGTCTTTTTTTCCTTCTTTCTCTAAATGCTTTACTTGTAAGTTTAGGTTGTTTGAGTTGTTTCTTGAAGTAGGATTTTATTGTTATAATATTCCCTCTTAAAACTGCTTTTCCTACATCCCATAGGTTTTGGGTCATTATGTTTTCATTGTCATTTGTTTCTAGGTATTTTTTGATTTCCTGTTTGATTTATTCAGTGAACTCTTGGTCATTTAGTTGTGTATTGTTTACCCTCTATGTGTTTGTATTTTTTACAGATTTTTTTCCTGTAATTGATATCTAGTCTCATAGAGTTGTGGTCAGAAAAAATATTTGACACAATTTCAATTTTCTTAAATTTACCAAGGCCTGATTTGTGATGCAAGAAATAATCTATCCTGGAGAATGTTCCATGAGCACTTGAGAAGAAAGTGTAATCTGCTGTTTTCAATGGAATGTCCTATAAATATCAATTAATTCCATTCTTGTTTAATATATCATTTAAAGTTTGTGTTTCCTTATTTATTTTCATTTTGGATGATCTGTCCATTGGTGAACGTGGGGTGTCAAGTCCCCTACTCTTATTGTGTTACTGTTGATTTCCCCTTTTATGGCTGTTTGGATTTGCCATACACATTGAGTTTTTCTCTGTTGCATGTATAAATATTTACAATTGTTATATCTTCTTCTTGCATTGATTCCTTGATTTTTATGTAGTGTCCATCTTTGTGTCTTGTAATAGTCTTTATTTTAAAGTCTATTTTGTCTGGTATGAGAATGGCTGCCCCAGCTTTCTTTTGATTTCCATTTGCATGGAATAACTTTTCTCCATCCCCTCACTTTCATTCTGTATGTGTCCGTAGGTCTGAAGTGGGTCTCTTCTAGGCAGCCTATGTATGGGTCTTGTTTTTGTATCCATTCAGCCAGTCTCTGTCTTTTGGTTGTAGCATTTAATCCATTTACATTTAAGGTTGTTATAAATATGTATGTTCCTATTACTGTTTTCTTAATTGTTTTGAGTTTGTTACTATACGTCTTTTCCTTCTCTTGTGTTTCCTGCCTATAGAAGTTCCTTTAGCATTTGTTGTAAACCTGGTTTTGTATGCTGAATTGTCTTAGATTTTGCTTATCTGTAAAGGTCTTAATATCTCCATCAAATCTGAATGTGAGCTTTGCTGGGTAGATTAATCTTGGTTGTGGCTTTTTCCCTTTCATCACTTTAAATATGTCCTGCCATCCCTCCTGGCTTGCAGAGTTTCTGCTGAAAGATCAGCTGTTAACCTTATGGGGATTCCCTTGTATGTTAATTGTTCCTTTTCCCTTCTGCTTTTAATATTTTCTCTTTGCATATAATTTTTGTTAATTTGATTAATATGTTTCTTGGCATGTTTCTACTTGGATTTATCCTGTACAGGACTCTCTGTGCTTCCTGTATTTGATTGCCTATCTCCTTCCCCATATTAGGGAAGTTTTCAATTATAATCTCTTCAAATATTTTCTCAGTTGCTTTTCTTCTCTCTTCTTCTTCTGAGACCCCTATAATTTGAATGTTGGTGAATTTAATATTGTTCAAGATGTCTCTGAGATTGTCTTCAATTCTTTTCAATCTTTTTTCTTTATTCTGCTCTGCTTTAGTTATTTTCACTATTTTATCTTCCACATCAGTTATCCTTCATTCTGTCTCAGTTATTCTGCTATTGAGTCCTTGTAGAGAATTTTTAGTTTCATTTATCACACTGTTCATCCCTGTTTGTTTGCTCTTTAGTTCCTCTAGGTCCTTGTTAAATGTTTCTTGTATTTTCTCCATTCTATTTCTAAGAATTGGATCATCTTTACTATCCTTACTCTGAATTCTTTTTTAGGTAAACTGCCTACTTCCTCTTCATTTGTTTGGTCTGTTGAGTGTTTACCTTGCTCCTTCATCTGCTTTGTATTTCTCTGTCTTCTCATTTTGCTTAACTTACTGTGTTTGGCGTCTCCCTTTTGCAGGCTGCAGGTTCTTAATTCCCATTGGTTTTCATGTCTTCTCCCAGTGTTTGCGTTTGGTTCAGTGGGCTGTGTTTGTTTCCTGGTGGAAGTGACTAGTGTCTGTGTTCCTGTCGATCAGGCTGGATCTTTTTTTTTTCTGGTGGGCAGTACCATGTCCAGTTTTGTGTATGGTGGTGTCTGTGAACTTATTGTGATTTTAGGAAGCCTCTATGCTAATGGGTGGGTTTGTGTTCCTGTCTTGTTAATTGTTTGTCATAAGGTGTCAATCACTGTAGCTTGCTGCTAATTGAGTGCAGCTGGTTCTTAGTGTTGAGATGGAGATCTCTGGGAGACTCTTGCTATTTGATATGACATGGAGCTGGGAGGTCTCTGGTGGTCCAATGTTTTGAATTCAGCTCTCCTGCCACAGAGGCTCAGGCCTGACACCAGGCCAGAGCACCAAGACCCTCTCAGCCACACAGCTCAGAAAAAAGTGGAGAAAAAAATAAAAAAGAAAGAAAGAATAAATAAATAAAGTTATCGAAACAGAAAAAATATTAAAAATAAAGAATTAATTTTAAAAAAGGAGAGAAAGATGGAAGAGAGCAACCAAACCAAAAAACAAATTCTTCAATGATAAAACGTGCTAAGAACTATACTAAAAGGGCTTCCCTGGTGGCACAGTGTTTGAGAGTCCGCCTGCCAAAGCAGGGGACACGGGTTCGTGCCCCGGCCCAGGAGGATACCACATGCCGCAGAGTGGCTGGGCCCGTGAGCCATGGCTGCTGGGCCTGCATGTCCAGAGCCTGTGCTCCACAACTGGAGAGGCCACAACAGTGAGAGACCCGCATACCAAAAAACAAAAAAAACAAAGAACAAAGCTATACTAAAAAAGAAAAAACAAAACAACCCAGACAGACAGAACTCTAAGACAAATGGCAGAAACAAAGCTATACAGACAAAATCACACAAAGAATTATACACATACACACTCACAAAAAGAGAAAAAGGAAAAATATGTATATATATACAAAAGAAATTAAAAATGGCAGAGAGCAACCAAATCAATAAACAAATCTACCAATGATAATAAGATCTAAATACTAAACTAAGATAAACATAAAACCAGAAACAAATTATAAAGAAAACCTCAAGTCTACAGTTGCTCCCAAAGTCCACCACCTCAATTTTTGGATGATTCATTGTCTATTCAGGTATTCGACAGATGAAGTGTACATCAAGTTAACTGTGGAGATTTAATCCACTCCTCCTGAGGCTGCTGGGAGAAATTTCCATTTCTCTTCTTTTTTCATACAGCTCCTGGTTTTCAGCTTTGGATTTGGCCCCGCCTCTGTGTGTGTGTCATCTGAGGGCGTCTATTCCCCACCCAGACAGGACAGGGTTAAAGGAGTGGCTGATTGAGGGACTCTTGCTCACTCAGACCAGGGGGAGGTAAGGGTACAGAATGCGGGGTGAGCCTGTGGCAGCAGAGGCCAGCATGACTGTGCAACAGCCTGAGGTGCACCCTGTGTTCTCCTAGGGAAGTTGTCCCTGGATCATGGGACACTGGCAGTGGCGGGCTGCACAGGTTCCTGGGAGGGGAGGTGTGGATAGTGACCTGTGCTTGCACACAGGCTTCTCGGTGGCTGTAGCAGCAGCCATAGTGTTTCATGCTTGTCTCTGGAGTCCATGCTGATAGCTGCGCTTGTGCCCATCTCTGGAGATCGTTTAGGCAGTGCTCTAAATCCCCTCTCCTTGCACACCCTGTAACAATGGTCTCTTGCCTCTTAGGCATGTCCAGACGTTTTCTTGGACTCCCTCCAAGCTAGCTGTCATTCACTAGCCCCCTTCAGGCTGTGTTCATGCAGCCTATGCCAGTCTTCTCCCTGGGATCTGAACTCCGAAGCCCAAGTCTCAGCTCCCATCCCTCACATGTCCTGGCGGGTGAGCAGACAATCCACTCAGGCTGGTGAGTGCTGGTCAGCACCAATCCTTTGTGCAGGAATCTCTCCACTTTGTCCTCTGCACCTGTATTTCTGTGCTCTCCTCCATGGCTCTGAAGCTCCCCCCACTGCTCATCCCCCATCACTTCCAATGAAGGGGCTTCCTAGTCTTTGGAAACTTTTCCTCCTTTACAGCACCCTCTCCAAGGTAGAGGTCCCACCTCTATTGTTTTGTCTCTTTTATTCCTTTTTTCTTTTGCCCTACCCAGGTACTGCAGAGTTTTTTTTGTACCTTTTGGGGAGTCTCAGGTCTTCTGCCAACGTTCAGTAGGTGTTCTGTAGGAGTTGTTCCACATGTAGATGTAGTTTTGATGTATTTGTGTGGAGGAAGGTTGTCTCCACGTCTTACTCCTCTGCCATCTTGAAGGTGCCCCCACAGCAATTATTCTTTAATAACTTTAAATGGGGTGCAATCTGTAAAATATTGAATCACAATGTTGTACACTAGAAAGTAATATAGTATTTTAAACCAATTATACTTCAATTAAAAAGTACAATTCAAGATCTTGTGGGAGGGGAAGATGGCGGAAGAGTAAGATGCGGAGATCGCCTTCCTCCCCACAGATACACAAGAAATACATCTACACGTGGGGCAACTCCTACAGAACACCTGCTGAATGCTGGCAGAAGACCTCAGACCTCCCAAAAGGCAAGAAACTCCCCATGTACCTGGGTAGGGCAAAAGAAAAAATAATAAACAGAGACAAAAGAATAGGGATGGGACCTGCACCAGTGGGAGGGAGCTGTGAAGGAGGAAAGGTTTCCACACACTAGGAAGCCCCTTTGCGGGTGGAGACTGTGGGAGGTGGAGGGGGAGCTTCGGGGCCGCGGAGGAGAGCACAGCAACAGGGGTGCGGAGGGCAAAGCAGGGAGATTTCAGCACAGAGGATCAGTGCAAACTGGCACTCACCAGCCGGAGAGGCTTGTATGCTCAACCGCCAGGGTGGGCAGGGCTGCAAGCTGAGGCTCCGGCTTTGGTTGGAGCGCAGGGAGAGGACTGTGGTTGGCTGCGTGAACACAGCCTGAAGGGGTTAGCGCAACACGGCTAGCCGGGAGGGAGTCCAGGAAAAGGTCTGGAGTTGCCGAAGAGGCAAGAGACTTTTTCTTCCCTCTATGTTTCCAGGTGTGTGAGGAGAGGGGTTTAAGAGCACTGATTAAAGGAATTCCAGAGACGGGCGCGAGCTGCAGCTAAAAACGCGGACCCCAGAGACGAGTGAGAGCTGCGGTTAAAAGCGCGAACCCCAGAGACGGGCACGAGCTAAAAGCACAGACGCCAGAGATGGGCGGGAGATGCTAAGGCTGCTGCTGCCACCAACAAGGGGCCTGTGTGAGAGCACAGGACACTATCCACACCCCTCTTCCGGGGAGCCTGTGCAGCCCGCCACTGTCTTGTTCCTGGGATCCAGTGAAAACTTCCCTGGGACAATACATGGCAGGCCTTAGGCTGGTGCAATGTCACGCCGGCCTCTGCCACCACAGGCTCGCCCCGCACTCCGCGCCCCTCCCTCCACCCAGCCTGAATGAGACAGAGCCCCTGAAACAGCAGCTCCTTTAACCCCGTCCTGTCTGAGCAAAAAACAGACGCCCTCCAGCGACCTACACGCAGAGGCAGGGCCAAATCCAAAACTGAGCCCCTGTGAGCTGTGAGAACAAAGAAGAGAAAGGGAAATCACTCCCAGAAGCCTCAGAAGCAGCGGATTAAAGCTGCACAATCAACTTGATGTACCCTGCATCTGTGGAATTCATGAATAGACAACGAATCAACCCAAATTGAGGAGGTGGACTTTGAGAGCAAGATTTATGATTTTTTCCCCTTTTCCTCTTTTTGTGAGTGTGGATGTGTATGCTTCTGTGTAAGATTTTGTCTGTATAGCTTTGCTTCCACCATTTGTCCTACAGTTCTATACGCCCGTTTTTTTCTTAAATTTTTTTTCTTAATAATTAATTTTAATTTTAATAACTTTATTATACTTTTCTTTCTTTCTTTCTTTCTTTCTTTCTTTCTTTCTTTCTTTCTTTCTTTCTTCTTTCTTCTTTCTTTCTTTCTTTCTTTCTTTCTTTCCTTCTTTCTTTCTTCTTTCTTCTTTCTTTCTTTCTTTCTTTCTTTCTTTCTTTCTTTCTTTCTTTCTTTCTTTCTTTCTTTCTTTCTTTCCTTCTTTCTTTCTTTCTTTCTTTCCTTCCTTCTCTCCTTTAGACAAAGAATCGTCCCAAATTGAGGAGGTGTACTTTGAGAGCAAGGTTAACGATTTTTTTCCCTTTACCTCTTTTTGTGAGGGTGTATCGGTATGCTTCTGTGTAAGATTTTGTCTGTATAGCTTTGCTTCCACCATTTGTCCTAAGGTTCTGTCATTGTGTTTTTAATAATTATTTTTAAATTTAATAACTTTATTATATTTTACTTTATTTTATTCTACTGTATCTTCTTTCTTTCTTTCTTTTTTCCTTCCTTCTTCCCTTCCTCCCTCCCTCCCTCCTTTCTTTCCTTCTTTCCTTCTTTTCTTCTTTCATTCTTTCTTTCTTCCTTCCTTCCCTCCTTCCTTCCTTCCTTCCTCCCTCCATCCCTCGCTCCCTCCCTCCCTCCTTTCTTTCATTCTTTCCTTCTTTCCTTCTTTCTTTCTTTTTTCCTACTTGTAAAAATTCTTTCTCTCTACTTTTTCTCCCTTTTATTCTGAGCCGTGTGGATGAAAGGTTCTTGGTCCTGCATCCAGGAGTCAGTGCTGTGCCTCTGAAGTGGGAGAGCCAACTTCAGGACACTGGTCAACAAGAGACTTCCCAGCTCCACATAATATCAAACGACGAAAATGTCCCAGAAATCTCCATCGCAACACCAGCACCCAGCTTCACTCAATGACAAGCAAGCTACAGTGCTGGAAAACCTATGCCAAACAACTAGCAAAACAGGAACACAACCCCACCCATTAGCAGAGATGCTGTCAAAAATCATAATGTCAACAGACACCCCAAAACACACCACCAGACATAGAACTGCCCACTAGAGAGACAAGATCCAGCCTCATCCACCAGAACACAGGCACTAGTCCCCTCCAGCAGGAAGCCTAGACAACCCACTGAACCAACCTTAGCCACTGGGGACAGACATCAAAAACAACGGGAATTGTGAACCTGCAGCCTGCAAAAAGGAGAGCTCAAGCACATTAAGATAAGCAAAATGAGAAGATAGAAAAACACACAGCAGATGAAGGAGCAAGGTAAAAATGCACCAGACCTAAATAATGAAGAGGAAATAGGCAGTCTACCTGAAAAAACAATTCAGAATAATGATAGTAAAGTTGATCCAGAATCTTGGAAATGGAATAGAAAAAAATGCAAGAAACATTTAACAAGGACGTAGAAGAACTAAACATGAAACAAACAATGATGAACAACACAATAAATGAAATGAAAAAGACTCTAGATGGGATCAGTAGCAGAATAACTGAGTCAGAAGAACGTATAAGTGACCTGGAAGATAAAATAGTGGAAATAACTACTGCAGAGAAGAATAAATAAAAAAGAATGAAAAGAACTGAGGACAGTCTCAGAGACATCTGGGAAAACATTAAACACACCAATATTCACATTATAGGGGTTCCAGAAGAAGAAGAGAAAAAGAAAGGGACTGAGAAAATATTTGAAGAGATTACAGTTGAAAACTTCCTAATATGGGAAAGGAAACAGTTAATCTAGTCCAGGATACACAGAGATTCCCATACAGGATAAATCGAAGGAGAAATTCGCCAAGACATATATTAATCAAACTGTCAAAAATTAAATACAAAGAAAGCATATTAAAAGCAGTAAGGTTTCTCCAGTGCTCACGGAACATTCTCCAGGATAGATCATATCTTGGGTCACAAATCAAGCCTTGATAAATTTAAGAAAATTGAAATCGTGTCAAGTATGTTTTCCGACCACAACGCCATGAGACTAGATATCAATTACAGGAAAAGATCTGTAAAAAATACAAACACATGGAGGCTAAACAATACACTACTTAATAACGAAGTGATCACTGAAGAAATCAAAGAGAAAATAAAAAAAAAAATACCTAGAAACAAATGACAATGGAGACACAACGACCCAAAACCTATGGGATGCAGCAAAAGCAGTTCTAAGAGGGAAGTTTATAGCAATACAAGCCCACCTTAAGAAACAGTAAACATCTCGAATAAACAACCTAACCTTGCACCTAAAGCAATTAGAGAAAGAAGGAAAAAAAACCCCAAAGCTAGCAGAAGGAAAGAAATCATAAAAATCAGATCAGAAATAAATGAAAAAGAAATGAAGGAAACAATAGCAAAGATCAATAAAACTAAAAGCTGGTTCTTTGAGAAGATAAACAAAATAGATAAACCACTAGCCAGACTCATCAAGAAAAAAAGGGAGAAGACTCAAATCAATAGAATTAGAAATGAAAAAGGAGAGGTAACAACTGACACTGCAGAAATAAAAGAGATCATGAGAGATTACTACAAGCAACTCTATGCCAATAAAATGGACAATCTGGAAGAAATGGACAAATTCTTAGAAATGCACAACCTGCCAAGACTGAATCAGGAAGAAATAGAAAATATGAACAGACCAATCACAAGCACTGAAATTGAAACTCTGATTAAAAATCTTCCAACAAAGAAAAGCCCAGGACCAGATGGCTTCACAGGCGAATTCTATCAAACATTTAGAGAAGAGCTAACACCTATCCTTCTCAAACTCTTCCAAAATATAGCAGAGGGAGGAACACTCCCAAACGCCTTCTACGAGGCCACCATCACCTTGATACCAAAACCAGACTAGGATGTCACAAAGAAAGAAAACTACAGGCCAATATCACTGATGAACATAGATGCAAAAATCCTCAACAAAATACTAGCAAACAGAATCCAACCGCACATTAAAAGGATCATCCACCATGATCAAGTGGGGTTTATTCCAGGAATGCAAGTATTCTTCAATATACGCAAATCTATCAAGGTGATAAACCATATTAACAAATTCAAGGAGAGAAACCATATGATCATCTCAATAGATGCAGAGAAATCTTTCGAGAAAATTCAACACCCATTTATGATAAAACCCTGCAGAAAGTAGGCATAGAGGGAACTTTCCTCAACATAATAAAGGCCATATATGACAAGCTCACAGCAAACATCATCCTCAATGATGAAAAACTGAAAGCATTTCCACTAAGATCAGGAAAAAGACAAGGTTGCCCAGTCTCACCACTCTTATTCAACATAGTTTTGGAAGTTTTAGCCACAGCAATCAGAGAAGAAAAGGAAATAAAAGGAATCCAAATCAGAAAAGAAGTAAAGCTGTCACAGCTTGCAGATGACATGATGCAATACATAGAGAATCCTAAAGATGCTACCAAAAAACTACTAGAGCTAATCAGTTAATTTGGTAAAGTAGCAGGATACAAAATTAATGCACAGAAATCTCTGGCATTCCTATATACGAATGATGAAAAATCTGAAAGTGTAATCAAGAAAAGGCTCCCATTTACGATTGCAACAAAAAGAATAAAATATGTAGCAATAAACCTACCTAAGGAGACAAAAGACCTGTATGCAGAAAATTATAAGACACTGATGAAAGAAATTAAAGATGATACAAGTATTTGGAGAGATATACCATGTTCTAGGGTTGGAAGAATCAACATTGTGAAAATGACTCTACTACCCAAAGCAATCTATAGATTCAATGCAATCCCTATCAAACTACCACTGGCATTTTTCACAGAACTAGAACAAAAAATTTCGCAATTTGTACGGAAACACAAAAGACCCCGAAGAGCCATAACAACCTTGAGAACAAAAAAAGGAGCTGGAGGAATCAGGCTCCCTGACTTCACGCTATACTACAAAGCTACAGTAATCAAGAGAGAATGGCACTGGCACAAAAACAGACAGAAAGACAGATCAAGGGAACACAATAGAAAGCCCAGTGATAAATCCATGCACATATTGATACCTTATCTTTGATAAAGGTGGCAGGAATGTACAGTGGAGAAAGGACAGCCTCTTCAATAAGTGATGCTGGGAAAACTGGACAGGTACATGTAAAAGAATGAGCTTACATCACTCCCTAATACCATACACAAAAATAAGCTCAAAATGGATTAAAGACCTAAATGTAAGGCCAGAAACTATCAAACTGTTAGAGGAAAACATAGGCAGAACTCTCTATGACACAAATCACAGCAAGATCCTTTCTGACCCACCACCTAGAGTAATGGAAATAAAAACAAAAATAAACAAATGGGACCTAATGAAACTTCAAAGCTTTTGCACAGCAAAGGAAACCATAAAGAAGACCAATAGACAACCCTCAGAATGGGAGAACATATTTGCAAATGAAGCAACTGACAAAGGATTAATCTCCAAAATTTACAAGCAGCTCATGCAGCTCAATATCAATAAAACAAACAACCCAATCCAAAAATGGGCAGAAGACCTAAATAGACATTTCTCCAAAGAAGATATACAGACTGCCAACAAACACATGAAAGAATGCTCAACATCATTAATCATTATAGAAATGCAAATCAAAACTACAATGAGATATCATCTCACACCAGTCAGAATGGCCATTATCAAAAAATCTAGAAACAATAAATGCTGGAGAGGGTGTGCAGAGAAATGGAAAGACTCTTGCACTGCTGGTGGGAATGTGAATTGGTTCAGCCACTATGGAGAACAGTATGGAGGTTCCTTAATAACCTGCAAATAGAACTACCATATGACTCAGCAATCCCACTACTGGGCATATACCCTGAGAA
This sequence comes from Orcinus orca, assembly GCF_937001465.1. Classification (NCBI taxonomy): domain Eukaryota; kingdom Metazoa; phylum Chordata; class Mammalia; order Artiodactyla; family Delphinidae; genus Orcinus; species Orcinus orca. The sequence continues at coordinate 76,973,714 of NC_064580.1, forward strand.
AACCAAAATTCAAGAAGAGTCATGTACCAAAATGTTCATTGCAGCTCTATTTACAATAGCCTGGTGATGGAAACAACCTAAGTGCCCATAATTGGATGAATGGATAAAGAAGATATGGCACATATATACAATGGAATATTTCTCAGCCATAAAAAGAAATGATACTGAGCTATTTGTAATGAGGTGGATAGACCTAGAGTCTGTCATACAGAGTGAAGTAAGTCAGAAAGCGAAAGACAAATACCATATGCTAACACATATATATGGAATTTAAGAAAAAAAATGTCATGAAGAACCTAGGTGTAAGACAGGAATAAAAACACAGACCTACTGGAGAACGGACTTGAGGATATGGGGTGTGGGAAGTGTGAGCTGTGACAAAGCAAGAGAGAGGCATGGACATATATGCACTAAAAAACGTAAGGTAGATAGCTAGTGGGAAGCAGCCACATAGCACAGGGTTATCAGCTCTGTGCTTTGTGACCACCTGGAGGGGTGGGATAGGGAGGGTGGGAGGGAGGGAAGCATGGGAGGGGAGGGATATGGGAGCATATGTATGTGTATAGCTGATTCACTTTGTTGTGGAGCAGAGGCTGGCCTACCATTGTGAAGCAATTATACTCCAGTGGAGATGTTAAAAAAAATAATAAAAATTTTAAAAAAGATAAATTCAAAAAATAGAAGAAGAATCAGAACACGGGATTAAATCTGAATATTGTCAGTGATTTTACTGTGATCTTGGCCATATCATGTTACCAGTCATCATCTCAGTTACATCCCTGTGAAATGCAGGGAGACTGTACTCCTGACTTATGAAAAAACAATTTCAAGTGGTAAAGTCAAGGAATGTAGGCTTTTAAAATCTGCTCAAGGAAATGAAACACATGGAGTCGACTGGGCTTAACATATTGCCATCTGGCAACCTCTGGATAAGAAAATGGAGTATCTATATGTATATGTAACTGAAAAGTAGCAAGTGAAACGTGAAAATTTGTCAATAAAATTATTTTAGATATGTCAATGGAATTAAATGTTTACCAAGTGGCGTTGAGGAAGGTGGTGGAAGAGTAAGACATGGAGATCAGCTTCCACCCCACAGATACATCAGAAATACATCTACACGTGGAACAATTCCTACAGAACACATACTAAACGTTGACAGAAGACTTCAGACACCCCAAAAGGAAAGGAACTCCCCACATACCTGGGTAAGGCAAAAGAAAAAACAAAGACAGAAGAATAGGGATGGGACCTGCACCAGTGAGAGGGAGCTGTGAAGGAGGAAAGGTTTCCACACACTAGAAGCCCCTTTGCAGGGGGATACTGCGGGTGGCGGAGGAGAGCGCAGCAACGGGGGTGCTGAGGGCAAAGTGGAGAGATTCCCGCACAGAGGATCAGTGCCGACCGGCACTCACCAGCCCAAGAGGCTTGTCTGCTCACCTGCCGGGGTGGGCGGGGTCTGGGAGTTGAGGTTGGGGCTTCGGTCGGATCGCAGGGAGAGGACTGAGGTTGGTGGCATGAACACAGCCTGAAGGGGGCTAGAGCACCACGGCTAGCCAGGAGGGAGTCCAGGAGAGAGTCTGTAGGGGCCGAAGAGGCAAGAGACTTTTTCTTGCCTCTTTCTTTCCTGGTGCGCGAGGAGAGGGTATTAAGAGCACTGCTTAACTGAGCTTCAGAGTCGGGCGTGAGCCTCAGCTATCAGCGCAGATCCCAGAGACGGGCATGAGACACGAAGGCTGCTGTTGCACCTACAAGAAGCCTGTGACCAAGTACAGCTCACTGTCCACACATCCTCTCCCTGGACCCTGTGCAGCCTGCCACTGCCAGGGTCCCGTGATCCAGGGACAATTTCCCTGAGAGAAGGAACAGTGTGCCTCAGACTGGTGCAACATCACACTGACCGCTCCTGATGCAGGCTCACCCCACATCTATACCCCTCCTTCCCCTGGCCTGAGTGAGCAAGAGCCACTGAATCAGCTGCTCCTTTAACCCCACCCTCTCTGAGTGAATAACAGACGCCCTTAGGTGACCTAAACACAGAGGCGGATCCAAATCCAAAGCTGAACGCTGAGAGCTGTGAGGAAAAAGAAGAGAAAGGAAAATCTCTTCCAGAAACCTCACGAGAAGCGGATTAAATCTCCAGAGTCAACTTGATGTACCTGCATGGGTGGAATAACTGAATAGACAATGAATCATCCCAAATTGAGGAGGTGGAATTTGGGAGCAAAGATATATTATTGTTTCCCATTTTCCTCTTTTTGTGAGTGTGCATGTGCATGCTTCTGTGTGAGATCTTGTCTGTAAAGCTTTGCTTCCAACATTTGTCCTACGGTTCTGTCCATCCGTTTTTTTGTTTTTTCTGTTCTTTTTTACTTAAAAAATATTTTCTTAATAATTTTTTTACTTTAATAACTTTACCTTTTTATCTTTATTTTATTCTCTTTCTTTCTTTCTTTCTTTCTTCTTTCTTTCTTTCTTTCTTTCTTTCTTTCTTTCTTTCTTTCTTTCTTCCTAATTTTTCTCACTTTTATTCTGAGCCATGTGGATGAAAGGCTGTTCATGCTCCAGCCAGGAGTCAGTGCAGTGCCTCTGAGGTGAGAGAGACGAGTTCAGGACACTGGTCCACAAGAAACCTCCCAGCTCGATGTAATATCAAATGGCAAAAATATCCCAGAGATCTCCGTCTCAACACCAAGACCCAACTTCACTCAACGACCAGCAAGCTACAGTGCTGGACAACCTATGCCAAACAACTAGCAAGACAGGAACACAACCACAACCATTAACAGAGAGGCTGTCTAAAATCATAAGGCCACAGACACCCCAAAACACACCACAAGACGTGGACCTGCCCACCAGTAGGAAAAGATACAGCCTCATCCACCAGAACACAGGCACTAGTACAGTATACCAGCAAGCCTACACAACCCACTGAAATAATCTTAGCCACTCAGAACACAAGACAAAAACAACGGGAACTACAAACCTGCAGCCTGCAAAAAGGAGACTCCAAACACAGTAAGATAAGCAAAATGAGAAGACAGAAAAACACACAGCAGATGAAGGAGCAAGGTAAAAACCGACCAGACATAACATATGAAGAGGAAATAGGCAGTCTACCTGAAAATGAATTCAGAATAATTATAATAAAGATGACCAAAATCTTGGAAATAGAATAGAGAAATGCAAGAAATATTTAACAAGGACCTAGAAGAAGTAAAGAGAAAACAAACAACGATGAACAACATAATAAATGAAATTAAAAGGACTCTAGAAGGGAACAATAGAAGAATAACTGGGGCAGTAGATAGGATTAGTGACCTGGAAGATAAAATAATGGAAATAATGACTGCAGAGCAGAATAAAGAAAAAAGAATAAAAAGAAGTGAGGACAGTCTCAGAGACCACTGGGACATTTGAATCATAGGGGTCCCAGAAGAAGAAGAGAAAAAGAAAGGGACTGAGAAAATATTTGAAGAGATTATAGTTGAAAACTTAACTAATATGGGAAAGGAAATAGTGAATCAAGTGCAGGAAGCACAGAGAGTCCCATACAAGGTAAATCCAAGGAGAAACAAGAGACATGTATTAATCAAACTATCAAAAATTAAATACAAAGAAAACATATTAAAAGCAGCAAGGGAAAAACAACAAATAACACACAAGAGTATCCCCATAATGTTAATAGCTGATCTTTCAGCAGAAACTCTGCAAGCCAGAAGGGAGTGGCAGGACATATTTAAAGTGATGAAGGAGAAAAACCTACAACTAAAATTATGCTACCCAGCAAGGATCTCATTCAGATTTGATGGAGAAATTAAAACTTTACAGACAAGCAAAAGCTAAGAGAGTTCAGCACCACCAAAACAGCTTTACAACAAATGCTAAAGGAACTTCTCTAGGCAAAAAACACAAGAGAAGGAAAAGACCTTCCATAACAAACCCAAAACAATTAAGAAATTGGGAATAGGAACACACATATCAATTATTACCTTAAATGTAAATGGATTAAATGCTCCCACCAAAAGACACAGATTGGCTGAATGGATACCAAAACAAGACCCATATATAGGCTGTCTACAAGAGACCCACTTCAGACATAGGGACACATACAGACTGAAAGTGAGGGGATGGAAAAAGATATTCAATGCAAATGGAAATCAAAAGAAAGCTGGAGTAACAATACTCATATCGGAAAAATTAGACTTTAAAATAAAGACTATTAGAAGAGAAAAAGAAGGACACTATGTAATGATCAAGGGATCGATCCACAAAGAAGATATAACAATTGTAACTATATATACACCTACCATAGGAGCCCCTCAATACATAAGGCAAATACTAACAGCCATAAAAGGGGAAATCAACAGTAACACAATCATAGTAGGGGATTTTAACACTCCACTTTCACCAAAGGACAGATCATCCAAAATGAAAATAAATAAGGAAGCACAAGGTTTAAATGATACATTAAACTAGATGGAGTTAATGGATATTTATAGGACATTCCATCCAAAAACAACAGAATACACATTCTTCTCAAGTGCTCATGGAACATTCTCCAGGATAGGTCATATCTTGGGTCACAAATCAAGCCTTGGTAAATTTAAGAAAATTGAAATTTTATCAGGTATCTTTTCCAACCACAACGCTATGAGACTAGATATCAACTACAGGAAAAGATCTGTTAAAAAATACAAACACATGAAGGCTAAACAATACACTACTTAATAACGAAGTGATCACTGAGGAAATCAAAGAGGAAATCAAAACTATCTAGAAACAAATGACAATGGAGACATGATGACCCAAAACTTATGGGATTCAGCAAAAGCAGTTCTAAGAGGGAAGTTTATAGCAATACAATCCTACCTTAAGAAACAGGAAACATCTTAAATAAACAACCTAACCTTGCACAGAAAGCTGTTAGAGAAATAAGAACAACAACAACAAAAAAAAAAACAAATTTAGCAGGAGGAAAGAAATTATAAAGGTCAGATCAGAAATAAATGAAAAAGAAATGAAGGAAACGATAGCAAAGATCAATAAAACTAAAAGCTGCTTCTTTTCAAAGATAAAGGAAATTGATAAACCATTAGCCAGACTCATCAAGCAAAAAAGGGAGAAGACTCAAATCAATAGAATTAGGAATGGAAAAGGAGAAGTTACAACTGACACTGCAGAAATACATAGGATCGTGAGAGATTACTACAAGCAACTCTCTGCCAATAAAATGGGCAACCTGGGAGAAATGGACGAATTCTTAAAAATGCACAACCTGCTGAGACTGAACCAGGAAGAAATAGAAAATATGAACAGACCAATCACAAGCACTGAAATTAAAACTGTGAGTAAAAATCTTCCAACAAACAAAAGCCCAGGACCAGAATGCTTCAAAGGCGAATTCTATCAAATATTTAGAGAAGAGATAACACTTATACTTCTCAAACTCTTCCAAAATATAGAAGAGGGAGGAACACTCCCAAACTCATTCTACGAGGCCACCATCACCTTGATATCAAAACCAGAAAAAGATGTCAAAAAGAAAGAAAAGTACAGGCCAATAACACTTATGAACATAGACACAAAAGTCCTCAACAAAATACTAGAAAACAGAATCCAACAGCATTTTAAAAGGATCATACACCATGATCAAGTTGGGTTTATTCCAGGAATGCAAGGATTCTTCAATATATGCAAATCAATCAACGTGATACACCACATTAACAAATTTAAGGAGAAAAACCATATGGTCATCTCAATAGATGCAGACGAAGCCTTCAATAAAATTCAACACCAATTTATGGTAAAAACCCTGCAGAAAGTCAGCATAGAGGGAACTTTTCTCAACATAATAAAGGCCATAAATGACAAACACACAGCAAACATCGTTTTCAATTTTGAAAAACTGAAACGATTTCCACTAAGATCAGGAACAAGGCAAGGTTGCCCACTCTCACCACTCTTTTTTTTTTTTTTTTGTGAGGTTCTGTTTTATAACAAACTGAATCAGTTAAACATATACATATATTCCCATATCCCTTCCCCGTTGCATCTACCTCCCTCCCACACTCCCTATCCCACCCCGCTATGTGGTCACAAAGCACCGAGTTGAACCCCTGTGCTATGCAGCTCCTTCCCACTGGCTATCTAACTTATGTTTGGTAGTGTATATATGTCCATGCCACTCTCTCACTTTGTCACATCTTACCCTTCCCCCTCCCCATATCCACATATCCATTCTCTAGTAGGTCTGTGTCTTTATTCCTGTCTTACCCCTAGGTTCTTCATGACATTTTTTCTTAGATTCCATATATATGTGTTAGCATACAGTATTTGTCTTTCTCTTTCTGACTTACTTCACTCTGTATGACAGACTCTAAGTCCATCCACCTCACCACAAATAACTCAATTTTGTTTCTTTTTATGGCTGAGTAATATACCATTGTATATATGTGCCACATCTTCTTTATCCATTCATCTGATGATGGACACTTAGGTTGTTTACATCTCTGGGCTATTGTAAATAGAGCTGCAATGAACATTTTGGTACATGACTCTTTTAGAATTATGGTTTTCTCAGGGTATATGGCCAGTAGTGGGATTGCTGGGTTATGGTAGTTCTATTTGTAGTTTTATAAGGAAACTCCATACTGTTCTCCATAGTGGCTGTACTAATTCACATTCCCACCAGCAGTGCAAGAGTGTTCCCTTTTCTCCACACTCTCTCCAGCATTTATTGTTTCTAGATTTTTTGATGACGGCCATTCTGACCGGTGTGAGATGATATCTCATTGTAGTTTTGATTTATATTTTTCTAATGATCAATGATGTTGAGCATTCTTTCATGTGTTTGTTGGCACTCTCTATATCTTCTTTGGAGAAATGTCTACTAAAATCTTTTCATTCTACGAGGCCAACATCACCCTTACACCAAAACCAGACAAGGATGTCACAAAGAAAGAAAACTACAGGCTAATATCACTGATGAACATAGATGCAAAAATCCACAAAAAAATACTAGCAAACAGAATCCAACAGCACATTAAGAGGATCATACACCATGATCAAGTGAGATTTATTCCAGGAATTCAAGAATTCTTCAATATATGCAAGTCAATCAATGTGATACACTATATTAAAATATTGAAGGAGAAAAACCATATGGTCATCTCAATAGAAGCAGAGAAAGCTTTTGACAAAATTGAACACTGATTTATGATAAAAAACCCTCCAGAAGGTAGGCATAGAGGAAACTTTCTTCAACATAATAAAGGCCATATATGACAAACCCACAGTGAACATCATCCTCAATTTTGTAAAACCTAAGAATTTCCTCTAACATCAGGAAAAAGACAAGGTTTCCCACTCTCACCACTCTTATTCAACGTAGTTTTGGAATTTTTGTCACAGTAATCAGTGAAGAAAAGGAAATGAAAGGAATCCAAATCAGAAAACAAGAAGTAAAGATGTCACTGTTTGCAGATGACATGATACTATACATAGAGAATCCTAAAGATGCCACTAGAAAACTACTAGAGCTAATCAATGAATTTGGTAAGGTAGCAGGATGCATAATTAATGCACAGAAATCTCTGGTATTTCTATACACTAATGATGAAAAACCTGAAAATGAAATCAAGAAAACACTCCCATTTACCATTGCAACAAAAAGAATAAAATATCTAGGAATAAACCTACCAAAGGAGACAAAAGAACTTTATGCAGAAAATTATAAGACACTGATGAAAGAAATTAAAGATGATACAAATAAATGGAAAGATATACCATGTTCTTGGATTGGAAGAGTCAGCATTGTGAAAATGACTCTATTATCCAAAGCAATCTACAGATTCAATGCAATCCCTATCAAATTACCACTGGCCTTTTTCATAGAACTAGAACAAAAAAATTCACAATTTTTATGGAAACACAAAGACCCAGAATAGCTAAACCAATCTTGAAAACGAAAAATGGAGCTGGAGGAATCAGGCTCCCTGACTTCAGCCTATACTACAAAGTTACAGTAAGCAAGAAAGCATTGTACTGGTGCACAACCCGAAATATAGCTCAATGGAACAGGATAGAAAGCCCAGAGATAAACCCATGCACATATGGTCACGTTATCTTTGATAAAGGAGGCAGGAATGTACAGTGAAGAATGGACAGCCTCTTCAATATGTGGTGCGGGGAAAACTGGACAGGTACATGTTAAAGTGTGAGGTTAGAACACTCCCTAACACCATACACAAAAATAGGCTCAAAATGGATTAAAGACCTAAATGTAAGGCCAGAAACTATCAAACTGTTAGAGGAAAACATAGGCAGAACACTCTATGACATAAATCACAGCAAGATGCTTTTTGACCCACCTCCTAGAGAAATGGAAATAAAAACAAAAATAAACAAATGGGACTTAATGAAACTTCAAATATTTTGCACAGCTAAGGAAACGATAAACAAGGCCAAAAGACAACACTCAGAATGGGAGAAAACATTTGCAAATGAATTAACTGTCAAAGGATTAATCTCCAAAATTTACAAGCAGCTTATGCAGCTCAATAAAAAAAAAATATTCACCACTCTTATTCAACATAGTTTTGGAATTTTAGCCACAGCAATCAGAGAAGAAAAAGAAATGAATGGGATCCAATTTGGAAAAGAAGAAGTAAATCTGTCACTGTTGGCAGATGATATGATACTATACATAGAGGATCCAAAACATGCTACCAGAAAACTGCTAGAGCTAATCAATGAATTTGATAAAGTAGCAGGATACAAAATTAATGCACAGAAATCTCTGGCAGTCTTATACATTAATGATGAAATATCTGAAAGTGAAATTAAGAAAACATTCCCATTTACCACTGAAACAAAAACAATAAAATATCTAGGAATAAACCTACCTAAGGAGACAAAAGACCTGTAGGCAGAAAATTATAAGACACTGATGAAAGAAATTAAAGATGATACAAATAGATGGAGAGATATACCATGTTCTTGGATTGGAAGAATCAACCTTGTGAAAGTGACTCTAGTACCCAGAGCAATCTACAGATTCAACGCAATCCCTATCAAACTACCCCTGGCATTTTTCACAGAACTAGAACAAAGAATTTCAAAATTTGTATGGAAACACAAAAGACCCCAAATAGCAAAAGGAATCGTGAGAACGAAAAACGAAAAATGGAGCTGGAGGAATCAGGCTCCCTGACTTCAGACTATACTACAAAGCTACAGTAATCAGGACAGTATGGTATTGGCACAAAAACAGAAAGATAGATCAATGGAACAGGAAAGAAAGCCCAGAGATAAACCCACACACATATGGTCACCTTATCTTTGATAAAAGAGGCAAGAATTTACAGTGAAGAAAAGACAGCCTCTTCAGGAAGTGATGCTGGGAAAACTGGACAACTACATCTAAAAGTATGAATTTAGAACAGTCCCTAACACCATATACAAAAATAAACTCAAAATGGATTAAAGAGACAAATATAATGCCACACACTATGAAACTGTTAGAGTAAAACATAGGCCGAACACTCTATGACATAAATCACAGCAAGATCACTTTTGACCCACCTCCTAGAGAAATGGAAATAAAAGCAAAAATAAACAAATGGGACCTAATGAAACTTAAAAGCTTTTGCACAGCAAAGGAAACCATAAACAAGACCAAAAGACAACCCTTAGAATGAGAGAAAATATTTGCAAATGAAGCAACTGACAAAAGTTTAATCTCCAAAATTTACAAGCAACTCATGCAGCTCAATATCAAAGAAAGAAAGAACTCAGTCCAAAAGTGGGCAGAAGACCTTTTTAGACATTTCACCAAAGAAGATATACAGATTGCCCACAAACACATGAAAAAATGCTAAGCATCATTAATCATTAGAGAAATGCAAATCATAACTACAATGAGATATCATCTCACACTGGTCAGAATGTCCATCATCAAAAAATATAGAAACAGGGCTTCCCTGGTGGTGCAGTGGATGAGAAGCTGCCTGTCGATGCAGGGGACAAGGGTTCGTGACCTGGTCCAGGAAGATCCCACGTGCCGTGGAGCAGCTGGGCCCATGATCATGGCTGCTAAGCCTGCGTTTCCGGAGCCTGTGCACTGCAATGGGAGAAGTCACAACAGTGAGAGGCCCTCGTACCACAATAAAATAAAATAAACACACACACACACACCAAAATATCTAGAAACAATAAATGCTGGCAAGTGTGTGGAGAAAAGGGAACCCTCTTGCACTGTTGGTGGGAATTTAAATTGTTATCGCCACTATGGAGAATAGTATGGAGATTCCTTAAAAAACTAAAAATAGAACTACCATACAACCCAGCAATCCCACTACTGGGCATATACCCTGAGAAAACCATAATTCAAAAATAGTTATGTGCCAAAATGTTCATTGCAGCTCTATTTGTAATATCCAGCACATGGAAGCAGCCTGGGTGTCCATCAACAGATAAATGGATAAGGAAGATATGGCACATATATACAATGGAATATTACTCAGCCATGAAAATAAATGAAATTGAGTTGTGTTGAGATGGATGGACATAGAGCCTGTCATACAGAGTGAAGTGGGTCAGAAAGAGTAAAAGAAATACCGTATGCTAACACATATATATGGAATGTAAGAAAAAAATATATCATGTAGTGCCTGGGGGTAAGTTAGGAATAAATACACAGACCTACTAGAGCATGAACTTGAGGATATGGGGAGGGGGAATGGTAAGCTGTGACAAAGTGAGAGAGTGGCATGGATATATATACACTACCAAACTTAAAATAGATAGCTGGTGGGAAGCAGCTGCATAGCACAGGGAGATCAGCTGGGTGGTTTGTGACCACCTAGTGGGGTGGGATAGGGAGGGTGGGAGGGAGGGAGATGCAAGAGGAGAGATATATGGGTATGTATGTATATGTATAACTGATTCACTTTGTTGTAAAGCAGAAACTAACACACCATTGTAAAGCAATTATACTCCAATAAAGATGTTAAAAAAATTTTTACCAAAATACTGGGATAAAAATCATTCCATTTGAAGGAAATCTTCTCCCTTATAGATGTCATAAATGTGAGTTTTCATGTATTAGAATTGCTTAACAAAGCTTATATGTCCTATTTCTAACTATATATAGTTATATATATGTAATATATACAGTTTTGTTATTCTCTGTCAACTGAATGAGGCAGATAAGTAAATATCCCAGTACCTTAGAATTTCATGTGTTCTACACCTGGTTTCTCATCAATCTATACGTTATACCTTACTAATTATATGCTGCCAAATAACCTTACTTAGAGCAGTATACAGACAATTTAGTTTTTTCTAGAATGATATTTTATTTTAATATTTTATTCTATTTATTATTTAGTATAAGTTTTAAATACATAATAGGTGAAGTCATATAGTTTCAACTATAATTTATTGTCTGGACACATCATTTACAATTGCTAATGGTTTGGAAGAGTGAAGAATTAGGAGAAATAGTAAGTATACAAAATTATTGATGATATGCGAGTCAATCTTGTTTTTAATGCTGATTTTTGTAAGAATACTTTAAAATAATTTTTATTCTGAGAATATGAATACATTTGAACAACTGCACTAAATGTATGAAGGTTCTATATTATAGTTAAGAGGCTCTTTCCCTTTCTTTCCAGATTTAATTCTTTACAGCACAATTATTCATTGCACTTAATTTATTAACCTACAACAGTATGAAATGATGCAGATAGTATGGACTTTGCAGTTAGATAGTCATGAGTTTGAATCTTACCTATGCTATTGACTAGCTGTGTAATTTTGGGCAAAAAATTAACCTCTGGGCCTCAGTTTCTCAGCATAATTATATAGCTACTTTGTAGATTTAGTTTGAATATGAGATAATATTGTTTAAATTGCTGGTGAATAATAAATTTAAAAATACATTTAAAATAATAAATTTTAAAAAATAAATAAATTTTTGATTTATTATATTTAAGAAAAATATTGAACATAGGTCTTTTCAAAGAACATAACTGTACAACAAAGAAACAAAGATATTTTTAATATTAAGCTTCTGTCCCTCAAATAAACAGTGCATATATATCAGATCTCCTTTCCACTTTTGTATTTCAGTACTATTTAAGACAAAAACCATGAAAGCTAGTTATACATGTAAAGAGCTATGCCAGTGGGATACAGATCACTAGTTTACCTGTGGGATGTAACTCATCTCCATGGAGCAATTTTTTGGGGGGCTCATTTATTTAAGAGAGCTCTATCTTTAGTATTTAAATTTCTTTGATATATTCTTGCCTATTCAATGAGAAACTTGTACAGATTGTTTAATAGACACATAATGCTATGTGTGATCAGGGTGATAACAGCGTCTGAGAAAATATTTGCTTTACAGATCAAAATTTTCAAAACCTTATATGAATAGAGAAATCCATAGAGGGGAAACGATCCCAGAGAGGGAAGCAGTATATTCAGTCTGTGTAATAGCATATTAATAATCAAGAACAGTACAAGGTCATATTTGCGTATTATAATTGTTGTGAGTTACAGATGAGGATGATTAAGTATATTAATGTATTACTCAGTGTCTCAAAGCTTTTATTTGATATTTTAAAAATATTTATCTATTAAATATGTACCAAGTACCCACTGTGTGCATAGAATTTTATTAGGTAAGTTAATATAGTGCTAATTGAATAAGAAGTATAGAATGTTATTAGGCTAGTTGAGCTTCAACAGAGAATAAACACTTATCCTGCATTTTCAATGGTATGTATAAAATAATAGTATCCAAATGTCTCTTGTGGAGTAGTAATTTTGATTTACATATTTGATCACTTAAGGGAAATCAGTTTATTTTCAGAAGTAGATCACATTATAGGAAACCAATAAATAAGTCAGCCTCATCTTTCAATCTGAAATGTCAAAGCAGTGTGCCTCGGCAGCCATGTTTGACTAGCACAGGGGGAGATTGGTTGGCCCCCACAGTGACAAAGCCTAAGGCACTAACCTGTGGACTCTTACTATAATTCTGAGTTCTACCATAGCAGTCTTGACAATGCCTGATTTCTAAGGGCCAGGTAGCCAGTAAATTAACACTAGATACCAGGTCTTAGAATTGCCAGTCCTGTTCTCCATTGACTGCTGTAAATAAAGGAGAGTTTTGGTTTTTTTTTTCTAGGAAATCAATATTTTAAAAAACGATATAGTTGCTGAGTAAATTCTGGTTAAATTACCAAATAAGATAAATAATATAGTGCTGCTTATAAGGGTAAGGTATTATACAAAAACAGTGTGATATAAAAATCACTTCTCTTGCAGGAAATGATGGTGTCAGAATTGTTTCACAGGAAATCTGACAATTTGGTTAGAAAGGGAAGGCTAAAATATTTGTCCTGGAGCCAATTTTGCATAAAAATTCCTCTACTTTGACTTAGTATGCTCACTGGGACAGCTGATTGGAGGTTAAGGCCTCCTAATACCATTCTTTTGTATTGTCCCTGCCTTGAAGAATACGCGCAGGAAGCTATATAGTGTTGACCTTGTTCTCTTGAGTTCTGCCAGTCATCACCTGAATTTCAACAGATTAATTAAATTTGCAGATCCTTGATTGCTTTATCTGTAAACTGTGCATAATAGTAAATATCTTGCAGGTTTTCAATAAAGCTTAAACAATATTATACATGTAGAGATTTTAGTACAGTGCCTAGACATAGTGTATGGCCATTAAAATTTCTATTCATGGTAAGTTTTTTCCCCTAATAGTTCTCACAATGAGCTTATATAGTTGATTGTCCCTGCCTGGAAGATAAAATAGAGACCAATACTTCCTAATATCATGTGTGCCAAACCCTGATAATAATGACAATTATTTTTTCTTCCTAGTTTTAAAGCATGGAGTAAATTGGCTTATTAAATATATATTGGAAATATCATAAAACGAACTTGACCTTTGTTATAGCTGAGTCCATTTTTTTAGCTTTTTAAGTAATTACCAGGAATGTTGAGACCTAGGCATGAATATTTTTCAGAAGGCCTATAGACGGCTCTGACATGAAACCTAGCTTAAAAATACTGAACCCATGTACACGTATGTGCATGCATATGCAACATACACATATTTGCATGGTGTATTAACAAATTGATATTATTATGTGTTTGTAAGCAGTGTTTGTACATACCATTTTTGTACACACATATCTTCAAAGATTGTATTTTCTATAAATTTCCTTTTTCAATTATCTATTTATTCATCTATTCATTTTTATTGAAGTATAGTTGATTTACAATGTTGTGCCCATCTCTGCTGTACAACAAAGTGACTCACTAACACACATATATACCTTATTTTTTTAATATTGTTTTCCATTATGGATTATCCCAGGAGATTGGATATAGTTCTCTGTTCTATACAGTAGGACCTTGTTGTTTATCCATTCTAAATGTAATAGTTTGCATTTACCAACCCCAAACTCCCAGTCCATCCCTCTCCCTTCCCTCCTTCCCTTTGGCAATGACAAGTCTGATCTCTATGTCTGTGAGTCTATTTCTGTTTTATAGATATGCTCATTTGTGCCATATTTTAGATTCTGCATCTGGCATGTGATATCATATTGTATTTGTCTTTCTCTTTCTGCCTTACTTCACTCAGTATGATAATCTCTAGTTGCATCCATGTTGCCACCAATGACATTATTTAATTCTTTTTATGGCTGAGTAGTATCCATTGCAGATACGTACCACATCTTCTTTATCCATTCCTCTGTCAGTGGATATTTAGGTTGTTTCCATGTTTTGGCTACTGTGAATACTATTGCTATGAACATAGGGGTGCATGTATCTTTTTCAAAGGTCAATCTTTTATTTTTATAGCTTTTTATTTTATATTAGAGTACAGTTGATTAACAATGTTGTGTTAGTTTCAGGTGTACAGCAAAGTAATTCATATATATATATATATATATATATATATATATATATACACACACATGTATCTATTCTTTTTAAAATTGTTTTACCATTTAGGTTGTTACATAAGATTGAGCAGAGTTCTCTATGCTATAGGGTAGGTCCTTGTTGGTTATCCATTTTAAGCATGTATCTTTTTGAATGATAGCTTTATCCCAGTATATGCCCAGGAGTGGAATTGCTGGATATATGGTAATTCTATTTTTAGTTTTCTGAGGAACCTCCATACTGTTC
The DNA here is from genome assembly GCF_937001465.1 of Orcinus orca. Taxonomy (NCBI): domain Eukaryota; kingdom Metazoa; phylum Chordata; class Mammalia; order Artiodactyla; family Delphinidae; genus Orcinus; species Orcinus orca. The sequence goes on from NC_064580.1 coordinate 76,988,936, forward strand.
TCCCTAGTGGCTGCACCAACTTCGCTTCCCACGAACAGTGTAGGAGGGTTCCTTTTCTCCACACCCTCTCTAACATTTGTTATTTGTAGACATTTTATTGATGGCCATTCTGACCTCTATTAATTAGTGATGTTGAGCATATTTTCCTGTGCCTACAGCCATCTGTATGTCTTCTTTGGAGAAATGTGTATTAAGGCCTTCTGCCAATTTTCTGATTGGCTTGTATGCTGTTTTTTTTTTAACATCTTTATTGGGGTATAATTGGTTTACAATGGTGTGTTAGTTTCTGCTTTATAACAAAGTGAATCAGTTATACATATACATATGTTCCCATATGTCTTCCCTCTTGCGTCTCCCGCCCTCCCACCCTCCCTATCCCACCCCTCCAGGCGGTCACAAAGCACCGAGCCGATATCCCTGTGCCATGCGGCTGCTTCTCACTAGCTATCTACCTTACATTTGTTAGTGTGTATATGTCCATGACTCTCTCTCGCCCTGTCACAGCTCACCCTTCCCCCTCCCCATATCCTCAAGTCCGTTCTCCACTAGGTCTGTGTCTTTATTCCTGTCTCACGCCTAGTTTCTTAATGACATTTTTCTTTCTGCTTAAATTCCATATATATGTGTAAGCATACGGTATTTGTCTTTTCCTTTCTGACTTACTTCACTCTGTATGACAGACTCTAGGTCTATCCACCTCATGACAAATAGCTCAATTTCATTTCTTTTTATGGCTGAGTAATATTCCATTGTATATATGTGCCACATCTTCTTTATCCATTCATCCGATGATGAATGGAGAAAGAAGCACTTAGGTTTTTTCCATCTCCGGGCTATTGTAAACAGAGCTGCAATGAACATTTTGGTACATGACTCTTTTTGAATTTTGGTTTTCTCACGGTATATGCCCAGTAGTGGGATTGCTGGGTCATATGGTAGTTCTATTTGTAGTTTTTTAAGGAACCTCCATACTGTTCTCCATAGTGGCTGAACCAATTCACATTCCCACCAGCAGTGCAAGAGTGTTCCCTTTTCTCCACACCCTCTCCAGCATTTATTGTTTCTAGATATTATGATGATGGCCATTCTGACTAGTGTGAGATGATATCTCATTGTAGTTTTGATTTGCATTTCTCTAATGATTAATGATGTTGAGCATTCTTTCACGTGTTTGTTGGCAGTCTGTATGTCTTCTTTGGAGAAATGTCTATTTAGGTCTTCTGCCCATTTTTGGATTGGGTTGTTTGTTTTATTGATATTGAGCTGCATGAGCTGCTTGTAAATTTTGGAGATTAATCCTTTGTCAGTTGCTTCATTTGCAAATATGTTCTCCCATTCTGAGGGTTGTCTTTTGGTCTTCTTTATGGTTTCCTTTGCTGTGCAAAAGCTTTGAAGTTTCATTAGGTCCCATTTGTTTATTTTTGTTTTTATTTCCATTACTCTAGGTGGTGGGTCAGAAAGGATCTTGCTTTGATTTATGTCATAGAGTGTTCTGCCTATGTTTTCCTATAAGAGTTTGTTTTACATTTAGGTCTTACATTTAGGTCTTTAATCCATTTTGAGCTTATTTTTGTGTATGGTGTTAGGGAGTGATCTAATCTCATACTTTTACATGTATCTGTCCAGTTTTCCCAGCACCTTACATTTAGGTCTTTAATCCATTTTGAGCTTATTTTTGTGTATGGTGTTAGGGAGTGATCTAATCTCATACTTTTACATGTATCTGTCCAGTTTTCCCAGCACCACATATTGAAAAGGCTGTCCTAGATATTTTATTTTATTTTATTCTTTTTGTTGCAATGGTAAATGAGAGTGATTTCTTGATTTCACTTTCAGATTATTCATCATTAATATATAGGAATGCCAGACATTTCTGTGCATTAATTTTGTATCCTGCTACTTTACCAAATTCATTGATTAGCTCTAGTAGTTTTCTGGTAGCATCTTTAGGATTCTCTATGTATAGTATCATGTCATCTGCAAACAGTGACAGCTTTACTTCTTTTCCGATTTGGATTCCTTTTATTTCCTTTTCTTCTCTGTTTGCTGTGGCTAAAACTTCCAAAACTATGTTGAATAAGAGCAGTAAGAGTGGGCAACCTTGTCTTGTTCCTGATCTTAGTGGAAATGGTTTCAGTTTTTCACCATTGAGGATGATGTTGGCTGTGGCCTTGTCCTATATGGCCTTTATTATGTTGAGGAAAGTTCCCTCTATGCCTACTTTCTGCAGGGTTTTATCATAAATGCGTGTTGAATTTTGTCAAAAGCTTTTTTCTGCATCTATTGAGATGATCATATGGTTTTTCTCCTTCAATTTTTTAACATGGCTTATCACTTTGATAGATTTGCGTATATTGAAGAATCCTTGCATTCCTGGAATAAACCCCACTTGATCATGGTGTATGATCCTTTTAATGTGCTGTTGGATTCTGTTTGCTAGTATTTTGTTGATGATTTTTGCATCTATGTTCATCAGTGATATTGGCCTGTAGTTTTCTTTCTTTGTGACGTCCTTGTCTGGTTTTGGTATCAAGGTGATGGTGGCCTCATAAAAGGAATTTGGGAGTGTTCCTCCCTCTGCTATATTTTGGAAGAGTTTGAGAAGGATAGGTGTTAGCTCTTCTCTAAATGTTTGATAGAATTCACCTGTGAAGCCATCTGGTCCTGGGCTTTTGTTTGTTGGAAGATTTTTAATCACAGTTTCAATTTCAGTGCTTGTGATTGGCCTGTTCATATTTTCTATTTCTTCCTGATTCAGTCTTGGCAGGTTGTGCATTTCTAAGAATTTGTCCTCTTCTTCCAGATTGTCCATTTTATTGGCATAGTGTTGCTTGTAGTAATCTCTCATGATCTTTTTTATTTCTGCAGTGTCAGTTTTTACTTCTCCTTTTTCATTTCTAATTCTATTGATTTGAGTCTTCTCCCTTTTTTTCTTGATGAGTCTGGCTAGTGGTTTATCTATTTTGTTTACCTTCTCAAAGAACCAGCTTTCAATTTTATTGACCTTTGGTATTGTTTCCTTCATTTCTTTTTCATTTATTTCTGATCTGATTTTTATGATTTCTTTCATTCTGCTAGCTTTGGGGTATTTCTGTTCTTCTTTCTCTAATTGCTTTAGGTGCAAGGTTAGGTTGTTTATTCGAGATGTTTCCTGTTTCTTAAGGTGGGCTTGTATTGCTATAAACTTCCCCCTTAGAACTGCTTTTGCTGCATCCCATAGGTTTTGGGTCGTTGTGTCTCCATTGTCATTTGTTTCTAGGTATTTTTTTATTTCCTCTTTGATTTCTTCAGTGATCACTTCGTTATTAAGTAGTGTATTGTTTAGCCTCCATGTGTTTGTATTTTTTACAGATCTTTCCTGTAATTGATATCTAGTCTCATGGCGTTGTGGTCGGAAAAGATACTTGATACAATTTCAATATTCTTAAATTTACCAGGGCTTGATTTGTGACCCAAGATATGATCTGTCCTGGAGAATGTTCCGTGAGCACTTGAGAAAAATGTGTATTCTGTTGTTTTTGGATGGAATGTCCTATAAATATCAATTAAGTCCATCTTGTTTAATGTATCATTTAAAGCTTTTGTTTCCTTTTTTATTTTCATTTTGGATGATTTGTCCATGGGTGAAAGTGGGGTGTTAAAGTCCCCTACTATGAATGTGTTACTGTCAATTTCCCCTTTTATGGCTCTTAGTATTTGTCTTATGTATTGAGGTGCTCCTATGTTGGGTGCATAAATATTTACAATTGTTATATCTTCTTCTTGGATCGATCCCTTGATCATTTTGTAGTGTTCTTCTTTGTCTCTTCTAATAGTCCTTATTTTAAAGTCTATTTTGTCTGATATGAGAATTGCTACTCCAGCTTTCTTTTGGTTTCCATTTGCATGGAATATCTTTTTCCATCCCCTTACTTTCAGTCTGTATGTGTCTCTAGGTCTGAAGTGGGTCTCTTGTAGACAGCATATATAAGGGTCTTGTTTTTGTATCCATTCAGCCAATCTGTGTCTTTTGGTGGGAGCATTTATTCCATTTACTTTTAAGGTAATTATCGATATGTATGTTCCTATTCCCATTTTCTAAATTGTTTTGGGTTCGTTATTATAGGTCTTTTCCTTCTCTTGTGTTTCTTGTCTAGAGAAGTTCCTTTAGCATTTGTTGTAAAGCTTGTTTGGTGGTGCTGAACTCTCTCAGCATTTGCTTGTCTGTAAAGTTTTTAATTTCTCCATCAAATCTGAATGAGATCCTTGCTGGGTAGAGTAGTCTTGGTTGCAGGTTTCTCTCCTTCATCACTTTCAGTATGTCCTGCCACTCCCTTCTGGCTTGTAAGGTTTCTGCTGAGAGATCAGCTGTTAACCTTATGGGGTTTCCCTTGTGTGTTATTTGTAGTTTTTCCCTTGCTGCTTTTAATATGCTTTCTTTGTATTTAATTTTTGACAGTTTGATTAATGTGTGTCTTGGCGTATTTCTCCTTGGATTTATCTTGTATGGGACTCTCTGTGCTTCCTGGACTTGATTAACTATTTCCTTTCCCATATTAGGGAAGTTTTCAACTATAATCTCTTCAAATATTTTCTCAGTCCCTTTCTTTTTCTCTTCTTCTTCTGGAACCCCTATAATTCGAATGTTGGTGCGTTTAATGTTGTCCCAGAGGTCTCTGAGACTGCCCTCAGTTCTTTTCATTCTTTTTTTCTTTATTCTGCTCTGCAGTAGTTATTTCCAGTATTTTATCTTCCAGGTCACTTATCCGGTATTCTGCCTCAGTTATTCTGCTATTGATCCGATCTAGAGTACTTTTAATTTCATTTATTGTGTTGTTCGTCATTGCTTGTTTCATCTTTATTTCTTCTAGGTCCTTGTTAACCGTTTCTTGCATTTTGTCCATTCTACTTCCAAGATTTCTGATCATCCGTACTATCATTATTCTGAATTCTTTTTCAGGTAGACTGCCTATTTCCTCTTCATTTGTTAGGTCTGTTGCATTTTTATCTTGCTCCTTTATCTGCTGTGTGTTTTTCTGTCTTCTCATTTTGCTTATCTTACTGTGTTTGGGGTCTCCTTTTTGCAGCCTGCAGGTTCTTAGTTCCCGCTGTTTTTGATGTCTGTCTCCAGTGGCTAAGGTTGGTTCAGTGGGTTGTGTAGGCTTCCTGGTGGAGGGGACTCGTGCCTGTGTTGTGGTGGATGAGGCTGGATCTTGTCTCTCTAGTGGGCAGGTTCACGTCTGGTGGTGTGTTTTGGTGTGTCTGTGGCCTTATTATGATCTTAGGCAGCCTCTCTGCTAATGGGTAGGGCTGTGTTCCTGTTTTGCTAGTTGTTTGGCATAGGTTGTCCAGCACTGTAGGTTGCTGGTCATTGAGTGAAGCTGGGTACTGGTGTTAAGATGGAGGTCTCTGGGAGATTTTCGCTGTTTGATATTATGTGGTGCTGGGAGCTCTCTTGTTGACCAGTGTCCTGAAGTTGGCTCTGCTACCTCAGAGGCAGAACCCTGACTCCTGGTTGGTGCACCAAGAGCCTTTCATCCACACGGCTCAGAATTAAAGGAAGAAAAAGTAGAGAGAATTAGTAGAAGTATGAAGAAAGAAAGAAAGGAGGGAAGGAAGGAAGGAAGGAAGGAAGGAAGAAAGAAAGAAAGAAAGAAAGAAAGAAAGAAAGAAAGAAAGAAAGAAAGAAAGAAAGAAAGAAAGAAACAAGGAAAGAAGGCAAGAAGGAAAGAAAGGAGGGAGGGAGGGAGGAAGGAAGGAAGGAGGAAAAGAAAGAAAAAAGACAGAAAGAAAGAAGATACAGTAAAATAAAATATAATAAAGTTATTGAATTAAAAATACTTATTTAGAAAAAAAAAGGGGATGGATAGAACCTTAGGACAAATGTTGGAAGCAAAGCTATACAGACAAAATCTTACACAGAAGCATACACATACACCCTCACAAAAAGAGGTAAAGGGGAAAAACTCATAAATCTTGCTCTCAGAGACCACCTCCTCAATTTGGGATGATTCTTTGCCTAAAGGAGGGAAGGAAGGAAGGAAAGAAAGAGCAAAGGTAAAGTGTAATAAAGTTATTAAAATTAAAATTAATTATTAAGAAAAAAATTTTTAAAAAACCATGGACGGATAGAACCCTAGGACAAATGGTGGAAGCAAAATTATACAGACAAGATCTCACACAGAAGCATACACAGACACATTCACAAAAAGAAGAAAAGGGGAAAAAATCATAGATCTTGCTCTCGAAGCCCACCTCCTCAATTTGGGATGACTCGTTGTCTATTCATGTATTCCCCAGATGCAGGGTACATCAAGTTGATTGTGGAGCTTTAATCCGCTGTTTCTGAGGCTGCTGGGAGAGATTTCCCTTTCTCTTCTTTGTTCTCACAGCTCACAGGGGCTCAGCTTTGGATTTGGCCCTGCCTCTGCATGTAGGTCGCTGGAGGGCGTCTGTTTTTTGCTCAGACAGGACGGGGTTAAAGGAGCCGCTGATTCAGGGACTCTGGTGCACTCAGACCGGGGGGGAGGGAGGGGCACTGCGTGCGGTGCGGGCCTGCAGCGGCAGAGGCTGGCGTGACATTGCACCAACCTGAGGCCCGCCGTGCATTCTCCCGGGGAAGTTGTCCCTGGATCCCGGGAACCTGGCAGTGGCTGGCTGCACAGGTTCCATGGAAGAGGTGTGTGGATAGTGACCTGTGCTCGCACACAGGCCCCTTGGTGGCGGCAGCAGCCTTAGCGTCTCCCGCCCATCTCTGGGGTTCATGCTTTTAGCCATGGCTCACGTCCATCTCTGGAGTTCCTTTAAGCAGTGCTCTTAAACCCCTCTCCTTGCGCACCAGGAAACAAAGAGGGAAGAAAACGTCTCTTGCCTCTTCGGCAGGTGCAGACTTTTCCCCAGACTCCCTCCTGGCTAGGCGTGGTGCACTAACCCCTTCAGGCTATGTTCAAGCTGCCAACCCCAGTCCTCTCCCTGCACTCTGACTGGGTTGTATGTTTTTTTGTTGTTGAGTTGTATGTGTCTTTTGTATATTTTGGAGATTAAGTGTTTGTTGGTCTCATCATTTGAAAATATTTTCTCCCATTCTGTAGGTAATACTTTCATTTTTTTTAATGGTTTCCATTGCTGTGCAAAAGCTTGTAAGTTTCATTAGGTCCCATTTGCTCATTTTTGTTTTTATTTCTATTGCCTTGGGAGACTCTAAGAAAACATTTGTATGATTTATGTCACAGAATGTTTTGCCTATGCCCTCTTCTAGGAGTTTTATGGTGTATTGTATTACGTTTAAGTCTTTTAGCCATTTTGAGTTTATTTTCATGCTTGGAATGACGATGTGATCTAACTTCATTGATTTACATGCAGCTGTCCAACTTTCCCAGCACCACTAGCTGAAGAGACTGTCTTTTTCCCATTTTATATGCCTGCCACCTTTGCCAAAGATTAACTGACCATAGATGTGTGGATTTACTTCTGGGCTCTCTATTCCCTTCCATTGATCCATATGTCTGTTTTTGTACCAATACCACTCTGTTTTGATTCTTGTAGCTTTGTAGTATTGTCTGAAGTCTGGGAAAGTTATGTCTCCTGGTTTGTTTTTTTTCCCTCAGAGTTGTTTTGGCAATCCTGGGTCTTTTAGGGTTCCATGTAATTTTTTGGTTTATTTGTTCTAGCTCTGTGAAAAACGTCATGAGTAATTTGATAGGGATCATATTAAATCTGTAGATTGCTTTGGGTAATATTGCCATTTTAACAATATTAATTCTTCCAATCCAAGAGCATGGGATATCTTTCCATTTCTTTGAGTCCTCTCTAATTTCCTTTATTAATGTTTTATATTTCTCAGTGTCTAAGTCTTTTACATCCTTGGTCAGGTTTATTCCTAGGATTTTTGTTTTTTTGCTGCAATTTAAAAGGTGATTTTTTGATATATATATATATTTTTAACACTCCCTGTCTGATATTTCATTCTTAGTGTAAAGAAATGCAACAGCATTCTTTTTTCTTTCTTTTTTTTTTTTTTTTTGCAACTTATTTCTGAATGTTAATCTTTTATCCTGGTACTTTGCTGAATTCATTTATTAGATCTAGTAGTTGTTGTGTAGAGCCCTTAAGTTTTTCTACATATAGTATCAAGACATCTGCATATAGTGACAATTTTACCTCTTCCCTTCCAGTTTGGATATCTTTTATTTCTTTTTCTTGTCTGATTGCTAAGGCTAGGACTTCCAATACTACGTTGAATAGAAGTGGTGAGAGTGGACATCCTTGTCTTGCTCCAGATTTTAGCAGGAAGGCTTTCAGATTTTCACTGTTGAGTATTATATTAGCTGTGGGTTTTTCATAGATGGATTTTATTATGTTGAGATATGTTCCCTGTATACCCACTTTAGTAAGAGTTTTTATCAAGAATTGATGTTGAATTTTGTCAAATGCTTTTTGTACATCTATTGAGAGGATCATGTGGTTTTTGACTTTTCTTTTGTTAATGTGGTGTATTACATTGATCGATCTGTGAACGTTGAACCATCCTTGTGAACTTGGGATTAATCCCACTTGGTCATGGTGTATGATCTTTTCCATGTGTCGTTAGATTCAGTTTGCTAATATTTTGTTGAAATTTTTTTATATCTATATTCATCAATGATATTGGCCTGAAGCTTTCTTTTTTTGTGTTATCTTTGTCTGATTTGTGTATCAGGGTGATGGTGGCTTAATAGAATCTCTTTGGGCGAGTTCCCTCCTTTTTAACCTTTTGGAAGATTTTGAGAAGTATTGATATAAGTTCTTCTTTGTATGCTTGGTAGAATTTGCCTGTGAACCCATCTGGTCCTGGACTTTTGTTTGTAGGGAGTTTGTTTTTCTTTTTTACAGATTGTATTTCATTTCTAGTGATCAGTCTGTTCAAATTATCTATTTCTTTTTTTTTTTGTTTTGTTTTTTTTGCCGTGCATGGGCCTCTCACTGCTTTGGCCTCTCCCATTGCGGAGTACAGGCTCCGGACGTGCAGGCTCAGCAGCCACGGCTCATGGGCCCAGCCACTCTGCAGCATGTGGGATCTTCCTGGACCAGGGCACAAACCCGTGTCCCCTGCATTGGCAGTCAGACTCAACCACTGCACCACCAGGAAGCCCTTATTTCTTCTTGATTCAGTTTTGGTGGGCTGTATGTTTCTAGAAAGTTTTCCATTTCTTCTAGATTGTCAAATGTGTTGGCATATAATTGTTCATAGTATTCTCTTATGGTTTTTTTTTTTTTTGTATTTCTGTGGTATCAGTTGAGATTTCTTCTTTTTCATTTCTTATTTTATTTATTTGGGTTTTCTCTCTTTTCTTCTTGGTGAGCCTGGACAGAGGTTTGTCAATTTTGTTTACTCAAAGAACCAGCTCTTGGTTTTATTGATATTTCATGTGTTTTTTTAAATCCCTATTTTATTTATTTCCTCTGTGATCTTCATTATTTCCTTCATTCTGCTGACTTTAGGTTTTGTTTGTTCCTCTTTTTTATAATTCTTTTAGGTGGTAGGTTATGTTGTTTATTTGAGATTTTTCTTGTTTTTGAGGAAGGCCTGTATCACTATGAACTTCCCTCTAAGGACTGCTTTTACTACATCTCATAGATTTTGTATGGCTGTGTTTTCATTGTCGTTTTTTCAAGGTATTTTTTAACTTCCATTTTGCTTTCTTTGTTGACCCATTGGAGTTTTAGTAGCATGTTTAGTCTCCATGTAATCGTTTTTTTTTTTTTTCCTCATTTCTTTTCCTGTGGTTGATTTCTAGTTTCATGCGGTTGTGGTCCAAGGATGCTTGAAATAATTTCTCTATTCTTAAATTTGTTGAGGTTAGTTTTGTGTCCTAGTATGTGGTCAATCCAAGAAAATATTCCATGTTCACTTGAAAATGATGTGTATTCTGGATTTTTTTTAATATATAACGCCCTGAAAAAATATCAGTTAAGTCTAATTGTTCTATTGTGTAATTTAGGATCACTGTTGCCTTATTGATTTTCTGTCTAGATCTGTCCACTGATGTGAATGTGGTGTTAAAGTCTCCTACTATTATTGTATTCCCATCAATTTCTCCCTTCATGTTCATTAGTATTTGTTTTATGTATTTGGGTGCTCCTATGTTAGGTGCATATATGTTGACAAGTGTAAAATTCTCTTCTTGTATTGATCCTTTTATTATTATATAGCGTCCTTCTTTATCTTTCTGTATAGCCTTTGCTTTACAGTCTATTTTGTCTGTGTATTTCAACTCCTGCTTTCTTTTCATTTCCGTTTGCATGAAATATCATTTTCCATCCCCTCACTTTAAATCTATGTGTGTCCTTTGCCCTAAGGTGGATCTCTTGTAGGCAGCATATTGTAGGCTCTTTTCTTTCTTTTATCCAGTCTCCCACTCTATGTCTTTTGATTGGAGCATTCAGTCCATTGACATTTAATGTAATTATTGATATGTATGTGTTTATTGCAATATTAAACCTTGTTTTCCAGTTGATTCTTTGTTTCTTCTCTGTTCCTTTCTTTTCTTTTTGTTTTCCTTTTTGTGTTTTGATGATTTCCTTTTATTTTATTCTTGTGTTCTCTTCTTTTTGATTTTTGTGAATCTATTGTATGTTTTTGATTTCTGGTTGTCCTGTTTTTCAATTATGTTAACCCCTTCCTATATCTACTTGCCTTAGACTGATAGTCATATAGGTTCAAATGCATTCTAAAAAAAATGTGCACTTTCTTACTCTCCTTCTCCACATTTTATGATTTTTATGTCCTTTTTTACATCTTCATGTTCATGCTTTTGCTGTTCCTTGTATTTATCTCCACTTTCAGAAATAGGGTTTTTTCCCCTCTTTTTCATCTCTATACTGGTTAGTTTAAGTGATTCACTTTCCAATTATGACTCCTTCCTTCCTATATCTTCATGCTTCTTTTCTATTTAGAGAAGATCTTTCAATATTTCCTTTAAGATATGTTTATTATTTCTGTATTCTTTTGGTTTTTGCTTGTCTGAGAAATTCTTTATTTTACTTCCTCTTCTAAATGATAATCTTGCTGGGTAGAGTATTGTAGACTGCAGATTTTTCCCTTTCAAGACTTTGAATATATTTTGCCACTCCCTTCTGGCCTGCATTGTTTCTGTAGAGAAATCAGCAGATAGCCTTATGGTGGTTCCCTTGCAATTAACTCTGTTTTTCTCTTGCTGCCTTTAAAATCCTCTCTTTATCTTTAACTTTTGCCGTTTTTATTATAATATGTCTTGGTGTAGGTGTGTTTGGGTTCATCTTGTTTGAGACCCTCTGTGTTTCCTGTATCTGTATATCTGTTTCCTTCTTTAGGTTAGCAAAGTTTTCAGCCATAATATCTTCAAATGCATTTCAATTCTCTTTTCTCTTTCTTCACCTTCTGGAATCTCTATTATACATAGATTGTGATGCTTTACATTATCCCATAGGTTTCTTATATTGCTTTCTTTTTTTTTTCAATTTGGCTTCCTGTCTGCTGTTTTGATTGGGTAATTTCCATTTTTCTGTCTTAAGATTACTTATTCTATCTTCTGCATTATTAATTTTGCTATTCATTACCTTTAGCTTAGCTTTCATCTCACCAAATAAATTTTCTAATTTTTCTTGGCTCCTCCTTATAGTTTCTATTTCCTTTTCACATTAATATGCACTTCTGTCAATAGCCTTTCCTAATTCCTTCAGTATTTTCATTACCTCCTTTTTGAACTCAGGGTCTATTCGAGTGAAGAGGTCTGTTTCAATGTTTGTTTCTTCAGGGGAATTCTCTTGGTCTTTTAACTGGGAGTGGTTCCTCTGCTTCTTTATTTTGCTTATATTTCCCTTACTCTGTGAATTTAGGAGAAAGAGTCATCTACGGTATTCTTGGTGGTCTATTTGTATGCAGGAATGTCCTTGAATAACTTGTGTGGGTTTAATGGTTTTTGGCATGAGGGCTGTTTTGGTTTTGGATGCTTGTCCTCTTTTCCTCAGCATGTGCTGGCTGTTATCCCCTTGATAGGGGTTATGCAGATGCATAGCCCACACACACTCCCAGGGAGGCAGGGACAGTGGTTGGCTCCCAGTCTCAGGACCCTCAGTAGCAGCAGCAGTCTGTGCCCCCTTCTGGAGTCCGAGCTGTCAGTGGCAGCTCACACCCACCCGGGGAGTTTGTGTATGTGGTACCTTGCTGCCTAAGAGCACACACTGAGAAAGAAGCTCCCATGGCAGGCCCACACCTCTCCTTGCATGCTGCTCAACGATGGTGCCCTGCCTCTCTGGTGGACCCAGGCCTCCTTCTGTACTCCCTTGGTTGTGGTGCACTGCACCTACCCTCCTCAAGCTGTCTCCACGCAGCAAACCTCAGTCCTCTCTCCCATGTCTAACCTACAAAGCCCAAGCCTCAGCATGCAGCCGCTGTCCACCCTAGTGGATGGGAGTCTCAGGCTGGGGAGTGCTGGGTGGCACTTACCATCTATGCAGGTCTCTCTGCACTTCACCCTCTGTAAACCAGTTGCTGTGCTCTCCTCTGAGGCTTTGAAGCTCCCCTTCTGTCCTGGCTGATATCCTCACCAGTGACGGGACTTCCCAGAGTGCGGAAACTTTTCCTTTTTCATAGCTCCCTCCCAGGAGCACAAGTCCCATCCAGATTCATCTCTCTTTTTCTTTTCTTTTTGTTTTGTCCTACCCAGTTATGTGGAGGCTTTCTTGCCATTTTGGAAGTCTGAGGTCTTCTGCCAGTGTTCAGTAGATGTCCTGTGACAATTGTTCCACATGTAGATGTATTTTTGATATATTTGTGGTAGAAGGTGAGCTCCACTCCTGCTCCTCTACCATCTTGATCTGACCCTCTTCTATAAACTTCTTATGCATGGTACCAGCTCTGCATTTTAATCAGAGCAACAATGTGTCTTCTCAAATAGGATAATATTCTTATTTGTATAGACCATTTAGTTTTGTAGCCAGATGGAACTGAAGTGGCATAAAGCACCTTAAAGGACACAGGGAAAGGTAAATTGATATTTACCTACATTTGATAAATTATCAAAGTAAGAAAAGCTTTTGCTCTTGCTTGCTCCAACTCAAATCTCATTTTGTTAGTAACCACAAAAAAGTAACCAAAGCAAAATCAGAGCTAATTTTTTGTTGCAATAATATATAGATTTTATATATAGCTTGGAAATTTTTACACATTTGTATTTCTGATGCTATAAGCCATATGTACTCATTGCAGGAAACTTAAAATATGAACAAAAGAATAACAATGGCAAAATTACCTATAATTTTATCATTCACAGATAACCTTTCTAAAAATTTTTCTGGGTTATACATTTGAGCCTTTTTACTACACTTATATGTATAATTTACAGAATTGAGTTTATCCATTTGTTTCCCATTTTCCTTTTCTGATTTTGCACAATGCCTAATTTTTATATGACACCAAATAATCTTCAAAATATGATTTTTTAAATAACTTCATGATATTTTATAATGTGGCTATACCATAATATATTTAATAATTTTCCTGATATTGAATATATGTTGTTTTAAAAATTGCTCATGGGAAATAATATGACCATAAATCCTTTAAACATAACTCTTTGCATCCACCTCTGATATTTTCTTAGGATAAATTTCTGGAAGTAAAATTACTTGATCCAAAAAAAGAAAATTACTTGGTCCAAGTTTATGTAATTCTTAAGTATCTTCACACATACAGCCAAATAGTTTTTCAACAAGGAAAGACTTTAGCTAATTTCAATTGAGTTGTTTATTTTAGAAAACAATTTTAACAAGTTAATACTTCAAAATAATATAGCAAAGCTTTAAATTTTAATATTTCTTGCTCATTAATATATATAGATATTTTCTTTTCAATTATTTTGCAGTGCTTAAACTTAGGAAGTCCTTTACCACTGGAAGATTAATTAGTCACCTGCAGTTTAATTTGATACATTTTACTCCTTAGGACACCTGAAATTAATTTTGCTGTATAGTAAGATGTTGAAAGTAAAATTATTTATTTTGAAAGTAGACACAGCTGATTTCACATTTTCACGTGTTAGTGCAGACATTATTGTTGCACTGGGAAAGGAGGCTGACTGCCTAGCAACAATCCAGCTCTGTTTTATTCTGAGAAGCAGAGTTTATGTGTCTCATTCCAGTTTACTTACAGGGTAATTATATCAAGAAGCCTCTATTCAGGCATATGAAGAATTTAATAGGCCTTAAACCCACATTTTTTTAGAGAGCCCATCTCTCACAGAATATTAGACAACTATCCCATGCTGTTTTAAATATTATTTATATCTGTAAAACCTTTGAGATGATTTTATTATTAACTTTTGAATTTTGATACAGGAAACTAATTTAACTTAGTTGACTACAGTTGCTACATATGTGAATTCTTTTAAAGTGAGAAATTGTAACCAATAAACTATTTTCAAGTATAATACAATATTTTACAAATAGACTTTATTTTATAGAATTTTATTTTCACAGCAGAATTTAGCAGAAAGTGAAGAGTTCACATATGCACTCTCTTCACACACAGGCACAGCCTCCCCCACCATCAACATCCCACACCTGAGTGGTACCTTTGTTACAATCAATGAACAACATTGACAACTTATTATCACCCAAAGCCCATAGTTTGTATTAGGGTTCATTCTTGGTGTTGTACTAATATAAGTTTTAGACTTTTTAACTAAAATTTAATGAATTTTATATATTAAAATTTTAATTGAATATTTCTTACTTTTAATTTAAAAAATCTGATAGGGGTCTCCAACATATATTTGGTAGCTTTCATGTATTTTCACAAGTCCTTGAAAACACTCATTTTTTAAATTAATTTTTATTGGAGTATAGTTGCTTTACAATGCTGTGTTAGTTTCTGCTGTCCAGCAAAGTGAATCAGTTATACATATACATATATCCAACCTTTTTTAGATTTCCTTCCCATTAAGTTCACCACAGAGTACTGAGTAGAGTTCCCTGTGCTAGATAGTAGGTTCTCATTAGTTTTCTATTTTATATATAGTAGTGTATATATGTCAATCCCAATATCCCAATTTTTCCCACCCCCACTTCCTGCCTTGGTAACCATAAGATTGTTTTCTACATCTGTGACTCTATGTCTGATTTGAAAATAAGTTCCCCTTTAACATTTTTCTAAATTCCACATATAAGCAATATTATACAATATTTGTCTTTCTCTTTCTGACTTACTTCACCCTGTATGACAATCTCTAGGTCCATCCATGTCACTGAAAATGGCATTTTTCTTTCCTTTTTATGGCAGAGTAATATTCCATTGTATATATGTGCTACATCTTCTTTGTCTATTCATCTGTCAATGGGCATTTAGGTTTCTTCTATGTCCTGGCTATGGTAAATAGTGCTGCAGTGAAAATTGGGGTGCATGTATCTTTTTGAATTATGTTTTTTCCAGACATATGCCCAAGAGTGGGATTCCTGTGTCAATGGTAGTTCTATTTTTAGTTTTTTAAGGAACCACCATACTGTTCTCCATAGTGGTTGTACAAATTTACATTCCCACCAACAGTGTAAGAGGGTTCCCTTTTCTCCACAGCCTCTCCAGAATTTATTGATTGTAGACTTTTGATGATGGCCATTCTGACTCATTTGAGGTGATACCTCATTGTAGTTTTGATTTGCATTTCTCTACTAATTAGTGATGTTGAACATATTTTCATGTGTTTTTTGGCTATCTGTAAGTCTTTGGATAAATGTCTATTTAGGTCTTCTGCCCATTATAAGATTGGGTTGTTTGTTTCTTTGATATTTAGCTGCGTGAGCTATTTGTATGTTTTGGAGATTAATCTCTTATCAGTTGCTTCATTTGAAAATATTTTCTCCTAATCTGAAGGTTGTCTTTTCATTTTGTTTATGGTTTCCTTTGCTGTGCAAAAGCTTTTTAGTTTAATTAGGTCCTATATGTTCATTTTTTCTTATATTTTCATTATTTTAGGTGGTGGATCAAAAAAAGATCTTGCTGTGATTTAGAATAGTGTTGGACTTTAACACTTCACTTACACCAATGGACAGATCATCCAGACGGAAAATTAATAAGGAAACACAAGCCTTAAAGGACCCATTAGACCAAATAGACTTAGTTGATATTTATAGGACATTCATTTTGAAAGCAACAAAATACACATTCTTTTCAAGTGCACACAGAACATTCTCCAGGATAGATCACATCTTGGATCACAAATGAAACCTTGGTAAATTTTTAAAAAATGAAATCATATCAAGCATCTTTTCTGACCACAATGATATGAGATTAGAAATCAATTACATAGGGAAAAAAACGTATAATCACAAACACATGGAAGCTAAACAATATGTTA
This sequence comes from Orcinus orca, assembly GCF_937001465.1. NCBI lineage: Eukaryota > Metazoa > Chordata > Mammalia > Artiodactyla > Delphinidae > Orcinus > Orcinus orca. Next base: position 77,005,285 of record NC_064580.1, read on the forward strand.
TTAAATAACCAATGGGTCAATGAACAAATCAAACAGGAAATCAATAAAATACCTAGAAACAAATGACAATGAAAACACGTCAATCCAAAACCCATGGGACACAGCAAGAGCAGTGCTAAGAGGGAAGTTTAGAGAAATACAATCTTACTTCAGGAAACAAGAAAAATGTCAAATAAACAACGTATCCTTACACCTAAAGCAACTAGAGAAAGAACAAAGCCTAAAATTAGTAGAAGGAAAGATATCATAAAGATCAGATTAGAAATAAATGAAACAGAGATTAAGAAAATAATAGGAAAAATAAATAACACAAAAAGCTTGTGCTTTGAGAACATAAAACTGATAAATCTTTAGACAGACTAATCAAGAAAAAAAGGGAGAGAGCACAAATCAATAAAATTAGAAAGGAAAAAGAAGTTACAACTAACACTGGAGAAAAACAAAGGATTATAAAACACAGCTACAAGCAACTATATGGCAATAAAATGGACAACGTAGAAGAAATGGACAAACTCCTAGAAAGGTACAGCTTTCCCAGAATGAACCAAGAAGAAATAGATAATATGAACAGACCAATCACAAGTACAGAAATTGAAAGTGTGGGATGAGGGGAAGATGGTGGAAGAGTAAGACGCGGAGATAAACTTCCTCCCCACAGATACACCAGAAATACATCAACACGTGGAACAACTACAGAACACCTACTGAATGCTGGCAGAAGACCTCAGACCTCCCCAAAGGCAAGAAAGTCCCCATGTACCTGGGTAGGGCAAAATAAAAATAGAATAAACAGAGACAAAAAGATAGGGATGGGACCTGCACCAGTGTCAGGGAGCTGTGAAGGAGGAAATGTTTCCACACACTAGGAAGCCCCTTCATGAGTGGAGATTGCAGGTGGCGGAGGGCGAAAGCTTCGGAGCCGTGGAGGAGAGCACAGCAACAAGGATGCGGAGGGTAAAGTGGAGAGGTTCCTGCACAGAGGATCGGTGCCGACTGGCACCCACCACCCCAAGAGGCTTGTCTGCTCACCTGCTGGGGTGGGCGGGGCTGGGAGCTGAGGCTTGGGCTTCAGTCGCAGCACAGGGAGAGGACTGGGGTTGGTGGCGTGAACACAGCCTACAAGGGGTTAGTGCACCACGGCTAGCCAGAAGGGAGTCTGGGGAAAAGTCTGCACCTGCCAAAGAGACAAGAGACATTTTCTTCCCTTTTTGTTTCCTAGTGTGTGAGGAGAGGGGATTAAGAGCGCTGCTTAATGGAGCTCCAGAGACAGGCGCGAGCTGCAACCTGTGGCTAAAAGTGTGGACCCTAGAGACGGGCATGAGCCACTAAGGCTGCTGCTTCCACCACCAAGAAGCCTGTGTGCGAGCACAGGTAACTATCCACACACCCTTCCAGGGAGCCGGTGAAGCCCGCCACTGCCAGGGTCCCGGGATCCAGGGGCAACTTCCCCAGGAGAACGCATGGCATGCCTCAGGCTGGTGCAACGTCATGCCTGCCTCTGCCTCCGCAGGCTCACCCTGCACTCCGTACTCCTCCCTCTCCCCGACCTGAGTGAGCCAGAGTTCCCAAAGCAGCTGCTTCTTTAACCCCGTCCTTTCTGAGGGAAGAACAGATGCCTTCTGGCGACCTACACGCAGAGGCAGGGCCAAATCCAAGGCTGAGACCCTGCAAACTGTGAGAACAAAGAAGAGAAAGGGAAATCTCTCCCAGCAGCCTCAGAAGCAACGGATTAAAGCTTCACAATCAACTTGATGCACCCTGCATCTGTGGAATACATGAATAGAAAACGAATCATCCCAAATTGAGGAGGTGGACTTTGAGAACAAGATTTATGATTTTTTCCCCTTTTTCACTTATTGTGAGTATGTATATGTATGCTTCTGTGTGAGATTTTGTCTGTATAGCTTTGCTTCTATGATTTGTCCAAGGGTTCTATCCATACATTTTTTTTCTTTAAAAATATTTTTTTCTTAATAGTTATATTTTTTATTTTAATAACTTTATTTTATTTTATCTTACTTTATTTGAGTTTATTTTATCTTCTTTCTTTCTTTCTTTCCTTCCATCACTCCTCCCTCCCTCCCTCCCTACTTTATTTCTTTTATCCTTTCTTTCTTTCTTTCTTTCTTTCTTTCTTTCTTTCTTTCTATCTTTCTTTCTACATTTTCTCCCTTTTATTCTGAGCTGTGTGGATGAAAGGCTCTTGGTGCTGCAGCCAGGAGTCAGTGCTGTACCTCTGAGATGGGAGAGCCAACTTCAGGACACTGATCCAAAAGAGACCTCCCAGCTCCATATAACATCAAACGGCGAAAATCTCCCAAAGATCTCCATCTCAACACCAGCACTCAGCTTCACTCAACGACCAGCAAGCTACAGTGCTGGACACCCTATGCCAAACAACTAGCAAGGCAGGAACACAATGCCACCCATTATCAGAGAGGCAGCCTAAAATCATAATAAGTCAAAAGAAACCCCAAAACACACCACCAGATGTGGACCTGCCCACCCAAAAGACAAGATCCAGCCTCATCCACCAGAACACAAGCACTAGTGCCCTCCACCAGGAAGCATAAACAACCCACTGAACCAACCTTAGCCACTGGGGACAGACACCAAAAACAACGGAAACTACAAACCTGCAGCTTGCAAAAAGGAGACCCCAAACACAGTAAGATAAGCAAAAAGAGAAGATAGAAAAACACACCGCTGATGAAGGAGCAAGATAAAAACCCACCAGACCTAACAAATGAAGAGGCAATAGGCAGTCTACCTGGAAAAGAATTCAGAATAATGATAGTAAAGATGATACAAAATCTTGGAAATAGAATAAACAAAATGCAAGAAACATTGAACAAGGACCTAGAAGAACTAAAGTTGAGACAAGCAATGACGAACCACACAATAAATCAAATTAAAAGTACTCTAGATGGGATCAATAGCAGAATAACTGAGGCAGAAGAATGGATAAGTGACCTGGAAGATAAAATATTGGAAATAACTACTGCAGAGCAAAATAAAGAAAAAAAAACTGAGGACAGTCTCAGAGACATCTGGGACAACATTAAGTGCACCAACATTCGAATTATAGGGGTTCCAGAAGAAAAAGAAAAAAAGAAAGGGACGTGGGAAGGGGGAAGGGTGAGCTGTGACAGGGCGAGAGAGTCATGGACATATACACACTAACAAACGTAAGGTAGATAGCTAGTGGGAAGCAGCCGCATGGCACAGGGATATCGGCTCGGTGCTTTGTGACCACCTGGAGGGGTGGAATAGGGAGGGTGGGAGGGAGGGAGATGCAAGAGGGAAGAGATATGGGAACATATGTATATGTATAACTGATTCAATTTGTTATGGGGTAGAAACTAACACACCATTGTAAAGTAATTATACCCCAATAAAGATGTTAAAAAAAAATGGACGGAGAAAATATTTGAAGAGATAATCGTTGAAAACTTCCCTAATATGGGAAAGGAAATAGTTAATCAAATCCAGGAAGCACAGAGAGTCCCATACAGGGTAAATAAAAGGAGAAATATGCCAAGACACAAAATAATCAAACTGTCAAAAATTAAATGCAAAGAAAACATTAAAAGCAGCAAGGGAAAACAACAAATAACACACAAGGCAATCCACATAATGTTAACAGCTGATATTTCAGCAGAAACTCTGCAAGCCAGAAGGGACTGGCAGGACATATCTAAAGGGATGAAGCAGAAAAACCTGCAACCAAGATTACTCTACACAGCAAGGATCTCATTCAGATTTGATGGAGAAATTAAAACCTTTACAGACAAGCAAAAGCTGAGAGAGTTCAGCACCAACAAACCAGCTTTACAACAAATGCTAAAGGAACTTCTCTAGGCAGGAAACACAAGAGAAGGAAAAGACCTACAATAATGAACCCAAAACAATTAAGAAAATGGGAATAGGAACATACATATCGATAATAACCTTAAATGTAAATGGAATAAATGCTCCCACCAAAAGACACAGATTAGCTGAATGGATACAAAAACAAGACCCTTATATATGCTGTCTACAAGAGACCCACTTCAGACCTAGAAACACATACAGACTGAAAGTGAGGGGATGGAAAAAGATATTCCATGCAAGTGGAAACCAAAAGAAAGCTGGAGTAGCAATTCTCATATCTGACCAAATGGATTTTGAAATAAAGACTATTAGAAGACACAAAGGAGGACACTACATAATGATCAAGGGATCAATCTAAGAAGAAGATATAACGATTGTAAATTTTTATGCACCCAACATAGGAGCACCTCAATACATAAGACAAATACTAAGAGCCATAAAAGGGGTAATAGACAGTAGCACATTCATAGTAGGGAACATTAACACCACACTTTCACCAATGGACTGATCATCCAAAATGAAAATAAATAAGGAAACACAAGTTTTAAATGATACATTAAACAAGATGGACTTAACTGATATTTATAGGGCATTCCATCCAAAAACAGCAGAATACATATTTTTCTCAAGTGCTCATGTAACATTCTCCAGGATAGGCCATATCCTGGGTCACAAACGAGCCTTGGTAAATTTAGGAAAATTGAAATTGTATCAAGTACCTTTTGTGACCACAATGCTATGAGATTAGATATCAAATACAGGAAAAGAAATGCAAAATTTAAAGCACATTCTCGTTAAACAATACACTACTTAATAAGGAAGTTATCACTGAAGAAATCAAAGAGGAAATTAAAAAATACCTAGAAAAAAATGACAAAGGAGACAAGACGACTGAAAACCTTTGGGATGCAACAAAAGCAGTTCTAAGAGGGAAGTTTATAGCAATACAAACCTACCTTAAGAAACAGGAAACATTTTGAGAAAATAACCTAACCTTGCACCTAAAGCAATTAGAGGGAGAAGAACAAAAAATCCCCACAGTTAGTAGAAGGAAAGAAATCATAAAAATCAGATCATAAATAAATGAAAAAGAAATGAAGGAAACGATAGCAAAGATCAATAAAACTAAAAGCTGCTTCTTTGAGAAGATAAACAAAATTGATAAACCATTAGCCAGACTCATCAAGAAAAAAAGGGAGAAGACTCAACTCAATAGAATTAGAGATGAAAAACAGGTAACAACTGACACTGCAGAAACACAAAAGATCATGAGAGATTACTACAAGCAACTCTATGCCAATAAAATGGACAATCTGGAAGAAATGGACAAATTCTTAGAAATGCACAACCTGCCAAGCCTGAATCAGGAAGAAATAGAAAATATGAACAGACCAATCACAAGCACTGAAATTGTAACTATGATTAAAAATCTTTCAACAAACAAAAGCCCAGGTCCAGATGGCTTCACAGGCGAATTCTACCAAACATTTAGAGAAGAACTAACACCTATCCTTCTCAAACTCTTCCAAAATATAGCAGAGGGAGGAACACTTCCAAACTCATTCTACAAGTCCACCATCACATTGATACTGAAACCAGACAAGGATGTCACAAAGAAAGAAAACTACAGGCCCATATCACTGATGAACATAGATGAAAAAATCCTGAACAAAATACTAGCAAACAGAATCCAAGAGCACATTAAAAGGATCATACACCATGATGAAGTGGGATTTATTCCAAGAATGCAAGGATTCTTCAATATACACAAATCAATCAACTTGATACACCATATTAACAAATTGAAGGAGTAAAACCGTATCATCATCTCAATAGATGCAGAGAAATCTTTCGAGAAAATTCAACACCCATTTATGATAAAAACCCTGCAGAAAGTAGGCATAGAGAGAACTTTCCTCAACAAAATAAAGCCATATATAACAAACCCACAGCCATCATCAACCTCAATGGTGAAAAACTGAAAGCATTTCCACTAAGATTAGGAAAAAGACAAGGTTACCCCCTCTCCCACTTTTATTCAACATAGTTTTGGAAGTTATAGCCACAGCAATCAGAGAAGAAAATGAAATAAAAGGAATCCAAATCAGAAAAGAAGAAGTAAAGCTGTCACTGTTTGCAGATGACAAGATAGAGAATCCTAAAGATGTTACCAGAAAACTACTAGAGCTAATCAATGAATTTGGTAAAGTAGCAGGATATAAAATTAATGCACAGAAATCTCTGGCATTCCTATACACTAATGATGAACAATCTGAAAGTGAAATCAAGAAAACACTCCCATTTACCATTGCAACAAAAAGAATAAAATATCTAGCTATAAACCTACCTAAGTAGACAAAAGGACTCTAGGCAGCAAATTATAAGACACTGATGAAAGAAATTAAAGATGATACAAATAGATGGAGAGATATACCATGTTCTAAGATTGGAAGAATCAACATTGTGAAAATGACTCTACAACCCAAAGCAATCTACAGATTCAATGCAATCCCTATCAAACTACCACTGGCATTTTTCACAGAACTAGAACAAAAAAATTCACAAGTTTTATGGAAACACAAAATACCCCAAATAGCCAAAGCAATATTGAGATCAAAAAATGGAGCTGAAAGAATCAGGCTCCCTGGCTTCAGACTATACTACAAAGGTAGGGTAATCAAGACAGTATGGTACTGGCACAAAAACAGAAAGATAGATCAATGGAAAAGGATAGAAAGCCCAGAGATAAACCCACGCACATATGGTCACCTTATCTTTGATAAAGGAGGCAGGAATACACAGTGGAGAAAGGACAGCCCCTTCAATAAGTGGTACTGGGAAAACTGGACATATATATGTAAAAGTATGAGATTCGATCACTCCCTAACCCCATATACAAAAATAAGCTCAAAATGGATTAAAGACCTAAATGTAAGGTCAGAAACTATCAAACTCTTAGAGGAAAGCATAGGCAGAACACTCTATGACATAATTCATAGCACTCTCCTTTTTGACCCACCTCGTAGAGAATTTGAAATAAAAACAAAAATTAGCAAATGGGACCTAATGAAACTTCAAAGCTTTTGCACAGCAAAGGAAACCATAAACAAGACCAAAAGATAACCCTCAGAATGGGAGAATATATTTGCAAATGAAACAACTGATAAAGGATTAATCTCCAAAATTTATAAGCAGCTCATGCAGCTCAATAACGACAACAACAACAAAAAACCCACCCAGTCCAAAATTGGGCAGAAGACCTAAATAGACATTTCTCCAAAGAAGATATACAGACTGCCAAGAAACACATGAAAGAATGTTCAACATCATTAATCATTAGAGAAATGCAAATCAAAAGTACAATGTGATATCATCTAACACCATTCAGAATGGCCATCATCAAAAAATCTAGAAACAATAGATTCTGGAGAGGGTGTGGAGGAAAGGGACCACTCTTGCACTGCTGGTCGTAATGTGAATTGGTACAGCCACTATGGAGAACAGTATCGAGGTTCCTTAAAAAACTAGAAATAGAACTGCCATATGACCCAGCCATCCCACTACTGGGCATATACTCTGGGAAAACCATAAATCAAAAATAGTCATGTACCAAAATGTACATTGCCGCTCTATTTACAATAGCCCAGAGCTGGAAACAACCTAAGTGTCCATCATCGGATGAATGGATAAAGAAGATGTGGCACATATATACAATGGAATATTATTCAGCCATAAAAAGAAACGAAATGGAGCTATTTGTAATGAGGTGGATGGACCTAGAGTCTGTCATACAGAGTGAAGTAAGTCAAAAAGAGAAAGACAAATACCATATGCTAACACATATGTATGGAATTTAAGAAAAAAATGTAATGAAGAACCTAGGAGTAAGACATGAATAAAGACACAGACCTACTAGAGAATGGACTTAAGGATATGGGCATGGGGAACGGTAAGCTGTGACAAATCGCAAGAGTGGCATGGACATATATACACTACCAAATGTAAAATAGATAGCTCCTGGGAAGCAGCTGCATAGCACAGGGAGATCAGCTCGGTGCTTTGTGACCACCTAGAGGGGTGGGATAGGGACGGTGGAAGGGAGGGAGATGCAAGAGGGAAGAGATATGGGAATATATGTATATGTATAACTGATTCATTTTATTATAAAGCAGAAACTAACACACCATTGTAAAGCAATTATACTCCAATAAAGATGTAAAAAAAATAAAGAAATTGAATGTGTGATTAAAATACTCCCAATAAGCAATAGTCTAGGACCAGATGGCTTCACAGGCAAATTCTGTCAAACATTTAGAGAGGAGTTAACACCTACCCTTCTGAATCTCTTCCAAAAGCTGCAGAGGGTGGAACACTCCCAAACTCATTCTACGAGTCCACCATCACCCTGATAGCAAAACCAGACAAATATATCACAAAAAAAGAATATTATAGGCCAATATTTCTAATGAATGTAGATCCAAAAATCCTCAATGAAATACTTCTAAACCAAATCCAACAATACATTAAAAGGATCATGCACCCTGGTCAAGTGGGATTTATCCCATAGATGCAAGTATTCTTTAATATATGCAAATAAATCAATGTGATACACCACATTAACAAATTGATGAATAAAAACCATATGAACACTCATTTAAGTGTTAGTGTGTCCCAGGCCCTGCTTTTAGGTTTTGCATATATTAATTTACTTTACCTTCACAACTTAATGAGGTAGGTACTATTATTACTTTCATTTTACAGATGAGAAAACTGAGGTATAAGTAGTACACCCAAGGTTATAAATGGAAAAGCTGTGATTCAAATTGGGACAGTTTAGATAAAAAAATAACTTCATGCTCTTCTTCCTTTGGTTGTGCTTCTCTTAGCATTCTGGCTCTTGTTTCTGATCATAACAGGATCTTTTGCTGAGCGTCCTCAAACTTGAGCATTTGGCAATGTGAACATAGGTTTGGTAGTAACTCTATCATATCCATTTTAAAAGTATTTTTGAACTTTTCAACAAAGTAACTTTTTATATTCACACACACACACGTTTGTCAACAGACATGTACTTACATATAGCTGAAAACAAAATAACATTCTGCAGCAGCTAGTTTAGGAATGTTCAACAAATATACTTTCAAGTTTTAATGGCATCTGAACTTCCTTAACTTTTTAGTTACCTTGCCTGGGCTAATGTATGGGCATTACCCCAGTGTTATTTGCTTAGTCATAGAAAAGATTGTTTCACTGCAAAAGCATCAGAATGTATAATATCTGGAATAAACCATGGAAGCTAGTGTGTCAAAATTCCTTTCTTTTCTCTTTTTAACATCTTTATTGGAGTATAATTGCTTTACAATGTTGTGTTTGTTTCTGCTGTATAACAAAGTGAGCCAGCTGTATATATACATATATCCCCATACACTCTCCCTCTTGCATCTCTCTCCCACCATCCCTATCCCACCCTCTAGGTGGTCACAAAGCACCAAGCTGCTCTCCCTGTGCTATGAGGCTGCTTCCCACTAGCTATCTATTTTACATGTGGCAGTGTATATATGTCAATGCTACTCTCTCACTTCATCCAAGCTTACAAGTTATTTTGCAGCTATGGTGATACTAAGAGATGGTATGGACTCCTTGAATGCCAGTTTCCTCATTTTTCTTCCCAGCAGAATAATTTGTCTTCTATTTCTGTTCATGTGATGTTTTACTTACACTTGTATAAAATATTTATCAAGCTTAGTCAAAATTATTTTTGCTTTCTCTGACTACATTTTGGATTTTTTTAGGTCTTTATGTTTTTTTTAAAAAATATCTTTTAACTCCAATGATCTCTAAGTATCTGGCTGATAATATGCACTAACTTAAATTCAGTCATTTATTTGTTGAAGTGTAATATATTTTTCTGCACACTTTCCTCTGAGAAAATGATAACATCAGCTGCCAAGGATTTATTATAATAGCACCTCATATTTATATAGCATAATATGTATGGTACTGTTTGTTCACCTATGTTTTCACTTGGTTCTTCCAATAAATCTAATAATTAAAAAAAGAAAAAAACATACAATCCCACAAATTATTGTGGAATTTGGAAGGCCACCTTGGAAGATAAAAATCCAAATTCAGTATTTTTTAGTACAATTACAGGCCTAGACCACGTCCAGTGACAAATCTGCCGGCCAGTGCAAGACACGTATAGTACTATGAATCAAGGCAATGAATATCTTAAGTGCATTAAACATTTGAATATATTTCAAAGGATCTATGAATAGTTTCAAACTTTGTTTTGGCATAAGGGATATAATTGTTAGAGTGCCAATTAATACCCATGTTTTATGTCACTTGATATACTTTTATTCATTCAACAAGAATAGCCATACAAGTAAGTGCATGATGATGAATATATGTATGTGTTCAGGTAATGCAAAAGAGTTTGATGTGACTGAAGTCTTAATTACTGTTTGTGGCAATGATGGGCTGTGAAGAGTCAGGAAATGAGGCTGAAAAGGAATTCTAAAGACTTGTTTAATATTCTTTATAATATACTAAGTAATTTAGATTTGATTCTATAAACAAGAAGACCAATTAAAGTTTTCAGGTAAGGGAGTCATATCTTTCAGATTCTAGAAATCTAAATCTGATAGGATTACACAATAAAAAAATGAAAGTTGTAGTGAAGAGATAAACATTGATTTGAGGGCTACTTTTGAAGTAGAATTGATGGAACTTGTTGAATAACATGCATAGAGGTGAGAAGAGAGAGGATTTGAGGATGAATAAAGCTCATAGCTTGGGCCACTAGAAGAAAAAAATAACATTAGTAGATATATAGAAAGAGGATTAGAAACATCATGTAAGGCTGCAATAGATTCCCATAACATTCAGATGGAAGGCTACTCATGCTAGTACTGACCTAACATCACCATTTTTGTTATATTGTGGAAGGAGCAATTAGGTGCCATTATCATAGCCAATTAAGGATAGTTGAATAACCAAGTCACAATTCTAGTTAATTTTACTATTTGAAATAAGGCACAAGATTGTACAATAGAAAAAAATAAAAATGCAAAACCAAACATTGGGATTATCATTCCTATAACTCATTAAATTCTTGCAATTAGTATTAAGTCTGTTTCCTCACTTCTCTGCATATTGAAAAGTCTATGATAAGAAAACCTTAATTAGTGGAACAAATTACCTTTACTTGGTTAATCATGCATTGCTTATCAACCCTGTGCACTAGTTGATAAAACAAGAGAGACTTACTCTTGCTTCAAAACAAAAAATTCTGACAGCAATTCAAGTATAATTAATGAATTATTATACTCATTTGAACCATATGAATCTGTCAATTTTTGACTGCTTTTGACCTACAAAAATAGCGTTCATATAATTCAACCTAATTGTTATCAGTGACCTACTTAAATTCTTACTGTGGTAGATATAATATGTACTTGGATTTCTAGTGATACTATGTATCTTTAAAAATAGGTCGTCTTGATTAAACAACTGACAGACATCTGTTTTACTGCTGATCAGATTGCAAGTTCTGATATTTATCAGACTTTTCCAATGGCCTACTTTATTTTCGTTTTGAAAATATTATGCAAACCATCAGCAATCATTCAAAATGTACAGAACGAAAATGACTAAGCAGCTAGCAAAACCACCAATTTCAGTAGTATATTGTTACGTAGCACTTCTAGAGGATTTGTCAGTATAAAAACTCAAAAGGGTCATGATTTCTACTTTTACTAAGTGTTCACTGATATTTGGTTCTTAATAAAGATGAGAAGGCAACACAGATTTTCAATATTTTTGGACTCAATTTTATGCTTCATTTGTGTTTTATGTTTGTTTTACCACAACAAAGTTTATTCTGATGTTATAGAAAAATGCATTAAAACTTTTATTTTTCTTTTTATACTAGAAAGTAAATGTTAGAAAATAGATTCTCAAAGAAAAAGGTATTCAGAGACACAATTTGGGTCAGAAGAATAACAATAGTATTTAAGAAAAGCAGATAATGCTTTCTTAATGACCGCTATATTTGCTTTACTTTAAGAAACTTAAGACAATTACCATATGATATCCCTTATTTGTGGAATCTAAAAGAATGGTACAAATGAACTCTTTTGCAGAACAGAAATGGAGCCACAGATGTGGAGAACAAACTTGTGGTTACCAGGGGAGAAAGAGGGGGAGGGATAGACTGGGAGATTGGGATTGACATATACATACTACTATATATAAGATAGATAACTAATAAGAACCTACTGTATGGTACAGGGAACTCTACTCAATACTCTGTAATGACCTATATGGGAAAATAATCTAAAAAGAATGGATGTCTGTGTATGTATAGCTGGTTCAATTTGCTGTACAGCAGAAACTGACACAATGTTGTAAATCAACTATTACTCCAATAAAAGTTAATTTAAAAAAGAAACTTTTAGTTTTAAAGTTTATTGTTGCTTAATTACAGCATTAATGGAAGAAAAAAACACCATATTAAATGCATCCATATATGCATGCATTCTTATTCCAGAAACATTGATATGTGAAAAAGCATGGATCTTAGAATCAAAGAAATATGGTGTTCTTTATGGCCCAGTTAGAAATTTTTCCCAGAAGTTCACAGGAATGAGAAACACTGATGTACAACAAGCAACCAGTAGGAGAAGACAAAATGGAGAAGCTATAATGAAAAAGATAGGATATCCTTTCTTTGCTATAATTTATAACACTGGCATTGGAGAAGTGCAAAACAGTTTTCTTTTTTTTTTTTTTGCTAGCTATTTTCACTCCACCCACATACACATCTTTTCATATGTGATATTGCTATGCTTCACATGCACCTCGAGAAAAAGAAGTTTAGCTTATCATGATGTGTGTAGCATAGGGAATAATTTCAAAATGAGTTATTTTATATGTATGAAGAAATAATTCTATTTTCTAGCTCCCGTAAGGATAAAGGCTGCTTATATATGCAATATATGCTTATGTATGCAATACCTCACAGGGCCTGAGTCTGGATTTAGATTTATGTTATAAAGGGTCCAAGTGGATGGTTATTTTCCTATCACAGCATAATGCTTATATATATTCACCCACACATATGCATTTAATAGGCTTTATTTTATATAGCAGTTTTAGATTTACAGAAGTTTTGAGCAGAAAGTACAAAGAGTTCCCATATCCCTTGCTCTCTGAACAGACTTTTCCCTATTATTAATATATTGCATTAATGTGGTAAAATGGTTGAAACAATGTTTTTAATAGACTTTACTTTTTAGAGGAGTTTTAGGTTCATGGCAAAATTGAGCATAAAGAGTGTTCCCCTATACCCCCTACCCCCACACATAAAGTTTTCCTCACTATCAACATCTAATTCCAGAGTAGTACTTTGAACAATGTAGGGCTTAGGGACATCAACACCCTGCACGGTCAAAAATCTAAGTGTAGCTTTAGACTCCTCTGAAACTTAACTACTAGTAGCCTACTGTTGGCCAGAAACCTTACTAATAACATAAATAGCCAATTAACATATATTTTGTATGTTTATGTGTATTATATACAGTATTCTTACAATAAAGTAAGCTAGAGAAAAGTAAAGGTTATTAAGAAAATCATAAGGAAGAGAAAATATATTTATAGTGCTGTACTGTATTTATTGATACCATAAGTTTACATCATCTGTTTACAAGATGAATTGTCTGTCTTGTCAGTACCCACATCAATATTGTCTCATATGATACAAAACTCTTTAATATGATATGTATTATTAACACTAGATATCAAAATGAAAAGATAATGTGAAAAGTAAATTCATATTTATTTACAGATATAATGAGTTATGCATTGATAACAAAGAAGCAGCAATATGATTGCTCCATAGTAGCCTAGTGTAATATATATGATTGCTTCACAATAGCCTAGCCTGTACACTAATGATGAATCATTATAAAATTTTTATGACATACAGTATTATACTCATATTCATAATATAATGGAAATATGATTATATAGTTTTAAAACTCAACTTACCTGGGATGATAGGTTGATATGTAGTTTCTCCAATTATATAAGAGTACAGTTGCTTTACAACGTTGTATTCTTTTCTTGCTGTACAGCAAAGTGAATCAGTCATACGTATATATGTATCCACTCTTTTTTAGATTTCCTTCCCATTTAGGTCACCACAGAGCATTGAGTAGAGTTCCCTGTGCTATACAGTAGTTTTGAAAGCAGTGTTGTAAAACAGTAAGAAAACTAACATGGTGTTAATTTTACATTAAATAGAACTCACCTTATGCTTATGTAAGGATAGACTATCCACTTCAATACAAGTCTTCTACATGATGTTCCACACTATGAATACTTAGGCCATGATGATGATGATGATGAAACAAAAATGTCTCATCCAGTTCTTGTCGTACAATTATTAGATTTTCACTTGAAGACTCACACATACACAACAGATAAGTTATTAACAGTACAGCACAATGATTAGTTACTATTCATTAGGTGGGTGTGGATCATCATAAAGGTCTTTATCCTCTTCATCTCCACATTGAGTAGGCTAAGGAGGAGGGAGAGGAGGGGTTTGCCTTGCTGTCTCAGAAGTGGCAAAGGTGGAACAGTTGGAGGAGAAGGAAGGGAGGCAGAAGAGACAGGCATACGTGGTGAAACTTTACAGAAACACATTGTAATTTCTCTCTGACTTTTGCTTTTTTATTTCTCTAAAACTGTTTCTATATGGTACTGATCCTTCTTCCACTATTTGTTGCTAAAGCAGTTTCAGTGACCATATCATAGAAGGATCCATGTCCTAAAAGAAGTCAAAAGCAGTCTTGAATATTTGGAACCCTTCTGCCAGATTGTCTACATCAGTATTTTTTCTGGCACTACTTTTTCTAAGTCTTCTTCCTCATTGTCTGGCACTGGTTCAGAAGCACTCATCCTAATCAACTAGTCTTCTTTTAATTCTTCTGGTGTGCTGTCAACTGGTTCTTTTTAAATTAATTTTTATTTAAGTATAGTTGACTTAAAATGTTTTGTTAGTTTCTGCTGTACAGCAAAGTGGATCAATTATACGTATACATATATCCACTCTTTTTTAGATTCTATTCCC
This sequence comes from Orcinus orca, assembly GCF_937001465.1. NCBI lineage: Eukaryota > Metazoa > Chordata > Mammalia > Artiodactyla > Delphinidae > Orcinus > Orcinus orca. Next base: position 77,020,298 of record NC_064580.1, read on the forward strand.
TATAGGTCATTACAGAGTATTGAGTTTCTTGTGCTGTACAGTAGGTCCTTATTAGTTATCTATTTTATATATAGTAGTATGTACATGTCAATACCAATCTCCCAATTTATCCCTCCCCCCATTTCCCCCTTGTTAAAGATAAGTTTGTTTTCTATATCTGTGACTATATTTCTGTTTTGTAAATAAGTTCATTTGTACCATTTTTTTTTGATTCCACATATAAGCAATATCATATGATATTTGCCTTTCTCTGTTTGACTTACTTCACTCAGTATGACAATCTCCAGCAATTCAACGTTTTCCTTGTAACATTATGACTGTTCTATTGTTCTTATGGGCAATTCCAGCATCATTAGTGGCACTTCATATGGCTTGCATCATGTTATTCAAGGCTTACAGTATTACACAAAACACAATGAGTATTGCAATAAACACAATGAAAAATACGTGAGAACCATAAGAGATCACTTTTTACTGTAAATGACAATTTACTGGAGAGTTGAACTACTCATGGGAGATGATTAATATGACATGATTTTAGCAGATATTTGAAACACTTGAGCCACTGCAATGGCAACAGGAGGTGACTAAAAAATTATTAAAGTAGTACAGTATATACTAGAGTTAATTTTATGCAATTATAGTTTAAGACTACATATTTACATTTGTTTACATTTCTCTCCACTGGGTGGTGACATGTACAATCTGCATTTATATGCCTAAATTTTTTTAACATCTTTATTGGAGTATAATTGCTTTACAATGGTGTATTAGTTTCTGCTTTATAACAAAGTGAATCAGTTACATATATACATATGTTCCCATATCTCTTCCTGCTTGCATCACCCTCCCTCCAACCCTCCCTATGCCACCCCTCTAGGTGGTCACAAAACACCGAGCTGATCTCCCTGTGCTATGCAGCTGCTTCCCACTAGCTATATATTTTACGTTTGGTAGTGTATATAGGTCCATATGATTTTCGCACTTTGTCACAGCTTACCCTTCCCCTTCCCCATATCCTCAAGTGCATTCTCTAGTAGGTCTGTGACTTTATTACCGTCATAACCCTAGGTCCTCCTTTTTTCCCCCTTAGATTCCATATATAAATGTTAGCATATGGTATTTGTTTTTCTCTTTCTGACTTACTTCACTCTGTATAGCAGACTCTAGGTCCATCCACCTCATTACAAATAGCTCAATTTCATTTCTTTTTATGGCTGAGTAATATTCCATTGTATATATATGTCACAACTTCTTTATCCATTCATCTGTTGATGGACACGTAGGTTGCTTCCATGTCCTGGCTATTGTAAATAGAGCTGAAATGAACATTTTGGTACCTGACACTTTTTGAATTATGATTTTCTCAGGGTATATGCCCAGTAGTGGGATTGCTGGTTCATATGGTAGTTCTATTTGTAGTTTTCTAAGGAACCTCCATACTGTTCTCCATAGTGGCTGTATCAATTTACATTCCCACCAACAGTGCAAGAGTGTTCCCTTTTCTCAACACTCTCTCCAGCATTTATTGTTTCTAGATTTTTTGATGACGGCCATTCTGACCAGTGTGAGAAGATATCTCATTGTAGTTTTGATTTTCATTTCTCTAATGATTAATGATGTTGAGCATTCTTTCATGTGTTTGTTGGCAATCTGTATATCTTCTTTGGATAAATATCTATTTAGCTCTTCTGCCCATCTTTAGATTGGGTTGTATGTTTTCTTGATATTGAGCTGCATGACCTGTTTCTAAATTTTGGAGATTAATCCTTTGTCAGTTGCTTCATTTGCAAATATTTTCTCCCATTCTGAGGGTTGTCTTTTGGTCTTGTTTATGGTTTCCTTTGCAGTGCAAAAGGTTTTAACTTTGATTAGGTCCCATTTGTTTATTTTTTTTGTTTCCATTTCTCTAGGAGGTGGGTCAAAATGGATCTTGCTGTGATTTATGTCATAGAGTGTTCTGCCTATGTTTTCCTCTAAGAGTTTGATTGTGTCTGGCCTTACATTTAGGTCTTTAATCCATTTTGATATTATTTTTCTGTATGGTGTTAGGGAGTGTTCTAATTTCATATTTTATATGTTCCTGACCAGTTTTCCCAGCACCACTTATTGAAGAGGCTGTCTTTTCTCCACTGTTTATTCTTGCCTCCTTTATCAAAGATAAGGTGACCATATGTGTGTGGGTTTATCTCTGGGCTTTCTATCCTATTCCATTGATCTATATTTCTGTGTTTGTGCCAGTACTATACTGTCTTGATTACTGTAGCTCTGTAGTATAGTATGAAGTCAGGGACCCTGATTATTCCACCTCCATTTTTCGTTCTCAAGATTGCTTTGTGTATTCGGGGTATTTTGTGGTTCCATACAAATAGTGAATTTTTTTTTCTACCTCTGGGAAAACAGCCAGAGGTAGTTTGATAGGTATTGCATTGAATCAGTAGATTGCTTTGGGTAGTAGAGTCATTTTCACAATGTTGATTCTTCCAATCCAAGAATATGGTATATCTCTCCATCTAATTGTAATATTTTTAATTTATTTCATCAGTGTCTTATAATTTCTGCATACAGGTCTTTTGTCTCCTTAGGTAGTTTTATTTCTAGATATTTTATTCTTTTTGTTGCAATCATAAATGGGAGTCTTTTCTTAATTTCAAATTCATATTCTTCATCATTAGTGTATAGGAATGCCGGATATTTCTGTGCATTAATTTTATATCCTGCATCTTTACCAAATTCATTGAATAGCTCTAGTAGTTTTCTGGTGGCATTTTTTTAGGATTCTCTATGTATAGTATCATGTAATCTGCAAACAGTGACAGCTTTACTTCTTCTTTTCTGATTTGGATTACTTTTATTTCTTTTTCTTCTCTGAAAACTTCCAAAACTATGTTGAATAAAAGTGGTGAGCCTGAGCAACATTGTCTTGTTCCTGATCTTAGTGGAAATGATTTCAGTTTTTCACCATTGAGGACAATATTGGCTGTGGGTTTGTCATATATGGCCTTTATTATGTTGAGGAAAGTTCCCTCTATGCCTACTTTCTACAGGGTTTTTATCATAAATCGGTGTTGAATTTTGTCGAAAGACTTCTCTGCATCAATTGAGATGATCATATGGATTTTCTCTTCCAATTTGTTACTATAGTGTATCACATTGATTGATTTGTGCATATTGAGGAATCCTTGCATTTCTGAGATAAACCCCACTTGATCATAATGTATGATCCTTTTAATGTGCTGTTGGATTCTGTTTGATAGCATTTTGTTGAGGATTTTTGCATCTATATTCATCAGTGATATTGGCCTGTAGTTTTCTTTCTTTGTGACATCTTTGTCTGGTTTTGGTATCAAGGTGATGGTGGCCTCGTAGAATGAGTTTGGGAGTGTTCCTCCTTCTGTTATTTTGGAAGAGTTTGAGACGGATAGGTGTTAGCTCTTCTCTAAATGTTTGATAGAATTCCCCTGTGAAGACATGTGGTCCTGTTCTTTTGTTTGTTGGAAGATTTTCAATCACAGTTTCAATTTCAGTGCTTGTGGTTGGTCTGTTCATATTTTCTATTTCTCCTGGTTCATTCTCAGAAGGTTGTGCTTTTCTAAGAATTTGTCCATTTCTTCCAGATTGTCCATTTTATTGGCATAGAGTTGCTTGTAGTATTCTCTCATGATCCTTTGTATTTCTGCAGTGTCAGTTGTTACTTCTCCTTTTTCATTTCTAATTCTATTGTTCTGAGTCTTCTCCCTTTTTTTCTGGATAAGTCTGGCTAAGGGTTTATGAATTTTGCTTATCTTCTCAAAGAACTTGCTTTTAGTTTTATTGATCTTGGTTATTGTTTCATTCACTTCTTTTTCATTTATTTCTGATCTGATCTTTATGATTTCTTTCCTTCTGCTAACTTTGGCAGTTTTTTTTGTTTTTCTTTCTCTAATTGTTTAGGTGTAAGTTTAAGTTTTTTATTTGGGATGTTTCTTGTTACTTAAAGTAGGATTGTATTGCTCTAATCTTCCCTCATAGAACTGCTTTTGCTGCATCCCATAGGTTTTGGGTAGTCGTGTTTTCGTTGTCATTTGTTTGTAGGTGTTTTTTTCATTTCTTCAGTGATCACTGGGTTATTAAATAGTCTATTGTTTAGCCTCCGTGAGTTTGTATTTTTTACAGAGTTTTTCCTGTAATTGATATCTAGTCTCATAGCATTGTGGTCAGAAAATATACTTGATACGATTTCAATTTTCCTAAATTTACCAAAGCTTGATGTGTGACCCAAGATATTATCTAGCCTGGAGAATGTTCCATGAGAACTTGAGAAGAATGTATATTCTGTTGTTTTTGGATGGGATGTCCTATAAATATCAATTAAGTCCATCTTGTTTAATGTATCCGTTAAAGCTCTGTTTCCTTATTTATTTTAATTTTGGGTGATCTGTCCATTGGTGAAAGTGAGTTGTTAAGTGCCCTACCATGATTGTGTTACTGTTGATATCTCCTTTTATGGCTGTTAGCATTTCCCTTATGTATTGAGGTGTTCCTATGTTGGGTGCATATATATTTACAATTATTATATCTTCTTCTTAGATCAATCCGTTGATCATTATGTAGTGTACTTCTTTGTCTCTTCTAATAGTCTTTATTTTAAAGTGAATTTTGCTGATTTGAAAATTGCTACTTCAACGTTCTTTTTATTTCCATTTGCATGGAATATCCTTTTCCATCCCCTCACTTTCAGTCTGTATGTGTCCCTAGGTCTTAAGTGGGTCTCTTGTAGACAGCATATATCCACTTCTTGTTTTTGTATCCATTCAGCCAGTCTAAGTCTTTTGGTTGGAGCATCTAAGGCATTTACATTTAAGGTAATTATTGATATGCATGTTCTTATTACCATTTTCTTAATTGTTTTTGGTTTGTTATTGTAGGCCTTTTCCTTTTCTTGTGTTTCCTGCCTAGAGATGTTCCTTTAGCACTTGTTGTAAAGCTGGCTTGGTGGTGCTGAACTCTCTCAGCTTTTGCTTGTCTGTAAGGGCTTTAATTTCTCCATCAAATCTGAATGAGATCCTTGCTGGGTAGAGTAATCTTGGTTGCAGATTTTTCTGTTTCATCACTTTAAATATGTCCTGCCACTTCCTTCTGGGTTACTGAGTTTCTGCTGAGAGATCAGCTGTTAACCTTATGGGGATTGCCTTGTGTGTTATTTGTTGTTTTTCCCTTCCTGCTTTTAATATGTTTTCTTTGTATTTATTTTTTGATAGTTTGATTAATATATGTCTTGGTGTGTTTCTCCTTGGATTTATCCTGTAAGGGACTCTCTGTGCTTCCTTGACTTGATTAACTATTTCCTTTCCCATATTAGGGAAGTTTTCAACTATAATCTCTTCAAATATTTTCTCATTCCCTTTCTTTTTCTCTTCTTCTTCTGGGAACCCTGTATTTCTCATGTTGGTGTGCTTAATGTTGCCTAGAGGTCTCTGAGACTGTCCTCAGTTGTTTTCATTCCTTTTTCTTTATTCTGCTCTGTAGTAGCTATTTCCACTCTTTTACCTTCCAGGTCACTTATCCGTTCTTCTCCGTCTGTTATTCTGCTATTGATCCCTTCTAGAGAATCTGTAATTTCATTTTTTGTGTTGTTCATCATTGTTTGTTTGCTCTTTCATTCTACTGGGTCCTTGTTAAATGTTTCTTGTATTTTCTGTATTCTATTTCCAAGATTTTGGATCGTCTGTACTATCATTATTCTGAATACTTTTTCAGGTAGACTGCCTATTTCTTCTTCATTTGTTAGGTCTGGTGGGTTTTTACCTTTCTCCTTCATGTGCTGTGTGTTCCTGTGTCTTCTCATTTTGCATAACTTACTGTGTTTGGGGTCTTTTTTTTGCAGGCTGCAGGTTTGCAGTTCCCCTTTTTTTTTTTTTTTTTTTTTGGTGTCTGTCCCTAGTGGCTAAGATTGGTTCAGTGGGTTATGTAGTCTTCCTGTTGTAGGTGTCTAGTGCCTGTTTTCTGGTGGATGAGGATGGATCTTGTCTTTTTGTTGGGAAAGTCCACATCTGGTGGTGTGTTTTGGGGTGTCTGTGGCCTTATTATGATTTTAGGCAGCCTTACTGCTAATGGATGGGTTTGTGTTCCTCTCTTGCTAGTTGTTTGACATAGGGTTTCCAGTACAGTAGCTTGCTGGTCATTGAATGAAGCTGGGTCTTGGCATTGAGATGGAGATCTCTGGGAGATTTTTGCCATTTGATATTACGTGGAGCTGGGAGGTCTCTTGTAGACCAGTGTCCTGAAGTTGGCTCTCCTACCTCAGAGGCACAGCACTGACTCCTGGCTGGAGCATCAAGAGCCTTTCATCCACTCGGCTCAGAATAAAAGTGAGAAAAAATAGAAAGAAAGAAAGAAAGAAAGAAACAAAGAAAGAAAGAAACAAAGAAACAAAGAAGATAACATAAAATAAAATAAAGTTATTAAAATAAAAATTAATTATTATGAAAAAAATTTTTTAAAGTAAAAAAGAAACAAACAAAAAAAAAACCCAGACAGATATAACCTTGGGACAAATGGTAAAAGCAAAGCTATACAGACAAAATCACACACAGAAGCATACACATACACACTCACAAAAAGTGAAAAAGGGGAAAAATATATATCTTTGCTCCCAAAGTTCACCTCCTCAGTTTGGGATGTTTCGTTGTCTATTCAGGTATTCCACTGATGCAGGGTACATAAAGTTGTTTGTGGCGATTTAATCCACTGCTCCTAAATCTGCTGGGAGAAATTTCTGTTTCTCTTCTTTGTTTTCACAGCTCCCGGTGTTCAGCTTTGGATTTGCACCCGCCTCTGTGCATAGGTCGCTTGAAGCCATCGGTTTTTCTCTCAGACAGGAAGGGATTAAAGGAGCAGTTGACTCGGGGGCTCTGGCTCACTCAGGCCGGGGAGAGGGAGGGGCATGGATGTGTGTTGAGCCTGTGGCGGCAGAGGCCGGCACTATGTTGCAACAGCCTCAGGCGCACCATGTGTTCTCCCAGGCAAGTTGTCCCTGGATTACGGGACCCTGGCACTGAAGGGCTGCACAGGCTTCAGGGATGGGCATTGTGGATAGTGACCTGTGCTTGCACATAGGCTTCTTGGTGGTGGCAGCAGCAGCCTTAGCGTCCCATACCCATTTCTGGGGTCCACACTGATAGCCACAGCTCACGCCCATCTGTGGAGCTCCTATAAGCAGTGCTCTTAATCCCCTCTCCTCGTGCACCAGGAGACAAAGAGGGAAGAAAAAGTCTCTTGCCTCTTCAGCAGGTCCAGACATTTTCCTGGACCCCTTCCCAGTTAGCTGTGGAGCACTAGCCCACTTTAGTCTGTGTTCACACAGCCAGCTCAAGTCCTCTCCCTGGGATCTAACCTCTGAAGCCCGAGCCTAAGCTCCTAGCCCCCACCTGCCCTGGCGGGTGAGCAGGCCAACCTCTTGGGCTGGTGAGTGCCGGTTGGCACAGTTTCGCTGTGCAGGAGTCTCTCCCATTTGCCCTCCACACCGCTGTTTCTGCGCTCTCCTCCATGGCTCCAAAGCTCCCCCCCTCCGCCACTCACAGTCTCTGCTTGCAAAGGGGCTTCCTAGTGTGTGGAAACCTTTCCTCCTTCACAGCTCTCTCTCACTGGTGCAGGTCCTGTCCCTATTCTTTTGTCTCTGTTTTTTCTTTTTTCTTTTGCCCTACCTAGGTACATGGGGGAGTTTCTTGCCTTTTTGAGGTCTGAGGTCTTCTGCCAGTGTTCAGTGGATGTCCTGTAGGAGTTCTTCCACATGTAGATGTATTTCTTATGTATTTGTGGGGAGGAAGGTGATCTCTGTGTCTTACTCTTCTGACATCTTGAAGCTCCTCCTATGTGCCTAAGATTTTGTCTATGTTTTCTTTTTATATTTTATAGTGTTTTTTTATACAATGTTTACATTTTATTTACAGTTATTACAAATTTTGGCTATATTCCCCATGTTGTACAATACATCCTTGTAGCCTAACTTACACCCAATAGTTTGTAACTCCCACTCCCCCACCCTTATGTTGCCCCTCTCACCCTCCCTACAGGTAACTGCTAGTTTGTTGTCTATATCTGTGTCTTATTTTTTTGTTATTTCACTGAGCATAATGCCTTCCAAGTCTATCCATGTTGCAGCAAATGGCAAAATTTTGTTCTTTTTAAATGCCAGGTAGTATTCCATTGTATATACATGCCACATCTTCTTTATCCATTTGTCTGTTGATATACACTTAGGTTGCTTCCATATCTTGGCAGTTGTAAATAATACTGCTATATACCTTGGGGTGCATGTATCTTTTCAAATTAGTGTTTCATTTTATTCTAATATAAACCCATGAGACCTAGCCACAGCAATCAGAGAAGAAAGGAAATAGATGGAATACATGTTGGAAAGATATAAGTAAAACTGCCACTGTTTGCAGATGACATGATACTATACATAGAAAATCCTAAAGTCACCACCAGAAAACTACTAGAGCTCATCAATGAATTCAGTAATGTTGCCAGATACAAAATAAATATACAGAAATCTGTTGCATTTGTATAAACTAACAACCAGGTATCAAAAAGAGAAATTAAAAAAAAAATAATCCATTTACCATTGCATCAAAAAGAATAATATACCTAGGAATAGACCTACCTAAGGAGGCAAAAGACCTGTAGTCAGAAAACTGTAAGTCACTTATGAAAGAGATTGAAAGAGACACAAACAGAAAGGTATACTGTGTTTTTGGATTGGAAGAATTAATATCATTAAAATGACCATACTACCCAAGGCAATCTAAAGATTCAATGCAACCCCTATCAAAATACCAATGGCAGTTTTCATAGAAGTAGAACAAATAACTTTAAAATTTATATGGAGATACAAAAAACCCTGAATAGCCAAAACAGTCTTGAGAAAGAATGGAGCTAAAGGATCATGCTCCCTGACTTTAGACTCTATTAGAAAGCTATATTAATCAAAACAGTATGGTGCTGGCACAAAAATTAACACATAGATCAATGGAATAAATAAATAAGCCCATGCACTTATGGTCAATTAATCTATGACAAAGGAGGCAAGAATATACAATGGAGAGAAGACAATCTCTTCAATAAGTGGTGTTGAGGAAACTGGACAGTTATATATAATAGAATGAAATTAGAATATTCTCTAACACCATATGAAAAAATAAAATCAAAAGACCTAAATGTAAGAACAGAGACTATAAAACTCCTAGAGGAAAACATAGGCAGAACACTCTGACATAAATCAGAGCACATCTATATCTTTTGATCAGGGCATTTAGTCCATCTACATTTAAAGTAATTATTGATACATATGTACATATTGCTGTTTAATTACTTGTTTTCTAGTTGTTTTTGCATTTATTCTCTCTTCATTTCTTCTTTTTTGTTTCTCCTATTGTGGATTGATGACTTCATTTTTTAGTAGCTTGGGTTCTTTTATTTTTGTTTTCTCTGAATCTATTGATTTGTGATTACTGTGGTGTTTATATATGTTGACCCATAATTATATCTATTTTATTTAAACTGATAGTCATTCTAAAAGTTCTACAATTTTTACTTCCCTCCCCCAATTTTTTTCATTTTTGATGTTATATTTTACATCTTCATCCTTATCCCTTTACTGTTTATTGTAGTTATAATTGCGTTTACAAACTTTTGTCTTTTAATCTAAATACATGCTGGCTTATTTAAGTGATCTTCAATCCTTACTATCCATTTGCCTTTTCTGTTGGGATTTTCCCTTTCCTATATATATATATATTTTCTTTTCCATTTTGAGAAGACTCTTCAACATTTCATTTAGGGAAGGTTTAGTATTGCTGAATTCTTTGCTTTTGCTTGTCTGAGAAATTCTTTATCTCTCCTTCTATTATAAATTATAATCTTGCAGGGTAGGTTATCCCAGGTTACACAGGTTTTTTCCTCACAGCACTTTGAATATATCATGCCACTCTCTTCTGGCCTGCAAAATTTCTATAGAGAAATCAGCCAATAGCCTATGGTAATTCTCCTTTATATAACTCTTTGTTTTTCTCTTGCTGCCTTTAGAATTATCTACTTATATTTAAATTTTGTTATTTTAATTATGATGTGTTTCAGTGTGGGTCTGTTTGAGTTCATTTTCTTTGGGACCCTCTGTGCTTCCCGTACCTTGCTATCTGTTTCCATCTTCAGATTTGGGAAGTTTTCATCCATAATTTCTTAAAATACATTTTCCATCCCCTTCTCTCTCTCTTCTCCTTCTACAACCCTTATAATGAGATTATTGGCATGCTTGATATTATCCCAGAGATCTCATGTAGTAGTTGTATTTTTTTCTTACTCTCTTCTGTTCTGATTGTGTGATTTTCATCCATTATTGTATGTTCCAGATCACTTATGTATTCTTCTGTGTCATTTTGTCTTCTCTTCATTGCTTCTAAAGTGTTTTTACCTCAGATATTGAATTATCTATTCTTTATTGTGTCTTTTTTATATTTTCTAGTTCCTTGTTAAAATGATATGTATTAGATCAATTCTATTGCTTAATTCTGTTAGCATTTTTGTTACCCATTTTTTGAATTCTTTATCTGGTAACTGTTTATTTCTGTTATTTCTGTTCCTTATTTTTTTCAGGGGTTTTCACATGCTCTTTCAATTGAGTAGTTCTGCATTTTCATTTTATTTACCTTTCTCTGTCTCTATGAATTTAGTTGAAACAGTTACCTTTATTCGTTTTGAAATGGTGTTCTTATGTGGGAGTGTCCCTATGCAGACTGTGTGTGCCCAATGCCATTTTTGGGATGGCTGGATTTGACGTGGACACCACTCACCTCTTTCCTCAGCATGTGCTGGCAGCTTTCATCTTGGTAGGGGGTGTGACTATTGATGGAGGAGCTAGAGTCTGTTATGTGTTTAAGGCTGGACTTCCTCTCTGCTCAGTGGCTGTCACTGCCCTTTCATGGGTGGGGTCTGCTCCCAAGTTGCTGGAGTGGAAGCCCTGAGGGTCAGGCTCAAGCTGGCTCTGTTCCCTTTAAATGTGTGTTTTCCCATTTCTCTACACTCGGAACTTTGTCCCAATGGAGGGAAGTGCTAAAGCAAGTGGGGCTCATGTACTTACAAAGGTCCAATGCTCTGTCTGTGTAGACGTCTTTGGCTTTGCAGCCCATGTTCACATATTTTTCCTTGTTGTGGCTGCCCCAGATCTAGTGCTAGACTGTGGTATAGAGTGAGTGGGGGGCAGGGAATTCATTTGGATTGGGCTGAGTATTGCAGCAAAGTGGTCATGGGAATTCTGGCAGCCACACTAACATCAGCAGTCTGGGCTACTTCTAGAGCACTGCTTGTACAAGGACCAATAATGGCCACTCCATTTGGGATATGCCCTGGGTCCCTGGGTTGCCTCTGCATCCCTAGATCGAGTCTTTTCCCAGGTCCTACATGTCCTACATCCAGTGCAAAGCTGTGGGGTGGAGTGAGTGGGACCATGGCATTCATTTGGCTAGGACTGGGGAACAAGCTGAGACAGTAGTCGCTAGCACAGACTTCTCTCTGCCCTGCCTAGGGGCAAGCCATCACCCATACACTCCTCAGGAGTGGAGTCTAGGCTTCTCCAGCCTTTCTATCTGCCCAAGAAGTTCACCAAACAGCCAAGTAGTCTTGTCTCCTATGTGTAGGATCCCAGGACTGAAATGCCCAGTCTGTAGGTCAGCCCACTCTCTCCCCAGGGCTAGTATCCCCTGCATTATTTCCCTTTTCCTTTGGGTCCTCTCCCAGGGTCACAGATCCCATCTGATGCTTTTCTTTCCATCCTACTGGACTACGAATTGAGTGTATCTCTCTTACAGCCTTGTTTATACAGGATCCTTCTGCCAGCTCTAGTTAGTTTTCCATGAAAATTTTTCCACAAGTAGATGTATTTTTGATCTGTTCTTGGGGTAGTTGAGCTCCAAGACATCTTACTCTGCCATCTCGATCTCCCTCTTCAATATTTTCTAATTTCTGTTTTGATTTCTTCTATGCATCACTGGTTGTTCAAGAATGTGCTAATTTCAACATATTGTGAATTTTCCAGTTTTCCTACCAATATTGATTACTAGTTTCATTCCATAGTGATCAGAAAAGATATGTGGCATGATTTCAGTATTCTTAAATTGACTGAGGTTCATTTTGTAACATAATATGTAATCTATTATGGAGAATGTTCTATGTGCATTTTAGAAGAATGTGTATTCAGATGCTACTGGGTGGTGTATTCTCTATATATCCGTTAGTTCTAGTTGGTTTATAGTGTTATTCAAGTCTTCTGTTTCCTGTTGGTTTTCCATCTGGTTTTTCTATCAGTTATGGAAAGTAGAGTATTAATTTCTTTTACTATAATTTGGTAATTGTCTACTTTTCACTTTGCTTCTATCAATGATTCCTTCACATATTTGGGTGCTATGATGTTGTGTGCAAATTATGTTTTCATAATTTTTATGTCCTACAAGTGAATTTGCCCTTTTATTATTGTATAATATTGTTTTTTTTATCTTTTGTGAGAGTTTTTGTCCTAAAGTTTACTTTATCTGATAAAACTATGGTCACTCCTGCTTTCTTTTGGTTATCATTATCATATAATATCTTTTTCCATCCTTTCACTTTCAGCCTATGTGTGTCTTTAAATCTAAGGTATATCTCTTGTAAACCACATATAGTTAAATCTTGTCTATAGCATATAGTTCTATCCATTCAAACCACTTTATATCTTTAGAATGGGGAATTTAATCCATTTACATTTAAAGTAATCAGATAGAAAAGTATTATTGTCAGTGTGTTATTTTTTATGTATATCTTGTACTTATTTCATCTCTCCTTCCTCTCTCTCTTCCTTTGTGTTTCATTGAATTTTTTGCATTGACATGGTTTGGTTCCTTTCTTATTTACTTTTCTTTTTAAAATTGTTTCCAGTATTATTAAGAAATAATTGACATACACCACTGTACAAGTTTAAGGCATTCATAATGATGATACGATTTAATCAATTGTGAAATGATTACCACAAAAGGTTGAGCTAACATCTATCTTCTCATACATATACAATAAAATAAAAGAAAAGGAGAAAAAAACTCTCCTTGTGATGAGAGCTCCTAGGCTTTACTTTCTTAACAGTCCTGTATATTATACAGAAGTGTCAGTTATAGTCATCCTGTTGCACATTACATCCCTACTACTTGTATATCTTAAAACAAGAAGTTTGCATCTTTTTAACACCTTCCTCAAATTCTCCTTCTCTCCACTATCCACCTCTGGTAACCACAAGTTTGATCTCTTTTTATATGAGTTTGTATGTTTGTTTTTAGATTCCACATAAAAGTGAGATCATACAGTATTTGTCTTTCTCTGTCAGACATTTACTTTAGCATAATGCCTGCAAGGTTAATCTATGTTGTCACAAATGACAGGATTTCCTCATTTTTATGGCTAAATAATATTCCATATATATATAATATCTGTCAGACCTTACTTATTCATTCATCCATCAGTAGACACTTACTTTGTTTCCATGTCTTGGCTATTGTAAATAATGCTGCTATGAACGTGGGGGTGCAGATATCTTGTTAAGTTACTTTTTCACTTCCTTTGGATACATTCCCAGAAATGGAATTGCTGGATTACATGGAAGGTCATTTTTAATTGTTTGAGAATCTTTTATACCGTGTTTCATAGTGGTTATGCCAATTCAAAAACACACAAACAGTGCTTAAGGATTTCCTTTAGTCTATATCCATGACAGCATGTGTTATCTCTTATCTTTATTTTACTTAATTTTCATTGGAGTATAGTTGTTTTACAATGTTGTGTTAGTTTCTGCTGTACAGCAAAGTGAATCAGCTATATGTATACATATATCACCTATTTTTTGGATTTCCTTCCCATTTAGGCCACCACAGAGCATTAAGTAGAGTTCCATGTGCTATACAGTAGGTTCTCATTGGCTAACTATTTTATACATAGTAGTGTAAATATGTCAATTCTAATCTCCCAATTCACCCCAGCCACCTTTCTCCTCTTGGTACTCATACAACCTTTCTCTACATCTGTCTCTCTATTTCTGCTTTGCAAATATGTTCATATATATCATTTTTCTATATTCCACATATAAGCAAACTTAGATGATATCTGTTTTTCTCTTTCTGACTTACTTAAGTCTGTATGACAGTCTCTAGGTCCATCCACGTCTCTGCAAATGGCACAATTTTGTTCCTTCTTATGGCTGAGTAATATTCCATTGTATATATTTACCACATCTCCTTAATTCATTCATCTGTTGATGGACATTTAGGTTGCTTCCATGTCCTGTCTCTTGTAAATAGTGTTGCAATGAATACTGGGGTGCATGTATCTTTTGAATTATGGTTTCCTCCATCTATATGCCAAAGAGATTGCTGGGTCATATAGTAGCTCTATATTTACTTTTTAAAGGAACTTCCCTACTGTTCTCTATAGAGGCTGTAACAATTTACATTCCTACCAACAGTGTAAGAGGGTTCCCTTTTCTCCACACCCTCACCAGCATTTATTTTTTGTAGATTTTTTGATGAAGGACATTCTGACCAGTGTGAGGTGATACCTCACTGTAGTTTTGATTTGCATTTCTCTACGAATTAGTGATGTTGAGCATTTTTTCATGTGTCTGTTGACCATCTGTATGTCTTCTTTGAATAAATGTCTCTTTAGATCTTCTGCCCATTTTTTCATTTTTTTTTAAAAATTGAGCTGCATCAGCTGCTTGTATATTTTGGAGATTAATCCTTTGTTACTTGCTTCATTTGCAAATATTTTCTCCCATTCTGAGGGTTGTCTTTTGGTTTTGTTTATGGTTTCCTTTGCTGTCCAAAAGCTTTTAGGTTTAATTAGGTCCTATTTGTTAATTTTTGTTTTTATTTTCATTATGGTAGGAGGTGGGTCAAAAAAGATGTTTCTGTGCTTTATGTCAAAGAGTGTTCTGTCTATGTTTTCCTCTATGAGTTTTACTGTGTCTGGCTTTACTTTTATGTCTTTAATCCATTTTGAGTTAATTTTTGTGTGTGGTGTTAGGGAGTGTTCTAATTTCACTCTTTTACATGTAGCTGTCCAATTTTCCTAACACAACTTGTTGAAGAGACTGTCTTTTCTCCATTATATATTGCCTCTTTTGTCATAGATTGGGTGACCATAGGTGCCTGGGTTTATCACTGGGCTTTCTATCCTGTCCCACTGACCTATATTTCTGATTTTGTGCCAGTACCATTCTGTATTGATTACTGTAACTTTGTAGTATTGTCTGATGTCAGGGTGCTTGATTCCTCCAACTCCATTTTTTCCCTCAAGATTGCTTTTACTATTCAGGTTCTTTTGTGTTTCCATATAAATTGTAAAATATTTTGTTCTAGTTCTGTGAAAAATACCATTGGTAATTTGATAGGGATTGCATTGAATCTCTAGAATGCTTTGGGTAGTATAGTCATTTTCACAATATTCATTCTTCCAATGCAAGAACATGGTATATCTCTGCATCTGTTTGTGTCGTCTTTGATTTCCTTCATCAGTATCTTGTAGTTTTCTGAGTACAGGTCTTCTGCCTCCTTAAGTAGGTTTATTCCTAGGTATTTTATTCTTTTTGTTGCAATGGTAAATTGAATGGTTTCCTTAAATTCTATTTCTGTTCTTTCATTGTTAGTGTATAGAAATGCAAGAGATTTCTGTGTATTAAATTTGTATCCTGCATCTTTGCTAAATTAATTGATTAGCTCTAGTATTTTTCTGGTGGCATCTTTAGGATTTTCTATGTATTGTATCATGTCATCTGAGAACAGTGACAGTTTTACTGTTTCTTTTCCAGATTAGATTCCTCTTATTTCCTTTTCTTCTCTGATTCCTGGGCCTAGGACTTCCAAAACTACGTTGCATAAAAGTGGTAAGAATGGACATTTTTGTCTTGCTCCTGATCTTAGAGGAAATGTTTTCAGTTTTTCACAATTGAGAATGATGTGTTCTGTGGGTTTGTTGTATATAGCCTTAATTACATTGAGGTAGGTTCTCTCTACGCCCATTTTTTGGAGAGTTTTTATCATAAATGGGTGTGGAATTTTGTCCAAAGTTTTCTCTACATCTATTAAGATGACCATTTGGTTTTTATCCTTTAATTTGTTAAAATCATGCATCACTTTGATTGATTTGCATATATTGAAGAATCCTTGCATAGCTAGGATAAATCCCACTTGATTATGGTGTATATTCCTTTTAATGTGTTGTCGGATTCACTTTGCTGATATTTTGTTGAGGATATTGACATCTATATTCATCAGTAACATTGGCCTGTAGTTTTATATTTTTCTGATATCTTTGTCTGGTTTTGGTGTCAGGGTGATGGTGGCCTCAGAGAATGAGTTTGCAAGTGTTCCTCCCTCTGCACTTTTTTGAAAGAGTTTAAGAAGGATAGGTGTTAGTTCTTCTCTAAGTGTTTGATATTTTTCTGATACCTTTGTCTGGTTTTGGTGTCAGGGTGATGGTGGCCTCAGAGAATGAGTTTGGTAGTGTTCCTCCCTCTGCACTTTTTTGAAAGAGTTTAAGAAGGATAGGTATTAGTTCTTCTCTAAGTGTTTGATAGAGTTTGCCTGTGAAGACATCTGGTCCTGGACTTCTTTTTGTTGGAAGATTTTTAATCCCAGTTTCAACTTCATTGCTTGTGATTGATCTGTTTATATTTTCTCTTTCTTCCTGGTTCAGTTTGGAAGATTGTACTCTTCTCAGAACTTGTCCATTTCTTCCAAGCTGTCCACTTTATTGGCAATAGTTGATTGTACTACTCTCTTATGATCCTTTGTACTTCTGCAGTGTTAGTTGTATCTTCTCCTTTTTCATTACCAATTTTATTGATTTAATTCCTCTCCCTTTTTTTCTTGATGAGTCAGGCTAAGGCTCATCGATTTTGTTTATCTTCTCAAAGAGCCACCTTTTAGTTTCATTGATCTTTGCTATTGTTTTCTTTGTCTCTATTTCATTTATTTCAGCTTTGATCTTTATGATTACTTTCCTTCTACTAATTTTGGGTTTTGTTTGTTCTTCTTTCTCTGGTTGCATTAGGTGTAAGGTTAGGTTGTTTATTTCAGATTTTTCTTTTTCCTTGAAATGGGGATGGATTTCTATAAACTTCCTGTTTAGAACTGCTTTTGCTGCATATCATAGGTTTTGAGTCATCATTATCATTGTCATTGTTTTTAGGTATTTTTTTATTTCTTCTTTGACTTCTTCAGTGATAAATTGGTTATTTAGTAACATAGTGTTTAGCTTCCTTGTGCTTTTTTTAACAGTATTTCTTTTTCCTGTAATTGATTGCTAATATCATTGACTTGTGGTCAGAAAAGATGCTTGATATGATATCAATTTTCTTAAATTTACCAAGGCTTGATTTCTGACCCAAGATGTGATCTATCCTGGAGAATGTTCTGTGAGCACTTGAGAAGAAAATGTATCCTGCCGCTTTCAGATAGGATGTCCTATAAATATCATTTAAACCTTTCTGGTCTAATGTGTTATGTAAGGCTTGTGTTTCCTTATTAATTTTCTGTTACGATGAACTAACAATTGTTGTAAGTGGAGTGTTAAAGGCCTCGACTATTAATGTGTTACTGTTGATTCCTCTTTTACGGCTGTTAGTGTTTGTCTTATGTATTGAGGTGCTTCTATGTTGGGTGCATAAATACTTACAATTGTTATTTCATCTTCTTGGATTTTTCATTGATAATTATGTAGTGTCCTTCTTTGTCTCTTTTAACAGTCTTTATTTTAAAGTCTATTTTATCTGATATGATTTTTGCTACTCCAGCTTTCTTGTGATTTCCATTTGCATGGTATATCTTTGTCCATCCTCTCAATTTCAGACTGTGTCCCTAGGTCTGAGGTGGGTCTCTTTTAGGTATCACATATATGGGTCTTATTGTTATATCCATTCAGCCAGTCTATGTCTTTTGGTTCGAGCATTTAATCCATTTATATTTAAGGTGATTATCAGTATGTATGCCCCTATTGTCATTTTCTTAATTGTTTTGGATTTGTTTTGTAAAAGTCTTTTACTTCTCTTGTGTTTCCCGCCTAGAGAATTTCCTTTATCCTTTGTTGTAAAGCTGTTTTGGTGGTGCCATATTCTCTTAGGTTTTGTTTGTCTGTAAAACTTTTGAATTCTCCATCGAATCTGAATGACATCCTTTCTGGGGAGAGTAATCTTGGTTGTAGGTTTTTCCTTTTCATCCCTTTAAATAAATCATGCCACTTCCTTGTGACCTGCAGAATTTCTGCTGAAAAATCAGTTGATAACCTTATGAGGGTTCCCTTGTATGTTATTTGTTGCATTTCCCTTGCTGCTTTTAATATTTTTCTTTGTATTTAATTTTTTAAATTTGCTTAGTAAGTGTCTTGGCATGTTTCTCCTTGGGTTTATCCTGTATGGGACTCTCTGTACTTCCTGGAATTGGGTGACTATTTCCTTTCCCATGTTAGGGAAGTTTTCAACTATAATCTCTTCAAATATTTTCTCAGACACTTTCTCTTTCACTTCTTCTGGGACCCCTATAATTTGAATGTTGGTGCACTTAATGTAGTCCCAGATGTCTCTGAGTCTGTCCTCATTTCTTTTCATTCTTTTTAAAATTCTTAAAATTTTATTTATGTTTTAGCTGCAGCAGTTCTTGTTTGCAGTATGTGGCATCTTTGTTGAGGCATGCAGGATCTTTGGTTGCAGTGAGTGGGCTCTTTGTTGCAGCATGTTGTCTCTTCATTGCAGTGTGTGGTCTCTTGTGGAGCCCCAGTTTCTCTCTAGTTGTGGCATGCAGGTTTTCTCTTCTCTAGTGGCACGCAGGCTCCAGAGCATGTGGACTCTGTAGTTTCTGGCATGTGGGCTCTCTAGTTTTGGTGTCCAGGCTTAGTTGTCCTGAGGCATGTGGCATCTTATTTCTCTGACCAGTGATTGAACCCTGGTCTCCTGCATTGGAAGGTGGATTCCTTACCACTGGGCCACCAGGGAGGTCCCTCTTTTCATTTTTTTTTCTTTATTCTGCTTCCACCATTCTATCTTCCAGCGTTCTTACTCATTCTTCTGCCTCAGTTATTCTGCTGTTGATTCTTTCTAGTGTATTTTTCATTTCAGTTATCGTGTTGTTCATCACTCTTTGCTCTTTAGTCCTTCTAGGTCCTTGTTAAACATTTCTTGTATCTTCTCATTCTGTGCCTCCACTGTACTTCTGAGATCCTGGATCATCTTTACTATGATTAGTCTCAATTCTTTTTCAGGTAGATTACCTAGTTCCTCTTCATTTATTTGGTCTTCTCAGTTTTTACCTTGCTCCTTCATCTGTGAAAAATTTCTCTGTCATCTCATTTTGTCTAACTTACTATGTTTGTGATCTCCTGTCCATAGGCTGCAATGTCATAGCTTCTCTTGCTTCTGGTGCTTACACCCTGTTGGGTGAGTTTTGTCCATGTTCTTTTTAGGCTTCATGGTGGGAGGGACTGGTGCTGCACTCTGGTATGTGGAGCTGAGTCTTATCCCTTTGATGGACAGGGCTACGTCAGGTGGTGTGTTTTGGCGTGTTTGTGAGCCTAGTACTACTTTAGGCAGACTCTGCTGATGGGTGGGGCTGTGCACCTGTCTTGCTTGTTGTTTCGTGTGAGGTGTCTTACACTGGAGCCTGCAGGCAGGGGGGTGGAGCCAGGTCTTGGTGTCGAGATGGAGACGTCTGCGTAATCTCACACCAATTAACATTCCCTGGGCCTGGGAATTCTCTGTGGGTCCAGCCGCATTGACTTGTCACTCTTATCCCAGAGTCTCAGGCCCAACCACTGGCTGGGGAACCAAGACCCTGCAAACTACATGGCATTCCAGAAAAAAAATGAAGAAGAAGAAACCAAGAGACAAACAAAACTCAAGACAAAAGATAAAAGCAAAGCCAAGCAAACAAACAAATAAGCAAACAAAAGACTCCATTGGAATCTTGATACAGGCTACATTTAATCTGTGGATGGTTTTCAGTTGTTTCAACATTTTAACAATATTAACTCTTCCAATCCATGTTCAAAGGTTACTTTCTATTTATTTGTGTCTTCTTCCATTTCTTTTTACTATGCCTTGTAGTTTTCAGAGTAAAAATCTTTCAGTATTTAATTGAACTTATTTCTAAGTATTTCATTGTTTTTGATGGTATTGTAAATGGGATTAATTTCTTTATTACTTTTTCAAAAAATTTTGTTAGTGTATAGAAATGCTACTAATTTTTCATGTTAATTTTGTATCCTTCAACACTGCTGAATACATTGATTATATCTAAAAGATTCTCTAGGATTTTATATACATAAGCTCATGTCATCTGCAAATACAATTTTACTTCTTCCTTTCCAATTCTGATAACTTTTATTTCTTTTTCTTGCCTTATATAGTAGGACTACCAGTACTATATTGAATAGGAGTGGTGACAGTGGGCACTCCTGTCTGATTTTAAAGAAAAACTTTCAACCTTTCACTGTTGTGCATGATGTTAGGTGTGGGCTTCTCATTTATGACCTTGATTATGTTGAAATATGTTCCTTCTATGGGCTAAATTGTTATGAGTTTTTATTATGAATGGATGTTGAATTTTGTGAAATGTTTTTCTGCATCTATTGAGATGATTATATGATTCTTTTCTTTTATTCTATTAATGTGATATATCACATTGATTTGTGTACGTTGACCATACTGCATTCCAGGGATAAATCTCACTTGATCATGGTGAATGATCCTTTTAATGTGTTGCTGAATTAGGCTTGCTAGTATTTTGTTGAGAATATTTCCATCTATATTTATCAGATATTGTCCTGTAGTTTTTGTTTGTAGTAGTGTCCTTTTGTGGTTTTTGTACCAAGATAGTCTTGGCTTTGTAGAATGAGCTTGGGAGTGAAATATTTTGAGAAGGATTCGTGTTAATTCTTCTTTAAACGTTTTGTAAAATTCACCAGTGAAGCAATTCAGCCCTGGACTTTTCTAGCCTGAAAGATTTTTGATTACTGATTCAATCTCTTTACTGGTAATTGGTGTATTCAGATTTTCCATTTCTTCCTTATTCTGTCTAGATAAGTTGTATATTTCTAATAATTTTTCCATTTCTTCCAGGTGGTGCAGTTTGTTGTCTCCTATGATCCTTTTATTTTCAGTGAAATCTGTGGTAATGTCTTCTTTTTCATTTATAATTTAATTGATTGCTATCCTTTCTCCTCTTCCTTGGTTAATTTAGCTAAGGGCTTGTCAATTTTGTTTATCTTTTCAAAGAACCAAGTCATAGTTTGGTTAATCTTTTTTTATTGTTTTCTGTTCTTTATTTCATTAATTTCTGCTTTTGTCTTTATTATGTCACTTCCTCTGTTAACTTTGGGCTCAGTTTGTTCTTCTTTTTCTAGTTTCTTAAGGTATAGAGTTAGATGGTTTGTTTGGGATTTTAGTTGCTTGTTAATGTAGGTGTGTATTGCTGTGAACTTCCCTGTTAGGACTGCTTTTGCTGCATCCCACAAGTTCTTGTATTTTGTGATTCCATTTTCGTTTGTCTCAATAAATTTTTTATTTTCCCTTTAATTTCTTCTTGATTCATTTGCTGTTCAAGAGAGTATTGTTTAATTTTCATGTTTTCATGAATTTTCTAATTTCCCCTTATTATTGATTTCTAATTTCATGTCATTGTAATCACAGAAGATGTATGGTATGATTTCAATCTTCTTCGCTTTGCTAAGACTTGTTTTGTGGCATAACATATGGTCCATCCTAGAAAATATTCCATGTGCACTTGGGAAGAATATGTATTCTGCTATTGATGGATAAAACATTCTATGTATGACTGTTAGGTTCACTTTTTTGCTCAAATCTGTTGTTTTCTAATTGATTCTCTGTCTGGACATTCTATCCATTTTGGGGAGTGGGGTTTCAAAGTTCCCAACTAGTATTGTATTACTGCTTCTCCCTTTTGCTCTTTTAGTTTTTGCTTTATATATTTAGGTTCTCCAATGTTGGGTGCATAAATACTTACAATTGTTATGTCTTCTTGATATATCGACCCTTTTTTCATTATATTATGACATTCTCTGTCTCTTTTTACCACTTTTAAAGTCTATTGTGTGACATACATACAGCTACCCCTGATTTTTCTTTTGATTACTACTTGCTTGAAATGTCTTTTTCTATCTTTTCACTGTCAATGTATGTGTGTCTTTAAAGCTAAAGTGAGAGTCCTATAGGCATTGTATTGTTTCCTTTTAATCCATTCAGCCATTCTATGCTGTTAAATTGAAGGTGAAAATTCATTTAAGATTAAAGTACTTACTGATATATAAGGACTCACTCTTCCCATTTTGTTAATTGTTTTCTAGTTGTTTTGTAGAACCATTGCTCCTCATTTTTGTCCTGAGATCTTTTATGTGTGTTTTGACATCTTTTGTATTAGTATGCTTTGACTTCTTTATCATATTCTTTTGTGTAATTACTACAGGATTTTTCTTTGAGTTACTATAAGGCTTATGTAAAATATCTTAAACTTACAAAACCCCATTTTAAACTGATTACTACTTAACTTCAATGGAGTTTGTAAACGTCACATTTTATTTCCTCTTTACAATTTAGGTTATTGCTGTTAAAATTTATGCTTTTTTATTATGTAATTACAGATTATTATGGTTATGGTTATTTTCCTTTTTTTTTTTTTTTTTTTGCGGTACGCGGGCCTCTCACTGTTGTGGCCTCTCTCGTTGTGGAGCACGGCTCCAGACGCGCAGGCTCAGCGGCCATGGCTCACGGGCCCAGCCGCTCCGCAGCATGTGGGATCTTCCTGGACTGGGGCACGAACCTACGTCCCCTGCATCGGCAGGTGGACTCTCAACCACTGCGCCACCAGGGAAGCCCCTATTTTCCTATTTTTTAACTTCTAAATTAGAGTTGTAAGTGAATTATACACCATTATTACCATATTGCAGAATCTAACTATGACTATATAGTTACCATTACCAATGAGATTTACAGTAACTTTTATGTTTTTATGATGTTAATTAGTTTTATTCTACTTCCAAAGAACTCGATTTAGGATTTCTAGCAAGGCAGGTTTAATTCCAACACTGGAATTAAAATTGCTCTATTTACTACTATTAGAGTACTGTAATATTCTGTATTATCCTATACTTTACCTTTACTGGCAAGTTTTATGTTTTCATATACTTTTGTGTTGTTCTCTTTTTTTTTTTTTCAGTACACAGGTCTCTCACTGTTGTGGCCTTTCCTGTTGTGGAGCACAGGCTTCGGACGAGCAGGCTCAGCGGCCATGGCTCACGGGCCCATCTGCTCTGTTGCATGTGGGATCTTCCCGGACCGGGGCATGAATCCATGTCCCCTGCATCGGCAGGCAGACTCTCAACAACTGTGCCACCAGGGAAGCCCTCTAGCATACTATTTTTCCCATATGCAGGACTAACTACTATTTCTTGTAAGGAAGTTCTGGTGCTGATGAACTCCAGCAGGTTTTGTTTATCTGTGAAATTCTTTATTTCTCCTTTATTTTTGAAGGATAATTTTGCCAGACATAATATTCTTGGCTGGCAGTTTTTTTCATTCAGCACTTTAAATACTTTATCCTTCTCCCTTCTGGAATGTAAGGTTTCTGCTGACAAATATGCTGATAATGTTACAGGAGCTCCCTTGTATATAACAAGTCACTTTTCTTTTGGCAGCCCTCCAAAAAGCTGTAACAGTGACATAATCCACTCTTCTGCCTCAAATCGAAAACATTCAAAAATGTATAACAATTATATAACATCCATATAACCACTATATTTAAACAGATTTTGCAAGTTCTGCTTAATTTTCTCTTCAAGAAAGTGATGGAGACACATTCAAAGCCTCACACACACATGCACCATTCCCACTTCCTTTCCTTATAGTAAAACCATGATCTTGATGTTGCTATGTGTCATTTTCAAGTATATTTTTATGTATGTTATATATACTATAAATAACAGATGGTACTTTTCTGTACTTAAAAATTGTATAAATTATTTGTATTATGTGTATCATTTTGCACATTATATATATATATATATATATATATATATATATATATATATATATCTCCAAGGAATTTATTAGATATCTGATTCAATACTATTTGTATAATTTTGGATAATTTTCTTAAGTTTATGTGACCATTCTCCCATATGTGAATAGACAATAATACTGTCTACCTCATAAGGTTTTAAGGGTTAAATGAGTTAATATATGTAAAGTCTTTAGAAAAGTATCTGGAATTAGTAGTCAATCAATAAATCTCAGTGATTACAGTACTATCATTCAAGCTTTTTTATTTTTCCTTCAAAATTATGTTATCTAATTACATTGATACTTATAATCTACTCATTTTATTGGTTGTATGATATTCTACTATAAGAATAAACTATTGTTTACCCATTCTATTGAGAGCAGTTTCTACTTTTACACTAATACAAACAGCACAGCATGTACAACTTTATACATGTCTTCTTTGTACATTTGCAAGTGTTATAGCCCTCAGGTGTTACTGTTGGATAAAATTTATGGGTATCTTCATTAATACAACACATTGTCAAATTCTCTGATTTATAATTCCATTAGCAACAAATAATATTTCCTATTTCTCCACAATTTCAACAACACTTGATATTACCAGGCTTTAAATTTGTCTGTCTGGTGGGTGTGAAATAGTATATATTTTAAAAATTCTCCATTTCAAAGATTATTATGCGTTCATTGATCATTTGGATTTCCATATTTTAATTACTTCTTTCTTGACTTTGTACATTTTTTTCTACTGGATTGTTTTGTCTTTTCTCATGAATTTGTAAGTCACTTTGATATATTTTCCAGATTAATTGTTTTTGTTGATAAATAGTTCACAAACAGCTTCTCCTACTCCATAGTTTGGCTTTCCCTTTGTTCATGGTGATTTTGTTTTCAGAGTTTTTTATTTTTAATGTTGTTGCATTCATGAATCCTTTTTGTTATGGTTTACATTTTCTATGATTTGTTTATTAAATCTTTCCCTATTTTAATGACACAGGGATGGTCTATGATATATATATAGATATATAGATAGATACATAGATAGATAATTGATAGATAAATAGATAGATATATGATACTGCCTTCATATTGGGGGTTTAGTCCATGTGGAAATGTGTTTATATTTATAATATGAGGTGTTATTTTCTATTTTTGTGTATGGATGTTTCCATGCCCCAGCATCATTTGTTAAATAGTTTTCTGTATCATTTTAAGGGTAACTGTACCATTGGAAGTAGAAATATTCAATGTCTGATAAAAAAGGCTCTCTCTTCCCTAGAAATATTTGAATGCTAATTGCCATGCTGGATCTCTGTGACTAACCTTTCTTCATGCTTTGCACTGTCTTTCTTTAGATAATGTTAATATATTCAAAATGGTTACTATTCTGTCTTCTTTCAATAATGATTTTCAAACTTTGGTATGTATCAGAATCACCTGGAGAGCTCATTAAATCACCTGGAGGGCACCATCCCCAGAAATTCAAATTCAGTGTGAATATTAATTATCTATTGCATAAAAAATTACCTCAAAATGTACCAGCTTAAGACAACAAGAATTTATTGTCCTCAATGATTTTTTGTAGATCAGGAATTCAAGAGTAGGTTGGTTGGGTGTTTATGTATCTCATGAGGTTGCAGTCCAGCTGTTGACAGGGGATACAGTCATCTAAATAGTTACTGGACTGGAGAGTATGTTGGCAAATGGTTTACTCACATGATTTTTGGCAGAAAGTCTCAGTATTTTACAAAATGGGGCTTTCCATTGGTTTAAATGTCTTCATAACATCACCTGGCATTCCTCCAAGCAAGCAATCCAAAGGAAAGCAAGAGGGAAATTGCACAGCTTTTGATGACATAGGCTCTAAAGTCAAGCACCATCACTTATGTTTTTTGTTTATTTTTTAGAAGCAAGTCACCAAATTATCCCATATTTAAAACTGGGAGAAGCAGAGAGTATCAAAGAATTTGTAGAACTATTTCAAATCACTAAGATGGCTCAGGGATGGAGCCTTGAAGTTTGCATTTTTAACAAGATGATGTTAATGCTATAGGTGCAGATCACCTTTGAATAGTGAGAGTTAACATTATTTTGCGCATGATTTAGTTAGCAACACTTTAGTTAGCTCTCATAAGGCAATCTTTAATCTCATATTCCCTAGTTCATCCAGTCATGTTAAAATCTTTAATGTTTCTTAAATCTATAGCCTCTTCTTTATTTTCATTACCTCATTGGTAATGAAATTAAATTAATTAAAAATTAAATGACTCATTTGTCTCTAGTTACTTCTTCCTTCAATTTCATGGTCACATTGCCAAAGTCAAGGTTTCTAAAATACTGTTCTCTTCACCTCTAATCCATGTTAAAGGAGATAACAGGCCCAAAGTGGAGTCACTGTGCTAAGACCCACATTAGGAAACCAAAATTTAATACCTAACCTATTTGCAGGTTCAGCCTCTCTTAGGAATGTAATCTTAACCAGTCAGTCTGGAATTTCTGAGCCAGCACTAGTGAGGTAATCCACGTGTTGAACCCCTGCCTTACTCCAAAGGAAGATGACCTTGCATGAAATAGTTCTTTATCACTTCCTCGTCCTACCTTTGAAAACTTTTCCTTTTCTGTAGCTCTTTGGAACTCCTATTTGTAGGTGAGATGCTGCCTGATTCATGAATTGTTGAATAAAATCTTTTAGATCTTCAAATTTACTCAGTTAAATTTTGTATTTTAATATCCATTATTAAGCTATAATCAGTTCAAGGGCAAAAATTATCTTTTGACTCAGCAAAACTATTCCTCTATCTATTGTATTATGCAGCCTTCTCTAAGCCTCAGTTCCTTCATCTCCAAAATGGGGATATCAGTGCTGACTTCAAAAGGTTATGTTAAACATTAACTGATTTTTTTTAAAAGTTTAGCACAATGCTTGGTATATTAATATTATCTCTTCTCTTCGTTTTCAATTCAAACATAGTGTCTGTTAAATGAATTGAGAAAAACAGTGAAAAAAAGGAGAAATATATTACTTCAAATTACAATGCAAAGTAACGTGTGAGGTAAAATCACAAAATTAAGCTAACAAAACAAATAGTTCTCTATGCAAAATAAGAACCTTAAAATCCCAGAACAAATATGTGCTTATTAATGTAATCAAATGCACTTTCTAGGAGTCATGTGTTAATGGAGATGAAGGTTAATCAGGCAGCAATCAATATCAATAAATATCATATCATTAAGTTGTTTTAATAAAAACATTTAGAGATTCTTAATTTTTTTGAAGTATAGTTGATTGACAATATTATATTCTTTTAAGGTGTATATATAATGATTCAATATTTTTATCGATTTTACTCTATTTAAAGTAGTTACAAAATAATGGTTATATGTGTTCTGTACAATATATCCTAGTTGCTTATCTATTTTATACATAGTAGTTTCTATATAACAAAACAGAAACAGACACAAAGTTATATAGACCAAACCAGTGGTCACCACTGGGGAAAGGAAAGGAGGGAGGGAAAAGATAGAGGTATAGGATTAACAATCTGTAAATATTTTAAAAAGATAAATTGCTTATATTCTTTTGTAATCAGAAAAGGAGGTGAAAAATTCAAATTCCATCTAAATGGATGATTGAAATTTAGATTAAAACAGAAAAATGCCATAAAATATAAGGAGTTAATCTTTTTTATCAAAAAATATATACTTGCAAGGGGAGTAAAACAAATGACACACAAAAAAAGTTAATCTTCTTTATACAGGGGTAGGGGACAAACAGACAAACAATTATGCATAAAAGAAGCTACAGGGATATATTGTACAATACAGGCAATATAGTGAATATTTTATAATAACAATAAATGGCGTATAATCTTTAAAAATCAATATATTTTATACCTATAACATATATAACATTGTACATCAATTATACTTTAATAAAATAAAGGTTTTAAAATACACAATTGTGAGAGGAATAAAACAGAACAATTTCAGACAGTGCAAAATGTGTTTTGGAGGTTTCTAAGATAATGAACTCCTTTTAAATAATTCTTTTTCTTTCTTTGATGTGAATAGTTATGCAAAAATTGATGAATTGCAAATTCAAAAAGGCAGAATACTCACAATTTCAGAAAAATAAAGAAACACGAAATGGGTGGAGGCCAAGCTAAACAGAATATGGTAATAACCTATTACTTGATTTTAAAAACAAATAAACAATTAGTAAGAAAAGTGTGGTAATCTCCCATTATGCCTAAGAGTTTGGCTCCTTAGCAAAACTATATTTGTAGTTCTAGCCCATATCCCTAAAGGGTAGTATTAATATAAAAAGCCAAAAGAAAAAAAGAAAAAAAGAAAGGGGAAACAAGAAAGACCCAGATTTATTCAGTTGTTTGCCAAGAAAACTGTAGAATTTTGAATAAGCCTTTTAAAAAAAGAGAATGACATTCTGTGTCCAAGCTCCAGTAATGGGAGAAAAAGGAAAAATGGCTTCAGTAGAAAATGGAGGGATCTCACATGTTCCTTCAAAAAAAAAACAGGGACCAATCCGAAGCACTAAAATTGAAACTGTGATTAAAAATTTTCCAACAAACAAAAACCCAGGACCAGATGGCTTCACAGGAGAATTCTATCAAATATTTAGAGAAGAGCTAATGCTTATCCTTCTCAAACTGTTCCAAAATATAGCAGAGGGAGGAACACTCCTAAACTCATTCGATGAGGCCAACATCACCCTGATAAAAAAAAAAAAAAAGTCACAAGAAAAGAAAACTACAGGCCAATATCAGTGATGAACATAGATGTAAAAATCCTCAACAAAATACAAGCAAACAGAATCCAGTAGCACATTAAAAAGATAACACACCGTGATCAAGTGGGGTTTATCTCTGGAAGGCAAGATTCATCAATATATGCAAATCAATCAATATTATATACCATATTAAAAAACTGAACGAGAAAAACCATATGATCATCTCTACAGATGCAGAAAAAGGCCTTGACAAGATTCAACACACATTTATGACAAAAACCTTCCAGAAAGTAGGCATTGAGGGAACTTACCTCAACATAATAAAGACCATTTATGACAAAACCACAGCCAAGATTGTTCTCAACTGTGTAAAACTGAAACCATTTCCACTAAGATCATGAACAAGACAAGGTTGCCCACTCTCACCACTATTATGCAACATAGTTTTGGAAGCTTTAGCCACAGCAATCAAAGAAGAAAAAGAAATAAAAGGAATCCAAACTGGAAAAGAAGTAAAACTGTCACTACATGATACTATACATAGAGAATCCTAAATATGCTACCATAAAACTACTAGAGCTAATCAATGAATTTTGTAAAGTAGCAGGATACAGAATTAATGCACAGAAATCTCTTACATTCCTATACACTAACAATGAAAGGGCAGAAAGAGAAATTATGGAAACCATCCCATTTACCATTACAACCAAAAGAATAAAATACATAGGAATAAACCTACTTATGGAGGCAAAAGACCTGTATGCAGAAAACTGTAAGACACTCTTGAAAGAAATCAAAGATAACACAAACATATGGAGAGATATACAGTGTTCTTGGATTGGAAGAATCATTATTGTGAAAATTACTATGCAAAGCAATTACAGTTTCAATGCAATCCCTATCAAACTACCAATGGCATTCTTCACAGAATTAGA
The DNA here is from genome assembly GCF_937001465.1 of Orcinus orca. Taxonomy (NCBI): domain Eukaryota; kingdom Metazoa; phylum Chordata; class Mammalia; order Artiodactyla; family Delphinidae; genus Orcinus; species Orcinus orca. The sequence continues at coordinate 77,050,098 of NC_064580.1, forward strand.
ACAAAAATCTTTAGAATTTGTATAGAAACACAAAAGACACTGAATAGCCAAAGCAATCTTGAAAAAGAAAAATGGAGCTGTAGGAAGCAGGCTCCATGACTTCAGATTATACTACAAAGCTACAGTAATCAAGATAGTATGGTACTGGCCAGAAACAGAAATATAGATCAATGGAACAGAATAGAAAGCCCAGAGATAAACCCACGCACCTATGGTCACCTTAACTTTCATAAAGGAGGCAAGAATATACAATGGAGAAAAGACAGCTTCTTCAATAAATGGTGCTGGGAAAACTAGTAAAAGAATGAAACTAGAACACTCCCTAACACCATACACAAAAATAAACTCAAAATGGAATAAAGACTTAATGTAAGGCCAGACACTCTAAAACTCTTGGATGATAACATAGGAAGAACACTCTGTGACATGAAGAACAGCAAGATCCTTGTTGACCCACCTCCTAGAGAAATGGAAATAAAAACAAAAATAAGCAGGTGGGACCTATGAAACTTAAAAGCTTTTGCACAACAAAGGAAACCATAAACAAGACGAAAAGAAAACCCTCCGAATGGGAGAAAATATTTGCAAATGAAGCAACAGGCAAAGGATTAATCTCCAAAATATACAATTAGCTCATGCAACTCAGTATCAAAAACCCAAAAATCCCAACCCAAAAGTGGGCAGAAGACTTAAAGAGACATTTCTCCAAAGAAGATATACAGATTGCCAACAAACAGATGAAAGGATGCTCAACATCACTAATCATTAGAGAAATGCAAATCAAAACTACCATGAGGTATCACCTCACACAAGCCAGAGTGACCATCATCAAAAAATCTACAAGCAATAAATGCTGAGGAGGGTGTGGAGTTAAGGGAACCCTCTTGCACTGTTGCTGGGAAAGTAACTTGATACAGCTACTATGGAGAACCTTATGGAGGTTCCTTAAAAAGATTAAAAATAGAACTACCATATGACCCAGCAATACCACTACTGGACATATGCACTGAGAAAACCATAGTTCAAAAAGAGTCATGTACCACAATGTTCATTGCAGCACTATTTACATTAACCAGGACATTGAAGCAACCTAAGTGTCCATCGACAGATGCATAGATAAAGATGTGCCACATATTTTCACTGGAATATTACTCAGCCATAAAAAGAAATGAAACTCAGTTATTTGTAGTGAGGTGGATGGACCTAGAGATTGTCATACAGAGTGAAGTAGGTCAGAAAGTGAAAAACAAATACCATATGCTAACACATATATATGGAATCTAAAAAAAAAAAAGTTTCTGAAGAACCTAGGGGCAGGACAGGAATAAAGACGCAGACACACAGAATGGACTTGAGGACAAAGGGAGGTGGAAGGGTAATCTGGGATGAAGTGAGAGAGTGGCATGGACATATATACACTACCAAATATAAAATAGATAGATAGTGGGAAGAAGCCGCATAGCATAGGGAGATCAGCTCAATGTTTTTTGTCCACCTAGAGGGTTGGGATAAGGAGGGTGGGAGGGAGATGCAAAAGGGAGGAGATATGAGGATATATGTATATGTGTAGCTGATTCTCTTTATTATACAGAAGAAATTAACACACCATTGTAAAACAATTATATTCCATTAAAGATGTTAAAATAAAATAAATAAAACACAAAAATCCAAAAAAAAAAGCAAAACGGGGTAAGAAATTTTGCTAAAGGAGAATTTTCAAAAAGGTTAAAAAATGACTCTTCTACAAATATAAAATGAATATATATCAAATATTTTATTTAACCCTTTGGTTAGAGGGCAAGTATGAGGTTAAAAACATTTCAGTCTCTATTTCAAATGCTGGAAAATTCACAGGTAATATTAGGATAAGATTTTTGAGTTGATAAAAATTTGTGAATATCCAACAGGCTATAAAATGTAATCTTTTCCACCAGATATAAATTATTTGTATCTTAATGGAACAAAAATCTATGTTAGCATGTAACTTTACTAAGTCTGAAAATTTATCAACAGTAAATAACAAGTCAAACTAAGTATGTTCCCCTAGAAAGTCTTAGTCTGCCTTTGCCTCTATATGACATTGAAAGGCTATGTTGCCCAAAATTTTGTCTTTTTTTCCAAGTTTTGAAAGACTTTTCTGATGATATGGAAAAAAATGATCACTCTTATGGAGTAATATCAACTTCTCCTGGTAGTCTTAATTTTAAAATGTATTATTCTTTAATTTTTAAAATAAATATTTAATGTGACCTGGGAAGATGAACATATCATTTAGATTCATTATTTTAGTTCTATTACTGTGCTTAATCTAGAAAAAAATGTTATTAATTCAGGAAGGAAGTGACTGTACATAGTACTAAACAATAAAATGCAATTGGTAATATTGTTGTTAAATGGCAAGGACATCACTCAGTAGTCTTAGCTGGGTTGTACATACGTTTCTCAGATTTGAATGTAAATGTGCCCTCAGAATAAAAATACTGAAGATTAAAAGACCATTAATTATGATACAAATGATTCAAAAATTTAAAACAATAATATCTCATTAAGAAAACCAACATGTATTAAACATATAATATATACCAGGAGTTGTTAGGTACTTTATTCACTAATATAATCATTATAGTTCCCCAAATTAGAAATTATTACCTCGAAAGTAATAGTAATGAGTGAGTGTTCATTGGAAACATTACATACTACGACTATTCTTTTATTTTTCAGCTGTGTGTCGAGTTTAATATCCAGCTCATTTTTAGTTACTCAGCATCCATACATACCCATGTACATATACATGAACATTTATGAAGTAGCATAACATTATGCTTCTGCCTATCAATATATGGCTATATTTAAGGCTAATGAAAATGCTTTCATTCTCTCCCCAAAAAGAGTAGACAAAAAGTCCCGACAGTCATTTTTTTATAATTTATGGGACTTTTAACTACATTTCTATTTCAGTCACAGATATCCAGAACACGCAATAACTTGAGACTATGGTTGCCTTTTAAATTCTTTAGTGGTGTTTTTTTAATTTTTTAACATCTTTATTAGAGTATAATTGCTTTACAATGTTGTGTTAGTTTCTACTGTAAAATAAAGTGAATCAGCTATATGTATACATATATCATCATATCCGCTCCCTCTTGCATTTCCCTCCCACACTCCATACCCCACCCTTCTAGGTAGTCACAAAGAACTAAGCTGATCTCCCTGTGCTATGCAGCTGCCTCACACTAGCTATCTATTTCACATTTGGTAGTATATATATGTCAATGTTAACCTCTCACTTCATCCCAGCTTACACTTCCCCCTCCCCGTGTCCTCAAGTCCATTCTCTACATCAGCGTCTTTATTCCTGTCTTACCCCTAGGTTCTTCAGACCCTTTTCTTTTTCTTTAGATACCATATATATGTGTTAGCATACAGTATTTGATTTTCTATTTCTGACTTACTTCACTCTGTATGATATGATTCACTATATTCAATAACAGTGTTGAGAGTGGGCAACCTTGTCCTGTCCCTGATCTCAGAGGAAATGGTTTCAATTTTTTCACCATTGAGAACAATGTTGGTTGTGGGTTTGTCATATATACCCTTAATTATTTTAAGGTAAGTTCCCTCTTTGCTCACTTTCTGGAGAGTTTTTATCTTAAGTGGGAGTTGAAATTTTTGAAAGCTATTTCTGAACCTATTGAGATGATCATATGTTTTCTATCTTTCAGTTTGTTAATATGGTGCATCACATTGATTTATTTGCATATATTGAAGAATATTTGCATTCCTGGGATAAACCCCACTTGATCATGGTGTATGATCCTTTTAATGTGTTGTTGGATTGTGGTTGCTAGTATTTTGTTGAGGATTTTTGCATCTATGTTCATCAGTGATATTGGTCTGAGGTTTCTTTTTTTATGACATGTTTGTCTGGTTTTGGTATCAGGGTGATGGTGGCCTCGTAGAATGAGTTTGGGAGTGTTCCTCCCTCTGCTATATTTTGGAGGAGTTTGAGAAGAATAGGTGGTAGCTCTTCTCTAAGTATTTGATATATTTCACCTGTGGAGCCATCTGGTCCTGGGTTTTTTTTTTTTTGCTGGAAGACTTTTAATCACAGTTTCAATTTCAGTGTTTGTGATTGGTCTGTTTATATTTTCTATTTCTTCCTGGCTCAGTCTTAGGAAGGTGGTGTTTTTCTAAGAATTTATCCATTTCTTCCAGGTTGTGCATTTTATTGGCATATAGTTGCTTGTCGTAATCCTTCATGATTCTTTGTATTTCTGCAGGGTCAGTTATTATTTCACCTTTTTCATTTCTATTTCTGTTGATTTGAATCTTGGCCCTTATTTTCTTGATGAGTGTGGCTAATGGTTTATCAATTTTGTTTATCTTCTCAAAGAACCAGCTTTTAGTTTTACTGATCTTTTCTACTTTTTCCTTCACTTCTTTTTCATTTATTTCTCATCGGATTTTATGATTTCTTTCCTTCTGCTAACTTTGGGCTTTTTTTGTTCTTCTTTCTCTAATTGCCTTAGATGTAAGCTTAGGTTGTTTATTTGAGATGTTACTGCTTCTTGAGGTAGGATTGTATTGCTATAAACTTCCCTCGTAGAACTGTTTTTGCTGCATCCAATAGGTTTTGGGTATTGTGTTTTCATTGTCACTTGTTTCTAGGTATTTTTGGATTTCCTGTTTGATTTATTCAGTGATCTCTTGGTCATTTTGTAGTGTATTGTTTAGCCTCCATGTGTTTGTATTTTTTACAGATTTTTTCCTGTAATTGGTATCTAGTCTCAGAGCATCGTGTTCAGAAAAGATACTTGATACGATTTCAATTTTCTTAAATTTACCAAGGCTTGATTTGTGACCCAAGATATGATCTATCCTGGAGAATATTCTATGAGCACTTGAGAAGAAAGTGTACTCTGTTGTTTTTGTATGGCATGTCCTGTAAATATCAGTTAAGTTCATCTTTTATAATGTGTCATTTAAAGCTTGCATTTCCTTATGTATTTTTATTTTGGAAGATTGGTCCATTGGTGGAAGTGGGTTGTTAAAGTCCCTTGCTATTATTGTGTTACAGTCAACTTCCCCTTTTATGGCTGTTAGCATTTCCCTTATGTATTGAAGGCTCCTATTTTGGGTGCATAAATATTTACAATGGCTATATCTTCTTCTTGTATCGATCCCTTGATCATTATGTAGTGTCCTTCTTTGTCTCTTGTAATAGTCTTTATTTTAAAGTCTATTTTGTCTGATATGAGAATTGCTACTCCAGCTTTCTTTTGATTTCCATTTGCATGGAATATCTTTTTCCATCCGCTCACTTTCAGTCTGTATGTGACCCTAAGTCTGGAGTGGGTCTCTTGTAGACAGCATATAGACACGTCTTGGTTTGTATCCATTCAGCCAGTCTATGTCTTTCAGTTTGAGCATTTAATCCATTTCATTAAGGTGATTAGCAATATGTATATTCCTATTACCATTTTATTTATAGTTTTGTGTTTGTTATTGTAGGTCTTTTCCTTCTCTTATGTTTCCTGCCAAGAGAAGTTCCTTTAGCATTTCTTGTAAAGGTGGTTGGGTGGTGCTGAATTCTCTTAGCTTTTGCTTGACTGTAAAGTTTTTAATTTATCTGTAGAATCTGAATGAGATCCTTGCTTGGTAGAGTAATCTTGGTTGTAGGTTTTTCCCTTTCATCACTTTAAATATGTCCTGCCACTCCCTTCTGGCTTGCAGAGTTTCTGCTGAAAGATCAGCTGTTAACCTTATGGGGATTCCCTTGTATATTATTTGTTGCTTTTCCATTCCTGGTTTTAATATTTTTTCTTTGTATTTAAGTTTTGATAGTTTGATTAATATGTGTCTTGGTGTGTTTCTCCTTGGATTTATCAAGTATGGGTCTCTTTGTGCTTACTGGACTTGATTTACTATTTCCTTTCCCACAATAGGGAAGTTGTCAACTATAATCTCTTCAAATATTTTCTCAAACCATTTCTTTTTCTCTTCTTTTTCTGGGACCACTATAATTCGAATTTAGGTTCATTTAATGTTGTCCCAGATGTCTCTGAGACTCTCCTCAATTCCTTTTATTCTTTTTCTTTATTCTTCTCTGCGGTGGTTATTTCCACTATTTTATCTTCCAGGTCACTTTTCCGTTCTTCTGCCTCAGTTATTCTGCTATTGATTCCTTCTAGAGAATTTTAAATTTCATTTATTGTGCTGTTCATCATTGTTTGTTTGCTCTTTAGTTCTTCTAGGTCCTTGTTAAACGTTTCTTGTATTTTCTCCATTCTATTTCCAAGATTTTGGATCATCTTTACTATCTTTTCTCTGAATTCTTTTTCAGGTAAACTGCCTGTTTCCTCTTCATTTGTTTGCTCCATTGGCTTTTTACCTTGCTCCTTCTCCTGCTTTGTATTTCTCTGTCTTCTCATTTTGCTTAACTTACTGTGTTTGGGGTCTCCTTTTTGCAGGCTACTGGTTCATAGTTCCTGTTGATTTTGGTGTCTGCACCCAGTGGTTAAGTTTGTTTCAGTGGGTTGTGTAGGCTTCCTGGTAGAGGGGAGTGGTGCCTGTATTCTGGTGGATGAGGCTAGATCTTGTCTTTCTGGTGGGCAGGACCACATCCGGTGGTGTGTTTTTGGGTTTCTGTGAACTTATTATGATTTTAGACAGCCTCTCTGCTAATGGGTGGGCTTATGCTAATGTGTTCCTGTCTTGTTAGTTGTTTGGCGTGGGGCATCCAGCACTGGAGCTTGCTGGCCATTGGGTGGAACTGGGTCTTCACGTTGAGATGGAGATCTTTGGGAGAGCTCTCAGAGATTGATATTACGTGAGGCAAGGAGGTCTCTGGTGGTCCAGTGTCCTGAACTCAGCTCTCCAACCTCAGAGGCTCAGGCCTGACACCAGACCAGACCACTGAGATCCTGTCAGCCACCCAGCTCAGAAGAAAATGGAGAAAAAAAGAAAGAGGAAAAAAATTTTGTAATAAAATAAAATGAAACTTAAAAATTATTAAAATAAAAAAAATAAAAAGTAATAAAAGAAGAAGAGGGCAACCAAACCAATAAACAAATCCACCAATGGTAAAAAGCACTAAAAACTAAACTAAAAGATACACATAAAAATCAGAATCAAGTCAGTCACAGACAGCAAACCCCAAGTCTACAGTTGCTTCTAAAATCCACTGCTTCAACTTTCGGTTGATTCATTGTCTATTCAGGTATTCTGCACATGCAGCGTACCTCAAGATGATTGTGGGGGTTTAATCTGCTGTTCTTCAGGCTGTACCGAGTAATTTCCCTTTCTCTTCTTTGTTCACACAGATCCTCGGGTTGAGCTTTGGTGTTGGCCCCACCTCTGTGTGTTGGTTGCCCTTAGGCTTCTGTTCCCACCCAGACAGGATGGGGTTAAAGCACCAGTTGATCAGGGGGCTGTAGCTCAGTTACGCTGGGAGAGTGAGGGGTACAGTTGCCATAATTGGAATGCGGGGTGAGCCTGCATGCCCGTCTCTGGTGTCCAAGCTGATAGTCACGGCTCACTCCAGTCTCTGGAGCTCATTTAGGCCATGCTCTGCCTTCTGTTGGCAGACAGGGAAGGAATCCCCTCTCTTCATGCCCCCTGAAACAATGGTCTCTTGCCTCTTAGGCAGGTCCAGAGTTTTTCCCAAACTCCCTCCAGGCTTGCTGTGGCTCACTAGCCCCCTTTAGGCTGTCTTCACGCAGCAAACCCCAGTCCTCTCCCTGGGATCTGAACTCCAAAGCCCGAGTCTCAGCTCCCAGCCCCCACCCGCCCCAACAGGTGAGCAGACAAGCCTCTCATGCTGGTGAGTGCTCATCGGCACCTATCCTCTGTGCCTGAATCTTTCTGCTTTGCCCTCTGCAACCCTGTTGCTGTGCTCTCCTCTGTGGCTCCGAAACTTACCCACGCCCCACCCCATCTCTGTCAGTGAAGAGGCTTCCTAGTGCATGGAAACTTTTCCTCCTTCACAGCTCCCTCCCAGAGGTGCAGGTCCCATCCCTCTTCTTTTGTCTCTGCTTTTTTCTTTTTTTTAGTTTGCCCTAGCCAGGTACATGGGGATTTCCTTGCCCTTTGGGAAATCTGAAGTCTTCTGCTAGCGTTCAGTAAGTGTTCTGTAGGAGTTGTTCCACATGTAGATACATTTTTGATGTATTTGTGGGGAGGAAGGTGATCTCCACATTTTACTCCTCTGCCATCTTCAAGGTCCCCTAGGACTATTCTTAAATCATTCCAAGCCTAACCAATCTGACTTAGCATTCAAGAAAGTACTGTGAGGTAGATATTATTACTATTTCAATTTTAAAGTATCAGAAATGTGATTACTACTGTAATTAAATACCAGATGAGGAAACTGTTAAAACTAAAAAGTTCAGTGAATGAGCTTTATGTACTTTATTTAAACTTTATTTCAAAAATCAAATAAGCTTTAGTATTATTCAGGTCCTACACTTTATTCCTTAGACCAGTGGTTCTCAACAATGTTGACATATGGATCTACATAGCCAGACAGATGACTAGATCCCACCCCAGACTAAGTGAATCAAAATCTCTTGGGTTGCAGCTGTCCAACTGTGTTTTTTAAAAGCTCTGTGAACGTTAATCAGGTTTTGGATTTTGTTATATAATATACTATGGAAGAAGAGATAGTCAAGGAAATTAAGATGGATTTGGTTCAATTATGTATAGCCATGTTGAGAATACTTTAACACATATCTGTGATTATTAATACTGGATGCATATTATAATCCCCCGTGGAATTTTACAATATAGCAAACAACTGGGTCTAACCCTAGCCCAGTTAAATAAAATCTCTGTGGGTAGTGTTCTTGCATGATCAGTTTCTTAAAAGTTACTTCAGACAATTCTGAAATGCAGCTAGGATTAGGAATTATTGACTTCCACTTTCTCTGGAACTCTCCTGCTCAAAACCCTTAATTATTCTCGACCACCTTCTGAATTATAAACTCTTCAGTTTAACATTTATGCCTTCCACATGAGACAATGTACTTTTATACATTTCACCCCATCCCTCCCTCCAACCATAAGCACTCTGCCTTCAAGCCAGATTGAATTTCTGACTGTACCCCAAACACACCTTGCAAATCTCTGCCTCAGTAACTTTATGGTTTTACCCCTCTAATTGCTGAAACCATATCCATCCTGCAAAGTCCTTCTCATAAACCTTACCTATTCTGAACCAGATAGGATCTGTCCTCCTCTGAACCACCATGGACCTTGGTTTATACACTGTTATTCACTTACTTTATCTTATTTGTATTATAATCACATATGCCCTTGACCTTGTTTTCCCTTTGCTACAGGACAAAATATTCTCACTGAGTTATTAGAATCTGTGTGCATTTGTGTAGTTTGAAAATATATGCTTAATATTATAATTTTATATGTAAAAAAGACAAAATATAAGATACCTGTTCAAACAGATTATAAACTCTTTAGAATGTTTTTTATTGGTGAAGATAAACATGTTTTTAAGAAAAATTAAAAGGGTATGGTTAGTGTGCTTAATCTCATTGTTATTCTGGGTCTCTCAATCACCCTAGATTAATTCTAGCTTGTGGCTGGCTTCTTCATCAGGATGCTCCCCGGTATGACCCTTTTTATATGGAGCTGAAAGGAAAACAGTAAGAGAAGGATAGCCACACTGAAGTAGCAAAAGTTGAGAAGAGCATGATTTAATTTTAAAGGTCAGAATAACTGAAACAAACCTTTGACTCTCCCAAGTAAAGTCCTGTTCAGATTGTTGAAGAAAGAAAGCCAACTTCTTTCCAGAGGTCATTATGACACAGAAGCAGATTTTAGTGTTTAATAAAGCTCCATGGCAACATTGATACATAAACCTATTAAATTTGGGGGTCCAACCTTGATTCCTCAGGAGTATATACTTCTGGTTTTTCATTTATAAAGGGAATAATGTGTCAAGGCTCAATAAATTCAGTTCATCAAAGTACATGAACATCAATTTGTGTTTAATTGCATTTCATAGTGGATCTCACAAAGCTATTCCAAGGTGAATAGCTCACTCTGCTGTAATAATTAAGTTCTGATTTTCCTTCTTATAGGGTCAGGAAAACTGTGCAAGTAATGGACAATGAGCAAACAATTAAATTACAATTAACAATATACCATCATATTTTTAATTGTTCAAGAAAAGTACATTTGCTTCTGTTTGAAAGCTTTCGTATTCCTTAAGAAACAGCTAGTATCAAGTCTGTGTAAATGTAGACTATATATTGTGTGATATGTGAATATTATGGAGTATACATTTGACTTCATGTTGTTAATTACATACTTTCTAAAATTGTCATTAGAAATATAAATGACAACATCCAAACATTGATTACAATTTTAGTTATGGCAACTAAAATATTAATCTATGCCTGAAGGCAATAATAGAGACAGAGATGTAAAGAACAAACGTATGGACACCAAAAGGGGAAAGTGGGGATGGGGATGGTGGTGGCAGGATGAATTGGGAGTGTGGGATTGATATATATACACTAATATGTATAACATAGATAAATAATAAGAACCTGCTGTATAAAAAAAAGTTTAAAAAAAAAAGAAAAATATTTTTTCCTGATAACAGTAATATTTTCCTTATAGGAAGTACCTTTATACATTATTCCTTATCTCAGTTTAATGAATCCTATTTTATATATGTAATTTATGTTATTTTATATCACAGATGCAGCAAATAATGCCATCAAAACCACCATAGACTCATTAGAAATTAAATAAAACCTGCAAAAGACTTTGATATATAAGGTCAATAGCTAATATTGGACTATAACAACTAGCTACTGGCATCAAAGTTTGAAATAGCATTTATGTTGAAACCCTATCAAAATTATAGACTGAAGGAAATACAGTATATTAAAGCCAAACAGAATTCATTATTTATCTGTTGCAAGGACAAGGAAAGAACTTGGGATGACTAAAAGAAGGAGTCCTGTGCAGTTTCATTAACCAAAAGGATAGTGTTTCATCACTTTAGGTCAAATTAGTAATTTTCTAAAATTACTAAAATCTTTTGCAGAATCTAATTTTCCATAAGTTTGAGTAGAGACTAACCTTGAGGAAATAAAACATTAAATAAGCTATTTGATTTGCAACACATTTATATTTTATAATTATAGCTATCATTGAATTCCTTTCAGTATGTCATGAACATCAATGAACATGATGTTCATCAATTCCTTTCAGTATGTCTCATGAAAACGTATAGTAGGAAACTGGTCCTGAATGCCTTGCAGTTTAAAGTAGTTATGTAACTAAATGATTGCCCTCAGATGGCATAAAAGTAAATGATATTCATATATTATAAAAATCAGTTAATTCCCTAGTGGACCAGTGGTTAAGACTTGGCGCTTTCACTGCTGCGTCCCAGGTTCAATCCATGTTCGGGAAACTAAGATACTGTTAGCCCCGTGGCACAGCCAGGTAGGTAGGTAGATAGATAGATAGATAAATAGATAGATAGATAGATAAATGAAAAATAAAAATCAGTGCACTTATTATCTAAAGCCTGTTTACTTTGATACTTTCCAGTCAAAGTATTATTTCTCTCAGGAAATAATTTGCAAAACTGAAGAAAGTTTACATAGTGTTATGAGCTATGCTTTCTCCATCATTACAGAGAATTTTCCCCTTATTTCAAATTGAATAACTCATTCTGTCATTTGTTTGTTTCAGCAGTTGTCTTCTTTTATTCAAAAAATTTCTAAGAGCAAGACAAAAATATGTTAGTCTGAGAAATATTTACCATAAAATCTGAAAAGATAATAATAATTCCAAAAGTTCAGAAAGAAAGAGCTGGATAAAATTCCACAAAAAGAATAAAAAAGAGTGTCACAAAGATAGCAGTGTAGGAGACCCCAGCCTTTGCTCTCCTTCACCAAAGATCAATAATTAGATAGTTATTCATGAACAAAAACAGCTCTGGGAAAGCTTTGGAGTCTACTTAAGGAACTTCAGCAATACAGTAGAACAATAAAAAACTTGAGAATAACCACACAAAAAGGGAAGGAAGAGCAGCTTCATTTTGCCTCCCCCAAACCAGTATTGCTCAGCACCAATGGGGAACTCCCAAGCTAGAAATTGTTACCTCACTAGAAAAGGGGTAGCAGGGTGAATGACCACTTCCCTAGTTTTTTGGGGCGTCACAAAGGACCTACTTTGATTTCACTCCACCCAGAGGCTGGCATACCTAAGACTTAAGAGATGGCTATGAACATAGGAGAGAAGCAGGGACCATCAGTATCAGACGCTTATTGGGAGTGACCACAGTTCCCAGTCTTTTGCTATGCAAACAAACCCAGCAGCTTTCAACACTGAAGAAGCCAGTGGCCAACAAAACCGCTGTGTATACTCTGAGGATTTCATCTGCTTTTGCCCCACAATTATTTGTACTTGCTGGCACCAGCCACCTGAGTCCCTCCTCCGTCCTTCCCCTCTTACTCCCAACAAAACCTAGGACTCACCCTGGCAACCAGCCCAGTCCTCTGCAGCTGAGCAAGTGCAATACACCATCTTAAATCCCCACCACCATATGTGTTCTCAGGGCTAGCTCTTCCAGCTGTGCACTTGCACACCACCAGCTTGATGCTTATCATTGATCTCCATTGCTATGTACACACCCATGGCATTATCTTTCAGTCTAGGAAGTATATGCGGATAGCCACAGCTCCCACAGCTGGTTGTGGGTCCAGATTAGGGCCTATCTTGTATCATTAGCCTGCACTATTAGATACACCTGCAACTAGTCCCCTCCAAACTCTCCATCCACATACACCCAACTTGATAACCATTACCAGTTTTACTGCCATATACACACCCATAGGGAGACCTTATAGCCACAGGAGTGCAACACAGACCTACAGGCCCCATGTAGCTGTTTGTGATCCTGACTCCAACCCTGTCTCAGCTTACTGGTCTGCACCTCTGGGATCACTTGCAGCTAACCCCTCGAGTTATTTACCTGTATACTCATGGCAACTCCCAACACTGGCCTCCACTGCTGTGTGCCCATGACAAAAACCAGCATCCATGGTAATGCATGCCAACATCCAAGGCCCCTACAGCTGACAGTGAATCCACAGTCAGCCACAACCCATTTTGCTCACTCTGGCCTCCACTACTTAGTACTCTATTATTTGTCCCCTGCCACTGCACAGGCACTTATGGCTGGCCCTCACAACCAAGTGTGTGCACACCATTTGTTCCAGCTACCACTCCTGACTGCCATGGTCCATAGCCTCTAGACATGGAGGTGCCACTGAAGATCTCAACAGTCCTTGCATCCACTGCAGAACCCCCAAAGAGTTTTCCAAGAGCCAGATAGCTCTTGAAGCTGTCGATTCCAGCAAACTGAACTGAAAAGTCACTATGGACCCAGAGCCAACACACACACACATACACAGTGCCCTGCACCACTGGATCTGGAGTCACAGCATGTTCCAGTGTGTTTCCTCCTAAAGGGTGAAGGACTTCTTTTATAAAGTCAGTCCCTAAAGTCTGGAAGAGGTGATTGTTCTTCAAATATTCAGACACCTACACAAACTTCAGAGAACACAAAAAAATCAGATAAACATGCCTCCACCAAAGAAGCACAGTAACTTTCAATAACTGACTCCAAAGAAATAGAGGTACAGGAATTGCCTGACACAGAGTTAGAAATAACTGTGTAAATGACGTTCAGAGAACTACCAGAGAGCACAGATAAACACTTTGATGATATGAGGAAAATACTACAAGAACAAAATGAGATGTTAAGCAAAGAGATAGAAAATGAAAAAGAACCAAACAAATTTTGGAGCTGAAAAATGTAGATTGAACTGAAGAATTCAATAGAGAGCTCCAAGAGCAGACTAGATCAAACAAAAGAAAGAACCAGTGAGATCAAAGACAAATCATTTGAAATTATCCAGTCAGAGGAGCAAAAAGAAAAAAAAATAATGAAAAGGAATGAAAAATGTTTACAGTAATTATGAGACACAATTAAAAGAAACAATCTGTGCATAATTGGAGTCCCAGAGGAGAAGAGAGGGAGAAAAGGGTAGAAATCATGTTTAATGAAATAATGGCTGAAACGTCCCAAACTTGAAGATTTGGTAAACCAAGTTTATAAATCTACTAGGTCACCCCAAAGTTTCAATCCTAAATGATCTTCTCCAAGACACTTTATAATAAATCTGCTTAAAAACCGCAAGAGAAAAAAATATTCTCTCATATGAGGGAACTCCCATAAGGTTATCAGCAGATTTCTCAGCAAAACCTTAAGGGCTAGGAAGGAATGGGATGGTATACTAAAAGTGCAGAAAAAACAAAGTCCTAATCAAGAACACTTTACCCAGCAAAGGTATCTTCAGAAATGAAAGCAAGATAAAGACTTTCCCTAACCAAAAGAAGCTGAAAGAGTTCATCAACACTAGACATGCCTTATAAGAAATGCTGAAAGGAGATTTTCAAGCTGAAACAAAGGAACAGTAACTAGTAACATGAAAACATATGAAATTATACAGTACACTAGTAAAGGTAAGTATATATAGTCAGATACAGAATACTCTAATATTGTAATATTATGGTGTGTTAACCACTTAATTGTAGTATAAAAGTTACAGGACGAAAGTACTAAAATAGCTATGGCTAAAATAATTGTTAATGGATAAACAATATAAAAAGATGTAAATTGTGACATCAAAAACATAAAATGTGGGGGGTGGGAGTAAAAGGGTAGAGTTTCTGTACACAATAAAATTTAAGTTCTTATCAGCTTAAAGTACACTCATATCTATATGATATTTCAAGGAAGTTAAACAGTTACCACACTCACAAAATTAGTAGATAAACAAAACATAAAGAAAGAGAATCAATTTATATCACTATGAAAAATCAAGAATTCATAGAAGATATCAATAGAGGAAGAAAGAAACAATGAAACTAAAAACCAGCCAGAAAACAATAAACAAGATAGCAAAATTAAGTTGTTTCATGTAAATAGTTACTACATATGTAAATGAATTATATTCTTTAATCAAAAGACAGAGTGACTGAATGGATAAGAAACAATGCTCAACTATATACTGCCTTTAAGAGACTAACTTCAGCTTCACAGACACAAATAGGCTTATAATGAAGGGATAGAAATAGATATTCTATGAAAATTAAAGTCCAAAGAGCAGGGATAGCTATATTGTATCAGAAAACAAGTAGACTGTAGGTGAACAACAGTAATAAGACACAAATAAGTCATTATATAATAATAAAAGAGTCAACAATCAAGAGAATATATCAATTGTAAATATATATGCACCCATAATTGGAGCACCTTAAGCAAAAACTAACAGACCTGCAGGGAGCAATAGACAACAATACAATAACAGCATGGCACTTTGATACCCTGTTTTCAACAATAGATATATCATAAAGATGGAAAATCAATACGGAAATCTTGGACTTGAACAATACTTTAGACCAAAATATACTTTAGAACTGTATGTTAGACTAACAGACAATACAGAACATTCCAGCCAACAGCTGCAGAGTATATATTTGTCTCAAGTGCAAGTGAAACATTCTACAGGATAGATCAAATATTAGGCCACAAAGCAAGTCTCAGCAAATTTTAAAAGATAAAAATCATAACAAATATATTTTCTCTTTAAATTTCTTTGAAATATAGTTGATTTACAATATTGTGTTAGCTTCAGGTGTACAATAAAGTGATAAGTTATATATATATATATAATATGTGTATATATATATTCTTTTTAGATTCTTTTTCATTATAGGTTATTATAAAATATTGAGTGTAGTCCCCTGTGCTATACAGTAGGTCCTTATTGGTTATCTATTTTATATATAGTAGTGTGTATAATCCTAATCTCCTAATTTAACCCTCCACTCCTTTTCCCTTTGGTAAGCATAAGTTTGTTGTCTATGTCTGTGAGTCTATTTCTGCTTTGTAAATAGGTTCATTTGTATCATTTTTTTAGATTCCACATATAAGCAATATCATATGATATTTTTCTTTGACTTACTTCACTTAGTATGATCATCTCTGGGCCCATCCATGTTGCTGCAAATGGCATTATTTCATTCTTTTTATGGCTGAGTAATACTCCATTGTGTATATACATCACATCTTTTTATCCATTTATCTGTCAGTGGACATTTAGGTTGCTTCCATGTCTTGGCTGCTGTAAAATGTTCTGCTATAAATATTGGGGCACATGTATCCTTTTCAAATTATAGTTTTCTGCAGATATATGCCTCCAGAAGTGGTATCACTGTATCATGCAGTAACTCTATGTTTAAATTTTTAAGGAACTCCCATACTGTTCTCTATAGTGACTGTAACAACTTACATTCTCATCAACAGTGTAGGAGGGTTCCATTTTCTCCAACCCTCTCAAGTATTTATTATTTGTAGACTTTTGATGATGGCCATACTGATTGGTGTGAAGTGATACCTCATTGTAATTTTGATTTGTATTTCTCTAATAATTAGCGATGTTAAACATCTTTTCATGTGCCTGTTGGCCATTTGTATATTTTCTTTGAAGAAATGTCTATTTAGATCTTCAGCCTTTTTTTAGGTTTTTTTTGAGATTGAACTGTATAAACTTTATTTTTTAATTTTGGAAATTAATACCTTGTTTATAGCCTTGTTTGTAAATATTTTCTCTCATTCTGTAGGTTGTCTTCATTTTGTTTATGGTTTCCTTTGTTGTGCAAGAGATTTTAAATTTAATTAGGTCCCATTTGTGTTTTATTTTTTTTAAATTCCATTAGTCTAGGAGACAAGTCCAAAACATTTTTGCTGAGATTTATGTCAAAGAGTGCTCTGCATATGTTTTTCTCTAGGAGTTTTAGAGTATACAGTTCTACATTTTAAAATTTGTATGGAAACACAAAAGACCTCAAATAGCCAAAGTAATTTTGAGAAAGAAAAACAAACCTGGAGGGATCAGGCTCCCTGACCTCAGATTATACTACAAAGCTTCAGTCATCAAAACAGTATGATACTGGCTTAAAAACAGACACATAGATCAATGGAATAGGACATAAAGCCCAGAAATAAATCCATATACTTACAGTAAATTAATCTACAATGAAAGAAACAAAAATATACAAAGGAGAAAAGAGAATCCCTTCAACAAGTGCTGCTCTTTAAACTGTAAAGCTAAATGTAAAAGAATGAAATTAATGCATCACCTAATACAATATACAAAAGTAAACTCAAAGTGGATTAAAGACCTAAATGTAAGACCAGATGCTAAATATTTTTTTCTGACCATGGTGATATAAAGCTGGAAATCAGTAACAGGAGGAAAACCAGAAAATGTGTAAATATGTGGAAATGAAGCAACATACTTCTGAACAACCAATGGGTCAAAGATGAAATCAAAAGGGAATTTTAAAAATTCCTAAAAGAAACAAAAATGGAAGCAAAATATAACAAAACTTATGGGATACAGCAAAAACAGTGTAAGAGAAAAATTAATAATAATAAATGCCTGCATTAAGAAAAAAGAAAAATCTTAATAAGCTAACTTTACACCTCCATGAACTAAAAAACAAGAACAAACTAAGGCCAAAGTTAACAGGATGAGGAAGTAACAAAGATCAGAGCTTAAGTAAATGAAAGAAACAGTAGAAAAGATCAATGAAACTAAAAGTTGTTTTTTGACAACATAAACAAAATTGACAAACATTTAGCTAAACTTACAAAGAAAAAAGAGAAAAGACTCAAATAAAATACTAAATCTTATAACTGATACTGCCAAAATATAAAGAATTGTAGGACGCTACTATAAACAATTACATGCCAAAAAATTTGACAACCTAGAAGAAATTAATAAATTCCTAGCAACTTACAACTTACCAAGTCTGAATCATGAAGAAATAGAAAATATAAACAAAGCAATAACAAGAAAGGTTGAAATCAGTAACCAAACACCTCCCAACAAAGAAAAGCTCATGATCAGATGGCTTCACTGGAGAATTCTGCCAAACTTTTAAAGAAGAATTAACTCTAACGCTTCTCAACCTTTTCCAAAACTTTGAAGAGGTTGGAACACTACCAAATTATTTTGAGGCCAGCATTACCCTGACACTGAAACCAGATAATGACACTACAATGAATGAAAGCTACAGGCCAATATCACTGATGAAAATAGATGCACAAAACTCAACAAAATGCAATCAGAGTAAATTAAAAAAAAGCACATCAAAAGGATGATGCATCATGATCAAGTGGGATTTATCCCTGGAATGTAAGGAGTTTCAACATATGCACATCAATAAATATGATAGAATACATTAATAGAATGAAAGACAAAATATACACTCATCTCAGTAGATGCAGAAAAAGCATTTGTCAAAATTCAATATCCATTTATGATAAAAACTCTCAAAAAATGGATATAGAAGAAACATACTTCAACATAATAAAGACCATATATGACAAAACCACAGATAACATCATACTCAATGGTAAAACTTTGAAAACTTTTCCTTTAAGATCATGAACAGGACAAGTGTGCCCATCTCTCACCACTCCTTTCCAACATAGTAATGGAAGTCCTAGGTAGAGCAATTTAGCACAAAAATTAAACAAAATTTATGTGTATCAGAAAGATATAAAATTATCTCTTTTTGTTGATGACATGATCTTGTATATAGAAAGTCTTAAAACAAACCCAAAAAACCTCTTAGACCTAATGAAGTAAAGTTTCAGGATACAAAATCAACATACAAAAATTACTTGCATTTCTATACACTAACAATGAACTATCTGAAAAAATTAAGCAATCCAATTTACAAGAGCATCAGGAACAATAAAATAATTAGGAATCAATTTACCCAAGTAAGTGAAAGATCTATATACCAAACACTATAGGACATTGATGAAAGAAGTTGAAGACACAAATAAATGGGAAAATATCTTATGTTCACGGAGCAAAAGATTTGATATTGTTAAAATATGTATACTACCCAAAGGCATTTATCAATTCAATGCAACTCCTATCAAAATTCCAATGGCATTTTTCACAAAGATAGAAAAAAATCAATCCTTAAATTCATATGGGACCACAAAAGTCTCTGAATATTCAAAGTGATCTTGAGAATGAACAAACCTGGAGGCATCACACTTCCTGATTTCAAATTACATTACAAAGCTATAGTATCAAACACTATCATACTGATATAAAAAAGATATATAGACCAATGAAACAGAATTGAGAGCCCAGAAATAAATCCATGCATCTATTTTCAAGTAATACTTGACAAGTGAGTCAAAAATATTAAATGGGGAAGGGATAGTCTCTTCAATAATTAGTTTTTGGAAATTTTTAAATTCACATGCAGAAGAATGAAAATGGACCCTTATCTTACACCACTCACAAAAATTAACTCAAAGTGGATTAAGGACCTAAATCTAAGACCTGAAACTGTAAAATTCTAGAATAAAATAAGGTGGAAACTTTGACATGGGTCTTGGTAATTTTTTTGGACATGATGCCAAAAGCACAAGCAATGAAAGCAAAAATAGGTAAGTGAGAATACATCAAACTAAAAGGCTTCTGCACAGCAAGAGACACAATCAACCAAATGAAAAGGCAGCCTATGGAATGGGAGAAAATATTTGCACACCATCTATTTGATAAGGAGTTAATATTCAAAATATTTAAGGAATACGACTAAACCTCAAGAAAACAATCCAATTAAAAATAGCCAGAGGACTTGAATTGACATTTTTCCAAAGACATTCAAGTGACCAATGAGTACATGAAAAGGTGCTCAACTTTACTTACCATCAAGGAAATGGAAGTCAAAACCACAATGAGATATCACTTCACACCTGTTAGAATGGCTGCTATCCAAAAAAGAAGAGATAACATATGCTGGCTGGCTCTGATGTGGAAAAGGAAACCTGGCACACTGTTAGTGGAAATGTAAACAGGTACAGACACAATGGAAAACAATATGAAGGCTCAGAAAGTTAAAAATAGAACTTCCATATGATCCAGCAATCCACACACACTGAAAGACAAATATTATAATTTCACTTATACATACACTCTAAAATTATCAAACTCATAGAAACTGAAAGTAGAATAGTTGTTGCTAGGGGCTGAGGGATGGGAGAAATGGGGAGATGTTGGTCAAAGTGTATAAATTTTCAGTTATAGGATGAATAAATTATGGGAGTCTAATATAAATTGTGGTGAGTACAGTTCACAATACTGTATTGTATCCTTGAAAGTTGCTGTGAGAGTAGAATTTTAATGTTTCAACATAATACCACCACCAACAAAATGGCAATTATATGAAATGAAGGATGTTTAACTAGCCTTACACTGGTAAACAGTTTGCAATATATATATATATATATATGTGTGTGTGTGTGTGTGTGTGTGTGTGTGTGTGTGTGTGTGTGCATATCAAATCATCACATTGTAAACTTTCAATGTACACAATGTTATATGTCAATTATATCTCAATAAAGGAGAAAGAAGACAAAGTATTCATGCACATGACTCAATTTCATTAATTCATTCATTCATTTATCTAATAAACATGTATTGAGCCCACTATATGCCTGGTACTATTCCAGGTGCTGAAAATGCAGCAGTGAACTATGTAAAAGCTAGTGATAAATGTCATGAAGAAAAATAAAGGCAACATTGGTGGTGGGGACCCAGTGGTGGAAAGAAGGGGCATCATTTTAAAATAAGGTGGACAGAAAGAACTTGTTAAAATGGTGATAACTGGGTAAGGACCTGAGAAAAATGTAAGGGAGCCAGCAAGGTAGATATCTTGGAGAATGTCAGGCATATTAAGGAACATGAATGATATGCATCATTTTCACTGTCCAGACTTTGTGAAGAATTAAGCTGTTTTTACAGATTATAATAGCAATACACATTTATTGTAGAACAAGAATATTTCCAATATTTCCAAGTAAACAATGTTTTAAAGTTCAAATTGAATTTCATTTATGGTCAACTCAAGTCATAAATGAATACCACACAGACAAGCCACTTATCTTAGTGTGAATTAAAGTCAAATGAGGGAGAAGGTTAAAAAAAGAAGGACTTTGGAGCCAGAGAGACTCACTCTGTTACTTACAATCTGTGGGTTTGTTTATATTATTTAACTTTACAGGACCTTAATATTCTTACCTGCAAATGGAGATAATAAAACCCACTCTTCAGGTAGGGTCCTTGTGTACAATATATGTAAAATGCTTAGTATAGGCACTCTTTAGAATCCATCTGGCAGAGTGAAAGAAAATGGAAAATACAACTCAGTACCTTCAGGCTGTGGTTCTCAAATCTAACAAATTATAAGAAATACCCTGGGCATATGATAACAACAACAGCAACAACAGATATTTAAGCTTTCCCCACTGGGGATTTTTATTTATCATTTCTCAGCTGAAGCTCCAGGAGCTCTAGTTTTAAAAGGTTCCCCTAATGATTCTTATGATCAATAGGGTTTTGGAAACACTGCAATAATTATATACAGAGGCAAACATGAGAACCAATTAATTAATTGGTTATTGAAGGATTTTGCCAGTTTATTGGCCATGGGGCACCAACTTTAGAGATAGACTCTTGGGTTTTAACTCTAGCATTCCCATCTGTGTTATCTTGGACAATTTACTTAAATTCTCTATGCTTTGGTTTCTCATTTGTAAAATTGAATAAGATAGTACTTCACATTGCTATCAGGGAGATTAAATGTTTAATATATATATTTATAAATATATATACTTAATATATACTTATAATAATATACTTAATATAATATTATAATAACTAATATAGTGAGTATATAATCTAAAATGTATATTTATAAATATTATATATACTCTATATATGTTTATATATTATACATATATCACTATATGCATTATGTATATACTTATATATAAATATATGTATAAAACATGCATGTATATATATTATATATGTATCACTATCTAATTTATTATTATTACTGCTACCACTACTGCTACTACTGTTATGTCTCACCTTATGGAACAAAGGTGATTCTGTGAAGTTGGTTGAAAGAAGAATTTATGTAAATCAGATCATATTATTCACTACCTTTCATTAGGAAATTTAGTGTTCCCTGTTAAAAACACTGAGGGAGTACCATAATATATAATAGATCATCACAAATAATACTGTAGAAAACCCTGGAACCACATGTTTAGAAATGAGAGTATGTTAGACCTGAAAGTACATTTTTGGTTATTTTACTCTGTGTAACACACCATCACAAAATATTGTGACTATAAAACAACAATTTCTCTTTGACAGTTCTGTAAGTTGACTGAGCTCATCTGGCACTTTTCCTTTGGACTTCCATATAGTGACAATCAGATTGCAGCTGAGGCTAGAGTCAAGTGACCACTCTATGTGTTTTGTTTGGTCTTCCTCATAGCATCACTGTTTCAATGTAGTCGACTTCCATCATTCAACTGACCTCCCCAGATCATGTGATCCCAGGGACTCAGGCAGAAACCACAAGGCTATTTATGACCTAACCTCTGAAGACTCAAAAAGTCAATTCCATTACACTAAGGTCAGCCCAGATTCAATAATTTTGAAAAACTTGTATCTGCCACCATGAGCCTGACAACTTCTCAATACATAATAATTTTTCTGATGACACCACTGTTGATAATTAACAACAAATGTTGTGTTTTTGATATTTTGTACTTTATATGTCAACATTTGGAAGGTCTGCATAAGTCAATGAGTCAATATTTTTCAAATGACCAAATGCTTTGTGTTACAAAATTATGCAGGTGTAAACAATACTCTCAAAGTACAAAACAGACAAATGTGTTTTAATGTAACAAGGTACAAAAAAGTTAATACAGTTTCAGACTCTGCTTCAGAACTAATCTTTAAGAAACTGCCATTTGTCAAGTTCTGGTAAAATTACTATCAAAGAAAAGTATCAACAATTATTTGAAAAGTCTGTAAAATATTACTATATTTTCTAAATACATAAGTTTGTAAGGCCGAATTTTTGTTATATATTCCAGGATAGCATATTGGAATAGATAGAAGTCAAAAGAGGCTGTGAGAACTCAGCTGTCCTCTATTAAGCCAGATGTTGTAGAGATTTGCAAAAACATAAAACAGTGCCACTGTTCTTAATAAGAATTTTGTTTTGGAAAATACAGTCTTTATAAGTATATGTTATTTATGTTAACACTTATGGAGTTTAAAACTATTTCATTTTAATATTATTATTTTAAGATTTTTATTTTCAGATTTGAACTTCCTATTTCTCAGCTCTAATTTTAAATATGGTATATAGAAATAATTGTAACCTGTAAATAGACAGAAGGTCTTTGAGGTCTTCAATAATTTATTATTACTTTTTAATTGTGGTAAAGTACAGATTACATAAAACTTACCATCTAACTATTTTTAAGTGTACAGTTCAGGGGCCTTAAGTACATTCACATCATTGTAAAACCATCATCATCTATCTCCATAACACATTTCATCTTGCAAAACTGAAACTCTCTACCAATTAAACAATAATTCCCCATTCCACCTCCTTCCAGACTCTGGCAACCAACATTCTACTTTCTGTCTCTATAAATTTGACTAATCTAGGTATTTTTTATTAGCAAAGTCATACTGTATTTGCTAGAAATTTGTTCATTTCTAGGAAATTTTCCATTTCTTCCTGTTTGTTCATTTGACTTTCATAAGTTATTCACAGTAATCTTTTATGATTCTTTGTATTTCTGTGTTTCAGTTGTAAATTCTCCTTTTTCATTCTGATTTTATTGATGTGGACACTTGTTTTCTTGTTGAGTCTGGCTAGAGGTTTATAGATTTTGTTTATCTTTTTAAAGAACTGGCTCAGTTTCATTGATCTTTTCCTTTTTTTTTTTTAGTCTCTATGTATTCCATTTCATTGATTTCTGCTCTGATCTTTATGATTTCTTTCCTTCAACTAACTTGGGCTTTGTTTGTTCTTCTTTTTCTAGTTCCTTTAGGTGTAAAGTTTTTTTTTTTTTTTGAGATTTTCATGTTTCCTGAGGTAAGCTTGTACCACTGCAAACTTCTCTCTTAGAACGTCTTTTGCTGCATCCTACAGATTTTGGATTTTGTGTTTTCATTTTCATTTGTCTCCAGGTATTTTTTTATTTCCTCTTTATTTCTTCAGTGATCCATTTGCTGTTTAGTAGCATATTATTTAGCCTCCAGGTGTTTGTGTTTTCTGCATTTTTTTTCTTGTAGGTGATTTCAAGTCTCATAGCATTGTGGTTTGAAAAGATGCTTGCTAGATTTTAATTTTCTTAAATTTATCAAGGCTTGCTTCATGACCTAGCATGTAACCTATCCTGGAGAATGTTCCATGCACACTGGAAAAGTATGTGTATTCTTCTGCTTTTGAATGGAATGTTATATATATATATATATATATATATATATATATATATATATATATATATATATATATATATATAAAGCCTATTTTCTCTAATGTGTTATTTAAGGCCAATGTTTCCTTGTTGATTTTCTATCTGTATGATCTGTCCAATGATGTAAGTGGGGTGTTAAATTCCCCTACTGTTATTGTGTTACTGTCAGTTTTTCCCTTTATGTCTCTTAATATTTGCTTTATGTGTTTAGGTACTTAGGTTCTCCTTTGTTGTGTGCATATATATTCACAATTGTTATATCTTTTTGGATTGATCCCTTGATCATTATGTAATATCCGTCTTTGTCTCTTGTTTGAGTCTTTGTTTCATGGTTTATTTTGTCTGCCATAGGTATTGTTATCCTGACTTTCTTTGGATTTCCATTTGCATGGAATACTGTTTTCCATCCCCTCACTTTCAGTCTGTGTGTGCATTTAGACCTGAAGTGAGTTGCTTGTAGGTAGCATGTATATAGCTTTTGTTTTTGTGTTCATTCAGCCATTCTCTGTCTTTTAATTGTAACATTAATCCATTTACATTTAATTATTGATATGTATGTCCTTTTTGCCATTTTGTTAAATGTTTTGGGTTACTTTGGTAGCTATTTTCAATTCATTTCTTCTTTTTTTCTCCTGTCTTGTGATTAGATGTTGATCTTTAGTGTTATATTTGGATTCCTTTCTCTTTTTTGTGTGTCTCTCATAGAATTTTGGTTTGTGGATACCATGAAGTTTATATATAGTTATATATATGCGTGTTTTAAGTTTCTTATCTCTTTTTTTAAATATTTATTTACTTATTTATTTTAGGCTGTGTTGGGTCTTTGTTGCAGTGCGCAGTCTTCTCATTGTGGTGGCTTCTTTTGCTGTGGAACACTGGCTCTAGGCGCATGGCTTCAGTAGTTATGGCACATGGGCTCAATAGTTGTGGCTCACGGGCTCTAGAGTGCAGGCTCAGTAGTTGTGGCACACAGGTTTAGTTGCTCTGTGGCATGTGGAATCTTCCTGGACTTGGGATCGAACCTGTGTCCCCTGCATTGACAGGCAGATTCTCAACCACTGCACCGCCAGGGAAGCACCCTTATCTCTTAACTTCAAATGCATTTTAACAGCCCTGCATTTGTGCTCTGTCCTCCTCACAATTACTATTTTGACATCATATTTTACATCTAATTGCTTTGTGTATCCTTTAACAACTTATTGTGAATGTTGATGATTTTACTACTTTTGTCTTTTAACTTTCCTACTAGCTTTGTATGCTTTTGGGTTTCTACCTTTACTATATACTTGCCTTTTTTGATGATTTTTTCCTTACATAATTTTCATGTCTGTAGTTGTGGCCTTTTCTTTTTCACTTAGAGAAGTTCATTTAACATTTCCTATAAAGTTGGTTTGGTGGTGCTGAACTCTATTAGCTTTTGCCTTTCTGTAAAACTTTTGATCTCTCCATCAAATCTGAATGAGAGTCTTGCTGGGTAGAGTATTTTGGGTTGTAGGTCTTTCCTTTTCATCACTTTAAATGTATTGTGGCCCTATCTTCTGGCCTGAAGAGTTTCTGCTGAAAAGTCAGTGCATAGCCTTATGGGAATTCCCTTGGATGTTATTTGTTGCTTTTCCCTTCCTGCTTTTGATATTCTCCATCTTTAATTTTTGCCATTTTAATTAAAATGTGTCTTGGTCTGTTCCTCTTTGGGTTAATCCTGTTTGGGACTGTCTGTGCTTCCTGGACTTAGATATCAGTTTCCTTTCCCAAGTTAGGGAGGTTTTCAGGTATTATGCATTCAAATATTTTCTGAGCCCCTTTCTCTCTCTTTTCTTTTTCTGGGACCCATATAATGTGAATGTTAGTATCATTAATGTTATCACAGAAGTCTCTTAAACTGTCCTTATTTATTTTCATTCTTCTTTCTTTTTTTCTGTTTAGTGTCAGTGATTTCTATTACTCTGTCATCCTTCTCTCTCATCCATTCCTTTGTATCATTTAGCCTATGGTTGACTCCTTCTACTGTATTTTTCATTTCAGTTACTATATTCTTCATCTCTGTTTCATTGTTCTTGATATTTTCCAACTCTTTGTTAAAAATATCTAACTTCTCTCTCTGTGCATCCATTCTTCTCCCAAGTTCTTTTATTATCTTTACAATCATTACCTTAATCTCTTTCTTTGGCAGATTGCCTATCTCCACTTCACTTAGTTCTGGGGTTTTATCTTGTTCCTTCATTTGGAACATGTTCACCTATTGCTTCATTTTGCCTATTTTATTTCTATGAATCTGATAGGTAGGTTACATTTCCTGATATTGGAGAAGTGGCCTTTTGTAGGAAACATCCTTTGTCTCCCAGCAGTACACTCCCCTCTTGTCACCAGAGCTATATGTTTTAAGGGTACCCCCTCTGTGGGCTACCTGTGTACTTCTGTTGTGGTGAGCAGACTACTGTAGGCAGTCTGGTAGGCTTGGTTGGATCCCAGTCTTGTTGGTTGCCAGGCCCTTCCTTGTGCAGAGACTGCCAGTCACTGGTTGGCTTGACTGGGTCTGGAGGTGGCTGGCTGAAGAACCCTGGGGTCCCCAGGGCTGGTGCTGGCTCACTGTTGGGTGGAATCAGGGTCCAGAAGATCCCAGGGTTGGTTCCCACCCACTGGTGGAGGAAACCAGGTCCTGGGGCTAGTGCTGGCCCACTGACAGACAGAGCCATGTCCTGGGGTCTGACTACAGGGCCCAGGGGTCCCAAAGCTGTTATCAGAATTCTAATGAATGAGGCCAGTTCTTGACACAGGTGGCTGCAGGCTCCATGGTGTCCCAAAGCTTGTGTTGACCTGCTGGTGACAAGGCCATGGCTTATCTTGTCCCAGAGCTGGTGCTGGCCTGCTGATGGGTGGGATAGGTCTTTGGGCTACAGCACTGAGGTTTTCCTGTGGCTGATGTCTGCCTGCTGGTGGGTGACGTTGGTCCCAAAGCTAGAGCAGGCTCACTGGTGAGTGTGGCCAGAGCTCAGCTGGTCCCAGCCCAGGTGCTGGCTTGTTGGTAGTTGGACTGTGTCCACAGTCTGCAGAGCTGTCATTGTCCTGAGGCTCTTCTTCTAATTCTTTTGGATATATACCCAGAGTGGAATTACTGGATTACATGACAAATTTATTTTTAATATTTAAAGAAATGTCATACTGTTTTTCATATTGTCCACACCATTTTACATTCCCAGTAAAAAGTGTCAGGGTTTCAATTTCGCCACATCCTTGCCAACACTTGTTATTATTATTTTTTTTTAAGTAGCAATTTTAATGAGTGTGAAGTTGTATTTCACTGTGGTTTTGATTTGTATTTCCCTGATGATTAGTGATTTTGAGCATCTTTTGATGGCTTATAGGTGATTTATACATCTTCTTTAGAAAAATGAATTTCCCCCCACAGGGTTGTTTGTTTTTTGTTGTTGATTTGTAGTAGTTCTTTGTATATCCCAGATATCAACCCCTTATCAGATATATTGTTTTTAAATATTTTCTCCCATTCTGTGGGTTGCCTTTTCACTTTGTTCACTGTGTCTTTTGATACATAGATTTAAAAAGTTGATGTAGTACAGTTTATCATTTTTTTGTTTTGTTGCCTATGCTTTTGGTGTCATATCCAAGAAATTATTGTTAAATCCAATGTCATGAATTTTTTCCTCTGTTTTCTTCTAAGAGTTTTCCACTTTGTAGTCTTATATTTATGTTTTTGATCCATTTTGATTTAATTTTTGTATATGGTGTAAGGCAATAGTCCAAATTAATCATTTCATTTAAATATCTAGTTTTCCCAGAACAATTTGTAAAAAGACAGAAATTTCACCTACTGAATGGCCTTGACACCCTTGTCCAAAATCATTTGATGATATATGTAAGGGTTAATGGGATCTCTATTCTATTCCATTGTCTCTCTTTAAGCCAGTATCCCACTCCTTTGATTACTGAAATTTAAGAGTGAAGGTATCCAGAATATACTACTGTTTACTGTGTCAAATATAAAAGAAATATTTTAAAATGAAGACATTTGAGATTCAACAGGTGCAGAAAGATTTTCTGGAGCTTCCCTTATTTTACTAGAGACAGAAAGTTCTGAATGAGAGGCTGCCATAAAGCCTCTCTGGAGAGTTTTATCCCTATCTCTAATTATTGATCAAGATACTTCTTTTGTGTACTCCTATATGAATATAATAAATTTTATCTTTTCTTCTGTTAATCTATCATTTGACAATTCAATACACAGATCCCAACTGATTGAGCATAAGAAGGTACAAGAAAAGTTTTTCCTTCGCAGGAGTAAGCTTGGAAATCGTAAAGTGTGAGATCTCCAACTTTTTGTTTTTTTCAGTACTGTTTTATCCCTTAGGGTCCTTGAGATTTTATATGAATTTTAGGATGAATTTTTCTATTTCTGAAAAAATGTCTTTTGAACTTTGATAGGGATTGCATTGAATCTGTAGATTGCTTTATGTAGTATTTACATTGTAACAGTATTAAGTCTTCCAATTCATGAACAGGACATGTGTTTCCACTTAATGATATTTCCATTTAATAATTTTGTTTTAATTTTTTAAGTAACATTTTATAGTTTTCAGTGTACAAGGTTTTCACCTCTGGTTAAGTTTACTCCTAACTATTTTATTATTTTTGATGCTATTGTTAATGGAATTTTTTCTTAATTTTTTTGGATTAGTCATTGTTAGTGCATAGATATTTGCGTATTGATTTTGTATCCTTCAACTTTTCTGAATATATTAGTTCTACTAGTTTTGTGGAATCTTTAGAGTTTTATACATATAAGATTTCTATTGTTTGTGAATATTTTATGTCTTCTTTCCAAATTTAGATGTATTTTATTTATTTTTCTTGCATAATTGCTCTGGCTAGGACTTACAGTACTATGGTGAATAGAAGGAGTACTCAATAATTCGAAAATATATATATATATTTTTTACAGTACACGGGCCTCTCACTGTTGTGGCCTCTCCTGTTGCAGAGCACAGGCTCCAGACGCGCAGGCTCAGCAGCCATGGCTCACGGGCCTAGCCACTCCAGGGCATGTGGGATCTTCCTGGACCGGGGCATGAACCCATGTCCCCTGCATCAGCAGGCAGACTCTCAAACACTGTGCCACCAGGGAAGCCCTCAAAAAGGTTTTTTAAGACCAAAACTCTTGAGAGTTGAAGAGGAGGAGAATATAATCTTAAAAGAAAAAAAAATTGTCTGTCTGCCCCCTCAACCTTAATGATCTTCTCTTTTAACAAAGTAAATCTTATTTTCTTAACTTCATGGTTTCAGTTCTTTTCTGCAAAATTTAACCTAAGAGAGTGTGGTTGTGAATAATTAGCAAATGTTAAATGAAAATTTACCTTTCTTGGGGCTTCCCTGGTGGCGCTGTTGTTGAGAGTCTGCCTGCTGATGCAGGGGACACGGGTTTGTGCCCCAGTTTGGGAAGATCCCACATGCTGCGGAGTGGCTAGGCCCATGAGCCATGGCCGCTGAGCCTGCGCGTTTGGAGCCTGTGCTCCACAATGGAAGATGCCACAACAGTGAGAGGCCTGCATACCGAAAAAAAAAAAAATTACCTTTCTTTCATCATGTGTACTACCATTGATTATTTAAAAGTGTATATATTGTACCATGATATTAAATACAAGATCTTAAACCATACTCCTGAGATACTTTGCACCTCTATGAGAAAATCTATGCCCATCCCTTTAAATTTATTTTTTGGCTTTCTCTTTCTGGAAGTAAAATTTCCCTCTTCAAACTCTGTGCTTTTAGCTGTTTCTCCTAAATGGATTTATCATGTATAATGTCTCTTAATGACTTGTATTTGAAAGCCTCAACTATTTGTTGCTAATGTACTTATTTTGTAAGTTCTCTATGGTGAAGGTCATAATGTGCCTTATAAAGTAAAATGAAAAGGAAACATTGTCATAATAGCATATTTCAATAAGTATAGCTCCCTTTTTGACGTGTTTCTTTCAAGTGGGGAACTTTTGTAGAAACTATTTTATAAGGAGTCATGGCAACTGATGGACACTACCAATACTCACAAATTCACTTGAAAAATATCCATATTAGCAGTTTTATGCCACAGTGTTATAGGAAGGCTATATTTATGCCAGAGTGTAATAGGATGGCCAGTTTGCAGTTAAGCACAAAATCTACCAGTATCCTGACCTTAAACAGAGTGCACCAAAAGGAAAATCCACGCTAGAGAGAGTACCAGCAATATTGAGTGAAGACAAGACTGTTGTCTTCTTTTTGTTCACCAACTTAACTGTATATGTGTTAATTTGTTTTCAGTTTATTTTTATATTTGTGGACTATTAATTTCAAAACAGATGAATCATTTCCTAAGGCATGTTCCCACTCCCTTAGAAAAAAGAAAATATTTACATGCTATGGATATAAATACTAAATAATGATGTTTATATTTTAGGTATTTTTGAGCTGAATTATTTTCTTAGTCATATGGAGTCACTATAACATGTTACCGTAGACTGGGTGGCTAAAACAACGAACATTTATTTCTCACAATTCTTGTGTCTGGGAAGTCCGAGAGCAAAGTGCTAGCTGATTTGGTGTCTGCTGAGAACCCTCTTCTTGGTTGGCAGACATCCTTCTTCTTGCTGTATACTCACATAGAGAATGGGTTCTGGTCTGTTCCTCTGCTTACAAGGTGACTAATCTTATCATGTGGGTTCCACCCTCATGACCTCATCTAAACCTAATTACCTCCTAAAGGCCCCACCTCCAAATATTGTTACATTGAGGTTTAGGGCTTCAACATGAATACTGAGGGGACAAAAACATTCAGTCCATAGCAATTATCAATATTATCAATATGTTAACAGATATAAAATAAGCAGATCCATTTATATTGTATTATTATAATCATATATATATAGAAAAGACTGATTAAATTTGAGCATATGATATGTTGAAAATATTGCCTTACACTTAAAATTGGACAGAAGTTATTCTTGGGTGTCCAAGGCATTGCCTAGCAAATCCTCTGGGGATTATTTAACTTAAGCAGAGTTTTAAGTTTTTGATTGATTTTTGTATTCACTACATTATTTCCTATTTTGTAGGGGTAGAAGTTATCTTGTAGACAACTAATAGTAATACATATAATTTTTTATCTAAGCTATGCAAATGGATTTTGCTCAGTAAAAATACATTCAATTGTCACTTGGAAGGAAAATACATTTTATTGTCCTATATGATATAAACCAATTTGCATGTATTAGCAAATTTATTTCAGTATTCCTACAGATTATGTGCCTTTAAGTGTTTCTTTGAACCAGTTTTAATATATTACTGGTTATCTAATTAACTAAAGTATTAAATAACAATTTTTGACAAATGTTCATTTTACACTTGCATATGAGTTGTCTTCAAATTTCTGAAAACTGTACTTTAGCAGATATATAAAACATATACTGAATGGAATGGTCTCACTCAGGCACTATTCTGTATGGGGTGGTGCTTTCCTGGTCTGTTCATTCTTTCCATCAGAATCATAAGTGTAATTGCCAGTTGAGTCCTTTCAGTCGTGATATCTATTTAAAAATGACTAACGTGATTCTTTTACTTGTTGTTTATATAAAATCCAAAAAGAATTATAAAAGAATGTCTAAGTACATGGTACAGGAACAAAACAATTTTGTATAAAATATATTTAATAATTAACTTATTTATCCAACTATATTCATGACAAATTTTAAATAAATATAACTTCGAGTCTTTTAAATATGGTTAAAGGACTTTTTTTTTTTTTTTTTTTTGCGGTACGTGGGCCTCTCACTGTTGTGGCCTCTCCCTTTGAGGAGCACAGGCTCTGGACGCGCAGGCTCAGCGGCCATGGCTCACGGGCCTAGCCGCTCTGAGGCATGTGGGATCTTCCCGGACCGGAGTACGAACCTGTGTCCCCTGCATCGGCAGGCGGACTCTTAGCCACTGTGCCACCAGGGAAGCCCAGGGACATGGTTTTATACTGGTTTTCTGTGGATTCTCCTTTTGAGATCCTGGCTTTGTGGTGTTCACTTATCATCTTCTGTGCCCCAATTCATTCCAAGTTCCATAATGTTAAAATGAGCATGACCTTGCATCTGGGGTTTTATATTAATCACAGAGTATTTTCAGGATATCTGTCTACAATTGCTTCAAGTCAAGAATTTGTCAAAGAATTGTAACTGTATTTTGATATATCTGGGCTATATTGGGGGAGAAGAAAAACAAAACAAATGATAAGTTATTGGCTGTTAAAGGATTTCTGTATAGAAGGTGCTTAGGTAGGTATGAAGCACTCCGAAAGGAAGGGAGCTAAGAAATTTTTTATTGAAACTACACTTGCAGGGCAAGAAGACTGTTTCTATTGATATTATTTATTTTGAATAAGTATGGAAGGACTATTGTGTTTATGGGGAGAACTCCCCAAGCCAGTCTTTAGTACTGCTACTGAATAAAATGTACTGTGATCCAAATGATGCACACCGGTTAGTTATCAAGATAAAAATACTATACTGAAAAGAGCACCTGATTTGACATTCTGGCTCAGCCATCTATTAGTAACATTTTCTAAATTAAATCAATTAACCTAATTCTTAGTTTTCTGAATCTGTAAAAACTGACTTAATAATCTGTGCCTACCTCATAGCATTATTGTAAGATCATATATATGTGACAACAAATTTGTAACTAAAATTTTTCTGTATAAATTTAAATAGAGTAAATAGATAGGTCAGGTTGAGAAGTTACTTTAAAATAGCTACAGAAACTGATTTCTTTCTCCCTTTATAATTAATAAATTCACTACAACCAAAATAAAATTTTAATTATATTTAGGTTTACTATTTTCTAGATCCTGCGTGAATTTTGTCCAGGAATTTTGCTCTAAGATTCCTTCCCCACACTATGCCTGCATCTCTTTTTCCTCAAAGTCTTTGTTGTTAGAAATGAAAAGGAAAATCTCTCAATGGGTTTAAGACATCTTCAAAGATATTATTTTTGTCATTCTCTATGTTTAGTAAAGGTGATTTCAATACAAGCTTTTAGACCAGGCCAGAGCTTTTCACCATTTATCTCCAACTCTCTCTTTTTTCATTCTTTATTGTGATAAAAGTAGTTGCTGTGATGGGGAGGGGATAGTGGAAAGGGTAAGATGGCAGGTAAACTCACCTTGAGATAGTGAAGTCCCTCTTGCTGAATATTTTCACAGTAATAATACACACTCATTGCTGGAGTATTAGGAAATTGTAAATCTAAGTACAGAATTTGTAAAGACAGAACCTCTGCAAATAGTGTTACCACATTTAGTGAATAATAATGTGGGGTGCTCAGTTAAATTTGAATTGCAGATAAACAGTGAATAATATTTTTAGTCTAAGCATATCTAAAATATTTCATGAGATGTACTCATGACTAAAAGATTATACACTATTTATCTGAAGTACAAATTTAATCAGCAGTCTGTATTTCATCTGGTATTTCTACCAGCAATCTATGAAGTAAAGAATTTTCCAGAAGAGGGCACTGTTCAAAACCCAGTATTAACCTTCATTGGATTTAGTACATGCCCATCAAATTTTACTGACAAGTGAGAGTATGATTAGGCCAGGAAACGTTCTGAAGGGGCTATTCCTATTACGCTGGTGACAGTTGAAAGAAGATTCTGCCATTTGGTAAGAGGACAGGGAGTGTGAAAACATTATAATCTACCGGTTTAACTAGTATATAATACTTACTATCTTGACAATAACTGATGATACTAGGTGAACGAACTGATATTTAATAAAGAAGTGAGGCTATTATTTACCACTTGTTTAGTGTAAACCTTCATAGACCAAGAAAAGGAAGTGGCACAAGCAAGAATAAGTTGCTGAAAAGATTGATGGGCTTAAAGTTTTTAGTGAGGGGTAAAGCAATGCAGACCAAGCCTTTATGTGCTCTTTGTAGCCTAGGCTGGAATCTTAGGACCAAATTAAAAAAAATTTATGTAGGGTGTAGACACCAGGCAAAGATAGACAGAAATATCTGAGGAGAATTTTTTGGAGACTAAACATTGAAGATGAACTGGGTTATACATAAAATTTAAACTCAACATTCCCTAAAAAATTGCTGTTCTTGGTAATGGTATTAAGCAAGAAATGTAAGTACTGTTTAGCTATATTCCTCAGAGAAAAAAGATCTCCTAAATATGTGACCTGATTTTTACATTTTTCCCCTATAATTACCTTTTGTGTTTCTATGGTTTCTTAGAAAATTTTCCTCTGAAAAACATTGATTTTAGGAATTTCACAAAATCTCTTCTAAGGTTAGATTTTAAAATGCTGAAACAGTTCCAGCAAGAAGAGTTGAGAATTCTGGGAAGAATATCACTTTGCCTTACCCTGAATCTATTTCTATACACAATGATATTGCTATACTAAATATTCCTAGGCCAAGATATAGTGATCTTACAAATATTTTTAAACGTGGCTGTAAGTGGCCTCAGTAGATGAGTGAATGCATTTTAGATTTTCTTATATTGTTCTCCTAAATGTAGAAAATTAAATCTATGTAAAACTCTACTTATATAAGACAAAACATATTGGTGAGTTAAATTATAAAGTTCATAATTATTTAGTTTGTATAATAGTTTCCTTAAAATCAATTAAAAGTACTTATAGTTAAGACAAATTCTCAAATGCAGATGTAAGCCTGTGCTGCTTGATTGTGTCAGTCTTTTGGCAAAGCTTTTTCCTAAGTGTTGTGGTTTGTTTGGTTCTCTCTTTAATGATATATAAAATATATTTAGACCTAAGCTGTTTTAGTGGCTCTCATTTTTTTCCTGAGGCCTTATATGTTATACCATAAGACCTTATACGTTATACTATAAAAAATATGTGTCAACAATTGCTGATATTTGTTGTGCTTGATAAAGAGAAGTGCTAGAGAGTAGAATTTAAAACAAAGGCAGCTGACTTTGCAGACACCACAGTGTGGAGAAAGTTTTAATCACTGTTTTTGATTACACAATGTGTGAAGCTTACCAACAAACGTAACATATTTCTCCTGCTATTTTAATAAATTATGTTAAGAAAGTTTTTCTACTTAGAAGACATATATCTTTTAGTTTCTTTAACAGATATATTTAGAAACTTTAGGAGATTTATGATATTGAGAGAGATATCTTTGGTTCTTATGTTTCTTAAGGCAGATTTTCAGTATTCTTCGGTTGGCATTGGAGTATCATTAGAATGAACTTCAAAATGAACCCATTTAATCCCAATCCTGGCCGGTTAAGAAGAAGGTGAAGAAAAAGTGCTTCCTTTGTGGTTGAAAAAGAGGTAATATAATCTCTGGACCTAACATACCTTTCCTCTCCCATTGGCTATGGTACTAGAAATTACAATCATTATAATGTTGTCTTTCATTTGTATTAAAAGTGTAATATTCAACCAGACCCATTGTGGGAGTGAATGGGCAACACCATATCAGGATCTCAGAAAATAGGTGAAAAAGAGAGTTACATATTTATTTAAAGAGCATATATAAAATTGTGGAGCATTAAAAAATTGTTTGGGGATGAATGATTATATAATGGCAGAAAATAAACGTAGAACATAACCTCATTTCTATTTATGTTATAATTGTATTTATCCTATAATTGCAGGTAAATTAAAGAGAATTTTTAAATCATATAAAATATTACAAGAAAATATAGAATAATATTTTTTGTATTCTTTAGGTAGAAGAGGCCTCCTTAAGTAAGACAATAATACCAAAAGCTATAAATGAAAATAATTGATTTTACAAATATTTCTGTATGGCAAAAGGCAACATCAGTCAAATTGAAAGGCAAATGACAGTCTGAGAGATTGATTGCAGCACAAAACAAGGGTTTTCATTTCAACAAGGAATTCATTGCAGCACAAAAACAAATATTTTTCTCAATAAATAAATAAAAAGCACCTACAAAATACCATGAATAAAACAACCAGTCCAATGTAAAATGAGGTGGGGGGAATATAAATAAACAATTCATAGTAGAGGGAATTAAGAAAATAAACATATTAAAAATGCTAAACAGCTCTAGTAATGAGACAAGAAAATTAAAACAATACAATATATTCTTCATCCATCAGATATGATAAATAATTGATGAATGACTAAAATGTTAAATGACTTGAGCAAAATTGCATGGGTTTAAATAATACCTCCATCTCTGGCTAGCTTTGTGCTCTTAGACCAGTTAACAAACATCTCTGATTCAGTTTCTTCATCTATAGAAATGGAGATGATGATGCTTCTTTCATTGAAGAAGTACTTTGGTATTGAATATGCCCTTACATTAGTTTCTGGCACATTATAAGTCTTAATAGTAGCTAATAAATGTTAGCTATTATTATTATTGTATTATTATTGTTGATAACTATGTTACCAGGACATATATTACTCAACATTTTTGGAAAGTAATCCAGCAGTGTTTTATGTAAATTCACATACACTTTGAATCCCATATTGGAGAATTTATCTGAAGAAATAAAAATTATCTCTATGAAGGAAACTTGATCAAAATATTTATTTCCATGTTGTTTGTTTCAATAATAAAACTTTAAGTAACTTTGAGATCTATCAATAGGGAAATAAGACAGTAATGTATTGTGGCAATGGAATATGAAGAACCTACTAAAAATAAGGTAAATCTATATGTAACTACTTGAAAGAATGTCCGTGATGTTTTGTTAAGTGAATAAAACCAGTAAATAATAACATGTATAGTAGTATCGTCCTACGTTTTTACAAAACAGAAACAAACATCTACATGTACACATATGTTTGTGTAAGGAAAGAAGAGGTATAAAAGGAGAGTCATCAAGTTTTTGACAATAGTTATTTTGGGGGCTGTGATGACAGGATGAAAAGGAAACTGTTGATTTTACTTTAGACACTTCTGACCTTTTAGGACTTTGAATGTCAGCTCCATGAAGACAAAGCCTTATATATCTTATTCACTACTATATATCCAGTGCCCATAAATAAATATTTTTAAACAAATAAAAAATCAAAGTTTAAATAGTCATAAGGGTATACAAGACTTTTGTAATACAAATTGTTTCTTAGTGTTTTATAGGCCATTAAGTACCTTTAAAATATGTCATTGTTATAGTCATAGCTCTGGCAATAACTTTGACCAATTTATGAATTCTGAACCTGTTTCTATATCTCTCAAATGTCCTGTCTCACCTTCTTCAGATGTATAAAATCCTAGCTGATAAGCATAGTAGTATATACTAATCATCTGATGAATGAGTAACAACTACAGCAAGTATGATCCTAATTTTAAGTTTATTCTCTTTTTTTAAACAACTTTATTGGAGTATAATTGTTTTACAATGGTGTGTTAATTTTTGCTGTATAACAAATTGAATCAGCTATACATGTACATACATCCCCATATCTCCTCCCTCTTGCATCTCCCTCCCACCCTCCCTATCCCACCCCTCTAGGTGGACACTAAGCACCGAGCTGATCTCCCTGTGCCATGTGGCTGCTTCCCACTAGCTATCTATTTTACATTTGGTAGTGTATATATGTCCATGCCACTCTCTCACTTCGTCCCAGCTTACCCTTCCCTCTCCCTGTGTCCTCAAGTCTATTCTCTGGGTCTGCGTCTTTATTCCTGTCCTGCCCCTAGGTTCTTCAGAACCATCTTTTTCCTTTTTTTTTTCTTTTTTAGATTCCATATATATGTGTTAGCATATGGTATTTGTTTTTCACTTTCTGACCTACTTCACTCTGTATGACAATCTCTAGGTCCATCCACCTCACTACAAATAACTCAGTTCCGTTTATTTTTATGGCTGAGTAATATTCCATTGTATATATGTGCCACATCTTCTTTATCCATTCATCTGTTGATGGACACTTAGCTTGCTTCCATGTCCTGGCTATTGTAAATAGAGCTGCAATGAACATTGTGGTACATGGCTCTTTCTGAATTATGGTCTTCTCAGAGTATATGCCCAGTAGTGGGATTGCTGGGTCATATGGTAGTTCTATTTTTAGTTTTTTGAGGCATCTCCATGCTGTTCTCCATAGTGGCTGTATCAAATTACTTAGTTTTAAGTTTATTCTTAACTGAAACCAATAAAGGACAATCAGTTTAATGACTTTTAAATTGTTTTACATTTTAGGCATCACCTATATATTCTAATTCATTCTATGGTAATATCTCCTAGTATTACCGATTCAAGGGTTTAGGACATTGTATTTGGGGCCTTGGAGTTACCAAATATTTTCATATGTATTCTCCCATTTGGGTCTTATACAACTTCTGTCATCTACCTCACTATAGAAAAGGAAAAATAATGAAATTCTGAAAATTAATTTGCTCAAAAGCTCACAGATAACTGCTCTTCCTGAAAGTATTCTCAAAAGTGTGAGTTACAAGGTTATCAATGAAACATCTTGTCAGCATTCCCTGCTTAGAAAGTCTAGAAGTGGTTTGAGGTTTGTAAATATGTATGCCTTAATAACACTTTTTTACTTTCTCTTTTCTTAAAGCAAATTAATATACCTGCATTCCAATATAGCAATTTATTTATTTATTTATTTTAACATCTTTATTGGAGTATAATTGCTTTACAATGGTGTGTTACTTTTGCTTTATAAAAAAGTGAATCAGTTATACATATACATATGTTTAAATAGTTGAAGGGCATGGGCATGACATAGGGTGTTGCATATTTCTTAATTCTCATTTATAGATAACATACATGAAAATTAAAACTTTAATTCATAGAGGACGTAGAAGTATCAAATTGCACCACTTGCAAATTTACACTGAGCAATCACATTTAATGGAATCCACAGTATATTTTCATGAAGGAAATGTTTTTTTTATTAAGATCCAAAACTCTGTGGAACATGTGTAATCTGTGTCATAAATATACACTTGGGCTGTGCACATTCACCTAGTCAGAATGGCACATCTGGTATCTCCATTTTCACACATTCTTGAAGAAAATAAAAAAATACACTAGGCCCATACATTGTCAATGCTTTATTTTGAGTGGATCACTTTTTGTACTTGTTACCATGGTTTGCTTTTCCTGTTTCAGACAAATGGAAGTATGAAAGAAGCTTATATTTTCTTTACTTTCTGACAGTTAATAATACCTGATTAGGGTAGGTAGCAATTAGACACCAACTCGAAGTCTTTTAAAAATCCCATTCACGCACGAAGCTGCATTCTTTTTCAGGACAATAACACTCCACAACATGGGGAATATTTTCATATTTTTCAATACTTAAAAATTGGCATTTGAAATGGAAACTAGTATTTAGGGACTTGAAAACACAGACACACACACAGAGATAAACACACATATGTACACACATGCACACACACAGCGATGTAGAGAAAAAGAGGAATTGGGAGAAGTATGTTTTACTATAAGGTTAGGGTTTAGAGTTTTTAAAATTAAAAAAAAATAATATTGTAATTGAATTTAGAATCAAGAAAATGGAAGAAGAGTGAGATGAATTACTAAAACAATTAACAGTAATATTGGCATGGTAGATTGATAGTTGAGGTATATAGTTCATGTTAGATAATGTTTATAGACTGTAAAATTTATTTTAGATATTTTTAAATGCTTTCCCTTCACACAAATTACTCAGCAGTTGCATGGAGAGCTTAAAGGTGTAGATATTTCTTACTGATCTTTGAGCACCAAATTATATGAGGCTTATGGAAATTTTATTTTTTGCTTTCCTCGTTTCAATGTCTTTCATTTCGGCATTCATTGCATGTATTTTTGAGTTGAGTTTATCGGAAGCTTACATTTTAGCATGATGAATGAAGCAAGGTAAAAAATATTCAGAAAAGTCTGAAAGGCTTTAAAACTACTGAAAAAACAAGTGTGAAAATGACCATGGAGACTCTTAGAAAGTTTAAAGTGTTTGCTATTTTTTCAGAGCAGAATTATAGGAAGAATATACCTTTTTAAAGGGTGGGGTATGTGTGTGTGTGCATGTGTGTGTGTGTGTGTGTGTGTGTGTGTAAAAGGTACTGGGGTAAACATAGAGATGATTGTCAGTTGTCTTTCTCTCTCTGTTAGGATTCAGGAAAAAATACACCTGCATTCCTAGAAGGAGGAGTAAAGGAGAACTCAGATAACTTTAGGTATGTGAAGGCCTGAAGGCCTCTGTTCCCAACTAGAGGTTTATATCTAGACCTTATTTTCTATTTGCCAACTTGGATCACTCTCCACCTCATTCCATTATCACCTTCATATCTATGTTTCTAGCCCCATTATGGCAACCTGACATTGAGTAGTGTTGTTGCTTTAATAGTTAACTTTGGAGTTGTTGATCTCAGGCGATTTCACAAAAGCAATTAAGGTAGCCACGTTTTCATCTGTAAGGACATAAGCCTCTTCCATTATATTCTAGGGGTTAGACTATTTAATGTAACCTCTTTTTTACTCTAAAAGTTTTTTAAAAAATTGTAGTTTGCATATATGTGTTTCTACTTCCATGAGGAGCATATTAATATGGTGTAATGATACCAAGGATCATGCATCTTTGAACACAGGATCTAGTCATGATTTTGTCTTCTGAGATGTTATGTGACTTTGAGCAAGAGCTATCTACTTCAGGACCTATCAGAGAAAATCATAACAGCCAAAAGGAGGCAGTAGAGCATAACTGTAAATAACATTGACTCCAAAGTCAGACAGCCTTGCTTGAAGTCCTGGCTCTGCCATTAACACATAGTGCTACTTTGGAAAACTCACTTCTTTGCCCTTCTGTTTCCTCATCTGTATAATGAATATGACATTAGTACTTCATAGAGAACCAGGTCTAATGTGTCCAAAGCCCTTGTTCTTTACATTACGTCATGCTGAGATAACTGATGTGAAAGCTTATTGGGATGGACAAAGTAATATGAGTTAAACACATCTACAGAATGAGAAAAAAATGTAGTGATCAAAAGAATGAATAAATTAAAATAAAGCAACATTAAAAAAGGCTCATCTTGCAGCCTCATTGAGGTAAGCCAGCTATTTCAAAAGAGATTTTGCTTCAAAATTTTCTTAAAACAACAAACAAAAGTGAATAGTTGTCAAAACATAGCAGGCAGGAAATGTCACAGATGTTAACCTTCCCCTGGAAACACATGACTTCCATGTTGGCAGTGTAAATCTGGGAACTTTTGTAGGAAGGACATGAGCATATTTTAGCTATCATGAAGCTCCATAAGTAACCAGGTTTAAATCATGTGAGACTTCATAGATTATAGTCAGAGTTGGAGAACAAGTAAATTTAAGGGAGAGTAAAAAATACTGACTCACTATGTGGTACAATTGAAACTAATATAATATTGTAAATCAACCATGATTCAATTAAAAAAAATAGAGATTTAGCTTCCTACTTTATTTTTATAATTTCATTTTATATTTTTATTGGAATATTGTTGATTTAAAACATTGTATTTGTTTCAGGTATACAATATAGTGATTATTTTTACAGATATTCCATTAAAAGTTGTTACAAGATAATGGTTATAATTCCTTGTGCTATCCAATATATCCAGTTGCTTATCTATTTTATACATAGTAGCTTGTATCTCTTAAACCCATAGCCCTGTCTTGCCCCTCCCTTCTTCCTTCTCCCCACTAGTAAACACATTTGTTTTCTATATCTGTGAGTTTGTTTCTGTTTTGCTATATGCATTTGTTTGTTTTATTTTTTAGATTTTATATCGAAGTGATAATCATATAGTATTTGTCATTCTCTGGCTTATTTCATTAAGCATAATGTTCCCTAGGTCTATCCACATTGCTGCAAATGACAGAATTTCATTCTTTGTTATGGCTAAGTAATATTCCATTGTGTGTGTATATATATATATATATATATATATATATATGTATGTATGTATGTATATCACATTTTTTTAGCCATTCTTCTTTTGAATGACACTTGAGGTGCTTCTGTATCTCGGCTATTGTAACTGCACTGCTATGAACATTTGGGTGCATATAGTGTTTTGATTTTCTTCAAGTATATACACAGGACTGGAACTGCTGGATCATATGGTAGTTCTATTTTTAAATTTTTGAGGGACCTCCATACTGTTTTCTATAGTGGCTGCACCAATTAACGTTTCCAGCAACAGTGTAAAAGGGTTCCCTTTTCTTCACATCATCGCCAAAATTACTTGTAGAATTTTTGATGACAGCTATTCTAACAGGTGTGAGGTGATATCTTATTATGATTTTGATTTGCATTTCTCTCATAATTAGTGCTGTTGAGCATCTTTTGATTTGCCTGTTAGCCATGTATATGTCATCTTTGGAAAAATGTCTATTCAGGTCTTCTGCCCATTTTTTGATTGGGTTGTTTGTTTTTTTGATATTGAGTTGTATGAACTCTTTATATATTTTATATATTAACATCTTGTCTGTCACATCATTTGTAAATATTTTCTCCCATTCTGAAGGTTCTTGTTTCACTTTGTTGATGGTTTCCTTTGCTGTGCAAAAGCTTTTAAGTCTGATTATATCCCATCTGTTTATTTTTGCTTTTATTTGTTTTGACTTGGGTGACATATCCAAAATAATTGCTATGACCTTTTTTTTTCCTTAGATTCCATATATATGTGTTAGCATACGGTATTTGTTTTTCTCTTTCTGACTTACTTCACTCTGTATGACAGACTCTAGGTCCTGAAGAACCTAGGGGTAAGACGGGAATAAAGACACAGACCTACTAGAGCATGGACTTGAGGATATGGGGAGGGGGAAGGGTAAGCTGGGACAAAGTGAGAGAGTGGCATGGACATATATACAATACCAAACGCAAAATAGATAGCTAGTTGGAAGCAGCCACATACCACAGGGAAATCAGCTAGGTGGTTTGTGACCACCCAGAGGGGTGGGATAGGGAGGATGGGAGGGAGGGAAATGCAAGAGGGAAGAGATATGGGAACATATGTATAACTGTTTCACTTTGTTATAAAGCTGAAACTAACACACCATTGTATAGCAATTATACTCCAATAAAGATGTTAAAAAATTGCTATGATTTATGTCAAAGAGTATTCTGCCTATGTTCTCATCTATGAGCTTTTTGGTTTCAGTTCTTTAATTTAGGTTTTTAATCCATTTTGAGTTTGTTTTTGTATATTATGTGAGGAAGGGTTCTAGTCTCATTGTTTCACATATATCCATCCAGTTTTTCCAGCACTAGTTATTGAAGAGACTGTCTTTTCTCCAATGTAAATTCTTGCTTACTTTGTTCCAGATTAATTAACCATAGGGGCATGGGCTTATTTCTGAGCTCTCTATTTTGTTCCATTGATCTATGTGTCTATTTTTGTGCCAGTATCATGCTGTTTAGGTGACTGTATCTTTGTAGTATAGCCTGAAGTCTGGGAGGGTGATACTCCAGCTTTGTTCTGTATCTCAGGATTGCTTTGAAAATTTAGGTCTATTTTGGTTCCATATGAATTTTAGTATTATTTGTTCTAGTTATGTGAAAAATGTCATGTGTATTTTGATAAGGATTGCATTAAATCTGTAGTTTGCTTTGGGTAGTATGGCCATTTTAACAATATTAATTCTTCCAATCCAAGAGCACAGGATATCTTTCCCTTCCTCTGTATCATCTTCAATTTCCTTAATCAGTGTTTTATAGTTTTCAGAGTATAGGGCTTTCACCTCCTTGGTTAAGTTTATTCCTAGGTACTTTATTCTTTTTGATGAGATTTTAAATGGGATTTGTTTTTTTTAAATATATCTTTCTGATATTTCATTATTGGTGTATATAAATGGAAAATATTTCTGTATATTAATCTTATATCTCACAACATTGCTGAATTCATTTATTAGTTATAATAGGTTTTTGGTTTAGACTTTATGGTTTTCTATATAAAGTATCACATCATCTGCAAATAGTAACAGTTCTAAATCTTCTCTTCCAATTTGGATGACTGTCATTTCATTTCCTTCTCTGATTGCTGTGGCTAGACTGCCAATAATATGATATGTAGAAGTGGAGTGGACATGCTTGTCTTGTTTCTGAATTTAGAAGGAAGTCTTTGAGCTTTTCACCATTAAGTATGAAGTTAGCTGCAAGTTTATCAAAAATGGCCTTTATTATGTTGAGATATGTTCCCTTTGTACAAACATTGATGAGAGTTTTTGTCATGAATGTATATTGAATTTTGTCAAATGATTTTTATTTGCATCTATTGACTTTCATCTTTCCTTTTGTTTATGTGGTGTATCATGCTGATTGTTTTGTGAATATTGAACTATCATTGTGTCACTTGATCATGGTGTATGATCTTTTTTATATATTGTTGAATTCAGTTTGCTAATATGTTATTGAATATGTTTCATCTATATCCATCAAGAATATTGGTCTGTAATTTTC
Source organism: Orcinus orca (assembly GCF_937001465.1). Taxonomy (NCBI): domain Eukaryota; kingdom Metazoa; phylum Chordata; class Mammalia; order Artiodactyla; family Delphinidae; genus Orcinus; species Orcinus orca. The sequence goes on from NC_064580.1 coordinate 77,095,048, forward strand.
TTTTTTTATTGTAATGTCTTTGTCTGGTTTTGGTATCAGGTTATTGGTGGTTTCATAGAATGAATTTGGGAGTGTTCTGTCCTCTTCATTTTTTTTTTTGAATAGTTTGAGAAGATAGGTGTTAGCTCTTCTTTATATGTTTGGTTGAATTCATCTGTGAAGCTGTCTGTCCTGGACTTTTGTTTGCTGGGAGGTGTTTTTTTTTTATTACAACTTCAATTTCACTGCTAATGATTGATCTATTCAAATTGTCTTTTTTCTTGATTCAATCTTTGTAAAATGTATATTTCTAGAAATTTGTCCATTTCTTCTAGGTTGTCCAATTTGTTGGCATATAACGGTTTGTAGTACTGTCTTACGAGTTTTTGAATCTCTGTGGTATCAGTTGTTATTTCTTCTCTTTCATTTCTCATTTTGTTTATCTGTATCCTCTCTTCTTGGTGAGCTTGGTTAAAGGTTTATTAATTTGTTTATCTTTTCAAAAAAGCTCAATTTCATTGACTTTTTTCTGTTGTTTTGTATATCTATTTTATTAATTTCCTCTTTGAACTTTATTATTTCCTTCATTCTGCTGATATTGGGCTTTGTTCTACTTTTTCTAGTGTATTTAGGTGCTAGGTTAGGTTGTTTATGTGAGATTTTTCTTGTTTTTTGAGGAAGACCTCTTTTTTGTTTGTTTATTTTAAAGCTATTTTAATATTTTTTAAATTGAAATATAGTTTATTTACAATGTTGTGTTAATTTCTGCTGTGAAATTAATAAAACAAAGTGATTCAGTTATACATATATATATTCTTTTTTAAAATAATCTTTTCTATTATGGTTTATCAAAGGATATTGCCTATAGTTTTGTGTGTAAAGCTATTTTTAGATTATTGGATTCTTTTGGACAAGGTAAAAATATCAGTCCAAAGAATTTTATACATATTAAATTTTATGCATGCAGAGAGCTAAAAAAATATATGTAATAATACAGGGGCAGTATGAAATCATACTATATGTTAATTTTTAACATCTTTATTGGAGTATAATTGCTTTACAATGGTGTGTTAGTTTCTGCTTTATAACAAAGTGAATCAGTTATACATATACATATGTTCCCATATCTCTTCCCTCTTGCATCTCCCTCCCTCCAACCCTCCCTATCCCACCCCTCTAGGTGGTCACAAACCACCTAGCTGATCTTGTGCTATGCAGCTGCTTCCCAATAGGTATCTATTTTACATTTGGTATTATATATATGTCCATGCCACTCTCTCACTTTGTCACAGCTTACCCTTCCCCCTCCCATCCTCAAGTCCATTCACTAGTAGGTCTGTGTTGTTATTCCCATCTTACACCTAGGTTCTTCATGACCCTTTTTTTTTCTTAGATTCCATATATATGTGTTAGCAAACAGTATTTATTTTTCTCTCTCTGAATTACTTCACTCTGTATGACAGACTCTAGGTCCATCCACCTCACTACAAATATCTCAATTTTGTTTCTTTTTATGGCCGACTAATATTCCACTGTATATATGTGCCACATCTTCTTTATCCATTCATCTGATGATGAACACTTAGGTTGCTTCCATGTCCTGGCTATTGTAAATAGAGCTGCAATGAACATTTTGGTACATGATCCTTTGAATTATGGTTTTCTCAGGGTATATGCCCAGTAGTGGGATCGCTGGGTCATATGGTAGTTCTATTAGTAGTTTTTTAAGGAACCTCCATACTGTTCTCCACAGTGGCTGTATCAATTTACATTCCCACAAACAGTGCAAGAATGTTCCCTTTCCTCCATACCCTCTCCAGTATTTATTGTTTCTAGGTTTTTTGATGATGGCCATTCTGACTGGTGTGAGATGATATCTCATTGCAGTTTTGATTTGCATTTCTCTAATGATTAATGATGTTGAGCATTCTTTCATGTGTTTGTTGGCAATCTGTTTATCTTCTTTGAAGAAATGTTTATTCAGGTCTTCTGCACATTTTTGGATTGGGTCGTTTGTTTTTTTTGTTATTGAGCTGCATGAGCTGCATGTAAATTTTGGAGATTAATCCTTTGTCAGTTGCTTCATTTGCAAATATATTCTCCCATTCTGAGGGTTGTCTTTTGTTCTTCTTTATGGTTCCCTTTGCTGTGCAAAAACTTTGAGGTGTCATTAGGTACCATTTGTTTATTTTTGATTTTATTTCCATTTCTCTAGGAGGTGGGTCAAAAAGGATCTTGCTGTGACTTATGTCATAGAGTGTTCTGCCTATATTTTCCTCTAAGAGTTTGATAGCGTCTGACCTTACATTTAGGTCTTTAATCCATTTTGAGTTTATTTTTGTGTATGGTGTTAGGAAGTGTTCTAATTTCATACTTTTACATGTAGCTGTCCAGTTCTCCCAGCAACATTTATTGAAGAGGCTGTCTTTTCTCCACCATATATTCTTGCCTCCCTTATCAAAGGTAAGGTGACCATATTTGAGTAGGTTTATATCTGGGCTTTCTATCTTGTTCCATTGATCTGCTTCTGGTTTTGTGCCAGTACCGTATTGTCTTGATTACTGAAGCTTTGTAGTATAGTCTGAAGTCTGGGAGCCTGATTCCGCCAGCTCCATTTTTCATTCTCAAGATTGCTTTGGCTATTCGGGGTCTTTTGTGTTTCCATACAAACTGTGAAAATTTTGTTCTAGTTCTGTGAAAAATGCCAGTGGTAGTTTTATAGGGATTGCATTTAATCTGCAGATTGCTTTGGGAAGTAGAGTCATTTTCACAATGTTGATTGTTCTTCCAATCCAAGAACATGGTATATCTCTCCATCTATTTGTATCATCTTTAATTTCTTTCATCAGTGTCTTATAATTTTCTGCATACAGTTCTTTTGTCTTCTTAGGTAGTTTTATTCCTAGATATTTTATTCTTTTTCTTGCAATGGTAAATGGGAGTGTTTTCTTAATTTCATTTTCATAATTTTCGTCATTAGTGTATAGGAATGCCAGAGAATTCTGTGCATTAATTTTGTATCCTGCTACTGTACCAAATTCATTGATTAGCTCTAGTAGTTTTCTGGTTGCACCTTTAGGATTCTCTTTGTAGAGTATCATGTCATCTGCAAACAGTGACATCTTTATTTATTCTTTTCTAATTTGGATTCCTTTTATTTCTCTTTCTTCTCTGATTTCTATGGATAAAACCTGCAAAACTATGTTGAATAATAGGGTGAGAGTAGGCAACATTGTCTTGTTCCTGATCTTAGTGGAAATGGTTTCAGTTTTTCACCATTGAGGATGATGTTGCCTGTGGGTTTTTCATATATGGCCTTCATTATGTTGAGGAAAGTTCCCTCTAATCCTATATACTGCAGGGTCTTTATCATAAATGAGTTTTGAATATTGTTGAAAGTTTTCTCTGCATCTATTGAGAAGAACATATGATTTTTCTCCTTCAATTTGTTAATATGGTGTATCACGTTGATTGATTTGCGTATATTGAAGAATCTTTGCATTCCTGGAATAAAGCCCACTTGATCATGGTGTATGATCCTTTTATGTGCTGTTGGATTCTGTTTGCTAGCATTTTGCTGAGGATTGTTGCATCTATGTTCATCATTGATATTGGCCTGTAGTTTTGTTTCATTGTTACATCTTTTTCTGGTTTTGGTATCAGGCTGATGGTGGCCTCATAGAATGAGTTTGGGAGTGTTCCTCCCTCTGCTATATTTTGGAAGAATTTGAGAAGGATAGGTGTTAGCTCTTCTCTAAATGTTTGATAGGATTCGCCTGTGAAGCCATCTGGTCCCGGGCTTTTGTTTGTTTTGAAGATTTTTATTTTTTTTTCGGTACATGGACCTCTCACTCTTGTGGCCTCTCCCATTGCAGAGCACAGGCTCCGGACGCACAGGCTCAGTGGCCATGGCTCACGGGCTTAGCCGCTTCACGGCATGTGGGATCTTGCCAAACGGGGGTACGAACCCGTATCCCCTGCATTGGCAGGCAGACTCTCAACCACTGCGCCACCAGGAAAGACCAGTATGGAAGAATTTTAATCAGTTTTAACTTCAGTGCTTGTGATTGGTCTGTTTATAGTTTCTATTTCTTCCTGGTTCACTCTCAGCAGATTGTGCTTTTCTAAGAATTTGTCCATATCTTCCAGATTGTCCATTGTATTCGCGTAGTGTTGCTGTAGTAATCTCTCATGATCCTTTGTATTTCTGCAGTATCAGTTGTTACTTCTCCTTTTTCATTTCTATTTCTATTGATTAGAGTCTTCTCCCTTTTTTTCTTGATGAGTATAGCTAATGGTTTATCAATTTTGTTTATCTTCTCAAAGAACAAGCTTTTAGTTTTATCGATCTTTGCTATCATTTCCTTCATTTCTTTTTCATTCATTTCTGATCTAATCTTTATGATTTCCTTCCTTCTGCTAAGTTTAGGGGTTTTGTTCTTCTTTCTTTAGTTGCTTTAGGTGCAAGTTTACGTTGTTAATTTGAGATGTTTCCTGTTTCTTAAGGTAAGATTGTATTGCTATAATCTTCCCTCTTAGAAAGGCTTTTGCTGCATCCCATAGGTTTTTGGGTCGTTGTGTCTCTATTGTCATTTGTTTCTAGGTATTTATTGATTTCCTCTTTGATTTCTTCAGTGATCATTTCATTATTAAGTAGTGTATTGTTTAGCCTCCATGTGTTTGAATTTTTTACACATCTTTTCCTGTAATTGATATCTAGTCTCATAGCGTTGTGTTCAGAAAAGATACTTGATACAATGTCAATATTCTTAAATTTACCAAGGCTTGATTTGTGACCCAATATATGATCTATCCTGGAGAATGTTGCATAAGCACGTGAGAAAAATGTGTATTCTGTTCTTTTTGGATGGAATGTCCTATAAATATCAATTAAGCCCATCTTGTTTAATGTATTATGTAAAGCTTGGGTTTCCGTATATTTTTTCATTTTGGATGATCAGTCCATTGGTGAATGTGAGGTGTAAAAGTCCCCTACTATGATTGTGTTACTGTCGATTTCCCTTTTTATGGCTGTTAGTATTTGCTTTATGTATTGAGGTGCTCCTATGTTGGGTGCATAAATATTTACAATTGTTATATCTTCTGCTTGGATCGATCCATTGATCATTATGTAGTGTCCTTCTTTGTCTCTTGTAATAGTCTTTATTTTAAAGACTATTATATCTGATATGAGAATTGCTATTCCAACTTTCTTTTGATTTCCATTTGCATGGAATATCTTTTACCATCCCTCCACTTTCAGTCTGTATGTGTCCCTCGGTCTGATGTGGATCTCTTGTAGACAGCATATATATGGGTCTTGTTTTTGTATCCATTCAGCTAGTCTGTGTGTTTTGGTGGGAGCATTTAATCCATTTACATTTAAGGTAATTATCGATATGTATGTTCCTATTCCCATTTTCTTAATTGTTTTGGGTTCGTCATTGTAGGTTTTTTCCTTCTTTTGTGTTTATGCCTAGAGAAGTCCCTTTACCTTTTGTTGTAAAGCTAGTTTGGTGATGCTGAACTCTCTCAGCTTTTGCTTTTCTGTAAAGGTTTTAATTTCTCCATCAAATCTGAATGAGATCCTTGCTGGTAGAGTAATATTGGTTGTAGGTTTTTCTCCTTCATCACTTTAAATATGTCCTGCCACTCCCTTCTGGTTTGCAGAGTTTCTGCTGAAAGATCAGCTGTTAACTTTATGGGGATTCCCTTGTGTGTTATTTGTAGTTTTTCCCTTGCTGTTTTTAATATGTTTTCTTTGTATTTAATTTTTGACAGTTCGATTAATATGTGTCTTGGCCTGTTTCTCCTTGGATTTATCCTGTATTGGATTCTCTGTGCTTCCTGGACTTGATTAACTATTTCCTTTCCTTAATTAGGGAAGTTTTCAACTATAATCTCTTCAAATATTTTCTCAGTTCCTTTCTTTTTCTCTTCTTCTTCTGGAATCCCTATAAATTGAATGTTGGTGTGTTTAATGTTGTGCCAGATGTCTCTGAGATTGTCCTCAGTTCTTTTCATTCTTTTTTCTTTATTCTGCTCTGCAATTTTTATTTCCACTATTTTATCTTCCAGGTCACTTATCCATTCTTCTGCCTCAGTTATTCTGCTATTGATCCCTTCTAGAGTATTTTTAATTTCATTTATTGTGTTGTTCATTGTTTCTTTTTTCTTCTTTAGTTCTTCTAAGTCCTTGTTAAACGTTTCTTGCATTTTGTCTATTCTATTTCCAAGATTTTGGATCATCTTTACTATCATTATTCTGAATACTCTTTCAGGTAGATTGTCTATTTCCTCTTCATTTGTTAGGTCTGGTGCATTATTACCTTGCTCCTTCATCTGCTGTGTTTTTCTCTCTTTTCATTTTGTTTTTCTTACTGTGTTTGGGGTCTCCTGTTTGCAGGCTGTAGGTTCGTAGTTCCCGTTGTTTTTGGTGTCTGTCTCCAGTGGCTAAGGTTGGTTCAAAGTGTTGTGTAGGCTTCCTGGTGGAGGTGACTAGTGCCCATTTTCTGTTGGATGAAGCTGGATCTTTTCTTTCTGGTAGGCAGGTCCACATCTTGTGGTGTGTTTTGGGATGTCTGTGGCCTTATTGTGATTTTAGGCAGCCTCTCTGCTAATGGGTGGGGTTGTGTTCCTGTCTTGCTAGTTGTTTGGCATAGGGTGTCCAGCACTGTAGCTTGCTGGTCATTGAGTGAAGCTGGGTGTTGGTATTGAGATGGAGATCTCTGGGAGATTTTTCCATTTGATATTACATGGAGCTGGGAGGTCTCTTGTGGACCAGTGTCCTGAAGTTGGCTCTCCCACCTCAGAGGCACAGCAGTGACTCCTGGATGGAGGAACAAGAGCCTGTCATCACACGGCTCAGAATAAAAGGGAGAAAAATTAGAAAGAAAGAGGATAAAATAAAACAAAGATAAAATATAATAGAGTTATTAAAATAAAAAATAAATAATAATTAGTAAGAAAAAAAATTAAGTAAAAGAAACAAAAACAGACGGACTGAACCCTAGGACAAGTTTTGAAAGCAAAGCTTTACTGACAGAATCTCACACAGAAGCATACAGATACACACTCGCAAAAAGGGGAAAAGGGGAAAAAATAGTCTGTCTTGCTCCCAACGCCTGCCTCCTCAATTTGAGATGATTCGTTGTCTATTCAGGCATTCCAGAGATGCAGGGTACCTCAAGTTGATTGTGGAGCTTTAATCCGCTGCTCCTGAGGCTGTTGGGAGAAATTTCCCTTTCTCTTCTTTGTTCCCCCAGCTCCCAGGGTTCAACTTTGGATTTGGACCTGCCTCTGCATGTAGGTCACTTGAGGGAGTCTTTTCTTCGCTCAGACAGGACAGGGTTAAAGTAGCAGCTGATTCGGGGTCTCTGGCTCACTCAGGCCAGGGGGAAGTACGGGTATGGATGTGGGGCAAGCCTGTGGCAGCAGAGCCTGGTGTGACGTTGCACCAGCCTGAGGCACCCGGTGCATTCTCCTGGGGAAGTTGTCCCTGGATCCTGGGATCCTGGCAGTGGCGGGCTGCACAGGCTGCCAGGAGGGGTGTTGGAGATAGTGACCTGTGCTTGCACACAGACTTCTTGGTGGCGGTAGCAGCAGCCTTAGCGTCTCATGCCCGTCTCTGGGCCGGGGCTCATGTCTGTCTCTGGATCTCCTTTAAGCAGCGTTCTTAATCCCGTCTCCTCGTGCACCATGAAAAAATGAGGGAAGAAAAAGTCTCCTGTCTCTTCAGCAGCTCCAGACTTTTCCCGGACTCCCTCCCAACTAGCCGTGGCCCACTAACCCCTTCAGGCTGTGTTTGCCAACCCCAGTGCTCTCCCTGTGATCCGACCGAAGCCCGAGCCTCAGTTCCCAGCCCCCAGCTGCCCCACGTGTGAGCAGACAAGCCTCTCGGGCTGGCGCGTGCTGGTTGGCACCGATCCTCTGTGCGGGAATCTCTCCCCTTTGCCCTCCACACTCCTGTTGCTGCGGCTCCAAAAATTCCCCCCCACACCACCTGCAGACTCCACCCACGAAGGGATTTCTACTGTGTGGAAACCTTTCCTCCTTCACAGCTCCCTCCCACGGGTGCAGGTCTCGTCCTTATTCTTTTGTCTCTGTTTTTTCTTTTTTCTGTTGCCCTACGCAGGTATGTGGGGAGTTTCTTGTGTTTTGGGAGGTCTGAGGTCTTCTGCCATATTTCAGTGGGTGTTATGTAGGAATTTTTCAACATGTAGATGTATTTCTGATGTATCTGTGGGGAGGAAGGTGATCTCCGCGTCTTACTGTTCTGCCATTTTCTCCCTACTCTCCGCATGTGTCTTTCTGAATTATGGTTTTCTCTGGGTATATACCCAGTAGTGGGATGGCTGGATCATACGGTAATTCTATTTTTAGTTTTTTTAAGGAAACTCCATACTGTTCTCCATAGTTGCTGTATCAATTTACATTCCCACCAACAGTGCAACAGTGTTCCCTTTTCTCCACAGCCTTTCCAGAATTTGTTGTTTGTAGATTTTCTGATGATGCCTATTCTAACTGGTGTGAGGTGATACCTCATTGTAGTTTTGATTTGCATTCTCTAATAATTAGTGATGTTGAGCAGATTTTCATGTGCTTCTTGGCTATCCATATGTCTTCTTTGGAGAAATTTCTATTTAGGTCTTCTGCCCATTTTTGGATTGGGTTGTTTGTTTCTTTAAAATTGAGCTGCATGAGCTCTTTATATATTTTGGAGATTAATCCTTTGTCCCTTGATTCGTTTGCAAATATTTTCCCCAATTCTGAGGGTTGTCTTTTCATCTTGTTTATAGTTTCCTTTGCTGTGCAAAAGCTTTGAAGTTTCATTGGGTCCCATTTGTTTATTTTTGTTTTTATTTCCATTACTCTAGGAGGTGGATCAAAAAAGATCTTGCTGTGATTTATGTCAGAGTTTTCTTCCTATGTTTTCCTCTATGAGTATTATAGTTTTCCATCTTACATTTAGGTCTTGAATCCATTTTGAGTTACTTTTTGTATATGGTGTTAGGGAGTGCTCTAATTTCATTCTTTTATATGTACCTGTCCAGTTTTCCCAGCACCACTTATTGAAAAGACTCTTTTCTCCATAGTATATCTTTGCCTCCTTTGTCATAGATTAGTTGACCATAGGTGTGTGGGTTTATCTATAGGCTTTCTATCTTGTTCCATTGATCTATGTTTCTGTTTTTGTGCCAGTACCATATTGTCTTGATTACTGTATCTTTGTAGTATAGTCTGAAGTCAGGGAGTCTGATTCCTTTAGCTCCATTTTTTTCCCTTAAGATTGCTTTGTCTATTCGGGGTCTTTTTTTGTCTCCATACAAATTTTAAGATGATTTGTTTTAGTTCTGTAAAAAATGTCATTGGTAATTTCATAGGAATTGCATTGAATGTGTAGATTGCTTTGGGTAGTACAGTCATTTTCACAATATTGATTCTTCCAATCCAAGAACATGGTATATCTCTCCATCTGTTGGTATCATCTTTAATTTCTTTCAGCAGTGTCTTATAGTTTTCTGCATACAGGTGTTTTGTCTCCCTAGGTAGGTTTATTCCTAGGTATTTTATTCTTTGTGTTGCAATGGTAAATGGAAGTGTTTCTATAATTTCTCCTTCATATTTTTCACCATTAGTGTACAGGAATGCAAGAGATTTCTGTGCATTAATCTTGTATTCTGCAACTTTACCAAATTAATTGATTAGCTCTAGTAGTTTTCTGGTGGCATTTTTAGGATTCTCTATGTATTGTATCATGACAGTTGCAACCAGTGACAGTTTTGCTACCTCTTTTCCAACTTGTATTCCTTTAATTTCTTTTTCATCTCTGATTGCCATGGCTAGGACTTCCAAAACTATGTTGAATAATAGTGGTGAGAGTGGACATCCTTGTCTCCTTCTTCATCTTAGAGGAAATGCTTTCAGTTTTTTACCATAGAATGATGTTTGCAGTGGGTTTGTCTTATATGGCCTTTATTATGTTGAGATAGGTTCCCTCTATGCCCACTTTCTGGATAGTTTTTATCATAAATGAGTGTTGACTTCTGTCAATGGCTTTTTCTGCATCTATTGAGATGATAATATCATTTTTATTCTTCAATTTATTAATATGGTGTATCACATTGATTGATTTGTCTATATTGAAGAATTCTTGCATCCCTTGGATAAATCCCACTTGATCATGGTGTATTATCCTTTTAATGTGTTGTTGGATTGTGGTTGCTAGTATTTTGTTGAGGATTTTTGCATCTATATTCATCAGTGATATTGGTCTGTAATTCTCTTTTTTTGTAGTATCTTTGCCTGGTTTTGGTATCAGTGTGATGGTGGCCTCATAGAATGAGTTTGGGCGTGTTCCTTCCTCTGCAATTTTTTTGAAGAGTTTGAGAAGGATGGGTGTTAACTCTTCTCCAAATGGTTGATAGAATTCACCTGTGAAGCCATGTGGTCCTGGACTTTTGTTTGTTGGAAGATTTTTAATCACAGTTTCAATTTCATTACTTGTGATTGGTCTGCTCATATTGGCTATTTCTTCCTGGTTCAGTCTTGGAAGGTTATGCCTCTATAAGAATTTGTCCATTTCTCCCAGGATTTCCATTTTATTGGCATAGATTTGCTGATATTAGTCTCTTAGGATCCTTTATACTTCTGTGTTATCTGTTGTAACTTCTCCTTTTTCATTTCTAATTTTATTGATTTGAGTCCTCTCCCTCTTTTTCTTGATGAGTCTGCCTAATGGTTTATCAATTTTGTTTATCTTCTCAAAGAACCACCTTTTCATTTTATTGATCTTTGCTATTGTTTTCTTTGTTTTTATTTCATTTCTTTCTGCTCTCATCTTTATGGTTTCTTTCCTTCTGCTCACTTTGGGCTTTGTTCTTCTTTCTCTAGTTCCTTTAGATGTAAGGTTAGATTGTTTGCTTGAGATTTTTCTTGTTTCTTGAGGTAGGCTTGTAAAGCTATAAACTTCCCTCTTAGAACTGCTTTTGCTGTATCCCATAAGTTTTGGATCATCGTATTTTCATTGTCATTTGTCTGTAGGTATTTTTTGATTTCCTCTTTGATTTCTTCAGTGATCTCTTAGTTATTTAGTAATGTATTGTTTAGCCTCCATGTGTTTGTGTTTTTTACATTTTTTCCCTGTAATTCATTTATAATCTCATAGCATTGTGGTCAGAAAAGATGCTTGATATGATTTCAGCTTTCTTCAATTTACTGAGGCTTGATTTGTGACCCAAGATGTGATCTATCCTGGAGAATGTTCTCTGGGCACTTGAGAAGAAAGTGTAATCTGCTGTTTTTGGATGGAATGTCTCATAAATATCAATTAAATCTATCTGGTCTATTGTGTCATTTAAAGCTTCTGTTTCCTTATTTATTTTCATTTTGGATGATCTGTCCATTGGTGAAATTGAAGTGTCAAATTCTCCCACTATTATTGTGTTACTCTCGATTTCCTCTTTTAGAGCTGTTAGCAGTTGCCTTATGTATTGAGGTGCTCCTATGTTGGGTGCATATATATTTATAATTGTTATATCTTCTTCTTGGATTGATCCCTTGATCATTATGTAGTGTCCTTCCTTGTCTCTTGTAACATTAGTTATTTTAAAGTCTATTTTATGTGTCTATTATGATGTGAGTCTATTATGAGTCTATTTGTTATTTTAAAGTCTATTTTAAATTCTATTATGATGTGAGTATAGCTACTCCAGCTTTCTTTTGATTTCCTTTTGCATGGTATATCTTTTTCCATCCCCTCACTTTCAGTCTGTATGTGTCCCTAGGTCAGAAATTGGTCTCTTGTAGATGGCATATATATGGTTCTTATTTTTGTATCCATTCAGCAAGCCTATTTCTTTGGGTTGGAGCATTTAATCCATTCACGTCTAAGGTAATTATCGATATGTATGTTTGTATGATCATTTTCTTAATTGTTTTGGGTTTGTTTTTGTAGGTTCTTTTCTTCTTTTGTGTTTCCCACTTACAGAAGTTCCTTTAGCATTTGGTGTACAGCTGGTTTGGTGGTGCTGAATTCTCTTAGCTTTTGCTTGTCTGAAAAGCTTTTGATTTCTTCATTGAATCTGAATGAGATCCTTGCCACGTAGAGTAATCTTGGTTGTAGGTTATTCCCTTTCATCACTTTAACTATATCATGCCACTCCCTTCTGGCTTGTAGAGTTTCTGCTGAGAAATCAGCTGTTCACCTTATGGAAGTTCCCTTGTATGTTATTTGTCATTTTTCCCTTGCTCCTTTGAATAATTTTTCTTTGTCTTTAATTTTTGCCAGTTTGATTACTATGTGCCTTGGCGTGTTTCTCCTTGGATTTATCCGTATGGGACTCACCGCTCTTCCTGGACTTGGGTGGCTATTTCCTTTCCCATGATAGGGAGGTTTTCGACTATAATCTCTTCAAATATTTTCTCTGGTCCTTTCTCCCTCTCTTCTCCTTCTGGGACCCCTATAATGCGAATGTTGTTGCATTTAATGTTGTCCCAGAGGATTTTTAGGATGTCTTCATTTCTTTTCCATCCTTTTTCTTTATTCTGTTCCATAGCAGTGAATTCCACCATTCTGTCTTCCACATCACTTACCCATTCTTCTGCCTCAGTTATTAAGCAATTGATTCCTTCTAGTGTAGTTTTCATTTCAGTTATTGTATTTTTCATCTCTGTTTGTTTGTTCTTTAATTCTTCTAGGTCTTTGTTAAACATTTCTTGCATCTCTCGGTCTTTGACTCCATTCTTTTTCCGAGGTCCTGAATCATCTTCACTATCATTATTCTGAATTCTTTTTCTGGGAGTTTGCCTATCTCCACTTCATTTAGTTGTTTTTCTGGGGTTTTATCTTGTTCCTTCATCTGGTATATAGCCCTCTCCCTTTTCATCTTGTCTATCTTTCTGTGAATGTGGTTTCTGTTCCACAGGCTGCAGGATTGTAGTTCTTCTTGCTTCTGCTGTCTGCCCTCTGGTGGATGAGGCTATCTAAGAGGCTTGATAGGAGCAACTGGTGGTGGGTAGAGCTGACTGTTGCTCTGGTGGGCAGAGCTCTGTAAAACTCTAATCCACTTGACTGTTGATGGGTGGATCTGTGTTCCCTCCCTGTTGGTTGTTTGGTCTGAGGCAACCCAACACTGGAGCCTACCTGGGCTCTTTGGTGGGGCTAATGACAGACTCTGGGAGGACTCATGCCAAGGAGTACTTCCCAGAACTTCTGCTGCCAGTGTCCTTGTCCCCACGGTGAAACAGATCTGCTCCCCACCTCTGCAGGATCCCCTCCAACACTAGCAGACAGGTCTGGTTCCATCCCCCCGGGGTCACTGCTCCTTCCCCCGGGTCCCAATGTGCACACTACTTTGTGTGTGCCCTCCAAGAGTGGAGTCTCTGTTTCTTCCAATCCTCTCAAAGTCCTGCAATCAATTCCTACTAGGCTTCTAAGTCTGATTATCTAGGAATTCCACCTCCCATTGCCAGAGCCGCAGATTGGGAAACCTGACATGGGGCTCAGAACCTTCACTCTAGTGGGTGGACTTCTGTGGTATAAGTGTTCACGCCAGTCTGTGAGTCACCCACCCACCAGTTACGTGATTTGATTTTACTGTGATTGCACCCCTCCTACCATCTCATTGTGTCTTCTCCTTTGTCTTTGGATGTGGTGTATCTTTCTTGGTGAGTTCTAGTGTCTTCTTGTCAATGATTGTCCAGCAGCTACTTGTGATTCTCGTGTTCTCACAAGGGGGAGTGAGAGCACGTCCTTCTACTACACCACCTTGGTTCCTCCTCCACCCTTCTCATTTCTTAAGGCCCAGTTCAAATGCTCTATTTTCCAAGATTATTCTTTTTCCTTTTTTATTAATATCTATTTTCTTTGAAAGACTTTATAAAATTTTGTACATATCATATTCTGTCTTATATTCTAGTTTGGTGTACACCTCTTTGTTTAACCTACAACTAGGTTACAGGATCTTCAAGAGAGATAGGCAGGAACCAGATTCTAAATGTATTTGGGGAAATGAATTGAATTTTACTTATTGTTACATATCTAAGCTTATAATTTTGTACTATAGTGATTTGTATATGGGACTTGTCTTCCCAATAAGACTATAATATTTTTTAAAAGTAAATTTATTAAAATGAGCTTGAAAAGTACATCATGAATCTCATGCTAAGAAGAACAGACTGTATGACAAAGGCACTGGAAAATCATCACAGGTTTGGGAGGAAAACAATGATATGATTTAATCTGTGTTTTAGGAAGGTAGATCTAATATCAGGTTGAAGGATTCAAGGAAGAGTGGAAACAGGAAATTAGTTAAAAGGCTGATACAGTAGTCCATGTTAGGGATGCAGTATAGATAAGGAAAAGAGATCAGGATGCCATAGTTTTTCTGATTTGGGGAAGAATGGTAACATTATTATGCTAAAGAAAATAAAATTATTTAAGTTACTTTCAATTTGTTTGTATGTGTTCATGTTATGAAAACATATGACATATTCTTTATATTAGTTGATTAGAGAATTATTTAATAAGGATCATCAGGTATATAAAAGATACAACCATGTCATATTTCCAATGAGCAATGAAGAGAATAAATGAAACTAAACTCTAACATGAGGGCTTAAATTAAGTTAAAAATTACTGTCTATAAAATTAATAAATTCTAGATTATGTTATCCTTTGACTTCTTTTTAAAAATCCTGGAGTATTCTTTAAAGATAAATTTCTTATAAATTACTGTAGATTAGATATAAGCAGCCTTCCCTGTTAGAATATCTATCTGTTTAGAAATCTTAGTGATGCCTGGGAGATCCTCCTCACGTGTGTACATGCACATACATACACTTCCTCCCACATGACCCTCATGTTATCATTAACGTTATTTCATTATTCATCTTCTATCCAAATGCAACAACCATTGGGAGTAATGACAGCCTGAGGACAGGTTAATACAGGCAGTGAAGGAAAAATAATGTAGGTTTTGAATATAGTTCATAGGAAGAGAGGGAAGACAGATTGAGTGGATCTGTGAAACCTAGGGCAGTGTGAGAGGAGGGTTCTATATATGAAGTTATTACCAAAAGGCAAAGGAAGGGAAGGCACCAAATATATAATTTACTAATGTAAACATTCTCATTCAAACTACTGGTTATAGCTAGCTCTACCTGAAAGAAGTCTATGACTACCAAAGACCATATCCATATTTGCTTCTGGTAGAGAACAATACCCATAGCTTTTTTCTTCTTTTCCTTGGGTGTCCAGACAAATATTGTGTCACAAAATATGGAAGAGAGAAAAACATTTCAAGGGCATATACAAGACTTACCCTTCCTTATTTGTGGTTTAATATATATTATTTGTTGTAGATTCATACCTCATAAATTCTGTAATATGAAAATGAGACTTCATTGTCTTACTGACAGTGAATTTTATAACCAAGATTCTTGGGCTGACATGCATAACTAGAATTATGCTGGCTTAGTTTTTCAGTTTGGACTTCAGTGAATCTGGAACTGACTTCCACAGAGAAAGTGCACACTGTTTTATAATCTACAATTGAGCTTCAATAGTGATAATAAAAACTGTTGGCAAATGGGTGAGAGTAAAAAGAGCAAATTTCAAATATGAAAATTGTATGTAATACAGAACCTCTATCTAGGATAATTAAAATTATAATGGTCTTTGTCATCTTATAAAACACTTGAATGGAATTAATTTCAATGTGCTTAAACTATGTAAGCAGATCTGTGGCTCTTATATATTAGGAACTATGTGATCAAAGAATAGTCTGGAAAGGTTTTAGAATAATTTAAATTAGTAAAATATTTTAAACATACACCCACAAAACATGTATATTTGTTTTTTTTACACAGTCATAAAATATACATACATAATTGGACATTTAAGAAAAATAAGATAAAGATGAAATAAGAAATATTTTGAATGTATTGACAGTTTTGATGATTCCACACTTTTGTTAGTATATATGTCAAGGTACAATATACACTTGAGGCAAGACTTGTTTATGATTGAGCATAAATTCATACTTCAAATAATCTTAACAATTTAGAATTTTCTGGCAGACATCCTGTTATATCTGATTAGATATGTATTAGTATTTTCCCTTAACCTTCTAATATGGCTGACCAACAGTATTTTCAACTCTATTTTCTTGTTGGTTGCTTGCATTTGCATTATTGCTATCATTTTCAATATGCCATTTTTGCAAGACACAGAAACACACACAGAACCAATTCTCATTATTTACAGTAGTTATGTTCTACAAAGTCATCATGAACACTATATTAGTAAATACTAAAACATAGCTCCTTGGTGAAATTTAGGGCTAGATTCCAGTGAAACGCTGGTTACGTTTTCACCAACTTTTCAATAAATAATCTTATTTTATTTGTGTTTCTATTTAAAGACACCTTATTTAATACCTATTGTTGGTTTGTAAACATTGAATTCATAGTCAACAGCACTACAACTCATGCTTGAAGTAAACTTATCCAACATACACATATTTTTCTCTAATGTACATCATAGCCTTCTTGTTGTTAGTAAAACCAGACAATTCAGAACTATGCTCAAAGACCATTATAGACAGTGAGATATGAATAAATAGCACAAAAATGCAAACAAACAAACAAACAAAAAGAAGTGGTTCTAAACAGATTACAGAAGGGGCACCCATTTGCAGTATGAGAACCAAAACAAAATGTCAAAGCATTGCTTTCTTTTCTTTTCTTTTCTTTTTTTTTTTTTTTTTGCAGTACATGGGCCTCTCACTGTTGTGGCCTCTCCTGTTGCAGAGCACAGGCTCTGGACATGCAGGCTCAGCCTCCATGGCTCACGGGCCTAGCTGCTCCGCAGCATGTGGGATCTTCCTGGACCGGGGCATGAACCCGTGTACCCTGCATCGGCAGGCAGACTCTCAACCACTGCGCCACCAGGGAAACCCAAAGCATTGCTTTCTTTGACCTCAGTTGGCATTATGCTTGCACATCAAATGACTCAAAATTTTGCTGCTCTGTTCATGTTTGCAAATGACCACAAATTCACTGAGAATATTGGTTTTGGGGTTACAAATACATTTTAGCCAGTAAGTTAATATGGAATTTGTGAAAAGTGAAGATCAACTGTATATATGTTAAAAGATATATATATATATATATATATATATATATATATACAGTTGATCCTTATTATATACATACAGATATGTCTTTTTGCACATAAACCCTACCTATAATGCTATATATACTGTAATTTATATACATACATTATGTATATATACACATATACACACACACACACAAGCTTTATGTATACTATATATAAAATGCTATATATAATATATTTTATAATATTTTATGCATTATTGACTATATTTTCACCACAAAAAATGTTGATATTCTATAATAATGTTACAGAAATATCAGAAATTAAAAGCTACATTAATGTTACAGAAATGCCAGAAATTAAAAGCCACAATGTTATCAAAAAGACAACAAATAAGTGTTGGTGAGGATATGAAGAAAAGGGACGTGCACTATTAGTGGGAATATAAATGGCTTCAGCCACTGTGGAAAAGAGTATGGGGGTTCCTAAAAAATTAAAATTAGAACTACCATATAATCCAGTAGTTCCACTCCTGGGTATTTATCCAAAGAAAATGAAAACATTAATTAGAAAAGATATGCACCCCTATGTTCAGTGCAGCATTATTTACAAAAGCCAAGATATAGAAGCAATTTAAGTGCTCATCCATAGATAAATGGATAAAGAAAATTTGGTATACATATACCATGGCCATAATAAAGAATGAAATCCTGCCATTTGTGACAACGTGGATGGAGCTGGAAGGTATTATACTAAGTGAAATAAGTCCGACAGATAAAGACAAGCATGGTATTATTTCACTTATATGTAGAACCTAAAAAACAAAACAAATGAGCAACATAACAGAAACAGAGTCATAGATGCAGAGAACAAACAGGTAGTTGCTGAAAGGGTGGGGAATGGGTTGCAGGAAGGGAGAAATGGATGAGAGATACTAAGAGGTAAAAACTTCCATGACAAAATAAATGAGTTAAAAGTATGAAATGTAGTGTGGAGAATATAGTCAATAATAATGTAATATTTTTGTATGGTGACATATGGTAACTAGGTTTATCATGATGGTCATTTTGTAATGTATAGAAATATCAAATCACTATGTCATGAACCAGGAACTAACATAGTGTGGTTGGTCAATTTTACTTCAGAAACAAACAAGACAAATACACTCATAGAAAAAGAGTTCAGATTTGTTGTTACCAAAGGTGAAGGGTGGGAGAGGGGGAATTTGTTGAAGGTATTCAAGGGGTACAAACTTCCATTCATAAGATAAATAAGTACTAGGGATGTAATGTACAACATGATAGATTTAATTTAAAATGCTGTATGTTATATATGAATGTCATTAACAGTAAATCTTAAGAGTTTTCATCACAAAAAAAATTATCTTTTTTTCTATTTGGTATTGATATGAGATGATGGATGTTCACAAAACATGTTGTGGTAATCATTTTATTATGTATGTAAGTCAAATCATTATGCTGTACACCTTAAACTTATATAGTTATGTAAGTATATTATAACTTTTCTTAAACATCTTTATTGTAATATAATTGCTTTACACTGGTGTGTTAGTTTCTGCTTTATAACAAAGTGAACCAGCTATACATATACATATATCGGCATATCTCCTCCTTCTTGTGTCTCCCTCCCACCATCCCTATCCCACCCTTCTAGGTGGTCACAAAGCACCAAGCTGATCTCCCTGTGCTATGCAGCTGCTTCCCACTAGCTATCTATTTTACATTTGGTAGTGTATATATGTCCATGCCACTCTCTCACTTTGTCCCAGCTTACCCTTCCTCCTCCCCATGTCCTGAAGTCCATTCTCTATGTCTGCGTCTTTATTCTTGTCCTGCCCCTAGGTTCTTCAGAACCATTTTTTTCCCTTTAAATTCCATATATATGTGTTAGCATACGGTATTTGTTTTTCTCTTTCTGAATTACTTCACTCGGTATGACAGACTCTAGGTCCATCTACCTCATTACAAATAACTAAATTTTGTTGCTTTTTATGGCTGAGTAATATTCCATTGTATATATGTGCCACATCTTCTTTACCCATTCATCTGTCAATGGACACTTAGATTGCTTCCATGTCCTGGCTATTGTAAATAGAGCTGCAATGAACATTGTGGTACATGACTTTTTGAATTATGGTTTTCTCAGGTTATATGCCCAGTAGTGAGATTGCTGGGTCGTATGATAGTTCTATTTTTAGTTTTTTAAGGAACCTCCATGCTGTTCTCCATAGTGGCTGTATCAATTTACATTACCACCAACAGTGCAAGAGGGTTCCCTTTTCTCCACACCCTCTCCAGCATTTATTGTTTGTAGAATTTTTCATGATGGCCATTCTGACTGGTGTGACATGATATCTCATTGTAGTTTTGATTTGCATTTCTCTAATGATTAATGATGTTGAGCATCCTTTCATGTGTTTGTCAGCAATCTGTATATCTTCCTTGGAGAAATGTCTATTTAGGTCTTCTGCCCATTTTTGGATAGGGCTCTTTGCTTTTTGGTATTGAGCTGTATGAGCTGGTTGCAAATTTTGGAGATTAATCCTTTGTCCGTTGATTCATTTACAAATATTTTCTTCCATTCTGAGGGTTGTCTTTTCATCTTGTTTATGGTTTCCTTTGCTGTGAAAAATATTTTAAGTTTCATTAGGCCCTATTTGTTTATTTTTGGTTTTATTTCCATTTCTCTAGGAGGTGGGTCAAAAGGGATCTTGCTCTGATTTATGTCGTAGAGTGTTCTGCTTATGTTTTCCTCTAAGAGTTTTACAGTGTCTGGCCTTACGCTTAGGTCTTTAATCCATTTTGTGTTTATTTTTGTGTAAGGTGTTAGGGAGTGTTCTAATTTCATTATTTTGCATGTAGCTGTCCAGTTTTCCCAACACCACTTATTGAAGAGGCTGTCTTTTCTCCATTGTATATTCTTGCCTCCTTTATCAAAAATAAGATGACTATATGTGCGTGAGTTTATCTCTGGGCTTTCTATTCTGTTCCATTGATATATATTTCTGTTTTTGTGCCAGTACCATACTGTCTTGATTATTGTAGCTTTGTAGTGTAGCCTGAAGTCCAGGAGCCTGATTTCTCAGCTCCGTTTTTCTTTCTCAATATTGCTCTGGCTATTCAGGCTCTTTTGTGTTTCCATACAAATTGTAAAACTTATTGTTCAAATTCTGTGAAGAATGCCATCGGTAGTTTGATAGGGATTGCACTGAATTTGTAATTGCTTTGGGTAGTATAGTAATTTTCACAATGTTGATTCTTCCATCCAGGAACATTTTATATCTCTCCACCTATTTGTGTCATCTTCAATTTCTTTTAAGAGTGTCTTATAGTTTTCTGCATACAGGTCTTTTCCCTCCATAGGTAGGTTTATTCCTATGCATTTTATTCTTCTATTTGCAATGGTAAATGGGATTGTTACCATAATTTCTCTTTCTGTCTTTTCATTGTTAGTGTATAGGAATCAAAGAGATTTCTGTGCATTAATTTTATATCCTGCTACTTTACAAAATTCATTGATTAGCTCTAGTAGTTTTCTGGTAGCATCTTTAGGATTCTCTATGTATAGTATCATGTGATTTGCAAACAGTGACAGTTTTACTTCTTCTTTTCCATTTTGGATTCCTTTTATTTATTTTTCTTCTCTGATTGCTTTGGCTAAAACTTCCAAAACTATATTGAGTAATAGTGGTGAGAGTGGGCAACCTTGTATTGTGTCTTATCTTAAATGGAAATGTTTCAATTTTTCCCCATTGCCAATGATGTTGCCTGTGGGTTTGTCATAATGGCCTATATTATGTTGAGGTAGGTTCTCTCTATGACTACTTTCTGGAGGGTTTTTATTATTAATGGGTGTTGAATATTGTCAAAATCTTTTTCTGCATATATTGAGATGATAATATAGATTTTCCCCTTCAATTTGTTAATGTGGTTTATCACATTGATTGATTTTTGTCTACTGAAGTATTCTTGCATTCTTGGGATAAATCCCACTTGATCATAGTGTATGATCTTTTTAATATGCTGTTGGATTCTGTTTGTTAGTAATTTGTTGATGATTTTTGCCTCTGTATTCAGCAGTGATATTGGCCTGAAGCTGTCTTTCTTTGTGTCATCTTTGTCTGGTTTTGTTATCAGGGTGATGGTGGCCTCATAGAAAGAGTTTGGGAGTCTTCCTCCCTCTGCTATATTTTGGAAGAGTTTGAGAAGGATAGGTGCTAGCTCTTCCCTAATTTTTGATAGAATTCGCCTGTGAAGCCACCTGGCTCTGGGCTTTTGTTTGTTGAGAGATTTTTAATCACAGTCTCAATTTCAGTGCTTGTGATTGGTCTGGTTATATTTTCTATTTCTTCCTGGTTCAGTCTCGGAAGGTGGTGTTTTTCTAAACATTTGTCCATTTCTACCAGGTTGCCCATTTTATTGGCATATAGTTGCTTGTAGTAATCTCTCATGATCTGTTGTATTTCTGCAGTGTCAGTTGTTACTTCTCCTTTTTCAATTCTAATTCTATTGATTGGAGTCTTCTCCCATTTTTTTAATGAGTCTGGGTAATGGTTTGTCAATTTTGTTTATCTTCTCAAAGAAACAGCTTTTAGTTTTAGTGATTTTTGCTATTGTTTCCTTCATTTGTTTCTCATCTAATCTTTATGATTTCTTTCCTTCTGCTAACTCTGGGGTTTTTTGTTCTTCTTTCTCCAATTGCTTTAGGTGTATGGTTACATTGTTTATTTGAGATGTTTCTTGTGTCTTGAGGTAGGATTGTAATGCTATAAACTTCCTTCTTAGAACTGCTTTTGTTGCATCCCATAGGTTTTGGTCATCATGTTTTCATTTTCCTTTGTTTCTAAGTATTTTTTAATTTCCAGTTTGATTTGTTCAGTAATCTCTTCATTATTTAATAGTGTATTGTTTAGCCCCCAAGGGTTTGTATTTTGTACAGATTTTTTCCTGTAACTGATATCTAGTGTCATAGAGTTGTGGTTGGAAAACATACTTGATAAGGTTTCAATTTTCTTAAATTTACCAAGGCTTGTTTTTTGACCCAATATATGATCTATCCTGGAGAATGTTCCATAAGTACTTGAGAAAAAAAGTGTATTCTGTTGTTTTTGGATGGAATGTCCTATAAATATCAATTAAGTCCATTTTGTTTAATGTATCATTTAAAGCTTGTGTTTCCTTATCTATTTTCACTTTGGATGATCTGATCATTGGTGAAAGTGGAGTGTTAAAGTCTCCTCCTATGATTCTGTTACTTTCAATTTCCCCTTTTTTGTTGTTACAATTTGCCTTATGTATTGAGGTGTTCCTATGTTGGGTGCATAAATATTTACAATTGTTATATCTTCTCCTTGGATTGATCCCTTGATCATTATGTAGTGTCTTTCTTTGTCTCTTGTAATTGTCTTTACTTTAAAGTCTATTTTTCTGATATAAGAATTGCTATTCCAGGTTTCTTTTGATTTCCATTTGCATGGAATATCTTGTTTCATCCCTTCATTTTCAGTCTGTATGTGTCCTGATATCTAAAGTGTGTCTCTTGAAGACCACATACATACGGGTCTTGTTTTTGTACCCATTCAGCCAGTCTCTGTCTTTTGGTTGGAGCATTTAATCTATTTACAATTAAGGTAGTTATTGATATATATGTTCCTATTACCATTTTCTTAACTGTTTTCGGTTTGTTATTGTAGGTCTTTTCCTTCTCTTGTGTCTCCCACCTAGAAAATTTCCTTTTGCATTTACTGTAAAACTGGTTGGGTGGTCCTGAGTTCTCTAAGCTTTTGCTTCTCTCTAAAGGCTTTAATTTCTCCATTGAATATGAATGAGATCCTTGCTGGGTAGAGTAATCTTGGTTTTAGGATTTTCCCTTTCATTACTGTAAATATGTCTGGCCACTCCCTTCTGGCCTGCAGAGTTTCTGCTGAATGTTCACCTGTTAGCCTTATGGGGATTCCCTTGTATGTTATTTTTTTTCCCTTGATGCTTTTAACATTTTTTCTTTGTATTCAATTTTTGTTAGTTTGATTAATATGTGTCTTGATGTTTTTCTCCTTGGATTTATCCTGTATGGGACTCTCTGTGCTTCTTGGACCTGATTGACTATTTCCTTTCTCATATTAGGGAAGTTTTCAACTATAATCTCTGCAAATATTTTCTCAGTCCCTTTCTTTTTCTCTTTTTCTTTTGGGACCCCTATAATTCAAATGTTGGTTTGTTTAATGTTGTCCCAGAGGTCTCTCAGATGGTCCTCAGTTCTTTTCATTCTTTTTTCTTTGTTCTGCTCCACAGTAGTTATTTCCACTATTTTATCTTCCAGGTCACTTATCTGTTCTTCTGCCTGAGTTTTTCTGCTCTTGATTCCTTCTAGAGAATTTTTAATTTCATTTATTGTGTTGTTCATCACTGTTTGTTTGCTCTTTAGTTCTTCTAGGTCCTTGCTAAATATTTGTATTTTCTCCATTCTATTTCCAAGATTTTGGATCATCTTTACTATCATTACTCTGAATTGTTTTTCAGGTAGACTGCCTATTTCCTCTTCATTTGTTTGGTTTGTTGGGTTTTTACCTTGCTTCTTCATCTGCTGTGTGTTTCTCTGACTACTCATTTAGCTTTACTTGCTATGTTTGGGGTCTCCGTTTTGCAGGTTGCACATTCCTGGTTCCCGTTGTTTTTGGTGTCTGACCCCATTGACTAAGTTTGATTTAGTGGGTTGTGTAGGCTTCCTGGTGGAGGGGACTGGTGCCCATGTTCTGGTGGATGAGGCTGAACCTTGTCTTTCTGATGGGCAGGACCATGTCTGCTGGTGTGATTTGGGGTGACTGTGACCTTATTATTATTTTAGACAGCCTCTCTGCTACTGGGTGGGGTTGTGTTCCTGTCTTGCTAGTTTTTTGGCATAGGGTGTCAAGCACTGTAGAGAGCTGGTCGTTGAGTGGAGCTGGGTCTTAGTGTTGAGATAGAGATCTCTGGAAGAAATTTTGCCATTTGATATTACATGGAGCCAGGAGGTCTCTGGTAGACCAATGTTCTGAACTCAGCTCTCCTACCTCAGAGGCATAGGCCTGGCACCCGGCCAGAGCACCAAGACCCTGTCTGCCGCACAGCTCAGAAAAAAAGGGAGAAAAAAAGAAAGAAGGAAAGAATAAAATAAAGTAAAATAAAATAGTTATTGAAATATTTTTTAAAAAAAATTATTAAAAATAAAAAAATTAAAGTAATAAAAGAAAGAAAGAATAGAGCAACCAAACCAAAAAAACAAATCCACCAATGATACCACACACTAAAAACTATACTAAAACAAACAAACAAAAAACGGACAGAGAGAACCCTAGGACAACTGGTAAAAGCAAACTATACAGACAATATCACAAAAAGAAGCATACACATGCACACTCACAAAAAGAGAAACAGGAAAAAAATATACATCTATTTATTAAAAAACAGAAAGGAAGAGAGCAAACAAATCAATAAACCAATCTACCAATGATAATAAACTCTAAATACTAAACTGTGGTAGACATAAAACCCGAAACAAATTAGATGCAGAAATCAAACTCCAAGTCTACAGTTGCTCTCAAAGTCCACCGCCTCAATTTTGGGATGATTCAGTGTCTATTCAGGTATTCCACATTTGAAGGGTACCTCAAGTTGATTGCAGAGATTTAATCCACTGCTCCTGAGGCTGCTGGGATAAAATTCCCTTTCTCTTCTTTTTTCACACATCTCCTGGTTTTCAGCTTTGGATTTGGCCCCATCTCTGCATGTATGTCACCTGAGGGTGTCTTTTTCTCACCCATACAGGACAGGGTTAAAGGAGTGGCTGATTAGCGGACTCTGGCTCACTCAGACAGGGGTGAGGGAGGGGTACGGAGTCCAGGGCTACCCTGCTGCAGCAGAAGCCAACATAACATTGCAACAGCCTGAGGCATGCCCTGTGTTCTCCCAGGGAAGTTGTCCCTGCATCACGAGCCCCTGGTAGTGGTGTGCTGCACAGGGTCTCAGGAGGGGAGGTGTGGATAGTGGTCTGTGCTTTCACACAGGCTTCTTGGTGGCTCTAGCAGCAGCCTTATTGTTTCATGCCCATCTCTGTTGTCCGTGCTGATAGCCATAGCTTGTGCCCATCTCTGGAGCTCATTTAGGCGGTGTTCTGAATCCCCTCACCTCACACACCCCAAAACAATGGTCTCTTGCCTTTTAGGCAGTTACAGACATTTTCCCGTACTCCCTCCCTGTTAGCTGTGGCACACTAGCCCCCTTCAGGCTGTGTTCATGCAGCCAACCCCAGTCCTCTCCCTGGGGTCTGACCTCCGAAGCCAGAGCCTCAGCTCCTAGCCCTCACACACTCCAGCAGGTGAGCAAACAAACTTCTCAGGCCGGTGAGTGCTGGTCAGCACCTATCTTCTGTGCAGGAATCTCTCTGCTTTGCCCTCTGTACCCCTATTGCTGTGCTCTCCTCCGTGGCTCCGAAGATTCCCCCCCGCCACCCCTCATCTCCACCAGTGAAGGGTTTCCTAGTGTGTGGAAACTTCCTCCTTCACTGCTCCCTCCCAGAGGTGCAGGTCCTGTCCCTATTCTTTTGCCTCTGTTTTTTTTTTTCTTTTGCCCTACCCAGGTACGTGGGGAGTTTCTTGCCTTTTGGGAAGTCTGAGGTCTTCTGCCAAGGTTCAGTAGTGTTCTGTAGGAGTTGTTCTACATGTAGATGTGTTTCTGTTGTATGTGTGTGGAGGAAGGTGATCTCAACATCTTACACCTCTGTCATCTTGAAGGTATCTCCTATATATTATATCTTAATAGGAAGTAAAAAAATTAATTGAAGTCCTTAAATATTTTAAATGTTTTTTTGTCTTATTTGTGTGAAAAGCAAAAAAGTTAAAACAACATTTTCTGATATGAAACAAATGAATTTCTCAAAAGGATTTATTTCTGTGTTCAACACATAATTTAATTTTTTATTTATATGTATCATTTCTATTAATATAAAATAAATTATTCTTAGTAATATATAACTTTCTTTTGGTAAATTAGCCTGTTTGGAAAGGGACCAGGGTATAAGGGTCTTTTATTTTCTACACATATATACATTGTTTTTTATATTTTTTTCCATTATGGTTTATCTCTGGATATTGAATATTGTTTCCTGTGCTATACAGTAGGACCTTGTTGTTTATCCATTCTATATTCAAACTCCCAGTCAATCCCTCCACCACCCATCCCCCCCTTTGTGACCACAAGTCTGTTCTCTATGTCTATGAGGCTGTTTCTTTTTCATAGATAGGTTCATTTATGTCATATTTTAGATTCCACATTTAAGTACTGTTGCATGGTATTTGTCTTTCTCTTTCTGACTTACTTCATGCAGTATTATAATCTCTAGTTGCACCCATGTTGTTGCAGATTCCATTATTTCATTCTTTTTTATAGCTGAGTAATGCTCAGCCATAAAAGGGATATGGAATACAATATTCCATTGTATATATGTAACACACCTTCTTTATCCATTCATCTGTCGATGGACATACAGGTTGTTTCCATGTCTCAGCTATTGTGAATAATATTGCTATGAATATAAGGGTGCATGTGTCTTTTTGAATTATAGTTTTGTCCATATTTATGCCCAGGAGTGGGATTGCTGGATCATATGGTAATTCTATTTTTAGTTTTCTGAGGAGCCTCCATACTGTTTTCCATAGGGGTTGCACCAACTTACATTCCCACCAAAAGTATGAGGGTTCCCTTTTCTCCATACCCTACTCAGCATTAGTTATTTATAGACTTTTTAATTATGGCCGTTTTGACTGGCGTGAGGTGGTACCTCGTAGTTTTGATTTGCATTTCTCTGATAATTAGTGATGTTGAGCATCTTTTCATGTACTTTTTAGCCATCTGTATGTCTTCTTTGGAGAAATGTCTATTTAGATCTTCTGCCTATTTTTGATTGGGTTGTTTGGGGTTTTTTTGATATGAGCTGCATGAGCTGTTTGTATATTATGGAGATTAATCCCTTGTTGGTTGATTTGTTTGAAAATAGTTTCTCCCATTCTGAGCGTTGTGTTTTTGTTTTGTTTATGGTTCTCTTTGCTGTTCAAAAGTTTTTAAGTTTAATTAGATCCCATTTGTTTATGTTTGTTTTTATTTTTATTACTCTAGGAGGTAGATCAAAAATGATCTTGCTGCAATATATATCAAAGAGTGTTCTGCCTATGTTTTCCTCTAATAGTTTTATAGTATCTGACCTTACATTTAGGTGTTTAATCCATTTTGAGTTTATTTTTGTGTATGGTGTTAGGGAGTGTTCTAATTTCATTCTTTTTTTTTGCGGTACGCGGCCCTCTCACTGTTGTGGCCTCTCCCATTGCAGAGCACAGGCTCCGGAAACGCAGGCTCAGTGGCCATGGCTCACGGGCCCAGCCACTCCATGGCATGTGGGATCTTCCTGGACCAGGGCATGAACCCGTGTCCCCTGCATCGGCAGGCAGACTCTCAACCACTGCTCCACCAGGGAAGCCCTATGCATCTCTCAGTAGGGATAATAACAACTTAATAAGATTATCATGAGGGCTCATATATACAAAAGTATACACATATATACAAATGAAATCACTTATACAAGACACTTGGCATATATTTAGAGTTCAGAAAATGTTAGTTCCCATTCAGTCCTACTCCTATATATCTCATTTTTTAAATTCAGGTATAAATGGACCTAAATAGTGCCTTAGTAAAAAATTAGATGGAAGAATAGGAAAACATTTTTTAAAGTCTGTTTTTGCTACCTCTTTCTTACTTCTATACATTCTCTGTTTTGATGATATAGGAAGCTGTTCATTCTTACCATAGCCAATTTTCCTGGGCACATGGTCCAGTTCTTTGCCTTCCTTATCTTAGTCCTGAATATTTTCCTATCACTTCACCCTTTATTCCACCTATAGCATGTGGCATACTTCTAGATAGTCAGATTGAACTTCTATTTTGGCATGCTTTGACTTCTTAATCTGCTTCATGCATATTGCCAAATAAGGCCATTATGCTTTGTTTTGTTTCTAGAGCAACACTGGTGGCCCTTTACCATTTTATGCTGACTCTTAAGTTTATGTAGTATGAGCTTAACATATATTGACTATCTCCAGAAGGAGATCACCTAGGAACTTGTTAGAAATGAAAATTCTTGGGCCCCACCCCGGATCTACTGAATCATAAACTCTGGGAGTTGGGTCCAACAATTTTTATTTAAACTAGGTTAAATAAATAAACCTGGTTTATTTAAACACAGTGACTCTGATGAATGCTCAAGTTTGAGAGGTACTGACTTAAGATATATCTGTTATATAAATACAGCTCTTCTTCCCCCTGATTTTTCCATCTAATTCTTTACTAAGGTGCTTATTTTACATCAGGGAATCAACAGCTCTCTAATAGTAGAAACTTACTATTGAATACCTAACTCAAACCTAATTTGGTCCAGTGACCTAGAGAACCAGCAGGCTTAGGAGCCCACCACCAAGTCTCTGGATCATTTATTTCCCTATATACTTGCAATGGCCAAAGAATTATTTGGTTAATGCCATATTCATTTCTGAAGGACCTATCATCCAACATGATTTACTAGTAAATCAGCAATTCCAACATTTTTGGAGTTATCCTATCCTATCTCTAATTCTTCAATGTTCCCTGCCTCCCCCTAAGAAGTGCTGTACTATATATGTGTTAATTTTTAGGTGACAGAAAATGCAAATTCACTTTGAGAACGTCAGTACATACCTTGAGAAAAATCAGAAAATAACATATCATTATTTCAAATCAAATTGTGTGTCTGAGAGTGGGGCTGGGAAATTTAAAATAGTATCTTTCCAAATGGTAGCTCTTCAGTAATGGTTTATAAAAGTATAACTTTTGATATAATATTGATTTCAAATATTTTCTTTGCCACTATAAAATGTACAAATTAGGTTATGTCATCATTTCCTAGACATAATGAGAGCATTTAATTTTACTTTTTCTCTTTTATAAAAGTTTTCCCTTGAACTGTGTATCATCATATCTTCATGATATTTGTTCAGGGTTTGGTGATGCCTCAATAATAAGTACATACACACACATACAATAAGCACATCTTCTTTTTATAACGTCAGAAAGAAAACTTAAATTTAAAAATGTTATATCAGGGGGAAATTTTCATAAACCTTGTGATTAGGGACACAGTGCAATAAGGGAGAAAGCATAACATAATCACAACAAAGGTGAAAACAATGTCATATTTAAGTAGCACACTCACTAGTGTAAGGGTAGTAAAAAAATGTTTCACCTTAAGGCTATTTCTAGGCCAAATAATCAAACAAGAACACATAGACAATGGTCTGTACTAAAACCTACATGTAGTAGGTATTACCTCAGGAAAGTATTGTAAGAAAGTAGTAATTTCATATGCTGATATCTAAAATGAATTGTTACATTTATTCACATGAGCATGTACATCTATTTTTTCTAAGATGTCTTACTAAAAGTGTTAGTCTTACTTTTATTTTCACAAGTATTATTACTATTATTAATCTAATATGATAATTTTCTTTAGAAGCTCCAGCTGTAAAATATTTTAAACTTTTAAGATTGGTCTTTAACAAACTTTTCTTTTCTTTCTTTTCTTTTTTTTTTGTCAAGGATGGAGATGTTTCAGATTATCAAATGCATTGTCAAGGAGCGAATTGTTTCTTGAAAACTGGGAATAAATGCCATTGAAATAAGTTGGAGTGTAGAAAAATATGGAAGATACTTTTAAAAGATACGTAGTAGGGCTTCCCTGGTGGCGCAGTGGTTGGGAGTCCACCTGCCGATGCAGGGGACACGGGTTCGTGCCCTGGTCCAGGAAGGTCCCATATGCCATGGAGCGGCTGGGCCTGTGAGGCATGGCCACTGAGCCTGCACGTCCGGAGCCTGTGCTCAGCAATGGGAGAGGCCACAACGGTGAGAGGCCTGTGTACCGCAAAAAAATAAAATAAAATAAAATAAAATAAAAGATACGTAGTGGTGCTGATGGAGGGAGGGTAAGAGTAGAATTGAGACTTACATTGTGGAATATACTACAAAGAAACCCTATCTCTATTTTTAGTTTTTTGAGAAACCTCCATACTGTTTTCCATAGTTCTGTACCAATTTACATTCCCACCAACAGGGTGTAAGGGTTACCTTTTCTCCACATCTTCACCAACATTTGTTATTTGTATTCTTTTTGATGATAGCCATTATGACAGGTGTGAAGTGATATCTCATTGTGGCTTTGAATTGTGCTTCCCTGATGATTAGCGATGTTGAGCATCTTTTAATGTGCCTGTTAGCCATCTGCATTTCCTCTTCAGAAAAATGTCTACTCAGTCCTTCTGCCCATTTTTTAATCAGATGTTTGTTTTCTTTTTTTTTTTTGATGTTGAGTTCTATGAACTGTTTGTATATGTTGGATATTAACTCCTTATTGGTCATATCATTTGCAAACATCTTCTCCCATTCAGTAGGTTGTCTTTTTGTTTTGTTGATGGTTTCCTTTGCTGTGCAAAAGATTTTAAGTTTAATTAGGCTCTGTTTATTTTTCTTTTATTTCCTTTGCTTTAGGAGACAGATTCAAAAAGATCTTGCTGCAATCTATGTCAAAGTGTGTTCTGCTTATGTTTTCCTCTAGGTATTTTATGGTTTCCAGTCTTGCATTTAGGTCTTTAATCCATTTTGATTTA
Source organism: Orcinus orca (assembly GCF_937001465.1). Classification (NCBI taxonomy): domain Eukaryota; kingdom Metazoa; phylum Chordata; class Mammalia; order Artiodactyla; family Delphinidae; genus Orcinus; species Orcinus orca. The sequence goes on from NC_064580.1 coordinate 77,125,890, forward strand.
TTTTTGTATATGGTGTTAGAGAATGTTTTAATTTCATTCTTTTACATGTAGCTGTCCAGTTTTTCCAGCACCACTTATTGAAGGGACTTTCTTTTCTCCATTGTATATTCTTGTCTCCTTTGTTGTAGATTAATTGATCATAAGTATGTGGGTTTATCTCTGGGCTCTGTATTCTTTTCTATTTATCTATGTGTCTGTTTTCAGGCCAGTACCATCCTGTTTTTTTATTGAAATATATATATTCTTTTCCAGTATAGGTTATTACAACATATTGAATACAGTTCCCTGTGCTATACAGCTATACAGTAGGTTCTTGTTGTTTATCCATTTTATATATAGTAGTGTGTATCTGTTAATCCCAAACTCCTAATTTATCCCTCCCTCCCATTTCCCTTTGGTAACCATAAGTTTGTTTTCTATGTATGTCAGTCTATTTCTGTTTTGTAAATAAGTTCATTTGTATCATTTTTTTTAGATTCCACATATAAGTCAAATCATATATTTGTCTTTTTCTATCTGACTTACTTCACTTAGTATGATAATCTCTAGGTCCATCCACGTTGCTGCAAATGATATTATTTCATTCTTTTTTATGGCTGAGTGATATATATATATATATATATATATACATATATATATATACATATATATATATATATATACCACATCTTCTTTATTCATTCATCTGTCAATGGATATTTAAGTTGCTTCTATGTCTTGGCTATTGTAAATAGTGTTTCTATGAACATTGTAGTGCATGTACCTTTTCGAATTAGAGTTTTTGTCTTTTCCAGATATATGCCCAGAAACTAAAATAGAGTACCATACTGTTTTGATTATTGTAACTTCATAGTGTAGTATGCAGTCAACGTGTGTGATTTTTCCTTCTCTGTCCTTTTTTAAGTTTGTATTGGTTATCTGGGGTCTTTGTGTTTCCATACAAATTTTAAAATTATTTTTTCTAATTCTGTGAAAAATGTCATTGGTATTTTGACAGGGATTGCATTGAATCTGTAGATTGCTTTGGGTAGTATGGTCATTTTAACAATGTCATTTCTTCCAATTCAAGAACATGGTATATCTTTCCATCTGTTTGTGTGGTTTTCAATTTCTTTTATCAGTGTCTTATAGTTTTCTGAGTACAGGTCTTTTATATACTTAGATAGGTTTATCCCAAGGTGTTTTATTCTTTTCATGATATGTTAAATGGGGTTGTTTCCTTAATTTCTCTTTCTGACAGTTCATTTTTAGTGTATAGAAATGCAACAGATTACTGCATTTTATGTTCGTATCCTGCAACTTTACTGAATTCATAAGACTACCCATATGACCCAGCAATTCTGCTCCTGGGTATATTTCTGAAAAAAACAAAAACATTAATTCAAGAAGATACATGCACACCAATGTTCATAGCAGCATTATTTACAATTGCCAAGATATGGAAGCAACCTAAGTTTCCATCAACAGATGTCTAGATAAAAATGATGTGGTATATATATATATATATATATATATATATATATATATATATACACACACACACACATGCAGTGGGATACTAGTCAGCCATAAAAACATAATGAAATTTTGCCATTTGCAACAACATGGATGGACATGGAGCGTATTATGCTAAGTGAAATAAGTCAGACAGAGAAAGACAAATACTGTATGATATCACTTATATGTGGACTCTTAAAAACACAACAAACTAGTGAATATAACCAAAAAAAAAAAAAAGCAAATTCACAGATATAGAGAACAAACTAGCGGTTACCAGTGGGGAGAGGGAAGGACAGAGGGGTAAAATAGAGTTATGGGATTAAGAAGTAAAAATTATTATGTATCAAATAAGCTACAAGGATATGTTGTACACCACAGGGAATATAGCCAATACTTTATAATAACTGTAAATGGAGTATAACCTTTAAAAATCATGAATCACTATATTGTACACCTATAACTTATATAATGTTACACATCAACTATAACTCAATAAAAAGAAAATAAAAAATAAACCCAGCACTGGGATAAATGGTATAACTTAGTTCAAATGTGTTTGGAAACACCTGTCTGTCTCTCTCTTCCATCCCCACATCATCTGTGTCAAATAGAACAAGAAAGAGTTCAATTCAATATTCTTCAATTAATTATAATCCCAGTTATGTCAACAAAGTTTCTTAGTATGGAGATAGATTGGAGTAATAAAAATACCTAAACCTTTTTTTTTTTTTTGCAGTACGCGGGCCTCTCACCGCTGCGGCCTCTCCCGTTGCAGAGCACAGGCTCCGGACGCGCAGGCCCAGCGGCCACGGCCCACGGGCCAGCCACTCCGCGGCATGCGGGACCCTCCCGGACCGGGGCACGAACCCACGTCCCCCACACCGGCAGGCGGACTCCCAACCACTGCGCCACCAGGGAAGCCCCTAAACCTTTTTTAATAATACTAAATATAATATCTGATAGTATCTCAGAAAACACACACTGTCAGGACATGTTCTATTACCTCTCCTTGCAAATATAAATTTAGTACTGATATAAGCTTAGCCCATGCTTTATAAGGAAAAATATTATTAGTGTACTGGATATTATACCTATTATGCTAATTCCTATAAACCATTAGAAAATATTGGAAGTCAAAACGGACTGGGAATTTTACATTGATGAGAAAAAAGAGAATGAGGAGTAGGGAAATAGAAATTGTGATAAATTCAGCCACAGCCCTTTTTAGTGAAAACTGGGGTTAATTTTGTATGGCTAGCAAGTGTTCTCAATCTATAATGAAATAGTCAATTTTCCTAGTTGGATATTTTTAAATATTTTGTCAGACTTCTCACCCAATATTCTTCAATAAATAGACATTACACAATTTCCAGACTTTGCCTATCCAAGTATACCTGAATTTAATAAGGCTTATAATGGTAGGTAGAGCTCATTTCTGACACATATCTTTATAAGGGACTCTGTTCTGCAGAGGAGAAATGTGGAAAACACATCCTGCAGCTTTGTCATTATAATAGCTAACCTTGAATAATTACACCAATGGAATATTTTAGTTATACATATATAGATTTGTCCAATAACCAGTTTAATAACTTTTACAAATTGCTTCTCTAAATAAACAGCCTTGTATACCCCAATATTTGCAAGGAACCAAATGAAATAATCATATTGTTTCTTTCATTTGGGCTGAGAATAGATGATCGAAGTAATTAAAAAAAATTAAACTAAACTATTACCCACTGAGGGTAACTTTTGAAAAAAATGTATTGCTTTGACGTCTTGGATTAAGTCAACGAAAAAGGTATCATTACTTAGTGATTTTTCTTTAGGTAAATTAACCTTCATATTTCTCCTTCCTATGAGCTGTCATAAATTCTTAGAAATAAATTCTTTAAGAATTAAGATACTAGCTATTGTGCTTATGACCCATTAATTCTGTTTATGAATTTTGAAAGTATATTTCATAGTTAATCTTCATGAAATAAAAGATATTCGCTATATGTTGTCTTCATTCCAAAATCAATACATGATATTTATAGTATATATTATATATATATACAATGATAATAGAAATGAAATATTTTTCAAGAAACAAGTAAGTTTAATAATCCTTCAATTAAACTTATTGATATTTGTATCGTATTTCCTGAACCTGAACTCAATTGAAAAAAAAAACAAAAAATCTCTTAATGTCATCCAGGGTTTCTCAACCTTAGCACTATTGATATTTTGGCCTAGGGGCTGTTGTGGGGGCCGTCCTGTGCATTGTAAGGTGTTTATCAGCATAACTGACCTCTATCTTGTAATTGCAAGTAGCAACTATTCACCATTTGTGGCTACTAAATGTGTTGACACTGTCAAATGTCCCCTTGATGGAGGACAATACTTCAACTGAGCATCACTTATTAAAATAACCTTAAGAAAGTAAGAAATTGGGTCAAGATGATTGATAATGGTGTATTAGAATGACATTAATATCTTTAATCACTCATCGACAAGTATTTTTAGATTTTTTACTATCCACAAGGCATTTTGATGACTGTTAGGGACACAATGATGAACAGAATAAACAGGGTCCCTGTTAATTGAAATGGAGGTCCATTAAGCAAATAATTATAAATTTATGTAATAATAATTTATGCTAAGTGTTATGAAGGAAAAATACCATGTGTAAGAAGACCAGAAAAGTGAGCCTCCCATTGTCTATGGTGCTATGGATTACTTCCCTGAAGAAGTGACATTGAAGTAGAAAACTGGAAAATTGGTAGACTTTAGCCAGGAATAGATAGATAAATCTTATTTTTGCTTTTAAAAAATACATTTGTATTGATGGTACACTTCTCCTCCATCATTTAGCATATATTACAATGCAATTTCTAAATTTGTAGTAAATTCAATCATTTTTCTTTACATATTTTGCATTATATATTGGGGAGAGGTTAACATCAAGGCAAATGCAAGCCAACAATGAATTATTTTTTCATTAAGAAAATATTTTATCTCCTGGCCATATACTTGGTTAATAAAAAAATAGATATTTGATTAAATCTAAATAACCCTTTTTGGATATAGTCACATATCTCTTAGAAATTATACATTTAATAAATTTCTATTGTTTAATTAGTTCACTGTTATTGGCAATTAAGTATAGCTTTACCATAGAAGTACACTAAGAGTTGGCAAAAATGATATTACTGCATTGATCTTTTATCTTACTCAGCATCAATTTTTAATCCATTATTATCATTTTGACATGGATCCCATTTAGAAAATACTAACTATCTTTGCACATATATGACCACAGATTTAAATTAATTGAAGGGATTGTCAGCTAGTCTGGAAATGTTATCAGGTACATAACATTTTTATTATTAGTTATATATGCACATTATAAATTTTTCAAATAGTGAAAAAGTGTGTAAAGTCATAATTAAATGTCCCTCCCCTCATATACAGAAATATTTTATACTAAATAATGAAATGTTGTGACCAAAGGAGCAACTAAACAAATGCTACAACTTCTTCTATGTATATCAGTAACAAAGTGCTTTGAAAGGATGAAAGAATCATATTATACATAATGAAGATGAATAAAAAGGAGCTTAATCAACTGGTGACTGGCAGAGCCCAGAGTAGTTATAGATAATATAATTTTCCCAAGTAGTCTTTACGTTTATACACCTGAACTCAGTACAGATTGCTTATATTACTCAATTAATAAAAAATTTAAATTACTGGAAAGAGAAATATGACTTTAGAGAGTAAGCTTAAGATAAAAAATACATTTTAGAAACTTTAAAAATCTTTATAAATCATTTAATTTTGTATAGTCAGCATCAAAGAAGAAATCAAGCTTATTAAATAAGTTTAATTTTTATAAGCTTCTTGGTGATTCACTGAGAATTTTAGTGGTTTATTAACATGATCCTTAGTATTAACTCCTCCCCAAATAATGTGCCAAAGTTTTAGTTTCATGTCCTTTGGTTTTCTTGCTTATTCTCAAAAAGCCTATATAACTTTTTTATATTTTATACTGTAATACACAATTTGTGAATTGTGGAAACAACTATTTCTCTCTTCTTCTTATGTTTGTTCATTCAAATGAAATAATCTCACAAGGTTCAACTTTATAAAAATGATAGGAAATATGACAAAATATGGATAATAAGTATGTTATTGGGATTAAAGAAAGTTGTGCTGTTCTATTAACTTTCTGTAAATATTCACAAGTGAGAGTAACTAATGGAACAAAACAGCCAGTTACCTAAAAGATACCCAATCTTTGTGGAGTTACACCTCCCCTTGATATTTAAATGACCTTGCTCTATCCCTCATTCAATATTTAGTAGGAAAAAAAGCCTGTTTCACCTTCTTCCCCAATATTATGGGCTGAATTGTGTCCTCCCAAATTTATATGTTGAAGTCCTAAATCTCAGTATCTCAGAATGTGACTGTGTTTAGAGATAATGTCATTAAAGAGGTAATTAAATTAAAACGAGGCCACTAAAGTGGGCCCTAATCTAATCTGGCTGGTGCCTTTATAAGAAGAGAAAATTTGGACACAAGACACCAGGGATGCACACACCAAAGGCTATGAGAAGACACAACAAGAAGGTGTCCATCTGGAAACTAAGAAGAGAGACTTCCAAAGTTAAACCTGCTGACATCTCGATCTTGGACTTCTTGCCTCTAGAGCTATGAAAAAATAGATTTCTGTTGTTTAAGGCACCCAATACGTGGTATTTTGTTATAGAACCCCTAGCAAACCAATATATCCTGTATTACTAGGGTCATCAATTTGCAGCACAGCAGAAAATTTTACAGTATTATACAACACTTCTTAAAATCCCTTGGCCATTGCCAATTTGGAAATGGCCATTGCCATTGGAAATTTATAACTGCCCATTTCTTCCACTGTTGAGATGGATCCTATCTCTTTGTCTACCTCATCTCATTTTTTACATTTCTTCTCTCCTCTTTTCTGACACCTCATTCTCACTCTCTCAGGGCATGCCAAAAATTCAGAACCTTCCTTATAAATTTATCATTCAAAGCAATTCACCTCTCCAACAGTCTCCTTTTCTCTCTCTATGGGCTTCTGCTCCAGGATGAAAACTTAGTTAAGTTGCTACAATAAACAAAGAACAGAAGGTTTCAGATATAAACTCTCTACCAAAAAATAAAGTTCCTGACCTCATAAAGTATCAAATAAGTATATAATTATAACTCATGATAAACTGATATGGAAGAATATTAAACAGTATGAGAAGAGAGTTATGTGACTCATTAAAGAGATTATAACAGGCTGATCTGATCTGATTTAATATGGTATATCTTAGACGCTTTCTTTTATGAAGTGACTTCTAAACTGAAACCTGAAAGATACTTAGGATTGCCAAGTGAAAATTGCCAATAGGGTAGTCCAAGAAGAAGAAACCAAATTTGTGAAAGCTCTGAGACAGGAAAGCATTTGGTTTATTTAAGGGGATGTAGTCATGTGGCTGAAATTCAGTAAGTTAGAGTTAGTCAATCAAGATGATGCTACAGAGTAACATACATCAGGCAGGGCAACTGAGGGTGCACATTACTTCTCTTTTCTGAGCATGATTAGAGTCAGTTTCAAAATTTCTGTCTTTAGTGACATGCCTATGAAAGATTATCTTGAATGGTCCTTCACTGGTTGAGTTGTTCCATGGATGCATTTCTAGGTTTGGCCTTGATAGGTATGAACCATATCAGGTAGGACTTTGTAGGCCATAGTAAGTTTTTATATTTTTAAAATTTTATCCTACATTCAATGGAGAGCCTTTGAAATATGATGATAAATATTCCCAGGTATCTCACTTAGCATAATTTCTGTTTTTTTTTACCATATAATCCATTCCCTTTGGACAAGCTCAAGTTCATCATGTTCTTAAGAGAAATGTGCTCAAGTGTGGTCTGACCATCACAGAGTAGATTTGGAGTATCATGCTCCTTTTCTGTACTTCAAACTCTTATTAATTCACCTAAGATGACATTGGTTATTTTTGCAGTGATATTCAACTACTGATGTGAAAAATCATAGAAATTTAGAATCTCATGGAAGCACCAAAATATCTTAATCTAATCACCTCATTTTTCAGATAAAGAAACCAAAACTCAGTGAATGAATTTATAATAAAAGCCTGAAGTAATTTTCATACTGCTACAAATATCTTACTGTATTTTGTATTTATTTGATTAGAAGTATATATTAAATTTCTTCTTGGTAGATCTGGCCATTTTTTTCCAGCCTGTTAAGAGAGTTTTGCATGTTAAATATGTCAAACAATGTATTTGACCATCCTCTGAGCTTCACTGCATATCTGAATAACTGTCTCTTCCCCCAGTCAAGTCTTTCACAATAACTATAAAGCAGAATAGGGCAGAAGACAGCGTTGCCACACCATAGAAGATGTTCCTTTAGTAAGACCTTGATAAATTAATTATTTTTCTAGTTATTCAACTAGTTACAAATACTTACCTGTCTCATTAGCTTGCTTATGCATGCTGTTCCATCAAGCAGGCTAATCTCTTCACTGTATTCCACAAGACAGTACCTTCAACTCAGTGTGATTGCACATTCTATTTGCTTGGCTTGGAATAACTTCACTCATCTATTAAGACTTCTTTATCCTTTAATTCCCAGACCTTCTCCATGTAGATTTCCTGGATGACTTTAATCCCCAGTGACTTCTCTTTTTAAGGGAAGTCCCTCTCCATTTCTGCTTCTAATGCTCACTATACTATGTAATACATGTTTATATTTTATTTTGTATTCTCTAGTCATGTTGTGCATGACTATTGTACCACTAACATTTTTCATGACACCGAGTTGACTAGCCCTGAATTCCAAATCATTATCTCACAACTAAAACCTACAGCCAACTTCATACTCAGTGATGAAATGCTGAAAGCATTTACTCTAAGATCAGGAACAAGACAAGAAGGTCCACTCTCACCACTTTTATTCAACATAGTATTGGAAGTCTTAGTGACAGCAATCAGACAAGAAAAAGAAATAAAAGGAATACAAACAGGAAAGGAAAAAGTAAAACTGTCACCGTTTGTAAATGGCATGATACTATATATAGAAAATCCTAAAGACACCACCAAAAACTACTGTAAATCATCAATGACTTTGGTAAAGTTGTAGGATATGAAATTAATGTACAAAATTCTGTTGTGTTTCTATATATTATCAACAAACTATCAGAAAGAGAAAGGAAGAAAAATAATCCCATATACAGTTGCATCAAAAAGAATAACATACCTAAGAATAAACTGAATCAAGGAGGTAAAAGAAAACTATAAGACACTGATGAAAGAAATTGAAAATGACACAAGCAAATGGAAAGTTACACCATGCTCATCTATTGGAAGAATTAATATTGTTAAAATGACCATATCCCTCAAGTAAATCTACAGATTCAATGTAATCCCTATCAAAATAGTAATGGTATTTTTCACAGAACTAGAACAGATAATTCTAAAATTTGTATGGAAACCCCAAATGACTTTACTAATCATTTAAATGTAACTCTTCTGACATAACTTCATGTCCTTGTCAATTCTTGGTATTTTAAGACTTAAATTTGTGCCAATTCGATGGACATGAAATATAATTTCACTTTTATTTTTCATTTGCACTTTTCTGATCACACATGATTCTGAGCTTTCCTTCACATTTTTGGGGGACTTGAAGTTTTTTACTTCACTTCTGAATTGGTTGTTCACATACATTGCCCTCTTTCTATATTTTTTGGCTAAATTTAACATATTTTTGCAAAATAGTTGTGGATAGTATCAATTTCCTACACAGGAAACTCTGTGTGTGTGTGTGTGTGTGTGTGTGTGTGTGTGTACAAACAGCAGATTTATGAGAACAGAGTTTACATACTAAAACAAAATTCAGTAAAATGTTTTGGTAGAACATAGCTTTTTTGTAATGTAAACTAACACAGTTTTTAAAATCAAGACTAAAATGTTAGCTTTCATATATTTTGTACTGAAAGAGGCTAGCATTTTTTTTTCTCTCTCTCTCCTTGGATAGCACAAATAATGCACTTCTCCACATTTCCTTATTACTTTGCTTTGATCATTCAAAACTGACAGCCATGTTTATAAGCTTACTTAGAAGAGAAAAATGGCATCATTAAAGTGAACTGTTAACTCTAAGAAGAATACTTCATTTACCTTCTTTATGAGATAACAGTAACTTCTTTTACTCTTACAGTTCTTAACCACACTTCCAATCATCCCAATATGTTCTGCTCATCCCATTAGCTAGCAGTTTACTCAGTATTAAGTGCTATGAATTTTCTTTATTTTTTATGATATTCCATAAAACATAGGGATGTGCTCAAATAAATTTTTTCCAACAGTAAAATCCTCTGAAATAATGGTTTTATAATGAGAAATTGTATTTTTACTTTGACTGTTTCTAGATGACTATAAACACCTTATAGATTAAATTGCTCTTCTTATCCTCATAATATCTCACAAGCTAGGGAAAGGGCATGTTGTTCTTTACTTTCTTTTACAAAAACGACCTGAGGCACAAGGCAGTTTTTATGATTTTGTTCACAGAACACGTAAGTAAGGGAACTGAAAATAGGATCAGTTCAAAGATTTCTCTGTAAAATCTTCAGTCATATCTCTCTAGTCATCACTTGATGACTATGCTACATCCATTTTATGTCTCTATTTAATCCAGAGATGTCTTTGAAACCACATGCCCTGATAAACCTAGACCATTCTTTTCAAATGGCATTTTGTTCAAAACATTTTAACTGTAAGCTAAGTATAACCTTTTCATGGAACTCATCATTTCTGCATAACCAAGGAGACATTAATCAGATTTTAAAGAAATAAAACTGGTAAACGGAGCCCTTAAATTATTATTAACTTCAATATATAAATGTTCACTCAGGCTTGATATTAATTGAGATTTCCAATTGCCTACGGAAAGCTTCAGGTAAGATTTTACATTTGTGTACACAGTTTCATCTGTTCTCACAATTCATACCTCCAAGACAGCTAGAAATATGGTTTACATAATGTATATTATGTGAAATTCTTCAGCCTGCACCTCAGTATTCTAGTAGGTAGTTAATATAAAAAAATGACTCATGAAATTTGCTCTACTGTTACTGTTTAGGTGAAACATTGTAATATCTAAGCAGATATCAAGCACAGAATTATCCTTAAAATTTCTGACCTTGTGAACATGAGCTCTGTTTTCTGTGCTATATTATATAACAGTATAACTTAAAGTGTATTGAAATTACTTTGAGTCTTATTTATTATGCCTAATTCACTTAGGTTTTGGTGTAACAATTTTAGTCTACTTTCTTTCTCATTCTGTATTTCTTTAGAATATTGAGAACCTTGGGCTCTCACTAAAAACATATCCTAAATTGTTTCCTCTGTCTTTTCCTTTTGCTCTGCCCTCCACCCTCACAGACATCTCTGTGTGAACTGATCCACTCATAAGCTTTTAATAATCAACTCTTAGGTGGAAAATTCCTAAATCTTCATCTCCACCCTTGAGCTCTGTATTGAGATCCAGATCTAAATTTCCAAATACCAAATGAACAGATCCATGCCAGTGGGATATCAAACTCAACCTACATCATTCTGCATCTTGTACTTTCACATTCCACCTGATAAGCTGTTCCTATTTACTTTTTATTTCCTGTTGCATCATCCACTTTTAAGTTACCAAGGGCAGAAACTAAATAGTTACTAGTGATTCATGTCTTCATATCTACATCCATATATAATCAGTCATCAGATACTGTTCATGCTACTTCATTATTTCATTCATGATTTTCCCCAACTTCCCATTTCAATCATTATGATTCAGGCTCTTTTAATCTTCTATCTATGCTGTTGCAGCAGCCTCCTGATTTTCAGTTTCCCTCTCTTTTTGCTGTAATCCATCCTTCACAATATTGCTCTATTTATCTTCCTAAAATTCTTATTTTTTACTGGACTGTAAATATTTCCCATTACCTAGCAATGCTTTGTTCATAATAAGTAGTTAGTAAATAGTGCCTGAATTGAATTATCAGTACAACCCTCAATATATGAACTTACTTCTCATAATCCATTGAATGCAAATATCTATAGTGAATATATTTATACCACAAATATATACTCAATAATTTTCTGAAACTACAGTTAATTTTTATACTTCAACTGTCAATTCTAAATGAGGTATTGATAATCAACATATAGAGGAATTACTTGTGAAAGACAGGTTACCAAGATGAAGTGACATTATATTAATGTAAATTTCTTCTCTATGTAATGACTATGAGAATGTACATAATACATATGCATGTATGTGTATTATTTTGAATGAATTTCTTAAAGCCAAAGTGTGTTGCTAACCAGATAACTGTGATTTTGTAGGTCTGACTTGTATGTTCATACACTTGAGTTAGAATTTAGTAGAGATTAAAGTTCTTTACTTTCTTAAATTTCTAACTACCTGAATTCAATGTATGTTTGCATATATGTGTGCTTATCAGCATATAACTATACCTGTGTGCCTTTGACAGGGGCTGTTTGCCTATCTGTGTACTTGTGTAGTGATCGAAGAAGAAAAATTGTATTATTGACCTTTTGACATAGAATGTACTGCTTGAAGTTTGTTTTGGGGGTTGTTTTTTTTTAATCTACAGGACATGATTTAGTTCAGGTTATCTATCTATCTATTTTTTCTGTGTTTTTACAAACACACATACACATCACACGAAGGCTGCATTGCAGGATTTGTATTTATGAAATATTATACTGTTCTGTACACAGAAATTTGGGGGAGGTTGTTATGTTGAAATTTCTAAATTCTCTTTCAAGTTTTTCCCAGAAGCTCTTTTCTCATTTTACAAAATGTTTGGAAAACAAATATAATTAAAATCCTTGTGGAATTTAGATTTTGACTTCATCTATAACTGTGGACTTACTAATACAAGCTATTATAGATAATTCAGATTCATCCTTTGCCTGCTTCAGTTGTATCTTATGCTGTTTCTTCATTATATATGAGATATCTGGCATGAGGCTTCTAAAAAGGCCAAAAACAGCCTCCAAAATAAAAGGCTCTATTAAATGCACACATACCTACACATGTACACAGTTGCAAAAAACATTCTGTTCTGCCATTGTATATTACTTTACTCTTTTCAAGTTTCCATTCTGAAATGAGGAAAAGAGATTCAGTTTAAAATAGTAAAATTGATCTTATTTTTATTACTCATGATTAAATATAATGTATACAATTAATCTTTTAATGGATTCCATCATATGGGTAAGCAATTTGGGGTAATTTAGATATTCTTTCCTCCCTAGTATGTTTGGTAGTGTAATATTTCTGGATTATGTTCTCAATTTCCCACTTCACATGGTCTTGGAAATGAATCTAAATAGTTTTAATGTGAAAATTTATGATTTTAATTTGTCTCAACAAATCATATTTTCATTTCATTTCTTCATGACTGAAGGTAAACAATGAATAAGAATAACTTTTCATCTATTCAATAAAATTAAAATAAAGGATTATATTTTACTAAATATTAAAATAGGTTATGACTACATCTGAACATATTTGTGATACTGAACATGTATTTATTTATGGTAGCTAATATTAAAATATATCATAATTTCATATAATTAAAGACCAATGTCCATGTTTATATTTACAGTCAGGTTCACATTGCTTAGTGCCAAGATAATTTCAAAAAATATTTTAGAGTAAAATCTTGTTTCTAAAACCACTTCTGTTTAATCCAAATTCAGTAAAATTTTAATCCAAGGTAATCATCCTATGGAATAACTGATATTCATTTTCTGTTATACACTGTTACCTCAGCATAAGATTCTTGAGGGTTCAATAGTCATGAAATAGAGGTAAACATTTTTTATATAGTAGGTTCTTGTAGGCAGCTAGAGAACTGGATCCAAAATATAGATCATAGTGCGTCTTAAAAGAAAGATTTAGGAATCACTGACATAGAGATCATAGCTCAAATCTGAAGGTGAATACACTTCACAAGACAGCTAGTGTAAATTAGTAAAAGCAGTGATACAAACCTGAAATTTAGGACTTGCTCACTGGTAGATGTCAGGGGAAGAGGAAATAATAATGAAAACCAGGGCACAGAGGGTAGGGAAAGACAGTATATTAAGAAAGATAAGATGTTCATTGCAGCTCTATTTACAATAGCCAGGAGATGGAAGCAACCTAAGTGTCCATCATTGGATGAATGGATAAAGAAGATGTGGCACATATATACAATGGAATATTACTCAGCCATAAAAGGAAACAAAATTGAGTTATTTGTAGTAAGGTGGATGGACCTAGAGTCTGTCATACAGAGTGAAGTAAGTCAGAAAGAGAAAAACAAACACCGTATGCTAACACGTATATATGGAATCTAAGGGAAAAAAAAATGGTCATGAAGAACCTAGGGGTAAGACAGGAATAAAGACACAGACCTACTAGAGAATGGACTTGAGACTATGGGGAGGGAGAAGGGTAAGCTGTGACAAAGTGAGAGAGTGGCATGGACATATATACACTACCAAAGGTAAAATAGATAGCTAGTGGGAAGCAGCCGCATATCACAGGGAGATCAGCTCGGTGCTTTGTGACCACCTAGAGGGGTGGGATAGGGAGAGTGGGAGGGAGGGAGACGCAAGAGGGAAGAGATATGGGAACATATGTATATGTACAACTGATTCACTTTGTTATTAAGCAGAAACTAACACACCATTTTAAAGCAATTATACTCCAATAAAGATGTTAAAAAAATTAAAAAGTAAGGTAAGGAGGAGGAGGCTTCAAAAAAGATGGGATGGTCAATAGTGCAAAAGGTAAGTTCTATGAGCAAGAACAATGCAATCATATTTGCAACCTCAAAGCCTGGCTTATAGTATGCATTCAATAAGTTTCTTTTGGGTGAATGAATGAATGAAGTCATAATTTTTTTTAAAAAGCCGTTAAGGAAATAAGCAATGAGAATAGTTGTATTCAACTAGGGACAAATCATCGGTTATTTTATTTTATTTTTTTGGCCACCATTTTATGGGTAGCATAAAAAGGAGATAGGGACTGAGAGAACAGGTGGCATACCTAGCAATCCAAGATGAAGATAATGCAAGTCTTCCCAGAACAGGGATGCCCTTCCACAGGGTTTAATGAGGCATTAATTCAATATTTGGTGGGGTTCTCAATGGCTATATCCTTATATATTATCTCCCACGTGCTCTGGCTGCTCTCTTTTGATCTCAATCAGCTTTATCCCTAGACTTCAGCTGTCAACCTCCTCCAACTTGAATGTTCCTTCTCGACTTCTTGTTTCTCCATCACTTGTTTGTTGAATAAATGAATGAGAGTTAATCAGTTTGCTCATCATCACAGTATTACAAAATGATAGAACTTACTTGTTTCTCTGTTCAGCACTCTGATACCCACTGTAGGTAATAAAGAAGAAACACAAAACATCTCTCTCCCTTTTACCCTATTACCTATCTGGGTCCAATTCAATAGTCATGTGGCTGGGAAATTGTCACGTTTATATTCCTATAGATGTGTATATATTGCTTTTTTAGGTGACTTAATTACTGTTGATTTGGTAACTCAGCAGTGAGTGATTTTAGCTTCCAATACAAAATATGAAAAAGAGAATATTTGTACACAGCTTGAAGTTTATCTTCAGACAGTAAACTGAGGCTCCAAATGAATAAAAAATGTTTAAAGTGTATGAGTTGTTATGCTGAACAAAGGTGATACGTGGGTTGTGACCAAAGCACAAGTTTATTTTTCACTCCCACTGTTCTTTGAACATTATTTAATGAAGATAATCATCCCTGTCTTACAATTTCCATTGATTACTTTAAAACACTATTTCTTAAATTGTGATCTGTGGGCCATCTACAAAGGGAATCATCTAGAGTGACTGTTAAAAAGGCAGATTTCTGTACCCTACCTCAAAAGTAATCAGAATCTATAGTTTTAATAAGTAACATATGTAACATCTTGATTCACTAAAGTCTGAGAACAGTTGCATTGGAATGAACAGTTTCAATATAGAGAAAGGGGCAGCAGTCAAATTTCAAGGGAACTAAGTGAGGGATAAATGGGAAGCATTTGTAGAAAGCTACTGTAGAACATCCCTAATTAACTTGCCTATGAAATGGAACAAAAAGGGGATTAAAATCAAGTTATGATCTTCAAAATTTGAGTTAGCCTTGAGCAAATGTTAGCATTTAGCAAAATGTTGTCTTCAAACATTTTTGTTCCACATAACCCCTACAAAAAGTTTGAAAAACATTGTACAGCCTGATACATTACAAAGCTCACATTTAAAATATTGTATCATACATTTAAATAGCTGCAAGGAGTGTAATTTCCAGCATATTTGAAAATATTGATATTTCAAAATAAATCTTTTAAATCACTCGTTCAAATATATCCAACGGAATGTAGTAAATACTGTGGTGATTTGATACCTCTATCATTAATTTAATAATACATGGAAAAACTTTCTTTAGAAGCAAAAATTTTAAATGGTTCACTTTCTCCTTGAACCTATATTTTCATCCCACTTTCCTAAAATAATCATTTTCTAACATAATATATTTTGTCAAAAAGTATTTTATTGATTACCTTATAATTCCTACAACAAAAATATATACATAAATTGATTTTTTTCTTTTAATTTCCTTTGACTCTAAGTATAATTTTTTCCTTTAAGGAGAATTATAACTATTAGTCTAATAATTAAACAAAACAACATAGGTGCATTTTATATTTATAAAAGATATTAAACACATTAAAATTTTACTGGGAATGTACTGTTAGTAAGGACAAATGACCTTGCTTTTGTGCTAAGTTCAAGTAACAACAATGGATATTACTTTTTGTTGGAATGAGACAGGTATGAGCAAAAGTTATTTTTGTTTATTTGTTTGGTTTTACAGATATGAGCACTGAAAAAAGTTAGTTCACCTAAATAAGTAGATATAAATTGAGGAAGTTTTGTCATGGTAGTATCATTCAATTCTTTGATCTCCTTTTGCAGGGTCAGGAAACTGACAGGGACTATGAGTCAATGTTAATGTTTTTTAGCCTCCTTCAACATTTTGTAGTGATTTGGGGTGCAGTAACTTAAGACAGGATTGGTTAAGACCCATGTGTTTAGCATCCAAGCTTTCTAAATCTGATATTGCTTTTCTTTTCACCATAGCACTACCTGTTGTGGTTTGTGCCAAGTGAATAGTTCCACATCAGGACCGTGATAAGTTGTTATGTACAGCCTTTGCTACACAGAAATCTATAACCATGTTATTTTTCTTTAAGTTGTATAAACATATAATTATGGGAAAGAAATAAAACTAAGTATTCCTAAGTACATTTGAATAATATTAACTTCTGAAGTGTCCCAGCAGCTGACTAATTTAATTTACTGGCCAGGATTTTACTCAGAATGCAACATCAAGAGAGTGTATGGCTGCTAAGTTGCTGGGAGACTTCAATTGGTTTGCAGGCTTGTCCCCCTACTTGTATAATTATTAATTATTTAGAAGGGTATTTTAGCCCATAACCATTTTGGCATTTTCATTTTAAAATTCCAGCACTTATTGAGATAGTAAGTTCTGTGATAATAAAATCATTTAGAATTTTTCATTCATTAATTCTACCTATATTAAATAGTTATTAGATACCAAGTAGATAGTAAAGCAATGGGTAGGAGATGATTCATAAAATATGGTTCCTATCCCCACAGACATCTTTATTTTTGCTTTAGTATGCTTAAATCTTTCCTTTATAATAAGAAACTTAAAAGGAACCCTCATGCTTCATAAAATATTATTCTCTTTATTTTCTAGACAATACTTTCTTAATCATTCTACAATTCTGTGTGCAAGATCTAAGAAAATGGCCATAATCTGCGTACTTTAATAAAGCACATTCTCAATAGAATCATATAGAGTACTGTACTATCAGTGTTTACATTTTGACAGGTATTAGTTACTATTCATCTTATAAAAGGTACACAGGGAAATATACAATTATATCTGAATCATTAACAAGCTCAGGGAACATATTAGGAAAATAAGGTTGCAGATTCTTAGTATCCAATAAGGTATTATTTAGAGCTACTTAGGTGGCCAAATCAGTAATTCTTCTTGTGCCTACCACATACTATTTACACTTCTATTATAATATTTTATTCATTCTGCCTGGTATTTACAGTTCGCTTACTCTATGTCCAACACCGTGTTTTAGGCACAGTGGGGAATACAAAGGCCTAAAATACAAATCTTGACTAGGCATTTACTTGGAATGTTATCTACCCAGGTAACAGAAAGGTAATTCATGTTTAGTTGTCAGGACTCACTGTGTCTGGGGCTCCTCAAAAGAACTATTTGAGATTCTCTTCAATTATATATATGCTAAGTAACAGCAGCAGACAGCACATTCACCAAGGTGGAAGGATGATACATGCAAACACTGAGGCTTAAGGAGCTTATTGGAAAATAGTTTGGAAAATTGAAGATGGGAGTAACCTGCTTATAATTGGTATAAAAATCAACTATATATCTATCAGTGTGTATTTACTAATTGCTTAGTATTAGAAAAATATTGATAGATAGAGATGTAGATAGGTAGATAGACAGAAATTGATTTATTATAAGGAATTGGCTCACATAATTATGGAGGCTGACAAGTCCCAAGATCTGTAGTCAGCAAGTTGGAGACCCAGGAGGGCTGATGGTATAGTTTTAATCCAAAGGCCAGCAGGCTTGAGATCCAAGAAGAGTCAATATTTCAGTCTGAGCCTGAAGTCAGGAAAACAAAACAAAAAAAATGAGGTCCCAGCTTGATGGCTGTCAGGCAGGAGAAATTTCCTCTTAGAGTGTCAGTATTCTGCTTATTCAGGCTTTCAACTGATTAGAAGAGGCCCACCCACACTAGGGAAGACAATCTATTAGTCTGTTGATTTAAATGTTAAGCTCATCCAAAAACACCTTCACAGAAACACCCAAAACAATGTTTGACTAAATATCTGGGTACCCTGTAGGCCATTTAAGTTGACACATAAATTTCCCATTACACCTACAAAAACAAGAGGGGAAAGGAAAAGGTATAATTAGATTTATAGATAATTGCAGGTAAAATATCTACCAAAACTTACAAAAAGATATTCATTTTATTCTCTATTTCCAAATTTTTTAAAATCCATTGCAAGTATAAACTTGGAAATTTGTTCAGCCTCCATATCAGTTCTTCATAACTGATGTAAAGAAGTAAAATGACTTGTCCAATATCATACAGCTCATTGACTGTAAAGCCAGAACTAAAATCAAAGCCTTACAATTTCAATATTCTTTCTAAGGATCCAATGGTACAATTCCCCCTTATCACATGTATGCATGACATGGAAGTTATAAAGTTCAAACTAAATTTCAAAATGGCATTGGTGAATACATTCCTGATACAATACTGTTATAGAAACATTTATCCCTGTACACAGTAGTGATTCTGATTCATACCTCAAAGTACTTTGTGCACAGTTATTGCTGAGTTATGTGACAATTTGGAGTTACTTCAAAACATTCTTTTGCATCCTCTCATACGGACTTTTGAACAAAGAAAATAGACCTTTAACACTGCCTGTGAAAGTAAAGAGCATGATAAGGAAGTGTTTATACTGGCATGGAGCCAGGATGAAGTATTCGTTTTCAAGTTTTGGTTCCTGAGAGAAGACATGTCTTCTAACCTAATGAGCTTAGAAAAACACTGCTCTCTTCCTTCAGCTGTAGACTTAAAATACTGTTACTACATTCCCTAGTGGAGTGTGTGTTTTTAGTCATGGGTAAGCAACAGTTTCTTATGTTTCTGGAATTGTTCAAGTTTTCAAGCAAATATTTCTATAAAGACACTCATATTTTCAGTTATTTTATAAAAATAACTACAAACGTGCATGAGGGGACAGATGACAAGATGTTTTCCCTTAATGAACCACCATCAAATTTTCCATAAGAACCCCAAAATAGATCATAATGAATTCCCTGTTACAAATTCTCCTAGGACAAAGTGGCACATTTTAAAAGTGGGTTGCCAGGAAATGAAATCTGGCAGGGGATGGGGTGAGTGGGATCTAGAAGGAAGTGAATTTAAACACTTTGCTTTTGCTCACTTGCTTGGATTTAAAGGCTGAAGCTACTGTACTTCAGTTAGGAAGGAGCTGGGTTAGATATTTGCAAGTCCAGGCAGGAGGGCTGGGAGTGTGCAAATCTAGCAGCTGGAGTGTGTTGTGGTAGCTGCTTTCCTGTGCTAAGCTGATTTACTTGTTTAAGGTCTGACCTCATCATCCTGTCTGTATGGGTTCCCACCTACACTGTTAGCTGCAGCTTTCTGCTTCAGCTGGAAAGCTAGAAGTATTCACAGTATACCACAGACAGCGGGGGAGGGGAGAGCAAGAAAGACTGCTCTCGGCACTTATGCTTTTGTTAGTCCTACAGAAGAGGCAGAGAAACAAGAGATAACAAAGGCTGTTTCCTTTCTGTGAGAGAAGGCTTTTGTCTTTCCTCCTGCAACGATGTCAGTGGCTGGCAAGAAAGAGTTTGATGTGAAACAGATCCTAAGACTACGCTGGAGGTGGTTTAGTCATCCTTCTCAAGGTTCGCCCAACACTGGAAACTGCCTTCAGCAGGAAGGATATGAGCATAGAGGGACCCCGGTTCAGGGCAGGTTGAAGAACCACTCTCGGGACAGAAATGGACTGAAGAAAAGCAATAGTCCTGTCCACCACAACATACTGACACCAGTGCCAGGATCGGCCCCTTCCCATCAAAGAGCCCTTCAGAATTGGCACCCACAAAACCTGATAGAACATCTTCGAGCAAATGAAGATACTCCTAAAGCAGTTCCAGAGGAGAATTTGTTCAAAGAAGCTTGTGAGAAACACTCACAAGATTTGGAGATGATGGCTGATGACAATACAGAAGATTCAACAGCAAGGTAGGAGTTTTCGAAAACATAACAACAAAGTCATAGCTTAGGTTAACTTATCCTCTAAAACTCTCATTTAATGTTTAAATAAAAGTGTTATAATAATCTCTGAATTTGTATGCAGCCAATCAGGGTCTCCGAGTAACCCCCTCCTCTAGGTCTATAAAGGAAAATAGTAATAATACATTCATTTTGATAATTAATGGGATATATGCTTTACAGTTGTGAGTTTACTTTTCCTATTCCATTCCAATTCCATTAAGAATACTGTTTCAGTTCTAAGAGATGTTTATTATAATTGCTAATTTTCTGTATATATCCTCTATGGCTTGAATGTTCAAATAGTTATGATTTTTTGTACAAGTGTGATGAATTATATAGAACTCTTTCTGACTTTGTCAGGCCAACTCTGACAAAATAAAAGCTCTGACTGCTCAGCACATCCTTATCTATTCCTTAGTACGTGGTTGCTATACTGACGCTTGATAAATGTTATCTTTATGTGAGAGTACAGAACAGTTTCCTTTGGCATTTGAGATTTCTTTCAAGTTGTGTTAGTTTCATAGCTAGCTTGCAATTATGAAAATATTTTGCATAAAGCAAGTAATGAAATGTTGCTTACAGCAGTGAGATCTTAAAGTAGGAAATGGAACATGTCAGGTGTTTCAGAATATTAAAATTGAATAAGAAGTGATAATAAAGTATAGTTTAAGTATAGCTCATAAAATATTTGACTTTATTTTTCTGTCCACCAGAATTATTTGAGTGGAAGGAAATTATGTTCCCTCCTCTAATATTGTCTAACATAACTTAATCTAGTAGATCTTTACTTTTTTTTTTCTTGTTTCATTATCAGATTTTATTTCCCCAACATGTTGTAGACACAATTAACACAATTAATTTTGGTAATGTAATTAAAGTGTAAAAGAGCTACAGAAAAAGGTATTTTTGAAATGTCTTAAATTTTATAGCAGTTCAACATGAAGGTATGCTAACTTATTTAGAAATCTGGATATTTGGTATACTGTGTCTCTACATAAGTTTAGAGGAGAAGGACTGGCAAATTTGCTTCTAGATGTGTTTTTGCAATATATCTACCTGACAGTTCCTTGCTTCCATAATTTTAAAACATAATCAATAGAAAAAACAGCATAACAACATTATGGCAAAAGACAAAACAACTGTGCAAAATGATACCTTTATACGAACTCAGTCTTTCTGTATGAAATGTAAATAATGAAATGATGTTTTGAAATGAATTTAAGTATAATAATAGATTGTGATACAGATGTCTTAAGAAATAAAATGTGTATGTAAGAATTTTCCTAAATATTTTTGTGATTACTCCAGAAAATACTGTATAACTTTTGGGATTGCAGGTTGTATTTAGTACAAATACTTGGATTTCAAAGTAATATATAATCTATGCTTTAGATTCAGCAGGTTTTCAAATTATTTCCCCTCACCATGGACAACAATTTTAAAAACTGCTGAATTTGGAAGTTAATATTAAGCACATTTGACTCTGTTGTAGAATAATTTAAATTATCCACTGTGACTTCCTGACAAAATTCTTTGAGGATCCCTAAACTGATTTTCCAGCATGAGAATATATTTACAATAAATTAGTTGCTAAATGAAAATGCCAGATAAAATGTCGAATATAAATTGTCACCAAGTAATATTTTTTAATATATTTTTCTTTTTATTTTATTCTTGATAGTGTTCATGTTCTAAAAAATTTTCTCTTAAATATCATATGGTTACAGTGGAAAGTTAATATTTTCTTAAAATAAATACAGGAAGTGGTTTTATAGATGTGCCAAGGATATTTTAAGCAGAAGAGAAGGGGTAAATTGAGGACCTTATTAATTGAAATATGATGGTTTATTAATCTATCATTACCCATTCTGAATTGTTTCATCTTGGGTAAAGAGAGTTTGATAAGGAACTCTTTTATGCCCCATTTTCCTAATGCCTCTCTTTTTCAACAAAATTGAGAAGCAGGAGAAAAAAATCCTGCGAAGTTGGCAGCAACCTGTTATCCCCTCAATAGAAGTCTTGTGGTTAAAAAACAAACAAACAAACAAAAATGGCAGTCAGTGTGGAGAACACAAGATGGGCTCTAACACTTGGGGCAAAATAAAGGTCTTTAAGCCATCCTGCTTCCTACAGATATTGCAGGGGATTAATAGAGAATGGACTAAATTACTAACATGTAATATAGTTGAATAAACTACCATTACTACTAAAACAGATAGTAAAGCCAAGGTATTAAGTTATATTAATATGTTTTTGTGGAATTTAAAAACCTCAATACATTCCTATGTAATTGAAGTATAGTATGTACTTCATTTATGAGCAACTCTGTATCACGATCCCACACCGTGAGTATGCACATATCAGTATGCCTGGGCTCAATTATCATTTTCTTTTTGTCCTAGTTATCTACGAACTCTGCATCTTTGCTTCCCCATAATGACCTTGCTCAATGTCCTTTATTTTCTTTATTTCATCCCTAGAATTCCAAAAATCAGAATATTTTAAGTGTATTATGATTATGCCTTTATATTACAGAATATTTAGTTATAAGATTATATATATATGTATATATATATATAATATATATTTTAACTGCTCATAAAGAGATGATGCCTAAGTACCCAGGTGTATAAAGTGGTAAACTGCATTTGCCAAGACAAATGCGGTTATCTCCTCATTGCGCTTGAGAACATTAAATAAAATGCTGATGATATGTGTATGGGCCCAGAACAACATGCCCCAGTGCAAAGCTGGAGATTCACAGGGGTGTTTAGTTTTAAGGAATTAGCAGGAATGGGGATAATACCCTCATACTACCTGTTGGGGCTTTTGGTTTTTGCATAAATTACTAATTGTATGATATATGATTTTGTATATCTTTTCCA
This sequence comes from Orcinus orca, assembly GCF_937001465.1. Classification (NCBI taxonomy): domain Eukaryota; kingdom Metazoa; phylum Chordata; class Mammalia; order Artiodactyla; family Delphinidae; genus Orcinus; species Orcinus orca. Next base: position 77,149,368 of record NC_064580.1, read on the forward strand.
GTATTGCAGTGTTAGACAAGACTCCAAATTCCCTCCATTTGAGACCTTTTCAGTTTTCAAGTGAGCTTGCCTAGAAAAAAAAAAAAAGAGCAGCTGGCACTATATACTTTGATATCCCGAAGAAGGGGGGATTGGATGAATAAGACCTAGAATTAATTAATAATTCATTCCACAAATATTGAGCACCATTGGGTGTCAGGCACACTTCTAGGCACTGGGGATAAAACAGGATCAAAACAGAGAACCTGTTTTCATAGAGTATACATTCTAATGGGGAGAGAGAGATAATAAAAATAAACCAAAATGTAGTACTTAAATGGTTGTAAGTACTATGAAGAAAAAATAATTAGAGGGAATAGAGTGAAGAAGGGATACTCCTTCAGATAGGGAAGGCCTTTCTGATGAGGTAACATTTGAGCAGAGATCTAAATGAAGTGAAGCCATCTAAATGAAGAGACAGCCATGAGGGTGTCTGACTCAAAAATTCAAACAAATGAGAGGTTACTGCTGCTGTGCTACAGGGGAGCCCCTAACCTCCATCCATATTTTTTCTATTTACATCAATGCCACATGTCCCCACACAGTCCATTGATTAATGTTCCAAACACCCTTAACTGGTGAATTCAAAAATATGTCCAGACTTGTTGTTTACTATAGTGACTTTAAGATCACATGCATATTCCATGGTCACAGAGGAGACTTTCCAGCCATCCTGTTAACCATGGTGTCATTTTGTCCTCTGAGGTTCTGGCTATGCAGCCAGCAGACCATATGCCTCATGTACAGTGGCCCCTGTGTCCTTTGTGAAAATGGACACATGATGGTGTATTTGCTTTCTTAACAAAACAATTCAGATAAGGCCAAATGTATTGTGCGTCTTCATCCTCAACACAGATCCATCTGTGATATGGAATATGCTTGGGAAATATTTATGCATAAGAGAAATCTTAAATAATGAAGTTTATTGTAATATCTTTTCTCATAAAGTAGGAAGTAAGGTACCTGGTTATTTACAGGGAGCACTTTCCAGGAAGACAGAACAGCAATTTCAAGAGCCCTGAGATGGGAGTGTGCTTGATATGTTTAAACACAAGGAGGCTAGTGCAGCTGGAGTAGGGTTTTTAAAGGGTAGCAGATTATTTTGGAAAGTGGTAGCAGATGATTTTGGAAAGTGGTAGCAGATGATTTTGGAAAAGTAACAGTAATAATACAACATTAAAAATAATAAGTACCTTTTGTAAACCTTTACCATGTTCCAGGCACTAAATATTTTACATATATTTTCGCATGTTCCCAAGGAAAATTTTTGAATGTAAAGGTAACATTCACATCTTTCTCTGGGTATTATTTTGTTGGATATCTGTTGTGGTTTTTGCTTATCTTCTTACAAGGCAAAAATAATGTGGCCTTCTAAAGTTCAGAACTAGGCCTGTGTTACTTAATTTCACACTGCATTATTCAGTAGAAACTGTTATTTCAAAGGAAAGAATAAGGAGCTAACTACAGGTTTATTGTTGTTTATAGAAAATTTAAGGTTAAATCCTTTTGTCGATGGGTTAAAATGTACCATATAAAACTACATAAGTTATTCAATTGCTTTACTAAATTTAGAATATTTTAACACATAATTTAAACTTAGTGCAATGATTCCTAACATTCCTAATTCCTAATGAACTTATGTTGGTTGATTTTAAATCCTTGCTACTCACAGCCTCTTTCCTGAGAGTGAGGTACCATGGTCCTCACGACTCATTCTTAACATTGTGGTATTGCATATATATTTAAGCTAACATTAATTAAAATATATTTAATATTTGAGAAAATTGGGACTCCTTTCCATCTAGGCATCTGGCAATATGTTAGGGTCATGTTTCTTTAAGTATTATGATTAAGCACCTATAGTTATTTCTGGTATTTGAAAGACAAGAATCATTTTTCTTCTGCATTTGGAAATATAAATAAAGAACTTAAAGTATGTGGTACTACTTAATATGTGACTTCAGGAGCAGCATATTAATTGCATTGACCTGTTAAACATTGCTTAAATATTCAATCACTTAGTACATTAAAATTTATTTTTTAAACTTGTATATCTCCTTTCTGATTTTTGTAAGACATCTGCCCCTTAATACTAATCTTTTTGATTTCTTTCCTATGACCTTGTAAGTAAAAATAGTTTCAATGCTATATATATACACACATGCACATACATACACACATATGTATACATGTATATGTGTGTATGTGTATATGTATATCAGTGTGAAATTCTTATATTTGAAGGAGATGAAAAACTAAAATTGAGGTGGAGGACTGGGGAACACTGGATCCTTAATAAAGAAACATAAGTCAGTATTCTGCAAGATGAATCTGGAATATCTTGTGCCATAAAGTAGAAAGTCCTCAAAAAAGTAATCATGGGGGTATGTCAAAGGGACACAGAAGCCAACTGAAAAAGCTCCTAATGGCCAAAGCTGGAACAATATTAGCAAACAAACAAAAAAAAAGTATTATAAACCTAAGTAAAAAATAAAAATTTAAGTCTGTATTGATATAAATCAATGTTTAAATAAATAAGACAGAAAAAACAAATCTCTGGTGCAGAAGAATTCCAAATAATTTATGTACATACTCTGTCCTCAAGGAGGTGGAGCTGAACACTGTACCTTAAGTGTGGGCTGCACATAGTGACTTCTTTTCGGAGAGTGAGTATAGCATGGAAGCGTGGTGGGGGAAGAGTACATTTACAGTGGAGAAACATGAAGAATACTCTCAGCCAGGTAATCAAGGTTAACATCAAAACTGCTCAGCAGTGTTGACAGTATATATACTTGGTATGGTGTGATGAGAATGGCACTTTACTTCTGTCTTCTACCTCCATAAAACCCATCGTCCCCATCCCAATCTAATCATGAGAAAAACATCAGACAAATCCAAATAGGAGGACATTTTTCAAAATGCTTGGTGTTTAATCTTCAAGCTGTAAATGTCATCAAAAACAATGAAAATCTGAGAAACTGTCACAACCAAGAAGTGCCTAAGAATACATGATGAATAAATGTGATATGGAAAAGAAAAAGGACTTTAGGTAAAAACTGAGGACATCTGAATAAAGAATGGACTTTAATTAATAATGATGTATCAAAACTGGTCAATTAATGGTAACAAATGTGCCAGACTAGTGTAAGATATTGATAATAGGGAAAATTGGATGTGGGGTTTATAGGAACTCCCTATACTATCATTACACTATCACAATTTTTCTTTAAAAATGTACAATATTTTAGCAAAGACTATCTTAGTAAATAGATTTAGTAAATCAATGCTGGAAGACCACCCAATTTTAAGAATTGAGTACATGTTGTTATTTGTTAGTTTTGTTTATTTTTGTTCTTTGGCAGCTGAATAGAAGGATACCAAATCAAAATCAGTGGGCTGAAAAAAAAATTAGTGGGCTGTTATCTCCTCCATGCAAAAATCTTATACATTAGCAACAAGATTTTATCCTAAGGGCAATCTTAGGGAAATCAGTTAAAGTTCTGTTAACAACTAAACATTACATGCAATTTCAATTCTTATCCCCATGATATTGATTCTATCATTTGGCTTGGACCAACTTTTAAGGGCATAGCAATTAATAAAGTCATAGTTGGGTATAAATAAACTCATTTTTATTTAATCACTCCAGAACACCATGGTTACTAATGAAGTGGTATATATTTATTGGAGCTTTCAAATGAAAATATGGCCTGCCACATTTTTTCTATTTCTTCATATTACTGTCTGTGGTTTATCTCTTAGGAGGAAACAATGGCACATATAAAACAAGCTTCTTTATATAAAAATCTGTATTACTCCATGCTAAAATGAAAAATACAGCCATTGAGTATATTTTATTCATGGTGATTCCATTCCATTAAGATTACAATTTCACTAAAGAGAATGGACAATATGTATCCCAGTGGTTGAGAAATAAGATTTTGTAAATAGACTTAAAAATAACTATCTAAGAGAATGTAACTAAAAGTGAGAAAATCAAAATCAAATAGTTTTCATTATCTGATGTTTTAGGATGGAAAAAGTATTACTGAAATTTTATTCAACATATGTTTTTACTCTGAAAACATTGTAAAATAATTATTTCCCAAATCAATATATAGATATAATACTTACATATCACTAGCATTTGCACTGGAGGAGAGCAATACTAGCAATTATGTTTATTGAAACTATCAGAAGTGAATGCTTTTTTACTCCTGGTTAACTTTTCTTAACCTGTTACTGTTAGTCGAAGTGGCTTGTCCTTTTCATGCTTTCAAATGCTATTGTACAGAATGTAAACTTGTTGCCCTTCTTACACACTGTGTATTGCTATTGCTTCTTCAGGAGCCATACTATACACCTTACAAGTGTTTTTGGCAGGTCTTTAACATGTGATGGGTTCTTGGTTATTTCACTTTCAGCTCACTCAATAGAAGCTAACTGTTAAGTCTTTTGTCCACATTTTCCCTGTATAACTAGATTGCTTCAACACAGTGGCATTTAGATGTCCTTTTCTGGCTAATGTTGATTGCATTGTCTATAACAATACTAATAAACAATTGCATGTGTAACAGACTGTCACATAACACTTTAGGCAACTCTTTAATTTAGTCTGAATTCTGTTGTAACATTCAACAAGCCAATTGCTTAAATAAGATGTTGATATTCATTTGTTTCTGCCATTCAACAAGTTTTATTGAATTCCAATTGTATGCATTATGTTTTCTTAGGCACTTTAAAGATGAAAGATAAATAATAGATGTTGATTCCCACTTGAGACTTAAAATACTGTTGGGGAGCTAAAGTGCATCTACTTGGAAGGTTTATGGCAATAAAAAAAAGAGTGTATTGCAAAAACAGTTTAAGTTGCTTGGTCATTGAAACTGCTAGGCATTCAAAGACAAGAAATAATTCTTCTGACCAGAGCAATCTTAGAATGTTTCATGGAGGAGCATGATTTGAGACCAAGTTTAAGGATGGATAGCGTTTTGATACAGATATGGGGAAGAATCAATTCTAGGTAGGAGGACAAACACAGTACCTTGAAAAAGGCACTGAAACATAGAAATTTAAGGTGTGCTCAAATGACAGATTTCAGTTTGGCTGAAGTGAATGATATACATTGGAGAATAGTACAAAGTTAAGCAAAAAAGGAAGGTCAGGCATAGATCATGGAAGATCTTAAAAGACAGATAAGGACTATCTGGACTTTATCTTAGAGGTCTGGGTTTTTTAACGTCCAAGAAGTTATTCAAATATTTTGTGTCTACGGGCTTCCCTGGTGGCGCAGTGGTTGAGAGTCCGCGTGCCGATGCAGGGGACATGGGTTCATGCCCCGGTCTGGGAAGATCCCACATGCCGCGGAGCGGCTGGGCCCGTGAGCCATGGCCGCTGAGCCTGCGCGTCCGGAGCCTGTGCTCCACAACGGAAGAGGCCACAACAGTGAGAGGCCCGCGTACCGAAAAAAAGAAAAATATTTTGTCTGTGAGTAATTTTAGGGAGAAGTTCCACTTGCTTTCCTCAGATTCTCCAACATTCCATTACACAGGAAAAACAAAGTAATGAATGGTAGCAAAGAAAGCATGTTAATATATATAATGCTTTAAGGGAAAAAAATGTGGTGAGAAAAAATAGAAAATATAGGACTTGACATGTGGAATATCCATTTAGGATGTTTAGATTTTAAAAAGTATGATGCTTTTTTTTTTTTCAAGGTCTAGTTGAATGGTATTCCAGGACTCTGAGCAGTTCACTAAACATTTGAATAAGTGATTTTTAATTTTCAAAAATATCTTTTTAGCTTTAGTTTTATTGTGGCAAGAATACTTAAATTGAGTTCTATCCTCTCAACAAAATTTTAAGTACACAATAGAGTATAGACACAAAGTTGTAGAGCAGATCTCTAGAACCTATTCAAGTTGTATAATTGAAACTCCATCCATTCAACAACAACTCTCCATTTCCCACTCCCCCCCAGTCACCGGAAACCACCATTCTACTCTCTGTTTTTATGAGTTGGATTATTTTATGTACTTTATATAAATGAAATAATACAGCTTTTGTCCTTCTGTGACTGGCTTATTTCACTTAGCATGATGCCCTCCAGGTTCACCGATGTTGTCGTATAAGGCAGGATTTCTCTAAGGCGAATAATACTCTATTGTATGTATATACCACATTGTCTTTATGCATCCATCTGTTAATGGAAACTTAGGCTGTTTCCATGTCTTGGATACTGTGACTAATGATGCAATGAACATGGCAGTGAAAATATCTCCTCAAGAAACTGATTTCAATTTTTTTAATGATATATATCAAGAAGTGTGATTGCTGAATCCTGTGGTAGTTCTATTTTTAAGTTTTTGGGGATGTTCCAAACTGATTTCCTTCGCAGCTGCACCATTTTACATTCCCATCAACATATAACAAAGGTTCTGATTTCTCCACATCCTCGCCAGCACTTGTTATCATTTGTTTTTTTGTTGTTGTTGTGTTTATAATAGTATTTTTAACAGATTTGAGATGATATCTCACTGTGGGTTTGATTTGTATTTCCCTGATGATTAGTGATGTTGAGCACCTTTTTATATACCTGTTGGCCATTTGTATGTCTTCTTTGAAGAAGTGTCTATTTCTTTGCCCATTTTTAAATCAGATTATTTGTTTCTTTGCTATTGACTTGTGTGAGTCCCTTACATATTTTAGATATTAACCCTTATCAGATAGATGGTTTATAAATATTTTCTTCCATTCCATAGGTTGCCTTTTGAGTATTGATTGTTTCCTTTGTTATTTTCCTTTTGAGTATTGATTGTTTCCTTTGCTATTTTATGTACTTTTAGTTTGATGTATTCCCACTAGTCTATTTTCATTTTTGTTGCTTGTGCTTTGGTATTATATCCAAGAAATTATTGCCAAGACCAATGTCTTGAAGCTTTTTCCCCATGTTTTCTGCTAGGAGTTTTATGGTTTCAGGTTTTCATTAAAATCTTTAATCCATTGTGAGTTGATTTTTGTATATGCCATAAGGTTCAATTTCATTATTCCTAAGTGTTTTATTCTTCTTGACACTTTTGTAAATGGAATAGTTTTCTTAATTTCCTTTTTAGGTAGGTTGTTGTTGGTGTAGAAACAGAAAGGATTTTAAATGTTTATTTTGTATCCTGCAACTTTACTGAATTTGTTGATTAGTTCTACCAGCTTTTTTGAGGAGTCTTTAGGGTTATCTACATATAAGAGCATGTTGTCTGCAAACACAGATAATTTTTCTTCTTCCCTTCTGATTGGGATAACTTTTATTTATCTTCTTAAATGCTCTGGCTAGGACTTCCAGTATTATGTTGGTTGTAATGGAGTGTGGGAGGCAGATAATTTTCAGAGATGCTAGTTTAATGAGCTATACCTGGGGCAATTCTCTTTCTTGTTAGTGCAAATAGGATCTTGGACTTCACTGTGCCCAAAAATAATCTGGGGAGCTTGTTAAAAATGTAGTTACTCAGTATCCACTACCAGAGAATTTAACTTATTAGTTTTGAGGTGAGATTTAGGAATCTGAATTTTTAACAAACTTCTGAACCAAACTTTAAAAAACACTTCATCAGCTCCTGCAAGCCTAATTTGTCAGGATTCCTACAGGATCCTAATACTTGATATATTTGTAAACATGCAATAAATAAAACAGCAAGGTCTCATATAAAGTATAATAGGTTATAAAGCATAATAATTGATTGTACTTTATATACAGAATAGTAAATACACTTGAATCTATGATTTACATTAAGTTCTCAAATATTGACCAAGAAAATGCTTTAAAAATAGTCAGCAGCATTAATTTAGCCTTTCATTCTTCCATGTGTAATGAACTTTATTAAGTTCTGTGAAAGGATGACAAAGGAATAAAAACATATATCTTACCCTTATGGAGTTTCCAGTTGGAATGGAAAAGCACACCCTCGCAATAAAAGTTTTAAAAGCAGTTACAAGGTAGCAACTCAGTTCAGCTCTCCTAGTGTTTAATATAGAAGCTACCCAGGATAATTAAGATGGAAGTAGGGTTAATGACTCAAGACGTGTTGAAATGCAAACATAGAAAGTTTAATCCAAGAATGGCAACAAATTTCAACCACATGGAAAATGTTCATTATTGTTAATTTTTCAACTCAGAAACAAAATAACCAATGACACTTTACCATCATTGTGGTCCGTCAACTCTCAGGTGAGGTATTTTGAAGGTTGGACAACGATTACTAATATAATGCTATATATACTATAGATACTTATTTTTTATTTATTTATTTTTTTGCGGCATGCGGGCCTCTCACTGTTGTGGCCTCTCCCGTTGCGGAGCACAGGCTCCGGACGCGCAGGCTCAGCGGCCAAGGCTCACATGCCCAGCCGCTCCGCGGCACGTGGGATCTTCCCAGACTGGGACACGAACCCGTGTCCCCTGCATTGGCAGGCGGACTCTCAACCACTGTGCCACCAGGGAAGCCCTGGCTGATCTAAATAACTTGTCTTGCTTAAGGATAAAGCAAGTTTGATAGCAATTAGTGTACATCTTGCTAATGTATCAAGATTGAGATGATTTTTATTTCTATATTAAAGAAATAAAAGTACATACATTTGAACTTGCCACATGTGATCAAAGCAAGTATATATGCTATAATTATTTTCATAACTACTATATATATGAAGAAAAAGGAAATTTATGCTCTGAATTTTTTATCCCGTTTCATTTGACTGAAGTTTATAAAAATTGCACATTTATAAATATCTTAGGATTTTGGTTAGAAAGGACTTTTAAAGAAATAGACAGGTGTGAGAAAAGGTTAAAACATAGAATAACTATAGCTAATTAGTGGCAAAACTGTAACTATAAGCCAAATTTCCTAAATCTTGGACTTTAACCGTGCTCTTCTCTTAATAGCATATTCAGCTACTTCCTTTAGATAAATTTATGGGTGTGCAATCATCATTATAGCTGATGTCTAAAAGTGCCTATGTTAGCCTGTTTACAGAATTTTTTACAAATAACTACATGCAATAATTTTTACACTTCACATCAGATAACTGCCACATCAAGGACATAAACTAGGACATTTTACATACCTTTTTTACCATAAAAAATAGTTAAATCATCTTATTCATTCTACTGTTTGCAGAAAATATCTAAAATATTCAGTCATTTTGAGAATAGATGCTTTGCTTTGTAAATTGTCTGTCACCACACAGGGGCTTCTCCATACACTCAGGAGTTCAAGAACAACACAATGACTATCTCTGGTCAAGGAATCATCTACTCTTTTGGCTTCTGCCCATAAGTAGTATGGGTAATCAAGAACTGAATGAGATCATATTTATGCTGTTATTCTTAAGTAGATCAATGTTGCAACTTTATTCAAAGATGAGGAGATAATTCAAATAACACTGACAGTTTCTCTGTAAGCTAACCAACAAATATACTAAAACAATTAGGCCCTACTTGCTTATTTTCCTCTCAGCAATATAAAACTGGTGATAAATATATCTATGTAAAACATTTAGGATAACCTTTAAAGTTATCCTGCAACTTTTTCTTCTTCAAGCCCAAAAAGTCTTAAAATCCCCTTTCTTCCCTCTAGATAATTTAGTTAGTCTTCTGTTGACAGCTATACATCTAGTAAGGGTCTGACTATCACAGAATTTTTTTTACTTTTGTGTTGAAAGAGGCTTGTAAAAATAAATGGATAAAAATTGCTGGTGGTACTCAAAGTTCTTTGCCATTAAAATGGGAAGAAAGGGGGCTTCCCTGGTGGTGCAGTGGTTGAGAGTCCGCCTGCCAATGCAGGGGACACGGGTTCGTGCCCCGGTCCGGGAAGATCCCACATGCCGTGGAGCAGCTGGACCTGTGAGCCATGGCTACTGAGTCTGCGCGTCCAGAGCCTGTGCTCTGCAACGGGAGAGGCCACAACAGTGAGAGGCCCGTGTACCGCAAAAAAAAAAAAAAAAAAAGGGAAGAAAATACTGGCAAAAACATGAAAATTCATGAAACATCTGTTATTGCTTCCAGTCAAGTTTAAATAATAGTTATTTCCCCTTGCATAAAATTATTTCCTTTTATCCTTCCAGCATAGCATAGATTTTTACAGGTGCATGAGAATTCTAGTCATTGTTTAGCTAAAATATCAATCTGCCAAAAAGTGTGGAAAAGGCTTATATGTGGGGGATATATTTGGCAAAATTAATAAGTAGTGTTTCATTGTCTTTCATTTTGAATGAATAAACTGATAGTCTTTCTAAGGTTCTATTAAAGTAAAACAGTAGAGGATATCTGATTAAGTCATTCTTAAATAGCTTGGTCATCACATACTGTTAAAATATAATTTAAAGTTATTTGCAAAAGTTAGAATTTGAACATGTATATGTATTTTTTTTAATTTTACACTAAATCACATATATTAATTTATAGGTAAATAGAAACAGAATTTCTTTTGTTTGTTGAATGATGATTGCTTAATTCTGAAAATGTACCTAAGAAGCACTTATAAGCTAATGGACTATTAAACATTTTTAATGATTAAACCATTTGCATCTTTAGTATTGTTAAGGTTTTTCTTATTTTTTACTGATGTATGCAGTACCATTAGTGAAGTACACTGAAGGCTTTAAATCACAGGATACATGAAATGGTTTATTAATAGTAGTGAGAATGGTATACACTGTGACATCAGAACATACTCTATTTATTGAATTCAAGCCTGTTATTTAATTTTTTGATTTGTAAATTATATTTATGTTGAGAAACATCTTAATCACTCATCTATGCTACCACTGTTACAGTGTTATTTCCCAGAAGGCTTGCTTTGACCTTTGTGTGCAATCAAAATAAATAAAACTCATTATATCTAGTACAATAATATCTCTTCTCCTCCCTACCTCCATCACCCTAGAAAGAAGAATGGCTCTTGAATTTATAATAAGTGTTCAGATCACTAAGAGAGCCATTAAGGTCAAGGTCATACCTACACTGCTGAAAAATAACCAAGTGAATATGTGTGTAAAAGAATAAACTAAAGATTTCAAGACATTTTCCCAGCTTTTTTGCTTTAGTTGATATGTTGGAACCAAGAGATCATTGACTTGGTACAAGTTGTCCTTCAAAAACACATCTCTTTGAGTACATCAAGAAGATGTAATAAAAGATAAGATAATTTTTGTTTATAATATTAATTTGAATTCTAAATAATATGTTCTCCAATGATTTTATTTTTTTATATTTTACATAGTTTTCTAGTTTTTCAACTTTAAATGGAAATTCTGGAATGACTCTGTGACTTTCATCTCAGAGGTCCCAAAATAGTATCCAGCCTACACACACACACACACACACACACACACACACACATACAATCTCTCTCTCTCTCTCTCTTTTCTCTCTCTTTCTCATACACACACATACACACACACACACACACACACACACTTCCTAGAAAAGGTCAAGCTTTCAAAAACCATGCCCTCTTCTCAAGGTACAATTAAATAAATATGATTTGTTTTACTCATGAAATGCTTAAATAAATCTTAACTAGCTTAAATATCATACATGACCTTCAGATTTTACTCAAGTATTTTAAAAAAATTGTTCAATATCTATTTAATTATTTTTGTCAATAGCTATAAGTTCATTCTTCTCATTTAATGGAAACTAAGAGCACATGGCCAGAAAAGGGGGGACATGGGGAACTTTTATAATTATTTGGTTTTTAAAATTAATTCAGGTATTCTAAGAAGGGATTACAGAGTGCTACAGAATTCAACATGAATTAGGCGATTCTAATTTGAGCCTCAAACATGTTCTGGCTGATTATGTCAGGGTTGTATCAGGAACCAACCATGCCAAAATATCATGCCTACATAACTGGGTATGAACCATGAGTATTATTGATACTTATTTCTGGAAACTACTATATCTCACTAAAGTTTGCTAGGTATGGTAATTTAATTAGCAGAGCAAAAACATAAGTTAAAGTGACAGAATTGCCATTGAAAAAAAGTGGCAATTAAACTTTTAGAGGACTATTACTATAGTTAGAACATCTAGCTAAAAGATAAAATGATTTTTAGAAAATTCTACTTAGTAAATTCTACTCATACTGATCACCTTGGGAATTAATAATCTGAACTCATTTTATTTTATTTATTTAGATGTTTATTTTGTGGACACTTTCCAGAGTCTCAGGGTGAAATAGAAGGGAAAGCCTTAAATTCTGCCACAGTATATCACTCATGTGATTTTGAGTATGAGCTTCACCTAGCTCTACATCCTTCATCCCCATTCGTTTGTCTTTCTCTACTTAAATTACAAGGAGTTATGTGAGAAAACTTGGAAAGAAGAGAGATAACACTACGGATCCCAAAGCTGCACCTAATCTTGTATTTGAGCTGCTTCTCTTGCTGGACATTGTTGCCCAAACCTTTGACTTTCTCAGGTTTCATTAAAGAGCATAGACTCTTTAAGTACTAAAATAAAACAAATCACATGAGATGTTCATTTTACTTCCCTATTTTATAAATAATTATGGCTAAAATATGCATTAACATTTGAGAAGAGAGTACTGCACAGTAGATACAAGAAGTTGCCATTTTAATGAGATTAGATAATTCAAAAAGGACCAAGAATATGTAGGTTATAATCTGCATATCATATATGCAGTATAATATACAGTGTATATATATATATATATATATATATGTTCATATATTCTTAGAAGTGTTAAAACTTTGAGTCATTTTTGGTTTAGACTGTTTTCATGCTGGTTTTCTGGAATCTTCTATTGAGGACTTATCATTATCCAGTATCTGCTGCATTTAATAGAAAGTAATAAAGAGGACATAAAACTATTTTTTCTCAATTAAAACTTTTTGTCATCATTTTTATTTAAATATAAATTTCTCCCCAGTATTTCCAGTTCCCTTTATGTCTCCTGCCTGTCTGGAAAGTAGCTTGATTCCTTCTGCTAAAACATCATATTCATGGCAATTTATGTTTTGCTTGAAGTGTCTGATTTTTACACTCAATGATTTTTTTTCTGGGATTCAGCAGTACTAAATGCCCTGTGTTTATGATTTTTTTTCATAATTTGTCATTTCTCTACAAAACATCCAAAATAATATGCGATTATAAAAATATACCTAGTTGATTTTCAAAGTGAACTGTGACTGAAAAGCACCAATATAAATTTGAAAATATTAGTTTCTTTAATCAATATCTATGAATTTTAAGCAGGCATCATTGAAAGGTCAGACCTGAGCTTGTACATAATAATACTCTCTCGCTGCTGTGCCAAATGCAAACGAGTTTTCCTCCTGTCTCTTGATATTCTCTATGCTGCTGGTTGCAAACATAGAGAATAATTGTTAACTGTTATGGACAGCAGACAAAGTGTGACTTTGTATTTATTGTTTGTTCTCCTTAGAAGAATCATTATTTTCATAGTCTACCACAGTTTGTATTTGATTTGCTCAAAATATCAGGCATCACTTATTTTGTAAAACCAATGGAAATGAAAAAGCACGCTAACAAAATGGCTAATACGGTGAAGAAAAAGTTAATTGTTATGAGCAATGGAATTTATCTTCAACTCATGTTAACAAACCTACAATGCTCATTGTTTTATGCAAAAAAAAAAAGTATGGCTCCATAACCAACCCAAGTGTGCTTGTGTCCAGGGACATTTTCCTTCCACATCCTATATAGAAAAGCATGATCAGATTCACCCTGGAGTTAAAGTATCAAAATTCAAAGGCTAGTTCTGCAACTTTTTTGTGTTATGACCTCAAGTGAATTATTTAACCTCTCAGTTTCTCTTTGTGTTTAAAATGAGGAAAGTATATGCACCTATTTCATATGGTTGTGTGGAAGATTAATTGAGGCAATAAATATAAAGTCATTAAACAGTGTCTTACATGTAAGTATTCAATTAATGTTAACATTATCATTTTACATTTTGAACAAGTTTCATCATGCCTCATTCATCTTATGTGATAATGCTAATTGTTAAGCATACTATAGTTTCTTATAGGTGATAGAAAGTGCCTCCTAATTATTTAGCCATGGCTTAATCATTCACTTAATTATTTTATAATAGGTATAAAAAGTCATTGCTATTTTACCAATTCTTTCATTTAATTTCTCATTTGAGGAGATTTCCACATATAATCTAGTCAATTACAAACAACCTTCTCGCATTCACTAAAGTGGATATCTGGAATGGTAATGTTTAGCAGGTAACATTATCTAGTAATCCAAGCAGTGGATGGAATTAAAGAAATTTAAAGATCCACTTTAATGCGTCATTGTATTATTTGGATTGTGGTAAAATCAAACTAAAAATATAAGATAATAAAAACTTTTATGTCTGTTGATATTCTAGAAACGCATTGTGGGACATGAAAGCAATGAATGTTTTACAAGGGTAGGCAAACTCTCTGTAAAGAAACAGGGTAAATATTTTGGATTTTGCAGGCCATCCAGTCTCTGTTGCTACCACTTAACTCTGACTTTAGCTCAAAAGCAGCCTTAGAAAATATGTTAATGAATGAGTGCAACAGTGTTCCAATAAGAACATATTTATGAACATTGAATTTGGAATTGTATACAATTTTCTTGCATCCTTTTGATTCTGTTAACCAGTAAGAAAATGTAAAATCCATTTTTAGCTCACAGACCATACAAAACAGATGGCTGGTTGGATTTGGTACCATGGGCTATAGTTTGTCAACCCTTGTTCAAGAAGCACTTTGTGAGACATGAAGGGAATGTTGTCCACAACAGATAACCATGAAAATTCTGTCATGTTGACAGCCTTAACAGAGATACTTTAAGCCTTGGACCTTCCCACTAACTGAGTCTTGCTCTTTTTTCAGAAGTGTTTTGATTTGACACTCTATTTAGATTCAGTTTTGTATGTCAAGATGCTCTCACTACTATTAAACAAGCTAAAATGATCCAGACTGCACGTTTGTTACACTGATACAAAATGGTAAATGAAACTCAAGAAGGTGTATTTACTGTAAATTCCTCTCATGTCTGGAAAACAAAAGTCACATAAAAATAAAACTTCTCTTTACACTACTACTTCATTCATATGTCAATAGACATTTAGAATGCATAATGTATCCAAGTACCTTGACACAGAAAATGAGGTATAAAACAACTGCTTTCCAGTTGCTTACATTCTAGTAGAGAACATAAATATGTATACCAATAACTGTAATGTAAGATGAAATGTAATATGTGCTATAATAGTAGCATATCCAAAAAGCCATAGGTAACATTAGTATTTTGTGAAGTAAATAAGAAAAAAAATTCCTTACAAAACTGTACCCTTAGTATTAAAAAACAACAACAACAGCTATATCCTTAGTCCCGGTATGTCAACTACTGATGCATTGTGTGTGGTGTGTGTGTGTGACATATTTATCCCTTTGGACAATAATTAGGTGACTAGTAGTTTCATAAAAAGCAGGTTATTTCTCTACATTAGGAAAATGTTCGTGTTAAGGTAAAGCCAGATACCTAAATGGAGTGTTGTTGACCAGATTTTGCTTTTAAGAGCCCAGTGACGATAATCTTTCAGTCTTGCTTCTGGACTCCTAATGGCAGTCCCATAAGTAGGCACTGTGTAATTTGAGGAGTACTAGAAAATACCTCAAGCTTGAAATATTCTGCCCTTATCCATCTTGCTAATTTCCACATTCTGGGGGAGATTACTTCCTCTTTTTCAAGGCAGTCATTGTAAATAGTCCTGGCTTTTCTGCTACTGGTTTTATAAGGATCATATTTATTGGCAGGTCTCTGATCCTGTTTTCCATATGTTGTTAGGTTAATTTTATCATAATCCAAATAAGTCAATCATGTATCAAAATGAATGCTTAAATTTATCATATTCCATCCACAGCTTAAATTACTAGAACATGTTACTTGTAAACAATATCATCCCAGAAATCCATTTTAGCAAATAAGAGAATATTTTAATTTAATTTAAACCTGAGATAGGGATGTATTTGGAAATACAATCGAAAAGACAGAAAAGAAACTTAATCAAGAAGAACAAATTCTAGAAATGACCACTACATTTTGAAAATTAGAAGCCTGTATTAAGAAACACTTAACATGGTGCTGGTATTGAAATGCGGATATTGTGCCTAGGTATCTTGACAAAGTTATTTACCTATAATGCACTGACAACCAAATTACAGAGACATGAATATGCATTTTTGTATGATTTTTCTAACAGAATTTTTTATAATCACACCATCAGAGTAAGATCAACTGGGCTTTTACTCAAGATCCATGTAAATCTTATGTAATACTACTGTTAATGTAGTGGTCACTTGTTTAAAAGAAAGCCTTTATTTACATTTAAAATGTACAGGAAACAGCAAAAAGAAAAATAATCAACAAAATGAAAAATCAACCTACGGAAGATGGCAGAAGAGTAAGACGTGGAGATCACCTTCCTCCCCACTGATACATCAGAATTACATCAACACGTGGAACAACTCCTACAGAACACCTACTGAACACTGGCAGAACACCTCAGACCTTGCAAAAGGCAAGAAACTCCCCCACGTACCTGGGTAGGGCAAAAGAAAAAACAGAGACAAAAGAATAGGGACAGGATCTGCACCAGTGGGAGGGAGCTGTGAAGGAGGAAAGGTTTCCACACACTAGGAAGCCCCTTTGCATGCTGAGACTGTGGGTGGCGGAGGCGTGGAAGCGTTGGAGCTGCAGAGGAGAGCACAGCCACAGGGGTGCAGAGGGCAAAGTGGAGAGATTCCCGCACAGAGGATCGGTGCCAACCAGCACTCACCAGCCCGAGAGGCTTCTCTGCTCACCCACCAGGACAGGCAGGGGCTGGGAGCTGAGGCTAGGGCTTCTGAGCTTAGATCCCAGGGAGAGGACTTGGGTTGGCGGTGTGAACACAGCCTGAAGGGGTTAGTGTGCCACGGCTAGCCAGGATGGAGTCCAGGAAAAGTCTGGAGCTGCCGAAGAGAAAAGAGACTTCTTCTTCCCTCTTTGTTTCCTGGTGCGCGAGGAGAGGGGATTAAGAGCACTGCTTAAATGACCTCCAGAGACAGGCGCGAGCCCCAGAGATGGGCATGAGATGCTAAGGCTGCTGCTGCTGCCACCAAGAAGCCTGTGTGCAAGCACAGGTCACTATCCACACCTCCCCTCCCGGGAGCCTGTGCAGCCTGTCACTGCCAGGGTCCTGTGATCCAGGGACAACTTCCCCGGGAGAACACACAGTGCGCCTCAGGCTGGTGCAACGTCATGCCGGCCTCTGCCACCGCAGGCTTGCCTCAAATCCGTACCCATCCCTCTCCCTGTCCTGAGTGACCCAGAGCCCCCGATTCAGCCACTCCTTTAACCCTGTCCTCTCTGAGCAAAGAACAGACGCCCTCAGGCGACCTACAGGCAGAGGCGGCGTCAAATCCAAAGCTGAACTCCAGGAGCTGTGCGAACAAAGAAGAGAAAGGGAAATTTCTCCCAGAAGCCTCAAGAGAAAAGGATTAAATCTCCATAATCAACTTGATGTACCCTGCATCTGTGGAATACCTGAATAGACAATGAATTGTCCCAAATTGAGGAGGTGGACTTTGAGAGCAAAGATATATATTTTCTTTCCCCTTTTTCTCTTTTTGTGTGTATGTGTAGGCTTCTGTGTGTGATTTTGTCTGTATAGCTTTGCTTTTACTATTTGTCCTAGGGTTCTGTCTGTCCATCTTTTGTATTTGTTTTTTATTACTTAAAACATTTTTTTCTTAATACTTATTTTTATTTTAATAACATTATTTTATTTTACTTTATTTTATTATATTTTATTTTATCTTCTTTCTTTCTTTCTAATTTTTCTCCCTTTTATTCTGAGCCGTGTGGATGAAAGGCTCTTGGTTCTCCAGCCAGGTGTAAGGGCTGTGCCTCTGAGGTGGGAGAGCCAAGTTCAGTCATCAGGGCTGTGTCTCCATGTAATATAAAATGGTGAAAGTCTCCCAGAGATCTCCATTTCAATGCCAAGACCAAGCTTCACTCAACGACCAGCAAGCTACAGTGCAAGACACCCTATGCCAAACAACTAGCAAGACAGGAGCACAACCCCATCCATTAGCAGACAGGGTGCATAAAATCATAATAAGGCCACAGACACCCCAAAACACACCACCAGACTTGGAACTGCCCACCAGAAAAACAAGATCCAGCCTTATCCAACAGAACACAGGCACTAGTCCCCTCCACCAGGAAGCCTACACAACCTAATGAACCAACCTCAGCCACTGGGGGAAGACACCAAAAACAACGGGAACTATGAACCTGCAGCCTGCGAAAGGAGATCACAAACATAGTAAGTTAAGTGAAATTAGAAGACAGAAAAACACACAGCAGATGAAGGAGCAAGACAAAATCAATGAGACTTAACAAATGAAGAGAAAATAGGCAGTCTACCTGAAGAAGAATTCAGAATAATGACAGTAAAGATGATCCAAAATCTTGGAAATAGAATAGAGACAATACAAGAAACGTTTAACAAAGAACTAAAAGAACTAAAGAGCAAACAAACTGTGATGAACAACACAATAAATAAAATTAAAAAATTCTCTAGAAGGGATCAATAGCAGAATAACTGAGGGAGAAGAATGGATAAGTGACCTGGAAGATAAAATAGTGGAAATAATGACTGTAGAGCAGAATAAAGAAAAAAGAATGGAAATAATTGAGGACAGTCTCAGACTCCTCTGGGACAACATTAAACACAGCAACATTCGAATTATAGGGGTCCCAGAAGAAGAAGAGAAAAAGAAAGGGACTGAGAAAATATTTGAAGAGATTATAGTTGAAAACTTCCTTAATATGGGAAAGGAAATAGTTAATCAAGTCCAGGAAGCACAAAGAATCCCATACAGGAAAAATCCAAGGAGAAACACAACAAGACACATATTAATAAAACTATCAAAAATTATATACAAAGAACAAATATTAAAAGCAGGAAGGGAAAAACAACAAATAACACAAAACAGAATCCCCATAAGGTTCACAGCTGATCTTTCAGCAGAAACTCTGCAAACCAGAAGGGCATGGCAGGACATATTTAAAGTGATGAAGGAGAAGAACCTACAACCAAGATTATTCTACCCAGCAGGATCTCATTCAGATTTGATGGAGAAATTAAAACCATTACAGACAAACAAAAGCTAAGAGAATTCATCACCACCAAACCAGCTTTACAACAAATGTTAAAGGCACTTCTCTAAGATGGAAATACAAGAGAAGGAAAAGATCTACAATAACAAATAAAAAACAATTAAGAAACTGGTAATAGGAAAATACATATTGATAATTACCTTAAATGTAAATGGATTAAATGCTCCCACCAAAAGACATATACTGGCTGAATGGATACACAAACAAGTCCCATATAAATGCTGTCTACATGAGACCCACTTCAGATCTAGGGACACATAGAGACTGAAAGGGAGGGGATGGAAAATGATATTCCATGCAAACGGAAATCAAAAGAAAGCTGGAGTAGCAATTCTCATATCAGACAAAATAGACTTTAAAATAAAGAGTATTACAAGAGACAAAGAAGGACACTGCATAATGATCAAGGGATCAATCGAAGAAAAAGATATAACAATTGTAAATACTTATACACCCAAGATAGTAGAACCTCAATACATAAGGCAAATACTAACAGCCATAAAAGGGGAAATCAACAGTAACACAATCAGAGTTGGGGACATTAACACCCCAATTTCACCAATGGACAGATCATCCAAAATGAAAATAAATAAGGAAACACAAGCTTTAAATGATACATTAAACAAGATGGACATAATTGATATGTATAGGATATACCATCTAAAGACAACAGAATACACATTGTTCTCAAGCGCTTATGGCACATTCTCCTGGATAGATCATATCTTGGATCACAAAACAAGCCTTGGTAAATTTGAGAAAGTTGAAAACATATCAAGTATCTTTTCCAACACAAGGCTATGAGACTAGGTATCAATTACAGGAAAAAATCTGTAAAAATACAAACACATGGAGGCCAAACAATACACTACAAACTAACCAAGAGATCACTAAAGAAATCAAAGAGGAAATCAAGAAATACCTAGAAACAAATGACAATGAAAACACAATGACCCAAAACCTATGGGATGCAGCAAAATCAGTTCTAAAAGGGAAGATTGTAGCAGTACAATCCTACCTTAAGAAACAAGAAACATCTCAAAAAACAACCCAGACTTACACCTAAAGCAATTAGAGAAAGAAGAAGAAAAATCCCCAAAGTTAGCAGAAGGAAAGAAATCATAAAGATCAGATCAGAAATAAATGAAAAAGAAATGAAGGAAATGATAGCAAAGATCAATAAGACTAACAGCTGGTTCTTTGAGAAGATAAACAAAATTGATAAACCATTAGCCAGACTCATCAAGAAAAAATGGAGAAGACTCAAATAAATAGAATTAGAAAAGAAAAAGGAGAAGTAACAACTGACACTGCAGAAATACAAAGGATCATGAGAGATTACTAGAAGCAACTCTAGGCCAATACAATGGACAACTGAGAAGAAATGGACAAATTCTTAGAAATGCACAACCTTCCGAGAGTGAACCAGGAAGAAATAGAAAATATGAACAGACCAATCACAAGCACTGAAATTGAAACTGTGATTAAAAATCTTCCAACAAACAAAAGCCCAGGACCAGATGGCTTCACAGGCGAATTCTATCAAACATTTAGAGAAGAGCTAAAGCCTATTCTTCTCATAATCTTCCAAAATATAGCAGAGGGAGGAACACTGCCAAATTCATTCTATGAGGGCACCATCACCCTGATACCAAAACCAGACAAGGATGTCACAAAGAAAGAAAACAGCAGGCCAATATCACTGATGAACATAGATGCAAAAATCCTCAACAAACTACAAGCAAACAGAATCCAACAGCACATGAAAAGGATCACACACCATGATCACGTGGGGTTTATCCCAGGTATACAAGATTCTTCCGTATATGCAAATCAATCAATATGATACACCATATTAACAAATTGAAGCAGAAAAACCAAATAATCATCTCAATAGATGCAGAGAAACCATTTGACAAAATTCAACACAGATTTATGATAAAAACCCTGCAGAAAGTAGACATAGAGGGAACTTTCCTCAACCTAATAAAGGCCATATATGACAAACCCACAGCCAACATCGTCCTCAATGGTGAAAAATGGAAAACATTTCCACTAAGATCAGGAAAAAGACAAGGTTGCAAACTCTCACCACTACTATTCAACATAGTTTTGCAAGTTTTAGCCACTGCAATTAGAGAAGACAAAGAAATAAAAGAATTCCAAATCAGAAAAGAAGAAGTAAAGCTGTCACTGTTTGCAGATGACATGATACTATACATACAGAATCCTAAAGATGCTACCAGGAAACTACTACAGCTAAACAATTAATTTGGTAAAGTAGCAGGATACAATATTATTGCACAGAAATCTCTAGCATTCCTATATACTAATGATGAAAAATCTGAAAATGAAATTAAGAAAACACTCCCATTTACATTGCAACAAAAATAATAAAATATCTAGGAATAAACCTACCTAAGGAGACAAAAGACCTGTATGCAAAAAGTTATAAAACACTGATGAAAGAAATTAAAGATGATACGAAAAATGTAGAGATATACCATGTTCTTGGATTGGAAGAATCAACATTGTGAAAGTGACTCTACTACCCAAAGCAATCTACAGAGTCAATGCAATCCCGATCAAACTACCACTGGCATTTTTCACAGAACTAGAACAAAAAATTTCACAACTTGTATGGAAACACAAAAGACCGCTAATAGCCAGCATAATCTTGAGAAAGAAAAACGGAGCTGGAGGAATCAGCCTCCCTGATTTCAGACTACACCACAAAGCGATAGTAATCAAGACAGTATGGTACTGGCACAAAAACAGAAATATAGATCAATGGAACAGGATAGAAATCCCAGAGATAAACCCATGCACATATGGTCACCTTATATTTGATAAAGGAGGCAAGAATATGCAGTGGGAAAAAAGACAGACTCTTCAATAAGTGGTGCTGGGAAAACTGGACATCTGCATGTAAAAGTATGAAATTAGAACACTCTCTAATACCATACACAAAAATAAACTCAAAATGGATTAAAGACGTAAACGTAAGGCCAGACACTATCAATCTTTTAGAGGAAAACATAGGCAGAACACTCTATGACATAAATCACAGCAAGATCCTTTTTGACCCACCTCCTAGGGAAATGGAAATAAAAACAAAAATAAACAAATGGGACCTAATGAAACTGAAAAGCTTTTGCACAGCAAAGGAAACCATAAAGAAGATGAAAAGACAACCCTCAGAATGGGATTAAATATTTGCAAATGAAGCAACTGACAAAGTATTAATCGCCAAAATTTACAAGCAGGTCATGCAGCTCAATATCAAGATAACAAACAACCCTATCCAAAAGTGGGCTGAAGACCTAAATAGACATTTCTCCAAAGAAGATATACAGATTTCCAACAAACACATGAAAGAATCCTCAACATCATTAAGCATTAGAGAAATGCACATCAAAACTACAATGAGATATCATCTCACACCATTCAGAATGGCCATCACGAAAAAATCTACAAACAGTAAATGCCGGAGAGGGTGTGGAGAAAAGGGAACCCTCTTGCACTGTTGGTTGGAATGTAAATTGGTACAGCCACTATGGAGAACAGTATGGAGGTTCCTTAAAAACTACAAACAGAACTACCATATGACCCAGCAACCTCACTACTGGGCATATACCCTGAGACAACCATAATTCAAAAAGAATCATGTACGAAAATGTTCATTGCAGCTCTATTTACAATAGCCAGGACATGGAAGAAACATAAGTGTCCATCAACAGATGAATGGATAAAGATGTGGCACATATATACAATGGAATATTACTCAGCCATAAAAAGAAACAAATTTGAGTTTTTTGTAGTGTGGTGATGGACCTAGAGTCTGTCATACAGAGTGAAGAAAGTCAGAAAGAGAAAAACAAATACCGTATGCTAACACATATATATGGAATCTAAAAAAAAAAAAATGGTCATGAAGAACCTAGGGGCAAGATGGGAATAACGACACAGACCTATGAGAGAATGGATTTGAGGATACGCGGAGGGGGAAGGGTAAGCTGTGACAAAGTGAGAGAGTGGCATGGACATATATACACTACCAAATGTAAAATAGATAGCTAGTGGGAAGGAACCGCATAGCACAGGGAGATCAGCTCAGTGCTTTTTGACCACCTAGAGGGGTGGGATAGTGAGTGTGGGAGGGAGGGAGACACAGGAGGGAAGAGATATGGAAACATATGTATATGTATAAGTGATTCACTTTGTTATAAAGCTGAAACTAACACACCATTGTAAAGCAATTATACTCCAATAAAGATGTTAAAAGTAAAAAATTAAAAAATAATAAATAAATAAATAAAAGAAAAAAAAGGAAAACAATGAAATCTGGAAGAACACAATAAATTCTATTGTATGTTTAAAAGAATTAAAACTGAAAAGCAAAATTAAAAAAAATCAACCTACAGAATGGCAGAAAATGTTTGCAAACCATTTATCTGATAAGAGATTTATATCCAAAATATATAAAGAACTAAATAGTAAAATATTATTATTATTAGATTAAAAAATGGGCAGAGGAATTGAATAGACCTTTTTCCGAGAACACTTACGAATGGCCAACAGGTTCATGAAAAGGTTCTCAACATCACTAATCATCAGGGAAATGCAGATCAAAATCACAAGGAGATATCACCTCACACCTGTTGGAATGGCTTTTATTAAAAAATACAAGAAATATCAAGTGTTGGTGAAGATGTTGAGGAAAGGGAATGCTTGTACACTCTTGGTAGGAATGTAAAATGGTGCATCTGCTATAGAACTCAGTTTCGAGCTTCCTCAAAAAATTAAAAATAGAACTACCATGTGATCTAGCAATTCCACTTATAGATATATATACTAAGGAAATGAAATCTGTATCTTGAAGACATATCTGCACTCCCATGTTCATAGCAGTGTTAGTCACATAAGCCAAGGCATGGAAATAACCTAAGTGTCCGTTGAGGGATGAATGATTTAAGAAAATGTGATATGTATGCATGTATATATGTGTGTGTGCATGTGTATACGTATACATAGTTGTATACACTGTCTAAATCTATATATGTATATACATAAACATACACAATGGAATATTATACAACAATGAAAAAGAAAGAAATCTGCCATTTGAAACAGCAATGAACCTCGAACGTATTGTGCTAAGTGAAATAAGTCAGGCAGGGAACAAAAAATACTGTATGATCTCACTTATATGCAGAATCTAAAAAAGCTAAATTCATAGAAACAGAGAGTGGATTGTTGGTTGTCAGGGGCTGAGGAGTGGTGGAAATACGGAGATGTTGGTAAAAGCGTACAAATTTCCAGTCATAAGATGAATAAGTTCTGGGGAATCTAATGTACAGCATGGTGACTATAGTTAACAATATTGTATTATATACCTAAAAGTTGCTAAGAGAGTAGAACGTAAATGGTCTCATCACAAAAAATAAGTGAAAATTACCTGAGGTGATAGAGGTGGTAACTAACCTTACTGTGGTAATCATTTTGCAATATATATGATATATGAATATCACACCATCATGTTGTACACCTTAAACTCTCACAATATTACATATCAATTATATCTCAATATAGCTGGAGGTAAAGGTGCAAAAAAGAATAAAATATAAAGATATAAGCTAGAATGATGAAGGAAGTTGTACGATGAAGCAAGGTATAACTCTATTATTCAAAAATAGCTAGAGTTGTTGAGTGTAAATTTTTTGAAAAAGTAATAGAGACAGAATAAGAAAAGTGGTTGACAGAGGCTGGGGCGTGGAGGAAATAGGGAGAGGTTGGTAAAAGCGTACAAATTTTCAACTATAAGATGAATATGGTCTAAGGATCTAATTTAATGTGGTGACTATAGTTGATAACACCATATTGTATAATTGAAATTTGCCAAGATAGTAGAACTTAAATGTTCTCACGAAAAGTTAATTAATCAATTAAATTTGAAGTGATGGTTGTGCTCATCAACTAGATGGGGTGAATCCTTTCACAATGTATAAGTATTTCACATCATCATATGTGTACTTTAATATCTTACAATATTATTTATCCATTATACTTCAATAAAGCTGAAAAAAGGAATGGTAAATTTATTTAATGTTTTAGCATACCCTGTACTTTCAGCATTTTAGCATACACCTATCTGTAGTAATCTAATGCAGTATAGCTGAAAGTCCCTAGTGTATAACTTTATAACACTATTTAAAGGGTGCACTAATTAAGAAGATGACATTTAAAAAGCTTTTCATTTCACATGAGGATTCAATCAATATCATACTTAAAGGCTAGTTATTATTGTTTTCTCATGAACTACATTTACTGTTTTGTTATTTTAATGAAAATGCATTGTTAAATATATGAGCTTTCATTTCAAACTGTAGTGTTGAACTAATTGGTATCTACATATTTGGTGAATATTTTACATATATACACACACACATACACACACACACACACACACACACACACAGTGAGAGAGAGAGAGAAAGACTACATAGGAAATATTTACTTATTTACTCAAGAGGTCCTGAATGTTACTGCCATGCAGTTGATCAATGTTATATATTAACTAGCAGAGGACTACATAAAATTATCACAACTCTAATGATGTCATGACAGATGATAACCATTTCACAAGAACCATGGTTTAGGTTACTTTAGAAATACATCTAAGAAAATAATTTTATAATGGAATAGATTTCCCATAAATAATCAATTATAGTTTATTTTAAATAATATTTTATTTAAAGTAAACTGTTTAAGGTTATTTTGTTTTTAAAACTCTCTTACCTGGCATGAACTTTTTTTTTCTTCTCCTTTATTATTATTAATTTAAAATACAGATACACAAACATTTTATTTCAGTTTCCACTTTTTACCTCAAATATCCAAAACTCCAGCCAGTAACACTATACAATCTCTCTTTTTGCCATCAGGGGTAAAGTGTGAGAGTGATCACCAACCTCATCATAAAGGTTAGCTCTCAGCTGTCATTGTTTCTATGAAAACAAAAGATTCCAGTTACTTTGTAATATCACAGAATTGTAGTAATCTCACTTAAAGGGCAGACTCTGATGATTATCATTATGGCATATATCACCTTCCGCCTTTATTAATGAATGTTTCTGTGTTGAGACATTGTTTTCTAAATTTTCGTACAAACATTTTAATCCATGAACTTGTTTAGGAAGAAATTTCTCCTTTTCCCTATTGCTGGAGCAAGTGTTTTCAATAGCTTATATTGACTCAGCTTTGTATTTGCTTTTCAGTCCTTCAAATTCAGTTTAATAGAAGTGAAATCCAAGATTTGATGACTATATAATTAGCTCTCACCAGTACACACGTCTTTTTCAGATTCCATTTTCATACCAAATTAGATTCTACCCGTCACCTAAAGCTTTCCCTGACCACTCCAGCCACGATGATCTCTTCCTTTTCTGCACCTACAGAACATAATATATGTATCTTACTTTCTTCAACTGTTCCTCTTCATATCACCTATTTTTCCAGGGTCCTGACTATCTTAGATATTCTCTTCTGGATATACTTCAATTTCAATATACCTCATTTAGAGGATGGTAACTATAATTAGACCTAAATCTGCACATGTAATCTGACCAATGAGTCCGATAAGTCTGCTATCACCTGTACCCTGCCCCCACCCACCCCTGTATCAGGAAACTTCTGTAGTAAAGTATCCAAACAGTGTATTGGCCTATTTTGTCAGGTATATTACACTCTATTGGTTCATAATGTGATGTGGTCAACTAATCCAGTAGGGCTTTTTAACTTTGAGCTACTAATGGCAAGCCAATTCTCTTCTTTCATATATTTTGGACCTAAACCTAAGGCTTTATATTAATTCCTTTTATATCACATTTTGTTGGTCCTGACATAGCATTCTAGATTATAAATAATTTCAAATGATAATTGTTTCTCCATGCATGGGAGTGCTTTACAGTTTACAGAACAGTGGCACACATTTACTTCATTTGATCTCAACACTGTGAAGAAGGTTGTGATTGTTACCCCTTTTAAGTTAATGAGTTAATAACAAACGGCAGGTCTGATATTCTCTCTGAATTCTTCTGACTTTAAATCCAATATTCTCTGCCTGAGCCATGCAACCTCTCCAGCTGATGCCAACCACTTTACAAACACACACACACACACAGATTAATTATCCAATCTTATTTTTGTGCTTGCCACAAATGTAAATTTATTTATTTATGAATTTATTTAGTTATGTCTTATTCCAAAAAAGAGTTGAAGTAAGTTTACATGTGCACACTGAACTGCATGCACACTTTAAATAGGTGACTTTTATGGTATGTGAATTATAATTCAATACAGATTTTTAGGAAAACCTTATTGCCGGTTTTCTTCTTAAGAAATTGGATCTCTTAATATAATATGTATTTGGAAAACAACTATTAGTTTAGCCATCTCTGCTGTTTTATTTTACATGGAAAACTTATTAATAACAGCATTTGATTTTTTAAAGCATGATTTGAACTCTTGTTGGCCTTGGATTCTATAGTCTAGATTTATTCATGGACCAATTGTATACTTTCCATATACATGAGTATTACTAGTTCTTAAAAGTCTATAAAATAAAATAAGACTTCTAGAATCATTATGGCTTAGGTTATTAGCTGGACCAAAAAGATTTCTCTTTTAAGGAGTTGTTTTAATATATCATAAAAATTCTAATTGTATTCAATGAACTGGATATATACACAAGTAAGAGTTAAGTATTAACCTCCATGATGATAATGAGTTTTTCAACTTGTGAATTAGGCCCGACTTTAAGAATCAGATTAATCTGTTAGTTATCTGTTGTCACAAAGAGTAGCTTACATTAACTATTTTTTAATTATATTGTTGCATTTAGAGTACATTCTTCAGTACTTTAATAGATAATATTAAATGACCCCCATCTAATTGCTCAAATCATTCAGTCCCTTGAGGTTGTTAGCTTACCATGTTATTTCCATGAATATGGAGACATATTCAGATTCTTTTAGGACTTTACAATATTTAGACCCAAAATATTTTTATGACTTAGTACTCTGGGGTCTCAGCCAAGGATGTACTAAAATTATCAGGTATATTGAAGGATTTTTATTGAGCCCAAATTTTTACAAAACCTGCAGGTGTTTATGCAGTCCATTTCTATACAGATTATGATTGGTCTCACAGTAAACAAAAATAAAATATCAGTCTTTCAGTCTTCACTACAGAAATTAAATCCAATACTGGTCTTTATAATTTAATCAACAGTAAACACTATTAGTACTTTAGGTACTTATCTTCCCTCCATCAACTAATCAATTCCCATCTTTTCATTAATTGTCTACCTTACATTGCCTTGTTCTATTTTATTCATAACACTACTCACTGTTGAAATTATCTTATTCATTGATAACCTCCCTCACTCCAGAATACCAGTTCTACAAGAGCTGAAATTCTATCTTGCTCACCTAGGTATCCGAGTGCTTGGTACATAGAAGGTGCTCAATGAATATTTGTTGAATTGTACTTTATCAGGGAATTCAATTATTAATTAATTATCTTCCAGTACTTTACATGTTCAATTGAAACCAGTGATATTTGAGAGAGACAATATAAAGTATCAAAATCACCTAAGTACCATTTTGAAAAGGAGGATACCTGGGCTTTGCCCCAGGCATACTGAATCAGAATCTGTGGGAGGCATGCCTCAAGGACCTATATTGTGTGACCTAAAAGTCACCAAGTGATACTGATGTAACAGCTCTACTGAATACATCTGATTGGTGTTTGAGAACCATTGGACTAGGCCACATGCTAACTTTCCATTCATCAGATTTTGTAAATGCTCTCTATTATGTTAGCTCATCCAAAAGCAACAATCATGAATGTTATGATATGGTAAAACAAACCCAAAGTTTGGGTAAACCCAACTTTTCTGAATTTATAATGTAATGCCTTCAGTTTTTACAGAAAGGCATTAAGAGGAAACTTGGCTTGTGAAATATTTCAGTGTCTTTGAGTAACAAAATGTTCATTATTTAATGTCAACAAAAAGGTTTCTTTTTAGCTTTATGTCAAGAAAAAGAAGCCTGTTTCTCCCAATTAACTTGAATGCTTCTGTTTTTCAAAAATTTATATGACAGAACATGGCTTCCTTTTGATTTGGCTTACAACAAACACAGAAAAAACTTTACTGCTCAACTATAATAACTAATTTACACTAGATGCTTGGTAATTTGCTGTTAGTTTCAGTTTTTTGCTTGTTTTGAAAGCTATCTTTTATAGTTTATGTCTGATTGCAATGGTTCTTTAGTATATATTTTAATGTTTCTAGGCACCACAATCCTTTCTGGGAAAAGTTGAATATAAATGATAAGTACAGAACTTTTGATGTAGAAATATTAAATGTATATTTTCTCATGTCTCTTTGTAAGTATACATGTGCCTGTGTATTGGCTCAATGAAAAGCAACAATTTCCTTGTAGAGAGAGAGAGATAGCCACCAAACACTTTGCATAGAGCCTTCAATATCGGTACTTATTTTGTTAAATGAGTGACTACATGTGCAAACTAATGATCAAATTGCAATTTATACCTGAGGAGGCAAAGAACAAGCAGACAATTTGTGAATTTTATCTCTGTATGTGCTTTAGTTTCCAATAGCTTTGCATAATATTTTATGCCTTATTTAGAAATGTGTGCCTGTGAAAGCTTTTGCAGAACCTGGGTCTCAGGTATGAAATGCAAAAAGGGTTAATTCAAATACACTTTTGTTTACCAAGAACCACAGATCTTCACTTTAAAACTGTTATCCTTGGAAATAGAAATACAAATTCAACTTACTGCTTAGCTGTTATTTTCTGCTGCAGTTACAGCAAGTGTTTCTTCCTTAGTACATTTACTTGACCCTTCTCCAAGCAAAGTGTAACATTTTCTACAGTATCTTTCATGGAGTTATTTTGGCATATCTGTTTTTGAATTCTAGGAAACATATAGTAGTCAGTGTGGAAAGATAGCTTCATTAAAATAATCAACACATCACACAGACATAAACAAACATAAATCAACAACTCTAATGGGGATAAAGACACTCATAAGAAAATACTTCTATAAAGGTTGATTTATTTGAGAAAATAAATAACAACCACCAATGTTTGGCAAAGAATGGCTAAGCTGTAGTAAAAAAGTAAAATTAAAGGATGAAGATAAAAAATATATGTGCTGTAAAAAAAACTAAAGAAAACCATATTTCTGAAGCACTTAAGCATTGTTAAAATTAGAAATATTTTTTATTACTTTCATGATTTTATTTCATGCAGTGATTTCTTGTCGAAATCAAATCTGTGAACCACCACATTTTTCACAAGACTGAGACCAAATATTTCTCCATAATGTTAAATTATTTGGCCAGTACCAAAATTTATGAAACTATGAAATAGATCAGATTGTCTATTTACTGAATACATAAATTGGAGAATATTTATGACCTGTCACCATGAGTTTTTTGTTTAATATCTTTATAGGAGTATAATTGCTTTACAGTGTTGGGTTAATTTCTGCTGTACAAAAAAGTGAATCAGCTATATGTATACATATATCCCCATATGCCCTCCCTCTTCAGCCTCCCTCCCACCCTCCTTATCTCACCCCTCTAGGTCATTACAAAACCTCGAGCTGATCTCCCTGTGCTATGCAGCTTCTTCCCACTAGGACCCACTTTACATTTGGTAGTGTATACATGTCAATGCTACTCTCTACTTCATCCCAGCTTCCCCTCCCCCGCCATCGTGTCCTCAAGTCAATTCTCTATGCCTACGTCTTTATTCCTGCCCTGCGACTAGTTTCATCAGTACTGTTGTTTTAGATTCCATATATGTGCATTAGCATACGGTATTTGCTTTTCTCTTTCTGATTTACTTCACTCTGTATGACAGATTCTAGGTCTATCAACCTCATTACAAATAACTCAATTTCATTTCTTTTTATGGCTGAACAATACTACATTGTATATATGAGTCACATCTTCTTTATCTATTCATCTGTCCATGGACATTTAGGTTGCTTCTATGTACTGGCTTTTGTAAATACTGCTGCAATGAACATTTTGGTACATGCATACTTTTGAATTATGGTTTTCTCAGGGTATATGCCCAGTAGTGGGATTGCTGGGTCGTATGGTAGTTCTATTTTTAGTTTTTTAAGGAACCTCCATACTGTTCTCCATAGTGGCTGTATTGATTTACATTCCCACCAACAGAGCAGGAGGGTTCGCTTTTCTCCAAGCCCCTCCAGCATTTATTTTTTCTAGATTTTTTTGATGATGGCCATCTGACCGGTGTGAGGTGATATCTCATTGTGGTTTTCATTTGCATTTCTCTAATGTTTAGTGATGTTGAGCATCTTTTCATGTGTTTGTTGGCCATCTGTATGTCTTCTTTGGAGAAATGTCTATTTAGGTCTTCTGCCCATTTTTAGATTGAGTTGTTTGTTTTTTTGATATTGAGCTGCATGAGCTGCTTGTATATTTTGGAGATTAATCCTTTGTCTGTTGCTTCGTTTGCAAATATTTTCTCCCATTCTGAAGGTTGTCTTTTCATCTTTATGGTTTCCTTAGCTGTGCAAAAGTCTTAAGTTAAGTTTCATTAGGTCCCATTTGTTTATTTTTGTTTTTATTTCCATTTCTCTAGGAGGTTGTTCCAAAAGGATCTTGCTGTGATTTATGTCATAGAGTGTTCTGCCTATGTTTTCCTCTAAGAGTTTGATAGTGTCTGGCCTTACATTTAGGTCTTTAATCCTTTCTGGGTTTATTTTGTGTATGGTGTTAGGAAGTGTTCTAATTTCATTCTTTTACATGTAGCTGTCCAGTTTTCCCTGCACCACTTATTGAAGAGGCTGTCTTTTCTCCATTGTATATTCTTGCCTCCTTTGTCAAAGATAAGGTGACCGTATGTGCGTGGGTTTATCTCTGGGCTTTGTATCTTCTTCCCTTGATCTATATTTCTGTCTTTGTGCCAGTACCATACTGCCTTGATTACTGTAGCTTTGTAGTATAGTCTGAAGTCAGGGAGTCTGATTCCTCCAGCTCCGTTTTTCTTTCTCAAGATTGCTTTGGCTATTCAGGGTCTTTTATGTTTCCATACAAATTGTAAAATTATTTTGTTCGAGTTCTGTGAAAAATGTCCATGGTAATTTGATAGGCATTGCATTGAATCTGTAGATTGCTTTGGGTAGTATAGTCATTTTCACAATATTGATTCTTCCAATCCAAGAACATGTTATATCTTTCCATCTGTTTGTATTGTCTTTGATTTTTTTGTTCAGTGTCTTATACTTTTCTGCATACAGGCCTTTTGTCTCCTTAGGTAGGTTTAGTTCTAGGTATTTTATTCTTTTTGTTGCAGTGGTAAATGGGAGTGTTCCCTTAATTTCTCTTTCTGATCTTTCATTGTTAGTGCAAAAGATTTCTCTGCATTAATTTTGTATCCTGCAACTTTACCGAGTGCATTGATTAGCTCTGGCTGTTTTCTTGTGGCACCTTTAGGGTTTTATGTTTAGTATCATGTCATCTGCAAACAGGTACAGTTTTACTACTTCTTTTCCAGTTTGGATTCCTTTTATTTATTTTTCTTCTCTGATTGCTGTGGCTAAAAATTCCAAAATTATATTGAATAATAGTGGTGAGATTGGACAGCCTTGTCTTTTTCCTGATCTT
The DNA here is from genome assembly GCF_937001465.1 of Orcinus orca. Classification (NCBI taxonomy): domain Eukaryota; kingdom Metazoa; phylum Chordata; class Mammalia; order Artiodactyla; family Delphinidae; genus Orcinus; species Orcinus orca. Next base: position 77,182,385 of record NC_064580.1, read on the forward strand.
AGAGGAAATGCTTTCAGTTTTTCACCATTGAGAATGACGTTGACTGTCAGTTTGTCATATATGGCCTTTATAATGTTGAGGTAGGTTCCCTCTGCGTGCACTTTCTGGAGAGTTTTTATCATAAATGTGTATTGAATTTTGTCAAAAGCTTTTTCTGCATCTATTGAGATGATCATATGGTTTTTATACTTCAGGTTGTTAATATGGTGTATCACATTGACTGATTTGCATATATTGAAGAATCCTTGAATTCCAGGAATAAACCCCACTTGATCATGGTGTATGATCTTTTTAATGTGCTGTTGAATTCCATTTGCTAGTATTTGGTTGAGTATTTTTACATCTATGTTCATTAGTGATATTGGCCTGTAATTTTATTTTTGTGACATCTTTGGTTTTGGTATCAGGGTTATTGTGGCTTCATAGAATAAGTTTGGGAGTGTTCCTCCCTCTGCTATATTTTGGAGGAGTTTGAGGAAGATAGTTGTTAGCTCTTCTCTAAATGTTTGATAGATTTCACCTGTGAAGCCTTCTGGTCCTGGGCTTTTGTTTGTTAGAAGATTTTTAATCAAAGTTTATCCTTTGAGTTTTGACTAGTGATAGGAGAATGTTAATCATTGTGCTTAAATCACCTAAAGAGGGGTTTAAAAGGGCATTTTTTATTGTGTAGCAAGGTAAAAATAGTTTAAAAAGGGATCCTTTACAAATTTAATAAAATTGATGGAGAATAATTTCCTTATTATAAAACTATTAAATGCACAAATAGTTGATTACAGATTTATTCATAAACTACAGTTTAACCCCTGAAGCTCACAGAAGTATAATACATGAAAAATAGAATACATTTCCAAGAGAGATTAGTTCTAAAGTTATAAAGTATGTGTCATGAGATTTGATACAAATTAAAAATAAATTACGTTGTAAGGGTTTACATGAATTACTAGATAACTTATCCCTAATAATAAGATTATTGAATTCTGATTATGGTACTGCCCTTTTAGAAAACTGTCAATGAATCCCAATTTTCTACTAACTTAAACACAAAATTGGAACATACATATTATCATGATAGACAGTGTGCCACACTCTGCCTTCCCACACCTGGTTTCCAAAATCCAAACGGGTATGAAATGGTATCTCGTGGTGTTGGTTAGCATTTCCCTAATTGCTAATGATGTTTAGCATATTTTCCTGTTTTTTTTGGCCATTTGTATATCTCCATTGGAGAACTCTCTATTCAAATCTTTTGCTCATGTATTAGCTGGGTTGTTTGTCTTTTGGTGTTTAGTTGTATATGTTATAGACACAAGTTCTGTATCAGGTTCATGGTTTGAAAATGTTTTTTTCTCATTTTGTGGGTTTTCATTTTACTTTCTTGATCATATCCTCTGGAACAGAATATTTTAACTTTGGTGAAGTCCAATGTATTAATTTATTTTTTTGCCTCTACTTTTGGTGTCATATCTAAGAAACCATTTTGAAATCTGAGGTAATGAAGATATACCCCATTTTTTTCAATAGTTTTATAGTTTTAGCTCTTATATTAAGATCTTTGATTCATTTTGAGTTGTTTTTTTTTAATGTGGTTTGAAGTAAGGGTCCAAATTCATTCTTTTGCATGTGGACATCCAGTTTTGTCTGTACCATTTGTTGAAGAGAATATTCTCCCCCTTTTAAATGGTCTTGACACTTTTGTCCAAAATCAATTGACCAAAGATATATGGGTTTATTTTTGAACTCTCAGTTATATTCTATTGGTCTATAAGTCTCTCCTTATGGGAGTTCCACACTCTCATGATTACTGTAGCTTTGTACTAAGATTTGAAATCAGGATGTATGAGTACTTGAACTTCATTCTTTTACAGGATTATTTTGGCTATGCAGTGCCCCTTGTTATTACATACTCATTTGAATATCAATTTTGATAGGGATTGCATTGAATCTGTAGATTGCTTTGAGAAGTATTGCCATCGTATAAACATTGTTTTCTAATCCCTGAACACAGGATATATTTCCATTTATTTATACCTGTTCTAACTTCTTTCAGCAATACTTCTTTTTTATCATTATGATAAAATATACATAACAAAATTTACCATTTTAACAATTTTCAACTGTCTGGTTCAGCAGCATTTAGAACACTCATATCATTACTTCTGTCCATCTCAAGAACATTTTCTTAATCCCAAAATGAAAGTCTGTACTCACTGAAAATAACTCCCTCAGCCCCTGATAACCACTATCCTATATTCCATGTCTATGAATTTAACTATTCTAGGCACATAGTATAAGTGGAACCACACTATATTCATCCTTTATTCTGGCTTATTTCATTAGCATAATATCTTCAAGATTCATCCATGTTGCAGCATATATCAGAATTTCAATCTTTCTAAGGCTGAATAATATTCTACTATACGTATATATCACATTTTGTTTATGCATTCATCAGTTGATGGATATTTGGGTTCTTCCCACCCTTTGACTGTGGAATAAGTCTGCTGTGAACATTGTTGAACAAATATTTGCTTCAGTTTCTGCTTTCAATTCTTTGGGTATATACCCAGAATTGGAGTTGCTGAAATATACAGTACTTCTTTGTTTTACTTTTTGAGGAAATGTCATGCAGTTATCCCCAGTGGTATCATTTTACATACTATGTACGGGTGTTCCAATTCTCCACATCCTCACCAATTATTTGTTATTTTCTGATTGTGTTTGTTCATTTGTTTTTTTAATAGTCATTCTAATGGCTATGAGGTGGTAACCCACTGTGGTTTATTTCAGCTTTAAGTATTATGTTAGCCGTCAGGTTTTCATAAATGTCCTTTATCAGGTTGACGAAGGTCCCTTCAACTCTTAGTGTCTTATTTTAATCATGAAAAATTTTTGGCTTTTGTTCAGTGTTTTTCTCTGTATCAATTGAGATTGTCATGTATTTTTTCCCTTCATTCTACTAATATGCTTTATTATATTGATTGACATTTGATTGTTGTCTCAAGCTTCCTGGGATAAATCCCACTTGATCATTGGATATAATCCTTTTAAAAATACTGTGGGGTTTAGTTTGCTAGTATTTTGTTGATGATGTTTATATCTATATTCATGACAGATGTTTTCCTGTTTTCTTGTGATAACTTTTCCTTATTAATACAGCAATGCTGGCATCATAAAATAGTTGTAAATTGCCCCCCCTTTTATAATTTTTGGAAGAGTTTGAGAAGGAATAATGTTAATTCTTCTTAAAATGTGTGTTACAATTTACAAATGAAGCCATTGTCCTAGCCTTTACTTTGTGGGTGTTTTTTTTTAATTGAAGGTTGATTTAAAATATTAGATTACATCCTCACCAACAATTGTTATCTCTTGTTTTTTGTTAATAGCCATTTCTACAAGTGTGAGGTGGTATCTCATTGTGATTTTGATTTGCATTTCCCTGATGATTAGTGATGTCAATCATCTTTTCATGTGTCTGTTTGCCATATGTATGTGTTCTTTGGAAAAAGGTCTGTTGAGGTTCTCTGCCCATTTTTTAATTGTGTTGATTTTTTTTAGTGCTGAGTTGTATGAAATCTTTGTATATTTTGGATAATAACCCCTATGGATATATTGCTTACAAATATTTTCTCCCATTCAGTAAGCTGCCTTTTTGTCTTCTTGATAGTTTCTGCCACTATGCAAAAACTTTAGTTTGATGTAGTCTCATTTGTTTATTTTTGCTTTTATTTCCACTCTTTGAGGAGATATATACAAAAAACAATAATGCAAAGACCAATGTCAAAGAACATACTGGCTCTTTTCTTCTAGGAGTTTTATGGTTTCAGGTGTTACATTTAAGCCTTTAATACATTTTTAGTTTACTTTTGTTATGGTGTGAAAATGTATTCCAGTTTGATTCTTTCACATGGCACTGTCCAGTTTTCTCAGCACCATTTATTGAAAATGCTGTTTTTTTCACATTGTATATTCATGTCTCCTTTGTCATAGATTAATTGACCATATAAGTGTGGCTTCATTTCTGGCTCTCTATCCTGTTCCAGTGATCTATGTATCTGTTTTTTTGCCAGTACCATACTGTTTTGATTACTGTGGCATTGTATTGGGTTGGCCAAAAAGTTCATTTGTTTGTTTCCATAAGATGTTACAGAAAAACCTGAATGAATTTTTGGCAACCCCAATAGTATAGTCTGAAGTCTGGGAGGGTGATAATTCCAGCCTCTTTTTTCTCAAGATTTCTTTGGCAATTTTGGTTATTTTGTGGTACCATATGAATTTTAGGATTACTTTTTAGTTCTGTGAAAAATATCACAGGTATTTTTATAGGGATTACAATAAATCTGTAGATTGCTTTGAGTACTATTGCCACTTTAACAATATTAATTCTTCTAATTCAAGATCATGTGATATCTTCCAATTTATGTGTATCCTTATCAAATTCCATCATCATTGTTTTATAGTTTTCACAGTATATATCTTTCACCACCTTGGTTAAGGTTATTCTTTTCATGGCGATCATTTCATAATGTATGCAAATGTCATATCATTGTGTAGTACATCTGAAATTAACATAATATTATACATCAACTATATTTTAATAAATATATAAGAAATTAAAAATATGATGTAGATTAGTGTCCGATTAGATTGCTGTAGAATAGTAATTAAAATATAATAATGCAAACTAATTATATTAAATATAGATATAAAGTACAATGTTATACTATGTTTTTCAAAAATATTTTTACAGAAACTATAATGTTGTGAATCTAAAGTTACTGGTTACTCATGATAATATGGATTTTGGTCCTTTTTCCCAGTTTAGTTACACAGTACGTAATAATTCCTCTCATGAAGCCATGAATGGAGAAGGCCCTCCATGTATTCCTTCCTTTTTGAGTAGGCATTCAATAAATGTTTAAGTGGATGAATAAACTCTTGTACTCTTTTTATAAAATATTTCAGTTAGCTAGGTACTAAAAAAGCCTTCAATAACAAAATTACCTAAATGTGTCTCAAAGGTGTTTAGAAAAATCAATTACATAAGAGTGGAAAGGGTAGTTTACCTCCAAATATAGTATAGATGCAATATATAGTACAGATACTACCAATTTCTTTACAGCTATGAGTTAAAATATGGCTGTGAGGATGTTACCTGAAAAGTGGTTTCACCTCTTGGTGGGTGTCAAGCCAATAGACATGACCAAGCCAAAGATCTGCAGAAGGAAGTATTTATTATTACCTGCAGCAAGTAAGAGCACCAGGGGTCTTTCCTAAAGCAGTGTCTCCCTGAATAGCAAAAACTGGTGAAGTTTTAAGCTAAGGGTATGTGCATATTCATGAAGGGGCTTAAGCAGAGGAGAATTCAGCATAGAATTGGGGCAAAGGTCTACAGAGTCCAAGCTTTAGTAGATTGAAGTTAGGAGAGTCAACATCATCATTCCATCCTACACCTGGTTGGGGGCCTTAGCTCCTGCAGAACTCCAAGATATATTATGTATATTCCTTGAGGAGGAACTAGGACACTGCTTTATCACTGCACTATCTCTGCTCCTGCATTCCTTTGTTCCTTTAAGATCATAAGTTACTGGAACTTCCTTGGCGGTCCACTGCAGGGGGCACAGGTTCAATCCTTGGTCAGGGAACTAAGATCCCGCATGCCATATGCACATCCCTCCCACCAAAAAATGATCATTAATTATTAAGACCTGTTCAAGGGCAAGCATTGTGGTTGTGGCTAGCCTTAGATCACAAAATGGCTTAGGCAAAAATGGATTCTGTTATGTCAAGAAAGCCATTCCTACTTCTCAAGGCAGAACTCAGTGGGGTTTTTGAAGTTTTGCTTCTCTCTTAAGTTTCTGCAACTATTATTTCAAATATATATATATTTGAAACTTCCAACTTCTGAGATGCCTGAAAAATTCTGATGCATTACAGCTGTTATAATTAACCAGATCCTGATAAGATTTAATATATGGTTAGACATTATTAGTCTGCATTTAATCTCCAAAATTAATCATGAGAGAGACAAATGAGATAAGATGTTTTAGAAAGAGAGGTGGTGTTATTTAGTAGTTAATATTCTGGCTCTTTAAGGAAAGACTGTCTGGATTCAAATTCTGATTGTGTTGTTTAGCAGCTTTATGACCAGCAGTTTACTTTATCAATCTGCACAGCCTATTTCCTTATCAATGTAATTAGTATAAGAATAGAGTTGTTGATGGGATGAAATGAGTTACTTTACATGAGCTATGAGAAATACCTGTCATATAGAAATTGATTATTCAGTGTTAGCTATGATTGTTATTGATATTGACACTGTAGCTTGAATTCATTCCAGAACATAAAGATTGCTTTAACATAAGGAATTGAAATTCTCATACCTTCTCCTCACATTTCTATAAATAGGAAGAATAATAAAATCAAGATTTGTCTAAGTCTGCTTATATTTCTAGGTGTTACAGATATTAGCACAGACCTTCTGGTATAAAACCTGCTCAAAGATGCCGTGACAATTCCAAGCTTAGGTTTTATCTAACCTTATTCTGCTTGAATTTCTTCTCAATATTCAAAGTTAGTTTAACTGAAATTCAGTGAAGAAAATGAATTATGGTAAGTTTTAGGCATACAGAATACATGTGGAGAGGGGATAAGGTAATGGTTACTTCAAGGTAATAGTATTCCCTTTTGGTTCATATTTCATATTTGTTTTAATGTATGTAGAAACATAGGACAACACTAGGCTGTAAATATTGTCTCTTGAGAATCGGACCAAAAGACCTTCTAAAGAAAGTGGTAGGCTATTCAGAAGTGTTACACAGCATGATTAATCAGCACTTGTACATAGTAGGATCTCAATAAAACTTGCTGAATTGAATGAATCTGCATTATCCATATTATTTTCCACAAGAATTGAGAAAGTGCCATCTTTTCATCATTTGATATTAGGTAAAGAGGAATCATTCTGAATACTTCTGTGTAGAAAAGTCTGTTCATTCAAATTTGATTTATTTTCCCTAATCACTCTTAGCTTGTAGGGTATTATACAAATGGGATTCAGATTCTGTTTGGAAAAGGAATAAAATTGTTTTAAATGCATATGCCGTCTTAGGGCTATTAATTCTATATCTATTTAAAAATTATCTGTAATGAGTACATCAAAAACCAAATGGTTCTTCTCTGTTTATATGAGGGTTATATTTTTGGATTGTATTAATAAATAATTGTTTCTCATATATCTTAAGAGTGTGTCTTCTCTTTAAATGATATATATTTGCGTTTGGCTTGGTAAACTCTTTTCAACAGTATCAGTCTACCATTTGTTTTTGTTTTTTTTTTAACATCTTCATTGGAGTAAAATTGCTTTACAATGTTGTGTTAGTTTCTGCTGTATAACAGAGTTAATCAGCTATATGTATACATATATCCCCATATCCCCTTCTTCTTGTGTCTCCCTCCCACCCTCCATATCCCACCCATACAAGTGGTCACAAAGCACCGAGCTGTTCTCCCTGTGCTATGCAGCTGCTTCCCACTAGCTATCTATTTTACATTTGGTAGTGAATATATGTCAATGCTACTCTCTCACTTCATCCCAGCTTACACTTCCCCCTCCCCATGTCCTCAAGCAGATTTTCTACATCTGCGTCTTTATTCCTGTCCTGCCCCTAGGATCATTAGAACCATTTTTTTTTCACTTTTAGATTCCATATATATGTGTTAGCATACAGTATTTGTTTTTCTCTTTCTGACTTACTTCACTCTGTATGGCAGGCCTTAGGTCCACCCAGCTCACTACAAATAACTCAATTTTGTTTCTTTTTATAGCTGAGTAAATGGCTTTTAGTTTTTTATTGATCTTTGCTACTGTTTCCTTTGTTTCTTTTTCATTTATTTCTGATCTGATATTTATGATTCCTTTCCTTCTGCTAACTTTGGGGTTTTCTTTGTTCTTTCTCTAATTGCATTAGGTGTAAGGTTAGGTTATTTACTTGAGATTTTTCTGGTTTCATGAGGTAAGATTTTATTGCCATAAACTTCCCTTTTAGAACTGCTTTTGCTGAACCCCATAGGTTTTGGGCCATCATGTTTTCATTGTCATTTGTTTCTAGGTATTTTTAATTTCCTCTTTGAGTTCTTCAGTGATCTCTTGGTTATTTAGTAGTGTATTGTTTAGCCTCCATGTATTTGTGTTTTTTACAAATTTTTTTTCCTGTAATTGATATCTAGTCTCATAGTTTTGTGGTCGGAAAAGATACTTGATATGGTTTCAATTTTCTTAAATTTACCAAGGCTTGATTTGTGACCCAAGATATGATCTATCCAGGAGAATGTTCCATGAGAACTTGGGAAGAACGTGTATTCTGTTGTTTTTGGATGGAATGTCCTATAAATATCAATTAAGTCCATCTTGCTTAATGTGTCATTTAAAGCTTCTGTTTCCTTATTTATTTTCATTTTGGATGATCTCTCCATTGGTGAAAATGGGGTGTTAAAAAAAGTCCTGCACTATAATTGTGTTACTGTTGATTTGCCCTTTTATGGCTGTTAGCATTTGCCTTATGTATTGAGATGCTCCTATGTTGGGTGCATAAATATTTACAATTGTTGTGTCTTCTTCTTGGATTGATCCCTTGTTCATTATGTAATGTCCTTCTTTGTCTCTTGTAATACTCTTTATTTTTGAAGTCTATTTTGTCTGATATGAGAATGGCTACTCCAGCTTTCTTTTGCTTTGCATTTGCATGGAATATCTTTTTCCATGCCCTCACTTTCAGTCTGTATGTGTCCCTAGGTCTGAAGTGGGTCTCTTGAGAACAGCATATATACAAGTCTTGTTTTTGCATCCATTCAACCAGTCTGTCTTTTGGTTGGAGTATTTAATCCATTTACATTAAAGGTAATTATTGATATGTATGTTCCTATTACCATTTTCTTAATTGTTTTGGGTTTGTTTTTGTAGGTCTTTTCCTTCTTTTGTGTTTCCTGCCTACAGAAGTTACTTTAGCATTTTTTGTAAAACTGGTTTGGTGGTGCTGAATTCTCTTAGCTTTTGCTTGTCTGTAAAGGTTTTAACTTTGTGTCAAATCTGAATGAGATCCTTGCTGGGTATAGTAATCTTGGTTATAGGTTTTCGCCTTTCATCACTTTAAATATGTTGTGTCACTCCTTTCTGGCTTGCAGAGTTTCTGCTGAAAGATCAGCTGTTAACCTTATGGGGAATCCCTTGTATGTTATTTGTTTCTTTTCCCTTGCTGCTTTTAATATTTTTTCTTTGTATTTCATTTTTGGTGGTTTGATTAATATGTTTCTTGGCGTGTTTCTCCTTGGATTTATCCTGTATGGAACTCTCTGCCCTTCCTGGACTTGATTGACTATTTCCTTTCCCATGTTAGGAAAGTTTTCAACTCTAATACCTTCTAATATTTTCTCAGACCATTTCTTTTACTCTTCTTCTTCTGGGACCCCTATAATTTGAATGTTGGTGTGTTTAATATTTTCCCAGACGTCTCTGAGACTGTCCTCAATGCTTTTCATTCTTTATTCCTTATTCTGTTCTGTGATAATTATTTCCACTCTTTTATATTCCAGCTCAGTTTTCCGGTCTTCTGTCTCAGTTATTCTGCTATTGATTCCCTCTAGAGAATTTTTAATTTCATTTATTGTGTTGTTCATCATTGTTTGTTTGCTCTTTAGTTCTTCGATGTCCTTGTTAAATGTTTCTTGTATTTTCTGCATTCTATTTACAAGATTTAGGTCATCTTTCTTATCATTACTCTGAATTCTTTTTCAGGTAGACTGCTTATTTCCTCTTCATTTGTTTGGTCTGGTGGGTTTTTACCTTGATCCTTCATCTGCTGCATATTTTTCTTTATTTTTATTTTGCTTAACTTACTGTGTTTGGGGTCTCATTTTCGCATGCTGCAGGTTCATAGTTCCCATTCTTTTTGGTGTCTGCCACCAGTGGGTAAGGATTGTTCAGTGGCTTGTGTAGCCTTCCTGGTAGAGGGGACTGGTGCCTGTGTTCTGGTGGGTGGGACTGGATCTTGTCTTTCTGGTGGGCAGGGCTGCTTCTGGTGGTGTATTTTGGGGTGTCTCTGAACTTATTATGATTTTAGGCAGCCTCTCTGCTAATGGGTGTGGTTGTGATCCTTTCTTGCTAGTTGTTTAAGTTGGGGCCTCCAGCACTGGAGCTTGCTGGCCATTGGGTAGGGCCGGGTGTTAGCATTGAGACAGAAATCTCTGGGAGAGCCTATGCCATTTGATATTACTTGGGACCAGGAGGTCTCTGGTGGCCAAATGTCCTGGACTTGGCTTTCCAGCCTCAGTGGCTCAGGCCTGACACCAGGCCAGAGCACCAAGACCCTGAGGTGCCCAGAAAAATCTTGGGAAAATGCCTTTGCCTCCTCAACTCCATGATGAGTGAGGATTTGCTCCAGGCTTCACCACTACGTCTTACCATTTGTTTGAATTATTACAAATTTTGAATTAGTGAAGTCCAAATTAAGAAGTTCTAAAGGACCATTATAATAGTTAATGTGAATATAGAATATATTGATACTTTAGAATTCCATTTAGTAAAAACAAATGGTGATATGTTCATGAATTAATCATTAATAGTTTAATTATGTAAAGCAATCCTGCAATTTAATGGAAAGAATAGAAGAGTTTACTTTCTACTTCATTAAAATTCAGGTAATTTAATTTCCACAAATAATTAGAAAGGGGATAATTTACTGATCTAGGGGAAAGACAGAAGTGCATAAAACCACTAATCATATTAGAAAAATTAGATGTCATTTTGAGGATTAACCAAACTTTGAGCTTAGTTTTTAACCCAATCAAATGAGGGATGACAAAATTTAAATTCCCACTCTTATGGAAATACTAAAACATGTATGATCCCTACAGATGTAAAAAACAAACTTATGGTTACCATGGGGTAAGGGGGGAGATACTAATTGGGAGATTGAGATTGACATATACACACTACTATATATAAAATAGATTACTAATAAAGACCTACTGTATAGCACATGGAACTCAGTACTCTGCAATGGCCTATATGGGAAAACAATCTAAAAAAGAATTGATATATATATATGTATAATGATTCACTTTGCTGTACACCTGAAACTAAGACAACATTATAAAGAAACTATACTGCAATAATTTTAAAATATATATATACGATCTTAACATAATAGATTCTGATACTTTAATTTTGATATTTTTTTTCCATCCAAAGACTAGTAAAATGCTAGCTCATTCTATACTTCCCTGGTGACCACTAAGGGGCCTTGAGATATTTTATGCATAGTAAATATGGAAAACTAAAACCTCCAAAAAATGTATATGTAGAGTAGAATATTTTATAACCTGTGTGGCAACCAGAAATAATAACTTTGTTATGGCTAAATCATGGGAAATAAGACTCCCATATTTTGAATAAGACAGCCATATTTCATTATTATGTTTTTAGGTGGTTTCCTTTGCTCTAATGATTATTGCAATTAAGATAATTTATAATATGATATGGTATATAATGTTTTTATTGTGACTTTTTTCTTTTCCATTGGCTCCTCCTGAATATAGTTCATACTTTTAATCCTGTGTCTTGTCTTTCCATAATTCTCAGCCCACTTCATCCTCATCTGTCTGCCTGTATTGCTGGCTTTTTGCTTTCTGAGACTTGCATTTCATTTGTTCTCCAGTAGTTCCTAATGACTGACTAGATCCTGACAAATTTCCTTACCTAGACATCTAGATGCCAAATTCACAAGTACTATGAAAGACAAAACAAAATAAAAATGTTTCCCAGAAACATTAAACTCAGTCTAAAAAATATATTTTGCTTTTTACATTCAAATTTAATCAAGCTTTGAGAACTGAACAACCTATTATAATGTTTTTTTCAAGAACTTATGTACCATGTGTGAATTACATTTATATTTTAATTCTGCCTTTACAACAACACTCTGAAAAATACCACTGTGTTCTTTTTCTATTAATACAATCACAGGCCCTGAATACTTTAAACATCTGATGTAAACATATGATCAGATTCATTTGATCCTATGAATGGTTTAGAAATAAGAAAAATATAAGTAGCAAACAAAACAGTGATGTGATTCTCAGAGAATGCCAAACATAGGTTTAGAGGATTGTACTGTACTGCTTTCAATAGAGTATTCTTAAATCACTGAGAGGGAGGGATTATTTCAGTTCATCATTTCTACTTCTGTCACTATGTCATCAGTAGTTCTACTTTGGGTTTGGGAATAACATCACTCTGAAAAAAGAAGCAAGAACACTGTGTGTGGCCTAAGTATTCAGATAAAACATATATGCAAATTGCAATAAAGCCATCCAACTCTATTAGATTAAGATGCAACTCATTATTCTGCTTTTTTTATTCTTGTATTTCCTGTTTTCCAACTATGTTACAAATCAAATATTTGGCACAAGAATCTAAAAAATATAAATCAAAAGCAAAACACTTCATTTTCAACCTGGAAATATTTTTTCAAAGAGAAATATCATTCCCTTTTTCATGTGTCTCCTCTAAAATCTGGTAGTGAAGAACATAGTTTTTATCTTTTAAAATATCCATAGATAAGATTTTTTTTAGAGGACAATAAATGACACAGCTTCAAGAGCCCTGTCTTTCTGAAACAAGTTCTAAAAGTAAAGACTCTAAAATGCTGAAGTTAGTAGGTCAGCCCAGGTAATTAACACAGTTCTCAAATGACTTCTAAGTCAAGCAATCCCCAGATCCCTTATCTTCCTACCTTAAAATATCTTGAGTTAAAAATGTGATTTCCAGGTCACTAACTTGTAATGCTTACATTTTATCAGTATCATAAATGATTTAAGAAGCTTTCAGAAGTTATTATAATTTCTGAATTTTTAGTTCATAAATTATAAAACTGCTGTCAACAAATGTATCTTTTCTGAGATTTTCTTTAGAATAAATGTGTACTTTATCTGTACCAACTATTTAGAATACAATACAAAGATTCCAACCTTCTGTAAGTTAAATGTGCAATGTAATGTAAGTAGTTAAATGGTATTGTGGAGTACTAGAAATAAATCAGCCTTAGGATCAGACAGATCTTGGTTTGGCTTGAAACCTAACTCTTCATTTACTAGCTTACATAATATTAGGCAATTTTTAAATCTTTCTGAGCCTGAGTTTCCATATCTGAAAAATAGAGATAAATTTTTAACTTACAGACAGTGAATATTAAAAGACTTAATATATAAGAAAATATATAGCATATTGCCTGACTCATAACTGACACTCATTAGTCTGTAATTATGATTATGATTATTATTATACTGTTAATGTGTGAGGATATGTAAGTCTTCCTTTTCTGATAGTGAAGACCAACATAAAAGACTGTTTTATATTTATGTGGGAATTTTCTCCATAGTTAAAATTATAAATTACATAGCTCATTTAAAAAATAATTTAGTTATATTGTTGTTCAAATTGTGTCTCCTACTATATAGCAACTCTGAAGGGAAATAGGTCATAACAGGTATCCATAAGGCAAGTGTCAGTTTTGTCAGCTCCCACTTCAGCCTCATGAAGAAGTTTTGTTGTTATTTTCACAAAAGCTCTTTTGGATCTAAAAGAGCTAAAGTTATTTTTATAAATAAATATTTTCACTTGGTTATCATGTTAATATTTATTTTACTCTGCTTGAAGAATGAATATTTGGAAGACATTTGAACATTACCCACAGTAAATATATTAGCATGATCGTCAGTCTCTCCCTATTACTAATTTAATTATAGTTCACTTAGATATGTAAAATAGATAGAAATTCTTTAACTGTATTTTAGAATGAAGAGAGGAAGGTCACAAGTACAACAAGTAAAACAATTATTTAAGAGCTAACATTTTTCTATAAAGATTATCATTAAAATTCACTACCATTAGTTTTATTTACTTTGTCCTTTGGATTATTTCTCTCTTTCATTAAATTTTATTTCAAAACTAAGAAAGACAACAGCAAAATCAAATAGCATTTGGAGTATAGGGCACTCTAAGTAGTAACACTTCAGTTTACAGCATTCTCCTGAGAATACCTTTTAAAATATATTATTTTGTCTTTATATGATGATATGCAAAGCCTTGGTTTTATATTCCACATATTTATCTATATTACAGTCTCTATCTAATTTTTGTTTGGTGTATAGATGAGAATATACATTTTTCTTTTTAATCTAGGTCTAGGACTTGATCTTGAAATTGACTTACACTAGGTAGCACATTTTCACTAAGGTGAGTAGAACTGTGATGTGTGTATCTGCACAGACATAAATTCAGACAATTTTTGTAAAACAACATTAAGGTCTTACCAAGAAAGCTTGGAAAATGAGGGTGTTAATGAGTTTTTTTATATATAACAAATAGCCTTCCATGATGATTCCCAAAAGGAAAAAACTACATGCACTCCTGGAAGACATAAACATATTGGAAACAAGTATAGCTCTTCACATTAAAAACACTGTGATATGTTTTATTATCAACTCTAACAGCTTTTTGCTTATGTTAAAGGAAACACTTGATAGACATCACAGATTCAATATATTATGGAAAATGTGACTTAATTACAATAACTTATCCAAAAGGAATCTTGAGTCAACATGTACCAATACTTAGTGAGTGACTTGGCTGCTTTACTTGCAAATGATTATACCAGATTTCATAACTTATTATTCAGCATTCTATAATCGTTCATTTTCCATTAGTAGATTGAAATTGTTATTTTGAATAGAAATATATTCATTTACAATATAAAAAACTTAGGTAGAACTACAAATGTAATTCCTATAAGAAAATTAATATATTTTCCAAGATAGGATCATTCATGATAAAATATTTTTATATTTTAAAAAATATGCCTTATTAAAAGAATTCTATCATTGATGCAGAAATCTGACCTCTGTATTTAACATAAGTCACTCACAAATTTCATGAATCTTATAAAACAAATGAAGAATAGTAATGTTACTAAGTCCAAGCTCATATTGCTCCCTCACAGCAGGCCAGTAAATCGAGAGACGAAGTTTTGGGGCAAGGAATATCGACTTTATTCAGAAAGCCAGCAGACTGAAAAGATGGTGGACTAGTGTCCCAAAGAACCATCTTCCCCAAGTTAGAACTCAGACTTCCTTATTAATACGAAAAGGGGTGGGGCGGAGGTGGCTGGTTGTTGCAAACTTCTTGTTGTCAGAATCCTTTGTTCTTGCAGCTGTCCCCCGTGTAGGTCAGGTCACAATGTTCCTGTAAACCTCCAATAAGACAAATGTTATTCTCTGTTCCACAACTTTTTACCTCTATATGAATGAAATGTGTTATAGATTTAAAGGTCAAGCCTGGAAGGCGGAGCCTTGAGAATGGGCTATTATATATATTTCAGGTTTTTTCTTCTCTGTTACAGTAACATTGTAACAAAATACTATCAACAGTCTTTAGAAAACCATATTAAAACAATAAATAAGCAAACATTTTAATACCATATTAAGAACTGGTTGGGAGACTACTTTCCCTTGCCTCACCCACTGTTCCCATTGGAAACCCCAAAGCATTAGCAATTGCTACATAAAAGTCTTTCACCAGCCTCAAACAAACTTCACACATCAATCTTCACATCTAAGGGACTATCATGTATGCATAGATTGTGTGAATGTCTCATCATTCTGGTTTGTCAACCTCTTTTCAGGTACTTTTTGTCCAGCATGGTGTAACCAAAAAAAATATTAAAAAAAAAAAACCATTAGGTTCCCTTCAGTTAAATAACTTTCCCCCAAATAACACACAGCAAAGAAGTAAAAAGACCACCAACTTCTCTTGACCCTGCTGCTGTTTAAATCACAATTCTATATTATTCTTTCTTGTCCTTGCTGTAGTTCATTAAATCTGTGAATGCTACTTATTGCTTTCACTTTTGTTCCACATGTAATCTGTATACCCCAATGAAGATAGTCAAATGCAGATGCTGAACATGCTGTGTACTTTTCTGCTGCCAGGCATCTGGCTCAGAATTGCCATTATTTCACTCAGGGAAGACCTTCAAATGGAGTCTCACTGCAACCAAATGCTAAATACTTTTACTCTCTTTGCTTCTTTGTCAAGTCACTATCAGGTGTAATCTAGGACTGCCCTTCAGACTAACTCATTCGGAGCAACTCCTTCCTATTGACTCAGTTCCTGACTGCAGATTTCCCTTTTCTCAGTTTTCACTGCCCACACCAGGTTTCATAAAAGATCTATGATTTTCCTGGTGTTTAATCTCTGTTCCTAGTCTAAATTTTACTTTGCTACTTCTACATTCCATCTAACATGTTATGAGAAATCTAGCTGGGGAAAAATAACAGCAGTTACAACAATTACAAACTTTTGTTCATCTTGTTCTCCATTCTTCAAATACCTTTTTCACTCTTTTCTGCTCATCCAGGCCATGTCCATCCTTCAAAGCTAAGCTCACCTGTATTCTTTTTGTATACTTCTAAGGCTACCCTGTATTTTTTTCTGCCACTTTCACTGATTGTGGCAACCCAAAATGGTGATTATGATGATGAGATTACAATGATGACAGTGGTGTTTGTGCTGGTGTTTTTAGTGACTAGGATAGCTAATATTTAATGAGTATTTCCTGTTGTGTTCAGAAAAACCTCTTTGGAATTGGCACAAGTTTACTGATGAGAGGATTTAAGTATTAGGGAAGATAAGCAAATTTTTTAAAGTCACTTAATTAAGTGTCAGAATGGAAATTAAGCATTTGAGTAAAAAGCCTAAGTTCTTAATAACTACACCACACTGTCTCCTCTCAAATTTTATTAATTTTAAAAATGCAATTAATGCAATATTTAATGTTTTTGACATCTCGAGATTTTGTCATTTATTATTGTTAAATACATATAGTTGCTTTCAGTAAATGTTTATAAAACTAATGGAAAAAATTACCTGACCTTATCATATTTAATTTTATATATAGCTTACATTAGTTTTCTAGGACTGCCATAATGAAATAGCACAGACTTGATTACTTAAACAATATAAACGTACTTTCTAACAATTCTGGAGGCTAAAATTCGAAGAGCAAATAAATTTTAGAGTCCTAGATGAAAGTGATTTCAACTTTGATGCCATCATCATTTATCATAATTAACAAAATTTTAAAATATATTATCCCCAACATTAATAACTGATAAGCCTTCATAAATGGCAAAATGTTTTGGTTTTAATGGAAACATTGCAGGCATTTGCTTTGTATTATCCATATATAATATTTCCTTTCAAATAACAATTTCAGTCATTTACAACAGATGATATCTTAATATATAATCCCATATGATATATTAAAATATTTATTTCACACAAAAGAATACATCATTTCTTCAGAGAAAAATTTATACCTACTATAGGTTTAGAATGTTGGCTTAATTTATGCCACTCAGATCATTATATTATCTGCATGATTGCAAGTTTATATTATCTGAATAGCTATCTTAGCAAGAAGAAGCTCTAAGTTTGTGATTTGCTTCTGAGATTTAATTCATACACTTCCAGGACTCCAAATGTAATAAAGTTCAAGCTACAACAGCATTAAAAATGTGCATAAATTAATACCTTAATCAGACATTTACTGAGTGCCTTCTATTTGCCAGGAAAAGCACATGGATGAAGCTTTAACAGCTCTCCAAAGGAGAGTCACTACAAAAATTTTATTTAAGCCATAAGCTTGTCCCTTGGATTGAAGAGAGCAATCTTTCATATGGTCCAGCATCACCATATACAAAAAAATAGAAATTAATTTTCTGTGTAGTTTTACATTCCCTCAGTAAGAAAATGCTCTTTTCTATAATGAGTTTTGGGAACTAAGTTAACAACATTAGAAGAAGGCTAAGTTTCCATTTAACCTCCATGACTCACTTGAAAACTGGAATTTACAACAGAAAAAAATATGAAGCTATTTGAGAAATGTCTAAATAAGAAGTTATGCTCTCTATGTTAGCAGCATGTGGTTCTGTGTCTTTACAACATTTGAACTAAGTTAAAAGGCACATTCTCTAAAATAACTGCATTCAGATTTTCAACTTCAAACTCAGAGGCTTGCCAAGAATATCTTTACAAAGTATCTATATTTTAATTTTTTAAGTATATTTCCAAATTGCCTTCCAAAGTGACCTCCAAAATTAATGACACCAATTTTTTAAGATAATTCCCTCCATTTTTTCTCAAAGTAATTTTTTTTACAAAAGAGTTTTGCAGCAAAAGCAATATTAAAGGCTTATTGTTCTGATATCTGTTTCACTACTACTCAGAAAAACATAAGAAACTCAAGTATTCTCCTTAAAATTAACTAAAATCAGACTGCAGTAACTTCTGTGATTTCAGCACAATGGTGGATTAAGAAGTTCCAGGCATCTGTGGAATACCTGAATAGACAAGGAGCCCAAATTAAGGAGCCCTGTGGATGAAAGGCGCTTGGTGCTGCAGCCAGGAGTCAGTGCTGTGCCTCTGAGGTGGGAGAGCCAACTTCAGGACACTGATCCACAAGAGACCTACACAAGACACCATTTTCTTACTCAAAATGAAAAGACAGAAAAACACACCGCAGATGAAGGAGCAAGATAAAAACCCATCAGACCTAACAAATGAAGAGGAAATAGGCAGTCTACCTGAAAAAGAATTCAGAATAATGATAGTAAAGTTGATCCGAAATCTTGGAGACAGAATGGACAATAGAATGGACAAAATGCAAGAATCAGTTAACAAGGACCTAGAAGAACTAAAGATGAAACAAGCAACGATGAACAACACAATAAATGAAATTAAAAGTACTCTAGATGGGATCAATAGCAGAATAACTGAGGCAGAAGAACGGATAAGTGACCTGGAAGATAAAATAGTGGAAATAACTACTGCAGAGCAGAATAAAGAAAAAAGAATGAAAAGAACTGAGGACAGTCTCAGAGACCTCTGGGACAACATTAAACGTACCAACATTCGAATTATAGGGGTTCCAGAAGAAGAAGAGAAAAAGAAAGGGACTGAGAAAATATTTGAAGAGATTATAGTTGAAAACTTCCCTAATATGGGAAAGGAAATAGTTAATCAAGTCCAGGAAGCACAGAGAGTCCCATACAGGATAAATCCAAGGAGAAATACGCCAAGACACATATTAATCAAACTGTCAAAAATTAAATACAAAGAAAACATATTAAAAGCAGCAAGGGAAAAACAACAAATAACACACAAAGGAATCCCCATAAGGTTAACAGCTGATCTTTCAGCAGAAACTCTGCAAGCCAGAAGGGAGTGGCAGGACATATTGAAAGTGTTGAAGGAGAAAAACCTGCAACCAAGATTACTCTACCCAGCAAGGATCTCATTCAGATTTGATGGAGAAATTAAAACCTTTACAGACAAGCAAAAGCTGAGAGAGTTCAGCACCACCAAACCAGCTCTACAACAACTGCTAAAGGAACTTCTCTAGGCAAGAAACACAAAAGAAGGAAAAGACCTACAATAACAAACCCCAAACAATTAAGAAAATGGGAATGGGAACACACACATCGATAATTACCTTAAATGTAAATGGACTAAATGCTCCCACCAAAAGACACAGATTGGCTGAATGGATACAAAAACAAGACCCATATATTTGCTGTCTACAAGAGACCCACTTCAGACCTAGAGACACATACAGACTGAAAGTAAGGGGATGGAAAAAGGTATTTCATGCAAATGGAAACCAAAAGAAAGCTGGAGTAGCAATTCTCATATAAGTTATATATATATATATATATATATATATATATATATATATGTAGTTTGCTTGAGTGCAGTGTTTTTTGTTTTCTGTACTGAATTCATTAGCATGGGTCAGTATAAAATTTAGCATAGGTCAATATGTAATTTGTAAACTAATAAGGTCTTAAAAGTGAGGAATTAAGTCTTTTAAATTTAATTATTTATTGTAAAGAGCAGAATAGCATACATAAACAGGTGCCTAAGGAAAACTTGTATTCTAATATGGAACTCTCATGAACACCTTTTTTTTTTTTCTTCTAACGGTATGATAGTAGGCCATTTGATTATTTTTATGGCTTTAACTTTACAACAATGAAATATTCGTAAATTTTAAAAAGTATTTTTCTTTATTTGATGCGGGTGGGATACTGGAGAAATGAAAGGTCAAACATCTATTGAGGAATCCATACTTGTCTATATATTGTGTACTTTTATTTCAAGAACTGATTTAAAATTCCTAAAAGGATGCTATAATAAGTTATTATGCCATTTTACAGACTGAATTAAGTGAATTTCAGGGAGGTATGAAACTTGCCTAAGGCTATCCAGCTACCAAGCGGTAGAAGTGAGAATTAAATCCAGGTATACCTATAAAAAAAAAATAAAAAAAAAAAAAAAAGAAGGCGAGGGCAGCACCAGGGTATGGGGTTGTTAGTTTTATAGGGGTGAGTAATTTCATACGCTGATGAGTGGGAGGAGTATTCCAGCTATTTTGGGGAAGGGGTGGGGATTTCTAGGAATTGAGCCACCGCCCACTTTTTGACCTTTATGGTCATCCTTGGAACTGTCGTGGCACCTGTGGGTGTGTCGCTTAGCTTGCTGATGTGTTACAATGAGTGTATACTGAGGCTCAAGGTCTAGTGGAAGTAGACTCGTCCACCATCTTGGACCTATTTTGTTCTAATCAGTTTATGTTGTGTCCTCGGGCTATGTAATTCTTTTAAAGGTTGTGCCCTGCCCCCTTTCCTCCTGTTTCATATTGAATATATAATATTTACCAGAGTATGTTTTAATAATTAATACATGATATATTGTATAATTAATTTATATATCATATATATAATGATATCTATAGGTATTTGTTCTAATAAGTCATTAAAAATAAATGAATATTCTTTTTAAAAAATAAAAAAAAAAAAAAAAAAAAAAGAGCATGGACATCGAAGCTGGAGATACCTGGGTTGCTTGACGTTAATTAGCAGAAGTTTCTTCATTTTTAAATGAGGATAATAATTCCTACCTTAAAGGGTTAGTTATTGTTAATTATATTATTGAAACATGACATAGGTTGATGGAGTTTTAAAATATCTATTACTCTACAACCTTGCCTCATATTTTTTTCTCCATCCTATTTACTTTTGTGTGTGATAATCATAAATTGCGTTACCATGTTCAACAAATTTACTTAAAATTCAGAGTATTTCACCAGGGTTTTATTTTTATGGCAAACCTGTTATTAGAGAATGATATTAGCCTAATAAGTCATAGTTAACAAAATGCCAGGTGATTCTGTGAAATACTAATCAGACTAAATTGCAGATGTTAATGAAGAGCCTTTTATGATTCCAAGGTAGGAGAGTCTGTGAGAAAAGATGAAATATTAAACATACATGATTGAATAAAATTTCTTCATTGAGCAAATGATAATCTCACACAGGTACATTAATTGGTTCAGGCTGTAACCAAGGTTATAAGAAAACAGGTGTAGATGGATGTTTTAGAAAAAAAGGTAAATGTGTCATATGGTCAGTCAGTTAATCATTAATATTTACAGAGGGCCCACACCTTCATGCATGAATGGTTCGCACCCTTTAATATTCATCCCTGGTAGGACTGAAAGAGGATAATGATATATTTTTTTAAAAAATCTGTGGACTGAAACACTAAAATACTTTTATAGTTCACCTAACACTTGAAATGGACCTCATTTCAGAAATTAAGGACTCTATTATAGGTTTAATTTCCAATAGCACTCTGCTTGTAAAAATAGTCACACTTTATGTTTCTAATATGTAGGTAATGTTGGGTTTTCTCCCCCCAGTATTCTCTTATTCCATTTTTTTTTAATTTTGCAAATTTACTGAATTTTTCATCGTTAAAATAATATTATCACACTATAGAAAATATATGCATAACTCTATCACTCTTGGTATTTTACAGTTCTGGTTTTAATTTATGAAATTATGTTATTTAACTTAACTTTAATCACAGTGTAAATATACTTTTTTTTTTTTTTTTGGCTGCATTGGGTCTTTGTTGCTGCACGTGGGCTTTCTCTAGTTGTGGCAAGCAGGGGCTACTCTTCATTGCAGTGTGCGGGCTTCTCATTGCAGTGGCTTGTTTTGTTGTGGAGCATGGGCTGTAGGTGTGTGGGCTTCAGTGGTTGTGGCACGTGGGCTCAGTAGTTGTGGCTTTTGGGCTCAGTAGTTGTGACTTGTGGGCTCTAGAGTGCAGGCTTGGTAGTTGTGGTGCATGGGCTTGTTTGCTCTGTGGCATGTGGGATCTTCAAGAACCGGGGCTTGAACCCGTGTCCCCGGCATTGGCAGGTGGATTCCTAGCCACTGCACCACGAGGGAAGCCCTGTAAATATACTTTTGTATCCTCTTTTTTGTCTCATCTTGGTAAAAACTATATTGTATCCTCAATCAAACACTGTAATGCCTTTGAGAGTTTCCATTAAATAAACACAGAATTTAAAATTAAAAAAAAAAAAAAAAAAAAAAGAAGTTCCAGATCCTTGTCCTCTATGGAAATATCAAGTAAGCAACTACAGATTGATTTAAAAAGCTTCATGGGAGCTCTGCAAGCAAATAAAGGATATACAGCAGCCAAGTAAATGTCTGATCAAGAAAAGGTCACATTCAAATCAACAGAAATTTCATGGCATTTATGCTTGCTCTTATACCAGGGTAGAACAGTATAATTGGAAGAAGGCAACTTATTTCTTGATTTCCCCCTCAAGATACAAGAAATGAGTGGAAATTTTGGCCACATTCTGGTCTATCTGTAGGCTATGCAACAAACTAATTTCAGTTTTGCCTAACTCAATGATCAGATGAGAATAGCAGTATGGTTTGGATGCCAAGTTGGAAGCCACAAAAAGTAGTGGCAGGTATAATAGCACATGAAAATTGCAGGACTACAGACCCATGGATACATGGGGGCAAGCAATTATAGGCAAAGGTATACAAAAGAATATCTAAGGTCTGACAAAGAAGCAGAGGTGAGACATAGAGAAATTAAGATCTGTATAAGCAAGTGTGTATATGTGAGATTGGAATAAAAAAGCACACATGCAAGTCCACAGAGATGCATTCTCAGAAAAGTCCTGAGAACTCAACTTTCATGTTGGGCTGATTAGTGAAATACTTCCCCCACACAGAGCCAGTATGCAAAGATTAGGAAAAGTGACTGTTTTTCCAAATACCCAATTTTAGCAAAAGATCACAAGGAAACAAGGAAACATGGCTCATTCAAAAGGGACAAAATAAATATCAGGAAACTGACCCTAAAGAACAACAGATTTTAAAATTTCTAGATAAATAACTTAAACAACTTTCTTAGATATCCTCAAAGAGCTAAAGGAAAACACAGAAAAAGAACTAAAAGAAATCAGGAAAGCAACATATGAACAAAATAAGAATATCAAGAAAGAGAGAAATTACAAAAAAGAAGCAAACAGAAATTCTGGACATGAAAAATACAATACTAAATTGAAGAATTTACTAGAGGGTTTCAATAGCAGACTTGAACCAGCAGGAAAAAACCTGTGAATTTGAAGACAAGTTATATGAAATTTTCAAATCTAGAACACAAAGAAAAAAGAATGTAAAACAGTGAATGGAGCCTTAGAGACTTAAGAGCCATCATCAAACAGACCAATATATGCATAACTGAAATCCCAGAAAGAGAAGAGAGAGAAAAAGAGCAGACACCTTCTTTGAAGAAATCATGGTAAAGAAGTCCCCAAATTTGAGGAGGGACATAGATTTAAAATACAGGTAGCTAAATGAACTTCAAATAGGATAAACTCAAAGAGACCCAGACACATTGTAATGAAACTGTTGAAAGTAAAAGATAGATCAGTTTTGAAAGCAGCAGAAAAGAAATGACTCAACACATACAAGGAATCATCAATAAAATTATCAATAATTTTCTGATCAGAAACCTTGCAAGACAGAAGGCAGTAGGATGATATACATTTGTCCTTCAGTATCCATGGGGAATTCGTTCCAGGACCCACCGCAGATACAAAAATCTGTGGATGGGTTCAACATGTGGAACCCAGGGGTATGGAGGGCTGACTCTATTTAAAGTACTGAAAGAGGGCTTCCCTGGTGGCACAGTGGTTGAGAGTCCGCCTGCTGATGCAGGGGACGTGGGTTCATGCCCCAGTCTGGGAAGATCCCACATGCCGTGGAGTGGCTGGGCCTGTGAGCCATGGCTGCCGAGCCTGCACATCCAGAGCCTGTGCTCTGCAACAGGAGAGGCCACAACAGTGAGAGGCCCGCATACCAAAAAAATAAAAAAGAAAAAAGTACTGAAAGAAAAAAAATATCAAATGAGAATTCTATATCTGTAAAAACAGTCCTTCAAAAATGAGGGATAAATTAATATATTTGCAGATAAGCAAATATTGAGAAAGTTTATTACAACTAGACCTTCACAACAAGATATGTTAAAGGGAGTCCTTCAAGTTGAAAAGATGTATCAAAATACCAAAACTTATCATAAGCAGCAAAAGCAGTGCTAAGCAGATAATTTTTAGCTATACATGCTTACATTAAAAAAGATAAAGGATGTCAAATCAAAAAGCTAACTTCATTCCTCAGCCACTATGGAGAACAGTATGGAGGTTCTTTAAAAAACTAAAATTAGAGCTACCATATGATCCAGCAATCCCACTCCTGGACATATATCTGGAGAAAACCATAATTCGAAAATATACATGCACCCCAGTGTTCATTGCTGAACTATTTACAATAGCCAGGACATAGAAGCAACCTAAATGTCCATCAACAGAGGAATGGATAAAGAAGATGTGGTACATATATACAATGGAATATTACTCAGCCATAAAAAAGAACAAAATAATGCCATTTGCAGCAACATGGATGGACCTAGAGATTGTCATACTGAGTGAAGTAAGTCAGACATAGAAAGACAAATATCATATGATATCACTTCTATGTGGAATCTAAAAAAAAAAGGTACAAATAAGCTTATCTACAAAACAGAAATAGTCACAGATGTAGAAAACAAACTTATGGTTACCAAGTGAGAAAGGCGGGGGAAGGGATAAATTGGGAGATTGGGATTGACATATTCACACTAATGTACATAAAATAGATAATAAGAATCTACTGTATAGCAAAAAATAAAACTAAATTGAAACAGAAGGAAGGGAATAAGAAATATTGACACAGAAATAAACAAAAAAATTTGACACAGAAATAAACAAAATCAAGAATTAAAAAATAGAGAAAACCAATGAAACCAATAGTTAGTTCTTTGAAGGCATCAACAAAATTGGCAAACCTTAAGCTGCATGAGGAGGAAAAGAGAGAAGACTCAAGTAGCTAAAATCAGAAATGAAAAAACAAAAACATTGTAATTACTATGAGCAACTGTATGCCAGCTTTGGGATAACTAAATGAAGTGGACAAATTCCTAGAAACACACAACCTCACAAGAATGAATCATGAAGGAAAAGAAAATATGAACCAACTTGTAACTAGTAAAAAGTGATTGAGTCAGTAATCAAAAAACCTCCCAACAAAGAAGAGGCCTGAACCAACATGGCTTCACTGGTGAATTCTACAAAATATTTGAAGGGGAATTAATAACAATCCTCCTCAAACTCTTTCAAAATATTGAAGAGGTGGGAGCACTTCCAAACTCATTCCATGAGGTCACCATTACCCTGATTCCAAAACTAGACAGACACTACAAGAAAAGAAATCTGCAGACCAATATTTCTTATGAATATAGATGCAAAAATCTTCAACAGAACACTAGCAAACAGAATTCAATAGCACATTAAATGGACTATAAGCCATGATAAAGTGGGATTTATTCCTGCAATGTGAGGTTGTTTCAACATATGAAAATCAATCGATGCAATACCCTATAATTAACATAACATAGGAAAAAACAATCATCTCAACTGATGCAGAGAAAGCATTTTACAAAATTAAATACCCTTTCATTATTAAAAAAAAATTCAACAAACTAGAAAAAAGAGGGAAGCTACCACAACATAATAAAGGCCATTGTAAAAATCACCATATCAATGTTTACTGAAAGGTTTTCCTATAAGATGAGGAACAAGACAAGCATGCCCACTTGTGCCACTTCTACTCAATATAGTAGTGGAAGTCCTTGCCAGGGAAATCTCTCTCTCTCTCTCTCTCTTTCACACACACACACACACACACACACACACACACACACACACACACACACACAGGCATCCACATAGGAAATGAAAAAGAAATATTTCCCAGCAAGAACTTCCCAAAGCATATTCCTCCTTTAGAATATGCCCATCTCTGATACATGCTGGAGTATACACAAGGACAGCTAAGATAATTAGATATTGAATGTTTGATTGACTCAATGTGAATCAAACCATTTCTTGAACAGAGGAAAGATTAGGATAAGTGAAACCTGAATTCCTTCCATTCTATGGTGCCAAGGGATTGTTCCTTTCTAAAAAAAAAATAAGCAATTTTTAAGGATATTCATATCCTATTACCCTGATTGTCCATACAGTATTGTGACAGAATGTCCAAAATAATCTTTAAAGGTTAAGAAGATTTGCAGGTGAATCATTTATTTGAATTACACAGACAAAAAGAGAGTAATGTCACCCTGGGCCAATTGTCTTCAAAGAAATACAGCCTAAATTGTGGGAGGGACCTAAAATTAATCTTAACTGGTGTTGGAAAATGATGCCTGGAAGCTAGAATCATAACAAGAAAAGTATGTTCATCTTACCATCAAAATTTTAAGCTTCTACTCACTGTAAACCTCTATGTGCTTGTGTTAGTACTTAAATTCCACCATTGTATGAGGTTGAAAAGACATGTAAACAGCTTTCATTATTGCAGATTCAACAGTCATCATCTTTGCCTAAACAGTCAAAGGGTACAAACTTCCAGTTAGAAGATAAATGAGTTCTGAGGATCTAATATACATCATGGTGACTATAGTTAACAATACTGTATTGTATACTTGAAAATTGCTAAGAGGGTAGATCTTAAATATTCTCACCACACACACACAAAATGGTAACTATGTAAGATGATGGATACTTTAACCTTATTGTGGTAATCCTTTCACAATATATATGTATATCAAATAATCACATTGTACATCTAAAACTTAATGTAGTATGTCAATTACATCTCAGTAAAGCTGAAAAAAAATAAAAGATGGAAATATGTTTATTTTCTTGATGGGAATGACATATTGTAAACAATGTTGTGGAAGTCTCGGCCTTGAGATTCTTCAAGAAATATCTCTGATGTGTAATAAGTACTCCATGGAGAAGCTTCAGAATATAATCAAATTTGAAAAGTATTTTGAATCATGCCTGCAATTTCATGCCAAATGGCATAATTGTGATGCTAATAAAAATCAAAGAGGCTTGTATCTTGAAGTTTATGTTTGTGCATATAACAATTAGCACTAGCCCTGCCATTGAACCATGCATAGTCACATCCATGGTTACATTCCAGACATAAATAGTAATCATGACACCTCACTTTAATGGAGGTTAGGGAGCAATAATAGTGAAATATTTAGGATTGGTGGGCAAATTTTAAGTTTACTTTAATTCTATTTATTTCTTTTAGAAATAAATTTAGCCTAAATTTCTACTGGATTTTTGCACACCCACTAGGAGAAAAAAATATATTCTCACACTCATCCCCCTTTTAGATTAGATACACAGCATCCTGAAGAAATGAATGTTAGTAGATCTGAGGAGCACTTCCATGCTGTAAACCATGCGGAACAAACTCTTCATAAAATGGAGAACTACCTGAAAGAGAAACAATTGTGTGATGTGCTACTCATTGCTGGACACCTCAGAATCCCAGCCCATCGGTAAGTATCCTTAAGCAGACAGATCATTTAATGACTATAGCTAGCATGAATGAGAAAGAATCAGTCCATTGATTACGAATTGGAGCATTGAGGAAAATAGATTTTTATGTTTTTATATTGAAAAAGCACTAGCCTATATGATCTGTTTCCCTGTGTGATATTTAGAAGAGCCAAACTTTAGAGAAATTGATGAAGAGAAACAGCACAAATTGTCTAAACAGAATCAACTTACTTAATTTACCTTTCTAATTTCACTACACTTTACTGAACTATGAAAGATTTATGCAGAAAACGTACTCATCAGTGTTAAAAACTTACCGACTATATTTCATGTTTTTCAGTGAGATTATGGACTGATTTAATTTCCTATGAAACATTCCTAATTCCAGGTTGGTTCTCAGTGCAGTGTCTGATTATTTTGCTGCAATGTTTACTAATGATGTGCTTGAAGCCAAACAAGAAGAGGTCAGGATGGAAGGAGTCGATCCTAATGCACTTGATTCCTTGGTGCAGTATGCTTACACCGGTAAGTGCTTGGCATGTATTAACTCATTCAATCCTCACAGTAACTCTATATTATATAACCCACATTATTATTATTATGACTCTGCAAGTGAGAAAATTGAAGGATAAACCAGTTAAGTAAATTTCCTAAAGTAGTAAGTGGCAGAATCAGTATTTAAATACAGTAATATAAAAGAGCAAGAGGTAAATAATATACTATAAAATTTTTGACCATGAGAAAATAGAGCTATTTTAACACAAAGCTACAAGAGCATGTCTCTCTTTCTCTCTTGAGAGGTGTGGGTACATTCTTGTTTGTAAAAATGAGAGTGGAAGTGGGATATTCTAACTCTATAGATTTAGTCTCTTCTTTTGAAATAATAAAGTCATATTTAATCAAACTATCTAACAAAGGTAACAGGATGAGTTTGGGGGCCAAGAAATATTTATTTATTTATTCATTCATTCCAACTTTATTAAGGAATAATTGACAAATATAATTGTAGATATTTAAAGTATACAACTTGATGAATATATATATATATATCATGTATATACACATATATGTGTGTGTATATATATGTATATATATACACACACAGATATATATATATATATGTATATATATATGAATGATTACCAAGATCAAGGTAATTAATTCACACATCATCTCATATAGATAACTCTTTTTTTTGGTGATACTGTTTAAGATACACTCTCAGCAACTTTCAAGTATGCAGTACCCAATACCGTATTATTAACTAGAGTCACCATGCTGTACTTCTTATCCTGAGAACTTCTTATAACTGAAAGTTTTCACCCTTTGATCTACATTTCTCCATCTTCCCTTTCCCGCCCCTATTCCACATACAAGTGATCCCATACAGTATTTGTCTTTCTCTGTCTACCTTAGTTCAGTTAGCATAATGCCCTCCAGGTTCACCCATGTTGTTACAAATGGCAAGATTTCCATCTTTCTCATAGTTGAATAGTATTCCATTGTGTGTGTGTATATCACATTTTATTTATCCATTCATGTGTCAAAGAACATTTAAATTGTTTCCATATCATGTGAATAATGCTGCAATAAACAAGGGAGAGGAGCTATCTCTTTCAGATCTTGTTTTCATTTCCTTTGGAGTGGGATTGCTGGATCACATCGTAGTTCTATATTTTTTTTATTTTTTAGGAGCCTTCATACTGCTTTTCTTAATGGCTGAACGAATTTACATTTTCACCAATAGTGCACAAAAGTTCCCTTTTCTCCAAAGCCTCACTAACATTGACTATCTCTTCTCTTTTTTATAATAGCCATCCTAACAAGTATGAGATATCTCATTGTGGTTTTTATATGCATTTCCCTGATGAGTAGTGCTGCTGAGCACCATTTAACATACCTATTCATCATTTGTATGTCTTCTTTGGAAAAAAAAAATTCTATCCACGTTTTTTGCCCATTTTTAATTGGATTATTTGCTTTTGTGCTATTGAGTTGTATGAGTCCTTTATACATTTTGGATATTAAACCCTTAACATGTATAAGGTTTGCAGATATTTTCTCTCATTCTGTAGGTTTCCATCTCTATTTTTTGCTTCCTTTGCTGTGGAGAAGATCTTTAGTTTGATGTAGTCCCACTTGTTTATTTTAGCTTTTGTTCACTGTGCTTTTGGTGTCTTACCCATGAACTTATTGCCAAGACCCAAGGAGCTTTTATGCTATGTTTTCTTCTATGAGTTTTATTGTTTCATTCATTGAGAAATAAATGTTATTCTTAATAACCAGGGCAAGTTTCAATGTTTACAGCAGATGAATCTGAGAATAGTTCATATTTCTCTGAGTTTCATAAAATATAGGCAGGGCTCTCCCTTCAAAATCCAGGATAAGAAACAACACAAGAAAGTTTGCCAATGGGCTGGATCCCTTTACAACACATTTTAGAGGTTGAAGCGAATACATAGCAGCTTACAGTTTTTATTATTCATTTTTATGGTTATGCAATCAGATAGAATTCATATTAAGGTATTTTATAAAACAAAATTATAAAATAATACTTTATAGTTTATATAATCCATATGAAATATCATTCTTTATAATTTCCCTATAGCTTGGCTAAAACAGAAATATAGGAATATATCTTATCAAAATAACTTACAACATTTGCACTAATTCATCAATAATTCTTGCTTCAAAAATAATACAGATATATCAATATAAAGGAAACAGCTTAAATTGCTCTGATCTTGGTTTTTAAAAATCTTTACAGATATTTTTAAACAGAATCTGTTTTTTATACCTAAGAAAATAATCATATAAACAATTCTTTAGCTGAGGACTCTTGGCAACATTTTCTTTCTTTTAAGACAGTGCTGGGCATTAATTCCAGATGTAATATTTGGGCAAAGTCATCCTTATCAGCTAATAAATACAGATGCAAAAATATGGACATATAAGCTTAATGTTATTTACCCAGACATTTTTCCACACAAATGACAGGTACCTGTATTGCCCATTGTACAATCCTCATACAATATGACATAATGCTTCTTGAGTCATAATGTAGACAGTTTTTAGTATTAGATTTAAATGCAGGTCTAAGATGATAAAGAAACAAGAAATTGCTTTTTGTTGCAATGGTGGTACTCACTGTTCATTTGCTCCAGTTGTTTTTGATAATCTAGTATGGCTCCCTTCAGCCATCTTATTAGTGTTTGTACATACTCACTTGCATATATTCACCTCAAAAGGTATTCCCTGAATAGTTACTGTACACTAGAAAAAGCAGCCCTATTAATTAAAGAAATTGAAAATTTTAGCTATCTATCATATTTGTGTCTTACTTTATGGAATATATAATAATTCTTTACTTTTTCAAACCATTTAGGTGTCCTGCAATTGAAAGAAGATACTATTGAAAATTTGCTGGCTGCAGCTTGTCTTCTGCAGCTGACTCAAGTCATTGAAGTCTGCTCCAATTTTCTTATAAAACAACTCCACCCTTCAAACTGCTTAGGGATTCGATCGTTTGGAGATGCCCAGGGCTGTACCGAGCTCCTGAGTGTGGCACATAAATACACAATGGTAAAATCAATTGCTTCATGTTAACTTATAGTGATAATATATTAACACAGTGTCTAAACTAATTATATGTTTACAGATATGTGTTTGTGTGTGTGTGTTTGTGTGTGTAGAACCATTCCAAGGTAAAGATTATAATGTTGGGATAAAATTAAAAAGCAATATGAATTTACATAATTTTCAAATGACTTGCACAAAATAGATATTAGATACAAATATTTGTCTGGTTGAGCTGTACACAAGCAAATTTCACATTTTTCAAACTAAAATGATTTAATTAAATCTCAGAGCTTGGAGAAATGAAAATATTGCCAACAATTAAACTGGACAAATGCATATTTCAAGTAGAATCCACAGTAACAAGAAAACATAATTTCCCTGATGTTTTTGTACTATTAGAACTTTACTTCATAAAGTTGTACAAATTATTATTTCTAATGAAATTTATCGGGTTGGCCTAAAGGTTTGTTCGGGTTTTTCATACGATGTTATGGAAAAACCCGAACGAACTTTTTGGCTAACCCAATAGGCATCATTCAATAAGTAAAAAAGTAATATTATTGGATCACTATTAACTGGAAGAACTTAAGAACTATCAAAATTAGTAAATCAGACAATTCTATTGAATAGAATTTTTATTTCTTAATGAAAACATGTTATTTCGGTGAAAACAACTCAATTCTTTAATTAACTTAAAATTCCTCTCAATTCTGTTAGTAATTATAATAAATTAACTGAACATATTTGATGTGTTAATTCTTTAAAAGTTGCATGGGATAAGACTATCTTTATTCAGTCAAGTGAGAGTGACATGAAATATAGATTGTAGGGAGGCAAGTAAAAGTAGACAGAGGATATTAAATAAATCCTTACCATTCACGCTAATAATTCCTTTATACAAAGAAGAAAATGAACTTTTTAACCTCTGAAGCAGGGAACAACACAAGAGATGGATCTTTCTGAGAAACCAAATTAAAAGATAAAATTTCAAGCTAAGAAAATAGCTACCTTTATTTAAGATTCAAAAATAAAGGCAAGTACATAAAAATGAACAATAGAAAATCACAACTAAAAACAATAAAATTAACAGTACATTTTAGAATTGAGATGCATATAATTAAAAAAATATTTCTAGAGTTTCATACAGACCTTAAAATTTTCAAACTTATAATATTTGAATTCTCTTAAAAATTCTTGTAAAACTTCCCCTCTCTTCTTCCCACCCTTGGTCATTGTTCAAAATTTGAAGTTTTAAACATATTTCTGAAACAATACCATTATATGGCAAATCATATTATAATAGATTGACATTTTAACATGTCATTTAATTATGCTATTTATATTCCTATGTCCTAAATATAGATGCTATATAATCTATAGGAACAGCAGTTCAAAGGTTAATCCTACCACAAATGCCAAACATGAAAACTTCCTGTTAAATTACTTAAATTCTTGAACTAACTATTAACAGTTTCCTGTCTGGTATCTTACTCTTGCAGACAAAACACATTCTGATAAACAGCTTGAGTTATTTTTGTTGCTCAAAATGAACTTGTCTTCCTTTTCCTATTATGTGACTGAAACTGAGTGTTAAAGCAGGATGTGCAAAAAAATGCAATGCTGTTATCTCCTTTAATCCCTCTTTAGTTATTTTAGTATATATTATAAATGCAGCAAAAGATGTCAAGATCTTGCTAAAATAATGCTTTTATAATACTGTACTGATAATATAAAAATGCAAATAATTTTAATCTCTAAGAATAATGCTAAACTAAGGATTCAGTTACAGTCATTTGAATCATAGACTGAGTAAAACAGATTGCCCTTTCTAATGTGAGTGGGCCTCATCCAGAAATACCCTCACAGACACACTCAGAATGATGTTTGGCCAAAAGTCTGGACATTCCATGGCTCAGTCAAGTTCACATAAAATTAACCATCACAATTATATAAATAGTAGTCTGCATCGATGAAACATTCAGCAAATATGCTATATTCATTGAATACATTTTGCAACAATGTAAGTGTGGATTTTAAAAATGAATACTAAACCAAGGGCACTCTCTCTCACACTCTTGTTTTTTTTTTTTTCTTTCGTTGGAGAGTGGATAGAAAGAAGAATGAGAGAATGAGAGATGGGGTCTTCCATAATATTTACACAGTTTCAAAGTTTACATACACTACCAGTAATGGGTAACCATAAGCTTTAGAGTGTTTTATCTTTTTCTTAACCCTTTCATAAAAATTATGTCATTTATGAAAGGCAGTTGAAGTATTGAACAAAATGAAGTAGACCTAAAGGCATAGGTGTGAGTTCATACTTAGCCATTTACTGCACAAGAGATCAAACAATTCACATAGCCTGTTTTCTCATCAGAATAATTCCACCTCCCACAAGACTGCATTGGTGATGACTTAAAGTTTGTGAAAGAAATCTGTAAAGTGTGAAGTGCTGTACAATTGTAATGTATTTTTAGTTTTAGTACTAGCTCCACCATTTTGCTATAGATGAGAGGGTTTTCAACAAGGAACATCTGCTATAGTAAAAGCAGCAGTTCTCTCTCAATTACTTGATTAGTCACAAGAGGGCTCTTTGTCTAAATAGGCAAGTTAACTTGGAATTTATGGTATCAGAGCTTCCTGATGGGTCTATCAAACTTGATGATTCTTGTATGGATAATTTTGCTATTAGGTTAACTCAGTCCCACAATGACTAAACTCAAGGGCACTGGTGGTTCATTGGCAGAAGTCTTGCCTCCTACAATGGCTAAACTCAGAGTGGAGCTGAGGGAGTGATTTGATTTATCCAGATCCCCCAGTTATACAGAGGCTGTCTTAAGCTGCTTCCAGAATATCTATTTATTGGGCAACATAAATTACCAACTAGACTTGCTTATGTCAATTTCAGAAGTATATTTTATTGCATTTAAATCTTAAGATCTTTACTATGAAAAATGTTGGAAATGATAATTGTGTTGTCAAAGAAAATATATAACATTATAAATAGGAAAAATATAGTGGTGTTTTGATGAAAAAAATTGAAACACAGCTGCCTGAAATTTGATACTTGATAAAAATACAACACAAATGACAGAAGACAGAATCAAGTTATAAAACATAAAAATTGAGAGATAGCCCCACTCCCCCTCAAAAAATAACTCCAAAGGAGTCACTTTTAGATTAACCTGACTCTGTAGATGTTTATCCATTGTAAAATAACTTTGCCTTGGTTAATAGAAGATTGTGCTTTTTTACAAGAGAAGTTTTAAATCAGTCTCTTTTTCTCATCTCAAATGAATTCAGTATGTTGCCCCATCAAATGCACAGCCAAATCTGCCTCTACCAGGCCTTCAATATAACCTCCACCTTGAAAATTTTTAGCATTTCTCTTCAGGTTTTTGGCTAAAGGCCAACTTGACATCAGTCAGTTCTGGAGTCATAAACTGTTGTCACCTACAAATCTGAGAGAGAAAAGCACTGGCATCAACTCAGACACTACCCATGTGGCCTGTGAAGTAGTTAAGGCCTTTCCTTGTGTTTAATAAACAACTCCCAGTGGAAGCATTTTGTTCCTCAGCTTCAGAGGCTCCTCCAATACCCTGTCACGGGCAGCAATAACATCTATTTTCTATGAATGCATATATCTGTCTCTCTGGCTTTTTCTGAAGTTTAACAAAAAGAAATGCTTTGGTAAGCTTATTTTGTTAAGAAGTTTCTAAAGTACAAAGTTTCAGTAGAAGACTTCTCTTTTCTAGGAACACTTCATCGAGGTAATAAAGAACCAAGAATTCCTCCTGCTTCCAGCTAATGAGATTTCAAAACTTTTATGCAGTGATGACATTAATGTTCCTGATGAAGAAACTATTTTCCACGCTCTAATGCAGTGGGTAAGGCATGATGTGCAGGCTAGGCAACAAGACCTAGCAATGCTGCTTTCTTACATCAGACTGCCATTACTTCCACCACAGGTATGGAAACTTACCCAAGGAATGTAAATTATAGTTCTAAACAACAACTAGGCATTAAGCCATTCCTTTTTTTTTTTTTTAATTTTATACAGAGAATTTCTGGTACAGGATTTGTTTCACAGAAGGACATGTACAGCCTTCAATTAACAATATTAATAATGATGAAGAGCAAGGAAAAAAGGTTTAAGGAAAAAATCTACAAATGATCCCCAAACTTCAGAATACTCATTAGATTCAGTTTCCTCTCTCACCAAACAGTACTTGTAACAAGCAGGGAAAATGACTAACCTAACTCTTTTTCTTTTCCTGCCATCTTCTAGGCAAGGTGATAATAATCATTACAGTAGCATCCCAGAGGAGACCCTAGGAAGGAGTTAGATTCTGGATAATACCTACTAACTAACATGAGTAATTAGCTACTATGATTGAAACCATATTATAATTGCTTCAGATGCACTGGAGCATCATTATAATGGCATCCTCACCATGCATACAGAAGGATTGTACTAAAAATGATCCTAAAAACAAATGCCCGCCCTTGGATAAAACTCAGGATTGACCCACCTCATACTGAATTTTAGTACGTAAAATTTAGTGAGGTTGGAGTGCAGTCTCACTATATAATTCTAACACTGGTGATAACCAAAATTATTTCTCTGTAGCCAACTGATCAGTAGTATATATCATTTATATTATATATATACATATATATATATGAATATAAGGCACATATGAACACTTCATATGCTATATAACTTGTAGCTAAAGTCCTCAAACATCATTCACATTGGAAGGAAGGACTTTTCTGGACTTAATGTATCCGTAGCTTCATAAATGTTAAAATTAATCAATTTGCAAAACATTTCTAATTAAATGTTAACATTGAAAAATAGATTTTAATTTGCTGATGATTTCTCTACTTTTTTTTTTTTTTACTTTTAGCTGTTAATTAAATCCCATGGAAGTACATATTTACTCTTCTTTTTAGTTGAGGTACAGTTGATTTACAATATTATATTAGTTTCAAATATTATTATTTGAAACTATAATATAGTTTCAAATAATATAATATAATATTAATATTATATTAGTTTGAATTAATTCAAACTAATTCAAAATTTTTATAGATTATATGCCATTTATATTTATTATAAAATATTGGCTATATTCCCTGTACTGTACAATATATCCTTATAGCTTATTTATTTCATACATAGTGGTTTGCATCTCTTAATCTCCTACCCCTAACTTGCCTCTCCCCCCTTCCCTCTCCCCACTGGTAACCGCTAGTTCTCTATATCTGTTAGTCTGTTTTTTTTTAATTGAAGTATAGTTGATTTACAGTGTTATGTTAGTTTCAGGTGTATAGCAGAGTGTTCCAGTTATATATATATATATATATATATATTCTATTTCAGGTTCTTTTCCATTATAGATTATTACAAGATATTGCCTATAGTTCCCTGTGCTATACAGTAGGTCCTTGTTGTTTATCTATTTTATAGTTAGTAGCGTGTATCTGTTAATCCCAAACTCCTATATTATCCCTCCACCCCTTCCCCTTTGATAACCATAAGTTTGTTTTCTACAACTCCGAGTCTGTTTTGGTTTTGTAAATTAGTTCATTTGTATCATTTTTTTTAGATTCTGCATATAAGTGATATCATATGATATTTGTTTTTCTCTGATTAACTTCACTCAGTATGATAATCTCTAGGTCCATTCGTGTTGCTGCAAATGGCATTATTTCATTCTTTTTAGTGGCTGAGTAATATTACATTGTATATATATACCACATCTTCTTTATCCATGGACACTTAAATTGCTTCCATGTCTTGGCTATTGTAAACAGTACTACTATGAACATTGGGGTGCATGTAACTTTACAAATTAAAGTTTTCTTCTTTTCCAGATATATGCCCGGGAGTAGGATCGCTGGATCATATAACTCTATTTTTAGTTTTCTAAGGAACCTCCATACTGTTCTCCATAGTGACTGCACCAGTATACGTTCCCACCAACAGTGTAGGAGGGTTCTCTTTGCTCCACACCCTCTCTTGTATTTATTTTTTGTAGAGTCTGTTTCTTTTTTGCTGTGTTCACTAGTTTCACTTTTTTTAGATTCTACGTATAAGTGATAACATACAGTCTTTGTCATTGTCTGACTTATTTCTGAGGATAATACCCTCCAGGACCTTCCTTGTGGTTGCAAATGGCAAATTTTCATTCGTTTTTTATGGCTGAGTAGTATTTCATTGTATAGAGTGTGTGTGTGTGTGTGTGTGTGTGTGTGTGTGTGTATATATATATATACCACATATGGTGAGTGGGGCTATGTCCCTGCTCAGTTAGTTACTTCACCTGAGGCATGCCAGTACTGGTGCCTATAGGCTGTTGGGTGGGGGCAGGTCTGAGTCCTAAGGCTAATAAGCTAGAGGGAGGATTCCAAAATGGCCCTTACCAGGGCCAGTGTCCACACGACAGAATGAGCTCCCACAAATGGCTGCTGCCAGTGTCTGACTCCAGGGTGAGCTCTGGTTGCCTATTGCCTTTCCTGGTGACTCTCTAAGATCAGCAGGTAGATCTGACACAGTCTCCTTTCAAGTTACTGCTTCTGTCCTGGATCCCAGAGCATGTGAGATTTTGTGTGTGTCCTCTAAATATGGAGTCTCTATTTTCCACAGCCCTCTGAGTCTCTTGAATGTAAGCCCCGCTGGCCTTTGAAGCCAAATAGTCTGGTTGCTTGTCTTCCTGGTGCAGGGCTCCTGGGCTAGGGAGCCTAATGTGGGGCTTAGACCCCTTGCTTTTTGGGGAGAACCTCTGCAGTTGTAATTATTCTCCTCTTTGTGGGTCACCCACACCGGGATTATGGGTCTTGACTATATTGTGACTACCCCTCCTACCCAACTTGTTGTTCCTTCTTTACATCTTAACTGTAGATGATCTTTTCTGGTAGGTTCTGGTCTTTTTCATCAATAGTTATCCTATAAATAGTTGTAATTTTTGTGTGCCTGGGAGAGGAGATGAGCTCAGACTCTTTATTCTCTGCCATCTTTGGAACTCCCAGTACATATTTACTCTTAAGCCGGGGCTTCTTTGAAACTCAGTTTCTCAGGCCCCCACCACAGACCAACTGAAACGATTTATTTGGTTGAGGCCAAGGATTCTGT
The DNA here is from genome assembly GCF_937001465.1 of Orcinus orca. Lineage (NCBI taxonomy): Eukaryota > Metazoa > Chordata > Mammalia > Artiodactyla > Delphinidae > Orcinus > Orcinus orca. The sequence goes on from NC_064580.1 coordinate 77,221,046, forward strand.
ATTTTAACAAGTTCTCCAGATGATTCTTAGATATGCAAAAATTTGAAATACACTGGTGTAAAGGATCAGAAGCCCTTAACTTTATAATGCTATTAAGTCTATATGACATTCTTTCAGCAAAAGGCTTAGTTGGACTTTTCTTAATTTATTGGAATAACAGGAAATATCCAGCTGAAACACACAACCAGTGGTACCTTGGCCTCCCACTCCTGAGTATGCCTAGAATGTGGGATTGTGTGAACTTTTCCTGATGATGGTAGTAGTGGGTAATCTTATACAAATATTCTAGAAATGAAATACATGAAGAGACTGGTGATAAATATCTGAAGAATATTTTTGAAAGAAAAAAAAATTACATAGCCTAGTTTTCAAACCTATTTGCTACAGCGTATGCATTAAGGAAATACCTGGGGTCTCATCAGCCAAGTCAAAACAGTGATCCATCAGGGATAAAAAGTGGGGTGAGAACAGGGTTGAGGTTAACCAGTGAAGAACAGGAAACTTCAGGGGGAAGTTTTATGGGGTAAGATTAGTATGTCCATTCCAACAATCTTCTTGCTGTTCCTGTCAATTCCTATGATACTGTAGACTCCAGACTCCAAGGAACCAATCTAAATGACCCTTGGAAAATTCTGAACAAGACTCTTAACTTCTCAACTCATCTCAAGAAGAATACTTTACTTAGCTTTTATCCCATTGAATTAGGGTCATATTAGCTGCCGGGCAATAATGGTTAGAAAGGATTGATCTCATATACTATTGATGATGAATCACCTAGTTACTAATACATGTACTTTACTGGTGTACACATGTACATGTACAGATAAAAAGCACCTGCTTCATGCTTTGATTTGATGATAAAGATGCAGCCCCCATGGTGATATTATTTTTTTAATTAATTAATTTATTTAGGGCTGCATTGGGTCTTCGTTGCCGTGCATGGGCTTTCTCTAGTTGTGGTGAATAGGGGCTATTCTTCACTGTGGTGCACGGGTTTCTCAATGCGGTGGCTTCCCTTTGTTGAGGAGCGCAGGCTCAGTAGTTGTGGCAAACAGGCTTAGTTGCTCCTCGGCATGTGGGATCTTTCTGGACCAGGACTTGAACCCAAGTCCCCTGCATTGGCAGATGGATTCTTAACCACTGTGCCAACAGTGAAGTCCTGATATTATTTTAATTGCGCATGTTTGTGCCATCTCCCCTAAATCAACCAAAAAGGTGACTGCTTCTCTAGCGGGGCAGGAGACACTTGCTCTGTGCAGACACAGCCATTCACTTTGCTTTCAGTAGCACATTTTATGAGTGCTTTTTCACTTTCACTCCTGGAGATTACATGTACATACTCAAAAGAGGAAAAGTATGTCAAATAAATGTGCATTAATAAATTAGCTACTACCATGAGGCTTTTAATGATAAAATATGTTACTAAGTAACTTAAAATATTAAATAATAACACATACATTAGAATTAGCTTGAGTTTTCTCCAAAGTTATATAAATGAAAATGCTATTTCTAATGTTTTCTCTTTACTTCATATACATGCATCATTACTTTTCAGTTACTGGCAGATCTTGAAAACAGTTCCATGTTTACTGGTGATCTTGAGTGTCAGAAGCTCCTGATGGAAGCTATGAAGTATCATCTCTTACCTGAGAGAAGACCCATGATGCAAAGCCCTCGGACAAAGCCTAGAAAATCAACTGTGGGAGCACTTTATGCTGTGGGAGGCATGGATGCTATGAAAGGTAACAGGAACAAATTAATTACTTTAGAAAGTATCATTCAAAAAAGATGTATTCTCAACACCCTCTAAACTATAAGCGTGGTGTTAAAGCTATATATAAATGTCTGCATCTAAAGCTATTTCTTATAAATAAGGTAATATAAATATTATGACCTCCTTTTTTATTCTTACCTTATGGGATAAAACCCTTTCATTAGTGTTTCCTCAACTCTTAATAGGTACTTTTCCCTTATGACAGCAATATTTATTTATTTATTTATTTCTCTCAGGATACATTTAATTTCTTTTTATTGAAGTATAGACTTACAATATTATATTAGTTTCAGGTAAACTACATAGTGATTCAGTATTTTTGCAGGTGGTACTCCATTATAGGTTATTACAAGAAAATGGCTATAATTTCTTGTACTATACAGTATATCCTCGTTGCTTATCTATTTTATACATAGTAGTTTGTATCTGTTAATCCCATACCATTAATTTGTCCCTCCCTCCTTCTCTATCACCTTTGGTAACCACTAGTTTGTTTTCTATATTTGTGTGTCTGTTTCTGTTTTGGATATACATTCATTTGTATTATTTTAGATTTCACATATAAATGACATACAGTATTTGTCACTCTGACATTTCACTAAGCATACTATTGTCTAGATCCTTCAATGTTACTACAAATGGCAGAATTTCCCTCTTTTTGTGGCTGAATCCTATTCCACTGTATATATACCTCATCTTTTTTATCCATTTATCTGTTGATGACACTCAGGTTGCTTCTATGTCTTGGCTGTTGTATATTATTCTGCTGTGAACATTGGAGTGCATATATCTTTTTGAATTAGTGTTTTCGTTTTTTCTGGATATATGCCCAGGAGTGTAATTTCTGGATCATATGGTAGTTCTATTTTTAGTTTTTTGAGGAAACTTCATACTGTTTTCCATAGTGGTTGTACCACTTTACATTCCCAGCAACAGTGTACAAGGGTTCCCTTTTATCCACATCCTCTCCAACATTTGTTATTTGGAGATTTTTTGATGATAGTCATCTGGCATGTGTGAGGTGATATTTCATTGGAGTTTTGATTGCCTTTCTCTAATAATTAGCAATGCTAAGCATCTTTTCATGTGTTAGTTAGCCATCTGTATGTCTTCATTGGATAAATGCCTATTCTGCCATTTTTTGATTGGGTTTTTTTTTGATATTGAGTTGTATGAGCTATTTATATATTTTAGATATTAACCTCTTGTAGGCCACATCATTTGCAAATATTTTCTCCCATTCCATAGGTTGCCTTTTCATTTTGTTGGTGGTTTCCTTTGCTGTGCAGAAGCTTTTAAGTTTAATTAGGACCCACTTGTTTATTTTTGCTTTTATTTCTTTTGCCTTAGGAGACAGAACCAAAAAATATTGCTATGATTTATGTCAAATAGTGTTCTGCCTGTGTTTTTTTTCTAGGAGTTTTATGGTTTCAGGTTTTACAGTTAGGTATTTAAACCATTTTGATTTTATTTTTGTATATGGTGTGAGGGAGTATTCTAATCTCATTGCCCAGTTTTCCCAGAACCACTTGTTGAAGAGTGTCTTTTCTCCATTGTATATTCTTGCCTCCTTTGTCATAGATTAATTGACCATAGGTGTGTGGACTTATTTCTGGGCTTTCTATTCTGTACCATTGATCTATTTGTCTGTTTTGGTGCCAGTACAATGCTGTTTTGATGACTTTAGCTTTGTAGTATAGTCTGAAGTCTGGGATGGTGATACCTTCAGCTTTGTTCTTTTTTCTCAAGGTTGCATTGGCAATTTGGGTTCTTTTGTGGTTCTTATGTGAACAATTTTTAAATTTCAGTATTTGCTTTGCAACATAAGATCTTTTCATGGAAAACTTAAAGATTTACTGTAAACGGAAGGGATGGGGTCCTCCAAATTTGTTTTTTGACAGGAATAGGAGAGTGGTCTCTAACTTCTTGCTGTCAATTTCCAGATAGTTGCTCAAAGACCAGTTACAAATAAACTTGAAATGTTGATAACAAGATCAGCAATTGCATCCTGGAATAAAACAATGATTTTACAAAAGAATTTCAACAAATAGGAATAAGGAAAAATTTCTGAAGCCATCATTCTACCTTGAATACTTCTTAGAACTTGTTTTTCTATAGTTCTGTCTTTTTACACTTGATTTCTCAGTCTGTAGACCCATGTTTCCAAAACAATGTGGCAAGGACTTTGTAATTAAGAATTGGCAGTGTAGGAAATAAGATCAACCACTTAAAATTTGCCAAGTCATACATAGAAATGTTTTGACACCTTGTAGAAAATGTTACAAAAGTCAAAGTCCTGTGCTTCTGGAAACCGATTCTTTCTTTTGGTATGTGTAACTGGAAATTGGAAGACCATATAGGAGACATGTCAATTAATAATAAACCTATAAAACAAAAGCTTGCAAATGCAGTTATTTCCAAAGTAGTAGAGAAACGTCACAGAACTAGTGTTCTTCAGAAAATAACAAATACAATGAAATATTATAATTAATTTCAAATCTAGTAATGATATTTTATTGCATTTTGTTGAATAGAATTAACATTAACAGCATTTAAAAGGTGTCTTATTTGATATTTATATAAAAAGGTACTAAGTACAAAATGCAAGCACAGCTATGCTTAGTTTCTGATTTAAAAAAAAAATGCCTAACCTGCAGAGTGAGAAATGGAAAACTTTGTGTTTATTGGTTTGGTTTTCCTGTTTGTTACTATTTTTGTTATTTTTTCAGGTTCCTGTTTTTTAAGTTAATATTACACAAATGAATGTATTACACAAGATGGTAATAAGTATCTACAACTCCTTATTAGCTTACAGAAATGAGTGAAATGTGAGCCTATGATCCCTTGACTCTATTACCACAGTTTGATATGGAAGGAAGTAAAACCATCATTTTGAGACTCTTGGAATACCTATTGTATGGAAATATAAAAATGTCTATGGGAAGTTGCAGACAACTACAATAATAGTAAAAACTATTATTTTTGAATACCTGATCCTTGATTGGCATTTTGCAAACATCATTTCTAATCCTCACAATAATGCTACAAGATAGATTTTATTACCCCAGTTTTGCAGATGAGGAGACTAAGGTCCCTAAGATTAGATAGCCAAGCCAAGGGCAAACACCTAGAACTAAGGGAAAGGGAATTATTACTCAAATTTTGTGTTCCTTTTTGCTATACTGCCACTATTTTAGATGAAAGAACAACAACAACAACAAAACTGACCCCTCTCTTTGAGGGTTTTAGAATATATTTAAAATTCAGGGTGAGCACTTAGGAGCAAAAAAAGAAAGAAAGAAAAGAAAGAAAAAAATAAGTAAAGCAAAAACATTAAAGTGGTAGCATTTATCTGTATAAATGAATGTTACATTTAAAAACATATCAATTTACATTCTTAAAAAAATTTCTATATGCATGCCTTTTCTTACAGTGTGTTGTTTCACTTATCTTTTTAAGATACTTTTTGAACTTTCACCTTTTGATGTTTAGGAAATACAGTACTTCCTCAGTCTTTAATTACCTTTCTGACTCATACAATTAACTTGGAATTAGTTGCTAAATATAGGTATCAGACAAGTGGCTGGAGTTAACTATAACTCCTACCGTGTATATTAAAAGATTCATCAAAAAATTCTAAGTATGATCACAGAGTCAAAAATTTTAAATGGTCAAATGGTAAACTGTGGGCTTTTGTGAATACAAGGTTTTCAGTAACCTTTCATTTATTATAAACAATGAATTCTGAGAGACAATATGGCAGGGGACAAATTAAAAGTTAATATAGTGATTTTTATTTCATTTTAAAAATAGATGGAGGAAATCACTACATCAGATATATTCACAGCAGGAACTATCATGTTCCAAACAACACTACAAAGTTTGGCTGGTTTTGTTCTCTCTTGAATAGATCATAAGTTAGGGTTGAATAGGAGCTTTGAAATGAAATAAAAAACAATATTTGCAAAGTTTAAGTGTAGAAGATCGATATACACAGAAAAGTTATGAAGTGAGTCCTAAAGAGAGAGATTAGTAAAAACAAAAAAATCTAAGTTTTCCCATCAAATATAGAGCTGCCATAATAAGCTACCTAGAGGATTTACATTTTGATTAGTTGGAGCAATTGTGGAAGTAGGCAAATGGGCTAAAGAAATTTTCAGAATTCAAGATACAGAACTACAAGTCATATATATTCATAGATGCAAATAGTAGATATGGGGTAAATTTATCTTTTATATTTTATCTAATGTCTGGAAAAAATTAACTTGGCATGAAGCAGCCTTCATCATTTCAATGTAAATCTTCAACATACAGCTGATTTATGTAGCCTTCTACAATTTCCTAATTACTTCACCATTAATAACTCTATAATCTTAATAATTAGTGCACCCTAACCTTCATTTCCTAATCTAAATTGGCTTTTTGGTAAATTCCACTAATGAAAAGAGTTCAAAATGAAAAGTTAAAATAGAAAAGAGTGGATAGGAAGACAGATGTGGGAAGATTGGAATGAAGAAGTGGAAAGATATGAAAACAGATAGAGAAAATTGACTGCTTGACAGAGTGAAAGTAGATGTGAGTTTGTTTGTAGGTATTCCAGTTGTAACAGTATCATCCAGAGACATTTATTATATAAAAGCTAGGTGGTGTTATTTGACCTCTCAGCAATAAATATAGTCAATAGAGTGATTGCTATCTGTAAATCAGCATTCAGCCAAATCCACATTGTCGATGAAAGATACAGGGATTAAAGAGAAAGAGTAAATGAGTGCCTGTATATTTGCATGTTTTTATTGTGAAAATCCAAACTCTTGAGACAAAAATACTTATAGTGCACTATTCACCAGAAAAGACCTAAAAAGATATAAACACTGTTTCCATTAGTCCAATATAAAAAGAAAAACTTTCAGAAGCAGCCATAGACATAATATACACTCTGCCTAAATCCTTATACTGTAGCCTTATAATTTGCCAGTGAAAAGGCTTCAGATATTAACTGTTTTCATCTTAACTAATGGATTATATTTTCTCCACAAATCTCCCAGTAGAACAACAGAAGTGTTTTTGCTTATTCCTATGGTTAGCATTGTGAAATTGGGTTGAAATTCCCTAAATCTGTCACAAGCTGTCTTAGGTACGCTATGAATGTGAATCGTCTAACTCTTTCATTTCTTACTTTGGTAATTAGAAACTTTCCTGTTGTGCAGAATCAATTTTTATTAAAAAATAACAGCAGCTATTGTTGATGACTGGTAAAAAGCATTGCCTACAGGAGTAATAATTTATTATGAAGTAGTGACAATTTACTATGGCAGTAGTGACAGTATACTCTGGTAGTAAACTTGGTATTTCAGTAATTGAGTAGAAAATTGAACTTTTATTAGCACATAAAGAAGGTAATACCTCAGAATTGCATTATTAATTATAATACATAAATAATATGAATATAAATAATTATGTTATTAATTATAATCCTTTGTGTTACCATCATGGAACATTAAGTGAATCAACACTGAAGTTCCATTTAAAAGGAATTTTCATTCCTGTTCTTTTAGTCGTTTGTATTTTAAATCAACCCACACACACACCAAACTAAAAATAAAAGGTCATAAATTAGTATATTGAATGGTTATAGGTATGTAAACAGTCAGTAATAGATTCCGAAGTAATTTTTGGTTGTAAAATATGGTGTTTGACACCTGTGTTAGTACTACCAATAGCTTATTATAGCCATTATAAGCATATAAACTATATATATTAAGTAAACTATTTTATTCTGACTCCTCCATTTGGATTCAGAAGTGGTGAAATATCCTTACCTTACCTCCCAGGTTGGAGAATCATCTGGGCTACTTATTTTAATTTGAGTTGCAATCACTGATCCTATGCTATAAATGATAGATACATAAATATAATATGAATGATGCCAATTAAAATTTTTATACAAGCAGTTTTTACCATTGTTCAACATTTTTTAACAGGTACCACTACAATTGAAAAATATGACCTCAGGACCAACAGCTGGTTACATATTGGCACCATGAGTGGCCGTAGGCTTCAGTTTGGAGTTGCTGTTATTGATAATAAGCTCTACGTCGTGGGAGGAAGAGATGGTTTAAAAACTTTGAATACTGTGGAATGTTTTAATCCAGTTGGCAAAATCTGGATGGTGATGCCTCCCATGTCAACACACAGGCATGGCTTAGGTAAGAGCTTAATGTTACATAGTTTCTAAAGAATGTACAGTTAGTAGAGCTTTTTAAAAATTAAATTAAGCTGGAATACACTAACTGATATGTATAAAATAGATAACTAATCAGAACCTGCTGTATAGCACGGGGAACTCCACTGTAGAGTAGAAACTAACACAACGTTGTAAAACAACTATACCCCAATTAAAAATAAATAATAAAGGTCATCCATCTGAAAAAAAATTAATTAAAATAAAATTAAGCTGCACATCACTGAGATTTAGCCAAACGCTTAGTGAAAATGTTTCCAAAATGCTGAAAAGCATAAGCAAATGATAAAAGACTGTGAAAGTTTTTCTTGTTTCAGATGTCATACTTGCTATAATCCTATCTCCATTCTACCGGTATTTTAAAGGGGTCCCACTTCAGGAAGGATAAAAACTTTTAGAAGGAATACATTGTTGAAGAGCACGAAACTACAACAGGGAGTTTTTTGTAAACTCAATTTAGAGAAAAGAACACTTGATAATGGAGAGACATTGTTTCTTTGTTTCATTGTTTCAAGGGACTAGTTTCTAGTGTCCCTTCACATAAGAAGCAAAACTATATTTAGGCAAAAGCCTTAGGATACAGTTTGAAGGCAGAAATATTTAGAAAAAAAACACTTTGGTTGAGAGTAGCTCTAAATTATACTTAATCCAGAGGTTCCAAAAAAGTTTAAGAAGGAATGGAGACTTCTGGAACAGTGGGGAACTTTGATTCTCCTGTGTATTTGTCAAGGTATATCTTTCTTCATGCTAGACTCCGTACGATTCAATAACAGAGTTTCTTAAAAAAAAAAAAGCTGAACAATTGCATTGTTCTTTAAGAACTGAATTTTACACAGATAAAGCATGCCATATCCAGGACTGGTATTATTTGCCCCAAAATATCTGATAAATTATCTATATCAAATGATAGACTATGTAATTATTCAGCTCAGTTCTGTCAGTGTGATGTTTAGAAAACATATCTTACAGAGAAATCAGAGCAAATTGTTAAATTCTAATTGATATTACTAAAGAGATAGGAGAGGTGATGAGGGTATACCTCTGAGAGGCGGATTGAGATGGTGAAGAAGGTAAGGTGGGGAGGAACCAGTTACGTGAATTCCCAGAGCAGATGAGAAACAGAAAGGGGCTATTTATAGTATCTACTGGAACAAATTTCTAACTGAACCTCAAAAATCCTTGTCTACTTAGTTATCTCATGGGAATTTTTTTATCCCTATAATAAAAATCAGGGATTAGAAAGACCTATCACAGTTAGCCTACAATTCTAAGATTCATCTAAGATTCAATATCATACCTCATTTATCACTTACATTTGAAAAATAACTTTGAAATTATGCCAGAAAACAAATCAGCTTCCCTTTTCTATTAATCCTGAGAAAAGTTGTGTCCCACTACTTCCTTTGACTTCAGCATTACAACCATGATACCCTAACTATGCCTGAAAATTTCCTAGGGTTAAAAGACCATATTAATTTTTATATCAAGATCAGTAAATTATTAATTAAATGATTATTTACAAAACCATTTAAGAGATACAAACAAATTTTTAAGCAGTCAGTTCCTTGAAAAATGAAACAACATCCATTGTGTGTGGCCTACCTAGGTGAGCCCTCATGCTATTTTTACACTTTAGGCGTAGCCACACTTGAAGGACCAATGTATGCTGTTGGTGGTCATGATGGATGGAGTTATCTAAACACTGTAGAAAGATGGGATCCTGAGGGACGTCAGTGGAATTATGTGGCCAGTATGTCAACTCCTAGAAGCACCGTTGGTGTTGTTGCATTAAACAACAAGTGAGTAAACTCAAGCATGCATGCTTTTGCTCCCATTTCATGTGGTACAGCACTTCAGTGATGTGATCCACCAATCAATAAGCATTCCCGGTGACCAGGACATCCTAGCTATTGATAGTAGAAGGCCTTTGTTGGAACTCTCCCTTCATTTTGATGGAAAATATTTATCTAAAATGAACATTTAATTAAATATCCTGTAGTCCTTTGCTACTCCAGTGTGGTCCTGAGACCAGTAGCATCAGCATTACCTGAGATCTATTTAGAAATGCTGAATCTTAGCCCCAGCCTAGACCCCCTGAATCAGAATAGACATTTTAACAAGATCCTCAAGTGACTTGTGTGTACATTAAATTTGAGAATCAAACAAGTTCCAATCTTACCCTCAGGAAGCTACCACTTTTTACATTATAACTTATTCTTGACTTATCAAAATTTTGGTAAGTCTTTGTAATAGGCCAAGTCTCTTTGTTCTTTACCATTCACTCTCCTGAGTATTTTAGAATTACAACTAGTACCACCTTTCTGAATCTTTCCCTCTTCCTGATCGCTTGCCTATAAGAGAAGCTAATATATTGAAACCCAGTGATGTTAGAGGTTTCTACGAGCTTGAATTGTTCTTCTTGCAGGTAATTATGTGCTTTCTGACAAGGAACCTTTGGAGATAATGACCAGCATATAGGAAAGACTTGAATGATGAAAAATTCAGACACCAGGATGGGTCAGTGGCAGGAGACAGCCTTGTATGTCTGTACTGACTATGCATATGCATAAAGCCAATATCTCATCACATAATTGGGTTCAGTAGAAATTTCAATACAATTTCAAGTAAAATTCAATTTCAATTTTAGCACCTTGTGCAAGGAGCAGGAAATGTCTATAGTTAAGAGGAGACCCAGACTTACAGTGTCTTAGAGATTAAAATTCTCCTAAATCTGATTATCTCTTGCCTAACCTGAATGATATCAGGCGACTCAGTAGCAATCTCCTACCTTTTACAGAAGAAGCTGAAATCATCGAATCTGACTAATTTAATTTTGTCTTTCTGACTTGCTATTGTTCACAATTGAGCATGAAGGGCAATTATAGACATATAGTTTAATAAATGTTTATCTTCTTTATTGATGCAGGATTAAATTTAAATTAGATTAAAAATACTGCTCATCAAAAGAATTGGCATTTAAAATTTATGAAAGAAATGTCATAGCCAATATATCTTTCTAGGAAAAAAATCTGGTTTCTAGGTTTTATTCTATTCCCCTAGTTACTTATTAAATTAATATCTTCTTAGTTACAAATTTTTTTTACACTAAATAAAATAGTTCATAGAAAACAACAGGGATTCTAATGCTAAGCAATTAAACCTAGCTAAAATTGTAAGGTTGCCATAGTTGGGTTTTGGAAACATCTTACCTTTCTCTAAAAATGTTTAGCTTTATTGAGGTTTAACTGACAAATACTACCAACAATTTTGAAATCTCCCTTCTTTCTCTGTACTTCACTTCCAGTGGGATCCTTTAATCTATTATATCATGTCAAAGTAACTTTCACAAAAATGATGAAACAGAGAGGTTTAGGGTAAGGTAGACCTTAACAAATGCCTTTAGGTAACTATCCATTCACAAATTCAGGCCATTCACTGTGAAATACTAAGGGAGTAGAACACACAGTTCAATGCTTTGCACAAGGTTCTGTCACTTTCATTCTATGCACAAATTTACACACACACACACACACACACACACTTCTGTCTTTTTTCTAGGCTATATGCTATTGGTGGACGTGATGGAAGTTCCTGCCTCAAATCTATGGAATACTTTGACCCACATACTAACAAATGGAGTCTGTGTGCTCCAATGTCCAAAAGACGTGGAGGTGTGGGAGTTGCAGCATACAATGGATTCTTATATGTTGTTGGGGGTCATGATGCCCCTGCTTCTAACCATTGCTCCAGACTTTCTGACTGTGTGGAACGGTAAAATATTCCTTTTTATTCATGTATTTATTTGGTTATTTGTTTTTATCAGAAATAAGAAGGATTTTTAAGCTACCAGAAAGTAGTCTTACAAATAAGTATTAATTCTTACAGCGGTATAATCCTTTGTAAAGTTGTACACTTACTCCTAGGCCTGAAATATTGTGAAGAAATCCTCCTTATGCATTCCAGATTCATCATAAGAAATGTATAAAAAGAATGTGTTGTTTTATCATTTGATAGTCACCCTATAAAATGAGACAAAAAAATGTAAGAATAAATAAATTTTATTACAAGCTATGTCATTCAACTATTTACCAGCTCAAATCAAAATAACTTTACTGTTTTGAAAACAAAATCAATCCTCAAAGGATGAAGGCTTATCACTACAAAATAAACTGAAAGATTTCCCAAAGAGAAGTGTTAATAATGTTTTGAACAATGACTCTATTGCATTAAGTATTTAATTTCCCAAAGGTAACTTCTTTGAATGGGAGACATTCATCTGGACAAATAAAGCGCACTGTGTTTTTTTAAATGTCAGTCATATTACTTTGTTGTTTTACCATTCATATTCCCTTTCAAGATAGAAAAATATATATCTATATGCACAAACATAACAGTTGATAATATTAACCATGTTCCAGTGACAAATTTACAGTCAGTAAAGTTATCAGAATTCAGAAGACAGAGATCAATATGAATGGAGTCCTCAAGGGAAATTCATGAACAAGATAGAATTTGTACTTTGTAGGCATAAAAAAGAATGGAGGGAATTTCAGGTCTAGGAAAAAGCACAGCCAAAACCCTGAATATAAAGGAGAAACCTTCATAGATATGAGCAGAGACTTTAGGTTGAAACAATTTGGAAGAACAATTCAAAAACACAATTAAGCACCAGATTTTCTGATAGCCTGAAATGTCAAGGTGGAAACTTTTGGATTTCATCTTGTAGGCAAAAGGATAATTAAATTTGGAGAAATGGAATATCACAAAGAAAATAATTTGGGGGAAATTGATTTACAGTGATATGTAGGATATAATGTAGGGAAAAAAGACTAAAGGAAAGAATACGAATATTATTTTTTCTTCTGAAAAGCATAATCGATGATGTTAATACTTCATTTCTTATAGGGAATAATTGATTTATGATAGACTTTTTCCTTTTTTTTCTGTTTTTTAAAGTTTAATCATAAGTGACCAGCTCCCTGCTACTCAGTGTATATCTGGAATGCTTTTCCTGAGATTGGATCTTAAGAGATGCAAACAAATTTTAATTTAACATTATGCAAAACATAAAAGAGTTCAATTACTGTCTCAATATATAATATATTATAGTCAAATATATGTGACACTGAGATTATCCATATCAGTTTTCCCCAAAGTTAGCAAAGTAGTAGTTGATCACCTCTTCATTATGCTAGATATTTTTAGTGTGGCAAAACATACATCACATAAAATTTACACTTTTAACCATTTTTAACTGCACAATTCAGTGGCATTAAATACATTTACATCGTTGTGAAAACATTACCATCATTCACCTCCAGAAATATTTTTTTCATTTCCTCAAGCGGAAACTCCATCCTTATTAAAAAACAAATCCCCATTCTTCCCTCACCTCAGTCACTGGCAGCCACCATTTTACTTTCCTTTTCTATGAATTTCATAATCCTAGGTACCTCATAAAAGTGGAATAATACATAATCCTTTTGTGTCTGGCTTATTTTACTTAGCCTAGCAATAATTGTTCAAGTCTCATCCATGTTATAGCATTTATCCAAATTTCCTTTCCTTTTAAAACTGAAAAATATTATATTATATGTACATACAGCATCATTTTCTTTATCCATTCATTTGTCAATGCACAAATGTGTTGCTCCACCTTTTGTCTACTGTGAATAATGCTGTTAGGATATAGGTGTACAAATATCTGTTTGAGTCTTTGCTTTCAATTCTTCTGGGTATATACACAGAAGTAGAGTTGCTTTATCATATGGCAATTCTATTTTTAAATGTTTTATTTTTAACATCATTATTGGAGTATAACCATTTTACAATGGTGTGTTAGTTTCTGCTGTATAACAAAGTGAATCAGCTATACGTATACATATATCCCCATATCCCTTCCCGCTTTCATCTCCCTGCCACGCTCCCTAGACCATCCCTCTAGGGGGTCACAAAGCACCAAGCCGACCTCCCAGTGCTGTGCTACTTCTTCCCACTAGCTATCTATTTCACATTTGGTAGTGTATATATGTCCATGCCACACTCCCACTGTGTCCCAGCTTACCCTTCCCCTCCCCATGCCCTCAAGTCCATTCTCTACATCTGCATCTTTATTCCTGTCCTGCCCCTAGCTTCTTCAGAACAATTTTTTTTAATTTAGATTCCATATATATGTGTTAGCATACGGTATTTGTTTTTCTCTTTCTGACTTACTTCACTACGTATGACCGACTCTAGGTCCATCCAACTCACTACAAATAACTCAGTTTCATTTCTTTTTATGGCTGAATAATATTCCATTGTATATATGTACCACATCTTCTTTATCCATTCATCTATCAATGGACACTTAGGTTGCTTCCATCTCCTGGCTATTGTAAATAGTGCTGCAATGAACATTGTGGTACATGACCCTTTTAATTATGGATTTCTTAGGGTATATGCCCAGTAATGGGATTGCTTGGTTATATGGTAGTTCTATTTTTAGTTTTTTAAGGAACCTGCATACTGTTCTCCATAGCAACTTTATCAATTTACATTCCTACCAAAAGTGCAAGAGGGTACCCTTTTCTCCACACCCTCTCCAGCATTTATTGCCTGTAGATTTTTTGATGATGGCCATTCTGACTGGTGTGAGGTGATAACTCATTATAGTTTTGATTTGTATTTCTCTAATGATCAGTGATGTTGAACATCCTTTCATGTGTTTGTCAGCAATCTGTATAACTTCTTTGGAGAAATGTCTATTTGGGTCTTCTGCCCATTATTGGATTTTTTTGTTTTTGTTTTTTTGAAATCGAGTTGCATGAGCTGCTTGTATATTTTGGAAATTAATCTTTTGTCAGTTGCTTCGTTTCCAAATATTTTCTCCCATTCATAGGGTTGTCTTTTCATCTGGTTTATGGTTTCCTTTGCTGTGCAAAATCTTCTAAGTTTCATTAGGTCCCATTAGCTTCTTTTCCTTTTTATTTAGATTTCTCTAAGAGGTGGGTCAAAAAGGATTTTGCTGTGATTTATGTCTTAGAGTGTTCTGCCTATGTTTTCCTCTAAGAGTTTTGTAGTGTCTGGAATATAAACATTTAGGTCTTTTATCCATTTTGTGTTTATTACTGTGTATGGTGTTAGGGAGTGTTCTAATTTCATTCTTTTATGTGTAGCTGTCCAAATTTCCCAGCAACACTTATTGAAGAGGCTGGCTTTTCTCCATTGTATATTCTTGCTTCTTTTATCAAAGATACGGTGTCCATATGTGCGTAGGCTTATCTCTGGGCTTTCTATCCTGTTCCATTGATCTATATTTCTGTTTTTGTGTCAGTACCATACTGTCTTGATTACTGTAGATTTGTAGTATAATCTGAAGTCAGGGAGCCTGATTCCTCCAGCTCCATTTTTCTTTGTCAAGATTGTTTTGGCTATTTGGGAACTTTTGTGTTTCCATACAAATTGTGAAAATTTTGTTCTAGTTCTGTGAAAAATGCCATTGGTGGCTTGATAGGGATTGCATTGAATCTGTTGATTGCTTTGGGAGTACAGTCATTTTCACAGTGTTGATTCTTCCAATCCAAGAACATGGTGTATCTCTCCAACTGTGTGTATCATCTTTAATTTCTTTCAGCAGTGTCTTATAGTTTTCTGCATACAGGCCTTTTGTCTCCTTAGGTAGGTTTATTCCTAGGTATTTTATTCTTTTTGTTGCAAAGGTAAATGGGAGTGTTTCCTTAAATTCTCTTCCAGATTGTTCATCATTAGTGAATAGGAATGCAAGAGATTCCTGTGCATAAATTTTGTATCCTGCTACTTACCAAATTCATTAATGAGCTCTAGTAGTTTTGTGGTAGCATCTTTAGGATTCTCTATGTATAGTATCATGTCATCTGCAAACAGTGACAGCTTTACTTCTTCTTTTCCAATTTGCATTCCTTTTATTTATTTTTCTTCTCTGATTGCTGTGGACAAAACTTCCAAAACTATGTTGAATAATAGTGGTGAGAGTGGGCAACCTTGTCTTCTTTCAGTTCTTAGTCGAAATGTTTTCTGTTTTTCACCATTGAGAATGATGTTGGCTGTGGGTTTCTCATATATAGCCTTTATTATGTTGGGTTAAGTTCCCGCTATGCCTACTTTCTGGAGAGTTTTATCATAAATGGGTGTTAAATTTTGTCAAAATATTTTTCTGCATCTATTGAGATGATCATATGGTTTTTATCCTTCAATTTGATAATATGGGTATCACATTGATTGATTTGCATATGTTGAAGAATCCTTGCATTCCTGGGATAAACCCCACTTAATCATGGTGTATGATCTTTTTTATGAGTTGTTGGATTCCGTTTGCTAGTATTTTGTTGATGATTTTTGCATCTATGTTCATCAGTGATATTGGCCTGTAAATTCCTTTTTTTGTGAAATCGTTTTCTGGTTTTGGTATCAGGATGATGGTGGCTTCGTAGAATGAGTTTCGGACTGCTCTTTCTCTTACTATATTTTGGAAGAGTTTGAGAAGTATAGGTGTTAGCTCTACTCTAAATGTTTGATAGAATTCGTCTGTGAAGCCAACTGGTCCTGGGCTTTTGTTTGTTTGAAGATTTTTAATCAGAGTTTCCATTTCAGTGCTTGTAATTGATCTGTTTATATTTCTTCCTGGTTCAGTCTCAGAAAGTTGGGCTTTTCAAAAATTTGTCTATTTCTTCCTGGTTGTCCATTTTATTGGCATATAGTTGCTTTTAGTGATCTCTCTTGATCCTTTGTATGTCTACAGTGTCAGTTGTTACTTCTCCTTTTTCATTTCTAATTCTGTTGATTTGAGTCTTCTCCCTTATTTTCTTGATGAGTCTGGCTATTTTTTTTTATCAATTTTATTTATCTTCTCAAAGAATCAGCTTTTAGTCTTATTGAACTTTGCTATTGTTTCTTTCATTTCTTTTTCTTTTATTTCTGTTCTGATTATTATGATTTCTTTCCTTCTGCTAAGTTTGGGTTTTCTTTGTTCTTCTTTCTCTAATTGCTTAGGTGTAAGGTTAAGTTGTTTTTTTGAGATTTTATTTGTTTCTTAAGATAGGATTTTATTGCGATAAACTTCCCTCTTAGAACTGCTTTTGCTGTGTCTTGTAAGTGTGGAGTCATCGTGTTTTCATTGTCATTTGTTTCTAGGTAGCTTTTGATTTCCTCTTTGATTTCTTCAGTGATCTCTTGGATATTTAGCAGTGTATTGTTTAGTCTCCATGTGTTTGCCTTTTTTACAGTTTATTTTTCCTGTAATTGATATCTAGTCTCATAGCGTTTTGGTCAGAAAAGATACCTGATATGACTTAAATTTTCTTAAATTTACCAAGGCTTAATTTGTGACCCAAGATATGATCTATCCTGGGGAATGTTTCATGAGCACTTGAGAAGAAAGTGTATTCTGTTGTTTTTGTATGGAATGTCCTATAAATATCAATTAAGTCCATTTTATTTAATGTGTCATTTAAAGTGTTTCCTTATTTATTTCCATTTTGTATGATCTGTCCATTGTTGGAAGTGGGGTGTTAAAATCTTCTACTGTAATTTTGTTACTGTTGATTTCCCCTTTTATGGCTATTAACTTTGGGCTTATGTATTGAGATGTTCCTATGTTTGGTGCATATTTACAATTGTTATACCTTCTTCTTGGATTGATCCCTTGATCGTTATTTAGTGTCCTTCTTTGTCTCTTGTAGCAGTCTTTATTTTAAAGTCTATTTTGTTTGATATAAGAATTCCTACTCCAGCTTTTTTTGCTTTCCATTTGCATGGAATAACTTTTTCCATCCCCTCACTTTCAGTCTTTATGTGTTCCTAGGTCTGAAGTGGGTCTCTTTTAGACAGCATATATACGGGTCTGGTTTTTGTATCCATTTAGCCAGTCTGTCTTTTAGTATGAGTATTTAATCCATTTACATTTAAGGTAATCATTTATATGTATGTTCCTATTACCATTTTCTTAATTGTTTTGGGTTTGTTATTGTAGCTCTTTTCCTTCTCTTGTGTTTCCTGCCTAGAGAAGTTCCTTTAGCATTTGTTGTAAAGCTGGTTTGGTGATGCTGAATTCTCTTTACTTTAGCTTGTCTGTAAAGTTTTAATTTTTCCGTTGAATCTGAATGAGATCCTTGCTGGGTAGAGAAATCTTGCTTGTAGTTTTTTCCCTTTCATCACTTTGAATATATCCTGCCACTGCTTTCTGGCTTGCAGAGTTTCTGCTGATGGTCAGCTGTTAACATTATGGATATTCCCTTGTATGTTATTTGTTGCTTTTCCCTTGCTGCTTTTAATTTTTTTTTTTGTATTTAATTTTTCATAGTTTGATTAATATGTGTCTTGGCATGTTTCTCCTTGGATTTATCCCGTATGGGTCTTTCTACCCTTCCTGGACTTTATTGACTATTTCCTTTCCCATATTAGGGAAGTTTTCAACTATAGTCTCTTCAAATATTTTCTCATTCCCTTTCTTTGTCTCTTCTTCTTCTGGGACCTCTATAATTTGAATATTGGTGCATTTAATGTTGTCCCAGAGGTCTCTGAGACTGTCCTCAATTCTTTTCATTCTTTTTTCTTTATTCTGCTCTGCGATAGTTATTTTCACTCTTTTGACTTCCAGTCACTTTTACTTTCTTCTGCCTCAGTTATTCTCCTTCTAGAGAATTTTTAATGTCATTTATTGTGTGGTTTCTCATTTTTTGTTTCCTCTTTAGTTCTTCTATGTCCTTGTTAAATGTTTCTTGTGTTTTCTCCATTCTATATCCAAGATTCTGCATCATCTTTACTATCATTACTCTGAATTCTTTTTCAGGTAGACTGCCTATTTCTTCTTCATTTGTTTGGTGTGGTGGGTTTTTACCTTGCTCATTCATCTGCTGCATATTTCTCTGTCTTCCCATTTTGCTTAACTTACTGTGTTTGGGGTCTCCTTTTTTCTGGCTGCAGGTTCATAGTTCCCATTGTTTTTGGTGTCTGCCCCCTATGGGTAAGGTTGGTTCTGTGGCTTGTGTTGGCTTCCTGGTGGTAGGGACTGATGCTTATGTTCTGGTGGGTGGGCCTGGACCTTATATTTCTGGTGGGCAGGGCTGCGTCTGGTGGTGTGTTTTGTGGTATCTGTGAAATTAGTATGATTTTAGGCAGACTTTCTGCAAATGGGTGGTGTTGTGTTCCTGTCTTGCTAGTTGTTTGGCATGGTGTGTCTAGCACTGGAGCTTGCTGGTCATTGACTGGAGCTGGGTGTTAGCATTGAGACTGAGATCTCTGGGAGAGCTTTCGCCATTTGATATTACATGGGGCCAAGAGTTTTCTGGTGGACTAATATCCTGAACTCGGCCCTCCCACCTCAGACTCTCAGGCCTCACACCTGGCCAGAACACCAAGACCCTGTCAGCCACACAGCTCAGAAGAACATGTAGAAAACAAAATAAAATAAGAAAATAAAATAAAGTTATTAAAATTAAAAAATTAAAAAATATTGAAATAAAAATAAAAACAGTTTAATAAAAAATATGAGAGCAACCAAACCAATCAACAAATCCACCAATGATTACAAGCACTAAAACCTATACCAATATAAACATGAAATCAGAATCTAGTCAGTCGCATACAGCAAACCCAAAGTCAACTGTTGCTCCCAAAGTCCACTGCCTCAATTTTGGGATGATTCATTGTCTATTCAGGTATTCCACAGATGCAGGGTACATCAATTTGATTGTGGAGATACAATCCACTACTCCTGAGGCTGCACAGAGAAATTTCCCTTTCACTTCTTTGTTTGCACAGCTGCTGGTGTTCAGCTTTGGATTTTGCCCCGCCTCTGCATGTATGTCACCCTTGGGCATCTGTTTTTCACGAAGACAGGAGGGAGTTAAAGGGAGCAGCTGACTAGGGGACTCTGACTCACTCAGGCAGGGGGAGTCAGGGGTACGGAATGCACAGTGAGCCTGTGGTGGCAGAGACCAGTGTGATATTGTAACAGACTGGGGCATGCCATGTGTTCTCCTGGGGAAGTTGTCCCTGGATCATGGGACTTTGGCAGTGGTGGGCTGCACAGGCTCCTGGGAGGGGAGGTGTGGATAGTGACTTATGCTTACACACTGGCTTCTTGTTGGCTGCAGCAGCAGCCTTAGAATTTCATGCCTGTCTCTGTTGTCCACACTGATAGACGTGGCTCGCGCCTGTCTCTGAAGCTTGTTTAAGCAGTGTTCTGAATCTCCTCTCCTCGTGCACCCCAGAAAAATAGTCTACTGAATCTTAGGCATTTCCAGACTTTTTCCCATACTCCTTCCCAGCTAGCTGTGGCTCACTAGCACCCTTCAGGCTGTGTTCATGCAGCAAACCCCAGTCATTTTCCTGGAATCTGACCTCTGAATCCCGAGTCTCAGCTCCCAGCCCCCACCCGCCCCAGCAAGTGAGGAGACAAGCCTCTCAGGCTGGTGAGTGCTGGTCAGCACTGATCCTCTGTGCGGGAATCTCTCAGCTTTGCCCTCTGCACCTTTAGCTGTGCTCTCCTCTGTGGCTCCAATGCTTCCCTCCCGCCCACCCCCCATTTCCACCAGTGAAGGGGCTTCCTAGTGTGTGGAAACTTTTCCTCCTTCCCTGCTCCCTCTCAGAGGTGCATGTCCCATCCATATTCTTTTGCCTCTGTTTTTTTCTTTTTTCTTTTGCCCTACCCAGGTACATGGGGAGTTTCTTGCCTTTTGTGAAGTCTGAGGCCTTCTGCCAGTGTTCAGTAGGTGTTCTGTAGGAGTTGTTCCACATGTAGATGTATTTTTGATGTATTTGTGGAGAGGAAGGTGATCTTTACGTCTTATTCCTCTGCCATCTTGAAGGTCCTCCTTATTTTTAAATGTTTGTGGGACCACCATACTGTTTTCCATTTCAGCTACACCATTTTCTATTGCCACCAACAAAACAGAAGTATTCAGATTTCTGTACATCTTCACCAACATTGTTTTCTTTTGTTTTTCATGGCTATCCCAATGGATTTGAAGTAGTACCTTTTTGTGGTTGTGATTTGAGTTTCTCTAATGATTAGATATGTTGCACATCTTAACAGGTGCTATTGGCCATTTTTATATCTTCTTTATAGAAAGGCATATTCCAGTCTTTTGCCCATCTTTTAATCAGGTTGTTTTCCTGTTTGCTGTTGAATTATAGGAATTCTTCATATATTCTCTATATTAACCCCTTGTCGGATATGTGATTTGCAAATTGTTTCTTTCATTCCATCAGTTCCTTTTTCATTCTGATGATAGCACACTTTGATGTGCAAATTTTTATATTAAATCCTATTTATCTATTTTTTTCATACATTGTACTTTTAGACTCATATCCAAAAGATCATTTCAAATCCAATGTTATAAATAATTTCCCCTATGTATTCATATAAGAATTTTACTGTTTTAGGTCTTATGTTCAGGCCTTTGATCTGTTTGAGTAAATTTTTTATATATGGAGTAGGGTAACGATCCAACTTCATTATTTTATATGTGGATATCCCGTTTTCCCATCAGCCTTTGAAGCAGCTGGAACAACAGTCCTTTCCCCATTGAATCTTCCTGGCCCCAATGTCAAAAATTATTTGACCATGAATGTGAGGGTTTATTTCTGGGCTCTGTATTCTATTTCATTGGTAACTACATCTGTTATCATGCCAGTACCACACTCTTTATTACTGTAGCTTTCTAATAAGTTTTGTAATCAAGAAGTGTGATATGTCAATCTCTCTCCGTCTTTTTTCAAAATTATTTTGGCTACTCTGGGTATCTGAGATTCCATATGGGTTTATAATGGATATTTCTATTCCTGCAAAAAAATGTTATTGGGGTTGTGATAGATGTTGCATTGAATCTGTAGATCACTTGGGTGATATTGACATCTTAACAACATTGAGTCTTCTAATCCAGGAACACGTGGTATCTTTCCACCTATTGGTGTCTTCTTTAATTTCTTCCTTTCCAGTGTGGATGCATTTTATTTCTCTTCCAACTCTAACTAGTAATTCAGTATTATGTTGAATAGAAGTAGTGAAAATTCTTATTATTGTCTTGTTTTTGATCTTAGAGAGAAAGCCTTCGGTCTTTCCCCATTGAATATGATAGATCTGGGTTTTCCACATATGGCCGTTATTATGTTGAGTTGGTTTCATTCTATTCCTGCTTTGGGTAGGGTTTTTAATCATTAAAGGGTGATGAACTTTGTCACATAATTTTTCTGCATAAGTTGAGATAATCATATGTTTTTCCCCCTTCATTCTGTCATTGTGGTGTGTTGCATGGATTGATTTTCGTATGATAGCCCATTGTTGCATTCCAGGAATAAATCCCACATTATTATGATGAATAATCAAATTAATAATGCTGGTGAATTCAATTTGCTAGTTTTATGTTGAAAATTTTTTGCATCAGTATTTATTAGGAGTATTGGTATGTAGTTTTCTTATAGTGTCTGGCTTTGGTATCAGTGCAATGCTGGCCTTATAGAATGAGTAAGTGTTACCTCTTCTCTAATTTTTTGGAAGATTTTGAGAAAAAATGGTGTTAATTCTTTTCTAAATCTAAAGTAAAATTCAACAGTAAAGTCATCTGACCCTAGGCTTTTCTTTTTTGGGAGATTTTTGAATACAGTTGACCCTTGAACAACATAGGTTTGAACTGCACAGGTCTACTTAGATGTACAGTTTTTTTTCAATAAATACGTACTACAGTACTATACAATCCTTGGTTAGTTAAATCCAAAAATGTGGAACCATGGATATGGAGGGAGGACTGTAAAGCTATACACGAATTTTTGACTCTACATAGAGTTGGTGCCCCTAACACTCATGTTGTTTGAGGATGAACTGTACTTTGTTGGGATACTTTTGATCTCCTTACCATTAGAGGTCTATTCAGATTTTCCATTTCATCTTAAAAATAGAAATTTTCTAATGGTTCAATCTTGATAGGTTGTGTGTTTCTAGAAATTTGTCCATTTCATGATGGTTAATCAAATTGTTAGTGAACAATTCTTGATAGTACTTTTATAATCCTTACTTTCTGTAAAATCAGCACTAATTGCTGCCTCTTTCATTTGATTTTATGGGAGTTTTGTCTTTTTCTCATACTCAATCTAGCTAACAGTTTATCAATTTTGATGTTTTGCAGAACCAACTCATAATTTCATTGATTTTCTCTATTGTTTTGTTTTCTCTATATTATTTATCTATGATCTAATCTCTATTATTTCCTACCTTATACTAGCTTTGGGTTTAGTTACTCTTCTTTTCTAGTTTATTAAGGTGTAAAGTAAGGTTTTTTGCAGGGTTTTTTGTTGTTTTTCTTTTAGTATTTTGGGTTTTTTTTTTACATATTTATTGGAATATAATTGCTTTACAATGGTGTGTTAGTTTCTGATTTATAACAAAGTGAATCAGTTATACATATACATATGTTCCCATATCTCCTCATTCTTGAATCTCCCTCCCTTCCACCCACCCTATCCCACCCATTCAGGTGGTCACAAAGTGCCGAGCTGATCTCCCTGTGCTATGTGGCTGTTTCCCACTAGCTATCTATTTTAGGTTTGGTAGTGTATATATGTCCATACCACTCTCTCACTTTGTCACAGCTTACCCTTCCCCCTCCCCATATCATCAAGTCCGTTCTCTAGTAGGTCTGTGACTTTATTCCCATCTTACCCCTAGGTTCTACGTGACATATTTTTTCTTACATTCCATATATATGTGTTAGCATATGGTATCTGTCTTTCTCTTTCTGACTTACTTCACACTGTATAACAGACTATAGGTCCATCCAACTCACTACAAATAACTCAATTTCATTTCTTTTTATGGCCCAGTAATATTCCATTGTATATATGTGCCACATCTTCTTTATCCATTCATCCAATGATGGACACTTATGTTGTTTCCATCTCCTGTCTATTGTAAATAGAGCTGCAATGAAAATTTTGGTACATAACTGTTTATGAATTATGGTTTTCTTAGGGTATATGCCCAGTAATGGGATTGCTTGGTTATATAGTAGTTCTATTTGTAGTTTTTTAAGGAACCTCCATACTGTTCTCCATAGTGGCTGTATCAATTCATATTCCCACCAGCATTGCAAGAGTGTTCCCTTTTCTCCACACCCTCTCCAGCATTTATTGTTTCTAGACTTTTTGATGATGGCCATTCTGAACGGTGTGAGGTGATATCTCTTTGTAGTTTTACTTGCATTTCTCTAATGATTAATTATGTTGAGCATTCTTTCATGTGTTTGTTGACAGTCTGTATATCTTCTTTGGAAAAATGTCTATTTAACTCTTCTGCCCATTTTTGGATTGCGTTGTTTGTTTTTTTGCTTTGGAGCTGCAAGTGCTGCTT
The DNA here is from genome assembly GCF_937001465.1 of Orcinus orca. Lineage (NCBI taxonomy): Eukaryota > Metazoa > Chordata > Mammalia > Artiodactyla > Delphinidae > Orcinus > Orcinus orca. The sequence goes on from NC_064580.1 coordinate 77,245,424, forward strand.
GTTAATTTTGGAGATTAATCCTCTGCCAGTTGCTTCATTTGGAAATATTTTCTCCCATTCTGAGGGTTGTGTTTTGGTCTTGTTTATCATTTTCTTTGCTGTGCAAAAGCTTTGAGGTTTCATTAGGTCCCATTTGTTTATTTTTGGTTTATTTCCATTTCTCTAGGAGGTGAGTCAAAAAGGATCTTGCTGTGATTTATGATATAGTGTGTTCTGCCTATGTTTCCTCTAAGAGTTTGATAGTTTCTGGCCTCACATTTAGGTCTTTAATCCATTTTGAACTTATTTTTGTGTATGGTGTTAGGGAGTGTTCTAATCTCATAGTTTTACATGTATCTGTCCAGTTTTCCCAGCACCACTTATTGAAGAGGCTGTCCTTTCTCCACTGTACATTCCTGCCTCCTTTATCAAAGATAAGGTGATCATATGTGCATGGGATTATCTCTGGGCTTTCTCTCCTGTTCCATTGATCTATCTTTCTGTTTTTGTACCAGTACCATACTGTCTTGATTACTGTAGCTTTGTAGTGTTATCTGAAGTCAGGGAGCCTGATTCCTCCAGCTCCGTTTTTCTTTCTCAAGATTGCTTTGACTATTCGGGATCTTTTGTGTTTCCATACAAATTTTAAATTTTTTTGTTCTAGTTCTATGAAAAATGCCAGTGGTTGTTTGATAGGGATTGCATTGACTCTGTAAATTGCTTTGGGTAGTAGAGTCATTTTCACAATATTGATTCTTCCAATCCAAGAACATGGTATATCTCTCCACTTATTTGTATCACCTTTAATTTCTTTCATCAGTGTCTTATAATTTTCTGCATACAGGTCATTTGTCTCCTTAGGAAGGTTTATTCCTAGATATTTTATTCGTGTTTTTCCAATGGTAAATGGGAGTGTTTTCTTGATTTCACTTTCAGATTTTTCATCATTAGTGTGTAGAAATGTCAGAGATTTCTGTTCATTAATTTTGTCTCATGCTACTTTACCAAATTCATTGATTAGCTCTAGGAGTTTTCTGGTAGCATCTTTAGTATTCTCTGTGAATATTATTATGTCATCTGCAAACATTGACAGCGTTACTTCTTCTTTTCTGATTTGGATTCCTTTTATTTCATTGTTTTCTCTGATTGCTGTGGTTAAAACTTCCAAAACTATGTTGAATAAGACTGTTGAGAGTGGGCAACCTTGTCTTGTTCCTGATCTTAGTAGAAATGCTTTCAGTTTTTCACCATTGAGGACGATGTTGGCTGTGGGTTTGTCATATATGGCCATTATTATGTTGAGGAAAATTCCCTCTATGCCTGCTTTCTGCAGGGTTTTTAACATAAATAGGTGTTGAATTTTTCTCAACCTTTCCCTGCATCTATTGAGATGACCATATGGTTTTTCTCCTTCAATTTGTTAATATGGTGTATCACATTCATTGATTTGCATATATTGAAGAATCCTTGCATTCCTGGAATAAACCCCATTTGATCATGGTGTCTGATCCTTTTAATGTGCTGTTGGATTCTGTTTGCTAGTATTTTGGTGAGGATTTTTGCATCTATGTTCATCAGTGATATTGGCCTGTAGTTTTCTTTCTTTGTGACATCCTTGTCTGGTTGTGGTATCAGGGTGATGGTGGCCTTGTAGAATGAATTTGGGAGTGTTCCTCCCTCTGCTATATTTTGGAAGAGTTTGAGAAGGATAGGTGTTAACTCTTCTCTAAATGTTTGATAGAATTCACCTGTGAAGCCATCTGGTCCTGGGCTTTTGTTTGTTGGAAGATTTTTAATCACAGTTTTAATTTCAGTGCTTGTGATTGGTCTGTTCATATTTTCTATTTCTTCCTGATTCAGTCTTGGCAGGTTGTGCATTTCTTAGAATTGTCCATTTCTTCCAGATTGTCCATTTTATTGGCATAGAGTTGCTTGTAGTAATCTCTCTTGATCTTTCGTATTTCTGCCGTGTCAGTTGTTACTTCTCTGTTTCCATTTCTAATTTAATTGATTTGATTCTCCTCCCCTTTTTCTTGATGAGTCTGGCTAATGGTTTATCAATTTTGTTTATCTTCTGCAAGAACCAGCTTTTAGTTTTACTGATCTTTGCTATCGTTTCCTTCATTTCCATTTCATTTATTTCTGATCTGATCTTTATGATTTCTTTCCGTCTGCTAACTTTGGGTATTTTTGTTCTTCTTTCTCTATTTGCTTTAGATGCAAGGTTAGGTTGTTTATTAGAGATATCTCCTTTTTCATAAAGTAGGTTTGTATTGCTATGAACTTCCCTTTAGAACTGCTTTTGCTGCATCCCATAGGTTTTGGGTCATCATGTCTCCATTGTCATTTGTTTCTAGTTATTTTTTGATTTTCTCTTTGAATTCTTCAGTGATCACTTTGTTATTTTTTTTTACATCTTTATTGGAGTATAATTGCTTTACAATGGTGTGCTAGTTTCTACTCTATAACCAGGTGAGTCTGTTATACATATACATATGTTCCCATATCTCCTCCTTCTTGTGTCTCCCTCCTTCCCTCCCTCCCTATCCAATACCTCAAGGTGGTCACAAAGCACAGAGCTGATTTCCCTGTGCTATGTGCCTGCTTCCCACTAGCTATCTACCTTACGTTTGGTAGTGTATATATGCCCATGCCTCTCTCTCGCTTTCTCACAGCTCACACTTCTCCCTCCCCATATCCACAAGTCCATTCTCTAGTAGGTCTATGGCTTTATTCCTGTCTTACCCCTAGGTTCTTGATGACATTTTTTTCTCTTAATTTCCATATATATGTGTTAGCATACAATATTTGTCTTTCCCTTTCTGACTTACTTCACTCTGTATGTCAAACTCTAGGTCTATCCACTTCATTACAAATAGCTCAATCTCGTTTCTTTTTATGGCTGAGTAATACTCCATTGTATATATATGTCACATCTTCTTTATCTATTCATCCGATGATGGACACTTAGGTTGTTTCCAGCTCCGGGCTATTGTAAATAGAGCGGCAATGAACATTTTGGTACATGTGTCTATTTGAATTATGGTTTTATCAGGGTATATGCCCAGTAGTGGGATTGCTGGGTCATATGGTAGTTCTATTTGTAGTTTTTTAAGGAACTTCCATACTGTTCTCCATAGTGGCTGTACCAATTCACATTCCCACCAGCAGTGCAAGAGTGTTATCTTTTCTCCACACCCTCTCCAGGACTTATTGTTTCTAGATTTTTTGATGATGACCATTCTGAATGGTGTGAGGTGATATATCTTTGTAGTTTTATTTGCATTTCTCTAATGATTAATGATGTTGAGCATTCTTTTGTTGGCAGTCTGTATATCTTCTTTGGAGAAATGTCTATTTAGGTCTTCTTCCTATTTTTGGATTGGGTTGTTTGTTTTTTTGTTATTGAGCTGCATGAGCTGCTTATAAATTTTGGAGATAAATTCTTTGTCAGTTGTTTCATTTGGAAATATTTTCTCCCATTCTGAGGGTTGATTTTTGTCTTGTTTTTCGTTTCCTTTGCTGCGAAAAACTTTTGAAATTTCATTAGGTCCTATTTGTTTATTTTTGTTTTTATTTCCATTTCTCTAGGAGGTGGGTCAAAATGGATCTTGCTGTGATTTATGTCATAGAGTGTTCTGCCTGTGATTTCCTCTAAGAGTTTGATAACTTCTGGCCTTACATTTAGGTCTTTAATCCATTTTGAGCTTATTTTTGTGTATGGTGTTAGGGAGTGATGTAATCTCATACTTTTACATGTACCTGTCCAGTTTTCCCCGCACCACTTATTGAAGAGGCTGTTCTTTCTCCACTTCCCTGCCTCCTTTATCAAAGATAACGTAACCATATGTGCATGGGTTTATCTCTTGGCTTTCTATCCTGTTCCATTGATCTATCTTCCTGTTTTTGTTCCCGCACCATACTGTCTTGATTTCTGTAGCTTTGTAATATAGTCTGAAGTCAGTGAGCCTGATTCCTCCAGCTCCGTTTTTCGTTCTCAAGATTGCTTTGGCTATTCGGAGTCTTTTGTGTTTCCATACAAATTGTGAAATTATTTGCTTTATTCTGTGAAAAATGCCAGTGGTAGTTTGATAGCGATTGCTCTGAATCTGTAGATTGCTTTGGGTAGTAAAGTCATTTTCACAATATTGATTGTTCCAATCCAAGTACATGATATATTTCTCGATCTATCTGTATCATCTCTAATTTCTTTCATCAGTGTCTTATAATTTTCTGCATACAGGTCTTTTTTCTCCTTAGGTAGGTTTATTCCTAGATATTTTATTCTTTTTGTTGCAATGGTAAATGGGAGTATTTTCTTCATTTCACTTTCAGATTTCTCATCATTAGTGTATAGGAATGCCAGAGATTTCTGTGCATTAATTTTGTATCCTGCTACTTTACCAAATTCAATGATTAGATCTAGAAGTTTTCTGGTAGCATCTTTAGGATTCTCTATGTATAGGATCATGTCATCTGCAAACTGTGACAACTTTATTTCTTCTTTTCTGATTTGGATTCCTTTTATTTCCTTTTCTTCTCTGATTGCTGTGGCTATAACTTCCAAAACTATGTTGAATAAGAGTGTTGATTGTGGGCAACCTTGTGTTTTTCCTAATCTTAGTGGAAATGTCTTCAGTTTATCACCATTGAGGATGATGTTGGCTGTGGGTTTGTCATATATGGCCTTTATTATGTTGAGGAAAGTTCCCTGTATTCCTACTTTCTGCAGTGTTTTTATCAAAAATGGTGTTGAATTTTGTCGAAAGCTTTCTCTGCATCTATTGTGATGATTATATGTTTTTTCTCCTTCAATTTGTTAATATGGTGTATCACATTCATTGATTTGCACATATTGAAGAATCCTTGCATTCCTGGAGTAAAACCCACTTGATCCTGGTGTATGATCCTTTCAATGTGCTGTTGGATTCTGTTTGCTAGTATTTTGGTGAGGATTTTTGCATCTCTGTTCATCAGTGATATTGGCCTGAAGTTTTCTTTCTTAGTGACATTCTTGTCTGGTTTTGGTATCACGGTGATGGTGGCCTCGTGAAATGAGTTTGGGAGTGTTCCTCCCTCTGCTATATTTAGGAAGTGTTTGGGAAGGATAGGTGTTAGCTCTTCTCTAAGTGTTTGATAGAATTCGGCTGTGAAGCCATCTGGTCCGTGGCTTTAGTTTGTTGGAAGATTTTTAATCACAGTCTCCTATTTCAGCGCTTGTGATTAGTCTGTTCATATTCTCTATTTCTTCCTGGGTTAGTCCTGGCAGGTTGTGCATTTGTAAGAATTCCTCCATTTCTTCCCAGTTGTCTATTTTATTGGCATAGAGTTGCTTGTAGTAATCTCTCATGATCTTTTGTATTTCTGCAGTGTCAGTTGTTACTTCTCCTTTTTCATTTCTAATACTGTTGACTTGCATCTTCTCCCTTTTTATCTTGATGAGTCTGGCTAATGGTTTACGAATTTTATTTGTCTTCTCAAAGAACCAGCTTTTAGTTTTATTGATCTTTGCTATTGTTTCCTTCATTTCTTTTTCATTTATTTCTGATCTGTTATTTATGCTTTCTTTCCTTCTGCTAACTGTGGGGGTTTTTTGTTCTTCTTTCTCTAATTGCTTTAGGTGCAAGGTTAGGTTGTTTATTTGAGATGTTTCCTGTTTCTTAAGGTAGGATTGTATTGCTATAAACTTCCCTCTTAGAACTGCTTTTGCTGCTTCCCATAGGTTTTGGGTCATTATGTCTCCATTGTCATGTTTCTAGGAATTTTTTTGATTTCCTCTTTGATTTCATCAGTGATCACTTCCTTATTAAGTAGTGTATTGTTTAGCTTCCATGTGTTTGTATTTTTTAAGACCTTTTCCTGTAATTGATATCTAGTCTCATAGTGTTGTGATTGGAAAAGAAACTTGATACAATTTCAATTTTCTTAAATTTACCAAGGGTTGATTTATGACCCAATATATGATCTATCCTGGAGAATGTTCCATGAGCACTTGAGAAAAATGTGTATTCTGGTTTTTTTGGATGGAATGTCCTATAAATATTAATTAAGTCCATCTTGTTTAATGTATCATTTAAAGCTTATGTTTCCTTATTTATTTTCATTTTGGATGATCTGTCCATTGTTGGAAGTGGGGTGTTAAAGTCCCCTACTATGAATGTGTTACTGTCAATTTCTACTTTTATGGCTGTTAATATTTACCTTATGTACTGAGGTACTCCTATGTTGGGTGTATAATTATTTACCATTTTTATGTCTTCCTCTTGGATCGATCTGTTGATCATTATGTAGTGTCCTTCTTTGTCTCCTCTAATAGTCTTTATTTTAACGTCCCTTTTATCTGATATGAGAATTGCTACACCAGCTTTCTTTTGGTTTCCATTTGCATGGAATGTCTTTTTCCATCCCCTTACTTTCAATCTGTATGTGTCTCTAGGTCTGAAGTGGGTCTCTTGTAGACAGCATATATATGGGTCTTGTTGTTGTATCCATTCAGCCAGTCTGTGTCTTTTGGTGGGAGCATTTATTCTATTTACGTTTAAGGTAATTATCAATATGTATGTTCCTCTTCCTATTTTCTTAATTGTTTTGGTTTCATGATTGTAGGTCTTTTCCTTCTCTTGTGTTTCTTTCCTAGAGAAGTTCCTTTAGCTTTTGTTGTACAGCTAGTTTGGTGGTGCTGAACTCTCTCAGCTTTTGCTTGTCTGTATAGGCTTTAATTTCTCCATCAAATCTGAATGAGATCCTTGCTGGTTAGAGTAACCTTGGTTGTAGGTTTTTCTCCTTCATTACTTTAAATATGTCCTTCCAGTCCCTTCTGGGTTCAAGAGTTTCTGCTGAAAGATCAGCTGTTAACTTTATGGGGATTCCCTTGTGTGTTATTTGTTGTTTTCCCCTTGCTGCTTTTAATATGCTTTCTTTGTTTTTAATTTTTGAGTTTGATTAATATGTGCCTTGGCGTATTTCTCCTTGGATTTATCCTGTATGGGACTCTCTGTGCTTCCTGGACTTGATTAACTATTTCCTTTCCCATATTAGGAAAGTTTTCATCTATAATCTCTTCAAATATTTTCTCATTTCCTTTGTTTTCCTCTTCTTCTTCTGGGACCCCTATAGTTCGAATGCCGCTCTGTTTAATGTTGTCCCAGAGGTCTCTGAGACTGTCCTCAGTTCTTTTCATTCTTTTTTCTTTATTATGATCTACAGTTTTTATTTTCACTATTTTATCTTCCAAGTCACTTATCCGTTCTTCTGCCTCAGTCAATCTGCTATTGATACAATCTACAGTATTTTTAATTTCATTTCTTGTGTTGTTCATCATTGCTGGTTTCATCTTTAGTTCTTCTAGGTCCTTGTTAAATGTTTCTTGAATTTTCTCTATTCTATTTCCAAGATTTTGGATCATCTTTACTATCATTATTCTGAATTCCTTTTCAGGTAGACTGCCTATTTCCTCTTCATTTGTTAGGTCTGGTGGGTTTTTCTCTTGCTCCTTCATCTGCTGTGAGATTTTCTGTTTCTCATTTTGCTTATCTTACTGTGTGTGGGCTCTCCTTTTTGCAGGCTGCAGGTTCATAGTTCCTGTTCTTTTTGGTGTCTGTCCCCAGTGGCTAAAGCTGGTTCAGTGGATTGTGTAGGCTTCCTGGTGGAGTGGACTAGTGCCTGTGTTCTGGTGGATGAGGCTGGATCTTGTATTTCTGGTGGGCAGTTCCATGTCTGGTGGTGTGTTTTGGGGTGTCTGTGGACTTATTGTGCTTTTAGGCTGCCTCTCTGCTAATGGGTGGGGTTGTGTTCCTTTCTTGCTAGTTGTTTGGCATAGGGTGTCCAGCACTGTAGCTTGCTGGTCATTGAGTGAAGTTGGGTGCTGGTGTTGAGATGGAGATCTCTGGCAGATTTCCACCATTTGATATTATGTGGAGCTGGGAGGTCTCTTGTTGACCAGTGCCCTGAAGATGGCTCTCCCAACTCAGAGGCACAGCACTTATTCCTGGCTGCAGCACCAAGAGCCTTTCATCCACATGGCTCAGAATAAACGGGAGAAAAATTAGAATGAAAGAAAGAAAGAAAGAAAGAAGGAGGATAAAATAAAATAAAGTAAGATATTATTATTATATATATATAATATATATGATATATTATGATATAATTATATATGATAATTATTATAATATATTATATATAATATAATACATTATATTATATATATTATTAGTATATTTTACTAAAATAATAAATAATTATTAAGAAAATTAATTTTTAAGTAAAAAAAAGAAAAAAAGGACAGATAGAACCATAGGACTAAGGGTGATAGCAAAGCTATACAGATAAAATCTCACACAGAAGAATACACATACACACTCACATAAAGAGGAAAAGGGAAAAAAATAATAAATCTTGCTCTCAAAGTCCATCTCCTCAATTTGGGATGATTCATTTTCTATTCAGGTATTCCACAGATGCAGGGTACATGAAGTTGATTGTAGAGCTTTAATCTGCTGCTTCTGAGACTTCTGGGAGAGATTTCTCTTTCTCTTCTTTTTTCTCACAGCTCCCGGAGCTCAGCTTTGGATTTGGTCCTGCATCTGCAGGTTGGTCACTGGAGGGCGTCTGTTCTTCGCGCAGACAGGACGGGGTTAGAGGAGCAGCTGTTTTGGTGGCTCTGGCTCACTCAGTCCGGGGGGAGGGAGGGGTGCTGATGCGGGCGAGCCTGCGGCAGCAGAGGCCAGTGTGGTTTTGCACCAGCCTGAATATGCCATGCGTTCTACCGGGGAAGTTGTCCCTGGAACCCGGGACCCTGGCTGCACAGGCTCCCGGTAGGGGAGGTGTGGATAGTGACATGTGCTTGCACACAGGCTTCATGGTGGCGGCAGCAGCAGCCTTAGCGTCTCATGCCCGTCTCTGGGGTCCACGCTGTTTGCCGCGGCTCACTCCCATCTCTCTTGCTCCTTTAAGCAGCACTCTTAATCCTCTCTCCTTGCACACCAGGAAACAAAGAGGGAAGAAAAAGTCTCTTGCCTCTTCGGCAGGTCCAGACATTTCCCCGGACTTCTTCCCGGCTAGCCGTGGTGCACTAATCCCCTGCAGGCTGTGTTCATGCCGCCAACCCCATTCCTCTCCCTGCACTCCAACCGAAGCCCCAGCCTCAGCTCCCAGCCCCCACTCTCCCCGGCGGGTGAGCAGACAAGCCTCTCGCGCTGGTGAGTGCCTGTCGGCACCGATCCTTTGTGCGGGAATCTCTCCGCTTTGCCCTCCGCACCCCTGTTGCTGTGCTCTCCTCCATGGCTCCAAAGCTTCCCCCTTCTGCCACCCAGTCTCAGCCCACGAAGGGGATTCCTAGTGTGTGAAAACCTTTCCTCCTTCACAGCTCCCTCCCACTGGTGCAGGTCCTGTCCCTATCCTTTTGTCTCTGTTTCTTCTTTTTTCTTTTGCCCTACCCAGGTACGTGGGGAGTTTCTTGCCTTTTGGGAGGTCTGAGGTCTTCTGCCAGTGTTCAGTAGGTGTTCTGTAGGAGTTGATCCACGTGTAGATGTATTTCTGGTGTATCTGTGGGGAGGAAGGTGATTGCGTCTTACTCTTCCACCATCTTCCCCCTCTCCTATAGCTCGGTTTTTGACTTGCAATTTTTCTTCCTTTTAAGTGTAAACCTTTACAGTTATTGATTCCCCATGTCATATCATGGCTTTCTTTGCATTCCAGAAGACTCTGTATGAGTCATGTTTTCATTCTCACTTGTCTCTAGATGTTTTCTAATTTCCCTTATGATATATTCTTTGACTCATTTGTTAAGTGTATGTACTTTCATTTCCATATATGTGTGGACATATCACTTTTCCTTCTGTTGTTGATTTATAGTTTCATTCCACTGTGAAAAGACTTTGCATGTTTTCAGCCTTTTTAAATTTATTAAGACTTGTTTCATGTCCTAACATATGCTTTATCCTAGATAATGTCCCATGCTTACTTGTGAAAAATATATCTTCTGAGTTTTGGGGGAATAGAAATTTTTATATATGTTTGCTAAGTCCATTTGGTCTATAATGTTGTTCTTCTTTCATGTACTTACTGATCGTCTGTCTGGTTTATTTTATCCATTATTGAAAGTGGGAAGTCAAATCCTCCTACTATTACTGTAGAACTATTTCTTCCTACTCTTCCCCCCTTGTTCTCCTCCCTTTCTTCTTCTTCTTCTTCTTCTTCTTCTTCTTCTTCTTCTTCCTCTTTCCTCCTCCTCCTCCTCCTCCTCCTCCTCCTCCTCCTCCTCCTCCTCCTTCTTCTTCTTCTTCTTCTTCTTCTTCTTCTTCTTCTTCTTCTTCTTCTTCTTCTTCTTCTTCTTCTTCTTCTTCTCCTTCTCCTTCTCCTTCTCCTTCTCCTTCTCCTTCTCCTTCTCTTCTCCTTCTCCTTCTCCTTCTCCTTCTCCTTCTCCTTCTCCTTCTCCTTCTCCTTCTCCTTCTCCTTCTCCTTCTCCTTCTCCTTCTCCTTCTCCTTCTCCTTCTCCTTCTTCTTCTTCTTCTTCTTCTTCTTCTTCTTCTTCTTCTTCTTCTTCTTCTTCTTCTTCTTCTTCTTCTTCTTCTTTTTCCCCCAAAATGCATATATTGACCCACTTGATGTTGTCTCAGAGGTCCCTTAGACTCTGTTGAATTTTCTTCATTCTTTTCATTCAGACATGATAATTTCAAAACACTTGTCTTCAAGTTCACTTATTCTTTCTTCTGCTTGCTTGAGTCTCCAATGGAAAATTCTAGTGAGTTTTTGAATTCAGTCATCTCATTTTTCAGCACCAGAATTTCTATTTTTTCTTCTTTATAATTTATTTCATTTGTTGACCTTCTAATTTTGTTCATTTATCTTTTTCCTGATTTTTTTTAGTTCTTTGCCTGTTTTTCTTTTCACTCTTTGAGAATATATGTCAGTCACTTAAATGTCTTTTTCTTGTAACACAGATGCCTGTGTTTCTACAGGGATGGTTTTGGAGGTTTACTTTGTTCTTTTGAGTGAAATTCATTTTCTTATTTATCTGTATGCTTTGTGGTCTCTTGTTGAAAACTGGCCATTTGAAATAACAGATACCTTTCCCAGTCCTTGCAGATTGACTCCATGCATAGGAAGACTATTGTTATTTAATCACTAATTATGTTCTATATTTGGGATAAGCCCATCTTGAAGGCTTGAGTTCTTCTCAGACCTCTACTGGGTTTGTCTGTTTCCTGGGCCTGTGTGTGTGTATGTGTGTTTGTGTGTGTGTGTGTGTTGATTCTCTGTATACATGGCTGCTTTTAAATGCCTTAACTTCCTTAAGATTCTCAGCCCTGATGCCTTTCAGAGCCTTAGCTATTCTATTGGAGTAATCAGTAATCTATTGTAGTACCAATAATCTCTTTTCCCAGTTGTCTATGCATCTGTAATCCCCCAACAGCTTTCATGAACCATGTACAGTACTTCCCATGGCTTTTCCTAGCCTGAAATCTGAGATGAAACACTTTTGACTGTCTGAGCTCTGAATTAGGTAACACAGAAGATAATCCCTTTGGCAACAACTGAGACAGGTTGAATTGCTGCATATTAGCTCTGCTCTTCTCTCTCTGGTTCAAGGAAAGGAACTGGGGCTGGGCCACTGCTTTATCCAATCCATGCCATGCTTTTCTAGGAGGGGGTGGGGCCAGAGAAAGTAAAAAAAAATTCACAAAATTGCCTACATCTTTTTCTTGACTGAGCAGGTATTTGGCTGCTGTGGATCTTTGACTGATTTCCAGAACAGCTACAAAGTTATTTTCACCAGTCTCTATTTGTTTATTTAATATTTTTGTGACAGAATAAGATCCTAGAGCTTCCTAGTCTACCATCTTGCTGACATCACTCCCTAGTAATGTAGCATTGAAAAAAAAGATAAAAACTACATGAAAATCACCTTGACTTGCCTGTATATTTAAAAGATAAAGCTGAATTTGCTCTGCCCTTTATTTATATCCAGAAGCACAATAGTGAAATTATATGTAATTACAAATGGAAAAGATCTTGAAAATCTAATATATCCCTATCACCCTACATAAGTGGCAGTTGACACCCTCTATTGTTAAATGACAAATAGTGGCTAAAGGATTTTTTTCATATAACTGGGGTTATTAAAAGTTTGGAAACCAGTCATACTTGACTTTCCATTTCATTATAAAACTAAAAGTTCACTATTCTACACTCAGTATTATTGATAGAATTAAACATCAAGCCACTATTTTCTACTTTTATTGATACAGAATTTCATCATATGTATAAAAGTTTAAGTATTTACTCTGTGCTGTGTGTGTATAACTGATGGGAATCATGTTTCCCTTTTAGAAAGGCCAAAGGAATGCAACTCAATACTTGTTAAAGTTCACTGTAAGAAGTTGAAAAAGGATAGATTCTACTGAAATTTCAAATTGCTTAGATAATTTATTGATGCCTTCCATAGACCACAAAAAATTACAGACAACACACAGTTCACAAAAGTTTAGGCCCACCTGTCTAATGAATGTATACATACTCTCAAAAAACTGATACTTGTATTCAAAAAAGGTAAGTGTAGCTTTCATTTTAAGAAAGGGTATCTAGGCATTGAATTCTACTCTTATGCTTGTAAAAATATGCATATTTCTATACCTAAGAATAACTGTAGCCACCTCTTTATATGACTCGAGAGTGGAGAAGACTATATCACCTCCTATAAGCTAAACAGACAGCATCAGGAATTATTATATTTGGGAAAACTTGATCAAATATACAAACAAATCCATGTAAAAATAACTATGCTTTCTCAAATTTCCATTAATGCCTAAACTATATTGGAGTGATAAATTCATGAGAAGCAGTGGTCAAAGAGTGATACTGATATAGAGAATTCATGTCGTTCATTACAGAAATATTAAAAGTTGTCTAGAAGATTTTATACAAAATAATGCAATACTATACAAAATTATATCTAGTAAGTAAAAAGTCATGAAGGTTTGTTACTATGAAAATCAAACCTGACTTCACAAAAATTTCATCTGAATTAAAAGTTAAATCATATAAATATATAGACAGAGAGACAGGTAATACTCTCAGCTCTTATAATAGTAATTTTCTTATAATAAATTCAAACTAGTAAGAGATTTTCTTTCTAGCATACTGAAGTCTATGCTTTTTTCTTCTATTTCAGTTTTTGAGACTTTTTATTGTATCTTAGTGGTGTAAATTGTGTTGCATTTACTTGGTTCCTTGTATCAAAATGCATGGGATTAAGAAACTAGGTTTGGTCCAAAAAGAATACATTTCATAAGGAAAAAATCTAAAATACATAAAATATATTAATTAAATCACCTTCTTCTCTCCCATTATTATGCCAGCATTTTCCTGGCTTTACCAAGAACCCCTGAAATTGGGAAATTCTATCTTAAGACCTGAAAGAGAGATGAATTGGGCTGCGTTTTAGCACTGTAGAGTGATCACCATGAAATTAGCCTTACGATAGCTTAAGTGTCTATACCAATTTAAATAGGCAACTAGGAAAATATAAACTCAGTTCATATTTTTTTGATATAGAAAATTTCATAATACAGACTACAAAATTAAATGCTTACAAACATATCCTAATAATTAAATGTTTAACTTTATTTAATGATATAATTATATTTCCAAATATACTATTTTTAATTTTTAATGGGAAAAAGCACTTTATGCATACCAAAACATGTATAGTATACTAGTTAAAACCACTAGATTTGCAGTCAGACAGCTCTGAGTTCAAATCCCAGATCTGTTATTTACAAGTTATGTGACCTTGACCCTGTTACTTTACATCTCTAAACATCTGTTTCCTCATGTGAAAAATGGGAATAATTTTAGTATCAACTTCATAGGGTACAAAATAATAAAAGTTAATGCACTTAATGCCTTGCCTGGCACATATTATTATTTTGTTTGTATTATTTTTGTAATTAGTATTATTGTTATTACTAACATTATCCCCCTTATTGGCATTTTCCTTGTAAAGATCTTGAGAAAATAACTAGTGCTAAAGTACAGTTTTTGAAAATTATGACTTTCATACAAATATAATAGTAACTTGTCAAAGAATTTTGTGTGATTCATTAATTAATGAGGTAACCCATAAGACGTTAAAATTGCTTCAAAGAATCTTCGAAGAAAAGACATAAAAACAATTAGGAATGCTGAAAAAAATTGGTTATAGATACAAAAGCAGTTAATAACCTATAGGGAATAAAATGTAATATTTGGGTGGGGTCATCATTCGGGGTTAGAAATTAATTCTATCTTTATCAAGCAAAATTTATTTTATTGTTATGTATAGGAATCACAAGAAAACTCAGTTTTCTACAGCTTAACTTCTACACCTATAGAGTTGTAAAATAGCCTTGTCAGTTAGAAAGTCAAAGATGCACACTCTGTGGAATCAGATAATCCTCATTTCCATGTCTTAGACAATACTCCTGACACTATTTTCTGGTAAAACATTGATGGCCTACCCAGTACCTTAGAAGTCTCATCCAATTAATTAAGATAATCATTTAAATTAAAGGTTTCTAAAATACATAAACTTGTGTTGGCTGAGTCAGGGATTATTATTTTTATAATGTTGATGAGAACATTGAGGCAAAGAAGTCAAGCAAATTGTCTGTAATTACTCTAAGTGGAGGAATAAGTCCATGACTAATTCCCTTTACTTCAGTCTCCTTTTTATTTCCACTAGAATATATATATATATATATATATATATATATATATATATATATATATATACTTATATCCAAAGTAAGGAGAAATAGAAAAGCAAAAGAGAAACAAAAGGGGAGAAATGGGGTGCTGTTTTAATTTGAAGGTGAGGTAGTGGCTAACTTTTTCTTTAATAACTGATCCTCTGTGTCTTTACAGATAACAACCAAGGTGCCATGTTTTTTCTTCAGAAGATTCTACATTCCCCAAACCTCTCTAGTTAATAAACCAGTGTCCAGATAATATTAACAGCCAGATTTTTGAGCATTCATTATCATGCACATGCAGAAAAATCCTGGGTTTTGGATGCAAATCTATAAGGGAATCCTTCCGCAAGCCCTGGTTCACAATTCATATATGTGTGTACTGTGTTAGCTGAGCGCAGCATCAATTAACAATAGCAATTGTGTTAAAGATTCAGATTAGCTAAAGCATACAGCTGTGGATTTTCTGGTTCTGCTTTTTAATATAACATCAGAATTTAAGGTGAAACCCAACAGTATATGGTGGATATTGAGGATATCTTAATTATTGTTGATTTCATATATTATTAAAAAATATTACTGGATGTGAGACCAAGTTCAAATGGAAGCTGGGATCAGATAATTTAGATTATGATTAAAGAGAGAGAAACAGAAATAAGATGAGTAATACAATTGTAAGGAAATTAGTAGATGATAATAAATGAAATTTTGTAAAATAAATGTTTTTCATTGGGCTTTACAAATAGGCCAATATAAAATCGGAGATAATTTCTACATATAATTATATAAGTTTTTCTTATTGTTCACCCCTTTTAGATATTAGTATTCTATACTGGCTTCAAATTTTAGGAAAGAATTCCTGGAGAAGATTTTAATTAATATTGCTTATTGAATTCTCTTTCATTTTGCTTACAGAATAGGCTTGGGGATAAGGAGTTAACTTCAAGTTAAAATGGAAAAACATCCCAGGGTCCTCTGAAGATAAATAAGAACTCTCATAGAGGGAAAAGAATACAACTGTGGTCTTTGTAACTACAAAGAGTGTTAAAACCAGGGTACTATAGTTTATAAAACAAAAAGGCAATTATATTCAGAATTACTTAACATGTGAGCTCTCATATAAACAAGATCAGGCATCTCAGATATAACTTGGATAAACAAAGAATAAGAAAAACCCATTCCAGCTAGCATACTAAATGACAGAGGAGGCATTTTCCACATAATGTTAAGATGCCAATATGTGAAATTTCCTCATACAGATTCTGAGTACTGATCAAAGAAATGTGTGGTATTTTTAAAAGGAAATTCATTGTCACTATGCTTTGAGTGACATCTGGTGGCTGAAGAGAATTCTGTCATTTAGTTATCCTTAACGTTTATTAATAAGACTACACTTAGTATGTATAAGGTATTTTTAATTTCTTATATTAGATAAGAGTACATTTTATTAATGTCTATTAATTTTAACACTGTTGAACTTTCTTCTCAATTGTCTTCCTAAACTTCTTAAGGTATGATCCAAAAAATGATTCATGGTCAACTGTGGCACCTCTGAGCGTTCCTCGAGATGCTGTTGCTGTATGTCCCCTTGGAGACAAACTCTATGTAGTTGGAGGATATGATGGACATACTTACTTGAACACTGTTGAGTCATATGATACACAGAAAGATGAATGGAAAGAGGTACTCTCATTTAAAGTATTCAAATTGATATATTTCACGTTTTAATTTAAAAATTAAAATATGTGTTTGGAATTAATCCCATTCTCTTCCTCTCTAGGGCTGAACCAAATTCTTTAATGAAATTTATAGCATGTGCTTTATTTAGCTATAGAGAATTATTAACTGAGCTGTTTTATCATTAGCAGGATCCATCAGTACTCATATAAAGTGGAGACAAGACATTCTCTTAACGATGGACTCATTCCTTTTACAGAAAAGTGAATCAGATTCAATAATCCAAGAGCTTTACTCTCTGACCAACTTTCTATGTATGTATTATGACTTGAGAAGCAAAGAATAATGTCCTCACCCACAAATGTCTGCCATTTCTTATTGGCTGGTGCCCAGGAGGAAAATCTTTCAGTCCCCTCCTTATAGAGGTTCTACAAATTACAACACTCCTAACTACTGATCAGTCATTCAAGGGACTTGGTGCACAGTAAGAGACTGGAATTAAACTCTCTCAAGAGTGCTGGGCATCTAACAGAAGAAATTCTAAGGAAAGTACAAGAAGGGGCACTGAAAGGACATCTTGGTGGTGTTAAAGGAAACTTGATGCTTCTGACAGCTTTGCAGTTATAGCTCTGTATTTATTCCAAAATGCCTAATGGTGTTTTGTTGATTAAATGATGGATTAATAAAATATGAAGTATGATTAACTCTTCACCATTTCCACAAACAAGCAAACCTTGTATTTGGTATCAAACGTCACCTTTCCTTACATTAACTTCATGGTGCTCTGTTTTCTACATAGTAAGCTGGTTACTGTTCTAAATAAGTTATGTGTAATATACTGACACCTGATAATGGGATTCTAGCTCTTTCCTCCAACAATATGATTCATGAAGACCCTCAGAAATATTCAAGTTCTGCCATGTAGGTAGCTCTTTACAATGGTTAGGACAGCTAGAAATGGAGGAAAATATTTAGAAAACAAAGATGTAGGTCAAATACAAGAATCAAAATATTTGTGATTTACTTTTCAGAAAATTATAGACTAGTAGTTAAGAGACCTAGACTCTATTCCAGGCATTTCACTGTTTCATTGTGTGACCTTGAAAATGGTGAAAGAGAACTAATAGATAATGAGATTATAACTACTATATGCCTAATTATTTTCATTCATTATCTTCCTTAACCCTAACAAAAGCTCATTGAAGAATGAGTATTATTAGCTGTAATTTTTAAAGTGAGAAAATTATCAGAGAGGTGAAATTTACCCAAGATCACCTGTTCTTCAAACTCAGGCCTACTTCATTTTAAAGACTATGCTCTTTCTACATTGGACTATTATTTGGGCTGCATTTCCCCATATCTTTATACAAGATGAAGGTTGGGCCAGAATAGGTAAGGACTTTTTCAACTCTAATATATTATGCTAAATGCAGAGTTCATTCAAACAGCATTTCTTTCCTTGTTTTTGTTTTCTGTGTTAGGAAGTTCCTGTTAACATTGGAAGAGCTGGTGCATGTGTTGTGGTGGTGAAGCTACCATAAAGCTATCTTTATCAAAGGGAAGGAAACTGGATAATTTCAAGAAGTGGAGTAGGAAGAGGAGAGGAAGAAGAAATATGTTCTTTCCTTCAATTAGTAATCAAACATGAAAATTCTTGTGTCATTTTAATATGTAGATATAAATGCTCTCATTTGTGAAGCCAAAGCAAGTTTTCAAACACTAATTACATATAGGTGTTTAGTGTATATGTTGTTGCAGCTAATAATATAAATGAAAATCCAGTAGTCTATGTTTAGTCTCATCACTTTAAAATGTTAAAATGTTTAAGGGAAATTGATAGTGACCAAAGTATAAAAAGTTACAAAAGCATCAGTAATTTTGAGTCTGATAAGTTAAAAACATTTTCTATTTCAAAAAAAATTAAGTACCCTATCATTTGGAACGTAACTAATATAAAAGAGAACATCTAAAGCTTAAATTATAAGGTTTGATTTTCAGTAAGACATCATTCTTTTATCTAAACAATATCCTAAATAGCTAAATAATATCTCACATTTACCAAGAAGAAAGATTTTACTGTGGTGAGATTAAAAAAAAAAGAAAAAGCTCATTGACATAATTTGTTATGCTGATCACAGTAGGTTAAAATTTTCAGACTTACTCTTTTACAGTACCATTTTCCAAAGCACACATATAGATTTGGTATTCCTTAACATGTTGTCTTGTTAGGCAACATTTACTTTACCAGTAAAATATTATTGTAATTCCATATACACAATCTATACAATAAAATGGTGAATATTTATCATATTGATACAAACTGTGACCTCAGCTTTCGAGTGTCAGGGCCTCACTTGTATAGACAGTAACATTCTCCTCAAACATTTCTATGAACTCTTAAAACACCTGCCATTAAGTTAAACCAGTTTTCAAAAACAAAGCAATTTTTCAACAGCAGTAAAATTGAGATGTTCTACAATATTAACACATGGAAACACCAAAATGTTCAACATCCGTGGTTAATTCTATAATTATCTTTTATGTACCAGTACATGATTTTCTGTCAATTTTATATTCATCCAGTAGAGAATATTAAGGATATATGCACTACAAATGTTTTTAAATTAAAAAACAACAAAAAAGACTAGCTGGGTAATATTTTACCTTTAAATTCTCACTTCCATGTCCAATTATTTAAAAAAAAGTGGGGGAGGTTGGCCAAAAAGTTCATTTGGGTTTTTCCATAAGATGTTATGGAAAAACCCAAATGAACTTTTTGGCCAACCCAATATTTAAGATAAAATGTTGGAAAACCTTCTTTATGAAAGTAACTTTTCAATTAAATTATGATTTTAGAATTTCTGCAATATGTCCTTTTAAATGGGCTTTGTATTGTAGTATGTGAAACCAACAAATAAAATCCAGAGATGCTTATAAAATGTACTACTACTTTTAAGTTTTTAAAAAAAGAGCAACATAGGTTGTACAAAGATATGTGTACTTTAACAAACTGAATTTAAATAAAATCTATTTCCTCTGGTTATAAAGTGTGGCTTTAGATTATGTCAAGTGCAGCTTGAATTGACCTTTTGATATTTATTTTTCCAATAGCTAAAGTATTTAAATAAAAAAATAAAATTCCCCTACTTTGTTTCTTATTCCTGCCATTGTCTTTAATTCTAAATAAAGGGTTATAGACATCTTCAGTTCTAGGGGTAGAGATGGAAACATAGAGATGTTGTAAAAAATAATAAACACACACCCAGAGAGTTCTGTTGGATCTTTAAATTCATACTTTATCTAAGTCAATGCAGAAGTAGAGTTACTTAAACTTTTATCTCCAGAGCAAAGCTTGGCCTGTCAAGTTAAATTGGAGTGTGAGCCAGTGGGAAAAAGAAAGATCAAAGGACCTACCACAGCTCAGCTTGCCAATGCTCCAGTCACAGCTAGATGGCACCAATAGGGAAATCATGTCCAGAGTCATGCTTGGTCAGGCAAACAGAGAAAGAATACCATCTTCTTGATGGTCCAGTTAGGCTTGCTTCATTTTGATCAGACATTGACTAGTAGGAGAGGTATGTATATGTTGCCCAGGGCTGCATTTGAAAATCATGCTCGCAAGCAAAAAAATAAAAATGTGGGGCTACATCAAACTTAAAAGTTTCTGTACAGTGAAAGAAACCATCAGCAAAATGAAAATAAACTATGGAAGGGGAAAAAATATTTGCAAACCATACATATGTCTAATAAGGGGGTAATATCCAAAATATATAAAGAACTCATACAACTAAGTAGCAAAAAACAAGCAACTCAATTAAAAAATGGGCAAAGAACCTGAATAGACATATTTTCAAAGAAGATATATGAAAGGCCAACAGGTACATGAAAAGATGCTCAACATCACTAGTCATTGGGGGAACGTAAATTAAAACCACCATGAGATATCACCTCATGCCTATTAGAATGACCATCATCAAAAATACAAATGCTAGATGTGGAGAAAAAGGAACTCTTGTGCACTGCTGGTGGGAATGCAAATTGGTGCAGCCACTATGGAAAACAGTTTAGCAGTTCCTCAAAAAATTAAAGGCAGAACTACTATATGATCCAGCAATACCACTTTTGGGACTATATTCAAAGGAAATGAAAACACTTACTTGAAAAGATATCTGCTGCCCAATTTTTAATTGGGTTGTTTGTTTTTTTGATATTGAGCTCCATGAGCTGTTTGCATATTTTAGAGACCTAAATAGACATTTCACAAAAGAAGACATACAGATGGCCAAGAGGCACATGGAAAGATGCTCAACATCACTAATTATTAGACAAATGCAAATCAAAACTACAGTGAGGTATCACCTCACACCGGTCAGAATGGCCATTACCAAAAAATCTGGAAACAATACATGCTGGAGAGGGTGTGGTGAAAATGGAATCCTCCTGCACTGTTGGTGGGAATGTAAATTGATACAACCACTATGGAGAACAGTATGGAGTTTCCTTAAAAACTAAAAATATGGCCCAGCAATCCCACTACTAGGCATATACCCAGAGAAAACCATAATTCAAAAAGAGACATGTACCACAATGTTCATTGCAGCACTATTTACAATAGACAGGACATGATAGCAACCTAAGTGTCCATCGACAGATGAATGGATAAAGAAGATGTGGCACATACATACAATGGAATATTACTCAGCCATAAAAAGAAATGAAATTGAGTTATTTGTAGTGAGGTGGATGGACCTAGAATCTGTCATACAGAATGAAGTAAGTCAGAAAGAGAAAAACAAATACCATATGCTAACACATATATATGGAAGTTTTTTTTAAAAATGGTACTGATGAAACTAGAGGCAGGGTAGGAATAAAGACGAAGGCATAGAGAATGGACTTGAGGACACGAGGAGGGAGGAGGAAACTGGGGTGAAGTGAGAGTAGCATCGACATATATACACTACAAAATGTAAAATAGATAGCTAGTCAGAAGCAGCAGCATAGCACAAGGAGATCAGCTCGGTGCTTTGCGACAACATACAGGGGTGGGATAAGGTGGGTAGGAGGGAGGCTCAAGAGGGAGAGGATATGGAGATATATGTATATATGTAGCTGATTCACTCTGTTATACAGTAGAAACTAACACAACATTATCAAACAAATATACTTCAATAAAGATGTATAAAAAAAAGAAAGAAAAGATATCTGCATTCCCATGTCCATAGCAGCATTATTTACAATAGCCAAGACATGGAAACAGAATGAGTGTCCTTTGATGGATGAATGGTTAAAGACCTTGTGGTATATCTATCTTTCTCTCTCTCTCTCTCTATCTATCTATGTATCTATTTATCTATCTATCTACCTATCTATCTATACTATGGAATATTATTTTGCCATTCAAAATGAGGAAATCCTACTATTTCAATAGCATGGATGGATCTAGAGGGCATTATGCTAAGTGAAGTAAGTCAGAAAAAGACAAATACTTTATGATCTCACTTATATGTGGAATCTAAAAGAGAGAGAGAGAGAGAGAGAGAGAAACCAAACTCATAGAAAAAGAGATCAGACCTGCTTACTAAAGGCGGAGTGTGGGGGAAAGGGAAATTGGAGGAAGGTAGTCAAAATGTACAACTTTCCAGTTATAAGATAAAGAAGTACTAAGAATATAATGTACAACAATGATAACAGTTAACACTTTTTTATATGATACATAAGAAAGTTTTTAAGAGAATAAATCCTAAGAGTTCTCATCATAAGGAGATTTTTTTCTTTTCTTCTTTCTTTTCCCTTTATTGTATCTATATGAAATGATGGATGTTAGTTGAGCCTATTGTGATAATCGCTTCACAATACATGTAAATCAAGCCATCATGCTGTATGCCTTAAACTTATACAGTGATGCATTTTTTATGTGTCAAAAAAAACTGGAAAAAAATTGTGCTTGGGCCACTATGGCTTAGCTGGGCTGCCAAAATCTGAGCAGAGTTGAGCAGTCAGAATGGAGAGCTGCAGAGGCTCAGAGTACTAAAACATAACTGTGCTTGCTTCAGTCAAATCTAGTTTGGAAAAGGAGTTATAGGGTCAGGACCCTTGCTACCATAGCATAGTGGAGATGACCTATCAGTTTGGTTTAAGCTAACAAAGATAAGAAAGGGAGTTATTAATTTATATACTCTTTCAACAAGTGTAAGGGCTGATACATTTAGACATTATACTCAGATTGGAAAGAAAATATTGGTTCTTGATTGTTCTGTAATCACTATGACCTTGCTTTCAGGGTCTCCCTGCTCTGCAGCCCACAACATATATTATGATGTCTCTCCAGACAACACCATCAGCTACTTTCCCAGTATTTCCATAAGGCATGAAGGAACTTCTAGATACTTTCTATACTACACAGGACCTTAGAGTAGACTCTGGGGCACTAAACTCAGTTTCTCTCTCTGCCTAACTCTACCATACATTAACTTGACTCAGGTGTGGTTGCTGCCACATTTTGATATGGAGGGAACACTGAAAGGAAGTCTCCTCCTATAGTCCCAAATGGAATAGAGAACAAAAACTCCTCTGATTTTAGATTTTGTCTTAAGCTCTCCAACAAGATTCCCACCTCAAGATCTTATTCCGGGAAAAGAAAAAAGACCATAATACATATATTTCTTTAGGTGTCATTTTTCTCTTACCATAGTCACCTGAGGAAGAGGGACAGGTTTTTCAGTTACTTTTCCCCTTTGTAATGGACTTCTTTTACATCATATACCACTTGCTAGAGACACTAAGCCCCAACTGAACAATGGAAGGAGTATCTCCTCTCTAGTCTGTGGAAGACACCACATAAACTTCATATTTCATCAACCTGCCTCTCCTTATGTAAAGGAAACATTTTAAAAAATCTATAGAATACTTTTCCTCTCTTGACAATACTTGTTTTTCAAGATTATTGCCTACTACAGACTAGGGAAAAAGTCCTATTTGACATGCTTAAAGTTTAATATTGGTATCCACTTTCTTTGCCTTCCTGTTGTAATCCTAATCCCCTCCCTTACACAGACACAGACACACATACACACTCAGATTATACACAAACAATGGGTGAAATGAACATATCTAGCAAAATACTGGACTCTCACACATGAGTAAACATTAAAAGGAAAAAAACACATTAATAGTCTTCGAAAATAATATCCCCGCATCACAAATATTTATTAAGGATCTACTGTGTCTTAGGCCCTAGTGATATATGCAAAAATTAGGGCTAAGTTTGTGAAATCTCTACCAAATCCAGGTCTGTGTAATTTAGATGATATTTCAAGTAATGGAGAATCAGTATTTGGTGGCCTCTTTTCTACAAAGGCCAGCTGAATTTTCCCAATTCACATTTCATCTAAGGTCATGGAGACCCTCATACAAACAGCCTGATTCCATAAGCTTTAGTATTTATGTGAGTGGTTAAATAATACTATCTGGATCATAATTAACTAGACCTTGCTAGAATTGGAACACATAGAGGTTCTGGTCATCAGAGAACAACTAGTCTTATTTAAAAATAGGTCTGAAAACACGAAAATACCTTCACAAGAGCAAATACTCTAGGTGAGGCAATCACAGCACCTGGGTGAACCACAGAAATAAGAAATAAGAAAGGACACATTGAGGAGTGTAAGAAAGACAGATTCACACTACCTCATTACCCCTCTCCTAAGCTAAGGCAGCTCAGTGTGGAGAAAGACACCTTCCCCATGGGAGGGGAGTAAAATGAGTACCCAACTTTACCCCAAACCCCAGAGAGAACCCATCCCAGCACCAAGCCAATTCCCACAGCTGTATGTTGCTTCTTGCAGGCTCCTGCAAACCCAGACCCCCACTCACCCTGGTACCTTTTGGCTCCAGTGACCGCAGGCAGCTCTGGCAGTCCCAAATGCCGTCCTTGGCGCCAAACTCCCAGCAGGCTCCCATGAAGCCAGACCCCAGCTGACCCCAGTGCCTGCCTACTCCAGCAGCCTCAGGCAGCTTCCATGACAGGACTCCTGGAGGACTCCTAGGAACCATGGTCCCTGCTCACTTTCTCACTTGTCAACTCTAACAGCTCCACGTAGATCCCTTGGCACCAGGATCCCCAAAGGCTCCCAGGAACCCAGGCCACCATTTCACCCTGGTGCCTACTGGCTCCAGTGGCCCCAAGTGTCACTTTTGGCATAAAATTCCTAATGGGCTCCTGTGAAGCCAGACCCAAGTTCACTCTGGCACATGCCTACTCCAGCATCTCAAGCAACTTCCATGCCAGGGCTCCAGCAGGTTACCACACATTTAGGCTTCCAGTTCACCCTAGCACTTGCCTACTCCAGTGGTCCCAGGCACCTCTCACAGTTCCAGGTGGTTTCTATAGGATGGCTCCCAACAGGCTCCTGGGAACCCAGGCCCCCATCACACCCATGCACCTGACAGCTCTGGGGGCTCCAAGCTGCTCCTGTGACCCTTGGTGGCTCCTGTGATTCCAGGCTCCCTGTGGGCTCTGAGGAAGCCAGGCCCCAGCTCACCCTGGCACCTGCTAGCTCTAGTGGCACCAGGTATCATTTATGGTACCAGGCACAAAGTGGGCTCCTGTGAATACAGGTCCCCCCATCTAACCCTGGCACCTGGCAGCTCCTGTGACCCCAGGTGGGTCCCAAGGCACTGGGTAGCATCTGTGGTACCAGGCTTCCAGTAGGCTCCCAGTTCATCTGACATCGGCTGACTCTAGTGGTCCCAGGCAGCTGCTGACTCTAGTGGCCTCAGGTGGCTTCCACAGCACCAGGATTCCAGCAGATTTCCAGGAAGTCAAGTTCCCATCTCACATTGGTGCCTGCTACTCCAGCAGTCGCAGACAACATCCATGACTTCAGGCAGCTTCCTTGGCTCCATGTTATTAGAGGGCCCCTGCAAACTCAGTTCCCCACCAAGGAACTGGCCAGTTTCAGCAGTCCCAGTTGGCCAGTGGCCACAGGTGATTCTTCCTCTCCAGGCAGCTTCCTTGTATCCAGGCTCCTAGAATGCTTCCATGAACCAAGGCCCTCAATCCACTCTGGTGCCTACTGGCTCCCACAGTCTTAGGCATCTCCAGTGGTCCCAGGATCACAGCCCAGCAAGGTGCCAGCTGACTCAGCTGGAACCAGGTTCCTGACAAGCTCCCATGAATGCAGACTCCCAGCTTACGCCAGCACCAGCTGTCTCCTATGGCATCAGGTAGCCCTTGTGACAACAGACTTCCATCAAGCTCCAGCAGTTTCCCAGTACATTCCAGCACTGGCTGGCTCCTACTGACCTGGGTGGCTTTTGTGGCCTCAGGCTCCCAATCAATGCCTGTGACACAGACTCCAGGGGGAATCCAGCAGGGCCCATTGCCAAGCTGACTAGCGTGTCCCAGGCTTTCACAACCCACTCCAACACCAAGGCACTCAAGGACTCCAGCAAGGAGGAGGAAGTACTCCCAAACTCATTTTACAAGGCCAGCATTACCCTGATACCAAAGCTAGATAAGAACATGACAAGAAAAAAATACTGACCGATATCCCTGATGAATATAAATGCAAAAATAACAAGTCAGCCTTAAAGAAGAAGTAAATTCTGACATGTTACAACATGGATGAAACTTGAGTTATGCTAAGTGAAATAAACCACTCACAAAAACACAAATACTGTATGATTCAACTTATATGAAGTATTTAAAATAATAGAATTCATAAAGACAGAAAATAGAGTAGTGGTTACCAGGGGTTTAGGGCAGGGGATTATAGGAAGTTAATGTTTAATGGGCACAGAGTTTCAGTTTGGGATGATGAAAAAGTTCCGGAAATGGATAGTGGTGATGGTTACACAACAATGTAAATATACTTAATGCCATTACATTGTACACTTAAAAAATGTTTAAATGTTAAATTTTATGTCATGTATACTTTACTACAATAAAAAAATAAAAATAAATGGATCATAGACCTAAATGTAAGACATGACATTATAACCCTCTTAGATCAAAATATAGGAGTTAATTTGCATGAACTCTGATAGATAATGTTTTCTTAGAAATGACACCAAAAGCACAGTGATAAAAGAAAAAATAAATTATACTTCATCAAAATGTAAAACATTGGTGTTATAAAAGACACTATCAAAAAAGTGAAAATACAACCCACAGACTGGGATAAATCTGATACCTGGTAAGTGGCTTGTATCCAGAATTTTATTAAAAAACATAACTCATTAATAAAATGATATATAATCAAATTTTAAAATGAGCAAAGGATTTGAATAGACATTTCTTCAAAGAAGATATACAAATGTCCAATAAGCACATGAAAACAAGCTCAAAATCATTAGCTATCAGGAAAATGCAAGTTAAAACCATAAGATAATAGTTTACACCCACTAGGATGGCTAAAATTTTAAAAGACAGGGTATAACAGGTATGGTGAGTACTGAAACCTTCATACATTTCTGGTGAAAATGTAAAATTATGCAGTCTTTTTGGAAAATAATTTGATGATTCTTCAAAATGTTAAACATAGAGTTATCTACCATATAGATACCTATAACAATAACCAATAACAATACCACTCCTAGGCACATTCTAAGAGAAATTAAAACATCTGTTCATACAAAAATCTGTTCTTGGGTGTCCATAGTAGATTTATTCTTAATAGTCAAGCATGGGGGAAAAAACAATATATCCATCACCTGGTGAATAATTATATAAATGTGGTATATCCATACAATGGAATACTATTCAGCCACAAAAAGGAAAAACTATTGATATGCGTTAAAATATGGATGAGCCTTGAAAGCATTATGATATGTGAAAGAAGTCAGACACAAAATGTCACATATTGTATGATTCTGCTTGTGTAACTGAGTAATGATTTACATATTATCTGAGATGTTCTTTACTTCTTGGAATTCACTCTCATTCTGTAACCATCTGCACTTTGCAACACTATAGTCCCAATGAGGAGTAAAGAATAAAATCTGACTTTATAAATTCAAAAGACCATTGATCTAGGTATAAGAAAGAAAGATTTACCAAAAAGTTATGCTAAATTAGAAGCAGGATTTTTCCTGGTTCCCCACTAAAAGTAGATAAAGATACCATGAGTTTGGAGGGAAAGATTCTTGAGCAGAGGATTGGTGATGAAACAAGACAGACATGAGTATATATTTGGGGGAGGAGGGAACTGGCCATGTCCTTACCTTCTTCGGCTGAGACCTAGGGGTAATAGACCCCTTAGATAGGATATATACCTTATTTTCTAGGATAAATCCTAAGGAGATAGCAAGCTCCAGCATTATGCTTAATCAGTTGTAAATCAGATATCATTGTGTAGTATGTAGGTCTAGGCGTAAAGTGGATAAAAATAAACTCTGAGCTTCCTGTGACAATAAATATGGTAGGAGACTGTCCAGGTGTTCCCATGGCCCCCTAAATGAAGATATAAGTTACCTGTGTACCTACATGGTGGTCTTGTTGGTGGAACAATTGATACACCTGATACAGAAGATTTGGAGGGAACTATAGAGCTAAGCACTCAGATGTTCTTCTGATTTCTGTATGTCAGACTGGAGAGGAACGTACTCAAGAACCAGATAGGATAGGTTGTTTCTCAAAAGGGCTAAGATAATGTAATTCCACTTCCACAAACCTTTTTAAAAAATCATTATATGTGTATGTAAAAGTACAAAACAATTGACTGAAAGGATATACACTAAATTTATGTTAGTGGTTGGCACTTTTGGAGAGAAAAAGACAGGAAACAAGTATAGCAAAATGTTAACAGATATATATTGGTGCCAGTTTTAAATGTCTAGTAGTCATTTTTTAAGAAGATAAGTGGAAGGACTATATAGGAAGATAACTTATAACATTGCTATATAGGATGAATTTAGGAAGATAACCTATAACTTTTACCAGCACAAAATAACTAGGTTTCTTTTGTTACAATTTGGAAACTCACACAGAGTAATAGTATGTGTTTAGTAAATATGATTCTTATTCCATAAAGTCAGATGTCATGACTTAAAAGAACTCATGACAACTTAAAAGATGTCATGATTTAAAAGAACTAAATCATATTCTACACTGACCTAGAAGTTCCTATCCTCCCTCTGTTCAACCCTCAGCCATCTCTTCTGAGGTCTTTCCAATTTTGTCCTTCTTCCACCATGGAGCAAGTTCAGGTAGAAACACCTCTGCAGCCTTTCTAGATTGAGAAAATTTCTTTCAGCCTCTCTGCCACCTTCCTCCTGTGCAACCTTCTCTGGAAACTCAGGCCTTGGGTAAGCAAATAGATTTGCTCTTTATTCTCTGGTTGCTCCTCTAGATCTACTTGTGCCCTTTTCCACTCTTCTCTGTGCCCTGGGAGGCTGACTTCTAAGGATTCTATCAACACAGTACCTTTGCTCTGACTTTCATTTGGGGAACTATTCAACCAGAGGCACTGGATGGAGATTGTAGGAGAGAGTAAGAGGAGAGAAAGGTTATTTATTATCCCGGCTCTCTTTCTGCCATGGCACTGTGGCAGTATATGTGTTTTACAGAAAACCACAGCTTCCGTTGGGCATCTCTCTCCTATAGCTACATATTTTTTCTGGATTTCACTAACTACACCCTACCCTTGTCCTTCAGGTTTAGAGCTGGCTACGGTTACTCATCATTGCTAATCCTGAGATACTTAACCATCCATTGTTCCCAGATATAATACTTTTCCTTGGTTTGGACTGCCTTCCATGAAAGTAGACATGGGATGGAGTCATCTGCACTAATTGACTCTTGGAATAATAATGCTCCTATCACTATGTTAGGGTGGGTCAGATTTGGGGCCAACATGAAAAGCATTTTAAGTTCTTCAAATGCCTCTGCTACATACATCAGTGCTGAAAATCCCTTTCTATAATGAGCTAACAGTTAAATTATAGTATGCATATTTACTAGGTATCATGTTAAATGATTTTCATGTATTACCTCATTTTATCCTCACAGCATCCCTAGATAGATTTGTTTTAGTTACATTTGTCAAATGAGACAATTGAACCTCAGAGAGGTTAAGTGACTTGCCCTAACCCACACAGCTACTAAGTAGCAGGGCCAGATTTATTTGAATCCAAAGCACATAAATGTGATATATGAATGTCATAATTATCTCTCTGGAAGAGATTTATTATCTAAAAGTGACTGTGAAGAAGTACAGAATGAGGCTCATGAATTACTTAGCAAATCCTAGGATTGCTCACATATTATTGCTGACTATGGAAGCTTTAAATTTACTATATGGCATCGTAAAGATGCTCTGTACAAAAAGGATACTATGTCCAAGGAATTCATAGAATATGGTTCATCAGCCATTGGAAAACAAAATTGTAACAATATTTACAGTCATCAGAATAGGTCAAACAAGGCTGTCTTAACAAAGAAACCTCAAAATCTTCCTGGATTAGCATATCAGATGTTTATTTATCATTCATGCAAATCCTGATGCACGTTTAGTGTGTGTGTGTGTGTGTGTGTGTGTATGTGTGTGTGTGCTTGCGCGTGTGCACAGTTGGGGGATGGTAGCATGGGTTGAAGATGGGAATGGAGTTTCTTTTGTCTTGTATATTTGGGTTCTCTATATCTTGTGACACTAACATCCCAACACGTGACCTCAAGACCACTAACACAGAAGACAGTGTGGAGTAGCATAGTGACTTTTAAATTCCTCAGCCCAGAAGAGACACACACTAACATTTCATTAAATAGAACCAGTCTCATGGCATCCATTAGCTGGAGAGGATTAAGGGAGAGTGGTCTTCATGTTTATTCAGTAAGGAGGTGGGGACTGAACATGGGTGTGTACTACTATTTTCCACACTTCTCCAGTGGTGTGTAGATCAACGTATTTGCAATAATTGTTATTTATCTACATTGAGGCCTTAATGATCCAGGTATAACCAGAATTACATTAGAAAAACACAGGAAAGTTGTAAAAGGAAAATCGATTCCCCTACATTATCCTTGACCTGGTAGGGACCTTCTTTTCTGGAGGTTACATATGGTGAGTGAAGTAGTTAGTAGGGATTCACAGGTTACCCATGTTTTTTTTTAATAACTAATATTTAAGTATTTATTATGTGCTGAACTCTGTGCTAAATTCTTTACATATATTATCTAATATAACTTTCAAAACAGGTACCTTTTTAAAATTAAGGTATGATTGACATACAAAGAGCTGTAGACTTTTACTGCATACAGCTTGATGTGTTTGGACATAATTATACATCCATGAAACCATCATGACAACTGATGCTACAAACTTACCCATCACCTCCAAAAGTTTCTTCCTGCTCCCTTTATTTTGTTTTGCTTTATTCTGTTTCCTTTTGTGCTAAAAGCACATAATCTAAGATCTACATTTTTAGCAAATTTTCAAGTACACAATACAATATTGCTAATCACAGACCCTACGCTGTATACCAGATCTCCAGAACTTATTTAACTTGCATAACTGAAACTTTGTACCCTTTGAACAACACCTCTCCATTTCCTCCAGCCCCTAGTCCCTGGGAACCACATTCTACTCTCTGCTTCTATGTGTTTGGCCATTTGAGATACCATATAATAATGAGATCATACAGTATTTGTCTTTGTCTGGCTTATTTCTCTTAATATATTGTCCTCCAGACCCATGCATGTCGTCGCAAATGTCAGGATTTCCCTCTTTTTAAAGGCTGAATAATATTCCATTGCTTGTATATGCTGTATTTTCTTTATCCACTCATCCATCCATGGACATCTAGGTTGTTTCTGTATCTTGGCTATTATGAATAATGCTGCAATGAAAATGGAAGTCTAGATATCTCCTTGAGATCCAGATTTCAATTACTTTGGATATATACCAAGAGTAGGATCGCTGGATCAAATGGAAATTCTATATTTTTTTTGAGGAAACTCATATTGTTTTCCATAATGGCTGCACCAATTTACATTCCTACCAGTAGCATACAAAAAGGGTTCCATTTCCTTCACATTGTTGCCAACACTTGTCTTTTGTTTTGTTTTGTGTTTTTATATAATATCTATTCTAACAGATGTGAATTGATATCTCATTGTGGTTTTGATTTGCATTTCCCTGATGATTAGTGATATTGAGCACATTTTCATATACCTGTTGGCTGTTTTTTTGCCTTCTTTGGAGAAATGTCTATTCAGGTTTTGGCCCATTTCCTCATCAATTTTTTGTTTGTTTCTCTGTTTTGTATTTTTGCTATTTAGTTGGAGTTCCTTATATATTTTAGATATTAACCATTTCTCAGATAGATGGTTTGCAAATGTTTCTCCCATTCTCTAGGTTGCCTTTTCATTTTTCATCATGTCTTTGCTGTGCAGAAGCTTTGTAGTTTTATGTAATACCACTTGATTTTTGTTTTTGTTCCTTGTGCTTAGGTGTCATATCCCAAAAATCATTGCCAAGACTAATGTCAAGGTGTTTTTTCCCTGTGTTTTCTTCTAAGACTTTTATGTTTTCAGGTCTTAAATTTAAGTCTTTAATTCATTTTGAGTTAACTTTTGTAAGTGGTATAAGGTAGGGTACAATTTTCATTCTTTTACATGTGAATATCCAATTTTCCCAGCACTATTTATTGAAGAGAATGTCTTCTATCCATTGAATATTCTTGGCTCCCTTTTCAAATATTAGTTGACCATATATGCATGTGTTTATTTCTGGGCTGTTGATTCTATTCCATTGGTCTATGTGTTTGTTTTTAAGAAATCCACTGATAGTCTTATGGAGGCTCCCTTATACATGAAGTGTCACTTCTTTCTTGCTGCTTTCAAAATCCTCTTTGTCTTTGACTTTTGACAGTTTAATTATAATGTACCCAGTGTGGATTTCTCTTGATTCATCTTACTTGAGATCCTCTGAGCTTCATGAATCTGGATGTCCATTTCAGATCCTAGATTTGTGGAGTTTTCAGCCATTATTTATTCAAATAATTTTTCACCCATTTCTCTCTCTTCTCCTTTTAAAATACTGTAATACATATACTAATATTTAAAGATGTCCATAAGAACTGTGGGTATTCTCCATTTCTTCTTTTTTTCGTCTAATGGTTATTTTCAGATGAACTTTCT
Organism: Orcinus orca; assembly: GCF_937001465.1. Classification (NCBI taxonomy): domain Eukaryota; kingdom Metazoa; phylum Chordata; class Mammalia; order Artiodactyla; family Delphinidae; genus Orcinus; species Orcinus orca. Next base: position 77,277,950 of record NC_064580.1, read on the forward strand.
TTGAGTTTGTTGATTCTTTCTTTTGTTTGATTCTGCTGTTGAAGTTCTCTATTAAATTTTTCAGATCAGTTGTTGCATTCTTCAGCTTGAAGACTTCTATTTTATTCTTTTTTATGGTTTCTATTTCTTCACTGAACTTTTTTTTTGTTCATATGTTGTTTTCCTGATTTTGTTTAGTTGTCTATCTGTGTTCTCTTGTAGCTCATTGAGCTTCTTTCAGACGATTATTTTGAATTCTTTGTGAAGTAATTTATGGATCTCTATTTCTTTAGAGTCAATTACTGGAGCTTTATTAGTTTCTTTTGGTGGTTGCCTGATTCTTTGTGATCCTTGTAGCCTTGGGTTTGTGTCTGTGCATTTGGAGGAGCAGTTTTCCAGTCATTTACATTTTACAGACTGGCTTCAGAAGGTAAAGACCTTCACCATTCAGCCTAGTCAGAGAGTATGGTATTGTTAGCAGACAGGATCTGTGGATGATCCTGTTGGTGGTTTCCCAAGGTGGGCTTACTGCCAGCATCCTTAAGTGGGGGCATCAGGTCATAGGTGGGCAGGGCTGAAGGCATGTTTGCCAGCAGGTCTGGAACAGGGTGAATGAGTGGACAGGGTTGCCTCCAAGACCACAGGCAAGCAGGGATGAAGACAGGTCTGTAGACAGTGGGGATGCTTCTGGGTCCAGTTAGCAGGCCTGCTATCAGAGTCATAGGTAGGTTTGCCTCTTGCAAGGTCCCCAGCAGACAGAACTGCTGTGGGTTCATGTTTCAGTGGCGATGGAGTCAGATCATGGAGTTGATTCCAGTTCCACAGACAAGTATGCAGCCAGCTGGCCTGTTACCTGGGTTATAGGTAGGCATGGCTCCTGCCAGGTCCCCAGGCAGGCAGGACTGCCTCTGGGACTGCAGTCAAGTGGGGTTGGATCTGGGTCATGGGGCTTCATCTATGTCTGCAGTCAGGTCTGTAATCAGCAGGCCTATTACAGGGATATATGTGGACATGGTTTCTGCTGGGTACCCCGGGAAGATAGGACTGCCTCTGTGACCATGGACAAGTAGGGCTGGAGCTAAGTCCACATGGGATAGGGCTGATTCTATGTCTGCAGTTGGGTCTGTGGTTGGTGGACCACCTCCCTGGGGCACAGGCCCACCTTATCAAAGCATTCTCCTTGGCCTTGGGCTCTACTGAGCTGTCACAAACTCCTACCCAGATCTTGAAGCTCCCACAATTGTTCTTTTGTCTGTGGATAATTGCCAAATGGTGATTCTGTGGGGAAATAAATGCTCGGGACCTCCTATTTTGACACCTTGTTGACTTCATTCCTCTACTTTATCCTTTCTGTACTTTCCTAAAAGGAATGGTATAATTCATAAGTTTATTGCATGTCTTATTCTTTAGATAAGTTAGACATATTGGCAATACTTTCTGTTTTTAACACTTGTCCCAAGTCACATAGTTGAATATTTACTTAGTGGGTATAAATCTTAAAATGCAAACTCAGGTTGAAAAGATAGCTTTCTTTTTTTGTTGTAACTCAACAAACTTCTGAATCCAAACTTCCATTCTACCAGGCTGTCAAGAAACCAGTACAAAAAATGCAAAACAAAAAGTTAATTCAGTATTCTCCCCTCTGGCTGAAGGAGTAAGGGTATCCACTTGCATGGTCTCCTCATGACTGGGCTTTTTGCTACTTCTATGCCCTACATGACACCCCTGAATCCACTAAGGATGTGAGTTGTTCAGTTCTCTGTGATGCACTACTCAGTCATTCTTCTCTTAATTTTTGTCACTAAGGTGGTGTCATTTGCAAGTACACAGACCATCTCTGCTTTTGGATCTCACAAACTTCTCTTGAATATCTGCTTTTTTTCCCACCATGGAGTGTAATTTTCCTATCTGGTAGAAAGTTCTCTCTTTTCTTATTTCTTAAAGATATTCTATATCTGACTGTACATCCCTTTCCTCTAAGGATTTAAGATTTGACAATCCCAAGGTCAGAAAGAATTTTAAGCTGTATCTGTTTTCCTACCTGCCACCTATTTCCCCTAAGACAATGAAAACCAAGTTGCTTTCGTGTATTAGGAGAAGAGAAAGGAAACAGAATGAGAAAAAGTAATAAGTTAATATCTCAAAATATTACCAAGTCACACTAATATCTGTCCTCTTTTGGGAACAGTAGAGCCTCTTCTGATTGCATCAGGGCATTTTTGGATGATTCATATGGGCCTAGGCAAAATTAGTATAGAACATATAACTTACTTAAATTACATGAAAATCTATAGTACTCCACTTATAAAATAATTTTTATAGCTGGGAGTGGAAGGAGATTTTTCACTTGTAGAACATGGGCTGGGCTGTAAGGAAAAGAGTGAATGCATTGAAAAGGTGGGTATTCCAAACTCAGTATTTTGGATGGTTCTATGTTTTTGTTCCCCCAAAATTCATTTGTTGAAACTGAAATGCCCAATATGATGGTATTGGTATGTGATGCCTTTGGGAGATTATTAGGTCAAGAGAGCAGAATCCTCATAAATGTGATAAATGAACTTATAAAAAAAGAAGCCAGAGAGACCCCTTGCCTCCTTCCTCCACATGAGGATACAGGAAGTCTGTGACCTAAAAGAGGTCTGGTGGCATGCTGGCACCCTGATCTCAGACTCCCCAGCCTTAAAAACTGTAAGAAATAAAATCCTATTCCTTAAAAGCTACCCAATTTGTGGTATTCAGGTAGCACCCTGAATGGAGCACCTCCATAAGACAGATGGGGTTTGACTCACTGTGGTTAAAGAGATCAGGGTCAAAAGCTTATAGAAAAAATCAAAGGAGACTTTGGGATACTGCCGGCATAAACAGAGCTGCTTGCCAACCCAGATATAAGGGTTAGCTCAGAGCTGTATGCAGGGGCTAGGTATGGAGATGCCATTTAGTCTGACATTGCCATAGCAGGAGAAAATTTATGAATATTGAGATACCCATCGTTTGCACAGAATGTTAGGCATTCTCAGCAGTGGCAACAGTGAGTTTCAAAAACAAGTGGCAACTAGAGAAGAGGAGGAATCAGTGTGGAGACAAATGCCATATGGTGTCTTTAACTAAGATGTTGGTTTGGGGGGCACATGTAAGGTCATCTTTGAAGATTCAGAAATAAACTGATACAAGGAAATAAGGGAGTTGGTACTGTTATCACATGGATGGGAGCCCAAACCACTGTAGTTTGAGAATTAAAAGTTAATTTAGGAGATTGACACCAGCAAGATGGCAGACTAGGAAGCTTCAGTCCCTATTTCCCCATGAAAATACCAAATAAACAACAACATATAGACAAAAGTAGCTATGTGGTATCTCTAGAAATAGTTTAATAAGCTGCAGCAACCAAAGCCTAAACAAGAAAAAGACACACTCAAAACAGTAGAAAATTTCATGAAGTGTTTGATCTCCTTTGCCCCAAACATCTCCAGAGCTACACAGCATGGCACAGTCCCAATTCCTGGTTCTTCACTCAGGACATAGAGTATAACTTGCTATATTCTGGCTTGTCTGGGAGCTGTGCAAGGGAATGGTTTCTGTCTTGCCTTACTCAGGGCACTGACAGGAATGGTGGCATAGTTTAGGTATCAGGTTGAAGGTGAATAAAAGCAATTGATGGGGGCCTCAATGCAAGAGAGCTTCAAGGGGATTTCAGATGTGTGAGTGCCTGGGAGGATGAAATTAACAGACAGATGAAAACAATAGAACATCTATGACTCTGAGAAGAAGCAGGGGTGAGACTCCTCAGTAAATTAAGACATTTAAAAATAGGCATGTATTTGGGAGCATTATAAAAGAAGAAAAAAAAAGCACACATATACTTATGGGAGATGCATCTTCAGAAAAGGCCTGAGAAGACCTTCAGCTTTCATGACAGGTGGATTAGAGGAGGTGTTCCCCTGCACAGAGCCAGTCTGTGAAGACTGGGAGAGGTGAATATTTTTTCAAACCCTCAGTTTTCAGCAAAACATGGATATTGTTTCACCACTTCTATTTAACCCAGTACTACCAGTCCTAGTTGGAGTAATTTTATAAGAAATAAAAAGCATCCAGATTGGAAAGGAATAAATAAAATCATTTCTGTTCACATACAATATGATCTTACAAGTAGAAAACTTAAAGATTACCCAAAAAACTGTTAGAATTAATAAATATTCAGCAAAGTTGAAGGATACAAAATCAACACACACAAATCAGTTGCATATCTACACACTAATAATTTACAATCCAAAAAAATTAAGAATATTTTTAAGCCTACACCATCTGCTTTCATTGGCCTCCAATCTGACACTCAAACTATGTCACCATGGGCTTCCCTGGTGGCGCACTGGTTGAGAGTCCGCCTGCCGATGCAGGGGACATGGGTTCGTGCCCCAGTCTGGGAAGATCCCACATGCCACGGAGTGGCTGGGCCCATGAGCCATGGCCGCTGAGCCTGCGTGTTGGGAGCCTGTGCTCCGCAACGGGGGAGGCCACAACAGTGAGAGGTCTGCCCGCATACTGCAAAAAAAAAAAAAAAAAAAAAAAAAAAAAAAACTATGTCACCATTACTGTCAATGCCCTGAGTTAGGCAAGAAGGAAACCATTCCCTTGGGGAAGAAGTAAAACTGTCACTCTTTACACATGGCATGATACTATATATACAAAACCCTGAAGTCCCCACCAAAAAACTATTAGAACTAATAAATGAATTCGGTACAGTTGCAGGAAACAAGATTAATATACAGAAATCTATTGCATTTTTATACACTAATAATGAACTATAAGTATGAGAAAATAATCCTGTCTAAAATTTCATCAAAAGGAATAAAATACCTAGGAATAAAATTAACAAAGGAAGTGGAAGAACTATACTGTGAAAACTATTAAACATTGTTGAAGGAATTTGAAAATGGTACAAAGAAATGGAAAGATATTCTATGTATTAGATTAGAAGAATTAATATTGTTAAAATGTCCATATTATCCAAATCAATCTACAGAATAATGCAATCCCTACCAAATTCCCATGATATTTTTTCCAGAACTAGAGCAAATAATCCTAAAATTTAAATGTGTCAACTGAAAAGAATGTACATCCTAAAAGTTGAGAATTATGTTTTATTCAAGGATATTACTGAGGACTATAGCCTGGAAAGACAGCCTCTCGGATAGCTCTGAGGGACTGTTCCAAAGAAGTAAGGGAGGAGCGAGTTGTTTCTGAAAACAAACAAACAAAACAACAAAACAACAAAAAAATCACATGTAGTCGAACATCAAAAGATTACTGGTAATCAGAAAAAACCCCAGACATCTCAAGTTAACGATGTTAGTGCCTTTCTAAGGGAAGATGCAAGAGTTTGGGCTCTCTGAGGTGGGAGAGCCAACTTCAGGACATTGATCAACAAGAGACCTCCCAGCTCCACATAACATCAAACGGCAAAAAACTCCCAGAGATCTGCATCTCAACACCAGCACCCAGCTTCACTCAACGACCAGCAACCTACAGTGCTGGACACCCTATGCCAAACAACTAGCAAAACAGGAACACAACCCCACCCATTAGCAGAGAGGCTGCCTAAAATCATAATAAGTCCACAGACACCCCAAAACACACCACCAGACATGGACCTGCCCACTAGAAAGACAAGATCCAGCCTCATCCACCAGAACACAGGCACTAGTCCCCTCCACTAGGAAGCCTACACAACCCACTGAACCAACCTTAGCCAATGGGGACAGACATTAAAAACAATGGGAACTACGAACCTGCAGCCTGCAAAAAGGAGACCGCAAACACAGTAAGATAAGCAAAATGAGAAGACAGAAAAACACACAACAGATGAAGAAGCAAGATAAAAGTGCACCAGACCTAACAAATGAAAAGGAAATAGGCAGTCTACCTGAAAAAGAATTCAACATAATGATAGTAAAGATGATCCAAAATCTTGGAAATAGAATAGATAAAATGCAAGAAACATATAACAAGGACTTAAAAGAACTAAAGACGAAACAAACAATGATGAACAGCACAATAAATGAAATTAACAATACTCTAGAAGGGATCAATAGCAGAATAACTGAGGCAGAAGAACAGATACGTGAACTGGAAGATAAAATAGTGGAAATAACTACTGCAGAGCAGAATAAAGAAAAAAAAGAATGAAAATAACTGAGGACAGTGTCAGAGACCTCTGGGACAACATAAGACATGCCAACATTGGAATTATAGGGGTTCCAGAAGAAGAAGAGGAAAAGAAAGGGACTGAGAAAATATTTGAAGAGATTAGAGTGGAAAACGTCCCTAATATGGGAAAAGAAATAGTTAATCAAGTCCAGGAAGCACAGAGAGTCCCATATAGGATTAATCCAAGGAGAAATGTGACAAGACACATATTAATGAAACTGTCAAAAATTAAATACAAAGAAAGCATATTAAAAGCAGCAAGGGAAAAACAACAAATAACACACAAGGGAATCCCCATAAAGTTAGCAGCTGATCTCTCAGCAGAAACTCTGCAAGCCAGAAGGGAATGGAAGGACATACTGAAAGTGATGAAGGAGAAAAACCTGCAAGCAAGATTACTCTACCCAGCAAGGATCTCATTCAGATTTGATTGAGAAAGTAAAACCTTTATAGACAAGCAAAAGCTGAGAGAGTTCAGCACCACCAAATCAGCTTTACAACAAATGCTAAAGGAATTTCTCTAGTCAAGACACAAAAGAGAAGGAAAAGACCTACAATAATGAAACCAAAACAATTTAGAAAATGGGAATAGGAACATAAATATCGATAACTACCTTAAATGTAAACGGAATAAATGTTCCCACCAAAAGACACAGATTGGCTGAATGGATACAAAAACAAGACCCATATATGTGCTGTCTACAAGAGACCCACTTCAGACCTAGAGACACGTACAGACTGAAAGTAAGGGGATGGAAAAAGATATTCCATGCAAATGGAAACCAAAAGAAAGCTGGAGTAGTAATTCTCATATCAGACAAAATAGACTTTAAAATAAAGACTATTAGAAGAGACAAAGAAGGACACTACATAATGATCAAGGGATCAATCCAAGAAGTAGATATAACAATTGTAAATATTTATGCACCCAACATAGGAGCACCTCAATACATAAGGCAGATACTAACAGCCATAAAAGGGGAAATCGACAGTAACACATTCATTGTAGGGGACTTAAACACCCCACTTTCACCCATGGACAGATCATCCAAAATGAAAATAAATAAGGAAACACAAGCTTTAAATGATACATTAAACAAGATGGACTTAATTGATATTTATAGGACACTCCATCCACGAACAACAGAATACACATTTTTTTCAAGTGCTCATGGAACATTCTCCAGGATACATCATATCTTGGGTCACAAATCAAGCCCTGGTAAATTTAAGAAAATTGAAATTGTATCAATTATCCTGTCCGACCACAACACCATGAGACTAGATATCAATTACAGGAAAAGATCTGTAAAAAATAAAAACACATGGAGGTTAAACAATACACTACATAATAACGAAGTGATCACTGAAGAAATCAAAGAGGAAATAAAAAAAATACTTAGAAACAAATGATAATGGAGACACGACGACCCAAAACCTATGGGATGCAGCAAAAGCAGTTCTAAGTGGGAACTTTATAGCAATATAAGCCCACCTTAAGAAACCGGAAACATCTCGAATAAACAACCTAATCTTGCACCTAAAGCAATTAGAGAAAGAAAAACAAAAAAACCCCAAAGTTAGCAGAAGGAGAGAAATCGTAATAATCAGATCAGAAATAAATGAAAAAGAAATGAAGGAAACAATAGCAAAGATTAATAAAACTAAAAGCTGGTTCTTTGAGAAGATAAACAAAATAGATAAACCATTAGCCAGACTCATAAAGAAAAAAAAGGGAGAAGACTGAAATCAATAGAATTAGAAATGAAAAAGGAGAAGTAACAGCTGACACTGCAGAAATACAAACGATGATGAGAGATTACTACAAGCAACTCTATGCCAATAAAATGGACAACCTGGAAGAAATGGACAAATTCTTAGAAATGCACCACTTGCCAAGACTAAATCAGGAAGAAATAGAAAATATGAACAGACCAATCACAAGCACTGAAATTGAAACTGTGTTTAAAAATCTTCCAACAAACAAAAGCCCAGGACCAGATGGCTTCACAGGCTAATTCTATCAAACGTTTAGTGAAGAGCTAACACCTATCCTTCTCAAACTCTTCCAAAATACAGCAGAGGGAGGAACACTCCCAAATTCCTTTTATGAGGCCACCATCACGGTGATACAAAAACCAGACAAGGATGTCACAAAGAAAGAAAACTACAGACCAATATCACTGATGAACATAGATGCAAAAATCCTCAACAAAATACTAGCAAACAGAATCCAACAACCCACTGAAAGGATCATACAACATGATCTAGTGGGGTTTATTCCAGGAATGCAAGCATTCTTCAATATGCGCAAATCAATCAATGTGATAAACCATATTAACAAATTGAAGGAGAAAAACCATATGATCATCTCAATAGATGCAGAGAAAGCTTATGAAAAAATTCAACACCTATTTATGATAAAATCCCTGAAGAGAGTAGGCATAGAGGGAATTTTCCTCAACATAATAAAGGCCATATATGACAAGCCCACAGCCAACATCATCCATAATGGTGAAAAACTGAAAGCATTTCCACTAAGATCAGGAACAAGACAAGTTTGTCCACTCTCACCACTCTTATTCAACATAGTTTTGGAAGTTTTAGCCACAGCAATCAGAGAAGAAAAGGAAATAAAAGGAATCAAAATCAGAAAAGAAGAAGTAAAGCTGTCACTGTTTGCAGATGACATGATACTATACATAGAGAATCCTAAAGATGCTACCAGAAAACTAGTAGAGCTAATCAATGAATTTGGTAAATTGCAAGATACAAAATTAATGCACAGAAACCTCTTGCATTCCTATACACTAATGATGAAAAATCTGAAAGTGAAATCAAGAAAACACTCCCACTTACCATTGCAACAAAAAGAATAAAATACCTAGGAATAAACCTACCTAAGGAAACAAAAGTCCTGTATGAAGAAAATTATAAGACACTGATGAAAGAAATTAAAGATGATACAATAGCTGGAGAGAAATACCATGTTCTTGGACTGGAAGAATCAACATTGTGAAAATGACTCTACTACCCAAAGCAATCTACAGATTCAATGCAATCCCTATCAAACTACCACTGGCATTTTTCACAGAAGTAGAACAAAAAATTTCGCAATTTGTATGGAAACACAAAAGACCCCGAATTGCCAAAGCAATCTTGAGAACGAAAAACGGAGCTGGAGGAATCAGGCTCCCTGACTTCAGCCTATACTACAAAGCTACAGTAATCAAGAGAGTATGGTACTGGCACAAAAATGGAAAGATAGATCAATGGTACAGGATAGAAATCCCAGAGATAAACCCACGCACATATGGTCACCTTATCTTTGATAACGGAGGCAGGAATGTACAGTGGAGAAAGGACAGCCTCTTCAATAAGTGGTGCTGGGAAAACTGGACAGGTACATGTAAAAGTATGAGATTAGATCACTCCCTAACACCATACACAAAAATAAGCTCAAAATCGATTAAAGACCTAAATGTAAGACCAGAAACTATCAAACTCTTAGAGGAAAATAAAGACAGAACACTCTATGACATAAATCACAGCAAGATCCTTTTCGACCCACTTCCTAGAGAAATGGAAATAAAAACAAAAATTAACAAATGGGACCTAATGAAACTTCAAAGCTTTTGCACAGCAAAGGAAACCATAAACAAGACCAAAAGACAACCTTCAGAATGGGAGAAACTATTTGCAAATGAAGCAACTGACAAAGGATTAATTTCCAAAATTTACAAGCAGCTCATGCAGCTCGATAACAAAAAAACAAACAACCCAATCCAAAAACGGGGAGAAGACATAAATAGACATTTTTCCAAAGAAGATATACAGACTGCCAACAAATACATGAAAGAATTCTCAGCATCATTAATCATTAAAGAAATGCAAATCAAAACTACAGTGAGATATCATCTCACACCAGTCAGAATGGCCATCATCAAAAAATCTAGGAACAATAAATGCTGGAGAGGGTGTGGAGAAAAGGGAACATTCTTGCAGTACTGGTGGGAATGTGAATTGGTACAGCCAATATGGAGAACAGTATGTAGGTTCCTTAAAAAACTACAAATAGAACTACCATATGACCCAGCAATCCCACTACTGGGCATATACCCTGAGAAAACCATAATTCAAAAAGAGTCATGTACCAAAATATTCATTGCAGCTCTATTTACGATAGCCTGGAGATGGAGACAACCTAAATGCCCATCATCAGATGAATGGATAAAGAAGATGTGGCACATATATACAATGGAATATTACTCCGCCATAAAAACAAACGAAATTGAGCTATTTGTAATGAGGTGGATAGACCTAGAGTCTGTCATACGGCGTGAAGTAAGTCAGAAAGAGAAAGACAAATACCGTATGCTAACACATATATATGGAATTTAAGAAAATAAAATGTCATGAATAACCTAGGGGTAAGACAGTAATAAAGACACAGACCTACTGGAGAACAGACTTGAGGGTATGGGGGGGGGAAGGGTGAGCTGTGACAAAGCGAGAGACAGGTATGGACATATATACACTACCAAACGTAAAACAGATAGCTAGCGGGAAGCAACCGCATAGCACAGGGATATCAGCTCGGTGTTTTGTGACCAACTGGAGGGGTGGGATAGGGAGTGTGGGAGGGAGGGAGACGCAAGAGGGAAGAGATACGGGAACATATGTTTATGTATAACTGATTCACTTTGTTATAAAGCAGAAACTAACACACCATTGTAAAGCAATTATACCCCAATGAAGATGTTAAAAAAAAAGAAAAGAAAAACAAAAACAAAGCAGGATGCCAAATTTGAATTTCAAATAGAAAATGAATACCTTTTTTTAGTATGAGCGTGTCACATGCAATATTGGGCATATAATTATACTAAGAAAAAAAATTGGGGCTCATTGAAATTATTTCTTTGATATGCATCTTAACTATCTAGGGCCAGTAAGTATCCTGTTTTTATCCACCCTGAATTCCCCTTAGGGAGCACCACTGGGGGCTGCTGTAGTGGCTGATGGCTTGATGGCTGAAACATTCTGTTTACTGAAATGACAGGCAACATTTTCTTTGTCCACATATGGAACCATGAAAGACCCTGAACTGCCAAACAATCTTGAGAAAAAAGAAGAAAGTTGGTGTGGTGCTGGGAAAACTGGACAGCTACATGCAAAAGAATGAAATTAGAACATTCTTTAATACCGTGTACAAAAGTAAACTCAAAATAGAATAAAGACCTAAATGTAAGACCTGGGGGCTTGAATCTGAGTAGCAAAAAAAAAAGAGAGAGAGACTTTATTAAATTTGAATTTCAGATAAACAATGAATACATTTTTAATATAATTATATCTCAAGCACTACATGGAACATACTTATACTAAAACATTATTCATTGTTTATCTGAAATACAAATTTAACTGGTATCCCATATCTTTATTTACTAAAACTTCTAACTCTAGCTAGAGTGTAAATGTCCCCAGTGGCATTTATACAGTAGCATATGGCTTACAGATCATGGACAATAAGCTATGCTCATAGTTTTTGACTATGTCAGCGTAAACAACTTAAAGGCTTTGTCAGGCATTTTGTTTGTAGACTTATGGCCAGCTCTATGTGATCTAATATCTTGTGCCTCTTCCACACTGTTCAGTAAAGTTCTGTGAAGTACATTCCAGCTTGGCAGGTGGTTTCGTGAAACATATAGAGGCAATGCTTAAAACAACACATTTAAGTGGAGCTAAATCCTATCCTTGCAGGCCAGCATGGTGGTGGTGGCATTTATCACATAAGTGAGAGAATGAGAAGAGAAATGCTAAACTTGCAAAATGTGTGACAGACTGGAGATTGTTTGGTCAAGTATCTTCTCTAAACCTGGAGATTCTCCTTCCAGATGTAATCTGGAGACAGCTTTTGTATTGCTAGATTGAAGGAGGCTTGTGTTTTCTCACAAGGCTGTCAGGACTGTCTGGCTGGCCACAGTGCCTCATGCTGAGGAGGCAGCTAGGGACAGTCAAAGCAGACAAACTACAGAACATCATGGAGGGATTCCAGCAAGTTATTCAGCTACTTAACTTGAGGAAATTTTTCTTGCAAGGTCTATAGTACCAAGAAGCAAAGGCATGGAGATAAGGCCCGTTGACGAGTCACATCTCAGATTTCAGGAGAGAAGGAAAAAAACAGGAGTGAATCAGAATTGATTTTCTGTGATCAGCTACCAGGCAAGGGGGCCATGAAAGGAAAATCACATAGCGTTAATGACCCCAGAACCTATAATCCCCAGAGACCTAGGCTTCTGTACTCTCCTGACTAGGAGAATTAACAACTGGTACTCAACAATTTCTCTTTTTAAAAGACAAACAGAAATCAATGTTGAAGATATACACTAGATGTCTCCACTTCTACATATTTATTTAGAGAAGTAAAGATTTTCAAGCTTTGAAAAATTTCCATTCTTTTATTGTTGTCATTTCTGGGTCAGATGAGACACTTTTGTGTGAGTCTCATTAAATTTTTTTGGTCATTATCCCCAGTGATGGATGAAATATAACATTTCATGTTACACAGTTGTGTAGTTATAGGGGTCAAAAAGAACTCTCAGGACAAGAAGCTATTCTTCTTAATCAGGAGATTTTGAGAGATGCTTCAGTGATGAAATGAAACAAATTAAAAAAAAAGAAATCACTGATTTAGCACATAATTAGGAGTTAAGAATTTAAATATCAAGGTTAACAGTATAAGTCTGTCATTTGTGCATATAGGAACCTCTGGAGCATTGGGTAAAAATTTCACTTAAATGAGCCTCTTTCAAACTTGTATGAATGAGACAGTCAGAGGTTATTCAGTATTAGAAAAGAAGCACTCCTTTGGTCATACCAGCTTTTCTTCACTGGTTTTTTGTTTGTTTCAATGGAACTCAGCTGTGCTCATTCATATACATTCATGGCAGAGTTAAGTAGGTGCAAAAGAGACTGTATATGGTCCACAAAATCCAAAATATTTACTGTTTTGCCTTTACAGAAAAAGTTTATTGACATCTGGGCTATGTATTAAGAGAGATTTTCTAGATTCCTCTACCATCCTTTAACATATGACAGGATATTCCCAGATGAATCCACACTTAAGAGTTCTGTCATCCAAATCGGAAAAGAAGAAGTAAAGCTGTCACTGTTTCAGATGACATGATACTATACATAGAGAATCCTAAAGATGCTACCAGAAAACTACTAGAGCTAATCAATGAATTTGGTAAAGTAGCAGGATACAAAATTAATGCACAGAAACCTCTTGCATTCCTATACACTAATGATGAAAAATCTGAAAGTGAAATCAAGAAAACACTCCCATTTACCACTGCAACAAAAAGAATAAAACATCTAGGAATAAAACTACCTAAGGAGACAAAAGACCTGTATGCAGAAAATTATAAGACACTGATGAAAGAAATTAAAGATGATACAAATAGATGGAGAGATATATCATGTTCTTGGATTGGAAGAATCAACATTGTGAAAATGACTCTACTACCCAAAGCAATCTATAGATTCAATGCAATCCCTATCAAACTACCACTGGCATTTTTCACACAACTAGAACGAAAAATTTCACAATTTGTATGGAAACCCAAACGACCCCGAATAGCCAAGGCAATCTTGAGAACGAAAAAAGGAGCTGGAGGAATCAGGCTCCCTGACTTCAGACTATACTACAAAGCTACAGTAATCAAGACAGTTTGGTACTGGCACAAAAACAGAAAGATAGATCAATGGTACAGGATAGAAAGCCCAGAGATAAACCCACACACATATGGTCACCTAATCTTTGATAAATGTGACAGGAATGTACAGTGGAGAAAGGACAGCCTCTTCAATAAGTGGTGCTGGGAAAACAGGACAGGTACATGTAAATGTATGAGATTAGATCACTCCCTAACACCATACACAAACGTAAGCTCAAAATGTATTAAAGACCTAAATGTAAGGCCAGAAACTATCAAACTCTTAGAGAAAACATAGGCAGAACACTCTATGACATAAATCACAGCAAGATCCTTTCTGACCCACCTCCTAGAGAAATGGAAATAAAAACAAAAGTAAACAAATGGGACCTAATGAAACTTCAAAGCTTTTGCACAGCAAAGGAAACCATAAACAAGACCAAAAGACAACCCTTAGAATGGGAGAAAATATTTGCAAATGAAGCAACCGACAAAGGATTAATCTTCCTTTCTTTCATTTTTTTTTTCCTCCCTTTTCTTCGGATCTGAGGGGCTGACAGGGTCTTGGTGCTATAGCTGGGTGTCAGGGCAGAATCTCTGAGGTGGGAAAGCCGAGTACAGGACATTGGATGCCCAGAGACCTCCCAGCCCCACATAATATCGAATGGTGAAAACTCTCCCAGAGGTTGCCATCTCAACACTGAGACCCAACTCCAATCAACAACCAGCAAGCTACAGGGCTAGACACGCTGTGCCAAACAACTAGCAAGACAAGAACACAATGGCACCCATTATCAGAGAGGCTGCCTAAAATCATAATAAGGTCAGACAACCCTAAGCACACCACCAGACACAGTCATGCCAACCAGAAAGACAAGATCCAGCCTCATCCACCAGAACACAGGCCCAGTCCCTCCACCAGGAAACCTACACAACCCACTAAAACAAGCCTAGCCACTGGGGGAAGAAATCAACAACAACAGGAACTACGACTTGCAGCCTGTGAAAAGAAGACCACAAACACACTAAGTTAAGCAAAATGAGAAGACAGAGAAACACATAGCTGATGAAGAAACAAGGTAAAAACCCACCAGACCAAACAAATGAAGAGGAAATAGGCATTCTACCTGAAAAAGAATTCAGAGTAATGATAGTAAAGATGATCCAAAATCTTCGAAATAGAATGGAGAAAATACAATAAATGTTTAACAAGGACCTAGAAGAAATAAACAGCAAACAAACAGTGATGAACAACACAATAAATGAAATTGAAAATTCTCTAGAAGGAATCAGTAGAAGGATAACTGAGGCAAAAGAATGGATAAGTGACCTGGAAGATAAAATAGTGGAAATAACTACCCAAGAGCAGAATAAAGAAAAAAAGAATGAAATGAATTGAGAACTGTCTCAAAGACCTGTGGGACAACAATAAACGTACCAACATTTGAATCATAGGGGTCTCAGAAGAAGAAGAGAAAATGAAAGGGATTGAGAAAATATTTGAAGAGATTATAGTTGACAACTTCACTAATATGAAAAAGGAAATAGTCAATCAACTCCAGGAAGCACACAGAGACCCATTCAGGATAAATCTACAGGGAAAAATGTCAAGACACATATTAATCAAACTATCAAAAATTAAATACAAAGAAAATATATTAAAAGCAGCAAGGGACAGCAACAAATAACATACAAGGGAATCCCATAAGGTTAACAGCTGATCTTTCAGCAGAAACTCTGCAAGACAGAAGGGAATGGCAAGACATATTTACAGTAATTAAAGGGAAAAATCTATAACCAGAATTACTCTACCCAGCAAGGATCTCATTCAGATTTGATGGAGAACTTAAAACATTTACAGATAAGCAAAAGCTAAGTGAATTCAGCACCACCAAATCAGCTTTACAACAAATGATAAAGGAACTTTTCTGGCAGGAAACACAAGAGTAGGAAAAGACCTACAGTAACAAACCCAAAACAGTTAAGAAAATGGTAATAGGGACTCTACTTGATGGTAATAGGAACATACATAACGATAATTACCTTAAATGTACATGAATTTTACCCAACCAAGAGACATAGACTGGTTGAATGGATACAAATAAATGACCTGCATACATGCTGTCTACAAGAGACCCATTTCAGACCTAGGGACACATACAGACTGAAAGCAAGGGGATGGAAAAAGATATTCCATGCAAATGGAAATCAAAAGAAATATGGAGCAGCAATTCTCATATCAGACAAAATAGACTTTAAAATAAAGACTATTACAAGAGACAAAGAAGGACACTACATAATGATCAAGGGATCAATTCAAGAAGAAGATATAGAAATAGTAAATATTTATGCCCTCAATTTAGGAACACCCCAGTACATAAAGTAAAGCTAACAGCCATAAAAGGGGAAATCAACAGTAACACAATAATAGTAGCGAACAGCAACACCCCACTTTCACCAATGGACAGATCGTCCAAAATGAAAATAAATAAAGAAACACAAGCTTTAAATGATACATTAAACAAGATGGACTTAATTGATATTTATACGACATTCCATCCAAAAACAGCAGAATGCACATTCTTGTCAAGTGCTTATGGAACATTCTACAGGATAGATCATATCTTGGGTCACAAATCAAGCCTTGGTGAGTTTAAGAAAATTGAAATCATACCGGGTATCTTTTCTGACCACAATGCTATGAGAATATATATCAATTACAGGAAAAAAATATGAAAAAAAATACAAACACATGGAGGCAAAAAAATATACTACTAAATAGCCAAGAGATCACTGAATAAATCAAAGGGGAAATGAAAATATGCCTAGAAGAAAATGACAATGAATACAGGATGACCCAAAAGCTATGGGAAGCAGCAAAAGCAGTTCTAAGAAGGAAGTTTATAGCAATACAATCCTACCTCAAGAAACAAGAAACATCTCAAATAAACAACCTACTCTTAAACCTAAGCAATTAGAGAAAGAACAAAAAACCCCAAAAGTTAGCAGAAGAAAAGAAATCATAAAGATTACATGAGAAATAAATGAAGGAAACAATAGCAAAGATCAATAAAACTAAAACCTGGTTCTTTGAGAAGGTAAAAAAAAAATTGATAAACCATTACCCAGACTCATCAAGAAAAAAAGAGAGAAGACTCAAGCCGATAGAATTAGAAATGAGAAAGAGAAGTAACAACTGACACTGAGGAAATAAAAGGGATCATGAGCGATTACTACGAGCAACTGTATGCCAATACAATGGACAACCTGGAAGACATCTTTAGAAAAGCACAATGTTTTGAGACTGAACCAGGAAGAAATAGAAAATATAAACAGATCAATCACAAGCACTGAAATTGAATTTAAAATTTTCCAACAAACAAAAGCCCAGGACCAGATGGCTTCACAGGCGAATTCTAACAAACATTTAGAGAAGAGCTAACACCTAACCTTCTCAAAATCTTCTAAAATATAGCAGAGACAGCAACACTACTAAACTCATTCTATGAGCCCACCATCACCCTGATAGCAAAACCAGACAAAGATGTCACAAAAATAGAAAACTACAGGCCAATATCATTGATGAACATAGATGCAAAAAAAAAAAACTCAACAAAACACTAGCAAACAAAATCAAACAGCATATTAATAGGATCATACACCATGATCAAGTTGGCTTGATCCCAGGAATGCAAGGATTCTTTAATGTATGCAAATCAATCAATGTGACACACCATATCAACAAATTGAAAGATAACAACCATATCATAATCTCAATAGATGCAGAAAAGGCTTTTGACAAAATTCAATACAAATTTATGATAAACACCCATCAGAAAGTAGGCATAGAGGGAACTTACTTCAACATAATAAAAGCCATATATGACAAACCCACAGCCAACATAGTTCTCAATGGTGAAAAATTGAAACCATTTCCACTAAGATCATGAAAAAGACAAGGTTGTCCACTCTCACCACTATTATTCAACATAGTTTTGGAAGTTGTATCCATAGCAATCAGAGACGAAAAAGAAATAAAAGGAATCCAAATCAGAAAAGAAGTAAAGCTGTCACTGTTGGCAAATGACATGATAATATACACAGAGAATCCTAAAGATGTTACCGGAAAAATACTAGAGCTAATCAATGATTTTGGTAAAGTAGCAGGATACAAAATTAATGCACAGTAATCTCTTGCATTCCTATACACTGATGATGAAAAATCTGAAAGAAAAATTAAGGAAACGCTTCCACTTACCATTGCAACAAAAAGAATATAATACCTAGAAATAAACCTACCTAAGGAGAAAATAGACCTATATGCAGAAAACAATAAGACTCTGCTGAAAGAAATTAAAGTTGATAAAAACAGATGGAGAGATATATCATGTTCTTGGATTTGGAGAATCAAAATTGTGAAAATGACTATTCTACCCAAAGAAGTCCACAGATTCAATGCAATCCCTATCAAACTACCAATGGCATTTTTCACAGACTACAACAAAAAATTTCACAATTTGTATGGAAACACAAAAGATCAGAATAGCCAAACCACCATGAGAAAGAAAAATGGAGCTGGTGGGACCTGGCTCCCTGACTTCAGACTATAGAACAAAGCTACAGTAATCAAGAGAGCATGGTACTGGCACAAAAAAAGAAATATAGACCAATGGAACAGGATAGAAAGCCCAGAGATAAACCCATGCACATATGGGCAACTTATCTTTGATAGAGGAGGCAAAAATATACAATGGAGAAAAGATACTCTTTAATAAGTGGTGTTGAGAAAACCAGAAAGCTACATAAAAAAGAATGAAATTAGAACACTCCCTAACACCATACACAAAAATAAACTCAAAATGCATTAAAGACCTAAATGTAAGGCCAGACACTATAAAACTCTTAGTGGAAAACATAGGCAGAACACTCTATGACATAAATCACAGCAAGATCCATTTGGACCCACCTCCTAGAGAAATGGAAATAAAAACAAAAATTAACAACTGGGACCTAATGAAACTTAAAATCTTTTGCACAGCAAAGGAAACCATAAACAAGATGAAAAGACAACCCTAAGAATGGGAGAAAATATTTTCAAAAGAAGCAACTGAGAAAGGATTAATCTCCAAAATATACAAGCAGCTCAATATCAAAGAAACAAACAACCCCATCCAAAAATGGGCAGAAGACCTAAATAGACGTCTCTCCAAAGAAGATATAGAGATTGCCAAGAAACACATGAAAGTATGCTCAACATCACTAATCATTAGAGAAATGCCAATCAAAACTAAAAGCAATCACCTTACACTATTCAGAATGGCCATCATCAAAAATCTACAGAAAATAAATTCTGGAGAGGGTGTGGAGAAAAGGAAACCCTCTTGCACTGTTGGTGGGAATGTAAATTGATACAGCCACTATGGAGAACAGTATGGAGGTTCCTTAAAAAATTAAAAATAGAACTACCATATAACCCAGCAATCCCACTACTGGGCATATACCCTGAGAAATCCGTAATTCAAAGAGTCATGTACCATAAACATCATTGCAGCTCTATTTACAATAGCCAGGGCATGGAAGCCACCTAAGTGTCCATCGACAGATGAATGGATAAAGAACATGTGGCACATATATACAATGGAATATTACTCAGCCCTAAAAAGAAATGAAGTTGAGTGTTTTGTAGTGAAGTGTATGGAGCTAGAGACTGTCATACAGAGTGAAATAAGTCAGAAAGAGAAAAATAAATACCTCATGCTACATATATATATGGAATCAAAAGAAAAAAAAAGGTTCTGAAGAACCTAAGGGCAGGACAGGAATAAAGACTCAGATGTAGAGAATGAACCTGAGGGATGGGGGGGGGGAGGATAAGCTGGGATGATGTGAGAGATTGGCATGGACATATATACACTACCAAATATAAAATAGATAGCTAGTGGGAAGCAGCCACATGGCACAGGGATATCAGCTTGGTGCTTAGTGTCCACCTAGAGGGGTGGGATAAGGAGTGTGGTAGGGAGATGAAAGAGGGAAGAAAAATGGGGATATATGTATGTGTATAGCTGATTCATTCTTTTATACAGCAGAAACTAACACACCATTGTAAAGCAATTATACTCCAGTAAAAATGTTTAAAAAAGAATAATGATGGAACATGCCCTCTGGGTGGGAGCTGTGAAGGAGAAAAATTTTCCACACACTAAGAAGCCCCTTCACTGGCAGAGACAGGGGAGGGTGGATGGGGAAGCTATGGAGCCATGGAGGAGAGCACAGCAACAGGGGTGCAGTGGGCAAATCGGAGAGATTTCACACAGAGGATCCGTTCTCACCAGTACTCACCAGCCTGAGATGCTTCTGCTCACCCATCAGTGTGAGTGGGGGCTGTGAGCTGAGGCTTGGGCATTGGAGGTCAGATTCCAGGGAGAGGACTGGGGTTGGCTGTGTGAACACTACCTGAAGGGGGCTAGTGCCCCACAGCTAGCCATGAGGGAGTCTGGGAAAATGTCTGGAATTTGTCCCTAAGTGTCAAGAAACCATTGTTTCAGGGTGTGTGAGGAGAGGGGATTCAGAGCACTACCTAAACGAGCTTCAGAGATGGGCACAAGCCACGGCTATCAGGGTGGACCCCAGAGAAGGGCATGAAATGCTGCTGCTGCAGCCACCAAGAATCCTGTGTACAAGCACAGGTCACTATCCACACCTCCCCCACTGGGAGCCGGTGCAGCCCACCACTGCAAGGGTCACGTGATCCAGGGACAACTTCCCTAGGAGAACACTCGGCATGCCCCAGGCTGTTGTAATGTCATGTTGGCCTCTGCCGCAGCAGGCTCACCCCACATTCCATGGCCTGAGTGAGCCAGAGGCCTCTAATCAGCCACTGCTTTAACACCCTCCTGTCTGGGTGGGAACAGAAGCCTGAGGGCACCTACATGCAGAGGCAAGGCCAAAACCAAAGCTGAACCCCAGGAGCTGTGTGGACAAAAAAGAAAGTTAAATTTCTCTGTGCACCCTAAGGAGCAGCAGATAAAACCACCACAATCAACTTGATGTACCCTGCATCTGTGGAATACCTGAATAGACAATGAATCATCCCAAAATTGAGGCAGTGGACTTTGGTAGCAAATGTAGACATGGGGTTTGCTATATGCGAATGACTTGTTTCTGATTTTTATATTTACCTTAGTATAGATTTTAGTGCTTGGTATCATTGGTGGATTTGTTTATTTGTTTGGTTGCTACCTTTTCTTTATTACTTAAATTTTTATTTTATTTTAATAATTTAAAAACAAATTTTAATTTTAATAATTTTATTTACTTTTATTGTGTGTGTATATATATATATATATATATATATATATATTTGCTTTATTTTCTCCCTTTTCTTCTGAGCCATGTGGCTGACAGTGTCTTGGTGCTCTGACCTGCTGTCAGGTCAGAGACTCTGAGGTGGGAGAGCCGAGTACAGGAAATTGGAAAATAAGTGACCTCCTGGCCCCAAGTAATAGCAATTGGTGAGAGTTCTCCCAAGGATATCCATCTCAATGCTACGATCCAGCTCTACTCAACAGCCAACAAGCTCCAGTGCTGGATGCCCCATGCCAAAAGCTAGCAATACAGGAACACAATCCAACCCATTAGCAGAGAGGCTGCCTAAAATAATAATAAGTTCACAGACACCCCAAAACACACCACTGGATGCAGCACTGCCCACCAGAAACACAAGATCCAGCCCCACCCACCAGAATGCAAGCACCAGTCCCCTCCACCAGGAAGCCAAAACAAGCCACTGAACCAACCATACCCACTGGGGGCAGACACCAAAAACAACAGGAACTTCGAATCAGTAGCCTGCAAAAAGGAAACCCCAAACACAGCAAGTTAAGCAAAATGAGAGACACAGAAATATGCAGCAGGTGAAAGATCAAGGAAAAAACCCCATCAGAACAAATAAATGAAGAGAAAATAGGCGGCCTACCTGAGAAAGAATTCTGAGTAATGTGAGTAAAGATGATCCAAAATGTTGGAAATAGAATGGAGAAAATACAAGAAACTTTATGAAGGACCTAGAAGAACTAAAGAGCAAACAAAAAATGATGAACAACACAATAAATGAAATTAAAAATTCTCTAGAAGGAATCTATAGGAGAATAACTGAGGCAGAAGAGTGGATAAATGACCTGGAATATAAAATCGTGGAAATAACTACCAAGATCAGAATAAAGAAAAAAGAATGAAAAGAATTGAGAACAGTCTCAAAGACCTCTGGAACAACATTAAATGCATCAACATTTGAATTATAGGGGTCCCAGAAGAAAAAGAAAGCATCTGAGAAAATATTGAAGAGATTATAGTTGAAAATTTCCCTAACATGAGAAAGGAAACAGTCAATAAAGTCCAGGAAGCACAGAGTCCCATATAGGATAAATCCAAGGAGAAACACACCAAGACATATTAATCAAACTATCAAAAATTAAATACAAAAAAACCATTAAAAGTAGCAAGGGAAAAAAACAAATATCATACAAGGGAATCCCCTTAAGGTTTACAGCTGAACTTTCAACAGAAACTCCGCAAGACAGAAGGCAGTGGCAGGACATACTTAAAGTGATGAAAGGGAAAAACCTACTACCAAGATTACTGTACCCAACAAGGATCTCATTCAGATTCGACAGAGAAATTAAAATCTTTACAGACAAACAAAAGCTAAGAGAATTCAGCACCCCCAAACCAGCTCTACAACAAATGCTAAAGAAACTTCTCTAGGCAGGAAACACAAGAGAAGGAAAAGATCTACAATAACAAACCCAACAATTAAGAAAATGGGAATAGGTACATATATATCAAAAATTACCTTAAATGTAAATGGATTTAATGCTCAAACCAAAAGACACAGACTGGCTGAAATGATACAAAAGACCCATATATATGCTTTCTACAAGAGACCCACTTCAGACCTAGGAACACATACAGCCTGAAAGTGAGGGGATGGGAAGAGATATTCCATGCAAATTGAAAGCAAAACAAACCTGGGGTAGCAATTTTCAAATCAGACAAAATGGACTTTAAAATAAAGACTATTACAAGAGACAATGCAATCTCTTCAAATATTTTCTCAGTCCCTTTGTTTTTCTCTTCTTCATCTGGGACCCCTATAATTCGAATGTTGGTGCTTTTAATGTTGTCCCAGAGGTCTCTGAGACTGTCCTCAGTTCTTTTCATTCTTTTTTCTTTATCCTGCTCTGCAGTAGTTATTTCCACTATTTTATCTTCCAGGTCACTTACCTGTTCTTCTGCCTCAGTTATTCTTCTATTGATCCCTTCAAGAGTATTTTTAATTTCATTAATTGTGTTGTTCATCATTGTTTCCTCTTTAGTTCTTCTACATCCTTGTTAAATGTTTCTTGCATTTTCTCTATTCTATTTCCAAGATTTTGGATCACCTTTAATATCTGGAGAGGGTGTGGAGAAAAGGGAACCCTCTTGCACTGCTGGTGGGAATGTAAATTGATACAGCCACTATGGAGAACAGTATGGAGTTTCTTCAAAAACTACAAATAGAACTACCATACGACCCAGCAATCCCACTACTGGACATATACCCTGAGAAAACCATAATTCAAAATGAGTCATGTACCAAAATGTTCATTGCAGCTCTAGTTACAATAGCCCAGAGATGGAAACAACCTAAGTGCCCATCGTCGGATGAATGGATAAAGAAGATGTGCACATATATACAATGGAATATTACTCAGCCATAAAAAGAAACGAAATTGAGCTATTTGTAATGAGGTGGATAGACCTAGAGTCTGTCATACAGAGTGAAGTAAGTCAGAAAGAAAAAGACAAATACCGTATGCTAACACATATATATGGAATTTAAGGGAAAAAATGTCATGAAGAACCTAGGGGTAAGGCAGGAATAAAGACGCAGACCTCCTAGAGAATGGACTTGAGGTTATGGGGAGGGGCAAGGGTGAGCTGTGACAGGGCGAGAGAGAGATTAATGATGTTGAGCATTCTTTCATGTGTTTGTTGGCAATCTGTATATGCTGGAGAGGGTGTGGAGAAAAGGGAACCCTCTTGCACTGCTGGTGGGAATGTAAATTGATACAGCCACTATGGAGAACACTATGGAGGTTCCTTAAGAAACTAAAAGTAGAACTACCAGCAATCCCACTACTGGGCATATACCCTGAGAAAACCATAATTCAAAAAGAGTCATGTACCACAATGCTCATTGTAGCACTATTTACCATAGTCAGTACATAGAAGCCACCTAAGTGTCCATCAACAGATGAATGGATAAATAAGATGTGGCACATATATACAATGGAATATTACTTAGCCATAAAAAGAAATGAAATTGAGTTATTTGTAGTGACATGGTTGGACCTTGAGTCTGTCATACAGAGTGAAATAAATCAGAAGGAGAAAAACAAATACTGTATGCTAACGCATATATATGGAATCTAAAAAAAAAAAATGGTTCTGATGAACCTCGGGGCAGGACAGGAATAAAGATGCAGAAATAGAGAATGGGCTTGAGTACACGGGGAGGGGGAAGGGTAAGATGGGACTAAGTGAGAGAGTTGCATGTACATATATACACTACCAAATTTAAAATAGATATCTAGTGAGAGCAACCACATAGCACAGGGAGATCAGCTCCATGCTTTGTGTCCACATAGAGGGGTGGGATAGTGAGGGAGACACAAGAGGGAGGGGATATGGGGATATATGTATACGTATAGCTGTTTAACTTTGTTATAGAGCAGAAACTAACACAACATTGTAGAGCAATTATACTCCAATAAAGATGTTTAAAAAAACACATCATAAAAAATTCTTACTGATAAAAAAATAGATATTGGAACATGAGCAGCTAACGATTGTTAACTCCTTCTCTACTTCAGTAGTGATACTCAGTCCTGTTAGATGTACAAAGATGCCAGGGTGCCATTTGCTGGTGTTAGTCGGAAATGTGAAAAATCAAGGGTTAGGTGGCCATGAAATAAGTGCCAGACAAGGCTGAACAGCTGTACCATAGAGCTGGTCTCTAGAATTTGTTGTAGCATAGTGCTCTTGCTATAGTGATTTTGCCATTTATTTTGTACTGTACAACTATTTATTAACTCAATTATAACTTTTTTGTAATAAGCACATTCACTAATCAACAAACGTTAAAAGCCATGTTAAATGAAAAATAATACAATTCTATTTTTCAAAAAGTTAATGATAAATTTGTAACTTGCATAAAAGGTGCTATTCATTTAGATCAAATGACTCATTCTAAATTAATTTAGCTCATATTTGGTTCTAACCTTTCTCATGCATAAACAAAAAATGAAATGATAACTTAATAAGATGATTTTATTAACAGAAGTATTTCACAGTTACACAAAGGCAATTTTAGAACAACGAAATCAAATACTTCAAATAGAAAATGTTATGTTTAATAATGGTTTGATTTTTTGATCCAATCCATAGAATCAGTATAAAGCCTTTGAAAGTTTATTCTACCAAGGTGAAATATTTGAGATTATTGAGAAAACTATTTTAAATTCAGTTTAAAAATTAAATCTGGAGATAAAAATATTTTTATATTTATCATATGAATGCAAATATTAGTAGAGCAAAAGCATCATTGTAAAATATTTTCTTATTAAGTTAGAAACCTCTGGAGAAATTTGGGATTATTTTGAAATACACATATTTCATAACTATATCTTAAGATGCCTTTATAGTCCACCCATCTATATAGAAAACATAGATGTCAATATTTATATGGAGAAAGAGTAATTGATAGAAGTATAGGGTTTGGGGTATTGGCGGTGTTGAATCTAAAAAGAAAAATTTCCCCTTTGCATGTATTTACCTACTTTCTTTCCTTGCTGCCCCTCATCAATTAGAGTTTGGAAATGTTTAAGCCTTTGGATAACTATTTTGTAAATTAACCTGTTTTCAAATGTAATTAATTACCTTTTGTAAATGCGTTCTTGACATTTGAGTTGAATTTTTTATCAAAATCAGTTGGAACTCTGATGCAGGACAAATGAAACATGAAACAAATGTAGCTTTCAAGCTTTTAATTAATCACAATGACTGAAAACAAAGCTTGAAAACACAAAGACACTGGAATTTTATTATAACAAAAGAGAGGGAACGACTGAATTAAATGATGAGAGCTCAAACTGTAAAAGTTTTAATTTTGAAATTTTATAATTGAACTTTGGAACATCTTGATTTGTGATTTTTTGATGGTGCATCTATTTTTATTGGATAAATTCATATTCTGTACTAGAATGGAGTAAAATAAAGGATATGATTTTGCAGCATCTAAATTCGGTGAAACATTCAAAAGGTTTATTAAAAGAGACAACTTCTGGATGAATTTATTCTTGTAAAACAAATTTGTTGAAGACAGATCCTCTGAATAGAAGCAAAAATTATATATTTAAACTAAAACAAATACACATTTCAATACATACAAGAAAATTGGGAATATACACCTTTTAGCAGAATTTTCTCTGAGTTTCCCTGTCATGACCTATAGACAGTATTTTATTGATTAACACTATCATGGTCTGGAGAGAAGAATCAACTGAAAGTATTAAAAATTTCAAATTTATCAATAATAAATCGCAACTTTTAAAAACATTTCAGGGAAAAGACAATATTTTAAAATATATTTTTCTCCAAAATGGCATATTATAGATAGATGTAGCTAAGACTGTGATTAAAATGTATG
Organism: Orcinus orca; assembly: GCF_937001465.1. Lineage (NCBI taxonomy): Eukaryota > Metazoa > Chordata > Mammalia > Artiodactyla > Delphinidae > Orcinus > Orcinus orca. The sequence continues at coordinate 77,304,599 of NC_064580.1, forward strand.
AATTATCAATAATACATGTTCTGTATATGTTATTTTCCAATGTTCAGGTAAATTATATATTTTTTAAATGTTACTTTAATGTACACAGATACATGTTATTTTATTTTTGAAATAATTTCACTTTTGAGAATAGTTTTTGAATAAAACAATTTTATAGGTCCACGCACATAGTAAAACCAAATTGTCATCATTTTAATTATTTTGTTGTTCCCTTTCACATTCTGAAGTGCTACAGTTTGGATTGTATGTTATAAATCTGATGGTCACTCTATCCTTTGACTTTTTTAACACCTCTGGTGATTATTAAACATACTAAATTTTTAAAAGTGCTTTAGTAATGAGATCCCACTTCTATGTTCAACAAACCTATAAGCCAAGAAGAAAAAACAGCTCAGTGGAGATAGCATCAGGGAAATGATCTAGCCATTTGGCAGCTGGTATAAAAAAGAAAGCAATATCATTCATTGTAGTATACGTAGTACATGTCTAACAAGAAATAACTTCATTTTCTTCTTCTTATAAAATCAATTCATTTTCATCATAGAAAAATTAGAAAATACAAAAAAGTAAGAAGAAAATAAACACCCACACTACCTCCATCTGAGGAACACTATTGACCAATTAGTGACCACTATTGACCTTGACCAATTTTATTTTCAAGACTTTTACCTTGGAAATTCCCCTAAATTACAGTACTCTTTGAATTTTAATTTCAAAGATGATTGCCTACTTCTAGTTTGAGTGCAATAGGTCTAGGGTAGCCATACAAAGAGGAATGTGTGTGTTTGTAGATGATGCAAAAATTCGGCCTCTGTACACTGGTACTAAACGGAATCTCAGAGACAGAGTTTTGGGTGAAGTAGAAAAGAATAGGTTTATTGCTTTGCCAGGTAAAGGGGGCCACAGCAGGCCAATGCCCTCAAAACTGTGTGTCCAATAGGCATGGGAGGATTAGGAGTTTTATAGTCAAGGGGCAGGGTTACTGATAAGGGTTGGGGTGCATGCATGGCCTGCATTTCCCTCAATATAGATATCTTATGGCATCAGGTGGTCTCATGATCTGTGGTTCTTGAGGTTACTGAACTGTGACCTTTCTGGAACATCTTCCATTTGTTGGGGGTTTTTGCTCTGCAGAAGTGCTCAAAGATATTGTTATGTATATCCCTTGAGGAGGAACCAGGACCCTGTGCCATGGCTGTACTATTGTTTCTTGACTGCTCCTCCCTTGTGTCTGCATCCCCACCCTTCCCTGATTAACAGTTTGAAACTGTCCTTTGGAACTCAGGGAAGGGGACACAAAAAGTTTTTGTGCCCAGGAGCCCCACTGGGTCCTGCTCAGTTTCATAGATGCAATGGCTGTTATCTTGCTGGCTGAATATTATAATCGTCAATGGCTTGCACTGTGGAGTTTGACTGTCTGGATTCAAATTCTGGCTCTATCACTTCCCTGATGTGTGACCTTATAAAGTTACTTAAGCCTTCTGTGTTTCAGTTTGCTTAGCTGTGAGAGGAAGTGAATAATAGTATCTACTTCATGTTGTTGTTCCAAACATTAAATATTATAATACACAGCACCTGGCATACTGTGAGCACTTAGTAAATGTTAGCTATTATTATTTTGAGCTATGTGATTACATAAATATCATCTATCTTAACTCTGTGGAGAATAAGACTCAATCTTCTTTGAAGATTAACTTCTATATGTCTTTCTCAGGAGGCCTATTAACTCTTAGTGCCAACAGTAGAGATTTTACAAATATTACATTTTTTTCACATAAGTAATTTTTCTGTTTATTTTTATTTCTTTCTTTAACTGAAATTTCTGAACAACTTCCCAGGACCAGATTTCATCTTGCCACTTAATGTCATAACCTCCACTTGCAGGCCATCATCACCCTTACTTATCACCCCACACCAGTTAATTTTCTCTTAATCGCGTACTGCACAGGCATAAGAACACACACACACACACACACACACACACACACACACACACACACAGCCAACATACAGAAAAAAGGACCTTTTTTTTCTTATTTAGCATTCATTAAAGCAGCAATCACAGGCTAAAAAGAAGTGGAATATTTACTTAGCCTCATGTTGGTGGAAGTCTTCAGCACTGGATTGTTTTTACACTGAAAAGAAAACCTCATGTAATCAGTTAATTGGAAAATTTGCCCACCTTCATCAATTTACATGTCTTTGGTATTTTATTTTTAAAATTCTATTTAGGCGTACTATGATACAATTAGGTCTGAAGCCAGAATTTTCTTTAAATCATATGAGAGTGTAAATATATATGTGTGTGTGCATGTGTGTGTGTGTGTGTGTGTGTGTGTGTGTAACTATTAAACAAAAGACTACCAGTCTCACAGGTCCTAAACCTTCTTGCTCTAATAAAAATTAAAATCAGTCATTTAATTTTTTTGACAGTATTTGTGATAGTTTTTTGAATATTTCATAATAGATTTCTGACTTCCTTTCAAACACATCATTTCTGATGTTAGTTTGTCAAATTAAAATAAATCCAGAATTAGGTAAGGAAAGACTTTATTCAAAAGGATTATTATCGCAAGTGGAAGTGACTATTGCAACAAGGAGAATGAGATCTGCAAGTCTCTCAAAGGTAAGGTAGAAAGAAATTTTCTTTTATTGGGAAAGATAAACAAGCCTAGAAAAAAAACAGGGAATGGGGCAGTGGGGTGAATATGTGGCTTAAATGACAGTTGATCAAAGAAAATGTCTTTCCTTGCAGTCAGCAAACTCTCTGGAGGAGCCATTAAGGGGGTGGGGCTGTTCCATATTCTGATGCTGGCTCAGGCTGAGGGTGGGTCAAAGTTCAGGGACCTGGGGGAAGGAGAGAAATCTGAAAGTTTGGTCAAGCCAAGCTAGTGGTATTTAGTGGGGGCAAACAGTTTATCAAATCATTTACGAGTCAAAGAATGGGAATTGGGGGAGTTCCCTGGTGGTCCAGTGGTTAGGATTCTGTGCTTTCACTGCTGTGGGCCCTATGAGCCTTGTCCTAGGTAAACAAGGGAGCCATCTACCAGTCTTATCTAAGTTATGTGGGGAAATGTGGTTCTTTGCAGTTAGCTATTTCCTGAAACACAAAAGTGTGGGTGGGAGAGGCGTCGGGGGTGTGGGGGAGGCCTTTGAGTCACTGTTTTCAGAATACAGGGCTCAGGTAAAGTTTAACGTTGCTACTTTGTATATTAAGGACATTTTCCTTGGGTAATACCCAGAGGGCACAGTCACATGTACCAACAATATCTCTTCTCTTACAAACCACTTAGATCTATGAATCCCTCTCCTTATTTATGGTTAGTTGGGTGGAGGAGTGGGGAAAATTGCACTTGGCCAACGGCGTTCTCACAGAACAGTGCTTTTCAGTGTGTTGGCAATTTTCACTTGTGTACAAACTCCTGGGTTTTTTTTCTTTTCTTTTCTTAACTTTTTGTTTGGTTTGGTTATGTTTGGTATTCTTTTTTTTTTGATTTTTAATATAGTGTTTAATGTATCAAAGTATATTATGAGCATACTTAAATATCAAATGGTGCTGAAAGGTTTTTAATGAAATACTGTAGCCCTTTGCTCCAACTATTTCTAGTTCTCATCTCCAGAGGCAAATGTTTTATTTATTTTTTTAATTTTTATTGCAGTATAGTTGATTTACAATGTTTTTAGTTTCAGGTGTACAGCAAAGTGACTCCATTATACATATACATATATCCACCCTTTTTTAGATTCTTTTCCCATATAGGTCATTACAGAGTATTGAGTAGAGTTCCCTGTACTATACATCTGATGGTGATGTTCATACTTCTAAACAATATACATATAGAAAAAAAACTTTTCCTTGGTTCATTAATTTTAAACTTATCGACTTCCTATTATAATAAAGACTTAGCTATCTTGTACCTCCTCCTCTCCCTTCCCAACTGCCCCTCTTCCACTCCTCCCAATATATATGTAAATCACTATATTGCTTAAATCATTAATCAGCATGTTCATAATTATTACTATGTACATATTTACTGGATAACTAATTCTTGTCATCATATATATTTATTTACATTTTTCATATCTTCAGGCTATTATTTGCCTAGTTGCCTTGCATAATTTTCCAGATGCTCTTAATTCTTTCTAGATGCACAATCACATTATCTACCATACCATCTGCTCTACTGAGTTTAATTTTTCTGGGATGCCTCCTTCCTGGGACTGCCATCATTCTGCTCTAATCTGAACAGACTGATCTCTGCAGGTCTGCCATACAGTTGCTATCCTAAGACTAATCTTCACAGTTGTCTTGAGTAAGACTCATTGATCCCTAAACCTAGGAATGATATTTAGCTGTTACACACCTGTATGGAAGAGTAGCCAGCCTCCCTCTTGATTGTTTGAGAATCCATTCTCACTAGTAAGTGTCATGAAATGTTGGTTGTTAAATATTTTTAACATCATCTTAAGGAAATCAATATCTTGTTTTTTCTTACTGTGTATCCCTATATTGCCGGCAAACATATTCTTATGATAGATTTTCATATGATAGGTTTTGCACACTTGATCCCTACTATACATGTTTTCTCTAGGTCCTGAAATTTTCTGGGGTTCTGTGAGGATATATTAGCTCTTTTTTCTATCTTAGAGCATTGTCATTGTAACCTATTGTACGCCGATGTCCCTTCATCATTATCTTTGTCTTTTGTGATTTGTACAATTTTCATTTAATTTTAACTTTAATTATTAAAACATGACTATAATGCAAAAAGCTGTTGAAACATAAATGATAATGATATTGACCTCAATTGAGAAGAAAAATTTGTAAAATTTTCCTGTAGATTCTTGCTTTAAAAATCCCTTTGTCTTTAAAACTGATATTTCCATTATGGATTTAAGTCAAATAAAATTACTAAGAATAATCTTCCTGCAACAAATTTTGTAGTCAAATTAAGTCCTCTGAACAGAAATTTCTTATTCAAATATCAAATATTTTAAAAGAATTGGAAATAACCTAGATCAAATCTCAGCTTAAAACTGGATACTGGGACATGAGGGGGAAGATGGTGGAAGAGTAAGACACGGAGATAACCTTCCTCCCCACAGATAAATGAGAAATACATCTACACGTGGAAAAACTCCTACAGAACAACCACTGAATGCTGGAGAAGACCTCAGACTTCCCAAAAGGCAAGAAACTCCCCACATACTTGGGTAGGGCAAAAGAAAAAAAGAAAAAACAGAGACAAAACAATAGGGATGGCACCTGCACCAGTGGGAGGGAGCTGTGCAGGAGGAAAGGTTTCCACACACTAGGAAGCCTCTTCAAGGGCAGAGATTGCGGGTGGCGCAGGGGGGAAGCTTCGGAGCCGTGGACGAGAGTGCAGCAACAGGGGTGCGAAGGGCAAAGCAGAGAGATTCCCACACAGAGGATCGATGCCAACCAGCACTCTCCAGCCCAAGAGGCTTGTCTGCTCACCCACCGGGGTGAGCGGGGTCTGGGAGCTGAGGCTCGGGCATTGGTCAGATAGCAGGGAGAGGACTGGTGGCATGAACACAGCCTGAAGGGAACAGTACGCCATGGCTAGCCTGGAGGGGAGTCCGAGGAAAAGTCTGGACCTGCCGAAGAGGCAAGACACTTTTTCTTCCCTCTTTGTTTCCTGGTGCGCAAGGAGAGGGGATTAAGAGCAAGGCTTAAAGGAGTTCCAGAGACGGGCGCGAGCCGCGGCTAAAAGCGTGGACCACAGAGACGGGCGTGAGATGCTAAGGCTGCTGCTGCCACCACCAAAAAGCCTGTGTGCGAGCACAGGTCACTATCCACACCTCCATTCCGGGGAGCCTGTGCAGCCCACCACTGTCAGGGTCCCGGGATCCAGGGACAACTTCCCAGGGAGAATGCACAGTGTGCCTCAGGCTGGTGCAATTTCACGCTGGCCTCTGCTGCTGCAGGCTTGCCCCACACTCTGTGCCCCTCCCTCCCCTTGGCCTGAGGGAGCCAGAGCCCCAGAATCAGGTGCTCCTTTAACCCCGCCCTGTCTGAGTGAAGAACAGAACCCCTCTGGTGACCTACAGGCAGAGTCAGGGCCAAATCCAAAGCTGCGCCCAGGGAGATGTGAGAACAAAGAGAAAGGGAAATTTCTCCAAGCAGCCTCAGGAGCAGTGGATTAAATCTCCACAATCAACTTGATGTACCCTGCATCAGTGGAATACTGGAAAAGACAATGAATCACCTCAAATTGAGGAAATGGTCTTTGAGAGAAAGATTTATTATTTTTTCCCCATTTCCTCTTCTTGTGAGTGTGTATGTGTATGCTTCTGTGTGAGATTTTGTCTATATAGCTTTTCTTTCACCATTTATCTTAGGGTTCTGTCCATCCATTTTTTTTTTACTTTTTTTAAAAAAAATTTCTTAATAATAATTTTTTTATTTTAATAACTTTATTTTATTTTATCATTATTTTATTTTTTTATCCTCTTTCTTTCTTTCTACTTTTTCTCCCTTTTATTCTGAGCCTTGTGGATGAAAGGTTCTTGGTGCTGCAGCCAGGAGTCAGTGCTGTGCCTCTGAGGTGGGAGAGCCAACTTCAGGACACTGGTCCACAAGAGACCTCCCAGTTTCATGTAATATCAAATGGAGAAAATCTCCCAGAGGTCTCCATCTCAACACCAACACCCAGCTTCACTCAAAGAACAGCAAGCTACAGTGCTGAACACCCTATGACAAACAACTAGCAAGATAGGAACACAACCCCCCCAGTAGCAGAGAGGCTGCCTAAAATCGTAATAAGTCCATAGACACCCCAAAACACACCACCAGGTGTGGACCTGCCCACCAGAAAGACAAGATCCAGCCTCATCCACCAGAACACAGGCACTAGTCCCCTCCACCAGGAAGCCTACACAGCCCACTGAACCAAATTTAGCCACTGGGGAAAGACACCAAAAACAATGGGTACTATGAACCTGCAGCCTGCAAAAAGGAGACCCCAAACACAGTAAGATAAGCAAAATGAGAAGACAGAAAAACACACAGAAGATGAAGGAGCAAGATGAAAACCCACCACACCTAACAAATGAAGAGGAAATAGGCAGTCTACCTGAAAAAAAATTCAGAATAATGATAGTAAAGATGATCCAAAAACATGGAAATAGAAGAGAGAAAATGCAAGAAACATTTAACAAGGACTTAGAAGAACTAAAGAGGAAATAAGCAACGATGAACAACATAATAAATGAAATTAACAATACTCTAGAAGGGATCAACAGCAGAATAACTGAGGCAGAAGAATGGATAAGTGGCCTGGAACATAAAATAGTGGAAATAACTACTGCAGAGCAGAATAAAGAAATAAAGAATGAAAAGAAATGAGGACAGTCTCAGAGACTTCTGGGACAATATTAAATGCACCAACATTCAAATTATAGGTGTCCCAGAAGAAGAAGAGAAAGAGAAAGAGACTGAGAAAATATTTGAAGAGGTTATAGTTGAAAACTTCCCTAATATGGGAAAGGAAATAGTTAATCAAGTCCAGGAAGCATGGAGCATCCCGTACAGGATAAATGCAAGGAGAAACACACAAAGACACATATTAATCAAACTGTCAAAAATTAAATACAAAGAAAACATATTAAAAGCAGCAAGGGATAAATAACACACAAGGGAATCCCCATATGGTTAACAGCTGATCTTTCAGGAGAATCTCTGCAAGCCAGAAGGGAGTGTCAGGACATATTTAAATTAATGAAGGAGAAAACCTACAAATACGATTATCCTACCCAGCAAGGGTCTCATTCAGATTTGATGGAGAAATTAAAAGCTTTACAGACAAGCAAAAGCTGAGAGAGTTCAGCACCACCAAAGCAGCTTTACAACAAATTCTAAAGGACCTTCTCTAGGCAAGAAACACAAGAGAAGGAAAATAACTGCAATAACAAACCCAAAACAATTATGAAAATGGGAAAAGGAACATAGATAATGATAATTAGCTTAAACTATCAAACTCTTAGAGGAAAACATTGGTAGAACACTCTATGGCATTAATCACAGCAAGATACTTTTTGACCTACCTCCTAGAGAAATGGAAATAAAAACAAAAAGAAACAAATGGGACCTAATGAAACTTCAAACCTTTTGCACAGCAAAGGAAACCATAAACAAGACCAAAAGACAACCCTCAGAATGGGAGAAAATATTTGCAAATGAAGCAATTGACAAAGGATTAATCTCCAAAATTTATAAGCAGCTCAAGTAGCTCAATAACAAAGAAACAAACAACCCAATCCAGAAATTGGCCAAAGACCTAAATAGACATTTCTCCAAAGAAGATATACAGACTGCCAACAAACACATGAAATAATGCTCAACATCATTAATCATTAGAGAAATACAAATCAAAACTACAATGAGATATCATCTCACACCAGTCAGAATAGCCATCATCAAAAACTCTAGAAACAATAAATGCTGGAGAGGGAGTGGAGGAAATGGAACACTCTTGCACTGATCGTGGGAATGTGAATTGGTATAGCCACTATGGAGGGCAGTATGGAGGTTCCTTAAAATACTACAAATAGAACTACCATATGACCCAGCAACATCACTACTGAGCATATACCCTGAGAAAGCCATAATTCAAAAAAGTCATGTACCAAAATGTTCATTGCAGTTCTACTCACAATAGCCCAGAGATGGAAACAACCTAAGTGTCCATCATCGGATGAATGGATAAAGAAGATGTGGCACATATATACAGTGAAATATTACTCAGCCATAAAAAGAAACGAAATTGAGCTATTTGTAATGAGTTGGATAGACCTAGAGTCTATCATACGGAGTGAAGTAAGTCAGAAACAAAAAGACATATACTGTACGCTAACACATATATATGGAATTTTAGGAAAAAAATGTCACAAAGAACCTAGGGGTAAGACAGGAATAAAGACACAGACCTACTAGAGAATGGACTTGAAGATATGGGGAGGAGGAAGGGTAAGCTGTGACAAAGCGAGAGAGAGGTATGGACATATATACACTACCAAATATAACCCAGATAGCTAGTGGGAAGCATCCGCATAACACATGGAAATCAGCTCGGTGCTTAGTGACCGCCTGGAGGGGTGAGATAGGGAGGGTGGGAGGGAGGGAGATGCAAGAGGGAAGAGATATGGGAACATATGTATATGTATAAATGATTCACATTGTTATAAAGCAGAAACTAACACACAATTGTAAAGCAGTTATACTCTAATAAATATATTTTTAAAAAAAGAAAATGGGAATGGGAACATAGATATCAATAATTACCTTAAATTTAAATGGAATAAATGCTCCCACCAAAAAACACAGACTAGCTGAATGGACACAAAAACAACACCCTTATATATGCTGTCTACAGGAGACCCACTTCAGATGTAGGGACACGTACAGACTGAAAGTGAGGGGATGGAAAAAGATATTCCATGCAAATGGAAATCAAAAGAAAGCTGACATAGCAGTTCTCATATCAGACAAAATAGACTTTAAAATAAAGACTATTAGAAGAGACAAAGAAGGACACTACATAATGATCAAGGGGGCAAAACAAGAAGAAAATATAACAATTGCAAACATTTATGCACCCAACATATGAGCACCTAAATACATAAGGCAAATACTAACAGCCATAAGAGGGGAAATCAACAGTAACACATTCATAGTAGGGGACTTTTACACCCCACTTTCAACAATGGACAAATCATCCAAAATGGAAATAAATAAGGAAACACAAGCTTTAAATGATACATTAAAAAAGATGGACTTAATTGATATTTACAGGACATTCCATCCTAAAACAACAGAATAAATATTTTTTCTCAAGTGCTCATGGATGATTCCCCAAGAGAGATCATATCTTGGGTCGCAAATCAAGCCTTGGTAAATTTACGAAAATTGAAATTGTATCAAGTGTCTTTTCCGACAACAATGCCATGAGACTAGATATCAATTACAGGAAAAGATCTGTAAAAAATACAAACACAAGGATGCTAAACAATACACTACTTAATAACGAACTGATCACTGAAGAAATCAAGGAGGAAATCAAAAAATACCTAGAAACAAATGACAATGGAGACACGACTACCCAAACCCTATGGAATGCAGCAAAAGCAGTTCTAAGAGGGAAGTTTATAGCAATACAATCCTACCTTAAAGAAAAGGAAACATCTTGAATAAACAACCAAAACTTGCACCTAAAGAAATTAGAGAAAGAAGAACAAAAAACCTAAAGTTAACAGAAGGAAAGAAATCATGAAGATCAGATCAGAAATAAATGAAAAAGAAATGAAGGAAACAATAGCAAAGATCAATAAAACCAAAAGCTGGTTCTTTGAGAAGATAAACAAAATTGATAAACCATTAGCCAGACTCATCAAGAAAAAAAAGGGAGAAGACTCCAATCAATAGAATTAGAAATGAAAAAGGAGAAGTAAAAACTGACACTGCAGAAATACAAATGATGATGAGAGATTACTACAAGCAACTCTATGCAAATAAAATTGACAACCTGGAAGAAGTGGACAAATTCTTAGAAATGCACAACCTGCCAACACTGAATCAGGAAGAAATAGAAAATATGAACAGACAAATGACAAGCACTGAAATTGAAACAGTGGCTAAAAATCTTCCAACAAACAAAAGCCCAGGACCAGATGGGTTCACAGGCGACATTTAGAGAAGAGCTAACAACTATCCTTCTCAAACTCTTCCAAAATATTGCAGAGGGAGGAACACTCCCAAATTCATTCTACAAGGCCACCATCACCCTGATACCAAAACCAGACAAGGATGTCACAAAGAAACAAAACTACAGGCCAATATCAGAACATAGATGCAAAAATCCTCAACAAAATACAAGCAAACAGAATCCAACAGCACATTAAAAGGATCATACACCATGATCAGGTTGGGTTTATTCCAGGAATGCAAGGATTTTTCAAGATACACCAATCAATCAACGTGATACACCATATTAACAAATTGAAGGAGAGAAACCATATGATCACCTCAATAGATGCAGAGAAAGCTTTTGACAAAATTCAACACCCATTTATGGTAAAAACCCTGCAGAAAGTAGGCACAGAGGGAATTTTCCTCAACATTCAAAGGCCATATATGACAAACCCACAGCCAAAATTGTCCTCAATGGTGAAAAACTGAAACGATTTCCACTAAGATCGGTAACAAGACAAGGTTGCCCACACTCAGCAATCTTATTCAACATAGTTTTTGAAGTTCTAGCCAAAGCAATCAGAGAAATAAAGGAAATAAAAGCAATCCAAATCAGAAAAGAAGAAGTAAAGCTGTCACTGTTTGCAGATGACATGATACTATACATAGAAAATCCTAAAGATGCTACCAGAAAACTCCTAGAGCTAATCAATGAATTTGGTAAAGTAGCAGGATAGAAAATTAATGCACAGAAATCTCCGGCATTCTTAAACACTAATGATGAAAAATCGGAAAGTGAAATTAAGAAAACAATCCCATTTACCACTGTAACAAAAAGAATAAAATATCTAGGAATTAACCACCCTACAGAGACAAAATACCTGTATGCAGAAAATTATAAGATACTGATGAAAGAAATTAAACATGATACAAATAGATGGAGAGATATACCATGTTCTTGGATTGGAAGAATCAACATTGTGAAAATTACTCTACTACCCAAAGCAATCTACAGGTTCAAGGCAGTCCCTATCAAACTACCACTGGCATTTTTCACAGAGCTAGAACAAAAAAAGTTCACAATTTGTATGGAAACACAAAAGACCCCGAATAGCCATAGTAATCTTGAGAACGAAAAACAGAGCTGGAGGAATCAGGCTCCCTGACTTCAGTTTATACTACAAAGCTGCAGTAATCAAGACAGTATTGTACTGGCACAAAAACAGAAAGATAGATCAATGGAACAGGATAGAAAGCCCAGAGATAAACCCACGCATATAAGGTCACCTTATCTTTGATAAAGGAGGAAGGAATGTACAGTGGAGAAAGGACAGCCACTTCAATAAGTGGTGCTCGGAGTACTGGACAGGTACATGTAAAAGTATGAGATTAGAACACTCCCTAACACCATACACAAAAATAAGCTCAAAATGGATTAAAGACCTAAATGTAAGGCCAGAAACTATCAAACTCTTAGAGGAAAACATAGGCAGAACACTCTATGACATAAATCACAGCAAAATCCTTTTGACCTACCTCCTAGAGAAATGGAAATAAAAACAAAAATAAACTAATGGGACCTAATGAAACTTAAGTGCTTTTGCACAGCAAGGGAAACCATAAACAAGACCAAAAGACAGCCATCAGAATGGGAGAAAATATTTACAAATGAAGCAACTGACAAAGGATTAATCTCCAAATACAAGCAGTTCATGCAGCTCAATAACAAAAAACAAACAACCCAATCCAAAAATGGTCCTAAGACCTAAATAGACATTTCTCCAAAGCAGGTATACAGATTGTCAGCAAACACATGAAAGAATGCTCAACATCATTAATCATTAGAGAAATGCAAATCAAAACTACAATGAGATATCATCTCACACCCGTCAGAATGGCCATCATCAAATAATCTAGAAACAATAAAAGCTGGAGAGGGTGTGGATAAAAGGGAACATTCTTGCACTGCTGGTGGGAATGTGAATTCGTACAGCCACTATGGAGGACAGTATGTAAGTTCCTTAAAAAACTACAAATAGAACTACCATATGATGCAGCAATCCCACTACTAGGCATATACCCTGAGAAAATCAGAATTCAAAGAGTCATGTACCAAAATGTTCATTGCAGCTCTATTTGCAATAGCCCGGTGATGGAAGCAACCTAAATGCCCATCATTGGATGAATGCATAAAGAAGATGTGGCACATATATACAATGGAATATTACTCAACCATAAAAAGAAACGAAATTGAGTTATTTGTAGTGAGGTGGATGGACCTGGAATCTGTCATAAAGAGTGAAGTAAGTCAGAAAGAGAAAGACGAATACCATAGGCTAACACATATATATGGAATCAAAAAAAAAATATCCTGAAGAACCTAGGGGTAAGACGGGAATAAAGACACAGACCTACTAGAGAATGGACTTGAGGATATGGGGATTGGGAATGGTGAGCTGTGACAAAGTGAGAGAGTGGCATAGACATATATACACTATCAAACGTAAAATAAATAGCTAGTGTGAAGCAGCTGCATAGCACAGGGAGATCAGCTCGGTGCTTTGTAACCACCTAGAAGGGTGGGATAGGGAGGGTGGGAGGGAGGGAGATGCATGAGGGAAGAGATATGGGAACATATGTATATGTATAACTGATTCACTTTGTTATAAAGCAGAAAGTAACACAGCATTATAAAGCAATTATACTCCAATAAATATGTAAAAAAGAAGATGTAAGAACACACACACACACACACACAAATACTGTATACCGATTGTCTAGAAGACATTATGTCTAATATACAGAGAAGGCAAATATTTCAAGACATTATATATCTTAATGTTTGGTATATGACCCAGAAAACACAGCTTCAGGAAGGCTTCTAAGGCTTTGGGAAGAGTAAACAGCATAGCCCTAGTAAAAGCAGATCTAAAAATATTGTCAGTACAATACAAAAAATATATTTCTACTTAATAAATTAGATAAGATATTAGAAAAACTTGTTTTTTATTTTTATTGGTGTATAGTTGCTGTATAATTTTGTTTCAGTTTCTACTGTACAGCAAAGTGAATCTGCTATACGTATATATCCAGTCTTTTTTGGTTTTCTTTCCCTTTTATGTCACTGCAGAACATTGAGTAGAATTCCCTGTGGTATACAGTATTTTCTCATTAGTTATCTATTTTATACATAGTATCAGTAGTATATATATGTCAATCCCCATCTCCCAATTCATCCCACCCTCCCTTTCCCCCTTTGTTGTCCATACATCTGTTCTCTACTTCTGTGTCTCTATGTCTGCTTTGCCAGTAAGGTCATCTATACCACCAGAAAATTACTAGAGCTCGTCAATGAATTTAGTAAAGCTGCAGGACACAAAATTAATACCCAGAAATCTCTTGCATTCGTATACACCAAGAACAAAAGATCAGAAAGAGAAATTAAGGAAACAATCCCATTCACCTTTTCCACAAAAAGAATAAACTACCTAGGAATAAACCTAACTAAGGAGACAAAAGTACTGTATGCAGAAAACTAAAAGACACCAATGAAAGAAATCAAAGATGACACAAAGAGATGGAGAGATATACCAGTGTTCTTGGATGGGAAGAATCTATAATGTGAAAATGACTATACTACCCAAAGCAATCTACAGATTCAATGCAATCACTATCAAATTACCAGTGGCATTTTTCACAGACTAGAACAGAAAGTTTACACTTTGTATGGAAACACAAAAGACCCCGAATAGCCAAAGCAATCTTGAGAACGAAAAACAGAGCTGGAGGAATCAGGCTCCCTGACTTCAGACTATACTACAAAGCTACAGTAATCCAGATGTATGGTACTGGCACAAAAACAGAAATATAGATAAGTGGAACAGGATAGAAAGCCCAGAGATAAACCCACACACCTACAGTCAACTAATCTATGACAAAGGAGGCAAGAATATACAGTAGAGAAAGGACAGCCTCTTCAATAAGTGGTGCTGGGAAAACTGGACAGGTACATGTAAAAGTATGAGACTAGATCACTCCCTAACACCATACACAAAAATAAGCTCAAAATCGATTAAAAACCTAAATGTAAGGCCAGACACTGTAAAACTCTTAGAGGAAAACAAAGGAAGAACACTCTGATATAAATCACAGGAAGGTCCTTTTTGACCCATCTCCTAGAGTAATGGAAATAAAAACAAAAAAACAATTGGGACCTAATGAAACTTAAAAGCTTTTTCACAGCAAAGGAAACCATAAACAAGAACAAAAGACAACCCTCAGAATGGGAGAAAATATTTTCAAAGGAAGAAACTGAAAAAGGATTAATCTCCAAAATATACAAGTAGCTCATGCAGCTCAATATCAAAGAAAACAAACAGCTCAATCCAAAACTGGACAGAAGACCTAAATAGACATTTCTCCAAAGAAGATATACAGCTTGCCAACAAACACATGAAAGGATGCTCAATATCACTAACCATTTGAGAAATGCAAATCAAAACCACAATGAGGTATCACCTCACGCCAGTCAGAATGGCCATTATCAAAAAATCTAGAAACAATACATGCTGGAGAGGGTGTGGAGAAAAGGGAACACTCTTGCACTGTTGGTGGGAATGTAAACTGATACAGCCACTATGGAGAACAGTATGGAGGTTCCTTAAAAAACTAAAAATATAACTACCATATGACCCAGTAATCCCACTACTGGGCATATACCCAGAGAAAACCATAACTGAAAAGACAGATGCACACCAGTGTTCATTGCCACACTATTTACAATAGCCAGGACATGGAAGCAAGAAATTCTCACCTGAGTATCTTGAGGAAAAAGTGTTTTTGCAAATTTAATATCATTTGTTATTCTTTCATATAAGGATCTTCAAGTCCTTTAGAATATAATTTTATAAATCCAACAAAACAGGATGGACAATTATAACGCTATATAACCAAAGTGTTATGATTTCTATAGATAATGTAAGTGCTGAACAGGTGGGAATAGTTACAATGGAATGACATGGCTCAACACAGTTATTGTATTTGATTTAACAAGGGAACTGGCAATAAAGAAATAAGTTTCTTTCCATGTGGAAAGCTACTAGTCTGTCTGAATATTATGCTGCATCAGGTCACAAGGGCCTTCTTATAGCCAGAAGATGCTCAAAAATTTATCAACAGCCAGAGATTTTCTTTAATGTGATTGAATAAAATAGATTCTCCAAAGAATATATGAAAGGAACATTGAAGGGTAAAAAGTTTCCTTCTTCTTCAAAAATAAGTGACTATAGTCACAATGAACTTGTTTGTTACCTGACTGCAATTTCCCAAGAAGATTTTGTCTACTGTTGACACCTATTCAGGGCTATTGATAACTGTACCACTTTAAGGAACGCACAGATATTTCTCAGAGCAACGTTATTTTACCTCATGAAAGAATAAAACCTCAAAATGTCTGATATTTTTCTGCCTCTAATATCATCATCCAATCTTTTCTTATAGATTGAGTGTTTTTTATCAAGAGGAAAGGGTGCACACATAGAGTCATAGGGGATACTGAGTTAGGTTGGATCTCTAAAGGATGCCACAATCCAAACGTCCCAGTCAATTAGCCCTGTGTGTGACCCAATAGAAAGAAAAAAAACTTTCATAAGACTTTGGGCAATTTGCTCTAACTCTGGATGACATTCAAAGTAAAGTGAAAGTTTTAATTTACACTAGTAAGGGATTAAAGAAATTTCAATTGTACATCAAAAGGGAGCCTTTGTACAGGAGGTGCACAAGGTATTCAATAGAAATTTTCTAATTCAGTTCAACCCTTCTTATGCACTTTACACTTTTCCTCCGCCTTAACAGTCTATGGATCTATGGTACTTTGAAATCTTCCCAATATCACAAAGCTTTTCCTACAGGGTCATGGAAAAAGTTTGCAAAATAAAGGATATAGGAGTAAATTTAAGAAAAGGGCCTATTGAGATAGAGCTTAAATGTGTTTTCAAGCCCTGAAAACATTTTATATTTTTCTCTTAAATACAATTTAAACACACAAAAATGCATTTAAGTGTAGAAGTTGATTAGATTTTTATTTATTTAATTTCTTATTGAAATATATTTGAGTTATATACATAGATTAGATTTTTAAATGTAAACATGACCCTAGTAAAAGTGCAGAAAATTTCCATCACCTCAGGAAACTTCCTTATTCCTGCTTTTAGTAAATCCCAACACCCATAGGCAAACATTATTCTTATTTCTAATAGCAAGGATAGGTTTTACCTGTTCCTGAACTTCATAAAAGTGGAATCATATAATGTGTATAATTCTGTACCTTGCTTTTTTCACTCAGCATAATGTTTTTTAATTCATCCATGCTTTGCCATCTATCAGTAGTTCACATTTTTTCTTCTTTTTTGCAGAATAGTAATCCATTGTATGAAAATAAATAATCTGTTCATCTATTGTCCTGAGTAAATAACTAGAACTGCTGGGTCATAGGATAGGCATCATTTAACTTTACAAGTAATTGTCAAAACCTTTTCCAAAGTGACTGTACTATGTTCCAGTCTCACCAGCAATATGTGGTAGTCCCATTTAATCCACATCTTAATATTTGGTATTTGTTGGCCTTTTAATATTAAACATTTTAGTAGGTATGAAATCATATCTCATATTGGTTTTAATTTGCATTTAGCTGCTAAATAAAATATTTTGCACATTTCATGTCTAATGACTATTTTATATCTTCTTTTCAAAGTGTCTATTCAGTCTTTTGGCCATTTTTTTTAACATCTTTATTGGGGTATAATTGCTTTACAATGGTGTGTTAGTTTCTGCTTTATAACAAAGTGAATCAGTTATACATATACATATGTTCCCATATCTCTTCCCTCTTGCATCTCCCTCCCTCTCACCCTCACTATCCCACCACTCCAGGCAGTCACAAAGCACCAAGCTGATCTCCCTGTGCCGTGCGGCTGCTTCCCACTAGGTATCTACCTTACTACGTTTGTTAGTGTGTATATGTCCATGACTCTCTCTCGCCCTGTCACAGCTCACCCTTCCCCCTCCCCATAACCTCAAGTCCGTTCTCTAGTAGGTCTGCGTCTTTATTCCTGCCTTACCCCTAGGTTCTTCATGACATTTTTTTTTCTTAAATTCCATATATATGTGTTAGCATACGGTATTTGTCTTTTTCCTTCTGACTTACTTCACTCTGTATGACAGACTCTAGGTCTATCCACCTCATTACAAATAGCTCAATTTCGTTTCTTTTTATGGCTGAGTAATATTCCATTGTATATATGTGCCACATCTTCTTTATCCATTCATCCGATGATGGGCACTTAGGTTGTTTCCATCTCCAGGCTATTGTAAATAGAGATGCAATGAACATTTTGGTACATGACTCATTTTGAATTATGGCTTTCTCAGGGTATATGCCCAGTAGAGGGATTGCTGGGTCATATGGTAGTTCTATTTGTAGTTTTTTAAGGAACCTCCATACTGTTCTCCATAGTGGCTGAACCAATTCACATTCCCACCAGCAGTGCAAGAGTGTTCCCTTTTCTCCACACCCTCTCCAGCATGTATTGTTTCTAGGTTTTTTGATGATAGCCATTATGACTGGTGTGATATGATATCTCATTGTAGTTTTGATTTGCATTTCTCTAATGATTAATGATGTTGAGCATTCTTTCATGTGTTTGTTGGCAGTCTGTATATCTTCTTTGGAGAAATGTCTATTTAGGTCTTCTGTCCATTTTTGGATTGGGTTGTTTGTTTTTTTGTTATTGAGCTGCATGAGATGCTTGTAAATTTTGGAGATTAATCCTTTGTCGGTTGCTTCATTTGCAAATATTTTCTCCCATTCTGAGGGTTGTCTTTTGGTCTTGTTTATGGTTTCCTTTGCTGTGCAAAAGCTTTGAAGTTTCATTAGGTCCCATTTGTTTATTTATGTTTTTATTTTCATTACTCTAGGAGGTGGGTCAGAAAGGATCCTGCTGTGATTTATGTCACAGAGTGTTCTACCTATGTTTTCCTCTAAGAGTTTGAGTTTCTGGCCTTACATTTAGGTCTTTAATCCATTTTGATCTTATTTTTGTGTATGGTGTTAGGGAGTGATCTAATCTCATACTTTTACATGTACCTGTCCAGTTTTCCCAGCACAACTTATTGGAGAGGCTGTCCTTTCTCCACTGTACATTCCTGCCACCTTTATCAAAGATAAGGTGTCCATATGTGTGTGGGTTTATCTCTGGGCTTTTTAACCTGTTCCACTTATCTATATTTCTGTTTTTGTGCCAGTACAATACTGTCTTGATTACTGTAGCTTTGTAGTATAGTCTGAAGTCAGGGAGCCTGATTCCTCCAGCTCTGTTTTTCATTCTCAAGATTGCTTTGGCTATTCGGGGTCTTTTGTGTTTCCATACAAATTGTGAAATTTTTTGTTCTACTTCTGTGAAAAATGCCAGTGGTAGTTTGATAGGGATTGCATTAAATCTATAGATTGCTTTGGGTAGTAGAGTCATTTTCACAATGTTGATTCTTCCAATCCAAGAACGTGATATATCTCTCCAGCTATTTGTATCATCTTTAATTTCTTTCATCAGTGTCTTATAATTTTCTGCATACAGGTCTTCTGTCTCCTTAGGTAGGTTTATTCCTAGATATTTTATTCTTTTCCTTGCAATGGTAAATGGAAGTGTTTCCTTGATTTCATTGTCAGATTTTTCATCATTAGTATATAGGAATGCCAGAGATTTCTGTGCATTAATTTTGTATCCTGCCACTTTACCAAATTCATTGATTAGCTCTAGTAGTTTTCTGGTAGCATCTTTAGGATTCTCTATGTATAGGATCATGTCATCTGCAAACAGTGACAGATTTGCTTCTTCTTTTCCGATTTGCATTGCTTTTATTTCCTTTTCTTCTCTGATTGCTGTGGCTAAAACTTCCAAAACTATGTTGAATAAGAGCGGTGAGAGTGAGCAACCTTGTCTTGTTCCTGATCTTAGTGGAAATGCTTTCAGTTTTTCACCATTGAGGATGATGTTTGCTGTGGGCTTGTCATATATGGCCTTTATTATGTTGAGGAAAGTTCCCTCTATGCCTACTTTCTGCAGGGTTATTATCATAAATGGGTGTTGAATTTTGTCAAAAGCTTTCTCTGCATCTGTTGAGATGATCATATGGTTTTTCTCCTTCAATTTGTTAATATGGTTTATCACATTGATAGATTTGCATATATAGAAGAATCCTTGCATTCCTGGAATAAACCCCACTTGATCATGGTGTATGATCCTTTTAATATGCTGTTGGATTCTGTTTGCTAGTATTTTGTTGAGGATTTTTGTATCTATGTTCATGAGTGATATTGGCCTGTAGTTTTCTTTCTTTGTGACATCCTTGTCTGGTTTTGGTATCAAGGTGATGGTGGCCTCGTAGAAGGAATTTGGGAGTGTTCCTCCCTCTGCTATATTTTGGAAGAGTTTGAGAAGGATAGTTGTTAGCTCTTCTCTAAATGTCGCCTGTGAACCCATCTCGTCCTGTGCCTTTGTTTGTTGGAAGATTTTTAATCACAGTTTCAATTTCAGTGCTTGTGATTGCTCTGTTCATATTTTCTATTTCTTCCTGATTCAGTCTTGGCTGGTTGTGCATTTCTAAGAATTTGTCTATTTCTTCCAGATTGTCCATTTTATTGGCATAGAGTTGCTTGTAGTAATCTCTCATGATCTTTTTTATTTCTGCAGTGTCAGTTGTTATCTCTCCTTTTTCATTTCTAATTCTATTGATTTGAGTCTTCTCCCTTTTTTTCTTGATGAGTCTGGCTAGTGGTTTATCTATTTTGTTTATCTTCTCAAAGAACCAGCTTTTGGTTTTATTGATCTTTGCTATTGTTTCCTTCATTTCTTTTTCATTTATTTCTGATCTGATTTTTATGATTTCTTTCCTTCTGCTAGCTTTGGGGTTTTTTGTTCTTCTTTCTCTAGTTGCTTTAGGTGCAAGGTTAGGTTGTTTATTCGAGATGTTTCCTGCTTCTTAAGGTGGGCTTGTATTGCTATAAACTTCCCCCTTAGAACTGCTTTTGCTGCATCCCATAGGTTTTCGGTTGTTGTGTCTCCATTGTCATTTGTTTCTAGGTATTTTTTTATTTCCTCTTTGTTTCTAGGTATTTTTTTATTTCCTCTTTGATTTTTATTTCCTCTTTGAAGTGAATTACTTCATTATTAAGTAGTGTATTGTTTAGTCTCCATGTGTTTGTATTTTTTACAGATCTTTTCCTGTAATTGATATCTAGTCTCATGGCATTTTGGTCAGAAAAGATACTTGATACAATTTCAACTTTCTTAAATTTACCAAGGTTTGATTTGTAACCCAAGATATGATCTATCCTGGAGAATGTTCCATGAGCACTTGAGAAAAATGTGTATTCTCTTGTTTTTGGATGGAGTGTCCTATAAATATCATTAAGTCCATCTTGTTTAATGTATCATTTAAAGCTTGTGTTTCCTTATTTATTTTCATTTTGGATGATCTGTCCATGGGTGAAAGTGGGGTGTTTAAGTCCCCTACAATGAATGTGTTACTGTCGATTTCCCCTTTTATGGCTGTTAGTATCTGCCTTATGTATTGAGGTGCTCCTATGTTGGGTGCATAAATATTTACAATTGTTATATCTTCTTCCTGGATTGATCCCTTGATCATTATGTAGTGTCCTTCTTTTTCTCTTTTAATAGTCCTTATTTTAAAGTCTATTTTGTCTGATATGAGAATTGCTACTCCAGCTTTCTTTTGGTTTCCATTTGCATGGAATATCTTTTTCCATCCCCTTACTTTCAGTCTGTATGTGTCTCTAGGTCTGAAGTGGGTCTCTTGTAGACAGCATATATAAGGGTCTTGTTTTTGTATCCATTCAGCCAATCTGTGTCTTTTGGTGGGAGCATTTAGTCTATTTACATTTAAGGTAATTATCAATATGTATGTTCCTATTCCCATTTTCTAAATTGTTTTGGGTTTGTTATTATAGGTCTTTTCCTTCTCTTGTGTTTCTTGCCTAGAGAAGATCCTTTAGCATTTGTTGTAAAGCTGGTTTGGTGGTGCTGAACTCTCTCAGCTTTTGCTTGTCTGTAAAGGTTTTAATTTCTCCATCAAATCTGAATGAGATCCTTGCTGGGTAGAGTAGTCTTGGCTGCAGGTTTTTCTCCTTCATCACTTTCAGTATTTACTGCCACTCCCTTCTGGCTTATAGGGTTTCTGCTGAGAGATCAGCTGTTAACCTTATGGGGATTTCCTTATGTGTTATTTGTTGTTTTTCCCTTGCTGCTTTTAATATGCTTTCTTTGTATTTAATTTTTGACAGTTTGATTAATATGTGTCTTGGCATATTTCTCCTTGGATTTATCCTGTATGGGACTCTCTGTGCTTCCTGGACTTGATTAACTATTTCCTTTCCCATATTAGTTAAGTTTTCAACTATAATCTCTTCAAATATTTTCTCAGTCCCTTTCTTTTTCTCTTCTTCTTCTGGAACCCCTATAATTCGAATGTTGGTGCATTTAATGTTGTCCCAGAGGTCTCTGAGACTGTCCTCAGTTATTTTCATTCTTTTTTCTTTGTTCTGCTCTGCAGTAGTTATTTCCACTATTTTATCTTCCAGGTCACTTATCCATTCTTCTGCCTCAGTTATTCTGCTATTGATCCCATCTAGAGTACTTTTAATTTCATTTATTGTGTTGTTCATTGTTGCTTGTTTCATCTTTATTTCTTCTAGGTCCTTGTTAACTGTTTCTTGCATTTTGTCCATTCTATTTCCAAGATTTCGGATCATTCTTACTATCATTATTCTGAATTCTTTTTCAGGTAGACTGCCTATTTCCTCTTCATTTGTTAGGTCTGGTGCATTTTTATCTTGCTCCTTTATCTGCTGTGTGTTTTTCTGTCTTCTCATTTTGCTTATCTTACTGTGTTTGGGGTCTCCTTTTTGCAGACTGCAGGTTCGTAGTTCCCGCTGTTTTTGATGTCTGTCTCCAGTGGCTAAGGTTGGTTCAGTGGGTTGTGTAGGCTTCCCGGTGGAGGGGACTAGTGCCTGTGTTGTGGTAGATAAGGGTGGATCTTGTCTCTCTAGTAGGCAGGTTCACGTCTGGTGGTGTGTTTTGGGGTTTCTGTGGCCTTATTATGATTTTAGGCAGCCTCTCTACTAATGGGTGGGGTTGTGTTCCTGTTTTGCTATTTGTTTGGCATAGGTTGTCCAGCACTGTGGCTTGCTGGTCGTTGAGTGAAGCTGGGTGCTGGTGTTAAGATGGAGGTCTCTGGGAGATTTTCGCCATTTGATATTATGTGGAGCTGAGAGGTCTCTTGTTGACCAGTGTCCTGAAGTTGGCTCTCCTACCTCAGAGGCAGAGCCCTGACTCCTGGCTGGAGCGCCAAGAGCCTTTCATCCACATGGCTTAGAATAAAAGGAAGAAAATGTAGAGGGAATTAGTAGAAGTATGAGGAAAGAAAGAAGGAAAGGAGGGAAGGAATGAAGGAAGGAAAGAAGAAAGAAAGAAAGAAAGAAAGAAGGCAAGAAGGAAAGAAAGGAGGGAGGGAGGAAGGAAGGAAGGAGGGAAAGAAGGAAAAAAGACAGAAAGAAAGAAGATACAGTAAAAATAAAATAAAGTATAATAAAGTTATTGAATTAAAAAATTCTTATTTAGAAAAAAGAATAAAAAAAGGGACGGATAGAACCTTAGGACAAATGTTGGACGCAAAGCTATACAGACAAAATCTTACACAGAAGCATACACATACACCCTCACTAAAAGAGGTAAAGGGGGAAAAATCATAAATCTTGCTCTCAGAGACCACCTCCTCAATTTGGGATGATTTGTTGTCTAAAGGAGGGAAGAAAGGAAGGAAAGAAAGAAAGAAAGAAAGAACGAAGGTAAAGTATAATAAGGTTATTAAAATTAAAATTAATTATTAAGAAAAAAATTTAAAAAAAACCATGGACGGATAAAACCCTAGGACAAATGGTGGAAGCAAGACTATACAGACAAGATCTCACACAGAAGCATACACATACACATTCACAAAAAGAGGAAAAGGGAAAAAAATCATAGATCTTGCTCCTTAAGTCCACTTCCTTAATTTGGGATGATTGGTTGTCTATTCAGGTATTCCACAGATGCAGGGTATATCAAGTTGATTGTGGAGCTTTCATCCACTGCTTCTGAGGCTGCTGGGAGAGATTTCCCTTTCTCTTCTTTGTTCTCACAGCTCACCGGGGCTCAGCTTTGGATTTGGCCCTGCCTCTGTGTGTAGGTCGCTGGAGGGCGTCTGTTTTTTGCTCAGACAGGACGGGGTTAAAGGAGCCGCTGATTCGGGGGCTCTGGCACACTCAGGCTGGGGGGGGAGGTAGGGGCACAGCGTGCGGGGCAGGCCTGCGGCGGCAGAGTCCAGCATGACGTTGCACCGGCCTGAGGCCCGCCATGCGTTCTCCCGGGGAAGTTGTCCCTTGATCCCGGGAACCTGGCAGTGGTGGGCTGCACAGGCTCCCCGAAACGGGGGTGTGGATAGTGACCTGTGCTCGCACACAGGCTTTTTGGTGGTGGTAGCAGCAGCCTTAGCGTCTCCCGCCCGTCTCTGGGGTCCGCGCTTTTAGCCGCGGCTCGCGCCCGTCTCTGGGGTTCCCGCTTTTAGCCGTGGCTCGCGCTCGTCTCTGGAGTTCCTTTAAGCAGCGCTCTTAAACCCCTCTCCTCGCGCACCAGGAAACAAAGAGGGAAGAAAAAGTCTTTTGCCTCTTCGGCAGGTGCAGACTTTTACCCGGACTCCCTCCCAGCTAGCCGTGGTGCACTAACCCCTTCAGGCTATGTTCAAGCCGCCAACCCCAGTCCTCTCCCTGCGCTCCGTCCGAAACCGAAACCCGAGCCTCAGAGCCTCAGCTCGCAGCCCCGCCCGCCCCGGCGGGTGAGCAGACAAGCCTCTCGGGCTGGTGAGTGCTGGTCGGCACCGATCCTCTGTGCGGGAATCTTCCCACTTTGCCCTCCGCACCCGTTGCTGTGCACTCCTCCGCGGCTTCGAAGCTCCCCCCTCCGCCTCCCGCAGTCTCCGCCCGCGAAGGGGCTTCCTAGTGTGTGGAAACTTTTCCTCCTTCACAGCTCCCTCCCACTGGTGCAGGTGCCATCCCTATTCTTTTGTCTCTGTTTTTTCTTTTTTTTTCTTTTGCCCTACCCAGGTACATGGGGAGTTTCTTGCCTTTTGGGAGGTCTGAGGTCTTCTGCCAGCCTTCAGTAGGTGTTCTGTAGGAGTTGTTCCACGTGTAGATGTATTTCTGGTGTATCTGTGGGGAGGAAGGTGATCTCCGCGTCTTACTCTTCCGCCATCGTCCCAAAGGTCTCTTGGCCATTTTTTTAGAGTCTTTCTTTTGGTTATTATTGAGTTGTAAGAATTCCTTATATATCTTGGAATAAATTATTTGTCAGATATATGTATTACAATTTATTTTTCAATCTGTGGTTTCCCTATTCATTTTTTTTAAACTTTAAAAAAATTGAGGTATAACTGACATATAACATTATGTTGGTTTCAGGTGTACAATATAATTATTTGATATTTGTACACATTGCAAAATGATCACTACAATAAGTCTAGTTAACATCTGTCACCTTACATAGTTATAAAAAGTGAGAAATTTAAGACCTACTATTTTAGGAACTTTCAATGATGCTATACAGCATTATTAACTATAGTAACAGTGCTATATATTACATCACCATGATTTATTTATTTTATAATTGGAATTTTGTAACTTTTGACCCCCTTCACTCATTTCACCCAACCCCCACCCTCACCTATGGCAACCACTACTCTGTTCTCTGTATCTATGAGCTTGTTATTTTTTTTGTATTTATTTTTTAGATTCCACTTATAAGTATGACCATTTGTCATTCTCTTTCTGACATATTTCACTTAATGTAATAGCCTCAAGGCCCATTCAGGTTGCCAAAACTGGAAAGATTTTATTCATCTTTATGACTGAATATCATTCCATTGTGTGTGTGTGTGTGTGTATATATATATATATATATATATATATATATATACAAACATACATACCCCATCTTCTTTATCCATTCGTTCATTGATGGACTCATAGATTGTTTCTAAGTTGCTGATATCTGGGGCAATGCATATAAGTTGGGGTAAATGATAGATTAGCCAAAAGCTTGGGAAGAAAGGCTGATGAATGAGATGTTTTGCTGATAAGTGCTTTGAAAAACTCTGAGACATTCCTGAGAACCTAGAAGAACACACATGTCCAGGGCTGTGTACATGCCCAGGAAAGGTCTAAGAAAGCATTAAGCTTCCACCTCTGGTTAACCTAGAAGGTCTTTGTAAGTAGGAAGTGAAGGCTAAGGCATAGTGGTAAACTACAAGACTGAATGCTGAGGGTGTGCCATAACATGCATATAGAATGCCTCAGCAAAGACTGGGAAACTTAGTTCCAGAAGTTTAAGTAAGTCTCTGTGGAATCACTAGGTTACCACTAAGCTAATTGAGTAGACCTCAGTGGCTATAAAGGACAAAGAACATAAGAGTGCAAAGAATTAGTTCTGAAAATCCTGTGAACAAAAAAAGAGTAAGAACAGTGATATAGCCCTTGGGGGGAGAAATCTGATTTCCAGAGTTGTCTCATTATATATTTTTTAAATGTCCAGTTTTCAACACAAAATTACAGAACATGTAAAGAAAAAAAGTATGACCATTGAGAGAAGAAAAAGAAAAGAAAAAGAAATTGAGGTAATTAACTGTCCTTGAGGAAAATAAAAACAAAGCACTTGCTAGAAAAAGTCTTTAAATCAACTATTTTATACATGTTTAAAGAGCTAAAGTAAACAAAGAACTAAAGGAATCAAGAACTATGTACTAAGAAGTAGAGAAAATAAATAAAAGAATAGCATGAAGAGAAACCAAGTAGAAATTCTGGAGTCTAAAGGTACAATAACTAAAATGAAAAATTCAGAAGAGAGACCAAAGGGCAGATTTTTATCAGACAGAAGAATCATTGACCTTGACGATAAGTCAATTGAGATTATGCAGTCAGAGGAGCAGGAAAAAAAAATAGTGAACTCAAATGACTAGAGCCTCAGAAACCTTTGGAACAATATCAAACATATAAATACATGCATCATGGAAGTTCTAGGAGAGAAGAGAGAGGAAGGAACATAAAGAATATTTGATGAAACAATGGCCAAAATATTCCCAAAATTGATTTAAAATATTAATCTATACATCCAAGAAGCTTAATGGACTTCATTTACAATAAAATTAAAGAGATCCAATCCAGATGCTTCATTAAAAAAAAATGACAAAGCCAAAAATAAAGAAAATCATTAATGCAACAAAAGAAAAAATTACTCACTACATACAAGGGAAACTCAATAAATATAACAGCTTATTTCTCATCAGAAATAATGAAGGGCAGAAGGAAATGGGATGATATCTTAATAGTGGAAAAAATATCCTCAAAAATGAAGAGATATGCTTTAGATGCAAAGACACAATCAGTTCAAAAGTAAAAGTATAGAAAAAGATGTTACAAGCAAACAGTGATCAAAAGAGAGCTAGACTGGTCACAGTAATATCAGACAGAATAAACTTTAAGAAAAAAAATATTATGTGAGGCAAAAGACATGTTATTACAATAAAAGGGTCAATCCATCAAGAAGACATAACAATTATAAATGTATACACCCAACAACAGAACACAAAATTACATGAAGAAAAACTGAAATAATTGAGAAGAAACTTAGACAACTCATCAATAATAGTTGGAGAATTTGATACCCCACTTTTGATAATTGATGGGACAACTAGACGGAAGATCATCAAGGAGATAGAAGACACTGGCAAAACCGTAAGCCAAGTAGATATAACAAAAAGCTATAGAACACTCCACCCAACAATAACAAGATATTTTTTTTTCTAAAGTATACACTATAGGGTAGTCCATATAGTAGGCCGAAAACAAGTCTCAATAAATTAAAAAATATATATTTCATACAAAGTATGTGAACCATAGGCAATAGAATAAAATTAGAAGTTAATAACAGAAGGAAATTTGGAAGGCAGTTATGCTCACCACTATACCACCAATACGATAACAGAAGGAAATTTGGGAAATTCACAAGTACATGGAAGTTAAAGAACATTCCTCACAATAACTGATAGGTCAAAGCAGAAATCCTAAGGGAAATTAAAACATACTTTGAGAAAAGTGTAAACACAAATACAACCAACAAAAACTTATGAGATGCAGCAAAAGCAGTACATTGAGGGAAATTTATAGCTACAAATGCCTACACACACACACACAAAAAAAAAGATCTAAGAAAATCAGTGTCCCCATCTATATAATGTCTTTTTCCTCTGGCTGCCTTTGAGATATTCTCTTTATTATTAGGTTTTAGCTCTTTGACTATGATGTGAATAGGTGTGGATTTATTTGTATTTATCCTTCTTAAGGCTGACTGAGCATCTGTAATATGTAAGTTTATGTTTTTCACTAAATTTGGGGAAATGTCAGCCATCTTCCCTTAAATATTATATACTTTTTTCTCCCCCAGTCTCATTCTCTCCTACTGAAATTCTAATTGTGTGTATGTCAAAATGATTGACATTGTCTCACAGGTCACTGAAACTTTTTCTTTTCAATCTTTTTTCTCCTGGTTCTTCCAGTAGGATGATTTCCATTTGTCTGTCTTAAAGTTCACTGACCCTTTCTTCTGTTGTCTCTTATCAATTTATAAGCCAACTGAGTGAAATTTTCACTTTACATAGAGTAATTTTCATTTATATAATCACCCTTTGATTCTTTTTATTATTCCCATTTCTCTTTGATAGTCCCCATTGGCTTATTCATTGTGAAAAAAAATTAAATCCTTGAACCCACTTACAATAGTTGCTTTAAAAATCTTGTTTGCTAATTCCAAATTGAGTCGTCTTGGGATTTGTTTCTATTAAGTGTTTTTCATTTGATGCTGGGTGACAATTTCACTATTGACTGTTTTACATTGGACCTGTGAATACAATATAGTGAGAATATGGATTCTATTCTCTTCCTCTGAAGAGTATTGACTATTTTATTCTAGTATGCAGTTAAATTACTGACAGATCAACTTGGACTTGTGAAGGCTTGTTTCACACTTTCTTAGAGCCATCTATTTCACTTTTGTCCCAAGCCTTAGGGAAATCCCCTTGTCACAAGACATAGACTTTACTCATAAAATTAGGCCCTTCTGGGATTTCATTGTAGAGCCCAAGGGAGTTATCAAACTCTTTACATAGACTCAAAATCAAAACTCTGTCTCTCTTGTGTTTGGCATTAGCTGAAATCTATGCTCAACTTTTATAGCCTTGAAACAGCTTATTTCTGCTGAACTCTTTTCAGGCTCCTGTTTGGGTACACAGTTTAGAGGTCAGCCAAGGATTTGAGGTGAGTTTATATGCAGATTTAAGGCCCACTACTTCTGGGGCTTCTTCTATTCTTGAATATATCACCCCCCAATTTCAAGCCACCATTCTTCGGGCTTCCAATCTTCACCCTTGGGCACTTCATGCCAATAAACTACAGCTTTCTATGTGAGTTCTATCTTCGCTCCATCATGTGGGCTAGGAAGCACCCTCAGGGGAAAAAATTATAAATGTGGATCTCATCCACTGCAGTACCTTTCTTCCAGCATTTAATCCTTGTTAGTTTTTAATCTGCTTTTTTTTTTCACTGTTAAGGGCCATTAGTAATGGTGCAATATATTTTATCCAGAGTTTATAATGGCTAATTATAACAGGTTATTCCAATAAAAGTACTCAACCATTACCGAAACCAAAAATCCTGAAAAATACTTTAATTTGAGCCAAATTTTCAATGCTCCTAAAGGATTAAGGAGGTAGGACTATCATGACCCTGGAAGAGCTCACAGGGGAGACAAGTTAGGGTTGTAAGGCTTCTGCTGCTGATTCTGATATAAAAACATACATGCTCTGATTCTAACAGATTAATCTCTTTGTCATACTGTACACACATTGTTTCTTTCATCTGAATGTGTGTTTTCACCTTGACATGAATTAGCTTCCTATTTCTATTCTACCAGCTTACATACCTGATTCTTCTTCAAAACTCAAAGAGTGACATCAGCAATGTGGCAAACTAGGAAGCTCCAGAGCCTTGTTCCCCCATGCAAATAAGAAAAGAATGACTAATGACAAACTGAAATTACTTTGAAGAGGCTCTGGAAATCAAAGATATACAGCAACTAAGCAAATGCCCCATCAAGAAAAAGCCACATTTAAAGCTGTCAGAAATTTTATGGTATCTTTCTTTGCCTTTTCCCCACATCCTCCCTGGTGTGGTACAGCACCTTCAGGAGGAAGTGCTCCTATTACCAGACACAAACCATATCCTAACTTGACTATGGGCTGCCTAAGGAACAGGTTTCTGTTTTGATTAACTTGAAGCTCAGAAGGAGAAAGACTGTGGAAGGCAGTGGCAGCACTTGACTTGAAGCTCAGATGGGGGAACTTCAACATAGTTTGAATTTTCAGTTGATGGAACCCATGGGAGGCAATGGAAGGCACTGAAGAGCATAAAATTTGAAGTTGGCCTGCATACATGTGGACACTTGGGGCAAGAGAAAGTGGGAATAGAAATAAAATACAAAAATCTAAGGTCCCAAGTAGAAGCCACATGAGATTCCATGTGAATTAAGACTTTTATAAGTAGTTGTGTATATAGGTAAATTGGGGAAAAAAGCACACACACAGATCTAAGCATAAAACATGTCAAGAAACAACCTGGGAAGACTGTAAGCCTTCATAGTGGGCTGAAATCAAGATGATAACCATGTCTTACTAATTAATGAAGGTCTTCCCCATTAGTCTGCAAAGCTAAGAGAGGTGGCTCTTTTTACAAATAAATTTTCAACAAAGAATCACAAAGCATACAAAGAAATAGGTATATATTGCTCATTAAAAGGATCAAAATAAATCTCCTGAAACCATCCCAGAAGAAAAACAGAAATCAGACTTACTAGAAAAATGTTTTAAAATAATTATCTTAAATGTGCACAGAAATAAAGGAAAACTATACATAAACAAAGTATAAATATCAACAAAGACATAGAAGTTGTAAAGGAACCAAACAAATTCAAGAGCTGAAAAAGGTAATAATTAAACTGAAAACTTCACTGGAGGGATTAAGAAAGAAACTCAAAGGGACAGAAGAAAGAATCAGCAAACTTTAAGACAGGTCGTGTGAAATTATGCAGTTTGAGGAGCAAAAAGATAAAAGAATGGGGAAAAGTGAACATATTCTAAAGGAATTATGAAACACTGTAGGTGAACCAATATATACATTATGGGAGTTGCAGAAGGAGAAGAGAAAGAAAAAAGTCAGTAGAAAGTCATTGCCTATCAGTAATAATGTTCAATGCAAATGAATTAAAGTCTCCAATCAAAAGTTACAGACTGGCAGAATGGATTAAATAATAGGATCCAATTACATGTTATCTGCTTTATATCTAAGGATATGCATGGGTTGAAAGTGGATGTATGGAGAAAAAAATATTTCATGCAATCAGTAACCAAAAGAGAGCAGGGATATACAATAGCACACAGAATAGACTTTAAGTCAAATAATATCTTAAGAGACATGAAAGGACATTATATAATGACAAAAGTGTCAATTCACCAGGTAGATATAATAATAATAAACATATATAAACCAACCATAAGAACTCTAAATATATGAAGCAAACACTGACAGAATTCAAGGAAGAAAAAGACATAATAACAGCAGGAGACTTCAGTATTCCACTTTCAATAATGTATATAATAACCAGATAGAAAATCAAAAAGGAAATGGAGGACTTGAACTACACTATAAACCAGTTGGACCTAACAGACGTATGTAGAATACTCTACCTAACAAGACTAAATTTACATTTTCTCAAGGGCACATGAGACATTCTCCAGGAGAGACCATATATTAAACTGCAAAACAAGTCTCAATAAATTTAAAAAGACTGAAATCATACAAAGTATCTTTTCCAATCACAATAAAATAAACTAGAAAACCACAGTAGAAGTAAATTGTAAATAATACAAACATGATAAAAACAATCAACAAACTAGGAACAGAATGAAACTCCCTCTATATATGAAAATAAATATATAAGAAAACATAGCTAATAACATACTCAATGATCAAAGATTGAAATTATTTCCTCTAAGATCAGAAACAAGACAAGGATGACTTCTTTTGCCATTTCTGTTTAACAGAGTACTGGAAGTCCTAGTCAGAGCAATTATACTAGAAAAAGAAATGAAACCATCCTATTTGGAAAGGAAGGAGCAAAATTATCTCCGTTCATGGACGACATGATCTTATATGTAAAAAACCTAAAGAGTCCACACTCCCAAAATACTGTTAGAACTAGTAAACAAATTCAGCAAAATTGCAGTATAGAAAACAAATACAAAAAATCAGTTTTGTGTCTATAATGTTTTGTTCATTTGTGTCTACAATGAACAATCCAGAAAGAAAATTAAGAAAACAATTCCATTTACAATAGCATCAAAAAGAATAAAATACTTAGGATTAGACTTAACCAAGGAAATGTAAGACCTGTACACTGAAAACTACAAAATATTGATGAAAGAAATTAAAGATGCATAAATGGAAAAATTCATTCATTAATTGGGAGACTTAATATTGTTAAGATGACAAAACTAACCCAAACAATCTACAGATGCAATGCCCTTCTATCATAATCCCAATATTTTTTGGCATGAATAGTAAACTCATCCTAAAATTTATACAGAACCTCAAGGGACTCTGAATAACCACAATAATCTTGAAAATGATGGACAAAATTAGAGGTCTCAGATTTCCTGATTTCAAAATTTCCTACAAAGCTACAGCAATCAAAACACTGTGGTACTGGCACAAAGACAAATACAGCTGACCATTGAACAACACGGGTTTGAACTGTGTGGGTCCACTTATATGCAGACTTTTTTCAATAAATATACAGTTGGCCCTCTGTATTTGCACATTTTGTATTCACGGGTTTGGCATCCACAGATTCAACCAGCCATGGACTAAAATTTCCATTTGGAAATTTGGTTTAATCCGTGGATGCAAAATCTGCAGATGTGAAGGGCTTACTCTATTCGTTGTACTGTAGCATTTTACACAAGGAACTTGAACATTTAAAGATTTTGGTATAAGTGGGGGCTCCTGGAACCAATGCCCCATGAATACTGAGAGATGACTGTGTATAGATCAGTGGAATAAAATAGGGATCTCAGACATAAGCCCTTACATATATGGTCACATAGTTTTTGACAAAGGTGTCAAGACCACTCAATGAAGAAAGGACATGCTTTCCAACAAATGGTGTTGGGCAAACTGTATATCCACATGCAAAGAATAAAGTTGGACCTTTTTTTCTTACACATACACAAAAATTAACTCAAAATGTATTAAAGACCTAAACATAAGAGTTAAAACTAAAAAACTCTGTTGGAAAAATTACATAGGAGGAAAGCTTCTTGACACCAAATTTGGTAATGATTTCCTGGATATGACACCAAAAGCACATGAAACAAAAGAAAAAGAAAATAAATTGTACTTCATCAAAATTTAAAATATTTATGCATCTGAGGACACTATTGAGAGTGTAAAGTTAATCCACATAATGGGTGAAAATATTTGCAAATCGTATATCTAGTAAGGGTTTAATATTCAGAATATATAAAGGAATCCTACAACTCAATAACAAAAACAAACAACTCAATATAAAAATGTACAAAGATTTGAATAGATATTTCTACAGAGAAGACATGCAAATGGCCAAAAAGCACATGGAAAGATACTTAATATTACTAATCATTAGGGAAATGCAAATCAAAACTATAGTTAGATACTACTTCATATTTACTATAATGGCTATTATCATATATATACATATATATATGTGGTTATATATATATATGTATATATATATGGCTAGTTCATATATGTATATGAAAAGTGAGTGTTGGTGACGATGTGGGTATGGACAAATTGGAAGCCTTTTGCATTGCTGGAAGGAATACAAAATGGTGTAGCTTCTACAGAAAACAGTCTGGTAGTTTCTCCAAAAATTAAACATATAATTATCATATGACCCTGCAATTATATTCCTAGGTATATATCCAAAAGAACTAAAAGCAAGGACTTAAACAGATAACAGCATTATTCACAATAGCCAAAATGTGGAAGTGATCCAAGTGTCCACTGATGGATGAATTGATAAAATGTGATTTATACACACAATGGAATATTGTTGAACTTTTAAAATATAGAAATTTTGACTTATATATGAATAAACCTTGGAGACATTATGCTAGGTTAGGTAAGCCAGTGACAAAAAGAACAAATATTTTATGATTCCACTTATATGAGGTACATTGATTAGTCAAATTCATAGAAACAGAAAGTTGACAGGAACTTGGTAGGGTCTGGTCAGAGGGGAAAATGTGGAGTTATTGTTTAATTGGTATCGAGTTTCAGTTTGGGAAGAGGAAAAAGTTCTTGAGCAAGATGGTGGTAATGATTGCACAGTAACATGAATGTACTTAATGCTACTGAACTGTACACTTAAAAATGTTTAAAATGTGAAATTTCTTGTTATATATTACCACAACTTAAGAAAACCTCAAGAAGTCTCTCTTCCTAGAGCCTTCCCTGATGAAGTCCATAAATTCTGGTTTTCTGTTACTCATCACCCCTCAGTATTTTATACTCTACATTAAATTAAATTGTAACAATTGATTGGTACTTTATAAATGCTCTTAACCTTTAAAATGTGTTCCAGTATATGTTCTTTGTGATTCATTATATACACTTTGTAAGTACATGATTCCTACAGTCAAGCATATAAGGTGGGTACTCAGGTTTGTTGCTATAATACACAAAGTTGATATTTTGTATAAGTTGAAAAGTATTTAAAATTCCAAATGCTACAGAGCATCAGGAGGTAATTGTTGACAGTGATTATTTTGAAGATTCTGGGCAAAGAATGTTTATTCAATACATTCACAGTTATAAATATCTATTTAAATATCTTGATGCTCAAAAGCAAAAATCTGTTTATTGAAAACTGAAAATCCCACATTTGGATTGACAACAAGTATCAGGGCACTATTTAAATTACCACTTATTTCACTATGGCTCTTTCTTCTTAAATCTACAATGTACATAGTGACTATCCCAAAACAAATTGGTGCCAAAATGTAAAAGTAATTGTTTGGAAGTATATATTGAGACAATAAACACAAAATGTGTATTTTAAGAATAATGACAGGTCATACACAATATACCTCAGCATTAAGAAAAATATTACTTGTAAAATATATTTTTCAGATGGAAATATAAATTTGCAGTTTGTACTTTGATTGTAGTGCTTCTCTAACATGAATGTGTGCATCACTTGCATACTTGTTCAAATAGTAAGAAATCTATAGTTTGTCACATTTCAAAGGATAGGAAATTTTGCTTTACTTTCAGTATCTTCTAATGGAGTGTAAAATCTAATAACAAAGGAAAAAATCTTGTTCTCGTAAAAGTTCAAAATGGGAGAAACAAAATTTAAAATGGATTTTTGTGACCTATACTAGAAGGAGCACTTGAACAGGATACTGGTGCATGTATTCAGAATATTTGTTAACAAAAATCTATAAAATAATAGTTTTATCTCAATAGGTTTATACTTTTGCAATTTCTTTAAAACTTTTCAGGGTCTACAAAGGCCCAATCAATTTAATTTTCTCCTCTGAATCTGTAGAAATCAAAAATGGTAGGGGTTGCATTCCCATACCCAGTCTTACAATAAAGAAGGGAGTGGCCATTTAGTTATTGAGCTTGACACCACAGGGTACAAAATGTGTCACCACAGAGTACAAAACGTGTCACCAAATCTCCTTCCTTCACAGCTAGAATTAGAGCCTCCCATTAATATTTATAGCATATATTTATGTCTCTTACCCAGCATCCTGGTTCCTGTACCACCACTTTTGATGCTGTCAATATTCATGCATTCATAAGATATATACTGAGTGTCTATTAAGTACTGAGTACTGTTTTTAGGCACTGAAGGTATGACAGGTACATGAGTGATATATAGCTTCTGCCCCCCAAGGGCTAATCTAGAGGGAGAGAACACAATGAAGTGGTTTGTCAGTACCATCATCTTGGGTCTCCAAAGATGCCTCAGAATATTTCAGACTAATTCTGTGCCTTTGTAGAGCCACATAATACCCTTGGAACACACTTGAGTTGTTAAAAACCAATAGTAGGTGTTTTCAGATGGTGATGATAATTTCTTTCTAAAGTTTAGGTTGGCTTTTTGATGTACTTTTTAAAAGAGAAGGGAAAAATAAGATTTTGCAGCTAATGTAACAGAAGTGTAATTCCTAGGTAATGAACTAGAATATATTAATACATCTATAGGAAGATATCATGGTACATTGTTATCATTTAATATTTGTTTAAAATTTAAGCATAGTATGACTATTTCAGAAGACAGAATTCTTTAATGAACAAGTAAAAAAGCATGAAAAAATGTCATTTTAACATTAAAGAAAATTCCAGACAAACTAAATTTTAAAGAAATTAGTATTTTTCTCTTTTCCAAATAAATGCATCAGAGAACTATACAGTATCTTGTTTTCCTGAAATAGGTATTACTATGTACAGGTTCCTCATTTACACTTAGAAAGTAGTTCAGGCTCTATAAAAATCAAGTTTTATATGACAAGCCACTAAGTTCTTTGGATTAAAGAAAACACTATATATCTAAGATATTCTTACCAATTTTCTCTTCCTCAATTCCTGTACCCTTCAAGGTTTTGGCAAGATTTTTTCTAAAAATCCATATGCTAGTTTTCAAATATGTTTTTAAACAAGGTGAGATTATAATAGCCTTTGGCTCACTGTTGGTTCAAGACTCCTTTTGTCCTTGCATGTAGCAGAGACAACGTGAAAACCTAGCAAGTGAAATATCTAAAAATAGAAAGACAAGGAGTGAGATCAAAATATTTATGGTATCAGACTAGACAGTAAATCCTAATTTAAAATATGTTTAATGAATCAATTGGCACAAACAGATGTGTCTGCTTATGTTTGATATTTTAGCCTTTTCTACCAGCTGTTAATACACAGCTTCCAGGTATTCACACATTTACTGCTAATCTGAGATGAGCAAGATATAGTGATAAGCAGTATAGATAAAAAGATTCACAGAAGAAATCAGAATGTAATGACTTTGACAAAAATACAAGGCAGAACATTATTAGAGCTATAAGTTTGTAAGCAGTGTGGACATCCTGCAAGAAATGCCATATCTGCTGGAGAAAATTTACATCCATTTTTGATTGAATAAACATTTATTGAGAGTGTGTGAAGCCCAGGTAGATGCATTAAAGCAGATTATGATATCAATTGATAAGTTTTCTGTATTATCTCTACTGGGAAAATAATATACTTCAGGGACAATAGAACTGTTGTTCTTATATTTGGACTCTATCAATAACACACACATCCTTAATATCATCAGTTGAAACTCTTCAAAGGTTAAAACAACAGTGCTATACTGATGTAGGGTAGAGTAAATTTTCACATCAACTTCCATTGTCTAGACTAAATCCTTCATTCTAGTTATTTTATTTTAAGGAACCTTTATATTATTTAATAGGATAACACATTATGAGAGATACACTACAGGACCGACGATAGAAAATGATTTTCAAAATTAGTGCACTTAGTGTCCTAAAACAATGTTAAAAATGATACTTCTCCCATTATTAGTACTACTTCTATTACTACAGGTATCCACCAATATTTATTAAATAGTTAGCATGTGTCTGGCATTGTGCCAAATGCTTTACCTACATTATTTCGTTTAATCTCAAAATCTTCTATGAGTTGTGTAATGATCTGCATTTTGGAGTGAGAAAATTAAGTTTCAGAAAATTTTAGTAACTTGTTTGGGGTCCCACTACTAAGTATTAGAGCCAGACAGATAACTCCAGTCTTTCATGCCTGGTATTTTTAACCACAATTATACCATCCCATTTTACTCAATTCATGGATAGAAGTTATTTTGTTCATTTTATTTTGTTGGATCACTTGCTACTTTGCATAGAGCAAAAATATGAATTTGACCAAACTTTCTGATGTTAAAAGCAAAGATCTCAACACACAAGATAAGATGGAATATGATGAACTCTACCACATTATACATATTTATGAAGATTCTAGTTTTAATTCTAAGGCTCTCACATATTATCTTTTTTCAGTTATACAATAATAACTCATCAACTAAACAATTATGTCTTAACCTATAGGGATACTAGAGAAGAAAATGTTGTCAAGAATGAGATCTATGATGTTTCCTTGCTAAACATAAATACAAACATATGTCTTATCATAGCTTACAGTAATTATTTCAACAAACATACATTAAGTATCACCTATGTCTTAGTCACTGCTCTTATGTTTTTTTTTTCTTTTAAAACTTTTTACTATATTTCATTCCACTGGAAAACAAAATAAGTATTGTGGCTCACTCAAAGTGCTTCCTTGGGAATATTCCTTTTTGTGGGATTCTTTTTATTGGGTGCCAGGCTGACCTGTCACCCCCTGTTTTCTCCCAGCAGTCCTTACTCTGCTGTATTGTTAGAAGGCATGCTTCAAGTTACTTCCAATTTCAAAAAGGCAATAAAATTTTCTTTCTGGGCTCCAGTTATCTTAATAACCTCATAACGGGCTTCTTTAACTTAAAAAAAAATGTGATGGCCCTTGGTAAATATTGCAGCAAATTCTAAGCTATAATTCAACAATTCCTCTTCTCAGTAGAGGTCACCTCTGCAATCTGTAATGAGGTCTCCTAGGGAGTCTTTCTAATACTGTTATGGAAAATAGGCCATGCAAGAATTAAACCGCTAAGGAAATAGCCTGGTGGTAAATAGCCTTCCACTAAACTTCAAAAGAACAAAGACACTTTAATTAAAACAGTCTTGAAACTATCCTGCTCCTTTGCATCAGACACAGTCAATAAGAGGTGTTTAGTGAACTCTCCTACAGAAGCAAGTACAATAAACCCAAACACTGAAGTGCTCCTAAAGACAAATCTGGTTCCCAATTCACAGAATGGCTACTAATCCGATGGTTTACAATAATAGATAAAACATTCTGTGGATCTTGGTTTCTTTTCCCCTCCTTAGAATGAATCTGTTATGCTTACCTTAGTGTAATAGCTAGTTTTTGCTACATAACAAACCACCCCCAGATTAAATAGAAACTGCTAAACCATCTGTTTATCATCATGCACGGTTCTACAGATCAACAATTTGGGATGGGGTCAGCTCTGCAATTTTTCCGATCTAAGTCACTCATGTGTTTAAGGTCAGCTGTTAGTTTCTGGTTAGCCTGGAGGCTGGCTAATTGTTGGCTAGGGCACTTGGAATCTCCTCCACAAGATCTCTTGATCTCCAAGAAGCTAGCCTGAGCATGCTCATATGGTGGTAAGATTTAAGAGCAGCAAGACTCTGTTTTTCAAGTCTGTCTTTGTGTCATACTTTCTACTGTCCCATTGGTCAAAACAAGTCACATGAGTCATTATGAGAGGGTACTGCCAAAGGGCAAGGTTACAAGGGGGCGTTAAAAATTGGAGATTTTATTGCAATCAGTTCACCACACTTAGTTTTTTTCCCCTTCAATCTCCTATAATAACATCTCCTGGATAATGAACTGTCTCTAAATGACACTTTTCTTGTGTCATAACACAAAAGTGAATAATTCGACCAAACTGTCTTTTGCTTTATGACATATTGACCTATCACTCTTGAACTTGTAAAGAAGTAAATCACAGCTAAAAGCTCTCACAAGATCCCAGAGGTCTAAGCAAATCTAATAGAGCCACTACAAATACTAAGAACACCAAAAATAAAACATTTAGTCTAATAAATATTTTGACAGCTGCATTTGCTGGAAAAACAAAAACAAAAAGACATAAGTTGATGGTACCTCTACCTTCCCTTTTCTTCTTCCTCCTCAGCTAACCTTATCAATCAACTGAAGTTACCTGCTATTTTGATCAAATCAAACCCAGAGGAAATTGGCACCAAGTGAAAATGGAAAATCAACTGCCACCCACACTCTCTAACTTGGGAGCTGCCAAGGAAAAAAATGGGATTTTCAAATGTATTGTTTCAGAATTTGGAGCTGCTTTCAATGGTAGTAATACAACAGCAACCCCCACCACCTTGTCCTGTCCAAAATCCCAAAAGAGAGAGCAGAAAAAAGCTATTCTATTGGTTACATCACATAACTCCAAATTGCTATTCAGACATATAAAAATGGTCATTTAAGAATATTTCTTCAAAGTCTTGAGCTCAATCTAATGGATTTACTTTGTATAATTTTACTTATAATTATGATTACCTTTATAATCTTCTGACAGCTAGTTAGTACCTTCCTACACTCAAAATGAATTACTTCTCCATAGGAAATGTTCACAAAATAAGACACTGGAGGACTGTAAGCCTGAGAGAGAATATCTGATTAATGTTGTTAAAGGACCTTTCTGGCTTCTGTGTTGAGAATTATAGGAGATACAAGAGTGGAAACTGCTTTTAGTACAAGGGATACATGGTAATAACAGAATTTACTAGTGGGAGATATAGAATATTAAAAAAATAAGAAAGAGACATGTAATATAATGTCAAGAAGTAATAAGTTTAGTAAAGAAAAATTAAATAAGAGAAAAGGTTAGAGAGTGATGGCAGGGCAGAGAAGGCTGTTTATATTAAATGGAATGATCAAAGAAGAACTCTCAGAGGATGTGATAATGTAAGCTGAGACCTGTATTATGAGATGTGGGTACTCAATTCCAAAATCTAGGGGAAGAGCATTCAAGAAGAGATAACATCTGATGCAAAGACAACACACAGGAATTATCATGGTGGGTTTAAGATCAGAGTGGCTGAAACACAGTAAGCTTGTGGGAGGATAGGAGTTGTGGTTGGACTGAGGCCAATAAAAGCTAGGTCTTGCAGACACTTGGATTTTATTCTAGTCATGATGGGAATTCAATAAAGGTTTTTGAGCTAAAGAGTGATATGATCTGATTCATGTTTTAAAGGAATCACTCTGGCTGTTACATTGAGATTGAAGGGGTATAAAATAGGGAAATCAGGAGGCTACTGTAGTAATCCAGGTGAGGTGATGGTAGTTGGGTACTGATGCAAGTGGTGAGGAGTAGTTAGATTTGGGATCTATTTTGAAGTTGTATTAAAAGATTTTACAATGGACAAGATTATGGAATATAAATGGAAAAGGGGGTTCAGTTTTATATGCTGGGCAACTGGGTAAATGGTGATGAGAAATGGGGAGGAACAGGTTGCATATAGGGGTTTAGGGGAAAAATCAGTAATGAAGATTTTCATTTTGGCTGTGTTTTGAGATGCCAATTAGACATCTAAATAGAGATGTGATTCAGGGTTCAATGTATGAGTGTGGAGGTCAAGGAAGAAGCATGGGATATGGATATTAATTTGGGATCCATCAGCATACAGGTAGCATTTAATGCTATGGAAGTAAATATAATCACCTAGGGATAAGTATGAATAGAGAAGGGAAGAAAAGGAGTGTATAAAGAATAATAAAGGCATAATAGAGATAATCATGAATAGTTCTGTATTAGTTATTTATTACTGCATAACAAATTACC
Organism: Orcinus orca; assembly: GCF_937001465.1. NCBI lineage: Eukaryota > Metazoa > Chordata > Mammalia > Artiodactyla > Delphinidae > Orcinus > Orcinus orca. The sequence goes on from NC_064580.1 coordinate 77,346,116, forward strand.
CTAAAATTAAGCAGTTAAAACAATAAATACTTATTTTAACACACAGTTTCTGAGGATAAAGAATCTGGGAGTGACTTAGCTGAGTGATTTTGGTTCAGGGTCTGCCACAAATTTTTAGTCCAACTCTTGGCCAGATCTTCCGTCAACTCGAAACTTGACTCTTGCAGTTTTACAAAAGGCTTTAGTTCCTCACAACACGGGTCTCTCAGTAGGACTACTTGTAACATGGCAGTTTGTTTACTTAGAAGAGTGGTTCAAGAGAGAGGGAGAGAGTAAATATTGCCCAAGATAGAGGTTGTTGTCTTTTTAGCACTTTTTTTGGAAGTGTCATGCCATCACTTCCGCCGTATTTTATTGGTTAGAAGTTTAGCACATCCTGAAGAGGAGCAGAATTAATCCCACCTTTTAAAGGGAGGCATATCAAATAATTTGTGGACGTATTTTTGAAACTACCACAGTTTCCTAATACATAAAAAGTTATAAAGATCAATGTTATAGCAAATACTACAATTTTATAAGTAATATGTAATCCTTCATTGAGTAGGATGCATACATTAAGCACTCTGAAAGTGTATCTTTACCTTAAAATGATTCAAAAAATTAAGCTCTTTATCCAAAGCCACACAGTTATTAAATAGAAAAATCATGTTTTCTGACTCAAATTCCAGTTTTCCCCATCAATTTTTCTGTAGAAAAACTTTTTTTTTTTAAATGGCAGCTGTTTTATAAGTATAGGTAAATACAATCTTTTGACAAAACCCGGGCAAATTTGCTCAAGTAAATACACTTTATAATACTGACTACAGAGTTATTACCAAGAGTTGCTCAAAATAAGTTAGATAAATTTTATTTTTTTAATAAATTTATTTATTTTATTTATTTATTTTTGGCTGCATTGGGTCTTCATTGCTGCACGTGGGCTTTCTCTAGTTGAGGCAAGTGGGGGCTCCTCTTTGTTGCTGTGCACAGGTTTCTCATTGTGGTGGCTTCTCTTGTTGCAGAGCACGGGCTCTAGGTGCTTGGGCTTCAGTAGTTGTGGCTCCTGGGCTCTAGAGTGCAGGCTCAGTAGTTGTGGTGCATGGGCTTAGTTGTTCCTTGGCATGTGGGATCTTCCCGGACCAAGGCTTGAACCCATGTCTCTTGCATTGGCAGAAGGATTCTTAACCACTGTGCCACCAGGGAAGCCCAAGTTATATAAATTTTAAAAGTTCCCTATCCCTAAGTCTGGAGACTCATATGAGGAACCCGAAAGGAGGCCTTCATGTGAAGACTTGCTTGGAGCTCTATAATTCATTAAAATGTTTATGAATAGGGATGCTATGACATTTTAGATATTCAGTCCAGGTGCAAATACTTGCCCTAATTGCTGCTATCATGACAGACAAAGCCTATTTTTTGGTAGGTTAGCTCTAGCTTACTTAATAACATCACCATCATCATCATCATCATCATTCAGTATAGGTTAGTAATTAACACATGATCTGCAGTCAGAATGTCTAATTCTCATCATCAGAAGGGTCCAAACTTTCAGTTATAAGCTGAATAAGTTCTGGGAATCTAATGTATGGCATGGTGACTATAGTCAACAATATTGTACTGTATAATTAAAAGTTGCCATGAGAGTAGAGCTTTAATGTTCTCACCATAACAACAACGACAGCAAGGTAATTATGTGAGTTAGAGGATGTGTTAACTAACCCTCCTGTGGTAAGTATTTTGTAATATATACGTGTATTAAATCATCACATTGTCCACCTTAAGCTTACATAGTAAAAAGAAAAAATCTGATATTTAATGGATCTCCTATGGGTTTAGCTGAAGGAAAACCTAAAAGAAGGATTGAAAATTAAAAGTACTTATTTTTCTTATTCAAGAAAAGACTATTTTTGGGCACAGTCCCAAGGGATGAATAAGTAACCACCACTAATTAAAGGTAACTTGGAATCAGGAAACATGCTCAGAAAATCAGCCAATCAGTGACAGTGTCTCTCCAGCGGCCATGTTTCTAAAAAGGAGACAGTCAAAAACAGCCTCACCGGGCTTCCCTGGTGGCACAGTGGTTGAGAGTCCGCCTGCCGATGCAGGGGACACGGGTTCGTGCCCTGGTCCGGGAGGATCCCACATGCCGCAGAGCGGCTAGGCCCATAAGCCATGGCCACTGAGCCAGCATGTCCGGAGCCTGTGCTCCGCGACGAGAGAGGCCACGACAGTGAGAGGCCCACATAACGCAAAAAAAAAAAAAAAAAAAAACAGCCTCACCACAGTAATTGTACCCTTGAAGGTTAGCAAACAATGATAATCCCTAAAGTCAGCCAATCAGTGACAGTCTGGCTCTTTTATACAATAGCCAATTAGCAAATGCCTCACTCCAGTGACCATGCTTCTGAAAGTTAACTGGTCCACAGCAACCTTATTTCAGTGACCATAGAAACAGTGCTGAAAGTTCTACAATCCCTAAACACTTCTACTTCTGGAAGTCTACCAAGCCCTGAACCCCCAGGCTAAATAAAACGTTATACAAACATACCTCATTTTATTGTGCTGTGCTTTATCGCACTTCACAGGTAATGCAGTTTTTACAGATTGCAGGTTTGTGCCAACCCGGTAATGAGCAAGGCTGTAAGTGCCATTTTTCCAACAGCATTTGCTTACTTCATGTCTCTGTGTTACATTTTGGTAATTCTCACAGTATTTCAAACTTTGTCATTATTATTATATTTGTTATGGTGATCTGTAATCAGTGACTTTGATGTTACTACTATGAATCACTGAAAGATCAGATGATGGTTAGCTTTTTTTGACAATAAAGTATTGTTTAATCAAGGTATATACATTTTTTAAACATTGCTATTGCACACTTAATAGACTACAGTATAGTGTAAACATAACTTTCATAAGCACGGGGAAACCAAAATATTCTTGTGAGTTGCCATATTGCAATGTATGCTTTATTGCAGTGTTCTGGAACCAAACCTGCAATATCTCAGAGGTATGGCTATATAAAATAAACTTTGGCTTTGTTCGAGAAACCTAGACTATACAAGTACAGCTCTCCCTCAGGCCAACAGAAAGTTCACCATTTTTACATCAGATATCTAGTTTATTTTTTCATTAGTTCATGACACTGTCAGTGTTCAACCTTATCTTATGATTAGTTATGGGTTTGGGTATGTAAGTGACAGATACACTGATGTGGACATGAGATGAGATTATGAAGTTCAGTCTTTCAACTCTTGCAATGGTTGCTATCATCCACTTTTTATTTGTGTATATTTAATCCCCAAATGTGAAAACACAAATATAAATTTTGTGATGAGTTTTCTGAACAGTAAAGATTTATTAAACAATAAAAAAGTCCTTTTGAAGCTCTTTGTGTAGTATGCAATTGTTCATTCAATATAAAAATGATGGTAAGTCAGATATAAACCAGCATATACTAATTGCTAAGTATAAGATATATATGGTTTCTTCAACTAGTGTCAAAGAAAGTGACAAAATAACATTTTTTTTGATTAAAGCAAAATTCAGGTGATGAAGATAAAATAATCACAGCAGAAGTTGTAATGGCTTTCTGCACCATACATCATCAATCTATCAGCAAAAATAATTGAACATGCTACTGCCAGAAGTATTTTCTGATTTCAAAATTGCAAGCAAATTTTCAACTTCCAGGACAAAATGTATTGGAATAACAACAAAAAAAGTAAATTAAAGAGATTACTAAAGCTCTAAATAACTCACTTTTTAAAAAAAACAAAATAGCCACAGATGCAAGTAATTACAGTGCAAAAAGGAATTTCCTTTTGCTTGTGCCATACTTTCTCACAAAAAAAAAGGGTTACTTGAAAGTCTATTAGAAAGTAGAACATCAGAAACTGCAAATTTTTGCTTTTGGTGGAGATAATACAAATACAGATTTTAGTGGATGTCTGTGTAAAGATACAATGCATATTCAAAGTTGAAAAAATGTATGAATGTTTCTATGGAAGGTGTTGGCTAACCTACCCATATCCTGCATAATGCTTCTCAAATATTATCTGATGTTCTTTCTACTGACTTTGAAGCAATCGTTATAAAATTGTTCTCTTACTTCAGCATTTATAGTCTTCAAACTGAGTGACTAAAAGATTTTCTTTTTTCACTTTTGGCATTGGCATTCAGTATTCTTCAATTCTCTCACATTTAAAAATCCATGGTGGCCCAGTGACTAAGACTCCACGTTCTGAATGCAGGGGGCCCTAGCGTGCCGCAACTAAGACCCAGCAAATCCATTGGCTTTATTTAGCAAATGCAGTTGAGAGAATCCTGTTTTTGTGAAGCACTGAAATCATACTTTAATTCTTAAGAAAGGTATCAAAAATTCTTGTTGACATTTTAAGTAATCCACTGAGTGAAGCCTACTTATTCATCGTTCATAGTTTTTAGTATTTTTTAGAAACAGAATTATGCAGACTGAAGGAAGGTTAAACAGTGTTATTGATGTTTCAGGAAATTATTGAATTTCTTAAAGGATGAATTGACAAAAAATGTGTTATTTTAGGTATCAAGGCTATTCTTAAAAGGAACATTACTTATTTACAGAAAAAGAAATTTCAACTTGAACTAAATAGTATTATGGAACTTATTATGCCAATCTTTTGAAATAGATATCCTTTAAATAATTTGATTCTTTATGTGGTTGTTGTTTAATACTATTCCCAAATGGGAACAAGCAGAATCATAATGTATAGTGTTGAAGAAGAGTGGGAAGAAATTGATAGCAATGCTGTTTTTGTCAGTGGACAACATTTTCAAAAGCTGATCAAAAGATGCAAAGTAATCCTGAAGAATGGAAAAGAAAGTTATACTACAGAAGATGGTATTATGCACATCTTAATATATTCAAAATAAAATGTGAAGAACAATTCTCAGCATATTAACTTTATGCCAGAACATCAGTATACTGGTTCATAATAGTAGTGTTGACTGTATTTACTCACTAATGAATATTCAATAGACCAAAGTAGAAATAAGTTGGATGTGAGCATTGTTAAAGCTATATTACAATATAAATATAAAAAATACTATAATTTTGAGAAATTTTATAGGCAAATTCTGAAAACTACAGAACTCTTAAGGAGAGCCAAATTATGAGGGACATATAATTTTAAAAATAAGTATTAAATTTAGATACCTATAGTTTACTTCAGGTAAATATCAAATAATATATAGTAAAAAAAGTCTCATGCAATATTTTTATTTTATCTCAATGTTCATATGCATAGGGAAATGTAAATCATTAAAATTAACCTGGGTATCCTGTATTTTTATATACTACATCTGGCAACTCTAAAAGTATTTATTTTTGAAATAAGACAGAGAAAGACAAATACCATGTGATCTCACTTATATACAGAATTTAAAACAAACAAACAAACAAAACCTAGCTCAAAGATAAAGAGAAAAGATTGGTGGTTGCCAGAGGCAGTAGGTGAGTAAAATGAGTGAAGGGAGTTAAAAGGTACAAACTTACAGTTATAAAATAAGTCACAGAGATGTAATATACAGCATGCTGATTGTAGCTAATAAAAATGTATTGCATATTTAAAAGGTGCTAAGAGAGTAGATCTTACAAGTTATCATCACAAAGAAAAATAATTTTTTGGTGACTATGTCTGGTGACAGATGTTAACTAGACATTGTGGTGATCATTTCACAATATATACAAATATCAAATCATTTAGTTGTACATGTGAAACTAAATGTTATATGTCAATTATACCTCAGTTTCCAAAAAAAAGAAAGAAAAAGAATCAACTTTCTCAAAGTTTCACCAGAAATTAATAGAATTACACTTAATTTTTCCATTCTGAAATGAAAGTTTATATCTCATGATTTTAGTTTACTCACACTGGTAAGGTTGAGCATATTTTCACATATTTTTGGCTATTATTTTTTTTTCTGTGAATTGAATATCCATAAGTTTAGCACATATTTCTATTTTGTTGCTTTTTAAAAATTTGTAGGTAGCCCTTATTTATTCTGGATATTTTTTGTGTACACATATTTTACATTACTTGCAAATAAAAAGTTAGATAATTCATAACAATGCCAAGATCATTAACAGAAGAATTTAAGAAATAAATGTAGAAAAGTGAACTATAAAATAACTAAGAGGTGAACATTTATCTGATCTAAAAGTAAGGAAGGCATTTTAGGTGTATATGTGAGAAGGCAAGAATCATAAAGAAGAGCAGCTGGTTATATTACATTGAAATAGAAAAGTCTTCATATTAAAAAACACAAATGCAAATAAAAAGCAAATTATACAGATATAAAATATATATACACACATACAAATATAATAATCAAATTTACTAATATCTAAAGAGGCAAACTGTACAGGCAAGTTATGTAAAATAAGGCCAAATATATTTTAAAATTCAAAAGGAATAATAATAAAAAAAATCGGGAGTATGAGGGGAAGATGGCGGAAGAGTAAGACGTGGAGATCACCTTCCTCCCAACAGATACACCAGAAATACATCTACATGTGGAACAACTCATACAGAACACCTACTGAACTCTGGCAGCAGACCCCAGACCTCCCAAAAGGCAAGAAACTCCCCACGTACCTGGGTAGGGCAAAATAAAAAAGAATAAACAAAAACAAAAGGATAGGGACGGGACCTGCATCAGTGGGAAGGAGCCATGAAGGGGGAAAGGTTTCCACACACTAGGAAGCCCCTTCATGAGCGGAGACTGTGGGTGGTGGAGGGGGGAAGCTTTGGAGCCACGGAGGAGAGCACAGCAACAGGGGTGTGGAGAACAAAGCAGAGAGAGATTCCCGCACAGAGGATCGGTGCCAACCGGCACTCACCAGCGCGAGAGACTTGTCTGCACACCCGCCGGGGCAGGCGGGGTTGGGAGCTGAGGCTCAGGCTTCGGTTAGAGATAAGAGAGAGGACTGGAGTTGGCAGCGTGAACACAGCCTGCAGGGGGTTAGTGCACCACGGCTAGCCGGGAGGGAGTCCTGGGGAAAGTCTGGACCCGCCGAAGAGGCAAGAGACGTTTTCTTCCCTCTTTGTTTCCTGGTGCATGAGGAGAGGGGATTAAGAAGGCTGCTTAAAGGAGCTCCAGAGACGGGCGCGAGCCGCGGATAAAAGCACGGACCCCAGAGACAGGCATGAGATGCTAAGGCTGCTGCTACCACCACCAAAAAGCCTGTGTGCGAGCACAGGTCACTATCCACACCCCCGTTTTGGGGAGCCGGTGCAGCCTGCCACTGCCAGGGTCCCGGGATCCAGGGACAACTTCCCCGGGAGAACGCACGGTGCGCCTCAGGCTGGTGCAATTCCACGCCGGCCTCTGCCATCACAGACGCGCCCTGCACTCTGTACCCCTCCCTCCCCCAAGCCTGAGTGAGCCAGAGTCCCTGAAGCAGCTGCTCCTTTAACCTCGTCCTGTCTGAGCGAAGAACAGACACCCTCTGGCGACCTACACGCAGAGGCTAGGCCAAATCCAAAGCTGAGCCCTGGGAGTTGTGAGAACAAAGCGAAAGGGAAATCATTCCCAGCAGCCTCAGAAGCAGTGGATTAAAGCTCCACAATCAACTTGATGTACCCTGCATCTGTGGAATATATGAATAGACAATGAATCCTCCCAAAATGAGGAGGTGGACTTCGAGAGCAAGATTTATTCTTTTTTCCCCTTTTCCTCTTTGTGTGAGTGTGTATATATATGCTTCTGCATGAGATTTTGTCTGTAAAGCTTTGCTTCCAACATTTGTCCTAGGGTTCTATCTGTCCGTGTTTTTTTTCCTTCTTAATAACTATTTTTTTTATTTTAATAATTTTATTATTTTTATCTTACTTTATTTTATTTTATCTTATTTCTTTCTTTCTTTCCTTCCTTCCCTCCTTCCTTCCTTCCTCACTCCCTGCCTCCCTCCCACCCTCCCTTGCTCCTTTCTTTCCTTCTTTCTTTCTAACTTTCTTTCTAATTTTTCTCCCTTTTATTCCGAGCCATGTGGATGAAAGGCTTTTGGTGCTGCAGCCAGGAGTCAGTGCTGTGCCTCTGAGGTGGGAGAGCCAACTTCAAGACACTGGTCCACAAGAGACCTCCCAGCTCCACATACTATCAAATGGCGAAAATCTCTCAGAGATCTCGATCTCAACACCAGCACCCAGCTTCACTCAACGACCAGCAAGCTACAGTGCTGGACTCCCTATGCAAAACAACTAGCAAGACAGGCACACAAAACCACCACTTAGCAGAGAGGCTGCATAAAATCAAAATAAGTCCACAGACACCCCAAAACACATCACCTGACATGGACCTGCCCACCAGAAAGACAAGATCCAGCCTCATCCACCAGAACACAGGCACTAGTCCCCTCCACCAGGAAGCCTACACACCCCACTGAAACAACTTTAGCCACTAGGGACAGACACCAAAACCAACGGGAACTACGAACCTGCACCCTGCAAAAAGGAGACCACAAACACAGTAAGATAAGCAAAATGAGAAGACATAAATACACACAGCAGATGAAGGTGCAAAATAAAAACCCAGCAGACCTAACAAATGGAGAGGAAATAGACAGTCTACCTGAAAAAGAATTCAGAATAATGATAGTAAAGACAATCTAAAATCTTGGAAATAGAATAGAAAAAATACAAGAAATATTTAACAAGGACCTAGAAGAACTAAAGATGAATAAGCAACAATGAACAACAGACTAAATGAAATGAAAAATACTCTAGGTGGGATCAATAGCAGAATAACTGAGGCAGAAGAAAGGATAAGTGACCTGGAAGATGAAAGAGTGGAAATAACTTCTGCAGAGCAGAATAAAGTAAAACAGAATGAAAAGAATTGAGGACAGTCTCGGAGACCTCTGGGACAACATTAAACAAAACAACATTTGAATTATAGGGGTTCCAGAAGAAGAAGAGAAAAAGAAAGGGACTGAGAAAATATTTGAAGAGATTAGAGTGGAAAACTTCCCTAATATGGGAAAGGAAATAGTTAATCAAGTGCAGAAAGCACAGAGAGTCCCATACAGGATAAATACAAGGAGAAATACACCAAGACACATATTAATCAAACTGTCAAAAATTAAATACAAAGAAAACATATTAAAAGCAGCAAGGGAAAAGCAACAAAATAACACACAAGGGAATCCCCATATGGTTAACAGCTGATCTTTCAGCAGAAACTCTGCAAGCCAGAAGGGACTCGCAGGACATATTTAAAGTGATGAAGGAGAAAAACATGTAACCAAGATTACTCTACCCAGCAAGGATCTCATTCAGATTTGATGGAGAAATTAAAGGCTTTACAGACAAGCAAAAGCTGAGAGAGTTCAGCACCACCAAACCAGCTTTACAACAAATAACAAAGGAACTTCTCTAGGCAAGAAATACAAGAGAAGGAAAAGACCTACAATAACGAACCCAAAACAATTAAAAAAACGGGAATAGGAACATACATATTGATAATTACCTTAAAGGTAAATGGACTAAATGCTCCCACCAAAAGACACAGATTGGCTGAATAGATGCAAAAACAGCACCCATATATATGCTGTCTACAAGAGACCCACTTCAGACCTAGAGACACATACAGACTGAAAGTAAGGGGATGGGAAAAGATATTCCATGCAAATGGAAACCAAAAGAAAGCTGGAGTAGCAATTCTCATATCAGACAAAATAGACTTTAAAATAAAGACTATTAGAAGAGACAAAGAAGGACACTACATAATGATCAAGGGATTGATCCAAAAAGAAGATATAACAATTGTAAATATATATGCACCAAACATAGGAGCACCTCAATACATAAGGCAAATACTAAAAGACATAAAAGGGGAAATCGACAGTAACACATTCATAGTAGGGGACATTAACACCCCACTTTCAACAATGGACAGATCATCCAAAATGAAAACAAATAAGGAAACACAGGCTTTAAATGATACATTAAACAAGATGGACTTAATTGATATTTACAGGACATTCCATCCGAAAACAACAGAATACACTTTCATCTCAAGTGGGCATGGCACATTCTCCAGGATAGATCATATCTTGGGTCACAAATGAAGCCTTGGTAAATTTACGAAAGTTGAAATTGTATCAAGTATCCTTTCCGACAACAATGCTGTGAGACTAGATATCAAATACAGGAAAAGATCTGTAAAAAATACAAACACATGGACGCGAAACAATACACTACTTAATAACGAAGTGATCACTGAAGAAATCAAAAAGGAAATAAAAAAAATACCTAGACACAAATGACAATGGAGACACAATGACCCAAATCCTATGGGATGCAGCAAAAGCAGTTCTAAGAGGGAAGTTTATAGAAATACAATCCTACCTTAAGAAATAGGAAACATCTCAAATAAACAACCTAACCTTGCATCTAAGGCAATTGGAGAAAGAAGAACAAAAAAGAAAAACATGTTAGCAGAGGGAAAGAAATCATAAAAATCAGATCAGAAATAAATGAAAAAGAAATGAAGGAAATGATAGCAAAGATCAATAAAACTAAGAGCTGGTTGTTTGAGAAGATAAACAAAATTGATAAACCATTAGCCAGACTCATCAAGAAAAAAAGGGAGAAGATTCAAATCAATAGAATTAGAAATGAAAAAGGAGAAGTAAAAACTGACACTGCAGAAATAACAACGATCATGAGAGAATACTACAAGCAACTCTATGCCAATAAAATTGACAACCTGGAAGAAGTGGACAAATTCTTAGAAATGCACAACCTGCCAAGACTGAATCAGGAAGAAATAGAAAATATGAACAGACAAATCAGAAGCAATGAAATTGAAACTATGATTAAAAATCTTCCAACAGACAAAAGCCCTGGACCAGGCAGTTTCACAGGCGAATTCTATCAAACATTTAGAGAAGAGCTAACACCTATCCTTCTCAAACTCTTCCAAAATATAGCAGAGGGTGGAACACTCTCAAACTCATTCTACGAAGCCATCATCACCCTGATACCAAAACCAGACAAGAATGTCACAAAGAAAGAAAACTACAGGCCAATATCACTGATGAACATAGATGAAAAATTCCTCAACAAAATACCAGCAAACAGAATCCAACAGCACATAAAAAAGATAATACACCATGATCAACTGGGGTTTATTCCAGGAATGCAAGGATTCTTCAATATAAGCAAATCAATCAACGTGATATACCATATTAACAAACTAAAGGAGAAAAATCATATGGTCATCGCAATAGATGCAGAGAAAGCTTTCGACCAAATTCAACACCTATTTATGATAAATACCCTGCAGAAAGTAGGCATAGACAGAGCTTTCCTCAACATATAAAAGGCCATATATGACAAACTCACAGCCAACATCGTCCTCAATGGTGAAAAACTGAGAGCATTTCCAGTAATATCAGGAACAAGACAAGGTTGTCCACTCTTACCACTCTTATTCAACATAGTTTTGGAAGTTTTAGCCACAGCAATCAGAGAAGAAAAGGAAATAAAAGGAATCCAAATCGGAAAAGGAGATGTAAAGCTGTCACTGTTTGCAGATGACATGATACTATACACAGAGATTCCTAAAGATGCTACCAGAAAACTACTAGAGCTAATCAGTGAATTTGGTAAAGTAGCAGCATACAAAATTAATGCACAGAAATCTCTGGCATTCCTATACACTAACGACAAGAAATCTGAAAGAGAAATTAAAGAAACATTCTTATTTACCATTGCAACAAAAAGAATAAAATATCTAGGGATAAACCTACCGAAGGAGACAAAAGACCTGTATGCAGAAAATTATAAGACACTGATGAAAGAAATTAAAGATGATACAAATAGATGGAGAGGTATACCATGTTCTTGGATTGGAAGAATCAACATTGTGAAAATGACTCTACAACCCAAAGCAATCTACAGATTCAATGCAATCCCTATCAAACTACCACTGGCATTTTTCACACAACTAGAACAAAAAAAGTTCACAATTTGTATGGAAACACAAAAGACCCCGAATAGCCAAAGCAATCTTGAGAACGAAAAATGGAGCTGGAGGAATCAGGTTCCCTGAATTCAGACAATTCTACAAAGCTACAGTAATCAAGGCAGTATGGTACTTACACAAAAACAGAAATATAGATCAATGGAACAGGATAGAAAGCCCAGAGATAAACCCATGCACATATGGTCACCTTATCTTTGATAAAGGAGGCAGGAATGTACAGTGGAGAAAGGACAGCCTCTTCAATATGTGGTGCTGGGAAAACTGGACAGGTACATGTAAAAGTATGAGATTAGATCACTCCCTAACACCATACACAAACATAAGCTCAAAATGGATTAAAGACTTAAATGTAAGACCAGAAACTATCAAACTCTTAGAGGAAAACATAGGCAGAACACTCTATGACATAAATCACAGCAAGATCCTTTTTGACCCACCTCCTAGAGAAATGGAAATAAAAACAAAAATTAACAAATGGGACCTAATGAAACTTCAAAGCTTTTGCACAGCAAAGGAAACCATAAACAAGACCAAAAGACAACCCTCAGAATGGGAGAAAACATTTGCAAATGAATTAACTGTCAAAGGATTAATTTCCAAAATATACAAGCAGCTCACGCAGCTCAATAACAAATAAACAAAAAACCCAATCCAAAAATGGGCAGCAGACCTAAATAGACATTTCTCCAAAGAAGATATACAGACTGCCAAGAAACACATGAAAGAATTCTCAACATCATTAATCATTAGAGAAATGCAAATTAAAACTACAATGAGATATCATCTCACACCAGTCAGAGTGGCCATCATCAATAAATCTAGAAACAATAAATGCTGGAGAGGGTGTGGAGAAAAGGGAACACTCTTGCACTACTGGTGGGAATGTGAATTGGTTCAGCCACTATGGAGAACAGTATGGAGGTTCCTTAGAAAACTACAAATAGAACTACCATATGACCCAGCAATCTCACTACTGGGCATATACCCTGAGAAAACCTTGATTCAAAATGAGTCATGTACCAAAATGTTCATTGCAGCTCTATTTACAATACCCAGAGATGGAAACAACCTAAGTGTCCATCTTTGGATGAATGGATGAAGAATATGTGGCACATATATACAATGGAATATTACTCAGCCATAAAAAGAAACAAAATTGAGCTATTTGTAACGAGGTGGATGGACCTAGAGTTTGTCATATGGCGTGAAGTAAGTCAGAAAGAGAAAGACAAATACCGTATGCTAACACATATGTATGGAATTTAAGAAAAAAAATGTCATGAAAAACCTACGGGTAAGACAGGAATAAAGACACATACCTACTAGAGAATGGAGTTGAGGATATGGGGAGGGGGAAGTGTAAGCTGTGACAAAGCAAGAGAGTGGCACGGTCATATATACACTACCAAACGTGAAATAGATTGCTAGTGGGAAGCAGCTGCATAGCACAGGGAGATCAGCTCGGTGCTTTGTGACCACCTAGAGGGGTGGGATATGGAGGGTGGGAGGGAGGGAGTCACAAGAGGGAAGTGATATGGGACCATATGTATATGTATAACTGATTCACTTTGTTATAAAGCAGAAACTAACACACCATTGTAAAGCAATTATACTCCAATAAAGATGCAAAAAAACACACAATGGCAAGAAAAATATAAACAGCAAAAAAACAAGATGTAAGAAAAATATACAAAATTTAAAAAAATCAATGAAAATTTAAAAGAAAAAAAAGAAAATTGAAGTGAAATAACAACATAACACTTTTTGCTTATCATATTATATTACAAAACTTTAAAAAATTATTACATTCAGTGCTTACTTGGTAATCTTCTCTGAAGATAATTCTGCCAACCCACCCTTTCTCCCCTGCCTTTTAACATCTGCCTTTTTAATTCTATCCACTCTTTTTGTTCAGTATCACGTATTATACCTAAATCCGTTTCCTGACAAATCTGCTCAATGAATTTAATGCACTTACTTTGTTTACTAAGGAACCAATCATTTTTATCATATTGACAGTCAACCCCAAACATGGGCTCAAGGCTAGTTTTCACTGTCAAGTTGATGACCATTTCCCTTGCCAGATATTGTGTTCAAGTTGAAATATAGCTGTTCTATTATTTGCTCTGCATCAGTACTCAACGTTTTCTTGCATATGTATTTGATTAAGGGCTTTCATCCTGTCATTTGTGATAGGTGTTTATCTCTGCTGCAAGCTGAATCTCTCAGTTACAAATGACCTCAAATGCCCTTCCATTTCTACCATGACATAAATATTCGGTTTGAGGGATCTCTCCATCTACAAATATTACTTGCTTCTTAAATGGGCATGTTTCAGGGATCAGATGAATATCTTTGACTTTCTTCAGTTTTTTCTTTGTGTGTGATGTTCAACAAATGCTCAATTTTGCCACTTTGTCCACTCTCAGAAACTCTGAAAGGTCTGAGATTTCACCCTACTTAAAAGTTAACAAGTTAGTTGGCAACAATTTCATAGATAATGGCAAAAAACCCAAGACTCCTGCATCAGAGAAGAAGGACTTTATTATTCATGGCATAACAGGCAACATGAACTTCACATTCACAAAAATATCCCTTGTTGTCCAAGTCACATGGGGGGAAAACAGTGTTGGGTCCAAGTGGATGCAGAGCACACAGTGAGTTTGTGCCACAGCTGAGAAACTCTGAGCTTAAGAAACACAAACAGTTACAGAAGGACTGATAGGAAACTTGCCCATCCTTTGCCCTAAAGGGAGATGTTATCTTTCCCATATTGGACAGCAAACAAATCTGCCTTCTGCTACAGAGAAACATACTATATCTATCTTCCAAAGCTGTTGGCTATAAAAATATCATTGAAAAGCTGTCAGTGACTCTGTTCACAAGACATGCAGAAATATATGAGAAACCCTTGGAGAACTGTCTCCCAACACCCATGACACTCTAGCAAAAACAGAACACCTGAATTACTATAGTTCTTCCAGAAGATGGCTGGGAGGGTGTCTTCTTCCCTAGATGTTAGTGCTTTCCAGTTTGAACTCAAAGAAGTATGTGTGTTACTATCTCTAGAAAATTGACAATATGTGCTCTAGAAGAAAAAGGTTTAGGATCAGGGAACCTGGTTCTCAGTTTTGGGTACAGTGTCTTGGGGCAAAAGTAATTTTTTGTTTGGAGCTTAATTTACTCACCTGTAAAATAGGGGAAAAACTACTTATCTTAAGAGAATTGCTATATTCAATGACAAAATAAATATGGAAGAGACTTGTCAACTTTTAAATGTTTTATAAATGCTATCTGTGTGCATGAATGTACTCATTCATTTTTTCATTAATGTCTTTTAACAGATAAGTACCTAAGCTTCAAAAATTTAAATATGTGGCACCATTAGCTTCAAATGCTAACATAAATAAGCTTACAGTACAAGTTACAGTGACATGGCTGTCTTTCTACGATTGTCAGTTAACACTGAGAGTTTTGACGAAATTAAGCTGAGTCCCCTGGATTTTTATTTTTTATTTCACTTTTTTTCTAGTGTCTAACCATTTGGTCCTTTATTAATTTTGTTTTTTAAATTGAGATATATTTGACATACAAGATTGTATAAATTTAAGGTGTAAACATGTTAATGTGATACAATTATATATTGTAATAATTGCCATTGTAGTGATAACTTGTTAGCACCTCTATTATGTTACATAACCATTGTTTCTTTTTAGTGATTGGAATGATTAATTTCTAGTCTTTTAGCAGGTGTGATCATAAAAATACACTATTATTGTCTATATTTACTATACTGTGCATTAGATCTCTACGGCTTATTTATGATTTTGCAGGTTTGTACCCTTTAAACACCATCTGTCCTATTCCCCCACCCCCTATCCCCTGGTAACAACAATTTTACTGTTTTTATAAGTTTGGCTCATTTTAGATTCCACATATAAGTGACATCATACAGTATTTGTTTTTCTCTGTCTGACTTATCTCCCTTAGCATAATGTTTTCAAAGTCCATTTATGTTGTCTCAAATCCCAGCATATCCTTCTTTCTCAGGTACATTGAGTACAAGGAAAATCAAAATCCCAGCAAGTTATTTTGTGGATATCATCACACTGACTCTAAAGTTTTTATGGAGAGGCCAAAAAGAACAGAATAGGCAACACAATATTGAAGGAGAAGAACAAAGTTAGAGGACTGAACCTGTCCAACTTCGACTTACTATAAAGCCATCACAATGTGGTGTTGGTAAAAGAATAAACAAATAGATCAATGGAACAGAACAGAGAGACCGAAATAGACCCACATAAATACAGTCACAACTGATTTTTCCCAAAGGAGTGAAGGCAATGCAATGGAGAAAGGATAGTCTTTTCAAGAAATGGTGCAAGAACAACTGCACATTTCCATGCAAGTAAATGAATCTAGACACAGACTTTACACCTTTCACAAAAAGCAACTCAAAATAGATTATAGACCTAAATATAAAATGAAAAACTACAAACCTCCTAGAAGACAGCACAGGAGAAAACCTAGATAGCCTTGGGTATGGTGATGCCTTCTTAGATACAACACCAAAGGCACAATTGGTGAAATAAATCATTAATAAGTAGATCTTCATAAAATTAAAAACTCATGCTCTGCAAAAGATACTGTCAAGAAAGTGATGATAAGACAAGCCACAAACTGGTAGAAAATATTTGGAAGAGATACATTTGATAAAGAACTGTTATCCAAAATATACAAAGAATTCTTAAAATGCAACATGAAAACAAACAGTGCAATTAAAAATGGAAAAAAAATAAGAACAGACACTTCACAAAAGAAGGCATATAGACAAATAAGCAGACAAATAAGTAAATGAAAAGTTATTCAACACCATATGTCATTAAAGGATTGCACATTAAAACAATGAGATACCACTACACACCTATTATGATGGCTAAAGTCCAAAGCACTGACAATACCAAATGCTGGTGAGGATGTGGAACTATAGTAATGCTCATTCTTTGCTGGTGGGATTGTGAAATGGTACATCTGCTTTGGAAGTCAGTTTGGCAGTTTCTTACAAAACTAAACATATGCATACCATATGATCCAGCGATCATGCTCCTTGATATTTACCCAAATGATTTGAAAACTTATGTCTACAAAAAATTTGCACAGGAATGTTCATGGCCATTTTATATATAATTGCCAACACTTGGAAGCAACCAAGATGTCCTTCAACATGTGAATGTATAAACAAACTCTAGTGCATCCATAGAATGGAGTATTATCCTGCAATAAAAACAAATGAGTCATAAAGCCATGAAAATACATGGAAGAATATTAAATGCATATTGTTAAGTGAAACATTTCTAAACTAAAAAGGCTATATATTGTATGATTCTAACTATATACATTTTGGAAAAGGCAAAATTTGTGTGATAGTAAGAATATCAGTGGTTTCCAGGGATTCAGCAGAAGGTAGTGTGGGATGAATAGATGACGCACAAGGGATTCTTTTGATACAGCGATACTATTCTGTATGATACTGTAATGGTGGATTCACGTCATTATACATTTGCCAAAACCTACAGAATGCAGAACACAAAGAGTGAACCATAATGCAAACTATGCACTTTAGTTAATAATAATGTATCAATATTGGCACATCAAATGTACCACACTAGTGCAAGATGTTGTTAAGGTTAGAGGAAAATAAGGGAGAATTGGTTTAGGGGTTATATGGAAACACTGTACTTTCTACTCAATTTTTCTATAAACCTGTAGCTATTCAAAAAATAAATTATATTAATTAGAAAAAGAAATTAATTATAGGTACATGCTATAATAATCTTGAAAATATTATTCTAAGTAAAAAAAGCCATACACAAAAAGCCATGTACTGTATGAGTCCATCTATATTAAATTCCCAGAACAGGAAATTCCATTTAGATGGTAAACAGATTAGTGTTTGCCAGAGTATAGGGAGATGAAGGAATTGGGAGTACCTGCTAACAGGTATGGGGTTTCTTTTGGAGGTTATGAAAATATTCTGTAATTAAACAGTGGTTATGTTTTCATAACCTTGTGAATACACTAAAAAACAATGAATTTTATGCTTTTTAATGGTGAATTTTTTGGCAAATGAATTATATCTCAATAATAACTTTTTGGAAGATACCACCAGATTATCTCTACTACCATATATAAGGATAAATTAAAAATTATATTAAGGTCCCCATTTTTTCAATCTGGGGGTGAAATTGGGTCTCTAAAGTAAACTTAAGCAAAAGCAGAGTTTTTATACAAGGTACACCACTTTCTGTGTGTGTGAGACTTTGGACAAGATATTTAATGGACTAAGTTTCAATGTAATCACCTGTAATAGTAGTTCCTATATCATAGGGGTGTTTGTTTGAAGGTTAAATGGAATAATATACATAATGGGCAAAGTACAACCTCTGAACATATTGTGTTCAATAAATATTAATTTTATTGTAATTCCATGCCTTTTTGGAGAACTTTGAAGACTAGAAAGAGGAAATATAATTAGATGGAATATGTGACACATTAGTTAATCTATTTTACAGATATATGTCGGTCAGTAGGTGGCAACACTAATAGCCCTCTCCATAATTTGAGGTGAGGTGTTTTTTCCTATCTCATAGGACAACTCAGCAATGATAAAGGGCCAAATTGCCACCAGAAACTTAACAAAGCACACTGACCATGGCTAATGCCACTCTGCTGAGCTAAAAATAACCCATGAATCTAGGATTTTAGGCTTTTTTTTTTTTTTTTTTTTTTTTTTTTTTGCAGTACGCCAGCCTCTCACTGTTGTGGCCTCTCCCGCTGCGGAGCACAGGCTCTGGACGCGCAGGCCCAGCGGCCATGGCTCACGGGCCTAGCAGCTCCGCGGCAGGTGGGATCTTCCCGGACCGGGGCATGAATCCGTGTCCCCTGTATCGGCAGGTGGACTCTCAACCACTGCACCACCAGGGAAGCCCGAGGCCTTTTTAATGTCTGTATTATTTAATATAGGCTAATTATGTGGTAACCTATAGAAAAATATCTTATCACAATTGAAGTTTCAGCAAGAATATTTTTCTTTTACTTAACAGTCCTAGGCAGCTTCTCTCCAAGTGGTAATTTAAGAACTTAAGTGAAGAAGACTCTGTTGTATTCAACACAAAGCTTCCTAGTTTGCCCAGACAATTGCCACTGCAGTCAACTGAAAGTGGAAAAACAAAGAAGACCTGGCATAAAAGGATTTAATGGGCCATGCCTGGCTGTGGTACAAATGCATCCACTGGAGAAAGCTCAGTTACATAGCCACATCCAAATTCAAAGAAGGCAGACAAATGCAGTCCAGCTAAATGCCAATGAACAGAACAAATTTTGATATAAAATTACAAGTCTGCTACAATTGCCAAAATTGGGAGGAAATTTTCCATGTCTCAGGAGCAGGTGGGTAATCCTGGTATCACTGTACCAAACAGTCATTCTCATTCTGGAGTCATGGAGAATCAGATTCAGTGACCTGCACATAGTTATCACTCAATAACACTTTGTTGAACAAATGAATGAATTCATGAGAATAAATGAAATAAATGAATGAATAAGTGAATGAGAGCCTAAAAAAATACTAAAATTATCAAGGGTAGGTTTGAGTCTTTCAGTTTAGCATAATGACTAAGAGGTATGTGCATGCAGACTAACCTGAATTCAAATCCTGGCTCTGCCACTTAATACAACAACAACGACAACAACAACAACAACTTTACTACTACTACTACAAACCTTCATGGAAACTTGTTGATTGTAGAACATATTTTCAACTAAGAAACTAATGCTAATAATGTCTTTTTTTGAAACAATTAAGGTTCAGTGTAGTTTAAAAATAGTCTCATTCCTACTCTAAAATTCTATGACAGATTCATTTTTTTTCCTGTCTGGTATATGTGCAACCTCCTTATATGATCTTTGAAATGTCTAGAAGTAGACCATTTGGTGTATAAGCAAAGAAAATTCCTCTAGCAGAGCAGAGAGATATCACTAGTAACAGAATGACATTAATAAGAATAAATACCTCTTATTTTTGATGAAAAACAGTTGTCTCAGGTCCACATTTCTAATTAATATTGATTTAATGCAGGGCTATTTGTAATAAATAAAATGCAAACAATGAGCTTAAATGAATTTATTTGCTCTCCCCTGTTTCCTATTATTTTGCAAGAAATTCATAACATGAAGTATGTATGTTGTTTTACCAAGTATATTTGACCGCATGATAATGTATTACATATTTGGTTACTCAAAAGGCTTCAAGGTCTCTGTAACCTCTGCAAATTGAATTGAGTATCTTATTTCATTTTAATTTTACATTAAATTCAGTATCCAAGTAGCAGAAAAAAATATAAAATTTGAGAATTAGCTGTCTTGTGTCTGTTAGATCTCATTTGCAGTCAATTCTTTGTGTATGGCTGTGTGTTTTTCAAGTATCTTGCCTTCATAAAATGTTTTAAAACATCTAAAAATTGTCATATTGTTCATCTCTCTGGAATTCTGTAAGATAGCACTTATGCTTCCCCTGACAACTTGTCACAAATTCACAATGCTTAGAGACACAGGGTATATTTCTTATAGCCATTAGAATTTAGAAATTTATTTAATAACTGTAAATGCTTAAAATGTTTAAAATCTCAAGGGTAGCACTGAAAGTGTAATACCTCTCTGGTACAGAAGCTTCAAAATATACGATTCCTCTGTAATGCAGTATCTGATATTTCCAGCTAATCATCACGGGGGACTTGTGGATTACTATGTCTTAATAGAAGAGAGGTCACATTCTAAACACAGATGTTAGAGAAGGTTATTTGGCAAACATTCAGGAGTGCTATCCCAGTGTTTTCTCCACAAATATAGTTAATAAGCCATAATTCTTTGGGGTCTTCAACACCATCTCAGGAAAATATAAAGATGTCAGACCAGAAGAACACTAATGTGTTTTTAAATTTTTAATTTCTACAGTCATAAAGTAGATGAATCATATGACATCTACAACTGAGTTGGTATCATAACAATCATACATTTAAATAGCAATTATCAATGCATAGAATAAATTTTACATACAGTTTAAAACATGTTTACAAACATTGTTTCACTTGATTCATATAGCCCTAAAAAATCAAACTAAAAGTTAACACTAGTGCCTTTATTTATAGATAAGAAAACAATGGTCAAAGGACTCTTCC
Organism: Orcinus orca; assembly: GCF_937001465.1. NCBI lineage: Eukaryota > Metazoa > Chordata > Mammalia > Artiodactyla > Delphinidae > Orcinus > Orcinus orca. The sequence goes on from NC_064580.1 coordinate 77,367,361, forward strand.
CAAATTCCATAGCTTGTGTCAGTATCTGAGCACAAAGACCACGTTTTCTGACACTTCATTTTACTTGGAAGTATAAAGTATTGTTCACACAAAAAAGAAGAAGAAAAATAACCATGATTTCTCAGCATAAATTTTGTGCATTTGACTTCATATTAATGAAGTAGGACAACTGGATCATAGAAAGTGATGAAATACTCAAATATTAAACCATTTTAAAAGTATTTATTACTCTATTTATACCACAACTTAGTGAATCATTTAATGGTGGTTATTTAAGCACTGAACATCGGTTGTGATTAAGGTCAGTGGCAGTCCTTCCAGATTTCCTAGGAAAACACTGCTGTGGAAAACCTCCAGGAAACAAAGAGTGAAAAATAGTATGAACTATGAAAAAAAAATAAAAATAAATCAACAATAACAAAAAGTACTCATAAATTTCCCAAGAGGCAGAATTTGTGACAGTTTTATTTGAATCAAGCATTGCAATCAAATATGATTGATGAAATACAATGTGATGTACTGGTGAAATACATCTAAAGGAAGATAATAATCATAAGGAAATTCAGCACTCTACCAAAAAAACCCACAAAACTTTGAACAGCCTTTCTGCAGAATATTTTTAATACATTTTCCTCTGTATGAAAAATTCAACTGCGAAGGTCCATCCATGATGTAAATCATCTTTGTATATATAACCAAATATTTTATTCTCCTTATGTTATTATATGTCTAATGAACTGTTGTTAAATAAACAAATAGTACTGGTGCAAAGGTTATGTAAATCTGTCAGTTCTTCTAAATCCCTGTGTCAGAAATTTTTCCATTTGTGGACAAATGTGATGTGTAGCAACAAGTATGTTTACAGTTGACCCTTGAACAACTCAGGGGTTAGGGGCACTAAACTTCCCTCCCCACCCCCTGTGCAGTTGAAAACACACATATAACTTTACAGTCGGCCCTCTTATCTGAGATTCTGGATCCAGGATTCAACCAGTTGCAGATTGTGTAGTACTGTAGTACGGATTTAATGAAAGAAACCTGCATATAAGTGGACTCACACAGTTCAAAGCCCTGTTATTCAAAGGTCAACTGTATATCAAAACAAAATGAAAACATCTATACAAAGGAATTTGTGTATAACATTAGGATTTTTCATTCACAAGATAATAATTATTCTTGAATCAGTAGTCTCATCTCCAACCCCTTTTTAAAGCTATCACCTTCTAGCCAAAGTGAAACATGTTCCTTTGGAAGAAAGTCTCTACACCTACATTTGAATCTAAACTTTAAGAAAAAAAAAAAAGATTGCACTTGTGCAGATACTAACAAAGAAACCATAAACATGTGTAGTTACCTTCCTTGCTACCACAACAACATCTAAATATTGATGCTTAAAAAAATCAAGTTGTTAAAGAATGCTAAGAACACAGAAGAAAAACTGTGAAAAGAAATGGGAAGTAAATTTACAAATTCACAGCCTTCCCTTAGACTTATTTAATAAAACTTTCCTTAACCGCCTATTTTTCACTATACATATTGACTCAGAGGCTTTGAAAAGTTTCTTAGAAAGGAAACATTAAAGTAAAGGGATAAAACTGTGTGTGTGTACATGTGTGTGTCCACATCCTCCTATACCTTCTGGGGCAGACACTGTTGGCTATCTACACAAGAGCCACTTACCCATTTTCCTTCCTCAAAAGTATTAGCTGGAAATCCCGTGATCTCAGAGAAAGTGGTCCCATTCATAGATTAGTGGTGGGTATATGATCCAGTTCTGCCCAATAAAAATATAAAGAGATGTTTGCTTGGGGAGGAGCACTTTTGACAATTATATCCTCCCTGGGTACGGAAGAAGAAATTTTGCTCCATGCCTCTCCCTCTTTCCTGCCTTTAAGCACAGTTTAGAGAATGTAATAGATACATCCATTGTATCCATATTAAGGCCATGAGAGAAAAGCCAAGAGAAATACAGAGAGAACTATCCAAAGCACTGATCTCATTAACATAATAAAATGGTGCCAGAATCTTACTCTCTGACTTATTTATTGGAAACGTCCTCTTATTTAAGCCACTATGAATGGGCAATCATTTTCCTATATCTCATATATTACTAAATTACATCTTGCTCTGTTCTTTCATCTTATTTTTTCCTCTAATTTTACATATAGAGAGTATTTTAGGTAACCAAGATAAGGAGGCTAATATATCTGTTAATGCAAGTTTGTGTGCCTGACGCACAGACAAACCGAAACGTTGGAATTTGGAGGAAAGAAAGGTTTATTGCAAGGCCATGCAAGGAGACAAGGTGGCTCATGCCCTGCAAAGCCTTGAGCTCCTAAAAGGGTTTTGGCAAAGCATTTTTAAAGGCCAGGAGAGGGGGTAGTCACAGGGTATGTGATCAGCTTGTGCAAAATTCTCTGATCGGCTGATGGTGAGGCAGCAGGGTGCTGTCACAGGGGTCAACATTATCAGTCCTTAGGCTCCAGGAGGCCTGGGGTTATGTGCTCATGGTCCTTAAGTAGTTCTTCCATTTGGTGTGTGTGTGTGAGGGGGTTCACATCTGCAAAACAACTCAGGAAATTTGCATCAAATGCTATTATCTAGGTACTTCAGAGAGGAGCTAAAGCAGAGGATATGGGGAAAGGCCTGTCCCAGGAAGGTCCCATAGGGTCCTGCTCAGTTACAATTACCCCCTTTTCTTTGATACCCTCAATCTTGAAGAGAACAAGTTTTGATCAAGAAAAGGAATAAATGTCAGATAGAGAGGTTAATCATAAACTTGACAGAGGTACCCACAGGGTCCTGCTTGGTTACAATTATTCCAGCAGACACTGTTTTGAGAATGGCTGGTGGCTTCTGAGTCTGACACAGCTACTCCATTTTTACTTCCAGATGCATTTCTCTCCTCAATGGCCAAAGAAGATGTCACATTAGTGATATTCATGCTTTTCTAGATATGAGAAGATTGAAGAATTTGGGCTCATAAAATCTACTGAAAACATCTAACTATCTGAAGGCCTGTTCTGCCACATATTCCCAGAGCACAGAGTGCCCCATACTTGATCTCCACCCTGAACTCCTTTCAGGGGGTTTTGAAGGTCAGCAGCTGCAGTGGAGAGGTAGATGGCAAGTGTCAATTTTCAGCTGGTAGGGCCCCTTCAAGGTCATAAATTTGTCCATGATTTTGGGGGCAATTTCATCCCATGGTGCTATGAATGCTCATTCCCAGGTCTGACGAAGACTTCATCGGTAGGCCACTCAACGTGCTATCACTGGACTAGGCCTTAGAGCCCAAAGTCTCTGGACCTCCTGTCTTACTAGCTTCATAGGGTCAAGGAAAATATTCCCTCTCGTGGCTTCTTCTCATATCTAGTGTTTCACTATTACAATCATTGATCTCATATGGAAATATATATTATCAGAGGCTCACACATACTGGATAATGAAAGAAACAAAAAAAGCTAATATCGGTAATACATTGTTGCATATATCTCCTGGTTTCAACCAGACTCATGAGGGGATATGTTAATTTCTTCTTTCCTGCAGCCATTCACAGGTGGGCTGGGTCAAGATGTTCCCAGTGAGCTGAACAAAGGAATTCTAGTTTAACATTCAAGCCTGGGGGCAGGGCTCCCGGAGATGGGCCATTATGTATACTTTAAGCTATAGGCAACATCACTTTAGTGATGAACTTGTAGCAAAAGCAATAGAATACAAAGGTTAAAGTAAAAGAAATGGGAATTTGTGTTGCAATGGTAAATGGGAGTGCTTCCTTACTATCTCTTTCAGATTTTTCGTTGTTAGTGTATAGGAATGCAAGAGATTTCTGTGCATTAATTTTGTATCCTGCTACTATACCAAACTCATTGATTAGCTCTAGTAGTTTTCTGGTAGCATCTTTAGGATTCTCTATGTATAGTAGCGTGCCATCTGCAAACAGTGATGGTTTTAATTCTTCTTTTCCGATTGGGATTCTTTTTATTTCTTATTCTTCCCTGATTGCCGTGCCTAAAACTTCCAAAACTGTGTTGAATAACAATGGTGAGAGTGGGCAACCTTGTCTTGCTCCTGATCTTAGAGGAAACCGTTTGAGTTTTTCACCATTGAGAACGATGTTGGATGTGGGTTTGTCATATATGGTCTTTATAATGTTGAGGGAGGTTTCCTCCTTGCCTGCTTTCTGGAGAGTTTTATCATAAATCAGTGTTGAATTTGTTGAAAGCTTTTGCTGCATCTATTGAGATTATCATATGGTTTTTATCCTTCAATTTATTAATATGGTGTATCACATTGATTGATTTGCATATATTGAAGAATCCTTGCATTCTTGGGATAAACCCCACTTGATCATGGTGTATGATCCTTTTAATGTGCTGTTGGATTCTGTTTGCTAGTATTCTTTTCAGGATTTTTGCATCTATGTTCATCAGGGATATTGGCGTGTAGTTTTCTTTTTGTGTGACACCTCTGTCTGGTTTTGGTATCAGGGTGATGGCGGTCTCATAGAATGAGTTTGGGAGTTCGTACCTCTGCTATATTTTGGAAGAGTTTGAGAAGGATAGGTGTTAGCTCTTCTCTAAATGCTTGACAGAATTCGCCTGTGAAGCCCTCTGGTCCTGGGCTTTTGTTTGTTGGAAGATTTTTAATCACAGTTACAATTTCAGTGCTTGTGATTGGTCTGTTCATATTTTCTATTTCTTCTTGGTTCAGTCTTGTAAGGTTGTACCTTTCTAAGAATTTGTCCACTTCCTCCAGGTTGTCCATTTTATTGGCATATAGTTGCTTGTAGTAATCTCTCATGATCATTTGTATTTCTGCAGTGTCAGTAGTTACTTCTCCTTTTTCATTTCTTATTCTGTTGATTTGAGTCTTCTCCCTTTCTTTCTTGATGAGTTTGCCTAATAGTTTATCAATTTGGTTTATCTTCTCAAAGAACCAGCTTATAGTTTTATTGATCTTTGCTATTGGTTTCTTCAAGATGATAAAAACAGATGGAGAGATATACCATGTTATTGGATTGGAAGAATCAACATTGTGAAAATGACTCTACTACCAAAGGCAATTTACAGATTCAATGCAATCCCTATCAAACTACCACTGGCATCTTTCACAGAAGTAGAACAAAAAATTTTACAACTTGTATAGATACAAAAACGACCCCAAATAACCAAAGCAACCTTGAGAAAGAAAACCGGAGCTGGAAGAATCAGGCACCTGGACTTCAGACTATACTGCAAAGCTACAGTGATCAAGACAGTATGGTACTGGCACAAAAATAGATACATAGATTAATGGAACAGGATAGGAACCCCAGAGATAAACCTATGCACATATGGTCACCTTATCTTTGATAAAGGAGGCAAGAATAGACAATGGAGAGAAGACAGCCTCTTCAATAAGTGGTGCTGGGAAAACTGGACAGCTACATGTAAGAGAATAAAATTAGAACGCTTCCTAACACCATACACAAAAATAAACTCAAAGTGGATTAAAGACCTTAATGTAAGGTCAGAAACTATAAAGCTCTTAGAGGAAAACATAGGCAGAACACTCTATGACATAAATCACAGCAAGATCCTTTTTGACCCACCTCCTAGAGTAATGAAAATAAAAGCAAAAATAAACTACTGGGACTTAAGGCAACTTAAAAGCTTTTGCACAGCAAAGGAAACCATAAGAAGATGAAAAGACAACCCTCAGAACAGGAGAAAATATTTGCAAATGAAGCAACTGACAAAGGATTAATCCCCAAAATATAAAAGCAGCTCATGCAGCTCAATATCAAACAAACAAACAAACAAACAACTCAATTTAAAAATGGGTGGAAGACCTAAATAGACATTTCTCCAAGGAAGACATACAGATTGCCAGCAAACACATGAAAGAATGCTCAACTTCACTAATCATTGAGAAATGCAAGTCAAAACCACAGTGAGGGGCTTCCCTGGTGGCGCAGTGGTTGAGAGTCCACCTGCCGATGCAGGGGACATGGGTTCGTGCCCTGGTCCGGGAAGATCCCACATGCTGTGGAGCGGCTGTGCCCGTGAGCCATGGCCGCTGAGCCTGCGTGTCCAGAGCCTGTGCTCTGCAACGAGAGAGGCTACAACAGTGAGAGGCCCACGTACCGCAAAAAAAAAAAAAAAAAAAAAAAAAAAACACAGTGAGGTATCACCTCACACTGGTCAGAATGGCCACCATAAAGAAATTTAGAAACAATAAATGCTGGAGAGGGTGTGGAGAAAAGGGAACACTCTTGCACTGTTGATGGGAATGCAAGTTGATACAGTCATTGTGGAGAACGGTATGGAAGTTCCTTAAATAACTGAAAATAGAACTACCATATGACCCAGCAATCTCACTACTGGGCATATACCCTGAGAATCCATAATTCAAAAAGGCACATGTACCACAATATGCATTGCAGCACTATTTACAATAGCCAGGGCATGGAATCAACCTAAGTGTCCATCGACAGATGAATGGATAAAGAAGATGTCACACATATATACAATGGAATATTACTCAGCCATAAGAAGAAATGATACTGAGTTATTTGTAGTGAGGTGAATGGACCTAGAATCTGTCATACAGAGTGAAATAAGTCAGAAAGAGAAAAACAAATACCATATAGTAACACATATATATGAAATCTAAAAGAAACAAACAAGAAAAGGTTATCATGAACCTAGGGGCAGGAGAGGAATAAAGTTGCAGACATAGAGAATGAACTTGAGGACACAGGGAGGGGGATGTGTAAGCTGGGGAAAATTGAGAGAATAGCATTGACATATATACACTACCACATATAAAATAGCTAGTGGGAAGCAGCTTCATAGCACAGCGAGATCAGCTTGGTGCTTTGTGACCACCTAGAGGGGTGGGATAGGGAGGGTGGGAGAGAGATGCAAGAGGGAGGGGATATGGTGATACATGTATACGTATAGCTGATCCACTCTGTTATACAGCAGAAACCAACACAACATTTTCAAGCAATTATACTTCAATAAAGATGTTACAAAAAAAAACATGTCTAATACGGCATCAGATTTGTTCTTCCCTATTACAATTACCAACTGTCAATATCCATTTCACAGTCTTGTGGGGAAAGGGCTGACAACAGCTCTTTGGTACTTCCTGCTATACGGGGGAGATGAAGGGTGATTGTGAACTGGAACTGATCAGCTTTGGGCAGGTAATATTAAACCCCTTAGTGAAAACACAGATTAAAAGCCAGTAATTCAGGCAAAACCAAAAAATTGAAATCATATTCATCAGTTTACTCAGTCCTATATAATTAATCTTTTTTACTAACAGTTTTATGAAATCAAAGTTTCTGTTACACTTTAAAATATCTTACCAAATTCAGCATTATGATTTAAAAGTTATCAGAAACCTGTTTTTGTCAAAGCATCCTTTCTCTGACTCTTCTTGTAGATTTGGCAGTTGTGCAAAGCATCAGCTTAGCTGCCTATGAATGATAAAAGTAACATTTATTCATACTGTATAATCTGAGGATGCTTATCACTCATTTAACAATGTTTTCCATGTGATTTAGCATACCAATCAATTCTAGTCAGTTTAATATATATATAAAGATTTTTTTCTGAGGTACCTCAGGGGCCCCCTGAAGCATCCCAAAGCTAACTGAAGTCAATGCAACTTGAATTAGAATCTGATAGGAAGTTCGTCAAAAATATCAAAAAGTTCTTTTTTATATAAAACATTTGGTCAGACAGAATATTTAAGAATAAATACAGATCAGTTAAAGCCAAGATAGTTCACTCAATTTGTTATCAAAAGCAGCATTCTAAGTAAACTTGTTCTCTTAGCAAAGAGGAACCAAGTCAGGTCCTGTGCCAGTGTGACCTTAAAAAAAATGCACAACATGAAAGTTGTGAGTCAAGTTTTATTTGGGGCAAAACGAAGACTATAGCCCAAGAGACAGCATTTCAGATAGTTCTAAGAAACTGCTCCAAAGATGCAGGGGGGAAGGTCGGTATATATGTGATTTTGGTGAAGGGGAGCACATACAATCAAGCACATATTTTTCTGCAGAAGTTTTCTGTTAATCATGAGGAGCAGTTGTCACCATGAAGGATTTTAGTGCTTTTCTAGATATGAGGAGATACAAGAACTGGGCTCATAAAATCGGCTCCTGAAAATATCTAACTATCTGAAGATATGTTCTGCCAGTTTTCCCAGAGCACAGAGTGCCCTCATTTCTGCTCTCCACCCTGAACTGCTTTCAGGGAGTGTTGAAAATCAGCAGCTGCAGCAGCACATGATTTAATCCTTGTAGAGGTAGTTTGCCAGTGCCAATTTGTTGTTGACAAGGCCCCCTCATGGTCATAAATTTGACCTTGCTTTGGGAGGTATTTCATGACCATTTCGTCCCATGAAATGGGATGAAAGGAAGGATGAATGGTGCTAGGAATACTCATTCCTAGGTCTGCTGAAGATTTCACTGATAGGCTTCTTAATGTGCTATTACTGGACTAGGTCTTTTAACAATAACTAAGGACTCTGGCCCACCTGTCTTACCAATCTGTTATGGTCCAGGAAAATTCCCCTTTGCTGTATTTTCCCAAGTGTAGAGTTACAATTTTACAATCATTGATCTCATATAAAACTATATATTTTTGTCGGAGGCTCAGTCACACATTTGGTAATGCAAGAAATAACAATCTTGTAAAACAGACAAAATTCAATTAAAGTAGCTAGCAGTATTATTAAAGTCATAAATAAGAATTAAGCCGAGAACTTCCATTAGGTGCAACCCAGTATATCCTCAGGTCATCTGACTTAGTCTGTTCTGTACCAATCCTTATCTTTCAGGGAAATTGAGAAAGAAACTTGGTTACTGCTGTGACATACAACACTTTAAGATAACAACTAGAATTATGACTGATAACATTTTACCAGGACATATCAGAATTTTAGAAATTCCATATAATTTCTAGGATCTCTATATTAGTAACATTTACCATACAATATAACCTAAGAAGATTTGTAACTCATTTGACAATACTTTCCATTCAATTTAACATACCATATGAACCTAATTAGTTTAATATCTCTCTTTGGGATGTTTCGAGGCCCTCTGAAGCATCCAAAAGTTAGCTAGAGGTCAAAAGGACTTCACTAGAATTTGATTTAGGAAGTCTTGTCAAAAAACATATCAAAAGGGTTTAGAACACTCAGTCAGATAGGATCACAGGTCACTGTGAAAAAATAGGTATTCACTTAGCCAAAGTAATAAAAGATTTCAAAGGCAAATACAGAACAGATCACTTAAAAGGTAAAGAAACTTGAAATGTATTATCAAAGGTGATTAAATATCTTAAGAAATCTTGTCCTCTTAAGAGAGAGAAAAACTAAACTCAAGTTTGTACCTGCTTACTTTTAAAATTCATTTACTCAAGTAAATTTATTTTAACCTTAGTCAATCCTGACCATGCACGAAAGTCTTTTCTCAGGGTCCACTTTCCACAAACCTTTCCTCACTTTCTGTATCCATCACTTTATCTTCCCATTCAGAAACAGCCACCTGTAAGTCAGACCTACTTCCTTTTCCCTTAATAAAATGTAATTCCCTTCCTCATATCTTCTTTTTTTTTTTTTTGCGGTACGCGGGCCTCTCACTGTTGCGGCCTCTCCCGTTGCAGAGCACAGGCTCCGGACGCACAGGCTCAGCGGCCATGGCTCACGGGCCCAGCCGCTCCGTGGCATGTGGGATCTTCCCGGACCGGGGCACGAACCCGTGTCCCCTGCATCGGCAGGCGGACTCTCAACCACTGCGCCACCAGGGAAGCCCCCTCATACCTTCTTTATTGAAAACACACATCCTGGTTTCCTACTGTATACTGAAATGTAACCTTTATTATTTCTATTAGCTTTAATTACATGTTTAAATTAGAATCCTCAGATCTTAAAACCTTAATTTCTTGTGAAAACTAAGAAGTAAGCAATTATGAACTGTCCTTTAAATTAGCATTTTGTAGATTGGTGAACATAAACACCAGTGATATTTTCTAAAAACATTTGCTTTCTTTAGAGAATGTGGCACCAAACATATTCATTAATAGTCCTAAATACCATTTGTTTCTCTGTAAAAGGAAGCCAATGTTCACGAATTAATGTTCGGTATCTTATTTTACTCAGGAATGACCTAGCTATTCTATAAGCTTCCATCACTTAATTTAGCACAACTTTAGAATTTCAAGTTACCAGAATCTGGACAGACTTTTTTAGATAGACATTCCTAAAGCATAATTATTCTTAATAGAGTTTATCTAAAAGCTCTTATCTCATTTACAATTTCTTTCCTTAAAATTTCCTTTGTGGGCTTCCCTGTTGGTGCAGTGGTTAAGAATCTGCCTGCCAATGCAGGGGACACAGGTTCAAGCCCTGGTCTGGGAAGATCCCACATGCTTCAGAGGAACTAAGCCCATGCACCACAACTACTGAGCCTGTGCTCTAGAGCCCGCAAGCCACAACTACTGAGACTGCATGCCACAACTACTGAAGCCTGTGCAGCTAGAGCCTGTGCTCTGCAGCAAGAGAAGCTACCACAATGAGAAGCCCACACACCACAATGGAGAGTAGCCCCTGTTCATCGCAACTAGAGAAAGCCCATGTGCAGCAAAGACCCAACACAGCCAAAAATAAATATAAATAAAATAAATAAATTTATTTTAAAAAAGTTTCTTCACATCAAATTACTTTCCTTGCTGACAAATTTTTAACAGATATAACGAGATATTATTTAGCATATATTACACCTAGGCACAATAAAAGTTTTATACTTAATGTTGATAACTCTAAAGACATGTCTATATTAATTAGATCAACAAACAAACATTAATACCAGATATTAATTTAATACTGACTATTTCGCAGTTCACGTGAACCTGTAACTCATTCTGGCTAGTTACCTTCTGTATTTTTTTTTGAGAATTTATATAAGCAAAATAAAGGAAACAAATATTAATTTCCTATAATCCAATTAAGTAGAGCTCACTTACAAATTAATCTTTGATAATACCACCCAAAGGTAAAAACAAAGACAATGCACACATAAACATACAGACAGACACGAGAGATCTCATAGCTTCATTTTCTAAACTTAGTCATGAATCAGATATCATAATATAAAACTCACTAGTTGTAAATAACAGTTGGAGTAAGTTAAATTTTAAAAAGAATTCCCCACACTCCTTTTTTTTTTGTCAGTCTCAGGAATTTAGAGATGATCCAAATACGATAAGTGATCCTGAGAGCTCTGGTCTCAAGTCATAGGGAGAGAAAATCAGGCTCTGTAGTAGGTCTTATTCCCTCAGGGTCAGAACAGTGAAGTGATTTTCTTTTTTCCTTCAAGTTAGCTTTCTCTACTGGTTGGAAATTAAACAGTGGTCAGTTAACCTTCGACAGGCATTGTATACTTAATTGGCACAATTGAAGGTTCATAATTTTCGTAGATAACCCCTCTTCTTTCCTTTTTTTTTTTTAATGGTCTTGAAAGTTTGGTCAACCAGTGTAACAAGGGTGTTTGTATTTAACGTAGACCAACCTAGATTGTGTCTTTTTTTTTTTTTTTTTGCGGTATCAGGCCTCTCACTGTTGTGACCTCTCCTGCTGCGGAGCACAGGTTCCGGACGCGCAGGCTCAGCGGCCATGGCTCACGGGCTTAGCCACTCCGCGGCATGTGGGATCTTCCCAGACCAGGGCACAAACCCACGTCCTCTGCATCAGCAGGCGGACTCTCAACCACTGCGCCACCAGGGAAGCCCTAGATTGTGTCTTTTGACTAGAGTACATAAATCTTCATCTAAGCCTTCTAAAAAAGTGGAGTTAAGCAAAGGATCATTTTGGTGGTTAGAGAATGATTCATTCAAACCTTTCATAATAGTCCAGAATTTATTCATCTGATCTTTACTTACACTGTTGAATCTCTGTCCACTCTACGTATTTTTGGAAAATGCTCTAGGATAAGTTCGAGTAATTTCTGAGCTAATTCCTTGCATTCAGTGTGAGCCTCTGGACTATGTGATTCAAAATCCATTAAGGGGCGTTTCCATCCTGCCTTCTCTTTCCATTCCCTTGCTTTGCTTTCAGAAACTAATAGCTGTATTAATTGATACAGGTCTGAAAACCTGGGCTTGTAGGTCTGGATGGTTAATTCAAATTCCTGAGCAAATCCCAACGGATCCTGACTTGGATCATGAAATTCCATACCTAAGGCTCTAAGTTCTGTTTGGCTCCAGGGTGTGTACGTAAACACCGAAGATGGTTCACCTCTCCCTGTAATAGGTTTCTCCTTAAAGGGAGCTATAATCACTTCTGACTTTTTATCCTCCTTTCCTGGAGAAAGGGGAGCAGCAGGAGCCCAGAGTTGGAAGAGAAAAAGAACATCTGCGCCAGGCAATTAAAATAGAAGAGGATACATGGGAGAAGCAGAGGGAGAGACAGAATCAGAGACAGTGCTAGTAGCCTTTTGTAGTTCTGATATAGTTTCAAGAAGTTACTCTATCATTTACTCTTTTAGAAGCTTCCAGATATCAATCAAAGTAAGCATTCAATTCAGTCTGTTTGATCTTACTGCTGGCTTTTTCTAACTTTGCTTGCAAAAATATCAATTTTGAAATATCAAAAGAACCCCAATTTGGCCATTTTAGGTTGAGATCACCCTTAGTATAATTTCCCCAATTAAGTAGGTACTTGCAAGCATGAGTTTTGTACATACATAAAGCTGGCTGGAGTGTTAGTCAGAAGCTGGCTTTCTGATGCCCCTTGTTTCTGTGTTTGAGAGGCTCTATTTCCCATTTTAAAGTTGAATTTGTCAGAGATAAAATTTACTAGTGAAATTGTGCTGTGGGCCAGTGTGCTGTTTGTGAGCTTAACTCCTCTAGGCATCACCCTAGAGTTGTTTCATCCCTCTTATGTGTCTCAGTTTCTCCCTTTGGTGTTCTAAGACCACCACGGTTGCTGGGATCACTGAAAGACCAATTCTTATCCATGACCCCTGGAGGAGCAAGTGTTTTAATTAATGAGTAGGTTTCCCTATGGGACCACTGCACGGTATGAGGACTCTGCCTCCACCACTCCCGTAAAGTTCTCAGTCACCTGAGAAAGCCGTAACTGGCTGGGAGGAGTCTTGTCCCTTTTCTTCAGAGCAAAGCTCTCATGAAATATCTTCACTTTTATCCCGACAAATTCTATTAAGGCAGCCGAATTGAGGAAAAGCCTCAGATCAGCCTCTTATCTAACCACTCAGCACAGATCACTCAGTCTCCTACAACTGAGCAAACTCCAGTATCTTTCAACCAGGCCCCTCCCAGTATCTTCCAACTGGGTGGGTATTTCCCTGGTATCTTTCAACTGGGAGGGTGCAGATACCTGCTATACACCACCAAATAAAACTCAGGATCATCAACCAATACGGGAGATCCGAGAACCAAGAGAGACTTACCCAAATTCGTCTGGACTCTCCAAGGAGCTGGATGGGTGCAAGGTGTCTCTGCTGGTACTGAGGCTCTGGTCCCTCATAGAGTTCAAGCAAAGGAGAGAACTCCACTCTGAGTCCCTTCTTCATGGTTGCCATAAAACTTTTGACTTAAAAAAAATGCACATGAGAGTTATGAGTCAAGTTTTATTTGGGGCAAAATGAGGACTATAGCCCAGGAGACAGCATTTCAGATAGTTCTAAGAAACTGTCCCAAAGGGTAGGGGGGAAGGTCAGTATATATGTGCTTTTGGTGAAGGGGGAGCACATACAATCTAGCATATATATATATATATATATTTTTGCAGAAGGTTTCTGCTAATCATGAGGAGCAGTCGTCACCATGAAGGATCTTAGTGCTTTTCTAGATATGAGGAGATACAAGAACTGGGCTCATAAAGTCGTCTCCTGAAAATATATAACTATCTGAAGACCTGTTCTGTCAGTTTCCCCAGAGCACAGAGTGACTCATTTCTGTTCTCCATGCTGAACTCCTTTCAGGGGGTGTTGAAAATCAGCAGCTGCAGCAGCACATGATTTAATCCTTGTAGAGGTAGTTTGCAAGCACCAAAGGCAAGTACCAATTTGTTGTTGACACCAATCTATTTTAATAACAAAATCCATTTACCCAATTAAGTGTAATCTAATCTAAGCCTGACCATGCATAAAAGTCCTTTTTTACTCAAAATATATATCCCACTTTCCTACTATATAGTAAAATGTTTTATTATTTTTAGTAGCTTTAATTAGATATCCAAATTAGAATCCCCAACTCATAAAACCCTTAATTTCCAGTGAAAACCAAGAAGCAAGTAATAGTTATCAAAATCTGGAGGGACTATTTTAGATAATTTTCAAAACATAATTATTCCTATAGAGTTTACTTAAAAGCTCTTATCTCGTTTACATTTACTTTAAAGTTTCATCATACCAAGTTATTCTTCTTGCTGACAAATTTGAGACAGGTATAACAAGATTTCATTTACTTCTATTAAACCTAGGTGCAGTGAAAGTATTATACTTAATGTTGATGACTCTAAAGATATGTCTATATTAATTAGATCCACAAACGTAAACATTAATACCAGGTATTATTTTAACACTAAATATGGCCCAGTTCAGGAGAACGAAACTCATTTAGCTTAATTTCTCTTGTACTTAGAATTGTTTGATTTGTAAGTGCTTACTTTTCTTTAAGCCAATTAAATAGAGCTCACAGGGCTTCCCTGGTGGCGGAGTGGTTGAGAGTCCGCCTGCCGATGCACGGGACACGGGTTCGTGCCCCGGTCCGGGAAGATCCCACATGCCGTGGAGTGGCTAAGCCCGTGAGCAACGGCCCCTGAGCCTGCACCTACGGAGCCTGTGCTCCGAAACGGGAAAGGCCACAGCAGTGAGGGGCCCGCGTACTGCAAAAAAAAAAAAAAAAAAATAGAGCTCACTTACAAATTAACATCAGCAAAGTTATCCAAAGACAGACACATACAAACACATAAACAAACAGAGAGACCTCATAGTCCTCATTTCAAAAGTTCAGCCCTGAGTCAGGTACAGCAATGTAAAACCCATCAGTTTACAAAAGGTTGGATTAAAATTAGGTTTCTGGCGGATGGAACAAATCAAGCTCACTTGTCTATATGGTTAAATATTTGCAGAAAAACACACTTAGGATTTCTATTTACCCTTGACAAGGCAATTTCTAAATTACTTTACCCTCTTTTCAAAATTTGCATTTTAAAAGGATGGCAGAGGTGAGGGTTCCAGAGAAGACCAGATAGGACATTTGCATCTCAAAGATACAGGCAAGCTTCTCCTTGGATGACTTTTTCCCCCTTTGGTGGTCTCTGAGGGGTCAAAGCCATTTCCATCATCTGGGTATTTTGCATATCTCTCTGGGTGCATTCAGCCTTTTCAACCATATCTCTACTATTAAAAACCAAATAAGCCAATTGGAACAAATCGTTCGTTGGAGCCTGAGGACCAGCAGTTGCTTTCTGAATTGTGCGCCTGATGTCTGGAGCAGACTGGGCTATGCAATGCATAGCCAAAAGGGCCTGTCCCTTGGGGGAGGAGGGATCCACGTTCGCATACTTCCTAAAAGCCTCCACTAGTCTACCTTGGAAGACTGAAAGATTTTTTGTCCCGTCCCTGTTGGACCTCTTTCATCTTTTTATAATTAATGGGTTTTACTGTAAGTTTCTGCAGACCCTAATGAAGCTTATGAATTAAAGTTTGGCTGAGGGAACATTCCCAGCAGTTTCAAATGCTATTCTTGCACCCCCTTTTTTCCTCAGTTCCAAGCAACACAGATTGATTAGATCAGCTCCAGAGAGCCCAGGTAGATCTGGCACAGGAAGAGAAATGCAAATTCCTCTTCTAACTACTTATACAAAACCCAGCCATCTCAGGCTATTTTTAGGGAACTTTACTTTTTCTCAGTTCCCAAATATCAACCTCAGTTTAAACAAACAAATACATACATATCATCCACTCACATCCACATGCCCCTTTTCCAGCAAAACCAGGAAGAGAAAAAGGGATTTGGACTCAGGTACGGAGACACCCATTCACATACACACACATACCCCCAAGATAAAAGGAATTGCAAAAGACCCACTTTGACATAGTAGCCAAGCCATTAGGGGCCTTTGCCGTCCAGATCTCAGGGTGTATTGAAGCATTTTCTTTCATTTAGGGAACATAGCTAAAGATGTCTTAGTTTTGCAAAAGCACCCCAGGGGACTATAAGATGGAACAGAGCTCTGATCATCCATACTTAATTATTCATGGCCAGTGTTATCAAATATCAAGCAAACAGCAGTTCAAATCGGTCTCTCAGTGTCACAGTTCCCTAGCCCCTAAAAGGAAGAAAATTCTAACCAACGCTCTGCCGCAGGGGAAACCAACGAAATAGGGAAGAATATCCTGGTGTCATCACACAAAAGCCCGTTATTCACCAAAGACAACTAGCCAATGCAAGTACTAACACACATACAAACGACAAACACATGGTCCCACAGACAAAGAATCAGACGAGGCATAGCCCAGAAATTCCACCTCCATTCCCAGACAGAGGCTCCAGAGTGACCTGGCTCACGAAAAAGAATAGACCACGAGTGGCTCACCCCAAAATAATACACATAAAAACACAAACAACAACTAAGCTATGGTCACTCAGACAGAAAATCAGAAGAGGTGCAGTCTAGAATTCCCCTTTCACTCCCCAACGAAGGTCTCCACCATGCCCAGTTCTCTCAAATGAACAGGTTCCCAAATCAGGTAGAGTCCAACAACAATTCCCATATCCAACAGGGTACCCCAACCAAACAAATTGGCTTGTCCCATAAAGGAAAAGCCAGTCTGAGGGGGGAATATGTTCCTGGTGTGCACACTGGAGCAACTTATCCTCAAATGGCTCACTTCCCACAAGGGAAGCACCCCAAATGGAGTGGAGAGAATTCCCAACCTGCGCAAGTTGAAGTGACTCACCCAATGACACCAAATGTGGACCGCAGCTCCATACATTTCTCAGCTCAACAGCTTCATGCCATGGGTGGCCAGTGCCTGTCAGGGACAGCGCTTCCTGATCCCTGGAGCAAAATGGGCTCCAGCAGCTGCTGGGGGCTCAGGGAAGGGCCAGGCCAGGGTCGACCTGTCATGGGCATGGACTACTAGGCTGGCTTCACCAAAATTGTTAACGCAATTAACAATTGTGTTCATGTGGCCAACACATGGTGAGGCCAAACAAACTGAAATGTTGGAGTTTGGAGCAGAGAAAGGTTTATTGCAAGGCCATACAAGGAGAGGAGGTGACTCATGCCCTGAAAAACCTTGAGCTCCCCTAAGGGTTTTGGCAAAGCATTTTAAAGGCCAGGAGGGAGATGGGTCACAGGGTATGTGATCAGCTTGTGCACAGTTCTCTGATTGGCTGATGGTGAGGTAGCAGGGTGGTGTCACAGGGATTAACCTTGTCAGTCCTTAGGCTCCAGGAGTCCTGGGGCTATGTGCTCATGGTCATCAAGTAGTTCTTCCATTTGGTTAGGAGGAGTTCACATCTGCAAAACAACTCAGGAAATTTGCATCAAATGCTATTATCTAGGTACTTCAGAGAGGAGCTAAAGCAGAGGATATAGGGAAGGCTTCATGGTGTCCTGTTCGGTTCCATATCTAAACGTGGCTCCGCTCCAGTTGGACTGAGGCACAACACTTGTGCCAGGATTAAGAAGAGGACGATGATGTTGAAGGAAAATAAGCAATTAAGAATGTGAGTGGACAGACAGTGTGCCAAGGGTAGATAGAGACTAGGATGCCTACGGTTCAATGTGTTGCCACTGGGCTGTCTCTACAATGCTACTTAACAGAGTGTGGCAGGGATAATATTCTTTTATAATACCTTGGTACTAGTATATGTTTTTTATAGCAGGGGTCCCCAGCCTTTGGGCCACGGACTGGTACCGATCTGCAACCTGTTAGGAACAGGGCTGCACAGCAGGATGTGAGTGGTGGGTGAGCAAGCAAAGCTTGATCTGCCACTCTCCATTGTTCCCCATCACTCGTATTACCACCTGAACCATCCTCTCCCTGGTGCGTGTAAAAACTGTTTTCTTTGAAACCGGTCCCTGGTGCCAAAAAGTTTGGGGACCGCTTGTTTATATCATCTGTTCCAAGTAGTCTGTACTCAGATTGCACTGATAGTCAATTACTTCAAATATGAACCATGAGTTGTGGCAAATAATGACTGATTTAAGAAAAGTCCAACCAAAGACTTCATTACAGTTCAGTATTGAAAGAAAACCCCAAATCAAAAGAGCAGTTATACTTGCTATTACTTACTTTATTGCCAGTTCCTCATGATTTGGAGAAAACAATGCTTCTGCTTTGTGAAGCAAGAGTAACCTACAATAGAGATAGATCAAGATGGTGAAGTAAGGGGAGGTGGAGCTCACCTTCCCCAGCAAACACATCAAAAATTCATCTACACGCAGAACAATTCTCACTGAAAACTAGCTGGAAACTGGTAGAAAGACAACTAAGGCTGTAAGAAAGATAGACATGTAATCAGGTAGGAAGGGAAGAAAAGTGATCAGGTTGGGACCTGTGCCCCTGGGAGGATACTTGGAGGAAAAGGGAGATTACACAGACTCCCGCCCTGGGGAGCAAGCAGTGAGAGTCAAAGATTAGATGTCCCAGCCCTTGTCTTACACAGGGGAGACGAGTCCCCTTAGCTAGCTGGAGGACCACTGGAACTAACACAAGAGTAGTGGGAAGCCTGGACTCCAAGCATGGTTGCTGACTTGCTCCCAAGGCAGGGGGAAGAAAGGTCTGATCTAGAAGCTGCAGGGTTTCCCATGACCACCTCAGTGAGCACCCCAGCTCAGGCCAAGCAAATGATCCAGCCCCACTCACTCTATGTCACAGTGCTGCACTGGATCTGAGGCAGCCATTACTACAGAGAAGACTCAACCCTGAGATGCAGAGTCCATGAGGTCCTTTGGTGTAACTTGGGTAGAGCTGGAGGTAGCCATTGTTGGCACTTACTAAAGGAGCTCCACCACAGATCACCACCTTATACATCCCAAGAGTTGACATGGGTTATGCCAGCAATTAACTGTGACTCCACAACAGGGTGCAGGCAACTGAAGCTGGGGGCAGTTATCTGCTGGGGGGGGGGGGCAAATGAGACATGCACCCAATGCTGCATCTGAGTGGAGGGAGGGAAACAAGTATGTGCACCTGCACAGGCAGGGCACTGGAGATAGCTCAGACTTGTCTGTGGCTGATAGGGGCCAAGAGCCAGCAAGGACTCCACTTTCTTCGGTATTCCCCTCTCTGGGGCAAGGGTCCTGGTGCAGGGAGAAGGGAAAACACACACTTAAAGGGAACAGAGACAATTTGGGCTTCTGAAATCAGGGCTTCTGCTCCAGCAACTTGGGATTAGACCCACCCCCAATAGAGTGGTGATGGCCACTGAGCAGAGGGAAAAATCCCACCTCATAAGTAGTTCCAGCTGTAGCCCCTCCATTTACAGCCCCACCACCTATCAAGGAGATAGCTTCCAGCATACCATGAAGAAAGACATGACTTGTGTACACGTCAAATCCAGCTCTCCCACCAAAGGCATTGGGCACATGCAAGCTTTATAGGGATGCTCCCACAGAAGAGCATCCCTTCAAGAATGCAATAGGTAACTGTTTCACCTAAATTCATAGAGGCAGACAAAAGCAAAATGAAAAGGCAGAGAAACTGCTCTCAATCGAAAGAGCAAGAGAAAATCCCTGAAAAAATAATGAAACAGAAATAAACAATTTATCATATAAAGATTTCAAAGCATTGGTTATAAAAATATTAATAGAATTAGGGAAAAGAATAGATTGACACAGTGATAATTTTAAAAAAGAACTAGAAACCATAAAAAGACCCAACCAGAAATAAACACCTCAACAACTAAAATAAAAAACACACTAGAAGGAATAAAGTGATACAAAGGAACACACAAGTAATCTGAAGGATAGAATAATGGAAATCACCCACTCAGAACAGCAAAAAGAAAAGCAAATTTTAAAAAAATAAAAACATTTTAAGAGATCTCTGGGATAACATTTTGTGTACCAACATTTGCATTATAGGGATCCTAGAAGAACAAGAGAGAGAGATGGGGATGGAAAATGTATTTGAGGAAATTATGGCTGAAGACTTCCTAAACATGAAGAAGGAAACAGATATCCAGGTATAGGAAGCACAGAGGGTCCCAAACAAGATGGACCCAAATAGACACACACCAAGACTTATAACCAAAATGGCAAAAGTTAAATATAAAGAGAGAATTCTAAAGGCAGAAGGAGAAAAAGAGTAACATACAAGATAATCCCCTTAAGGCTATAAACTTATAGGCTTATGGGGCTATAAACTGATTTCTCTGCAGAAACCTTGCAGGTCAGAAGAGAGTGGCATGATATATAGAGAGTGCTGAAAGGGAAAACCTTACAACCTAGGATACTCTACCCAGCAAGATTATCATTCAAGATTGGAGGAGAGATGAAGAATTTCTGACAAGCAAAACTAAAAGAATTCAGCAATACTAAACTGACCCTAAAAGAAATGTTGAAGGGTCTTTTCTAAATGGAAAAAAAATAAGAATCTATAGGAAAGGGAAAGTACCACTATGGAAAGCAAATGTATAGTAAGGATAGAGGATCAACTGCTTAAATGAGCTAGTACATAGATTAAAAGAAAAAAAAAACTGTAAAAGCAACTATAAATACAATAAACAGTTAAGGGATAAACATGAAGATGCAAACATGACAAGGGAGTAAAAAATATAGATCTCTTAGAATGTGTTTGAACTTAAATGACTACTAGTTTAAAACAAGTAGATATAATTATAGGCCAACATATATGAACCCCATGTTACCAAAAACCTACAACAGACACACAAAAACCAAAAGGAAAGGAACACAAGCATATTACTAAAGAAAAATATCAAACCACAAGGGAAAAAAAGAAAAAGGAAAAATGAACAGAGAATTACAAAAACAACTGGAAAACAAGTAATAAAATGGCAATAAGTACATACCTATTAAAAATTACTTTAAATGTCAATGGACTAAATGCTCCAATTAAAATATATAGTGTGGCTGAATGGATTAAAAAAAGAAAAAAGAAAACAAGACCCTTCAATACCCTTTCTACAAGAGTCTCACTTCACAGCTAAAAACATACACAGAGTGAATGTGAGGGGATGGAAAAAGATATTTTATGCACATGGAAACAAGAAAGCAGGAGTGGCAATACTCATATCAAACAAAACAGACTGCAAAACAAAGGCTATACCAAAAGACAAAGAAGGGCATTATAGAATGATAAAAGGATCAATACAAGAAAAATATATTATACACATTAATATACATGTGCCCAATACAAGAACATGTAAATATATAAAGCAAATACTAACAGGTATAAAGGAGATATTGACAAGAATACAATAATAGTAGGGGAACTTAACATCCTACTTCCATCAATGGACAGATCACGCAGAAAGAAAAAAGAATAAGGCAACAATGGTCTTAAATGACACAACAGACCACTTAGACCAAGAGATATCTACAGGACATTCCTTCCAAAAAAAGCAGAACACATTCTTTTCAAGTGCATAGGGAATGTTCTTCACTATACATTACATACTAGGTCACAAAAGAAGTCTCAACAAATTTAAGAGAATAGAAATTATATCACACATTTTTTTGACCACAATGGTATGAAACTAGAAATCAACTACAGAAAGAAAAATGGGAAAAGAACAAATATGTAGAGACTAAACAACAAGCAAGTAAAAAACCAATGGGTCAATAGAGAAATCAAAAAGGAAATCAGGAAATACCTCAAGACTAATAAAAATGGAAACACAACACTCCAAAATCTGTGGGATGCAGTGAAAGAGATTCAAAAAGGGAAGTTTATAGTGATAATGGCCTTCCTCAAGAAACAAAAAAAATCAAATAAATAATCTAACCTACAAGCTAAATGAATCAGCAAAAGAAGAAACAAAGGCCAAAGTCAGCAGAAGGAAGGAAATAATGTAGATCAGAGAGGAAATAAATAAAATAGAGATAAAAAATAGAAAAGATCAATAACACCAAGAACTGTTTTTTTTGAAAAGGTAAACAAAATGTATAAACCTTTAGCCAGGTTCACCAAGAAGAAAAGAAAGATAAACCAAATAAACAAAATAAGAAATGAAAGAGGAGAAATGACAAATGATACAAGATAGATTAAAAAAAACATAAGAGAATAATACAAAGATTTATATACCAACAAATTGGACAATGTAGAAGAAATGGGCAAATTTCTAGAAACAAACAACCTGCACCTGAATCAAGAAGAAACACAATTTGAACAGACTGATCACTAGCAGTGAAATTGAGTTTGTAATTAAAAAAATAAAATCCCAGCAAACAAAAGTCCAGGACTGGACCACTTCACAGGGGAATTCTACCAAACATAAAAAGAAGAGCTAATACCTATTCTTCCCAAGCTATTCCAAAAAATTGAATAGTATGGAACACTCCTAAATTCATTCTAAGATGCCACCATTACTCTAATGTGAAAACCAGAGAAAGACACTACAAAAAGAGAAAATTACAGGTCAATATCTCTGATGAATATAGATCCAAGAATATTCCTCAATAAAATATTAGCAAACCAAATCCAACAATATATAAAAAGGATCATACACCATGACCAAGTCGGATTTACTCCAAGGTCACAAGGATGGTTCAACATTCGCAAATCAATCAACATCATACAACAAATTAACAAAAGGGAGAGTAATTACATGATCATCTCAATAGATGCAAAAAAAACACATTTGACAAAGTTCAGCATCCATTCATAATAAAAACTCACATCAAAGTGGATATAGAGGGAACATATCTCAACATAATAAAGACCATTCACGACAAACCCACAGCCAACATCATACTTAATGGTGAAAAGTTAAAAGACTTTTTGCTAAATGCAGAAACAAGACAGACACCCACTCTCACCACTTCTATTTAACATAGCATTAGAAGTCCTAGCCACAGCAATCAAACAAGAAAAATAAATAAAAGTTATCCAAATTGGAAAGAAAGAATTAAAACTGTCACTATTTGCAGATGACATGATACTTATACAGAAAACCCTAAAGTCTCCATCCCCAAACTATTAGAACAAATAAGTGAATTCAGCAAAGTTGTAGGATACAAGATTAATATACAGAAATCTGTTGCTTTACTATACACTAATAATGAACTATCAGAAAGAGAGTAAAAAAAAAATCCTGTTTACAATCAAATCGAAAAGAATAAAATACCTAGGAATACATTTAATCAAGGAGGTGGAAGACCTATACTCTGAAAACTATAAAACACTAATAAAGGAAATTGAAGATGATACAAAGAAATGGAAAGATAACACATACTTTTGGATTGGAAGTATTAACATTGTTAAAATGGCCATACTACCCAAAGCAATCTACAGATTTAATGCAATCCCAATCAAAACACCCATGACATTTTTCAGAGAACTAGAACAAATAAGCCTAAAATTCATGTGATACCATGAAAGACCCCAAAATCACAAAGCAATCTTGAGAAATAGAGCAATGCTGGAGGTATCACCCTCCCACACTTCAGACTATGCTACAAAGCTACAGTAATCAAAACACATGGTACTGGAACAACAAAAAATAAAAACAGACCCATAAATCAGTTGCACAGAATAGAGAGCCCAGAAATAAACCCATGCACCTATGGTTAATTAATCTATGACAAAGGAGGCAAGAATATACAATAGAGAAAAGACAGTCTCTTCAATAAACGGTGCTGGGAAAACTGGAGAGTTACATGTAAAACAATGGGATTAGAACATTTTCACACCATATACAAAAATAAACTCAAAATGGATTAAAGACCTTAATGTAAGGCCTGAAACAATAAAAGTCATAGAAAGGAATATAGGCAGAACACTCTTTGACATATATAATAGAAATATTTTTTGGATCTATCTCCTAAGGCAAAAGAAATAAAAGCAAAAATAAACAAATGAGACCTAATTAAACTTAAAAGCTTTTGCACAGCAAAGGACACCATCAACAAAACGAAAAGACAACCTAGAGAATGGGAGAAAATATTTGCATATGATGTGACTACAAGGGGTTAATATCCAAAATATATAAACAGCTCATACAACTCAATATCAAAAAAACAAACAACCCTATCAAAAAAATGGGCAGAAGACCTAAACAATCATTTTTGCAAAGAAGACATACAGATGACTAACAGGCACATGAAAATGTGCTCAACATCACTAATTATTAGAGAAATGCAAGTCAAAACAACAATAAGATATCACCTCACACCTTTAAGAGTGGCTATCATCAAAAAGTCTAGAAATAACAAATGTTGGTGAGGATATGCATGGAAAAAGAACTCTTATACATTGTGGGCAGAAACATAAATTGGTGCAGCCACTATGGAAAACATTATGGAGGTTTGTCCAAAAAACTGAAAATAGAACTATCATATGATCCAGCAATTCTACTCCTTTGTATAATACCAAAGAAAATGAAAACACTAATTCAAAAAGATATATACACTCCAATGTTCATAGCAGCACTATTTACAGTAGCCAAGATATGAAGCAACACATGTCCATCAACAGATGAATGAATAAAGAAGACGTGGTATGTGTACACACACACACACACACACACACACGTGTGCTCACAATGGAATATTAGTCATAAAAAAGAAAGAAATTCTGCAAGTTGCAGCAATGTGGCTGGACCTAGAGATTATTATGTTTAGTGAAATAAGAGAAAGACAAATACTGTATGATATCACTTACGTGGAATCTAAAAAATAAAACAAGTGAATGTATATAGCAAAACAGAAACAGACACACAGATATAGAAAACAAACAAGTGGTTACCAGTGGGAAGAGGGAAGAAAGGAATGGAAAGATAGGTGTATTAGATTAAGAGATAACAATCTACTATGTATAAAATAGATATACAAGAAGGCTATATCTATAGCATAGGGAGTTATAACCAGTATCTTGTAAAAATTTTAATAAAGTGTAAGCTATAAAAATACTGAATAACTATGCTGTACACCTGAAACTAATATAATATTGTAAATCAAGTATACTTCAATTTTTTAAAAAAGCAATCTACAATAAATTACTCTCAAAAATAAAGTTTAAAAGGATAAAATAAATGAAGAAATCTCAAACAAGATTATAACAAGCTGTTCCTTTCCCCCTCTTTCAAGTTTGCATTAGTAAATGTAGCAATGGCAAACTAAATTTACAAATTATTCCTAGCCCATCTCAGCAACTGCTGCCTTCAACAAACCATTAAGTATATGGTGTTCTTCAGGACCACACTGGTGTGTATTCCTTTTTTGTATTCAACAGATACCAAATATATATACTTTTGTAGCAGTTACTTTGAATTAAAACACAGTAGCTCATAATTAGCATTAATAGGGTCAACTAAAACAGCAACTGAAACTGATGTCATTAAATATAGAAGAGTGATAATCATCTCAATATCTTATTCCAATTACTCTGTCAAAGTTCTCACACATCTACTGTATAAAACCATGACTTCATGGGATTGTAAAATACTCAATACAATTTGACATTTTAAGTGGAAAATTCTGATAAATATAAATGTTAATGCAATTGGTAATATATTTATGATTTTTTTTCAGAAATTGGATTTCAAATAAACTTAATGTACTTTAGCACTTAATGGAGCTCTATTCTGTCAAAAAGTATACCAAAGGAGTAAAGTCAGTATATAATAATACTCATAATTCAATCATTTTAATATTGTTTTTTGAACACTCCTTTGTCTTTTAGAATACATATATACACACAGAGTTATTAATTGCCACATACATAGTAAAGAAAATGCAACAATGCTTGTTAGGTGAACTCACTTGAGTTACTTCCTTAAAAACACTCCTAAATTGGATTATATAATAGAAAGAATGTTTTTATTAACTCTAGGGAAGCTGTTAAAACACTGGGTTACTTGTAAAGTATAAAATGAGCAATAACTCAAGTATGTGGATAATTTCCAATGATACCACAGTATACCAGAACACATATTTAAATTATTTCACACATATTTAAATTTACTTCATAGATTCCTAGTTAATACCTCCATACCATACATATGTAAATATGACTTCAAGATATTATTTTTTCTTTGGTGACATTTCCCTATGTGTAGCTAAAGTATGAGTCGACTGAAAGAAATAATTTCATTTTTTCCCTAAAAAGAGATGTCTTTACTTATAACTAATCTATCATCATTTCACTTTGCACAGGAAAGATTAAATCAAACAGAAATGTGTACTTGGGTCTTGACGATAAATCAGAATGTTAAGAAATCATACAATCCACTCTATATCAGTGCCTCATTCCAACTGGGCATACTCAAAAACACTCAAATGTTGGCCATCTGATCTTGTGCCCTCACAAACAAGCTGGACATATCCTAAATTGTATTAAGTTGTAAATGGAACTTCGTTATTTCCTCTAGCTCTCCTAGGTGATAAGAAATACTTTCTACTCTATCCTCAACATTCGGCTTGCTTCAGAGGTTCCTGGACATCAGCTGAATAATAAATACACATCTGGCCTTATTTTCTACATCAGTCAATTAACTGCATTAATCCCCAAGGACCTCTGGGCCAGAAAATCTTGTTCAGTTTGTTTTGGAGTGTATTTTCTGCTCATTAAAGAGAACATTAAAATTTAGTAGTCTCATTACCAAGATATAATTGGATTTATTCAAATTAAATTCTACAGAATATAACACTAATGGAACCTCTCATGTCATTGAAATTCTATTCAGGGTTATGCTGTCACAAGAGGAGTGACATAACCTAGTACTAGATAGATACAGGACAGTGCCAGGGGAGGCACAGACTGTTGCTATAAATGGATGTAGGGAGACAATTTTCAAAATTCATTTACCAGTTGCTGAACACTGAAGTACTTTTACAATAATAGAGTGAGCATGTAGTCATGCCTCTGCTGGTGAGCTGACAATGCTCTGCTAGTTACCACCTTCTAAGTTTCTGAAGTACATCTCAGAACATAGCTAGAATAAAGTGAGATCCTTTTCAGATATGTTTTGATAGCTGGTAATGCTTTGATGTACATGATAGAAATAAAAAGGATTAGAGTAGTAGAGCATACAAAAATCTAGAGCAGCAAAATAATCACTTAGGATGCAAGTAATTAAGATATTCAGTATTTAGATCATTTTTTCTCTAATTTGAGAAAAATGTGGGAAATTTTTAAAAAGAGAAAATAAAAATCTCACATTAGTGTTCTTGAATAACAGGCATAAATAACAGGCATAAAAGTCATGAAAATAATGCTTTGGGAAGAACCATTTGGCAGGAGAAAGTGCAAGATAGATGGTGAGTGACATGTGGCAGGAAGACAATTGTAAGGACATTACAGTAATCCAAGTATGAGTTTATAAACAGCTGTACCAGGGTAGATAGCAGAAATAATGGAGAAAAAAATGAGAGATATTTAAAAGAAAAAATAGAGAACTCAGTGAGAAATTGTACATAGACTAAAAGGAGATGAATGAGTTAAAATACCTTCAAATTGTCTAGTCTGAAAGATCAAAAGAGTGACAGAAAGTCTAGATGAAGTGGGTAGATGTTTAGGGGAAGTTGTTTCAGTTTCAGATATTTTCAGTATGAGATGTCAGTGTGATATTCAGTTGGATATGTCCTATAGAGTACTGCAATGCATGTAAGAGTTCATGCATACGTTGATTTGGGAGTCATTTGCAAAGTGCAATAGCAAAGACATAAAAAAGCATGAACAATAGTGAGTTAGGTATGGAGTTTAGGGCATACCCAATTAACTGGTACAGTGAGAAGAAGATATAAACAAAGGATATAAAAATGGAATGATAAGAGAAATAGGAGTATCAGAAAAGTAAAATGCCATCAAAATCAAGAAATGTGCATGTTCTTTGGAAAAGTGGGAGTGGTTAAAAGTATTGAGAAATACAGAAACTTTTACTGGATTTAGTGAAACCACTAGTAATTTTTGAATGAATTGGGGGTAGAAATCAGCAGGGAAAAGAGGAGACAGAAAGTATTTGGCAATGAAATGAATTACAGTTTGGATAAAAGGTAGAAGAGGCAAGAATCATTTAGTCATTATGACTATCACCAAGTCCTTAGAAAAATAAGCAAGTATATTCCTTTGTTAGACCACCACATTTCATTAGAAGTCAAAAAGTCAGTGATTGGTCTTCTGAAAGGTTCTGTTGGAGAAATTAAAATTACTTATCTCAGGTGCAATGCTAAAAATAAAACTCCATGTTTTCTTGGAAGTAATATCTGTAAGGAAGATTATTTCATATGTTAAGAGGACAAGGTAGAAATAATTGAATGAGTGAACAAAGAGAAGAAAAATGCATTGCATAGAAGATATATAGAGAAATAAGAAAAGCGATGTTAACACACACACACACACACACACACACACACACACATGAATAGAACCTGGTAAGTTGATTCCTCATAGATCAGAACTCTGAATATCAACCAGTATGTGTTTTTCTTTTTCTTTGGTTGAACTAATTTTATACTAATAAACATTTTTTTCAAAAAATCTAATTTTATTAAAAGGTTGACACCCAATTTTACAGCTAAAGATGCTTCATCTATCATTTTTAAGTGTCTGAGAGTTTGACTTTGACATCTCATTTATTAGTGAGAAAACTGAGAGCCTGAGAAATTTAGTAGCTTCCTCAGAGTGCCACAGTGAGTCAGGGAGCAAATCATAACTCAAAGCCAAGTTATATTGTTACAAGCTCATGCAGTCCCTTCAACAATTCTCAGTACAATCTTATTTCAATTTGACTAATAGCACTAATCAGCAAACACTGTGCAGAATTTGGTATCAGGGGTCATAAATGTGGACCACTGCTCCTTTTAACATTCAGAAATGTGATTAATCTGCCTGATTTAAGGTAATGTTTCCTTCAAATACAATTAATTAAAATATTCTAAAATAGAGGACTTCTCTCCTTCTCTATCTAATATAACATCCAACATATGGTGAACTTAAGTCTATTTCATACTGCCTTGGATAAACCCTAAGGTGTTGTCCTAAACAAAATTTTCAAAGAATCATTTGTTTCTATATGGAAATATACATTATTTTAAATAAAATTACCTAGCGTAGTTACATAAGTTCAAGTTAAAATTAATAAACAAGTTGTTTTCATTCCACTGTAATTTTTTTCTCTGTTGCTTGTGTTGGTAGGAGGGGGTGTAATACAAAGTTCATCAGCATGGAAATAAAGGCCCTGCCAGCTGGGCACATATTCATATCTGAAGTGGTTGGTAATTAGTTCTACCTCTGCTAATGTAAAAGAAGCAATGTGTTCACAGGACCATCATACCTTTCCCAAGTATCACCCACAAGATGACCTTTACCCTGATTTTTTGTACCTTCATTCCCATTCCAATAACTAATATCCTGCCTCCTATGTTCTGTTTATAAAAGTGTGCCCATCATATGGTTTTCCACATCCTTTCTATTCCCCATTAATGACAACTGAATTTCTGCTTCTATGCCCTTATTTAGTCTGTCTATTCATCTGGAATGCTATTGTTACCTTCCCAATCATAATTATTCTCCAAGGTTCATGTGAAAGTTCCACCTGTCTTAAGAAATCTTTAAACACACCTGAATTCAGAGATGTCTTCCTCCTCTAAATTTGTATTATTTCATTCCACTCTTCATTTAACAATGTACAGCTGACCCTTGAACAACACAGGTATGAACTGCATTGGTCTACTGATATGTGGATTTTTTTCAATAAATATATTGGAAAAAATTTTGAAGATTTGTGACAATATGAAAAAACTTGAAGATGAACGACATAGCCTAGAAATACTGAAAACATTAAGAAAAAGTTAGTATGTGTTGAACGCATAAAATATACATAGACACTAGTCTATCTTATCATTTACTACCCAAAAAGCACACAAATCTATTTAAAAAGTTAAAATTTACCGAAACTTTAGCACACACTTACAGACCTTATATGGCGCCATTGATTACACTAGGCTACCATAAAGTAATCATATTGCAGCTTCTTTGTTATCAATGCATGAATTGTTATACCTGTAAAAATGTATGAATTTCTCTTTACATTATCTTTTCATTTTAGATGTCTAGTGATAGTAATACGGATAGCATGTACAGTATATTTCATCATATAAGACAATAGTGATGAAGGTACTGACAGACAACATGATTCATCTTGCAAACAGATGATGTAAACTTATGGTACCAATAAAAACAATAGTATTGCAAATGTATTTTCTCTTCCTTATGACTTTCTTCATAACATTTTCTTGTCTCTAGTTTACTTTATTGTAAGAATATAGTATATAATACATATAATATATAAAATATGTGTTAATCAACTATGTTATCAGTAAGGCTTCTGGTCAACAGTAAGTTTTTGAGGAATCAAGTTATATGTGGATTTTTGACTGCACGGGGGTGGTCACTGCCCCTAAGCCCCACATTGCTCGGAGTTGAACAGTAGTTTGACAATCATAAAAACTCCAAACAAAAATAGCTCTCAGAGCTCTCAGGGGTTAAGAGTCAGTAACACAGTGAAGCAAAAGTCTTGAGAATAACTGCACAAAAAGGGTAGAAAGAACAGTTTCATTTTGTCTGCATCATCCCATGTCCCAGGCCAGCACTGCTGAGTCCCAAGGGAACATCCCAGCCCAACAGAGTTCCCCACACTAGGAATAGGAGAGTGGGGTGAGTGATCAGTCCCCCTAGCCTTTTGTGGCACTGAACAAAGGACCCACTTTTGTTTTACCCAACCAGAGACCAGTAAAGCTGAGAAATCTAGAGATATCTAGGAACAAGGAAGAAGGGCAGGGTCTACCAGCGTCAGCTATGTAGTGTGAGCAACCACAGTTCCTAGTGGCCCACTATGCAGAGAAGCCTAGCAGCCTTTGCCACAGAGGACCACCAACAACCCCTGCAGATACTACAGACCCCTCCAGCTTTCATTACTGAGGACCTCATTGCAGACCCCAACAGACTGCTCTGCAGAGGATGCCAGAAGTTTTGCTACTAAGGAAACCAACAACCAGCACAGCCACCATAGACACCTTACAAATTTTGCCACTGAAGTTGTCACACACACACACCCCTGACAGACTTTTGCACTTGCAGACATCAGCTTCCTGAGTCCCTCACAACTCCTGCCTCCCTGCCCCTATCAGAGCTCAGGACATGCACCTGAAGCCAGCCCTGGCTTCTTCACTGAGCATGTGAAAGACGCTAGCCTAGAGCTCCACCTCCGACCCCCACTACTTTGTGCATGCCTGTGGCTAGCCCCTATAGCTGTATGAATGCATGCTGACAACAAGGCCACCACAGTTGCTAGTGGGTCTCTTTCCTGTCACTGGATTGCACTGATATAATTGGCTATAGTTATCCCCTACAGATGTGTACCTGCATGCTGCCAGCCCAGCTCCTGCCACTGGAATCAACTGAGATTTTTCCCTGGAATGGAAGGATGGTTCAACATACACAAATCAATCAATGCAATACACCACATTAATCGAATGAAAGGTAAAAATCATATGACCATCTCAATAATAGCAGAAAATGCATTTGACAAAATTCAACACATTTTCATGATAAAAACTCTCAAGAGAATGGGTGTAGAAGGAACATACTTTAACATAATAAAAGCCATATATGACAAGCCTACAATTAACATGATATTCAAAGGTGAAAGGTTGAAAGATTTTCCTCTAAGATCAGGAACAGGACAAGGGTGCCCTCCTCACCATTTCTATTCAGCATATTACTAGAAGTCCTAGACAGAGAATGCAAGTAAGAAAAAGAAATAAAAGGCACCCCATCAGAAAGGAAGAAATAAAGTCATTTCTGTTTGCTTAATCCTGAGTACAGAAAATTCTAAAGACTGCACAAAAAACTGTTAGAACTAATAAATGAACTCAGTAATGTTTCAGGATATAAATTCAACATAAAAAAATCAGTTGTGTTTGTATACACTAATGATGACATATCTGAAAAAGAAATAAAGAAAATGATACCATGCACAATAGTGTCAAAAATGATGAAATACTTAAGAATATATTTAACTGAAGAGGTGAAAATTCTGTACACTGAAACTGTAAGACATGGATGAAAGAAGTTGAAGAAAGCACACATAAATGGAGAGAAACCCATGTTCATGGAGCAGAAAGTTAATGTTGTTAAAAAGTCCATACTACAAAACCTATCTAAAGATTCAGTGCAATCCCTATCAAAACTCCAAGGCATTTTTCACAGAAATAGAAAAAAATCCTAAAATTCATATAGAAGCACAAGCAACACCAAATAGCCAAAGCAATCCTGAGAAAGAAGAACAAAGCTGGAGGCATCATACTTCCTGATTTCATACTACATTATAAATGGCATGTATTTATATAGTATATAGCTATCAAAACAACTTAGTACTGGCACAAAAACGGACATATAGGTCAATGGAAGAGAATACGAAGCCCAGAAATAAGCACATGTATATGGTCAACTAATATTTGATAATGGAGCCAAGAATAGTCAATGAGGAAAGGATAGTCTCGTCAATAAATAATGGTGAGGAAACTGGATATTCACACACAAGGGAATGAGACTGGACCCCTATCTTATAACATTCACAAAAATTAACTCAAAATGGATAATAACTTAAAAATAACACGTGAAACCACAAAACTCCTACAGAAACATAGGGGGAAAGTTTCTTGACATTGGTCTTGGCAATGATTTTGGAGGTATGACAGGAAGAGCACAAGCAACAGAAGCAAAAATAAACAAGTGGGACTACATCAAACTAAAACTACATCTGCACAGCAAAAGAAACAGTTAACAAAATGAAAAGGTAACTTATGGAATGGGGAAATGTATTTCCAAACTATCTATCTGATAAGGGGTTAATATCAAAAATACATAAGGAACTCATACAACTCAGCAACAAAATAATAATAAAAATCAGATTAAAAAGGAGGAAAGGTCCTGAATAGACATTTTCCCAAAGATACACACAAATGGCCAACACATACATGAAAAGATGGTCAACATCACTAATCATCAGGGGAATGCAAATCAAAACCACAATGAGATATGGCCTCATACCTATCAGAATGGCTATTATCAAGAGACAAAATATAAGAAGTGTTTGTTGAGGGTGTGGAGAAAAGGGAAACCTTGTGCACTATGGGTGGAATTGTAAATTGGTACACCCACTATGGAAAAACTGTCACTATGAAGTTTCCTCAAAAACTTAAAAATAGAACTGCTATCCCAAGGTAATCTATAAATTCAATGCAAGCCTTATCAAATTTCCAATGGCATTTTTCACAGAACTAGAATATAAAATTTTAAAATCTGTAGGGAAACACAAAAGACCATGAATAGCCAAAACAACATTGAGAAAGAAAAAAGAAAAACGGGGCTGGAGGAATCAGGCTTCCTGACTTCAGACTATACTACAAAGCTACAGTCATCAAAAGAGTATGGTACTGGCACAAAAACAGACCAATGGAACAGGATAGAAAGCCCAGAAATAAACCTATGCATCTACGGTCAATTAATTTATGACAAAGGAGGCAAGAAAATGCAATGGAGGAAAGACAGTCTCTTCCATAAGTGGTGCTGGGAAAACTGGACAGCTACATGTAAAAAACATGAAATTAGAACATTCTCTAATACCACACATAAAAATAAACTCAAAATGGATTAAAGACCTAAATTTAAGACCATATACTATAAAACTCCTAGAGGAAAACATAGGAAGAACACTCTTTGACATAAATCACAGGTGGATCCATCACCTAGAGTAATGGAAATAAAAACAAAAATAAACAATTGGGACCTAATGAAACTCAAAAGCTTTTGCACAGCAAAGGAAACCATAACTGAAACAAAAAGACAACTTATGGAATGGGAGAAAATATTTGTAAATGATGTGACCAACAAGGTATTAATCTCCAAAATATACAAATATACAAACAGCTCATGCAGCTCAATATCAACAAAAAACAAACGACCCAATCAAAAAATGGGCAGAAGATCCAAACATACATTTCTCCAAAGAAGACATACAGGTGGACAACAAACACATAAAAAGATGCTCAACATTGCTAATTATTAGAGAAATGTAAATCAAAACTACAATGAGGTGTCACATCGCATGGGTCAGAACAGCCATCATCAAAAAGTTTACAAATAATAAATGCCAAAGAGGGTGTGGAGGATAAAGAACCCTCCTATACTGTTTGTGGGAACACTAAGTAAATTAAGTAAATTGGTGTAGCCACCATGGAGAATAGTATGGATGTTCCTTAGAAAACTAAAAATAGAGTTACTATATGATCTGGCGATCCCACTCCTGCACATATATATGGAGAAAACTAATTCGGAAGGATACATGCACTCCAGTGTTCATAGCAGCACTATTTACAATAACCAAGACATGGGAAAAACCGAAATGTCCATCAACAGGATAAATGGATAAAGAAGATATGGTACATATACACAATGGTGTATTACTCAGTCATAAAAAAGAATGAAATAATATCATTTTCAGCAACATGGATGGATCTAGAGATTATCATACTAAGTGAAGTAAGCCATACAAAGACAAATATAATATGATATTTGATATTTGTGGAATATATAAAAATGATACAAATGAACTTGTGTGCAGGGCAGAGATAGATCTACAGACATAAAGAACAACCTTGTGGTTCCTGGTGGTGGGGAGAGGAATGGATTAGGAGTTTGTGATTAAGAAATACAAATAGGGGCTTCCCTGGTGGCTCAGTGGTTGAGAGTCCGCCTGCCAATGCAGGGGACGCGGGTTCGTGCCCTGGTCCGGGAAGATCTCACATGCTGCTGAGTGGCTAGGCCCGTAAGCCATGGCCGCTGAGCCTGTGTGTCCAGAGCCTGTGCTCCACAACGGGAGAGGCTGCAGCAGTGAGAGGCCCGTGTACCGCAAAAAAAAAAAAGAAAGAAATACAAATAAATAAGTAAAAATAAAAATAGAACTACCATCTGATCTAGCAATCCACTGCTTGGGTATGTACACAAAAGAAATAAAATTACTATCTCAAAGCAATATCTGCACCCCCATGTTCACTGCAGCATTATTCACAATAGCCAAGGCATATGGATGGATTAAAAAAATGTGGAATATACACACACACACACACACACACATATATATATATATATATATATATACATGCATACATATACACACACACCCAACACACACATACACAATGAAATATTATTCAGCCATAAAAAAGAAAGAAATCCTGCCATTTGTAATAACATGGATGGACCTTGTAGGCATTATGCTAAATGAAATAAGCCAGATAGAAAAAGTAAAATACTGTATAATCTCACTTATATGTGGAATCTAAAAAAGCCAAAGTCATAGAAACAGAGAGTGGAATGGTCATCATCAGGGGCTGGGGAGTGGGGGAAATGGGGATATTTGTCCAAGGGTACAAATTTCCATATGTAAAATAAATAAGTTCTGGAAAGCTACTGTACAACATATTGACTATAGATAACCATACTGTATTATATAATTGAAAGTTGCCAGGAGAGTAAATCTTAAATGTTCTCACCATAAAAAGTCATTATATGAGGTGATTGTTGTGTTAATTAATCTTGTGGTAATCATTTCATAATATATACATGTATGAAATCATCACATTGTATACCTTAAACATGCACAATGTTATATATCAATTATATCTCATTAAAGTTCAAAAATTACAGAGTAGATAATCACCATCAAGTAGCACCAAATTTTAAGCATAATCAGGACAGATTTGGATAGTGCAACGAGACCCTGGGATACCTTCTAGGGTAGCTATTGGTGGTCATTTATTAAGGTCATAATAACAATACCTCCATTGTTAGTGACTGAATTTTGTATATGTCCTATCATAGTATGGTAAGGTTTTACTGTAATTGCAAAAGAATAACATCATCAAAAACAAACAATTTTTTTAAAATGTGGTTCAATCTACGGGCTCACAAGAAAATCACCCTTGGGTGGCACTGCGTTTTGAGGTTCTTCTGTATGTCCCAGGATTTACCTTTCTACTTTGAAGCTCTCTTCCTTAGATTCTCAATCAGTGATTTTTCTGAAAGAAAAAAAAAGTGATATAAAGAGAATTGGTGGTGGTGGGGGGTGGTGCTTGTTTACCCATTTGGGTACAAGAATCAGAATCTAAAGGGAGAAAGTATAAAGCAAGGCAAAGCTACTATTACATCTCCTGTTTCTAGTTTAGGATATAAAAACAAAGTAAAATTCACTAGTGAATCCTTGTCATGCCATATAATAATAGTTAATATTTATAAAGTCTTAATATGAACCAGGCACTGTACTAACACTTTTTATAGGTTAATTCATTTAATGCTCTCAGTAACCCTATGAGACAGATACTGTTATTATTCCCCATATTTCAGATTAAGAAATTGAGCCACAGAACTTAAAATGATTTGCCCAAGTTCACAAGGTAATAAGTACTGGAACCAGATTTAATCCCAGAGAGTCTGTCTCTAAACTACATGTGCTTATGCACTTTATCTATGATACACAGCTTTGGAGTGTAGTTTCCTACTTAAATTTTGAAGTGAGTGTGACTTCTGTTCTAGGAGTTTCTCAAACAATGCAATGCGGCTCCATCTTGAGAACATGCCTCAGAAGAATGTGAACCTAAACGTTTCCCCAGTCAGAGACTGATTCTACTACCTCTGCACAGTTCCCCA
This sequence comes from Orcinus orca, assembly GCF_937001465.1. Taxonomy (NCBI): domain Eukaryota; kingdom Metazoa; phylum Chordata; class Mammalia; order Artiodactyla; family Delphinidae; genus Orcinus; species Orcinus orca. Next base: position 77,404,292 of record NC_064580.1, read on the forward strand.
TAATGGAAATATACAATACACTGGTTAAGTGTGGGTTAATAGTGGGTTTTTAAGCAGTTTCCATCTTGGAGTATCACACTGTTTTAATATTCAGCTTAATAATAAAGAGCTATGGTATTTTTTAAAGTAACATATTAAGTCATAAGAAATGAAAATAGGCTTTACTTTGGTCATTTTTCCTTGAAGAGTTGAACATGTATTCATCAAATGTAGAAAAAATTAACTTTTCAATATAAAAGCTATGATCACTATTTATTATGAGTGTGCCAAATATCATTCAAAAGTCAAAAGGATGATGGTCACCAATTGTCTATAAAATTGGTACTATAGCCCTAGTAGTTAAATGCATGGATTCTGAATTCAAACTGACTGCATTGGAATCCCAGCTTTGCTAGTTACGAGCTGTTTAATCTCAGTCAAATAGCCTCTTTGTGTATCAGTTTCCATTTCCATTAAATGGGGATAATAGTAGTGCCAGATTTTGAATTTGTTTTGAGGACTACATGAATTAATATGTGCAAATGATTAAAATAGTTCTGGGCAAATATTAATAATTCAAATGATTTTAGCTATTATTATTGTTATTATTATTATTACACTGAATGATGAAAAAGACCTGAAAATGCCACCTAATCAAAAAGAATACAGAGATTTTATGTAATCTGGAAATATGTGCTCTGAAGGGGACCTCATCCAGATCCCCACTGCCCCTATGCTTTAGAGAGTTAAAGGGTGTGAAATTCTGGCACTGAAGAAACTTTTTTGTACCCTAGGACAATTGCCTCCGTTAGTATATATTTTCACTATAAAATCTCACACAAGTTATGTAATCTAGACATGTCGCTGAAACGTTACTGAAAAAGGAGCAGTTGGACAGACAAAAAATTATATGACTTATATGACATAAGAAAGGTAAATGTTTATATCATGCATGAGCTAATAATGCTTGTTAGAATTTACTCCTAGATGCATAATCTGGGTTTCCCTCCTAATTTTGCTGAGATAAGGTAATAAAATTTCTTTACATCTTTAAAAACATAAAGCATCCAACTTCTTTATATCTAAATCTATGTTGAAATAAGGAAGTAGAAATTAGCACAGAATGCCTTTCAATTATTTCAGCAGTAAATGAAAAACCAGTAAGGATAATGATCAGTAGTCATTATTGTTTTATAGGAAAGAGTAAGCTCTAGCATTTCCCAAGCAATGCCACAAAACATGAGTATTTCTCAAGTTATAATTAATATTCCACACCCAAACTTTTGTGGTCAAATAATTTGGAAGATATTTTCAAACCATAGTAATGGTCTTGGAAAGTCACAATACATTAGCATACTAAAGGTTAGGAAAAATCACTCAATAAACATACTTATGCATATGGCTACATACACTCTTTGCAGAGAAAACATTTATCAACATACCTGGAACAAGATTTTGGAAACTGGCATATACTATGCATACATTTCTACTTTTCTTACATTGAACCTAAGTCTTTAGCCTGCTTGAGATTGAACTTAACTAATATTTCAAATTGTCTTTTTGCATTCTGCACAACATAAAAGATATAAATATGCTCCCTGCTCTGCAGTGATTTCTAATCTTGATGGGAGATGTATACATAAAAGCAACAAACATACTAAATTACTATAATTAAATGCTGTGACCAGGCTATAAAAGGTCAAGTATTAGTAAAGAAAGACTAGATTAAAAAGGCAAAACGTGAGCTACACATTAAAGAATGGGGATAAACAGCTAGTAACTGGCAAATGAGGTCAGACTTTGATAGTAAGCAAAAACATGACATGCACCCAAGAGAGATTACTCTCCTTCACAGTCCCACAGGTTTATAGTGTTTCCTTCTGAAAGCTAAAGCAGGAATACTAATCTGCTCAGGTGTAATGTAAGAAGGGCATTTCATATAATTCTTCAAATCTAGCATGATTATTACCCTGAAAAGTATTTAATTCAACCCAACTGCATGAACTAAATTACTTTCTTCAAAAAGAAAATGGAAGCCTCAATTTTGCTGAAGAGGGTGTAAATTGGTAATTCTTTTCTAGAAACTAATCTAGTAAAATATCAAGAGCCTTAAAAAAAAAAAAGGTTTACCTAGCAATCTCCTTTTAAGAATCCATTTCTAAGTAAACATGCAGATGTGTACAGAGAATTATGTCCATTGCTGTTCAGTGCAATGTTATTTTTAATAGCACAAGAAATAAAACTATATAAATAAGTGACTGGTAAAACAAATTTGAATGCATTCATACAACAGAATATTTTGCAGCAATTAAAACGAACTTGTTAAAATTATGAGATGGAAAATGTTTATGACGTGAAATGAAACCATAGGACTTGAAACTATATACACAGCATAATCTCAACTTTGTAAATATATGTTTATCAAAAATGACTAGAGGAAAACATTAAAAAAATTAACAATGGTTACCTCTCTTTGAAGTTCGATGACATGTAATAACATTTTTTAACTTTATAAAAAGCAATGGTAACAGTGAACTGATTCAGCATGCAGGTAACTGAAGGGAGAGAGGAGGGATAAAGCAAAGAGAGGTGAGCATGCCTGTGGCTTCAGGAGTAGGGTGAGTGAAAAGAAGAAAGGCGGGGCAACAATAAAGTGAAATTAAATGGACTGAAACAGACGCACTTAGAGTAATAAATTATGAATAAAGTAACATCTCATTTCATGCATGACAAATTTTACTCTCTTTACAGTGAATGCTGGTAAGGATACAATTTTCCAATTATTGTCCCAGCACTTTTTATATCGACTATCAAATTCACTTTCATAACTTTTATTCAATTTTTTTCCTCCAGTGAGTTATAAAAGTGCATTCTTCAACAAATATATCTTCCTAGAGCCTGCAATTTTGAGCCCCTCTGTCTGATATTTTAGATAGGAATTAGGTTCCATAATACAGATTTTTATAAAAGAAAATATTTCTCCTCTCATTTTTCTAGCTGGATTAAACAAATTCTGGCTCAATTGACACCCTAAAGAGAATGTCCACAGCTTTCACTGAAGCTTGAAAATATGCAAAAATTCATCAGACATTAAAATTCACTCCTATATACACACACACATATATATATATATATATATATATATTTTTTTTTTTTTTTCTTGCGGTACGTGGTCCTCTCACTGTTGTGGCTTCTCCCGTTGTGGAGCACAGGCTCTGGATGCACAGGCTCAGTGGCCATGCCTCACGGACCTAGCCGCTCCACAGCATGTGGGATCTTCCTGGACCGGGGCACGAACCCGTGTCCGCTGCATTGGCAGGCAGACTCTCAACCACTGAGCCACCAGGGAAGCCCCACTTCTATATTTATAAGCCTCGGGTGTTATTGACCATAGTAACCTACTAAACACCCTGTAGATGAACAGTAAAAAAGCAGATCGAGTAAAATGTCAGAGAATCATTTTAAAATCAAAGAAAGAACGTTTTGTGTTTAAACAAATCACTATTTTTCTTTTGTAAATATTAAACAACCCCTATTACTTCTTCAGATACTTTAATATGACATAACTAGGGATATTAAGATATTCATCAGGGCTTCCCTGGTGGTGGAGTGGTTGAGAGTCCGCCTGCTGATGCAGGGGACTCGGATTCGTGCCACGGTCAGGGAAGATCCCACATGCCGCGGAGCGGCTAGGCCCGTGAGCCATGGCCACTGAGCCTGCGCGTCAGGAACCTGTGCTCCGCAATGGGAGAGGCCGCAACAGTGAGAGGCCACGTACCGCAAAAAAAAAAAAAAAAAAAAAAGATTTTCATCAATATAGTTAGCATTTTTCTACTAGCAGGTATCAAGATAGATTTAAAAAGAAGGACTAAATGATTCAATTTATATCTATGCAAAACCCTGAAACATTTAGACATGAAATTCTAGTTACCTGGGAAAAGATGATTCAAATAAATATTTGTTATCAACCTATTTTCAGAAATTTTGAAAAAAACATTTCCCAATTTTGAACTTTTCCTCTGAATTCATAGTGTACTTCTGAGTATAGATGCTTTATGTGCACATACTTTTTTTCTTCAAAGACTATACCCTTTGAGACACATACACTTATTTATTTATTTTATTTTTTACTGGAGTATAGTTGATTTACAATGTTGTGTTAGTTTCAGGTGTACAGCAAAGTGACTCAATTATACATATAAATATATCCACCTTTTTTTTGATTCTTTTATAGGCCATTACAGAGTATTGGAGAGATGTTTATTTATAATAAATAATTATACCAATAAAGACTGTCATCTCATAGACCTCAAGAACATTGTTAGGGCTGTGAAAAAAATTTCACAGTGTATATGACTTTGACCAAGATACAAAACATTACATGCCCAGATCTCTAACAACTGAAATATATGGAAATTGACTTAAAATAGTGAAAATAATAACCAAATGACAAGACTCTCATGCTAAGGGTCTGAAGTTACTAAACTTGTAATAAAAGAGAGGACCACAGTTCAAAACAGATTTTTCAAAGATGAAATTTGTTCAGATTTATTTTAACCTAAAATCACTATTTGATTTTACCAACATTATTTCATGTTACTCTTTTACAGAGGATCTAGTAGTTCCAATGATCCTTCATTCTACCTTTCTAAAGGATATGAGAAATTTATTTCCAATTCAGCTTTTCATGGGAAATGAAATAATTCCTCACATCTTTTGCTGGAACAGAATTAATGATAATTTCACGAAAGCAAGTAGAACCACACTTCTTACTCATCAAGTGAGCATACCAGATAATGACTGTATGTCCTGGTTGGAAACACTGCACTGTGAAAGCACAATTTCCTATCTGCTTAGCATAACAAACATCTGTTTGTATGGTTTGTATTTATTTTCATTTATGGATCTCTACTTCATAAAAAAAAGTTTCCATTTTTGCTCTCTTAAAGGTAAAGAAAATGTTTTCATTTTCATTTTAATTCCCTGTATTTGAAATCAGTGGAACAAGTAAAATTGTAACAATTCTAATGTTTTTTAGACCAAAAATAAATTTATCTTCTCTTTAGTATACCATATTGGAAATTAAATTTGATTATAATTCTTCCTAAATTCTATTAAAGTGCCACTCTTGTCTTTATTTTTACTTAGGAGACAGCAGGCATAGCACTTCAACAATAACATATGATTAGATTAGTGACAAGGCAATTAATTTAAGTAATACATGTCAAAATCTTATTGGATAATGCTCAGGTATCATTCTACTTCTTTATGCCATCTACAGATAGGAGTACAATTAGAAAATATGACATGACTATTATTTAAATAGCCTTTCCATTAGATACCTATTTGCCATCCCATTATCAATTAAAGTCAGTACAATGTTAATTTTATAATTCATAAAAATTGTTTATATGATCAATGCAATGGTGGGGCAAACAAAGAATAGATGAAAAGAGAAACAAGCCATAGCACATGCCTTGTACTAAGTATTTGAAATACTATGTTGTAGTGGTTGTCCTGGCCTGGCTCAGGGCAAGTAAACTCTAGGCCTGAAAATGAATAATGTAGTATCTGATTAGTTTAGGTCAATCTGGATGATTTTGATTCTAAATAACCCATACCTGCAGGTCCACTTTGATGGCTACATAAATCCCCAAATAATTCCAGAACTTCACAATAGGAAATTTTCTACTAGCTAGAATAGATAGCCTAAGTTCAAGGCTCCACAGATAAGCCAAGATGATCTTCTAATGATCATCAAGGAATAGAGGGAGTTAATAAAGTAACTTATTCATTAGGCTACTCTAGTCAGTGTTGGACTTCCTCAAAATAGTATACTAACATAGAATAACATCAAGAAGATGCTAGTGACAGTTTCTTAATTGAATATTTCTTTTTTTCTTTGTATGCATGAATCAGAGGATATCATATGTTTTCTGACAAACAAAAAACTTTAGAATTTAAAGGCAAATGTTGAATCAAAAACATCAAAGCATTATATACCTAGGTAGTTTGTTCTCTACTAACTATACAGGCAGGGAGAATTATGGTAAAGATATTTTCTCCAACATAGTGAAATAAATTAATGTTAAAGAGAATAAAAGCACACGCTCATTAGCTCAATATATGTTATTTGAAAATATCATATGTCAAAGTCCTTCAACTTTCCTTTTATTGCTTGATAAGCAATGCTGAACTTGCATTAAAAAGAACAGCACTGATAAGTACATATACTCATTTTAACATAAGTTTCAACATCGGCTAATCAGAACTTTGAGAGGTGAGATGTCATTTGTAAAATATACTATAGAGAAGACTTGCTGATGCTAGCAATTACATGGATGATCTCTAATCAAGAGTCTATAGCAAATTTAAGAGGAAAATTAATAAAGCAGCAGAGTAGAAGCTTCTTTGACCCATACACTAGGTGTTACTCTTCTATTTCCTTAGAATTACATTTTCATCCTACCTTGAAAAGTTTCTCTTTAAAAGAAATCACAAAGGAACAATTAGCATTTCTACCCTTTTCAAATATATCTTCTATAATTACTTATACCTGGTCTTGAGAAACTTCCCAAGGCAATGTCCCAGTTTAACTCTTTCAAAGTAAGAAAGATTTTCTATGCAATAAAGCTGGTATATGTTAATAGGTACAGGCAGCTAATTTACACTCAATTTATACATTTTCATCCAATTTTATTCCACTGATTCAAGTTTCTTCACAGCCTTGGTGAATACTTCTTCACTAAAATGAATATTCTTACTCAATAACATTGTCCTAAGCATTTACACTTCCAGAATGGGAGGAGGAAATAAGGAAAATGGAATTTTTTTTTTAAAGAAGAGGTAAAAAGTAAACATAAAAACATGAATCCCATTTGTAATCTAAGATGGTTTAGACTAGTGCTTATCAAAGTTTAATATGCATATGAAACATTTAGCATAAAATGCAGCCTCTGATTCAGTAGTTCTGAGGTGGGACCAGAGATACTGCCTTACAAACAAGTCCCCAGGTGGATGCTGCTGCTCTGTGGATCATACTTTGAGTAGCAAGTGTTTATATAGAGATAAATGGCAATGAAAACATCTGTTGAGCTATGATAACAATAATATTTGCCATTTATCTAGTGCCTACCATATGCCAAGCACCATACTATTTTGCATACATTAGCTCAATGTGCTCCTCAAAATCCTTTTTAGTTATTATGATTCTCATTTTGCAAGTAAGAGAATTGAGGCTAAGAGGAGAAGTAATTGCCCAAGCTCTGACAAATAGTAGTAGTCAGTAGAGCTGGGATTTGAGTAAGATTTGTGTCACTTCAAAGGCCAGATTTTTTCCCTAGAATTACAGCTTCAACCTCTCCTGCAATATAAGGAGACGCAAATAAATGGAAAGACATCCTGTGTTCATGGATTGAAAGACTTCATATTGTTAAAATGTCCATAATCCCCGAAGTGATTCAATACTATCTCCATCAAAATACCACTGACATTTTTTACAGAAATTTAAAAAACAATGCTAAAATTCATGAGACCACAGAAGACCCAGAATAGACAATACAATCTTCAGAAGGAAAAATAAAGCAGGAAGCATCACATTTCTTGATTTCAAAATATATTACAAAAATAAAGTAAGTTAAAAGTATGGTACTTTTTAATATGATTATAAATGGGATTGCTTTCTTAATTTCTCTTTCTGGTAGTTCATTGTTAGAGGACAGAAATGCAGAGACAGTGAAAGACAAATACTGTATGATTGCACTTATATGGGGAATCTAAGAAAGAAACAAATGAACAAACATGACAAAATAGAAACAGAGTTATAGATACATAGAAAAAACAGGGGTTGCCAAAGGGAGAGGGGAAGAAATAGTTGAGGGAGATTGACAGGTACAAACTTCCAGTGGCAAAATAAATAAGTCATGGGTATGAAATATACAGTATGGGAGATATAGTCAATAACTATGTAATATCTTTGTATGGTGACATATTGTAACTAGACCTATCAGGGTGATCATTTTGAAATGTATAGAAGTAGCAAATCACTATGTTGTGTAATAGGAACTAACATATAACTATTATTTATATTATAATATACATTAAACAATGTTATACATAGTATAACATTATCCTATAATGTATACATAGTTATACATTATACAATGAAGTATAATGAATGTCAATTATACCTCAAAAACAAAACAAACAAAGTCATAGAAAAAGAGATCAGATTTGTGGGTGCCAGAGGTGGGGGGTGGGGGTAGGGGGAATAGGTTGAAGAAAAGTCAAAAGGTACAAACTTCCAGTTGTAAGTACTAGGGATGTAAAGTACAACATGATAAAATAATTAACACTGCTCCATGTCACATATAAAAGTTGTTAAGAGAGTAAATCTTAACAGTTCTCATCACAAGGAAAAATAAATTTCTATTTCTTTAACTTTGTATCTGTATGAGATGATGGATATTCATTAAAATTATTGTGATAATAATTTAATGATGTAAGTCAAATCATATACACCTATACACCTTAAGTTTACACAGTGCTGTATGTTAATTATATCTCAATAAAACTGGAAGGAAAAAATATATATTTGGAGGGAATACATGTGGTGGGAAAAATAACATGCATCCTCATAATATATTCAAATAAATAAATAAATAAATAAATAAAATTAAAAGTATGGTACTGTCATAAAGACAGACATATAGACCAATGGAACAGAATTAGGGAGCCCAGAAGTAAACCCTCCCATATATGGTCAACTGAATTTGGTAAGAATGCCAAGAACACACAATGGGGAAAAGATAGTCTCTTCAGGGCTTCCCTCGTGGTGCAGTGGTTAAGAATCTGCCTGCCAATGAAGGGGGAATGGGCTCAAGCCCTGGTCCAGGAAGATCCCACATGCCATGGAGCAACTAAGCCCATGAGCCACAACTACTGAGCCTGCTCTCTAGAGCCCACAAGCCACAACTGTTGAAGCCTGTGTGCCTAGAGCCTGTGCTCTGCAACAAGAGAAGCCACTGCAAAGAGAAGCCCGTGCACCACACGAAGAGTAGTTCCCACTTGCTGCAACTAGAGAGAGCCCATGTGCAGCAACAAAGACCCAACGCAGCCAAAACTAAAATAAGTAAATAAATTTATTAAAAAAAAAGTCTCTTCAACAAATGGTGCTAGAAAACTGGATATCTACATGCAAAGAAAACAATATAGGACCCTTACCTTACACCATATATAAAAATCAACTCAAAATGGATTAAAGACTGAAAAACAGAACTGAAACTAAAACTGCTAGAAGAAAATGTAGGGGAAAAGAAAGCACAATCAATTAGCACTCCTACCCTTATCAAAGAAATTATCTGTAGCTATTTATACATGGTCTTGAGACGCTTCCCAAGAGTATTTCAGTTTTTACCACTGTGATAATATGTGGGGAAATATCTAATTCTACACCAAAAAGTGAAGTCAAGTTGAAATAAAAACAAACAAAATAGAAAATAAAAAATCACAAGGGGATACTTTAGTTTAGCACAGTACCTGGCATATAGTAGGAACTCAATGCTATAAATGAAGACAACTGCATTTGCTCTTTTCAAATATAATTGTTCAGTATCACACAGTTAAAGGAAGGATATTTTTCTTAAAATGAAAGATACAAACTATAGCATGTTTGTACGCTGAAGGTAATGGTCCAATTAATTAATTAATTAAAGATGCAGGAGAAAAAGAGAACATCAGGAGTGAAGACCTTGAAAAAAAGAGAGGGAATGGAATCTAGAACACAAATGTAGGAGTCTTTGATGGGAGCAAGGAAACCTTTCCTAGTATACAAGAGAAGGCAGAGAGTAAGAACACAGTTGAGTTGACATTTTGAGTGATGGGAAATTAAGGAAGCTTTGTATGATTTTTTTTTCTATTTTCTCAGTAAAATATGATACATCATCTTCTTACATTACAAATGTATTAGAAGTTTGTTATTGAAAATATTGCCCAATTTATGTCCTGCCAACTTACAAAAATTTTCCTTGTTACTGTAAGTATTGACAAATATTTACTTAATGTTATCTGTAACAAAAGTTCTGAGCTCCTTAGGGCTAGTTAAGAACTGTATTTTATGTGGAATCTAAAATATGACACAAATGTACCTATCTATGAAACACAAACAGAATCATGGACATAGAGAAGAGACTGGTGGTTGCCAAGGGGGAGGGGTTTGGGGGAGGGATGGAACAGGAGGTTGGGATTAGCAGATGTAAGCTTTTGTATATAGAATGGATAAACAACATGGTCCTACTGTATAGCACAGAGAACTATATTCAATATCCTATGATAAGGAGGGGGAATCATGATGGCAGAGGAATAGGACATGGAGCTCACCTCCTGCCACAAAAACATTAAAAATACATCTGCATATACCCTGAGAAAACCATAATTCAAAAAGAGTCATGTACCAAAATGTTCATTGCAGCTCTATTTACAATAGCCTGGAGATGGAAACAACCTAAGTGCCCATCATCAGATGAACGGATAAAGAAGATGTGGCACATACATACAATGGAATATTACTCAGCCATAAAAAGAAACGAAACTAAGCTATTTGTAATGAGGTGGATAGACCTAGAGTCTGTCATACAGAGTGAAGTAAGTCAGAAAGAGAAAGACAAATACCGTATGCTAACACATATATATGGAATTTAAGGAAAAAAAAATGTCATGAAGAACCTAGCGGTAAGACAGGAATAAAGACACAGACCTACTAGAGAAAGGACTTGAGGATATGGGGACGGGGAAGGGTAAGCTGTGACAAAGTGAGAGAGAGGCATGGACATATATACACTACCAAACGTAAGGTAGATAGCTAATGGGAAGCAGCCGCATAGCACAGGGAGATCAACTCGGTGCTTTGTGACCGCCTGGAGGGGTGGGATAGGGAGGGTGGGAGGGAGGGAGACGCAAGAGGGAAGAGATATGGGAACATATGTATATGTATAAGTGATTCACTTTGTTATAAAGCAGAAACTAACACACCATTGTAAAGCAACTATACTCCAATAAAGATGTAAAAAAAAAATACATCTTCAAGTGGAACGACTCACACAGAACAGCTACTGAATGCTGACAGAAGACCTCAAACTTCCACAAAGACAAGAAAACCTCCACGTAAATGGGTACAATAGGAAAAAGAAAAAGAAGGAATCAGGACAGGGCCTGTGCCCTGGGGAGGGAGCTGTGAAGGAAGAAATGTTCCCATACCTGGGGAAGTCTCCTCACGGGTGGGGGGGATCAGAGTGGACAGAGAAGGAGCTTTGGAGCCTAGGAGGAGAGCAGAGCAACAGGTTTGTGGAAGGCAAATGGAGAGTAACCTGCACAGAAGGTGGGCACTGCTGCGCTGTGCTCCCCAGCCTGATACTCATCTGTCAGCATGGGTCAGGGTTGAGTGCTGAAGCTAGGCTTCAGAGGTCAGACCCAGGGAGAGGACCAGGGTTGGCTGCATGGACAGAGCCTGAAGAGGCTGGGCTGTGGCAGCTTAGGGTGTACACAGAAGAAGTCTGGGTCCACCAAAGAGGCAAGGCACCATTATTTGAGAGTGAATGAGGAGAGGGGCAGGACCACTGTAATAGCTTCTTTCCCTTTTAGTGCTCCCAGGCAACAGGACACCACCTACAGGAGCTCCGGGGGTGGGCATGAGTCACCACCGCCATCGTGGACTCCAGAGGTGGGCACTGGCCACCACTACGAGATCCACAAGCAGGTAGTGGGCCCTGTCCCTGCTGTCCTGGGAGGGCACAGAGAGGAGCTGCCCATAGAAGACCCTAAAGCAGGCGGCAGGCGCTGCCCCCACTGTCCTGGGAGCACACAAGGGCTGCTGTACCTGCACACCCCATATCAAGGGGATAAAGGCCAGCATACACTGAGGAACGAGGCAGCAAGCATCCAAACTAAAAGCAGCCCCTCTATTCCAGAAATAGGGCAGAGTAGGACTTGCGCTCAGCTCCTCTCATGAAAACACTAAAATTACAACTAACTGCTGAACAACCATTGATAAAGAAAGACTAGAACCTACCAAAAAATATATTTTACATTCAAAGACAAAGAAGAAGACATAATGAGACAGCAGGAGGGGTGCTTTCATGACATAATCAAATCCCATACCCACTGGGTGAGCAACCTGAAAACTGGAAAATAATTATATCACAGAGGTTTTCCCCAAAAGTGAAAGTTCTGAGCCTCCCCAGCCTGAGGGTCTGGCATCAGGAAGAGAAATCCCCAAAGCATTTGGCTTTGAAGGCCAGGAGGACTTGAGAGCAGGAGCTCCACAAGACTGGGGAAAACAGAGACTCTATTCGTGGAGGGTGCACACAAGGTTTCTTGTACACTGGGACCCAGCACAAAGCAGTAACTCCATAGAAGCTGGGGCTGGACCTACCTACAACTCTTGGAGGGTCTCCTAGGGAGATGAGTGTCAGCTGTGGCTTACTGCAGGGGGCAAGCACACTGGTGTCAGAGTCCCTAGAGAAGATTGATCTGTGTGAGCTCTCCCAGAGATTGCCATTTTGGCATCAAGACTTGGCCTTACCCAACAGCCTACAAGGCTCCAGTGCTGGAACGCCTCGGGCCAAACAACCAGCAGGATAGGAACACAGACCCACCTATCAACAGACTGGGTGCCTAAAGCCATACTAGGATCACAGCCACCTATAAACACACTCCTAAACATGGCCCTCCCCACCAGAGGGACATGACTCAGCTCCATCCACCAGTGGGCAGGCACCTGTCCCTCATATCAGGAAGCCCCCACAAGCCTCAGGACAAACCTCACCCACCAGAGAGCAGACACCAGAAGCAAGAGGAGCTACAATCCTCCAGCCAGCAGAAAGGAGTCTACAAACACAGAAAGTTAGACAAAATGAGATGGCAGAGAAATATGTTTCAGATGAAGGAACAAGATAAAATCCCACAAGAACAATTAAATGAAGAGGAGATAGGCAACCTATCTGAAAAATAATTTAGAGTAATAATAGTAAAGATGATCCAAGATCTTGGGAAAAGAATGGAGGCACAGATGGAGAAGTTACAAGAGATTTTTAACAAAGAGCTAGAATATTTAAAGAACAAACAGAGATGAACAATACAATAACTGGAATGAAAAATACACTAGAAGGAATCAATAGCCAAATAAATGAGGCAAAAGAACGAATAAGTGAGCTGGAAGACAGAATGGTGGAAATCACAGCCACAGAACAGGATAAAGAAAAAAGAATAAAAAGAAATGAGGACAGTCTCAGAGACCTTTGGGACAACATTAAACTCACCAACATTCACATATAGGGGTACCAGAAGAAGAAGAGAGAAAGGGCCTGAGAAAATATTTGAAGAGATTATAGCTGAAAACCTCCCTAACATGAGAAAGGAAACCCTCATTCAAGTCCAGGAAGTGCAGAGAGGCCCCTACAACATAAACCCAAGGAGGAACATACCAAGACACATATTAATCAAACTGACAAAAATTAAAGACAAAGAGAAATTATTAAAAGCAACAAGGGAAAAGCAACAAATGACATACAAGGAAACCCCCATAATGTTATCAGCTGAGTTTTCAGCAGAGACTCTGCAGGCCAGAAGGGAGTGGCATGATATATTTAAAGTGATGAAAGTGAAAAACCTACAACCAATAATACTCTACCCAGCAAGTCTCTCATTCAGATTTGATGGAGAAATCGAAAGTTTTACAGACTAGCAAAAGCTAAGAGAATTCAGCACCACCAAACCAGTGTTATAACAAATACTAAAGGAACTTCTCTAGGTGGAAAAGAAGAGGCCACAACTAGAATCAAGAAAATTACGAATGGGGAAGCTCACTGGTAAAGGCAAATATTCAGTAAATGTAGGAAATTATCCACACACAATATGGTATCAAAACCAGCAATTGTGAGAAGAGGAGAGTACAAATGCAGGATATTGGAAATACATTTGAAATTAAGAGATCAGCAACTTAAAACAATCTTGTACATATATAGACTGCTATATCAAAACTTCATGGGAACCACAAACCAAAATCTACAATATATATATAACTGAATCACTTTGCTATACAGCAGTAATTAACACCACACTGTAAATCAACTATACTTCAATTTAAAAACAAAGAACTGTAGTTTATTAATTTTTGAATATCCCATTGTGCTTACTATAGTGCTTACCAATTGACAGTAATTGATTAATGTGATATAGAACAAAAGGATGAGCTTTGGAATCAGAGAGATTTTGTTTCTAATCATGGGTTTGCCATTTATTAGCTATGTGTGACACTGGGTAAGTTACTTAATATCTCCAAGCTTCAGTTTCCACATTTGTAAAATGGAGATAATAATATTCTCTTCATAGAGTTATTATGAAGATGAAATAACATAATGGAACTGTCTAGCATAGTGTCTGATAGTGTGCTGGTAAATGTTTAACAACCTGTTTTCAGGGGAACAAAAAGCCCTGATTTCTAGAGCTTCCCAATTTCCATGATGTAAATATTTCTACCACGGCCAATTTCAAGTTGCCAGTGTTATGTCACTGAATGCAGAGTTGGGAAGAGATGTGCATAATCAGCTCTCAGAAGCTGGCACCAGCTCATTCCAGCATGGCACTGGAGGGACACAATAAATAGCATCTAACATTATAACGGTTAAAGATGTCCAATCATTGTTGAAAATGTGATTAAGAACAATACCCTGTCATTTGTCTGCATTTAGCACTGTGTGTGCATTTTATCAGAAGCTTTATAATAGTTATGGCAATGGTGTAATCTGGAATTTGAAGAGAAGTATGCATATCTAACTCAAAGTTCCTTCTTCTGTTACAAGAAACAACTGACTAATGATCCAGCAAGGCTTTGGTGGAGCAACAAAGTAGAACTAACTATAAAATACAGTCTTCATAAGAGACTTTGGAAAATACAGGCTATATATTTGAGAAGGTCTTTTTTGGAAATGAGCAACAGAAACTAATAGGAGAGCCAACTTTGCTTTGACTTGTGAAAGATGTGACACACAGTACAATAGCCAGGAACCAAATTTGTATACCTTATATAAAGTTTATGAAAATGCAAATGGGAAATAATAAGTTGAAAAATATGTTAATATAAATATTACTTTTCCTGTTTCCTCCATATAATTTACAAACTTAATATAAAATTATACAATATATGTAGAGAAACTTTCAGAAATCTTCCCCAAAATGTAAATAGTTAATATCTGATTATTTACATCTCATAATCATTGAACTGGGATTTAACTGAAATCTTCATTTTTTTCTTATAGTATACATGATCCTCTCCCATTTTCAATAAAATTTATAAGAAAAGACTTGCAACATGCAGAATTTCCTTTATACGATGTACAAGTTATATCTAACCATGACCACAGTCATCAATTGCTTTTATGACAGAGCTCAATATTTGCTATCAGAATATTTCTCTTGCTGTGTCACCTTTTCAAATAAACTATTTTCAGAAATAGTAGTATGACCTTTCCTTCCTCCCAAACTTTTCATCATTGGTTTTCAAATGTTACAAATGTTTTACTGATGCTTAGAGATGAATTTCTGACTGATGAAATATTCTTTCAACTCAAAACCTTGATGGACTTTAAAATGCCAAGTCTATGAATAAAAGTGATGTTTCCTTTATTGCTAGAATTGCTCTAACTTGTTTTTCAGAGCATGTCATCTTATAGAGGATTTTCAGGTATATCCTAGAGCAGAAGTGCTGGGTTTGGAATCAAGAAATCTATATGCATAAGAGTGTATGCAATTGTTTCTCTCAAGGTTATAAGGTAGGAATCTATGTTTGAGTATGTGCACTACCTTTATGTAACCATGCTTTATCTCCCTGCAGGGAGGTAGAAGCTATGAGCAAACAGACCCTGGATATACACTATGAGTTTGGTTATTATGCTAAAATTATTTCATTCTCATTGTTTTCATTTTTGACTAATATGTTAGTGTAAGTGTAATATGTTAGTGTTAGTGTAAGTCATGTTGCACAAAAATACGTATGCACATTACACTCAATATTAAAAAAATCATATACCACACAACTTTTTCTTTACTCATAAAAACCACAAAATAACTCAATTTGTTTACTCTTAATCATGACTTTAAATATGCTTAAGTGATTCTTAACAGCATATATACAAAATATCCGGGGGTGCTTAAAAAATAAATATGATTTACCCTTAGAGATTCTGATTCAAGGTCTGAATTTTTGCCCGAGCACCTGTATTTTTAAAAAGCTCCACAAGTAATTCTAATGTGTAGCTGGGACTGTGAACCACTGTCTCAAGCAGTAACGCATAACCATAAGGCAGAAAGTACAGTGTTTGCTTTCCAAGAGGCCTGCTACTCAAAGTGAGGTCCTCAAACCAGCATCATCAGCATGGCCTGGGAGCTTGTTAGAAATGCATGCAGAACCCTGGCCCCACACTACACATGCTGATTCAGAATCTGTATTTAACAAGACCCAAGGTCTCCTCATAAGCACCTTAAAATTTAAGAAACACTGAGCAGGCAAACAGATTTAGCTATTTAAAAGTGAGAAAGAATGTCCATCTTTCTTTACAGGAAACAATAATAAAGCTAATAATACTTCATTGTAGAAGCATAATTCAACTTTCCTGAATACAAACTCTAGATTTCCAAGTGGTTGCTGAATACAGTCTCTTTATTCATCACATGAATGAACTTGAATGTCTTCCTATTTTTCTGCTAAAAAGTTCTAGATTTCATTTTGGAAAGAGACTTTCAGAGGTCTTTTATCACAGCAGCTTTTGGATCATAGTTGAACAACTCTGGGCTTTATAAAGGTAGAAGTGAATTCATGTGTGATTTTGTTGTAGTTAGTAGAGAGATCGTTCTCTCTGCTCTATGACTTCACAGGACATGTCAATGGGTTTTGGAGAACAGAGCCAAAATCAGGCAATTCTGCCTTTCTCAGATGATGTGATATGACAGAATTCTCCCCTTCACTCTTTGCTAAATTTGTCTCTGTTTGTAAGGCTGAAATAAGTGGTTCCGCTCCCCAAATCATATATGTTGAAAGTGAAATAATTGGTCTTATATTTAGAAAATCAATAAATGATCTGTTCACAGTAAGGAGATTTGTTGCCAGTATCAAATAACATTCTTTATAATATATGATTCCTGGGCTTTACCTCACTGCCTCTATTTCAAAAATTGGCCTTTTGTATGCTCTTCCTCCCTTTATTGTAGGATCATATATAAAAATGCATGATTACATATAAGCAAAAAACGATAACAGATTCATCAAATAAGCTTTTTGCTATAAATTATAATATTTTAATTGCAACCTAACAGAATTTTGTATGAATGCAGATGTACAGTTTTTTAAGTTGGATTGACATTATTTGAAAAGAGTAAATTAAGCATTTAAGTTTTAGGAGTGTAAGCAAATTAAGATGTAATTCAAGTTTAAAGAAGAGTTATGCTTCTCAAAGGAAACTGAAGAGCACTAATTTGCATTTTAGTAATCAGTAATAAGTGTTATGAGGTGTTGATTATGTTCCACGTATGACCTTTTTAAGTTTCTAGGTAATGTACCTCAATTAATTGTCTGTGGCACCATAAAGAACCCTTTTCACTGCAGTATGATTATGAAACGCAATAAAATTCTTTCAGTGCAGCTGAAGTATGAAATGCACAACTGACCTTAGCACTTAGCAGTAGCTCACTGTATTAATGCAGATTTTCTGTTCGCATAAATTACAACGTGGTCAAAAATCTGACTAGCTCAACTAATGCTTTTCAATAAGACATGCTGTGTTTTGTAAAGTCATGGAAATGACCAAACTTTAAAATTTATATTTCATTACCAGCTGTCTAAATATACACTGAAAACTAATTAAGAATTTTAGTACTACAGTAATGAGGCAAGTTAGAAGTTACTATTGATGAAACAACTTCAACTCCTATTGAAGGCTTTTCTATTTGTCTCTAGGCTTGCCACAAACCATGAAGAAAACCTAGGAATCCTTTGTTCACCATTCATTTATTGACTATCTACTAAATGCAAATCAGTGAGTATGCATGCTTATTGACAAAACATAATAATAACCAGGGGTAGATAAGACATAGTTCTTGTCCTTAAGGAGTTTATACAATAAAAGGAGGAATTTACAATTACCACAGGAATCTAACCATCTCTCCTCCAGAAATAAATGGTAATTCTGAAAACAGAGATATTATGAGTAGATTGCAGACTTATAATATGTTAGCGTGAGGGTGGGAAGGAGTGGTAGGGAAGTAGAATGTCTTAAGATTTATTTCTTGAGCAGAATGTCTTAAGATTTATTTCTTGAAGGGAGAACGACAATACAGAACTCAAATGGAAACACTGGCAATCTGGGAGGCTCCTGACCTGTCATATCTTGCTTCAGGAATTCTGCTGCATTCCAAACTCAAATGCATTAACACCATTTCTGTGGCAGCAATTTACAAAATCCATTCTTCCATTTATCATTCATTTCAATTAAAATTACATAAGAATTTACCATGTAGCAACAGACAGAGCATTATTTCCATTCCTTGGCACTGTATTTATATTTCATGTAATACAATTGGACAAAAGGATTATGTTTGACTTGACCTATTCACTGTGGTGAAACTGACTTACTGCCTATTAAAACTCTGAAATAAATGGTCACCCCATTAAGACAGCCTCTGTGCCCTAGGACCACACTTTCTATCCTGTTCATAATTCAGGATTCTATTTTGAGATTCCCATGAATATACATGTACATGTGTGTATGTGGAGGAAAATCTTTCTCTAAATTCTCATACATTTATACTTAAGATTACTTGTATTTATTTCTTTATTGCAATACAATTGACATAGAAAAAAATTACTTTTAAAGAAGTCTCCAGTTTCTTAACAGAAACAATATGATAAGTGTGTTAGTAAGAAGTATCTTTAATATTTTGTTATAAAATAACAAAAGGCATAAGTAAGAAAATAAAATCACCTTAGGTACGCTAAATGTAATGACTGCTATTATTTTATTTACTTATGAATTTTTTCTTTGAGAATATATATTATGGTTACACTTTAAAATTTTATATCCTACTTTCCATGTCACTTTATATTCTTAAAGCCATTTTAAATGAAATTTACTAACATTTTTGAGGTTCACATATTAAACTTGTATGTCATTACCTAAGCTATTACATTATGAGACCTAAAAATATTCCCTTAAAATATGATCCTAGATAAGTTGTTAATTTTAAATTATGGCATTACCAAATATATGGTGTGTGCAAATAGTGAACTATTTCACCCTTACCCATTAGCCTATGGACAGAAAAAAAAAGTATTTGAGATATTCTACATAAACTTTGAAAACAGAGAAGGGGAATATAATTTTGAAATCATGCATTCACTCATTAAAAAGTAACTAAATTTACTTATTCATTTTTTTTCCTATTCAAGGGGCTTTTCAAAGCTACAACATAAATTTTAGTTGTTCATTCACCTAAGAAAAGTCATTGTTTATGTGATGCTCAAAGGTACAAGAAAGTTCATATGTAGGAATTTAAAATAAAACAGGATTCATGAAAATAACTTCTAAAACATTGCATATTTAAAGAATAAGAGTAACATCACTGCAAAACAGAGGGTCATTTACTAAAAATCTCTGGCATTTGGGGTCAGAACATTGTAAAGATACTAGAAATTTCAGTTTGTGGTCTCCTGGTAGATAGTGGAAAATAGGAAGGGAATCAAGTTGTAATACTGGCCCACCTCTGGAACAGGAGGTGGAGTGTAGAGAAAAGAAGCTGATAGTAAATGGGTGAACCAAGAAGCAGAAATAACTTGGGAGAATGGATGAGTTTGCAACAACAAAAAGAGGAAAGAAGTATGGTGCTGACCAGATAAATGTCTAGACTAGCTGGAACTTGGATTAAAGGGTAGATGGAAAGGTCTTGAACACATATGTATTCTCAAACATATACACACACAAACACTCACACAAATGCAGTACTAAAGGCTATAATTTATGACTCCTTTACAAATGGCTTCAAAGGAAAATGAATATACTACAAACTACAGTAATCAAGACAGTATTGTACTAACACAAAAACAGAAATATAGATCAATGGAACAGGATAGAAAGCCCAGAGATAAACCCACGCACATATGGTCACCTTATCTTTGATAAAGGAGGAAAGAATATACACTGGAGAAAAGACAGCCTCTTCAATAAGTGGTGCTGGGAAAACTGGAGAGCTACACGTAAAAGAATGAAATTAGAACACTCCCTAACACCATACACAAAAATAAACGCAAAATGGATTAAAGACCTAAATGTAAGGCCAGACACTATCAAACTCTTAGAGGAAAACATAGGCAGAACACTCTATGACATAAATCACAGCAAGATCCTTTTTGACCCACCTCCTAGAGAAATGGAAATAAAAAGAAAAATAAACAGATAGGACCTAATGAAACTTCAAAGTTTTGCACAGCAAAGGAAACCATAAACAAGATGAAAAGACAATCCTCAGAATGGGAGAAAATATTTGCAAATGAAGCAACTGACAAAGGATTAGTCTCCAAAATTTACAAGCTGCTCATGCAGCTCAATATCAAAAAAAAAAAAAAAATCAAAAAATGGGCAGAAGACCCAAATAGACATTTCTCCAAAGAATATATACAGACTGCCAAGAAACACATGAAAGAATGCTCAACATCATTAATCATTAGAGAAATGCAAATCAAAACTACAATGAGATATCATCTCACACCAGTCAGAATGGCCATCATCAAAAAATCTACAAACAATAAATGTTGGAGAGGGTGTAGAGAAGAGGGAACCCTCTTGCACTGTTGGTGGGAATGTAAATTGATACAGCAACTATGGAGAACAGTAAGGAGGCTCCTTAAAAAACTAAAAATAGAATTACCATATGACCCAGCAATCCCACTACTGGGCATATACCCTGAGAAAACCATAACTCAAAAAGAGTCATGTACCACAATGTTCATTGTAGCTCTATTTACAATAGCCAGAATATGGAAGCAACCTAAGTATCCATCAACTGATGAATGGGTAAAGAAATGTGGCACATATATACAATGGAATATTATTCAGCCATAAAAAGAAACGAAATTGAGTTATTTGTAGTGAGGTGGATGTACCTAGAGTCTGTCATACAGAGTGAAGTAAGTCAGAAAGAGAAAAACAAATACTGTATGCTAACACCTATATATAGAATCTAAAAAACAACAACAACAAAATGGTCATGAAGAACCTAGGGACAAGATGGGAATAAAGACACAGACCTACTAGAGAATGGACTTAAGGATACGGGGAGGGGGAAGCGCAAGCTGGCACAAAGCGAGAGAGTGGCATGGACATATATACACTACCAAACGTAAAATAGATAGCTAGTGGGAAGCAGCCACATAGCACAGGGAGATCAGCTTGGTGCTTTGTGACCACCTAGAGGGGTGGGATAGGGAGGGTGGGAGGGAGGGAGACGCAAGAGGGAAGAGATATGGGAACATATGTATATGTATAAGTGATTCACTTTGTTATAAAGCAGAAACTAACACACCATTGTAAAGCAATTATACTCCAATAAAGATGTTCAAAAGTAAAAAAAATTTAAAAATCAACTGAACTAAAATTTAAAAAAAAAGGAAAATAAAACCTTAGGGTGGTTATTAATTCAGTACTTTTACATCAATTCCATTTACCAGAGAGATAATAAATATGCTTAGAATGAAAGGCAAATATCATAGCATACTTTGTTAGACATTTAATTCTGTTGATTTTCCCCTGAATGTAATACCAAAAAGAGAAGAGAGGTATACCTTTTTTAGAAAGGAAATGCCGGCTTGCAAATTAATATATCATCTCTGCTTGTCAAACTCTTATTCAGCCTTCAATATACCTCTCACTATACCTATGAGGCCTATTCTGATGAGATTTATTTCCTCTGAATTCACCTATATCTTAACAATATATACTTGCATAATGTTAAATTTTTGGTATGCTTGTTTTGTCCCCCTCTCCCACATGAGCTTCACAAGGACAAGAACCTTTAACTCTGTGTCCTGTTTTTCTTTTTTGTATCCATTGGATCTCTAATGTTCTGTTATTGAAACCCTTACTCTCTTCCCTCAATGTTCTTCTCATTGTTTAAATATTGAATCTCTGTCATCAATAGTGATGGAACTCAAAACTACAAATTATCTTAAACTGTGGTTCTCAATCATTTGGGTCCATCAGGATCATCTAGACAACTTGTTAAAACACAGATTGGTGGTCCCCACCCTCAGAGATTCTGACTGGAGTGGGCCTGAGATTCTGCATTTCAAATATGTTCTCACTTGCTGCTGTTGGTGAGGAGCTCTATTTTGAGCAACACTATTCTCCAGGGGTTGGCAATAGCCTTTGGCCAGATCCAATCCTCAGCTTTCTTTTTCTTCACTTCTTAGGATTATTTATTTTTACAACTATTTTATTGATATATAATTCTCATACCATACAATTCACACATTTAAAGTGTAAGTTCAGTGGGCTTTGTTAAATTCACAGATTGGTGCAACCCATAACCACAAGTTTAGAACATTTTCATCATTCCCAGAATAAACCCATATCCATTAGCAGTCACCCCCACACTTCCCCTTACTTCGCAACCCTCCTCAGCCTGTTTTTGTAGGTCTGAGAGCTGAGCATGTTATTTTACATTTTTAAAAGCATATAAATAAAACACAAAGATGAACATGTGACAGGGATCTTATATGGTCTACAAAGCACAATATATTTACTATATAACCATTTACAGAAAAAGTTTGCTGACCCTTTTAAGACATAGACTCTACCGCCATTGAATATAAAAATCCAGCATCTCAGAGTCAGACACTAATAAAGAATCAAAAGCAAATTATTTTTACAATATCTTAGAACTGCCTCCTGCCTCAGTTCCATGGTTGATCTATCAGAGGCAATAATAAATTAATTATGACAAAACCTAATAATCTACCAAGATGACAGTAATCCCAATTAAAGGACCTAAGTGTTGAAGAAGCTTGGAGAGACAATGTGATGAGTACTGGAGTCTGGATCTAATTTCTCTGCTAAACTGTCTGATTTTGGGTCCTTAGTTCCTAATCTCTCTGAGCCTTTTTCTTCCCCCAAAGGGACATGGGTGAGTATTATTTACATATCTTCACTGTTAACCTCAAAAGTTTGTTGTGGGAATCTAATGAAATGGTGGATGTGAAAATTCCTTATAAAGTATAAAATATGGAAGTATAAAGTTGGGCTACCTTCCTAACTAGGTGAAGAAAAACTAGGGCTGCCAAATAAAGTATTTGCAGTACATACTTACATTAAAACATTATTAGTTGTTTATTTGAAGTTTATATTTAACTGTGCATTCTTTATTTTTATTTGCTACTCAATAGGAACCCTAATAGTAACATAATCTTATTTGTACATTATATTATATATTTTAGAAAGTAATTTAACATACATCATTTAAATAAATGAATATTTGCAATAATGGTTATATCATTCTCTCTATTGTGCATATAAAGAAAATGAGGCCTAGTGAGGTTAAATTACTTGTCAAAAGTAGTGCAAAAAGTAGGTGTGTGTCAAGTATTGGGATCAAGTTTGAATCCAATTACAGGGAACTCTTTTTTTTTTTTTTTTTTTTTTTTGTTTTCTTTTTTTTAACATCTTTATTGGAGTATAATTGCTTTACAATGGTGTGTTAGTTTCTGCTTTATAACAAAGTGAATCAGTTATACATATACATATGTTCCCATATCCCCTCCCTCTTTTTTTTTTTTTAACATCTTTATTGGGGTATAATTTCTTTACAATGGTGTGTTAGTTTCTGCTTTATAACAAAGTGAATCAGTCATACATAAACATATGTTCCCATATGTCTTCCCTGTTGCGTCTCCCTCCCTCCCACCCTCCCCATCCCACCCCTCCAGGCTGTCACAAAGCACCGAGCCAATATCCCTGTGCCATGCGGCTGCTTCCCACTAGCTATCTACCTTACTGCGTTTGTTAGTGTGTATATGCCCATGACTCTCTCTCGCCCTGTCACAGCTCACCCTTCCCCCTCCCCATAACCTCAAGTCCGTTCTCTAAGAGGTCTGCGTCTTTATTCCTGCTTTACCCCTAGGTTCTTCATGACATTTTTTTCTTAAATTCCATATATATGTGTTAGCATACGGTATTTGTCTTTTTCTTTCTGACTTACTTCACTCTGTATGACAGACTAAATCTATGTTTCTTAACCCTTTTGGACTCAAGAATCTCTTTCAAAGTAATGTATAATTTTGAGAAGCTCTTAGGAATTAAGTAATTACTTAATTAGTTTCTAAAAGTAAAAAAAGTAAAAAGTAAAGGCCACTGCTTAAACAGTTTGCTTGGCATATGATAAAGAAATGATGTTAAAGCTTAATTTAGACCAAACATTTTAATATGTTTACTTTAAATACACTTTTAAAATATGATACATTTAAAAACAGTTTTACCTATTCCCATTTAACAAGTGACTCATTGTGACAGCAGTTGGAAATCGTCTCCTAATAGCTATTCTTTTCTTCTGAAAGAGAAACTCATTTTTAGCTGGGCATATGGCTTCTCAGATTAAATACTACATTTCTCAGCTTCCCTTGTGGCTAAGTGTGGCCTTGTAACTAAAACAGTGTTTTTTAAAGGAAAGGACCATGCCTTTTCTTTGCCTTTGATTCATTCCTGCTGGCTGAATGCAGATGTGATGGGTAAACCTTTTGGATCATGAGGTTGAAACTATCTGATAAGAATGGGAGAGCAGCAAGGTAGAAGAAGCCTATGTCCTTGATGATTTTGTGAAGCAACCTCACCCTTGAACTGCCTACCCACAGACTTCTTTCACATGAGAGAGACACAAACTTCTCTCTCATTTAGGCTGCCATTGCTGCTGATTAAGAAAGTTGATGACCAAGGGCCCATGTTGCCTATTCTATAACTTTCAGCCAAATGGATGCCTTAAAACTTGCATTTGGGAACCCTTGTGCACTGTTGCTGGGACTGTAATTGGTAGAGCTACTATGGAAAACAGTATGGAGGTTCCTCAAAAAATTAAAAATAGAACTACCATACAATCCAGCAATTCCACTTCTGGGTATTTATCTGAAGAAAACAAAAAACACTAACTCGAAAAGATATATGCACCCTTATGCTCACTGCAGCACTAATTACAATAACCAATATATGGAAACAACTTAAGTGCCCATCAATGGATGAATGGATGAAGAAGATGGGATACACACACACACACACAAACACACACGGAATATTTTTCAGCCATAACAAAGAATGAAATCTTGTCATTTGCAAAAACATGGATGGACCTAGAGGGTATTATGCTAAGTATAATAAGTAAGACAGAGAAAGACGATTATCATATTATTTCCCTTATATGTGGAATCTAAAAAAAAAAATGAACAAAACAAAAGAGAAGCAGACTCACATATACAAAAACCAAATGTGTGGTTACCAGAGGGGAAAGAGATTGGGAGGTAGGAGAAATATGTGAAGTGGATTAAGATGTACAAACTTCCAGTTATAAAAAAAGTAAATCATGGGGATGTAATGTACAACATAGAGAATATAGTCAATAATATTGTAATAACTTTGTATGCTGCACTACACTTATTGTGGTGAACATTTCAAAATGTATATAAATTTCAAACCACTATGATGCACAGCTAAAACTAATGTGATATTGTATGTCAATTATACTTACAAAAAAACTTGCATCTTTTTCTCTACTAAATTCACTTTCAAATTAAACCTCATGCATGAGAGTGCATCTGATTAGAGGAATAAAATCACAACTGTGCTATAAGAACTATGGAAAATGTCATTTTTAGCTTTACAGTCTCTGCAATACAGCAAGGCACATTAAAAGGAGGTTGAGATGGATGATGAGCAAGACAATTCAAAATATCCACCTTATGCACTGTTTTAATTTTCATTAATTATGTTAGTATAAATATGATTTCTTGAAAAATAAACTCATGTTTGATTTTGGGACCGAACAAAGAGACAGAAAATTAACTCTATGTTATGCAACAAAAATAAATAAACTTGCTTTATGACTTGATGTTTAATACCTATGTATTGGCATTTTAAAAAAATCAATGTATTTTTATATAATCATGTTTTATTTCCAAATTATAAGATTATATTACAAGAATAAGTTTCAAGCTTTGCAACTATCATGTTATGGGTGGGAGTCATTTTTATTTCAAATTAATAAAAAAATGACATGGATATAACTTTGTTTTTCAATATATTTTCACGTTTTTTGTGTTGATTTTGAATTGCCAGAGATACCTTCACACTTCATGGATGATTTTGTCATACTAATGAATTTTTGGATCTGATGCAGATCATGCTACATGGAGTATCATTTTTTTATTCTGATTACTTTGCATTTCAAAATCAATGTTCTTTATGCATATAAGTTAAATATTATATGAATAATAGGCAAAATACTTTAAAATTATATAATGGTCAAAATCATCATGAAATCTAGCAAAGACCAGCTGAGCGATTAAAAAAATAAAGTAAGTAAAGATTCATGAAAATTTTTACTGAGGTTCACTAGCTACTGTACATATTTACTCAGCAATAGATTCAGAGGCTCTCAAAGATTTAAAGAAGAAATGAGTTCAAATAAATTTATCAATTTGCTCTTTAAAATTAAGATAGACACCTTTATCCTCTTTAGAAATTAAAATGGATACCTTTATCTCCTTTTATTATATGAATGTCTGGATTGCATTTTAGAAATGTGGCATTTAAAAAAGTAGATTATATTTCAAAGTCTATTGTTAAATCCTAAGCAACTGGGCTTCCCTTGTGGCACAGTGGTTGAGAGTCCGCCTGCTGATGCAGGGGACGCGGGTTCGTACCCTGGTCCGGGAAGATTCCACATGCCACGGAGCGGCTAGGCCCATGAGCCATGGCCGCTGAGCCTGCGCGTCCGGAGCCAGTGCTCCGCAACGGGAGAGGCCACAACAGTGAGAGGCCCGCGTACCGCAAAAAACAAAACAAAACAAGCAAACAAAAAAGAAAATCCTAAGGAACTTTTGGTTACAGTAATAGTTTTTTACTCAGAACAACAAATATGTATTCCAAACTATCTTGCTCACAAATAGCTACTTTTATTCACTGTGCCTTAGTTTACTTAGTTATAATGAATGTAAAACCAGAAAATTAGGTAATTCACTCATAAATCCCTTTTATGTCTAAAAAATTTTTTTAAATACTTTATTGCTAAAAAATTCTAACCATCATCTGAGCCTTCAGTGAGTCATAATCTTTTTGCAATAGTAACATCAAAGATCATTGATTGGGCTTCCCTGGTGGCGCAGTGGTTGAGAGTCCGCCTGCCGATGCAGGGGACACGGGTTTTTGCCCCAGTCTGGGAGGATCCCGCATGCTGCAGAGCGCCTGGGCCCGTGAGCCGTGGCTGCTGAGCCTGCGCATCCAGAGTCTGTGCTCTGCAACGGGAGAGGCCACAGCAGTGAGAGGCCCGCATACCGCAAAAAAAAAAAAAAAAGATCATTGATCACAGATCAGCATAACAAATATAATAATAATGAAAAAGTTTGAAAAATTGCAAGAATTACCAAAATGTGACAGTGAGCAAATGCTGTTGGAAAAATGGAGCCAATTGACTTGCTTGATGCAAAGTTGCCACAAACCTTCAATTTTTTTTAAAAAACAAAAACAATATCTGCAAAATTCAATGAAGCAAAGTGCAGTAAAATGAAGTATGCCTGTACATAATGTTTCATAGTATTGGTAACTAATTTATTGCAACAACAGGTTCAGCAAAATTGCTAGGTACGATAATTTTAAAGACAACATAAAAGCTTTCTGTGAGTACTGCTTTTGATGTTTCTAATTAATTTCTTGAATGCAGCCAACTTGATTTCTCTATAAATTCTTATGACATCCAGCAAAATAAAGTAATATGGTTCCCTATCATTTTGTGGAAAAATGTCTACATGTTATGCTAACCACATTATATAACAACTAAACTTTGGATAGAATCAAATACATTAATCACTATGCCTCTTCTCAGGTAAACAAAAGGATGTAAGAAATTGCAGCATTAAAACATTTTTTATGGGTCAAATCTTTATAAAGTGTCACTGAGAAACACATATGTAAAGATATGTTGTTTCAGAAAATTTTCCCAGTGTTTAGAGTGTTGATATTTTGTGAATATTTTTATAACTAAAATATGCTCCATATATACTGGTAAAATATGATAAAATATAATATTTTTTCTAAAGAGTATTATTTGCCAATTAAGCACTTCTTTTGAAATTAAGCATTTTGAGGAAAAAATCATATTGCTTTATTGTATGAAATACTGTAACTCACAGCCCATATTTAATTTTTTCTTCTCATTTTAATATCCTAATATTTATTTTAATACACTTTGACATTTAATTTGTTATCTAAATTGTTCTTTGGAAGCATTTGTCCCAGAGGTGGGGAGAGAGAAATTAGGAGGTTGGGATTAACATATACACACTACTATATATAAAGTAAATAACCAACAAGGACCTACTGTATAGCACAGGGAACTATACTCAATATTTTGTAATAATCTAAAAGGGAAAAGAATCTGAAAAATTATATATATATATATATATATATATATATATATATATATATATATATATATAACTGAATCACTGTGCTGTACACCTGAAACTACCACAACATTGTAAATCAACTATACTTCAATAATTTTTTTTAAAATTTAAAAAAACTTTTATTTTTACCAACATTAAGGTAAATTGTATAGAAACATACATTTTTTATATAAATTTATTTTATTTTTGGCTGCGTTGGGTCTTCGTTGCTGCACGTGGGCTTCCTCTAGCTGCGGCGAGTGGGGGCTACTCTTTGTTGTGGTGTGCGGGCTTCTCATTGCAGTGGCTTCTCTTGTTGTGGAGCATGGGCTCTAGGTACATGGGCTTCAGTAGTTGTGGCACGTGGGCTCAGTAGTTGTGGCACACAGGCTTGCTCTGCAGCATGTGGGATCTTCCCGGACCAGGGCTCGAACCCGTGTCCCCTGCATTGGCAGGCAGATTCTTAACCACTGTGCCACCAGGGAAGCCCCAGAAAAATACATTTTAATGAGTGTTTATAACAATATATAGAAAAGGCTATTAAAATTCACAACCAGCATAAAGAAGATTGAGCTATTAAGAACATAAAACAATTATCAGTATGCTTACTCTTGACTCAAGTCTAGAATTCTGTGAGTGTGTGTTTCTTAATATCTCCATTTATAAAGTGCCTCTACCATCCACCTCTGAGACTTTAACTTTCCTGAGTTAGGGTTGCACATTTTTCTGTTTTTCTGTTTAAAAACATACTTTTAAATTTCTTTAACAACCTGAAAATGAAAGATCCAAGTGTTAAAAACATAATAATTAGAACAGATTAACAGCACCAATTTATACCCTAAAGTTCATCCATGGCTTAGTTTGAAAAACTCAGTTGACTTATAAAAAAATAACTGCGATTCCTAACTTCTCTCTAGTGACATTGGAAAATGTCCATTTAATGGAGGAATACAGCAAATACAGCAAATGGTGTGTAAAACTGAGTAGAGAGGTCTTTACTATTTTCCCTATAATTATTGTCACCACCTTTTCCTAGAATGGCATGAGGGTGGTGAAGCATTCAACAGTCACTTCCATCCACCTGTGGCTTGTTGTCATTAAACAGTATAATTTTATGTCAAACAGTTTATGCTCAAGTCTGATATGAATTATGACCTATGCCTGGGATTTAATAAAATGTTTTTGATCATTGAAATTTGAGAGTTTTTCATTCATTCTTCCTATTTAACTTAGCCTGGGACTGCCCTTCAACTGTTTTATAATGACTGAACTATTCTTCCATCAAATACAAGTTGTATAATTCTTCTTATCAAAAGCATGGTTGATTTTCCCACATAAAAGTTTGAATCTTGTTAGTAGATAAATATAGCTTAAAATTTAATTAGGGCAATCTTTATTAATATAAAATGTTTAATAACAACAACATTATTATATGACTTAATGTTTACATAGTTGTTTTAAGTGAGACTGGAAAGGCCAAAGGAACTGTTTTTCCCTATGACTTGGAATATAGAAAGGCATATACATGTTTTAACATCATAGCATTCACTATACTGTATTGCTAACAATATTTAGAAATTAGTAAGCAAATTAATAAAATTCAGTTTTCATTTAGACTGTTATACAATGCATAAATAACAATCTGAATTTTTCCTTGTATCACACACCCTTTACACGAGCATTTGCAAGACATTTTTGTTTATATAGTATCTACAGGAAATGCATCTATAAGTGATTGTTCCTACTGAACTTATCAGTAGCTTCATTACTGGACACAATGATAAAATCTACTAATTGAATGATTGCATTATTATGTTATTCTACTTAATAAATGTTATAGTTGTTTAATTTTAATAGTATTTAGTACTATTCATTATTAATACCATATGCATGATTAATATGATATAACTATATTTCACTTCAGATTTCCAATTATGCTGTTTTCTACCAATTCATAAATGTCATTCTTGTTTTATTGAAAGTTACTCCATCCTACCAATTCATTTAGTTCCTATTTTCTTCAGGAAACACTTAAACTATTATTAACTGGTCAGAATACCTCAGCTACTTATACTTAGTTACTCTACTTTTATAAACCATGTATAATTTTATAAGCTTGTTAGAGTGATTGGCTGCAAATATTTACAGTGACAATAGAAATGACAAAATTAACTACAGTCGATCCTCGGTATCTTCAGGAGATTGGTTCTAGGACACCCTATGGATACCAAAATCCATGGATGCTCAAGTCCTTTATATAAAATGCCATAGTACAGTCGGCCCTCCGTGTCCCACAGTACCTCTTTTCTCAAGCTAGCACTAGTTCTCAGAGATTTCCCTTTCTTTGAGGTCTAAAAGACTTGGGCCTGCAGTTTCGTCTGGGCCAGAAATGGTCATACAGACATTAGTTCAGGGTTTATGTGTAAATATGTCTTTCTTAACAATTTAAATATTACTTGATTCTATGTATACCATACATTTTTTTGTGAATTCATCTTTCAGTGAATACACTTTAGCCACCATCATTAGCCAGCAGTCTCGGCCAAGCCATATACATGTATGCATGTCCTTTATTTTCTGTTCTGTTAATGTCTGTTTTGGTGTTTACATAGATGTCAGAAAACTGGAGAACAAGACTAGTTATTTCAAAGTAATTTTCAAAAGTTTTCCAGGGTTAGAATTATATTAACCTATATATTAATGTTCTAGTTTGTTCAATTTCATTAAGACTCTCTGTCCATCTTTACTTTTCATGTCTCAACAGAGCTCAGAGACTGTGATTGAAAAATAAAATATCAACACCTATAAGAATGTTCCAAGACTAATTCAAAGGGCCAGAATTCAGATAAGTTGCCACCTCCATTAGATATAAATAAAAGCAAAAGGTGAAATCAGAATATCTCATTATGTAACTGCCCATCTCAATTTATAACATTTAAATAGAATGAGTTCTACTTCCCTCTTGACTTGCCAATGTGTACCTCAATGTTTTGAACATTTTGTTCATGACTGAACACAGGTCATTACAGGGAAGAAAGTTCCACACTGATATCTCATATCATAGCAACATTTTCATTTGCAGAGTGGTAATACACTCTACTGTGATTAATATTGATAATAATCACCAAAAGCAATACTAGGGGAAGCTGAATACTTTAATATTTTTAATGGCTACTGTAAATGCAATCTAATCAACACCTAGTACATAGGTTGTGACTAAAAGTTGCAAAATGGAAAAATTGATTGATTTTAATTTCTGTTAATATTAGTTACTAGCCTTGGGCCCTAAAGGTCAATATAAGAATTTATTAGATTCAAAAAGATACATACACCCCAATGTTCATAGCATCACTATTCACAATAGCCAAGACTTGGTAGCAACCTAAGTGTACATCGACAGATGAATGGATAAAGAAAATGTGTTATACATATATGATGGAATATTACTCAGCCATAAAAAGAATAAAATAATGCCATTTGCAGCGACATGGACCTAGAGGTTATCATACTAAGTGAAGTAAGTCAGACAGAGAAGGACAAATATCATATGATATAACTTATATGTGAATCTAAAACAATTATACAAATGAATTTATTTATAGAACAGACTCACAGAGAAAGAAAGCAAACTTATGGTTACCAAAGGGGAAAAGGGGGGAGGGATATATTAGGAGTTTGGGATGAACATATACACATTCTCTAAATAAAATAGATAAGCAACAAGGACCTAGCACAGGGAACTATATTCAGTGTCTTGTAATAACTTATAATGGAAAAGAATCTGAATATATATATATATATATATATATATATATATTATTGAAACACTTTGCTGTACACTGGAAACTAACACAGCATTGTAAATCAACTATACTTCAGTTAAAAAAAAAGATTCTTTTAGAAAAATTTAGTTATACTAAAACTTCATTGAATAATTATGAACAATGTAAATGCATGTGGCCAGTAAACCCAGAGGTCTGACTTGTTCTTCCTAACAAATAACATGGTTTGTGGACAAAGTTTACTGAATTTCTTATTCTCAAATTTGATCAGCATAAACTTTGACTGTGCACAATTATATGACCTAAAAATGTCATGAAAATGCATAAGTCTACACTGTTTATCACAACTTTGCTCATCAAAACGTCAATTTAAAATGACTAAAACTGACTTTTGTTTCCAGTCCAGCATGTTAAGGACTTAGAAGTTGCCATTATGCCCAGTAACAAGTAAAAAGCTGAACATAGTGAAAAATCAACAACTTTTCTTGGATCCATAAGTAAGGTGTGGACACAGGGCATATCACTGCCCCCATGATTGGATAGACAGACAGAAAAATACAGGGAGTCATGGCTTACCAGTACAGAGACTCATGAGTAGAAACAACCAATGGAAAAAGTGCCAGGGAAATCTGAACTATAATTAAGGAGTCATTGGAAGCTCAGTGTGGACAAGTCTCAGAGTTAAAAAGAAATCCAGAAGGAACCAATTATAGGGGTACTCCCACACTTTTGTGAGTTTTATCTCCAAGGGTTCTACCAGATCTTCACAGTGAATACAGGGAAAAAATTCTCTCCTGCTTCTGGCAGGGGAAGGGGAAAAGGAACCACTTTTTAATATACCAGAGCATTCTCTTCTTCTTTACAAAGCCTTCCCTTAAGGGGAAACTAGATAACCAGAGACTAATCTGCTAGGGTTTTGTCAGAGCCTAACCTACCTGGGGGAAAGGAAATATTCAACCCCAGCTGGCTCTAGCTTTCCACACATGACAAGGGAAATACCCACCTCTAACTCCATCTAGCCATCCTTCTTGACCAATTTTGAATAAAGCAATATTTGTATCATAATCTATTGATACCCAAATTACCCAAAATGTAGCAGTTTAAAACAACAAACATTTATTATCCCACACAGTTGCTGAGGGTCAAGAATCTGAGAGCAGCTTAGCTAGTCAGGGTTCAGAGTCCCTCGTGAAGTTACAATCAAGCTCTCAATCAGGGCTGCAGTCATCTTAAGGCTTGACTGGGGCTGGAGGGTCTACTTCTAAGATGGCTCACATAACTATTATCAGGATGCCTCAGTTCCTTGGGGATCACTGGCAGGAGGTCTCAGTTCCTCTCTGCTATGGACTAAATGTTTGTATCCCCCAAATTCATATGTTGAAGCCCAAATCCTAATGTGATGGTATTTGAAGATGGGGATTTGGGATGGTAATTAGGTCATGAGGGTGCAGTCCCCATGATTGGATTAGTGCTCTTATAAGAAGAGACAGGAAAGAGTGTGAGCACTCATCACCCCCCCCCCACCAGACTCTTTCTCTGCCATATGAAGACATAACCATGAAAAGGGCTCTCACCAGGAACCAAATCAGAGAGCACCTTGCTCTTGGAATTCCCAGCCTCCAAAACTATGAGAAATAAATTTATGTTGTTTTAGCTGCCCAGTATATAGCATTTTTTGTTATAGCATACCAAATTGACTAAGATACTCTCCATTTGAACATCTTCTCAAAACATGGCAACTAATTTCCTAGTAATCTAAGAGAGAGGGAGCAAGAAGGAAATTGCAGTTTCTTTTATTACTTAGTCTCTGAAGCCATCTACCATCAGTTCTTTTTTATTCTATTCATTAGAAGTGACCCACTAAGTCCAGAACACACTCAAGGGGAGGGGAATTAGGTTGCATATCTTGTAAGGAGGTGCATCAAAGAATTCATTGACATATTTTAAACTATAAGAGGCAAATTTCTTCTGGCAAAAATTTATATGTCCATCTTGAATATAAAATGTACGCATCTCTTCCTAAGGTACATAAAATTCTCATCCTATTACAGAATCCTATTACAGTTCAAAGTCCACAATGTCATCTTCCAAATTATGTGTTGTTATAGATCAACCTCCTCAGGTATATTTTCATAAGTAGAGAACCTCAAGTACATTTCTTCTTCATCAGAAGACTTGGGAATGAAGGGAACAAGTTATCTGTCCCAAACACACGTACCATGCAATAGCGGGACAGACATAGTATAAGTGCAGTAGACAATCTTGTTCACAAAGGGGGAAATTGGAAGCACAATAACCATAGCAATTCTAAAATCCAGCCAG
This sequence comes from Orcinus orca, assembly GCF_937001465.1. NCBI lineage: Eukaryota > Metazoa > Chordata > Mammalia > Artiodactyla > Delphinidae > Orcinus > Orcinus orca. The sequence continues at coordinate 77,439,113 of NC_064580.1, forward strand.
TCAGATGTTTGCAGTTCCCTTATTAGGACTCAGTCCTATGGCTCAGTAATATTTTCCTGTGATTCTCTGGTCTCCTGGTTCTGCTCTCTGAATCACCCCTCCTTCTCCATGAAACGTAGTATATGTTTGTAGTTGAGTGATTTTCTCATTCTGCTTCCTGCCAGTAAAATTTTGGAGTCAAAAGGCCTTTTTACATTTTCTACTGCTTCTGACCATTTCAATTTAAATTGGCAGCATTTCTGTGAACATACTTCTCTTTAATACTTTGTGAGTCTCCCATAACCCTTATTGGAGTTCACTTTATTAGACTAAAGACATGCCCACAAATCTCTTCAAGATAAGCACTCTCTACTTTGTACTTTTATTGAAATGGCTAAGGGACACCCTGAAACTTATTGGAAGCCCTATTGTTTGAGAAGATCTAAGAGGCATACCCTTAAATTCTTTAGAGGGCTTTCTATCAGACTGAACTATATACTGAGGCCCTACCTTAGCTCTTTTTGAGGTCTTGAAACCAAGCAGGACCCTGTGGGGCTCCTGGGCATGGAAGAATTTCTGTGCCCCATTTCTTGACTCCAGCCTCCATGACCTTCCCTGAGTTCCAAAGGGCAGATTCCAACAGTTTTTAATCCAGGAAGGAAAGGGATGCAAAGACAAGGGAGGGGCAGCCAACAAACAATAGCACAGCCTTGGAGCAGGGTCCTGATTCTACCTCAAGGAATACACATAACAATGTCCTTAAGCTCTTTAAGATGTCAGTATTCTTCACATCACAGAAAGACCACCTGAGGCTACATTAAAGGAACAAGAGAAGCTTATGGAGAAGATCACCTGAGACCAGATTAGAGGAGTGCAGGCCCTGCACACACCTTAATCTTATCAGTAACCCCACCCTTGAACCGTTGCTATAAAACTTCTCATCAAAGCCTCCCAGGTTGGGACACATAGTTTTTCAGGGCAGGAGCCCGCTGTGTACCCTTTTGCCTGGCAAAGCAATAAAGCTATTTTTTTCTACTTCACCCAAAACTCTGTCTCTGAGATTCGATTCAGCACCGGTGCACAGAGGCCGAGCTTTTGCCATTAGTCTTAACAATATTTTACAGCCATAATTTTGGCTTCATCTTTAGATCACAATTCCCTTGTATGAGGTCTGGAAAGTATTCTTTAGACACAAGGATCATCGATGACCCTAGAAAAATATATTTTGATGGAGTAGTCAGAGGAAAAGGCAAATTAAATTGAATTAAAGAGTGAATATGGGAGGTGAGGGAAGTAGAGAAAAAAGTATGCATATTTTTAAAATCTTAGCTATAATGGTGAACAGAAATAGGGCAGTAATTGAAGGAGAATGTGTGATTAAGAAAGTTAAGCAAAACTACAAAGACATGAAAAAGTAAAGTATTTTCAAGGGACTTCATGGAGAATTTTCTGGTTAGAACACCCAAATAAACTGGGAGATTCTATAGTCAGAAAACTTTCTGCCAAGTAGCACAATAACAGTGCCACAATTAAGAAGCTGCCGTTATCAGGAAACCACTAGAACAGGGAAGCCAGCACAGTCATGAAGCTACTGTAAATGCTCTGAGCTCTGAAACCACTACATGCTTACTATAATACACACCAAGACAATGAAAGCCCCAAACCCCACCTGTCTCTGGATAACCAGGAAGCTGTTAACCTGATACTGGGAACTCTGCTTAACTCTACTGTAGAGAAACAAAATGCTTTTGCTTTCTAATCTCATGCAAATGAATTTGATGAGCCAAACATAATCACTTTTTAAACTCCAGTGGCAAGGTAGTTTGAAAAATGTAGTCTTCGATTTCTCAAACTTTGTTGTTATAAAAAGATGCAGGATTCAATGTTAAGTGCCAATTTACCATAGTCACGCCTCCAAAATATAGCATCTTGATTCTGAGACTGAGAACAACATACAAAACTAATGAAACAATAAAATGACAGAAGGATAGCCAAGTGGAAGCAGTGTTGTGCTAGAGTTTGTTTGTAGTGACTCACAAGGGCCAATTGTTAAATGTTCTCGAATTTTGTGAGCCAGTTGATATAACGGTGGTATCCTGAAATCATCAAGGTGGTATTTCAGCACAAAAATCCTGAAATGCTACAAATCAAGGATTTTCGCCCCCAAAAAATGACTGTTAAAGGTTTATCAGCACTCAGCTGCAATGACTTTCAATTTTAAAGCAGTGGTGTTTTTAAAACTGCTCTAATGTTTTAGGCTTTATTAAATGGAAAGTTAAATTTCTTTCCACCTAACAGTGGGGAAAGAGTACATTTACTGGGTACTTACCTTAAGTTGCATACACTCTGAGCTATGGTAAATACAGATAAGCAGTATTCAGCTGGAGTGCTGAACCTATTTTTTAATAAACTTAATAAGCCAAGGACAAGTACTGGTATGTTTGCAAGGGTGCTCTGGTTCAATTCTTTCAGGGCCTTTTGATGTTCCATAGTTTCACATACAGTGAATTTAAGGTATAGTTAGCTGAGATAAATTTTGTAACTATTGGATCCAGAATTCAAACCCATAAATGCCTGCCTATAATTTGCTTATGATTTCTCTACTATAATGCTATACATTTACTAGAAATATGTTACCCAATGAGAAGTCCAAAGTAAAAATAAGGTGATACTAGTAACAATATCTTTCTTTTTTTTTAACATCTTTATTGGAGTATAATTGCTTTACAATGGTGTGTTAGTTTCTGCTTTATAACAAAGTGAATCAGCTATACATATACATATGTCCCCATATCTCTTCCCTCTTGTGTCTCCCTCCCTCCCACCCTCCCTATCCCAGCCCTCTAGGTGGTCACAAAGCAACGAGCTGATCTCCCTGTGCTATGTGACTGCTTCCCACTCCACTAGCTATCTATTTTACATTTGGTAGTGTATATATGTCCATACCACTGTCTCACTTCATCCCAGCTTACCCTTCCCCACCCCGTGTCCTCAAATACATTCTCTACATCTGCGTCTTCATTCCTGTCCTGCCCCTAGGACTTTCATAACCTTTTTTTTTTTTAGATTCCATATATATGTGTTAGCATGTGGTATTTATTTTTCTCTTTCTGACTTACTTCGCTCTGTATGACAGAGTCCATCCTGTAGTAAGTCCATCCACCTCACTACAAATAACTCAATTTTGTTCCTTTTTAAGGCTGAGTAATATTCCATTGTATGTGTATATATATATATATATATATATATATATATATATATATATGCCACAACTTCTTTATCCATTCATTTGTCGATGGACACTTAGGTTGCTTCCATGTCCTGGCTATTGTAAATAGAGCTGCAATGAACATTGTGGCACATGACTCTTTTGGAGTTATGGTTTTCTCAGGGTATATGCCCACTAGTGGGATTGCTGGGTCATATGGTAGTTCTATTTTTAGTATTTTCAGGAACCTCCATACTGTTCTCCACAGTGGCTGTATCAATTTACATACCTACCAACAGTGTAAGAGGGTTGCCTTTTCTCCACACCCTCTCCAGCATTTACTGTTTGTAGATTTTTTGATGATGACCATTCTGACTGATGTGAGGTGATACCTCATTGTAGTTTTGATTTGCTTTTCTCTAATGATTAGTGATGTTGAGCGTCCTTTCATGTGTTTGAACAACCATGTTTTTTGGCTGCACACTACAATGAGTTATGATTACTGTTGAACCATGTGTTATAAATGTAATTCACTAAAGCAAATATAGCCAATTGCTTTGCCCATAAAAAATTGAGTGAGTGCAACAATTATATAAAAAGCAGTTAACTACAAATATTAACAAGTGCAGTATGCTTTTTATAGCCTACAATAAGAATTATCTAAGTCTATAATTAACTCAAACATACCTCTAAAATGTATTCTTATATTTCACATATGGCCTGATTCAATTATTATTAATAGAGGAATATACAAAAGTATTTACATATTTATTACAGCAACAAACTCAACCTCCCTTTATGAAGTAAAAGCCATAGTTGTATTTAACAAAAGTAAAAGATGTTGACTGAAATTGAATTCAAGAAAAATAAAACAGCTAGACTACAAAATAATATCACCTTATAAAAGTTAGTTTCCCCAAAATGAAGCCATTTATGTTGTTCACCTTTTAGACTCAGAATTCTTCCTTTACCTTTATTCTTCAAGATAAAATACATACAAGAATCTTTTTAAGATATCTTTCAGTATAAAATCTTGTTTAGGGGACAGGAGAAGATGGCAGAAGAGTAGGACGCCGAGATCACCTTCCTCCCCACAGATACATCAGAAATACATCTACACGTGGAAGTGCTCCTATAGAACACCCACTGAACGCTGGCAGAAGACCTCAGACCTCCCAAAAGGCAAGAAACTCCCCACGTACCAGGGTAGGACAAAAGAAAAAAGAATAAACAGAGACAAAAGAATAGGGATGGGACCTGCACCAGTGGGAGGGAGCTGTGAAAGAGGAAAGGTTTCCACACACTAGGAAGTCCCTTCATGGGCGGAGACTGTGGGTGGCGGAAGGGGGAAGCTTCGGAGCTGCGGAGGAGAGCACAGCAACAGGGGTGCAGAGGGCAGAGCGGAGAGATTCCCGCACAGAGGAATGGTGCCGACCAGCACTCACCAGCCCAAGAGGCTTTTCTGCTCACCCGCTGGGGCGGGCAGGAGCTGGGAGCTGAGTATCGGGCTTTGAAGCTTAGATCCCAGAGAGAGGACTGGGGTTGGCAGCGTGAACACAGCCTGAAGGGGTCAGTGCGCCACGGCTAGCCGGGAGGGAGTCCGGGAAAAGTCTGGAGCTGCCGAAGAGACAAGAGACATTTTCTTGCCTCTTTGTTTCCTGGTGCCCGAGGAGAGGGGATTAAGAGCGCTGCTTAAAGGAGCTCCAGAGACGGGCCCGAGCCACGGCTATCATCGCGGACCCCAGAGACGGGCATGAGACGCTAAGGCTGCTGCTGCAGCCACCAAGAAGCCTGTATGCGAGCACAGGTCACTATCCACACCTCCCCTCCTGAGAGCCTGTGCAGCTTGCCACTGCCCGGGTCCCGTGATCCAGGGATAACTTCCCCGGGAGAACGTGCTGTGCACCTCAGGCTGGTGCAAAGTCACGCTGGCCTCTGCCGCCGCAGGCTTGCCCCGCATCCATAACCCTCCATCCCCCCAGCCTGAGTGAGCCAGAGCCCCGAATCAGCGGCTCCTTTAACCGCGTCCTGTCTGAGCAAAGAATAGATGCCCTCAGGCGATCTACACGCAGAGGCAGGGCCAAATCCAAAGCTGAATCCCGGGAGCTGTGCGAACAAAGAAGAAAAAGGAAAATTTCTCCCAGCAGCCTCAGAAGCAGCAGATTAAACTCCACAGTCAACTAGATGTACCCTGCATCTGTGGAATACATGAATAGACAATGAATCATCCCAAATTGAGGAGGTGTACTTTGGGAGCAAGATAGATTATTTCTTCCAATTTTCCTCTTTTTGTGAGTGTGTATGTGTATGCTTCTGTGTGAGATTTTGTCTATATAGCTTTGCTTTCACCATTTGTCCTAGGATTCTGTCTGCCTGTTTTTTTTTAACTTTTTAAAATTGTTTTCCTAATAATTATTATTTTATTTTTTATTTTAATAACTTTATATTATTTTATCCTCTTTCTTTCTTTGCTTCTTTCTTTCCTTCTTTCTTTCTTTCTTTCTTTCTTTCTTTCAATTTTCTCTCCCTTTTATTTGGAGCCATGTGGATGACAGTTTCTCAGTGATTCAGCCAGGTGTCAGGGCTTTGCCACTGAGGTGGGAGAGCTAACTTCAGGACACTAGTTCACCAGAGACTTCCCAGCTCAACCTAATATCAAACGGCAAAAATCTCCCAGAGATTTCCATCTCAACACCAACACCCAGCTTCACTCAACGACCAGCAAGCTACAGTGCTGGTAGCCAAACAACTACCAAGAAAGGAACACACCTCCATCCATTAGCAGAGAGGGTGCCTAAAGTCATAATAAGGCCAGAGACACCTCAAAATACACCACCAGTCGTGGACCTGCCCACCAGAAAGACAAGATCCAGGCACAACCACCAGAAAACAGGTACTAGTCCCCTCCACCAGGAAACCTACTCAACCCACTGAACCAACCTTAGTCGCTGGGGACAGACACGAAAAACAACGGGAACTATGAACCTGCAGCCTGCAAAAAGGAGACCCTAACAGAGTAAGATAAGCAAAATTAAAAGACAGAAAAACACACAGCAGATGAAGGAGCAAGGTAAAAACCCACCAGACCTAACAAATGAAGAGGAAATAGGCAGTCTTCCTGAAAAATAATTCAGAATAATGACAGTAAAGATGATCTAAAATCTTGGAAATAGAATAGAGAAAATGCAAGAAACATTTAACGAGGACATAGAACTAAAGAGGAGACACTCAATGATGAACAACACAATAAATGAAATTAAAAATACTCTAGAAGGGATCAATAGCAGAATAACTGAGGCAGAAGAACAGATAAGTGACCAGGAGGAAAGAATAGTGGAAAAAAAAACTGCAGAGCAGAATAAAGAGAAAAAAGAAAAGAAAAGAACTGAGGACAGTCTCAGAGAGCCCTGGGACAACAGTAAACACACCAACATTCGAATTATAGGGGACATCTGAGGGATAATAGAGATAGCAGCTCAGACTAGTAATACCATAGAGCCTTCACCCTGTTCAGCATTGAGTGAATGGATGAAAAATCCCAGCTCTCAGCAATTCTCTGGGGAAAGAGCTGATCCATGTGTCTAGCATCCTAACTTCTCCAAGGCTGTCTAAAGAATTAGCATCCATTTTGCCAGTCTTAGAGTTCTGATGGGTCAGGCAGTCTAAATACCTGGTAAAGAACAGACAAGGCAGAATGGACCGGTAGTTGCTGTATGTCTTCCTCCTGTTCAGGACAGAGAGAGCCAATAAAAAATACAAGCCCTCAGCTTCCCCACTGAGGAGGGCAAGAGTTGCTCCATGTGTCCAATACCCCAACTTCTCCAGGCCTATGCAAAGAAGAGGGATCTGACTTGCCAGTCTTGGAGGTTTGACAGGTCTGGCATAGTCTAGGTGCCTGGTGGAGAATAGAGATAGAGCTATATACTCCTAGACACCATAGAGCCTCCCACCTGCTCAATAAAGAGCAAGCAAAAACTAAAATAAAATTAAAAACCCATAGCTGCCTGCTTCTCCCTGAGGAGAAAAGGAGTTGACAAAGGTCCCCAAAATCACTGGTTAGGCTGATTGGGTGGGGTCTTCTCCACTACAAGGTCAGTACATAAAGAATGAGAGAAGAGCCTACTTTGTCTAATGTACAGACACCAATACAGATACAAGGAAAATGAAGTATCAGGCAAAGATGTTTCAAACAAAGAAACAAGGTAAATCTCCAGAAATAAAATCCTAATGAAATGGAGTTATATGATTTATGTGATAGAGAATTCAAAATGACTATCATAAAGAGGCACACAAAGTTCAATAAAACAATGCATGAACAAAATAAGAATTTCAACAAAAAGATATAAAGTATTTTAAAAACAAAACAAAAATCATGAAGTTGAAGAATACAATTACTATACTGAAAAACTGGCTAGAAAGGTTTGACATCAGACTGAATCAAGCAGAAGTAAAGATCACTGAACTCAAAAAGAAGTCATCAGACTCAAGCACCATAAAGAAAAAAAGAATGAAACAAAATGAATAAAGCTTAAAGGGCTTATGGTACATCAACAAGATGACCAATTACACATTACAGGAGTCACAGAAGGAGGAGAGAGAGAGGAACAAAAAGTGTTTCAAAGGAATAATGACAGAAAACTTCTGAAATCATGGGAAGAAAATTGACATCCAGATCCAAGATGTCCAAATTACACTAAAAAAGACGAATCTAAAGAAATCCGCATCAAGGCACATTATAATCAAATTTCTAAAAGTCAAAGACAAAGACAGAATTTTGAGAGAAGCAAGAGAAATACAAGTCTTTATGGGAGCCCCATAAATATATCAGTGGATTTTTAAGCAGATACCTTGCATGCCAGAAGTACTGGGGAAAAAATGTCAACAAAGAATACTATACTCAGCAAAGCTGTACCTCAAAAATGAAGGAATGATAAAGAATTTCCCAGACCAAAAAAAAAAAAAAGAAAAAAGCTGAGAGTTCATCACCACTCAATCTACCTTACAAGAAATGCTAAAAGGCATTCTTCAAATTGAAACAAAACGATGCTAAAAAGGAGAAAAATAACATAAGAAAGTATGAAACCCATTGGTGAAGGAGAATATATACACAAACAGAATTCTGAATTACTATAATGGTGGTCAGGTAATCAATTTTAATTCTACAATAAAAGTGAAAAGGCAAAATAATTTAAAACACATATAAATAAAATATGTTAAAATATATGTAATATAAAAAAATGTAAATTGTGACAACAATAACAAAGAGTGTGTGGACAGGAGAATTTAAATTGTAGAGCTTTTGTCTGTGCTTGGACTTAAGTTTTTAGTTTAAAATGGACTGCTATAAAGATATATTTCATAAGCACATTGAAACAACAGCAACAAAAATACCTATACAAGTTACACAAAGAAAAGGAGAAAGGACTCAAAGCACATAAATACCAAAAAAAAAAAAAAAAAAAAAATTCAAAACAAAAATACAAACTCACCCACAAAGGAAGATGGCAAGAGTGGAAGAGAGAAACAAAAGAAATACAAGACCAACAGAAAAATATTAACCAAATGGCCATACTAAATGCTTTCATATCAATAATTACTTTAATGGAAATTGGTTCACCTCTCCAATAGAAATACATAGTATGGAAGAATAAATTTAAGAGAAAAAAAAGACCCAATTATATGCTGTATAAAAGAATTACACTGTATATTTAAGGACACACATAGGTTGAATGTGAAAGAAGGGAAAATGTATTCCATGAAATTGGCTATGAAAAGAGCAGTGGTGGCTAGACATATATCAAACAAAATAGACTTTAAGTCAAAGAAATACCACAAGAGATAAAGAAGGATAATATATAATGATAAAAGGGTCAATTCACTAGGAAGATATAATAATTATAAATATATTTGTAAATCCAACATAAGAACACCTAAATACATAAAGCAAACATTCACCAAAATGAAGAGAAGGATATAAAGCATTACAAAAAATACTAGGAGACATCAATACCCAACTTTTAATACTGGATAGAACACCCAGACAGAAAATCAACAAGAAAACAGATGTCTTGAACAACACAATAGATCAAATGTATCTAAGAGATATGTGCCAAACATTCCATCCCACAGCAACAAAATACACATATTTCTCCAGGTTATTCACATAATAGGTCACAAAACAAGCCTTAAAAAATTAACAATATTAAAGTCATATCAACTATCTCTTCTAACCACAATGGAATAAAACTAGAAATCCATAAGAGATGGAAAATGGAAATTCACAAATATGTGTTAATTAAAGAACACACACTAGAACAACCATTGGGTCAAAGAAGAAATCAAAAAAAAATTTAGAAAATACATTGAGACAAATGAAGATAAAATTCTACATTGCAAAACAGATGTAGTAACATAAGTACTACATTAAAAAAAAGAAAGATCTCAAAAAAAAAAAAAAAAAAGAAAGATCTCAAACAACCTGACTTTATACCTACAGGAATAAGATAAAGAAGAAAAAACTAAGCTAAAAGTTAACAGAAGGAAATAATTAACAAAGAATAGAGCAGAAATAAGTGAAATAAAAATCAGAAAAACAATAGAAAAATCAACAAAACTAAGAGTCACTTTTTGACAAGATAAACAAAATTGAAAAATGCTTATATGTGAAGAAAAAAAAAGGAAAGACAAATGAGTAAAATCAGAAATGAAAAACAGATATAACAATTTATGACACAGAAATAAAAAAGATCCTAAGAGATTACTGTGAACAACTATATATCAACACACTGAATAATGTAGAAGGTATGGATAATTTCTTAGAAATATGCAACCTATCAAAATTAAACCATGAATAAATAGTAAGTCCAAACGTACCTAATACCTGGTAGGGAGATTAAAACAGTAATCAAAACCCTCCCAACAATAAAAATTTCAGAACCAGAATACTTCATTAGTGAATTCTACAAATTTTTAAAAGAGAACTAACACTGATATTTGTCAAACTCTTCCAGAAAACTGAAGAGGAGAAAACACTTCCAATGTCACTTTACAAGGCCAGTATTACTCTGATACCAAAGACAGACAAACAAAACAAAGGACAATAAAACTATCAGCCAATATCCTTGATGAACACAGTTACAAAAATCTTCAACAAAATAATAGCCCACACATTCCAACAGCACACTGAAGGGATCATACACCATGACCAAGTGGGACTTATCCATGAGATGACAGAATGGTTCACATATGAAAATCAAGTAATATGATATAAGAGGTTAACATAATAAAGAATTAGTGAGCTCACCCCATCTTACATAAACACCAAAATCACAACCAACTGCTGAACAGCCATTGACAAAAAAATTCTGGAACCTACCAAAAAAAGATACCCTACATCCAAAGGCAAAGAAGAAGCCACAACAAGACAGTAGAAGGGGTGCAATCTCAATAAAATCAAATTCCATACCCACCAAGTGGGTGACACACAAACTGGAAGACAATTATACCACAGAAGTTCTGCCACAGGAGTGAAAGTCCTGAGCCCCATGTTAGGCTTTGCAGCCTGAGTATCTGGCAATGGGAGGAGGAAAACCCAGATAATCTGGTTTTGAAGGCCAGTGGAGTTTGATCTCAGGAATTCCACAGGGCTGGAGGAAGGAGAAACTCCACTCTTGGAGGGTGCACACAAGGTTGTGTGTGCACCAGGACCCAAGGAAAAAAGGAGTGACCTCATAAGAGACTGGGCCATACCTACCTCTAGTATTGGAAGGTCTCCTGCAGAGGTGGGGGGCAGCTGTAGCTCAAAGGGGGGACAAAGACACTGGAAGTGGCAGATCTGGAAGTACTCATTGGCATGAGCCCTCCCAGAGGCTGCCATTAGCCCCACCCTACAACCTATAGGCTCCAGTGTTGGGATGCCTCAGACCAAAAAGCCACCAGGGCAGGAACACAGCCCTACCCATCAGCAGACAATCTGCTAAAAGTCTTCCTGAGCACAGCCCTGCCCACCAGAGAGAAAAAACCCACTTCTGCACACCAGCACACAGGAACCAACCCCTCCCATCAGGAAGTCCCCCAAAGACTCTTTGACAGTCTCATCCACCTGAGGGAAGACAGCAGAAGCAAGAAGAACTACAACCCTGCAGACCACAGAATGGAAACTGTAACCACAGGAAGTTAGAAAAAATGAGATGGCAGAGGAATATGTCTGAGATGAAGGAAGAAGATAAAACCTCACAAGAACAATTAAGTGAAGAGGTTGATAGGCAACTAACCAGAAAAAGAATTCAGGATAATGATAGTGAAGATGATCCAAGATCTCAAAAAAGAATGGAGGCAAGGATCGAGAAGATGCAAGGAATATTTAATACAACCACGAAGAACTAAAGAACAAACTAACAGAGATGAACAATACAATAACTGAAATGAAAAATAAACTAGAAGGAGTCAAAAGCAGAATTACTGAGGCAGAAGAATGGATAAGTGACCTGGAAGACAGAATAGTGGAAATCAGTGCCACAGAATAGAATAAAGAAAAAAGACTGAAAAGGAATGAAGACAGTCTAAGAGACTTCTGGGACAACAATGAACACACCAACATACACATCATAGTGTTCCCAGAAGGAGAAGAGAGAGAACAAGGATCTGAAAAAAAATTTGAAGAGATAACACCAGAAATTTCCCTAACATGGGAAAGGAAATAGCCACCAAAGTCCAGGAAGCACAGAGAGTCTGAGGCAGGATAAACCCAAGGAGGAACACACTGAGCCACATAGTAATCAAATTGACAAAAATTAAAGACAAAGAAAAAATATTAAAAGCAGCAAGGGTAAAGCAACAAATACCATACAAGGGAACTCCCATAAGGTTAACAGCTGATTTCTCAGCAGAAACTCTGTAGGCCAGAAAAGAGTGGCACAATATATTTAAAGTGATGAAAGGGAAGAACCTACAACCAAGAATACTCTCTCAGCAAGGCTCTCATTCAGATTTGATGGAGAAGTCAAAAGCTTCACAGACAAGTACAAGCTAAGAGAGTTCAGCACCATCAGACCAGCTTTGCAACAAATGCTAAAGGAACTTCTCTAAGCGGACAAGAAAAGGCCACAACTAGAAACAGGAAAATTACAAATGGAGAAGCTCACCAGTAAAGCAAACATAAAGTAAAGGTAGGAAATTATCCACACACAAATATTATATCAAAACCAGCAATTGTGAGAAGAGGCGAGCCCAAATGCAGGATATTGGAAATGCATTTGAAATTAAAAGACAAGCAATTTAAAACAATCTTGTTTACATACAGAATGCTACATCAAGATCTCATGGTAACTGCAAAGTGAAATTTTACAGTAGATACACACACAAAAAAATAAAAAGGAATCCAAACAGAGCACTAAACTTAGTAATCAATTCACAAGAGAACAAAAGAGGAAGGGAAGAAAAGAGATCTACAAAAACAAATCCAAAACAATTAACAAAGTGGCAATAAGAACAAACATATTGATAATTACCTTAAATGTAAACAGATTAAATACACTAACCAAAAGACATAGACTGGCTGAATGGATACAAAAACAAGACATGTGTATATGCTGTGTACAAGAGACTGACTTCAGTTCTAGGGACACATACAGACTGAAAATGAGGGGTTGGAAAAAGGTATTCTATGCAAAAGGAAATCAAAAGAAAGCTGGAGTAGCAATACTCATATCAGAAAATATAGACTTTAAAATAAAGACTGTTACAAGAGACAAAGAAAGACACTACATAATGATTAAGGGATAAAATAAAGAAGAAGATATAACAATTATAAATATATATGCACCCAACATAGAAGTACCTCAATATATAAGGCAAATACTAACAGCCATGAAGGGAGAAATCAACAGTAACATGATAATAGTGGGAGACCTTAACACTGCACTTTCATCAATGGACAGATCATCCAGACAGAAAATCAAAAAGGAAACACAGGCCTTAAATGACACATTAGACCAAATGAACTTAATTGATATTTATACAATTATTGATATTTTTACAATATTTATATAATTATAATTTATACAATTATTCCACACAAATGCAGCAGAATACACATTCTTCTCAAGAGCACATAGAACATTCTCCAGGAGTGATCACATGCTGGGGCACAAAGCAGCCTAGGTAAAATTAAGAAAACTGAAATCATATCAAGCATCTTTTCCAGCCACAACACTATAAGATTAGAAATAAACTACAAGGAAAAAAAAAAGATGTAAAAAACACAAGCATGTGGAGGCTAAACAATATGCTAACAAACAACCAATGTATCACTGAGGAAATCAAAAAATACCAAGAGACAAATGAAAATGAAAGCAAACCCTCCAAACCCTATGGGACCCAGAAAAAGCAGTTCTAAGAGGGAATTTTATAGCAATAAAATCTTACCTCAGGAAAGAAGAAAAATCAAAAATAAACAACCTAACTTTACACCTAAAGCAAATAGAGAAAGAAGAAAAAACAACCCCAAAAGTTAGCAGTTGGAAAGAAATCATAAAAATCAGAGAAGAAATAAATGAAACAGAAAAAAAAAAAGAAAACAAAAGATCAATTGAACTAAAAGCTGTTTCAAAGGAAAAGATAAACAAAATTGACAAATCTTTAGCCAGATTCATCAAGAAAAAGAGGGAGAGGGCTCAAATCAATAAAATTTGAAATGAAAAAGTAGGTTACAATTGACACTGCAGAAATACAAAGCATCCTAAGAGACTACTACAAGCAACTGTATTCCAATAAAATTGACAACCTGGAAGAAATGGACACATTTGTAGAAAGGTACAATCTCCGAAGACTGAAACAGGAAGAAATAGAAAAATATGAACAGACCACTCACAAGTACTGAAATTGAAACAGTGATTAAAAAATTCCCAACAAAAAAAAAGTCCAGGACAAGATGGCTTCACAGGTGATTTCTATCAAACATTTAAAGAAGGCTAACACCTATCCTTCTCAAACTCTTGCAAAAATTGCAGAGGACGGAATACTCCCAAAGTCATTCTATACAGCCAACATCACCCTGATACCAAAACCAAAGATACCACACACACAAAAAGAAAATTATAGACCAATGTCACTGATGAACATAAATGCAAAAATCCTCAATATAATACTAGCAATTTGAATCCAACAATACATTAAGAGGATCAGACACCCTGATCAAGTGGGATTAATCCCAGGGATGCAAGGATTTCTCAATATACACAAATCAGTCATTGTGATACACCACATAAACAAATTGAAGAATTAAAAATATTATTTCATATTTTCATTTCAATAGATGCAGAAAAACTTTTTGACAAAGTTCAACACACATTTATGATAAAAACTCTCCAGAAAGTGGGCATAGAGGGAACATACCACAACATAATAAAGGCCATATATGGCAAACCTACAGCTAACATCATACTCAACTGTGAAAAGCATTACAACTAAGATCAGGAAGAAGACAAGGATGCCCACTTTTGTCACGTTTATTCAGCATAGTTTTGGAAGTCCTAGCCAAGGCAATCAGAGAAGAAAAAGGAATAAAAGGAATACAAATTGGAAAAGAAGAAGTAAACCTGTCACTCTTTGCAGATGACATGATACTACACATCGAAAATCCTAAATATACTAACAGAAAACTACCAGAGCTCATCAGTGAATTTGGTAAAGTTGCAGGATACAAAATTAATACACAGAAGTCTCTTGCATTTCTATACACTAACAATGAAAGATCAGAAAGATAAATTAAGGAAACAATCCCATTTACCATCACATCAAAAAGAACAAAACACCTAGGAATATACCTACCTATGGAGACAAAAATCCTGTACTCAGAAAACTGTAAGACACTGATGGAAGAAATCAAAGATGACACAAGCAGTTGGAAACATATACCATATTCTTGGATTGGAAGAATCAATATTGTCAAAATGACAATATTACCCAAGGCAATCTACAGATTTAATACAATCCTTATCAAATTACCAATGGCATTTTTCACAGAACTAGAACAAAAAAATATATTAAAATTTGTATGGAGACACAAAAGACCCTGAATATCCAAAGCAATCTTGAGAAAGAAAAATGGAGCTGGAGGAATCAGGGTCCCTAACTTCATACTATATTACAAAGCTACAGTAATCAACACAGTATGTTATTGGCACAAAAACAGAATTATAGATCAATGCAACAGGATAGAAAGCCCAGAAATAAGTCCACACAGCTATTGCCAATTAATCTAACACAAAGGAGGCAAGAATATAAGATAGAGGAAAGAAAGTCTCTTCAATAAATTGTGCTGGGAAAACTGGACAGCTACATGTTAAAAAATGAAATTAGAACACTCTTTAACAGCATACACAAAAATAAACTTAAGATGCATTAAAGACCAAAATGTAAGACTGGATACTATAAAACTCTTAGAGGAAAACATAGGCAGAACACTCTTTGAAATAAATCAGAGCAAGATCTTTTTTGATCCACTTCCTAGAGTAATGGAAATAAAAACATACAAATAGGACCTAATTAAACTTGAAAGCTTTTGCACAACAAAGGAAAACATAATCAAAACGAAAAGACAACCCACAGAATGGGAGAAAACATTTGCAAGCAGTGCGACCAACAAGGGATTAGTCTCCAAAGTTTACAAAGAGCTCATGGAGCTCAATATCAAAAACAAACAAACAACAAAATCAAAAAATGGGTGGAAGATCTAAATAGACATTTCTCCAAAGAAGACATATAGATGGCCAAGAGGCACATGAAAAGGTGCTTAAAATCACTAATTATTAGAGAAATGCAAATCAATACTACAATGAGGTATCACCTCACACTGGTCAGATGACCATCATCAAAAAATCTACAAACAATAAATGCTGGAGAGGGTGTAGAGAAAAGGGAACCCTCCTACACTGTTGGGGGGAATGTAAATTGCTACAGCCATTATGCAGAACAGTATGGAGGTTCCTTAAAAAACTAAAAATAGAGCTAACCATGTAATTCAGCAATCCCACTCCTGGTCATATATCTGGAGAAATACATGGTTCAAAAGGATACATGTACCCCAATGTTCATGGCAGCACTGTATACAATTGCCAAGACATGGCAGCCACCTAAATGTCCATCAACAGATGAATGGATAAAGAAGATGTACATATATACACTGGAATATCACTCAGCTATTAAAAAGAATGAAATAATGCCATTTGCAGAAACATGGATGGACCTGGAGATTATCATCCTAAGTGAAGTAACTCAGACAGAGAAAGACAAATATCATATGATATCACTTATATGCCAAATCATAAAGAAAGATACAAATGAACTTATTTACAAAACAGAAATAGACTCAAAGACTTAGAGAATGAACTTATGGTTACTAGGGTCGAAGGGTGGAGGGGAGGGATAGATTGGAAGTTTGGGATTGGCATGTACACACTACTATATTTAAAATAAAATGCCTTTCCATGAAAAAAAAAACATAATAAAGAATTAAAATCACATAATCATCTCAGTAGATGCATAAATGTTGCTTAACCAAATTCAACACCATTTCATGCTAAATAATCTTAAAACCTAGAATGAAAGAAATGCATTTCAACATAAAAAAGGTGATATATGAAAAGTCCATAGCTGTACTCATACACAATTATGAAAAACTGTCCTTCCCTTAAGATCAGGAACAAAACAAGATGATCAGTCTCACCACTTATATTGAAAACAATACTGGAAATCCTAATCAGAGCAATTAGGCAAGAAAAAGAAATAAAAGACATCAAAACCATAAAGGAAGAAGCAAAATTGTACCTGTTTGCATATGACATGATCTTATATGCAAAAAAACCTTTTAAATCTGTTTTTTAAAAAAAAAAAACTGTTAGAATTAATAAATAAATTCAGTAAAGTTGCAGGATAAAAAAATCAACATACAAAAATAAGTTCCATTATAATACTCTAACTGTGAACTATCTAAAGGAAAATTAGGATAACAATCCCATTCACAATAGCACAAAAAATAATAAAACACTTAGTAATAAAGTTAATTAAGAAGGTAAAAAACTGTCTCTATGCACTAATAATGAGCCATCAGAAAGAGAATTTAAAAATCAATCCCATTTACAATTGTATAAAGAATAATAAAATACGTAGGAATAAACATAACCAAGAAGGTGAAATATCTGTATGGTGAAAACTATAAGACATTAAAAAAAGAAAATGAAGAAGACGCAAATAAATGGAAAAGTATCCCATGCTCATGGATTGGAAGAATTAATTTTGTTAAAATGTCCATGCTACCCAAAGCAATCTACAGATTCACTGTAGTCCTTATCAAAATTTCAATGGTATTTTTCACAGAAAGAGAACAAACAATTCTAAAATTCGTATGGAGTCACAAAAGATGCTGAATATCCAAAGAAATCTTGAGAAAGAACAATGCTGGTTATATCACATTCCCTGATTTCAAACTATATGATAAAGCTATAATAATCAAAAGAGTGTGGTATTGGCATAAAAAGACACATACATCAATTAATTTGTAAGAAAGGAGCCAAGAATATAAAATGGGGAAAGAACAGTCTTTTCATTAAATGTTGGGAAAACTGGACAGCCTCCTGCAATGAATGAAACTGGACCACTATGTTACACTGTACACAAAAATTTACTCAAAATAGATTAAAGACTTGAATGTAAGACATGAAACTATAAATTTCTAAAAAAAAAGAAAGAAAAGGTGGTAACCTCACTTCCATTTAACTTAGTCATATTTTTGTGGATCTGACTCCAAAGGCAAGGGAAACAAAAGCAAAAATGAACAAGTAGGATTATATCAAACTAAAAAGCTTTGGCAGAGAAAAGGAAACCATCATCAAAATGAAAGGCACCATAATGAATGGGAGTAGATATTTGCAAATTATGCATCTGATAAGGCATTAATATCTAAAATATATAAAGAAACTGTAGAACACAATATCAAAAAAAGACCCAATTAAAAAATAGGGAGAAAATCCAAATAGACATTTTTCCAAAGAAGACATACAAGGGCCAACAGGCACATGAAAAGATGTTCAGCATCACTAATTATTAAAGAAATTAAACCTCCAGTGAGATATTGCTTCACACCTGTTAGAATGGTTATTATCATAAAGACAAAAAATAACAAATGTTGGAGAGGATGTGGAGAAAAGTAAACTGTCATACACTGTTAGTGGAAATATAAATTTGTGCAGCCACTATGGAAAACAGTATGAAGGTTTCTTAAAAAATTAAAAACAGAACTACCATATCATCCATCAATTTTGCCTCTAAGTATTTATCTAAAGAAAATGAAAACACTAATTCTAAAAGATATATGCACCCTCGTGTTCATTGTAGCATTATTTACAACAGTTAAGACATAGAAACAACCCAAATGTCCATCGATGGATGAATGGATAAAGAAAATGTTTTATCTATATATCTATAGATAGATATAGATATAAATATATAGATATATAGATATGCAACAGAATATTATTCAGCCATAAAGAATGAAACTTGCCATATGGATGGACCTCAGGGCATTATGCAAAATGAAATATGTTAGACAGAAAAAAATAAATACCATATGATCACATTATATATGGAATCTGTTTGTTTGAAAACAAACAAACAAAAAAAATGAGCTCATGGATATAGTGAACATATTGGTGGCTGCCTGGGGGTGGGGGCGAAATAGGTGAAGGGGGTCAAAAGGTACAAATTTACAGTTACAAAATGTACATAATGAGGTTGTAGTGTACAGCATGGTGACTATAGCTAATAATATAATACTGTATTGAAGATTTGAAAGATGCTAAAAGTAAATCTTAAAAGTACCTAACACAAGAAAAAATAATTTGTAACTATGTATGGAGATAGATGTTAACTAGGTTTATTGTGGTGACCATTTTGCAATATATACAAATATCAAATCATTATGTTGTATACCTGAAATTAATGCTATATGTCAATTATACCTCAATAAAACAAACAGGAAATCTTATAGCAAACATCATCACTAATGGTATAAAATTATAAGCAGTACCACTAAAATTAACGTCAAAATAATGTCACTGCCCACTTCCACTGCAACTATTACAAACTGTACTAGAATTTGTAGGTAATATAATAAGAAAAGAAAAATAGTTGCATATGGATTTGAAAGATGCATTTTATTGTATGTAAATTTTACAGCAAAAGAAAAACAAACTGAAAACAAATACTGAGTTCTTGTTAATGATATTCACACTGAAGTATTTTGGAGAAGTACTAATGCCTGCAATTTACTTTGAAACTGCACCAAAAACAGAAAAAAAGATATATTTATAGAAAGACAGAAGGGTTGATAGATGGATAGATATGAGCTAAAACAACTATAGTGAAATGTTAATATTGATGGGTGTAAGGTGGATATATAGTGATTCACTGTAAAACCCATTCAAATATGCTGTATGTTTGGAAATGGTTCATAATGAAATATTATAAAAATTATTATAGAAACCTAAAGTTTTTAAGTGTATGTAAGACAATTTTGATAAAAACAAAAAGCACCGGGTGCAGAAAGGGAGTAATATGCTAAAAATGCTTCTTATAAAATTTTGTAATTGAAAAAGTGTGCTATTTGTACAGGACAGACACAGATTAATGAAACAGAATAGAGAACAGATATAAATATAAGTATATGTGGGAGCTTGAAAGCAGCATTTCCAATCAGTGGAGAAAGATGTACAGTTCAATAAATAGTGTTGCGACGATTGACTTTTTTATCCGCTGGGGAAAAGTAGAAATATATTCCTATTTCAGATCATACATATGATATAAATTTCAGCTGCATTTTTAAAAAATTAAATTGAAAGCAATTAACAAGTATTATAAAGCAAAAACACACAACTATTGGGGGAAAAATATAGGAGACTGGTCATTAGGTTCTCAGGAAATAACAAGATTTCTTTGACAAGGCACAAACAAATTTAAGAAAAAAACTCTGACCACGCCAAAACATAACTTATATATGAAAAGAGACACTGAAAACTTTATTAAAGGACTTGAAACATACTTGCAAAGGATATTTACTACATATACAAAAGATAAATTAGAAGTAGTCAGAATTTTAAATGAATTTAAGCAAAAAATAATAATAATAATACAATAGAAAATCAAAGGGTGCAATAAATGAGAAATGCTCAGGAGAAAATTTTACTGAATGACCAGTAAAAGTAAAACAAAATATTAATCTCCAGAAATCGGAGAAATGAAAATTAAAACAGTAGTAAAATACCACTTCTCAGCTACCAAATAGGTAAAAAGAAAATTAATTATGAAAAAAAAGTGTTGAGGATGTAAAAAAAACATGAACTCTCCATGCTATTGACCAGAATCTAAATTGGTATAACTGCTTTAGAGAGCAACTTTAAAATATCTATTAGAAATGAATACTGTCATCCCCTAAACCCATAAATTCTTCTTGCCGTTAAATACTCTACAGAAACTTTTGCATTTGTGCAACAAAAAATATGTACACAGGGCCACTGCCCTTAATAGTAACAAGTAGAATTAACCTATGTGTTCTTCAACAGGGGAATGAGTAAGTAAACTGTATTTGTTCAAGGAATTACTACTTAGCAGTTGAAAAGGGGAAGGAAACAAGAACAAAGAGGCCTTCAATCTTATTTGTAATGAACTATTGGTTTATATAAATATCGAAGGCACAAAGAAGAAAATGTTCACATTTGTTAACTCTGGGACTCATCATGTACATGGATGCTTATTACATTATTCAGTTATTTCCTATAATTTTAAACATTTTTAATTGGCCACAAGATAAAGAAAACAAAGAGGAAAAGAGAATATCATAAATCCTTTTAAGAAATACTTTATCTCTTCTCCTGGGCCATTTTTCCATCTACTCTGTTACTTACCCTCCCTGCTCAATCCATTTCTCACTCAAACACTCTTAATCCATTTGTCAGATGACCTGAATGCAAAGTACTGCAGGGAGTTTTCTAAAGAAACTGAGCAAGACAAAGAATAGGCACTGTTTGATATCTTTGCCTTCTGAGAACATTTACCCTTAAAACAGAGAACACATAGAACACAATAAGATGTATACCAAACATTTAAATGCAGCATTTTTAATAATCTAAAACTAGAGGCAAACAAGTCATATAAAAATAATACTGTTGTCTAGATTCAGTAAATATATATTTAGGAAAAAATTTTAAATGAAAATTGACCCAATTATGCAAATTATTATTTTAATAATGTAGTACTACAATATAATGTTACTATGCAAAACAATATAGTTTGGAAGATTAAAGCAATGACTGTAATAAAGTGCTTGAATGTATTTGGCAAGAGAAGTGTTTTTAATTTTGTCTAAAAAATATTTCCCTGGATATGCCTATATTTCATCGTACTACTCTGAAGATGTCAGCAAGTTAAAGATGATTAAGTACCGGAACATTCAAAATCATTTCTCAGATGCAATCATGTTTTCAAATATCCTCTGAGTATTATTTTCATTATTGAAGAAAAACCTTGAAATGTAAGGGAGGATAAGCAGTGCCATAGCCTATTTGTGGATATACCATTTTCAGTAATCTCTTATTTCCATGCCTCAAAAATGGCACGAAAACTAAACTTGACTGCAAAAGGCTGAACAGAGCAGAAAATATTCCTCCACAAAAATGTACCACAAAATTTCAGTAAAACAAAATTTTAGCCTAGCACATAAAAGATGTAGAATACCCTGCCTCTAACAAGCTAGCCAAAATTTCTGCATCTGACAAGCTAGTTAAATTTCTAAATAAAAGAGCAACCAGAAAGCTTCTTTCTCTTGATCTACAATACTTTTCCAAATGTAGTCTGAGTAGTTTGAATAAATGGAAGAATATTTACTCACTTCTTTAAATGAACTTGCATAATTTATGTGAGAGAAAAATGTTAGATAGCAACTGAAGGAGTGTGACATTCTTGTATTTCTTCCAAACTAAGCCATTTTCTAGGACATCTCAGGGATACAGGCCAGACACTACAAGGTCAAAAATGTGTTTTCTTCCAAAGGTGTGAGTGCTCAAAAGAATGATTCGTGCCTTTGATGGGCCTTACAACCCCCTACCCCTAGTGTGTGTATATATATATTCTTCCTCTAAAATGAGAGAGGGTAATGTGTAGAAGTCAAGTGTATGAATACAAGAGAAGCTGAACCTTTCCTTCTCCTTCCTCATCCTGAAAAGTAATTATGGCAGGGACAGAGCCTTTAAGGAATATTGGCCTAGAGGTTCTCTCAACACAATTGATTCCTATGACCTCTATCTATGCTCATCTAGAGCATGCTTTCCCACTGCTCTTCCAGGTACTCTCTACCTCATGGCTTATTTCCATCAAAGCATATATGTGCCCACATCTTTGTTTTAGTAAAACAAAATAAAACAAAAATTAACTTCTCCTTTAATCCTGCATCTGCCTCTAGATTATTTGTGCTCTTACTCTCTCATTCTCCTTTCCTTGACAGCCAAGTTCTTTTCAATAGCATACACTAGCTATCTTAAATTCATGGATTCTGCCTCCATAGTTGCACTAAAACAACTTTGTCAAAAGTTACCAATAACTTCCTTGTTGCTAAATTCATGGTTGTATTTCAGTTCATACCCTTTATGAGCTCTCTGATATGTAAGTCCCTTCTAGTCAACTTCTTTGGCTTCTACAACACTATTCTCTCCAGTCATTCCTCCTACCTCTCTGGTCACTCCTTGATCTCATTCACTAGTAACTCTTCTACCTCCCATTGTTCCTAACCAATTACAGCCTGCTGATTGAAACGATGGTTTCAGGTGGAATGTGGTAGAATGAAAAATAGGACTGAGACAGGATAAAAGAGAGAGGAGGATGAAAGAAAAATGTGTAAGGTCTAACATATATCTTACAAAGCTGCTAAAAATAAGGTGGGTTCTTTGATATGCTGAGTTCCTTTTAAGTCTGGGTCTAGTTTGTGAATAAATGTCTCAGAAACTAAGAACAAATTTTCCCAACTTCTTTTTTATGCATTCATTCATCTAACAAGCATTTACTGATTTTCCTATAATGTTCCAGATTTTGTACTAGGCACTTGGGGATAGAGAGATGAATAAGAAACAATTCCTGCCTTTCAAGGAGCATCATAGGAGAAACACTTTTAAAAGTTCAATAACGAATATATGTCAGTCACGTGATAGTCTTAAAATACAGCAGGGCCCCGGGAATTAAAAAGGTGGCAAGTCCTACTTTGGATGGGAAGTGGAATAGCTAGGCTTCTCAAAAGAGGTAACTCTTGTACTGAGTCTAAGAGACAAGAAGGTATTTGCCATTGAGTGAGTGATGGGTCAGAAGGGCAAGGTCAGGCAGAGTGAATACATGATCAAAGACACACAGGCATAGTGCATTAAGGAAGTCATCTACATTAATACATGAAAAAGGAATGAGGAGAATGGAAAACCGCCATTAGAACAATACAATAATTGCTGAAGGCAGAACCCATGGATGCATGTTAAATTAGTTGGCGAAACAATAAGGAGAATGAGGATATTTGTAGAGCTTCCAAGTACCTCCTCCAAAATATTTAATTATTGTGTTGGTTTTAGCATATGTGGACACATTTTTTGATATCTCCCCTTCCAAGAGGTGGATCTTAATTCTCCTCCCTTTGAGTGTGGGCTGAACCTTGCCTCTAATGACAGAGTACGGAAAGGAGAAACTTGGCTGGTATCATCTTAACCAAGTTACCAGAGTTAACATTATCAGTGATAAATAATGCTGACATCTAACCTATGTCATGAGCACAATAATAATATCAACTGATAGTACCGGGTGTTCATGAAGTTCCAAGCACCATGCTAGTTGTTTTATCCATGCTAACTTATTTAATTCTTATACCATCCAATGAAGTAAACACTATCATTTGTCCTGTTTTACAGATGGCAGAATTGAGGCACAGAGGGTTTAAGTAACTTCTTCAGGTTACACAGATATTTTGTGGTAATTAAAGGTTTGAAGCTAGATGATGCTAACCATTGTACTACCCTTCCTCCCCTGTAGAGAATATGGCAGGGGTGGGGTGCAAATAGCCTAGCAATTCTGGAAATGCTGTTAATGGAATATGTAGGCTGAAAGGTGGCCCAACTAGTTTTCTTTATCCATGATTTTGATCTTGTGTCACAAAAGAATCTTAGCTCTGCCCTCTCATCTTTATGGAGCTCAAGGTTTTGCTATAAGGTATAACCAATTGGAAAGGATTCCCTAATAGTTTTCTATTTCTAAGTGACTAACATGTATTTAACTACCACAAAACATTTTCTACAGAGAACCAATTAGGTTCAATATTCCATGTGCCATATTAAGGATTTCTTGTCTAATTCTTTTTTTTAAAGGGAGTCTTCTACTTATTTACATTTGCATCATGTGATATACATAATCTCAGAGAAGGTTGTTTTTATATCTATGATTTCACCTGTCACAGTGATTGAAGTAAAGAAATTCACATTGTTTGTCTAGAACTACTACTCTTTACAGTCTGAGGAAACAATAATGTCCTTTTTTATTAAAACAGAATTGAAAACATAAAGCATTCTTTAGCAGCCAACTTACATATAACAGCTAATGAGAATACCAGTAATAATACTGGGCCATAAGCTAACAGCAATACAGGTAAATGTGATGTTATCTTAGCCAGGGGCTACTCAATTTTTAAACTAATTTAAGGGTATTTTAGTAAATGGTTGTTTTAATAGGCCTAATGTGCTTCATTTTAATGTATTAGTCTGATATAAAAAACTATTTGCAGCAGAAGAACTAGTAATGAGAAATGTACTTAATGCTTTTGAAATAATCTATTAGAGCATATTTTCTTGAATAACTGATTACATTTTTTGTTATATGACAAGAATAAGAACTTTTATTCAGTTAGGAAACTCCTTTCCTTATTTATTTAAATTCCTTTACCACAAAACAATTTCAATTAACTCCAAAGTTACAATTTCTGAAAACTTCTTCCCCAAAAAATATTGTATTAGGAGAATTCTCACTATCATTTATAATCAGCTACTACATTGTTCAAACAAACCAAATATTTTGCCAATACATTTTTCTAAGAATATATCCGTAACCTTACTACTCAACCACTGCATATGCAAATACTGCTGCATACGTGGGGGTAGAAAGAATAGGGCAGAGAAAGAAGAGAACATTTCTTCTCCAAAATTTCAATTTTTTTTAGTGTAATCATCAAAAAAAATCTACAAGTTCTTCTCTATCTTTAAGGTAAACTACTACAGAAAATGTAGTCATAGAAATTCTATAGAAAACTATCTTTTTGATGTTCTTTCATATATTTTAACAATAGATTTTGCTGAATACAGCTTAAAATGTGACAAAAATACTGAACTATATATCAAACCAATAAGATGTTCGACTGTACTGACCCACTCTCTAGTGACCCACTCTCTAGCACAATGATACCTTAATAGAAAAATCAAACATGTAGAAGTCCTTCACATATGAGTGACTGACATTCTGGCTCTCCCCTACTATGATAGTGGTAGCAGCTGAATACCATTTTTGACATGAAGTTTTTCCAGCTTTTGGCTTTTAACCAAGAGAATGAAGTTAGGGTTCTTCCTGCATAGCTGATATGAACCTATAGAGGGCTCTGGAACCCTAAAATGAGAAATGAGCTTCAAGTATCCTCCTAAAACTAGTTGCAGTTCAACACTTTTAAATCTATTGATCACTGTAGTAGGCGGAATAATGCCTCTTCTCCCAAAGATGTCCACACCCTAATTCCTGGAACCTGTGCAACCTGTTGCATTACATGTCAAAAGGGATTTTTCAGGGGCTTCCCTGGAGGTGCAGCAGTTAAGGATCCACCTGCCAATGCAGGGGACACGGGTTCGAGCCCTGGTCCAGGAAGATCCCACATGCCATGGAGCAACTAAGCCCGTGCATCACAGTTACTGAGCCTGCGCTCTAGAGCTCGCGTGCCACAACTACTGAAGCCTGGGCACTTAGAGCCCATGCTCCGCAACAAGAGAAGCCACCACAATGAGAAGCCTGTGCACTGCAACGAAGAGTAGCCCCCACTCACTGCAACTAGAGAAAGCCCGCGCACAGCAACAAAGACCCAACACAGCCAAAAATAAATAAATAAATAAACAAAATAAATCTATAAAAAAAGGGGGGGTTTGCAGGTATGATTAAGGTATGGACCTTAAAATAGGGAGATTATCCTAGATTATCTGGGCAGGCCCAATGCAATCACATGAGCCTTTAAATATGGAAAAGAAAGACAGAAGAGTCAGAGAGAGATGCGGTGGAAGAAGAGACAGGAGACATTTGTAATGCTGGCTTTAAAGATGGAGGGTAGAGGAATTCCCTGGTGGTCCAGTGGTTAGGACTCTGCACTTCCACTGCAGGGGGCACAGGTTTGATCCCTGGTTGGGGAAATAAGATCCCACAAGCCACGTGGCACAGCCAAAAAAAAAAAAAAAAAAAAAAACTAAAGATGGAGGGTAGAAGCCATTTAGCCAAGGAATGCTAATGGCCTCTAGAAGCTGGGAATGGCCCTTGGCTGACAGCCTCTAGGAAAGGAAGACCTCAGTTCTAAAACTACAAGGAATTAAATTCTATCAACAACCTGAATGAGCAAGGAAACCAATTCTACTGTAAAACCTCCAGAAAGGAAAACAGCCCTCCCAATACCTTGATTTTATCCTGTAAGATCCATGTCAGACTTCTGACCTACAGAACTGTAAGATAATAAATGAGTGCAACATGAGCCACCAAATTTGTGATAACTTGTAATGACAGCAATAGAAAACCAATATAATTCACTATTGCTCTAATGGCTAGTCATTAGTCCAAATCTCTTTGTTTATGGCACAGGAATACTCACTATATAATAGTGTTCAATAGAACTTTCCCAGGGTCCCTCTTTTTCCTCCAATAGTTATAAAAAAAAAATCTCCATTCTGTCAAATTAACCGAGGCTGTTATATTTTTTCTCAAATATTAGCAAAGATTCCAATGATAAGGAGAAAATCATACATAATAAATGGTTTAAAAGGGAAAAGATGGATTCTACACTACTGTAGTTACACAAAAGCTTCACGACCAGTTGTATATCACTATATATCAATCTTAAAAAGAAAGCCTGGGCTTCCCTGGTGGCGCAGTGGTTGAGGGTCTGCCTGCTGATGCAGGGGACATGGGTTCGTGCCCCGGTCTGGGAGGATCCCACATGCCGCGGAGCAGCTGGGCCCGTGGGCCGTGGCCACTGAGCCTGCGCATCCGGAGCCTGTGCTCCGCAGCGGGAGAGGCCACAACAGTGAGAGGCCCGCATACCGCAAAAAAAAAAAAAAAAAAAAAGAAAGCCTTAAAATTCTATCACATGAAATTTCTCTGGGAGGAAAAATAATTTAAAGCCAAGGAATGAAAGGAAAAGAAGCTTTTAACAGGCACTAAAATAGAGCTCAGTTTGACAGTTCAATAGTCATGTCATAGCCACTTCACTTTAATAGGTACAGTTTTTGTTCAAATCACTAAAATATCTCCAAATATATACCACACAACATTAAAGTTCACAAGTAACTTGGCTTCACATTGCAGTCAATTTTAAATAAGTGAAAAACTTGTTTGAGAGTTTGGTTAAAATCATTAAAGTACATGAAGTTGACATCTGTCAAAAAAGGTAAGTGCATTTCTATTAAGGAATTGGTATTCAGTCACAGTAAATGGTAACTGTCAAGCAAACAAATGTAAGAAATTGGTTAAGGCACAAATATAGATACTGTTCAGTTGTATGCCAACAGTTTTAATCTTTCCAACTCACAGGGGAAGAGATTAAAGTCAATGACAAGAGCTGTGAAAACCATTTCAGGGTAAAAAACGTATTTTCATAGTCTTAATGCAAAGTTCAACTTTTCATCCTAGATTTTTTTCTAGCTTCAACCTTTTACTTATTTGGTAAATAGATATTTTCATGAAAATATGAACTGATAACGTTTCTCACAGGCAATATTTCTATGCATTCTTCATTTTGAACAGGGGTTATTTTAATATAACCTCTGTTCCTAAAGCCACACCATGCCAGAGGTAAAAATAACAGAATTTATACAATACAACAACAGCAATGTCAACAAAATATAAATACTTCTCTGACCCCCTTATTTTCCTGTCCTTCCCCAGGCTCCATGGGCACTCTAGACCATTAGCCATATAAAGCTGGGGCACTGTAGAGTGTCTTATGTGTGACTTGTCCTCTTGGTTTGCTTGTGGCCCTCAACATTTTTCTTCTTTCCCGGTCAGGCTCCCTCTGAAGATATCTCTGTCACTGATGGTAAAAATAAAGGGGAAGTTCTGCCAGTGATGCTCAATGAAGACATGTTTGCTGCTGTTCTCTATTACGGGGTAGAGCTAAGTAGGACCAGAATGGGGGCATAGGAAAGGGATCACAGAGACCGTTAAGGAGCTGACTCTAATCTAAGCCTTACCCTAATGCTTCTTCAACTTTTCAATCAAAATGCCTCTAAAGACACATAAAGGAAACAAACCAAACCAAAACAAAACAAAACATACACTCTAAGGCAGTCTGCCACAGTACACATTCTTTGAAGTCTTAGAGTTTTTTTTAACAATTTATGATAATTTTACACTTTACCCCATTAAAAATCTTTGTTTCTTTTAATATAAGCTAATGTTTTCAACCACACACAATCAAGTAAATGCGATGGCCTGGGAAAATAGGAGAAATATGAGAATATAAAGGAATAAAATCATTTTGTTTTTTAGGTTTCTAAATTGTCCAACTAAGTTCCAAGGTTGTGGGGGAAGAGGTTAACTAGAAGAGCTCTATTTGTCATATATTTATCCTTTTAGGTACCATAATGATACTGGAAAGGTCTAATGGAGATAAAACTCCAGTCTCTGGTTACTATCTGCAATAAGTTTAGCCAAGTATGAAGTTAAAGGGGACAAAGTCCTCCACAAGACCACTCTCACTTTCTGCAAGTTCGGGGGTTCCCCAAACCACTTTCAGGTTCAATAATAAGATGGAAAAATACACAGAATTCAAGAAAAATTGTTATACTTGTAAATTATTACAGGGAAAGGCTACAGGTTAAAATTAGCCAAATGAACAGACACAAAGGGCAGAGTCCAGGAGGGGTCCAAATGAGAAGTTCCCAAGTGTCCTTTCCCAATCAAGTTATGAATGGCATTACCACCTCCTAGTCAATGATATGTGACAATACACACAGCATATACACAAAGGGAAGCTCACCCAAGTCTTTGATGTCCAGTTTTCATCGGAGCTCAATTGCATACTGCCCAAGAAACTGATTTTTATTCTCCAGTCCCTCTGGAGGTTGGGCTAATATCTTTAGTCATCAGTTCCTCTGGATGTCCAAACTGAGACTGTGTGGCCCAAAGCCTCTATCATAAATCACAGTGATAAATTATCTGGTAGCCATAGGCCACAGACAAACAAAGACCCTCCTATCTTTCAGGACACTTCAGGAGCCTAGAGATCACCTCCTAGTGG
This sequence comes from Orcinus orca, assembly GCF_937001465.1. Classification (NCBI taxonomy): domain Eukaryota; kingdom Metazoa; phylum Chordata; class Mammalia; order Artiodactyla; family Delphinidae; genus Orcinus; species Orcinus orca. The sequence goes on from NC_064580.1 coordinate 77,468,908, forward strand.
CTGAGGGCGAAAGTCAGACCACTTTTGGGGTAAGGTTCATTCTTTACACACCCTAACACATTTTTACCACTTAGATAAACTACTGGTACAAAACACATTTCCCAAACATTATCATATTGGGCTAGCCAAAATGTTCGCTCATTTGTTCCTTAAGATGGATCTAGTAGCAGTTAGTTGTCTTTAACTTCATTCAAAACAATTTTGTTAGATTGTATGTGACAGCTCTCATATCAACGTGCATATAAAAAAAGACTTATCAAAATTGGTAAATTTTTGTGTAGCCATTTCAATATTGAAGATGGAAGAAAAAAAGCAACATTTTCAGAATATTATGCTTTATTATTTAAAGAAAGGTAAAAAAGCAACTGAAATGCACAAAAAGATTTGTGCACTGTATGGAGAAGGTGCTGTGACTGATCAAATGTGTCAAAAGTGGTTTGCAAAGTTTTGTGCTGGAGATTTCTCACTGGACAATGCTCCACGGTTGGGTAGACCAGTTGAAGTTGACAGTGATCAAATCGAGACATTGAAAACAATCAACGTTATACCACTTGGGAGATAGCTGACATACTCAAGATATCCAAATCAAGTGTTGAAAATCATTTGCACCAACTTGGTTATTCTAATTGCTTTCATGTTTGGGTTCCACATAAGTTAAGCAAAAAAAACCTTCTTGACCGTATTTCCACATGCAATCTCTACTGAAACGTAATGAAAACGTTCCATTTTTAAAACAAATTGTGGGGCTTCCCTGGAAGCTCAGTGGTTAAGAATCTGCCTACCAATGAAGGGGACATGGGTTTGAGCCCTGGTCCAGGAAGATCCCACATGCCATGGAGCAACTAAGCCCATGTGTCACAAATACTGAACCTGCGCTCTAGAGTCCATGAGCCACAACTACTGAGCCCACATGCCATGACTACTGAAGCCTGTGTGCCTAGAGCCCATGCTCCACAACAAGAGAAGCCACTGCAATGAGAAGCCCGTGCACCACAACGAAGAGTAACCCCGCTCACCGCAACTAGAGAAAGCCTGCACAGAGCAATGAAGACCCAACACAGCCGTAAATAAATAAACAAACAAATAAAACAAATTGTGACGGGCGTTGAAAAGAGGATACTGTAAAATAATGTGGAATGGAAGAGAATGAGGGGCAATCGAAATGAACCGCCACCAACCACACCAAAGGCTGGTCTTCATCCAAAGAAGGTAATGTTGTGCATATGTTGGGATTGGAAGGGAGTCCTCTATTATGAGCTCCTTCCAGAAAACCAAATGATTAATTCAAACAGGTACTGCTCCCAATCAGACCAACTGAAAGTGGCACTTGACAAAAAGCGTCTGGAATTAGTCAACAGAAAACTCATAATCTTCCATCAGGATAATGCAAAACTGCATGTTTCTTTGATGACCAGGCAAAAACTGTTACAGCTTGGCTGGGAAGTTCTTTTTTCTTTTTTTAATTTATTTATTTATTTTTGGCTGCATTGGGTCTTCATTGCTATGTGCGGGCTTTCTGTAGTTGTGGCGAGAGGGGGTCTAATCTTTGTTGTGGTATGTGAGCTTCTCATTGTGGTGGCTTCTCTGGTGGTGGAGCACAGACTCTAGGTGTGCAGGCTTCAGCAGTTGTGGCTCATGGGCTCTAGAGCACACACTCAGTAGTTGTGGCGCTCGGGCTTAGTTGCTCCCTGGCATGTAGGATCTTCCCGGACCAGGGCTCAAACCCGTGTCCCCTGCATTGGCAGGCAGATTCTTAACCACTGTGACACCAGGGAAGCCCTTGGCTGGGAAGTTCTGATTCATCCACTGCATTCACCAGATATTGCACCTTCATATTTCCATTTATTTCAGTCTTTGCAAAATTCTCTTAATGGAAAAAAAATTCAATTCCCTGGAAGATTGTAAAAGGCACCTGGAACAGTTCTTTGCTCAAAAAGATTAAAAGTTTTGGGAAGATGGAATTATGAATTTGCCTGAAAAATGGCAGAATGTAGTAGAACAAAAGGGTGAATACGTTGTTCAATAAAGTTCATGGTGAAAATGAAAAATGTGTATTTTATTTTTACTTAAAAACCAAAGGCACTTTTTCCCAACCCAATACAATAAAAGCCCTGTAAGTAATAAATGTTCAGTCCTCCATTATCCATGATGAAAAGGGCTTCAATGTCCTTTTTATAGAAGAATCTCTATAGAGTGCTTAAAGAAAACCCTAGAACCCAAAGGAATGCATAAAATAAAACATTACACTAGAGACTTTCAAAACGCTATTCAATACAAGCCATAAAATCAGATTTTCATTATTTGCTGAAAATCCTTATATGCATGGTGGTATTGCAATTTTGATTAGTTTCTCAGGTAGTGTCCTCACCATGTTCCTTTCTAGTACTTGAAAAATATAAATTATTCATGAGAGGACAGATCCAAAGCAAATGAGGAAGGAAATAGGGAAACAATAATAAGCCACTGTGTTTATAGAAGCTTCAGACAACAGTGTAGCAGAAGGAGATATTGGCTTTGGGGATCATCATTTGATTCTGTCTGCATCACTGTTCTGTAAAGGTCTGTGTGAGTATGAAGCTGAGATAATGCCCCTGTGATTAGGTCTTTTCCTTTTTAAATGTATTTTTTTCCTCTATGAATAAGCCTTGAATTGTATATAAAAATGCCAGAATTTAAAATGATATTCATGCTTTCTTATACTCCTCCCTGCTCAACAGTCCTTAAATATTATTTACATGCTGAGAAAAAATAGGGAAGCGCTAAGTGATCTGATCCATAGATAACTGCTGGGCTATCCTTATTTATTATGCTAATTTTGTAGTCTCATTTTGGGTAGACTGGTGGCAGTTATCCAACCTAGGCCTGAAAAGAAGTAGTTAACAGAATCCAAAGAGCCATGTGTAAAGTGCCCCCTGACAGGAGCTGTGACCTTTTGCCTAGGACCACAACCAACCCACAAGTACCTGCCAGAAGCAGCTAGAGGAATAAATATTTTTCCCATTCTCTGGATAGCCAACTGTGCCTCCTAATGACTGAACCCAGCTAGAAAGAAGACTGCAAGGGAGTTGGGTTTTGCTGTCCAAATAGATAGCCTTGGGGGACGTAGAACAATGTAGAGAAAAGTAGAGAGTGGAGACAGAGGGGCAAACACATAGGTCTGAGAACTAAGCCCTGGAACAGTCCAACGCTTAGAAGTCTAATAAAACTGGGATGGACAAGCAAAGGAGACTGAGAAGGAATAGCCAATGGGTAGCAAGAAAACCAAGAGAGTGTGATATCCTTGAGCCAAATAAAGGTGTTTTAAATTGTAGGGGAGTGACATTTTCAACTGTATCACATACTGATAGGTCAAAAATATGAGGACTGAAAATTGGCTTCTGGATTTGGCAAGGTAGATGACACAAGCAACTTTGAAAAGAGGAGTGTGGAAATAAAGACCATGCAAATGAGAACAGAGGCTATTTATTCAGAGCTTTCAATAGCAAGGCAATCAGCCACCATCACCTGTACTTGGCAGATATTAAAAAGCTTGCAGAAGAGTTGGAAAGCTTTACAGTGAAAAGAAAAAGAGAGAGAGAGAGAGAGAGGCTTCAGTATTGCTTTGATTGGACATTGTGAGCATGGGGAAGCTAGAGATGGGTTAGCTAGAATGCAGACATCCTATGTGATTGGTTTGAGGATCGTATTTGGCTTTCTCTGGTTGGTCTGAGTTGGAAGCGGGGACAGAAGTTAAGAAAGCTGGTAATCTTTGACCAAGTCCTAACCCATTTGAGCCAATTGCCACAAAAGTTCTGGTTTGGCTTTCTGGACTGGCCACAGAGGTTGTAGGTCAGAGTTCCATTGTCATATATGATCTGACCATTGTCCATTTGTATAATGTCACTTGGGAGTTTCAGTGGAGTAGTGTGGGCAAAAGAGTATTTTCAGTGGTGTACCAGTAAGGGTAAAGTTGGGAAACAGAAATTATTCTAATTATTTCAAACAAAGAATTTAATATAGGTGATCGGTGACAGATGAGCTGAGAAAACTAATGGGGGACAGTAAAGCAACCCAGAGATTAGCAACCAGAGGCAGGTATTCCCACCCTTAGAACTGAAGGAGTAATAGAAGGCAGTGATGTTACCAGAGCCCAGAAGCCAGTCAGGTTCAGCAGGGGTTAAAACCACTACAGGAGCCACCTAGGGGGCAAAGAAGGAAGTGTTGTGTGGTGGGACCTAGAGCCATGGGGGAGACACATAGCTAGAGGACACTGATACTGGAGAAGCTGCTTAAGAAAAGGAAAAGTGGAGGGAAATATATAGCTTCTCCTATCCTCTCACCCTCCCAGTAGTGTCTCTCACTGGCTAATCCCAATGAGAAGCAAGCTGACAGGGAGCCTGAGTAATGCAGCTTAGGTGTCAGTCCCCTTGCAGTTTACATCAGAGTGGGGAAAAAGTGAAAAATGAGAGTACAAAAAGGCATATTACTGACCAAAATGGGTTCAAGAGAAAATGGGGCACTTCTGAAAATGAAGAGTTGATTTACTATGACTAATCTTCCTGCTGTGAGCAACTAAAACTGCTAGATGAATTTTTTTTTAATATTTAAATAATTAAAATACTATCAACAAGGAAGGAAACTGCCAGATGTGAAGGAGAGCTGGAGTTTAGCGATAAAAGCAGAGTACAAGCAAAACAAAGGTGCTTTTGCTCAGGGAATTTATCAAAACAGGAAAATGTACAAGGCCTTGAGGGCAAGGTGGACAAGAGTCAAGGCTCAAAGTCACCCAGAGCCTGTTGAAGGACATCTGGTCTGATTCCAGTTTTTCATTATAAACAAATGGTTATACAACTTTATAAATATACTAAAAAAATAACGGGTGAACTTAATAGTAGGTAAATTATATCCCATAAAGCTGTTAGAAAAATAATGAGAGTGAGAAAAAAGATATTTTCTGATGAAAAGCTGAGAAAATATGCCACTAGATGCTCAGGAAAGGATATCCTAAAGCATGCATTCCAAAGCAGAAGGAGAGTGATCCAAGATGGAAAGTCTAGGCAAATAAAATGGTAAATATGTAGGTAAATCTTAACAGATATTGACTCTATAAAACAGTAGCATCAATAATCATGATGCCTTTTGAAGAAATAAATAAGTAAATAAATGAATGAATGAATAAATCAGATAGAATTAAAATTCATGGCAAAAAAAGAAATGAACAAAGGATGGTGAAGAATCCAGAGATCAGCAACAGTTGGCATCTGTTGCTATCAATAGATCTGTAAATACAGAGAAGGAAATAGTGTTGCCAGGGCCCAAGGAGAGTTAAACTTGGAAGAAGCTTCCCAGTGAGTGTTGTGGTCACTGGGAGATACAACTTCTGCCAAAAACTTAGCACTAAAACAGGAAAGGTACAGGACAGAAGGAACAATAAATCTTTGTTTGAATTGCAAGCTCTTGCTTATGCCTCCCATTAGACAAACCCAAAGGAATAGGAACATCAAAAGACACAGAAAAAATAATGAAAAGGCAAGCCAGAGTAGAAAAAGAAATTTCCAACAGCTTTAACCAGCAAAAAACTAATATCCTGAATATATAAAAAAAACTTTTAAATAACAGTAGGAAAAAGGTAGACAATCCAATAGAAAAAAATTGACACACAAGTTGAGTAAACACTTCACAGAAAAGAAAATCCCAAATAGAAATTATTTACACATGAAAGTGTGCTCAATTTTATAAGTAATCTCTGAACCATGAAATATCAATAATATTAAATCCCTACAAGATTGGCAAAAATAAAAATCCTAGGAATATCAAAGGTAGCAAAAATATAGAGCCATAGGAATTTTCATGCACTGCTAGTGAAAATGTAAGTTTAGAAAATAACTGAAAAATTTTCGGCAATGTCTAGTGAACTTGACCATATACATACTCTAATCCAGCAATTTCACTACCAGGTATTTACCCTCAAACTTATGTACACATGCATCTAGATAAATGCACAAGAATGTGCACTGCAGCACTGTCCCTAATATCTCCCAAATGGAAATAATACAAATATCTATCAAGAGTAGCACAGGTAAATAAACTGTTGAATATCCAATTAATGGAATATTCTACAGCTTTATAACATTGCAAACGAATAAACTACATCTACACATAATAGCACAAATGAAACTTATAAATACTGACTTGACAGAAGCAAGTCACAAAGTAATATAGGATATAATTCCATTCAAATTTCTAAAAGTACTGGTCAAACTAAATAATGGTATAGTGTTTAGCAATACATAGATAAGTGGTAATGTGTTAAAAAGAAACATGGAAATGATTATCAGACAGGGTTGTGGATAGTTCATCCAGAGTAACAGGAGGGAAGGTAGAGAGTACACTGGAATAGTTGCAGAGAAGTCCACAGTAGTGACTGTGGCAGTGAGGAAACATAAACTCTAGAGACAAAATGCATGGTATAAACCCCAGCTGTTTGACCTTTGGAAAATTTTGATTTCTCCGTACCTCTCAAACTCCTCAGCTGTAAAATAGAGCAAATAAAAGTAGAAATCTAACAGAAAGCACCCAGAAAATGTTGAGCACATAGGAAACACTCAATAAATGGTAGTTATTATAAGTATTACTGACTTTCAAGTTTTCCATTTATTCAATATTTATTAAACACCTACTATATGCAAGAAATTCTGTAAGGATTACAATACAGAGGAGATGGCCATCTAGACAATAAATTTATTGAGAACTTATTATGTGACACCACATTCTAAATGCTTTACAAAAATGAAATGGACTGCAACTGAATGTAGAGTTTGGTATAATGACCAAGACATTAATTTCTCATCAAATGTTCAATTTAATCCAGTTAATGCAAGTGAACAAATGTACTTTCATTATTTTTATTTGTTTTAAGATCTATCATGCACTGTGTCATCAATTATTAACAAATCTCTAGACATGGCCAGAATCCAAGATCTTACAATATTCAGTCTTTCCAATTAAGCATCAATTTCTCATGTATTCATTCAATATTCATTGACATACATTATATGTAAATTCCTGGGGTTGACACAAAGATGTAGGTCATTCCTTCTCAAAAATGACCTCAGTCCAATGGGAAAACAAACCTTTAAAAAGTAGACTATACAATCTAATGTGGTAAATATGTGAAGAGAGTTTAGAAGAGGTTACTATAGGAGCATTTAGGAGGAGTGATTATTCAGTACCCTGAGAGGTCAGGCAAGGGTTTTCTGGAAAATGTGATATGTGAACTAAATTTTAGGAGACATGTAGAATGTAAACAGATGAAAGTAATGAGGTGGGGCACAAGGATACTAAGGGCAGTAGGGCAGTATAAGAATCATGTGGAAAGATTATGTGGAGCAGCATGGCATGTTCTAGAATTTAAAATGATATGGAAAGACTAGACATTACGATGCAGTGAGTTGAGTGGTGAGTAGTGAAGTAGTTGGGGAGGTAAGATGAGGACAGATCATGAAAATCCTTGTATGCTAAACTATTTGGCTTTTATTTCAGAGGTGATGAGGAACCACTGAACTGAAAGATTTTGTGCACAAAAGGAAACTCTTCCTTAAAAACCTCTAACCATTTGTATCTGAAATCCCCTTTATACCCAGTCTAAGCCCCTGCTTTTACAAAAGAAGAACAGAGCCTGGATCTGGCTTATTTAAGAAGAAATTGGCCCCAATGGGTATGCTATACTGTGGCTCAAGTGTTTAGCTCTTCTACAAACTCACACCCATTGCTGCTATAATGACAAGTTGTGAGCAGTCAGCAAGCAGGGTGGAGCAGCAGCCATTTGGAGCCTTGTGGAGTGTCAATGTGCCTAAAAGTGTGTGGCGGTGGGGTTGAGGAGGGGGTTTGAAGAGGGAGGATCCAGTCTGCTTTTACTGTGGTGTCCAGGGAAAAGAAATCTCACTTGTCCTCCAGGTATATCTCGCAAGTCTGGTTTGCCCCAATGTCTCTTCTTGCCTCTGTGACAAAATGTGGATAAGACCAAAGGACTTACAAAAAAGGAAGTGCCTGAATTGATTTCCCCAGACCTAGAACAAGTGAAACAGACCTGTACTTAGAAACATTCTTACTTACCTTCCAGATCCTTAAGGCCATGGGAGGTATCTGTGATAATAGGATATTTTTAACTCTTTTGAAACAGTCTTCCCCACCTTGTGCCTACCAATAAAAAGTAAGCTTGGATGTTCAACTCTCAAACATATTTCAAAAACTGAATTGCATAGGAAAGAAGGGACTGCCTTTTAAAGTAGAAGACACACTGAACTGGAAGGAGCCAGGATATCTTCCTGTGACAATGAACCAAGAATTATAAAGAGTAACTAAAACAGATGAGAAGTTCACTAGCCTGAACCAAAGGAGTGTAGATGCCAAAGGGCTATGTCTGTAACTTGCACTGAAGGTATTATATTTGTCTTTCTATTTGATGTGAGCAAATATGTATGTGCTACGGGAGTCATGCTGAGGAGTAAGTGAAGGAGGCTGAGGAACACCTCTCTCTAGACTCCATCTTAATCAGAGAGAATAAAGATATTGTTAGATCAGCTCTATAAATACTGTGAAAGGAATCCAAAAATGTAGTTCTTCAACAATGAGGAAGGGAATCAGAACCTAATTCAAACAGCTAGGTACAGAAGAATGACATATTAAAGAGAAAAGGGAAACAAAACCTGTGCTCTTAGAGACACATAGTTAAGTATAAAGTTGCTCACAGACGGGCTATTTCCAAACGGTCTAGGGCAGAGCAGCATCCTTTGATATATAGACAATTGTGAGGAGATTAAAAGGGATTCAAAAATAAAAGTAAGGTAGACTGTCTATGAACTTGACACAAGAAGATGGAGAGAAATAAAAATGAAGAAGGAAACTGCTACTCTGGACATAATTCTGACAACAAAAATTGAGCAGTGATTTGAAAGTGAGATTTCATAAGTCTGAATTTGTTTAGATTATTTTTCATGATTTATTTCCCTCCTCATCCATTACCTCACCAACATTTAAGCATTTTTTGTCAAACTAATGAAAAGATATGCACCAGTAATAATCATTAAAAATTATGAATGAATTTGTTTAAGGTTTTTCTTATGCAAAGTATTTTCAGACTCATAATTATCTGCAAGTTTTTCTCTGCCTCCTGCTTTGGTTACAGAACAAAACCATTGCTTTCTGTGCGCTACTGCAGAGCAAATAAATTTGAATAAGAACTCTGCACTCTGCCCATTGGAAAAATATTTAAATAACATTATTTCAATAAGGCAGCATCAAGGACACTTTGTGTAGCAGAGGACATATATTCATCACGGTGTCTTCAAAACTAGCAATCGTCCCTCTAAGAATATTTCAATGAAGAGGTAAATTCCAGAGATTAGAATACTGTTTGCATCTTCTTCATCTCTCAACCGTTAGCTCTGATTCCTTTTAGTGAAGAATCAAACTTTGTGAATCATACTCCCTGAATACATATACAGTAAGTCCCCTGCATATGAATGAGTTCTGTTCCAAGAGCGCATTGGTAAGTCCAATTGGCTATATAGCACTTACTAGGTTTAAAATACTTTTCACACAAATAATACATAAAAAACAAACAAAAACAAAAAATAAAATATTTTTAATCTTACAGTACAGTACCTTGAAAAGTACAGTAGTACATTACAAAAGCTAGCATACAGGGGCTGGCATCAAGTGAACAGGCAAGAAGACTTACTGAATGGAGGAGGGAGAGGAGGTGGGAGATGGTAGAGCTGAAAGATCATCAGCAATAGGAGACGGAGGGCAAGCTACAATTTCACTCACGCCTGACGTTGATGACACAGGTTCTGGCTCCTTGCTGGATTCAATTCTATCTACCCTCTTGAAAAAATGATCCAGTGATGTCTGGGTAGTAGCCTTTTTTTTTTTTCTTGTCACAGATGACATGGTAGGATTGGACTGCATTCTGAACGGCTGCTGCAACCTTCGTGTATCGTTCTACGTTCGGGTCCTGTGCCTCAAAAACTAACAGTGCCCCCTCAAATAAAGAAAATCCCCTTGCCATTTCCTGCATCGTGATCTCTTCAGTTCTTCAATTACTTCTTCTTCCTCTTGTCTCTCTTCATCCTTTCTCTGGGCCTCCAATTCCATCAGGTCTTCATTAGTAAGCTCCTCGTGTTGCACAAAAGGAGTTCAGTGAAGTCATCCTCTTGTAGATCTAGCTCCAGCTTCTCACTGAGGGTCACTAAGTTGCTGAAGACCTCTTTGGATTCCTCATTCACCTTCTCAAATCCATGAAAATTGTGAACAAACTGCGGGCAAAGGTTCTTCCAAACCCCATTCGTGGTGATGGCTGTAACCTCACGCCAAGCAAAGTCAATGTTTTTTTATGGTCTTGTAGATGTTATAGTCCTTCCAAAATTATCGCAAAGTCGTTCCTGATTCATCACTTGCCTTTACTGCCTGACAAAAAATGTGACATAAATGATATTTCTTGAAAGTTGCTATAACTTCCTGGTCCATAGTTTGGATGAGTGACGTAGTAACCAGTGGCAGATGCACTACTTTGACATTGGGATGAAAGTTGTCCATGAATTGGGGATGGCCTGGAGCACTGTTGAGCAGCAAAAGAATGTTGAATGGGATGTCCTTCTCCAAGCAATATTTCTCTACCTCTGGGATAAAGTGGTGGAAAAACCAGTCCTGGAAAATGGCCTGTGTAACCCAGGCTTTGGGGTTACTCTTCCACACAACAGGAAGAAAACCCTTGGCTACATTTTTAAGGGCTCTTGGGTTCTCTGAAGGATAAACTAAGAGAGGCTTCAGCTTCATATTGCCAGAAGCATTGCCACTAAACAACAGAGTTAGCCTATCCTTTGCTGCTTTATAGCCTGGCATCAACTTTTCCTCCTGACTGATGTAACTTTGGTCTAGTATCCTCTTCCAGTACAGTTCTGTCTCATCCACATTAAAAATGTGCTTGGGTAAATATGTGCCTTCATCAATAATTTATTGAAGGGTTTCAGGAAATTTCAGGGCAGCTACTGTATCTGCACTCTCTGCCTTGCCACTTTTACATTGCAAATGTTGGCTCTACACTTGCACCTATGAAACCAGCCATGGTTGGCATTAAAAGATGCGCCCTCTAATTCTTTGCCATGTTTCTTCTTCAAATCTTCATAAAAGATTTTAGCTTTCTCTTGAATCAGCATTAAGCAGGACTCAACCCTGTTGCTGGTCCTGCATCCACACACTAAGTTTCTCCATCTCCTCCAACACTTTTCCACACTTCTTTGATATTACTGTTGACATCATTGGCACAACAGACTTTACATGTTCCACGATCTTGTCCTTGTTCTTTAGAATTGTGCCGGACAAGTAATGTCTACCATCTTTTCGCCTCTCTCCACTCTCTTGATTATTTTCAGTATTGTTTCCATTGTTAACGTTTGGCGCTTCTTAGCAGTACCATCTATGTCACCACTGATTTTATGCTTGCTTCCGGACATCCTGGATTTGAAATAAAGATACTGTACTACTGTACTCTATACAGTGCTGTACAGTAAAGTACAGAAAAGCACAACCAATTGTAGAGGATGCATGCACATGAAATGTACGCCAGACACATAAACTAACTCTAGTGATTGGACATGCAAACACACGTTCACATTTTTGAAAGTTTGCAACTTGAAGGTTCGTATGTTGGAGACTTACTATAACAGGCTGGTGAACTCTCATTGTCTCTATATCCCCCTTCCCCTGAGAGTTCCTTACAAACTTCTTCTGGTGGCCTCTAGGTTTACACTCATTAAAGTTGTGATGATTTGCCTGAAGGTTCTGAAACTGAAGTTACAGGGTGAGGATCAAAGAGGATTGACAGAGTACACCAGTCACTATCACATATTTGCTAAAATAACATCAGTAATTGCAACACTAGCTGAGCAGCAGTGATGGAATCTATCTCCCCACTGTGGCAGTGGAGTTTTGAGGATGCCACCCCTATGGTAACAAATTTGGATATCTTACTAACAAAATGTAACCAAGACAAGAAGCAGTGGTCATGAGGGAGCCAGGGAATTTGGAGTAACTTTCTTACTGTTATTATTTACTACTCTTTTCTGTTAGGTGTAAATCAGGGTGTGTGTTGGAAGAGTGTGGGCAGCAAGAGGCTACCATTTTTGAGCTTTGTACCAGTTAAACTAAGATTCTTTCTATGCATTTTCTCATTCATTGAATCCCATGTATATTCTCTATCTTCAGTTGGAGGTAATTATAAGGGTCACCAATAGCTCTGGATCACCTCTGATTAACAATATTAAGATAAACACAATATTAAGATGCACATACCATCATTGTATTTTATTAACATTGGTACTTGTATATCATACCTCTACATACACAGAAATATATTATAGTATCAATATTATCTCAACATCATGCTTATCTTACCTATATATTATAAATAAAGTCAGCTTGGCTTTTGGGTGCCTGAATACCTTGCTTTTAGTTCTTGTCAGCCCTCTGGCTCAGAGGCTAGATTGTTTAATGTATGAAGTATTGGCTGGAGAAGTGGTTTTAAATATTCCACAAGCTCTTTGATATCCTTCCCTTTAAGAGATGGAGCCTAATTCCCCTCCCATCAGTGTGTGAAGACTTAGAAACTTGCTGCAAATGAATAGAATAAGATAGAAAAGACAGTGTGTGACTTCAGAGACTAGGTCAAAAAAAATGTTGTGACTTCCTCCTCTCTTGTATCACTTGATCTGGGCTAAGCCAGCTGCTATGTCATGAGAAGAGGTCCATGTGGGAAAGAACTGAGTCCTTTAACAACCACATGAGTGAGCCATTTAGAAGCTGATCCTCCTGCCCCAGTCAAGTCTTCAAATGATTGCAGCTCAGGTTGAATTGTGAATGAAACCTCATAAGAGACTCTTAGCAAGAACCACCCAGTTCAGCCACTCCTGGACTCCTAACCCACAGGAACTGTATGACATAATAAACCTTTGATGTTTTAAGCTCCTAGGTACTGGGGCCAATTGCTATACAGCAGTATATAACAAACACAACTGGGATTCTGTTCTCTTTTTTTTTTTTGGAGGGGTTTTTTTTTTTTGGCTGCACTGCACCACTTGCAGGATCTTATTTCCCCAACCAGGGATTGAACCCATGCCCCTGGCAGTGAAAGCACGGAGTCCTAATGACTTGATCACCAGGGAATTCCCTGGGATTCTGTCCTAAACAAGATGGACAACTCAGAACGAAAACACTAACACAGACCTGACTACAAGGATCCCTATTTCTGGTTATTCCACCTTATTTACCAGATTGGATTTCTTTCAATATCAATTCTGGTCTGATCAAGTTCAAATTCTCCAGATTTTTGGCACTGATTAGGAACATTGGTCACTTACAGGTGGGCAGACTAATTAATCTGTCTAATTCTAGCCTATTTATGCTTAGGCTTATTCCTCCTTCTCCCCCATGCCTTGAATTCAAGTCAATATGGGTCATGACACTACCTATTTTGCTTATATTTTCATTCTGCAACAAATATTAATGGCAACTTGTTATATTTCAACCACTCTGCTAATCACTAAGAATATAAAAGTAAGAGCCAATACCTACATTCATAGAGTTCATAGTCTGTGACACAGATTGTTACATCCTTTTCTTCTGATTTCCCTTTCTTCCTTCAGTAATAGAACCCCATGTTTTTTTCTGGGCTCTTTCTAATGAGATGTGAGAGGAAGTAATTTTGCCACTTTCGGATCATGTCCCTCCAGAGACAACATGTGCCCTTCACTCCCTTACCCTCTTATTGCTGGCTGGAATGCATTAATGACAGAAAGATTGGATTAGACATTTTAGAATGTAAGGTGGAAGCCTTGGGTGGAGAATAATGACAAAGATTCTTTCCCTGACCAAGGCTTCTCTGAGCTCTATTTCAACTAGTTCTCAACTTTTAGACTTCTGGGTTCATCTCTGCATTGTCTAATTTTAGCAAGAATACTAAGTTAAGTTTAGACAGAATCCCTTATCTTCAATATCTGATCACTCTTGATATCTAATTGGGATTCCTAACCTCACAATCCTCCTGATAATGTCTGATCCCGCTTGCCTGCCTTCAGCAAGAATTCTGTTAGGTCAGTTTAGCTAGACTCTCCCTTACCACTCCCTTACCCCTAATGTTTCCTCTTACTAATTTTCCATCCACTGACCCCCACCCTGCTCCTTGGCTGTAAATTTTTACTTGCCCATGTTATATTCAGAATTGACCCCAATCTTTCTCCCTCACTGCAAGACCTCATTGCAGTAGTCCCTTTATCTATTCTGATAGCAACCACTTGAATAAAGTTTTCTTGAATATCTTTAACAAGTTTCAAGAATATTTTTTTCTTTAAAAATGACAAAGCAACAAGTTAGAATGAAGACACTGTATCAGTTCTGGACTGCTTATGTTTCCACTGGTACAGGATAAATAAATAAACTTCTGTCTTGTTTAAGGTATCTAATAAATGCATAGTCTGATGAGACTGACATGCAGACAAGTAAGTTTAACACAGTATTCTATACAGAGGTAAGTGTAAACTCTTATGAGAGTACAGCAGAGGGAGCAAATGACTCTGCTTGCTGGAGTAGGGGTCAAACACCAAGGAGTCTCCTTGGATTTTAAGGCTGATATCTCAGTTTGTCCTGAGCTTCATGAACTTGATTACTCCAGCATTCGAGTAACCCAGACTACCACTTCCAAAGTTTTCATCCTCTCAATTCATGCTCACCTACTCCTTGACTTCTTTTTAAAATACAACTGATGATTTTTGAAGACTTATATCATTCTCTTCAAACCATTCTTACATAGGAATTATGGGAAAATTTAAACAATAGACACAATCAAATTTCTGTCACTCATGCAATATCAATACACAGCAAATTCATGTGACTAGCTTCTTTAATATAGCATCAAAATCCTTATGGTATTTCTGGAGGGTTTGGGTGGACAAAATGGATGAAGGTATTTCTAATTGGTTAGGGTAAAAAGTTGGCTTACATTGTTAATATTATTACTCTGAGTTTATGAGGGAATTATTAGAGTCAACATGTTGACATTTTCTCCGGGTGGCATTACTATATAATGGAGTAAAATTCACATAAAATAACCATGTTTAGCTTTAAACACAGTAACATTTTTGTGTGTATGGAAAATATCTAATTGTCAAACCAAGCACAAAAATCTTACTGAAAAAGAAATATTTTAGAGATTAAAGTCCTCATATTCTCTCCTATTAGTCTTTTTTATTTTTCTTAGTTATTAGATAAGATTAACAGATATATGCTAAGGTGTCAGTGGGGAATGAGCCTTTATATGTTATTTCTTCTGAAGATTTTTAACAGATAAGTGTGGCTCTATTTGACCAACTGGATAAATTGTACAAATCCATTATTATGCTAGTTGTAACTTTTTACAAAACTAAATCAATTAATGGGGAGAGGGGGAAGATGGCGGAAGAGTAAGACGTGGAGATCACCTTCCTCCCCACAGATACATCAGACATCATCTACACGTGGAACAATTCCTACAGAACACCCACTGAACGCTGGCAGAAGATAGACCTCCAAAAAGGCAAGAAACTCCCCATGTACCTGGGTAGGGCAAAATAAAAAAGAATAAACAGAGAAAAAAGAATAGGGACAGACCTGCACCAGTGGGAGGGAGCCATGAAGGGGGAAAGGTTTCCAAGCACTAGGAAGCCCCGTCATGGGCGGAGACTGCAGGTGGCGGAGGGGGAGCTTCAGAGCCACAGAGGAGAGCGCAGCCACGGGTGCGGAGGGCAAAGCGGAGACATTCCCACAGAGAGGATCCGTGCTGACCAGCACTCACCAGTCAGAGAGGCTTTTCTGCTCACCCGCCCGGGTGGGAGGGAGGTGGGAGCTGAGGCTCGGGCTTCGGTCGGATCATAGGGAGAGCACTGGCTGCATGAACACAGCCTGAAGGGGGCTAGTGCACCACAGGTAGCAGGGAGGGAGTCCAGGGAAAAGTCTGGAGCTGCTGAAGAGGCAAGAGACTTTTTCTTCCCTCTTTGTTTCCTGGTATGCGAGGACAGGGGATTAAGAGCGCTGCTTAAAGGAGCTCCAGAGACGGCATGAGCCACGGCTATCAGCGCAGACCTGAGAGATGGGCATGAGACGATAAGGCTGCTGCTGCCACCAGCAAGAAGCATGTGTGCAAGCACAGGTCACTATACACACCTCCCTTCCCGGGAGCCTGTGCAGCCCGCCACTGCCAGGGTCCCATGATCCAGGGACAACTTCCCCGGGAGAACACACGGAGTGCCTCAGGCTGTTGCAACGTCATGCTGGCCTTTGCCGTCGCAGGCTCACCCCACAGTCCGTGCCCTTCCCTCCCCCCAGCCTGAGTGAGCCAGAGCCCCAGAATCAGCTGCTCCTTTAACCCCATCCTGTCTGAGCGAAGAACAGACGCCCTCCAGCGACCTACACGCAGAGGCAGGGCCAAATCCTAATCTGAACCCTGGGAGATGTGCGAACAAAGAAAAGAAAGGGAAATTTCTCCCAGCAGCCTCAGGAGCAGCAGATTAAATCTCCACAATCAACTTGATGTACCCTGCATTGGTGGAATACCTGAATAGACAATGAATCATCCCAAATTGAGGAGGTGAACTTTGAGATAAAGATATATTACTTTTTCCCCTTTTCCTCTTTTTGTGAGTGTATATGTGTATGCTTCTGTGTGAAATTTTGTCTGTATGGCTTTGCTTTCACCATTTGTCCTAGGGTTCTGTCCGTCCATATTTTGTTTTGTTTTTGTTTTGTTTTGTTTTTTTACATACTTTTTTCTTAATAATAATTTTTATTTTAATAACTTTAGTTTATCTTACTTTAATTTATTTTATTTTATCATCTTTCTTTCTTTCTTTCTTTCTTTCTTTCTTTCTTTCTTTCTTTCTTTCTTTCTTTCTTTCTTTCTTTTCTTTTTCTACCTTTCATTCTGAGCCATGTGGATTAAAGGCTCTTGGTGCTCCAGCCAGGAGTCACTGCTGTGTCTCTGAGGTGGAAAAGCCAACTTCAGGACACTGGTCCACAAGAGACCTCCCAGCTCAATGTAATATCAAATGGCAAAAATCTCTCAGAGATCTCCATATCAACGCCAACACCCAGCTTCACTCAATGATGAGTAAGCTACAGTGCTTGAGACCCTATGCCAAACAACTAGCAAGACAGGAACACAAACCCACCCATTAGAACAGAGGCTGCCTAAAATCACATTAAGGCCACAGACACCCCAAAACACACCACCAGACGTGGACCAGCCCACAAGAAAGACAAGATCCAGCCTCATCCACCAGAACACAGGCACTAGTCCCCTCCACCAGGAAGTCTACACAACCCACTGAAGCAACTTTAGCCACAGGGGACAAACACCAAAAACAATGAGAACTACAAACCTGCAGCCTGCAAAAAGGAGACCCCAAACATAGTAAAATAAGAAAATGAGAAGACAGAAAAACACACAGCAGATGAAGGAGCAAGATAAAAACTCACCAGACCTAACAGATGAAGAGGACATAGGCAGTCTACCTGAAAAAGAGTTCAGAATAATGATAGTAAAAATGATCCAAAATCTTGGAAATAGAATAGAGAAAATGCAAGAAACATTTAACAAGAACCTAGAAGAACTAAAGGTAAAACAAGCAACGGTGAACAACACAATAAATGAAATTAAAAATACTCTAGAAGGGATCAAGAGCAGAATAACTGAAGCAGAAGAACGGATAAGAGACCTGGAAGATAAAATAGTGTAAATAACTACTGCAGAGCAGAATAAAGAAAAAAGAATGAAAAGAACTGAGGACAGTCTCAGAAAATTCTGGGACAACTTAAAACTGATCAACATTCGAATTATATGGGTCCCAGAAGAAGAAAAGAAAAAGAAATGGACTGAGAAAATATTTGAAGAGATTATAGTTGAAAACTTCCCTAATATGGGAAAGGAAATAGTTAATCAAGTCCAGGGAGAACAGAGTCCCATACAGGATAAATCCAAGAAGAAACACGCCAAGTGACATATTAATCAAACTGTCAAAAATTAAATACAAACAAAACATATTAAAAGCAGCAGGGAAAAACAACAAATAACACATAAGGGAATCCCCATAAGGTTAACAGCGGATCTTTCAGCAGAAACTCTGAAAGCCAGAAGGCAGTGGAAGGACATATTTATAGTGATGAAGGAGAAAAACCTACAACTAAGATTACTCTACCCAGCAAGGATCTCATTAGATATGATGGAGAAATTAAAGCCTTTAGAGACAAGCAAAAGCTGAGAGAGTTCAGCACCACCAAACCAGCTTTGCAACAAATTCTAAAGGAACTTCTCTAGGCAAGAAAAAGAGGAGAAGGAAAAGACCTACAATAACAAACCCAAAAAATTAAGAAAATGGGAATAGGAACATACATATTGATAACTAACTTAAAGGTTAATAGATTAAATGGTCCCACAACAAGACACAGACTGGCTGAATGGATACAGAAACACGACCCATATATATGCTGTCTACATGAGACAAACTTCAGACCTAGGGACTTTTACAGACAGAAAGTGAGGGGATGGAAAAAGATATTCCATGCAAATGGAAACTAAAAGAAAGCTGGTGTAGCAATTCTCATATCTGACAAAATAAACTTTAAAATAAAGACTATTAGAAGAGACAAAAAGGACACTATGTAATGATCAAGGGATCGATCCAAGAAGAAGATATAACAATTGTAAATATTTAAGCCCCCAACATAGGAGCACATCAATACATAAGGCAAATACTAACAGGCATAAAAGGGGAAATCGACAGTAACACATTCATATTAGGGGACCTTAACACCCCACTGTCACCAATGAACAGATCATCCAAAATGAAAATAAATAAGGAAACACTAGCTTTAAATGATACATTAAACAAGATGGGCTTAATTGATATTTATAGGACATTCCAAACAAAAACAACAGAATACACATTTTTCGCAAGGGCTCATGGAATATTCTCCAGGATACATCATACCTTGGGTCACAAATCAAGCCTTGGTAAATTTAAGAAAATAGAAATCATATCAAGTATCTTTTCCGACCACAATGCTATGAGACTAGATATCAATTACAGGAAAATATCTGTAAAAAATACAAACACATGGAGGCTAAACAATACACTACTTAATAACGAAGTGATCACTGAAAAAATCAAAGAGGAAATAAAAAACTACCTAGCAACAAATGACAATTGAGACACGATGACACAAAACCTATGGGATGCAGGAAAGGCAGTTCTAAGAAGGAAGTTTATAGCAATACAATCCTATCTTAAGAAACAGGAAACATCTCAAATAAACAACCTAACCTTGCACCTAAAGCAATTAGAGAAAGAAGAACAAAAAACCCCAAAGTCAGCAGAAGGAAAGAAATCATAAAGAAAAGTTCAGAAATAAATGAAAAAGAAATGAAGGAAACAATAGCAAAGATCAATAAACTAAAAGCTGGTTCATTGAGAAGAAAAACAATGTTGATAAACCATTAGCCAGAGTCATCAAGGAAAAAAGGGAGAAGACGCAAATTAATAGAATTAGAAATGAAAATGGAGAAGTAACAACTGACACTGCAGAAATACAAAAGATGATGAGAGATGACTAC
Source organism: Orcinus orca (assembly GCF_937001465.1). Lineage (NCBI taxonomy): Eukaryota > Metazoa > Chordata > Mammalia > Artiodactyla > Delphinidae > Orcinus > Orcinus orca. The sequence continues at coordinate 77,488,586 of NC_064580.1, forward strand.
AAGCAACTCAATGCCAACAAAATGGACAACCTGGAAGAAGTGGACAAATTCTTAGAAATGCACAACCTGCCAAGACTGAACCAGGAAGAAATACAAAATATGAACAGACTAATCACAAGCACTTAAATTGAGACTGTGATTAAAAATCTTCCAACAAACAAAAGCCCAGGACCAGATGGCTTCACAGGAGAATTCCATCAAACATTTAGATAACAGCTAACACCTATCGTTCTCAAACTCTTCCAAAATATAGCAGAGGGAGGAACACTCCCAAACTCATTATACAAGGCCACCATCACCCTGATACCAAAAACAGACAAAGATGTCACAAAGAAAGAAGACTACAGGCCAATATCACTGATGAACGTAGATGCAAATATCCTCAACAAAATACTAACAAACAGAATCCAAAAGCACATTAAAAGGATCATACACCATGAGCTAGTGGGGTTTATTCCAGGAATGCCAGGATTCTTCAATTTACGCAAATCAATCAACGTGATACACCGTATTAACAAACTGAAGGAGAAAAAAACATATGATCATCTCAAGAGATGCAGAGAAAGGTTTCCACAAAATTCAACACCAATTTAGGATAAAAACCCTGCAGAAAGTAGGCACAGAGGGAACTTTCCTCAACATAATAAAGGCCATATATGATATGACAAACCCACAGCCAACATCGTCCTCAATGGTGAAAAACTGAAACCATTTCCACTAAGATCAGGAACAAGACAAGTTTGTCCTCTCTCACCACTCTTATTCAACATAGTTTTGGAAGTTTTAGCCACAGCAATCAGAGAAGAAATGGAAATAAAAGGAATCCAAATTGGAAAAGAAGAAGTAAAGCTGTCACTCTTTGCAGATGACATGATACTATACATAGAGAATCCCAAAGATGCTACCAGAAAACTACTAGATCTAATCAATGAATTTGGTAAAGTAGCAGCATACAAAATTAATGCACAGAAATCTCTGGCATTCCTATACAGTAATGATGAAAAATCTGAATATGAAATTAAGAAAACACTCCCATTTACCATTACAACAAAAAGAATAAAATATCTAGGAATAAACCTTCCTAAGGAGACAAAAGAACTGTATGCAGAAAACTATAAGACACTGATGAAAGACATTAATGATGATACAAATAGATGGAGAGATATACCATGTTCTTGGATTGGAAGAATCAACATTGTGAAAATGACTCTACTACCCAAAACAATCTACAGAGTCAATGCAATCCTTATCAAACTACCACTGGCAATTTTCACAGAATTAGAACAAAAAAATTCACAATTTGTATGGAAACACAGAAGACCCCATATAGCCAAAGCAATCTGGAGAACGAAAAATGGAGCAGGAGGAATCAGGGTCCCTGACTTCAGACTATACTACAAAGCTACAGTAATCAAGAAAGTATGGTAGTGGCACAAAAACAGAAAGATAGATCAATGGAACAGGATAGAAAGCCCAGAGATAAACCCACGCACATATGGTCACCTTTTCTTTGATAAAGGGGACAAGAATATACAGTGGAGAAAAGACAGCCTCTTCAGTAAGTGGTGCTGGGAAGACTGGACAGGTACATGTAAAAGTATTAGATTAGAACACTCCCTAACACCATACACAAAAATAAGCTCAAAATGGATTAAAGATCTAAATATAAGGCCAGAAACTGTCAAACACTTAGAGGAAAACATAGGCCGAACACTCTATGATATAAATCACAGCAAGATACTTTTTGACCCTCCTTCTAGAAAAATGGAAATTAAATAAATATATAAATAAACAAATGGGACCTAATGAAACTTAAAAGCTTTTGCACAGGAAATGAAACCATAAACAAGACAAAAAGACAACCCTCAGAATGGGAGAAAATATTTGCAAATGAAGCAACTGACAAAGGATAAATCTCCAAAATTTACAAGCAGCTCATGCTGATAAATAACAGAAAAACAAACACCCCAATCCAAAAATGGGCAGAAGATCTAAATAGACATTTCTCCAAAGAACATATACAGATTGCCAACAAACACATGAAAGAATGCTCAACATCATTAATCATTACAGAAATGTAAATCAAAACTACAATGAGAAATCATCTCATACCAGTCAGAATGGCCATCATCAAAAAATCCAGAAACAATAAATGCTGGAGAGGGTGTGGAGAAAAGGTAACAGTCTTGCACTGCTGGTGGGAATGTAAATTGATACAGCCACTATGGAAAACAGTATGGAGGTTCCTTAAAAAAGTACAAATAGAATTACCATACAACCCAGCAATCCCACTACTGGGCATATACCCTGAGAAAACCCTAATTCAAAAAGAGTCATGTACCAAAATGCTCATTGCAGCTCTATTTACAATAGCCAGGAAATGGAAACAACCTAAGTGTCCATCATCAGATGAATGAATAAAGAAGATGTGGCACATATATACAATGGAATATTACTCAGCCATAAAAGGAAATGAAATAGAGTTATTCGTAGTGAGGTGGATGGACCTCTAGGTCTGTCATACAGAGTGAAGTAAGTCAGAAAGAGAAAAACAAATACCATATGCTAACACATATATATGGAATCTAAGGGGAAAAAAAAGGTCATGAAGGACCTAGGGGTAAGACAGGAATAAAGACACAGACCTCCTAGAGAACGGACTTGAGGTTATGGGGAGGGGGAAGGGTGAGCTGTGACAGGGCGAGAGATAGTCATGGACATATACACACTAACAAACGTAGTAAGGTAGATAGCTAGTGGGAAGCAGCCGCATGGCACAGGGAGATCAGCTCGGTGCTTTGTGACTGCCTGGAGTGGTGGGATAGTGAGGGTGAGAGGGAGGGAGATGCAAGAGGGAAGAGATATGGGAACATATGTATATGTATAACTGATTCACTTTGTTATAAACCACTAACTAACACACCACTGTAAAACAATTATACTCCAATAAAGATGTTAAAAAAAAAGAAAAACTAAGTCAACTAGAATTTACTGAAAATCTATTATATATGTGATGTTGTGCAGGGACAAACGTTCAAAACTGTGTTGGGCAAAAATTGTTACACATAAGACACACAGAGGATAACATAAAACAAATGTAATCAAGTGCTAAATATTGTGGAACTGGTAACAAATATGTTAGGTATTTAGAAAAGGAAAGGTTACTATATTTGAAATGATTAAGGAAGGCTCCATGGAGGAGTATGAACATAAGGATGGGTAAATTAGAAGAGGCAGGGAAAGATTTCATTAGGCCTTCAAATTATGGCAATGGCATATTCCTGTGTAATCTGTTATATATATACATATGTGTGTGTGAGTTTGTTTATTATATATCTATGTTAAATTGGAGACCCTATTGCAATTTTTTTACAGTATACATGGGTAAAACATCTACTTATACGACTGAAATGTTTTTGCAGAGATAATTTATATATTATTAATCTGTTTTATATAAATATAGAAAATATAGAAAATATATTTATACAATAATATAATATATATTTATAAGTATATATTTATATGCATATCATATATAAAAACAGATGTATATTATATATATAATTTATCTCAATAAAAACAGAACATTTCAGTTGCATAGCTATTTTACCCACGTACACTAGAAAATTGCAATCGATTCTACAATTATTTCTTCCCCCTTTCCTATGATTGTACATCCTCATTCTATGTCATGTGATTTGCAGCACCCTCTGTGGAAGGAATATACCTCCTCACCCTAATGCACAGAACTTGTTTTGGCCCAAAGAATGTAAGCAAATGGGAGGTGTACTCTGTCTGAAAAGAAGCTTTAAGAGCTACCGAGAATTCCTTTTCTTTGCCTTGAGAACAATATGTCATAAATATGGACTACTTCTTCAGCCTTAGCCCTGAATTGAAAATCATGAGTAGAGTCACAGCAAACCCACAGACGACGTATAAAGTAAGTCTGAAATAAACATTTGGTTTTGTGAGTCACTGATTATTGGTTCCAAAGATTGGAGATCAATCACTGGAGATTACTACAAGAAAATTAACACCTATACTAAAATTTGTTGTTTCCAAATGAATACAAATGAGATTTTAAAAATTAAAAAAAAAAAAACAGAAGGCATGTAGAAAAGAGCAGAAGACTTATTCCCAAGAAGGTGCAATTAAAGAAGGTGCAATTAAAAAACAGAGCAATTAAATAAGTACTGGGATGCTGAGAGTGTTGTCGTTGTTATTCCAGGCAGTCAGGAGCAATACCTGTATATAAGCAATACCTCATCTGCTAGTTGAAGTACTCTGGGCACTTAAAGAATTCTGTCCAAACCCCTGCACTGAAAGACTTGACCGAAATGTAAAGTGGCTTCTAGCAACCTCAGGCTATGTCCCTGGGATGGCCCAAACAACTTTTGAGTCCCTCTCTGGAAAAGCTAAATGCTGTCACAAGAATTTGTTCTAGTCAACACCTGATGATATGCCTCCAACCTCCCCTTTCTTAGAGCATTTACTACAAAGGGTTTACAATTGTGAGTCCTTCCTTTGTCCCTTGAGATGTATACATATCTCCTACAACCCTAGAGTGCCTTTCTAAAGGATCTGAAAGCCATTCCTTTGAAATGTAATCATCAGAAAGAATAGGGCTTCTGTCTCCTAGTGTCAGTGGGAGGTTATAACCCTAATTTAGGTAATTGTCAGCTAGCAAGCACAGCTGGCCTAAATCCATTTACTTTGCCAATCCTTTATAATTTTTCACTATCCTGACTCTACTTGAGCCCTATTCCTCTGGTCTTCATTCTCCCTTTAAAGCACTCAGACACCTCTGCACAAATAAGAATGAAATGCAGTTCTTTACTCTTAGTAGTTACTGAATAAAATCTGTTTCCACCACTTTAGCTAATGGCTGGCTTTGTTCATCTTTCACAGAGTACACTGGCATGTAGTTTAAAGAGTAAGTTATGACTATTTTATATCAAAGCATGCATCACAACATGTGTGTTTTTATAGGATTCTACTAACCACATAATAATAACAACAGTAATTAGCATTTACTATATTTACATTTACTGTAAAATTTTGAAACTTTACATTTATTCACTTTTTTTCAGGATTTATTTCTGTGCTAATGGTGTAGGGGCCCTAAGTCAGCATCTGTGAGATTCTCTTGGCCTTCTCAAGGTTGCAAGATTGCCACTACCAACTACAAGCATGAAATCCTTACATGTCAGCCTTCACAGCAGGGAAGGGAAGAGGGAGGTACACAAAGGGAGGTCTCCTCACATATTTGTCTTTTTTAACTATGAATCAAGCAAAATATTTTCCATAAAATATAATCACATTAGTTAGAACTAGGTCACATTCCTAGGCCAAGGACTAGATACACTTCCCTTGAAATAGGGATCTCTGCCAATACCTGAGCAAAACAACAGTTCGTACTAAAAGAATGCAGGAGGGTGGGCATGATTCTGGATAAAAAACAAACAGTATCTTCCATAACTACTAAACTGTACATTTTTCTCAAATTGTTCTCCTTCCCATCTTCTAGAACTCACATCTAATTCCTAGGGAAGGGTATATGCTACATAAATAAGTAAATAAAAACAAAATGAACTGATGTAGTAAGAAGCTGAAAATTGTGTGCAGTATTTTTGCCAGCAGTCTTAATAGTAAAATCAATGCACCAGTGCCCTCAATATTGGGCAGTGTCAGACACTGCATGAATGTCAGCTTGCATCGAGAGCAGTGATGGATGCCTTCAGTGGTCATCAGCAGTGTAGTTACAACTTTTGGTGTTGGCATCAACAGAAGATATACTTATGGCACTCCAAAACAAGAAAGAAGGAAAATGACCAATATCAGGTCTGGTTCAAGGAATACATGTAAGATACCCTCTGAAGATACCCAGACAATTGAACAGACATTTGAAGGAGCCTGGAATTCTACAGAGCCAGATGGGGGCAGCACCAACAATGTCTATATTGAGACTGTTCCTGTGAACTACATTTACCCTCAGGCTAGTATAACCTGGGCTACAGAAGTTGGGATTTTTTTTCCCAAGACAATAATGTATGTCAGTTTAAAAATGCATTCTGTGCTTCAATACATTCTCTCTAGGAGTCCAGCTAAGGCTAAGATTTATAATAATCCTTTAGATTGTTTTCCTCCCTGGGGCTCACTCTGGTGTGTACCCCTTCACATTTAGATGACTTTTTGTACATGAGTTGCACCGTAAGTAACTAATAAATACAGGTCACTAAAGGAATAAAAAAACATTGAAATAAGTGTGATTTAATTCAAGTTTTCTAAAGAAAGAGAAATAGCTGATTAAAAGTATAGGCGAAGGCTTCCCTGGTGGCGCAGTGGTTGAGAGTCCACCTGCGGATGCAGGGGGCGTGGGTTCGTGCCCCGGTCTGGGAGGATCCCACATGCCGTGGAGCCACTGGGCCCGTGAGCCATGGCCACTGAGCCTGAGCGTCCGGAGCCTGTGCTCTGCAACGGGAGAGGACACAACAGTGAGAGACCCCCGTACCGCAAAAAAAAAAAAAAAGTATAGGCGAGAAAGAAGCAATCTCCAGTACAAAAAGCTGAGAGGCAGTCCTGAAATTTCCAATATAAGCAGCTGGAAAGAACACATTTAAAATTGTCAAAAATCAAGAAAATGAGATTAAGTCTTATTTCAACATACACTATCTCCATTTTTTTTTAAATGATAGCTTTCAAAAGTTTAAAAACATGTTTGAGAGGATTAGTATGGGTAAAAATATATATATATGATTTTAGCCCTCTTTTCTTCAGATAACATAATTCTGAGCTCTGAACCTCAAATAATATAGAGCTGTAACACAACCAAAATGAAAGATGCAAGGATTTATCTTTTGTGCTAATATAGCCTGCATCTCCCTCTCCAACAAAATGTTCCTGACCACAAATCCAGACCCTAATTCAGCTTCTCTCTTCTATCAGGTTGAAAAAGACAAAAAACAAACAAGTAAGAAAACTGATTTCATGAAAATTCTTGCAATAGGGAGAGTACTCCAGATCCAAAGATCAGAGTATCTGAGCACAGTGGTTTTTACCTTAAACTTTTATAGGGACAAGCTGGCAAATTATAAGAGGGGTGATTTATGGTTGTAACTTCTTAGAAATCAAGCAAAATTTTGTTCAGTTAGCCAAACAGAAAACCTTTCTTTCTCTGCCTAGCTAATTTTAGGGAACAGTTGTAACCTCAGCTAATCATGTATAAGACAAAGAATGGGGAGTTGGAGGGCAGAATTAGGCAAGAGCAGAAAGATGTATTTAGCCTTGTCACAGGTAAACAAAGGATCATCCAAGTGTCTTATGAGAGTCATGAGAAAGAGTGGACAGCAAGTCTTCTCTAAGTCTTAAGGGGAAGGCTGGCTATCTGCAGTAAACAGTTTCCCATAAAACAAAAGTGGTGGGGGGGATTACTTGACCTGCACTGTTTTCCAGAAACATAGGGCTCAGTTAAACTTCAAAATTGTCAGTTCTCCCTTTTGATTAAGGTGAGTGAATATCATTTGTTGCTGAGCAACTCAGATGTGATCATAAATCGGAGTGGGGTGAAGCAGGGTCTAAAAAAAGTGTCTTGAGGACTCCTGTTGATATTTTTCCTTCAAAATCAGTTAACAAATCTGTTGAGAGTTAGTAACAAAGATCAGTTGTTTTGGAGTCCTGGGAGATCAGGCATCTTAAAAGAGGGGTGTCTGAAACTGTAAAAGAGATATTGTACAGAAAAGAGTTAATATAGCAGGCCTGAGACTCTCATCCTCAGAAAACCATGCTTGCAAGGTTGACCCTTGGCTGGTATCTGTAACCTGAATGAATGGTAACAGTTCCCTACATTGAAATAAAACTTTCCCTAAATGAAAAGAGTGACTCACTATGCCTAGACTTATCTATCTATCTATCTATCTATCTATCTATCTATATTATATATAAAATCAAAGTGGTTTATGCTATACCAGCTTTTTTTCTGGGAATCTGGAATTTGGGTACTTACTAGGCAATAGGTCCCTATATGGCCAGCCACCAATAAATTCCTTGAATACTGAGTCGCTAATAAAATTTCTTGGTAGGCAATAATTTACGTGTGCTGTAACACTTTGATACTAGAAGAATTATGTACATCCTGTGTGACTCCACTGGGAGAGGACTTTTGGAAACTTGACCTAGTTTTCTCTGGACCTTTTCCCATGCACATTTTTCCTATGACTTTCTTTGTATCTTTTCACTGAAACCTTAACTGTAACTACCCCATGCTGAGTCCTGGGAGTCATCTAGCAAATCATCAAAACTAGTGGTGGACTTGGGGACACCCAACAGAAATAGTAATAAAAATGATTGATTGTATTAAAATAAAAACCCACTAATCTAATCCTGAGGGTATCTAGTCCAGCAAATTCTAAGAGGTGAGTAGATGGACATCTTTCAACTATATATCACTGCTTGCTGAATTCCCTGAAGCTAAGATTTCTAATGCTCTTGGTGATATCCACCGTCATGGTTACCTCTTATATAAAAGGGCATGCATGGCCTGAACATTTCACCAGATTTCATAAGTGGTCCAGAGAGTGGCTCATTCAAGGAGAAATCTGGCCCATTCATGATACCTTATGGTGATGAGTCTTTAGAGGCCTATATCAAGTTATCAGACTGTATCTCACAGAGCTCATTCAGATCCTGAAAAGGCCAACTACAAGAAAACCTAAGCAGAATCCTGACAGGGATCTGAGTAGTCAAGATTTAGTTCTTAGCTATGAGTCAGGCAAGAGTGAAAAAGACTGGAAATGTCAGTTTAGAGTGTTGTATCCAGATACTGAAAATAACCGTGTCTCTCCCTAAATTCACAGGTTAAAAACCTAACCCTCAGTGTGACTATATTTGGAGCAAGGGCCTTTAGGGAGGTAATTAAGGTTAAATGAGACCATAATGGTGGTGCCCTAATTCAACAGGACTAGTATCCTTATAAGAAGTGGAAGAGATACCAGGAGCATATGCATACAGAGGAAAAGGCAATGTGAGGATACAGAGAGAACACAACCGTCTGCAGGCCAAGGAGAGAGGCCTAACCAGAAACCAACCCTGACAGCACCTTGATCTTAAGAGCTCCAGCCTCCAGAAGTGTGAGAAGATTATTTTTTATTAAGTCACCTAGTCTGTAAGTATTCTGTTATAGCAGTGCTAGCTGACTGATACAGAAGAAAAATAAAATAATTAAAAGTTTGGATAACAGTTAACAATTTGTGCAGAAACTAGTACAATTTATAGGTAGGTACCAAAACTGATCTTTCCACAATGGGAGAGGAAGTCACTTTAATTTCAGCCAGAGTTCCACTTCCAGAATGGCAATATGAAAAGCTGTGTGGTCCCATTCCCCAATGAAAACATTGAGTTGTGAAAATTACTTAAAAAAAATAACAATTTAAAGCCTTTGGAAATTGATCTAAGATCTTACAGCAAATTAAATAACATCTCTAAAAGAATATATGTTGAAACTCAGTGAAAACAGTGGAGTCTGTGGAATTTGAACCATGGTCCACTCTTGTCCTACCCTCTCCCATTTCTCTGTACTAGAAATTCTACTCCAGGTGGGTACTACTAAAAACACAGGATTCCCTCTATTACCAGCTCCCAGTTAGAAAATTACATTACCTTCAAAGAGGGGTGAAATGCCAAGGTTTCTCACTCCCCTACTGTTGCTAATGCTAAAGTCCAGATGAATGCAGCCAAAAGGTTGGGAGCTTCATTTTTTCATCTAATCCCCACTCATAGAATGGAGGCTCTATCTCAAGTATGACATAATGATAATACTGGGGCCCCAGTGGCCCTCACTTCATGTAAGGGAGGTCCATGCCAGGAGAGGCAATCCGAGAAGTCCAGAGTTACCTCCCACACTTGGATCCATGCTCCTAAAGCAGAGGTATCACTATGAGGGAAGTTGGTCACTGGTCACACCCCTAAATCCACAGCCATGGCTCAGAGGTTTTTCAAACAGAGGGGGAAACATATTAAGAATGGAGAGCTCAGAAGATCTCCTAAAAGAAAATGACTTTTAGGGAAGGGGGGATTCAAGACTAAGGTCACTATCAGAATGGAAATTTTGGTGGTAAGCAATTAAGAGGAGGACAGTAATTTCATGATACCAACAAGCGAAACCACAGGCAAGCTATTTTATCAGAGAGAAGAACAGAGAAAAAAAGAAAGAATAAGAAAAATGAACAGATCCTCAGAGAAATGTGGAAAACCATTCGGCAAATCAACATATACACAATGTGAGTACCAGAAGGAGAGGAGGGTGAGAAAGGAGCAGAAAAAAATATATTCAAAGACACAATGGCTAAAGCCTTCACAAATTTGTTGAAAAACAATCCATATATCCAAAAAGCTTAACCAAGTCCAAGCAGGATAAATACAAAAAGACCCACACCCATGTACATCATAGTCAAAATGTTGAAAGACAAAGAAAATTAAATTCTGAAAGAGGAAGACAAAAAGGACTCATTACTTACAAGGGAGCCCCACTACCATTAATAGATGACTTCTCATCAGGAGTAATTAGGCCAGAAGGCAGAAAAAATAATATATTCAACATACTGAAGGAAATAAATTGTCAACCAGTAATTTTGCATGCATCAAAACTAACTTTTAAAAATGAAGGCAAATTAAGACATTATTTGTTCAAGATAAGTGAAAACTGAGAATTCATTCCCAGCAAAACTGCCTTAAAGCAAATACTAAACAAATTTCTTCAGGTTGAAAGCAACCTGGTAATTTGAAATTACAGCTGGTAATTTGAAATTACATGAAAAAAATAAAGGGCACTGATAAAGGTAATTATGAAATTATGAAAGTCAGAATAAATGCATAGATCTTCTTTCTTATGTTAACTGATTTAAAAAGGAGTTGTAGAGACTACCTTTTCTCCATTGTATATTCTTGCCTCCTTTGTTGTAGATTAGGTGACCATAGGTATGTGGGTTTATCTCTGAACCTCCTATCCTGTTCCACTGATCTATATTTATGTTTTTGTGCCAGTACCATACTGTTTTGATTACTGTAGCTTTGTAGTATAGTCTGAAATCAGGGAGCTGGGAAAACTGGACAGCTGCATGTAAAAAAATAAAATTAGAATGCTCCCTAACACCATACAAAAAATAAATAAAATCAATATTGTCACGATGTCAGTTCTTCCAAACTGGATCTATAGATTCAATGCAATCCAAAGCAAAATCCCAGCAACTTATTTTGTGGATATTAACAAATTGAAGTTTACATGGAAATGCATAAAGCCCAGAATAGCCAACATAATACTGAAGGAGAACAAAGTTGGAGACTGACACTACCTAACTGTATAACTTAGTTTAAAGCTACTGTCTTCAAAACATTGTGGTATTGGTGAAAGAAGACACAAATAGTTCAAGGGAACAGAATAAATAGTGCAATAATAGACCCACATAAATATAGTCAACTACCCTTTGATAAAGGAACAAAAGCAATAAAATGCAACAAAGACAGTATACTCAATAAGTGGTGCTGTAACAACTGGACACTCACATAAAAAAAAATAGAATCTAGACACAGACCTTACACCCTTCACAAAACTTAAATCAAAACCGATCATAAACCTAAATGTAAAATGTGAATCTATGTAACTCTCAGAAGGTAATGTAAGAGAAAATCTAGATGACCTTAGGTATAGTGATGTCTTCTTATATACAACACCAAAGGCACAATTCATGAAAGAAATAACTGATAAGCTGGATTTCATGAAAATTACAAAGTTCTGCTCTGCAAAAGACAATGTCAACAGAATGAGAAGACAAGCCACAGACTGAGAGAAAATACTGGCAAAACACATAGTTGAAAAAGGACTAGTATCCAAATATATAAGGAACTCTTAAAACTCAACAATAAGAAAATAAACAACCAAATTAAAAATTTTAAATGGGCAAAGATCTGAATAGACACTTCACCAAAGAAGATATACAAATGGCAAATAAACATATGAAAATATGCTCCACATCATATGCCAGGGAAATGCAAATTAAAACAAGATACCACTTCACACCTATTAGAATGGCAAAAATCCAGAACAATGACAACAGCAAATGCTGGTGAGGATGTGGAGCAAGAGGAACACTCATTCATTGCTGGTGGAAATGCACATGGTACAATAACTTTGTAAGACAGTTTGGCAGTTTCTTATAAAACCAAACATACTCTTACCATGAGATCTAGAAATTGCACTGCTTGGTATTTACCCAAAAGAGCTGAAAACTTATGTCCACACAAAAACCTGCACACAGATATCTATAGCAGTTTTGTTCATAATTGCCAAAACTTGGAAACAACCAAGATGTCCTTCAGTAGGTGAATAAACTGTGAAACATCCAGATGATGGAATATTATTAAGTGCTAAAAAGAAATGAGCTATCAAGCCATGAAAAGCTATGGAGGAAACTTAAATGAATGTTACTAAGTGAAAGAACCCAATATGGGAAGGCTATATACCGTAAGATACTATATACTGTAAGATTTCAACTTCCTAGAAGATAAAACATTCTAGGAAAGGCAAAACTATGGAGACAGTAAAAATGTAACTTGTTGTCAGGGGTTGCAGAGTGGGTAGATGTGGTGGGATGAATAGGCAGAGCACAGAGGATTTTTAGGGCAGTGAAAACACTGTGTGATACCATAATTATGGATACATGTCATCGCACACTTGTCCAAAGCCATAGATTGTACAACACCAAGAGTGAATCATAATGTAAACTATGAACTTTGGGTGATTATGATGAGTTGATGTAGGTTCATCTTTTGCAATAAATGTACCACTCTGGTGGGGGCTGTAGATAATGGGGGAGGATGTGTACATGTGGAGTAGGAGACATTTGGGAAGTTACTGTACTTTCCCCTTAATTTTGCTGTGAACCCGAACTGCTCTAAATATATAAAGTTTTTTTAAAAAAGCATAAAAGCTTATTCATAATAGCCCAAAATAGAAACAACCCAAATGTCCATCAACTGGTGAACTGATAAATATATTGTGGTTTATTCATATAATGAATATTATTGGCCATAAAACTAATAAAGTACTGATTGATCCATGCTACAATGTGGATGAACCTTGAGAACATTATGCTAAGTGCAGGGAGGCAGCCACTAAAGACTACATATTATGATTCCATTTATATGAAAGGTTCAGAATGGGCAAATCTATAGTATAGATATTAGATTAGTGGTTGCGAGGTGCTGAGGATAAGAGAGAAATGGAGAATGACTCCTAATGAGTATAGAGTTAGATTAATGAAATATCCTAAAGTTAACTGTGGTACTGGTTGCACATTTCTGTGAATATACTAAAACACAATGACCTGTATATTTCAAATGGGTACATTTTCCAATAGGTGAATTGTTATCTCAATAAATCTGTTACCAAAAAAATTTCTATCAGCTAACACAGAGTTTGCATACCTATCCATTACCTGCAATTAACAAAGTGTTGCAAAATAACTTGTAGATAATAAACAGAGTCAGAATCTGATAACCCAGATGAATGTGCAACTGATTTTCATAAAAACACAATATTTTCATCTACAGTTAGCCTCTTTGATAAAAAAAAATGTCAAAGAAGATTTTTCATGGTCACAGAATAAGGTTGGTTTCATTACATTTGACCTGATTATTTACATAGTTGCAGCAAGAATGTTAATTTACCATATAGGCATCCTTAAAATTGTTTTGCTGGAAGTTTTCATAAGGAATCTCAGACTGAACTCTTGAGGCTAGAAAGCCAAGCCAAGATCAGATGTCACTGACAGTATCTACAAATTTGGGTGAATACCTCTTTTCTGAGGATCCCCCAATTATCCTAAAATTCCTGTAAGCTAGGTGTCAGGTCAGTTTCCTCATAACAGCTTTGCAAATACTGGCTCCAAATAGTCAATATTATTTTCTTAAATGTATCTGGTCATATCTGATTAAATGAGCATCATTCTCAAATATGACATTTCAGAAAAGTCCTTGGTTGCAGAACCGAAGTTTCAAATTATATCCTGTTAACAAGAAGGATATAGTCTTAACTTATTCCAACAACAACATTGCTATGGGAAAAAAAAATTTAATAAGAGTTTCCAGATACTACAGGCACCATGCAAGGAGGAAAAGACTGTTTCATTTACAAAAGCATAGTCTATTAACTGTTATGAATTATAGATGGTTTAAGAGGAAAGAGAAATTGCTTCCTTTAGAAATGGGTTCTACTCCAGAGAGAAGAACATTAAAACATCAGGAATTCCAAAATCAAATGTATAGTTATTGCTCCATTTCATTTATTTCTATGTAATTGGTTTTTGTTCAGCTCAATTTTGGGTTAGCAGTCTCATGAACCCACTGGTTTCTCAACAAGAGTTCTGTTAATCCTGACTCAGTCAACTGGGTAAGGTCTCAAAGCTGTTTTAGCAATACCATCAGAAGTCTGTGCACAAATATTATTCTTTTCCCTGAGTATCTGAGACAGTCCTTCTTTGAGACAAAGCCCTCTGGCTTATGGCTGATTTCTACTGCTTTCAAGCATTAGAGTTGCTATGGACTGAATGTTTATATGCCCTCCAAATTCATATATTGAAGTTTTAACTCCCCGCCCAGTGCTGTATTTGGAGATGGGGCCTCTAAGGAAGTAATTAGGATTAAATGAGGTTTAAGGGTGGGATCCTGATCCTATATGCTCAGTATTCTTATAAGAAGAAACACCAGGGAGCCTTCTCCCACTCCCCCCTCCCCAGCTGAAAACAACAACCTAGAATATACTAGATTCAAATTAAAGAAGTCAAGTTGTGACCAAGATAACATTTTTTAAAACAACTGCAATTATGACCAAGAGCACTATACTGTTTTGGTCTAATATCAGAGAATACAGTATCAGGTTTCTCTTAAATAGAAACATCTCATGGGTCATGAGGGAACTGATAAATATCTAGGAACTTCATACAATTTATGAAATATTTATGTTAATAAAATTTTACCCATACATATTTAACCTAGTATATCTTCTGCTTTGGCAATGCTTTTCATGCAACCATAATGTATCAAAAAAAATCTACTGATTTCTAGTTCCTCTTGTTTTACAACGTGAAAGAGTAAGTCCTTTGTGATTTGTAATGGACTCTCTGAGCTATTTCAAAGAAAGTCTTAGATATAAAATATATCATTTTGGATTTGAATTTGGGAAGGCAAAATATCAAAAGCTGTCAGGAAATTTGAACATTTGATTCAATAATATCATGGGTTATTGAAAAAGAGCATCATGGTATCAATTTGATCAAAATGACAAAAGATTTTAAAAGTAAACATGAGAAGTAACATAACTGTAAGGAATCTTAGCTCTTTTAAAAGTGAGAAGAATTTATTCACTTAATTAAGGACATTATAAGTCAACATAAATCACAGAAAACTATTCTGAAAAAACACAGAATCTTATCCTTCTAGGCAGATTATTCAGAGGTAAAGAAAAACATTTTATAACATCTTATTAAAAGGAGACCAACAATCAATTCTACAAGAAGATAAAACAATGTTTAATGTACCTCCACTTAACAACAGAATATCAAAATATTTGAGGCAAAGTGCAGCTCCCACCATGGCTGAAGAGTAAGTTGCTGTCCCAATGGAGAAAGTTATCTGGATCCAGAGGGTGTTTATAAACCTGCTGGACTCATACAGCAGCAGAAACATTGGTAAGTTTCTTTCTAACTGTGTTGTCAGTGGCCTCACTTGAAGAAATTACCAAAGAGGAAGAGGAAGATGAAAATATCTGTGATGCCAGAAGCCTCCTCAGCCAAACTGACAAAGGCATATTCCAGATCATGGGCATGCTTTCCAAGCTTGAAATCCCCTGGCCCAATTGTTCCATGGAGACATTGTGCCATCTCTTGAGAAGACCTTCTCATGTGTCTGCTGGAGTATAATGTTATCATATATAACATCACTGAGAAGCCCCAGCAAATGGAGGAAGCCATCTGGGCAGTCTCTGGCCAGTGAGATGCACCCTCGATCTCCAGGGACAGGACTTTTATGCAATTTACTTTACCTAAGAGTCATCTGAGGAGTGCTAGGCAAATTAGGACCATGGAAGAACTGATCTTAGACTCACTTAAAACACAAAATGAAATCAGACTAGTGGATATGCCTAGCAGTTACAAGATAAACTGAGGCATATGAAAATCTTTAAGAGTTTATGTGAGCAAAAATTGATTCGTATTGGGCAGCATCAAGCTGGAAGTGGTTAGGAGCTCCACCAACAGGAGCTAGGGACAAGACTTTCATAGAGAAGAGCCAAATGCAAAGCAATTATTTGATTGGCTATAGCTGAAGCATTTCCCTTATTTGGGAGAGCCTAGTTGGCTGTTTGTGATTAGTTGTTCTTAGGTTTGGGTTTGCTTATTTAGGCTGCTAAGCTATTAGGACCACCTCAGTCTAAAGGCTTCCTTTTTTAATTAATTTAGCAATAGGTCCTTCCAAAGAAGAGAATTTTTTTAATTGAAGTATAGTTGATATACAGTATTATATAACTTACAGGTGTATGATATAGTGATTCACAATTTTTAAAGATTATACTCCAGTTATTATAAAATACTCCCTGTATTCCAAGTGTTGTACAATATATACTTGTAGCTTATTTTATACCTAATAGTTTCTACTTCTTATTCCCCTACTTCTGTATTAACCCCCCCTTCCCTCTCCCCACTGGTAACCACTAGTTTGTTCTCTATATCTGTGAGCCTGCTTCTTTTTTGTTATATTCGCTTGTTTGTTGCACTTTTTTAGATTTAATATATGAGAAACATCATACAGTATTTGTCTTTCTCTGACTTATTTCACTTAATGTAATGCCCTTCAAGTCCATCCATGTTGTTGCAAATGGCAAAATTTCATTTTTTATATAGCTGAGTAATATTCCATTAGAATATATATATACTACTTATTCTTTATCCATTCATCTGTTGATGGACACTTAGGATGCTTCCATATCTTGGCAATTGTAAATAATGCTGCTGTGAATATGGGGTGCATGTATCTTTTCAAATTAGCATTTTTGGTTATTTTCAGATATATACCCAGGAGTGGAAATGTTGGGTCATGTGGTAGTTCTATGTTTAGTTATTTGAGAAACTGCCATACTGTTTTCCACAGTGGCTGCACCAATGTACATTCCCACCAACAGTGTAAGAGGGTTCCCTTTTCTCTACATCCTCGCCAACATTTGTTATTTGTGTTCTTTTTGATGATAGACATTCTGACAGATATGAGGTGATACCTCATTGTGGTTTTGATTTGCATATCCCTGGTGATTATCAATGTTGAACATCTTTTAATGTGCCTGTTGGCCAGCTGCATTTCCTCTTTGGAAAAATGTCTATTCAGTTCTTCTGCCTGGTTTGTAATCAGGTTGTTTGTTTTCTGATGTTGAGTTGTATGAACTATTTATATATGTTGGATATTAACCCCTTAACATTCATATTATTTGCAAATATTTTCTCCCATTAGTAGGTTGTCTTTTAACTTTGTTGATGGTTTCCTTTGCTGTGCAAAACATTTTAAGTTTAATTTGGTCCCACTTGCTTATTTTTTGCTTTTATTTCCTTTACTTTAAGAGAGAGATCCAACAAAATATTGCTAAGATTTATGTCAAATAGTGTTCTGCCTATGTTTCCCCCTAGGAGTTTTTTGGTTTCCAGTCTTACCATTTACGTCTTTAATCCATTTTGAGTATATTTTTGTATATCATGTTAG
Source organism: Orcinus orca (assembly GCF_937001465.1). Lineage (NCBI taxonomy): Eukaryota > Metazoa > Chordata > Mammalia > Artiodactyla > Delphinidae > Orcinus > Orcinus orca. Next base: position 77,506,379 of record NC_064580.1, read on the forward strand.
CAAATATTCTAATTTCATTCTTTTACATGTAGCTGTCCAGTATAGCTGTCCAATTTCCCCAGCACCAGCTATTGAAGAGACTGTCTTTTCCCCATTGTATATTCTTGCCTCCTTTGTCATGGATTAACTGACCATAAGTTCACGGGTTTATTTCTGGGCTCTCTATTCTGTTCCATTGATGTATGTGTCTGAAGAATAGAATATTTTTAATCATTGAAAGAAATGAAACATTAAAGAAAATACTTGAGGCAAAAACTGATACAATTGCAAAGAGAAATAGAAAATGCCAATATTTATAGTTGGAAGGTTCAGCATCACAACTGATCTCATAGACATTAAAAGGATTTTTAAAAAAGAAGACTATGAACAACTCTATGCCCACAAAATTTATAATTTATGAAATAAGCTGTGACCTAGGACCCTCTACCAGAGTTCATGCACCTGCACAAATGTCTCCTTGAGCAACAGGTTACAAAGAAACTATGAGTGACTAAAAATAACTGTACACATGTGCAGTTGGGGCAATTATGAACAATAGGATACAAAAAGGCCACAAACCAACTACCATTTCTGAGGTACTGGGAGCAAAAGCAGGGTACTGTACATGATCTCTGCACACAGTACCATCAAGGGGGATGGACAGACCACCTAAGCTATACCTCCTGCCCAACCCACCAATCCAACCCTACCCTCATCTCATTTAAGGAATCAGCTCTACACCCCACCACACCCCCACCTGCAGAGTGAGCAAGGGCACCTGTTTCTTGTTTTTGCTCCCTGATGCTATGGCACAAGCCCCCAAAAAGCCTTGCTTGAAATTCTCGTCTGGCCTCTTATCAATTTCCATTGATTGAAGAGTCCAAGGGCTGGGGTCAGTAACACTTAGATGAAACAGACTGATTCTCTGAAAGACACAAATTACCAAAATGCACACAAGGACACATAGATCATCTGAATAGTTCTATATTTACTAGAAAAAATGAAAAAATAATACTCTTCAAAAAGGTAAGCACCAAGTCCAGCTGTTTTCACAGGTAAATTCTACCAAACGTTTAAGGAATAAATGGTATCAGTTCTCTATAAGTATAACCAGAAAATAGAAGCAGAGAGAACACCATCTAATTCATTCTATTAGGCCAGCATTACCTTAAAATCAAACCAGAAAAATACATTATAAGGAAGGAAAACTGCATAACAATGTCTCTCATGAATATTGATACAAAAATTCTCATGAAATATTAACAAATCAAGTCCAACAGTGTTTTAAAACAATTATGCACCACAACCAAGTGTGATTCATTACAGGTATTCAAGGCTGGTACAACATTTAAAAATCAATTTATGTAATCCAGCACATCAACAAGATAAGAAGAAAAATCATATTATTATATTGATAGATGTAAGAAGCATCTCACAAAATCCAACACTCATTCAAGATAAAAACTCTCAGCAAACTAAGAATAGAGGAAATGTTCTCAATTTGATAAAGTTCACCTACTAAAAACCTGTAACTAATGTCATATCTAATGGTGAAAAACTGCACTTTCTAAGATTGGGAACAAGTAATGGATGCCATTTCTTACCATGCTTATTCAGCATCATTCTGGAATTTCTATGTAGTGTAATAAACAAGAAGAGAAATGTATACATATTGGAAAGGGAAAAGTAAAAGTGCTTTATTCACAGATAACATGACTGTCTGTGTAGAAAATCCCAATGAATTGGTCAAAAAGACAAAAACCTTCTGAATCCAATAAGCAAGTATAACAAGGTCTTGGTATACAAGGCTTATAGACAAAAGTCAACTGCTTACCTACATATCAGCAGCAAAGAGTTAAATTTGAAATTTTGCAATACTACCATATATAATAACACCAAAAATATTTAAACACTTAGTCAAAAATCTGACCAAATATGTACAAGATCTACATGTGAAAAAAACACAAAAATCTGATGAAAAAAATCAAAGAAAATCTAAATCAGTGTATAGATATTCCATGTTCATGGATTGGAAGACTCAATACTGTTAAGATGTTAATTCTTCCCAACATGATGTACAGATTAAACACAATCCCAGTCAAACTCCCAGCAAGTTATTTTGTAGCTAGAAAAAATAATCCTATGTAGAAAAGCAAAACACCTAGAATAGCTAGCACAATACTGAATAAAAACAAAGCTGAAAGACTCAAGACTTACTATAAAGCTACAATAATCAAGGAGTGTATGGGATTAGTAAATAAATATACATATAGATCAATGAAACAGAATGGAGAGCCCTGAAATTGTTGGACACAAATATAGTCATCTGATCTTTGACAAAGGAGCAATGGAAATTCAATGGAGAAGAGACAGTATTTTCAACAAATGGTGCTAGAACAACTGGTTGTCCATATGCAGAAGAAAGTAATGAACCCAGACATAGAGTATATACCTTTTGCAAAATTAAACTCAAAGTGAATGATAGGCATAAGTGTAAATACTTAAAACTATAAAACTCCTTGAAAAAACATAGAAAATCAATGTGACTTTGACTGATGAATTTTTAGATACAATACAAAAAAGATGATGAATGAAAGAAAACATTAATAAATTAGACTTCATTAAATTTAAAAACTTGCAATCTGTAAAAGTCACTGTTAAGTGAATGAAAAGATAAGCCACAGACCAGGAGGAAATATTTGCAAAACACATAAATGACAAAACAATGTATAAAAAATATACAAAGCCCTCCCATAATGATTTCATTTTAATTATTTAATAATTAATTAACTAATAATTAATAATTATTTAATTATTTCTCTAAAGACCATACTTCCAAATAAAGTCACATTCTGAGCTACTGGGGTCTAGGACTCTAACAACAACTACTACCTTTTTTTGAGGGTGTGTGGACAGAGGAGGAGGGGCACAATTCAATCCATAAGCTTATATAGTATATTAATCATAGTCCTAGATATTTACCAAACTGATCTGAAAACTTATATCCATGCAAAGACCTGCATGCAAATATCTATACCACCTTCTCCCTTGGGAGGAAAGAAAAGAATGAAACTTATGTTCAATTTTCTGTTTCCTTGAGTCTGCCTGAGAGACTGGTTTCAGAGTATTAACAGGGAGCCATATACTTTGTATGCATGGTGGCCACTGAGAGCAAGGAGAGCTGCTGGGTTTGTTGCAGCACCAGAGAACCTGCAGTACAACAGAGAGACACCAGAGGTAACAAGAGATTACAAACTGCTCAAAATGAAACCCACAAATTTCTCTAATTGGGAGATTACATGCACAAACCCAGGGAAGACAAATTCCCAGAAAATGTTTACAAGGCCCACAGAATCTCTAGCTGGGAGCACTGGTGAAGGTCTTCCCATGTATACAGCTGGTCAGTAAAGACTGGGACAGGTGAACGTTTTTTCAAATGCCCAAATTCAACAAAAGATCACGAGGCATACAAAAACAAAAACACACACACAAAAAGCTGGGAAACATGGCCCAATCAAAGGAAAACAATATCCAAAAACCAACCTTAAAGAAACAGAGATCCATAAATTACCTGACAAAGAATTCAAAATAATTTTCTTAATAAGCTAAAACAGAACACAGACAACTAAACAACATCAAGAAAATGACACATGAATAAAATGGCATTATCAACAGCAAGTAAGGAAAAGAGGGACAAAAGAACTACAACACAGACAGAAAACAATTAAGAAAATTACAATAGTAAGTTCTTCCCCATCAAGAACTACTTCAAATATAAATAAACTCACCAATCAAAAGACAGAGAATGGCTAAATGGATTAAATAAAACAAGATCCCACTACATGCTGTATACAGGAGACTCACTATAGATGTTAGGATGCACATGTCGATGTAAGGCTGAAAGTAAAAGGATGAAAAAAAGATATTCCATGCAAATAGTAACAAAAAGAGGGCAGGTGTGTCCATCCTTATGTCAGATGAAAGAGATTTTAAGTGCATAACTGTCAAAAGAGACAAAAAGAACATAAAATGATGAAAGGGTCAATTCACCAGGAAGACAGAATAATTATTAATATATGCAATTAAGATAACAGCACACAAATATATAAAGCGAATAGTTAAAGAGCTGAAGGGAGAAATATATAGTAACAATAATAATAGAAGATTACAGGGCTTCCCTGGTGGCACAGTGGTTGAGAGTCCACCTGCCAATGCAGGGGACGCGGGTTCGTGCCTCGGACCAGGAAGATCCCACATGCTGTGGAGTGGCTGGGCCCATGAGCCATGGCTGCTGAGCCTGCGTGTCCAGAGCCTGTGCTCCATTACAATACCCCTACTTTCAATAATGGATAAAACAACCAGACAGAAAAGCAGTAAGGAAACAGAGAATTTGTACTATAATATAAACCAATACTACAGACCAACAGACACATAGAGAAAACTCCAACAGCAGCATACACATTCTACTCAAGGTCACATGGAACATTCTCCAGGATAGATCTCATGTTAGATCACAAAATCAGTCTTAACAAACTTAAGAAGACTGAAATTATACCAAGTGTCTTTTCCAACTACAGTGGAATGAAACTAATTATCAAAGGCAATCTAAAGTAGTCAAACTCATAGAATAATGGCTGCCATGGGCTAGGGGGAGGGTAAAATAGGGAGTTGCTATTCCATGCACCTACAGTTTGCATAATACAACATGAATAAGTCTTAGAGATCTGTTGCACAACATTGTGTCTACATTTAACGTATTGTATTATGCACTTAAAAATCCATCAAGAGGGTGTACCTAATGTTAAGTATTCTTAACACAATATAATAAAAATTAAAATTTTGAAAAAGGGAAATGGGAAAATTTACAAATATACAGAAATTAAACAACACACTCTTGACAACCAAGGAGGCAAAGAAGAAATTAAAAGGGAAATTAGGAAATATCTTGAGATAAATGAAAACAATAACATAACAAAATTCATGGGATGCAGCAAAAGCTAAGAGGGAATTTTATAGTGGTAAATACTTACATTAAAAAAGAGTAAAAATCAAATAAATAACCTAACTTTACAAATCAGAGAAATAGAACAAGAAAACTAAATATAAATTTAGTAGAAGGAAGAAAATAATAAACATTAGAGCAAAAATAAATGTAATAGAGGGGAATGGCCAAGATGGGAAGACTCTGAGCTCACCTCCTCTAATGGGCACAGCAAAACTATAAATATTTACATAACAGCTATTGATAAGACTGAAAGACTAGAAGAAGAGATCTTCTACAACTAAAGACATAAAGAAGGAACCACAATATGACGGGTAGAAGTAGGGGAGACATGGTATAGTCAAGACCCATACTCCTGGGTAGATGAGCCACAAACAGGAGGTTAATTACAATTGCAGAGATTCACCTCAAGGAGTGAGGGGTCCAAGCCCCACATTGGGCTCCCCAGCCCAGGCGTCCTGTACCAGGAAGACGAGCCTCCAGAATGTTTGGCTTTGAAAGCCAGTGGAAACCCAGAGGGATGAAAGAAATAGAGACTCCACTCTTAAAGGGTACACAAAATCTCACACATTCCAAAACCCAGGGCCAAAGCCGTTATATGAAAGGAGCCACCTACTGATCTTGGAGAGACTCCTGGAAAGGCAGAAGGCAACCAGAGCTCACCCTGGGGACACAGACACTGGCAGCATCCATTTGAGGGAGCTCATTCTTCCATGAGGACACTGGTGCTGGCAAGAGCCATTTTGGAATCCTCTCTCTAGCTTATTAGCGCCAGGACCCAGCCCCACCCATAATCCTTTTGGCCCCAACACTGGGACACATTAGGTCAAGCAACTAGCCAGGTGAGGACACAGCCCCATCTACTAGTAGGCCTGCTAATTTAAGACCCCCTGAGCCCACAGCCACCCTGGGATACAGCCCTGTTTAACAGAAGGCCCAGGACCCAGCCCCATACACCAATGTGCTGGCACTAGCTGCAGGAACCCATGGACCACAGCCTCGCCCACCAGCATGCCAAAACACTAACTCTGGGACCCTGAGGGCCCTGCAGAGACCCTGGTACCTGGCTTGACTCACCAGCAAGCCAGCACTAACTAGCTCAGGGAGCACCCTGGGCCTCAACCCCACCAACAAGCAAGAGGACACCAGCTCCAGGGATCATTGGGCCCTGCAGCCAGAGACCCCAGGACCCATCTCTGCCCATCAATTGGCCAGCACTAGCCCCAGGGCCCAGTCTCACCCACCAGTGGACAGGCACCAGGTCCTGGATCACCTGGGTCACAACCCCACCCACCAGTGGATGGATACTAACTCTGGAACATCTTGGACCCCTCAGCCAACCACCCCAGGATCTGGCTCCACTTACCAGGCAGCCAACACCAGCTTTGGGACATCTCAAGCCCAGCAGTCAGCCTTGTCAGGAATTGGCCCAGCCACCAGCTCCAGGACCCTCAGGGCCCCTACAACCAGAGAACTCAGGACCTAGCTCCACCTACTGGCAGGCTGACACCAGCTCTGAGACACCTTGAACTCCTCAGTCAGCCATCCAAGGATCCAGCCCCACACACTAGCACTCCAACAATAACATTGGGACACCCTGGACCTGACAGCAGAACCGTGTCAGGAACCAGCCTGCCCACCAACAGATTGATGCTAGATCTGGGACCCACAGGCAAGCAACCACTTACGCAGAACCCAGCTCTGCTGACCATTGGGCAACCTGTACCCCAGAATGTCCCAGGGCTGCACAGACAAGTGCCTCATAACTTGGCCCCACCAACCAGTAGCCAGCATCCTCTTCACAAGGCTACATAAGACAAAAAGATGTAAAATATGATGTTAAAAACAATAAACATGAGGGAAGACAGAAAATTGCAGGGCTGTTAAAATGCTTCTGAACTTAAGTGATCAGCAACTTAATCATGTGTATACACAGATTGTTATATATAAACCTCATAGTAACCACAAACCAAAAATCTGTAATTGATACACACACACAAACGAGAAAGGAATCCAAACATGACACTAAAGACAGTCATCTAATCACAAGGGAAGAAAGCAAAAGAAGAAAAAAGGAACAAAAAAGAACTATAAAAACGACCCAAAAACATTTAACAAAATGGCAATAAGTACATACTTATAAATAACTACTTTAGGACGAAAGAAGAACTACAATCCTGCAGTCTGTGGGGGAAAAAAAAACACATTCACAGAAAGATAGACAAGATGAAAAGGCAGTGGGTTATGTACCAAATGAAGGAACAAGTTAAAACCCTAGATAAACAACTAAATAAAGTGGAGATAGGCAACCTTCCAGGAAAAGAATTCAGAATAATGATAGTGAAGACGATCCAGGACCTCAGAAAAAGAATGGAGGCAAAGATCGAGAAGATGCAAGAAATGTTTAACAAACACATAGAAGAATTAAAGAACAAACAGAGATGAACAATACAATAAATGAAATGAAAACTACACTAGAATGAATCAATAACAGAATAACTGAGGCAGAAGAACGGATAAGTGACCTGGAAGACAGGATGGTGGAATTCACTGCTGTGGAACAGAATAAAGAAAAAAGAATGAAAAGAAATGAAGACAGCCTAAGAGACTTCAGGGACAACATTAAACACAACAACATTCACATTATAGGGGTCCCAGAAGGAGAAGAGAGAGAGAAAGGATGTGAGAAAACATTTGAAGAGATTATAGTTGAAAACTTCCTTAACATGGGAAAAGAAATAGCCACCCAAGTCCAGGAAGCACAGCGAGTCCCATACAGGATAAACCCAAGGAGAAACATAGTAATCAAACTGGCAAAAATTAAAGACAAAGAAAAATTATTGAAAGCAGCAAGGGAAAAATGACAAATAACATACAAGGGAACTCCCATAAGGTTAACAGCAGATTTCTCAGCAGAAACTCTACAAACCAGAAGGGAGTGGCATGATATACTTAAAGTGATGAAAGGGAAGAACTTACAATCAAGATTACTCTACCCAGCAAGGATCTCATTCAGATTCTATGGAGAAATCAAAAGCTTTACAGACAAGCAAAAGCTAAGAGAATTCAGCACAACCAAACCAGCTCTACAACAAATGGTAAAGGAACTTCTCTAAGTGGGAAACACAAGAGAAGAAAAGAATCTACAAAAACAAACACAAAACAATTAAGAAAATGGTCAAAGGAACATATATATCGATAATTACCTTAAACGTGAATGGATTAAATGTTCCAACCAAAAGACAAAGGCTTGCTGAATGGATACAAAAACAAGACCCATATATATGCTGTCTACAAGAGACCCACTTCAGACGTAGGGACACATACAGACTGAAAGTGAGGGGGTGGAAAAAGATATCCCATGCAAATGGAAATCAAAAGAAAGCTGGAGTAGCTATATTCATATAAGAAAAAATAGACTTTAAAATAAAGAATGTTACAAGAGACAAGGAAGGTCACTACATAATGATGAAGGGATCAATTCAAGAAGAAGATACAACAATTATAAATACATATGAATCCAACATAGGAGCACCTCAATACATAAGGCAACTGCTAACAGCTATAAAAGAGGAAATTGACAATAACATAATAATAGTGGGGGACTTTAACACCTCACTCACACCAATGGACAGGTCATCCAAAGTAAAAATAAATAAGGAAACAGAAGCTTTAAATGACACAATAGACCAGATAGATTGAATTGATATTTATACAACATTCCATCCAAAAACAGCAGATTACACTTTCTTCTCAAGTGCACACAGAAAATTCTCCAGGATAAATCATATACTGGGTCACAAATCAAGCCTCAGTAAATTAAAAAAAAGTGGAAATCATATCAAGCACCTTTTCTGACAACAATACTATGAGATTAGAAATGAATTACAGGGAAAAAAACATAAAAAACACAAACACATGGAGACTAAACAATACGTTACTAAACAACCAAGAGATCACTGAAGAAATCAAAGAGGAAAGCAAAAAATACCTAGAGACAAATGACAATGAAAACACGATGATCCAAAACTTATGGCATGCAGCAAAAGCAGTTCTAAGAGGGAAGTTTATAGCTATACAAGCCTACGTCAAGAAACAAGAAAAATCTCAAGTAAACAATCTAACCTGACACCTAAAGGAACTAGAGAAAGAACAAACAAAACCCAAAGTTAGCAGAAGGAAAGAAATCATAAAGATCAGAGCAGAAATAAATGAAATAGAAACAAAGAAAACAATAGCAAAGATCAATAAAACTAAAAGCTGTTTCTTTGAGAAGATAAACAAAATTGATAAACCATTAGCCAGACTCATCAAGAAAAAGAGGGAGAGGACTCAAATCAGTAAAATTAGAAATGAAAAAGCAGAAGTTACAACAGACACCGCAGAAATACAAAGCATCCTAAGAGACTACTACAAGCAACTCTATGCCAATAAAATGGACAACCTGGAAGAAATCGACAAATTCTTAAAAAGGTATAACATTCCAAGACTGTACCAGGAAGAAACAGAAAGTATGAACAGACCAATCACAAGTAATGAACTTGAAACTGGGATTAAAGATCTTCCAGCAAACAAAAGTCCAGGACCAGATGGCTTCACAGGTGAATTCTATCAAACATTTAGAGAAGAGCTAACACTCATCCTTCTCAAACTCTTCCAAAAAATTGCAGAGGAAGGGAACACTCCCAAACTCATTTTATGAGGCTACCATCACCCTGATACCAAAACCAGACAAAGATACCACAAAAAAAGAAAATTACAGACCAATGTCACTGATGAATACAGATGCAAAAATCCTCAACAAAATACTAGCAAACAGAATCCAACAACACATTAAAAGGATCATACACCATGATCAAGTGGAATTTATCCCAGGGATGCAAGGATTCTTCAATATACACAAATTAATCAATGTGATACACCATATTAACTAATTGAAGGAGAAAAACCATAGTATCATCTCAATAGATGCAGAAAAAGCTTTTGACAAAATTCAACACCATTTATGATAAAAAAACTCTCCAGAAAGTGGGCATAGAGGGAACCTACCTCAACATAATAAAGGCCATATATGACAAACCCACAGCAAATGTCATCCTCAATGGTGAAAAACTGAAAGCATTTCCTCTAAGATCAGGAACGAGACAAGGATGTCCACTCTCACTGCTATTATTCAACATAGTTTTGGAAGTCCTAGCCACAGCAATCAGAGAAGAAAAAGAAATAGAAGGAATCCAAGTTGGAAAAGAAGAAGTAAAACTGTCACTGTTTGCAGATGACATGATACTATACATAGAGAATCCTAAAAATGCCACCAGAAAACTACTAGAGCTAATCAATGAATTTGGTAAGGTTGCAGGATACAAAATTAATGCACAGAAATCTCTTCCATTCCTATACACTAATGATGAAAAATCTGAAAGAGAAATTATGGAAACACTTCCATTTACCATTGCAACAAAAAGAATAAAATACCTAGGAATAAACCTACCTAGGGAGACAAAAGACCTGTATGCAGAAAATTATAAGACACTGATGAAATAAATTAAAGATGATAGCAACAGATGGAGAGATACACCATGTTCTTGGATTGGAAGAATCAATATTGTGAAAATGACTCTACTCCCCAAAGCAATCTACAGATTCAATGCAATCTCTATCAATTTACCAATGGCATTTTTTACGGAACTAGAACAAATCATCTTAAAGTTGGTATGGAGACAAAAAAGACCCCGAATACCCAAAGCAGTCTTGAGGGAAAAAAAACAGAGCTGGAAGAATCAGACTCCCTGACTTCAGACTATACTACAAAGCTACATTAATAAAGACAATATGGTACTGGCACAAAAACAGAAACATAGATCAATAGAACAAGATAGAAAGCCCAGAGATAAACCCACGCACCTATGGTCAACTAATCTATGACAAAGGAGGCAAAGATATACAATGGAGAAAAGATAGTCTCTTCAATAAGTGGTGTAAAAAAACTTTTACAGCTACATGTAAAAGAATGAAATTAGAACACTCCCTAACACCATACACAAAAATAAACTCAAAATGGATTCGAGATCTAAATGTAAGACCAGACACTATAAAACTCTTAGAGCAAAAAATAGGAAGAACACTCTTTGACATAAATCACAGCAAGATCTTTTTTGATCCACCTCCTAGAGTAATGGAAATAAAAATAAACAAATGGGACCTAATGAAACTTCAAAGCTTTTGCACAGCAAAGGAAACCATAAAGAAGACCAAAAGACAACCCTCAGAATGGGAGAAAATATTTGTAAATGAAGCAACTGACAAAGGATTAATCTCCAAAATTTACAAGCAGCTCATGCAGCTCAATAACAAAAAAACAAACAACCCAATCCAAAAACGGGCAGAAGACCTAAATAGACATTTCTCCAAAGAAGATATACAGACTGCCAACAAACACATGAAAGAATGCTCAACATCATTAATCATTAGAGAAATGCAAATCAAAACTACAATGAGATATCATCTCACACCAGTCAGAATGGTCATCATCAAAAAATCTAGAAACAATAAATGCTGGAGAGGGTATGGAGAAAAGGGAACACTCTTGTACTGCTGGTGGGAATGTGAATTGGTTCAGCCACTATGGAGAACAGTATGGAGGTTCCTTAAAAAACTACAAATAGAACTACCATATGACCCAGCAATCCCACTACTGGGCATATACCCTGAGAAAACCAAAATTCAAAAAGAGTCATGTACCAAAATGTTCATTGCATCTCTATTTACAATAGCCTGGAGATGGAAACAACCTAAGTGCCCATCATCGGATGAATGGATAAAGAAGATGTGGCACATATATACAATGGAATATTACTCAGCCATAAAAAGAAACAAAATTGAGCTATTTGTAATGAGGTGGATAGACCTAGAGTCTGTCATACAGAGTGAAGTAAGTCAGAAAGAAAAAGATAAATACCGTATGCTAACACATATATATGGAATTTAAGAAAAAAAAATGTCATGAAGAACCTAGGGGTAAGGCAGGAATAAAGACGCAGACCTCCTAGAGAACGGACTTGAGGTTATGGGGAGGGGGAAGGGTGAGCTGTGACAGGGCGAGAGAGAGTCATGGACATATACACACTAACAAACGTAGTAAGGTAGATAGCTAGTGGGAAGCAGCCGCATGGCACAGGGATATTGGCTCGGTGCTTTGTGACAGCCTGGAGGGGTGGGATAGGGAGGGTGGGAGGGAGGGAGACGCAAGAGGGAAGACATATGGGAACATATGTTTATGTATGACTGATTCACTTTGTTATAAAGCAGAAACTAACACACCATTGTAAAGCAATTATACCCCAATAAAGATGTTAAAAAAAAAAACTCTAAAAAAAAAAAAACTCTTATGAATTGGTGTTAATTAGCCATATGACCACTCTGCCATATATTTAGCATTTAAGATACTAGGGGTCATGCATGATAAGGCTATTTGAAGTTCAAGATTTACAGTCTCCTTAGGATCCAGCCTAAGTAGCACTACACAGAGGATTATAAAATGGCTGCAGTCAAGTCATACTGCCTGCACTAGGCTAGATTTAATTATTTAGCAAAGGAAAATATCTATTTTATCCACCCAGGTGTAGTTCATTCTTTATTCTTGCAACTCCTCAATTTGTTATCCGAGAGAATTCCTAACCTTCAAGATCCAATTAAGAAGTATCTTTGGTCAGGCTTCATTGATCACTGTCCTTCATGCTACCATTATTCTTTGCACTTACTTCTTTCATAACACTGGTCACACTAAACTACATTTTTTAAAATTTAAGTGTCTCTTTTTTTCCCATTACAATGTAAGCTAGAACCTTGTTTGGCCTTAACTTTGTGAAGGCAGGGGCCAAGTTTATTTCATCATTGCTTGATGTGTCTCCCCCAACTAAATTATAAAGTACAAGAGTGTAGGGTCCACATCATTTCTTTTAATCACCACTGTATTCCATTTCACAGGCATTTATAAAGTGCTTTCTTCTATGCCAGGCCCTATTCTAAGTACTTTACAGATATTTACTAAGGTAATCTCTACCACTTAGTATAATTACTACCTCCTAGTAGGTGCTCAATAAATATCTGTCAAAATAATGAGTGAAAAGAAATGAAGGGAAATTCGTAAATGAAGCTGTCAATTTGCTGTTATTCATCTCTCATTTCAATTCAATTCAAAGATCATCCATTGGGATCCTAAATGTGCCAAGCATTATGCTAGACTTTTAGCATACAAGGATAACTATCACAATAGTCATGCCTTCAAAAGGCTCAACAAATGGTTTTCAAGAGTTTTGGTACTGATTAAACTGCAGACATGAAGCTACTTTTTTCATCTATCCATCCATCTATTAATTAATTACACAAATAAATATGCATTGTGTACTTACTCTATGCTAACCACTCTGGGAAGCACTAGGAAATCAATGGTGAGCAAAAGAAAATAGCATGGTCACTTCTGTTTTATGTCTTGTAGTGAAAAGGAAGAACAGGCACTGATCAAAAATTCACAGACATAACGTAACAACTAAAATCGGTGTTATTACTAAGAACAGGTAAGGTAGATGGACAATGACAGCATAAAATGAGAAGAAACCAATCTAATCATGTAGATTAGGGATAGCTGAGACATGGAGTTAACAATAAAGAGAAGAGAACAATAAAAAGAAGAGAACTGTTTTATATTTGTTCTATTTGGAAGAAGGTGGAACATTCAAATCCTAGAGAGCTGATTTCAAGGTAAAGCAGAAGGCAAATTCTCACCTGGTCCTCACCTCCATAGTTCTCTGACTTACTGACTTTTTGCTGTCAATTCTAGCTAGCATGCTGGATGCCACCTCTCTGGTCCTTCCTTGTGGGACAGGAGTTTATCCCTTTGAAAGATGGGAGGCTAGAGAGTAGAAGGGACTCAAGGTAGGCACTAATACAGTGAAAAGTTATACCCCTGAAGGGACATCTCTAGCCCTGTAGTGATGTAAGGACATGTTCTGTAATACCTCTCTGGATTACCAAATCAAATCATTGAGAACACTTTTCAAGTATCAATTTAAAATAAAGACACTGTTCTGTATTCTAAATATACAAAGGTTGTATAGTACCCCCTTCTTCAAGGAGCTCACAAACAGTGCTCATGAAGATAAAGGGAGTTCACATTCTACAAGAATATTAGTTCTTGGCCACAACTGAACTGATTATCCAAGCTTATATTACATGGGGAAAAGTAGACAATCCTAATAGATTTATTTACACTACAATATTTTTTAGGGGATGGATCGAGATGGCAGAGTAGGAGGACATGAAACTCACCTTCCCCCCAAACAAATCAAAAATACATATACATGTGGAACAATTCTCACTGAAAACTAACTGGACACTGGCAGAAAGGCTCCTGTACAACCAAAGCTGTAAGAAAGATCCACGTAGAATCATGTAGGAAGGAAAAAGAAGTGATCAAGTTTGGACCTGTGCCCCTGGGAGGGGATTCAGGGGGAAAGGGAGATTAAATGGGCAGAGATCCTCTCTGAGGAGTGAGTGGTTCAAGTCACCTATTGGGCGCCCAAGTCCTGGGGTCTGACACCTGGAAGATGAACCCCCGTGGCTAGTTGAAGGGCTGGTAAGATGAACAAGAGGGCTGTGGGAAGACTGGATTCCAGTCATGAGGAGTTCAAGCACACTGACTAGCTCCTAAATCAGGGTAGAGAAGGCAAGTTGAGGACTGCTCCAGTGGCTGTTCAGTTTCCTCGATTGCCCTGGTGTGTGCACCAGCCTGAGCCAAGCAAACGCTCCAGACCTGTTTACTTCATGTCACAGTTCCACGTGGGGTGAGGGTTGCCACAGCAAATATAGCAGATCACAATGAGTAAAGATCTATGTGACTTGAAATAATTAGTGAAGACTTCAAGGAGGAAGTGGGGCCTGAGCTGGGCTTTTAGGGATGATCAGGATTTTAAACTGTGATCAGAGGTAAGAGCATTCTTAGGAAAACTGACACAAAGAAGGGTGTGAATAAACATAGTATGCTTGAAGGATTATTGAGAGTGTGACTGACGTAAAAGATCATATTAGGAAAAAAGAAGTGAGTTTTCACACGGCTAATAATAGATGATAGAGGCTATCAAAAAATAAAAGCCCATTTTTACAAAATTGTGAACATTGAAAAAATATGATCTCAAGATGGGTCAAATACCTCCCTTTTAAATGTCACTTTATCTATAGGACATTTGGTCTTCTTTTCTCTTTCTGTGCAATGACTGAATGAATCCTTATAAATCTCATAGATGCTCAGAACTTGCCTCTCAATAGTGGGAATAATAGAGCTTTTGAGTCAAACAGACATGGATTTGATTCCTAGCTAGACTATCTATTAGCTATGGTCATTCATTTGGAAGTAACATTTCCAGGTCTCAGTATCATAAATTTTAAAAATGAAACTAATAAACCCTAATCTACATGGCTGTTGTGAAGATTAACTGTAGTTTCTTGAAATCCCTTTGCACCATACCTGGCACATAGTTGACACAATAAATGTTAAGATCTCTTCTCTTTCCCTCATCATCATCTTCGTTAATAGCTATGCCTTTCCATAGATACATTTGTTTTATTTCTTCAACTGAAATAAACCTTTCATAACACCTCCCCCCAATTACAATTACAATCACTAACTTATTTCATTTATTTTTCTCAGGATTTTTGAGTATATGCTGTCCTAAAAATGCCAAATTGTGTTTATAATGTTCCCTTAACTTTCTCTAGATCAATTTATGTCACAGCCACAGCATTATACAACCCAAAGACGAAAACAAAAACACCAATTTTATATTCTATTACCTAGCACGGGGATTCATCAAACTACGGCCATGGACCAAATCTGAACCACCTCCCATTTTTGTAAATAAAATTTTATTGGAATATAGCCATACTCATTCATTTGCATATTGTCAAGGGCTGCTTTTGTACTACAAAGGCAGAATTTGAGACTTGCAACAGAAACTGTACAGCCCACAAAGCCTAAAATATTTAGTATCTGACACTTTTTAGAAAGTCTATTGACACCTGACCAAGAATGTACAGAAAGCACCTCATTCAGGTGATAAAGTACTGTTATCAATAATAACCTATACCCAATTATTTTCTGACAAAACTTTTGTTTTAATATAGTGAGAAAGTATTATTTCAAGTCAACAGCTACTTAGATTTTTCTATAGACTGTTAGATACAGGTAGAAATGGTATCAGTAATATTTCTATCATCTTGCTACAACAATTTCCATAGTACCTTGCTCACCAGAAAATGTACATGATTATTCAACTTAAGACTGAGAGTGTCAGAGTTCTTACCAGGTCTCTTTCTATGAATTGAAAATATAATCAAAGAAAAATAATATTTTTTCCTATCTTATTTTTTAAAAGCCAATACATCTGTTAAATATTTTAAATGAGATTTATGAAAAGTCAGGCTATTATATTGGTTACACAGGGGACACCAATGCAAGACATTTGTATATCCACTTGGAATTCACAGAGAAGTCTAGAAATATGTAAATCTATACTATAACCTATATGTAAACCAGCACCAAACATGGGCTTCTTTAAGTATAAAAAGTTTAAGCTTGAAAGCAAGAATGAGTCAATATCTAGAAATATAGCCAAGTATGGATCAATAAAAAGAATATAATTAAGTGCTAATTGTAGGTAAGTAGGAGAAATCTTGACTGGCCTTCCATGTTCTCATGCTGACCCAAAACATTTTCTGAAAGAGACAAAATAATCTTCTCCATAACCAGAACCTTAGGATTTTTTATATT
Source organism: Orcinus orca (assembly GCF_937001465.1). Taxonomy (NCBI): domain Eukaryota; kingdom Metazoa; phylum Chordata; class Mammalia; order Artiodactyla; family Delphinidae; genus Orcinus; species Orcinus orca. The sequence continues at coordinate 77,523,184 of NC_064580.1, forward strand.
CCTTTGTACATATTTTGTTCTCTGCATGCTAATAACTTCCCAGTGAATGTAAAATAAAACTTTTAAACTGTTTCTTCAAGTCAGAAGAAAATGACAATGAAAAATATTTCCTTTGATAAGCAGAGAAACATCTTATAGGGAGGTACCAGATTAGATGTTTAGAGAGGAACAAAGACAAGGTCTATATTCTGTGTTCCCCCTTCATGCTCACCACATTAATGGGAATACCATAATTCAACATCAGTGAATATTGGTTTGGTGGTTGTTGAATAAAAATGTTCTAACAAAAATGTTACAAAGCAATTATTAGAAATCGAAGATATTCTTTGGAGTTAGGAGTCTTATCCCCCCCACCCCACAAGACAGCTAAAAAAACATATCTAGGAACTATGCCTCTCATCATAAAGCAATAGCATAACATAAAAATAATTCTGTATGAATATATCACCTCCTTTTTTTTGCTATTTATAAGCCCTTTTTCTAAAACTCAGAACCATGAAGTTTTATATGATATCTGAAATTCATAAACAGACTTCTTAGAAGCAAATGTCTATGATCTAGAATCAGAAAGCAGACTCACTTAACCCACAGCAGAAACATCCTCTGTGGGTTTATAAAGGAGAAAAGTTTCCTATACAAAGAGTAATTATTTGGAGGCTGTAACTTATCCCTATCATTCAAGGATTAGATTAGGAATTTAAAATGTAGTAAAATAACATAACATGAAAAAATAAAATAAGTAAAAATTTTTAATAAAATAAGATTTAAAAAAGTAACAAATCAATTAAATTTGAAAAGAAATAAACTAAATTAATACAAAATAAAATAAATTAATTTAAATAAAACACAAAATTAATTTAATTATAAATAAAATAAATAACATAATATAAAATGAAAAAGTTGACATAAAATAAAACAAAATGTTGTGCTCAAAGAGTTCTACTCCACTTTAGAGTACACAAGAATAATAATCAAAGTAGCATTACTATAACTATATACTTCCAAAGTTCTGTTGCTCAGTTTGTTTTGATTTTTTTGAGAAATCAGTGTAATTCTTTAGTGAAAATTTTGTCTCATGGGCAAGCAGATCACAATTTAAGAATTAACTTTTAAAACATCAGAGAATTTCAAACCATTTCCATAAAATTAAAAACCAACATCCTAACCCAGTTTCTCAACAGCAATACTATTGAATTTAGGGCAGACTAATTCTGTATTGAAGGAGACAGGGACTTTCCTGTGCATTATAGGATATTTAGCAGCATCCGTCTCTATTCACTAGATGCCAGTAGCACCCTTTCATCCCAGTTCAGACAACCAAAGCTATCTCCAAACATTGCCAGCTGTCCTCTGAGCAGAAAATCATTCCAATTGAGAGCTACTGCTAAGCTAATTTTCTCAAATTCTATTAAAAAATTTTATATTCAAATGCACTCTAACTGTAGTTAAATCAGGCCCTTGTTCCTTTCGTTTACAGTATTCTACTGTTCTTTCTTTTCTCCATTTAGTTGTTGTATAGAATTAGATTTGTTTTCTGGAAGATGAAATATTGGGGGGTGAATTATAAACTGGACTGACTACCTGGCACTACTATTCTACCTTTGTTTAAAACATGGCATAAAACATAAAATATGAAAACAAGATATAAAAATTTGGGGAATATATGCACTAACAGTAGAAGTAGAATTTCTGTAGCACCCTAGTTCCTAGTAGACTGTTTAAAATAGAATCACTTCCTAAGATAAACAGGATTCTACATGTCAAATTTAGAACCACTGTAAATGTTTTATCCCCCACAAAGTTAAACTATTTATTCTGCCCATAAAAGTTGAAATTAAAACTTAGTAATTTCTTTTCATAGCATAACCTCTTAAAAATGTCAAATTGTATTTATAATATTGCATAACAGAGTACATTTTATTATTCCCAGACCAACCTTGTGCTAAGTAACAAAGAGGTCATTATATTAGCTTGTACTCCTTAAATTTCACAGTTATACATATCTAAGAAGTAGCCTTATTTATAGGGTCAGGTTTTCTATGGTACTCAAGCCAAAGAAAACTTTTCCTTAAAACACCCCAGTGAACTGAAATGTTTAATGATTTTTCATAAAAAACCTAAACAGTAAGCATAACGTTACTAATTTAATGTAAGCTCAGCTGATGTATAAAGGAACTCCATATTTGAGAGAAAGTAATATTCTTTCATATAAACCACAGAAACATAATTTTAAGATTGTTCAGAAACTATGGTCCTAGCATATTTAGGAGATAAGTATTAAATTTAATTTGAAACAATGAAAATAATATTTGCTAGTAATATAGTATCATTAAGCTCTTTTCTATTTATTATTTATTTCATTATCACAATGTTAAAAGACTTACCAGGGAATAAATTTCCAGATGGTCTCTTCCATTTAGCTGTTAAAATGAGAGTAAGACTATGACTGACCAATACCACTTTGTTACTTTCATTATCTAAATTGTTGAATATTACTGACCTTTCAGTATTCCATTTAACTCTTGGTGATCTCTTTGCTACTAACCAAACCTCTAGTTAATCTGAATAATAGACCAAAATTTGATTTTATGACATTCCATTGACAGTTAAGGGAGAGAGGACCCTGAGAGAGTGAATAAAATACTAATCTGGTGAATTCTGCTTAGAGTGGGGAGAACAACTAGAGATGGGGAGGGGGCCAATAAGCACCTAAAAGAAAAAGACTTTAATGCTGACAAAAGGCAACTAATCTCCTGAATTTAACTGCTCCCTGAATTAGCTTATGCACCACAAGTTCCACTATATCCACTTTTTGTGTATTTAAAGACCAGAGAAAATAAGTTCTGTAATTTCTGTAATGAAAATTCTGACAGATATTTAACTGTGGAAACATGAATTCTGACACAATAATTATAGATAAGGATGTATTAAACACTTTATGACGTGTCAAGCAACAAGTTGCATGAATCAGAGTACTGCTTATGCACTTTAGTGGCAATCAGTTTTGCTGACAACAAAGCTGAATGACAGTAAGCTTCTTAGTTTAGGAGACCAAAGATGACAAGGGACTTTTCTTTAGGAAATGTGACATGCTTTGTCTCTCTTTCATCCCTTGTATCTACTATCTGGGACATTTTAAAAGACACACTGAGCTGTATAGAGTTCTTTCATAAATCTGGTATTTTTATTTTTGTGGCATTGCTTATAGCATGTATTAAAACAGTAATGAAACAAAACAAGTATTTCTCCACAAGAGTAGGCCCATGTCTGTCTTGTTCATCACTGTTCTTGAGTCAGAAAAACCTAGGTTCCTCCTACACTGTTGGTGGGAATGTAAGTTGGTACAGCCACTATGAAAACCAGTATGGAGGTTCCTCAAAAAGCTAAAAATAGAGTTTCCATATGATCCAGCAATCCGACTTCTGGGCATATATCAAGACAAAACTAATTCAAAGAGATACATGCACCCCTATGTTCATAGCAGCACTATTCACAATAGCCAAGGCATGGAAGAGGAATGGATAAAGAAGATGTGGTACATATATACAATGGAATATTACTCAGCCATAAAAAGGAGCAAAATAATGACATTTGCTGCAACATGGATGGACCTAGAGATTGTCATATGGAGTGATGTAAGTCAGACAGAGAAAGACAAATATGATATGATATCATTTATACATGGAATCTAAAAATATGATACAAAAGAACTTATTTACAAAACGGAAACAGACTCACAGACTTCAAAAACAAACTTATGATTACCAAAGGGGAAAGGTTGGGGGTGTGGGGATAAATTAGGAGGATTGGGATTAACAGATACACATGACTATATGTAAAATAGATAAGCAACAAGGATCTACTATACAGCACAGGGAACTATATTCAATATCCTGTGATAAACCATAATGGAAAAGAATATTAAAAAAAGTTTATGTATGTATAACTGAATCACTTTGCTGTACAGCAGAAATTAAGACAACATTGTGAATCAACTATACTTTAATTAAAAAAAGAAATAACAAGAAAAACTTGGGTTCAAATAGAGGTTCTTCCATTTAAGAGCTGAGTGAAAATGGATACATTATCAACCTCTGCACCTCGGTTTGTAAAATGGGTATATTATCCACCTCATAGAGATCCTGTGACAATATAGGTAAAACATGGTAACAGGCATACAGCAGTGACCCAATGTTGATTCTGTTGTTCTGTTCTGCTAGATAAATTTTGTACTTTACATCCTGCCTCAAGGTCAATCTAATGTCAACTGAGCTATGAGATATTTGTGGCTCAACTTTCAAGATCCCTGCTTCAAACTGAATATGCCAACGCCTGGGGACCAGAGCCCCAGACATTCCCAGTTACAAAAGCACTGGTAAGGTAGTTATAGTGCTTCCAGCACAGCCTACACTTCATGGGAAATCTGAATGGATTGAACGCCACAGCAGCCTTGGTAAAGAATGGACAGAGTAAATGGGCATAAAGGTGGCAGTGGGGGTACAATACACTGCAGATGTAATGCTTTGATGAGGGGGCCAACTGCCTTGGCCATCCATCCCTCTGCTGGAACACTCTTGCCACTGATAACCACATGACTCAGATCTCCTCACCTTCCTCAGATCTAAATCCAATGTCCAGTTCTCAGTGAAAAGCCTTCCCTAGACACTATATATCAATAAAAGACAAACCCTCATATTCACTACCCTTCTTGTCTGCTTTACTTACTCTTCAGGGTTTATCACCCACTAATAGCATATACATTGCTTATCAGTATGTTTACTGTCTGTTTCCCTCCACTAGAAAAGTAAGTTCCAGAAGATAAAGGATCTTTTTTTTTCCTCACTGTTTTATCCCTAGCACCTAAAATAAAGAGTGTTTTGGCACAGAGTGGTGGATCACTAAATTTCTTGATTTAATTACTTAAATCAGTAAGTACTGGTTAGTTGCTATGTTGGACACACAGTAGAAACAGAACCCGTTATTTGAAAATGATCATTATATGATATTGTAAGGGAAAAAAACTTGCCACCCCAAGTATCTCTTCAGTATACAGATTATTTTCAACTGCAAATATCAAGGCCCAAAAGACTTAGGAAGGAACTCTGACCTTCCCCCTAATTACCTACAAAAATTAGAGGGCTAGTTTCTGGAATAAAGCTATCACCATAGATATCTACAAGGAATATGGGCTAGGTGTGGTGGTCAGAGTCCACTCTGTGTCCCATTGTCTCTGCATGGCCCAGGAAACATTTATTTACCAAACATTTGCTTTTCCATCTCCATGTGAATTGCCTCCCTCCCCTTTGAAGTCCCAAATCACTACCCACAACATCTTTTGTCTTTAGCTGAAGATGGTATTTAAGGTGAGGGTTTCAGTCATTTTGGTGAGTTAATTAGTTTTTTTGGTCTCTCCCATGTATACATATTCTAAAACCTTGATGATTTTCTCCTGCTAATCTGTCTCATGTCAATTTTAATTCTTAGACCAGCCAGAAGAACCTAGAAGGGTAGAGAAAATTTCTTCCTCCCTAAGTATATATATTTTCCTAATTATATTTTTAGATAAATTAAAGCCTCTACTAGACAATCTTAGTCTACTTCAAGTTCATGTACAACACTTAAAGTAAAAGTGCTTTTCTTCTAACATATCTTAATATTCAAATAATTCACAAAATCCTACATTGCTTCACTACTTTCTAAATTACACAGATTTTCTTGTTTTAAGTTGTATTCCAGAGCTCTTTTTAAGGCTCTTGTCTAGAACCTTAAGCTCTTGTTATCCCTCATATGAACTGTCTCCTGAAGTTTCCCAGTAACCAGTTTCTCAGTATCTAGTCTAACTATGCAACACACTTCTGTCATCCTCTTACCCAATAAATGCACTCAAGCTGCCCCAGTGATCTTTATCACTAAGCTGTTCAAAACCTTTTAATGATTCTCCACTACCATCATGAGAAAATATAAAGCCCTTAGTATAAATCCCCAGATTTTCCATGGCTTGTTTGGTCCAGCTTGCCAGAGATCTTTAGACAACCCATTGGGGATAGGCTGCACGCTTTCTTGTTATTATTATACCACTTGTGTATTACTGTGTAATTATTATACCACACGTGGTGTAATTATACTTCATCTGTGAACATGGGAAATTACTAAACTTCCACTAGGTGGCCATGGTACAGCAAGGCTTAAGCATTCCATTCCTATGAGATAATTTATGTAGGTTTCTGTTTTTGTTTTGGTTTTTGGGGTTTTTTTTGCGGTACGCGGGCCTCTCACTGTTGCGGCCTCTCCCATTGCGGAGCACAGGCTCAGCGGCCATGGCTCATGGGCCCAGCCACTCCGCAGCATGTGGGATCTTCCCGGACCGGGGCATGAACCCGCGTCCCCTGCATCGGCAGGTGAACTCTCAACCACTGCACCACCAGGGAAGCCCTTTATGTAGGTTTTAACAAGTTAATAAATAAGATTATGCTATGTTCCCTTGTTTTATTTCATATTGTTTAATATTATATTATCTTTATAATTTCTGTTTGTTACTTCATACTACCTCTGGAGAGAATGGAAGTTCCTTTTTGGTGATACAATTAAGAAAAAGAAAACTTTAGCTGTGTGAAATAAAATTCATATTTTACAGCAAGACAAGAAAAATTCAGAAATAAAAATTCTTTTCTGCCCTTTGGCCTCCTCTCTCCCCTTACTGATTGGACCTCATCCAATCAGTTCAAAGCCTTAAGAGAAAAAGACTGAGGTCCCTGAAGAAGCAAGGAATTCTGCCTCCAGACTGCCTTCGACTCTTGCAACATCAGCACTTCCCTGTGTCACCAGCCTGCATGCCTGCCCTGCAAAATTTGGACTTGAGAGCCCCACAATCACACTAGCCAATTCCTTAAAATAAATCTCTCCCACTGTCTAACCAACCACCCTTTCTATACATAGCATTCACATCATATTGGTTCTGTTTCTCTATAAAACTCTGACTAATACGGAGTTCAACAGTTAGAGAAACTTTACTATTGAAGGACCAAGAAACACATCCAGGTAATATCTGTTCATTTCTTCCCCTTGCCTTTGGTAGAAAGTAGAGAGAATCTACTGAAAAAAATTTCTCACTAATATCTGCCTTGGTTGTGAACATTTCACCCACTGACTCCTGAAGGAGAGGAGTCCCCTAATTTTGTCCTAAAATTTAGAATAAAAAGTTAATTTTTTTTTTTTTTTTGCGGTACGTGGGCGTCTCACTGTTGTGGCCTCTCCCGTTGCAGAGCACAGGCTCCGGACGCGCAGGCTCAGTGGCCATGTCTCACGGGCCTAGCCGCTCCGCGGCATGTGGGATCCTCCCGGACCGGGGCACAAACCCGTGTCCCCTGCATCGGCAGGCAGACTCTCAACCACTGCGCCACCAGGGAAGCCCTAAAAGTTAATATTTCAATAAATGTTTATTGAATCAAAAATATCAACTTGCTGACAATTTTGAAAAAAAATATTTGAGAAACTTGCAATTCATAGTAATATGAATATAAAAATCTTAAGTGAAGATTTCATGCCATATGAGGATATTAATTTTAATAACCCTTGCTTTGTCAAATTGCCTTTGGGGAAAAAAGAGATCTGCAGTACCACCTGTAAAGTAACAAAGTTGTGCCACCATTCGTTTCCATTTAGCCTTAAGAAACTTGACAATACCTCAGTATTCTCACTCATTCTAATAACTTCCTTACCACAGGCACAAAGAGGATAAAAGACTGCCTCTAAAAGTTAGAGGAGAACCAAGAAATTGTATTTCTGGCTTCCAGCCCAGCAGACCTGACTACTTCTCCAGAACAATCTTATCTAATTCAGTGGTACTCATTCACATTCTCAACTTGAAAGAATTTTTATATCCCTAAAAAAAACGGTACATTAAATTGTATAGCTTTAGTTAAAATTGTGAACTAAAAATGTATAAATGTATTTTAACAATTAGTCTTTTCTAATTGAAACTATTAACTAGTCCTTCTCAGTATAAAGATTTGAGAGCTTGTTATTCAATTATATTCCTTATTTTGGAACTTATCACACATAAGGCCTAGAAGTTCATTAATTTCGATCCTTTTATAGAAATTTGTTTGCAACATATAAAAATTGATAGCCACAGCACAGAGCATTCCAGAAGAAAATTATAAAAAACAAAACAAAACAAAAATCCAAAGAAGAGGTTTCTCCTCATTAGGCCATGATATTACAAAAATGCATAGGTAAAAAACCCGATACCTTTTCCAAACTAGTCTTTAAGGAACCTATTTAGAGAAGAGGAGGAGGGACCAACCCAAATGTATATAAATCTCAACCATTATAAAAACAATTTTATTAATCTGAAACTATTGCCTTGTACTTTTGACTTTAAAGGTTCACTGCCATTTTCCAATAAGAATGGCTTGAAAACATTCCCTCTTTCTAAGCCATGATGAATGAACATCGATTAAAGGCAGCTAAAAGAAGAAAAGCCACTAATGTATTTTATACAGTCACTGATCAGTTACTGACATGTAATATTTCATTTTCTTTAGGACATTAAGAGATGTTGTGTACCTAAAAATAACAGCTTTCCTGATAGTGCATCTATCATTACATGCATCATAAAAGCAAGAACATAAATTAGTTTCTGCCTGTTAAAGTCTAATTATTTGTAAAATCATTACTTGGCAGTTTAACAAATTGACACAATGAAGTTAATGATCCTTAACATATTAAAATCTGCAGTGTATTTTTGCTAACCACATTCCTAAACCTTAGTCAAAGTTTAGTGGTGTGGGTGACATTATATGGAGCATACTAGCTTAAATTTCTCTGCTAAGTGATAGTAGTGCCACTACTATTATTCATGAATGTGTTTCTACAACTCTTAATGAAAATTAAACAATGAAACAACTCAATGAAAATTAAAACAATACCGTTAGGTCACAGTTCATTTTTCATTACACTGCTAAACCTTATTGATAATATAGCTACATGGATAATCACAGTATAAACAACTATAAACAAGGGTATTACCTTGGCATAGAAAATGACCAAGAATGAGAGCTTACTGTAAAATATTATGAAGTAGATTTTTTAAACTTTAAGTTCATTTTGAGACAATATTAATTTTAAAAAGACAATAAAGCTAAATCTAATATTAAAATGTACAAAGTACCCATACATATTTAGCTTAAATACAGAAGGTATAGCATCTTGCCACAAGTATTCAATGTGTTTGGAAGTTTGAAAAACTCTTTCAAAGCTCAGCAGCTGTACAATTGATGAGAAAACATCTGATCTTAACAAATGTCCTAGAATTGAAGTGTGAATAATCTGCTCAACCATATATAATAGATATATTTGAAAATGGTTTCAAAGTTTTAGACAGTGCCAAGTACATTAGTAGTTGTTAATGAACTCTAGATTATCTTAGAACCTTAGATTTCTTTCAGTATCTGTGGTACTATTTTTTCAAGTCCCACAGAGGTTTAAATAATTTGAAATGTATAGTGATAGGTCATATAAAGAGAAAAGAAAAACCTTTTCCTTATTATAGGAAGGCATTGTGGGGTAGAAACAAAATATGAATGCCAGACTGGGTTCAAAGCCTAGTTTCAACACTTACTAGCTGTACAATCTGGTCAAGTTACTTAACATTTCTGTACTCAGTTTCTCTATGTATAAAATGGCAATGAAAATACCAACTTCATAAGGTTATTGTGTAGATTAAAAGAATTAATAAACTCAAGTCACTCAATGTTTGTTTTAGTTTACTGCTCTGACCTACAGATAACCTGCAAATACTCTTTTACATGAATCTTTTAGAGTATGACAAAACACAGGAAGAGCTATATAGTGAGTCAAAAATCTCTAATTTGTCACATGGAGGTTATATTCAGAAGCAACCAGAAGAAAACATAATTCCTTTTTAGAGTTTGGGGAATTACTAGGGAATTAGGGAGTTATTGCTAATTTCCTAAACTTGGGTCCAAGGTCCATTCACCTTTGACACAAATGGTATGGGGATTCCCCAAACAAGATGGTCAGTGAGTAGTTTGGAGAATTCACCTCAATTCTCCTTAGAGCCCCCTAACTCTCTCTTACTAATTTTTATATGTGAAAAAGTAATAGTACATCAGCAAATTTCCATCAGTCAATTCAAGAGAGACCAATAATAGGGTGTTCTTTCACTTTGCTTTAAACATTATATTTTCCACTGATATTTCAATTCTTGAAGATTTTATTAGCCCTGAAGATCCTCCTACCTCAGACATGCAAGAAAACCTAAGGTTTAAGCTGCTGGTATTTATTTTAAAATAAAATTTTAATACCAAATATAAGCAGTAACATGCCTAAAGAAATGTGATGCTATCACACGAAATAGTGAACTCTGAATTTTCTTCAATTACAGTTAAACACACAGATTTTAAAATATTTAAAAAAAAAACCTTTAAACCCAAGCTGTTAGAGCAGTGAGTACACACTGAGAATTTTAACATCGCCCCTCCCTTTCCCGACACGCCCCCAAAAGCCTTAAAGAGAAAACACACAGTGTCTCACACACACACACACACACACACACACACACACACACACACACACGCGCGCGCGCGCGCGCGCAAAGGCAGGGGAGGGGGAAGAGGGGAGGAGCAGAGAGGAGGAGAGAAGCGGAGAAGGCAAGGGAGAAGCTAGGGATAAGAAAAAGTAAGGGAAGTCAGAAAAAAAAAAACAGGACCATTGAAGCCCCTACTTTTCCCTGCCTGTAGACTTACTTTCTTGCCTCCAAGCAGCCTGCGGAGCAGTCAGGGCCGCTGCCCTGGGCACCTAAGTGGTGAAGCCAAGTAAATTCTAGTTTTGGTGCCCTCCCCTCCGCGCGTGGCGCCTACGCACATGATGTCAAACAAGCACAAACTGCATCACAATCAGACACTCAGGGTATTTAGAGGCGTTGCTCGTGGCTCGCCAGAATCCCACAGTTCAGTTTCAGCTGGCTGCGCGCTGGCTGCCCTCTGGCTGCAGTCCCTCTGCAACAGCGGCAGCGGCCCAGCAGAGCCCTCGCGACCTATTTTTTTTAATACATTTATTTATTTTATTTGGTTATGTTTTATTTTTGGCTGTGTTTAGTCTTCGTTGCTGCACGCGGGCTATCTCTAGTTGTAGCAATCAGGGTCTACTCTGTTGCGGTGCGCAGGCTTCTCATTGCAGTGGCTTCTCTTGTTGCAGAGCATGGGCTCTAGGCACGCGGGCTTCAGTAGTTGTGACACCCGGGCTCAGTAGTTGTGGCTTGAAGGCTCTAGAGTGCAGGCTCAGTAGTTGTGGCACTTGGGCTTAGTTGCTCCGTGGCATGTGGGATCTTCCTGGACCAGGGTTCAAACCCGTGTCCCCTTCATTGGCAGGTGGATTCTCAACCACTGCGCCACCAGGGAAGTCCCTGAAGTTCTTTATATGCTCAAATATCCTGAGTTTCTCCATGCCAAAATTAATGAACTCATCTTTATTCTGCAATCCAACCAAGCTCAAGATACTATCCTGAGAGCCATTAACAGCACTCCCAGTATTTGACTTGTGTAAGATGAAATTCCTGCTTGCAGAAAGTTCCAAACAATGAAAAACATAAACATTGGAGAAAATGAGAGTACAAAAGGTCTAAAAGAAAAATAAATTTATACTTTACCAAGCAAATTACTGGTATTTTATTATTTACCATTTTAAATACAGAATATAAGAACAGGAAAATAGAAAAAAAAGAGACAGAAAAAGAATTAAAACAGTATTTTCAAAGGATGTAGTAAGAGTAAGGCAAAATTACACAGAAAATAATTTGTCAGTTTTTACTTTAATATTTTTTCTTCACTGTAAACAGTACAGATGACACCAGTGTGTTACATTTCAGAATTTTTGTGCCTGGATTTTACTCAATTGCTCATTAATTTCAGAAGGAAATGTAACTCGGATTTAAAAATTCTTATTTAGTAAAAAATGAACAGAAGGTAAAAATATGAAAGATCCCAATAGCTACAAATACCAGATTATTTCATGAATAGCTTCACAAATACTAAAGTATAAAATGGAAAATATGAAAGGGAAAGACAAAAAATATATTTTGCATTGACGTAAAATGAAGCAGATTTTTTAGGAAAGGAGTTGGAGAGAAAGGGAATAAGAATAGAGACTTAAATGTTTACATAATATTTACATCATATGTAAATGTTTTTTAAAAGAGCAAAATCTCCCTTTTTACTGTTACTGTCTTATACTAAATCCATGTGTTGACCAAAGACAAGAAAAGTAGATCAGGGGCTTCCCTAGTGGCGCAGTGGTTGAGAGTCCACCTGCCGATGCAGGCGACACGGGTTTGTGCCCCGGTCCGGGAAGATCCCACATGCCGCGGAGCGGCTAGGCCCGTGAGACATGGCCGCTGAGCCTGCACGTCCAGAGCCTGTGCTCCGCAACGGGAGAGGCCACAACAGTGAGAGGCCTGCGTACCGCAAAAAATAAATAAATAAATAAAAATAGTAGATCAGAAAAAAATAACTCCATCTGTAAAGGTTTATTTTTTTCCTTTTAAAGTGTTAAATACATCATTTTTACTGATGAAGAACAGTTTCATATTTCATATTAGCAACTTGTAAAAATTGCTGTTCAGTATAAAAGATAGTTTTACATTTTTCATAAGGAAGTTATTTACCTAAAAAGATTTTTAAAGAAATGAGATACTTGATAACTCAGACTTATCATCTAATAAAACAAGGCTAATGAATGGCACTCAACAAGTGGTACTCTTAACAAATTATTTTAAAACTAAGGAAGTTGTGCTTTGAACTATATTTCCTTGGTATGCCGCATTCAAAAATCTCTATTACTAGGATTTCACACATGGTAGCAAACAATACAGCTTAGACTGGAAGAATTCACAGATAAACTTATCTAAATGGTAGGAAGGAAATGTTTACATCACAAATGAAGGAGAAAATAGTAAATACAAGTTTAAAAATATATAGTTTCATGTTTTAATGAAACTTGGATTATTCCAGTGTCTCAACTGTCCTCTGGGTATGTGTATATAATTCATATTTCTTAATTGGGTATTTTGTCAGACTTCTTCAGTAGTTAATAGGGCTGCTCCTTCAGTAATAGCTCCAGCATAAAACCCATCCCAAGCAGTGACAAATCTATCTAGATTGATTCCAGGTTTTTTAGTTTGTTTGAGCAGATCTCTCTAGCACCTGGTAAGAATGGGTGTTTTACAGAGGAGTGTGTTTATCCCCAAACACAGATTGGGTGAGATAACAACCTGCCCAACTGGCTGGAAAAAAAAATATATATATATATAGGCATTGGACCCACAAATAAAATATGAATCACTCTGGAGATAGGGTGAAAAACTCATAGTTTTATAGTTGTTGCTTGCCAGAGTGAAGCTAGTATTGGGACTGACTCAACAATATCCACTCCTTTCAGCTGGGCCAGTAACTTGGCAGATATCATTGCAGCAGTTTAGGCCCATGGATTGAAGATTTGTTTTAATGTTTTCTTTCAAGAAAAACATGTTTTCCCTCTTCAAGGGTATACTGGGAAGAATGTGCTAAGTTCAGAGATTTACTGGAGACTCAGTTTGGATGGGACCCTGTGTTAAATGGCAGTGGTAATGACAGAAAGACTTTCTTGGGTAGGGAGCTGGTATTTGTAAAGGAGCGACGGAGCTGATGAGAAAAAGTAAGCAGGAACAACAATCATAGGTGATATTAGCTTCATAAGCATGCCAGCCAAAAATAGCCAAAGATTTTGAAGCTGAGGAATGGAGAAAGGAGAAGGGGCAGGACATAGCAGATATACAGTAAGAATAGGAAGCATTCTATGATCAGCACTTGGAGATAATTTTAGAGATGTACAAATTCAACGTTAGGATGAAAAGGGAAATACTAAATTTGAGGCAAGTTTTTGTTCCATTATTTTGTGCAGAAGCTGCTCACTATCTGATGTCATCTGCTTCTTCCAATTTTTAAGGAATATCTGTCTCCTTTGTGCTATCATGTGCTTCAGAAAAGTTTTGAGAGCCCTCAGTTTAGGGGCTCTGGTTAAAGTAAAAGTTGAGTTAATCGGAGGTGTATGTCTCTTCAGCTGGGATACAAAGAACAAAATGTCTAGATTTTTGTAGCTTGTCTTCCCTGTTAGTGATAAGCAGGATCTGGTAGAGGCACTTCCAGTGGGGCTCCAGGGAAGCTTTTTGGTGACATCTATTCCAGTAAACTAAGTCTCCTGGTTTTAAGTCCAGAAGGTGGCTTCTTTAGAAAGGCGGCTTGACCCTGTTGATAAGTTTGAGTATATTGCACTAGTCCTTTACATTATTGGGCCACTTTTGCTTGCAACAAAATGGAGTTTAAAATTGGGGTGTAGTGCCCAGTCTCCCTGGTCTTCCTGTGACAAATTCATAAGGTCAGAATCTGTGTTTGTCGTTAGGGTCTATTGGAGTAGATTATGCCAAGGTAATTTTATGTCTTCAGAGAGTTTAGCAAGTTTTAATTTCAAAGTATCCTTAGCTCTTTCAATTTTTCCTGAGGATTAAAGATGGTAAGGAGAGCCAACACTTTTCAAAATTCCTTAATTATAGTCACAGTAAAATGAGTAGCTCTTCACTGGAAAATTAAGTAAGGATTCCATAAATGGGAAAAACAAAATCTAAACATTTTTACCCATAATAACAACAGTTTCCTTTCAGGAAGTTTGGAAAGACTTTACCATCTAGAAAAGAGGCAGACAATAATAAGTACATTTCCAAGTTTTGTGATGTTAGGGTGTTATATGAAGTCCATCTGAAATTGTGCAAAAGATCCCTTGTGGTTCCTACCTATGTACCACTTTTACCATTTTTTCCAGAGTTACAAGCTTGGTAGGTGTGACATACACTGGAGGTCTTTCTCCACTATTTAATTTTCCCCATTAATGTTGTCTCAGAATAGTTTTTAAGTTTTCTGTATGGTGAGGGGTCATTGTGTGCACATTTTCACCAAGCTCCATTTCAGAGGGTTTGGAGAGGCCAACTGGTCATCTTGCTATCTCTATAACCATCGAATTGGAGGGCACACCCAGATTTCTCCAAATACCTTTTTTCAGAATCTGATAGTTGTGATTTCAGTTTGCTCAAAACTTCATAAAATGACCTGGATTAACCAAATCATCTTTAATTTGTCGACATAGTTGAACTTGGGTAAGAGTAACTTGGTTAACATACTGGTCAGCTGAAACATTTCCTTTTCCTTTATGGATTTTTTCTCTAGTATGAGCTTCAACATTAGGTACAGTCAATATTTTAGGGAGAAGCAAGGCACTATTAAAACTCAAATTTGCTCACTGTACTTTATGAGAACACCAGCAGCAGTTAAGAAATCATGTTGCTTCCATAACATCATGAAACACACCAAAAACACATGTGCTGTCTATATATGTTAGCCCTTTGATCCTTTGCTGGCTGACAGGCTCTATCTAGTCAAGCTAGTTTAGCTAGTTGTGCTGATTTGACTTCAGGAAAAGAATTAGATTCAGTAAACTCTTGGAAAGTGGTAAAAGCATATCCAGCTTGAAAATAGTCTTGTTCACTCTTAAGATATGACCCATTTACAAAGAATTCTAAGTTGGGTCTTATAGAACAGATCAGAGTAAGTCAGGGAACGTTCTTGGGTTAATGTTAAAAAATTCACTCCTCTGGAAGAGGGAATAAGGTAGGTAGGCAGCTGGATTAAGGTTGTGACAACTATGGATGTTTTACAGTTCACCTTTGCTTCGTGCTCTTCTCTTTCATTAAATGATATCAGATGTAAAAACACCCCACACAGGAGCCGCTGACTGCAAGTAATTCAAAGGTTTATTCCTCTTTCAGGAATTTGCAAAGTAAGGGAAGTCTCAGGGTGAGAGAGCCAATCAATGAGAGAGTCCACTGGAAAGAGGGCCCTCTGATGTCTAGAAAAGGAAAGAGGGAATGAGCCTGGTCCTAAGGGCATTTATAGGACTGGCATCCATGGGTGGGATTTTGTTGAATAATATTAGGGGTTGAATAACTTCAGGTCACCCACCCCCTGCAGGGAGTGAGGAATCAAAGGGCTAGTCCTCCTTAATGTTTCAGGTTTTAGGGTACCCAAGGGAATATAAGGAGAGGCAGTGTGGGGTCTATATTGACTCATTAAAGTTCTGTGTTTATTTTTCCCACATCTGCAGATGAGGTAGCCCAGAGGAAATTTGGTATTAAGAAAAGTAAATCAGAAAATTTAGGTAATTCTAAGGTGGAAGACACAAGAGTCTAGAGTAGTCAAGTGGAGCCATGTAATATGGTATATTTGACTATCAGCATCTGGGACATCAAGAAAAAGTCCTTTGGATGTGCACCTAATAGTAGCTCCCAATTAAGTGAAAATATCCATCCTATTAAATTAGTGAAGGTGAGAAGACTGAGGACAAAGGCTCATTGAGAAGTTAAGATTCTCAGGGAGATAGGCAAAGAGGATTTGCCTTTTTATTGAGGGTGGTGGGAAATTAGGAAAGATTATTGGTAGAGAGTGTGACTCCAATGTCTACTAATAACAAGATTGGATGGCCATTTACTAGTTATTTTCCCTTGTTGATCCAAAGACAATTGGGTCACTGGAAGAGGTCTTCCTCAGAGAGGAGTTGTTTTGTTTCTGATTGAGCAGGCTATTGTGTGGCTTGTTTCCTGGCTGAAGAAAGACAATTGTGGACGCAGTAGCCTTTTTCTTTGCAGTATCTTCAAGAATCCTTGCTTACCTGTATTGTGTCTATCAAGCTGTTTTAAATTGCAGTGCCATAGTTTTGTGGTATGTATTTTTCTTTTTTATTATGCTATCCTCAAAATGTCAGGCTGTATGTTCTGCCAGACTACACTATGTTTTAGAATGGCATCTGTTTTGGTAAAGATTGCCTGTGGTAATGTTAATGTGAATGTCAAATGCAAGTTCATGTGCCCGACGCACAGTGAGGCCAAACAAACTGAAACGTCCGGGTTTGGAGTAGAGAAAGGTTTATTGCAGGGCCATGCAAGGAGAAAGGATGGCTCTTGTCCCCCCAAACCCCGAACTCTCCAAAGGGTTTCAGCAAAGCATTTTTAAAGGCCAGGTGAGGGAGGGAGGTCACAGGGTATGTGATAAGCTTGTGCACGGTTCTCTGATTGGTTGATGTTGAGGTAACAGGGTGGTTAACATTATCAATCCTTTGACGTCAGAAGGTCTGGAGACTGCATGCTCATGATCATGAAGTAGTTAACTTCTTGCATTTGGTGGTGGTTTTTAGCATCTGAAAAACTCAGTAAATATACATGAGATACTATTAGCTGGGTACTTCAAAGAGGAGCTATGCAGAGGATGTGGGGAGGGGTCTGTCCCTGGAAGGCCCCATAGGGTTCTGCTTGGTTACAAGTATTTCATAAAAGTGGTTTCTAGTCGATGTCTAAAGTTAAGAAACAGATTAAGCGGTTGACAAGGTTGGATTATCCTACAGTAAATCTTAGGGGGAATCTTTTAGGAATTGCCTTTAAAAGACTTTCTCCTACCCCCAATTATTTCACCTATTTGGAAGGGAGGCAGTGAAGGTCCTACTCTAAAGGTGAAAAAAGCTGGGAAAGAAAAGGAGGAGGAGAAAATGTTAGAATGGAAGCTAGGGAGCAAAATAGGAGGAGGCCAGAAGGCAGTGGTGCTATAAGGGGCAGAAACAGAATTAGGAGCAGGTCTTTGGGGAGGGAGAAGGCTGAAGTTGTTTTAAGAAAGGCCTCAATAGATTGGAACCTCTTGAATTGTTTCTTTGCTAAGCTTCTTTGTACCAGTTAAAGAAAGCTGCTCACTGTAAGTTAGCTATCTTACTTCCTTTTTGTTTTAAGGCACCTTGAAAGAGGCCACTAAGTTCAAGATTGTCTTCCCTGAAGTCACACTACTATCTGTAAAAGGTTACAGATAGAAGAAGGGAAAAAGGCTTTTTCCTCCCATAAGACAATCATCTAATTCTCCACTTGGCCAGATATCCCAAAAAGATAAAAGGAAAATAGAGGCAGTGACTTCAGTCAAGAAAATAGGTTAACCCTTTCAAAGATTCAAAACAGCAAACTTTGTGTTACTGGAAAAACTGGAGCACAAGAGAAGGAGCACCACTCAACCCGGCTGTGACCCCAGAGAAGGGAAGAAGCCTGAGTTCTTTGGTGCACTCTGTCCTACTGTGAAATCTCAGCAGGAGATGTTCATCCAGAAAGGATCTGTGTCACAGAACAAAATCATCAAGGAAAACAGAAATAGTGAAACTGGCCCAAATAGAAGTTAAAGGATTTATTCTACTGATGCACGTCAGAAAGCACCTTAGATCTGGTGACTATCTGAAGGCAGAATTGGAGTTATCATAGGGTGAGGAGAAGAGGGAAGTATGTGACTGTTGATGGAAATAATCAATAAACGATCTATAATAGGAATAGAAAAGAGTTTTCTTCGAGCCAAACTTAGGACTATAGGCTGAGAGACATAGATTCAAGAAGCACGTGAATCGTGTTCCATAAGACCTGTACAAGGAGTGAATCACTGAAATTCTTCTAGGGGTATGTCTACCACAGTGACCATGTTCCTGTCAAAGATTTTAGATTTCTTTATCTGTAACTGCTGCAAAACTTGCAGTTGGAATGGTTGGAGGTGCAGCCTACTAGGTATTATTTGTGCAACCTCATTTTTGCAACTGTCAGAACAGTCCTTTCAAGAGCTATATTTATTACCCTTTCAGGCTGTCTGTTAGCTGTCTAATGCCAGTTATAGTTCAGAAGAAGGTGAGATAGAAAGTAGAAAGAAAGAAAGAAAGAAAGAAAGAAAGAAAGAAAGAAGGAAGGAAGGAAGGAAGGAAGAAAAAGGAGGGGAAAGAAGAGAAGAGAAATAAAAACAAGAAGGCAAAGGTAGAAGCAAGGAAAAGTGAGGCCTTTTAAAATTCTTTTGCAGTAAGTTTCAAGAAAATGTTAAATTTTCTTTCTTTCCTTTAATAACAGATTTAAGGTGCCTATTCAAGCTAAAGGTATTGCAATTTTTGGCATGCCCAATATAATACCAGGCATATGTTAGATGCTCAGTAGTTAACTTGAATACATAGGGTAAATTTCAATTTCATCCATTATGAATTGTTCCTGATACTAAAACAAGCCAAATAAATTAGGTTTTAGCAAACATTTCTCTTACTCGAGACTATATTTTATTCCAAAATTAACTTAAAGGGTGGACATGTTAATGACTGAATTAGGACAACTGTAAATCAATAGCAAAGACTCAGGAATTAACATATAAAATTATGCCACCGAAAATTAGATTTTCCTATTCATATAAAGTCCTGGATAGTTTCTTAATAGTGCATATTCATACTTTAAGTTGTATATATTCTCACTGCACAACAAGCATGGGAAAAGGCTACTGTTAACATCATAATAACTTCCGGTGCTCTACTATGCTTCCAATTTTAAGAAGTTCTAATAGACTATGCCAGCACTTTCTATTACTTTAATATCTTTTAAAATACCTCCATGTTTTCAAAATAAGGAAGGGGGTACATGCTTTAATTTTGGAAATATTCCTAACAGGATTTCTGACATGCTAGCAACAGATATTGTAATTATTTCGGTAAGAGTTAAAACAGAGTTTATAAATGCTAAATTAAAATGAGAAGAAATTGATTTCTTTTGAAAAATAGTACTGCTAACTAAATGAGACACACATTATAATATTGGTCTTCAAACTGTACTCATAACAATAAAATAAATGATACTTTTAAAAAGACAAAGACGTGGTGAATGAATAGGACTTGCATTCAACAAATTAGAATGAATTCTCAGATATTGCTCTCATATAGAAGTAAACAAAGTCTTCACATTGGATGAAATGACCTTTGTAGTAATGTTATCTTTTCTTTATATAATTTGTAATTTTTCTGTCTTCCTCTATAAAAATTGTTGTGTGAGCAGTATCCTGTGCTGTAGAACTGCATTAAGATATGAACTATCCCACTGAATACTGAAAAAATACACTTTGTTATTCTTATACGTGAACATATAGATATTCATAAATATCTAGATGGTCATGTATACCTGTAAAACAAAAGGATAGTACACAGTTTTTCACTTATCATCTGTTTAGCATTTTGTAGAGTTATCCTATAATTGAAATATATGATGAAGTATCACCATTATTTTAAATATTAGTCTATGTCTACATATGCAGAATTTGTTGATTGAATGAGGAGAGAAAAATCCATTTAAGTTCTTTGGGAAATCACTACCCCGTGTTATCTCTTCTCCAACTAGGTTTGCTTCAAATCAATTAGTCACCTAACAAGTACTTGATGAGTACCTACCCCAGCTGATTCATGCTTTTCTTAAATCTATTATGATATGAGATATCAGGATTCTCTCTTGTTTATCAATCTGATTCTTTGGTGATGTTACCATGTTGTTTATTTTCCTTAGTGTTTTGGCTATGTAAGGTCACTTTAAGGTAATACAGTGTCTTCTTTACTCTGATACAAGAAAGTCACTCCCTGCTTTTGTGCTGCTCCAGACATCTTGCTTCATTTGATTCCTTCTCCTGTTCCTCAGCAACTGTATCAGTTTTATAGACACATTATTCCTCTGAACATCTCTTATATGATGGGTACTACAGACTGAAAAAATAATGCACTACCTAAAAGTTGAGAATTCTGTTTTATTCAGCAGCCTTATTGAGAACTATAGCCTGGGAGGGAAGCCTCTGAGGGGACTGTTCCAAAGAAGTAAGGGAGGAGCCAGGAGATATATATAAGTATTTGCTGAAAAAAAAGCATGTGGTGGAACATCGAAAGATTACTGCTAATCACAAAACACAAACATTTCAAGTTGATAATTTTAGTGATTTTCTATGTATGGGAAGATGCAAGAGTCTGCGCTGACTGAAATAATTTCTTTGTTAATGCATCTTAACTATCTAGGGCCAGTATCTTGTTTTTGCTCCATCCTGAATTCCCCTCAGTGTATGACATCTGGGGCAACTGCAGTAGTTGATGGCATTATGGCCATAACTTCCTTTGTTTACTGAAATGACAGGTGACATTCTTTGTCCACAGTGCCTCCTATTAGTCACAACCAACGTTTGGAAGGCATTTTGTGACCAATTTTGTCCACAGTGCTAGGAAGGCTCATTCTTAGATCAGGCAAGAATTCTGTTTAGAGGTCACTCAATGTGCTATTTTTTGGATTAAGCCCAGTTGCTAATCTAAAATTCTCTAGATCACCTGTTTTACTAGTCTATTATGATCTAGGAAATGTTTTCCCTTGTTGCTTCTTCCTGTATCTACAGTTGCACTATTACAATTATTCTATTTAGATATATATGATCAATTGCTTTAAGATGTTTAGCCATCATTAATTTTATTGGAGGCCTGGTTACACATTAGGGAATGCAAGAGACAACAATCTTAAAAAATAGACAGGGTTATAGGTAATAGAGCTGTAACATTAATAAAGTCACAAGGCATAAATAATGTGAAAACAACATGATAGAACAAATTAAAACAATGATTAGTAGAGCTAGTTGTAATCTGGTTGCAATCAGACATCAAGTTCACAGGGGAGCCAGCTGCAGAAGTCAAATTCTGGAGCAATCATGTAGAGAGAACAAGATAAATATTTCATCTTCATTTACAAAGGCATACTTTATCAACTTGTTGTAGGTCATACTTAGTGTAGGAGGAAAGGTTTTCTGGAAAACAAAGAGTAAAAGCCAGTATATTTCAGAAAAAAAGTTATAAAATTATAAATCATATTTATCACTTCATTTGGTCCCGTGTAATTAATTCCTGCTCATCAGGATGAAGTCATAAGGCTTTACATTAGAGTTTTGTAATTTCTTACCCAGTTCTGTGGTATGATCTAAAAGTCATCAGGAACTTACATTGGTCAAAGTTCTCTTCTTGAATATCTTCATTTTATAAAAGCTTCAGAATAAAATAACTGTCTGCAAGTGACAAAAACTTAAAATGGGATGGTTAAAGATCTGATAACAATGCAATTGATAACAAAGTTGATTATTCCTTTGACGTAAAATATTTTATAGCTAGAATTAACATTATATGAGGACATACCAGGTTTTTAGGAATTCCATATAAATTTTGAAATATCTGTATTAATGATAATTCCCCATACAATATAACTGAAGACGGTTTTATCAAGACTTATTTGACAATGTTTCCCGTGTAATTTAACATACCAAACAAACCTAATTAGTTTACGATCTCCCTTTGGGATATTTCCAGGGCCTGTTGAAGCCTCCCAACGTTAGCTGGAGGTCAAAAGAATCTTAATTAGAATTTGATATTGGGGAAATTTGTCCAAAAAATATTAAAAGTTTTACAACACCTGGTCAAATAGGATCATAGGTCACTGTGAACTATCACTTATTCATTCAACCAAAGTGACAATAAAATAGTTTTAAGGCAAATTCAGATCATTTAGAAAACAAAGAAACTCATAATATGTTATCAAATGTAGCTCAATATTGCAAGAAAACTTTGTTCTCTTGACAGAAAGAACTAAACTCCAGTCCTGCATCAGCCCACCCTTAGTAACAAAATTCATTTACCTAACCAAAGTCAATCCAATCACAGCTTGACCTTGTACAAAACTCTTGTCTCAGGGCTCCCTGTTTACAATTCTTCCACAAACTTTTATATCTATATTAGTTTATCTCTTATTTTTCTTTTCCATTTAGATATAACCAGCTTTAGGACAAAGAAAAATCATTTTATTTCCGCTTAACATAATGCATTTCCATTCCCTGTACCTTCTTTTGTTGAAAACACACATCCTACTTTCCTTGCATATGAAAATGTTTTCCTTATTATCCCAGTAGCTTTAATTACATATTATAATTTTGACCCTTAAAAACCTTAATCTCTAGCAAAAACCGACAAGCAAGTAGTTGTGAACTGTTTGTCATATTAGCATTTCCTGACTGCAAAATTTAGGAATATTCCATAACGTCTAGAAATATACATCTTTTCATAGCATAATTACTTTCCTCAGTATGGTACAAGACATGTGTCTAGTACACCCAATATCTTGAGTTTTCCTCTTGTAAGAAGACAAAAATAGGAAACTTACACTCGTTTAGCAGTCAATGTTCCAGTACCTTATCTTATTTGAAATGATTTGTATATTCAATGAATTCCATAATTTAACTTTGAAAACTCTACATTTTTAGGAGACAGCCTGGAGAACTTCTTTTAGATAGACATATGCAGAACATAATTATTCCTAAAGAGTTCGCCTGAAAACATTTATCTATTTACCTTTGTTTTTTAACTTATGAAAATATCATCATGCCAAGTTAATTTTTTTTTCCTTGCTGGCAAACTCTGCAACAGAAAGATTTAATATAAGCTTATTAAACTTCAGTAAACATAGGTACAATAAAAATAAGACATGTCTGTATTGATTAAACCAAGAAGCTTAAGCTAGCTTTAATACCAGATATTAATTTAATACTGAATATTCCTAGATCATGTGAACCTGAAATTCATTCTGGGAAGTTTCGTTTATATTTAGAAATATTTAACTTGTAATTATTTACTTTTAAGTCAATTACATAGAGCTCTTTCATGAATTTAATTTTGATAATATTATCCAGAGGTAGAGATATCATATGTATAATGTACACACAGACATATAAACAGACAAAACTAGAGATCTCAGGGCTTCACTTTAAGAACTTAGTTATGAATCACATATTGCAATATAAACTTACTAGTTTATGAATAAGAGTTGGAATAAGTTAAATTTGTTTGCTCAGATGACAAAGGCTTTATTATTTGCGGGAAAGATTTTTAAGATTTGAATTTGTCCTCAATAAATCCTTAAGGAAGCTGTGAATTAGATTTTGGGTGAAAGAGCCTTTCCAGTGGTCTGTGTTTAAAAAGGCCCTTTTTTCTTATTTTTTCCCCTTTGATTTCAGGTACTACCAGATTGACCTAAGTTAGGCTCAGTCTGAGGTAACTGTGAGTTGTATTTACATTTCTGCTTTGTAGAGATATGCAAGACAAAGACGTTTGCTTTAAATTCCTCAAAGAACCAGTCTGCTGCCTAAATGATTTTCAAAGATTGATTTGACCAACTATATATTTTTTTAATTTGCTTTTTTATATCAATGAGAATATTTCCAACTCAACTCAAAATCAAGAGTTCTGTGTTCTAGAACTTTAGGGCTCAATTTTTCATACCATCAAAAATTTGCACAAGGTAATCAACAAAGGTCCTGTGTGTGAGTGCACAAATTAAACCCAGAGCAAGAAACAATGAACAAAACAAACAAACAAAAACACCTCTGTTATTGTTTTATTATTCCTTCAATATTAGCTCCCAGTTTTATTTTATATTGTGTGGGCTCAGGAAACCCTGTTGGTTTCCTTTAGTATGTAAAATTAATATCAATATTTCCTGAGGGGCAGATTCTTATGTCCTGTCTTATAATACCAAGCAGGGGAAGCATTCCCTAGTGAGACATAATGTCTATCCCGCAATATAATCAGGCAAAAGAGATGTAACCATCTAATCTAAAGCCCATTTAAATATACCAATTTTTATAAAATTTCATCTCAATTCTATCAACTTTTATACCATTAACTAGTTTCCATTAGCACCCCATCAACAAGCCTTTCTCTTACAAGGAGTCCTAGAAGCTTTCCTTTCTTTTTATCTCCTGACAATCCATTTTATCTACTTTTGTAAAAAGGCTCTGGGATCCCCAAGTGAGAGGTTGAACCAAGAGACACAGGACCTTTAGTCAATCTTTTAATTTGTTTAATTGGCCTAACTGTTGCCCCAAGCAATGTTTGGTCATCTATCTCAGTGTAATTTTCTTCTACCTTTTTAAATATATATATATATATACATATATATATATATATATATATATATATATATATATATATATATATATAAACTTTGGAGCCCTTTAATGTTGGAAACCAATTGGGGGGTCCCTTTGGCCTGGTCAACATTAGGTAGTGTTGTATCAAAACCTTTGTTTTAATATCATTAATGTCCATTTTATATATCCCATTCCTTAATAACCATCTAAAGATTTTTGTCCTTTTGGGATGAGTCCCTTTAAATTTTTCACCTTTGTTGGGAAGAAGTCTCTAGACTTTACTTTCAGTTATTTTTTCCTTATTTCCCTGTTAATCAACCTAATTAACATTAATTATCCTAACATTTTTGTTAGCATTTGTAAGATCCATTGAGGGGAAGCAGAGACCACAAATGAGGTTCCCACACTGCTTTTTTTTTTTTCAGTTAGTCTCATTTTAATCACTTAGATATTGAGATCATCATTGTCATAAATGCTGTTGGTGCTCTGTCCACTTTTCTTGTAGCATGTACCTCTTCATGCTAAAGGACACTTAGTGCAAAAACCTGTAAGTTTTTGAGAGATTTTTTCTAGCCAAGGAGCATGCTCAGCTAAGACATAGGGGAAGGCTGGAGAATTAATGCCCCTGGAAGCAGCCCCAATAAGTGATGCTGGGTAGGTGAGGGATTGGTGGATAAATAACTAGGTTCCCATCACCTCTTGGTTGAGATAATTTTGAGACTTTTTCCACATTGTCTCCCAGAGTTCCCCAGTGGGATCAGCTCAAGTTGCCCAAAGTGGCTTAGTAACTCACCCTTTACTGGCTACCTTCTTGTCTTTTCTTACTTCAATTCCTTAACTGTGTTCCTTAGGATCACCCCCCAAATAAAATACTTGGACTTAAATTTATGTCTCCAGATGTGCTCCCAAACCAAAATAACCATTTTGTGTTCATAACAAGGCAATGAAGAGAAGCTTCATCTCATGAAATTGTCATTTCCCCCCCATATTTTGTGTTGTTCGACCCATTCTGCCTTTTATACTATCTATTTCAACTCCAGAATTTTCAGTTGGTTCTTTTTTAGTTTCCATCTCTTTGTTTATGATTGACTTTTTTCATGCATCATTTTCCTGATTTCATTTAGTGGTTTGTTTGTGTTCTATACACATTGAACTTAAGACACCAATTTTGAAATCTTTGTCAGGTAATTCATAGACATCTGTTTATTTAGGGTCAATTTCTGGAGATTTATTTTTGTTCTTTTGATTGAGCCATGTTTCCCTGTTTCTTTGTACGCCTTGTAATTTTTTTCCTCTGAGAGTGGGATATTTGAAAAAATAGCCACCTCTTCCAGTCTTTATGGAACAGTTTTGTACAAGGGAAGACCTTCACCAGTCAGACAGGCCAGAGATTCTGGGGACCTCTCAAGCCTTTCCTGGGAACCCATCTTCTGTGGGCTTATGCAGAGAATTTCCCAATCAGAGAGATTTGCTGGCTTACTTTTTAGGAGCTTGTAATCTCTTGCTCTTTCTGTCTGTTTGTGGTACTGCAGTTTCTTTGGTGCTGCAACAAGTCCCAGAGTTCTCTTTTGTTCTCCATGACCCCTAGGCATTCAAAATATCAGGAAGACAGAAACCAGTCCCTTGGGCAGCCCCTGAGAAGCCAGAACATTGGATGCACATTCCAAGCTTCTCTTTCCCTCCCAAGGGAGAAGCCACAAGTTGGGTGTTTTCTCCCTATTGTGCCAAGCTGTGCCAGCTGAGGTGAGGTGCAATTGCAGAGGGAATGAAATGGTTTTCCTTACTCGTTTCAGCGTGGCTGTTCTTGGCTTCACACTCACCTGGGGTTCTACAAATTCTTAACTCATTTCTGAAGTTCTTGTGAAGGCATTTGGGTCTATATATTGTTGAGTCAGTGTCTCTGTGTGGGAACGAGGGCTGGAGCTTTCTATTCTGTTATCTTTCTGACATCATTCTATTTTTTTTGAACATCTTTATTGGAGTATAATTGCTTTACATTTTTGTGTTAGTTCCTGTTGTATAACAAAGTGAATATGCTATACATATACTTATATCCCCATATCCCCTCCGTCTTGCATCTCCCTCCCACCCTCCCTAACCCACCCTTCTAGGTGGTCACAAAGCACTGAACTGACCTCCCTGTGCTATGTGGCTGCTTCCCACTAGCTATCTA
Organism: Orcinus orca; assembly: GCF_937001465.1. Lineage (NCBI taxonomy): Eukaryota > Metazoa > Chordata > Mammalia > Artiodactyla > Delphinidae > Orcinus > Orcinus orca. Next base: position 77,550,268 of record NC_064580.1, read on the forward strand.
TTTTACATTTGGTAGTGTATATATGTACATGCCACTCTCTCACTTTGTCACAGCTTACCCGTCCCCATCCCCGTGTCCTCAAGTCCATTCTCTACGTCTGAGTCTTTAATCCTGTCCTGCCACTAGGTTCTTCAGAACCATTTATTTCTTTAGATTCCATATATATGTGTTAGCATATGGTATTTGTTCTTCTCTTTCTGACTTACTTCACTCTGTATGACAGACTCTAAGTCCATCCACCTCACTACAAATAACTCAATTTCATTTCTTTTTATGGCTGAGTAATATTCCATTGTATATATGTGCCACATCATTTTATACATTCATCTGTCAATGGACACTTAGGTTGCTTCCATGTCCTGGCTATTGTAAACAGTGATGCCATGAACATTGTGCTACATGACTCTTTTTGAATTATGGTTTTCTCAGGGTATATGCCCAGTAGTGGGATTGCTGGGTCGTATGGTGGTTCTATTTTTAGTTTTTTAAGGAACCTCCATACTGTTCTCCATAGTGGCTGTATCAATTTACATTCCCACCAACAGTGCAAGAGGGTTCCCTTTTCTTCACACCCCCTCCAGAATTTATTGTTTGTAGGTTTTTTGATGATGGCCATTCTGACTGGTGTGAGGTGATACCTCATTGTAGTTTTGATTCACATTTCTCTAATGATTAGTGATGTTGAGCATCCTTTCATGTGCTCATACTTGCAAGTACCTAGTTAATTGGGGAAATTATACTAAAGGAGAACTCAACCTAAATGGCCAAATTAAGGTTCTTCTGATATTCCAAAAATTGCTATTTTTGCATGCACAGTTAAAAAAAACCAGCCATAAGATCAAACAGACTGAATGGAATGCTTATTTTGATTGGTATGTAGATGTTTCTAAAAGAGGAAATGATAGAGTAACTTTTTGAAACTACATCAGAACTAAAAAAAGGCTGCTAGCATTCTGTCTCTGACTCCATCTCTCCCTCTACTCCTCCCATGTATCATTTTCTATCAGAATTGCCTGACCCAGACGCTATCTTTTTCTCTTCCAACTCTTCCCTCTACTGCTCCTCCCTCTTCCCCAGCAAAGGAGTATTAAAAAAAAAATCAGAAGTGATTATAGCTCCCTTTAAGGAGAAACCTCTTACAGGGAATGGTGGACTGTCCTCAGTGCTTACATACACAACCTGGACCTGAGCAGAACTTAGATCCTTAGCTAATTTCCCAGTCTGAGTCAGGATCCACTGGGATTTGCTAAGGAATTTTAGTTAACCCTCCAGACCTACAAGCCTCTATAGCAATGAGTATTTACTTAATTGGAAATTAAAGGAAATCTCACCCTAAAAATGAGGAGGCTCTTTTACTGCATACACAGTTAAATTAAGGTTAAATAAAACCTGGCTTGATAAAAATATCTTCTCAGAATTCTGACTTTAAACAAAGGCCTCTAGAGGGAAACTTGCATTTCTCTTCCTTTGTCTTTGCAGTGTAAATGTTATGCCTTATCTTCCTAGGATGTTCCCTGTATGTGTGTATATGTAGTTGTTTTGAAAACTGGACCTCTGCCATACTATCTTTGAGAATAAACTTAGGTTACATCCTGCCCCACTCTTTTATGGTGAAGCCTCTGGCATCTTAATGGTTTGAATCACTATAAATATATATATTTTAATAATGGTCAAATGATGGATCCTTTTAAAATTGGAGAAGCTAACAAACTGGTGAATCTAGGGCATTCTTATTATAAACAGCTGTTTTATTGGTATCTATAAAAACAAAAATCAAATTAAAGATGGAAAAAAAAGGAAATATATCTAATGACTACCTAAGAACTTCTTTAGTTTAAAACAATTAAGAATAACTGGTCTGGTCCGGGAAGTTTCTTTTGTGGTCTTTGCCTTCCCTCAATGGGTCTTACAGTTGCTAATAAAAGCATTAGAATAATTAAAGTTAACAAGAAAAATCCTGTAAGGAAAGTCTGGATACTATTTCTTTTCTTTTCTTTTTTTTTTTTTTTTTTTTTTTTGCGGTACGCAGGGCTCTCACTGTTGTGGCCTCTCCCGTTGCAGAGCACAGGCTCTGGACATGCAGGCTCAGCGGCCATGACTCACGGGCCCAGCCGCTCTGTGGCATGTGGGATCTTCCCGGACCAGGGCACGAACACGTGTCCCCTGCATCTGCAGGTGGGCTCTCAACCACTGTGCCACCAGGGAAGCCCCTGGATACTATTTCTAACAAGGTAGAAATTTTAAAATAATTATCTCAAATGATTAAAGAAATCTTTAGATGGTTATTTAAAAAGGGATAAATAAAATGGACATTTATTTGATTTAAACACAAGATTTTGATATTACAGTACCTAAGGTTAAATGGGCCAAAAGGGACCCCCTATTGGTCCCCAACATTAAACGCCAAACAAGTCTGTTCTCTTTACCCCAGGTTAAAGTATATTTAATGGGCTAGGAAAAAACAAAATTACACTTGAGATACCTGACCAGCAATTATTTGGGACAACAGTTAAACCAACGGGTCTGAGTTCCTTGGCTCAACCCCACTCTGGGTATCCCAGACCCTTTTATATAAAAATAGATAAAATGGACAGGGAACAAAAAGAAGAAAAATATTTAGAACTCCTCTTGTAAGATAAAACCTTGTTGATTGGATCCTAATGAAAGCTAAAGTTAAAGGGTTAAAAGTTGACAGAATTGAGATAAAAATGTATAAAACTGGGTGCACTGTGGACTTGGAGAGACACTAACAGAGTGGGGATGGGTGCTGTTGGCTGAGCAGATCCACCTATCAGTGTGCCAGGATTGCCTCCTCAGAGCAGCATACACCAGGCTGCCCCTGCAAGAGCAGAGGAAGTGAGAGGACATGTGTGCACCATTCTGCATGGGAAAGCTGTAGGGACAGAGGCCAGCACAACCTTGCGGTTCTCCCTCCAGCCATGTGCATGAAAGGCTCTTTGTGCTGCAACCAGTAGTCAGTGCTGTGTCTCTGAGGTGGGAGAGCCAACAACAGGACACTGGTCCACAAGAGACCTCACAGCTCCACATAATATCAAATGGCAAAAAACTCTCAGAGACCTCCATCTCAACACAAACACCCAGCTTCACTCAACGACCAGAAAGCTACAGTGCTGGAAACCCTAGACCAAACAGCTAGCAAGAGAGGAACACAACCCCATGCATTAGCAGAGAGGCTGCCTAAAATCATAATAAGTCCACAGGCACCCCAAAACACACTACCAGATGTGGACCTGCCCACTACAAAGACAAGATCCAGCCTCGCCCACCAGAACACAGGCACTAGCCCCCTCCACCAGGAAGCCTACACAACCCACTGAACCAATTTTAGCCACTGGGGACAAACACCAAAAACAACGGGAACTACAAATGGACAGCTTGCAAAAAGGAGACCCCAAACACAGTAAGATAAGCAAAATGAGAAGACAGAAAAACACACAGAAGATGAAGGAGCAAGATAAAAACACACCAGACCTAACAAATGAAGAGGAAATAGACAGTCTACCTGAAAAATAATTCAGAATAATGATAGTAAAGATGATCCAAAATCTTGGAAATAGAATAGACAAAATGCAAGAAACATTTAACAAGGACCTAGAAGAACTAAAGATGAAACAAGCAATGATGAAAAACACAATAAATGAAATTAAAAATACTCTAGAAGGGATCAATATCGGTATACCTGCGGCAGAAGAACATATAAGCGACCTGGAAGATAAAACAGTAGAAATAACTACTGCAGAGCAGAATAAAGAAAAATGAATGAAAATAACAGAAGACAGTCTCAGAGACCTCTGGGACAACATTAAACACAACAACATTTGAATTACAGGGGTTCCAGGAGAAGAAGAGAAAAAGAAAGGGACTGAGAAAATATTTGAAGAGATTACAGTTGAAAATTTCCCTAATATGGGAAAGGAAATAGTTAAACAAGTCCAGGATGCACAGAGAGTCCCATACAGGATAAATCCAAGGAGAAACATGCCAAGACACATATTAATCAAACTATCAAGAATTAAACACAAACAAAACATATTAAAAGCAGGAAGTGAAAAACATCAAATAACACACAAGGGAGTCCCCATACGGTTAATAGCTGATCTTTCAGCAGAAACTCTGCAAGCCAGAAGGGAGTGGCAGGACATATTTAAAGTGATGAAGGAGAAAAACCTACAAACAAAATTACTCTACCCAGCAAGGATCCATTCAGACTTGATGGAGAAATTAAAAGCTTTAGGGACAAGCAAAAGCAGAGAGGGTGCAGCACCACCAAATCAGCTTTCCAACAAATGATAAAGGATCTTCTCTAGGCAAGAAACACAAGAGAAGGAATATACCTACAACGACAAACCCAAAATAATTAAGAAAATGGGAATACGAACATACATATCAATAATTACTTTAAATGTAAATGGATTAAATGCTCCCACCAAAAGACACAGACTAGCTGAATGGACACAAAAACAAGACCCATATATATGCTGTATACAAGAGACCCACTTCAGACCTAGAGACACATACAGACTGAAAGAGAGGGGATGGAAAACGATATTCCAAGCAAATGGAAACCAAAAGAAAGCTGGAGTAGCAATTCTCATACCAGACATAAAGACTTTAAATAAAGACTATTAAAAGAGACAAAGATGGACACTACATAATGATCAAAGGATCGATCCAAGAAGAAGATATAAAAATTGTAAATATTTATGCCCCCAACATACAAGAACCTCAAATACTAACAGCCATAAAGGGGAAATCGACAGTAACACACTCATAGTAGGGGACTTTAACACCCCACTTTCACAAATGGACAGATCATCCAAAATGAAAATAAATAAGGAAACACAAGCTTTAAATGATACCTTAAACAAGATGGACTTAATTGATATTTATAGGACATTACATCCAAAAACAACAGAATACACAATTTTCTCAAGTGCTCATGGAACACTCTTCAGGATAGATCATATCTTGGGTCACAAATCAAGCCTTGGTTAATTTAAGAAAATTGAAATTGTATCAAGTAACTTTTCTGACCACAATGCTATGAGACTAGATATCAATTATAGGAAAAGATCTTTAAAAAATACAAACACATGGAGGCTAAACAATACCTTACTTAAAAACAAAGTGATCACTGAAGAAATCTAAGAGGAAATAAAAACTACCTAGAAACAAATGACAATGGAGACACGATGACCCAAAACCTATGGGATGCAGCAAAAGCAGTCCTAAGAGGGAAGTTTATAGCAATACAATCATAACTTAAGAAACAGGAAACATCTCAAATAAACAACCTAACCTTGCACCTAAAGCAACTAGAGAAAGAAGAACAAAAAACTCCAAAGTTAGCAGAAGGAAAGAAATCATGAAAATCTGATCTGAAATAAATGAAAAAGAAATAAAGGAAACAATAGCAAAGATCAATAAAACTAAAAGCTGGTTTTTTGAGAAGATAAACAAAATTGATAAACCATAAGCCACACTCATCAAGAAAAAAAGGGATAAGACTCAAATCAATAGAATTACAAAAGAAAAAGTAACAACTGAGACTGCAGAAAAACAAAAGATAATGAGAGATTACTACAAGCAACTCTATGCCAATAAAATGGACATCTGGGAAAAAATGGACAAATTCTTAGAAATACACAACCTGCTAAGATTGAATCAGGAAGAAATAGAAGCATGAACAGACCAATCACAAACATTGAAATTGAAACTGTGATTAAATATCTTCCAACGAACAAAAGCCCAGGACCAGATGGCTTCACAGGAGAATTCTATCAAACATTTAGAGAAGAGCTAACATCTATCCTTCTCAAACCCTTCCAAAATATAGCAGAGGGAAGGACACTCCCAAACTCATTCTACGAGGCCACCATCACCCTGATACCAATACCAGACAAGGATGTCACAAAGAAAGAAAACTACAGGCCAATATCACTGATGAACATAGATGTAAAAATCCTCACAAAATACTAGCAAACAGAATCCAGCGGCACATTAAGAGGATCATACACCATGATCAAGTGGGGTTTATTCCAGGAAGGCAAGGATTCTTCAATATATGCAAATCAAACAATGTGATGCAACATATTAACAAACTGAAGGAGAAAAAACATATGATCATCTCAATAGATGCAGAGAAAGCTTTCATCAAAATTCAACACCCATTTATGATAAAAACCCTGCAGAAAGTAGGCAGAGAGGGAACTTTCCTCAACATAATAAAGGCCATATATGAGAAGCCCACAGCCAACATTGTCCTCAATGGTGAAAAACTGAAAACATTTCCACTAAGATCAGGAACAAGACAAGGTTGCCCACTCTCACCTCTCTTTTTCAACATAGTTTTGGAAGTTTTAGCCACAGCAATCAGAGAAGTAAAGGAAATAAAAGGAATCCAAATCAGAAAAGAAGAAGTAAAGCTGTCACTGTTTTCAGATGACATGATACTATACATAGAGAAGCCTAAAGATGCTACCAGAAAACTAGTAGAGCTAATCAATGAATTTGTTAAATTAGCAGGATACAAAATTAATGCAAAGAAATCTCTTGCATTCCTATATGCTAATGATGAAAAATCTGAAAGAGAAATTAAGGAGACACTCCCATTTACCATTGCAACAAAAAGAGTAAAATACCTAGGAATAAACCTACCTAAGGAGGCAAAAGACCTGTATGCAGAAAACTTTAAGACACTGATGAAAGAAATTAAAGGTGATACAAACAGATGGAGAGATATACCATGTTCTTGGATTGGAAGAATCAACATTGTGAAAATGACTCTACTACCCAAAGCAATCTACAGATTCAATGCAATCCCTATCAAATTACCACTGGCATTTTTCACAGAACTAGAACAAAAAATTTCACAATGTCTATGGAAACTCAAAAGACCCCGAATAGCCAGAGCAATCTTGAGAACGAAAAACGGAGCTGGAGGAATTAGGCTCCCTGACTTCAGACTATACACAGCTACAGTAATCAAGACAGTATGGTACTGACACAAAAACAGAAATATAGATCAATGGAACAGGATAGAAAGCCCAGAGATAAACCCAGGCAGGTTGGCGGGGGGGTGGGGGTGTTTGGTGTCTTGTAAAGCTGAGCACTTAACCTATGGGAACTGATGGTATCTCCAGGTAGATTGTCAGAATTGAATTGAATTTTAGGAGATCCAGGTGGTGTCTGAGGATTGCTTGATGTTGTGTGGGAAATCCTTGCTACACACACACACAGAGACACACACACACACACACACACACACACACACACACACATTGAAATTGAGTTCAGGAAGCCCAAAGACTACAAAAACCTTTTCTTTTTTCTTTCTTTCTTTCTTTCTTTCTTTCTTTCTTTCTTTCTTTCTTTCTTTCTTTCTTTCTTTCTTTCTTTCTTTCTTTCTTTCTTTCTTTCTTTTTTCTCTTCCTTCCTTCCTTGTTTTCTTTCTTTTCTCTCTTTCTTACTATTTAGCTATCTATCCAACTGTAAGCAGATAGAGTAGGACGTCCCTGAAGAGAAAGAACCAGGCATAGCTTTCTTGACATAAGAGAAGCCATTTTAGGCCTAGGCCAATTTGTGATCTAAGCCTGGCCACAATGCTTGCCCATGCAGAAAAACATGTCTGAGTAGTTAATGATTGTAAGGAACAAATGAATGTAGGAACAAGCAGCTATTGCCAGGCCAGGGGAATAACCATATCAGAGACAATAAATCAGTCACTAAGACTCCCAGTTCTGTTTCAAAGTTAAAGAATAGCCTGACACACATTCTTGAGCTGTTTTACAGGGTCCAAACCCCCTTAAACAATCAACAACCAGACTAACTGGAGCCAGAGAATTGATTATGCTGAACTTTGCTGGCCTTTGTGACTTCAATCAACTAAAACCTTAACTCCAACCTAGGATGGCTCTTGCCCCAGTTATATGCTAAATTGCTGTTTGAGCAAGTCCCCTTATGGATATGCCTGAACTTAAAACTTCCTCAATTTTACTGTTTGGGTAGACAGTAGACTGCTTTTGTGTTCTCCTTACTTGTTGCAAGTAATAAAATTTTTCCTTCTCCTCTTCTTTGGCTTGATTGTGTCTTTTGTTTTGACATCCACCAAGAGGCAAACCCAGGTCTTGCAACTATCTGTCTAATTAAAATCCATGAGTTCATACTGATTCTTCCAATACCATTTCAATAGCACTTCAAGGTTTGTTCCAGCCTTCCCCCTTTCTTTGTTAGTTCTTTCTCTGATAGTGAGAAATGAGACCTTTGTTATCTACAGTATATTTACAGATTTGTTCACCATTAATATACAAATAAATTAGTTTCAGAATCTCTAACCCATAAGCCAGTGAGAAGTAACTTTGTCCCCTGGGGTATAATGTTTGTGTGCAGGGTTTTTTGTACTTTTTAAATTTTTTTTGGTATTAGACTATCTAGTAAAAGCACTGTTTCCCAAAGTTATTTAGGTCAGCTTCATTCTTCTCCATGTTTTTCAATATAATTATGTGATTCATTTTTAATACAATTGGATTTATTTTTTACAGCCTACTTTCCCCACCTCATTTTGGTTGACTTTTTTTTTTTTTTTTTTTTTTTTTTTTTGCGGTACGCGGGCCTCTCACTGCTGTGGCCTCTCCCATTGCGGAGCACAGGCTCCGGACGCGCAGGCCCAGCGGCCATGGCTCACAGGCCCAGCCGCTCCACGGCATGTGGGATCCTCCCAGACCGGGGCACGAACCCGCGTCCCCTGCATCGGCAGGTGGACTCCCAACCACTGCGCCACCAGGGAAGCCCTGGTTGACTTTTTAAATTAATATATAATAAAATTCACTTTTGTTGTTATAGTTCTGTGGGTTTTGAAATGCATAGAGTCATATGTCCATCAACAAACTTCCATATACAAGAGTTTAATCACCCCAAACTTCCCCAGTACTATCCCCTTATAGTTACCCCTCCCTATATGCCCAAACATTGGTATCCACTGATCTATTTTCCTCTCCATAGTTACAGCTTCTTCAGAGTGTCATACAAATGGAATTATACAATATAAAGATTTTGAGTTTGGCTTCTTCAACTTTGCAAAGTACATTTAAGGTTCATCTATGTTGATGCATTAATCAATAGCTCATTCCTTTCTCTTGTTATGTAGTATTCCCTTGTATGGATGTACCGTTGTTTTCTAACCACTCAGTGGTTAATGGACACCTAAATTGTTTCCATTTTTGACAATTATGAATAAAGCTGCTGTAAATGTTTGCATACTGGTTTTTGTGTAAGCATAAGTATTCAATTCAGTTGAGAAGATACACAGGAGTGGGACCTCTGGGTTATATGGTAAAGTGTATGTTTAACTTTAAGGAACTTAAAAAGTATTTTCCAAAGTGGCTCTACCATTTTGGATTCTCAGCAGAAATGTATGAGAATCACAGTTTTTCTGCATCTTCAATAGCACTTAGCATTGACAGGGATAGGTTTTCTGTTTGTTTTATTTCCTTTCTTGTTTTGTTTTGCTTTAAGATATTTTTGAAAGTGGATGGTGTTATTATTGTGGGTTTCACTGAATTTTCAAATGATTGATTAAGAATGATTAACATCTTTTCATGTGCTTATTTACTACCTATATATCTTTGCTGTTGAATTCTCTTCAGATCTTTTGCCAATTAAAAAAAGTGGAGGTTGTTAGTTTTCTTATTTTGTTTTTTTATGTATTATTTAGTTATTCTTTATGTAAGCCCTTTGTCAGAAATGTGGTTTGCAAATGTTTTCTCCTAGTTTTTGGTTTGTATTTTATTTTATTAATAGTGTAGACCAAAGGACAATGGTATTTTAAAATTTTCAGTGAAGCCCAATTTATAAACTTTTTACTGGTTTAGACAAAGAATTCAGGAAAGACCTGAACAAATGCTTTGGCCAACCCAGTACTTTATGGATTTTGCTTTTTGTATTGTATCTAAAAGCTCTTTTTCTTAACACAAGTTTCACAGTTTTTCTCCTATGATTTTATCTACAAAGTTTATAGCTTTATATTTTGCATTTCAGCCTATGATCCATTTAAAGTTAATTTTGTATAACCTGTTAGATCTAGGTCAATGTTCTTTTTTTTTGCATATAATCCTTCAATTGTTTCAATACTATTTGCTGAAAAGACTATCCTTTGTCCATTGAATTGCCTTATTGTTTTGTCAAAAATTAACTATGTTTGTGGGTCTATTTCTGGCCTCTCTATTCTGTTCTATTAATATATATGTCCTTATTTTCACCAAAACCACACTGTGTTAATTATTATGGTTTTATAATAAATCTTGAAATTATAAAATTCAAAGAACCAGCTGTGGGTTTCATTGATTTTGTATACTGTTTTTATGTTTTCAATTTTATTGTTTCTTGCTGTTATCTTAATTATTTCCTTCTTTCTCTGTGCTTATGGTTGAATTTGCTATTCTTCTTGTAGTTTAGATTATACTGATTTGAGACTTTCTTTTTTATAATATAGCCATTTAACACAATAAATTTCCCTCTATACATTCCACAAATTTTGATATGCTGTATTTTGTTTTCATTCAGTACATTTTTTTTTACCTTTCCATTTGGATTTCTCTTTGACCTATACTTATGTAAAATGGGCTTTTCAAACTTCCAAAAAAATGGAGATTTTACAAATATCTTTCTGTTATTGAATTCTAGTTAAATTGCACTATGATCTGAGAATCTGCTTTTATGATTTTTATTCTTTCAGATTTGTATATATTTCTTTTATTACCCAATATATTATCAATTTTGCTCAATGCTTCAGGTTCACTTTGTTGACCTGAAATAAATCATCTGCCAGATATTTCTCTAGTAAAGATGGGTTTATTTGGGATCAGTGGAGAATTGCAATTCAGGGTCTGCAACCATGGCAAGCCACATGCAGGTTCCTGCACAGCATGGTAATGAAGACTGTTTTATAGAGACAAAATGGAATTTGAGAGGTCTATAATAAACAGAGATTCCATGACTTTTTATTGGCTGATTCCTTGCCAGGAAAGGAGAGAAGTCTTCTTCCTGTGTAGTTCTGCTATTATCCCAGGGCTTAATAGTTCCCCCATCTGGTCTCATGATTATTTAATTAAATGTTTTTATCAAATTTTCACATTTCCCCCTTTTGATCAAGGTCTTTCTCTGAATGCATACTGATCAAGAGTCAGTTTTTTTAGTTTCAGCAGCTTTTTGTCCCTCAGGGTCAGGAAAGACCTTTCCTGGGTGTAATGTCTCATGGAAAGGAAAGTGCACAGATTGGAAACTTATTAAGGTCACATTCGAGTAATAAGAAGGGCTAGGAAGGAGAACTCTTGGGCACTTTTTATCTAAAGTCCATACGTTATCAAGATGATAGACATTGGAGATTATCTGAAATATTGTGTCATCATCAATGGTTTGGTAACAGACTTCTAATAGGTGTCATCTGCTTCAATTCTGAGAAATGTTTAATTTCAGGTCACTAGTTGAAGTGCAGATCCAATCAGGTTTGGCGCTTTCTTTAGGTGTGTTATATGAATCCAAGAGCCCATTTCTTGGAGTTTGGTTATCAGTACCTGATAGGGGTCTTTTCAATGAGGTTGAAGAGAGTTCTTCTGGAGGTGTCTTTTCCAATAGGTGAAATTTCTAGGTTGCAAGGTATGATGCTTAAAATCTTCATCTCCTGAGCACACACAGTGAAAAAATTTCTCTATCAAAGCATGCTTATTTTTAGTAGAAGCAATTAAGCTTTTGCAATATTGGAGTATATCTCCTTTTATCAGATGTGGATAAACGGAAGCAGAAGCCAAGTGCATTGGGTATACTATGACTATCTTAATGGGTGAGAGTTTGTGAGCACCAAAAGGAGTGGATCTGAGATTTAGAAGGACCAATGGTAATGTTTTTGGCCAAGGTATTTGGAGGGTGTCTACAAATTTTGCCATTTGAGTCTTAATATTGCCATTAGTATGTCCAACTAAACCAGAGGATTGAGGATAGTAAGAATAGTGAAAGTGCTATAAAACTGGCCAAATAGTGCAGATTTGTTGAAGTACCTGGCCAGTTAAATGGGCTCCTCAATCATTACAAAATTTAAGAAGAGTTCCCCAGGTAGAGATAGTCTTTTCCAAAAGGACTTTATCCACAGAAGAAGCAGTAGCCTGTCTGCAAGGGAAAGTTTCAGTCAGTGTGAAAGCATACAGACCATGACCAAAACATATTTGTATCCATAAGACAGAGGAAGTTATATGAAGTCAATTTGCCAGATCTTGAATGGTCCATTAGGCTGTTTAAAATCTCTGGGAGCAGTACAAACAAGTTTCCCTGGGTTGTGTTTCAGACAAGTGGGACAAGTGAGGTAGGCACTTTTGCAAACTTGTTAATGTTTTCCCACCAATATTGATTCATGAGGCTATCATTTTGTCAGTAGACTAATGGGTTAATTCAGGTACAGTGAGGAGTAAGAATTTTAGAGTTTCTGGTAGGACTGGGTTTTTATTTGGTCCAAACCAGAGCTTTCTCTCTTTATCAAACAATCGTTGAATTTCAAATCTTGTGTTTTTTTTCTTTTCTGAGGCCAATTGTTGGGTTTCTCTAGCTAGTTTTTCCAAGTTATTATTTGGGCAAATATTTCTTTGGACTATGACAGAGGTTTGACTGCTCTTGGTTCCTTTAAAGGCAGCAGCATTCTTTTTGGAAATGTCAGCAAGTTGATTTCCCTTAGCTTCCAGAGAGTCAAGTTTAGAATGCCCCAGAATTTTAATAATAGCAAAAGTGGCAGGTTAAAGTATTGCATCCAATAATTCCTGAACATAGGGGACATTTTTAATTTTATTTCTTCTGGAAGCAAGGAAACTACTTTACTTCCACAATATTCCAAAATCATGAGCTACTCCAAAAGCATATCTGCTATCAGTATAAATATTGATAGTTTTGTCCTTGGCTAAAGTACAAGCATATGTAAGAGAATATAGTTCAGGCTGTTGGACTGAAGTAGCCATAGGTAAAGATGCTGCCTCAATCAAAAGGATGTGTAAATAGCATACCCAGAACAATATTTGTCATTGTCACCTTTTAAATAAGAACCATCAGTTAACCATGAGAAGTCATCATTACCTAAAGAATTTGCTACAGGAGTCAGGAGGTGATCCATCAGCATTAAGCATTGGTTAGTGACTTCATCAGTGCTGGGAGGGGATAAGAGTGGCAGGGCTAAGATTATTGATATTATAATGTAAAATAGTTATAAGAAGAGCATTTAACAAAAGGACTTCATAGGAGGTAAGGCATCTGACTGAGAAATGTTGAGTTGAGAATTCAGGAGGGCTTCTACTACATGAGGTACAAAAATGGTTAAAGAGGATCTCACAACGTTTTTTTCAGTGGACTTAACCAAATGGGCAGTGGTCATAATGGCTCTAAGTCAAGGTGAGTATCCCTGTGCCACAGGGTCCAGTCACTGGCTATACTATCCTCTGGGTGGATGGTGGTCCCAGTGTTTTGGGATGAGTAACCCAAGGGCATTCCCTTCCCTTTCATATTCAAAACAGAAAAGGGGACTTTTATAATTGGGATTCCTAAGGGCAGGTGGGTTTCTCAAACTCTCCGTTAAGACCTTGAAATCTATGTCATCTGGTTCTTCCCATAAAAGTGGGTCAGTTTTGTTATAGTTGAGCAAAACATACAGAAGTTTGGCCATAAGAGAGAAATTTAGAATCCAACTTCAACAATAACCAAGTAGCCCAAGAAAACCTTGCAGTTGACACTTAGTTTTAGGTTTGGGGAAACTTAGGACACCCTGAAGTCTAATTAGTGCAGCCTTTGTTCTAATATCAAGTGCCTTAATATTGAACCTGTGTTTGGGCAACTGCAATTTTTCTTTGGTGACCTTTATATTCCTTTAAGGCTAAAAGCTTTAGTAAATGGACACTGTCTCTCTGTGAGGAGACTTGAGTAGAAGAGAAAAGAAGCAAATCACCCCCATACTGAAACAAAGTAGAATCTCTAGGAAACTTTATGTCATCCAGATTAGCCTTTAAGATTTGCTGAAGAAATAAGGACTCTCAGTAAAACCCTGAGGCAACACTGTCCTGGTGAATTGTTTTTCTTCCCAAGAGAAGGTAAAAATGTATTGACTAATTTCATCAACTGAAATACTAAAGAATGCACTGTATAAAGCAATTATAGTAAATAATTTACTTCGGGTGGAATGGATGTTAGTAACATATGAGGGTTAGAAACAACAGGATGTTGAGGAATAACAATGTTGTTTATTACTCAGGGTCCTAGACAAACCTCCTCCCTCGGTCCTTAGGTTTTCTCACTGGTAAAATGAGTGTATTACAGAGGCTAGTACAAGGGATAGTAACATCTTGGGTCTTGTCATCTTCTATTATGGGCTGTATTCCTTGAAAGTCTTCTTTACATAAAGAGTATTGATTAATTCTGGGGGGATGTTTTGAGGGATCTATTTGAATCTTGATGGGAGGTGCATTGTGAATTTTTCCAATATCAGGTGGAAAATTTGCCCATAAAGAAGATGGCAGCTGATTCAATAAGGACTAATAATCAGTGTTTTCAGAGTCAGTTCTAGTACCATTAGAGATGGAACAAATAAAATATGTCAAAGAGTTATGTCATTCTCCTAGTTGGTTACTTTGACTACTGTCAAATTATAGAATTATCCCTCCATTTTGGGAGAAAGAATTTCTGGCATGATATTTCTCTAATTCTCAGTCTAATAAATGTGTAAGTGTGGAGGAACTAAGGAGAAAAATGTATGTATCTCCCAAAGGGCCTAAACAAAAGGGAATGGGTTCAGAGACAAGAACCTCTTGAGGCAGGGGCTATTTTATAGCAGTGGGGTTGATCACTGAGGGTGTGGCTCTAATGTCAATTAGAACTGGAAGAGATTCATCCCCCATCTGGAGAAATGTTTCTTCAAGCTGATTAAGAGGGAAGATTGGAAAGAGCCCCTGTATTTCCTCAGAGTTCCATTACTGAGCATTGGGAGGACACAGGAAGGCTGGTTAGAGGGCTGAAGGCACCTAAATCACTTCAATTTGTAACAATCTCTGTTCCAATATCTTGCCTCTTTGCAATAATAGCAGAAAATAGGAGGGTTTTTGTTTTGTTTAGAAGCCTTCATTTTCTGGAGTTGAAGATTAAGAATTTTTGTGGCCTTACTTGTGAAGCCAAATCCGGTCTCTGTACCCTGACACCAAATTAAATCTTGGAGACAGAGTTTGGGGTGAAGTAGAAAAGAATAGCTTTATTGCTTTGCCAAGCAAAGGGGGCCATCGTGGGCTAATGCCTTCAAAACTGTGTGTCCCTACCTGGAGAGAGTAGTGAGGAGTTTTATAGTAATGGTTCAAAGAGGGTGTGACCAGCTCGTGGACATTCTTCTGATTGGTTGGTGGTGAGGTAAGTGAGAGTCAGCATCATCAGCCTTCTAGTTCCAACTGGTCTAGGGTCCATGTGCTTGTGGGCAGCATGCTGTTAACTTCTCCCACCTGGTGGGGGTTTCAGTATCTGCAAAACAGCTCAAAGATATTGTTATGTATATCCCATGAGGGGGAACCAGGACCCTATCCCAAGGCTGCACTATCTTTTCTTGACTGTTACTTGTCTCTGCATCCCCTCCCTTCCCTAATTAGCAACTGTTTGAATCTGCCAGTTTGAACTCAGGGAAAGTCATGGAGACTGAAGGAAGCCTATTTCTTGTAATCAACAAATAGGGGACACAGAAAGGCTTTTGTGCTCAGGAGCCCCATAGGGTCCCACTTGGTTTTACTTGGTGGTGACTCATCTAGAGTGTGAGAAAGCTGGTTTTCCAGATTAACTAAATCTGGAGTGAACATAGTTTCCCATTCAATCCTGGTCTTTTTACAAGGGGTCCCAGTTCAGCCTATTAATATACATAGAGTTAAAAGCTAGTTAGGTGAAATAAACATCTGAAGGAAGACCAGAATTTTCTTTAAAAACAATCTGAAGTCAATTGTAATAATCATGAACACATTCATCAGATTTTTGTGTACAAGGCCGAATTTTGTTCCAATCATCAGGCTTTGGAAAAGCCCTAGGAATTGCTCAATGAATTCACTTAGCGATTGCTTGAGCCTGATCATATAAGTTAGTGGGCTGATCTCCTGGTTGTAATTCTAGAGACCTTTCAGGATTTTCCCAATTAGTGGGTTTTATTCAATGCTGGGCTTGGCCTTCATTGGCTAGCATATGAACTAGCTGTCATAAGCTGGAAAACCAGGCTTATAAGTTTTAATCACTATATTAAATTCCTCAGCAAACCTGTGAGAATCTTTGGTTATTTTTTTTTCCTTTGGTTACTTTGAGAAAACCTTTGACTATGGCTCACAGTTCAGGTTTAGACCAGGGAATATAAGAAATTAAGATTTTAGCTTCTGAATTCTTAAAAGGCTTAATCTTAAAAGGACAAGCTCTGACAAGTTCAGAGGAAAAGGGAATGAGGAGAACTTCAGAGAAAAGGGGAAGTTAGGTGAGAGAATTCATATGGGGGAATTGAGGGTATAGGGGAGCTGTAGGCCGAATAGAAGGGAAGGATGAAGATGGTGCCAGAAGTGGAGTCTGGCCATGAGGAGCTGAGGAAGAGAGATAAGATGGTGTCAGAAGTAGAGCCTGAGACAAAGAAGCTAGAGCCTAAGTAAGTCTTCAGGAGACATTATATCTTTCTTTAATTGTTTGTTAGCCTCAGTTAATCTTAAAATCTTATTTTGTAGAGAGGCAATTTTAGACTCCTTATAACATTGGGAAGCCTTAAAATACTAACAGAAATAAGCATTCCACTCAGTTCTGGGGATTTTTTTAATATTGTAGTCCAATTCAGTTTTAAGAAAATTAAGATTGAGGATTTCAAAAGTTCTTCATAATCTCCATTGATTTTCTAAATTACCTTTGGTCAGGTTGGTCCAAGTAGTTAGAAATGCACATGACAAAGGACCATGATTTTTAAACGTAATATTGGCCAGAATCCCTGTGGGTTGGGGCACCCTCAAAATACTTAGATAACTGGGATTCCATTTATAAGAGGTTTTTCCTCTAGACTAAAGAACAATTTTCAAACAACTTAAACAGTGTACAGTACAAATAGCTCAATTCTAACAACTAACAAGCCAATCCCAGCCAGTACTAAGAAGACAGCTTGATTCTGAGGAGGAGCCAGGCTGAAGGGTTTTTTTTGTTTTTGTTTTTGTTTTTGTTTTTTGCCAATCTCCAGAGATAGGTTTTCCAAAGGAATAGGCTGAAAGTCTAAAAAACTGGCACAGTTTCATCTGAAGCAGTTCATTCCCAAAGGAATTGGGTCAAAGACATTTTCAGCCAGCTTTGGTTGAGACAGAGCTCAAAATCAGACTGAAGTGCCAAAAAACGATTCATATACAGAACAAGGTCTTAATCAGAAAAGCAAAACCTTAAAATGGATCCTGAATAAAACCTGGGGACCTTTTAGCACAAAGAGTGTGTGAGTTTGGATCTAGGATAAAGACATAACTTCAAACCATGTGGTCATCAAGAAAACAGTGAGCAACAATGGGCTCGATTATAACTCAGTTGTACCTCAAATGGGTACTGCACCTATTTGCTCACCATCCCCAGATCCATCAGAGGGTCTTCTCTGGTCCCTGTCCAGGCCACCAAAATGTTGACCTGAAATATATATTGTGGCAGATATTTCTGTAGCAAAGATGAGTTTATTCAGGATCAGCAGAGGATTGCAATATGGGGTCTGCAACCATGGTGAACCACATACAAGTCCCCACACAGCAAGGGAGGGCATTTTCTTTTTGTAGAGTGGAAATAAAAGTTGGAAGGGCTATCATAAACAAAGATGCCATGACTTTTCATTGGCTGAGTCCTTGCCAGGAAAGAAGAGGAGTGTTTCTTCTTCCTGTGGGTTTTGCTTTCATCACAGGACATAAGAACTCCCCCTTCTGGTCTCCCAACTCTTTTCACTTGAGGTTTCTGTTTGTTAATTTTTTTACAACTTGAAAATAAATTATATTCTGTTCTTGTTGGATAGTGTTTTATAATGGCCAATTAATTCTAGCTGTTTGATAATGTTCAGGTCTTCTACACACTTACTGATTTCTGTTTACATGTTGTATCAGTAACTGAAAGAAAGGTGATGGAGTCTCCAAATATAATTGTGGATTTGTCTATTTCTCCTTTCAGTTCCATCCATTTGTCTCATATATTTTGAAGTTTTGATGTTAGGTGCATGACCATTTAGGATTCAATTTTCTTTTAATGAATTGACCTGTTTATCATTGTTTAATGTTTTCTTTAGCCTTGATACTATTCCTCATATTAATATAGCTATTCCAGCTAACTTTGGGATAATGTTTTAATGGTGTATTTTTCTCCATCGTTTTATGTTTAACCTACTATAGCTTTATATTTAAAGTGAGTTTCTTGTAGCCAGCATAGAGTTGGGTCTTGGTCATTTTTAAATCAAATTTGATAATCTCTTATAACCAGTGTGATTAGACAATTCATATTTAATGTGCCTAGTGATACATTTTTCCCTAGTTGTTCCATCTGTTCTTTGTTTCCTTTATTTTCTTGACTTCTCTTGGTGTTAATCAACATTTTGGGATTTCACTATATCTCTTCTATTGATTAGTTCTTTTATTTTGCTTTTAAAATAATTGGTTTTAGTGGTTACAATTGGGTCTACAAAATACTTCTTTAATTAATCAGAGCCTAACTTTAAATAACCTTATATAGTTTCAAGTGCATTATTAGAAACTTAAAATGGAAAATTCTCAATTCCCCCCACATCTGTGCTATTATTGTCATACTTTTTACTTTTATATATACTATAAACAATAAAAAGCATTGCTATTATTTTTGCTTCAGACTATATATTTAGACTTTTAGAGCAATAAAAAAGACAAAAATGAATTTTATTTATTTTTAATAAAAATTATTTTGATACACATATACATAGTGAAATGATTATTATAGTCAGGCTAATTAACATATCCACCTCCTCACATAGTTATATTTTGTGTGTGTGTGGTGAGAGCAACTGAAATTTATTCTCTTGGCAAATGTCTAGATTATAGTTAATAATACAGTACAGTAGTATTTGATCAGCATCTCCTCTTTTCCCCCACCTCCCCACTCTGCTTCTATGAATCTGACTTTTTTAGATTCCACGTATGAGTGAGATCATACAGTATTTTTCTTTCTGTGTCTGGCTTATTTCACTGTTCCTATTCCAATTTGCACCATGGAATGGTACACCAATCAACAGTCAGGTAGATCAGTATAAACATGGGAGCCATCTCATTCTTGATAGAGTCCTAAACAAAGGCCCTGGCAGTTTTATGGATTCTGGTGTTGGGGAGAGGGTGCAATATTGTGATTTATAAGAAATATATATTTGGTCCTTTAGATCAGAGGTCCCCAACCCCTGGGCCATGGACTGGTACTGGTCTGTGGCCTTTTAGGAACCATGTCACACAGCAGGAGGTGAGCAGTGAACAAGCCAGCAAAGCTTCATCTGCCACTCCCCATTGCTCCCCAATGCTCACATTACTACCTGCACCATCCCCTCTCTCCCCCGGTCTGTGGAAAAATTGTCTTCCACGAAACTGGTTCCTGGTGCCAAAACGGTTCGGGACCACCACTTTAAATGACCAAAATATATTTCTCATATTTGGTCTTTATCCACAGTTCCTGGCTCACAGATCCCAAAATCCTTGGAATTTCCTAAGTGTTGAGAGGAGTGAATAAAAGTGTCCTGTGTTACATGAATGAGGTGACTTTTAGAAGCATCTAAAAATGGTGGCTCATTGCCAGGAGAACCAACCAAGTGATTAGAAGGTTGGAACTTTCAGTCTCATTGCTGATTTCTGAGGGGAGAGAGGCTGGAGGTTGAATCAATCACTACTGGCCAATGATTAGTCAATTGTGACTATGTAATGAAACCTCTATAAAAACCCAAAAGGACAGCTTTTTGTTCCTTATCAGAGAGCTTCCATGTGGGAGAAGCAGGGTGCTTCTTTGTGCCACTGTGTCAGGGCCCCAAGCTCCACAAGGACAGAAGCTCCTTTGTTCAGGACCTCACCCTATGTATCTCTTTATCTGGTCATTGATTCATATCCTTTAAAATCCTTTTATAATAAATTAGTAATCTAGTGAGTAAACAGTTTTCCTGAGTTCTATGAGCTGTTCTGGCCAATTAATTTAACCTGAGGAGGGGGTTAGGAGAACCTCTGACTTATAGCCAGTTGGTCAGAAGTACAGGTAACAACCTAGATTTGTGATTAGCATTCTGTGTTGGAAGGGGTCACTGGAACCTCCAATTTACATCCAGTCAGTCAGAAACACAATAACAACTTGGGCTTGAGACTGGCACCTGAAGTGGAGAGTGGTCTTGTAGGATTGAGCCCACACATGTTGGAATTGGGTCCAGGGTCAGGGGAGAGGCCTGGGTACTGGGTGAGAGTATGGAAGTGTCCTCAAGGTTTCTTCCTCTTTCCCCCATAAGAAGGTCTCTGCAGAGATGTGTAAAGAGGAACTATGCCCATGGCCTCAGATAAAAAGACCTAAGAATGAAAGTGCTGGGACTAGGAATGTAAATATTTGAGGAGCATGACCTGCCAGAGAAGCTTGAGTCCTAGACTGCAACTTCCTTCACAGGCTGCTATGCATTGGCTGTGTCCCTTGTCTGGCATGGGGAGGGCATCTTCCCCCATGAGGCTTGCCAAGGAAGGCCTTTGTAATTGCTTGTGGTCAGGCATAAAAAAATCACACATAGATTTTTAACCAGCAGCTGGACTCCTTAACTCTACTGTTGTATTTTTTATGACATGAGCAAGAAACTTAGGCTACTCCATCATGAAACTGAATAAGTTAGACTTTGAGGTGCTGTGACAATAACCTGGTGATTAGTCAGAGACAACAGCAGACTAAGGCTATGATCAAGACCACTCCAAGCAGGATGATCAGGCCTGCCTGGAGGATTGAACATAACCATGAATTTCAGTTGCTTAGCCAGGAAAAAATATTTCATAACTTATCATTAGGGTCTAATTTAGAGAGACAGGAGGAGGTTTTTACCTTTCTTTTTCAAAATTGAAGTATATTTGATTTACAATGCTGTATTAGTCTCAGGTGTACAACATAGTGATTTGATATTTTTATAGTTTGTACTCCACTTAAAGTTATTACAAAATATTAGCTACATTCCTTGTGCTGTACATTTTGTATCTCATTTATTTTATACCTAGTAGTTTGTACCTCTTAACCCCCTTCTCTTAACTCTCCCCCACTCCGCTTTCCTCTCCCTGCTGGTAACCATTAGTTTTTTCTCTATATCTAGGAGTCTTCTTCTTTTATATGCACTATTTAGTTTTATTTTTTAGATTCCACATATAAGTGAAAACGTAGAATATCTGTTGTTCTCTGTCTGACTTATTTCACTAAGTGTAATACACTCCAGGTCCACCTATGTTGCTGCAAATGACAAAATTTCATTATTATTTATTATTATTTATGGCTGAGTAATATTCCATTGTGTATGTGTATATATGTATATATATGCCACATCTTCTTTATCCATTCATCTGTTGATGGACAGCTGGGTTGTTTCCATATCCTGGCAATTGTAAATAATGTTGCTATACTGTTATGAACATTGGGGTACATATATCTTTTCAAAGTGTTTTCATTTTCTTAAGATATATACCTAGGAGTGGAGTTGCTGGATCATATTGTAGTTCTATTTTTAATTTTTTAAAGAACCTCCATACTGTTTCCTCAGGAGGCTTTTTCTTTAAGTTTTTGTATAAATCTTTTTTATTTTTACCTGGCCTGAGGTATCAATTTAGGCACAGCACAGCTGACCCGAATGACTTCCAGTGGTGAAGCAATGTAATGATAATCAGGGTACATACATAAGAAGCATAATCCCAGAGGACACATTTGGTATCCCTGAAAACAAAGAGTTTACATTGTTAGGTCATTCTAAACTAGACATATATTCATCAGACAGTCACGTTAACAAGGCCTTCAATGTGACTTTCCAGTATGGGGGTCTCTTGCTGTGGGATTCCCTGTCTAGTCCATATCATTTAGTTTAGTATTTGGTTTAAGAAGGACTGCCTGAAGCAGTCAGTTTTAAACAGTTTTATTTGTCTGTGACATCAGTGTATCTGCCACACAAATGTGGATGACATATAGAGATATTTCATGTGGAAATCGCAGGAGCTGAGGCCATCCTCTGTTGTCTCATTGTTAACATTGTCAGGTGTGATCATAGGTTCAGCAGTCAGTCTGAAGAAGCAGTCAGTCTGCAGCTTGGAAAGATAACACAGAGAGTTGTTTTTAAAAGGAGGGGAACTCTTTCAGGAGTAGTTCTGAAACATAAAGATTATTAATGCCCTCTACCACCCCTGTGTTTTCCTAGGTGTTAGGGATTTAGTTTGTGGTTTTCATTATCAGTGTGTCCCATATTACATTTTAAATCATTCCTCAGTTTTATCTAGACATTTTGTTCCGAAGGATTGCATGCAAGAGGAACAAAAGTATTTTTACAGAAAAATATTTTTATAATGTAATCATAAAACACATCATGTTTAAGAATTGGTTAGAACAAAATCCTGAATTTTCAAAAGATTTCAAAAATGTGTTTATATAATTCCCCAACCCTTGTTGTTTAATAGCTATTTCAATCTCCCATTTACTTGAGTCTTTGAAAAGGAGTCAAAGGGAATAGAAGGCTCTTGCAGCATCTTCCACAGTGACCAAGGTGTGAATAACTATAAAAGAAGGGTGTACAATCGAAGGAAGAGAGCAGACAGTCTGGTCAAACATAAGGAGCAAATGAGAAGTACCCTTTTGGGGAACTGCTTGCCTGAGATGTTTAGTCTAGACTGGGGCTGTCTTGTCCCCTCCCGTCAGTTGCTTAAGCCTGTCTTTTAATAGTCCATTAGAACACTCAACCACACTTGCAGCTTGGGGCTGATATAGAGCATGGATATTCCATAGTATGTCTCATGATTGGGTCCACCAATATGTAGCTTGGTCCACAAATTCAGGCTGTTATCTGATGCAATATGCTCAGGAAATCTAAACAGGAGACCAATGTGGTCTCCTAGGGCCTGGATAGTGTGGTCTGAGTCAATGGAACACTTGGAGATAGAAAGGCCAAACCTGGTGAAATTATCAACTGCAGAAAAACCATCTGGATGGCATGAGAGGCCCAATATGATCTACCTACCAAGAAAGTCCTGGTCTGTTGGGTGGTATTTTGAGCTTTGGCCAGGCTCTGGCAGGCAGGGTAGCTATTCATGCTGCTTTGGCAACTTCTGATGATAGTGGCAGTCCATATGTACAGGTCTAGTAAGATGGTGTCTGACTTTTTATGGACTGTCGTCTTATGGGTCTAGGAAGTAGCTGTACATCCGATTGCTCTGGGACAGAGGACAGGCCAATCTCTACATTTAACTATCAAACACAGTCTGCTTGTTGGTTATGGTCTCCCTTTTCAGCATAATGTTCTCTCTGGTAAAAAGCTTATTTGGGGTCAGAGAGAATTTTTATCCAAATGCCTTATCCTCATAGGGGGGCTTATTTTATGTCAGTCTAAGGCTTTCCTATGGTCCAATCAAACAGTGAGGTTATTAGTTATAGCCTATGAATCAGGAAGGCTTACCGTCTTCTATATGCCCCTTTATAATGGCCCTAAGTACAGCAATTCCTATCAGAGCTTGGAGGCAAAGGCTAGCAGAGGTGCACAGAAACATCAACATCAATAATACATCCAGTAATGGGGACTATAATGGTGGAGGTTTGTAGGGACCCAAAGGGACATACCTATAGTCAGACTTGGGTTACAGTGGCATCATATCCCAAACTAGAGAACATTATTTTGCTTTTCCCTCTTCTTAGTGCCAGGCATTGCAGGGATAACAGTCATCTAAGCACCAGTACCTAAAAGCTCAAGAAGTATATTTTCTTTTTATATTGAACTCAAATCTTGACATAGGTCCTCCAGTTCTTCCTGAGTGCAGAGAGACATCAGTCTAACTCCTAGCCTTGTTTATTTTTAAAAGCTGAAATGTGTGGATAAATGATAGTGAGGCACTCCAAGCTATCCCTAGGCCCACAGGGAAGGGCAGAAGGAACCAAATCTTTTTCAGTCACAGGGGCTGCTCATCAGAGTTTGGTCTTGCATTTTATGGGGCTGCAGAGGGAGTGAAGAGCCTGGTGGAGCAGCCAGCAGGGATGGACATCAATTTTTTGTTTGGAACTCCCAGGGGTTTCCTGAGCTGGGACATGCATCTTCTGTTGCCTTGGCATCAGCGCTCCTGGGTCTTAGGCCTTCAGATTCAGACTGAATTACACCACCAGTTTTCCTAGTCCTCCAATTTGCAGATTATCTCTCTCTCTCTCTCTTTCATACACACACCCACACATACACACACACTCAGGTCCAAATTCATCCTGTGGTTATTACCCCTGTTCTGGAAAGCATAATTGGAAGAGACATCCTAAGCAACTGGCAGAAGCCTTATATTGGTTCCATAATTGTAGAGTGAGGATTATTATGGTGGGAAAGGCCAAGTGGAAACCACTAGAACTGCTTCTACCTATGAAAATAGTAAATCAAAAGCAATACCTCATTCTTTGAGTCATTGCAGAGATTAATGCCACCATCAAGGACTTGAAAAATGCAGGGGTGGTGATTCCCACCTTATCCTCATTCAACTTCCATATTTGGCTTTTGCAGAAAACAGTTGGCTCTTGGGGAATGAAGGTAGATTATCATAAGCTTAACCAGGTGGTGACTCCAATTTTAGCTGCTATACTATACGTAGATTCATTTCTTGGGAAAATTCACACATCCACTTGTACTTGGTATGCAGCTATTGAGTTGATAAATTTTTTCCCCTTATCTGTTGGTAAAGACTACCAGAAGAAGTATGATTTCAATTAGCAAGACAAACAATATAACTTGACTGTCCTACCCTAGGTGTATATCAATTCTCCAGGCCTAAGTCATAATTTAGTACATAGAGATCATTTTTTGCCTTTCCTGTCCACAAGACATCACACTAGTCCATTTAATTGATGAAATTATGCTGATTGGAGCTAGTGAGCAGGAAGTAGCAACTACTTTAGACTTATTGCCAATGTATTTGCATGTCAGAGGGTAGGAAATATATTCTATGAAGATTCAGAAGTCTTCTATCTCAGTCAGATTTCTAGGAGTCCAGTGTTATGAAGCATGTCAAGATATCCCTTCTAAGGTGAAAAGCAATTTGTTGCATCTGACCCTTGTTACAACCTAAGAGGAGGTACAGTACCTAATGAGCCTCTTTGGATTTTGAAGGGAACATATTTTCTGTTTGGATGTAATACTTCAACCCCTTTACCATGTGACCCCAAAAGCTGCTAGTTTTGAGTGAGTCCTAGAACAAGAGAAGGCTC
This sequence comes from Orcinus orca, assembly GCF_937001465.1. Classification (NCBI taxonomy): domain Eukaryota; kingdom Metazoa; phylum Chordata; class Mammalia; order Artiodactyla; family Delphinidae; genus Orcinus; species Orcinus orca. The sequence continues at coordinate 77,575,759 of NC_064580.1, forward strand.
TAATGTCCAGGCTGCCATGCAAGCTGCTCTGCCACATGGGCTATATGATCCAGCAGATTCAATGGTGCTTGAAGTGGCAGTGGCAGAAAGTGATGCTTTTTGGACCTTTTGCAGTCCCCTATAGGTAAATCACAGTGCAGGCTCTTAAGATTTTGAAGCAAAGTCCTGTCATTTTCTGTGGATAATTACTTTCAAAAACCATTGAGAAATAGCTTTGGGCTTGCTACTGGGCCTTAATACAGGCTGAATGCTTAAGCACAGTCCATCAAGTTACCATGTACCTCAACTGTCTATCATGAACTGGGTGTGTCTGATGCACCAAGCCATAAAATTGGGCATGCACAGCAGTCCTCCACTATCAAATAGAAGTGGTGTATATGAGATTGGGCTTGAGCAGGCCCTGAAGGAAAATGCAAGTCACTTGAGGAATTGGTCCACATGCTCATGGTCCTTACCCCTGCTACACTACCTTCTCTTTCTCATCCTGTACCTACTGCCTCATGGGGCTTTTCTTACAATCAGTTAACAGAGGAAGAGAAGATGCAGTTCTCTTTTACAGATAATTCTGTGTTATATGCAGGCAATACCTGTAAATGGATGGCTGCAACACTACAGCCTCTTTCTGGGACATTTCTGAAGGAATGTGGTAAAAGAAATTCTTCCAGTGGGCAGAACTTTTATATGTACCTAGCTGTTCATCTTCCATGGAAGGAGAAATGGACAGATGAGCAACTATATACCTATTCAAGGGCTGTGGCCCATGGGTTGCCTGGATGGTCAGGGCCATGGAAAAATAATCATTGAGTAATTGGTGACAAGGAGGTCTGGGTAAGAGGTATGTGGATTGACCTCTCTGAATGGATGAAAAACATGAAGATATTTGTGTTGCATGCGAATGCTCACCAAGGGGAGTCCTCATCAGAGGAGTATTTTAATAATCAAGTGGATGGGATGACCTTTTCTGTAGAATCCAGCCAACTTTTTCCCCCATCCACCCATGGCATGGCCCAATGAGCTCATGAACAAAGTGGCCATAGCGGCAGTTATGTAGGTTATGTATGGGCTCTACAACACAGCTTCCACTCACCAAGCAAACCTGGCTATAGTCACTGCTGAGTGCCAAATCTGCTGATGTTGGAGACCAGCACCGAATCCCCAACATGGCACCATTGTCTATGGTAATCATCTAGCTACCTAGTGGCAATTTAATTACATTGGGGTGCTTCCAAATTGGTGTTGTTTCATTTTTACTGGAATAGATACTTACTCTAGATACAGATTTGCCTTTCTGGCATGCAGTGCTTTTGCTACCATCTTTGGACTTACAGACATTTTTTTTTTTGGCTGCATCAGGTCTTCGTTGCTGCATGTGGGCTTTCTCTAGTTGCAGTGAGCGGGGGCTACTCTTCGCTGTGGTGTGCGGGCTTCTCAGTGTGATGACATCTCTTGTTGAGGAGCATGGGCTCTAGGTGCATGGGCTTCAGTAGTTGTGGCACGTGGGCTCTAGAACACAGGCTCAGTAGTTGTGGCACATGGGCTTAGTTCCTCTGTGGCATGTGGGATCTTCCTGGACCAGGGCTTGAACCCGTGTCCCCTGCATTAGCAGGCGGATTCTTAACCACTGCACCACCAGGGAAGCCCTTACACAATGTTTTACCCACAGTCATGGTGTTCCACATAGTATTGCTTCTGATCAAAGACCTTACTTTACAGCAAATATAGGTGGCAATGAGGGCATGCTCATGGAATTCACTGATCTTGCCATGTTCTCCATCGTCTTGAAGCACCTGTCTTGATTGGATGATGAATGACCCTTTGAGGACTCAGTTATAAGGCCTGCTAGGTGGCAAGACCTTGTAGGGTTGGGACAAATTTCTTCAGGGGGTCTGTATATGCTCTGAATCATTATTCAATATGTGATGTTATTTCTCCCATAGCTATGATTCAAGCCAGGAATCAAGGAGTGGAAATGGATGTCTTACCACTCACTATTACCCATATTTATGAACTGTCATATTTTTTTCTTTCTGTTCCTGTGAACTTATGCTCTGCTGGCCTAGAGGTCTTAGTTCCAAAAGGAGAAATGATTCCACCAGGAAACACAACAATGATTTCATTGAACTGGAGGTTAAGATTGTTTCACAGCCACTTTGGGCTCCTCATGTGTCTGAAACAACAAGCAAAGAAATGAGTTACTTTGTTAACTGTATTGACTGATGCTGATTACCAGGGGAAAATTGGACTACTACTCCACAAGTAGATGTATAGAAGAGTATGTCTGGAATACAGAGGAACCTTTAGGGCACATTACCATGCCCTGTGATTAAAGTCAATGGAAATCTACAATAACCCAATTTAGGCAGGACTACTAATGGCCCAGACCCTTCAGGAATGAAAATTTAGGTCACCTGTTTGGATAAGAAAACCACTTGTAGTGTTTACTAAGCACAAAGGGAATACATAATAGATAGTGGAGGAAGGTAGTTTTATTTTATTTTTTGGAAGAAGATTGTTTTAAATACTAGATACAACCATGTGACCAGTAACAGAATCAAGGACTATAATTGTCATGAGCATTACTTCTTAATATGTATGAATATGTATATATATCACAAATATCATTGTTTTCTTCCTTATCTTATTCCCTCATCATAGAACATAAACTGTATTGACTTTTAATCACACAGCATTTAAGTACTGTTGACTTTATCCTAGTGTTCTAGTTAACAGGATATCAGGATATCAAAGAGAAGAGAGGATATCACTAAAGAAATTTGTCATTTTCTGGGGAAGGAGTAGTGTAATGTATTTTTGATTATACTCAGGATTTTTTTTTTATCACATTAGGCAGCTGTACCACCTTGTTATTGTTTCTATTTGGGAATTAAGCATCGTTTTAGGAGATGTGTATGGATGCTAAGTTGACAACAGTATTACTTGTGATGGTTAACTTTATGTGTCAACTTGGCTAGGTCATGGTACCCAGATATTTGGTTAAACACTAATCTAGATATTGCTGTGAAAGTGTTTTTTAAAATTTTCTTTCTTTCTTTCTTTCTTTCTTTCTTTCTTTCTTTCTTTCTTTCTTTCTTTCTTTCTTTCTTTCTTTCTTTTCTTTTCTTTCTTTCTTCTTTCTCTTTCTTTCGGCTGTGCTGTGTGGCTTGTGGGATCTTACTTCCCTTACCAGGGATTAAACCTGGACCCCCTGCAGTGGAAGCATGGAGTCCTAACCACTGGACTGCCAAGGAATTCCTGAAAGCATTTTTTATTTTTATTTTTTTTTTTGCGGTACGTGGGCCTCTCACTGTTGTGGCCTCTCCTGTTGCAGGGCACAGGTTCCGGACGTGCAGGCTCAGTGGCCATGGCTCACAGGCCCAGCCGCTCCGCGGCATGTGGGATCTTCCCGGACCGGGGCACGAACCCGTGTCCCCTGCATCGGCAGGCGGACTCTCAACCACTGCGCCACCAGGGAAGCCCCTGAAAGCATTTTTAAAATGAGGTTACTACTTAAATCAGTTGACTTTGAGTAAGTCAGATTGCCCTCCATAATGTGGGTAGATCTCATCCAGTCATTGAAGGCCTTAAGAAATAAGAGACTGACATTACCCAAAGAAGTGAGAAATCTGCCTTTAAATTGTCTTTGGACTGAAGCTGCAAAATTAACTCTTTCCTGGACCTACACTCTGCTAGCCTCCCCTGCACATTTTTAACTTGCCAGCATCCACAACTGTGTGAATGAAGTCCTTAAAAATCTCTCTCTCCCTCTCTCCCTATATATAATATATATATATTTAATATATATAAATATATACTATATATTATATATATAATAGAATATATATATTCTATAATATATAGTATATATTCTGTAGTACATAGTATACATATAAAATATATGTTATATATTTTATAATATATATATTTCTTTTTTTTACTCCCCTAGGGAACCCTGATCAATACACAGTCACACTGGTAAAAAGTCATAAGTACTATTGGGGAAGGCTGGGAGAAAGATTACCAACATTAAGTTTTTGACACTGTATCAGAATCCTTCCTTTACGGAAGCCAGCTTCCTCTTCATCCAAGGAGTTTGGGGGCTGTAAACTGTCTCAAGTCTGGGAATTTGTTTAGGGGTTCCCTCACAAATTTATTTCTCATAGTCATGGTGAGAAGATGTGTCCTCTACATCCTTCCAGGTTGTGTCAGCAGATCCTAAATGACAAATGCACACTAACATTCCTTTCTCCCAAAGCCTTTGAATCCCTTCTTCTATAATATACCAAAGCAAGTCTTTTTTCAACTGCATTTAGTGTAGTTTACCTTTTTGTCCATGTTGCAGCTGATGAACCAAACTGTTAGAGCCCTCTCTAACTCCAGAGCTGTAATATTAAATCCAGAATCTCTGCTTAGTGGGCTCATATTAGTAAATTTGGCCTTATCCAACTTTATGTTCCTTCCACTGTTATCCTACATCCATAATATTCATTCCCACACAGATTCCCTAAATTTTTATTCATCAATGTCAGAAAAAATCATGTAGTTCTTTTGGTTGTGTGCCTCATGAGTCACATTTTGTACCTCATACTTCCTCATATTTAGGGGCCTGCTGTGACTTGAGTCTAGTTATATGTCTAAAAACAAAGAAGTATGGTAGGTGAGGGTCCTGAGGAGAATCGGCTCTCTCTTGCAAGGTAACTAACTCTGTGTTGGCCATTATAGTTTGGCAGGCAAAGCAGGTTTAATCTCATCAGATGTGGCAGGAACAGCTGCTTCTACTGGCAAAGAAGACTCATTATAATTTAGGGGTCCATTATCCCCAGCTTTACTAGAATTTTCTATTATGTCCCTATTCCAATTTTCTGTGTCTCATTCCTTCCCATTCTATGCCCTTGCTTTGACAGTAGACACCCTGTGAGGTTGTAAATTCAACTTGTATTGTAATTCAGCAATTCATAGGGTGAGACTCTGAGTCTGATCTTTAGCAATCTCAGCTCTGAAGCTACAGTAGATAAAGCTTTCTTTCAAGGAAAACCTAAACACTTTCAAGTCATTTATGTGTAACTTGAGCTGGGAAATTGAATCCTTGAGCTCATCCTCTTCTTTCTCTACTTTGCCCAGGGCAGTTAGGAGAACCCAGCCAATCTCATTCTTCATCATTTAGATCCTTGTTTGATTACGAATATCTGATGGTGATATATATTTATTTTGAAGAATTGGCCCAGGCAATTGTGGGAGCTCTAATGTCTGAAATCTGCAGGGAAGGCCAGCAGCCTGGAGACCCTGGGAAGTGTTGATTTTGCAGCTCTATTCTGAAGTCAGTCTGGAGACAGAATTCCCTCTTCCTCAGGGAACCTCAGTCTTTTTCTCTTTAGTCCTTCAACTGATTGGATGAGGCTCAATCACTTTGTGTAGGGTAAACTGCTTTACTCAATGTATACTGATTTAAATATTAATCTCATCTTAAAAATATCTTCACAGAGACATCTAGACTGATGTTTGACCAAGTATCTGGGTAGTGGCCTATCACAGTTGACACATAAAATTAACCATCACACACAGTGTCTCACCTGCCCATATTTTGTCTTAGGAAAGTTGTCAAATATTCTAGGTGAACTCTTCTTACCAGTGTCTGCTTTCATCTCCTTCAGGTGAGGACATGATAACCTCTCTCCCTTTCTCTCTAGGTTTTGTCTCTCCTTTAATTTTGGTGCGGGTAGCTCCTCTGCAACTTCAGCTTCTTGGTAGGTTTGAAAAAAATTCATGAATTTAAGTTAATACAGCTCATGTTGGGAGCAATGCTTGTTCTAACTCCCTATATCCTGAGAGGAACTAAGATGTCAGCACTATATGTAAAAATCCATTTATGTTTCTATGTATACTTGCCTGTTGCTTCCACTTGCAGCATAAGACTCTGAGACAGGAAGACAAGAGTACAGTCATTTTGGGAAAGGACTGGAGAACAGCCTTGGGAAAAACAGGCCCTGCAAGCTAAAGAACAAAGGTACTGGGGATCTGAGTCCTAGAGACAAAAAACAGGCTGGCAGGAATAAAAGATTATCTTTGTTACACTGAGTATACCTAGTTGCCACAAGGCAAGAAACTCAACTATAAATTTTAACCCTATCTGTTCCTGTGCTTTCTTACAGAAAATTCTCATGCATTTCTTTCCCCTCACAAAAGCACTCCCTATTCCTGATAGCCACCATGGAACCAATTGCTACTGATCAAAAAAGTATTACAATTTCTAGAAATTATCAATGATCATGAGACAAGCCCCCCTTTTGTTATAAAAGAAACTTGCCCCTTCTACTCCGGGAGCTGACTTTTTTTTCTGCCTTCTCCCTTGTGCACAAGCTATCTCTTTTAATAAAAAGCTTTGCTTGCCTGGACTTCCCTGGTGGTCCAGTGGGTAAGACTTCGTGCCCCCACTGCAGGAAGCCCTGGTTCAATACCCGGTCAGGGAACTAGATCCCACATGCATGCCGCAACTAAGAGTTCGCATGCTGTAGCTAAGAAGTCCTCATGATGCAAAGAAGTCTGAATGCTGTAACTAAAAGATCCCGCATACTACAACTGAGACTTGGCACAGCCAAAAAAAATTTAAAAAAAGAAAGAAAAGAAACAAAGAACTCTTTTAAAAAATAATAATAATTTTTTAATAAAAAAATTCAAAAACTAAAGTTAAAACATTTTTTAAATTAAAAAAATTTACAAAAATAAAAATTATAAAATATATTAAAAAAGCTTTGCTTGACTAAGAGTCTTGTGGAAGTGATATTCATTTCTATGGTAGTGCTGTCCAAGAATCTGGAAAGGACCCAGTAACAACTCCATGATGTGCATTCACTGAATTTTGTTTAATTATCGTGAAAAACACTACTTGAATTTATAGACATGTTTGAGAATTTCTTTGCATATAAATCCAGAAGTTTTTCCAAACTTTGAAAATGACCTATATAGAGACACAATTTAAAATTGACAAGATAAAAGGATTATAAAAATGAAAGCTTTTTGTTGTTCTTTTTTGTTTTGTTTTTCCAACCCTTCCTTTGCCATTACTACAATTATTAGTAGGCTGGTAGATGGAAACTAATAGCAATATCTATATATGTATTTGTATATGAAAGAATTATAACCCACCAAACAGTTGGGGAAATCCTAGAGAAAAGTCTTTCAAAATATGGGCTCTGATGCAGGTCACGTGAAGGATCAGAGATTTTATCCTATTTGTATGCTAACAATTTAGCTTGCCACAGTTCTGTAGATGTTGCCAGAATGGCACAAATTTTCTGGGTCAGAGACAAAGAACTTTATTACTCATGGCACAATAGGCAGCATGAGCTTCATGTTTTTATCAGTTCCTCTTGTCACGAAATCCCACAGGAAAGATGCAGAGAAGTGCAGGCCAATGCTACACACACAGTGGGTTTGTGTCACAGCTGAGAAACCGGGAACGTAGGAAACCCCTTGATTTTATAAGGGGGCTGCTAGAAAACTTGTCCAGTGTTAGCCCCAGAGGAACACATTATCTTTGTTGTACTGGTGAAGAAATAAACCAGCTCTCCACCCAGGAGGGAGATTCTACACCTTACAAGACTTCTTTCTATACAATCATACTTGAAATGATAGTTTAAAACAAACTATGATCTGAATGTTGTTGCCTTCCCCCATTCATATGTTGAAGTACTTCCCCTCAAGGTGATGGTATTAGGAGGCGGAGCCTTTGGAAGGTGATTATATCATGAAGATGGAGTCCTCATGAATGGGATTAATGCCCTTATAAAAGAAGCCAAAGAAAGCTCCCTTGTCCCTTCCACCATGTGAAGTTACAGTGAGAAGACCATCTATAAGGAAGCAGTATCTCACCAGACACCAAATCTACTGGCACCTTAATCTTGGACTTCCCAGCCTCCAGAACTGTGAGAAATAAGTTTCTGTTGTGTATAAGCCACCCAATTTATGGTATTGTGTTATAGCAATCAAATGGACTGACAATGCCTACACTCATGGAAACATGAGATAACATGGAGAATTGTTTCTCCATTATGCATTAGTAGGTCAGGAAATCTTTTTAGTGGGTCACAACTAGCACATTAATACATATATACACATATATGTAATTGGTCATGATGAACAATGTGTTTCTTATTGTGGGTTATTGTCACAGAAGTTTGAAAGCCACTGCCCTAGAACAGTTTAAATTGCAAAAGTTTTATTGAGCTAAGAATTCATGAAAAAATTAGGGGTCTGAAGTGTATCTTACCCTGGAACTTTAATGAGATATCTGGAAAATCTTTATTAATATTTGTAACAGGAAAGAGCCAATTCTGACTCCATGTTGGATCTGTTTCTTTTACTTTAACCTTTGCTTTTCATTGCTTTTGTTATTATATTCACTGTCTATAGCTGTAAGCACACATAATGGCCTGCCACAGAAAACTCTGCCCCTCTGCCTGACTGTTAAGTGCTTTTGTTCAGGTCACAGAGAGACATTCTGACCCTGCCCACCTGTGAATGACTGCAGAAAAGAAGAAATTAACACATCCCCTCCCTGGTACAGGCCATGGGAAGAGATGTTTTGCAAGATAAATGGCCTTTTTATTTTACTTCCTCACCTCCGCCCCCTCTCTGTTCTATAAAAGGAACTGGCATCCAGACCCCATAAGATGATTTTCTGGGGACTCTAGTCTGCCATCTTCTTCATCTGCTGGCTTTCCAAATAAAGACTCTATCTCTTGCCTCAACACCTCATCTCCCGATTTTTTGGCCTGTCGTGCAGTAACCAGAGTGATCTTGGATTTGGTAAAAATTTTGGCTTAGCCAGCCAGGAGCCTTGCTGCTCGTGGCTAGCCAGCACCAGTCAGGGAATACTGGGGCAAGGCCCTAGCAGCTGCCAGGATTAGTTGCCCTGAGGATCTTCCCTTCAAGAGTCCCTGAAGCAGCACCCGCTACCCCAGCACTTGGCAGTTGAAGCAAGGAACCGACAAACTTCTACAAGTAGATGGACTCGATTTTAGAGGGTAAGTCGCTCCAGTGTGCACACTGAGAACATATCCCCCCCCTCAATTTGGGCTTTTCCTTTACGGGACAAGCCAGTTTGTTTGGTTGGGGTACCATGTTGGAGAGGGGAATTATTGTTGGACTTCATCTGATTTGGGAACCGGTTCGTTGGTTTTGGTTTTGTGTGTGTCGATGTTGGAATTTGTTTGCGTGTTTTGTGCTTTGGTGTTATCAAACTTATAAAAATGGGAAATACTCCATCTATCCAAAAGGAGAGTCCTTTGGGGAGTATATTAGAGAAATGGGTAAAACATAGCCGTGAGCCTATGACTAAGAAAGACATGATATACTATTTTAATAGGGTGCGGACCAAATATATGTTAAGTTCAGAAGAGCGATGGCTCCTGAATGGCTCACTCAATTATTATACGATCTTGCAATTAGAAGTGTTTTGCGGAAGAGCAGGGAAAAGAGATGAGATTCCGTATGTAGAAGCATTTGTGCTATTGCATCAAGAGGAAAAGGAGTCAGAGAACTGCCACCTTATGGTGTAGCAGTCTGAAAGGAAACCCAAGGGGGAACCTGTTCTACAAGGGGAAGAGGGAGAAAAATGAGAGTGGGGACATGTTACTTCAAAATCTGAACCCCCTCCGGCCTATCCAGCTCCCCCACTGGCCAAGCAGGCTGCACCGGTGGTTTTTCCAACAGCCCCCTCCCGCGTATTCATTACTTTCACCATCTCCTGTTTCCCCTACCCACGGGGATCGAATAGAAGTTTCTATGTTAACTCCTGGAACACAGAGACCTGGTTTAGTGTTACCATCTAAGATCTAACAGGGAACACAATTTGGATTGGGAGCCACTTCTGCATCAGGGCATTTTCCCTTGTGCCGATATCCTGTAAGAGGCCAGGGGACGCCCTTAGACTTGAGGCATCCGATTCTAATTTCCCCACAGGAGCCCCAGGTAACTTTGACAGTGGGGAACAAGTTGATTGACTTCTAATAGATATGGGTGCCACATATTTTGTGGTAAACACCAAGGTGGTACAGAAAACATCTCAGTCTATCATGGTCACAGGAGTTTCTGGAGAAGTACAAAACCATCCATTATTACAGCCTTTAGAATGCCAACTATGGGACCTCACCCTGAAACATAGCTTCTTATGTATGCCAGAGTGCCCAATCCCCCTTTTTTGGGATGACATCTCCTTTGTAAATTAAATGCTCAAGTAACTTTTTTGCTAGAATATCTTGACATCAGGGTCCTACCAGAGCATGCTTTAAACCTACAAATGGTGCTCATGGAAACCCCAGAGAAGGAAAAAAGTCATCCAAGGAGAAACTTGCCCGTATCTTTGAGATGCAAATGTCCTATCTGGTCTTCTCAGGAACACTCATCTCTGTCATCCCTTTTTTTTTTTTTTTTTTTTGCATTGAATGTCTCTATTATTTTCTCTATGTCATTAATTTTCATTCTGATTTTTATTATATCTTTTCTTCTGCTTGTTTTAAGTTCAGCTTGCTTTTCTTTTTCCAGTGTTTAATAGTGGAAGGTTAAGATATTAATTTTAGATTTCTCTTTTTTAATACAATTATTCACAGCCATAAATTACCTTCTCAAAACTACTTTACCTGAATTCTATAAGTTTTTACTATTCTGTGTGTTTTTTCATTCAGTTGGAAATAGCACATAAGCTTTTTTATTTAAATTAATTTTTATTGGAGTATAATTGCTTTACAATGTTGTGTTAGGTTCTACTGTACAGCAAAATGAATCAGCCATACATATACATGTAACCCCTCCCATTTGGACTTCCTTCCCATTCAGGTCACCACAATGCATTAAGTAGAGTTCCCTGTGCTATACAGTATGTTCTCATTAGTTATCTATTTTATACATAGTATCAATAGTGTATATGTGTCAATACCAATCTCCCAATTCCTCCCACCCTCCTTTCCCTCTTGGTATCCATCCATTTGTTCTCTACACCTGTGTCTCTATTTCTGCTTTTCTGCCATCCTTTTAAAATGTAAATTTTGAAAAGAAGGTAAAGTAATTTAGAAATTGACTTGTCAAGGGTAAATAGAAATCCTAAGTGTCTTTTTGTAAACATTTAGCCAACTAGACAAGTGAGCTTGATTGTTCCATCTGCCAGAAATGTATTTTAATACAACCTCTTTTGTAAACTGATGGGTTTTACATTGCTATACCTGATTCAGGGCTGAAATTTTGAAATAAGAACTATGAGGTCGCTCTGTCTGTCTGTGTGTTTGTATGTGTCTTTGTCTTTGAATAACATTGCTGAGGTTAATCTGTAAATGAGCTCTATTTAATTGGCATGAAGAAAAGTAAGCACTTACTTACAAATCAAACAATTCTAAATACAAGAGAAATTAAGCTAAATGAGTTTTAGGTTCATGTGAACTGGGAAATATTTAGTATTAAATAATACCTGGTATTAATGTTTAAGTTTGTTGATATAATTAATATACATGTGTCTTTAGAGTCATCAACATTAAGTATAATACTTTCACTGCACCTAGGTTTAATAGAAGTTAAATGAAATCTTGTTATACCTGTTGCAAATTTGTCAGCAAGAAAAATAACTTGATATGATGAAACTTTAAAGTAAATGTAAACGAGATAAGAGCCTTTAGGTTAACTCTATAGGAATAATTATGTTCTGAAAAATTATCTAAAAGTCTCTCCAGATTTTGGTAACTATTACTTGCCTCTTGGTTTTCACTAGAAATTAAGGTTTTTAAGAGTTGGGGATTCTAATTTAAATATATAATTAAAGCTACTGAAAATTAAAAAGAAAAACAACATTTCAGTATGGTAGAGTGTGTGTTTTCAGTTAAGAAGGTATGAGGAATGGAATTACATTTTACAGATAAAGTTTTATAAATGGTCAGGATTAACTAACTTTAGATTGAAGTTAACTAAGTAAATGAATTTTGTTAAGTAAGCTAATACAAGACTGGAATTTGATCTCTCTGCCTGTTAGAAGTGCTCCTTTTTGATAACAGATTGTATGAATTTCTGTGCCCTTAGTTGATCCATATTTGTTTTCTTTTAATCGGTTTGTGACTTTTGTTAAATGAATAAGTATTGTTTCACAGTGACCTATGATCCTGTTGTGTTTTAAATCCTTTCTGATATTTTTAACAAACTTCCCAAATATCAAAATCTGACTAAAGCTTTTTAGCTTCCAGCTGATTCTGGGATACTTCAAAAGAACATCTCTGAGACATCTCAGAGAGGAATGCCAAACTATGCTTATTTGGTATGTTAAATTACTTCAAAAACATTGTCAAGTGATTGGAGATGAACCTTTGGTTATAGAGTAAGGATAAATGTCATTAATATAGATATTCCAAATTTTATATGGAATCCCTAACATCTGATATGTCCTAATATGTTATCAATCATAATTCTAGTTATTCTAAAATGTTATATGTAACAGAAATATCCACATTTCCTGCTAATTGCATTGTACTCAAATCTTTAACCAGACTACTTTGTTTTGTTCTGATGCTTTTACAAAATGATTTTCAAGAAGACTCATAAAAAGGAACTTTTTAACAATTACGAATTTCTGATGGCCTTTAGATAATATCATGGGACTGGGTAACAAATGACAAAACTAGTGGAAAACCTGATTACTTCAACCAGATCAACAGGAATTAATTACATGGGACTGAATGAACTGGTAAATATGATTTATAACTTTATGTCTTTGGGAAATATACTGGCTTTAATCTTTGTTTTTCTAAAAAAACAAAACAAAACAAAATCTTTTCTCTTATGCTATGATGTATGACAAGTTGATAAAGTATGTCTTTGTAAAAAGAAAGGAAACATTTATCTTTTTCTCTCTACCTGGTTGATCCTGCCAGTAGCATATGCTTGTCTCAAAGATTAAGGCCATGCATGTCTAAGGATGCATGGCCAGTACAGTGAAAGTGTGGATACCTCATTAAATCAGTTATGGTTCCTTTGGCTGCACATTATTGCAGCTGGATTACAACTAGTTATACTAATCATTGTTTTAATTTGTTCTTTGTTTCCAAAATGTTTGTGTTTTGTGTCTCCCTGCTGCACAGTGACTTTGTCAATGTTACTAGCTGCATCAATTTTACCCTATTTTATAAAATTGTTGTGTCTTACAGTACCTAGTGTGTAACCAGGACTCCAACAAAATATATGATGGTTAACATCTTGAGGAAATAGATCCCATTTATAACATAAAATAACTGTAATAGTGTGATTCTAGTTATGGGAAGAGGCAACAAGGGAAAATATCTCCTGGTTCATATTAGACTAGTAAGAGGATCCAGAGAATCTTTAATTATCAATAGGACCTAATCAGAAAATTAGCACCTGGAGTGGCATATTAAGAATTTTCACCTGATCTGGGATGAGCCTCCAAGCGCTGTGGGACAAAATTTCATCATGAGATGTCTCCCAAATATTGGTGAAATTCCTTAACAAGAGGAAAGGATCTGAGAAATGGAATATTTCCTGCCATATCTGTCACCAGCAATTGCAGCCCTCCAAAGTGAGCAAGTGAGACCTGAAGATATTCAGGAAGGAGAAGAATACCTGCCATTTAGCAGCCATCAGACTGCAGTCATTCCCTATGGTGAGCCCTGAGGAAACTCAGGATATGAGAATATAGGATACAGGCCCCCAGATAGCTGAGGTGCATATCAAAGGAATGATTTCAGTGAGCCCAGATTCTTGCATCTTCCCATACACAGAAAAACATTAAATTCCTTAACTTGAGAAGTGGCTCTCAGGCTTGAAGTCCTCAAAATTCCCAGTAACTCTCAATTTTAGGTTGTGAATACTTTTAAAGTCTACAGGTGTAAAGTAAACACTTTTCAAAGAGGAACAAAAGAGGACAAATCTCAAAATTGGAATACTGGCACTGACGGCAGACAGTCCCAGAAAGATCCATTTGATGAAGCAGTTAGAATGGTTGTCACCACTTTTTCCACAAGATTGCCAAACGGACATTGACAGTGGGGAGTTGTAACAGGAAGGAGGCAATTCTGACTCCATGTTGGATCTGTTTCTTTTCCTTTAAACTTTGCTTTTCGTTGCTTTTGTTATTATAATCACTGTCTATAGCTGTAAGCATACATAATGGCCTGCTACAGGGAACTCTGCCCCTCTGTCTGACTGTTAAACTAAAGTGCTTTTGTTTAGGTCACAGAGAGACATTCTGACCCAACCCACCTGGGAATGACTGCAGAAAAGAAGAAATTAACACATTCCCTCCCTGAGGCAGGCCATGGGAGGAGATGTTTTGCAAGATAAATGGCCTTTTTACTTTACTTCCTCACCTCTCCCCCCTCTGTTCTATAAAAGGAACTGGCATCCAGACCCTGATAAGGTGATATTTTGTAAGATGGTATTTTGGGGACCCTAGGCTGTTAACCCAAGTTCGAGTGCTCGACTCACAGTGAGGCCAAACAAACTGAAACATCAGAATTTGGGGCAGAGAAAGGTTTATTGCAAGGAGACAAGGTGGCTCATACCCTGAAAAGGCTCGAGCTCCCCCAAAGGTTTCGGCAAAGCATTTTTAAAGCCCGGGGGTGGGGAGAGAGATCACAGGGTACGTGATCAGCTTGTGCACAGTTCTCTGATTGGCTGATGGTGAGGCAGCAGGGTGGTGTCACTGGGGTTAAGTTTGTCAATCCTTAGGCTCCAGGAAACCAGGGGCTATGTGCTCATAATCGTCAAGTAGTTCTTCCATCTGGTGTGTGCGTCTGTGTGTGTGTGGGGGGCGGGGGTTCACATCTACAAAACAACGCAGGAAATTTGCATCAAACATTATCTAGGTACCTCAGAGAGGAGCTAAAGCAGAAGATATGAAAGAAGGCCTGTCCTGGGAAGGCCACATAGGGTCCTGTTTGGTTAAAATTCCCCCCTTTTCTTTGTCACTGCACAATCATGAGGAGAACATTTTTTTTTAAATATCTTTATTGGGGTATAATTGCTTAACAATGTTCTGTTAGTTTCTGCTGTATAATAAAATGAAACAGCTATATGTATACATATATCTCCATATCCGCTCCCTCTTGCATCTCCCTCACACCCTCCCTATCCCACCCCTCTGGTGGTCACAAAGCATGAGCTGATTTCACTGTGCTATGCAGCTGCATCCCACTAGCTATCTATTTTACATTTGGGAGTGTATATATGTCCATGGAACTCTCTCATTTCATCCCAGCTTACCCTACCTCCTCCCTGTGTCCTCAAGTCCATTCTCCATATCTTCGTCTTTATTCCTGCCCTGCCCCTAAGTTCTTCAGAACGATTTTTTTTTTATTTTTAGATTCCATATATATGTGTTAACATACGGTATTAGTTTTTCTCTTTCTGACTTACTTCACTCTGTATGACTGACTCTAGGTATATCCACCTCATTACAAATAGCTCAATTTTGTTTCTTTTATGGCTGAGTAATATTCCATTGTATATATGTGCCACATCTTCTTTATCCATTCATTTGATGATGGATACTTAGGTTGTTTCCATCTCTCTGGGCTATTGTAAATAGAGCTGCAATGAACATTTTGGTACATGACTCTTTGAATTATGGTTTTCTCAGGGTATATGCCCAGTAGTGGGATTGCTGGGTCACATGGTAGTTCTATTTGTAGTTTTTAAAGGAACCTCCATACTGTTTTCCATAGTGGCTGTACCAATTCACATTCCCACCAGCAGTGCAAGAGTGTTCCCTTTTCTCCACACTCTCTCCAGCATTTATTGTTTCTAGATTTTTTGATGATGGCCATTCTGACTGGTGTGAGGTGATACTTCATTGTCGTTCTGGTTTGCATTTCTCTAATGATTAGTGATTTTGAGCATGCTTTCATGTCTTTGTTGGCAATCAGTATATCTTCTTTGGCAAAATGTCTATTTAGGTCTTCTGCCCAGTTTTGGATTGGGTTGTTTGTTTTTTTGATATTGAGCTGCATGAGCAGCTTGTATATTTTAGAGATTAATCCTTTGTCAGTTACTTCATTTGCAAATATTTTCTCCCATTTTGAGGGTTGTCTTTTCATCATGTTTATGGTTTCCTTTGCTGTGAAAAAGCTTTTAAGTTTAATTAGATCCCATTTGTTTATATATATTTTTTTATTTCCATTACTCTAAGAAGTGGGTCAAAAACGATCTTGCTGTGATTTATGTCATAGAGTGTTCTGCCTATGTCTTCATCTAAGAGTTTTATAGTGTCTGGCCTTACATTTAGGTCTTTAATACATTTTGAGTTTACTTTTGTGTATGGGGTTAGGAAGTGTTCTAATTTCCTTCTTTTACATGTAGCTGTCCATTTTTCCCAGCACCACTTATTGAAGAGGCTGTCTTTTATCCATTGTATATTCTTGCCTACTTTATCAAAGATAAGGTGACCATAGGTGCGTGGGTTTGTCTCAGGGCTTTCTATCCTGTTCCACTGATCTATATTTCTGTTTTTGTGCCAGTACCATACTGTCTTGATTACTGTAGCTTTGTAGTATAGTTTGAAGTCCGGGAGCCTGATTCTTCCAGCTCCATTTTTCTTTTTCAAGATCGCTTTGGCTATTCAGGGTCTTTTGTGTTTCCATACAAATTGTAAAATATTTTGTTCTGCCTAGAGAATTTTCTTTAGCATTTGTTGTAAAGCTGGTTTGGTGCTGCTGAATTCTCTTAGTTTTTGCTTGTCTGTAAAGGTTTTAATTTCTCTGTCGAACCTGAGTGTGATCCTTGCTGGGTAGGGTAATCTTGGTTGTAGGTTTTTCCCTTTCATCACTTTAAATATGTCCTGCCACTCCCTTCTGGCTTACAGTGTTTCTGCTGAAAGATCAGCTGTTAACCTTACAGAGATCCCCTTGTGTGCTATTTGTTGCTTTTCCCTTGCTGCTTTTAATATGTTTTCTTTGTATTTAATTTTTGATAGTTTGATTCATATGTGTCTTGGCCTGTTTCTCCTTTGATTTATCCTGTATGGGACTCTCTGCACTTCCTCGACTTGATTGACTATTTCCTTTCCCATATTAGGGAAGTTTTCAACTATAATCTCATCAAATATTTTCTCAGTCCCTTTTTTTCCCTCTTCCTCTTCTGGGACCCCTCTAGTTTGAATGTTCTTGCATTTATTGTTGTCCCTGAGGTCTCTGAGGCTGTCCTCAATTCTTTTCATCCTTTTTTTTTCTGCTCTGCAGTTGTTATTTCCACTCTTTTATCTTCCAGGTCACTTATCCATTCTTCTGCCTCAGTGATTCTTCTGTTGATTCCTTCTAGAGAATTTTTAATTTCATTTATTGTATTGTTCATCATTGTTTGTTTGCTCTTTAGTTCTTCAAGGTCCTTGTTAAACATTTCTTGTATTTTTCCCATTTTTATTTCCAAGATTTTGGATCATCTTTACTATCATTACTCTGAATTCCTTTTCAGGTAGACTGCCTATTTCCTCTTCATTTGGTTGGTCTGATAGGTTTTTACCTTGCTCCTTCATCTGCTGTGTGTTTCTCTGTCTTCTTATTTTGCTTAATTTACTGTGTTTGGGGTCTCCTTTTTGCAGCCTGCAGGTTCGTAGTTCCTGTTGTTTTTGGTGTGTGCCCCCAGTAGGTAAGGTTGGTTCAGTGGCTTGTGTAGGCTTCCTGGTGGAGGGGACTGTTTCCTGTGTTCTGACGGATGAGGCTGTTTCTTGTCTTTCTGTGGGCAGGACCTCATCTGGTGGTGTGTTTTGGAGTGTCTGTGAACTTCTTATGATTTTAGGCAGCCTCTCTGCTAGTGGGTGGGGTTATGTTCCTGTCTTGCTAGTTGTTTGGCATGGGCTCTCCAGCACTGTAACTTGGCAGTCGTTGAGTGCAGCTGGGTCTTAGCTTTGAGATGGAGATGTCTGGGAGAGCTTTGGCCAGTTGATATTTTGTGGAGCTGGGAGGTCTCTGGTGGACCAATGTCCTGAGCATGGTTCTCCCACCACAGAGGCTCAGGCCTGACACTTGGCTGGAGCACCAAGACCCAGTCAGCCACACTGCTTAGAAGAAAAGGGAGAGAGAGAGAGAAAGAAAGAAAGAGATAGAGAGAGAGAGAGAGAGAAAGAAGGAATAGAAAAGTAAAATAACATAAAGATTTTAAAATAAAAAAGAAATATTAAAAAAATAAATTAAAAAGTAGTAAATAGGAAAAGAAAAGAAAGAAAGAGGAGAGCAACCAAACCAGAAAACAAATCCACCAATGATAACAAGCACTAAAAGCTATACTTAAAAGAAAGAAAGAAAAAAAAAGGACAGACAGAACCCTAGGACAAATTGTAAAAGCAAATATATACAGATAAAATCACACAAAGAAGCAAGCATACACATACACAGTCACAAAAAAAGAAAAAGGAAAAAGAAAAACATATATACATATATTTAAAAAAAGGAAGAGAGCAACCAAATCAATGAACAAGTCTACCAATGATAATAACCTCTAAATATTAAACTAAAATAAGCAGAAAATCAGAAACAAACTAGATGCAGAAAGCAAACCCCAAGTTTACAGTTGCTCCCAAAGTCCACCACCTCAATTTTGGGATGATTCATTGTCTTTTCCGATATTCTAGAGATGCAGGGTACAGCAAGTTGATGTGGAGATTTAAACCTCTGTTCCTGAAGCTGCTGGGAGTAATTTCCTTTTCTCTTCTTTGTTTGCACAGCTCCTGGGGTTCAGCTTTGGATTTAGCCCCACCACTGCATGTAGGTCGCTTGAGGGCATCTGTTCCCCACCCAGACAGGATAGAGTTAATGTAGCAGGTGATTAGGAGGCTCTGGCTCACTCAGGCTGGGAGAAGGGAGGGGTATGGAATGCGGAGCGAGCCTGTGCTGGCCAGAGCCCAGCATGACACTGCAACAGACTGAGGTGTGCCATGTGTTCTCCTGGGGAAGTTGTCCCTGGATCATGGGACCCTGACAGTGGTGGGATGCACAGGCTCCTGGGAGTGGAGGTGTGGATAGTGACCTGTGCTTGCACACAGGCTTCTTTGTTGCTGCAGCAGCAGCCTTAGCGTTTCATGCCTGTCTCTGGTGTCTGTGCTGATAGCTGTGGCTCATGCCAGTCTCTGGAGCTTGTTTAGGTGCTGCTCTGAATCCCCTCTCCTTGTGCACCCCAAAACAATGGTCTCTTGCCTCTTAGGCAGTTCCAGACATTTTCCTGGACTCCCTGCCAGCTAGCTGTCCTGCACTAGCCCCCTTCAGGCTGTCTTCATGCAGCCAACCTCAGTCCTCTCTCTGGGATCTGAACTCCGAAGCCCGAGCCACAACTCCTAGCCCCCATCTGCCCCAGCGGGCGAGCAGAAAAGCCTCTCATGCTGGTGAGTGCTGGCTGGCACTGATCCTCCGTGCAGGAATCTCTTCACTTTGCCCTCTGCACTCCTGTTGCTGCACTCTCCTCTACTACACTCTCCTCCATGGCTCTGAAGCTTCCCCCCACACACCCCATCTCCACCAGTGAAGGGGCTTCCTAGTGTGTGGAAACTTTTCCTCCTTCACAGCTCCTTCCCAGACATGAAGGTCCTATCACTATTCTTTTGTCTTTGTTTTTCCTTTTTTCTTTTGCCCTACCCAGATACGTGGGGAGTTTCTTGCCTTTTGGGAAGTCTGAGGTCTTCTGCCAGTGTTCAGTAGGTGTTCTGTAGGAGTTGTTCCATATATAGATGTATTTTTGATGTATTTGAGAGGAGGGAGGTGATCTCAATGTCTTACTCCTCCACCATCTTGAAGGTCCCACCCCCACACCAGGAGAACAAGTTTTGATCAAGAAAAGGAATAAAGGTTCAGATAGAGAGGTTAATCATAAACTTGACAGAGGGACCCATAGTGTCCCTCTTGGTTGCAATTATTCCAGCAGACACTGCTTTGAGAATGGCTGGTGGCTTCTGAGTCTGACACAGCTACTCCATTTTTACTTCCAAATGCATTTCTCTCCTCAATGGCCAAAGCAGATGTCACCATTAGTGATTTTAATGCTTTTCTAAATATGAGAAGATGCAAGAATTTGGGCTCATATAATCTGAAAATATCTAAGGCCTGATCCTGCCAGCCTTTTCCAGAGCACAGAGTGCCTCATTCGTGATCTCCACCCTGACGTCCTTTTAGGGGGTGTTGAAGGCCAGCAGCTGCAATGAAGAGGTAGATGGCAAGTGTCAATTTCCAGCTGGTCCCTTCCTGGTCATAAATTTGATCATGGTTTTGGGGGCTCTTCATGACCATTTTGTCCCACAGTGCTAGGAGTGCTCATTCTCAGGTCTGGCAAAGATTTCACTGGTTGGCCACTCAATGTGCTATCACTGGACTAGGCCTTAGTGCCAAAAGTCTCAGTATCTCCTGTCTTACTAGCCTCTTATGTTCCAGGAAAATATTCCCTCTTGTTGCTTCTTCTCATACCTAGAGTTTCACTATTAAAATCACTGATGGTATATGGAACTATATATTATTTTATCAGAGGCTCAGTCACACATTTGTTAATGAAAGAAACAACAAAATAGGCAATATAGGTTATAAGTTGTTGCAAGTATCTCCTGGTTTCAGCCAGACTCAGGAGGTGATATGTTACTTTCTTCTTTCCTGCAGCCATTCACAGGTGGGCTGGGTCAAGATGTTCCCAGTGAGCTGAACAAAGTATTCTAGTCTAACATTCAATTGTGGGGAGAGGGTTCCCTGTGATGGGCCATTATGTATACTTTAAGCTATAGGCAATGTCTCTGTATTGATGAACTTGTAGCAAAAGCAACAGAATACAAAGATTAAAGTAAAAGAAACAGGTCTAATAGGGAGTCAGATTTGTTCTTCCCTATTACACTTACTGGCTGTCAATGTCCATTCCACAGTCTTTTAGGGAAAGGCACAACAACCGCTCTTAGATGCTTCCTGCTGTACGGGGGCAATGAAGGGTGATTGTGGAATGGAATTGATCATCCTTGGGCAGGGAATATTAAACCCCTTAGCCTTGTTATCTAATTTGTAATTGGACCTACCTATTAATTTTAACTTTCTCACTGCGTCATAACTATACTTAGGGGAAGAGATTTCCTTACATCTGGATAAACACAGATTAAAAGCCAGTAATATTTCAGGCAATATCAAAAATTACAACCATATTCATCAGTTTACTCAGTCCTATATAATTATCCTTTTTACTAACAGTTTTATGAAATCACAGTTTCCATTACACTTTTAAAATATCTTACCTAGCTCACCGGTGTGATTTAAAAGTTATCAGAAACCTGTTTTTGTCAAAACACCCTTTTATGACTCTTGAAGATGTGCCAGTCTTGTAAAGCATCAACTTAGCTGCCTGTGAATGATAAGTCTTAAAAAGGCAAGGTTAAAGATCTGATTACCATTCTTTCTTTCAAAGATGCTTATGCAAGCTATTGTGACATGCAATATTTTAAGATAACTAAAATTATAACATCATACCAGGATATATACAAATTTCAGAAACTTTATATGATTTCTACAATGTCTATATTAATAACACTTATTCATACTGTATAATCTGAGGAGGCTTATCACTCATTTGACAATGCTTTCTGTGTAATTTAGCATACCAACCAATTCTAGTCAGTTTAGTGTATATATATATATATATATATATATATATATATATATATATACGCAATCTTTTTTTTTTTTTCCCGGAGGTGCCTCAGGGACCCTCTGAAGCATCCCAATGTTAGCTGAAGTCAAAGGAACTTTACTTAGGATTTGATAGGAAGGTCGTCAAAATATCAGAAAGTTTATTTATTTTTTTTTAAATTTGGTCAGATAGAATATTTAAGAACAAATTCAAATCAGTTAAATGCAAGATAGTTCACACAATCTGTTGTCAAAAGCAGCATTCTAAGTAAACTTGTTCTCTTAATAAAGAGGAACCAAGTCTGGTCCTGCACCCATCTACTTTTATTTATTTATTATTTTTCTTTTTGTGGTACATGGGCCTCTCACTGTTGTGGCCTCTCCCGTTGTGGAGCGCAGGCTCAGCGGCCATGTCTCATGGGCCCAGCCACTCCGTGGCATGTGGGATCCTCCCAGACCAGGGCATGAACCCATGTCCCCTGCATTGGCAGGCGGACTCTCAACCACTGCACCACCAGGGAAGCCCTACCCGTCTACTTTTAATAACAAAATTCATTTCCCAATTAAGTGTAATTTAATCTCAGCCTGACCAAAACTCCTTTTTTACTCAAAATATATATCCCACTTTCCTACTGGATAGTGAAATGTTTTATTATTTTTAGTAGCTTTAATTACATATCTAAATTAGAATCCCCAACACTTAAAACCTTAGTTTCTAGTGAAAACCAAGAGGCAAGTAATAGTTACCAAAATCTGGAGAGACTATTTTAGATAATTTTTCAGAACATAATTATTCCTATAGAGTTAACCTAAAGGCTCTTATCTCGTTTACATTTACTTTAAAGTTTCATCATATCAAGTTATTTTTTTTGTTGAAAATGTGCAACAGGTGTAATAAGATTTCATTTAATTTCTATTAAACCTAGGTGCAGTGAAAGTATTATACTTAATGTTGATGACTCTAAAGACACATGTATATTAATTATATCAACAAACTTAAACATTAATACCAGGTATTAATTTAATTCTAAATATTTCCCAGTTCATGTGAACCTAAAACTCATTTATCTTAATTTTTCTTGTATTTAAAATTGTTTGATTTGTAAGTGCTTACTTTCCTTTACGCCAATAGTGCTCATTTACAGATTTACCTCAGCAATGTTATCCAAAGACAAAGACATAGACAAACACACACAGACAAACAGAGAGACCTCATAGTCTTCATTTCAAAATTTCAGCCCTGAGTCAGGTACAGCAATGTAAAACTCATCAGTTTACAAAAGGTTGGATTAAAATTAGGTTTCTGGAGGATGGAACAAATCAAGCTCACTTGTCTAGATGGCTAAATATTTGCAGAAAAAAACACTTACAATTTCTATTTACCCTTGACAAGTCAATTTCTAAATTACTTTACCCTCCTTTCAAAATTTGCATTTTAAAAGGATGGCAGAGATGAGGATTCCTGAGAAGACCAAATAGGACATTTGCATCTCAAAGATACAGGTAAATTTCTCCTTGGATGACTTTGTTTCCCCTTTGTTGGTCTCTGAGGTGTCAAAGACATTGCCATCATGGGCCTTTTGCATATTTCTCTGGGTGCATTCAGCCTTTTCAACCATATCCCTATTATTGAAAACCAAATAAGCCAATTGAAACAAATCATTCATTGGAGTCTGAGGACCAGCAGTTGCTTTCTGAATTTTGCGTCTGAGGTCTGGGATAGACTGGCTATGAAATGCATAGCCGAAAGGGCCTGTCCCTTGGGGGAGGAGGGATCCACTTTTGTATACTAAAAGTGTCCACTAGTCTCCCTTGGATGACTGAAGGATTTTTGTGCTGTCCCTATTGCACCTCTTTCACCTTTTTATAATTAATAGATTTTACTGTAAGTTTTTTCATACCCTAATGAAAGTTATGAATTAAAGTTTGGCTGAGGGAACATTCCCACCAGTTTTGAATGTTATTCTTGCACCCCCTTTTTTCTTCAGTTCCAAGCAACACAGATTGATTAGATCAGCTCCAGAGAGCCCAGGTAGATCATTTATATCTCAAAGGCACAGGAAGAGAAATGCAAATTCCTCTTCTAACTACTTATACAAAACCCAGCCATCTCAGGCTATTTTCAGGGAACTTTACTTTTTCTCAGTTCCCAAATATCCACCTCAGTTTAAACAAACAAATACATACATATCATCCACTCACATTCACGTGCCCCTTTTCCAGCAAAACCAGGAAGAGAAAAAGGGATTCGGACTCAGGTACCGAGACACCCATTCACATACACACACGTACCCCCAAGACAAAAGCATTGCAAAAGACCCACTTTGACATAGTAGCGAAGCCATTAGGGGCCTTTGCCGTCCAGATCTCAGGGAGTATTGAAGCATTTTCTTTCATTTAGGGAACACAGCTAAAGATCTCTTAGTTTTGCAAAAGCACCCCAGGGGACGATAAGATGGAACAGAGCTCTGATCATCCATACTTAATTATTAATGGCCGGTGTTATCAAATATCAAGCAAACAGCAATTCAAATTGGTCTCTCAGGTTCACAGTTCCCTAGCCCCTAAAAGGAAGAAAGTCCTAACCAATGTTCTGCCACAGGCAAAACCAAGGCAATAAGGAAGGTTACCCTGGTGTCGTCACACAGGAGGCCTGTTATTGACCAAAATGTCTCAGCTGGCCAATGCAAGTACTAACACACATACAAACAACCAACGCATGGTCCCGCAAACAAAGAATCAGACAAGGCGTAGCCCAGAAATTCCACTTCCATTCCCAGACAGAGGCTCCAGAGAGGCCTGCCTCCTGAAAAAGAATGGACCATTAGTGGCTCACCCCAAAACGATACACACAAAAACACAAACAACAACTAAGTTACAGTCACACAGACAGAAAATCAGAAGAGGTGTAGTCTAGAATTCCCCTTTCACTCCCCAATGGAGGCCAAGCCCGGCTCTCGCAAATGAACCGGTTTCCAAATCGGGTAGAGTCCAACAACAATTCCCATCTCCAACAAGGTACCCCAACCAAACAAATTGGCTTGTCCCATAAAGGAAAATCCAGTCTGTGGAGGGAATATATTCCTGGTGTGCACACTGGAGCGACTTACTCCTCAGGTGGCTCACTTCCCGCAAGGGAAGCGGCCCAAATGGAGTGGAGAGAATTACAAGCCTGCACAAGCTGAAGTGACTCACCCAATGACACCAAATGTGAACTGCAGCTCCAGACATTTCTCGGCTCCAAACAGCCTCATGCCATGGGTGACCTGCGCCTGTCGGGGACAGTCCCTCCAAGATCCCAGGAGCGAAATGGACTCCAATATTTGCTGGGGCTCAGGGAACTTGATGCCCCAGGCTGGGGTTGACCTGCCACGGACACGAACTCCTGGCTGGCTGGCCAAAATTTTTAATGCACATTCGTGTCCCCAACACACAGTGAGGCCAAACAAACTGAAACATCAGTTTGAAGCAGAGAAAGGTTTATTGCAAGGCCATGCAAGGAGACGAGGTGGCTCATGCCCTGAAAAGCCTTGAGCTCCCCAAAAGCTTTAGGCAAAGCATTTTTAAAGGCCAGGAAGGGGGGGGGGCGTCACAGGGTACGTGATCAGCTTGTTAACGATTATCTGATTGGCTGATGGTGAGGCAGCAGCGTGGTGTCACAGGGGTTAACCTTGTCAGTCCTTAGGCACCAGGAGGCCTGGGGCTGTGTGCTGATAGTCATCAAGTAGTTCTTCCATTTGGTGTGTGTGTGGAGGGGGTGGTCATAGCTGCAAAACACCTCAGGAAATTTGCATCAAATACTATTATCTAGGTACTTCAGAGAGGAGCTAAAGCAGAGGATATGGGGGAAGGCCCCATAGGGTCTTGCTCGGTTACAGTCCGCCATCTTCTTGGTCTGCTGGCTTTCCGAATAATGTTGCTATTCCTTGCCTCAACACCTCATCTCCCTAGTTTGGACTCCGTAACATATTGTTGACTTAAAAAATATTCACAACCTAAAAGTTGAGAGCTATGTTTTATTAGGTGGGAATTTTTAGGACTTCAAGCCTGGGAGGCAGCATCTCAAGTAACCCTGAGAAAACTGCTCTGAGGGGGCAAGGGGGGGGCGAGCCAGGACGTATAGGAGTTTTGCAACAAAAGGCAGGTAGTAGGAACATCAAAAGATTTCTGTTAATTAAAGAAATTAATTAATTTCTTAATTAAAGAAAACTATACACCTGTCTGTGTATGGGAAGATGCAAGAGTCTGGGCTCACTGAAATTATTCCTTTGATATGCACCTCAGCTATATGGTGCCCTGTGTTTTATATCTTGAGTTCCCTCAAGGCTCACATTGGAGGGCTGCAATTGCTGATGACTGTGACATCCTTTGTTTACTGATATGGCAGGAAATATTCAATTTCTCAATATCCTCCTGTATCATGAATGCCATGAATTGGAAAATAATTTATTTACTTTATTTGCTTGTTCATAGAATTTATAGTTGCTCTGTTGGAACTGTTCATCTTCAATATCTAATTTTAGAAAGCAAACCTCATGTATGATCTAGATAAAAGTAATCTAGCTATTGAAAAATTCAACTATTACTTTAATCCAACTTAAAATAGCACTGATGCTCATGGTCCCTTTTTTTGTTTATCTTGAGGACAAAACTGATAGCTCAAGTAATTGAACTTAGAAATCCTTAAGAATGCTCGAAGAGCAGAGCTGGGGAATTGTAGCTCTGGCATTTTTGTTTGTTTTGTTCTCATGGTGAATAACTCCCTTTTGCATTGTTAAAAGGAGTCTTTCATTTCTTAATGTTAGTTGTTATTCTTTCACCCAAATAATATACCTTAGCAGACCAATGCTTTCTTGATTTTTATTTTTTTAGGCCTCACAGCATGTGGGATCTTAGTTCCCGAACCAGGGATCTAACCCCCACCCCCTGCAGTGGAAGCTCAGAGTCTTAACCACTGGACCACCAGGGAAGTCCAGACCAATGTGTTCTTTAATTGCTAATTGAAAACAAAGAAAACCAGTCATTGAAATGACTTCTGGCAGTCACTTATTAGTATTCTAGCATTATGAGGAAACTAATGCTAATTCATTTTTAAAAGACAGCACATTTCCCCCTTCATTTTTCTTGTTAGAGAAATCTCTAAGAGATGAGAGAGCTTTCCTAGTGTCATCAGGACCATTGTATAAATGCTAATAACTCTTTTAGCCTGTATGCCAATGACTTTCAAAACTATATGCCCAGCTCAAGATTTTTTCCTAGACCCCATACCCAATAATCTGATTGATAGAGGAGTCATCTAAATGCCTCACATAAAAATCAATTCATTCAACATATCCAACTCAACTGAACTCTTGATCTACCCTCCGCAAACCTGCTACTGTGTTGTGTCACTTTTTTAGGAAAAGGCAGCATTCTCCTGGTTGACCAGTTCAGAAACTTGGAATTAATTCAAAATCAGTGCATTTCAAACTTTTGGTCTCAGGATTCTTTTACACTCTTAAAGATTATTAATGAACCTGTGGGCACTGGGGAATAATTTTTCCTCTATCCTTCTGGATTCTTGGTTGATACCATCCTGTAATAAAAAGACAGATTAACAGCAGAAACATAAATTTAAAAGCATACTTCTGGGAGTCCCACAAAGATATGAGACTAAAGGCAGCCAGGCAATTGAGGCTTATATACCATCCTGAGTAAGGAGAAGTGGGTAGTGGTCTGGGGCTTCAAAGGAGAGGAAGGCAATTCACAGGAAGTTGAGAAGAGTAAATATTTGGTAAATAAATATTTGCCCTGCCATGTAGATAACTTTCTCAGATATAAAAAGTTATCTCTTGTAGTAGCACTTTTCCTGGTACAAGTTCCCTTTTCTGATTTCTTTTAGGCAGTTAAGGGGGAGGTAAAAACTTTTCTTGACTCTGGTGGGTCTTGATTGCCTTCAGCTCCACATGGTAAAGTGGCATATTTGGAGTGTTACATTCTGCTAAAATTCAATCCCAAACAGATTTTATTTAAGTGGTTCATATGTGTTGATATTTACATATTAAAAATTAAAGCAGAAATTTCAAAACTATTTTTCCAAAAATAACAATAAATACTTTACATGTTAAATAACCTATTTTTAAAGGTTTTATCATAATTTTATTATTTTTCTTTTTTTCTTATTTTAATTGAAACATAAACGATTTACAATATTATATTAGTTTCAGGTGTACAACATAGTGATTCAATATGTTTATAGATTGTACTCCATTTAGAGTTATTACAAAATAATGACTGTTTTCCCTGTGCTGTACAATATATCCTTGTTGTTTATTTATTTTATACCTGGTAGTTTGTATCTCTTAATCCCATACTTCTCTCTAGCCCATTCCCCCTTCCCTCTCCATACTAGTAACCACTAGTTTGTTCTCATATAAGTGATAACATAGAACATTTGTGTTTTTCTGTCTGACCTACTTTACCTTAGATGCTGCCATGAAACCAATATCCTAATCTTTTATATTTGAAAAATCTTTCCTGTCTGTCCTGTCTTCTGCATCCTTATTAACACTGCTTTCATTTAGACCCTAATCATCTCTCATCTGGATTCTCAAAATACGTTCTGATCTGGTCTCTGTATTTAACCTGTCTCTTGCAATTTGTTTTCTATTCTGTCCTTAGAATGATTTTTCTAACATGCAAATCTGAACTTATCATTCTTCAGTTCAAATTATTGAATTGTTCTTTATCACTCATAAGATCAAGTGTAATTGTCTTTAGGTAGGCTATAAGACCACCCACATTCAGGCCTCTTCCTGCCTCTCCAATAATTTGTGGTGTAGTCATATTGAATATGAACAAAAAGTTATTTCTTGTTTACCATATACTTTGTAATGCTTTTATATCTTTGTGCTATGTTCCTTCTATCCATGATGCCCTTTTTGTCCCTTATCTACCTGTGAAATCCTACTCATCTGTCAAGGTTCAAAGGAGGTATAATTACCTAACAACGTACTCCCTTCCCATCTCCATGCCAGAATTGGGTAGTTTTTGGTATCTCCAGCTGAATAGGACCAAAGGAGCCATGTATTAACACTTCACAAAATGCTCATCAAATAAGACACACTCAATGAACATTTAATTTTCTTTCTGTAGTGTGGAAATCCCTGCTTCTTTTTGGTCCCTTACTAGAAACACTAAATGCTTCATTCACACAGTTATCTAAGGTAAATTTTAGGGGGAGGAGGGAAAAAGTTAATGTAATATAGTATTTTGTAAATGCTATCTTAATACAGTTTTGAAGTCATGCCTAAAATCTCTCAGTTGCCTTTTGCAAGCAGTTTACTAAGCTCCCACACCAACAGGGACAGCCCTTAGGCCTATGAACCTAGGAAATTTTTCAGGTAACCCAATCCACAGGGAACTTGGGAAACCTACCTCACCCCATCCCCCCCTTGCCCTACATATGTTGCCCCTTGTTCCTTGTCCTCTGTCTCTGGGTGCAACTCCCTGTGTGGCAGCCTTGTCTAGTTTGCAACTGTAAGTAACAAAGAGTTCTGCCTTTCAACTATCTAAGATTAATTTGTTCTATCCCACCATCAAGAACCTTTAAATTTTATGAAATAGTAATGTAATCTGTAGTCTAAATTCTTAGAATAATCTTGTTGAAGAACTTCTAAACATAACTTGAGTTACATGTTCACAGATTTAGCAAAGAAATGCTACTTCCTTTAATAAATGGTGATAGATAAAGAGAACTCAGAATGATATTTTAAGTGGAAAGCAATATTTCTTTAAGAGCTCACTCAGAAATTTTCAAAACAATTTAAACATTTATTGCATTCATTATTTGATGAATCCAAGAGTGCACTTAATTCCCACCTTTTATGCAATCTGTAATGAGGCTGAATAGCTCAAATTCTCTTATCTGCAAAGCTATGAAGTATTTAATCTATGCCTATAACCATAAATGGGTTTGAATATTGCCAGTAAAGTTAATCAAAACATTTTTATGTAAAAAATAAAATCACTTGGGGAAGAGGTATGCTGGTAACTAAGTCAAAATACGTTAAATCTTAGCAATCTGCATTAGTACAGAATCTCACCCTCTTTTGTTAACAAATAATAATTCAAGTGGTGCAGTGAACTACATGGTCTATTAAAGAGTGCTCATTTCTCACCTGCTTAAAAATCATTTTTGATGATTGCAAATGCAGATTACTGGGCCCTCCTATAGGTGAGATTCAGGAATTTGCATTTTTAACAAGGCTTCAAATTGATTTTTTTTGTACTCTAAAGCTTGTGTGTATTTCTAAAAAATAGCCAGAGGGGGATACTTCGTGTGACCAACATCCTTGTGAATGCACCCTTTCATGAATTCCCAAATTCCCAATTAAACTTACAGATTCTCTTAGCCCATGCCTTCTCCCCCAGCCATCCTAAGAATATCAGAAGTACAGACTTGACCTGTGAAATCATCTTGCTGGCAGCCCAGCACAAGCTTATCCTAAAAGGATAAATATAATGAAGTGAAATAATAAATACAACTCCAATTATTGAATGTGTATTCAACGGTACAGGTTAAGTGTTTTTCACATATCATCTTATTCTTAAAACTAGGAAGTGTTATAGACAATATTCCTATTTAGTATTTGAAGAAACTAAGGTTCGAGCCTCCCTGGTGGCTCCCAACCACTGTTGGGAGTCCGCCTGCCGATGCAGGGAACACGGGTTCGTGTCCCGGTCCGGGAAGATTCCACATGCCGCGGAGCGGCTGGGCCCGTGGGCCATGGCTGCTGGGCCTGTGCATCTGGAGCCTGTGCTCTGTGGCAGGAGAGGCCACAACAGTGAGGGGCCCGTGTACCGCCAAAAACTAAAAATAAAATTAAAATAAAAAGAAACTAAGGTTCATAGGGGTTAGGTAACATATTTAGAGTCACACAATTAGATATTGTCACACAATTAGATATTGGTGGAGCCTGGATAAGAACACACGTTTTTGCTCTGAGCTCCCATTCTTTCTCCACACTATCTCTGATCATAAAAAATTTAAATCAATAATTAGGGAAGAAAAGATAAAAGAAAAAATGTCCCCATGTCACCAAATCCTCAATTTCTTTCATGATACAGTAGTGACTGGCTGTACATGGCTATTCCAATATAATTAATTTAATATTTTAATTTAAAATTAATGAAAATTGAATAAAAATCCAGTTGCCTGATCACACTAAACTTCAAGTGGTCAATAGCTACAGCGGCTAGTGTCTACTATATTGGATAGTACAGATATAGAACATTCCTATTTGGCATCACTGCCTGAATGTATAGGTAAAAGGAAATTTTATATTTGAGGTGTTAGTACTTTTGATAAATATTTTTGACTTATTTTGATAAATATTTTTTTAAATGTTAAGCCATTAATATTTTCATGTTTTTACTTAAAATTTTAATCCCTCTCTGCTATTAAAAAGAGTGGATTATAGTATTTTTTAAAGGTTTTAAGTAATCTGCTTATTTCACTGGTTAGACATTCCTGAATGTACAAGTTCTAAAGGGAAAATTGGATCTTTTCCAGCACACACAAGTATTTTCATAAAATTAATTTTTACCTTTACAATCAGATACATCCAAGCAGTTAAGACTGCTGGGGTGCAATTCTCCGTGGTGTTTCTACACATCTTGTGACAGTATTTGTCCTAGACTACTCTTTCAAGGACATTTGTATAGCAAACAGCCTTGGAAGATAGAGGGTCTTCCAGGGTGGAGGATGGATTTGTTTCCTGAGCAGGTTAATAAAGATTGCATTTCCTTCTGGGGCAAAAGTTGGTCAGGTTTGGTAGAATTTCCCTTTCTAAGATTGGGGGTTTCCTTAGCTTGGGGTAACTTGGCTGTTACACAAACCCACTGTAGGTGCAGCACCCTCCTGGTCTGCTCCACATCTCCCTGTTGAGTGTTGTGGGGCAAGGGGAACTAATGTCATGTGAAGCTCATGCTGCCTGCTGGGCCCTAAGTCCTGTCTCTAACCCAAGAGTCTGTGTCATTCTGCCAGCCTCCATTGGCTCACATGTAGGCCTGTAAGCTGGGTAAAATCTTAGACCATACACAGTTCTTGAGAAACCATAAGACAAATGAGTGCTAATAGGTATGTCCTGAGAAGCAGCCTACAATCCAGAGTGGGAGAGAGGCAGAGTGACAACAAAGATAGGGACTGAAGGAGTGGGAGGTGGAGAAGACTGGGAATAAAACTCATCATTTTATTTTGTAACAACTCCAAATCCATTTAATTTTGCCAGTTAAATATGGACCTCAAAATAGAGGATGTTACCGAACCAAACTTGGGGCTGTTCTCCTGCTTGCAGTAAAGCCAGTCTACTGACACCGGGTTGCAGAGAAGGAAAGTGCAGCCTTTATTTTAAGGCTCCAGACAAGGGGTCTAGGGTAGCTAATGCTCAAAAAAACTGATCTCCCCAGTAGGTTTCAGGGAAGCATTTTTAAAAGCAAGATGAAGGAGGGGAGTCGCAGGATGTATGATCAGCACACAATTGTCTGATTTGTTGATGGTGAGGTAACAGGGTGGTGTCACAGAGGTTAACATCAATCCTCAGGCTCCATTAGGTCTGCGTCTACATGCTCATGGTCATCAAGTAGTTAACTTCCTCCATTTGGTGGGGGTTTAGCATCTGTAAATCAACTCAGTGTCTGCCTCAGATACTGTTATCTATGTATTTCAGGGAGGAACTAAGGATTCCATGACTGTCATGGCTGATTTACTGTTTAAATTGTTACCAGTTCACCTGGCCCAACTGCTACTTTTGTCACTACATGGTCACATCCTTTCAATCATTAATTCTTGAGTCAGGCTTTTGTGACTCAGGGGAGCCCTGAGAAACTATGGCTTTTCTGCAGACAAGAGGCAGGCAGAGGACCTGGAGCGTGGGTCTTGCCCAGTTACAAGGATATTGGTTAATACTAATCTTGTTCAAAATCAACACCCAAAGTTTCTTCAGAATAAAGTGGACACCTGACTAGCTTTGTAATCTTCATTGTTTGTCCTCACCGTTGTCAGTTCTAAAAGACTCACATTAAAAATTATCTCTCTGGTTGTTGGAACTGCTCTCCTTATCCTAAAGCCACCACCTCCTTGTTCTTGCTTTCCTAATGCTAAATCAATAACGAAAACTTAGTTAAAACTGGTCTCACACTCACCCAAACCCCCAACCTTACCCCCACTCACCAATCCCTCCTCCACCCTTGTTTCCACCTGCAGACTTGCTCCACCACCTCCACACACCCTGATACATAGGAGGTGTTACCACATATGCCCAGAGGATGGGGAGCCCTCCTTTCATAGAAAGCTGACAAAAGATAACCAATTAAACTGCCAGCTTTAATAAGGTGATGGGATTATCATTTATTTTTAAATTACATGGCGTATTTATTAGTCCATTCCCGAGCAATTCTGTCATACTTCCTCCTATCCTTTGTGTAGATCTTAGCAATTTCTGGAACCAAAGAATCATCTGCGTTGGTGTCGCACAACAGGGAGTAAGTGGATAGCAATACTTTGGAAATTGTCAGTGCTGGTGATCACTCAGATCTAAGGATGTCCAGGCAGATGTTTCTGTTTCTTTTAATGTTTGGATGGTAAATTCGCGTGGTGAATGCGATCTTGGGTGGTTTGAATGGGTAATTGGAGGGAAACTGGACCTTTAGGAAGAAGACTCCTCCCTGGTAGGGGCTGTCATTGGGCCCCATTATGGTCGCATGCCAGTGGAACATGTCATCCCCCACTAGCCCTGCTGAGCTCTGGGCGGGGGTGGGGTGGGGGTGGGGTGGGGGTCGCGGGACAGGTCGAGGAGCTCCTTGTGGATGCACTTTAAGGCCATCATCTGTGACACGTGGCCAATCCTTGGCGCTGGGCCTGGCGACAGGTAGAAGGCGATGGTGGTGATCATGGGGTGGGAGGAATGGTGACAGACGGCGCAGGTAGATGGGTGGACGGAAGGCCGGCTGCAGCGTCGAGGGGGGCGTCGTGGGAGGCGGATGGTGGCGGAGAGTGGGAGAATGGGACTGAGGAGGGAGTCGGGCGCTCCACCATACCTGATGCGCCACTGGACGCTAGTAGCTCGTGGCCACCGCTTCCTCCTCGGCGCTCTCCTGAGCTGGAGGCCACGCAGCCCGGAGGCCGCGCCGCCCCAAGACACAGCCGCCTGGAGACATTGCTAGTGCCGCCGCCTGGCGGGGACCCGCTCAGTGAGGTCACAGGGGCCACGCTGATGAGGCTGCGTGGTGTCTCCCAGGGCGGGTTCCTCAGGGAGTGAGGTGGGTGGGGTGGGGTGGGCAGGGTTTACGTTAGAGGGGGGAGGGGCGGGGAAGTGAAGGAGGAAGGGACCAGGTAGGGGGGCGTGGAAGGGGGCGGAGGCATGGAGGGGGATCGGGGGTACAGGGGTCTGGGGAGGGATTGGGGGGTGGAGGGGCCGGGGCTCACCCAGCGCCGGGGCTCTGGGCTGGCAAGTTGAGCCACACCCACTGTCCACCAATGAGAGTTACCTGAATAAATAAGAGCGGTTCAAGGAATTCCTCTCCAACAATAATACAGATAACACAATCAATAACACAGATTCAGCATCCCTTAACATTTTACCCCATCAGCTTTATATTAATTAATTCTCTGTCTTTCTGTCTCTATCTCTGTCTCTCTCTCTCATATATATATGTATGCACACACACACACACATATACACATACACTTCTGAGTGAGTTACATACATCCTGGCCTTTACTTACAGATACTTCTTTGTGTATTTCCTAAGAGAGACATTCTTTTATATGATCAACTTTAGCAAATTTAACATCGTTACAATACTTTTATAACTTTTTTTTAAAATTGAAGTTTAGTTGATTTACAACATCATGCTAGTTTCATGTGTACAACATAGCTACTCAACATTTTTACAGATTACACTCCATTAACTTTTTAAAGTAATGTTTCATAACATTTTGGTAAATTCATTTTTTATGAAGAAATAAAGCCTTCAAAAATTCATTGTGGGGCTAAAACTTCTTTAATTTTTGAAAAACTTCTGACAGGAAAAGGAGGAAGGAAGGAAACCAGTACTCTATCTGGTATATATAATCATTAACTTTAACATCTATAAAAGACTTTAATATCCATATTCCAGTTATGTCAATTGACATGTAGTGTCCTTAAAACTTATTTTAAACCCCTCCAGTACAGAATCCAACCTAGGATCCAAGTATATTGCATTTAGCTGTTGTCTCTATTTAGTCTCCTTGAGTCTGGAACATTGCTACAGCCTTTCTGTCTTTTATGATACTGACACATTTGAAGAATTGCCGGGGGTGGGGGGTGGGTGGGGGGGTGGCGGGGAACACACCTTTCCCTAGTCACACTTCCCAGTCTTAAAACTGTAACTTCAGTAAACCCAGATAATATGGGAGAGAAGAGGAGGAAAAAGGGAAAAGAATGACTGCTCATATTTGTATTTTGAATGCTGCAGTAAAGTTGTTTAAATACTTTATGATGTGTGTTACATTAGGATGCATTCTCTATTGCTTTTCGTAAGATGAATGAACTTATCTCACCCACAGGAAGTTTGTATTCTCCAATCCTCTTTGAAAAGATGAGAAACTGACAAGTCTTTTGTTGACAATGATTACATTTCCAAGAAACTAAGAAAGAAATACAAGGCCATGTTGTATGGATTAGTTGATTCTGATTGTAGATTAAGATGTATCTACATATTTATCTGTAAATGTATATATATATATATATATATATATATCTTAATCTGAAATTAGAATCTATTTATGTGTGTGTGTATTCTCACCATTGACAGAAATGTTATTTGAGTAAAATTGTTAATGTGAAGTACTTTACAGACTTACACCTTCTTTTTTAGTTTCCTATGCTGTTATAACAAAATTACACAAACTGGCTTAAAACAACAGGAATTTATTTTCTTATGGATCTGGAGGCAAGAAGTCTGAAATCCTGGTGTCAGCAGAGCTCTTTCTCTCTTGAAACCTCTAGGGCAGAACCCATCCTCACCTCCTCCTTGCTTCAGTGGTCCCAGCAATCCTTGTTGTCCCTTGGTTTGTGGCTGCATCACTCCAATCTCTGCCTCAGTCTTCATGTGGACTTCTTCCCTCTGTGTGTTTTTGTGGTTGTCCAACTCTTTTTCTCCTTATAAGGACACCAATCTTTGGATTTAATGCCCACCCAAATCTAGTATAATCTCATTTAACTTCATTACACCTACAGATACTCTATTTCCAAGCAAGATCATATTCTGAGTTCCACGTAGGCATGGATTTTGGGAGGATACTGTTCAACCTAGTACAGTATGCTCTCTACCCCCCAAAATTCACATCTTTCTCACACAAGAATACAAAATACAAAATATACTCATCCCATCCCAACATCCCCAACAGTCTTAAACCATTCTGGCATTAACTCTAAAATCTCATCTAAATATCAAGTCAAAAATTCCAAATCTCATTTAAGCACACTAAATCAGGTATGTGTGAGACTCTGGGTATGATTCACCTTGGGACAAAATTCCTCATCATCTGTGGACCTGTGAAACAGAAAACAAGTTATCTGTTTGCAAATACAATGATAGTACAAGCAAAGGATAGACATTCCCATTATGAAAGGGAGAAATTGGAAGGAATAAATAAGTCAGTAGTCTCAAGCAAATCTGAAACCCAGAAGGGAAGAGTCCACTAGTTTTTGTAGCCTGAAAAATAAACTTCTTTTACCAAATCTACCCTTTGGGCCCAAGGAGGCCCTGCCAAGCCCTGCCAGGCCCTGCCTCTGTTCCTGTCTCTAGCTTCTCTGCCTCTGCACCCATGACTCTGCCCTGATAGTCATTCTTTTTCTTGAAGAAGAGCTCATGTGTGAATATTTCTATCAGTCTGTTTCTACCAGTAGAATCTCTGAAATCTGATAGCTTTTCTGCATTTCATCCTGTCTCTGGCTCCTTCAGTCACAGCTTGCAGTGTTCCTTCTGATATAACGTTCTCAAAAACCTTGTCAGTTCTTCCATGTATGTCAAGAGGATCCATGCCATTACAGAACTGGATAACCCACCTCTATTCCTGGCTTCTACTGAGATGGTTGACTGGATTGGATCCATGAGTCACAGGCATAATTTCTTCAGGAAAAGTTTGTGCAGTCACACACTTAGCCCAGAAAATGCTAACTGGGCATGCTAAGAATTTTCCAAATAATCAAGTCTGGTTCCTTTTTGCTTAACAGTTCTGTTCTCAGTTTATCTCATTCTTCTCACACTTTATTGTAAGCAAGGAACAAGGAGAAAGCAGGCTGTACATTCCACACTTTGCTTGGAAATCTCAGCTATATGTCTCAGAACTTACTTAGAAGTTCTATCTTCCCACTAACAGCAGAGCACAATTAAGCCAAGTTTTTCGCCACATTAAAATGAAGATTGCCTTTCCTCCAGTGTCCGATAACACGCTCCTCACTTCCTTCTGAAATCTCACCAGAAACTCATTTAACACCATATTCGAATCAACATTCTGTTCATGGTGATATATGTATTCTCTAAGATAATAGAAATTCTCTTTACCATATTCTTCATTTCCTTCTGAACTCTCACCAGAATCACCTTTAACATCCATATTTCTACCAATGTTCTCTTCAACACAATTTAAGCATTTTTTATTATGTGCCTCAAAATTCTTCCAGCTTCTACTTATTACCCAATTCCAAAGCCACTTCCACAATTTCATTATTGTTACAGTAGCACCTCATTTCCCAGTACCAAAAGTTCTATCAGTCAGGGAGTCAGGGTTCTCCAGAGAAAGAAAAACAGAATAGTATATATATTATAGAATTGTGTATATATATATATATAATTGTATGTATACAATTAATTCTGTTTCTCAGGAGAACCCTGACTAATACAGATTTTGGTACCCAGAGTGGTTCTAGAGAGACAGAATTTTAAAGATGAGTTTTTTTAAATTGGGTTCTGGGGTTTCTGGAAACGGCTCTCTAATCTGATTATATTTAAATGTGCTAATGACTCTTTCTAGTAGTAAAGAGAACACTCATGGACCATGGCATAATCTGACAATATAGATACACAAAATATCACCGTTAGATACTCCTAATCAACCACTTACAAGAAGTAAGGATCTGAGTGACTGTGTATATGATACTTTGGAACACTTTTGACAAGCTAACTAGTGAAGTGATATTGGCTAGTTGCTCCTAATGTTGCTGGACAAAGTAGGGAAAGAAAAAGATGAGTGCACGGATTTGAATTCCCAACTCAAGCACTGCATAAATGACCTGAAAATTTCTATGTGTACCATGAAGGAGACCCTTATTTCCTATAGCTGCTGGAACGAGATTGCTGAAAATCAAACCAAGAATCTCATCCTCCTACTGTCTGAATTACAATGCAAATTGAATTCTCAGCCTTGTAGGATGTTTAGAGTTAATGTGAAGACATTGATTGGGAAGAAATGGGATACTAAAAGTTGGATTTGGGACTTGTGGGAGACCCTGATGAACTTGGAGACATTGAGCTCCTACATTCTGATGAGTTTTCTTTTCCTGTGGAAGAGGCTTCTCTTATGCATTGACTCAGCAACATGGACTTCATCAAGGCTGACTTGGTTACAGCCACCACTGAGTATCCAATGCCAGCATCAGTAACCAACAATGAGTCTCCAGTATGGCACCATTCCCCAGCGTGATTAATTAACTACTGGTGGCAGGTTGGTTACATTGGACCCCTTTCATCATGGAAAGGGCATCATTTTGTTCTTACTGGAACAGACACTTACCCTGAATATGGATTTTCCTTCCCTACTCATAATGCCTCTTCCAAAACTGCTATCCACGGACTTACAGAATGTCTTCCACTGTCATGGTATTATACACAGCATTGTTTCTTGTTTCTTTTTTTATAAATTTATTTTTGGCTGCATTGGGTCTTGGTTGCTGCGCACGGGCTTTCTCTAGTTGTGGAGAGCAGGGGCTACTCTGCGTTGCGGTGCGTAGGCTTCTCATTGTGGTGTCTTCTCTTGTTGCCTAGAGCAACAAGAGAAGCCTAGAGCATGGACTCTAGGCACGTGGGCTTCTGTAGTTGTGGCTTATGGGCTCTAGAGTGCAGGCTCAGTAGTTGTGGCGCACGGGCTTAGTTGCTCCGCGGCATGTGGGATATTCCTGGACCAGAACTCAAACCTGTGTCCCCTACATTGGCAGGCAGATTCTTAACCACTGTGCCACCAGGGAAATCCCACAGCATTGTTTCTGATCAAGAAAGTCACTTCACAACAAATGAAGTGTAGTAATAGGCCCGTGGAACTCACTGGTGTTACCATGTCCTTTACCATCCTGAAGCTGCTGGCTTGATACAATGGTGGAATTGCCTTTTAAAGACTCAGTTACAGTGCCAACTAGGTGCCAATACTTTGAAGTACTGGGCAGTATTCTCCAGAAGGCTGTGTATGCTCTGAATCAGCATCAAAAATATGGTGTTGTTTCTCCAATAGCTGGGATTCACAGGTCCAGGAATCAAGGAGTAGAAGTAGGAATGGCACCACTCACTGTGATCCCTTAGTGACACACTAGCAAAATTTTGCTTCCTTTTCTCCAGGACCTTATGTTCTTCTGTCCTAGAGGTTTTTGCTCTGAAGGGAAAAATGCTTCTACTAGTAGAGACAACAATGATTCCATTGAGCTGGAATTTAAGACAACTGCCTGACCACTTTAGGCTCCTCATGACACTGAATCAACAGCAAAGAAGGGAATTACTGTGCTGCTGGAGGTGATGGATCCCAACTACCAAGAAGAAATTGAACTACTCCATAATAGAGGCAAGGAAGAGTGTGTCTGAAATACAGGAGATCTCTTAGGGTGTCTATTATTATTACCATGCCCTTAATATATTATTATTACCATGCCCTTAATATATTAAGGTCAATGGAAAACCACAACAACCTAGTCCAGACAGGACTATTAATGGCACCAATCTTTTAGGATGAAGGTTTGGGTCACTCTACCAGGTAAAGAACCAGGACCAGTTAAGGTGCTTGGAGAAGGCCATGGGAATACAGAATGGCTAGTAGATGAAGGTAGTTATACTTACCATGTGGCCAGTTACATAACCTGGAAGAGTAACTGTTGTGAGTATTTCTCCTTATTTTGTCATGAATGTGTGTGTGTGTGTGTGTGTGTGTGTGTGTGTGTGTGTATGTACACCCCCCACATCCATGACTATATATATAAAATATACATATATATTTATAATTATATATATATAAAAAACTTACATTATTGACTGTGAATTTTATTTACTTAAAGGCAACTGATTTTGGATGTCATACAAAACAGCCATCACAGCAATACCTAGATTAGTGTCTGATTATATAACTCAGTGCTATAGCCAAGCCATATTAACACATAAAACTAGCCATCACAACTTCTAATGCAGTATTTTCCACTTTTAACTAGTTAAATTTGTAGAGAGATAGATGTTTTACCTATTACAAACTCAAAAATTTATTTTCCAGTTTCATAAATGCTAAACATAAATCATAATGGAAACTTATGGAAGTGACTCATATGCATTTTACACCTTGGCATTGAGACTAATCTCCTGATGTGTGTGTGTGTCTGTGTGTGTGTATGTGTGTGAGAGAGAGAGAGAGAGTGATGAATGATGTTAATAGTTACAATGTAATCAAACCAAAGGTACATATATTTCTTCCTTTTGTAACATTTACAATTCATTTTTAGAATTTTCTATTTCACTTCCACTTATGTGAGAAGAAAGATTAATTTCATAAAGAAAGCAACAAGCAAACAAACAAAAACCAAGCTGAGTTGAGATACTATTGGGTCTTACCCAATAAGGTCTGATACTAAAGAAAGTAAAATAAGTTTCTCTTTATTAACTTTAAGATGAAATATTATACATTGTGAGTTGTGTTCATATTGAAAGAATATACTATATAGGTCAATTTTACCATACTCATGCTTCTAGTAGAAGTAAAGTTAGGCATACTTACCTGAAGGCAGAATTGATCCATGTGAAATATACTCATTGGTCATAATACATTTCTATTTTAGAATTTACAGGGCAGTCATATCCATATTAAATTGATTGGCTCTGAACTTTTAAAATGACTGTAAGCTCATTTCATACAATTACATAGATTAATTTTCCCAAGCTTCTCATTTCAATCATGCACCAAAGGTGTTGTACATATAAGTATATAGTAGTAGGCTTAAAACCTATGAAACATAAGCCCAACACTAAAGAAAACAGGTCTTAGATAAGCATGGCTTTACTATTTAAAATTTTCATTCTTTCAAGTTATTCTTGATCATTTTCATTAGGTGTGTTGCCCTGTGATCTTGTGAAGTACAAAGTGACTAATGGCTCATATTTTCCAGCTTGATGGACTTTCCTTGTGGTATTGAAATTGAGAATAGATGTATGTATCTAGCAGAATCTAAGAATGTAGCATGTTATGGAATTAACAAACAGAATAAAGATAGAACTAGTAATGAATCTCTAGTTTAATCATTCAAGCTTGCACTCATATAGTGCCAAAAATGTATGTTTAGCCTTTTTCCCTCTTCTCTGTTGGGTACTATGTTAGTTAAATATTGAATGAAAGAAAGTTTTAGAACACCTTTCCTTGAAATCTAGCTTACAGTGAGTACATCATATACTTTAGTTCCTCATTTCCTTCAGATGTTTGCTCAAACCTGTATAGGTCAGCCACTGTGCTCCATACTAGGGTTACAAAGAAGAGTAAATGCCAGGTGATCACTGAGGGGCAATTAAGCCATTTTCTGTGAATATTTCTCAAGTGAATAAATGAATGAGTGAGTGAATAAGTGAATAAATAAATGAATGAAAGGAACTAATCCTTAATCACTAATCCTAAGAGATATCAAAATACATTTTGTAGAACTACTACTTGCCACAAAATAATTTCTTTCTGACAGTTCCTTACCTGCCTCTCTATACCACTCTCTAAGTTCCTGGAGAATTTTCATCTGTAAGGTTTAACAGTTTTCCCTCTCTTATTTCGATGCTAAGAGTCAGCCCTATTCTTTTTCTGTTGGATAATTCAATG
The DNA here is from genome assembly GCF_937001465.1 of Orcinus orca. Lineage (NCBI taxonomy): Eukaryota > Metazoa > Chordata > Mammalia > Artiodactyla > Delphinidae > Orcinus > Orcinus orca. The sequence goes on from NC_064580.1 coordinate 77,617,512, forward strand.
TCAGATATCATACCCTAGAGCAGATATTTGTTGCCTTATCTTTTCCTCTGAGCTATTCAAATAAAGAAACTAAGCCAAAATTAATCCAATCATTTTGGGAATGTCATTTGCATTATCTACTCTGTCAGATCATGTTTAGATAGCTTGGTGTCTTATCATAGGTTTACTAATAATTTAGCTTAGTGGAGCTAATATTAGTTTTCCTTTGAGTTTCAGATGAAACAAGAGATGATATTGTCAGAAATTTGTTGCCTTTCTTGTTGTCTTTCATTTCTGAGGTTTGATATCAGTGTGCTCTTAGCATACATTTCAACGAGAAAATCAAATGTTCTCTGTGTCACATAGTTTAATAGTGTTTACCTATTTGTCTTTCTTCACTTGGATGCTTTATATGATGGCAAAGATAGATATGGTGGAATAAATATCATGGATTGTAGTTGTTATTATGGGGAAGAATAGAGACATTGTAGAAATCCAGTTATAAAAATCTAATATAGGGCTTCCCTGGTGGTGCAGTGGTTGAGAGTCCGCCTGCCGATGCAGGGGACACGGGTTCGTGCCCCGGTCCGGGAAGATCCCACATACCGCGGAGCGGCTGGGCCCATGAGCCATGGCCACTAAGCCTGCGCGTCCGGAGCCTGTGCTCCGCAACGGGAGAGACCACAACAGTGAGAGGCCCGTGTACTGCAAAAAAAATAAAATAAAATAAAAAATAATAATAATATATAAGTGAAAAAAGTCATAAGCAAATTGAGGAAGATTCTGTAATATAGTACATATGTTTTCACAGCTCACTCACTTAGCCTTGGTCTTTCTGAAAAAGTAAGTGTAGGATTTCTGGTTTCTGGTCCACATGAAAGGAGCTTGGAAGTCACCATTCTGTCCTAACAACAAGTAAAAAACTGAACAGACTGAAAAATCAACAACTCTTCTTGGATTTGTAAGAGAGGGGAGGACACGGGACAAACTGCTCTCCCTAAGATTGTAGAGAGAGAAAGGCAAATAAAGAGAGTCACTTTTTACTGGAGCAAAGACTCACCAGCAGAAACTGGCTCAAGAAACAGTGACAGGGTAGAAAAACCTAAACTCTAATTTGTGAATTCCCAGAAGCTCGGTATGGACAATCCTGAGAGTGAAAAACTCCAAGGGGACCCAGTCATAGAGTGTCCTCCAAAATATTGTGAGATTTACCTCTAGGAGCTTGACTTGGCTCAACACTAAATATTGGAAAATATCTCCTTCTGCTTCTGCAGGGTGTCAAGAAAAGGAACCATTGTCAAAAATGCCAGAACAAACTTTTTTTTAATTTTTATTTTTTAAATTTATTTTTTAATACAGCAGGTTCTTAATAGTTACCTGTTTTATATATATATATATATATATATATATATATATATATATTAGTGTATATATGTCAATCCCAAGCTCCCAATTCATCCAACCATCACTACCACCCCCCCACCCTGCTTTCCCCCCTTGGTGTCCATACCTTTGTTCGCTACAACTGTGTCTCTATTTCTGCCTTGCAAATTGGTTCATCTGCACCATTTTTCTAGATTCCACATATGTGGATTTGTATACGATATTTGTTTTTCTCTTTCTGACTTACTTCACTCTGCATAACAGTCTCTAGGTCCATCCACGTCTCTACAAATGACCCAATTTCATTCCACTTTATGGCTGAGCAATATTCCATTGTATATATATTCCACATCTTCTTTATCCATTCATCTGTCGATGGACACTTAGGTTGCTTCCATGACCTGGCTATTGGAAATAGTGCTGCAATGAATATTGGGGTGCATGTGTCTTTTTGCATTATGGTTTTCTCTGGGTATATGCCCAGTAGTGGGATTGCTGGGTCATATGGTAATTCTATTTTTAGTTTTTTAAGGAACCTCCATACCGTTCTCCCTAGTGGCTGTATCAATTTACATTCCCACCAACAGTGCAAGAGGGTTCCCTTTTTTCCACACCCTCTCCAGCATTTGTTGTTTGTAGATTTTCTGATGATGGTCATTCTGACCAGTGTTATACCTCATTGTAGTTTTGATTTACATTTCTGTAATAATTAGTGATGTTGAGCAGCTTTTCATGTGCCTCTTGGCCATCTGTATGGCTTCTTTGAAGAAATGTCTACTTAGGTCTTCTGCCATTTTTTGACTGGGTTGTTTGTTTTATTTAATATGGGGCTGCATGAGTTATTTATATATGTTGGAGATTAATCCTTTGTCTATTGACTCGTTTGCAAATATTTTCTCCCATTCTCAGGGTTGTCTTTTCATCTTGTTTATAGTTTCCTTTGCTGTGCAAAAGCTTTTAGGTTTCATTAGGTCCCATTTGTTTATTTTTGTTTTTATTTCCATTACTTTAGGAGGTGGGTCAAAAAAGATCTTGCTGTGATTTATGTCAAAGAGTGTTCTTCTTATGTTTTCCTGTAAGAGTTTTATACTGTCCGGACTTATATTTAGGTCTTTAATCCATTTTGAGTTTATTTTTGTACAGGGTGTCAGGGAGTGTTTTAATTTCCTTCTTTTACATGTAGCTGTCCAGTTTTCCCAGCATCACTTTTGGAATAGACTGTCTTTTCTCCATTGTATATCCTTGTCTCCTTTGTCATAGATTAGTTGACCATAGGTGCATGGGTTTACCTCTGGGCTTTCTATCCTGTTCCATTTATCTATATTTCTATTTTTGTGCCAGAACCATATTGTCTTGATTACTGAAGCTTTGTAGTATAGTCTGAAGTCAGGGAGTCTGATTCTTCCAGCTCCATTTTTTTCCCTCAAGATTGCATTGGCTCTTCAGGGTCTTTTGTGTCTCTATACAAATTTTAAGGTTTTTTGTTCTAGAGCTGTAAAAACTGCCATTGGTAAATTGACAGGGATTGCATTCAATCTGTAGATTGATTTGGGTAGTATAGTCATTTTCACAATATTGATTCTTCCAATCCAAGAACATGGTATATCTCTCCATCTGTTTGTGTCATCTTTGATTTCTTTCATCAGTGTTTTATAGTTTTCTGAGTACAGGTTTTTTTACCTCCTTGGGTAGGTTTATACCTATGTATTTTATTCTTTTTGTTGCAATGGTGAATGGGATTATTTCCTTAATTTCCCTCTCTGATCTTTCATTGTTAGTGTATAGGAATGCAAGAGATTTCTGTGTATTATTTTTGTATCCTGCAACTTTACTAAATTCATTGATTAGCTCTAGTAGTTTTCTGGTGGCATCTTTAGGATTATCCATGTATAAGTACCATGTCATCTGTGAACAGTGACAGTTTTACTTCTTTTCCAATTTGAATTCCTTTTGTTTATTTTTCTTCTCTGATTGCCATGGCTAGGACTTCCAATACTATGTTGAATAGAAGTGATGAGAGGGGACATCCTTGTCTTGTTCCTGATCTTAGAGGAAATGCTTTCAGTTTTTCACCATTGAGAATGATATTTGCTGTGTGTTTGTCATATATAGACTTTATTATGTTGAGGTAGTTCCTTCTATGCCCATTTTCTGGAGAGTTTTTAATCACAAATAGGTGTAGAATTTGGTTGAAAGCTTTTTCTGCATCTATTGAGATGATCATATCGTTTTTATTCCTTAATTTGTTAATATGGTGTATCAAATTGATTTTCATATATTGAAGAATCCTTGCATCCCTGTGATAAATCCCAGTTGATCATGGTGTATGATCCTTTGAATGTGTTGTTGAAATCTCTTTGCTAGTATCTTGCTGAGGATTTTTGCATCTATATTCATCAGTGATATTGGTCTGTAATTTTCTTTTCTTGTAGTATTTTTGTCTGCTTTTGGTATCAGCATGATGGTGGCCTCATAGAATGAGTTTGGGAGTGTTCTTTCTCTGCACTTTTTTGGAAGAGTTTGAGAAGTATGGGTGTTAGCTCTTCTCTAAATGTTTGAACAGAATTAGTCTGTGAAGCAAACTGGTCCTGGGCTTTTGTTTGTTGGAAGATTTTTAATCACAGTTTCAATTTCAGTGCTTGTGATTGGTCTGTTCATATTTTCTATTTCTTCCTGGTTCAGTCTTGGAAGGTTATACCTTTATAAGAATTTGTCCATTTCTTCCAGGTGGTCCATTTTATTGGTATAGAGTTGCTTGTAGTCATCTTTTGTGATGTTTTGTGTTTCTGTGGTGTCCATTGTAATTTCTCCTTTTTCATTTCTAATTTTATTGATTTGAGTCTTCTCCCTCTTTTTCTTGGTGAATCTGGCTAAAGGTTTACCAATTTTGTTTATCTTCTCAAAGAACCAGCTTTTAGTTTTATTGATCTTTGCTATTGTTTTCTTTGTTTCTATTTCATTTATTTCTGCTCTAACCTTTCTGATGTCTTTCCTCCCACTAACTTTGGGTTTTGTTTGTTCCTCTTGCTCTAGTTCCTTTAGGTGTGAGGTTAGATTGTTTGAGATGTTTTCTTGTTTCTTGAGGTAGGATTGTATTGGTATAAACTTCCCTCTTAAAACTGCTTTTGCTGAATCCCATAGGTTTTGGCTCATCATGTTTTCATTGTCATTTGTCTCTACATATTTTTTGATTTCCTCTTGATTACTTCAGTGATCTCTTGGTTATTTAGTAACGTATTGTTTAGCCTCCATGTGTTTGTGTTTTTTACATTTTTTCCCCTGTAATTTACTTCTAATCTCATAACATGTGGTCTGAAAAGATGCTTGACATAATTTAAATTTTCTTAACTTTACTGATGCTTAATTTGTGACCCAAGATGTGACCTGTCCTGGAGAATATTCCATGTACACTTGAGAAGAAAGTGTAATCTGCTGTTTTCTGATGGAATGTCCTATAAATGTCAATTATATCTATCTGGTCTAATGTGTCATTTAAAGCTTGTGTTTCATAATTATCATTCTGTCTGGATGTTCTCTCCATTGGTGTAAGTGAGGTGTTAAAGTCCTCCACTATTATTGTGTTACTGTCGATTTCCTCTTTTACAGCTGTTAGCATTTGCCTTATATATTGAGGTGCCCCTATGTTGGGTGCATATATATTTATAATTGTTATATTGTACTCTTGGATTGATCCCTTGATCATTATGTAGTGTCCTTCCTTGTCTCTTGTAACATTCTTTATTTTAAAGTCTATTTTATCTGATATGAATATTGCTACTCCAGCTTTCTTTTGATTTCCATTTGCATGGAATATCGTTTTCCATCCCCTCACTTTTTGTCTGTATGTGTCCCTAGGTCTGAAGTGTGTCTCTTGTAGACAGCATATATATGGGTCTTGTTTTTGTCTCCATTCAACAAGCCTTTGTCTTTTGGTTGGAACATTTAATCCATTCACATTTAAGGTAATTATCAATATGTATGTTCCGATGATCATTTTCTTAATTTTGGGGGGTTTGTTTTTGTAGGTCTTTTCCTTCTCGTGTTTCCTCCCTAGATAAGTTCCTTTAACATTTGTTGTAGAGCTGGTTTGGTGGTGCTGAATTCTCTTAGCTTTTCTTGTCTGTAAAAGTTTTGATTTCTCTGTCAATTCTGAATGAGATCCTTGCTGGGTAGAGTAATCTTGGTTGATGATTTTTCCCTTTCATCACTTTAAATATATCATGCCACTTCCTTTTGGCTTGTAGAGTTTCTGCTGAGAAATCAGCTGTTAACCTTGTGGGAGTTTCCTTGTATGTTATTTGTTGCTTTTCCCTTGTTGCTTTTAATAATTTTTATTTTTCTTTAATTTTTATCAATTTGATTACTAAGTGTCTCAGTGTGCTTCTCCTTGTGTTTGTCCTGTTTGGAACTCTGCACTTCCTGGACTTGGGTAGCTATTTCCTTTCCCATGTTAGGGAAGTTTTCAACTATAATCTCTTCAAATATTTTTTCTGGTCCTTTCTCTCTCTCTTCTCCTTCTGGGACCCCTATAATGCGAATGTTGTATTTAATGTTCTCCCAGAGGTCTCTTAGGCTGTCTTCATTTCTTTTCGTTCATTTTTCTTTATTCTGTTCTGCAGCAGTGAATTCCACCATTCTGTCTTCCAGGTCACTTATCCGTCCTTCTGCCTCTGTTATTCTACTATGGATTCTTTCTAGTGTATTTTTCATTTCAGTGTTTGTATTGTTCATCTCTGTTTGTTTGTTCTTTAATTCTTCTAGGTCTTTGTTAAACATATTTTGCAACTTGTTGGTCTTTGCCTCCATTTTTTTTCTGAGGTCCTGGATCATCTTCACTATCATTATTCTGAAATCTTTCTCTGTAATGTTGCCTATCACCACATCATTTAGCTGTTTTTCTGGGGTTTTGTCTTGTTCCTTCATCTGGTACATAATCCTCTGCCTTTTCATTTTGTCTGTCTTTCTGTGAATGTTGTTTTTGTTCCACAGGCTGCAGGATTGTAGTTCTTATTGCTTCTGCTGTCTGCCCTCTGGTGGATGAGCCTATGTAAGAGGATTGTGCAATATTCCTGATAGGAGGGACTGGTGGTGGGTATAGCTGGTTGTTGCTCTGGTGGGCAGGGCTCAGTAAAACTTTCATCTGCTTTCCTGCTGCTGGGTGGGTCTGAGTTCCCTCCTGGTTGGTTGTTTGGCCTAAGACTACCCAGCACTGGAGGCTACAGGCTCTTTGGTGGGGCTAATGGCAGACTGTGGGAGGGGTCACACCAAGGAGTACCTCCCAGAACTTCTGCTGCCAGTGTCCTTGTCCCCAAAGTGAGCCACAGCCACCCTCCACCCCTGCAGAAGACCCTCCAACACTAGCAGGTAGGTCTGGTTCTTTTGCCTATGGGGTCACTGTTCCTTCCCCCTGGGTCCTGATGCTCACACTACTTTGTGTGTGCCCTCCAAGAATGGAGTCTCTGTTTTCCTCAGTCCTGTCAAACTCTTGCAATCAAATCCTGCTTGCCTTCATGGTCTGTTTCTTTAGGAATCCTCCTCCCATTGCCAGACCCCCAGGTTGGTAAACCTAATGGGCTCAGAGCCTTCACTACAGTGGGTGGACTTCTGTTGGTACCATTGTTCTCCAGTTTGTGTGTCACCCACCCAGTGGTTATGGGACTTGTTTTTATTGTGATTGTGCCCCTCCTACCATCTCATTGTGGCTTCTCCTTTGTCTTTGGATATGGGGTATCTTTTTTGTTGAGTTCCAGTGTCTTCCTGTCAATGATTGTTCAGCAGTTATTTGTGATTCTGGTGCTCTTGCAACAGGGAGTGAGCGAACATCCTTCTATTCCACCATCTTGAGCTGATCCTCCAAAAGACTCTGTTCTTAACAAGGCTTCCTCTTAAGAGGAAACTAGTTAACAAGAGCCTAGCCTGCCAGTGTGTTATCCGAGTCTAACCGACCTGAGGGAAAGGAAATATCCAGCTCCAGCAGGATCTAGTCTACCAACAGGGATAGGGGAAATACCCAATTCCAGCCACTCTAGCCATCTTGTCCCACCTAATAAGGGAGAAAAAAGGTAAGAAAAAAAAGCTTGTAAATTTCACAGTCCAGAGGCATAAGTGCACTGAAAGGCTGAGACCAACTCATAGGATTGTAGAACACCTCACCCCACACCTTACCGTCACATTGCTAAAGGCTTATTTACATTAGTTTCTTTTACCTGGTACATCATGTCTGGCTATCAAGAAAAAATTACAAGGCATACCAAAAGGCAAAAAACACAATATGTAGTGAAAGAAGAAACATCAGAACCAGACATGACAGAGATATTGGAATTATCATATCAGGATTTTTAAACAACCATGATTAATATGCTAAACAGTCTAATGGATAAAGTACACTGCACACAAAAAGAGATAGACAATGCAAACAGAAAAATGGAAATCTTAAGAACTAAAAAGACATGCAAAAAAATTATAATACACTGTGACAGAAATGAAGGTTGCCTTTGATGGGCTCATTAGTTGACAGAACAAGCCTGAGAAAAGACTCTCTGAGATGCAATACATTAATACAATTCTAAAAACAAAGATTACAAAATTTGAAAGCAGCACAACAATATCCAAAAATATTTCGATAAATACAAAATATCTAAAATACGTGCAATGAGAATACTAAAAGGAGAAGAGAAAAAGGAACAGAAGAAATATTTAAAACAATAACTGAGAATTTCCTCAAATTAATGTCAGACACCAAACCACAGATCCACTAAACTCAGAGAACATCAAGACAGATAAATGACAAAAACCCTACTTATAGGTGTATCATTTATAAACTACAGGATATAAAGGATTAATAAATATTTAAAGTGTTGAGAGGAAAAGAACATCACCAACCTAAAATTTTGTACCCCACCAAATTACCCATCAAAAGTGAAAAAAAATACTTTGTCAGACAAACAAAAATTTAGGGAATTTATTGCTATTAGACTTGCCTTGCAAGAAAACAAAAACTTCTAACTGATAACAGTTAATAGATAGTAGATAACACTTTGTTCAAAATAATAATAACAACAATGTATTTGATTATACATGTATATGTGTATTCTTATGTATAAATGATTTATATATATATATATATATATGTGTATGTATGTATATACACCTTTATTGTGATATTTGCTTTATTGAAGTGATCTGGAACCAAACCCACAATATCTCCAAGCTATATTATATTATATTATATTATATTAATTATAATATATAATAATTATATACATTATATTATACTTTGAAGATATTGTTAGTTTGGTTCCAGACCGCTTCAATAAAGCAAATATCAGAATAAAGTGAGTCACATGAATTCTTTGGTTTCCCAGTACATGTAAAAGTTATGTATACACTATACTGTAATCTATTAAGTGTTTAATAGCATTAATTCTAAAAAGCAAGTGTACAGGGCTTCCTTGGTGGCGCAGTGGTTGAGAGTCCTCCTTCCGATGCAGGGGACACGGGTTCATGCCCCGGTCTGGGAGGATCCCACATGCTGTGGAGAGGCTGGACTCATGAGCCATGGCCACTGAGCCTGCATGTCCGGAGCCTGTGCTCTGCAATGGGAGAGGCCACAACAGTGAGAGGCCCGCGTACCACACACACACACACACACACACACACACACACACACAAAAGCAAGTGTACAGACCTTAATAAAGAATACTTTTTTGCTAAAAAATGTTCATCAACATCTGAGCCTTCAGTGAGTCATAATTTTTTTGTTGGAGGAGGGTCTTGCCTCCATGTTGATGGCTGCTGACTGATAAAAGTGGTGATTAGTGAATGTTGGAGTGGCTGTGTCAATTTCTCAAAATAAGACAACAATAAAGTTTGCTGCCTTGACTGACTCTTCCTTTCATGAACAATTTCTCTATAGCATACAATGCTGTTTGATAGTGTTTTACCATAGTAGAACTTCTTTAAAAATTGCAGTTAGTCATCTCAAAACCTGCCACTGCTTTATCAACTAAGTTTATATAATATTCTAATTTTTTGTTGTCATTTTAACAATTTTCACAGCATTTTTACCAGGAGTAAAAGGAGAGATATTCCATGTTGATGGATGGAAAGACTCTATATTGTCAAGATGCCCATTCTTCCCCAAATGATCTATAGATTCAAAGCAATATCAATAAAAATTTCAGGAAGTTATTTTGTGGCTTTCATTACAGTGCTTTGAAAGTTTATATGGAGATGAAAAAAATCAAAAACAAAACAAAACAAAAAAAACAGAATAGCCAACACAATATTGAAGGAGAAGAACAAAGTTGGAGGACTAACACTACTCACCTTCAAGACTTATTTTATAGCTACAGTAATAAAGACAGCAAGGTATTGGTGAAAGAATAGACAAATATTTTAAGGGGCCAGAAAGTGAGTGCAATAATAGACCCACATAAATATAGTGAATTATCTTTGAAGAGGAGCAAAGGCAGTACAATGCAGCAAAAATAGTGTTTTCAACCAAAGGTGTTGGAATAACTAGACATCCACATGCAAAACAGTGAATATAGACACAGATCTTATATCCTTCACAAAGATTAACTCAAAATGGATCACAGACCTAAATGTAAAACACAAAACTATGAAACTCTTAGAAGATAACATGGGAAAAAATCTAGATGATGGTGCATATGGTGATGCCATTTTAGATACAATACCAAAGACATGATCTGTGGAAGAAATAATTAATAAGCTAGACTTCATTAAAAGTAAAGACTTCTCTGAAAAAGACAATGTCAAGACAATGAGAAGACAAGCTGCAGACTGGGATAAATATTTGCAAAAGACACATCCGATAAAGGACTGTTATACAAAATATGCAAAGAACTCTTAAAACTCAACAATAGGAAAATAAACAACTCAATTATAAAGTAGGCCAAAGAACTTAATAGTCTCCTCACAAAAGAAGCTATACATATTGCAAATAAGCATATGAAAAGATGCTCCATACCATATATCATCAGGAAATTTCAAATTGAAACAATGAGATACAGCTATGTATCTATTAGAATGGCCAAAATCCAGAACACCAGAATGCCAAATACTGGTGAGGGCTTGCAGCAGCAGGAACTTTAATTCATTGCTGGTAGGAATGCAAAATATTATGGCTACTCTGGAAAATACTTTGGCTGTTTTTTACACAACTAAACATACTTTTACCATGTGATCCCGCAATCACATTCCTTGGTAATTACCTAAAATTATGTACGCATTAAAACCTACATGCAGATATTTATAACAGTTTTGTTCATAATTGCCAAAACTTGGAAGTAACCAAGACATCCTTCAGTAGGTGAATGTATAAACTATGGTACATCCAGAAAATGGAATATTATTCAGCACTTAAAAAAACGAGCCATCAAGCCATGAAAAGATATGGAAGAACCTTAAATACTTATTACTAAATGAAACAAGTCAATATTACAAGGTTATATACTATATGAGTCCAACTCTATGACATGGAAAAGGCAAAACTGTCATGATGCTAAAAACATCAGTGGTTTCTACAAGTTTACAGGGGAAGAAAAGAATGGTGGAGCACAGAATATTTTAGGGAAGTGAAAATGCTCTGTGTAACATAATGATGTATATAAGGTATCATTATACATTTGTCTAAAATCATAAAATTTAAAACACCAAGAATGAACCATAATGTAAATTATGGACTTTGGGTGATTATGATATACCAGTGTAGGTTCATCAATTTAAAAAATGTATCACTCTGGTGGGGTCTGTTAATAATGAGGGGGACTATGCATGTGTGGGGGCAAAGTGGGATATGGTAAATCTCTGTAACATCTCTTCAATATTGCTGTGAACCTAAAACTACTCTAAAAAAGTAAAGTCTTAATAAAAGCAAAATCTTGTTGCTTAATTCTCCTAGAACTCAGTTCTATCAAAGGTACTAACAAAAAAAAATAACTGTAGGTTTAATAATCAGGTAATTAAGATGGAAATTTCAAAATAGTATCCAGATTATGTACTATATATAGTTTATTCAACTTCTTTTATTCTGAGTAATATGAACCATGAAACAAATATTATTTCTGTTATTGTATCAGGTGTTGTTTATTTGTCTTTTTGTTTCTTTCCTTAGTATGGAAATCTGACCACATTTCTTTGAGGTCGATTTCATTAAAGATACCAGGTTAGGCTATTGCTGCTTGAAAATAGTATTAAGAATATGATACTAGTTTAATGTATTCTTCCTGAATAATTGGAACTACTGGCATTTACATGACCAGCACAGAAGAAATATTGTTAGACTAGTCAGAACTTTAGTAAGATATAGTTATACCAGTCATTTAGGTTAATGCAGAATATGTTCAAATAGCTTTCTGATAGAAAAAATAATTAATTATTCAAAGACCCAGCCTTTCATATTACGGTCATTGAGTTCAATCTCTCCAGCATAAATTTTGACTAAAAGGTATTGCATGTTTGTCCTGTATCATTGAATGCTTAATATGTGTCAGGCATTGTTTCAGGCCTTAAGGCCCCAAGATGAACAAGACAGATGCAGTCACTGTCCTTACTGAGTTTCTATTATTGTGGGGGGACAGACCCGAAATCAAGTAAGTATCCAAACAACCTAATTACGGCAATTTGGAACGAATACTATAAAGAAAACAAACAAGAAACTGAGATGGAAAAAAATAAAAGTGAACCTATTTTAGATAGTTTGATTAGAACAGATCTCTCTGAGGAAGTGATATTTAAGTTGAGAATTAAAGAGAAGGAGCTGGATTTGGGAAGTGAGGGGAAAAATTTACTTTAGGCAGAGGGCAGAGTGTATGCAAAACAGAGATATGAAAAAGGTTTGTTGTATTAAGAACTAAGAGATCTGTGAATGGAGTGTAGAGATCAACAGAGTACCCAGGATTAAAATTTACCTGGGATTTGTTGAATCAGGCATGCTAAGGACAGCAGATCAGGAGACTTGACTGCAATTGAGAAGATATGTTATGCATAGTTGCCAAGGTGTGTGTGTGAGGGCATGCCATACCCCACCAGGGCTGGTCAGGAAGCATAAGGAGTTGAGGGGAAGTTATGAGCCAGAGCCTTTATTGGGTTTATTGTGGGAAGGAATGGGTGAGGCAAGGTAGGTACACTGAATAAATTTAGGATTGGATAGTTTGAATAATTTCAGCAGGCTCTGGGCTATACAGGTTATCTCTAGTTGTCCAGTACTTGACCCTTGGGTGCGTTAGATTAAGGGGAATATTCACTTGTAGTATGAATGTTTGATATAGGAGGTGGTTGCTGGTATGGGCTCTGTGCTGATCTGCATATCAAAGGCATACTCACAGGTAAGTTTTCTATCTCTAGGAATTAGCTAACTCTGGGTTTGTCAGTAGCTGCTAAAAATTGAGATTCCTGAACCATGCTACAGGCCTAGTAAATCAAGCTCTGGAATTTTATTTTTAACTAACTCCTGGATGATTCTTATCCATTCAGCAAGGCAAAGGATTAAGGACCAGTATCTGGGAAATACCGTACTGGATTTATATTGCAATGGATTTATATTCCATCACTCACCTGACACTTTTGTGAGCTGTGTAATCTAATGGTCAGTCTCATCACCTTGTATATTCTAGTGAAAAGTGCAAGCATCATTGGGGACATTGAATATTATAACCTATAATAATTAATTCATTATTATATGGCAGATTTAATTTAACCCTTCCCCACATAACCACCCAAATACTCCAGGTGCCAGTGCCAGTATAACTCCAATTCAAATAAAAAAGAATGAGTCACAATTAATTATTGAGTAAGTCAAGTACTCAAAATACAGCAAGCATTTTCTTTTCTCATAACAGTGGTTAAAATTAGAATTTCCAAATATTGTGATACTTTGAATGATATTTATGTTGTTGAACTTTTATAGGCTTCATTATCACTTATTTTTAAGGACTGATTGTACAGTTCTCTTTTCTTTTCGTGTAGGCAAGTACCTCATGAATATTTATGGAAATCAGATTTAATTACACCATTTATGAATGGATTGAATGTGGCTAGAGATGTGCTAAAATAAATCTTTTGTTGTTTTAATTTCATGGGGGAGCTGGTTCCCAAATGTTCCAGCATTCAGAAATAACTTACTGCACATAAAATGAATTTCTATATTTACATCTGTCTGGATATTTCAGCTTCACCTGATAGAAACACTAAATTATTTGTACAAGAAAATCAGTTGTATATAGTTCTCTCTCTTTACTCTTTAGTCTGAAAGAAAAGTTCGCTAAGTGATTCTCAAGTTCCAATTAATAAAGGACTACAGTTGTTAATGATAGAATGTAAAAATTTTGTTTCAGAGTATTTGGCAAATAATGTGAAATTTCAGAAACTAAATTAATCATAGAAAGACTGACTTTTCTATTCACTTTAATCATGCTGCATATATTTTGGGGTGAAAATGCTCTAAAATAACTTAGAATGGAAATGGACTTTTAAAACTCTAGAAATACTGTTTTTTGTGTTCCTGTATTGTCCATCTCAAGGTTGATTTTTTTTGCTTATAGTAACACTCTTATAATAACACCCTTCACAACTATTGATTAATGCAACATCTATTGATTCACAAATCATTCTGTACATTTCTGCAATATACTTCTGCTGCTAAGCAACCCAGAAAAACAGTCATTTTCATTTCTAAGGGATATAAAGTTATTTTTTTCATTAATATACAGATATGTACAACGAATTTAGGACAAAAGAAGAGGATTATTTCTAAATGAAATGAATAACCACAATTTATGGATCAGATGGAATCAAAGAGTTGTCTCCTCTCTTCCCTGATTAGACTTAGAAATATATTTTCTATGACCTTTAAAGAGAAACAATCAATGAATCTCCAGTATATTTATTCAGTATTTTTTTTCTTTTGTTTGTTTGTTTGTTTTGTGGTACGTGGGCCTCTCACTGTTGTGGCCTCTCCCGTTGTGGAGCACAGGCTGCAGATGCGCAGGCTCAGTGGCCATGGCTCACGGACCCAGCTGCTCTGCAGCATGTGGGATCTTCATGTGGGATCTTCCCGGACCAGGGCACAAACCCGCATCCCCTGCATCGGCAGGCGGACTCTCAACCACTGCACCACCAGGGAAGCCCTTATTCAGTGTTTTGAGTGAGGGGCTAAGTGTATTTGCCTCAGAACAAGGTAAAATGGTACTAACCCTATCAGGTTTTCTTTTTATGAACAAGTAAACCCCATCATCTTATTATTCTAAATAACTCATCTCTTAGCCACTGTTGTAATAACCTGATAAATCCCTTTTCTTTTTGGGGTGACATCACTGTTTACACAGAATGGAGAGATCAGTATTTGTAGGCAGAGTGGAAAAAGAGACAACTCTGTCACTAACTAGCTGTGTGAGTGTTGGGAGATAATCTGACTTCTGTGATTTGAGTTCCTCATCTGTTATAGTGTTTCATGAGCCTGGACTTTGGAGCCAGACTGTTTGGGTTCCAAACCCAGCTCTACCACTGACTAGCTGTGAGACCATGAGCAAACTCCTTAAACTTCCTGTGCTTTGTAACTCCAGTGTTGGGTTGCCTCAGGCCGAACAACAAACAGGGAGGTAACCTAGCGCCACCCAGAAGCAGACAAGCAGATGAAAGTTTTACTGAGCCCTGTCCACCAGAGCAACAACCAGCTATACCTACCACCAGTCCCTCCTATCAGGAATATTGCACAGTCCTCTTACATAGGCTCATCCACCAGAGGGCAGACAGCAGAAGCAATAAGAACTACAATCCTGCAGCCTGTGGAACAAAAACAACATTCACAGAAAGACAGACAAAATGAAAAGGCAGAGGATTATGTACCAGATGAAGGAACAAGACAAAACCCCAGAAAAACAGCTAAAAGGTAAAGACCTTCACCTTCTCGGGGCTTCTCAAACCCTTTTTGTGGATACATTTTCTCTGGACTTATACCTATAAATTTCCAATTTGAGGAAGTTGCTGGCTTCTTTTTTAGGCCTTGTAATCTTGTGCTGTCTCTGGTGTCCATCTGTGTTGCTGCAAGTTCCCTGAAGATTCTTCAAGCCACCCAACTTTCTATTTTCTTAGCAGTGAATGGGCTTCTACAGTATGCCTGGTTCTGCTAGTGCTCCAAATCGGTTGAGACAGAACTCAGTTCCTCAAGCATCACCCCTACCTCTGCCAAAAAATCAAAACCAAAACCAAAACTGGAACACTGGAGCATTATCTATTCTTTTATTCCTTCCAAATGGGAGGCCATCAAGCTATATTGTTCTTTGTCTTCTATACTGCAGGTCTTCTAGAGCAGCAGCAAGCTTCCCAGTACTCTATTGCTTTCAATGGCACCTAGTAACTCATAGTATGCTGCCCTATAAGTGCTCTGAGACACTGAAAGCAGTCCCTTAGGCAGCTCCCTGAAAAGCCAGAATGTTTGACACATGTTCCAACTCCTTCCATAACCAGGTAGAAGTTGGGAGTTGGGTTTTTTCCCTGCTCCTTCCATGCTGAACCAAGGGAAGAGACTCGAGAGTGTGTGCTAGTCCAAATCATTGCCTTTGTTACTAGCAGACCCCAACTGGGTATCCTTTCCAGTCAGGATTTAGATACAGGCAAGACAGAAGCCAGCCCCTCAGACGAAGTCAGGATGTTGGAAGTATGGTCCAATCTTCTCTTTTCCTCCCCAGGGAGAAGGCAGGAGTTCGGAGTTTTCTCCCAATTTCACTATGCTGTGCCACAGAGAGGGACTACGGTGAATGAATGCCATTAATTTTCCTATTGGATTCATTGTGTCTGATTTTACTCACCTGGAGTGCAGGAGCCTCTTAGCTTGTTTCCAGATTTCTAACAGAGATTTGGTTCAAGTATTTTCATTGAGTTGGTGTCTTTGTCAGAAGAAGGAGGCTCTGGGACTGCCTATTCCACCATTTTTCCGATGTCACCATTCTCAGTAATCTGTTTTACCAAGATTATTCCAGTGCACACGGAAGCTTGAGAAACGCTGATCTAAGTTTTCTTCTAGCTTAAGCATTCATCAGTACTCCTTGTCTTCGAATTCTACATATGCCACCTATAAGCTGTATGACTTTATGCAAGTTCTTTTACCTCTCTGAGACTAATTTGCCCCATATACAAAGTGGGTATGATAGTTGTTTATTCATATGGTGATTATAACATTAAATGAGTTAATATATACATTAGTTATTTTTTTTACTGTTATCAATGTATTCATCATAAGTCTCAACTCTCTGTGTTTTAAGGCAATGTTGCAGTCCTCAGGGAAAGCAGGAGTTTACTTTATACCCCTGGAAATTATAGAAAGAATATATACTTAAGTATAAAATAATAGGAAACAAGAATCATAAAACATAAAAAGTGAATTGTGAATAAAAAGACTAATGAAGGTACCATAAGAGACCTTAGAGTTCTTCATCAAAGAAGAAGTAATAACAGAGGGAGTTAGAGATTCTTAAGTCTGTATTAAAAAATTGTTTCATATTTCTAAGTTGGCCTGTAGTTGGGCATTTTTGATTATTGAACTTGGAATATTGTATTTTGGAGAAGGTTTTGCAGTATAATTTTGACAACAGTAAAACTTTAAGACTAGCTCTTTAATGGTAAGTTTACCATGTCCTTACTAGCACATTCAGTAAATAGTCATTTTTTTTACTCCCTGTCCTCATCCTCTTCAAATGCAAATAACAGTTGGGCTTGAGAGACTGAGAACATGACAAAGTGCAAAGTTGATATTATCTTTAAAGGACATAGAAGCTTTGGTTTGTGGTTGGGAAATATAACGTGATAATTTATTAACTGAGAAGATATACTTATCAGGAAATTTTGGAGTGGGGTGAAAGTAGAAAACCGTCGGTACTACTTGAGTGGCAATGATAGGTCAAGAAAACCTAGAAGACATATTTTAGTCCAGAAAACTGGCACCTGAAAAAATTTTACAGCAATCTGAACCCTGACTTTAATATTTCACTGCAAAAGTATGATTTCAACATACTATTAATTTTTGGCTGATTTATAGTTTGAAGAGACATCTGAAAATAGTAAAAAAAAAAAGTAAAACATTTTTAAAGAGCTTAAACTATATTTTCTGTTTAGTCAAACATAATGTTAATATATTAGCAACTCCTCTAATTAAAACATGTCTGCTTCTTGATTGATGATTAATAATAGTCAGATATGTCAGTACAAGATCTTATATGATTGGAGCTGTGGTCTAAGTCTATAATTCTTCCAACACTAAAATGATGGTAATATATTCTGTAATTATAAAAGAATACATTAATCACCATTTTTGTCTCAATATAAAGTATGTGTATCCGTAAATGCTTTAAGATAATATAGGTCCATATTTATTTATGGTCTATGGACTTCATCTTTTATAAAAAGAAATTCTTCTTAAATTTGTATGCTGTTTTGTCCTCACAACAATTTTGTGATGCTGGTGGTGCAGCATTATTCAAGCAAGTGATAGAGCCAGAACAGAAATACTAACAAGTCTTCATCCTTGTCATCTAGTTACCAGGACAGTTAGGAAATTCAAATGAAATATTACATATAAAGTGCTTATCACAGTGCCCGAGACATAGTAAGCACTTAATAAATGCTATTACTACTACCACCACCACAACTACTACTGCTGCTGCTGCTGCTGCTACTACTACTGCTACTGCACAAAACAAGTTCAAAACTAGAAAGAATAGAATAAATGGTAAACTGTGGAATTAAAAATTTTTGGTAACAACTTGTAGTTTGGTCGCTAATAGAAGGCTTTTCTAAAGCACATGCAGTATGTTATTTATATTGTGATGATATCAGAAATTATTTCAAAACAATTTTAGGGGAATGGGTGAGGGTCTTTTCTATAAAAGCCATCAATCCTCAGCACACTTCTCTATGATAGAGACCACTACAGTGATAAGAAAATAGATACATGTGAAGATACCAAGGGTAGAAAAATAACCAAAAAGCACTCTGGAGGATTTAGAGCCAGAACTAGTGAGTAATTTGGTGTCCATCTGATACTCTAACCAAGGTGAACATCTTGAATTTTAAATAGGATTAAGTTGAAAAGGTAACCAATTTACTTAAAAATATTTTGATAAAAATGGACAGTTTAATGGTTCAAAGATGAACTATATGTGAAGCAACATGGTTGTTAGAAAGTTTGATGAATATATAAATTCAAATTAAAAGCAATATATGATGAATTTATTATAAAAAGTAATGTTTATATATAGAAAAAAAGAGTGGTTGTGTTTTCTTGTCTTCTGACAATTCCAAGCAAACCTTTTTTTTTGGTAGCAACGTGATGACTTATAATTTGTTATGTAAATTTACTGTCAAAAATATGTATGCTCTTTAATAATAATGTAATATTTTCAGTATTAAAATCTAACAACTCTGTTATTAATAATTCTGCAATACACATAACCTATAATAAGGAAAACAGAGTGAAATTTCCAGTGTTGGGATGTATAATATTAGTAATCATTGCCTTTGACTATAGCTTCTGACTGTCTCTTGTTTTTATGTGTTAAGCTTTCTGTTCACTAATTGGATGCAACAATATAATATGATAATTCTGGCTGTAGACAGTCATCATTCCCTTTGAGTGCCATAGATGAACTTAATTTGGATGGATCCAATCAGGAAGACCCTTAGGAAGCCAAGTGTTTCTGGGTCTGAGTTGGTATTTCAGGTCTGTGCTATGATTTGGATCTAAGGGTTCATGATGGACTTCCTTTTATAATAGGCCTAATATTCTCTTAAGCAGGCAACTACTTAAACAAATAACAGAATTAAATAAGACTGAGGACGCTGAGATGCGAACAGAATGAGTATGGCATCTCACAGCTCCATAATACTGTTAGAGAGCTGTTTCTTGCATTCCTGAGCATATAGAAAAAGACTGGAGGTTCCTCCTCACTGGGTCAATAACCTTATCGAATTTAATATCTGCTCAGAAACCTTTTCTATATAACAGGGAGGACAGTGTAGGAAGCATTTGCTGGCAATGCCATGAAGTAATATAACAAGAGCACTACTGAGAACATTTCTAAAAACATGCAATACAGGGGCTTCCCTGGTGGTGCAGTGGTTTAGGGGCCACATGCCAATGCAGGGGACAGGGGTTCTTGCCCCGGTCCGCGAGAATCCCACATGCCGCGGAGTGGCTGGGCATGTGAGCCGTGGCCGCTAGGTCTGCGTGTCCAGAGCCTGTGCTCCATGACAGGAGAGGCCACAACAGTGAGAGACCCGCGTACTGCAAAAAAACCCCAAAAAAACATGCAATAAAAATTGGGTTTTTTCTCATACAAGGATAGGTTATACTAGGTTAAATATAATCTTATTTTTTATTATTTTTATTTTTTACATCTGTATTGGAGTATAATTGCTTTAAAATGGTGTGTTAGCTTCTGCTTCATAACAAACTGAATCAGTTACACATATACATATATTCCCATATCATTTCCCTCTTGAGTCTCCCTCCCTCCCACCCTCCCTATCCCACGCCTCAAGGCGGTCACAAAGCAAGGAGCTGATCTCCCTGTGCTATGCGGCTGCTTCCCACTAGCTATCTACCTTACGTTTGGTAGTGTATATATGTCCATGCCTCTCTCTCGCTTTGTCACAGCTTACCCTTCCCGCTCCCCATATCCTCAACTCCATTCTCTAGTAAGTCTGTGTCTTTATTCCTGTCTTACCCCTAGGTTCTTCATGACATTTTTTTTTCTTAAATTCCATACATATCTGTTAGCATACGGTATTTGTCTTTCTCTTTCTGACTTACCTCACTCTGTATGACAGACTCTAGGTGCATCCACCTCATTACAAATAGCTCAATTTCATTTCCTTCTATGGCTGAGTAATATTCCATTGTATATATCTGCCACATCTTCTTTATCCATTCATCTGATGATGGGTAATTAGGTTGTTTCCATCTCCGAGCTATTGTAAATAGAGCTGCAATGAACATTTTGGTACATGACTCTTTTTGAATTATGGTTTTCTCAGGGTATATGCCCAGTAGTGGGATTGTTGGGTCATATGGTAGTTCTATTTGTAGTTTTTTAAGGAACCTCCATACTGTTCTCCATAGTGGCTGTACCAATTCACATTCCCACCAGCAGTGCAAGAGTGTTTCCTTTTCTCCACACTCTCTCCAGCATTTACGGTCTCTAGATATTTTGATGATGGCCATTCTGACTGGTGTGAAATGATATCTCATTGTAGTTTTGATTTGCATTTATCTAATGATTAATGTTGTTGAGCATTCTTTCATGTGTTTCTTGGCAGTCTGTATATCTTCTTTGGAGAAATGTCTATATAGGTCTTCTGCCCATTTTTGGATTGGGTTTTTTTTTTTTTATTGAGCTGCATGAGCTGCTTATAAATTTTGGAGATTAATCCTTTGTCAGTTGCTACATTTGCAAATATTTTCTCCCATTCTGAGGGTTGTCTTTTGGTCTTCTTTATGGTTTCATTTGCTGTGCAAAAGCTTTGAAGTTTCATTAGGTCCCATTTGTTTATTTTTGTTTTTATTTCCATTTCTCTAGGAGGTAGGTCAAAAAGGATCTTGCTGTGATTTATGTCATAGAGTGTTCTGCCTATATTTTCCTCTAAGAGATTTATAGTTTCTGGCCTTACATTTAGGTCTTTAATCCATTTTGAGCTTATTTTTCTGTATGGTGTTAGTGAGTGATCTAATCTCATACTTTTTACATGTACCTGTCCAGTTTTCCCAGCACCACTTATTGAAAAGGCTGTCCTTTCTCCACTGTATATTCCTGCTTCCTTTATCAAAGATAAGGTGACCATATGTGTCTGGGTTTATCTCTGGGCTTTCTATCCTGTTCCATTGATCTATCTTTCTGGTTTTGTGCCAGTACCATACTGTCTTGATTAATGTAGCTTTGTAGGGTAGTCTGAAGACAGGGAGCCTGATTCCTCCAGATCCACTTTTCGTTCTCAAGATTGCTTTGGTTATTCGGGGTATTTTCTGTTTCCATACAAGTTTTGAAATTTTTTGTTCTAGTTCTGTGAAAAATGCCAGTGGTAGTTTGATAGGGATTGCATTGAATCTGTAGATTACTTTGGATGGTAGAGTCATTTTCACAATGTTGATTCTTCCAATCCAAGAACACGGTATAGCTCTCCATCTATTTGTATCATCTTTAATTTCTTTCATCAGTGTCTTATAATTTTCTGCACACAGGTCTTTTGTCTCCTTAGGTAGGTTTATTCCTAGATATTTTATTCTTTTTGTTGCAATGGTAAATGGGAGTGTTTTCTTGATTTCACTTTCAGATTCATCATTAGTGTATAGGAATGCCAGAGATTTTTGTGCATGAATTTTGTATCCTGCTACTTTACCAAATTCATTGATTAGTTCTAGTAGTTTTCTGGTAGCATCTTTAGGATTCTCTATGTATAGTATCATGTCATCTGCAAACAGTGACAGCTTTACTTCTTCTTTTCCGATTTGGATTCCGTTTATTTCCTTTTCTTCTCTGATTGCTGTGGCTAAAACTTCCAAAACTATGTTGAATACAAGCGGGGAGCATGGGCAACTTTGTCTTGTTCCTGATCTTACTGGAAATGCTTTCAGTTTTTCACCATTGAGGGTGATGTTGGCTGTGGGTTTGTCATATATGGCCTTTATTATGTTGAGAAAAGTTCCCTCTAAGCCTTCATTTTGCAGGGTTTTTATCATAAATTGGTGTTGAATTTTGTCAAAAGCTCTCTGTATCTATTGAGATAATCATATGGTTGTTCTCCTTCAATTTGTTAATATGGTGTATCACTTTGATTGATTTGCGTATATTGAAGAATCCTTGCATTCCTGGAATGAACTCCACTTCATCATGGTGTGTGATCCTTTTAATGTGCTGTTGGATTCTGTTTGCTAGTAATTTGTTGAGGATTTTTGCATCTATGTTCATCAGTGACATTGGCCTGTAGTTTTCTTTCTTTGTGACATCCTTGTCTGGTTTTGGTATCAAGGTGAAGGTGCCCTCGTAGAATGAGTTTGGGAGTATTCCTCCCTCTGCTGTATTTTTGAAGAGTTTGAGAAGGATTGGTGTTAGCTCTTCTCTAAATGTTTGATAGAATTCGCCTGTGAAGCCATCTGGTCCTGGGCTTTTGTTTGTTGGAAGATTTTTAATCACAGTTTCAATTTCAGTGCTTGTGATTGGTCTGTTCATATCTTCTATTTCTTCCTGATACAGTCTTGTCAGGTTGTGCATTTCTAAGAATTTGTCCATTTTTTCCAGGTTTTCCATTTTATTGGCATAGAGTTGCTTGTAGTAATCTCTCATGATCTTTTGTATTTCTGCAGTGTCAGTTGTTACTTCTCCTTTTTCATTTCTAATTCTACTGATTTGAATCTTCTCCCTCTTTTCTTGATGAGTCTGGCTAGTGCTTTATCAATTTTGTTTATCTTCTCAGAGAACCAGCTTTTAGTTTTATTGATCTCTGCTATTGTTTCCTTCGTTTCTTTATCATTTATTTCTCATGTGATTTTTATGATTTCTTTCCTTCTGCTAACTTTTTTTTGTTGTTGTTCTTCTTTCCCTAATTGCTTTAGCTGCAAGGTTAGGATTTTTATTTGAGATGTTTCCTGTTTATTAAGGTAGGATTTTATTACTATAAACTTCCCTCTTAGAACTGCTTTTGCTGCATCCTTTTGGGTCGTCATGTCTCCATTATCATTTGTTTCTAGGTAATTTTTGATTTCTTCTTTGATTTCTTCAGTGATCACTTCGTTATTAAGTAGTGTATTGCATAACCTCCATGTGTTTGTAGTTTTTACAGACTTTTCCTGTAATTGATATCTAGTCTCATGGCATTATGGTCGGAAAAGATACTTGATACAATTTCAATTTTCTTAAATTTACCAAGGCTTGATTTGTGACCCAAGATATGATCTATCCTGGAGAATGTTCCATGAGCACTTGAGAAAAATGTGTATTCTGTTGTTTTTGTATGGAATGTCCTATAAATATCAATTAAGCCCATCTTGTTTAATGTATCATTTAAAGCTTGTGTTTCCTTATTTATTTTCATTTTGGGTGATCTGTCCATTGGTGAAATTGGGATGTTAAAGTCCCCTTGTATGAATGTGTTACTGTCGATTTCCCCTTTTATGGCTGTTAGTATTTGCCTTATGTATTGAGGTGCTCCTATGTTGTGTGCATAAATATTTACAATTGTTATATCTTCTTCTAGGATTGATCCATTGATCTTTATGTAGTATCCTACTTTGTCTCTTCTAATAGTGTTTATTTTAAAGTCTATTTTTTTATATGAAAATTGCTACTCCAGATTTCTTTTGGATTCCATTTGCATGGAATGTCTTCTTCCATCCCCTTTATTTCAGTCTGTATGTGTCTCTAGGTCTGAAGTTGGTGTCTTGCAGACAGCATATATATGGGTCTTGTTTTTGTATCCATTCAGCCAATCTGTGTCTTTTGGTGGGAGCATTTAGTCCATTTACATTTATGGTAATTATCGATTTGTATGTTCCTATTCTCATTTTCTAAATTGTTTTGGGTTCGTTATTGTAGGTCTTTTCCTTCTCTTGTGTTTCTTGCCTAGAGAATGTCCTTTAGCATTTGTTGTAAATCTTGTTTGGTGGTGCTGAGCTCTCTCAGCTTTTGTTTGTCTGTAAAGGTTTTAATTCCTCCATCAAATCTGAATGAGATCCTTGCTGCATAGAGTAATCCTGAATGCAGGTTTTTCTCCTTCATCACTTTAAATATGTCCTGCCAGTCACTTCTGGCTTGCAGAGTTTCTGCTGAAAGATCAGCTGTTAACCTTATGGGGATTCCCCTGTGTGTTATTTGTTGTTTTTCCCTTGCTGCTTTTAATATGTTTTCTTTGTATTTAATTTTTGACAGTCTGATTAATATGTGTCTTGGCATATTTCTCCTTGGATTTATCCCGTATGGGACTCTCTGTCCTTCCTGGAATTGATTAACTATTTCCTTTCCCATATTAGCGAAGTTTTCAACTATAATCTCTTCAAATATTTTCTCAGTCCCTTTCTTTTTCTTTTCTTCTTCTGGAATGCCTATAATTTGAATGTTGGTGCATTTAATATTGTCCCTGAGGTGTCTGAGGCTGTCCTCAGTTCTCTTCATTCTTTTTTCTTCTCTGCAGTAGTTATTTCCACTATTTTATCTTCCAGGTCACTTATCCATTCTTCTGCCTCAGTTATTCTACTATTGATCCCATCTAGAGTATTTTTAATTTATTTTATTTTGTTGTTCCTCGTTGCTTGTTTCATCTTTAGTTCTTCTAGGTCGCTGTTAAATGTTTCTTGCATTTTGTCTATTCTATTTCCAAGATTTTGGATCATCTTTACTAACATTATTCTGAATTATTTTTCAGGTAGACTGCCTATTTCCTCTTCATTTGTTAGGTCTGGTGGGTTTTTATCTTGCTCCTTCATCTGCAGTGTGTTTTTCTGTCTTCTCATTTTGCTTATCTTAGTGTGTTTGGCATCTCCTTTTCACAGGCTGCAGGTTCATATTTCCCTTTGATTTTGCTGTCTGTCCCCAGTGGCTAAGGTTGGTTCAGTGGGTTGTGTAAGCTTTCTGGTGGAGGGGACTAGTGCCTGTGTTCTGGTGGATTTGGCTGGGTCTTGTCTTTCTGGTGGGCAAGTCCACATCTGGTAGTGTGTTTTGGCATGTCTGTAGACTTATTATGATTTTAGGCAGCCTCTCTGCTAATGGGTGGGTTTGTGTTCCTGTCTTGCTAGTTATTTGGCACAGGGTGTCCAGCACTGTTGCTTGCTGGTCATTGAGTGAAGCTGGCTGCTGGTGTTGAGATGGAGATCTCTGGGAGACTTTTGCTATTTGATATTATGTGGAGCTGGGAGGTCTCTTGTGGAGCAGTGTCCTGAAGTTGGCTGTCCCACCTCAGAGACACAGCATTGACTCCTGGCTGCAGCACCAAGAGCCTTTCATCCATATGGCTCAGAATAAAAGGGAGAAAAACTAGAAAGAAAGAATTAGCAGAAGAAGAAAGTAAGAAAGAAAGAAAGAAAGAAAGAGAAGGGAGGGACGGAGGGAGGGTGGGAAAGAGGGAGGGAGGAAGGAAGGAAGGAGTGAAGGAAGGAAAAATATAAAGAAAGAAGGAAGATAAAGTAAAATAAAATATAGTAAAATAAAATAAAATAATTAAAATAAAAAATAATTATTAAGAAAAAAATTTAAGAAACAACAAAAGAGAAAAAAGCAGACGGATAGAACCCTTGGACAAATTGTGGAAGCAGTGCTATACAGACAAAATCTCACACAGAAGCATACACATGCTCACTCACAAAATGAGGAAAAGTGGAAAAAATAAATCTTGCTCTCAAAGTCCACCTCCTCAATTTGGTATGATTCGTTGTCTATTCATGTATTCCACTGATGCAGGGTACATCAAGTTGATTGTGGAGCTTTAATCTGCTGCTTCTGAGGCTGCTGGGAGATATTTCCCTTTCTCTTCTTTGTTCTCACAGCTCACAGGGGCTCAGCTTTGGATTTGGCCCCGCCTCTGCATGTGGGTCTCCGGAGGGCATCTGTTCTTCGCTCAGACAAGACGGGGTTAAAGGAGCAGCTGCTTTGGGAACTCTGGCTCACTCAGGCCAGGGGCAGGGATGGGTACGGTGTACGGGACGAGCCTGCAGCAGCAGAGGCCGGCGGGATGTTGCACCAGCCTGAGGCATACCGTGCATTCTCCTGGGGAAGTTGTCCCTGGATCCCGGGACCCTGGCAGTGGCAGGCTGCACAGGATGCCCGGAAGGGGGGTGTGGATAGTGACCTGTGCTCGCATACAGGCTTATTGGTGGTGGCGGCAGCAGCAGCCTTAGCATGTCATGCCCATCTCTGGGGTCCGCGCTTTTAGCCGCGGCTTGCGCCCATCTCTGGAGCTCCTTTAAGCAGTGCTCTTAATCCCCTCTCCTCATGCACCAGGAAACAAAGAGGGATGAAAAAGTCTTTTGCCTCTTTGGCAGGTCCAGACTTTTCCCCAGACTCCCTCTCGCCTAGACGTGGTGCACTATCCCCCTGCAGGCTGTGTTCATGCCGCCAGCACCAGTCCTCTCCCTGCGCTCTGACTGAAGCCCAAGCCTCAGCTCCCAACCCCGCCCACCCCAGTGGGTGAGCAGACAAGCCTCTAGGGCTGGTGAGTGCCAGTCAGCACCGATCCTCTGTGCGGGAATCTCTCCACTTTTCCCTCCGCACCCCTGTTGCTGTGCTCTACTTCGTGGCTCTGAAGCTTTCCCCTCCGCCACATGCAGTGACCACCCATGAAGGGACTTCCTAGTGTGTGGAAACCTTTCATCCTTCACAGCTCCCTTCCACTCGTGCAGGTCCCATCCCTATCCTTTTGTCTCTGTTTATTCTTTTCTCTTTTGCCCTACGCAGTTTCGTGGGGACTTTCTTGCCTTTTGGGAAGTCTGAGGTCTTTTGTCAGCATTCAGTAGGTGTTCTGTAGGAGCAATTCCACGTGTAGATATATTTCTGATGTATCTGTGGAGAGGAAGGCGATCTCCGTGTTTTACTCTTCCACCATCTTCCAAATATAATCTTATTTAGACTCTTGCAAGCAAGAAATCCATTGTTAAATATCTAGCCAGGGGTTAAGATGTAGCCCTGTCTCCAAACCTGGTTTTTCATCAGAATTAGTTGAGGTGGTTTGCAATAATACTTATTGCAAGGCCCTTTCTCCACCCAACATCAGATTCACAAAGTCTAAGCTAGGGGCTCGACATCACTCTCTGTTTTTAAACTCCTGAATGATTCAGAAACAGACATAGAGTTTCAAACCACAGATGAGTCTCTTACCATGTTATTATTAGTACTTTCCTGGGATGTGGAAAGTACTAATGTGAACTGAAAGATTCATCTTTCTTCATTATATATGTTACTTACTTGCTTGGGTGGGGGTCTAGGGCAATTAACTCCTTGGGTTAGAATTTTTGGTAGAAGAAATAAAGACTTTATAGCTCTCTATATAAGTAGTTTTCTTCAAATTCTCCCTCCTCCTTATCCTAAAAATAATGTGGTAAATTTGGCTTTGGGTTCTTCTCCCAGCTAAACCTAGTATGCTCAAGTTAGGACTCAGGTGAAAACCATGGTGAGAGGGACAGAGCTTTCCTAACTGCAAAATAAGAATCTCTCTTAATCCACTCGTCTATAAATAAAAGCAATAAAAAAAAACCCAGGAAAATTTTGTAAAAATAAATGCATTAAGAACTCTAGAAATTAACCAAAATCTTGCAAAAAAAAATCTAAGGAAAGTTTGTCCAATAATTAATTCTGAACATTGGTAAGAATAGTAGGGTTTGTGACATTTTAACTTGGCCTACTCCAATTGTTCTCTTCCCAGCTCTGTGGTATCCTTGAAGTTGAGAGACCTCACAATCCCATTAGTTGTGAAAATCATCAGCCCACCTTTGGAGCTAATAAAAAGTCCCATCCTCAGATAGTCATCACTATTTGACCTGTGTTGCAGCCCCTTGGAGAAGACCCATTCACAGGGCTTGTTATTTGAGTTGACTCAGAGCTATCTCAGTGGAAAGCTCTATCTCTAGTGTGTTTGTCAAAAAACTTTAGCAGTAATTGTGTATATGTTAGCTGTCTGAGTCTACAAGTAACAGTTGGGGCCAACAAGACGCTGGACAAAACCTTAAGAGGAAAAATGGGAAATGAAATGTATACAGGAAGCTTTGAAAACCTCCAAGAAATTCCTGAAAGTCTAAGGTGCACATTTGTAGGGGTATTCCAAGCCCCAGAAATACATAAACAATTATCTGTGCTGACTTTGAGACATTGTACAAGCAGCAAGTGAAGGCTAAGGCTGAGTTGTAAGCCTCCAGAGTGTTGAATGCTTGTGAACAAACACACATAAAGACTGTTGGCAAAGGGTGGGAGACATGTTGATTCCAGGCATGTAAGGAAATCTCTGTCCAGTATTCAGCTGTGCATTTGAGAATAAGGTGCATTATACACTTGCTGAGTGGATTGTTATATATAGATCCTGGTTGTTATGGACTGAATTATGTCTCTCTAAAATTCATATGTTGAAGCGCTAACCCCCAATGTGAGTATATTTGGAGACAGGGCCTTTTATTTGGAGAGTTAATTAAGGTTAAATAAAGTCATAAGGGTGAGGCCCTAATCTGATAGGACTGGTGTCTGTATAAGGAAATGAAGAGACAGCAGAGATCGCTTTCTTTTTCCATGCTCACAGAGAAAAGGCCATGTGAAGATACATCAAGAAGGTAGCCATCTGTAAGCTTGGAAGAGAGGCCTCACCAGACACCAATCCTGTTGGCACTTTGATCTTGGACTTTCAGCCTCCAAAACTGTAAGAAAATAAATTTCTGTTATTTAAGCCACCTAGCCTCTGATGTTTTGTTATGGTTGCTCAAACTGACTAATACACATCTGAAAACCACAAAATTCTTATAAGAAAACATAGGGGTAAAACATTCATGAGTCTTGGATTTAGCAGTGGAATCTTAGATATAACACTACATTAGTTTCATAGGACTACAATAACAGACTACCATAGACTGGGTGGCTTAAGAGACAGAAATTGATTCTCTTACAATTCTGAACACTATAAGTCTGAGACAAATGTGTCATCAGTATTGGTTTCTTCCACGGTTTCTCTCCTTGGCTTGTTGATAGCTGTCTTCTCCTTGTATTTTCACATGATTTTCCTCTGTATGTCTGCATCTTTGTATTTTCACATGGTTTCCTTCTGTATGGCTGCATCTGAATCTCTTCTTTAAAGGACATCACTCATATTGGATTAAAGCCCATCCTAATGACATTATTTTATAATAACCACTTTAAAGACTCTATCTCCAAACTTAGTCACATTCTGAGGTACTGGGGTTGGAATATCAACATAAGAATTTTAGAGGGAAAAAATTCAGCCTATAGCAGGCACCAAGATTGCACAACAAAAGAAAAAAAATAGATAAATTGGACATCATTGAAATTAAAAAGTTTGTTTTTTCAAGATTGCTTTGGCCATTGGGGTCTTTTGTGTTTCCATACAAATTAAAAAATGTCTTGTTCTAACTCTGTGAAAAATGCCATTGGTAGTTTGATAGGTATTGCACTGAATCTGTACATTGCTTTGGGTAGTATAGTCATTTTGACAATATTGATTCTTCCAATCCAAGAACATGGTATATCTCTCCATCTGTTTGTGTCATCTTTCATTTCTTTCATCAGCACCTTATAGTTTTCTGAGTACAAGAATCAGGCTCCCTGACTTTAGACTATACTACAAATCTACAGTAATCAAAACAGTATGATACTGGCACAAAAACAGAAATATAGATCAATGGAAAAGTATAGAAAGTCCAGAGATGAACCCATGCACCTATGGTCAACTAATCTATGACAAAGGAGGCAAAAATATACAATGGAGGAAAGACAGTGTTTTCAATAAGTAGTGCTGGGAAAACTGGACAGCTACAGGTAAAAGAATGAAATTAGAACATTCCCTAACACCATACACAAAAATAAACTCAAAATGGATTAAAGACTTAAATGTAAGGCTGAATACTATAAATCTCTTAGAGGAAAACACAGGCAGAACACTCTATGACATAAATCACAACAAGATCCTTTTTGATCCACCTCCTAGAGTAATGAAAATAAAAACAAAAATAAACAAATGGGACCTATTTAAACTTAAAAGCTTTTGCAGAGCAAAGGAAACCATAAATGAAATGAAAAGACAACCTACAAAATGGGAGGAAATATTTGCAAATGAAGAGACTGACAAGGGATTAAACTCCAAAATATACAAGTAGCTCATGCAGCTCAATATGAAAAAAAACAAACAACCTAGTCAAAAAAATGTGTGGAAGATCTAAATAGACATTTCTCCAAAGAAGACATACAGATGGCCAAAAACCACATGAAAAGATGGTCAACACTGCTAATTATTAGAGAAATGCAAATCAAAACTACAGTGAGGTATCACCTCACACCAGTTAGAATGGCCATCATTAAAAAACCTACAAACAATAAATGCCTGAGAGGGTGTGGAGAAAAGGGAACCCTCCTATGCTGTTGGTGGGAATGTAAAATGGTACAACCATTATGGAGAACAATATGGAGGTTCCCTAAAAAAGTAAATATTGAATTATCATTTGATCCAGCAATCCCACCCCTAGACATATATCTGGAGAAAACCATAATTCAAAAAGATACATGCACCCCAATGTTCATTACAGCACTATTTACAATAACCAAGACATGAAGCAACCTAAATGTCCAAAAACAGAGGAATGGATAAAGAAGATGTGGCACATACGTACAATGGAATATTACTCAGCTATGAAAAGAATTAAATAATGCCGTTTGGAGCAACATGGATATACCTAGAGATTGTCACACTGAGTGAAGTAAGTCAGACAGGGAAAGACAAATATGATATCACTTATATGTGGAATATAAAAATATGGTACAAATGAACTTATTTACAAAACAGAAATAGAGTCACAGATGTAGAAAACAAACTTATGGTTATGGTGGGGGGGAATTGCAATATTGGGATTGACATATACACACTACAAAATAGATAACTAATAAGGACCTACTGTATAGCACAGGGAGCTCTACTCAATGTTCTGTGGTGACCTAAATGGGAAAAGAATCTAAAAAAGTGTGTATATATGTATATGTATAACTGATTCACTTTGCTGTACACCTGAAACTAATACAATATTGTAATTCAAATATAGTCCCATAAAAATTAAAGTTAAAAGAAGGAAAAAAATAAAATCTTTTGTATGTCAAAGAACATTATCCAAAAAGTAAAAAGACTACTTACATAATGAGAGAAAATATTTGCAAATCATATATCTGATAATGGCTTAATATCCAGAATATATAAAGTACTCTTACAATTCAACAAGAAAAAGATGAAGAACCTAATTTAAAAATGGGCAATGGATCGGAATAGACAGTTCTTTAAAGAAGATACTAATACAAATGGCCAATAAGCACATGAATAAATCCTGAACATTAGTCATTAAAGAATGCAAATTAAAACCATAATGTGATGCCACTTCACACCCACTAGAATATCTATAATTTTTTTTTTTTTTACAAAACACATAAAATATGTGCTGGCAAGAATATGGGGAGATTGGAACCTGCTTATATTGTTGGTGGGAATATAAAATGGTTTAGCTGCTGTGGAAAGCACTTTGGTGATTCCTCAAAAATAAAATATAGAGTTACCTCATGACTCAGCCATTCCAATGCTAGGTATATACCTTCCAAAGTAAAAACATATATCTATAAAAATCTTATACATGGATATTCATAACAGCATTATTCATAATAGCCAAAAAGTGGAAACTAACCAAATATCTATAAATTGACAACTGGATAAGTAAGTTGTGGTAGTCATACAAAGGAGTATTATTCAGCCATAAAAAATAATGAAGTCCTGTTACATGTGAAAACATGGATGTACCTTGAAAACATGCCAAATGAAAGAAGACAGAAACAAAAGATCACATACTGTAGGATTTCCTTTATATGAAATCTCCAAAATAAGCAAATCTTATTATTTTTAATTTTAATATAACTTTAAAGGTTACTTTCCATTTACAGTTATTACAAAATATTGGCTATATTATGCATGTTGTACAATACTTCCTTGAGCCTATCTTACACCCAATAGTTTGTATCTCCCAGTCCCCCACCCCTACATTGCCCACCCCCCCCAAATAAGCAAATCTTTAAAGGCAGAGAGAAGATTAACAGTTGTCTAGGTTTGAGGTTGGGGTTGGGGAAATTTTGAGACTGACTGCTAATGGAGATGGGGTTTCTATATATTTAGCATAATTTAAATGTTCTAGGGACTTCCCTCATGGTCCAGTGTTTAGGAATCTGCCTTCTGACGCAGGGGACATGGGTTCAATCCATGGTCGTGGAACTAAGATCCCACATGCAGTGGGGCAACTAAGCCCGTGTGCTCTAGATCCGTGTGCCACAACTACTGAGCCTGCACACTCTGGAGCCTGCACGTCACAACAAAAGAGAAGCCCATGTGCCACAATGAGGAGCCAGCATGCCACAATGAAAGATCCCACATGCTGCAACAAAGATCCCATGTGCCACAACTAAGACCAGATGCAACTAACTAACTAACTAAATAAATAAATAATATGTTCTGAATTGTGGGAATGGTTGCAGAACTCTGTGACTATACTGAAACTACTAAAGTGAAAATTTTAAAATGGTTTATTTTATGATATGTGAATTATATCTCTAAAAAATTTAGAATAAAAGTTCATGTTATAAAAGACTCCCTCTGCTGGCTACCTGATTCATAGCATGAGACTACTCTGGTAGGAAAGGCCAAGTGAAAGCCCTTGGAACTACGTGCTCACAAAATAAATAAGGAACCAAAACAATACTATATTGCTGAGTTGTAGAGATTAGTATCATCATGAGAAACTTGTAAAATGCAAGGGATGGTGATTCCCATTCTACTCAATTATTTCAAATGTGTGGAAGATATATTGGCCTACTGCTACTGGACTCGTATAGAAACTAAATGCCTGACCATGGATGTCATATGACCTCAAGAATTGAGCTTTCTGTAATAAACTGGATGTCATTTTGATACACCAAACCATAAAATTGGGTGTGTTTAGTGGCATTCCATTATTAGCAAAATAAGGCATAAGTAAGGCTCAAGTAAGCTACGTGAGCAGGTGGCTCAAACTCCCAGTGTACCTACTCTTGTTTCATTGTCATATTTTCCTCCACACCTACAGCCTCATGGGGAGTTCTTTATGGACAATTAACAAAGGATGAAAGTATGAGTTGATATAAAGATGATTCTGCAGGATACATCAACAACTGCTGTAAGTTTATTACTATAATATGATATTCAAATGGTATATCCAATATAGTATCAGCCTCCAAAGAGGATGAGAAATTTTCATGGTAAGAAGGACTTTGAGTATTACGTCTGATTGTTTACTTTTATGAGAAAGAGACATGGAGAGAATGAAAAATCTATGCCATTTCATCAGCATCATTCAGTAGTTTGACTGGATGGCAGGGAGGCTTAGAAGACACAAGATAGGAGAACTGGTGAGAAGGAGTTTTGAGAAAAATGTATGATGTACGTGGATGGACCTCTTGGATTGAGCCCAAGGGTGAGAGTATTTGTGCTCCATTTGAATACTTCCCAAAGGGAAGCCACTGCAGAGTGGGGTGTCATTGATAAAGTGAACAATTTGTCTTGTTCTTCAGAGGTCTTTGACCGTCTTTCTCCATCTATCCTTGTGCTTGTTCAGTGGGCTTGTGTAGAACATGACAATAGCACAAAGGATTGAAGTTTTACTTGTGCTAAAATACATGGTTTAACCTTCATTAAGGCTGATGTAGATTCTGCCACTGATGAGTACTTTGTCAGCAGAAGGGGCCAATGTTGAGCCCTATTATGCACTATGGCCTGAGGCGATCATCCGTCCACATTGTGGTGAGTTTATTACTTTGAGGCTCTTCCACAGCAGAGAAGGCAGCAATTTTTTTCTCAGCGGAACAGACAGTTATGTTGGATGAAAATTTGCCTGCCCTGGCCATCAGGCTTCTGCTAACATTACTATCTACAGATTAATTAATACCTTATTCACCATCAGAGGATTCCATGAAAATTTGCTTCTGACCAAGGAATTCATTTCCAGGGAAACAATGATGTAATTCACTGATATTCTTGGGAATGAATGTTCTCACCATATATCCCATAACCCAGAAGCAGCATCTTGGACCTAGCCAGTTCCAGGCCTTAGACTGAATCAACATGTTTCTCTGTGTCTGTTTCTGTGCCCATCTTTCTTTGTCTTCCTATCTGTTTCCTTACCTCTTACCTCTTTCCTTATGTCTTACTTCCTTACCCCCACCTTTATCCCCTGTTTTCTGTCTGCCTTTTTCTATGCCTATCCCTTCTCTCATTCTCTTTTTGAGATGCATATTCCTCTGTCTTCTCACTAGAATTTGGAGTGATAGGAATCTGAAGGAAAGGACTGGGATATAGACCCAGAAGAATGAAAATGGCCAAGAAGCTGGTAGGGCTCAGCCAGATCTTAAGTTTGAAGGGTAAAAGTAGTTTATTTTTGGACAATATAAAAATAAACATGCAGTGATACCAACATCTAGCTATCTGGAGATTTGGAATCCCTATTCCTACCTAATTAGTATCTCAATCTATCTGAACTTATGAAGGCTACTGCTGCCAATTAGCACTGAAATTCAAATGACTTTTACTTCAACAATTTTATAACTGCATATGGATGACAATTACCCAAATAGCGCTTAAACCAGAATGGTAGAATTTCAGATTTAGAAAGCATCTTATTCGCCACTTGAATTTTTTTCTATTTTTTAAAATTAATTTTTATTGGATTATAGTTGCTACCACTTGCATTTTAACAAAAAGGAAACTAAAGTTCACAGAGGTTAAATGATTTGCCCAAGTATACATAGTTTGTTAGTGGCAGATCTCAGAATGGAATTCAGTTCTTCTGGTCATAAGTGCACCTCCCTTTTTGCTGTACTGCACTGCTTTGGGCCTAAACGTTAATTATCTTATACCATTTCCAATTTCTGTCTTGTGCACTGCCTTCAGATGCCTAAACTGCTGGTAACTATCTTCCTGACAAGTGCTATTGGAATAGAAAAACTATATGCAAACTAGTAGGAAATACGAGTGAGGTAACATGGACAACTCTAGTTAATTGTTTCTAGTTAAGTATGATAGTTGTAAGACCAAAGTTGAACCAAAGTTTATTAAGTTCAGTCTTTTATTTCCAGTTTTAAAATATCAGAGACTCAAGAGTTTTCAAAGCAGGTAGTAAATCCAACAATGCACGGCAGATTGCAGAAAGCCTGCACATCACAGAACAATTCTGACTGAGCATCTACACAGGATCCAAAAGCCAATTTGCACTCTTGTTTTCCCTGCCCAAATTGGACTTTGGACTCAAGTTATAGATCTATGCATGGTCTTACATGCAATAGAATACTGAACCACAAAGGCTAGATCAGACATCAAAGAAACATGGAATGATTTATCTTTGCTACTTATTCTTCCAGCTTTTCTTTTGCTTTCTGTTCAGAAGCTGTAGTATGGATAAATTACTTTTGTAGATAGGATGACAATATTAATTTTGCAATGGGCATATAACTCTCACTACTGAAAGCCAATGTGCTCTGGCTTCCCTCCAGGAAGTGAATGGAAGTAGTCCCTAGCAGAAGCAATTTATCTTCACAGAAAGCGTTGGGTAGCAGTGACAAGGTTCTAGTGTGATCTCTGCCTTCAGAGTTGTCATGGAAAGGCAACTTGGCACTCTGACCCTCAGTATCATCATGTGGAAAGTAAGAAGTGTGACTCCATAGGGGATGGAAACTCAAATGGCTACAGGGCCAGGCAGATAAACCTACATAATTGAAGCAGGCCTGGTGAGGACTGTGGCAGGCAGAGGGCTAGCCTGACCTAAATGGGCAGTTGCTCTGGAATTCCAGCTCATTACTGCCTTACGGAATGCAGGCTCATTATTGCTAGATACTTGGATTTTTTTTAAACCTGTAAATCCCAAGTTTAAAATGCAATTGCTGATTATTAATGTTAAGCCATGAGCTCAAATAAATTAACACTGGGCAAGTTAAACAACACATACATGGCTCATATTTGTCTGTGGGTTTACATTCACACCAGATTACATATTCAGTCATTTAGACCTTCAGATTCTGACATTCTAAAAATGTTTGATTACCCAAAGCCACATAAGTTACTTTGTGTGTGTGTGTGTGTGTGTGTGTGTGTGCATACATGCACATAGTGCTATAGTTCTTCAAAATGAAATAACCTTTAGCAGTGAGTCTGAATTAGAAGTAATTTTGTGTCAGTAATGCATCATTGTAGATCACTCACCAAGCACAAAGCACAAAGTCATGTAGTCTTTTCTGAAAAAAATTACCAGACTTTTTACATGAAGACAATTCAAGGCAGATGGTATATATACTATTATTTTATTTTATTTTTATTTGGCTGCATTGGGTCTTAGTTGTGGCACATGTGATCTTCATTGCAGCATGTGGGATATTTCATTGTGGCACACAGACTCTTCATTGTGCCGTGTGAGCTTCTCTTTAGTTGTGGCACGTGGGCTCTAGAGCACATGGGCTCAGTAGTTGCTGTGCATGGGCTTAGTTGCCCCATGGCATGTGGGATCTTAGTTCCCCGACCAGGGATCAAACCTGCATACCCTGCATTGGAAGGTGGATTCTTAACCACAGGACCACCAGGGAAGTCCCATATGAACTATTAAATAATAAACTTTTGGAATCAATTTCCTGATGAGCATGTACAGAACTATAAAATAGTCTGTGAATTCATACTAGCCCTCTTGCTCCCTGGCACAGAAATTAACAAACTCCATGTAAATTCCTTATTTGAGTTAAGAATTCTGAGAAAAAAATATTAACAGATGGAGACAAGCCAAATATCAAAGAAAAACAACTTCTTACTAAAAGATTGCAGTAACTACTTTACAAAAGCCCACCAAACCAAACATACTGCTGGTACTTTGACAATTTTGCCTCTTTTATCTATAAAATTCCTCTAAATTTTCCATGTTTGGAGACATAATCCCTCAAGTTGTTCTCCCTGTTGCAACAACATGAATAAATTATTTATTCTCTTGCATTTGAATCTCAGAAAATTTTTGAAAGCTTGAGAAGCAGAATTAAGAATTGCAACAGATTCAGTAAAGTTACAGGATACAAAATCAACATAGAAAAAATATTTGCCTTTTGATATACTAAAAATGAATCATCTGAAAAGGAAATCAAGAAAACCATTCTATTTACCATGACATCGAAATGAATAAAATACTTAGGAATAAACCAAGGAAAGGAGAGACTTGTACAACAAAAACTACAAAATGTTGCTGCAGAAAATTAAGAGACAAAAGTAAAGATATCCTGTGTTTATGAATTGAAAGACTATTGTGCAGATGTTATTACTACCCAAAGTGATCTACAGGTTCAATGCAATCCCAACAGTATTTTTTCAGATGTAAAAAATATATCCAGAACTCCATATATAATCTCAAGTTACCCCAAATAGCCAAAGAAATGTTGAAAATGAAGAACAAACTTGGAGGTCTCACACTTCTTAATTTCAAGCTTACTATAAAGCTAGAGTAATCAATACAGTGTGGTAGTGGCACAAAGATAAATGTATAGGCCAATGGAGTAGAATAGAGAGCTCAGAAGTAGACCATTGCATATATGGTCAAATGATTTTTGACTAGAGTACCAAGACCATTCAATGGGGTAAGGATAGTCTTTTCAATAGTCTTTGAAACACTGGATATCCACAAGCAAAACTGAAGTTGAACCCATACTTTACACTATACCCCAAAATTAACTCAAAATGGATAAAAGATTTAAGGGTAAAGCTAACGCTATAAAACTTTTGGATGAAAACATTGGGGAAAAGCTTCATAGCATTGCATTTGGTGATTATTTTTTGGTTATGACTCCAAAAGCGCAGGCAACAACAACCAAAAATGTAGATAAATTGGACTAAATTAAAACTAAAACTTCTGTGCATCAAAGGACACAATCAGCAGAATGAAAAGGTAACCCATGGAACGGGAGAAAATATTAGTAGATCAAATATCTAATAAGGGCTTAATATCCAGAATATATGAACTCCTATAACTCAACAATAAAACCCAAAGAACCCAATTAAATTATGGGTAAATATCTTGAATAGACATTTCTCCAAAGAGGATTTATAAATGGCCAATCAGCACATGAAAATGTGTGCAACATCACTAATAATTATGGAAATGCCCATCAAAACCACAATGAGAATCAACTTCACATTCATAAGGATGGCTACTATTAAAAAAAAAAACAGAAAATAACAAGTATTGACCAAGATGTGGAAAAATTGGGACTCTTGCTCTATAGCTAGAAATGTAAAATGGTGTATTTTCTATGGAAAATAGTATGGGGATTCTTCAAAAAATGAAATACCATATGATCCTGCAATTCTACTATAGAGTATATATCAAAAACAGGGCTTCCCTGGTGGTGCAGTGGTTGAGAGTCCGCCTGCTGATGCAGGGGACATGGGTTTGTGCCCCAGCCCGGGAAGATCCCACATGCCGCGGAGCAGCTAGTCCTGTGAGCCATGGCCGCTGAGCCTGCGTGTCTGGAGCCTGTACTCTGCAACGGGAGAGGCCACAACAGTGAGAGGCCTGTGTACCACAAAACAAAAACAAAAAAACAATTGAAATCCAGGTCTTGAAGATATATTTGTTCATAGTTGGCAGAGATATATGTTCATAGTAGCATTATTCACAATAGCCAAAAGGTAGAAGCAATCCAAGTATTCATCAATAGATGAATAAAGGAAGGAAATCCTACAATATGCAATAACATATATAGCCTTAAGAATATTATACTAAGTGAAATCAGCCAATCACAAAAACACATATGATTCCACAAATATAGAAGCTACTTATATGAGGTACCTTAGAATAGTCAAATTCATAGAGAGAGAGTAGAATGGTAGTTACCAGATACTGCAGGAAGAGGAAAGTGGGAGTTTTTGTTTAATTGTAGAGTTTCAGTTTTACAAGACAAAAAATCTTCTGGAGGTGGTGGTTATGATTGCATAACAATGTGAATGTACTTAATACCACTGAACTATACATTTCAAAATGGTTAAGTTGGTAAATTCTATTTTATGTATATTTCATTACAATTAAAAAAGGAAGACATAGGGGATACTTCACTGGTGTCTGTGTGATGTATCCATTTAGACTTTTGTCAATATTATACTGTACTTGAAGCCTTCTCTGAGTGAAGTTTTGTGGGAGGTTCATGGAGGATATTGACAATGCAGATTTTCTTTGTGCCAGAAAATACAAAACTGGGATTTGATTGAATATACAAATTGTCACTGCTACACAGCTTGGTGTCAGTGCTTTCTATAGATAGGCATGTTTTTGGAATGCTATGAAGGTTATCCAGATAGCCATTCAGAGCTGACAGGCTCTAAGACCTTCTCAAACAGGTATTTGATATGTAAGTAAAGCACAAAGTAAAGATCAAATAAAAATCTGGGAGATATTTCTGAAAAGCTTCGTAAATATGCTTTTTCTAATCAATAACATTACAAGAGCTGTTATTATATTAGGGAAAGTTATTATAGAAGTGGAACAAAATGGAAATCTGGCTCTTGAACTTTGTTGAATGGCTTTCAAAGTGAAGTGAAGGCATTTATTCCTCAAAGTTTTTACTTATTTTCCAAAGTTAAAAAAAAATCTTCCCTCAAATGGTTGTTTTGTCTTTTTTAAAATTTCAGTAAGTAACTTTCACTTCAGTTACTTCAATTTCATTACTTCAAAGCTTCTAACAGGAAGGTGCCATTTGGCCAGTGGAGGGGGATGTGGGAAGATGCGACATCTACTCAGCATGGTGGAGGGGATAAAACCACACCCCCAGAGACAATGAAATCTGTTATCAATCAAAATGAGAATGTATTCATGTGTCATTATCAACAGACAAAACAAGTTGTACCCGAAGAATGCCAACATGAGTTAATATGTCTTGAAATGAAAATTAAAGTTCAATTAGGGCACATAATCTGATAATTGAAAAAGTAACCATGTGATACAAAAAGTTAATTACTTATACAAGTTATAACATAGCATTTGAATAGTAAGGTATATCTATAAGCTTATGTAAACAATACTTCTTTTGTCTTTGGATCATTTTACTTCACCTCTGAAACACATTCTGGACCAGTTTCTTCAATAAGTGGTGCTGGGAAAACTGGACAGCTACATGTAAAAAATTAAATTAGAATATTCTGTAACATAATATACAAAAATAAACTCAAAATGGATTAAAGACCTAAATGTAAGACTGGGAACCCATAAAAGTCCTAGCAAAAAAACAGGCAGAACACTATTTGACATATTTTGTAGCAATATTTTTCTGGCTCTGTCTCCTTAAGCAAAGGAAATAAAAGCAAAAATAAACAAATGGGACATAATTAAACTTAAAAGCTTTTGCATAGCAAAGGAAACCACTGACAATACAAAAAGACAACTTACAGAATGGGAGAAAATATTTACAAATGATTTGTCCCATAAGGGGTTAGTATCCAAATTATATAAACAGTGCATACAGCTCAAAATAAAAAAACCAAACAACCCAACTAAAAAATGTGCAGAAGACCTGAACAGGCACTTTTCCAAAGAAGACATACAGATGGCATAAACGCACATGAAAAGATGCTCATCAGAGAAATGAAAATCAGCACCACAATGAGATATCATCTCACACCTGTCAGAATAACTATCATCAAAATGACCACAAATAACGAATGTTGAGCATGTGGAGAAAAGGGAACCTTCGTACACTCTTGATGGGAATGTAAGTTGGTGCATCCACTATGAAAAATAATGTGGAGGTTCCTTAAAAAAATGAAAAATAGAGCTACCACATGATCCTGCAATACCACTCCTGAGCATATATCTGGAGGAAACTATAATTGGAAAATATACATGCACCCCAATGTTCATTGCAGCACTATATACAATGGCCAATATATGGAAGCAACCTAAATGTCCATTGACAGATAAATGGATAAAGAAGACATGGTGTGTGTGTGTGTGTCTGTGTGTATGTGCGTGTGTATGTACACACACACACACACACACACACACACACACTATGGAATATTACTCAGCCATAAAAAAGAATGAAATA
The DNA here is from genome assembly GCF_937001465.1 of Orcinus orca. Lineage (NCBI taxonomy): Eukaryota > Metazoa > Chordata > Mammalia > Artiodactyla > Delphinidae > Orcinus > Orcinus orca. Next base: position 77,658,758 of record NC_064580.1, read on the forward strand.
ATGCCATCTAGGTGGATGGACCTAGAGATTATCGTATTAAGGGAAGTTAAGACAGACAAAGACAAATATCATATGATGATTGCTTATATGTGGAATCTAAAAAAATGATACAAATGAACTTGTATACAAAGCAGAAATAGACATAGAAAACAAACTTATGGTTACCAAAGATGTTAGGTGGGGGAGAGATGAATTAGGTGTTTGGGGTTAACATATACACACTACTATATATAGAATAGATAACTAACAAGGACCTACTGTATAGCACAGGAAACTATATTCAATATTCTGTAATAACCTATAAGGGAAAAGAATATATATATATATGTATAAATTAACCACTTTGCTGTACACTTGAAACTAACACAACACTGTAAATCAACTATACTAATAAAAAATAAATAAAGACAATCTCACTCAGAATCAACTAGTCCCAGGAGTATATTAGGGTCTGAATTTACTTACTCTCTGAGTACTTTTCTTAGTAAATAATGGATTCTGCTTTACAATCATTTTCAATTTTCCTATTATTTCAAAGCCAGGAGGAGTGTTCTCTGAATGTCTTCCTAAAAGAAAATGGTAAATGTGCTCTTGCCTCAATAGATACATATTTAACATTCCCAAAGCTTTGATTTTATATAAAGTTTTACAACTTGAATTCCTCATCTTTACATTTGGGGAGACTGCCTTTCTATGAAAGAGTATCTAAAAGCTACATTTTAAAGTTATAAAACAGAGCCAGAGCTTTGTTATTTATAAAAAACTATAAAATTTTTTAACGTTTATTGGAGTATAATTGCTTCACAATGTTGTTAGTTTCTGCTGTATAACAAAGTGAATCAGCTATACATATACATATATCCCCATATACCCTCCCTCTTGCGTCTCCCTCCCACCCTCCCTATCCCACCTCTCTAGGTGGTCACAAAGCACCCAGCTGATCTCCCTGTGTAATACAGCTGCTTCCCACTACCAATCTATTTTACATCTGGTAGTGTATATATGTCAATGCTACTCTCTCACTTTGTCCCAGCTTTTCCTTCCCCCTCCCGGTGTCCTCAAGTCCATTCTCTACATCTGCATCTTTAATTTCCATTTACAGTTATTACAAAATATTGGCTATATTCCCTGTTTTGTACAATACATCCTTGAGCCTATCTCACACCCAATATTTTGTACCTCCCACTCCCCCACTCCTATATTGCCCCTTCCACCCCCAATGGTAACCACTAATTTGTTCTCCATATCTGAGTCTTCTTTTTTGTTATATTCACTAGTTTGTTGTATTTTTAAGATTCTACATATAAGTGATAACATACAGTATTTTTCTCTTGCTGTCTGACTTATTTCACTTAGCATAATGCCCTCCAGAGCCATGCATGTTGCTACAAATGGCAAAATTTCATTCTTTTTAATGGCCAAGTAGTATTCCATTAAATATCGATACCACATCATCTTTATCCAATCATCTGTTGATGGATACTTAGGTTGTTTCCATATCTTGGCAATTGTAAATAATGGTTTCATGAACATTGGGGTGTATATATCTTTTTTTTTTTTTTTTTCCGTACGTGGGCCTCTCACTGTTGTGGCCTCTCCTGTTGTGGAGCACAGGCTCCGGATGCACAGGCTCAGCGGCCATGGCTCACGGCCCTAGCTGCTTCGCGGCATGTGGGATCTTCCTGGACCGGGGCACGAACCCATGTCCCCTGCATCGGCAGGCAGACTCTCAACCACTGTGCCACCAGGGAAGCCCTGCATATATCTTTTTGAATTAGTGTTTTTGTTTTTGATGTATATCCAGCAGTGGAATTTCTGGGTCATACGGTAGTTCTTTTTGTAGTTTTTTGAAAAACCCCCATACTGTTTTCCACACTGGCTGGACCAATTAAAATTCCCACCAACAGTGTACAAGGGTTCCCTTTTCTCCACATCCTTGTCAACATTTATACCTTTTGTTTGTTTGTTTTGACTATAATCATTCTGACAAGTGTGAGGTGATATTTCATTGTGGTTTTGATTTGCTTTTCCCTGATAAGTGATGTTGAGCATCTTTTTATGTGCTTCTTGGCCATCTTCATTTTCTCTTTGGAAAAATGTCTATTCAGTTTTTCTAATAATTTCTTATCTTATTGTTTTTGTTTTTGTTTTTTTTTCCCAGTACGCGGGCCTCTCACTGTTGTGGCCTCTCCTGTTGCAGAACTCAGGCTCCAGACACACAGGCTCAGCAGCCATGGCTCATGGGCCCAGCTGCTCCACACCATGTGGGATCTTCCCGGACTGGGGCACAAACCTGTGTCCCCTGCATCGGCAGGCGGACTCTCAACCACTGTGCCACCAGGGAAGCCTGGGTTGTTTGTTTTTCTTGATGTTGAGTTGTATTTTGGAGATTAATACATCATTGGTCACATAATTTGCAAATATTTTCTCCCATTCAGTAGGTTGTCTTTTTGTTTTGTTGATGATTTCCTTTCCCTTGCAAAAGTTTTTAAGTTTAATTAGGTCTCGTTTTTTTTTTTAATTTTTGCTTTTATTTCATTTACTTTAGGAGACAGATCCAAAATATATTGTTGCAACTTTGTCAGAGTGTTCTGTCTATGTTTTCATCTAGGAATTTTATAGTATCCAGTCTTACATTTAGATCTTTAATCCATTTTGAGTTTATTTTTGTGTATGGTGTTAGGGAATGTTCTAATTTCATTCTTTTACATGTAGCTGTCCAGTTTTCCCAGCACTACTTATTGAAGAGACTCTCTTTTCTCTATTGTATATTCTTGCCTCCTTTATCATAGATTAATTGACCATAAGTATGTGTGTTTTTTTTCTGGGCTCTCTCTCCTGTTCCATTGATCTATATTTCTGTTTTTGTGCCAGTACCATACTGTTTTGATTACTGAAGCTTTGTAGTATAGTTTAAAGTCAGGGAGCATGACTCCTCCAGCTCTGTCCTTTTTTCTCAAGATCAATGCTCTTCTAGTTTGCCTTTTTATTTAGAAATCTCACAAGAAATGAAAATAGAATATTTAAAATATTCTACTGACACTTGTTACAGATCTCCATTCATTTGTCTGCATATCAGAAAAAAACTGTTCTGGAATATCTATTGTTTCAATCATATTTCTACATCTTTAAGAAGCTTGTGTTAATTTAACATATATAACTCTTATTTAGCTACACAAAATCAAACACTTCTATTATCCTTGTAGTCATTCTGACAGTCGCTAAAATTTATATGAATATTAGCTAAAATTTGAATAAATACTGTAGAAGTGTTTTTTAACATATAATATTTGTTTTGTTTTCACCTTTCCTTCTGGTTTTTCCCTCCTCTTGAATATATGCTAAAATTGCTAGGGTTGTAGTGTAGCTGAGTAAGCTTTACCAGGGCCAATTCATACAGTATGCCACTGTTAGATGGAGCTTCTCGAGACAGCATATTCATTGTCATATCAATAATTTGTTCAGTAACATTCATTGGTCCACATTACATGTGGCAAATTCGAAACTCATAAATTTAATGTACAAATCCATGAATAATCTTGTTCAAACTGACCTTAGCAACCTTATAAACTAATATAATTGTCTCCTCTCTACCTACCATCCTAATTTCAGGTTAAAGCTTTCTATTTTGACTAGAAGGGAAGCAGTGATGTGATTTCTGCTGTGTATAATTATAAGTAAAACTAAATAAAAAACACAAATCAGAAAATTTTAAGGCAAAGAATAAGCAGTTTCTATAAAATTACAACTAATAATGTGGTTGAGTTTTTACTATGTTCCAGTTACTGATCTGAGCAAGTTACAGGTGTTATCTCATTTAATAATAGGTACCATTATTATTTCCATTTTATTTTTTTATTGTTTTAAATTTATTTATTTATTTATTTATGGCTGTGTTGGGTCTTCGTTGCTGCGCATTAACTTTCTCTAGTTGCGGGGAGCGGGGGCTATTCTTCATGGCAGTGCACTGGCTTCTCCTTGCTGTGGCTTCTTTTGTTGTGGAGCACAAGCTCTAGGCATGTGGGCTTCAGTAGTTGTGGCACATGGGCTCAGCAGTTGTGACTCGAGGGCTCTAGAGCACAGGCTTGGTAGTTGTGGCACATGGGCTTAGTCGCTCCATGGCATGTGGGATCTTCCCAGACCTGGGATCAAACTCATGTCCCCTGCATTGGCAGGCAGATTCTTAACCACTGTGCCACCAGGGAAGTCCCATATCTGCATTTTAAATTGAGATAACCGAGGCCCAGATATATAAAATGATTTGCCCAAGGTTATACAATTATGTAAGGACTATCACTGGGTTCATCTGAACTGAAAAAATTACTGTATACTGCCACAAAGTAACTCTAAAATGATCAACATATTAGCATTTATGAGTACCATTCCTTATCGTATATAATACCTACCCCCTCCTCTAAAGCTGATAAAATATTATAAACAACAAACGCAGATGTACAAAGTCTCTGAGTTATATTAGTGAATTTACATACATAGGATATTCCATTGGTGGCTGTGACCTGAGAAAATGTTGAGTATTTTCATTATATGCAGGTAGGTAGAAAAATGATGGGCTTAGGGGAAATCAGAAAATCCTAGGTTCAAATCCTGACTAGACCATCTATTAACTGTTTTACTTTGGGCAAATAATATACTGTTTTTGAGCCTCACCCTCCTAAGTTTGTCAAATAACAATAAAACTTTCATTGCATTATTTTTGTGAGAATTAAATGATATAACATATGTGAAGTGCTATGCACAATTAATATAACATAGTATATAATCAATAAATTATAACAAAATAACTTACACTAACAATGCCTTGGTGTATTCTATGAACATGGAAAGTCAGTCAAATAGCAATAGAAGTTCTAAATGAGTTTACTCTCATCACTGACCAGCATGGTATTTATATATACTGCATCTTCTACGACACATATTTCCATGGCCTTAATTATAGTCTCTTACTTTATTAATCCAAAATTCATAGTTCTTAACACAAACTTTCTCATTTAAAAAAAAATTAAGGAGACACACATGGCTGCAATCAGAAAGTTTCATGATTAATTTGTCAGGTATTTATGGACACAGGCAAGGTGAATGGTGTTCAACTCAGCTCTAAAATTTTATGAAGTCTAAATCTTGAATTGTGTTTCCTTCCACAAGCCAGCAGAATTCACTCCTGTAACTAGAATTGAGATAACACCTTGGGCAATGAGAAACTTGGCAAGTCTTATTAGCTGGTCTCCTTCAATAGTCAAGTTTAGGATATTTTTTATTTTTTTTTATTATTCTTTTATTTTTTTAATATTTTTGCAGTACGCATGCCTCTCACTGTTGTGGCCTCTCCCGTTCCGGAGCACAGGCTCTGGACACGCAGGCTCAGCGGCCATGGCTCATGGGCCCAGCCGCTCCGTGGCATGTGGGATCTTCCCGGACTGGGGCACGAACCCGTGTCCCCTGCATCGGCAGGCAGACTCTCAACCACTGCGCCACCAGGGAAGCCCCAGGATATCTTTTAACAGTGTGCGTCATTCCTTTAGCCTAGCCATTTGTTTGAGGGTTCTGGGAAATAATTATGACAGCTTGGGAAAATATCTGTCAACAAATTGCTTAAGTGCAACTGAAATAAATGTAGATCTGTCAAAAAAATGATAGCACCATTAGAGTGGCATTATCAATATGGTGATGTAGGTCATTCACAACTTCAGTCTCCCCATAGAAAAGACACCACTGTGAAAATCCCAGAACCTAGACGTGAGGCTGTGGAAGCCTCCTGGATCACAGAGACTGATAAATACTGCATTAGAAGGAAAGAGGAGAGTCTACATTGTATTGGCCTTCTACAGGCCTGCACATCACCCCTCCAAGAGGGGCCCCTGGAGCTACAGTTCCCCCAGTAGAAAAAAAAAAGAGGGTCAGAAGTGGACACAAGGCTCCCTCAGTATTGTAGAATGCTTCCCAGGAAGCCCACTCAGGTCTTACCTCATGGTCAATATCGGGGGAATCTGCAGGGCTTGGCCACTCAAGATCAGACAGAGAAGGGGATGGACTTATATAAAATGGTGCTAAGCACTTGGCAGACCACATTCCTCCTTGCAGTACCAGAGAGATCCAATCCAGTGGATCTGCCCATCAACAGAGATGAATCAGTAACCCAGCCTTTCCAGAGAGATTGGTTGGCATTTCTGCCTGATATGGATCACCAACCAATGAGCTGTAACACCTGTGTAGCCCATATTACAGCCCTGCCCATGCAGGGAAGCAGATTCAAAGCCCCATCCAACTATTTCATATAGGCTTTAGTCCTGTCTGACCAGGAAGCCTGGTTAGAAAATTCAGGCAGTTGTGGAGCCCATCCTACAGCCATATTTGGTCAAGAAACCAAGCCAGCATCATTACCCAACTGTTAAATATAGCCTCTGGCCCTGAATACCAGGGAGCCTGAAGAGTGAACCTGGGTTGCCTTGTAACCCAACCTTCAGTAGAATCCAGTTGTAAAGCTCATCCTATAGCCTCACCCCATAACAGAACTCAGTCTATGGCCTTGCCTATTGCTGAAAACAGCCTATGTCCTCACCCAGGCAGGGGATTGGGCAGGGATCACCCAGTGATCTTGCCCAATCATGGAGTATAGTCCCTAGCCCCACCCATCTGCAGGATTCAGCTGGAGTTCCCTCCCAACCAGAGAGCCTGGCTAGTGATCTTGCAGAGCAGAGCCAGCAGCTTATCTTATCACAAATCCCAGCCTGCAGCCCTGCCCCACATTGTGACATAGTCTGTAAGCCCACCTGACTTCAGAGCATAGCCTGAGAACTTTCCAACTGTGAAGCCCTAGCTGTAGCTCCACCTCAAAAGGGATTGCAGCCAGGAGCACCATCCAGTCAGGGAGCATAGCCTGAAACTCCACCTGATGAGTAGTGATTGCAGAGTCCAACCTGTAGCCCTGTCCAATTGTGGAGTCCAGCCTGTGGCCCACCTGGCAAGGGAAGATAGCTAGCAAGTTTGCCTGACCAAAGGTGATTGCAGAGTTCAACTACTGGCCCCACATGACCATGGAACACAGCTAGCAGCTCTGCACAATCAGGGAGCCTGGTAAGCAGTCCCACTTGAATGCAGAGCCCAGCCAACAAGCCCATCCAATCACAAAGCCCACCCAGGAGCACAGCCTCTGAGCTCAGAATATGTGAAGAATTCTCACACAACTAGAGACCTCGATAACAAACTCCGCCTATCAATGCTACCAGCTGACCCATCCAGTATCCAAACTGAGCTGAGTGATGAAGGTCTTTCCTCACAAAAGTGAACCTGTAAGTCTGGAAGAGGAAATCATTTACTCAAATATACAGATACTGACTGCAAGTTTGGGGGTACTGGAGCAGTTCGCTTTGTGGCCTAAGATATCTTAGGGCTGGTGCTGGCCTGCTGCTGGGTGGGGTCAGGTGCTGGGGCACCTGGCTATGTGGTTTGGAGGTTCCTGGTGGTGGCCTCCGGGGCTCATGGGTGGGATCAGGTCCTGGCACAGCTGGCTGTGGGGTCTTGGTGATTCTGGGGCTGGCACTAGCCTGCTGTTGGATGGACCCATATCCTGCATCAGCTGGCTCTGTGTCTCAGTGGTTCATGGGGCTGGTCCTGATCTGCCAATGTGTTGTATCTGATTCTGAAGCAGCTGGCTGTGGGACCTGTGGGAATCCAGGGCTAGTTTCTGCCCACTGGTGGGCAGAGCAGGGACCCCACATGAATGGCTGCTTGGCCTGAGGGAACCTGGTACTGTGCCTTCCAGTGGTGGGCAGGGTCTATTAAGTCTAGAGGGAGGACTGTGAAATGGCGCTTGCCAGCACCAGTGTCCTCATGGTAGAACAAGCTCCCTAAAATGGCTTCATCCAGTGTCTATGTCCCTATGGGGAGTCCCAGTGGCTTCCTGCCTTTCCTAGAGGCTTCTCCAAGATCAGCAAGTGGATATGACCCAGGCTCCTCAAATTATTGCCTCTGTGCTGTGTCTTGGTGCTCTTGAGAGTTTGTGTGTGCTCTTTAAGAGTGGAGTCTGTGTTTCTATGGTCCTCCAACTCTCTCATACACAAGCCCCTTTGGCCTTTGAAGCCTGATGTTCTGGAGGCTCACCTTCTCGGTACAGGACTTCAGTCTGAGGAGCCCAATGTGGCTCGGACCCCTCACACATTCGGGAGAAACTCTATAATTGTGATTATCTTCCCATTTGTGGGTCACCTACCTGGGGGTGTGGGTCTTGACTATACCCTATCTCTGCCCCTCCTACCTATCTCATTTTGGTTCCTTCTTTATATCTTTAGTTGTGGAAAATATTTTCTGCTAGTCTTCAGGTCATTCTCATTGATAATTGCTCTGTAAATATTTGTAATTTTGATGTGCCCATAGGAGGAGATGTAATTCCGACTCTGGCATTTTGGCCCCTCTTTCAGTGTTTCTTTTTGGAATAACAAAAATGTTTAAAGTTATACTGTGGTGATGGAAGTTAAAGTCTGAATATACTAAAAACCAGTTAATTGTACACTGAATAGATGAGTTGAATGGGGAGTGAATTATATTTCAGTAAAGTTATTAAAATATATACCATTTACAAACGAAATTCTAATGTACCTAAGAATAAAGCTAACAAAAACTGGCAATCCATGTATTGTAATCACTGACTTAGAACTTTGCTTACTGCAAAGAGAGTTGAAATACAAGTTAGAGCATTTTGAGGAGTTTTGAAAAGGGGCAGAGCACAGTATGTAAGTTTTTCTCCTAGAATAATCCTGCAAAGTCAATACAAGACACGAGTTCTTGGTCACTTTACATAAATAAGAAAGTGTCTTTTGCATATATTCCAAGAGTCTTGGTGGATTACACATTCTTTTATATTGCTATAAATATTGGACTTCACTATGAGCTACTAGATCAGAGAGATTTAAGCTGAGCCCACAGAGAAGCTTCAAGAGTTTTATGAACCTCCCAAAATAATATGCAAAAAATTGGATATACATGCACATGTGTATTTTTCTAGAGAGATTTTTTACCTCTCCTGTTCCCTTTTTTATTTTTTAAATTATAGTTGATGTACAATATTATATGTACTTGCATGTAATATAATGACTCATAGTTTTAAAAGGTTATACTCCATTTATAGTTATTAAAAATAGTGGCCATATTTCTCCTCTGATTTTTAATAAAGTATACAACTTGGGTATTTAAAAACCACTTATCTAATTAATACTCTCAGTTGGATCTAATACTGTGGTTCTCAAACCTAATGGCTCACCAAAATTATCTGGGTAATTAAGAAAAACTTATACAATCCCAGTATCTACCACCTATAAATAGTGACAGAAATCTGAAGTGGACTCCGGGGATCTCTATATTTTGGGATAACTTCACTCTAGAATCACTGCAGCATGCATCTATTGAGCTTCTAATATTTGCCAGGGAATATTTTAAGGGCTATAGATATATAATAAAACTTATCTTCTTACTTGATGAAGTTCATATTCAAATGGGAATAAGAACATTTATTATATAATAGTATAATAATAGAGCCATATGCAGGGTTTCACAGGATCAGAGAGAAGAGACAGCCTTAGATTATCTTTCTTTTTATTGAGTTAACATTGGTTTATAACATTATGTATGTTTCATGTGTACAACATTATATTTTGACTTCTGTATATACTACAGTATGCTCACTACTAAAAGTTTAGTTTCCATCCATCACTATACATACAGTTGACTTCCTTTACCCATTTCACCTCCTCCCTCCTTCAATTCCCAACCCCTCTGGTAACCACTATACTGTTTTCTGTATCTAGGAGTTCTGTTTGTTCACTTTTTAAAAATTCCACATATGAGTGAAATCATATGGTATTTGTCTTTCTTTGTCTGACTTAGTTCATGTAGCATAATACCTTCAAGGTCCATCCGTGTTGTCTTGACTGGGGACAGGAGTGGGGAAATTGGGTGAGTGGGAATGGGGAGGAGAAATGGGGGTTATAGGAACTGGTGTTCATTAATTGCATACATACTCTTTTGGCCAGAACCTGAATTCATTGCCCCATTGAATTTCATGGGAGGCTGGAAAATGTAGTCTATGTGCCTAGGAGGAATGGGATATGAGTTTCCTGAATAGGTAGCTAGTCTCTGCTATGGCATACTGTCTAGTATACAGCTGGCTATTCATATCTTCATTAAATAGAACAATTTCAGTGCTTATTATATGCAGACATTGTTCTGGGTACTAATGGTACAATTGGGAGCAAGACATATATAAATCCCTGCCTCTATGTGTCTAAAGTTCACGAAAGTAATCTGGGCAGATTATTTCTATTTAGGAGGGGTCAATAAATGACAGAACTGTGTTAAGCATGTAAGGGATTAAAATCTATTAAAGAATACATTTTAAAAGAATGTAATTATGACTCCTCTACAAATATAAAATGTTGAAGATTTTATTTAAATTAGTAATTAATGAGAGAACCAGTAAGCCAGGTAGGGAATGGTAGCAGTCCTTAGTAGAAGCAATATATCCTCACAGAAAGCTTTGGGTAGCAGTGACAAAGCCCTAGTGTGATTTCTGCCTTTGGAATTGTCATGGAAAGGCAACTTGGCCCTCTGATCCTCAGTATCATCATGTGGAAATTAGGAAGTGTGACTCCATAGAGGAAGCAAACTCAAATGGCTACAGGTCCAGGCAGATAAAACGACATAATTGAAGCAGGCTGGGTGAGGACTGTGGCAGGCAGAGTGCTAGCCTGACTTAAATGGGCAGTTGCTCTGGAATTCCAGCTCATTACTGCTTTAGGGAATGTAGACTCATTATTGCTAGATACTTGGATTTTTTTTTTTAAACCTGGAAATCCCGAGTTTAAAATATTAGTAATTAGTAATCAATGAGAGAACCAGTAAGCCAGGTACCAGGCCAGCTTTCCTAGAGAGCTCTGTAGGCTTTGATTCCATAATTGAAGTCAATCTTAGTTCCTTAAAAGTAGACTGTCATACCTGATAAAATGAGCATCATCCTCATATAGGGCATCCTTAGTAAGTTCTTGGTTACATACTTTATTTCTCTAAATATATCCTAGTAAAAAGGAATATAGCATCTGACTGAATCTATACAAATAAGTATATTGCCATGAAAAAGTTTAGAGAATTAATAAGAGTATCTGAATTCTGGGCAGTCAGTAAAAATCAGATATCATTGAAAAATGTTTCTTTTCAGTTTGAAAGAGCAGAGTCTACTAAATTTTTAGGCACTCTAGATAGTTCAACAAAAAAGAAGGCACTTCTTACATATCATGGGTATAGAAGAGAGGATAGTAAACTGTATCCCATGGGTCAAATCATGCATGTAGCGTGCTTTTGTAAGGCCCCTGAGATAAGAATTGTTTTTACATATTTAAATGGTTGATAAAAAGAAAGAAAATAAACATATGTCACAGAGAGTGTATATAGCCAAAAAGCCTAAATAATTTATTTAATACCTGGCCCTTTAGAAAGAAAGTTTTTGAACCCTGATATAGAACATTAAAATAACATTAAGTATATTCCAAATAAATAATCATAGTAAGACTTTTTTTATTAGTTCATTCAATCTCATGTAACTATAAAAAGTGCCAAATTGTTTTCCAGAATGGCTGTACTATTTTACATCCCCACCAAGAAAGCTTTTTTGTATTCTCACCATCAAGGTGGGTTCTGCCATGTTGAGCGATCTAGCCCCAGAAGTCTCTTTGTTCCTCCAGGACAGAGAATCCCATAAAACTTTTAGAAAAAAATGTAAGCAAAAACCTTCAGGATCTAGAGGTAAGCAAAAAGTTTGTAGATTTGACACAGCACAATCCATAAAAGGAAAAGAAATTATAAATTGCTCACTATCAAAATGTAAAAAAACAACAAAAAGTTTGTTTTGTGAAAAGACCATGTGAGGAAGGTGAAAAGACAAATTATAGACTAGGAGGAAATATTTGCAAATCACATATTTGACAAAGGACTAGTACCTAGGGTACATAAAGAGTACAAAATTCAACAGTAAAAGCAACAAGCAATCCAATTAGAAAATGAGCAATAAATATATCACCAGTATGCAGATGGCAAATATGCACGTTAAAAGATGTTCAACATCATTAGCCATTATGGGAATGTAAATTAATACCACCTGAACTATCTCTAAACACTACCATACTGGTTAAAATAAAAATAGTGACAACACCAAATGCCGGAAACAACCTAAAATCTTTCAAAGATAAATGGTGGGACTTCCCTTGTTGTCCAGTGGGTAAGACTCCATGCTCCCAATGCAGGGGGCCCGGATTTGATCCCTGGTTAGGGAACTAGATCGCACATGAATGCCGCAGCTAAGAGTTCACATGCCGCAACTAAGAGTCTGCATGTCGCAACTAAGAAGTCCACATGTGCAACTAGGAAGCCTGCATGCCACAAACAAGAAGTCTGCATGCAGCAACTAAGATCCCGCATGCCGCAACTGGCACCTGGCACAGCCAAAGTAAATAAATAAATAGATAAATAAATAAATAAATAAATAAATAAATAAATATTTTTTTTAAAAAAAGGTAAGTGGTTAACCAAACTGTGGTACATCAATACCATGAAATACTACTAAACAATAAAATGGAACAAACTACTGATACACACAAAACCCCAGATGAATCTCCAGGAAATTACGCTGAGTACAAAAATCCAATCCCCAAAGATTGCATACTGTATGATCCAATTTATATAATATACTTTAAATGACAAATTATAGAAATGGAGAAATTAGTAGTTGTCAGGGTTTAGAAATGGGCCTTGAGGGATGGAAAAGAGGTGAGTGTGGTTATAAGTCAACAGAAGGGATCCTAGTGGTGATAGAACTCTTCCATATCTTGATCATGGTTGTGGGTACATAAAAATACATATATGATAAAATTGTATAGAACTGAATGCATTCACACACACACACACAAACGTACAGTAAAACTGGTGAAATCTGAATAAGGCCAAAGGATTTAGTCAATATCAGTTTCTTGGTTGTGGTATCAGCCTATAGTTTTGGAAGATTTTACCATTGATTGGAACTGCATAAAGTGGGACGAACACAGGGTCTCTGTATTGTTGTGTACAACTGCATGTGAATCTACAATTGTCTCCATATAAAATGTTTAATAAAAAAGTAAATATAGAGGTAATATAATTGAAAAGAATCTTAGCTCTTTTACCAATTACAGAAAATTATTCTGTTGGACACAGAATCTTTGCTAACTTTTCAGATTATGCAGATAGTAGAGGATAACCTTTCATACAGTAGGCAAAGTTGTTAATGGGTAGTCAAGGAAACATTCATTAAAATTGAGCAAAATTTGTTAACACTTTAATTCATTCCACAGTTTCTTTTCAGACTCAGCTATGATGAACTAAGGCAAATAACATTCATTTACAAACTTTGTTCTTTCTTATGATCTTTATATCCAGAAAAAAGTGACAATTTGCTATAGAATAGAGTTGCTTCTCTCAGGGTGTCATGAGGTCAAAACAATTTTCAAATACTAAGATGTTATTTATCTTAACATGCAGTGTGCTCATCATAACTATCTTCAAATGAAGCAATAAAAAATAATTTTTACTTTTTGAATACAGGAAATATCAATAGTTATAATCCACAATAAAAACAAAATCTTTGTGTTTTCTGTATATTTGCAGAGTCTAGACTTTCACATGCTGTGTTCTCTCCAGACTGACTTCTTCTTCCAGACAAGATGGAATAACAGGGTTGAAATTTACTCTCTCATCTAAATAACAACAATTAAAAAATAGACAAAATAAATGAAACATGTTTTAAGACAGCAATCTTTGAGAGACAGGAAACAAATGAAGTGAGCCTTAAAACATCCCCAGCTTATTGCCTTGAGAGTGTTTCTAGGCTGCAGCACAGTGACAAGAAACCCAGGTGAAGCCCAGCAGACTCACAGTTAAGGAGATGGACCAGAGAGTGCAGGCAGACCAATGTAGCTAGGGTTTGTAGGACAGAATACAAGAAGAGAGAGAATTTCACCATGAGAACTCTAAACATCCAGAAGATCTCCACAATTACACAGCAGAGTACTGATCAGTACATGTGTGTGAGTAAGCTACCTGAGGCCAACAGAAAAGCATCAAATTGGTTGAGAGGGAAAGGTAGTCTGTGCTCCAACAAAAGGAATAATGCAGGTTCCCATCAGCCAGACTGGAAAGTCTCACAGGGTATTGAAAAGAGTTTTCAGAAGTGTCTTGCCTGGATTCAGAGCTCAAGATGGTAGAGTAGAAGGATGTGAGCTCACCCCCTTCTTACAAAAACACCAAAATCACAACTAACTGCTGAACAACTGTCAAAAAATAAATGCTGGAATCTACCAAAAAAGATACCCTACATCTAAAGACAAAGAAGAAGCCACAATGAGATGGTAGGAAGGGTGCAATTACCATAAAATCAAATCCCATACCTGCTAGGTGGGTGACCCACAAGCTGGAAAACAATTATACCACAGAAATCCCACAGGAGTGAAAGTTTTGAGCCCCATGTCAGGCTTCCCAGACTCGGGGTCTGGCCAAAGGAGGAGGAGTCCCCAGAGAATCTGGCTTTAAAGGTGAGTAGGGTTTCACTGAAGGACTTACAAAGGACTGGGAGAAACAGAAACTCCACACTTAGAAGGTGCACACAAAGTCTCATGCACACCAGGACATGGGGGAAAAAAAGCAGTGACTCTATAAGAGATCAAGCCAGACTTTCCTGCTAGTATTGGTGGGTCTCCTGTAGAGGCAAGGGGGCAGCTGTGGATCACTGTGGGAGCAAAGACTCTGGCAGCAGCAGTTCTGGGAAGTACTCATTGACATGAGCCCTCCCAAGGCCACAAACTGCCCCACCAAACAGTCTGTAGGCTCCAGTGCTGGGTTGCCTCAGGCCAAACAACCAAAAGGGCGGGAACACAGCCCCACCTATCAACAGACAAGTGGATTAAAGATTTACTGAGCATAGCCCTGCCCACCAGAGGGACAAGATCCAGCTCCACCAGTCCCTCTCATCAGGAAGCTTGCACAAGCCTCTTAGATAGCCTCATCCACCAGAGGGCAGATGGCAGAAGCAAGAAGAACTACAATCCTGCAGCCTGTGGAATGAAAAACACAATCACAGAAAGTCAGACAAAATGAAATGGCAGAAGAATATGTTCCAGATGAAGGAACAAAATAAAACCCCAGAAAAACAACTAAGAGAAGTGGAGATAGGAAACCTTCCAGAAAAATAATTCAGAATAATGATAGTAAAGGTGATCAAGGATCTTGGTAAAAGAATGGAGGCAAGGATCAAGAAGATGTAGGAAATGTTTAACAAAGACCTAGAATAACTAAAGAACAAACAAACAGAGATGAACAAGACCATAACTGAAATGAAAAACACACTAGAAGGAATCAATAGCAGAATAACTGAGTCAGAAGAACGGATAAGTGACCTGGAAGACAGAATGGTAGAATATAATGCCATGGGCAGAATAAAGAAAAAAGAATGAAAAAAATGAAGATGGTATAAGAGACCTCTGGGACAACATTAAGTGCACCAACATTCACATTATAGGGGTCCCAGAAGGAGAAGGTAGAGAGAAAGGACCTGAGAAAATATTTGAAGAGATAATAGCTGAAAACTTCCCTAACACAGGACAGGAAACAGTAACCCAAGTCCAGGAAGTGCAGCTAGTCCCAGGCAGGATAAACCGAAGGAGGAACATGCCAAGACACAAAGGAATAAAATTGACAAAAATTAAAGACAAAGAAAAAAATATTAAAAGCAACAAGGGAAAAATGACAAATAACATACAAGGAAACTCCCGTAAGTTTATCTGCTGATTTCTCAGCAGAGACTTTGTGGGCCCTAATGGAGAGGCAAGATATATTTAAAGTGATGAAAGGGAAGAACCTAAAACCAAGAATACTCTAACCAGCAAGGCGCTCATTCAGATTTGATGTAGAAATCAAAAGCTTCACAGACGAGCAAAAGCTAAGGGAATTCACCACCACCAGACCAGCTTTGCAACAAATGCTAAAGAAACTTCTCTAGGCAGGAAAGAGACCAGCAACTTAAAACAACCTTGTACATATATAGACTGCTATATCAAAATCCCATGGGAATGGCAAACTCAAAAGCTACAATAGATACACACACAAAAAAGAAAAAAAGTTACCCAACCACAACACTAAAAATGGTCATTAAAGCACAAGTCAAGAGAAAAAAAGAGGTTGGGAAGAAAAAGACCTACAAAAAGAAACCCAAAACAATTAATAAAATGGCCAAAGAAACATACATATTGATAATTACCTTAAATATAAATGGATTAAATGCTCCAATCAAAAGACACAGACTGGCTGAATGGACACAAAAACAGGAGCTGTAAAAATGCTGTCTACAAGAGACCCACTTCAGTTCTAGGGACACATACAGACTGAAAATGAGAGGATGGAAAAAGATATTCCACACAGATGGAAATCAAAAGAAAGCTGGAGTAGCAATACTCATATCAGACAAAATAGACTTTAAAATAAAGACTGTTATAAGAGACAATGAAGAACACTACATAATGATCAAGAGATCCATCCAAGAAGAAGATATAGCAATATTAAATATATATGCACCCAAAATAGGAGCACTTCACTATATAAGGCAAATACTAACAGCCATAAAAGGAGAAATTGACTATAACACAATAATAGTGGGGACTTTAACACCTCACTTTCATCAATGGACAGATCATCCAGACAGAAAATCATTAAGAAAACACAGGCATTAAATGACACATTATACCACATGCACTTAACTGATATTTATAGAGCATTCCATCCAAAAGCAGCAGAATACACATTCTCCTCATGTGCACATGTAACATTCTCCAGGAATGACCACATGCTGGGCCACATAGAGAGCCTCAATAAATTTAAGAAAACTGAAATAATATAAAGCATATTTTCTGATAAGAACACTATGAGATTAGAAATAAACTATAAGAAAAGAACCCTAAAAAACACAAAAACTTGGAGGATAAACAGCATGCTACTAAACAACCAATGGATCACTGAAGAACTCAAAGAGGAAATTAAACAAAAACCTAGAGACAAATGAAAAGGAAAGCACAATGATCCAAAACCTATGGGATGCAGCAAAAGCAGTTCTAAGAGGAAAGTTTATAGCAAAATAATCTTACCTCTGGAAACAAGAAAAATCTCAATTACACAACCTAAACCTACACCTAAAGCAACTAGAGAAAGAAGAACAAAACCTAAAGTTAGTGTAAGGAAAGAAATCATACAGATCAGAGCAGAAATATATGAAACAGAAAAAGAAAACAATAGCAAAGATCAATGAAACTAAAAGTTTGTTCTTTGAGAAGATAAAGAAAATTGATAAGCCTTTAGCCAGACACATCAAGAAAAAAAGGGAGAGAACTCAAATCAATAAAATTAGAATAGAAAAAGGGGAAGTTACAACTGACACCACAGGAATACAAAGGATCATAAGAGACTATGACAAGCAACCGTATGCCAATAAAATGGGCAATCTGGAAGAAATGGACAAATTCTTAGGTAAAATTTCCCAAGACTGAACCAGGAAGAAATAGAAAATATGAACAGACCAATCACAAGTAATGAAATTGAAACTGTGATTTAAAAAACTCACAACAAACAAAAGTTCAGGGCCAGATGGCTTCACAGGCGATTTCTATACAACATTTAGAGAAGAGCTAACACCTATCCTTCTGAAACATCTCCAAAAAATTGTAAAGGAAAGAAAACTCCAAAACTCATTCTATTAGGCCACCATCACTCTGATGCCAAAACCAGACAAAGATACCACATAAAAGAAAACTACATATCAATATCACTGACGAACCTAGACCTCAAAATCCTCAACAAAATACTAGCAATCCAAATCCAACAATACAGTAAAAGGATCATACAGCCTGACCAAGTGGGATTTATCTCAGGGATGCAAGGATTCTTCAATATATGAAAATCAATCGGTGTGATACACCACATCAACAAATTGAAGAATAAAACCATATGTTCAGACTCAGAGCTCTTCTGGGAAGGACGACACATTCCTCTGCTCTCTTGGTCTGAGCCGTGTGGATAAAAGGCTCATCATGCTGCAGCCAGGAGTCAGTGCTGTGCCTATGAGGTGGGATAGCCAACTTTAGGACACTGGTCCACAAGAAAACTCCCAGCTCCATATAATATCAAATGGCAAAAATCTCTGAGATCTCCATCTCAACACGAGCACCCAGCTTCACTCAACGACCAGCAAGCTACAGTGCTGAACACCCTATGCAAAACAACTAGCAAGACAGGAACACAACCACACCCATTAGCAGAGAGGCTGCCTAAAATCATAATAAGTCCACAGACACCCCAAAACACACCACCAGACATGAACCTGCCAACCAGAAAGACAAGATCCAGCCTCATCCACCAGAACACAGGCACTAGTCCCCTCCACCAGGAAACCTATACAACCCACTGAACCAACCTTAGCCCCTGGGGACAGACACCAAAAACAACCAGAACTACGAACCTGCAGCCTGCAAAAAGGAGAGCCCAAACACAGTAAGATAAGCAAAATGAGAAGATAGAAAAACACAGCAGATGAAGGAGCAAGATAAAAACCCATCAGACCTAACAAATGAAGAGGAAATAGGCAGTCTACCTGAAAAAAGAGTTCAGAATAATGATAGTAAAGCAAAATCTTGGAAATAGAATAGACAAAATGCAAGAAACATTTAACAAGGACCTAGAAGAACTAAAGATGAAACAAGCAATGATGAACAACTCAATAAATTAAATTAA
The DNA here is from genome assembly GCF_937001465.1 of Orcinus orca. Classification (NCBI taxonomy): domain Eukaryota; kingdom Metazoa; phylum Chordata; class Mammalia; order Artiodactyla; family Delphinidae; genus Orcinus; species Orcinus orca. The sequence continues at coordinate 77,677,622 of NC_064580.1, forward strand.
AAATACTCTAGATGGGATCAGTTGCAGAATAACTGAGGCAGAAGAACGGATAAGTGACCTGGAAGATAAAATAGTGGAAATAACTACTGCAGAGCAGAATAAAGAAAAAACAATGAAAAGAACTGAGGACAGTCTCAGAGACATCTGGGACAAAATTAAACACACCAACATTCAAATTATAGGGGTTCCAGAAGAAGAACAGAAATAGAAAGGGACTAAGAAAATATTTGAAGAGATTATAGTTGAAAACTTCCCTAATATGCAAAAGGAAATAGTTAATCAATACCAGGAAAGACAGAGAGTGCCATACAGGATAAATCCAAGGAGAAATACAGAAAGGCACATATTAATCAAATTGTCAAAAATTGAATACAAAGAAAATATATTAAAAGCAGCAAGGGAAAACAACAAATAACACACAGGGAAATCCCCATAAGGTTAACAGCTGATCTTTCAGCAGAAACTCTGCAAGCCAGAAGGGACTGGCAGGACATATTTAAAGTGATGAAGGAGGATAACCTGCAACCAAGATTACTCTACCCAGCAAGGATCTCATTCAGATTTTATGAATAAATTAAAACCTTTACAGACAATCAAAAACTGAGAGAGTTCAGCACTACCAAACCAGCTTTACCACAAATGCTAAAGGAAATTCTCTAGACAAGAAACACAAGAGAAGGAAAAGACCTACAAAAGCAAACCCAAAACAATTAAGAAAATGGGAATAGGAACATACATATTGATAATTACCTTATATGTAAATGGACTAAATGCTCCCACGAAAAGACACAGATTGGCTGAATGGATACAAAAACAAGACCCATATATATGCTGTCTACAAGAGACCCACTTCGGACCTAGAGAAACATACAGACTGAAAGTAAGGGGATGGAAAAAGATATTCCATGCAAATGGAAACCAAAAGAAAGCTGGAGTAGCAATTCTCATATCAGACAAAATAGACTTTAAAATAAAGACTATTAGAATAGACAAAGAAGGACACTACATGTTGATCAAGGAATCAATCCAAGAAGAAGATACAACAATTGTAAATATTTATGCACCCAACATAGGAGCACCTCAATACATAAGGCAAATACTAACAGCCATAAAAGGGGAAATTGACAGTAACACATTCATAGTAGGGGACTTTAACACCCCACTTTCACCAATGGACAGATCATCCAAAATGAGAATAAATAAGAATACACAAGCTTTAAATGATACATTAAAAAAATGGACTTAATTGATATTTATAGGACATTCCATCCAAAAACAACAGAATATACATTTTTTCTTAAGTGCTCATGGAACATTCTCTGGGATAGATCATATTTGGGTCACAAATCAAGTCTTGGTAAATTTAAGAAAACATACTCCATGATCAAGTGGGATTTATTCCAGGAATGCAAGTATTTTTCAGTGTACGCAAATCAATCAACGTGATACACCATATTAACAAATTGAGGAAAAAAAGCATATGATCATCTCAATAGATGCAGAGAAAACTTTTGACCAAATTCAGCACCCATTTATGATAAAAACCCTGCAGAAAGTAGGCATAGACGGACCTTTCCTCAACATAATAAAGGCCATATATGACAAACCCACAGCCAACATCACCCTCAATGGTGAAAAATTTAAAGCATTTCACTAAGATCAGTAACAAAACAAGGTTGCCCACACTCACCACTTTTATTCAACATAGTTTTGGAAGTTTTAGCCACAGCAATCAGAGAAGAAAAGGAAATAAAAGGAATCCAAATTGGAAAAGAAGAAGTAAAGTTGTCACTGTTTGCAGATGACATGATAGTATACATAGAGAATCCTCAAGATGCTACCAGAAAACTGCTAGAGCTGATCAATGAATTTGGTAAAGTAGCAGGATACAAAATTAACGAAGAGAAATCTCTGGCATTCCTAAACACTAGTGATGAAAAATCTGAATGTGAAATCAAGAAAACACTCCCATTTACCACTGCAACCAAAAGAATAAAATATCTAGGAATAAACCTACCTAAGGAGACAAAAGACCTGTATGCAGAAAATTATAAGACACTGATGAAAGAAATTAAGGATGATCCAAATAGATGGAGAGGTATACCATATTCTTGGATTGGAAGAATCAACATTGTGGAAGTGACTGTACTATACAAAGCAATCTACAGATTCAGTGCAAACCCTATCAAACTACCACTGGCATTTTTCACAGAACTAGAACAAAAAATGTCACAATTTGTATGGAAACACAAAAGACCGTGTATAGCCAAAGCAATCATGAGAACAAAAAACGGAGCTGGAGGAATCAGGCTCCCTGACTTCAGACTATACAACAAACTACAGTAATCAAGGCAGTATGGTACTGGCACAAAAACAGAAAGATAGATCAATGGAACAGGATAGAAAGCCCAAAGATAAACCCACGCACATATGGACAACTTATCTTTGATCAAGGAGGCAGGAATGTGCAGTGGAATAATGACAGCCTCTTCAATATGTGGTGCTGGGAAAACTGGACAGGTACATGCAAAAGTATGAGATTAGATCACTCCCTAACACCATACACAAAAATAAGCTCAAAATGGATTAAAGACCTAAATGTAAGGCCAGAAACTATCAAATTCTTAGAGGAAAACATAGGCAGAACACTCTATGACATAAATCACAGCAAGATCCTTTTTGACCCACCTCCTAGAGAAATGGAAATAAAAAGAAAAATAAACAAATGGGACCTAATGAAACTTCAAAGCTTTTGCACAGCAAAGGAAACCATAAACAAGACCAAAAGACAACCCTCAGAATGGGAGAAAATATTTGCAAATGAAGCAACTGACAAATGATTAATCTCCAAAATTTATAAGCTGCTCATGCAGCTCAATAAGAGAAAAACAAAAAACCCAATCCAAAAATGGGCAGAAGACCTAAATAGACATTTCTCCAAAGAAGATATACAGACTGCCAACAAACACATGAAAGAATCCTCAACATCATTAATCATTAGAGAAATGCAAATCAAAACTACAATGAGATATCATCTCACACCATTCAGAATGGCCATCACGAAAAAAATCTAGAAACTATAAATCCTGGAGAGGGTATGGAGAAATGGGAGGACTCTTGCACTGCTGGTGTGAATGTCAATTGGTACAACCACTATGGAGAACAGTATGGAGGTTCCTTAAAAAACTACAAATAGAACTACCATATGACCCAGCAATCCCACTACTGGGCATACACCCTGAGAAAACTATAATTCAAAAAGAGTCATGTACCAAAATGTTCATTGCATCTCTATTTACAATAGCCCGAAGATGGAAACAACTTAAGTGTCCATCATTGAATGAATGGGTAAAGAAGATGTGGCACATATATACAATGGAATATTACTCAGCCATAAAAAGAAACGAAATTGAGCTATTTTTTAATTAGGTGGATAGTCCTAGAGTCTGGCATACAGAGTGAAGTAAGTCAGAAAGAGACAGACAAATACCGTATGCTAACACGTACATATGGAATTTAAGAAAAAATAATGTCACGAAGAACAAAGGTGTAAGACAGGAATAAAGACACAGACCTACTTGAGAATGGGCTTGTGGATATGGGGAGCGTGAAGGGTAAGCTGTGACAAAGCGAGAGAGAGGCATGGACATATATACACTACCAAACATAAAATAGATAGCTAGTGGGAAGCAGCTGCATAGCACAGGGAGATCAGCTCCATGCTTTGTGACCACCTAGAGGGGTGGTATAGGGAGGGTGGGAGGGAGGGAGATGCAAGAGGGAAGAGATATGGGAACATATGTATATGTATAACTCATTCACTTTGTTATAAAGCAGAAACTAACACACCATTGTAAAGCCATTATACTCCAATAAAGGTAAAAAAAAAAACATATGTTCTTCTCGCTAGATGCAGAAAAAGCCTTTGATAAAACTCAACATGCATTTATAATAAAAATACTCTCCAGAAAGTGGGCATAGAGGGAACATACCTCAACATAATACAGGCCATATATAACAGACCTAGAGCTAATGTCATACTCAAGAATGAAAAGCTGAAAACATTTCTTCTAAGATCAGGAACAAGACAAGGATGTTGACTCTTACCACTTTTATTCAACATAGTTTTGGAATTGCTAGCTATGGCAGTCAGAGAAGAAAAAGAAATAAAACGAATCCAAATTGAAAAAGAAGTTAAACTGTCACTGCTGATGACATGATACTATACATAGAAAATCCGAAAGACATTTCTAGTAAACTACTCGAGCACATCAATGAATCTGGTGAAGTTGCAGGATACAAAATAAATACAGAGAAATTTCTTGTATTTCTATACACTAACAACACAAGATCAGGAAGAGAAATTAAAAAACAATCCCATTCACCATTACATCAAAAAGAATAAAATAACAAGGAATAAACCTCCCAAAGGAGGCAAGAGACCTGTACTCCGAAAACAATAAGATGCTGATGAAAGAAATCAAAGATGAAACAAACAGATAGAAAGATATGCCATGTTCTTGGATTGGAAGAATCAATACTGTCAAAATGACTATGCTACCCAAGGCAATCTACAGATTCAATTCAATCCCTATTACATTACCAATGGCATTTTTCATAGAACTAGAACAAAAAATCTTAAAATTTGTATGGAGACACAAAAGAGTCCAGATAGCAAAAGCAATCTTGAGAAAGAAAAACGGACTCCTTGACTTCAGACTATACTACAAAGCTACAGTCATCAAAATAGTATGGTACTGGCACAAAAATAGAAATATAGATTGATTGAACAGGATAGAAAGCTCAGAAATAAACCTCACACCTTTGGTCAATTAATCTATGACACAGTAGGCAAGACTATACAATGGAGGAAAGATATTCTCTTCAATAAATGGTGCTGGGATAACTGGACAGCTACATGTAAAAAAATTTAATTAGAAAATTCTTCAACATCATACACAAAAATAAATTCAAAATGTCTGAAAGACATATCTGTGAGACTGAACACTATAAAACAGAGGAAAACATAGGCAGAACACTCTCGGACATAAATTGCAGCATGTCTTTTTTATCCATCTCCAAGAGTAATAGAAATTAAAATAAAAATAAACAAATGGGACCTAATTAAAATCAAAAGCTTTTGCACAGCAAAGGAAACCAAAAACGAAGAGACAACCCACAGAATGGGAGAAAATATTTGCAAATGGTGTGACCGACAAGGGATTAGTCTCCAAAATTACAAACAGCTCATGTGATTTTACCATCAAATAAACAACCTAATGAAAAAATGGGCAGAAGACCTAAATAGACATTTCTCCAAAGAAGACACACAGATGGCCAAGAGGCACATGAAAAGATGTTCAACATTACTAATTATTAGATAAATGCAAATCAATACTATAATGAGATATTACCTCACAGCCGTCAGTATGGCTATCATCAAAAAATCCACAAACAATAAATGCTGGCGAGGGTGTGGAGAGAAGGCAACCCTTCTACACTCTTTGTGGGAATGTAAATTGGTATGGCCACTGTGGAAAATAGTATGGAGGTCCCTTAAAAAAGTAAAAATAGAGCTCCCATATGATCCTGCAATCCCACACCTGGGCAGATACCTGGAGAAAAACATGATCCAAAAGGATACATGCACTCCAGTGTTCATTGCAGAGCTGTTTCCAATAGCTACATGGAAGCCACCTAAATGTCCATTGACAGAGGAATGGATAAAGAAGATGTGATACATATATATAATGGAATATTACTCAGCCATTAAAAAGAATGAAATAATGCCATTTGCAGCAACATGGATGGACCTAGAGACTGTCATACTGAATGAAGTAAGTCAGAGAGAGAAAGACAAATATCATATGATATTGCTTATATGTGGAATCTTAAAAACATGATACAAATGAACTTATTTACAAAAGAGAAACAGACTTACAGACTTAGAGAACGAACTTATGGTCCCCAAGGGGGAAGGATGGGTAGGAGGGATATTTAGGGAGTTTGGGATTGACATGTACACACTACTATATTTAAAATGGATAACCAACAAGGATCTACTCTATAACACAGGGAGCTCTTCTCAGTGTTATGTAACAACTTAAACCCACCAAGGGGGGAAGGGACAGCTGAGTTCCTGCCCCAGGCTGGTAGGACTTGCTCCCTTTCCTGACCTCAAGGCACTCTTCTGAATCTGAGAAGGAAGCAGTTGGGGGTACAGTGTCCATGAGCTGGGGTGCATGCTACAGACATCTTCCATCCCCTGGCCCCTCCCTGAGGTTGTGTTCAGAACAGAGCTGAGAGACTAGAGAAAGGAAACTCACCCTCAGGTTAATGCCCATGCTGGGAAAGCTCTGGCCGACTCTTCGTGGGACCGGCATCTCCATCTTCATTTTACAACCAGCTCTTCAATGCTCAAGGAGAGCTCCCCATTCTGCCTGACTGCTGTGGCCCCCACCTGTTGCCCTTTCTCTGACCTCTGCACACCCGCAAGCAGCCTGAACTTTCAGAGACCTGCAGTCACCTCTTTTAAAGAGCCTACCTTGGGGGCTTCCCTGGTGGCGCAGTGGTTGGGAGTCCGCCTGCCGATGCAGGGGACACGGGTTCGTGCCCTGGTCCGGGAGGATCCCACATGCCGCGGAGCGGCTGGGCCTGTGAGCCATGGCCGCTGAGCCTGCGCGTCCGGAGCCTGTGCTCCGCAACGGGTGAGGCCACGGCAGAGAGAGGCCCGCGTACCGCAAAAAAAAAAAAAAAAAAAAAAAAAAGAGCCTACCTTGTTTGACACTACAGTTTCCAAAACACTTTTAATAATAATAATATCCACCTAGTATTGCTAAAAAAAGAAAGAAAAAGAATAGATACATGTATATGTGTATCACTTTTCTGTACACCTGAAACTAACACAACATTGTTAATCAACTATATTCCCATATAAAATAAAAAGTTAAAGGAAATAAAAAAGGATCTCTTGCCATTTGCAAAAACATGGATGGACCTAGAGGGTATTATGCTAAGTAAAATAAGTCAGACAGAGAAAAACAAATACCATATGATTTCACTTACATGTGGAACCTAAAAATTAAAACAAATGAACAAACATAACAAAACAGAACAGATTCATAATACAGAAAACAAACAGGTCTTTGCCAGAGGGGAAGTGGTTAGGGGGATGAGTGAAATGCACGAGAGAGATTAAAGGGATACAAACTTCCAGTTACAAAATAAATGAGTCATTGGGGATGAAATGTACAGCATGGTGAATATAGTCAATAATATTGTATAACTTTGTATGGTGACAGATGGTAACTAGACATATCATGATGATCATTTTGTAATGTATAAAAGTATTGAATCAGTATGTGTGCATTTGAGCTAACATAGTCTTGTAGGTCACTTATACTTCAATTTAAAAAATATGTAGGGACTTCCCTGGTGGTCCAGGGGTAAAGCATCTGCCTTCCAATGCAGGGGACACAGGTTTGGTTCCTGGTCAGGGAACTAAGATCCCACATGCCGTGGGACAACTAAGGCCACGTGTACCACAGCTACTGAGCTTGTGCGCCTCCACGAGAGAACCCACGTGCTGCAAACTACAGAGCCCACACACTCTGGACCCCATGTACCACAACTACAGAGCCTACATGCCCTGGAGACCACATGCCACAACTAGAAAGAGAAAATCCACACACCACAACTAGAGAGAAGACCATGTGCCTCAATGAAGACCCCCACGTGCTGCAACTAAGACCCAATGTAGCCAAAAAAAAAATCTTAGAAAAAAATTAAAAAATATAAACAAACTGAAAATATGTAAACACTGGGAGGAAATGTATCAAAATGCTAATGGGTGACTTATTTTTTACTTTATCCTTTTATGTATTTCTAGTTTTCTGCAATGAATATGTATTGCTTGTAAAATTCAAAAGAAAACAATAAATGTCATTAAAAAGGGAAAAAAGTGTCCTGCCTTAGCAGTGTGGAATAATGAGCCTTAGACTAATACTGTTGTGGCTCAGCCTAATAAATCTTAAAAGCAGGGACTAAGCCTCCCATGAGGTACAATCTGGCAGCAATGCAATATACCTGGCTTGGTCAGGTGAATCCATTAGATATTTCTGTGGAACCTCCAAAACTATAAAAGGATAAATTATTAAAGATTATTATCACGAACCTCATAGAAATATAAAATGGATGCAGGTTGAAGTTTTTATTTTAATCATTAATTAATAATGAAACCAGTAGAGAATACACACACACACACAGTGTGCACGCACACACACATAATTAGCCGTGGGGCAGTAAACAACTGCATTAAACAGATAGAATTTGCATTTCAAGGAAAATAAATACTTGTATTATTGTGGGTGTTCTATAACAACTTGTATTATTGTGGGTGTTCTATAACAACTCAAAGAGAAGAAAAAGCATAGAATCTCCATAAAACCAGACAAGCCAGAAGGGTGTGCTGGAAAACAGGTTATTTTCTACTGAAAACACCCAATAATCTTTTATTTTTTAATAAAAATTGTATATATTTAAGGTGTACAGCATGATGATTATATATATACACAAACATAGTGAAATGATTAATACAGTAAAATTAACATATCTCTTCACTTAGTTACCATTTTTTAAATGTGATGAAATCGCTTAACATCTATTCTGTTAACAAATTTCCAGAACTCAATACAGTATTATTAACTATAGTCATCATGCTGTAAATTAGATCTGTAGACTTTTTCATCCTATATAACTGCAACTTTGTATGCTTTGACCACATCTCTCCATTCCCCTCTCTTCCCTGCTCCTGCTAGCTACTGTTATGCTCTCTGTTACTAAGTATTCAACTTTTTTAGATTCCACATATAAGTGAGATTATGCAGATATTTTCTTTCTGTGTCTGGTTTATTTCACTTAGCATAATGACCTCTGGGTTCATCCTTGGTATTAAAAATGACAGAATTTCTTTCTTTTTATGGCTGAATAATATTCCATTGTATGTATAAATCACAATGCCTTTAGCCATTCATCCAAAGACAGTCACTTAGATTGTTTCCATTTTGAATATTGGGAATAATGCTGCAACAAACACAGGAGCCCAGATATCTCTTCAAGGTACTGATTTAATTTTCTTTGGGTGTGTACCCAGAAGAGGAATTTCTGGATCATATGGTAACTATATTTTTAATTTTTTGAGGAACATCCATGTTTTCCATAATGGCTATACCAGTTTACATTGCCACCAACAGTTTACAAGGGTTCCATTTTCTCCACATCTTTATCAATACTTACCTTTTGTCTTTTGGTAATAGCCACCCTAATAGGTGTGAGGTGATAATTCATCATGGTTTTGATTTTTTTTCCTGATGTTAGTGACCTAGAGCATTTTTTCATATACCTTTATGTCTTCTTTTGAAAAATAAAAATGTGTTTTCAGATTCTTTGCCAATTTTTAATTTTCTTTTTGTTTTTGCTATTGAGTTGTATGAGTTCCTTATATATTTTGGATATTAATCCCTTATTAGATAGATGATTTGCATATATTTTCTCCCAATCTCTGTTACTTTTTTTGTTTTGTTGATTGCTTTCTTTGCTGTGCAGAAGCTTTTTAGTTTAATGTAGTCTGATTTATTTATTTTTGCTTTTGTTGCATGAGCTTTTGGAGACACCCAATAATCTTTTAGTCCATTTCAAAGTATTTTATAATTTTCCACTATAGTTCTTTTTTTGCAATCTCTGCACCAGAATTTTCACAGCCCCAACCAATGATTTCTTGTCAAACCTAGAATTGCAAATATAGTTGTTTATCCATAAACAGTTTATATCTGGGACCTGATAGGGAACACTTACTTTGTCCTCTATGTCACATGCTTGTTTCTTTTTCTTTTGTTTATTCTCCTGACCAATCTGAGTGCCTGTAACATATGGAAACTTGCTAACTTTCAGAAGGCAGAAAAGTTTCACTTCAGAGCTCTACCCAAAGAATGAATTCAAAATAAAAATATCAAATATGTTTTCTTTCGTAGGGCATTCTTGTAGTATGAGGACTTGGAAAGAGTTTTTGTGAGATCCCACTAGAAAAGTAATGATCCTAGAGGCTCACTTTTATGAAAGAATGAAAAATATGTGGAATTTAATATTTTTAAATGTTCAAAGCATTGGGATTATTTATTGAATTTTCCTAATTGTAACAACCATACATTTTAGTAAAAACAAATCCAGTTATTTTGATAAACATAAATTTAATCATGTTTGGTATTTTGGAGACTATACACTTAATAAATGCTTATTGTATTAATTAAACATATATTTACTTAACAGTCACTATTTAACAGGTATTGTACTTTGTGCTGGAGTGAACAAGATAATCTTAACTGAATAAAAACATATGGTTTACCTCATGAACGTTATGTAAGAATAAAACAAATCTCTATTTTCTTTAAGGCACTATATTTTCAGCCTGTATTAAATCAGTTTACCCTAATGCATCCAGGGATAGTGATCAATTTGATAAGCTTAATCAATGAAGGCAGACATTAGTCATCACAAGCCTAGACTGGATATCTCTTGTGTTCATTGAATACAGATGAAATAAGATGCCTTATCTGCTAGCAAGAAATTAAGGTCTTGTCTTAGTCCTGCCAATGAAAACCCATAGGAAGCTATTTAGTTGTCAATTGAAAAAAAAACACACAATATAAGAGTTGAGAGTTTAAGTTTTATTCAGGGACCTTACTGAGAAGTATAGCCTGGGAAACAGCTGCTCCATAGCTCTGAGGAAACTATTCTGAAGAGGTAGGGGGGGAGGCCAGTTTATATGTGATTTTTGGCTAGGGAATATGTGTAGTCAAGTATATACCTTGGTAAAAGATTACCACTAGTCACACAAAAAAACAGAAAAACAGTTCTTTTCTATATATAAGATGAAAGAATCTGGGTTTATTAAAATTCTTCCTGAGATATACATCTGACTATCTAAGGGGCTTGCTTGTCCAAAGCACAGACTATCCTATTATCATATTAATTTCCTCTGAAGCACAGAGTCCTTCATCCTGTTACTGTTTTAATTTCCTCTCAGAGTGTCCTGTCGGTCAGTGACTACAGCAGCTTACCACTTAATCCTTGCAAAGTTGGGTGGTGAGCAAAAAGCTCTTTGTTCTTTGTTTACATATTTACAGAACCATCTATTTCCCCTTCAATATTCATTTAGCATTCTTGGGATATCTGGAGCAGCCCTGCTTGAGAAAGAGAAAGAGTGGAAGTTAGTGGAAAAATTGGAGTTTTGGCAAGGTATAAGGAGTAGATAAAAGCAGAGAGTGTTTCTTGCTTATTTAAAAATTGACTGAGAGCTTCCCTGGTGGTGCAGTGGTTGAGAGTCCGCCTGCCAATGCAGGGGACGCGGGTTCGTGCCCGGTCCAGGAAGATCCCACATGCCGCAGAGCGGCTGAGCCCGTGAGCCATGGCCGCTGAGCCTGCACGTCCAGAGCCTGTGCTCCACAATGGGAGAGGCCACAACAGTGAGAGGTCCACGTACCGCAAAAAAAAAAAAAAAAAAAAAAATTGACTGAAAGGTTATCTTTCTAGCAAATTAAGGAGATAATATAGGTTTGAATTATTTTATTGATTCATCACCTTTGAAAAGTATTCATTGTCCCATTTGTCTACACATTTTCTCATCTAAAGCAAAATGACTTATGTTTTCCTTTGTGGAAAACTGATTTTTTTTCTTTTTTTGTTTGAGAAATTCATAGTGACTAATGTATTAATTGCTGTGAGGTTTGGTCTCATTAAGAATTATCTATCTATTATCTATCTATCTATCTATCTACTTATCTATCTACTTACCTACCTATCTATATATCTATCCATTCTCATCTTCAAATGGTGAAGTGAAATAGCAGAGCAGATGGGTATATGCCAGTCATAGGCAAGGTGTTCAATTGAATTCAGGTAGAATTCACTCTGAGCCAACAGTCTTTCCCCTAGACTATTCATCTAAGTTCTTGGAACAAGAGGAAGGAAACTTTTTTTTTTTCTATTTTCTGTACTATCAAATTACAGTTCCCATTATTAGAGAATGATTAGTAGTTTACTTCAGTTTCTCCATTTAATTAAATGAGAAACAGCAGACATAATATGATCCACAATATTACAGGGAAACTCAACACCTGCCACTATAATACTCTTTTGTATGCTGAAATGGAACTTCCCTACCCCCTTAAACATTTCCGGAAATAAGGACTCTCTTAAATTAGCAGATAATAGCAGATGTCATCTAATAAAGGCTTGGGTTATCCAGATGAGCCAAACAGATGAGAAAAAAATGGTTTTACAACTCTTCCATTTATTATATGCTTCAAATTCTTTAAAATTTGCTCCTTATTGCTAAGATGTTTTTCTTGTAATTTATAACCTTGAAATTTATGATAATGTCTTGGAATAGGATGGTTTGAAACCCACTTTGTTAGGACATTTCTTGGCATGGAGAGAAACAAGCATCTTGCTTCTTCCCTGCTGCTTGAGTAATTGAAGGTCTGAACCCAGCGGGGTCAGTTAGCTGCAAATGAGGCAATTATGATGCATAACTTATCTCAAAGTACTTATTTTCCCTGACATGTCAAAATATCTCAAGAGCATGTAAGCTTTCTAACTTTAAGGTGAAACTTGCCTATCATCACAACTTTTCTTTTCCCTTGAGTGAAAAGTATATGTGCAAGTACCAATGACTTTTTTACTAGCTTGCAGCAGGATGATAAAATGGGAAAGACATATTATCATCCATTCCAAAGCTTAAATTTGATTTTACAAGGTTACCTCCTGTTTAGTTCTGAATACTTATTTATAAATGCTTTTTAAAAAGAAAGTATAATTTAAAAATTCTTACTCATATAAGAAAAATATATAATTTTTGGTCATGACTCATTACTTTCCCCAGTGTTCCTTTTTGATATTACTGATCCTTATCATCTGAAAGGCTGGGACAAAACTCTAAGGACTTCAAAAATTACCATGTTGAGTTCTATACAGCTATTATTTATTTACTAGAATGAATTTCTCAAACTGCATGTCACAAGAAGCATTCTTTACTTTTCACATTTAAACCTATGGCATTTAATACACAGATTGGGACTGTTAGGGCCAAACTTGACATCTTCATCTAGTAGGAAATGAGAATTACATACTAGAGCCTAATCCCATCTCTATGGGATTGACTTTCTGAAGTGACTGAAGAACTGGGTTATAACAGGTCTTACCTATCAAGCATTATGGAGATATACACTCTGGGAAAAGCGTTACATGGAAAATGCTAGTGCTATAAATAAAATTCTCTTTAAAATTCATTTAAATATACTTTTTCTCTATCGAAATTCTTCCTACTAGTCATGGTGGAGTTTTTAGCAGATGCAACCAATTAGATTTGAAAATTTTTTGTTGCCATAAATTTTCTTTTTCATATTTAAAAAATGGAGGTATAATTCACATAACAGTAAATTTACAATTTTAAGTATAGAATTTAGTGGCTTTTAGTATATTCATAAATTTGTGTAATCATCTCCATTATCTAATTCTGGAACATTTTTATTACCCGAAAGAGAGACTGTGTACTCATTAGTAATCATAAACCATAACCCTCTCCCCCAAATCCTGGTCACCACTAAACTATTTTCTGTCTCTATTGATTTACGTATTCTGGACATTTTATGTATATAGAGTGAGACAAGAAATGATCTTCTGTGTTTGCCTTCTTTCACTTAGCATAAAGTTTTCAAGGTTCATCTGTGTTGTAGCATGGATCAGTACTTCATTCCTTTTGATATATCATTTTATGGATACGTCATATTTCATTTACCTACTTGGCAGTTAATAGACATTTAGGTTGTTTCCACAGTTTGGCTATTATGAATAATGTTGTCATGAACGCTGGGTACAAGTTTTTTTGTGAGCATGTTTTCAGTAATTTTGGATATATACTCAGGAGTGAAATTGCTGTGTCATGGAAACTCTATGTTTAACTTCTTGAGAACTACCAACCTGTTTTCCACAGCAGCTAAAGCATTTTGTATTCCCATTGCAATATGTGTGGTTTCTACTTTCTCCACATTTTTGCCAACACTTGTGGAATTTCTTTTTGAGTCCAGCTATTCTTCTTCTTCTTTTTTTTTTTTTTGCAGTACGCGGGCCTCTCACTGTTGTGGCCTCTCCTGTTGCAGAGCGCAGGCTCCGGACGTGCAGGCTCAGTGGCCATGGCTCATGGGCCCAGCCGCTCCATGGTATGTGAGATCTTCCCGGACCAGGGCACGAACCCACTTCCCCTGCATCGGCAGGTGGACTCTCAACCACTGCGCCACCAAGGAAACCCCTTGAGTCCAGCTATTCTAGTCGATGTGCTGCCTCATTGTGATTTTGATTAGCTTTTCCCAAATGACTAAAGTTGATAATCTTTTCAAGTACTTATTGACCATCTGCATATATTCTTTAGAGAAATCAATTCACATCCTTTGCCCATTTTCTAATTGGATTATTTGTCTTTTTATTGCTGATGTGTAAGAGTTCTTCTGGATAGTAGACCCTTATCAGATATATGAATTTTCAAACACTTTTTCTTTTCTGTGGGTTGTCTTTTCATTTCCTGGTAGTGTTCTTTGAAGCACAAAAGTATTTAATATTGAAGAATCCAATTAATCTACTTTATGATTGCTTGTGCCTTTGATCTTATCTAAGAAAGGTTTGACTAATCCAAGATCATGAAAATTTACAACTATGTTTTCTTCAGAGAGTTTTATAATGACTCTTACATTCAGATCTATGATGCATTTTTATTTCATCTTTTTATATGGTGTGTGGTAGTGGTCCTGCTTCATTCTTTTGCATGTGGATATTCACTTGTCACAGAATCACTTGTTGGTTTTCCCATTGAGCAGTCTTAGCATTCCTTGTCAAAAACCAATGGACCATAAATGTGAAGGTTCATTTCTGGACTCTCAGTTTAATTTTGTTGGTCTATATGTCTCTATTCTTATACCTATACCACAGTCTTCATTACTGTAGCTTTGTTGTAACCATTGAAATGGGGAATTGTTAGTCCTTCAACTTTGTTCTTTTTTCAATATTGTTTTGGCTCTTCTGTATCTCTTGCAATTCTTTATGAAATTTAGGATCAGCTTGTAAATATCAGCAAAAGTTTACCTGTAATTTTGATAAAAACATTGAAACTGTATATCAATTTGACAGTATTGCCATCTTAATAACTTTTTAAAATTAATTTACTTTATTTATTTATTTAGGCTGCATTGGGTCTTCGCTGCTGTGCACAGACTTTCTATAGTTGCAATGAGCAGGGGTTACTCTTTGTTGCAGTGCACAGGCTTCTCACTGCAGTGGCTTCTCTTGTTGCAGAGCACAGGCTCTATATGTGCGGGCTTCAGTAGCTGCAGCACGCAGGCTCAGTAGTTGTGGCTCACGGGCTTAGTTGCTTCGTGGCATGTGGGATCTTCCTGGACTAGGGCTCGAACCCATGTCCCCTGCATTGGCAGGCAGATTCTTAACCACTGCACCACCAGGGAAGCCCCATCTTAATAACTTTAACTCTTCCAATCCATGGACATAAGATGTTTTTCCATTTATTTATTCTAAATTACTTTCAATGATATTTTGTAGTTTACAGTGTACAAATCTTGCATTTCTTTGGCTAAAAGTATTACTAAGTATTTTATTCTTTTGATGCTCTTGTAAATGAAATTTTTTTCTTAATTTTCAATTTCCTATTATTCATTACTGGTATATAGATAGACAGTGGATTTTTAATGTTTATCTTGTATCCTGAAAACTTACTAAAATTATTTATTAACTTTAATAGTTTTTAGTATATTCCTTATGATTTTCTATGTACAAAATCATGCCATCTGCAAGTAGTGATAACTTTGCTTCTTCCTCTCCATTTTGTATGCCTTTTTTTTTCTTTTTCTTTCCAAATTGTTCTACTAGAACTGCCAGTACAAAGTTGTGTAGAAATAGACATCCTTCTTTTTCCTGATCTGAAAGAGGAAATCTTTCAGGATTTCATCATTAAATATGATATTAGCTGTGCACTTTTCGTAGATGCTCTTTATCACGTTAAGGAAGTTCCCTTCTATGTCTGTATACCTAGTTTGTTGAGTGTTTTTTAAATCATGGAAGGGTGTTGGATTTTGTCAGATGCTTTCCTACCCTATTGAGATGATCATATGGTTTTTATCTTTATTCTCTGAATATGGTATATTACTTTGAACTTATATGTTGAATCAATCTTGCAATGCTGACATAAACTCCACTTGGTTGTGAGGTATATATATTTTTTATATACTGCTGGATTGTTTTTGGCAGTTTTCTTTGATAAGGATTTTTACATCTATATTCATAAAGATTATTGATCTCTACTTTTCTTATAAATAATTTGTCTGGTTTGGTTTTTCACTGGCTTCCCCAGTGAAGCCATTAGGCCCTGGTATTTTCCTTGTGTAAAGTTTGATTATTTATTCATTCTCTTTATTTCTTATAGATCTATTCATATTTATCATTTCTTCTTCAGTTAGTTTTAGTATTTATTGTTTTTCTAAGAATTTGTCAATTGCATCTAAGTTATTTAATTTATTGGCATACAGTTGTTTATAGTATATATTTACATTCTTTTTTATTTATGTAACTTAGGTTGTAATTTAATACATTTGTAGGAATAGAAGGAATCCAACAGAACTAGAATTTTATAATATATTTATATCATACATCTATGTAAAAGATATTTCATTTATAAAAGAAGTTTCTCCTATTTCCCTATCTTTTCTATCTTCCTAAGAGCAATAAATAGTAATAACTACTCATAGATGAGCTGCTTCATTGTGTTGAACAGTAATTATATCTTTATGCTTCAAGTCATTATTATCTCCAAAACCTACCCTTTATTTCATTGCCCACTTTCACTGTACTAAAATAGCACTCTATTAAAATTAGAAGAGCCCAAAGTAATTAGAGCAAACAGTAGACAAATTCACGTGAATGAATGCTAGAAGCCCAACAATTTTTAAGTACTGATTTAGTAGCAGAGTGTCTACTGGCACAAACCATGTATTTATTTATATTATTAAAATTATAATAATAGAAATGAAAACTTCTTTAATAAAAATAAACTCAGAATTGAAATATTTAAATATAACTAAATATAATTAATTAATTATATTGAGTTTTAATTGATGTACAATATTATATTAGTTTTGGGTGTGCAACATAGTGATTCAATTTTTTATACATTATAAAATGATCATTACAATAAGAACAGTTACCATCCATTACCATACAAAATTGTTACAATATTAATGACTATATTTCCTAGGGATATATTACAATCCTGTGACTTATTTATTTTATAGCTGGAAGATTGTAGCTCTTAATTCCCTTCACCTATTTTGTCTGTTCCTTCACCTCTTTCCTCTCTGGCAACCACCAGTTTGTTCCCTATATCTATGAGTCTATTTCTGTTTTGCTTTTTTTGTTGTTGTTCATTTATTTTGATCTTCAGATTCCACATATAATCAAAATTCTTGGGTCTTTGTCTTTCTCTGTCAGATTTATTTCACTTAGCATAGTGCCCTCCAGGTCCATCCATGTTATCTCAAATGACAATATTTTATTATTTTTTTGTGGCTGAGTAATAATCAATTATATATATATATATATATATATATATATATATATACACACACACACACACATATACCCATTGATAGATGAATGAATAAAGAAGATGTGAGATCTATCTATCTATCTATCTATCTCACATCTTCTTTATTCATTCATCTATCAATGGGCAATTAGGTTGCTTCCATGTCATGGCTTCTGTAAATAGTGCTGCAATGAACACAGGGGTACATACATCTTTTTGAATTGTTTTTTTGTTTTCTGTGGATAAATACCCAGATGTGGGAAATGTTGGGTTGTATGGTAGTTCTATTTTTAGGTTATTGAGGAACTTCCATACTGTTTTCCAAAGTGGCTGCACCGATTTACATTACCATCCACAGTGCACAAGTGTTCCTTTTATTCCACATCCTCACCAACACTTGTTTCTTCTTCTTTTTTTTTAATAATAACCATTCTGACATGTGTGAGATGATACTCATTGTGGATTTGATTTGCATTTCTCTGATGATTAGTGATGTTGAGCACTTTTGCAAGTACCTGTTGGCCATCTATATAGCTCCTTTAGAAAAATGTCTATTCAGGTCATCTCCCCATTTTCTAATTAGGTTGTTTGTTTTGTTTAGATATTGAGTTGTCTGAGTTCCTTTTATATTTTGGATATTAACCCCTTATCAGACATATTGTTTGCATATATTGTCTCATTCAGTAGGTTGCCTTTTTGTTTTGTTGGTGATTCCATTTGCTGTGCAAAACCTTTTGTTTTGATGTAGTCCCATTTGTTTATTTTTGCTTTTGTTGCCCTTGTCTGAGGAGACGTATCCAGAAAAATATTGCTAAGACTGATGTCATAGAGGTTACTGCCTATGCTTACTAGATCTTATGGTTTCAGGTCTTATATTTAATTCTCTAATCCATTTTGAGTTTATTTTTTATATGGTATAAGAATATGGTTCAGTTTCATTCTTTGTATGTAGCTGTCCAGTTTTCCCAGCACCATTTATTGAAGAGACTGTCTTTTCCTCATTGTATATTCTTGCCTCCTTTATCATAGATTAATTGACCATATGAGCATGGGTTTATTTCTGTACTCTATTCTGGTTTCATTGAGCTCTATGTCTGTTTTTGTGCCAGTATATATATATATATATATATATATTTATTCCTTTTTAGCTGTGTTGGGTCTTCTTTGCTGCAAACGGGCTCTCTCCAGGTGCAGCGAGCAGGGGCCACTCTTCACCATGGTGTACAGGCCTCTCACTGCAGTGGCCTCTCCCATTTCAGAGCACAGGCTCCGGGTACATGGGCCTCAGCAGTAGCAGCATGTAGGCTCAGTAATTATAGCTCATGGGCTCCAGAGTGCAGGCTCAGCAGCTGTGGTGTATGGACCCAGCTGCTCTGTGGCATGTGGGATCCTTCCAGACCAGGGATCAAACCCATGCCCCCTGCATTGGCAGGCGGACTCTCAACCACTTCATCACCAGGGAAGTTCCCATACTGTTTTGATTACTGTAGATTTGTAGTATAGTCTGAAATCAGGTAGCATGAAAACTCCAGCTTTATTCTTTCTTTATCAAGCTTTCTTTGTTTATTCAGAGATTTTGTGATTCCATACAAATTGTAGAATTATTTGTTCTAGTTCTGTAAAAAATGCCGTTGGTATTTTGATAAGAATTGCTTTGAATCTGTAGACTTGATTTGGGTAGTATGACATTTTAACAATTTTGATTCCTCCAATCCATGAACGCAGTATATGTTTTCATTATTTGTGTTATCTTCAATTTCTTTCCTCAATGTCTAATAGTTTTCAGAATACATATATTTCACCTCCTAGGTTGAACTTATTCCTAGGTATTTCATTATTTTTGATATAATTGTAAATGTAATTGTTTTCTTTATTTCTCTTTCCGATAGTTTGTTGTTAGTGTTTAGAAATGCAAGAAATTTCTGTATATTAGTTTTGTATCCTGAAATTTTACTGAATTCATTTATTAGTTATAATTGTTCTTTGGTGACATCTTTGGGATATTCTATAGAGTGTAATGTCATCAGCAAATAGTGACAGTTTTATTTATTTTTTCTCAATTTGGGTCCTTTTTATTTCTTTTGCTTGCCTAATTGCTTTGGCTAATACTTCCATTACTCTGTTGGATAAAAGTGGTGAGAGTGGGTATCCTTATCTTGTTCCTGATCTTAGAGGAAATGTTTTCAGCTTTTCACTGTTGAATATGATGTTAGATGTGGGTTTGCCATATATGACCTTTATTATGTTGAGGTATGTTCCCTCTATTCCCACTTTGTGGAGAGTTTTTTATCATAAATGTATGTTGAATTTTGTCAAATGCCTTTTCTGCATGTATTGACATTATTATATGATTTTTATCCTTGGTTTTATTAATATGGTATATCACACTGATTGATTTATGGGTGTTCAACCATCCTTGTATCCCTGGAATGAAACTCACTTGATCACAATATACAATCCTTTTAATATATTATTGAATTTGGTTTGCTAATATTTTGTTGCTTAAATTTTTCACATAATCTGCATTTTCTTCCTTCTTTTTGCTTTACTTTGTTTGATATTTTTCTAACTTCTTAAGGTCAAAAGTTAGGTTATTGACTTGAGATGTTTCTTTTTCTAGCATAGGTGTTTGTCATCATAAAATTCCCTCTAAACGCTGATTTAGGCATATCCCATATTTTGGTATATAACATTTGTTTTTTAATTCATCTTAAAGTATTTTCTAAATGACCCATTGATTTCCTCTTTGAGCTAGTAGTTAATTAAGCATGTGTTGTTTAATTTCCATTCAGTTTTTAATTTCCCCCATTTCCTTTTGTTATTAATTTCTAATTTGATTTTATTGTGGTTGAAGAATATACTTTGTATGATTTTAGTACCCTTAAATTTTTTGAGAGTTATTTAATGGTAAATATATTGTTTATCCTAGAGAATGTTCCGTGTACTGGAGAAGAACATGTATTCTGCTATTATTGGGTGGAATGTTCTAAAGATGTCTGCTATGTCTGTTATTTTATAGTGATGTTCAATTCTTTTATTTCCTTATTGATCTTCTATTTGTTATTTAAAGTAGAATAATGAATCTTTCAACAATTACTGTTGAATTTTCTATTTCTCCCTTCACTTCTGTCAGTTTTTTTCATCGTGAGTTTTGGGGTCTGTTTTTATGTGCATATATGTCTATAATTGTTATGTCTTTTTGATGGAGTCATACATTTATAATTATGAAATATCCTTCTTTTTAGCTAGTGACAATAATTGTCTTAAAGTCTGTTTTGTTTGATATAAGTATAACTATCCCAACTCTCTTTTGCTTGCATGGTAAATAATTTTTTCCATTCTTTTACTTTCAACTTGTTTGTGGTTTGGGTATGAAACTGAGTCTAATGTAGAGAGCATATAGTTTGATTATACTTTAAATTGATTTTGCCATTCTCTGGCTTTTAATTGAATGATTTAGTCCTTTTATATTTATTGCAATGACTAATAAAGTAAGATTCATGTCTGCACTTTTGTTATTTCCTTTCTCTATGTCTTATAACTTGTTTCTCAATATCATCATTATTGCCTTTTTTGTGTTAGATATATTTAGTATGCCATTTTAATTCTCTTGTTATTTTTTTAATGATTACTTCATGGAATATCATTAACATCTTAATTTATAACAGTCTATTTCAGACAAATAGCAACTTATTATCAGTAGCACACAAAACCTTGCTCCTATATAGCTTTACTCCCCCTCCCTTTGTGCTATTATTGTCACAAATCAATCTTTATGAATTGCGTGCCTATCAATATAGATTTACTATTATTGCATCATACAGTTGTCTTTTAAATGAGATAATAAAAAAGAGTTACAACCAAAATATATTTATACTGTCTTATATATTTACCTAAATATTTACCTTTACTGACACTCTATATTTTCATGTGGATTTAAGTTATTCTTGAGTGTCTTTTTATTTTAGCCTAAATGACATCCTTTACTATTTTTGTAGTGCAGCTTCGATAGCAATAAACTTTAAAAGTTTCTGTTCATATGAAATATTTAATTTCTCTTTAATTCTTATTGCTTTTTTTCCAGTTTAGTTGAGATATTATTCACATATAACATATATAAATTTAAGGTGCACATTGTGATGATTAAGTACATGTATATATTACAAAATGATTACCACAATAATGTTAGTTAACTCCATCCCTTCACATAATTATGATTTGTGTGTTTGTATGGCAGGTAATAAAATGTAAAATTTACTGTCTTAAGAACTTTCAAATATATAATACAGTATTGTTAATTATAGCTAGGAGTTTGTACACTTTGACCAACATCTCTGCATTTCTCCCCCACCATCCTCTAGCAACCATCATTCCACTCTATTTCTGAGTTGAGATTTTTCATTGACAGATTCCATATATATGTGAGAACACACAACATTTGTCATTGTCTGTCTGACTTATTTCACTTAGCATAATACACTCAAAGTCCATCCATGTTGTTGCAAATGGCAAAATTTCACTCTTTTTTGTGGGTGAATAATATTCCATTATATATATAAATATACCACATTTTATTTACTCATTCATCCACTGATGGACATTTAGGTTACTTCCATAGCTTGGCTATTTTAAATCATGCTGCAATGAACATAGGGGTACAGATATCTATTTGCGATAGTATTTTCATTTCCTTTGGATATATACCCAAAAGTAGAGTTGCTGGATCATACATTAGTTATATTTTTAATTTTTTGAGAAATCTCCATACTGTTTTTCATAAATGCTTTACCAACTTAAATTCACCAACAGTGTACAAGGGTTCCCTTTTCTCCACATACTCACCAACACTTGTGATTACTTGTCTTTTTGATAATAAACATTCTTACAGGTGTGGGGTTATATCTCATTGTGGTTTTGGTTTGCATTTTCCTGATGATTAGTGATGTCAAGCATCTTTTTTTGTTTGTTTTTTTCTTTGTTTTGTTTTTGTTTTTTGTTTGTTTGTTTGTTTTGTGTGGTATGCGGGCCTCTCACTGTTGTGGCCTCTCCTGCTGTGGAGCACAGGCTCCGGACGCGCAGGCCCAGCGGCCATGGCTCACGGGCCCGGCCACTCCATGGCATGTGGGATCTTCCCAGACTGGGGCACGAACCCATGTCCCCTGCATCGGCAGGCAGACTCTAAACCACTGCGCCACCAGAGAAGCCCTGTAATGACGTTTTAAATCAGTAAGTGTGATGCCTCAGGCTTTGTTCTTCTTTTTCAAATTGCTTTGACTATTTGGGGTCTTTTGTGGTTCCACACAAATTTTAGAATTTTTTTTCTTTCTGTGAAATATGTCTTTGGAAATTTGATAGGGAATTCATTGAATCTATAGAAGTATTGAAAGATAGTATGGATATTTCTAAAATGTGAATCCTTCTGATCCATGAATATAGGATATCTTTTCATTTATTTGTGTCTTCAGTTTCTTAAAATTTTCTGTACAGATCTTTCACTTTTTTGGTTAAATTTTTTCCTAAGTGTTTTATTTCTTTTTCATATAGTTTGTAGTTAGTGTATAGAAATGCAACTGATTTTTGTATTATGATTTTGTATCCTGAAACTTAACTGAATTCATATATTAATTCTAATAATTTTTGGTGGAGTATTTAGAGTCTTATATAATATATATAGGATCCTATCATCTGCAAAAGGAAACAGTTTTATTACTCCCTTTCTGGTTTAGATGCTTTTTATTGACTAACTGCTGTGGATAGAACTTCTCAGTATTATGTTGAGTAGGAGAGCTGAGAGTGAGCACCCTTGTTTTATTCACAATCTTAGCAGGAAAATTTCAACTTTTTACCATTGATTATGATATTTGCTGTGGGTTTGTCATATATGGCATTTATTATGTTGAGATATGTTCCTTTTATACCCAATTTGTTGAGAATTTTTATAGGAAAGAATATTGAATTTTGGCAAGTGTTTTTTTCTGCATCTATTAACATGACCATAAAATTTGTATCCTCTATGAATGTGGTGTATCACATTTATTGATTACTGTATGTTGAACCATTCTTTTATTCTAAGGATAAATCCCACTTAATCATGGTGTATGATCCTTTTAATGTAGTGTTGAATTTGGACTGCTGATATTTTTTTGAGAAATTTGCACCTATGTTCAACAGGAACATTGACCTGTAGTTTTCTTTTCTTGTAGTGTCCTTATCTGGCTTCTGTTCCAGGGTAATGTTGGCCTTGTAAAATGAGTTTGGAAGTGTTTCTTTCTCTTCAATTTTAAAAAGTTCTTCTTTAAATATTTGGTAGAATTTACCAGTGAGACCAACTGATCCTGGGCTTTTCTTTGTTGGGAGGTTATTGACCACAGATCTTATCTGTTTCTTCATGATTGGTCTCTTCAGGTTTTCTATTTTTTTCATGATTTAGTCTCAGTAGGTTGTATGTTTCTAGGAAGTTATCCATTTATTCTAGGTTATTCAATTTGTTGGTACATAATATTTCATAATAGTATTTTATGGTCATTTGTGTATCTATGGTATCAGTTGTAGTGTCTTCTTACATTTGTGATTTCATTTATTTGAGTCTTTTTTTTTCTTAGTCTACCTAAAGGTTTGTCAATTTTTTTTTTATCTTTTCAAAAAAAACCAGCTCTTAGTTTCATTGATGTTTGTATGGTTTTTATGGTCTCCATTTGTTTCTGCTCAGATCTTTGTTATTTTCTTCCTTCTGCTAACATTGGGCTTAGTTTGTTCTTTTTTTCTAGTTTCTTGAGGTGTAAAATTAGATTATTTATGATCTTTCTTCTGTCTTGATTTAGGCATTTATCACTGTAATCTTCACTCTTAGAACTGCTTTTACTACATCTCATAAGTTTTGATCTGTTTGTTTCCATTTTTGTTTCAAGATATTTTTATTTTCTCTTTTGGTTTCTTATTTGACCCATTGATTGTTCAGGTGTGTGTTATTTCATATTTACACATTTTGTGAAATTTTCAATTTTCTTCCTGTTTTTGATTTCTAGCTTCATACCATTGCTGTTGGAAAAGATATGACCAATTTTCTTTAATTTTCTAAGGCTTGTTTTGTGACTTAACATATGCTCTATCCTGGGAATGTTCCATTTGCACTTGAGAAGAATGTGTATGCTGCTGCTGTTAGGTGGAATATTCTGTATATGTCTGACACAATCATTTGGCCTAAAGTATAGCTCAAGTCTAGTGTTTCCTGATTGATTTTCTTTCTAGATGACCTTTCCATTGTTGAACATGGGATATTGATTGAAGTCTTCTACTACTTTTATATTATTATCTACTTCTCCATTCAGGTCTTTATTCACTCTTTGTTATATCCTCCTGATGCATTGACCCCTTCATCATTATATAATGACTTTGTCTTTTGTTACAGTTTTTGACTTAAAATCTATTTTGCCTAATACTAGTATAGCTACCCATGCTCTCTTTTTTCCATTTGCATGGAATATCTTTTTCTATTCCTTCACTTTGAGCTCATGTGTATTCTTGAAGATGAATTGAGTCTCTTGTTGGCAGCATATAGCTGGGTCTTATTTTTAAACCATTCAGCCACTCTATGATTTTTGATTATAGAATTTAGTTCATTTACATTTCAAGTAGTTATTGATAAGTAAGAAATGTACCATCTTATTAATTTTTTTTCTGGCTATTTTGCAGCTACCTGTTCCTTTTTTAGTCTTTTGTTGTCTTTCTTTATGGACTGATGATTTTCTGTAGTGGCATTCTTTGATTTCCTTCTCTTTTTCTTTCGTGTAAATCTATCTACTGTAGGATTTTACTTTGTGATTACCATAAGGTTTACATGAACCATCTTATAGATATAGCAATCTATTTTATGCTTTCTATAATTTAACTTCAATCACATACAACTCTATCTTTTACTTCCCTCTCAATAATTTGTTTTCAGTGTCATAATTTACCTCTTTTTATACTGTGTATCCATTAACAAATTATTATAGTTATACTTACTTTTAAACTTATGTCCTTTAAATATTCATACTAGAGTTACATTATTAACACACCAACATATTACAGTGTTAGTATATTCTGAATTTAACTGTATACTTATATTTATCATTAAGTGTTATATTTTCACATGTTTCCTTGTTACTAATTTCATTTCATTCCATTTCATTTCAGCTTGGAGAACTCTTTTCAGCCCTTATTGAAGAACAGGGTTAGTGGTGGTGAAGTCCCTCTGCTTTTGTTTGTTTGGGAATATCTTTATCTTTCCTTCATTCCTGAAAGACAACTTTGTAAAGTATTCTTGGTTGGCAGTTTTATATTTCAGCACTTTGAATATATCATCCCACACTCTCCTGGCCTGCAAGGTTTCTGCTGGCTCCTCCGCTGATACATTTATGGGTGTTCCCTTATATGTGAGAAAAAAATTACTTATTTTAAAATTATCTCTTTATCTTTGATTTTAGACAGTTTTATTAAGATGTGATTTTGAGAAGATTGTTTTTTAGGTTAAAACTTTGGGGTGACCTCTTAGCTTCATGGTCTTGGGTATCTAAATTTTTCCATAGATTAGGGTAGTTCTCAGACATTATTACTTTAGATAATCTTTCTTTTCCTTTTTCCCTATCTTCTTCTCCTGGGACTCTAGTAATGTGTAGATTCTTTTCTTTTCTTTTCTTTTTTTTTGCTTCTCTGACTGTATGAATTTATATGACCTGTCTCCTATTTTGCTAATTGTTTTCTTCCACTTGGCCAAGAATTTCTATTTGATTTTCAGTGTAGTCATTGTAGT
Organism: Orcinus orca; assembly: GCF_937001465.1. Lineage (NCBI taxonomy): Eukaryota > Metazoa > Chordata > Mammalia > Artiodactyla > Delphinidae > Orcinus > Orcinus orca. Next base: position 77,704,111 of record NC_064580.1, read on the forward strand.
GTTCAACTCTAGAATTTCTGCTCAATTTTTTTAATGGTTTCTATTTCTCTGTTGAACTTATTTTGATCATGCATTGTTTTTCTAATTTCATTTTGTTGTCTATCTCTGCCTTCTTATAGTTTACCAAATTTCTTTAAGAGGATTATTCTGAATTCTTTGACAGAGATCATCATTTATTTAGAGTCAGCCATTGGAATTTTATTAGTTTCCTTTGGCACTGTCATATTTCTTTGATTTTTCATAATCTTTGTGGTCTTGCATTAGTGTCCACACATTTGAGGATATAGGCACAACTTCCAGTATTTACTGGCTTCAGAAGGCAAAGCCCTTCACCAGTCAGTCCATCCAGAGGTTCTAGGTGGGAAGCCTGGTGGTGTCTGCAGGCATGTTTGATGTTGGAATCCTTGGGCAGCCTGGTGCTAAGGAGGATTAAAAGCCTTGGACAGCAATACTCAGCTTGGTGATGAGCCCTGCTGGGACCCTGGGGTTACAGGTGGCTCTGTGGAGCCTGGAACTGTGGGTGTTGAAAGAGAACCTGAGGCCTCAGGAGTCTCCAGGACTGTGGGGACCAGCCAGTGTTCTGATGTGTTAGGAACCTGAGTTTGATGGAGCACTCTGTGAGCCTCTCATGGACACAGGATCCAGCTGGTGCTGGAGGGAACTGGTAATATGGGTTCACAAGAACCCACTAGGAGCTTGGTGCCACTGGCAGGCACAGGGTGACCTGGGGCCTGTGTTTGCAGAACCCCATTGAGAATTTGGAGCCAAGGATGCTGTTTAGAATTGTTTTGTTTCCTTTAGCAAAGGAAACCATAACCAAGACGAAAAGACAACCCTCAGAATGGGAGAAAATATTTGCAAACGAATCAATGGCCAAAGGATTAATCTCCAAAATATATAAACAGCTCATGCAGCTCAATATTAAAGAAACAAACAACCCAATCCAAAAATGGGCAGAAGACCTAAATAGACATTTCTCCAAAGAAGACATACAGATGGTCAAGAGCACATGAAAAGCTGCTCAACATCACTAAATGTTAGAGAAATGCAAACCAAAACTACAATGAGGTATCACCTCACACCAGTTAGAATGGGAATCATCAGAAAATCTACAAACAACAAATGTTGGAGAGGGTGTGGAGAAAAGGGAACCCTCTTGCCCTGTTGGTGGGAATGTAAATTGATACAGCCACTATGGAGAACAGTATGGAGGTTCCTTAAAAAACTAAATATAGAATTACCATATGACCCATCTATCCCCCTACTGGGCATATACCCAGAGAAAACCATAATTCAAAAAGACACATGCACCCCAATGTTCATTGCAGCATTATTTACAATAGCCAGGTCATAGAAGCAACCTAAATGCCCATCGACAGAAAAATGGATAAAGAAGTTGTGGTACATAGATACAATGGAATATTACTCAGACATAAAAAGGAATGAAACTGAGTCATTTGTTGAGACGTGGATGGGTCTCGAGACTGTCATACAGAGTGAAGTAAGTCACAAAGAGAAAAACAAATATCGTATATTAACGCATGTTTGTGGAATCTAGAAAAATGGTACAGATGAACCGGTTTGCAGGGCAGAAGTTGAGACACAGATGTAGAGAACAAACGTATGGACACCAAGGGGGGGAAAACCGCGGTGGGGTGGGGATGGTGGTGTGCTGAATTGGGCAATTGGGATTGACATGTATACACTGATGTTTATAAAATTGATGACTAATAAGAACCTGCAGTATAAAAAAACAAAGAAATAAACAGAAAAACACAACTAATACTAAACTCTCTTTGGGTTATTTGTATGGAAATATGTTAATATAAATGTTTCAGACATTACATTAAATTTCTAAAAATCTTATATGTTCTAGTATAACGTTATAAGTCATAATTTTAGTTATTACTTTAAAATGTATATCTCAGAAATAACTCAATTTCCTTGTCAATTGCATTATTATGAACTTTCATCAAATCTTTAACTGTGGGACGAGGGGAAGATGGCGGAAGAGTAAGATGCGGAGATCACCTTTCTCCCCACAGATACACCAGAAATACATCTACACGTGGAACAACTCATACAGAACACCTACTGAACGCTGGCAGAAGACCTCAGACCTCCCAAAAGGCAAGAAAGTCCCCACGTACCTGGGTAGGGCAAAATCAAAAAAAAGAATAAACAGAGACAAAAGAATAGGGACGGGACCTGCACCAGTGGGAGGGAGCTGTGAAGGAAGAAAGGAAGCCCTTTCACGGGTGGAGACTGCGGGTAGCAGAGGGGGAAAGCTTCAGATTCCTGGAGGAGAGCACAGCAACAGGGGTGCGGAGGGCAAAGCAGAGGGATTCCCGCCCAGAGGATCGGTGCCAACCGGCACTCACCAGCCCGAGAGGCTTGTCTGCTCACTCGACGGGGCGGGCGGGTCTGGGAGCTGAGGCTTGGGCTTCGGTGGGAGCGCAGGGAGCGGACTGGGGTTGGCAGCGTGAACACAGCCTGCAGGGGCTTAGTGCACCACAGCTAGCCCGGAGGGAGTCCAGATAAAAGTCTGGACCTGCCGAAGAGGCAAGAGACTTTTTCTTCCCATTTTGTTTCCTGGTGCACGAGGAGAGGGGATTAAGAGCGCTGCTTAAAGGAGCTCCAGCCATAAAAGGAAACGAAATTGCGCTATTTGTAATGAGGTGGATGTACCTAGAGTCGGTCATACAGAGTGAAGTAAGTCAGAAAGTGAAAGACAAATACCGTATGCTAACACATATATATGGAATTTAAGAAAAATAATTCGTGAAGAACCTAGGAGTAAGACAGGAATAATGACACAGACCTACTACAGAATGGACTTGAGGATATGGGGAGGGGGAAGGGTAAGCCGTGACAAACTCAGAGAGTGGCATGGACATATATACACTAACAAACGTAAAATAGGTAGCTTGTGGGAAGCAGCCGCATAGCACAGGGAGATCAGCTCTGGGCTTTGTGACCACCTAGAGGGGTGGGATAGGGAGGGTGGGAGGGAGGGAGATGCAAGAGGTAAGAGATATGGGAACATATGTATATGTATAACTGATTCACTTTGTTATAAAGCAGAAACTAACACACCATTGTAAAGCAATTATACTCATTGTAAATATACACATTGTAAAGCAATTATACAATAAAGATGTAAAAAAAAATCTTTAACTGTGGTCATTTTTAAGTCCTTTGTCATTTGCAGACAGTTCTGGGTATACTCTGATGCTTTTGCAAATTTATTCCTATAAAAGTGTTTCATCTTCACGGAATTCATGGAAAAGTCTCTGACAAGTACACGTTTCTGGTAACTGACTATACTGCTGAATGAATATGTGTTTTCAGAACTCTAATGGAAAACTGATGAATTCATAAAAGTGCTAACAAAAGATCAAGATGAAAAAAATTAATTACATGGGACTGAGTGAACTCGTGAGGATGATTATAATTTTTGTGACTTTCCGTTTGAATAAAAAAAATAAAATAAAATAAAAAAAAATTAAAAAGAACTGTTTGAGCTGCCTGGAGTCACTGGAGCTAGCAGGCACTGTGTGGAGAAGTCAGAGGCAGCCTGTATTTGTAGGATCCAGCAGGGAGCCACCTAAAGTTGTAAGTCAGCCTGGTGCTGGGGCAGGTTGACTCTGGGGTCTGTGTTGAAGTAGGACACTCACTCTACTCTCCTTCTGCCACAGCAATGTTTCTCTCTCCACACTGGGTTGCCTGGGTTTGGAGGAGTAATGGTGGTAGTTTGAATCTATCTTTTCTACCCTCCCCAATGAGTCCTTTCTTATTTCTGTGCTTTACCCATGTGGTGTACTGTTTCACCTGAAATACTTGGCTTATGTTAAGGCATTTTCAAGCACAGATAGTAGTTCAGATTGATGTTTCTGGGGGGATGAGTGGTAGAAGTTCCTATGCCATCATTTTTCTCTTATTCATTTTTGAAGAATTGTTTTGATGGATAAATACTTGGTTGATAGTTATTTTCTTTCAGCACTGTTAATATGCTATCCAAGTGTCTTCTGACCTCCATGGTTTCTGATGATAAATCAGCATTTTAATCTTATAGAAGATCTTATGGATGTGATGAGTCACCTCTCTCTTGCTGTTTTCAGGATTTTCTTTGTCTTTCAACAGGTTGATTATGGATTATGGTATATCTGAGTTTGGATTTCTTTGGATTTCTTCTGCTGGAGTTCACTGAGCATCTTGGATGTGTATATAAATGTATTTCATACAAGTTAGGAAGTTTTTTTGCCATTATTTTTTCAAATATTTTTTTCCTCCTTTTTCTCTCTCCTCTTTTTGAACTCTCATTATGTGCATTTTGGTATGTTTGATGGTGTCCTACAGGTTTCTTAGGTTCTGTTTATGATAAGATATTTCAATTAACCTACTTTTCAGTTTACTGATTCTTTCTTGCCCTTGCTCAAATATGCTATTAAGCCTCTTAATAAAATTTTAATTTCAATTATTGTATGTTTGAACTCCAGAATTTCTATTTGGTTCCTTTTTAAGATTTTCTTTCTTTATTAATATTCTCTGTTTTTTGACACATTGTTCTCCTACTAACTTTTATTTCTTCATACATGACTTCTTTTTCTTTTTTTGAACATGTTTAAAATAGCTGATTAAAGTCTTTTTTAGTAAGCCCAATGTTTATGTTTCCTCAGGAACATTTTCTATTGATTGCTTTTTTTCTTGTGTACGGGCTATACTTTTTGATTTTTTTGCATGTCTAGTATTGTTTTTATTGAAAACCAGACATTTAATTTTTTAATTTTTTAAAAAGTTTCATTGAGATGTAATTAATATGCCATACAATTCTCCCATTTAAAGCATACAACTCACTAGTTTTTGGTGTATTCACAGAGTTGTGCCTCCGTCACCATAATCAACTTTAGAGCATGTCCATCATCCAAGTAAGAAGCCCTGTACTTCTTAGCTGCCATCCCTCACCTCCTCCATCCCTCCCAGCCTTAGACAACCACTAGTCTATGTTCTGTTTCTATACATTTGCCTAACAATGGGGGTTTTGCTCACCAAAATTCTTGGGTCTTCCATCACTTGGGTCATTCCTGGGTGCTGATTCCCTGGCATATCCGGCCTGCCCAGAGGGCAGGCTCACAGGCCGAGCCCACCCAGAGAACACAAAACCCTTGAGGCAGAGAGGCCTGGAAGCTGAAGACATCAGTAGGGGTGTGTGTGTGTGTGTGTGTGTGTGTGTGTGTGTGTGTGTTTGGGGGTGTTTCAGGGCTGTGGACCAGATTCTGACAATATCTGCTTATCATGCTAATTCCCTATGCTGCCGGTGGTCCTCTTCCCATCCAAGTATCTTCTTTGTTTCCGTCCATTAAATGGCACCTCTTTCTTCCAAGATCCAGGACCAGTATTGTGAAAAGTCTCTCCTCCTCATCCTCATCTCATTTACTGCATCCTCTTCCCAGATGGGAGGGACTGTGGCTTTAGAAATGATGGTCAGGGCATGTGTTTCTGCTCTGAGACCTAAAGATGGAGATTGGACAGGTGAACAGAGTTCTGGGGGAGAGCATCCACAGGCAAATGGGGGAAGCAGAAATAGGCTTGGAGTTTGCATGGATCAGTTAGCAAGCCTGAGGGCCTGGAGTGGGACTCCTGAGGGTAAAGGCCATGATGAAGTGGGGAGAGAGGGTGAGAGCAAGATCCTGCATGCAGGCTCTTGGTGACCTTGGTAAGGAAAACCAGACATTTAAAATAATATAGTATGGCACTTCTGGAAATCACATTCTCCTCTCACCCTAGTGTTGGTTGTTTTGTTGACTTTGTGTTTGTTGTTTGCTTGTTTGGTGAATTTTCTGAACTAAGTCTGTAAAGTCCATACTCTTTGTCATGTGTGGTCACTTATGTCTCTCTCCAATTAATTTGTTGGTCACCTAATGATTTAACAGAGATTTTCTTAAACATATGTAACCAATATGTCTCCCAATCTTTGCTAAGAGACCTATGTTCATGTTGGGACACACTTTGAACACTCAACTAGGCATTTTACCACTTTGCTTTAGCCTTCACTTCCTGCTAGCTCAAAGCCTCAAGGTTAGCCACTAATGACACTTAGTGCCTATTTAGGTCTTTGCTGAACATCCTGCACAGCAATAGGTGAGTACATGACCATTTAGATTTCCAAGAATATGTTTGAGCTTTTCAAAACCCCATATATATCTCTAATTTCTCAGCTTTTCATTCTAAGGAGTTTTATTAGCTAAATGTTTGCCTCAAGTTTTAATCATCATCCTAGTTACTCACAATGCTCAACAATTGCTTCTGATTGTTTTTGACATGCTCCCAGAGAAAAGACAATTCACACTGAGTGAGTTCTGAGGTCAAGTAAAGACAATCTTGCAAGTGAGGTCTTCCAGGGTAATCCAGCCATTTCAAATAAAAGTAATTCTCTTGGAATGGGGCTCTGTAAGAGTAACAACCTCATTCTGCTCCCTTCAATGCCAGACTGCTTGCTGGTTTTCGCTGTGACTATGGGCTTTTGTATTCAAGTGTATCTTGTTGCTGTCAAAGGAGTGATAGGATTAGGCCAAGTTAACCTGCCACAGATCCCATTGTTCTTACCAGGATTCAGATGTATTTCTTGAACATAGGCTTCCCAGATTGGTGTAAGCCTTTGCTTAATTACTAGAGTTGTGAGTAAATTTATTCTGACAATTTTTGCTAGTATTCTCATTGTTTTTATAGAGGAGTGGGTTTTCAGAGGTCTTCACCCTGCCATTTTTGCTGATGTTTTTTGTTACCTGAAATTTGTACTTTTAATTTTTCTACTTTAAATTGAAACATTAAGGCCTCACAATTGTGAAGCCAAAAAAGGTAATTTTGAAAAGTGACTTTCATTAAAAAAAACTTACTGTAAATTGAGTCTTTTCTTTGACAATGTAACTTTCTTCAAGGAGTAAAAACAATACAGTGTAGTAAAAATAGCCTGGTCAAATGGAAATGTATGCATATTTTCATAGACATCAGGAGAGCCCCATTAATTTTTATTTCTTTTGACCTTATATTTATATACTACCATGATGTAAAATTAGACCTAACAAAATTAGACTTTTCATCAACAAAAAATTGTTTTGCATGACTTGACTACTCCTTGCCTGTATTAAGTTACATTACACAAAAGACCCTTATTTATTAGATTCAAGAATAAAGAAGAAATATGACACCTCAATAAAATTTCACATAACAAGCATTGGTTATTTATTGTTTCATCAACATTTAAATAACCGGCATCACACACAAAAAAGAGAAAGATGATTTGGTGAATGTGACAAGTACAAAGTATTATCTCTCTTGTAAATGGGACTAAAAGGAACTGAAATGCAAGGCACAATATTAAAAGTGTGAATTATGATTGTTTTATATTTTTTGAAAAGCAATGTCTATCAAGATACTGCTAGTTTCCTGGCACTAGTGACTTCTACTATTTCAAATTCTCAGAGTACTTATCAGAGCAATTAGCTACTATGTGCCAACAATGAAGTCTCTGTGTTTAGATGACTCATCTCCTGTTTTAATTGTTCTAGTTAATTTCCTATTTATCATCCTGCTTTCTTTGCTGAGTATTCTCAGTGTGACTTATTTCTTCTTATCACATATGCCCTAGGTCCTAAGGCCCAGTTGGTAACTTAACTTTGAGCTTATCTCCACATAATTTTTTTTAACATCTTTATTGGAGTATAATTTCTTTACAATGGTGTGTTAGTTTCTGCTTTATAACAAAGTGAATCAGCTATATATATACATGTATTCCCATATCTCTTCCCACTTGCATCTCCTTCCCATCCTCCTTATCCCACCCCTCTAGGTGGTCACAAAGCACCGAGCTGATCTCCTTGTGCTACGCGGCTGCTTCCCACTAACTAGCTATTTTACATTTGGTAGTGTATATATGTCCATGCCTCTCTCACTTCATCACAGCTTACCGTTCCCACTCCCCATGTCCTCAAGTCCATTCTCTACATCTGTGTCTTTATTCCTGTCCTGCTCCTAGGTTCTTCAGAACCATTTTACTTTTTTTAGATTCCATATATACGTGTTAGCATACTGTATTTGGTTTTCTCTTTCTACTTACTTCACTCTGTATTACAGACTCTAGGTCCATCCACCTCACTACAAATAACTCAATTTTGTTTTTTTAGGGCTGAGTAATATTCCATTGTATATATGTGCCACACTTTCTTTATCTAGTCATCTCTTGACAGACACTTAGGTTGCTACCATGTCCTGGCTATTGTAAATAGAGCTGCAATGAACATTGTGGTCTACATAAAATTAATATGATGATATTATTTACTATCCAGAGCAGGCAGCTCCAGGTATTTTCCATTTGTCCTTATAACACTGGAGTGAGAAGGAGTTTATATGAAGTGTTCTTGTCTAACAGGGGTTCTGTATATGACAACAATGTGGCAGTGTGTATTAAAAAAGAAGTGGTAGGTGAAGAATCTATGGTAACTGCTTCATCCAAATAGGTTCCCAGCTCTCAGTAGATAGGTTTATTTTCACCCTTCTCTAGAAACCCCTGTACCTATTACAATCTGCTTTCAGATAGTAGATGACTTGGAATATCACACAAATTTTACCAAGGCAAAGAGAAATTAAATTGTATTTTTTAAGGATACATTGTGGAGAATGTTTTTGCAGTTCTGATAGAAATATTACTTAATCCATTCTTAACCCAGAAAAATATATTAAAAACACAATGAATACAGAAAATTTCTCTAATTTGAACCAGCATGGAAGTATAAACTAAATTGTTTCTTTTAAGTAATGAATTTATTAGTTTCAACTGCATATTATTCCTAGAACTGGGCCAACAGTGTTACAAATTTCAGATTCTCAAGATATTTGCCTTAATGAAGTGTTTATTATAATTGTTGTATCAGGTATTTGTATGTATATTAGTACTTGTAAAATGGCATACATTTAAAATAGTTAATGCTCATCTTAAACACATTCAGAAAGCTACATCTGATTCTTATTAATCACGTAGAATGTTACAGTTGCCATGTTATTACTAGAAATGAAGTTAAGTAAAAATGATCTTTACTCTCTAAGCACTCTCAATCTACTGTGAAAGACTAAAAAAATGAAAAGTAAGGGGTGCTACTAAAGCTCAGAAGAGAGGCATGTAACCCAGGCATAGAGGACATTTAACCCAGAGAAATACCTGGAGTTGCCTGCTCTGGATACTAAATAAGATTATTATATGAACTCTTATGAAGAGATAAGCCAAAATTCGTTATATTCTAGTCAAAAGGAACAACATGTGTCCACGCCCATAGATCTAAGAGAACATGGCCCATTCAGGAAGTACAAATAGTTCAGTGTGGTCGGAGCATAGATGGAGGGAAGGTTGATGCCAAAAGACAGACATATGTGTGGGGTATATGTGGGGCAGTGGTAGGGGATGTGTCTGACCGGGTAGGCAGGATCTAGGAGATAATAAAGGGTTTTGTATACCATATTAAGGAATAATGATTCAAACTGAAATTGATGTAGAGGTATTGAAACGTCTTAAGCAAGGGAGTATTCTAATCAGACCTGAGTTTTAGAATGAATGTAATACAGTTATTCCAGAGTAATTTGTTATAGAAACCCAAGCTAAGACAAAAATTGGTACCAAGAAGTAGAGTGCTGCAGTAACAAATACCTAAAAATTTGAAAGTGGCTTTGGAGCTACGGAACAGGTAGAGGCTGGAGGAATTTTAAGGTGCATGTTAGAAAAAGCTGATATTGCAATGAAGCGACTGCTAAAGGTGATTGTGGTGAGGACTAAGAAAGAGGCAAGCTGGAGAAAAGCTTACATTTTCTTAGAAAATGCATAAATCATCAGGAAAAGAATACTGCTAAAAATATGGATGGTAAAGGCCATTCTGATGAAGTCTCAGAAAGAAATGAGGAACCTGATGGAAACTGGAGTAAAGGTGGCCCTTGTTATAAAGTAGCAGATAATTTGGTTGAATTGCATTTGTGTTCTAATGTTTTGTGGAAGGTAGAACTTGTGAGTGATGAAATTGGATGTTTAACTGAAGAGGTTTCTAAGCATAATGTTGAAGAAGTGGCTTGGTTCCTCTTGGCTGCTACAGTAAAATTCAAAAAAAACAAACAAGTTGAAGATAGAATTGTTAAGCAGAAAGGAAGCAGAACTTAAAGATTAGGAAAATCTGAGCCTGTCCATATTAAAAAAAAATTAAAAAAACATGTTTGGAAGAGAACACTAATGATGTGTGATCAACTGATAAGAATTTTAGCGCAAGTGTGAACTAATTAGCTATCCCAGTAGGAACATGCCAGTTTCAGCTAAAGGGGACAGAGGAAGCAGGATGAAATGAAGGAAAGCTGTGAAATTTTTTGGATTTTACAGGATGAGATCATAGGGCCATTTAGGTGTTTAAGTGGGCTGTTGAGACAGGGGAAGAATGATCCTGAAGGCAATTCAGAGATTATCAAGGCTGCTGTCCTAGTTTTTAAAAGAGGGCATTGGTATCATTTTGGTTTCAACAGGCCGAATAGCCTCTGCCGAAAGCCTTGGGAAGAGGACCACACAGAGCTATGGTAATGGGGTTGCTCCAAGTCTGGGAGGCATAACCCCTACCTGGCAGAGCTGCAGGGGCAGGACTGCCACATCAGTGGGTCCGGAAATTGAGACCTCCACCCCAGTGGGTCTGAAAGACAGAGCATAGAGCCAAAGCCAATCCTCTTTGATCTCATAAAGTTTGCCTTGCTAGGTTTTGGACTTGCTTGGGACCTATCACCCCTTTTATCTTTCCAAATTAACCCATTTGGAATGGGAAAATCTAGCCTATGCTTGTCCCACCATATATTTTGGAAGCACATAACTTGTTTGCTTTCACAGTTTCATAGCTGGTGAGGAATTTTGACTCAGTATTAATTGTACCTCTCAAGTCTCACCCATACCTGATTTAGATGATATTTAGGTGGGACTTTGGGCTTTAGACTTGAGAGTTGAAAATGGAATGAGTTAATACTTTGCGGGCTGTTGGGATAAAGTGAATATATTTTGTATGTGAAAAGCATGTAAATTTTTAGAGACTATGGATGGAATGCTGTGGACTGAATATTTGTATCCCCCCAGTTCATATGTTGAAGCCTTAATCCTCAATGTGATGACATTTGGAGGTGTAGCCTTTGGGAGGTAATTAGTTATGAAGGTAGAGCCCACATGAATGGGATTAGTACCTTTATAAGAAAAGACACGGGAGAAATGATCTCTCTCTCCACTATGTGAGGATACAGCAAGAAGCTGGCTGTTTGCAGACCAGGAACACAAAATCTGTTGGAACCTTAATCTTGGACTTTACAGACTCAAGGACTGTGAGAAATAAATGTTTGTTGATTAAGCCACCAAATCTATGGTAATTTGTTATAGCAGCCCAGACCAACTAAGACAAATAGTGAACCCACCCACGTGTAGCTAATTTTGCTCATCTTTCTAAAAATTTCCTGCACAAGTCCTTCATGGTTTCACATTGTCTTCATCACAAAACACAACTCCTACGCCAGACTGTGGGTGGTAGGGTAATCAAGGAAGGCTTCTGAGAGGAGATATTGCCTGAGCTGAGTCATGTAAGAAACAGAGGAGCTATTTGTGCTAAGAAGGATGTTTTGACATAGAAGAAGCAGCACTGGCAAAGGTCCAGAAATATAAGGAAGCAAAACACAGATAGATATATGATGGGAGTATAGACTGGTGAAGAACATGACAAAAAGTGAACATGGGGTGCATGTGGAAGAGTTGTGGGGTCTGGAGAAACTGGTACATGTTTCAGAGATTTTTAGAAGATAATATTGACAAGACTTTGTGTCTGACTTGATGAGTAGGACTCACAGGGATGAAGAGGAAGAGATTGAGATGACTTTGATTCTTCTGTTTTGGGCCACTGGATGGATGGTGGTGGCATTCAAAGAGACCACAAGAGGGTAAATGAGCAGATTTTAGGTAGAAGATACTGAGTTCAATTAGGGGTATATTGAGTTTGAGGTGTTCAAGTAGAGATTTCCAGTGGGCCTAGGGCTCAAGGAACTATCCTAGGGAAAAATTGCTTAGACTATTAAAACACTTCAAACCGTATTTTGATACTACAAATATAAGTTTACATAAATTTTAGCTTAGAGCTTACCTAGTCTATTAAATGTTTTAGCAGTAGCAGCCCATTTGGTAATCATTCACTCTATTCTATACAGTATAAATAAACTAGAAACTACTTATTAATGTGTGACTTCAGAGTTTTAGATTTTATAAACTAGCTTTTGACATTTATATTTATACTTGTGCATACTCCATTAGACTGTAGAGAAGAGAGTAGTTGACAAAGAGAAAGTAAAGATATTTGTTTTTATTAATTCAATTTGCTTAAAACTGCATTTTTATTTATTTATTTATTTGGTTGTGCCAGCTCCTTAGTTGCGACACGTGGGCTCCTTAGTTGAGGCACGTGAATTCTTAGTTGTGGCATGCATGTGGGCTCTAGTTCCCTGACTTGGGACCGAACCTGGGCCCCCTGAATTGGGAGCTCGGAGTCTTACCACTGTGCCACCAGGGAAGTCCAAAACTGCATTTTTAATAAGCATAGTAGAGTAGTAGTAGAGTCTGGAAGCTGATTTTTTTTAAGATTTATTATTTATTTATTTATTTAATTTATTTTTGTCTGGGTTAGGTCTTCAGTTGAGGCACATGGGGTCTTTGTTGAGGCATGCAGAATCTTTCGTTGCAGTGCATGGGATTCTCTCTAGTAGTGGTGTGTGGATTTTCTCTCTCTAGTTGAGACACGTGAGCTCAGTAGTTGTGGTGCACAGGCTTAGTTTCCCAGTGGCATGTGGTATCTTAGTTCCCTGACCAGGGCTCGAACCCACGTACTCTGCATTGTAAGGTGGATTCCTTACCATTGGACCACCAGGGAAGTCCCTGGAAGCTGAAATTTATTAGAATAATTTCAAGAATAGACTAGAAGGTTGAAGATGCATGTATTCTATTTTACTTGCATTTTATTTATCATTTCCTTTAAGGAGAAGGAAACTAAAATAAAAATTTATAGAGTTGTTATACTAATGAGGTGCACTATCATGATTAGGATCATGACAGTAATGATGTCTTTCTTTTCATCACATTTATATCTACTTCTTACCAAATAATTCTGTTAATATTGTAATTGTTAGAAATAGCTCATTCTAAAACTTTATTTAGGCTCATAAATATTTGACATTAGGGAATCTTCCACTACAGAGACTTTTAAAAATAATGCAGGTGGCTAAATATCAAGATTTACTTAACTAGCCATTGCAAGAGAGGGGAGAGTTGACACAAGATCATCCCAGTGACAGCTTTGGAGCTTGATGAATACCAATGGATATCATTAAAACTTTCTCCCTAACTTGCTTTTCATCATAATAAATGCAGCAATTGTATAGGCCTTATTTCCTCTAAATCATATATTGTAAAATGCTTTAAATTATATCCATCTTTTATGGAATGGATGACTGCTGTTCAAAATGCATTACAGAGGCAGACAGGAAAGGGAAGAATTTTCTCAGAAATTTAAACTTATGAAAGCCTGGATTTGTGATAACTATGCATTCTGTGCTCCTGAAACAATAGCACCCATCTGTAGTTATCAATATCAAAGGCAACAAAGCAAGAGATAATCTGAAAAAAAAAGTCTTGAGAAAAGCAAGAGAAAGTCTGCTGGTACCCACTTAACAGATATTTGTAGCTAAGGGAAACTCATGTGAGGCACTTTGAAATGAAAGAAATCCCATTTTGTGGGTTTTAATGTCCTCTGCTGGTTTCTTGTGTGTAGTAAATGAATGTGCCCACTGGTATGGAACCTAATGCTCTTGTTAGCAGGCTCATATTGCTTATTTGTGCCCAGGGCCACAAAGAATTCAAATTGAAATGAGTGAGAAAGTCATGTAGATCAGACTTTCCTTTTTATTTTCATTTTGTTTAGTTTATTCATTCATAAAGTCCCTTATTTATTGATTGCCTACTATTGACTTCTGTGTTAGGTAGAGGTAGCCAGCAGGTACTGAGACAGTTAGTTACATAAATGAACTGGACAGTTCTTGCCCTGGGAGGAACTCAGTCTAATACTGGAGTAGTTCATTTAAGTAAATAAATGCACAGTGTAAAGAGTCCTCTAAGAGATGTCTAAACAAAACTGAAAAGAAGCACAGAAGACAGAGCAATTAGCTTCAAGGGAAAGTGGAGGAAGAGTGGCATAGGAAGAATAAATAATCTCCAGATCAATGTAATGTGTTTGCATCCTCTCTCCCTATGCTTTGCTTGCGATCATACTAGAATTTTCAAAGATTAGCATTTCTATTGCTCTTAGGGATTAGCAACTGTAGTTCATGTTCCTATCTGTACTCCCTTTACATCACCCCTATGAAGTATGCATAGTGGGTTTGACAAGATGTATTTGCCAGGAAAAAAAGGATATTTAATTTATTATGTCTATGAGAAAAGTATATTTTCTTCCTGTAACTCATATTATGAAAGATCTGCCTCATTTCTGAGTGTGGTATTATGTCTTTAGGGCATATTTTCTGCCAAAAGTATCTATTTCCCCTTTTGTGAACATAAAAGTTGATGATAAATGTATTCAATTTAGAAATTTGTAGTTGGGTTATTTTTTCAGGATCAGAAATTTTCAGTTAAGTGAATTCAGCCATGCAAAGAGCCACAGGCAGACAGGAATGATTCTTGTTGAGGTACTGTTGTGTTTACCTGGCCTGCCAAATCTGGACTACAGATGTTGCTTGAGTTTATCTGTTTTCAATTTTTAACTTAACAACTTATGAAGAGGTCCTATGAAATCACCAATTAGTTGAAAGAAACCAAGTGCTTGCACAAAATTATTTAAAGGATGAATAGTTCCATGATGGAATCTGTAATTCCAAAAACCACTGAAAAGTTAAAAGTGTTTTTCTTTTTAAATTGGTGCCAAAATTCATTTAGTGGTGGGCATGATCTGAACTAATTTATGATTGTTTATTATCTTTACTTATACATCTAATGTAAATATTTATATACTTCATGACAGAAATATTTATCGATTTGATTATGCGATGCTGCTCCAGATGGTGATGGGAGTGTTAATACATGCAATATATGTCCCATTACATTTTTTTTTTTTTTTTTGCAGTACGCGGGCTTCTCACTGTTGTGGCCTCTCCTGTTACGGAGCACAGGCTCCGGACGTGCAGGCTCAGCAGCCGCTCTGCGACATGTGGGATCTTCCCAGACCGGGGCACGAACCCGCATCCCCTGCATCGTCAGGCGGACTCTCAGCCACTGCGCCACCAGGGAAGCCCCCCATTACATTTTAAAAATATGAACTGTCCCGATTTCTGAAGAATATCTAAACCTAAGGAATTGAAAAAATATAATAGCAATTGTATATCTAAGGTGATCCCTAATCTTTAGCTCAAAAGTATGCTTCTGTACGAGATCATTAAACAGTACTTCTCTTATGCATCTGGTAAGATTCTACTCATCCTTAGGAATTCACCTTAGATGTGACCTCCTCTGTGAAGCCTTTTCTTACTCTCATAGTTAATAATTATTTCCTCAATTCTTGATTTATATGTCTAAAATACTTATTATATTGTATAGACGTTATTTCTTTGCAAGATGTCTCTACAATTAGACTATGAGCTCTCAAAGGGCACTACTTTTTTCTCTCACTGTGTTTAGTAGAGTATTTGTCACTGACTAGATTTTCAGTAAATTTTGAATAACCTTCTGGTAGATGCCATACAATTTAAAAATAATTTAAAAACTTGATATTTGCCTAGGGATTTCTTGATAGCAACCAATCATCTTATTCATTCATTTATTATTCTGGAGCATGTGCTATGTGTATAGAAAGCTGATATTTGCTATGAAAGAAATAAAATGAAGTTTAAATTTATTTCTTATTGTTCAAGATCTCACAATGTCATTGGCTATCAATAAATCCACATGCAAATTTAATAATAGGTTATCTGTTCTGTTTAAGGGCTAAAAGAATGCACAGACATTAAATGCTAAAGGAGATCAGAAAAGATATAGAATTATAGGGTAGAGCTTGCATAATCCACATGGGCCAGATATATGCATAGACCTTAGTAGAAGATGAAATCTACTGGAAATGGGCAAGGCTAAAGTAACTAACTGGATATAGGACCAAGCCTCATAAAAGAAGAATGGCAACATCAGTCAAAGTTCCAAAAGGTCATAGTAGAATCATAAGTCCTGCTTGGTGGACACTCAAGAATTCAATATGGTGGGTCAGTCATGGTCAAAGGAATCTCTAGCTAATACTTTTTTTTACAAGGTATGGCCAATTGACCTACATGTATCAAAATCACTAGTTGAGTTTATTTAAACTGCAGAGGCCTAGGCCCAATTTCAGACCTTTGAATTAGAATCCTTAGGAAATTAGAATTTGCTTGTAGTTTTATTTGCTTGTGTATTAGTTTTCTATTGTTATATAACAAGTTACCACAAAAATAGCACCTTAAAACATCACTCATTTATTATCTCACATTTTCCATAGGTCAGAAGTCTGGGCATGGCCTGGTTGGAAAATGTTAGATGAGGCTGCTATCTCATCTGTGGCTCAGGGTCCTCTTCTAAATTCATTCAAGTTGTGGACAGAACTCAGTTTCTTATGGTTGTAGGACTGAGATTCTCATTCTCTTGCTGGCTGTTGACCAGGGGTAACTCTCAGCTCCCAGAGGTTGCTCCAAGTCCTTGCTGTTGGGGCCCTTTCATCTTCAATTCAGCAACAGCACATTAAATTCTTCTGGTGCTTTGAATCTCTGGTTTCCTCTTCTACAACTAGCCAGCTAAAAATTTCAGCTCTTTTTTTTAAATGAAAAATATAAAATCAATTTATTCACGAAAAGAGAAATAAGCCTGACAGGGTCTTCTAGTTTACCTACTTGTATGTCTTAAAAAAATACATATACAGATTTCTAACAGAATATTAATAGAGTATAATTAATAGTTGATATTAACAGAGTTAATTACCAGCATTGTAATATAGACTTTGATTTATGATATATCAACACTGGTTTAAAAAATCACCTATGTCAACAAAGTGAAGAAACCAGAATAAGTTGTATCAACATATTAAAAATCATAACAGAAAAATATAACATGATTTTGTTTATTGACTTGCTCCATGTCACAGAACTACCAAAATATCAGTGATCTCAAAATATGTAAATGCAATTAAAATATATAGTAAAATATCCAGCATTTTATCCAGTAAAGATCAGAGTAGGGAAGTAACTGAGGTCAGGATATTTATTTTCCCATTTATCTGCTCACTGATTTGCAATGGGTTGACTGTCTCCCTATACAGAAGTCATAGTTCCATTAACAGAACCCTCATTCGATCTATACCACTTTATGTTTTGGGAACTGATCTTTTAAAACTTTCTGCTTTTAAAGGGTTTATATGATTAAGACAGGCCCAGCAGATGTTCTCTGTATTTTAAGGTCAACTGATTTGTGACTTTATTCACAACTTCAAAATCCCTTCACTGTAGTACCTATATTAGTCTTTATTTGAATAACCATGGACCATGGACCAGGAATCTTGTGGAGAGCATCTCAGAATTCTGCTTCCCACAGTTTTTTTTTTTTTTTTCGGTACGCGGGCCTCTCACTGTTGTGTCCTCTCCCGTTGCAGAGCACAGGCTCCAGAAGCTCAGGCTCAGCGGCAATGGCTCACGGGTCCAGCCGCTCCGCAGCATGTGGGATCTTCCTGGACCGGGACACGAACCCATGTCCCCAGCATCGGCAGGCGGACCCCCAACCACTGCGCCACAAGGGAAGCCCCCACAATTTGTTTTTAAAGTAATATATACATATGACAAACACATTCAAAAAGTACAGAAGGGAATGTACTGTGAAAAGTAAATCTCCCTCCCATACCTGATCCTGAGTTTCCCAGCTCTCTTCTTCATAGTCATCTGTTGAGATCAGTTTCTTCTGAATCATTCCAGATCTAGTCTTGTCAAAAATCATGTTTTTTTTTCTCTACACTCATTAAAGTGTACTATACATATTATTATGCACTTAGATTTTTTTCCACTTGACAATGTATCTTGAAGCTCTTTAAACATCAGTACATCTAGACCCACTTTATTCTTTGTATTGGCCATGTATACAATTTGTGTGAAATGTCCTTCTAACCAGGCTCCTCCCCCACTCACCCATGGCTCACTTTCTCACTTCAATCAGCTCACTGTTTAATTTCAACTTTTTGAGAGTCTTTTTCTGATCACCCAATATCAAGTAGTTACACTCTCATCATAGCACACTATTTAATTGTCCTCAACCTTTACTATTTGAAATAATCTCGTTCATTTATCTGTTTACTTGTTTTTGTCTATTTTCCCACCATACAAATAGAAGGTAAGCTTCATGAGAACAGAGATCTCATCTATCACTGCTTTATCGTTAGCTCCTGAAATAGTGTTTGGCACATGGCAGATGTGCTATAATTCTTTGCTAAGTATGTAATTTCATTATATTAATTCCATATTTCATTCAACTAATAATTCGCTTAGTTTGTTCACTACTATAATGCTGAAATGAAAATCAATGTTCATTGTTCCTGTATTTGTGAATGTAGCTGTAAGATATATTTGTAGAAGTGTAATTATTAGGTAAAATGATATATGCACTTATTATTTTGATAAGTATTCCCAAATTACCCAACATAAAGTTTTTTTTTAATTAATGTGGACTCCCAATAAAAATGCAAGAGAAATATGTATTTCCTTCAAATCTTGCACAACAAAATTTATTGTCAAACTTTCAAAAGTTTATTTTCATGTTTATTGTTAACATTAGGAGTGATACTGATTTTTTTTATGTTTATAGCAATTTTTTAGTTTATTGTTATTGTTACTTATCCATGTCATTTTCTATTTTCCTATTGAGATTTTTGGGGTTTCCCCCTATTTTTTTGATTTCTAAGGGCTATTTGTACATAAAGGAAATGAACTTTTTGACTGTCATATGTGTTGTTAATATTTCCCCCAGTTTGACTTTTATATTTTGACTTGCTTTATGATATAATTTGCTATGCATTATTTTTTATAAAATTCATGTAGTCAACTACATGAATCATTTTATGTCTTCTGGATTTCTGTTTTGTATTTTGCTCAGGCAGTCTTTTCTCATCCCCAGAATTTCTAAGAAAAACAATCTCATGCTTCTTACTCCTTGAATTTAACTATTTATTTTTGAAAATATATCTTTGATTTAAGGAATTACTTATCAAATAATTTATCCTTTTTTACTCTGAGTTGAAGTTTCATCTCATCAGACACTTAATTTCTATATGTACTTGTGTCCATAGCTGATCTCTCCTTTCTATTCCATGTATCTTTCTATCTATTCATGTGTCTGTACCAATATATTTAGAATACTGTAGCTTTATAATATGTTTTAATATCTGGTAGCTCCAATTGACCTCCACCTCTAATATTTTCTTTTCCAGAATATTTCTACCTATTCTTGTATATTTATTTTCTCCACATGAATGATCCCATTGAATTTATGCAGAGAACTAACTTCTTTACATTATTGAATCTTTCTCCCAAGAGCAACGTACAGCATATGTTTTCTATTTTATTAGGCTCTATTTTATTTACTTCTTTTTTTTTTAATATTTGGTAAAAAATAAAATTTATGTCTTGAATTTTTCATGAAATTGAAGAATGGCTATCAAATTCTTCCTGATATTCCTGAAGCAATAATTTTATATATATATATATGTATATATATACACATACATATATACATACATACATATATATATATATATATATACTTCCTTCTATGCTTCTATTGTTGCAAAATTAATAATTATCTCTTAGCAACCTGTGCTTTGAGGTCTTAAGCTGACTGGCTATTTGAGAAAGCATGTGACAGAGCTGAATCAAGCTGGCAGTCATTCACTAAATAGCTGTGAATATAGTCAGCCAGTAAATCATCCATAAATATTTTCCTTAATTACAAAATCCCATGCTATTATACAGAATTGTCTTATTGACAGTAAAAGTTCATACTTACCAGGCTAATATCTTTATAAATTTGGTGATTAACCTTGCTATACTCAACAGAAACTCTCTCAAACAGAATAATGCAGATAAGGGGACTTTCAACTGCTGGCTGTACAAATTCTTATGATTTTCCTCTTTGAATATCAATAGTAGAAAAATTTGGGATCTTTTATTAGCAAATGGATGTGTATGCAACTTCTACCACTTTTCCCATGAGGCACTGGTTGCACACATGTCAATTGATTCTCTGATGACAATAAACGTTGCTGTTGCTGTTGGTGGTGGTGGTGGTGTGTTTGTTTCATTCCTCTATGGCCAGTTTTATACTGTTTTGTAGCCTCTTTCAACTACACCTGGGTCATTGGCTTGACCCAGAATTGATGGCTTCAGTTCTTGTACAGCTAGATTGAAAATCGCTTGCAAATTCAAACCAGTTATCTTAATGTGTATGCTTTCAACTTCTCCATCCATATATGTTCTTGAACTCAGAGATTCCTGATTCAGCCTCAGAGTTTAACTGACAACCTTGGTAAAATTCTGTAGGAGTCCAAGTCTGGGTCTTGTTCAGCAGACTTTCCCTTAAGCAGATCTCTTCCATTCCTGAAGAGCCTGTCTGGTATTTCCAGTTAATAATGTTTTAAAATTTGCTTTCATGTGCAGGTTCTTTGAATTTTTAATATAGTTTATTGTAAGCATTTGTAATTGCTATTTTAAATAGTAGTTTCATTTTATTTATGTTAGAATTATTATTTTCAGAAGAGTGTTTTCAATGTGCACTAAAGATTGAGAGCCAAGGCTTAGGAGTAGGGGATGGCTTTAGGAACAGAGTGCAGGTCCTGAATCTAAGAAGAACTCAAGATCCAAATCAGTAAGTTGTGGTTCAGGGCCAGGCTTGAATCTAGTAGGAATACTGGATACATATAAGAAAACTCAGATCTTACCTCATAGGAATTCATACATAATTGTATCTAAACCACCTGTCACGTCGTGATTACTTGTATACCTATTTTTCTCTCTTACTAATTGTGAACTCCTTTAGGTTAAGGGTCACATCTAGTTTATCTCTGAGCCTCTAATGCAAAAATCCAGACATAGCCTGGCCATTGAATGAATTGTTTTCACTACTTATTTCTGCTGTGCTATCTTGTGACAACTACCCAATATTTCTTCCATGTGCTCTTCAAGGTCAAGTGATACTGACTAGGTAATTCAGCTACTTGCAAAATATCTAAAACTTCACTGGAAAGGAAGTTGATGAACCATGATTTAGACATATTGAGTTTGAGGTAATTGTAAGAGATTTAAGTATAAACACCTTGGAGGAGTAGAGAGAAGATCAGAACTGAAATCTTTTTCTATATAATTGTGATTGTCCCTGCAAAAGGTTCCATAACATTGCCATGTCAAGAAGGATGGTTTAAAAAAATTTTGTACTGTGGAGTGTTACAGCAAGTGGCAATACTGACTTTCCTCCTCGATTGAATCAGACATATGTAAATGTCATCAGACAGTATATTTGCAATGCTATTACTATAGGCTTTTTTTCATATTTAAGCAACTTTATTTTTTAAAAGTTATTTATCGGAGTATAGTTGATTTACAATGTTGTGTTAGTTTCTACTGTACAACAAAGTGAATCAGCTATGTGTATACATATATCCCTTCTTCTTTGGATTTCCTTCCCATTTAAGTCACCACAGAGCAATGAGTAGAGTTCCCTGTGCTATACAGTATGTTCTTATTAGTTATCTATTGCATACATAGTATCAATAATGTATATATTTCAATCCCAATCTCCCAATTCATCCCACCCCCTTTCCACCTTGGTATCCGTACATTTGTTCTCTACATCTGTGTCTCTATTTCTACTTTCTAAATAAGATCGTCTATACCAATTTTTTTCAGATTCCACATATATGTGTTAATATATGACATTTGTTTTCCTATTTTTGACTTACTTCATTCCATATGACAGTCTCTAGGTCCATCCATGTCTCTACAAATGACCAAAATTTGTTCCTTTTAAAGACTGAGTAATGTTCCATTGTATATATGTATCACATCTTCTTTATCCATTCCATTGTTGATAGACATTTAGGTTGTTTCCATGTCCTGCCTATTGTAGATAGAGCTGCAATGAACACTGGGGTGCATGAGACTTTTTGAATTATGGTTTTCTCTGGGTATATGCCCAGTAGTGGGATTGCTGGGTCACATGGTAGTTAAATTTTATTTTTTTTAAGGAACCTCCATACTGTTCTCCATAGTGGCTGTATCAATTTACATTCCCACCAACAGTTTAAGAGCGTTCCCTGTTCTCCACACCCCCTCTAACATTTATTGTTTGTAGATTTTTTGATGATGGCCAACCTGACCAGTGTGAGGTGATACCTCATTGTAGTATTGATTTGCATTTCTCTAATGATTAGAGATGTTGAGCATCTTTTCATGTATTTGTTGGCCATCTCTCTATCTTTGCAGAAATGTCTATTCAGGTCATCCACCCATTTTTTTATTGGGTTGTTTGTTTTTTTGAAATTGAACTGCATGAACTGTGTGTATATTTTGGCGATTAATCCTTTGTCAGTTGCTTCGTTTACAAATATTTTCTCCCATTCTGAGGGTTGTTTTTTCATCTTGTTTATGGTTTCCTTTGCTGGGCAAAAACTTTTAAGTTTCCTTGGGTCCCATTTGTTTAGTTTTGTTATTATTCTCAGTACTCTAGGAGGTGGGTCAAAAAAATCTTGATGCAATTTATGTCAGAGAGTCTTCTGCCTATATTTTCCTCTAAGAGTTTTATAATGTCTGGTCTTACATTTAGGTATTTAATCTATTTTGAGTTTATTTTTGTGTATGGTGTTAGGGAGTGTTCTAATTTCATTCTTTTACATGTAGCTGTCCAATTTTCCCAGCATCAGTTATTAAACAGGCTGTCTTTGCTCCATTGTAAACTCTGGCCTCCTTTGTCACAGATTAGGTGACCATAGGTGTGGGGGTTTATCTCTGGGCTTTATGTCCTATTCCATTGCTCTATATTTCTGTTTTTGTACCAGTACCATACTGTCTTGATTATTGTAGCTTTGTAGAATAGTCTGAAGTCAGGAAACTTGATTCCTCCAGCTCCATTTTTTTTCCCCTCAAGATTCCTTTTGCTATTCGAGATCTTTTGTGTTTCCATACAAATTGTAAAATTTTTTGCTCTGCTTCTTTGAAAGCTGCCATTGGTAATATGATAGTGATTACAATGAATCTGTGGATTGCTTTGGGTACAATAGTCATTTTCACATTATTGATTCTTCCAATCCAAGAACATGGTATATCTCTCCATCTGTTTGTGTCAACTTTGTTTTCTTTTATCAGTATCTTATAGTTTTCTGAGTACAGTTCTTTTGCCTCCTTTAGTAGGTTTATTCCTAGGTATTTCATTCATTTTGTTGTAAGGGTAAATGGGATTGTTTCCTTAATTTCTCTTTCTGATCTTTCTTTGTTAGTGTACAGAAATGCAAGAGATTCTTGTGTATTAATTTTGTATCCTGCAACTTCACTAAATTTGTTGATTAGCTCTAGCAGTATTCTGGTGGCACCTTTAGGATTTTCTATATATAATATCATGTCAAATGCAAACAGTGACAGTTTTACTTCTTTACCAATTTGGATTCTTTTATTTCTTTTTCTTCTCTGATTGCCATGGCTAGGACTTCCAAAACTATGTTGAATAATAGTGGTGATAGTGGGAAACCTTGTCTTCTTCCTGATTTTAGAGGAAATGCTTTCAGTTTTTCACCATTGAGAATAATGATTGCTGAGGGTTTGCCATATATGGCATTTATTATGTTGAGGTACGTTCCCTCTGTGCCCCCATTTTGAGAATTTTTTATTATAAATGGGTGTTGAATTTTCTCGAAAGCTTTTTTCTGCATCTATTGAGATGACAATATGGTTTTTATTCTTCAGTTTGCTAATATGGTGTATCACATTGATTTATTTGCATATATTGAAGAATCCTTGCATCTCTGGGATAAATCCCACTTGATCATGGTGTATGATCCTTTTAATGTATTGTTGGATTGGGTTTGTTAGTATTTTGTTGAGGATCTTTGTGTCTATGCTCATCAGTGATATTGGTCTGTAATTTTCATTTTTGGTGATATCTTTGTCCAGTTTTGGTATCAGGGTGATGGTGGTCTTGTAGAACAAGTTTAGGAGTGTTCTTCCCTCTTAAATTTTTTGAAATAATTTGAGAAGGATGGGTGTTAACTCTTCTATAAATGTTTGATAGAATTCACCTGTGAAGCCAGCTTGTGCTGGACTTTTGTCTGTTGGAAGATTTTTTTTTTTTTTTTTTTTTTTTGCACTACGCGGGCCTCTCACTGTTGTGGCCTCTCCCGTTGCGGAGCACAGGCTCCGGACGCGCAGGCTCAGCGGCCATGGCTCACGGGCCCAGCCGCTCTATGGCATGTGGGATCCTCCCAAACCGGGGCACGAACCCGTGTCCCCTGCATCGGCAGGCGGACTCTCAACCATTGCGCCACCAGGGAAGCCCTTTGTTGGAAGATTTTGAATCACAGTTTCAACTTCATTACTTGTGATTGATCTGTTCATATTTTCTATTTCTTCCTGGTTCAGTCTTGAAAATTCTTTTCATTTCTAATTTTATTGATTTGATTCCTCTCCCTTTTTTCTTGATGAGTCTGGCTAAAGATTATCAATTTTGTTTATGTTCTCAAAGAACCACCTTTTAGTTTTATTGATCTTTGCTACTTTGTTTTCATTCCTATTTCATTTATTTCTGCTCTGATATTCATGATTTCTTCTAGTAACTTTGGGTTTTGTTTGTTCTTCTTTCTCTAGTTGGTTTAGGTGTAAGTTTAAGTTGTTTATTTGAGATTTTTCTTGTTTCTTGAGGTAGAATTGTATTGCTATAAACTTTACTCTTAGAACTGCTTTGCTGCATCCCACAGGTTTCAGGTTGTCATGTTTTTGTTGTGATTTGTTTCTAGGTATTTTTTTAATTTCCTCTTTGACTTCTTCAGTGATATCTTGGTTATTTAGTAGCAGATTGTTTAGCCTCCATGTGTTTGTATTTTTTACAGTTTTTTTTTTTTTTTTGGCCTGTAATTGCTTTCTTATCTCATAGCCTTGTGACCAGAAAAGATGTTTGGTATCATTTCAATTTTCTTAAGTTTATGGAGGAGTTATTCATGATCAAATATGTGAGCTATCCTGGAGAGTGATCTGTGTTCCCTTGAGAAAAAAGTGTATTCTGTTGCTTTCAGATTGAATGTCCTATAAATATCAGTTAAGTGTATCTGATCTAATGTGTCATTTAAGGCTTGTGTTTTCCTTATTAATTTTCTGTCTGGATGATCTATCCATTGGTGCAATTGGAGTGTTAAAGTCCCCTGCTATGATTGTGTAACTGTCAATTTCCCCTTTTATGGCTGTTAGCATTTGCCTTATTTATTGAGGTGCTCCTATGTTCGGTACATAAATATTTATAATTGTTATATTTTCCTCTTGGATTGTTCCTTTGATCATTATGTAGTGTCCTTCTCTGTCTCTTGTAATAGTTTTAATTTTAAAGTCTATTTTGTCGGATATGAGAATTGCTATACCAACTTTCTTTTGATTGCCATTTGCATGGAATATCATTTTCCAACCCCTCACTTTCAGTTAGTATGTGTCCCTAGGTCTAAAGTGGGTCTCTTGTAGACAACATATATGGAGTTCTTGTTTTTGTAGCCATTCAGCCAGTCTGTGTCTTTTGGTGGGAGCATTTAATCCATTTACATTTAAGGTAATTCCCAATAGGCATGTCCCTATTACCATTTTCTTAATTGTTTTGGGTTTGTAGATCTTTTTCTTCTCTGTGTTTCCTGCCTACAGAAGTTCTTTTAGCATTTGTTGCAAAGCAGGTCTTGTGGTGCTGAATTCTCTTAGCTTTTCCTTGTCTGTAAAGCTTTTGATTTCTCTGTCAAATCTGAATGAGATCCTTGCTGGGTAAAGAAATCTTGGTTGTAGGATTTTCCCTTTCAACACTTTAAATATATCCTGCCACTCCCTTCTGGCCTGCAAAGTTTCTGCTGAAAGATCAGGTGGGGACTTATGGGGACTCACTTGTATGTTATTTGTTGCTTTTCCCTCATTGCTTTTAATATTTTTTTCTTTGTATTTAATTTTGTTAGTTTGATTAATATGTTTCATGGCATGTTTTTCCTTGGGTTTATCTTGTATGGGACTCTCTGTACTTCCTGGGCTTGATTGATTATTTCCTTTCCCATGTTAGGGAAGTTTTCTACTATCATCTCTTCAAATATTTTCTCAGACCATTTCTCTTTCTCTTCTTCTTCTGGGAGCCCCATAATTCGAATGTTGGTGAGTTTAATGTTGTCCCAGATATCTCTGAGACTGTCCTCAATTCATTTCATTCCTTTTTCTTTTTCTTCTCCATGGCATTTATTTCCACCATTCTATCTTCCAGCTCACTTATCCCTTCTTCTGCCTGTTATTCTGCTATTGATTCCTTCTAATGTTTTTTAAATTTCATTTATTGTGCTGTTCATTGCTGTTTGTTCTTTAGTTCTTCTAGGTCCTTGTTAAATGTTTCTTTTATTTTCTCCATTGTATTTCTGAGATTTTTGGATCATCTTTACTATCATTACTCTGAATTATTTTTCTGGTAGATTGTCTATTTCCTCTTAATTTATTTGGTCTTGTGAGATTTCACCTTGCTCCTTTGTCTGCAATGTATTTCTCTGTGATCTAATTTTGTCTGTCTTACTGTGTTTGAGGTCTCCTTTTGGCAGGCTGCAGGGTTGTAGTTCCTCTTGCTTTTGTTTTCTGCTCCCAGGGGGTGTGTTTGGTCCATTGATTTGTGTAGCCTTCCTGGTGGGAGGGACTGGTTCCTGCGTTCTGGTGGATGGAGCTAGATATTTTCCATCTGATGGGCATGGCCACGTCAGGTGGTGTGTTTTGGGGTGTTCATGGTGTTAGTATGACTTTAGGCAGCCTATCTCCTGATGGGTGGGTTTGTGTTCCTGTCTTCCTTGTTGTTTGGCATGGGCCACTGGAGACTGCAGGCATTTGGGTGGAACCAGGTCTTGGAGTTGAGATGGAGACCTCTGGGTGAGCACTTGCTGAATAATATTCCCTAGGGCCGGGAATTCTCTGATGTTCCAGTGTCCTGAACTTGGTGCTCCCACCCCAGAGGTTCAGTACTGATGCCTGTCCTGGGATCCAAGACCCCACAAGCCACACTGCTCAGTAAAAAGTGGGAAAAAAAACAAAGGAAAAAGGAAAAGAAAGAAAAAGGGCAGGAAGAAAACAAATGAAAACAAGCAGACAAATAAGACTCAAGACAAATAGGAAAGACAAAAACAAGCAAACAGCAATAGCAACAATTAAAAAGAAATGAGCAGACAAACAAAACCCCAGGCAAATGGTAAAAACAAAACAAAAAATGAAAAATCCAAAGAAATAGACACACGCAAAGTAAGAAACAAAAACAAAATCAGAGACAACAACAAAAAAAGAGAACAATGAGACATACAAAGAATCCCAAAACAAAATCAAACAATTAAAAGCAAAACTAACAAAACAGAAAAACAAAATGAAAGCAGAATACAAACTGAAGGAAAAAGCAAACAAAACAAACACATGCAAATAATAGGAAAAAATGATAAAAAGAAGAGCAAATAGAACAAAGAAAAAAGGTAAAAACAAAATAGAACAAAGGAAAGAAAAAAACAAGGAAAAAATACAGAAGAACAAGAAAGTAACACAGAAATAGAAATATACAAAAAATTAAAATACATTAAAAATTTAAAAATATAAATAAAAATAAAAGTAAAAACAGATTTAAAAAAACAACAGAACAAAACAAAACATAAAAAGATAGTAATAATTATATTTTCCTGGGGTCTCATCTGTCAGTGTCCTTGCCCCCACTGTGAGTCACAGACAACCTCTGCCTCCCTAGGAGGCCCTCCAAAACCTCTAGGTAAGTCTCTGGTCCCTTTATGGGCATTGTGGGAGCAACTCAGACTCTGACCTGGTCCAACTCCCACGTGTACTTGTCCCCAAAGTCTATGGTTGCTAGAGCTAGATTGGTTTCAGTTGTGGGAACGTTTGCTGCCCATTCAGATATTCCGTAGATGCAGGGTTTACCAAGCTGATTGAGGGGATTTAATCTTTAGTTTGTGCAGCTTCACAGAAAGATTTTTGTTCCTCTTCCTAAGTCCCCCTGCCCCTGGGACTCAGCTGTGGTTTTATCCCCCTCTGTGTGTGGGCTACTCACAGGAGTCTGCTCCCAAGGCTGCCCTGGAGCAATTGAGTCTTCCCTGGTGAGGACAGTGCATGGAGTTGGCATGGCTGCCTGGGTCGCAGGGCCCTGGCAGTGACAAGTGCACAGGAAAGCTGGCGGCCACAGGTGGGAGAGATTCGGCCTTAGGGGGAGCCTGTCCTAGTTTCTGGCAGCTGGCACGAGATAGTCAGCCCTGGTGAGGGCTTTTTCTAGTGCCTGGTGGGGCAGAGGGCCAGCACGTGGGGAGAGAGGCTACTGTGGTGGCTCCACTTCCTGTGTGTCATTCAACTGTGGTGCCTTGCTTCTATGGCAGTCTCGGTTTCCTCCACAAGCATTCCTGGTTGTGGATTACCTCCCTCCCTTCCCTTCAGACTGTCTCCTCACAGCCAACAGCAGTCCAACCCCTGAGTTTGCTCTCCAATCCCCATGTTCCAGCTCTCAGCCCCCATGTGCACTATGGACACACATCCAGTCTGTGGCATGCAAGGCTGTGGCATGCACTGTCTGTGTAGGTCTCACTCTGTCCTGTCTGTCACAGACCAGCCATTTCACCCTCCTCTGACAGCCTCAGATGCTCCCCTTGTGTTCCAACTGATTTCCCTGTTGGTGAGGGGGCTTCCTTGGATGCAGGAACCTCTCCTCTGCTTCGGCTCCCTATCAGGGGCACAGATCCTGTCCCACTTCCTCTCCTCTTCTTTTTCCTTCCTTTCTTTCATCCTACCTGGTTATATGGAGATCTTTCTTGTCCTTTCTGGTGTCCAAGGGCTTCTGCTAGTGTTCAGTCAGTGTTCTGTGAGCACTGTTCCATCTGTAGATGTATTATTGATGCATTTGTGGAGAGAGATGGGCTCCAAGTCCTCCTACTCCTCCACCATCTTGGTTTTTTCTACCATAGGTATTAAAAATTTAAAATACACTGCAGGTCACAGCCAGACAACATCTTATTTTTCATTTTATCTGAGAGTCTGTTTCAGGTTGACTAAAATTATAATAAACTTCATTAAGCACTGATAGTAACCATTAAATATTGTTACCTGATATTCCTGAAAAGATTTCTTCCTTAATAAACTAACAAAAATATCTTTCCTAATTCAAACTTTATTAAGCTTGTATTCCAGATATGTTCTTTAATGGTATAGAGTAGTTTTTTTTCTATGACCATTCTGTAACATGCTTTTGGTGAGTCTACAGAGATGCACTTAATCTAAGTGTTCAACCAGTTCTTAAATGAACATTTTTTGAATATAGTAATTATAAACTTAGAAAGTGGTAAGCCTGCATGATGGATATATGAGCTATAAGTAAAAATGCTGTTAAGGTGTTTCCTAATCTTTAATTCCAATAAAAATATTAGATCATATATAATTAATGCCATAAATAATTAATGACAGAAAGTTTTAGTAAAGGGGATGTTAATACTGGTATAGAATTTGGTGCTTTGTGACCACCTAAAGGGGTAGGATAGGAAGGGTGGGAGGGAGATTCAAGAGGGAGGGGATATAGGGATATATGTATATGTATAGCTGATTCACATTGTTATACAGAAGAAACTAATACACCATTGTAAAGCAATTATACTCCAAAAAATGTTAAAAAAATAGTCCCCACCATATTGGGTCATTAAATTAGGCATTACAGTCTTGAACTTTTCTTACTTTACTTTAGTTGTACACCCATATCATTCAAAAATTTGTTTAAAAGTAGCATGACTTTATTTATGATACTTCATCTTTTTCCAAAATGTGTTGTCTTTGTCATGCTTAGATTTCAGTAACTAATGAAAAAGTAAATTAAGTAATCTGATTATAAGTAAGTATTTGCAAAGATTATTTTAAAAGAAGTATTGGTATAGAACAATGGAAAGTCCATTCTATCCCTGTGGAAGGTCTTTCTTGGCAATTGAGATTTTTTTTTTTTTGATTTTTTTTGAAATTATTTTTGAATAATTTTCACTATAGCCTGCTTTACTGAAGATCAACCCTGACTTCCAGAGTTATCTAATCTAAAACTGGACATTTGAGTCAGCATTGCATAATGGTTAAATGGTATAAGAGTTCTGAAGGAAGATGAATCTGGGCTTTGAATTGAGGCATCATTGTTTACTAGTTGTGTGGCCTTCTGCAAGTCATTTAATCCTTCTGAGTTTCTATTTCTGGTATTGTAAAATGAGGACAATTATTGGACCTTTTTTTATGGAGAGAAATGAAATAATGCAAGTAAAGTCTTTGGAATGGTTCTGGCATATAGTAAACAATAAATTGTAATATTATACAATTATTACAATGAAATCCCCACAGATGTTTTCAACTCTGTTTTTATTGTTTTTATACTCTATAATTTGATCACATCAAAAATTTAAAAACTCTTGAAAATATCCTATATTAAAATGAATCCCATTGGCCTTGTAGAGCACCCGTAACACATAAATAAGGCTGGCTGCAGTGGAAGATAATACACATTTTAAACTGTTTTAAAAAGCTAGGAATTACTTACATAAGACAAATATGTTATTTGAACTTGCTGGAACAATTCTAGTTTTAATTAGCTTTTGAGCAGCTTCTAAACTGACATACATTTCACTTTTTATTAAAAATGAAAATAATTCATTCAACTTTTAATTGAAAGTGAGAGTTGACACAGACATGGTAACAGTGGAAGTGGTAATTAAATGGCAGCTACTGTAATATTCAATGCTCTACAGAATGGAAGGCAGGAGAAAGGAGCACCAAGACACAGATCTCACTGAAAACATGCTAGTATCCAAGGCCAGTCTCTGCTATTTCAATTACGATAACTTGTCAATAGCTGTAAGAGAAAGGAGAATGACTTGCAACATATTGGTAATGATAACCAGTTGTTCCTGGTGCATTCAAGAAGTGATTATCACAAATGTGTAAAAATTAAAAAAAGATACATGGATATATATATTTTCAAAGAACAGTATGGCTTAATTAGAGAAAAAACTATAGCATGTTCATGTAAGAATTACCAGCAGCTGAATTTTTTCAGCTCAGTTAAATATGTAATTTTGTATTTTGAAATTTCAATTAGGAAAAAACAAAATGAAATCATGCACAGAGAGATTATTTCTACTCTATCATAATGAAATCTAGAGTTGTGAACACTCTAGATTCAATTGAACATATGGTTATTCAATGACAAACTCATTGTATGATATGCTAATCTCAGGAGAAGTTAAGACACTCAATTTACTACAGTCTTTCTTAGAATATATTCATGTGGAGAACACCCCAAATATTTTCATACAGGTAGTCCTGCTTGATTTTGGAAAGTATGTTTTCTAGTTATCCTATTATCTCTGTCCCACAGTAGTCTGCTCCCAGGGCAGGAAATTTACATGGAACTTGTCACTGTCATATGTGCTTATCAATTTTCTTTAACCTTCCTTCCTTTCTGTGATCACTCATCTTATTCTACTCTTTTCCCTCTTCTATTTATCATAGAAACACATAAAATTAGGGCTGGAATGTTGTTTGAGATCATTAGATACAACCACATCATTTTACAGATTAAAAAGAATGTTAAAAACACTTAACATTACAAGATAAATTGAAGGCAAAGTCAGGCTTTGGACCCATATCTCCAAACATCAATGTTTTTTGACATACAGTTTTCAACTATAGCTTGAGCCTTCTAGAATCACTTGATGATAATATACAGGCTTCAGATACTGTTGTTAGTTCTTCATTCATTTGGGGACTCAGCAAATATTCATTGAGTACTATGTATTAATGTGGGGAGGGAGGATACATAGTGAACAAAAGCAGATGTTAAACATGGTCCCTGCCACCAGGAAGGCTACAGTCTAGTGAGGGTGGCAAACATTTACTAAGTTATATATACACTCATATAAAATAAAGCCTGCAAAATCCTAACAGGGTCATCATGCTATGAAAGTGTGTAAAAAATAGAACCTAACCTATGGGACATGTATAAGGGAAAGTGTCAGGTATGGATTCCTTAAGGATTAACTGAGATTGAGCTGAGAGCAAATAACTGAAAGGATTCAAAAGGTAGAAAGGGATGAGAAGGGGAAGGAAAGAACATTTAAGGTAGCAAGCAGCATATGTGATAGCCCTGTGCCAGGAGAAAGCACAGGGTACTGAGAGATGTCTACTGTGATCATGAGAGAGAGAGAGAGAGAAAAGAAATATTGTACACCCCTAGCTGCAGGATTGGGAAGGTCGGACCATTTAGGGCCAGCTTTCTGATATTGATATTAGGTATAAAATAGATAACTAATGAGAACCTACTGTATGGCACAGGGAACTCTACTCAATGCTTTCTGGTGACCTAAATGGGAAGGAAATCCAAAAATGAGAGGATATATATACACATACAGCTGATTCACTTTGCTGTATAGTAGAAACTAACACATTATCCAGCAACTATACTCCAATAAAAATTTAAAAAGAAAAAGAAACCAAAAGATAAATGCTAGTCTTCACTGATCTGTGGTAGACAATTCTTTTAAAATAAGTACCATCCATTTAAATGGTGTGACAAAAATGTGGGGAGTAAGGAAAAGAAGAAATAATAATGGAAAGGGGAATTAAAGGAGTGCAAAAACAATTAAATAGCTTACGAGTAATTTACATAATGAAAAATACAGTTAGTTTCCAATTTAACTAATTTTCACCTCTTTTCCACCAGACTACATACACAGGCATATGAAAAAGGAATGTTTTTGAGGGGGAGGCTGTGGCATGCTAAATTTTGCGTGCCTGAAAGCTTAGTTTATTCAGTGGCAAAATGCCTGGACCACTATAGTCAATTCAGAAATATTTTAATACTTTAATAACTAGGGGGCTTCCCTGGTTGTTCAGTGGTTAAGAATCTGACTGCCAATGCACGGGACATGGGTTCGAGCCTTGGTCTGGGAAGATCCCACATGCCGGTGAGCAACTAAGCCCATGCACCACAACTACTGAGCCCACTTGCCACAACTATTGAGACCCACACGCCTAGAGCCCGTGCTCCACAACAATAGAAGCCACCACAATGAGAAGCCCACGCACTGCAACGAAGAGTAGTCCCTGCTCGCCACAACTAAAGAAAGCCCGCATGCAGCAAGGAAGACCTAATGCAGCCAAAAATAAATAAATAAAATAAATAAATTTTAAAAATAAAATAACTAGAGACTATTATCATATATCCGTAATAAGCACTGTTCTGTATAGTGAGGGAAGCAAGGTCACTGCCTGAGTATCATGTATTTGGTAGAATGGGATAGGAAGTGTAATGTGCAATTTGGGGAAGGGAATATCATAGAATAAAATCTGTCTTCTGCTTACAGAATTAGTATAAGTAGTTCTCTAATTTTGTGAGCATAAATGTACCTTATTAAATTCTAGCTTAATCTAAACCATTGATAAATTTGGACTAGGTGTATTACAGAATACATCTCAGAAAACTTCAAAAGAGATTTAAACTAGAGTATGATCTCAATAAGGAAAAATCTGTGCATAGAGAAAAGAATAACTGGCTGGAACTGCACCAAAATGTTATAGAGTGATTATTTCTAAGTGATGATATTTTAGGAATTTTTTTCTTTTCTGTACTTATTAATATTTCCAAATTTTTACATAAACATATTTTTCACATAACCATAACAAAGTTATTCACATTTAAAGAAAATATAGAGGAGCAAAATGAAAAAAACAAAAATAACCCAGAGATAACTAATTTTAACATGTACTGTATTTCTTTGTGGTTAAATTAAAAAAAAACATTTATATGAGTATGTTTTAGCAAAAATGGAACTGTGATATACATACTATTTTGTTACTACCTTTCACTTAATATGTTGTGAATATCCTTCTGTGCCATTACTTTTCTACTCATTCTTCTTAGTGGTTGTAAATTTTCTGTTGTATGAGTATGGCTTTTCCCCAAAATTATTTTTTTAAACAAGACAAAGATTTCAAACAGTATAGGAAAACTACATATTAATGCTTGTACAAATCAAGATTTTTTTATGTCATTTAGGAAGGACATCATATATTTTTTGTCTCTTTCCTATGCCTTTCTCTACACATAAGATATTCACTCACACTTTAACAACTCATCAAATATATAGATTGACTGTGTCTCAAGTTCAGCTCCAACGGTGCAGATTCCAAACCTGATTTACATGTGGTAGTATTTAAGAGCTATCATTGAGAGAAGAGGGTATTGTGCAATTTCTTTACAATAGGGGCATGTTTCATGTATTTAAAATATATGACAATATTTGAGAAACAAAGCACCCAGTCCTAAGGAGACCTCTTTTAGAAATCTCATTTTGTTCTGAGGTAAAGTAAACCTGACTAACAGATGTTTGGGGGTTTCAAACCCTCAAATAAAGGTTTTTTACCTATTCTTAAAATTTGCCAGGTCTAAACCTTGCTGATAAGTGCTAAATTAACTAGTAATGAAGTTGGTAGTGGAGGTTGGGGTGATGTAAGAGCTGAGCTTCTGAGAAATACATGAGAGAACCCCATGTTTCTGTTATATACCAACAAATAGCATGTGGAGTATAAAAGAGGGGAAAGAGACAATGGGCAGTTGTGGTTTTCTTACTGCAATTTGAGGTTGGAAGTTGGAGAGGCCAAATGTGATTTTGATGCTAAAAGTCATTCCAACTGGCTTGGTATATATACAAGTGACAGTACACTTCAGATTTCTTCATTAAAAAAGTACTACTGGGTCTCCCTGGTGGCGCAGTAGTTGGGAGTCCGCCTGCCGGTGCAGGGGACAAGGGTTCGAGCCCTGGTCCAGGAGGATCCCACTTGCTGCAGGGCAACTGGGCCCATGCACCACGACTGCTGAGCCTGTGCTCTAGAGCCCCCTAACCACGACAGCTGAGCCCGTGTGCCACGGCTACTGAAGCCCGCACATCTAGTGCCCAAGCTCCACAGCGGGAGAGGCCTCCTCGGTGAGAGGCCCATGCACTGCGGTGAGGAGTGGTCCCTGCTTGCCGCGGTTGGAGAAAGCCCATGCGCAGCAAAAAAGACCCAATGTAGCCAAAAATAAATAATAAATAAATAATTAAATTTAAAAGAAAAAGTACTACTGTAGCCTGTCTGGTGAATCTAGGAAATTTTTAAATTTTTCTTTGATATAAAGCAAAGTGTTTACTGGTACATAATCCAAAAATATTAACCTAAGTTAGATGACTATAAAATCTATTAAATATCAAGTGTTATGTATATCAGCTGAACAGTTGATTCATTTTACATTGATTATTTGCTATTTTTATTTTCCTAAATTTGGTGAGTAAATAAAAATACACAGCCAGAGCTGATTAGATAAGAGTTAACACTTTCATTTATGAACTTAGATTAATTTCAAAGTCTTAGTTATAATTTTGAATGCATTTCCCTTTAACAACACAATTGCTTTCCATTCAAAAGGGGAAAGTACTCTCTGAAAGGCAATTGATCTATTTAAAGAATTATGGTTCCTTTGAATCTGTGGGTGCATCATAGTGTTTCTTTGATACTGTTGATTGTACTCTTTCCAAAAGCAGCTAAGCCAAATTGATGAAGGAAAAAGATGCTTTTTGTTCCTCTACAACCCCATCATAAGAGAAACAGTCAGAAATTAGACTTAATAGCTCATAATGGAGGCTAAAAATATAATTAACACTTACAGGAATGACTGCTTTGGAAGTAATGGTCAAACTCTGTAGAGTGGCCAGATACGCGGTTACCATGTTGGTTTGGTTTTCAAACATAGATTAGACAATAGTCCAGATTATAAAAGCGATTCATATGAGAAGTTACTGAGGGATAGAACTTCTGGGGCTGGAAAGAATCAGAGGCAGTGTTTTACAAAGTGTGGTGTTTAGGCCACCTGCATGAGGGAAATTGAATGAGGTTTTATTTATTTACTTACTTTTTGTTTCTTGTATTTTCATCATGGTAAGAACACTTAACATGATATTTACCTTCACAAATATTTAAGTGCACAATAGAGTATTGTTAACTATAGACACCATGTTGTACACCAGATGTAATAGAAACTTTATACCTATTGAACAGCAACATCCTATTTCCACCCAACTTCCAGCCCCCTGCACCTACAGTTCTGCTCTCTGTTTCTGGGAGTTAAAATACATTAGATACCTCATAAAAGTGGAATATTTGTCCTTCCATGACTGACTTATTTCACTTAGCATAAAATCCTCCAGGTTCATCCATATTGTTGCATATGGCAGGATTTCTTTCTTTGTTTTCAAGGTTGAATAGTATTCCACTGTATGAATACCAGTTTGTTTCAGGAGTCCATAAGGTGAGACAGAACCCGTGATTTGGGCAGTGTACAAAAGGCTGGGGACTTAGACATTTTACTCTCTTTTCTCCCCACGCCTTTCCCCCAAGGGAGAAGTCACTGACTAAGAGATGTCTCTCAGGCTGAGCAATGCTAACTTGAAGGAAGAGTTGACATGGGTAAGGCAAAATTGCTCTTACCTGTTTCAGTGTGGTTGTTCTTGGTTTATGTGTTTATCTGGGATAATGCAACTTCTTAACTCTATTCAGGCCTTCTTATAAAGGTATTTTGGTCTTTTTAGTCTACATGTTATTGTTTAATTAGTGTTTCTGTGGGGAAACAGGGCTGGGACTTGCTAATCTTGACAAGATTCTGCTATCTTGCTGATGTCATCCTTGGGATGCTTTTAAAAATGCAGAATAATAGGTCTCTCTCCAGACCTAGTGAATCACAGGAAATCACTGTGGACTTGGCAGGGAAAATGCATTTTAATAAAGAGGTACAAAATGCTTAATTGTCTGACGCTGGCTGGACGGGGGCAAAGAGTGTAGATATGATTTTTAGATGGACCTGGACAAAATCCCAGCTCCCTCACATCCTAGCTGTACCATGCTGCACATCGCTTCTGTGTACTATGCTCCTCCTTGCTCTGATATACCATCTCTTGTTCCTCTTCTATGTAACTGTCCTCTACCTGTTCAAGCTCAGCTAGTTTCCTGTTATCCTCTTTTCCTTAGCAACAAGAGGCCCCTCAGTGTGTGTTATTACCCCCAGCCCCTCAACTTCCCCTGTCTTCTGAACCTGTGCAGGGTAGTTATCCAATTGGCATTTATCTTGTCACTTCTTCCCCCACCTATCTTCCAACCTCAGCTTCCTAACTAACATGACCTCTGGTCTTCCTCCCTGGTTATGGTTGTCATCAGGTAGGCACTCACTGCTCTGATCTTTCAGAGGCCTCATACTGGGTATTTTGTAAATTCCCCAGCTCCCAGTCCTTGTTGTAACTGGAACTAAATAGGAACAGAAGGTCAATGCAAGACCTGAGTGTTAATCTGATAACCCTCCCCGCAGCAGCATACATGGCTGTCCCATTCCATCTCCCCATGTGCCCTGGATTCCCAGTACCAATGCCTCTCCACCTCCTGTCCCATAGCAACAGGAGAGATCACATCTTGTAGGAGTGGATGGCATGGGTCACAGATGCCTTCACTGGAGGCTGATGTAAGCCTAGCCTTAGAGGGAAGGCAGGATTTCCATAGGCAGAGATGGAGGGACCAGACATTGCCAAAAGAGGAAACAACAGGATTGAAGGCATGTCCTGGGGACCAGTATAGTGCTAGAAATGCTAATAACATTATCTCATTGTTTCTCCAAGTGTTGCCCTTGCAACAGTTGATTGGAATTACCAGTAGTGCTTATTAAAAATTCATATTACTGCACCTTACTTCAAATCTACTGGCCCAGAATCCCGAAGGTTGGGTTCAGAGAATCTACCTTTTCACAAGCTTTCTATATAATTCAATGGAACTATAAATTTTGGGATCACAGGATCTGAGGAGAACTTCTAAACAATGCAGGTTTACACTCCTTCTTTGGATGTAAGACAGAAATAGTACAATCTATTTAAACAGAAACAATTTAATAAAATATTTTTTAACTAGGTATAAAGTTAACTTAGTAACAAAAAAGGCCTAAGAGGGAGCTCAAATGAAGCAACTACATAAAGCAGTTACTACCCTTGGGGCTGTGGGAACAAAGGGATGATATTAGAATTATTAAAACTTAGAGAAGGAGCACTGTGCAGCTGAAAGCCAGACTGCTGAGGAGAGAACAGTCCTTGGCTGGTACTGGTTTCTCTGAACTCTAAGGAGAACCTTATGCAATTGGGACATCTGGGGAAAAGATACCTGTTGGCTGGTGTTAATGTCTTTGAGAGGGGATGATGAATCTGGCTTTGCAAATAATAAAAATTTGCACACAGGATTCAGCAGCTACTATAGGCAATAATGCTGTTTCTAAGGTGACGTGTGGCTGTGGCTCCATGCTATAGGAACCTCAAGCCAACTGGAAACTGAATTGAATAAACGTTGCAATTTACCTCTAATGCAGCCTACCAGAATACTTTAATAAGGGGTCAACTGGTAAAGTAAAATTCAACACACAGAGTACCAGTTCCAGCAACACAAAATGGAGAGAAGGCTGTGGGGCTAACAGACAATAGCTTGATAACTGGCTCAAAGTCAAACAAAGAAATAATAATTTTCCTATTTGTATTTGTGGAAAACTCATGAAGCTATTTTCTCTTTCTCTCTCTTCCCTTCCTTCTTCACTTCCTCCTTCCATTCCTTCCTCCCTCCCCCCCCCCTTCTCTTTTTATCAGGGTCACACTTAACCTCAGTCTTGGATTACCTTATAATTCTTATGGTTTTACATCGACTTGAATAAGAAAATTGGCTGGATGTTCTATTCATAGTTGCAGAAATGTCATTTTGAAAACATGAATAAGGAGCCAGGAGGAGGTGGTGTCCAGTCAAAGCAGAGCCATTAGTCAAAGGACAAGACTTAAATTCAACGGTTGGAAAAAGAATCAAACAAGTCCCACTCTTCATTGTTGAAAGTGAGAGAGAGAAAAGACACTCAAATTTTGAAAAATGGTTAGCAGATGCCTGTTACTTCTTTTCCAGGCAATATGGATTAGTATTTCAAGAAATACCTGGCTGTGAACAAATATCCAACTACCCGTCCTGAGTAGGAGTTTTCGATACCTAGCATTTCAATACCTTTGAGTTTTAATGAAAAGTATAAAACTAACTTTTTGTTTGTTAAAATCTGTTACCTATCCTTGTCCATGCTAGCTTCTTGCTCTAAAGGTAACCATATTTGATTTGCTGAAAAATTTAAAGCAAGATCTTGGAGTTGTATACTTCTGGGTGAGAATCTCCACTTTTACTAGCTTGTAACATTGGATTAGTGATGTAATCTTCCTGAGCATTAGTTTCTTTTCTCACTTGTAAAAATATGATAATAATCCCTATGT
Source organism: Orcinus orca (assembly GCF_937001465.1). NCBI lineage: Eukaryota > Metazoa > Chordata > Mammalia > Artiodactyla > Delphinidae > Orcinus > Orcinus orca. The sequence goes on from NC_064580.1 coordinate 77,743,860, forward strand.
TTTATGGTTATCATAAAGGTTAAAAGAAGTGATGATGCCAAGCATATTATTGAACACAACACTAAGTAATTGGTAGCTATCAATTCTTATTTATATTCATAAAGTTCTAGTTGTTTTCAGGCATCTTGATCCTCATACCATCATGGAATTTTAGACAAAACAAAGCATGGTTTCTAGGTTAAATAGGTAAAAAATAAGTGATTATTGTGGCTTCACAACTGGATAAAAAAGAAAAAATATAGTCAATTTTTGAGGTGTCCACATGACAAGACGTATATTGAAAAAATTCAGAGATTTGAAAAATAGTTTTAGCTTTCATGAAGAAGGCAGATGATACAGGAGCCATTTGTTAATGAATTCATCTTGTGATGCACATATTTCACCAAGACACTGGGAGAAATCCTGATTTGGGCTAAGATGTAGTTTTTAAGAAAAGTGAAAAACGTTAAGAACACATTAAATCCATGGGTGACTTTTAATCAATGAGGGCATCAAAATTAAGGCTATAAATTTACCTTCAATTTTAGTTCAAACACAGTATGCACTGTAAAATGGTCCCATATAGAATTAGAACCAAAGTATGTTAAGAGAAGTGTTAATAACAAGCTTAATATACATCACCTGAAAACAGAAATGAAAGACTCACTCTACCATATGAAAAGGTGTAAGGGGAGTAATTAACATAGACTGTATATTACTAACAAAGTGCAAACCTGAGGGATTTCTTTAGCAAATCTTATTTCATTGTGCACAAGGTGGTAAGTAAAAATGACCATTTGTGCATCATTAGCTTTTGGAAATACAGTTTATAATCCAGTAGAAATATGCAAATGATTTAACAATAGATTAAGATATGAAAAGCTTCATAGCTGAAGCTTCACAGTACCTGTTTGCCCCAACTTTGCTAATAGTATTGTGTGGATGAAGCTATGTCTAACTACTACAAGAAACCATGGTAGAATTTGATGAAGGATTTGCTACAGAGGTTCAATATAGTTATTGTTACTAAAGTACACAACAAATATATAATTAAACTCTAGCTATGGATAGGACCAAATTATAAATGGCAAATAGCCACATAGTTATATGTATAATCAGAAGATGAATCATGTTTAAGTGACATGGATTAGAATTTCTCAAAATGGAATACTCAAACCATCTGTCCTAATCATCTGAAGTGCTTGCTTAAAACACAAATTCTGGAAATGCCATTTCAAGCTTATTGAATTAGAATATTTTGGTGAGAATCTATGAATCTGCATCTTAAACAGCATCCCAAGTGATTTTTATGGTTACTAAAATTTGAGAGCTAAAATTAAACAAAACTCCATTGTTACAGTTCTTCAAGTACAATCCCAAGATTATTTTAGAATATATTTGCTAAAATATATGTAGGGAAAAAAACATAAAAATGAGTAAATAAATATTGGAGAATAAAACAAATAATCTTTTTGATAAAAATTAACAACAGTGGAAACATGTCAATGTTTGTCCCAATTGGTAAAACTACTAAAATCTATATAGTAAAGAAAAGAAAGCACATAGGCCTAACAAGAAGTACTTCTGTATAGTGGGTTAAAATCTCTGCTCTCCAACTCAACACCTGTATGACTTTGGGCAAATTACTGAACTGCTCTATACTTCAGTTTTCATATCATGAAGATAAAAATGAACCTATCTCATAGGATTGTTTTAAGCTTAAAACATAGTAATGTACATAAAGTCCTTAGAACAGCACTTGAACATATTATTGGGTGTGCCAAAAAGTGCCTTCAGTTTTTAAGTAAAAATAAAAGACACATTTTTCATTTTCACTGAGAACGTTATTGAACAATGTATTCACCCTTTTGTTCTACTACTTTCTGCCATTTTTCAAGCAACTTCATAATTCCATTTTCCCCAAGCTTTTTATCTTTTTGAGCAAAGACCTGTTCCATGTGCCTTTTACAGTCTTCCAGGGAACTGAAATTTTTTCCATTAAAAAAATTGCACAGGGAGGTCAGCTCGGTGCTTTGTGACCATATAGAGTGGTAGGATAGGGAGGGTGGGAGGGAAATGCAAGAGGGAGGGGATATGGTGATATATGTATACATATAGCTGATTCACTTTGTTATACAGCAGAAACTAACACAACATTGTAAAGCAATTATACTACAATAAAGATGTTAAAAAATTTTGTATAGACTGAAATAAATGGAAATCTGAAGGTGCAATGTCTGGTGAATACGGCAGATGAATCAGAACTTCCCAGCCAAGCTGTAAGTTTTTGCCTGGTCATCAAAGAAACAAGCGGTTTTGCGTTATCCTGATGGAAGATTATGCATTTTCTGTTGACTAATTCTGGACACTTTTCATCAAGTGGCGTTTTCAGTTGGTCTAATTGGGAGCAGTACTTGTTGGAATTAACTGTTTGGTTTTCTGGAATGAGCTCATAATAGAGGATTCCCTTCCAGTCCCACCATGTACACATGGTGTATATGGATGGATGAAGACTGGCCTTTGGTGTGGCTGGTGGTGGTTCATTTTGCTTGTCTCATGATCTCTTCCATTCCACATTGTTGTACAGTATCCACTTTTTATTTCTCATCATAATTTGTTTTTGTTTTTTTTTTTGTACACGGGCCTCTCACTGTCGTGGCCTCTCCCGTTCCGGAGCACAGGCTCCGGATGCGCAGGCTCAGCAGCCATGGCTCATGGGCCCAGCCGCTCCGCAGCATGTGGGATCCTCCCGGACCGGGGCACGAACTCGTGTCCCCTGCATCGGCAGGTGGACTCTCAACCACTGTGCCACCAGGGAAGCCCCATAATTTGTTTTAAAAAAGGAACATTTTCATTAGGCCCCGTTTATTTATTTTTGATTTATTTATTTGGCCTTAGGAAACAGATACAAAAAATATTGGTATGATTTATGTCAAAGAGTGTTCTGCCTATGTTTTCTTCCAGGAGTTTTATGGTTTCAGGTCTTACATTTAGGTCTTTAATCCATTTTTGAGTTTATTTTCGTATATGGTGTGAGGAAATGTTATAATTTCATTCTTTTACATGGAGCTGTCCAATTTTCCCAGCACCACTTTTCAGAGAACAGCTTTTATCCATTGTACATTCTAGATTATTTGACCATAGGTGTGTGGGTTTATTTCTGGGCTCACTATTCTGTTTCATTGATCTATTTGTCTATTTTTGTGCCAGTATCATGTTGTTTTGATTACTGTAGCTTTCTAGTATAATCTGAAGTTTGGAAGAGTGATACCTCCAGCTTTGTTGTTTTTCTCAAGATTGCTTTGGCAATTTGGGAACTTTTGTGGTTCCACATGAATTTTAGGATTATTCGTTCTAGTTCTGTGAGAATATCATGAGCATCTTAATAGGTATTGCATTAAAACAGTAGATTGCCTTGGGTAATTTGGTAATTTTCACAATATTAATTCTTCCAACCCAAGAGCATGGGATATCTTCCCATTTTTTGAATCATCTCAAGTTTCCTTCATCAGTGTTTTATAGTTTTCAGAATATAGGTCTTTCACCTCCTTTGTTAAGTTTACTCATATATATTTTATTCTTTTTGATGCGGTTTTAAATGTGATTTTTTTTTACTTTTCTTTCTGATAGTTCATTATTACTGTATAGAGAGACAACCGATTTCTCTATATTAATCATATCTTGCAAACTTTGCTAAATTCATATACTAGTTTTAATAGCTTTTGCATGGAGACTTCAGTGTTTTCTACATAATGTATCATGTCATCTGCAAATAGTGACAGTTTTACCTCTTCCCTTCCAGTTTGGACACCTTTCTTTCTTTTTTCTTTTGGACACTTTTTTGTCTGATTGCTGTGGCTAGGACTTCCAAAACTATGTTAAACAGAAATGGTGAGAGTGGGCATCCTTGCCTTGTCCCTGAATTCAAAGGAAAGGCTTTCAGCTTTTTACCACTGAGTATGATGTGGGCTGTGGGTTTCTCATAAAAGGCTTTTTAAAAAAATATTTATTTAATTATTTTTGGCTGTGTTGGGTCTTCGTTTCTGTGTGAGAGCTTTCTCTAGTTGCGGCGAGTGGGGGCCACTTTTCATCGCCGTGCATGGGCCTCTCACTGTCACGGTCTCTCTTGTTGCGGAGCACAGGCTCTGGATGCACAGGCTCAGTAGTTGTGGCACACGGGCCTAGTCGCTCCGCGGCATGTGGGATCTTCCCAGACCAGGGCTTGAACCCATGTCCCCTGCATTGGCAGGCAGATTCTCAACCACTGCACCACCAGGGAGGCCCTAAAAGGCTTTTTTATGTTGAGATATGTTCCCTCTATAACGACTTTGATGATGGTTTTTATCGTGAATATATGTTGAATTTTGTCAAGTGCTTTTTCTGCATCTATTGAAATGATCATGTGATTTTTATTCCTCCTTTTGCTAATGTGGTTTATCACATTTATTGATTTACAAATGTTCAACCATCCTTGTGACCTTGGAATAAATACAACGGGTCATAATGTATGATCCTTTTTATATATTGTTGGATTTGGTTTGCTAATTTTTGTTTATGATTTTTACATCTATATTCATCAAAGACATTATTTGTTGTGTCTTATTCTGATTTTGGTATCAGGGTTATGGTGGCCTCAGAGAATGAATTTGGGGGTGTTCCATCCCCTTCAATATTTTAGAGTAGCTTGAGAAGGATAAGTATTAGTTCTTCTTTATATGTTTGGTAAAATTCCCTTGTGAAGCCATCTGGTCCTTGACTACTGTTTGCTGAGAGTTATTAATTACAAATTCAACTTCACTATTAGTAATCAGTCTGTTCAAATTGTCTTTTTCTTCTTGATCCAGTCTTGGCAGTTTCTATGTTTCTAGATATTTGTCCATTTCTTCTACATTGCCCAATTTGTTGGCATATAACTGTTTGTACTATTCTCTTATGGATTTTTTGTATCTCTGTGTTATTGGTTGTTATTTCTCCTTCTTCATTTCCTATTATGTTCATTTGGGTCCATTCTCTCTTCTTAGTGAGCTGGCTAAAGGTTTATCAATTTTGTTTCTCCTTTTAAAAAACCAGCTTTTCATTTCATGAATCTTTTCTTGTGTTTTCTAATCTCTATTTTATTTATTTCCTCTCTGATCTATATTATTTCCTTCCCCCTGCTGACTTTGGGCTTTATTGGTTCTTCCTTTTTTACTTCCTTGAGGTGGTAGGTTAGGTTGTTTACTTGAGATTTTTCTTGTTTCTTGAGGAAGGCCTCTATCATTATAAACATCCCTCTTAGAACTGCTTTTCCTGCATCCTATCAGTTTTTGAGGGATGTGTTTCCATTTTCATTTGTCTCAAGGTATTTTCTGACTTCCTCTTTGGTTTTTTCATTGACTCGTTTTTTTAGTAGCATGTTGTTTAGTCTCCATGTGTTTGTTCTTTTCCCATTTTTCTTTCTATAGTTGATTTCTAGTTTCATACCATTGGAGTTAGAAAAAATGTTTGATATAATTTCTATCCTCTTAAACTTGTTGAGACTTTTTTCTGTGGCTTAGCATGTGATCTGTCCTGAAGAATACTCCATGTGCACTTGAAAAGATTGTGTATTCTCCTGCTTTTCAATGGAATGTCCTATAGATATATATTAAGTCCAAATGGTCCATTGTGCTGTTTAATACCACTGTTGCCTTATTGAACTTCTATATGTATGACCTATCCACTGATGTAAGTGTGTGTTAAAGTCCCCTACTATTATTGTATAATTGTCAAATTCTCCCTTTATGTCTGTTAGTATTTGGTTTATGTATTGAAGTGCTCCTGTATTGGGCGCATATTTGTTAATGAGTGCAATGTCCTCTTTTTATATTGATCCTTTTCTCATGATATAATGCCCTTCTTTGTTTTTTCTTATAGTCTTTGTTTTGAAGACTATTTTGTCTGGTGAATATTGCTACTCCTTTTTCTTATTTCCACTTGTGTGAAATATCTTTTTCTATCCCCTCACTTTCAGTCTTCATGTGTCTTTAGTTCAGAATTAATTCTCTTGTAGGCAGCAAATGGAAAGGTCTTTATTTATCCAATCAGCCACCCTATGTCTTTTGATTACAGCATTTAGTCCATTGACATTGAAAATAATTATTTACAGGTATGTACTTATTGTCATTTTATTACTTGATTTCTTGTTGCTTTTCTCATTCTTCTCTGTTCATTTCTTCTTCTTTTTGTTTTTCCCTTGTAGTTTGATGATTTTATTTAGTAATATTTTTGCGTTCCTTTCTTTTGGTTTTTGTGTATCAATTGTGCATTTTTTATTTTTGATTACCATGGGGTTCATATGCATTGACGTATAATTTTATCTACTTGTTTTAAACTAGTAGCTGTTTAAGTTCAAGCACATTCTAAGATATCTACATTTTTTACTCCTCTCCCCTACTTTCTGTGTTTTTGATGTCATATTTTACATCTTCATGTTTATCCCTTAATTATTCATTGTAGTTATTGTTTCTTTTACATTTTTCTTTTAATCTATGTACTGTATTATTTAAGTGGTTGATCCTTAATTCTTACTACTATATATTTGCCTTTCCTAGAAGGATTTCCTATGAATTCTTACTCCTTTTGCATTTGGAGAAGATTCTTCAACATTATTTTTTTAGGGTAGTTTTAGTATTGATGAATTCTTTTAGTTTTTGCTTATCTGGGAAGTTCTTTATCTCTCCTTCCATTTTCAATGATAATCCTGCTCAGTAGAGTGTCCTAGGTTGAAGGTTTTTCCCTTTCAGCACATTGAATGTATTATGTCCCTCCCTTCTAGCCTGCAAAATTTTTGCAGAGAAATCAGCTGATAGCCGTATGGGAATTCCCTTGTATATGACTGTTTGTTTTCTCTTGTTGCCCTTAGAATTCCTTATCTTTGATCTTTGCCATTTTAATTATGATATGTCTTGGTGTTTGCCTGTTTGGGTACATCTTGTTTGGAACTCTCTGTCCTTCCTGTGTCTGGATATCTGTTACTTTTTCACGTTTGGGATGTTTCCAGCCATAATTTCCTGAAATACATTTTGATTCCACTTTTCTCTCTCTTCTCCTTCTGGAACCCCTATAATGTGAATGTTGGGATGCTTAATGGTATCCCAGAAATCTCTTAGATTGCTTACAATATATTTTTTTCTGCTGTTCTGATTGGGTGATTTTCATTGTTCTATCTTCCAGATGACTTATGTGTTCTGTATCACTTAGTCTGATACTCATTCCTTCTCATGTGTGTTTTTTTTTAATTTTAGCTATTGAATTCTTTATTTTTGATTGTTTTTTTATACGTTTTAATTTTTGTTAAATTGTTCAGTATTTAGATCAATTATTTTCCCTAATTCATTAACACTTTTATTACTAATGTTTGGAATTCTTTATCTGGTAAATTGGTAGTTCTGTTTCATTATTTTTTCAGGGATTTTTTCTTGCTCTTTCAATTAAAAGTAGCTCCTCTGCCTTTTCATTTTACTTAGCTTTCTCTGCCTCTATGAATATAGGTGAAACAGTTAACTGTCATGGTCTTGAAGGAGTGTTCTTATGTGTGAGCTTCTTTAGTCAGACTGCATGTGCCCAATGCCTTTAGTGGGAGAGCTGGATTTGATGTGGATGCAAGTCATGTCTTTCCTTATGATTTGCTGGCCACTATCACCTTGGTATGGGATGGGGCTAGAGATTGAGAAGCTAGAGCTGGTACTGGATATGAAGCTGGATTTTCTTTCTGTTTAGTGGTCATCACTGCCCTGTCAGTTGCATGGTCTATTCCCAAGTGCTGGAGTAGAAGCAGTGAGGGTTGGGCTTGAGTTGGCTCTGTCCTCTTACAATGTGTGTTTTCCCCTTTCTCTGAACCAGGACCTTTGTCCCAGAGGAGGGGAATGCTGAAGCAATTGGGGCCCTTGCACATTCAGAGGTCTCATGCCCTGAATGTGTAGGCATCTGCAACTCTGCTCAGATGCAGCCCATTGTCATGTCTTTTCCCAGGCCATGACTTCCCCAGATCCAATGCCACACTGTAGCTTGCTCTGAGCAGGGATGGAGTGATCATTTGGCTTGGGCTGGGTCACACTGTGCTGGGGCATAAGGCAAGGTGGTGTTGGGTAATCTGACAACTGCTAGGGCAGAGCTTTCTCTGCCCTGCCTCAGGAGCAAGACCCCTTTGCCCCTACAACTGATCACCGTCCCAAGCCTCTACCAGTCCCACCACTGCCCTTTTGTGGGACTACTCCACAGGGGAAGTTGGACCTGTGTGTTTTCTCTGTATGTATTGGGGGTGGGGTTGAGCTATTCTGGAACAGTTGCCATCAGAAGTCTGGGATTTATCTGGGGCACCACTTGAGTAAGCACAAACAATGGCCATGGGAGTCCCACCCAGGTTCTGCCCTGGGACCAGGTCACCTCTTTGTCCCAAGGTCAAGCCTTTTCCCTGGTCCTGGCTGCCCCAGATCCAGTGCTGTTCTGTGGCATGCGGTGAGTGAGGCTGGAGAGTTTGCTCTGCTCAGTGTGAGACATGAGGCAGAACAGTCACAGTGAACCTACAGCTTCTAGGGAAGACCACCCTCTGCTCTACCTGGGGGCTAGCCAGCATGTGCACATTCCTCATGAGTGGAGTCCAGGCTACTCCAGCCTTTTTATTTCTCCCAGTAGTCAGTCCTCCAACCAGCCAAGGGGGCTTATCTGCTCTGCATAGGACCCCATGACTAGGGTGCTCAGTCTGTGGTTTGACACATTCACTCCCAATGGTGGGTGCCTGCTGGTGTAATCTTCCCTTTCCTCTGAGTCCTCTCCCAGGTCCCAACCCAATGGATTTTCTTTCCTTCCTACCCAATTACTTGTGTATCTTTTTTACAGCCTTGGTTGTACAGGAGTCCTTCTGCCACTTTCCAGTTGATTTTCATTGAGAATTGTTCCGCTGCAGATGTATTTTTGAAGTGTTAGTGGGGGGAGGTGAGCTCCATGTCCTCTTTCTCTGTTATCTTATCTCCACCAATATGATTATTATTAATAGTAGTAGTATAGAGTGGTTAAAGCTCACTATGAATGAAAGTAAAGTTACATCATTTCAGCAACCATAATAGACCCCACTTATAGAATTTTTATATTTTGACAACCAAACAAAAATACTTTAGATATTTAAATTATCACCAGAATTTTAACTCAAAGAGACTTGTGTTTAATATGTTTGACTAATAGAATTCAGACAATTGTACTGAATTTAAATCACATTCATCTATGTAAAAATGAAATTTTATTCTCTATCTGGATAGCACTTTAAAATATTCTTGATGCCTTACCCCATGTTTACCATCTTTTTTTAAACTTTTAGCTAGTGCAAAAGTTAAGTCAGAAATGTTTATACCTGTTATAAAGGTGAATAAAAACACAGTGGTATGATATAGTGAAAAAGATGGAGTCAGACTGGTGTCAGGTTCCCAGTTACGTTGCTTATGTGATGTGTGAGCTTTGGCAAGAGACATAACCCATCTGAACATTGTTTTTTCTCATTTATCAGTTGTGGACTATACTTTATACTTCAAGAAGGCATTGTAAGATAAAGTATTTGAAGTACCTAGTACAGGGCCAAATTTGTAAGTGATGCTTAATAAATAGGTGATATACCAAAATTCACCATGTTTTCTAATAGGTTGACCATATAATTTATCATTCAAATGGAAACATGTTTTTTTCTATGCCAAATATTAAACTATACAGGTCTCAAAGACAAGTATAAAATAAGACTGCACCAAACAAACTGGGACATATGTCCAGTTTACTTCATGGTAGAGCTGGAAATCTAACCTAAGGGTCTTGAACTCTCCGAATAGTGTTCTTCCATCTAATTCTCTCAATTTGTCCTACAGTTAACTGAATGGACATTTCTGCATTGATTCTATTTTCCTTTTCCATTTCTCTCTTCTACTGCCACCACAACCTTGGAGGCCCAAAGACCATAGTCACAAGGTAGAGCAGGGCCACTCAACTCACTTGTGACTCCACATGAGCAACAAATAAGCCTTTATTATATGAAACTACTGAGATTCCATGATTTATTTGGTACACCAGTAAGGCCTATCCTGTCCTGATTAATAATTAAACCACATAGCTGTCTTTATTATTCTAAATGAAATTTGAAGATACTATAATGTATTCCCAACTCTGAATTTAAAAAAATCAATTAAATTATCTATTTCTAATATAAAATTTAAAAGAGAATAATTCTTAACAAAATAGTAATATCTCAATATATAAATGATTAGTCACAACAACACTAGAAGTGACAAAGTGATAAAGTAAACTTGCATGTATAAATACAATAACTGTGAATTTGAGAGTTAGAAATGCAGACTTATATAGCTGTGTTGCATTGACAACTTAAATATCACATGTGGCATTGCATTTAGTGATGTGATTTTCTATAATAGTGAACAGCTCTTGGTAAAGCTCTGAAAAAAAACCCCAGAAAAACACACTCTTTTATTTATAAGGCAGTTGTATCTCTGGAAAATTCAGTGTATATTGAAATCTTGCAAAAATATTTTGCATTTATATGTAAGGAGTTTGTTTTTAGGTTCTGATAATTATAAGATTTTACACTTATATTTAAACCATGTGACATATGGGAAAGTGATGCAAGATATGGGACACCATATCTTGAGTGGAACTGCCTCATATATTTTGGGAAGTCTAGCATCCCCTGTACCCCACCTAAATGCCCAGAGAACCACCTCCATCATACTTTGAACAAAAAACACCCTCATGAATTTCTAAAATAGCAGTGTTGAGAACCATTGTGAATCATAGTTGGGAAAATGAACTTGAATTTGCGAAGGACACAAAGTTTTAGTGAAATAAAATTGAAAAGAAATAAATATAAAGAAAATATACACTATATTTATTTCATGCTTACCACCTAAGTTTTTTCCAGGTCTTCCCCCACCTGGTTTTATCATTATTAATATTTACAGATAGTTTCTCTTTAACATTTAAAATTTTTCAACAACCCTGTGAGGTAGGCAGGTCCAGTGTTATGATCTCTATTCTAAGGAACCCAGCTTCAAAATTATAAAAGAGGTCAGACTAAAAGTTATAGTTTGGTTTTCGGTTTCGGTCGGAGCGCAGGGAGAGGACTGGGGTTGACGGCTTGAACATAGCCTGAAGGGGTGAGTGCACCACGGCTAGCCGGGAGGGAGTCCGGGGAAAAGTCTGCACCTGCCGAAGAGGCAAGAGACTTTTTCTTCCCTTTTTGTTTCCTGGTGCGCGAGGAGAGGGGTTTAAGAGCGCTGCTTAAAGGAACTCCAGAGACGGGTGCGAGCCGCGGCTAAAAGCTCGGACCCCAGGGACGGGCGGGAGATGCTAAGGCTGCTGCTGCCGCCACAAAGAAGCCTGTGTGCGAGCGGAGCCCGTCACTGCCAGGTTCCCGGGATCCAGGGACAACTTCCCCGGGAGAATGCACGGCAGGTCTCAGGTTGGTGCAACGTCACACTGGCCTCTGCTGCCACAGGCCCGCCCCGCACACAGTGCCCCTCCCTCCACCCTGGCCTGAGTGCGCCAGAGCCCCCGAATCAGCGGCTCCTTTAACCCCGTCCTGTCTGAGCAAAAAGCAGACGCCCTCCAGCGACCTACACGCAGAGGCAGGGCCAAATCCAAAGCTGAGCCCCTGTGAGCTTTGAGAACAAAGAAGAGAAAGGGAAATCTCTCCCAGCAGCCTCAGAAACAGCGGATTAAAGCTCCACAATCAACTTGATGTACCCTGCATCCGTGGAATACATGAATAGACAACGAGTCATCCCAAATTGAGGAGGTGGGCTTCGAGAGCAAGATCTATGATTTTTTCCCCCTTTTCCTCTTTTTGTGAATGTGTATGTGTATGTTTCTGTGTGAGATCTTGTCTGTATAGTTTTGCTTCCACCATTTGTCCTAGGGTTCTATCCGTCCATGGTTTTTTTTTTTTAATTTTTATCTTAATAATCAATTTTAATTTTAATAACGTTATTATACTTTACCTTCGTTCTTTCTTTCTTTCTTTCCTTCCTTCCTTCCCTCCTTTAGACAATGAATCAGCTCAAATTGAGGAGGTGGTCTCTGAGAGCAAGATTTATGATTTTTTCCCCTTTACCTCTTTTTGTGAGGGTGTATGTGTATGCTTCTGTGTAAGATTTTGTCTGTATAGCTTTGCTACCAACATTTGTCCTAAGGTTCTATCCGTCCTTATTTTTTTTAAATAAGTATTTTTATTATACTTTATTTTATTTTACTGTATGTTCTTTCTTTCTGTCTTTTTTCCTTCTTTCCCTCCTTCCTTCCTTCCTCCCCCCTCCCTCCCTCCTTTCTTTCCTTGTTGCCTTCTTTCCTTTTTGCTTCCTTCTTTCTTTCTTTCTTCCTTCCTTCCTTCCTTCCTTCCTTCCATCCTTCCTTCCCTCCTTTCTTTCTTTCTTTCTTTCTTCATAATTCTACTAATCTCTCTACTTTATCTCCCTTTTATTCTGAGCCATGTGGATGAAAGGCTCTTGGTGCTCCACACAGGAGTCAGGGCTCTGCCTCTGAGGTAGGAGAGCCAATATCAGGACACTGGTCAACAAGAGACCTCCCAGCTCCACATAATATCAAACGGCGAAAATCTCCCAGAGACCTCCATCTTAACACCAGCACCGAGCTTCACTCAATGACCAGCAAGCTACAGTGCTGGACATCCTATGCCAAACAACTAGCAAAACAGGAACACAACCCCACCCATTAGCAGAGAGGCTGCCTAAAATCATAATAAGGCCACAGACACCCCAAAACACACCACCAGACGTGAACCTGCCCACGAGAGAGACAAGATCCAGCCTCATCCACCACAACACAGGCACTAGTCCCCTCCACCAGGAAGCCTAACAACCCACTGAACCAACCATAGCCACTGGAGACAGACATCAAAAACAGCAGGAACTACGAACCTGCAGCCTGCAAAAAGGAGACCCCAAACACAGTAAGATAAGCAAAATGAGAAACAGAAAAACAAAGCAGATGAAGGAGCAAGATAAAAATGCACCAGACCTAACAAATGAAGAGGAAATAGGCAGTCTACCTGAAAAAGAATTCAGAATAATGATAGTAAGGATGATCCAAAATCTTGGAAATAGAATGGACAAAATGCAAGAAACAGTTAACAAGGACCTAGAAGAAATAAAGAAACAAGCAATGATGAACAACACAATAAATGAAATTAAAAGTACTCTAGATGGGATCAATAGCAGAATAACTGAGGCAGAAGAATGGATAAGTGACCTGGAAGATAAAATAGTGGAAATAATTACTGCAGAGCAGAATAAAGACAAAAGAATGAAAAGAACTGAGGACAGTCTCAGAGACCTCTGGGACAATATTAATCACACCAACATTCGAATAATAGGGGTTCCAGAAGAAGAAGAGAAAAAGAAAGGGACTGAGAAAATATTTGAAGAGATTATAGTTGAAAACTTCCCTAATATGGGAAAGGAAATAGTTAATCAAGTGCAGGAAGTACAGAGTGTCCCATACAGGATAAATCCAAGGAGAAATATGCCAAGACATATAATAATCAAACTGTCAAAAATTAAATACAAAGAAAGCATATTAAAAGCAGCAAAGGAAAAAAAAACAGATAACACACAAGGGAATCCCCATAAGGTTAACAGCTGATCTCTCAGCAGAAACCCTACAAGCCAGAAGGGAGTGGCAGGACATACTGAAAGTGATGAAGGAGAAAAACCTGCAACCAAGACTACTCTACCCAGCGAGGATCTCATTCAGATTTGATGGAGAATTAAAACCTTTACAGACAAGCAAAAGCTGAGAGAGTTCAGCACCACCAAACCAGCTTTACAACAAATGCTAAAGGAACTTCTCTAGACAAGAAACACAAGAGAAGGAAAAGACCTATAATAACGAACCCAAAACAATTTAAAAAATGGGAATAGGAACATACATATTGATAATTACCTTAAATGTAAATGGACTAAATGCTTCCACCAAAAGACACAGATTAGCTGAATGGATACAAAAACAAGACCCTTATATATGCTGTCTACAAGAGACCCACTTCAGACCTAGAGACACATACAGACTGAAAGTAAGGGGATGGAAAAAGATATTCCATGCAAATGGAAACCAAAAGAAAGCTGGAGTAGCAATTCTCATATCAGACAAAATAGACTTTAAAATAAGGACTATTAAAAGAGACAAAGAAGGACACTACATAATGATCAAGGGATCGATCCAAGAAGAAGATATAACAATTGTAAATATTTATGCACCTAACATAGGAGCACCTCAATACATAAGGCAAATACTAACAGCCATAAAAGGGGAAATTGTCAGTAACACATTCATAGTAGGGGACTTTAACACCCCACTTTCACCCATGGACAGATCATCCAAAATGAAAATAAATAAGGAAACACAAGCTTTAAATGATACATTAAACAAGGTGGACTTAATTGATATTTATTGGACACTCCATCCCAAAACAACAGAATACACATTTTTCTCAAGTGCTCATGGAACATTCTCCAGGATAGATCATATCTTGGGGCACAAATCAAGCCTCGGTAAATTTAAGATAATTGAAGTGTATCAAGTATCTTTTCCGACCACTACGCCATGAGACTAGATATCAATTACAGGAAAAGATCTGTAAAAAATACAAACACATGGAGGCTAAACAATATACTACTTAATAATGAAGTGATCACTGAAGAAATCAAAGAGGAAATTAAAAAATACCTAGAAACAAATGACAATGGAGACACAACGACCAAAAACCTATGGGATGCAGCAAAAGCAGTTCTAAGGGGGAAGTTTATAGCAATACAAGCCCACCTTAAGAAGCAGGAAACATCTCGAATAAACAACCTAACCTTGCACCTCAAGTAATTAGAGACAGAAGAACAAAAAAACCCCAAAGCTAGCAGAAGGAAAGAAATCATAAAAATCAGATCAGAAATAAATGAGAAAGAAATGAAGGAAACAATAGCAAAGATCAATAAAACTAAAAGCTGGTTCTTTGAGAACATAAACAAAATAGATAAACCACTAGCCAGACTCATCAAGAAAAAAAGGGAGAAGACTCAAATCAATAGAATTAGAAATGAAAAAGGAGAAGTAACAATGGACACTGCAGAAATAAAAATGATCATGAGAGATTACTACAAGCAACTCTATGCCAATAAAATGGACAATCTGGAAGAAATGGAAGAATTCTTAGAAATGCACAAGCTGCCGAGACTGAATCAGGAAGAAATAGAAAATATGAACAGGCCAATCACAAGCACTGAAATGGAAACTGTGATTAAAAATCTTCCAACAAACAAAAGCCCAAGACAAGATGGCTTCACAGGCGAATTCTATCAAACATTTAGAGAAGAGCTAATACCTATCCTTCTCAAACTCTTCCAAAATATAACGCATGCAGGAATACTCCCAAATTCCTTCTACGAGGCCACCATCACCTTGATACCAAAACCAGACAAGGATGTCACAAAGAAAGAAAACTACAGGCCAATATCACTGATGAACATAGATGCAAAAATCCTCAACCAAAGACTAGCAAACAGAATCCAACAGCACATTAAAAGGATCATACACCATGTTCAAGTGGGGTTTATTCCAGGAATGCAAGGATTCTTCAATATATGCAAATCTATCAATGTGATAAACCATATTAACAAATTGAAGGAGAAAAACCATATGATAATCTCAATAGATGCAGAGAAAGCTTTTGACAAGATTCAACACCCATTTATGATAAAAACCCTGCAGAAAGCAGGCATAGAGGGAACCTTCCTCAACATAATAAAGGTCATATATGACAAGCCCACAGCCAACATCATCCTCAATGGTGAAAAACTGAAAGCATTTCCACTAAGATCAGGAACAAGACAAGGTTGCCCACTCTCATCACTCTTATTCAACATAGTTTTGGAAGTTTTAGCCACAGCAGTCAGAGAAGAAAAGGAAATAAAAAGAATCAAAATCAGAAAAGAAGTAAAGCTGTCACTGTTTGCAGATGACATGTTACTCTACATAGAGAATCCTAAAGATGCTACCAGAAAACTACTAGAGCTAATCAATGAATTTGGTAAAGTAGCAGGATACAAAATTTATGCACAGAAATCTCTGGCATTCCTATATACTAATGATGAAAAATCTGAAATTGAAGTCAAGAAAACACTTCTATTTACCATTGCAAGAAAAAGAATAAATATCTAGGAATAAACCTACCTAAGGAGACAAAAGACATGTATGCCGAAAATTATAAGACACTGATGAAAAAAATGAAAGATGATACAAATAGATGGAGAGCTATACCATGTTCTTGGATTGGAAGAATCAACATTGTGAAAATGACTCTACTACCCAAAGCAATCTATAGATTCAATGCAATCCCTATCAAACTATCACTGGCATTTTTCACAGAACTAGAACAAAATGTTTCGCAATTTGTATGGAAACACAAAAGACCCCAAATAGCCAAAGCAATCTTGAGAAGAAAAAAGGGAGCTGGAGGAATCAGGCTCCCTGACTTCAGACTATACTACAAAGCTACAGTAATCAAGACAGTATGGTACCGGCACAAAACCAGAAAGATAGATCAATGGAACAGGATAGAAAACCCAGAGATAAACCCAAGCACATATGGACACCTTATCTTTGATAAAGGTGGCAGGAATGTACAGTGGAGAAAGGACAGCCTCTTCAATAAGTGGTGCTGTGAAAACTGGACAGGTACATGTAAAAGAATGAGATTAGAACACCCCCTAACACCATACACACACAAGAAAACTCCAAATGGATTAAAGACCTAAATGTAAGACCAGACACTATAACACTCTTAGAGGAAAACATAGGAAAAGCACTCTTTGACATAAACCACAGCAAGATCTTTTTTGACCCACCTCCTAGAGTAACAGAAATAAAAAGAAAAATGAACAAATGGGACTTAATTAAACTTAAAAGCTTTTGTACAGCAAAGGAAGCCGTAAACAAGAGAAAAAGACAACCCTCAGAATGGGAGAAAATATTTGCAAATGGATTAATCTCCAAAATATAAAAAGAGTTCATGCAGCTCAATATCAAATAAACAAAAAATCCAGTTAAAAAATGGGTAGAAGACCTAAATAGACATTTCACGAAGGAAGACACACAGATGGCCATGAGGCACATGGAAAGATGCTCAACATCACTAATTATTAGAGAAATGCAAATCAAAGCTACAATGAGGTATCACCTCACACCAGTCAGAATGTATATTATCAAAAAATCTAGAAATAATAAATGCTGGAAAGCGTGTGGTGAAAAGGGAACCTTCCTGCACTGTTGGTGGGAATGTAAATTGATACAACCACTATGAAAAGCAGCATGGAGGTTCCTTCAAAAACTGAAAATAGAACTACCATATGACCCAGGAATCCCACTACTGGGCATATACCTTGAGAAAACCATAATTCAAAGAGAGACATGCACCACAATGTTCATTGCAGCACTATTTACAATAACCAGGACATGGAACCAACCTAAATGTCCATTGAAAGATGAATGGATAAAGAAGATGTGGCACATATGTACAATGGAATATTACTCAGCCATAAAAAGAAACAAAATTGAGTTATTTGTAGTGTGGTGGATGGACCTAGAATCTGTCATACAGAGTGAAGTAAGTCAGAAAGAGAAAAACAAATATGGTATTCTAACACATATATATGGAATCTAAAAAGAAAAAAAAATGGTACTGGTGAACCTAATTGCAGGGCAGGAATAAAGATGTAGACATAGAGAGTGGACTTGAGGACTCGGGGTGGGAGGGGGAAGCTGTGGCGAAATGAAAGTAGAATCGACCTATATACATTATGGAATATAAAAGAGTTAGCTAGTGGGAAGTGGCAGCATAGCACAGGGAGATCAGCTCTGTGCTTTGCGATGACCTAGAGGGGTGGGATAAGGAGGATGGGAGGGAGGCTCAAGAGAGAAGGAATATAGGGACATATATATGCACATGGCTGATTCACTTTGGTGTACAACAGAAACAAACACAGTATTATGAAGTAATTATACTCCAATAAAGATTTATTAAAAAATAAATAAATTGGAACTGCACTTGAGTAAATTATAAATCATTGAATTCTGGCAAGTAGTGTATTAAATAGTTTCACAGAAAATTGGGACGTTTGGACTAACTTGAGAAATTTTTGACTTATGAATGGTTCTTATTTACTTTTATTTGTCCTATAGTAAAAACATACTAGAATGGTGATAATAATAGCACTAAGAATGGACTGTTAAGAGATTTCTGGTGATTTTCTTTTTTTTCTGTACACGGGCCTCTCATTGTTGTGGCCTCCTCTGTTGCGGAGCACAGGCTCTGGACGCGCAGGCTCAGAGGCCATGGCTCACGGGCCCAGCCGCTCCACGGCATGTGGGATCTTCCCGGACCAGGGCACGAACCCGTGTCCTCTGCATTGGCAGGTGGACTCTCAACCACTGCGCCACCAGGGAAGCCCCTCTGGTGATCTTTGATTGAACACTTGAAACATTTTAATTTACCATTTCTCATGAACTCCATGAATATTTTAAGTAATAATTTGAATTTGTTAAGTAATATTTCCATTCTCATGGTAGTTTATCAAAGACCTATGAGATCTCAATTTTTAACTTTAGATTGCTATGACATAATGTGTGGGACTTGTAACTTGATATAAGTTGATAAAATTTGAACCAATAGCAAATAAATTCAATATATTAGTTTAAAATATGTCTTGAACCTGATGGTAATTTTTGTCAGACTTTTTAAATGAGTAACGTATTTGGAAAAGCTTGTATAAATACGAGAGGGGTAGATTAGTATGTAAGGTTCAGTGGATGTTTAAGTTTAGTAAATCATATTATAATTTTTTTAGGGCCTTATAATAATAGATATTTTTCAAAGACATATGTATTTGATTACTTTTCAAGTTACACAGTCACAGTTGTACACACACACACATGCACACATACACACAGTTATCCACTTTCTCAATTGTTAGAATGAGAAAGGCAATCTTTAAAGTTTTTTTAACTCACCAGGCACATGTATCAGCACAGCAGCCAGTTTGGCAGCTATAGAAATACAATTATGCAAATTAGATGTGTGTTCCCTGAAGAGGCCTAATAGGAAGATTGACCTATATACAGCTTAATTTGTTCTCATGCTTCCTCTTTATTGTCTTCCAGCTGCACAAGAAATTAAAACTTGTTAAATTGTATTGCTCCCCAATTATATATCAAAGGTGCTCTGTCCTTCCATAACAAAACCAATCAATCGGGTTTTTTAAATACTATTTCTCTCTGTTAATTTATCCATGGTGCTGGAATATTTTTTTTAAACCCACATTTGTTTATTTATTTATTTTTGCCTGTGTTGGGTCTTCGTTTCTGTGTGAGGGCTTTCTCTAGTTGTGGCAAGCGGGGGCCACTCTTCATCGCGGTGCGCTAGCCTCTCACTGTTGCAGCCTCTCTTGTTGCGGAGCACAGGTTCCAGATGCGCAGGCTCAGTAGTTGTGGCTCACGGGCCTAGTTACTCTGCGGCATGTGGTATCCTCCCAGACAAGGGCTCGAACCCGTGTCCCCTGCATTAGCAGGCAGATTCTCAACCACTGTTCCACCAGGGAAGCCCATGTGCTGGAAGATTTTAAACAATGTGTATGAAGCACCTTTTAAAATCAACATATCACTTAAGAACTGATGACAGTGAGTTTTAAGTTGTGTGGTTGAGAGATTGCAGAATATCTGGGTTATGCATGGAAACAATTTATTCTCTATTGTTTTTGATAATCTGTGTAAAATGTCTCTTATTTGGAAATATGTTCTTTTCCAGGTAGGTAAGTATATGTGCAAATAGTCATTTGGGCCTTGCACTAGTTTGGATTTTCTTACCACTAAAAACCTTCATAATAAATTAGGTTTCAGTTTGTTAAGCAGACCAAAGCTTAGTGAAAACGGAGAATACCTTGGCTTCATGGCAATCATGAAAACAGCTTTCTGACTTCTCCAACAGAGAAGACATATGTCTTCTTTAACTTTTTCATTAACTTTTTAAAATTATGCTGCTTAGCTAATATTTCTGTGTACATGATATTTATGTTTCTAATGCAGTTGTTTCAAAAAAGAATTTTGGAAATAGACACACTTTGAGTACTTTTAAATACTCTTCACCTCACTACAATTTTGGAAACTTTAATATTTGTTGAGGAATGGGTCTTGTATTCTGCGATTTGACTGACCCATGACAGGATTTCTTATAAGGTCTCTTCCCCATGCACACTGATAAAAACAAACAAACAAACAAACAAAACTGGGTTGAAAGATGTCCTTGATCTACTGTTTGCTGACTTAATTGTTATGATACAGAGTGAATATAATTAGAAAATATGTAGCTTGTACCATGACCTACTGATGATGGTAGGTCAGTGCTTCCCAATGATAATATCTTGCTGAACACTGTGGCAAATGGCTAATCCTCCGGGTCCAGAGACTGCTGGTCTAGGGCTCCATACTCTACTCAACGATAATAAGGGCTAAGAGAATCAATGTCCCAGCATACTCAGAGTTCTTATGGGGAATAGGAAGATTTGTGCTATATATTAGGAAGATCAGTATCCTGTTGCCAACCTTAAAGTTGGAACACTAATAGGTCTAGTGAGGGAAATCTTTTTTAGGAATAATCATCATGTCTTACAACCAGTCAAGTTGTTTTCACTTGGGAGAATAACCAAGTTATTTAGGCACAAATGGTGCTCTTCCACAAAATTGTCATCACCTCACCCTCCAAGAGGCTCCACAATTCTCAGTTATTTTAAAACGGATTTCCAAACAACCAAAATCTATATATTACAACAAATAGTCTTATTTTGTTGATTTGCTTTATATGAGTAACATAATAAATGGGTTGTCCCCAGGCTACATTCAAAGGACTGAAATAACCATCCTAATGAGATCAACCCATTTGGCCATAAGTAAATTGCTCAGCATTCGACAACTAGGTGGCCTAAAACACTGAAATGAAGGTCAAATTTATTGGAATCATGCTTTAATAATCACAGAGTATTCCTTTAACATCACATCTAGTGCCATCTGAAGCATCAACTCAATTTTTTTCTAGTCATGCTCTTAACAAATGAGAGTTTAATATTAAACACACTGTTTGAATAAATATATTCTTTGGATACTAATTCCAGAGTAAGCCTTTTCCCTCATGAAACATTAGATCTATTAATTACTGTCCTTGCTAAACAGTGATTGTTTCTGAAAGTGATATTATTTTTAACATGTATTATTTTCCTATTGAGTCAATGTTATACACCTTCTGCCAAAAATATAACTGAAGAACAAGATTAAAGATTAATTCAACAGGTCTTTCATGGACTTGTTGACTTTTTGTTAGTTTCTGTGGCTATCTGGTATAAGTCCAAAAACTCCAATAATAACTCCTGGTTAAAAACAACAACAACAACAACAGCAACAAGAATAACACATCTTCCTGAGTGACTCACTGGTGTTTAGAATTCTAGTTATGGATTCACTTTTTTGTTTCAATGATATTTAATTAGGTATGTCCAATTTTATGTAAATGCATAGGCAATATGAATGTCAAATAACAAGTCTTATTTGGTTTATTTCACCTATTTGCATCTGTTTCTTAGATGAAGTACAGATAAGCATTTTGATAAAATGCTTTTCGTGTAGACTATTGGTTAAGAGTACACTCTTTGGAGTCAGACATAAGTCTGAAATGACCCATTACCACTTATTATTTGTGTATTGACTCACTGACTGTCTCTGAGTTGTGTGGATTAAATGTGATCTCACTCAAGACAGATACAAAAACCAAGCATTCTTTAGCTGACTCTGGCCACTTTCCAGTAGATTCAACTTACAGTAATTTCAAAAACAACTGTGTATTTGTGAGCATGGGACAAATTACATTTCTTGTCAGAATAAACTGAATAAGGGCTTTTGCAGTTCTCCTTAGAGGCAATAGTTTAATTGAAATGGTGCACGTTTTCTTTTTTTCTTGAAAAAAAGTGTGTGTGTGTGTGCGTGTGTGTACACATATATGCATAATGATCTAGGGAATGTTGGAAATATTTTAACATAAGAGAAATGTGTTAATGTAAAAAGGTAAAAAGTATAAAAGAAGATTTTTACATAACAGCATTACTCTGTACACTGAAAATTTTCTTTATTTGTATTTTAGACAAACTGTACTGGAAAAACTTTCCATAGGGGCTGTAATGGTGAAATAGACTCCTGACATTTGGCAGAACATTTGAAATATCACAGTTATTTTTCAGTATGAAATAACAGGTAAATATTTATATCTATTAAGCTATTCATATCTGAGATTGTCACCATCTCATGCCATGCCTCAGTCCTGTCAAAGTTCCATCAGCAAAAAGACATGGATTTCAAGAAGCAGCACGTAGGAGGATCAAAACTTTTGTTATGGTTAGACATATGCCCAACAATCATCATTACAGTAATTTAGGAACAGAATAAATGATTTTCATTGGAATTTTGCCATTAGGTTATGTAGGGAAAGCAAAGCACTAGTGGATCAATTATTATTGTGCAATGAATAGTATGTCTTTCACTAGGCACTGAAACACAGGTAGTTAGACATACTTCTAAAACTGACCTAACAGGTAGTTAGACATACTTCTAAAACTGGCCAGAAATATCTCCTTCAACTCAGCGATGATTAATGAGGCCTCATTAGAAAGCAAAAGTTCCCAAGATTCATGAAATCCTCTACATATGTTCACGTGATCACCACTTCTATGTAAATATTGCCTTCTTTTAAATATTTTATGACATATTTAATATATTAAGACTTCTCTAATTGTCATTAAAATATGATTTGACAAATACCATCAAACACTAATATAGTGTTATTCTTTGAAATAATTTCTAAAATATTTTAATTTCTTGACTAAGAAAAATAATAAGATTATGCAGGGAAGAGAACATATTATAGTCTAGTGCTAAAGCTTGTAAAAATGAATGGATCAAGTTAAATGAAACAGCATAGAAATTTAAAATAAATATATTGAACATTATGCCAGGTTCATTAGAACATGGGACAAATGAGGCCAAGTTTGCACATTTTAATTCCTCTTCATGGCAATTAGCTTTGCAAAAGTCAGAGGCTATACCCCAGACCCTGGAGTAGTTGCTTTGAAAACATGCACCTTTGGTCATAACTAGAACTAGTTTAGCACTTCAGAAAAATTACAACAGTGAATGACCCAACATAATAGCACTCTACACTGCCTTACACAAAAGGAGTTTATCCTTTTAAAGTAGCAAAATACCACCATCATCTGAAGTTTTATTTTATAGTATATCTAAAAATGAGTTTTGTTTAGAAGCATTACAACAGAGTATTCTCACTAAAACAATACCTTATCCCCTGAAACCATGATAACATCCCTGAAATCACAATGAGAGGTCAAGGAAGTGACTTCCATCTTAAAAGGGCCCTGTGGTGAGAAAAGAATACACAGTAAGAGCTGTGTCTAACAGGACAATATTGGACATTTGATTTTACTAGGTAAAGTCAGAAGGAGCTTCTTCTCAAGTTTAGCAATGAGTTCATGGTTTTGAGAATACACTAGCTAGCTGAATTTCACTCAGCTAAAAATAATATGAAGGTTAAACTTCTATCATTCAGCTTATATTTACCCTTCCCAAGTATTACTTTAATCTTTACTTAAAATTTCCTGTAAATGATTGTGTTCTACAAAGAAAATATTTATTTTTTCCCAGTATCTAACTTGTTAAAGTAAATGTACATTTCTTTCCAGAATTTTATGTAAATTCTCCTCTTAGTATAAGAAGAGTTGACCATTTTTACTTGAGATTGGGAAAAGAGTTAAAATATAATTATGCAGAGGGATTTTTCTCAAACAATTCTTATTTTGGTACTATATATCTTAGTGGATATAGACCATGTCTTATTTAAGTCTGAACTCTCAGCACCTACCATATAGTACACATTAGTTCACATTTAAATTAAGGTAAAATAAAATATCTTTGATATATACAATGTAATTTATATATAGTATCATATATAGCATATACTTATAGAGTATATACTATAAATATAGTCTATAGTATATAATTAATATAGTATAGTAAAACAGAAAGTGTACAGAAGTAGACCTGACTACAAAATATTTTTAAGCCTTTACAATGTACTATCAACAACATATATTGCTTTTCTTCACATACATGTTGGGAAAAGTTATAGAGAAAAGTAGTTAGATTTAAGAACACTAGTTCTCTTGTTAAGTAATATGGTTTATCTAATTGGCATTATTGCTATTCCATAATTGTTAGACATAAAATGGACCAAGAAAATCTAATTAGCTCTTTAAACTCATTATATGCCACATTTAATCTTGTGCTTGTCACATTCAAATTTGTTTAAGTTTAGTAATATTCAAGTTCATGTATTTGTATTAAAGGCAACATGTGCTTAAGTATAATGAATATTTTAATCTCAGTAATTCATTATTTTTCTAACCATATTTAAATTTGTGTAGGTGAATCATTTATCTTTCCCATAAAATTTATGAGAAAGATTAATTCAAAGTAGCAGAAAATTGAGCCTTATTTATTTTTACATTTATTAATCAGTCATTAATTCAGTAATATCTCTGACAACTTAGTCTCTCTCATTTTAATGAAGAAAATGAATCCAACTGAAAAACAATACTTTACTCAATATACAGGGAAATATTTAATTTATTTCAATTTTTGATTATTTAATTTGAAACAACACATTGTTTACCAGTGAAATTAAATTCTTAAAATCTAGAAAAGCTTGATAATAACACTTAAAATCCAAGTGCAGGGAAATATTGATTGTGTAATTGATTCAACAATTGTGTAATTGATTGATATTCCATTAAAATTTGGCTAATAAGACTTTCTTGCCTTTTATCCTTATTTAATGTTTGTTCATACTCACATAAGACTTCCTATAGAGGGTTAGATCAATTATCTACAGTTCTAATTTTGCCAATTCTCTTTTTTATCACTGCTCAATCCTAAGGGAGAGGGGTGCCAGAAAATGAATGTGCATGGGTCAGTACAAATTTATTATCACTATGATAGCAAGTATTTAGAGACTATGTTTTTTCTGATGTGAACTGGTAGAAACTTTTCGTGTATAATCGGCTGCAATGTTTCTTAAATGCTTTTCCCTCCTGTTTCAGTTTTTTTGTTTTCTTTGTCTTTTAATTTTAGAGTATGCCAAAATCACCTAAGGAGTTTGATGAAAATGTTAATTCCAGACCACAAATAATTTACTCTTTTGTAATTTAGAGTTTGAAGACTGCTCATATGCATTGAGCATAATATAGTGTGTAAGAGTCTGAGTTCTGGCATTAGAGTATTTGTCTGGCTTCAAAGCTTGTCTTGCTACTTACGGGCTGTGTGATCTTGCTGAAGTTACTTAACCTTTCTAAGTCTTAATTTACTCATTGATAAAATGGGAATTGTAATAGTATCCACTTCACAGGGTTGAAATGAGAGAGTGTGTATGAAATACTAAGCATATAGCCTATCATATAATAAGCAATAAATACTAGTCATTATTAAGCACTAGATTATAAACACCACAAGGAACATAACTGTTTAATCACAAATGAATCTGCTCAGTGACTAGTAGAGTGTCTGGCATAGAGTGCACAGTTAATAGTTGTTGAATGAGTATACAAATGATGGCATATCCTCTTAATTTTAGACATTATCCCTCTTTTATCATGGCTGCATAATGCAACATTAAAAACTCACTTTTGTAACTTCTCTAAACACTGCAGTAAAAAAAGTTTGTATCTATTTCTGTGGTATATTGGTCAGAATAAACAAGGTTTTGCTATATTAACAACAACCACAAAATCTCAGTGGCTCAACAACAAGGCTTAATTCTCCCTCATGCCATATGTCCCATGTGGATTAGCAGGAACCTCTCCTTTCTAACCACTTAGGAAACCAGGGTGACAGAGGCTTCACTGTTTTGTAGATACAGTACCAAGAACAGATGGTCCTAACCATCAACACAAAAGAAAGAAAATGTATGGAATGGGAGAAAGTATTTGCAAAAGATGCAATTGACAAGGGGTTGATATCCAAAGTATGCAAATGACTTATATAACTGAATATCAAAAAAAACAACAACCCAATCAAAAAATGGGCAGAAGACCTAAATAGACATTTTCCAAAGAAGATATACAGATGGCTAACAGGTACATGAAAAGGTGCTCAGTATCGTTAATTATTAAAGAAATGCAAATCAAAGCCACAATGAGGTATCACCTCACACCTGTCAGAATGGCTATCATAAAAAAATCTACAGATAACAAATGCTGCAGAGGATGTGGAGAAAATGTAACCTTCCTACACTGTTGGTGAGAATGTAAATTGTTGCAGCCACTGTGGAAAAGAGTATGGAGGTTCCTTAAAGAACTAAAAATAGAACTACCATAAGATTCAGCAATTCTACTCCTGGGTATATATCCAGAAAAAACAAAAACTCTAATTTGAAAAGATACATGCATCCCAGTGTTCATATCAGTACTACTTACAATAGCCAAGACATGGAAGCAACCCAAGTGCCCATCAACAGATGACTGGCTGAGGAAGATGTGGTATATATATATATACAATGGAATATTACCCAGCCATAAAAAGAATGAAATAATGCCATTTGCAGCAACATGGATGGACCTAGAGAATATTATGCTGAGTGAAATAGGTCAGACAGAGAAAGACAAATACTGTATGCTATCACTTGTATGTGGAATATAAAAAATTAATGCAAATGAATGTATATACAAAACAGAAACAGACTTGCAGACATAGAAAACAAACTTATGGTTACCAAAAGGTAGAGGGAGAAGGGGAGGAACAAATTGTGGTATGGGATTAACAGATACAAACTACTATACATAAAATAGATAAGCGACAAAGATTTACTATATAGCACAGGGAATTATACACAATATCTTGTACTAACCTATAATGGAATATAAAAAAAAATGAATCACTATGTTGTATACCTGAAACTAACACAGAATTATAAATCAACTATACTTCAATATACAAAAAAAGAAAAAGAACACATGGCCCTCCCATTTTCTCAGCTGCTGTGGTAGGGGCAGAAAAATCTGGAGTTCTGTATGGGGAAATACATTATTTGGTAAGTAAGTAACACACATCTCTGTGATTACATGTGACTTCCCCTCAGAAACTATTGGCTGAAAATAGACACCTGCTGAATAATTGAAGAGGAGAAGGAAATGTAATTCCTCAGAGGGCTTGGAGGGAAAGGAAAACTAGTGATGCATGAGAAGTCAGAAATGTTTACCACAGAGGAGAAGTTTTGTGCACATTTTCAAAGATAATTTGTCTTTTGCATATCAAAATCACACTTGTAGTCAATGGAGGCTGTATCTTTATTCATTTTTTTCTGTGATATTTGTTAGGTGGCTCTACTTATTGTAAAACACTATCACTGAATACACCAACACTTTGAATATCCATTTGTTTGATATTTTAAAAATGTTGGAAAATATACGTACAATAAAATTTACAATTTTAACCATTTTCAAGTACAGTTCAGTGGAATTAAGTATATTCACTTTATTGTGCAACTATCACCACTATCCATCTCTTGAACTTTTTTCATTTTCCCAAATTGAAACTCCATACCCATTAAACAATAACTCCCAATCTCTCCAACCTGTCCCTGGGAATCATGATTCTACATTCAGTTTCTATGAGTTTATCTACTCTAGATAACTCATATAAGTGAAATCATCCAGTATTTGTCCTTTTGTGACTAGCTTATTTCACTTAACAAAATGTTTTCAAAGTTTATTGTTGTTGCAGCATATGGCAGAATTTCTTTCCTTTCTAAGTCTGAATAATATTCCACTGTATACATGTATGTATGCATATACCACGTTTTGTTTATCCACTCATCCATCAATGCACTGTTGGGTTGCTTCCACCTTTTGGCTATTGTGATTAATGCAACTATGAACATGGGTGTACAAATATCTGTCGGAGTTCCTGCTTTTAATTATTTCAGCTATATCCTCTGAGCCTTGGCAGCAGCTTGGAGTGAAGGCTTAAAGTCTTAAGTCTTTTCTGGGCATCTGTCCTCCCTGGGACTATATATGTGCTTCCCCCATCCCACTCCACCCCCAATTTCTTCCATATTCAAGGCTGCTTCTAAATTTTCTAAAGAATCTAATCACATTTTCTTTGAAGGGCCTTAGATGTTCTATTACATTTCTCTACTGTAATCTCTTGCCCCTAAACATCCTCAGGCCTGCCGTTCCCTTGTAGCTTTTACATGCAATAGTGGGTTCCATCACCCTGAGAACTAAACTATGCCACCATTCCCCGTGTAAGCTCTGAGTTAGCCCAGACAGAGACAAATCATTCAGTTAGCTTACATGCATGTTAGAATGTTATAACTATGTTCTACTTTGCTCCTTATGGCCTAAGGGAAAAAAATCAGGAATTGGGCTACATCGTCCTGGCTGCACTGTGCCAGGAAAGGCATGGGGCAAAGGTGAGTAAAAATGCCACAAAAGCAGTTTTGAGTATGACTTTTTCTTGATTTGGTATTTCCCTGGTTGCTGTAGATCTTTGAGTAGTTCCCGGAGCTCCTGCAAAGTTATTTTAATCAGTCTATAGTTTTGTTTGTTTGTTTCTTTTAACATTTCTGTGGAGGAATGAGGGCCTGGAGCTTCCAAATCTGCCATCTTGCTGATGTCTGAATATCCATTTTCAAATTTATCACTCAAGTGATATCTTGTAAAACAGTCACTGAGGCTTGACAATAGCAATCCTAAATTATTCTGCATAAGTTGATAGAAAAACATTGTTCATAAAACCTATTATACAAGAAATTAAAGATCAATCTTTAACACATTGGCAATTATTAAATTCTGCACACAGCCTGTGATTGGTAGTACCTGCCCAGAATTTCATTTCTTTTCACTTGGTAATTACAGCTGAGTGACATGGTAGCTTTCTCTCAAGTCTTTTCCCTTTACATCATGGCTGCTTTTGCAGGCCTTCTTACTCTTTAAGATAATCTGATCTTTACCAGCCAAGTGAAATGAACTTGCAGTCTGGCAACAAAAGAAAAAGTTAAGAGGTTCTAGTATACTTGCTATGTCAAAACCTTCTCTTCCTTTACTAATTTTTAATTTTTCTATTTTTTCACTGTAACAAATTTATTGCATGAGAACCTCTCAGCAATATAAACTTCATGGACCTTGGATTTTATCACTTCTCTTATTTTAGTGGCTCTCTCTTTTACAATTACTGTCTTGTTAGCTTTTCTTAAGATAAGATAGAGCCTAATTTCTGCAGTTTTTGGGGGTTCTATGTTGCTCTTCTTACTGCTGTGTTCCTCATCTAATGATATCTTCCTCTTATCTTGGAACTATGGTAAAAACTATTTGTTCTCAGCAACTACCACTTTATTGTTGTTTGTCTTGTTTTCATTGATTTACCCATGTCTCATGTTGTCACATACACTGTATGTGAAGATTTTTTTAAAATTTTCTATATTATCCAGCACACTATTATGACTATTGCAATGAACCACTTACATTTATTTTTTCTTTTATTTATTAATTTTTTATTTTGGTCCTTTGCACACTCTTTCCAAATGTTTTTATTTATTTAATCAATTAATTTATTTTATTTTTTTACTTTATTTTCTATTGAAGTTACTTGATTTACAATATTATATTAATTTCAGGTGTACCACATAGTGATTCATAATTTTTATAGATTATACTCCATTAAAAGTTATTACAGGATAATGGCTAATTCCTTGTGCTATATAATATATCCTTGTTGATTATCTATTTTATACATAATAGTCTATATCTCTTAATACCATACCTCTAATTTGTCACTTCTCCCTTTTGACTAAACATTGGTAACCACTAGTTTGTTTTCTATATCTGTGAGTCTGTTTCTGTTTTGCATCTACATTCATTTGTATTATTTTTTTAGATTCGACATATAAGTGATATCATACAGTATTTGTTTTTCACTGTCTGACCTATTTCACTAAATATAATATCCTCTAGGTCCATCCACGTTACTGCAATTGACATTCTTTCATTTATTTTTATGGTCGAGTAATATTCTATTTTATATATATATATATAAACTATTGGCTATTATAAATAGTGCTGCTATGAACATTGGGGGAAGATGTATCTTTTTGAATTAGTGTTTTCGTTTTTTTTCTGGATATATGTCCAAGAGTGGAATTGGTGGATCATATGGTAGGTCTATTTTTAATTTTTTAAGGAACCTCCATACTGTTTTCCACAGTGTCTACACTGATTTACATTCTCCCAAACAGTGTACAAGGCTTCCATTTTCCCTACACCCTCTGCAGAATTTATTATTTGTAGACTTTTTGATGATAGCCATTAATAGGTATGGGTGACACTTCATTTTTGATTTGCATTTCTCTAATAATTAGTGATGTTGAGCATCTTTTCATGTACCTGTTAGCCATCTATATATCTTCTTTGGAAAAAATGTCTATTCAGGTCCTCTGCCTATTTTTTTTGTTTGGATTGTTTGCTTTTTATGACATTGAGCTGTATGAGCTGTTTATATATTTTGGATATTAATTACTTGTTGGTCATGTCATTTGCAAATAATTCCTACCATACCATAGGTTTTCCTTTTGCTCTGTCAAGGGTTTCCTTTGCTTTGCAAAAGTTTTTTTTTTTATTTTTTTAATTTTTTTTAAGATGGTGGTGGTAGGAGTTTATTAATTTTATTTGTTTATTTTTGCTGTGTTGGGTCTTTGTTTCTGTGCGAGGGCTTTCTCTAGTTGTGGCAAATGGGGGCTACTCTTCATTGTGGTGCACAGGCCTCTCACTATCGCAGCCTCTCCTGTTGTGGAGCACAGGCTCCAGACGCACAGGCTCAGTAGTTGTGGCCCATGGGCCCAGTTGCTCCGCGGCACATTGGATCGTCCCAGACCAGGGCTCAAACCCGTGTCCCCTGCATTAGCAGGCAGATTCCCAACCACTGCACCACCAGGAAAGCCCACAAAAGTTTTAAAGTTTAATTAGGTCCCATTTGTTTATTTTTGCATTTATATTTTTTGTCTTAGGAGACAGATCCAAAATAAATTGGTGTAATTTATGTCAAAGTTTGTTCTGCCTATGTTCACTTCTAGGAGTTTTATGGTGTCATGTCTTACATTTAGTTCTTTAATCCATTTTGAGTTTATTTTTGTAT
Organism: Orcinus orca; assembly: GCF_937001465.1. Taxonomy (NCBI): domain Eukaryota; kingdom Metazoa; phylum Chordata; class Mammalia; order Artiodactyla; family Delphinidae; genus Orcinus; species Orcinus orca. Next base: position 77,775,207 of record NC_064580.1, read on the forward strand.
ATGGTGTCAGGAAATGCTGTAATCTCATTGTTTCACATGTAGTTTTCCCAGGACCACTTATGGAAGAGACTGTTGTTTCTCCATGTACATTCTTGCCTTGTTTGTCATAGAATAATTGACCATATAAGTGTGGCTTCATTTCTGGGCTCTCTATTCTGCTTCATTGATCTATGTGTCTGTGTTGGTGCCAGTACCATGCTGTTTTGAAGACTGTAGCTTTGTAGAATAGTCTGAAGTCTAGAAGGGAGATACCTCCAGCTTTTTTTTTGTTTTTTTTCTCAAGATTGCTTTGACAATTCAGGGTTCTTTGTGATTCCATATAAATTTTAGAATTATCTGTTCTAGTTCTGTGAAAAAATGTCATGTGTATTTCAATAGGTATTGCATTAAATCTGTAAATTGTTTTGGGTAGTATGGCCATTTTAACAACATTAATTCTTCCAATCCAAAAGCATGAAGTATCTTTCCATTTATTTGTACCATCTTCAATTTCCATCATCAGTGCTTTATAGTTTACAGAGTATAGGTCTTTATCCTACTTGGATAAGTTCATTTCTAGTTATTTTACTGTTACTAATGCAATTTTAAATAAGTTTTTTTAAAATTTTCTTTGTGATAATTTATTATTATTGTATAGAAGCACAACAGATTTCTGTATATTAGTGCCTAACAGGAAACACACCACACCTCTGTCTACACAATAGTCCCATGAGAGGGTGGTGAGAGCCACTGGACAGAGGGGAAGTTCCAGTTCACAACTGTATCCAGCTGTAGCCCTTCCACTCACAGCTCCATTCCCTATCAAGGAAGTAGTTGCCAACAAAACCTGAGGAAAGACTCAAATTGCATGTAAGTCAAATCTAGCTCTCCCACTAAAGGCATTGGGCACACACAGCCTATATAGGATGCTCCCATGTAAGAACAGCCCTTCAAGGTCACAATAGGTAACTGTTTTACTTGAAATCATATATTGCAGAGAAAGTTAAGCAATATAAAAAGGCAGAGAAACTGCTCTCAATTCAAAGAACAAAAGAAAAATCCTGAAAAAAAATAATGAAACAGAAATAAACAATTCACCAGATAAACAATTCAAAGTATAGGTTATAAAAATGTTAACAGAAGTAGGGAAAATAATAAATCTACACAGTATTAATTTTAACAAAGAACTAGAAAACATTAAAAAAGAAACCCAAACAGAAATAAAGATTTCAAAAGCTGAAATATAAAAACACACTAGGCAGAATGAAAAGCAGACTAAGTGATACAGAAGAGTGCATACATGATCTGGAAGATAGAATAATGGAAATCACCCAATCAGAACAGCAGAAAGAAAAACGAAATTTAAAAAAAAATGTAGTAATCTAAGAGACCTCTGAGGTAACATTAAATATACCAACATTCACATTATAAGGGTACTAGAAGGAAAAGAGAGAGAAAAGGGAATCAAAAATATATTTGAAGAAATTATGGTTAGAAATGTTCCAAACATGAAGAAGGAAACAGATATCCAGACACAGGAAGCACATAGTCTCTCAAACAAGATGAACCCAAACAGACATACACCAAGACATATCATAATTAAAATGGCAAAGGTCAAAGATAAAGAGAGAATTCTAAGGCCAGAAAGAGAAAAACAAAGAGTCATATATGAGGGAATCCTCATCAGGCTATCAGCTGATTTTTCTGCAGAAATACTTTGCAGGCCAGAAGGGAGTGGCATAATATATTCAGTTTGCTGAAAGGGAAAAACATGCAACCTAGGATACTCTACCCAGCAAGATTATCCTTGAGAATGGAAGCAGAGATAAAGATCTTCCCAGATAAGCAAAAACTAAAAGAATTCATCAATACTGAAACTACCCTAAAAGAAATGCTGAGGAGTATTCTCTAAATGGAAAAGAAGTAAGAACACATAAGAAAGGGGAAATCCCTCTAAGAAAGACAAATATATAGTAAGAATTGAGGATCAACCACTTAAATATAACAGTACATAGATTAAAAGAAAAAAATGTAAAAGAAACTATAACTACAATGAACAGTTAAGGGATAAGAATGAAGATGCAAATATGAGTTTTATTTTTATAGACTCCATCCCATGATGGAGTCCTTTCCCCTGTCCTGGCTACCCTAGATCCAGTGCTGTGCTGTGTCATGTAGTGAACTGGTTCTGCATGTTCCCTTAGCTCAGGCTAGGGCACAGTGATGTGGTGGTGGGAAACTTGGCAGCCACTAGGGCATACCTCTATCTGCCTTTCCTTGGGGCTAGTCAGTGTGCATGCATGCCTCACAAGCATACTTCAGGGTTCTCCAGCCTTTCTATCAGTAGTCTTCCAACAAGCCAAGGGGGGTTGTCTCCTCTGTGTATGACACCAGGACTGGGATGACCACTAGGTGGCTCAACTTGCTCACTCCCCAGAGCAGGTGTCCAATCATGTAACCTCCCTTTTCCTCTGAGTTCTCTCCCAGGGAAAGATGTCCTGACTTGCTCACTTTTCTTCCCTTTCTACCCTATTACATGTGTATTTTTCTTACAGCCTTGTTTGTACTGGTGTCCTTCTGCCAGTTTCTGGTTAGTTTTCAGTGAGAATTGTTCCACATGTAGGTGTAATTTTCATGTGTTCATCGGGGGAGATGAGCTCCACATTCTCTTATTCGGCCATCTTCATCTCCAACCTCTTAACCATTGTTTATTGAAGTCATACAACGGGTGAGGCATTCTGCTTTGCACATTTTTCATTTATTATGTAGGCAAAACAAGTCAGGAGAGGCTAAGTGACTTGTCAAAAGGCAGTACCTGGATGGAAATCTAAGTCTAGCTGACCACACAGCTAGCGTTTTTAATCGATTTGCTGTGCTAGGTTTACTATAGGTACTCAAAGGTTTATTCTGTAAGTTATCTTATATAACCAACAAAAGAAACAACAAGCAGAAATCTCCACATTGAACTCAAGTTCCCTCAAATAACAAAATAAACACATAAGTGTAAAAGTCTAAAATTATTATGAGCATTTTTTTCTGTTTTAAATTGATTTTCATTGTAAAATTGAGATACAGAATGAAGAATAGTGCTTAGTAAGATCATCTGCTTTGGTCATTTTACTGGCTTGTCCCTTTCTTTACATTTTGGGGTGTGTGTATGTGCCTGTTCAGTTGATATCCACTATATCCAATCCTTCATAAGAAGTGTTTCATGGAAATAAATTAATATTTTCATAACATAAAATATAACTTTTGCTTCATTTAGTCCAGAGTTTTGGGACCTAGGATAATCTCTCCATCTCCTACAACTCATTTACAACCCTATGGTGCTACTGACTTGAAAATTGATGAAGAGAATTTATAAGGATATTTTATCACTTATTAATTATCTCATTATAATAGGGAAAATACATGAAAAAATACCTATTATACTATTAATTTACAGGAAACTTAGAAGACAAAGAAGCAGTTAAACCATACCATGGGAATGCAATAGGCAAAATCCATACTGTAGGACACTACGGAAAAAATAATCCAGTATCTTCAACTGCAAAGAGGAAAAAAAGGAGATAGAAGTCTATAGATTAAAAGAGAGTTAAAAGAAATATTAAAAATAGGTAAAACTGAGCTATAGTGTTTATGTATGAAAACTTGTTAGATAAGTGTATAAAGATAAATAACAAAGTGATTAATTGTTCAGGTTAGCAGTTACCTTTAGGGGACAAAGCACTGGGAAGTACTTTTAGGGGGGTATGCTAGTTTTATAGTACTACTGCAACAAATTTCCACAAATTTGAGGCTTGGAATAAGATAAACTTATTATCTAAATTTCTGAAGGTTAGATCTCCAAAATGGGTCTTATGGAGCTAAAATCAAAGGATCAACAGTGTCATGCTCCCTCCAGAGGTTCTAAGAGAGAATCTGTTTCTTTCCCATTCCAGCTTCTAGAGGCAGCCGGCATTCCTTGGCTTGTGGCCCCTTTCTCTGTCTTCAAAGCCAGCGGTGCAGCATCTTCTCTTCTTTCTGAACTTCTGCCTCCCTCTTGTAAGGATCCTTGTGATTACATTGAGGTTATCTAGGCTAAACCCTGAATTATTTTGGAAAATATCCCTTCCCATCTCAAGATCCTTAATGTCATCACATCTGAAAATCCCTTTTGCCATGTAACTTACCATATTTATAGGCTCTGAGGATTAGAATATGAACCTTTTTAGGGAGATGAGGAGCATTATTCAGCCAACCACAGTGGCTAATAAAATTCTGTATCTTGACCTGGTTGGTGTTTATGAGTATGTCAGAATTGGAAGATATATCAACACATACACACACACACAGACACACACACACACACACACACAGAGCATACCCAATTAAATTTGAATTTCAAATTTCAAATAATATATCATTTTTTGTATGAATATGTCTGATGCAATATTTGGTATATAATTTTCATTAAAAAATGTGACTCATTGTTCATCTGGAATTCAAATTTAAATGGGTGTCATGACCTGAATGGGAAGGAAGTCCAAAAGGGAGGGGATATATGTGTATATATGGCTGATTCATTTTGCTGTACAGTAGAAACTAATACAAAATTGTAAAGCAACTCTATTCCAATAAAAATTAATTTAAAAAATTTTAAATGGGAGTCTCATATCTTTATGTCAATAGTGCTTAAAATAATTAAGGTGGACATTTGTTTTATGTGGATTTGTTATTTTTATTATACCTAACAATAAAGAGTTAAAATATTTATACAAGTATATGTATTGTGTATGTAACCAGCATATACACCCACACACTCTATATATATACCACTCCAGCTCTATTTTATCCTTTTGTCAAGAATGATTTTCTCCATATAACTGCATGAATGCCTCCTTGTAATTCTGTAATTATTTGCCTTTATGGCACCCCATCAAGTACACCAAACTCACAAAGCAAAATTCATCTCTCATCTCTATTTATAAAATTGCTTTCTTTTTCTTAAGAGAACTTATCACTTTTGGAAAATAGTTTTTAAATTATTTGGCTACTGATATATAGATGTAGCTTAGCCAAATTCTCCCTCTTTGTTTCCTGTTGGTGCAGCAGACATCTTGCAGTGATGTGAATGAAAGCCATATGACAATGTTTGCTGAGCAAGATGAAGGAATAAACCTAGGCCCTGATGATTTCCTTGAACAGCTGTAAACAGACCTGTTCTGCCTGATTTCGAAGTTTCTATTTATTGTGAAAAAGAAACCTTTAAGTTTTAACAAAATATGAAAATCTATAATTAAAAAATTTCATTCCTTAAAAGGTGAAACTGAATTCTCTAAGACAACATCCTAAATGTATTATCACGTGGAATTTTAAAGAAAAGGAGAGCTCACGTTTGCCATGGTTTCTCAGTTGAAAGAACTATGTTGTGCATTCTAGAAGGCCAGACAGAGATAAAAGCAGATAGTGCCATAGGAAAAAGGAAACAAAGCACATTATATGCATGTTTGAGGTAACGGTAGTCTATATCCTTTGATTTACAAATTACTTGAAAGTTTGTTAATTAGTTATACTTCAATACATCTATCTATAATTAAGCCTTGACTCTGTGGTTTAAGGAAGTTTGATATTTATGATATATTTTCTTAGTTTCTCATATTGCTTCTAAGTTATTTTTCATAATGCTTTATATTTCATGTGGCTGCACTTTGAAAATAAATGTGTATCAATCTGAATATCTCATCATTTGACAGTTGCCATTTTGATAAGTCGACAGTTTGTCTTCTATACACAGTTAATAACATAACCACAGACTCATAATATTCTTACAGTGCATCTTTTATGATGGAATAATTTTTACCAAATTACTGTCAACAAGTATGACTGATAAGTTTCACTTTTACATTACTTAAAAGTAACATTAACACTTTTTAGATTAAATTTAATAGTGAATTTTGTCATGTATTCTTTCCCTTGCTCAGTCTATGATGGTAGGACAAGAAAATTTTTTTAAAATGAAATACAGTTTTAATAATAGAAAGATAGGCACCCAAGATCATGTTCTAAGGTTTCAATTCTTATGAATTTACATATAGATATTTAAAGGCTTGTCAGTTTCACTGTCATTTTTTTCCTAAGTAAAAAATTATTTGTAGAATATCACCAGGCATTGTAATTTACACATGATAATTCTGTTTTAAGTATATCTTACTTATACTTCTCTTTATAATAAGATGTATATTTAGTGTTAAAATAAGATCTTGAAAATTTATAGGACTCTAAGAAAGGAAACATACATTAATGTCTCCTTCAATTTGAGTACCAAATAATTACCTTTTAGGTCATTGTCTTGGTATCTGCTTGTGAAACTACCACTAACATGAGTATTTTCCTTTTATAAAACATGTTGTATTTATTTTATAAAATATTTGCTGGTTCAGAATGGAAGTAGGCCCAACAGCTTCAGAAAGTGATATACTATAGAAGCCCATCTGTTTGGTAAGGATATATAATAAAATCTTGATCCAGGTACACAGCATGAATATCCCTAGTAAGATTAGTGTTGTGGTTAATGTTTAAGTTCCTAAGACCAAATACTTCTGTTTTGCTGTGAAGAATGTAGGTAGATTAATAATACTAGTTATAATGGTATGCCTTTCTATAAGACCTTTGAAGCATTATGGAAAAACTAGAGTAACAATAAACTTACAATAAAGATCACTTAAAAACTCTTCAGTGATGTAGGTACTAGGTCATAAAAGTTTTAAAGAGCAATTTTGAAAATAAGAACTGAGAAAGGACAGCTTACCTAGACAAGACATAAAAATATACTGGAAAGAGAAGCATGAACAAGACTTCAGTGAATTGTATAAATTACTATGTTGTTTCCAACTTTACTTGCTATTATTAATTATACTTAGGATTGACCTATACAAGGAATAACTCCATGAATCTATGTTACAATTTGACATAGTAATGAAATATGAAAAGTAAATCGATATTCCTGTCTTGAATTATCTCTAAGACTCCAAATTGGTTATAAGGAATATGTCTACTCACTTAACTTAGTTTAAAAGAGATCACTTACTATTATTCTCATGGCAATTGCAAAATAACTGAAAACAAGGAGATACTACAAACTCAAGGTGAAACATATTACATAATAAATATAAAAATAAGACTTTACCAGCAAATATTTGATAAAGCTGTTGAAATTTTAGTGATCATCTTCTGAACACACAGCTTGAGTTGTCTAAAAAAGGTAGATTAAAGTATATTTCAATGAAATTATATCTTGATTTAATTAGTTACTCACCATATGGATCTTCACAGTACCTCACTATACCCAGTAAGACTAAGAATGTTTGATGTTTCTAAAAAGAATGAGTTCAATCCATGAAATGCAAAGTTTCATTAAATAAGTCATGCTGGGTCCAAATTAGGTGGTAAACACTGATAGCAATAATTTGTGTGTAAAGGTAGAAAATAATGATTTGAACTTTTAATCATGAGCTTAAGGTTACTGGAGATGTGAAAAAAGAATGCTATTAGAAAGCCACATACGCTTTGGTGATTTCTGTCTCCTTTTGCACACAAGATATTAAGCTTGGGTAACTGTGTTGTCCTTTCTCCAAAATTATGCTCTTTGTTGTATTGAAATCAGATGCCAAATGGGGTTTTTGTCTACAAGATCCATAAGACTAGCAAACAAAGAAGCATTTCTTTATGGGTACACTAGCACTTGCCACAGCCATTCCCCCAGGGTTCAGTGCAGAGGAAGCAGGTAAAGACACCCATCTCCTAGTCTCCTTGAAAGAGGTTTAACTGCATATTTTATAAGCTGCTGCCTGAGGGTCCAGCTTCTAATTTAGCTTGCATCTAGGGATTGGTTGCAATCATCCCTGGAGACTGAGGACCCCAGCAGACATTGTTCATCACCAAGTGACCAGTATTTTTCTGGAAAGAGCATGTGCACATGTTTGGTGTCCCAGCTTCTGTGGCTTTTACCTAAGGAATGAATCCCAGATATCTTGTCTCTGATAGCCAACAAGGCTTGCATTCATTAGTCACACAGCACAGTAGCATACAAATAAGTAGTTCTTAACAGGCACACATGTAGACCAAAATATGCATCATAGATGTCCCAGAAGGAGAAGAGAAAGGAATAGAAAGTTTAATTAAGTAAATAATGACTAAAAGCTTCCCTAACCTAAGGAAAGAAACAGACACCTATGTCAGAAGCAAAAAAAAAAAAAACCACAAATAAAATGAAATCAAAGAGTTCCATACTGAGACACATTATAATTACATTGTTTAAAGTTAAAAACAAGGAGAGAATCTTAAAAGCACCAAGAGAAAAGCAATAGTGTCACACACAAGGGAACTCCCATAAAACTACAAGCAGATTTTTCAGCAGAAAATTTGTAAACCAGAAAGGAGTAGGATAATATTTTCAAAATGATGAAGGAAATTAACAAAAAAACTCCTGCCAAACATGAAAACTCTACCTAGCAAAGCTGTTCTTCAGAATTTAAGGACAGATAAAGAGTTTTCCAGACAAAAGCTGAAGGAATGCATCACCACTAGACTAGCCTTATGAGAAATGTTAAAGGGGGTTCTTCAAGCTGAAGTGAAAGGATGCTAAATAACAACATGAAAACATATGAAAGTATAAAACTTATTGGTAAAGTAAATATATAGCTAAATTCAGAACACTTTCATATTTTAATAGTGCAGGGTAAATCACTTATAACTAGTATAAAGGCTAAAAGAATATTAAAATAACTATAAATATAATAAGTTGTTAGTAGATACACAATATTAAAAAGTGTAAATTGTGACTTCAAAGATGTAAAATGTGTGGGAAAGTGTAAAAATATAGACCTTTAGTATGTGTTCAAAGTTAAGTTGTTATCAGCTTAAAATAGACTGGTATACCTATAAGATGTCTTAGGTAAGCCTTATGGTAACCACAAAGAGAAAACCCATGGTACATACACAAAAGATAAGAAGAAAGGAAACCAAGTATACCACTATGGAAAGTCGTGAAATCACAAAGGAAGAGAGCAGAGAGGAAGAGAGGAACAAAGGAATCACAAACAACCAGAGAGCAGTGAACAAAATGGCAATATTAAGTACATACCTGTCAGTAATTACTTTACATTTAAATGGACTAAATTCTCCAATCAAAAGAAGTAGACTGGATGGATGGATTAAAAAAAAACAAGACCCTACTCTATGCTGCCACAAAAGACTCACTTCAGATTTAAGTGATAAAAACTTTCATGATAAAAGCTCTCAAAAAATTAGGCATAGAAGGAATATACTTCAACATAATAAAGGTTGTATATGAGAATCCCACAGCTATCATCTTACTCAATGATCGATAGCAGAAAGTTTTTCCTTTAAGATAAAGAACAAGACAAGGATGCCCACCCTTGACAGTTTTATTAAACGTAATACTGGAACTCTTAGCCAGAGCAATTAGACCATAAAAAGAAACAAAAGGCATCCAAATGTTAACTGAAGAAGTAAGTTGTCATTATTTGCATTTCACTGGCATTTTTCACAGAAATAGAACTAACAATCCTAAAATTTGTATGAAAATACAAAAGATTCCTAATAGCCAAAACAGTCTTGAGAAAGAACAAAGCTAGGAGTTTCATTCTTCCTGATTTCAAACTACTTTACAAAGCTATAATAATCAAAGCAGTATGGTATTGGCATAAAAACAGATGCAAACATTAGTGAAACAGAATAGAGAGCTCAGAAGTAAGTAGCCAAGACCATACAATGGGGAAAAGATTGTCTCTTCAATAAATGGTGCTGAGAAGACTGGAAATCCATATGCAAAAGAGTAAAACTGGACCTCTATCTTTTACTATACACAAAAATCAACTAAAAATGGATTAAGGATTTGAATGTAAGATTCAAAACTATAAAACTCCTAGAAGAAAAGATAGGGGGTAAGCTCTTTGACATTTTCCTTGGCCATTATGCTGTGGATTTGACACCAAAACAAAGGCAACAAAAGCAAAATAATCAAATGGGACTGTACAAACTAATAAGCACAGCAAAGGCAACCATTAACAAAATGAAAAGGCAACCTATAGAATCAGAGAAAATATTTTCAAATCTCAAATCTGATAAGAGGTTAATATCCAAAATATACAAGGAACCCATACAACTCAACAAATAACAAAAACAAATAACACAATTAAAATATGAGCAAAGGATCTGAATAGACACTTTCCCAAAGAAGACAGACATACAAATGGTCAATAGGTACATGAAAAGGTTTTTAATATCACTAATCATCAGAGAAATACAAATGACCACAATGAGATATCAGCTCATACCTATTAGGATGGCTACTATCAAAGGACAAGAGATAACAAATGCTGTTGAGGATGTGGAGAAAAGGGAACCCTTTTCAAGTCATTAAACTTGACACTAGTTAGTATAATCAGATGAACATGTTCTGAACGTTGAAAGTAAAAAAAAAAAGACCTTTTATTGAAAAATTTATATGTAGTAGTTAGTACAAACCATATACTAGGTGCTTTATATATGCTAACTCACTGAATTCTCCCATCAACTCTCTATGGAAGATATAATTGTTCTATTTAATCCAGGATTGTAGGAACAATTGGGTTTAGAATGTCAAAAATAGATCTAGCTACAATTTTAATTAACTCAGTCTTCAGGGGTTTTGATTGGAATTAGTGGGAAGGTATTTTTGAATGCTTAAGCAGTAGACCTCTAGAGCCAAAGCTGCTTTGGGCTTTGGCTATATATTATCCCATGTTCTCTAAGATTAGGCACAGTTACAATCCTGTGTCACTCTGAATTTCTGTATATTTTAAATATGTTCTCTCAGTCTTGGCTCCAAGTCAGAATAATCTAGATAGTTTTGTATAAACAAAGGGGGGTGTTACTCAAGAGACTAATTCTCAAGCTCTGGAGCTCTGGAGTTGCCATGACATATGTATTTGGAGAAAAGCTGTTGTGATAAATTGCCAGTATAGAGAACTACAGTGTTACCGTAGTCAGCTGGTGATAAACTACACACCATTTTCTCATAATATTTTGCATAGTCCTCTGGTCCAGAGTTAGTCAAGGTATTGTTCACAGGCTTCTGACAACAAAAACTCCTGGAGTGCTATTTTAAAATACTGATTAGGGCCTCAACTCAGACCTGCAAAATCAGACATTATGGGGAAAAAGGAACCTAAAACTTTGCATGTCAAATAAGCCCCACAGTGGTTCTTATGCTCACTTAAGCTTGATAAAAATTAATATATTAAGGTATGGGTTTTAAAGTCATATGACTCTGAGTTTGAATTTCAGTTTTATTGCTGATCTGTTCCCAAGGCCACTATGCCCCTCATGTATTATTGCCAACTATTTGCTCATAGTGGTCTTTTAAAATACCTCCCTCCATATGACCCAGCAATCCCACTACTGGGTGTATACCCTGAGAAAACCGAAATTCAAAAAGAGTCATGTACCAAAATGTTCATTGCAGCTCTATTTACAATAGCCCAGAGATGGAAACAACCTAAGTGCCCATCATCGGATGAATGGATAAAGAAGATGTGGCACATATATACAATGGAATATTACTCAGCCATAAAAAGAAACGAAATTGAGCTATTTGTAATGAGGTGGATAGACCTAGAGTCTGTCATACAGAGTGAAGTAAGTCAGAAAGAAAAAGACAAATACCGTATGCTAACACATATATATGGAATTTAAGAAAAAAAAATGTCATGAAGAACCTAGGGGTAAGGCAGGAATAAAGACGCAGACCTCCTAGAGAACAGACTTGAGGCTATGGGGAGGGGGAAGGGTGAGCTGTGACGGGGCGAGAGAGAGTCATGGGCATATACACACTAACAAACGTAGTAAGGTAGATAGCTAGTTGGAAGCAGCCGCATGGCACAGGGATATTGGCTTGGTGCTTTGTGACAGCCTGGAGGGTTGGGATAGGGAGGGTGGGAGGGAGGGAGACGCAAGAGGGAAGAGATATGGGAACATATGTATATGTATAACTGATTCACTTTGTTATAAAGCAGAAACTAACACACCATTGTAAAGCAATTATACCCCAATAAAGATGTTAAAAAAAATAAAAATAAAAAAAAAAATAAAATACCTCCCTCCTAGTTATATAACCTTCTACTTACTAAAAAGCTCAAGTAGGTAGTTGTCCATTACCCACTAGATCAGGAAAATAAAAGTTCCCTTAATAGGTATTTCCATACCCTAACATCATTCACACTGCAGGGATGAAGCTGTTGAAATGACAGATATTTTGCCTAGTTTTCCCACACATGTCCTGCCAGGACATATTCCTCAATCTTTTTCCATAAACATAGTTGAGATTTCTACACTGCCTAAACAGACGTCTGATGTCAGCATTTCTTTGATTCTTTTGCTTATACTATCTTTTAAAAAGCAATAGAGAAAAATCAATTAAAATGTGCTTTTTATTCCTATGCTAGTCCAGTCATAAGAGAGACCATCAGGTATGAGATTTAATAGCTTTTCATGAAGGTTAAAAATATAATTAAAATTTATATGAATGTCTGCTTTGAAAGCACTGGTCAAACTTTGTAGAGAGGCCAGATTTTCAGTTAGCACGTTGATTTGGTTTTCAAACTCAAATTACCCAATGCTCCAGCTGAAAACATCAACTCATATTAGGAGTTATTGGGAGATACCCATACCTAGGCTGACAGGAATTAGAGGCAGTGTTTTTCAAAGTCTGACTGTTAGGCTACTTGCACAAGGGAAAATTAATTGAGGTGTTTTTAAAAATTCAAAATAATGGGCCCCTCCCCAAACCTAGTGAATCCAGGGAACCACTGTGGACTTGACCTGGAAACATGCATTTTAATAAACGAGTACAAAGTATACTACAGTCTGAGCATGGTTGGATAGAGGCAAAGAACATGGATATGTCTGTTAGATGGACCTGGACAAAATCCCAGCTCCCTCACATCCTAGCTGTACCATGCTGCACATCCCTTCTGTGTACTATGCTCCTCCTTGCTCTGATTTTCTCTCTTGCTCCTCTCTGTGTAACTGTCTATCTGCTCAAGCTCAGCTAGATAGTTTCTTCTTATCCTCTTTTCCTTAACAAGGAAAAGCCCCTCAGTGTGTATTATTACCCCCATCTCCCCAACTCCCCCTGTCTTCTGAATGTGTGCAGGGCAGTTATCCAACTGGCATTCATCTTGTCACTTCTTACCCAACCTACGTTCCATCCTCAGTTTCCTAAACCAACATGACCTCTTGTCTTTTTCCCTAATTATGGTTGCCATCAGGTAGGCACTTATTGCTCTGGATTTTCAGAGGCATCATACTGGATATTTTTTAAATTCCCCAGTTTCTAGTCCTTGTTATTACTTGAACTAAATGGGAACAGGAAGTCAATGCAAGACTTTAGTACTAACGTTATAGCCCTCCCTCTAGCAGCATACACGGCTGTCCCATTCCATCTCCCTTACCATGTGTCCCTGATCCCCAGTACCAATGCCTCTCAACCTCTTGTCCCATAGCAGCAGGAGAGATCACATCTTGTAGGAGTGAATGACATGGGTCATGATGCCTTCACTCGAGGTTGATGTAAGCCTAGCCTTAGTGGACAGGCAGAGATGCAGGGAGGCAGCAACAGGAGTGAAGGCATGAAGATTGTCCTGGGGACCAGTATAGTGATAAAAATACTGTCAACATTGTCTCATTGTTTCCCCAAGTATGGCCCTTGCACCAGTTGCTTGGAATTACCAGTGGTGCTTAGTTAAAATGTATATTCCTATACCTCACCTTAAGTCTACTAGCCCAGAAACCCTAAGGGTGTATCCAGAGAATCTGCCATTTCATAAGCTTTCTAGTTGATTGTGCTGAACAGTAGTGATTGATAACACTCTTCTAGTTGATAAATAGTTTGAGAGGTAACTACAGGACCCTAGAGAACTGATATCACAAAGAGTTGACAGCTGATAAAGTAGATAGTATTTAAGTCTATCAAAACAACTAAAATAATGCCTTGGTCTTAAATAAGTTGTAAGACTTTTATACATTACACAAATATATATATATATATAAAGATATACATATATATATAAAGATATCTATCTTTTATCCATCTAGATAGATAGATAAGTAGATAGATAAATATAATTACAGTGCACATGGAGGACTATGCATACATCTATTTCAAGTAACCACAAATACACACATTGTTCAGATTTTAGTTTCTAAATACCATTATCCAATAAAAGGAACCAGAGATCCTAGGAGAAATTAATGGTTCCAGGAGTAGAGGAGGAAAAATACAAGATGAACTTGGAGCATTGTGTTGTGCCAGAAAGTAATGAAGGGCTAGGAAATTAAAAGACTGGAGGGTGTCCAAAGGACACAGGAACAAATCTGAAAGAACTCCTAATGGGCAAGGCTGGAACAATTGGAGAAAGAAAATAATGAATGATATTATTAGATTATAATTAAAATAATGAATATCCATGAATCCATTCTGAAATAAGTAAATGTTTGAATAACATAAATATGGGTGAGAATGGACAGATATTCCTTATATGATGATTCTGATCAATAAATGTAGAAGGTCAGTACAACACTGTTTTGATTACTGTAGCTTTGCAGTATAATCTGAGATCAGGGAGCCTGATTCCTCCAGCTCCATTTTTCTTTGTCAAGATTACTTTCACTATTTGAGGTCTTTTGCGGTTCCATACAATTTATTAAAAAATTTGTTCTTGTTCTGTGAAAAATGCCATTGGTAATTTGATAGGGATTGTATTGAATCTGTAGATTGCTTTGTGTAGTAAAGTCATTTGGATAATATTGTTTCTTATAACCCAAGAACATGGTGATTCTTTCTGTCTGTGTCATCTTTGACTTCTTTCATCAGCATCTTATAGTTTTCAGTGTACAGGTCTTTTGCCTCTTTAGGTAGCTTTATTCCTAGGTATTCTATTCTTTTTGATGTGATGGTAAATGGGATTGTTTCTTTAATTTCTCTTTTTGATCTTTGGTTGTTAGTGTATAGAAATGCAAGAGATTTCTGTGTATTAATTTTGTATCCTGCAACTTTACTGAATTAATTGATGAGCTCAAGTATTTTTCTGGTAGTGTCTTTAGGATTTTCTGTGTATAGTACTATGTCATCTGCAAACAGTGACATTTTTACTTCTTCTTTCCAGTTTGGATTCCTTTTACTTCTTTTTCTTCTATGATGCCTATGGCTAGGACATCCAAAATTATGTTGAATAAAAGTGGCAAGAGTAGACAGAAATACAGATCAATGGAACAAGATAGAAAGCCCAGAAATAAACCCATGCACCTATGGTCAATTAATCTATGACAAAGGAGGCAAGAATACACAATGGAGAAAAGAGAGTCCATTCAATAAGTGGTGCTGGGAAAACTGGACAGCTACATGTAAAAGGACGAAATTAAAACATTCTCTAACACCACACACAACAATAAACTCAAAATGGATTAAAGAACTATATGTAGGACTGGATACTATAAATCTCCTAGAGTAAAACATAGGCAGAACATTCTTAGATATAAATCATAGCAGTATGTTTTTGGTTCCATTTCCTAGAGTAATGGAAATAAAAACAAACAAATGGGACCTAATTAAATGTAAAGGCTTTTGCACAGCAAAGGAAACCATAAACAAAACAAAAAGACAACCTACAGAATGGGAGAAAATATTTCCAAATGATGTGACTGACAAGGGATTAATCTCCAAAATATACAAACAGCTCATACAGCTCAACACCCACCAAAAAAAAAAAAAAACACAAAAAAACAACCCAATCAAAAATGGGCAGAATACCTAAATAAACATTTCTCCAAAGAAGACCTGCAGGTGGCCAAGAGACACATGAAAAGATGCTCAACGTCGCTAATTATTAGAAAAATGAAAATCAAAACTACAATGAGGTATCACCTTACACCAGTCAGAATGACCATCATCAAAAAATCTACAAATAGTAAATGCTGGAGCAGGTGTGGAGAAAAAGGTACCCTCCTACATTGTTGGTGAGAATGTAAATTGGTACAGCCACTATGGAGAACAGTATGGAGGTTCCTTAAAAAACTAAAAATAGAGCTACCATATGATCCTGCAATAACATTCCTGGCCATATATCTGGAGAGAACCATAATTTGAAAAGATTCATGCACCCCTATGTTAATTGCAGCACTATTTACAATAGCCAATACATGGAAGCAACCCAAATGACCATCAACAGAGGAATGGATAAAGAAAATGTGGTACATATATACAATACAATATTACTCAGCCATAAAAAAGAATGAAATAATGTCATTTGCAGCAACATGGAGAGATCTAGAGATTATCATAATAAATAAGCCAGACAAAGGCAAACATCATATGATATTGCTTATATGTGGAATCTAAAGAAATGATACAAATGAACTTATATACAAAATAGAAAGAGACCCATAGATACAGAAAACAAACTTATGGTTACCCAAAGGGAAACGGGTGGGGGAGGGATAAATTAGGAAGTTGGGATTAACATATACACACTACTATATATAAAATAGATAACAAACAAGGACCTACTGTATAGCACAGAGAACTATACTCAGTACTTTTTAATGAGGGAAAAGAATCTGAGAATGTTTATATATATAAACTGAATCACTTTGCTGTGCACCTGAAACTAACACAACATTGTAAATCAACTATACTTCAACACAAAATAAAATAAATAAATAAATATAAATAAATAAATTAAATAAACATGAAAAAATGTAGAAGGAATGAGAGAAAAGGAAAGCACTATTAGAATATTCTAGTAATAATTGCTGCAGTCAAGAGCCACAGGTGAATGCTAAAATTAGAGGGTGAAACTTTAAAGGGGAACATTCTGTTTGTGTAGCCTTACAACATCCCACTCCTACAGGTATTTGCTAACTACTGTGGTGCTTTTCACATATGTCCACAAAATCTTTGATACTCCTCCTTAAAGGAGGTGGAACCTAATTCAAAACCCCTTGAGTGCTGACTAGA
Source organism: Orcinus orca (assembly GCF_937001465.1). Lineage (NCBI taxonomy): Eukaryota > Metazoa > Chordata > Mammalia > Artiodactyla > Delphinidae > Orcinus > Orcinus orca. The sequence continues at coordinate 77,792,245 of NC_064580.1, forward strand.
TTAAGTGAGCTGCTTCTAATAAATAAAGAATGGAAGAGGAAAATAGTAATTTTACACTGGGAAAACTACTAAACAAGGATCAATTTTAACATCATAAGTGACAAGTAATGTTGATATCATGTAGCCCAGAAATAATGCAATGAGAAGGGAATATTACATATATGTTCTTCTTCCCAATAATCTATAATGTAAGTCCAAACATGACAAAATGTTAGCCTAATCAGACAAATCCAATTTGAGCAATATTGTATAAAATACCTAACTACTACTCTTCCAAAGGTCAAGGTCATGAAAGACATGGAAATTCTGAAGCACTATTGCAGATTGGAGGAGACTAAGGAGACATGAAATCTAAATGCAATGTGGGCTCTAGGATTGGATCTTGGAACAGAGAAAAGGTATTAGTGGAAAGACTGGTGAAATATGAATAGAGTCTGTAGTTTAATTAATAGTAATGTAACAAGGCTAAATTCTTAGTTTTGATAAATGAACCATGGCTATGTAAGCTGTTAACATTAGAAGAATTTGGGCACAGAGCATACAGTAACTTTGTTTACTGTCTTTGTAACTTATGTAGGCCTAAAATTATTTCAAAATAAAACGTTAAAAAAGCATCATAGGAGAAGCATGCAATTCAGTAATAAAAAAGTGAACTACTGATACATGCAACAACATGAATGGATTTTAAGGACTTTTCCTGAATGAAAGAAGCCAGATTCAAAAGAAAATTATATTAACATGAAATTTTAGAACAGACTAAACTAATATGTAGTTATGAAGATCAGAATAATGATTGCCACTGCAGATGGGAATTGGCTGAATGAGGGTATAAAAGAACTTTCTGGACTGTTGGGAATGTCTTATATCTTGATTAAGGCATTGACTACATGAGTGCATATACCTGTCAAGAAGCATCATCTGGGGCTTCCCTGGTGGCACGGTGGTTGAGAGTCCGCCTGCTGATGCAGGGGACACGGGTTCATGCCCCGGTCCGGGAAGATCCCACATGCCATGGAGCGGCTAGGCCTGTGAGCCATGGCCGCTGAGCCTGCGTATCCGGAACCTGTGCCCCGCAATGGGAGAGGCCACAACAGTGAGAGGCCCACGTACCTCAAAAAAAAAAAAAAAAAGAAACATCATCTGTACTCTTAGTATACGTGAATTTCACTCTGTGTAAATTATACATCCATTAAAAAATGCTCTGCTTTTTGAAAAAATATGCACTTTACAAAGTGTTGGAATGGTTGAAATCCAGATTTATTGCTATATCTTGCCTCTGTGAATATTTGTCCTTTTCTATTAGGAAACATAATCTATTCTTCACATTTATTTTGTTGATCAGGAGAAAATATATTCCTACAGCAGTATATATCACTCCAGTTCCCCAGACTACTAAACTTCTTTTAACTGAATGACTTCTACTGTGTTTTTACCCTCAGATTTATTTATGGATTTCTATTCAGACAAATGCCTTCTGAGCATGCACCTTACTTCTGTTCATTTGATTTCCCCTGACCACAACAAACCTTTCCATTGCCCTATTCCAATCACCAAGTGTTTTATCTCACCAAATTAGTATGGTACAATGTCAAGTTCACTTGGCTAACAGTAAGTTATAATAAGTCACTATCATTTGCAATTGCGTTTGTCATCAAATATGTTAGGAGACTATCGAGTTCTATATATAAAAAAGAGATTCAGGTCAACATCCCTGTAAATATTTGTATATGTTAATATACCATGCTTCTCTTTATATGTTACAATGAAACCACACCAAATAATATGGTAAATCAGCATTATTATTGTTCATTTCCTCCATTTGTACACTTGAAAATTTCTCAATAGAGAGTTGCAATGGGGCAGCAATAATAGGGATCATGTTTCTTAGACAATACCATCATAATTCTTCATTCATTTTGAGACATTCATTTATCTAAAAGCAATTAATGTTTAATTGCTGCATAACCTAACTTATAAATGCAAATTAGCACAGAAAGCAAACAAGTATGTGTTCATTAATATCTTTGTTATCACCATCTGTTTAATTTAAAAACAGTTTTACTGAATGACAGCTCGCTAAATTTATAAATGGCTTTCTTAGTGGAAAATGTCCTGCAAGTGAGTTCAGCATCTGATAAAATTTCAGTTTGTACATAAACATGTTATCTAAACAAATTCTAGTATTTTCTAATTCATGAAAAAATCATTGCCAATATATGTAATGTTATTTAGTGGAAAATAGATAATTTTATATAAGTCCCTTTAAGTAAAATACTGTGTATTCAACAAAAAAATATGGCAATTACAATATATTACTGCAAATTTAGTCTTTAATATTTTCAGTTACTTTATCTTATTTGTTTTCATTTTTATTTGCCTTTTTGCATAATGATTTTTTTGCTTCATATAACTGAAAATTCACTATTTAAATTTTGCAACTAGAAGAAAGAAAAAACAATAAGTATTTTATAGTCCTGTGATTTTAAAAATATAAATTATATTATCTAAGCTATTTTAAACCTTGTAGAAATGATTTACACTTGGTATTTCTAATAGTTAATCTTTCAGGAACCAAAGTAGATAGAAAATGTCTTCCAGGTTTATGATGTATAAAGTAGGGGATTTAAAAAAGAAGAATCCAGAAGCATTAAATTGAAGCAGAGGTTCATATGTGTTAGATAATTTGTAATTGATCTTGTTAATATTATAAAACAATCAGATTATTTTTCTTATTATCATGAAACCAAGCAATGTACATTATGAAAATTGATGTAGCAAATAGGTATAAAATTAGATCAGGTCCATATAAATGTCAACATACCTACCTGTAGTGTATGTATATGTTTGTGCAGAGCTCTTCTTTATCTATTTTATTCATTTGATGAAATGTAGAGAGAGATTTTAGTATCAACCCATATATTTTTATCCATGTCATGTCTGCATAGTATTCTGTTGTGTGGAAGTGTCAAAAGTTATCAGCCTGTACTTTTTTGATGAGAATTTCACTTATTTCCATTTTTTGGCTATTACGAAGGTTAATATATCATTCATGTATAAATATGTGTGCACATGTGATAGTGTTCCTATAGAATAATTCTCCATAAAAATGAAATTACTTGGTCAAATGGTATGATGGATTTAAAATTTTGATAGATATTGAGGAGTTTTCCTATAGAAAGGTATCACCAATTTAACATTTTCCCCCAACCTTGCTGACATTGGATATTTTCAAGCATTTTATTTTTTGCCAGTGTGAGAGGTGGAAAATGCATTTCATTGTGGCTTTATTTATCTTTAATTATGAATGAGGCTAATCATCATCATCTATTGACCACTTATATTTCTTTTTATGAAAACTGTTCTCCTTTTCCCTATTGAACTATTCACTTATTCTTAATAGTTTTGTTGGAGTGTTTAGTTGTTCTTTTTAAATGATATAATTTTTTATAAAACTTTGCCTCTTTATTTTTATAAAAAATAAAGCCAAAATGTGTACTTGATGTCAATTGTCGAAATTGATGCACCCTGATTTTTCCTGATTAGACACAGGCATGTTTAATAAATCTTTGCTGTATATATTATAGTCTTAGTATTACTTTCTTGATTTGCATGGAGAGGGGAGATAAAATGATTTGAACCTAATTATGTTTCAATATGCAATGTGGAGAATGATAGTGTGTATGCTATTTTATGTTATATAAGTATACATGCATATATGTATTTTGCATGCATACATGTGTGTATTAATATAAGGGTTTCATGCAGGAGTGAATTCTGCATCTTACAATTCCTGTATCTGCAGTCTTTGGTGGTCTTAATCTGGAGTTTTTTATTTCTGTTGATTTATCTTCAGTGTCTTATTTCATTGTGTGTTCTGTAATTGTTTTTTATTGTGCCTCATTTTTTATTTGTTAGTGGGGACACGTTGAGGTCTGAGCTTAAAGAGTATTCTGCTAGAGAGAAGCTGCATTTACTCATCTGCACATTTGGGGACACAATCACTTCAAGCCTTTTTCAAAATAAATTTGTGGTGTGGATATTGTTTGTCAGGATAAACAATTAGGTGAACTCTGATTCCAAATCCACATGAGCATTAGCTTATAGTTAGGAATTTTTATGGGGTTATTTCTATTTCTCTCTTTCACCTAGAACCATGGCTAATACAAGAAATTATCTTTACTGTCTAGTTTTGTGGGAAGGGTTTGGAAAAAAATCACATTAAATTCTAGGTCAGGCAATATAGCACAGTTTTTCCAGGTAACTTGTGTGAGACGTGCCAGAAACAGAAATGCAGGTGCTATTTCTGAACTAGTGATGCTCTACTCTGGGTTTGTACCAGAATCCCCTGGAGAGCATTTTCAAACTAGTAATGTTCAGGCCTCAATTTAGGCCTACTGAATTAGAACTTCTGGTGGACAAAGAGTTTAAATTTTGGGGGTTTAAGGCAGGATAATGAGCAAAACTGGGTGTTCAGTAGATTAAGGACCTTGCTCAAGACCACATGGCTACTAAGGGGCAGTTTGGGGACTAGTTCTGGATCTTTGTCCAGTATCCTTTTGTTCTTTTTCTTATGCATTTTAGTGCACTATTGGTATTTCTCAATATATACTGAATAGAGAGAGACAAAATTTGGGATTTTTTTGGTATTCTGCATATTTTCTTTTTAATTAATAGTTGTAAAAGTGTTTCAGATAAAACACAAATATATATTCATTCTATTTTTAATAAAACTTAGAATATACACTCATGTTAAATATCTAATCTATATAAGTAAAATAGCCTGAACTCTTGGTTTACTGCTAATATACTTTACAATGCTGTAAACTATTATAATGTTCATGTGATTAGACATTCAGAACTCCAGGATACCTATTTACAAGAATATCAATCCTTTGCTATAATATTTTATTTTATAATATTAATATTTTATGTATAGCTACATTAAATTTGTATTAGTTTTTAGGTTCTCATTCAAGCAAAACAATTTTTTACTTAAATAGACAGGTGATTGAAGAATTCAGGCAGCACATATGAAGCTATGATACAGAGTATTACATATCTTTTAATGGGAAAGAAAATTATAATTTTTTCATCTCTAAATATTATTTATTGATCATAGTTGCTGACTTTTCACTAGATGGCAATATTGCATTGCATTTACATTAAAATAAACACTTCTATATGATCATAATTCCCCTTTTCCAAGAAAATAATGCTCACAGAGAACATTAAATGCAATATGTTCTGTTAGAATGTATTGCTCTGTTTTATAAATCTCATTTGAATCTGTCAAAAATTTCTGGTTTTCCCTGTTAAAAGAGCCAATATACCTAAAATTTTTGTCTTTTGTTTTCATGCTCAATATTCAAGTTCCTTGAACTATATTTTATATTATTTTTATATGAAAGTCAAACTGTTATTTTATTAGTGGCATGATATTTTTATGCTATTCAAGAAAAAATATTTTCTCTTTAAAACCTGATTTACACTAACTAGTCTGAGCCACTTAATGGCTTTCCTCATCTTCATTGACTCTGTCAGTAGCATTTAAAACCAATGACCCTTCTTATAAAGACTCTTCCCTTGGCTTCCAAAAGAGTACAACCTCTTGACTTTTTCTTCCTACTCCTACCCAATACTCAATTAATTTTGCTTGTTCTTCCTCCTCTACCTTATAGCTTTAAAGTTCCAAACTTTCCTCAGGTGATTGTATCTACTTTAATGACTTTAAATAGCAACAGTAACAACTCCCAAAATATAATCCCCAGCTCATGATGTTTCTATGAATTTCAAACCTATTGCTACTTAAATGTCACCTTCAATTCAATATATTACTGAAATTTCAGACTATATGTTCAAAACTGGTCTCTTGACCCCTACTCCCACCCCATCCCACTCCTTCCCAATTCTAGTAAAAGACATCTCCATTCATCCACTTACATCAGAAGTCTGGAAGCCATTCTTATCACTGGGCCTTCGCTTATAAACTTACATACAATCCATCATTAGGTACTTTCTATTTTACTACAGTAACATATCCTAAATATGTCCACTTCTTTTCATCTCCACTACTATCACCCTAGTCCAAGAAATCAACCTTCCACACCTAAACTTTTCCAATAGCTTCCTAACATTTCTCCCTCTTTTTCTATTAGCTTCACAGTAGTCCATTTCCCCACACATTAGAATGATCTTTTTAAAAATATAAATCTGGATAAGTCATCCCTTGCTTAAAATTTTTCATTGATTTTCCAATCCTTAATGAAACCCTCAAGTCCTTTTATGATCTGGTCATTGGCCTTTCCAATCCTATCCTCTTCTTTTTTTCCTCACTAAGTTCCAGCAACACTGTTCTTAGAATTCCTTTATCACCAAGACTTTGCAGCATGATAAATACTCTGCCTCTAAGACACTTGTCATAACTCTGCCTTGCTCAATCCTTATTCTTCAGATTTCATCTTAAGCCTCACTTGGGGAGGCCTCCCCTTATATTCCTGTCTGGATGAAGTCTACCTACAATTTACTATAATAGAGACTAGTTTCATAACAATTACTCCCACATTAATTATATATTTTGAGTGATTACTTATTTGAATTCTATATATGTCAATAGACTATTTGCTCCAAGGGAGCAGGTACTGTTTATTTTGTTTATCAGTATTTATCACTTAGCGTCTAGCATAGTACCTGACACTTGGTAGGAGTTCAATAAATATTATTCAAATGAATGAATGACCCCTGATGAGATACTTTTCCTTTTCCTAATCTTTCCATACTTCATGGACATTTTCTGAAGAATGAATAATATGTGGCATGTAAAATGTTTAGTAAGCACACAATAAATATAATTTATTATCATTTTCTTAAAACCCAAGCTGATATAATCATTTATGCATAGCATAATGACATATTTTGCCTTTTAAATATTTCATTTTGTCCAGTTTCTAACCAGTGCTAGTGTTTTCCCATTTCTTTTGTTCTTATCTTTTTTTTAAATTTCACACAAAATAAACAGAAGCTAAAATTCTATGTGATGTGTCACAACATTTTAATTCAAAAAGATGAATCTTTTCTACTACTATGAATACTTACTTTTCCCCTTTCTTTTAGAAGTTTTGGTGCTACCTTTAAGAAAGTGTGCTATGCTTATAATTTTTTTTGTTATAAAGTATGGAATATTTTAAATGTTTTACAATGTCAAGAACAAAAAACAAACCAGCAAACAAAACTCCTAAGCTTCCATTAACTGTAATGTTGCCTCCTAAGAGAGTAAACAACTCCTGAGTTGGCATAATTATTGTGGACCTGGAGAAGTTGTACTAAAATAAAACTGGGCTTTAATGAACCAATGTCTAATTTTCTTAAACGAGTGACATTATTATCACTCAAGTAACACCCATTGAATTAGATCTGCATCACTGTCTCTGGGACAATCAACACTTTAATTATTTAGGAAGTATTAATGAATCATCAAAAGTCATTTGATTAACATCCTTATCAGGTCATTAAAGTGGTCAGAATCCTTTTCATAAAATTAGTGTACTGTAAAATCAAGTCCTCAATTGTCTAGAACCAGCAAATAGTTCACTTCAGAAAATATTATATGCAAATGCATGAAAAAATTTTGGACATAAAAATGTCTCTGAAATCTAAGATGTCTTTTAATCATGTTAAGTGAACATGAGGACATATTTTTGAACAATAGTAGCTAGCAGACTGATGGGGAGTCAGAAAATACTAACTTCGGAACACACTTTTTGGATCATTTTTAAAATCTTATTTTATAGTTAAGGACATTGAGGCACAGAACGCATAAATGCCTTGCCCTTATTCACACAGCTCATCCTCCTTCTGCTTCTCAGGTCGGTGAACTTTCCATTTCACTGTCTTGTTTTTTTTTTGTCTCTAAGGAGTTTATAAACAAGTTCACTGCATACAGTTGTTTAGGTTGTTCATTGAACAAAGATGCCAGTCTTAGGGGCTAAAATCCAGCCTTCACACCACTTGCCAAATCATGTGCCCATGGGCTACATCCATCTTTTTTTTAGGTCACTAGAAATTTCTATAAGGGCTAGCAAAGGTTTGTTTCCAAGTTATAAGAGAATTCCATTTTTTTTTGACACATAAGAAGCAGTGGGCCTAGGTTGTCCTTATTCTTCCATAGAAAAGCAGTAGTCCTTAAGGAGTATCTACTATGTGTATAGTGGAAAGATAAAGATCCACGGTTTCACTTTGTTAATGAGGATTATGCGAGCTAAGGATTATGCTCAGGTTCTTATGTCTTGCATAGGCAATATATAGCAGTGGCTAAAAGTAGATATGTTTTCCCTGAACTTGTGAGGAGGTATTACTCTCTGGTGAGGAAATAATTGAGACTTCAACAAGCATATCAAAATAAAATCATGATCAATCTAATGTAGATTCAGTAGAAAAATTGTCAATTTACATGAAGTGTCTGTCTCAAATAAGTTTTTAGAGACTATTTTTTCAATTCTCTGAGATTTAAAAATAGATAAAACTCTCACTTGGATGTTTCTAGAAAGAAAGACAGTTAAAATAAAGTTTCAAAATGATATGGATAAATTTTGTAGTTCATTAGGGCCAAACCATGCTACAAATGCACATTTTATAAATCGGTAGTTTTTAGGGGAGATAGGTGAGACCTCATAGAATTAATTACATCTTTTTTTATCATAATCAACATCATAGTCATCTCTCATTGACTTCCAGATTCATACATGCAACTGCTTAATTGTCATCTCTACTTGGATATCTCATATATCTCAAATTAATAGTCACTTATAGACAGAATTCTTGATTCTCCACACTCAGTCTACTTCTTCCTTACTCTTCCATATCCCATCTAGTTGCACAGGCCCATATTCTGCACATCATGCTTGAGTCATCCTTTTCTTTTCCCATCCACATTTAATTTATTATCAAGTTTCATAGGAATCATCTTCAAAATATACCTTAAAATCTCCATCACAGGGGCTTCCCTGGTGGTACAGTGGTTGAGAATCTGCCTGCTAATTCAGGGGACATGGGTTCGAGCCCTGGTCTGGGAGGATCCCACATGCCGCAGAGCAACTAGGCCCATGAGCCACAACTACTGAGCCTGTGCGTCTGGAGCCTGTGCTCCGCAACAAGAGAGACCGCGAGAGTGAGAGGTCCGCGCACTGTGATGAAGAGTGGTCCCCGCTTGCCACAACTAGAGAAAGCCCTCACACAGAAACGAAGACCCAATACAGCAAAAATAAATAAATAAATTAATAAACTCCTATCCCCAACATCTTAAAAAATAAATCTCCATCATATACTCCAATATACCATTATCATTTGCCTGGACCACTGTAATAAACTCCCAATTGGTCTCCTTGTTTTCACTCTTGATTGCCTTTAAACCCATTATCACACTGTAGACAGAGTGATATTTTTAATACAAATTAGATAATGTCAACACTGTTCCTAACTCTTCAATCACATTATAATAGTGTGTCCACTTCTACAGACTCATCTTCTATTTTCACCTCATTCTTTAAGTCACACAGTCCTTCTTTTAATTCTTCAACTGTACCAAACACTTTTCCACACTGGGGCCATTACACATGATTGTTCCACTGCCTGGACTGTAGTTTGCCTCCTTTCTCTGCCTTGCTAATTCCTACTTATCTTTATATCACAGTTTGTGTCACATCCTCAGAAAAGCTTTATCTGAACCCTCCATTCCAAATTAGATTAATTCTGTTATTTTCTTTTATATCACTTAACACAATTTGTGCTCCATATGTACTTGAGACGGTTTAATGTGTATTTCCCCCAGTGTATTGTAAGTTTTATTGGTATTGAACTTATAAATAGGACACTTTCTTCTCAGAAGTGTAACCATATTCTTTGATCATTTTTCATTGTAAATTCAAACCTTCTCATCTGCTTTTTAAACCTCTGTAAGATTAACTTTCCCCATCTGGCAGTTCTTACTTCCAAGGGAGAGAAGCAAGAAAGATGAAAACCAGTATGGGGTGAGAATCTTCCAAATGCTAGGCAATGTGCCAGTTGCTTTTAGACCTATGTGATCTAATTTAATTCTCACCACAATATTTCTGAGAGATGCATTATTGTCCCTACTTTTACAGATGACAAAACTGAGTCTGAGAAGATAAATGTCTTATGTGAAATCTAAGAATAAACCTAGATATAACTCATATCCTATGGCCTCTCTCCTGAATTCCAGGAGAACTCTCTACCTGCCTTATTACATACATACTTATTACTTATATATGCCCTCTTGCTATCCCATATATAAAAATCTTTCTGCCTGAAACATGCTTTTCCTCCTATCAATCCACACTCTGACTTCTTTCAAAATCCATTAAAAGTTTCTAAAATATGTTTCTAAAAACAGACCCTAATTAGCACAACACTTAATATGTTTTATTTAATCAGTGCTTATATTCCTTTATCAGTCTTTTTACTTGGTTGTAGAAATGATAATACAAATATTTAATGGCAAGTGTATTGACCAATGAGTAAAACTTCTGGGTGTTTTTATGTTATTCCTGAATATCCACCTACCACTGTAGAGCTATGGTTGAGGTTGCCTAACTATGCAATTTTCTTTCCTCATTTTAAAGCTAGCTAAAGGCATATCAGTTACTGCATCTAAAGTCCTTGAATATTAAAGAAATTATTAAAGTTCAGCATGTAATTTCTTGGATGTGAGAATGATCTGTGTCCAAAAGTCAGTGAAAATCAGGGTTGATATGGTCAATATGTCTAAGTAGGAAATTTCCTTTTCCTGCCTTTTAGGATACTCAAGAGACCTTCCGTGGAGTTAGGAGAAATGTTTTATCAAGTGTATCCATATAAGCGTGCTTCCTATTAGCACTGAATAACAAATTCAGAAGACTCATTTGGAGGAAAAGGAATGTTGGGGATATGGCAGCTCGGGATACGATCAAGACATGTTCGTATTAATAAGGTATAGTTTCTTTTTAAATAACTGTCTCAGTAGATTCTCTGAACTAATCGTATACAGACTCTCACAATTTATTGTTTGTCCTGCTTTTTCAATTACATTGAAGTAGCATCATTCCTCACGATGATACTGACAAAAGTGTAAGCCAGGGCTACTTTGAGTCCCACACACACCATTTCCATTTTCTATCCTTTCAAGCAGTCAGTGTTTTAATGATTCTTCCATCTATACAAATGCTTTTTTGGGAGTACTGCCTGCTTTAGAATTTCCCCTTTCTATTCTTCCTCAAAACTAACCAATTCCCTTAGGCTCTGCTCTCAGTTAGCTAATTGAGTAAACTATTACTATTAAAGGGTGCGGGAATTAATGAGTTACTACTTCCAGAATAACTGTTTGCATCTTGACCTGGGTCTCTAGTACTTTTAACCCAGCAAGTTATTTTATTTTTAACATCTTTATTGGAGTATAATTACTTTACAATGGTGTGTTAGTTTCTGCTTTAAAACAAAGTGAATCAGTTATACATGTACATATGTTCCCATATCTCTTTCCTCTTGCGTCTCCCTCCCTCCCACTCTCCCTATCCCACCCCTCTAGGTGGTCACAAAGCACAGAGTTGATCTCCCAGTGCTATACGGCTGCTTCCCACTAGCTATCTATTTTACATTTGATAGTTTATATATCTCTATGCCAATCTCTCACTTTGTCACAGCTTACCCTTCCCCCTCCCCATATTCTCAAGTCTATTCCCTACTAGGTCTGTGTCTTTATTCCCGTCTTACCCCTAGGTTCTTCAGGACATTTTTTTTCTTAGATTCCATATATATGTGATAGAATATGGTATTTGTTTTTCTTTTTCTTACTTACTTGACTCTGTATGAAAGACTCTATGTCCATCCACCTCACTACAAATAACTCAATTTCGTTTCTTATTATGGCTGAGTAATATTCCATTGTATATATGTGCCACATCTTCCTTATCCATTCATTCGATGATGGACACTTAGGTTGCTTCCATCTCCTAGCTACTGTAAAGAGATGCAATGAACATATTGGTACATGACTCTTTTTCTTTTCTTTCTTTTTTTTTTTTTTTTTGCGGTATGCGGGTGTCTCACTGTTGTGGCCTCTCCTATTACAGAGCACAGGCTCCGGATGAGCAGGCTCAGCGGCCATTGCTCACGGGCCCAGCTGCTCGGAGGCATGTGGGATCTTCCCGGACTGGTGCACGAACCCGTATCCCCTGCATCGGCAAGGAGACTCTCAACCACTGCACCACCAGGGAAGCCCATGACTCTTTTTAAATTACTGTTTTCTCAGGGTATATGCCCAATAGTGGGATTGCTGGGTTGTATGGTAGTTCTATTTTTATTTTTCTACGGAACTTGCATACTGTTCTCCATAGTGGCTGTATCAATTTACATTCCCACCAACAGTGCAAGAGTGTTCCCTTTTCTCCACACTGTCTCCAGCATTTATTGTTTCTAGATTTTTTGATGATGGCCATTCTGACTGGTGTGAGATCATATCTGACTGTAGTTTTGATTTCTATTTCTCTAATGATTAATGATGTAGAGCATTCCTTCATGTGTTTGTTGGCAGTCTGTATATCTTCTTTGGAGAAATGTCTATTTACTTCTTCTGCCCATTTTTGGATTGGGTTGTTTGTTTTTTGGGGGGCTGCATGAGCTGCATGTAAATTTTGGAGATTAATCCTTTGTCAGTTGCTTCATTTGCAAATATTTTCTCCCATTCTGAAGGTTGTCTTTTGTTCTTGTTAATGGTTTCTTTTGCTGTGCAAAAGCCTTTAAGTTTCATTAAGTTCCATTTCTTTATTTTTGGGTTTATTTCCATTTCTCTAGGAGGTGGGTCAAAAAGGATCTTGCTGTGATTTATGTCATAGAGTGTTCTGCCTATGTTTTCCTCTAAGAGTTTGATAGTTTCCAGCCTTACACTTAGGTCTTTAATCCAATTTGTGCTTATTTTTGTGTATGGTGTTAGGGAGTGTACTAATCTCATACTTTTGCATGTGCCTGTCCAGTTTTCCCAGAACCACTTATTAAAGAGTCTGTCTTTTCTCCACTGTATATTCTTGCCTCCTTTACCTAACATAAAGTGACCATATTTGCGTGGGTTCATGTCTGGGCTTTTTATCCTCTTCCACTGATCTATATTTCTGTTTTTGTGCCAGTACCATACTATCTTGATTACTGTAGCTTTGTAGTATAGTCTGAAGTCAGGGAGTCTGGTACCTCTAGCTCCATTTTTCTTTCTCAAGATTGCTTTGGCTATTTGGACTCTTTTGTGTTTCCATACATATTGTGAAATTTTTTGTTCTAGTTCTGTGAAAAATGTCAGTGATATTTTGATAGGGATTACATTGAATCTGTACATTGCTTTAGGTAGTAGAGTCATTTTCACAATGTTTATTCTTCCAATCCAAGAACATGGTATATCTCTCCATCTATTTGTATTATCTTTAATTTCTTTCATCAGTGTCTTAAAATTTTCTGCATAAAGGTCTTTTGTCTCCTTAGGCAGGTTTATTCCTAGATATTTTATTCTTTTTGTTGCAGTGGTAAATGGGAGTGTTTTCTTAATTTCACTTTCAGATTTTTCATCATTAGTATATAGGAATGCCAGAGATTTCTGTGCATCAATTTTGAATCCTGCTACTTTACCAAATTCATTGATTAGCTCTTGTAATTTTCTGGTAGCAACTTTAGGATTCTCTATGTATAGTATCATGTCATCTGCAAACAGTGACAGCTTTACTTCTTCTTTTCCGATTTGGATTCCTTTTATTTCCTTTTCTTCTCTGATTGCGGTGGCTAAAACTTCCAAAACTATGTTGAATAAGAGTGGTGAGAGTGGGCAACCTTGTCTTGTTCCTGATCTTCGTGGAAATGCTTTCAGTGTTTCACCATTAAGGACGATGTTGGCTGTGGGTTTATCATATACGGTCTTTATTATGTTGAGGAAAGTTCCCTCTATGCCTACTTTCTACAGGGTTTTATCATAAATAGGTGTTGGATTTTGTCAAAACCTTTCTCTGCATCTATTGAAATGATCTTATAGATTTTCTCCTTCAATTTGTTAGGATGGTGTATCACGTAGATTGAATTGCGTATATTGAAGAATCCTTGCATTCCTGGAATAAACCCCACTTGATCATGGTGTATGATCTTTGTAATGTGCTCTTGGATTCTGTTTGCTAGTATTTTGTTCAGGATTTTTGCATCTATGTTCATCAGTGATATTGGCCTGTAGTTTTCTTTCTTTGTGACATCTTTGTCTGGTTTTGGTATCAGGGTGATTGTGGCCTCGTAGAATGAGTTTGGGAGTGTTCCTCCCTCTGCTATATTTTGGAAGAGTTTGAGAAGGATAGGTGTTATCTCTTCTCTAAATGTTTGATAGAATTTGCCTGTGAAGCCATCCGGTCCTGGGCTTTTGTTTGTTGGAAGATTTTTAATCACAGTTTCAATTTCAGTGCTTGTGATTGATCTGATCATATTTTCTATTGCTTCCTGATTCAGTCTTGGCAGGTTGTGCATTTTTAAGAATTTTTCCTTTTTTTCCAGGTTGTCCATTTTATTGGCATAGAGTTGTTTGTAGTAATCTCTCATGATCTTTTGTATTTCTGCAGTGTCAGTTGTTACTTCTCCTTTTTCATTTCTAATTCTATTGATTTGAGTCTTCTCCCTTATTTTCTTGATGAGTCTGGCTAATGGTTTGTTAATTGTATTTATCTTCTCAAAGAACCAGGTTTTAGTTTTATTGATCTTTGCTATCGTTTCCTTCATTTATTTTTCATTTATTTCTGATCTGATCTTTATGATTTCTTTCCTTCTGCTAACTTTGGGGTTTTTTTGTTCTTATTTCTCTATTTGCTTTAGGTGCAAGGTTAAGTTGTTTATTTGAGATGTTTCCTGTTTCTTAAGGTAGGATTGTATTGCTATAAACTTCCCTCTTAGAACTGCTTTTGCTGCATTCCATAGGTTTTGTGTCATCGTGTCTCCACTGTCATTTGTTTCTAGGTATTTTTTGATTTCCTCTTTGATTTCTTCTGTGATCTTCATTATTAAGTAGTGTATTATTTAGCCTCCATGTGTTTGTATTTTTTACAGATCTTTTCCTGTAATTGATATCTAGTCTCATAGCTTTTGGTCAGAAAAGATATTTGATATGATTTCAATTTTGTTATATTTACCAAGGCTTGATTTGTGACCCAAGATATGATCTATCCTGGAGAATGTTCCATGAGCACTTGAGAAAAATGTGTATTCTCTTGTTTTTGGGTGGAATGTCATATAAATATCAATTAAGTCCCGGTTGGTTAATGTATCATTTAAAGCTAGTGTTTCCTTATTTATTTTCATTTAGGATGATCTGTCCGTTCGCGAAAGTGGCGTGTTAAAATCCCCTACTATGAATGTGTTATTGTCGATTTCCCCTTTTATGGCTGTTAGTATTTGCCTCTTGTACTGAGGTGCTTCTATGTTGGGTGCATAAATATTTACAATTGTTATATCTTCTTCTTGGACCGATCCCTTGATCATTATGTAGTGTTCTTCTTTGTCTCTTGTACTAGTCTTTATTTTGAAGTCTATTTTGTCTGATATAAAAATTACTACTCCAGCTTTCTTTTGATTTCCATTTGCATGGAATATCTTTTTCCTTCCCCTCACTTTCAGTTTGCATGTGTCCCTACGTCTGATGTGGGTCTCCTGTAGACAGCATGTATATGGGTCTTCTTTTTGTATCCATTCAGCCAGTCTGTGTCTTTTGGTGGGAGCATTTAATCAATTTACATTTAAGGTAATTATCGATATGCATGTTCTTTTTTCCATTTTCTTAATTGTTTTGTTTTTTTATTGTTGTTCTATTCCTTCTCTTGTGTTTATTGCCTAGAGAATTTCCTTTAGCATTTGCTGAAAAGCTGGTTTGGTGGTGCTGAACTCTCTTAGCTTTTGTCTGTCGGCAATGGTTTTTATTTCTCCATCCAATCTGACTGAGATCCTTGCTGGGTAGAGTAATCTTGGTTGTAGGTTTTTCTCCTTCATCATTTTAAATATGTCCTGCCACTCCCTTCTGGCTTGCAGATTTTCTGCTGAAAGATCAGCTGTTAATCTTATGGGGATTCCCTTGTGTGTTATTTGTTGTTGTTCTCTTGCTGCTATTAATATGTTTTATTTGTATTTAACTTTTGATAGTGTGATTAATATGTGTCTTGCCATGTTTCTCCTTGGGGTTATCCTGTATGGGACTCTCTGTGCTTCCTGGACTTGATTAACTATTTCCTTTCCCATATTAGGGAAGTTTTCAACTATAATCTCTTCAAATATTTTCTCAGTCCCTTTTCTTTTTCTCTTCTTCTTCTCGGATCCCTATAATTCGAATGTTGGTGCATTTAATGTTGTACCAGAGGTCTCTGAGACTGTCCTCAGTTCTTTTCATTCTTTTCTCTTTATTCTGCTCTGCAGTAGTTATTTCCATTATTTTATCTTCCAGGTCACTTATCCATTCTTCTGCCTCAGTTATTCTTCTATTGGTCCCTTCTAGAGTAATTTTAATTTCATTTATTGTGTTGTTCATCGTTGCCTGTTTCCTCTTTAGTTCTTCTAGGTCCTTGTTAAATGTTTCTTGTATTTTCTCTATTCTATTTACATGATTTTGAATCATCTTTACTATCATTATTCTGAATTATTTTTCAGGTAGACTGCTTATTTCATCTTCTTTTGTTAGGTCTGGGTTTTTTTTTACCTTGCCCCTTCATCTACTGTGTGTTTTTCTGTGTTCTCATTTTGCTTATCTTACTGTGTTTGGGGTTTCCTTTTTGCCGGCTGCAGGTTCGTAGTTCCCATTGTTTTTGGTGTTGGTCCCCATTGGCTAAAGTTTGCTCAGTGGGTTGTGTAGGCTTCCTGGTGGAGGGGACTAGTGCCTGTGTTGTGGTGGATGAGACTGGATCTTGTCTTTCTATTGGACAGGTCCACGTCTGGTGGTGTGTTTTGGGGTGTCTGTGGACTTATTATGATTTTAGGCAGCCTCTCTGCTAATGGTTGGGTTTGTGTTCCTGTCTTGCTAGTTGTTTGGCATAGGGTGTCCAGCACTGTAGCTTGCTGGTCATTGAGTGAAGCTGGGTCTTGGTGTTGAGATGGAGATCTCCGGGAGCTTTTTGCCATTTGATATTATATGGAGCTGAGAGGTCTCTTGTGGACCAGTGTCCTGAAGTTGGCTCTCCCACGTCAGAGGCACAGCACTGACTCCTGGCTGGAGTACCAAGAGCCTTTCATCCATATGGCTCAGAATAAAAGGGAGAAAAAGTAGAAAGAATGAAAGAAAAAAGGAGGATAAAATAGAATAATGTTATTAAAATAAAATATAATTATTAAGAAAAAATTTTTTAAAAGAAAAGAAAAGAAAAAAAATTATGGACAGAACCTTAGGACAAATGGTGAAAACAAAAGTATACAGACAAAATTTCACAAAGAAGCATACACATACACACTCACAAAAAGAGGAAAAGGGGAAAAAATAATATATCTTGCTCTCAAAGTCCACTTCCTCATAGTATGATTCATTGTCTATTCAGGTATTCCACAGATGCAGGGTACATGAAGTTGATTGTGGAGATTATTCCACTGCTCCTGTGGCTGTTGGGAGAAATTTCCCTTTCTCTTCTTTGTTCACACATTTCCCTGGGTTCAGCTTTGGATTTGGCCCCACTTCTGCCTGTAGCTCACTTGAGGGCGTCTTTTATTCGCTCAGATCGTACGGGATTAAAGGAGCAGTTGATTCGGGAACTCTGGCTCACTCTGGCCGGGGGGAGGGAGGGTTATGGGGCAAGCCTTCACCGACAGAACCCAGCGTGACATTGCACCAGCCTGAGGCACACTGTGCATTCTCCCGGGGAAATTGTCCCTGGATCACGGGACCCTGGCAGTGGCGGGCTGCACAGGCTCCCGGGAGGGGAGGTGTGGATAGTGTCGTGTGCTCGCACACAGGCTTCTTGCTGGCGGCAGCAGCAGCCTTAGCGTCCCATTCTCGTCTCTTTGGTCTGCACTGATAGCCGTGGCTCGCGCCCATCTCCAGAGCTCCTTTACGCAGCGTTCTTAATCCCCTCTCCTCGTTCACCAGGAAACAAAGAGGGAAGAAAAATTCTCTTGCCTCTTCGGCAGGTCCAGACTTTTTCCCGGACTCCCTCCCGGCTAGCCGTGGTGCACTAACCCCTTCAGGCTGTATTCACTCCGCCCCATCAAGTTATTGTTTTGGTGCTCTAGGCCTTACTGGGGAGAATCCACAAATCTCAGCCCAATAAGATTAGCCTTGATTGTAGAGTGAGGATATTTATAGGCTTAAGAGTCTCTTGCTTTGAGTGGAAAGAAAACATTTAGAGAGCAACATGCACAATGATGAAACGTTCACTGTTTTTTAAAAATATTCTATTACTATAAGTTTTTTCAGATAATTTGATTAATTCACAATTATTGTGTCACATTTATAACCTTGTCTGATTATCTAACCTCACTTGTATATTTAGCTTTTCTAAACCTTATACAGTTTTATCAGGTTCAACAGGATGTCAGCCAATCGTCCTTTCTTAAAGATTGAAAAATAATAATTTTAGTAATAAAAATTAGTCTCTTTACATTGATGTATATGAATGGGAACTAAACATTCTTCTTGTGACATAAAAGGTGAAAACCAAGTATGTATTGCATTTTTCAGAAATGGGAAGCCCAAGTAGGGAATTGAGATTTGCAGTATGTAGCATTCTTTAGTTCATGCTTGATTTTTTTTCCATTTATTAGTTCCTACTTTAAAAATTCCCAGCTGTATATATATTTGAAGAAAATGAACAGACCAATTTCAGAATTTCTTTCCCCTAATGGTATTATTATATAAGAAGATGGCCTTGTTCTTAGCAGATATATTCTGAAGAATTAAAGGTAAAAGCATCATAATGTCTGAAGGCTACTTTGCAATGACTGAAGAAAAATGAAAAAGCATATGTGTATATAATATGTATATGTGTATATATATATATATAAATGGATATATAGGTGTTTATTGCACTATGCTTCTGAATTTTTCTGTGTGTGTGAAATTTTTTTAAAATTAAAATGTTAGGATGGAAAAGAAAAGACTCAAGATATATATTAACCAAAAGCAATAGGTGAGCCTCTTTAAAATCTAGAGTCAAACAAAAGAATGATAAGGAAATCAGATTTGAGACAATGGGAAATTTGAACATTGATAAGACATTAGGAATATTAAAGAATTACTGTTAATTTTGTTAGGTATGATAATGATATTGTGGTTATGTTTTAAAAAGAGAATCTTTACCTCTTAGTGATAACTTTTAAAATATTCAAAGATGAAATATGATGACTCAGATTTGTTTCAAAATAGTCTACTGTGGAGATGGGGAGTTTATTTAAGATTGGATAATTTTCAATACACTTTGAACCTTGGTGATGGGTATCTGGGGTTCATTATATTATTTTTTTATATTTCTGTAGATATCAGAAATTTTCCATAATAAAAATAAACGATTCCTTTTTCCTGAAGCTCAAATAATTTGAATGACCCACATAAGCTTGCCATTTTAGACTCCTTATTAAATTGCCAACAGCATGAAACTAATAGGCACAATTTCCACATTGTATTTGGCAACATGCAGAAAACATCAGTGCAGTAGTAGTGATGTTTTTACAAGATAAGGTGGTATATAAATTGAATTTGCCTGCTGTTAAACAAACTGCTGTTAAATAAACTAGTAAGGTTTATTTTCACTCATCTGAAGTATATAGAAAAAATCAATTTTTGAAAAATGAGAAAAGAAGATATTGGGCAGGGGCAGCCAAGTTTCTTCAGCAGTTAGCCAGAAGATCAGGAATCCATATGTGTGTAGGCACATAATTTTTTCTATTGATAACAGTAGTGAGGAATTTCTTGTCATCTTGTAAAAGTTGTATAGATTTTAGCAGAAATGTAATGTCACTCAAAAAATAAAATCAATCAACTTTATTGCATAAGGTTCAAATTATATTTATTGATCAATCTGGGTCAAGTTTATGAGAATACTGGAATATATCAGAATGAACTATTCTCAAGTGTAGTGAGTTGTATTCAGTGAGGCTATATCTCAGTTTAGATCCAAAGTTAAGATCCCTGATAGTGGATTGATCTAAGATTTGATTTTAGCAGTTTCATGAATAAAGGTGTTTCACAGGGCCAAGTGGACCAAAATATTGCCCGGTGTTTGTCCACAGACTTGGAAATATCAGCATATATACAGGACTCACATATTAATTTCTACAATTCCAAGATTATCTTGTGTGTGTGTGTGTGTGTGTGTGTGTGTGTGTGTGTGTGTGTGTATGTGTGTGTGTTTGTTTGTTTGGTCAGGAAATTTGGCTTTCAGGTCCATTAGCTCCTCAAGAAACTGCAAACTGAAAGGACAAATTCTTGATAACTTCAATACATCCCAGAGTTTACAATACAACGTTTCACTCTTAGAAAATTAAAGCATAATTCATACTCATCAATGCCTCTGAATCTTTACTAAAATTGTGACAATTTCTAACAAATAGCTCTGTATATTAAAAATATCTTATTTTCTTTGGACTCAGTGTAGTTCTGCAAGGGAAAATAAGTAGTTTCTGGCTCCCTTCTGATCAACCTGTCTGAATTTAGTGAATTCCTACCCTTACTTGTAGAGATAAACAATGTTTTAAAATCCTATGAATTCAGATGTCTTGCCATATGAGTAAGAAAGTTTGATGCTGTGAGTCACGAAGGAGACCTGACAAATTTGGTTCTGCTAATATGTTATTTTTTTCTGCCTGGAGCACTTCCTCAACTATTTGTTTTCTTAATTTCTACTGATCCTTCAGGTTTTAGCCCAAATTGTTACCTCCTCAAAACATTCTCTACTCTAAGATACTTCACATTTCATATTTCTACCATTATACTTAGCAAACTCTGATGTAAATACCCATTTATGTATCTATATCTTCTACTGGACTGTGAGCTCATTGAGGACTGTTTCTTTTTCTTATTCTTTCATTAATCTCTTGTTTCTAGCTGACATTGAAAAATAACAAGTGTTCAATGCAATTTGAGAAGTTAATGCTTTTTATGCCATTGGATTGACAGATAATGCAAGTTTCAGACATGATAGTAGCAGATACATTGAAAAAATATTTCTGGATAAGCAGCAACATCTTTTAGTGTTCTTCAAAACATATTATTTGGGTGGATACCTACTCTACCGGTGATTAGTGCCAGTCCTAATCTACATCACATGACCATTAGCAGAATACTTGTTATTCTGGCTATGTCACCATGTTGACTGACGGCACTGATGTTACCATGTTTACTGATAACACCATACATTTTTCACAGAATAATTATCTCTTTACACACTATTATAGAACTATTATAGAACCCAAAATGATAGGTCCTATACTAAGTTCTAATATTCAACTGAGTGTTGCTGTTTCACTGTCTAATCATATCAAAATATTAAGGCTTAGATCTGGTCTTATACTTTAAGGATTTAAAGATTTTACAGGATTTAAACATTTTTTTGATGGTGGGACACAACACTTTGACTCTTGGATAGATGAAAGGCAGAGCTCTTTTTTTTTCTTAGAGCTCCAAATTTGAGAAGACTAACATACAGTGCCACACAGAGGGCTGCACCCAGGGATAGGGTAACAGCAATCTGGAGCTATAGGAGGTGGCTTATGTATGACAAATTGGGTGTGGTTAGCTGGTTTTCCATGCTCCCGATGTAATGGCTAATTTGAATACTTTCACAGGCTCTAAGGCTTAGGGGCTGTCCTTAGTTATCTGGTACCTGGCCCTGGGATTATTAGGGTAAGTGCACAGTGGCCAGGAGTGTGAGTGTTTGCTAAGGGGAATGGTTGAGGTGTAGACTTAATCAGCTGTTCAGAAAAAGAAACTGGTCTTTAGCCAGGGTTTCAAAACTGAGTCGAGACAATAGTTAAAGAAAAAAAAAATATTGCACCTTAAATTAATGACTTATATGGATTTGAAGTTGATTGCATACTGTATAATCTGATTAATCAATAAAAACTACTTACACAGAAAGTAAAAAACAATAGGCTATAACAAACTACATATTAATGGCTAAATTTGCTGGGAGGATTTCTCTTTAATGTTCTTCAGTAACTTTATAGCAAACCATTTTACATTCATATTTGAGTTTGGTTATATGTAGCTATTAGGTCAAGATGTCACTTACATTCCTATGCATTTTAATTCTCTCTTTTTGCTTCAGGGAAGCTAGCTTCCTCTTAGCCCTACCATCTTTTTTCTTATAATGTTTTATTCTTGGTTTAGGCAAATGTGCTCTCAAACTTTAGTGTGAACATAAGGGACTTGAGAACTTGTTAAAATTACAGTCTTGTGCCATACTGCCAGATATTTTGATTCAATAAGTCTGTGACAACGCTCAGGAATCTGCCTGAACAGATTATCAACTTTTTATTCCAGAAATAACAATATTAAAGAAACCTAAAATGACATCTATTATCATTATCAGTTCATGAAAGAAAGGACATTTTAGCATTAATAAAATTAAATGAAGGAAATTTATTTAATTTAAATATATTTAACAATGAAAAACTTGCTATATTTTGTTCCTAAGTGAGAAAAATAAAGAATATGCATTTAAACAATTGTTCTAGAAGATTATAATGCAGGTGGTCTGTTCTAGAGCTCATCCTTTGCCATCTGATGCCAGTAACAACCCTTATACCACATCAAGAAATTATTTGATCTATACTCATACATTACTATTGTCTGAAAACTTTCTGTATTATCTAGCTACCTTACAAGGAGTCAGAACCAGAATTTTGGCTGGAATCTGTAATCTAGGTACAGCTGTCAGGTCAAATAAAAGTAAGATATGTGACTAGAATAAGGCCAAATGATAAGTTCTTTAAGAGACTAGAAAACAGAGCTTCTAATTGAAAATTACAATAAGTAAGGGGACAACTGTGGAAGGACCGGACAAAGGAGACATAAGTACCAGACATAAGACATAAGACAAAGGAGACATAAGCTTCTAATTGAAAATTACAATAAGTAAGGGGACAACTGTGGAAGGAACGGACAAAGGAGACATAAGTACCATTGCTAAATGACCAAAATCCACATTGTTATTTCATGTGTAGTAAGCTACACAGTAAGCAGCAAATAGTCCACAAAGTAAGGAAGAAAGCCCTGAAAAACCAATATTGGTGACACATTCATGAGTGTACAAAGGATCAGTAGCAGAAATCCAGATAGAATGACAATTTTAGGAGAACATGATATGAATTTAAAAAGTTAGATGTCAATATCAGAGAAGGTTAAACAGCAAGACTTATGATAGTCATTGGTTAAACAGTTGTCTCATATTTTATAGGACTGGTCCCAGATTTTTCAAGGAGAATGAATATAGACTGGGACAAGGTAGCCCCAGCTTAGAAAATTGGAGTACTATAGGAATAGGGTGCCAAATATATGTTTACAATTGCACTCAATATATTCCAGGCTGTCACATATATTATTTCAATTGGTCAAAATACAACCATTGAACTTTTACTGAATGTAAAACCCTGTGTTAAGATATTTGTGATATACACAGAATAACATTCTAGCAGGGGAGGGGGTTGAAATGTTAAATAATAGTTACAATGACAGGTAGGGGTGAAAAATTCTGAGAGAGGTACAAATAAAATTGTATGGGGAATGAGAGATCAACAATAGTAAAAAATAGTTTCATACTATAGTAAATGATAAGAATGCTGCCTTATTTAGTGTTGTATATTGATATGTGCAACTAGATTTGAAGTGCTTAAAAACTTAAGATGGATTGATGAAGAAATAGAGGGATGAATAGATAGATACTTGTGTGATAAAACAAATACAGTCAAAGGTTAATTGTAGGATCTAGAAGGTGGGTATATGGTTTTTCACTGTACAAGTTGTTTCTACTTTGAACATTTTCATAATAAAAAGGTGGAAAATGGACTTTCAAGGGATGGTACAATTTAAACATGCAGAAACAGGTAGGAAATGTAGTGAGGGAAAATGGGGGAAAGGAAGAAAGAATTCTCTGCAAGGGGAAGAGTAAAAGCAAAGGAAAAAAGTTGGGAAATTTCAAGTGTGTGTAGGGATCAAAAACCATCCAGAATGTTGAGTAATGTAGGAGAGTAGGACAGAGGGTGGTAGAAAAGTTGGCTGAAAGTAGATCATATCCAATTTTGAATTATTTGATAAACAGGTTATTCTTTACACATTGGGGAGTGAAATGATTATCTCAGTGGCAATGGCTGACTGATATACCCAATATTGTCACTTCCCCCACCTCCTTCTTGCTACTGAATGAGCTCTTATATGTCATGCTTTCCAGTGCTTATTCCTCACCCGATAATCAGAGCACCTCAGCTTTCTTCTGGTTATATTACAAAATATAAGCTTCCCAGCTGACCATTTCAACAAAATATTCCTTTGAGTCCTTTATCTTCCTGACTCCCTTATTCTTCTAATGTTCTGCCTTGCCCATCTTCAGTGATGTATGATTTGCCTTATCTGCTTTCTCATCTCTGTTTTTGGACTGTTGAAAGTCGACATAGACAATTAAGGTAAAATATTCCAATTTCAAACCTATGCTTTTCAACCTCAAATTTGCCATTGCTGCTTTTCAGGAGTACTTTTGTACATCTATAATTAATATTATTTACTGTAACTACATTGTTTCATAACTTTCAAGTCCTTAACCTTACTGCTTTCACTCTATTCATGTGGTTATGCCTCACATTTTTACTGAAAAAAAAAAGAGATAAACTGCTAAAACCTATTTTACTATCCTACCTGTCCAACTGTATTTTCAGAATCCATTAACATGCCTAGGTCTGAAAAGCCAAAGGACAAAAATATCATTACCAGAGCAATTTGAGAATTGCAGCTGGAGAATTACCTGCCTCAGAAGAGTTATAGTCTGGAGGAATGCAGCCAGTACTATCAAATGTGATACTGAATTAGGGAAGGAGTGAGGAAGAACTATCTCACTTTCCTCTCTATCTGTCTTCCTAATGGCTGGTGCATGCTCTTAGGACAATTTCCAGAGATTTTAAATCATGTTTTTTTTAAATAATTTTCTCCATTTAAATGATATTTTATTGAACAGAGGTTTGACCATGCTCTTTATTACTCCATTCTGGAAATCAGTCTATCAATTTTTAGTTTGCTCTCTACTTGATCTCTTTGTTTTATGTAGAGATTCAGAAAGATTTATGAACTATGCCACCCAGGTGCCATCTTCCCAGAATCTTTCTGCATCCCTCTTTCTAAGAGGGAAAATATTATGTTTAAAATCTAGGTGAAATAAATTTTGTCTTAATGAAGAATCTAAGAATCTCAATCAAACTATTGCAAAACTTTAAATGTACAAGAATAGTTTTAGTTTGAAACTTTATGGCCATGAATAATTCTGAATCCCTAACTTTCCAGGCTACATAAATGTTTTATGAATGACATTTATTTGGTGATGTTCCACAACATCACATTGAGTTGCATTTTATAATGGCTAAGGAAGCCTAGGAACAACCTGTGATCAATAAATGGCTATAGTGACTCAGAGTTGATCACTGACCCCTAGGTACACAAACCAAAAATAAAAACAAGAAAAAAGAACTGAGTAGGGACATCAGAGGTTGCACACTGCAGGAAAAATATTCACATAATCCAGCAAAGTCAATAAACAAATAAATAAACAACAAACCAAGCAAACAACAACATTCATTTTTGGCAGGATCAGTTTTCAGAGTTGTTACAATATATTATCTAAAATGTCCATTTTCAACAAAAAATTTTGAGACAGGCAAAACCAGAAAAGTGTGATTCATATACATTAAACAAAATCAGACAACAGAACCTGCCTGTGAGAGGGCTCAGATATAAGATTTAAAAAGATTTCAAAGTAGCCATTAGAAATATGTTCAAAGAACTAAAGGAAATCATACTTAAATAAGTAAAGGTAAGTATGTAGACAATGTTTCAGCTAACAAAGAAATTGATAGATTAAAGAAATAATATAAAAAGAAACAAAAAGAAATTCTAGACTCAAAAAGTACAAAAACTAAGACAAAAAATCATTAGAGGTGCTCAACAGTAGATTTGAATTGGCAGACAAAAGAATCAGTGAACCCTGAAAGACAGCAATACAGATTATGAAATCTGAAGAACAGAGAGAAAAAAGAATGAGTCCAATGAACATCATCTCAGAGAAATGTGGGACACCATCAACTACACCAACATACATGTAATGGGAATACAAGACGACAAGGAGAGAAAGGGCCAGAAAATCATACAAAATAACAATGCCTGAAAACTTCTCAAATTTCAGAAAAACATTAATTTACATATCCAAGAAGGTCAACAAGCTCCAAGTAGGAAAAATACAAAAGGATGCACACTCAGAGTCATCATAGTCAAAATGTTTTTTTAAAATAATTGACAAATATAGTTGCATATATTAAGCATGTACAGTTTGATGATACATATGCATTGTGGAATAATTATCAAACCCAACATAATTAACACATACATTAAAAAGTATAGTTAACATTTGCTTTTTCTTTTGTGGTGAGAATACTTCTACTCTAAGCAACTTTCAATTATAGAATACTGTATTATTAACTATGGTAACCATGCTGTACATTATATTCTCATAACTTATTCTTCTTGTAACTGTACCCTTTGACCTACATCATCCTATTTCCTCCTCCTCCCAGTCCCTGTGCCCTGGCAACCACCATTCTATTCTCTGTTTCTATGTTATGTATCTTTTCTGATTCAACATGTAAGTGATACCATACAGTATTTATCTTTGTCTGACTTATTTCACCATGTTGGGACAAATGGCAGAATTTCTTTCTTTTTCTATAGATAAATAATATTCCATTATATATGTATACATTCATCTCTTGAAGGACCTATAGATTGTTTCAAAACCTTGGTTATTGTGAATAATGATGCAATGAACATGGGGATGTATATATCCAGGAATGGATTGCTGTATGCTGTATAATCTCCTCTGGATAATATCAAGAGAACAATCTTCAAGGTCACAGATTCTGTCATCTGCTTGACTGAGGCTGCTGTTGCAGCTTTCTTTCTATTGAATTTTCCATTTCATTCATTATATTCTTCAGCTTCAGAATATCTGTTTGGTTCTTTTTTATGATTTTTATCTATTTGCTGAACTTCTAGTTTTGTTAATGCATTATTTTCCTGAATTCACTGAGTTTTCTGTGTTCTCTTGAATCTCACTGAGCTTCCTTAAAATGATTATTTTGGATTCTTTTTCAGGTAACTTGCAGGTCTCCATTTCTTTTAGGTCAGTTATGGGAAAATTATTGTGTTCTTTTGTGGTGTCAAGTTTCCTTGCTTCTTCATTTGTCTGATGGTTTTGCATTAATGTCTGAACATTTCAGGGAGCAGTGACCTCTTCTAGCCTTTTCAGACTGGCTTTGGTGGGGAAACACTTTTACCTGAAAGTGACTGCAAGGCAGAAGTTGGGTGGGGTGTAGTATTTCTGGTTCCTGGAATGGCACAGCAGTGTAGTCTTTGTGCATCTTTGTCAGCTGAGATCAATGTCACAGTAGACTTCAGGGGTCTTCTGTGACCAAGTCTGAGGAGATCCTGTGGGTGACAAGGGCTATTGAGATCTTCAGAGGTGAATGCTACTGGGGACCTTATATTCAAACTTTTTCGCTGTGGGAGGAAGTTCTAGCAGAAGATATTCCTTGTGGTGCCTGGTCTGGGATGCAGGCACTCAGAGCACTAGTAGACTGGGGATCCTCAGATCAGACACACATAGAACCACCACAGAACCTGTGTCTTGGGGCACCAATACACTTGCTGTGAAAGTGGTGCTGTGTCTAGGATGCAGAGATATACAGATCTTCCATGGAACCAAGGTCTTGGTCTCTTGAGCTTGTCATAGTGACTGAGGCTGGGGGACTGATGCAGTAGCAAAAGAGACCCTGGGTTGGCATGGTACAGTGGTGGCTTGGGCTTAGGGTGTATGGAGCAATAGCAACACAGGTTGGGGTTGGTGGGTCTAAATTTCATCTCTGGATCAAAGGGGCAGGCACAAAATAACAGCAACATGTCCCTGGTGGTGTCTTGTTAAAGCCACATGTTGGAATCCATGGGGCATGTTGCTGAGAAGCAGCATCTTGGCCTTAGTGGTGATGTGTCAAAGTTATTGTCCTGGGGGGTGGGACTCAGAGCAGTTTGGTGCTAGTAACGACAGTCAATTCACGACTTGGGACCCAGGGTGCAGGACTTAGAGCAGAGATGGCCAAAGCTGTGACATGAGACTGGGAGTGGAGCATAGATAAGTGGTATCACCAGTCCCATATATGGCAAGGTGCTGAGGCATCTTGATCCCAGAGAGTGGTGCAAAGCAGCAACTTGGGCCCCTGGAGGCAGGTCTCACCACAGTGTATCCTCAGTATCAAAGGCTGCAAATGACTACTGCAGTGAGGCTTGCTAGAGTTCTCCTGCTTTTCTTTTCCCCATGGGACAAATTCCTTTGAGGGGATCTCTGCTGGTGCTGAAATGCCCTGGACTGAGGAATGAGGTGATGCAGGTAAAATGCTTTCTATGCTTTTCCATGCAGCCATCTCTAGTTTTGAGCTCCACAATGTTTTTGTTACTACTTTGTTGTAGTCCAGAGCTTTCCCTGAGCTATTTTCATCAGGTGATAGTTGTTTATTTATTGTTTTTGTTGTTTTTGTGGGGAAATGGGCATGGGGAACTCCTAGCCTTCCATCTTGCTGACATCACTGCAAAAATGTTGCAAGATGAAGAGATAATTTTGAAAGCAGCAAGATAAAAATAATTCATTACACACATGGAACTCCAATAATATTAACATATGACTTAACAGAAACAATAAAGACCAGAAAGCAGAGGAAAAGCATATTGAACATTTTCAAAGTAAAAACAACAAAGAAAAATGTCAAACAGGAATTATATCCAGCAAAATTCTCTTTCAAAAATGAAGGTGAAATAAAGACATTCTCAGATAAGAAATAAGAGCTGGAAAAATTTGTTGCTAACAAACCACCTTACAAAGTACACTAAAGGGAATTTTTCAAGCTGAAAACAAGTAACACCAGACAGCAAGGTTATTCTACATGAAAAATAGCAAGTGCCAACAAGGTAATTATAAGACAGCTGTATTAATCTACTCTGGGTGCCATAACAAAATACCACAGATTGGGTGGCTTAAACAACAGAAATTTATTTTTTCACAGTTCTGGAGGCTAGAATTCCATAATTAAGGCACCAGCCAATTTGATTTCTGAGAGGGCTCTCTTCCTGGCTTGTAAAAGTCTGTCTTTTCTCTATGTCCTCACATGGCCTTTCCTCAGTGCATATGCATAGGTAAAGAGAGAGAGTGAACACTCTGGTGTCTCTTCTTATAAAGATACTAATCCTATAAGGTTAGCACCCCATACTTATAATCTTATTTATCTTTAATTACTTCCTTAGAGACTCCTCCTCCAAATACAGCTTCTGTGAGAGTCAGGGATTCAACATGTTAAGTGAAATGAGTCAGACAGAGAAAGGCAAATACTATATGTTCTCACTTATATGTGAAATTTGAAGAAGCCAAATTCATAAAAATAGAGAGTAGAATGATGGTTATCAAGGGCTAGGGGCTGAAGGAAATAGGGAGATGTTCAAATTCTAACAATAAGATAATTTCTGGGCATCTAATGTAGAGTATGGTGAGTAGAATTAACAGTACTCTATTATGTATTTGAAAAGTATGAAGAAAGTATGTTTTAAATATTATGATCACACAAAAATACTATGTGAGGTGATGGAGTTATTAAGTAACTTTATCATTGTAATTATTTCACAACATATACATATATCAAAATCAAGTTTTAAACCTCAAACTTAGATATGTTATATGTCAATAATATTTCAATAAAGCTGGAAAATAAAATATAAAATAAAATGTGTCCCATTGGGAAAAAGACATTCAATAATTGCAAATCAGAATTAGAAAAACTCAGAAATGAACTCAGAAAGACTTGGCAAAAAATTAGGAGTAACAGAAAAAAACTCATAAATGGACAGGATACTAAGAAAAACAGAAAATAATGCTTTATCAACAGGCAATGCCTTAAGAGAAACAGAAAAGAAAAAGGAGGTTTTATTTTAAAAAATGTAAAAAACCTTGAGAAAGTCAACCCAGAATTACCAATATCAAGACATGTTTTATTAAATTTAGTGATCTTTAAAGAAAAAGAAAATAGTGCATAGGCATCTAGGCAAAAGTGAAAGTGGCTTATAAAGGAATGAAAGTTAAATTATCATCCTGATTTTAACCATAATTCCATAAAGAAATGTAGTAACATATTTAAATCATTAATGCAAAGAAAATGTCACCCAAATAAATTATATTCAACAAAATGAGTTTTAAGTGCAAAGGGAACAGGAAAACTTATTAACATGAAAGAACTAAGGGAGTATTTTTTCCATGAGCCTTTTCTGAAGACTCTACTAGATAATGAATTTCCAAAAACTAAAATGAGTAGGTAAATATTGATATTAAGAATTACTACTAAACATGAAACATATAGTTACATATAGAACTAGGAGTAAATCAAGTTTAAAAGGAAGAAATGTTGCAGCACATAACAGCTATATGCTTAGACAATTTATATTTAGTACAATTATGAAAAAAGAAAATTAACAAGGATAACATGCAAATTAAAAAAAATGGTCTCAGTAATTACCTTAATTGTGATAGTATTAGCATTGATAATCTGATACTGTTTTTTATATGTGAAAAACTAAATGAATAATTATATGATGTTCAAATTGTATAATCTCCCATGATTTAAAGAACCAGGTTTCTCAGTTTGGAAGACAGAAGATACAGATATAACACAAAATAATTTAAGTAAAAATCCATGAGTCCTTAATTTAAATTGGAAGTATCAACATGAACTCATGAAGTCCTTTCTCTGTGTATATGTGTGTATTGAGAAATATGAAAAAAATGACTATAGACTAACACAGTAGCAATAATCATCCTTAGTGCCCAGATTACAGTCTTGAAATACCATTTTCTACTAAAAGAACACAGTATTTATTTCTTGGAGAAATGACTGACTCTATGTTTGGGGCAAGATATATCCAGCATGAGGAGGGAACACCTGTCTAAACAGAAAATAAGGAAGCTATCAGTGACTACTAGGTATGTCAAATGGTCTCAGAAATAGACTTGAAGAGAACTTTGCTGACCACAGGTGGAGCAACTTAAACTGCAAAAAGTACATGTTTCTCACTTCAAAAAGTGTAATTGCAATTGACTGAAACCCATAAGAATGTTTAAATTCATGTGGTAAAAATAATAATATAAAAATTGAATTGCTACTTTTGCTGGATGATAAACAATACACTATCTTGAAAACTGGTAAATAAAAGTAAAAAATTAGGCATATACCTATATATACCCTTTTATATGTGAACTGTATCCCTGGATAACCAAATAGTAGGCTAAAAAATGTGTCTTTTAAAATACATTCCAAAGTATAAATGGGAAAGAGGTGATGGAATTAAAATATCAAAATATTGTAATCTCCAATGAATTAATGAATTTAGGTATTGGGCATCAAGGGTTGCTAACATTACAAAATGAGACAGCCAGCGTTCATGTGTCTCTTAATTAAAAATCTCAGTATTACTTTAGCATTGCCAAAAGGTTTAAATTTAGTCTAATAAGACTGTATTCAGCTGCCAATTCACAAGAAATACATAAGACAGAGGAACATGTAAACATGCACCATAAATATGCAAACATCAATATTCAGGCTGTGGGAAGGTGCAGGTCTAATGCCCCAAGTTAATAAAAAAAACAAGTAAATTGTAAGGAAAATGAAAAGATAAAGTAAGAATATATTGCTTAAAAGAGACTTTGAAAACATATAATTTTTTTTTTAATTAGCAAGACTAGATAATTGTGTTGGCACACTTGAATGATGGAAAGCAATGCAAGGAAGTCTTTACTATAGATGTTAGATGTTACAGTGGTTTCTTGGGGAAATGCAGTTGAATTTGGAACAGGAAGGGGCTTCTGGGTTGGCTGGCAAAGTCCTTTTTTTTTTTTTTTGCAGTACGCGGGCCTCTCACTGTTGTGGCCTCTCCCGTTGTGGAGCACAGGCTCCAGACGCGCAGGCTCAATGGCCATGGCTCACGGGCCCAGCTGCTCCATGGCACGTGGGATCTTCCTGGACAGGGGCACGAACCTGTGTCCCCTGCATCGGCAGGCACACTCTCAACCACCGCACCACCAGGGAATCCTGAAAGTCCTATATTTTGAACTGAGAAGTTACAGTTCATCTTATAATAACTCATTAAGCTCTAAATTTGCTTTATCTTCTCTATTTGTGTTTTATTCTCTACTATAAACATATTTTTAAAATATATTGCTTGTGAGTAGTTATACAATAAAAGAAAAAGTAAAGGACATGGAGAGTGAAAAGGGGGCATAATAATACTTGACAACTAAGGAAAATGTGAAAAAGGTGAACACGAAGAAAAGCACCTAGAAAAATCCTGTGAATCCAACAGAGAACACTCATCAGGATAAAAACATTCTTTTCACATGTTGGACCAATTATACACTAAATATTTAAGGGCATATTAGAAAAATAGCATTTAAGTGAATTCATAATTACAAAGAAATATTTTTTGTCTCCATTTACCTATATGGTAAGCTAGCATATTAGGATAAGCTAAGTCATTCTACATTAACAAACACCACCAAATGATCAATGGCTTAAAGTAGGAAAAAATTTATATTTTGCTAACACTAATATAAATATAAAATTTATATTTTGCTAATTTAATTATAAATTAGCCAGAATCTCTGCTCAACATTGTCATTATCCTTACTCTGAAATCCAGACTAACAGAGGAGATAATATCTGGAATACTGACAATCACCATGGTAGAGCTAAAAGAAACCATGATAGCACACATACTAACTCATAAACTTCTGCCCTGAGGTGACACATAGTACTTCTGATCTCATTCATTGGCTAAACCAAGTAATATGCCCTCATCTAACTTTAAGTGGGTGGTGAAGTAAAATATTTTCATGTGCCTAGAGGGAGATAGCGTCATAATAATTATGAATAGTATTAATTGACCTCCATGTCTATTCTATCACAATTATTCTTATGTTCTTTACAATATAAAACAATGATATATCAGTGAAATTCTTTAATACAAACTAAGATTTTTACCTAAGAGAAATTAACAAATGAAGAAGGAGGAATAAGCATTGATGATCATCAAGTAAATGGCATGAATAGAACTTTATACCATCCTATAAATTTCTAGAAACTTGTACCCAGAATTTTTATCACTTTCACAGAGATACACAGGCTTATCTAGTTAGATTTGTAGAAATAATAAAGATAAAGAGAACTCACAAGTGAAAAGGACTGGTGCAGATTTCTTCACATTGGATAGTGACCAATTCAAATGCATAAAAATATGTCATGAGTTTAGCAATTTGAATTCCTACAATTTCTATTTGATTTTATTATCTTCCCAAAGACACAAAAGTTCATTTAGTCCACCTTAAAAGAATGGCAAAGGAAAAGGTAATTCACTGTGAATTCCTATTATATTTTACACTTTGTTTTTTTTTTTAACATCTTTATTGGGGTATAATTGCTTTACAATGGTGTGTTAGTTTCTGCTTTATAACAAAGTGAATCAGTCATACATAAACATATGTTCCCATATGTCTTCCCTCTTGCGTCTCCCTCCCTCCCACCCTCCCTATCCCACCCCTCCAGGCGGTCACAAAGCACCAAGCCAATATCCCTGTGCCATGCGGCTGCTTCCCACTAGCTATCTACCTTACTACGTTTGTTAGTGTGTATATGCCCATGACTCTCTCTCGCCCTGTCACAGCTCACCCTTCCCCCTCCCCATAACCTCAAGTCCGTTCTCTAGGAGGTCTGCGTCTTTATTGCTGCTTTACCCCTAGGTTCTTCATGACATTTTTTTTCTTAAATTCCATATATATGTGTTAGCATACGGTATTTGTCTTTTTCTTTCTGACTTACTTCACTCTGTATGACAGACTCTAGGTCTATCCACCTCATTACAAATAGCTCAATTTCGTTTCTTTTTATGGCTGAGTAATATTCCATTGTATATATGTGCCACATCTTCTTTATCCATTCATCCGATGATGGGCACTTAGGTTGTTTCCATCTCTGGGCTATTGTAAATAGAGCTGCGATGAACATTTTGGTACATGACTCTTTTTGGATTTTGGTTTTCTCAGGGTATACACCCAGTAGTGGGATTGCTGGGTCATATGGTAGTTCTATTTGTAGTTTTTTAAGGAACCTCCATACTGTTCTCCATAGTGGCTGAACCAATTCACATTCCCACCAGCAGTGCAAGAGTGTTCCCTTTTCTCCACACCCTCTCCAGCATTTATTGTTTCTAGATTTTTTGATGATGGCCATTCTGACTGGTGTGAGATGATATCTCATTGTAGTTTTGATTTGCATTTCTCTAATGATTAATGATGCTGAGCATTCTTTCATGTGTTTGTTGGCAGTCTGTATATCTTCTTTGGAGAAATGTCTATTTAGGTATTCTGCCCATTTTTGGATTGGGTTGTTTGTTTTCTTGTTATTGAGCTGCATGAGCTGCTTGTAAATTTTGGAGATTAATCCTTTGTTGGTTGCTTCATTTGCAAATATTTTCTCCCATTCTGAGGGTTGTCTTTTGGTCTTGTTTATGGTTTCCTTTGCTGTGCAAAAGCTTTGAAGTTTCATTAGGTCCCATTTGTTTATTTTTGTTTTTATTTCCATTACTCTAGGAGGTGGGTCAGAAAGGATCTTGCTGTGATTTATGTCATAGAGTGTTCTGCCTATGTTTTCCTCTAAGAGTTTGATAGTTTCTGGCCTTACATTTAGGTCTTTAATCCATTTTGAGCTTATTTTTGTGTATGGTGTTAGGGAGTGATCTAATCTCATACTTTTACATGTACCTGTCCAGTTTTCCCAGCACCACTTATTGAATAGGCTGTCCTTTCTCCACTGTACATTTCTGTCTCCTTTGTCAAAGATAAGGTGACCATATGTGCGTGGGTTATCTCTGGGCTTTCTATCCTGTTCCATTGATCTATCTTTCTGTTTTTGTGCCAGTACCATACCGTCTTGATAACTGTAGCTTTGTAGTATAGTCTGAAGTCTGGGAGCCTGATTCCTCCAGTTCCTTCTTTCGTTCTCAAGATTGCTTTGGCTATTCGGGGTCTTTTGTGTTTCCATACAAATTGCAAAATTTTTTGTTCTAGTTCTGTGAAAAATGCCAGTGGTAGTTTGATTGGGATTGCATTGAATCTATAGATTGCTTTGGGTAGTAGAGTCATTTTCACAATGTTGATTCTTCCAATCCAAGAACATGGTATATCTCTCCATCTATTTGTATCATCTTTAATTTCTTTCATCAGAGTCTTATAATTTTCTGCATACAGGTCTTTTGTCTCCTTAGGTAGGTTTATTCCTAGATATTTTATTCTTTTTGTTGCAATGGTAAATGGGAGTGTTTTCTTGATTTCATATTCAGATTTTTCATCATTAGTATATAGGACTGCCAGAGATTTCGGTGCATTAATTTCGTATCCTGCCACTTTACCAAATTCATTGATTAGCTCTAGTAGTTTTCTGGTAGCATCTTTAGGGTTCTCTATGTATAGGATCATGTCATCTGCAAACAGTGACAGCTTTACTTCTTCTTTTCCGATTTGGATTCCTTTTATTTCCTTTTCTTCTCTGATTGCTGTGGCTAAAACTTCCAAAACTATGTTGAATAAGAGTGGTGAGAGTGGGCAACCTTGTCTTGTTCCTGATCTTAGGGAAATGCTTTCAGTTTTTCACCATTGAGGATGATGTTGGCTGTGGGCTTGTCATATATGGCCTTTATTATGTTGAGGAAAGTTCCCTCTATGCCTACTTTCTGCAGGGTTTTTATCATAAATGGTGCTGAATTTTGTCAAAAGCTTTCTCTGCGTCTATTGAGATGATCATATGGTTTTTCTCCTTCAATTTGTTAATATGGTTTATCACATTGATAGATTTGCGTATATTGAAGAATCCTTGCATTTCTGGAATGAACCCCACTTGATCATGGTGTATGATCCTTTTAATGTGCTGTTGGATTCTGTTTGCTAGTATTTTGTTGAGGATTTTTGCATCTATGTTCATCAGTGATATTGGCCTGTAGTTTTCTTTCTTTGTGACATCCTTGTCTGGTTTTGGTATCAAGGTGATGGTGGCCTCGTAGAAGGAGTTTGGAAGTGTTCCTCCCTCTGCTATATTTCGCCTGTGAAGCCATCTGGTCCTGGGCTTTTCTTTGTTGGGAGATTTTTTTTTTTTTAAACATCTTTATTGGAGTACAGTTCCTTTACAATGGTGTGTTACTTTCTGCTGTATAACAAAGTAAATCAGTCATACATATACATATGTCACCATATCCCTTCCCTTCTGCGTCTCCCTCCCTCCCAAACTCCCCATCCCACCCCTGCAGGCGGCCACAAAGCACTGAGCTGATCGCCCTGTGCCACGCGGCTCCTTCCCACTAGCTATCCACTTCACACCTGGTAGTGTATATGTGTCCGTGCCACCCCCTCAGCCTGTCCCAGCTTACCACTCCCCCCCACTGTATCCTCAAGTCCAATCTCTTGTTGGGAGATTTTTAATCACAGTTTCAATTTCAGTGCTTATGATTGGTCTGTTCATATTTTCTATTTCTTCCTGATTCAGTCTTGGCAGGTTGTGCATTTCTAAGAATTTGTCCATTTCTTCCAGATTGTCCATTTTATTGGCATAGAGTTGCTTGTAGTAATCGCTCATGATCTCTTTTATTTCTGCAGTGTCAGTGGTTACCTCTCCTTTTTCATTTCTAATTCTATTGATTTGAGTCTTCTCCCTTTTTTTCTTGATGAGTCTGGCTAGTGGTTTATCTATTTTGTTTATCTTCTCAAAGAACCAGCTTTTAGTTTTATTGATCTTTGCTATTGTTTCCTTCATTTCTTTTTCATTTATTTCTGATCTGATTTTTATGATTTCTTTCCTTCTGCTAGATTTGGGGGTTTTTTGTTCTTCTTTCTCTAATTGCTTGAAGTGCAAGGTTAGGTTGTTTATTCGAGATGTTTCCTGCTTCTTAAGGTGGGCTTGTATTGCTATAAACTTCCCCCTTAGAACTGCTTTTGCTGCATCCCACAGGTTTTGGGTCGTTGTGTCTCCATTGTCATTTGTTTCTAGGTATTTTTTGATTTCCTCTTTGATTTCTTCAGTGATCACTTCATTATTAAGTAGTGCATTGTTTAGCCTCCATGTGTTTGTATTTTTTACAGATCTTTTCCTGTAATTGATATCTAGTCTCATGGCGTTGTGGTCAGAAAAGATACTTGATACAATTTCAATTTTCTTAAATTTACCAAGGCTTGATTTGTGACCTAAGATATGATCTATCCTGGAGAATGTTCCATGAGCACTTGAGAAAAATGTGTATTCCGTTGTTTTTGGATGGAGTGTCCTATAAATATCAATTAAGTCCATCTTGCTTAATGTATCATTTAAAGCTTGTGTTTCCTTATTTATTTTCATTTTGGATGATCTGTCCATGGGTGAAAGTGGGGTGTTTAAGTCCCCTACTATGAATGTGTTACTGTCAATTTCCCCTTTTATGACTGTTAGTATTTGCCTTATGTATTGAGGTGCTCCTATGTTGGGTGCATAAATATTTACAATTGTTATATCTTCTTCTTGGATCGATCCCTTGATCATTATGTAGTGTCCTTCTTTGTCTCTTTTAATAGTCCTTATTTTAAAGTCTATTTTGTCTGATATGAGAATTGCTACTCCAGCTTTCTTTTGGTTTCCATTTGCATGGAATATCTTTTTCCATCCCCTTACTTTCAGTCTGTATGTGTCTCTAGGTCTGAAGTGGGTCTCTTGTAGACAGCATATATAAGGGTCTTGTTTTTGTATCCATTCAGCTAATCTGTGTCTTTTGGTGGGAGCATTTAGTCCATTTACATTTAAGGTAATTATCGATATGTATGTTCCTATTCCCATTTTCTAAATTGTTTTGGGTTCGTTATTATAGGTCTTTTCCTTCTCTTGTTTCTTGCCTAGAGAAGATCCTTTAGCATTTGTTGTAAAGCTGGTTTGGTGGTGCTGAACTCTCTCAGCTTTGCTTGTCTGTAAAGGTTTTAATTTCTCCATCAAATCTGAGTGAGATCCTTGCTGGGTAGAGTAGTCTTGGCTGCAGGTGTTTCTCCTTCACCACTTTCAGTATGTCCTGCCACTCCCTACTGGCTTGTAGGATTTCTGCTGAGAGATCAGCTGTTAACCTTATGGGGATTCCCTTATGTGTTATTTGTTGTTTTTCCCTTGCTGCTTTTAATATGCTTTCTTTGTATTTAATTTTTGACAGTTTGATTAATATGTGTCTTGGCATATTTCTCCTTGTGTTTATCCTGTATGGGACTGTCTGTGCTTCCTGGACTTGATTAACTATTTCCTTTCCCATATTAGGGAAGTTTTCAACTATAATCTCTTCAAATATTTTCTCAGTCCCTTTCTTTTTCTCTTCTTCTTCTGGAACCCCTATAATTCGAATGTTGGTGCGTTTAATGTTGTCCCAGAGGTCTCTGAGACTGTCCTCAGTTCTTTTCATTCTTTTTTCTTTATTCTGCTCTGCAGTAGTTATTTCCACTATTTTATCTTCCAGGTCACTTATCCGTTCTTCTGCCTCAGTTATTCTGCTATTGATCCCATCTAGAGTACTTTTAATTTCATTTATTGTGTTGTTCATCGTTACTTGTTTCATCTTTAGTTCTTCTAGGTCCTTGTTAACTGATTCTTGCATTTTGTCCATTCTATTGTCCATTCTATCTCCAAGATTTCGGATCAACCTTACAATCATTTTTCTGAATTCTTTTTCAGGTAGACTGCCTATTTCCTCTTCATTTGTTAGGTCTGGTGCATTTTTATCTTGCTCCTTTATCTGCTGTGTGTTTTTCTGTATTCTCATTTTGCTTATCTTACTGTGTTTGGGGTCTCCTTTTTGCAGGCTGCAGGTTCGTAGTTCCTCCTGTTTTTGATGTCTGTCTCCAGTGGCTAAGGTTGGTTCAGTGGGTTGTGTAGGCTTCCTGGTGGAGGGGACTAGTGCCTGTGTTGTGGTCGATGAGGCTGGATCTTGTCTCTCTAGTGGGCAGGTTCACGTCTGGTGGTGTGTTTTGGGGTGTCTGTGGCCTTATTATGATTTTAGGCAGCCTCTCTGCTAATGGGTGGGGTTGTGTTCCTGTTTTGCTAGTTGTTTGGCATAGGTTTTCCAGCACTGTGGCTTGCTGGTCGTTGAGTGAAGCTGGGTGCTGGTGTTAAGATGGAGGTCTCTGGGAGATTTTCGCCGTTTGATATTATGTGGAACTGGGAGGTCTCTTGTTGACCAGTGTCCTGAAGTTGGCTCTCCTACCTCATAGGCAGAGCCCTGCCTCCTGGCTGGAGCACCAAGAGCTTTTCATCCACACGGCTCAGGATAAAAGGGAGAAAAAGTAGAGGGAATTAGTAGAAGTATGAGGAAAGAAAGAAGGAAAGGAGGGTAGGAAGGAACGAAGAAAGAAAGAAAGAAGCAAAGAAGGAAAGAAGGCAAGAAGGAAAGAAAGGAGGGAGGGAGGGAGGGAGGAAGGAAGGAAGGAGGGAAAGAAGGAAAAAAGACCTAAAGAAAGAAGATACAGTAAAAATAAAATAGAGTATAATAAAGTTATTGAATTAAAAAATTCTTATATAAAAAAAAGGGGGGGGGACGGATAGAACCTTAGGACAAATGTTGGAAGCAAAGCTATACAGACAAAATCTTACACAGAAGCATACACATACACCCTCACTAAAAGAGGTAAAGGGGGAAAAATCATAAATCTTGCTGTCAGAGACCACCTCCTCAATTTGGGATGATTCGTTGTCTAAAGGAGGGAAGAAAGGAAGGAAAGAAAGAAAGAAAGAAAGAAAGAATGAAGGTAAAGTATAATAACGTTATTAAAATTAATTATTAAGAAAAAAATTAAAAAAAAAAAACAAAAAACATGGACGGATAGAGCCCTAGGACAAATGGTGGAAGCAAGACTATACAGACAAGATCTCACACAGAAGCATACACATACACATTCACAAAAAGAGGAAAAGGGAAAAAATCATAGATCTTGCTCCTAAAGTCCACTTCCTTAATTTGGGATGATTGGTTGTCTATTCAGGTATTCCACAGATGCAGGGTATATCAAGTTGATTGTGGAGCTTTAATCCGCTGCTTCTGAGGCTGCTGGGAGAGATTTCCCTTTCTCTTCTTTGTTCTCACAGCTCCCAGGGCTCAGCTTTGGATTTGGCCCTGCCACTGTGTGT
Organism: Orcinus orca; assembly: GCF_937001465.1. NCBI lineage: Eukaryota > Metazoa > Chordata > Mammalia > Artiodactyla > Delphinidae > Orcinus > Orcinus orca. The sequence goes on from NC_064580.1 coordinate 77,832,775, forward strand.
AGGTCGCTGGAGGGCGTCTGTTTTTTGCTCAGACAGGATGGGGTTAAAAGAGCCACTGATTTGGGGGCTCTGGCGCACTCAGGCTGGCGGGGAGGGAGGGGCACGGAGTGCGGGGCGGGCCTGCGGTGGCAAAGGCCGGCGTGACTTTGCACCAGCCTGAGGCATGCTGTGCGTTCTCCCGGGGAAGTTGTCCCTGGATCCCGGGAACCTGGCAGTGGCGGGCTGCACAGGCTCCGCGGAAGCGGGGTGTGGAGAGTGACCTGTGCTCGCACACAGGCCCCTTGGTGGCGGCAGCAGCAGCCCTAACGTCTCCCGCCCGTCTCTGGATTCCGCGCTTTCAGCCGCGGCTCGCGCCCGTCTCTGGATTCCGCGCTTTCAGCCGCGGCTCGCGCCCGTCTCTGGGGTCCGCGCTTTCAGCCGCTGCTCGCGCCTGTCTCTGGGGTTCGCGCTTTTAGCCGCGGCTCGCGCCCGTCTCTGGAGTTCCTTTAAGCAGCGTTCTTAAACCCCTCTCCTCACGCCCCAGGAAACAAAGAGGGAAGGAAAAGTCTCCTGCCTCTTCGGCAGGTGCAGACTTTTCCCCGGACTCCCTCCCGGCTAGCTGTGGTGCACTAACCCCTTCAGGCTATGTTCAAGCCGCCAACCCCAGTCCTCTTCCTGCGCTCCGTCTGAAACCGAAACCCAAGCCTCAGAGCCTCAGCTCGCAGCCCCGCCCGCCCCGGCGGGTGAGCAGACAAGCTTCTCGGGCTGGTGAGTGCCGGTCGGCACCGATCCTCTGTGCGGGAATCTCCCCACTTTGCCCTCCGCACCCGTTGCTGTGCACTCCTCCGCGGCTTCGAAGCTCCCCCCTCCGCCTCCCGCAGTCTCCGCCCGCTAAGGGGCTTCCTAGTGTGTGGAAACTTTTCCTCCTTCACAGCTCCCTCCCACTGGTGCAGGTGCCGTCCCTATTCTTTTGTCTCTGTTTTTTCTTTTTTTTCTTTTGCCCTACCCAGGTACGTGGGGAGTTTCTTGCCTTTTGGGAAGTCTGAGGTCTTCTGCCAGCGTTCAGTAGGTGTTCTGTAGGAGTTGTTCCACGTGTAGATGTATTTCTGGTGTATCTGTGGGGAGGAAGGTGATCTCCGCGTCTTACTCTTCCGCCATCTTCCGCCTTCCCGTGATGTATGTTTTATATATAATTTATTTTAACTCTTCTGTTAAGTTTTCAGGATGGGCAAGATTATTCACCTCTTATAGATAACAGAACCAAGGTAAAAGGAACCAAGTAGCTTACCCAAAGTCAGTTACACAAGTTGCAAGTGTAGAGTGAGAATAAACCCAATTGGTCTGACTTGAAAGTCTGTGTTTTTTCCAAATTCAGTCCATGATGTGGAGGTATAACTAGAAGTTTAGAAGTAAAAGAGGTGTTAAAGCTCAAGTAGTTGACTTTATTATATAGAAACAAGGACCCAGAGAGGGATATTTAAACTATTCCACAATGATAAATTTTATTACATTAAAACCATGAAATATTTTAGACATTCAACTTCATTCTGGTCTCAGTATGGAATGGTGATGTGGTACTCTCACATGCCATGTGAAGAATGGGACTTCTAGGAGTCGAAATCAGAAAGATGACACTAGACCCTAGGGTACATAGCAAAATAGATAGAAAAACATTATTTCCATCAAGTGTTAGAAATCATTCTGCATTAAAAATTTACCTTCTACAAATGTCCTAGGGAAAAACTGTTAGATGTTTAACTTATTTATTAAAATATCTTCCACATCATGAGTTTAAGGACAATCTCCTGATGTACAGACTCTTGCTTCTTGAATGTGTTTGTTCTTTGCTCACAACTGTGGCTAAGATGAGGAGATTGTTCATTACTTAATGGAGAATTTACAATATTACATATTAGGAATTGTAGGATTGAGATAGGCCCTTTTATCATTCCAGTAAACTAATATTTTATAGCAGTTTGAACTTTTATTCGTGTATTCATTCAGCCATATATTAAAATCTAACTATGTATAATGCAATGGCAATGCAGAAACATACTCAAGTTGTTATAAAACAGTGTGATAAGAGTTATGAAAGAATATGCACAAGGTTCAATGGAACCTAGAGGAGAAAATTCTGCATAAGAATGTGGTAGAGGAAGACTTCAGAAAGGAAGTGATTTCCTGAAGGATAGAAGGAATTTGCCAGAGACACAGGGTTGAGGTGTTAGAGACAGAGTAAGTAGGAGGAAAAGAAATATGGATTTACCAGGTTAAGAGGAATGTTTCTAGAAAGCAAATGTGGAGAATTCCATTTCTAACTAAAAGAGAGTAACTATCACCAGACTAGCCGTCCTGCTATAAATAAGCATAAGACTTGATAATTGTATGAGTCAACCGTTTTCAGGTTTTGAACAACAGAACAAGACTGTAGTTTCTAAGAGAAATTCATGAGATCAGGCAGGTATTCCAGTTGTCTGTCAGCAGACAACTTTCTGACTGTGGTGCAGCAAGTTGGAATCCAATTAGAACATGGAGGTCCTTCTGATCTGAGAAGGAATAGAATCAATTTTTGGAGCATTCAACACAGTTAGAATCTGTGGGATAATGTACAAAAAAGAAGGGAACTATTTGGTAGGGAGAAGGCAGGCAGATATCTGTGCGGTTCCCCCACTAGTATGTGGCTAATATATAGTTTGTACATGCACTAGGAGACAATACCTGAGACTGCACAGAGAGCGATTGCTACAGGTCTGAGAGTAAGAAGAAGAGATTAGAGGTCTAGCTATACTGGACATTGGAATTACAGTTACTCCAGAATGGAGGGATCTTATTAATATTTCCTTAACACTCTGGTAATCATGAAGAGCTCCACTTTCTGAGTAAGGACATGCCCTAAAGTAATACTCAATTTATCCAAATACTAAAACTAAGTTTTGATTAAATCCACAGAAAGGAGCATGTGCAGGTTTAGTCCTACCAAAGAAGAGGTGCTTTGGAAACACAATCAATTTGGTTTAAGGAAATGTAAGATCAAGCCTACACAAGTTCAAGGTTGACCAGCCAGTGATTGAACTGCCTGCTAGAATAAAAAGCATCACCTTCAAAAAATGATATCAGAATCCATAATATCTACAATGTATTATCTACAATGTTCAATATATATCTAAAGAAAATAGACATGGAAAGATAATAGAAAATGAGCATAGAACGTACAACCTATTCAAGAAAAGTGTAGCCAATATAAACTGACCCCAAAATGACCAAAATTTTGGATTGATCAAAATTTTAAAGCAGCTAGGATAAATATATTTAAATATTTCGAGAAAATGATATGTTCAAAGAATTAAAGATGTAGGTGGTACTAATAAATAAATTGATATGGAATCAAAGCAGACAAGTGTAAAGTACAAAGAATAACTTAATGGAAATCCTAGAAACAAAAAGAACAGTAAACACAAATTTAAAAAGTCACTGCCTGGGCTTAACAATAGATTGGAGATGGCTGGACAAAAGTCAGTCAACTTAAATGAATAAATAGTTTCCAATCTGAAGAACAGAAGAAAAAATATTGAAAGAAATTAGAGCTTCATGGGTATGTGGGGCAATATAAAATCATCTAAATCATTATTAAAATCCAAGAAGTGAGTCAGAATAAGGGAGAAAGAATATTTGAAGATATAATGGCTGAAAATTTCCCAAATTTGGTGAAAAAATATCAACTTACATATCCAAGATGATCAGAGAATCTTTGGATTTACTTAGGATAAATACAAAGAAAACTACACTTTGGCATTTCAGGTAAGATACCGAAAATCAAAGATAAAGCAATAATCTTAAAAACTTCCAGAGGTAGGGAGGCAGCCATTACATTGAGGAGAACAGTGATAAAACTGATGGACAACATCTCATGAGAAAAATGGCAATAAGAAAATAATGGGATGACATTTTAGAGTGCTGAAAGCACAAAAGTAATTAATAGTACAACTAAGAAAAAATCTGTATGTATAGTGAATATGTGACCAATTGTATAGACCAACTTGCCCAAATTGGCATTTATAGAACATACACTACATAAAACAACTGAAGAAGAAATATTATTTTCAAGGGCACATGGACTATTCACCAAATTAATACATTAGTCTATTAAAAAGTGTCACAGTAAATGTCAAAAGATTGAAACCTTAAAAAGTAAATTCTCTGAACATAGTGGGATTAAATTATAAACGTATCAGCTTAAGATACATAGAAAATCTCTTCACATTTGGAAATTAAATAACATACATGTCATCAGTTGGTCAAAGGGTAAATCACATGGGAGATTGAATTGCATTATAACAGAAGCCCAATATATCAACATTTGAATGATGCATTTTAAACCTTGCTTACAAACAAAATATTACTTTCAATGTCTGCATTAGAGAATCATTTTCTTGTCTTAATCAATTTGGGTTGCTGTAACAAAATACCACAGATTGAGTGGCTTATAAACAACAGAAAGTTATTTCTCACAGTTCTGGAAGCCTGAGATCAGGTTGTCAGTTTGGTCAAGTTTCGGTGAGAGCTCTCTTCTGGTTTGCAGATTGCTGAATTCTTATTTTATCTTCCATGGTGGAAAGAGAGCATGCTAGCCCTCTGGCCTCTTCTTATAAGAGTACAAATCCCATTAACAGGGAGTCCACTCTCGTGACTTAATTACCTCCCAAGGGCCCAGTTTCCAAATACCATCACATTGGGAATTAGATTTCAAAAACTGAATTTTGGGGGGAACACAAGCACTCAGTCCATAACATTAGTCCACTTTTAAAAAGAACAAAATCAGAAGACTTACACTAACTGATTTCAAGAGGCTACTATAATAAAGAGAGTGTGATGTTGGTGTAAAGGTGGAGCTATAAAAAATGGAAAAGAAAAGACACTAAATATAGATCCTCATATGTAGTGAATTAATATCTACAAAGTTGTCAAGGTAATTCAATGGGAAAATAATATCATTCTCAACAAATGCTACTGGAGGAACTGGACACCCATACGAAAAAGTAAACATCAATCCTTTATGTCATTCACAAAAACATCTCATAGTTCCAAATGTATTATAAAACTTCTCAAGAAAATAGATGAAAATCTTCATGATCTTGGATTAGCCAAATATTTCCTAACATAGGACACACACATAACAAATCTCCCAAAATAATAAATTGTGCTTGATCAAAAATAAAACTTACGCCCACCCCCTGCACCCAGAATGGAGCAAGCGTTTCTGCAGAGCTGGACTCCAGGCTTGGGGTCTATTCCCTCTGCCGTCGCGGAACTGCCCAGAGCCCGAGGGGAGGTCGGCCTCACTGAGGTTGCCAGCTCTGGAGGGGCCCTGGTGGCCAAAGTCGCGACAGTTGTGGGGATGGCAGGCCGCTGTGGAGACTCAGGGGGAAGATGGCGGAAGAGTAAGATGCGGAGATCACCTTCCTCCCCATAGATACAACAGAAATACATCTACAGGTGAAAAAACTATTACAGAACACCTACTGAACGCTGGCAGAAGACCTCAGACTTCCCAAAAGGCAAGAAACTCTCCATGTACCTGGGTAGGGCAAAAGAAAAAACAGAGACAAAAGAATAGGGGCGGGACCTGCACCAGTGGAAGGGAGCTGTGAAGGAGGAAATGTTTTCACACACTAGGAAGCCCCTTCGCGGGCGGAGACTGTGGGTGGCAGAGTGGGGAAGCTTTGGAGCCACGGAGGAGAGTGTGGCAACAGGGGTGCAGAGGGCAAAGCGGAGAGATTCCCGCACAGAGGATCAGTGCCGACCGGCACTCACCAGCCTGAGAGGCTTGTCTACTCACCCGCCGGGGCAGGCGGGGCGGGGAGCTGAGGCTCGGGCTTCAGTCGGATCACTGGGAGAGGACTGGGGTTGGTGGTGTGAACACATCCTGCAGGGGGTTAGTGCAACACGGCTAGCTGGGAAGGAGTCCGGGGAAAAGTATGGAGCTGCCAAAGAGGCAAGAGACTTTTTCTTCCCTCTTTGTTTCCTGGTGCGCGAGGAGAGGGGATTGAAAGTGCTGCTTAAAGGAGCTCCAGAGATGGGCGCAAGCTGCGACTAACAGCTCAGACCACAGAGACAGGCATGAGGCGCTAAGGCTGCTGCTGCCACCACCAAGAAGCCTGTGTGTGAGCACAGGTGACTATCCACACCTCCGTTCTGGGGAGCCTGTGCAGCCCGCCACTGCCAGGGTCCCAAGATCCAGGGATAACATCCCGGGGAGAACGCACGGTGTGTCTCAGGCTGGTGAAACGTCCCGCCAGGCTCTGCTGCCACAGGCTCACCCTGCATCTGCACCCCTCCCTCCCCCCGACCTGAGTGAGCCAGAACACCCGAATCAGCTGCTCCTTTAACCCCATCCTGTCTGAGCAAAGAACAGAAGCCTTCTGGCGAACTAAATGCAGAGGCGGGGCCAAATCCAAAGCTGAGCCCCGGGAGCTGTGAGAAAAAAGAAGAGAAAGGGAAATCTCTCCCAGCACCCTCAGAAGCAGTAGATTAATGCTCCACAATCATCTTGATGTACCCTGCATCTGTAGATACCTGAGTGGAAAACAAATCATCCCAAATTGAGGAGGTAGACTTTGAGAGCAAGATTTATTATTTTTTCCCCTTTTCCACTTTTTGAGAGTGTGCATGTGTATGTTTCTGTGTGAGATTTTGTCTGTATAGCTTTGCTTTCACAATTTGGCCTAGGGTTGTATCCGTCAGTTTTTTTTTTTTCTTTAAAAATATTTTTTCTCTTAATAATTATTTTTTATTTTAATAACTTTATCTTACTTTATTTTATTTTATCCTCTTTCTTTCTTTCTTTCTTTCTTTCTTTCTTTCTTTCTTTCTTTCTTTCTTTCTTTCTTTCTTTCTTTCTTTCTTTCTTTCTTTCTTCTTCTCCCTTTTATTCGGAGCCATGTGGATGAAAGGCTCTTGGTGCTCCAGCCAGGAGTCAGTGCTGTGCCTCTGAAATGGTAGAGCCAACTTCAGGACACTGGTCCACAAGAGACAACCCAGCTCCACATAATATCAAATGGTGACAATCTCCCAGAGACCTCCATCTCAACAACAGCACCCAACGTCCAGCAAGCGACAGTGCAGGACACCCTAGGCTAAACAACTAGCAAGACAGGAACACAAACCCACCCATTAGCAGAGAGGCTGACTAAAATAATAATAAGTCTACAGACACCCCCAAACACACCAGCAGACTTGGAAATGTCCACCAGAAAGACAAGATCCAGCCTCATCCACAAGAACACAGGCACTAGTCCCCTCCACCAGGAAGCCTACACAACTGACTGAATCAACATTAGCCACTGGGGACAGACACCAAAAACAACGGGATCTATGAACCTGCAGCCTGCAAAAAGGAGAGCCCAAACACAGTAAGATAAGCAAAATGAGAAGACATAAAAACACACAGCAGATGAAGGAACAAGATAAAAACCCAACAGACCTAACAAATGAAGAGGAAATAGGCAGTCTACCTGAAAAAGAATTCAGAATAGTGATTATAAAGATGATGCAAAATCATGGAAATGCAATAGACAAAATGCAAGAAACATTTAAGAAGGATTTAGAAGAACTAAAGAGGAAACAAGCAATGATGAACAACACAGTTAATGAAATTAAAAATACTCTAGATGGGATCAAGAGCAGAATAACTGAGGCAGAAGAACGGATAAGTGACCCGGAAGATAAAATAGTGGAAATAACTACTGCAGAGCAGAATAAAGACAAAAGAATGAAAAGAACTGAGGACAGTCTCAGAGACCTCTGGGACAATATTAATCGCACCAACATTCGAATTATAGGGTTTCCAGAAGAAGAAGAGAAAAAGAAAGTGACTGAGAAATTATTTGAAGAGATTAGAGTTGAAAACTTCCCTAATATGAGAAAGGAAATAGTTAATCAAGTGCAGGAAGAAGAGAGAGTCCCATACAGGACAAATCCAAGAGGAATACACCACAACACATATTAATCAAACTGTCAAAAATTAAATACAAACAAAACATATTAAAAGCAGCAAGGGAAAAATAACAAAAAACACATAAGGTAATCCCCAAAAGGTTAACAACTGATCTTTCAGCAGAAACTCTGCAAGCGAGAAGGGACTGGCAGGACATATTTAAAGCAATCAAGGAGAAAAACCTGCAAGATTACTCTCCCCATGTAGGATCACATTCAGATTGGTTGGAGAAATTAAAATCTTTACAGACAAGCAAAAGCTGAGAGAGTTCAACATCACCAAACCAGCTTTACAAAAAATGCTAAAAGAACTTCTCTAGGCAAGAAACACAAGAGAAGGAAAAAACCTACAATAACAAACCCAAAACAATTAAGAAAATGGGAATAGGAGCATACATATCGATAATTACCTTAAATGTAAATGGACTAAATGCTCCCACCAAAAGACACAGATTGGCTGAACGGACACAAAACCATGACCCATATATATGCTGTCTACAAGAGACCCACTTCAGGCCTCGAGACATACAGACTGAAAATAAGGGGATGGAAAAAGATATTCCATGCAAATGGAAACCAAAAGAAAGCTGGAGTAGCAATTCTCATATCAGACAAAATAGACTTTAAAATAAAGACTGACAGAAGAGACAAGGAAGGACACTACATAATGATTAAGGGATCAATCCAATAAGAAGATATAACAATTGTAAATATTTATGCACCCAACATAGGAGCACCTCAATACATAAGGCAAATACTAACACCCATAAAAGGGGAAATTGACAGTAACACATTCATAATAGGGGACTTTAACACCCCACTTTCACCAATGGACAGATCATCCATAATGAAAATAAATAAGGAAACACAAGCTTTAAATGTTACATTAAACAAGATGGGCTTCATTGACATTTAAGGGACATTCCATCCCAAACAACAGAATACACATTTTTCTCAAGTGTTCATGGAATACTGTCCAGGATAGACCATATCTTCGGTCACAAATCAAGCCTTGGTAAATTTAAGAAAATTGAAATTGTATCAGGTATCTTTTCCAACTACAACGCTATGAGACTAGACATCAATTACAGGAAAAGGTCTGCAACAAATACAAACACATGGAGGCTAAACAATACACTACTTAATAATGAAGTGATCACTGAAGAAATCAAAGAGGAAATTAAAAAAAATACCTAGAAACAAATGACAGTGGAGACAAGATGAACCAAAACCTATGGGATGCAGCAAAAGCAGTTTTAAGAAGGAAGTTTATAGCAATAAAATCCTACCTTAAGAAACAGAAAACATCTCGAATAAACAACCTAACTTTGCATCTAAAGCAATTAGAGAAAGAAGAATGAAAAAAAAAAAAACAAATTTAGCAGAAGGAAAGAGATCATAAAGAACAGATCAGAAGTAAATGAAAAAGAAATGAAGGAAACGATAGCAAAGATCAATAAAACCAGAAGTTGTTTCTTTGAGAAGATAAACAAAATTGACACACCATTAGCCAGACTCATCAAGAAAAAAAAGGGAGAAGACTCAAATCAATAGAATTAGAAATGAAAAAGGAGAAGTAACAACTGACACTGCCGAAATACAAAAGATCATGAGAGATTACTACAAGCAACACTAGGCCAATAAAATGGACAACCTGGAAGAAATGGACAAATTCTTAGAAATGCACAACCTGCCAAGACTGAATGAGAGAGAAATAGAAAACATAAACAGACCAATCACAAGCACTGGAATTGAAAATGTGATTAAAAATCTTCCAACAAACAAAAGCCCAGGACCAGATGGCTTCACAGGTGAATTCTATCAAACATTTAGAGAAGAGCTAACACCTATCCTTCTCAAACTCTTCAAAAATACAGTAGAGGGAGGACCACTCCAAATGCATTCTACGATTCCACCATCACCCTGATACCAACACCAGACAGAGGTGTCACAAAGAAAGAAAACTACAGGCCAATATCACTGATGAACATAGATGTAAAAATCCTCAACAAAATACTGGCAAACAGAATCCAACAGCACATTAAAAAGATCATACCCCATGATCAAGTGTGGTTTATTCCAGGAATGCAAGGATTCTTCAATATATGCAATTCATTCAACGTGATACACCATATTAACAAATTGAAGGAGAAAAACCATATGATCATCTCAATAGATGCAGAGAAAGCTTTTGACAAAATTCAACACCCATTTATGATAAAAACCCTGCAGAAAGTAGGCATAGAGCGAACTTTCTAGTCATAATAAAGGCCATATATGACAAACCCACAGCCAACATCATCCTCAATGGTGAAAAACTGAAAGCATTTCCACTAAGATCAGGAACAAGTCAAGGTTTCCCATTCTCACCACTATTATTCAACATAGTTTTGGAAGTTTTAGCCACAGCAATCAGAGAAGAAATGGAAATAAAAGGAATCCAAATCGGAAAAGAAGTAAAGCTGTCATTGTTTGCAGATGACATGGTACTATACTTAGAGAATCCTAAAGATGCTACCAGAAGACTATTAGACCTCATCGATGAATTTGGTAATGTAGCAGGGTACAAAATTAATGCACAGAAATCTCTGGTATTCCTATACACTAATGATGAAAAATCTGAAATTGAAATCAAGAAAACACTCCCATTTACCATTGCAACAAAAAGAATAAAATATGTAGGAATGAACCTCCCTAAGGAGACAAAAGACCTGTATGTAGAAAATTATAAGACACTGATGAAAGAAATTAAAGATGATACAAATAGATGGAGAGATATACCATGTTCTTGGATTGGAAGAATCAACATTGTGAAAATGACTCTAGTACCCAAAGCAATCTATAGATTCAATTCAATCCCTATCAAACTACCACTGGCCTTTTTCACAGAACTAGAACAAAAATTTCACAATTTGTATGGAAACACAAAAGACCCTGAATAGCCAAAGCAATCTTGAGAACAAAAAAACGGAGCTGGAGGAATCAGCCTCCCTGACTTAAGACTATACTACAAAGCTACAGTAATCAAGAGAGTATGGTACTGACACAAAAGCAGAAAGATAGATCAATGGAAAATGATAGAAATCCCAGAGATAAACCCACGCATATACGGTCACTTAATCTTTGATACAGGATGCAGGAATATACAGTGGAGAAAGGACAGCCTCTTCAGTAAGTCTTGCTCAGAAAACTGGACAGGTACATGTAAAAAGTATGAGATTAGATCACTCACTAACACCATACAGAAAAATAAGCTCAAAATGGATTAAAGACCTAAATGTAAGGCCAGAAACTATAAATCTCTTAGAGGAAAACATAGGCAGAACACTCTATGACATAAATCACAGCAAGATCCTTTTTGACCCACCTCCTAGAGCAATGGAAATAAACACAAAAATAAGAAAAATGGGACCTAATGAAACTTCAAAGCTTTTGCACAGCAAAGGAGACCATAAATTAGACCAAAAGACAACCCTCAGAATGGGAGAAAATATTTGCTAATGAAGCAACTGACAAAGGATTAATCTCCAAAATTTATAAGCAGCTCATGCAGCTCAATAACAAAAACACAAACAACCCAATCCAAAAATGGGCAGAAGACCTAAATAAACATTTCTCCAACGAAGATATACAGATTGCCAACAAACACATGAAAGAATGCTGAACATCATTAATCATTAGATAAATACAAATCAAACTTCAATGAGATATCATCTCACTGGTCAGACTGGCCATCATCAAAAGATCTACAAACAATAAATGCTGGAGAGGGTGTGGAGAAAAGGGAACACTCTTGCACTGCTGGTGGGAATGTGAATTGGTACAGCCACTATGGAGAACAGTATGGAGGTTCCTTTAAGAACTATAAATAGAACTACCATATGACCCAGCAATCCCAGTACTGGGCGTATACCCTGAGAAAACCAAAATCAAAAAGAGTCATGTACCAAAATGTTCATTGCAGCTCTATTTACAATAGCCCAGAGATGGAAACAATGTAAATGTCCATCATTGGATGAATGGATAAAGAAGATGTGGCACATATATACAATGGAATATACTCAGCCATAAAAAGAAACTAAATTTAGCTATTTGTAATGAGGTGGATGGACCTAAAGTCTGTCATACAGAGTGAAGTAAGTCAGAAAGAGAAAGACAAATACCGTATGCTAACACATATATATGGAATTTAAGAAAAAAAATGTCATGAAGAACGTAGGGGTAAGACAGGAATGAAGACACAGAGCTACTAGAGAATCGACTTGAGGATATGTGGAGGGAGAAGGGTAAGCTTTGACTAAGTGAGAGAGTGGTATGTACATATATACACTACCAAATGTAAAATAGCTAGTGGGAAGCACCCACATAGCAGAGGGAGATCAGCTCGTGCTTTGTGACCACCTAGAGGGGTGGGATAGGGAGGGTGGGAGGGAGGGAGATGCAAGAAGGGAGAGATATGGGAACATATATACATATGTATAACTGATTCACTTTGTTATAAAGCAGAAACTAACACACCATTGTAAAGCAATTATACTCCAATAAAAATGTAAAAACAAGAGAGTGAATGAGAAAGGAATAATGCCTTACTTCCAGGCTTATCAAGGAATGATAATAACAATTCAGTTATTTTCTTCATTAATTAATTCATTTACAGCTATCTATTGACCATTTTTATATGTATTAATGTTTTCTCAAATATATATTTTAGTACCCAAAAACATTATGCTACATAAAAGTAGCAACAAAATTATTAACTCCAAAATCCACTTAGTACTTTCTCCTTTTATGTTTCCTGTACTTCTGACTATAAATAAGGGCTAACCCTTGTGGTGTTTAAATAGGTGTTAAATCAAATAGAATTACGTGATTTGCTTTGAATACTAAAATAAAAAGGAAAGTACAAAAAAGGGAAAAAAGAAAAAGAAATAATTTAGGGCCAAATAAATGCCCTGTGCACATGATACATCTCATACGATTTAAGAAATATTGACTCATGCCTTACCATGTATCAGGCATTATGTAAGGAACTAGGAAAAATGAGGTGGTTAAGAAATAGCCTTTACCCTTAAGATGTTCACAGTAGGAAGGGCAGATATTCAAAGAAATATGTTATTATATACTGTAATAAATATAATCATAGGAGCAAGTATAAAAAAGTGGGACATACAGAGAGTGTGACGAACATTATTGGGATTAGCAAAGGTTTCTGGAGAGGTGATAATTTCTGAGCCAAATATTGTGGGGCCAGTAGAAGTATTGCAATAAATGACTAATTGGCTATATGAGATAATTTTAGCTTATGAGAAATGGAATATTTATAAATGGAATGTTTCCTGCCATATCAATAAACAAAGGATGTCACAGTCATCAAGGATTGCAGCCCTCCAACGTGAGCCTGTGAACTCTGAGGAAACTCAGGGCTGAAAAGAGTACCTGCCATCTAGCAGCCATCAGACTACAGCCACTCCCTGCAGTGAGCCCTGAGGAAACTCAGGATATGAAAACACAGGATAAAGGCCCCAGATAGCTGAGGTGCATATCAAAGGAATGATTTCAGTAAGCCCAGACTCTTGCATCTTCCCATAAGTAGAAAGGCGCTAAATTCCTTTACTTGAGATATTTGGTTTTCTTTAATTAACAGTAATCTATTGATGTTCCCGGACTACCTGACTTTTGTTGCAAAACTCCTATACATACTAGCTCTTCCCCTCACCTCCTCGGAGCAGTTTCTCAGAGTTATCTGAAACGCTGTCTCCCCGGCTGCAGTCTTTATTTTGTCTCAAATAAAACTTAACTCACAACTATCACATTGTGCATTTTTTTAAGTCAACACTTACAAATTTTCACAAAAAAATTCCAAGATAAATGAAATGGAAATAAATAGAATCATAGAATATAATCACACTTTCTCATCTTTGATTATTCTACTATAGCATCTGAGTTCTCCTGGCTGTGTTATAGGTGACACTCATTTTGGAAACAACAGAAGAGAGCCCACTAGGTAAGTTTAAGCTTGGGCCTAAGCTCAGTCAACACTTAGGTTATTTTTCTACCAAGGATCCTATCTCATTGGACTTGGAAATAATGACTTGAGGAGGGCAAAGAACTCTCAAGTATACTAAAGGTTCTGCATAAACTCAGATCTTTTTATTATCAACATTCCAGGCACCAATGGTACAATGGATGGCAAATGTAACTTATGTATTCAAACACAAATACACTGAAAAGATATGATTTTCTGCCTTCTTTAAAATTTTGGTAAACTAACAACAGTGGATTTACATGTTTTTGAGGGTAAGAAACAGCTGGATGGATTAGTAGCTGCTCACTTGAGGCAGAGTATGTATGCTTCACCTGACTGGTGTCATACATTGTGAGTCCCAGCTTGGCCCTTGAAGGCATTGAATTTAGATATTAAATACAAAATCATTCCAATTTTTGAAACTCCTCTCTTTCTCATTAATAGTATCAAATTTCAATAAATTTTAAATAACTTACTCTTTTTTGCTTGGCCAATTATATGCATTTCTATTCTGCCCTAATAGTGATTTAGACCTCATAACTCTCCAGAGCAAAAGCCTAAAAATTTATACCAAATTGATCATATTCCATAGGCTACTTGAGAGACAAAAGTGATTCCATGACCATTCTGAGGATTCTGAGTAATCTGTGGTTTCTAGTATTCTCTTCAGAAAGAAAAATGCTGAAAATCAGGTTATTTATACACTGTGGCTCAGGGCCATAGTGTTTTATCAGCAATCTTTGTGTTACTTATAAAAGCAATTTCTACTTTTCAGTGGCTTGCAGTGAATTTGAGCAAATATAAATTTATGTTGAACTTTGAGTTTCTAGAGGAAGAAATAAAGTAAAACTATCATAAAACAATAACCAATCTGTGGTATCAAAAATACTGACTTTGAACTCTGAACTAGAGCATGTAAGAGTAAAGTTATGAAAAGATAATATGTCTTCTTAATCCTGAAAAGACATCTGACTGGCAAAGCCATAAGCATGGGGAAAAAAAAATTGAAATAGCCACTTTTCATTCCCTTGTTGAACCTGAAGTCCAATTTTATGTTCTTCACCTAGCACCACAAGCCATTTTTCCTCAGGCTTGACGTCATTTTAATAGTTCAGATATTATATATTGTTATAGAACAGAGAACTGTGGTTGAGGGAGATTATGACTTGTCTATGGCAAATAGCAAAGTATAGTATATAACATTTTTTGGTAATGATATTGTTGTTTAACTTATAAAAATCAGTTCTTTCCACTATCTCCTTTTGATATAAAAGTACTTTAACAAAAATTGCAAGAAAACACAAGTCTGTTTTTTTTTTAGCTCTGTTTGGTCATGCTAGCTAAATTAGATTAAAAGTTAAATCTAACTGTCAGGTTCCCGGGATCCAGGGACAACTACCCCGGGAGAACACATGGCGAGCCGCAGGCTGGTGCAACGTCATGCCAGCCTCTGCCGCCGCAGGTTCGTCCCACACTCCGTGCCCCTCCCTCCCCCGGGCCTGAATGAGCCAGAGCCACCGAATCACCTGCTCCATTAACCCCATCCTCTCCGAGCGAAAAACAGATGCCCTCTGGCAACCTACACGCAGAGGTGGGGCCAAATTCAAAGCTGAGCCCCTGGGAGCTGTGAGAACAAAGAAGAGAAAGGGAAATCTCTCCCAGCAGCCTCAGAAGCAGCAGATTAAAGCTCCACAATCAACTTGATGTACCCTGCATCAGTGGAATACATGAATAGACAACGAATCATCCCAAATTGAGGAGGTGGACTTTGAGAGCAAGATTTATGATTTTTTTCCCCTTTTCCTCTTTTTGTGAGTGTGTATGTGTATCCTTCTTTGTGAGATTTTGTCTGTATAGCTTTGCTACCACAATTTGTCCTAGGGTTCTACCCGTCCTTTTTTTTTATTTTTTTCTTTCTTAATAATTAATTTTAATAACTCTATTTTATTTTACTTTATTTTCCTTCCTTCCTTCCTTCTTTCTTTCTTTCTTTCTTTCTTCCTTCCTTCCTTCCTTTCTTTCTTTCTTTCTTGCTTTCTTCCTTTCTTCCTTTCTTCCTTTCTTTCCTTCCCTCCTTTACACAACAAATCATCCCAAATTGAGGAGGTGGACTTTGAGAGCAAGATTTATTATTTTTTTTCCCTTTTCCACTTTATGTAAGTGTGTAAGTGTATGCTTCTGTATGAGATTTTGTCTGTATAGCTTTGCTTCCACCATTTGTACTAAGGTCCTATCTATGCGTTTCTTTTTAAATTTTTTTTCCTAATAATTATTTTTTAATTTAATAAATTTATTAATTTTACTCTATTTTATTTTACTATATCTTGCTTCTTTCTTTTTTCCTTCCTTCCCTCCTTTCTTCCTTACTTCCTTCCTCCCACCATCCCTCCCTCCCTCCCTCGTTCCTTCCTTTCATTCATTCTTTCCTTCCTTCCTTCTTTCCTACTTTTCTTCTTTCTCCCTTCCTTCCTTCCCTCCTTTCTTTCTTTCTTTCTTTCTTCCTACTTCTACTAATTCTTTCTCTCTACTTTTTCTCCCTTTTATTCTGAGCTGTGTGGATGAAAGGCTCTTGGTGCTCCAGCCAGAAGTCAGTGCTGTGCCTCTGAGGTGGGAAAGCCAACTTCAGGACACTGGTCCACCAGAGACCTCCCAGCTCCACATAATATCAAATGGCGAAAATCTAGCAGAGATCTCCATCTCAGCATAAGCACCCAACTTCATTCAATGACCAGGAAGCTACAGTGCTGGACACCCTATGCCAAACAACTAGCAAAAGAGGAATACAACCCCATACATAGCAGAGAGGCTGTCAAAAATCACAATAAGTGAACAGACACCCCAAAACACACCACCAGACGTGAACATGCCCACCAGAGAGACAAGATCCAGCCTCATCCACCAGAACACAAGCACTAGTCCCCTCCAACAGGAAGCCTACACAAACCACTGAACCAACTTTAGCCACTGGGGACAGACACCAAAAACAACGGGAACTACGAACCTGCAGCCTGCAAAAAGGAGACCCCAAACACAGTAAGATAAGCAAAATGAGAAGACAGAAAAACAAACTGCAGATTAAGGAGCAAGATAAAAACCCACCAGACCTAAAAAATGAAGAGGAAATAGGCAGTTTGCTTGAAAACTAATTCAGAATAATGATAGTAAAGATGATCCAAAATCTTGGAAATAGAATAGACAAAATGCAAGAAATATTTAACAAGGACCTAGAAGAACTAAAGATGAAACAAACAATGATGAACAACAGCCATAAAAGGGGAAATCAACAGTAACACATTCAGAGTAGGGGACTTTAATAACAACCACTTTCACCAATGGACAGATCATCTATAATGAAAATAAATAAGGAAACACGGGCTTTAAATGATACATTAAACGAGATGGACTTAATTGATATTAATAGGACACTCCATCCAAAAACAACAGAATACACATTTTTCTCAAGTGCTCAAGGAACATTCTCCAGGATAGATCATATCTTGGGTCACAAATCAAACCTTGGTAAATTTAAGAAAATTGAAATTCTATCAAGTATCTTTTCTGACAACAACACTGAGACTAGATATCAACTACAGGAAAAGATCTGTAAAAATGCAAACACATGGAGGCTAAACAATACACTACTTAATAACGAAGTGATCACTCATGAAATTGAAGAGAAAATAAAGAATACCTAGAAACAAATGACAATGGAGACATGATGACCCAAAACCTATGGGATGCAGCAAAAGCAGTTCTAAGAGGGAAATTTATAGCAATACTAGCCCACCTTAAGGAACAGGAAACATCTTGAATAAACAACCTAACCTTGCACCTAAAGCAATTAGAGAAAGAAGAACCAAAAAAACCCAAAGTTAGCAGAAGGAAAGAAATCATACAAATCAGATCAGAAATAAATGAAAAAGTAATGAAGGAAATGATAGCAAAGATCAATAAAACTAAAAGCTGGTTCTTTGAGAAGATAAACAAAATAGATAAACCATTAGCCAGACTCGTCAGAGAAAAAGGGAGAAGATTCAAATCAATAGAATTAGATATGCAAAAGGAGAAGTAACAACTGACACTGCAGAAATAAAAAAGATCATGAGAGATTACTACAGGCAACTCTATGCCAATAAAATGGACAACCTGGAAGAAAGGGACAAATTCTTAGAAATGTACAACCTGCCAACACTGAATCAGGAAGAAATAGAAAATATGAACAGACCAATCACAAGCACTGAAATTGAAACTGCGATTAAAAATCTTCCAACAAATAAAATCCCAGGACCAGATGGCTTCACACGCAAATAATATCAAACATTTACAAAAGAGCTAACACCTATCCTTCTCAAACTCTTCCAAAATATAGCAGAGGGAGGAACACTCCTAAACTCATTCTACAAGTCCACCATCACCTTGATACCAAAACCAGACAAGGATGTCACAAAGAAAGAAAACTACAGGCCAATATCACTGATGAACATAGATGCAAAATCCTCAACAAAATACCAGCAAAAAGAATCCAACAGCATGTTAAAAGGATCATACACCATGATCAATTGACGTTTATTCCAGGAATGCAAGGATTCTTCAATATACACAACTCAATCAATGTGATAAGCCATATTAACAAATTGAAGGAGAAAAAACATATGACCATCTCAATAGATGCAGAGAACGCTTTTGACAAAATTCAACACCCATTTATGATAAAAACCCTGCAGCAAGTAGGCAGAGAGGGAACTTTCCTCAACATAGTAAAGGCCATATATGACAAACACACAGCCAACATCATCCTCAATGGTGAAAAATTGAAAGCATTTCCACTAAGATCAGGAGCAAGACAAGGTTGTCCACTCTCACTGCGCTTATTCAATGTAGTTTTGGAAGTTTTAGCCACAGCAATCAGAGAAGAAAAGGAAATCAAAGGAATCCAAATCAGAAAAGAAGTAAAGCTGTCACTGTTTGCAGATGACATGATACTATACATAGAGAATCCTAAAGATGTTATCAGAAAACTACTAGAGCTAAACAATGAATTTGATAAAGTTGCAGGATAAAAAATTAATGCACAGAAATCTCTGGTATTTCTATACACTAATGATGAAAAATCTGAAAGTGAAATCAGGAAAACACTCCCATTTACAATTGCAACAAGAAGAATAAAATATCTAGGAATAAACCTACCTAAGGAGACAAAATACCTGTATGCAGAAAATTATAAGACACTGATGAAAGAAAGTAAAGATGATACAAATAGATGGAGAGATATACCATGTTCTTGGATTGGAAGAATCAACATTGTGAAAATGACTCTACTACGCAAAACAATCTACGGATTCAATGCAATCCCTATCAAACTACCACTGACATTTTTCACAGAACTAGAACAAAAAATTTCACAATTTGTATGGAAACACAAAAGACCCCGAATAGCAAAAGCAATATTGAGAACGAAAAATGGAGCTGGGGGAATCAGGCTCTCTGACTTCAGACTATACTACAAAGCTACAGTAATCAAGCCAGTATGGAAGTGGCACAAAAACAGAACAATAGATCAATGGAACAGGATAGAAAGACCAGAGATAAACCCACGCATATATGGTCACCTTATCTTTGAAAAAGGTGGCCGGAATGTACAGTGGAGAAAGGACAGCCTCTTCAATAAGTGTTTCTGTTAAAACTGGACAGGTACATTTAAAAGTATGAGATTAGATCACTCACTAACACCATACACAAATATAAGCACAAAATGGATTAAAAACCTAAATGTAAGGCCAGAAACTGTCAAACTCTTAGAGGAAAACATAGACAGAACACTCTATGACATAAATCACAGCAAGATCCTTTTTGACCCACCTCCTAGAGAAATGGAAATAAACACAAATATAAACAAATGGGACCTAATGAAACTTCAGAGCTTTTGCACAGCAAAGGAAACCATAACCAAGACCAATAGACAACCCTCAGAATGGGAGGAAATCTTTTCAAATGAAGCAACTGACAAAGAATTAATTTCCAAAATTTACAAGCAGCTCATGCAGCTCAATAATAAAAAAAAAAAAAACAGCCCATTCTAAAAATGGGCAGAAGTCCTAAATAGACATTTCTCTAAAGAAGATATACAGACTGCCAACAAACACATGAAAGAATGCTCAACATCATTAATCATCAGAGAAATGCAAATCAAAACTACAATGAGATATCATCTCACACCAGTCAGAATAGCCATCATCAAAAAATCTAGAAACAATAAATGCTGGAGAGGGTGTGGAGAAAAGGGAACACTCTTGCACTGCTGGTGCAAATGTGAATTGGTATAGTCACTATGGAAAACAGTATGGAGGTTCCTTAAATAACTCCAAATAGAACTACCATATGACCTAGCAATCCCACTACTGGGCATATACCCTGAGAAAACCACAATTCAAAAAGAGTCATGTACCAAAATGTTCATTGCAGCTCTATTTACAATAGCCTGGAGATGGAAACAGCCTATGTGCCCAGCTTCAGAAGAATAGATAAAGAAGATGTGGCACATATATACAATGGAATATTACTCAGCCATAATATGAAACGAAATTGAGCTATTTGTAATGAGGTGGATAGACCTAGAGTCTGTCATACAGAGTGAAGTAAATCAGAAAGAGAAAGACAAATACCGTATGCTAACACATATATATATGGAATTTAAGAAAAAAATGTCATGAAGAACCTAGGGGTATGACAGGAATAAAGCCACAGACCTTCTAGAGAACGGACTTGAGGATATGGGGAGGGGGAAGGGTGAGCTGTGACAAAGCGAGAGAGAGGCATGGACATATATACACTACCAAACGTAAGGTAGGTAGCTAGTGGGGAGCAGCCGCATAGCACAGGGAGATCAGCTCAGTGCTTTGTGTGCTTTGTGACTGCCTGGAGGTGTGGGATAGGGAGGTTGGGAGGGAGGGAGACGCAAGATGAAAGAGATATGGGATCATATGTTTATGTATAACTCGTTCACTTTGTTATAAAGCAGAAACTAACACACCATTGTAAAGCAATTATACCCCAATAATGATGTTAAAAAAAAAAAAAGGTTAAATCTAGAATAGTATATCCCACAAAGTTCTATGGTAGTTTTTTGTAGCTACTTTTGGTAGCTATCAATAGGAGTTTAATGATGAATAGAATCAATAATCTAAGGAGTTGTGAAAAGCTAGGTTCAATTTAGTGTTAAGTACCTAGGTCTTAAAAGCCTTTATTATGTAAATAAGCACTGTTAACATTTAAGAGGAGAATAATGCTTCTTCTTCTAATTACTATTAATATTATTATATTGATAGACCGAAAGTTACCTATGTAGTTCAGCTTTGGAAATATTGCATTCAAATTTTGTTTCCTTTGTTCTATCTACTTTTAAATGTTTTTTAATCACCCATTTTTAACGTTTACAATATCTCTTTCCCCCCAAGAAAAATGTGTCTATCTTCTTCAGCAGTTCACATTCTGTTTCATTAATAATGGCTAAAATAATTGGTGTGTAAATAGGCTCCAATGGAATGAGTTTAATCAGATTGATAATAATAATAATAACACCTAATATTTAATACTTGTGTGCTAAATACCAAGCACTAAACTAAGTGCTTATCATGAATTATTTAACTTAATTCTTACAACAACTCCAAGGAGTACATTTTATTACTCTCCCCGTTTTACCAATGAAGGTATTGATGCATAGAAAGGTGATGTCAATTTCTCATGGTAACACATTAAGTGCTTGAGTAGGTATGTGAACCTGGTAGTCTGATTTCATAGTTGTCACTCTTCATAACTTTTATATTGCCTCCCTCTTCAGATTTATCTATGAGGTTCCTCTCTAGCTTACTCATTCCTTAACATGCCATCACTTTGTAAAATGGCTTGCTCTTTCTTTTCATGGATCCCCAAGTAATTCAGGAGTTGTTTGTATGGTAGCTTTATATAAACATGTCTCTTTAAAAGGTCTATACCAAGTAGAATGGCATTATGAATATCTGCCCCATGACAGTGACAGAAAAGAAGGATTTATTTTAATAACTTATCCTACATGATATGATATCTGGTTGGTACCTAATTTTAGTGGCTTTTCTTGACATCAAGTTTCCTATCTATGAATAAAGATCATATTTGTCTCCCAGCTGTTACCTTTTTCTATCACAATTCTGATTATATATATGTAAAGGATAATGTGTTAAGAGTGGAAAAGTAGCTCCTATTTATTGCCGATCAACTAACAATAAAAGAATTAGTCTCAGTTACACATCCATTGTAATTTATAATACTAAGTGAGAGAATTTGTTTTAATTAAGGATCTTAGTGTCCTCAAGTAAGTGATATTGTTTCCATGTTTCAGTTTCTAGGAGGTACACAGCTGTTGTTCAGATCATAGTTCACAGCAAGTCATATACACTTTTAAACAGAATCTTAATTATGCTAATTTTTTTCAATTAAGTCTTAAACTTCATTTTAGCAAATACTTAACTTATATGTGTGACTGTGTGTTTGTATCAAATTTGTTTAAATCATTGTTGAATTCTAGTAGACTTGAAATACAGTACTTTTAAATATAGCTTCACCTTGAAGAATGAGAAAGGCAAAGTTGCCAAGGAGTTCCTTAAATACCTTGCAACTCCTTTTAAAGATATTTTTAAATGCAAGAAAAACTTACATATCATATGATAGTTTCAGCTGGGGCAACATTCACATTGAGATAACAAAAATAGCAATACAAATAAGATCAAGATTTCAATAATCTTACACATGACAATTGATATTCTGGACTACTGGATAATAAAATATGGAGAAAAATATAGAGTATCAAAAGTAGAAGAGTAAAAAGTGCATCATTCCCCTTATAACTGATATAAGTGAAAAATAAATAAGTGAAATATATGTTAGTATTTCTATTTTTAGCACAATTGTATTTAATGTTCACAGAATCAGATGCATGTCCTCTTCATAAGTTCTGTCCTATGTCAGATAAGCTGCTGGGACATGTACTTACTTGGTGGGCTCTGTTTTTAACTTCTAGTGTACAGAGTATATTCTAAAAATGCAGAGTAGAGCACTGTCTGGGAGGAACCTCATGAGATGATGTACTATGTTTCTCTATTGACAAGTGGTGTTCTACCCCAATTATTCTGGGCTGGCTTTAAAAAATATATGCAAGTACTCTGTTAACTAAGCAGTGCATCCCAGTGTTTAAAACTCTGGGTCTACCCTAAATTATTCCCACTATATTTTCACATACTACCCATTAAAACCCAAAAGCAACTCATTCTTCCCCAAGTTGGTTCTACCTGGTTCCTTTAGCTTTTCTCCTAGGAGATATCACTGGAAATCTTACTTTTTGTTAAAATCGTAAAAGCAGTTTGGGACTCCAGTTGTACATTAAAATAATGGTCAAGTTATGAGATAAAAATCCAAAGAACTCTATCATCTCCAATGGGGAAAACTAATTTATAAATACTAAAATGATTTCCCCCAAATAAACAGACAAAAGAGCTACCCAGAGGCATTTAAGATTTGATGTGGCTTCCTTAAATGATAAAGCTGCCACCAGCCTTCCTGCCTCAGAAGTCAATATTGATATTGATATTGAATATGATTTTCAAAATATGAAGACTCAAGTCAATTATGATGACAGATAGTAATCTGTTGGCTGATCTGATTACTTCTGACCTTTTAAAAGCTACAGAGAGCCAAAATGGCCTAAAAGAAGAGAACATGCATACACTACATAAATCTAGAATGCCATATGTGAGCTATAGTCAAGAACATATATAATGTTAACAAATATCTGACAAGGCTTACAGCAAATAATTTCTTGGATGATTTGGCATCATAAAAACCTGTCATTTATTATAGCTGAGCCGTGACAAGACATAAACTTGGTTAATTTTATATCAATACATCATATGAGAATCATGGCAAATTATAGTTCATTTTCAAATTTAGGAGCCACTGTCCAAAATAACCATTACTTTCACTCCTGTGAACCTTGGTCAAAAGCTTTAAAACTAGATTGCTTTTTCTGTAAGCAGATGTTTAATACCATTTAAGGGCATTGCTTTTTGGTAAAAAGGAAATAGAAATGTAGATTTGTCATAGCTCAATTAGTTTTTCAATCCAATTTCATCAAGATGTTAATATTTGGAAGAAATAACTCTCCAAACACAAAACCAAAATAAGTTTGCAATATGTAGTTAAGGTTTTGATTAATGGGCCTTTTGCATTGCAGAATAGTTAGAATTGGAGTAGCTGATTGATACAATTACACATTAATAGTTGTCACCACATCGTACATTAGGTTCTTATAAAGAGCTAAATATATTTCTAAATAAGATGAATTAAATTTAAATACATCACATTTGCCATTTTGTCAATCTTTATTATGTACTTCACTAACAGACTTCCTTGCTAAATTGAAAGATCAAAATTTTCCCAGCTATATTAACAGTGTAAATAAATTTGAGGAGAAACTGGTCTTCAAAGTGAGCCTAGCTGACCATCTAGTATGAGCAAGGAAATGATAGTGGGGATTGAATCTAGAATATTTTATGCAAATCATACAGCGTGGGACAAACATACCATCACACAGATCTAGCTGAATGTTGCAAAAGTTAAGAAATCCCAGGCTTTCCCTTAAACAGACACTGGAAACTTCCTCAATTTTCCTGCAGGTTTGTCTCCCTAGGGTTCTCTCTTTTTCGAATTGGACACACACACAGACACACTCACACAACATTTATTTCCTTGAGCATAATCATTTTACTCCAGTAGAATTACAGTCTCACTTGTTTCTCTTAAGACAATGGTTCTTTATCTTTTTATGTCACATATGCCTTTGAGAATCTGATAAAAAATCGACTGAACCTTCCGTGGAAAAACATTGCTCTCTTCTCCTGAAAAAAATGCAAACAATTTACAGAGGTTCACAGATTCCTGGAAGCTCTCCCAGGGTTCTGAGGTAAAATTCCTTATGCAGATGGTATCCCCTTAAGTTTTCCAGAAAAATCAAAGAGCTTATGCAGTAAGTCTCCATGACTACAGGTGCAGGTCAGTACTGACTCATTTTTGTCTCAAGATTTTTCTTCTTTACTGAGATTTTAATTCAGATAACTCACTGATGAGAACATGGGTCAAATTAGTCATTCTCAAGTTATCCACCGTGCAGTAAAAAGCTTATATATATATATATATACACATATACATATATAGCATTTATAAAGATCATATACTCACATGAGTATATGTGTATATAAGTCCAACAGTCATAATTAACAACTTTCCCATGACAGTCCATATTTTTTATAAATCACAATTGAAAATCATTGTTTCTATTCTCATATTAAACATAAGCTTGCAGAGAGTTTATATTTTAAACTTCTCAGAGAAAACACCTTTTTTTCTCTGAGAATTAGAAACATATAGTGTATATACACATATACAGTTATATATTAATGTGATTCATCTGAAATGTTTCAGTATACAAAGATGTTCAACTGTAGTTCACTAATATCTTTGTATAAAGAAGGTTTAGACTAAGCAATTATTATTTAAATGAACATCAATTAAAATATTCAATTTTAAAAGTTTATTACTGGATGTTTTAAAGACTGCACAGTCACTAGACGTCTCCTTTGCAAGAACATAGAGAGGCCCGCATTAACAAAAAATATGAAATAAATGCGGGAAATGTAGTAGTCAGCATGGGCAGAACTCCAGTGTATTTTAGAGACAAAAATATTCATATTCATTTCACATGCTCTGTTAATAAAAGTTTTATTTTTTCCTCTCCTGAATAAAGAAGAAGCAACTGAAGAAGAAAATAACAAACACCAGAGTTCTCAATCATGTCTGGGCCCATAGCAAACAGAATCACAAAGGAAATGTACTTGTGGGAATTGTGAGGCTATTAATAAAAGATCCAATGCTACCAGGACTCAAAATACATTTTTCTCTCTCCAAAAGAGCAAAGATATCACAGAGAAGGCTTTAATTCTGTATATCTGAATAGCTCTGAGCAGTAAAGAACCATTAGTTAATGACTGCAGTACAGGAGAATGAGGATAAGTAGACAGAAGAAAGGGACACCTGCTGGGAAGAGACAAACATCATTTTTGAAGATACTGTGTTCATTATATATCATCCACTGATTCCCTTTCCATTTGCTCCTTCTAGTAGAAATATGCTTCAGAAGAGGGAGATGATAATGATAACCAATTTTATGAATAATATTTTCTTCAAGGAACAGACAACTTAAAAAATTGCTCAAGATGTTAATGTACAGTGAATGGCTATTAGTATTTACTCATTAATTGTTGTTATGAAATTCAAGGACATAGGAATGGTGGGTTAAGCAAATGTCCTGGCCATTGCAAGATCTCTAGATATTTTTAGTTCAAACTTGAAGAAATGCAGGGGATTTTTCCTTTCATGCTTCCATCATCCCTTCAGTTGTGGGCCTTTGAAGGAGGAGTTGTACATACAAGAATGAGTTAGAATGGATTTGAGTAGAGTCCCGAATAAGTGTCATAACAGCTTATGGATTGATGGATGACATTCTAGTTGGCATAGAATGATGGTCTTCACCAGATGGTAAAGAGAAAGTTAACTGGGCACTGGCTTTCACATCACTTCCTGCTGTGAGAGATGCTTGATCCTGTGAAACCTAAAAGTCTCTTAAGATTTCCCTTTATTTTCTATGTGGCACTTTCACACTTTCCCCTTTTGTAGCTCCTGGTATCTTTCATATTGTTTGAATATGAGAAAAGTTGCCTTATATGCAAGTTGTGTATATAATATGCATGTGATAAATATGCATTCATTTTTTTTCTATTTGACCTCCTAGACAAGTGGTATTTGAACTTCATGATCAAATATCTTCTTTTAATTAATAAGGGAGAGAACTGATTTATATTTCAAAATAGTACGTTACCATGCATTATTTATTTATTAAACAATTTATCGGGCTTTTACTATGCATCAGGCACAGCACTTAACACTAGAGACATCAAAGTGGATGATGCATAGACCTTCTCCTGAAGAACCTCATGGCTCTGAGGGAGAGATACAAATGCAATGTATCAAATGCATCGAATTAATTTGGACGCTATTTGTGTAAGTGAACAACATTCATTGAGAGCCATAAGAAGGAACTGATGAGAAAAGACTTTGTAGACTAGGTAGCCTATGAGATAATTCTTCAAAGATGATTGTGTGTCTGCACCTTATAGATGATGTACAAAAGAGCATTCTAGGTTGAGAAATCAGAGTTTGAGTATGGTTTTCATTGAGGCTGCTCTCATATATTCCAGATTCCTCCTTAGAGACCCATGGCAGAGGTTAACTTCCTTACTTCAGTTGATAATAAAAGTGGCAGTTACCTTTTTTGGGTAATTCCTCATGAAATGAAGTGACTGGTGTGAATTCCAGGTGGAAATCTTAAGAGCTAGGTTTTAATTTTCCATGTTGTTTTTACCTCTGCCATGATGACCAGAAATTCTCTAGATAAGGTTTCAGAGTGAAGGTGCAAGAAGCAGACTTCCTAACTAACCTGCCATTGACATATTGCATAAGTAGAAAATAAACTTTGTTTTTATGAGACACTAAGATTTCGAGGTTGGTTGTTACTACTGTGTACTCTAGCTACAATGAGCCAAATTTTGGAGAACAGAAGTGGTAGTGTATATCTGGAGGGATAGGCAGGAGATAGATCATCAATGAGTGTTATTACATGTCCTACTAAGGAATTTGAATTTTGTCCAACGGAAAATAGCAATCAGTGAAAGTGCTTTAAGGAAAGGGATAATGTTCAGATTTGCATTTTTGGAAAGGTCAACTCTGATGATAATGAAAAATAGATTCAATTGACCAAGACTAGCTGCAGGGATCTGTTAAGGAGGCTGTTTCGAAAGTTCAAGCAAAATATGATAAGCATCTGAAGTAAGGCAATCACAGAAGAATTTGAGAGGAAAAATTTTGAGAAATCTTTAGGAGGTAAAATAGGAAACTCTTCTCAACTTGTGGCACAGAACAGATAAAGTCTGTGGATATTATCACAACATCCAGGTAGAAATATCCAGGTAGTGAGAGTTGGGTACTTTGGAGAGAAGGCTAACCTAGAGATAAATATTTGAGAGTATTTGGATATCCATGGAAGTTGTAACCATGGGCAGAGATTAGATTGTCTGGTGAGACCATATAAATAGGAAGAAAACAATAATATGACCCTAGATGTCAATAATATTTTTATGGTTTCAAAAGGGAGGGGAAATAGAAAAGAAGAATATGAAAAATAAATGGTCATAGAATTGGGATGAAGACTAATAGAACTATGTTACAGGAGTCCATGGGAGTGGGACATTAAAGACACAAATAGGGCTTCCCTGGTGACGCAGTGGTTGAGAGTCCGCCTGCCAATGCAGGGGACATGGACTCATGCCCCGGTCTGGGAAGATCCCACATGCCGCGGAGCGGCTGGGCCCGTGAGCCATGGCCGCTGAGCCTGCGCATCCGGAGCCTGTGTTCCGCAACGGGAGAGGCCACAACAGTGAGACGCCCGCATACCGCAAAAAAAAAAAAAAAAAAAAAGACACAAATAGCTAGATCAAATAAGATGAAGATTAAGAGTCTATTAGGTGATTGCTGTTGGCTTTTACCATTGGACTTTCAGAAAAGTGGTGGTGGAAGCCTTGAGTGTTTTAAAGAGTGGTTGGCAGATGAAGAGATTACATTTCAGAGGAATTTTTTTTTAATGAAAACATATTTAGTTCACTAAAGAATAAACCAATCATGAGGGGAAAGTTGATTGTGCCAGATAAAGAGATTGTAACTGATAGTGTAGTCTGGAATTAGATGAGACTGTAAGGGATGGTATCAAGAACACAGGTGGAAGGTTTTACTTTAGAAACAAAGGTCTCTTCCTTTGAAAATAAAGAATACGTGGAGGTAGTCAGAAGCTATAGATAAGTTGTTGTTGTAGATGTAGGATATTGAGGTTGTTCATACTGTATAGACTCAGTTTTCTCAGTAAATTCGAAGGCAGCCTTAATTTATTGAGAGAGAGATGGTAGAGGATTTTATGGCTGAAGTGAAACATAAAAATTAGGAATAGATATTGCAGAGATTCAAAGAAACTGACCAGGAACATGTTTGAGAATTCCTGAGTGATGCTGAAATCTCAAATGAAATAAGCTTACAAATGTCTGGTTACTTAAAAACATAATTTTGCTATTTTCTTCTGCAGCCTCCTGTAACCTTAGTATATTAATTGAAGAAGTGATTGTTTAGATTAATCCAATGTTTGGGGCTTGTTGTAAAAACAAGGGCTAAGGGCATTGAGGGTGCTGGCAAAGGAGGGATTGTCATGATGCATCATGAAGGTTGTATAGCATATGGAAGAAAGTGAAGCAATGGAGGAATGATTCACTGGGAAATAAATTATGGGGTAAAAGTATTTCCAGATTCTCAACTTCTATATGCACTCCTTTTCTAAAATAGATCTGCCTGAGAAAGTAACTAATAACTGGTTCTTTCTTCCTAAGCTCTTCTTTCACTAAAGTTCTATGCTATAAAAAAAGGAGTACCCTCATCCATTCAAATATTATTAAGGTGCTTTCCCCACAGTATAAATAATCTAGGCAACACAGAAAGGGGTAGTTTTAAAGGAAAGATCATCTAACATCCAAAGTAAATTTAGGGGGAGAAATACTGAAGGGAACTATGCTTTGATTCAGCTAAGGCAATGGTTCTCACTTGTGGGTGATTTTTGCCCCCCAGAAGATAAATGGAAATGTCAGGGGACATTCTGGGTTGTCACAACTGGGAGGAAGGGTGCTACTGGCATTTAGTGGATAGAGGGTAGGCACGCTGGTAGACAATCCAACAATACAAAGGAGAGCCTCCCCACAACTAAGAATTATTTGGCTGAAAATGTCAGTAGTGCTGAGGGTGAGAAACAATGATCCAGGGCACAAACTCAAGGAAAGAACTATAATTCAGAAATTAGAAGACTGTCACATGAACATGTATGAATACATTTATTTAAATTTAAAAATATTTCAGACTTTTTCTGACAAAGTAATTCTGAATTAGCTGATTGATTTGACACTAAGAACTATATTTGTCAATTAATTTGTATGACAAACATGTATAAAGTGAAGGAGTTTTAACTGCAACTCCAAGTTTTTACAAGAAAATATACTTCAATCACATATATAATATAAAATTTATTGGAAAACTTTTTTAGTATCTATTTAAACTTATGATACAACAATCTTGAGGTGTCAACTTTAATATGCCACAAGGCAGATAGTTTTTTTCAAAAAAATTTTTAGGAATTATGAAGCCAAAATTTTGAAGATCACCAATTTAGACAATCTGAGGCAGATCAGTCAATCTGAGGAATTCCACAACTGTCTTCTGATAATATAACCCCAAAATAAAACCCATAAAAATTGATTCAAACCTTATACTTCTTATTATGAAATACATTTTTAAGTTCTCCCAACCTAGTGCTTAGTTTGCAAATATGCATTAATCTACACTATTTTAATTTCCCTAGTGCTCACCTTCCTATCTTTACCTTTACAACTAAACTTCTTAAAAGAAAGTTATACTTACTTTATCTTGCCTCCTTTTTTTACCTTCAATTCACTCCTTAAGCCATTAGAAACCATCCTTTTATTTTTTAAATAAATTTCTTCATTAAAGTTTAAATTTTATACAGAAAAGCATACAAATTCTGAGTAAAAGTTTGATGAATTACATATCCACATAACTACCATTATGTCTTTCCCATCCTCTACCGTAAAATTAGCTACTTTTTTGAGTTCTGTGACAGGAGACTAATTTTGTCTGCTGTTAAACTTTATATAGATGGAAGCCTACAGTGTGAATTATTTTGTGTCTGGATTCCTTTTCTCATATTATAATTTTGAGATCGATCTATGTTTTTTTTTCCAGTGATAGTAGTTTATTTATATTATTCTATTCTGTGCATATGCTGCAATGTATTTATTCTATAGTAATCTATTTATCTACTCATTTGGGTTGTTTCCAGTTTTAGGCTAATATGAATACTGCTGCAAAAAATATTTATGTACCTGTCTTTTGGTTAACAGGTGGGTACATTTCTGTTTGAGTATATATCTAGGAATGAAATTACTAGGAGTGATATACATATGTTAAGCTTTAATAGCTACTGTAAAACAGTTTTGTACAATGGTTATACAAATTGTGCATCCCATCACAAGTAAATATACCTGGGTGAGGGAATATAGTATTATTTTATTATGGTTTTAAATTAAATTTCCATGATTTCTAATTAGATTGAGGTCCTTTTAATATGTTTTTATAAGGCATTAAGATATTCTTTTTAAAAAAGTAGTTGTTTATGTCATTTGTTCATTTTTCTAGTAGGCTGTCTAATTTTCTCAAGTCATCTGTAGGAGTTTTTTTTTTATATGTTCTGGATATGAGTCTTTCATTGGTCACATTTGTAGCAAATTAATCTTTCCCACTTAAAGAGTTTTTCTTCTTAAATGTGTCTTTGATGAACAGTCTTCAATTTGATGAAGTCCAACATATACTTCATGGTTTGAGTTTTATCATTCCTGTTAAAATATTTGCCTACCGCAGAGTCATGAAAATATTCTCCTTAGTTATCTGGAAACTTATTTTTTACCTTATACGGTTACATCTAAAATCGATCTGGAATTGATTTTTGTGAATCATGTGAAGTACGGTCAATGTTCCGTTTTTCCCATATGGTATCCTATTGATCTATTTATTGAAAAGAACATTGTTTCAGCACTGATGTCTCATGTCACTTTTGTCCCAATCAAGTGCTCATATGGGACTGGATCTATCTCTGTACTTTTATAATGGTCCATTGCTCTATTTTTCTATCCCTGTGCCAGTACCACACTTTTAATTACTGAAACTGTACAATGAATCTTGATATTTGATAGTGTAAATTCTCCAAATATGTTTCTATTTTCAAGATTATTTTAGCTAGCTTGGCTCTTTTTCTTTCCACATATATTATTGATTCAACTTGAAAATTTCTAAAAATAAGCCACCTTCTGGGATTTCTTTTGGAACGGCGTTGAATCTATAGATCAATTTGAGGATAATGTACAGCTTTATAATACTGAGCTTCTCATCTCATAAACAATATACATCCCTTTTATTTGGATCTTTATTTTTTTCAGTATTTTATAGTTTACTTTGATCTTGTTTGTAAGGTGAGTTTACCTAGGATATTGTCAACTTTATCTTAATTTTCACATTTATCATCTAAAATTAGTTATAATATTTCTGAAGTACAAACTGAGATCTCATTTTTATTTCAATATTAACAATTGGTGCTTTCTTTCTTTTTCCTTAATTGGTTTTGCCAAGGATTTCCCAATATTATTATATTTCAAAGACCCAACTTTGGCTTTCTTGAGACTCATGCTCCATTTACTCCTCAGGGAGAAACTGGGAGTTGGGTGTTCCCTCTCAATTGTAGGGTGCTGTGCTGGGTGTGAGGGTTATGGCTAGACTGTTTCTCAGTCTTTCCTACTCCTTTCCTGGTGGGTATTTTATCACTTGTTCACTGTGTAGGAGTCACTCAACTAGTTTATGGTATTAATTCAGAGGGAATTGATCTATGTGTAGCTGTATATTTGGTGTGTCTGTGGGAGAAGGGTAAGTCAGAAGCCTCCTATCCCACCATCTTGGTAATGTCCTCATAGAGCACTTTCACTGTCCTAAAAATTCTCTGTGCTCTGCCAATTCATCTCCCCCCTCCAGGCCCTGGCAACCACTGATCATTTTCACTATCTCCACAGTTTTGCCTTTTCTAGAATGTCATATAGTTGGATCAGTGTATGTAGCTTTTTCAGATTATCTTTTATCTCAGTAATATGCATTTAATGTTCCTTCATGTCTTTTCATGGCTTGATAAGTCATTTGTTTTTTATCTCTGAAAAATATTTTATTGCCTGGATGTGCCATAGTTTATTTATTAATTTACATACTGAAGGACTTTTTGTTTGCCTCCATATTTTAGAAATTAAGAACAAAGCTGCTATAAACATCCATGTGTAGATTTTTTTTGTGGACATAGTTTTCAACTCTTTGGGGTAAATACCAAGGAGCCCAATTGCTGGACTGTATGTTAAGAGTATGTTTAACTTTATAAGAAACCTCCATACTGTCTTCCAAAGTGGCTATATCATTTTGCATTCCCATAAGCAATTACCAAGTTAATTTTTTTATAATTCCAGTTTGCTGCTAAGTATTGCATTCTGTAGTCTAATTTCCTTTTTTTTCCTTAGTCCATTCATTCATTTAGTCAACAAATACTCAACATCTACATACTAAGCACTATGGTTTACACTGCAGATACAATTTTGAACTAGACAGAAATGGTCCCTAATCCCCTAGAGTACAAACCATATTGACTGAACAGAGTATGTGATATTTTTTTGGACACTGGCAAGTAAAAATGTTTTGAAACAAAGCTATTATTTAATAGTCATTTTTCCTAATGATTATCTAATTTATAAATATAACTCAGAAAATCTAATATTAATATATCTACCTCAGTGTCTTTCTCCTTTTTATTATTTTTAAATCTTTAAAAAGTTTATACAATTTTTAAAGGTTACTTTCCATTTACAGTTATTATAAAATATTGGCTATATTCCCCTTTTTGTACAATATTTGAGCCTATCTTACACACAATAATTTGTACCTCCCAGTCCCCCACACTTATTTGGCCCCTCTCCCTTTCCCAACTGGTAACCACTAGTTTGGTCTCTATATCTGTGAGTCTGTTTCTTTTTTGTTAATTCACTGGTTTGTTGTATTTTTTAGATTCCACATATAAGTGATATCATATGGTATTTGTCTTTCTCTGTCTGACTTATTTCACTTAGCATAATGCCCTCCAGGTTCACTCATGTTGCTGCAAATGGCAATTTTTTTTTCTCTTTTATGGCTGTGTAGTAGTCCATTGTGTGTGTGTGTGTGTATATATACACACATATTCTTTATCTGTTCATTTGTTGACATACACTTAAGTTGTTTAAATATTTTGGCAATTGTAAATAAATGCTGCTATGAACATTGGGGAGCATGAATCTTTTTGAAATAGTGAATAGTGTTTTTGTTTTCTTTGAATATATGCCCAGGTGTGGAATTGCTGGGTCATATGCTAGGTCTATTTTTAATTTTTTGAGAACCCTCCATAGTGTTTTCCTCAGTGGCTGCACCAATTTAGATTCCTACCAACAGTATACAAGTTTACTGTGTTCTTGGATTGGAGGAATCAATATTGTTAAAATGACCATACTACCTAGAGTAAAGTACAGATTCAATGCAATCCTTATCAAAATACTAATGGCATTTTTCACAGAACTAGATTTGTATAGAAACACAAAAGTCCCCAAATAACCAAAACACCCTTGAGAAAGAACAGAGTTGGAGGAATCACGTTCCTTGACTTCAGACTGTACTGCAAAACTAGAGTAATCAAAGCAGTATGGCACTGGCACAAAAATAGACGCATAGGTCAATAGAACAGGATAGAGAGCATAGAAATAAACACTTGCACTTATGGTCAATTGATCTATGACAAAGGGGGCAAGAATATACAATGGAGAAAAGACAGTCTCTTTAATAAGTGGTGCTGGGATAGCTACATGAGAAAGAATGAAATTAGAACATTCTCTAACACCATATACAAAAACAAACTCATACAATCTAAATGTAAGATTGGATACTATAAAACTCCTTCAGGAAAACATAGGCAGAACATTATTTTCACATAAATCACAGCAACGTTATTTTGGATCCATTTCCTAAAGTAAAGAAAATAAAAGCAAAAATAAACAAATGGAACCTAACTAAACGTAAAAGTTTTGCACAGCAAAGGAAATCATCAACAAAAAGAAAAGACAACCTACTGAAGGAAAGAAAATCTTCGCAAATAATATGACCAGTAAGTTATATACATATATAGGTATATATAAACATATATATAAACATATGTAACAACTCATACAACTCCACATCAACCCAGTTAAAAACTGGGAAGGAGAACTGAATAGATATATTTCCACAGAGGGAATGCAGTTGGCCAACAGGCATATGAAAAGATTCTCATCATCATTAATCCTCAGGGAAATGCAAATCAAAACAACAGTGAGGGGAGTACTTCCCAGAACTTCTGCTGCCAGTGTCCTTGTCCTCACTGTTAGCCACAGCCACACCCTAAATCTGCAGGAGACCCTCCAGCACTAGAGAGGCTGGGACCCTGAACATTCAGAGACAAGTATGGTGCCCCTAATTGTCCTATGCCATGTGGTTGAAAGGTTCTTGGTGCTGCAGCCAGGAGTCAGTGTTGTGCCTCTGAGGTAGGAGAGCCAATTTCAGGACACTGGTCCACAAGAGACCTCCCAGCTCCACATAATATCAAATGCCAAAAATCTGCCAGAGACCTCCATCTCAACACCAGCAGCCAGCTTCACTCAGCGACCAGAAATCTACAGTGCTGGACACCCTATGCCAATCAACTAGCAAGGCAGGAACACAACCCCACCTATTAGAAGAGAGGCTGCCTAAAATCATAATAAGTCCATAGACACCCCAAAACACAGCAACAGACGTGGACTTGCCCACCAGAAAGACAAGATCCAGCCTCATCCACCAGAACACAGGCACTAGTCCCCTCCACCAGGAAGCCTACACAACCAACTGAACTAACCTTAGCCACTGGGGACAGACACCAAAAACAACGGGAGATACGAACCTGCAGCCTTCCAAAAGGAGACCTCAAACACAGTAAGATAAGCAAAATGAGAAGACAGAAAAACACACAGCAGTTGAAGGAGCAAGATAAAAGCCCACAGGTCCTAACAAATGAAGAGGAAATAGGCAGTCTACCTGAAAAAGATTTCAGAATAATGATAGTAAAGATGATCCAAAATGTTGGAAAGAGAATAGACAAAATGAAAGAAACATTTAACAAGGACCTAGAAGAACTAAAGATGACACCAGCAATGATGAACAACAAAATAAACGAAATGAAAAAGACTCTAGATGGGATCAATAGCAGAATAACTGAGGCAGAAGAACGGATAAGTGACCTGGAAGATAAAATAGTGGAAATAAATAATGCAGAGCAGAATAAAGAAAAAAGAATGAAAAGAACTGAGGACAGTCTCAAAGACCTCTGGGACAACGTTAAATGCACCAACATTTGAATTATAGGGGTTCCAGAAGAGGAAGAGAAAAAGAAAGGGACTGAGAAAATATTTGAAGAGATTATAGTTGAAAACCTCCCTAAGATTGGAAAGGAAATAGTTAATCAAGTCCAGGAAGCACAGAGAGTCCCATACAGGATAAATGCAAGGAGAATTATGCCAAGACACATATTAAACAAACTGACAAAAATTAAATACAAAGAAAACATACTAAAAGCAGCAAGGGAAAAGCAACAAATAACACACAAGGGAATCCCCATAAGGTTAACAGCTGATCTCTCAGCAGAAACTCTGCAAGCCAGAAGGGACTGGCAGGCCATACTGAAAGTGATGAAGGAGAAAAAACTGCAACCAAGATTACTCTACACAGCAAGGATAACATTCAGATTTGAGGGGGAAATTAAAATTTTTACAGACAAGCAAAAGCTGAGAGAGTTCAGCACCACCAAACCAGCTTTACAACAAATAACAAAGGAACTTCTCTAGGCAAGAAAAACAAGAGAAGGAAAAGACCTTCAATAACGAACCCAAAACAATTAAGAAAATGTGAATAGGAACATACATATCGATAATTACCTAAAATGTAAATGGACTAAATGCTTCCACCAAAAGACACAGATTGGCTGAATGGATACAAAAACAAGACCAATATATATGCTGTATACAAGAGACCCACTTCAGACCTAGACACACATACAGACTGAAAGTAAGAGGATGGAAAAAGATATTCCATGCAAATGGCAACCAAAAGAAAGCTGGAGTAGCAATTCTCATATCAGACCAAATAGACTTTCAAATAAGGACTATTAGAAGAGACAAAGAAGGACACTACATATTGATCAAGGGATCAATCCAAGAAGAAGATATAACAATTGTAAATATTTATGCACCCAACATAAGAGCACCTCAATACATAAGGCAAATAGTAACAGCCATAAAAGGGAAAATCGACAGTAACACATTCAGAATAGGAGACTTTAACATCCCACTTTCACCAAAGGACAGATCATCCAAAATGAAAATAAATAAGGAAACACAAGCTTTAAATGATTCATTAAACAAGATAGACTTAATTAATATTTATAGGACATTCCATCCAAAAACAACAGAATACATATTTTTCTCAAGTGCTGATGGAACATTCTCCAGGATAGATCATATCTTGGATCACAAATCAAGCCTTGGTAAATTTAAGAAATTGAAATTGTATCAAGTATATTTTCCAGCCACAGTGCTATGAGACTAAATACCAATTATAGGAAAAGATCTGTAAAAAATACAAACACATGGAGGCTAAACAATACATTACTTAAAAATGAAGTGACCACTGAAAAAATCAAAGAGGAAATCAAAAAATACCTAGAAACAAATGACAATGGAGACACGATGACCCGAAACCTATGGGAAGTAGCAAAAGCAGTCTGAGAGGGAAGTTTATAGCAATACAATCCTATCTTAAGAAAGAGGAAACATCTCAAATAAACAAACTAACCTTGCAACTAAAGCAATTAGAGAAAGAAGAACAAAATAACCCCACAGTTAACAGAAGGAAAGAAATCATAAAAATCAGATCAGAAATAAATGAAAAAGAAATGAAGGAAACGATAGCAAAGATCAATAAAACTAAAACCTGGTTCTTTGAGAAGATAAACAAAATTGATAAACCGTTAGCCAGACTCATCAAGCAAAAAAGAGAGAACACTCAAATCAATAGAATTAGAAATGAAAAAGGAGAAGTAACAACTGACACTGCAGAAATAAAAAAGATCATGAGACATTACTACAAGCAACTCTATTCCAATAAAATGGACAACCTGGAAGAAATGGGCAAATTCTTAAAAATGCACAACCTGCCAAGACTGAATCAGGAAGAAATAGAAAATATGAACAGACCAATCACAAGCACTGAAATTGAAACTGCGATTAAAAATCTTCCAACAAACAAAAGCCCAGGACCAGATGGGTTTACAGGCAAATTCTACTAAATATTTAGAGAAGAGCTAACACCTATCCTTCTCAAACTCTTCCAAAATATAGCAGAGGGCGGAAAACACCGAAACTTATTCTACGAGGCCATCATCACCTTGATACCAAAACCAGACAGGGATGTAAAAAAGAAAGAAAAGTACAAACCAATATCACTGATTAACAGAGATGCAAAAATCCTCAACAAAATACTAGCAAACAGAATCCAAGAGCACATTAAAAGGATTATACAGCATGATCAACAGGGGTTTATTCCAGGAATGCAAGGATTCTTCAATATACGCAAATCAATCAACGTGATACACAATATTAACAAATTGAAGGAGAAAAACCAAATGATCATCTCAATAGATGCAGAAAAAGATTTTGACAATATTCAACATCGATTTATGATAAAAACCCTGCAGAAAGTAGGCATAAGGGGAGCTTTCCTCAACATAATGAAGGCCATATATGACAAACCTACAGCCAACATCATCCTCAATTGTGAAAAACTGAAAGCATTTCCACTAAGATTAGGAACAAGACAAGGTTGCCCACTCTCACCACTCTTATTCAACATAGTTTTGGAAGTTTTAGCAACAGCAATCAGAGATGAAAAGGTAATAAAAGGAATCCAAATCAGAAAAGAAGAGGTAAAGCTGTCCCTGTTTGCAGATGACATGATATTGTACATAGAGAATCCTAAATATGCTACCAGAAAACTACTAGAGCAAATCAATGAATGTGGTAAAGTAGTAGGATACAAAATTAATGCACAGAAATCTCTGGAATTCCTATACACTAATGATGAAAAATCTCAATATGAATTCAAGAAAACACTCCTATTTACCATGGCAACCAAAAGAATTTAATATCTAGGAATAAACCTACCTAAGGAGACAAAAGACGTGTATACAGAAAATTATAAGACACTGATGCAAGAAATTAAAGATGATACAAATAGATGGAGAGATATACCATGTTCTTTGATTGGAAGAATCAACATCGGGAAAATGACTTTACTACCCAAAGCAATCTACAGATTCAATGCAATCCCTATCAAACTACCACTGGCATTTTTGACAGAAGTAGAACCAAAAATTCACAATTTGCATGGAAAAACAAAAGACCCTGAATAGACAAAGAAATCTTGAGAACGAAAAATGGAGCTGGGGGAATCAGGCTCCCTGCCTTCAGACTATACTACAAAGCTACAGTAATCAAGACAGTAGGTTATTGGCACAAAATCAGAAAGGTAGATCAATGAAATAAGATAGAAAGCCCAGAGATAAACCCATGCACATATGGTCACCTTATCTTTGATAAAGGATGCAGGAAAGTACAGTGGAGAAAGGACAAGCTCTTCAACAAGTGGTGCTGGGAAAAGTGGACAGGTACATGTAAAAGCATGAGAATAGATCACTCCCTAACACCATACACAAAAATAAGCTCAAAATGAATTAAAGACGTAACTGTAAGGCCAGAAACTATCAAACTCTTAGAAGAAAACATAGGCAGAACACTCTATGACATAAATCACAGCAAGATCCTTTTTGAGCCACTTCCTAGAGAAATGGAAATAAAAAAATAAATAAACAAATGGGACCTAATGAAACTTAAAAGCTTTTGCACAGCAAAGGAAACCATAAACAAGACCAAAAGACAGGCCTCAGAATGGGAGAAAATATTTGCAAATGAAGCAACTGACAGGATTAATCTCCAAAATTTACAAGCAGCTCATGCAGCTCATCACAAAAAAACAAACAACCCAATCCAAAAATGCGCAGAGGACCTAAATAGACATTTCTCCAAAGAAGATATACAGACTGCCAACAAACACATGAAAGAATGCTCAACATCATTAATCATTAGAGAAATGCAAATCAAAAGTACAATGAGATATCATCTCACACCAGTCAGAATGGCCATCATGAAAAAATTTAGAAACAATATATGTTGGAGAGGGTGTGGAGAAAAGCAAACACTCTTGCACTGCTGGTGGGAATGTGAATTGGTACAGCCACTATGGAGAACAGTATGGAGGTTCCTTAGAAAACTACAAATAGAACTACCATATGACTCATCAATCCCACTACTGGGCATATTCCCTGAGAAAACCATAATTCAAAAAGAGTCATGTACCAAAATATTCATTGCACTTCTATTTACAATAGCCCAGAGATGGAAACAACCTAAGTGTCTATCAACAGATGAATGGATAAAGAAGATGTGGCACATATATTCAATGGAATATTACTCAGCCATAAAAAGAAATGAAAGTGAGCTATTTGTGGTGAGGTGGATAGACCTAGAGTCTGTCATACAGAGTGAAGTAAGTCAGAAAGAGAAAGACAAATACCGTATGCTAACACATATATATGGAATTTAAGAAAATAAATGTCATGAAGAATGTAGGGGTAAGACAGGAATAAACACACAAACCTACCAGAGAATGGACTTGAGGATATGGGGAGCAGGAAGTGTAAGCTGTGACAAAGCGAGAGAGAGGCATGGACATGTATACACTACCAAACATAAGGTAGATAGCTAGTGGGAAGTGGCTGCATAGCACAGGGAGATCAGCTAGGTGTTTTGTGACTGCCTGGAGGGGTGGGATAGGGAGGGTGGGAGGGAGGGAGATGCAAGAGGGAAGAGATATGGGAACATATGTTTATGTATAGCGGATTCACTTTGTTATGAAGCAGAAACTAACACACCATTGTAAAGCAATTATTCTCCATTAAAGATAAAAAAAACAACAGTGAGATATTACCTCACACCTGTTAGAAAGGCTATCATCAAAAAGAACACAAGTAACAAATGTTGGTGAGTTTGTGGAGCTAAAGGAACCCTTAACCTCAGTTAGTTAGATTTAATAGGAGGAATTTCAAAATTTGGAGCAAGGCATTCCTTAGTTTACATCCTATCTTTGCTGTGTCATAGTTTTAATATATGGGAAGATTAATTAAACAAGGGAAACCTGTTTCCTGATGTATGAACCCTTATTTAATTTAATTTCTTAAACACATTAATCAAAGTAATTTTAGAGCTGATGTCTGATAACTCCGAAATCTTAATTTCCTATTGTTATTTCTACTCTTTTTTACTTGTTTTTTTAGACTTTTGGCCTAATCTTTAATTATGCCAGTCAAATTTTGATTGATATGAGACATTGTGCATAAAATATTGAGGAGATAATTTGATTTTCTAATGTTATATTCCTCCAAAGATGATATGCTTTTGCTATTGGCAAGAACTTACAGTGTGGACATATCACCTAATCCAAATATCCATTGAATTGTTTGGAAATCTTTATAAGATTTAGCTCATTTCTGGTTCACTATTACTCTTAGGGAATTTCCTCTCAAAAGATTCAGTGAGAACTCTGGAATGTTTACAAGGATCCTTCTTCCCTGTTAGTCCCTGTACACACATTTTTTGGTTTTGTTTTGTTTTCCAAGTTCTATTGGCCTGCCATAAGCTCTGCTCAGCTTCTTCACTCCTTGGTGCTCTCTTTCTTCAAGTCCATCAAGCCCATTTCTCTCTGCTTCTCTTCTCTCTGGGAGATTCATTCCTAACTAAATCTTTGCTGTAATAGAGCCTAGGATGCTTTCAATCTAAATCTTTAAAACATATTTTATTCATATTTTCCAGTTGCTATTGGTGGGGAGATAGGTCTGCAACAAGCTGGTCCACCATTACTGGAGATGGAATTCACCAATGTCTCTCTGATCCATTCTTTTCAAAATTCTTCATTGCCTTGACCTTTGTTTCTCTTATTTTTTTCTCTTTCTCTTCTATTTCCTTAACTAGTCACATTTTGTTTTTATTATTAAGCTTATACTTAATTTTTTTCCAAGTTTCCTTCAGTTCTCCTCTCTTTTCATTTCATGAGCTCTTTCTGGAGTATCTCATCCACTCTTATGATTTGAACTTTCATTTATAAACTGATGGCTCTCAAATGTATGTTTCTAGTTCATAACTCTCTGATCTTTAAAACATGAGGCCCAACTATGTAGAAAGATTTCCAGCTCCAACCAACACCTGTAGAGGCATCTCAAACCAAATGCATCATCTATCTCTCAAACATTCTCTCTGATGTACCTTCCTTAGCAAGGAATCTGTTGTAAGTTCCAAAAATGTGGTTATGATTCTATATCCCTCCCTGTCTATATGTCTCTTTTCAACTTGAGTTTGTAGCTCCTCTCATCAAGAGATGACATCTATTTCTCCACTGCTTGAAAAATACATTTGCTTTTTGATTTGCTTTGTGCAATAGAATGTGGCAAAAGGGGACATTGTGTTGGTTCTTCTGTATGTGTGTGTGTGTGTTTGTGTGTGTGTGTGTTAAGAACATATAACATGAGATCTACCCTCTTAACAAATCTTTAACTACACAATACAGTATTGTTCACTATACTGTATACATGTTGTACAATAGATCTCTAGAACTTATTCATCTTGCATAACTGAAACTTTATACTGTTTCAACAGTAACTCCATGTATTCCCCTCCCCCCCAGCCCCTATCAACCTCTACTCTGCTCTCTCTTTCTATGAGTTTAACTATTTTAGATACTCATATAACTGAAATCATGCAGTATTTTTCTTTCTCTGGCTGTCATCTCACTTAGCCTAATGCCCTCAAGATCCATCAGTGTCATTATTGCAAATGGCAGAATGTCGTTTTTACTCATTGCTTAATAGTATTCCATCATATATATAAAAACAAATATCTTCCAGATCCATTCATCCATTGATGAACCCTTAGGTCGTTTTCATACCTTGGCTGTTGTGAATAATGCTACAATGAACAGAGGAGAGTGCATATATCTCTTTGAGATCCTGATTTCAATTTTTTTGGATATATACCCAGAAGTGGGATTGTGGGATCATATGGTAATTCTTAAGAGTAAGAAAAACAAGTAACCTAATTAAAAATGGGCAATGGACTTTAACAAACATTTCTACAATGAAGACACACAAATTGCCAACAGATATATGAAAAGATGCTCAACTTCACTAATCATCCAGGGTAATGCAAATCTAAACCACCACCTCACACATATTAAGATGGCTATTTAAAACAAAAATGTTAACAGGAGTTGGTGAGGATGTGGAGAATTTGGAACACTAGTACACCATTACTGGGAATGTAAAATGGTGCAGCCACCACAGAAAACAGTTGGGCAATTCCTCACAAAATTAAATATCATTCTGGTTCTGAGCTCAAGCTTAGGAAGTCATGC
This sequence comes from Orcinus orca, assembly GCF_937001465.1. Lineage (NCBI taxonomy): Eukaryota > Metazoa > Chordata > Mammalia > Artiodactyla > Delphinidae > Orcinus > Orcinus orca. The sequence goes on from NC_064580.1 coordinate 77,876,270, forward strand.
ACATGTTTGCATTCCCTCTCTTTGAACTCTGGTGAGGCACCATGAGTTCCACCAGTTTAGCATGTTGGATAATGAGAGACATGGGCCCAGTCGTGCCTGTTGCTGCAACTCATATTTCTAATTCCCAGAATCACATCCACATAGATGATTAGCAACTGGTCACAAACATATAAGCAAGCATAAATGAGACCTGAAAAGCCCTCCAGCTGAACCCAGTTCAAGTCACTAACATGCAAAATTATGATAAATGGTTATCATGTAAGCCAATAATTCTTCTTTGTTATGAGGTAAAAACTAACTGATGGAATGCCTAAACTTGAAACTTTTAGAGTACTATTTATTACTCCCAACAGGAACCTCCAATCAATTTCCAAATTTTGTTGGTTTCACTACTGAATCATATCTCATCTGTAAATTACTTTTCTATTCATACAATCCTTCACTCTAAACCACTTCCATCAAATGAATGCTATATTCTAGTGACAGCACACTTTTTATCATATCCCAAAATACATCACACAAGTATTAGATTTTTCATCTTTTGGTATTTGTACTTATTTTTGAAACTCTACTCATTTATTAGTCTATATTGTAGATACCACTTTCCTTACCATGTCCTACAATGCTCTTTATGAATTGACTTTTTCTCTATTTCTATCCTCATCTCTTTCTACTCTCAACTGTGCTCTCTATACTACAACCACGCTGACTTCTAATGGTTCTTAGGATATTCCCAGCAATTTCTCACTATAGAAACTTTATACTTGCTATTCCTTTTGTCTGAAATGATTTTCCCTTAGGTCAACAGGGCTGGATTCTTCTTGTTTTTCAGGTCTCAGATCAGAAGCTACCTCCTAAAGGAAGACTTTCCTGACTAATCTATCTCAAGTAGGCTAATGTGGAAAATTGTATTACTTGGTCTTAATTACTTACTTCTCTACTCTTGCTGTGATTTCCTGTTGGTAGAGTATACTTCCCCACTCTACTGCTTTTGGTCTTGACCATGTGATTTAATTTAGTCAAGGGAACACAGCACATACCATGACCAATCAGAAACTTTAAATGAATTTTCATGGTTTGGCTCTACTCTCTTTGAGCCTGTTACCTGTACATTAAAAAAACAAAAACAAACAAACAAAAAAACCCAGCATGCCCAGGTGTGATACTCATTCAAAGCAGGTTCTAGAATGATAACACATATAGAACTGAGCCTAGCTGAGCCCAGCAGGTTATCTGTAATTGCCACTTAATGTGACAAAAAATAAAGGTTATTATAAGCCACTGAGGTTTGGGGTTTTTTTTATTTCCATAGCAAAACTGACTATTACAACTCCTTATTTCATTATCATATATAAAAATACATGCTTTTCTTTATAGAATTTATCATAATTCCTAATATTTCCTAATTTCTTCTATTGACTTTTAAAAATATTTCCTCCCAAAACTGTAAGCTTTATAATGGTAAAATCCATGTATATCTGTCTACTGATCAGAGAGACCCTTCAATAATTATTTTTTGAACCAATGAATAGATCCTTTAAGGTTCATCTCAAATAAATGTGGCCTTTTTAGATTTCTTTTATGTTACTCTTTGTCTCCCTGATTCTTTCTCCCACCCTTAATCATTATCTGCTTTTAAAGAGCAGATTGGGCTTCCCTGGTGGCGCAGTGGTTGAGAGTCCGCCTGCCGATGCAGGTGACACGGGTTTGTGCCCCGGTCCGGGAAGATCCCACATGCTGCGGAGCGGCTGGGCCCGTGAGCCATGGCCGCTGACCCTGTGCATCCAGAGCCTGTGCTCTGCAATGGGAGAGGCCACAACAGTGAGAGGCCTGTGTACCGCAAAAACAAAAACAATAAAGAGCAGATTATTTATTTTAAAAACCACTATATCATTAGACACAAATTTTAAGGTTTATGAGACAGTCACAGTTTCATAAAATTTTATCATTCTCAGCAAAGCAGTTTATTATATGCAGAACTAAAATTGATTTATTCTGTTTAAAAGTATTTTGTAATTCAGAAAAAAAATGTTTGTATGATTACATGTCCAGATTTTTGGTTTAGTAGCTATGGCCATAAATAAATATTAATGCATTTTGATCATTCAAAATTTTGGCTTTCATTAAACACATAAACAGGCACTGACCATATAAATGATAAAATGGAGAGTAAATACATGAGCAAAGTCTGATTATTTGGACTTAGAAGTTACATGTTCAGATGTATGAGGTAACTCCTTGCCACTTAATACTATTAGTGCTATTGATTCTGGCCATATACCAATATAAATAAATTCCTACTCAATTAGAAGTACATTATCTTTGCAATCCATGAAGCAGAGTTCCAAAAATTTGAATATTCAGTGTGTATCTTAAATTGGATTTCTTTTTCCTCTTTACTATGATTTTCATAATTACAAGAAACTGCACATTTGTATAATTTTTAAAATGTCTTAAATGATATTTACTTTTTATACTTGGACTTGGTTGATTTTTATAAAAAAGCTAGTTCCCTTTTGTCAATCAATTTTTATAATATTTATGAGTTATGTTTCCACAGCTTTCAGTATTCCTCTACTTCAGTCTGTCCTGCATGCTATTTCTAGATTTATATTTTTTAGAAATCAGCTTCATTATATCATCTCCAATCATGCCCTTAAATAAAAACTCATGGGGCTTCCCTGGTGGTGCAGTGGTTGAGAGTCTGCTTGCCGATGCAAGGGACACGGATTCGTGCCCCGGTCCTGGAAGATCCCACATGCCGCGGAGCGGCTGGGCCCCCGTGAGCCATGGTCACTGAGCCTGCACGTCCGGAGCCTGTGCTCTGCAAGGGGAGAGGCCACAACAGTGAGAGGCCCGTGAATCGCAAAACAAACAAACAAACAAACTCAAGAGTTCCCCAGTATATAGAGGGAAATGTCCAAAATGCTTTGGCAAGTCAGCAAGGACTTCTCTAACCTGGTTTCACTTCAAGATTATTTTCTTCCCCCCCTTCTTAACGTCACTACTCTGAGTGCAAACATTTTCCACTGTGCGACTTTCCTGTCACTTTCCCCCACTTCAAATGTTATCCAGTGTTTTAAGGTTAACTTATTCACATCATAATATTCTTCCAGCATCCAGAACAACTTAATTCCCTCCTTGCTTTGTCCATCCGGGCTGCTATAACAAAATACCACAAACTGGATACCTTATAAACAGAAGAAATTTATTTTCCACAGTTCTCGGGGCTGGAAGTCAAGCATCAGGGTGCCAGCATGGTCAAGTGAGGGCCCTCTTCTGGGTCACTGAATTATTGTATTCTTACATGGTGGAAAAGAGAAGGGAACTCTCTTGGGAATCCTTTTTGTTTTAAATAGCTCTTTATTGGAGCATAATTTCTTCACAATACTGTGTTAGTTTCTGTTACACAGCAAAGCGAATCAGCCATATGCATACACATGTCCCCATATCCCCTCCCACTTGAGCCTCCCTCCCATCCACACTATCCCACCCCTCTAGGTCATTGTAAAGCACCAAGCCAATCTCCCTGTGCTATGCTGCTGCTTCCCACCAGCCAACTATTTTACATTTGGTAGTGTGTCGACCTCCTTAATTCTGCCCTGCAACTACGTTCATCATTACTCTTTTTTTTTTTTAGATTCCATATATATGCGTCAGCATATGGTATTTGTTTTTCTCTTTTGACTTATTTTACTTTGTATGACAGACTCTAGATCAATCCACCTCACTACAAATAACTCAATTTCATTCCTTTTTATGATTGAGTAATATTCCATTGTATACACGTGCCACATCTTCTTTATCCATTCATTTGTCATTGGACATTTAGGTTAATACCATGTCCTGGCTATTGTAAACAGTGCTGCAATGGGCATTGTGGTACATGTCTCTTTAAGAATTATGATTTTCTCAGGGTATATGCTCAGTAGTGGAAATGCTGGGTCATATGCTAGTTTTATTTTTAGATTTTTAAAGAACCTCCATACTGTTTTCCATAGTGGTTGTATCAATTTACATCCCACCAACAATGCAGAAGGGTTCCGGTTCCCTTTTCACCACACCCTTTCCAGCATTTATTGTTGCTAGATTTTTTGATAATGGCCATTCTGACCAGCCTGAGGTGATACCTCATTGTAGTTTTGATTTGTATTTCTCTAATACTTAGTGATGTTGAGCATCTTTTCATGTGCCTCTTGGCCATGTATTTGTCTTCTTTGGTGAAATGTGTATTTAGGTCTTCCACCCATTTTTTAACTGGATTGTATATTTTTTTGTTATTGAGCTCCATAAGCTGTATGTATATTTTGGAGATTAATCTTTGTCTGTTGTTTCATTTGCAAATGTTTTCTCCCATTCTGAGGGTTGTCTTTTCATCTTGTTTATGGTTTCCTTTGCTGTGCAAAAGCTTTGAAGTTTCATTAGGTCCCATTTGTTTATTTTTGTTTTTATTTCCATTTCTCTAGAAGGTGTGTCAAAAAGCATCTTGCTGTGATTTATGTCATAGAGTGCTCTGCCTATGTTTTCCTCTAAGAGTTTGATAGTTCTGCCAATAAAATGGACAACTTGGAAGAAATGGATAAACTCTCAGAAATGCACAAACTGCCAAGACTGAATCAGGAAGAAACAGAAATTATGAAAAGACCAATCACAAGCACTGAAATTGAGACTGGGATTAAAAATCTTCCAACAAACAGAAGCTCTGGACCAGATGGCTTCACAGGTGAATTCTATCAAGCATTTAGAGAAGCGCTAACACCTATCCTTCTCAAACTCTTCCATAATATAGCAGAGGGAGGAACACTCCCAAACTCATTCTATGAGGCCACCATCACCCTGATACCAACACCAGACAAAGATGTCACGAAGAAAGAAAACTACAGGCCAATATCACTGATGAACATAGATGCAAAATCCTCAACAAAATACTAGCAAACAGAATCCAACAGCACATTAAAAGGATCATACACCATGATCAAGTGGGGTTTATTCCAGGAATGCAAGGATTCTTCAATATATGCAAATCAATCAACATGATACATCATATTAACAAATTGAAGGAGAAAAACCATATGATCATCTGAATAGATGCAGAGAAAGCTTTTGACAAAATTCAACACTCATTTATGATAAAAACCCTGCAGAAAGTAGGGAACTTTCCTCAACATAATAAAGGCCATATATGACAAATCCATAGCCAACATCATCCTCAATGGTGAAAAACTGAAAGCATTTCCACTAAGATCAGGAACAAGACAAGGTTGCCCACTCTCACCACTCTTATTCAACATAGTTTTGGGAGTGACAAATTCAATAAAGATTTTTAAAATTTTCTACATCCTAATGAAACTTAAAAGCTTTTGCATAGCAAAGGAAACCATAAATGAGATGAAAAGACAACCCTCAGAATGAGAGAAAATATTTGCAAACAAAGCAACTGACAAAGGATTAATCTCCAAAATATACAAGCAACACATGCAGCTCAATATCAAAAAAAAACAAACAACGCAATCGAAAAATAGGCAGAAGACCTAAATAGACATTTCTCCAAAGAAGATATACGGATTGCCAACAAATGAATGAAAGGATGCTCAACATCACTAATCATTAGAGAAATGCAAATCAAAAACACAATGAGGTATCACCTCACACCAGTCAGAATGGTTATCATCAAAAAATCTACAAACAATAAATGCTGGAGAGGGTGTGGAGAAAAGGGAACCCTCTTGTACTGTTGGGAATACAAATTAATACCGTCACTTGTAAAATTTTTTGTTCTAATTCTGTGAAGAATAACATTGGTCGCTTGGTAGGGATTGCACTGAATCTGTAGATTGCTTTGGGTAGTATAGTTATTTTCACAATATTGATTTTTCCAATTGAAGAAAATGGCATATTTCTACACCTGTTTATGTCATCTTTGATTTCTTTCATCAGCGTTTCATAATTTTCTGAGTACAAGTCTTTTGCCTCCTTAGGCAGGTTTATTCCTAGATCTTTTACTCTTTTTGTTGCAATGGTAAATGGGAGTGTTTCCTTAATTTCTCCTTCTAGTTTTTCGTTGGTGGTGTATTGGAATGCCAGAGATTTCTGTGCATTAATTTTGTATCCTGCAACCTTACTAAATTCATTGATTAGTTCTAGTAGTTTTCTGGTGACATCTTTAGGATTTTCTATATATGTTACAATGTCATCAGCGAACAGTGACAGTTTTACTTCTCCTTTTCCTATTTGTACTCCTTTATTTCTTTTTCTTCTCTGATTGCTGTGGCTAGGACTTCCAAAACTATGTGGAATAAAAATGGCAAGAGTGGACATCCTTGTCTTTTTCCTGATCTTAGAGGAAATGCTTTCAGTTTTTCACCATTGAGTATGATGTTTCCTGTGGGTTTGTCATATATGACCTTTATTATATTGAGGTAGTTTCCCTCTATGCCCATTTTCTGGAGAGTTTTTATCATAAATTGGTGTTGAATTTTGTAAAAGGATTTTTCTGCATTTATTGAGATGATTATATGATTTTTATTCCTTAATATGTTAATGTGGTGTATCACATTGATTGATTTGTGTATATTAAAGAATCCTTGTATCAATGGGATAAATCCCACTTGATCATGGAGTATGAAACTTTTAATGTGCTCTTGGATTCTGTCTGCTAGTATTATGTTCAGTAATTTTGCAACAATGTTCATCAGTGATATTGGTCTATAATTTTTTTTTTTTGTGATATCCTTTTCTGGTTTTGGTATCAGGGTGATGGTAGCTTTGTAGAATGAATTTGGGAGTGTTTCTCCCTCTGCAAATTTTTGTGAGAGTTTGAGAAAGATCAGTGTTAGCTCTTCTTTAAATGTTTGATAGAATTCACCTGTGAAGCCATCTGGTCCTGGACTTTTTTTTGGAAGATTTTAAAGTACTTTTCAATTTCATTACTTGTGATAGGTCCATTTATATTTTCTGATTCTTTCTTTTTCATTCTTGGAAAATTGTACCTTTCCAAGAATTTGTCCATTTCTTCATGGTTGTCCATTTTGTTGGCATATAGTGGCTTGTAGTAGTCTCTTATAATCCTTGGTATTTCTGCAGTGTCAGTTGTGATTTCTCCTTTTTCATTTATAAGTTTATTGGTTTGCGTCCTCTCCCTTTTTTCTTCATGAGTCTGGCTAAGGTTTTATCAATTTTGTTTATCTTCTGAAAGAACCAGCTTGTAGTTTTATTTATCTTTGTTATTGTTTTCTTCATTTCTTTTTCATTTATTTCTGCTCTGATCTTTATGATTTCTTTCCTTCTACTAACTTTGGGTTTTCTTTGTTCTTCTTTCTCTAGTTGTTTTAGTGTAGGGATAGATCATTTATCTAAGATTTTTCTTGTTTCTTGAGGTGAGATTGGATTGCTATAAACTTCCCTCTTAGAACTGCTTTTGCTGCATCCCATAGGTTTTGGGTTGTCCTGTTTTCATTGTCATTTGTTTCTATGTAATTTTTTAATTTCTTCTTTGATTTATTCAGTGATCTCTTGGTTATTTAGTAGTGCTCTGTTTAGGCTCCATGTATTTGTGTTTTTTACAGGTTTTTTTCCTGTAATTGATTTCCAATCTCATAGTTGTGGTCAGAAAAGATGCTTGATATGATTTCAATTTTCTTAACTTATCTGAGGCTTGATTTGTGACCCAAGATTTGATCTATCCTGGAGAATGTTTCATGTGCGCTTGAGAAGAAAGTGTATTCTGCCAGTTTTGGGTGGATTGTTCTATAAATATCAATTAAATCTACCTGGATAATTGTGTCATTTAAAACTTGTGTTTCCCTATTTATTTTTTGTTTGGATGATCTGTTCATTGGTGTAAGTGGGTTTGTTATAGTCCCCTACTACTATTGTGATAATGTCGATTTCTCCTTTCATGGTTGTTAGAATTTGCCTTATGTATTGAGGTGCTCCTATGTTGGGTGAATAAACATTTATAATTGTTATATCTTCTTCTTGGATTGATCCCTTGATCATTATGTAGTGTCCCTCCTTACCTCCTGTAACAGTCTTCATTTTAAAGTCTATTTTATCTAATATGAGTATTGCTACTCCAGCTTTCTTTTGATTTCCATTTGCAAGGAATTTCTTTTTCCATCCCTTCCCTTTCAGTCTGTATGTGTCCCTAGGTCTGAATTGGGTCTCTTGTACACAGCATATATATGGGTCTTGTTTTTGTATCCATTCAGCCAGTCTGTGTCTTTTGGTTGGTGCATTAATCCATTTACATTCAAGGTTATTATCTATATGTATGTTCCTATTACCATTTTCTTAATTGTTTGGGGTTTGTTTTTGTGGGTCTTTTTCTTCCCTTGTGTTTCCCACTTAAAGAAGTTTCTTTAGCATTTGTTGTAAAGCTGGTTTGATGGTGCTGAACTCTCTAGCTTTTGCTTGTGTGAAAAGCTTTTGAATTCTGCATTGAATCTGAATGAGATCCTTGCTGGCTAGAGTAACCTTGGTTTTAGGTTTTTCTCTTTAATCACTTTAAGTATATCCTACCACTTCCTTCTGGTCTCCAGAACTTATGCTGAAAAATCAGCTGAAAACCTTATGGGAATTCCTTTGTATGTTATTTTTTTGTTTTTCCCTTGCTGCTTTTAATATTTTTCCTTTGAATTCAATTTCTGTTAGTTTGATTAATATGGTCTTGGTGTGTTTTTCCTAGGGTTTATCCTGTATGGGACTCTCTGTGTTTCCTGGACTTGGGTGACTATTTCCTTACCCATGTTAGGGAAGTTTTTGACTATAATCTCTTCAAATATTTTCTCAGACCCTTTCTTTTTCTCTTCTTCTTCTGGAACCCCTATAATTCGAATGTTGGTGCATTTAGTGTTGTCCCAGATGTCTGAGATTGTCTTCAGTTTGTTTCATTCTTTTTTCTTTATTCTGCTCCTCGGCAGTTATTTCCTACATTTTCTCTTCCAGCTCACTTATTTGTTCTGTCTGACTCAGTTATTCTGTTCTTGATTCCTTCTAGTGTATTTTTCATTTGAGTTATTGAGTTGTTCATCTCTATTTGTTTGTACTTTAGTTCTAGATCTTTGTTAAACATTTTTTGCATTTTCTCAGTCCATGTCTCTATTGTATTTCTGAGATTCTGGATAATCTTTACTATTATTACTCTGAATTCTTTTTCAGGTAGATCACCTATTTCCTCTTCATTTATTTGGTCTTGTAGGGTTTTACCTTGCTCCTTCATCTATGTCATATTTTTTTGCCATCTCATTTTTCTCTTTTTATGAGTGAGATTATGTTCCTTTCTTACTGGTTATTTGGCCTGAGGCTTCCAACAGTGGAGTTTGTAGGCTATTGGGTACAGCTGGTCCCTGGTGCTGAGATGAGGAACTCTGTGAGACCTCACTCTGATGAATATTACCTGGAGTCTGAGGTTCTCTGTTAGTCCAGTGGTTTCGATTTGGAGCTCCCACTGCAGGAGCTTAGGCCTGACATCCAGGTAGTGAACCAAGATCCTGCAAGCCACATGGGGTAGCAAAAAATAATAATGATAACAGAGTAAAAAATAAAATTAGGCTAGGAAACTAACAGATATGTAGAAAGAGTATAAAAATAAAAATATACATGAATCAACAACCAGAAGTTACATTAGTACCAGAATAGTAAAAAGGAGGAGGGAAAAGAAAACAATAAAAGGGGGGAAGACCTTGTCTATGGAGGGTGGGGCCTAGTTAAGGGTGAAATTTGGGCAGTGGGTGAGGTCTATACTTAGGACCCACAGGTCTAGGAAAGATCCTGTGGGCTGTAGGGGCTGGGGCTTAGGCTCAAGGAATAGAAAGGGCCCAGGTGTGCCCCCCACTCCTAGTCTCAGAGGGCAGTGTCCTCACCTGGGAGCCAACAGGCTTCCTGGGCTTGAGTTGGTGGGGCAAACGCCCTCCTCTCCTCTCCTGCTCCTCTGGTCTGGGAGGACCCCTCCTGCCTGTCTCTCCTGATCTCCCCAGCCTGCCTCTTATGCACCCAGGACCCATGTGGTCTGGATGGGGCTTAGGAAGGGGGGTACAAGCTTGGGAGCTCAGCAGGCTCCCTGGCACAAGTGAGCCAGGTGATCACCCTCTGCTCCTCTCCTGCTCTTCCTGGAGATTCCCTCCTGTCTGACTCTCCTGATCTCCCTGGCCTCAGAGGTGCCAATTGTGTCTGGTGTCCACTTCTCCCCTCCTGTCAGTTTCCCCACATCCTACTGGTTCACTTGGGGGTTCCTCCCATCTCCTTGGGTGTCAGGGTCCCCCACCAGTGGCCAGCAGGTGCCCTAGTTGTGGGGAGATGTTAACTCCATGTCTTTCCACACCGCCATCTTGGCTCTGACTCTGGGACTCTTTTATAAGGGCATTATTCTTATTCATGAGGGCTCCAACCTCGTGACCTAATCAGCTTTCCAAGTTACCATTACATTGGACATGAGAATTTCAACATATTGATTTGGGGGGAACACAAATATTTAGACCATAGTACTGTTTTCCCAGGAAAACATTTCTCATTACCTTGGTTCATGGTGCTCTGTAGCTCCTGGAGATGCCCATGTCTGTCATTCCCAAATGTGTTCTTTCAGCATGACACCTTTCTAAAAATGTTCCTAGTGTTAATATTCACTAGTATATTTAACCCTGGGCTAGAACCAGGCAGGCTTGTGGGGGGAAAGGAAATAAATAATTCAATTTGTTCAACTTGGATTTGAGTCACTTTTAAAACATCCAAATGAAGAGGTTAAGTAAATGACTGAATTTGTGGACCTGGACCTCAAAGAACTCTGGGATGGAGCTATAACTTTGTGAGTCAACCTGTGTATAAATGGTAATTAAAGAAATTGTCATTGTGGTATCTAGCCTCCAATATGGTCTCCAATGATTCTCATTTCCTAAAATTCACTCTGTTGTGTAGTCTCCTTCCACACTGAATTAGGTCTGGGTTGTATGCCTGATAGAGTACAAAAGAGATGATCGTGTTGGAGTTCCTAGGCTAGGTAATAGAGGGAATTGATGCTTTTATTTTCATCTCTTGGATTACTTTCTCTGGAAGCAATCAACCACCATGTCCTGAGGACACTCAATTAGCCTTTGGAAAGGCTATCATGGAGAGGAACTGAGACATCAACAGTCATCACTAACATACCTTTGTGTAGGTGAATCCTCCAGCTCCAGTCAAGCCTGCAGATTAATATAACCCCATATATATCTAACTCTGTCCTTTTAAGAACAGTGAGGGGTCTGAGGTTTTACCTTACCCGTAAGATAATGAGTCAATCTGCCACAATTTCACAGATGCTGTTAAATGATACATGACTTCAGGATGAGAAATAAAGAACTTTATTACTCATATCACAGCAGGTAGCATGAGCTTCATGGTTACATCTTACTCCATAAGTCCCACAGGAGTGATGTTATATGGTCTGGATGGATGCTAATATATGCATCACAGCTGAAGAAACCCAAGTTTGGGGGAACACAAATATTTTATAATAGGCTGCAAACAAGCCTTCCCTTTACTTTGAAGAGAGATATTATCTTTATTATGCTGAACTGTAAGCAAATTTGCCCTTACTTCTGGAGGTAGACACTACCTTGATTTTCCAAGCCTGTTCAATATATAAGCATTATTGGAAGGACAGTTGGGAATACAAGAGCAGTTAATGCCTTACTTGCAAGATAAACAGAAACATGAGAGACATATAGATGGTTGTTTCCCAATGTAATTTCATGAGAAAAACCAATCCAAACCCACCTAGACAAACTGCTCTTGAATTCTGAGATACACTAAACACTTACTGTTGTTTGAAGCACTAAGTTTTGGACTAATTAATATGCAACAAGTTATATCTATTACAGTCATGGATGAGATTGCTCTGGAAATATGTCTCAATTTTATTATATGAAAGAAGTGTGAAGGGAGATTATTCAAAATGCATATTCCCATGTCGTACTTGGAGAGATTCAAGTTTATTAAGTCTAGAGTAGGATCTCATAATATGCATTTTATCACTTGTACTTCTAGTGCAGATGGTCACTATATGGAGAGGGATTACAAGTGAGGAGAAAATAATGCCTAGGACTTCTTAATGAGGGACTCCTTTATCTAAAGTTCAGATAAAGAAAATATTTCCGACAAGAGTAAGAAACAGCAGTGACAGAGGTAGAAAATAAAAGAAGGAAAGCTTGAAATCAAAGTAGAGTGTTTTCTTAAGAAGAAGGATGTTATCAGCAGAGTCAACTGTTTCCTAGAGATAAAGTACTAATCTGATTGAAAATTATAAGTAACTCCATGTTTGAAATGTAACTCAAGAAAAATGACCAAATAAATATACACATCTAATTAAGCTCTCTTGGGAAACCCAACAAAATTTATAGTAAAGAGGTATTTTTAAGACATAAATTCACTAGGATAATCGTTCCAGGAGAATAGCCAAAGCCAATACAATTTCAGAAGCTGGAAATGAGAGTAGCTATATTTACTACACCTTCTTGTGTGTAAATTTAAGCTGGCAGTGAAGAAAGCAAGGAATAACCTGATTTATAGCACAAAATCATCAATAAGCTCAGGAACTGGCAGAGAAGGTAGTACAAAAGTGAGTTAATGGTTGTTTTATAAACAAATACAAATCTCCTCTTACACTTCACTACACTGAGTGACTGTCCTTTCCCTGTTCAAACAGAAGTTTAGAGTCTTATTTTCTGGAGAGAAAATAAAGTAGATCCTCTCTGGATTAGAGCTATGACAGTCTCAGTTGATTGGTACCATACTAAAAACATGGGAATAAATGAGCATACATGCATGTGGAATTCTGAGAACACCCCTCAGTCCCTTTCCCCACTCAGTTCCAAGAAAACTAATATCCCAAATATCTACCTTCTCACATGAAAGACAAAGACCAAAACAAGCAAGTAAAGAGAAAAGTCAAGCAACTTTGATGAAACATACTATACAGAAAGAAGATAACATAGGGAGAAAAAACCAATCAGTGTATTTCGCTATATAAGAAAATGTATTACAACTACAAATCAAGAATAGGAGGATATAATAAAGGAACATTTTGAAAACAAAAACATTCTTGGAAGTGAAAATCATTATAACAAAAAAAATTGAAATCAGTAGAATACTTGGAATATGAAGTAGGTAAAATCTTCCAGAAATTTGAAATTTGAGCAAACAAAGAGACAGATAAAATATATTGGAGAAAAGTTGTTGTTGTTGTTTCTTAAGTTGGGGTGCAGTCCAGGAGCTTCACCATTTGAAAAAACGTTCTAGCAAGAGAAAATTGAGGTTACAGAAAAATAAAGTGATTTAAGAAATTTACCAGAACTGAAGAACATAAGTTTCCAGACGTAAAGAGCCCATTGATTTTCTGGTACAATGGCTAAAAAATAAGAGGGGTTCTCTGATATCTAGAAATGTGTGTAGATGTGCCTAGATTATCTTGGTAGTGCACATGAAGATGCTAAAAGCAGTTGTATCTGAGGGAGGGATAGGGTGGCCAGGAAAAGAGAATACTTTTCATTGCTTATTCTGGTCCTTTTTCAAGTTTGAATCTTATACGTAGACTTTGCTTTTTACACTTCATTTTGAAAGGAGAATATTTAGTTTTAATAATAATGGCTTACATTTATTGAACAATATACATCTATTAGACATTGTCCAGTTTTCTTTAAATGAATGAAATCATTTATTCCTTATAGCAACTTTATGAATTATATAATATTATACCATTTTTATAGATAAGGAAACTGAGTCACAGAGATAAGTAACTTCTCTAAGGTTCATCGTGAGTAAGCCATAAAACGTGAGTTTAAAAGCAAGCATCTTTTCTCCAGAGGGAGATACACACACAACATGGAAACTTTAGCTAGCTGTTACTATTAGAATATTCAGTTGCAAAAGAAAAATTTTCCTAGGTCTGAGATATATTTCAGAATTCCATTAATTTATGTCAGCCTATTATTTATTGCTATTATTATTATTTTTTAAAATTTTTTGGCCACGACAAGCAGCATGTGAGATCTTAGTTCGCTGACCAGGGCTCAAACCCGAGCCCCTTGCAGTGGAAGTGCGGAGTCTTGACCACTGGACCACCAGGGAAGTCCCAGCATATTTTTATTATAATTGAGTAGGGTCATAAATATATTTAGAACACATACAAGTCTTTGAGGGAAAAATGAGTTTTAGCATTGCTAGATGGCATGAAAAGTGGCAGTTTTCAAAGGGTCATTGTTATTAAGCAGAAAACACAACTCTTCCTACTATTAAAAATTATTGGCAATAAGAAACATTTATTAAGTAGTTACTCTGTATCAGGCATTATAGGCACTTTAAAGACATCATTATACTTATCTTCAGAACAACACACCACCATTCTTTCTACAATTAGGAAGATGTTATGTATTTTAAAGGTTCCTAGTTCTTTCCTGGTTTCAGAGGAAAAAAAAAACTTATTTTGGATGTTATGCTTCCGCCAATATTGCGATCTTTATTAGTTTCTTATTGCTGCATGACAGTATGCCACAATTTTAGAAGTTTAAACAATGCATATTTATTATCTCACAGTTTCTGAGTCAGTTTTCTGAGCATGACATAATTGGGTCCTGTGCAAGGCTTAAATCCAGGTGTTAACCAGGACTGGGTTTCATCTGAGGCTCTACTGGAAAAGGATCCCCTTCCAAGTTCAAATGGTTGTTGGTTATATTCAATTCCTTGTGGGCGCCAGATGAGGGCCTCAGTTTCTTGTTGGCTGTTAGCCAGAGGTCATCTAGAATTTCTTGCATGTGACCCTCTGCACAAGGCAGCTCACAACATGTCAGCTTGCTTCTTCATGTTTAGTAAGGTAGTGAGAGATTCCAGCAATATGGGCACTACTATCTTACATAAAACAATTATGTACACACAATGAAATACATCCTATCACCTCTGCCATATTCTATTGGTTGGAAGAGAGTCACAGATTATTTTCCCACTGCAATGGAGGGAAATATACCAGGTGTAAATACCAGGAAGTGGGAGTCATGGGGACTACAGTGAATAAGCTGAAGAACATTATTTAATAAGGAATAATAGTAGTGTTTTCATTTTTGTAGTTTGTGAATTAGAAGTCAGTCTTTTACTTTTATTCATAAATTGTAAATCTAGATTAAATCCATTAGTACAAATTAAAGATAGTATTGAAACTTTCATTCTGATACTCATGACAAGTAAGTGTGGTTGGGTTTGCTTTATTTAGTAGGACTTCTAAATGCTATAATTCATTTACAGTTTTTAAACTGAAGCATTAGAAATATTCTATTATATATGTTTATTCTCTCATCCCACCCAACTACCCACATACAGACTCTCCTACATGTGTATACACACACACAACTTTTTTCCCATAAATACATAGCTTTTCCCTTAAATTGTCTGTCTCATATGCCATAAGAATTCAAGCTTCTACTCTCTGCCTCAAATAGCAAATTACTTTTGCTCACTTTGCCCTGTGCTGTGCTCTGTTCATGTTTTAAGAGAGCTTCCCTAAGCATATGAGCATAAGGAAGGAACTAAAAATACAGATTCCTCCTAGTCGGTGAAATGTTTGGTAAATGTTGCTATATTTTACAAAGAAAAATGAACTTATTTAAAATTAGGATGATTTTCATAATTCCTGGTTAAAATTAGAGAAAATAATCTTTTGAAAAATACAATTATGTTTGGTCCTAAAACCTGAGAAATATTCAAATAACCTCTTTGTACTTAGGATCAGCCACTAGTTCTATGTTACTTCATGAAACACAAGAGAATCTGGAGAGAAAAGGTAAGTAATGCATATTGAAATTAATTCAATAAGCACTGATAACTTCTATGATGTTATTGATAACTTCTCATAACATCAAAATTAAAATCTCCAAAAATAATCCTAAGCAACTGAGTAGTAGTTTTTTATTTCAAAGGCCAATAATTGTAAATACTGTAAAGGATTGCTGGATAAATATGATAATCTGAGCTAATAAAGGAATTCTCCTCTTCTACTTGAAGTATTGATACATAGAAAATCTAGCAAAATGTAACCCCCAACACTTTTGAATGAATCTTTGAACCTGAAATCAGGAAAGAGAAATCCTCTTGTGCCATAAATAAAGACAGAAATAAAAGTCATAATGGTTAATAGGAGCTAGAATTGAGGGGGCCTGTGAAGGAACCTAGTTCAGATATAGGCCTTCTAAATATTGGATTAGGCTGTATTAATCTAGAACTTAAAATATGACTACAAAAATCTTAGTAGCTTCTAGTAACAAAGTTTTATTTTTTGCTCATATTACATGTCCATTGGTGGTTGGATCCAGCTCTACTCCAATTGTTTTCCATCCAGGAACAAGGAGATAACATAGCTTCTATCAAAGATATTGGCATTCTCATATTAAAAGGAAAAGGAAAATAGAGGAACATGATGGCTTTTAAAGCCTCTGCTTGAAAGTGGCACACATCACTTCTGTTAACATTGTTTGGCTAATGTAAGTCATATGGCCAGGCCTGACATCAAAACTCCAGTAATATGTAATTGCCTAACAGGAGGAACAGTGATATAAAAGCAAAATTAAGGATGGTAATATTTATCAGAAGAAGGCTAGTTAAATATATGTTATAGTAATATAGATATCAAATAAAATATAATTTAAGGTGAAAAAATAGTGTAAATATATGAAGATGCTACATAATGATAAATCAAAGAAGGAACAAAGATGGTATAACAATAAGAGCTTGTAACTCCTAACATCTAGCTTAGAAATATATTAAACTGTTATAATTATAAGAATTGGACAAAACCTCAATTATGACAGATTTTATTTATTTATTTATTTTCAACTAGTTTTATTGTGATATAATTGACATGCAGCACTGTACAAGTTTAAGGTGTACAGCATAATGATTTGACTTACATACATCATGAAATGATTATCACAGTTTAGTGAACATCTATCATCTCATATAGATACAAAGTTAAAGAAATAGAAAAAAAATTTCCTTTTGGTGAGAATGCTTAGGATTGACTTTCTTAACAACTTTCATATACAACAAACAGCATTGTTAATTATATTTATCATGTTGTACTTTACATCCTTAGTACTTATTTATCTTATAACTAGACGTTTGTATCTTTTGACTGCCTTCATCCAATTCCCCTCTCCCCATCCCCTGCCTCTGATAACCACAAATCTGATCTCTTTTTTTATGAGTTAGTTTGTTATTTGCTTGCTTTTGAAGTATAATTAACCCAAAACACTGTTAGTTCCTGTTGCATTACATAGTGATTTGATATTTTTATACATTTCAAAATGATCACCATTACAAATCTAGTTACTATATTTCACCATACAAAGATATTATATAGTTACTGACTGTACTCCTTACACTGTACATTTCATACCTGTGACTCATTTATTTTGTAATAGGAAGTTTTTATCTCTTATTCTCCGTCATATATTTCTCCCACCACCACCCTGCCACCAGCCCTTTCCCCTCTGGCAACCCTTGTTTGTTCTTTGTATTTATAACTTTGTTTCTGTTTTATGTTTGTACATTTGTTTCATTTTTTACATTCCACATATATAAGTGAAAACACAGTATTTGTCTTTCTCTGTCTGACTTATTTCACTTAGCATAATACCTTCTAAGTCCATCCATGTTGTCACAAATGGCAAGATTTTATTATTTTTAATGGCTGAGTAATATTCCATTGTGTGTGTGTGTTTGTATCACATCTTCTTTATCCACTAATCTATTGATGTGCACTTATGTTGTTTCTATATCTTGCCTATTGCAAATAATGCTGCAATGAACATAAGGAGTGCATATATCTTTTCAAATTAGTGTTTCATTTTCTTTGGATAAATATCCAGGAGTGGAATTGCTGGATAATACAGTAGTTCTACTTTTAATGTTTGAGGAATCTCTATATTGTTTTCCATAGTGGTTGCAACAATTTACATTCTTACCAAGAGTGGATAAGGGTTTCTTTTTCTCTATGTCCTCATCAACACTTGTTATTTGCTGTCTTATTGTTAATAGTCATTCTGACAGGTGTGAAGTGATATCTCATTGTGGATTTGATTTACATTTTCCTGATGATTAGTGATGTTGAGCACCTTTTTATATGCCTATTGGCCATCTCTATATTTTCTTTGGAAAAAGGTCTGTTCAAGTCTTTTGCCCATTTTATAATCAGGTCATTTTTTTTTTTGATGTTGAGTTGTATGAATTCTTTGTATATATTGGATATTAACCCTTTATCTTATATATTGTTTGCAAATATCTTCCCCCATTCAGTAGGCTGCCTTTGCATTTTGTTGACAGTTTCCTTCACCATGAAAAAGGGTTTTAGTTTGATGTAGTACCATTTTGTTTATTTTTGCTTTTGTTTTTCTTGCCTGAGTAAACATATTTAATAAAATATTACTAGCACTGATGTCAAAGAGCATACTGCATATATTTTATTCTAGAAGTTTTATGGTTTCAGGTCTTACATTTAAGGCTTTAATCCATTTTGAATTTATTTTGTGCATAGTATGAGAGTGTAGTCCAGATTTTAATACATTTTTTTCTCAGAAATGTGTTAATATAGCTGCTGTATACAGAGAATGGTGTTCCAAGAACTCCTACAAATGCATAAGAATAAGAAAGCTGATAGAAAAAGTGGCAAATTATAATACTATTAAATTCGCAAAAGGGGAAAATAGGCTAACAGAGAAAGATATACAATGATACTTAATCTCACTTGTAACAGATATGACTTTGGACAAGTTACTTTACTACATCTAAGTTTCTGTGTCTAGCCAATGAAGATAAAATCATAAATAACTCACAGAGTAATTATAAGAATCAAATTAGTTAATGCATGAAGGTTTTTAGAAGAGGTCTTAACACAGAGTAAAGATTAAAAACTGTTAGCCAGTGATGTAATATAAGGGGTAATAGTAGGGGTTATAGTAGTAATCAGAGAAATGTAACTTAAAACAATAATATGATAGAATCAGACTGGTAAACATTAAAAAAAAATCTGACTGTGCCAAGCATTAGTGAGGATGTGGGGCAACAAGAAATCCTGGTGAGAGTGAAAATCAGTGCAATTCATTTGAATTAATTTGGAAATGTCTAGGAAAGCTGAAGGTAAAGTAAAGCTGAAGGTAAAGCAAAGCTGAAGGTACATATACCCTATTATCCACCAACAGCTTCAGGGTGTAAACTCTGGAGAAAATCTCACATATATGTCCCAGGAGACATCTACCTATGTGTTCTTCATTGATTATATTGCCAGAAATTAAAAGAAATAGAGGTCCACAATAGAATAAAGACATAATAAATTATGTTACTAAATAGCAGAGTAGATGAATTTAAGTTATCATCATGAATAGATCTGGAAAACATAATGGTGATTGGAAAAAGTGAGCTGCAGAAAAGTGAAGATGATGTGACAGCATTTATGTAGATTTTAAAAAATACACAAAGTAATGCCATATAATGTTCATTGATGTGTGTGTAGGTTGTGCACACATAGTGAAATTTAAAATAAAAACAAAAATGGACTACAAAATGCACAAAAATTCATTTTATTGATAGCTCTAAGGTAGGGGTGATAGGAGTGGGATGGATATGTGTAAGGCTGGGGAAAGGGAAAAGGGGATTCCAGGTTAATTTTGATTGTTCTGTTTCTTTTATACACACATGTGGGTATAAACACAAGAAGCAAAAATAATCAAATGCTAACTTTTATTAATTCTAGATCATAGGTCCTTGTGTGTTTCTTGTATTATTCACTGAATTTTTCTATATTTCTAAACTGTCTTTAAAATGTGGAAAGATTTTCCTTTTAACAATGAATGGTTTGGATTTGCTAAAGCACAAAATATTTTTCCAAAAGACTTATTAAAATTCCAAACTCTTAGGGTTGAAAAGAACCTTAGAGAGTTTCCAGGAAGC
The DNA here is from genome assembly GCF_937001465.1 of Orcinus orca. Lineage (NCBI taxonomy): Eukaryota > Metazoa > Chordata > Mammalia > Artiodactyla > Delphinidae > Orcinus > Orcinus orca. The sequence goes on from NC_064580.1 coordinate 77,896,232, forward strand.
CTATTGAAGTGAGATGTGTCATTATAATAAAACAGAATTTTTTATAGAAAAGGTGGAGATGGAGTGCTAAACAAACTAACATTCCATGTGTAAACAATAAACCCTTGACAACTTTCGAGTATTAAGGAACGTGCTGTCCCCATGAACATCATTCACATTTTGGAGAAGTGTTCATATTAGAGAATAGAAATAAAGACACAATGATAACTCATCTGGCTCGATTTCAAGTATATTTTTCCTTTTCTGAAGAATGTTACAACTTCTATTCATTACTGCTGGAGACAGCACAAGAAAAATAACAGTATGATGGAAAGGTAAAGAGGCTACTTCCTAGAAAAAAATGAAATAAGAAAAAAAATTTCCACTTATCAATTGTGACTACTTCTCTTTTCATCTGCCTGTACTCCCACTTTCTTACCTAATGCCGCTTTCAATAAGCCACTTATTTTGTCTGCCTCCTACTCGATTTCCTTCCCATCAGAGACTTCACATTTCTTTCTGTATTCTTTATTTCCCAGGCATGGACCATAACTCTCCCTATGTATGCTTCCCAATTCTCTTTTCTCTGTTGATACTGCTACTTCCTCTAATTCTTCCCTTTTTACTTTTATTATATCTACCTGAACTTTTGTTTCTATCTAGCATTGTCCATTTTGTTTGTTTCTTCTTCAACATGCTCTCTCTCTCTCTCTCTCTCTCTCTCACTCTCTCTTTCCGTTTTTAAAGGAATAAGCGTCCTTTGAGTTGATACTATTTTTTTAAAAAGACTTTAAGCTAGCACAATTTCCCGGTGTAATGTGTCTATGTATTAAGCCACTAGAGTAGAACAAACTTTCTCAGGCACCAAAGAAATTAGGCTCACATAGACTTTTTTTGTCAGTAGTTCACAGAATTCAGACAAATCCAAAACTGCTCACTGTATTAAAAACACTAGGATTGTGGAAAGTTAATTAACTTAAGAATTGTACTGCATGCCAAATGTGTTGTTTAAGCCTAAAATCTTAGTGATCGTGAATTTTAGATTTCACAAAATCTAACAAATACAAAATAAGTACATTTCCAACTATCAGTTTTTTGTTTGAGGCACTTTTCTGGGGACAGATCTTCTCCACTTATTTCCAGACTCACTGGACTGACCAGCAGATGCCATTATTGTTGTTTCAAAATGTCCTTAAATAAAAGGGGAAACAAGAGAGAAGTAAATCAATATGTCAAGTTGATGGGGTTTTTGCAGTGCAAATAGAAATGTACTCCCTTTTTCCTTATGATCTATATTGCATAGATGTAAGAAAGTCCACACAATCACACATTTTAAATACTGTACAATACATACCCTTTGAAGAAAGCGTCCCATGCCAATAAAATTAATGTGCAGCCACACATACAGTTCAGTACCATTTAAAGATTTTTTAGTGTGACAACTTTTTTCTCCCTAAGTGCCATATGTATGTTTGCAAGATGACTACTTTAAATAGATAAGAATTTATTTAATTGCTACATTTAGAGATATTTAAAATTTTCTATTGCTAACATTCAGCAATATACTGACCATTAATGAGCTTCTACAAGATGCAGGTGACTATAGGAGTTCAGAGGAGAAAGACTTTGATATGAGTTCCAAACAAACAACAACCTTCAATAGTCTTGAATAATGTGAACAATCTCTGAAATAAGACATCTCTGATTTGATTTACAGGGGACATTGAACTCTTGTTATAGCTACAGATATACAAAGTGCTGATCATTTCTAACTCACTACCAGGCTTATGATAAAGGGCTCTTGTTGCTCTAAGCCACCAGATGTTGTCCCTAAGCCATTGATGCTACTGATGGTACAGATACCTAAGACCTCACTGGTGCCATGCTATGTTCTATGATGAAAGGGAGGTTACTCTTCTCTTCTGTTTTATTTTTATTTTTTCTTCATCACACTGATACCAATTTGGCACTGTCTTTTGCTTGTGGATATTTACACGTAAATAGTTCTTTTAATTTCACTTAGTCTCCTCTCCAAAGGCTTGGGGGATGTGGATAAGAAATCACATAAATGACATACACCTATTCAGAATTTCCCCTGCTTTCATTGCTGGGACTATGATATTGATGAAATTTTTGTGTTTGAGTCTCCTCTTTGATAATAGGGACATCATACTTAACAATTTTACAGCCTGAAAACCATATAAAATGTTTTTCATATATATCTCAATTCCCTCAGGACCTCTGAGACTTGGATATTTTTATTAACTGTATTTTACAGATAAGAAAACAGGATCAAAAAATTAAAGGATTAGCACATGGTTATGTAGCTAGTAAGTGACAAAGCTGGGGTTTAAACTAAGGTCTACCTTTAGTGCCTGAGTTTTTAATCACCTCACTAAACTGAGAACCTACACAACGTGACTTCTCTGGCAGGTTTCAACCACCCAGTGATCACAGATGTAAAACATCATCTTTTATTTTTAGTGTAAATATTAATAGAAAAGTAGAGCCGGTTAGAACCTTAGAAATTATCTATTCCAGCCCCACATTTTACTGAGAAGGAAATTCAGGTCTAGAAACGAGACGTGAGTGAATTAAATGAGAAGAAAATTGTCCCATCTGTTTACCCAATAATTCTGCAACAGTGCTAAGGTTAGAGAAAACTGCCATTTCTTTTGTGTATGCATTTGGGTCAAGACATAATATCATTTTCCATCATGCTACATTATTGTTATAATAAACCAAGATAATGCATATGAGGGAGTATTATCTCTGAAGAAGGATGAGAAGGGATATTTTCTTGACTAAATAGGTTCTATCTACCCTCCTCTACTTGAAACTTGCTTCTAGAAAATGAGTGTATAGGATTTGGTTCCAGGGAGACATCTCTCAGAAGCATGGTGCAACATGCCAGTGTGGAGGAGTTTTGCACTATTCCCTGAAACAGAGCATTCCACTAATAAGTAACAGAGAAACATTACTTGAACTGTTCATTACTTGAACTGTTCATTACTTTAACTGTTCCTGTTAATATATTGATTGTTCCTGATCAATACATAATGTACTAAGAAGTAATAACTACAACAAAGGGGGAAATTTATCACTTAATGTTCACATTCAAAGTCTTCTGTGTTTTCTCAGCTCTACTAGACCTACATGGACTAAAGGAAGATGGAAACTAACATTTACTGTACACCTATTACAGGGTCAAGTATAATGCATAAATCTTCTCACTCAATCCCCATAACATTTCATAAAAGTAGGTACCATTATTATCTACTTCACAGATGAAGATACAGGCTCAGATAATTTAAATAACTCTCCTAAGTTGTTAGTAAATGTTGAAGCTGTGAATTGAACCTAAATTCATATTACTCCAAAGTGTCATATATCAGGCTGCCTCTGTTGAAAGGAGATCTTGCAAATTACTGAATTACAAATTAACAGGGACTGAAAGGAAGAAAAGCATTACCAGGTAAATCCTATTTCCTTACTATGTAGCCTGTGTAGTCACTTCTGCAACCAAGCTGCTAATTAGCGGCATGTGTTTGCATTTTAAAGGAAAATTTAACACTGAGGATGTTTTTCTTGTTTACTTCCTTTCTCACAAGATATGCACTTTTTTTTTGATCACAATTATGAAATAAGCTACAACCTAATTTAAATTCTGCTGTTACTCAGTGTTAAAGATATCTAAGTCAAAAAAGAGTTTTTCTATGTTTGCTCTTCATTTAGGAATTATTTCCTTGACAATATATTGGGTTTACTTATGCCCAGAGCTTTAAATGAAGATTTATTTGTCCTCTTGCTAATCATGAATCAAGCTCCTTTTGGATTAATTAAGTAAATCAATTTGGAGCTAGTCTACTGCATTCTTTATAGATGAAAATCTTTTTTCTTTATATTCTATGAAACATCTCTCTCAACAAAATGCAATTAATAACCTATTAGTCTCTAGAGTGGGTATGTTTCAAACATTTGTGAGAGTGAGCAATTCATTTCTTGTACCTAGCTAACAGATACTTAAGTAAAACATTAGTATTAATATGTACTTACATTCCTGTTGCCATTCTTTCAAATATTTGTAGTGAACAGAAAGAATTTTTTAACAAAATTACTTAAGACACTCTAAATACCTGATTTAAAAGAAAATATTTCATCTACCATTAATGCCATGCCATGGCATGGTAGTTCATGTCATACAAGCAGAGAATTCTTGAAATGAAGATTTTAGGTTGTTACAATTTCTTAACACATACTTAAAATAGTTTGTAAGAGGTACAGGAATATGATTACTTGTGGGACAAATTTACTGAGACAACTTCTGGTTGAATTAGAACTTTAAGTCTGGAATTTGTGGGGGTGCTGGGAAGACGGTGGAAGAGTAAGACGCGGAGATCACCTTCCTCCCCACAGATACACCAGAAACACATCTACACGTGGAACAACTCCTACAGAATACCTACTGAATGCTGGCAGAAGACCTCAGACCTCCCAAAAGGCAAGAAACTCCCCACGTACCTGGGTAGGGCAAAAGGAAAAAAGAAAAAACAGAGACAAAAGAATAGGGACGGCACCTGCACCAGTGGGAGGGAGCTGTGAAGAAGGAAAAGTTTCCACACACTAGGAAGCCACTTCGCGGGCAGAGACTGCAGGAGGCGGAGGGGGGAGCTTCGGAGCCACGGAGGAGAGCACAGCAACAAGGATGTGGAGGGCAAAGCGGGGAGATTCCCGCACAGAGGATCGGTGCCGACCGGCACTCACCAGCCCGAGAGGCTTGTCTGCTCACCTGTCAGGGTGGCCGGGGCTGGGAGCTGAGGCTCGGGTTTCAGTCGGAGCGCAGGGAGAGGACAGGGGTTGGCGGCTTGAACATAGCCTGAAGGGGTTAGTGCACCACGGCTAGCCGGGAGGGAGTCCGGGGAAAAGTCTGCACCTGCCGAAGAGGCAAGAGACTTTTTCTTCCCTCTTTGTTTCCTGGTGCGTGAGGAGAGGGGTTTAAGAGCGCTGCTTAAAGGAACTCCAGAGACGGGCGCGAGCCGCGGCTAAAAGCACGGACCCCGGGGACGGGCGTGAGCCGTGGCTAAAACCACGGACCCCAGAGACGGGCGCGAGCTGCGACTAAAAGCACGGACCCCAGAGACGGGCGTGAGATGCTAAGGCTGCTCCTGCCGCCACCAAGGGACCTGTGTGTGAGCACAGGTCACTATCCACACCCCTCTTCTGGGGAGTCTGTGCAGCCCACCACTGCCAGGTTCCCGGGATCAAGGGACAACCTCCCCGGGAGAACGCATGGCGGGCCTCAGGTTGGTGCAATATCATGCTGGACTCTGCCGCCACAGGCACACCCCGCATGCTGTGCCCCTACCTCCCCCCCAGCCTGAGTGCGCCAGAGCCCCCGAATCAGCGGCTCCTTTAACCCCGTCCTGTCTGAGCAAAAAACAGACACCCTCCAGCGACCTACACGCAGAGGCAGGGCCAAACCCAAAGCTGAGCCCCTGTGAGCTGTTAGAACAAAGAAGAGAAAGGGAAATCTCTCCCAGCAGCCTCAGAAACAGCGGATTAAAGCTCCACAATCAATTTGATGTACCCTGCATCCATGGAATACATGAATAGACAACGAATCATCCCAAATTGCAGAGGTGGACTTCGAGAGCAAGATCTATGATTTTTTCCCCTTTTCCTCTTTTTGTGAATGTGTATGTCTATGCTTCTGTGTGAGATCTTGTCCGTATAGCTTTGCTTCCACCATTTGTCCTAGGGTTCTATCCGCCCATTGTTTCTTTTTTAGTTTTTTTCTTAATAATTAATTTTAATAACTTTATTATACTTTACTCTCTTTCCTCCTTTCTTCCTTTCTTTCTTCCTTCCTTCCTTCGTTCCTTCCGTTCTTTCTTTCTTTCTTTTTTTCTTTCTTTCTTTCCATCCTTTAGACAACGAATCATCCCAAATTGAGGAGGTGGACTTTGAGAGCAATATTTATGATTTTTTTCCCCTTTAACAATTTTTGTGAGGGTGTATGTGTATGCTTCTGTGAAAGATTTTGTCTGTATAGCTTTGCTTCCAACATTTGTCCTAAGGTTCTATCCATCCCTTTCTTTTTTCTAAATAATTATTTTTTAATTCAATAACTTTATTATACTTTACAGTATTTTATTTTACTGTATCTTCTTTCTTTCTGTCTTTTTTCCTTCCTTCCCTCCTTCCTTCCTTCCTCCCTCCCTCCATCCCTCCTTTCTTTCCTTCTTGCATTCTTTCCTTCTTTTCTTCTTTCTTTCTTTCTTTCTTCCTTCCTTCCTTCCTTCATTCCTTCCTTCCCTCCTTTCTTTCTTTCTTTCTCTCTTCATACTTCTACTAATTCTCTCTACTTTTTCTCCCTTTTATTCTGAGCTGTGTGGATGAAAGGTTCTTGGTGCTCCAGCCAGGAGTCAGAGCTCTGCCTCTGACGTGGCAGAGCCAAATTCAGGACACTGGTCAACAAGAGACCTCCCAACTCCACATAATATCAAATAGCGAAAATCTCCCAGAGACCTCCATCTTAACACCAGCACCCAGCTTCACTCAACGACCAGCAAGCTACAGTGCTGGACAACCTATGCCAAACAACTAGAAAAACAGGAACACAACCCCATCCATTAGCAGAGAGGCTGCCTAAAATCATAATAAGTCTACAGACACCCCAAAACACACCAACAGATGTGGACCTGCCCACTAGAGAGACAAGATCCAACCTCATCCACCACAACACAGGCACTAGCCCCCTCCACCAGGAAGCCTACACAACCCACTGAACTAACCTTAGCAACTGGAGACAGACATCAAAAACAACGAGAACAACGAACCTGCAGCCTCCAAAAAGGAGATCACAAACACAGTAAGATAAGCAAAATGAGAAGACAGAAAAACACACAGCAGATAAAGGAGCAAGATAAAAATGCACCAGACCTAACAAATGAAGAGGAAATAGGCAGTCTACCTGAAAAAGAATTCAGAATAATGATAGTAAGGATGATCCAAAATCTTGGAGATAGAATGGACAAAATGCAAGAAACATTTAACAAGGACCTAGAAGAAATAAAGATGAAACAAGTAATGATGAACAACACAATAAATGAAATTAAAAGTACTCTAGATGGGATCAATAGCAGAATAACTGAGGCAGAAGAATGGATAAGTGACCTGGAAGATAAAAGAGTGGAAATAATTACTGCAGAGCAGAATAAAGACAAAAGAATGAAAAGAACTGAGGACAGTTTAAGAGACCTCTGGGACAACATTAAATGCACCAACATTCGAATTATAGGGGTTCCAGAAGAGGAAGAGAAAAAGAAAGGGACTGAGAAAATATTTGAAGAGATAATAGTTAAAAACTTCCCTAATATGGGAAAGGAAATAGTTAATCAAGTCCAGGAAGCACAGAGAGTCCCATACAGGATAAATCCAAGGAGAAATACACCAAGACACATATTAATCAAACTGTCAAAAATTAAATACAAAGAAAGCATATTAAAAGCAGCAAGGGAAAAATAACACACAAGGGAATCCCCATAAGGTTAACAGCTGATCTCTCAGCAGAAACTCTGCAAGCCAGAAGGGAGTGGAAGGACATACTGAAAGTGATGAAGGAGAAAAACCTGCAACCAAGATTACTCTACCCAGCAAGGATCTCATTCAGATTTGATGGAGAAATTAAAACCTTTACAGACAAGCAAAGCTGAGAGAGTCCAGCACCACCAAACTAGCTTTACGATAAATGCTAAAGGAACTTCTCTAGACAAGAAACACAAGAGAAGGAAAAGACCTATAATAACAAACCCCAAGCAACTTAGAAAATGGGAATAGGAACATACATATTGATAATTACCTTAAATGTAAATAGAGTAAATGCTCCCACCAAAAGACACAGATTGGTTGAATGCATACAAAAACAAGACCCTTATATATGCTGTCTACAACAGACCCACTTCAGGCCTAGAGACACATACAGACTGAAAGTAAGGGGATGGAAAAAGATATCCCATGCAAATGGAAACCAAAAGAAAGCTGGAGTAGCAATTCTCATATCAGAAAAAATAGACTTTAAAATAAAGACTATTAGAAGAGACAAAGCAGGGCACTACATAATGATTAAGGGATCAATCCAAGAAGAAGATATAATAATTGTAAATATTTATGCACCCAACATAAGAGCACCACAATACATAAGGCAAATACTAGCAGCCATAAAAGGGGAAATTGACAGTAACACATTCATAAAAGGGGAATTTAACACACCATTTTCACCAATGGACAGATCATCCAAAATGAAAATAAATAAGGAAACACAAGCTTTAAATGATACATTAAACAAGATGGACTTAATTGATATTTATAAGACACTCCATCCAAAAACAACAGAATACACATTTTTCTCAAGTGCTCATGGAACATTCTCCAGGATAGATCATATCTTGGGACACAAATCAAGCCTTGGTAAATTTAAGAAAATTGAAATTGTATCAAGTATCTTTTCCGACCACAACGCCATGAGACTAGATATCAATTACAGGAAAAGACCTGTAAAAAATACAAACACATGGAGGCTAAACAATACACTACTTAATAACGAAGTGATCACTGAAGAAATCATAGAGGAAATCAAAAAATACCTAGAAACAAATGACAATGGAGACACAACGACCCAAAACCTATGGGATGCAGCAAAAGCAGGTCTAAGAGGGCAGTTTATAACAATACACACCCACCTTAAGAAGCAAGAAACATCTCGAATAAAAAACCTAACCTTGCACCATAAGCAATTAGAGAAAGAAGAACAAAAAAACCCCAAAGTTAGCAGAAGGAAAGAAATCATCAAAATCAGATCAGAAATAAATGGAAAAGAAATGAAGGAAACAATAGCAAAGATCAATAAAACTAAAACCTGATTCTATGAGAAGATAAACAAAATAGGTAAACCATTAGCCAGACTCATCAAGAAAAAAAAGTGAGAATAATCAAATAAATAGAATTAGAAATGAAAAAGTAGAAATGACAACTGACACTGCAAAAATAAGAAAGATCATGAGAGATTACTACAAGCAACTCTATGCCAGTAAAATGGACAATCTGGAAGAAATTGACAAATTCTTAGAAATGCACAAACTGCCAAGACTGAATCAGGAAGAAATAGAAAATATGAACAGACCAATCACAAGCACTGAAATTGAAACTGTGATTAAAAATCTTCCAACAAACAAAAGCCCAGGACCAGATGGCTTCACAGGCAAATTCTATCAAACATTTAGAGAAGAGCTAAAACCTAACCTTCTCAAACTCTTCCAAATATAGCAGAGGGAGGAACACTCCCAAATTCCTTGTATGAGGCCACCATCACCTTGATACCAACACCAGACAATGACGTCACAAAGAAAGAAAACTACAGGCCAATATCACTGATGAACATAGATGCAAAAATCCTCAACAAAATACTAGCAAACAGAATCCAACAGCACGTTAAAAGGATCATAGACCATGATCAAATGGGGTTTATTCCTGGAATGCAAGGATTCTTCAATATATGCACATCAATCAATGTGATAAACCATATTAACAAATTGAAAGAGGCAAACCATATGATCATCTCAGTAGATGCAGAGAAAGCTTTTGACAAAATTCAACACTCATTTATTGTAAAAACCCTGCAGAAAGTAGGCATACAGGGAATTTTCCTCGACATAATAAAGGCCATATATGACAAACCCACAGCCAACATCATCCTCAATTGTGAAAAACTGAAAGCATTTCCACTAAGATCAGGAACAAGACAAGGTTGTCCACCCTCACCACTCTTATTCAACATAGTTTTGGAAGTTTTAGCCACAGCAATCAGAGAAGAAAAGGAATCCAAATTGGAAAAGAAGAAGTAAAGCTGTCACTGTTTGCAGGTGACATGTTACTATACATAGAGAATCCTAAAGATGCTACCAGAAAACTACTAGAGCTAATCAATGAATTTGGTAAAGTAGCAGGATACAAAATTAATGCACAGAAATCTCTGGCATTCCTATACACTAATGATGAAAAATCTGAAAGTGAAATCAAGAAAACACTCCCATTTACCATTGCAACAAAAAGAATAATGTATCTAAGAATAAACCTACCTAAGGAGACAAAAGACCTGTATGCAGGAAATTATAAGACACGGATGAAAGAAATTAAAGATGATACAAATAGATGGAGAGATATACCATGTTCTTTGATTGAAAGAATCAATATTGGGAAAATGACTCTACTACCCAAAGCAATCTACAGATTCAATGCAATCCCTATCAAACTACCACTGGCATTTTTGACAGAACTAGAACAAAAAATTTCACAATTTGTATGGAAACACAAAAGACCCCAAATAGTGAAAGTAATCTTGAGAACGAAAAACGGAGCTGAAGGAATCTGGCTCCCTCACTTCAGACTATACTACAAGGCTACAGTAATCAAGACAGTATGGTACTGGCACAAAAACAGAAAGATAGATCAATGGAACAGGATAGAAAGCCCAGAGATAAACCCACACACATATGGTCACCTTATCTTAGGTAAAGTAGGCAGGAATGTACAGTGGAGAAAGGACAGCCTCTTCAATAAGGGGTGCTGGGCAAACTGTCCAGGTACATGTAAACGTATGAAATTAGATCACTCTCTAACACCATACACAAAAATAAGCTCAAAATGGATTAAAGACCTAAATGTAAGGCCAGGAACTATGAAACTCTTAGAGGAAAACATAGGCAGAACACTCTATGACATAAATCACAGCAAGATCCTTTTTGACCCACCTCCTAGAGAAATGGAAATAAAAACAAAAATAAACAAATGGGACCTAATGAAACTTCCAAGCTTTTGCACAGCAAAGGAAACCATAAACAAGACCAAAAGGCAACCCTCAGAATGGGAGAAAATATTTGCCAGTGAAGCAACTGACAAAGGATTAATCTCCAAAATTTACAAGCAGCTCATGCAGCTCAATAACAAGAAAACAAACAACCCAATCCAAAAATGGGCAGAAGACCTAAATAGACATTTCTCCAAAGAAGTTATACAGACTGCCAACAAACACATGAAAGAATGCTCAACATCATTAATCATTAGAGAAATGCAAATCAAAAGTACAATGAGATATCATCTCACACCAGTCAGAATGGCCATCATCAAAATATCTAGAAACAATATATGCTGGAGAGAGTGTGGAGAAAAGGGAATACTCTTGCACTGCTGGTGGGAATGTGAATTGATTTAGCCACTATCGAGAACAATATGGAGGTTCCTTAAAAACTACAAATAGAACTACCATATGACCCAGCAATCCCACTACTGGGCATATACCCTGAGAAAACCAAAATTCAAAAAGAGTCATGTACCAAAATGTTCATTGCAGCTCTATTTACAATAGCCCGGAGATGGAAACAACCTAAGAGCCCATCATCGGATGGATGGATAAAGAAGATGTGCCACATATATACAATGGAATATTACTCAGCCATGAAAAGAAACGAAATTGAGCTATTTGTAATGAGGTGAATAGACCTAGAGTCTGTCAAACAGAGTGAAGTAAGTCAGAAAGAGATAGACAAATACTGTATGCTAACACATATATATGGAATTTAAGAAAAATAATGTCATGAAGAACCTAGGGGTAAGACAGGAATAAAGACACAGACCTACTTGAGAACAGACTTGAGGATATGGGGAGGGGGAAGGGTGAGCTGTGACAAAGCGAGAGAGAGGCATGGACATATATACACTAACAAACGTAAGGTAGATAGCTAGTGGGAAGCAGCCACATAGCACAGGGATATCAACTCGGTGTTTTGTGACAGCCTGGAGTGGTGGGATAGGGAGGGTGGGAGGGAGGGAGACACAAGAGGGAAGAGATATGGGAACATATGTATATGTATAACTGATACACTTTGTTATAAAGCAGAAACTAACACACTATTGTAAAGCAGTTATACCCCAATAAAGATGTTAAAAAAAAATACATCTACAAATGTGACAGTTCTCACAGAGCCTGTACTGAACATTAGTGGAAGACTTCAGAAATGTAAAATGACAAGAAAAATCCCCTTGCAACTGGGTAGGATGAAAGAAAGACAAAAAGAAAAGAGGAAGCAGGAAGGGGCCAGCACATCTGGTGGGAAGTTGAAGGTTAGGAGAACTTCTTACACTCAGAAAAACCCCTCACAGCAGGGAAATCAGCTGGGATAGAAAGGGACCTTTGGGGGATCAGACGGGAAAGCAGCAAACGGTCTGTGGAAGGCAGGACAAAGTAAGAACTGTGAGCATTTTCCATGCTGCAGCCCTGCACACCCCAGCCTGAGTCATGCAATTCCTGTTGTGGAGAGGGGGCTGGGTGCTGGAAAGTGGGGTTTGGAGCACGGACCCAGGGAGGAGACAGCTGTTGGCTATGAATAGACAGCCTGAAGGGGTAGAAGTAAGGAGCTCCACAAACAGGAAAGTTTTCAAGAGAAGCCCGGGACACTATAGAAGCAAGATGCCATTGTTGAGTGGCGCTCAAGGGGCAGGACCACCTTTGCAACCCCCTTCCCCACCTTCCGGCTTCTGCCTCTGCAGGCACTGGGAGGGGCGCCCATCTGAACAGGCTTGCCCACCCTTCAAGCCAAGGCCTCCTCTGCCTGTGTGGGCTCTGAGGTCCTAAGCACTGCCAACGTCAAAGCCTCCTCGGGGAAATTCCCTGGCGGTCCAATGGTTAGGACTCCATGCTCTCACTGCTGAGGGCCCGGGTTCAATCCCTGGTTGGGGAACTAAGATGCCACAAGACATGTGGTTCAGCCAAAAAAATAAAAAAGACTCCTTGGGAATCAGCCCTGGGCACCCCAACCTAAGATGGGAATCTGCCACTGCTGAAGAGTGGGGTGAGGAGAGTGGATCTGGGGAGAGGACCACTGTTGGTGGTGCAGCTACAACTGAGGAGACAAGAGTAAGGGACTCTGCAGCCAGGAATGCTCCTAGAGAATGTGTGGTCTGCTTAGGAAACAAGGTGCCATTGTTCAGTGGTGTGCATAGGGTGGGGCCACCACTGCCCCCACACTCCAGCCCCTGCCTCTGTGGGCACTGGGAGGGACTCCCACCAGAGTAAGTGTGTCCCAGTCTGTTGCAACTGCCTGCTGGTCTATGCTGCTGCAGGCAATTTGTGCACACCCCAGTTGTGGCCACTGTACCCCTCCCCAACCTAAGTGAGCCCTAATCAGCCAATGCTTTTGTTCACTCTTGCATGGGCAGGGAACAGATGTCTGAGGGGTGGCCCACAGGCAGAGGTGTGGCCAAAACTAAAGCTGAGCCCCAGGGGCAGTGCAACTAAGGAAGAGGAATAGAAATCTCTCCATGAAGCTGCAAAAGCTGCAGATTAAACCCCTGTGATCAGCTTGATAAATCCTGCATCTGTGGAATATCTGAATGGGCAAAGAGTGCCCTCACAACTGAGTCTGGTCTAGCTTTAGCAGCAGTGGAAATTGGCAGAAAGTACACACAGGAGTTGGGTCAGCTCAGAGACTGAATTGTCCCCACAGTGCTCACTACAGGTCTAGAGACTTACCTAGAGGTATTGGAGGGCTTCCTGGGGAGGCAGGGGTTGGTTGTGGCTCACCATGTGGGAACGAGGACACTGACAGCTGAGGCCCCAAGAAAATATTCTTATTACTATTATTCTTCTTTTGTTTGTTTTGCTTTATTCAGTTGTTGTTATTATTTTTTATATTTTATTATTGTTTTACTATTTATAATTTTTTTAAATATGTTTTTTTATTCTTCTATTTTTACTTTACTTTTTTCTTGTTTTGTGTTTTTTTTCTTCTTTTTTATCCTTTGGGTTTTCTTAAATCATTTTTGTGTGTTTGTTTTAAGTTTTCTTTGCTTTTTTACTTTCCTTATTGTTTTGGGGTTTTTTTTTAAGATTTTTTTTGACTTGGACTTTTTTTTTTTAACATCTTTATTGGAGTATAATTGCTTTACAATGTTGTGTTAGTTTTCTGCTGACAAAGTGAATCAGCTATATGTATACATATATCCCCACATCCCCTACCGTTTGCATCTTCCTCCCACCCTCCCTATTTCATCCCTCTAGGTGCTCACAGAGCACCGAGTTGATCTCCCTGTGCTATGGAGATGTTCCCACTAGCTATATATTTTACATTTGGTAGTGTATATATATATCAATGTTACTCTCTCACTTCATCCCAGCATACCCTTCCCTCTCCCCATGTCCTCAAGTACATTCTCTATGTCTGCATCTTTATTCCTGTCCTGCCCCTAGGTTCGTCAGAACCACTTTTTTTTTTAAATTCCATATATATGTGTTAGCATATGGTATTTGTTTTTTCTCTTTCTGACTTACTTCACCCTGTATGACAGACTCTAGGTCCATCCACCTCACTACAAATAACTCAATTTCATTTCTTTTTATGTCTGAGTAATATTCCATTGTATATATGTGCCACATCTTCTTTACCCATTCATCTGTTGATGGACACTTAGGTTGCTTCCATGTCCTGGCTATTGTACATAGTGCTGCAATGAACATTGTGGTGCATTTTTCTTTTTGAATTATGGGTTTCACAGGGTATATGGTATATGGATTGCTGAGTCGTGTGGTAGTTCTATTTTCAGTTTTTTAAGGAACCTCCATACTGTTCTCCATAGTGATGGTATTAATTTGTATTCTCAACAGTACAGGAGGGTTCCCTTTTCTCCACACCCACTTCAGCATTTATTGTTTGTAGATTTTTTGATGATGGCCATTCTGACCGGTGTGAGATGATACCTCATTGTGTTTTTGATTTGTATTTCTCTAATGATTAGTGATGTTGAGCATTGTTTCATTCATTTGTTGGCAATCTGTATATCTTCTTTGGAGAAATGTCTATTTAGGTCTTCTGCCTATTTTTTGATTGGGTTGTTTGTTTTTTTGATATTGAGCTGCATGTGTTGCTTGTATATTTTGGAGATTAATCCTTTGTCAGTTGCTTTGTTTGCAAATATTTTCTCTCATTCTGAGGGTTGTCTTTTCATCTCGTTTATGGTTTCCTTTGCTGTGAAAAAGCTTTTAAGTTTCATTAGGATGTGGAAAATTTTTGAAATCTTTATTGAATTTGTTATAATATTGCTTCTATTTTATATTTTGGTGTTCTGGCAGTGAGGCATGTGATATCTTAGCTCCTGGACTAGGGATCAAACCCACATCCCCTGAACTGGAAGGTGAAGTCTTAACCACTGAACTGCCAGGGATTTCTCTCATTTTGATTTTAATTCGTTTTTGTTAGTTTATTCTTTATTATTATTTTTTTTCATTTTGGAGTTCTTTTGTTTGTTTGGTTGTTCTCATGTTTTATGTTTTCTTTTTGTATGTGTGTTGTTATTGCCAATTTTGGGGGCTTGTTTTTGCTGTTTTTCTTGGGTTTTCTTTGTCTGTTTGTTTTATTTTCCTTTTTTTTTCTCTCTCTCTCTTTTTTTTCTCTGACCATTCTGCATGGCTTATGGGCTCTTGATTATCCAGCCAGGAGTTGGGCCTGGATCTTTGAGGTGGGAGCACTGAGTTCATGATGCTGGACCACCAGAGAAATTCTGGGCCCAGAGATTATTAATTAATATGCAATGCCTCAGAATTATCCATCTCAACACCAATATCTGGCTACAACCAACTGCCTGTAAGCTCGAGTATTCAATACCTCATTCCAAACAACCAGCAAGACAAGAACACAAACAGACCCATCAGCAGACAGGCTGCCTAAAGTTGTGTGAAGCTCACAGACAACCCAAAATACACCACCTGATGTGGCCCTGCCCATCCGAGGGAAAAGACTCAGCTCCACCCACTAGAGCACAGGCACCAGTCCCTCCCACTAGGAAGCTTACACAAACCCCTGGTCCAAGCTCACCCACCAGGGAGCAGACAACAGAAGCAAGAGGAACTACAACCCTTCATCCTGCGGAAAGTAGACCACAAAATCAATAAGCTAAACAAAACAAGACCACAGAGAAATGTGTTGCAGCTGAAGTAGCAAGATAAAATCCCACAACAGCAAATAAATAAAGATAAAATAGGCAATCTAACTGAAAATGAATTCAGAGTTGTGATGGCAAAGATGATCTCAGATCTCAAAAATAGAATGGAGGCATGGATCGAGAAGGTACAAGAAATGATTAACAAGGAACTAGAACTAACAAACAAACAAAGAGTGATGAAAAACACAATAACTGAAATGAAAAATACACTAGAATGAATCAATAGCCGAAAAACTGAGTCAGAATAATGGAAAGTGAACTGGAAGATAGAATGGTGGAAATAACTTCCAGAGAGCAGAATAAAGAAAAAAAAAATGAAAGGAAATGAGGACATGCTCAGAGACCTCAGGGACAACATTAAAAAAAAACATTTGAATTATAGGGGTTTCAGAAGGAGAAGAGAAAGAGAAAGGATCTGAGAAAATATTTGAAGAGATTATAGTCAAAAACTTCCTTAACATGTAAAAGGAAACACTCACTCAAGTCCAGGAAGCACAGAAATCCCCATACAGGATAAACCCAAGGAAAAACACAGTAATCAAACTAACAAAAATTAAATACAAAGAAAAAATATTAAAATCAGCAAGGGACAAACAACATACAAAGGAATCCCATAAGGTTATCAGCTGATTTCTCAGCAGAAACTCTGCAGGCCAGAAGGGAGTGGCATGATATATTTAAAGTGATGAAAGGGAAAGACCTACAAGCAACATATCTCTACCCAGCAAGGATCTCGTTCAAATTTGATGGAGAAATCAAAAGCTTTACAGACAAGCAAACCTAAGAGAATTCAGCACCACTAAACCAGCTTTATAACAAATACTAAGGGAATATCTATAGGTGGAAAACACAAGAGAAGAAAAAAACTTACAAGAACAAACCCAAAACAGTTAAAAAAATGAAAATAGGAACATACATATTGATAATTACCTTAAATGTAAATGGATTAAATGCTTCAACCAATAGACACAGACTGGCTGAATAGATATAAAAACAAGACCTGTATATATGCTGTCTACAAGAGACCCACTTCAGATGTAGGGACACATAAAGATTGAAAGTGAGGGGATGGAAAAATATAATCCATGCAAATGGAAATCAAAAAAAGCTGGATTAGTATTATTCATATCAAACAAAATAGACTTGAAAATAATGACTATTAAAAGAGACAAGGAAGGACACTGCATAATGATCAACGGACAAAACAAAGAAGAAGGTATAACAATTGTAAATATTTATGCACCCAAAATAGGAGCACGACAACACATAAGACAAATGCTAACAGCCTTTATGGCTGTTAGCCATAATTGACAGTAACACAATAATATTGGGGGACTTTAACACCACACTTCCACCAATGGACAGATCATCCTAAATGGAAATAAATAAGGAAAGAGAAGCTTTAAATGACACATTAAACAAGATGGACTTAATTGATATTTATAGGACATTCCACCAGAAAGCAGCAGAATACACTTTCTTCTCAAGTGCACACAGAACATTCTCCAGGATAGATCACATCTGGGGTCACAAATCAAGCCTTGGTAAATTTAAGAAAATTGAAATTGTATCAAGCATCTTTTCTGACCAGAACACTATGAGATTAGAAATAAATTACAGGAAAAAACAAACTGTAAAAAACACAAACGCATGGAGGCTAAACAATATGCTACTAAACAACCAATGGATCACTGAATAAATCAAAGAGAAAATGAAAAAAATATCTAAAAACAAATGACAATGAAACCATGACAACCAAAATCCTATGGGATGCAGCAAAAGAAGTTCTAAGAGAGAAGTTTATAGTAATACAATTCGACTTCAGTAAACAAGAAAAATCTCAAATAAACAACCTAATCTTACACCTAAAGCAATTAGAGAAAGAACAAACAAAACCCAAAGTTAGTAGAAGGAAAGAAATTATAAAGATCAGAGCATAAATAAATGAAAAAGAAATGAAGGAAACACTAGCAATGATCAATAAAACTAAAAGCTTGTTCTTTGAGAAGACAAACAAAGTTGATAAACCTTTAGCCAGACTCATCAAAAAAAAAAAAAAAAACACAAAGGGACTCAAATCAATAAAATTAGAAATGATAAAGGAGAAGTTACAACTGACACCACAGAAATACAAAAGATCATGAGAGACTACTACAAGCAACTATATGCCAATAAAATGGACAACCTGGAAGAAATGGAAAAATCCTTAGAAAAGTACAACCTTCTAAGACTAATCCAGAAAGACTAGAAAATATGATCAGACCAATCACAAGTAACAAAATTGAAACAGTGATTAAAAATCTTCCAACAAACAAAAGTCCAGAACCAGATGGCTTCACAGGTGAATTCTATCAAACATTTGGAGAAGCACTAACACCCATCCTGCTCGAACCCTTCCAAAAATTGCAGAGGGTGAAACACTCCCAAACTCATTCTACTAGGCCACAATCACCCTGATACCAAAACCAGGTAAAGATATCACAAAATAGAAAATTACAGACCAATATCATTGATGAACATAGATACAAAAATCCTCAACAAAATAGCAGCAAACTAAATCCAACAACACATTAAAAGGACCATACTCCATGATCAAGTGGGATTTATCCCAGGGCTGCAAGGATTCTTCAATATACACAAATCAATCATTGTGATACCCCATATTAACTAATTGAAGAATAAAAACCATATGATCATCTCAAGAGAGGCAAAAAAAAGCTTCTGACAATATTCAACACACATTTATCATAAAAACTCTCCAGAAAGTGGGAATAGAGGGAACCTACCTCAACATAGTAAGGGCCATATATGAAAAACTCACAGCCAACATCATTCTCCATAGTGAAAAACTGAAAGCATTTCCTCTAAGATCAGGAACAAGACAAGGGTGCCCTCTCTCGCCACTATTATTCAACATAGCTTTGGAAGTCCTAGCCATGGCAATCAGAGAAGAAACAGAAACAAAAGGAATCCAAATCGGAAAGAAGTAAAACTGTCACTGTTTGCCCATGACATGGTACTAAACATAGAAAATCCTAAAAATGCCACCAGAATACTAATAGAATTAATCCATGATTTTAGTAAAGTTGCAGGATACAAAATTAATATACAGAAATCTCTTGCATTCCTATACACTAATAATGAAAGATCAGAAAGAGAAATTAAGGAAACAATGCCATTTACCATTGCAACAACAACAACAAAATACCTGGGAATAAACTTACCTAAGGAGGCAAAAGTCCGGGATTCTGAAAACTGTAAGACACGAATGAATGAAATTGTGTTGCTTTTATATCTTGGCTATTATAAATAGTGCTGCTATGAAATTTAGGGTGCATGTATCTTTTTGAATTTGTGTTTTCATTTTTCTCCAGTTATGTATCCAGGAGTGAAATTACTGGATCATAATAGTATTTCTATTTTTAGTTTTTTGAGGAACATCTATACTGTTTTCCATAGTGGCTGAAGCAAGTGACATTCCAATAAAAAATGTGTAGGTTTCCTTTTTCTCCACATACTCTCCAACATTTGTTATTTGTAGATTTTTTTGATGATGGCCATTCTGACAGGTGCAAGTTGATAATTCATTCAGTGTTGTTTTGATTTGCATTCCTCTAATAATTAGCAATGTTGATCATATTTTCA
The DNA here is from genome assembly GCF_937001465.1 of Orcinus orca. NCBI lineage: Eukaryota > Metazoa > Chordata > Mammalia > Artiodactyla > Delphinidae > Orcinus > Orcinus orca. Next base: position 77,915,906 of record NC_064580.1, read on the forward strand.
TGTCTCTATTAGCCATCTGTATGTCTTCTTTGGAAAAATGTCTGTTGCGGTGTCTGCCTATTTTTTGATTGGGTTGTTTGTGTTTTATTTTATTTTATTTTTTTGATATTGAGTTTTATGAGCTGCTTATATATTTTGGATATTAAACCCTGTCCATCATATCATTTGCAAATATTTTCTCTTATATGTTCTGATTGGGTGTTTTACATTCTGTCTTCCACATCACTTATGCCTTCTTCTGCATCACTTATTCTGCTTTTCATTCCTTGTAGTGTGTTTTTTATTTCAGCTATTGAATGCTTCATTTCTGATTGGGCCTTTTTAATATTTTCTAGTTCCTTGTTAAAGTGTTAATTGTTCAGAGATTACCAATGTTTTGAATTCTTTATATGGTAAATTGTTATTTGGTTTCATTATTGATTTTTTTTCAGAGGTTTTCTCTTTCTCTCTCAATTGAGAGTAGTTCCTCTGCCTTTTCATTTTGCTTAACTTTCTTTGTCTCTATGAATATAGGTGGAACAAGTTCTAATTGTGGTCTTGAAGGAGTATTCTTATGTGGGAGTGTCCCTATATAGAGTGCTTGTGCCCAATACTTTTGGTAGGAGAGCTTGATTTGATGTGAATACAAGTCACATGGTTCCTCTGGGTGTTACTCTTGTCCCAGAGGGTGTGAGTGCTGAAGCATGTTGCGCTCATGCCCAGACAAAGGACAAAGGTCTGATGCACTGGGTGTTCATGTGCCCCCTGCTCTTCTCAGATGCAGCCTCCGGTGTAAGTCTCCTTTTTCCCCCACAGATAATCACTGCCCCCATCATCTGCCACTGCTGCCCTGTTTTAGAACAGCTGGGCATGTCAAGTGGGTCCCACATGCACTCTTGGTGTGTATCTGGGGATGATCTGTGGTGCAGTGACTGCTGTTCAGAGATTTGGGAGACTTCAGAGGTGCCATTGTATAAGCACCAACAATGGTCACCACTGCCTCACCCAGGTTCTGCCCTAGGACCAGGTTGCCTCTGTGACCCACAGTCAAGTCTTTTCTATGGTCATGGCTGCCCCAGATTCAGTGCCACACAGTGATGTAGAGTGAGTGGATCCAGAGCATTTGCTCTGCATGGGCTGGGATGCACAGTGAGGCAGCTGTGAGAAGTCCAGCAGCCACTAAGGCAGACCTCTCTATACCCTGCCTTGGGTGTTAGTCAGTGCATGCAATCCTCCCGTGTAGAGTCCAGGTTTCCCCCAGCTCTTCTATTTGTCTCAGTTGTCCTCTAATGAACCAATGGAGCTTGTCTTCTCCACGTAGGACTCCAGGACTGAGGCACCCAATCTATGGCTTGAATTGCTCATTCCCCAGGGTGGGTGTCCACCTCTGTATTCTCCCTTTCCTTTTGGTCCCCTCCCAGGGACATAGTTCCCAACCCAATTGCTTTTCTTATCTTCCTACCTGATTATGTGTGTATATTTCTTTCAGCCTTGGTTGTACAGGAGTCCTGCCAGTTTCCAATAAGTTTTTTGTATGAATTCCTCCACAAGTAGATGTATTTTAGATGTGCTCATTGGGAGATGAGCTCCAAACCTCTTATGTCACCATCTTGATCCCCATTTGAATTTTGAACACATGGAATTGTACATAATCTGCTTTCAGATTGTTTAGAATTTGATGATTTCTCTAAATGTGAAAATACTTCAGCTTCACATCGGGTTGCAAAATACCCTGTAAGACTATGATTGTATTCTATTAAGTATGAGTTATTTTGATGGCAATATTTTTCAGAAAAGAAGATGATGCAATAAATATTTTGAATCTCTGAGAACTTAGAGAAACATAAATCTTCACTGTAGCAATGTGAATTTTAGGAAGATGGAAAAAGTCACTCAATAGATAGTTAAGGTAAAGTACAACAGAAGGTCAAAGTCCTGAATGTTGTGACAGTGCTAGTGAGATCAAAAGAAAAGTTGCTTTTCTTCTTACCAGTGTCACTCATGGTAAATACACGGCTCTGGAAGAATTTTGAGTTAGTTTGGTAAAAGAGAAATCTTTTTATCAGAAAATAAATCTTATCTGTATGAGCCAATGAAGTGTGCTGCCTTTAGATTAGGAAGCCTTGGATTCAATCCACAAATGGGTCTTTCCTTGTCTTTCCACTAATCCCAATGAATTCTGCAACAATTGTCAGGGTATTGCTAAATGTATATAACAGAGAGAAGGAGGAAACATTGTTTGTTACTAAACTGTACAAACATTATTTTTTAGGTAGTACAAGCATTTGACAGTATTTATAGTCCTGGTTTTTGTTTCTTATTTTTATTTTATACTGATTATCACAAAGTTTATTTATAAATGGAAAAGTTTTGCCAAAATAGCAGTTGATATGACAGATAGCATGAATGACTACTGTTAACATTTATTTGGTTCTTAGATAATTTTTCATGTTTAGTAAACAAAACAATTTTCTCTGTAGAGGAAACTGTGAAACTTTCAAAAATAGACACAGCAATAAATATAAATCTATTTTGTAAAAATACACATAATAATATTTTATATTAAGCAGTTATTATGATTCAGTCATGATGCTAAATGCTTTACATTCATTGTGTTTTAAATTCTCAAACCAACTTTAGGAATTTTTCACACTTACTCCAAGAAGATAAAGGACATAAAAATTATGTCAAAATTTTGTCTGCACATTCTACCACCTGTATTTATTTATGTTTTTAACTAATTTTTATTGGAGTATAGTTGCTTTACAATGTTGTGTTAGTTTCTACTGCACAGTAAAATGAATCAACCATACATATATATCTATCCCCTCCCTTTTGGACTTCCTTCCCATTTAGGTCACCACAGTGCATTAAGTAGAGTTCTCTGTGTTATACTCTATGTTCTCACTAGTTATTTATTTAATACATAGTATCAATAGTGTATATGTGTCAATACCAATCTCCCAATTTCTCCCCCTTGGTATCCATACATTCGTTCTCTATGTCTTGTCTTTATTTCTGCTTTGCAAATAGGGTAATCTATACCATTTTTCTAGATTCCACATATATGTGTTAATATACAATATTTGTTTTTCACTTTCTGACTTACTTCACTCTGTATGACACTCTCTAGGTCCAACCATGTCTCTCTCAAATGACCCAACATTTTTCCTTTTTATGGCTGGGTAATATTCAATTGCATATGTGTACCACATCTTCTTTATCCATTCCTCTGTCGATGGACATTTAGGTTGCTTCCATGTCCCGGCTATTGTAAATAGTGCTGCTATGAATGTTGGGTGCATGTATCTTTCTGAATTATGGTTTTCTCTGGGTATATGCCCAGTAGTGGCATTGCTGGGCCATATGGTAGTTCTATTTTTAGTTTTTTAAGGAAGCTCCATACTGTTTTCCATCTTGGCTGTATCAATTTACACTCCCACCAACAGTGTATGAAGGTTCCCTTTTCTCCACACCCTCTCCAGCATTGTTTGTAGATTTATTGATGATGGCCAGTCTGACCAGTGTGAGGTGATACCTCACTGTAGTTTTGATTTGCATTTCTCTACCTCCTATATTTAATTTCTTCCATATACTTAGACATTAGAACACTTATTGCAAGTTCAAGGATACCACTGTAAAACATCATATATGATCAGTGTTTAAGAGCACAAACTTTGATTTCAGACAGTTTTGGGTATAAATAGTAATTCTGCTCTTAATAAGTCATTTGACCTACCTGATCCTTACTTCACTCATCTGTAAAATGTGAATAATAATACCTACCTCAAATATTTTTTTGGGAGGATTAAATGAGATAAAGTATGTAAACTGCTTAGCACAGTTCTTGGTAAATTGTGAGTGTTCTATTTTGGTAATGAGTTATTATTAATATAACAACATAATCATTCAATTTCCATATAGATAAAAATAGTAAAGTAAATACCAAGGATAGTTTAAAGGCTGGGAATTAATAGCTTGTGGACAAGATTTTGCCTATGCATGTGTTTGTTTAGTTAACCTAGTATTTTACAAAAATAGAGACAAAAATTATTAAAAAAAACAAGAGATGTTACATTAAAATAATGATTTCTGGATTCTCATGAAAAATAGAAAGACCTGGCAATATGGGTCCATATTATTTCATGGCAAGAATTAGAGTTAAGTAGTGACTTTTTTATATTCTCTAACAGTGTGCATTTTTGTATAAGGTGAAAGGTAAGTATTGAAGTTCATTGTTTTGTATATGGGTACCCAATTTTCCAGAAAGAAGTGTTGAAATTTTTTTTTTCTTTTCCATCGAATGTAATTGGAACTGTTGTCAAAAATCAATTGCTCACATATGTGAGAACCTATTTTTAGACTATCTATTCTGTTCTTTTGATCTATATTCTATCTTTCTGTCAATAGCACTGTCTTGCTTATTATAGTTTTATAGTTAGCCTTGAAAATAAGTAACACAAATTATCTTTTTTCTTCTTTACAAAATTATTTTGGCTATTTCTAATTGCCCTTCTATATAAATTTTAGAATCAGGTTGTCTATTTCTATAAAAATACCAAATGGAATTTTGATTGAGATTGTGTTGAACATCTAATTCAATTTAGGGATAGGGATATTTAAAAAATATTGCATCTTCCAATCCATGAATCTGGAATATATCTCCAATTCTTTTTGTCTGCTTTATTACTTGCAGCAATGTTTTTTAATTTCTAGTATACAGGTCTTTATACATATTTTGGTAAAATTATTCCTAAGTATTTTGTACATTTGGAGCTTCTATAACTGTTAGTTTATTTCATCTTTCAGCTGTTTGTTCATAGTATTTATAAATGTAATTGATTTTTGACTTTGCATCCTCTTTCTTTGCTAAATTCACATACTAATTCTGATAGTCTCTTTGGAAATCCTTTAGGATTTTCTAAGTAGACAATCATGCCATTCCACAAGTCATTGATGCTTCATTCATTTTTTATTTTTGCTGTTTTATTTTTTCTTCTATGTTTTATTTTGGATAGTTTCTCTGGTTATGTCTTTAAGTTCATTAATATATATTTTTTCTAAGATATATAATCTTTTATTGTATTGGGTATATTTTCATTTCAGTTATTATATTTCACTTCCAGAAGTTCCATTTGAGTTTTTTTATATCTCTTCTGTGTTAAAACTTTTCTCTATAGTTTTGAAAGTATGAAAAAACATTTATAGTAGCTCTTTTAATATCCTTGTCTTCTAATCCTATCATCTATGTCACTTCTCAGTGTATTTCCATTGATTAAATTTTCTCCTGGTAATGGATTATATTTTCCTGCTTCTTTGCATGCCTGATAATTTTCTTTGCAATCTGATCACCTTACATTTTACAATGTTTGTGCTGAATTTTAGTATATTTCTTTTCTTTTTTTTTTTTTTTTGTGCTCTGCTGTGGTTTATTTATTTATTTATTTATTCTGTTTTTTTTTAACATCTTTATTGGAGTATAATTGCTTTACAATGGTATGTTAGTTTCAGCTTCACAACAAAATGAATCAGTTATATATACACATATATTCCCATATCTCTTCCCGCTTGCGTCTCCCTCCCTCCCACCCTCCCTATCCCACCCCTCCAGGCGGTCACAAAGCACCAAGCTGATCTCCCTGTGCTATGCGGCTGCTTCCCACTAGCTAACTGCCTTACGTTTGGTAGTGTATATATGTCCATGCCTCTTTATCGCTTTGTCACAGTTTACCCTTCCCCCTCCCCATAGCCTCAAGTCCATTCTCTAGTAAGTCTGTGTCTTTATTCCTGTTTCACCCCTAGGTTTTTCATGACATTTTTTTTTAAATTCCATATATATGTGTTAGCATACGGTATTTGTCTCTCTCTTTCTGACTTACTTCACTCTGTATGACAGACTCTAGGTCTATCCACCTCATTACAAATAGCTCAATTTCGTCTCTTTTTATGGCTGAGTAATATTCCATTGTATATATGTGCCACATCTTCTTTATCCATTCATCCGATGATGGACACTTAGGTTGTTTCCATCTCTGGGCTATTGTAAATAGAGCTGCAATGAACATTTTGGTACATGACTCTTTTTGAATTATGGTTTTCTCAGGGTATATGCCCAGTAGTGGGATTGCTGGGTCATATGGTAGTTCTATTTGTAGCTTTTTAAGGAACCTCCATACTGTTCTCCACAGTGGCTGTATCAATTTACATTCCCACCAACAGTGTAAGAGGGTTCCCTTTTCTCCACACCCTCTCCAGCATTTATTGTTTCTAGATTTTTTGATGATGGCCATTCTGACTGTTGTGAGATGATATCTCATTGTAGTTTTGATTTGCATTTCTCTAATGATTAGTGATGTTGAGCATTCTTTCATGTGTTTCTTGGCACTCTGTATATCTTCTTTGGAGAAATGTCTATTTAGGTCTTCTGCCCATTTTTGGATTGGGTTGTTTGTTCTTTTGTTATTAAGCTGCATGAGCTGCTTATAAATTTTGGAGATTAATCCTTTGTCAGTTGCTTCATTTGCAAATATTTTCTCCCATTCTGAGGGTTGTCTTTTGGTCTTGTTTATGGTTTCCTTTGCTGCACAAAAGCTTTGAAGTTTCATTAGGTCTCATTTGTTTATTTTTGTTTTTATTTCCATTTCTCTAGGAGGTGGGTCAAAAAGGACCTTGTTGTGATTTATGTCATAGAGTGTTCTGCCTATGTTTTCCTCTAAGAGTTTGATAGTTTCTGGCCTTACATTTAGGTCTTTAATCCATTTTGAGCTTATTTTTGTGTATGGTGTTAGGGAGTGATCTAATCTCATACTTTTACATGTAGCTGTCCAGTTTTCCCAGCACCACTTATTGAATAGGCTGTCCTTTCTCCACTGTACATTTCTGCCTCCTTTGTCAAAGATAAGGTGACCATATGTGCGTGGGTTTATCTCTGGGCTTTCTATCCTGTTCCATTGATCTATCTTTCTGTTTTTGTGCCAGTACCATACCGTCTTGATAACTGTAGCTTTGTAGTATAGTCTGAAGTCTGGGAGCCTGATTCCTCCAGTTCCTTCTTTCGTTCTCAAGATTGCTTTGGCTATTCGGGGTCTTTTGTGTTTCCATACAAATTGCAAAATTTTTTGTTCTAGTTCTGTGAAAAATGCCAGTGGTAGTTTGATAGGGATTGCATTGAATCTATAGATTGCTTTGGGTAGTAGAGTCATTTTCCCAATGTTGATTCTTCCAATCCAAGAACATGGTATATCTCTCCATCTATTTGTATCATCTTTAATTTCTTTCATCAGTGTCTTATAATTTTCTGCATACAGATCTTTTGTCTCCTTAGGTAGGTTTATTCCTAGATATTTTATTCTTTTTGTTGCAATGGTAAATGGGAGTGTTTTCTTGATTTCACTTTCAGATTTTTCAGCATTAGTATATAGGAATGCCAGAGATTTCTGTGCATTAATTTTGTATCCTGCCACTTTACCAAATTCATTGATTAGCTCTAGTAGTTTTCTGGTAGCATCTTTAGGGTTCTCTATGTATAGGATCATGTCATCTGCAAACAGTGACAGCTTTACTTCTTCTTTTCCGATTTGGATTCCTTTTATTTCCTTTTCTTCTCTGATTGCTGTGGCTAAAACTTCCAAAACTATGTTGAATAAGAGTGGTGAGAGTGGGCAACCTTGTCTTGTTCCTGATCTTAGTGGAAATGCTTTCAGTTTTTCACCATTGAGGATGATGTTTGCTGTGGGCTTGTCATATATGGCCTTTATTATGTTGAGGAAAGTTCCCTCTATGCCTACTTTCTGCAGGGTTTTTATCATAAATGGGTGTTGAATTTTGTCAAAAGCTTTCTCTGCATCTATTGAGATGATCATATGGTTTTTCTCCTTCAGTTTGTTAATATGGTTTATCACATTGATAGATTTGCGTATATTGAAGAATCCTTGCATTCCTGGAATAAACCCCACTTGATCATGGTGTATGATCCTTTTAATGTGCTGTTGGATTCTGTTTGCTAGTATTTTGTTGAGGATTTTTGCATCTATGTTCATCAGTGATATTGGCCTGTAGTTTTCTTTCTTTGTGACATCCTTGTCTGGTTTTGGTATCAAGGTGATGGTGGCCTCGTAGAAGGAGTTTGGGAGTTTTCCTCCCTCTGCTATATTTTGGAAGAGTTTCAGAAGGATAGGTGTTAGCTCTTCTCTAAATGTTTGATAGAATTCGCCTGTGAAGCCATCTGGCATGACCTAGTTTTTTTTGATGCCATATATATGTGTTAGCATACAGTATTTTTTTTTTCTCTTTCTGACTTACTTCACTCTGTATGACAGACTCTAGGTCTATTGACCTCATTACAAAAAACTCAATTTTGTTTCTTTTTACGACTGAGTAATATTCCATTGTATATATGTGCCACATCTTATTTATACACTCATCCAATGATGGACACATAGGTTGTTTCCATCTCCTGGCTATTGTAAATAGAGCTGCAATGAACATTTTGATACATGACTCTTTTTGAATTATGGTTTTCTCAGGGTATACGCCCAGTAGGGGTATTGTTGGGTCATATCGTAATTCTATTTGTAGGTTTTTAAGGAACCTCCATACTGTTCTCCATAGTGGTTGTAACAATTTACATTCCTACCAGCAGTGCAAGAGTGTTCCTTTTTCTCCACACCCTCTCCAGCATTTATTGTTTCTAGATTTTTTGATGAAGGATATTCTGACTGGTGTAAGATGATATCTCATTGTAGTTTTGATTTGCATTCTCTAATGATTAATGATGTTGAGCATTCCTTCATGTGTTTGTTGGCAATCTGTATATTTTCTTTGGAGAAATGTCTATTTAGGTCTTCAGCCCATTTTTGGATTGGGTTGTTTGTTTTTTTGTTATTGAGCTGCATGAGCTGCTTGTAAATTTTGGAGATTAATCCTTCATCAGTTGCTTCATTTGCAAATATTTTCTCCCATTCTGAGGGTTGTCTTTTGGTCTTGTTTATGGTTTCCTTTGCTGTGCAAAAGCTTTGAAGTTTCATTAGGTCCAATTTGTTTATATTTCTTTTTATTTCCATTTCTCTAGGAGGAGGGTCAAAAAGGATCTTGCTGTGATTTATGTCATAGAGTGTTCTGCCTATATTTTCCTGTAAGAGTTTGATAATTTCTGGCCATATGTTTAGATCCTTAATGCTTTTTGAGTTTATATTTGTGTGTGGTGTTAGGGGGTGTTCTAATCTCATACTTTTACATGTACCTGTCCAGTTTTCCCAGCACCACTTATTGAAGAGGCTGTCCTTTCTCCACTGTATATTCTTGCTTCCTTTATCAAAGATAAGTTGACCATATGTGCGTGGGTTTATCTCTGGGCTTTCTATCTTGTTCCATTGATCTATATTTCTGTTTTTGTGCCAGTACCATACTGTCTTGATTACTGTAGCTTCGTAGTAGAGTCTGAAGTCAGGGAGCCTGATTCCTCCAGCTCCATTTTTCGTTCTCAGTATTGCTTTGGCTATTCAGGGCTTTTGTGTTTCCATACAAATTGTGAAATGTTTTGTTCTTGTTCTGTGAAAAATGCCAGTGATAGTTTGATAGGGATTGCTTTGAAACTGTAGCTTGCTTTGGGTAGTAGAGTCATTTTCCCAAAGTTGATTTTTCCAATCCAAGAACATGGTATATCTCTCCATCTATTTGTATCATCTTTAATTTCTTTCATCAGTGTCTTATAATTTTCTCCATGCAGTTCTTTTTTCTCCTTAGGCAGCTGTATTCCTAGATACTTTATTATTTGTGTTGCAATGGTAAATGGGAGTGTTTTCTTAATTTCACTTTCAGATTTTTCATCATTAGTGTATAGGAATGCCAGAGATTTCCGTGCATTAATTACCAAACATTACCAAATTCACTGATTAGCTCTAGTAGTCTTCTGGTAGCATCTTTGGGATTCTCTATGTATAGTATCATGTCATCTGCAAACAGTGACATCTTTACTTGTTTTCCGATTTGGATTACTTTTATTTATTTATCTTCTCTGATTGCTGTGGCTAAACTTCCAAAACTATTTTGAATAAGTGTGGTGAGAGTGGGCAACCATGTCTTTTTCCTCATCTTAGTGGAAAAGGTTTCAGTTTTTCACCATTGAGGATGAAGTTGGCTGTGGGTTTGTCATATATAGCCTTTATTATGTTGAGGACAGTTCCCTCTATGCCTACTTTCTGCAGGGCTTTTATCATAAATGGGTGTTGAATTTTGTCGAAAGCTTTCTCTGCATCTGTTGAGATGATCATATGTTTTTTTCTTATTCAATTTGTTAATATGGTGTATCACGTTGATTGATTTGAGTGTATTGAAGAATCCTTGCATTCCTGGAATAAACCCCACTCGATCATCATATATGATCCTTTTAATGTGCTCTTGGATTCTGTTTGCTAGTATTTTGTTGAGGCTTTTTGCATCTATGTTCATCAGTGATATTGGCCTGTAGTTTTCTTTCTTTGTGACATCTTTGTCTGGTTTTGGTATCAGGGTGATGGTGGCCTTGTAGAGTGAGTTTGTCAGTGTTCCTCCACTTGCTATATTTTGGAAGAGCTTGAGAGGATAGGTGTTAGCTCTTCTCTAAATGTTTGATAGAATTCACCTGTGAAGCCATCTGGTCCTGGGCTTTTCTTTGTTGGAAGATTTTTAATCACAGTTTCAATTTCAGTGCTTGTGATTGGTCTGTTCATATTTTCTATTTCTTCCTGATTCAGTCTTGGCAGGTTGTGCATTTCTAAGAATTTGTCCATTTCTCCCAGGTTGTCCATTTTTATGGCATAGAGTTGCTTGTAGTAATCTCTCATGATCTTTTGTATTTCTGCAGTGTCAGTTGTTACTTCTCCTTTTTCATTTCTAATTCTATTGATTTGAGTCTTTTCCCTTTTTTTCCCTGATGAATCTGGCTAAAGGTTTATCTATTTTGTTTATCTTCTCAAAGAACCAGCTTTTAGTTTTATTGATCTTTGCTATTGTTTCCTTCATTTGTTTTCATTTCTTTCTGCTCTGATATTTGTGATTTCTTTCCTTCTGCTAAATTTGGGTTTTTTTGTTCTTCTTTCTGTAATTGCTTTAGGGTGCAAGGTTACGTTGTTTATTTGAAATGATTCCTGTTTCTTAAGGTAGGATTGTATTGCTATACACTTCTAGAAGTGCTATACACACTCTTAGAACTGCTTTTGCTGCATCCCATAGGTTTTGGGTCGTTGTGTCTCCATTGTCATTTGTTTCCAGGTATTTTTTGATTTCCTCTTTGATTTCTTCAGTGATCGCTTCATTATTAAGTAGTGTATTGTTTCGCCTCTATGTGTTTGTATTTTTTACAGATCTTTTCCTGTAATTGATACCTAGTCTCATAGCATTGTTTTCAGAAAAGATACTTGATACAATTTCAATTTTCTTAAATTTACCAAGGCTTGATTTGTGACCCAAGATATGACCTATCTTGGGGAATGTTCCATGAGCACTTGAGAAAAATGTTTATTTTGTTTCTGGATGGAATGTCCTGTAAATAGCAATTAAGTCCATACTGTTTAATGTATCATTTAAAGCTTGTGTTTCCTTATTTATTTTCATTTTTGATTATCTGTCCATGTGTGAAAGTGGGGTGTTAAAGTCCCCTACTGTGAATGTGTTACTGTTGATTTCCACTTTTATGGCTGTTAGTATTTGCCTTATGTATTGAGGTGCTCCTATGTTGGGTGCATAAATATTTACAATTTTTATATCTTCTTCTTGGATCAATCCCTTGATCATTAGGTAGTGTCGTTCTTTGACTATTGTAATAGTCTGTATTTTATTTATTTATTTATTTATTTTTTGTGGTACATGGGCCTCACTGTTGTGACCTCTCCCATTGCAGAACACAGGCTCCAGATGCGCAGGCCCAGTTGACATGGCTCACGGGCCAAGCTGCTCTGTGGCATATGGGATCTTCCCAGACTGGGGCATGAATCTGTACCCCCTGCATAGGCAGGCACACTCTCAACCACTCTGCCAGCAGGGAAGCCCAATAGTCTTTATTTTAAAATCTATTTTCTCTGATATGAGAATTGCTACTCCAGCTTTCTTCTGATTTCCATTTGCATGGAATATCTTTTTTATCCCCTTACTTTCATTCTCTTTGTGTCCCTATGTCTGAAGTGGGTCCTTTGTATACAGCCTATATATGGGTCTTGTTTTTGTATCCATTCAGCCAGTCTGTGTCTTTTTGTGGGAGCAATTAATCTAGTTACATTTAAGGTAATTATCAATAAGTATGTTCCTATTTCCATTTTCTTAATTGTTTTGGGTTTGTTATTGTAGGTCTTTTCCTTCTCTTCTGTTTCTTGCCTAGAGAAGTTCCTTTAGCATTTATTGTAAAGCTGGTTTGGTGGTGCTAAATTCTCTCAGCTTTTGCCTGTCTGTAAAGGTTTTAAATTCTCCATCAAATCTGAATGAGATCCTTGTTGGGTAAAGTAATCTTGGTCGTAGGTTTTTCTCCTTCATCACTTTAAATATGTCCTGGCTTGCAGAGTTTCTGCTGAAAGATCAGCTGTTAACCTTAGGGGGATTCTCTTGAGTGTTATTTGTTGTTTTTCTCTTGCTGCTTTTAATATGTTTGCTTTGCATTTAATTTTTGATAGTTTGATTAACACGTGTCTTGGGTGTTTCTCCTTGGATATATCCTGTATGGGACTCTCTGTGCTTCTTGAACTTGATTAACTATTTCCTTTTCAATATTAGGGAAGTTTTCAACTATGATCTCTTCAAATATGTTCTCAGTCCCTTCCTTTTTCTCTTCTTCTTCTGGGACCCCTACAATTAGAATGTTGGTGCGTTTAATGTTGTCCCAGAGGTCTGTGAGACTGTCCTCAGTTCTTTTAATTCTTTTTTCTTTATTCTGCTCTGAAGTTGTTATTTTCACTATTTTATCTTCCAGGTCACTTATCCGATCTTCTGCCTCAGTTATTCTGTTATTGATCCCTTCTAGAGTATTTTTAATTTCCTTTATTGTGTTGTTCATCATTGCTTGTTTCCTCTTTAGTTCTTCTAGGTCCTTGTTAAATGTTTCTTGCATTTTCTCTATTCTATTTCCAAGACTTTGGATCATCTTTACTATCATTATTCTGAATTATTTTTCAGGTAGACTGTCTATTTCCTCTTCATTTGTTAGGTCTGGTGGGTTTTTACCTTGCTTCTTCATCTGCTGCCTGTTTTACTTTCTTTTCATTTTGCTTATCTTACTGTGTTTAGGGTCTCCTTTTTGCAGCCAGCAGGTTCGTAGATCCCATTGTTTTTGGTGTCTCTCCCCAGTGGCTAAGTTTTGTTCAGTGGGGTGTGTAGGTTTCCTGGTGGAGCAGACTAGTGCCTGTGTTCTGGTGGATGAGGCTGGATCTTGTCTTTCTGGTGGGCAGGTCCACATCAGGCGGTGTGTTTTGGGGTGTCTGTGGCCTTATCATGATTTTTGGCAGCCTCTGTGCTAATGGGTGGGACTGTGTTCCTGTGTTGTTAGTTGTTTGGCATTGGGTGTCCAGCACTGTAGCTTGATGGTCATAAAGTGAAGCTGGGTCTTCGTTTTGAGATGGAGATCTCTGGGAGTTTTTCATCATTTGATATTACATGGAGCTGGGAGGTCTATTGTGGACCAGTATCCTGAAGTTGGCTCTCCCACCTCAGAGGCACAGCACTGACTCCTGGCTGGAGCACCAAGAGCCTTTCATCCATATGGCTCAGAATAAAAGGGAGAAAAAATAAAGGAAGAAATAAAGAAAGGAAGAAAGAAAGAAAGAAGAAAAGGAAAGAAAGAGGATAAAATAAAGTAGGATAAAATAAAGTTATTAAAACAAAAATTAAAAATAATTATTAAGAAGAAAATTTCTAAGTAAAAAAAGAAAGAAAAAAAAAAGGATGGACAGAACCCTAGGACAAGTGGTGAAAGCAAAGCTGTACAGACAAAATCTCACACAGAAGCATACACATACACACTGAGAATAAGAGGAAAAGGGGAAAAAATAATACATCTTGCTCGCAAAGTCCACCTCCTCAATTATGGATGTTTCGTTGTGTATTCAGGTATTCCACAGATGCAGGGTACATCACGTTGATTGTCGAGGTTTAATCAGCTGCTCCTGAGGCTGCTGGGAAAAATTTCCCTTTGTCTTCTTTGTTCGTACAGCTTCTGGGGTTCAGCTTTGGATTTGGACCCACCACTGAGTGTAAGTCACCTGAGGGCATCTGTTTTTCGCTCAGACAGGACCGGGTTAGAGGAGCAGCTGACTCGGTGGCTCTGGCTCACTCAGGCTGGGCGGACAGAAGGGTACAGATGAGGGGCACGCCTATGGTGGCACAGGCTGGTGTGACATTGCTTAAGCCTGAGGCACACCGTTCGTTCTCCTGGGGAAGTTGTCCCTGGATCCTGGGACCCTGGCAGTGGCGGGCTGCACAGGCTCCCAGGAGGGGTGTTGTGGATAGTGACCTGTGCTTGCACAGAGGCTTCTTGGTGGCGGTAGCAGCAACCTTAGCATCTCATGCCCATCTCTGGGGTCTGTGCTGTTAGTGGCGGCTCACGCCCGTCTCTGGAGCTCCTTTATGCAGAGTTCTTAATCCCTCTCCTCACGCACCAGGAAACAAAGGAGGAAGAAAATGTCTCTTGCCTCTTTGGCAGGTCCAGACTTTTTCCCGGACTCCCTCTCTGCTAGCAGTGGTGAAGTAACCTCCTGCAGGCTGTGTTCTCACTGCCAGTCCTCGAAGCTCAAGCCTCAGCTCCCAGCCCCCACCCACCCCAGCAGGTGAGCAGACAAGCCTCTCAGGCTGATGAGTGCTGGTCGGCACCGATCTTCTGTGTGGGAATCTATTCACTTTGCCCTCCACAGCCCTGTTGCTGCACGCTCCTCAGTGGCTGTGAAGCTTCCCCCTCTGCCACCTGCAGTCTCCGACTGTGACAGGGCTTCTAGTGTGTGGAAACCTTTCCTCCTTCAGAGCTCCCTCCATCTGGTGCAGGTCCCGTCCTTATTCTTTTGTCTCTGTTTTTTCATTTTTCTTTTGGCTTAGCCAGGTACGTGGGGAGTTTCTTGCCTTTTGGGAGGTCTGAGGTCTTCTGCCAGCCATCAGTGGGTGTTCTATAGGAGCAGTTCCATGTGCAGATGTATTTCTGATGTATCTGTGCGGAGAAAGGTGATCTCCATGTTCTGCTCTTCCGCCATCTTCTCCATAATCGTCACGCCAGAATCGTCAATGTGGTTTTTATTCAGAATAACAATGGGTTTTCTAAAAAGAAATTAAGCACAAAAATTCTCATAAGGAAAATATTACTATATAATAACTTGTACAAAGCTTTAGATGCTATACCCTATCTCTAAGTGACTTTTAACATGGCAATTTTTCTACAACATCAAGTAATATGACTGGAGGTAAGGTAGAATGGATTTAAACCATTTGGCCATTTGAAAGTTACATCAAGAGGGAAACATTTTTAATTTCAACTTTTTAGCCTATAAGTATGTATGTGTATGATGGAAATCATTCTTCTTTCATGACCTTCCTCTAAAATTATTAGTTTGCTGTCCTCAAGTCTCATTCACTCCTTAGTAGATGAAACTATGCTATAGGGCACCTTACCAACAATAGCTGTCCAACGATCAGCACTGTTTATCTCCATGAGTGTCTGTAGCTATGAAAAATCAAATGACTAAAATGTCATTACCTAAAAAAGAATTTAAGACACATGTATATGGAAGGAGATCAACCAAGTTTTAAAATATGTTTTCAGACACTTCCATCCAGGAAATTGTTCATGTTCTTATTTATAACTGGGGCAAAGATATCTGTGCCTTCAGAAATCAGCATGTAATCTTTAGTTTACATGATAAATTATGGTCTTTTCCTGAATGCCCCCCCAAGCCAACAACAAAAATGTAGTAGGATCAAAAACCCCTGGATGTGTTACTTTCTATTAACCAACATTTCTCGGTTATGCTAACTAAATGCTGAAAATCCTTGCTTATATAGTATGATTTTTCTGGAGGGGTCGGATACTCGTGAAAGAAAACTAATTGAATAAAATCCAGTCAGTAAGGTTTTGATAGAAGTTATGTTATCTTCTACTTCTCTAAATATTGATGAACTTATGTAAGTCATTTATTTATTCCAGAAAACTTTTTTAAATGCTTACTCCATGACAGATACTATTCTAGATCATGCATGGTAATCCTTGACAAGAATATTTTATTTATTACAACATTCCATTGTCTAATAATATCAGATAAATGAAGGTATACTATATAATTTTAACTCTAACAGTGGGTAAATAAAACATGTAAGTTGATGCACATTTAATTATGTTATGAAAGAGGTCACCATACACCTCTTTGTTGCTAAAGCCAATGGGTGATTTTCAGTCTAATCTGACTGGAGTGCTCTCTGATGTATAATATACTTGTTATGATACCATCCAGTGGCTGTGGGTGTGCCACTCACTCCCCCTTCTGAAATGCATGTAGATAAAACAGACCACCCAAAAGCCAGTTGCCAAAATTAATTTAAATGTTTATTACTCACTTAGGTATTTGAAAAGCCACTTAGATTCCCTGAACTAGGGACAGGTCCCACCAGCAAGAGGATCCAGGCAAAAAGGCGTGAGAGACAACTTGAACAGTTTCTAGGGGTACAAATAAATAAAGGACAGGATCCTGCTGGTGGGGGTTTTAAATAATGACAGAGGTAGGCTAATTTTGGTAGCAGGAAATGGGGATGCAGAGTAAGAACAGGATTGAAAGGAAGACCAGAGTAGTGAGGGCAGTTTGACTTGATTGCAGCTTTTCAGTAAGCAGCTGAAGTGAGAGCAGTTGAAAATCTTTTGCTGTTTCACTCCGGCAGTCTTTTAAGTGTTTAGCTAAATGTCATTTTGCCAGGCTTTGACATAACCCTATTTCTCCACATACAGTTTACCACCACTTACTCTTTCTTTAGCATGAGTGATTTTGTCTTTCCTGGTTTCAACAAAACGTCCTCCCCTCCCACCATCAACTCTAACTTGGTCTCCTTTCTAGTCTCTTACTTCTTATACTTACACATAGATGACAATATACCCCTGGTTTCCATCTCAATGTGAGAGTTTGTGTGTGTGTGTGTGTGTATTTGTGTGCATGTGTGTGTGAGAGAGAGGGAAAGATAAAGGAAGAGGAGGAGAAGATAAAGAAGAAGAAGAAGAAGAAGAAGAAGAAGAAGAAGAAGAAGAAGAAGAAGAAGAAGAAGAAGAAGAAGAAGAAGAAGAAGAAGAAGAAGAAGAAGGAGAAAGAGAAGGAGAAGGAGATGGAAAAGGAGAAAAAGAAGAATCTTCTGGGAAGTTTTTAAAATATACTTGTACTATAACCCCAGCTCAGATCTGAGAATCAGAATTCCCTAGGTAGAAGGAGGAGGGAGTTTTATCCCCAAATTGAGAACTATTTTTAATATATTTTCTCTGGTTTATCTCATTTATTGTCAAGGAACACTGGTTTTATGTCTATACCTATATCTGTGTCTGTATCTATATCTACATTTATATCTGTACCTATATGCCTTTAACCCTTCTCTGTCTCAGTTTCAACATATGTGAATGGGGGTAGTAATTATATCAAACGATTTTTATCAGTGTTTACTGAGGCAATTCTCTGTATATTTAGCATATAGAATTGTGCACAGCAAATAGAAAGTGCTCAGTCAACATTAATTTTTATTATTATTACAACATCATTGCTCTTTAATTCACTTATTTAATCAATGAAAAATAATTATTGATCACATACTATGAGGCCAGCCCAGAACTCTCTTCTGGGCTTCTGATGTGTATAACAAACTGCTAGAATACTTGGATGTCCCAAAGACACTGCAAACTCAACACTGAACTCTGCATGCTGCTTCCTAAACTTAATTTTTTTCCTATAATAATCACTATGTAAATCATTAGCACTATCATGTAACTAGTTGCACAAATATTATCCTTTACTTATCCCCTTCCTCAAAGCCAATCAGTCACAAAGTTGTGCCAATTTTGTTTCTGAAGCACCTCTAAAATTCACCCACTTTTCTCCATTCTTAATACTATTATTCTCAACAAATGTCCTACCATCTCTAGTCAAATGAATTCAGCAGAGTCCCTATCTCTATGCTTATTTTATTCTTCACTCTCCAAAGCAAGAGTTACCTTTTCAAAAGGAAAATATATTATGACACCTCTTTAATTAAAACCTTACAATGGCTCCTCATGATGGTTAATTTTATGTGCCAAATTGAGTGGGCCAGGGGTACTCAGGTTGAACTTTGTTTCTGGGTAGGTCTGTGAAGGTGTTTCAAGAAGAGATTAGCCTTTGAATCAGTGACACAGTAAATTGCCCTTCACAATGAGATTGGGCATCAATCAATCTGTTGATGGTTTGAATAGAACAAAAAGTGGAGAAATGAGGATTTCACCCCTTTTTTTCTGCCTAACGGTGCTGGGATATCTCATCACTTTTTCTCCTACCCTCAGATTGAGATTTACATCATTGGCTCCCCTGGTTCAGGCCTTTGGATTTTTACTTGGAATGAATTACCCCTACACCACTGGCTTTCCTGGGTCTCCAGCTTGCATACAGCAGATTGTGGGATTTCTCATCCTCTATAGTTGCATGAGCTAATCTCTCATGAACATATAGGATTTCTCTGGAAAACTCTAACTAATACACTCCTCAATTACTCCAAATTACAAACTCCTCAAATATTGCTGACAAGGAGTGACTGGGGGGGACCTTGAAGATGGTGGAAGAGTAAGACGCGGAGATCACCTTCCTCCCCTCAGATACACCAGAAATACATCTACACGTGGAACAACTCCTACAGAACACCTACTGAAGGCTGGCAGAAGACCTCAGACCTCCCAAAAGGCAAGAAACTCCCCACGTACCTGGGTAGGGCAAAAAAAAAAAAAAAAGAAAAAACAGAGACAAAAGAATAGGGACAGCACCTGCACCAGTGGGAGGGAGCTGTGAAGGAGGAAAAGTTTCCACACACTAGGAAGCCCCTTCGCGGGCAGAAACTGCGGGAGGCGGAGGGGGGAGCTTCGAAGCTGCGGAGGAGTGCACAGCAACGGGTGCGGAGGGCAAAGCGGGGAGATTCCCGCACAGAGGATCGGTGCCGACCGGCACTCACCAGCCCGAGAGGCTTGTCTGCTCACCCGCCAGGGCGGGCGGGGCTGCGAGCTGAGGCTCTGAGGCTCGGGTTTCAGTTTCGGACGGAGAACAGGGAGAGGACTGGGGTTGGCGGCTTGAACATAGCCTGAAGGGGTTAGTGCACCACGGCTAGCCGGGAGGGAGTCCGGGAAAAACTCTGCACCTGCCGAAGAGGCAAGAGACTTTTTCTTCCCTCTTTGTTTCCTGGTGCGTGAGGAGAGGGGTTTAAGAACGTTGCTTAAAGGAACTCCAGAGACGGGCGCGAGCCGCGGCTAAAAGCGCGGACCCCAGAGACGGGCGGGAGACGCTAAGGCTGCTGCTGCCACCACCAAGGGGCCTGTGTGCGAGCACAGGTCACTCTCCACACCCCTCTTCCGCGGAGCCTGTGCAGCTCGCCACTGCCAGGTTCCCGGGATCCAGGGACAACTTCCCCGGGAGAACGCAGGGCGGGCCTCAGGCTGGTGCAAAGTCACACCGGACTTTGCCGCCGCAGGCCCGTCCCGCACTCCGTGCCCCTCCCTCCCCGCCGGCCTGAGTGTGCCAGAGCCCCTGAATCAGTAGCTCCTTTAACCCTGTCCTGTATGAGCAAAAAACAAACGCCCTCCAGCGACCTACACGCAGAGGCAGGGCCAAATCCAAAGCTGAGCCCCTGTGAGCTGTGAGAACAAAGAAGAGAAAGGGAAATCACTCCCAGCAGCCTCAGAAGCAGCGGATTAAATCTCCACAATCAACTTGATATACCCTGCATCTGTGGAATACCTGAATAGACAACCAATCATCCCAAATTAAGGAAGTGGACTTTAGGAGCAAGATCTATGATTTTTTCCCTTTTCCTCTTTTTGTGAATGTGTATGTGTATGCTTCTGTGTGAGATCTTGTCTGTATAGTCTTGCTTCCACCATTTGTCCTAGGGTTCTACCCGTCCATGTTTTTTTTTTAATTTTTTTCTTAATAATCAATTTTAATTTTAATAATGTTATTATACTTTACCTTCTTTCTTTCTTTCTTTCTTTCTTTCTTTCTTTCTTTCTTTCTTTCTTTCTTTCTTTCTTTCTTTCTTTCTTTCTTTCTTTCTTTCCTTCCTTCCTTCCCTCCTTTAGACAACGAATCATCCCAAATTGAGGAGGTGGTCTCTGACAGCAAGATTTATGATTTTTCCCCCTTTACCTCTTTTAGTGAGGGTGTATGTGTATGCTTCTGTGTAAGATTTTGTCTGTATAGCTTTGCTTCCAACATTTGTCCTAAGGTTCTATCCGTCCCTTTTTTTTTTCTAAATAAGAATTTTTTAATTCAATAACTTTATTATACTTTATTTTATTTTTACTGTATCTTCTTTCTTTCTGTCTTTTTTCCTTCTTTCCCTCCTTCCTTCCTTCCTCCCTCCCTCCCTCCCTCCTTTCTTTCCTTCTTGCCTTCTTTGCTTCTTTCTTTCTTTCTTCCTTCCTTCCTTCCTTCCTTCCCTCCTTTCCTTCTTTCTTTCCTCATACTTCTACTAATTCCCTCTACTTTTTCTCCCTTTTATTCTCAGCCGTGTTGATGAAAGGCTCTTGGTGCTCCAGCCAGGAGTCAGGGCTCTGCCTCTGAGGTAGGAGAGCCAACTTCAGGACACTGGTCAACAAGAGACCACCCAGCTCCACATAATATCAAACGGCAAAAATCTCCCAGAGACCTCCATCTTAACACCAGCACCCAGCTTCACTCAACGACCAACAAGCCACAATGCTGGACAACCTATGCCAAACAACTAGCAAAACAGGAACACAACCCCACCCATTAGCAGAGAGGCTGCCTAAAATCATAAGGCCACAGACACCCCAAAACACACCACCAGACGTGAACCTGCCCACTAGAGAGACAAGATCCAGCCTCATCCACCACAACACAGGCACTAGTCCCCTCCACCAGGAAGCCTACACAACCCACTGAACCAACCTTAGCCACTGGAGACAGACATCGAAAACAGCGGGAACTACGAACCTGCAGTCTGCAAAAAGGAGACCCCAAACACAGTAAGATAAGCAAAATGAGAAGACAGAAAAACACACAGCAGATAAAGGAGCAAGATAAAAATGCACCAGACCTAACAAATGAAGAGGAAATAGGCAGTCTACCTGAAAAAGTATTCAGAAAAATGATGGTAAGGATGATCTGAAATCTTGGAAATAGAATGGACAAAATGCAAGAAACAGTTAACAAGGACCTAGAAGAAAAAAAGATGAAACAAGCAATGATGAACAACACAATAAACGAAATTAAAAGTACTCTAGATGGGATCAATAGCAGAATAACTGAGGCAGAAGAACGGATAAGTGACCTGGAAGATAAAATAGTGGAAATAACTACTGCAGAGCAGAATAAAGACAAAAGAATGAAAAGAACTGAGGACAGTCTCAGAGACCTCTGGGACAACATTAAATGCACCAACATTCGAATTATAGGGGTTCCAGAAGAAGAAGAGAAAAAGAAAGGGACTGAGAAAACATCTGAAGAGATTATAGTTGAAAACTTCCCTAATATGGGAAAGAAAATAGTTAATCAAGTGCAGGAAGCACAGAGAGTCCCATACAGGATAAATACAAGGAGAAATACGCCAAGACACATATTAATCAAACTGTCAAAAATTAAATACAAAGAAAGCATATTAAAAGCAGCAAGGGAAAAACAACAAATAACACATAAGGGAATTCCCATAAGGTTAACAGCTGATCTCTCAGCAGAAACCCTACAAGCCAGAAGGGAGTGGCAGGACATACTGAAAGTGATGAAGGAGAAAAACCTGCAGCCAAGACTACTCTACCCAGCGAGGATCTCACTCAGATTTGATGGAGAAATTAAAACCTTTACAGACAAGCAAAGCTGAGAGAGTTCAGCACCACCAAACCAGCTTTACAACAAATGCTAAAGGATCTTCTCTAGGCAAGAAGCACAAGAGAAGGAAAAGACCTATAATAACGAACCCAAAACAATTTAGAAAATGGGAATAGGAACATACATATCGATAATTACCTTAAATGTAAATGGACTAAATGCTCCCACCAAAAGACACAGATTAGCTGAATGGATACAAAAACAAGACCCTTATATATGCTGTTTACAAGAGACCCACTTCAGACCTAGAGACACATACAGACTGAAAGTAAGGGGATGGAAAAAGATATTCCATGCAAATGGAAACCAAACGAAAGTTGGAGTAGCAATTCTCATATCAGACAAAATAGACTTCAAAATAAGGACTATTAAAAGAGACAAAGAGATCTCTCAGGAAGATGGCGGAAGAGTAAGACGCGGAGATCACCTTCCTCCCCACAGATACACCAGAAATACATCTACGCGTGGAACAACTCCTACGGAGCACCTACTGAACGCTGGCAGAAGACCTCAGACCTCCCAAAAGGCAAGGAACCCCCCACGTACCTGGTTAGGGCAAAAGAAAAAACTAAACAGAGACAAAAGGATAGGGACGGGTCCTGCACCAGCGGGAGAGAGCTGTGAAGGAGGAAAAGTGTCCACACACTAGGAAGCCCCTTCGCGGGTGGAGACTTCGGGAGGCGGAGTGGGGGAGCTTGGGAGCCGCGGAGGAGAGCACAGCAACAGGGGTGCGGAGGGCAAAGCGGACAGATTCCAGCGCAGAGGATCGGGCCGACCGGAACTCACCAGCCGAGAGGCTTTTCTGCTCGCCCGCCGGGGCGGGCGGGACTGGGAGCTGAGGCTCTGGCTTTTGTCGGAGCGCCGGGAGAGGACTGAGGTTGGCGGCGTGAACACAGCCTGCAGGGCGTTAGTGCACCGCGGCTAGCCGGGAGAGAGTCCGGGGAAAAGCCTGGACCTGCCGAAGAGGCAAGAGACTTTTACGTCCCTCTTTGTTTCCTGGTGCACGAGGAGAGGGGATTAAGAACGCTGCTTGAGAGAGCTCCAGGGACGGGCGCGAGCCGCGGCTAAAAGTGCAGAGCCCAGAGACAGACATGACACGCTAAGGCCGCTGCTGCCGCCACCGGGAGGCCTGTGTGCGAACACAGGTCACTAGCCACACGCCCTTCCGGGGAGCCTGTGCAGCCCGCCACTGCCAGGGTCCCGGGATCCAGGGACAACTCGCCCGGGAGATCGCACGGCGCGCCTCAGGCTGCAACGTCACGCCGGCCTCTGCCGCTGCAGGCCCGCCCCACACTCCGTGACCCTCCCTACCCCCCGGCCTGAGTGAGCCAGAGCCTCCGAATCAGCGGCTCCTTTAACCCCGTCCTGTCTGAGCAAAGAACAGACGCCCTCCGGCGACCTACACGCACAGGCGGGGCCAAATCCAAAGCTGAGCCCCTGGGAGCTGTGAGAACAAAGAAGAGAAAGGGAAATCTCTCCCAGCAGCCTCAGAAGCAGCGGATTAAAGCTCCACAATCAACTTGATATACCCTGCATCTGTGGAATACCTGAATAGTCAACGAATCATCCCAAATTAAGGAGCCCTGTGGATGAAAGGCTCTTGGTGCTGCAGCCAGGAGTCAGTGCTGTGCCTCTGAGGTGGGAGAGCCAACTTCAGGACACTGGTCCACAAGAGGCCTCCCAGCTGCACGTAATATCAAACAGCAAAAATCTCCGAGAGATCTCCATCTCAACGCCAGCACCCAGCTTCACTCAACGACCAGCAAGCTACAGTGCTGGACATCCTATGCCAAACAACTAGCAAGACAGGAACACAACCCCACCCATTAGCAGAGAGGCTGCCCAAAATCATAATAAGTCTACAGACACCCCAAAACACACCACCAGACGTGGACCTGCCTACCAGAAAGACAAGATCCAGCCTCATCCACCAGAACACAGGCACTAGTACCCTCCACCAGGAAGCCGACACAACCCACTGAACCAACCTTAGCCACTGGGGACAGACACAAAAAACAACAGGAACTACGAACCTTCAGCCTGCAAAAAAGGAGACCACAAACACAGTAAGATAAGCAAAATGAAAAGACAGAAAAACACACAGCAGATGAAGGAGCAAGATAAAAACCCACCAGACCTAACAAATGAAGAGGAAATAGGCAGTCTACCGGAAAAAGAATTCAGAATAATGATAGTAAGGTTGATCCGAAATCTTGGAGATAGAATGGACAATAGAATGGACAAAATGCAAGAATCAGTTAACAAGGACCTAGAAGAACTAAAGATGAAACAAGCAACGATGAACAACACAATAAATGAAATTAAAAGTACTCTAGATGGGATCAATAGCAGAATAACTGAGGCAGAAGAACGGATAAGTGACCTGGAAGATAAAATAGTGGAAATAACTACTGCAGAGCAGAATAAAGACAAAAGAATGAAAAGAACTGAGGACAGTCTCAGAGACCTCTGGGACAACATTAAACGCACCAACATTCGAATTATAGGGGTTCCAGAAGAAGAAGAGAAAAAGAAAGGGACTGAGAAAATATTTGAAGAGATTATAGTTGAAAACTTCCCTAATATGGGAAAGGAAATAGTTAATCAAGTCCAGGAAGCACAGAGAGTCCCATACAGGATAAATACAAGGAGAAATACGCCAAGACACATATTAATCAAACTGTCAAAAATTAAATACAAAGAAAGCATATTAAAAGCAGCAAGGGAAAAACAACAAATAACACACAAGGGAATCCCCATAAGGTTAACAGCTGATCTTTCAGCAGAAACTCTGCAAGCCAGAAGGGAGTGGCAGGACATATTGAAAGTGTTGAAGGAGAAAAACCTGCAACCAAGATTACTCTACCCAGCAAGGATCTCATTCAGATTTGATGGAGAAATTAAAACCTTTACAGACAAGCAAAAGCTGAGAGAGTTCAGCACCACCAAACCAGCTCTACAACAACTGCTAAAGGAACTTCTCTAGGCAAGAAACACAAAAGAAGGAAAAGACCTACAATAACAAACCCCAAACAATTAAGAAAATGGGAATGGGAACACACATATCGATAATTACCTTAAATGTAAATGGACTAAATGCTCCCACCAAAAGACACAGATTGGCTGAATGGATACAAAAACAAGACCCATATATTTGCTGTCTACAAGAGACCCACTTCAGACCTAGAGACACATACAGACTGAAAGTAAGGGGATGGAAAAAGGTATTTCATGCAAATGGAAACCAAAAGAAAGCTGGAGTAGCAATTCTCATATAAGTTATATATATATATATATATATATATATATATATATATATATGTAGTTTGCTTGAGTGCAGTGTTTTTTGTTTTCTGTACTGAATTCATTAGCATGGGTCGGTATAAAATTTAGCATAGGTCAATATGTAATTTGTAAACTAATAAGGTCTTAAAAGTGAGGAATTAAGTCTTTTAAATTTAATTATTTATTGTAAAGAGCAGAATAGCATACATAAACAGGTGCCTAAGGAAAACTTGTATTCTAATATGGAACTCTCATGAACACCTTTGTTTTTTTTCTTCTAACGGTATGATAGTAGGCCATTTGATTATTTTTATGGCTTTAACTTTACAACAATGAAATATTCGTAAATTTTAAAAAGTATTTTTCTTTATTTGATGCGGGTGGGATACTGGAGAAATGAAAGGTCAAACATCTATTGAGGAATCCATACTTGTCTATATATTGTGTACTTTTATTTCAAGAACTGATTTAAAATTCCTAAAAGGATGCTATAATAAGTTATTATGCCATTTTACAGACTGAATTAAGTGAATTTCAGGGAGGTATGAAACTTGCCTAAGGCTATCCAGCTACCAAGAGGTAGAAGTGAGAATTAAATCCAGGTATACCTATAAAAAAAAAGAAAAAAAAAAGAAAAAAAAAAAAGAAGGCGATGGCAGCACCAGGGTATGGGGTTGTTAGTTTTATAGGGGTGAGTAATTTCATACGCTGATGAGTGGGAGGAGTATTCCAGCTATTTTGGGGAAGGGGTGGGGATTTCTAGGAATTGAGCCACCGCCCACTTTTTGACCTTTATGGTCATCCTTGGAACTGTCGTGGCACCTGTGGGTGTGTCGCTTAGCTTGCTGATGTGTTACAATGAGTGTATACTGAGGCTCAAGGTCTAGTGGAAGTAGACTCGTCCGCCATCTTGGACCTATTTTGTTCTAATCAGTTTATGTTGTGTCCTCGGGCTATGTAATTCTTTTAAACGTTGTGCCCTGCCCCCTTTCCTCCTGTTTCATATTGAATATATAATATTTACCAGAGTATGTTTTAATAATTAATACATGATATATTGTATAATTAATTTATATATCATATATATAATGATATCTATAGGTATTTGTTCTAATAAGTCATTAAAAATAAATGAATATTAAAAACAAATAAATAACTAAATAAATAAAAGAGACAAAGAAGGACACTACATAATGATCAAGGGATCGATCCAAGAAGAAGATATAACAATTGTAAATATTTATGCACCCAACATAGGAGCACCTCAATACATAAGGCAAATACTAACAGCCATAAAAGGGGAAATCGACAGTAACACATTCATAGTAGGGGACTTTAACACCCCACTTTCACCCATGGATAAATCATCCAAAATGAAAATAAATAAGGAAACACAAGCTTTAAATGATACATTAAACAAGATGGACTTAATTGATATTTATAGGACACTCCATCCAAAACCAACAGAATACACATTTTTCTCAAGTGCTCATGGAACATTCTCCAGGATAGATCATATCTTGGGTCACAAATCAAGCCTTGGTAAATTTAAGAAAATTGAAATTCTATCAAATATCTTTTCTGACCACAACGCCATGAGACTAGATATCAATTACAGGAAAAGATCTGTAAAAAAATACAAACACATGGAGGCTAAGCAATGCACTACTTAATAATGAAATGATCACTGAAGAAATCAAAGAGGAAATCAAAACATACCTAGAAACAAATGACAATGGAGACACAACGACCCAAAACCTATGGGATGCAGCAAAAGCAGTTCTAAGGGGGAAGTTTATAGCAATACAAGCCCACCTTAAGAAGCAGGAAACACCTTGAATAAACAACCTAACCTTGCACCTGAAGCAATTAGAGAAAGAAGAACAAAAAACCCCCAAATCTAGCAGAAGGAAAGAAATCATAAAAATCAGATCAGAAATAAATGAAAAAGAAATGAAGGAAACAATAGCAAAGATCAATAAAACTAAAAGCTGGTTCTTTGAGAAGATAAACAAACTAGATAAACCACTAGCCAGACTCATCAAGAAAAAAAGGGAGAAGACTCAAATCAATAGAATTAGAAATGAAAAAGGAGAGGTAACAACTGACACTGCAGAAATAAAAGAGATCATGAGAGATTACTACAAGCAACTCTATGCCAATAAAATGGACAACCTGGAAGAAATGGACAAATTCTTAGAAATGCACAACCTGCCAAGACTGAATCAGGAAGAAATAGAAAATATGAACAGACCAATCACAAGCACTGAAATTGAAACTGTGATTAAAAATCTTCCAACAAACAAAAGCCCAGGACCAGATGGCTTCACAGGCGAATTCTATCAAACATTTAGAGAAGAGCTAACACCTATCCTTCTCAAACTCTTCCAAAATATAGCAGAGGGAGGAACACTCCCAAACTCCTTCTACGAGGCCACCATCACCTTGATACCAAAACCAGACAAGGATGTCACAAAGAAAGAAAACTACAGGCCAATATCACTGATGAACATAGATGCAAAAATCCTCAACCAAAGACTAGCAAACAGAATCCAACAGCACATTAAAAGGATCATACACCATGTTCAAGTGGGGTTTATTCCAGGAATGCAAGGATTCTTCAATATACGCAAATCTATCAATGTGATAAACCATATTAACAAATTGAAGGAGAAAAACCATATGATCATCTCAATAGTTGCAGAGAAAGCTTTTGACAAAATTCAACACCCATTTATGATAAAAACCCTGCAGAAAGTAGGCATAGAGGGAACTTTCCTCAACATAATAAAGGCCATATATGACAAACCCACAGCCAACATCATCCTCAATGGTGAAAAACTGAAAGCATTTCCACTAAGATCAGGAACAAGACAAGGTTGCCCACTCTCACCACTCTCATTCAACATAGTTTTGGAAGTTTTAGCCACAGCAATCAGAGAAGAAAAGGAAATAAAAGGAATCCAAATCGGAAATGAAGAAGTAAAGCTGTCACTGTTTGCAGATGACATGATCCTATACATAGAGAATCCTAAAGATGCTACCAGAAAACTACTAGAGCTAATCAATGAATTTGGTAAAGTGGCAGGATACAAAATTAATGCACAGAAATCTCTGGCATTCCTATATACTAATGATGAAAAATCTGAAAGTGAAATCAAGAAAACACTCCCATTTACCATTGCAACAAAAAGAATAAAATATCTAGGAAGAAACCTACCTAAGGAGACAAAATACCTGTATGCAGAAAATTATAAGACACTGATGAAAGAAATTAAAGATGACACACATAGATGGAGAGATATACCATGTTCTTGGATTGGAAGAATCAACATTGTGAAATTGACTCTACTACCCAAAGCAATCTATAGATTCAATGCAATCCCTATCAAACTACCACTGGCATTTTTCACAGAACTAGAACCAAAAATTTTCCAATTTGTACGGAAACACAAAAGACCCTGAATAGCCAAAGCAATCTTGAGAACGAAAAAAGGAACTGGAGGAATCAGGCTCCCTCACTTCAGACTATACTACAAAGCTACAGTTATCAAGTCGGTATGGTACTGGCACAAAAACAGAAAGATAGATCAATGGAAAAGGATAGAAAGCCCAGAGATAAACCCATGCACATATGGACACCTTATCTTTGATAAAGGTGGCAGGAATGTACAGTGGAGAAAGGACAGCCTCTTCAATAAATGGTGCTGGGAAAACTGGACAAGTAAATGTAAAAGTATGAGATTAGATCACTCCCTAACACCATACACAAAAATAAGCTCAAAATGGATTAAAGACCTAAATGTAAGGCCAGAAACTATCAAACTCTTAGAGGAAAACATAGGCAGAACACTCTATGACATAAATCACAGCAAGATCCTTTCTGACCCACCTTCTGGAGTAATGGAAATAATAACAAAAATAAACAAATGAGACCTAATGAAACTTCAAAGCTTTTGCACAGCAAAGGAAACCATAAACAAGACCAAAATACAACCCTCAGAATGGGAGAAAATATTTGCAAATGAAGCAACCGACAAAGGATTAACCTCCAAAATTTACAAGCAGCTCATGCAGCTCAATAACAAAAAAACAAACAACCCAATCCAAAAATGGGCAGAAGACCTAAATAGACATTTCCCCAAAGAAGATATACAGACTGCCAACAAACACATGAAAGAATGCTCAACATCATTAATCATTAGAGAAATGCAAATCAAAACTACAATGAGATATCATCTCACACCAGTCAGAATGGCCATCATCAAAAAATCTAGAAACAATAAATGCTGGAGAGGGTGTGGAGAAAAGGGAACACTCTTACACTGCTGCTGCAAATGTGAATTGGTTCAGCCACTATGGAGAAGAGTATGGAGGTTCCCTAAAAAACTACAAATAGAACTACTATATGACCCAGCAATCCCACTACTGGGCATATACCCTGAGAAAACCAAAATTCTAAAAGAGTCATGTACCAAAATGTTCATTGCAGCTCTATTTACAATAGCCCGGAGATGGAAACAACCTAAGTGCCCATCATCGGATGAATGGATAAAGAAGATGTGGCACATATATACAATGGAATATTACTCAGCCATAAAAAGAAATGAAATTGAGCTATTTGTAATGAGGTGGATAGACCTAGAGTCTGTCATACCGAGTGAAGTAAGTCAGAAAGAAAAAGACAAATACCGTATGCTAACACATACATATGGAATTTAAGGGAAAAAAATGTCATGAAGAACCTAGGGGTAAGGCAGGAATAAAGACACAGGCTTCCTAGAGAACGGACTTGAGTTTATGGGGAGGGGGAAGTGTGAGCTGTGACAGGGCGAGAGAGAGTCATGGACATATACACACTAACAAACATAGTAAGGTAGCTGGCTAGTGGGAAGCAGCCACATGGCACAGGGATATTGGCTCGGTGCTTTGTGACAGCCTGGAGGGGTGGGATAGGGAGGGTGGGAGGGAGGGAGACACAAGAGGGAAGACATATGGGAACATATGTTTATGTATGACTGATTCACTTTGTTATAAGGCAGAAACTAACACACCATTGTAAAGCAATTATACCCCAATAAAGATGTTAAAAAAATATATTGCTGACAAGCCCTTGCAATGCATGGTTTCTGTGAGAGCAAACAATATATCTGATAAGGGGTTTATATCCAAAATATACAAAGAACTCATATAACTCAACATTAAATAAATAAAACACATTTAAAAAATGGGCAGAAGACCTGAATAGACATTTTTTTCCAAAGAAGACATGCATTTGGCCAACAGACACATGAAAAGATACTAAACATCACTGATCATCAGGGAAATGCAAGTCAAAACCGCAATGAGATATCACCTCACATCTGTCAGATTGGCTATTATCAAAAAAGACAACAAATAACAAGTATTCGTGATGACGTGGAGAAAAGGGAACTTTTGTCCACTAATGGTGAGAATGTCAATTGGTTCAGCCCTATAGAAAACAGTATGGGGATTCCTCAAGAAATTAAAAATAGAACTACCATACAATCCAGCAATTACACTTCTGGGTATTTTTCTAAAGAAAAAAAAACCCACTAATTTGAAAATATTTTATATATATATATATATATACCTCTATGTTCATTGAAGCATTATTCACAATAGCCAAGATATGGAAGCAACTTAAGTGTCCGCTGATAGATGAATGACTAAAGGATATATATATATATATATATATATATATATATATATATATATATATATATATATATATAAAATGGAATATTACTCACCCGTAAAAAAGAATGAAATCTTGTCATTTTTCACAACATGGATGAACCTAGAGGATATTGTGCTAAGTGAAATAAGTCAGACAGAGAAAAAATACCATCTGATATAACTTATATGTGGAATATAAAAAAAACAAAACAAATGAACAAACATAAAACAACAAAACAAAAAAGGAGTTAAGATACAGAGAACAAACAAGTGGTTGCCAGAGGAAAGGAGAGTGGAGGCGATGATTTAAATCGGTGAGGGAGATTAAGAGGTACAAATTTCCAGTTACAAAAAAAATGAGTCATGGGAGTTAGGTGTACAGTGTGGGAAATATAGTCAGTAATAGTGTAATATCTTTGCATGGTGACAGATGGTAACTAGACTTATCATGATAATCATTTTGTAATGTATAGAAATATTGAATCACTATGCTGTGCAACAGAAACTAACATAGTGTTGCAGGTCAGTTAAACAAACAAATAAACAAACTTATAGAAAAACAAATCAGATTTGTGATTATCAGAGGTGGCGGATGTGGTGATGGAGAATTAGATGAAGGTGGTCAAAAAGTTAGAACTTCCAGTTATAAGATAAATAAGTACTAGAGATATAATGTACAACATGATTGACATAATTCACACCATTTTATGTTATATATGAAAGTTAAGAGAGTAAATCAAATTCTCATCACAAAGAGAAAATATTTTCTTTATTTTGTATCTATATGACGTGATAGGTGTTCACTAAACTTATCATGGTATTCATTTCATTATGTGTATAAGTCAAGTCATTATGCTGTACACCTTAAACTTATGCAGTCTGTATGTCAATTATATCTCAATAAAACTGGAATAAAAAATAAAATAAAGGTTACTTGCCTTTCCAGATTCATCTCTTCTCACTGCCAATTATTTATCCATATTTTATTGTTTTTAATTCCTAACAAAACCCCATATGGCTCCCTTTGCCAATATTGCTCTCATCTCAGTTCCTACTTACCTTAGAATTTATTAAAAAAATATTAACTCTATCAAGAAACCTTTCCTAAGCTCCCCAACCTAATAAATTTTATTCTCTATCTGTATCTCTCTAATAGTACTGATCAATCTGTTCTATATTTGCCAATCCTCTTGTATACAATTTCTCACTGAATGTAAACTCCTTGAGTTGTGGGGCTATGTCAGTTTTTTGTATGAAAATTACTAGAAGCAAGTACACTACTTGACCTTAGTGGGCATTCAATAAATATCAATGAATGATTGCAACAAGTGTCTTCTCTAGTGTTTTTTTACACTTTGGCACTCTTGCTACTTCAAAAACAATTGTACACCTGTAACATATATAATATTGTACATCAACTATTCTTCAATAAAAATTATTTTAAAATATTTGAACACGAAATTTTAGATTTCTTACTGTATCTGATTAACATACCTTTCTAAATTTATATGGTTTGTCATTTTCAATATTAGTTTAATTTATTTTTTAAGAGTTGAAATGTTATTTTTTACTGATTTATTATGTTACAGAACTTTATACATGTTCAATCTTTTTCTTTCTTTTAAAAGTCTTAATTAGCTTTATTTAAATTTTTATGTAGTTTTAATTTAAGTATAATTGACCTACAAAACTATGTTAGCCCCAAGTGTACAACAGTGATTTGATGTTTCTAAACATTACAAAATGATCACCACAATAACTCTAGGTACCATCTGTCACCATAAAAAGTTATTACAATATAATTGACTATATTCCCCATGCTGTACATTTCATCCCTGTGATTCATATATTTTGTAACTGAAACTTTGTACCTCTTAATCTCTCTCACCAATTTCACTCATCCCCCCCCAGCCCCCTCCCATCTGGCAACCACCTGTTTGTTCTCTCTATCTATGAGCCTCATGGTAGAAGCTCCATAAAATGGTTGCTATCAGCATCTATTTCCCCAGGGGCAGTTCCAGTTGCCCCCTGCCTCCTTAGGAGGCTCTCCAAGATCAGCAGTGGGAATGACACAGGATCCTTTCAAATTACTGCCTCTGAACTGGGCCTTTGAACATGTGATACTTTGTGTGAGCCCTTTGAGATCAAAGTCTCTTTTTCCTACTGTCCTTCAGCTCTTCCTCTTTCTCTTTCTCTCTGCTCTTGTATGCAAGCCCTACTGGTCTTCAAAGCCAGACTTTCTGGGGAATCACTTGTCTTCCCAGTGAAGAACATCCAGGCTGAAGAACCCAATGTGGAACTTGGACCCCTCAGTCCTTGAGGAGAGCCTCTGCAATTGTAATTATCCTCCTATTTGTGGGCCACCGACCCAGGGGTGTGGATCTTGATTATACCATGTCTCTGGCCCTCTTAGTTATCTTGTGGTGGTTCCTTCTTTATATCTTTACTTGTGGAAAATCTTTTATGCTGGTCTTTAGATCAATATCATTGATAGTTGCTCTGTATGTAGTTATAATCTTGGTGTGCTCATGGGAGGAGATGAGGTCAGTCTTCCTACTCCACCATCTTGGCCACACCTATATGAGTCTATTTTAGAATTCTTTGCATATTTCAACATACTGAAGTTAGAAATTGAAAAATAATCTTTAACTATTAAAGATAAAATCAAACTTAAAGCAGTTATAGCCAACAGTATAAATGTTTATAAATTTTTTATAATAAAACTTTGTATAATGACATTTATTAACATTCCATAGAACTAAAAGTGGTATGAGTTAAAAAAAATAGTAGGCAATAGCCAATAATAAATTTTCTTTATATCTTATGAATTGGCAAAATAAAATGTTTAACAGGACTAATTCTGAGAGGAGCAAGTGGTCACTTCATATGATTTGATATTATTTGCGTGCACTGTTACCTTACTCTAATATGTTCTAGATACTATTGAATTGTCATAATGAGAGCCATTCTTTAAAAAAAAATTCTAAGTCTAGAAATTTGTTACTCAATTGCAAATGTTGGTGTAACACAAATCTTCATTTAGCAGTCATTAATTTCTTAATGTGAATTTATTTATTCTTATTTTATTCCTTTCTCCATAGAAGAAGTGTTTTGAAGAGGGTGAGTTGGGTACGAAGAATGTGATAAGATAATTTTGGTGCTACTTGAGGTATATTTGAATGTGGTACAAAAATGTGGTACTCTGAAATACCATGAGCCACTATTGAAACACTGCTTACACCTGGAATAATTACGGGATTCAAAGGTTTTTGAGGTAAGGGACAGAGTCTGTTCATCCTTGTATTCCCAGCCTCTAGCATAATGCAAAGTAAACAGTGGTTGTCCCATCACTCTTTATTGATTGACAGAATGAATGAACAGGCTCAGAAAAATGTGTCAGCAATAGAAGAAGAAACTTGAAAAAAGACACAGGAAGAAATCAATGACAATTTTATCTTAATTATAAGAACACATTCAATTGAATGTTTAATATAATTTTATACATCTGATGGTATAAAACACTTTGATATAAACAATGAGTTAAAATGTAAATGAAACACTAATATCATTTTGAATAAATTTATCAATCTCACCATAGAAACTCTTTCAGAATAACTATTTTAGATTAGTTAACTTAAATGCTACTAAGCTTCCATTGATGATATTTAACACATAATTGTGCCCTGAGCTGTGACATGTGGTGATTCTGAGGGTCATGGCCTATCCTTGTGTTCCCAGTGTATGTGAGGTATATTTTGAAGCAGGAAAAGTTCTAAGAAGAGAAATAAAACATAATGTGGCTTTGCATTAAGGGGATTGGACTCACTAGTGAGAAAACTTAGCAATGTTTTTCTTTATTTTTTCTTAAGATGAACAAAATATACCTAAATACAAGGACTGTTTAATATAAAATATTTTAACTCCAGAGACTTAATAAACAAGTCATTCAGAATAGCTCCAGAATGGTATAAAGATATATATTTTTTTCCTTTTATTTCTCCTGGATTGAGTAGGAAGAAAAAGTGTGCATGAAACTGATTTCTTGTTATCTGTCAGCATAAATAATTTTTTTTTTTACATTTTGATTGGGCTTTTTAACATTGTGATTCAATGGAGCTGATCTTGTTGTGGCAAAAATGAAAGATATGAGATGATGTGGGAAGGCAGATGGGGATGTAAGCATGTGTGTTATACAGAAAGAGCTCTGTGCTAGATATGAGTCAGGAAACTTGGGTTCCGGTACTAGATTTCTCACAAATTAATTGGCAAAAAAAAAAATCATTCATTCTCTCTGAATCTCAAGATTTTCATATCTGAAAATCAGAAATATAAATGTATCGTACCCCTCAAAAAGGGTGATTGTGAGGAGTAATGATGATATTACCTATTAAGTACTTATCGCATGCCAGGTACCATGTTACATGTTTGACATGAATTATTTTGTTTAATCCTCATGACAACCTAATGAAGTAAGTATTGCTTACTATTTTATAGATGATGAAACTGAGGCTCAATGAGCTGAAGGGGCATGCCTAGAGTCATACAGTTAAGAAAATGATGGGGCTGAGATTCAAACACAGGCCATCTAGTCTAACTCCAGAGCCTAAGAAGTTCACCACTCTTATGACTGAAGAGTCCTTGACAAGAAGCTTTTCCACTTTTATGGTCCTAGGACTTTGAGCTTGCTCGTTCCTGAATTAATTGTCTCTTTGCTCTAATAATTGAAATATCTTTCATCCATCAAGACTCAGTTCAAATGTTTTTAACTTTTTTGTGCAATCATCCTATTCCTCTAAACTGGACTCAAATCTATCTCTTATCATCCTGTAGAATTCTGTTTGATTCATTTTTATGGTAACCATATTATGTATTTCATTACTGTATGTATTTCCTTCACTAGACTGTAAGTACCCTGAATAAGAACCATGCCTCATTCATCTTAGCAACTTCAGTGTCCAGCAGTTTCTGGAACATCTTAGACAGTCAATAAAAGCTTCAGGAATGAATAAGGATAAAATCAAAGGAAAAATATAATATTAATGACATAAGACCTACTGCAGTGAATGTTGCTTTTCAGTGAGTTTATCAGTTGAAGAGATTAGAAAATAACACCCTTCATTGTATCTGCTATTCTCACTATCTCTATTGCCTCAAACTCTAGGCCTTCTCAAATCCACCAACTCAATCAAAACTTATATTTTAACAGAAGAAGAACTACAATCCTGTGGCCTGTGGAATGAAAACCACAATCACAGAAAGACAGACAAAATGGAAAGGCAGAGGACTATGTACCAGATGAAGGAACAAGATAAAACCCCAGGAAAACAATTTAAAGAAGTAGAGATAGGCAACCTGGCAGAAAAACAATTCAGAATAATGATAGTGAAGATGATCCAGGACCTCAGAAAAAGAATGCAGGCAAAGACTGAGAAGATGTAAGAAATGTTGAACAAAGACATAGAAGAATTAAAGAACAAACACCTAGAAGAGTTAAAGAACAAACAAACAGAAATGAAGAATACAATAACTGAAATGAAAAATACAGTAGAAAGAATCAATAGGAGAATAACTGAGGCAGAAAAACGGATAAGTGACCTGGAAAATAGAATGGTAGAATTCACTGCTACTGAACAGAATAAAGAGAAAACAATAAAAATAAGTGAAGACAGCCTAAGAGACCTCTGGAACAACATTAAATGCACCAACATTCGCATTATAGGGGTCCAGGGAGGAGAAAAGAGAAAGAACACAAGAAAATATTTGAAGAGATTATAGTCGAAAAATTCCCTAACATGGTAAAGGAAATATCCACCCAAGTCTAGGAAGCACAGAGAACTCCAGGCAGGATAAACCCAAGAAGAAAAAGCTGAGACACATAGTAATCAAATTGACAAAAATTAAAGACAAAGGAAAATTATTAAAACAACAAGGGGAAAATGACAAAAAATTTACAAGGGAACTCCCATAAGGTTAACAGCTGATTTATCAGCAAAATCTCTACAAGGCAGAAGAGATTTAAAGTGATGAAATAGAAAAACCTACAACCAAGATTACTCTACCCGACAAGGATCTCATTCAGATTCGACAGAGAAATCAAAAGCGTCACAGACAAGGAAATGCTAAGAGAATTCAGCACAACCAAACCAACTATACAACAAATGCTAAAGGAGCTTCTATAAGTGCAGAATGCAAAAGAAGAAAAGGATTTACAAAAACAAACCCAAAACAATTAAGAAAATTATAATACAAACATACATATTGATGGTTACCTTAAATGTGAATGGATTAAATTCTCCAACCAAAAGACACAGGCTCACTGAATGGATTCAAAAACAAGACCCATATATATGCTGTATACAATAGACTCACTTCAGACCTAAGGACACATACAGACTGAAAGTGAAGGGACAGAAAAAGATATTCCATGCAAATAGAAATCAAAAGAAAGCTAGAGTAGCAATACTCATAACAGATAAAAGAGACTTTAAAATAAAGAATGTTACAAGAAACAAGGAAGGACACTACATAATGATCAAGGGATCAGTCCAAGAAGACAATATAAAAATTATAAATATATATGCGCCCAACATAGGAGTACCTCAATACATAAGGCAAATACTAACAGCTATAAAAGAGGAAATCAAAAGTAACAGAAGAGTACTAGGGGACTTTAACAGCTTACTTACACAAATGGACAGATCACCAAGACAGAAAATTAATAAGGAAACACAAGCTTTAAATGACAAAATAGACATGATAGACTTAATTGATAATTATAGGACATTCCATCCAAAAAGAGCAGAAAACACTTTCTTCTCAAGTGCACATGGAACATTCTCCAGGATAGATTTCATCTTGGACCAAAAATCAAGCCTTGGTAAATTTAAGAAAATTGAAATCATACCAAGCATCTTTCCAACCACAACACTCCAAAATTAGAAATAAAATACAGAGAAAGGGATAAAAAATAAAAACACATGGAGCCTAAACAATACATTACTAAATAACCAAGAGATCACAGAAAAAATCAAAGAAGAAATAAAAAGATACCTAGAGACAAA
Organism: Orcinus orca; assembly: GCF_937001465.1. NCBI lineage: Eukaryota > Metazoa > Chordata > Mammalia > Artiodactyla > Delphinidae > Orcinus > Orcinus orca. The sequence continues at coordinate 77,953,983 of NC_064580.1, forward strand.
TGACAACAAAAACATGATGATAGAAAACCTGTGGGACACAGTAAAAGCAGTTCTAAGAGGAAAGTTTATAGCAATACAATCCTACCTCAAGAAACAAGAAAAATCTCAAATTAACAATCTAACCTCACACCTAAAGGAATTAGAAAAGAAGAAAAAACAGAACACCCCAAGTTAGTAGAAGGAGGGAAGTCATAAAGATCAGAGCAGAAATAAATGAAATAGAAACAAAGAAAACAATAGCAAAGATCAATAAAACTAAAAGCTGGTTATTTGAGAAGATAAAAAAAAATTGGTAAATCTTTAGCCAGACTCATCAATAAAAAGAGGGAGCAGACTCAGATCAATAAAATTAGAAATGAAAAAGGAGAAGTTGCAATGGACACCACAGAAATACAAAACATCATAAAAGACTACTACAAGCAACTGTATGCCAATAAACTGGAAAACCTGGAAGAAATGGACAAATTCTTAAAAAGGAATAACCTTCCAAGACTGAACCAGGAGGAAAGAGAAAATATGAACAGAGCAATCACAATTAATGAAATTGAAACTCTGATTAGAAATCTTCCAAGAAACAAAATTCCAGGACCAGATGGTTTCACAGGTGAATTCTATCTAACATTTAGAGAAGAGATAACACCCATCCTTCTCAAACTCTTCCAAAAACTTTGCAGGGCAAGGAACACTCCTAAACACATTCTACAAGGCCACCATAACACTGATACCAAAACCAGACAAAGATAATACAAAAAAAGAAAATTACAGACCAATATGACTGATGAATATAGATGCAAAAATCCTCAGCAAAATACTAGCAAAACAAATCCAATAGCACATTAAAAGGATCATACACCATGATCAAGTGGGATTTATCCCAGGGATGCAAGTATTCTGCAGTACACGCAAATCAAATAATGTGATACAGCATATTAACAAATTGAAGAATAAAAACCATATTATCATCTCAATAGACACAGAAAAAAATTTTGACACAATTCAACACCCATTTATGATAAAAAACTCTCCAGAAAGTGGGCATAAAGATAACCAACCTCAACATAATAAAGGCCATGTATGACCAACGCAGAGCCAACATCATTCTCAATGGTGAAAAATTAAAAGCATTTCCTCTAAGTTCAGGAACAAGACAAGGATGTCCAGTCTTGCCACTATTATTAAGCATAGTTTTGGAAGTCCCAGCCACAGCAATCAGAGAAGAAAAATAAATAAAAAGAATACAAATTGGAAAAGAAGAAGTAAAACTGTCACTGTTTGCAGATGACATGACACTACACATAGATAATCCTAAAGATGCCATAAGAAAAGTACTAGAGCTAGTCAATGAATTTGGTAAAGTTGCAGGATACAAAATTAATGCACAGAAATATCTTGCATACCTATACACTAACAAGGAAAGTTCAGAAAGAGAAATTAGGGAAACAATGCCATTCACCATTGTAAGAAAAAGAAAAAAATACCTAGGAATAAACCTACCTAAGGAGGCAAAAAACCTGTACTCAGAAATCCATAAAACACTGATGAAAGAAATAAAAGATGACACAAACCGATGGAGAGATATACCATGTTCTTGGATTGGAAGAATCAATATTGTGAAAATGACTATACTACCCAAAGCAATCTACATATTCAATGCAATCCCTATCAAATTACTAGTGACATTTTTTACAGAACTAGAACCAAAAATTTTAAAATTTGTGTGGAGGCACAAAGTCCCTGAATAGCCAAAGCAATCTTCAGGGGGAAAAAAAGCCGAGGTGGAGGAATCAGTGTTAGAGAAATATTGTCTGTTTAAGACTCCTTAGCTTCAGACTATACTACACAGCTATGGCAATTGGGACAAAATGGTACTGGCCCAAAAATAGAAATATAGATCAATGGACCAGGATAGAAAGCTCAGAGATAGACCCACACACCTATGGTCAACTAATCTATAACAAAGGAGGCAAGGATATACAATGGAGGAAAGACATCCCCTTCAATAAGTGGTGCTGGGAAAACTGGACAACTACATGTAAAAGAATGAAAGTAGAACACTCCCTAACACCATACACAAAAATAAACTCAAAATAGATTATAGACCTAAATGTAAGAAGAGACACGATAAAACTCTTAAAGGAAAACATAGGAAGAACACTCTTTGACATAAATCACAGCAAGATCTTTTTTGACCCACCTCCTACAGTAATGGAAATAAAAACAAAAATAAACAAATGGGACCTAATGAAACTTCAAAGCTTTTGCACAGCAAAGGAAACTATAAACAGCATGAAAAGACCCTCATAATAGGAGATAATATTTGCAAATGAATCAACAGACATAGAATTAATCTCCAAAATATATAAACAGCTCATGAAGTTCAATATTAAAAAACCAAACAACCCAATCTAAAAATGGGCAGAAGACCTAAATAGACATTTCTCCAAAGAAGACATACAGATGGACATGAGGCACATGAAAAGCTGCTCAACATCACTCATTATTAGAGAAATGCAAATCAAAACTACATTGAATTATCACTTCACACTGGTCAGAATGTGCATCATCAGACAATCTACAAACAACAAATGCTGGAGAGGGTGTGGAGAAAAGGGAACCCTCTTGCCCTGTAGGTGGGAATGTAAATTGGTACAGCCACTACAGAGAACAGTATGGAGGTTCCTTAAGAAACTAGAAAAAGAATTTCCATATGGCCCAGCAATTCCACTACTCGGCATGTACCCAGAGAAAACCATAATTCAAAATGTCACATGTACCCCAATGTTCATGGCAGCACTATTTACAATAGCCAGCTCAGGGAAACATCCTAAATTCCCATCTACATATGAATGGATAAAGAAGATGTGGTACATATACACAATGGAATATCACTCAGCCATAGAAAGGAACAAAATTGGGTCATTTCTAGACACGTGGATGGACATAGAGACTGTCATACAGAGTAAAGTAAGTCAGAAAGAGAGGAACAAATTTCATATATTAACACATATGTAGAATCTAGAAAAATGTTACAGATGAACTGGTTTGCAAGGCAGAAATAGAGATACAGATATAGAGAACAAATGTATGGACACCAATGGGGGAGGTGGTGGTGGGATGAACTGGGAGATTGTGATTGACATATATACACTAATATGTATAAAATAGATAACATAAGAACCTGTGTATAAAGTAAAATTAAATTAAATTAAAGAAACATATGTTCTATGTCTAGTTTACTGAGGGTATTGCTGATGATTGGCTAGCAAATCTGATAAACTAATTTAAGCAAGGTGATAATGGATTAAGTTTCTATTCTCCACAGTATTGACAATTTAAGAAGATTCTTAGGAACATTAACACCTTAATCCTAAAAAATGAACTGCTATTAGTGGAATTTCAAAAAACCTTAGACAGAGAGGTGATTGAGGTATGTTAGGTGATTTGAGTATGTAGAAGAATACTTCTTAAATTATGCTAAGCAGCCACTGTCACTAACCTTTAAATGCATGCCCTTGTTGATCGTTATGCTTAGCTGTGGCACAGATAGAGGTCTAAGACTAGGCAGCCAAATTACTTGTCCTTTGTCCTTACCAGCTCTATCTATTGATCAGATACTACAACTCACAGAATATTCACTAACAGCTTACCTTGTGCTCTATTGTCATCTCCTTGCACTTTTGGCAAAATAGCTGCCATTATAAACTATTCCAGAGCTAAAAAAAAAAATAGCAACTATAATAATGGCAATAACTATTCTGCTGAAAATATTGTCCATTTAAGGAATGTAAATAGCATTTTTTAGGGGAGAATAGTCAGTTTGGAAAAACATTTTAATAAACCAACTTGGTTATAAAATTATGGCTTATAGAACAAAGCTACAATAGACTATAAGTGAAACAAAGATGATTGACATAGCTGAGTAATAATGTGAAAAAAACTTGAGTTTCCTCAGAAACAATATAGCTTAGTATCAACAAGGGAAATCAATCAGTGGAAGATTCCCACTTGTAAAAATATCTGAGAAATATTAGACAACTTATTTATAATTTTCACTTTTTAAAATTTAAATTAAGTTATAACATTATATATAGCAAAATGCACAAATTTTAAATGTACAGCTCAATTAATTATAACAAATTGAACATATCCATATAATCAAAACCTAGATGAAGAAATAGAACATTACTAGTATATAAAATGTCTTTCATGCCCCCCAAAAATGAATTTTATATAAATGAAATCATTCAGATATATACTTTTATGACTGCTTTCTTTTGTTCAACATTGTTTCTAAGATTTATCTAAGTTATTGTGCATAGCAATGAAGTGTTCCTTTTCGTTGCTATATAGTATTCCACTGTTTCAATATAAAAATGTATTTATTTACTCCCTGCTGATTGACATTTGGGTTGTATGTAGATTTGAAAATTGGCCGCAGTATTTTTAAAGTCTTCATTTCGGGAAGCATAATTGTTTTCTCCACCACTTGAATCTGGATTTAAAATGACATTGTGTGATTTCTAAACCTAGGCCTTAATAGTGCTTGCAATTTATACTCCTGAATTCTTGGAATCCTGTGACTGCCAAGTGAAGAAGCCCCCCTGAGAGATTATTAAATTATGATTGACATATGGTTCTGTCCTCTCAATCACTCTGTTTAACAGCCAGTCAACACGTGGGGCCACTTGTTATGGGCTGTATGTCTGTTTCCCCAAAATTCACATGTGGAAGCCTCAACCCCCAATATGACTGTATTTGGAGATAGGGCTTACATATAGGAAAGTAATTAAGATCCAATAACTTTAGTATCCCCTTAAGAAGAGATACCATAGAGCTTGTCCTTTCTCTCTCTCTCTTCCTCTCTCCCTCTCTGTCTCTGTCCCCTCCCCCTCCCTCTCTCCAAATACACTGAAGAAAGGTCATCTGAGGGTACAATCAGAAAGCAGTTATCTGCAAGACTGTAACAGAGCACTCACCAGAAACTAAAAATGCCAAAACCTTGATCTTGACTTCTAGACTCCAAGATCTAGGACTATGAGAAAATAACTTTCTGTTGTTTAAGCTTCCCAGTCTGTGTTATTTTGTTATGGCATCCCAAGCTGACTAAGACACCATTCTAGACTTTCAAGCAGAGACTATAAACACATGAGTAATCTTAGTCACTGTCCACTGATCAAGCCCAAGCCAGAAAAACCACCCAGCTGACCTGTAGAACTGGAAGCTAAGTAAATGATTATTGTTCTAGGATATAAAGTTTTGAGGTGTTATATAATACAGAAACTATTATTTGAAGTGTTGGCTGTCATTAATAAAACTGGTATGAACATTCTTCTACTAGCTTTTTGGAACTCATATGTACACACTTATGTTGGTTATATATTTAGGAATGGAATATTGACTCATAGGGTATACAAATATCCACCTTTAATAGGTACTACAAAATAATTTCCCAAAGAGATTGTATTTATTTATACTTCTGCTAACAGTGTATATGAGTTCCAGTTGTTTCATTAGCTTAACAAACACTTTCTATTGTCATTAAAAAATAACCACCCATTGGGGTTTAGTGGTATCTCATAAAATCTTTATTTTGCATTTTTCTGAGCCGATAAATAATAAAGATCAGCATCTTTTAGTATTTTTACTGGTCTTTTGGATATCCTATTTTTTGAAGTGCCTATTTAAGTATCTTTCAGATTTTATAATAATTCAATTTTAATTTATTTTGTGTTATTCTAAAATATATTTACTTTGCTTACAAACTGTAGTGAAGTCAGTTACACACATAGGCTTAAATAAGTGGTATGTATGTGAGATAAAATGCAAAGAGGAGATTAAAAATTCAGTGGAAGTGAGAACTCAGAGCTAAGAGTGATGAGGAATAATGTAAGAATGCCAAGTATCCTGAAAATATTAATAAGGATATTGGGTTTCCTACTATACATAAGCTGGTAGGTGAAGACAATTTTCAATTAAATCTTAAAGGAGATGATTTCCCCAGCAACCTGAAAGAAAAAAGAAAAATTAAAAAACACCTTACCTATATAAGAGCAAGAATAAGAATTACATCGGACTTCTCTTCAGAAACCATGCTAGTAGGAAGAAAGTGGAGTGAAGTATTTAAAGTGTTAAAAGAATCACCAAGCTAGAATTCAGTACATTGCAAAATTATTCTTCAAAACTGAAAGAGAAATAAGTATTTTCTCAGAAAATACAAAAATAGAGGAAATTTGTCACCTGTAGAGCAGTCTTGCAAGAAATGTTAAAAGAAGTTATTCAGAGAGAAAGAAAATTATATAGATCAGAAACTCATATCTACATAAATAAAGGAAAAGCTTTAGAAGAAGTAATAAATAAAGGTAAGATAAAACCTTTTATTTCTCTTATTCTTAATTGATCTAACAGACAAGAGTTTGTTCAAAATAATAGTAACAGTGTATTCAGTGATTATAGTCTTTGAATAAATGAATTATATGACAGTGTTGTTATAAAGAATGAGAGGGAGGAATTGAGAATATCTGTTTAAAGGTACTCATGCTGCTTGTGTAGTAGTATAGTGTTACATACAAGTGGACTTAGATTAGTTAGAAGTATATAATTCAAATGCAAGGGCAACCACTAAAAGAGGTAAGAAAGAAAGAAGTATAACTGGCACATTAAAAGAATAGAAAAAAATGGAATCATATAAAATGCTCAATTAAAATCACAAAAGGCAGAAAAAGAATGGAAGACAGAAAAAAATAAACAAAGAACAAGGGCTACAAATAAAAACATAGTAACAAGTATGGTAGGTATTAATCCAACTACACTGATAATCACTTTAAATGTCAATGATTCATATGAATCAATTAAAAGTGACACTGTCAGAGTCAATCAATAAACAAGGCCCAAGCATGTTCTGTCTACAAGAAACCCACTTTAAATATAAAGGCACAGGGGCTTCCCTGGTGGCGCAGTGGTTGAGAGTCTGCCTGCCGATGCAGGGGACATGGGTTCGTGCCCCAGTCTGGGAGGATCCCGCATGCTGCAGAGTGGCTGGGCCCATGAGCCATGGCCGCTGAGCCTGTGTATCCAGAGCCTGTGCTCCACAACAGGAGAGGCCACAGCAGTGAGAGGCCAGCATACTGCAAAAAAAAAAAAAAAATATATATATATATATATATAAAGGCACATATAGATTAAAAGTAAAGAGGTGAAGAAAGATATACTATGCTAACACTAATCAAAAGAAAGTTGAAGTAGCTATATTAAGTTTAGCAGAGCAGACTTTAGAGCAAGAAAAATTATCAGATAATGTGGTACACTACATAATGATAAAGGGGTCAATTCTCCAAGAAAGCATAACAATCCTTAATATTTATGTGCATAACAACAGATTGTCAAAACATGTAGGGCAGAAACTGGTAAAACTGCAAGGAGAAATAGATGAATACATTATTAATGCTGGAGATTTTGACACCCCTCTATCAAAAAATGACAGATCCAGCAGGCAGAAAATCAGTCAGGACTAAATGGTATTGTCATTACCTCCTTTTTAAAGACTAATATACTATACTGAATTTCTTAAGCATCTCAGTGAAAAATAGCAAGTAGTCTGAGTCTTTTCCTTTTCCACTGGAAACAGAAAAAAAATAAATTATATTGTATTTAGATAATACTTCTTGTTAGTGGTAAATCTCTAAGCTCTAGCTGGTATTCAAAGGCTTCTCTCATTTCCTCTAAGCCCTTCCCACCTCACCCCATTCTTATAAAAGAGGAGTTATGATATGGCTTAGAAGATACACTCAATACAGTGTTGAATTCTAGATGCATAAAGAGAAGATATTAAAACTTCTTGAATAAAAGAGAAGAGGTTAAAACGTTTTGTATACACATTTTTTTGTACTTGGATGGTTCCCTGTGAGCATATACCTTGTGCATCCTAGAGCAAATGCTTTCTTGGATTCAGGACTAAGATGGTCATCTGGTAGAAGGATTTGGAGTTTTTCTTTTTGTTAGAGAAAAAATATTTCTTTAAAAAATATTGTTTCTCTTGTCTATGCTAGTTCACCTATGCTTAAGGTCAAAGAAGGTAATGGCATATTTTAGCTGCAAAAAAATCACCATATGAAAGCAAACATTTAGAACAAATAAATTTTGCATTAGGGAACAGGAATGCCCCTGAATGTGATATATTTGAATATGTTTCATAGATCTTGTTACCAGCTTATTAGGACAATTAGAAAATTACCATTGATGTAAACTTGAATTTTAAATTATATTGAGACAGGGGGTGGAGTCAAAATGACAGAGTAGGAGGGCATGGAGCTCACATCTTCTCACAACTAGGGTGCCTACCAGGCACTGATGGGGAACCTCTGACACCTAAGGGGATGGGAAGAATCCTCACATAACCAGGTAGGACGTGGGATGGAAAGGGGGAGGAAAAGTGAAGGTGGGACAGGACTGGCGCCCCTGAGGGTGGCTGGGGGAGATGAGGAGCTCCCAAATTCAGAGGGGCCTACTCATAATGAGGGGGTCAGCAGGGATGGGGTGAGACTTTCAGGAGATCGGAGGGAAATACAGCCAGTTTCTCCCATGTGCTCAAACTCTGGCAAGCCAGATGGGGTCCTGGGCCCAAATCCCTGCCCTCTGGGACACCCTCAGTCAGAGTGAGTCCTGAGCCTAAGTCTTTCCTTCCCCCACCAAGTCCTCTTCTGTCCATGAGGGTCCCAGGCCTAAGCCCCAGCTCCCCATCCCAGTCCTCACTACCAACGCCATTTCTGCATTTTTTTCTTTTTCTTTTTTTGTTATTGACGTTGTGTTTTGCTTTGTTGTTGTTTGTTTTTTACTTTTAATTTTTAATATTTTTTTATTTTTCTAATTTTATTTTACTTTTCATTCTTTGTTATTTTTCTGCTCCTTTTAGTTTGCTGCCATTTTTTTTCTTACTATGCTGTGTGGCTTGTGGGATCTTGGTTCTCAGACCAAGGGTCAGGCCTGAGCTCCTGTGGTGGAAGCACTGAGTCCAAACAGATGGATTACAGAGAACCTCAGATGTCAGGGAATATTAATCAATGTGAGGTCTTTCAGAGGTCTTCATCTAAGCAAGAAGACCCAACTCCACCAAACTGCCTGCAGATTCCAGAGCTGGATGACTCAGAGCAAACACCCAGCAAGAATGGAACACAGCCCCATCCATCAAAAAAATCAGTTGACCAAAAAATATGTTACAGATGAAGGAGAAAGGTAAAAACCTACAAGATCAAATTAATGAAGAGGAAATAGGTAATCTACCTGAAAAAGAATTCAGAGTAATGAAAATAAAGATGATTCAAAATCTTAGAAAGAGAATGGAGGCACAGATAGAGAAAAAACAAGAAATGTTTAAAAAGGACATAGAAGAACTAAAGAACAAACAGTGATGAACACCAAACTGAAATTAAAAATACTCTAGAAGAAATAAATAGCACAATAACTAAGACAGAACAGATAAGTGAGCTGGAAGATAGAATGGTGGAAATAACTACCATGGACCAAATAAAGAAAAAAAGAATGAAAAGAAATGACGACAGTCTCAGAGACCTCTGGGACAACATTAAATGCAAAAATATTCAAATTAGAGGGGTACCAGAAGAAGAAGAGAAAGAAAAAGGGACTGAGAAAATATTTGAAGAGATTATAGATGAAAACTTCCCTAACATGGGGAAGGAAATAGTCACCCAAGTCCAAGAAGCACAGAGAGTCCCATACAGGATAAACCCAAGGAGAAACACACCCAGACACATATTAATCAAACTAACAAAAATTAAATTCAAAGAATAAATATTAAAAGCAGCAAGGGAAAAGCAAATAATAATATACAAGAGAATCCCCATAAGGTTATCATCTGATTTTTCAGCAGGAACTCTGCAGGCCAGAAGGGAGTGGAAAGATATATTTAAAGTGATGAAAGGGGAAAACCTACAACAAAGAATACTCTAACCAGCAAGGCTCTCATTCAGATTTGGCAGAGGAATCAAAAGCTTGACAGGCAAGCAAAAGCTAAGAGAATTCAGCACCACCAAAACAGCTTTACAACAAATGCTAAAGGAACCTCTCTAGGCCAGAAACACAAGAGAAGAAAAAGACCCACAAAAACAAACAAAACAATTAAGAAAATGGTAATAGGAACATACATATTGATAATTAACTTGAATGTTAATGGCTTAAATGCTCAACCAAAAGACACACACTGGCTGAATGGATACAAAAACAAGACCCATATATATGGTGCCTACAGGAGAACCACTTCAGACCTAGGGACACATACAGACTGAAAGTGAGGGGACAGAAAAAGATATTTCATGCAAATAGAAATCAAAAGAAAGCTTGTGTAGCAATACTCATACTCACTTTACTCACTTTACTCACTTTAAAATAAGGACTATTACAAGACACAAGAAAGGACACTACATAATGATTAAGGAATCAATCCAAGAAGAAGATATAACACTTGTAAATATTTATGCACACAACATAGGAGGACCTCAATACATAAGGCAAATGCTAACAGCCATAAAAGGGAAAATCAACAGTAACAAAATAATAGTGAGGGACTTAACACTCCACTAACACCAATGGACAGATGATCCAGGCAGAAAATCAATAAAGAAACACAAGCCTTAAATGACACATTAGACCAGATAGATTTAATTGATATTTATAGGACATTCCATCCAAAACAGCAGATTATACTTTCTTCTCAAGGGCACATGGAATATTATCCATGATAGATCTCATCTTGGATTACAAATCAACCTCAGTAAATTTAAGAAAACTGAAATCATATCCAGCATATTTTCTGACCACAATGCTATGAGATTAGAAATAAATTACAGCAAAGAAAAAACTGTCAAAAACACAAACACATGGAGGCTAAACAATTCATTACTAAATAACCAAGAAATCACAGAAGAAATCAAAGAAGAAATTTTAAAAAATACCTAAAGACAAATGACAACAAAAACATAATGACTCCAAACCTATGGGACACAGCAAAAGCAGTTCTAAGAAGGAAGTTTATAGCAATCCAATCCTACCTCAAGAAAAAAGAAAAATCTCAAAATTAGCAAACTAACCTTACAGCGAAAGAAACTAGAGAAAGAAGAAGAAGAAGACCAACAACAAAAAAACCTAAAGTTCATAGAAGGAAAGAAATCATAAAGATCAGAGCAGAAATAAATGAAATGGAAATGAAGAAAACAATTGCAAAGACCAATAAATAGAAAAGATGGTTCTTTGAGAAAATAAACAAAATTGATAAACCTTAAGCTGGACTCATCAAGAAAAAAAGGGAGAGGATTCAAATCAATAAAATTAGAAATGAAAAAGGAAAAATTACAACTGACACTGAAGAATTATAAAGGATCATAAGAGACTACTACAAGCCACTATGTGCCAATAAAATGGACAACCTGGAAGAAACAGACAAATTCTTAGAAAGGTACAACCTTCCAAGACTGGACGAGGAAGAAATAGAATATATAAACAGATGATTCACAAATAATGAAATTGAATTGTAATTAAAAATAATCCAACAAGAACAAGTCCAGGACCAGATGGCTTCACAGGTGACTTCTATCAAACATTTAGAGAAAAGTTAACACCTATCTTTCTAAAACACTTTAAAAATATTGTAGAGGGAGGAACACTCCCAAACTGGTTCTACAAAACCACCATCACCCTGATACCAAAGCCAGACAAAGATATCACAAGAAAAGAAAATTACCGACCAATATCACCGATGACCATAGATGCAAAAATCCTAGAGAAAATACCAGCAAATTGAATCCAACAGCACATTAAAAGGATCATACAACATGATCAAGTGGGATTTATCCCAGGGGTGTAAGGATTCTTCAATATACACAAATTAATCAATGTGACACACTGTTAACAAATTAAAGAATAAAACCATATGATCATCTCAATAGACGCAAACAAAGCTTTTGAAAAATTCAACAACCATTTATAATAAAAACTCTCCAGATAGTCTGCATAGAAAGAACCTACCTCAACATAATAAAGGCCATATACAACAAACACACAGTCAACATCATTCTCAATGGTGAAAAACTGAAAGCATTTCCTCCAAGGTCAGGAACAAGACAAGGATGTCCACTCTTGCCACTACTATTCAACATAGTTTTGGAAGTCCCAGCCACAAAAATCAGAGAAGAAAAAGAAATAAACAGAATCCAAATTGGAAAAGAAGAAATAAAACTGTCACTGTTTGCACATGATGATACTATATATAGAAAATCCTAAAGATGCTACCAGAAAACTATTAGAGCTAATCAATGAATTTGGTAAATTTGCAGTATACAAAATAAATGCACAGAAAACACTTGCATTCCTATACACTAACAATGAAATATCAGAAAGAGAAATTAGGAAGAAATCCCATTTATCATTGCAACAAAAAGATGAAAATACCTAGGAATAAACCTACCTAAGGAGGCAAAGAACCTATACTCAGAAAATTATACAAAATTGATGAAAGAAATCAAAGATGACACAAACAGTTGCAGAGATATCCCATGTTCTTGGACTGGAAGAGTCAATATTGTGAAAATGACTATACTACCCAAAGCAATCTATGGATTCAATGTAATCCCTATCAAATTAACAATGGCATTTTTCACAGAAGAGAACAAAAAAAATTACAATTTGTATGGAAACACGGAAGACACCAAATAGCCAAAGCAATCTTGAGAAAAAAAAACAGAGCTGGAGATTTCAGGTTCCCTTACTGAAGACTATACTACAAAGCTACGGTAATCAAGACAGTATGGTACAGGCACAAAAGCAGAAATATAGATCAATGGAACAGCATAGAAAACCCAGGGGTAAACCCATGCACCTATGGTCACATAATCTATGACAAATGAGGCAAGAATATACAATGGAGAAAAGATGGTCTCTTCAATAAGTGGTGCTGGGGAAACTGGACAACTACATGTAAAAGTGTTAAACTAGAACACTCCCAAACACCATGCACAAAAATAAACTCAAAATGGATTAAAGACCTAAATGTAAGACCAGACATTGTAAAACCCTTAGAGGAAAACATAGGAAGAACACTCTTTGACATAAATCACAGCAAGATCTTTTTTGACCTACCTCCTAGAGTAATGAAAATAAAAATAAACAAATGGGACCTAATTAATGTTAAAAGCTTTTGCACAGTGAAGGAAACCAAAAACAAGATGAAAAGACAACTCTTAGAATGGGATAAAATATTTGCTAATGAAGCAACTGACAAAGGATTAATCTTCAATATATACAAGCAGCTTATGCAGCTCATTATCAAAAAGCCAAAAACCCAGTCCAAAAATGGACAGAAGACCTGAATAGACATTTTTCCAAAGAAGACATACAGATGGCCAAGAGGCATGTGAAAAAATGCTCAACATTACTAATTATTAGAGAAAAGCAAATCAAAAGTACAATGAGGAATCACCTCACAGCGATCAGAATGACCATCATCAAAAAATCTACAAACAATAATTGCTGAGAGTGTGGAGAAAAGGGAACCCTCATGTACTGTTGGTGGGAATGTAAATTGATACAGCCAACATGGAGAACAGTATTGAGGTTCCTTAAAATCTAAAAAATAAGGGCTTCCCTTGTGGTGCAGTGGTTGAGAGTCCGCCTGCCGATGCAGGGGACATGGATTCATGCCCTGGTCTGGGAAGATTCCACAAGCTGCGGAGCGGCTGGGCCTGTGAGCTATGGCTGCTGAGCTTGCATGTCCAGAGCCTGTGCTCCACAACGGGAGAGGCCACAACAGTGAGAGGCCCCAAATACTGCAAAAAATATATATAATAATAAAATAATAATAATAATAAATAGAACTACCATACGACCCAGCAATCCCACTACTGGGCATATACCTGAGAAAACCATAATTCAAAAAGAGTCATGTGCCACAATGTTCAATGCAGCACTATTTACAATAGCCAGAACATGAAAGCAACCTATGTGTCCATCGATAGATGAATGGATAGAGAAGATGTGGCACATATATACAATGGAATACTACTCATTCATAAAAAGAAATGAAATTGAGTTATTTGTAGCAAGGTGGATGGACTTTGAGTCTGTCATACAAAGTGAAGTACGTCAAAAAGAGAAAAACAAATACTGTATGCTAACACATATATATGGAATCTAAAAAAAGAACAAAAAACAAAATGGTTCTGAAGAACCTAGGGATAGGACAGGAATAAAGATGCAGATGTAGAGAATGGACTTGAGGATATGGGGAGGGGGAAGGGTAAGGTGGGACAAAGTGAGAGAGTGGCATGGACATATATACACTACCAAATGTATAATAGATAGATATTGGGAAGCAGTTACAAAGCACAGGGAGATCAGCTCGGTGCTTTGTGACCACCTAGAGGGGTGATGGTGGGAAGGTGGGAGGGAGACGCAAGAGGGAGGAGATATGGGTATATATGTATATATATATAGCTGCTTCACTGTTCTAAAGCAGAAACTAACACACCATTGTAAAGCAATTATACTCCAATAAAGATGTTAAAAAAAAAGTTATGGAAAAACTCGAACAAACTTTTTGGCCAACTCAATGTTACTAATAACGGGCACGAAGCAGATATGTTTTAATTAATATTTAATGAATTTATGGCGAATCATTGTTAATTTTAGAATTATAAAGGCTTAAGCATTTGAAAAGATTTGCTCTGCAATGATTATTAATTGCTTCAATAAGTAATATGCTTCATAAACAATTCATAATTAGCTAATCAGTTAATTTGTGTTCCCACTTACACAATTCATGAGTGAATATCCACACAATCTGTTTAAATCATCAGAAATGCCATTTTGTATATTCAAATTATTGAGTTACTAGACTTGTCTATTGATAACTTACAGCAAGTAGAACTAAAAATCTGCCATTTACAACCCCCTTTAATAACACTGTTTCCTTTGACCAAAAGTATGTCAATAAAATAGTTTCTATCAGAACTGTTTGTTACTGATGAAACCTAGGTACATAAAATCCATGCATAGAAAACCATTTTCCATTTAGTTTCTTAGATGGAAGAACTTATTGTCATCTATAAGGAGAAAGACTAGCATATATTTTTCTCTCTGACAAAAGAATTATTACAGCCAAATTTATATGTTTCCATGACTTATTTTTGCACTTGAACTTCTTCATATTTGCTGAGCTACAACTTACACTGCATTGATGTGGGAGATGGTAGAAAGTAGGAATGTGGGAGAAAGGATTGGGGGCTTAACAACTTGGTAAAGATGATGTCTTAGTCCGTTTGGGTTGCTATAAGAAAATAACACAGACTTGGTGGCTTATAAACAACAGAAATTTATTTCTCACAGTTTTAAATGCTGGAAGTCTGAGATCAGGGTGCCAGCATGTTTGGGTGAGGGATCTATTTGGGATGGCAGACTTCTCACTGTGTCTTCAACTAGCAGAAGAGGTGAGGGGTCTTTGTGGGGTCTATTTTATAAGAATAGTAATTCTATTCATGAGGGCTGCACCTGCATTACACAGAGCTACCTAATGGCCCCACATCCTAACACTATCATATTTTGTCAGTAACATTTTAGCATATGAATTTGAGGAGGACACAAATGTTCAGAACACAGCAGATGCCAAACATTCTGGTTAGGTTATCTGAAAGAAATTACTTTTTAGTTAGCTGCCGATCACTATCCTGAATGACTCATTTCCACTTACTGGTGATGACATTTACCCATTGTTTACTCTGTACCAGTCACTCTATAAGAGCTTTTTTTTTTTATATATACGGTACATGGACCTCTCACTGCTGTGGCCTCTCCCGTTGTGCAGCACAGGCTCCGGACGCGCAGGCTCAGCAGCCATGGCTCATGGGCCCAGCTGCTCCGCGGCATGTGAGATCTTCCCGAACCGGGGCATGAACCCGTGTCCCCTGTGTCGGCAGGCGGACTCTCAACCACTGCGCCACCAGGGAAGCCCTATAAGAGCTTTAATAATCCGTATAACAAGCTTGTGAGTTAAGCACAATTATACCCACTTTACAAGTATCAAAATCCAGGCACAGAAGTGTTAAATAATACTTTTTCAAGGCTATCCAGCTACTAAGTAGAGAAGCTGGGGTTCAAACCTGGATGTCTGGTTCCAAAGTTTCTGACCACTATACCTAAACTGCCTCATGACAGAGATTAGGGCCCTAATGGAATGAGGTAGGAGAAAGGTGACGTGTGATGACAACAATATAACCAGGTACATAGAGGGTTGTTCAGGAACTGAGCATCTGGGAGTAAAAAGGTAAAGAGATGATCAACAAACTTCATAATTTTTCTGATGACCTACTTTTATTATCATATTTGTAAATCTTACCATTTGTCAAAGATTATTTGTCATATACTTATTTTTCATTAATTTTTATAAATCATATCACATATCCATATTCTATTAAACACCACTAATATGTATCATCAATTGAAACTTCTCATTTTTATTTTAAAAATATATAAAAATCAAAATGACAATCTAATCTAACATGGTAGATTATTCAGCAGTTTCAATTTAGGCATAGAAATCAGATCTTAGGATAGGAAAACAAGAAACAGATCTTTTAAGATACTTATAATTTGATTCAAGACACTAGTAATTTCCTGGGTTCAGAAATATCAGGAAGTAATTTAATATTGTATATATTTAATTACACTTGACCACTGACTTCATAAAACCATATACTGGATACAGTAATGTGGATGTGATACTCTACCACTGCCAGGGAAAACTTATGAACAAGTGCCAGAGAATCAGATATTTCAAACAATAAAAAGCTCTTAGAAAATATGTTTTATAATTGAGCTCTTGGCAATTCTTCACTTTTAAGTGTAAATGTAAAACAATCAAATTTAATTATATTTAATTATATTTGCTTGCAAAAAAAGGACCTAATCATACTGAGAACTTACTAACAAATTAGTATTTGAAGGCTTTGAACTTTAGTTTAAAAAAAAAAAAAACCCAGCAGTCTAGAAGAGTAGTTCTTAAACTATCTGTGTGGAAAAACCAAATTTATTAATTCCAATTTGTTTCAGATTTATATTTTGTACAATAAACTAAAAATAAATTCATAAAAATTAAATGAGAAAATAACATACAGAATATAATTCCAAATATTTTTTATTATTACATTTAATATGTATATAATTACTGTCTGAGTGCTTTAAATATTTTTAAATGTTTCCTTTCAATTTTGGTGCTTACTTGGTTGCCAGCTGATAATAGTTGGTGGATCAGCACAGGCTCCCACACCAAACTTTGAGTAGAGAGCTTGTCTAGATTACTCAGCAGTAGCCCCCACCACACACACCAGTTTAAAGAGATGCAGAGTCACAGATACAGCAGTGATACTTTAGATCCACTTAGGATCAAATATCACTAGCAAAACTGACCCAGTAGTAGTTTAATGTATTATATTTTTCTTATTTTTAAAGTTACCTTGATTAACCAAGGTTTTCTGTCTGATTAACACATGAGGACAGAAAAAAACTTTGACTCACTGGGGAGAAATAGAAAACTGTGGATCAATTGAATATTTTAATATTATTCACAACCGAGGCAGGGCTTCTTATAAAATTAGCAGTGACATTAGAAGAGGAAATGGAACTGTCAGCTTAAGAAGCCACTGGTCTTGTGTGTGTGTGTGTGTGTATGTGTGTGTGTGCACGCGCGATGGTTATTAGTCAGTGTTCATTTTTCAACCATTGCAACTATAATTAAAAATAATGGATCAAAATCAGTATCTTTTGGCAATGTTGGATGAATTCATGACAGTACAGATCAATTGCACAGATAAGACTGTTGATTATACAATAATCAGTAATTAAAGATATTGAAGCAAATGAATGATGAAATTATTGATTTAGTGTTTCTGTATTGGCAATGATCTAAGCTGCAAATCAAAAATAGAAGTGTCAAAAACACATTTCACATCCATCTGGAAGAAATAATAAAATCTGGTGTTTTTTTCTCCTTATCTATGTTTATTTCACATTTCAGGACCAAATTATTAGTCCAGTCTTAACTGCATATCCATTCTGATGATACAAATAATTTACTATAGAGTATTGCATTGAAGCCAGAGACTAAAGTAAATAATTACAAATGATACTTCACTCAAAATGGAAGATGTAAGTGCTGGCTTGTTTTTTTACTGAACACCAAAATGTGAGTTGAAAATGGTTTCTCAATGGGAAAATGATCAATAGCTGTTGACTTGGAAGAAGCTGAATAATCTGAATATTCGAAATTCTAATTACAATTAATGCATCAACATATACTTATTTCATATTTATTATATGTCAGGCATTGTTTTAGATACTGGGGATAAACTGATAGAGATGATAAAGTCTTGCTCTCTTAGAGGTTAAATTCTAATGGGGACATTTTTGGTAAGAGCTCCCTCTTCTAAAACATTTCATAGATTGTAGGATACATATTTGTCACATTTTAACATCTCTGAAATCAGAATTCATCTTATAATTGAAGAACAAGGAGGCAGTTTTGATGCCTTTGTCATTGCCTCATTGCCTCATCATCTGTATATGTGTGAATTTGACAATAATTATTTGTGTTGCACTAAATTCAACTGAATTATTTATATTGCTTAACAAAAACATCACCCATTAATGGAAGGTAATTCACAAGCACAGTGGAGCTTACCAAAGAACTAGGAAAGGAAAATGTTCTAACTCAGATGAGAAATAGATTCCTGTGGGCTTAGAGAGAGAGAAATAGAAATGAAATGGGCAGCAAGCCACCTGGAATAGAAGTTGAGAATCCCTTGGAATCTCACCAAAGGTATTAATTTTTGATGCATTTGTAGACATGATATTAACAGTAAAGAATAAGCTTGCTGAAAAGTGAAGCAACTTAGTTCTTATTTTCACTGACTGATCACACAGCTTGAACTCCTCAATATTTCAATCAACAAAACACTTAGGTAATCTTTCAGGTAGGAATACGTGAATTTGTTGTTAACTAAAAAATCTTCTGTTTACACCCACTCGTTAGTTCAAGATATAACCAGAATTAAAACTTGCAGAATATTTGTCAAATTCTTAGATGAATTCCTGGAGACAATTAGGGAACACTATAATGCTGTATTACCCACATACTTGATGTGACAGAGAATATTATTATGTGATAAAATAGGGACTTTGAGAACACAGAGTCAAACATGATTGAAGGGAGAAGGTCTCACAAGATATAGGATTAATATGAAAATGAATTTTATTTCCATATACTGACAAGGAACATGAAGAAACAAAAATTAAAAATACAATACTATTTACAATTACTCAAAAACTGAGATGGTTAGACATAAATCTAACCAAATTTATACAGGACTTGTAAGTCAAAATCTACAAAACACTGTTGAAATAAATCAAATAAGGCATAAATAAATGGAAATATATAGCCTGTTTATAGATTGCAAAACTCAACATAGTAAAGATATCAATTTTTACTAAATTGACAAACAGTTTTAACATAATGCTATCACTACCACAGCAAGATATTTTATAGGTATAGACAAGATTATTCTAAAAGTCATATGGAAAGAAAAATGAACTAGAATTGTTGAAGTGATTTTGAAAAAGGGGAATTAAGTAGGAAGAATCACTTTACCCAATTACGAGAATTATATAGCTATTGTAATCAAGACTGTGTGTTATTGTTGGAGGGATAGAAACATAGATGAATGGAACCAAATTGAACAGAAATAGAAATACGTATGTGTGACCATTTGATTTTTGACATAGGTGCAACTCTGATTCAATGGAGGAAGGACAGCCTTTTTAGCAAATGGTAATGAAGAATTTGTACAATAGTATGCTAAAAGGACCTGGAATTAAAGCACTCACATTTACAAAAATTAACTCAAAATGGATCATGGATTTAAATGTTAAACTTAAAACTATAAAACTGTTAGAATTAAATACAGGAGAAGATCTCTTGGACCTAGAGCCGAGATAAAAGGTACTTAGACATGATACCAAAAGAATGATCTATAAAAGAAAACAGAAATTAATAAGTTGGGCTTCCTCCAAAGTTAAACATTTGCTCTGTGAAAGACTTGAAAGAGGATGAAAAGAAAAGCAACAGACTGGGAGAATATATTTGCCAACTATATATCTGATAAGGGACTCAGGTCTAAATGTTATTTAAAATTCTGAAAACTTAAGAGTAAAACAAAGAAGCAAACAGACAAACAAATAATCCAGTTAGAAAATGGGCAAAAGGCATGAAGAAACATTTCACTGAAGAGAATATACACATGGAAAATAAATATATGAAAGATATTTAATATTGCTAGTTATTAGAGAAATAAAGCCACAAAGAGATATCACTGCACATCTATTAAAACAGCTAAATTAAAAAATAGTGGCAATACAAAATGCTGGTGGAGATATAGCATCTGAATCTCTCATCAATTGTTGGTGGGAATGTAAAATGATACAAGCACTCCTGAAAACATATACTCCTAACAATACACTTACCATGTGACCCAATAATTGCTTTCTTGGGCATTTACCCCAGATAAATGAAAAGTTATATCCACACAGAGAACTATATACTATTGTTCAGAGCAGTTTTATTTGTATTGACCCAAAATGGAAGCAACTAAACTGTCCTATGATGTGTAAATGGTGAAACAAATCATGATGCATCCATAACATGGACAATTACTCAGCAATAAAAAGGAACAAACTGTTGATACACACAAGCATTTGGATGAATCTCAAGGGCATTATGATAAGTGAAAAAAGCCATTCTCAAAATGTAACATATTGTATGCTTCCCTTTAAATAACATTCTCAAAATGACAAAAATGATAAGATGGACAACAAGTTTCCAGGGTTTCCATGGTTTTGTTGGAGAGACATGTGGATGTGGCTATAAAATGATATCACAAGGTACACATATGACCGTGGAGTAGTTCTGTATCTTGATTATGGTGGTTGTTACAAAAATCTATACATATAATAAATTGACATAAGATGGTGCACACATATTGTATCAGTGCCAATTTCCTGATTTTGATATGGTACTATAGCTATGTAAGATGTTGTCATTAGGGGAAACTAAATGAAGAATACGTGGAAACTGTTGTATCTTTGCAAATTCTTGGGAATCTTAATTCAAAATTTCAAATTAATAAAGCAGATAGAATGTCTGTAAATGTGAATACATTTTAGGGATACCTTTAGGAATACCCAAGAAGAAAGAATAAGTTATCTTTCTAATATCTGTGTAGATAATGACATTAAAAAATCACTATGATATAGTTAGATATTCAAAGATTATGCAGTGAGAAATGAGAAAAAGTATTATAAAATTGTCAGACATTTATTAATAAAACAGTATGCTATGTTTCTGGGTTTTATTTTAATAGTAAAATCGTGTTTAGTACATTTACAAAGTAGTGTAACCATCACTCTTAGTTTCAGAACATTTTCATTCCTGCAGTAAGATCTCTCCTGTCCATTTACAGTTAATCCTCTTTCCTATCCCTAGCCACACACAATCACTAGTCTACTTTCTGTCTCCATAAATTTTCACTTTCTGGGCATGTAATATGAACAGAATTGTGCAATACATGGTCTCTTGTGTCTGACTTCTTTCACCTGGCATATGGTTATTGTGGTTCATACATGTGATAACATGTCAATTATTCATTCCTTTCCATTGCTGAATAATATTCCATTGTGTGAATATACCACATTTTATATATTTATTCACCAGTTGATAGATACTTAGGTTGTTTTAATTTTTGGACATTATAAATAATGTTGTTATGAACCATCACATGCAAGCATACAATAATTATTATTATTGTAATTATTGTATAGTAATTGTATTTTTAACTTTTAAAGAAATGGCTAATGTTTTTCAATAATGTCTACACCATTTTACATTTTCACCAGCAATGTATGATAATTCCCATTTCTCCACATCCTTGCCAACATTGTTATAAATCTGTATTATTTATTATAGCTGTATTATTTATTATAGTCATTCAAGTGAGGCAAAATAGTATCTTCTCATTTTATTTACATTTTCTTAATGATTCTTGGACAAAAGTGCTTTATCAGATATGTATTTTGTAAATATTTTCCACCAGTCTGTTTTGTATCTTTTCTTTTTGTTGTTGTTGCTGTGGTAAGAACACTTAGATTGAGGTTTACCCTATTAACACGTTTTTAAGTGTACAATACAGTATTATTAACTATAGGTAATATGTTGTACAGCAGATCTCTAGAAGTTATTCATCTTGTATAATTAAAACTTTATACCCCTTGTTCATTTCTCCCATTGCTCAGGCCCTGGAAATCACCATTCAACATTTTGATTCTCTGTTTCACTATTGTAGTATAGTATATTCTCTGATTATTATAGATATCTCATATAAATGGAATCTTCAGCATTTTTCCTTGTCTGAGTGGCTTAATTCATTTAGCACAATGCCCTACGTGTTCATCCATGTTATTGCAAATGGTAGAAGTTCCATCTTTTTAAAGGCTGAATGACAGTTCACTGTATATAAATACCACATTTTCTTTATCCATTCATTCATTGATGAACATTGACATTGTTTCCATATCTTGAGTACTGTGAATAATGTTCCAATGAACATGGGAGTGAAAATATCATTTAGAGACTCTGATTTCAATTTTTTGGATATATACAGAGAAGTGGGACTGCTGAAACATATTGTAGTTCTATGTTTTTGAGAAATCTCTGTAATGTTTTTCATAGTGGCTTCAACATTTTATATTCCCACAATTAGTGTGCAAGTGTTCTAATTTCTCCACATTCTTGCCAATGCTTGATATCTTATGTGTTTTGTTGTGTTTTGTTTCTCCTTTAAAAATGGCCATCTTAAAAGGATGGGGACATCTCATTGTGGTTTTGGCTTACATTTTCCTGATGATTACTGATACTGAACACCTTTTTATATACCTGTTGGACATTTGTATGTCTCCTTTGGAGAAATGTCTATTCACTTTCTTTGCTCATTTTAATAGGGTAAGTTATTTTAATATTGAGTTTTAGGATTTCCTTGTATATTTTATATATTAATGCCTTATCAGATATATGGTTTGCAATTATTTTTTCCCATTTCATAGGTTTCCTTTTCATTTTATTGGTTATTTCCTTTATTGTGCAGAAAAATTTTAGTTTGATATAGTCCCACTTGTCTATTTTTCCTTTTGTTGTCTGTGCTTTTTGTGTCATATCCAAGAAAACATTACCAACACCAATATCAAGAAATATTTCCTTTATGTTTCTATATACAGTAATTATTCTACAGTTTCTGATCTTACACTTAAGTCTTCAATCCATTTGAATTGATTTTTGTGTGTGGTATGAGATACCATAGAACCATTTCCCAGCACCATTTGTTTAGAAACTTTCTTTTCCCCATTGTGTTTTCTTGACTCCCTTGCTGAAGATCAGTTGCATGTACATGCATGAGTTTATTTCTGGGCTTTCTATTCTGTTCATCTTGTCTATATGTCTGTCATCATTCCAGGACTATACTTTCTTTTTTTAAAATAAGTATAATTGACCTACAATATTATATTAGCTTCAGTGGTACAACATAAAATACTCTACTGTTTTGATTGTTGTAGCTTTGTAATATATTTTGAAATTAGAAAGTGTGATACTCCAGATTTCTTTTGTTTCTCAAGACTGCTTTGACCTTTGGGGCTTTTTTGTGGTTACATAGAATTTTAGGATTGTTTTTCTATGTCTGTAAAAATTGCCAATGATGTTTTGATGGGGATAGCATTGAATCTTTATATAGCTTTAGGTAATATAATCAGTTTAGCAATACTAAGTCCTGGAATCCATGACCACAGGATGTCTTTCCATTTATTTGTGTCTTCCTTAATTTATTTCATTAATATTTTGTAGCTTTCAGTATACAAGTCTTTCATCTCCTTGGTTAAGTGTATTACTAAGGGTTAGAAAGGGAGTGACATAATCAAGATGGTGGGTTACGAGGCTTTAACCCATGTTCTCCTAGAGAAACATCAATTTAATAACTATCCATGGACAAAATAACTTCATGAGTGCTCCAGAATCCAGGTGAGAGGCTACAGCACCCCAGTGGAACACAGAAACAAGAAAAGATGCATTGAAAGAGTAAGGAGAAAAGTTTCACTTTACTTGCATCACATCTCCTCCAAGACAGTACGGCAGTACACCAAGAGACATTCCCATAGCCTGCAAGTATTCTTGTGGGGAAAAGAGAGAAAAGTGAGCATTCAACTTCACCACTTTTCAAGGTACTACTTGATGGTCTTCTTCTCTCACATGTTACAAAGAATATTGAGGGAACAAGCATGGCTAGATCATTTGGGTATAGCTAAGAACAAAGAAAAGGGGCAGGGACTCTCAACAACCAGCATAAGGATTTGAACAGCTGGTACACAGGCCTTAGTAATGGTCCTTCCTGCAGATCACAGAAGCAGGGTCAAATATGGACCCTCTCAAGAGAGAGGCCTACACAGAATCTATTACTGGGCTGACTGATGAAAAACTTTCCTTGCTGAAGCCAGTCTGTAAAGATGGGAAGAAGTGACTGCTTCTTCAAATAGGCAGACACATATGCAAGTCTACAAGGGTCATGAATAATCAGAGAAACATGAAACCATCAAAGGAACAAAACAAAGCTTGAGGAACTGACCTTAAAGAAACAGAGATCTATGAACTGCTTGACAAAATAATTCAAAATAATATTGTTAAAGGAGCTCAGTGAGCTACAAGCGAACACAGATAGGCAGTTACAAGAAATCAGAAAAATAATGCATGAACAAAATTATACAACAACAAAAAAATAGAAACCATAAAAACCATGAAAAGATCCAAAGAGGATCCAAACAAGAGCTGAATAATACAATGACTGAACTGAGAAATTCAGTAGAAAGCTTCAACAACATATTTGGTCAAGCAGAAGAAAGAGTCAGTGAAGTGGAATATAGGTTATTTGAAATTATACAGCTAGAGGAACAAAAAGAAAAAAAGAAATGAAACTGAGGGAAGAAAGCCTAATGGACTTATATAACACCATCAAGTGAACCAATATATACATTATGAAAAGCAGAGAAGGAGAAAAGAAAAAAAGACAAAAACCTTACTTAAAGAAATAACTGAGAGGAAGAGAGAGAGAAAAGAACTACAAAATATTCAGAAAACAATTTAAAATGTCAGTAGTATGTCCTTCCCTATCAATAATTACCTTAAATCTGAATGAATTAAACTCCCCAATGCAAAGATATAGTAAGGCTGAAAGGACAAAAAACCATGATCCAACTATATGTTGTCTACCAGAGACTACTTTAGATTTAAGGACACATTTAGGGTGAAAATAAAGGGAGAGAACATGATATTCCATGTAAATGGTAACCAAAAGACAGCAAGGGTAGCTATATATATATCAGAAAAACTAAATTTTAAATAAAAACCTGGCATAAGAGGCAAACACAATACTGAAGTGTAAATTCAACAGGAATATAAAAAAAATTTATGAATATGTATAAATCAAATAGAAGGGTGCCTAAATATATAAAGCAACCATTGAGAGAATTGAAGGGAGAAATAAGGAATAAAACAATAATAGTAGGAATCTTTAATACCCCATTTTCAATAACAGAACACAGAGACAGAAAATCAATAAGGTGAGAGAGTACTTGAGCAACACTATAGAACAAATGCATCAACTAACATATAGAGAACATTCCACCCAAGCAGCAGAATACACATTTTTTCTCAGGCAAACATGGAATATTTTCCAGGATAGATCATGTTAGGTCAAAAAACAAGTTTTATGTTTAAGAAAAAATTGAAATCATATATTTTTACTGAGCAAAATGGAATGAAACTAGAAATCAATAGCAGAAAGAAAACTGAGAAATTTTATTTTCTTAGTCTAGTTAAAGGTGTGTCAATTTTGTTCGTATGTTTAGAAAAACAATTCATAATTTTATTTTTTTTTCTTTTTAAAATCTTTTATTCTTACCCATTTCAATGTGGCTGTTATTGTTTTTTTGCTCATTTGAGGTGCTGCAACTTCTTAACTGGAATCTGGATTTCTCATAAATGTATTGTGATATGTATATCATTTTCAAATTAATGTTGCTGTGGGAGGATGGGCATTGGGACTTTCTATTCTACAGTCTTGCTCACATTGCCCTGTTTCTGGATTTTTTTGAGAGTTGAGTTATTTGTCAGCCTTTTAAAAATATGTTCTTTCTACCTCTTTGTAAAGTAATATTCACTTTCATACCTAATTTTGTGTTTATAAATTTGAGATCATTTTTTAGAGGGCTTCTCATATTGTATAAGCTTCAAATGTCACTGAAGTGGATCATTTTGTACTACACTCAAAATCTCTTCAAACCCCTACTCAAAATCTATTACCCCTATTCCATAGCCCAACTTCACCCAAAGTTACTAGACCTTAAGTCCAGCACTTAGGCCCCTCTTTTGTTGGACAGGTGAAAATCTTAGAGGGAAAATTCTCCTTAGTGGATGACTGGAGTTCTGAAGATTACTAGGAAACACAGGAATTCTGTTACTTGATAACAGATGATATTTTAGGAAGATAGTGCATTCGGAAGATTCAAGGAGGGAGAAAAATTTAAAGGAAGAAGTACCAACAGAAGAATTCAGGTGAAACATCAGGGAAAGAGAAAAACCTCACGTAGGACAACACAGAACTCAGGGAAGATAGGCATTGCTTTTTTTATATCCTGCAGAGCTTCAAGGAGACAGGGTAATTAGACTAGGGAAAGAAAAGCAGATTCTCTTTTTCTTTCCAACCCTTTTCAATACATATGCATCACAAACATGCACACATGATTGGAATTTATCTCTTGCAATTTGAGTAAATCACTATTTTAAAAAATTTCTTTGAGGTTTACTTTGTCCACATCCATTTTGGTGAATTGTGTCTCAAAGAAGTCCAAACTATATCAGAAATCTAGTATCTGGAATATCTGAATAGTAAATCCACATGGCTATTGATGACATCAAAAATCCTTTCATTGTGCTTTTATTATATGAGATTTAAAAATTATTGGTAAAACCTCCCTCTTGTCCCATGTATCACTTATCCTACCTGAAGATATTAGTACTCTTTCAGGTGATATGTTAGAAGAACACTGTCAATAAAACTAACTCTGGTTAAAAGTTGGGTTATAGGGCTTCCCTGGTGGTGCAGTGTTTGAGAGTCCACCTGCTGATGCAGGGGACAAGGGTTCGTGCCCCAGTCCGGGAAGATCCCACATGCTGCAAAGCATCTGGGCCCGTGAGCCATGGCCACTGAGCCTGCACGTCCAGAGCCTGTGCTCCACAATGGGAGAGGTCACAAGAGTGAGAGGCCTACATACCAAAAAAAAAGTTGGGTTATAGAGAAGGTAGAAACTAATGTGTAAAGGTCTTTTAAATTATTCATCTTATCTTAATGTATTAGTGCAATTTAATAAAAAAGACATATTTTATTGAGAAAATTCCCTTTTATTTTTGCAACTTAGAGTTACTCATATTTGTAATCAAAAGGA
The DNA here is from genome assembly GCF_937001465.1 of Orcinus orca. Classification (NCBI taxonomy): domain Eukaryota; kingdom Metazoa; phylum Chordata; class Mammalia; order Artiodactyla; family Delphinidae; genus Orcinus; species Orcinus orca. Next base: position 77,981,628 of record NC_064580.1, read on the forward strand.
GTCTTAAATATAAAACTTCACACACAAAGATAGTGCACACTGGGATAGTGATACATGTTTGAATATAATGGGAATTATTAGATATTCTTACCCATTTTCATATTACCGTTTTATAGATGACAAAACTGGGGTTCAGAACATTGAAATATATTGTTCCAAATAACATTCTTAGTTTTATTATGTAATATTTATCATCTTCAACAATATGTGCATTATTGTCATATTACAGCAAACTTTTTCTGCTGCTGCCTGACTAAAATAATAGCTCTTAAATTGTGAGGTCAAATTAAGAAGCCTCTCTGATGCATTAACTTCAAATAGTATTTACTTTTCTATGATGTATATCTACATGCAACAGAACTTGGTTGCAAACAATTTGTTGTGTGAACAGACCTACTAAAATTAAATGGAGGTTTTGTGATTGATACAGAATACAGGGTAGAGAGCGTGGGACACTAGGATGAGCACTAAATTCAGAATCTGGAGATTTTGTGTTTAGTTCCAGCTCTATCTCTAACTATATCATTGTTTTGTTTTGCTCTTTTGTCTTTTTTCCCTTCTAGGTCCTCAATTTTCTCATCTGAAAATGATTGGATTTGAACCAAGTAATTTCTTAAGAAGATTATTTCCAGTAGTACTCTGTGGTGAGAATAAACCTGCCTTACGAATAATGTTAAAGTCAGTGTTGTATTAGTCCTCTAAAATAAGCTACTTGAACATTTTAATCATAAAATATGCATAGCTGAATCCTTTAGGTTGTACTTTCTGAAAATTTTGGCCTTCTGGTATAAACTCTCATAGGATTCACAATAATCCAGTACGTATTTTGCTTGTAGAATTTTCCAGAAATTTAAAAATTGAGGAGGCAAGTGAAAAAAAAATCACAGGAAGAAAGTCAAGGTCATGAAATGATTTGAACATAAAGGCAAAGTTCTGTGATAAGGTATGAAATTCAATATCCAAGGGAGTAAGGAATGAAGTAAAAGGACCAAGAGGTGAAGCAATAGAGGCAACTGAAAACCAATATACTTAAGTACATTTCCTGAAAAGTGCATTGCTAGGTTGGAAGAATCCACGCATTCTTGAAATCAGTCATAAGGCTCTCTGGTGAACATTCTCAGCTATAAGCCCCAAGTCTCTGCTTTGCTTTCATCATGTGATACTCTTTAAATAGCCAACCAAATGAGTCATGGAATAAGTCATGGAATCTGCAGACCCATGCCTCTGCTCACTATGATGATAAAAACTAAGATGCCAGTAATAGTTATGCATCCCTAAGAAAATATTTTTAATGGACAATGGAATTATAGCATCTAATATTTTCTCAATTATCCCAAACTGAATGTGGACATTTCTTGAAGGGATTCCAGTAGCTTCTCTATTCACAAAGCATATCTAGCTTGTAGAAAACTGTGTTTTGTTTGTTTTCCTTTTTTTGTTTTGCTTTTATGTTAACTAATGAGTTATTTCATATTGGAAACACACATTACTTTTCCATTTAATCTTCAATTTCGTCCATTGGAAAGGTAAGTAAGGATGTTTGGCTGGAGTAAAGAGACGTTTTCATATTGAAGAACTTACTTTGTGTTTTTATTTCCACGTCTTGATATAGCTTTTAGAAAAACACATCATTATGTATTTTTTACAATATCTTTAGAGCTCTAACATAAATCAAAATAAAATATACAAAGATAACTAATAATATACTGTATCAATTAAGTTACTGAAACATAGAGAAATTGCAGAGTTATAAGAGAAAACATTTATGGGGCAAGGTACCTAAAACAAAGGTTTTTTTTCAGGCTGCAAATTACCAAAAGCTCATTTTACTAAATAATGCCCTCACCAAGACAAAGTGGATTAGCATTCAAGATTCTAATGAAGATAATTTTGTTAAAGTCATTAGATGCTCAATAGTGTTTGGGAAGATCTGTAAAAGAATTGCACCTGGCTGCTCTCATAATGGTTTATATATCGGGAAATGGTAAATGGTGTGCAGATTGGTTACCGATTATTTTAGAAGACTAGTTACAGCATTTGCAGATGCTTTTGAGGCATAATACAAGGCAGAGAACAGGTTCAGAATTGTCTGTTATATATTCTAGTTTCACAACAGGCACAGGCACATCAATTTGTGTCTAATTAAGCTCTTCCCTGTGAGATATAAAATACCTCAGGGTTTCTATAATAAAAGCTCTTTAAAGTGGATGAGAAATAATTTTGAAACTCTTTCTGCCAGAGCTAATGTTAAAACAGATGCTAATTGCTCTGATAGGCCTTTGAGGGCCCCATTTACCAAAGTGTATTTTCTGTTTGACTTGCCTAGCTCCTGTAGCCACAGTTATCTCCTGACAGTTTAACTCCTATTGGAAATCTATTTGTTTTACATTTGAGGATGAAATTGGACAGTTTTCATAAGAAATAAGAGTAATTATGGAATTCCTAGTGTACATGAAAAACAGAAAATGACTCCATTACAAAAATTCTAAAGATATAAATAAATTTCAATGTCAAATTCATCACAAAATCCAGCCAATCTGACTCTCACAAATTGATATAATTAATTTAAATCAAGTTATCTGAAATTTGTATTTCATATTCTTCTATTCAAGTTAGTTAATATTTATCAAATTTCTATTATGAGCCATGTACTCTGATAGGGGGATTTAAAGATCAATAAGATCTAAGCTTGACTTCCCCTCATCCATGGAACTTCCAAATAAATGGAAAAGACAGATAAGAACATAAGTAACTAATACAAGGCAGACTATGATAAACATTGTAATATAGTTCTAAGCAAAATGCAACAGGGGAACATGGAGGGGGATGTAGACCAAGGATGTAGAAAGGCTTCATGGAGGAAATGGCATTTGAACAGCTCTTTGATATATGCATAAAACTTTAACATACTGAAATTAGAAGGAATGAAAAGAGACCAACATGAGTAAAAACACAGCTATAGAAGCAGAGCACCTGTATGTCAAAGAGTGTGCCTGATGTATTGATGAGTATTTGGAAGATATGGCTTGGATAGACAAGCTGATGTGAGACCATGAATGTCAGGCTGGAAATTTTGGATTTCAGTTTGTATACAATAGGGAATATCATTGTGGATTTTTGCTGAGGAGTGTAACATGTTGATATCTTCTTTGGTGGCAACATATAAGATATATTGGTGGAAAAAATGACTAGACATGGAAAGACCAATTAAATGGCTATTTAAAGAGATTTAAATTAAATGAAGGTAAAATAATTAGAAAAAATCCTTTTGGAATTAATACACACTATCCAGTAGGGCCTCCTTATATTCATGTAAGTAACCAGGAAGTATTGTCATGTTCATTTGTGTTCATACTTTACATCATATTATAAAATTTATGAGGAATAAAATGATCAAATGATCATGAGTTTATACCACAAAAGTTTAGAAAAAAGCTGTGATATCAACAGAAACATGTCAGGATTAAAAATCAAATTCAAAGATAGAAAAATAAATAAACACACAGTAACTACTTATTTCATTTTACCCTAGATTATAAAACCACATTTACCTTCTGCCTAAAACAAAAAAAAATATATTAGAAGGGAACTTTTATGGACTGAGTTGTGTCCCACAAAAATTCACATATTGAAGTCCTAATTCCTAGTACCTCAGAATGTGACTGTATTTAAAGACGGAGTCTTAAAGAGGCAATTAAGTTAAAATGAGGTCATTAGGTTGGGCTTTCACCCAATAAGATGGGTGCTGTTTTTAAGAAGAGGAAATTTGGACACAGATAAGTACAGAGGGAAGATGACGTAAAGGCACAGGGAAATGGCCATCTATGAGTCAAGGAGAGAGACATGGAACAGATCTTTCCTTCATAGCCTTCAGAAGGAACGAAAATTTCCAACAACACCTTGATTTTGGAATTCTATTCTCCAGAACTGAGAACATAAATATATGTTGTTTAAGCCATCCAGTCTGTAGTATTTTGTTATGGCAGTCTTAGCAAACTAACACATAAAGAATTTGCTATAGTTAGCCCAGATAAAGGGACCATAAGAAAGAATTATTGCAGGTCTATAATAATGGAAAATCTGGCTGGAAATTTGTATTGACAGCTAGAGCAAAGGATGAACACAAATCAACACTGTACCACCTTGGCTACTGTGCATTTCACCAAAAGGGATAAATAATATTACAAAGATGTGTAATAATTATGTGAGATTCCTATTTAAGGAGTGTATGCATTTATACTTCAAGCTTGGCTTGGTAAAGGAATTATAAGAGAGGTATATATATATAAATATAGCAGTATTTTACAACATAACTGTTGCATAATTACTAAAATAAATAACTTTCAACTGGTTTCCAAACTTCCATTCTCTAATATATCCAAACTATTTCAATTATTGTAGTATATGCTGGATGAATATTCTTAAACCACAGTTCTGAAAGTTATATGCTTTCTCTGTTCTTGATCTTCCATACATCATCTGCTGCTTCCCTTACTAGGGTGCTCAGAATGCTATAGGTGAACTCTAGGCATTCAGCTGCAAGGTTGAGTATTTTTTATTGTTTATCTTCTTCATTCTCATACCAGGCTCATGTTGGCCTTTTTTTTTTTTTTTTTTTTTTTTTTGCAGTACGCGGGCCTCTCACTGTTGTGGCCTCTCCCGTTGTGGAGCACAGGCTCTGGATGCGCAGGCTCAGCGGCCATGGCTCACAGGCCCAACCACTCTGTGGCATGTGGGATCTTCCCGGACGGGGGCATGAACCCTTGTCCCCTGCATCGGCAGGCAGACTCTCAACCACTGCGCCACCAGGGAAGCCCCTGTTGGCCATATTTTTAATGAGCTGTCTGGTTTGCCCAACTTAGTTCTAATCAATCAGCAATGCTTCCTAATATTCTAGCCTTCTATTTTAAGACTGGCTACTACAACTCATTTAAATTTTTCCCAGATTCTGTCCTCTCATGTCTAGTCCATTAGTCAGAATATGAATACACATGGTAAACTGCCCCCTAATGATAACCTTCCTGCCTGGTTCCAGATTATCTCACTGAATTTTCCCATTCTTTTGATTAGGTATTTTGGTACCACTCTCTTCTGAAACTAGGATTATGGGGCTTCTTCAGGTGCCATTCTTGGAACATCTAGCTAGACTCTGCCTAAAACAGACTCCTTCCCACCCATGTTCAATTCAAATAGTAAAATTCTACTTATATCCTGCCAACCTTATCTTCTGAAGAGTCATTTTGCTTCATGTCTAAGTTAGTCTAGGTTTAAATTTATATTTTGAATTCTGTAGAGCCAATGGGGACTTGTTATTTCTAGTTAATTAGAAAAGTGAATGAGGCAAATGAATTTTGACTAGGTCATGCCATCAGAAAGAATTAAGGACATTTGGATAGCAAACAACAGAAATAATGAGTATAGTATTTTTAAGATATTTAATTATTATTTTTTAAAATTTTCAGTAATTTTTGTTTCCTGGTTGTCATATTGGAATACATACCCAATAACAGAATATATTTGAGAACAAAGGAGTCTTTTTTTTTGCCTTTGAGTTTCAATTTAGACTTTTAAAAAATTTATTTATTTTTTACATCTTTATTGGAGTATAATTGCTTTACAATGGTGTGTTACTTTCTGCTTTATAACAAAGTGAATCAGTTATACATATACGTATGTTCCCATATCTCTTCCCTCTTGCATCTCCCTCCCTCCCACCCTCCCTATCACACCCCTCTAGGTTGTCACAAAACACCGAGCTGATCTCCCTGTGCTATGCGGCTGCTTCTATACACTACCAAACGTAAAATAGATAGCTAGTGGGAAGCAGCCGCAAAATAGACTTTTTTAAAGAACTTATCAAGAAAGCTTAAATAGAAGTGCTTCAGATTGTTTGGAGGAGTCAGGATTTGTTGAAGGAATAAAAGGAATTTCTATTTCTTCCATAGCTTGGCTTTTATATCTCAAGAGCTATGCTTGGCTGAGTCAGATCATAGAAATTTTTTCTGTGAATCAGAGTAAAAGAAGAGGAGGATATTATGTAAGGGAGATAACCACCCACTAAACATTATAAAGTTCTTCTGGTGCTGGAAATGAAACCAGTGTATACAAGCTGGGCTACCCAGTGGAGACAGGTGAAAAGCTGAAGGGCAGACTACAGGCTTTTTCCCTGCCACCATATTATAACGTATACATTCCCTTGCATATAGATGATACCTAAGGAGAGATAATGTGAAGAGAAAGGCAAGTTAATTGGAGGAGTAGAAGCCCCCTAAACTTGTTTTGTCCCAGATAACTGAAATGAGGGGCACTAATTGGAATGAACTTGAATTTAGCTGAAATAAAAATGTTTTGACTCCTTTAGTTAAAATGGAACTTCAGAGCAAAGTTAAAATCAAATTCAAAGAAAATAAAAAGGAACGCTTTTGGTACATTTGAATTGCTATGTGTAAGTTATGCCTACACTTCTATGGCTTATGTAAGAAAATGAAGGGTATGAGAATGTATTGGAATAATACTCAGCTAACTCACAGAACTAAAGGAATTGTTAAATAAGCAAGGCTTGGGAGAGTAAGAACCAGAATAGTCCTTTGGAAATGAAAAATAGAATTCTCTTTCTGGTTGCTTGTTAATGTTACAATGCTCTAAGGGCTCCCAATCTCTGTGTTTCTTCATTCCTTAGATTTCTTAGGAAAGATCATCTGATTGGTTTACTCTGGGTCAGGGTTCTACCCCAGAATCAATCAATTATAAAGCATGGTCAAGGAAATGTCATGTGCACATGGACACTGAAGACTTCTCTGTACGCTGAAGACTGTTTCCAGAGAAAAAGGATGTTTCAGTTACCTATTGATACATACCAAGCTACCCCCAAATTTAGTGGCTTAAAGTGATGACCATTATTTTCATCACAATTCTTTGAGTCAGACATTTTGGCAGGGTTCTGAAGGGATGCTTGTCTCATGATACTGGAGAGAACTGGAAGACCCAAGATAATTTCATATGTCTAGAATCTTGGTGCTAGTTGTCAACTGGGTCACTTTTCTTCTCCCTGAAACCCCTCTCTTTCTATGTGGTCTCTAATCATTTAGTAGATTGGCCCATGTTCCTTTACTTGGAAACTGGGTTCCAAGAGGGTGAAAATGAAAGCTGCCAGACATCTTATGGCCTAGGCTTGGAAGTCACAAGCATCACTTCTGCCATATTCTATTGAACTAAACAAATCATGGAAAAGATGAGATTCAAGGGGATGAGAAAGAGACTCTACCTCCTGATGGAAGAACTGGCAATGTAATATTGCAAAAGGGCATGTAGAATGGGAAGGATTGTTATGACCATGTTTAGAAGCAATGTACTATATGGATATTTTAATAATCTATGTTGCCACTACAGTTAGTTTCCATCATATTATGTAATCTAGATAAGGACAACAATGTAAGTTATCAAGAATGCTTGATTGAATTCTCACCAGGCTTGGGTTCACCCATCTCTGGATATCCTGGGACTAATATGGCTCCTAATAAGGCTGCTTAATGTCCCATGAGGATCTACTTGGACACAAAGAATACAGGAAAAATGAGAAGATATGGGGTTCTGAGAGTAGCATTAGCTATAATGGGAATTTGTGCCCATAGCACTAATGTCACTGTCATCAGGCTAAGTATCTGATCTCTTTGTCTAGATATTACAGCAGGCAAAAACAGCAGCAGCAATGGCACATTTAGTGGAAATTGGCATCTGTGAAATAGGTTCCACTTTTGACACTAGTAGCAACAAGAGTCACTGAAACAACAGAGCAATGCTGGAGAGAAGGAAAACTACAGACACTACATTGTACCTGGGAAGACATTTGACTTAGCATACAGGCAACATATCTAGGGGACTTTTAGAACTCTGGGAAGAATCTGAGGGAGACTGAAGTTTTCAAAAACCACAGAGATAGATTTAGATAAACAGATTATGGTGATGACTGTCACACTCTTTCACTCCAGTGCGTGTTGGTCCTAGAAAACATAAAATGCACTCTATTAAAACACTTCACACTATTTAAACAATAGAAGAAAATCTCAACCTAATTAGAAATCTGAAAAAGTTACAAATTGTAGTAGTTTGTATAACTTTACATTAGTGTGAGCTAGACTGCCTTAAAGTGGTATAGTAACACTATTGGACAGGCAGCAATTTCAGAGCTCAGAGAAGCAGCTAGTGACCAAAAAGGAATATCAATGGCCTAATTATCAGTTAAGTGCATTCTGTCATTATCTATAATGTATTTGTATGTATCATTAATTTCCCAGTTTAGAGACCTAGTTGAAAATTGGATGGTTTAATATTCCGCACTCAAAAAGAACAAAGAATGAAGAGCAGAAGTAACCTGCACTAACTACAGGACATGCAAAAGTATGAATTTCTTTGCTAATGGAAGATCTGAACACAGACTTTTCATCGTCTGGACAGACAGTGATCTTTTCTTTATCAAGAAAAAGGGAAGGGACTTCCCTGGTGGTCCAGTGGCTAAGACTCCGTGCTCCCAATGCAGGGTCCTGGGTTCGATTCCTGGTCAGGGAACTAGATCCCACATGCTGCAGCTAAGAGTTTGCATGCCGCAACTAAGACCTGGCACAGCCAAATAAATACATAAATAAAAATATTTTTTAAATAAGGGCAACAAATTGTTCTCTATGGAAATTGGTAAAATACCCAGTTCTGATTGCCAGTGTTTTCCTTATTTAGAAGTAAAGTTCTTGAATTTTATCAGTGCATATTAATGACTATGTTGAAAGAATATTGTCTTAGAGAGCTTCCATTACAAAGTAAGTTAAAAAGTGAGTTTCAAAATACTTAGAGGGAAAAAACACAAAACACTTATCACCTGTGCTTTAATATTATGTGCTCAATTCCATAAATATTTATGAAACTCCTAAAATGTGGCAGACAAAGTGATTGACACTGGATAGATGATGGCAAAGAAACAGCTAAAAATTTCCCTCCTGGTGCTTACAAGGTAAAGGGTATGAAAATGTTGAGCCTTTTCCTTTGTTAACACTGTGTTGATTTACCCTTCACATTCTGTATTTCCCTATTGCAGAAGCTATTTCACTCTTTCTTTCAGGCCCCAACTCTCCCCAAGATTATATACAAGTCTTGTAGTGGGCAAGCCAAAATGAAATGAATAACAGGTCAGAGGATTGACTCCATTTGAAGCATCTCAAAGAGCTTTTTGAATTACAAACTTTGAGGGCTCCTTATTTTGAGCATTCTCATTATCAGTGTTCCCAGGACTGTATTCTCAATGGTCCCAGGATGTTCCTCATATGATAATGATGCCCAGTAAAACAAGAGAACCAATAATCCAGGTTGCTCTTCAGAAGAATACTTTCCTTCAATTCCTCTCGATTTTGTTACCAAATATAGTGATTGGAAGTTTCTTTGGTCTCATTACTTATCAAGCTAATGAACATTCTTCTATCCTCCCCCTATCTGAATTTAAGTCTGTCTATGGGGACTAGCACTGTCTGAAATGTAGCATGAATTCCAGAAAATATTGCTCAATTGAAACTTGCACTTCATTCCTTAAAGGCCTCTTGATTTTTGGCTTTTAGCTCCTTCTGAGATAGTCATCTATTTGCCTCCTGAGATCCAAGTTCCTGTTCTGAGAGCCCCATTTTAAGTCCTTACTGTGGACAAAACAATATGTCATGAAACTGCCTCAGAATGACATAGTTCACCTCATCTCTTAGCTGTTGGTGTCTCTTAGGTACCATAATCAGTTTAATTTTTGCAAGAAGTAAACATTCTGCTCTAGTGTCAGAAATTTTATAGTATACTGGAAGATGAGAAGTACTATAAAAGAAAAAATAGAGAAGGCTAAAAGAATGAGAGTGACAGAGTAGTAGTGGAATTGGTCAGGGATAGGCTTCACTGAGAAAAGAAAGGATGAGGAAGGAAGATATCTGGGGAAATAATTTTCTAGACATAGGTGATAGTGTAAACATCTTGGGTAGTGCTTTCCCGATATGTTCAAGAAACAAGAAGGCCAGATTGACTGGAATGAAGTGAGAGAAGGGCAGAGAAGTAGAAGATAAGGTTAGAGAGGGAATGGGCATCAAATTTTGTAGGGCCTTGGTAGAGCATAATAAGGATTTTTAGTTTTTATTCTGGTTGAATTGAGGAGCCATTGGAGGGCTTAGAGCAGAGAAATATCTGATTTATATTTCAAAAGGATCACTCTGGCCATTAGTTGAGAATAAACTATAGAGAAGCAAAGGTGGGAGCAGAGAGGCCAAGTTATGAAGCTATAAAAATAATTCATGCAAGGAATATATCTGGAAGTCATCAGATTCTGAATATATTATAAAAGGCATATACACAGGATTTCCTGATGTATTCTATCAGAAAGAAAAAGAAAGCAGTCAACAATAAGCCTGATGCTTTTGGCTTAAGTAGCTTGACGGGTGGATTTGCTACTAACTGAGATGGAGAAAACAGTAAGTAAATCAGGTTTTGGGGACTGGTGATAAAAGATTCAATTTTTTTTTTTTTTTTTTGCGGTATGTGGGCCTCTCACTGTTGTGACCTCTCCCGTTGTGGAGCACAGGCTCCAGACACGCAGGCTCAGCGGCCATGGCTCACAGGCCCAGCCACTCCACGGCATGTGGGATCTTCCCGGACTGGGGCACGAACCCGTGTCCCCTGCATCGGCAGGCGGACTCTCAACCACTGTGCCACCAGGGAAGCCCAAAGATTCAGTTTTGATACATTAACTTTGAAATGTCTATTAGAAATCCAAGTGGTTGGATGGATATTGGAGTAAAAGGGTAAAATAATAGCTCAAAATATCTGGTTTTAGTAACTGGGTAGATTGTTATCATTCACTGAAACGGACAAACCATGCGGATAAAGGTAGATTGCAGTGAATTGAGGAATAAATGGGAGGCGACAAAGGAGAGACAACTTAATAATATTTTAGAAGTATGGCTGTGATATCAAAGAATGATTTATTGTTTTGTTTTGTTTTTTAAAACATCTTTATTGGAGTAAAATTGCTTTACAATGGTGTGTTAGTTTCTGCTTTATAACAAAGTGAATCAGTTACACATATACATATGTCCCCATATCTCTTCCCTTTTGCATCTCCCTCCCTCCCAACCTCCCAATCCCACCCCTCTAGGTGGTCACAAGCACTGAGATGATCTCACTGTGCTATGCGGCTGCTTCCCACTAGGTATCTATTTTACATTTGGTAGTATATATATGTCCATGCCACTCTCTCACTTTCTCCCAGTTTACACTTCCCCTTTCCTGTACCATCAAGTCCACTTTCTAGTAGGTTTGTCTGTTTATTCCCGTCTTGCCCCTAGGATCTTCATGACCTATTTTTTTTTAGATTCCATATATATGTGTTAGCATACAGTATTTGTTTTTCTATTTCTGACTTACTTCACTCTGTATGACAGACTCTAGGTCCATCCACTTCACTACAAATAACTCAGTTTCATTTCTTTTTATGGCTGAGTAATATTCCATTGTATATATGTGTGCCAAGTCTTCTTTATACACTCATCTGTTGCTGGACACTTAGGTTGCTTCCATGTCCTGGCTACTGTAAATAGAGCTGCAATGAATATTTTGGTACATGCCTCTTTTTGAATTATGGTTTTCTCAGGGTATATGTCCAGTAGTGGGATTGCTGAATTGTATGGTAGTTCTATTTTTAGATTTTTAAGGAACCTCCATTCTTTTCCCCATAGTGGCTGTATCAATTTACATATTCCCACCAACAGTGTAAGAGGGTTCCCTTTTCTCCACACCCTCTCCAGCATTTATTGTTTCTAGATTTTTTTATGATGGCCATTCTGACCGGTGTGAGATGATATCTCATTGTAGTTTTGATTTGCATTTCTCTAATGATTAATGATGTTGAGGATTCTTTCATGTGTTTGTTGGCAATCTGAAAATCTTTGGAGAAATGTCTATATAGGTCTTGTGCCAATTTTTGGATGGGGATTTTTTGTTTTGTTTTATTTTGTTTTTTCACACACACACACACTGTATATAATTTTTACAAGAGATAAATAAACTGACACCAAGCATTGTAAATGGATGACCACAACAAAAGCAACAATGATTGCAATTAACAAACATGAAACACACTCATACTATGTCATAATATTGACATTCAGTCCAGTAATCCTCCATAGTAAGAGCTCCTTTACTTTGTAGTGAAAATTGATTTGTACATTTTTTGCCTCTGAGTCCTTGTGGGATTTTTTTTTATTCAAATAGAAAGTCACAAAAATTATAATCATCCTCTTCCTTTCACTCAGTCCCATGTAATTATTTTATTTTCATATTGATTTTTTGTTAGCACTTTAATGAATTTGTCAGTTTTCCATTAGAGTTCTGAAAATGCTTATTCATTCAGTTCAGCAGTATAGTCAGTTGCCAGAAACCTGTACTTGTCAGAGTCTTTTCCATGAATTCCTTGAAGATGAAAACCTTTTATAGGAACATTTTTGCAAAAGCATAAGAGTACACCCAGAACTGTCTGTAAATGAAAAAAGACTTAAAAATGAAAATGGTTAAAGATTTGTTGAAAGTTCATAATAATACAATTGACAAGGAAACTTAGTTATTTCTGAGATATACATTTTTTTTTTTTTTGTGGTATGCCGGCCTCTCACTGTTGCGGCCTCTCCCATTGCAGAGCACAGGCTCTGGACGCACAGGCTCAGCGGCCATGTATCACGGGCCCAGCCACTCCACAGCATGTGGGATCTTCCTGGTCCAGGGCACGAACGAACCCGTGTCCCCTGCAGCAGCAGGTGGACCCTCAACCACTGTGCCACCAGGGAAGCCCTCTGAGATAGACATTTTAAAGTAATAACTAGAATTATGACTTATAACATTATACCAGAACATATAAGATTTTTAGAAATTTCACGTAAGGTGTGAAACATTTTTATTAACATATTTCCATACAAATAACCCAAAGAGAGTTTAGTATTAGATGTTTATTGTTTGTTTGTTGGTTTGTTTGTACTGCAGGTTCTTATCAGTCATCAATTCTGTACACATCAGTGTATACATGTCAATGCCAATCGCCAATTCAGCACACCACCATCCCCAACCCACCATGGTTTTCCCCCCTTAGTGTGCATATGTTTGTTCTCTACATCTGTGTCTCAACTTCTGCCCTGCAAACCGGTTCATCTGTACCATTTTTCTAGGTTCCACAAACATGCGTTAATATACGATATCTGTTTTTCTCTTTCTTACTTACTTCACTCTGTATGACAGTCTCTAGATCCATCCACGTCTCAAAAAATGACTCAATTTCGTTCCTTTTTATGGCTGAGTAATATTTCATTGTATATATGTACCACAACTTCTTTATCCATTCATCTGTTGATGGGCATTTAGGTTGGTTCCATTACCTCGCTGTTGTAAATAGTGCTGCAATGAACATTGGGGTGCATGTGTCTTTTTGAATTATGGTTTTCTCTGGGTATATGCCCAGTAGTGGGATTGCTGGGTCATATGGTAATTCTATTTTTAGTTTTTAAGGAACCTCTATACTGTTCTCCATATTGGCTGTATCAATTTACATTCCCACTAACAGTGCAAGAGGGTTCCCTTTTCTCCACACCCTCTCCAGCATTTGTTGTTTGTAGATTTTCTGATGATGCCCATTGTAACTGGTGTGAGGTGATACCTCATTGTAGTGTTGATTTCCATTTCCCTAATAATTAGTGATGTTGAGCATCCTTTCATGTGTTTGTTGGCCATCTGTATGTCTTCTTTGGAGAAATGTCTATTTAGGTCTTCTGCCCATTTTTGGATTGGGTTGGTTGTTTCTTTAATACTGAGCTGCATGAGCTGTTTATATATTTTGGAGATTATACCTTTGTCCGTTGATTTGTTTACAAATATTTTCTCCCATTCTGAGGGATGTCTTTTCCTCTTGTTTATGGTTTTCTTTGCTGTGCAAAAGCTTTGAAGTTTCATTAGGTCCCATTTTTTTATTTTCGTTTTTATTTCCATTACTCTAGGAGGTGGATTAAAAAAGATCTTGCTGTGATTTATGTCAAAGAGTGTTCTTCCAATGTTTTCCTCTAAGAGTTTTATAGTGTCCAGTCTTACATTTAGGTCTCTAATCCATTTTGAGTTTATCTTTGTGTAAGGTGTTAGGGAGTGTTCTAATTTCATTCTTTTATATGTAGCTGTCCAGTTTTTGCAGCACCACTTATTGAAGAGACTGTCTTTTCTCCATTGTATATCTTTGTCTCCTATGTCATAAATTAGTTGACCATAGGTACGTGGGTTTATCTCTGGGCTTTCTATCTTGTTCCATTGATCTATATTTCTGTTTTTGTGACAGTACCATATTGTCTTGATTCCTGTAGTTTTGTAGTATAGGCTGAAGTCAGGGAGTCTGATTCCTCAGTCTCCGTTTTTCTCCTTCAAAACTGCTTTGGCTATTCAGGGTCATTTGTGTCTCCATACAAATTTTAAGATGATTTGTTCTAGTTCCGTAAAAAATGCCATTGGTAAATTGATAGGGATTGCATTGAATCTGTAGATTGCTTTGGGTAGTAGAGTCATTTTCAAAGCATTGATTCTTCCAATCCAAGAGCATGGTATATCTCTCCATCTGTTGGTATCATCTTTAATTTCTTTCATCACTGTCTTATAGTTTTCTGCATACAGGTATTTTGCCTCCCTAGGTAGGTTTATTCCTAAGTGTTTTATTCTTTGTGTTGCAATGGTAAATGGGAGTGTTTCCTTAATTTCTCTTTCAGATATTTCATCATTAGTATATAGGAATGCAAGAGATTTCTGTGCATTAATTTTGTATCCTGCAACTTTACCAAATTCATTGATTAGTTACAGTAGTTTTCTGGTGGCATTTTTAGGATTCTTTCTGTATAGTATCATGTCATATGCAAACAGAGACAGTTTTACTTCTTCTTTTCCAATTTGTATTCCTTTTATTTCTTTTTCTTCTCTGATTGCTGTGGCTGTGGCTAGGACTTCCAAAACTATGTTGAATAATAGTGGTGAGAGCAGAAATCCTTGTCTCATTCCTGATCTTAGAAGAAATGCTTTCAGTTTTTCACCATTGAGAATGATGCTTCCTGTGGGTTTGTCGTATATGGCCTTAATTATGTTGAGGTAGATTCCCTCTATGCCCACTTTCTGGAGAGTTTTATCATAAATTGGTGTTGAATTTTGTCAAAAGCTTTTACTGCATCTATTGAGATTATCATTGGTTTGTATTCTTCAATTTTTTAATATGGTGTATCACATTGATTGATTTACATATCGAAGAATCCTTGCATCCCTGGGATAAATCCCACTTGATCATGGTGTATGATCTTTTTAATGTGTTGTTGGATTCTGTTTGCTATTATTTTGTTGAGGATTTTTGCATCTATATTCATCAGTGATATTGGTCTTGTAATTTTCTTTTTTTGTAGTATCTTTCTCTGGTTTTGGTATCAGGATGATGGTGGCCTCTTAGAATGTGTTTGGCAGTGTTCCTTCCTCAAATTTTTTGGAAGAGTTTGAGAAGGATGGGTGTTAGCTCTTCTCTAAATGTTTGATAGAATTCACCTGTGAAGCCATCTGGTCCTGGACTTTTGTTTGTTGGAAGATTTTTAAACACAGTTTCAATTTCATTACTTGTGATTGGTCTGTTCATGTTTTCTATTTCTTCCTGGTTCAGTCTTGGAAGATTACACTTTTCTAAGAATTTGTCTATTTCTTCCAGGTTGTCCATTTTATTGGCATAGAGCTGCTTGTAGTAGTCTCTTAGGATGCTTTGTATTTCTGCAGTGTCTGTTGTAACTTCTCCTTTTTCATTTCTAATTTTATTGATTTGAGTCCTCTCCCTCTTTTTCTTGATGAGTCTGACTAATGGTTTATCTATTTTGTTGATCTTCTCAAACAACCAGCTTTTAGTTTTATTGATCTTTGCTATTGTTTTCTTTGTTTCTATTTAATTTATTTCTGCTCTGATCTTTATGATTTCTTTCCTTCTGCTGACTCTGGGTTTTATTTGTTCCTTTCTCTAGTTCTTTTAGATGTAAGGTTAGATGTTTACTTGAGATTTTTCTTGTTTCTTGAGGTAGGCTTGTATAGCTATAAACTTCCCTTTTAGAACTGCTTTTGCTGCATACCATAGGTTTTGTATCATCATATTTTCATGGTCTTTTGTCCCTAGGTATTTTTTGATTTCCTCTATGTTTTCTTCAGTGATCTCTTGGTTATTTAGTAACATATTGCTTAGCCTCCATGTGTTTGTATTTTTATGTATATTTACCTGTAATTCATTTCTAATCTCATAGCGTTGTGGTCAGAAAAGATGTTTGATATGATTTCAATTTTCTTAAATTTACTGAGGCTTGATTTGTGACCCAAGATATGATCTATCCTGGAGAATGTTCCATACACACTTGAGAAGAATGTGTAATCTGCTGTTTTGGACATCTGATTGGATGTCCTATAAATTTCAATTCAATTTATCTGATCTATTGTGTCATTTAAAGCTTCTGTTTCCTTATTTATTTTCATTTTGGATGATCTGTCCATTGCTGTACGTGAGGTGTTAACGTCCCCAAGTATTATGCTGTTACTGTTGATTTCCTCTTTTATAGCTGTTAGCAGTTGCCTTATGTATTGAAGTGCTCCTATGTTGGGTGCCTATATATTTATAATTGTTATATATTCTTCTCTTATTGATCCCTTGATCATTATGTAGTGTCCTTCCTTGTATCTTTTAACATTCTTTATTTTAAAGTCTAATTTATCTGATATGAGTATAGCTACTCCAGCTTTCTTTTGATTTCCATTTGCATGAAATATCTTTTTTCCGTCCCCTCACTTTCAGTCTGTATGTGTCCCTAGGTTTGAAGTGGGTCTCTTGTGAACAGCATATATATGGGTCTTGTTTTTGTATGCATTCAGCCAGCCTGTGTTTTGATTGGAGTATTTAATCCATTCACGTTTAAGGTAATTATCAATATGTATGATTCTATGACCATTTTCTTAATTGTTTTGGGTTTGTTTTTGTAGGTCCTTTTCTTCTCTTGTTTTTCCCACTTAGAGAAGTTCCTTTAGCATTTGTTGTAGAGCTGGTTTGGCGGTGCTGAATTCTCTTAGCTTTTGCTTGTCTGTAAAGCATTCGATTTCTCCATTGAATCTGAACGAGATCCTTGCCGGGTAGAGTAATCTTGTTTTTAGGTTCTTCCCTTTCATCACTGTAAGTATATCATGCAACTCCCCCCTAGCCTGCAGAGTGTCCACTGAGAAATCAGCTGCCAACCTTATGGGAGTTCTCCTGCATGCCATCCATTGCCCTTCCCCTGCTGCCCTCAACAGTCCCCCCTTGTTTTCAATTTTCGCCAGCCCGATCACCACGTGTCTTGGGATTGCTGGGTCCTATGTTAGTTCTTTCAAACAAACTTCAAATAGGATATAATCCCAAAATTAGAAAAACCCAAATTCTCCAACTCACATTTTTACTTCCTAGAAGCAATTGATCAGTTTCTTGTTTAACTCTTCAGAATTTTTCCAAACATGTAGTCTTTTGTTTACCTGATATATATCAGATCTGTAACAGTTTGAATCTTGGGAGAAACCAATGCAAAGATGGTACTACATATGAAACAGATTTATTGGGGAAAAAAACTGTGAACCAAGAAGGGAGAGAGACAAAGAGTAGACAAGGAGAGCCTTTATCCTGAAATGTACGTCTGATACCTCTGAAATAAAGAAGGAAGAAAGAAAGATTGGGAAGGAAGTGCTTGCAACCACACAGCACAGTTCTGAAAATTGCTCAGCTAGACTGAGAGGGGATTTTCCAAACAAGAGTAGCCTATTAGAGGAGTCACTGATTAGAAATGGCTAAATTTACGAGCCCCCCAATCATGTCAGTCATTGCCTGACAGCATGCTAGGGAAAGTGAAGTGTCTGCATGAGCACCACAGTGAATCCAAAAGTTTGGCATCTGAAAGCTGTAGGTCAGCTGGGCTTATAACAGAAGGTATTTTTGAAGGGAGATCTGAGCAGAAGACCTTTATGGCTTTCAAAGATCATACTATGCATAATGTTTTGCAACTTAATTTTCTCATAATAATGGTTAACATTAATCAATTTTTAGTATGGACCATGTTTTAAGTATTTCACATGAATGTATGTGTTAAATTATTACAGTAACCCTTTGAGGTGAGCACTATTTTAATTGTAATCCTAATTTTATAGATGGGGAAATTGAGATTCAGAGAATTTAAGCACCTCAAGGTCATATAACTACCAAAGACTCTCCTGACTAATGAAGTGTGACATTCCCCAATATCCAATATCAGAAGATTGGGGTTTTATCATTGATTGATAAAATCAATCAGGGAAATAAATCATTATAAATGAAATAGAATCATTCAGTGAAAGTTAGGGAAATATTTGTCATTTAACTACTGCTAAAGTAAGAGTATAAAGGTGGTGGTAGTGTTTATTTCAAAACATATTACTTACTTTATTCTGAAATTACTTAGAACATGTATAATAAAATGACGTTATCAATAATAGTAAAGAATCACAATTATTTATTATTGAAATGTAGTTGATGTACAATATTATGTTAGTTTCAAGTGTACTACATAATGATTTCACATTTGCATATATTAAGAAATGATCACCACAATAACTCTAGTAACCATCTCCCCCCCATGCAAAGTTATTACAATATTATTGACCACATGCCTTAAGCATATTACACCCCCATGACTCATATCTTATACAACTAAAGGTTTGTAACTCTTAATCCCCTGCATATATTTCTCCCACCCCTACCCCTCCCTTCTGTCAAATACCCATTTGTTGTCTATATCTATGAGTCAGTTTTTATTTTGTTTTGTTTCTTAGATTCCACATATAAGTGAGATATTGTGGTATTTGTCTTTCTCTAACATTTCACTTAGCATAATATGCTCTAGATACATGCATGTTGTCGCAAATGACAAGATTTAATTATATATCTATATATCTATATCTATATCTATATATCTCACATCTTCTTTATCCATTTGTCTATCAATGAACATTTAGATTGCTTCCATATCTTGGCTACTGTAAATGATGCTGAACATTGGAGTCCATGTATCTTTTTGGATTAGTGTTTTTGTTTTCTTTGAGTAAATACCCAGAGGTAAAATTGCTGAATCATATGGAAATTCTATTTTTAAAATTTTTGAGGAAATTCTATTTTAAAAATGTTTGAGGAATTCTCTTCCATAGGGGATGCACCAATTTACAATCCTACCATCAGTGCACAAGGGTGCACTTTTCTCCATATTCTTGCCAACACTTGTTATTTATTGTCTTTTTGATGATAGCCATTCTGACAGGTGTGAAGTGGTATCTCATTTTGGTTTTGATTTGAATTTCCTTGACAATAAGTAATATTGAGCATCTTTACATGTGCCTGTTGGTCATCTGTATGTCTTCTTTGGAAAAATGTCTATTCAGGTATTCTGCCCATTTTTTAAATGGGTTTCTGTTTTTGATGTTGTGTTGTACAAGTTCTTTGTATATTTTGGATATTAACCCTCCTATCAGATAAATCGTTTGCAGATATCTTCCCCCATTCAGTATGCTACTTTTTTTTTTCTTGATAGCTTCCTTTGCTGTGCAAAAACTTTTCAGTTTGATCTAGTCTTGTTAGCTTATTTTTACTTTTGTTTCCCTTGCCTGAGGAGACATATCCAAAAAATTTTGCTAAGGCTGATGTCAAAGAGCACACTGTCTATGTTTTCTTCTACGAGCTTTATTGTTGCAGGTCTTATATTTAAGGCTTTAATCCATTTTGAGTTTATTATTGTAAAAGGTATAAGAAAGTAATCTAGCTTGATTGTTTTGCATGGAACAGTCCAATTTTCCTAACACCATTTATTGAAAAGGCTATCTTTTCTCCATTGTACATTCTTACCTCCTTTGTCATAGATTAATTGACCATATAAGTGTGGTTTCATTTCTGGACTCTCTATTCTGTTCCACTGATCTGTGTGTCTATTTGTTTCTGTGCCAGTATCATACTATTTTGATTACTGTAGATTTGTAGTATAGTTTGAAATCAGAGAGTGTGATACCTCCAGCTTTGTTGTTTTCCAAGATTATTTTGGCTATTTTGGGTCTTTTATGTTTCCATAGAAATTTTATTTAATTTATTTATTTCTAAAATAATTTTAGTCCATTTCTTTTTTAAATTAATTTATTTAATTTATTTATTTTTGGCTGCTTTGGTTCTTTGTTGCTGCGCAAGTGCTTTCTCTAGTTGCGGCAAGCAAGGGCTACTCTTCGCTGTGGTGCGCGGGCTTCTCATTGTGGTGGCTTCTCTTGTTGCAGAGCATGGGCTCTAGGTGAGTGAGCTTCAGTAGTTGTGGCACACAGGCTCAGTAGTTGTGGCACATGGGCTTTGTTGCTCCACGGCATGTGGGATCTTCCCAGACCAGGGATTGAACTCTTGTCCCCTGCATTGGCAGGGGTATTCTTAACCAGTGCGCCACCAGGGAAGTGCATCCATACAAATTTTAGAATTATTTGTTCTAGTTATGTGAAAATGCCATTGGCATTTTGATAGGGATTGCATTGAATCTATAGATTGCCTTAGGGAGTCTGGTCATTTTAACAGTATTAATTCTAATCAATGAGCACAGTATATCTTTCTATTTGTTGATGTGCTCTTCAATTTCCTTCATCAGTGTCTTATATTTTTCCAAGTATAGGTCTCTTTTGTCCTTAGGTAAGTTTATTCCTAAGTATTTTATTCTTTATGATGCCACCTGGGTTGTCCCAGGGCTGGTGTTGACCCACCGGTGAGCAGAGCCAATTCCCCACACAGGTAGCTGCAGGGCCTGGGTTGTCCTGGGGCTGGTGCTGGCCTGCTATTGAGTGGGGCCATGTCTTGGCTGGCTGTGGGTCCAGGGCGGGTCAGGGGCTGGACTCTGAGTGCTAGTGGCAGGGCTTGGTCCAGGGATGGCCGGCTTGTGTCTGAGGGGGCCAAGGCTGGTAATGACTCAATTGTTGGAGTAGCTGTGTCCAGGGCACCTGGGTGCCAGGGCTGAGGGAACCTGAAGCTGGTGCCAGCCTGCTGAGTCACGAAGTGCCTGGCTTCATGGTCCTAGGAATCTTGGAACTGTGCCAGCCTGCTTGTGGACAAGTAAGTCCCTGGTGTTAATAAGTTAGAAGGAGGACTCCAAAACAGTGCTTGCTAGCACCAGTGTCCTGTTGGTAGAACGAAATCCCAAAAATGGCTGCTGCCAATGTCTATGTCCTGAGGAAAGTTCCAGTTGCCTCCTGCCTCTTCAGGAGGCTCTCCAAGATCAGCAAGTGAGTCTGACCCAGGCCCCTTTCAAATTACTGTCCCTGCCCTAGGATTCAGAGCTTGTGAGATTTGGGACATGCCTTTTAAAAATAAAGTCTCTATTTCCTACAGGCCTCTAGATCCTCAGTACCCAAACCGGGCTGGACTTCAAAGCTTGACATATTTGGGGCTCCCTGGGCTGTGGATATCAATATGGATTTCAGACCCTTTGCTCCTTGGGAATAACCTCTGCAATTATGACTATTCTCCCTTTTGTGGGCTGCCTACCCAGGGCAGTGGGTCTTGACTATACCACATCTCTACCCCTTCTATCTGTCTTTTTATGGTTACTTCTTTATATCTTTAGTTGTAGAAAATCTTTTCTGTTAGTCTTCAGGTCATTCTCATAAATAGTTACTCTGTAAATAGTTGTAATTTTGGTGTGTCCGTGGGAGGAATTGAGCTTAGGGTCTTCCTACTCTGCCATTTTGGTCACCCTCCAAGGTTGCTCAAGAATTATGATCATTTAAACTTAAAGAATGGAATGTCTAGACTATAGACTTTCTGTTGAACATAGACAGTTGATCACACATCTTACTTTCTTGCCTTACAAAACATATCTAAAATTATAGGAAAAAACTGTACTTGAGTACAGGACAATGAGTAAGGGAGACAGAAAATAATGGGCAAGAGATTTCATCAAACATATAGAGGACATGTGATTTAAACAGTGAAAACTGATCTATCAGTGGAAAAACTCAATTTCCTGCAGAGAGGGATACTGGCAAGACACATGCCAAACTGCCCAGTAGAAATCTTCAGAGTTTTAGCCCTTGGAATCATCAGATATTATGGAAAGTGCGAGTGAGGTGCAGGCTGAAAATTAATAGGTTGCAAGTCTCTTTATAGAGCTATTTGATCTGAACCTCTGGAGAAGCACAGCTTTCCCTAATACAAATATCTAAGTTAATTAATTAATTTGTACAGAATTGTTGGTGGAGAACTTGTCTATTATGGAAAGTACATTAAAATATTTCATATGCCTATTTCTTTTGTAATACTTTGAGAAATTTCAGGAGCTTGACATAAAAATACAACTCACTGAAAGTAATTTGTGGTGATTGGGAGAGGAGTCACATTACATAATGTTGCTATATAATCTTCTGATGTATTATTTTACTCCAAGAATAAAATTTTAAGCATTTGGAGAAGAACAGACAGACTACAACAGAAAATTTCCCAAAATATCAATTATTTAAGCTAGTGTTTTGATAAAGAACCTGTACATTTAAAGTGGATTAGTTCATTGACTGCCGTCTTTCAAAGTCTTACCTAGTTATTGCAACCAAATTTAATGTATCTACTGAGACAGAGATTTGTAGTACTGTTTCTTGAAGATTTGTTTAGTATATTATTATTTTTTGGCTTATCAATAGATCATATTTGGCACTAATGTCAAAGTGAGTAGCCCTATATGTACCTAACCATTGCCTTCATTTATCAAAATTCTATAAATAGGCAGTTTGGTATATCAGAAAAAAATCTGGGATAAGATGAAGAGACCTGAGTTTGAGTAATAATTTTGTTACTAACCATGGAACTTGTATTGAGGCATCTTGAAAATCATATAATTGTTGTTAAATTCAGTTTGATTGAAAATTATTAATCACTACCATAACAAGGTGATTGTTAAGAGCATTACTTACTAAAACATCTGTAGTTCAAACATTTACCTACTTAATATCTTTGGGTGTCTATTTGCAAATGAGAAAACTTAAGCACAATATCATAATTCTCTGGCTCTCAATTCCTCAATTCTCTAACATATTTAAACATAAATATTCAATTCTAAATGCAGCTACTATCAATAGTTTAAGGTAATCTTTTATAGTTTTTCCTCAAAGAAAAGGAGAGATGGAGATGCCTAACTTACTTTATTTCTTATTTTATTTTATTTTTTTAACATCTTTGTTGGAGTATAATTGCTTTACAATGGTGTGTTAGTTTCTGCTTTACAACAAAATGAATCAGTTATATATATACATATGTTCCCATATCTCTTCACTCTTGCATCTCCCTCCCTCCCACCCTCCCTATCCCACCCCTCCAGGCGATCACAAAGCACCGAGCTGATCTCCCTGTGCTATGCGGCTGCTTCCCACTAGCTATCTACCTTACATTTGGTAGTGTATATATGTCCATGCCTCTCTCTCGCTTTGTCACAGCTTACCCTTCCCCCTCCCCGTATCCTCAAGTCCATTCTCTAGTAGGTCTGTGTCTTTATTCCTGCCTTACCCCTAGGTTCTTCATGACATTTCTTTTCTTAAATTCCACATATATGTGTTAGCATATGGTATTTGTCTCTCTCTTTCTGACTTACTTCACTCTGTATGACAGACTCTAGGTCAATCCACCTCATTACAAATAGCTCAATTTTGTTTCTTTTTATGGTTGAGTAATATTCCATTGTATATATATGCCACATCTTCTTTATCCATTCATCCAATGATGGACACTTAGGTTGTTTCCATCTCTGGGCTATTGTAAATAGAGCTGCAATGAACATTTTGGTACATGACTCTTTTTGAATTATGGTTTTCTCAGGGTATATGCCCAGTAGTGGGATTGCTGGGTCATGTGGTAGTTCTATTTGTAGTTTTTTAAGGAACCTCCTTACTGTTCTTCACAGTGGCTGTATCAATTTACATTCCCACCAACAGTGCAAGAGGGTTCCCTTTACTCCACACCCTCTCCAGCACTTACTGTTTCTAGATTTTTTGATGATAGCCGTTCTGACGGGTGTGAGGTGATAGCTCATTGTAGTTTTGTTTTGCATTTCTCTACTGATTAGTGATGTTGAGCACCCTTTCATGTGTTTGTTGGCAGTCTGTATATCTTCTTTGGAGAAATGTCTATTTAGGTCTTCTGCCCATTTTTGGATTGGGTTCTTTGTTTTTTTGATATTGAGCTGCATGAGCTGCTTGTAAATTTTGGAGATTAATCCTTTGTCAATTGCTTCATTTGCAAATATTTTCTCCCATTCTGAGGGTTGTCTTTTGGTCTTGTTTATGGTTTCCTTTGCTGTGCAAAAGTTTTGAAGTTTCATTAGGTGCCATTTGTTTATTTTTGTTTTTATTTCCATTTCTCTAGGAGGTGAGTCAAAAAGGATCTTGCTGTGATTTATGTCATAGAGTGTCCTGCCTATGTTTTCCTCTAAGAGTTTGATAGTTTCTGGCCTTACATTTAGGTCTTTAATCCGTTTTGAGCTTATTTTTTGTATGGTGTTAAGGAGTGATCTAATTTCATATTTTTACATGTACCTGTCCAGTTTTCCCAACACCACTTATTAAAGAGGCTGTCCTTTCTCCACTGTACATTCCTGCCTCCTTTATCAAAGATAAGTTGACCATATGTGCGTGGGTTTATCTCTGGGCTTTCTATCCTGTTCGATTGATCTATATTTCTGTTTTTGTGCCAGTACCATAATGTCTAGATTACTGTAGATTTGTAGTATAGTCTGATGTCAGTGTGCCTGATTCCTCCAGCTCCATTTTTCGTTCTCAAGATTGCTTTGGCTATTCGGGGTCTGTTGTGTTTCCATACAAATTGTGAAATTTTTTGTTCTAGTTCTGTGAAAAATGTCACTGGTAGTTTGATAGGGATTGCATTGAATCTGTAGATTGCTTTGGGTAGTAGAGTCATTTCCACAATGTTGATTCTTCCAATCCAAGAACATGGTATATCTCTCCATCTATTCTAACTTACTTTAAAACAATGTTTGTGTATTATTGCTCTTATCTATGGGTTTGTGACAGAATTTTTTTTTATTTTGATGGATATCCTGCATCTTGATACTTCTTTATGTTCAAGCTATTTTTAGTTAGAAAATTATAATGCTAATTTTCACTTGCCTGAAGGATATAGAATTATTCAATGAATCACTCAATGATAAAACAATACCATAGAGGTTAGCTCACTCATTCTTCCCAAATTATGTCAACCATGTAGTCTTTGCAAATAGGATGTAAACTACCATTGACTTTCAGTTCATAAGTAAAACTAGTTATTTAAATCAGAAAAATACATTTGAATAAGCCATGTTAAAGAAATGTGATTTGGCCAAAGTGGTTGCTAGGAAAGATGAAAGTTAATTATTACAGCCAGGCAACTTCCAAAGAGTTTAAGCTCAAACTTAAATTTATAATAAGAAGTTGAGTTTCACTCATAGGTAGAAATAACCTGGTATATAAACTGCCAGCCATCAAGTGAGTACATTAGTCTGTGGGCCAGGGGAAAGGATGGATCTTTCAGAGACAAGATATAAAAGGTTTCTAGAAAGCATGAAGACGACAAAAACTATTTAGGATGGGATATTCTGAATCACAGGGGAAGAGTCTCTGGCAGCACACAGAAGCTTGGTAAAACAGGCAAAGTAATAAAGCTTTCTAGGACAGAAGCCAGAAGGGGTGTCTAGGAGAAAGTGAAGAGCCCTAAGAAAAAGAGTAGATAGTTGCAGCTTTAAAAATTGTTGACCGGGCTTCCCTGGTGGCGCAGTGGTTGAGAGTCCGCCTGCCGATGCAGGGAACATGGGTTCGTGCCCCGGTCCAGGAAGATCCTACATGCCGCGGAGTGGCTGGGCCCGTGAGCCATGGCCATTGAGCCTGCGCGTCCGGAGCCTGTGCTCCGCAACAGGAGAGACCACAGCAGTGAGAGGCCCACGTACCACAAAAAAAAAGAAAAAAAGTGTTGACCTAACATTGATTGCATAGCATCCATGTGTCAGGTAGTATGCTAAACATTTACAAAAATGATTTCATTTAATTATAACAACAATGTTGGAAATAATATATTTGTATTATATTTAGGAAAACTAAGTTTGCAGAAGTTATGGGGCTTCCCCAAAAAACACATAGTTCATAAATAGCAGAGGTAGAATACAAGAGGCTTGAATTCAAAGCCTTTTACCACACTTTTCTGTTGTTGAGGTAAATTGGATCATTTGAACCTATGGACAGAAAGGAAGAAAGGAGATATAGAAACTCCTAGGGTCTTACAGACAGAAAACCAGTAAAGTTTTTTTTTTTTAATGTAGAACTTAATAGCCTCAAAGTCTCCATTTAGATGTAGACACAGTACTAGTCAAAAGATCTTATTTTGGATTTGAGAATTAGGTAAAGCTGTATTTTAGGGGCAGTATTCCAGATAAATATCAATTATACCCATTGAGATGTATCTGTGATAAATCTTCTCCAATTGTTTGTGGTCAGGGTTTACCCTTTGGAATTTTCTGTTGTGTTAGTATCCTCAAAATTTGAAAGCTTTGTGGAGTCTAGAAGGGAAATCCTTTGCAATGTGTATATTAACACTTCCATGATGTCAAGGATGACTTCAGAGAAGGTACATCTACACTTGAGTGGTACTTAACATGAGTCTAAAATAACAACACTTTATTTCCATCTTTAAATATCTTGTAATATCATAGGGAGAATTTGGGTGGGAAAACTGGATAAACTTTTTTAGAACCCTCTAAATCAAGCTTTTACAATATTATTTAAATAGTAGATTTGAAATTAGTTATTAGAAATTTAAATTATCATGGAAAGACAGAAACTGCATGCTAGAATCAATTAGAAATTTTCTTTACATTATTTACACCTCAGTTGCTTTTCACTAACAGAATTTTCTACACAATTTCACCCTTTCAAGCTTTCTTTTGATTCCAACATTATTCAATTAAATCCAGAAAGATTTTCTGTTCTCATGTAAATTCTAAGCCAACAGAAATAAAAATCTAAACAGAAATAATCACTACGTATTACGGCAATTGTGAATATGTTGATTAAACATGATATAATTATAGAAAAATCACAGATTACTTGTACCAAATAGCAGCTATGTAACTTTGGATGCAAAAACTAAATTCTCTAAGTTTCAGTTTTCTCATCTGTGCAATTGAATCACCTCACAAATAGTTTTTATTAGATGAGATAATGCTTGTGAAAGGGTCTAGGTCATAATACGTGTTCCATAAATGTTAATTTTTCCCTTTCATATCATGTACTTCCATCATCAAATCAAGGTGTGTACTAGGTGGAATAAAATACTATTATTATATTATTTCAGAGACTAACTGAGCATGGATTGCTATAGGTACTTAACCTTTGTATCCACATTGGGAACTCTGGTATATCAAAGAGGCATCTGGAACTTTACATCAGAAATCATCCTGGATCTCCAGGGAAGCAAAGAACTCACTTTTAAGTAGGAGCAAACAAAATTCCACATTCCTATGTTCAATTATTGGATGATCCCAGCAAGTAAAAACAGATTTCAGGGCATCACTGGATGTATCTCAAATGTCCTCTGACCTAGCCCTTAGGAAACTAGCCCCAAATTCCTCTATTCAAGGGCCATAAATGTGAAAGGACCAATATGCATATAGAGGGCCTGAAATCTGTAGTCCCTGCAGCCAAATCATTGTTTAGGAAAAGTAAGGCGTAGAGTGATTGTGAGAGTCTATACTCTAATATTTTAAAGCAGGTGTTTCTAAGAGATGACCCGCGGAACACATCTGTCTTTCAAAAATGTCACCTTAGGCCTACATAAGTGTTTAAAAATACCATTTAAATGTAAGGCTAAGAACTATAAAGATACAGCAGTATTTCTCAAAGTGTGCTCTGTAGAACTTGTTTCTCATGAGGAGTTAATCATTTTTCTGAGAAAAACAAATTATTCCATTGTTAAAAAATGAATGGGAAAAAACCGAATATGATTCCCTTATATTGCAGATTCAAAATACATAATAGTTTTATTAAATGAGCCAATAATTACTGTAATCAAAAAACTATATTTAACTTAGCATTTCCAAATTATATTTGGTGATGAAACACTTTTCAAGGAATAATTGATAACATGGGTACTGTACCATTTGGAAAAATCTCAACTGACAATTTGGAGATGGATTCAGGTGCTAGCAAAAGAATAAAATAGAAAAAAAAGAAGAATAAAATAGGACATAGGCAACATATAGTCGTCTGCTCCTATGGTTGCAATTAGGGTAATGAGTAAAGCATCAGTGGTGGTGGCAATCGAAGTGATGGCAGAAACATCACAAACTGCCAAAGTATAAAGGAAAGAATTCTGCAAGTTTTACCATCCCAGTAATGCAACTGATATGTAACTGAGAAATAAGTGACACTCTGATTGCTATCCGAAGACATGTTGTTATTTAGGTTTATTTGCTTGTGGAAAATGATGGTGACACTAGTGTTTGACACTGTACTGCCATATTCTGGGAAGGCAGTAGAACATACTGATTAAAAGCATGGCCTGTTGAGGCATATTGTTATGGCTACAAATCCTGGTGCTACTAGTTACATACTGTTTGACTTTGGTCAAGTTATTAAAACCCCTTATGCTTCAATTTTCTCCATTTGTAAAATGGAGATAATAATAGAAACTAGTTCAGTGTTATTAAAATAATTAAATGATATAATGTATGAAAATGTCTTAGAACAGTGCCTAGTATATAGATGTCCATCATTGAAAGTTTACTATTGCCACTGTTAATGATATTATTGTTACTATTATTTCAGTGTGTTTATGCTTTTAAACAAACCAAAAGAAATGAATGAGAAAATTAATTAAAAACTTCCATCACAGAATTTTGTTTTGTGAAGAGTAATAAATTACATCACAAAAGTGTGTTTGGCCTTAGCCTCCAAGACTGTTATTGTTTTAATTTTCAAGCTCTTACTGACTTGTAAAGACTGGGATAAGTATGTCAGCTCTAAAGGATCATCCTTGAATACTATCAGAGGTGGGTGGTACAGTTGCTCCCTCAGTGTGTGTATTTTTGATTCCTCTATATACTGCAAATTGACATTATTTTGTCAATTAACTATTCAAGATAGACTGCTAATGTTCATGAGAAAGTTATGTTTCTTATAGTATTATATGGCAGTAAAAATGAGTCTACTACAAAACGGGAATATAGTTACTTATTATTAAGTTGCAAGGGTAATAGGAAACAATATAAAGACAGTAGTTATCCTACCACATTATAGACTGCACATTTACCTTCTTCACTTAAACATTTCCATTTATAAATTTCCTTATTTCCCATGAGATATTTTAGAAAAATGTTTTGAAAACTTACGTAAATTGATAATACTAGGTCACATTTATATGGCATGAATTTATTCCAAGTATTCTGTTTTTGGAGTTGTCTTGGCTAGTATGCTTCTAAATGCATCACTCCAAGGAAGTGGTAATGGAAATGTACAATTTATCGTGTTACTCCATTGACATTGTTACACATTTCTAAGAGAAACTGCCGATAGGCTAGTAGAATTCTCATGAGAATGGGAAAAACAAACAAACAAATATCTATTTTCTTCATAACCAATGCCCCAGAAACTCTGTGGAAATCTCCCCTCTGATGTTTTAACAATAATAGCTAATTTTATTAACACTTTCTTTCCACCAGACAGTTTACAGACATTATTTAATCCTTAAATAACCTTATGAGACTATAGAAGTCATCTTTATGACTTTCCCTCCCCCTACCCACACCTTAGGTCACATTCCATTCATTATCAAGTCATGTCCATTCTAATTCCCAAATCTATTCCCTTTTTATCCAATTCTCTCTGTCTCCTATCCTATTTGTATCCATCATAATCTATCACTTGAACTACAAAAATAGCTGTTTTCCCCCTACAGTTGATTCTTTATAGTATAAGCAAAATTCACCTGTGTTTGGTGAAAACAGGTCCAGGGGAGGTGGACTGAAAAGGTAGGGTGAAATATAGCAAGCTTGTTTTCTGATTCTGAGCTCAGTATTAATGTAGACCAAGGTCGATGCCACAACATTTTCAATGTTATAAGAGGTCTTTTGTTTTCCCTGGATTATTTCCACATGTAGTTTTATTCCAGTATGAATTTATCTATAAGCAGAGCTCAACTTTTTCAAATGTGAAAGAAGATGAGAAATTTGTTGTTTAAATGTGCTTAGCCTCCCAGAAGAAACTGATTACAATTGATCCATTGCCACTGTCATAAACCTATTTGCTGACAAGGATCATTAAGTTTCAATAGTTTTATCAGACATCTGTACTGACACCTATGCTAAAGTTTTCTTGTCTTATCTCCTATCTACTGTTTGCTGTGTGTCACCTAGATCAAAATGTCCAAGTGCTGCACTAAA
Source organism: Orcinus orca (assembly GCF_937001465.1). Taxonomy (NCBI): domain Eukaryota; kingdom Metazoa; phylum Chordata; class Mammalia; order Artiodactyla; family Delphinidae; genus Orcinus; species Orcinus orca. The sequence goes on from NC_064580.1 coordinate 78,012,194, forward strand.
TAATAGCTCCAGTAACAAGAACAGATAATACATAAAGCAAAAAGTATCCCTCTTGGAGTAAGATTTCTTTTTTCTTCTTTTCTTTTCTTTCTGTTTTATTTTGCTTTGTTTTCTTGTTCTACACTCCTGAGGAAATGATCTGAGTATGAGCTCTTTTCGAAGTTAATGGGAATTGCAGGCATGGTTCAGCTCCACAGAGTATAAAACAAGATGAAAATCAGAGTCTCGGTCTCATAGCAGAAAACACCATAATGACACTGGCTGTGCTATTAAGGACTGCTTCCCTTTTTTGCTGTTTATTTTGAAGTGATGATACAAACTGTCAAGGAAGAGATTTTGTTACCTGCAGCTATTTAAAATAGTCTACAGGAAGAAAAAAGATATATGATTGAGTCTGTGAGTGAACAAAAGGGCACAAAATTGATCTAAACTAATCCATATTTCAAGGTAAATTTTCAAACTAGAATTAGATAATTTATTTGAACTCATAGAGAAATTAAGTCATGGACAAGAATTTATAAATCTCAATTCCATACTGCTTGTATTTATTTAACTCTTTCATATATTTTTGCCTTGACTCCTTCTTTTAAAATCAGGCCTTTTTTTTAGGGCAAGGACTCTGAGTTTAATTCTATATTGCAAATGTGCCTTAAGCAATGGACCATCAAGTTTCTTGTCAGCTACTCACCTAATTCTCTATGAAGTCACTTTAATACTTTATTACCTTCCCCAAGTCCCTTAAATCCTCCATCTCCCCTGTTACATTTGCTGGATGATCTCTCCTATTACTTCACAAAGGAAAATTAAAAATCCAGGTACAAATTTCTCTCTCCTTCCCTCCCTCTCTCCTTCTCTCCCTCTCTCCCTCCCTCTTTCCTCCTTCTCTCCCTCTTCCTCTTTATTTCTACCTACATGTGACACAACATCAAGACTCTTTTATCTTCTCTTTATGAATTTTAATGAAGCTTTCGATAAAATAATAGACTCAGTTTCATGGAGGAGTATTCATTGGCTTTTCTATATAGAAAGCCCAACTATGTAGAAAGTGGGCCTGAGAGAGTTGCCTCTGTAGTAGTTGAGTAATTGTTTAGCACTAAATACCATAAATATAGTCTTATTATTGGATCTTGCAGGGGAAGGGAAAAGAATTCCCTTTCACCATTACCCAAAAGTATCTTTTAGTTTCAAGAGGTGGTAGCTAAGCATTTCATAAAGTGATATTGAGTTACCTAATATGTTTCTATTTCTAACTGCATGATATTCAATATCGGACTTTCCAGACAGAAAACTCTTTCCTGTTTACTTGTTTTGTTTTGGAAAGGTGGTATTTGACATGTTTTTACTAGCACACGTTTTTTTCTTCAACTGGATTGTAGTTTTTGAAAGTCATTTTTATGCTTTTTTTCCAGATAAAAGTCAGCATATTTTCTAATCTAACGTATATAATTTAAATTTGAATGGGTAAAATGATGTAAGTTAAACTGCAACATTCACAGTGGAACTAATGAGAAGTGGAGTTAAAAGATAGCAAATGAATATACAGTGTGTGCCCTCCCCTCTCCAATTCATATGTTAAAACCTAACCCCAATTTATTGGTATTAAGAGGTGCCGCCTTCAGGAGGTGATTATATCATGAAGGTGGAGCCCTGATGAATGGGGTTTGTGTTCTTATAAAAGCAACCCCAGGGAGCTCCCTGGCCCCTTCCTCCTTGTGAGAACACAGCAAGAAAACAGCTGTCTATGAATCAGGAAACCTTCACAATACACAAAATCTACAGGCGTCTTGATCTAGAACTTCCCACCCAGAACCATGAGAAATATTTTTTTGTTGTTTATAAACCACCCCCCAACACACAAAAAAAGGAAGTGAATGATGACGTTTTACAGTAAACCTTAGGCTGTAGAATAATAGTGTTAGAAGGCAATTTAGAGATCACTAATCCAAAAGTCTCATTTTTCAGATGAAGCCTCCTATAACTCTAGAGGTGTCATAGGTTGCTGAGAAAGTAAAATACATTGTAGAATTAAACCTTCATTTCCACTTTCATTATATTTGCCCCATCATATGATAGCTGGAAGATTTGATTCTCAAAGGCAGAATTATTGTGGGATAATTAAATAAATGTGATTTGTCAATTTTTTTAAAATGAAAGTTCAAAAATCAGTCATTAAAAGTATACCAAATGTGTGCCTTAATTGTATTTCTGATTAAAGATTAAAGATTATTTGTATTATTTGTATTGTATTTCTGATTAAAGATTAAGATTAAAATGTAAGGGACTTCCCTGGGGGTCCAGTGGTTAGGACTTCCCCTTCCAGTGCAGGGTGTGTGGGCTCATTCCCTGGTTAGGGAGCTAAGATCCCACATACCTAGCAACCAAAAAATCAAAACATAAAACAGAAGCAATATTGTAACAAATTCAATAAAGGCTTTAAAAATTGTCCACATCAAAAATAAAACTTTAAAAAAAATAAAAAATCAGCATTGTGAAAACATAACACATATTTAAGATCACATGAACATTGAGCATCAGAATAAAATAGTACTTAATATTGAGTTATTTTTTTGAAAACTCAAATAAGGAGCTAGACTAGATCAGAGAGATTTTTGTCCTGTAGTTGTGTTTTTGTTTTTTGGTTTTTTTGCTACAAACCTACCTGAAATATGAGTTGTCTGATCAACAAAATATGATATATGACTTGAAATAGCTGAAATAGTAGAGATAAACTAATCACATTTATGCCTCTCAAATGTTATAACAATGATGAATGGCAGCCCACAGAGTGCTGCTGAATGATCCAGAGCATTATTTTTGATACTGTAGGACACATCCACAGACACACTGACCTTCACTGTGCCTCTGACATGTTTGGTTGTCAAATTCTAGCTTTTGGACATTCCTTCCAATCTTTTAAAGTCATTGCATAATTTTTTTAAGCACAGGCTGAGCCTACCAACAGTTCTATTGTTTACTCTTCTGTCATCTTTCTTTCTTAATGAAATAAAGACAGGGGACACATTCTTGAATCTTAGTCATATGGTAAAGAGACTAAATGATCAATTTCAAGTGAGAGGAATAAAGGAATTTTTTGTGTGTTAATGCTAAAAGATGAAATAGAAATCCTGGGTACATTCATTCATTCAAATGTGAGCAAGAGGAAGAGCAGTAATGAGATGATGCTGAATGAAAATTTTCTTGCCGGTGAAAGGGAACTTTCAGAAGCCTTTCCTTTCTTCCCTAAAACAAAAATTGCTATGTGATTTGAGGAAAATATTATAAATGTTTTAAACTAACATGGTAAACTTGTATCAATAGTTTTAAAGTAATATCTAGAGTGAGAGAGTATAATTGGACAGTATATATATGTATACTAAATTTCATCCTCATATATACATGAGGATATCTATCTATATGTCTATATCTATCTATCTATATACATACATATATATATGTATGTATATATATACATACATACATATATATATATACACACACATATATATACATATATATATATATATATGTAATTTCTAAGCTGGGGTTTCAAATTAAATTTTAACAAATACCCCTTCCATACATTACTCAGAGAACATGATTAGAATATGTCACATGGAAAATTCAATTAAACCATGGTTATGGGGTAGCTACGGGGTGGTGGGGTAGAAAGGAAGGCAGAAAAGGAGAATCCCTGTAGTTTCAGGTTAGTACTTGTTTTTTTTGTTGTTGTTTCTTTGGGGTATTTGTTTGTGGTTTTTTTTTTTGTTTATTTTTTGCTAATCACAAGAAATAATCAAAGGAATTTTAAAATGGGAAATATCAGTAATTCTCAGGCTGAAAGCTAACTAGAATGCTGTGTGAAGAGGGTCATTTCAGTTCTCTGACAGCAAGGTCTCAATGCCTTTAGCATTTCTAATTTCTTATTTTAGTTAGATCAACGTGGCTTTTCTGGATTTGATGGACCTAAGAAATATTTTTGAATACCTGGCTTTAAGAGGGTAGAGGAAGTTGCATATCAAGAGTTCAAGTTTGGAGACAGTTGAAGGTGGCAGAAGAGTAGGACACAGAAATCACCTTCCTCGCCCCACATACATCAGAAATACATCTACATGTGGAACGGCTCCTATAGAACATCCACTGAACGCTGGCAGAAGACCTCAGACCTCCCAAAAGGCAAGAAACTCCCCACGTACCTGGGTAGGGAAAAAGAAAAAAGAATAAACAGAGACAAAAGAATAGGGACGGGACCTGCACCAGTGGGAGGGAGCTGTGAAGGAGGAAAGGTTTCCACACACTAGAAGCCCCTTCGCGGGCAGTGACTGCAGGGGGCGTAGTGGGGAAGCTTCAGAGCCATGGAAGAGAGTGCAGCAACAGGGGTGCAGAGGGCAAAGAGGAGAGATTCCTGCACAGAAGATCAGTGCCGACTGGCACTCACCAGCCCGAGAGACTTGTTTGCTCACCTGCTAAGGTGGGTGGGGGCTGGCAGCTGAGGCTCCGGGCTTCGGTTGGATCGCAGGGAGAGCACAGGTGTTGGTTGTGTGAACACAGCCTGAAGGGGTTAGTGCGCCACGGCTAGTTGGGAGGGAGTCTGGGAAAAATCTGGAGCTGCCGAAGAGACAAGAGACATTTTCTTGCCTCTTTGTTCCCTGGTTCACAAGGAGAGGGTATTAAGATCACTGCTTAAAGGAGCTCCAGAGATGGGCGTGAGCCACGGCTATCAGTGAAGACCAGAGAGAGGGGCATGGAATTCTAAGGCTGCTGCTGCCGGCACCAAGAAGCCTGAGTGCGAGCACAGGACACTATCCACACCTCCCCTCCGAGGAGCCTGTGCAGCCCACCACTGCCAGGGTACCATAATCCAGGGACAACTTCCCCCCCGGGTGAAGGCATGGTGCACTCCAGGCTAGTGCAATGTCACGCCGGCCTCTGCTGCCGCAGGCTCACTCCGCATCCATACCCCTCCCTCCCCTCAGGCCTTAGTGAGCCAGACCCGCCAAATCAGTTGCTCCTTGAACCCTGTCCTGTCTGAGCGACAGACGCCCTCAGGTGACCTACATGCAGAGGGGGGTCCAAATCCAAAGCTGAACCCTGGGATCTGTGCGAACAAAGAAGAGAAAGGGAAATTTCTCCCAGCAGCCTCAGAAGCAGTGGCTTAAACTCCACAATCAACTGGATGTACCATGCATTTGTGGAATACCTGAATAGACAACGAATCATCCCAAACTGAGGTGGTGGACTTTGGGAGCAAGATAGATTATTTTTTCCCCTTTTCCTCTTTTTGTCAGCTTGTTTGTGTATGCTTCTGTGGGAGATTTTGTCTGTATAGCTTTGCTTTCACCATTCATCCTAGGGTTTTGTCCATCTGTTGTTTATTTTTTTTTTTTTACTTAAAATCTTTTTTTCTTAATAAAGAAAAAAATTTTATGTTAATAACTTCATTTTATTTTATCTTACTTTATTTTAGCATCTTTCTTTCTTTCTTTCTTTCCTTCTTTCTTATTTTTCTTCTGTTTAATCTGAGCCGTGTGGAGGACAGTCTCTTGGTGCTTGAGAGAGGTGTCAAGGCTGTGCCACTGAGGTGGGAGAGCCAACTTGAGGGCACTGATCCACAAGAGACCTCCCAGATCCATGTAATATGAAACAGTGAAAATCTCCCAGAGATCTCCATCTCTACACCAGCACCCAGCTTCACTCAACAACTAGAAAGCTACAGTGCTGGACACCCTATGCCAAACAACTAGCAAGAGAGGAGCACAGCCAAATCCATTAGCAGAGAGGCTGCCTAAAATCATAATAAGAACACAGACACCACAAAACCCACCACCAGACGTGGACCTGCCCACCAGAAAGACAAGGTCCAGCCTCATCCACCAGAACAGAGGCACTAGTCCCCTCTACCAGAAAACCCACACAACCCACAGAACCAACCTTAGCCACAGGGGATAGACACAATAAAAATGGAAAATACGAACTGGCAGCCTATGAAAATGAGACCCCAAACACAGTAATATAAGCAAAATGAAAAGATAGAAAAACACACAGCAGAAGAAGGAGCAAGGTAAAAACCCACCAGACCTAACAAATGAAGAGGAAATAGGAGGTCTACCTGAAAAGAATTCAGAATAATGATAGTAAAGATGATTCAAAATCTTGGAAATAGGATAGAGAAAATGCAAGAAACATTTAACAAGGAACTAGAAGAACTAAAGAGGAAACAAGTAATGATGAACAACACAAAAAATGAAATTAAAAATACTCTAGAAGTGGTCAATAGCAAAATAACTGAGGCAGAAGAACAAATAAATGACCTGGAAGATAAAATAGTGGAAATAACTACTGCAGAGCAGAATAAAGAAAAAAGAATAAAAAACACTGAGGACAGTCTCAGAGATCTCTGGTACAACATTAAATGCACCAACATTTGAATTATGTGGGTACCAGAAAAAGAAGAGAAAAAGAAAGGGACTGAGTAAATATTTGAAGAAATTATAGTTGAAAACTTCCCTAATATGGGAAAGGAAACAGTTAATAAAGTCCAGGAAACACAGAGAGTCCCATACAGGATAAATCCAAGGAGAAACATGACAAGACACATATTAATCAAACTATGAAAAATTAAATACAAAGAACAAATATTAAAAGCAGCAAGGGAAAAACAACAAGTAACACTCAAGAGAATCCCCATAAGGTTAACAGCTGATCTTTCAGCAGAAACTCTGCAAGCCAGAAGGGAGTGGCAGGACATATTTTAAGGGATGAAGGAGAAAAACCTACAACCAAGATTACTCTACCCAGCTAGGATCTCTTTCAGATTTGATGGAGAAATTAAAATCTTTACAGACAAGCAAAAGCTGAGAGAGTTCAGCACCACCAAACCAGCTTTACAAAAAATGCTAAAGGAACCACACTAAGCAAGGAACACAAGAGAAGAAAAAGACCTATAATAACAAACCCAAAACAATTTAGAAAATGGGAATAGGAACATACATATCGATAATTACCTTAAATGTAAATGGATTAAATGCTCCCACCAAAAGACACAGACTGGCTGAATGGATACAAATACAAGACCCATATATATGCTGTCTACAAGAGACCCACTTCAGACCTAGAGACACATACAGACTGAAAGTGAGGGGATGGAAAAAGATATTCCATGCAAATGGAAACCAAAAGAAAGCTGGAGTAGCAATTCTCATATCAGGCAAAATAAACTTTAAAATAAAGACTATTAGAAGAGACAAAGAAGGCCACTACCTAATGATCAAGAGATCGATCCAAGAAGAAGATATAACAATTGTAAATATTTATGCACCCAACATAGGAGCACCTCAATACAAAAGGCAAATACAAACCACCATAAAAGGGAAATTGACAGTAACACAGTCATAGTAGGGGGCTTTAACATCCCAATTTCACCAATGGACGTATCATCCAAAAAGAAAAAAATAAGGAAACACATGCTTTAAATGATACATTAAAAAATGTACTTAAATGATATTTATAGGACATTCCGTCCAATAACAACAGAATACTCTTTCTTCTCAAGTGCGCATGGAACATTCTCCTGGATAGATCATATCTTGGGTCACAAATCAAGCCTTGTTAAATTAAAGAAAATTGAAACGGTATCAAGTATCTTATCTGTCCACAGTGCTATGAGACTAGATATCAATTACAGGAAAAGATCTATAAAAAATACAAACACATGGAGGCTAAACAATACACTATTTAATAACGAAGTAATCACTGAAGAAATCAAAGAAGAAATCAAAAAAATACCTAGAAAAAAATGACAATGGAGACACGACGACCCAAAACCTATCGGATGCAGCAAAAGCAGTTCTAAGAGGGAAGTTTATACCAAAACAATCCTATCTTAAGAAACAGGAAATATCTCAAATAATCAACCTAACCTTGTACCTAAAGCAATTAGAGAAAGAAGAACAAAAAAACCGAAAGTTAGCAGAAGGAAAGTAATCATAAAAATCAGATCAGAAATAAATGATAAAGAAATGAAGGAAATCATAGCAAAGATCAATAAAGCTAAAAGCTGGTTCTTTGAGAAGATAAACAAAATAGATAAACAATTAGCCAGACTCATGAAAAAAAAAGAGAAGACATAAATCAATAGAATTAGAAATGAAAAAGGAGAAGTAACAACTGACACTGCAGAAATACAAAGGATCATGAGAGATTGCTGCAAGCAACTCTATGCCAATAAAATGGACAACCTGCTGAGACTGAACCAGGAAGAAACAGAAAATATGAACAGACCAATCACAAGCACTGAAATTGAAACTGTGATTAAAAATCTTCCAACAAACAAAAGCCCAGGACCAGATGGCTTCACAGGCGAATTCTATCAATCATTTACAGAAGAGCTAACACCTATCCTTCTCAAACTCTCCCAAAATATAGCAGAGAGAGGAACAATCCCAAACTCATTCTATGAGACCACCATCACCCTGATACTAAAACCAGACAAAGATGTCACAAATGAAGAAAACTACAGGCCAATATCACTGATGAACAATGATGCAAAAATCCTCAACAAAATACTAGCAAACAGAATCCAACAGCATATTAAATGGATCATACACCATGATCAAGTGAGGTTTATTCCTGGAATGCAAGGATTCTTCAATATACTCAAATCAATCAACGTGTTGCACCATATTAACAAATTGAAGGATAAAAACCATATGATCATCTGAATAGATGCAGAGAAAGCTTTCGACAAAATTCAACACCCATTTATGATAAAAACCCGGCAGAAAGTAGGCACAGAGGGAACTTTCCTCAACATAATAAAGGCCATATATGACAAACCCACAGCCAACATCATCCTTAATGGTGAAAAACTGAAACCATTCCCACTAAGATCAGGAACAAAATAGGTTGCCCACTCTCACCACACTTACTCAAAATAGTTTTGGAAATTTTAGCCACAGCAATCAGAGAATAAAAATAAATAAAATGAATCCATATCAGAAAAGAAGTAAAGCTGTCACTGTTTGCAGAAGACATGATACTCTACATAGAGAATCCTAAAGATGCTACCAGAAAACTACTAGAGCTAATCATTGAATTTGGTAAGGTAACAGGATACAAAATAAATGCACAGAAATCTTTGGCATTTTAAACACTAGTGATGAAAAATCTGAAAGTGAAATTAAGAAAACACTCCCATTTACCACTGCAACAAAAAGAATAAAATGTCTAGGAATAATGCTACCTAAGGAGACAAATGACCTGTATGCAGAAAACTATAAGACATTGATGAAAGAAATTAAGGATAATACAAATAGATGGAGAAATACATCATGTTCTTGGATTGGACAAATCAACATTATGAAAATGACTCTACTACCCAAAGCAATCTACAGATTCAATGCAATCCCTATCAAACTACCACTGGCATTTTTCACAGAACTAGAACAAAAAATTTCACAATTTGTATGGAAACACGAAAGACCCCGAATAGCCAAGGCAATCTTGAGAACCAAAAATGGAGCTTGAGGAATCAGGCTCACTTACGTCAGACTATACTACAAAGCTACAGTAATCTAGACATTATGGTACTGGCACAGAAACAGAAATATAGATCAATGGAACACAGTAGAAAATCCAGAGATAAACCTATGCTCCTATGGTCACCTTATCTTTGATAAAGGAGGCAAGAATATACAGTGGGGAAAAGACAGCCTCTACAATAAGTGGTGCTGGGAAAACTGGACAGGTACATGTAAAATTATGAAATTAGAATACTCCCTAACACCATACACAAAAATAAACTCAAAGTGCATTAAAGACCTTAATGTAAGGCCAGACACTATCAAACTCTTAGAGGAAAAAATAGGCAGAACGTTCTATGACATAAATCACAGCAAGAACCTTTTTGACCCACCTCCTAGAGAAATAGAAATAAAAACATAAATAAACAAAACGGTCCTAATGAAACTTAAAAGCTTTTGCACAGCAAAGGAAACCATAATTAAGACCAAAAGACCACCCTCCGATTGGAAGAAAATATTTGCAAATGAAGGAAATGACAAAGGATTGATCTCCAAAATTTACAAGCAGCTCATGCAGCTTGTAAAACAAACAACCCAATCCAAAAATGAGCAGAAGACCTAAATAGACATTTCTCCAAGGAGGATAAACAGATTGCAAACAAACACATGAAAGAATGCTCTACATCATTAATTACTAGAGAAATGCAAATCAAAACTACAATGAGATATCTCCCATCAGTCAGAATGGCCAGCATCAAAAAATCTGGAAACAATAATGTTGGAGAGGGTGTGGAGAAAAAGGAACACTCTTGCACTGTTGGTGGGAATGTAAATTCGTACAGCCACTATGGAGAACAGTATGGAGGTTCCTTAAAAAACTGCAAGAGAATTACCATACGACCCAGCAATCACACTAGTTGGCATATACCCTGAGAGAATCATAATTCAAAATGAGTCATGGGGCTTCCCTGGTGGCACAGTGGTTGAGAGTCCACCCGCCCATGCAGGGGACATGGGTTCGTGTCCTGGTCCGGGAAGGTCCCACATGCTGTGGAGTGGTAGTCTTGTGAGCCATGGCTGCTGAGCCTGTGCATCCGGACCCTGTGCTCCCCAATGGGAGATGCCACATCAGTGAGAGGCCCGCATACCGCAAAAAAAAATAATAATAAAAAAATAAAGAGTCATGTACCAAAATGTTCATTGCAGCTCTATTTACATTAGCCAGGACATGGAAACCACCTACGTGTCCATCAGCAGATGAATGAATAAAGAAGATGTGGCACATATATACAATGGAATATTACTCAGCCATAAAAAGAAACAAAATTTAGCTATTTGTAATGAGGTGGATGGATCTAGAGTCTGTCATTCAGAGTGAAGTAAGTCAGAAAGAGAAAGACAAATACCATATGCTAACACATATATATGGAATTTTAGGGAAAAAATGTCATGAAGAACGTAGTGGTAAGACAGGAATAAGGACACAGACCTACTAGAGAATGGACTTGAGGATATGGAGAGGGGGAAGGGTAAGTTGTGACAAAGCAAGAGAGTGGTATGTACATATATACACTACCAAACATAAAATAGATAGCTAGTGGGAAGCAGCTGCATAGCACAGGGAGATCACCTCCATGCTTTGTGACCTCCTAGAGGGGTTGGATAGGGAGTGTGGGAGGGAGCGAGATGCAAGAGGGAAGAGATATGGGAACATATGTATATGTATAACTGATTCAGTTTGTTATAAAGCAGAAACTAACACACCATTGTAAAGCAATTATACTCCAATAAAGATGTTTAAAAAAAAAAGAGTTCAAGTTTGGAAATCTGAGACAAAATAGAAAATCTAGTTCCCAAATCTCTTAATTCTCTTTAATTTCTTTCTCACTAGGAATTGATAAAATTTGGTGGATCCTCTTTACTTGTTACTGCCAGTACAGCCTAATCAATCTAGTTTGGTATCATATTTTTGACTCCCACATGCAGTAGGATTTATTTTAAATATGCTCCCAAAGTGAAACTCAAACATAGAGAATGGGCAAGCATTACAAGCATTGACAGTAAAGCTATTTAATGGAAATGTTTCTTTTGGTACCTCGTAAAAGGCAATGACCATCTGCATATGTTATTTTTATACTGGTTGATCTGATTCGAACTGAAACAATTCTTCATTGACAATCTATACCAGATAACAATAAATGATTATTGAATGAATGAGTGATTAACTACATGCATGTTTTCATACAAACTATCGACTTTATACCAGGTAATTATTGACTATTATCTTGCACAGCACTATTTGAGATAGTTACCTTCAGGAGTAAGGTATAGATCAAGTTAGATTTTAAGTTAACTTGAGACAAAAAGTCTTATAAGTGGCAGGCAAATAGTTGTTCCAAGGAGTCCTGCTTTGTGGGAGAACTAGTTATACTCTCCTACGCTTACCTTCACTTGGTCTGCTTCTCCAACAAGTAGGTGACTATTGCATAGAATATTTTCCGATCATCAAGATTATAAACTATGTTTTATATCAGCTTTAGCACACTCGCAGTTTCCTCACATAGAGGCATTCCATCATTCACTGACCTATCCTTTATCCCTACCCAGTCAAAATCATGTCCCATCAACCATAAGCTTTTCTGGTACAGGATCTTGATGGAATCACCCTGATTATAGTGACCTTGAATACATGAGTATCATTCAAGTATCTGATGAACTTAGAGATAGAGACTGCCTACTTTAATAAAAAGGAGTGAAAGGCATTCCACTGTTGTTTTAAGACCAACCTTTTAGGATCTAGTGGCAAATTTTCTAGCTAGACTGAAGAGCAAGGGTTCAGAAGGTGAAAACAAGCTTGGTTTCAAAGAAACAGAAGGAAGTTGGACTAGACAAGAGATGAACCTCAAAATTAGAATTAAGAACTGCTTTCCCTGTTCATATTTCTTGTTTTGCTTTATTTTGACAATATTTTGCCAAGTACAAACTCTGCATGAGCTGAGGTTTACTGTTTCTGCTATGTGTGTTGCGGGGTGGGGGTGGGCGTTGGGTGGACTGGTGGGGGTGGATAAAATGGCATATTGTGTCAGTGCCCAGGTAATGAAATAATGCTTTAGCCATACTAGGTCAATTACTTCTGGGTAGAAGTGGTTTTCCCTTTCATCCCATCTTTTCAGATGTTCAGCTTGCTTCAACCTCTAACCCCACTTCAATAAGTGTGTAGAATTAAGGGGACTTAAGGCAAATCAAAAGAGGCTTCTTGTGTTTTTTCACCTATTGTGGGGTCATAATCATCTCTGAGAAACTGATTAAAATTATGGACAACCTTACCTTCCCTCCCTCAGACAGTAAAAACACACATGTACATAAATCTTTGCATAGTTTCAGGACATTTCTAACTCATGTAAAATTCATTCATGGGCCCCTTAAGAGTACTTAGACTCCAGGTCATGAACTTTTAAACTGGAGGGTCTCATAAACGGCAGCATAGGGTCAGATTAACTAGGTGGGCCTGAGTTTTATTTTCTGAATTGTAACTGCTAAGACCACCTATGCCAGGGGGCTCTGCTGCATTCTCTTTTCAATTTTTGACCGTGGCATTGCTCTGTAGACTTTCTAGAGTCTAACTTTTACACTCAGATCAAAAACTCATCTTCATGCCTTGTCACCTGTTTTCATTATGACCTATGCACCTTTCCCTTTCCCTTTCCCTTAGTGCTTAACAATGGGTCTTCATACATGTTTCAGCAGTGTAGACAATCTCCAAAGGTTTTACTTATTTGTTTGTCCATTTCTTTTTTTTATTTGAAAACATTTTTATGTGAAAGCCATTCAGATGGGATATAAATCAAAGATATTTTGATCAAGTCAGAAGCACAAGTTTACCAACTTTATCAAAGGCTAAGAGTTGCCCACATAACTGCTCCATTAAGAGGTCATTTTGTTTCATTAAATGAGGCATACAAGTAAAATGGTTGCAAAATACTGGGAAAATCTTTCCAAGGGAAAATATCATGACCTTTATTAGTGCTTCTCAAAATGTGGTCTGTGCATCTGAAATACTTGTGTTTATTGGGCTCAGAAATCTGCATTTTAAAAACACCTCTGATGCTTCTGATGCTGGACTGCACTCTGAGAAACACTGGCCTATAAGACTCAGTCTTTAGGCATATAGTCACAAAAACATGGAAAATCATGGCCTAATGTGGGAGGGGAAATTTATATATCATTATATACACGGAAAGGCAAATTTGTCTAAAAATTGCCTAAGTTGGAAAAGTAAGTGCAGAGTTTTACCTGGAAAATGCTTCAATGGAAATTGTAAAGTGACTATCAGAGTCAGTTACTGAAATCTCTAGTCAGATTTCTTGACTTAAACAAGAAATTCATTATTGAATAGGCTTTGAATTTCAATAAGGAAACTATGATTATGTGTGTTGGTGTAAAAATACACTGTACTCATAAAAACATTATTTTTGTTCTTTAACTAGATATTATCCCTGCACTTTAATTGTAATTATTATCACACTAAATATGCTGTGCCCATGTAACCAAAAATCTAATTAAGATTGAGGAAAACCCTACTTTGGTCATATTTCTAATTTCTTCATTAAAGTCCAACTATTTTCGCAATTACTAAAAGAAATAATAAAGTCTAAAGGTCTCTGACCAAATTGTCTTTCTTTTAAAAAGACAACCCCGTAAGAAAAAGAAGAACTACTGTGAGTTTGGCCTTGTTCTCTATTTATTTTGTGTTTCTCCAGCTGCCTGACCAGGGAAAGAAGAGATCCCTTTCAGTAAAGAGCACACTGGTCATTAATTTACAGCAATGGAACCTGACACCTATTCTAACTAGGCCATGAAAAGACAGCTTCACAGTCCATTCTTTTATACACTCCCTATTACAAAGATTCACTCTGTTCAAATAGGGAGAGACTGCCATTCTCAAATGCAGTGGCTTTCTTTCTAAGTGAGGCAATTAAACAGAAAAAGAGAGCAAATATCATGTATGAACAATTTCACTGCTTTTTTGAGCATCATAGACTCCTTACTCCTTGTTCAGAATCATTCTGATTATTAACAGGTGGCCTTTACCCTATGCTGCATTGAAATTTGGGGATGTTTAATTTTCAGTGTGGTGATTTCTGTCCCTTGTTAAAATGGCTTACTTTTTTTTTTTATTAAGAGAAGGTATATAAAATTGTTTCTGCAATGTCTTATTTGGTACTACTCCAGGAGCCCAAGGAAAAATCATTTATGAGTGGAAAAGATTTACCAATAAAATGAAATAATTGCCATAAATATTAGCAACCATTTGCTTTTCATTACTGAGATCAAAAATTCATATCATTCTTTACAATTTCTTTATTTCCATGATTTATACTTTTCCTTTCTGAGGAAATTTGTGTAGTAGACATGCACTTCTTTTCAACATATCCTGCCTAAAGGAAGATGTTTATATTGATTTTCTTCAAATATTCTACAGTGAAACCATCTCCAGGAAAGAAAAGGACTGCATTACTGAGACTTTAATGCACAGTTTTCAAATATTAAGGATGACTACTTCTAGGTTTGTTTTTTCAATGTTTTAGTTTCAATAATACTAGGTCTACTTGCTTTCTTTTTTAAATAGATCTTTATTGGAGTATAACTGCTTCACAATACCATGTTAGTTTCTGTTGCACAACAAAGCAAATCTGTCATATGCATACACAAGTCCCCATATCTCCTCCCTCTTGAACCTCCCTCCCATTCTCCCTAACCCACCCCTCTAGGTCATCGCAAAGCACCAAACCAATCTCCCTGTGCTATGCTGCTGCTTCCCGCCAGCCAACTATTTTACATTTGGTAGTGTGTCTACCTCTCTATTTCTGCCCTGCAACTAGGTTCATCAGTACTGTCTTTTTTTTCTTTCTTTTTAGATTCCATACATATGCATCAGCATATGGTATTTGTTTTTATCTTTTGACTTATTTCACTCTGTATGACAGACTCTAGGTCCATCCACCTCACTACAAATACTCAACTTTGCTCATTTTTATGACTGAGTAATACTCCATTGTATATATGTGCCACATCTTCTTTATCCATTCATTTGTCATTGGATATTTAGGTTGATACCATGTCCTGGCTATTGTAAACAGTGCTGCAATGGACATTGTGGTACATGTCTCTTTTTGAATTATGGTTTTCTCAGGGTATATGCCCAGTAGTGGAATTGCTGGGTCATACGCTAGTTCTATTTTTAGATTTTTAAGGAACCTCCATACTGTTTTCCATAGTGGTTGTATCAATTTATATCCCACCCACACTGCAGGAGGGGTCCCTTTTCACCACACACTTTCCAGCATTTATTGTTGCTAGATTTGTTGATAATGGCCATTCTGCAGCGTGAGGTGAACCTCATTGTAGTTTTGATTTGCATTTCGCTAATAATTAGTGATGTTGAGCATCTTTTCATATGCCTCTTGGCCATGTGTATGTCTTCTTTGGTGAAATGTCTATTTAGGTTTTTTGCCCATTTTTTAACTTGATTGTTTTTTGATATTGAGCTACATGAGCTGTTTGTATATTTTGGAGATTATTCCTTTGTCTGCTGTTTCATTTGCAAATATTTTCCCCCATTATAAGAGTTGTCTTTTTGTCTTGTTTATGGTTTTCTTTGTTGTGCAAAAGGTTTTAAGTTTAATTAAGTTCCATTTGTTTATTTTTGTTTTTATTTCTGTACTCTAGGAAGTGGATCAAAAAAGATCTTGCTGTGGTTGATGTCAAAGACTGTTTTTCCTATGCTTTCCTCTAAAAGTTTAATATTGTCTGGTCTTACATTTAAGTCTTTACTCCATTTGGAGCTTATTTTTGTTTATGGTGTTAGGGAGTGTTCTAATTTCATTCTTTTACATGTAGCTCTTCAGTTATCCCAGCACCACTTTTTGAAGAGGCTGTCTTTTCTCCAATGTATGTTCTTGCCTCCTTTGTCATAAGTTAGGTGCCTATATGTGCATGGGTTTATCTCTGGGCATTCTATCCTGTAGCATTGATCTATGTTTCTGATTTTGTGCAAGTACCATACTGTGTTTATTAATGTAGCTTTGTGGTATAGTTTGAAGTCAGGGAGCCTGATTTCTCCAACTCCATTTTTCTTTCTCAAGATTGCTTTGGTTATTCGGGGTCATTTTTGTTTCCATACGAATTTTAAGATTTTTTGTTCTAATTCTTTGATGAATTCCACTGGTAGTTTGATAAGGATTGCATTGAATCTGTAGATTGCTTTGAGTAGTGTAGTCATTTTCACAGTAATGATCCATTATTATCCATTGGATATCTTCCAATACAAGAACATGGTACATTTCTCCACCTGTTTATGTCATATTTGATTTCTTTAATTAGTGTTTTATACTTTTATGAGTACAAGTCTTTCACCTCCTTAGACAGGTTTATTCCTAGATATTTTATTCTTTATGTTGCAGTGGTAAGAGTTTTTCCTTAATTTCTTTTTCTGATTTTTCATTGTTGGTGTATAGGAATGCCAGAGATTTTTGTGCACTAATTTTGTATCCTGCAAACTTACCAAATTCACTGATTAGTTCTAGTAGTTTTCTGGTGATGTCTTTAGTATTTTCTATGTATAATATCATGTAATTGGCAAATAGTGACACTTTTACTTCTTCTATTTCAAATTGTACTCTTTTTATTTCATTTTCTCCTCTGATTGCTGTGGCTAGGACGACCAAAACTGTGTTGAATAAGAATGGTGAGAGTGGACATCCTTGTATTGTTCATGACCTTAGTGGAAATGCTTTCAGGTTTTCACCATTGAGTACGATGGATCTAATTTAGATTCGATGGAGAAGTCAAAACTTTTCTGACAAACAAAAGCTAAGAGAATTCAGCACCACCAAACCAGCTTTACAACAAATGCTAAAGAAAGTTCTCTAAGGGGGGAACACAAGAGAAGAAAAAGACCCACAAAAACACACCCAAAACAATTAAGAAAATGGTAAGAGGAACATATATATCGATAAAAACCTTGAATATAAATGAATTAAATACCTCAACCAAAAGACCCAGACTGGCTGAATGGATACAAAAATGAGACCCATATATATACTGTCTACAAGAGACCCACTTCAGACCTAGAGACACATACAAACTGAAATTAAGGGAAAAAGATATTCCTTGCAAATGGAAACCAAAAGAAAGCTGGAGTAGCAATTCTCATATCAGACAAAATAGACTTTAAAATAAAGATTATTAGAAGAGACAAAAAGGGCATTATGTAATGATCAAGGGATCAATCCAAGAAGAAGATATAACAATTGTAAATATTTATGCACCCAACATAGGAGCACCTCAATACATAAGGCAAATACTAACAGCCATAAAAGGGAAAATTGACAGTAACACATTCATAGTAGGGGACTTTAACACCCCACTTACACCAATGGACAGATCATCCTAAATGAAAATAAATAAGGAAACACAAGCTTTAAATGAAACAATAGACCGATATATTTAATTGATATTTATAGAACATTGCACTCAAAAGTGGCAGAATACACTTTCTTCTCAAAGGCACATGGAACACTCTCCAGGATAGATCACATCTTGGATCACAAATCAAGCCTTGGAAAATTTAAGAAAACTGAAATCATATCCAGCAACTTTTCTGACCAAACTGCTATGAGATTGGAAATCAATTACAGGAAAATAACTGTAAAAGACACAAATACATGGAGGCTAAACAGTGTGCTACTAAATAACCAAGAGATCACAGAAGAAATCAAAGAAGAAATTAAAAAAATAAATAGAAATAAATGATAATGAAAACATTAAGACAAAAAACCTATGGGACACAGCAGAAGCATTTCTAAGAGGGAAGTTAAAACAATTCAATATCACTTCAAGAAATATGAAAAATCTCAAATAAACAATCTAAACCTACAATTAAAACAATTAGAGAGGGCTTCCCTGGTGGCGCAGTGTTTGAGAGTCCACCTGCCGATGCAGGGGACATGGTTCATGCCCCAGTCCGGGAAGATCTCACATGCCGCGGAGTGGCTGGGCCTGTGAGCCATGGCTGCTAAGCCTGTGTGTCTGGAGCCTGTGCTCTGCAATGGGAGAGGCCACAACAGTAAGAGGCCCACATACCGCAAAAAAAACAAAAAACAAACCAAAAAAACCAATTAGAGATAGAAGAACAAAAAATACAAAGTCAGTAGAAGGAAAGAAATCATAAAGTTCAGAATAGAAATAAATGAACTAGAAATGAAGAAAACAATAGCAAAGATCAATAAAACTAAAAGCTGGTTCTTTGAGAAGATAAACAAAATTGATAAACCCTTAGCTCGACTCATGAAGAAAAAAAAGGAGAGGAAGCAAATCAATAAAATTAGATATAAAAAAGAAGAAATCACAACCGGCACTACAGAAATACAACAGATTATAAGAGACTACTACAAACAACTATATGTCAATAAAATGGACAACCTGGAAGAAATGGAAAAATTCTTGGAAAGGTGCAATTTTCCAAGAGTGAACCAGGAAGAATTAGAAAATATAAACAGACCTATCACAAGTAATGAAATTGAAACCATAATTAAAAATCTTCCAACAAACAGAAATCCAGCACCATATGGCTTCACAGTCAAATTCTATCAAACATTTAGAGAAGAGCTAACACCGATCCTGCTCAAACTCTTCCAAAAAATTGCAGAGTGAGAAACACTCCTAAATTCATTCTACAAAGCCACCATCACCCTGATACCAAAACCAGGTAAAGATATCACAAATAAAGTAAATTACAGACCAATATCACTGATGAACATAGATGCAATAATCCTGAACAAATACTAGCAAACAGAATCCAACAGCACATTAAAAGGATCATACACCATGATCAAGTAGGATTTATCCCAGGTTTGCATTGATTCTTTGATATATGTAAATCAATCAATGTGATATAGCACAATAACAAATTAAGGAAGAAAAACCATATTATCATCTCAATAGATGCAGAAAAAGCTTTTGACAATATTCAACACAAATTTATCATAAAAACTCTCCACAAAATGGGCATAGAGGAAACATACCTCAACATAATAAAGGCCATATATGACAAAGCCTCAGCAAGCATCTATTTGCCTTTGGTTCCTTAGAGACATACATATATATTTCATTCACCTAGACAAAATGTAGACTTGTCAATTTTAAGGAGGAAAATGTAATATATAGATTAGAATGCTGGCTTTGTTTACGTGAGTTACTTGTAATATTTATTGGTCAGAAAAAATTAAAGGAAACTTAGCTTTATTAAAAACAATTTATTCCTGCCTGCCCAAGAAGGTATAAGGGAATCATTCTGGCATTCTAGAGCCAGATGGATCTGAGTTTTAATACTGGCCCTGCTACTTACTAATTATGTGATTAAGGGCAGTGCAATAATTTAACTGGGCTACAGTTTCCTCAACTGTAAAATTGAAATAAATCTAGCACTTGTCACAAGAGTTTGTTGTGAGTGTTCAGTAAGATAAAAAAGTGAAACTGGTACATTGTAAGTCCTTCTGTTTTCTTTAAGATATTGTTAATTTAGAAGTTAGAATTATGTATTCAAGCAGGTCAATTCATTCATACAAGCATTCAACTATTAAAAAAAAAAGATTATTGTGGTTTCATGCACTGTGCTTGAGTCTGGTGGCTCAAAAGGAAAGAGAAACAATTCCTGTCATACAGACTTTAAAATAAACTGTAGTAAGTGAACTTGGTAAATGAACACAAAATTATAATTGTGGTGAGTATTAGGAAATCGAGGTATAAAATGCTAAGAGCATGTATTACAAAAGTATTGGACTTAACAAAGAGAGTCCAATAAAACTTCCCTAAAAAAAGTGATCTATGACAGAATATCACAAGGATAAAATGTGGTAAATAGATGAACAGGGAAAGAC
The DNA here is from genome assembly GCF_937001465.1 of Orcinus orca. Taxonomy (NCBI): domain Eukaryota; kingdom Metazoa; phylum Chordata; class Mammalia; order Artiodactyla; family Delphinidae; genus Orcinus; species Orcinus orca. The sequence continues at coordinate 78,032,652 of NC_064580.1, forward strand.
AAAGCTTTCAAAGAAGAGGAAACAGTTTGTGTAAAATCCCCATATTGAGGACCTTCAAGATGGTGGAGGAGTAAGACGTGGAGTTCCCCTTCCTCCCCACAAATACATTAGAAATACATATACATATGGAAGAACTCCTACAGAACACCAACTGAATGCTGGCAGAAGACCTCAGACTTCCCAAAAGACAAGAAACTCCCCACGTACCTGGGTAGGGCAAAAGAAAAAGAAAAAACAGAGACAAAAGAATAGGGATGGTACCTTCACTCCTTGGAGGGAGCTGTGAAGGGGGAAAAGTTTCCACACACTTGGAAGCCCCTTCACTAGTGGAGACAGTGAGTGTGTGAGGGGGAATCTTCTGAGCCACGGAAGAGAGCACAGCAACAGGGGTGCAGAGGGCAAAGCAGAGATTCCTGAACAGAGAATCAGTGCTGACCAGCATTCACCAGCCTGAGAGGCTTGTCTGCTCAACCACTGGGGTGAGTGGGGACTGGGAGCTGAGGCTCAAGATTCGGAGTTTAAACCCCAGGTAGAGGACTGGGGTTGGCTGTGTGAACACAGCCTGAGGGGGCTAGTGCACCACAGCTAGCTGGGACGGAGTCCGGGATAATGTCTGGACTTGCCTAAGAGGCAAAAAGCATTGTTTCCAGCTGTGCAAGGAGAAGAGATTCGGAGCACTGACTAAATGAGCTTCAGAGATGGGCATGGGCCGTGGCTATCAGCATGGACACCAGAGATGGGCATGAAACACTAAGGCTGCAGCTGCAGCCACCAAAACCCTGTGTGCAAGTACAGATCACTATCCACACCTCTCCTCCCAGGAGCCTGTGCAGCCTGCAACTGACAGGGTCCAGGGATCCAGGGACAACTTCCCCAGGAGAACACACAGTGCTGCAGGCTGTTGCAACTTCATACTGGCCTCTGCTGCTGCAGGCTCGTCCCACATTCTGTACCCCTTCCTCCCCCCAGCATCAGTGAGCCAGAGCTACCTAATCCGCCACTCCTTTAACCACCTCCTGTCTGGGCAAAGAAAAGATACCAGAGGGCAACCTACATGCAGAGGTGGGGTGAAATCCAAAGCTTAACCACAGGAGCTGTAAAAACAAAGAAGAGGAAGGGAAATTTCTTCATGCAGCCTCAGGAGCAGCAGATTAAATCTCCACAATCAACTTGATGTATCCTGCATCTGTGGAATACCTGAATGGACAATGAATCATCCCAAAATCGAGACAGTGGACGTTGGGAACAACTATAGACTAGGGGTTTACTGTATGTAATGGACTAGTTTCTGATTTATATGTTTATCATAGTTTAGTTTGTAGTGCTTGTTATCATTGGTGGATTTGTTTGGTTGCTCTCTTCTATCCTTTTAATTAATTTTTATTTTAATAATGTATTTAAATTTATTTTAATACATTTATTTAGTTTAGTTTAGTTTTTCTTTCTTTCTTTTTCTTCTCCCTTTTCTTCTGAGCCGTGTGGCTGAGAGGGTCTTGGTACTCTGGCCAGGTGTCAGGCCTGAGCCTCTGAAGTAGGAGAGCCAAGTTCAGGACACTGGACCACAAGAGACCTCCCGGCCCAACTAATATCAATCGGCAAGTGCTCTCCCAGAGATCTCCATCTCAACATTAACACCCAGGTCCACTCAATGACCAGCAATTTCCAGTGCTAGACACCCCATGCCAACCAACTACCAAGACAGGAACACAGCACTACCCATTAGCAGAGAAGCAGTCTAAAATCATACTAAGTTCACAGACACCAAAAAACACACCACTGGAAATGGACCTGCCAACCAGAAAGAAAAGATCCATCTCCACCAACCAGAAAACAGGCACCAGTCCCTTCCACCAGGAAGCATACACGAGCCACTGAACCAACCTCACTCACTGGGGACAAATACCAAAAACAACTGGAAATACAGACCTGCAGCTGACAAAAAGGAGACCCCATACACAGTAAGATAAACAAAATGAGAGGACAGAGAAATATGCATCAGATGAGTATCAAGGTAAAAATCCACAAGACCAAACAAATAAAGAGGATATAGGCAGTCTATCTGAAAAAGAATTCAGAGTAATAATAGTAAATATGATCCAAAACCTTGGAAACAGAATGGAGAAAATACAAGAAACTTTTAACAAGTACCTAGAAGACCTAAAGAGCAAACAAACAATGATGAACAACACAATAAATTAAATTAAAAATTCTCTAGAAGGAATCAGTAGCAAAATAACTGAGGCAGAAGAACGGATAAGTGACCTGGAAGATAAAATAGTGGAAATAACTAATGCAGAGCAGAAAAAAGAAAAAAGAATAAAAATAATTGAAGACAGTTTCAGAGACCTCTGGGACAACATTAGATGCACAACATTCAAATTATAGGGGTTCAGAAGAGGAAGTGAAAAAGAAAGGTACTGAGAAAATATTTGAAAATATTATAGTTGAGGAAATAGTCAATCAAGTCCAGGAAGTGCAGAGAGTCTCATACAGGGTAAATACAAGGAGAAACACACCAAGACACATACTACTCACACTATAAAAAACTAACTATAAAGAACAAATATTAAAAGCAGCAATGGAAAAGCAACAAATAACATACAAGGGAATCCCCATAAGGTTAACAGCTGATCTTTCACAGAAACTCTGCAAGCCAGAAGGAGTGGCAGGACATATTTAAAGTGATGAAAGGGAAAAAAAAAACTACGACAAAGATAACTCTACCCAGCAAGGATCTCATTCAAATTTGATGGAGAAATTTAAACCTATACAGACAAGCAAAAGCTAAGAGAATTCAGCACCACCAAACCAGATTTACAATAAATGCTATAGGAACTTCACTAGGCAAGAAACACAAGAGAAGGAAAAGACCTACAAAAAAACCCTCAAAACAATTAAGAAAATCATAATAGGAACATAGATATTGATAACTACCTTAAATGTAAATGGATTAAATGCTCCAACCAAAAGACATAGACTGGCTGAATAGATACAAAAGCAAGACCCAAATATATTCTGTCTACAAGAGACCCACTGCAGACCTAGGGACACATACAGACTGAAAGTCAGGGGATGGAAAAAGATATTCCATGCAAATGTAAATCAAAAGAAAACTGGAGCAGCAAATCTCAGTTCAGACAAAATAGATTTTAAAATAAAGAATCTTACAAGAGACAAAATTACACTACATAATGATCAAGGGATCAATCCAAGAAGAAGATATAACAATTAAAAATATATACGCACTTCCGCCTGCTGATGCAGTGAACACGGGTTTGTCCTCTGGTCCGGGAAGATCCCACATGCCATGGAGCGGCTGGGTCCATGAGCCATGGCCACTAAGCCTGCATGTCCAGAGTCTGTGCTCTGCAATGGGAGAGGCCACAACAGTGAGAGGACTACGTGCTGCACCCAACATAGGAGCACCACAATACATAGGGAAAATGGTAACAGCCATAAAAGGGGAAATCAACAGTAACACATTCATAGTGGATTGTTTTAACACACCACTTTCACCAAAGGAGAGATCAAACAAAATGAAAATAAGTAAGAAAACACAAGCTTTAAATGCTACATTAATCAAGATGGACTTAATTGATATTTATAGTACATTACATCTAAAAACAACAAAATACACTTTTTTCTCAAGTGCTCATGGAACATTCTCCAGGAGAGATCACATCTTGGGTCACAAACCAAGACTTGGTAAATTTATGAAAATTGTAATCATATCAAGTATCTTTTCCATACACTACACTATGAGACTGGATATCAATTACAGGAAAAAAAACTGTAAAAAATACAAACATATGAGGCTAAAAAATACGCTACTAAATAAGCAAGAGATCACTGAAGAAAATAAAGAGGAAATCAAAAAATACCTAGAAAAAAATGACAGTGAAAACACGATGGTCGAAAAGTTATGGGATGCAGCAAAAGCAGTTCCAAGAGGGAAGTTTTTAGCAATACAATCCTACCTCAAGAAACAAGAAGTGTCTCAAATAAACAACCTAACATTATACCTAAAACAGTTAGAGAAAGATCAACAATAACACCCCAAAGTTAGCAAAAGGAAAGAAATCATAAAGATCAAATAAGGAATAAATAAAAAATAAGTGAAGGAAACAGTAGCAAAGACCAATAAAATTAAAGATGGTTCTTTGAGAAGGCAAACAAAATTGATAAACCATTAGTCAGACTCATCAATTAAAAAAGGGAGAAGACTCAAATCAACATAATTAGAAATTAAAAAGGAGCAGTAACAACTGACACTGCTGAAATACAAAGGATCATGAGAGAGTACTATAAGCAGCTATACACCAATAAACTGGGCAATCTGGAAGAAATGGACAAATTCTTAGAAAAACACAACCTTCTGAGAATAAACTAGGAAGAAATAGAAAATATAAACAGACAAATCACAAGCACTGAAATTGAAACTGTAATTAAAAATCCTCCAACAAACAAAATCCCAGGACCAGATGGCTTCATAGATGAATTCTATCAAACATTTACAGAAAAGCTAACACCTGTCCTTCTCAAACTCTTCCAAAATATAGCAGAGGAAGGAACACTCCCAAACACATTCTATGAGGTCACCATCACTCTGATACCAAAACCAGACAAATATGTCACAAAAAAATAATACTATAGACGAATATCACGGATGAAAATAGATGCAAAAATCCTCAACAAAATAATAGCAAACAGAATCCAGCAGCACATTTAAAGGATCAGACACCATGATTAATTGAGGTTTATCCCAGCAATGCAAGGATTCTTCAATATACACAAATCAATCAATGTGATACACCATATTAACAAATTGAAGGATAAAAAATATATGATCATCTCAATAGATGAAGAAAAAGCTTTTGACAAAATTCAACACCAATTTACAATAAAAACTCTCCAGAAAGTAGTAATAGAGGGAAATTACCTCAACTTAATAAAATCCATATATGACAAACCCACAGAAAACAAAATTGTCAATGATGAAAAATTGAAAACATGTCCTCCAGTAACAAGAGCAAGACAAGGTGGCCCACTCTCACCGCTACTGTAGTTTTGGAAGTTTTAGACACCGCAATCAAAGAAGAAAAGGAAATAAAAGGAATCCAAATCAGAAAACAAGAAGTAAAGCTGTCACTGTTTGCAGATAACATGATACTATACATAGAGAATCCTAGAGATGCTACCAGAAAAATATTAGAGCTAATCAATGAATTTGGAGCAGGATATGATATTAATGCACAGAAATCTCTTTCATTCCAACCACTAACGATGAAAAATCTGAAAGAGAAATTAAGGAAACACTCCAATTTACCACTGCAACAAAAAAAGAAAATACCTAGTAACAAACCTACCTGAGGAGATAAAACACCTATATGCAAAAAAGTATAAGACACTGATGAAAGAAATTAAACATGATACAAACAGATGGAGAGATATATACCATGTTCTTGGATTGGAAGCATCAACATTGTGAAAATGACTATACTACCAAAAGCAATCTACATATACACTGCAATCCCTATGAAACTACCAATGGCATTTTTCACAGAACTAGAACAAAATATTTCACAATTTGCATGGAAACATAAAAGACCCCGAATAGCCAAAGCAATTTTGAGAAAAGAAAATGTAGCTGAAGGAATCAGGATCCCTGACTTCAGACTCGCCTACAAAGCTACAGTAATCAAGCCTCTATGGTAGGATGAGGGGAAGATGGCGGAAGAGTAAGACACGGAGATCACCTTCCTCCCCACAGATACACCAGAAATACATCTACATGTGGAACAACTCCTACAGAACACCTACTGAACGCTGGCAGAAGAACTCAGACTTCCCAAAAGGCAAGAAACTCCCCATGTACCTGGGTAGGGCAAAAGAGAAAAGAATAAACAGCGACAAAAGGATAGGGATGGGACCTGCACCAGTGGGAGGGAGCTATGAAGGAGGAAAGGTTTCCACACATTAGGAAGCCCATTCATGGGCGGAGACTGAAGGTGGTGGAGGGGGAAATCTTCAGAACTGTGGAGGAGAGCACAGTAATAGGGGTGCGGAGGACAAAGCAGAGAGATTCCCACACAGAGGATCAGTGCCAACCAGCACTCACCAGCCCGAGAGGCTTGTCTGCTCACCCTCCAGGGCGGGCGGGGCTGGGAGCTGAGGCTTGGGCTTCGGTCAGAGCGCAGGGAGAGGACCGGGGCTGGTGGCGGGAACACAACCTTCAGGTTGTTAGTACACCATGGCTAGCCAGAAGGGAGTCCAGGGAAAAGTCTGGACCTGCTGAAGAGGCAAGAGACTTTTTCTTCCATCTTTGTTTCCTAGTGTGCGAGGAGAGGGGATAAGAGCACTGCTTTAAAGAGCTCCAGAGAGGGGCACGAGCCACGGTTAAAAGTGTGGACCACAGAGACAGGCATGAGACGCTAAGGCTGCTGCTGCCACCACGAAGAAACCTGTGTGTGAGCACAGGTCACTATCCACACCCCCCTTCCAGGGAGCCTGTGCAGCCCGCCACTGCCAGGGTCCCGGGATCCAGGGACAGCTCCCCTGGGAGAATGCATGGTGCTCCTCAGGCTAGTGCCAAGTCACGCCAGCCTCTGCTGCCGCACGCTCTCCTCGCACTCTGTACTCCTCTCTCCCCCCAGCCTGACTGAGCCAGAGTCCCTGAAGCAGCTGCTCCTTTAACCCCGTCCTGTCTGAGCAAAGAACAGATGCCCTCTGGTGACCTACACGCAGAGGCGGGACCAAATCCAAAGCTGAGGCCCTGGGAGCTGTGAGAACAAAGAATAGAAAGGGAAATCTCTCCAAGCAGCCTCAGAAGCAGGGGATTAAAGCTCCACAATTAACTTGATGTACCCTGCATCTGTGTAATACATGAATAGAAAATGAATCATCCCAAATTGAGGAGGTGGACTTTGAGAGCAAGATTTATGATTTTTTTAAAAAAAATTTTTGCTTCTTAATAATTATTTTTTTATTTTAATAACTTTATTTTAGTTTACTTTATCTTCTTTCATTCTTTCTTTCTTTCCTTCCTTCCTTCCCTCCTTTAGATGATGAATCATCCCAAATTGACGAGGTGGACTTTGAGAGCAAGATTTATGATTTTTTCCCCGTTTCCTCTTTTTGTGAGTATGTATGTGTATGCTTCTGTGTGAGGTTTTGTCTGTATAGCTTTGCTTTCACCATTTGTCCTAGGATTCTATCCATCCGTTTTTTTTCTTTTTCTTAATAATTTTTTTTATTTTAATAACTTTATTATATTTTATCTAACTTTATTTTACTTTATCTTCTTTCTTTCTTTCTTTTTTCCTTCCATCCCTCCTTCCTTCCTTCCTCCCTCCCTTCCTCCTTTCTTTCTTTCTTTCCTTCTTTCTCTCTTTCTTTCTACTTCTACTATTACATTCTTCCTGATGTTTCTCCCTTTTATTCTGAGCCAGGTGGATGAAAGGCTCTTGGTGCTACAGCCAGGTGACAGTGCTGTTCCTCAGAGATGGGAGAGCCAACTTCAGGACACTGGTCAACAAGAGACCTCCCATCTCCACATAATATCAAATGGTGAAAATCTCCCAGAGATCTCCATCTCAACATCAGCATCCAGGTTCACTCAACGACCAGCAAGCTACAGTGCTGGACACCCTATGCCAAACAACTAACAAGACAGGAACACAACCCCACCCATTAGAAGAGAGGCTGCCTAAAATCATAATAAGTCCACAGACACCCCAAAATACACTACCAGACGTGGACCTGCCCACCAGAAAGACAAGATCTAGACTCATCCAACAGAACACAGGCACTAGTCCCCTCCACCAGGAATCCTACACCATCCACTGAACCAACATTAGCAACTGGGGACAGACACCAAAAACAACAGGAAATACGAACCTGAAGCCTGCAAAAAGGAGACCCCAAACACAGTAAAATAAGAAAATGAGAAGATATAAAAACACACAGCAGATGAAGGAGCAAGATACAAACACCCCAGACCTAACAAATGAAGAGGAAATAGGCAGTCTACCAGAAAAAGAATTCAGAATAATGAGAGTAAAGATGATCCAAAATCTTGGAAATAGAAAAGACAAAATACAAGAAATATTTAACAAAGACCTAGAAGAACTAAAGAGGAAACAAACAATGATGAACAACACAATAAATGAAGTTAAAAAAAATCTAGATAGGATCAATAGCACAATAACTGAGGAAGAAGAATGCATAAGTGACCTGGAAGATAAAACAGTGGAAATAACTACTGCAGAGAAGAATAAAGAAAAAAGAATGAAAAGAATTGAGGACAGTTGCAGAGACCTCTGGGACAACATTAAATGGACCAACATTCAAATTATAGGGGTTTCAGAAGAAGAAGAGAAAAAGAAATGCACTGAGAAAATATATGAAGAGATTATAGTTGAAAACTTCCCTAATATGGGAAAGGAAGTAGTTAATCAAGTCCAGGAAGCACACAGAGTCCCATACAGGATAAATACAAGGAGAAATACACCAAGACACATATTAATCAAACTGTCAAAAAAGAAATACAGAGAAAACATATTAAAAGCAGCAAGGGAAAAAACAACAAATAACACACAAGGGAACCCCATAAGATTAACAGCTGATCTTTCAGCAGAAACTCTGCAAGCCAGAAGGGACTGGCAGGACATATTTAAAGTGATGAAGGAGAAAAGCCTGCAACCAAGATTACTCTACCCAGCAAGGATCTCATTCAGATTTGATGGAGAAATTAAAACCTTTACAGACAAGCAAAAGCTGAGAGAGTTCAGCACCACAAAACCAGCTTTACAACAAATGCTAAAGGAATTTCTCTAGGCAAGAAACACAAGAGAAGGAAAAGACCTACAATAACGAACCCAAAACAATTAAGAAAATGGGAATAGGAACATACATATAGATAATTACCTTAAATGTAAATGGACTAAATGATACAACCAAGAGACACAGATTGGCTGAATGGATACAAAAACAAGACCCATATATATGCTGTCTACAAGAGACCCACGTTAGACCTAGAGACACATACAGACTGAAAGTAAGGGGATTGAAAATATATTCCATGCAAAAGGAAACCAAAAGAAAGCTGGAGTAGCAACTCTCACATCAGACAAAATAGACTTCAAAATAAAGACTACTAGAAGAGACAAAGAAGGACACTACATAATGATCAAGGGATCGATCCAAGAGGGAGATATAACAATTGAAAATATTGATGTACCCAACATAGGAGCACCTTAATACATAAGGCAAATACTAACAGCCATAGAAGGGGAAATAGACAGTAACATATTCATAGTAGGGAACTTTAACACCCCACTTTCACCCATGGACAGATCATCCATAAATGAAGATAAATAAGGAAACACAAGCTTTAAATGATACGTTAAACAAGATGGACTTCATTGATATTTATAGGACATTCCTTCCCAAAACAACAGAATACACATTTTTCTCAAGTGCTCATGAAACATTCTCCAGGATAGATCATATCTTGGGTCACAAATCAAGCCTTCGTATATTTAAGAAAATTGAAATTGTATCAAGTATCTTTTCCGACCACAGCCCAATGAGACTAGATATCAATTACAGGAAATGATCTTTAAAAAATACAAACACATGGAGGCTAAACAATACACTACTTAATAAAGAAGTGATCACTGAAGAAAACAAAGAGGAAATAAAAACATACCTAGAAACAAATGACAATCGAGACAGGATGACCCAAAACTTACGGGATGCAGCAAAAGCAGTTCTAAGAAGGAAGTTTATAGCAATACAATCCTACCTTAAGAAACCGGACACATCTTGAATAAACAATTTAACCTTGCAGCTAAAGCAATTAGAGAAAGAAGAACAAAAAACCCAAAGTTAGGAGAAGGAAAGAAATCATACAAATCAGAACAGAAATAAATGAAAAAGTAATGAAGGAAAAGATAGCAAACATCAATAAAACTAAAAACTGGTTATTTGAGAAGATAAACAAAATTGATAAACCATTAGCCAGACTCATCAAGAAAAAATGGGAGAAGACTCAAATCAATAGAATTAGAAATGAAAAAGGAGAAGTAACAACTGACACTGCAGAAACACAAAACATCACGAGACATTACTACAAGCAACTCTATGCCAATAAAATGGACAACATGGAAGAAATGGACAAATTCTTTGAAATGTACAACATGCAGAGACTGAATCAGGAAGAAATAGAAAATATGAACAGACCAATCACAAGCACTGAAATTGAAACTGTGGTCAAAAACCTTCCAACAAACAAAAGCCCAGGACCAGATGGCTTCACAGGCGAATTCTATCAAACATTTAGAGAAGAGCTAACACCTATCCTTCTCAAACTCTTCCAAAATATAGCAGAGGGAGGAACACTCCCAAATTCCTTATACGAGGCCACCAACACCTTGAAACCAAAACCAGACATGGATGTCACAAAGAAAGAAAACTACAGGCCAATATCACTGATGAACATAGATGCAAAAATCCTCAACAAAATACTAGCAAACAGAATCCAACAGCACTTTAAAAGGATCATACACCATGATCAAGTGGGGTTTATTTCAGGAATGCAAGGATTCTTCAATATACAGAAATCAATCAATGTGAAAAACCATATTAACAAATTGAAGGAGAAAAACCCTATGATCATCTCAATAGGTGCAGAGAAAGCTTTCGACAAAATTCAACACCCTTTATGATAAAAACCCTACAGCAAGTAGGCATAGAGGGAACGTTCCTCAACATAATAAAGGCCATATATGACAAACCCACAGCCAACATCATCCCCAATGGTGAAAAACTGAAAGAATTTCCAATAAGATCAGGAACAAGACAAGGTTGCCCACTCTCACCACTCTTATTGAACATAGTTTTGGAAGTTTTAATCACAGCAATCTGACAAGAAAAGGAAATAAAAGGAATCCAAATCAGAAAAGAAGATGTAAAGCTGTCACTGCTTGAAGATGACATGATAGTATACATAGAGAATCCTAAAGATGCTACCAGAAAACTACTAGAGCTAATCAATGAATTTGGTAAAGTGGCAGGATACAAAATTAATGCACAGAAATCTCTGGCATTCCTATACACTAATGATTAAAAATCTGAAAGTAAAATTAAGAAAACTCTCCCATTTACCACTGAAACAAAAATAATAAAATATCTAGGAATAACCCTACCCAAGGAGACAAAAGACCTGTGTGCTGAAAATTGTAAGACATTGAAGAAAGAAATTAAAGATGATACAAATAGATGGAGAGATATACCACATTCTTGGATTGGAAGAATCAACATTTTGAAAATGACTCTACTACCCTAAGCAATCTGCAGATTCAATGCAATCCGTGTCGAACTACCACTGGCATTTTTCACAGAACTAGAACAAAAAATTTCACAATTTGTATGGAAACACAAAAGACCCTGAATAGCCAAAGCAATCTTGAGAACGGTAAACAGAGCTGGAGGAATCAGGCTCCATGGCTTCAGAATACACTACAAAGCTACAGTAAACAAGACAGTATGGTAGTGGCACAAAAACAGGAAGGTAGATAAATGGAACAGGACAGAAGGCCCAGAGATAAACCCATGCACATATCGTCATCTTATCTTTGATAAAAGAGGCAGGAATGTACAGTGGAGGAAGGGCAGCCTCTTTAATAAGTGGTGCTGGGAAAACTGGACAGATACATGTAAAACTATGAGATTAGATCATTCTCTAACACCATACACAAAAATAAGCTCAAAGTGGATTAAAGACCTAAATGTAAGGTCAGAAACTATCAAACTCTTAGAGGTAAACATAGGCAGAACACTCTGTGACATAAATCACAGCAAGATCCTTTTGACCCACCTCCTAGAGAAATGGAAATAAAAACAAAAATAAACAAATGAGACCTAATGGAACTTCAAAGCTTTTGTACAGCAAAGGAAACCATAAACAAGACCAAAGACAATCCTCAGAATGGGAGAAAATATTTGCAAATGAAGCTACTGACAAAGGATTAATCACCAAAATTTATAAGCAGCTCATGCAGCTCAATAACAACAACAACAAAAAAAAAACACCCAATCGAAAAATGAGCAGAAGAACTAAATAGACATTTCTCCAAAGAAGATATACAAACTGCCAACAAATACATGAAAGAATGCTCAGCATCATTAATCATTAGAGAAATGCAAATCACAACTACAATGAGATATCATCTCACACCAGTCAGAATGGCCATCATCAAAAAATCTAGAGACAATAAATTCTGGAGAGGGTGTGGAGAAAAGGGAAGACTCTTGCACTGCTGATGGGAATGTGAATTGGTTCAGCCACTATGGAGAACAGTATGGAGGTTCCTTAAAAAACTACAAATAGAACTACCGTATGACCCAGCAATGTCACTACTGGGCATATATGCTGAGAAAACCATAATTCAAAAAAGTCAATTACCAAAATTTTCATTGCAGCTCTATTTACAATAGCCCGGAGATGGAAACAACCTAAATGTCCATCATCGGATGAATGGATAAAGAAGATGTGGTCCATATATACAGTGGAATATTACTCAGCCATAAAATGAAACAAAATTGAGCTATTTGTAATGAGGTGGATAGACCTAGAGTCTGTTATACAGAGTGAAGTAAGTCAGAAAGAGAAAGACAAATATCGTATGCTAACAAATATATATGGAATTTAAGGGAAAAAATGTCATGAAGAACCTAGGGGCAAGACAGGAATAAAGACACAGACCTACTAGAGAACGGATTTGAGGATATGAGGAGGAGGATTGGTGAGCTGTGACAAAGCGAGAGAGTGGTATGTACATATATACACTACCAAACATAAAATAGATAGCTAGTGGGAAGCAGCCACATAGCACAGTGAGATCAGCTCGGTGTTTTGTGACCACCTAGAGGGGTGGGATAGGGAGGGTGGGAGGGAAGGAAATGCAAGAGGGAAGAGATATGGGAACATATGTATATGTATAACTGATTCACTTTGTTATAAAGCAGAAACTAACACACTATTGTAAAGCAATTATACTCCAATAAAGATGTAAAAATAAAAACTTAAAAAAAATTAAAATAAAATAAAAGACTCTATGGTTGTGGCACAAAAATGGAAATATAGATTATTGGAACAGGTTAGAAAGACTACAGATAAATACACAAACATATATTCACCTAATTTATTGACAAAAGAGTCAAGAACATACAGTGGAGGAATGATAGCCTCTTCAATATGTGGTGCTAGGAAAACTGGACAGCTATATGTAAAAGAATGACATTTGAACACTCCCTAACACCATACACTAAAATAAACTCAAAATGAATTAAAGACCTAAATGTAAGGCTAGACACTATAAAACTCTTGTAGGAAAACATAGGCAGAACACACTCTGACATAAATCACAGTAAGATGCTTTTTGACCCAACTTCTAGTGAAATGGTAATAATAACAAAAATAAACAAATGGGACCTAATGAAACCTAAAAGCTTTTGCACAGCAAAGATATCCATAAAGAAGACCAAAAGACAACCCTCAGAATGGGAGAAAATTTTTGTAAAAGGAGAAACTGACAAAGGATTAATCTCCAAAATATACAAGCAGTTCATACAGCTCAATATGAAAAAGCAAAAAAAAAACAATCCAAAAATTGGCAGAAGACCTAAATAGACATTTCTCCAAAGAAGATATACAGACTGCCATGAAACCCATGAAAAGATGCTCAACATCACTAATTATTAGAGAAATGCAAATCACAACTACAAGGAGGTATCACCTCACACCAGTCAGAATGGTCATTATCAAAAAATCTACAAACAATAAATCCTGGAGAGGGTGTGGAGAAAAGGGAACACTCTTGCACAGTTGGTGGGTATGTGAATTGGTAGAGCCACTATGGAGGACAGTATGGGGGTTCCCTAAAAATCTACAAATAAAACTACCATATGACCCAGCAATCCCACTACTGGGCATATACCCTGAGAAAACCATAATTCAAAAAGAGTCATGTACCAAAATGTTCATTGCAGCTCTGTTTACGATAGCCCAGAGATGGAAACAACGTAAATGTCCATCATCGGATGAATGGATAAAGAAGATGTGGCACATATATACAATGGAATATTACTCAGCCATAAAAAGAAATGAAATTCAGTTATTTGTAGTTAGGTGGATGGACCTAGAGTTTGTCATACTGAAGTAAGTCAGAAAGAGAAAACAAATACCATATGCTGACATATATATATGGAATTTAAAAAATATATCTATATCGTTCTGAAGAACCTAGCAGCAGGATAGGAATAAAGACGCAGACGTAGAGAATGGACCTGAGGACATGGGGAGGGGGAAGAGTAAGTTGGAATGAAGTGAGAGAATGGCATGTACGTATATATACTACCAAATGTAAAATAGATACCTAGTGGGAAGCAGCCACATAGTACAGGCAGTTCAGCCTAGTGCTTTGTGACCACCTCGAGGGGTGGGATAGGGAGGGTGGAAGGGAGAATCAAGAGAGAGGGGATATGGGGATATATGTATACATATTGTTGATTCACTTTTTTATACAGCAGATACTAATGCATAACTGTAAAGCAATTATACTTCAATAAAATGTTATAAAAAGTAAAATAAAAAAATGAAAGCCATATTTTGGGAGGTATGGTGGTGAATATGTGAGCCCTAAAGTAAATCACTGTAGTGGATAAAACAAGTGGTGTATATTGGCAGATAAAGCTGAGGAAGGAGACAAGAATAATATCATATAAGGTCTTGTAGTACATGGTAAAGCTTTCCATTTATACACTGAGGATGGAAAATCACTAAATAAACTTTTTCACCTTTTGGGGTGAGAGGTGACATGATTAGACTCATTTTGCCTGACCAAAGTCTGGAGAACCATTCAGAAAAGGGCCTGAGTGGAGGCAAGAAGACAAGTTATGGGGATATTGCATTAATTCCAATGACAGATGGTGGTGGAGGTGGTGAGTATTGGCTGGATTCAATCTGTATTGCAAGAGGGATTAATGGCCCCCAAGGGTTATGGTTAAATACTTGAGCTTTCTCTACCTATGATATGCTTGTATATGCCTGGGATTAAAATTTTAACAAAATTGTGTATTTTCACTTGTTTAATATTGAATTCATCTAAAATTAATGACCACACAAAAATGAAGTTAAAGTTTTCTCTGTTTGGCATTTATGCAGCACCTACATACCCTTGCTATAACTTTAGGGTCAACAAATTTAAGGTTTAAAAATCAACCAAACATGAAGATATATTGGGACTATGGAGTAAAAAAGAGTCCAGTGTCAAGGATGACTCTAGGACTTTTGTCTTGTGTGCATGAATAGAAGGTGATACAATACGAGATACAAGCAGAGCATGTTTGAGGAGAAGATCACGTGCTCAGTTTTGAACACAAGTGTGAGAGCCTTTAATATATCCAAGAAAATATATGAGGTGGGCAATTGGATTTAAGGGTCTATGGCTCAGATAAATAGTCCAGACTGGAAAAATAAATTTTGAGTCATTTTCAGGAAAGTGGTGATTGAAACATGACCATGGAGGAAACTTCTGGGTAAGAATTGAAGACATCTAACAATTAATTGATCAATAAAACTTGCAAAGGAGCCACATAAAATGTGTTAGAGATGTAGCATGGAAACCAAGAGAGTGGTTAGTTAGATGAAGATGGAATTATACCAACTGAATAGAATGATCTAGAAGTTATCAGTGAACTTGAACTTCTCAAGCACTGTTTCAGTGAATTTTGGGTTTGAAAGGCATGAGGTTAATGAGTGAATGGTGAGGAGTAGGTGCTGTGTGGGGGGGAAAATAAGGTAATGAAAATAAATATGTATTGTTTCTCAGGTGTACTGGCCATATAAGAAAATTTATTCACATGTTAATAATATACATGGATAATGTTCAACCTCTCCAAATAAGCCAAACTCTTAATAGGTCATATTAACAATTTGGACAGTTTGTTTACCAAAAGTCACTAATTCCTATACCATATGAGTAAATATGTCTGAATTCCAACAAACTTCTGACACTTGGTGGTAAACTCATATTGTGGAAACCACTTTTGCTGTATAAATACTAGATTAAAACTCTTTTTCAGGCCAACTTTATCACATATATACTATTTGTTGTAGCCTCAGTTTCTCCAGAATTCTAATTTATGTACTAACTAGTTCATAAAGTTATTCAGCTATATGTATGGAGCAAAAGTTGGCATTTCTATTTTTCTGTAAAGAGTCAAATAATAAATATTTTGTGCATATAAATAAACTATCCTTCAATTTAATAAAAGTAAAACAAAAACAAAAAAATAATGCTTATAATAAAATATTTGAAATTTTCCTTAAAATTTTATTTTGGCTTTACGAAGTATGCAAGCTCTGTTGCAACAACTGAACTCTGTTACTGGAGTCCAAAAGCAGCCATAGACAATAATAAACAAATGATCATAGTTCTGTTGAAAAAACTAAACTGATTTTAAAAAACGAGTAGTGGGCCCGATTTGGGCCACTGACTGTGGTTTGCCAGTCCCTGGTCTAGAGAATAAGTGAATTTCATGATAACATCTATATTAGAATATTTCTTGTTGAGATCTTTGCAAGTCAGAGGATTCCATTTTTATCATAATGCTAGATAATTTTGCCTGGCACCAAAAGTTGCATTGAGCATTCAAAAAACTTCACTCCAATGCAAGGTTCAAAAGCTACAAGTAGGCTCTGACTATCGAATTTCCCCACTTCCTATAGGCCCTACATAATTTTTCTACCACCTGTCTGGATGACTGAGCAAGTGACAGTATATTCCGGAGATGAGAGAAGCTTGAGGATGAACTCATATTAGGCAGATTTCTTCAACACCAAACTTCTATATTCTTAAATCTGTATGAAATTGGTTGATTGAAAAGAAGGAATTAAAAAATAATGTCAGAAGGGGAAAAAAAGGCAAAACCCAGAAATATATGGTGTAAATGGTACTTTTGAAATTGATGAAATTTTATTTTTAAAATATTTTTCTCTCCCATTGGAGCCCACAACATTTTATCTTTTCTAGAAAACACCTTACTCCAATATACTTGAAGGTTTTCTTAATTTACATATATCTATATTTAAATTTCATGTTTCTGTTATTTCATTCACATGTCCAAGCCATGCTAAATCCACATATTTTATGTTAATATCTACTATGATTGCCCTGCTCTACTTCTATAATCAGCATTTCTTCTCCACTGTGACCATTTCACGCAAATTATATTGCTGAGTAATTTTACCTAACAGCTATGGCCCTATCTTAAGTCATTGTTATGTTCAAAGTGAAAAGAAATAATATTATCTCCTTTTTCATCACCAGGATAAGATCTAGTAATGATGCTGAGTTTACAAAAGTATCAGAGCATCAGATTTATTTCAGTTACACATATGGTACATTTTATGTTTTGTGTTCTAATTAAAATTTGAAAATCTGTCATATTAAAAACAAATTCTAGTAACTTGATCTGAGGAATTCTCAATATGTACTTTTCCTGGCAAAGTCTGTTTTTAATCTTCACATTTCAGGGGAATTAGAAATAGCAACAATTTTGTTAGTAGTTGTCTGAGTTTTCATTTTTTTATTAATAAGATGAAAAATGTTAGTAGCTCCTAAATCTCCCTAATCAAAAAGGAGGGAGAAAATGCCCCAAACTTAAAACTGAGGCTCATTTTTAAAAAAAAAAAGTCAATTTAAAAGCACTTTATTTATGCTTCTCATAGGGCTTACACCATCAAGGGAGATCAAACTTTCTGAAATGAGGTTTTTCCAAACTCCTGACTTTGCACACATGAATGCAGAGTATATATTTAACAAGTGGAATCCCAATTCTCTACCTTGGGACTTTTCCCTATATATTTATTTTTATTGGGATATAACTGCTTTACAATGTGGTGTTAGTTTCTACTGTACAGTGAAGTGGAGTTCCCTGTGCTATACCACAGGTTCTCATTAGTTATCTATTTTATACATATTAGTGTATATATGTCAATCCCAATCTCCCAATTCATCCCAACCCCCCTTTCCCACCTTGGTGTCCATAGGTTTGTTCTCTGCATATGTGTCTCTATTTCTACCTTTCAAACACGTTCATCTCTACCATTTTTAGAGATTCCACATAAATGCGTTAATATATGATACTTGTTTTTCCCTTTCTACTTACTTCACATTGTATTGACAGTCTCTAGTTTCATCCCCATCTCTACAAATGACCCAATTTCATTCCTTTTTATGGTTCGGTAATAATCCATTGTATATATGTACCACATCTTCTTTATCCATTCATCTGTCGATGGACATTTAGGTTGCTTCCATGACCTAGCTAAATAGTGCTGCAATGAACATTAAGGTGCATGTGTCTTTTTGATTTATGGTTTTCTCTGGGTATATGCCCAGTAGTGGGATTGCTGGGTCATATGGTAATTCAATTTTTCATTTTTTAAGGCATCTCCATACTGTTCTCCATTGTGGCTGTATCAGTTTACATTCCCACCAACAGGGCAAGAGGGTTCCCTTTTCTCCACACCCTCTCCAGCATTTATTGTTTGTAGATTTTTTGATGATGGCCATTCTGACCGGTGTGACATGATACCTCATTGTGGTTTTGATTTGCATTTCTCTAATGATTACTGATGTTGAGCATCCTTTCATGTGTTTGTTGGCCATCTGTATGTCTTCTTTGGAGAAATGTCTACTTAGGTTTTCTGCCCATTTTTTGATTGGGTTGTTTGTTTGTTTGATATTGAGCTGCATGAACTGTTTGTATATTTTGGAGATTAATCCTTTGTCAGTTGCTTCATTTGAAAATATTTTCTCCCATTCTGAGGGCTGTCTTGTTTATGGTTTCCTTTGCTGTGCAGAAGCTTTTAAGAGTCATTGGGTCCCATTTGTTTATTTCTGTTTTTATTTCCATTACTCTAGAAGGTGGGTCAAAAAGAATCTTGCTGTAATTTATGTCAATGAGTATTCTTCCTATGCTTTCCTCTAAGAGTTTTATGGTCTTACATTTAGCTCTTTAATCCATTTTGAGTTTATTTTTGTGTATGGTGTTAGGGAGTGTTCTAATTTCATCCTTTTACATGTAACTGCCCAGTTTTCACCACTTATTGAAGAGTCTGTCTTTTCTCCATTGTATATCCTTGCCTCCTTTGTCATAGTTTAGTTGACTATAGCTGTGTGGGTTTATGTCTGGGCTTTCTATCCTGTTCCATTGATCTATATTTCTGTTTTTGTGCCAGTACCATACTGTCTTGATTAGTCTAGCTTTGTAGTATAGTCTGAAATCAGGGAGCCTGATTCCTCCAGCTCCATTTTCCTTTCTCAATATTGCTTTGGCTCTTTGGGGTCTTTTGTGTCTCCATACAAATTTTAAGATTTTTTGTTCTAGTTCTATGAAAATTGCCATTGGTAATTTGATAGGAATTGCATTGAATCTGTAGATTGCTTTGGATAGTACAGTCATTTTCACAATATTGATTCTTCCAATCCAAGAACATGGTGTATGTCTCCATCTGTTTGTGTCATCTTTGATTTCTTTCATCAGTGTTTTATAATTTTCTGAGTACAAGTCTTTTACCTCCCTAGGTAGGTTTATTTCCAGGTATTGTTGTTGTTGTTGTTGCAATGGTGAATGGGATTTTTTCCTTAATTACTCTTTCTGATCTTTCATTGTTAGTGTATAGGAGTGCAGGAAATTTCTGTGCATGAATTTTGTATTCTGGAAACTTTACCAAATTCATTGATTAGCTCTAGAATTTTTCTGGTAGCATCTTTAGGATTTTCTATGTATAGTATCATATCATCTGGAAACAGTGACAGTTTTACTGCTTCTTTTCCAATTTGTATTCCTTTTATTTCTTTTTCTTCTCTGATTGCCATGGCTAAGACTTCTAAAACTATGTTGATTATTAAAACACATTTTTTAAATGGTTAATCTTTTTCTTAACTCTTATAGTCCATATCTGTCCTGTCGTCTACATTATAAATTCCTTGACCTCTGGAATTCATGAATTCATCTTTGGATTCCCAACCAAGATCTTGATCTATGCATATAACACTTAGTGAATAATTGCCAGGTTTAATAGAAGGTGACTTTTTAAAAAAAGAAAATTTCAAAACTTCTATCAATTTGCTGGTGGTTTGGTCTGTTTGATGTGAAGAAAACTGAGGGATTAAATCTTATAAATGAAATGGTTGAATTAACTCGAACTTTTTAAATACAATAGACAGTTACTTCCTCAAAACCCTTACTCAAGTGGGAGACTGTATGTGTCAGAGAAGTAGGAAACATGGTGAGAGGTGGAAGGTAGGCTCCTACAACAGGCAAACTTTAAACAGCTAACAGAAATTAGTCCTGATATAAGTCTTAAGAGGATTCTGTAGGTAAGTGATATGATGAAAGTATATTTAGGAAAAGTTATAGGGTAGGTTTAGAAGGATTGGTTCCAGAAAATCACTTTTAGAACTGAGGTGATAGATCCTGGACTAAGCTTAAGAGTAACACAGAGTGCCTGGGTTTAAATTCTGATCCTGTCACTACTAATTATATGGCTTTGGAAATTTCTCTTATTCTCTTTAACTTAGGCTTCCTCATATGAAAAGTGGGGATAGAAATACTACCTGTTGATAGGGTTGTCATTAGGAGGTAATCCACATTAAAATTTAGCAGTGCTCCAGGCATGCATTCAGTGAGATACATACTGGCTGCTACTATAGACATGGAGATAAACAGAGTCATGGCAGCAACTTCTTCTGCATCTCTGTTACTTTCTTCACTCTTCCCATGCCTTAGCCCTGAGACACCTCCATTCACTTCAAAAGTCTCACTTAGTGACTTTTACAAGATTCTCTATTTTTCTTCTCCAGAAATATATTTACCATATTTTATCAATACAATTTTCCCCTCTAATCTTCATTATATCCATGTCTCTATCATCTATCTGTCTGTCTGTCTATCTACTGCTTAAGACTTCCTACCATAGAAAATTTGGTGTTTGCAAATTCTGTAGTAATTCTCTAAAATTCCCAGAGAGCTACATTCCTCCATCATTCCTTGATAGCTGCCTAATCATTCTTATATTTATGCTGCTTACAGCTTTGAGTGCATTTCTTTATGAGGCAGGAAGAAAAGAAGAAAGGGACCTAGGACAGGCAGGTGGGAGGGAAAAGGTACATTCTATAATTTGTATAGAATTTTTCAGTTTACCAAAACATCATTCATATGCATAATTTTAATTGAGATTCACAGCAATGCTATTGGAATAGAGTGCCATAGAGATCTTTAATGTGGGATGGCTAGCATGACATTAGAGGTCCTGCTCAGCCATTGGTCAGCACCACAGTGAACCTCATTCAGCCATTGGTTGGTGCTGCAGTGGACCCCATCCCCAAGTGAGCAACTGTCAATGAGTGACCGTTAGAGGGGCAGTGTGCCAATGGTTGGGGGGGACTGTTTGTCAGGTGGAGAGAGAGGTAAGAAGCAGATCCCGGCCTTCTCCCTGGGGCCCTCCAGCTCGGGATCGCATGTGAACTGGTGGGAGGGGCCCAGGGAACCTGCAGGGCTCCAGAGCCTTTGCCAAATCTGCCTGCTGGCTGGGCCCAGGCCCTGAATTAGCAGTGGACTTCTCCCCCATTCCTGCCTCTGCAACCTAATGGCAGCAGAAGTCTGCATGGGACACAATCTAGGAGACCTGGCCCCCACTGTTTAGTCAGCCTAAGGAGCCTGAGGGCCAGTTGGGTGCAGCATGCCTGGCTCCCTCAGCAATGACAGCTGGACAGGGTCTGGGGACCTGGCCTTGAGGGAGCCACCAACTGAGATCTGCCTCTTCAGCCAGGCCTGGGCACTGGTGGGAGGACCAAGATTGGGTGTTGGACGAATGCTCTGGTGCAGGGTAACCCCCACCCCTGGCAGGGACCCCCTTCTCTTAGCCAGGCCTGGACTTCAAAAGGTGAAAATTGTGCCTTGGGACCTTCCCTTTTCTTGTTAGAACAGAGAGTAACATTTGTTTGGTGGAGATTTATAGGAACACCATTAACTGACTTTGACTTGACCTTGAGAACAAATGATCTGACACCAAGAAGTTTGCAACAACTAACAACACCCCTCCCTCACCTTTCCTATAAAAGGGCTTTGCTGAAAGCTTTCAGGTAGTTTGGAGTTTTTAAGGCATGAGCCACCCATCTCCTTGCATGGCCCTGCAATAAATCTCTCTTTGTTCTAAACTCTGGCATTTTGGTATTGTTTGGCCTCACTGTGCATTAGGCACGTGGACTTGTGTTTCAGTAGCACTATGATTTAGATAGGAAAGGTGTTATTATCTCAGTTTTGTAGACAGCAGAAAAGGAATGGGAACCTTATTTTCATCTATCCATATTTTAAATTAAAAACAATGTAATAAGGTGACCACCTTTTCTCTATTATTTTTGGTTTCAACCAGAAAGAAACCTATGTTGTTATGTTAAACTATTGTGATTCGACCTATCTGCCACATCTATTTTAAAATAGCTTCTTAATTCTTAGATATGATCCCTCCATGCATACTTGGCTATTTAAAAAGAAAAGAAAACAAAATCAAAATTCATTGCTTTGCATTGGCAGCTTTATTCTCTCTTCCTTATTTATCCAGATTTAAAAAGAGAGGAAAAAAGAAAGGGCAACAACAAGACACACAATGAATCTCCCAACAAATGCTTATCTACCCCATCATTCCCTTTTGGAACATCCTCCAAAGCAAAAGAAAATCCAAAACCCTCCTGTATTTATTTTTTTATTGCTGCTACTTACTGGTATTTTTTAAAAGATAAGATCATAAAAGAATATTAAATGATGCATAAAGGTGTTCAAGAACTATTAAATGAAAATTAAAGACCAGAATATAGACCAATATGAACAGCATAATAAATTTTTGTTGTTAAAAATTCAGACTAATGTATATGCATATTAAAAAGGACTTGGAAGTAGTTGTCTTACCAAGGTGATGACAGATTGTGTACGGTTGTGGACTAATGGGTGATTTGTGTTCTATTCTTATTGCTTATATGTATTTGTCATTTTTTTCAGTGTAACCATGTATTATTTTGTAGTAATAAAAAACAATAAAAGTTATTTTTGATAAACACAAAACTAGACCTCAAATATAATGCTAAATTTTATATAGACAATTTCACATACAGGATAATAGCATTACCATTTAAATTTCCCTTATCACCCTTGTCTTTCCTATTTGTTCTTCAAATCTGAGTTTAGATGCTTCTACACCAGAAAGCCTTACATGTGACTTTCAGCCTAGGTTCCTGCCTTTGCCATAAGCTTCCAGAGTACCCTGTGATTACCCCATCTTAGCACTCATTACTTTGTATTATAGTGACAGGTATAATTATGTCTCTTTGAGACCATAAACTCTGTGATGTTAGAAGATCAATTTTTTTCCCCGCCTATCCATTTTATAACAGTGTCTGTTGCCTTGTATATGTTTAATAAATGTTTGTTGGACAAATGTCTTGAAATATTTAACATTAAACCAGAGTTTTATCTTTAAATCAGAGTTCTGAGGTGATGGTAGTGGGGCAGAGATTGGGATACTTCTGCAGGTTCAGGGATTCTGTGACTTCAGTAAATCTAGGGTCCAGTTCCCTCACTGTGTTCCACCTTATGCTGTATTGACCAGTGTGTAGAACACATCCTTAGTCATTTCCCTTTCAGAATACGTGGGTGAATTACATCAGCAAGTTTACCACTAAATGGCAGGCCAGTCAGAAATTTTACAATGGACATGAGCCATTTGAAGAGGTTGGGCAATAAATACCTGGAAGGACCCAAACTCCCTCAGAGTTTGGTTTGCTGAGTAAATAGGTCTGCCTGAAATTTCTCTGATGTCTTGAAACAATTGTCAAACTGCCTGATATGAAAGAAGTTAAAGACTGGGACTCCTTTTTTTGATATTGGTAGTTTGGGTCTGAGAAATTTATTTCTGACAGGATCTACATTCACACCAACTGGAATGCCAGTGTGATTATAACAATTGAAGATCCTCTCACTTGTTGCAGCCTGGAGCATGGGGAATGCTGCATGGGCCCTTTCCTCTGGAGCCTGATGATTCTGGTCTTTGGTGGCCTCTATGACTCCCATATGACAAGCAGACTCTATTCCACCTTCCACTTCTGTATGAGTACCATGTCAATGGTTATTGTGCCCAGACTTCAGGTTTTCTTAAATACATGAGAAGTAGAATTCCTCATAAGAAGGATTGAAGTTCCTACATATAAGCCGTTCCACTAAGCTAGTAGTTCCATTTTAGATTCAGAAAAGGTTTCTAAATTCTAGATGCAAAATAGAGGGAGATATGAAAGAAGCAGACTTTTACATGAAGAATAATATTCTCCTAGGATCCCTAAATACATTTAGCCCTGCAGTGTGTTATATAATTGTTGTTCTTTTCTGTGATATGATTTTGTAATTAACTTAATATTATTTTTATAATACATATTGAATGATCATGTAAATGAAGAATTCTAAAAGTTGCTGGAAGAACTGCATTAACTGCAGCCCATGACTCCTATTGGTGAAGCTTAAAAACAACAACGACAGCAACAAACTAATTGAGCAGAGATGACAGGTTGGACATTCAACTAATACTGAAATAAAACTCATGTGAAGGAAGCTAACTCCTTCTCCTTCTCTTCATGTTTTTTCATCTTCTTTACTGCTTTCCCTTCCCTTTTTACTATAGTGATTATTTAATGAGTGCTCTGGATTTTATTTAAACACTCTATATAATAAAATATATAAGGTAAAATCAAGCTATAACTTGTTATTTTGAAAACATATTTGATCAGTAAAAAATAATAAACAGAAGTACTCATTTAAAATGAGGTCAGGAGGACAGAAGGAGGAGCTCTCAGGACCTACCACTTGATGTCAATTGCAGATCCAACATGAAGAGACATACCTTTGCATCCCCAACAGGAAGAAGGTTACTGCTTTACTTCCCAGAAGGAAGAAGGAAGAATTTCTACTTGTCCAGCAACAGACCAGTCAGTGAGAGAGTGCCACAACTCAGCCAATGGAAAGCTACTATGATTCGAACTCCCAGTTTCCTCCAATGGACTATGTGTTTATAACAGCCCATCTCAACTCCTCCTTCTCCTCTATAAAATAAAGTTCCTCTGCTTTGCTCTTTGGACTTACCTGTGGTTCACCATTAGATAGCTTGTTCTGAATTGCAATTCTTTTCTGTTCCCAAATAATACCATTTTGCTGGTAAAATAACTGGCTATTTTATTGTTTTAGGTCAATAAATCGAAAACCTGGGAACCATTGCCATTATCTTAGAATATATTTTTACATGTCCTTGATGTCTTTTTGGCCCAGGGATGTTACCTATAGTCCATATAGTATGCATTCTGTTATAAAAATTGCAAAACTCAACTCATAGTCTCTTCAAAGCTTGTATCACTGATAGCATCTCACAAAAGTTGATTTACTTTGCTGTCAGGACAAGTCCAATGATTCTGTGAGCTATCTGAGCTGGTGTGGCTGCAAATATTTTATTTTATCAAGTTGTCATTGGTCTCTAGGCCAAGAAGATACAGGTTCATGATTTTTTTTTCCTTTCGGGTTTCAGTCCAAGCTGCTCTGTTTGAATTATTCCCTTTCGGATGTTTGCTTGAAGATACTCTGCTTGATTTTTAGAGATGAGGTTCTCAGCACCACGTTTTTGACCTGAAAATACTCTTGGAATATCAGGAGCATTTGACATATTTTATCATTCACTCCTACTTGATACACTTTCTTCACATTGCTGCAAAAATACCACACTTTCTAATTTTGCTTCTGCATCAATGCCTCCTCTGGATCAGGTATCTTTTATCCTATATCTCTTGGACCTTTGTTTCCATAGTTTAAATCAACACCTGAAGGTGAAATTCACAACTGGCATTTGGAATTTTTTGAGTGATATATAGAAAATTCATTTAAAAAACTAAGAAATGTCATCTAAACTCAATTGGTAGTCCTTTCATGGCAAGAGGTTATCTCTGACAACAGCACCAACAGAAGTTTATCAATCTCAAACTAGACCTGTAACTTAGTTCTGACACAGCCTATTTTATATATATATATATATATATATATATATATATATATATATATCTCCCATTACAGATCTTGTTATATGTGAATATATGAAAAACATTTTAAAATTTCATAAATCTATATTTTATTCTGTATCTGCTTTCTGGGTATTCCAAAAGTTTGTTCTTTGACATTTTAAGTAGTATTTCTTCTTGTTTGCCCTGATAAATTTTTCTCTACCTTTTGTTTATTTTTAAAAATAATTTTTGTCTTTTAAAAATTACAAAAGTAATGTTTTCCATAACAAGTCAAACTACATAGAGATTTATACAGAAAAGTTTATATGCCTCTTTCTCAAGCCATCTCTGCCTCACTACCGTATACTTTGATGAGGTAGCTAATATTAATCCAGTGTTACATACAAATTTATAAGGATAATATTTTTAAAGTAACTCCCACTTGCTTCTCTTTTCTGTAATCCATTATTTTTCCACCATTGTTGCCATTGGGAATAAAAAGGTTAAATGCAACCTTGGGAAGAAAGAAGATATAATGTTCAAGAAGGTCATCACAGTCAGGGAGGGAAAGTATTCAATGTCACCTAAAGTGCCTGAAAGGGAACCTTGGATAATAGTACAGAAAGGTAAGGACAAGAGAGAGAAAAGATCACCCTGGTTTTCCGTGGAGAAAAGTTTGGCATGGCAGGGATGTCCAAGTGCCCCATGGGCCTAAAGAAGGCTATGGATGAAAACTGAGACTTAAACTCCAGACCCCCATCCCACTTATCCCTTTGAATAAGTTACTTGGTGTGACAAAGTCATCCCATGAGGAAGCTTTGAGGTGAATATCTTGCTAGTGGTGAAGTAGGGTGGTAGACACGCTTCTGTAGCCTTCCTTATATTGAGATATTGTGGAAAATGTATGGATTTGGATAACCAAAAACATTACCAGTGCCACATGATTGCAGTGTCAACTAGGCATCACCGGTACTGGAAACGGCAGCAGAACAGACCTTGCGATTCATCATTTATGCACTTAGGCAGCTGAAAACATTTTGATGCCCTGGGACAAAATCAAACCAGTCAATCATATCACATCAGAAACCAGTGAATACTTAGAAGACAGTGGACAGTGTGTATCTACAAATGTCCCCACGCATCACCATGAGAACACAGAAGCGTTTCTCTTCACATGCTGGCACTGTAAGGAATGAACAATCCTGAAAGCTTCAAAATGTACTCCAAAGGGTAATATAAAAGATCTAGCTTTTCATGTTCATGTGTAAACATCTGGAAAAAAAATAACTTAAATGCTCTGTACCTCAGTTTCCTCATCTATAAAACTAGGTGATAATAGTACCTACCTCATAAGGTTACTGTGAGGATTAAAGGAATTACATATGTAAAGACTAGTGCCTGGTACATAGTAGGAGTTCAGACAAACTTGGATCCTTTTATTTGGCAGAAATAATGATATCCCACTAAATCCTCTGTCTTTAGCTGCACAGTAGGTTGGAGACCACAGGTTAGATGAGTTATAGAAGCTAAAATTCTTTGAAAATCTAGGTTGTAGATTCTTATTCTATATCTTAAAGAAAAATGAGATCTCTCAATTTCTAAAGATACTTCCAATTCATTAACATAGCAGAATTTAATCAAGATGTTTGAATTTACACAATTGTTATATTCCATGAATTTATAAATTTTAATTTTATTTTCTTTGCCCTCATCTCCAGATGATCAAGTCCTAATATTTTTAAAATCTATCCTTTACATTAAATGCATGCTTCTTCAGCTATTAAGGAAAATTAAAATAATAAGACATGGCAAATTCTAACTTATATTTACTCCTAGATGAATAGAAACATTCTTGCATGGGAGTAGTTGTTCTAGACAGAGATGTTTAAAATGAACAAAGACTGTTCTAGTTCCAATTCTTGTTAGTACAGTCTTTGAACACTGACCTGGTATAATACCTTACTTCTTTAATCAGGGATGAGCTGCTGTATTTTAATTTGAAAATCAGTATCAACTAATGAACATACATTTAACAAACGTACAGCAGTGACAACTGAGAGCTGTGTTATTTCAGTACACAGTTCCTTATAAAAATCCTTAAACAAAACAGAGATTGGTAATAGAGAACACTTTTTTTAAAACATAAATTTATTTTAGAATTTGTTTATAAAAATTTGAAAGTTTTTTAGAGAGCTTAAAATTTATTCAGTGATGGACTGAAGAATAGATGATATTAAGACTTTGAAACATGCAAAATTCTCACCAGAATTCTGCCAGTACTTTTAGAAAATGATCCTTCTAGACTTGTTATATATGCACCTCTTATTTAGAAACTCTGAGTGGTAAGAAGACAATTTGGGGACTTCACACGAAACTTAGAATGTGTTTATGAAATAGCAAAAGACATTTGTTTCTGAATGGCTCCTTGGTAGCCGTGTTTTTGTTGGGTGGCTTATGTAAAAGGATTAAATAGCATACTCAGTGTATCTGTTGTTCAGTGTTACCATTAATTTCTATTTTCCACAGCTCTTTTAACACTGCAGAATTTTTTTTGCATAAGTAATTCAAATCCATTCAGAAACTTCTTATTATTACCAAACCATAGGTATTTAATAATAATAATTGCTAACATTTTTTGAGCACTCACCATATGCAAGTCACTGTTCTTATATGCATTATTTCATTTAATCATAAGTCTTACAGCAGCACCACGAGATAAGTACTGTTATTATTAACATTTTACAGATGTAGAAAACAAGGCACAGAATGATTGAATAATGTGTCCAAGATCACACAGGTGTTATGCTGTGGTTCTCAACTCAATTTGTATTTATCTTTATTTCTAGGTTTAAATTTTCTAGGTTTTAGTTAGATAACTTGAGAATCAGAGACACTTGATACTTCATGAGGGAGATAAAAGAAAAGGTGTGGAGAGCTTCCATGTATGCTTGTGTTTTAGCTTTTCGTATAATTTTAGAAGGGAGCATTTTGTTGTAAAGATGTTAAGTGTCTAGGTTCTGGTGTGTGAGATGTAAATCTGGCCTCCGCCAGTTAGTTATTTACCAGGGAAAATTACTTCAGTTCTGTGAACATCTGTTTTTAATCTGCAATTAATATTGTGGCACATGACTATTTTTCTTTTGTTTGTAATTTTTTATGTGACGTTGAATATCCTTTCATGTGTTTTTTGGCAATCTGTATATTTTCTTTGGAGAAATGTCTCTTTAGATCTTCTGCCCATTTTTGGATTGGGCTGTTTGGTTTTTTTTTTTTGATATTGAGCTTCATGAGGTGCTTGTAAATTTTGGAGATTAATCCTTTGTCAGTTGCTTCATTGGCAAATAATTTCTCCCATTCTGAGGGTTGTCTTTTCGTCTTGTTTATGATTTCCTTTGCTGTGTAAAAGCTTTTAAATTTTATTAGGTCCCATTTGTTTATTTTTATTTGCACCACTTTAGGAAGTGGGTCAAAAAGGATCTTGCTGTGATTTATGTCATAGAGTGTTCTGCCTATGTTTTCCTCTAAGAGTTTTATAGTGTCTGGCTTTACATTTAGGTTTCTAATCCATTTTGAGTTTATTTTTGTGTATGGTGTTAAGGAGTGTTCTAATCTCACTCTTTTACATGTAGGTGTCCAGTTTTCCCAGCATCGCTTATTGAAGAGGCTATCATTTCTCCATTGTATATTCTTGCCTCCTTTATCAAAAATAAGATGACCAAATGTGCATGGGTTTATCTCTGGGCTTTCTAATCCATATCATTGACCAATATTTCTGTTCTTGTGCCAGTACCATACTGTCTTGATTAATCTAGCTTTGTATTATAGTCTGGAGACAGGGACCTGATTCCTCGAGCTCAGTTTTTCTTTCTCCAGATTGCTTTGACTATTCAGGGTCTTCCGTTTATCCATACAAATTGTGATTTTTTTTTGTTCTATTTTTGTTCTTCTTTCTCTAATTACTTTAGGTGTAAGGTTAGTTTGGTTATTTGAGATGTTTCTTGTTTCTTCAGGTGGGATTGTATTACTATAAATTTCCCTCTTAGAACTGCTTTTGCTTCGTCTCATAGATATTGGGTTGTCATGTTTCACTGTCATTTGTTTCTAGGTATTTTTTTGATTTCCTCTTTGATTTCTTCAGTGATCTCCTGGTTATTTAGTAGTGTATTGTTTAGCCTCCATGTGTTTGTATTTTTTACAGAATTTTTTTCCTGTAATTGTTATCTAGTCTCATAGCAATGTGGTCGGAAAGATATTGGATACAATTTCAATTTTCTTAAGATTACCAAGGCTTATTTGTGACTCAAGATTGGATCTATCCTGGAGAATATTCCATGAGCACTTGTGAAGAAACTGCATACTGTTGTTTTTGGATGGAATATCCTATAAATATCAATAAAGTCCTTCTTGCTTAATGTATCATTTAAAGCTTCTGTTTCCTTATTTATTTTCATTTTGGGTGATCTGTATTGGTGAAACTGGGTTGTTGTTTTTTTGTGTGTGGTATGCGGGCCTCTCACTGTTGTGGCCTCTCCCATTGTGGAGCACAGGCTCCAGATGTGCAGGCTCAGTGGCCATGGCCTACAGGCCCAGACGCTCTGCACCATGCGGGATCCTCCTGGACCAGGGCACGACCCCACGTCCCCTGCACCAGCAGGTGGACTCCCAACCACTGCACCACCAGGGAAGCCCTGAAACTGGGGGTTTAAAGTACCCTACTATAATTGTGCTACTGTCAATTTCCCCTTTTATGGCTGTTATAATTTGCTTTATGCATTTGATGTGCTCCTATATTGGGTGCATAAATATTTACAATTGTTATATCTTCTTCTTGGGTTGATCCCTTGATCATTATGTAGTGTCCTTCTTTGTCTCCTGTAGTAGCCTTTATTTTAAAGTCTATTTTGTGTGATATGAGAATTGCTGCTCCAGCTTCCTTTTGATTTCCATTGGCAAGGAATGTCTTTTTCCTTCCCTTCACTTTCAGTCTGTAGGTGTCCCTAGGTCTGAAGTGGGTCTCTTGTAATCAGCATATATATGTGTCTTGTTTTTTATATCCATTCCACCAGTCTATGTCTTTTGGTTAGAGTATTTAATACATTTAACATTTAAGTTAGTTATAGATATGTATTTTCCTATTATCATTTTCTTAACTGTTTTGGGTTTGTTATTCTAGGTTTTTTCCTTCTCTTGTGTTTCCTGCCTAGTGAAGTTCCTTTAGCATTTGTTGTAAATCTGGTTCAGTGGTGCTGAATTCTCTCAGCTTTTGCTTGTGCATAAAGATTTTAATTTCTCTGTCGACTCTGAATGAGATCCTTGCTGGTTAGAGTAACCTTCATTGTAGGTTTTTCCGTTTCATCACTTTAATTAAGTATTCCCACTCCCTTCTGTCTTGCAGAGTTTCTGCTAAAAGATCAGCTGTTAACCTTATGGGGATTCCAATGTATGTTATTTGTTGTTTTTCCATTGCTGCTTTTAATATTTTTTCTTTGTATTTGATTATTGATACTTTGGTTAATAAGTGTCTTGGCCGGTTTTCTCTTTGGATTTATCCTGTTTGGGACTCTCTGCATTTCCTGGACTTGATTAACTATTTCCTTTCCCATGTTAGGGAAGTTTACAACTATAATCTCTTCAAATATTTTCCCAGTCCCTTTCTTTTACTCTTCTTCTTTTGTGACCCCTATAATTCGAATGTTGTTGCATTTAATGTTGCCTCAGAGGTCTCTGAGACTGTCCTCAATTCTTTTTATTCTTTTTTCTTTATTCTGCTCTGCAGTAATTATTTCCACTATTTTATCTTCCAGGTCACTTTTCCTTTATTCTGTCTCAGTTTTTCTGTTATTGATTCTTTCTAGAGAATTTTTAATTTCATTTATTGTGTTGTTCATCATTGTTTGTTTGCTCTTTAGTCCTTACAATTCCTTGTTAAATGTTTATTTTATTTTCTCCATTCTATTTCTAAGATTTTGAATCATCTGTACTATCATTACTCTGAATTAGTTTTCAGGTAGACTTCCTGTTACCTCTTGCCCCTCTATCTGCTGTGTGTTTTTCTGTCTTCTTATTTTGCTTAACTTACTGTGTTTTGGGTCTCCTTTTCCCTGGGTGCAGTCATATTTCCCTTTTTTTTTGCTGTCTGCTCCCCCTGCCTAAAGTTGTTTCAGTGGTTTGTGTAGGCTTCCCAGTTGAGGGGACTGGTGCCTCTGTTCTGGTGTATGAGGCTGGATCTTGTCTTCCTGGTTTGTAGGACTGTGTCCGGTTGTGTGTTTTGGGGTGTTTGTTACCTTACTGTGACGTTAGGCAGCCTCTGTGCTAATGGGTGGGATTGTGTTCCTGTCTTGCTGGTTGTTTTGCCTAGGGTGTCCAACACTGTAGATTGCTGGTTGTTGAGTGGAGCTGGGTCTTAGCATTGAGATGGAGATCTGTGGGAGAGCTTTCATTGTTTGATGTTATATGGAGCTGGGACGTCTCTGGTGGACCAATGTCCTGAACTTGGCTCTCACACCTCAGAGGCACAGGCTTGTCACCCGGTCGGAGCACCAAGACCCTGTCAGACACAAGGCTCAGAATAAAAGGGAAAATAAGAAAGAAAGAATAAAATAAAATAAAGTTATTAAAATAAAAAAAGACAAATTAGTAAAAATTAAAAAGTAATTTAAAAAAAGAAAAGAAAGAAAGAAGTGAGCAACCAAACCAAAAAACAAAATACACCAATGATAATAAGTGCTACAAAGTATACTAAAAAAAAAAAAAAAAGACAGAACCTTAGGACAAGTGGTAAGAGCAAAGCTATACAGACAAAATCACACAAGGAAATACACACATACACACTCAGACAAAGAGACAAGGGAAAAATATATATTTCTATATATTAAAAAAGGAAGAGAGGAATCAAATCAATAAACAAATCTACCAATGATGATAAAATCTAAATACTAAACTAAGGTAAACATAAATCCAGAAACAAATTAGATGCAGAAAGCAAACCCCAAGTTTACAGTTGCTCCCAAAGTCCACCACCTCAATTTTGGGATGATTCATTGTCTATTCCAGTATTCTTGAGATGCAGGGTAAATCAAGTTGATTGTGGAGATTTAATTCTGCACTACTGAGGCTGCTGGGAGAGATTTCCCTTTCTTTTCTCTGGGGGTTCACCTTTGGATTTGGCCCCACCTCTGTGTGTCAGTCACATGAGGATGTCTGTTCTTTACTCAGACAGAATTGGGTTAAAGTAGCAGTTGATTAAGGGGCTCTGACTCACTCAGACTGGGTGGAAGGAGGTGTACGGAATGAGGGACAAGCCTATGGCAGAAGAGGTCAGCATGACATTGCAACTGCCTGATGTGCACTGTGTGTTCTCCTGGGGAAGTTGTCCCATGGGTGCCTGCAGTGGCGGGCTGCACAGGCTCCCAGGATGAGAGGTGGGGATTGTGACCTGTACTTACACACAGGCTTCTTGGTGGCTGCAGCAGCAGACTTAGCATTTTATGCCCATCTCTGTGGTCCACACTGTTAGCCATCGCCTACGCCTGTCTCTGGAGCTCATTTAGGAGGTGCTCTGAATCCCCTCTCCTTGTGCACTCCAAAATAGTGGTCTCTTGCCTCTTAAGCAGTTCCTGACATTTTCCCAGACTCCCTCCAAGCTAGCTGTGGTGCACTAACCCCCTTCAGACTGTGTTCATACAGCCAACCCCAGTCCTCCCTGGGGTCTTACCTCTGAAGCCTGAGCCACAGTTCCCAGTCCCCGCCCACCCCCATGGGTGAGCAAACAAGGCTCTTGGTCTGGTGAGTTCTGGTCAGCACCAAACCTCTGTTTGGAAATCTCTCCACTTTGCCCTCTGCACTTCTGTTGCTGTGCTCTCCTCCATGCCTCTGAAGCTTCCACCCTGCCACCTGCCATCTCCGCCAGTGAAGGGGCTTCCTAGTGTGTGGGAACTTTTCCTCCTTCACAACTCCCTCCCACTGGTGCACGCCCTGTCCCTATTCTTTTGTCTCTGTTTTTTCTTTTCTCTTTTGCCCTACCCAGGTACGTGAGGAATTTCTTGCCTTTTGGGGGGTCTGAGGACTTCTGCCAGCGTTCAGTAGGTGTTCTGTAGGAGTTGTTTCACATGTAGATATATTTCTGATGTATTTGTGGGGAAGAAGGTGATCTCCACGTCTTACTCCTCCACCATCTTGAAGGTCTCCCTTAAAGCAATATTTGTACCAAGAAAAAAAATAGAGGCAAACTGAATGTATATAATAGGGGGATAGTTAAACAAATTATGTTGTCTCCTTAATGGGAAAACTACATAGTCATTAAAATGACTGAGGAAAGAGGCTCCAATAAACATGATGGAGTAGTAGGACTTGGAACTCACCTCCTCCCACAAATGAATCAAGAATATATCTACAAATTGAACAATCCTCACAGAACACCTACTAAACACTAGAAGAAGACCTCAAACACCTGAAAGGACAAGAAAGGTCTCCACATAACTGGGTAGGACAAAAGGAAAAATAAAAAAAAAAGAGGAAGTAGAATGGGACCTGTGAGACCCTGGGAGGGAACTGAATGAAAGTAGGGGTTCCTGCACCCTGAGAAGCACTCTCCCTGGTGAGGAGCTTAGCTTGACAGAAAAGGAGCTTCAGAGTCTCAGAGGATAGTGAAACAAACAGTTTGTGACAGGCAGGACAGAAAGAGATCTACACAGATTGTCTCCACCACTGCCCTACATGGCCCAGGCAGAGATGCACATCCACCAGTGTGGGTGAGGGCTGGGTGCTGGAGAACAGACCTGGGGAGAGGACAGCTGTTGGATGTGTGAAGACAGCCTGAAAGGGTTGGAGTGTGTGTCACCGCAACTGGGAATATTTGCAGAAGAAGCCCGGGCTGCTATAGAAGTAAAGTGCCATTGTTAAGTGGCATGAAAGGGAGAGGTGTGGTTGCCATTGCAGCCTCTTTCCCCACACACTGGGCCCTGACACTGCAGATTCCAGGAGAGGCTTCCACCTGGGCAGGCTGGTGTGCCCATGTCACCACTCTGGCCACCTCCCACCTGAGCAGGCTCTCATGCCATGACCACCACCCTGGCTCCCTCATGCTTGGGTAAGCTCCCTCACCCTGGCCACCAAGGCAGGTCCTGGGAGCAGATGCTGGTAGGTTGCCCAAGTGCAGGTGTGGGGCTGAAATCACAGCTGAGCCCCAGGGTGCGACTTAGGAAAGGGCTGAAATCTCCCCACAGCTGCACGCACTATAGATTAACACCTTTCCACTGCTGGCTTTGTTTTGTTTTGTTTTATTATTTTCTTTTTAATTTTTTTTCTTTACTTAAGTACTTACTCCCATACAATACTTTTGCTTCCATACAATACTTTTGCTTAATCACATGGCCTCACCTAACTACAAAAGAACCTGTGAAATGTCCGTATCAAAAAGTCAGTGTTCTGCTCAGCGGGAGAGAAGAATGGCTGTTGAGAGACTATGATAGTCTTTGCCACATCCAACATGCACCAGATTGCTTCAGACAACCC
Organism: Orcinus orca; assembly: GCF_937001465.1. Classification (NCBI taxonomy): domain Eukaryota; kingdom Metazoa; phylum Chordata; class Mammalia; order Artiodactyla; family Delphinidae; genus Orcinus; species Orcinus orca. Next base: position 78,068,324 of record NC_064580.1, read on the forward strand.
AAGTCCTCTAAACATTGAATCTTTTTTCCTGTGATATCCACTTTGAAACCCTTCCAGAGATGAGGCTATATTCCTTTTTTTTAAAAAAAACTTTTTATTGGAGTATAGTTGCTTTACAATATTGTGTTAGTTTCTACTGTACAACAAAGTGAATCAACTATATGTATACTTATATCGCCTCTTTTTTGGATTTCCTTCCCATTTAAATCACCACAGAGCTGTGAGTAGAGTTCCCTGTGATATACAGTAGGTTCTCATTAGTTATCTATTTTATACATAGTATTGATAGGGTATATATGTTAATCCCAGTCTCCCAATTCATCCCACCCTCCACCTTTCCCCCTTGGTATCCATACACTTTTTTCTCTACATGTGTGTCTCTATTTCTGCTTTACAAATAAATAACACCTCACACTTGTCAGAATGGTCATCATCAAAAAATCTAAAAACAATAAATGCTGGAGAGAGTGTTGAGAAAATGGAACCCTCTTGCACTGCTTGTGGGAATGTAAATTGATACAGCCACTATGGAGAACAGTAGGGAAATTGCTTCCTTAAAAAACTAAAAATAGAACTACCATGTGACCCAGCAAATCCATTACTGGGCATATACCAAAGAAAACCATAATTCAAAAAGACACGTGCAACACCAATGTTCATTGCAGCACTGTTTACAATACTCAGGACATGGAAACAACCTAAATGTCCATCAACAGAAAAATGGATACAGAAGATGTGATACATATATACAATGGAATATTACTCAGCCATAAAAAGGAACAAAACTGGGTCATTTGTAGAGAAATGGATGGACCTAGAGATTGTCATACAGTGAAGTCAGAAAAAGAAAAACAAATATTGTATATTAACGCATATATGTGGAACCTGAAAACATTGATATAGACGATCTTATTTATAAACTGTTGCTGGCTGTGTAAATGCAGAACCTGTAGAAGATTTGAACACACAACAAGTGCTCCCGTGGCTGGGACACATCTGGCCTTAGCAGCTGTGGGCTTTGTGGACATGTACACATGTGAGCTGGGCTGGGCCTGGGTCTGAGATGCCTCCATAACTCCTACAGGGGGCCAAGGGGCACAACTACTGCAGTCCTGGGACAAGACTTCAGTGCATCTGTGCTGGTAGCCTGGGGCAAAAGCCTGAGAGATACCAGAGCTGATTGCCAGAATACCCATGGTTGAGATGGGGCCAAGGACAGTGCTAACAACAGTGCTCTTTGTGAGCCCACTCTACAGTTGACAGGTGACACAACAAAGAATGCTCACAGGTGAACAACTCCAGCACAGGAATATTCAGTGACTCTTCTCCCAGTGGGAGTACCCCAATCCCACCTACCTTGTACTGCAGATCAGAAATGCAACTCAGAAACAGATCTGGGGGTTTCTACTCGAACAACTAAGAAGCAAACCCTGACCCTGACAGGGCAGTGACAACCACAGAGAAAAGAGAAGGTCCTGCTCAGTATCCATTTCAGGATCTTGTCACCACAACATCAGTTATATCTCCTATCAAGGCTCTGGTCACCACAACTTCAGTTATACCTCCTATCAAGGGGATAACTGTCATACACTGAGGAAAGAGGTGGTAGGCATACATACTAAAAACAGCCCTTGCACCAAAGAATATTAAACCCACACAGGCTACACAGTGACATTCCCACATAAATATAGCCCTCCAAGACCACAGTAGATACTTATTTCTCCTAAACTCATAGAGCAAGAGAAATATAAGTAAAATGAAGAAGCAGAGGAACCACATCCAATTAAAAGATTGAGAGAATTCCCCTGAAAGAACAATGAAGTAGACCCCTTCAGTCTAATAGACACTAAGTTCAAAAAGGAGATAATAAAAATACTGAAGGAATTAAGAAAAGCTATTGACAGAAATGCAGATTACTGTAAAAAGGAACTAGAAACTATAAGGAGGAGCCAAGAAAAATTAGAGAATTTATTTGAAGAGAGGAAAGCTGAACTAAAGACTATGAATAGCAGAATGAATGAGACAGAAGAACAAATAAGTGATCTGGAAGATGGAATAATGGAAATCACCTAATTAGAACAGCAGCAGAAATCCAAATTAAAAAATAATAATAATAATTAAAGCAATATATGAGGTCTATGGGATAATGTAAAATGTCCCAATCTATGCATAATAAGGGATCCCAGAATGAGAAGAAAAGGGGATTGAAAATATATTTGAAGAAATTATGGCTGAAAATTTTCCACACTTAAAGAAGGAAACAGATATCCAGATACAGGAAGCACAGACGGTCCCAAACAAGATATATTCAAACAGACCTACACCAAGACATATTATAATAAAAATGGCAAAATTTAAAGATAGAGGATTCTAAAGGCAGCAAGAGAAAAACAAAGAGTCAGTTACAAGGGAACTCCCATAGGGCTATTAGCTGATGTCTCTACTGAAACATTGCAGGCCAGAGGGAGTGGCAAGATAGATTCAAAATCCTGAAAGGGAAAATGTGAAACCTAGGATACTCTACCCAGAAAGATTATCATTTAGAATAGAAGGAGAGAGAAATATTTTCTCAGACAAGCAAAAACTAGAAGAATACAGCAAAATTAAACCTATCCTAAAGGAAATATCAAAAGGTCTTCTCTAAATAGAAAAGAAGTAAGAATCTATAGGAAAGAGAAAATCACAATTGGAAAGTAAATCACTTAAATAAACCAGTACACTGATTAAAAAATCAAAAAAATTCTGTGAAAGTGATGATAACCACAATGAACAGCAAAAGAATGATCATGAAGATGCAAAAGAAGACATCAAAATCATAAAATATGGGGGAGAGTGTAATAAAATGCAGTTTTTTTTCTAGAATGTATTTAAGCCTATATGACTACCAGTCTAAAGCAAGTAGAGATAGGAAGGGGTTAACATGCTTGAAAAATAGGGCACCACATATCAAAAGCATACAATAGATTCACAAAAAACAAAAAGAAGCTAACATAAGCATAATACAAAAGAAAATCATCAAACCTCGAAAGGAAAAACAAACAAGAAAAAGAAAGGGACAAAGAAGAAATATAAAATCAATGGGAAATAATGTTTAAAATCACAATAAGTACATATCTATCAATAATTACCTTAAATGTCAATGGACTAAATGCTCCAATCAAAAGATATAGAGCAGCAGATTGGATAAAAAAACAAGAGTCTATAATATGCTGCCTATAAGAGACCGATTTTAGGGCAAATGACATACATAGATTGAAAGTGAGGGGATGGATAAAGATATTTCATGCAAATGGAAATAACAAGAAAGCAGAGATCATAATACTCATCAGACAGAGTAGACTTTAAAACAAAGGCTATAAAGAAAGATAAAAATGGACACCATATAATGATAAAACGTAAATACAAGGAAATTATATTGCACTCATCAACATATATGCACTCAACATGGTAGCACCCAAATACATAAAACAAATACTAACAGACATAAAAGGAGAAATTGATGGAGATACAAAAATAGTAGGAGATTTTAACACCCCCCTCACATCAATGCACATATCTTCAAGACATAAAATCAATAAAGCAACAGAGATCCTAAATGATACAATAGAACAGTTAGACTTAATAGACATCTTCAGGACATTACCTCCAAATAAAGCAGAATATTCTTTTCAAGTGAACATGGAACATTCTCTAGGACTGACCACATACTAGGGCACAAAACAAGCCTCATCAAATTTAAGAGTATAGAAATTATTTCAAGCATCTTCTCTGACTACAATGGCATGAAATTAGAAATCAATGACAGGGGGGAAAATAAAGAAAAAAAACAATTACATGGAGACTAAACAACCTGCTACTAAAACACCAATGGGTGAACAATGAAAGAAAAAATTAAAAAATACCTTGAGGCAAATGACAATGAATATACAGCCAGATAAAATCTATGGGATGCAGCAAAAGTAGTTCATGAAGGGAAGTTCATAGCAATATAGGTCTTCTTTAAGAAACAAGAAAAATCTCAAATAAACAACCTAACCCACCACCTAAAATAATTAGGAAAAGAGGAACAAACAAAACCTAAAGTCAGCAGAAGGAAGGAGATAATAAAGATCAGAGAGGAAATAAATAAAATAGAGATTTAAAAAACAATAAAAAAATCAATAAAACCAAGAGCTGATTCTTTGAAAATGTTAAAAGAAATTGACAAAACTCTGGCCAGGCTCACTAAGAAGAAAAGAGAAAAGAACCAAATAAACAAAATAAGAAATGAAAGAGAAGAAATCACAATTAATACCACAGACATACAAAAAAAGTGAGAATACTATGAACAATTACATTCCAAAAAATTTGAAAACCTAGAAGAAATGGGCAAGTTTCTAGAAACATACAGCCAGCTGATAATGAATCAAGAAGAAATAGATAACTTGAACAGACCAATCGCTAGAAATGAAGCATCATCAACACATAAAAAAGGTCATACACCATGACCAAGTTAGAGTCATCCCAGGGTCACAAGCATGGTTCAACATATGCAAATTACTCAATGTGATACAACACACCACATAAACAAAAGAAAGGACTAAAACCACATGATCATCTCAATAGATGCAGAAAAAGCATTTGACAAAATTCAACATAAATTCATGATAAAAACTCCTATCAAAGTGTGTATAGAAGGAACATATCTCAACATAATAAAAGCTATTTATGACAAACCCACAGCCAATATAATACAAAATAGTGAAAAGCTGAAAGACTTCCCACTAAAATCTGGAACAAGATAAGGATTTCCACTCTCACCACTTCTCTTCAACATAGAATTGGAAGTCCTAACCACAGCAATCAGACAAGAAAAAAAAATAAAGTGTATTTAAATTGGTAAGGAAGAGGGAAAATTTTCATTATAAGCAGATGACATGATACTATATATAGAAAACCCTAAAGACTTCACACAAAAACTACTAGAACTGACAAATGAATTCAGCAACATAGCAGGATACAAGAAATCAATTGCATTTCTTTACACTAACAATGAAATATCAGAAAAGGAATGTAAACGAACAATTCCTTTTAAAATTGCATCAAAAAACCCCCCAAATACTTAGGAATAAACATCAACAAGGAGGTGAAAGATTTATATGCTGAGAATTACAAAATGTTAAAAAAGGAAATTAAAGATGATCAAAGAAATGGAAAGATATCCCATATTCTTGGATTGGAAGAATTAATATAATTTAAATGGCAATACTACCCACAGCAATCTACAGATTTATAATGATCCCTATCAAATTACTCATGGAACTTTCCACATTTTATGGAACCATAAAAGATCCAGAATTTCCAAAGAAATCCTGAGGAAAAAGAACAAAGCAGGAGGCATAACCCTCCCAGACTTCAGACCAAACAGTGTGGTATTGGTACAAAAACAGACATACAGATTAATGGAACAGAAGAGAGAGCCTGAAAAAAAATGCTACCCACCTATGGTCAATTAATCTCCAACAAAGGAGGCAAGAATATAAAATGGGTAAAAGACAGTCCTTTCAGCAACTGGTGCTGGGAAAGTTGGACAGCTGCATGTAAATCAAAATGGCTTAAAGAGTTTAACCTAAGATATGACACCATAAAATTCTTAGAAGACATCATAGGCAAAATATTCTCTGACATAAATTGTACCAATGTTTTCTTAGGTCAGTCTCCCAAGGCAATAGCAATGAAAAACAAAAATAAACAAATGGGACCTAATCAAACTTATAAGATTTGTACAGCAAAAGAAACTATAAACAAAATGAAAAGACAATGTATGGAGTGGGAGAAAATATTTGCTAATGATGCAACTGACAAGGGCTTAATTTCCGAAATATACAAATTGTTCATACAACTCAACAGCAAAAAAGAACAACCCAATCAAAAAACTGGGCAGAAGATCTAAGTAGACATTGCTTCAACTAAGACATACAGATGGCCAAGAGGCACATGAAAAGCTGCTCAACATCACTAATTATTACAGAAATGTAAATCAAAACTACAATGAGGTACCACCTCACACCAGTCAGAATTGCCATCATTAAAAGTCTACAAATAACAAATGCTGGAGAGGGTGTGGAGAAAAGGGAACCCCCTTACACTGTTGCTGGGAATGTAAATTGGTGCAGCCACTATGGAAAACAGTATGGAGCCTCCTCAAAAAACTAAAAATAGAGTTGCCATATGATCCAGCAATCCCACTTCTGAGCAAAACTATAATTTGAAAAGATGCATGCAGACCTATGTTCATAGAAGCACTTTACAATAGCCAAAACATGGATACAACTTAAATGTCCATCTACAGGTGAATTGATAAAGAAGTTGTGGTATACATATATATATATATATATATATATATATATATACACACACATACACACACACACATTGGAATATCTCTAGGATGGACATAGAGATTATCATACTAAGTGAAGTAAGTCAGAAAGAGAGAGACAAATACCATATGATATCTCTTATATGTGGAATGTCAAATACAATACAAATCAACATATCTACAAAACAAAAGGAGACTCACAGATATAAAGAACAGACATGGTTTTCAAGGGGGAAAGCGGGTAGGGGAGGGAAGGGTTGGGAGTTTGGGTTTAGCAAAGGTAAACTATTATATATAGGATGGATAAACAAAAAGGTCCTACTGTATAGCACAGGAAACTATATTCAATATCCTGTGACAAACCATAATGGAAAAGGATATGGAAAAGAATATATATGTAACTGAAAAAAAGAAAAATAGCCAGAATATATTAATTTGATAGCTGAAACTTGAATATGAGCAGGGAGTTTTTGTCTCTTCCATTTTTAAATATTGATGCCTTTAGAATTTTCAATTTGGCTGATACAAATCAGAGTAATTTTTTTATAATGTAAACAACCAAAATCAGAATATCTAATAAAGCTCTACTACTGGAAAAAATTGCTATGTATAAAATTTTAAAAATAATGAGGAAAAAGATATATAGATACATTGAAATAAGATGTTCATTGTTGAATTAAAATAAATACTTGCTGAACAATACATAGAATATGATCCTGTTTTTGGTAATTAATGTATCTCTCTGTTCATTTTCAAAATCTGGAAGAATACACATTGATCTATTAAAAGTAATTACTTCTAGCTAAATTTACTGTGGCAATCATTTCACAATATATGTAAGTCAAACCATTATGTTGTACATCTTAAATTTATATAGTGATGTATATAAATTATATCTCAATAAAACTGGAAAAATGTAGTTACTTTTGAAGACTAAGAATGAAAATGAAAGGGGACCTCTCACTTTTTATATTGTATATCTTTTCATTGTTTGAGTTTTTCTAGTTACAGAAAGAATGAAATCCTGCTTTCCTTTTAAAATTACCTCACATTCATATATGTATATACTACAATGTATTTATTTGTAGAGGGGTTTGCCTTGTCAATTTGACTGTGAATTCTTTGAAGACAAGGACTATGGCTTCTTCATCTTTACATCCACAAAATTTCAACATAGTAGGTATTTGAAAGTGAGTGAATAAACTTAGCAAATAGGCTAAATCCTTCTTCTGAATTCAACTATGAACAGCAGTTTGATCTAGCCCTTTTCTAATCAAGATGTGGTCCTGGACCTGGTGGCCTTATTGCCAATAGGGAGCATGAAAGAAATACAGTCTTGGACTGCATTCTAGATCTAATGAATCAAAATCTTCATTTTAACAAGATCCATGGATGATTCTTAGGTACATTAAAGTTTGAGATAAATTGCACTCGAGCATCAGGTTGTAAATTTAGCTCTGCCAGTCATAAGAGTAAGAAATTTTGAGTCAATCACCTACTTTCTCTGACCCTGAGACTCTACAGCTGTAAAACAGGAGTATTGTCCATGATATCGAACTCAGGTTGTGAACATGATTTTGAAACTACAAGTACCTGGAACTGTAAAAAGATGACATAGAAATTCATTTAAAATAAATTTAGACTGTGATAGACATAAATTTATCCTCACATTGAGTACAAAAAAGAGAAAGAGAGAAAAAATACATTGCTCAACAATATGAAAGTATTATTTGTGGGGAAAAAACCCAGAATGCATAGTTTCCATATTTGTTTTCATTATTGTTCTAAGTAGAAGCATAGCTCAATTATATGTCAAGTGATTTCTTGACAACTTACTTACAGAATTCAAAAATACTAGCATCAGAAAGCAATCTGCATGGCAAAATAATTGCAGCAAATTTAATTATGCCAAAATATTAATTGGAGCCTCTTTTCTACCTAAAATTATGTCAATTTTTGCCAGCTCTATGTTCCCGCCACTGCTGTAACTGAGAAGTGTGATGTCAAAGTACTCACATATGTATATCAAGTATGTAACAAATATTTTTCTCATCTGATACCAAAACAAAATGAATACACTGAGAGGGAAAAAGGAGAAATTGGATTGAAGAAGCTACCAGTAGTAAGAAGCACCTGAGCCTATGGCAGTTCTGTTAACCTTGCTCTGTACTGATAAAAAACCTTGACAAACAGGTGTGTGTGTGTGTGTGTGTGTGTGTATGTGTGTGTGCACACGCACACACACGTATGCTGAGAGAAGCAAAATAATGCAGAAGGGGGGAAATGAACTCATCAGAGAGAGGCAGAACTATGTTGTTAAAATTTGGGGATCTGAAGACAGTTAAACCAGTACTCAACTCACATTTGTTGTGACCTTGGTAAAGCTATCTAACTCTAAGTCTCAGTGTCATCATCAGTAATGTAGGGTAATAAAAAGTATCTCTCATCTAGTATTAGTTTGGGAATTACATGAGATAACACAGATATTGGGTATTGTTATTATGATTTTTAGTACATTATATATACATTTTTATGTGTAATAGGAAACCATGAGGAAAAATGATTTTGGGGGAAAATGTCTCTGAAGGTTCAAAGTTTTGTACCCTATGCTATAAGACAGGGGTCCCAAGTCTCCGAGTCATGGACAGGTACCGGTCTGTGGCCTGTTAGGAACCAAGCTGCACAGCAGGAGGAGAGTGGCAGGCGGGTGAGCGAAGCTTCATCTGCCAATCCCCATCGCTTGCATTATTGCCTGAACCATCCCCCTCCCACACCCCCATCCATGGAAAAATTGTCTTCCACAAACCGGTCCCTGGTGCCAAAAATATTGGGGACCACTGGTATAGGACATGGTTACTTCGACTAAAGTTGGGGATTACAGAATGATTGGGTGATTGTGCAGTAGAAACCTGGCTCTTCCCTCAACTACAGATCCATATGACTAGCTGCCTACCAATCATCTCTTGAATGGCAAGTAGTTATTTCAAAAGGAACATTCTAAATTGAGTTCCTGATATTTCAACCCTAATGAGATCCTTCCACATATTTTCCCATTTCAGTTAACGGAAACTCCTTCCTGCCACTTGCTCAGCCCTAAAATCATGGTGTAATCTTTAGGCTTTCTCCTTTTTGCACACATCAAATCCATTAGAAAATCTTGTTTGCTCTGCCTTAAGAATATATCCCTTGAACTTGGTTATTTCCATAATCCTGGATAATAATAATTGATGAGCATGTTGATGACCCTGAATTTTACAAAGCTTCAAAGAAGAAAATATGACAGTCATGTGACAGGAAAGTAGAATCAGACAACCTAAAATAGATTTACAAAATTGGACCAAATTTAAGATGTTTTTCCTTTTCAGTTTAAAAAAAAATAACATCAAATTTCTCAGGATATTCAGTCCTCCAAATATTCTGGTTAATTGAAATTTCACTGTATCATAATTATGAAAGACCGGAAGGACAATCCAGCCTTAATCTAGTCTATTACCTAGCCTTGGGCATCATTCTCGTAAATTATGCCAGACAGTAGACATAAGAGTGAACATGATTTTTAAAGATGCTGCATTTAAACTATCTCAAGGGAGAGATGGGCACAATCTGTTTAAGTAATTTATTCAAATGATTGTCATGCTTGAGTGTTCAGACCTGATGGCACATTCCTTTTCCAGGTTTCTTATACAGCTCTGTTCTGCATACCTGGTCATGTTCTTATTTTTGAGTGTCTATTTTTGCAAATTCCATATCAACTTTGTCTAGGCAAACAAAAATAAAAAAAGAATTTGAGTCCCATGATAATGTTCATTTTTCCTCTTAATGAGTCAATAGAAATTGTGGAATTTAAAGCTGGGTTTTTCAAAGTGAATGGCTGATGAATTTTACTAGGTTGCTTTCTGCCTTTTTCACTTCCTCTCCAGAAAAAGATTTGAGACCATTTCTATGAGAGAAATTATGGTCTCTGAATTGGGCAATTAATTTTACTTACTAAAACTGACTGCCCTAGACTAGAATGGTCCAATGAATCTCTTACTTTCTATTTGTGAACTGTATCTGATTGAAGATAAAACAATTACCAGAGTGATATTTCATTCACATGAAGAGGAAATGAAAGCTTACCTTATAATTGCCATAAGAGTTTTCATAAATGTAAACTGATTCTGATATTTAATATACATTTTTTTTTACTTTCATAGAACCTCCAGACCTTTTATTTTAATTATTTTGAGGTTTAGCAGTTCATTAAATGTCACACAGACAATGAGCATGCAAGCTGGAATTCAAGGCTAGGGCTGTCTGACACTAACCAAGACAGCCTTCCAAGAAAAGAGAGACTCCACATCTTTTAGAGAACCACACCATATTTTAATTGTAATGTTGATAAACATAGCCAGAACACCAAGATAGCCTGTAGTCTGTGGAGTAAGCACATATTCTACACTTTATTCTGTCACAGATTTGTTGTTGTATTGGATAATTCACTTAGCAAAGCCACTTTAAGATAATTAAATGTTTAATACTTTTTTTCCTACTTATAGGGGCTGAAAATCATCAAGTTTAGGGCAAAGGAATTGCTATTTCTAGTCAAAGCCTAGATATTGGTATGATTACTAGCAATAGTTTGCCCATTGCCCACCTAGTGCCTTTGATCTTTCATGTTCATTTGTGTTCCAGTTTTGATGTTTTGTGGTCTGGAAATATTGAACACTTGAATATTTTAGGTCTGAAAGGAAAACGCAATGCAAAGTGTTCTTGACTGTTTTAACAAAACACCCATATTAAGAGAAATTTTGCAACTGATCTCAGTTTTATGTGAATTGAGGCACTGAGATTAGTAAAGTAATCCTACATGTACATCAGTGCTTTCCACTCCTTCACGTGCACAGTGATACCTGAAGAATGAATGCTTGCTTTCCAAAGTCATTTCACAAACATTTATTGAGACAAACCTAGGTGTATGGCATTATGGATCATATAAAAATTAGTAGAATATAGCTTTTTCTTCAGAAATGTTGCAATTAGGTAATGGAGACTAGACAAATATTAAAAAATGGTTATGATACCAACAGCAGAAGATACTATCAAAGCATTTTACAGGCATAACATTTAATCCTTATAAGAACCGTGTGAGTAATAGCTATTATTATCTAAAGTTTGAAGGGGGGGAAGCTGAGGATCAGAAGATTAAGTGGCTTTCTCAGGCTCACATACTAGTGACTATTAAGCTGACATTTGAACCTCCATCTATCTAGCTCCCAAAACCTCACACTTAACTGTTATGCCATACTTCTCCAACGTGTTGTGTGGTAAAGGAAAACACAACTTTATGGGTGATAAAGGCTTCAAAGAAGAAGTAACATTTTACTCAAGGTGTGTTTATGTGGCAGACACACCATGCTAGATGTTTTTGGCATACTTTTTTTTCTGCGTATCTTATCTAATTCATTATTTACAACAATCCAGTGAACAACTATTATTAATTCAATCTTTTAGAGATTAAAGAACTGAGGCTAAAGCAGGGGAGATGACTAGTTCATCTATCTAGTCATGACTATCATGACTAGATAGAAGCAGAGCTAACATTTAAACTCTGGTTTTCTGACATAAACCCTTATGCTCCTTTCACTTACCTCAACTATTCCCAGAATTATACTTTGCATAAAGTGGACACTTAAATATTACTAAATGAATGAAAGTATCATAAAAGATATGTAGAATACTGACAGACAGAGATATATTCAAAAATCTTTCTAGGTAAAATGAAAAGATGGTCAAAACACAGAAGTGGGGTTTTGTGGGAACAGTGAATAGCTCGATTTGGCTTAAGCTTAGAATAGACATACAAAGTCATGAGAAGATAAGATTGGCAAGAAGTCAAAGTAAGAATTTTTACTCAATTCAATTTACTGTTTAATAAATAAAATGCAAAAACATTGAAGTATTTTTAAAAGGGTGATGATGGACGCTTTCTCAAAAACAAAAAGCAAGGTCTTTCTAGATAGGCTCGCTGGATGTTCCTAAGAGTTCTCAAAATAATGAGGATGAGTTAATTGATAGTAACATTTTCATCAAGGTCAATAAAAATGACAGCGAACAATTAAGGATAACCAGTGTACAAAACTATTTTAAATGTGCTAGGTAACTCAAAAGAAAAGGAATTGAGAAATATACCTGATGATACAAAGGAAGTAAAAAGGTGTGCAATTACTCTGACACAAATTATTTGAAATTTTTTTTTTTTGCTTTTGGGAATTCTTTTCCATTTATCACCAAGTTACCTAGTAGGTTTAAATAACTATCTTATTTCAACAATAATTGTCATCAAGCTTACCACTAGATGGCAGGATGAGTCTGCTAATAATAAATGGAAGTGACATACACATTTTTGATTAAAAATAGATTAATGATAAATTAATTATTCCAAGGGAAATAATACAAAGAACCCTGATTTCTTCTGTTAGGCCAGTCAGAAGCACATTTTTGCACATTCAGACCCATTTAATTAGCTTTTTTTGCTCTATAGTTGGCTGTCTTAGAGGACAGTTTTTCTCATTATTTCAAAAAGAACTTCTATAATTTATAGCTTCCTTTTGCATTCCTTCTGTATACTCAAACACTAGAGACCTTAAAAATTACTTGCTAGATAAAAAAAAATATTGTGCTAATTGAAACCAGCAAAAAACTAGTGGGTTTCCAGAAAATGTATAGGCAGAAGGAAAAAAAAAATGTGTAAGTCTAAGTATTCTTACTACTTAAACAGATCTTTGTTTTCAGTCAGATTTAACTTAATTTTATAAATATCATGATACTACCAACATTATTTGGAACAGTAGGGGACTTTAAAGATCATCAAAAGATTTTTATTTTAAAATTTTTGGCAGAAATATATTTTCTTCAAATCAAGTACTAAACAGAAGTCTAATGTGCAAAACAGCTGAAAATGGAGCTTACAGTTACAGTGGAAGTAGGTGTTCTGGAGCCTGGTCATGTCTGCACTCCCTTTTTTTACCCTCTGCTTTCTATAAATGGATTTGAGGAAAACAGCTTGAAAGTCTGTGACACAGTCTACCTTTCACACTTTTTAAATCTTCTAAGATCCAGAGAAGGTTAAGGAGTGCCCTTCCTAACTTATGGTCCAATACTACCTCCATTGGATCCTTTCTTGATCCTAGACTCAGTGCATGTTGGAATTAAAACATGCCCTGATGGCTGTGTGCATTATTATCATTCTATTACAAAGTTATTACACTTTCTCATCTTCATGCAATTGCTATCTATGCAACACACACGTGGCTGAGATTTCAAGTGAAGATATATATATATATATATATATATATATATATATATATATAATAGGTACTACAAAATGTAGGATAGGGCATGGTTTCAAATCTTTTTGCACTTTGAGTTTCTATTATTAATGGTAAAGCAGAAAAGGCACATCAACAGTATGATATAGCCAAAGAACACTGGACAGGAAATCAGGAAAAAAATATGAGAGGCAGAGCAGCATAATGGAAAGAGCAAGGACTTTGGACTTAGACTGACTTGGTTCATCAGTACTGAATTGACCCAGGGTGAGTCTCAGCTGCCTCGTCGGTATAATGCAAATAATGATAGTACTTAGCTCACCAGGGTATGAGAAGTATTACAAGACTGAATTTATGTAAAGAACCCATTATCAATCCCATAGGGACTCTATGTTTATTCCTTTCTCTTCTCATAGTGCTTCTATTCTGCTTTGGTTCTGTTTTAAACCGGTTGGGTGACATTTTTAATGTCATCCGTTTAGAATTAACTCTGTGTTCCCTCCTAGCTCTGACACTATATGATTATAAAATACTATTATTTACATAGCATAAATACTTCAATTTTTCTCCTGCTATTCTGTAATGAGTTTTTTATAAAGTGTAAGTAGTAGCTGCACACATATAGAAGCCTTATTTTTTGTTTCATCAGTAGAATTATTCATCATAAAACAAGGTGCTAAGTATCATATTTGTTAATAATTCCTTTTCTACTTAAACCTTATGAACTTTGTTACTAGATTGTACTGAACCCTCAGTTTGGGGTCATTTCCTTATCTTTAATTAATTTACATAATTCAGAAGTAAATCAACAAAAGTATCCATGTTTGTTTTCAAGTGTGTCATATGATTATAAAATTGAGCTTTACGTATTTGTAAATACGATCTCCCTTGCTGATTTTTAAATTTCAAACTTATTTTAAAATTAAATAGTTTTCACATAAAAATATCAAGTATGATTTACTTATATCTGGGTATTTATTATAATGCCCCACTATTAAAAAAGATTTCATGATATTATTATAAAACATGCCATTATAAAACATACACCATGAAAAGACAGACTTTGGAAGGATTCTAGATATAGCAGGTATGTTGTTTTCCCAAATTACAGCAGATAGTCATATTGGTCATGTTTATGGGACATGAAAGTACGAGAATATGAAAAAAGGAAAGGTCAATGTTGCATACGTTTCAATGGCAAAGTCAAGGAGGAGAAGCAAGTAGAAAGCAACAATGAACAAAATAAGGCCAAGTGGATCAGGACACTCACAAAATTTTATTTGAGTTTGAAATATATTAGAGGGTAATGTCTTAAGAGGAAAATTAGATGACTTTCTTTGAAAGATTTACTGTTTTCCTATAATGCAATCAATCAATCAAATGTTGTGACTCCATTATAAAGACAGTTAGATGTATTGAAAATGTGCGTAAGACTTTTAGAACCTTTGTTTCAATATGTAAGATGCCCTTTTTTGCAAATATTTCCAAATCTGTTTTGCTGAGTTAAAGAACAGACACATTGTGCAAATGTTTAAAATGTGTGTATGACTATATCAGATTACCTTGAATTATAATTGGTTACATTTCACTTTCTTGGTATGGTCCACACAATACGACTTGCCATAAATAGAGAAGAGGTGCTCCATGTAAAGGACAAAAGGAATTTGATGGTTTTCATTCACACTCTGTATTTATGGAGATAATACAAGTGTATATCAATAAACAACAAGCTGGCCTTCTATTTCAGTAGAGACCTGAAGAAGTTTTGAGAGTAACTCTATAAATTACTAAGATGTTTCATTGAGAAACTAGACACTAGCTGAATAGTCTCAATACAACCTTGAACTTCAAGGTTCATCACCTCATACGGCTCACATTTGCCGCAGTAATTAATTTCCACAACAGGAAAATAACAACAGCAAAAACATGACAACAACACTGAAAAGTACCCAAGAACTGTATTAATAATTCATAAGGAATTTTATTTTCATGTGTTGATAGATAACTCTAATAGATTTATTTTGTGGTATATTACAAGAAAGATGATATATCTGGAGATTTTATTCATAATTAAAGCTCATATCAAAACAAATAATTTCTTTCTTTAAACATCTCCTTGTGTTTTTTTTAAAATTATTACAAGATTGATAACTCAGCTTTCAATAGAAATACCCAGTAATGACATGATTCAAAATTGGAAATTAGGGGCAACTATGAAGTTTTCTTTCCATTTTAAAAGCAGATTAAAAATCAAAGCTTAACTACAGTGCTCTGCAAAGAAAACACAGCTGGGGAATAAGCTCTTAAAAAATCTACAAAAAAATCTACAAATATATGTGGCATAAGTAAAGCTTAATGAAAATTGTGGAACTTACTTAAAAACATTTCTGGATTGGTTCTAAAGCTGAATCTACAATATTTTCTCCTAGTGCCATATTTTTGTGAATGATTCTATGTCTCCTTAGAACAATGTATAGTTGTGATGAATGACAAGTCACTTCCCTCAATTCATATTCTGTTTAACATACTGCTCATTTAAATGTTACTATATGATTTATTCATTAGAAGCAATACCACAGTAGAGGTTAAGATAATCTATTTTATTTTATCTTTAACACAATACCTCACTGCCTTCTTACTTTGAAAAAATCTTGAGAGATAATTTTAAAATAAGAGATACAAAAATAAATTAGAAGGGTAAGTAACATATGGAAGTTTGCTATTTAAAAACAGAAAACCAAAATTGTTATTATAAAATTTTTTTCAAGGTTTTAACTATCACAGCAGATTTTTAGATTTTTTTACATTAAATCCACTAATCATTTTTTTTTTAGATATCTAGTGTTTGCCAAATATTATGCACTCTATGTAGGATACAAAGATGAACAAGGCAAAATTCTAGGTGGGGGAGAAACTAAGTAAAAAGTCAAATACAAAAAATCATTGTTTTCAAAATAGCTCTTAAGAGACAACTGATATTTTGAAATACTGTAGAAATCATATTGATGTTCTGTATTACTTTGAAAAATGACATATTAGACTTTTCTAATGGAGTATGGTTAGATTATTTGGAAAGATGGAGAGTCTCATGTTGTATAGCACTAATAATTAAATCATATAACATTTGACTTAAGGGAACAAAATTCCTGACTTAAATTTAACGCTTTTGAAGTATCTGGATTGGCCACACAATTTTGAAGTAGATGTATTTTGTTTCTATTCTCTTTCTCTTTTCCTATTGTTGGGCCTCTCCTTTCACAGCCAAAGGTGTTTGGTGTGTTCTCTCCATAGCCTAATACCAAAGGGTGTTCTGTATCCTTACAGTGTTAGGGACTGAAAGTTTGTCTCCCTCCCCCAGTTCATATATTGAAGTCCTAATCCTCAATGAGATGGTATTCGGAGATGGGGCCTTTG
The DNA here is from genome assembly GCF_937001465.1 of Orcinus orca. NCBI lineage: Eukaryota > Metazoa > Chordata > Mammalia > Artiodactyla > Delphinidae > Orcinus > Orcinus orca. Next base: position 78,085,409 of record NC_064580.1, read on the forward strand.
AGAGGTAATTAGATTTAGATGAGGTCAAGATGCTGGGGCCCTCATGATGGGATTAATAACCTTACAAGAAAAGACACCAGAGAGCTTGATCTCTCTCTCTCTCTCTCTCTCTCTCTCCATTTGAGAATACAGAGAGGAGGCAGCCATAAGAAGTCAGAAAGAGAGTTCTCGCCAGAAACTGACCTTGCTGGCACTCTGATGTTGGACTTCTAGCTTCCAGAACTGTGAAAAAATAAATTTCTGTTGTTTAAGTCATCCAATTTATGGTGTTTCCTTATGGAAGCTAAAACAGTTCCCTTTCCCAGGGGTATTAGAAATTAAGGAATTAACTCTGACTGTGGAATTAACTCTTTGAACCCTTGGTAAAGGAATGCTAATAGTGTTGAGGTCAGGAAGATGAGGGTGATCTTTAAAATTATACAGGTTGGTAGATGCTCTCTCAAATTAAGTGTGTGTCCACCTTTGCCTCCACTTCTCAATCCAATCATGCACTCTTTCTTTAGTTCTCAAGCTTCAAATATTATGGTGTAAGTCAACATTTCCCAAACATGAAAATACATAATTATCTTTAAAATGAGTTTTTCTATGAATGAAATAACTTAAGAATAGTACTTATTTGTTTTAGAAAAATTTTACTAATCCAGAATGTTTTTGATCTTTTTACTCAGGTTTTGGTACCAGCCACTCTTCTCTACTGTGATCCTTATGACTCTATAACATCATCTACTTTAAACAAAGAGTGATTGTTACTTAGCCACTTATCTTTCAATGATGATCATTTTCAATTAAATTCAGTTCAATTGAACAAACCTCTATGAAACATATTCTAGGTGCTACTGAAAATATGAAGATGCATATAACACTACATTGTGGTTCTTACAAGTTAGGAGTTTGTGTCGAATAATCTGCAGTCAGTTATCCTTGTGACTGGTTACACAAATTTTCAAGATATTTACAAATCCAGATATAATCTGTGACTAGGATAAAATGATGCTAACTAGCCCACCCGGGGATAGAACCTACAAAGTTGGCTTCATTAATCACTGACTGCACTGAACTTTCAACAAACACTTAAGTCAGGATTATCTGTCAGTAGGTTTTCTTTGCTTTTTGGTTTTTTTCCATTTTGTTCTTTATGTGGCAGGAAACTGCAAAGAATGAGAAGTGCTTTCATTCTTGTATCCTGGGAAAGTAAACAAGTCTTTTCTGAATTTTGACTCCTTGCCTCATGAGTTCCTTCATATCTTTTTATTTCAGGGCCAAAAACAGAAGTTTAATGTATCAAGAAGGTCCAACTTTTTATTAGAGGGTGGGAGCTAATTAAAGGTGAAGGAAGACATGGAGAGCAAGTAAACAATGATCTTTCAAAATGGACTAAGGGGGCTTGGACAATGAATATTTCAGTGACTATTAAAAAAATGGAATAAAGATAATAGGGACCTTCCTGTATTTTCTTGTCACTGTAGGACTCCAGTCTCAAAGAAGGCTAAAAATCATCAATGATACGGGTATCATACTGACAAGTTGGAGTATAGAGGCAGATGTAATTTGAGTTAAGAAAATATAGAGATATGGGGCATTCCTTGCATATGAGAATTGTGGAGAAATTGTATGTCCATTATAAATTGTAAAATGAAGGTCTGTGTGTTTTCTTCTTCAACTACATATACATAAGATTAAAACAAATCTTTTAAAAATTACATAAATACAAGTAGGAAATATATTTATTCTATGGGCAAGAAGACTTCCATTATGGAGCTGAGACACCACACTGATTCAATTATATGCTTGTGCAGCAATTACCCAAAAGGTAAATCTTTTCTAAGTAATGCAGTTTTATGCATTGGATTTCCTTCAAATCAGTATAATATGAAACCAATGCATCATTTAAAAATACTTCCTTATTGGGGTCTGAGTAACATGAAAATTGCAGAATACTTAAAAAGAAATGGTACTAAGACTATATGGCAGTGTAATTCTCAACTTTTGCCTCTATGTTGTCCAAACCCTCTTTTTTCCTTTTCAGGGAGTAAGTTTTGTCTATCTTTCCAGAAAAAACATTCATGGTCCTTGTTGACAAGAGAGTAGGGAGGAGGAGGTGGTCACTATGTTGTTCAATATTAATAACATTTTAATCAACACTAAAGCAGCCTCTTCAGAGATAGGAATACAGGACCACACTCCTTAAACTCTGGAATATGTGTCTAGCACACTTCTCTCATTCAAGTGCTCTGCCTGAACATCAGGGCCATTCTTTTGGGTAACAAATGTGAGGCAGCAAATCTTGACGGCCTACATTCAGATACATGAGCCTGCATATTCTATTCTAAGATAGAGGGTACCCTTTGCTTTCTTGTCCTATATTAAGATTGCATTTAACACCAAAAATAAAAGTCCTGGAAAACTTTCCACTAAATGAATAAGGAAAGGTTAAGCAGACAAGTAGACAGCAACTAAGGGTAAACTTCACAGTTTTTCAGAGGGCTTGTCCTGCTTGTCTTGAATAAGTCCTAAATATCTTATTTCAAAAAAATGCCTGAGGATGATTTATAATGGCCTCCTTCAAGGAAATCTAATAGCTGGCAGCTTGTGCCATCTCCCCTGCCTCTTAAAGACTGGCAACAGTTTGTGTAAATAATTTACAGACAACATAAATACCTGTAATGAATGCAGAGAAGGGGCATATGCTGTGATATAAAGTCTTTGATACTAGCAATATGAGTTATTGAAAGTTGCCTGAGGGCTTCCCTGGTGGCGCAGTGGTTGAGAATCCGCCTGCCAATGCAGGGGACACAGGTTCGTGCCCCAGTCCAGGAAGATCTCACATGCCACGTAGCGGCTGGGCCCATGAGCCACGGCCGCTGAGCCTGTGCATCCGGAGCCTGTGCTCCTCAATGGGAGAGGCCACAATAGTGAGAGGCCCTCATACCGCAAAAAAAAAAAAAAAAAAGAAAAGAAAAGAAAGTTGCCTGATAAACTTAAAACAGGATTTGTTGTTCATCCATACAATTCTATCAATAACAGTTTATAGAGAAGTGAAAGTCCAATCTCTAATTGTTTTGTTAGTGGTAAGGAATTCATTTTATTCAAGGATGCTAGAAAATGCCTTTGTCAAAGGAGCCATCTTCCAGAAGTTCTGCTTTCATGATGTGTTGTTCATTAAGGCACCAGAAGCAAGATTTTCAAAACAGTGAGTGTGTATGTGTGTTTCTTTCTCCTTTCATTTTTTCTTTTTTCCTATTTTGAGAGTCCACTTTCATCTTTTATCTTCTAATACTACAGCTGTCTGAAGACTGTATAGGAGCAGTCCATGTGTTACTGCTGAGAATTTCTGAAAAGAGATTGAAGGAGCTGTTTTTCTATTGCTTTTTCACTTGGTAAAAGTGTGAATGCTTCATTAACACTTCTTAGGCTGTAAGTGAAATGTCTTTTTGAAAAATGATGAACAATCTCTGTCCAGCAGCTTCTTAGCTAATCTGGCCCCAAAAGCCTCTCTGTATTCCCTGAGGGAACAAATCCATTTATGTTTGTTGGTTTCTTTACCATAAAACACTGAAGACAAATTCTGATATGAAAGTCTCTTTCCAAGATCAGGGGCAAAGCCCTTTTTACTCGTACTCTGCTGCAGGTGTTGAAGCAACTCCAACAATGCCTGTTGCCAAGAGAAGATTATTGCACAAATTTTCTTCTTTATCTTTCTATCTTAACTTCTTTCCTGTATAAGTATTTACATACTGCTAGAAAGTCCAAGGGAAGCATGTGAATGCTGATGTTATCAGTAATGAAACAATCTGGTCATAATGCAAAGGATGGAGAAGGAGGATTATTATTTCCAATTTATGTCTCCCTAAGCCTAAGTACAAAACAAAAGAAGTGGGAAAAATAACGGTAGTGGGTTTCAGTATTAATACATTACTCTGCTCCAAGCCCAAGGTGATGTTGTAATTGAGACCAGATTTCCAGTATAAACTGATATTTTCAGGGGCTTATCAATTATTTCTTCATAAATATGTAGAGGAAAAATTTGACCTATGATGGCACACTACAAATATTATTGAGTCTATAGCAAAATATTGCTTGGTTTAATAAAGAAATTTACATTATGAATTCTGGATGCAGACTGCCTGGACTCAAATCCTGACTCTGTTTTGCACTAGTTACTTATCTAAGCCTTACATTCCTCAAACATAATAGAGAAATAATCAAAGTACATTTACCTCATAGAGTTGTGAGAATTAAATGAGTTTGGATATGTAAAATATTTAGAAGAGTTCCTTACACATAGGAGATACTACCTAAATGTTAGCTATTATTATCCATATCTTCCAAAGTTGTTAGGATTGGGGAGGGGAGGAAACATCAGAATAATTGAGAAGCTTTTTCAAACTATGCAGTTACCAAAATCATGATATACCCTCAATCTAGGAAGGAGAGTATGCCCAACATAAATATAAATAACAGCTGTTTTGAACCGTTACTGTGTTATGACCCTTGAGTGTGTAGGGGTTAGAAAAGTTGAAAGATACTGATATAAAGGGATGTATATATTTAACAACATACGTATAACCTCTCTGTCAGATGCTTTACATACATTGTGTTAAACTTCATGGCAACACTGTAACTCTGAGATGATGCATTATTCTCCCCACTGTACACAGAAGGAAATAATAGAGGAAGAGTGAGCATGAATTTTCCAAGGTCACACAGATAATAAATAACAAAACTTAGATTTGAACCCAGGTCTCTTTGACTCCAAAGGTTTTTTACTTGTCCTTTTATTTCTTTTAAACTCCCCCAGGCAACTGTAAAACATAAAAAAAAAAATTCCTGAGCAACAAAGCACAACAGTATACAGCTGAGAAATAAATGAACCACTGAATCATCAGTCTGGTTTATGACTTTAAAGAATGGACTATCTTTTTACTAGTAAGGGTTTCAGACCAAGCAAGAATTTCAAAGATAGAGGTCAAAGCAAAACAAGCTCTTTAAATAACTGCAGACATGATTCTGAAGAAATGTCTTTGTACGTACACAGTGTGCAAAGGACCATTGGTCGGACATTAGTCTTTTTAGTCACACTTATACTCACAGATGGGAGGACATCAAAATGTAAATAAAGATATATGTTATCTCTAAAGATCAAACCGAAGCTGACGTCTGTAGCAGAAAAATAATTAACAAGTGCACATATCAGGAGTTTTTCATATCTTATATGAAGGATAAACTTTTTTGTGTATGAAGACTCTTTCTCTTCTTTTTTTTTTAGCTTATAATTTACTAGCCAGCACTAATTACTGAACGTTGCAGAGGAACTCAATTTCTTAGAGCTAAAGCAAAAAATAAATTACAAATTCATAAATTTGCAAAACATTATTTTCTACTATGGAAACCACAAATATGTTCTCTAGCCATATATCTATCTTTAGTAATTTGGAAACTTTATTTATAAAAATTGTTCCATATTACTTAAGGGTTTTTTTTGTTTGTTTGTTTTGTGTTTTTTTTGCACGTGTGATGGTAAGTAATAGAAATGTACTTTACCTAGCCTAGCAAAAATAAAAGGAAATTTATCAGAAGGATTATAGGAGACATTACAGGGAATCTAAGGTAAAAGTAGCCAACCAAGCCTTTTGAAGTGCAGGAATCAGGGCAGGTCGGTAGACTCATCAGCAGGAATTCTTGGACTTATTGTGAAGACAGAGGGCTCTGCTAATAGTATGATTAAGTGTGGTGAGCTCTATTCCCTGTATCTCTAAATGCAAAATTTTCAGAATTGGTGGGGTCCCAGCCACATACACCTGAGAGTTTCTCCTAGAGAAAAGGGGAGGGGGGGTTATAGTGAGGGGGCCAGCTCTCTGAAAAATGTCAGCTACAAAAACTACTTCATTTAAACATGCTATGTCATCATCTATATTCCCAAAATTATATTTCAAAAATTTTCAAACACACAGAAAAATTAAAATAGTACAAAAAGTACACGTTTATCAACCACTTAGTTTCCATAATTTTTAGTATTCTGCAATATTTGTTTTATCTATGCATACAGCACACACATACACATCACAGTCATATTTTGCTGAATTATTTGAAAGTAAATTTTAATCATCATGACAATTCAACCTTAAATAATTTAGCATTAAACTCCTAAGAACAAGGATATTTTCGTAACTCCTCACACCATTATCACACATAAAGAAATTAGCAATTTCATGACATTATTTAATATCTATAATATTGATTAATTAATTCTAATACCTTGCCTTTGCTGAAGTTTCCCCAAGTATTCTTTTTTTTTAACATCTTTATTGGAGTACGATTGCTTTACAACGATGTGTTAGTTTCTGCTTTATAACAAAGTGAATTGGATATACACATACATATATCCCCATATCTCCTCCCTCTTGTGTCTCCCTCCCACCTTCCCAACCCCACTGCCTAGGTGGTCACAAAGCACCGAGCTGATCCCCCTGTGCAATGTGGCTGCTTCCCACTAGCTATTTTATATTTGGGAGTGTATATATGTAGATGCCACTCTCTCACTTCATCCCAGCTTACCCTTCCCCCTCCCCGAGTCCTAAAGTCCATTTTCTATGTCTGCGTCTTTATTCCTGTCCTGTCCCTAGGTTCTTCCACACATTTTTGTTTTTAGATTTTTTTTAGATTTTTTTTTTTAGATTTTTATTTTAGCATACAGTATTTGTTTTTCTCTTTCCGACTTACTTCACTCTGTAGGACATACTCTAGGTCCATCCACCTCACTACAGATAACTCAATTTTGTTTTTTTATATCTGAGTAATATTCTGTGGTATATATGTGCCACATCTTTATCCATTCATTTGTCAATGGACACTTAGACATGTAGCACTTGAGAAGAAAGTGTATTCTGTTGACTTTTGATGGAATGTCCTATAAATATTAAGTCCATCTTGTTTAATGTATCATTTAAAGCTTGTGTTTCCTTATTTATTTTCATTTTCGATGATCTGTCAATTGGTGAAAGTGGGGTGTTAAAGTCCCCTACTATTATTGTGTTACTGTCAATTTCCCTTTTTATGGCTGATAGCATTTTTGTTATGCATTGTGGTGCTCCTATGTTGGGTGCATAAATATTTACATTTGTTATATCTTCTTCTTGGATTGATCCCTAGATCAGTATGTAGTGTCCTTCTTTGTCTCTTCTAATAGTCTTTGTTTTAAAGTCTATTTTGTCTGATATGAGAATTGCTACTCCAGCTTTCTTTTGATTTCCATTTGTATGGAATATATTTTTCCATCCCCTCACTTTCAGTCTGTAGGTTTCCCTAGGTCTAAAGTGGGTCTCTTGTAGACAGCATATATATGGGTCTTGTTCTTGTATCCATTCAGCCAGTCTATGTCTTTTTGTTGGAGCATTTAGTCCATTTACATTTAAGGTACTTATCGATATGTATGTTCCTATTACCATGTTCTTAATTGTTTTGGGTTACTTATTGTAGGTCTTTTCCTTGTCTTGTCTTTTCTGCCTAGATAAGTTCCTTTGGCATTTGCTGTAAAGCTGGTTTGGTGGTGCTGAATTCTCTTATCTTTTGCTTTTCTGTAAAGGTTTTAATTTCTCTGTCGAATCTGAATGAGATCCTTGCCGGGTAATCTTGGTTGTAAGTTTTTGCTTTCATTACTTTAAATATGTCCTCCACTGCCTTCTGGCTTGCAGAGTATATGCTGAAAGATCAGCTCTTAATCTTTGGGGATTCCAAATATTAATTAATTAATATTTTAATATTATTAATAACATTAACATTATAATAAATTATAATCATTAAATATTAATAATAATATTTAATTAATATTTTCTTTGCATTTAATATTTGGTAATTTCATTAATATGTTTCTTTGTGTGTTTCTCCTTGGATTTATCCTGTATGGGACTCTCTGTGCTTCCTGGACTTGACTCACTATTTCCTTTCTTATATTAGGGAAGTTTTCAACTATAATCTCTTCAAATATTTTCTCAGTCCCTTTCTTTTTCTCTTCTTCTTCTGCAACCCCTATAATTCGAATGTTGCTGCCTTTAATTTTGTCCCAGAGGTCTCTGAGGCTGTCCTCAATTCTTTTTATTCTTTTTTCTTTATTCTGCTCTGCAGTAATCATTTCCACTATTTTATCTTCCAGGTGACTTATCCGTTCTTCTGCCTCAGTTATTCTGCTATTGATTCCTTCTAGAGTATTTTAAATTTAATTTATTGTGTTCATTTACTTCATCATTTTTGTTTGCTCTTTAGCTCTTCTAGGTCCTTGTTAAACACTTCTTTTATTTTCTCCATTCTATGTTCACGTTTTTGGATCTTTTTTTTTTTCTTGTGGTACGTGGGCCTCTCACTGTTGTGGCCTCTCCCGTTGTGGAGCACAGGCTCCGGACATGCAGGCTCAGCCACCATGGCTCATGGGCCCAGCTGCTCCGTGGCATGTGGGAGCTTCCCGGACCGGGGCACAAACCTGTGTCCCCTGCATCAGCAGGCGGACTCTCAACCACTGCGCCACGAGGGAAGCCCTGGATAACCTTTACTATCATTATTCTGAATTCTTTTTTCAGGTAGTCTGCCTATTTCCTCTTCATTTGCTTGTTCTAGTGGGTTTTTATCTTGCTCGTTCATCTGCTGTGTGTTTCTCTGTTTTCTCATTTAGCTTACCTTACTGTGTTTGGGGTCTCCTTTTCACAGGCTGCAGGTTCATAGTTCCCGTTTTTCTTGGTGTCTGCCTCCAGTAGCTAAGTTTGGTTCAGTGGGTTGTGTAGGCTTCCTGGTGGAGGGGACTGGTGCCTGTATTCTGGTGGATGAGGCTAGAGCTTGTCTTTCTGGTGGGCAGGACTGTGTCCAGTAGTGTGTTTTGGGTGGGTCTCTGACCTTATTGTGATTTTAGACAGCCTCTCTGCTAATGGGTGGGGTTGTGTTCCTGTCTTGCTAGTTGTTTTGCATAGGGTGTCCAGCACTGTAGCTTGCTGGTCATTGATTGGAGCTGTATCTTAGCATTGGGGATGGAGATCTTGGGAGATTTTTTGCCATTTGATATTATGTGGATTCAGGAGGTCTCTGGTGGACCAATGTCCTGAAGTCAGCTCTCCATCTTAGAGACACAGTCCTGACACCCGGCCAGATCACCATGACCCTGACAGCCACACGGCTCAGAAGAAAATTGAGAAAAAAACAGAAAGAAAGAAAGAAAGAAAGAAAGAAAGAAAGAAAGAAAGAAAGAAAGAAAGAAAGAAAGAAAGAAAGAAAGAAAGAAAGAACAGGAAGAAAGAAAGAAAGAAAGAGAGAAAGAAAGAAGATAGATAAATTTATTTTAAAAAATTATTAAAATTAAAATAATTTAAAAGTAATAAAAAAAAGAAAGAGAAAAGAGAGTAATCAAACCAAAAACAAATCCACCAATGATAACAAGTGCTAAAAACTATTTAAAAAATAATGGACAAACAGAACTCTAGGGGAAGTGGTAAAATCAAAGCTATACAGACAAAATCACACAAAGTCCACTGCCTCTATTTTGGGATGATTTCTTTTCTATTCAGGTATTTCAGAGATTTAGGGTACATCAAGTTGATTGTGGAGATTTAATCTGTTGCTCCTGAGGTTGCTGGGAGAAATTTCCCTTTCTCTTCTTTGTTTGCACAGCTCTTGTGGTTCAGCTTTGGATCTGGCCCTGCCTCTGCACGTAGGTCACCCAAGGGTGTCTGTTCTTTGCATAGACAGGATGGAGTTAAAGCAGCAGCAGATTAGGGGCCTCTGGGTTACTCAGGCAGGGAGAGTGAAGGGTACAGAATGCAAAATGAGCCTGCCAGCAGACTCCGATGTGACTTTGCAACAGCCTGAGGCACACCATGTGTTTTCCCAGGGAAGTTGTCCCTGGATCACAGAACCCTGGCAGTGGTGGGCTGCATAGGCTCCCGGGAGGGGAGGTGTGGAGAGTGACCAGTGCTTGCACACAGGCTTCTTGTTGGCTGCAGCAACAGCCTTAGTGTTTCATGCCCATCTGTGTTGTCTGTGCTGATAGCCATGGCCCACATCCATCTCGAGCTCATTTAGGTGGTGCTCTGAATCCCCTCTCCTCGTGCACCCCGGAACAATGGTCTCTTGCCTCTTAGGCAGTTCCAGAATTTTTCCCAGACTCTCTCCTGGCTAGCTGTGGTGCCCTATCCCCCTTCAGTCTGTATTCACACAGCCAATCCCAGACCTCTTCCTGGGATCTGAACTCCAAAGCCAAGCTAGAGCTTCAGCCCCCATCCCCCGCCAACCCCGGTGGGGACACAGACAAACCTCTCAGGTTGTTGAATGCTGGCCGGCACTGACACTCTGTGCGGGAATCTCTCTGCTTTGCTCTCTGCACCCCTATTGCTGTTTTCTCTTCCGTGGCTCTGAAGCTTCCCTCCCCACCACCTACCGTCTCCACCAATGAAGGGGTTTCCTAGTGTGTGGAAATTTTTCCTCCTTCACAGCTCCCTCCCACAAGTGCAAGTCCTGTCCCTATTCTTTTGTCTCTGCTTTTTCTGTTTTCTTTTGCCCTCCCCATGTACGTGAGGAGTTTCTTGCTTTTGGGAAGTCTGAGGTCTTCTGTCAGCATTCTGTAGGTGTTTTGTAGGAGCTGTTCCACATGTAGATGTATTTCTGATGTAATTTGTGAGGAGGAAGGTGATCTCCACGTCTTACTCCTCCACCATCTTGAAGATCCTAACACCCCAAGTGTTTAAAATGCCTTTTTAAATTGTGTTTTTTGATTCAGAATCCCATGTGGGTTCATAAATGAATTTGCCTGCTGTCATTTAACTCTATTTTTAATTCAGAATAGTACTCCCATCTTGCTGCTGCTTCTTCTTCTCCTTCTCCTTCTCCTTCTCCTTCTTCTTCTTCTTCTTCTTCTTCTTCTTCTTCTTCTTCTTCTTCTTCTTCTTCTTCTTCTTCTTCTTCTTCTTCTTCCTCTTCTTCTCCTTCTCCTTCTCCTTCTCCTTCTCCTTCTCCTTCTCCTTCTTCTTCTTCTTCTTCTTCTTCTTCTTCTTCTTCTTCTTCTTCTTCTTCTTCTTCTTCTTCTTTTTTTTCCTCTTCATGACAGTAACATGTTGTATAGATCAGGCCTGTTGTATTATAGAGTGTTTTTCATTCTAGATTTGTCTGTGTGCTTGTTATTAATTTATTGACTCTCAGATCCAAAATCAAGTGCAGTATCTGCTCTGAGATAAGAGACTGGACATTTATCATTTCTCTTTTACAGTGAACATTATGTTAAACTTTGTCAATAGACAGTGTTAGAAGACATTGAAGGAGGAAGGTGCCATCTCTCTTTTCAGGTATTCTGTATTTTGCTTTGTTTGCTACTCTTGCTGCATTGTCAGAGGTACATATGTGAAAACATCTGGTGGTACCCTGATTCAGCCACATGCTCAGAGTATACAGTCCCTCAGCAACTTCACAGCCTTGGCTCACTTTGTCACTGCCCTCCCTATGAAGACGTTGCACATTCTAGACCCCACACTCTCACTCCCTCTGTGATCCAGCACACTAACCTCACTTCCCCTACATCCTAATGGTTGCTTATGTCTTACACAGTGACTGTGGACTAACTTTCCCCAAGCAACCCAAAAATCTTCCCTACCATCAGTGGACTGCAACTGAACTTTCTCCAGCAAGGTCTGAATGCCAGCTTTGGGGAGGTTATCCCTCCTTCCAAGTTCATCCTTTCTTGGATACTCTCCCTCAGAACTAGAGTAACACTTATAGTTCTCTTTCCATCTTTAGAATTAGTTTCCTATCATAGATAATAATTATTTATACTAAAGTTTCCCTTTTTAAATTTACTGTATGGTTTCTACCTTCTGAATGGACCCAGGCTAATACATTTTTGTTTAAATAGTGTGGTATTGTAGTATTGTTTAATTTGCTCATTTATCCCAGTATTTCCTGGAAGCTAGGTCTAAAGACTTGTCTAGATTCAAGTTTAATATTTTTGGCAAGAATAATTTTAGGTTCTGAAATAATCCATAGCTCCAAGTCTTCTTTTTAGTGAAAAATTGTATTTAAAAACAAAAAGTATGGTGGGTGTTAAATGAGCCCACTCTAGTGGATCATGATTGCTTGATCATTGCTAGATCTTTCAGTGAACAGACCTATTTAAAGGTTAATTAGTTTATATTGCTATTTCCAATTTGAACTGAACATTAAAGGATTTTCTTTCAATTCATTGATTTTATATCATTTATACATATATATAAATGTACATATATAAATACATTAATTTAGTTAAAATATATACATTGACTACATTGATATATATGTTATCTATTACTGCATAAAAAATGATACCAAAATTTAGAAGTTCTAAACAACAAACACTTATTGGGTCACATGCTTCTGTAGGTCAGAAATTTGGGAATGGCTTAGTTGGGTGATTCTGGTTCAGAATCATACATGAGGTAGTAGTCAACTTGTCTACAGTCTTCTGAAGGCTTGACAAGGGCTGGAGGATGTGCCTCCAAGATGGTGTTCTTCCAAGGCTGTTGGCTAGAGGCCTCTGTTTCTCACTTGCTATTGGCAGGAGGTTTCAGTTGCTTGCCAAGTTGACTTCTCCATAATTATTCCTAAGTAAGCTCATGACTTGTCAGCTGGCTTCCCCATAGAGTGTGATCTGAGAGAGAAGTAATTAGGAAGACTCATGCCTGTTAGTCCCAGTCCTAGATATGGCACACCATCATATCCACCACATTGTATTCATTAGAAGCAAGTCACTAAATCTAACCCACACTCACAGAGAAGGGAATTAAGGTCCACCTCTTGAAGGGAGGAGTATCAAATTATTTATGGTCATATTTTAAAAGCACCATAATTGCTTATTTCCTTATGCTACATCATACATAAGTAGGTACAAATTGCCATAACTATATTAACAAAAATAAGATTAAAAAATGAAGTGCAGCAAATGAAGAATAAAATTTTATTGCAGTGTTTTTAAAAATATATCCTACTAAGAATGTATGCTCAGAGTATTATGTTCAAAAGTCAGCTATTATTTTCTCTGTTACCAATTTGATATATAATTAAGTTTCTTTGTTTTCCTTTTTGTTCAGTTTTAGAATGTTTAATTTTTGATGCAAATCTCTTTTTTGATGAAGCAAAATACATACATGTATCATTTAAACAAAGCAACTATTTTAAAAGATAATCAAAGTTGTCTTGCTTTTCACATTCTGTCTCATCTATTTTATCATTTCTCTGCCTCATTTCTATACAGAGCCATTTTTATTATTTTTGGTATATTTTTCTCATATTTCTTTTTTCAAAACAAGCCCTATAAAAGTCAAATAATAACTAATCCCCTTTTGATGCTATCTATCTATATATATATATTTCTTCTTGGATTTATAAAAGCCAAAGCAGTTACTAATTTATTTTCTCTGGAGAGGGAGATTGTAGACCCTTTGTATTCAATGGCATGGTTAGGTTCCTCAGGTTGGCAGCCATCATAAGCAGCATGCTCTTTTCAGAAGGTGTCCTGCCAAATGAACTGTACCTTAGAGACAATGGACATGGAAGCGGCACAAATGGTAGCATGTTCCTTTCACACAGTTCTGGTTGATGAACCAAAAACAATCACTTTGACAGTGAAATCTATGCCAACTCTATTCAAAACTGTAAGACAGGCAAATAGTACATTTCACTATACATTCTCTTATCACTAAAACAAATTGAGGTTTTCTATGCAGATTTTTGCATGAGGTACTTTAGAAAACATTCCAAAGGAAGTTTCTGAATCTGTATAAATAGCTTGTTTTTGTAACCAGGCAAAAGTGGAAAGGGTAGAAAAAACTACACATCAAGATTGGGCACTGGAGCCCTTTTATAAAAAATTTCAAAAACATATTCTTCAGGTAATTTTGAACACATAAGCATTAAAGTGACATAATGATTATATCTTTTAATCATCAAGGTATGGTCAAGGTTGTTTCACACTATGAACAAATTACAAATATCTTGCTTTCGAGGCAGAATTGTTTAGGGGAAATGCCAGTGGATTACAAAATAGTGTGCATGAAATGATTTTTATTCTAGCAGGCTTGTTATATTCAATGTTTCACTAAAGTAACAACTAAAGCCATGGCTGAAGTAAATTGGGATTTTAGCCTGTTTTTGAATTACTAAGAGTGACAAATAAGTCTAAAGGGACTTCATATAGTGGAATACACCCCTTCTTATCAATTAATATATTCACCAGTTGTATGTCTCTCTTCTTTCCTTCCTTCCTTCTTTGCTTCGTTCTTTCTCTCATTTGCTTATTCCTTCTTAGTTTACTCACTTATTTATTCATCTTTTCAATTGTTTACTCATTTGTTTATTTACCAGTTCATTTATTCATCCATGTAAAGTAGCATCTTCTTTAGCCTGGACCACTACAATAACAAATAACATTTTAACTAGTTTCCCAGTTCCACTCTGACACCATTACAATCCATTCTCCACACTGCATACAGTGACTTTAAAAATGTAAATTATTTTGCTTCCCTCCCCTGCAAAATATCCCACAATGGCCTACATTGTCACGCAGGGAAGGCTTGAAATTTCTACAATGGCTTACTTAATCTTATTCCTTGCTCTCTCTCCAATTTCATCTGCTTCCAATCCACCTTGCATATATTACACTAGCTATATTGGCTTTTTTGTTGTGCCTCAGAAACACCAAGTGGTTTTTTTTTCTATCTTAAATACTTGTTATTCTGTCTATCTACAATGTTCCTCCCTCACATCTTAGTAGGAATGGCTGTTATCATTTCTATTATTGCTCAAATGATAGAGATGCCTTTCTGACTAACTTATCTCAAATTACCTCCTTTCCCTTTCTATCACATCACACTGTCTCCTTAGCCCTTATCACTGTTTGAAACAGATTGTGTGCCTCCCCATATAGAATGTAAACTTTGTGAGCACAAGGACTTTATTTATCTTGTTCACTACTGTATTCCCCAAAACCCAAAATAGTGAGACACACAGTAGATTTCTAATAAATAATAGTTGGAGGAATGTCTGAGTGAATCCTTCTCTCCCAAAAATATTTCTTGTAAATGTGCTGGGCATTCTGTTTGGCCAAAGGATAAAAGGACAATTAAAATTGTCTCAAGGGACACCATTCTAGTGAAGAGACACACATACAACCAAACAAATGATTATCATAGTGTGTGTTGGTGATAAAATTTCATACTAGAGACAAGTCAATTTAAAGCATGGAGTTCTTATGACTAACTGGGGAGGTCAGATAAAGAAAAAGCAGAATGCTTGGCTTACGTGAGGAGCATCGAGGAGGCCAGTTTGGCTAGAGTTGAGTGAGTGAGAGAACATGAGAGAAGTGACATAGGAAGAGGCTTGAACATTAAATTAAATTGTATTTATGAAATTTCCACTATGTAACAGCTTTCAAAAACACTGATTAAATCAAACAACAAGAAAAATAGTGTTGAGAAGATTGTAAGTTCCTTGAAAAAAGAGACATTTCTACATTTTTTCTTCACCCTTTAACAACATGGGTTTAAACAGCAAAAATCCACATATACATGGTTTTTTTTTTTTTGGTAAATATATAACTACAGTTCTACAAGACCCCTGGTTGGTTGAGTCTATGGATGTGGAACTGCGAATATGGAGGGATGACTGTAAAGTTATACGTGGATATTTTTGACTGTGCAGAGGGCAGTGTTCCTAACCTCTGCATTGTTCAAGCGTCAACTATATTTCCCAAAGTGACTTTCAGAGCATTAAACACACAATAAATACTCAATAGTTGTACAAATTTAGATTTTTAAATGCATACACCCATGTGATATGCCAATTTCCCATCAGTTAATGACTTATTAGTCCCTTGCCTTGGATCACTCTTTTGGCAGAGGTGTGTACCCTCCTTCTATATAGATACTTCATCCAGCTAATAAGAGAAGGGATATTGAAGCTTTCTCTTTCAATACATTTTCCTTTCTATTCTACTTGTTCTTCTCACATGGCTTTGCAGAGAGTAACACGGGAAGACATAAAAACATGCCTCCTATCAATTGATTCCTTAACTTGTTTTCTCATTATTGGGACATAACAACTGGAAAACGTATGCAGCTTACACTAATCATTTTATATTGCTCATTATTTGTGAATTGGAGATTTGGTAAGGGCTTGACTAGGCAATTCTCAAGTGGGGTTTATCCTGCAACTTGATGTCAACTTGAAGCTATAGTCATCTGAAGGCTTCATGAGTAGAATGTGCAAGATAATTTAATCACATGGCTAGCAGTTGATATTGTTTATCATCTGGGGCCTCAGCTAGTGCTGTTGACTAGAGCACGTACACTTGGCCTCTCCAAATAGTCTGTGCTTCTTCACAGCATGGAAATAATAAAGTAGGCAGACTTCTTGAATGATAGCTAAAAGCTCCAAATATAACTTTTCCAGTAAGAAAGAAACTGGATTATCTTGTATGGCCTAGCCTCAGAAGCCAGTGAGCATCATTTAAACTGCATTCTAATGGTTTATGAATTTATAAGGTGAGTTAAAATTTAAGAATTTAAGAGGAGTGAGCTTAAACTCCATGTCTTAGAGGGAAGAATGTCAATTAATTTGTGGACATGTTTTAATACTGCCATAGCCTTCGTTAGTAACTTGACTTCATTTGAAGTGTTTTTCTATGTTGAAAGCCCCTCCTGCAGAAGCTCTTTGGAATCAGCCAATTTCTGCTTTGATGTTATTTACTGACCTGAGCCAAAAATAAGGGTTAACACTTGAGCTAAGTAGGCTAATGAAAAACTGGTCTAGGTTTGAAGAATGAAAAGATACATGACTCAGCTACTTTTGTTTGGATATGTTAGTTTTACTTCAGTTTACTACCAAACCAGCCAACAAGTAGTGGAAAAAAAAATATTTGAAATAAAGATACAAATGAATGGAAGCAGTTCCTCAGTGCCTCCTAAGTTCTTCCCAAAGGCATGCCCAACTTTTGGTGCTCAATGCTGTCTGAGTGGAGTGAGGAACCCTTCATCTCTTTTGAGTTTTGTACCTTAGTAGCCTTCAGGGGTTATGCCAACAAGACTGAAGAAAATGCTTGCTGTGCCCAGTTACAAACTTTCCTATTATATATATTTTTTACTCCATCTTTGGCCTGGAGAAAGGCCTGGTCATGATCCACCATGATTCTCTAATTGTCCTAGGAGATATAAGTTGGCTAAATGTTACCAAGATAAGTCTAGAGCAAGTTTTATAGTAATAATTAATAACATTTTTTCTCTCTTGACTCCTACTCCACTTCCTCTCAAAATATTTAGTTTTCAGCTACACTGAAAAACATGCCATTCCTGAAAACAAATTGAAATCTCTCATTTCTACAACTTGCTCAAACTGTCCCTTATGCCTGGAATGTCAGTTCCTTCATGGCAACAATAAATCCTACTAAAGCAAACTTCAAATCTCACATCATCTACCTTCCTAGATCCCTCCCTTTTACCAATGCCACTTATATAGCGTTTATCACTTTGCCTTGTACTATTTATAGGTATACATGACTATACAATTAGAATGTGAGCTCCTTGATGACAGTGACTTTTTATATTTCTTCCTTAGTGTCCAACATAATCCACTGCATATTATAGATGTTCACTTTTATTGATTTACATTGACATGTTGGTCAATTTAGGCACCTAGTCAAGGACAAAAATCAGCTTTGTAAATACTTTCACAATTACTTTCCATAAAACAAGATTTGTCACGTGGTTAAATGTTTTGGAGGATAAATAGATTAATGCAATTTTTTCACAGCACCAAGTCAATGACCATTTTGGTTTGGAAAAATATATATATATAGTTAAGCTAATTATTTGTAGCCATATAGAAAAAAATAACCTAGGTAGAGTTTTGGTTAGTATTTTATTTTAGTTTTTAATGAGTTATGTAGACAGTGTTGATGTACAGTCAGGCTTTAGGAGTGATATGGCATTAAGAAAGAGTTTTTAACTTCTGTACAAGATAACAATTTACTCACTTCAAATAGCACATATCTAATTATACAGGGATCCCATTTATTGAAATTTTCTAAGTCCATAAATTTTCCTGTCTTCTCCTTATAGTCCTTAAAATAAACCCAATTTATTTGACTGAAAACACAAAATCACCTTAGAGTTGCAATCTTTCATCTCATCTTTCTCAGGGTTTACTTATAGGACTCTCAGTCTACATTTTTCTCTTCCAAGAAGAGCCATAAACATCAGGATTGCAATAAAGCAGAGTCATGACAGATGTGACAGTGACTAATTGTAGCTGATGCTGGCAATATGGCAGAGGGATCTTCTTATTAAAGTTAAGGGTCAGAGGAAGATTTGAGAATGAGAAAGCAATGTAACGGGGTCAGGGCAAAATGACCACCTCGGGCCTGAGTAAAATCAAGTGGAAAATTACTTGAAAAGCAGGTTAGCAATTTGAATCAGGAGTGAAATAATGTATAAAAAAGCTTTTAACACTTGCATAGGGATGACCATACACATTCTCAAATAGCCTTAAAATCATTACTCGTTCTTACCAGTGAAAGATTTTTCAATGCCTGTTATGATCATTTCTTTCAAAGCCATTGATATATAAGTAATTATATTAATAATTAAATTTTGCTCCTTCTCCATCTTCAGAACCTTTGCATCAACTTTCTCCTCACCATTTCTATTGTCACTATCCTAGTTCAGACCCTCAATTCATCTCCCATGGATCAGAAAGTAGTCTCCAAATGCTTTTTCCAATTCTAGTTTTTTTCTCTTCAAAGCTCATTTTCTCTGTGTTCCAAAAGCTTAAAATGGTTCTGCAGTATTTACCAACTGAAATTTAAACCCTGTAGCCTGTTATTCAAGGCCCTCCACATCATGCTCTGAATCTACCCTCTTCTAAATGTAATCCTCATGACTACCCTGAACATTCTCTGTGTTCTACCCACGTGGAGATACATGTTCTCTATATGAATTGATTGTTTTTTTGACTTTTTTACTTCTTTGCAAATTCATTTTCACATCATATGCATATTCATCCACCTATCTTTTTTAGACTAAATCAAAGCCTAACTCTTCCATGATGCCTCCACTAATTCCTTCTAGATAGAAATAATTTTCTCTTCCATGAGCGTGGAACTGTAATTCTTTTTGTACTTACCTCATTTGGTCCTCTTCCATTGTTCTATTTCCTGTGACTACCACTATCATTGACTCAATCCCCCCTTATATGATCTTTAGTATTATTCAATATTGTTGATCAAACCCTACTTCTTAAAACACTCTTTTACTGAATTCCAAAATAATATGTTATTCCTGTTTATCTCTTTTGAATGCTCCAAATGCTCCTTTTCATCTTCTTTGCTCTTCTAACTAGCCTTTAAATGTTAAACTTTTTCAAAGTTCAGCCCCAGGTACTCTGTCATCCTATACCTTCTCCTTAGGTAATATTTCCAATATCTATGGGTTTTATGCATATGAATAGCAAATTTATATCTTTAAAAGAGATTAGCCATGGGATTTCCAGACCTTTCTATTCAACTGACAATTTTGCAACTCATCTTGAATATAAAAAACATTACTCAAACTCAGCATAATAAAAACCACGCTCATAATATTGTTTTACCTTCAAATATGATTTTATTCCAGTGTTGTCTCAACAAATGACAGTGACATCATTCAGTTGTATAAGCCAGGCTATCTCTGCCAACTTCCTCTCCCTTGCCTCTCATAGCCAATTTGTTGCCAACTCTTGAAGCACTTACTTACAAAGGACACTCAAACCTATTTCTACATCCCACTGAAAAGTCATTGCTCCAAGCTAACATCATTTCTTACTGGGACTACTTTTATAGCCTTCTAATAATCTCTCCTTATTTATTCAGGGACCCTGTAATCTATTCTTCACACTGCATCTAGTTTATATTTTCAAAACATTAATTGAATAACATTAATTTCTCGGCTTAAAACTCTGCAAAGGTTTGCTATTGTTTTTAGTATAAAGACCTTAACACTGCTATAGTCTTCTTTCAGGGCATGATGTCATGTTCTGTTTGACCACTTGGCCATTTCACATGTGGTTCCCTTAGCCTGGAATGTATCTCCTTCTCCTTTTTACCAAATCAATACTTATTTATCATAGCTCAGTTCAAGTGTTTCTTTGTTATAAAAGGCTTCCCTGAACACCTCAGTTAGATTATGTCCTCCTATTATAGGTTGCTATTGCACTATGTGTCCCCCTTTCATAATATTTGTCACAATTATAATTTAATGTCTATGTATGCCATTATTTTAGTAATGTCTTACCTTCATCTCTGTAAGCTCTGCTGAGTAAGAGATCAGGTCTGTATTTGTCACCTTTGTATCACCAGCACCTGACACAATACTGAAACAAAATAAATATCCAATTACTATTTGTTGAATGAATGATCTCTAATAGAAATTATGTTCCTTTATTTGACAGATATTTTGGAGTACTTACTATATGTTATACACAGGAATGTGGAGGTTTTGCCTACATTACTTTTATCTCTTCCTTAACACCTTGATAAATGAATGAACGAATAAATGAAAGTAAGTGAATTTGTCTTATCAGGATATTTGATTTCAAATAGAAGCCTCCATAATATGAAAAGTTAAGATTCCGTAAGTATGATGGTTTTACCTCCAGAAACCTCTTTAAATTCTACTTTATCATAATACTACTACACATGTAAATATCATTTTAGTTCAGTTATTTTCACATACTATCTCATTTGAGTATCAAAGCAATTTTTATACTTTATTTATTTTTATTGTAGTAAAATTGCTTTACAATTTTGTGTTAGTTTCTGCTGTACAATAAAGTGAATCAGCTATATGTATACTTATATCCCCCCTCTCTTGGACCTCCCTACCATCCCCCAATCCCACCCATCTAGGTCATCACAGAGCACCAAGCCGAGCTCCCTGCACTATACAGCAGGTTACCACTAGCTATCTATTTTACACCTGGTAGTGTATTTATATCAAACCTAATCTCTCAATTCGTCTCACACTGCCCTTCCCCCTGTGTCCTCATGTCCACTCACTATGTCTACATCATTATTCCTGCCCTACAAATAGGTTCATCTGTACCATTTTTCTGGATTCCACATATATGCATTAATATACCATATTTATCTTTCTCTTTCTGACTAACGTCACTCGGTATGACAGACTCTAGGTCCATACACATCTCCACAAATGACCCAATTTTGTTCCTTTTTATGGCTGAGTAATATTCCATTGTATATATGTACCACATCTTCTTTATCCATTCATCTATTGTTGGACATTTAGGTTGTCTCCATGTCCTGGCTATTGTAAATAGTGTTGCAATGAACATTGGGGTGCATGTATCCTTTTGAATTATGGTTTTCTCAGGGTATATGCCCAGTAGTAGGATTGCTGGGTCATATGGTTCTATTTTTAGTTATTTAAGGAATCTCCATACTGTTCTCCATAGTGGCTGTATCAAGTTACATTCCCACCAACAGTGCAAAAGTGTTCCCTTTTCTACACAACCCCTCCAGCATTTTTTTTTTGTAGATATTTTGATGATGGCCATTCTGACTGGTGTGAGGTGACACCTCATTGTAGTTTTGATTTCTGTTTCTCTAATAATTAGTGACATGGAGCATCTTTTCATGAGCCTCTTGGTCATCAGTATGTCTTCTTTGGTGAAATATCTATCAAGGTCTTCTGTCCATATTTTCATTGGGTTGTTTGTTTTTTTGCTACTTAGCTCCATGAGCTGTTTGTATATTTTGGCATTTAATTCTTTGTCCACTGCTTCATTTGCAAATATTTTCTCCCATTTGGAATGTTGTCTTTTCATCTTGCTTATGGTTTCCTTTTCTGTGCAAAAGCTTTTAAGTTTAATTAGGCCCCA
Organism: Orcinus orca; assembly: GCF_937001465.1. NCBI lineage: Eukaryota > Metazoa > Chordata > Mammalia > Artiodactyla > Delphinidae > Orcinus > Orcinus orca. The sequence continues at coordinate 78,107,333 of NC_064580.1, forward strand.
TTCATTTACTTTTATTTTTATTTTCATTACTCTAGGAGGAGGATCAAAAAACTCTTGCTGTGGTTTATGTCAGTGTTTCTCCTATATTTTGCTCTAAGACTTTTATAGTGTCTGGTCTTACATTTAGGTCTTTAATCCATTTGACATTCATTTTTGTTCATGGTGTTAGGTAGTGTTCAAACTTCATTTTTTACATGTAGCTGTCCGGTTTTCCCAGCACCACTTATTGAAGAGGCTGTCTTTTCTCCATTGTATGTTCTTGCCACTTTTGTCATAAATTAGATAACCATATGTGTGTGGGTTTATCACTGGACTTTCTATCCTGTACCATTGATCTATATTTTTGTTTTTGTGCCAATACCATATTGTCTTGATTACTGCAGCTTTGCAGTATAGTTTGAAGTCAGGGAGCTTGATTCCTCCAGCTCCCTTTTTTTTCTCATGATTGCTATGGCTATTCTTGGTCTTTTCTGTTTCCATACAAATTGTAAAATTTATTGTTCTAGTACTGTGAAAAATGCCATTGGTAATTTGATAGGAATTGAATTGAATCTGTAGTATAGTCATTTTCACAATATTGATTCTTCCAATCCAAGAAAATGGTATATTTCTCCATCTGTTTGTATCATATTTGATTTCTTTCATCAGTGTTTTATAGTTTTCTGAGTACAAGTTTTTTGCCTCCTTAGGTAGCTTTATACCTAGGTACTTTATTCTTTTTGTTGTGATGGTGAATGGGATTGTTTCCTTAATTTCTCTTTCTGATTTTTCATTGTTAGTGTATAGGAATGCAAAGGATTCCTGTGCATTAATTTTGTATCCTGCAACATTACCAAATTCATTGATTAGCTCTAGTAGTTTTCTGGTGGCATGTTTAGGATACTGTATGTATATAGAGTATGTATGTCATCTGCAAACAGTGACAGTTTTATTTCTTCTTTTCCAATTTGTATTCTTTTATTTCTTTTTCTTCTCTGATTGCCATGGCTAGGTCTTCCAAAACTATGTTTAATAAGAGTGGTGAGAGTGGACAACCTTGTCTTGTTGCTGATCTTAGTGGAAATGCTTTCAGTTTTTCACCATTGAGAATGATGTTTGATGTGGGTTTATCATATATGGCTTTTATTATGTTGAGGTAGTTTCCCTCTATGCTCATTTTCTGGAGAGTTTTATGTAAATGGGTGTTGAATTTTGTCAAAAGCTTTTTCTGCATCCATTGAGATGATCATATGATTTTTATTCCTTAATTTGTTAATATGGTGTATCACACTGATTGATTTGTGTATATTAAAGAATCCTTGCACCCCTGGGATAAATTCCACTTGATCATCGTGTATAATCCTTTTAATGTGTTGTTGGATTCTGTTTGCTAGTATTTTGTTGAGGATTTTTGCATCTATGTTCATCAGTGATATTGGTCTGTAAAGTTTTGTGTGATATCTTTGCCTGATTTTGGTATCAGTGTGATGGTGGCTTTGTAGAGTGAATTTGGGAGTGTGCCTCCCTCTGCAACTTTCTGGAAGAGTTTGAGAAGGATAGGTGTTAGCTCTTCTCTAAATGTTTGATAGAATTCACGTGTGAAGCCATCTGGTCCTGGACTTTTGTTGTGGGAAGGTTTTTAATCACCATTTCAATTTCATTACTTGTGATAGGTCTCTTTATATTTTCTAATTCTTCCTGGTTCAGTCTTGGAAAATTGTACCTTTCCACGAATTTGTCTATTTCTTCGTGATTCTTCATTTTATTGACATATAGTTGTTTGTAGTAGTCTCTTGTAATCTTTTGCATTTCTGTGGTATCAGTTGTGATTTCTCCTTTTTCATTTCTAATTTTATTGGTTTGCATCCCCTCCCTTTTTTTCTTGATGAGTCTCGCTAAGGGCTTATCAATTTTGTTTATCTTCTCAAAGAACCAACTGTTAGTTTTATTGATCTTTTCTGTTGTTTTCTTCATTTCTATTTCATTTATTTCTGCTCTGATCTTTATTATTTATTTCCTTCTACTGACTTTGTGTTTTCTTTATTCTTCTTTCTTTTGTTGCTTTAGGTGTAAAGTTAGATTGTTTATTTGAGATCTTTCATGTTTCCTGAGGTGAGATTGAATTGCTAGAAACTTCCCTCTTAGAAATGCTTTTGCTGTGTCCCATATGTTTTGCTTTGTCCTATTTTCATTGTCATTTTTTTCTGTGTATTTTTTATTTCTTCTTTGCTTTCTTCAGTGATCTCTTTGTTATTTAGTAGCACACTGTTTAGCCTCCATGTACTTGTGTTTTTTACAGCCTTTTTTTTTTCCTGTAATTGATTTCCAGTCTTACAGCATTGTGGTCAGAAAAGATACTTGTTATGATTTCAATTTTCTTAAATTTACCAAGACTTTACTTGTGACCCAAGATGTGATCTACCCTAGAGAATGTTCCATGTGCACTTGATAAGAAAGTAATCTGCTGATTTTGGATGGAATGTCCTATAAATATCAATTAAATCTATTGGGTTTGTTGGGTCATTTAAAGCTTGTTTTTCCTTTTAAATTTTCTGTCTGGATGATCTGTCTATTGGTGTGAGTTTGGTGTTAAAGTCCCCCACTATTAGTGTGCTGCTGTCAATTTCCTCTTTTATAGCTGTTAGCATTTGCCTTATGTTTTGTGGTGTTCCTATGTTGGGTGCATATATGTTTATAATTTGTATATCTTCTTCTTGGATTGATCACTTTATCAGTATGTAGTGTCCTTCCTTATCTCTTGTACCATTTTTTTTAAAGTCTATTTTATCTGATATGAGTATTGCTACTCCAGCTTTCTTCTGATTTCCATTTTCATGGAATATCTTTTTCAATCCCTTCACTTTCAGTCTGTATGTGTCCCTAGGTCTAAAGTGGGTGTCTTGTAGACAAGATATATATGGGTCTTGTTTTTGTATCCATTCAGCCAGCTATGTCTTTTGTTTGGAGGATTTAATCCATTTACATTCAAGGTTATTATCAATATTTATGTTCGTATTAACATTTCTTAACTGTTTTGGGTTTGACTTTGTGTGTCTTTTTCTTCTCTTGCATTTCCCACCTAGGGAATTTCCTGTAGCATTTGTTGTAAAGCTGGTTTGGTGTTGCTGAATTCTCTTAACTGCTGCTTGTCTGAAAAGCTTTTGATTTCTCTGTTGAGTTTTAATGAGATCTTTGCTGGTTAGAGTAATCTTGGTTCTAGGTTATTCTCTTTCATCATTTTAAATATATCCTGTCACTCCCTTCCTGCCTGCAGAGTTTCTGCTGAAAAATCAGCTGATAACCTTAAGGGGATTGCTTTCTATGTTATTTGTTGGTTTTCCCTTGCTGCTTTCAATATTCTTTCTTTCAATTTAATTTTTATTACTTTGATTAATATGTGTCTTGTTGTGTTTCTGCTAGGATTTATCCTTTTTGGGACTCTTTGCACTTCCTGGACTTGACTGACTATTTCCTTTCCCATGTTAGGGAAGTTTTTGACTATAATCTCTTTAAATATTTTCTCAGATCCTTTCTTTTTTTCTTCTTCTTCTGAGACCCCTATGTTTTAATGTTGGTGCATTTAGTGTTGCCCCAGAGGTCTCTGAAATTGTGTTCAGTTCTTTTCATTCTTTTTTCTTTATTCTGTTCATCAGCAGTTATTTTCACCATTCTGTCTTCCAGCTAACTTATTCATTCTTCTGTCTTCAGTTATTCTGTTTTTGATTCCTTCTAGTGTATTTTTCATTTCAGTTATTGTGTTGTTCATCTCTCTTTGTTTTTCTGTTCTTGTAGATCTTTGTTAAACATTTCTTGTATTTTCTCAATGTGTGCCTTCATTCTATTTATGAATGGATCATCTTTACTATCATTATTCTGAATTCTTTTTAAGGTAGTTTGCCTATTTTCACTTCATTTATTTTGTCTTGTAGGTTTTTACTTTGCTCCTTCATCTGTGACATATATTTTTGTCATCTCATTTTATTTTATTTTTTGATAGGTGAGATTGTATTCCTGTCTTACTGGTTGTTTGGCCTGAGGCTTCCAGCACTAGAGTTTGTAGGCTGTTGAGTACAGCTGGGTCTTGGTGCTGAGATGAGGACCTCTGGGAGACCTCACTCTGATGAATATTCCCTGTGGTCTGAGGTTCTCTGTTAGTCCAGTGGTTCAGACTTGGAGCTCCTACCACAGGAGCTCTGGCCCAGCCCTCAGCCCATTAACCAAATCCTGCAAGCCCCACAGGGCAGCACAAAAAAATAAATAAATAAAAAGAAAGAAAAAAGAAAAAATGTGCAGAACAATAACAAAGAGTAAAAATTAAAATAAGATTAGAAAACTAACAGATATGTTAGAAAGAATAAAATAATAAAAATATAGATGAAACAACAATCGAAAGGTAAAACAGAACCACAACAGTAAAAACGAGGAGGAAAAAAAAAACCAGAAAAGGCCTTGGCTGTGGGGGTGGGGCTTGGGAAGTGGTGGGGTTTAGACAGTGGTCAGGGCCTATGCTTAAGACCCACAGGGCCTGAAAAGGCCCTAGGGTGTGTGGGGTGAAGCTTAGGTTCTACATAGCAAGAGTCTCCCAGGAATGCTTCTGGCCTTGGAGGTTGGAAGACTAGGTCCAAGATCCCAGCTGGCTCACTGGGGCCACTTGGGCTGGGAAAATTCTAAGCACATTGTCCCCTGATCCTCTGATCCTACAGGGACCCTCCCCATTTGCATCTCTTCTTCCCCCACCATGCCCCTAGGAGCCATGAAACCAGAGGGGACTTCTGAAGGCTCGGGACCAGACCCGGAAGCACAACAGGCTTCCTGGGACCAAGTGGGTAGGGGAAACACCCTCTGCATCCCCCTGAGGCTCCGACCCTGGAGGGACCCTTCCCATCTGCCTCTCCTCCTCTTCTCCCTCCTACACCTGGAAGACCAAAGTGGCCTGAAGGGGGACTTGGAGTGTAGAGGACCTGGTGTGGTAGCCTGCAGGCTTCCAAGGGCCTGATTGGGTAGGGGAAATGCTAGGTATGATCCCCCTGATCCTCTGAGCCTCCGAGGTTCCCTCCAGGTGTGGTAACCCCTTGCCCCTCCCAGTCACCCCTCAAGGGCACTGGTCCTGTCTAGTCTCCACTTCTCCTCCCCCCTCAGTCCTCCCATGTCCTAATTGGTAACTTGGGACCTCGTCCCATCTACTTGGGTGTCTAGGTACCCCACCTGCATCTGGCAGGCACACTGGTTGTGGGGAATTGTGAACTCCATGTCTTCCCATGCTGCCATCTTGACTCACACCTTGATTCATCTTGCCCCCTACCTTCTTTAATCATAAATATATAGAGGTTCAGAATGATTAAAGAGACAACTATTAGTTGGCAGAGACAAGATTAGAACTTAGCAGGACTTTTACCTCCTCATCCAGTAGTCTATACAATATAAGTTTGCCATATATAATTAAAGAAAAACAAAGTATATAAAAGGAGACAAATGTGCTAGTGATTGTACATTTAAATGTTACCTATAATGTGTTGGGAAAAAGATTGAGAATTGTTGGTTTAATTAATGCTGCATTTACTTTGCCTTCCCCATCAGTATGCACACCAGATGGTTTTTTGCCATCGTACTTTTTCATCTTCTATTCCTTTTGCATTACAACTTAGGAACAACTTCCATTTATAGGTTTAGCATAGCTCTCATGCTGGAAATTGAAAGGTACTGAATAATCTTCAAAAGTAGTGAAGGAAGGATTCTATTCAATCAAAAGTTGACACAAATTGTTCTATAATAGGAATTTTTGTCTTACTTTTAGAGGAGGCCATAAAGGCTATATTTATTGGTTACATGTTTTTTTCTCTGTGTCAGCTCCAGATGAGTGCATAGAATATTGAACAGTGATAAAAGTGTTATTATAAAAAGCTGCATTATCTAGTTTTTCAAAAGTGAATAACCTCGACTTACTATTTCTTTTGGAATGGAACGATTGTATCTAGCATACCCATCTTTAATTATACATCTCAATTAGATTGTTATAAAAAATAAAAATACCAGCAAACAAGTGGAAATTGTATTTATATAATTTAACTGTGAGAAATGTAATCATTTGGAAAAAATCTTTTGTTCTTAAAGCAATCACAACCTTAATATAATTAAGTTTGTTTTCCTAGAAGGAGTTTTAACAGAGTGATGACTGCAAGATGATAAAGTAGAATATTCTGGACTCTCCTCTCCCCTTGGAGTCACTGATTCAACAGTAACACACAGATCAATTCCCTCTGTGAAAAATTCATATACTTGTTTAGAGGCTCCTGTGCCACTGGTAAGTGTGAAACTACCCACATCAAAACTGGTAGAAAAAGCTGAAACACACTTTTATCATTATCACTATGCCTAGCACAGTGCCATAAGATAAGGAGGGAACCCTGGCAATCATTCTCTACCTGAGGAGTGAAGGCTTGGACTGCACATCTAGCACCCCAACTTTTGGATGCTACCAGAGGCTCTGGCTTCTAACTCACCTTTCTCTGAGTTGACAGGGCCAATATACACTAGTCCCCTGGGGGCTACATACAAGAGAGCTCCCATACAAGAGAATGTTTTCTCAGCAGAAGTCTTGCATGCTAGAAGGGAGTGGGATGATATATTCAAAGTAATAAAAGGGAAAAAAATGAACAGCCAATCAAGAATACTCTACCTGGCAAAACTGCCTTTAAAAAATGAAGGAAAGATAAAGACTCTCCCAAACAAATGAAAGTTGATGGAGTTCATCACCCCTAGTCCTGCATTACAAGAAATACAAAGGAAATTTTCAACTTGAAATGAAAGGATGCTAAACAGCAATACAATAACATAAGAAAGTATAAAACTTATTGTTAAAAGTAAATATATAGAAAAATACAAAATATTGTATTATTGTAATAGGGTGGATAAATCACTTTTAACTCTCATGTAAAAGTTAAAAGAGAAAATTATTAAAATATATTAATAAGTATAAACAGGAAGTACAAACAGGTGTAAACTGTGACGCAAATAACATATAATGCCAAGGGAGACAGGTTAAGTGTAAAGTTTTCATATGCAACTGAAGTTAACTTGTAACCAGCTTAAGATAGATTGTTATAACTGTAAGATATTTATGTAATCCCATAGTAACCACCAAGATAATATGCATATAAGTTACAAAAATGAAAAAGAGAAGTGGAAAAATAAAGCATATTAATACAAACTGAAAATAGAAAAAGAGCAACAAAAGAACAGCAAAACAAAGAGAAAACAATTAACAAAATAGCAACAGTAAACCATTCCCTATTAATAATTACTTTAAATGTATATGAATTAACACCCCTACCCCAAGTGAAAGACACAGAACAGCTGAATGGATTAAATAGAAAAAACCTCTACATACTGTCTGTAAGATACTCACCTTAAGCTGAAAGTAAAATGATGGAATAAGATATTCCATGCAAATTGTAACCAGAAGAGAACAGGGATGGCTATACTTACATCAGATAAAATAGACTTTAGGTCCAAAACTCTCACAAGAGACAAAGTAAGACATTTCATAATGACAAAAGGGTCACTCCACCAGGAAGATATAACAATTATACATATATATATATACACACACACATATATCCTCAACATTAGAACACCTAAATATATAAAGCAAACACTAACAGAACTGAAAAAAGAAAAAGACATTAATAAAATAACAATAGGAGACTTTAATGCCCCACTTTCTATAATGGATAGATCAATCAGAGAGAAAATCAACAAAGAAACAGTGGAATTGAATAACACCAGAGACCAAATGGGCCTAACTGATTGATATAAACAGAAATTAAACCCAACAAATAGAATATACATTCTTCTCAAGTGCAGATAGAACATTCTCCAGGGTAAATCATATGTTAAGTCATAATGCAAGTCCTAGCAAATTTAAGAAGATTGATATCTTACCAAATACCTTTTTCTTCTATAATGGTATAGAATTAGAAATCAATAAAAGGAGGAAAACTAGAAAATTTATAAATATGTGGAAACTAAATAATGCATTCCTGAATAACAATGGGTCACAAAATAAATCAAAAGAGAAATTAGAAAATATCTCAAGAAAAACAAAATTGAAAACACAACATACTGAAACTTATGGAATGAAGTAAATGCACTACTAAGAGTGAAGTTTATAGCAATAAACATCTACTACATTACCAAAGAAAAAAGATCTCAAATTATCAACCTCACTTTGTATCTCAAGGAAACTGAAAAAGAAGAAAACACTAAACCTAAATGGATCAGAAATAATAAAATAATAAAGATTGTAGCAGAAATAATGAAATTAAAAAATAGAAAACAATGGAAATAATAAAGCTAAGAACTGTTTTTTTGAAAATATAATAAAATTGAGAGAATTTTTACTAGACTAAGGAAAAAGGACAGAAAACTCAAATAAATAAAATCATAAATTAAAAAGAAGACATTGCAATTGATGCCACAGAAATAAAAATGATCCTAACAGATTGTAAACAGTTAAAAGGTAAAAAAAATGAATAGCCTAGAAGAAATGGATAAAGTTCTAGAAACATGAACCTACCAAGACTGAACCATGAAGAAACAGAAAGTCTGAACAAAACTATATTTAGTAAGGACATTGAATCTGTAATCAAAAAACTCCCAATAAAGAAAAGCCAAGGAAGAGATGGTTTTTCTGGGGAATTCTATGAAACATTCAGAGAAGACGATTCCAATCCTTCTCAAACTCTTCCAAAAATACTGTATTCATTAGAGAAGGGGTGTTAAGGAAAGCTCATCTGAATATACAAAACACTATATTCAGATACCCATATAATCTCAAACCATCAGGATTTGATATACCATTCTGAGGGGATTTTACAAATAATCATTAAGACTGTTGAGGGATATGAAAATATTCCTGCGAAATCTTGTACCTAAAATGTCAAGTGGTTTTCAGGTGGAATATTTAGGGGAAGAGCCTTTATTTTATTTGTAGATAATGAATGTCAGAAGTAAAAGGTTATGGAAGCAGTGCCAAAATATTTCCAAAAACCCTTACCTTTGGATCAATATTCATTTAGTAGTAGTTTTGTATTGAAAATCAATTAAAATCTTAGGTCCAAAGAGTTTGAAAATATTCACTACTTCATTCTTTTTCTCTTGTTTCTCCATACTCTTCTGTCTCCCTAATTTTTTCCCTTTACTTCCTGCTTTACACAATATGATGTGTTTATTGGTGAATGGACATACTAAAAATAAAAGTATCAATTGCTCAAGCTCTTGATGAAATTTATTATTCAAGGGGTAGAGATAATTGATATAATCATTAATGTTTTGTATATTTTCTAGTTACTGGAACAGGTTTCTCACTGGCAAGAGTTTGATTTTATTTTTATTTTCTGAAGTGATGGTTTTTCCTGTATAATATCCCTGGTTTCTGGATTAAACCATAGCATGGCTTGTGGAGCATTAAAGAACAACAAGTGTCTCCTGCTCAACATTTATATATTTTAATTATTTTATTTTTTGTAGCAAAATAATCCTTGGTTATGGAATATTTTTAAATGATATAAGTTGTTTTCTCTCTGATTTAATAGTATAGCTGAATGTTAATCATAAATTGTACAAGTATAAGGGTGATGGATTTAACCAGTAATCTGTGATTTTGTTTTTTTGGGTTGTATTTGTGTCCAATTGAAACCTTGAACAAATGATAAAACCTGCTTGCAGTATTTTAACAGCTTAAGAGTGTTCAAATAAATACATTACAAAGATTTATTTATTTATTTATTATTTGTTCTGGAGGTGAGATGACCATTAACAGCAGTTTATGATCTTAGCCCCAAATCAATTGCTTTCAACAAGATGATGACTTTTTGAGAACTTCAAAGACAAACAATGTTTAAAAATCTTTTCAAAAATTCAATCTGGGGCTTCCCTGGTGGCGCAGCAGTTGAGAGTCCACCTGCCAATGCAGGGGACACGGGTTCGTGCCCTGGTCCGGGAAGATCTCACATGCTGCAGAGCGGCTGGACCCATGAGCCATGGCCACTGAGCCTGCACATCCGGAGCCTGTGCTCCACAATGGGAGAGGCCACAACAGTGTGAGGCCCGCATACCACAAAAAAAAAAGAAAAAAAAAAATTCAATCTGAATCAAATGAGAGGATGTGTTTCAGTTCTATATGTGAGAGAATAGGAAATCTTTCATTAAAACATAAATTAATTCTATGTTTCCTTATCAAATAAACGTAAATTCGTTGGATGCAAAATGAGAGCTACGAAAGTCAGCAGAACTAAATGAAGCCTTGTAGATCTTAAGAAATTTAATGTTAAAAATAAAATAACAAGTCCCCTTTAACAGTAAGCCTAACAGTTCTATCTGCATTTCAGTTTTCATTCTTTGCTTGGAGATTACCTCTTTTAGAAATAATTATTTTCATATTTACTTCTGCTTGTAAGAAGGAAACAATATTAAATGTTAAAGTAGCTTACAGTATAGCTAATTAACCCAAATTTTCAAAACACAATTTATACATATAGACTACCTAATTTCTCTTATCCTATAACTAAGTGGACCTCAAAATTATAATTATTATATTTTCTAGAAGCTTTTTTTTCTTTACAACTCTTCCATTTTTATTATTATGTATTTTCCTAGGAATATAAAATTTTATGTGAACTAGAAATTATAATTAGGGAAAAGGAGATCATTTATTCAGCTGTTCTCAGACGTTTTGGTATCATGACCCCCTTAAAAATTGATGACTCCACAAAACTTTGTTTATGTGGGTTATATTTATCAATCCTTATCATATTAAAAATTAAAAGAGAAATTAAAAAAAATATATTTATTTAAAAATAACTGTAACCACCTATTAAATATTACATAAACAACATATTTTTATTAAAAGTATATGTATATTTCCAAAACAAAAACTAATGAGAAGAGTTGCATACTTTAGTATGCAGCATAAGTTCTTTACCTATATTTCCATTTCATTGTGTAGAATAATAAAAAAGACATATACTATGGTCAAGATTTAATAAAATTAATATTTTTATTGTTTTATCAAGAACAACCTTAAGTAATGAAATCAATCTTTTTTTTATCTGCAGCAAATGTATAATGTTGAGGAATACATGAACTACTAGAACAGCTTTGCATCTCTAGCTTGATTCATATTAAGGTACCAGAAGTTTTACCCACCACTGCTTTTTCACCATTAATGTAAATATTAATATATCAAAAAAGCAAATAAAGTCCTAAAATTATTATTAAAAATAATTAGACTTCCTGAATCTTGTGAAAATGTCTCAAAGTTCCATGCACTTTGAAGAAATTCCTGTATATGTTAACCTTACTATCAGTGGCATCTGTCATAGGTTTCTAAACAATAATTTTATCAAAAGGAAAAGCATTATTAACTGAAGTATACTCTAGCTCAAAATAGACTTTTCATACGATATGTTGAATATGTACATATATACTCATTCTATATTACTTGTTTAGGGAAAAGAGCTACACTATCACAAAATATCACAAAAACATGCAGATAAAAAGCACTGGAGCTTCATCTCAAACACTTTTAGGATGATAGGGCAATCGATTTTGCTAATGATGAACCTGATACTCTATAAATTTGAAAGCATCAAATTGAAATTGTCTTTCCAACCATCAAAGAAAATTTCATCACTAACATATTTCATTTCTTCTAGGTCTAATATATGGAAGCTTTTACAGTGTGTAAGATATGCAATTAGCCTACCTTTCCCAGCTACTCTTTCAGAGCATTTGTGGTACCAATTGTGCTGGCATTTGTTCTCTGGGAAGCAGCACAGTTACAAAGTTAGGAGTGCTCTATAACTTTAAAATATGGGGAAAAGAGTGAGGGAGTTCATGAGTATTTCTTAAGAGTACTAAAATAACTGATTTCAATATATTATTCCCAATGGGTTGTCAATTTAATTATGTGGATGATTACTCCAAAAACATAACGGGAATCAGAAAGACCACATCTAGTCTCTAATATTTCTGAGGCTTAAAAGAATCCTATTGCACCATGTGAAGATTTTCTTTGTAACTGTCCTCCAATCTTACCAAAAATTAAAAAAAAGTACTCTTATGTTCCATATGCTGTATTGATAAGTATTGGATTCTGTTTCATGATTGTTGGTGCATTTTACAAGGTCTCTTTAAAAGCAACAAAACTGTAGCTAAAAATATACTATGCTTATTGACCTTTTGACATATTATGTTGTATAAGTCTCTTGTGTAACAAAACTGATTTTTCTTTCAGAAATTGGAGGCCACAGCTTTCAATTTGAGAAAGAGCAAAAATAACCACACCAACTAATGTCAGAATGAGTTCACAGAAACAAAATGTTTAGCAATTAATTTCTTCCCTGCTCTTTCTAAAATATTACTGTCCAGTTTCCAAAACTGCTACCTGTGTTGATGTTCTTGGTTTGTTATGCCAACTATAGACACCTAGTCTCCAAGTTACATAGAAGTACATCTGCAGTAAAGGGTTTATGATTATATATGTTTACAGGTCTGCAACATTAAAAAATAATTATAAGGCTATATCAGCAAAGAGCACACATCATATATAGAACTCACTCTTTGGAATTAAAAGCTTGAAAATTACTTCCCCAAGCTGAGGCAGGGAAGAAATTAGCTCCTGGATCATCAGGAATTGTATCACTGCCCTCTAGTGTGCTCAATACTATGCAGTGGACAAGTTCGTAGGTATCCTGTCATCTCTGTAAAATATTTGGGGCATAAATCTCCAAAGAGTGATAAGAATGAGATAAGAGGTTTGATATATAATTGAAAAACTCAAACTCAGGAAGGGAGACCTCATTTATAACTACCTTGAAAAGAGAAGTGCTTTCAGCATGAAATTTTCCATTTTAGAAAATGCCTTACTCAAAAAATTCCCTAGAGTTGACTTTAAAAAGCAAGAAAATTCAATAGTAAGCTAAAGGAAGGTAATAGATCTTCTTATACTATTTTGAGGTAATTTTTGTGTTGTCAAAAGTAGCATATCCAATTCATTTTGTTAATTTATAAAACTTTGTGTGAAGTTACTAAATTTTAACATAAATTTTAATGGAATGAAATCTACATATTAAAAAATCTATGTCCATACTAGATTATTTATCGATGATAAATTATTAGGTTAATAATAAAAAGATACACTACATTTTATAGATACTGTTTTAAGGACTATAATGATAAGGCCATGTTTAGACAAATCATATGCCTTATGACAATACAGAAGACATTTTCCCCATATGGATCTTTAAAGCAACAAGAACAAAACCTTTTTGCTGAGTTTCAGAGAAAGAACCAAAGTGAAAGTGTCTATCAAACCTATTTTTCCTTTTCTCACCTAGACCCACCAAAGTAATAGTTTAATAAGTAGTCATCAATACAAAGCATAGCCCAAACAAAGGATGGCAGTGGTACTCATTACTTCAAGGGTTGTTATGAGAGCGAGCCATAGGGGAATGGGTAGTAAGATTGTAATTTTCTTTATAAATAAAACCATTGAGATCTAATTTTTCCTTATGTAAATGCCAATAAGATGATTATTTTTAAGACATCAAACTCAGATAGACAGCAGAAGATGGCGGAAGAGTAAGACGTGGAGATCACCTTCCTCTCCACAGATACATCAGAAATACATCTACATATGGAATAACTCCTGCAGAACACCCACTGAACGCTGGCAGAAGATGTCAGACCTCCCAAAAGACAAGGAACTCCCCATGGACCTGGGTAAGGCAAAAGAAAAAACACAGACAAAAGAATAGGGACGGGACCCGGAACAGTGGGAGGGAGCTGTGAAGGAAGAAAGATTTCCACACACTAGGAAGCCCCTTCACGGGAGGAGACTGCGGGTGGTGGAGGGAGGAAGCTTCAGAGCTATGGAGGAGAGTGCAGCAGCAGGGGTGCGGAGGGTAAAGACGAGAGATTCCCACACAGAGGATCGGTGCCGACCAGCACTCACCAGCCCGAGAGGGACTACTCACCCACCAGGACGGGTGGGGACTGGGAGCTGAGGCTCAGTCTTTGGTCTGATGCAGGGAGAGGACTGGGGTTGGCGGCATGAACACAGCCTGCAGGGGGTTAGTGCACCACGGCTAGCCCGGAGGGAGTCCGGAAAAAGTCTGCAGCTGCCGAAGAGACAAGACACTTTTTCTTGCTTCTTTGTTTCCTGGTGAGCGAGGAGAGGGGATTAATAGCGCTGTTTAAAGGAGCTCTAGAGATTGGCACAAGCCACAGCTATCAGTGCAGACACCAGAGATGGGTATGAGATGCTAAGGTTGCTACTGCAGCCACCAAGAAACCTGTGTGTGAGCACAGGCCACTATCCACACCTCCCCTCCTGGGAGCCTGTGCAGCACACCACTGCCAGTGTCCCGTGATGCAGGGACAACTTCCCAGGGAGAATGGATGGCACACTGCAGGCTGGTACAATGTCATGCCGGCCTCTGCAACCACAGGCTCACCCCGCATCCATACACCTCCCTCCCCACAGGCCTCAGTGAGCCAGAGCCCCTGAATCAGTGGCTCCTTTAACCAGTACTGTTTGAGCAAAGAACAGGCACCTCAGGCGAACAACATGAAGAGGCAGGGCCAAATCCAAAGCTGAACCTGGGGAGCTGTGGGAACAAAGAAGAGAAAGGGAAATTTCTCCCAGCAGCCTCAGGAGCAGCAAATTAAATCTCCACAATCCACTTGATGTACCCTGCATCTGTGGAATATATAAAAAGACAACAAATCATCCCAAATTGAGGAGGTGGACTTTGAGCGCAAGATATATTATTTTGTCCCCTTTTCCACTTTTTGTGAGTGTGAATGTGTATGTTTCTGTGTGAGATTTTGTCTCTATAGCTTTGATTTCACCATTTGTCCTAGGGTTTTTTCTGTCCGTTTTTGTTCTTTCTTTTTAAATTTTTTTCCTTAATAATTATTTTTTTATTTTTTAATTTAATAACTTTATTTTATTTTATCTTACTTTATTTTATTTTATACTCTTTCTTTCTATTTTTTCTCCCTTTTATTCTCAGCCATGTAGAGGACAGTCACTTGGTGCTCCATACAGGCATCAGGGCTGGGCCTCTGAGGTGAGAGACAAAACCTCAGAACACTGGTCCACAAGAGACCTCTCACCTCCATGTAAAATCAAATGGCAAAAATCTCCCAGAAAACTCCATCTCAAAACCAAGACCCAACTTCACTCAACAACCACCAAGCTACAGTGCTGGACACCCTATGCCAAACAACAAGCAAGCCAGGAATACAACCCCACCCATTAGCAGAGAGGCTGCCTAAAATCATAATTAGGACACAGACACACCAAAACACACCACCAGACGTGGACCTGCCCACCAGAAAGACAAGATCCAGCCTCATCCACCAGAACACAGACATTAGTCCCCTCCAAAAGGAAACCTACACAACCCAATGAACAAAACTTAAGCCCTGGGGACAGACGTCAAAAACAACGGGAACTACGAACCTGCTGCCTGTGAGAACAAGACCCCAAACACAGTAAGATAAGCAAAATGAGAAGACAGAAAAATACACAGAAGATGAAAGAGCAAGGTAAGAAACCACCAGACCTAATAAATGAAGAGGAAATAGGCAGTCTACCAGAAAAATAATTCAGAATAATGAAGTAAAGATGATCCAAAATCTTGGAAACAGAATAGAGAAAAATGCAAGAAACATTTAACAAGGACATAGAAGAACTAAAGAGGAAACAAACAATGATGAACAACAAAATAAATGAAATTAAAAATACTCCAGAAGGGATCAATAGAAGAAAAACTGAGGCAGAAGAACAGATAAGTGACCTGGAAGATAAAGTATCAGAAATAATTACTACAGAGCAGAATAAAGAAAAAAGAATGAAAAGAACTGAGGACAGTATCAGAGACCTCTGGGACAACATTAAATGCACCAACATTTGAATCATAGGGCTCCCAGAAGAAGAAGAGAAAAAGAAAGGGATTGAAAATTATTTGAAGAGATTATAGTTGAAAACTTCCCTAATATGGGAAAGGAAATAGTTAATCAAGTCCAGGAAGCACAGAGTCCCATACAGAATAAATCCAAGAAGAAATACGCCAAGACACATATTAATCAAACTATCAAAAACTAAGTACAAAGAAAACATTAAAGCAAGCAAGGGAAAAGCAACAAATAACACACAAGAAAATCCCCATAAGATTAACAGCTGACCTATCAGCAGAAACTCTGCAAGTCAGAAGGGATTGGCAGGACATATTTAAAGTGATGAAGGAGAAAAACCTTCAACCAAGATTACTCTACCCAGCAAGGATCTCATTCAGACTTGATGGAGAAATTAAAAGCTTTACAGACAAGCAAAACCTGAGAGAGTTCAGCACCAACAACCAGCTTTACAACAAATGCTAAAGAATGTTCTCCAGGCAAAAAAAAAACAAGAGAAGGAAAAGACCTACAATAACAAACCCAAAACTAATAAGAAAATGGGAATAGGAACATGCATATTTAAGGTAATATTAATTACATTAAATGTAATTGGATTAAATGCTCCCAGCAAAAGACACAGACAGGCTCAATGGATACAAAAACAAGACCCGTATATATGTTGTCCACAAGACACCCACTTTAGACCTAGGGACACATACAGACTGAAGGTGAGGAGATAGAAAAATATATTCCATGCAAATGGAAATCAAAGGAAAGCTGGAAAAGCAATTCTCATATCAGACAAATAGACTTTAAAATAAAGACTCTTACAAGAGACAAAGAAGGGCACTACCTAATGATCAAAGGATCATTCCAAGAAGAAGATATAAAAATTGTAAATATTTATGCACCCTACATCAGAGCACCTCAATACATAAGGCAAATACTAACAGCCATAAAAGGGGAAATCAGCAGTAACACAGTAATAGTAGGGGACTTTAACACACCATTTTTACCACTGGACAGATCATCCAAAATGAAAATAAATAAGGAAACACAAGCTTTAAATGATACATTAAACAAGATGGACTTAACTGATATTTATAGGACATTCGATCCAAAAACAACAGAATACACATTTTTTTCTCAAGTGCTCATGGAACATTCTACAGGATAGATCATATCTTGGGGAACAAATCTAGCCTTGGTATATTTAAGAAAATTGAAATTCTCTGAGGTAGCTTTTCCGACCACAAAGCTATGAGACTAGATATCAATTACAGGAAAAGATCTGTAAGAAAACAAAACACATGGAGGCTAAACAATACAGTACTTAATAACGAAGTGATCACTGAATAAATAAAAGAGGAAATCAAAAAATACATATAAACAAATGACAATGGAGACACGACGACACAAAAGCTATGGGATGCAGCAAATGCAGTTCTAAGAAGGAAGTTTGTAGCAATATAATCCTATCTTAATAAACAGGAAACATCTTGAATAAACAACCTAAACTTGCACCTAAAGCAATTAGAGAAAGAACAAGAAAAAAACCCAAAGTTAGCAGAAGGAAATAAATCATAAAAATCAGATCAGAAATAAATGAAAAAGAAATGAAGGAAACGATAGCAAAGATCAATAAAACTAAAAGCTGTTCCTTTGAGAAGATAAACAAAATTGATAAACCATTAGCCATACTCATCAAGAAAAAAGAGAGAAGACTCAAATCAATAGAATTAGAAATGAAAAAGGAGAAGTAACAACTGACATTGCAGAAATAAAAAAGATCATGAGAGATTACTACAAGCAGCTCTATGCCAATAAAATGGACAATCTGGAAGAAATGGACAATTCTAAGAAATGCACAACCTGCCAAGACTGAATCAGGAAGAAATAGAAAATATGAATAGACCAATCACAAGCACTGAAATTGAAACTGTGATTAAAAATCTTCCAACAAACAAAAGCCCAGGACCAGATGGCTTCACAGGCGAATTCTATCAAACATTTAGAGAAGAGCTAACACCTATCTTTCTCAAACTCTTCCAAAATATAGCAGAGGGAGGAACACTCCCCAACTCATTCTATGAGGCCACCATCACCCTGATACCAAAACCAGAAAAAGATGGCACAATGAAAGAAAACTATAGGTGAATATCACTGATGAACATAGATGCAAAAATCCTCAACAAAATACTAGCAAACAGAATCCAACCGCACATAAAATGGATCATACAGCATGATCAAGTGGGATTTATTCCTGGAATGCAAGGATTCTTCAATATACACAAATCAATCAATGTGATACACTATGTTAAAAAATTGAAGGAGAAAAACGATACGATCACCTCAACTGATGCAAAGAAAGCTTTTGGCAAAATTCAACACCCATTTATGAAAAAAACCCTGCAGAGTGTAGGCATAGAGGAAAATTTCTTCAACATAATAGAGGCCATATATGACAAACCCACAGCCAACATCGTCCTCAATGGTGAAAAACTGAAAGCACTTCCACTGAGATCAGGAACAAGACAAGGTTGCCCACTCTCTCCACTTTTATTCAACACAGCTTTCGGAGTTTTAGCCACAGCAATCAGAGAAGAAAAGGAAATAAAAGGAATCCAAATCAGAAAAGAACTAAAGCTGTCACTGTTTGCAGATGACATGATAATATACATAGAGAATCCTAAAAATGCTACCAGAAAACCACTAGAGCTAATCAATGAATTTGGTAAAGTAGCAGGATACAAAATTAATGCACAGAAATCTCTGGCACTTTTATACACTAATGATGAAAAATCTGAAAGTGAAATTAAGAAAACACTACCATTTACCATTGCAACAAAAAGAATAAAGTATATACGAATAAACCTACCAAAGGGCACAAAAGACCTGTATGCAGGAAGATGACGGAAGTGTAAGAAACGGAGATCACCTTCCTCCCCACAGATACACCAGAAATACATCTACACGTGGAACAACTCCTACAGAACACCTACTGAAGGCTGGCAGAAGACCTGAGACCTCCCAAAATGCAAGAAACTCCCCACGTACCTGGGTAGGGCAAAAGAAAAAACAGAGACAAAATAATAGGGACGGCACCTGCACCAGTGGGAGGGAGCTGTGAAGGAGGAAAAGTTTCCACACACTAGGAAGCCCCTTCGCGGGCGGAGACTGCGGGAGGCGGAGGGGGGAGATTCGGAGCCACGGAGGAGTGCACAGCAACGGGTGCGGAGGGCAAAACGGGGAGATTCCCGCACAGAGGATCGGTGCTGACCGGCATTCACCAGCCCGAGAGGCTTGTCTGCTCACCCACCGGGGCGGGCCGGGCTGCGAGCTGAGGCTCGGTTTTCGGTTTCGGACGGAGCGCAGGGAGAGGACTGGGGTTGGCGGCTTGAACATAGCCTGAAGGGGTTAGTGCACCACGGCTAGCCGGGAGGGAGTCCGGGGAAAAGTCTGCACCTGCCGAAGAGGCAAGACACTTTTTATTCCCTCTTTGATTCCTGGTGCGCGAGGAGAGGGTATTAAGAGTGCTGCTTAAAGGAACTCCAGAGACGGGCGCAAGCCGCGGCTCAAAGCGTGGACCCCAGAGACGGGCATGAGCTGCGGCTAAAAGCACGGACCCCAGAGACGGGCGGGAGATGCTAAGGCTGCTGCTGTGGCCAACAAGGGGCCTGTGTGCGAGCACAGGTCACTCTCCACACCCCTCTTCCACGGAGCCTGTGCAGACTGCCACTGCCAGGTTCCCGGGATCCAGGGACAACTTCCCCGGGAGAACGCACGGCGGGCCTCAGGCTGGTGCAACATCACGCCGGCCTCTGCCGCCCCAGGCCTGCTCCGCACGCAGTGCCCCTCCCTCCCCCCCCCGGCCTGAGTGTGCCAGAGCCCCCAAATCAGTAGCTCCTTTAACCCCGTCCTGTCTGAGCAAAAAACAGACGCCCTCCAGCGACCTACACGCAGAGGCAGGGCCAAATCCAAAGCTGAGCCCCTGTGAGCTGTGAGAACAAAGAAGAGAAAGGGAAATCTCTCCCAACAGCCTCAGAAGCAGCGGATTAAAGCTCCACAATCAACTTGATGTACCCTGCATCTGTGGAATACATGAATAGACAAGGAATGATCCCAAATTGAGGAGGTGGACTTTAGGAGCAAGATCTATGATTCTTTTCCCTTTTCCTCTTTTTGTGAATGTGTATGTGTATGCTTTTGTGTGAGATCTTGTCTGTATAGCCTTGCTTCCACCATTTGTCCTAGGGTTCTATCCGTCCATTGTTTTTTTTAATTTTTTTCTTAATAATTAATTTTAATAACTTTGTTATACTTTACCTTCATTCTTTCTTTCTTCCTTCCTTTCTTTCTTTCTTCCTTTCTTTCTTTCTTTCTTTCTTTCTTTCTTTCTTTCTTTCTTTCTTTCTTTCTTTCTTTCTTTCCTTCCTTCCTTCCTTCCTTCCTTCCTTCCCTTCTTTAGACAACGAATCATCCCAAATTGAGGAGGTGGTCTCTGACAGCAAGATTTATGATTTTTCCCCCTTTACCTCTTTTTGTGAGGGTGTATGTGTATGCTTCTGTGTAAGATTTTGTCTGTATAGCTGTGCTTCCAGCATTTGTCCTAAGGTTCTATCCGTCCCTTTTTTTTTTTCTAAATAAATACTTTTCAATTCAATAACTTTATTATACTTTATTTTATTTTTACTGTATCTTCTTTCTTTCTGTCTCTTTTCCTTCTTTCTCTCCTTCCTTCCTTCCTCCCTCCCTCCCTCCCTCCTTTCTTTCCTTCTTGCCTTCTTTCCTTCTTTGCTTCTTTCTTTCTTTCTTCCTTCCTTCCTTCCTTCCCTCCTTTCCTTCTTTATTTCCTCATACTTCGACTAATTCTCTCTACTTTTTCTCCCTTTTAGCCTGAGCCGTGTGCATGAAAGGCTCTTGGAGTTCCAGCCAGGAGTCAGGGCTCTGCCTCTGAGGTAGGAGAGCCAACTTCTGGACACTGGTCAACAAGAGACCACCCAGCTCCACATAATACCAAATGGTGAAAATCTCCCAGAGACCTCCATCTTAACACCAGCACCCAGCTTCACTCAACGACCAGCAAGCCACATTGCTGGACAACCTATGCCAAACAACTAGCAAAACAGGAACTCAACCCCACCCATTAGCAAAGAGGCTGCTTAAAATCATAATAAGGCCACAGACACCCCAAAAACACACCACCAGACATGAACCTGCCCACTAGAGAGATAAGATCCAGCCTCTTCCACCACAACACAGGCACTAGTCCCCTCCACCAGGAAGCCTACACAACCCACTGAACCAACCTTAGCCACTGCAGACAGACATCAAAAACAGCGGGAACTACGAACCTGTAGCCTGCAAAAAGGAGACCCCAAACACAGTAAGATAAGCAAAATGAGAAGACAGAAAAACACACAGAAGATAAAGGAGCAAGATAAAAATGCACCAGACCTAAAAAATGAAGAGGAAATAGGCAGTCTACCTAAAAACAAATTCAGAATAATGATAGAAAGGATGATCCAAAATCTTGGAAATAGAATGGACAAAATGAAAGAAACAGTTAACAAGGACCGAGAAGAAATAAAGATGAAACAAGCAATGATGAACAACACAATAAATGAAATTAAAAGTACTCTAGATGGGATCAATAGCAGAATAACTGAGGCAGAAGAACGGATAAGTGACCTGGAAGATAAAATAGTGGAAATAACTACTGCAGAGCAGAATAAAGAAAAAAGAATGAAAAGAACTGAGGACAGTCTCAGAGACTTCTGGGACAACATTAAATGCACCAACATTCGAATTATAGGGGTTCCAGAAGAAGAAGAGAAAAAGAAAGGGACTGAGAAAATATTTGAAGAGATTATAGATGAAAACTTCCCTAATACGGGAAAGGAAAGAGTTAATCAAGTCCAGGAAGCACAGAGAGTCCCATACAGGATAAATACAAGGAGAAATATGCCAAGACACATATTAATCAAACTGTCAAAAATTAAAGACAAAGAAAGCATATTAAAAGCAGCAAGTGAAAAACAACAAATAATGCACAAAGGAATCCCCATAAGGTTAACAGCTGATCTCTCAGCAGAAACCCTACAAGCCAGAAGGGAGGGGCAGGACATACTGAAAGTGATGAAGGAGAAAAACCTGCAACCAAGACTACTCTACCCAGCAAGGATCTCATTCAGATTTGATGGAGAAATTAAAACCTTTACAGGCAAGTAAAAGCTGAGAGAGTTCAGCACCACCAAACCAGCTTTACAACAAATGCTAAAGGAACTTCTCTAGACAAGAAACACAAGTGAAGGAAAAGACCTATAATAATGAGCCCAAAACAATCTAGAAAATGGGAATAGGAACATATATACCGATAGTTACCTTAAATGTAAATGGACTAAATGCTCCCACCAAAAGACACAGAGTAGCTGAATGGATACAAAAACAAGGCCCTTATATATGCTGTCTACAGGAGACCCACTTCAGACCTAGAGACACATACAGACTGAAAGTAAGGGTATGGAAAAAGATATTCAATGCAAATGGAAACCAAAAGAAAGCTGGAGTAGCAATTCTCATAACAGACATAATAGACTTTAAAATAAGGACTATTAAAAGAGACAAAGAAGGACACTACATAATGATCAAGGGATCGATCCAAGAAGAAGATATAACAATTGTAAATATTTATGCACCCAACATAGGAGCACCTCAATACATAAGACAAATACTAACAGCCATAAAAGGAGAAATCAACAGTAACACATTAATCATAGGGGACTTTAACACCCCACTTTCACGAATGGACAGATCATCCAAAATGAAAATAAATAAGGAAACACAAGCTTTAAATGATACATTAAATAAAATGGACTTAATTGATATTTATAGGATACTCCATCCAAAACCAACAGAATACACATTTTTCTTGAGTGCTCATGGAACATTCTCCAGGATAGACCATATCTTGGGTCAAAAATCAAGCCTTGGTAAATTTAAGAAAATTGAAATTGTATCAAGTATCTTTTCTGACCACAACTCCATGAGACTAGATATCAATTACATGAAAAGATCTGTAAAAAATACAAACACATGGAGGCTAAACAATACACTACTTAATAATGAAGTGATCACTGAAAAAGTCACAGAGGAAATAAAAAATACCTAGAAACAAATGACAGTTGAGACACAACGAAGCAAAACCTATGGGATGCAGAAAAAGCAGTTTTAAGGGGGAAGTTTATAGCAATACAAGCCCACCTTAAGAAGCAGGAAACATCTCGAGTAAACAACCTAACCTTGCAACTCAAGCAATTAGAGAAAGAAGAACCAAAAAAACCCCAAAGCTAGCAGAAGGAAAGAAATCATAAAAATCAGATCAGAAATAAATGAAAAAGAAATGAAGGAAACAATAGCAAAGATCAATAAAACTAAAAGCTGGTTCTTTGAGAAGATAAACAAAATAGATAAACCACTAGCCAGACTCATCAAGAAAAAAAGAGAGAAGACTCAAATCAATAGAATTAGAAATGAAAAAGGAGAGGTAACAACTGAAACTGCAGAAATAAAAGAGATCATGAGAGATTACTACAAGCAACTCTATGCCAATAAAATGGACAATCTGGAAGAAATGGACAATTCTAAGAAATGCACAACCTGCCAAGACTGAATCAGGAAGAAATAGAAAATATGAACAGACCATTCACAAGCACTGAAATTGAAACTGTGATTAAAAATCTTCCAACCAACAAAAGCCCAGGACCAGATGACTTCACAGGCGAATTCTATCAAACATTCAGAGAAGAGCTAACACCTATCCTTCTCAAACTCTTCCAAAGTATAGCAGATGGAGGAACACTCCCAAATTCCTTCTACAAGGCCACCATCACCCTGATACCAAAACCAGACGAGGATGTCTCAAAGAAAGAAAACTACAGGCCAATATCACTAATGAACATAGATGCAAAAATCCTCAACAGAATACTAGCAAACAGAATCCAACAGCACATTAAAAGGATCATACACCATGATCAAGTGGGGTTTATTCCAGGAGTGCAAGGATTCTTCAATATACGTAAATCTATCAATGTGATAAAGCATATTAATAAATTGAAGGAGAAAAACCATATGATCATATCAATAGATGCAGAGAAAGCTTCTGACAAAATTCAAAACCCATTTATGATAAAAACCTTGCAGAAAGTGGGCATAGAGGGAACTTTCCTCAACATAACAAAGGCCATATATGACAAGCCCACAGCAAATATCATCCTCAATGGTGAAAAACTGAAAGCATTTCCACTGAGATCAGGAACAAGACAAGGTTGCCCACTCTTACCACTCTTATTCAACATAGTTTTGGAAGTTTTAGCCATAGCAATCAGAGAAGAAAATGAAATAAAAGGAATCCAAATCGGAAAACAAGAAGTAAAGCTGTTAATGTTTGCAGATGACATGATACTATACATAGAGAATCCTAAAGATGCTACCAGAAAACTACTAGAGCTAATCAATGAATTTGGTAAAGTAGCAGGATACGAAATTAATGCACAGAAATCTCTGGCATTCCTATATACAAATGATGAAAAATCTGAAATTGAAATCAAGAAAACACTCCCATTTACCATTGCAACAAAATGAATAAAATATCTAGGAATAAACCTACCTAAGGAGACAAAAGACCTGTATGCAGAAAATTATGACACAGATGAAAGAAATTAAAGATGATACACATAGATGGAGAGATATACCATGACTTGGATTCGAAGAATCAACATTGTGAAAATGACTCTACTACCCAAAGCAATCTATAGATTCAATGCAATCCCTATCAAACTACCACATGGCATTTTTCACAGAACTAGAACAAAAAATTTCGCAATTTGTATGGAAACACAAAAGACCCCGAATAGCCAAAGCAATCTTGAGAACGAAAAAAGGAGCTGTAGGAATCAGGCTCCCTGACTTCAGACTATACTACAAAGCTACAGTAATCAAGATGGTATGGTACTGGCACAAAAACAGAAAGATAGATCAATGGAACAGGATAGAAAGCCCAGAGATAAACCCACACACATATGGACACCTTATCTTTGATAAAGGTGGCAGGGATGTCCAGTGGAGAAAGGACAGCCTCTTCAATAATTGATGCTGGGAAAACTGGACAGGTATATGTAAAAGTATGAGATTAGATCACTCCCTAACACCCTACACAAAAATAAGCTCAAAATGGATGAAAGACCTAAATGTAAGGACAGAAACTATCAAACTCTTAGAGAAAAACATAGGCAGAACACTCTATGACATAAATCACCGCAAGATCCTTTCTAACCCACCTCCTAGAGTAATGGTAATAAAAACAAAAATAAACAAATGGGACCTAATAAAAGTCAAAGCTTTTGCACAGCAAAGGAAACCATAAACAAGACCAAAAGACAAGCCTCAGAATGGGAGAAAATATTAGCATATGAAGCAACTGACAGAGGATTAATCTCCAAAATTTACAAGCAGCTCATGCAGCTCAATAACAAAAAAACAAACAACCCAATCCAAAAATGGGCAGAAGACCTAAATAGACATTTCTCCAAAGAAGATATACAGATTGCCAACAAACACATGAAATAATGCTCAACATGTTTAATCGTTAGAGAAATGCAAATCAAAACTACAATGAGATATCATCTCACACCAGTCAGAATGGCCATCATCAAAAAATCTACAAACAATAAATGTTGGAGACGGTGTGGAGAAAACGGAACACTCTTGCATTGCTAGTGGGAATGTGAATTGGTTCAGCCACTATGGAGAACAGTATGGAGTTTCCTTAAAAAACTACAAATAGAACTACCATATGACCCAGCAATCCCACTACTGGGCATATATCCTGAGAAAACCAAAATTCAAAAAGACTCATGTACCAAAATATTCATTGCAGCTCTATTTACAATAGCCCAGAGATGGAAACAACCTAAGTGCCCATCATCGGATGCATAGATAAAGAAGATGTTGCACATATATACAATGGAATATTAGCCATAAAAAGAAACGAAATTGAGCTATTTGTAATGAGGTGGATGGACCTAGAGTCTGTCATACAGAGTGAAGTAAGTCAGAAAGAAAAAGACAAATACCATATCCTGACACATACATATGGAATTTAAGAAAAAAAATGTTATGAAGAACCTAGGGGTAAGACAGGAGTAAAGACGCAGACCTATGGGGAACGGACTTGAGGATATGGGGAGGGGGAAGGGTGAGCTGTGACAGGGTGAGAGAGAGTCATGGACATATACACACTAACAAACGTAGTAATGTAGATAGCTAGTGGGAAGCAGCCGCATGGCACAGGAATATTGGCTCGGTGCTTTGTGACAGCCTGGAGGGGTGGGATAGGGAGGGTGGGAGGGAGGGAGAGGCAAGAGGGAAGACCTATGGGGACATATGTATATGTATAACTGATTCACTTTGTTATAAAGCAGAAACTAACACACCATTGTAAAGCAATTATACCCCAATAAAGATGTTAAAAAAAAAAAACCTGTCTCTTTTCCCAAGCATTTCCTGCTTTTTACAGTCCAGATCTCTTGAGGATCTCTTGGAATAAACTATCATTTATCTAAAAAAAAAAAAAGACCTGTATGCAGAAAATTATAAGACAGTGATGAAAGAAATTAAAGATGACACAAATAGATGGAGAGATATACCATATTCTTAGATCAGAAGAATCACATTGTGAAAATGACTCTACTACCCAAAGCAATCTATAGATTCTATGCAATCCATATCAATCTACCACTGGCATTTCTCACAGAACTAGAAGAAAAAATTCACAATTTGTGTGGTAACACAAAAGACCCTGATTAGCCAAAGCAGTCTTGAGAACGGAAAATGGTGCTGGAAGAATCAGGGTCCCTGACTTCAGACTATACTACAAAGCTACAGTAATCAAGACAGTATGGTACTGGCACAAAAACAGAAATATAGATCAATGGAACAGGATAAAAAGCCCAGAGATGAACCCATGCACTTATGGTCACCTTATCTTTGATAAAGGAGGCAAGAATATACAGTGGAGAAAAGACAGCCTGTTCAATACGTGGTCCTGGGAAAACTGGACAGGTACATGTAAAAGTATGAAATTAGAACACTCCCTAATACCATACACGAAAGTATACACAAAATGGATTAAAGACCTAAATGTAAGGCCAGACACTATCAAACTTTTAGAGGAAACATAGGCAGAACACTCTGTGACATAAATCACAGCCAGATCCTTTTTGACCCACCTCCTAGAGAAATGGAAATAAAAACAAAAATAAACAAATGGGACCTAATGAAACTTCAAAACTTTTGCACAGCAAAGGAAACCATAAACAAGGCCAAAAGGCAACCCTTAGAATGGGTGAAAATATTTGCAAATGAAGCAACTGACCAAGGATTAATCTCCAAGGTTTACAAGCAGCTCATGCAGCTCAATAACAAAAAAACAAACAACGCAATCCAAAAATGGGCAGAAGACCTAAATAGACATTTCTCCAAAGAAGACATACAGATTGCTAATAAACACATGAAAGAATGTTCAACATCATTAATCATTAAAGAAATGCAAATCGAAAC
The DNA here is from genome assembly GCF_937001465.1 of Orcinus orca. Lineage (NCBI taxonomy): Eukaryota > Metazoa > Chordata > Mammalia > Artiodactyla > Delphinidae > Orcinus > Orcinus orca. The sequence goes on from NC_064580.1 coordinate 78,134,897, forward strand.
TACAATGACAAAAAAAAAAAGAAAACTACAATGACATATCATCTCACACTGGTCAGAATGGCCATCATCAAAAAATCTAGAAACAACAAATGCTGGAGAGGGTGTGGAGAAAAGGGAACACTCTTGCACTGTTGTTGGCAATGTAAATTGATACAGCCACTATCGATAAGAGTATGGAGGCTCCTTATAAAACTACAAATAGAACTACCATACGACCCAGCAATCCCACTACTGGGCATATGCCCTGAGAAAACCGTAATTCAAAAAGAGTCATGTACCAAAATATTCTTTGCAGCTCTATTTACAATAGCCAGGACATGGAAGCCACCTAAGTGTCCATCAACAGATGAATGGATAAAGAAGTTGTGGCCCATATATACAATGGAATATTACTCCATCATAAAAGTAAATGATATTGAGTTATTTGTAGTGAGTTGGATGGACCTAGAGTCTGTCATACAGAGTGAAGTAAGTCAGAAAGAGAAAAAAAAATACCGTCTGCTAACACATATATATGGAATCTAAGAAAAAATAAATAAAATGGTCATAAAGAACTTATGGTTGTGACAGGAATAAAGACACAGACCTACTAGAGCATGGACTTGGGCATATGAGGAGGGCAAAGGGTAAACTGTGACAAAGTGAGAGTGGCATGGGCATATATACCCTACCAAGCATAAAACAGATAGGTAGTGGGAAGAAACTGCATAGCACAGGGAGATCAGCTCGGTGGTGTTTGACCACCTAGAGGGGTGGTATAGGGAGGATGGGAGTGAGGGAGACGCAAGAGGGAAGCGATATGGGAACATATGTATATGTGTATATATATATATATATATATATATATATATATATATATAACTGATTCACTTTGTTATAAATCAGAAACTAACACACCATTGTAATGATTGGAATAAGTACTTTGATTCCATTTTCTAAAATTTTAATGATGATTCATGGAAAATTTACTCCTTTATATTTAATAACAACCACTTTGAATAAATAATAAGAGTTAAAGTTGTATGAATAACTTAATAAGACTTTGCTATCTCAAAATAAATCTTTCAGTGAACAATAATTATGATGTATAATTTTTGAAACTCTAACTTTTCAAAACAGTTTTGAGAAACTATAATCATCTGTATCAGGACACATATATGTGTATGTCTATCTATCTATATGCATGTATACATATATATGTTGAACACATATGTCCAACCATAACACATATATGTTTACACACATATCTATGTATACATGTATGCATATATATTTAGCATACATATGCACACATCTATATAGTGTGTCTATATATATATGTGTATATATGCTCATATATGCTCATATATTTATATTTTAGGGAATTGGCTTATGCATTTATGGATATTGTCTAAGCTAACTCTGCATGGTGGTCTCTGTGTCCAACGCTGGAACACAAAGTCTCTGGAAGGAAGGATCATAAAATGTCTTGTATTCCACAAGCATGAGCTGAAACCTGAAAACGTACAAGAAAGAATTCTTGGAAATATAGTTCAACCCAACTAAATTGGCACATTATAAAGATATCAGACCATCTGATATTAAAATATCTCTCAGCACCATAAAACACTCCAAAATATCTGTAATAAAAATAAAATTATAATAAAGTACTTTGCATCCCAAGTCTACATGGTTAACATTTTTAGCTAGTAGAGTGTAATATTATAGTATAAACTAGAAAAACATAGCAACACAAGGGTTCAAAGAGAGAATAATGAATGAGCTGTAACATTTCTTGTCAAAGTGTAAGCTGCCTTTTTGGAAAGAAAGAAAGTATAATTGTTATTGCATGTCTGTTAGATGGAGTGTGCCACTTATCGATTTATTGACTCTCAGCTCCAAATTCACTCTTTAATAATCTATTCTCCTGTAATGGGTAGAATTCCTTTAAACATTTAACCTTTACAGTGAATGTCATGTTGAGCTTTCTCAGTAGAGTCTCAGTAGAGCGATGCTCCCAGAAAACAGTTTTTTGGTGGCTTTGTAGTCCCAGCCCAACCTGATAATCTTTCTAAATCTGTCCCCAAACTGGCTCTGCATGCTCCAGGCATCCTGCTCAAACTGGTACCACTCTGAATCTTTCTTCTTGTCTGTCCCCAAAGAGGTTTACCCTCTATGATCCCTCTGAAGCCATAGCCCTTCCAATATAGACATTAAACTCTACAGCTCTCCCTCCTAGCCACATCAAAAACCCCATACCACTGTACTTAGTCTCTGCTGATGCACATATCCAACGACCTGTTGAAGTTTGTTCTCTGGAAGGTTGCTTATAGCTTGCCCAGCAACTACTGACTAGCTCTAGTCTGGACAAATAGCAAACATCTATAACATCCACTGGGCTACAAATACACAATCACAAGTGAGATCTGACCCACAGCCTTGGGGAAAGTATATTAATCCAAGATTGACCTTCTTTGGGTGATCTCCTTAAGTCTTTGTGGTATTCTATAGCATCTTCTTACCTCTTATAACCTTTCACCATAGTTTAATAATTCTGTATATTAAACTACCCCTGTTTAAATAACTGTGTAGTTTCTGTCTCCTAATTGGACACTGATTGATACATAGGAAGCATTTTATTTGAGAAAGTGAGAACTAAATTGGTTACATAACTTTGAAGAAGTGTGAAATACCTTGATAGAAAATGAAGGAAAGAATTGGGAGGTGGGATAAAGATGGCAAAATAAGAAGACGTGGAGCTCGCCTCCTCCCAGGAACACATCAAAGATACATCTATATGTGGAACAATTCACACTGATAATTAACTTGAAACTGGCAGAAGTACTACTATACAAATGAGTCTGAAAGAAAGACATACAGATAATCAAGTAAGAAGGGAATAAAAGCAATCAGGTCGGGACTTCTGCTCCTAAGAGGGGAATCAGAGAAAGAGAGAGATTACATGGGCAGATACCAGCCCTGGGGAGTGAGAGATTGAAACCACAGACTGGGCACCCAAGTCCTGGGGTCCTACATGGGGAGACAATTTCCCTTGGTTAGTTGGAGGACCGCTAGGACCAACAAGGGCTGTGTGAAGTCTAGACTCTGTTCATGAAGAGCAGGAGCATTCTTGCTAGACCCCAAGGCTGGGCAGAGATAGGTCTGTTATAGGAGCTGCCTTATTTCCTGTGACCACCTCATCACACTCTCCAGCCTGAGTAGAAGAAACACTCTGGCCCTGCTGACTCTGCCTTAGCACAGCACTAAACTTAGGGCAACCACAACTGGGGAATAGACTCAGCTGTGGGAGGCAGAAGCAGCCTGTTCCCAGTGTGGAGCCTGCATGGGTTGGAAGTGACCATTGTTGGCACTTACTCAAGCAGCATACCAGAAGCAGCTCAAAACTCTGACATCAGCCACTGTACCACAGCTTGCCCCATGATACATACTGAAAGTCCACATGGGCTTACATTCTTTGCCAGCAATTCCACAACAGGGTGGGAGAAGCACAGGCTGGGGGCAGTGATTGGCTCAGAGGGACAAAGGGGACTTGCACATGAGGCTGTGTCTGAGCAGAGACACAGGCACCTGCACAGAAAGTGCACTGAACATCTGTCTATACATGGGCTCCACTTGATCCAGCACTACCCTCCTCTGGAGCAAGGATCCCAATGCAGGAAGAAAGAAAATCACACACTTAAACTGAACAGAGCCAGCTTGGTCCGACACTCAGGGCTTCTGCTCCAGCAACTTGGTACTGGACCCCACCCATGATGGGGCAACAATGGCCACTGAACACAACTAGAGCCAGCTCTAGTCCCTCCATTTCCACCCCCACCCCTTAACATGGTAATTGCTTCCAGCACACCCCAAGGAAAGATGTGATTGCAAACATGTCAAAGCCAGCTCTCCCACCAAAGGCATTGGGCACACACAGTATATATAGGGACTTTCCCACATAAGAACACCCCTTTAAGACTTCAGTAAGTAACTGATTCACCTACATTCATAGAGGTAGAGAAAGATAAGCAAAATGAAATTGGAGAGGAACAAAAGGGGAAAAAAAAACCTGAGAAAAGAAATCATGAAACAGAAATTAACAATTTACCAGATAAAGAATTCAAAGCATTGGTAATAAAAATGTTAAATTAGGGAAAGGAATTGATGTAAACAGTGAATACTTTACCAAGGAACTAGAAAATATAAAAAAAAGACCAAATCAAAAATTAGAATTCCATAGCTGGGGAAAAAACACACTAGAAGGAATGAATAGCAGACTAAGTGGTACAGAAGAATGCATAAGTGATCTGGAAGATAGAATAATGGAAATTACCCAATCAGAACAGTGAAAAGGAAAACTAAGTTTTTAAAATGATATCAAGTTAAGTGATCTCTGAAATAATATTAAGCATAACAACATTCACATTATAGGGGTCCCAGAAGGAGAAGAGAAAAAGAAGGGTATTGAAAATGTATTTGAGGAAATTATGGCTAAAATCTCCCAAACCTGAAGAAGGAAACAGATTTCCAGCACAGGAAGAACAGAGGATCCCAAACAAGATGAACCCAAACAAACCCACACCAAGGCATATCATAATTAAAATTGGGAAAGTTAAAAATAAAGAGATAGGGGCTTCCCTGGTGGCGCAGTGGTTGGGAGTCCACCTGCTGATGCAGGGGAGGCGGGTTCGTGCCCCGGTCCAGGAGGATCCCGCGTGCCGCGGAGCGGCTGGACCCATGAGCCATGGCTGCTGAGCCTGCGCGTCCGGAGCCTGTGCTCCGCAACGGGAGAGGCCACAACAGTGAGAGGCCTGCATACCACAAAATAAAATAAAATAAAATAAAAATAAAGAGATAATTCTAAAAGCAACAAGAGGTAAACAGTTATATACAAGGGAACATCCATAACGTTATCAGCTGATTTTTCTGCAGAAACTTTGCAGGTCAGAAGGGAGTGACATGACATATTCAAAGAGCTGAAAGGGAAAAAATACTGCAACCTAGGATACTCTACCCAGTAAGATTATCATTTAGAATAGAAGGAGAGATAAAGAATTTCTCAGACAAGCAAAAAACTAAGAGTTCATCAAAACTAAACTTACCCTAAAAGAAAAGGAAACACTTGTACACTGTTGCTGGCAATATAAATTGATGCAGCCACTATGGAAAACAGTATGGGAGCTCCTCACAAAACTAAACATAGAACTACCATATGTTCCAACAATTCCACTTCTGGGTATGTATCCAAAAAAAAAAAAATGAAAACACTAATTTAAAAGGATATATGCATGCCAGAGTTTATAGCAATACTATTTACAATAGCTAAAATATGGAAGCAGCCCAAGTGACCATCAACAGAAGAATGGATAAAGAAGATGCAATACATATATACATATATATATGAATATTACTCAGCCATAAATAAATGAAATTCTGCCATTGGCAGCAACTTTGATGGACTTAGAGAACATTATGCTTAGTGAAATAAGTCAGAAAGAGAAAGACAAATACTGTGTGATTCACTTATATGTGGAATCTAAAGAAGTAATACAAATAAATGCATATAGCAAAACAGAAACAGATCCACATAAGTAGAAAACAAACTCGTGGTTACCAGCAGGGAGAGGGAAGGAAGCAGAGGCAAGTTAGGGCATGGGAGTAAAAGATACAAACCACTATGTATAAAATAAATAAGCAACAAAGATTATATAGTACAAAGAATTATACCCACTATCTTTTAATAACATAATGGAGTATAATCTGTAAAAGTACTGAATGGCTATGCTATACACCTGAAACTAACATATTGTAAATCACCTATATTTCAAAAAATAATTTGTACATCAACATACATATAGTTCTTTAGCCAATTTGGGAGTCACAAATGAAGTAAAGAGCATGATGTCTTGAACTTAAAATGTAATGTGGAAAAAAGACAACAAATTGAAGAATAAGAATAGAAAAACATAGCACTGAAAATTCAGTGATATACATAAAATCAATTACAGAAGTATTCACATGCAAAGAGTTGCTAGGGAGACTAATGGAAAATGGGTTGTTGATGTGGTCCTTTTCAGGGAAGAGTCAATTCCTGTGCAGGATATTTAAATAGGGAAATAATATCGTTCAAGGAAAGGACTTAAGGGTGAATTCTTTGAGATTAGCTGAGTTTTTAGAAATTGAAACATGATTTATCTATTTTTGCATGATTTTCATATAAAATAATCCAACATACCTGTTACTGATAAATATCTTACAAAATTAACATATTAAAACCTGTCAGTCTCAAGAGATCAACCCACTTTCTGTGTCTTAATGCTATGCCAAGAAATAGTGAACTCTAAGATATATAGATGGCAGTACTAAAATTAGTGGACTGATAAAAAGAGTTTAGTCAACTTATCTGCAATTTTTTGAATACTTTCCAAAAAACCTGCCTGAAATTCAAATATTTCACAGTACTTCAAGGGAAGCATTTGCCTAGAAATCTCCCTTTTTTCAGGCCTTTCTTAATATTAGCAGCAGGCCTTTCTGCATTTAGCAGCAAAAGGTACTGCTGAGACTAATCTACGTGTGTATGTGTGTGTGTGTGTGTGTGTGTGTGTGTATATGTGTATGTATGTTTTACATTTTTGAATCTGTAAAGGATAAAAAAAATAGCTTCAAAATCTCACAAAAGGACTTATTCTTGAGAGAAAACATCCAGTTGTGCTTTCTGATGATCCAATAGTAGTATGAAGTATATCACAGCTAGTAATCATCCCAGAAATTTCTAATGTGTATTTCATGTAGAAATTAAATCTATCTCCCTATCAGGGGCATTGTTAATGAACTGTCATAATTTTCTCCTTAACAACAGGGATGCTCCATGGGAATTAATGGAACATAATCATGTAGTTGAACCAATTACACTATTTTTTCTGTGAATGGGTTTTCTTGTTATCTCAGCATGCACAGCATGGAAATGATGCTATTTTTAGCCCCACGCATCTTAGTATATTAAGAGTAATAAATCTAAATTATTTAAGAAAACTATTTTAGGGCTTCCCTGGTGGCACAGTGATTGAGAGTCCGCCTGCAGATGCAGGGAACACGGGTTTGTGCCCCGGTCCAGGAAGATCCCACATGCCATGGAGTGGCTGGGCCCATGAACCATGGCCACTGAGCCTGCACGTCTGGAGCCTGTGCTCCGCAACGGGAGATGTCACAAGAGTGAGAGGTCCGCATACCGCAAAAAAAAAGAAAAAGAAAAAGAAAACTATTTTATATTTAGTTACCAATTTTGGAAAATACATCATGACATCATTTATTAGAAATATTTTATTTTCCAGTGATTTTTGCATGGGTGCTTCATTTTTCATAAATGATGGATAATGAAATGCAAATATGTTTATTTGGGAATTGAGAATCCTGATATGTATTATTACCTTCACTTTAGAGATAACGATAGCAATATTAATAATAATAACCACATTGTTAAGGATAGCTAGCATTACTATTTACTAAGTACATATTATGTATTAAGATACAGATGCAAAAATTACTGATATATAAGTATATATACAAAATGTCAAAATAACTTAGTTTACATTTTCTTATTTTAATGAGAATGTTGTAGATAAAACAATGTGCATATAAAACCTGTAATTTTCAAAAAGAGTTGCATTGTTGATTGTGTAAGGCATAAATATATCATTTTTCTAAGTTGGAAGTCATTTCTGTGATTTTAGGACTTTTATTTAACACTTAATGACTCTGAAGTATATCTATAACAGAAATATTAAATGGCCAATAAAAACATAACTAAGAATACAACAAGATCAGAAATGTTAGGATATTGAGAGACATCAAAATAGAAGTGTGACCTTTTTTAACACTAGATAATCTTGATCAAAAAACAAATAATTTCATTTCCAAAAGTAAACTGTTAAATAAAAAATAATAATGCCAATTATTCCCTCCAAGAGACAATAATGACTTCTCATTGCTTTATAGTCCAAAGAAAATTTTATTTAGTTCCAATAGGCACAGAAGTAGTGGCTATTTGGGAATATATAGAGTACATAGACTAGAATAGAATTTTCTTGATAACTTGAATAAATTAATAACTTCCAAGATACCTAGAGAGTTATTTCTCTGTCTACTAATCTAACCCTAAACCCAACTCTAATCTATATGTTAGAGAAGAGTTTGGTACATCTAGCAATTACACTGTGTGTTGCTTGAGGGAAGAAAAAATAGGAATGTGTCACTTATTTATTTGGCCCATGACTACCACTCCAATATAATTTGTTACTACCCTCCTATTTTTTCATCAGTTTTCAGCCTCATTCTTCTTTCTTCCTTCCTTGAATAAACTAAACATGCATCAAAATGTCATTCTCAAACAGACTAACAGTTAATTTTCATTGAAAACAATTGAGGTCGGAAAACAGTGTGATAATATATTCATAGTAATGAAAGAAAAACTTTGTCAATCAAGAATTCCATATCTAGTAAAACTATCTTTCAAAAATTGAAGTTGAGGGCTTCCCTGGTGGTGCAGTAGTTGAGAGTCTGCCTGCCGATGCAGGGGACATGGGTTTGTGCCCCAGTCTGAGAAGATCCCACATGCCATGGAATGGCTGGGCCCATGAGCCATGGCCACTGAGCCTGCACATCTGGAGCCTGTGCTCTGCAACGGGAGAGGCCACAGCAGTGAGAGGCCCGCGTACCACAAAAAAAAAAAAAAAATTGAAGTTGAAATTAAGATATTTTCAAAGAAAAACAGAGAATTTGTCACTAGTGTGCCTGATCTAAAAATACTAAAATGAGCCCTTCAGTCTGAAATTAAAAAAACACCAGTAGAGTAACTATATAGGTAAATATAAAAGGAAATATAGTATATATATATATATATATATATATATATATATATATATGTTTTTAAATCTTTTTTTCACATATCTACTTAAAAAAATAACTGCATATGGTAATAATTATAGTACTGTGTTGATGCACTTATGATATTTAAAGATGTACAGAGACCAATCAAAATTGTAAATCAACTATACTTCAATAAAAATTAATTTAAAAAACAAAAATATTTAAAGATGTAATTGTATAACAATAATAATACAAGGAATATGTGAGGGAATGGAGGTGTATAGGAGCTACGTTTTTGTATACTACTGAAATTAAGTTGATATTAATCCAAACTTGATTGTGTTAAGATTGTAACTGTAATTGCCAGAACAACCACAAAGAAACTAACTCTGTAAAATATATTGTATTTATTTCCCATTTCTGCTGTAGCAAATTACCAATAACATAATGGATTAAAGCAACACAAATGTATCATTTTACATTAATGGAATGCAGAGGTTATTAATTGGTTATATGAGGCTGAAGTCACATTCTTAACAAGATTGCATTCCTTCTGGAGGCTGTAGGGGAGATCCATTATTTGCCATTTCCAGCTTCTAGAGCCTTCCCAGATTTCTGGGTAATGGCCCTCTTCTATCTTTAAAGCCCCAAATCACATCACTCATCAACTTCTAGACTATAAGAATCATTGTGATTATATTGGGCACATCAAGATAATTTAGGATGACCTTGTCCTCTCGAGATTATAAACTTAATCACACTTGCAAAGCCCCCTTTTCCATACTGCAACATATTCACAGGTTTCAGGACAAGGACATGCACATCTTTCAGGGGGCATTATTCTGCTACATAAGAAACTGAAGGGAAATTAAAATGGTACATGATAAGATATCTATTTAACACAGAAATAGACAATAATTGAATAATAGAGCATTGGGGCAATACAGGTATATATAAAATAAATAGCAAAGTGACAGACATAAATCCTACTTTATCAATAATTACATTAAAAGTAAAGGGAATGAAAACTCAAAACAAAAACCAGAGTTTCAAAAAGTGAATAAAAATAACATGACCAACTCTTTACTGTCTACTAGAGAAATACTTTAGATTCAAAGACAAATATAAGTTGACAGTAAAAGAATGGAAAAAGACACACCATGCAAATGGTAACCAAAAGAGAGCTGAGGTGGTTAAGCTAATATCAGACAAAATAGAATTTAAGACAAAAAATTATTTCTAGACATAAAGAAAGGCATTTTATAATGATAAAAAGTTAATCCATCAAGAATGGGGAGAAGGTCAAAGGGTACAAATTTTCAGTTATATGATGAATAAGTTCATGGTGACTACAGTTAATAGTACTGTATTGTATAATTGAAATTTGCTAAAAGAGTAGATCTTAAGTGTTTTTACCAAACACACTCACAAAATGGTAACTATGTGAAATAACGGATGTGTTAATTAACTTGATTGTGATAATTATTTCACAATATATACGTATATCAAACCATCATGTTTTATGCCTTAAATATATACAATAATTATTTGTCAATTATACTGCAGTAAAGTTGGGAAAAAGGAATATACATGACAATTATTAAAATACACATGTTTATTGCTCAGCAAAGGAAACCATAAACAAAATAAAAAGACAATCTATGGACTGAAAGAAAGTATTTGCATATGATGTGACCTACAAAGGCTTAATTTCCAAAATATACAAACAACTCATACAACTGAATAACAAAAATAAACAACCTCATCAAAAAATGGGCAGAAAACTGAACTAGACATTTCTCCAAAGAAGACATACAGATGGCCAATAGGCACATGAAAACATGCTCAATATTTCTAATTACTAGAGAAGTGCAAATCAAAATCACAATGAGATATTACCTCACACCTGTCAGAATAGCCATCAACAAAAAAGAACACAAAAAACAAATGTTGGCAAGTATGTGGAGAAAAGAGAACCCTTTTACACTGTTGGTAGGAATGTATACTGATGCAGCCACTGTGGAAAACAGTATGGAGGTTTCTCAAAAAAAAACTAAAAGTAGAACTAGCTTATGACCCAGCAATTCCACTCCTGGGTATATATCTGAAAAAAAACAAAACACTAATTTTGTAAAGATATATGCACACCAATGTTCATAGCAGCATTACTTACGATTGCCAAGATATGGAAGAAACCTAAATGTCCATTAAGAGAGGAATGGATAGAGAAGATGTGATACACACACACACACACAAACACACACACACACACACACACACACAAAATGGGTTACTGCTCAGCCATAAAAAAGAATGAAATTTTGCCATTTGCAGCAACATGGATAGACTTGGAGGGCATTATGCTAAGTGAAATGAGTCAGAGAAAGACAAATTTGTGAAAGTAACAAAAAAGAAGTAGACTCGCAGATATAGAAAACAAACTCGTGGTTACTAATGGAGGTCCATATGAGGTGGGGGGAATGGGAGATACAAACTATTGGGTGTAAGATAAGCTCAAGGATGTATTGTACAACACAGGGAGTATAGCCAATATTTTGAAATAAATGGAAAGTAACATTTAAAAATTGTATAGGGCTTTCCTGGTGGTGCAGTGGTAGAGAGTCCGCCTGCCGATGCAGGGGACATGGGTTCATGTCGCGGTCCGGGAAGATCCCACATGCCGCGGAGCAGCTGGGCCCATGAGCCATGGCTGCTGAGCCTGCGTGTCCAGAGACTGTGCTCTGCAACGGGAGAGGCCACAACAGTGAGAGGCCCGTGTAACAACAACAACAAAAATTGTATAAAAAGGTTTAAAATAAATAATTATAAATAAATAATTATTTAAAAATTTAAAATTGAGGTAAGTTGATGTACAATGTTATATAAGTTTCAGGTTTACAACATAGTGAATCACAGTTTTTAAAGAATATACTCCATTTTTTGTGTGATATCACTTATATGTGGAATCTAAAAGAAAAACTAGTGGGTATAAAAATATTTAATAATAAAAGACATATTGAAAAGAAAATAAAATTCCTAATGATGCTTTTGCAGAAATATAAAAATGTATCCTTAAATTTATTCATGGAATCTCAAGGGATCCTAAATAGCCAAATCAATCTTGAAAACTAGGAATAATGTTGGATGTCTCATATATCTAGGTTTCAAAATGTATTACAAAGTCATAATAATCAAAATAGTGTGGCACTGCCATAGATACAGACATATAGATGAATGGAAATTAAATAGAGAGCCCAGAAATAAACCCTCATACCTAGGGTCAAATGATTTTTAATAAAGTTGCCAAGACCATTCAATGGGAAAGGGCAATATTTTCACCATACGGTATGGGGTAAACTAGATATCTACGTATAAAAGCATGAAATGGTATACTTATATACATATACAAAAATTAACTCAAAATGGATCAAAAACCCAAACATAAGAGCTAAAACTATAAAAGTCTTAGAAGAAAACATAGTGGAATATCTTCATTATATTGAATTTGGTAATGATTTCTTGTATACAACATCAAAAGCACAGGCAATGAAAGATAGAGTAGATAAATTGCACTTTATAAAAATTTAAAAATTTGTGCATCAAAGGACAATATCGACAGAGTGAAATGGCAACCCATAGAATGGGAAAAAATTGCAAATTGTATATCTGAGAAGGGGTTAATGTACAGAATATATAAAGAATACCCACAACTGAGCAAAAAACAAACAATCTGATTTTAAAATAGGTAAAGATTTAAAAGATTTTTGTCCAAAGAAAATATAAATGGCCAGTAAATCCTGGAAAGATGCTCAAATTCAACCACCTTTAGGGAAATGCAAATAAATACCACAATGACATATCACTTCATATCCATTAGGATGGCTATTATTAAGAAAAAAAATAACATGTGTTGTCAAGGATGTGGAGAAGTTGGAATCCTTGTGCATTGCTGGGGAGAATGTAAAATGATGTGAAATGATGATGTGAAATGATGTGAAAAATAGTATGATAGTTCCTCAAAAAAGTAAAATAATATTACCCTTTGATACGGCAATTCCATTTCTGGATACATACCCAAAAGAATCAAAGTAGGGACAGTTGAACATCTGTATACCCATTATTCACAATAGCCAAAATGTGGAAGCAACCCGAGTGTCCATTGATATATGAACAGATAAACAAATTGTGTTATATACATACAATGGAATATCATTAAGCCTTAAGAGGAATGAAATTCTGACATATGCTACAACATTTATGAACCTTGAAGACGTTAAGTGAAATAAGCCAGTCACAAAATGCCAAATAGTGTATAATTCCACTTATATGAAGTACCTAAAGTAATCAAATTCATAGTGACAGCAAGTATAATGGTGTTTGTCAGGGGGTTGGGGGACAAAGGAATGGGGAGTTATTGTTTAATGGGTAGAGTTTCAGTATTGGAAGATGGTGGTGGAAATGGTCATGATGGTTGCACAAAAATGTGAATGTAATTAATGCTAGTGAACTGTACACTTAACATATTGAAAATGATAAATTTTGTTATGCATATTTTACCATAATAAAAAATAAAGATACTATGTAAATAATGTAACCACAGTTAATTAGCAAATTAATGTCTTTCTTGAAATTAAACACCTAAAAGACCAAAATCAAAAAAAAGAAGCAATTTTGGTTTCTCTTTCCTTTTTTTTCCCCCACAGAATAACAATATATTCATAAGATCTTTTTCTTGTGCATTTGAAAAAACTGATCAAACCTGGGAAATAGGTAGCAAAAATATAGTTTCTGTTTCTTTCTTCCTAAGGGTGACCGTAGTATGGGCATAAAATGCCCTTGGCCATGGCTCCTGATTCCATTGTGATTATACAAGATCAAAAACATCAGTATACCCATTTTCGCCCCTCAGACTGCTTAAGCTCATATTTTCAACAATATATTCTCTGAAAACTAACTAGTATACTTAGATTAATATGAATGAATTATTAACAGAAGTAATATTGGTGTGGCTATATTGACTTCAGCACAATGGGGTGTAAAGTGGAGACTGCAAGCAATGGATGGGAATAATTCTACTCATCTTTTACTACATCCTATTATATTTTAATTTATACTTGAAAATTTACTGAATTTGAGTGAAAATAAAAATCTTACTACTGTTCACGTAAAGACAAGATTAAAATCCACATTTCTAGGCTTCCCTGGTGGCGCAGTGGTTGAGAGTCCGCCTGCCGATGCAGGGGACACAGGTTCATGCCCCGGGCCGGGAAGATCCCACATGCCACGTAGTGGCTGGGCCCGTGAGCCATGGCCGCTGAGCCTGCGCGTCCGGAGCCTGTGCTCTGCAATGGGAGAGGCCGCAACAGTGAGAGGCCCACGTACCGCAAAAAAAAAAAAAAAAAAAAATCCACATTTCTCTCACTGCCACCACCAATATTGACTGAAACGAAGAGGCATTAAATCTGATTAAGAGAAAACTGTAGAGCAAAATGGTAGAGAGAAAAAGAAGCAAAAGATAGTTCCATTCTGGTTCCAGAGTGTCCCTAAGGCCTAGTTGTGCCCCTGCTTTTTAATTCCACAAGATGCCCCTGTACCCTATATAAATATGATTAGCTTCCCCTATTTCTTAAGTTAGTTACTGTGGATTTCGGCTATTTTTGACTAAAAAGCTCAAATATACATATGTTATTATTATTAATATGAATATAATAATATATATTATTAAGCCCTAATATAAATAACATATATTAGAGATATATATAATATTATATAATATAATATAGATAATATTGTATAGTATATATTGACTCCTTCTCTACCTCAATCATCTATTTTCTCTCTGCCTCAGCTAATCCTATCCCCTTCATAAGATGTCACCTGACTCCAGAGCATTCACCCTCTTAAGCTCCTCAGCTGTCACTGACCCAAAAGGCTGTGAGTTAAGGTTTTAACTTATTAGAAATCACTAAACTGCGAGATGAAGGTTAGAGAGGTCTTTACAACTAAAAATGTAATGAGATTATATACATGAAGTATTTAGAATAGTGCTTGGAATATAGGAAAGCCTCAATAGGTAATAGCTATCACATAAAATATAAAATACAGCAATAGTTCTTCCAATTACCACAATCTTCACTAGTTAGGTCACAGGTGATTTCAACCAATTCAACAATGACAGGCTGTAAATACATAGCCAATAACTGATGTGACATTTTATAAATAGTGAAAGTTAAAGTAGTGAATTATCAATGGTTATTAATAAATAATAAATGGTAATGTCATATTCATCAGACACACAAATACACATACAACCAACCAGATACTCACCTATGAGACACAAGAGAAGGAACACAATTTTAAGTCAGGTTATGTAAACACACAAAAGCAAGTAACTTGAGAAGGTTGCAACTTTTTACTTATAAGCCTTAAAGATCTCAGAGTTGCCTAGGTTTTAACTAGATTTACAAGATAAAATATCATCAGGTAGAATGGACTAGGTTCTTTCACTGTAATATGTTTGTCACTAATTGCAAATTAGGCTTCTTTGAAATATTAATGAATTCTCAATCTAGTGTCTTGGTGAGAAACACCACAAAGATCCTAAAAAGGAAATACTTATTTCAAAAATTATATTCACTGAGGAACATTCTATATGAATACACATTAAAGTGTTGTATTTTCATTCATGGTCACAATTTGTGTGAAAACTACTTCTTGCAAGTAAATCTTATTAAGTTCTCTTTATTTCAATCATTATTGTGGAATAATTTAAGGCAAATAACACGAGTCATGAAGTAACTATCAGTCCAAGTCGAAATACAGGTGTAGGGTTCTTTTTACATACAAAGTAAAATAAAAAATATTTTTTTAGTACCAGATTAAAGCTGGTTCAGAAATATTTTAATGTATCTTTCCTTAGGTGTGGCATTAGCAAAACCAAAGAGAAAATACCAACTGTTTGCTGGTTTCTGGTGTTTGGTTGCATTCTATTCCATCCTGGGACCAAGCAGAAGGCAGAGACGACACTGTATGTCTCAGTCCAGTATTCCCTGACCAGTGGAATGCATTAAATTAACATCTAGTGTGGCTCAGTTCTATGCTAAGTACAGGTCATGGAAAAGTGACCAAAACCTTGCCCCTGCCCTCAAAAGTTCACATGCCACACAACCTTCTGCTACATGTCACCCAAAAGAGTATTCTTTCCAAAACTATTTCAAAGTACAATAGATGTAAAACAGTTTTTTAAATCTATTTCCATCAAAAATGTTGAAATGAAAAACAAGCTGATTCATGTTTTTCTTGGTAACATCATGCCATGTACAGATATCATTTCTACTTAGTATGAAGTATGTCAATTTCTTGATATAAAATTGTTGGAATGTCTGCATTCTAGCTTATGACTACAGGTTTTCATACAGTTTCTAAAGCATTACTTATTTAAATAATTTCCTTTTTATACTCAATATTGCCTTCTTAAAATAGAAAGCATCTAATATCATAAACAAAATATACTACTATTTACAGTATTCATCAAAATTACTACGTGCAAAGCATTTTAATAGACATTGTGGGAAAACCAATGAAGTGGACAGAATGAACTAGTGTAGTTAAGACATGTGCCTGGACAATTTTAACACAATGTAGAAGCAAATAGGGTGCCAACAGAGAATAAAAAATATTTTGAGGAAGTTTTGGAGGTGGTAGGTCACTCTAAACTTTTTACTTATTGACTTACTAAAGCACTTCATAATTACACTGAAGTAGATCTACATGAATATAAAGTAAAAATGTTATTCAATAAATAAATAACATAAATGTCAAGAGATCATTATATTAATGCATCTATACATTAATTACTTCATTGACATTCATTAACTTTAACCATCTACTTTTCACCAAACACTCTGATAAATACTGTATCATAGTGAAAGAAAGAACATGGTGTGAAAAACCAGATCACATAACAATAATAGAAGGAGGAGGAGCAATGCTGTGTCATTCACAAGAACTTCATTTCAAAAAGACCTCAGAGAGGGCTACTCATTAGTCTGAAGCTGGGAAACATCACACCGACAAACATCAAATTACATGCTTTCTTTTATATATGAGTACAACCTTAGACTTCCCACTGAGAGTAGACAAGTGGTCAGCAGGAGTTACCCCTGACACTCAGGTAGAGGTTACAAGATGAGACTTCATGCTACTCAGGTAGGGAATTTTGCAAAAGTCCTTGTGAGGCTCAGCAAGAGTGGCAGTTGAGCTTGCTTGCAGTAAAGAAGCCAACATCAAATAATATAATATCCATCTAAAATGATTCCCATTATTGACTCATACTACATAAAGATTCTTATTTAGTTAGATGAATTTTAAAATATTTACTGATATATGTGTGTGTGTGTGTATACACACACACACACACACACACACACACACACATATATGTATATGATGTAGATTGGCATCATAGTGTTAGGTGCTTTAAGTTGGGTCTCTGCTATTCATCCAATAATTTTTAGTAATTTGGACTCGACACATTATTTCCTTCATCTCTCTGGGACTAAGTCTCCTCATTTGTAACATGTTCTAGTTCATAGTTTTCACATTGTTTTCTATGCAGCACTAGAGACTGAAAGGTAATTTTAATTTTTTCAAATCCTGATATTTTTCAGTCTAGACAGATATACATATTCCATACAATATCTGTGATTTCTAATTTTATATTTTTATTGCAATGTGAATCACAAATCATTTAAACTTTTAAAAGTTTTAATTTAGGGGCTTCCCTGGTGGTGCAGTGGTTGAGAGTCTGCCTGCCGATGCAGGGGCACAAGTTCATGCCCAGGTCCGGGAAGATCCCACATGCCACAGAGCGGCTGGGCCCGTGAACCATGGCCGCTGAGCCTGCACGTCCAGAGTCTGTGCTCTGCAATGGGAGAGGCCACAACAGTGAGAGGCCTGCGTACCGGGAAAAAAAAAAAAAGCTTTAATTTAGTATTATTTTTATAAATTAACAAACGTTTTATTTTGAAACATTTTAAACATTTACAAAATTAGAGAGTAGTTTTATAAACTTCTTCAAAATTTATCATCAAGATTCAACAATTATCAACATTTTTCCACATTTATTTTTTTATTTTTCTCTGTTTCAACTTTATTGAGATATAATAGACACATAACATTGTGTAACTTTAAGGTGTACAACACGTTGATTTGATACAAGTACATGTTTCCAAGTGATTACCACGATAACATTAGCTCCATCATGATACATGATTACCATTTCATTTTTGAAGTGAGCACATATAAGATCCATTCTCTTAGCAACATTCAAGCATATAATAGAGTATTACTAACTATAATCACCATGCTGTACATTAAATCCCTGGAACTAATTCATCTTAAACCTGGAAGTTCGTACCCTTTGACCACCCTCACCCCTCAGCCCCTGGTAACCACCAGTCTAATCTCTGTTTCTATGAGTTTAGCTTTATTACATTCTAAATATAAATAAAGTCATACAGTATTTGTCTTTCTGGGTCTGACTTATCTCATATAACGTATGCCCTCAAGGTCCATCTATGTTATCCCAAATGGTATTTCTCATGTCTGAATAATATTCAATTGTATATATATATATATATATATATATATATATATATATATATATATATATAACATTTCACCTTTACCCAGTTATCTTTTGACAGACACTTAGGTTGTTTTGATATCTTGGCTATTGTGAATAATGTTACAATGGGAATGCAGATATCTCAAGTTCCTGTTTTCATTTCCACTGAATATACCCAGAAGCAGGATTGCTGGATTATATGGCAGTTCTATTTTTCATATATCAGGAAGCCCCGTAATGTTTTTTATAATGGCTAAACCAATGTGCATTCCCACCAACAGTGCACTAGGGTTCCCTTTTTTCTACATTCTTGCTAAAATTTGTCATCTCATGTCTTTTTGATGATAGCTGTTCCAACAATTGTGAGGTGTTACCTCATTGTGGTTTAGAATTGCATTTCCCTGATTAGTGATGTTGATCAACTTTTCATATACCTGTTGGCCATTTGAGTATCTTCTTTGGAAAAATCTTTACTGAGTTCCTCAGCCCATTATTTAATCTACATGGTTTGTCTTTGATATCAGGTTGTATTAGTTCTTTTATATTTTGAATATATTGATATTAACCCCTTATCAGACAAGTCATTTGCAAATATTTTCTCCCATCTGGTAGGTTGTCCTTTTATTTTGTTAAATGCTTCTTTCACTGTGAAAAGTTGTTTGTTTTGTTTTGTTTTTTGATTAGTCACAATTATTTTTGCTTCTTTACTGTGTTTTGTGTGTCATATCTAAAAAAAAAAAAAACTATTACCAAGACAATTGTCAAAGAGAATTTTCCCTATGTTTTCTTCTAGGAGTTTTATTGTTTAAATTCTTATGTTTCTGTCTTTAATCCATTTCAAGTTCATTTTTGTGAGTAGTGTAAGATACGGGCCCAATTTCATTCTTCCTTATGTGGTTATCCAGGTTTCCCAGCACAATTTATTGAAAAGACTATCCTTTCCTCATTGAGTATTCTTGGATATTTTGTGTATATTAGTTGACCATATGCACGTGTTTATTTCCGGGCTCTTGATTCTGTTCCATTGGTGTATGCATCTGCTTTTAAGCCAGTACCATACTGTTGTGATTACTATAGCATTGTAGTATAGTTTGAAATCAAAAAGTGTGATCCTTCCAGCTTCAGTCTTCCTTCTCAGGATTGCTTGGGCTATTTGGGGTCTTCTGCAGCTCCATAAAAATTTTAGGATTGTTTTTTTCAAATTCTGTGAATAATGATACAGAATTTTTTACAGATTGAAAGTAATCTACAAATGGCTTTGTAAAGTATGCACATTTTAATAATATTGATTCTTCTAACTCATGGACACAGGATATCTTTACACTTGTATCCTCTTCAATTTATTTCATCAAAAATATGTAATTTTCATGGTACAAATCTTTTACCCTCTTTTCTTTATTTTCTTTTTGATGTTTTATTTATTTTCTTTTAATTTTCTCCATTTTATTATGAAAAGTTTTCAATGTACAAAAAGTTGCAAGAATTTTACAGGAAAGATCCCTATAACTACTGCATAGATTCAATAATTAACATTTTACTAGATTTCTTTTATTATATATTTATTCATATATCCATCCGGCTACCATCCACAAATCCACATTATTTTCTCATGCAATTTTTTTTCATATCTGGAAGTAATTTTATTTTATTTTTAACATCTTTATTGGGGTATAATTGCTTTACAACGGTGTGTTAGTTTCTGCTTTATAACAAAGTGAATCAGTTATACATATACATATGTTCCCATATCTCTTCCCTCTTGCGTCTCCCTCCCTCCCACACTCCTTATCCCACCCCTCCAGGTGGTCACAAAGCACCGAGCCTATATCCCTGTGCCATGCGGCTGCTTCCCACTAGCTATCTACCTTATGTTTGGTAGTGTACATATGTCCATGCCTCTCTCGCTCTGTCACAGCTCACCCATCCCCGTCCCCATATCCTCAAGTCCGTTCTCAAGTAGGTCTGTGTCTTTATTCCTGTCTTACCCCTAGGTTCTTCATGACTTTCTTTTTCCTTAAATTCCATATATGTGTGTTAGCATATGGTATTTGTCTTTCTCTTCCTGACTTACTTCACTCTGTATGACAGACTCTAGGTCTATCCACCTCATTACAAATAGCTCAATTTCGTTTCTTTTTATGGCTGAGTAATAATCCATTGTATATGTGGGCCACATCTTCTGTATCCATTCATCCGATAATGGGTACTTAGGTTGCTTCCATCTCCGGGCTATTGTAAATAGAGCTACAATGAATATTTTGGTACATTACCCTTTTTGAATTATGGTTTTCTCAGGGTATATGCCCAGTAGTGGGATTGCTGGGTCATATAGTAGTTTTATTTGTAGTTTTTAAGGAACATCCATACTGTTTTCCATAGTGGCTGAACCAATTCAAATAATTCCCACCAGCAGTGCAAGAGTATTCCCTTTTCTCCACACCCTCTCCAGCATTTATTGTTTCTAGATTTTTTGACTATGGCCATTCTGACTGGTGTGAGATGATATCTCATTGTAGTTTTGATTTGCATTTCTCTAATGATTACTGATGTGGAGCATTCTTTCATGTGTTTCTTGGCAGTCTGTATATCTTCTTTGAAGAAATGTCTATTTAGGTCTTCTGCCCATTTTTGGATTGGGTTGTTTGTTTTTCTGTTATTGAGCTGCATGAGCTGCTTGTAAATTTTGGAAATTAATCCTTTGTCAGTTACTTCAGATGCAAATATTTTCTCCCATTCTGAGGGTTGTCTTTTTTTCTTGTTTATGGTCTCCTTTGCTGTGCAAAATCTTTGAAGTGTCATTAGGTCCCATTTGTTTATTTTTGTTTTTATTTCCATTTCTCTGGGAGGTGGGTCAAAAAGGATCTTGCTGTGATTTATGTTATAGAGTGTTCTGCTTATGTTTTCCTCTAAGAGTTTGATAGTTTCTGGCCTTACATTTAGGTCTTTAATCCATTTTGAGCTTACTTTTGTGTATGGTGTTAGGGAGTGATCCAATTTCATACTTTTACATATACCTGTGCAGTTTTCCCAGCACCACTTATTGAAGAGGCTGTCCTTTCTCCACTGTACATTCCTGCCTCCTTTATCAAAGATAAGGTGACCATATGTGCATGGGTTTATCTCTGGGCTTTCTAACCTGTTCCATTAATCTATCTTTCTGTTTTTGTGCCAGTACCATACTGTCTTGATTACTGTAGCTTTGTAGTATAGTCTGAAGTCAGGGAGCCTGATTCCTCCAGCTCCATTTTTCGTTCTCAAGATTGCTTTGGCTATTCGGGGTTTTTTGTGTTTCCATACAAATTGTGAAATTTTTTGTTCTAGTTCTGTGAAAAATGCCAGTGGTAGTTTGATAGGGATTGCATAGAATCTATAGATTGCTTTGGGTAGTAGAGTCATTTTCACAATGTTGATTCTTCGAATCCAAGAACATGGTATATTTCTCGATCTATTTGTATCATCTTTAATTTTTTTCATCAGTGTCTTATAATTTTCTGCATACAGGTCTTTTGTCTCCATAGGTAGGTTTATTCCTAGATATTTTATTCTTTCTGTTCCAATGGTAAATGGGAGTGTTTTCTTGATTTCACTTTCAGACTTTTCATCATTAGTGTATAGGAATGCCAGAGATTTCAGTGCATTAATTTTGTATCCTGCTACTTTACCAAATTCATTGATTAGCTCTAGTAGTTTTCTGGTAGCATCTTTAGGATTCTCTATGTATACTATCATGTCATCTGCAAAGAGTGACAGCTTTACTTCTTCTTTCCCGATTTGGATTCCTTTTATTTCCTTTCCTTCTCTGATTGCTGTGTCTAAAAGCTCCAAAACTATCTTGAGTAAGAGTGGTGAGAGTGGGCAACCTTGTCTTCTTCCTGATCTTAGTGGAAATGCTTTCAGTTTTTCACCATTGAGGATGATGTTGGCTGTGGGCTTCTCATATATGGCCTTTATTATGTTGAGGAATGTTCCGTCTGTGCCTACATTCTGCAGGGTTTTTATCAAAAATGGGTGTTGAATTTTGTCAAAAGCTTTCTCTGCATCTATTGAGATGATCATATGTTTTTTCTCCTTCAATTTATTAGTATGGTTTATCACATTGATAGATTTGCGTATATTGAAGACTCCTTGCTTTCCTGGAATAAACTTCACTTGACCATGGTGTATGATCCTTTTAATGTGCTGTTGGATTCTGTTTGCTAGTATTTTGTTGAGGATTTTTGCTCAGCGGCCATGGCTCATGGGCCTAGCCACTCTGCGGCATGTGGGATCTTCCCGGACCGGGGCACGAACCTGTGTCCCCTGCATCGGCAGGCAGACTCTCAACCACTGCACCACTAGGGAAGCCCAGGAAGCTTACTAAATTCTTACTTGATCTATACAAACAGAAAAGTTCTAGTTCAGGTGAACAAAGCCTAACCTGAATCATAAAAACAGAGTCAATCTATCCCCATACTTGAGCCAGTTTATATGTCCACAAAACCTTGTATAAAGGAGAGGCTGAGTCCTCTTGAGGAAGGACTCTTATTCACTACCAAAAATTTATATAATTAATCTTTCTCTCTGCCTCCGCCTAAAAGGACCTATGGCCTTGTACCAGGTTAACTGTGCATTAGTGAGAAAGAAATAATCACAACATTTGGGAAATACTGGACCTTGGCTCTAAACTGACACTATTTCTGGGAGACCCAAAAGGTCACTCTGATCCACCTGTCCCATTCTGGGTAGTTATACAAAAACACTAACTGAAAAAGATATTTGCACTTCCATATTCCATATTCATCACAGCGTTATTTACAATACCCAAGATATGTAAATACCCAGGTGCTCATCAACATATATAGAGTTTGAGATAGTGGTCTAGTTTCATTTTTTTACATGTGCTATTTAGTTTTTCCAACTTATTGAAGAGATTATCCTTTTTTCATTGCATATTCTTAGTCCCTTTGTTGTAAATCAATTGTCCATATACACATGGGTTTATTTCTGGGCTCTTGAATCTCTCCCATTGATTTATGTGTCTGTTTTTCTGCCAGAACCATGCTGTTTGGGTTACTATGGCTTTGTAGTATATTTTGAAATCAGGGAGTGTGATACCTCCAGCTTTGTTATTTTTTCTCAGGATTGCTTTGGCTATTCAGGGTGTTTTGTAGTTCCATATAAATTTTAGAACTTTTCGTTCTATTTCTATGGAAAATGTTATTGGAATTTTGGTAGGGATTGCATTGAATCTGTAGATTGCTTTAGTTAATAAGGACATTTTGACAATGTTAATTCTTCCCATCCATGAGCATGGAATATCTTTGTATTAAGTTGTGTCTTCTTTAATTTCTTTCAACAATGCTTTATAGTTTTTATTGTACAGGTCTTTCACCTTCTTGGGTAAATTTATTTCTAGATATATTATTATTTTTGATGCAATGGAATTGTTTTCTTAACTTCTATTTCTGCTAGTTTGTTATTGGTGTATAGAAACACAGTAGATTTTTGCAAGTTGATTTTCTACACTGCAACTTTACTGTATTGGTTTACTATTCCTAATAGTTTTTGGTGTAGTTTTCAGGATTTTCTACATATAAAATCATGTCATCTGAAAATAGTGAAGTTTTATTTCTCCCTTTTCTATTTGGATGTCTTTTGTTTATTTTTATTGCATAATTTCTCTGGCTAGGACTTCCAGTACTGTGTTGAATAAGAGTGGCATGAGTGGCATTTTTGTCTTGTTCCTGATCTTAGAGGGATAGCTTTCAGTTTTTCATCATTGAGTGAGTATGATGCTAACTGTTAGTTTGTCATATGTGACCTTTATTATTTTGAGGTATATTACCTCCATACCCACTTTATTGAGAGTTTTTATCATAAATGGATGTTGAGTTTTGTTAAATGTTTTTTTCCTGCATTTATTGAGATGACCATCTGTTTTTTTAGCTTTCATTTTGTTAATGATGTGTACCTCTTGATTGATTTGTAGACGTTGAGCCATTCTTGTGTCCCTGGAATACATCTCAATTAATTATGGCATAGGATACTTTTAATGTATTTAGTTTCCTAATATTTTGTTGAGGATTTTTGCATTTATGTTCATCAGAGATATTGACTTATAATTTTATTTTTTTCATGTTGTCCTTTTCTGGTTTTTGCATCAGGGTAATATTGGTTTTGTAAAATGAGTTAGGAAGCATTCCCTCCTCCTCAATCTTTTAGAAGAGTTTGTGAAGGATAAGTATTAAATCTTTGAATATTTAATAGAATTCAACACTGAAATCATATGGTTCTGGACTTTTTTTTTTAATGTTTTTGATTACTGTTTGGGTCTCCTTACTGGTTACTGGTATATTAAGATTTTCTGTTTCTTCATGATTCAGTCTTGGAAGATTGCATGAATCTAAAAATGTATCTACTTCTTCTAGGTTGGCCAATTTGTTAGCATATTGTTGTTTGTAGTAGTCTCTCATAATCTTTTGTATTTCTATGGTATCCATTGTAACTTCTCTTTTGTTTCTGATTTTATCTGAGCCTTCTCCATTTTCTTCTTAGTGAGTCTAGCTACAGGTTTGTCAATTTGTTTATCTTTCCAAAGAATCAGCTTTTAGTTTCATTTATCACTTCTATTGTCTTTTAGTCTCTATTTCACTTATTTCCACTCTGATTTTTATTATATCCTTCCTTCTACTGACTTTGAAATTCATTTGTTCTTTTTCTAGTTCCTTTAGGTGTAAGATTAGATTGCTTACTTGAGGTTTCACTTATTCCCTGATGTAGGCCTGTATTGCTATAAATTTCCCTCTTAATAAAACATTTCCTGAATCCCATGGATTTTGGCATTACATATTTTTCCTTTTCATTTGTTTTCACGTAATTGTTTTTTTTTATCCTTTGATTTCATTATTGACCCAATAGTTTTTCAGCAATACTTTAGACACTTTTGATATAAAGTGTCTTGGAGAAGGCCTTTTTGCATTGAGATTATTAGCTATTAGCTTCATGAGCTTCTATATCCAGTTCCTTCCCAAGGTTTGGGAAGATCTCAGCTATTATTTCTCTTTTTTTTCTATTTTTTTTTAACATCTTTATTGGGGTATAATTGCTTTACAATTGTGGGATTGTTTCTGCTTTATAACAAAGTGAATCGGTTATACATATACATATGTTCCCATATCACTTCCCTCTTGCATCTTCCTCCCTCTCACCCTCCCTATCCCACCCCTCCAGGTGGTCACAAAACACCGAGCTGATATTCCTGTGCCATGTGGCTGCTTCCCACTAGCTATCTACCTTATGTTTGGTAGTGTATATATGTCCATGCCTCTCTCTCGCTTTGTCACAGCTCACCCTTCACCCTTCCCATATTCTCAAGTCTGTTCTCCAGTAGGTCTGTGTCTTTATTCCTGTCTTACTCCTAGGTTCTTCATGACATTTTTTTCCCATATATATGTGTTAGCATACGGTATTTGTCTTTTTCTTTCTGAATTACTTCACTCTGTATGACAGACTCTATGTCTACCCACTTCATTACAAATAGCTCAATTTCATTTCTTTTTATGGCTAATAGTCCACTGTACATAAATGCCACATCTTCTTTATCCATTCATCCAATGATGGGCACTTAGGTTGTTTCCATCTCCGGGCTATTGTAAATAGAGCTGCAATGAACATATTGGTACATGACTCTTTTCGAATTATGGTTTTCTAAGGGTATAGGCCCAGTAGTGGGATTGCTGGGTCATATGGTAGTTCTATTTGTACTTTTTTAAGGAACCTCCATACAGTTCTCCATAGTGGCTGAACCAATTCAAATTCCCACCAACAGTGCAAGAGTGTTCCTTTTCTCCACACCCTCTCCAGCATTTATTGTTTCTAGATTTTTTGATGATGGCCATTCTGACAGGTGTGAGATGATATCTCACTGTAGTTTTGATTTGCATTTCTCTAATGATTAATGATGTTGAGCATTCTTTCATGTGTTTGTTGGCAGTCTGTAAATTTTCTTTGGAGAAATGTCTATTTAGGTCTTCTGCCCATTTTTGGATTGGGTTGTTTGTTTTTCTGTTATTGAGCTGCATGAGCTGCTTGTAAATTTTGGAGATTAATCCTCTGTCATTTGCTTCATTTGCAAATATTTTCTCCCATTCTAAGGGTTGTCTTTTGGTCTTGTTCATGGTTTCCTTTGCTGTGCAAAAGCTTTGAAGTTTCATTAGATCCCATTTGCTTATTTTTGTTTTTATTTCCATTTCTCTAGGAGGTGAGTCAGAAAGGATCTTGCTGTGATATATCTCATAGAGTGTTCTGCCTATGTTTTCCTCTAAGAGTTTGACAGTTTCTGGCCTTACATTTAGGTTTTTAATCCATTTTGTGCTTATTTTTGTGTATGGTGTTAGGGAGTGATCTAATCTCATACTTTTATATGTACCTGTCCAGTTTTCCCAGCACCACTTATTGAAGATGCTGTGCTTTCTCTACTGTATATTCCTGCCTCCTTTATCAAAGATAAGGTGACCATATGTGCATGGGTTTATCTCTGGGCTTTCTATCCTGTTCCATTAAGCTATCTTTCTGTTTTTGTGCCAGTACCATACTGTCTTGATTACTGTAGCTTTGTAGTATACTCTGAGCTCAGGGAGCCTGATTCCTCCAGCTCCGTTTTTCACTCTCAAGACTGCATTGGCTATTCGGGGTCTTTTGTGTTTACATACAAATTGTGAAATTTTTTGTTCTACTTCTGTGAAAAATGCCAGTGGTAGTTTGATAGGGATTGCATAGAATCTATAGATTGCTTTGGGTAGTAGAGTCATTTTCACAATGTTGATTCTTCCAATCCAAGGATGTGGTATACCTCTCCATCTATTTGTATCATCTTTAATTTCTTTCACCAGTGTCTTATAGTTTTCTGCATACAGGTCTTTTGTGTCCTTAGGTAGGTTTACTCCTAGATAATTTATTCTTTCTGTTGCAATGGTAAATGGGAGTGTTTTCTTGATTTCACTTTCAGATTTTTCATCATTAGTATATAGGAATGCCAGAGATTTCTGTGCATTAATTTTGTATCCTGCTACTTTACTAAATTCATTGATTAGCTCTAGTAGTTTTCTGGTAGCATATTTAGGATTCTCTATGTATAGTATCATGTCATCTGCAAACAGTGACAGCTTTACTTCTTCTTTTCCGATTTGGATTCCTTTTATTTCCTTTTCTTCTCTGATTGCTGTGGCTAAAACTTCCAAAATTATGTTGAATAAGAGTGGTGAGAGTGGGCAACCTTGTCTTGTTCCTGATCTTAGTGGAAATGCTTTCAGTTTTTCACCATTGAGGATGATGTTGGCTGTGGGCTTGTCATATATGACCTTCATTATGTTGAAGAAAGTTCCCTCTATGCATACTTTCTGCAGGGTTTTTATCATAAATGGGTGTTGAATTTTGTCAAAAGCTTTCTCTGCCTCTATTGAGATGATCATATGGTTTTTCTCCTTCAATTTGTTAATATGGTTTATCACATTGATAGATTTGTGTATACTGAAAAATCCTTGAATTCCTGGAATACACCCCACTTAATCGTGGTGTATGATCCTTTTAATGTGCTATTGGATTCTGTTTGCTAGTATTTTGTTGAGGATTTTTGCATCTATGTTCATCAGTGATATTGGCCTGTAGTTTTCTTTCTTTGTGACATCCTTGTCTGGTTATGCTATCAAGGTGATGGTGGCCTTGTGGAAGGAATTTGGGAGTGTTCCTCCCTCTACTATATTTTGGAAGAGTTTGAGAAGGATAGGTGTTAGCTCTTCTCTAAATGTTTGACAGAATTCGCCTGTGAAGCCATCTGGTCCTGGGCTTTTTTTTGTTGAAATATTATTAATCACATTCTCAATTTCAGTGCTTGTGATTGGTCTGTTCATATTTTCTATTTCTTCCTGATTCAGTCTTGGCAGGTTGTGCATTTCTAAGAATTTGTCCATTTCTTCCAGGTTGTCCATTTTATTGGCATAGAGTTGCTTGTAGTAATCTCTCATGATCTTTTTTATTTCTGCAGTGTCAGTTGTTACTTCTCCTTTTCCATTTATAATTCTATTGAATTGAGTCTTCTCCCTTTTTTTTCTTGATGAGTCTGGCTAATGGTTGATCTATTTTGTTTATCTTCTCAAAGAGCCAGCTTTTAGTTTCATTGATCTTTGCTATTGTTTCCTTCATTTCTTTTTCATTTATTTCTTTTTTTTTTAACATCTTTGTTGGGGTACAATTGTTTTACAATGCTGTGTTAGTTTCTGCTTTATAACAAAGTGAATCAGTTATACATATACATATGTTCCCATATCTTTTCCCTATTGTGTCTCCCTCCCTCCCACCCTCCCTATCCCACCCCTCCAAGCAGTCACAAAGCACCGAGCCGATATCCCTGTGCCATGCGGCTGCTTCCCACTAGCTATCTACCTTACATTTGTTAGTGTATATATGTCCATGCCTCTCTCTCGCCCTGTCACAGCTCACCCTTCTCCCTCCCCATATCCTCAAATCCGTTCTCCAGTAGGTCTCTGTCTTTATTCCTGTCTTATCCTTAGGTTCTTCATGACATTTTTTTTCTTACATTCCATATATATGTGTTAGCATACGGTATTTGTCTGTCTCTTTCTGCCTTACTTCACTCTGTATGATAGACTCTAGGTCTATCCACCTCAATACAAATAGCTCAATTTCATTTCTTTACGGCTGAGTAATATTCCATTGTATATATGGGCCACATCTTCTTTATCCATTCATCCGATGATGGGCACTTAGGTTTTTCCGTCTCCTGGCTATTGTAAATAGAGCTGCAATGAACATTCTGGTACATGACTCTTTTTGAATTTTGGTTTTCTCAGGGTATATGCCCAGTAGAGGGATTGCTGGGTCATATGGTACTTCTATTTGTAGATTTTTAAGGAACCTCCATACTGTACTCCACAGTGGCTGAAACAATTCACTTTCCCACCAGCAGTGAAAGAGTGTTCCCTTTTCTCCACACCCTCTCCAGCATTTATTGTTTCTGGATTTTTTGATGATGACCATTCTGACTGGTGTGAGATGATACCTCATTGTAGTTTTGATTTGCATTTCTCTAATGATTAACGATGTTGAGTATGCTTTCATGTGTTTGTTTGCAGTCTGTATATCTTCTTTGAAGAAATATCTATTTAGGTCTTCTGCCCATTTTTGGATTGGGTTGTTTGTTCTTTCTTATTGAGGTACATGAGCTGCTTGTAAATATTGGAGATTAATCCTCTGTCAGTTGCTTCATTTGCAAATATTTTCTCCCATTCTGAGGGCTGTTTTTTGGTCTTGTTTTTGGTTTCCCTTGCTGTGCAAAAGCTTTGAAGTTTCATTAGGTCCCATTAGTTTATTTTTGTTTTTATTTCCATTTCTCTAGGAGGTGGGTCAGAAAGGATATTGCTGTGATTTATGTCATAGAGCATTCTTCCTATGATTTCCTCTAACAGTTTGACAGTTTCTGGCCTTACATTTAGGTCTTTAATCCATTTTGAGCTTATTTTTGTGTATGGTATTAGGGAGTGATCTAATCTCATACTTTTACATGGACCTGTTCAGTTTCCCCAGCACCACTTACTGAAGAAGCTGTCCGTTCTCCACTGTATATTCCTGCCACCTTTATCAAAGATAAGGTGCCCAAATGTGCGTGGGTTTATCTCTGGGCTTTCTATCCTGTTCCATTGATCTATCTTTCTGTTTTTGTACCAGTAGCATACTGTCTTGATTACTGTACCTTTGTAGTATAGTCTGAACTCAGGGATCCTGATTCCTCCAGCTCCATTTTTCGTTGTCAAGATTGTTTTGGCTATTCGGGGTCTTTTGTGTTTCCATACAAATTGTGAAATTTTTTGTTCTACTTCTGTGAAAAATGCCAGTGGTAGTTTGATAGGGATTGCAATGAATCTATAGATTTCTTTGGGTAGTAGAGTCATTTTCACAATGTTGATTCTTCGAATCCAAGAACATGGTATATGTCTCCATCTATTTTTGTCATCTTTAATTTCTTTCATCAGTGTTTTATAGTTTTCTGCATACAGGTCTTTTGTCTCCGTAGGTAGGTTTATTCCTAGATGTTTTATTCTTTTTGTTGCAATGCTAAATGGGAGTGTTTTCTTGATTTCACTTTCAGATTTTTCATCACTAGTGTATAGGAATGTCAGAGATTACTGGGCATTAATTTTGTATCCTGCTACTTTACTAAATTCATTGATTAGCTCTAGTAGTTTTCTGGTAGCATCTTTAGGATACGCTATGTATATTATCATGTCATCTGCAAACAGTGTCAGCTTTACTTCTTCTTTTATGATTTGGATTCCTTTTATTTCCTTTTCTTCTCTTATTGCTGTGGCTAAAACTTCCAAAATTATGTTGAATAAGAGTGGTGAGAGTGGGCAACCTTGTCTTGTTCCTGATCTTAATGGAAATGCTTTCAGTTTTTCACCATTGAGGATTATGTTGGCTGTAGGTTTGTCATATATGGCCTTTATTATGTTGAGGAAAGTTCCCTCTATGCCTACTTTCTGCAGGGTTTTTATCAAAAATGGGTGTTGAATTTTGTCAAAAGCTTTCTCTGCCTCTATTGAGATGATCATATGGTTTTTCTCCTTCAGTTTGTTAATATGGTTTATCACACTGATAGATTTGTGTATATTGAAGAATCCTTGCATTCCTGGAATAAACCCCACTTGATCATGGTGTATGATCCTTTTAATGTGCTGTTGGATTCCGTTTGCTAGTATTTTGTTGAGAATTTTTGCATCTATGTTCATCAGTGATATTGGCCTGTAGTTTTCTTTCTTTGTGACATCCTTGCCTGGTTTTGGTGTCAAGGTGATGGTGGCCTCGTAGAACGAATTTGGGAGTGTTCCTCCCTCTGCTATATTTTGGAAGAGTTTGAGAAGGATAGGTGTTAGCTCTTCTCTAAATGTTTGATAGAATTCGCCTGTGAAGACATCTGGTCCTAATCTTTTGTTTGTTGGAAAATTTTTAATCACAGTTTCAATTTCAGTGCTTGTGTTTGGTCTGTTCATATTTTGTATTTTTTCCTGATGCAGTCTTGGCAGGTGGTGCATTTCTAAGAATTTGTACATTTCTTCCAGGTTGTCCATTTTATTGGCATAGAGTTGCTTGTAGTAATCTCTCATGATCATTTTTAATTCTGCAGTGTCAGTGGTTACTTCTCCTTTTTCATTTCTAATTCTATTGATTTGAGTCTTCTCCCTTTTTTTCTTGATGAGTCTGGCTACTGGTTTATCTATTTTGTTTATCTTCTCAAAGAGCCAGCTTTTAGGTTTATTGATCTTTGCTATTGTTTCCTTCATTTCTTTTTCATTTATTTCTGATCTGATCTTTATGATTTCTTTCCTTCTGCTAGCTTTAGGTTTTTTTTGTTCTTCTTTCTTTAATTGCTTGAGGTGCAAGGTTAGGTTGTTTATTCGAGATGTTTCCTGTTTCTTAAGGGGATTGTATTGCTATAAACTTCCACCTTAGAACTGCTTTTGCTGCATCCCATAGGTTTTGGGGCATTGTGTCTCCATTGTCATTTGTTCCTAAGTAATTCTTTAATTTCTTCTTTGATTTCTTCAGTGATCACTTTGTTATTAAGTAGTGTATTCTTTAGCCTCCATGTGTTTGTATTTTTTACAGATCATTTCCTGTAATTGATATCTAGTCTCATGGCATTGTGGTCAGAAAAGATACTTCATACAATTTCAATTTTCTTAAATTTACCAAGGCTTGATTTGTGACCCAAGATATGATATATCCTGGAGAATCTTCCATGAGCACTTGAGAAAAATGTGTATTCTCTTGTTTTGGATGGAGGGCGATATAAATATCAATGAAGTCCATCTTGTCCCCGGGGTCCGTGCTTTTAGCCGCGGCTCGCGCCCGTCTCTGGAGTTCCTTTAAGCAGCGCTCTTAAACCCCTCTCCTCACGCACCAGGAAACAAAGAGGGAAGAAAAAGTGTCTTGCCTCTTCGGCAGGTGCAGACTTTTCCCCGGACTCCCTCCCGGCTAGCCGTGGTGCATTAACCCCTTCAGGCTATGTTCATGCCACCAACCCCAGTCCTCTCCCTGCACTCTGACTGAAACCCAAGCCTTAGCTCGCAGCCCCGCCCGCCCCGGCGGGTGAGCAGACAAGCTCCTCGGGCTGGTGAGTGCTGGTCGGACCGATACTCTGTGTGGGAACCTCCCCACTTTGCCCTCCGCACCCCTGTTGCTGTGCTCTCCTCTGCGGCTCTGTAGCTCCCCCCTCCACCTCCCACAGTCTCTGCCCACAAAGGGGCTTCCTAGTGTGTGGAAACATTTCCTCCTTCACAACTCCCTCCCACTGGTTCAGGTGCCATCCTTATTCTTTTGTCTCTGTTCTTTCTTTTGCCCTACCCAGGTACGTGGGAAGTTTCTTGCCTTTTGGGAGGTCTGAGGTCTTCTGCCCACATTCAGTATGTATTCTGTAGGAGTTGTTCCACGTGTAGATGTATTTCTGGTGTATCTGTGAAGAGGAAGGTGATCTCCGTGTCTTACTCTTCTGCTGTCTTCCCAGCACCCCCTATTATTTCTTTAAATAAGTGTTCTGCTTCCTTCTCCCTCTCTTCTCCTTCTGTGATGTCCATTATCTTTATATTGCCTTTTCTAAAACAGTCAAATACTCTTGTAGAGTTTCATCATTAAAGAAAAAAAAAAAAACCTTAGTTCTCTCTCCTCTTCTACTTGAGTCATTTCTGGTTTCTACCTTCTAGTTTTCTATTCTCTCTTCTGTATGGTCTGTTCTATTTCCAATGCTTTCTAATGCATTCTTCATCTCAGTCATCAAGTTCTTCAGCTCCAGAATTTCTTTTGGTTCTTTTTTAGAGTTTCAATCTCTTTGTTAAATTATTCCTTCTGTTCATTAATTTTATTCCTGAGCTAATTGAACTGCTTTTGTGAGTTTTCTTGTAGCTTATTTTGTTTCTTAATGACAACTCTTTGGTATTCTCTGTAAGTTAGATCACAGTCTTGCATGGTTTCTGGAGATTTTTCATCTTATTTTTGTGATAACATGTTACCATGCTTTCTCATGTTGCTTAATGAGTTTTTATTCTGCTAGTGTATTTGTAGTAGTGAACAGCTTTCTTATTTAGGTAAAGTTTTGTTTACTTTGACTCTAACTTTTCAATAGATTGGTAATTAGAGGGCTTTCCTTTGTTTTTCAGTAGGAGACACAAGTTTTGTTTTCTCTTACCTAATATGTCTTTGGCTATATTTGAGAATCAGGGCTTTCCATCCTGCACATCCTCTGTCAGAGATGTCCCAGTGCTCTTGTCATTGTCATCACTGCTTGTGTTTCCAAGATCACTTGTTCCTTCCTGCAGCTGGTGTCACTGACATTGCTAGTGTCACTGTTGGAGGCATCAAGCTGGTAAACATCTTGGCTGTGTTCAGGGTCACTTATGTCTTTCGCACTACCACTGTAGTGGGGGAAGTGGGAGGGCAGAAGGGGAGCCAGGGTTTTTGGTACCTCCCCCCACTCTGGTGTTGTCT
Source organism: Orcinus orca (assembly GCF_937001465.1). Lineage (NCBI taxonomy): Eukaryota > Metazoa > Chordata > Mammalia > Artiodactyla > Delphinidae > Orcinus > Orcinus orca. The sequence continues at coordinate 78,168,903 of NC_064580.1, forward strand.
ACTTTATGGGCACTGCCACTGTGGGTAGGGGGGCTGGAGTCACAAACACTGTCATGGCTGAGGGATTGGGATCATGGTCCCTACTGCCACTGCTGCCTGAGGCTGGAGTCCTTTGTATCATTTCCACTGCTACTACTGGGTTCTCTGTGCCTGCAATTTCAGCTGCCTTGGCCAGAGGGCCAAGATTGTAGGCACCACCTTTTCTGTTCCTCCAGTTCCACTTTCTGTAAGGTTCCAATACACCCACCTACAGATGTACAGATGTGGATTTCTCCAGCATCCTGTGTCTTGGGCAGAGGAACCTTTGTTGAGCTATGGATGTTTTACTAGTTATAGATTGAAAGAGCAAGACAAAGTGAGCATCTTATTCTGCCATGATGCTTGATAGTTACGGTATTCTTATTCAGAAAATTAATGTAATGTTAAAGATATTATCATTATATCTGGTCAAGATGAAAAGTGATTACCAAAGAAAGTTGAATAGAGTGACCAAAAGTTACTATATTTTGATTGAAAAGAATATGTTAGTGTTTGTACATGTCCTCATTACTTTTTGTAATACCACATGATTAAAAACCATTTTTACATATGTGAACTCCTTTTTAATCTTGGTATAGGTAATAGCTTTCTAATTATGACTCAAAATGAAGAAATATTAAAAGAAAAGATAGATAAATTTGACTACACAAAAAGAAAGTGTGTGGGAGAAAAACACCACAGACAAAGTTTACAGACAACAGATAAACTAGGAGAAAATATTGATAGCATATCCTATTGATAAAGAACTTTTACTGCTAATGAAGAAACCTTAAAATTCAAGGGACAGAGAACTAAAATACTAACAGAAAAATGGGAAAAGGCAAAGAGATAATTCATTCACATCCATATATAAAATGTAAAAATAGCCCTCAAACCTATACAAAAGTTTCAAACTCAATAGTAATTAATGAAATACAAATGAAAACAACACTAACAACATATCTCAATTTTCAGATTGGCAAAAATTTTAAAAGTTAAAAACATATTCTGTTGGCAAGTTTGTACAGAAATAGACACTCATATATTGCTGCTAGGAATGCAAATTGGATATTTGCCTGAAAAAATTTCTAAACGTAGTATTGAAGGAGCAGACTTATTTCTTTTGAATGCTTATAGTGAAATATCAGAAGAGAAAAATAATTTAAAAATGCATTAGTTAATCAAAATCAGAACTTAAAAATTGGGAAATTTCTCAGCCCATCCATATTGAAAGAAATAAGAAAGCTTGTTTGGGAAAAAATTTAAAGGGTGTGGTCGAATTTGAAAAGGACTTTGGCTTGGATCAACTGTTTCAACAGAAGCTAGGAGGTATTCATTAAGACAATGGGGTGATTGGTTGGCTATCTAAACAGAAGCCAGAACCTATTGTCCAAGACAATGGAAAAATAACTCAGAAGCATTTCAAAGCTCTTCAGGGTACCCCTCCCATCACAGTCCCAGACTGCAAGAGTCTGCAGGGCAGAAAATTTCAAAGGAGGGGCCACCTTGTCTTGGTCTGTCTCACATTAGGGACTCTGTTTCTCACATTTGGGTGCCATGCTCTTCAGCCACCTCAACTGCAGTGTAGGCTAATGTGGCTGCCCCTCTGGAGGAGCATCAGCATTCTCCATCAATGCAAAGAGTGCAAGAGCTGTAGGGCCATGACTGTCTTCACCTAGATTTCAAAGGGTGCCCTGAAGAGCCAGAGGACCCAGAAAGAAAATATCTGCAGGAGCAGAGCTACAGTAAAAAGTCCTGACTAGGGCAATGCCCAGTGGAGCTGTGAGAATGGAGTTGTCTCTGAAATCCCAGCCTGGGAGAGCTGCAGGCACAGGACTGCAACCCATGAAAGTTACAGTGTGGGCTGTGTCCAGCAAGTATATCTTCACCCCAGTGTGTCTGGAACACAGGACACTTGCCCCAGTGAGCCTTAAATTTTTGGAATTGCCTGGGACCTTTTATCCATTTCTTTTTTCTTATTTCTCCCTTTTGGAATGTGAATACCTACCCAATGCCTGTCTTATCATTATATTTTGAAAGCACATAACACATCTTGTTACTGAGCAGGACCCTATGGGGCCTTCCATAGACAGACCCCTCCCTCATAGCCTCTGCCTTAGCCCCTCTCTGAAGTACATAGATAGTAGTATCTAATGCACATTTCCTGAGTAATTTTACAGATGCCAAAACCACCACTAAATGGAAGAAATTAACTACTTGATAATCATGAGCATGTAGCCCCCAGACCTACTGGCACCTAAGGATTGATAATGTTAACCCCTGTGACACTGCCCTGTTACCTCGTCATCAGCCAATCAGAGAATTGTGCATGAGATCATCACATACCCTGGGACACCACCCCCTCAACTTATCTTTAAACTGCTTTGCTGAAACCCATCCAGGAGCTTGGGTATTTTGAGCACCAGCTGTTCTGAACTCCTTGTTTGGCTCCCTGTAATAACTGCTTCACTTTCCTTCACCACAGTCCAGTGTCAGTAGATTGGCTTTACTGCCCATGGGCAAGTGGACCCACGTTTGGTTTTGTAAAAGTTTGATTTCATATGTTTACAGCAATCCTTAAGTGCCAGTAGGTCTGGGGGCTATGTGCTCATATGTTTACTGCTAGAAAGCAATTTGCTGTAAGATGAATAGTACCATGAGCCTCACCCATATCTGATTTAATTGATATTTAATGAGGCTTTGGACTTTTAGACTTTTGAGTTACATGCTGAAATAAGTTAAGACTTTGGGGGCTATTGGGATAAAATTAATGTATTTTGCATGCAAGAAGGACATGAGTTTTGGTAAGCCAGGGGCAGAATGCTATGGGATGACTGGTTGTGTCCCCTTAAAATTCATAAGTTGAAACTTATCCCCAAGGTGACAGTATTAGAAATTTTGGCTTTTGGAAGTTGATTAGGTGACGAGGTCAGAGCTCTCATGCAAGGGATTAGTGTCTTTATAAAAGAGGCTCCAGAAAGATTCCTTGTCCCCTCTACCATGTGAGGAAACAAGGATAAGGCACTCTGATCTCACACTTCTCATAGAGGTATTGGTTAACAATTGTGAAACTACTTTAAATGTACACTAAAATTGAGCTATATATATTGATAGTTTTATATATATACATATATATAAATAGCTAATAAGAGCTGAGTTTTAACTGTTGGAAAAATAAGTTATAGATGAGAAAGAGGGAGAGCTAATATGAACCCTGTTTTGGATTACCATTGGATTAGAATCAGAGATATTAAACATGAATTCATTGACTTTATATGTATAGATGGATAGATAGATAGATAGATATTGAAATAGAGATGCATGGACAAGTGTGCATTAGCTCTGTCTCCTGAATCAATGTCACTCCAGTAGCAATGAACAAATTTAGTGCTAACATCTTGGTTTCTAAATACCTTTCCACAATACAACAGTTCAGGGCTCCTTGAAGAAGTGACTAACTCTAGGGTTGTGGCAGAAAAAAAAAAAAACAGAAGATGAACCTGGGATATCTTCTGGTTTCAGAAATTAAAGAAGAGGGCTTGTTGAAAGGACAACTAAACTAAAGGAGTGACTAATGGCCAAAGTTATAAAGTTTTGAGGAAGAAAATAAGTAAAGAGAGTATAGGATAATAATCCAAATAATAAAATAAGTATCCATGAGCTCATACTGTTATAAATAAATAAATAAATAATAACATTTGAGAAGGGATAACTCTTTCTTATGGAATAACTCCAATTTAAAAAGTTAGAAGAAAATTGGGAAGTAGAAAAATCACCAGTAGGCAAACAACACAATAATAATTGCTGCAGACAAATTCCATCGATGGCTGATAAAATTAGTAGCTAAATGTTTTAGGAGAAACAGGATACTTTCACAGTTTTAAAGTAGCTTAATCAAGATAGTAAGTAAAATGGGGAAAATAGTAGCTTTTCAGTTGATAAACCTGGTAAACTCCACATTAACCAAGATTAACATTATCAATAATTAAGCATATCAATATTTTGAGTCCCTGATACAATTTACAGAGAAGGTTATAATATCATCTCTGTGATCTTTGTGTCAAAAATCTATATCCTGAATTTATGCATGAGACAATATCAGGCAAAGCCAAATTGAGAGATATTCTACAAAATAACAAAACAGTACTCCTCTAAAAGTGTCAAGATCATAAAAACAGGAAGACTGAAGAACTATAACAAACTAGAGAAGGCTAAGGAAACATGTCAAATAAATGTCATGTGGTTTCCTGGATTGAATCCTGAAAAAGAGAATGGATATTTAGTAGAAAAACTGGTGAAATATGGATAAGGTCTGAAGTTTAGTTAATAGTTTTGTGCCAGTATTAATTTCTTAGTTTTGACAATTATACTATGGTTATATACCATGTTCATATTAGGGGAAACTGAGTGAAATTATATAGAAACTCTGTGTACCATCTTTACAACTTTTCTGTAAGTCTAAAATTAGTTCAAAAGTATAAATTAAAACAATCAATAAATCAATTAAAATTCTAACTGTATACAAAAACTGTTTGGATCTGAGGATTTCAGTTCATGTCAGTTTGATAAATGGGTATTAATATTTATTATGTGTAAAACACTGTGATAGGCACCTAAGAAGGGTGTGAGAAAGGAAGAAAGATTAATAAGGCATAGCCCTTATCCTTGAGGAGTTTAGTGTTTAGAAACATGAGGAACAATCACATACTCCAATAATTTTACTCTAATTTGTTAAGCAATAATATAATGGTATGCCCCAGGCATCATTGGAACACAGAGGCAGAGCTCTTAGTCTAACCCTAGAGAATACTTATTGGAATGGACAATTTCTGGGTCAAATCTTTCTGGAGGAATACAAGTTATTCAGGAAAAACATAGCATATATTTTTATTTTGTACTTTAATAATTCTTTTCATATTTACTCATTAGTTAACTAATTTATTCCTAGTGGCTTATAGATTTTCAGATGTCTTTCTGATTTTAGTGAAAATATAAAAATAACAAAGATAAGTTAGATTTTCCAGTTCTTTTAGCTTTATCTATGCACAGCTATCAACACAAGCTATGATAGTGTTTTGCATATCTTCATAATTGATTTCAACTGCCAAGCTGAATTGATTGATGATCCACAAAAATCATGAACTTTGTGCAAAGAACTGTTTGGGTATGGTGTGTTCTATTTGATAATATTATTGGATAAGGGAGGGTTAGAACTGAAAATTTATATCTCTCCCAATCAATCTTCTACACTTGAAACAAATTGCCATATCAATTGCTACTTCCATATTAAGTTACAACAAATAGTGATTTAACTAATATAGCTACTTAACTTCAGCATTAATGCTTGCTTGTTAGATCAGCAGCTTTGTACACATTTTATATTCTTAACACTTGCCATGGAGTGAGCCCAATAAGGTCAGCCAGATAATTACCAGCCTTGTCACACATGTCAGCTCTACAATTATTCTTAATTAACTGGAAACCTGATGCAATCACCAGAGGTAATCAACAGTAATCATTCTGAACTGTTCTCTTTTGACTCCCTCAGAGTGGGCTATTGGAGTATTGTCTGATTCTAAGCAAGTAACTATAAAAATAAGAGTCTGAAATGCTCTTTAATAATTCATTTAAAATAATTTCTCAGCAAACGCTCTCATTAATTTTTCCTAGCAGTTAACACTTTAGAACATTTAAGTAGCCATAATGTACAAAGAGTGAATAAGGTGCCCGGAGTAGTCAGCAAAGATATTGACAAAGCATCTTAACTTTGTGACAGGTAAGGTAATCATCAATAGAAATAATAATAAAAACATTAAACATTTTATACATTAATAGACATAACTGCTTGTGAATGCTAAGGGGCTTAATTGAGGTGTTGTAAAAAAATATGGCTGGTTAAGGCAGGTAAAATTGAGTGACATTATTAAAAGCAAGCAGGTAGAATTAGATTAATCACATGAAAGTGATAGTAGTATATTGTCATGGTTAGAGCAAAGGGTACACTGTCAATGCAAAAAGACAAGAGTAGCTAAGCAATGGATTTTGGAGGACATTAAAGATCAAAATTAAGATCATTCATTGTTGTTAAAAGAAATTTTGAGGTGTCATAATCTTTAGAGGAGACTGTAAGTTTAAAATGACACCTGGAAACAAGTATTACCTATTTCTAGGCCAATTTAGGAAGGGAGATAGTCATAAAGAAGATTATTCCAATTATTCAAAGTTGGTGAGAACAAGAAAGAGAAGACTAAGGCATCAGCAAAAAGGGATGGATGGTAAATTATATCATAGTCCTGGACAAGATCTGGAGTCATGCATATGACTGTCCATGACTATTAGAGGCAATATGTGTGTAGTGGGATGGTGTATCAGTTAGGGTTGTCGTCAGCCAAATAATAGAAAACTCACCCAAACAGTGACTTAACAAGTAGTTTGTTTCCTATTTGCTTACCTCATATAATAAGAAAACTTGGGGAAGGCAGTCCACAGTACAGCCATTACACAGTATTGACAAGGATGCATACCCTTATATATTCCTGCTATATCAATTTCCTATGGCTTCTGTAAAAAAAAAATTACCACAACTTTACTTGCTTAGAACAACACAAATTTGTTCTCTTAGACTTCTGGAGGAAGTCCAAAATGAATCCTATGGAGCTAAAATCAAGGTGGAGCCATGGCTGGTGCTTTCTGGAGGCTCCAGCGGACAATCTGCTCTTTACCTCTTTCAAATTTTAGAAGCTGCTGGCATCTCTGGGGAGTCATTATTCATACCACCACATCGTCTGTGCCAGCCTTAATGAGTGCCTTTGGTCTTTCTAGTTGCTGTACCTCTGGGCATTGCAAGAAAAAAGAAAAAAGAAAAAAAAGATGGTGGTTAAAGCAAATACTAGTGAAGTGATCTGTAAGAAAACTTTCCTCAAAACTCCCCCAACAGCCTCCATTTTCATTTCATTTACCAAAACCATGTCACATGGCCAGTTCTAGATGCAGGGAAATTTGAGAAGGGCAATATTTTACTTTTCACCTTCTTTATAGGAGGAAAGCAAGAAAAACTGGTGGCTGAGAATGGATGTTAAGCAAGCCAACCAAGAGTGTCTTCCATTTTGTGGGAGTCCCGGCATATGTGTGTGTGTGTGTGTGCCTGTGGGGATACATGTAAACAAACATAAGTCACATTTCTTCTTCAATTTATGGTGTTTTCTAGTTTTGATGTCCTTGGACTAGAGAGTGAGGTGGAATGGAGGTAGAAAAATTAGTGAGAATAAAATGATGTAGGGGGAGAAAACTTTTCCTTTCTTTCCTTCTAGATTCATTGTCTGTCTAATGATTAAATTGACATGACAGATTAACAAGAGAAAACCAAATTTTGTACATACGGGAGCCCCATAAAAATATGAGACTCCCCAGCAGTCAGGTAATTGAGGGTTATATGCCAACTTGAGCTAAGGAGAAGGAGATAGCAGTCTGGGGCTTCAAAGGGAAGAAGACAATTCACAAGAAGATGGGAAAAGCAAAAGTTTGGTAAACAAATGTTTGCCATGCCATACAGATAAGATAAAAAATTTTCTGATATAGTTATCTCTAGCAATAGCTCTTCTCCTAGTACAGGCCCTTTATCTAAATTCTTATAAACAGTTAAGGGGGAGGTAAAAAGCTCTTCCTGAGTCGGCTTTGATTGTCTTCAGCTGAAAGTAATCCACATGCCAAATGCACATTCCAGGGTGGTATATTCTGCTCCCTGCCCCAACCCCAGGGGTTACGACTAGACTGGTAATAGAAAAAGGAAAATGATGTCAATGAAATGATTAATTTTAGGGTTCTTGAAAATCCACAAAAGACATGTTCTGATGAGGCAATTAACCTATTCCTGATGAACATGTAACAATATCCACAACTGCATAAATACCTAATATCTTAATATAAAAAATACCACAATTTCCTAAGAAATCTAAATGGAGTTCTCTGGAAAAATATTTTAGTTAAGCTCAAAAAAATGTTTTTTTTCTCAACTTTAATATTTTTATTAATTTCTGCTGCCTCAGAAAGCATCTTCAGAAAAATCTATATTGGATAACCAATAAAGATAGACATAATTTGTTGGTCATTTCTACAAAGCAGAAATGTTAGCTAGATTACCATATAAATGCTTTTTCTCCACTTTCTTGTCAAATAAAAACACACCTAGGACAAAAGACAATGAAAAGTGATGATGCTCTGGGATGTAGACACAAAAGCCTTACTACACACTTTAAATTCAATGGCACAGGTAATGGGGATTATGGAACAGCTGGTCTTAAGCATTTGACTGTGGAATCTTATAGTGAGGATAAGGTCTTAGTACTCTAGCTTTAAATTCACATGTTAACAAATATGCTTTACATATTTTTTACTCTTGTTGATTTTTTTTTAATTTCCAGTTGAAAGGCAAATTACTTGCTTTTCTCAAGGTAGCACAGGATCCCAATTTCATTTTCAATATACATTTCTACTTTTTCATGTCTCTCTAAATAGAATCAAATCATCAATAAACAAAACATGATAATTACACTTTTAGTGATGGGTAATTATTGAATAATAATTTAAGTACTTAAAAAATTTACAGCTGTCAGAAGTTTGCAAAAATAATGGTCTCTATGAAACAGCAGCTGTTAGATAATTCTTAAGAAGACAATTTATCTGAATATTTAAAGCAAAATAGATAACTATATCATGCATTTCCTTGGGCATTGGTTAAGTCTTAGGAATTGCATTTTATGCATAATTATAATACCATTAAAATATGTGCACATTTTATTCCTCTGCAGTGTAATATTATACCTATATGTTAATTAGCTACTGGTACTATATATAAGTCAGATGACACTTGGTTGTGATTCAGTAGGACCTGTGGATTTAACTGATGCCTGTAAAGCTGGCTTTTACTCCTTATCTGAAGAGTGACTATATATTAATATCCCACCAAAATGTTTCCCATCTTTTTAAAGTATATTTTATTTCAAAATTCTTTAAAAGCACCTAATTTCAGGGACTATGCAATCAAGTCCTTAAAACAAGTTTTCTTAAGATGCAGTCATTGTTTTTCAAATAGCTCTGATCTCTGGTTCTCTATTTGGTGCCATAATATCCTGCATGTGATACAATTCTGTCAGATCTATTACTGAAGTCCTTGGTACTGACCTTTAACCTCTGTCATTCAACATTCTTTAGTCATTAAACAATTACCTCCAATTCTTACCACCAAGCTGTGGCGGAATTCTCAAATTAGTCAAGAGACTGCCTGATTTAGCCTTGGTGGGTTCCCATGCTGGGGGATTCTGGCTCACTTAGTGTCCTTCCATTAAATTCACCATTGAAGTGGAAGTTGACAATATGAAAAACAATGGTGACTGAGCAGCTACCTCCTGCACTACTCCCAGAGAGTCAATTAGGCATTTTGGAAGCTGAATGACTTCTTACAGTTCTTAATTAATGGAACTCCAGTGACAAAGAAGAGTTCACACAACTTCCAAAAATGCCCAACTTTCCCCCAGGGAGTAGTTTACACACTATAAAAATCTAGCTCAATCAATATGGGGCCAAACACTCCATTTATAAGGTATTAAGAGATTTTTATCCTCTGGTAGACAATGAAGTGGGCATATCTAATCCATGTGGGTGAATAATGACTTCAAAGGCAATGAAAATAGAAAACTAATTATACTAGAGTAGGCAGTGAGCCATAAGCATAAGCTATAAACTGTATGACTATATAAAATATATATTATCTGGATTAATTTCATGGGCACAGGTAAAAAATACAATCTCATCAGGATCAAAAGACACAGAGACACAACACTTTCTAGAACTCGTGAAAACAGTTTAGAATATCTTTGTCATTTTGCATTAAATAATTTAGCTAAAAAACATTAGGCCACTTTTTAAAAATAATCAAATATTTCCATATGTATGATAATTTTCCTTTTAAGTAGCCCTTATTTAATGGAGAATAAAAAGAACACATACAAAAATATTCAGAATGAATATAGGCACTGAGCCTACACTATACCTTTCTCTTAATGATCTGAACAACACCATATGCTAAATATTCATATGGGTATTCTCCATGGTTATTTTAAAGGATTTAATAAATTCTACTGAATTATCACCTGGATAAGGATTTAAACCATTGCTCATTAGAACTTTTATTTTCACCTGGCTATGAATACATGTCTCATTAATTTTAAAGAGAATTAATTGCAATAAAGAAAGAGGGACATATCTCTGAAAGTTCAGCCCCACTGTGTCTGTATAGCCAGAACATTCTTAATTTATTTGTAATCCCAGTTGAGTGTTCTTCCTTGTCACAGCATATTCTTTTCCTGTACATATGAATGCATACTTTCTCATGTTTCCAGTTTTATTTTTTTTGTTTTATCTGGTTAAATTAGATTATAAAATTCCTGGGAAGAGTGGCAAAGTTAAATTGTGAATCTAGCTTATTATTTGAATTCCACAATAGAAATGCAAAAAAAAAAAAATACTGCTAAGCCTAGGTGAGAATTCTGATTCAGATAAGTTGCAAAATGAGTAATTAATTCATCAACACTGCATTAAGCCTTCTACTACTGCATAAAAATTATCACAAATTTAGTTGCTGAAATGATGCAGATTTATTATATTAAAATTCTAGGGGCTATAAGTCCAACATGGGTTTCACTGAGCTAAAATCAAGGTGTCAGAAGGGCCATATTCCTTTCTGGAAGCTCTCAGAATCTGTTTATTGCTCATTCAGGTCCTTTGCAGAATTCAGGTCCTGCTGTTGTAGGACTGAGGTTCTCCTTTCCCTGCTGTCTGTCAGCTAAGAAGGTTCCAAGATTCAAGAGGCCACTTGTATTCCTTGGCTCTTAGCCCCCTTCCTCCATCTTCAAAGCTAACAGAAGTCGCTGTATTCTCACACTGAATCTCTCCTTCTGTCTCATTTATCTGACCCACTCTTCTCCCTATCTCTTCTGTTTTTAAGGTATCATGTAATTGCATCAGCCCCACGCAGATAATCCAGGATAATCTCTCCCATTTTAAGGTCCATAACCTTAATCACATCTGAAAAGTCCATTTTTCTATGTAAGGTGACATAGTCACAGGTTCTAGGCATTAGGATGTGAACATCTTGAGGGACTATAGCTCTGCCTACCACAAACAAACTTAAAGGGAACTTTAAAATGTAAAATTACTTTTAATGATATTCCTTGAACATTTTATTTTTAATACACAGATCACTACAGGCTTTCAGTTTTTACCTCCAAGGGGAGGAATGATAGATAGCTATGATAGTTGAAAGGACTTGCTCTAGAAAGAAATCATTCTTGGATCTCACATACACTGTGGACATTTTAACTTTTAAGATAAATAATGTTAATCCTTATTTTATGATTTTTTAACAAGAAAGAAATTATTACAGAAAATTCTATTCTGTTTGTAGTTGGTTATGCCTAAATATAACCATTATATAATAGTTCTTATGATCTGAAATGAATGGCAGATTAATTATGGTACATTTCTACATTTCTCATTATATTTTTACTTAAAAATAAAAAGTAAGATCTAGTAGTTCTGGTAACTTATTTATTTTTTCCCCACTTTTATTTATTTATTTATTGTTTAAATTTTATTTTATTTTTTTATACAGCAGGTCCTTATTAGTCATCAATTTTATACACATCAGTGTATACATGTCAATTCCAACCGCCCAATTCATCACACCACCACCACTACCTCCCTGCTGCTTTCCCCCTTGGAGTCCATACATTTCTTCTCTACATCTGTGTCTCAATTTCTGCCCTGCAAACTGGTTAATCTGTACCATTTTTCTAGGTTCCACATATATGCGATAATATACGATATTTGTTTTTCTCTTTCTGACTTACTTCATTCTGCATGTCAATCTCTAGATGCATCCACGTCTCAACGAATGACCCAATTTCCTTCCTTTTTCTGGCTGAGTAATATTCGATTGTATATATGTGTCACAGCTTCTTTATCCATTCCTCTGTTGATGGGCATGTAGGATGCTTCCATGACCTGGTTATTGTAAATAGTGCTGCAATGAACATTGGGGTGCATGTGTCTTTTTAAATTATTGTTTTCTCTGGGTATATGCCCAGTAGTGGGATTGCTGAATCATATGGTAATTCCATTTTTAGTTTTTTAAGGAACCTCCATACTGTTCTCCATAGTGGCTGTATCAATTTACATTCCCACAAACAGTTCAAGAGGGTTCCCTTTTCTCCACACTCTCTCCAGCATTTGTTGTTTGTAGATTTTTGGATGATGCCCATTCTAACTGCTGTGAGGTGATACCTCATTGTAGTTTTGATTTTCATTTCTCTAATAATTGGTGATGTTGAGCAGCTTTTCATGTGATTCTTGGCCATCTTTATGTCTTCTTTGGAGAAATGTCTATTTATGTCTTCCACACATTTTTGGATTGGGTTGTTTGTTTCTTTAATATTGAGCTGCATGTGCTGTTTATATATTTTGCAGATTAATCCTTTGTCCATTGATTCATTTGCAAATATTTTCTCTCACTCTGAGGGTTGCCTTTTCGTCTTGTTTATGGTTTCCTTTGCTGTGCAAAAGTCTTAAGTTTCATTAGGTCCCATTTTTTTATTTTTGTTTTTATTTCCATTACCCTAGGAGGTGGATCAAAAAAGATCTTGCTGTGATTTACATCAAAGAGTGTTCTTCCTATATTTTCCTCTAAGAGTTTGATAGTGTCTGGTCTTACATTTAGGTCTCTAATTCATTTTGAGTTTACTTTTGCATATGGTGTTAGGGAGGGTTCTAATTTCATTCTTTTACATCTGGTTGTCCAGTTTTCCCAGTACCACTTATTGAAGAGACTGTCTTTTCTCAATTGTACATCCTTGCCTCCTGTGTCATAGATTAGTTGACCATAGGTGCGTGGGTTTATATCTGGGATCTCTATCTTGTTCTATCGATCTATGTTTGTTTTTTTGTGCCAGTAACATATTATCTTGATTACTGTAGCTTTGCATTATATTCTGAAGTCAGGGAGTCTGTTTCCTCTAGCTCCGTTTTTTCCCTCAAGACTGCTTTGGCTATTCGGGTTCTTTTGTGCCTCCATACAAATTTTAAGATTTTTTTGTTCTAGTTCCGTAAAAAATGCCATTGGTAATTTGATAGGGATTGCATTGAATCTGTAGATTGCTTTGGGAGGTATAGTCATTTTCACAATATTGATTCTTCCCATCCCAGAACATGGTATATCTCTCCATCTGTTGGTATCATCTTTAATTTCTTTCATCAGTATCTTATAGTTTTCTGCATACAGGTCTTTTTTCTCCCTAGGTAGGTTTATTACTAGGTATTTTCTTCTTTTTGTTAAAATGGTAAATGGGAGAGTTTCCTTAATTTCTCTTTCAGATTTTTCATCATTAGTGTATAGGAATTAAAGAGATCTCTGTGCATTAATTTTCTATCCTGTAACTTTACCAAATTCATTGATTAGCTCTAGTAGATTTCTGGTGGCATCTTTAGGATTCTCTATGTATAGTATCATGTCATCTGCAAACAGTGACAGTTTTACTTTTTCTTTTCCAATTTCTATTCCTTTTATTTATTTTTCCTCTCTGATTGCTGTGCCTAAGACTTCCAAAACTATGTTGAATAATAGTGGTGAGAGTGGACATCCTTGTCTCATTCCTGATCTTAGAGGAAATGGTTTCAGTTTTTCACCATTGAGAATGCTGTTTGCTGTCTCTTTGTCATATATGGCCTTTATCATGTTGAGGTATGTTCCCTCTATGCCCACTTTCTGGAGAGTTTTTATTATAAGTGGGTGTTGAATTTTGTCAAAGCTTTTTCTGCATCTATTGAGATGATCATATGTTTTTTATTCTTCAATTTGTTAATATGGTTTGTCACATTGATTGATTTACGTATATTGAAGAATCCTTGCATCCCTGGGATAAATCCCACTTGATCATGTTGTATGATCCTTTTAATGTGTTGTTGGATTCTGTTTGCTAGTATCTTGTTGAGGATTTTTGCATCTATATTCATCAGAGATATTGGTCTGTAGTTTTCTTTTTTTGTAGTATCTTTGTCTTGTTTTGGTAACAGGGTGATGGTGGCCTCATAGAATGAGTTTGTGAGTGTTCCTCCCTCTGTAATGTTTTGGAAGAGTTTGAGAAGGATGGGTGTTAGCTCTTGTCTAAATGTTTGATAGAATTCACCTGTGAAGCCATCTGGTCCTGGACTGTTGTTTGTCGGAAGATTTTTAATCACAGTTTGAATTTCATTACTTGTGATTTGTCTGTTCATATTTCCTATTTCTTCCTGGTTCAGTCTTGGAAGGTTATACCTTTTAAGAATTTGTCCCTTTCTTCCAGGTTGCCCATTTTATTGGCATAGGGTTGCTTGTAGTAGCCTCTTAGGATGCTTAGTATTTCTGTGTTGTCTGTTGTAACTTCTTTTTCAATTATAATTTTGTTTATTTGAGTACTCTTTTTCTTGATGAGTCCGGCTAATGGTATATCAATTTTTTTTTATCTTCTCAAAGAACCAGATTTTAGTTTTCTTGATCTATGTTATCGTTTTCTTTGTTTCTATTTCATTTATTTCTGCTCTGATCTTTATGATTTCTTTCCTTCTCCTAACTTTGGGTTTTTTTTTCTTCTTTCTCTCTTCCTTTAGGTGAAAGGTTAGATTGTTTATTTGAGATTTTTCTTGTTTCTTGAGGTAGGTTTGTATAGCTATAAACTTCCCTCTTAGAACTCCTTTTGCTGCATCCCATAGGTTTTGGAACGTCGTATTTTCATTGTCATTTGTCTCTAGGTATTTTTTGATTTCCTCTTTGATTTCTTCAGTGATCTCTTGGTTATTTAGTAATGTATTGTTTAGCCTCCATGTGTTTGTGGGGTTTTTTTAAATGTATTTTTCCCTGTAATTCATTTCTAATCTCATAGCGTTGTGGTCAGAATAGATGCTTGATATGATTTCAATATTCATAAATTTACTGTGGCTTGATTTGTGACCCAAGATGTGATCTGTCCTGGAGAATGTTCTGTGTGCACTTGAGAAGAAAGTTTAATCTGCTGTTTTTTGGTGGAATGTCCTATAAATATCAATTAAATCTCTCTGGCCTACTGTGTCATTTAAAGCTTCTGTTCCCTTATTCATTTTCATTTTGGATGATCTGTCCATTGGTGTAAGTGAGGTGTTTAAGTCCCCCACTATTATTGTGTTACTGTTGATTTCCTCTTTTATAGTTGTTAGCAGTTGCCTTATATATTGAGGTGCTCCCTTTTTGGGTGCATATATTTTATAATTGTTATATGTTCTTCTTGGATTGATCCCTTGATCATTATGTAGTGTCCTTCCTTGTCTCTTGTAACATTATTTGTTTTCAAGTCTATTTTATCTGATATGACTATTGCTACTCCAGCTTTCCTTTGATTTCCATTTGCATGAAATATCTTTTTCCATCCCATCACTTTCACTCTGTATGTGTGTCTAGATCTGAAGTGGGTCTGTTGTAGACAGGATATAGATGTGTCTTGTTTTTGTATCCATTCAGCAAGCCTGTTTCTTTTTGTTGGAGCATTTAATCCATTCACGTTTAAGGTAATTTTTGATATGTATGTTCCTATGACAATTTTCTTAATTTTGGGGGGTTTGTTTTTGTAGGTCCTTTTCTTCTGTCATTTTTCCTACTTAGAGAAGCTCCCTCAGCATTTTGTGTAGAGCTGGTTTGGTGGTGCTGAATTCTTTTTGCTTTTGCTTTTCTGTAAATCTTTTGATTTCTCCATCAAATCTGAATGAGATCCTTGCTGGGTAGAGTAATCTTGGTTGTAGATTCTTCCCTTTAATCACTTTAAATATATCCTGCCACTTCCTTCTGGCTTGTAGAGTTTCTGCTGAGAAATCAGCTGCTAACCTTATGGGAGTTCCCTTGTATGTTATTTGTTGTTTTCCCTTGCTGCTTTCAATAATTTTTCTTTGTCTTTAATTTTTGCCAATTTGATTACTATCTGTCTCGGTGTGTTTCTCCTTGGTTTTATCCTGTATATGACTCTCTGTGCCTCCTGGACTTGGGTGGCTATTTCCTTTCCCATGTTAGGGAAATTTTCGACTATAATCTCTTCAAATATTTTCTTGGGTCCTTTCTTTCTCTCTTCTCTTTCCGGGACTCCTATAATGTGAATGCTGTTGCACTTAATGTTGTCTCAGAGGTCTCTTAGGCTGTCTTCATTTCTGTTCATTCTTTTTTCTTTATTCTGTTCCATGGCAGTGAATTCCACCATTCTGTTTTCCAGGTCACTGATCCGTTCTTCTGCCTCAGTTATTCTGCTATTGATTCCTTCTAGTGTAGTTTTCATTTCAGTTATTGAATTGCTCATGTCTGTTTGTTTGTCCTTTAATTCTTCTGGGTCTTTGTTAAACATTTCTTACACCTTCTCGATCTTTGTCTCCATTCTTTTTCCGAGGTCCTGGATCATCTTCACTATCATTATTCTGAATTCTTTTTCTGGAGGGTTGCTTATCTCCATTTCATTTAGTTGTTTTTCTGGGGTCTTACCTTGTTCCTTCATCTGGTGCATAGCCCTCTACCTTTCCATCTTGTCTCTCTTTCTGTGTATATGGTTCTTGTTCCACAGGCTTCAGGATTGTAGTTCTTCTTGCTTCTGCCATCTGCCCTCTGGTGGATCTCCCCTCCCCTTTTAAACATACCTGAAAATAGTGTACACCTGAGACTTCCATTCTTCTCAAACTTTGCCTGTATATGCATGTGAAATCTAGCTTTCATTAATACCATGCTATTGAAAGAATGCTCTGAAAGCTCACTGGAAATCTTATCTTTGGCATTTTCACCTTTTATTTTATTTTTTTTCCCCTCAGCTTTGGCTTCAATGGCACTAAATTTGATTGATGTTGTTGATGAGATCTATATTTAACTATTTGACTACTTCTCTTCTTTATTTAATTTTTCTTCTTCTTTTAAATTTTTGTCTGCACTCCTCGAAATATCTATCTTTAGAATTGCTGCCACTCTGTATGCATGTAATCATCCTTAGAAAGATAATCTGGTAATCTGATTGTATTAGTCCAATATAAACATAACTGAAATCTATATATTTATACCCAGTTTTTTTACCTAAACATCAATACCATATTTCTAAATATGTTCAGAAAATCTATGCTTGCTATAATTGACTATAATTATAATTGTAAAATTAAATATATTATCTTCCTCCAAATTCTGCTTTGAGGTTTAAATTTTCTGTTCTTAATTACTAGGGAATACAAACCCAGTAAGAAACCTTGAAGTCAATTCTTCTTATTTCCATTACCTCTTCATATCAAATCCCTTAATACGTCCTCAGTTACATTTCTTGATATACCACATCTTTCCCATTGATATCACTGTAGTCTAAACTTAGTTCAACTCACATCTAGATTATTCCAACTCGTTCCTTGCTTTTGTAGTAATCTTGCATTCAACTTATTCCTCCTTAATCTTTCTTATTTGCCACAGATAGTTCATTTTTTCTTCCAATTTTTTTAAACTAGGCAATATTTTTAATATTTATTTATTTATTTTAATATTGCAATATAGTTGATTAACAGTGTTGTGTTAGTTTCAGGTGTATAGCAAAGTGATTCAGTTACATATATACATATATCTATTCTTTATCAAATTCTTTTCCCATTTAGGTTATTACAGAATAGTGAGAGGAGTTCCCTGCCACTATACAGTAGGTCCTTTATGGTTATCTATTTATAACCATCTTCTATAATATAGCTGTGTGTACATGCCAATTGCAAACTCCCAATGTATATCTCACCCCACCCTCCCCCCGATAACCATAAGTTCATTCTCCAAGTCTGTGATCCTGTTTCTGTTTAGTAAATAAGTTTATTTGTATCATTATTTTTAGATTTGACATATAAGCCATATCATATGGTATTTGTCTTTCTCTATCTCACTTACTTCACTTAGTATGATAATCTCCAAGTCCATCCATGTTGCTGCAATGGCATTATTTCATTATTTTTAATGGCTGAGTAATATTCCATTGTATATATGCACCACATCTTCTCTACCCATTCATTTGTCAATGGACATTTAGGTTGCTCCCATGCTTTGGCTATTGTAAACATTGCTGCAATGAACATTGTGGTGCATGTATCCTTTTGAATCATGTTTGTCTCCAGATATATGTCCAGGTGTGTGCTTTCTGAATAACAGGGTAGATCTACTTTTTGTTGTTTAAGGAACCTCCATACTGTTCTCCAAAGTGGTTGTATCAATTTACATTCCCACCAATAGTGTAGGAAAGTTTCCTTTTCTCCACACCTTCTCCAGCATTTAATGTTTGCAGATTTTTTGATGATGGCCATTCTGAGTGGTTTGAGGTGATATCTCATTGTAGTTTTGAATTGCAATTCTCTAATAATTAGCAATGTTGGGCATCTTTTCATGTGCCTTTTGGCCACCTAGTATGTCTTCTTTGGAGGAATGTCTATTTAGGTCTTGTGCCCGTTTTTTGATTGGGTTGTTTGTTATTTTGATATTGAGTCATATGAGTTGTTTGTAAATTTTGGAGACTAATCCTTTGTCAGTTTCATCATTTGAAATTAGTTTCTCCCATTCTGTGGGTTGTATTTTCATTTTCTTTATGGTTTCCTTTGATATGCAAATTATTTTGAGTTTAATTAGGCCCCATTTGTTTATTTTTGCTTCTATTTCCATTACTTTAGCAGATGGCTCAGAAAAGATGTTGCTGCAATTTATGTCAAAGAGTGTTCTATGTTTTCCTCTAAGAGTCTTATAGTGTCCGGTCTTACATTTAGGTCTTTAATACATTTTGAGTTTATTTTTTTGTATGGTGTAAAAGAATATTCTAATTTCATTTTTTTACATGTAGTTTTCCAGTTTTCCCTGCACCCTTTATTGAAGAGACTGTCTTTCCTCCGTGGTATAGTCTGACCTCCTTTGTCATAAATTAATTGACCATAGGTGCATGAGGATTTTTCTGGGCTTTCTATCCTGTTCTACAGATTTATGTTTCTGTTTTTGTGCAAGTACCATACTGTTTTGATGACTGTAGCTTTATAGCATAGTCTGAAGTAAGGGAGCCTGATTCCTCCAGCTGTGTTTTTCTTTCTCAAGAATGGTTTGGCTATTTGGGGTCTTTTGCATCTCCATACTAATGTTAAGATTTTTTGTTACAGTTCTTTGAAAAATGTCATTGGTAGTTTGATAGGTTTTGCATTGAATCTGTAGATTGCCTTGGGTAGTATAGTCATTTTGACAGTATTGATTCTTCCAATCCAAGCACATGGTATATTTTTTATTTTGTTCCTTTTGCTTTTCATGTCATATCTAAGAAACCATTGCTAAACCCAAAGTTGTGATGTCTTATCCTTGTTTACGCATAAGAGTTTTATAGTTGCATCTCTTACATTTGTATCTTCTATACATTTTGAGTTGATTTTTATGTATTGTGTTGGATAAGGTTTCAACTTCATTCTTTCGCATGCAGATATTCACTTTTCCTAGCATCATATGGTGAAAAGAATGACATTTTTTGAAAAGGATGATTTTCTCCATGTAA
Source organism: Orcinus orca (assembly GCF_937001465.1). Classification (NCBI taxonomy): domain Eukaryota; kingdom Metazoa; phylum Chordata; class Mammalia; order Artiodactyla; family Delphinidae; genus Orcinus; species Orcinus orca. The sequence continues at coordinate 78,188,543 of NC_064580.1, forward strand.
TGGTTTTGGTGACCTTGTTGAAAAGAAGCTGATCATGGACACATAAGTTTATTTCTGGACTCTTTATTCTATTCCAGTGATCTGTATATCTTCCCTTAGGCCAGTATCACACTTCCATGAATACTGCAGCTTCATAGTAAGTTTGAAATCAGGAAGTGTGAGTCTTCCTATATTGTTCTTTTTCAAGATTGTTTTGGCTATTCTATGTCACTTAGATTTCTATATAAATTTTAAAATAAGCTTGTCAATATCTACCAAGAAATCAGATGGTGTTATCTCTGATAGAGATTGTGTTGAATCTCTGGATCATTTTGGGTGATGACAGTGATGCATTTCTTTCTTAGCAAATCCTCAGGATTAGGAGCTGAATAATCATTGGAGAATAAGGAAGTGGCCTCGGCTCTTCTAAGCTTAACTTTTCCAGGTGGGCATCAATGCCTTACAAGCCATAGCAAGTGTGATTCAGGCCCTAGTATTCTCAGACTCAATTACTCTCAGTGTAGTGCCTCCATCTTATGGAAGGGGTTGTGTAGAGGAAAGGAGCCCCCACCTCTCACCCAGAACATAGCATCAGAACAGGTAGCTAGCAACAGGTTGAGAAATGCTGACATCTTACTTTTCTTGTGAAAGTGGCACTTTTTTTGAGAGAGGGAGCATTTTGTTCTTGGCTACACCAGTGTGGTGTGAAATTTCTGTCTCACTGAACTGGGAATGGGTAGAGAAAGTGTAGTTCTTGTTTCACATGCCACAGAATTTCAATATTATTACCAATATTTTATAGAATTTCTTGAATAAATAGTTTTTAAATTGCTTCAAGAAATTAGGGTCATTTATGGAGACATTTAATTATTGTATTTTCATAGTTTTCAGTAGTTTAGATACAGAGTGTGTTCACAGAACTCCTTACACTGTCTCACCTAAATTGGAATCTAGATCTCCATCTTCATTAAACAAAATTGTAATGTCCTCTGAACATGATTTTCCATCGTTTCCTTTATTAATATTTTCTGCTGATGATACCATATAGTAATTACAGATTTTCTTCATTTTTTTTTTTTTTTTTTGCGGTACATGGGCCTCTCACTGATGTGGCCTCTCCCATTGTGGAGCACAGGTTCCAGACGCGCAGGCTCAGCGGCATGGCTCATGGGCCCAGCTGCTCCGCGGCATGTGGGATCTTCCCGAACCGGGGCACGAACCCGTGTCCCCTGCGTCGGCAGGCGGACTCGCAACCACTGCGCCACCAGGGAAGCCCAGATTTTCTTCATTTTTTGAAACATATCCATGGTATTCAATTCTGTTGATTCCTAGAATTTGTTCAATCAGTTTTCTATTGATAGGCATTTAGGCTGTCTCCAATCATTGCTATTGTAAATAAGACTGCAATGAGAAAACCAGTGTACATATCATTTCCTATTTTTTCTTAAGATATATCTGAGATAAATTCCTAAAAGTTGTATCACTGGATCAAAAGGTAAATGGATGTGCAATTTTAATAGATAGGCATGGTATAGAATTCTCTGTAAGGCTCATACATTTTTCTCTTTCACCATCAGTGTTTGAGAGTGCCTAATTCCCTATAGTCATGACAAGAGTTTTTTGGCAGAATTTTGTTTTTGTCAGTGTGATATTTGAGAAATGATACTTCTATGTGATTTTAATTTGCATTTATATAATTGTGAGTAATTTTAAGTATCTTTTTATTTGCTTTATTTTCTGTGAAATGTCTGTTCAATATTTTCCATATTCTTCTCTAAGAGTTTTGGTCATTTTTGTTTTTACAGATATAAAAGCTCTTCATTGATCACCAATATTAACATATTAACACTTTTAATGTAACATTAGTTGTAAACTTTGTCCCAGATTACAATTTGTCTTTTTACTTTGTTTATGGTGTTTTTATTACCATGAAAAATACTTTTTTTAGGTAATCAAATTAATTAATATTTTCACATTTAGCTTCTGGAAGTTGAGCTACTGTTAGGTAACTGTTCTCTTTTTCCAAATAACAAATTAAGCAACCATTATTTTTCTAGTATTTATATAGTTTTACTTTTTACATTTAATTATTTGCTGCATTTGGAATTTATTCTGGTGCTTAGCGTGAGAAGTGGATCCAATTTTACATTTTTCTATGAATCTCTCTAATTTTCATAACATCATTTATTAAAATGTCCATCATTTCCTCCATTTTGATGTGCTGCCTTTATCTTATGATAAATTTTCATATGTACTTTATTTATGAATTTTCTAGTGTGTTACATTGAACTTTTTGTATATTTCTGTGTTTATTTTATATATTTTTTTAAAAATCAGTAGCTTTATAATATGTTTTAATAACATCTACAAAACTATTTTTAGCTTTCTGTTTGTTGTATCTGGCCAGGCAATAGCAACATAAGAACAGCACTGCTGCTATTTTGGTGACACTTTATCTTAATTTCAGGAAAAAAAAAGATGTAAGAATAAACAAGCCATCTTGCTCTAACTTTTCTTACAAATTGAAATGTGTGCAGGTACAATAAATATTAAAATGCCAACTTTTCTTCCTGCTATTATTTTGGCTGAATGCATCTTCAAATATTCCTTTGTCTTGAAAGTTGTTTTTGTTCTCTCCAAAGTACACTGATACATTTAGAAAATTTTAAGTGTACAGTGGAATGTAAATAATTGGTGTATTGGTAAGACATTTTGATTGCACATAATAGAAATTAAATACAATTTGTTTAAGCAAAACAAAAGGGGGATTTGTTAGTGATACAAAATTTTCTTAAGGAATGCAGGAATTGAGAATGATATGTTACAAGAAATAGTAATCCTGTAGGGAACCCAGGAATTAAAAATAATAATTGATTCAGGCAAAAGTTTCATAACACAAAATTAGCCATTTTAATGTGAGAAAATAAGTGGCATTTAACATATTCACAATATTGTGCTATCACCACCTTTTTCTAATTATAAAATATGTTCAACATGCCAAATTAAAAACTCACACTCATTAAGCAGTCTCTTCCCATTCCCTCCTTGCCTAACCTCTGGCAGCCACCAATCTGCATTCTATTGCTATGGATTTATCTATGCTGGATATTTCTTATAAATGTAATTAAACATATGTTTCTTTTGTGTCTAGCCTTTTACTTAGCAAAATATTTTAAAGTTTCATCCACATTGTAGCATATAGAGCTCCTTCATCCCTTTTACTGGATGAAAACTATTCCATTGTCTGTATATAGCACAATTTGTTTATCTACTAATCTCTTCATGCACATTAGCACAGTTTCCACCTTATGGCTACTGTGAAATAAGCTGCTACGAACATACGGTTGTACTCATTTGAGTACCTGTTTTCAAATCTTTGATATACACTAAAGAGTGTATAATCATGTATCATATGGTAGTTCTATGTTTAACTTTTTGAAGAACTGTCATACACTTTTCCAAGGGGAGGTGGGTGGTGATATTGGTCAAAGGGTATGAAGTTTCAGTTATGTAAGATGAATAATATCTGGAGATCTAATATACATCATGGTAACAAGAGTTAACAATACTGCATTGTATACTTAATATTTGCTAAGTTTCCTGTGTTTGTGTGTGTGTGTGTATGAAGAAAATTAAATTTAAACTCCATTCTCAGCAAAGTTGTGAAATTTGCAGTTTTTCTTTTGTTATTGATTTCAAAGTTCCTTCCACTGTGTTTGGAGAAGAAAGTTTGTAGATGCTTTGTATGATTTCAACATTTAAAAATTTATTTAGACTTGTTTTGTGGCCTATGATGTGATCCATTCTGGAGACTGGTCCATGTGCACTTGAAAAAATGTGTCATATTCTGCTATGGTTGGATGACTGATTTGTGAATGTCTGTTAGGAGTTTTGGGTTTATATTGTTGCTAAAGAGCTCTATTTCCTTATTGATTTTCTGTCTAGATATTCTACCATTTATTGAAAATGAGGTACTGAAGTCTCTAAGATTTGTAGAAGACTCTATTTTTTCCCTCAAATCAATCAATATTTGCTTCACATATTTTGGTGCACTGGTTGTTTGAGGTGTATAGATTTTGCCTGTTATATCTTCTTGATAAATTTACCCTTTTATCACTACATAAAATTCTTCTTTTCTCTTGTAACAGTTTTTGACTTAAAGTCTATTTTGGCTAATTTTTGTTTAGCCACAAGTCTTTTGTTTTGGCTACTATTTACATGGAACACCTTTTTCCACCCTTACATTTTCATCTTATTTGCATCTTTGGATCTAAGGTGAGTTTCTTGTTGACAGCACCTAATTGGGCCATTTTTAAAATACAGAGTATAATCCATTTAAATTTACAATAATTATTCAGTACTTATAAAGAAGGACTTACTTCTGCCACTTTGCTAGTTGCTTTTGTATACCTTATATTTTCCCCTCATTTCCTAAAATTTTGCTTTGTTTGTGGTTAGTTGTGGGGCAAGAATATTTTTAAATTGCTTTTTTCTTGATTCAACATTCACTTGCTGCTGTAATGCTTTGACTGTTTTCAGAGTCTTAACAAAGTTGTTTCTGATCATTTTTTGCTTATTTTTCAGTGTTTCTGTGGAGCAAATAATGTTTTAAGCTGACTTCTTCACCATTTTGCTGACATCAATCCCCAGGAGTTGTTTTGTTCTGGTGTGTTTTACCTGTTCTTTGAGAGTCTACTCATGTCTCTGTGTTTGCTTCATTTTTTTTCCTTTAGTTTACATGGCAGAAAATGGTTGCTAACAGCTCCTGAACTTTTGCCAAATGGATACTGACTGAGAGCTTTTTCTCAGTTTAAGTTGTGACATTCTTGAGTAAAAGAGTTTAATTTGTGCAGCTTTGGTCAGATTCCCTCACCTGAACTAATCAACTATGGCCAGTGACAGGGTCTTATTATCCTCATGGAGGCTCCCATAATAACCATGTGTCTTGGTTGAAGATGAGGTATGCTGAGAAGTAATAATGAGATGTGCCAAGCTGATGGTGAGCCTTGGGCTAATATGTACCTAGTGGAATAAATAATTTTTGTCCCAAGATTCAGGTTCAATATCTTTTAATACCTTCTTAAATCTACTTCACAAACAATTGTCCTCCTTAAATTAATTATTCAGAAATTCATTTTTCATAACTCCTTTTCATATTTTTCACTCATTGAATCTAAGATACAGTTATATAAATTCCCTGTTCTATATCTAGCAGTATCTTTTATACTTGATGCTGACAACTATGTGTTCAGTGCACATTTCCCCAGTTACTTGAAAAGATTAATAGATCTGTGAGTAATTTTACTTGTTTTCTGGGAATCATATTTACTCTTGCAAAAGATAGCTGAAAGAAGCATAATACAAAGATTTACAACAAATCTTGGTGGTAATAACAAAACATAGTCTGTGCTTAGAAATAACAAGTTGAAGCAGAGAGATGTATTTTTTTAAATTTATTTATTTTATTTTTGGCTGTGTTGGGTCTTCGTTGCTGCGTGCATGCTTTATCAAGTTGCAGCGAGCAGGGGATACTCTTTGTTGTGGTGCATAGGCTTCTCATTGCGGTGGCTTCTCTTGTTGCGAAGCATGGGCTCTAGGCATGCAGGCTTCAGTAGTTGTGGCTCACGGGCTCTAGAGTGCAGGCTCAGTAGTTGTGGTGCATGGGCTTCATTGCTCCGTGGCATGTGGGATCTTCCCAGACCAGGGATTAAACCCATATCCCTGGCATTGCCAGGCAGATTCTTAAACACTGAGCCACCAGGGAAGCCCATAGAGAGAGATGTATTTTTGAGATAAAATATTTTACCATTCATAAGTCAATTTGGCTGAACAGGAGCTACTTCCAGCATTGTCTTTGACTAAATTTCAAATACCAGATTGACTATATCATCCCTTTTGGAAATGACTGTAAGCCACATGCTGTCATTGACAGCTATACCCTTATGTGAAGAAACAAAATAGTTTCTTGCCTCACTTAGAAAAATAGTAGAATAATTTAGCAGTCACCTGGAGGAAAATAGTCCTTTACCATATTTCTTGAATATCCTGTTACAAATAGAATTTTGATAAAATATGTAAAGAATTCTGTTACTGTGCTTTCACCATTCTTAGTTAATCAGAAACTCCAAATAATTATGGAGCATGACATTGAAGTTAGCTTCCCATTTGCTGCATTGCTTTGCTTACTGAAGGATAACATTGTGGAAGTTTTTAAAACTCCTTGTTCATTCCAGTAATTTCACTTTCTCTTGACAGTCCTTTTTAAAGTGAATTTTATCTATTATATGTAATTTAAATGATTATAAAACTTTGGCTAAAATAATTTGGCTATCAAATGGATCGTATGTGAAGCAATAGAATGCAAGTATCCCCCAAAGACATACCATTAAAGGCATAAGATGTGATGGAAAGAATGTCTTTAAAAGTACAGAGATGGGGAAAACTAATGACAATAAAAGATGGGCTAACCCCAGTTCTTACACCAGTCCAAACATGTTATGCCCACCTAAGAGAAATCCAATCTATTTTTTATATCTGGTGAAAATGTGCCAATATAGGGTGCATTTATATCTCATATGTCATGCATGTTTTCTTAAATAGAAGACTGGTGGGCTAGATTTCTTTCTTTAGTGTACTGATGTAGTTTGCTACAGAAAATAGAGTATATTTTCAATAAAAATATAATGAACTTGCCAGATTAGATATATATCAAGAAAATGCCTAAGTGATGAGACACAAGTTCATTACATATTGGCTAAGGGGAAAATATGTTGGTAAATGTGAACAGTACTGAGCTTATGGGCACAGGAGAAAGAGAATAAATAAAAACCAGCTTTTAGGAAGACCCAAATCTTTTCCATCTCACAGTTCTATTTTAGCCAACTCTATATATGGACATAGATAATGTTGATGTGTAAATTCAATAGTTTTGAATCTAGGTAAAAATTTTTTTTTCAATGACACACAAATGTGGTGAGAGATCATCAATAGAATTTTAAAATTTTAAAGTAATATTTAGTAATACTCCTATCATTTTAACTTAATCATGAAGATTACCAGGAATATTTCAGTTGACTGCTTTTGATACGTGTTTTATGGTAATAAATTTCTCTATTATCTGTTGTGAACAACATTTTATTTACATCTCAATTCTATCATCACAAACCATTTTTTGAATGAGTTATAGAATTTCCAAGATTGAAAAATTATTTTCGATCTTAGACCCCAGATGTGGGTGTGGACCGCTGCCACCGCTGCCACCGAGGATCCTGTGAGCAAGCATGGATCACTACCCACACCTTCCAAGGAGCCTGCTTGGCCCACCACTTCTGAGAGTCCTGTGATCTGGGGCCAACACCCCTGGAGAGCTCACAGTATGCTCCAGTCTGTTGCAACTTCCTGCTGGTCTCAGTGGCTGCAGGCACCTAGAACATGCCCCAGTTGTGGCTGCTTTATCCCTCCCTGGCCTTAGCGAATATGTGTGCCCCAATTATCCACTGCTTTTGCCCCTCTCACCTGGGCAGTGAAAAAATGCCTAAGGGTGACCCAGAAACAGAGGCATGGACAAAAGCAAAGTGGAGCCTCAGGGGCTGTGAGACTAAGGAAGAGGAATGGAAATCTCTCTGTGTGACTGCACAAGCCATGGACTAAGTCCACGTGATCAGTGTGGTAAACCCTGTGTCTGCGGAATATCTGAATGGACAATGAGTGCTTTCACAACTGAGACCAGTCTAGTTTTAACAGCTGTAGACTTTGGGGGCTAGTACACACAGGAGTTGGGTCAGGTCAGGAACTGAGCCGCCCACACCATGGTGGAAATAACTGCCATGGAGCAGAATAAAGAAAAAAGAATGAAAAGAAATGAGGACAGTCTCAGAAAAATCTGGGACAACATTAAATGCACCAACAATCAAATTACAGGGGTCCCAGAAGAAGAGAAAGAGAAAGGGTCTGAGAAAATATTTGAAGAGATTATAGTCTAAAACTTCCTTAACAAGGGAAAGAAAATATTCACCCAAGTGCAGGAAATACAGAAAGTCCCATACAGGATAAACCCAAGGAGGAACATGCCAAGAAACATATTAATCAAGCTAACAAAAAATAAGTACAAAGAAAAAATATTAAAAACAGCAAGGGAAAACCAACAAGAATACATACAAGGGACTCCCATTAAGGTTATCAGCTGATTTTTCAGCAAAAACTTTGTAGGCCAGACGGGAGTGGCAGGATGTATTTAAAGTGATGAAAGGGAAAAACCTACAGCAAAGATTACTCTTCCCAGCAAGGATCTCATTCAGATTTAACAGAGAAATCAAAAGATTTACAGACAAGCAAAAGCTAATAGAAATCAACACCACCAAATCAGCTTTACAACAAATGATAAAGGAACTTCTCTAGGTGAAAAACACAAGAGAAATGAAAAGACTTACAAGAACAAACACAAAACAATTAAGGAAATGGTAAAAGGAACATAAATATCAATAATTACCTTAAATGTAAATGTATTAAAAACTCTAACCCAAAGCACCAAACTGGCTGAATAGATAGAAGAAAAAAAGAAAAGAGCCATATATATGCTGCTACAAGAGACACACTTCAGACCTAGGGACACATACAGACTGAAAATGAGGGGATGGAAAAAGGTATTCCGTGCAAATGGAAATAAAAAAAGTGGGAGCAGTAATACACATATCAGACAAAATAGACTTTAAAATAAAGACTCTTATAGGATACAAGGCAGGACACTACATAATGCTCAAGGGAGCAATCAAAGAAGAAGAGAGAAAAATTGTAAATATTTATGCACCCAACTTAAGAGCACCTCAATACATAAGGGAAATGCTAACAGACAAAAAACGATAAATCAACAGTAACACAATAATAGTGGGGAATTTTAACAGTCCACTTATACCAATGGACAGATCATTCAGAAAAAAAATTAATAAGGAAACACACGTTACACCAGATAGACTTATTGATATTTATAGGACATTCCACCCCAAAACAATACAATTTCTTCTCAAGTGCACATGGAATATTCTCCCAGATAGATCATATTTTCTCCAACAAATCAAGCCTCAGTAAATTAAAGAAAATTTAAATTGTACCAAGCATCTTTTCTGACTACAAAACTATGAGATTCAAAATGACTTCCTGCCAAAAAAAGACATATTAAAACCACAAACCCACCAAGGCTAAAGAATATGCTACTAAATAACCAATGGATCACTGAAGAAATCAAAGAGGAAATCAAAAAACACCTAGAAACAAATGACAACAAAAACACAGTGACCCAAAACCTATGGGATGCAGCAAAAGCAGTTCTAGGAGGGAGATTTTAGTAATACAGTCCCACCTCAAGAAACAAGAAAAATCTCAAATAAACAACCTAACCTTACACCTAAACCAACTAGAGCAAGAAGAAAAAACAAATCCAAAAGTTAGTAGAAGGAAAGAAATCATAATGATCATGGCTGAAATAAATGAAATAGAGATAAAGAAAACAATAGAAAAGATCAATGAAACAAAAAGCTGGTTCTTTGAGAAGACAAAATTGATAAAAATTTAGCCAGACTCAACAAGAAAAAAAAGGAGAGGAATAAAATCAATAAAATTTGAAATGAAAAAGGTGAAGTTACAATGGACAGTGATGAAATACAAAGAATCATAAGGGTTTACAACAAAAAACTATATGCCAATAAAGTGAACAAACTGGAAGAAATGGACAAATTCTTAGAAAGGTACAAGCTTCCAAGACTGAACCAGGAAAAAGTAGAAAATATTACCAGACCAATCACAAGTAATAAAATTGAAGTAGTGATTAAAAATCTTCCAAAAACAAAAGTCCAGGAACAGATGGCTTCACAGGTGAATTCTTTCAAACATTTAGAGAAGAGCTAACACTTATCCTTCTCAAACTCTTCCAAAAATTGTAGAGGGAAGAACATTACCAAGCTCTTTCTCTGAGGCCACCATCTCCCTGATACCAAAGCCAGATAAAGATCTCACACACAAAAAAAAAACAAAATACATGCCAATATCACTGATGAACATAGATGCAAAAATCCTCAACAGAATACTAGCAAACGGAACCCAACAACACAGTAAAAGGATCATATACCATGATCGAATGCTATTTATCCCAGGGATGCAAGGATTTTTCAATATATGCAAACCAATCAATGTGATACACCATATAAACACATTGAATAGTAAAAACTGTATGATGATCTCAACAGATGCAGAAAAAGCTTTTGACAAAATTCAACATGGATTTTTGACAAAAACTCTCCAGAAAGTGGGCATAGAGAGAACTTACCTCACCATATTAAAGGCCATATACAGCAAATCCACAGCAAACATCATTCTCAATGGTGAAAAGTTGAAAGCATTTCATTTAAGATCAGGAACTAGACAAGGATGTCCACTCTCACCACTCTTATTCAACATAATTTTGGAAGTCTTAGCCATGATAATCAGAGAAGAAAAATAAATAAAATGAATCCAAATTGGAAAAGAAGAAAAACTGTAACTCTTTGTAGGTGACATAATACTATATATAGAAAATTCTAAAGATGCCACCAGAAAACTACTAGAGTTAATCAATAAATTTGGTAAAGTTGCAGGATGCAAAATTAATATACAGAAATCTCTTGCATATACCCTAACAATGAAAGATCAGAAAAAGAAATTAAGGAAACAATCTCATTTACCATTGCAACAAAATGAATAAAATACCAAGGAATAAACTTATCTAAGGAGGCAAAATACCTGTACTCAGGAAACTGTAAGATACTGATGAAAGAAATCAAAGAAAACACAAACAGATATGTTTGTTCTATCAAAAACAGATGTGATACCTTGTTCTTGAATTTGAAGAATCAATATTGTGAAAAAGACTATACTACTCAAAGCAATCTACAGATTCAGTGCAACCCTTATCAAGCTACCAATGGCATTTTTCACAGAATTAGAACAAAAATGTTACAATTTGTGTGGAAACACAAAAGACCCCGAATAGCCAAAGCAATACTGAGAAAGAAAAACGGAGCTGGAGGAATCTGGTTCCCTGATTTTTGACTATACTACAAAGCTACAGGAATTAAGATAGTATGGCACTGGCACCAAAACAGAAATATAGATCAATGGAAAAGGATAGAAAGGCCAGAGAGAAACCCACACACACCTATGGTCAACTAATTTATGACAAGGGAGGAAAGAATATACAATGGAGAAAAGACAATCTCTTCATAAAATGGTGCTGGGCAAACTGGAAAGCTACATGTAAAAGAATGAAATTAGAACACACCCTAACACCATACACAAGAATTAACACAAAATGCATTAAAGACCTAAATGTTAGGCTGGACACTATAAAATTCTTAGGGGAAAACAGTGGCAGAACACTATTTGACATAAAACAGTGAGGTTTTTTTGACCCACGTCCTAGAGTAATAAAAAAAAATAAGCAAATGGAACATAATTAACTTAAAAGTTTTTGCACAGCAAAGGAAACCATAAACAAGATGAAAAGACAACACCTAGAATGGGAGAAAATATTTGCAAATGAAGCAACTGTCAAGAGATTAATTTCTAAAATATACAAACAGCTCATGAAGCTCAATATCAAAACAAATCAAACAATCCAATCAAAAAATGGCCAGGTGACCTAAATAGACATTTCTCCAAAGAAAACATACAGATGGCCAACAAACACATGAAAAGATGCTCAACTTCACTAATAATTAGAGAAATGCAAATCAAAACTGCAATGAGCTCTCACCTTACACCAGTCAGAATGGCCACCATCAAAAAATCTACAAATAATAACTGCTGGAGAGGGTGTGGAAAAAAGGGAACCCTCTTGCACTGTTGATGGGAATGTAACTTGATACAGCCACAATGGAGAACAGTATAGAGTTTTCTTAAAAAAACTAAAAATAGAACTGCCATATCACCCAGCAATCCCACTACTGGATCTATACCCAGAGAAAACCACAATTCAAAAGGATACATGCACCCCAATGTTCTTTGCAGAACTATTTACAATAGTCAGGACTTGGACGCAACCTAAATTTCCATCAACAGAGGAATTGATAAGAAGATGTGGTACATATATACAATGGAATATTACTCAGCCATAAAAAGGAATGAAATTGTGCCATTTGCAGAGACATGGATAGACCTAGAGACTGTCATACAGAGTGAAGTCAGAAAGAGAAAAACAAATATTGTATAATATCCCTTATATGTGGAATCTAGAAAAATAATACAGATGAACTTATTTACAAAGCAGAAATAGACCCACAGACGTAGAGAACAAACATATGGATACCAAGGTGCAAAGGGGGAGGTGGGATGAAGTGGGAAATTGGGATTGTCATATATACACTACTCTGTATAAAATAGATAACAAATGAGAACCTACTGTATAGCACAGGGAGCTCTACTCGGTTCTCTGTGGTGACCTAAATGGTAAGGAAATCCAAAAAAGAGGGGATATATGTATATGTATGGCTGACTCACTGTGCTCTACAGCAGAAACTAACACAACACTGTAAAGCAACTATACTCCAATAAAAATTAATTCAAAAAAAGAAAAAATATTTTCTACAAAATTTTTCATATGCAAAATACTACACATACAGTAATTTCTATGGAATATAAATGTTTAGTTATAAAAGGAAATGATAAAGAATATTGTAATAACGTATATACACGTGTATATAATATTGGTAATGACAAATCATTTTGTACGTGTGACACATATTAAAAAATAGTTGAATTTGACTACACATAATTTAATCTATTTATGTAGAAAAATAAAATAGAAGCTAGCCCGAGTTCTGTGGCTTATATAAGACTTGGACAAATAATTGCAAAGCATATGGCAGCAAATAAAACATTCAAGATAAAGGAGTCAGGAATCAATGAGCAAAAGGCAAACCAGTAGAAACATAGACAACAGATACAACAAAGAAATTCTTAAAATAAATTATAAATAAATATCTGAAGGTGTTAAAAATGCAATTAAAATGTAGATTGAAATTAAAACATTTTACTTATATCAGTAAATAGAAAAATAATAATAATTAAGACTACCTTTAGCCTATAATTGTCATTTTGCAGTTTAGAAAAATGACTATCTTATTTTGCTTATTTACATTCTTTGTTGTCCCTGTAGGAATTTGATTTTGAGACTTCTGGTTTAAAGTGTAGATTGAAGGATTGTTGTTGAGTACTAATGGGAGAAAATGGAAAGTTAGAATTTAAAGTCTCAGACCCCAGGTTGAAATGAATTCTGGTATAAAATTCCATTATCAAGATTTCGATATTCAAATTTCTAGAGTAAATCTGATTAGCTCAGGATGAACACTGTTTAATTCAGGCATTCAACAGATATTCATTAAAAGTACCAGCTACTATTGTAGTTAATTAATACACAGCAGTGAGAAAAAAAAACAGAAAAAACTTATGTCCTTGGGGATGTTAATTTCTGCTTATATACATATAACAATTACTATATGCTACTCACACTTTTACCTGCTTTATCAAAATTATATCAATCTTATATAACAAAATCCCATGACATAAGGATTATTAATATTACCCTTTTGGGGTTATAAAATTAAACAAATTGTATTAAGTAATTTTTTTCAAGGTCACATAGCTAGTAAATGGTGAACCCAAAATTTGAACCTAAGTATTCTGAGTTCAGAATCTATGCTCTTAACCTCTATAATATATGGACACAAAATACCAAATTAAAACAGTCAGTAGATAATTTTTTTCCTTTTTTTAGTAAAACTAATATATAGTTGTAGAAAATTTAGAAAGGAATAGAATAAAATTTGTACATACTTAGTAATTCTATTACTTGTAATGGTAACATTTTAGTGCATGTTTACAATATTTCTAACCTGTCTCCTCTTTTAAAAATTATACCTAATGTTTTAACAGAATGGAATTTAAAAGACAAAGGCCAAGGCTGGGTCACCATTTAAGAGGCTTTTGAAATATTCTAATTGATAGATGATGTTTGGACCATTGTAATAGCAGTAAAGGTGGTAAAATGTGCTATTTCAGGAAATAGCTTGAAAGTTTGGTCAATATGATTGGCTGATTGATTAAATGTGGGTTTTGATAGAAAGAAGTTAAGATCATTTCAAGCTGTTTGCACACCAGAAGATATAGATGGGGAATTGACATATGAATTTTTCAATTTTGTACATGCTAACCTTGATAGCTATCTAATAGATATCCAAGTAGAGATATTAAGCTGACAGCAGGATCTACATGTCTAGAGATTAAGGGAGAAGTCTGTGCAATATATATACATTTTTGAATCATCAATGTATGTAATAAAATACATGAAATAAGATGATATCACTTAGGAAGTTGTGATAATTGGAAAGATCAGCCATAATTTTCCACTGCTTATACCCACAAATTTTTAAATGTAATCTTGTAACTTCTCCTGGCAAAAAGTTCATCATGTAAAGTTGAATTTATCTAAGATTGTGAATTAACAAAATATGACAAAGTATCAGAAGGACAAGGACGTTTAGGATAAAAGCAAGGAAATGATTATGATTCACCACTGAATTTAAGAAGAATAAGGAAGGAAGTGAAAATATGAAATTAGAGTTGAGTTTTAAAAATTGGTAGTTGTAGAGTGGTACCATGCCTGTGAGTGGCTGACAATTTTCCTAACTTTCATCTCCCAACCAGTACTATGCAAACATGCTGTTCTGAATTTGATGCTAATGCATGATAATTATCTTCAGTATTATAAACATCAAAATAAAATCTAACTCTATGTGTTAATTTGTCTCCTTTCCACAAGTATGTTAACAAGTTTTCTTTCCCTTAATTTTATTACTACAATATACTACAATAAACTAATAATTTACTTAGTTTCACACACACACACACACACATACGCACATAGAAGTACACACACATACAACAGAGCAAATTTGCCCCAGAAATGTTTGCTGTTGGAAACCATTGCAATACTTGTTTTAGAATAATAAAATCTAAATTTTATTAATTTGTGGGAAGAATAGCAATACTTTTAAGCTAATCACAGAGATTTGGGCTTTGCGTTCAGTTTCATTTTACCCACATTACTTTTAATATTTTATATGTTATAATACAAAGGAGGTCAGGAAGCAATTATACAAAAGTTTTTTCTCATGAAAAACATTTTTTCTTCTAGTTTTCATTGGCTAAAGAGCATCAAGTTGCCTGAAGTTCCGCAGGTATTCATTGCAAATATTAACTCTATATTACTTATTATTTTCTTTGTCTTTGTCCCAGGTTCTTTCCTGAAAACTGATTTTGAATAGAATTAAGCATAAATTTATTAATCAAAGAATGACATAGAGAAATAATAAGACCCTCCCTATGTGGTTAGATGCTTTGAGATAACGGTGGTCTAGTAACTACAATACACAATTCTTTAAGGACTTCAGGTCCTATATACTACCACCATGAAAAAGGCCTACAGAATAAATCATTAGGAAGTCTTTCTGAAATAAAATTGAAAGTGTGTCCCCAAACATACACAGATCCTGCTCATTCCAAATTTAGACAGTATACAAAACTATGACTTCTGATATTTGAGAAAGATAAATGGGAAAGAGGACATTTGAAATTATAAAGAGAATTGAAGGACTATATTAGATGATGCTAAAAATGAATAGGACTATTTCCTAATATAATGGCTGAAAAACCTATGATCAAGCAGCATAAACTGAGAAAAATTATGTATTCATATACTGTAGCAATGAATTTCAAAAAAATAAGACTGGGAAGTAATTCTTTAGGAATGAAGAATTACATTCAAAGAAGATAGAGTACAATCACTTCACATTGACCTTTCTAGTCTTGAATAATGTTACCTCAAAGGCGTAAAGTATAAATACATGTAAAGATGTTACTGAATAATAACAAATACGAAGTTACTTGAGAAACTAGTTATGAGCACACTTTTATGAAATTTTAAGGTTGTTTCCCAAACCATCATTTGCTATAAATGACAGAAAGAATGACATCTTTCCTGAAAGAAATAAAGAATCAAGATTCTGTGATAATGTTACATTTTTTTTTTGGAAAAGATGGAGTTGAATGATGCATTTGAGTTCAGCTACAGATCAGAGAATAAATTCCAGTCATTTTAAGCAGATTTAAGATATGGGTTGTGGAAGCAGGTTTTAGGCTGGATCTCCATAAATGATTTCCAGAATACCACAATAGACTAACTCAGCAGGAGTGCTGCACACTTCTGCCCCATTCAAGAGCTAAGAATTAAAAGGCAACCAGTGCAAACATTGGCTACCTGGGCTTTGATTCCATTACCAGAATATTGTTACCAGAACTGCTGGCTTAAAAGTTAGAGCAGTAAATGTTCTAGGTTTGCAGCAGCAAAAATAAGTATGTCGGCATGAGGGGAAGACGGCAGAAGAGTAAGACACGGAGATCACCTTCCTCCCCACAGATACACCAGAAATACATCTACACATGGAACAACTCCTACAGAACACCTACTGAACGCGGGCAGAAGACCTCAGACCTCCCAAAAGGCAAGAAACACCCCACGTACCTGGGAAGGGCAAAAGAAAAAAGAAAAAAACAGAGACAAAAGGATAGGGACAGGACCTGCACCAGTGGGAGGGAGCTGTGAAGGAGGAAAGGTTTCCACACACTAGGAAGCCCCTACGTGGGCAGAGACTGTGGGTGGCGGAGGGGGAAAGCTTCAGAGCCATGGAAGAGAGGGCAGCCACAGAGGTGTGGAGGGAAAAGCAGAGAGATTCCCGCACAGAGGATCGGTGATGACTGGCACTCACCAGCCCGAGAGGCTTGTTTGCTCACCCGCCGGGTTGGGCCGGGCTGGGAGCTGAGGCTGGGGCTTTGGTCAGAGCGTGGGGAGAGGACTGGGGTTGGTGGCATGACCACAGCCTGCAGGGGGTTAGTGCACCACGGCTAGCCAGGAGGAAGTTCGGAGAAAAGTCTGGACCTGCTGAAGAGGCAAGAGACTTTTCCTTCCCTTTTTGTTTCCTGGTGTGCGAGGAGACGGGATTAAGAGCGCTGCTTATAGGAGCTCCAGAGACCAGCACGAGCCGCGGCTAAAAGCACGGACCCCAGAAACAGGCATGAGACGCTAAGGGTGCTGCTGCCACCACCAAGAAGCCTGTGTGCGAGCACAGGTCACTATCCACACCCACATTCTGGGGATCCTGTGCAGCCCACCACTGCCACGGTCCTGGGATCCAGGGACAACTTCCCCGGGAGAACGTATGGCATGCCTCAAGCTGGTGCAACGACATGCTGGCCTCTGCCACTGCAGGCCCGCCCCGCACTCCATGCCCTTCCCTCCCCCCAGGCCTGAGTGAGCCAGAGTCCCCGAAGCAGCTGCTCTTTTAACCCCGTTCTGTCTGAGCGAAGAAGTGACACCCTCCGGCGACCTACACTCAGAGGCGGGGCCAAATCCAAAGCTGAACCCTGGCAGCTGTAAGAACAAAGAAGAGAAAGGGAATTCTCTCCCAGCAGCCTCAGAAGTAGCAGATTAAAGCTCCGCAATCAACTTGATGAACCCTGAACCTGTGGATTACATGAATAGACAACAAATCATCCCAAATTGAGGAGGTGGACTTTGAGAGCAAGATTTATGATTTTTTCCCATTCTCTTCTTTTTGTGCATGTGTTTGTGTATGCTTCTGTGGGAGATTTTGTCTGTGTAGCTTTGCTTCCACCATTTGTCTTAGGATTCTATCCGTCCGTTTTTTTTCTTAATTTTTTCCTTAATAATTATTTTTAATTTGATTATTTTATTTTACTTTATCTTTTCTCTTTCTTTCTTTCTTACATTCTTTCTTTCTTTCTTTCTTTCCTTCCTTCCCTCCTTTAGACAACGAACCATCCCAAATTGAGGAGGTGGACTTTGAAAGCAAGAGTTATGATTTTTTCCACTTTCCCACTTTTTGTGAGTGTGTATGTGTATGCTTCTGTGTGAGATTTTATCTGTATAGCTTTGGTTCCACCATTTGTCTTAGGGTTCTATCCGTCCATTTTTTAAATTTTGTTTTTCTTAATAATTTTTATTTCAATAACTTTATCATATTTTATCTTACATTACTTTATTTTACGTTATCTTCTTTCTATCTTTCTTTTTTCTTCCTTCCCTCCTTCCTTCCTTCCTCACTAACTACCTGCCTCCTCCCTCTTTTCATTCTTTCCTTCTTTCTTTCTTTCTTTCTTTCTACTTCTACTAATTCTTTCTTTCTACATTTTCTACCTTTTATTCTGAGCTGTGTGGATGAGAGGTTCTTGGTGCTGCAGCCAGGAGTCAGTACCCTGCCTCTGAGGTGGGAGAGCCAATGTCAGGACACTGGTCCACAACAGAACTCCCAGATCCACATAATATCAAAAGGCAAAAATCTCCCAGAGATCTCCATCTCAACACCAGCACCCAGCTTCACTCAACGACCAGCAACCTACAGTGCTGGACACCCTATGTAAAACAAGTAGCAACACAGGAACACAAACCCATCCATTAGCAGAGAGGCTGCCTAAAATCATAATAAGTCCACAGACATCCCAAAACACACCACCACACGTGGACATGCCCACGAGAAAGACAAGATACAGACTCATCCACCAGAACACAGGCACTAGTTCCCTCCACCAGGAAGCCTACACAACCCACTGAACCAACCTTAGCCACTGGGAACAGACACCAAAAACAATGGGAGCTACGAACATGCAGCCTGCAAAACAGAGATCCCAAACACAGTAAGATAAGCAAAATAAGAAGACAGAAAAACACACAGCAGATGAAGGAATAAGATAAAAACCCACCAGACCTAACAAATGAAGAGGAAATAGGCAATCTACCTGAAAAAGAATTCAGAATAATTAGAGTAAAGATGATCCAAAATCTTGGAAATAAAAAAGACAAAATGCAAGAAACATTTAACAAGGACTTGAAGAACTAAACATGAAAAAAGGGACGAGGGGAAGATGGCAGAAGGGTGAGATGCAGAGATCACCTTCCTCCCCACAGATACACCAGAAATACATCTACACATGGAACAACTCCTACAGAACACCTACTGAATGCTGGCAGAAGACCTCAGATCTCCCAAAATGCAAGAAAACCCTCACGTACCTGGGTAGGGCAAAAGAAAAAAAGAAAAAACAGAGACAAAAGAATAGGGATGGGACCTGCACCAGTGGGAGGGAGCCGGGAAGGAGGAAAGGTTTCCACACACTAGGAAGCACCTTCCAGGGTGGAGAATGTGGGTGTCGGAGGGCGGGAGCTTCGGAGCCACAGAGGAGAGTGCAGCAACAGGAGTGCGAAGGGCAAAGTGGGGAGATTCCCGCAAAGAGGATCAGTGCCGACAAGCACTCTCTGGACCGAGAGAATTGTCTGCTCACCCGCCAGGGCGGACATGGCTGCGAGCTGAGGCTCAGGCTTCAGAGCGCAGAGAGAGGACTGGAGTTAGCGGTGTGAACACAGCCTAAAGGGGTTAGTGCACCACGGCTAGCCAGTAGGGAGTCCAGGAAAATGTTGGGAGCTGCCGAAGAGGCAAGAGACTTTTTCTTCCCTCTTTGTTTCCTGGGGCATGAGGAGAGGGGATTAAGAGCGCTGCTTAAAGGAGCTCCAGAGATGGGCGTAAGCCATGGCTATCAGTGCGGTCCCCAGAGATGGGCATTAGATGCTAAGGCTTCTGCTGCTGCCACCAAGAAATCTGTGTGTGAGCACAGGTCACTATCCACACCCCCCTTCTGGGGAGACTGTGCAGCCCATCACTGCCAGGGTCCCAGGATCCAGGGACAACTTCCTCGAAAGAACGCATGGCGAGCCTCAGGCTGGTGCAATGTCATGCTGGCCTCTGCTGCTGCAGGCCTGCCCCGCACTCCGTGCCCTTCCCTACCCCCGGCCTGAGTGAACCAGAGCCACCGAATCAGTGGCTCCTTTAACCCTGTCCTGTCTGAGCGAAAATGAGACGCCCTCCCGCAACCTACACACAGAGGTGGGGCCAAATACAAAGCTGAGACACTGGGAGCTCTGAGAACAAGGAAGAAAAAGGGAAATCTCTCCCAGCAGCCTCAGAAGCAGGGGATTAAAGCTCCACAATCAACTTGATGTACCCTGCATCTGTGGAATACATGAATAGACAATGAATCATCCTATATTGAGGAGGTGAATTTCGAGAGCAAGATTTATGATTTTTCCCCTTTTCCTCTTTTTGTGAGTGTGTATGTGTATGTTATTGTGTGAGATTTTGTCTGTATAGCTTTGCTTCCACCATTTGTACTAGGGTTCTATCCATTCGTTTTTATTTTTTTAATTGTTTTACTTAATAATTAATTTTATTTTACTTTACCTTTCTTTCTTTCTTTCTTTCTTTCCTTCCTTCCCTCCTTAAGGCAACGAATCATCCCAAATTGAGGAGGTGGACTTTGAGAGCAAAATTTATGATTTTTTCCACTTTTCCTCTTTTTGTGAATGTGCTTGTGTATAATTCTGTATGAGATTTTGTCTGTATAGCTTTGCTTCCACCATTTGTCCTTAGGTTCTATCAGTCCCTTTTTTTTCTCTTAATAATTATTTTAAATTTAATAACTTTATTATAATTTACTTTATTTTATTTTACTTTATCTTCTTTCTTTCATTCCTTATTCCTTTCTTTCCTCCTTCCTTCCTTCCTTCCTTCCTCCCACCGTCCCACCCACCCTCCCTCCCTCCCTCCTTTCTTTCTTTCTTTCTTCCTATTTCTACTAATTCTTTCTCTCTACATTTTCTGCCATTTATTCTGAGCCGTGTGGATGAAAGGCTCTTGGTGCTGCAGCAAGGAGTCAGTGCTGTGCCTCTGAGGTGGGAGAGCCAACTTCAGGACACTGGTCCACAAGAGACCTCCCAGCTCCACATAATATCAAACGGCAAAAATCTCCCAGAGATCTCCATCTTATAAGCAGCACCCAGCATCACTCAATAACCAGCAAGCTACAGTGCTGGAAACCCTATGCCAAACAACTAGCAAAACAGGAACATAACCCCAGCAATTAGCAGAGAGGCTGCCTAAAATCATAATAAGTCCACAGACACCCCAAAACACACCACCAGACATGGACCTGCCCAATAGAAATACAAGATCCAGCCTCTTCCACCAGAACACAGGCACTAGTTCTCTCAACAAGGAAGCCCACACAGCCCACTGAACCAGCCTTAGCCACTGAGGAAAGACACCAAAAACAATGGGAACTACTAACCTGAAGCCTGCAAAAAGGAGACCCCAAACACAGTAAGATAAGCAAAATGAGAAGACAAAAAAACACACAGCAGATAAAGGAGTAAGATAAAAACCCACCAGACCTACCAAATGAAGAGGAAATAGGCAGTCTATGTGAAAAAGAATTCAGAATAATGATAGTAAAGATGGTCCAAAATATTGGAAATAGAATACACAAAATGCAAGAAACATTTAACAAGGACCTAGAAGAATGAAAGATGAAACAATGATGAACAACACAATAAATGAAATGAAAAATACTCTAGATGGGATCAATAGCAGAATAACTGTGGCAGAAGAATGGATAAGTGACCTGGAAGATAAAATAGCGGAAATAACTATTGCAGAGCAGAGTAAAGAAAAAAGAATGAAAAGAAATGAGGACAGTCTCAGAGACCTCTGGGGCAACATTAAATGCACCAACATTCGAATTATAGGGGTTCCAGAAGAAGAAGTGAAAATGAAAGGGACTGAGAAAATATTTGAAGAGATTATAGTTGAAAAGTTCCCTAATATGGGAAAGGAAATAGTTGATCAAGTCCAGGAAGCACAGATAGTCCCATACAGGATAAATCAAAGGAGAAATATGCCAAGACACATATTAATCAAATTGTCAAAAATTAAATACAAGGAAATCATATTAAAAGCAGCAAGGGAAAAACAACAAATAACACACAAGGGAATCCACATAAGGTTAACAGCTGATCTCTCAGCAGAAACTCTGCAAGCCAGAAGGGAGTGGCAGGATATATTTCAAGTGATGAAGGAGAAAATCCTGCAACCAAGATTACTCTACCCAGCAAGGATCTCATTCAGATTTGATGGAGAAATTAAAACCTTTACAGAGAAGCAAAAGCTGAGAGAATTCAGCACCACCAAACCAGCTTTACAACAAATGCTAAAGGAAACTTTTCTAGGAAAGAAACACAAGAGAAGGAAAAGACCTACAATAACGAACCCA
Source organism: Orcinus orca (assembly GCF_937001465.1). Taxonomy (NCBI): domain Eukaryota; kingdom Metazoa; phylum Chordata; class Mammalia; order Artiodactyla; family Delphinidae; genus Orcinus; species Orcinus orca. Next base: position 78,210,782 of record NC_064580.1, read on the forward strand.
AAACAATTAACAAAATGGGATTAGGAACATACGTATCAATAATTACCTTAAATGTAAATTGACTAAATGCTCCCACCAAAAGACACAGATTGGCTGAATGGATACAAAAACAAGACCCATATATATGCTGTCTACAAGAGACCCACTTCAGGCCTAGAGACACATACAGACTGAAAGTAAGCAGATGGAAAAAGATATTCCATGCAGATGGAAACCAAAAGAAAGCTGGAGTAGCAATTCTCATATAAGACAAAATAGACTTTAAAATAAAGACTATTAGAAGAGACAAAGAAGGACACTACATAATGAGCAAGCGATTGATCCAAGAAGATATAACAATTGTAAATATTTATGCACCCAACATAGGAACACCTCAATACATAAGGCAAATACTAACAACCATAAAAGGGGAAATCGACTGTAACACATTCATAGTAGGGGACGTTAACACCCCACTTTCACCAATAGACAGATCATCCAAAATGAAAATAAATAAGGAAACACAAGTTTTAAATGGTACATTAAACAAAATGGACTTAACAGATATTTATAGAACACTACATCCAAAAACAACAGAATACACATTTTTCTCAAGTGCTCATGGAACATTCTCCAGGATAGATCATATCTTGGGTCACAGATCAAGCCTAGATAAATTTAAGAAAATTGAAATTGTATCAAGTATCTTTCCCGACCACAGTGCTATGAGACTAGATATCAATTACAGGAGAAGATCTGTAAAAAATATAAACACATGGAGTCTAAACAATACACTACTTAACAACGCAGTGATCACTGAAGAAATCAAAGAGGAAATCAAAAAATACCTAGAAACAAATGACAATGGAGACACAATGACCCAAAACCTATGAAATGCAGCAAAAGCAGTTCTAAGACAGAAGATTATAGCAATACAAGCCCACCTTAAGAAACAGGAAAACTCTGGAATAAAAAACCTAACCTTGCACTTAAAGCAATTAGACAAAGAAGAACCAAAAAACACTCAAAGTTAGCAGAAGGAATGAAATCACAAAAATCAGATCCGAAATAAAAGAAAAAGAAATGAAGGCAATGATAGCAAAGATCAATAAAACTGAAAGCTGGCTTTTGAGAAGATAAACAAAATTGATAAACCATTAGCCAGATTCAGCAAGAAAAAATGGGAGAAGACTCAAATCAATGGAATTAGAAATGACAACGGAGAAGTAACAACTGGCACTGCAGAAATACAAAAGATCATGAGAGATTACTACAATCAGCTCTATGCCAATAAAATGGACAATATGGAAGAAATGGACAAATTCTTAGAAATGCACAGCCTGCCAAGACTGAATCAGGAAGAAAGAGAAAATATGAACAGACCAATTAAAAGCACTGAAATTGAAACTGTGATTAAACATGTTACAACAAACAAAAGCCCAGGACCAGATGGCTTCACAGGCGAATTATATCAAACATTTAGAGAAGAGCTAACACCTTTCCTTCTCAATCACTTCCAAAATATAGCAGAGGGAGGAACATTCCCAAATTCATTCTAGGAGGCCACCATCACCTGGATACCAAAACCAGACAAGGATGTCACAAAGAAAGGAAACTACAGGCCAATATCACTGATGAACAGAGATGCAAAAATCATCAACAAAATACTAGCAAACAGAATCCAGCAGCACATTAAAAGGATCATACACCATGATCAAGTGGGGTTTATTCCAGGAATGCAAGAATTCTTCAATATACGCAAATCAATCAGTGTGATAAACCATATTAAACAACTGAAGGAGAAAATCCATATGATCATCTCAATTGATGCAGAGAAATCTTTTGACAAAATTCAACACACATTTATGATAAAAACCCTGCAGAAAGTAGGCACAGAGGGTACCTTCCTCAACGTAATAAAGGCCATATATGACAAGCCCACAGCCAACATCATCTTCAATGGTGAAAAAGTGAAAGCATTTCCACTAACATCAGGAACAAGACAAGCTTTCCAACTCTCACCACTCTTATTCAACATAGTTATGCAAGTTTTAGCCACAGGCATCAGAGAAGAAAAGGAAATAAAAGGAATCCAAATCGGAAAAGAAGAAGTAAAGCTGTCACTGTTTGTAGACGACATGATAGGGTACATAGAGAATCCTAAAGATGTTACCAGAAAACTACTGGAGCTAATGAAATAATATGGTAACGTTGAAGGATACTAAATTAATGCACAGAAATCTCTGGCATTCCTATACACTAATGATGAAAAATCTGAAAGTGAAATCAAGGAAACACTCCCATTTACCATTGCAAAAGAAAAGAATAAATTATCTAGGTACAAACCTACCTAAGGAGACAAAAGGCATGTATGCAGAAAATTATAAGACAATGATGAAAGAAATTAAAGATGACACAAATAGATGGAGAGATATACCATGTTCTTGGATTGGAAGAATCAATATTGTGAAAATAACTTTACTACCCAAAGCAATCTACAGATTCAATGCAATCCCTATCAAACTACCAATGGCATTTTTCACAAAGCTAGAACAAAAAATTTCACAATTTGTATGGAAAAACAAAAGACCCCGAATAGCCAAAGCAATCTTGAAAATGAAAAATGGAGCTGGAGGAATCAGGTTCTTTGACTTCAGACTATACTACAAAGCTACAGTAATCAAGACAGTATGGTACTGGCACAAAAATAGAAAGATATATCAATGGAACAGGATAGAGAGCCCAGAGATAATCCCAGGTACATATGGTCACCTTATCTTCGATAAAAGAAGCAACAATGTACAGGGGAGAAATGACACCCTCTTCAATAAGTGGTGCTGGGAAAAGAGGACAGGTACATGTAAAAGTATGAGATTAGATCACTCCCTAACACCATACACAAAAATAAGCTTAAAATGGATTAAAGACCTAAATATAAGGCCAGAAACTATCAAACTCTTAGAGGAAAACATAGGCAGAACACTCTGACATAAATCACAGCAAGATCCTTTTTGACCAACCTCCTGGGGAAATGGAAATAAAAAAACTAAATAAACAAATGGAACCTAATGAAACTTAAAAGCTTTTGCACAGCAAAGAAAACCACAAAAAAGACCAAAAGACAACCCTCAGAATGGGAGAAAATACTTGCAAATGAAGCAAATGACAAAGGATTAATTTCTAAAAGTTACAAGCAGCCCAAGTGCTCAATAACAAAAAAAAACAAACAACTCAATCCAAAAATGGGCAGAAGACCTATAGACATTTCTCCAAAGAAGATATATAGGCGGCCAACAAACACATGAAAGAATGCTCAGCATCATTAATCATTAGAGAAATGCAAATCAAAACTACAGTGAGATATCCTCTCACACCAGTCAGAATGGCCATCATCAAAAAATCTAGAAACAATAAATGCTGGAGAGGGTGTGGAGAAATGGGAACACTCTTGCATTGAATGTGAGAATGTGAATAGGTACAGCCACTATGGAGAACAGTATTGAGGTTCCTTAAAAAACTACAAATATAACTACCATATGACCCAGCAATCCCACTACTGGGCATATACCCTGAGAAAACCAAAATTCAAAAAGAGTCATGTACGAAAATGTTCATTGCAGCTCTATTTACAATAGCCCAGAGATGGAAACAACCTAAGTGTCCATCATTGGATGAACGGATAAAGAAGATGTGACACATACATACAAAGGAATATTACTCAGCCATAAAAAGAAATGGAATTGAGATATTTGTAATGAGGTGGATAGACCTACAGTCTGTCATACACAGTGAAGTAAGTCAGAAAGAGAAAGACAAATACCATATGCTAACACATATATATGGAATTTAAGGAAAAAAAATGTCATGAAGAATCAAGGGGTAAGACTGGAATAAAGACACAGACCTACTACAGAATGGACTTGAGGATATGGGGATAGGGAAGGGTGAGCTGTGACAAAACGAGAGAAAGTCATGGACATATATACACTACCAAAATTAAGGTAGATAGCTAGTGGGAAACAGCTGCATAGCACAGGGAGATCAGGTCGGTGCTTTGTGACCACCTGGAGGGGTGGTATAGGGAGGGTTGGAGGGAGGGAGACACAAGAGAGAAGAGATATGGGAACATATGTATATGTATAACTGATTTACGTTGTTATAAAGCACAAAATAACACACCATTTTAAAGCAATTATTCCCCAATAAAGATGTAAAATAAATAAATAAAGATGAAACAAACAATGATGAACAACACAATAAATGAAATTAAAATACTCTAGATGGGATCAATAGCAGAATAACTGAGGCAGTAGAATGTATTATTGACCTGGACGATAAAATCCTGGAAATAACTACTGCAGAGCAGCATAAAGAAAGAAGAATGAAAGGAAGTGAGGACAGTCTCAGAGACCTCTGGGACAATGTTAATTGCACCAACATTCAAATTATAGGGTTTCCAGAAGAATAAGAGAAAAAGAAAGGGACTGAGAAAATATTTGAAGAGATTATAGTTGAAAAGTTCCCTAATATGGGAAAGGAAATAGTTGATCAAGTCCAGGAAGAACAGAGAGTCCCATACAGGATAAATCCAAGGAGAAATATGCCAAGACACATATTAACCAAACTGTCAAAAATTAAACACAAAGAAAGCATATTAAAAGCAGCAAGGGAAAAAGAACAAATAACACACAAGGGAATCCACATAAGGTTAATGCTGATCTTTCATCAGAAACTCTGCTGGCCAGAAGGGACTGGCAGGACATATTTTAAGTGATGAAGGAGAAAAACCTGCAACTAAGATTACTCTACCACGCAAGATTCTCATTTAAATTTGATGGAGAAAGTAAAACCTTTACAGACAAGCAAAAGCTGAGAGAGTTCAGCACCACCAAACCAGCTTTACAACAAATGTTAAGGAACTTCTCTAGGCAAGAAACACAAGAGAAGGAAAAGACCTACAAAATGAACCCAAAACAATTAAGAAAATGGGAATAGGGACATACATATCAATAATTACCTTAAATGTAAATGGACTAAATACTCCCACCAAATGACACAGAATTGCTGAATGGATACAAAAACAAGTCCCATATATATGCTGTCTACCAGAGACCAACTTCAGACCTAGAGACACATACAGAGTGAAAGTAAGGGGATGGAAAATGATATTCCATGCAAATGGAAACCAAAAGAAAGCTGGAGTAGCAATTCTCATATCAGAAAAAATGGACTTTAAAATAAAGACTATTAGAAGAGTCAAAGAAGGACACTACATAATGATCAAGGGATCAATCCAAGAGGAAGATATAACAATTGTAAATATATATGCACCCAACATAGGAGCACCTCTGTACATGAAGAAAATACTAACAGCCATAAAAGGGGAAATCGGCAGTAACACATTCATACTAGGGACCTTTAACACCCCACTTTCACCAACGGACAGATCATCTAAAATGAAAATAAATAAGGGAACACAAGCTTTAAATGATACATTAAACAAGATGGACTTAACTGATATTTATAGGACATTCCATCTAAAACCAACAAAATACACATTTTTCTCAAGTGCTCATGGAATATTCTCCAGTATAGATCATACCTTGGGTCACAAATCAAGCCTTGGTAAATTTAAGAAAATTGAAATTGCATCAAGTATCTTTTCTGACCACAACGCTATGAGACTAGATATCAATTACAGGAAAAGATCTGTAAGAAATACAAATATATGGAGGCTAAATAATACACTACTTAATAACGAAGTGATCACTGAAGAAATCAAAGAGGAAATCAAAAAATACCTAGAAACGTGCTTCCCTGGTGGCACAGTTGTTGAGAGTCCCCCTGCCGATGCAGGGGACATGGGTTCGTGCACTGGTCTAGGAAGATCCAATGTGTCGCAGAGCAGCTGGGCCTGTGAGCCATGGCCACTGAACCTGCATGTCCGGACCCTCTGCTCTGCAAGGAGAGAGGCCACAATAGTGAGAGGATGGCATACCGCAAAAAAATAAATAAATAAATAAAAATAACTAGAAACAAATGCAGAGGAAACACGACGACCCAAAACCTCTGGGAGGCAGCAAAAGCAGTTCTATGAAGGAAGTTTATAGAAATACAATCCTACCTTAACAAACAGGAAACAACTCGAATAAACAACCTAACACTGCACCTAAAGCAATTAGAGAAAGAAGAACAAAAAAACACCAAATTTAGCAGAAGGAAAGAAATCATAAAAATCAGATCACAAATAAATGAAAAAGAAATGGAGTAAATAATAGCAAAGATCAATAAAACTAAAAGCTGGTTCTTTGAGAAGGTAAAAAAATTGAAAAACCATTCACCAGACTCATCAAGAAAAAAAGCGAGATGACTCAAATCAATGGAATTAGACATGAAAAAGGAGAAATAACAACTGACACTGCAGAAATAAAAAAGATCATGAGAGATTACTAGAAGCAACTCTATGCCAATAAAATGGACACCCTCAAGAAATGGACAAATTCTTAGAAAAACACAACCTACAAAGACTGATTCAGGAAGAAATAGAAAACATGAACAACCAATCACAAGCACTGAAATTGAAACTTTGATTAAAATTCTTCCAACAAACAAAATCCCAGGACCAGATGGCTTCACAGGTGAATTCTATCAAATATTCAGAGAAGAGCTAACACTTATCCTTTTTAAATGCTTCCAAAATATAGCAGAGGGGGTAACACTCCCAAACTCATTCTATGAGGCCACCATCACATTGATACCAAAACCAGACAAGGATGTCACAAAGAAAGAAAACTACAGGCCAATATCATTGATGAATATAGATGCAAAAATCCTCAACAAAATACTAGCAAACAGAATCCAACAACACATTAAAAGGATCATACAGCATGATCAAGTGGGGTTTATTCCAGGAATGCAAGGATTCTTCAATATACGCAAATCAATCACTGTGGTAAACGATATGAACAAATTGAAGAAGAAAAAACATATGATCATCTCAATATATGCAGAGCAATCTTCAGACAAAATTCAACACCGATTTACGATAAAAATCCTGCAGAAAGTAGGCATAGAGAGTACTTGCCTCAACATAATAAAGGTCATATATGACAAACCCACAGCCAACATCATCCTCAAGGGTCAAAAACGGAAAGCATTTCTACTAAGATCAGGCAAAAGACAAGGTTGCCCACTCTCATCACCCTTATTCAACATAGTTTTGGAAGTGTTAGCCACAGCAATCAGAGAAGAAAAGGAAATAAAAGGAATCTAAGTAAGAAAATAAGAAGTGAAGCTGTCACTGTTTGCAGATGACATGATACTATATAGAGAGAAGCCTAAAGATACTAGCAGAAAAATACTAGAACTAATCAATGAATTTGGTAAAGTAGCAGGACACAAAATTAATGCACAGATATCTCTGGCATTCCTGTACACTAATGATGAAAAACCGAAAGTGAAATCAAGTGCACCCATTTACTGGTGCAACCAATATAATAAAATATCTAGGAATAAACCTACCTAATTAGACAAAAGACCTATATGCAGAAAATTATAAGACACTGATGAAAGAAATTAAAGATGATACAAATAGATGGAGAGATATACCATGTTCTTGGATTGGAAGAATCAACATTGTGAAAATGACTCTACTACCCAAAGCAATCTACAGATTCAATGCAATCTCTATCAAACTACCACTGGCATTTTTCACAGAACTAGAACAAAAAATTTCACAATTTGTATGGAAACACAAAAGACCTGGAATAGTCAAAGCAACCTTGAGAACGAAAAACGGAGCTGGAGGAATCAAGCTCTCTGACTTCAGACTATAGTACAAAGCTTCACTAATTAAGACAGTATGGTACTGGCACAAATACAGAAAGATAGATCAATGGAACAGGATACAAAGCCCAGTGATAAACCCATGCACGTATTATTACTTTATCTTTTATAAAGTATGGAGGAATGTATCTTTTATAAAGTATGGAGAAAGGAGAGCCTCTTCAATAAGTGGTGCTGGGAAAACTGGACAGGTACTTGTAAAAGTATGAGGTTAGATCACTCCCTAACACCATACACAAAAATAAGCTCAAAATGGATTAAAGACCTAAATATCAAGCCAGAAACTATCAAACTCTTAGAGGAAAACATAGGCAGAACACTCTATGACATAAATCACAGCAAGATTCTTTTTGACCCACCTCCTAGAGAAATGGAAATAAAAACAAAAATACACAAATGGGACCTAATGAAACTTTAAAGCTTTTGCACAGCAAAGGAAACCATAAACAAGATGAAAAGATAACCCTCAGAAAGGGAGAAAATATTTGTAAGTGAAGCAACTGCCAAAGGATTAATCTCCAAAATTTATATGCAGCTCAATAACAAAAAACCAAACAACCCAATCCAAAAATGGGCAGAAGACCTAAATAGACATTTCTCCAAAGAAGATATACAGACTGCCAACAAACATATGAAAGAATGCTCTACATCATTAATCATTAGAGAAATGCAAATCAAAACTACAATGAGATATCATCTCACACCAGTCAGAATGGCCATCATCCAAAAATCTAGAAAAAATAAATGCTGGAGAGGCTGTGGCGAAAATGGAACACTCTTGCACTGTTGGTGGGAATGTAAATTGATACATCACTATGGAGAACAGTATGGAGGTTCCTTAAAAAAACTAAAAACAGAACTACCATACGACCCAGCAATCTGACTACTGGGCATATACTATAAGAAAACCATAATTCTAAAAGAGTCATGTACCAAAATGTTCATTGCAGCTCTATTTACAATAACCCAGAGATGGAAACAACCTAAGTGCCCATCATCAGATGAATAGATAAAGAACATGTGGCACATTTGTACAATGGAATATTACTCAGCCATAAAAATAAATGAAATTGAGCTATTTGTAATGAGGTGGATAGAACTAGAGTCTGTCATACAGAGTGAAGTAAATCAGAAAGAGAAAGACAAATACTGTATGCTAACACATATATATGGAATTTAAGAATAAAAATGTCATGAAGAACCTAGGGGTAAAACAGGAATAAAGACACAGACCTACTGGAGAACAGACTTGAGGATATGGGGAGGGTGAAGTGTGAGCTCTGACAAAATGAGAGAGAGGCATGGACATATATACACTACCAAACGTAAGGTAGGTAGCTAGTGGGAAGCAGCCACATAGCACAGGGATATCAGCTCGGTGCTTTGTGACCACCTGGAGGGGTGGGATAGGGAGTGTGGGCGGGAGGGAGACACAAGAGGGAGGAGATATGGGAACATATGTATATGTATAACTGATTCACTTTGTTATAAAGCAGAATCTAACACACCATTGTAATGCAATTATACTCCAATAAAGATGTTAAAAAAAAGAAACATGTGGCGCATATGTACAATGGAATATTACTCCGCCATAAAAAGAAACTAAATTGAGCTATTTGTAATGAGGTGGATAGACCTAGAGACTGTCATACAGAGTGAAGTAAGTCAGAAAGAGAAAGGCAAATACCATATGCTAACACATATATATGGAATTTAAGAAAAAAATGTCATGAAGAATGTAGGGGTAAGACAGGAATAAAGACACAGACCTACTGGAGAATGGACTTGAGGATATGGAGAGTGGGAAGTGTAAGCTGTGACAAAGTGAGACAGTGGCATCGATATACATATACTAAGGAAGAAGAGCTGAAATCTCACCTCATGGCTGTGCAAACCACTAAGTTACACTTTCTCTGACAGCTCCTTAAATTCAGAGCTTGCAAAACATCTGAAAGGACAAATGTACCTGTAGCTGGGATGGGTCTGGCTTTAGTAGCTGTGGGCTTAGTGAGAATATACACCCAGGGTTTGGGCCAGGCCAGAGTCTCAGCAGCCACCATAGTTCCCACAGCGGGTGCAAGTGCATGAATGCCACAGGCCTTGGACCTGACCTCAGTGCATCTATGCCAGTGGCCTGGTGAGAACAATGCCTCAGACTCACCAGGGTCAATTGCCATCATACCCACAATTAAGGTGGGACCAAGACCAGTGTCAACAACAGTGTATGTTGTGAACTTGCACAATGAGTGAAAGAGGATAAAATAGAGCACATTGACAGGTGAACAGCTCCAGAAGAGTAGTACTCAGTGGCTTCTCTCCCAGTGGGAATGCTCCAATACTGCCTCCCTCACACCACAGATCAGAAACACAGATAAGAAACAGACCTGGAGACCTCTACTCCAACAACTAGGGAGTAGACCTCACCCCTGACAGGGCAGGGACAACCACAGAGCAAGGGGAGACCCCACTAAATATTGAGGGCAGGCTCTGATCACCAAAACACCAAACCCCTTATCAAGTGGATAATGGCACAAGCCTCTGGACCAACCTCACCCAACAGGGAGTGAACACCAGAAGCAAGAGGAACTATGATTATCCTGCAGCCTGCAGAAAGGAAACCACAAGCACGGTAAGTTAGAAAACTGAGATAACAAAGAAATATGTTGCAGACGAAGGAGCAAGATAGAAACCTACAAGAACAAATAAATGAAAGGAGACAGGCAATCTACCTGAAAATAATTCAGAGTAATGATGGTAAATATGATCCAAGATCCTTGGAAACGAATGGAGGTACAGATTGAGAAGATACAAGAAATGTTTAACAAAGAAATAGAAAAATTAGGAACAAACAACACAGATGAACAATAAAATAGCTGAAGTGAAAAACACACTAGAAGGAATCAACAGAAGAATAACTGAGGCAGAAAAATGGATAAGTGACCTGGAAGACAGAATGTTGGAAATCAGTTATGGAACAATATAAAGAAAAAAAGAAAAGAAAAGAAAAGAAATGAGGACAGTCTCAGAGACGTCTGGGACAGCATTAAACACACCAGCATTCAAAATATAGGGTTCACAGAAGAAAAGAAAAGGAGAAACTACCTGAGAAAATATTTGAAGTTATTATTGTTTAAAACTTCCCTAACATAGGAAAGGAAACAGTCACCCAAGGTCAGGAAGCACAGAGAGTCCCATACAGGATAAACCCAAAGAGAACATGCTGAGACATATATTAATCAAACTAACAAAAATTAAATACAAAGAAAAAATATTAAAAGCAACAAGAGAAAAGCAACAAATAACATACAAGTGAATCCCGATAAGGTTATCAGCTGATTTTTCAGCAGAGACTCTACAGGCCAGAATGGAGTAGCAGGATACTTTTAAAGTAATGCAAGAGAAAACCCTACAACCAAGAAAAGTTTACTCAACAAGTCCCTCTTTCACTTTTGATGAAGAAATAAAAAGTTTTATAGACAAGCAAAAGCTGGGAAATTCAACAAAACCAAATCAGCTTTACAACAAATTCTGAAGGAACTTCTCTAGTCAGGAAACACAAGAGAAGAGAAGAAAAGCAGAAAGGAAGAAAATAGACATACAAAATCAAACCCAAAACAATTAAGAAAATAGCAATAGGAACATATATATCAAAAATTACCTTAAATGTAAATGGATTGAATGCACCAACCAAAAGACATAGACTGGCTGAATGGATACAAAAATAAGACCAATATATATATATATGCTGTCTACAAGAGAACCACTTCAAACCTAGGGATACATACAGACTGAAAGTGAGGGAATGGGAAAAGATATTCCACACAAATTGAAATCAAAAGAAAGCTGGAGTAGCAATACTCATATCAGACAAAATAGACTTTAAAATAAATACTGTTACAAGAGACAAGGAAATACACTACATAATGATCAAGGGATAAATCTAAGAAGATATAAAAATTGTAAATATATATGCACCCCAAACTAGGAGCACCACAACATATAAAGCAAATGCTAACAGCCATAAAAGGGGAAATCAACAGTAACACAAAAATAGTGGGGGACTTTAACACTACACTTAAACCAATGGATAGATCATCCAGACACAATATTAATAAGAGAAAACAAGCCTTAAATGACATATTAGAATAGATAGATTTAATTGATGTTTATAGGACATTCCCCCCAAAAGCAGCAGAATAAACATTCTCAAGTCCACAAAGAACATTCTCCAAGATAATCACATCTTGGGCCACAAATCAAGCCTTGGTAAATTTAAGAAAATAGAAATCATATCAAGCATCTTTTCCACCCATAACAATATGAGATTAGAAATCAATTACAGGAAAAGAAAAAACTGTGGAAAACATAAACACATGGAAGCTAAACACTGTATTACTAAAAAATCAATGGATCACTGAAGAAAACAAAGAGGAAGTCAAAAATACCTAGAGACAGATGAAAATGAAAACGTGATGATCCAAAGCCTATGGGACACAGCAAAAGCAGTTCTAAGAAGGAAGATTATAGCAATACAATCTTACCTCAAGAAACAAGAAAAATCTCAAATAAAAAACCTAACCTAACACTTAAACAACTAGAGAAAGAAGAACAAACAAAACTCAATGTTATTAGAAGGAAAGAAATCAATAATAAAGATCAGAGAAGAAATAAATGAAATATAGAGAAAAAAATATAGCAAAAATTAATGAAACTAAAAGGTGGTTCTTTGAGAAGATAAACAAAATTGATAAACCTTTAGCCAGACTCATCAAGAAAAAAAAGAGAGAAGACTCAAATCAATAAAATTAGGAATAAAAAGAAGTTAAAATGGATACCACAGAAATACAAAACATCACAAAACATTATTACAAGCAACTATATGCAAATAAAATGGACAACCTAGACAAATTCTTAGAAAGAAACAGCGTTCCAAGACTGAACAAAAAGAAATACAAAATATGAGCAGATGAATCACAGTAATGAAATTGAAACTGTAATTAAAAATTTTCAAACAAACAAAAGTCCAAGGCCAGATGGCTTCACAGCCGAATTCTATCAAACATTTAGAGAAGAGTTGGCAAGTACCCTTCTGAAACTCTTCCAAAAATTTACAGAGGAAGGAAACCCCACAAGCTCATTCTACATGGCCACCATCACCCTGATACCAAAACCAAAGATATCACAAAAAGAAAATTACAGGTCAATATCACTAATGAACAATGATGCAAAAATCCTCAACTAAATACGAGCAAACCGAATCCAACAACACATTAAAAGGATCATACATGGGGCTTCCCTGGTGGCGCAGTGGTTGAGAGTCTGCCTGCCGATGCAGGGGACATGGGTTCGTGCCCCAGTCCAAGAAGATCCCACATGCCGCGGAGTGGCAAAGCCCGTGAGCCATGGCTGCTGGGCCTGTGTGTCCGGAGCCTGTGCTCTGCAACGGAAGAGGCCAGAACAGTGAGAAGCCTGCATACGGAAAAAAAAAAAGGATCATACATCATGATCAAGTGGGATTTATCCCAGGTATGCAAGGCTTCTTCAATATACACAAATCAACCAATGCAATACACCATATTAACAAATTGAAGAATAAAAACAATATGATCATCTCAATAAATGCAGAGAAAGCTTTTTGACAAAATTCAACAGCCATTTATGATAAAAACTCTGCAGAAAGTGGACATAGAGGGAACCTACCCCAACATAATAAAGGCCATATACGACAAACCTACAGCAAACATAATTCTCAATGGTGCAAAACAGAAAACATTTCCTTTAAGATCAGGAACAAGGCAAGTAGGCCCACTTTCACTACTATTATTCAACAGAGGTTTGGAAGTCCTAGCCACTGCAATCAGAGAAGAAAAACAAATAAAATGAATCTAAATTGGAGAAGGAGAAACAAAACTGTCACTGTTGCAGATAACATGATAATATACATAGAAAATCCTAAATATGCCAGCAGAAAAATTTTAGAGCTCAGCAATGAATTTGGTAAGATTGCAGGATACAAAACTAATACACAGAAATCTCTTGCATTCCTATACACTAACAGCAAAATATGAGAAAGAAAATCACAGAAAAGATCCCATTTACCATTGCATCAAAAAGAATAAAATACCTAGGAATAAATGTACCTAAGAACACCAAAATGTATACTCTGAAAACTGTAAGATACTGATGAAAGAAATAAAAGATGATGCAAAGAGATGGAGAGATATACCAAGTTCTTAGATTGTGTTGGTGGGAATGTATACAGGTTCAACCAGTATGGAGAACAGTATGGAGGTTCCCTAAAAAACTAAAAATAGAGCTATCATATGATCCAGCAATCCCACTGCTGGGCATATATCCAGAGAAAATCATGGTTTGAAAGGATACATGTGCCCCAGTATTCACTGCAGTGTTGTTTACAATAGCCAAGACATGGAAACAACCTATGAGTCTACCAACAGAGGAATGGATAAAGAAGATGTGGTACATATATACAATGGAATATTATTCAACCATGAAAATGAACAAAATAATGCCATTTGCAGCAACATGGATGGATGTAGAGATTCTCATACTGAGTGAAGTAAGTCAGACAGAGAAAGACAAATATCATATGATATTGCTTATATGAGGAATCTAATAAATGGTTTCAAGTGAAATTATCTACAAAACAGAAATAAAGTTACAGATGTAATATATAAACTTATGATTACCGGGGGGTAAGGGAGGGAGGGATAAATTGGAAGACTGGGATTTACACATACATACTAGTATGTATAAAATTGAAAACTATTAAGGACCTACTGTATAGCACAGGGAACACTACTCACTACTCTGTAATGACCTATATGGGAAAAGAATCTAAGAAAGAGTGGATATATGTATTATAGATTCACTTAGCTGTACACCTGAAACAAACACAACATAGTAAATCAACAATACCCCAATAAAAATTTAAAAAAAAAATACAAAGAGATGGACCAAAGTATATGGGACAAAGTAAATAGAAGAAGTCACAAGGGAGGAAATAATAATATGAGTAGAAATTAATAAGGAATATAATAGTAAAGTGAATGACCTGATTAATTTTTTAAATACTAAAATATATAAATATGCATCTTATTTTCTAATAAAAAGAGTGAGCACAAATATATAAAGTAATAAATAATAACAAGGAATAAAAATTAAAATAAAAGAAATTTTAGGGGCTTCCCTGGTGGCGCAGTGGTTGAGAGTCGGCCTGCTGATGAAGGGGACACGGGTTCGTGCCCCGGTCCAGGAGGATCCCACATGCCATGGAGTGGCTGGGCCCGTGAGCCATGGCTGCTGAGCCTGTGCGTCCAGAGCCTGTGCTCCTCAATGGGAGAGGCCACAACAGTGAGAGGCCCACGTACCGCAAAAAAAAAAAAAAAAAAAAAAAATTAAATACATGAAAGACAACTGTGCACACATTAAAGCACACAAATATGAAAATCTGGATGAAATAGTTTCCTAAGCAAATACAAATTACCAAAATTGATTCTGTTAGAGTTAGAAACCTAAAGAGACAATTTCCAAAGAAGATATAGCATTATTAAGAAATTCCATGGAACTGCGCCAGTCCCATATGATTTCATAGTAGAACAATATCATACATTCAGAGATTAGATAGTATCAGCACTCTATAAATTATCCCAGAGCATTGAAAAATATGATAATTTTTTATGAAACCAATGTAACACTAATATGTCAGGTAAAGGTATTAAAAGGAAAGGAAATGGACCATAAATAGCAAAGCAAAAAATCTAATTAAATATTAGCTAACAGAATCCAACTCCACAATGAGAAAAAATATACTGGGATTAAGTGGTATTTATTCAAAGTATTCTGTGTGGTTCAATATTAGTGTCTTATATTAATAAATTTAAAGGAAATATATGACTATATATTTAGATATTGAGAATTGCTTTGAAAAATTTAAAACCTACTCAAGATAAAAAGACTCAAGGAAATAGTAATTGAGGAACAGTCTCAAAATGATAATATATACATCTCTTACTTCAAATACCAATATCTTTTTTAATGGAGAAATATTAGAGACATTGCTATCAAGTTCATGGACAATGCAGGAGTATTTATTATCTCTGCTTCTATTTAATGCTACTATTCACTTCTATTCAATACTATTTTTTTTAACATCTTTATTGGAGTATAATTGCTTTACAATGGTGTGTTAGTTTCTGCTTTATAACAAAGTGAATCAGTTATACATATACATATGTTCCCATATCTCTTCCATCTTGCATCTCCCTCCCTCAAACCCTCCCTATCCCACCCCTCTAGGTGGTCACAAAGCACCGAGCTGATCTCCCTGTGCTATGTGGCTGTTTCTCACTAGCTATCTATTTTAAGTTTGGTAGTGTAGATATATCCATGCCACTCTCACTTTGTCCCAGCTTATCCTTCCCCCTCCCCATATCCTCAAGTCCATTCTCTAGTAGGTCTGTGTCTTTATTCTGTCTTACCCCTTGGTTCTTCGTGACTTTTTTTTTCTTAGCTTCCATTTATATGTGTTAGCATACGGTATTTGTTTTTCTCTTTCTGACTTACTTCACTCTGTATGACAGACTCTAGTTCCATCCACCTCACTACAAATATCTCAATTTCATTTATTTTTATGGCTGAGTAATATTCTATTGTATATATGTGCTGCATGTTCTTTATCCATTCATCTGATGATAGACACTTAGGTTGCTTCTGTGTCCTCGCTATTGTAAATAGAGCTACAATGAACATTTTGGTATATGACTCTTTTTGAATTTTATTCAATATTTAATATTAGTCAATACAATTTGACAAGAAATATCAATGAGACATTCTAATAGATTCAAAAAAGTAAAATTATCTCTATTTGTAGAATATGTGATAGTTGTGTTGGCAAAAGTGTTGCCCAAGACTACCACCAGGGTCAGTGATTTCCTAGGACTCACAAAACTTAGCTTATAGTTTAATTCATGGATATTTTTTATTTCAGTAACAGTATACAAAGGAAAATAAGCAAAGAAAAAAAGGTACATTGGGGAAAACATAGACAAGCCTGGTGCTATGTTTCAAGAGTCCTTTCCCAGTGGAGTTAGGTAGCATGTACTTAGTTCTTCCAGCACCAAATTGTAACAACAGGTATGAAATATGTACCAAGGATAGATTGAATCTCATTAGAGACTCAGTCCCCAAGCTTTTTATTGGAGGCTGGACCTGGAAGTATCTTCTGCCTAACACATATAAAAATTCCAGTCTCTCAGAAGAAAAACAAGTGTTCACCATAAACAACATTGTCTGTACAACAATTAGGCACAGTGAGCCTCTCTTATCAGTTCTGGTAATGACGTAAACCTTCTCAAATCCAAGTTCCCACATGCCTATGAAAGGCCAAACTTGCAAGGTCTTTCTAAAGATAATAGTCTGGGACTTGCTATGTTAATTATTTTCTATACAATAGTCTAACTGGAAAATCCCAAAGAATCAATGATAAGACTAAATTAAGAAAAAAAAAATCAAGTGAGTAGCAGGATACTAAGTTAATGTACAATAATCAATAGACTTCATATACAAAAATAATAAAGAGTTAGAGTACATAATGGTAAAAAGAAACATTCAAATTACAATAACAATAAAGAAGATTAAGTATTTAGGAAGAAGTTTAACAAGGAATGTGCAAAACCTATGTTCTAAAAATTTTAAAACCTTTCTGAGCAACATTTAAGAAGACTTGAAACAGATAATATCCCTTAATCTTGGATGGCACAAATCAAGTACTAACAGGAGGTCAATTATCCTTAAGTTAATTTATAAATTCAATGCAATTCCAATAAAAATATTAAAAAAAAACAACTTTATGCAGTTAGATGCATTGATACTGAAGTTCCCCTAATCAAAAAAAACATGAAAGAATAGCTAGGAAAATACTGAAAAAGATAAACTATAAGGGAGAACTAGCTTTACCAGTCATTGAAACATACTTTAGAGTCTCTGTAATTAGAACAGTATAGTATAGTACATGAGTAGAAAAAATAGACCACTGGAATAGAATTTAATGTCTAGAATTACATACAAAAACATATGGACATTTAGTGTATGACAAAGTTGGTATCTCAACTTACAGTGTAAAAATGGAGTTTTTAATAAATTATAATTGGACAATTGTTTAACCATTTGGAGAAAAGATAAATCTCATGTCTCACACTATACCAAAGAATAAACTTCAAATGAATTAGGGATCTAAATGTACAATATGAACCTTTAAAATACCAGAAGAAAAATTAATAAAAATCTAATTTTATACCTTTTTTAAATTGAGGTATAATTGACATATAACATTATATTAGTGTTAGCTCTACAGCATAATGATTTCATATTTGTATACATTGTAAAATACTCATCATAATAAGTCTAGTTATCATTTGTCACTCTACAGTTACAGATTTTCTTTCTTTTTTTTATATGAAGACTTACCTTCTTAGCAACTTTCAAACATTCAATACAATATTATTAAGTGTAGTCACTATTCTGTATATTATAGGTAAATTTATCTTTAACCTTAGTACAGTGAAAGATTTTCTCTGACTTTAAATCCAGAGACAATAAAAATGATTGATAAATTTGACTTTTTAAAAAAAAGTTTGTATGACCTAAGTTACCATAAGCAAAGCCAAAAGGCAACTGACAGAGAAAACATTTGCAGCATATACTATAGACAAAGAGCTGTTTTCTCTAATATATAAGTAACTATTAAGTATTTAGAGGCAAAAGGCCAAAAACTCAGTGGAAAAAATGGGAATGATACACAAAAAATAATTAACCAAAAATGTAAAAATGACTTTCAAAAATATTAAAAAATTCTCAATCATAAATAGAGAAATGTAAATAAAAAAAATAAGACACCATTCATCACCTATCAGACTGACAAAAAATGAAAACAACAGCAGATTCTGTTGGGAAGGCTGCAGGAAAACAGGTACCCTCAGTTCAAATTCTGTTGTTCGATAGGAAATCTTGGCAACAAGATTTTAAATTAAATTTATTTTTAAGGCAGTTGTAGACCTATATGTAGTTATAAGAAATAACACAGAGATTCCAAGTACCCTTTACCCAGTTCCCTCCAATGGCAATATCTTAAAACTATAGTACAATATCACAATCAGAATACTGACACTGTTCAACTCAACCATGTTATTCAGATTTCCCCAGTTTTATTTATATTCATGTGTATGTATATGTGTGTGTATGTAGGTGTGTGTGTGAATGTGCCTGTATTTAGATCTATACAATATCACATGTGTAAGTTCATGTAAGTAACCACCATCTGAGTCAAGAAAGAGTACCCTCACCACAATAGTCCCTAATTTTTGGCAACATACTTGAAATCTCAATTTTTCTCACATCCAATGACCTATTCACTAGAAAATCCAAAGTGGTCCATTTAAAACATAAGTGAAATCATGACATTCTTCAGGGACTCACAGACCTTTATAATTGCCTACTGTCATAGGTGATTTGGCCTCTGTGTACCTCTCTGGCCTTATATTTTGCCACCCTCCCTGGGACTCACTCTGACTAGGGCACACTAGCCTCCTTGCTGTTTCACAGTCACACTGAGTATGCTACTGTTTGAGTCTTTGCATTCATTGTTCTTTCTGCCTTGAATGCTTTTACCTCAGAAATGTACATGTCTTCCTCACTTTAAAGACTCTGTTCCAATATCATTGATTTAGAGGAACCTTTCCTAACTACCTCATACAAATAGCACTCTCTAGCCTGACACTGCTTATTCTTCACATCCTGCTTTATTTTTCTCCATAGCACCTATTAATATATGACATCTTGTATATATATACTCATATATGTGTTTACATTGTCTATATCCTTTTACTACAAAGCAAGTTTCATGAAATTTACGTGTCAGTCTTTTTTTTTTTTTTTTCGGTATGCAGGCCTCTCACTGTTGTGGCCTCTCCCGTTGCGGAGCACAGGTTCTGGACTCGCAGGCTCAGCGGCCATGGCTCACGGGCCCAGCCGCTCCGTGGCATGTGGGATCTTCCCGGACCGGGGCACAAACCCATGTCCCCTGCATCGGCAGGCGGACTCCCAACCACTGCGCCACCAGGGAAGCCCACGTGTCAGTCTCATATTGAGTAGTGCTGGAGCATGTAATAAGATAATAATATTTGCTGAATACATGAATGAGAAGAAATAGAACACAAATAAGCCGTGTCTGGTAGTGATAGTGATGGGGAAATACTACCTATTAAACAAATGCATCTAGATAAGAGATTAATAAAAATAAAGAACTGAACATTTATAAATATGTGAAATTTGACCTATTATTAGTTGATCTGTCAGCCTGCTGACCTACCTCTCTATTTATTGTGAAAAAGACACACATACACAGGTTTGTGTAAGCACAGAAAACATGTCTGTAAAGATATGCCCCGAAGTGCTAACTGTATGTACCCAATACTGTTGGTGTCACATCTAGACCCATGTGTCACCTCAGCTTCTTCAAATTTTGTGCTAAAAATGTCAACCAACAAACTTGAGAGCTTGCCCTTAGCTACTGTTTCTACTGCCCTGTACAGGGATATCTGGAGGTTTACTCTCCTGCCCCTTAACCACTGGTAGCCAAATACTGAGAAAAGTAGGAATACAAGGACTTCAGCATATTTTTCTAGATACAGGAAAAAAAACTCTGAGGCTGAGCTGACTACATAATTTATAGGGCCCAGTGCAAAAAAAAAAAAATGAGAGAATCCTTGTTCAAAAATTAAGAGAAGCCCTTCCAAGTGGGTGGGGACGCTGTGCAGTTAGGCCTCATGTCCATGAAGCTGACCCTGTTTTGAAGTATATTTTATGCTTCAGAGGTATAGAATCTCTGATTTCACCTGAAATTGCATCCTTTTTGGATCCTTCTTTTTCCTGCTGCTTGCCTTTTACAATTTTCCTAGGAGTACTCCCTTAATAAATCACTTGCATCTGAATCCTTATCTAAAAATCATCATTATGAGTAGTAAAAATCTTCACAATGTAACTGTGAAGTTAGTAAAATGCTATATAATACATAGTATGCTGCATTTGATATCCAGTTAGGGAGAGTATACCAAATAATCAGTAAAAGTTTATCCACCCATAAATACTATATCCTGTCACTTTTCTAACACTTATAATTTTGGTAATATTGTAACAAAAAATCTGATTTAAATAAACAAATAAACATACAAAAATCCTAACCACAATATGTTATCTTCATCCACAGTAAAATGAGAAACAGGCAGGCAAACTTTGCTCAAAGTGTTTGCTTTTCCTGAGTATTTCAAAGCTTTAAAAAAAAAGTAGTCATGAAAGTTTCCATATCCTCATAAATGCTCTAAAGCAGTTTGAGAGATGTTTGTAGAGAATGCTTTCACTCTCAAAACAACCATGGAGAGCTTTAAAGGAACTGTAAAGTGGCATGAGCTATGCAGTGGCATGATAAGAGTGGTGAGGCATATTTAGCATATATAAAATGTGAGCCTCTTTTGAGCTATTGAATTGGATTTTCACTCTTTTTACTGCAGTGAATTCAATCTTCTAATTCTCTCCACTTCAAACAATTCATTTCAATAAGTATAGGGAGCATATCTGGAAACTCCAATGACTGGACTCTTTCTGTGAACAGACAAATAACAGACCCAACTAGGGGAAGGGTTTAGTCATCAAAGGAAATTTCAATCAATTCCCCAATCCCAAACTGCCTTTCAATAGTTATTAATATGAAGCTGATGTGTCCGGGTTATACTAGGCTAGTGAACAAAAATACATATGGCAGGCTTAAATATTTCTGTAACACATGAGTTTCCTGTGAGGGTTCTGCTAGAGTTATGGACCAGACATATTTACCACCCTATCATTTAAGAATTATTGGACAATAAAATACTTTGTGCATGTGAGGACTTTCTAATTTTCCCTGATAACAGTGGATGTCTGCTGACTTTAGTAGTTCTCTTATACGCACCTCTCAGTATAATAATAGTGAATTTTCTTGGTAGTGGCCAGTTAATAGCTTAAAATATTAGAATTCAAAGTAACAGAATAAAAACAAAACAAAATGAACTGAAAATTGGTAATGGATCAGAGACAGAAGACAGGAGAAACTCTATGTGTGTGAAATTTTGCCAATGACTGACTAAAGTATGGTAACTTGTCAGAATCAAATGTGGGGCACAACGTGGAACAGATACCTACAGTGGGGAACAAGCAAATAATTTGTATCATAGTAAGCTTTATATGGTGTAGGACATATTTTTAATATTTATCTTAATTTTAGTTTCACTAGTAAGCACATAAAATTAACATAAAATGAGGGGTTAATGACAGAGAGTTAGCAGGAATGACTAGATTTCTCTTGCATCCATTCGTGTATGCACATGGAGAGGTAGATAAATCATGTCAATTTTATGTATCCTGGAGGTATTCAGATAAAAGATAAGAAAAATTTGTTGCTCAGAAAGCCCAATTGTCATTCTTTTTAAATGTAAAATTGGAATTGAAAAAATATACTTACTGAGGTGGTATAGACAAATGTTCATAGATTCTCAGAACCTTCAGTTAAACTGATTTTTACCTCAGGTTCCAACTTCCTTATAAATACTCATTTGCTGATGCTCTTCAAAGGAACAATTGATTAGGTTTTTCAAACAGCTATAAGTGTGCTTCTGCAGCCCTCACTATCTCCAGAATATCCTAATTAGTTTCAACCCATTTTTTAGCTATCCCAGCAGTACTACAGAAAAACCTTATGTTCTAGCAACCCAGGAAGAATGGGTCACTATGCAAAGCTCTTTTGGCCTAGATTAACAATTCAGAATTTATACTTCTAATTACTTGGACTGTTTTCTCAGATGTTGGTCAGTAGTACAGTGTGGAAATCAAACAAATTATTCCAGGCTGGTTAATTTCTGAATGAAACTCCACATGTACCATATGTCAGAATGTAGCATAAAGTAGGCAGCAGACAATTACAGGAGTATGTATATTTAGTGCATATCGTATGACACCTGTAAAACACTCATTAACTGTATGATTGAAGGTAATAAGTATGTTATCAAGCATTTACATTGGCTCAGCCATATGCAATTGAGAATTTACTTCTTTATAGACTTAATACCATTTTAAGGAATCATTTGGTTAATTTTTTTCTCATACATTATATAATTGGAGGCATTCTTTATCATCTGTTTAAAACACTCTTTGCCTTATATGGTGCCAGAAGCCTTAAGCATAATGGACCCAAGCAGCCTCCATAGAGAGATTATTTGACTTTTGTACATCAATAAGAATCAGTCACATGCCCCTTGTTTAGCCTCCTGTTAAATGCTCATATCTAACTTCAACTGAGTCTCCAGAAAGCTGTTTTGATTATAAATTTATTGAAAAATCCATAAACATTTTTCTTCCTAACTTGACCCTCGAGAGGATAAACTACCTCATACAGAGCATTTATTGTTATCACTGAAAGCACTTCCACATACCAGCCCCTCCCTTCCTGGGACCTCTCAACCTTATATGAGACAAAATATACCACTGAATGCCTTCTCTGTACTGAATGCAAAAAGATGAGTGGGGGGAGGGGAAGATGGCAGAAGAGTAAGATGCGGAGATCACCTTCCTCCCCACAGATACACCAGAAATACTTCTACACGTGGAACAATTCCTACAGAACACCTACTGAATGCTGGCAGAAGACCTCAGACCTCCCAAAAGGCAAGAAACTCCCCACGTACCTGGGTAGGGCAAAAGAGAAAAGAAAAAACAGAGACAAAAGAATAGGGACAGGACCTGCACCAGTGGGAGGGAGCTGTGAAGGAGGAAAGGTTTCCACACACTAGGAAGCCCCTTCGCAGGTGGAGACTGCGAGAGGCAGAGGGGGGAGTTTTGGAGTCGTGGAGCAGAGCACAGCAACGGGGGCAGAGGGCAAAGTGGGGAGATTCCCACACAGAGGATCAGTGCCGACCGGCACTCACCAGCCCGAGAGGCTTGTCTGCTCACCCGCCGGGGCGGACAGGGCTGTGAGCTGAGGCTCAGGCTTTGGTCAGAGCGCAGGGATAGGACAGGAGTTGGCTGTGTGAACACACCATGAAGGGGTTAGTGCACCACGGCTAGCTGGGAGGGAGTCTGGAAAAAGGTCTGGAGCTGCAGAGGACGCAAGAGACTTTTTCTTCCCTCTTTGTTTCCTGGTGTGCGAGAAGAGGAGTTTAAGAGAGCTGCTTAAAGGAACTCCAGAGACGGGCGCGAGCTGCAGCTAAAAGTGTGGACTCCAGAGACGGGTGCGAGCCGCGTTTAAAAGCATGGACCCCAGAGACGTGCGAGAGACACTAATGCTGCTGATGCCACCACCAAGGGGCCTGTGTGCGAGCACAGGTCACTATTCACACCCCCCTTCCAGGGAGCCTGTGCAGCCCACCACTGCCAGGTTCCCGGGATCCAGGGACAACTTCCCCGGAAGAACGCATGGCGGGCCTCAGGCTGGTGCAACGTCACTCCGGCCTCTGCAGCTGCAGGCTCGCCTCACACTCTGCACCCCTCCCTCCCCCAGGCCTGAGTGAGCCCAAGCCCCTGAATCAGCGGCTCCCTTAACCCCATCCTGTCTGAGCAAAAAACAGACGCCCTCCAGTGACCTACACACAGAGGCAGGGCCAAATCCAAAGCTGAGCCCCTGTGAGCTGTGAGAACAAAGAAGAGAAAGGGAAATCTCTCCCAGCAGCCTCAGAAGCAGTGGATTAAAGCTCCACAATCAACTTGATGTACCCTGCACCTGTGGAATACATGAATAGACAATGAATCATCCCAAATTGAGGAAGTGGACTTTGAGAGCAAGACTTATTATTTTTCCTCTTTTCCTCTTTTTGTGAGTGTGTATGTGTATGTGACTGTGTGAGATTTTGTCTGTACAGCTTTGCTTCCACCATTTGTCCTAGGGTTCTATCCATCTGTTTTTTTAAAAAATTTTTTCTTAATAATTAATTTTAAATTTAATAAATTTATTTTACTTTACATCTTTCTTTCTTTCTTTCTTTCTTTCTTTCTTTCTTTCTTTCTTTCTTTTTCTTTCTTTCTTTTCTTTCCTTCCTTCCTTCCTTCCTTGCTTCCTTCCTTCCTTCCCTCCTTTAGATAACGAATCATCCCAAATTGAGGAGGTAGACCTTGAGAGCAACATTTATGTTTTTTTTCCCTTTCCCTCTTTTTGTGAGGGTGTATGTTTATGCTTCTGTGTGAGATTTTGTCTGTATAGCATTGCTTCCACCATTTGTCCTAAGGTCCTATACGTCCCTTTTTTTTCTAAATAATTATTTTTTAATTTAAAAACTTTATTATACTTTATTTTACTGTATCTTCTTCTTTCTTTCTTTTTTCCTTCCTCGCTCATTCCTTCCATCCTTCCTTCCTCCTTCCCTCCCTCCCTCCTTTCGTTCTTTCTTTCCTTCTTTTCTTCTTTCTTTCTTTCTTCCTTCCTTCCTTCCCTCCTCTCTTTCTTCCTTTCTTTCTTTCTTCCTACTGCTACCAATTATTTCTCTATACTTTTTCTCCCTTTTATTCTGAGCCGTGTAGGTGAAAGGCTCTTGTGGTTGCAGCCAGGAGTCAGTGCTGTGCCTCTGAGGTGGGAAAGCCAACGTCAGGACACTGGTCAACAAGAGATCTCCCAGCTCCACATAATATCAAATGGCAAAAATCTCCCAGAGATCTCCATCTCAACACCACCACCCAGCTTCACTCAATGACCAAAAAGCTACAGTGCTGACAACCTATGCCAAACAACTAACAAAACAGGAACACAACCCCACCCATTAGCCGAGAGACTGCCTAAAATCATAATAACTCCACAGACACCCCAAAACATGCCACCAGATGTGAACCTGCCCACCAGAGAGACAAGATCCAGCCTCATCCACCACAACACAGGCACTAGTCCCCTCCACCAGGAAACCTACTCAACCCACTGACAAATCCTTAACCACTGGGGAGAGACATCAAAAACAACGGGAACTACGAACCTGCAGCCTGCAAAAAGGAGATCCCAAACACAGAAACATAAGCAAAATGAGAAGACAGAAAAACACACAGCAGATGAAGGAGCAAGATAAAAATGCACGAGACCTAACAAATGAAAAGGAAATAGGCAGTCTACCTGAAAAAGAATTCAGAATAATGATAGTAAAGATGATCCAAAATCTTTGAAATAGAATAGACAAAATGCAAGAAACATTTAACAAGGACCTAGAAGAACGAAAGATGAAACAAACAATGATGAACAACACAATAAATGAAATGAAAAATACTCTAAATGGGATCAATAGCAGAATAACTGAGGCAGAAGAACGGATAAGTGACCTGGAAGATAAAATACTGGAAATAACTACTGCAGAGCAGAATAAAGAGAAAAGAATGAAAAGAACTGAGGACAGTCTTAGAGACCTCTTGGACAATATTAAACACATGAACATTCGAATTATAGGGGTCCCAGAAGAAAAAGAGAAAAAGAAAGGGACTGAGAAAATATTTGAAGAGATTATCATTGAAAACTTCCCTAATATGGCACAGGAAATAGTTAATCAAGTCCAGGAAGCACAAACAGTCCCATACAGGATAAATCCAAGGAGAAATACACCAAGACACATATTAATACAACTGTCAAAAATTAAATACAAAGAAAGCATATTAGAAGCAGCAAGGGAAAAACAACAAATAAAACACAAGGGAATCCCCATAAGGTTAACAGCTGATCTCTCAGCAGAAACTCTGCAAGCCAGAAGGGAGTGGCAGGACATATTGAAAGTGATGAAGGAGAAAAACCTGCAACCAAGATTACACAGCAAGGATCTCATTCAGATTTAGTGGAGAAATTAAAACCTTTACAGACAAGCAAAATCTGAGAGAGTTCACCACCACCAAACCAGCTTTACAACAAATGCTAAAGGAACTTCTCTATGCAAGAAACACAAGAGAAGGAAAAGACCTATAATAACGAACCCAAAACAATTTAGAAAATGGGAATAGGAACATACATATTGATAA
This sequence comes from Orcinus orca, assembly GCF_937001465.1. Classification (NCBI taxonomy): domain Eukaryota; kingdom Metazoa; phylum Chordata; class Mammalia; order Artiodactyla; family Delphinidae; genus Orcinus; species Orcinus orca. The sequence goes on from NC_064580.1 coordinate 78,237,686, forward strand.
TTACCTTAAATGTAAATGGACTAAATGCTCCCACGAAAGGACACAGATTGGCTGAATGGATATAAAAACAAGACTCATATATATGCTGTCTACAAGAGACCCACTTAAGACCTAGAGAAACATACAGTCTGAAAGTAAGGGGATGGAAAAAGATATTCCACGCCAATGGAAAACAAATGAAATCTGGAGTAGCAATTCTCATATCAGACAAAATAGACTTTCAAATAAAAACTATTAGAAGAGACAAAGAAGGACACTACATAATGATCAAGGGAACGATCCAAGAAGAAGATATAAAAATTGTAAATATTTATTCACCCAACATAGGAGCACCCAAATACATAAGGCAAATACTAACAGCCATAAAAGGGAAATCGACAGTAAAACATTCATAGTAGGGGACTTTAACACCCTACTTTCATGAATGGACAGATCATCCAAAATGAAAATAAATAAGGAAACACAAGCTTTAAATGATACATTAAACAAGATGGACTTAATTCATATTTATAGGACACTCCATACAAAAACAACAGAATACACGTTTTTCTCAAGTGCTCATGGAACATTCTCCAGGATAGATCATATCTTGGGTCACAAGTCAAGCCTTGGTAAATTTAAGAAAATTGAAATTGTATCAAGTATCTTTTCCGACCACAACGCCATGAGACTAGATATCAATTACAGGAAAAGATCTGTAAAAAATACAAACACATGGAGGCTAAACAATACACTACTTAATAACGCAGTGATCAGTGAAGAAATCAAAAAATACCTAGATACAAATGACAATGGAGACACGACGACCCAAACCCTATGGAATGCAGCAAAAACAGTTCTAAGAGGGAAGTTTATGCCAGTACAAGCACACCTTTGGAAACAGGAAACATCTCGAATAAACAACCTAACCTTGCACCTTAAGCAATTAGAGAAAGAAGAACAAAAAATCCCCAAAGTTAGCAGAAGGAAAGAAATCATAAAAATCACATCAGAAATAAATGAAGGAAACAATTGCAAAGATCAATAAAACTAAAAGTTGGTTCTTTGAGAAGGTAAACAAACTAGATAAACCATTAGCCAGACTCATCAAGAAGAAAAGGGAGAAGGCTCAAATCAATAGATTTAGAAATGAAAAAGCAGAAGTAACAACTGACACTGCAGAAATAAAAAAGATCATGAGAGATTACTATAAGCAACTCTATGCCAATAAAATGGACAACCTGGAAGAAATGGACAAATTGTTAGAAATGCACAACCTGCCAAGACTTAACCAGGAAGAAATAGAAAATATGAACAGAACAATCACAAGCACTGAAATTGAAACTGTGATTAAAAATCTTCCAACAAACAAAAGCTCAGGACCAGATGGCTTCACAGGTGAATTCTATGAAACATTTAGAGAAGAGCTAACACCTATCCTTCTCAAATTCTTCCTAAATATAGCAGAGGGAGGAACACTCCCAATTTCATTCTACAAGGCCACCATCACCTTGATATCAAAACCAGACAAGGATGTCACAAAGAAAGAAAACTACAGGCCAATATCACTGATGAACAGAGATGCAAAAATCCTCAACAAAATACTAGCAAACAGAATCCAACAGCTCATTAAAAGGATCATACACCATGATCAAGTGGGGTGTGTTCCAGGAATGCCAGGTTTCTTCAATATACATAAATCTATCAATATGATAAACCATATTAAGAAATTGAAGGAGAAAAACCATATGACCATCTCACTAGATGCAGAGAAAGCTTTTGATAAATTCAACACCCATTTATGATAAAAACACTGCAGAAAGTAGGCATAGAGGGAACTTTCCTCAACATACTAAAGGCTATATATGACAAACCCGCAGCCAACATCATGCTCAATGGTGAAAAACTGAAAGCATTTCCACTAAGATCAGGAAAAAGACAAGGTTGCCCTCTCTCACCACTTTTATACAATATAGTTTTGGAAATTTTAGCCACAGCAATCAGAGAAGAAAAGGCAATAAAAGGAATCCAAACTGGCAAAGAAGAAGTAAATATGTCACTGTTTGCAGATGACATGATACTATACATAGAGAATCCTAAAGATGCTACCAGAAAACTACTAGAGCTAATCAATGAATTTGGTAAAGTTGCAGGATACAAAATTAATGCACAGAAATCTCTGGCACTCCTATACACTAATGATGAAATATCTGAATGTGAAATCAAGAAAACACTCCCATTTACGATTGCAAGAAAAATAATAAAATATCTAGGAATAAACCTACCTAAGGAGACAAAAGACCTGTATGCAGAAAATTATAAGACACTGATGAAAGAAATTAAAGATGATACAAATAGATGGGGAGATATAGCATCTTCTTGGATTGGAAGAATCAACATTGTGAAAATGACTCTACTACCCAAAGCAATCTACAGATTCAATGCAATCCCTATCAAACTACCACTGGCATTTTTCACAAAACTAGAACAAAAAAAAATCACAATTTGTATGGAAACACAATAGACCCCGAATAGCCAAAGCAATCTTGAGAACAAAAAACGTAGCTGGAGGAAAGAGGCTCTCTGACTTCAGACAATACTGCAAAGCTACAGTAATCAAGACCGTATGGTACTGGCACAAAAACCGAAAGATAGATCAATTGAAAAGGATAGAAAACCCAGAGATAAACCCACACACATATGGTCACCTTATGTTTGATAACGGAGGCAGGAATGTACAGAGGAGAAAGGACAGCCTCTTCAATAAGTGGTGCTGGGAAAACTGGACAGGAACATGTAAAAGTGTGAGATTAGATCACTCCCTAACACCATACACAAAAATAAGCTCAAAATGGATTAAAGACCTAAATGTAAAGCCAGAAACTATCAAACTCTTAGAAGAAAACACAGGCAGAACACTCTCTGACATAAACCACAGCAAGATCCTTTTTGACCCACCTCCTAGAGAAATGGAAATAAAAGCAGAAATAAACAAATGGCACCTAATGAAACTTCAAAGCGTTTGCACAGCAAAGGAAACCATAAAGAAGACCAAAAGACAACCCTCAGAATGGGAGAAAATATTTGGAAATGAAGCAACTGACAGAGGATTAATATCCAAAATTTACAAGCAGCTCATGCAGGTCAATAACAGAAAAACAAACAACCCAATCCAAATATGGGCAGAAGACCTAAATAGACATTTCTCCAAAGAAGATATACAGACTGCGAACAAACACATGAAAGAATGCCCACTATCATTAATCATTAGAGAAATGCAAATCAAAACTACAATGAGATATCATCTCACACCAGTCGGAATGACCATCATCAAAAAATCTAGAAACAATAAATGCTGGAGAGGGTGTGGAGAAAAGGGAACACTCTTGCACTGCTGGTGGGAATGTGAATTGGTTCAGCCACTATGGAGAACAGTATGGAGGTTCTTTTAAAAACTACAAATAGAACTACCATATGACCCAGCAATCCCACTACTGGGCATATACCCTGAGAAACCCAAAATTCAAAAAGAGTCATGTACGAAAATGTTCATTGCAGCTCTATTTACAATAGCCCAGAGATGGAAACAACCTAAGTGCCCATCATCGGATGAATGGATAAAGAAGATGTGGCACATATATACAATGGAATATTACTCAGCCATAAAAAGAAATGAAATTGAGCTATTTGTAATGAGGTGGATAGAACTAGAGTCTGTCATACAGAGTGAAGTCAGAAAGAGAAAGACAAATACCGTATGCTAACACATATATATGGAATTTAAGAAAAAAAATGTCATGAAGAACCTAGGGGTAAAACAGGAATAAAGACACAGACCTACTGGAGAACAGACTTGAGGATATGGGTAGGAGGAATTGTGAGCTGTGACAAAGCGAAAGAGAGGCATGGACATATATACACTACCAAACGTAAGATAGATAGCTAGTTGGAAGCAGCCACATAGCACAGCGAGACCAGCTCGGTGCTTTGTGACCGCCTGGAGGGGTGGGATAGGGAGGGTGGGAGGGAGGGAGAGGCAAGAGGGAAGACCTATGGGGACATATGTATATGTATAACTGATTCACTTTGTTATAAAGCAGAAACTAACACACCATTGTAAAGCAATTATACCCCAATAAAGCTGTTAAAAAAAAAAAGAAATGGGTGGGTTTTTCTTTGCTATAAATAATTGATCTTTGTAACAAGGGAGCTGAATGGCTCCCTTGATCCTGAAGAGAACACACACAGAGGAGAGTAGAGTGAGAAATATTATCTTTATAATATCTCACTCTATTTTATAAAAATAAAGAAATATATTTTGAATGAAGAAATTTGTAAATGGAATTTAATATTTAGTAATATGTTTCTATGAAAACTGATTCTATATAATATACAGAGGATATTCAGTTTTGAAAATGCAATCTGTGCAAATTATTCTAGTTGCTTTTAGCAAAGGCAGGAAATTTTCTTTTGCTTCTTTTTAGTTGTGAATTTCATTTAATATATAAAGTCAGTTCCTTATACTGATATACTTCTACTTGGGGACTAAATTAATGCAAATCTAAGATGTACTGGATGCACCAAAATAAATAAATAAATAAAGCTATTCTACTGACCTGTATCCTTTTGCTGCACCTTCCCATAATTTTTTCCTCTCTCGCTGTCTCTGGGCTGTGACTTTGACCCGTCAGATTCCTTAGGTTATTAAAAAGCAGTGAAAGTAGGTATTATAATTCGGCTAAGATAACTTTCTTTTTTCTCTTACAAAATAAGCTTTTACTTGGAAAGACAGAATAATTTAAGGTGCAGGCTCTGGTATAATTTTGGTACCTGAAAACATATCTGTATAAAATGACATGACTCTTTTTTTTTTTTTGGCCGCAGCACACAGCTTGCAGATTCATAGTTCTCCAACCAGGGAATTTCGCTCATTCCAGGCTTAAACAGCCCCTGTTTCCATACCTTATCACAGTCCTATTTTCCAGGCACATGGTAATTGCATGAAGACATAGAAATTGACCAGCTGATTAGTGAATTAAAAAGTTGGAAAACTAAGGGTCTCTTTTTGATAGTCTCTTTTTTTCATATTTCTTTGTTTCATTTTATTTTTAAATTTTAATTGGAATATAGTTGATTTACAATGTTGTGTTAATATCTGCTGAACAGCAAAGCTAATCAGTTATACATACACATATATCCACTCCTTTTTACATTCTTTTCCCATATAGGTCATTACGGAATATTGAGTAGAGTTCCCTGTGCTATATAGTAAGTCCTTATTAGTTATCTATTTTATATATAGTAGTGTGTATATGTCAATTCCAGTCTCCCAGTTTATCCGTCTCTCCCCCTTTCCCCTTAGTAATCATAAGTTCGTGTTTTTTTTACATTTGTGACTCTATTTCTGTTTTGTACATAAGTTCATTAGTACCATATTTCAGATTCCATATATAAGCGATGTCATATATTTGTCTTTCTCTCTCTGACTTACTTCACTCGGTATAACGATCCCTAGGTTCATCCATGTTGCTGCAAATTACATTTTTTTTGTTTTTTTTTTTGGTTTTTTTTTTTATAGCTGAGTAATATTACATTGTATATAAGGTACCACATCTTCTTTATCCATTCCTCTCTCAATGGACATTTAGGTACCTTCTGAATAGGAAAACTTTAAAAATCATATAGGCAAAGAGATTCTAAATCTCTTCAAGACCTCTTGAAGAGTTGGACAAAGATGTGTTGCTCCAGTACAACAACTTGTTTAATTAGTGTTGTATGTTGAATTTTGTCTCCCCAAAATTTACATCTAAGTTCTAACTCCAGGGCTATAGGTCAAAGGTTTAAGTTTCTCCAAAATTCATTTATTTTTTTTAACATCTTTATTGAAGTATAATTGCTTTACAGTGGTGTGTTAGTTTCTGTTTTATAACAAAGTGAATCAACTATACGTATACATATATCCACATATCTCCCACCCCTCTGTCCCACCCTCCATATTCCACCTCTCTAGGTGGTCACAAAGCACTGAGCTAATCTCCCTATGCTATGCGGCTGTTTCCCACTAGCTATCTGTTTTACATATGGTAGAGTATGTATGTCCATGCCACTCCCTCACTTCGTCCCAGCTTACCCTTCCCCCTCCCCGTGTCCTGAAGTCCATTCTCTACATCTGCATTTTTATTGCTCTCTTTCCCCTAGATTCTTCAGAACCATTTATTTTTTTTTCTAGATTCCATAAATATGTGTTACCATACGGTATTTGTTTTCTCTTTCTGACTTACTTCACTAAGTATGACAATCTCTACGTCCATCCACCTCACAACAATTAACTCAGTGTCATTTCTTTTCAAGGCTGAGTAATATTTTGTTGTATACATGTGTCATATTTTCTTTATCCATTCATCTGTTAATGGACACTTAGGTTGCTTCCATGTCCTGGCTATTGTAAATAGTGCTGCAATGAACATTGTGGTACATGATTCTATTTGAATTATGGTGTTCTCAGGGTATATGCCCAGTACTGGGATTGATGGGTCATAAGGTAGTTCTTCTTTTAGACTTTAAAGGAACCTCCATACTGTTCTCCATAGTGGATTTATCAATTTACGTTCCCATCAACAGTGCAAGAGGGCTCCCTTTACTCCACACCCTCTCCAGCATTTATTGTTTGTAGATTTTTTGATGATGGCCATTCTGACAGATGTGAGGTGATAGCTCATTGTAGTTTTGATCTGAATTTCTCTAATGATTACTGATATTGAGCATCCTGTGATGTGTTTCATGGCAATCTGTATATCTTCTTTGGAGAAATGTCTATTTAGGTCTTCTACCCATTTTTTGGATTGGGCTGTTTGTTTTTTTTTTTTTTGGTATGGAGCTGAATGAGCTGTTTGTATATTTTGGAGATGAAACCATTGTCAGTTGCTTTGTTTGCAAATATATCTTCCCATTCTGAGGGTTGTCTTTTCATTTTGTTTATGGTTTCCTTTGCTGTGCAAAAAGCTTTTAAGTTTCATTAGATCCCATTCATTTATTTTTGTTTTTATTTCCATTTCTCTAGGAGGTGGGTCTAAAAGGATCTTGCTGTGATTTATGTCATAGAGTGTTCTGCCTAAGGTTTCCTCTAAGAGTTTTATAGTGTCCAGCCTTACATTTAGGTCTTTAATAGATTTTGAGTTTAATTTTGTGTATGGTATTAAGGAGTGTTCCAATTTCATTTGTTTATATATAACTGTCCAGTTTTTGAAGCACCACATATTGAAGAGGCTGTCTTTTCTCCATTTTATATCCTTGCCTTCTTTATCAGAGAAAAGTTTTATATATGTGTGTGGGTTTATCTCTGGGCTTTCCATCCTGTTCCATTGATCTATATTTCTGCTTCTGTGCCAGTACGATACTGTCTTCTTTACTGTAGCTTTGTCATAGAGTCTGAAGTCAGGGAGTGTGATACCTTCAGCTCCGTTTTTCTTTCTCAAGATTGCTTTGGCTATTCGGGGTCTTTTCTGTTTCCATACAAATTGTGAAATTTTTTGTTCTAGTTCTGTGAAAAATGCCAGTGGTAGTTTGATAGGGATTGCAATGAATCTGTAGATTGCTTTTTGTAGAATAGTCATTTTCACAATGTTGATTCTTCCAATCCAAGAACATGACATATTTCTCCATTTGTTTGTAGCATCTTTAATTAATTTCATCAGTGTCTTATAATTTTCTGCCTACAGGTCTTTTGTCTCCTTAGGTAGGATTATTCCTAGGTATTTTATTCTTATTGTTGCAATGATAAATGAGAGTGTTTCCTTAATTTTTCTTTCAGATTTTTCATTATTATTGAATAGGAATGCAAGAGATTTCTGTGCATTAATTTTGTATCCTGCTACTTTACCTAATTCATTGATTTGATCTAGTAGTTTTCTGGTAGCATCATTAGGATTCTCTATGTATATTATCATGTCATCTGCCAACAGTGACCATTTTATTTCTTCTTTTCCGATTTGGATTCCTTTTATTTCTTTTTATTCTGTGATTGCTATGGCTAAAACTTCCAAAACTATGTTGAAAAAGAGTGGTGAGGGCTTCCCTGGTGGCGCAGTGAATGAGAGTCCACCTGCCGATGCAGGGTACATGGGTTCATGCCCCAGTCTGGGAAGATCTCACATGCCGCGGAGCGGCTGGGCCTGTGAACCATGGCCGCTGAGCCTGCATGTCCGGAACCTGTGCTCCGCAATGGGAGAGGCCACAACAGTGAGAGGCCCATGTACCGAAAACAAACAAACAAACAAACAAAAGAGTGGTGAGAGTGGGCAACCTTGTCTTGTTCTTGAACTTAGTGGAAATGGTTTCAGTTTTCACCATTGAGAATGGTGTTTGCTGTGGGTTTGTCATATATGGCCATTATTATGTTGAGGTAAGTTCCCTCTATGCCTTCTTTCTGGAGTGTTTTTATTATAAATTGGCATTGAATTTTGTTAAAAGCTTTTTCTGCATCTACTGAGATGATCATCTTGTTTTCCTCCTTCAATTTGTTAATATGGTGTATCACATTGACAGATTTGTGTATACTGAAGAATCCTTGCATTCGTTGAATAAACCCCACTTGATCATGATGTATGATCCTTTTACTGTGCTGTTGGATTCTGTTTGCTAGTATTTTGTTGAGAAATTTTGCATCAGTTTTCATCAGTTATATTTGTTTGTAGTTTTCTTTTTCTTGTGACATCTTTGTCTGGTTTTGGTATCAGGGTAATGGTGATGCCATGGAATGTGTTTGGGAGTGTTCCTTCCTCTGCTATATTTTGGAAGAGTTTGTGAAGTACAGTTGTTAGCTCTTCTCTGTTTGATCGAATTCGCCTGTGAAGTCATCTGATCCTGGGCTTTTGTTTGTTGGAAGATTTAAATCACAGTTTCCCTTTCAGTGCTTGTGATTGGTCTCTTTATATTTTCTATTTCTTCCTGGTTCAGTCTTGGAAGTTTGCGCTTTTCTAAGAATTTGTCCATTTCTTCCATTTTATTGGCATATAGTTGCTTGTAGTAATCTCTCATGATCCTTTGTATTTCTGCAGTGTCAGTTGTTACTTCTCCTTTTTCATTTCTAATTCTATTGATTTGACTCTTCTCCCTTTTTTCCTTGATGAGTCAGGCTAATGCTTTATCAATTGTGTTTATGTTCTCAAACAACCAGCTTTAATTTTACTGATCTGTTATTGTTTCCATCTTTTCTTTTTCATTTATTTCTGATCTGATATTTATGAATTATTTCCTTCATCTAACTTTGGGGTTGTTTTGTTCTTCTTTCTCTAATTGCTTTAGGTGTAAGTTTATGTTGTTTATTTGAGATGTTTATTGTTTCTTGAGGTAGGATTTTATTGCTATAAACTTCTCTCTTTGAACTGCTTTTGCTGCATCCCATAGGTTTTGGGTCATCATGTTTTCATTGTCATTTGCTTCTAAGTTGTTTTTTTTTCCACTTTGATTTCTTCAGTGATCTCTCGGTTATTTAGTAGTGTATTGTTTAGGCTTCATGTGTTTTTATTTTTTGCATATTATTTTCCTGTGATTGATATCTAGTCTCATAGCATTGTGGTCAGAAAAAATACTTGATAAAATTTCAATTTTCTTAATTTTCCCAAGGCTTGATTTGTGACCCAGGATATGATCTCTCCTAGAGAATGTTCCATGAGTACTTGAGAAAAAAGTGTACTCTGTTGTGTTTGGATGGAATGTCCTATAAATATCAATTAAGTCCATCTTGTTTAATGTATCATTTAATGCTTGTGTTTCCTTATTTATTTTCATTTTGCATGATCTGTCCATTGGTGAAAATGAGGTGTTAATATACCCTACTATGAATGTGTTACTGTTGATTTCTCCTGTTATGGCTGTTAGTATTTGCCTTATGTATTGGGGCTCTCCTATGTTGGGTGCATAAATATTTACAATTGTTATATCTTCTTCTTGGATCGATCCCTTGATCATAATGTAGTGTCCTTCTTTGTCTCTTGTAATCGTCTTTGTTTTAAAGTCTATTTTGTCTGATATGAGAATTGCTACTCCAGCTTTCTTTTGATTTCCATTTGCATGGAATATCTTTTTCCATCCCCTCACTTTCTGTCTGTATGTGTCTCTGGGTCTGAAGTATGTCTCTTGTAGACACCGTATATACAGGTCTTGTTTTTGTATTCATTCAGTCAGTCTAGGTTTTTTGATTGGAGCATTTAATCCATTTATGTTTAAGGTAATTTTCAATATGTGTATTCCTATTACCATTTTTTAAATTGTTTTGGGTTTGTTATTGTATATCTTTTCCTTCTCTTGTTTTTCCTGCCTAGAGAAGTTCCTTTAGCTTTTGTTGTGAAGCTGGTTTGGTGGTGCTGAATTCTCTTAACTTTTGCTTGTCTGTAAAGCTTTTAATTTCTCCTTTGAATCTGAATGAGATTCTTGCTGGCTAGAGTAATTTCGTTGTAGGTTTTTCCCATTCATCACTTTAAGTATGTCTTGCCACTTTCTTATGGCTTGCAGATTTTCTGCTGAGAAATCAGCTGTTAACCTTATGGGGATTTCCTTGTATGTTATTTGTTGCTTTTCCCTTGCTGCTTTTAATATTTTTTCCTTTGTCTAACCCAAATGTGTTGGTATTTGGTTTTGGAGTCTTTAGGACATGATTAGGTCATGAAGTTGGAGACCTCATGAGTGAAATTGGTGCCCTGTTGAAGGAGACCCAAGAGAGATTTCTCTCCCCTTATTCTATGTGAGGACATACAGAAAAGTCAGCTGCCTATAAACTGGGAAATAAGCTCTCAACATTTACTGTATCTGCCTAGACCTTGGACTTCCCAGCATTCAGAATTTGAGAAAAAATTTTATTGTTTATAAGATTATCGTATTTTTGCTATAGCATCCAAACTGACTAAGACATCCAGGTATCTGTGAATGTGTCCTTATTTGAAAATAAGGTCTTCTTTTCAGATGTCATCAATTTAAGATGAAATTATGTTGTATTACAGTGAGCCCTAAAACTGGTATGATTTATGTCTCTATAAGAAGAAGAGAGGACATAGGGAGATAAAGAAATGCAGAGGTAAGAAGGCCATATGATGATGAAGGCAGAGTTAGAGTGATGTAGCTGCAAGCCAAGGACACCAAGAATTTCCAGCAACCACCAGAAGCTAGGAAAAAGCATGGAACAGCCTCCCTCAGAACCTCTGGAAAGAACCAACATCATTTACATTTTAATTTCAAACCTTTGACCTCTAGAACTGTGAGAAAATTAGTTCCTATTGTTTTAAGCCACCCAATTTGTGGTGACTTGTTATGGCAGCCTTAGGAAACTAACACAAATTTTGATATTGGAAGTGGAGTACTGTTGTAACAAATACCTGAAATTATAGTAGTTGCTTTGGAATTGGGTAATAGGAAGAGGCTGAAAAATTTTGATGTGCATAATAGAAAATAAAACCTAGATTGCCTTGAAGAGGCTGTTTGTAGAAATGTGGACATTAAGAAAAATTATGTAGAGGGCTCAGAAAGAAAACAGGAGAGCTTTAAACTTCTACTGTTTTAGAGGTTGCATATATCATGTACAGAATGTTGTTAGAAATATAAATGTCAAATGTGCTTCTAGTAAGGTCTCAGACTGAAATGAGTAACATGATATTGGACACTATAGAAAAGGGTGATCCATTTTAAAAAGTAGGAGAAAATCTGGCTGAATTATATTCTACTGTGTAACAGAAAGTATAATTTGTAAGCTAAGGAGTTTTCCAAGCAAAGTATTAAAGATGCAGCCTGATTTCTCCTTGTTGCTTATAGTAAACTGTGAGAGGGTACAGATGAATTGAGGAAGGAACTGTTAAACAAAGAGGAACCAGAACTTGATGATTTGGAAAATTCTCAGTCTATTCATATTGCAAAAAGTAAGAAAGTGTGCTTTAGAGAGAACACTGTGTGGCTGGACAAGCTTGCTGGAGAGATGAGCTGAGTGACTTATAGATCCAATCAAACATCTCAGGAGAAATACTACCAGCTTGGATTGAAGGAGGGAAAGAAGGACATCTGTCAGACTTCTGGGATTCTACAATCAGGAAACAGGCTGCACAGTGGGCAGGACTACTGCTAAGAGCTAAATGGTGGGGCTATTGGACCCTTTAGTGGCACAGTGGCCAGGGCCAACAGGTCTTCTGAAGGTCCAGTGGTTGGGGCTTATTGAGCCTCCATGGGTCCAGAGGGTGGATCAAACCACAGAGAATCACTCATTCCATTAAAACCTAATGGAATTTTCCCTGTTGGTCTTCATACTTGCTTAGAACATATGACTCCTTTTTTCCTTTTTACCTTTTCTCTTTTAGAATGGAATATTTATCTACATCTGTCCCACTATTGTATTTGGAGACAAGTAACTTGTTTCCTTGTTTCACATGTCCACAGATGAAGAGGTATTTTTCTTCACAGTGAATCATTCCAGGAGTCTCACTCATAACTGACTTAGATGATTTTGAAGATGAGATATGGAATCTTATATTTGTATAAGATTTTTGTCTTGACATTAATGCTGGCATGATTTAAGACTTTGGGGAATTTAGGAAAGATGAATGTATTTTGCAAATGGTAAGAACATAAATTTGAAGGAGGAAGAGGACAGTGTTGTGGGTTGAATTGTGCTCCCCAAAAAGCAATGTCAAAGTCTTAACCCCAGGTACCTGTGAACATGACCTCATTTGAAAATAGGGTCTCTGCAGATATAATCAAATTAAGATAAGGTCATATTGGATTGGGGATGCCCATAGTTTGATGACTTTTATTCTTAAAAAGGAGGGAAATTTGGATTCAGAGACACACACAGAGCAAACTCCATGTGATGACAGAAGCAGAGATTGAGGTAATGTTTCTACATGCTAAGGAATGCCAAGGATTGTTGATAACCACCAGAAAGTGAGAGAGGCATGGACATATTCTTCCTCAGAGTTTCTGGAAGTAACCAATCTTGCCAACGTGTCAATTTTAGACTGCCTCCAGAACTGTAAGAGAATAAATTTCTGTTGTTTTAGGCAAACCAGTTTGTGGTAATTTGTTACAGCAGCATTAGAAAAATAATACTATCAGGAAACACTAGATTAGAAGGGAAAATTGCAAGAAAGTTACACTAAAATCAGAAAAACAAAGTCCTAGATGGAAGAGAGTTGTTATAGCAGTATCTATAAGGATTCTTTTTTTTTTTTTTAATTATCTGTCATGGTCCACTTCTATTCAAGGATATTAAAAATCCATTTTTGTTGCAACTAAAATATAGGTACAGAGAGAGAAAAAAATCAGATTTTTATAATATTGAGCAAAGGAATTTATATCATAAGGATCCAGTTAGGAAACCGAAACCACACTCCAAGTTGAGTAAGGAAATTTTAATGTAAAAAATTATTAACTAATAACAAGGAAGCAAATACTAAAGGATAAAAAGAACTCAAAATTATGTAAGTACAGCAGATATAGGTAGGAGCCATTACTTCGAGGGTGAGGAAGAGCATCCAAAGAAGGAAATAGTTTGGAAGATTTGCACCACCACCACCATCACCCGCCTAAAAAAGAGTCAGACATCTTTGGGATGGGTTTGGCTGTGGATTCCTGGATGGTAGGGAAGCTCACTGATGTGCTTTAGGCTGAGGCTGGGAATCATGAAACCACCCACTGATATGACAACAAAGCTAGACTGCTTGCAAGACTCTGGGAAGCTACTCTTGGGAAGCTACTGAAAATAGCTGGGAAGGTGAGTGTCACTAAAGATCCAAATGCTGCAAACAACATACCCCAGAAACAAACAGTGAAGGGACAATTAGAACCAGAAAAAGAAAACTCTTCTTTCTTTATTGAAAAAGTTTAACATCATGGCAAGTGGCAAAGTAGAAATATTTATGGAGTATACTTCCAGTATCACAAAGCAGGACAAAGAAAGATAGATTTGCAACTGGGAGGCAGTAAATTGACAACTGGCATGGGTGCAATTCCTTTTAAACTTAAGATGTGATACTTCTCATTTGCAGAAACAATGAGTTTGCAGTCTGTAAGCCCTGCACACTTAAGGAAATACCAATAAAGACTCAGATTTTCCCTTGACAAGTCTATGATTCAAAAATTTTATTAAGTTATAAACAAGAATTAGTATTTTTTTTTAAAAAAATAGAAGATAACAAATCAAGTAGATCTCCATTCACTGTTAACTATAGATTTTGCATGTTTATATAATGCTTAACTGTCAGAGGAAATGAGAAAAAATTACTTCTGAGCTATATACTCCCCACCACAGTTAATAAAACATAGTATTGTCAAAGTAAACAATTAGAATATCCCTTTTAATAACTGAGTATTTTTATTTCATTGATTAGAATTTTGGCCACACTGGGTTATTTTTTTCCTGTAAAAGTCTTCAAAGATGATGGCACAGGTTTAGTAAACAACAAATTCTTCATTAAGTTTATCATTTTCCTTAATTAAATGTGACATTGCAAAGACTGAGATTCTGCTTAGAGTATTCAGGGTGGTTCACTTTAAATATATATAGAAATTTGATTACAGTATAGTTAAGGGAATATTTATGAAGCATTATTTTCCTTGTTATAAAAGTTTATTTGATGTTAGATACAGCATTTAAAAAATCACCGTAATCAATAAATTGTTCAAGCAACATTTATACATTTTAAGAGTACTCAGTTTTCTTGAGAAAAATATTGACTAAAAGTGCAGATATTATCACCAAATCCCCAAATATTAAAATGAGAATTTGTGTTTTGAAGAAAAGGAATACTAGATTTTGCACATTTTAACATTGTACAACAAAACTAAATATACAGAACTCATTATATGAAATATTTAAAGGCTGAAAATATAAAGTTCAATAAGAAAATAAGTTTATATCTGGAATGTGAATTCTAAACAAAAGATAATTTTAAGTAGACATATTTTGAGATGTGTTTGGATCTTTTGAAAATGACCTCCTATAAAAATTGACTTGGTAACATTGTCAATATATATTTCAGAGCTCTTTTAAATGTCTGATTCATGTAATATAAAGCATGAAAGAAAAACTCAATTATGAATATAACACTTTGAAGCCAAATATTAACTTACTGGTTACAGGAATGTATTAATTTTTTGTATTAAAATGAAAATAAAACAAAATGTATACAGTAAACTGTTAATGTTATTTATTCAAATAGTAATGAAAGAAATAGCTCAAAATTCCATTGCTGCCTGTCATAGTTTGTCTAGAATATATAGTTATACAATTTTTCTCAAAACTTTTTTTTCTGATACAGACAGCATCATGGTTCTCTGAAAAGTAATAGGGCCATAAACAAAAATGTCAAAGAGGAATCTGACAGATGCCTATTTGCAATTTATTCTACTTATGTAGTTAGCTGCTTCACTTCTCATTTATCAGAAACTTTTCATCAAAGCTTCTTCAGGTTTCAGTGATTCCTCAAATGAAAAACTGTAGTTTTTTACTCAAGACACAGATGAAAACATATCTTCGTTCTAACACCACAGGACTCAAAATGCAGTCTCAATAAACTGACAACATATTCAAATATTTATTCTAGTTCCATATCATCCTCAGTATTCTTGATGTACAATATTCCATATTAAATAAACACTTATATACAAATAATGTGTACTTACTAATATAAACAATGTCTTTTTTTCTGGAATCTTTTACCCAGCACAGAATAGGCATACATCTGTGCAAATGTGATAGGTAGCTGGCGAGCCTGAGACCTTAAAAGACACTCAAATGCCTTCTGAATCATCAAAAATTAAATTACTTTCAGTATAATTTCAGTTTTATGTGAGTTTTGTCTCTTAAGTCTCTGGAAATTGATATTTCTTGTGTAGACTATATGGTAAATCTCTGCTTACTCAATATATGATTTGCTAGAAAGCTCTTTTTGTGACCATACTTGCTAAAAGAGAATTTATTGTAACTTTGATCCATATTAGCACTTACAATTATTGGTTAAACTTGGAGATAATTTCCTAATTATCTCATCTTGTAGCAGGTATCAGGCAACTATGTTATACACTGCTCATGGCCATTCTAAAAGAGACAAAATCCTCAGACACATTAAAACTACTGTGTCTTTTCCTGCTTAAAGAGAGATAGGGACACATTTTGCCTGTCTTAATTTCTTTTTATTGCCATTATTTAATTGGCTTAATACTTTGTGCTGCTTTACATAATAACAGTTGGATTTTTAGCTCAATGCTTTGTGATCACCTAGAGGGGTGGGAGGGAGGGAGACGCAAGAGGGAAGAGATATGGGAACATATGTATATATATACAACTGATTCACTTGTTACAAAGCAGAAACTAACACACCATTGTAAAGTAATTATACTCCAATAAAGATGTTAAAAAAATTTGTACAGATTATTATGGTACACTCCATAATTGAATGATTATCAATAAGTAGATAATCTTGATATTATATATTTGTGAAAAGTTACCACCAAATACACTACAAATTTGGTAAAATGTACTGAGTGTACTGAATTTTATTTTTCTTCAGAAGGAAATTCACACAAAGAAAATTCATGAATTTGGATTTCTTTTGTTGAAAGATACTTTAAACTTATCAAAACTTTACATAATTGCTGGAACTGGCTACTGATAAAAGTTTGAAGAGCATTGTCAAAATAAGATCTTGTTTGCTTTTTTATGAATAAAACTTAAAAATTGGTATTCTGAATTTGCTGAGATTACTTTAAAATTTATTCTCTCTTTCTCATCAAATACCTCTCGGAGACTTGTTTCTCTATCATGAATACTATAAAAATAAAGTACAGACATATTGTAGATATACATTTTTCCTTATGAATAGTGTTGTCAATACAAACTAGATTAGTTAAATAATAAGTCAACTAATGTTTCATGTTCAAATATTTTTAAATTGTCATGCATGCTTTTCCTTTGATGTGTGCAATAGGCATTTAATACTGGGAATTGCTATTTTAATTATAGTCTTTTATTTAGGTATGATTATGGAATGATAAAAAGTTATAAGTGTAGGGCTTCCCTGGTGGCGCAGTGGTTGAGAGCCCGCCTGCCGATGCAGGGGACACAGGTTCGTGCCCCTGTCCAGGAGGAGCCCACATGCCGCGGAGCGGCTGGGCCCGTGAGCCATGGCCGCTGAGCCTGCACATCCAGAGCCTGTGCTACGCAGCAGGAGAGGCCACAGCAGTGAGAGACCTGCATATCGCAAAAAAAAAAAAAAAAAGTTATAAGTGTAAAAGGGGGTATTTATATTAATTGATCATATGCACATTTTCAGTGAGCAATGTAGGCTTTTGTGATTCCTTATGCTATATATGTTCTAATAATATTTATCAAAATGTAATTTTATTTAGTATTATAAATTTTTGTGCTTATACTTTGTAAGACTTGCATTTTATATTTTGTATTTTATTTTTCAAAAATTAAAATTTTTTTTTGGTATTTTACAAAATATTAATCATCAATGGGTTAAGACTAAAAAAAAGCTAGGCCTTCAGCACCCATGGTTTAAGAAGCATTAAAAACGTGCTTAAAGTGGCATCTATACATAAGTTAGGAGGAATTGCCCTTTCTGACCCAATGAAGCCCATTACCAGAGCAAAATGTTTAGCAAGTGGAATGAGAACTGGATTTCATTCCCCTCCACTGGGCATCCTTTGGAAAGAAATAGCCTGTACAATTGTGCTCAGCCCTGCACAATGTGTATGTTTTGTGAGAAACAATAATTATAATAATAAGGGAGGCATATTTTCTGTAGTTATTGTTTTCTTACTCATATTTCCTTTGATTGCAGAGCCTAACCCTGCCAAAAAGTGTGGCTAAAACACAAGAAATGCACCTTATAGCCCCATCATTATGGTGTTGCCTATGTGCCTGTTGTCTAGTTGAAAGATAATAATACAATTTGATGTCTGCCTTTTTTTATTGCATTGCACCAGGAGCAATGGAATCTGAAATGAACTGAGATCAAAGTTAAATGGCAAATTCTAGAAAATAATTATTAAAAACATAGCCTCAGCACCTAAAAATTTTATGTCTAAGCCATGTTTAGTGTTTGTGCTTCTGAGGCACTGAAGCAAGTCTGCTTGAAAATTAACTACTTAAAATTTAATGAAGAAGGATTATTTTATAACCTTCACAATCAGCAACATGGAGTGTAAATTAGTGAAAGCGATTCACAGTCTATATATTGCATAATTAACATCTCTCTTTCCCATTCTATCTCTCTCTCTCTCTTCCTCTCTCACGTACACATACACCTATTTGGTCAGAAAGCACAAAACAAGCAATGGATGAAAACTTGAGGGTTCAGTTTTAATTTTCTCATGAAAATAAAGATATTTTCTAATTCTAACTGAGACAATCTGGATAAGACATGGATGTGAAAAATCTTTAAAACTTTGAGAGAAAGTGACAAAGGGAGAAACTTTGTAAGCACAGAGCATGTGAAAGAAAAAACAGATGTAAAGGGCTTTTTGTTTTGGTTATTGTTTTTGAGCAATTGACTACTTTCCAGTTTGCTAAGCTTAGGAACTGCATTTAAAGCTTTTCATCTGTGAGTCAATTCTCATAGACACTCAGAGATTTATTCCAATGGCATAGAATCAAATAAAAACTTACACACATGTCAAACTAAGAAGATTTATTTCAACCTCTCAAGAAAAAATGAGTATTTAAAACTATAACTACTAAACTATAAAATTATCACTGCTTTCTAGATCAATGTTTCTAAAAAAAAAAATGTGATAAGGTGGAAGCTTGAAGCATGGAGATTTTGGGTGGTGAGTGACAGAAACTCCTAGATGGTAAGGAAAGAATTTTGAGTGGTGTGTCTACTTTTAAAAGTCCTCCTCAAATAATTATGTCATCCCCACCCTGGGGGTGAGAGTATATTCCCCTCACATAATAATTACAGTGATTATTAAAATAATGTTTCCTGATTCCTTACACATTTTATAATTTCTAAATATTTATCATTTGGTTAAAATCAGTGATCCTTAAGGCAGCATCTCCATCCATTTTTTTAAAAATACAGACTCTAAATTTAGTAGGCAGTTAATAAAATATTAACTAAATGATAAGGAGATAGAGGAGTTATTACAGTTAAATAAAGAGCATATATTATTCAATAATAGCTTATATGTCCAGCATCAATACATCACACATATAGGGATTACAAAAAAGTGTGTTTAGGATAAAGATCCTGTGTTTCAAAAGAATGAGTAATTCAGTGGGGTGGCAAAATGAGTATATAGAGGAGCTAAGGAGTTAGAGAACAATTAAATGTTAAACTGTGTTGGACAACTCCATGAAGGCAAAGAGAACTAAAAGTAACAAACATCTGTTTTGTGAGATGCTTGTTGTTTATCATTTTATTTTTTCCTCACACAACAACCCTAAAAAGGATGTATTATTCCTTTTTTATTGATTGACTTTAGGTGCCAAAACCCAGAGTGTGTTAGTGTGTGTGTGTGTGTGTGTGTGTGTGTGTTTGTGTGTGTGTGTGTGTGTGTGTGTGTGTATGCAATTAGTATTCCGTTGACAGTTCCAGTCAGTAAATCACCTCTGCCTCAGTCCTACAGGAAAATGCCACCCAACACCTAGGGATCTTGCACTCCTCCTTGCAAACTACACACAACTCTTCATAATTCAGTGACCATAGGATAAAGATAGTAGGAACCCTCAGGACTATGTTCAAGTGTTGGAACTTGCATGTGTTTCCATGTGTGATAGCCAGCTTCCAAAATACCCCCAATGATTTTTGTCTTCTGATATTCATGGGCTTAATTTTCCCCACTTTAAAACTGCACTGGTCTGTGTGGACAATAAAATACTTAGAGATGACAATGTGCAACGTGTGAGGCTAAACCATAAAAGACATTTCAGCTTCTAGATCTCTTGCTCTGGGTAAAGAGAGTTATTATGAGATAAGGAAAATTCAAGTATCTCTGTTTAGAGGTCCACATGGAAAGGTTACTAAGGCTTCCAACCAGTAGCCAGTACCAAGTTGCCAGCCATGTGTGCTAGCTACTTTGAGAACAAATTCTCCAGCTCCAGCCATGTTTTTGTAACTGAGCAGGACCCTATGGGGACTTCCCCATGCAGGTTTTTTCCCTATATCTTCTGCTTTAGCTCCTCTCTGAACTACCTAGATAACAGTATCCGATGAATATTTCCTGAATTGTTTTACAGATGTGAAAACCCCCCACCAAATGGAAAATGTTAACTACGTGATGACCATGAGCACATAAACTCCAAGCCTCCTGGAGCCTAAGGATTGATAATGTTAACCTCTATGACATCGTCCTGTTACCTAACCATCAACCAACTAGAGAATTGTGCATGAAACACTTCAGGGAGTTTGGGGTTTGGGGCATAAGCCACCCATCTACTTGCATGGTCCTGCAATAAACTTTTCTCTGCTCCAAAATCCAAAATTTCGGTTTGTTTGGCCTAACTGTGTTTTGGGCTCAAGATCCTGCATTTGGTTACATTTTCAGTTGACAGCTGCCCTGGTTGACATCTGACTGAAATTTATTAAACTTATGAGAAATGCCCTGCCAAACCACTCTCAAATTCCTAACCTACAAAAATTGTGAGATATGATACATGTTTGTGTTTTAATCCAAAAAGTTTGAGATAATTTGTTACACAGCAATACATAATGATTAAAAAATTTTGTACCTAAAAGTATAGTGCTGCCAGAGTTAGGCAAATCTCTATGGAGTTTTCTCATTCTCTATACAGTTATGAATTGACTTCATAAGGCTTGCTCTTAGGCCAGGAACCCAAGTTTTTAACAAAATTTACTTTAGAATGCCCCAACTCTGCAGAAACACAAAAAAATGTTTCCACTTCACCATTCCACCTCATGTTTTTCTTCATTGTTAGCTTCTGGATAATTTGTCCATAATATACCATCCATTGATCATTTTGTTTTAATCTAACCAATAGGAGCTATGATGACATCCATTTAGTTTGTCTTAACATTTATCCAGCTATTGCCAGCAGGACTCCAAGGATAGGATGAAGAAAATCAGCAGTATTTGTCTCAGGCACTCCTTCCAAAGGTCTTTGGTTTAGTCAGTTAAATAAATCTTAGATTTATTAACCATAAGAGTCTATCTTAGAAAGGTGGCTTCCTCCTTAAGTTTCTGTACTAATTTTATCAAACTAACCAGAGCATACCTGGGTACAAAAAGATATATTAATAATTTGCACTGTAGAGGAGAAAAATTATATTTTCCTTCCTTTCTTCTAGGTTCCAGGCTGGAGTTCCCAGAATAAAAAGTGTAACAGAGAAAAATATACAAATTTATTTAATGCATGTTTTTAAATGACACGGGGGCCTTCATAAGAAACTGAAGACACAAAGAAACAGACCCAAAAATGTGGCTAGACCAGAGCTTTTTTATGCTAGGATTGATGAAGAGTGAAAAGTCGTGGAAAAATGTAATAGGACAAAAGGTATGAGCTAAGGGTAATAAACTGGGGGAAACTTAGCAAGGCTTGCTGTTCCCATTTTTCTCAGGCAGGTGCCCCTCCATCATTGAAGATTAGGATATTCCTTTTCTCTGGGTATAGGGAAGGCATCTCTCACAGGAGATTATATCACCTGCTTCAGGGAAAAGTTGGAGAGTCCTCCCAGCGCTTGTCATTATTCAAATTCCTTCAGTTTAAAATATTCGGTATGCCAAGGTTCCATATTTTGGGATAGTATATCTTTAACCCTATCAGCCCATACTTCACTTTGGCCTACAAGGGAGAAATCAATGGTAAATTCTGTTATCTTTACAACTTGAGTAAGTGATGTGAAGCCTGACTTGAATGCCTTCCAGAATCAGACAGGGTCAAGAGTCACTTGAAATAAAGTCCAAGATAAATTTCATACCACCTTTCTAATAGAATAAGTCTTATTGTAGGTAAACATTCCACAAAATACTTGGCTCTGCAGGATTCCTGATATCTCAGGAATGTTTGCTTGAATACTTGAATGTTTCTGCTAAGTATCGTTAAGAGAGATTGAGAGAGAGAAAATTTCATGTCTGCCTTTCACACATAGGACACAAGAAGTGCAATCCCACAGGGCACACATTGAGACAAGAGGGAAAGGGGCAGGACACAAACACTAGATAATTGAAGAAGGGGTGCAGTTGTGGGATGTGATAAAAACTGGCTGGAACTGGCTGAAGCCAAGGTGGCTTTGAGGATAGCCCAGTCATTGACCTTTAGCTCATTATACCTTCATTGTAATACTAAAAATCACTCTCCTTTATTTGATGGAACTCCAAATATTTGTTACACTGTGATTAATGCTTATTTATTTAGGAAATATTTAGGCAATTCTCAGATTAGTGAGTCCTCATGTTGATTCAACTCTTCCTTCTGCTTTGTTTGCCGGCTCAATTCTTATGACCATCTTCTCAACAGGGTGGATAGGGTGACTCAATGAAGTAAAAATCAAGTAATTTGGCTGTGTGTACTGCCTTAAAAATGTGGTAAATATGGAGGTTGTATTCTTTGCTGTACTTACTGTAGAAAACTGAGATTCTCAGGGGAAAAAAAAATCATTGTGAAGATAAGATCACCTGCCAAAATGTGTAAAGTGACAGCTCCCAGAGGCAACAAAATATAACTCAAAGGATTCTATACCACTTCAGCTTTCTCCCTAATATAAATGCTTGCCATATAATGAGTCCTTAGTCATTTCCAAATCAGGCACAAAATATACCTATTGCACATTTATTATTGCAATCTTCTTATCCTTGAACACAATTATTGCATGCTACAGTGTAAAATGCAGCTACGATTAGGTAGATATATTGGGGAGCATTGATAGGAACAAAAAGACTCTTTAGAATCTTTATTCTAAGGCTTGTTAACTTATTTGCTTTATAAGATTTGCTGCAGGATAGAATCTCATATTAAATGTAAAAAAAAAAATTCTTCAGCTTTAAAACGTTAAATGTGCTGTTTTCCTCATGTTCCCTGAAAAGCCTAAAGACTGTTATTTCCAAAAGAAATCCTTAACTAATACTGAATTTAGCTTTTGAATGCTAATTAAAAATCTGTTAATCTTCATTGCTCTATAATAAACAAAACAGAGTTTTAATGTTTGCACTAAACTAATTTTATTGACAAAAGCTTGGCATCATGAAATGCCAAGCTTCAGATTTAGTGAAAAGCTTAGAGTGTTTTGATAAATTTTGAAATGTGTCCAAACAATTTTGCAAAGCATCTGTTACAGACCAACTCCTGGAATGTGAAATATTTCTGTATGTGATCCACTTGGCTTGGTAAAAAGCTCACTTTACTATATGCAACACTTTTTCAACATGACACATTGGAAAGCCAGATTCCCAAGAAGACACTGCAGCAAATGAAAGCATGTCACATTGCATTATTTTTATTTTTCTCTAAACCTGAATGCGGATTTTTGCTAGTTAAATTAAATATCCCTGAGAACTGAGTTACAATTTAACAAATTTTCATTTAAATTTTTAGTAAAGTAATTTCTACTTATAAATTTAAAATACTTATTTAAACCTTTCTGTAAGGACAAAAAGACAAAAAGGTAAATTTTTCTTCATTATAATGAATAAAACAAATACACATTTAACATTATAAATATTTGGTTAGTATTTTTATTTCATTACTTTCTATGGGTAAAATGTACTTTATCTTCCTTTCAAAACAATTCCTACAAATACACAGAACAATTACAATTGACCCTTGAGCAACATGCATTTGAACTGCATAGGTCCACTTATATATTGGGATTTTTTTTTCAATAAATATGTACTACAGTACTACACAATCCACAATTGGTTGAATGCATGGATGAGGAAACGTGGGTACAGAAGAGGGACTGTAATGTTATATGGGAATTTTTGACTGTGCAGAGTGTCAGTGTCCCTAACCCCCTTGTTGTTCAAATGTCAACTTGTACTACCCTGAATCCATTCCTTTTAAGAGTGTGCAACAAAATTTTCTCTACAACCAGTTTATTTCTCAAGAAGTAGAAATTAAGAACATTTTGAAGCATCTCTTTAATTTCCATCAAGTTCCAAAAAGATGAAATATGCAAAGTTGATGAGGAATTCAGGATATCTTCTGATCCAGCATAGTCAAGGGCCAGTGCTTGATTTTATATAGAGAAAATTTATCCAAACTCCATGTTTCCTTTAGTCATCAGTTTTAGAGCTTTATATATTGATTGTTAAGATATGATAACTCCTACTTTCATCTTGTTCACGATTTTTCCTGTTAAAAAAGTATCTGAGGACACTAATGATAACTTGTCATATTTATTCTCATCAAAATAAATATTAATTTTAAAAGTAATTGCATTTAAACATCTACTGGCACAAAAAGAGACATCTTATTTGTAATTTTATATGTAAATAAACAGTATCTTCCTGATGATAAATTATTCTATAAATAGCCATTGTGTTTGCAAACAGATCCACATTTAAACTAACCAAAAATATATAGAAATCTCCAAATGCATTACAACACTTAGTTATTCTAATTTATGACTATCTTAAAAACAAAAAAATCTGGGCTTCCCTGGTGGCACAGTGGTTAAGAGTCCACCTGCTGATGCAGGGGACACGGGTTCGTGCCCCAGTCTGGTAACATCCCACATGCCGTGGAGCGGCTGGGCCCATGATCCATGGCCCCTGAGCCTGTGCATCCGGAGCCTGTGCTCCGCAGCGGGAGAGGCCACAACAGTGAGAAGCCCATGTACAGAAAATAAACAAAACAAAAAATCTGCCTCATTAATATTCTAAAAATTATTTATTAATTAGAAACTATGCATTCCATAGTTTCTAAGCATTCTGAAGGAGAGAAAAGAGATATCAATTACATATGAAAAAGGAAAATTTTGCAATGTCAATTTGTATACATACCCTCAATAGATAACTATAAACGCATTTCAATTGATTTTTGGATAACCCATATGTTGTCAATGTAGACAATATATTGATGTTAAGAATATAACAAGTAAAGATAAATATATAGATACAGATAAAAATGCATGTAGGGATAAAGATGAAAATACAGATACAGATATATATTTCTCACTAATTTAAACCTTCAGTGAAGTATAATACCAATGCTTGGACTTTCTTTTATGGTAATCTTGGTATCAACTGTCTCTCTATCCTCCTCAGGAGGTGCTTACCAGTGTTTTGGCCCACCATAATGGGGCTTACGCATGGCTTAGTTTCAATGAAATATTGAAAAGAATCCACATCTAGAGAGATTCCAGGGCTTCGTATGTGGTTGTACTGCATAGCTCTAGGAGATGGCAATTTACATTGTAATCTATGTGAATTAAACAAACTAAATGAAACTGGACCTTAAGGTCACTATTAATGGAAGATCCATATAAAGAGCAGAGAAAACAAAATCCAAAAGATTGAAAGCTAATAAAGATATTCCTCTAACAGTGTGTGTGTGTGTGTGTGTGTGTGTGTGTGTGTGTGCGCGCGTGTGTATTCAGAAATAGGTTGAGTTTTTTGGTCATTTGGGGGTTTTTTAGCCAGGTTGTCCTCTATTATCTGCAGGCATTATCATGGCATCCAAGCATTGAGCATGTCATCCATGCTCCTTCACAGTTCTAAAGCATAGGAAATAAAATTACTTGGAAGTTCTCCCAGTGGTAATCCCTGTTTCTCTGCTTTTAGCTTTTTGGTCTAGTTAATTTTTTCCAACCCCCTAAATTCTCCTTTGTTCCTCCCAATCTTCTAGTCCATTTGACTTCTTGCTAATCTGCCAGAGCCCTTAAATGGTGTCTGATTTCTCCATACTTTTCACAAGTTTATTGATGTGGTGTAAATATAGTGCATTAGTTTCCTGGTCTTTTCCCTTGAATTTCAAAAACCTTGATTATAATAACAAATAAATAATAAATATCATAATATCATTTCATTCATAAAAACCCTACTTCGATTTTAATTTATGTGGCTACCTTTTTTTTTTTTTTTTTTGGCTGCGCTGGGTCTTCATTGCTGCATGCGAGCTTTCTCTAGTTGTGGCAAGCAGGGACTACACTTTATTGCAGTGCGCAGGCTTCTCGTTGCGGAGCATGAGCTCTAGGCTTGTGGGCTTCAGTAGCTGTGGCTCATGGGCTCTAGAGTGCAGGCTCAGTAGTTGTGATGCACGGGCTTAGTTGTTGCATGGCATGTGGATCTTCCTGGCCCAGGGATCAAACACATGTCCCCTACGTTGACAGGAGGATTCTTCACAACTGTGCCACCAGGAAAGTCTGATGCCTTTAATTAACTGAGAAAAAATGACCAAAAACATGGAAGTGAGGGAAAGTTGCAGGATAGAAGATCTATATACAAAATTCACTTGTTACCTCCATACACTAGCAATGAAAAACCTGAAAATAAAATTAAGTAAATAATTCTATTTACAGTAATATCCAAAGAACATTTATCTAGAAAGACATTCAGCCAAAGAAGCACAAGATCTGTCAAGTGAAAACTATAAAACATTTTTAAAAGAAAATAAAGATCTAAATACATTTTTAAATGTTCCATTTTCATGGATTAGAAGACTCCATATTATCATGATTGCAAAACTGCAAATTTGTTACTGAACACAAGTTCATATGCACAACACACAATGAGGCCAAACAAACTGAAACATCTGAGTTTTTTTTTTTTTAAATCTTTATTGGAGTATAATTGCTTCACAATCGTGTGTCAGTTTCTGCCCTACAACAGAGTGAATCAGTTATACATATACATATATTCCCATATCTCTTCCCTCTTGTGTCTCCCTCCCTCCCACCTTCCCTATCCCACCCCTCCATGTGGTCACAAAGCACCGAGCTGATCTCCCTGTACTATGCGGCTGCTCCCCACTAGCTAGTTATTTTACATTTGGTAGTGCATACATGTCCATGCCACTCTCTCGCCCCATCACAGCTTACCCTTCCCCCTCCCCATATCCTCAAGCCCATTCTCTAGTAGGTCTGTGTCTTTATTCCTGTCTTACCCCTAGGTTCTTCATGAGATTAGATCACTCCCTAACACCATACACAAAAATAAGCTCAAAATGGATCAAAGACCTAAATGTAAGGCCAGAAACTGTCAAACTCTTAGAGGAAAACATAGGGAGAACACTCTATGACATAAATCACAGCAAGATCCTTTTTGACCCACCTCCTAGAGAAATGGAAATAAAAACAAAAATAAACAAATGGGACCTAACATCAGAGTTTTGAGCAGTGAAAGGTTTATTGCAGGGCCAAGCAAGGAAAACGAGTGGCTCTTGCTCAAAAACCCAATCTCCCTGATGGTTTGGGGGAGGAAGCTTTTATATGCAAAATTTGGTGTGAGAGCTGCAGGGTGTGTGATTTTCTCTGATTGGTTGGTGGTGAGGTAACAGAGGGTTTCCAGGAATCTTGTGCTCAGTCTTAAGTTACCATTCTCCACCTTGGTGGGGGCCTTAGTTCCTGCAGAACTCAAAGATATTGTATATCCCTTTAGGAGGAATCAGGGTCTTGCTTTAATTGCTTCATTATAGTTTTTTGATAGTTCCACCTTTGTTTCTGCATTCCCTTACTTTCCTGATTAGCAACTGTTTGAATCTGCTCTTTGGAATTCAGGAAGGTCGAGGAGGCTGATCCTTTTTCATGATAATAAACAAATGGGGGACACAGAAAAGTTTGTGTGCCCAGGTGGTCCCCACAGTGTCCTGCTCAGTTTCAAACTGATCTACAGATTTAATTCAATCCTTATAAAAATCTCAGCTGCTTTTTGTTTTCTTTTCAGAGACAAACTAACTGATTCATATGAAATTGCGAGTGTCACAGAATAACAACAACAACAAAACAAACATTTTTTGAGGACAAAATTGGAGGACTCAAACTGAAACTGCACAGTTCAGATTGGGATTTGAACCCATGTGCCAGGACTCGAACCCAGATAAAACCCAGACTGGGATTTGAACCCAGGTGCAGGAACTTGAACCCAGTCAACCAAAACTCAGATTGTGACTTGAACCCACAACTTTTAATAGAGATCACACACCTGGTCTCAGAACTTAATGAAGCTCAGGTTTTTGATGTCTCATAACAGGAAAAATTCAGTGAGAGACAAAGGGATAGTTAAGAAGTGCATTTATTTAGAGAGAAACACTCCACAGACAGAGTGTGGGCCATTTGAGAAGGCGAGAGACCCTGAAATATGGTGTGGTTAGTTTTATGGGCTGGGTAATTTCATAGGCTAGTGAGTGGAAGGATTATTAAAACTATTTCAGGGAAGGGGTGGAGATTTCCAGGAACCGGGTCACTGCCCACTTTTTGACCTTTTATATTTGGTTTCAGAACTATCATGGTGCTGGTGGGTATGTCATTTGACATGCTAATGTATTAAAATGAGCATATAATGAGTCTCAAGGTCCACTGGAATTTGAATCTTCCACGATCTTGAACCTAGTTGATTCTAACCAGTTTTTGTCATGTCCTATGGTATGTCATTTTTTTAAAGGTTGTGCCCTGCTCCCTTCCCTCCTGTTTCAAAACCTCCTAGTTTCCAAACTTGCTACAAAACTGCAGTAATCTAGATAATGTGGTACTGGTATAAGGATGCACATATACACCAGGAATGTAACTGATACTCCAGAAATATAACCATACATTTATGTTGAATTCCTTTTTGACAAGGGTGCATAGTATATCCAATGGAACCAGGCTTTTCAACACATGGTGGCTGGAACAATAGGATATCTAATGCAAAAGAATGAAATTTTATCCCTAACCATACAATATATAAAAATTAACTCAAAATGTATCAAAGATGTAAATGTAAGCTAAAACTATAAAACTCTTAGAAGGAAACATAGGTGAAAAAATGTGTGACCTTTTATTAGGCAAAGTTTTCTTAGACATGACACCAAAATCATAAGCAACAATAATTAAAAGATAAATTGGATCTCATCAAAATTGAAAATTTTTCTGCATCAAATGACACTAGAAAGAAAGTGAAAATAAAGTCCACAGAATAGTAGAAAATGTTTGTGAATCATATATCTGATAAGGATCTGGTACCAATACTGTATAAATTATTCTTACAACTCAAAAAATAAATGACAAGTGACCCAGTTAACTGAGCAAAGCAAACATAAATGATTAATAAGCAAATAAAAAGATAATTGACATCATTAGTCTTTAGGGACATGCAAATCAAAATCAATGAGATATTACTTCACAACCATTATCACTATAACAATTTTTAAAAGGGCATGTACAAGTGTTCATGAAGATGTACAGAAATTTGATTGTTCATGCATTGCTGATGAGAATGGAAAATGGTGCAGTCACTGTGGAAAATAGATTGGCAGTACTTCAAAGAGTTAATTAATTACCATATGACCCAGCAATTCCACTCCTACAGATACATCCAAGATAGTTGAAAACATATGTTCAACAAAAACTTGTACAAAACTGTTAATAGCAGCATTATTCATAATAGACAAAAAGTAGAATGGATCAAAATATTCATTAGTTTATGAATATAAAAAATGTAGTATATCTATACAATGTTATATTAATTAGCCATAAAAAAGAATGAAGTACTGCTACATGCTACAACACTGGTGAATCACAAAATAATATGCTGAATGAAAGAAACCACACATAAATGGCATATATTATACAATTTCATTTTAATTAAATGTCACAAATAGCCAGATAGATAGAAACAGAAAGTAGATTAGTGATTGTCAGGGAATGGGGTGGAGGAGAACTGGTACTAACTGCTAATGGGTATAAGTTTTGTTTTGGGGCTGAAGGAAATGTTCTGAAAATAAATAATGGTGATGGTTATACAACAGAGCAAAACTTCTAAAACCAAATTAAGTGTATAATTGAAAGTCATGAAGTTTTTGGTGTGCCAATGATATCTCAGAAAACATACACCATGACCAAGTGAGATTTATCTCTGGAATACATGTTTAATTTGGCATCTAAATTTTTTTTTAATTTTATATTGAAGTATAGTTGATTAACAATGTTGTGTTAGTTTCAGTTGTACAGCAGTGTTTTAACTTATACATATACATGTATCTATTCTTTTCCAAATTCTTTTCCAATTTAGGTTATTACAGAGTATTGAGTAGAGTTCCCTCTGATATACAGTAGGTCCTTGTTGGTTATCAATTTTAAGTACAGCAGTGTGTAAATGTCAGTCCCAAACTCCCAATATATACCTCCCCCGAAACCTTCCCCCCTGGTAACTATAAGTTCTCTTTCTAAGTCTGTGAGTTTGAAAATAAGTTCCTTTGTACCATTTTTTCGATGCTGCATATAAGTGATATCATATGATATTTGTCTTTCCCTGTCTGACTTACTTCACTCAATATGACAATCTCTAGGTTTGTCCATGTTGCTGCAAATGGCATTGCTTCATTCTTTTTTATGGCTGGGTAATATTCCATTGTATATACATACCACATCTTCTTTATCCATTCATCCATCAATGGAAATTTAGGTTTCTTCCATGTCTTGGCTATTGTAAATAGTGCTGCTATGAATATTGGTGTGCATGTACCATTTTGAATCATAGTTTTCTCTGGATATATGCCCAGGAGTGGAATTGCTGGATCATATGGTAGCTCTATTTTTAGTTTTTTTTAAGGAATCTCCATACTGTTCTCCATAGTGGCTGTACCAATTTACATTCCCACCAACAGTGTAGGAGGGTTCTCTTTTCTCCACACCCTCTTCAGCATTTATTGTTTATAGGCTTGTTGATGATGGCCATTCTGACCAGTGTGAGGTGATATCTCATTGTAGTTTTGATTTGCATTTCTCTGGTAATTAACGATGTTGAGCATATTTTCATGCGCCTCTTGACAATCTGTATGTCTTCTTTGGAGAAATGTCTATTTAGATAGTCTGCCCATTTTTTGATTGGGTTGTATGTTTTCCTGATATTGAGCTGCATGACCTGTTTGCATATTTTGGAGATTAATGCCTTGTAAGTTGCACTGTTTGCAAATATTTTCTCCCACTCTGTGGGTTGTCTTTTCATTTTGTTTTTGGTTTCTTTTGCTGAGCAGAAAATTTTAAGTTTAATTAGGGCCCACATGTTTATTTTTTTGTTTTTATTTTCATTACTCTAGGAGACAGACCAAAAATGATACCAATGTGATTTATGTCAGAGAGTGTTCTGCCTGAGTTTTCCTCAAAGAATTTTATAGTATCTGGTCATACATTTAAGCCATTAGTTAATTTTTTTTTCTTTTTTTTTGCGGTACACGGGCCTCTCACTGTTGTGGCCTCTCCCATTGTGGAGCACAGGCTCTGGATGCGCAGGCTCAGTGGCCATGGCTCACGGGCCCAGCCACTCTGTGGCATGTGGGATCTTTCAGGACCAGGGCACGAACCCATGTCCCCTGCATTGGCAGGCGGACTCTCAACCACTGAGCCACCAGGGAAGCCCCATTAATTCATTTTGACTTTATTTTTGTGTATGGTCTTAGAGAATGTTCTAATTTCATTCTTTTACATGTAGCTGTCCAGTTTTCCCCACACTACTTGTTGAAGAGACTGTCTTTTATTCATTGTATATTCTTGCCTCCTTTGTCATAGATTCATGGGTTTATTTATGGACTTTCTATCCTGCTCCATTGATCTAAAGTCTGTCTTTGTGCCAGTACCATACTGTTTTAAGGACTGTATCTGTATAGTATAGTCTGAAGTCAGAGAGCCTTGTTCCTCCTGCTCCATTTTTCTTTTTCACGTTATTTTTGGGTATTCAGGGTCTTCCATGTTCCATACAAATTGTAAAATGTTTTGATCTAATTCTGTGAAAAATGCTATGGGTAATTTGATAGGGATTGCATTAAATCTGTAGATTACTTTCAGTAGTATAGTCATTTTGAAAACATTGATTCTTCCAATCCAAGAACATGGTATATCTCTCCATCTCTTTGTGTCATCTTTGGTTTCTTTCATCAGTATCTTATAGTTTTCTGTGTACAGGTCTTTTGCCTGCTTAGATAGGTTTATTCCTAGGTACTCTATTCTTTTTGATGCAATGGTAAATAGTATTGTTTCCTTAACTTCTCTTTTTGATCTTTCATTTTTAGTGGATAGGAATGCAAGAGATTTCTGTGCATTAATTTTGTATCCTACAACTTTACCAAATTCATTGACTAGCTCTAGTAGTTTTCTGGTAGCATCTTTAGGATTTGTATGTATAGTATCATGTCATCTGCAAACAGTGAAAGTTTTACTTATTTTTGTCCAATTTGGATTCCTTTTCTTTCTTTTTCTTCTCTGATTGCTGTGGCTAGAACTTCCAAAACTATGTTGAATAATAGTGGTGAGGGTGAACACACTTGTCTTTTTCCTGATCTTAGAGGAAATGCTTTCAGTTTTTCATCATTAAGAATGATGTTTGCTATGGGTTTGTCATATATGGCCCTTTTTATGTTCAGGAAGTTTCCCTCTGTGCCCACTTTCTGGAGAGTATTTATTATAACTGGGTGTTGAATTTTGTCAAAAGATTTTCCTGCATCTATTGAGAAGAATATATGGTTTTTATTCTTCAGTTTGTTAATGTGGTGTATCACATTGATTGATTTGCGTATATTGAAGAATCCTTGCATCACTGGTATAAATCCCACTTGATCATGGTGTATGAACCTTTTTGTTTGTTTGTTTGTTGTTTTTGTTTTTGTCTTTTTGGTGTATGATCCTTTTAATGTGTTATTGGATTTGGTTTGCGAGTATTTTGTTGAGGATTTTTGTGGCTGTGTTCATCAGTGACATTGGCCTGTAACATCATTTTATTTGTGGTATCTTTTTCTGTTGTTGGTATCAGGGTGATGGTGGCCTCCTAGAATGAGCTTGGGAATGTTCCTTTCTCTGAAAATTTTTGGAAGAGTTTCAGAAGTTTTCTCTTCTCTAAATATTTGATTGAATTTGCCTGTGAAGCCATTTGGTCCTGGATCTTTGTTTGTTGGAAGTTTTTAAATCACGGTTTCAATTTCTGTACTTGTGATTGGTCTGCTCATATATTCTATTTCTTCCTGGTTCTGACTTTTAAGATTGTACTTTTCTAAAAATTCATCCATTTCTTCTCAGTTGTCCATTCCATTGGTGTATAGTTGCATGTAGTAGTCTCTCATGATCTTTGTATACTTGTGTTGTCAGTTATAACTTCTCCTTTTTCATTTCTAATTTTGTTGATTTGAGCCCTCTCCTTTTTTCTTGATGAGTCTGGCTAAAGGTTTATCAATTTTATTTATCTTTTCGAAGAACCAGCTTTTAGTTTCATTCATCTTTTTTATTGTTTTCTTCATCTCTCATTTATTTCTGCTCTGATCATTATGATTCTTTTCCTTCTACTAACTTTGGGTTTTGTTTTTTTCTTCTTTCTCTATTTACTTTAGTTGTAAGGTTAGGTTGTTTATTTGAGATTTTTCTTGTTTCCTGAGATAGGATTACATTGCTATAAACTTCCCTCTTAGAACTGCTTTTGCTGTGTCTCATGGGTTTTGGATTGTAGTGTTTTCATTGTCATTTGTCTCAATATTTTTGATTTCATCTTTGATTTCTTTGGTGATCCATTGATTGTTTAGTAATATATTGTTTAGCCACAAACACGTTTGTGTTTTTACAATATTTTTCCTGTAATTTATTTCTAGTCTCATAGTGTAGTGGTTGGAAAAGATGCTTTCAACTTTCTTAAATTTACTGAGGTTTGATTTGTGGCCCAATATATGATCTATACTGGAGGATGTTCCATGTGCAATTGAGAAAAAAAATTGTATTCTGCTGCATTCAGATGGAATACCCTATAAATACAAAATTAAGTCTATAGTCTACCTGGTCTAATTTTTCATTTAATGCTTGTGTTTCTTTATTGGTTTTCTGTCTGGATTATCAGTCTATTGATAAAAGTGGGATGTTACAGTCCCCCACTCTTATTAAGTTACTGTCAATTTCTCCTTTTATGGCTGTTATTATTTGCCTTATATATTGAGTTGCTCCTATGTTGTGTACCTATATATTTACAATTGTTATATCTTCTTCATGTAATGGTCCCTTGATTATTGTGTAGTGTCATTCTCCTTGGATGGACCATTATGTAGTGTCCTTCTTTGTCTCTTGTAACAGTCTTTATTTTAAAGTCTATTTTGTCTGATATGAGTATCGCTACTCCAGATTTCTTTTGATTTCCATTTGCATGAAATAATCTTTCAATCCTTTCACTTTCAGTCTGTATGTATCCCTAGATCTGAAGTGGGTCTCTTGTAGATAGCATATATACTGGTCTTGGTTTTGTATCCATTCAGCCAGTCTATGTCTTTTTGTTGGAGAATTTAACCTATTTTTAAGGTAATTATTGATATGTATGTTCTTATTGCTATTTTGTTAATTGTTTTAGATGTGTTTTTGTAGTTGTTTCTTCTTCTCTTCCTTGCTTTTTCTCTTCTCTTGTAATTTGACAACTAACTTTAGTCTTGTGTTTGGATACTTTTTTTTCTTTTTTCTGTATGTATTTATTGTAGATTTTCAGTTTGTTGTTACCATGAGGTTTTGAAATAGCAAACTATATATAAAAATATTGTTTTAAGTTGCTTGTCTTTTAATTTCAAATGCATTTCCAATATCCTACATTTGTGCTCTACTCTTCTCACATTTGATGGTTTTGATAACATATTTGTGTACAGGTGGTTTCCTACCTCTACTGTATGTTTGCCTTTACCAGAGAGCTTTTCCATTAGTAATTTTCTTGTTTCTAGTTGTGGCCTTTTTTTTCTGCCTATAGAAGTTCATTTAGCATTTGTTGCAAAACTGGCCTGGTGGTGCTGAATTCTCTTAGCTTTTGCTTGTCTGTAAAGATTTTGTTTTCTCTGTTGAATCTGAATGAGAGCCTTGCTGGCTACAGTATGCTTGGTTGTAGATTTTTCCCTTTTATCACTTTAAATTCATGCCACTCCCTTCTGCCCTGCAAAAATATTGCTGATAAATCAGCTGATAACCTTATGGAAGTTCCTTTGTACATTATTTGTTGCTGTTCTGTTGTGACTTTTAGTATTTTTTCTTTGTCTTTAATTTTTTTTTTTTTTTTTTTTGTGGTACACGGGCCTCTCACTGCTGTGGCCTCTTCCGTTAAGGAGCACAGGCTCCGGACGCTCAGGCCCAGCGGGCATGGCTCACGGGCCCAGCTGCTCCACGGCACGTGGGATCTTCCTGGTCCAGGGTACGAACCCGTGTCCCCTGCATCGGCAGGCGGATTCTCAACCACTGCGCCACCAGGGAAGCCCCTGTCTTTAATTTTTGTCAGTTAGATTACTATGTGTCTTGGTGTGTTCCTCTTTGGGTTTATCCTGCCTGGGACTCTCTGCCTTTCCTGGATTTGGGTGACCATTTCCTTTCCCATATTAGGGAGATTTTCAGCTATTATCTCTTCAAATATTTTCTCAGGTCCTTTCTCTCTTTCTTCTCCTTTTTGGACCCCTATAATGCAAATTTTGGTGTATTTAATGTTGTCCCAGAGGTCTCTTATACTGTCCACATTTCTTTTCATTCTTTTTATTTATTTATTTATTTTTATTCTGTTCTGTAGCTGTGATTTCCACCATTCTGTCTTCCAGGTCACTTATTCATTCTTCTGCCTCAGTTATTCTGCTACTTATTCCTTTTAGTCTATTTTTCATTTCAGTTATTGTATTGTTCATCTCTGTTTGTTCTTTAGTTCTATGAGGTCTTTGTTAAACATTTCTTTTAACTTCTTGATTTGTGCCTCCATTCTTTTTCCAAGATATTGGATCATCTTTAGTATCATTACTCTGAATAATTTTTTGGGTAGATTGCTATCTCCACTTCACTTAGTTGTTCTTCCAGGGTTTTATCTTGTTCCTTCATCTGGGACTTATTCCTCTGTTGCCTCATTTTGTCTTGCTTTTTGTGATTGCAGTTTCCATTCTGCAAGCTGCATGGCTGTAGTTCTTCTTGCTTCTGTTGTCTGTCCCATGGTGGATGAGGCTGTCTTAGAGTCTTGTGCAGGTTTCCTGATGGAATGGACTGGTACCTGCCCACTGGTGAGTGGAGCTGCACCTTGTCCCTCTTGTGGCCAGGGCCTTGTCAGTGTGGTGTGTTTTTCAGACAGCTGTTTATTCGGGAAGACTTTAAGCAGCTTGTCTTCTTTTTTTAATGAAGGTGGAGGTTTGATAGAGGTTTTTTAAAAAAATAATTAATTAATTAATTTATTTTTATTTTTGGCTGTGTTGGGTCTTCATTTCTGTGCGAGGGCTTTCTCTAGTTGTGGCAAGCAGTGGCCACTCTTCATCGCAGTGTGCAGGCCTCTCATTATCGCGGCCTCTCTTGTTGCGGAGCACAGGCTCCAGACGCGCAGGTTCAGCAGTTGTGGCTCACAGGCCTAGTTGCTCCATGGCATGTGGGATCTTCCTATACCAGGGCTCGAACCCGTGTCCCCTGCATTAGCAGGCAGATTCTCAACCACTGCATGACAAGGGAAGCCATAAGCAGCCTGTCTTCTGATATCTGGGGCTGAGGTACCACCCTGTTGGTTGTTTGGCCTTATGCATTCCGGCACTGGAGCCTACAGGCTGTTGGGTGGATCCAGGTCTTGGTATGAAAATGGCAGCCTCCAAGAGGGCTCATGCCAATGAATACAACCCAGACTACTGCCACCAGTGTCCTTGTCCCTGGAGTGAGCCACAACTGCACGCCCCCACCTCTGCAGGAGAATCTCCAATATTAGCAGGTTAGTCTGGTCCAGTCTCTTATGAGGTCACCACTTTTGTCTCTGAGTCCTGGTGCACACAAGACCTAGTGTGTGCCCTCCAGGTGTGGAATTTCTATTTCCCCTAGTCCTATGGAATTCTTGCAATCAAACCCCACTGGCTTTCAATGCCAGATTCTCTCGGGGCTTCTTTTCCTGTTGCCAGATCCCCAGGCTGGGGAACCTGACGTGGTGTTCAGAACTTTCACTCCTGTGGGAAAAGTTCTGTGCTATAATCATTTTCCAGTTTGTGAGTTACCCACCCATCATATATGGGATTTGATTGTATCATTATTGCATCCCTCCTACCATCTCATTGTGGCTTCTTCTTTGTCTTTGGATGTAGGGCTTTTTTCTTTTTTTTGGTAAGTTCCAGCATTTTGTTGTTGGTGTTTTTTCAGCAGTTAGTTGTGATTTTGGTGTTTCCATAAGTAGAGGTGAGCTCATGTCCTTCTCTGCTATCTTGTTTCTATTCTTGGCATTTGAAATTTAAACACTGTAATATATCATTTTAATAGAATAAAGGCCCAAATCCATATGATCAGTTTTTAGATACTGAAAAAGCATTTGACAAAATCAAACATATATTCATGGTAAAACCTTTTATAAAACTAGGAATAGAAGGGAACTTGCATATCCTGAAAAAGGGCATCTATGGAAAATGCACATTTAACAATATTTAATGGTGAAAGACTGAAACCTTTCACCTAAGATTAGGAACAAGAAAGGACTGTCTACTGTCAGCATTTTTATTCAACAGCATCCTGGAAGCTCTGGCCAGGGCAATTGGGGAAAAAAAGAAATAAATATTTCCAGATTGGAAGGAAACGAGTAAAGTTATCTCTTTTTATAGATAATATTAGATTGAATATAAAACATCCTAAGGAATCCACAAATAAAGTTTGTTAGAACTAGTAGATGAATTTAGAAAGTTTGCATAATATAAGATAAATATACAAAAGTCAGTTATATTTCTATACAATAGTAAAAAACATACTATAAAATGGAATTAAGAACACAATTCATTTATAATAATATAAAAAATAATAAAATACTTTGGAATAAAATTTTTAAAAAGGGTAAGACAGACTGAAAATAAGTTACTATTGTCAAAATAAATTAAACTTGACATAACTAATGAAATATTCTCCTTTGTTCATGGGTTAGAAAACTTAATATTGTTAAGTTAGGAACACTCCCTAATATCTACAGATTGAGTGCAATTGTTGTCAAAATAAGAGCAGGTTTTGTTTTGTTTTTTGCAGAAATTTAAAAGTTGATTCTGAAACTTATATGGATAATCAAATGTCCAAAATATCCTAATAATCTTGACAAATAAGAACCATGTTGCAGGACTCACTTTTCTAGATTTCTAAACTTGCTGTAATTTACTGTAATCAAGATAGTGCAGTACTGATATGAGGATAGACATATAGATAAAAGGAATAGATTGAGAGTACAGAAATAAATCTTCACATTTATTATCAGTTGGTATTTGACAAGGGTGCCAAGATAATTCAATAGAGAAAGAATAGTCTTTATTTATTTATTATTATTTTTGTGTGTGTGGTATGCGGGCCTCTCATTGTTGTGGCCTCTCCCGTTGCGGAGCACAGGCTCTGGACGCTCATGCTCAGCGGCCATGGCTCACGGGTCCAGCTGCTCTGTGGCATGTGGGATCTTCCCGAACTGGGACATGAACCTGTGTCCCCTGCATCAGCAGGCGGACTCTCAACCACTGCGCCACCAGGGAAGCCCAAGAATAGTCTTTTTAACAAATGATGTTGGGATAACTAGATATCCACATGCACAATTGGACTCATTTCACTTTATATTAAAAAGTAAACCCAAATCAGTCATATACCTATATATGAAAACTAAAATATAAAACTCTAAGAAGAGAATATAGGAGTAAATCTTTATGATCCTGCATTAGGCAATGATTTCTTAGATATGACATCAAAAACATAAGTAACAAAAGAAAAAATAGATAAACTGGACTTCATTAAATTAAAAATTTTCCTACTTCAAAAAACAATATCAATAAAATGATAAAACAACCCACAGAATGGGAGAAAATGTTTGTAAATTATATAACTTATAATGGACATGTATATAGAATATATATACAGCTCAACAATAGAAAGACAAAGCAATTAAAAACTGGGCAAATAATTTCAATAGACATTTCTGCTAAGAAGGTATACAACTGACCACAAACACATAAAAATATCCTCCAAATTTGGAACATTACAAATAATGTTCCAAATTATTAGTTCTTGGGGGATGAAAGTGAAATTCACAATGACATATCTCTTCACCTTCACTAAGATGGTGAAATGAAAAAGACAGACAGAAACAAGTGCTGGAAATATTTAGAAAAGTAGTACATACCTTCACACATTGCTGGTAGGATTGTGAAACTGTACACCTGAAACCGAGAAGAACCCTTTGGGGCTCCTTGGCATGGAAGCCTTTCTGTGTCTCCCATTTCTTGTTTGTAGGGAATAGGTTTCAGCCTCCATGACCTCCCCTGAGTTCCAAAGGACAGATTTGAAAAGTTGCTAACCAAGGAAAGGAGGGGAATCAAAGACAAGGGAGGAGCAGTCAAGAAACAATAGTGCAACCTTGGGACAGGATCATGGTTCCACCTCAATGGATATAACAATATCCATTGTTAGATATAACAATATCTTTCCAGAACTAAAACCCCGAACAGAAGGAAGATGCTAACTACTTCAAGAAGTGTTCTTCGTTCCAGAGAGAAAGTCAACCTCAAGAACCACAGAAGCTCCTCGGGAGACTACGTGAAGCCAGATTAAAAGAATGCAGGTCCTGCACACAACTTTAT
This sequence comes from Orcinus orca, assembly GCF_937001465.1. Classification (NCBI taxonomy): domain Eukaryota; kingdom Metazoa; phylum Chordata; class Mammalia; order Artiodactyla; family Delphinidae; genus Orcinus; species Orcinus orca. The sequence continues at coordinate 78,277,332 of NC_064580.1, forward strand.
CCTTATCAGCAACTCCACCCTTGAACCATTGCTGTAAAACTCCTCACCAAATCCCCCTGGGTTGGGACACAGTTTTGATGGCATGAGCCTACTATGCCCCCCTTTGCCTGGCAACACAATAAAGCTATTATTTTCTACTTCAACCAAAACTCTGTCTCTGAGATTCAGTTAGACACTGATGTACAGAGACCAAGTTTCGGCATCACAGCCATTTAGAAAAACAGTTTTACAGTTTTTCAGGATGTTAAATTGAGTTACCATATGTTGTGGGTAGAATGGTATCCCATCTAAAGATATGTAGAAATCATGACCCCCAGTATTTGTTAAAATGACGTTATTTGGATAAAGGTTTATTGCATATATAATCAAGTTAATATGAGATTATTAATGTATGATGTAATGCAATATAACTGTGTCCTTATAAAAAGATGAAAGGCCATGTGAAGACAGAGATGCACAGGGAGACCACCATGTGACAACAGAGGTAAAGATTGAAGTAATATAGCAGGAAACCAAGAAATGCCAAGGATCAACAGCCACCACCAAAAGCTAGGACAAGGCAAGGAAGGATTTTACTCAGTCTCAGAGAAAGCATGGTCTTGCTGATAACTTCATTTTGGACTCTAGCTTCCAGAACAACCATAAGAGAATAAATTTCTGTTGGTTTAAGCCACCCAGGTTATGGAACCTAATACACACTATGACCCAAAAATTTCACTCCTATATACCCAAGAGAATTGAAAATATATGTCTAGACAAAAGTTTATACATGAATGTTCATAGAAGCATTATTCATGATAGTCAAATGGTGAAAACAAACCATATGTTCATTAAATAATGAATGGATAATCAAAACATGGTATAAGTGTAAAATGAATAGTATTTTGTAATAAAAAGAAATGAAATACTGATATATGTCCCATCATGGATAAATCTTTAAAACATATGCTAATTGAAAAAGTCAGTCACAAAAGGTCATCTATTATATGATCCAATTTATATGAAATATTCAGATTAGACAAATCTATACAAGCAGAATATAGATTCATGGTTGCTTAGGATTGGTGTGTATGTGGGAGGTGTAATGGGGGATAGGGGCAACTGCTAAAAGGTATGGGGTTTCTTCTGTGGGTGAGGAAATGTTCTCAGATTGATTGTGGACAACTTTGTGACTATACTAAAACCACTGAATAATACACTTTGATGAATTTTATGGTATGTGAATTATATCTCAATAAAGTTATTAAAATATTAAAAGATGACCAAAAAATGGAGAAGTGTTCACTTTGAAACAAAATAAAGGCAATAAGCTTGTTCTAATTATGTCTTCAGGTAAAAGTAATACTACTATCAAATAGTCCCCATCTGGTCTCATATTTCATTTATTAATCTCTACCTTATCTTGATCTCCTCCATTGTGGCATATTCATATACTCTCAGGGTCCCTTGATGCCTTTTAGAGCATCATCCCTATGCCTCATTGAGATTGATTTGGATTTCATAGTGAGGGCTGGGAAAGATTTGGGCTTTTGAGGCAAAACTTTTCAGATTCTGTGGTTTTTTTTGAGGGGCTAAGTTCTGCCTCTTGTACAAGTATTTTCTTTTCTAAGTCATGACCCTCTTAATTAAATATTAATACCTCTAAACTATAATAAATAGAGCAAATTTGTCCTGACACTTGAAGAGGTGAGACTGGAATCAGCAGTTTTTCTCTTACTGAGATATTGTGATTTATAATAAGAAATATATATTTGGTAGTCTTCTTGTTTCTGGCACCAAAAAGCAAGGGTTTTAAACTCTTGGAATTCCCTAAGTGATGAAACCCGTTAAAGTCCCTTTTGTTATGTTAATGAGGTGACATTTGGGCCACCTAGGAATGGGGTTTCCGATTGCCAGGGGAACAGGTCTTGTGATTAGAAGGTTGTAACTTTCACCCTCTCATCTGCAGGGAGGGGAGAGAAACTGGAGATTGAATTGACACTCAATGGTAAATGATTAAATCAATCATACCTATGAGTGGTTATTGCTAGAATTCCTATCCCCAAAAAAAGTCTTTGCCGGTATTTTTATATGAAGCTTAATGAATAGTTTAAGGAGACTGTAAACATTTGCATAACTGAAGTTACCTGAAAATTCAAAGACCATTGATAAGTAACATATCTCAAAATGAACTGTTGTATTAAAGGTCTTAAAATAGTAAAAAGAAAAAAATCATACCTATGTAATAAGGCCTCCATAACCCCCCTAAAAGACTGTGTTCAAAGAACTTCTCAGTTGGTGAACATGTGGAGATTCAGGGATAGTGGCCCACATGTAGAGAGCATATACTTTCTGAGCCCTTTCCCCATACCTTGCCCTAGGCATCTTTTCCATCTGACTTTTCCTCAATCATATCCTTTTTTTTGATAAACAATAATCTAGTAAGTAAAATGTTTATCTGACTTCTGTGAGCCACTCTAGCAAATTAATTGAATCCAAGGAGAATGTTGGAAGCTCAAATCTATAGCCAGTTAGTCAGAAGCACAGTTGATAACTTGGGGTTTGGATTGATAACTGAATTCAGTTGGTGGAGGGAGCAATCTTATAGGACTGAACCTTAACCTGTGGAATCTGATGCTGTCTCTGAGTAGATAGTGTCAGAATTGAGTTGAGTTGTAGGACACCCAACTGGTGTCCAGAGAACTGCTTATTGGTGGTGTGGCAACCCCATTCACCATGATGAAATTGGAATGTAGAACCTATTTACCCACGCTTTTTGAATTTTGATTATAAGCTCTCAACTTCTTAGAGGAAATTCCATCAATTTTTTTCTTTGCTTTCCAGTTCTTCAAGCAACTTCAACCTTTATCAATTCCTAGCCTTATTTTTAAAAAAATTGCTTTCCTTCTTGCTCTCTATTTTTTCCATTATGAAGCCCCAAATGCTAACTGTACCTGAAGGCAAGTTACTGCTTACTGAATATTCTCTTGGTCTTGCAAAAATAAGTTTACATAAGATGACCAAAAGTAAGTTTATATACTATGTCCAAGAACAGGAAACTCCGTTAACACAGCATCCATTAAAATCTTCATAAATGATATTTTTAAGTATGTCTCTCTAGTCTTAGTCAAGTTAGTCTAAGATCATTTGCACTGTATTATTCTTCCTGGGTGTTTTTTTTTTTTTTTTTCCGGTACGCGGGCCTGTCACTGCTGTGGCCTCTCCCGTTGCGGAGCACAGGCTCTGGACGCGCAGGCCCAGCGGCCATGGTTCACGGGCCCAGCCACTCCGCGGCATGTGGGATCTTCCCGGACCGGGGCATGAACCCGTGTCCCCTACATCGGCAGGCAGACTCCCAACCACTGCGCCACCAGGGAAGCCCCTTCCTGGGTTTTTAAGGAGTATTCAATATGTGGATTTGAGAAGAGGAGGGATAATTACTTTTCTTAGGGGAAGTCTGGCTAACCTTCACCTCTCCACTGCAGCAGGTAATTTTCAGCATCTGTTTACAAATTGCAACTACATGAGAATTTGTCTTCAACTTAAACAATTCCTTCCACTCAGTAGCATATAGAATTAGCAATATGCCTGACTGGTTAATAATTCAAAAATGCAAGCCAAAATTGATTCAGTAGTCTTTTGCTGGTATTTCTCTGTAAACTCCCTAACTCAACAGAACATCTCCAGGATTCCATAGTCAACTTGGCATAGTCTCCAGCCACGTGTTATTATTTTTCTTCAAGTAACCATTGGTTTTAACTGAGTTACTTTAATGGAGTTAATACAGCATCTGTTTCTTCAGATAGACACAGAAACATGAGAAGGCTTTCCAGTGACAGGAAAAAAAAAAGCTTACTATTTTTAATCCAACCATTATTATCTCTCTCTTTTTTTTTTTAAAGGTGTCTTTTATTTTATTTTATTTATTTATTTATTTTTTTGCGGTACGCGGGCCCCTCACTGTTGTGGCCTCTCCCGTTGTGGAGCACAGGCTCCAGACGTGCAGGCTCAGCAGCCGTGGCTCACGAGCCCAGCTGTTCCGTGGCATGTGGGATCTTCCTGGACCGGGGCACGAACCCGTGTCCCCTGCATCGGCAGGTGGACTCTCAACCACTGCACCACCAGGGAAGCCCTATTATCTCTTTTTTAAAAGACTATATAGATTTAGCTTATATTAGATCTGTCCACAAGAGGCAGGGCATAGAATTTTGCTTAATTTTCCTTCCATCTGGCACTCCCTGTCTATTCACTTAGTCATTTCCCCCAGGTCTAAGTCTATTATCTCCAAATTTTATTGATAAGATTTATGTTGCATAAAGTGTTACTTCATAACAAAGATGGGTAGGCAGACATTTTGACATCAAGTTTTCATTATGTTTTTCCAACTTCTCCTTTCTAGTCCTTATGATATATGAGTCTGAATGGCATTTCTGCTTGATGACACCTATCCAAGATAACACAGAAGTTTGGATTATCAAATTAAATTTATCAGGATTAAAGATTATACCCACTATCTAGTTTTCCTATCTAAATTATCACAGGTGTTAGTTATGCAAAAGTGAAGTAGAAAAAATCCAGGATCAATCATGCAGTTCTCTTAGTCCTTTCTCATTTTACATGGACATGCTCTAGCTCAGATTAAAATGTGAGGTCCCCAAGTGATGTTGAAAACAAGCAGGACTCTGTGGGGTTTCTGGGTATGGAAGCTTTTCTGTGTCCCCCATTCCTTGTTTGTAGGGAACAGAATCCAGCCTCCATGACCTTCCCTGAGTTCCAGAGGGCAAGTTCAAACAGTTGCTAATCAGGTAAAGGAGGGGATGTGGAGACAAGGGAGGAGCAGTCAACATAAAATAGTGCAGCCTTGGGGCAAGGTGCTGGTTCCACTTCTAGGGATGTACATAACAATATCTTTGAGCTATTCACAGAATTAGAAAACCCCAACAAATGAAGGGTGTTAGAATTCTTCATCTGAGATTAAAGGAACCAGAGAAGTTCATCAAGAAACCACTTAAGGCTAGATTAAAGGAACCAGAGAAGTTCATCAAGATTAGGAGACCACCTGAGGCCAGATTAAGGGAGTGCAGACCCTGCACACACCCTAATCTTATCAGCAACCCCACCCTTGAACTATTGCTATAAAACTCCTCACAGAAACCTCCTGAGTTGGGACACATATTTTGTAAGGGGCACGAACCTACTGCGTCCCCCTTTGTCTGGCAAAGCAATAAAGCTATTCTTTTCTACTTCACCCAAAACTCTCTCTCCAAGATTTGATTTGGCACCAGTGCACAGAAGCAGAATTTTCGGCATCAATGTGTGGAATTATATGAATTACACAGAAGGGAGCTCTTTCGCTCATGAAATATCTCCATTTTATATTATGATACTACATAGAATGGATTCCAGCTTTCTTTTTTACTATAAGGAATCCTGGGCAGAGAAGGCACCTTCTGCTAAATGAATTTCTTAAATAAGGACTTTCCCACTAGCAAATATCAATAGCCTGTTTGCTAGGAAATCTGTCATTAACATTTGTCCTGGTCCTCTTATGAATTGCTTCTGTCTTTTCTGAGGAATTCCCCATAGTAAAGGGAGAGAGTGGATTACTGGCCTGCTGCAAACCATTTCCTTTAAACACACAGACATACATCAAAATTCAGAACCTTATTTAATTGTGAAATACTAGAGATAATCCTAATAATAAAACTTGGATAGTCACAACCTCTACTATTAATATTAACTTGTATCTATTAGTCAATACAATTTTAGACAAGAAAAAGTAACTGGAAATATAAGAAAATGTAAACATATCTCTCTTGGCATATATTAAGACTATATATATATGGAAAATCCAAGAGAAGCAATAGAAAAACTAAAAAACTACTATAAGAAGATAATTTAATAAAGTAGCAGAATATAAATTTAACATAAAAAATACATAGCCACTGGAAAGGTAAATGAAAAATAAAAATGCTTTCCTATAGAATATTGGAAGGAAAAGATTGGAGGGGAAAAATATAGATGGGATATTTCTATGAATATATATATTTTGCATAGTGTTGATTTTGGAAACAAATAAATCTTATGCATAATCAAAGTAAGATTAACTAAAATATGTATTTTCTAAAAATAGAAAATGTATCACAGCAAATGTACATACTGTGTATATAAATTTAATGGCAAACCTCACAGTGAAATAATTACTTCAAGTTGATGGAGTTCAGAACTCACTACCCAAAAATATGGCACCTTGGCATATTAAAAAATTTAAGCTGAAAGAGTATGAGAAAATATGCCATATTTTTTGGTATCGTGTCCTGAACTCTGCCAGAAGGAACCAGAGCTGTTTGAAAGAGTAACTGATTCAGGTTTGGAGCAAGAAATATGTAAGATGTAACTATCTGAGCAACAAAAATGTTAATAAATACAACTTATAGGCACATATTTAATATTTAAATCCTGTATTAAATCCTAATACAGGATTTAATTAATCCTGTAATCCCTTTTGAGTAATCACTAAATTCTTATTAAATGATTAGAGGTAGTCCCTTTCTACTTATATATCACACCAATCTTGAAGCTTCTACTCTTCTCCAATTTGGTACTTTTAGTAAGTGTATTAACTAGCCAAAAAATTCAGGCTTGCCTTCAACAGTAGGTTTTCCACATATTTTCTCTGTAGGTTTATATTTTAAATTTTAGACTAGAGATTGGATCTTCTGGAAGGATCAAAGAACAGTTTCAGGGATTCAATGTAAAGAACTATATTAGGAATTCTTAGCTTCTTAGCTATAGTACTTGAGGGAACACTCATGGTTAAACACTTCCTTAGAGAGATATTGCCAGCATGAGCAGGCATCTGTTCTTGAGGAATTAAGATTTAGGATTTCCAGGTCTATTTTAGCTTGGAAATAGATAGTTTTATAAAGGTATATTGCTGATCCAATAATGGTATTTATTTGAAATATTTTTTGGCATTTTAAGATAATATTCCATTGTTTAATAGGCTTATGATGAAGCTCCCCTTTTCCCTTCTTATTCTTTCACTGTGATTTAATAAGCTATTGTAGGGAAGCCAAATTTGCCATCTCAAATTGTCCCTTTGGCAGGAGGATTACTTTAAGCTGATTATTTTAAGAAACAGAAGACTCAGGAAATCTTTTTTTTTTAACCTCCTTCTTAGCTGTCTAAAGAATTTAGATACACAGCCAGTTCCCAGAAAAGAGGTATCAGAAAAGACATCTGCAAAGAATACGGACTAGGGGTGGTGGGGGAAACTTGGCAGGGCCTAGAGATCAGAGTCCACTAGCGTTCCATTGTCTCTGCCTAGCTCAGCAAATATTTGTTTATCAAACATTTGCTTTTCCATCTTCATGTAAATTACCTTTCTCCCCTTTGAAGTCCCAAACCACTACCTTCAACGTTCTCTTTTGTCTTTAGTTGAAGATGGTGTTTAAAGTGATGGCTACAGGCATATTGGTGAGTTACTCAGTTTTCCTGGGTCTCGCCCACGTATATATATATATATATATATATATATATATATATATATATATATATATATATATATATATATAATTAAACTTTTGTGGATTTTGTCCTGTTAATCTGTCTCATGTTAATTTAATTCTTAGACCAGCCCGAAGAATCTAGAAGGGTAGAGGAAAATTTCTTCCTTCCTGACACTATAACTGCTGTCACCAGGTTGACGTGCGTTGTAACAAAATAGCTTCAGCCGAGGAGGTCAACAGAAGACCTGGACCAGCAATCTCTGTCTGCGATAGTAAGTAAAGAATTGCAAACTACCACGTTAAGCTTAAGCACAAAGCAAAGTTTATTTAAGCATAGGTACACTCTCAGAGAGGGAGAGAGAGAAAGAGAGCGAGAGCAGGCTGTTTCTGAGAGCAGGCTGTTTCAGCGAAGTGAAGCAAGCAAGCCCAAAGCAAAGTTTATGGAAGCAAAGGTGCACTCTGAGAGAGAGAGACAGAGAGAGAGAGAGAGAGAGAGAGAGAGAGAGAGAGAGAGAAGCAAGCAAGCCCAAAGCAAAGTTTATGGAAGCAAAGGTGCACTCTAAGAGAGAGAGAGAGAGAGAGAGAGAGAGAGAAAGAGAGAGAGAGCAGGCTGTTTCTGCAAATTGAAAGCAGTATGCTTTTAAGGAGGATTTTGCAGGAAGGCAGGAGTGAGTGACAGGGGATCATTATTTGATTGACAGTCCCGAGCTATGTAACAAGTTTACTGCTGTGCATGCTCTCACCCTTGAATCAGTAAGAAACGCCCACTCGGTGGGGGCGGGGGCAAAGCCACATGAAATTTTTTTTTCACATGTAGATTTTATTATAATTATGGTATAATGAGTTTGGGTTAACTATAGGTTATATGCCTGTCTGGTCTGGGCATTTGCAGCCCGGGGAAGTTCCCTCATGTTACTGTGCCCCTCTTTATCAGGATAAGCTGCCCACCACTCGACCATAGTTTCACCCATTCTGGGTGGGGTCAGGAGAGAGTCCCCAGATGGTTGGGTGTGACTCGATTATTTCTTCTTGTCTTTCTCGCCACTGTCACCTCCTTGCTGCTAATGTCTGACTAACTACCTAACAATGCCAGTTGGAAAACAAAAATATTTTAAAATCATGTTTAAAGACCTTATTTACCTAAAACTGACTTTTAAAAAATTCTGAGGACAAAACTGCTGCCAGCCATTCCAGAAAACCACAAATGTTGCCTAATATCAAGCCATCAGCCACTACAGCTGCCAACCCCCACCCCACCACCATGCACTCTGAGGGGAATTCAGGATAGAGAAAAAGAGGATGCTGGCCCTAGAGAGTTAAGATGTATATCTAAGGAATAATTTCAATGACACCTGACTCTTGAATCTTCCTATACATAGAAAAGCACTAAAATTGTTAACTTAAGATGTCTGTTTTTGTGATTAGCAGTAATCTTTTGATGTTCCACTACTTTTTTTTTCAGCAAAAATTTCTATATATTCTGTCTCCTCCCTTACCTCTTCAGAACAGTTCCTCAGAAATATCTGAGAGTCTGTCTCCTGGCATAATCAAGCAGGACCCTGTGGGGCCCTCCTGGGCACAAAAGCCTTTCCATGTCCCCCATTTCCTACTTGCAGGATAAAGGTTTCAGCCTCCTAGACTTCCCAGAGTTCCAAAGAGCAGATTCAAACAGTTGCTAATCAGGGAAGTAAGGGAATGCAGAAACCAAGGAGGAACAATCAAGAAACTATAGTGTAGGGATTAAAGCAGGATCCTGGTTCCTCCTTAAGGAATATATGTAACAATATCTCTGAGTTCTTCTGTAGGAACTAAGGTTCCCACCCAGAAGAAGGACAGTAACTTTAGGCTAAGCCCAAGATCCCTGGAAGATTGGTTATCTCACCACCAACCAATCAGAAGAAAGTCACACACCCTGCAGCCCTGACACCAAATTTTGCCTATAAAAACTTCTCCCCCAAAACCATCAGGTAGTTTGGGGGGGTTTGAGTACGAACCACCCGTTCTCCTTGCTTGGACCTGAAATAAACATTTCTCTGCCCCAAACTCTGACGTTTAAGTTTGTTTGGCCTCACTGTACATCAAGTAGATGAAATTTCCTTTGGTAACACCAGGCTACAGCCCTCAGTAAGATCCCCAAATAAAATATAACTTGCAACTTTTAGGTTGTGTGGTTTTTCTTCAGTCAAAACTTCATTGATTATTATATTGTTCTTGACGGTCTCTCAAATTCTTCAAAACACTTTTCCACTTGGGCAGACTATCAGAATTCAGCAGCACAATATTTCTATCATTAAAGGGAAACGTTCTCTAGGAAATATTAACAGGGAGAAAAAACTACAAGCTAATGACTCCTCATGGGAATTTAAACATAATGTCTCTATTAATTGAAACTAAGAGTAGTTTTCTGTTTTGATTTGGTTTTTACATGATTTAGGCTTAGTAGAATTGTTACCACACACAAGTTGGGTATATATACACACACACACACGTGTGTGTGTGCATATATATATATATATATATATATATATATATATATATATATACAGAGAGAGAGAGAGAGAGAGAGAGAGAATGCACTTTAGCATAAAACTACTCAGATTACTAGTTAGATATTATACAAATTGCCTTTATTTATCCCTTTAATTTTTTTATATCACTGCAGTTAATTTCATAGGCTCAATAAGGAAGCAATCTTTTTTCTACCTGTATATAATAGGATAAACCAAATTTGTTACTTTGGCTTTGGCAGAGGATACACTTACTGATATATTTTATTAAATTATAACTGTACTTAATATGTGGAAACTGCATTATAAGTACTTTTCATGAAATTAATCTAGTAGTTTCCCTGTAAATTATAATCTCAGTCTTACAGGTAAAAATGTATGTCACTTCCTGGAAGGCTGAGAACATTATCAGACACTAAAGAATTTGGAGAAAGATATTTATGGATATTTCATTTGAAACTCAGAAAAGAGCCACTTTTTTGTTCATGGCTTCAAGCAGAGGAAATGATAGTGACATAATATATAAATAAATAAATGAGCATACCTTGCAATATAGACATAAACTTAGCATGTCACCCTGGATCTTTTAAATAAAAGATCTAGAACATATTTAATCTTTGACGTAGACCATATTAGTCTTTCAAAGGCTATGTAAGTCCCTAGGTTTGTTGACTGTAAACAAGGAGATTTATGTGGTTGTATTACCCCTATGTAAATAAAATAAGCCAAATATAACAAAACAGCACAATGAAAAGGCACAGACCATAAACAACATGCAATAGGTATCATTAGAGAGATTTGTTTGAAAATTCTTCCCTAACATAGGAAACTGATTTAAAGAAATAAAATCAATAAGTACATAATATTGCTGGCAACTGTGAATATAAATACATTGTATAAATTAAGTCAGTGTTCAAGTTTCCATAATATGCATGAAATTTAAAACATGATTAAGTTATTAATTAATGATATTAGCATGAAACACAAGGAAATAGATCATTTATTTGCTAAGGCAAAACTGAAATTATTATCTTGTTCAAAAGTTGAGTTGCAGAAAGACAATTGCCCCAACCTTGAGCTGGGACAGAATTTTGAGTCTAATGTGATTAGCTTCTTCTAGGAAGAATTAATATTCCACATAAAATGCTTGTAGACTTTAATAACCTTAAGACCCCCTTCTAGGACTCCTACAGAGTTGAATATCAGTCTCTGGTGGAGCCAATGACTTTAACCAGTTTCACAAATAATCTAATGCTCTGGAACTGGCTTTCATTTGATTTTTAAATTTTAGTTTAACAGGTTTCTTTTCCCTTATATAATTTTCCTACTAGATAAAATCTTCGAATGTACCTGTTTTGAAATTTCTTTCCTTGTAGCAAATTTAACATAAACTTTGACACATGCTTATACTCTATTTGGTGGAAAAAAACTCATATATGTAAATGTAAGCAGTATTATACCTGCAACATTGGTGAGGACTATGTATACCCTAAATTTTAAAGATGAGCAAATAATAGAAATATTAAATATGTGCATTAACTTAAGATCTGCATTTAATCTCCACCATCTCTATTTCCCCCACAAATGATAAGATACATCCATCATATCAATTTTTTTTTGAATTTTAATTTATTTTTAACAACTTTATTGGAGTATAATTGCTTTACAATGGTGTGTTAGTTTCTGCTTTATAACAAAGTGAATCAGTTATACATATACATATGTTCCCATATCTCTTCCATCTTGCATCTCACTCCCTCCTACCCTCCCTATCCCACACCTATAGGTGGTCACAAACCACCTAGTTGATCTCCCTGTGCTATGCGGCTGCTTCCCACTAGCAATCTACTTAACGTTTGGTAGTGTAGATATGTCCATGCCACTCTCTCACTTTGTCAAAGCTTATGCATCCCCCTCCCCGTATCCTCAAGTACATGCTCTAGTAGGTCTGTGTCTTTATTCCCGTCGTACCCCAAGGTACTTCATGACCTTTATTTATTTTCTTTTCTTAGGTTCCATATATGTGTTTGTGTATGGTATTTGTTTTTCCCTTTCTGACTTACCTAACTCTGTATGACAGACTCTAGATCCATCCATCTCACTACAAAAAACTCAATTTTGTCTCTTTTTATGGCTGAGTAATATTCCATTGTATATATAGCCACATCTTCTTTATCCATTCATCTGTTTATGGACACTTAGGTTGCTTCCATGTCCTGGCTATTGTAAATAGAGCTGCAATGAACATTTTGGTACATGACTGTTTTTGAATTATGGTTTTCTCAGGGTATATGCCCAGTAGTGGGATTGCTGGGTCATATGGTAGTTCTATTTGTAGATTTTTAGGGAACCTCCATACTGTTCTCCATAGTGGCTCTATCGATTTACATTCCTACCAACAGTTCAGGAGGGTTCCCTTTTCTCCAAGCCCTTTGAGCATTTATTTTTTCTAGATTTTTTTGATGATGACCATTCTGACAAGTGTGAGGTGATATCTCATCGTGGTTTTGATTTGCATTTCTCTAATGATTAGCGATGTTGAGCATTTTTTCATGTGTTTGTTTGCCAAGTGTATGTCTTCTTTGGAGAAATGTCTATTTAGGTCATCTGCCCATTTTTGGATTGGGTCGTTTGTTTTTATGTTATTGAGCTGCATGAGCTGCTTGTAAATTTGGGAGATTAATCCTTTGTCAGTTGCTTCATTTGCAAATATTTTCTCCCATTCTGAGGGTTGTACTCTGGTCTTGTTTATGGTTTCCTTTGCAGTGCAAAAGCTTTGAAGTTTCATTAGGTCCCATTTGTTTATTTTTGTTTTTATTTCCATTTCTCTAGGGGGTGGGTCAAAAAGGATCTTGCTGTGATTTACGTCATAGAGTGTTCTGACTATGGTTTCCTCTAAGAGTTAGATAGTGTCTGGCCTTACATTTAGGTCTTTAATCCATTTTGAGTTTATTTTTGTGTATGGTGTTAGGGAGTGTTCTAATTTCATACTTTTACATGTACCTGTCCAGTTTTCCCAGCACCACTTATTGAAGGGGCTGTATTTTCTCCACTGTATATTTTTGTCTCCTTTATCAAAAATAAGGTGACCATATGTGCATGGGTTTATACCTGGGCTTTCTAACCTGTTCCATTACACTTTATTTCTGTTTCTGTGTCAGTACCATACTGTTTTGATTACTGTAGCTTTGTAGTATAATCCGAAGTCAGGAAGCCTGATTCCTCCAGCTCCATTTATCGTTCTCAACATTGCTTTGGCATTTCAGGGTCTTTGGTGTTTCCACACAAATTGTTAAATTTTTTGTTCTAGTTCGGTGAAAAATGTCAGTGGTAGTTTGGTAGGGATTGCATTGAATCTGTAGATTGCTTTGGGTAGTACAGTCATTTGCACAATGTTGATTCTTCCAGTACAAGAACATGGTATATCTCTCCATCTATTTGTATCATTTTAATTCCTTGCATCAGTGTCTTATAATTTTCTTTATACAAGTCTTTTGTCTCCTTACGTAGGTTTATTCCTAGATATTTTATTCTTTTTGTTGCAATGGTAAATGGGAGTGTTTCCTTAACTTCACTTTCAGATTTTTCATCTTTAGTGTATAGGAATGTCAGAGATTTCTGTGCATTAATCTTGTATCATGCTACTTTACCAAATTCATTGATTAGCTCTAGTAGTTTTCTGGTAGCATCTTTAGGATTCTCTATGTATAGTATCATGACATCTGCAAACAGTGACAGCTTTACTTCTTCTTTTCAATTTGGATTCCTTTTATTTCCTTTACTTCCCTGATTGCTGTGGCTAAAACTTCCAAAACTATGTTGAATAAGAGTGGTGAGAGTGGGCAACTGTGTCTTGTTCCTGATCTTAGTGGAAATGGTTTCAGTTTTTCACCATTGAGGACAATGTTGGCTGTGGCTTTGTCATATATGACCTTTATTAAGTTGAGGAAAGTTCCCTCTATACCTACTTTCTGCAGGGTTTTTATCATAAATGGGTGCTGAATTTTGTTGAAAGGTTTCTTTGCATCTCTTGAGATGATCATATGGTTTTTGATCCTCAATTTGTTAATTTGGTGTATCACTTTGATTTGCGTATATTGAAGAATCCTTGCATTCCTGGAATAAACCCTGCTTGATCATGGTGTATGATCTTTTTAATATGCTGTTGGATTCTGTTTCCTAGCGTTTTGTTGAGGATTTTTGCATTTATGTTCATCAGTGATATTGGCCTGCAGTTTTCTTTCTTTGTGAAATCTTTGTCTGGTTTTGGTATCAGGGTGATGGTGGCTTCATAGAATGAGTTTGGGAGTTTTCCTACCTCTGCTATATTTTGAGTCTGAGAAGGATAGGTGTTAGGTCTTCTCTAAATGTTTGATAGTATTCGCCTGTGAAGCCATCTGGTCCTGGGCTTTTGTTTGTTGGAAGATTTTTAATCGCAGTTTCAATTTCAGTGCTTGTGATTGGTCTGTTCATATTTTCTATTTCTTCCTGGTTCAGACTCGGCAGGTTGTGCATTTCTAAGAATTTGTCCATTTCTTCCAGGTTGTCCATTTTATTGGCATAGTGTTGCTTGAAGTAATCTCTCATGTTCCTTTGTCTTTCTGCAGTGTCAGTTGCTATGTCTCCTTTTTCATTTCTAATTCTATTGATTTGAGTCTTCTCCCTTTTTCTCTGATGAGTCTGGCTAATGGTTTATCCCTTTTGTTTATCTTTTCAAAGAACTTTTAGTTTTATTGATCTTTGCTATTGTTGCCTTCATTTCTTTTTCATTTATTTCTGATCTGCTCTTTATGGTTTCTTTCCTTCTGCTAACTTTTGGGGTGTATTTTTGTTCCTCTTTCTCTAATTGCTTTAGGTGCAAGGTTAGGTTGTTTATTTGAGATGTTTCCTGTTTCTTAAGGTACGAATGTATTGCCATAAACTTCCCTCTTAGAACTGCTTTTGCTGCATCCCATAGGTTTTGGGTCATTTTATCTCCATTGTCACTTGTTTCTGGGTATGTTTTTTAATTTCCTCTTTGATTTCTTCAGTGATCATTTCGTTATTAAGTAGTGTATTGTTTATCCTCCATGTGTTTGTATTATTTACAGATCTTTTCCTGTACTTCATATCTAGTCTCATAGCATTGTGGTCAGAAAAGATACTTGATACAATTTCAGTTTTCTTAAATTTACCAAAGCTTGATTTGTGACCCAAGATATGATCTATCCTGGAGAATGCTCCATGAGCACTTGAGAAACATGTGTATTCTGTTATTTTTGGATGAAATATCCTATAAATATCAATTAAATCCATCATGTTTAATGTATCATTTAAGGCTTGTGTTTCCTTATTTATTTTCATTTTGGATGATCTGTCCTTTGGTGAAAATGGGGTGTTAAAGTTCCCTAAAATTACTATGTGACTGTTGATTTCCCCTTTTATGGCTGTTAGTATTTGCCTTATGTATTGAGGTGCTCCTATGTTGGGTGCATAAATATTTACAATTGTTATATCTTCTTCTTGGATCAATCCCTTGATCATTATGTAGTGTCCTTCTTTGTCTCTTCTAATAGTCTTTATTTTAAGTCTATTTTGTGTGATATGAGAATTGCTACTCCATTTTTCTTTTGATTTCCATTTACATGGAATAACATTTTCCATCCCCTTACTTTCAGTCTGCACGTGTCCCTAGGTCTGAAGTGGGACTCTTGTAGACTGCATATAAGTGGGTCTTGCTTTTGTATCCATACAGCCAGTCTGTGTCTTTTGGTGGGAGCCTTTAATCCATTTACATTTAACGTAATTATCAATATGTATGTTCCTATTCCCATTTTCTTAATAGTTTTGGGTTTGTTATTGTAGGTCTTTTCCTTCTCTCGTGTTTCTTGCCTAGAGAAGTTCCTTTAGCATTTGTTGTAAAGCTGGTTTTGTGGTGCTGAGGTCTCTCAGCTTTTGTTTTTCTGTAAAGCTTTTAATTTCTCCATCAAATGTGAATGAGATCCTTGCTGGTTAGAGTAATCTTGGTTGTAGGTTTTTCTCCTTCATCACTTTAAATATGTACTGCCACTCCCTTCTGGGTTTCAGAGTTTCTGCTGAGAGATCAGCTGTTAACCTTATGTGGATTCCCTTGTGTGTTATTTGTTTTTTTTTTCCCTTGTTGCATTTAATATGTTTCCTTGTATTTAATTTTTGATAGTTTGATTAATATGTGTCCTTGCATGTTTCTCCTTGCATTTATCCTATATGGGAATCTCTGTGTTTCCTGGACTTGATTAACTATTTCCTTTCCCATATAAGAAAATTTTCAACTATAATCTCTTCAAATATTTTCTCAGTCCCTTTCTTTTTCTCTTCTTCTTCTGGGACCCCCATCATTCGAATGTTGGTGCATTCCATGTTGTCCCAGAGGTCTCTTAGACTGTCCTCAGATATTTTCATTCTTTTTTCTTTATTCTGCTCTGCAATAGTTATTTCCACTATTTTTTCTTCCACGTCACTTATCCGTTCTTCTGCCTCCTTTATTCTGCTATTGATCCCTTCTAGAATATTTTAATTTCATTCATTGTATTGTTCATTGTTGCTTGTTTCCTCTTTAGTTCTTCTAGGTCCTTGTTAAATGTTTCTTGCATTTTCTCTATTCTATTTCCAGGATTTTGGATCATCTTTCCTATCATTCTTCTGAATTCTTTTTCAGGTAGACTGTGTACTTCCTCTTCATTTTTTAGGTCTGATGTGTTTTTACCTAGCTCCTTCATCTGCTGTGTGTTTTTCTGTCTTCTCATTTTGCTTTTCTTACTGTGTTTGGGGTCCCCATTTTTCAGGCTGCAAGTTCATAGTTCCTGTTGTTTTTCTGTCCCCAGTGGCTAAAGTTGGTTCACTGGGTTGTGTAGGCTTCCTGGTGGAGGGGACTTGTACCTGTGTTTTGGTGGATGAGGCTGATTCTTGTCTTTCTCGTGGGCAAGTCTGCATCTGGTGGTGTGTTTTGGGATGTCTGTGGCCTTATTATCATTTTAGGCAGACTCTCTGCTAATAGGTGGTTTTGTGTTTCTGTCTTGCTTGTTATTTGGCATAGGGTGCCCAGCATTGTAGTTTGTGGGTCGTTTAGTGAAGCTGTGTGTTGGTGTTGAGATGGACATCTCTGGGAGATTTTCGCCATTTGATATTACATGGAGCTGGGAAGTTTATTGTGGACCAGTGTCCTGAAGTTGGCTCTCCCACCTCAGAGGCACAGCAATGACTCCTGGCTGGAGCACCAAGAGCCTTTCATCCACACGGCTCTGAATAAAATGGAGAAAATGTAGAAAGAAAAAAGAAAGAAAGAAAGGAAGAAAGAAAGAAAGAAAGAAAGAAAGAAAGAAAGAAAGAGGATAAAATCAAATAAAATAAAGTAAGATATAAAATAAACTTATTAGACTAAAAAAATTTAAAATAATTATTAAGAAAAAAAATTTTTTTCAAGTAAAGAAAGAAAAAAATATGGACGGAAAGAATCCTAGGACAAATAGTGAAAGCAAAGCTTTACAGACAAAATCTCACACAGAATCATATACATACACACTCACAAAAAGAGGAAAATGGGAAAAAATAATATATCTTGCTCTCAAAGTCCACCTCCTCAATTTGGAATGATTCATTGTCTATTAAAGTATTCCACAGATGCAGTGTACATCAAGTTGATTGTGGAGATTTAATCCACTGCTCCTGAGGCTGCTGGGATAGATTTTCCTTTCTCTTCTTTGTTCGCACAGCTCCCGGGGTTCCGCTTTGGATTTAGACCTGCGTCTGTGTGTAGGTCGCCTGACGGCATCTGTTCTACACTCAGGCAGGACGGGGTTAAAGGAGCAGCTGATTTGGGGGCTTTGGCTCACTGAGGCCAGGGGGAGGGAGGGGTATGGATGCAGGGCGAGCCTGCCACGGCATTGGCTGGCATGACATTGCACCAGCCTGAGGAGTGCCGTGCATTCTCCTGGGGAAATTGTCCCTGGATAATCGGACCTTGGCAGTGGCAGGCTGCACAGGCGCCCAGGAGAGGAGGTGTGGATAGTGACCTGTGCTTGCACACAGTTTTTCTGGTGGCGGCAGCAGCAGCCTTATTGTCTCATGCCTGTCTCTGGGGTCCGCACTGTTAGCCGCGGCTTGCACCCATCTCTGGAGCTCCTTTAAACAGCGCTCTTAATCCCCTCTCCTTGTACACCAGGAAACGAAGAGGGAAGAAAAAGTCTCTTCCCTCTTCCGCAGCTCCAGACTTTTCCCAGCTGTGGTACACTAGCCCCTCCAGGCTCTCTTCATGCCACGCACCCCAGTCCTCTCCCTGGGATCTAAGCTCCGAAGCCGAGCCTCAGCTCTCAGCCCCTGCCCACCCCGGCAGGTGAGCAGACAACCCTCTCGGCCTGGTGAGTGCTGGTTTGTACTGATCCCCTGTGTGGGAGTCTCTCCGCTTTGCCCTCCACACCCCTGCTGCTGTGCTCTCCTCCATGGCTCCGAAGTTTCCCCTCTCTGCCATCCACAGTCTCCGCCGTGAAGGGGCTTCCTAGTTTGTGGAAACCTTTCCTCTTTCACAGCTCCCTCTCACTGGTGCAGGTTATGTCCCTATTCGTTTGTCTCTGTTATTTCTTTTTTCTTTTGCCCTACCCAGGTATGTGGGGAGTTTCTTGCCTTTTGGGAGATCTGAGGTCTTCTGCCAGCATTCAGTTAGTGTTCTATAGGAGCAGTTCCACGTGTAGATGTATTTCTGATGTATCTGTGGGGAGGAAGGTGATCTCCACATCTTACTCTTCCACTGTCTTCCTCAACTCCTCCTATTGTATCAATTTTAACCTTTCCATACAGCTGATAGTCATATTAAAATCTATTAAAGCTATCTATCTATATTCATCATCTATCAATTCTTAATATTAAAGCAGAAAGAGATCACACACACCACAAACAACAGAACTAATAATAATTCACCCACATGATATTGATGCTAGCCTTAGGCAAAATGTTTGAAAGTCCAGAAAAGAGATAGGTACAAGGAATATGATATAAGGGTATGGCAGGGCATGAAGGTTAAGACAATCATACTTCTATTATCTAATTAATTTTCATGCACTTTTTTTGAGAGCAGCATTATTATTCAATGTAAATTTCACTCTTCCTCCCTTCTTTGAATGATTTAACCACTTCTAAACATAGAAATGAGTATCAATAGTGTGAAATCCAGCCAATAAATTCTTTAAATGATTCTTTAAAGATAAACTTTAAAAAAATATTCAAATAATATTTGAACAGATACTTTAACTTGGCTTTAGGTTATATATTAAAGAAAAGTTTGTTCTATTTAAAATTTTGACAGATTTTCTCCTTGAGCAAACTCTAGTCAGGCTCCTTTGAACTATCTTCTCATCTAGGCCTTGATTTTTGGGTTTCTGTACTTGTATCTTCATTGTTCAATTTTAGCAACAATTCTGCTAAGTCAGTTAAGTCAGAATTCCCCACTCTCAATATCTGATCATCCTCAATATCTGACTGGGTTCCTCATCTTACACTATTCTTCAGGTGATTTCTGACCACCCTAGCCTACCTTAAGCAAGAATATTGTCAGGTCAGTTTAGCCATAACCCTCCCTCTCCCCCTGATTTTCCCTCTTAATAACTTTCCATCCACTTACACTCCCACCCTCCTCCTTGACAGTAAAATTCCTACTTTTTCTTGTTTAATTCAGAGTTGAGCCCACTCTTTCTCCTCTGTTGCAAAACTCCATTATAGTATCACAGTAGTCTCCCTGAATAAATTCTGTTTTATCATTCTTTAGCAAGTGTTATTAATAACATTTTCTTTAACAATATTTTTAAACACATAAAGGAAAAAAAGTACAATAATTTAACAAACTTGCAAAATTAAACAATGTAATTAAGGAAAAATAGTAACAACATGGGGAGGTGGTTTTGCAAATCCAAATCAACAATTAAGTTTAATCTTTAGAACCCCAACCATGAGCCTGACATCTTTATATAGTATAGGCTTCCTGGTAAAAAAAAAATATATATATAAAAACTCACAGAGTCCCACCGGAGTCGTAACTAAGAATAAGGTCTTGCATTGCAGTTAGACCCCTCTAATCAATATGCTACCTCAGTGAAATGGAATGAGAACCCCAAACCTCATGGAACGATAAAATTGCTTTTCTGTTTGTTTCCAAGTTTCTAACCCTGGGGTAAATTTCAAATAAAAAATATGTATATAGAATTAATATTTACATCTTTATTTTGGTCTTAAGTTTAGAAATAGTGTACACTTAGTCTCTTTGCTAAATAAATGCAAATTAAAGCTGTGAAATTACTCTAGATTTGTTTTTTTGAGTTCAAAGATATGAGAATATTATTAAACTTGCATACAAGAATATTTGAGCGAACTTTATATTCACCAAATATATAAGTTTATTGCATTTATTTAGTTTAATTAAATAGCTAAGAGTGTTTTTGTATTAGACAGTTGAAGCACTTAAAGACAAGTTATCTTCATGAGGGTAATTATTTCTTTTTTTTCGTTCTTTCTTTTTTTTTTTTTTTTACGTCTTTATTGGAGTATAATTGCTTTACAATGGTGTGCTAGTTTCTGCTTTATAACAAAGTGAATCAGTTATACATGTACATATGTTCCCATCTCTCTTCTCTCTTGTGTCTCCCTCCCTCCCACCCTCCCTACCCCACCCCTCTAGGTGGTCACAAAGCACTGAGTTGACTTCCCTGTGTGATGCAGCTGCTTCACACAAGCTATCTACTTTACATTTGGTAGTATATATATGTCAGTGCTACTCTCTCACATCGTCTATTCCTGAGAGATGGGTCTGTTTTTGTTGTTCTGACAGAATTATCATTCTATTCTCCAAGACTGAGAGTCATTTAATGGGCCATGGAAATGTCATTGAGAAAGCACTGCCTCTTGACGTTTCTTGAGCTGTATCTTGTGTATTCTAAGCACACAGGATGCTTTCTCTTGTTTTTCTTAGCAATCATCATAACCCCTTGTAACAATATATTGAATGATTTTAAAACATGAAGAGAATCAAGTTCTATCACTAACCAGTTGAGTGATATTGACCAAGTTATACAACTTCTCTGTACCTCATATTTTCATATGTATAAATGAAGGGACTAAAGTTAATGATTTTTGTGGTACCTTCCAAGTTAACATTTTATGTTCTATGCAATATAGATATACATATATAAATATCCTGCAAGGCTGCTTATGTAACAGCTCTCTGGTCCTCTCTAGCAACAGACCACTAACACTACTAGTTAAGCATCCTTCTCTGTAGTTCTAAATTCCTCTCCATTGATTTTCTTTCTCACCTTTTTAATTCTCCTATGCCCCTTTCTCCTTCTGCATTTATTTTCCTCCTGCACCACTTTCTTTTTTTCAGTCTTAATAAATTCATTTATTATAATATTTTCTACATTTAAAAATAGATCATTTATCAGTAAATTATTCTAACTCACTTGGAATTAGGATACTTTTTATCCTGAGTCAGAAACCTCAAGTGTTTAGCAGACATAAAACATTTAATTTCAAATTTTCTTGAAGGATTTGATTTGATTCCTATAAATTTTTTAAATAAAATATGATAGTTGTATAATGACTAAGCCTTCAGAAATATTCCTACTGGCAATTCTATTATCTAGGAGAATTGATTTTAATTAACTTGACATATCTATTACTTGACTGTTTTTCACCATATAACCACAAAAGTACCAATTATATAAATGCTACTTGAACAATTAGATAATATTTCTGTACTGGGCCTTATACTCAGTACTATGGAATAATTAAAAACAAAGCAGACAAAACAAACCAAAACAAAAAATATGCTCCTGGTTTTATTCTGCATACAATTTTTTAAAAAATCTAGAATATGTAAGTTTGGAGGACTTTAGAAATTCAGAGAATTTATTATTGTATACCAATATAATTGAAAAAAATTTTCCTGGAATTTGTGGGAAATGGCTTCCACTTCATTTATATCTGTTTTTTTCATCTGCTACTGCCATCAGGAACTGCTGAAAATGTTTATCCTCTAAAGGCCCTTTCAATTCTTCCTTTACCATAAAATTGGTTCTGATTACTCAGTGTTTGAACTGTTTTGTCACTAGCCTCAAAAACAAGACTTTTGAAACTACTTTGAAAACTGAAAAGTTGTATAAAGATATAAGTTGTAAATTATATGATCTCTCCAAAGATGTTAGTCAGTTCATTTATTCACTTAACAGATATTTTATTAGTGTCTACTATAAGCAAGGCACTTTGGAAGGCAAAGAAGATATAGAATTTAGAGTTCACATTCTGTTCTGCTGGTTGACAGAGTACTGAAAACCTGTACTCTGAATGTATTTTATTTCTCACTGGGAGAATATTCAGCTATTAACACTGAAAATAGTTTAACAGAATACATGTTTTTTCTTGATCAGGGCCTGAGGCAATATGTGCTCTTAGACAACAAAAAGACAAGGATATGTCTTAAACTATCTATGTAAGATAGCTATGTAAGATAACTATCTATGAAAGATAGCTCTCTTTCAGCCACTAAGTATATGAGAAATTTCCTGTGAAAACACTAAGGATCTCTACCCTTTATTCAAATCTAGAATGATTCTAGAGAGATGACTCATATAGGCATTTGGAAAGTATAGTATTAGGGAGTAAGGAAGAGATACAAAGGGAAGTCATGGAAATTGTATGTAAACATTTTAAAAGATGTTACATAGTAAAGGAACAACAGAAACAGTTACCATTTAATTTTATTTACTAAGTACTAGGTGCTTTTCTCTGTTTGTAATGCACATTATATCATTAATTTTTCACAAGAACACTGTGAGGTAGATAACTTTATATCTATTTTGTATATAAAGAATCAGGGCCTCAAAGGGGTCAGGTAATTTTTCCAAGGTCATAATATTAAAAAAGACAGACTATAAATGCAAGTTTGTCTGACTCTAAAGCATATATCCTTAATCACTAAACTACTTGACTTCTTGATTGAGAAACATGTATCTGTTAAACTATTTTCAGTGTTTATAGCTGAATGTTTTCCCAATGGGAAATAAAATATATTTTTAGAGTACTAGTTTTTAGTACTCTTTCAACTAACAGAACAGAGTGCAAGCTCTAAGTTCCATGTCCTCTGTGCCTTCCAAAGTGCTTTGCTTATAGTAGACACTAGCAAATATCTGTTGAATGCATTGCTCCAAAAGCTACACAAAGATCATTGGGAAAACTGTGCCTAATATAAGAAATAGAATTTTCTTAAAATATTCTCTCCATGAAGGCAAGCACTGTGTTTATCTTTTTCACTGCTATATCTCCAATACAAACTACCAAGATCAAAATACACACTTACATATTTGTTAACTCAATATGAAAGAAATAGAAATGTCATTCTTACTTTTGTGAGAAAGAAGAAGCCATCAGAAGAGCACTTCCACTGTGTACAGTATGTTGCTATTTTCCGAAGACAGAGAAAAAAACAAACATATATGTGTATACATACGTGTGTATATAAGGTACACATATCCTGTGTATATATGCATATATATGTGGGTATATACATATATATATATGTATATATATATATATATATATACTTAAAAAAAGAAAGGTTGAACTAAAGATAAATTTTAAAAAATGAAAATATAACTATCAGAAAAAGAAAAAACATAACAAAAGAAACAGTGATCGAATCAATAATATTTATTTGAATATACCATGTTTTATAGAGCTGCTTTGGAATCCATGTAAATATGTAGACTTTTTTAAATAAAATTGAATTGTAAAAGGTTATTCCTAAAAAAATCAAATGCAAAATTGATCTAATGAGCCTAATTTTGTATTAAGTTTAAGACATAACCATACAGATAAAAATGTTTTAATTAACTTTAAAACACAGTAGTTGAACAATACATCACTAATAAAATGCATTCTAAGGATAAAACATATTGCTAAAAATATGAACTTTTTCCTTTCATCCTATTATTGGTGAGAGTGTTGGTATTGTTATTCTGAAAAGTGTGAGTGTGTTCTGGGATAAAGCAAAGGGAGGGTTTGTCAAACAAATTGCAAGCAAAAAAAAAAAAAAGAGAGAGAGAGAGAAAATGGAGAACTACAGAACATTGTTTCAAATTTGGATGAAAATTGGAATCACTTGTTTATGTTTAAATGTAAAACTGATACCTACGTCCTATCACCAGAGATTCTGATTTAATTAGTCCAGTGTATGGCTTGGACATTACGACTTTTAAAGCTCCCCATGTGATTCTGATGTGCAACTAAGATTTAAAACCACTACTAGAGATTAAAAGGGACTTGAGACATATTAATAAATTGCAATTTGTATGAGCATTAATTGTCCTAACTTTAAAAACATTAAAAAATTTAAATAATAATAATAAATAATAATTAGGGTAATTTTAGCTATTAAGAGCTTATTATTAAGATTTTTGTTATAATAGTATTGTGATGATATTCTAAAATAGTCCTTATGTTTTAATAATTCATATTGAGATATTTATAGATAAAATGATATAATGTGCATATTATTTTTTAAAAATCAGGAAAGGTTTTGAAGGTAGAGATAAAACAAGTTTAACCATAACTGATCACTTTTGAAGCTAAATGATGTGTGTGATGTGGGGGTTATTACACTATTCTCTCTACTTTTTTAATATGAGTGTAATTTTTCATAATACAAAGTAATAACAAATATAATGATACTTCAACATTCTCTCTTCTTCTACAGCAATCAATCTAACCTATATTTTTGACCATATACTATTCCTCTTGTTACAATGGGGTTAACTCCCTTATAAATCTCCCATTACCCCCTTTTCTAGTTTCTCTATTGCACTTGCTCAAATTAAGGTTTCATCCTTACCATACTACAGAACTAGTTTTTGTCAAGGCCACTAATGTCTTCTGCATTGTAAATTTGAACAAGTGATTTTCTTCCTTTTACAGCTTGTCCTAGCTACATAATTTGACAATTCAAATTGAATTTGTCAATTAAAACAGAATTTGACAATTCTGTTGTTCATGAAACATTTTCTTCATTTGTCTTTGAGGTCATCTTGCTCCCATGGTCGTCTTTTTTTTTGCTCAATGACCTCTCATTTTTTTTTAACATCTTTATTAGAGTATAATTGCTTTACAATGTTGTGTTATTTTCTGCTTTATAACAAAGTGAATCAGTTATACATATACATATATCCCCATATCTCTTTCCTCTTGCATAGTGACCTCTCATTCTTAATCTTTTTTGCTGGTTTCTCCTTACAACCTGACCATTATATGCTGGAGTGTTTCTGTTCTTGAACTCTTTTCTCTATCTATACTTAGTCTTTTGAGAAGGTCGTCTTTTCCCATGGCTGTAACTACCATCTATATACTGATTTTCCAAGTTATATATCTCTATCACATAATGCATAGCAGTCCTGTATGCTCTTTACATATTACATACTTTTTAATTGATCACAAAGATCACTTTAACAATTTTTAAAAGGTAAAGATCTTATAGACCATATTCTCTGACCAAAATGGAATTATACTAAAAGTAGGAAAATAGAAAAGATAATCAAAGCTAAGCAACAGAATCTTAGCAAATTGACATTTAATTAAAAAATAAAAATTGAAAGTACAAATCATTTGGTAATCACAAAAATATACTCATACCAAACGTAAAATATGAATTATTCAAAGGAAATTTCATAGTATTTAATATTTTATTATTGAATAAAAAGTTGGAAATTAATGAACTAAAGATATACCTTAAGAACTGATAAAAAGAAGTAGTAGGGAAAAAAGATGAATGCTGAAAGGAATAAATTAGAAATAAATAAATAAATAAATAAATAAATAAATAAATAAATGTTTATCATTTAGAATTTTTAGCTGGATCATCAAAAACAC
The DNA here is from genome assembly GCF_937001465.1 of Orcinus orca. NCBI lineage: Eukaryota > Metazoa > Chordata > Mammalia > Artiodactyla > Delphinidae > Orcinus > Orcinus orca. The sequence continues at coordinate 78,303,247 of NC_064580.1, forward strand.
CTGAGAAATGAGTATATGTAAAGTTTTAAAGTAAGCATTAGATTTAATTAAAATATGAGTTTGGACTTTGACAACTCTAATAAAATAAGACCCAATACATGCCACATAGCTACATGAGTCACAGGAAAGCTAGAACTCCCAGAACCCATTACTTTTTAAAGTTTATTTAATGAGGAATAATGACCAGGGCCAATGAATTTTAAGATCAAATGCCATAGCCACGAGCTGTTAAATAAATCGTTATAAAGCCCTGAAATTCCTTTGAATGCAGTTTCTCTCAAATTTTCTCTAAATGCTCTTTAAAAAGCAACCATACTCTGCAGAACATAAACTAATTTTTTTTGGTGGGGGGTGTGTTCTGCATTGCATTCCTTGCTTGTCTACTGTACAATTCTGTGTACAACATAAATTAATACTAATAGCTATCTGAGACATCCTGAAAATTATGATCTAACTAAGACTTAGGGGACATTGTTCGCTATAAGTAAGTGATTTTGATATAAATAGTCTGCTTTTTTTTAGTTGTTCTGGAGAGAAGCTGGTATGAATTGATTCTTATGACAAACAACTTTATTGAATTTAAAATAACTCTCATGTCTTTTCTTTACATATGCAGTGCTTTGTGAACTGTCAACTGCTTTGCAGGAAAAAAAAATTTGAACCTTAAAACCATATAATAATTTTGTTTTGTGTCTTGTATTTTCTACTTACTGTATTTAGTATTTATATAAATCCACCATCCTAAGTACACTGTGGTATATATTTCAAAATGCCAAATTATTCCATCTTTTTTTTTTTTTTTTTTTTTTTTTTGCGGTACACGGGCCTCTCACTGTTGTGGCCTCTCCCGTTGTGGAGCACAGGCTCCGGACGTGCAGGCTCAGCGGCCATGGCCCACGGGCCCAGCCGCTCTGCGGCATGTGGGATCCTCCTGGACCAGGGCACGAACCCGCGTCCCCAGAATCGGCAGGCGGACTCTCAACCGCTGCGCCACCAGGGAAGCCCTAGTCCATCTTTTTGATAGTCAACTGAAACTTCCTGCCATTATGAATATCATGCATGCACACAAAGAAAAGGAGTTGAAGGGCACACTTAATATTTTCCAATTAACTTGGATGTTTGAAATATGGAAAAAATGATCCTTAAAATAATGGAAAAGTCTGGAAGCTACATCTCATTTCTGAAAAGTGGCTTTATTTCCCTCCAAGAATAATTTCCTTCTAATTCAAAGAAAATAAAAAGTGAATTATTGGTTAGTTTGCCTTTCACTGACTTCTCAATTAAATCTAACTCAGATTTAGAAGTGTATCTGTTTATCAGTTGAAAAGTAGAATTGGATCTATATCTTAGAGTTACTGTAAGTATGCAATTTTACTAAACACTAGACTACATGAGAGGTCTAGATATGCTAGAAATTTTTTTATGTTATTTTATGAGAAACTCATTTAAAACCAAATTTATAGTAAGCAAGCCTCTAAGAATATGGAAAAAAAATAAAAGGAAAAAATAAAAAATATCTGAATTTAAAGGTAAGAATCCATACCATTAAACGGAATTTGTTAGGCATCTGAAGAAAAACAAAACAAAACAAAACAGTAAAAGTTTATTTGTTAAGTTAAAATACTACTTTTCCCACCAGGAAAATTTCCATGTTCATTTTACCCTATTATATGACGCTTCTCTTCTTTTTTCCAGAAGAAGCTACAAATGGGTCTACCATTTTACCTATGCAGTTTATAAGTATCTCTCTCCCTCTTTTTTGTAGTGTGTCTCTAATTATTTTTATTTCTAAAAATTCCTCATACAATTTTTAAAGGTTACTCCCCATTTACAGTTATTACAAAATATTGGCGATATTCCCCATGTTAAATAATACTTGAGCCTATCTTATGTCCAATAGTTTGTATCTCCCACTTCTTCACCCCTATGCTATGCCTCTCCCCTCCCCACTGGTAACCACTAGTTTGTTCTCTATATCTGTGATTCTGCTTCTTTTTGTTATATTTACTAGTTTGTTGTATTTTTTTATATTCCATATATGTGTTATGTCTTTCTCTGACTTATTTTACTTAACATAATGCCCTCCAAGTCAATCCATGTTGCAGTAAATGGCAAACTTTCATTTTTTTTAATGACTGAGTAGTATGTCACTGTATATATATACACCACATCTTTATTCATCTGTTGATGGACATTTAGGCTGCTTCTATATCTTGGCAATTGTAAATAATGCTTCTAGGAACACTGAGGTGCATGTATCTTTTTTGAATTATTCTTTTATTTATTTATTTTTTTGATATATACCCAGGAGTGGAATTTCTGGGTCATATGGTAGTTCTATTATTAGTTTTTTGAGCTAAAACTATTAAGAGCCATATTGTTTTACACAGTGGATGCACCAATTTACATTCCCACCAACAGTGTACAAAGGTTCCTTTTTTCTCCACATCCTCTCTAATATTTGTTATTTGTGTTTTGATGGTAACCATTCTGACAGGTGTGAAGTGATTATCTCACTGACTGACAAGGAATTAATATCCAGCATATATCAACAGGTCATACAACTCAATATCAGAAAAAAAAAAAAAACCTAATGAAAAAAATGGGCAGAAAAACTGACTAGAAATTTTTCCAAAGAGGAAAGGCAGATGGCCAACAGGCAAAGAAAATGATGACCAACATGGCTAATCATCAGGGAAATGCAAATCAAGACCACAATGAGATATGAGTAGCTCTTTATGAATCTTTATCTTCTACTATACAATGAACTCCTTACAGGAGAAATTCACTTCTTACCTATATTTTTAATCTTTTTTACCAGGATTCTCTTTACAGAGATGATAGTTGGAAGCCCCACTGAACTTTTACCCTTCATTTTATTTTTTATGGTAGACGTAAAAAAAAATCTCCTCCTCATTTTAATGTCCCACTGTCAGAGAACTTTATGAGGCTTCTTCCCTGAGAAATAATTTATTTATAGCACATTATATATATATATATATATATATATATATATATATATATATATATACAAAAACAACCATATGGGAGAGATTTCTAATCAAGTGACCATTGTAAGGTACCCTGATAAATAAATGTCATATTCTACATTAATAAACTAGTCTCATCTCTTATTAATCCCTCTTTTTGTATTTGTTGTACTTGAAGCACTTCCCTATATTGTGATCATTCATGTTGAATTAAAAAATTCAAAACCTACAAATCAGACACCTCTGACACTAGGGTTAACCAGTGATACCACCCAGTAAGGCTTTGAAGTACATTGGTTTCCTTGTCTTTGATATATTTTTAGCTAAGTCCGTAAAAAGTCTGGCATGTCAACTTGTGGTTTCAGGTGTAGCCTTAAAACTATCTCCAAAATATTTACTTCTACCAGCCTATTATAACCATTTAAAATAAATCTTTACAACCATTTAAAACATATATTTGCCTTTGGATTAAAGTGCTGACTAAAAATTGTCACTTGACATCTGCCTCTACAAAGATTAGGTCACTAGCCATTGCAGTCACAGACCTTAAACACGCTCTGAAAGGAGTTCAGGATGGAGATCAGAAATGAGGCACTCTGTGCTCTGGGAAAAACTGGAAGAACAGGCCTTCAAATAGCCTCATATTTTCTGGAAAAGATTTTATGAGACCAATTTCTTGCATATTCTCATATCCAGAAAAGCACTAAAATTATTAATGGAGACATTTGCTCTTCATGACTAGCAGCAACCTTCTGGTGACTAGCAGCAACCTTCTGGTGACTAGCAGCAACCTTCTGCCAAAATGTCTGTTTGACTGCATGTATCTCTCCCTTCACTAAAATCAAATATATTCTGACTTCCTTCCTTACCTCTTTGGAGCAGTTCCTCAGAGCTATCAGAGAGGCTGTATCCCAGGCTACAGTCCTCATTATGCCATCAATAAAACTTAGCTCACAATTCTCACATTGTGCATTTTTTTCAACTGACAGAAGCAGTGTGGTACTTGCAGTTTCCAGATAATACGGAAATATCCAGGAAATTCTCTTTAGAGTTTCTGAAAATTAGACTGTTCTTCAGAATCATCTTGTAAAAAAAGATTTAGAATTCCTATATACAACCCAAGTTACAAAATCAGAATTTGTGAGTCTGGGACCATGATCTATGTAATTTCAAAAATCTGCCTAATTTTTTTTTTCATTTTAACATCTTTATTGGGTATAATTGCTTTAAAATGGTATGTTAGTTTCAGCTTCACAACAAAATGAATCGTTATATATATACATATGTTCCCATATCTCCTCCCGCTTGCGTCTCCCTCCCTCCCACCCTCCCTATCCCACCCCTCCAGGCGGTCACAAAGCACCGAGCTGATCTCCCTGTGCTATGCGGCTGCTTCCCACTAGCTATCTACCTTAAGTTTGGTAGTGTATATATGTCCATGTCTCTCTCTCGCTTTGTCACCGTTTACCCTTCCCCCTCCCCATAGCCTCAAGTCCATTCTCTAGTAAGTCTGTGTCTTTATTCCTGTTTCACCCCTAGGTTTTTCATGACATTTTTTTCTTCTTAAATTCCATATATATATATATGTGTTAGCATACGGTATTTGTCTCTCTCTTTCTGACTTACTTCACTCTGTATGACAGACTCTAGGTCTATCCACCTCATTACAAATAGCTCAATTTCATTTCTTTTTATGGCTGAGTAATATTCCATTGTATATATGTGCCACATCTTCTTTATCCATTCATCTGTTAACGGACACTTAGGTTGTTTCCATCTCTGGGCTATTGTAAATAGAGCTGCAATGAACATTTTGGTACATGACTCTTTTTGAATTATGGTTTTCTCAGGGTATATGCCCAGTAGTGGGATTGCTGGGTCATATGGTAGTTCTATTTGTAGTTTTTTGAGGAACCTCCATACTGTTCTCCACAGTGGCTGTATCAATTTACATTCCCACCAACAGTGTAAGAGGGTTCCCTTTTCTCCACACCCTCTCCAGAATTTATTGTCTCTAGATTTTTTGATGATGGCCATTCTGACTGGTGTGAGATGATATCTCATTGTAGTTTTGATTTGAATTTCTCTAATGATTAGTGATGTTGAGCATTCTTTCATGTGTTTGTTGGCACTCTGTATATCTTCCTTGGAGAAATGTCTATTTAGGTCTTCTGCCCATTTTTGGATTGGGTTGTTTGTTTTTTTGTTATTAAGCTGCATGAGTTGCTTATAAATTTTGGAGATTAATCCTTTGTCAGTTGCTTCATTTGCAAATATTTTCTCCCATTCTGAGGGTTGTCTTTTGGTCTTCTTTATGGTTTCCTTTGCTGTGCAAAAGCTTTTAAGTTTCATTAGGTCCCATTTGTTTACTTTTGTTTTTATATCCATTTCTCTAGGAGGTGGGTCAAAAAGGACCTTGCTGTGATTTATGTCATAGAGTGTCCTGCCTATGTTTTCCTCTAAGAGTTTGATAGTTTCTGGCCTTACATTTAGGTCTTTAATCCATTTTGAGCTTATTTTTGTGTATGGTGTTAGGGAGTGATCTAATCTCATACTTTTACATGTACCTGTCCAGTTTTCCCAGCACCACTTATTGAATAGGCTGTCCTTTCTCCACTGTACATTCCTGCCTCCTTTGTCGAAGATAAGGTGACCATATGTGCATGGGTTTATCTCTGGGCTATCTATCCTGTTCCATTGATCTATATTTCTGTTTTTGTGCCAGTACCATACTGTCTTGATTACTGTAGCTTTGTAGTATAGTCTGAAGTCAGGAAGCCTGATTCCTCCAGCTCTGTTTTTCGTTCTCAAGATTGCTTTGGCTATTCAGGGTCTTTTGTGTTTCCATACAAATTGTGAAATTTTTTGTTCTAGTTCTGTGAAAAATGCCAGTGGTAGTTTGATAGGGATTGCATAGAATCTATAGATTGCTTTGGGTAGTAGAGTCATTTTCACAATGTTGATTCTTCCAATCCAAGAAGATGCAATATCTCCCCATCTATTTGTATCATCTTTAATTTCTTTCATCAGTGTCTTATAATTTTCTGCATACAGATCTTTTGTCTCCTTAGGTAGGTTTATTCCTAGATATTTTATTCTTTTTGTTGCAATGGTAAATGGGAGTGTTTTCTTGATTTCACTTTCAGATTTTTCATCCTTAGTGTATAGGAATGCCAGAGATTTTTGTGTATTAATTTTGTATCCTGCTACTTTACCAAATTCATTGATTAGCTCTAGTAGTTTTCTCGTAGCATCTTTAGGATTCTCTATGTATAGTATCATGTCATCTGCAAACAGTGACAGCTTTACTTCTTCTTTTCAATTTGGATTCCTTTTATTTCTTTTTCTTCTCTGATTGCTGTGGCTAAAACTTCCAAAACTATGTTGAATAAGAGTGGTGAGAGTGGGCAACCTTGTCTTGTTCCTGATCTTAGTGGAAATGCTTTCAGTTTTTCACCATTGAGGATGATGTTTGCTGTGGGCTTGTCTTATATGGCCTTTATTATGTTGAGGAAAATTCCCTCTATGCCTACTTTCTGCAGGGTTTTTATCATAAATGGGAGTTGAATTTTGTAAAAGCTTTCTCTGCATCTATTGAGATGATCATATGGTTTTTCTCCTTCAATTTGTTAATATGATGTATCACGTTGATTGATTTGCGTATATTGAAGAATCCTTGCATTCCTGGAATAAACCCCACTTGATCACGGTGTATGATCTGTTTAATGTGCTGTTGGATTCTGTTTGCTAGTATTTTGTTGAGGATTTTTGCATCTATGTTCATCAGTGATATTGGCCTGTAGTTTTCTTTCTTTGTGACATCCTTGTATGGTTTTGGTATCAAGGTGATGCTGGCCTCATAGAATGAGTTTGGGAGTGTTCCTCCCTCTGCTATATTTTGGAAGAGCTTGAGAAGGATAGGTGATAGCTCTTCTCTAAATGTTTGATAGAATTCGCCTGTGAAGCCATCTGGTCCTGGGCTTTTGCTTGTTGGAAGATTTTTAATCACAGTTTCAATTTCAGTGCTTGTGATTGGTCTGTTCATATTTTCTATTTCTTCCTGATTCAGTCTTGGCGGGTTGTGCCTTTCTAAGAATTTGTCCATTTCTTCCAGGTTGTCCATTTTATTGGCATAGAGTTGCTTGTAGTAATCTCTCATGATCTTTTGTATTTCTGCAGTGTCAGTTGTTACTTCTCCTTTTTCATTTCTAATTCTATTGATTTGAGTCTTCTCCCTTTTTTTCTTGATGAGTCTGGCTAATGGTTTATCAATTTTGTTTATCCTTTCAAAGAACCAGCTTTTAGTTTTATTGATTTTTGCTATCGTTTCCTTCATTCCTTTTTCATTTATTTCTGATCTGATTTTTACGATTTCTTTCCTTCTGCTAACTTTGGGGTTTTTTTGTTCTTCTTTCTCTAATTGCTTTAGGTGCAAGGTTAGGTTGTTTATTCGAGATGTTTCCTTTTTCTTAAGGTAGGATTGTATTGCTATAAACTTCCCCCGTAGAACTGCTTTTCCTGCATCCCATAGATTTTGAGTCATTGTGTCTCCATTGTCATTTGTTTCTAGGTATTTTTTGATTTCCTCTTTGATTTCTTCAGTGATCACTTTGTTATTAAGTAGTGTATTCTTTAGCCTCCATGTGTTTGTATTTTTTACAGATATTTTCCTGTAATAGATATCTAGTCTCTTAGTGTTGTGGTCAGAAAAGATACTTGATACAATTTCAATTTTCTTAAATTTACCAAGGCTTGATTTGTGACCCAAGATATGATCTATCCTGGAGAATGTTCCATGAGCACTTGAGAAAAATGTGTATTCTGTTGTTTTTGGATGGAATGTCCTATAAATATCAATTACATCCATCTCATTTAATGTATCATTTAAAGCTTGTGTTTCCTTACTGATTTTCATTTTGGATGATCTGTCCATTGGTGAAAGTGGGGTGTTAAAGTCCCCTACTATGAATGTGTTACTGTCGATTTCCCCTTTTGTGGCTGTTAGTATTTGCCTTATGTATTGAGGTGCTCCTATGTTGGGTGCATAAATATTTACAATTGTTCTATCTTCTTCTTGGATCGATCCCTTGATCATTATGTAGTGTCTTTCTTTGTCTCTTCTAATAGTCTTTGTTTTAAAGTCTATTTTGTCTGATATAAGAATTGCTACTCCAGCTTTCTTTTGCTTTCCATTTGCATGAAATACCTTTTTCCATCCCCTTACTTTCAGTCTGTATGTGTCTCTAGGTCTGAAGTGTGTCTCTTGTAGACAGCAAATGTATGTGTCTTGTTTTTGTATCCATTCAGCCAATCTGTGTCTTTTGGTGGGAGCATTTAGTCCATTTACATTTAAGGTAATTATCGATATGTGTGTTACCATTCCCATTTTCTTAATTGTTTTGGGTTCATTATTGTAGGCCTTTTCATTCTTTTGTGTTTCTTGCTAGAGAAGTTCCTTTAGCAGTTGTTGTAGAGCTGGTTTAGTGGTGCTGAACTCTCTCAGCTTTTGCTTGTCTGTAAAGGTTTTAATTTCTCCATCAAATCTGAATGAGATCCTTGCTGGGTAGAGTAATCTTGGTTGCAGGTTTTTCTTCTTCAACACTTTCAATATGTCCTGCCACTCCCTTCTGGCTTGCAGAGTTTCTGCTGAAAGATCAGCTGTTAACCTTATGGGGATTCCCTTGTGTGTTATTTGTTGTTTTTCCCTTGCTGCTTTTAATATGTTTTCTTTGTATTTAATTTTTGACAGTTTGATTAATATGTGTCTTGGTGTATTTCTCCTTGGATTTATCCTGTATGGGACTCTCTGTGTTTCTTGGACTTGATTAACTATTTCCTTTCCCATATTAGGGAAGTTTTCAACTATAATCTCTTCAAATATTTTCTCAGTCCCTTTCGTTTTCTCTTCTTCTTCTGGAACCCCTATAATTCGAATGTTGGTGCATTTAATGTTGTCCCAGTGGTCTCTGAGACTGTCCTCAGTTCTTTTCATTCTTTTTTCTTTATTCTGCTCTGCAGTAGTTATTTCCACTATTTTATCTTCCAGGTCACTTATCCGTTCTTCTGCCCCAGTTATTCTGCTATTGATCCCATCTAGAGTATTTTTCATTTCATTTTTTGTGTTGTTCATTGTTGTTTGTTTCATCTTTAGTTCTTCTAGGTCCTTGTTAACTGATTCTTGCATTTTGTCTATTCTATTTCCAAGATTTTGGATCATCTTTACTATCATTATTCTGAATTCTTTTTCAGGTAGACTGCCTATTTCCTCTTCATTTGTTAGGTCTGGTGGGTTTTTATCTTGCTCCTTCATCTGCTGTGTGTTTTTCTGTCTTTTCATTTTGCTTATCTTACTGTGTTTGGGGTCTCCTTTTTGCACACTGAAGGTTCATAGTTCCTGTTGTTTTTTGTGTCTGTCCCCAGTGGCTAAGGTTGGTTCAGTGGGTTGTGTAGGCTTCCTGGTGTAGAGGACTAGTGCCTGTGTTCTGGCGGATGAGTCTGGATCTTGTCTTTCTGGTGGGCAGGTCCACGTCTGGTGGTGTGTTTTGGGTGTCTGTAGACTTATTATGATTTTGGGCAGCCTCTCTGCTAATGGGTGGAGTTCTGTTTCTGTCTTGCTAGTTGTTTGGCATAGGATGTCCAGCACTGTAGCTTGCTGGTCGTTGAGTGAAGCTGGGTGCTGGCGTTGAGATGGAGATCTCTGGGAGATTTTCACTGTTTGATATTATGTGCAGCTGGGAGGCCTCTTGTGGACCAGTGTCCTGAAGTTGGCTCTCCCACCTCAGAGGCATAGCACTGACTCCTGGCTGCAGCACCAAGAGCCTTTCATCCACAGGGCTCCTTAATTTGGGATGATTCGTTGTCTATTCATGTATTCCACAGATGGAGGGTATATCAAGTTGATTGTGGAGCTTTAATCCACTGCTTCTGAGGCTGCTGGGAGAGATTTCCCTTTCTCTTCTTTGTTCTCACAGTTCCCAGGGGCTCAGCTTCGGATTTGGCCCCGCCTGTGTGTGTAGGTCGCTGGAGGGCGTCTGTTCTTTGCTCAGACAGGACGGGGTTAAAGGAGCCGCTGATTCGGAGGCTCTGGCTCACTCAGGCCGGGGGTAGGAAGGGTCACAGAGTGTGGGGCGGGCCTGCGGTGGCAGAGGCTGGCGCGACGTTACTAGCCTGAGGCGTGCCATGCATTCTCCCGGGGGAGTTGTCCCTGGATCCTGGGACCCTGGCAGTGGCGGGCTGCACAGGCTCCCCGGAAGGGGGTGTGGCTAGTGACCTGTGTTCGCACACAGGCTTCTTGGTGGTGGCAGCAGTGGCCTTAGCGTCTCATGTCCGTCTCTGGGCTCCGCACTCTTAGCCACGGCTCGTGCCCGTCTCCGGAGCTCTCCCAAGCAGCGTTCTTAATCCCCTCTCCTCGTGCACCAGGAAACAAAGAGGGAAGGAAAATTCTCTCGCCTCTTTGGCAGGTCCAGACTTTTCCCCGGACTCCCTCCCGGCTAGCCGCGGTGCACTAACGCCCTGCAGGCTGTATTCACGCCGCCAACCTCAGTCCTCTCCCTGGCGCTCCAACAGAAGCCGGAGGAGCCTCAGCTCCCAGCCCCGCCTGCCCTGGCGGGCGAGCAGATAAGCCTCTCGGCTGGTGAGTGCCGGTCGGCCCAATCCTCTGCACTGGAATCTCTCTGCTTTGCCCTCCGCACCCCTGTTGCTGTGCTCTCCTCCGCGGCTCCCAAGCTCCCCCACTCCACCACCCACAGTCTCTGCCTCCGAAGCTCCCCCACTCCGCCACCCGAAGTCTCCGCCCACGAAGGGGCTTCCTAGTGTGTGGACACTTTTCCCCCTTCACAGCTCTCTCCCGCTGGTGCAGGACCCGTCCCTATCCTTTTGTCTCTGTTTATTTTTTTCTTTTGCCCTAACCAGGTACGTGGGGGGTTCCTTGCCTTTTGGGAAGTCTGAGGTCTTCTGCCAGCGTTCAGTAGGTGCTCCATAGGAGTTGTTCCATGCGTAGATGTATTTCTGGTGTATCTGTGGAGAGGAAGGTGATCTCCGCGTCTTACTCTTCCGCCATCTTCTGCCTAATTTTTTAAAGGACTAGAACAACAAATTTCACAATCTGTATGGAAACACAAAAGACCCCGTATAGGCAAACAATCTTGAGAAAGAAAAACGGAGCTAGGCTTCCAGACTTCAGACAATACTGCAAAGCTACAGTCATAAAGACAGTATGATACTGGCACAGAAACTGAAATAGAGATCAATGGAACAGGATAGAAAGTCCAGAGATAAACCCACACACATATGGTCACCTTATTTTTGGTAAAGGAGGCAATAATATACTATGGAGAAAAGACAGCCTCTTCACTAAGTGGTGCTGGGAAAACTGGACAGCTACATGTAAAAGAATGAAATTAGAACAGTCCCTAACACCATACACAAAAATAAAATCAAAATGGATTAAAGACCTAAATGTAAGGCCAGACAGTATCAAATTCTTAGAGGAAAACATAGGCAGAACACTCCATGACATAAATCACAGCAAGATCCTTTTTGACCCACCTCCTAGAAAAATGAAAATAAAAACAAAAATAAACCAATGGGACCTAATGAAACTTAAAAGCTTTTGCACAGCAAAGGAAACCATAAACAAGATGAAAAGAGATCCCTCAGAATGGGAGAAAATATTTGCAAATGAAGCAACTGACAAAGGATTAATCTCCAAAATTTACAAGCAGCTCATGCAGCTTAATATCAAAAAAACAACCCAATCCAAAAATGTGCAGAAGACTGAAAAAGACATTTCTCCAAAGAAGATATACTGATTGCCAACAAACACATGAAAGGATGCTCAACAACAGTAATCATTAGAGAAATGCAAATCAAAACTACAGTGAGATATCACATCACACCAGTCAGAATTGCCATCATTAAAAAATGTACATACAATAAATGCTGGAGATGGTGTGGAGAAAAGGGAACCCTCTTGCACTGTTGGTGGGAATTTAAATTGATACAGGCACTATGGAGAACAGTATGGAGGTTCCTTAAGAATCTAAAACCAGAACTACCATACGACCCAGCAATCCCACTACTGGGCATATATGCTGAGAAAACCATAATTCAAAAAGTGTCATGTACCACAATGTTCATTGCAGCTCTATTTACAATAACCAGGACATGGAAGCAACCTAAGTGTCCCCTGGCAGATGAATGGGTAAAGAAGATGTGGCCCATATATACAATGGAATATTATTCAGCCATAGAAAGAAGAAAAATTGAATTATTTGTAGTGAGGTGGATGGACCTAGAGTGTGTCATACAGAGTGAAGTAAGTCAGAAAAAGAAAAACAAATACCGTATGCTAACACATATATATGGAATCTAAACAACAAAATAAAAAATGCTTCTTACAAACTTAGGGGCAGGACAGGAATAAAGACGCAGATATAGAGAATGGACTTGTGGACACAGGGAGGGGCAGGGTAGGCTGGGACTAAGTGAGAGAGTGGCATGGACATATATACACTCCCAAATGTAAAATAGATAGCTAGTGGAAAGCAGCTGCATAGCACAGGGAGATCAGCTCAGTGCTTTGTGACCACCTAGAGGGGTGGGATAGGGAGGGTGGGAGGGAGCGAGGTGCAAGAGGGAGGAGATATGGGTATATATGTATATGTGTAGCTGATTCATTTTGTTATAAAGCAGAAACTAACACACCATATTAAAGCAATTATACTCCAATAAAAATGTTAAAAAAATCTGCCTAGGTAGTTCCTATTAAAAAAAAATTATCAGTTATTAGCATCAATGAGATAGTCATAGGAGTTATCAATGAAAAAATGTTGCCTGCCATATCATTTAACAAAGGATGTTGCAGCCCTCAAGCCACTACAGCCACCCAGGGTGATGAGCCCTGAGGGAAGCTGCCAAGGCCTCACCACTTCAGCCACCCCCCAATGATGCAGGCCGAGCAGACTCAGTATGAGAAAACACAGGATACAGGCCTCAGATAGCTAAGGTGCATACCAAAAGAATGATTTCAGTGAGCCCAGACTCTTTCACCTTCCCATACATAAAAAGCACTAAATTCCTTAACTTGACATACCTGATTTTCTTTAAGTAACGGTAGTATTTTGATATTTGCAGTACCTGGACTTCGTTGCAAAAGCTCCTATATATCCTGTCTTCTACCTTACCTTTTCTGAGCAGTCCCTTTGAGCTATCTGAGAGGCTGTGTCCTGGGCTTAAGTCCTCAGTTTTGCCTGCCAAATAAAACATAATCCTCAACTTTTAGGTTGTGCATCTTTTTTCAGTCAACAGAGTGAAAGACCTTATCTAACTCACATCAAATCATAGCAAAACGTAAAAAAAATAAATAAAAAATCACAGGAATGGCTGTTATGGGATTATAGATAACTGAACACTGTCAATTGAAAATCAGGCAGAAATTCTGTTTATGTTGGCCTTATTATTTTAATATCTATCATTATACTTCCTGCTGTGCCATACAATATTAGAATAATAAAATGGTATAAAAAGAAACCTCAAACTATGTCATTCCTTTACCTTAAGTGAAGTGAAACATTGTATTTTTTGGTTTTTTTTGGTAATGTCACTAAGAGCCAGAGGGATCAAGTATCTTGCTCAATTTACTACAGCTTGAAATTTTATTTAATGATTGAAGAGTTTGCAGGGCCAAAAGATCTTGATTCTTCACTTTACTTCACTCTCATTAAGTAATCTGACTCTCTTAAGACTGAACTGAAAGTGTGCTGAATATAATATATACCAGAAAATTTGTGTTTAATACCTCTTTATGGTCTCTAAAGGTGTAGTATTGCCAACTTGAAAGTTTTTGTTAATTCAGTTCCTCTACACTGAACGTTTACTGTATACAGTGAGGCAAAAATTACAAAATAAAATGTTCTTAAGTTGGATAATATACATATGTATAAGCAGCTATCTATAAATAGCTCTTTACTTATAGAAAGTGGTCATTAAATCTTTTAAATTTATGATTATGTTATCTATTCCCACGTCAATAATAAACCAAGTATAAATACTGGCACATTAATCACTTTATTCTTTTCTATTTTTTCTCATTTAGCTTTATATGAATCATATATATGAACATATATATAATATATATATATGCATATATTCATATATAGGAATCACATGTATTCATCCTTAGGTTCATTAATCTGGAAATCTCAGAAAACCAAATGTAGAAATGCTTTTTAAGCCATCTTCATTACTGACAGAATAGATTACAGCAATATTTTAAAATATTTACAGACATGGATCACAAAGGCTCTCAGGTAATTTCAAAATCGGTCCCTTGATTGATTAATGTACTTGATTTAGATAATATAACAACTTCAAGAGATTTTCTCTTGTAACTAAAAGATTGTGAGTATAACATTACCAGATAGAGAATACTATTATTCAGTTGAGTATATTAACATTGTTTGCTGACTCATGAACATTATTTCATTTAAATGTACAGCAGGAATATAATGGGGAAAAAGTAGGCATTACTTATTATTCTGATAGGCAGAAAAGGCAACTAATAGAGAGGCTTTGATAATAAGTCATTAAACTGTGTTTTTATTATTGCAATTATAATTTTCTCTTATTCTGTGGTCGAACTCATTTGAAGAGAAAAATAAATCAAATCACCACCCATTATAGGAGGATGAGTGAGGGAAGGAGGAAGGCAGAGATATAAAAAGATTTTTATAATGCTTCTCTGACAAAACAAACAAAAAAAAAAAAACAGAAACAATCCCTTAAATATTGACACTATAAGTATGGATATTAATCAAAATTCTTTTTTTTTACATCCTTATTGGAGTATAATTGCTTTATAATGGTGTATTAGTTTCTGCTTTATAACCAAGTGTATCAGTTATACATATACATATGTTCCCATATCTCTTCCCTCTTGCATCTCCCTCCCTCCCACCCACCCTATCCCACCCCTCCAGGCAGTCACAAAGCACCGAGCTGATCTCCCTGTGCTATGTGGCTGCTTCCCACTAGCTATCTACCTTACGTTTGGTAGTGCATACATGTCCATGCCTCTCTCTCGCTTTGTCACAGCTTACCCTTCCCCCTCCCCATATTCTCTAGTCCATTCTCTAGTAGGTCTGTGTCTTTATTCCTGTCTTACCCAAGGTTCTTCATGACATTTTTTCTTAAACTCCATATATATGTGTTAGCATACGGTATTTACCTTTCTCTTTCTGACTTACTTCACTCTGTATGACAGACTCTAGGTCTATCCACCTCATTACAAGTAGCTCAATTTCGTTTCTTTTTATGGCTGAGTAATATACCATTGTATATATGTGCCACATCTTCTTTATCCATTCATCAAATGATGGACACTTAGGTTGCTTCCATCTCGTGGCTATTGTAAATAGAGCTGCAATGAACATTTTGGTTCATGACTCCTTGAATTATGGTTTTCTCAGGGTATATGCTCAGTAGTGGGATTGCTGGGTCATATGGTTGTTCTATTTGTAGTTTTTTAAGGAACCTCCATACTGTTCTCCATAGTGGCTGTACCAATTCACATTCCCACCAGCAGTGCAAGGGTGTTCCCTTTTCTCCACACCCTCTTCAGCATTTACACTTTCTAGATTTTTTGATGATGGCCATTCTCACTGGTGTGAGATGATATCTCATTGTAGGCTTGATTTGCATTTCTCTAATGCTTAATGATGTTGAGCATTCTTTCATGTGTTTGTTGGAAGTCTGTATATCTTCTTTGGAGAAATGTCTATTTCGGTCTTCTGCCTATTTTTGGATGGGTTGTTTGTATTTTGGATATTGAGCTGTATGAGCTGCTTATAAATTTTGGAGATTAATCCTTTGTCAGTTGCTTCATTTTCAAATATTTTCTCCCATTCTGAGAGTTGTCTTTTGGTCTTCTTTATGGTTTCCATTGCTGTGCAAAAGCTTTGAACTTTCATCAGGTCCCATTTGTTTATTTTTATTTCCATTACTCTAGGAGGTGGGTCAGAAAAGATCTTGCTGTGATTTATGTCATAGAGTGCTCTGCCTATGTTTTCCTCCAAGAGTTTGATAGATTCTGGCCTTACATTTCGGTCTTTAATCTATTTTGAGCTTACTTTTGTGTATGGTGTTAGGGAGTGATCTAATCTCATACTTTTACATGTACCTGTCCAGTTTTCCCAGCACCAATCATTGAAGAGGCTGTCCTTTCTCTACTGTACTTTCCTGTCTCCTTTATCAAAGATAAGGTGACCATATGTGTGTGGGTTTACTTCTGGGCTTTCTATCTTGTTCCATTGAGCTATCTTTCTGTTTTTGTGCCAGTACCATACTGTCTTGATTACTGTAGCTTTGTAGTATAGCCTGAAGACAGGGAGCCTGATTCCTCCAGCTCCATTTTTCGTTCTCAAGATTGCTTTGGCTATTCGGGATCTTTTGTGTTTCTATACAGATTGTGAAATTTTTTGTTCTAGTTATGTGAAAAATGCCAGTGGTAGTTTGATAGGGATTGCATTGAACCTGTAGATTGCTTTGGGTAGTAGAGTCATTTTCACAATGTTGACTCGTCCAATCCAAGAACATGGTATATCTCTCCATCTATTTGTATCATCTTTAATTTCTTTCATCAGTGTCTTATAATTTTCTGCATACAGGTGTTTTGTCTCCTTAGGTAGGTTTATTCCTAGATATTTTATTCTTTTTGTTGCAATGGTAAATTGGAGTGTTTTCTTGATTTCACTTTCAGATTTTTCATTATTAGTGTGTAGGAATTCCAGAGATTTCTGTGCATTAATTTTGCATCGTGCTACTTTACCAAATTCATTTATTAGCTCTAGAAGTTTTATGGTAGCATCTTTAGGATTCTCTATGTAGAGTATCATGTCATCTGCACACAATGACAGCTTTACTTCTTCTTTTCTGATTTGGATTCCTTTTATTTCCTTTTCTTCTCTGATTGCTGTGGCTAAAACTTCCAAAACTGTGTTAAATAATAGTGGTGAGAGTGGGCAACCTTGTCTTGTTCATGATATTAGTGGAAATGCTTTCAGTTTTTCACCATTGAGGACGATGTTGGCTGTGAGTTTGCCATATATGGCTTTTATTATGTTAAGGAAAGTTCCCTCTATGCTTACTTTTTGCAGGGTTTTTATCATAAATGGGTGTTGAATTTTGACAAAAGCTTTCTCTGCATTTATTGAGATGATCATATGTTTTTTCTCCTTCAATTTTTTAATATGGTTTATCACATTGATTGGTTTGTGTATATTGAAGAATACTTGCATTCCTGGAATAAACCCCAGTTGATCGTGCTGTATGCTCCTTTTAATGTGCTGTTGGATTCTGTTTGCTAGTATTTTGTTGAGGATTTTTGCATCTATGTTCATCAGTGATATTGGCCTGTAGTTTTCTTTCTTTGTGACATGCTTGTCTGGTTTTGGTATCAAGGTGATGCTGGCCTCATAGAATGGGTTCGGGAGTGTTCCTCCCTGTGCTATACTTTGGAAGAGTTTGAGAAGGATAGGTGTTAGCTCTTCTCTGAATGTTTGATAGAATTCACCTGTGAAGCCATCTGGTCTTGGGCTTTTGTTTGTTGGAAGATTTTTAATCAATATCAATTTCAGTGCTTGTGATTTGTCTGTTCATATTTTCTATTTCTTCCTGATTCAGTCTTGGCAGATTGTCCATTTCTAAGAATTTGTCCATTTCTTCCAGGTTGTACATTTTATTGTCAGAGAGTTGCTTGTAGTAATCTCTCATGATATTTTGTATTTCTGCAGTGTCAGTTGTTACTTCTCCTTTTTCATTTCTAATTCTACTGATTTGAGTCTTTTTCCCTTTTTTTCTTGATGAATCTGGCTAGTGGTTTATCAATTTTGTTTATCTTCTCAAAGAACCAGTGTTTACTTTTATTGATCTTTGTTATCATTTCCTTTATTGATTTTTCATTTATTTCTGATCCAATTTTTATGATTTCTTGCCTTTTGCTAACTTTGGGGTTTTCTTGTTCTTTTTTCTCTAATTGCTTTAGGTGCAAGGTTAGGTTTTTTATTCGAGATGTTTCCTGTTTCTTAAGGTAGGATTGTATTGCTATAAACTGCCCTCTTAGAACTGCTTTTGCTGTATCCTATAGGTTTTGGGTCATCATGTCTGCACTGTCAATTTTTCTAGGTATTATTTTATTTCATCTTTGATTTCTTCACTGATCACTTCATTATTAAGTAGTGTATTGTTTAGCCTCCATGTGTTTTTATTTTTTACAGACCTTTTCCTGTAATTTATATCTAGTCTCATAGCGTTGTGTTAGGAAAAGATACTTGATAGAATTTCAATTTTCTTAAATTTACCAAGGCTTGATTTGTGACTCAAGATATGATTTATCCTGGAGAATGTTGCATGAGCACTTGAGAAAAATGTGTATTCTGTTGTTTTTGGATGGAATGTCCTATAAATATCAGTTAAGTCCATCTTTTTTAATGTATCATTTAAAGCTTGTGTTTCCTTACTGATTTTCATTTTGGATGATCTCTCTATTGGTGAAAGTGGGGTGTTAAAGTTCCCTACTATGAATGTGTTACTGTCGATTTCCCCTTTTATGGCTGTTAGTATTTGCCTTATGTATTGAGGTGCTCCTATGTTTGGGTGTATAAATATTTATAATTGTTATATCTGCTTCTTGGTTCGATCCCTTGATCATTCCGTAGTGTCCTTCTTTGTCTCTTCTAATAGTCTTCATTTTAAAGTCTATTTTATGTGATATGAGAATTGCTACTCCCTCTTTCTCTTGGTTTCCATTTGCATGGAATATCTTTTTCCATCCCCTTACTTTCAGTCTGTATGTGTCTCTAGGTCTGAAGTGGGTCTCTTGTAGACAGCATATATATGGATCTTGTTTTTGTATCCATTCAGCCAATCTGTGTCTTTTCATGGGAGCATTTAATCCATTTACATTTAAGGTAAGTATCAATATGTATGTTCCTATTCCCATTTTCTTAATTGTTTTGGGTTTGTTATTGTAGGTCATTTCCTTTTCTTGTGTTTCTTGCTTAGAGAAGTTCCTTTAGCATTTGTTGTAGAGCTGGTTTGGTGGTGCTGAACTCTTTCGGCTTTTGCTTGTCTGTAAAGCTTTTAATTTCTCCATCAAATTTAATGAGATCCTTGCTGGGTAGAGTAATCTTGGTTGCAGGTTTTTCTCTTTCATCACTTTAAATATGTCCTGCCAGTTCTTTCTGGCTTGCAGAGTTTCTTCTGAAAGATCAGCTGTTAACCTTATGGGGATTCCCTTGTGTGTTATTTGTTGTTTTTCCCTTGCTGCTTTTAATATATTTTCTTTGTATTTAATTTTTGACAGTTTGATTAATATGTGTCTTGGCATATTTCTCCTTGGATTTATCCTGTTTGGGTCTCTCTGTGCTTCCTGGCCTTGATTAACTCTTTCCTTCCTGATATTAGGGAAGTTTTCAACTATATTCTCTTCACATATTTTCTCAGTCTCTTTCTTTTTCTCTTCTTCTTCTGGAACCCCTAGAATTCGAATGTTGGTGTGTTTGTTGTTTTCCCAGAGGTCTCTGAGCCTGTCCTCAGTTCTTTTCATTCTTTTTTCTTTATTCTGCTCTGCAGTAGTTATTTCCACTATTTTATGTTCAGATCACTTATCCATTTTTCTGCCCCAGTTATTCTGCTATTGATCCCATCTAGAGTATTTTTAATTTCATTTATGGTGTTGTTCATTGTTGTTTGTTTCATCTTTAGTTCTTCTATATCCTTGTTAAATGGTTCTTGCATTTTGTCTAGTCTATATCCAAGATTTTGGATCATCTTTACTATCATTTTTCTGAACTCTTTTTCTGGTAGACTGCCTATTTCCTCCTTAATTGTTAGGTCTGGTGGGTTTATATCTTGCTCCTTAATCTGCTGTGTGTTTTTCTGTCTTCTCATTTTGCTTATCTTACTGTGTTTGGGGTCTCCTCTTTGCAGGCTGCAGGTTCAGAATTCCCACTGTTCTTGTTGTCTGTCCCCAGTGGCTAAGGTGAGTTCATTGGGTTTTGTAGGTTTCCTGGCAGAGTGGACTAGTGCCTGTGTTCAGATGGATGAGGCTGGATCTTGTTTTTCTGGTGGGCCGGTCCATGTCTGGTGGTGTGTTTTGGGGTGTCTGTGAACTTATTATGATTTTAGGCAGCCTCTCTGCTAATGGGTGGGGTTGTGTTCCTGTCTTGCTAGTTGTTTGGCATAGGGTGTCCAGCACTGTAGCTTGCTGGTCGTTTAGTGAAGCTGGGTGTTGGTGTTGAGATGGAGGTCTCTGGGACATTTTCATCATTTGATATTATGTGGAGCTGGGATGTCTTGTGGACCAGTGTCCTGAAGTTGGCTTTCCTAACTCAGAGGCACAGCACTGACTCCTGGATGCAGTACCAAGAGCCTTTCATCCACAAGCCTCAGAATAAAGGGGCAAAAAATAGAAAGAAGGTATTAGTAGAAGTAGAAAGAAAGAAATAAAGGAGGAAAGAAAGAAAGAAAGGAGGGGGGGAAGAAAGAAGCAAGGAAGGAGGGAAGGAAGGAAAAATGAAAGAAAGAAGATAAAGTAAAATAAAATAAAGTAAGATGAAATATTATAAAGTTATTAAAGAGTAATTATTAAGAAAAAAAATTAAAAAAAACAACCAACAACAAAAAAAAAACCAGACAGATAGAACCCTAGGACAAATGGCGGAACAAAGCTATACAGACAAAATCTCACACAGAAGGATACATGTACACACTCACAAAAAGAGGAAAAGGGGAATAAATCATAAATCTTGCTCTCAAAGTCCATCTCCACAATTTGGGATGATTCATTGTCTAAAGGAGCGAAGGAAGGAAAGAAAGAAAAAAGATAAAGTAAAATAAAATAAAGTTATTAAAATCAAAAATAATCATTAAGAAAAAAAATTTAAAAAAAAAGGAAAGATAGATCCCTAGGACAAATGGTGGAAGCAAAGCTATACAGACAAAATCTCCCACAGAAGCATATACATACACACTCACAGAAATAGGGAAATGGGAAAAAATCATAAATCTTGCTCTCAAAGTCCACCTCCTCAATTTGGGATGATTCGTTGTCTATTCATGTATTTCACAGATGCAGGGTGCATCAAGTTGATTGTGTAGCTTTAATCCGATGCTTCTGAGGCTGCTGGGAGAGATTTCCCTTTCTCTTCTTTGTTCTCACAGCTCCTAGGAGCTCAGCTTTGGATTTGGCCCTAACTCTCCGTGTAGGTCGCCAGAGCACATCTCTTCTTCACTCTGACAGGACGGGGTTAAAGGAGAAGCTGCTTCTGGGATTCTAGCTCACTCAGGCGGGGGGAGGGAAGGGCACGGAGTGCATGGTGAGCCTGCAGTGGCAGAGGCCGGTGTGACCTTGCACCAGCCTGAGGCTCGCCATGCGTTCTCCCGGGGAAGTTGTCCCTGGATCCCGGGCCCTGGCATGGTGGGCTGCACAGGCTCCACGGAACACGGATGTGGATAGTGACCTGTGACCACACACAGGCTTCTTGGTGGCAGCAGCAGCAGCCTTAGTGTCTCATGCCCGTCTCTGTGGTCCGCGCTTTTAGCCACGGGTCACGCCCGTCTCTGGAGCTTCTTTAAGCAGCGCTCTTAATCCCCTCTCCTCACACACCAGAAAACAGAGAGGGAAGAAAAAGCCTCTGGCCTCTTCGGCAGGTCCAGACTTTTCCCCGTACTCCCTCCCGGCTAGCTGTGGTGCACTAACCCCCTGCAGGTTGTGCTCACGCCTCTCCTGTGCTCCGACCTAAGCCCGAGCCTCAGCTCCCAGCCCCTCCTGCCCCAGCGGGTGAGCAGAGACGCCTCGGGCTGGTTAGTGCTGATCAGCACCGATCCTCTGTGTGAGAATCTCTCTGCTTTGCCCTCTGCACCCCTGTTGCGCGTTCCTCCACGGCTCCGATGCTCCGCGGCTCCGCCATCCGCAGTCTCCGCCCACGAAGGGGCTTCTAGTGTGTGGAAACCTTTCCTCCTTCATGGCTCTCTCCCACTTGTGCAGGTCCTGTCCCTATCTTTTGGTCTCTGTTTATTCTTTTTTCTTTTGCCCTACGCAGGTACGTGGGGAGTTTCTTGCTTTTTGGGAGGTCTGAGGTCTTCTGCCAGCATTCAGTAGGTGTTCTGTAGGAGTTGTTCCACGTGTAGATGTACTTCTGGTGTATCTGTGGGGAGGAAGGTGATTTCTGCAACTTACTCTTCCGCCATCTTCCTGAGCTCCTCTATCCAAAATTCTTGGCAACTAGTATGGTATGGACAAACACTGTAACTCATTGTAGAAATCAAAATTTTAAATTTCTACTTTATTTTGAATAAATTATATTTTATATAAATTATCTGAACAAATTAAACTCTGTGAACAGCTACCATTTTTGCCTCTCTCCCCAGTTAGCAAATATTTACTTGAAAGTACTTATTAGTAATAGTCTTCTGTGTTAAAATTTGTTTTTATTTAACTTTTATAGCACTTTGGTTTCTATAATATGTCACTGTAATTGATAGTATTACCAATTTAAATCAGCTCTAATTTCACATGAAACAATTAGTAGGATGTTTAAAAATTAAAATCCTTCAGAATGCTATATAGTGCTAGATTACTTTTAATATGGTATGCATATAAATATAAATGAATATGATGCATATTTAATATGATATACATATATACACATACTATTTTATATATATATATGTATGTATATATATATATATATGTGTGTGTGTGTTGAGATTTGACTATAAAAGTTAGATTGGCCAAGTTCATTTAGCTCAATTCCTCTCAAACTGAGCTAAAATAACTTTACATTTATGTTTAAATTCATAAATTTAAAATACATACATAATGGGGGGAGAAAGCTAAATTTCGGAACATGGAAAGCAGATGTGCTAGGTAGTTAGACATTATGAGCAAGCAGGTGACAGTGGTGAGAAAAGCAAGAAGAAATTGAGTCACGCACCCAACCATCTGTGGACCCTCCCAGACATTAGCAGCAAGGAGGTGACAGTGGAGAGAAAGACAAGAAGAAGAAATTGACTCACACAACCAGCCATCTGGTGACTCTTCCTTGACCTCACCCAGAACGGGCCAAACTATGGTCGTGTGGTGGGCAGCTTATCCTGTTAAAGAGGGGCACAGTAACACGAGGGGACTTCCCCAGGCTGTGCGTCCCCATACCATACAGGTGTATAACCTATAGTAAACCAAAATTTATTATACCATAATTATAATAAAATGTACCTGTGGTTTTGCCCCACCCCCAGCGAGTGGGCGTCTCTTAGTGATTCAAGTGGACATTATGTGTAGCAGTGAACTTGTTACATAGCTCAGCACTGTTAATCAAATAATGATCCCCTGTCACTCACCCCCACCTCCCTGCAAAATGTTCCTTAAAAGCACCCTTAATCCTGTATAGGAATGCTGCTTTCAATTCACAGAAAGAGCCTGCTTTCTCTCTCTCTCTCAGAGTGTACCTTTGCTTCAATAAACTTTGTTTTGGGCTTGCTTCACTTTGCTGAAACAGCCCACTGTCTCTCTCTCTTTCTCTCTCTCCCTCTCTGACAGTGTACTTATGCATAAATAAACCTTGCTTTGTGCTTAAGCTTAACGTGGTAGTTTACAATTCTTTGCTTACTATCACAGATAGAGATTGCCGGTCTGGGTCTTCTGTTGACCTCCTTGGTTGAAGCCTTTTTGTTACAACGCACGTCCACCCGGTGGCAGATGAACTACTTTTAACTGACTTAGAAATCCCAAATAACTGTACCTGAAGTTGCCAGTAGGGAAAATTGAGAATCACTTTAATTTATATCACAAATTACCCAGAAGATTCCTTAAAAGTATGGAGTACAAGACAATGAAATGACAAGCCACAGACTGGCATAATGTATTTGCAAAAGATACATCTGATAAAGGACTATTATGCAAAATATACACAGAACACTTAAAACTCAACAGTAAAAACACAAACCACCCAATTAAAAATAAGTCATAGACCTTAACAGACATCTCACCAAAGAAGATATACAGATGGCAAATAAGCATATAAAAAGATGCTCCAGTTCATATATCATCAGGGAAATGCAAATTAAAACAAGATACCACTACATATCTATTAGAATGTTCAAAGTCTAGAGCAGTGACAACAACAAATTCCTCTCCAAATGTGAACCTGTGAAATCAAACATTATAGTCTTCCAAATACAATGTAGAACAGACATAGGATAGGCATTCTCATTCAAAAAAGGAGAAATAGGGGAAAAAAAGGAATGATAGATTCTAAGTCCAAAACCTTAAGGCTTGAGAATATTTTGACCCAATGTTGTGCCCCCCAGGCCCACTGGGGTGGAGGTTCCACCTTCTAGACACATTCTAGACACATTGGAGCAGAGTTACCACCTTCTGGACCCATTGGAACAGTGATCCTGCCTTGTAGACTCACTGGGGTGCTGAGTCCTGCCTTCAGGATACATTGTGACAGAGCTTGGACTCCCAAGGCTCCTGGGAGCACTGCCCCTGAGGTGGCTCTGTGCCTGGCCCTGCTCCCTTTTCTGGTTCTTTGTGGTGGTTCCACCTCTATGGCAGCTCTGTGCCCAAGCCACACACCTGCCCTAGGCTCCTTGAGGTTAGAATCTTGTGACAGTTTCTCTAACAGTCTGGGTTTATAAGGCCAGCCCTTCTCCCAATGTGCCACTGGGCACTGCCATAAATGGGACTCTCTGCCATGGGCCTGTGCTATCTTGGGCTCTAGTACTCTGAGCCTGTGATGAGAAGAGCAGCCCCATGAGCTCTGAAGTGTCTTTAGGTCACTCTTCCATTGTCTTGGGCAATAGATCCTGGCTTCTCTTTAGATGACTGACTAGTCTCTACATTGTCTTGATGAATAGCTTCTAGCTGCTGTTGAGATGGCTGATCCACACTAATATTCGTTTTCAAGTTGAGCCACACCCTTCATGTCTTTTCCTAAATAGGCTTTCTCATTTTATCCAATATGGATAGGCTGAGAACCTTCCAAATTTTTAAGTTTTGTCTCCTTTGTGTTTAACAATTCCATCTTTAAATCATTTCTCTCTTCTTGCATTTTATTATGTGTGAATGAAATATGTTACCTACTATATCAATAAAAAAATGATGTTGGAGAAATCAAGACTTCAGCCACTGCAGCCACCCCAACAGTGCACCCTGAGGGTATTCAGGATGGAGAAAAGCAGGATACTGTCCTCAGGTAGCTAAGGTGCATATCAAAGGAATGATTTCAATGAGCCCAGAATCTTGCATCTTCCCATACATAGAAAAGCTATAAATTCATTAACTTGAGATATCTGGTTTTCTTTAGTTAACTGTAATCTTTTGATGGTCTGATTATCTCGTTTTTGTTGTAAAACTCTTATATGCATCCTGGCTCCTCCCTTACCTCTTAGGAGCAGTCCCTCAGAGCTGAGAGGCTGTGTTCCAGGCTTAAGTTCTCAGTTTTGTCTGCCAAATAAAAGATAATTTTCAACTTTTAGGTTGTGAATTTTTTTCAGTCAACCTAAGCATTCAAGAGAATCCAGGGCACTCCTTCAACACTTTGCTTAGATATTTCCTCAGCCAAATGTCTAACACCATCACTCACAAGTTCTACCTTTCACAAAACTCTGGGGCACAGACACAATTCAGCCAAGCTCTTTGCTACTTTATAACAAGGTTTACTTTTCCTCCAGGTTTCAATGATATGTTTCTATTTCCATTGGAGACCTCATCTAAGTCATCTTTACTACTCATATTTCTATCAACATCTGTTCACAACCACTTAGGTATTTTCTAAGAAGACTGAGGCTCTCTCTACAACTCTCCTGTTTTCATTCTAAGCTGTCAACACAATCTTCCTCAGGATTCTATTCACCATAATGTAGGTTATTTTTAGCATGCCCCTCAAAACTCTTTCAGCCTTTACTCATTACACAGGTCCAAAAACACTAGCACATTTTTAGGTATTTGTTAGAGCAGTAACCCCATTTCTTGGTACCGATTATCTGTCTTAGCCTGTTTTGGATGTTATAACAAAATACACAGGCTGGGTGGCTTATAAACAACATAAATATATTTTTCACAGTTCTGAAGGCAAGGATATCCAAGATCAGGGTGCTGGAAGATTTGGTGTCTGATTAGAGCCCACTTCCTGATTCATAAATAGTGTCTTTTTTTTTTCATATGCTTACATGGCAGAAGGGACAAGGGGATGTTACACAGTCAGGTTTGTTTGTTCAATGTACAGCAAGCCAAATGCTGAGATACTGAGTTTTACTGCAGAGAAAGGGTTTATTCACAAGGCAGCCAAGTGAGGAAACAGGAGAACAAGTCTCAAATCTGCCTCCCTGAAGGCAAGAGGCTTGGAATATTTATGGGATAAAGAAGCAGGGTAGTCTTAGGGGCGGGGAAAGGGGATTGGAGGTAGTGAAAAAGTGAGGTAATCAGCATTCTGCACAGGTATATTTGAGTTACATGCTTCTTCATGGGATGCATGTTCAAAAATGGAAGCATTTAACATGATCTTAAGGTGGAGTTTTTGGCCCTCTGACTTCAAAATGTTATTCTTCAGCTACCTGCACAGGCCCAGTTTTAGGATCAGTGGTCGCAATCAGTCTTAGCCTTCTTGAACTGCACAGAAGCTGACTTCAATTTCCTGGAAAACAATTTAAACCTCCCATTACTATAGCAACACATAGATCAGAAGTGCTATCTATAGGGGGTGGTTAAGGAGCCTTGTGATATATTATCTAGGCTATGTGAAGCTTGGAGGGCATGAAATTTGCAAAAATAATTAAGAAGCACTTAATCAGTGAAGGCAGGTCTAACGTGGAGGGTTTTTTAACCAAACTTTTCCTTTATCTGCTTCTCTGTAACACAAGCTCAGGAATTTCTGTTAGTCACCAATTTCTGTTAACCTTCTAGGGCAGGGTTTCAGGAGCTTTCTCAATCCACTTTTATTATAAGAGCACTAACACCATTCATTTGGTTTCTTCCCTCATGACCTAATTATCTCCCAAAGGCCTCACCTCTTGAAACCATCACCTTGGGGGTTAGGATTTCAACAAATAATTTGCGGGGGAAATAAACATTCAGACCATAGCAGCATGTTTGGTTTCTCCTGTGGTCATTATTCTTGGCTTGCAGAGGGCTCCCTTTATGGACATTTTTCTGTGCATGTGTATTCTTGGTGTTTCTTCTTCTTATAAAGATAATTGTCCTATTCAATTAGATTCCTACCCTTATGGCCTCACTTAATCTTGATTACCTCTGTAAAGCCCCATCTACAAATTCATATTTGGGGGTTAGGGCTTCAACATATGAATTTTGAGGAAACACAATTCAGTCCATAAAAGTTCTCAACAAAGCCCCATATCCAGAAGCTGGATAAAGATTCTACAAATTCAGTGAGAAAATCACAAACAGCTTAACTAGAATGTGAGAAAATACTTAACTGTGATCTTCACAAAGGCAAAATATAAATGCCCATTAAAAATGCTGAAAATGTCCAAAAAGTTTTGAGATATTCAAATTAAAATTATTAAGAGATACCATTGCATGCTCACAAGATTGTTAAAATGACAATCTGATAACATGGCACAATGGGAATTCTAATACATTGCTAGTTAGTGCAAACATAAATTGGTATAATCACTTTGAAAAACTGTTTGGCATTATCTAGTAAAGTTGAAGACAAACTCTTTCACTACTCATTTTCATTTTTATACTTATGTTCTAGAGAAGTTCATACTTATGTACAACAAAATGAATATATATGAATATCCATAGCAACTTTGTTATAACCAAAATTTTAAAAAATAATATAAATATTCATAAAAATAGGATGAATCTATAAATTGTATCACATGCATCCACAATTCATTTAAAGTATCAGTGAAAATATAGTGAAAACAATGTGAACTTCCTATGCATAATATTAAATGAAAAAAAGAAAGGCACAAAATAATACTAATACATGCAGTATGATTCCATGTGCATAAATTTCAAAAGCTTGAAAAACTTCATTTTTTAGTGCTTCAACATAGTTGGTAAAATAATAAACAAAAGTAAAGTAAAGAATATTTATAGGAAGATGGCGGAAGAGTAAGACGCGGAGATCACCTTCCTCCCCACAGATACACCAGAAATACATCTACACGTGGAACAACTCTTACAGAACACCTACTGAACGCTGGCAGAAGACCTCAGACCTCCCAAAAGGCAAGAAACTCCCCACGTACCTGGGTAGGGCAAAAGAAAAAAAAGAAAAAACAGAGACAAAAGAATAGGGACGGCACCTGCACCAGTGGGAGGGAGCTGTGAAGGAGGAAAAGTTTCCACACACTAGGAAGCCCCTTCGCGGGCGGAGACTGCGGGAGGCGGAGGGGGGAGCTTCGAAGCCGCGGAGGAGTGCACAGCAACGGGTGCGGAGGGCAAAGCGGGGAGATTCCCGCACAGAGGATCGGTGCCGACCGGCACTCACCAGCCCGAGAGGCTTGTCTGCTCACCCGCCGGGACGGGCGGGGCTGCGAGCTGAGGCCGGAGCGCAGGGAGAGGACTGGGGTTGGCGGCTTGAACATAGCCTGAAGGGGTTAGTGCACCACGGCTAGCTGGGAGGGAGTCCGGGGAAAAGTCAGCACCTGCCGAAGAGGCAAGAGACTTTTTCTTCCCTCTTTGTTTCCTGGTGCGTGAGGAGAGGGGTTTAAGAACGCTGCGTAAAGGAGCTCCAGAGACGGGCGCGAGCCGCGGCTAAAAGCGCGAACCCCAGAGACGGGCGGGAGACGATAAGGCTGCTGCTGCCGCCACCGAGGGGCCTGTGTGCGAGCACAGGTCACTCTCCACACCCCTCTTCCGCGGAGCCTGTGCAGCCCGCCACTGCCAGGTTCCCGGGACCCAGGGACAACTTCCCCGGGAGAACGCACGGCGGGCCTCAGGCTGGTGCAAAGTCACGCCGGCCTCTGCCGCCGCAGGCCCGCCCCGCACGCCGTGCCCCTCCCGCCCCGCCGGCCTGAGTGCGCCAGAGCCCCCGAATCAGCGGCTCTTTTAACCCCGCCCTGTCTGAGCAAAAAACAGACGCCCTCCAGCGACCTACACGCAGTGGCAGGGCCAAATCCAAAGCTGAGCCCCTGGAAGCTGTGAGAACAAAGAAGAGAAAGGGAAATCTCTCCCAGCAGCCTCAGAAGCAGTGGATTAAAGCTCCACAATCAACTTGATATACCCTGCATCTGTGGAATACCTGAATAGACAACCAATCATCCCAAATTAAGGAAGTGGACTTTAGGAGCAAGATCTATGATTTTTTTCCCTTTTCCTCTTTTTGTGAATGTATATGTGTATACTTCTGTGTGAGATCTTGTCTGTATAGTCTTGCTTCCACCATTTGTCCTAGGGTTCTATCCGTTCATGGTTTTTTTAAAAAAAATTTTTTTTCTTAATAATCAATTTTAATTTTAATAACGTTGTTGTACTTTACCTTCGTTCTTTCTTTCTTTCTTTCTTTCTTTCTTTCTTTCTTTCTTTCTTTCTTTCTTTCCTTCCTTCCTTCCCTCCTTTAGACAACGAATCATCCCAAATTGAGGAGGTGGTCTCTGACAGCAAGATTTATGATTTTTCCCCCTTTACCTCTTTTAGTGAGGGTGTATGTGTATGCTTCTGTGTAAGATTTTGTCTGTATAGCTTTGCTTCCAATATTTGCCCTAAGGTTCTATCCGTCCCTTTTTTTTTTTTTTTAAATAAGAATTTTTTAATTCAATAATTTTATTATACTTTATTTTATTTTTACTGTATCTTCTTTCTTTCTGTCTTTTTTCCTTCTTTCCCTCCTTCCTTCCTTCCTCCCTCCCTCCCTCCCTCCTTTCTTTCCTTCTTTCCTTCTTGGCTTCTTTCTTACTTTCTTCCTTCCTTCCCTCCTTTCCTTCTTTCTTTCCTCACACTTCTACTAATTCCCTCTACTTTTTCTCCCTTTTATCCTGAGCCGTGTGGATGAAAAGCTCTTGGTGCTCCAGCCAGGAGGCAGGGCTCTGCCTCTGAGGTAGGAGAGCCAACTTCAGGACACTGGTCCACAAGAGACCTCCCAGCTCCACATAATATCAAAGGGCGAAAATCTCCCAGAGACCTCCATCTTAACACCAGCACCCAGCTTCACTCAACGACCAGCAAGCCACAGTGCTGGACAACCTATGCCAAACAACTAGCAAGACAGGAACACAACCCCACCCATTAGCAGAGAGGCTGCCTAAAATAATAATAAGGCCACAGACACCCAAAACACACCACCAGACGTGAACCTGCCCACTAGAGAGACAAGATCCAGCCTCATCCACCACAACACAGGCACTAGTCCCCTCCACCAGGAAACCTACACAACCCACTGAACCAACCTTAGCCACTGGGGACAGACATCAAAAACAGCAGGAACTACGAACCTGCAGCCTGCAAAAAGGAGACCCCAAACACAGTAAGATAAGCAAAATGAGAAGACAGAAAAACACACAGCAGATAAAGGAGCAAGATAAAAATGCACCAGACCTAACAAATGAAGAGGAAATAGACAGCTTACCTGAAAAAGAATTCAGAATAATGATAGTAAGGATGATCCGAAACCTTGGAGATAGAATGGACAGTAGAATGGACAAAATGCAAGAATCAGTTAACAAGGACCTAGAAGAACTAAAGATGAAACAAGCAACGATGAACAACACAATAAATGAAATTAAAAGTACTCTAGATGGGATCAATAGCAGAATAACTGAGGCAGAAGAACGGATAAGTGACCTGGAAGATAAAATAGTGGAAATAACTACTGCAGAGCAGAATAAAGAAAAAAGAATGAAAAGAGCTGAGGACAGTCTCAGAGGCCTCTGGGACAACATTAAATGCACCAACATTCGGATTATAGGGGTCCCAGAAGAAGAAGAGAAAAAGAAAGGGACTGAGAAGATATTTGAAGAGATTATAGTTGAAAACTTCCCTAATATGGGAAAGGAAAGAGTTAATCAAGTCCAGGAAGCACAGAGAGTCCCATACAGGATAAATACAAGGAGAATATGCCAAGACACATATTAATCAAACTGTCAAAAATTAAATACAAAGAAAGCATATTAAAAGCAGCAAGGGAAAAACAACAAATAACACATAAGGGAATTCCCATAAGGTTAACAGCTGATCTCTCAGCAGAAACCCTACAAGCCAGAAGGGAGTGGCAGGACATACTGAAAGTGATGAAGGAGAAAAACCTGCAGCCAAGACTACTCTATCCAGCAAGGATCTCATTCAGATTTGATGGAGAAATTAAAACCTTTACAGACAAGCAAAAGCTGAGAGAGTTCAGCACCACCAAACCAGCTTTACAACAAATGTTAAAAGATCTTCTCTAGGCAAGAAACACAAGAGAAGGAAAAGACCTATAATAACGAACCCAAAACAATTTAGAAAATGGGAATAGGAACATACATATCGATAATTACCTTAAATGTAAATGGACTAAATGCTCCCACCAAAAGACACAGATTAGCTGAATGGATACAAAAACAAGACCCATATATATGCTGTCTACAAGAGACCCACTTCAGACCTAGAGACACATACAGACTGAAAGTAAGGGGATGGAAAAAGATATTCCATGCAAATGGAAACCAAAAGAAAGCTGGAGTAGCAATTCTCATATCAGACAATATAGACTTTAAAATAAGGACTATTAAAAGAGACAAAGAAGGACACTACATAATGATCAAGGGATCAATCCAAGAAGAAGATATAACTATTGTAAATATTTATGCACCCAACATAGGAGCACCTCAATACATAAGGCAAATACTAACAGCCATAAAAAGGGAAATCGACAGTAACACATTCATAGTAGGGGACTTAAACACCCCACTTTCACCCATGGACAGATCATCCAAAATGAAAATAAATAAGGAAACACAATAAATAAATAAGGAAACATAGGCAGAACACTCTATGACATAAATCACAGCAAGATCCTTTCTGACCCACCTCCTAGAGTAATGGAAATAAAAACAAAAATAAACAAATGGGACCTAATGAAACTTCAAAGCTTTTGCACAGCAAAGGAAACCATAAACAAGACCAAAAGACAACCCTCAGAATGGGAGAAAATATTTGCAAATGAAGTAACTGACAAAGGATTAATCTCCAAAATTTACAAGCAGCTCATGCAGCTCAATAACAAAAAAACAAACAACCCAATCCAAAAATGGGCAGAAGACCTAAATAGACATTTCTCCAAAGAAGATACACAGACTGCCAACAAACACATGAAAGAATGCTCAACATCATTAATCATTAGAGAAATGCAAATCAAAACTACAATGAGATATCATCTCACACCAGTCAGAATGGCCATCATCAAAAAATCTAGAAACAATAAATGCTGGAGAGGGTGTGGAGATTAGGGAATACTCTTGCACTGCTGGTGGGAATGTGAATTGGTTCAGCCACTATGGAGAACAGTATGGAGGTTCCTTAAAAAGCTACAAATAGAACTACCATATTACCCAGCAATCCCACTACTGGGCATATACCCTGAGAAAACCGAAATTCAAAAAGAATCATGTACCAAAATGTTCATTGCAGCTCTATTTACAATAGCCCAGAGATGGAAGCAACCTAAGTGCCCATCATCGGATGAATGGATAAAGAAGATGTGGCACATATATACAATGGAATATTACTCAGCCATAAAAAGAAACGAAATTGAGCTATTTGTAATGAGGTGGATAGACCTAGAATCTGTCATACAGAGTGAAGTAAGTCAGAAAGAAAAAGACAAATACCGTATGCTAACACATATATATGGAATTTAAGAAAAAAAAAATGTCATGAAGAACCTAGGGGTAAGGCAGGAATAAAGACGCAGACCTCCTAGAGAACGGACTTGAGGTTATGGGGAGGGGGAAGGGTGAGCTGTGACAGGGCGAGAGAGAGTCATGGACATATACACACTAACAAACGTAGTAAGGTAGATAGCTAGTTGGAAGCAGCCGCATGGCGCAGGGATATTGGCTTGGTGCTTTGTGACAGCCTGGAGGGTGGGATAAGGAGGGTGGGAGGGAGGGAGACGCAAGAGGGAAGAGATATGGGAACATATGTATATGTATAACTGATTCACTTTGTTATAAAGCAGAAACTAACACACCATTGTAAAGCACTTATACCCCAATAAAGATGTTAAAAAAAAAAAAGAATATTTATAAAGTCAGTATAGAAATTATTTTTAAGTCAATGGGAGGACATTTTGAATGGAATGGGGAAAGTGAGGATCTGAGGGAGCTGACAATATTGTATTTCTTGAAATTTATATAATACTATATGTGTTTAAACATACTGAGAAGATCTTTATGCAACTGCATGAGAAATGAAGATTAATTACTAATAAGTATTAAAAACCAAGCAAATAAGAATAAAGGATAATTATTAACTTAAGGGAAAAAGGGATTAAAAATTGAAATACTGTGAATAGCATTTCAAAAATATTGTAACCTAAACAATAAAAACTGATTTAAACAAAATAGAATTAATGAAATTAGAGGTATGGAAAACAAAAATCTTGTGTACAGAAGGAGTTTGAGAGGGAGACTGAGTGATATTTTTTATAAAATATAAGTTGTTATTTTCCATAAGGAAAATCAATCGAAAATCTTGAGAACTGAAAATCCAAGAATGGCTAAGAATAGGATATTATTAAAGATAAAAAGTAAATATCAAAGAATCACTTTTAAAAGTTGTTGACTCTGGAGAACAGAAAATGAGGGATGAGGCAGAATCAAGTTTTAATAATAAACTTTAGTGAACCTTATATAACTGTAGCTATTTTGTTTCTAAAAATCTTTTTAATGAACTATAACATAGATAAAAGCAAATTAATGAAACAGTATGCTAAATGATTACAAAGTGAGTACACACATGCAACCACACTTAGATTCTCCTCTCAGTTACTAACTCCTTCTTCTACCCCAGAATTCTTCATTTTCCTGACTCTGAAACTGTAAATTAGTTTTCTAATTTTTAAGTTTATAAGAATTGAATCATACAGTGTGCATTCTTTGACATCTAGTTAATTTCACTATGTTTGTGAGATTTGATGCTATTGCGCAGAGTTTACTCATTTTAATGCTACATAGTACTCCATGGGGCTATTACAAGTAAACTACCATTAACTTTCTTGCATGTGTCTTTATACATGTACACACAATTTTGCTGGGTACTGACCTAGGAGTGACATTTTGAAGTCATGTATTGGATGACCATATAATTTGTTACCCAAACTATGATAGATGTACAATATTGCTTATCTTTCAAGTCTGCAATTTGATGTCTTATTATGTATTACTTTTAAGAATTAAATGAGGTGCTATTTATAACTATTCCAGTGCAACAAATATAAACAAACTATTTCAGGTAATGAACATGATCATGCTAGTCCTAGGATATATGTATCATCAAATTTGCTAGATATTGTCAATTTTTCCAAAGTGGCTGTGCTACTTTTTATATACTTGCCTGAAGTCAAAAAAGTTTCCATCATTCCACATCTTTGCCAATGGTTGTTACTATCAATTATTTTTTTAGTTTTATCAAACTTAGTGAGTACAGTGGTTGTCCTTGTGGTTTAATCCTGATTAAAGACTTTGAGCACATTTTCACATGTATATCTATTTGTTTTGTATCTTCCTTTGTGAACTCTCTGTTCTAGACTCTTGCTCATTTTTCTTTCAATTTGTAACTTCTTTTTTATTTCTAACTTCATTGATTTGAGTCTTATCCCTCTTTTCCTTGATGACTCTGGCTAAAGGTTTATCAGTTTTGTTTATCTTTTCAAAGAAACAGTTTTTAGTTTCATTGATCTTTTCTATTGTTTTCTTTATTTTTATTTCATTTATTTCTGCTCTGATATTTATGATTTCTTTCCTTTTACTAAGTTTGGGTTTTGTTTGTTCTTCTTTCTCTAGTTGCTTGAGGTGTAAGGTTAGGTTGTTTATTTGATTTTTCTTGTTTCCTGATGTAAGACTGTATTGCTTGTTAGAACTGTTAGAACTGCTTTTGCTGCATCCCATAGATTTTTGTTCATTGTGTTTGCATTTTCATTTGTCTCTAGGTTTTGTTTTTTTTTAATTTTCTGTTTGATTTCTTCAGTGATCCATTGGTTGTTTAATGACATATTGTTTAGCCTCCATGTGTTTGTGTTTTTACAGTTTTTTTTCTTGTAGTTGATGTCTAATCTCACAATGCTGTGGTCAGAAAAGACACTTGATAAGATTTCAATTTTCTTAAATTTACCAAAGCTTGCTTTATGGCCCAGCATGTAATCTATCCTGGAGAAAATTCCATGTACACTTGAGAAGGATGTGTATTCTGCTTCTTTAGGGTGGAATGCTCTATATTTATCAATTAAGTCCATCTAACCTAATGTGTCATTTAAGGCCTGTGTTTCCTTATTAATTTTTTTGTCTGGATGATCTGTCCATTGATGAAAGTGGGGTGTAAATTCCCCCACTATGATTGTGTTACTCAATTTCTCCTTTTACATCTGTTAGAATTTGGCTTACATATTACAGAGCTCCTATGTTGTGTGTATATTTATTTACAATTGTTATTGTAAATATTATAACAATTGATTGAATTGATCCCTTGATTATTATGTAGTGTCCTTCTTGGTCTCTTGTAACAGTATTTTAAGGTCTATTTTGTCTCATATGAGTATTGCTACTCCAGCTTTCTTTTGATTTCCATTTGCATGGAATACCTTTTTCCACCCCCTCACTTTCAGTCTATATGTGTCCCTACATATAAAGTAGGTATCTTTTATATGGCATATATATGGGTCTTGTTTTTGTATCCACTCAGCCATTCTACGTCTTTTGGTTGGAACATTTAATCCATTTACATTTAAGGTAATTATCAATATGTATGTTCTTATTGCCATTTTGTTAATTGTTTTGGATTTCTTTTCATAGGTTTGTTTTCCTACCCCTCCTCTTTTGTTCTCTCCTATTGTGATTCCATGACTATCTTTAGTGTTGTGTTTGGATTGCTTTTTCGTTTCTGTGTGTGTATCTGTTGTAGATTTTTGGTTTGTGGTTAGCATCAGGTTTTGATACAGCAATCTATATATATATATATATATATATATATATATATATATATATATATACATACACACATATAATTTAATTAATTTCCAGTGCATTCACAATATCCAGCATTTGTACTCTCCACTTCTCACAATTGGTAGTTTTGATATCATATTTGTGTGTGGATGATTTCCTACCTTTACTGTATGTTTGACTTTACCAATGAGCTTTCCCATTTGTAATTTTCCTGTTTCTACTTGTGGCCTTTTCCATCTAGAGAAGTTCCTTTAGCATTTATTGCAAAGCAAGTCTGGTGGTGCTGAATTCTCTTAGCTTTGGCTTGTCTGTAATGGTTTGATTTATCCATCTGATCTGAACCAGGAGACTTGCTGGGCATTCTTGGTTGTAGGTTTTTCCCTTTCATCACTTGAAATATATCATGCCACTCCCTTCTGGCCTGCAGAGTTTCTGCTGAAAAATCAGCTGATAACCTTATGGGGATTCCTTTGTATGTTATTTGTTGTTTTTCTATTGTTACTTTTAATATTTTCTGTTTGTCTTTAATTTTTGTTACTATGATTACTATGTGTCTCAGTGTGATTCTCCTCATGTTTATCCTGTAAGGAACACTCTTCCCTTCCTGGGCTAGACTGAGTACTTCCTTTCCCATGTTAGGGATGTTTTTGGCTATTATCTCTTTAAATATTTTCTCAAGCCTTTTCTCTCTGTTCTTCTTTTGGGATCCCTGTAATGTGAATTTTGGTGCATTTAATGTTGCCCCATCTGTCTCTTAGACTGCCCTCATTTCATTTCACTTTTTCTTTATGCTATTCTGCAGTAGTGATTTCCTCCAATCTGTATTCCATCTCACTTATTCTTTCTTCTGCCTCATTTATTCTGCTATTGATTCCTTCTAGTGTATTTTTCCTATCAGTTATTGTATTGTTCATCTCTGTTAGTTTGTTCTTTAAATCTTCTAGCTCTTTGTTAAATATTTCATGTATCTTCTCAGCCTGTGCATCCATTCGTTTTCCAAGATCTTGGATCATCTTTACTATTATTCCTCTGAATTCTTTTCAGGAAGATTGTCTATCTCTACTTCACTTAGTTGTTCTTCTGGAGTTTTATGTTGTTTCTTCATTTGGAAAATATTTCTCTACCATCTCATTTTTTCTAACTTTCTGTGTTTGTGGCCTTCATTCCTCAGGCTATAGGACTGTAGCTCCTGTTGCTTCTGGTGTCTACCCCTGGTCAGGGAGGATGGTCCAGGGGCTTGTGCAGGCTTCCTGGTGGGAGGGACTGTTGCTGTCCTACTGGTGGGTAGAGCTCAATTTTTTTCCATCTGGTGGGCAAGGTCACATCAAGGTGTGTATTTACAGACAGCTCTGGGATCAGAATGACTTCAGGCAGCCTGTCTGCTGATAGGTGGGGCTGTGTTTCCACCCTGTTGGTTGTTTGGCCAGAGGTGTTCCAGCACTGGAGCCTGCAGTCTGTTGGGTGAGGCCAGGTCTCAGTGCCAAAATGGTGACTTCCAGGAGAGCTCACACTAATGAATATTTTCTGGGGCCTCTGCCAGCAGTGTCCTTGCCCCCAGAGTGAACCACAGCCAACCTCTGCCTCCCCAGAAGTCTCTCCAAGACCCATGGGTAGGTCTGGCTCAGGCTCCTATGGAGTCAGTGCTTTGCCTTTAGTCCCAGTGCACATGAAACATTGTGCACACCCTCCAAGAGTGGAGTCTGTTTTCCCCAGGCCTGTGGAGCTCCTGCACTCAAACCCTGCTGATCTTCAATGCTAAAAACTCTGGGGCTCCTCCTCCCAATGCCAGAATCCCAGACTGGGGAGCCTGACATGGTGTTCAGAACTCTCACCTCTGTGGTAGAACCTGTGCAATGTAATTATTTTCTAGTCTATGCATTGACCACCTGGCAGGTATGGGATTTTTTCATGAAAGCACCCCTCCTACCATCTCACTGTGGCTTCTTTTTTGTCTTTGGATGTAGGATATCTTTTTTGTAGGTTCAAGACTTTTTTGTCAATGGTTGTTCAGAAGTTAGCTGTGATTTTGTTTTTTGTGAGAGTAGGTGAGCTCAAATCTTTCTACTCTGGCATGTGTCTCCACCTCTGACTCATTACTGTATAATAAGATGACAATTATTCCTCCATTGCTTTTCAATATCACCTTCCTCATGAATCAAAGGTCCGTTTTTACACAAATCTGTTTCTGATCTTTACTATGGTCCATTGGTCTATTAGTTGATTCTTGTGCCAAATCCACACTGTCTCAGTTTCTTTATCATTGTAGTAATTTAATATCTGCTAGGGTATGTGGTCTAGAACTGTTCTTATTAATTATTGATTCAGCTATTCTTATTTCACATATACAGTTGAGAATCAGTTTGACAGGTTCCAAGAAAAATATTCTGGCATACATTTTATTTGAAATTGTATTTAAACTCCAGATCAATTTTGGAAAATTTAATATACTTATAATACTATAATTTCCAATTATGAACATGCTGCAGATTTCCATTTATTTATATCTTCCTTAATCTCAGTGTTGTTTATAGTTTTCTTTCCAGCTTTATTTAGATATAATTAACAAAATTTGATGATATTTAAAGTGTACATAAAAGCATCTTTTCTGACCACAATACTATGAGACTAGAAATCAAATACAAGAAGAAAACTGCAAAAAATACAAACATGAAGTGTAAACAATATGCTAGTAAACAACCAAAGGATCACTGAAATCAAACAGGAAATCAAAAAATACCTAGAGACAACGGAAAACCAAACAATGCAAAATTTATGAAATGCAGCAAAATCCGTTCTAAGAGGGAAGTTCATAGCAATGCAAACATACCTAAAGAAACAAGAAAAATCTCAAATAAATAACCTAACTTGATTCCTAAAGCAACTAAAGAAAGAAGTACAGGCAAAACTCAAAGTTAGTCAAAGAATAGAAATCATAAAGATCAGAGCAGAAATGAATAAAGTATAGGCAAAAAAAAGCAAAAAAACAACAATAGAAAAGATCAATGAAACTAAAATGTTCCTTGAAAAGATAAACAAAATTGATAAAATTTTAGCCAGACTCATCAAGACAATAAGGGAGAGGACCCAAATCAATAAAATCAGAAATGAAAAAGGAGACATTATAAACAACACTACAGAAATAGAAAGGATCATAACAGAGGACTACAAGGAATTATATGCCAATAAACTGAACAACCTAGAAGAAATGGGCAAATTCTTAGAAAGGTACAATGTCCCAAGACTGAACTAGGAAGAAATAAGAAATATGAACAGATCAATTACCAGTACTGAAGTTGAATCTGAGATTTAAAAACCCCCAACAAACAAAAGTCTAGGACAGGTGAATTCTACCAAATATTTAAAGAAGAGTTAACACCCATCCTTCTGAAACTATTACAAAAATTGCAGAGGAAGGAACACTTCCAAACTCATTCTATGGGGTTAGCATCACCCTGATACCTAAACCAGAAAAAGATATCACAAAAAAGACAACTGCAGGCCAATATCACTGATGAAATAGA
The DNA here is from genome assembly GCF_937001465.1 of Orcinus orca. Taxonomy (NCBI): domain Eukaryota; kingdom Metazoa; phylum Chordata; class Mammalia; order Artiodactyla; family Delphinidae; genus Orcinus; species Orcinus orca. The sequence goes on from NC_064580.1 coordinate 78,342,932, forward strand.
CACAAAACAAAACTCCTTAGCAAAATATTAGAAGACTGACCCCAACAATACATTAAAATCAAGTGGTATTTATCCCAGGGAGGCAAGGATTTTTCAGTATCTGCAAATCAATCAATGTGATACACTACATTAACCAATTGAAGAATAAAAACCATATGATCTTCTCAAAGATACAGAAAAAGCTTTTGATAAAATTCAACACCCATTTATGAAAAAAAAAAAAAAACCTTCCCAATAGTGGGCATGGAGGGAAGCTACCTCAACATAATAAAGTCCATATATGACAAACCTACAGCTAACATCATACTCAGTAGTGAAAAGCTGAAACTATTTCCTCTAAGATCAGGAACAAGACAAGGATGCCCACTCTCACCCCATTTATTCAACATAGTCTTGGAAGTCCTAGCCACAGCAATCAGAGAAGAAAAGGAAATAAAAGGAATTTAAATTGGAAAGGAAATGTTTGTAGATGACATGATACATAAATAGAAAATATTAAAAGTGCCACCAGAAAACTACTAGAGCTTCTTATTGGATTCAGTAAATTTTCAGGATACAAAATTAATATACAGAAATCTGTTGCATTTCTACACACTAACAATGAAATATCAGCAAGAGAAATTAAGAAAAATATTACATTTACCTTCTCATCGAAAAGAATAAAATAGCTAGGAATAAACCTACTTAAGGGGGCAAAAAACCTGTACCCTGAAAACCATAAGACATTGATGAAAGAAATTGAATACTACAAAAACAATTGGAAATATATACTGTGTTCTTCAACTGGAAGAATCAATATTGTTAAAATTACTAGACTACCCAAGGCAATGTACAGGTCCAATGCAATCAGTATTAAATTACAGATGGCATTTTTCACAGAAGTAAAAGAAAAAAAATTAAAATCTGTGTGGAAACACAAAATACCCCGAATAGCCAAAACAATCCTGAGAAAGAAAAATGGAGGGATTGGGGTCCCTAACTTCAGACTGCACTACGAAGTTACATTAGTCAAAACATGAATTAAAGAGGATAGAAAGACCAGAAATAAACCCACACCCTGAATGTCAATTAATCTGTGACAAAGGAGGCAAGAATATACAAAAATAAAAGACAGTTTCTTCAACAAGTGGTGCTGGGAAAACTGGACAGCTACATGTAAAAGAATAAAATTAAAATATTCTCTAATGCCATATATGAAAATAAATTCAAAATGCATTGAAGATCTCAATATAAGACTGGATACTATAAAACTCCTAGTGGAAAACATAGGAAAGACACTCTTTGACATAAATAGCAGAAATATATTTTTTGATCTGTCTCCAAGAGTAAGGGAAACAAAAGCTAAAATTAAAAAAATGGACCTACTTAAACTTAAAAGCTTTTGCACAGCAAAGGAAACCATAAACAAAATGAAAGGACAACCTATGGAATGGGAGAAAATATTTACAAACAATGCTACCAACAAGGAATTAATTTACAAAATACACAAACAGCTCATACAGCTCAATATCAATCAATCAATCAGTCAATCAATCAATAACCCAATCAAAAAATGGGCAGAAGACCTAAATAGATATTTATCCAAATAAGACATACAGATGGCCAACAGGCACGGGAATAGATGCTCAACATCACTAATCATTAGAGAAATGCAAATCAAAACTACAATGAGGTATCAGAGCTCACTGGACAGAATGGCCATCATCAAAAAGTCTACAGATAATAAATGCTGTAGAGGGTATGGAGAAAAGGGAACCCCCTTACACTGTTGGTGGAAATGTAAATTGTTATAGCTACTATAGAGTACAGTATGGAGGGTCCTTAAAAAAACTAAAAATAGACTTACCATGTGATCCAGTGATCCCATTCCTGGGCATATATCTGGAGAAAACTCTAGTTTGAAAAGACACATGCACCCCAATGTTCATAGAAACACTACTTACAATAGCCAGGACATGGAAGCAACCTAAATATCCATAAACTGAGGAATGGATGAAGAAGATGTGGTACATATATATGATGGAATATTACTCAGCCATAAAAATGAATGAAATAATGTCAGTTGCAGCAATATGGATGGACATAGAGATTGTCATACTGAGTGAAGTAAGTTAGATAGAGAAGGACAAATATCATATGATATCACTGACTTGTGGAATCTAAAAAATGATACAAATGAACTTATTTACAAAAAAGTAATAGAATCACAGATACAGATGACAAACTTGTGGTTGACAAAGGGAATGAGGGATAAATTTGTAATTTGAGATTAACAGATACTCACTACTATGGATAAGATAGATAAACAATAGAGACATACTGTATAGCATGGGGAACTATATTCAGTATCTTGTAATAACCTATAATGGAAAAGAATCTGTAAAAGAACTATATATATATAGTTATATATATATAACTGAATCACTTTGTCGTACACCTGAAAAGTAAATCAACTACATTTCAATAAAAAAATAAAAAATAAAGTGTGCATACAACTTGATCATTTGATATATGTATACATTGTGAAAGAACTCCTCCCATCAAGTTAGTTAACATATCAATCACCTTATTATAGTTTTCTGTTTAGAAATATTCCACAACTTTTGATTTTCTCCCAAATATATTTTCTTCTATTTTAAATAGCATTATTTTAAAATTTTATTTTCTAACCTTATGTTGCCAGTTTATACAAATGTCACTTTTTGTATGTTGACAATTTCTCCATCATCCTTTGTAAACTCATTTATTGATTTTAATAATTTATAGATTCATTTCATGTCTGTGAAAATGACAGTTTTATTTCTTCCTTTTCAATTCTTATATAGTTCATTTCTTCCTTACCTTATTTCACTGGGTAAGATTTCCAGTATAGTGATGAATATATGTGGTGATGGTGTTGTTTCTTATCTTAGAGGGAAAGCTCTCAACTCTTCACTTTCATATATGCTATCTGTTGTGATTTGTAGATATAATTCATCAGAATAAGGAAATTTCCTTCTATGACATAGTGATTTACAATATGAAATATATATTTGATGTTAGCTCCCCATCCTGGCTCACAGCTCCCAAAAGATTTAGAATTTCCTGAGAAAATAAGAGCAATGGGAGCAATTTTTGTTATAATATTTTGTCTCTTGTTCTCAGTTACTGAAATTGCTTCAGAGCCATAAAGATAAAATGCTTATTTTGTTATGAATCAGCCCCTTTCAACCACAACTGAGTTTATATTAGTGAGATGACTTTTGGAAATCCTCTAAAGATGGGGTGTCTAGTTGTTGGGGAACCAACCATAAATAGAGGGCTGTAATTCTTAGGCTCGTGCCCTGATTTCCAGAAAAAGGAGGGGGTTGGAGGTTAAATCAATCACTAATGGCTAATGATTTAACCAAACATGTCTATGTAATGAAGCCTCCATAAAAACCAAAAAGAAGGGGGTTCAGAGAGCTTCTGAATTGGAGAGCCAGAAGGCTTCCATGTGCCATTGTGCCAGGTCCTAAACTCCATGACGGCAGAAGTTCCTTTGTTTAAGACCTCCCCCTATATATCTCTTCATCTGGCTGTTGATTTGTATCATCTAGTATTCCTTGTAATAAATCAGTAACCTAGTTAGTAAATTGGTTTCCTGAGTTTTGTGAGCTGCTCTAAAAATTAATTGAACCCAAGGAGGAGGTTGTGGGAAACACTAATTTTTAGCCAATCTGTAAGAAGCACAGGTAACAATCTGAACTTGCTATTGACATCTGAAGTGTGGGGCAGCCTTGAAAGACTGAGTTCTTAACCTGGGAAATCTGATGCTATCCCTGGGTAGAGTGTCAGAACTGAGCTGAATTGTAGGACATCCACCGGTATGAGAAAATTGCTTGATGGTGCAAGGGAAATAAAACTCTACACATTTTAATTGGGTAACAAGAATCATTAGTTCTATTCCAGGACTCTTAATAGTTTTTATAATAAATGAAAGTTTAATTATATAAAATACCTTTTTTTCTGTGTCAACAGAGGAATTATTTTTTCTCCCTCTTTCTGTTAAAGTACTGAATTACTTTTATTTGTTTAGAATGTTAACCTAACCTGAATTGCTAGAAAAATGAATGTGGTTGTGATGTGTTGTCATTTTTACATATTGGTGCATACAGTTTACAAATATCTTGTGTAGAGGAAGTTCTCCCAAGAGGGCAGAAAGCAGAAGCAAGAAGAACTACAATCCTGTAGTCTGTGGAACAAAAACCACATTCACAGAAAGACAGACAAGATGAAATGGCTGAGGGCTATGTACCACATGAGGGAACAAGAAAAAAACCCAGAAAAAAACCTAAATGAAGTGGAGATAGGCAACCCTCCAGAAAAAGAATTCAGAATACTGGTAGTGAAAATGATCCAGGACCACGGAAAAAGAATGGAGGCAAAGATCAAGAAGATGCAAGAAATGTGTAACAAAGACCTAGAAGAATTAAAGAACAAACAGAGATGAACAATACAATAACTGAAATGATAAATACACTAGAAGGAATCAATAGCAGAATAACTGAGGCAGAAGAATGGATAAGTGACCTGGAAGAAAGAATGATGGAATTCACTGCTGTGGAAAAGAATTTAGAAACAGAGAATGAAAAGAAATTAAAACAGCCTAAGAGACCTCTGGGACAACATTAAACACAACAACATTCGTATTATAGAGGTCCCAGAAGGAGAAGAGAGAGAGAAAGGACCAGACAAAATATTTGAAAGGGAAGCACATAGTCTTTGTTTTAAAGTCTATTTTTTCTCATATGTGAATTGTTACTCCAGCTCTCTTTGATTTCCATTTGCATGGAATATCTTTTTGTATCCCATCACTTTCAGTCTGTATGTGTCCCTAGGTCTGAAGTGGGTCTCTTGTAGACAGCATATATATGGATCTATTTTTTGTATCTGTTCAGCCAGTCTATGTCTTTTGGTTGGGAACATTTAATCCATTTACATTTAAGGGAATTACCAATATGTATGTTCCTGTTACCATTTTCTTAACTGTTTTGGGTGTATTATTGTGGGTCTTTTCCTTCCCTTGTGTTTCTTGTATAGAGAATTTCCTTTAGCATTTGTTGTAAAGCTGGTTATGTTGTGCTGAATTCCCTTAGCTTTTGCTTCTCTGTAAAGATTTTAATTTCTCCGTCAATTCTGAATGAGATCTTTGCTATCTTGCTTTTAGCTTTTTCCCTTTCATCACCTTAATTATGTCCTGCCACTCCCTTCTGGCTTGCAGAGTTTCTGCTGAAAGATCAGCTTTTAACCTTATGGGGATTCCGTTGTATGTTATTTGTTGTTTTTCCCTTTCTGCTTTTAATAATTTTTCTTTGTATTTAGTTTTTGATAGTTTGATTAATATGTGTCTTGACATGTTTCTCCTTCGATTTACCCTGTATGAGACTCTTTGTGCTTCCTGGACTTGATTAAGTATTTCCTTACCCATATTAGGGAAGTTTTCAACTCTAAGCTCTTCAAATATTTTCTCAGTTGCTTTCTTTTACTTTTCTTCTTCTGGGACCCCTATAGTTTGAATGTTGGTGCATTTAATATTGTCCCCGAGGTCTCTGAGACTGTCCTCAATTCTCTTCATTCTTTATTCTGCTGTGCAGTAGTTATTTCCAATATTTTATCTTCCAGGTCACTTATCTGTTCTTCTGCCTCAGTTATTCTGCTATTGATCCCTTCTAGAGAATTTTTAATTTCATTTATTTTGTTGTTCATGATTGTTTGTTTTATTCTTTAGTTCTTCTAGGTCCTTCTTAAGTGTTTCTTGTATTTTCTCCATTCTATTTCCAAGATTTTGGGTCATCTTTACTATCATTATTCTGAATTCTTTTTCAAGTAGATAGCCTATTTCCTCTTCATTTGTTAGGTCTGGTGGGTTTTTACCTTCTTCATCTCCTGTGTGTTTCTTTGTCTTCTCATTTTGCTTATGTTACTGTGTTTGGGGTCTCCTTTTCACAGACTGCACGTTCGTAATTTCCGTTGTTTTTGGTGTCTGTCCCCAGTGTCTAAGGTTGGTTCAGTGGTTTGTGATGGCTTCCTGGTGGAGGGGACTAGTGCCTGTGTTCTGGTGGATGAGGCTGGATCTTGTCTTTGTGTTGGGCAGGTACATGTCTGGTGGTGTGTTTTGGGGTCTCTGTGACCTTATTATGATTTTAGGCATCCTCTCTGCTAATGGGTGGGGTTGTGTTCCTGTCTTGTTTGTTGTTTGTCATAGGATGTCCAGCACTGTAGCTTGCTGGTCATTGATTGGTGCTGGGTATTGGAGTTGAGATGGAGATCTCTGGGAGATTTTTGTCATTTGTTATTATGTGGAGCTGGGAGGTCTCTTGTGGACCAGTGTCCTGAAGTTGACTCTCCCATCTCAGAGGTACAGCACTGACTCGTTTGGAGCACCAAGAGCCTGTCATCCACACGGCTCAGAATAAAAGGAGGAAAAAAGAAGGAAAGAAAGAAAGAAAAAGATAAAATAAATAAAATAACATTAAAAAGTTATTAGAATAAGAAACAAAATAATTTTTAACGTAATTTTAAAAAAAGAAAGAAAGCAAAAAGAGAATAACCAAACAAAAAAACAAGTCCACCAATGATAACAAACACTAAAAACTATACTAAAAAAAAAAAAAAAAGACAGAACCCTAGGACAAATGGTAAAAGAAAAACTATACAGACAAAATCACACACAGAAGCATATGCATGCACACTCACAAAAAGAGAAAAAAAAATGTATCATTGCTCCCAAAGTCCACCCCTTCAGTTTTGGATGATTTTTTTTCTATTCAGGTATTCCACAGGTGCAGGGTGCATCAAGTTGACTGTGGAGATTTAATCCACTGCTCCTGAGGCTGCTGGGAGAGATTTCCCTTTCTTTTCTTTGTTTACACAGCTCCTGGGATTCAGCTGTGGATTTGGCCATGTCTCTGCCTGTAGGTCTCCTGAGGATGTCTGTTCCTTGATCAGACAGGACAGGGTTGAAGGAACAGCTGCTTCTGGGGCTCTGGCTCACTCAGACGGGAAAGAGGGAGGGGTACGGAGTGCGGGGCTAGCCTGCAGCGGCAGAGGCTGGCATGACGTTGCAACAGCCTGAGGCATGATGCGTATTCTCCTGGGAAAGTTGTCCCTGGATCACGGTACCCTGCCAGTGACAGGCTGCATAGGCTTCCAGGAGTGGAGGTGTGGATAGTGACCTGTGCTTGCAAACAGGCTTCTTGGTGGCTGCAGCAGTAACCTTAGCATCTCATGCCTGTCTCTGAGGTCCGCGCTGAATTCCACAGCTCGTGCCCGTCTCTGGAGCTCCTTTGAGCAGCGCTCTTAATCCTCTCTCCTCGTGCACCAGGAAACAAAGAGGCAAGAAAAATTTCTTGCCTCTGTGGTAGTTCCTGACCTTTTCCTGGACTCCTCCTGGCTATCCATGGAGCACTAGCCCCCTTCAGGCTGTGTTCACCAGGTTTTTTTTTTTTTAATTGCATGCATGAAGAAGATTATCTGAACAATAGATACTCATAAATAGAAGTTTTGGTGTGCATGGAATAGGTGGCAAAGGCAAATGTTAAGCCTTTGTTTACCTAGCCTGATTATCAAACACCTGTTTTATTTACTCAGGTTGTGTTAATTTTAACTTTGCTGCTCTGTCTTCCACTTCCCTACACACTATGTCATCATCCTCTCTTAAAACCTTGATTTTCAGAAAATAGTAGCATTTCACCAACCTGGTTATATCCCAGAGGTGCCTAATGCCAAGCTCTTTTAAGACTAGCATTCAATAGTTTATGTGGCACAAAAATAACTCTGAAAAACAAAAAAACACTTGGCATATTTTGGGGGCAATATGCTCCTTGTAGAATAAGGCACTTGAGTAACTAATGTCACATGTAAAATAAAAAATATGTTCATCATGATGTGTATAATTTCATAATTCAAAAGGCCAATTATCTAAATGTGTGTTTGTTTTTGTTTTAACTCAGATATACAGTAACTCCCCTACATACAAACCTTCAAGTTGCGAACTTTCAAAGATGTGAACATGTATTCCCATGTCCAGTCTTATAAGTTAGTTCACGGGTCTGGCGTTATCTGTAAAAGTTGGGTACCTAGGCTAACTTTGTTGGACTTGTGAACAAATTGGACTTACAAACGCACTCTCAGAATGGAACTCGTTCATATGTAGGGGACTTACTGTATGTTATGGTTGAAGATTTATCCCTTTGAGGTTAACACAACAAAATATTCTACCTTATGAATCAGTGATAGTAACTGGGGTGTTCTCTGTTCATTTACCCACTTTACTCAAGTTCCCTACTGGTAGAAAAGGGGTCAGTTATCACAATACATCAAAGCTACTCTATGAGAAAAGCTCAATATTAGCAAGAATGTATTTATTTTCCTGTAGATGTCCTTCTTGTAGGAACTTCCTTGGACAGGAGGAGCAGAGAGATGATGGAGCAAGAATAATGGGTGGGAGAACAGCAGACCAGGCAAAGATGGTTAGAGGGAGGCCAAGAGAGGGGGATTTTTGCAATTTCAAGAGAAACTTATTTGTTGTGAGCTGAAAGTCGACCCAAAGAGAATAGTAAAGGAACAATTTATACCTTTCTTTGGACTCCTAAGGTACATTTATGCTTACTTACTATTAAGGTGTTCTTTCTAATGAGTTCTTTCAGGTAAAGGTACACATATACATACAATTACCTTAACATTAGGTACATGTGAATTAGTATATCAAAATATTTCTATCATATGTGTAACTCTTGCTATAGTCATGTGTGCACCCAAGAAATTAAATCACTAGTTTTAGAATCATGATTATCCCTTTTCTACTAGCATAGTCTCTCCCAGTAATTCTGAATATATCTACTCTACTACATAGCTAATATACTCTCTTCTTGTGTACACATGAGCACATACAGAAACATACATTTTGCAAGCATATTTACTGAGGTTATAGAAAGATGCTAATAAAAAGATAAGGTACATAACTATTAAATATTCACATTACTGATGAAGGTTAAATATTCCAGAAAATAGCCATTTTTACACAGTATACTTAACTATTCATTAAAAATTTCATTTTGATTAAAGAAAACCAAGAGGGATGAGGTGGGGATGTTAAACATAAGGGACTTTGAGATCATCAGCCTGAATTCTAAAGAAGGTAGGTTGCTGCATAGTAAGCTCCAGGCAATTACAGATACATCTTCCAGTACAATGGAACATGCATACAGAAAAGCTCTACCCTTATTCCATGATTTTGCTCTTATACACTCCTTGTCCATGTCAATCTTTTATTCTCTTACATTCTCTTCTGTCTTCCTTCCAGAAATCACTCACTAAATTTCTTGGAGTTATAAATTTAGGTAGTAGGACTTCAAAAAATACTCCTCCACAAATTCCTTTGTCACCAATATTTAAACAGAAAAATATCCTGAAAATTTGTTCCAGTTAGAAAAGAAAATTATTTTTCAATTTTAATCAAATTTATGTGTTTTATTTCCATTAAAATCACATCAGAAATAAAACTATAATAGAGTAATCTTTAGGTAATTTAATTTTAAAAGAGGTTATCATTTATAATGACAAATTATATTTGCATCAACATTGTACTTTAAACAAATTTTAACATACACAATCTTTTTTTTATAATAAGCCTCTGAGGCTTGGTGCAATTGTGAAAGATATATTGGCAATTACACAGTTGAATAGCCTGGAATTGCAACCATTCAAAATTATACATTTCTTAGGAATTGAATTGATTATTTTTAGAAAAATAATGCTGCTTCTAGGGCATGCTCTTTTATATACACACCTCTAGTAATATATGTATTAAGAAAAAATAAATCTTTCACATGGGAAACAGAACAGACTCATACTTAGAAACTGATTTGTGTACCATTCAAAGAATGTTCATTCATCTCACCAAGTCTAACACTTACTAAATTGTGACCCTCAGGAGAGAAAATGATTTAGCCATCAAGGTAATAAAATGCTATTCTAAGAAGAAAACACATATATTACTTATTTGTCTCTATTTGGGAGAGAGACACAAACATACTTAACTTGCCGTACTTGGGAAAATACAACAAAGTATAGATATGGATTAATATTCTATTGTTGCTGTGACAAATGATCACAAACTTAGTGGTTTATAACAGCACGAAGATATTATCTTACAGTTCTGGAGGTCAGAAGTCTGAAAGAGGTTTTGCAGGACTATACCAAAATATCAGCACAGCTGTATCCTTTCTGGAGGTTCTAGGGGAGAAGCTGATCCTTTCCTTTTCCAGTTCTAGAGGTCGTCAACATTCTTTGCTTTGTGCCTGCATTTCTCAGACTTTTGCTTCTGTTGTCACATCTCCTCTTGAGGCTGACCCTTCTGCTTCTCTCTTATCAGGACCCTATGATTACTGGTGCATCACCTTCCTGGCAGATGGATATGTTCACCAGCCTGGAGTCTCTCCGAATGTTGTTTCTTTGGAATTTTTATGGAGGCTTCATCACATAGGCATAATCTATCATTAATTCAATTTCCAGCACTTCTCTTCCTAGAGTAAAGGCGGTGGAGCTGAAAGTTCCAAGCTTCTAATCATGCATGGTCTTCCTGGTGACCAGCCCCCATCTAGGAACCACCAAGCACTGCTTCATTAGAAAAAAAAGAAAATATGCTCCTATCACCCAGGAAATTCTAAGAGATTTAAGAGCTCTGTGTCAGGAACCAGAAGTCAATGGCCAAATATTAGAACAAAAGATATTCCTAGTGCTCTTATCACTTAGGAAATTACAAAGGTTTTAGAAGTTCTATGCCAGATCTCTGGGGGCAGAGATCAATATATTATTTCACAGTAATTAATTTAATTACATCTGCAAGGCTCCTTTTGTCATGTGAGGTAAAATATTTACAGGTATCAGAGATTAAGAAGTGGACAGCTATTTGGAGGAGGAGGGGCATTATTTGGCCCAACATATGTCTTTATGTCATTTGATTCTGAGCATGTTCAAATGTGTATGGTATATAACAGAAACATAACCAAACAAAGTTTGATGCACTGCAGCCCAACATCATAGGGGAATAGGCCAAATGCACTATAAATAAAACATTTCCAAAGTACAGGTGAATTCTCCCAGTGAAGCAATTCATTTAATGATGAACTTGGAAACAGTTAATCTCCAAATGCTCAATGACACCTTAATAAATTAATGACCTTGTTCAATGACAATACAGAGCATAATTAATATAAATAAAATTGAACAAAATTACCTTTTATATTTTCTATATTTATAGTTATATTTAAATACCTATTTTTAATAACAAAAACTGTGGATAATTTTGAATGTTAATTAAAATTACCTATAATTAAAACTCTCAAAGATATACACTGTTAAATTTTGTTCTTTATATATCCAGTGACTATGTTTATCTCCCTCCCTCCTTTCCTTCCTGTGTTGTACATAGTATATGATTATATGTTTATTTATTAATCTTTCGAACAAGATGGTAATCATATGGTTTATAAACTGCTTCCTAACAAAATAAAAGGAGAGAATGTTCCTATTTCATTAAATATTATTCTAAAACTTTATTTGAATTATTAATAATAATAGAATTTTTTAAAAAGTGTTTTAGTTTTTACTGAGAGTCAGGAGCTAAACTAAGTTCTTTAGAAACTGTTAGGTGATGTTGATTACCATAGTCACATATGCCTTCCCTGTTCTATGCTCTTTCTTACTGGCAATACCCAAATTTTGCTGGTGTGTCCACTCTCCACGTCACTATGTGTTCAGAGAAAGTGTTTCCCTCTCTAGTTCCAGAGAATAAATTAAGTAAAAAAAAATAATGTTAATCTATTTCTCTTGCCAGTTATTAGTTTAACCATGGGTACATAACCCAAATTTGTCTACTGAGACCTAAGGAGGAGTCTTCAGTAGAACCTTTACCAAAGATTTTCCTCACTACTATTGCACCCTCATTTTTCCTGCTAGAGCTATACTGGCCCTCTTACTGTTTATAGAAAATGACACACTACTGTGAAAGTAGTATTCAGGAAAGTTTCCAAAAACAAAACCAATGACTTAGACATAAAAGAGCACATAACACTATGATTTCATTTATATGAAATTCAAGAAAAAACAAAATTAATTAATAGAGAAACAGAATAATGGTTACCATTGGGAGAAATGGACTAAGAAGAGATCCAAAATAAACTTTGGAGTGCCAGAAATGTTCTACATCTGGATATGAATGGCGTGCAACCAAATATACATATGCAAAACCGTATTAAGTGGTCTATCCACTTAAAATTGTGCACTTTACTACTTGTACTTTAAACTTTATTAAAAACTTTAAAACAGTGAACAAATTATTTATATACAAACAACCGTAAGAGAAAAAAAGTGGAAAATTTTGATGCAATTCCAAATAATAACAAAACTCTAACAAGTGAATTTAGCCAAAAATATAGAAGACCTTTCAGAAGAAAACTTCAGAATAAGAAATAAGTTAAATGCTATGAAGAAGAAATTAAGCAAAGAAGAATAACAAGTGACCAAAATATATATGAACACATTTGTAATATCAGTAATAATAAAATAAATGCAAATTAAAATAACACTTTTAATTCATCATAATGTAAAATTTTTCAAATTACAATTTTTCAAAGGGATGATAACCAAGAGTTGTAGAGTACAAGAAGGCATCAGATCCATATTAATAAATTGGATCTTCCTTTCTGGATTATGGCTTAACAATATGTATGGATAAATTTTAAAATATTATGGTGGGATTATACATTTAGTCACCATACACTGTTTATAGTATTTATTTACTCATTGCTCCTAGTGTTCCTTATAACACACTCATCACAGCTTCATCTCCACTAGCTAGGAAGGTGAATAAAAACTCAAAGTGTTCTGATATGGCGTACTCAATTTGATCCAAAATTTCAAATGTCTCTTTAGGTATTTAGACTCTTTGATAACCCAAACATTCAGATTTATTCTCATTCCTGCTTCTCTTCAAGATGGTGACCAATATAGGAAACTTTATGTGATCTTGTGGCATTTTGGTGCAGGGAACCTTTAGACTTATGCTAGGTATTTGGTGTGTACCGGTGGTTATTTGTTGCAGTGTGGTTTGTCTAGTCTTGTTGTTGGGCATTCTGATGTGATCCTAAACTGAATTCTACTGCTAGTATAACTCATAATCTGTTCTCTCTTAACTTAGGCAGAACTCTGTAGTTCTCCCTCTTGACTTGACCATACCTTGACTCTGGCAGTTCTGTGAATCTCAAACAGTTTGGCTGTACCTCCCATTTACTTTGCAGCTCAGAAGATTTTCAGATAACTTCACTCTTGCATCCACAATGATATCTTCTGTCTGGCTCACAAACTGGATGCTCATCCTTTGGGCATGCAGGAGTTTCTGTGTGTCTCTCCCACTGCACAGAGCTAAGGGCAGTTTGAGAACATGAATCCAGACTCTTTCCATCACTTTTTATATTAATGTAGTTACCATTATGAAAGGGCAACTTGTAAAGTGGTGTCTTCACAGCATCCCAAAAAGAGAACAAGGAAAAAGCTTCTCTGATTATTTTAGCAATCATCTTAATCTTTTAACAATTCCCATGATGCACTGTACTATAATAGAAAGTAACGGCTCTTCTCTTGCCTGTGTGACTGAGACATTCCTTATGTCATCCTTCCTCCTTTCTGATTCCAATCTTAGCCTAAGTGGTAGATAGAATGAAGGGAGCAACTTTTTTAAGCAGTTGGAGAATGAAAATATAGGAGTTATTTCAGAATATTAACACTTTTAGAGTATTCATAAACAATGACCTACTGATTCTATTTCTAGTAATTACTTCTAAGGGAAACATTAGATATAATGAAATATTTATTAATGATATCCACCATATTATTTAAAAAACAAACTAAATATCAAACAAGAGTCCATCAGTTAAATAAATTGTGCTAATACATACAGTATTGTATTCATCACTAAAAAAAAAGAAAGACTAGAATAATGGCTGAGGGCATAAAATTTAGAGCATGGAAATCCTGGGTTTGAATACTGATTATACAAATTATGAGCTGTTTGACTGAAGCAAGGTAGTATTCCCTCAAATACTAAATTTATTACTGGTACCATGGCATTAATAATTACTTCTCAGGATTTCTGTGAAGGTTCATGTAATAATATATATATATATCTGATAGAATACTATCAGACAGAAATAAAAGAATTCCTATGAAAAGTAATGTAAACATTAAGGGATTTATTAGCTCACATAAGTCAAAAAGCAAATGGCACTAAATTTGGTTGAATTAGCAGCTCAAGAATACTATCAAGAAACAGACATTTTCCATGTTTATTGCTCTACCATCTTTAGTGTGCTAATGGTATCTCCCCTTGCAGTTTCATTTAGCTGCAGGAGATCTAGACATCACATGCTAACATGAAGCTCTTTAGCAAAGGAAAGATGTGTCCCCTCTCACAGGAGTTTTGCCCTGTGAAAAATGCTGAACATGCTTTGGTCAACATTTCTATAACTTTTCGTTTTAGGCATGGTACTAGCTATAAATTTAAATATATGTGTCATTTTAATAACTGTCTTTATCATATATACCTATATCAAGATATAGGTTGTTAGGCTATAAGATACTTGTAACATATTTCAAAGATCCTTAACACAATATTATACTACCTTGTTATCTTTCTGATTGAATATACAAGGGAAGTTTTTTTTTTTAATTGAAATATAGTTGATTTACAATATCATGTTAGTTTCAGATGTACAGCACAGTGATTCAGTTATACATGCATATATATGTGTATATATATATATATATATATATATATATATATATATATACATACACATATATTCTTCTTCAGATTCTCTTCCCTTATAGGTTATTACAAAATATTGAGTATAGTTTCCTGTGCTATTACAAGGGAAGCTTTAAATGCACTGTAATCCTCAGAAAGAAATCTTTCCTCTCTGTCATGTCATTTAATACACTACAAGAATTCTATTTCAATACACATGAGTAATATCTATTCTGATATAAACAATATTTTAATGAGAAAAGCTTTGTATAGTTTGTTAAATTCAACTGTCTTCTAGAAAATCTAAGAATATACAACCTATCTTTAAGGTTTTTAATACAAATTGAAAAATCATTTAGAACAGAGGTGAATTAATGTATTTCAACAGTCAGTGAACCTAAATCATTTCATATTTCTCATAAATTTAGATTATTCATATGATGATAAATTAACATCATGTCAATTTCAAAGAAGATTTGTGTATCTTGAGAGCAAATACTTGCAAAAGCCTTCACATCATCTAGTGACATAAATGGAGAAGTCATGAATTTCCAGTGAATTTCCCTTGAGTCTTGTTTTTAGACAAATGAGAACTCTCACTGAATTGCATTAATAAGATTACATTATCTTCCAATAACTATAAAGGTGTTTCTTGTCTGTTGAGAAAACAGTAGATGATTAAAGGCCTTAACCATACAGGAAAACAATTTTGGTCCCAATTCATACTGAGATTAACCTCAAAAAATGATTACTGAGTATGTATGTTTTTGTGTGTGTACATATGTTATTTATCTATTTTCAGATACATAAATAATTTAAGATTATCTATCTGTCTTCTGTAGGAATGAGGACTTGTCTGTACTTCCATGTTGGTATAAAAATTAACATTGGATTTATATATGTATGTTTATGTGGATGTGTATTCCACCTTATTTAAGAACTGATATTAAAAAAAGTTTGCCATATCACCCTGATGTTGAGTTAAAAAAATAATTTAGTGGATTAAGATACCTGTTATCAATAATCAATGTATGCTTTTGTTGCATTAAAAATGTACTATTTTTGTTGTTGTTATCATTCCTGTGCCATTCAGACACACTCTGAATGAGTAAACCTAACTTCCCCGTTGTCTCAAATATATCCTAAGACAGTGAATTCACAGAGGGGCACAGCCTATACACTCCCCACAAGGGAGTCACAGATTTGCAAATGAGAGAGACATTTCCTATCAATTAAATAAATACCACACACAAACAAAAACACACACATTCTTTTGACCCAAATCATAGAAATGATATAACTGACAGTATCATTTTAAAGTTCTATTAAATTCATTGTAACTGTTAAAAAAAGGTTTTGTCATTTCCTTTAATAACAGTTTTTTTTGGTCTGTCATTTTTATTTATTTTTTTAACATCTTTACTGGGGTATAATTGCTTTACAATGGTGTGTTAGTTTCTGCTTCATAAAAAAGTGAATCAGTTATACATATACATATGTTCCCATATCTCTTCCCTATTGCTTCTCCCTCCCTCCCACCCTCCCTATCCCACGCCTCCAGGCGGTCACAAAGCACCGAGCTGATACTCCCTGTGCTATGCGGCTCCTTCCCACTAGCTATCTACCTTACATTTGCTAGTGTATATATGTCCATTCCTCTCTCACGTTTTGTCACAGCTCAGCCTTCCCCCTCCCCATACCCTCAAGTCCATTCTCTAGTAGGTCTGTGGCTTTATTCCTGTGTTACCCCTAGGTTCTTCATGCATTTTTTTCCCCTTAAATTCCATATATATGTGTTAGCATACGGTATTTGTCTGTCTCTTTCTGACTTACTTCACTCTGTATGACAGACTCTAGGTCTATCCACCTCATTACAAATAGCTCAATTTCGTTTCTTTTTATGGCTGAGTAATATTCCATTGTATATATGTGCCACATCTTCTTTATCCATTCATCCAAAGGTGGGCACTTAGGTTGTTTCCATCTCCGGGCTATTGTAAATAGAGCTGCAATGAACATTTTGGTACATGACTCTTTTTGAATTTTGGTTTTCTCAGGGTATATGTCCAGTAGTGGGATTGCTGGGTCATATGGTAGTTGTATTTGTAGTTTTCTAAGGAACCTCCATACTGTTCTCCATAGTGGCTGTACATATTCACATTCCCACCAGCAGTGCAAGAGTGTTCCCTTTTGTCCACACACTCTCCAGCATTTATTGTTTCTAGATTTTTTGATGATGGCCAATCTGACTGGAGTGAGAAGATATCTCATTGTAGTTTTGATTTGCATTTCTCTAATGATTAATGATGTTGAACATTCTTTCATGTGTTTGTTGGCAGTCTGTATACCTTCTTTGGAGAAATGTGTATTTAGGTCTTCTGCCCATGTTTGGATTGGGTTGTTTGCTTTTTTGTTATTGAGCTGCATGAGCTGCTTGTAAATTTTGGAAATTAATCCTTTGTCAGTTGCTTCATTTGCAAATATTTTCTCCCATTCTGAGGGTTGTCTTTTGGACTTGTTTATGGTTTCCTTTGCTGTGCAAAAGCTTTGAAGTTTCATTAGGTCCCATTTGTTTATATTTGTTTTTATTTCCATTTCTCTAGGAGGTGGGTCAAAAAGGATCTTGCTGTGATTTATGTCATAGAGTGCTCTGCCTATGTTTTCCTCTAAGAGTTTGATAGTTTCTGTCCTTACATTTAGGTCTTTAATCCATTTTGAGCTTATTTTTGTGTATGGTGTTAGGAAGTGTTCTAATCTCATACTTTTACATGTAACTGTCCAGTTTTCCCAGCACCACTTATTGAAGAGGTTGTCCTTTCTCCACTGTATATTCCTGCCTCCTTTATCAAAGATAAGGTGACCATATGTATGTGGGATTATCTCTGGGCTTTCTATCCTGTTCCATTGATCTATCTTTCTGTTTTTGTGCCAGTACCATACTGCCTTGATTACTGTAGCTTTGTAGTATAGTCTGAAGTCAGGGAGCCTGATTCCCCCAGCTCCATTTCTCGTTCTCAAGATTGTTTTGGCTATTCAGGGTCTTTTGTATTTCTATACATATTGTGAAATTTTTTGTTCTAGTTTTGTGAAAAATGCCACTGGTAGTTTGATAGGGATTGCATTGAATCTGTAGATTGCTTTGCATACTAGAGTCATTTTCACAATGTTGATTCTTCCAATCCAAGAACATGGTATATCTCTCCATCTATTTGTATCATCTTTATTTTCTTTTCATCAGTGTCTTATAATTTTCTGCATACAGGTCTTTTATCTCTTTAGGTATGTTTATTCCTAGATATTTTATCCTTTTTGTTGCAGTGGTAAATGGGAGTGTTTTCTTGATTTCACTTTCAGATTTTTCATCCTTAGTGTATAGGAATGCCAGAGATTTCTGTGCATTAATTTTGTATCCTGAAACTTTACCAAACTCATTGATTAGCTCTAGTAGTTTTCTCGTAGCATCTTTAGGATCCTTTATGTATAGTGTCATGTCATCTGCCAACAGTGACAGATTTAGTTCTTCTTTTCTGATTTGGATTCCTTTTATTTCATTTTCTTTTCTGATTGCTGTGGCGGAAACTTCCAAAACTATGTTGAATAAGAGTGGTGAGAGTGGGCAACCTTGTCTTGTTCCTGATCTTAGTGGAAATGCTTTCAGTTTTTCACCATTGAGGATGATGTTGGCTGTGGGTTTGTCATATATGGCCTTTATTATGTTGAGGAAAGTTCCCTTTATGCCTACTTTCTGCAGCGTTTCTACCATAAATAGGTGTTGAATTTCGTTGAAAGCTTTCTCTGCATCTATTGAGATGATCATATGGTTTTTCTCCTTCAATTTGTTAATATGGTTTATCAAATTGATTGATTTGCATATATTGAAGAATCCTTGCGTTTCTGGAATAAACCCCACTTGATCATGGTGTATGATCCTTTTAATGTGCTTTTGGATTCTGTTTGCTAGTATTTTGTTGAGGATTTCTGCCTCTATGTTCTTCAGTGATATTGGCCTGTAGTTTTCTTTCTTTGTGACATCCTTGTATGGTTTTGGTATCAAGGTGATGCTGGCCTCATAGAATGTATTTGGGAGTGTTCCTCCCTCTGCTATATTTTGGAAGAGTTTGAGAAGGATAGGTGTTAGCTCTTCTCTAAATGTTTGATAGAATTCGCCTGTGAAGCCATCTGGTCCTGGGCTTTTGTTTGTTGGAAGATTTTTAATCATAGTTTCAATTTCAGTGCTTGTGATTGGTCTGTTCATATTTTCTATTTCTTCCTGGTTAAGTCTTGGCAGGTTGTGCATTTCTAAGAATTTGTCTATTTCTTCCAGGTTGTCGAATTTATTGACATACTGTTGCTTGAAGTAATCTCTCATGATCTTTTTTATTTCTGAAGTGTCAGTTGTTACTTCTCCTTTTTAATTTCTAATTCTACTGATTTGAGTCTTCTCCCTTTTTTTCTTGATGAGCCTGGCTAATGTTTTTTCTATTTTGTTTATCTTCTCAAAGAACCAGCTTTTGGTTTTATTTATCTTTGCTATCGTTTCCTTCATTTCTTTTTCATTTATTTCTGATATGAATTTAATGATTTCTAGCTTTCTGCTAGCTTTGGGGGTTTTTTGTTCTTCTTTCTCTAATTGCTTTAGGTGCAAGGTTAGGTTGTTTATTCGAGATATTTCCTGCTTCTTAAGGTGGGCTTGTATTGCTATAAACTTCCCTCTTAGGACTGCTTTTTCTGCATCCCATATGTTTTGCATCATCGTGTCTCCATTGTCATTTGTTTCTAGGTATTTTTTGATTTCCTCTTTGATTTCTTCAGTGATCACTTTGTTATTAAGTAGTGTATTGTTTAGCCTTCATGTGTTTGTATTTTTTCACAGATCTTTTCCTGTAATTGATATCTAGACTCATAGCGTTGTGGTCTGAAAAGATACATAATAAAATTTCAATTTTCTTAAATTTACCAAGACTTGATCTGTGACACAAGATATGATCTATCCTGGAGAATGTTCCATGAACACTTGAGAAAAATGTGTATTCTGCTGTTTTTGGATGGAGTGTCCTATAAATATCAATTAAGTCCATTGTGTTTAATGTTTCATTTAAAGGTTGTGTTTCCTTATCTATTTTCATTTTGGATGATCTGTCCATTGGTGAAAGTGGGGTGTTAAAGTCGCATACTATGAATGTGTTACTGTCGATTTCCCCTTTTGTGGCTGTTAGTATTTGCCTTATGTATTGAGGTGCTCCTCTATTGGTTGCATAAATATTTACAATTGTTATATCTTCTTCTTGGATCGATCCCTTGATCATTATGTAGTGTCCCTCTTTGTCTCTTGTAAAAATCTTTATTTTAAACTCTATTTTGTGTGATAGGAGAATTGCTACTCCAGCTTTCTTTTCATTTCCATTTGTATGGAATATCTTTTTCCATCCCCTTACTTTCAGTCTGTATGTGTCTCTAGGTCTGAAGTGGGTCTCTTGTTGAAAGCATATATATGGGTTTTGTTCTTGTATCCATTCTGCCAATCTGTGTCTTTTCATGGGAGCATTTAATCCATTTACATTTAAGGTAATTATCTATATGTATGTTCCTATTGCCATTTTATTAATTGTTTTGTGTTTATTACTGTAGTTCTTTTCCTTTTCTTGTGTTTCTTGCTCAGAAAAGTTCCTTTAGCATTTGTTGTAAAGCTGGTTTGGTGATGCTGAACTCTCTCAACTTTTGCTTGTCTGTAAAGGTTTTAATTTCTCCATCTAATGTGAATGAGATCCTTGCTGTGTAGAGTAATCTTGGTTGCAGCTTTTTCTCCTTCATCATTTTAAATATGTCTTGCCACTCCCTTCTGGCTTGTAGAGTTTCTGCTGAGAGATCAGCTGTTAACCTTAGGGGGAGTCCCTTGTGTGTTATTTGTAGTTTTTCCCTTGCTGCTTTTAATATGCTTTCTTTGTAGTTAATTTTTGACAGTTTGTTTAATATGTGTCTTGGCATATTTCTCCTTGGATTTATCCTGTATGAGACTCTCTGTGCTTCCTGGACTTGATTAACTATTTCCTTTCCCATGTTAGGGAAGTTTTCAACTATAATCTCTTCAAATATTTTCTCAGTGCCTTTCTTTTTCTCTTCTTCTTCTGGAACCCCTATAATTCGAATGTTGGTGTGCTTAATGTTGTCCCAGAGGTCTCTGAGGCTGTCCTCAGTTCTTGTCATTCTTTTTTCTTTATTTTGCTCTGCAGTAGTTATTTCCACTCTTTTATCTTCCGGGTCACTTATCCATTCTTCTGTCTCTGTTTTTCTGCTACTGATTCCATCTAGAGTATTTTTCATTTCATTATTGTGTTGTTCATCTTTATTCGTTTCATCTTTAGTTCTTCTAGGTCCTTGTTAAATGTTTCTTGCATTTTGTCTATTCTATTTCCAAAATTTTGGATCATCTTTACTATCATTATTCTGAATTCTTTTTCAGGTAGACTGCCAATTTCCTCTTCATTTGTTAGGTCTGCTGGGTTTTTATCTTGCTCCTTCATCTGTGGTGTGTTTTTCTGTCTTCTCATTTTGTTTATCTTACTGTGTTTGGGGTCTCCTTTTTGCAGGCTGCATGTTCGTAGTTTCCATTGTTTTTGACATCTGTCCCCAGTGGCTAAGGTTGGTTGAATGATTTGTGTAGGCTTCCTGGTGGAGGGGACTAGTGCTTGTGTTCTGGTGAATGAGTCTGGATCTGGTGGGACAGTCCATGTCTGGTGCTGTGTTTTGGGGTGTTTGTGGACTTATTATGATTTTAGACATCCTCTCTGCTAATGGGTGGGGTTGTGTTCCTGTTCTGCTACTTGTTTGGCACGGGTGTCCAGAACTGTAGCTTGCTGGTCATTGAGTGAAGCTGGATGCTGGAGTTGAGATGGAGATCTCTGGGAGATTTTCGCCATTTGATATTATGTGGAGCTGGGAGGTGTCTTGTTGACCAGTGTCCTGACGTTGGCTCTCCCACCTCAGAGGCACAGCACTGACTCCTTGCTGCAGCACCAAGAGCCTTTCCTCCACACGGCTCAGAATAAATGGGAGAAAAAGTAGAGAGAACGAATTAGTAGAAGTAGGAAGAAAGAAAGAAGGAAAGGAAGGAAGGAAGAAAGAAAGAAAGAAAAATAGAAGGCAAGGAAAGAAGGAAAGAAAGAAAGAAAGTAGGAAGGGAGGATGTGTGGGAAGGAGGGACATTGGGAGGAAGGAAGGAAGGAAGAAAGGAGGGAAGGAAGGAAAAAGGAAAGAAAGAAGGAAGATAAAGTAAAGTAAAATAGAGTAAAATATAATAAAATTATATCCCCGCTTTGCCCTCCGCACCCGTTGCTGTGCACTCCTCCGCGGCTTCGAAGCTCCCCCCTCTGCCTCCCGCAGTCTCTGCCCGCGAAGGGGCTTCCTAGTGTGTGGAAACTTTTCCTCCTTCACAGCTCCCTCCCACTGGTGCAGGTGCCGTCCCTATTCTTTTGTCTCTGTTTTTTTTCTTTTTTTCTTTTGCCCTACCCAGGTACATGGGGAGTTTGTTGCCTTTTGGGAGGTCTGAGGTCTTCTGCCAGCCTTCAGTAGTTGTTCTGTAGGAGTTGTTCCACATGTAGATGCATTTCTGATGTATTTTTGGGGAGGAAGGTGATCTCCATGTCTTACTCCTGCACCATCTTTAAGGTCTCCTTGTTTCATTTTTCTTTTACAATACTAATATGATGGAAGACAAAAATTAAAGATTATAAATGCTGTAACCAATTCTTTGAATTAATAAAATGCCTTCTTTTCTCTTCACGACTATTTTCCCTTTCTTTTCCTCTCATTGTACTTTATATCTTATTTTCATTGCATTATTTTTTTGTTAATTACCTTCAAGTACCTTATCCATGTCTTCTGATCACACTGTATTGCATATCATATGCTACTAGATGATAAAGATTGTGTCTGCCACATCTTTGTATTCTTCATGTACAAGATGCCATACACACACACACACACACACACACACACACACACACACATATATATATGTATAAAACAGACTTTCAGGGTGAGATATATATATATGTATATATATACATATATATATATATGTATATATATATATGTATATATATATATATAAAACACCCTGGAAGCCTGGAAATTGAAGAGATGTAGCATATTTTGAGTAACCTTCCATGGTAAAGCTTTTCAACCTTGAATACCTATGAATGTTTAAAAGAGAAGAAAAAAAATACATTCCTGGAAGTAAGAGTTGGGTTGCCATTTGACAGTCCAGAAATAATATATAAAATATATATACACCAATTATATTCAATTTTCTTGTTTAGGGTTTTTTTTTTCTATGAAGCCAGTGATGGAAAAGAACAAAAATGATAACTGAGTAATAAATAAACGTGGTGTCTATTCATTATTTTGCTATTATTTATCTACATAATATTATGGAAGAGTTTAAGCCCTTTTTGACTTCAAATTTATCTCTAAAATAAGGAGTTTTTAGTAAATAATTCTAGGCTAGATTACTTCTAGCCTTAAAATTATAAATATTTCATGTTAGAGGTCTGAAAATTTTGAAAATTTATTATGGTCCCAACCAGAATTAAAATTCAATGACAGTTTTTCATGAGTAACAACTATAATTATTTTACAAAAATAAGAATTAAATGCTTTCTACTATAGTGCATATATACAAAGGGAAACTATTCATATATATTACTCTTTTTGTAACTCAATCTATAATGTGGCAATGTGTAAGTTATATTTTTATAAACAGAGATATAATATAGTGGACATGTTTTATTGAAAACATTGGATCTTTAAGAGCTGGATATTTTAGAACTATTTGTAATTACTGTTTAGAACACATGAAAGGAACAATATTCTAAGTATATTTACTTTTAAATGTAAAAATTTGCATAAAAAATTACAAAGGCTTGACATAATGTTTCTGAAGTTTTAGTAGGACAAAATAAATAACTATAACATTGACTGGTGTTCTGTCATGCTTTTTAAGTCTTCAAAATCAGTGACTACAAAATTAGAACTCTTCCTCACACACATGCTTAGTTCATTTTATAAAATAGTTATCAATAAATTCAGAGTTCTGGAAAAGACACAAACACTAAAATGAGGAATAAAAACAATACTCTTGGAAAATCGAAATGAAAATTCAATTAAACACACGTCTTTTTATTATCTATTGTTTTTCTCCTTCTAGTATTTAGTTCAATTATTCTAGTCTGTAGTATTCTTTCATGCTGCCTGTTCTGATATCTGTCTGGAAAATGATAGGCTACAGATAGATTTCCCAATTCCAAACAAGAACACTATTTTAAATTATTTTCAAAAGTTTGCTTTGTAGTCAATTCCTTCTCTTCTCTCAACACAGAGTGGGAAGCTGGAAGTAGTCTGCTATGAAGTCATGAAGTGGTGGCTCTTAACAATCTTACGCAGAAAGACTTTATGTTAGGTCACTGCCCACACATAATCCTAAACACACTGACCCCTAAAGAAAGTCTGCCTAGAGACTAAATTGCCAGCCACTCTGCTACATGCAGAGCAGTTTTGGTTTTTTTTTACATCTTTATTGGAGTATAATTGCTTTACAATTGTGTGTTAGTTTCTGCTTTATAACAAAGTGCATCAGTTATACATATACATATGTTCCCATATCTCTTCCCTCTTGAGTCTCCCTCCCTCCCCATCCCACCCCTCCAGGCTGTCACAAAGCACCGAGCTGATCTCCCTGTGTTATGCGGCTGCTTCCCACTAGCTCCCTACCTTATGTTTGGTAGTGTATATATGTCCATGCCTCTCTCTCGCTTTGTCACAGCTTACCCTTCCCCCTCCCCATATCCTCAAGTCCATTCTCTAGTAGGTGTGCAGAGCAGTTTTTATTCCACTGGGCAAGATGTATTTAGTTCCACTACCTTTGAGTTGGTGTGAAAGAATTCCAGCTGGCATATAAAGTAAAAGAGCAATGAGAGTTCATTTTCTTTTGGCTCAAGGACAGAGTTTGGGAGAAAATGGAAAGCAATTTTTTAAACTCTAGCTTGATGTGTACGTTTGAGCATGTATATGTGTGTGTGTGTGTGTGTGTGTGTGTGTGTGTGTGTATGTGTGTGGAATCTTCTTTATTTTTGTACACTATACCTGAAAAAATAATGCCATTTGCTACTTGGCCATAAATATCCAAACTGATTCTTATGTAGGGGAATTACAAATCCCTAAAATTAATTTTTATTTGTTTCCAAATCAAATATTGATCACTTATTAGGTTAAAAATTTTTGAGTATACCTAATGTTAAAAAATGACTTAAGAGAGATTACTCTGGATAGCCATCTTTAGAAATAAAGGTTCTTAAACTTATTTTGGTTTTTCTCCCTCTGTTGTCATAGCTAAAACTCTTTTTTCTATACATCCTGTATTTTTTTCATTGCATTTTTTTTCATATCTTCAGAAAAACAGTTTCTAAGAAGGATTTGTTAATATATCTGGCTTAATATTATTTCGGGTATAGAAATACAGAGATCTTATTTCCCCGTATGCAAATGTTTTTTTTTAATACATGTATGTCTGTTCTACTACTTCATGTGTTTCTTGAGGGGAGCCCTTGGTATCAATCACCTTTGTAATCCCAGTGTCGAGCACAACTTTCAGAATATAACATGTATTTTATATATAAGGAATAATGATTGAATAAATTAATGCATTAACATTCATAAGAAGTTATATAAGAGTTTCTATAAATAAGGCAGAGATGTACCAATCATCACTATGTTTAGCTACTCACTTAAGACAATTACTGCTTGCCTTATTAATTTAAATTAGAAATATTTTAATTGAATGACATATGTTTCTAATTACTTAATTTTCTTTAAAGTTTGAATCAGAAATTTTACTCTGCAAAGTCACTTTTCAGTGAATTATCATTCTATGAGGCATTGTTTAGGATATAAGAATAACTGACCATGATATGTAATCTAAAACTCATCTTAGTCAAATAAATTGATGTCTTCTCCCAGAAACCATTTTAGCAGGTTATTAACAAAGATAAATGACTAGTTTCAACTTCAAGTCCTTTATTTTTCTGACCTACCATCCAATGGGGAGTGAATGAGTAAAGTAATATTCTTAAGGCTGGCAACTGAAGGCCAGCATTAGCCAACTCTTATAATATGAAAATGTCTTGATGAATATTTTTATTTTAGGTCAACTTATCTCCCTTTTTCTAAGGAGAATGGGAGGTTTTCTGGGGAATAGATTGCAAGTAACTATGACTGAGGAGATCATAAAAGGAGATGCATATTCTGATGAGTAATTTGTGGACATTTTCTCCTTTTCCTGAATGTAAATATCAAACATTTAGATATGGAAAGATTAACATTAATATTATTATGTAAAGTGTAAGCATCAATAAATTAGCAAATCACTAGGCTGCTTTATGTTAATATAACTTTAGAGAAAATATAGAAAATGTGTACATGTAAAATGTTTCAAGTGATTTTTTTTAAGAATTTTAAATAATTTTTGTACAAAAGCAAAAATCATTTTTAAATGTCTATATAAGAAAAATACAGGGCTTCCCTGGTGGCGCAGTGGTTAAGAGTCTGCCTGCCAATGCAGGGGACGCGGGTTCGTGCCCCGGTCCAGGAAGATCCCACATGCCGCGGCGCGGCTGGGCCCGTGAGCCATGGCCGCTGAGCCTGCACGTCCGGAGCCTGTGCTCCGCAACGGGAGAGGCCACAACAGTGAGAGGCCCGCGTACCACAAAAAAAAAAAAAGAAAAAACAGAGAAAAATACAATCAACAACATTTTGGTAACAAATGGAAAGTATTAATATTAGTTTATTCCAAATGGATTAGCCATGAATACCTTTGCTAGAGTTGAATTTGATGGACAAAAATTTAAAATTTTTAAGTATTCATTACTCAGTAATCTATAAATGTTATTGTAAGTGGCCTGTAGAGTGTTTGTTCATACCCAATTAGAGAAAGATCTTAGAAAATATTCAACAGATCATAATTCATAAAAATTTTACTTTGATGGAAATTTTAATACATTTGAAAGTATTAACTTTCAGAAATCTATTTTTAAACAATATGTATGCATTATTGGTGATATCTAATGAAATTCAGAAGGCATTTTTTTCTCATTGGTATGGACAAAAATGTCTGTATAAACTCCAATCTGAATTGTGTTAAATTGTCTTATATTCATACATTTTCCAATTATCTACTTGTTAATTAATTAATTAATTCAGTTAGTA
This sequence comes from Orcinus orca, assembly GCF_937001465.1. Lineage (NCBI taxonomy): Eukaryota > Metazoa > Chordata > Mammalia > Artiodactyla > Delphinidae > Orcinus > Orcinus orca. The sequence continues at coordinate 78,370,017 of NC_064580.1, forward strand.
TCCTTCTTCTGGGTATCTACAATGTGCCAGGTTATGTGTTGAGCACTAGGGATACAAAGATGAATAATAATCTGTCTTTTCACAATCTTACTGAATAGTATGGGAGATGTGGGAATAAATAAAACACAAATTATAAGTGCTATAGAAATTCTGTGAAAGCTCAGAAGAAGGGGCATCAAAGAAAGGTCCCATACAAATGGTACTTGAGCTAGTTCTTGAATGATAAGTAGGGAATTTTCAGGTTAAAAAATAGTGGGTTAACAAAAGCAGGGAGAGTAAAATTTTGGAAAAATAAAGAGTATGTGCACAAGCCCTAGATATTTAAAGGCAGGAAGTTCAAAGGGCAATTAAAATTTAATTATGTTTGCACTAGAAGGTGACCAGTTTTATTAGCTAATTGAATGTTACGCTTTAGGGATGAGAAAAATTCAAATTTGATCCTCCATTATCTAATTAAAAAAACTAAAATGATAATGATTAAAGTAATTGTATTAATAATACATAAAGTATTGAGGGAAAATAATGACTTTTGTTTTCCACATGATTAGTTTGGAAAATTTGGAAACAGTGAAAAGGAGGTGTCCAGAAAGCCATTGTAAATAGTTTTTGTTTATCACACAAATCAAGTTGTTTGCTTTTGTTTTTTATGATCTACAATGGAGAAGTATTGTGTTAGCAAGTAGAGTAGGCTTTTTTAACCTCAGCACTACTGACATTTTAGACCAGGTAATTTTTTCCTCTGGGGGCTGTTCTGAGCATTGTAGGACATATAGCAGCATTTCTGGTCTTTACCTACTAGATGTCAGTAGTACTGAGTCCCAAGTTTTAATAACCAAAAACGTCTCCAGCCATTGTCAAACATCTCCTGTGGGCACGGGGGTGCAAAATAACCCTCATTTGAGAACCACTGATTTAGAGAGATGAACATTCTTAAAGATAAGGGAGATTAGATTAACACATATGACAATGTATACTATAAATTTTTGGTTATTGAAAGAAGATGGAAATACATGGAATTATGTCAATCATGGGCAACTTTCCAAAACAAACAGGATTTGAACTTGATCAAAATACAACAAAAAATACAGCTTAATAAATGGGTGGGCAATGGAAGGGGAAAAAATAAAAGGATTATGACAAGAGTAATTAATATATAGATAAACGCCAGTAAAAAGTTATCAAAACTGTATATTTTTTAGGAAGTCCAATGACAACCCATTATAAATTTGGAATGAGATTCTAGTCTCAAGAATACTATCAGACTAATGAAGAGTGAAAGAAAAATTAAATGCTCTAAATGTCTTATTCCTTAGAATTTTAAGATATTACTTGGCAAAATTAGCTTTGACATTTTACTAGTTCAAAAAAAGTATATAATATTTAATTAAATATTTTATTTTGAGAAAAATGTGATATACATGCACTTGTAAGAAATAATGCCAAGATCTCATGTACACTTTACCCAGTATTCTCAAAGATAATATCTTTCAATACTATAAAACTATTACAAACAGGAAACTAACATCATATACTTAAGATACAGAACATTTCCATCACCACAAGAATTCCTCCTGTTACCCTTTTATCACCGCACCCATCTCCCTTTTCATCTGTCTCTAATTCCTGTCAACTACTAATCCATTTTCCATTTCTAAAATTGTCCTTTCAAAAATGTCATATAAATCACATTATCCAGCATGTAATATTGGGATTTTTTTTTCTATTTAGCTTAATTTCCTGGAGAGTCATCCAAGTTGTTGCATAGATCAATTGGTCGTTAGATTTTATTGTTGAGTGTTATTCCATGGTATGGATGTACCACAGTTTGTTTACTCTTTTTTGAGCCAATTTTTAACCAATTTTGACCATTATGAATAAAATAGCTAGGGATATGCATGCACAGGTTTTTGTGTGGAAATAAGTTTTTATTTCTCTCTGATAAATGCCCAGGAGTGAAACTGTTGGGTTGTATAGCAGCCATGTGTTTAATTTTATAAGAAATTGCCAAACTGCCTTCTAGAGTGACAATGTCTTTTACATTCCCACCAGAAAATATTTTTATCCAGTTTCTCCCTATCTTCACCTACATTGGATATTGTCTTTGTATTTTAAGCATTCTGATAGGTGTGTAGTGATATTACATTGAGTATTTAATTTGCATGTCCCTGATGGCTAACTATGTTGAACATCTTTATACATACTTCTTTGTTTTCTGTATATGCTCCTCAGTGAAATATCTGTTTATGTCTTTTGCCAGTGTTCTAATTAGATCGTTTAGCCTACTTCTGTGGGTTGTGGTTCCATTGGTAGTTTAATTTATAGAAACTTTGTGGTGTTACTTTGTTCTGTTTGAAAGTGTTTGGTGCTGCTGAATTTTCCACTGGTATCCTTCAGGAGTGGGGTGTTAGGAATGAGGAATCTGGTACTTCTAGGTGGGGGAAGAGTCTCCAGTTCACATTGTGGAATAGTTCTTCCCAGGCTGGGTGTTGGTTGTTTAGAGATTCCCTCTGCCTGTGTGGTACTGAAATCACATCTGGGCAGAGGCTGCTTGTTGCAGCAGGATTCTCTTTGCTAGTTCCAGTAGCTGGCCTCTGCCTCCTTATCTCATAGCAGAGGCAGGGGGCCTCATCTATGATGCTGATGACCGGGAAGGAGGGTGTTTCCCTGGCCACTGTTCTTAGTGAGGTTGCTATTGATCCTCCTTGCAGGTGTTACAAACTGGCTTTATATCATTGGCAGGATTCTTGTTTAGTCTAGGGGAGTAGTATGCCTACCTAGTCTGTCAACTCTTGTTCGGTTTGGGCTCAGAAAATGCCAGTCCAGGGTGCTTTCTGTTGTTAATTGTGTGTGAGGAAATCATAAGAAGCCCTGCCCCTGTGTCATTGCTTCAGTTCTTGGGTCCAAAACCAGTTGTTTAAAAAGAGACAATATGCTCCAAACAGAGTCACTTTTGTTAGACCCCATGTCAGCAAACCAAGACTTAATACCTAACCTAATTACAGTTTCAATCATCCCCAGGAACATGACCTTTAACTAGCTAACCTGAAATTTCTTGGTCATTACTAGCAGGAAATCCGCTGATAGGCCCCTTCCATTCCTCTTAGGAGTGTGACCTTACCTAAACTAATACAATTTTGCTAATAATTTCCTTTTTCTGTCCCCTGTCTACTGCTCAGTGGAGCTCCTTTCTATTGCTAGATGGAATTCTGCCTGGTTAATGAATTGTTTAGTAAAGCCAATTTTATCTATAAAATTTATTCAGTTGAATTTTTATTTAAAAGAGTTTTCCCTTGGCACTATGGAAACAGTGTTTCTATCTTAACTTTGTCAAGGCACAGTAGCAGAGTAGAAAGCAATCTGGATAAGGAATCAAAAGACCTAGTTTCAGTTCCTAGATTTACCATGTGTTAATTGTATGATTTGGGTGTTCAATAAATTTTTGTTGAACTGAATTAGGGTGTTATGGGTTTTTTTTGCCTCAATTTCCTTATTAATAAAGTGAGTGTAATGGGGTATTAAAGATGCGTAACCTATTGTATTTTGACATGAAAAGGAAGAGTGTCCTCTAGAGTATTGGGCATTTATGTCACTTTGATGCAAGAGAATGAAATATTACGTCCCTGGATGCACGCGTGTCCGTGGAACAGGCTGCCAAGTGAGAGTACTTGGCTTCTTGCAGGAAAGAATTCAAAGCTGAAGTAGAGTGAAAGCAGTTTTATTCAGGGAGATACACACTCCATAGACAGAATGTGGTCCATCTCAGAAGGTGAGAGCAACCCCAGGGTATGGGGTTCTTAGTTTTTATGCGCTGGGTAATTTCATACTCTAACGAGTGGGAGAAATATTCTTGTTAAGGGGTGGGGATTTCTAGGAGTTGGGCCGCTGCTCTCTTTTGGGCCTTTTATAGTCAGCCCTAGAACTATCATCGTGCAAATGGGAGTGATTTTTTAGTATTCTAATGAAGACATTATGAGCTAAAGGTCAATAACTGGACCATGCTTGGACCATGATTGATGCCTTCTTGGTTTTACCTGGTTCCAACCACTTGCTGTCGTATCCTCTTTTTCTCAGCGGCTGTGCCCCCCTCCATATCCTTTTAATAGTTGTGATCTGCCCTCTTCCTTCCTGTCTCAACTTGAGTATAATAAGACTCCTGTAACTCCTAAGTCACAGGACGTGTAAGGGTACAAAAGGATAATGTATTGTTGATTTGAAAATATAGACTGCCAGATATTTCTCCAGCAAAGATGGGTTCATTTGGGATCAGCATAGATTTGCAATTTGCAGTCTACAGCCATGGTGAGCTACTATGCAAGTCCCCAGGCTCCAAGGGAAGGAGAACACCTTTATACAGAGACAAAATAAATTAGGAGGGCTATAGTAAACAAAAAATTCACGGTTTTTCATTGTCTGAGTCCTTGTCCAGGAAAGAAAAGGAGTCTTCTTCCTGTTGGGCTCTGCCATCTTCACAGGGTGTGAGAGCTCCACCTTCTGGTCTCCAAACTCTATTTAATTGAGGTTTCTGTTTATTAATTTTTCACAATATGTACAAAAAAGTATATTGCACATGACAAACTGCTGTGCAAATGTAAGAAATCAATTAACATGCTGGAGCTATAGACAATCAAGTGGTTTGAATTGTGATTTCTGAAGTGTTTTAGTAAGACATTTTGTTTAAAAGAGACAATTAAACTTAGATGGATCATTATACGTTAAAACCCCCTTGTATTATAAATTAGCAAGAAGGGATGGTTGGAGTGTTACAAAAGACTGTGCTTGATTACATTTAGGTTTGTGTTTTATGCCTTTTCCTTTTCTAACAGTTTTAACTCACAGTAATAGTGCCTTTATAGTTAATTTTTCTTTTAACACACCTGTACACATAACCTTCTGCTCCTTTTCTTCTCTGCTTTTTAGGCTGTAAGTGCTCTTCAGCTACTTAGAACTCTTTGTTGGCCACTCGGAGAGATTCCACTCGGCCAAGCAAGCCTTATCATCTCCAGGTTCTTCCTTCTCATATCTTCCAAAATAACCCAAGTAACTTGTTTCCATCAACTGATTCTCTATGTTGCTTGATAGTTAGTCTGATTCAATAAAGGCATAAATATTTATATGGTCTTGTAGCTGAAAGGAATTATATATGGTTCAATTTTGCATATAAATGGGCAGGAGGACTAATATTTATCATAAATCTATTTTGTACTCTAGGGTAGTAAGATTTGCCATACATTTGTGGTGTCTCTTTGGTATGAGGATTAACTTAGGCTGATTATTTTTAAGAAACAAGAGACACAGGAAGTCTTTCTTTTTACTTTCCCCTTAAGTAACTAAAGAATTAAGGTATTCTGTTTCCAGAATAGAACTATCACTGGATATATCTGCAAAGAATATGAGCTAGGTGTGGTGGGGGAAACTCTGGCAGGGCCTATGTCCTGCTGTCTCTGCATCCAGGAAACAATTGCTTTTCTATGTCCATGTGAATTACCTTCCTCTCCTGTGAAGTCCCATACTACTACCCCGACATCCTCTTTTTTCTTTAGCTGAAGATAGTATTTAAGGTGAGAGTTTTAGCAATTTTGACAATTTACTCAGTTTTCCTGGCTTGGTCCCATGTAACATGTTATTAAACTTTTGTTTGATTTTCTTCTGTTAATCTGTCTCATGTCAGTTTAATTCTGAGATCACCCAGAAGAACCTAGAAGGGTAGAGGAAAATTTCTTCCTCCCCAACACAGCACTTTCTGTGTCTTAATAGCATAGAATAATAGAATTTTGGTTCACGTAAGTCTAAATTGGAATCTTTACTCTGCCACTAACTGTATGATTTTAACAAGTTATAAGAACTCTGAAATTTAGTTTTCTTATTGCAAGATGAAGAAAATATACTTATTTCTCTCTATAGGCGAGTAATTGGTTCTAAAAGTGTTGTTTATAAGTATTAGAAATTTTATTGTTTATTGTCATTTATGTAATATCTACAAGGTTTTAATTAATTAAAAAGTGAACTCAAGCATTAAGCTCATAAGAGTCTGTAATATGCATTCATAATTGGATTGTGTACAAAACTGTAGTTTTAGTCATCATACCAATAAATAGTATTTATATTTTACAACTTGTTTAGAAGCTGGGCAAATTATCATAAAATAGTAGCAATCTTCTAAAAGATTTGGGAATCATAGTTGGACAAAATAAGATGGACTTTGCTTTAAAAAGAAAAAAAACTACTATTTTTTTTTTAATATAAGAACATAGGATGTGAACACCCACTAAGAAGAGATTAAATCAAATGTTTCTTTTCTTACAATTAGGTAGGTTAATATTGCTTAACCATTTACTGCAGTGCACATTTTATAGTTGGTGATCAATAGATATTCTTTTTTTTTGAGGAAACTCAGTGTTCTTAATATGAACAAAATTATGATGTTTCATCATTTAACATGGTACCTGATACATGACTCTTTTTGAATTTTTTATGGTTTTCTCAGGGTATATGCCCAGTAGTGGGATTGCTGGGTCATATGGTAGTTCTATTTGAAGTTTTTTAAGGAACCTCCATACTGTTCTCCATAGTGACTGTACCAATTCACATTCTTACCAGCAGTGCAAGAGTATTCCCTTTTCTCTACACCCTCTCCAGCATTTATTGTTTCTAGATTTTTTGATGATGGCCATTCTGACTGGTGTGAGATGATATCTCATTGTAGTTTTGATTTGCATTTCTCTAATGATTAATGATGTTGAGCATTCTTTCATGTGTTTGTTGGCACTCTGTATATCTTCTCTGGAGAAATGTCATTTAGGCCTTCTGCCCATGTTTGGATTGGGTTGTTTGTTTTTTTGTTATTGAGCTGCATGAGCTGCTTATAAATTTTGGAGATTAATCCTTTGTCAGTTGCTTCATTTGCAAATATTTTCTCCCATTCTGAGAGTCATCTTTTGGTCTTGTTTATGGTTTCCTTTGTTGTGCAAAAGAATGTTCATTGCAGCTCTATTTACAATAGCCAGAGATGGAAACAACCTAAGTGCCCATCATCGGATGAATGGACAAAGAAGACATGGCACATATATACAATGGAATATTACTCAGCCATAAAAAGAAACAAAATTGAGCTATTTGTAATGAGATGGATAGACCTAGAGTCTGTCATACAGAATGAAGTAAGTCAGAAAGAGAAAGACAAATACCGTATGCTAACACATATATATGGAATTTAAGAAAAAAATGTCATGAAGAACCTAGGGGTAAGACAGGAATAAAGACACAGACCTACTAGAGAACAGACTTGAGGATATGGGGAGGGGGATGTGTGAGCTGTGACAAAGCGAGAGAGAGGCATGGACATGTATACACTACCAAACGTAAGGTAGATAGCTAGTGGGAAGCAGCCGCATGGCACAGGGATATAGGCTCGGTGCTTTGTGACAGCCTGGAGGGGTGGGATGGGGAGGGTGGGAGCGAGGGAGATGCAAGAGAGAAGAGATATGGGAACATGTATATGTATAACTGATTCACTTTGTTATAAAGCAGAAACTAGCACACCATTGTAAAGCAATTATACCCCAATAAAGATGTTAAAAACAAAACAACAACAAAGAAAAACATGGTACCTGCAATGTCCCCACTAGAGGGAGTGATATTTTCAAAAATCTCCTATTAAAATGCCTATCTTCCTAGGAGATCTAACATCTTAAATAGTTAAAAGTTAACATGTTATAATAAGGAATTTGCTGAAAAAATGAGAGAAAATCACTGGAGGGTATCTTTGGGTTTTATTTGCTTGTTTGTTTGTTTGGGCAGCTCAATGCAGAATTTATTTCAAGGAGAAGGGATTCATAAATTCCTAGACAATGATAGCAGAAAAACCATGAGTGCTATGCTAACAAATTTGAAAATCACCCTGTAGTGAGTGGGAATTGAACCACTATAATCAGAGGAATGACATAATCAGACTTAACTTTTGGGGCACTGAGGAGGATATAGAAAAAAAAAAGGAAAAAAGTAATTGAAGACAGATGATCAATGATGATGAGTTCATTGACATTCAGGCCAGATGTGGAAAAGAACATTAAATGTGGGTCTTTGAAAGGATGAGAGGGTAGATCTGAGAAGCATTTTAGAGTGAGAATTTATATATGTTAATTATGACTTAGTTAAAAGGGTTAGGCTAATTTTGGGATTTCTTCCTTGGGAAAATAAATGAATGTTATTTGATTTACTCAGATATAGAATATGGGAAGTAAACCATGTGTGTAGGCTAGGTGAGGAGCGGATGATGAGTTACCTTCTTTGGCATTTTTAAATTAATGATGAAACTACCCAGAAAATAGATTGAAAATATAAGATGATACCAACACATAAGGCAGTCTGAAGAATAAAGGTAACGACCTGATAAAGAACAGTAAAAGAAAAGCAGGGTATAGGTTACAACAGCCAAACAGGAAGAAAGTTTCAAGAATGAAGAATTGATCAAGAGTGTCATATTCCTGTCAGTGTCAAAGCAGTTTAGATTAGTACAAGAAAATATCATTAAATTTGACAGGTTGTATTTGTGAACCCAATGAAGAGATGACCACTCTTTCTTGGTGAGAACCAAATGTAGGTTACAGTGGTTTGAGAAACAACTGAAGAAAGAAAAAATAGCAAGAAAGTGTAAAGGGCTTTCATAAATTTGAAGATAAAAGAAAAGTGAAATATTGAATGATGCCTCAAAGTTAAGAAATGAATGGAAAAACTTTCTAAAGCAAATTAATTCTGCTGAGAGTAATTAGGTAAGAATTCAAGATCTCTGTGTTTTTTAATAATTTGGAATACCTTGCTCATATGGTCCAAGCCCAAAATTCTAAATCTAATAATGTCATAACATTTTGACATTATCACTATTCCTTAACCAATTTTCTTCTTCTGCATACCCTTTCAAGTGAATAGCATTGACTTTTATGTTGTTTCTCTCTCTCTCTCTCTTATTTTTTCAGTGTTTCTGTGCTAAATCCATACTCACTAAAAATGAATTATACTATGTCAATACAGTAATAATAATAGTGATTCTGTCAGCTATGCAAAACAGAAGAAAATTACAAATTCCGTCACCACTGAATAATCCCACTTTACATACCTACTGCTTCCCAGAAAAAATATCACAGTGTTATTATTCCTCTACAATTTTTTTCATGCTATTCTTACCCTGTATGCCATACCTTTTCTTTTATCTTATTCAAATTTCACCTATTCTTGAAGGTTGATCTCAAGACCTACCTCTCTGTAAAGCTTCCTATAATTACCACTCCATATTTGACCCCTTTTCTGACCTCCTGTAGTACTTAAGCATACCATAAAAAAATGACTAATGATTAGATGCTATTGTCTATTTTCCTATCTTGATTTATATTTGCATGTCTCTTCTTACCAACTAGATTGTAAGCTCATCATTGGCAGTGAGCTAATCTTATGTTTCTTTAGTTCTGGGCTCCAACCCCCACTCCACATCTTCCTTCAGTTATTACAAGTATATAGAAAAGGCTTAAGCACAAATAAACCATTAATCAATACTTTGTTTAACACCATGAAATACATAATCAAGTATAGAACCATAATGTACCTAAATCTGACACATTTCCTTATCAGTGCCTCTAAATTCTGATACATAAATAACTTCAGGGAAGAGAAAGAATTTAAGCATAAACTGAGATTTCCAAGAGGCTATAGTGCTTTTACAAGTTATTTCAAAAATTTTATCAGCAAGAAGCATATTACATCTCTGGCTGTAAATGTGCAACTGAGAGTTCTCAAAGTCTCTTTAAATACGTTTAATATTTTTCCTCATAAAGAGAGAAATACGAGGCTTCTCTGAACTTCTTGGAAAGAACAGATTGCAGTGGTATTCAAACCTTAATGCCTAATTTTATTGGCCATTCAGTTGAACTGATCTATAAACACAATCTAATCTGATCCTAAACAGGAATGGTAAGCATTTACAAAGGTTAATTTGAATGATTTCATATGACCCTGAACATAACAGATTATTTTTGTACATTGTCTTATTTTCCTTTTCCAACCTCACTTTTGAAGCTGTAAGGTTTAAATTATAAATGCACAGAACCAACCAAAACACTTTAAATAGATAGAAAAGTTATCTAGTTTCCAAATGAAAACAAAAAGTAAGGCTACATGAGGCTGAGTCAGCATTTTGTATAAGTATGGTGGGCTCCTTTGTCATACCTTACACCTTTGAATTAGGCAAATTTTATTTTATTTTTACCCTCTTTCAGTGGTTTCAAATCTCATATTTCCTTGGCTTTTTGGTACTACCTACCTTACTACAGATACAATCATATGTGGATATTATGTGATGTCATGATTCATCCGGTTTTCTATATGACATAATTACAAAGTTTCACCACTTTCCTTCCTTCTGTTCTTCTCCCATAAAAATTTACCTATGACCCACACTCTCAGGGTCCTCATCTCTAAAAATTAGCAATATGAAATTACCCAAATAAATTAACTCTGATGCAATGCCATGCCTTAACCCAATAAACATGCAAACACCAGGAGGTCCTTAAGGACTTGGTCTAATAGTTAAATTTGCAGCTCTCAGCAGAGGCTTTGGTTAGTGCAAGAGTAGTGCATTTTTCCATAGAGGGGGTATTTGTCATTCCTCAACCTTAGGGCTGCTATAATTAAGAAGCTGTCACAAAGATTCTGTTGACAACTATAGTCATAATGAACCAGAGTGATAGACCTCCTAAGTTAAGGAACCATTAAATATGAAACAAAAATTAAAGCTTAACAAACACAAAAAGAAAAAGAGGGCTTCCCCAGTGGCACAGTGGTTGAGAGTCCGCCTGCTGATGCAGGGGACATGGGTTCGTGCCCCGGTCCAGGAGGATTTGACGTGCCGCGGAGCAGCTGGGCCCGTGGGCCATGGTTGCTGAGCCTGCACGTCCGGAGCCTGTGCTCCGCAACGGAAGTAAAAGAAAAAGAGAATTTTTAAAACCAATGGTTAATATTCAACAGTTGACTACGCTCTGTTATAACGGTTCCTAAACTTATGTATACATTCATCATTCGGGCAGCTTGTTAAACAATTTCTGGCTTCCAAACTCTGATATTCTGATTCAGTGTGTCTGATGTATAGACCTGAAATCTGTACTTTTTTTCATAATTTCCTAGATCATTTTGATATAGGTCATCTGAGGAATGTACTCAAACTCTGCTATATAATTATAAATGTATATAGATCTATCTTAGTATGTTTACTCTCATTTCTCATTTCTCTCATCCTTGTCAAATGTAACTTCCTCTCACAATTATCTTATTTTTGTAACATCTTCATTGGAGTATAATTGATTTACACTGTTGTGTTACTTGCTGTTGTATAACAAAGTGAATCAGCTATACGAATACATATATCCTTATATACCCTCCCTCTTGTGTCTCCCTCTGACACTCCTTATCCCACCCATCTATGTGGTCACAAAGCACAGAGCTGATTTCCCTGTGCTATGCAGCTGCTTCCCACTAGCTATCTATTTTACATTTACTAATGTATATATGTAACTGACACTCTCTCACTTCATCTCAGCTTAACCTCCACCATCCCGTGTCCTCAAGTACATTCTCTATGTTTGTGTCTTTATTCCTGTCCTGTCCCTAGGTTCTTCAGAACAATTTTTTTTTTAGATTACAAATATATGTGTTATCATACGGTATTTGTTTTCCTCTTTCTGACTTACTTCACTCTGTATGACAGACTCTAAGTGCATCCACCTCACTACAAATAACTCAATTTTGTTTCTTTTTATGGCTGAGTAATATTCCATTGAATATATGTGCCACATCTTCTTTATCCATTCATCTGTCAATGGACACTTAGGTTGCTTCCATGTCCTGGCTATTGTAAATAGAGCTGCAATGAACATTGTGGTACATGTCCTTCTTGAATTATGGTTTTCTCAGGGTATATGCCCAGTAGTGGGATTGCTAGGTCATACGGTAGTTCTATTTTTCGTTTTCTAAGGAACCTCCAGACTGTTCTCCATAGTGGCTGTATTAAGTTACATTCCCACCAACAGTGCAAGAGGGTTCCATTTTCTCCACACCCGCTCCATCATTTATTGTTTGTAGACTTTTTGATAATGGCCATTCTGACCAGTGTGAGGTGATACATGATTGGAGTTTTGATTTGCATTTTGCTAATAATTAGTGATGTTGACCATCCCTTCATGTGTTTGCTGGCAATCTGTATATCTTCTTGGAAGAAATGTCTATTTAGGTCTCCTGCCCATTTTTGGGTAGGGTTGTCTGATTTTTTGATATTGAGCTGCATGATCTGCTTGTATATTTTGGATAATAATCCTTTGTCAGTTATTTTTCTGCAAATATTTTCTCCCATTCTGAGGGTTGTCTTTCATCTTGTTTACAGTTTCCTTTGCTGTGTAAAAGATTTTAAGTTTCATTAGGTTCCATTTGCTTATTTATTTATTTTTTCCATTTCTCTTGAGGTGGGTCAAAAAGATCTTGCTGTGATTTATGTCAAAGAGTGATCTTCCTATGTTTTGCTCTAAGAGTTTTATCATTTCTGGACTTACATTTAGGTATTTGATCCATTTTGTGTTTATTTCTGTTTATGGTGTTAGGGAGTGTTCTAATTTCATTCTTTTACATGTAGCTGTCCAGCTTTCCAAGCACCACTTATTGAAGAGACTGTCTTTTCTTCATTGTATATTCTTGCCTCCTGTATCAAAGATAAAGTAATCATATGTGTGTGGGTTTATGTCAGGCCTATTTATCTAGTTCCATTGATCTACATTTCTGTTTTTGTGCCAGGACCATACTGTCTTGATTACTGTAACTTTGTAGTATAGTCTAAATTCAGGGAGCCTGATTCTTCCATCTCCATTTTTCTTTCTCAAGATTGCTTTGGGTATTCAGGGTCTTTTCTTTTTCCATGCAAATTGTGAAATTTTTTGTTCTAGTTCTGTGAAAAATGATATTGGTAGTTTGATAGGGATTGCACTGAATCTGTAGATTGCTTTGGGCAGTAGGGCCATTTTTACAAGGTTGATTCTTCCAATCCAAGAACAAGGGAGAGCTCTCCATCTGTTTGCATCATCTTTAATTTCTTACATCAATGTCTTATAGTTTTCTGCATATGGGTCTTTTTGTCTCCTTAGGTAGGTTTATACCTAAGGTATTTTATTTTTTTGTTGCAGTGGTGAATGGGAGTGTTTCCTTAATTTCTTTTTCAGATTTTTCACCATTAGTGTAGAGGAATGCAAGAGATTTCTGCACATTAATTTTGTATTCTGATACTTTAGCAAATTCATTGATTAGCTCTAGTAGTTTTCTGGTAGCATCTTTAGGATTCTCTATGTAGAGTACCATGTAATCTGCAAACAGTGACAGTTTTATTTCTTCTTTTCTGATTTGTATTCCCTTTATTTCTTTTTCTTCTCTGATTGCTGTGGCTAAAACTTCCAAAGCTATTTTGAATAATAGTGGTGAGAGTGGGCAACCTTGTCTTGTTCCTGATCTTAGGGGAAATGATTTCAGTTTTTCACCATTGAGAAAGATGTTGGTTGTGGATTTGTCATATATTGCCTTTATTATGTTGAGTTAAGTTTCCTCTATGCCTACTTTATGGAAAGTTTTTTTTTTTACCATAAGTGAGTGTTGAATTTTGTCTAAAGCTCTTTCTGCATCTATTGAGATAATCATATGTTTTTTATCCTTCAGTTGGTTAATGTGGTATATCTCATTGATTGATATGCTTATATTGTAGAATCCTTGCATTTGTAGGATAAACCCCACTTGATCATGGTGTATGATCCTTTTAATGTGCTGTTGGATTCTGTTTGCTAGTATTTTGTTGAGGACTTTTGCATCTATGTTCATCAGTGATATTGGCCTATAGTTTTCTTTTTTTGTGGCATTTTTGTCTGGTTTTGGTAGCAGGGTGATGGTGGCCTCATAGAATGAATTTGGAAGTGTTCTTCACTCTGCTATATTTTGGAAGAGCTTGAGAAGGATAGGTGTTAGCTCTTCTCTAAGTGTTTGATAGAATTCACCTGTGAAGCTGTCTGGCCCTGGGCTTCTGTTTGTTGGAAGATTTTTAATCACAGTTTCAATTTCTGTGCTTGTGATTGGTCTGTTTATGCTTTCTATTTATTCCTGGTTCAGTCTCAGAAGGTTGTGCTTTTCTAAGAACTTGTCCATTTCTTCTAGGTTGTCCATTTTATTAGCATATAGTTGCTTGTAGTAATCTCTCATGATCCTTTGTATTTCTGCAGTGTCATTTGTTATGTCTCCTTTTTCATTTCCAAATCTGTTGATTTGAGTCTTCTCCCTTTTTTTCTTTTGAGTCTGGCTAGTGTTTTATCAATTTTGTTTATCTTCTCAAAGAGCCAATTTTAGTTTTACTGATCTTTGCTATCATTTCCTTCATTTCTTTTTCATTTATTTCTGATCTAATATTTATGATGAGATTATTATTATAATTATATTATATTATATCATATTATAATTTTATTATTATTATTAGATTATGTTAACTTTGTTTTTTTTTTTTCGTTGCTCTTTCTCTAACTGCTTTAGGTGTAATGTTAGGTTGTTTACTTCTGATTTTTTTTGTTTTTTTGAGGTAGGACTTTATTGCTATAAACTTCCCTCTTAGAACTGCTTTTGCTGCATCTCATAGGTTTTGGGTCATTGTGTTTTAATTTTCATTTGTTTCTCGGTATTTTTTGATTTCCCCTTTGATTTCTTCAGTGATCACTTCGTTATTTAGTAGCATATTGTTTAGACTCCATGTGTTTGTGTTTTTTACAGGTTTTTTTTCTTGTCATTGATATCTTGTCTAATAGCATTGTGGTCAGAAAAGATACTTGATATGATTTCAATTTTCGTAAATTTACCAAGGCTTGATTTGTGACCCAAATTATGATCTAACTTGGAGAATGTTCCATGAGCACTTGAGAAGAAATTCTATACTATTGTTCTTGGATGGAATGTCCTATAAGTATCAATTAAGTCCATCTTGTTTAATGTATCATTAAAAGCTTGTTTTTCCTTATTTATTTTAATTTTCATTCATCTTTCCATTGGTGAAAGTGGAGTGTTAAGGTGCTCCTATTTTGGGTGCATAAATATTTATAATTGTTAGATCTTCTTCTTGGATTGATCCCTTGATCATTATGTAGTGTCCTCCTTTGTCTCTTGTTATAGTCTTTATTTTAAATTCTATTTTTCTTATATGAGTGTTGCTACTCCAGCTTTCTTTTGATTTCCATCTGCATGGAGTATATTTTTCCATCCCCTCACTTTCAGTCTGTATGTTTCCCTAAGTCTGAAGTAGGTCTCTTGTAGACAGCATATATACAGGTCTTGTTTTTGTATCCATTCAGCAAGCCTGTGTCTTTTGGTTGGAGCATTTAATCCATTTACATTTAAGGTAATTATCAATAAGTATGTTCCTATTACCATTTTCTTAATTGTTCTTGGTTTGTTTTTGTAGGTCTCTTCCTTCTCTTGTGTTTACTGCCTGGAGAAGTTCCTTTAACATTTGTTGTAAAGCTGATTTGGTGGTGCTGAACTCCCTCAGCTTTTTCTTATCGGAAAACGTTTCAATTTCTCCATCAAATCTGAATGAGATCCTTGCTGGTAGAGTAATCTTGGTTGTAGGTTTTTCCCTTCATCACCTTAAATGTCCTGCCACACCCTTCTGGCTTGCAGAGTTTCTGCTGAAAGATCATCTGCTAACCCTATTGGGATTCCCTTGTATGTTATTTGTTGCTTTTCCCTTCCTGCTTTTAATATTTTATCTTTGTATTTAATTTTTGATAGTTTGATTAATATGTGTCTTGGTGTGTTTCTCCTTGGATTTATCATGTATGGGACTCTCTGTTCTTCCTGGACTTGATTATTTTCTTTCCCAAATTAGGGAAGTTTTCAAGTATAATCTCTTCAAATATTTTCTCAGCCTTTTTCTTTTTCTCTTCTTCTTCTGGAATCCCTATAACTCGAATGTTGTTGCATTTAATTTTGTCCCAGATGTCTGAGACTTCCCTCAATTCTTTGCATTGTTTTTTTCTTTATTCTGCTCTATGGTAGTTATTTCCAATATTTTATCATCCATGTCACTTATCCCTTCTTCTGCCTCAGTTATTCTGTTATTGATTCCTTCTAGAGAATTTTTAATTTCATTTATTGTGTTGTTCATCATTGTTTGTTTGCTCTTTAGTTCCTCTAGTTCTTTGTTAAACGTTTATTGTACTTCCTCCATTCTATTTCCAAGATGTTTGATCATCTTTACTATCATTACTCTGAATTCTTTTTCAGGTAGACTGCCTATTTCTTCTTCATTTGTTTAGTCTGGTGGGTTTTTACCTTGCTCTTTCATCTCCTGCATATTGCTCTGTTTTCTCATTTTGTTTAACTTACTGTGTTTGGTGTCTCCTTTTCACAGCCTGCACATTCATAGTTCCTATTGTTTTTGGTGTCTCCCCTCAGTAGGTGAGGTTGATTCAGTGGCTTGTGTAGGTTTCTTGGTGGAGGGGACGAGTGTCTGTGTTCTGGTGGGTGGGGCTGGATCTTGTTTTTCTGGTGAGCAGGTCCACATCTGGTGGTATATTTTGGGGTGTCTGTGAGGTTAATATGATTTTAGGCATCCTCTGCTAATGGGTGGGTTTGTGTTCCTGTCTTGCTAGTTGTATGCATGGGGTGTCCAGCACTGGAGCTTGCTGGTAGTTGAGTGGAGCCAGGCCTAGTGTTGAGACAGAGATCTCTGTGAGAGCTCTTGCCAATTGATATTACCCAGGGCTGGGGAGTCTCTTGTGGTCCAGTGTCCTAATCTAAGCTCTCCCTTCTCAGAGACTCAGGCCTGATACCTGGCCAGTGCACCAGGACCCTGTCAGCCACAGGGCATGGTATGTGGGGAGTTTCTTGCCTTTTGGGAAGTCTGAGGTCTTTTGCAAACATTAAGTAGATGTTCTGTAGGAGTTTTTCCACATGTAGATATATTTTTGATGTATTTGTGTGGAGGAAGTTTATCTCCGTGTCTTACTCTTCCCTCATCTTGAAGGTCCTCCCCCCTCACAATTATCTTAACTTTTGATTCTATTTAGTCCTAATGAAATACCCCAAAGTGTGTAATTATTTTTTATCAAGGTTATATATATATATATATATATATATATATATATTTATATATATATATACACACACACACACAGTTATAACATTAAAATAGAATTCTAAAAACTTTACCTCCTTTTGGAAAAGGAAATTAAGTGTGTTCATGAATTATTTCTCCAAATAATATGAAGATGGGCTATAGAAAATTAAAGCTAATCAAATACGTGCTATATGATATATAATTTACTTTCATTTACTTCAACATTCCTAATGTATTATACTTCTATGCATTAACTATAAACAACAACTTTGGGTGATCCAGTTGCCTTATTTGGGAATGTGTTCTCCAGGGGAGTTTAGCTAGCATTTTCATAAATGACCACAGTATAGAAGTATGTACTATAAATGCTTCCGTTATCATTATTGCTGGTCAATGCAGAAGGTTTTGTTAATTAACGTACTGTATGTTATAAATGAATTTTCACTGGTAAAATTTAAAGTATCTCAGATACCTGGATTGGCTTAGTATATTTTAAAGTCAGTATCACTATCTTTCTTTGGTTTCTCACAGAAAGTAGATACTAAGAATTTGTGTTCATGGTGATTACTCTTGGAAATCATCCCAGGGAATTAGAGTGTAAGATAAGAATAGACTAGGGAAAAAGGGATAGCCAAAGGCAGGGTGCATTACTGAGCTGATGACTGCTGTGGGACACCAGGCATAAATCAGGCTGGGGCCCTTTGAGGAGCCGGGAAGATTGTACCTTAGAATCATCCACTTGAGAGATGGAAAAGAGTATTTATCCTCTGGATCTCATCCTCTATAGGGTGTTACTACTCTCTTGCCAATTTGAACATGTGAAAGTGCTAAGCAGGCTTCTGTAGGCATTGCTAACCATAGATTTTGTGAACCCCTGGGGCAGAATGTTAGAGATATAAGTTTCAGCCAAAAAGTGATGCTATTGTAGGTTTACACCTACATGAAGCTGGTTTCCTAAGTAGTAGGTGGAATAAAAGTTGAGCTGTGAGGATATGAGCTCGGGAAAAAGCAATGTCTGGATATGCCCATCCATTCATTGTCCATGCAGTGACTTTGTTAAATAGCATAGTGGTTGTTATAAATAGATTTTCATTGGTGAAATTTCTAGAGTTCAAAATATGTGCATTTTATAGAGGTATTTTAAGGTCATTATCATACTTTCAATTACAAGGTGTAAAAATATAGTGACTTTAGTCACCCACACACTTAAAGATGACCTCACACGTTTGATTTCTAAGTGGTTCTGAGTCTAGCCACTTACTTTTGAGGACTCTTGGTTATCGTGATTTGAATAGACAAAAGTGAATTACTTTATGCAACATAATGTTAAAGCACTCAAAAGACAAAGATCTGAGATTAATTTGTCTTATATTTGAGGTCTACTTTTCAATAAATATCTGTGCATGTGGCAGAATTTAGCCTAAGGCTTGCTCTCATTTCAATTGTGAGAGAGAAGTCTTTTGTTCTTATAAACTTCTAATTTTTGTAGGTTATTGCCTCCAAAAATAATTGTACCTGCCTAAGTAATAATTGTACCAGCCCAAACTGTCAGCACACAACAGTATATAAATATCTGATATCTTTAAAGTATGTTTGAAGTCATTTACTATGCATTTAAAATTTTCAAACGAATATAGAAGTAAAATAATGAGCATAGCTTTCAAAAATTGGAAAGATGATGTCCATTGAGAGCTTTGTTCTTCTGACCTTCTTGTATATATACAGTACAAAGTTTTTATAAAATAATTCTCAACTCAGAAAATTAATTATATGTGGTATTGTAGCCATGAGGTAAAATACAAGAGTAAAATTAATTTTAGAAATACAAATATGCCCAAGTAGAAACTTTAATAACTACATTATATTGTGGGATTAAATGTCAAGTATTAGAATTCAAGATGAGGTTTTGAAGATATTTTATTTCTTGGCTGGAATTAAAAAAAACCCAAAACTTGCCTTCCAGTAATTCTTCCTTACCATGAAGCTCCTCCACATAGAGTTCTAAAATGAGGGGAAAATAGCAAAATTATAATCAAAGTACAGCTTTACTATTAGCTGGTCTTGTGTCCAATATTTTCAATAAAGAGAAAGGGCCTTGCATGGGGCATGCTCTTTAATCTTGAGAACTGAATGGGACAATGGCCAAATCTTGGGATAGTGTCACCTTCTGGTAATCTGATGTATCTAATACCCTAACATAGTCTGGCAAACATTCTTCTTCTGTGAAGCTATGTATATGTAATGCTTAACCATGATTCACTGTGAAGTGCTATACATACAATATCTCATTTAATTTCTACCAGCAGTTTTATTAACCCATTATTATTATCCCCTATATAGATGATGAAACTGTGACATAGAGATGTTAAATGACTTGCTCAAAGTTGTACAGTTAATAAGGTCTGAATGATTCCAAAACATGAGCTCTGTCTATATGTAATCCAAGTTTCAGGGATCTATTGTATCACCATTTCCCAAAATTTGTCCTTAAATTATCAGTACTACTAGGTGTTCTTTGAAAAAAAAGAAAAAAGAAAGAAAAAAAGGATTCTATATAAGGTGGGGATTCATTTTACCCTTTCGAAGATTCATAAAATAGTCTTTTATTGTAGTCAGTTATTAAAGGTTCAGTGAATTCCTGTAGTCAAAAGTCATGTGTAATATTTTTTTTTTTTTTTTTTTTTTTTTTGCATTACGCGGGCCTCTCACTGTTGTGGCCTCTCCCGTTGCGAAGCACAGGCTCTGGACGCGCAGGCTCAGCGGCCATGGCTCACGGGCCCAGCCGCTCCGCGGCATGTGGGATCTTCCCGGACCGGGGCACGAACCCGTGTCCCCTGCATCGGCAGGCGGACTCTCAACCACTGCGCCACCAGGGAAGCCCATGTGTAATATTTTTAAAGGCAACATTATTTAGATTTATCTGATCATGAAACACTTTTCCATGTAGCACATATTAATATATTTATGAAAAGAGGAGCCCTACACTCTATTTTCAGTTAGAATCAGATCAGCAGCATTGAACATAAGTAAGGTATTAATGATGAGTTCATCAGATATTTCATTTATTGTCCTGCACTTATTTTTCATGACTCTGTTAAAAATTATGCTAGTTGATGGGTGAGAGATATGAATAGGACAGAGTCCCTGTTTTCAAGGAACTCTCAGACCAGTAGCAAACAATGAGAACTGAAATTTTTCTATGGTGGTTAGCTCTTCAGGTTAGTTTCATGCAAAGTAATTATATGTCAGGAGGTTGATCTTTAAAGAGTTAATTGGCTAGGCTGTTTTAGTCTAAATTTAGATAATTACCAAAAGCATGTGTATTTTCAGTCATGATGCACCTCTTTCTCCTCCCAAATCCCACTCCTAATTCAAGTTGTTAAAACAAACAAACAAAACAAGCAAAAAACAACAATTGCAGCCATGCTTCAAATAAGAATGACTTTGGACCAAAAATGGAAGAGATACACAGATAGACTATAGTTAAAATATAGTGAGTGAAATAAAATACTCAATAGAATAATTTCTGTACTGAAAAGAGTAAGTGATTTGATAAACTGATATATAATACTTTACTGAGAAGTTCACCCTGGATACAGTAGATAACTAAAGAGATTTAAAATATAAAAGAGAAGTTAGGAGATGTGGAGAATAGATTGAGAGTCTTTAACTATATTTCAAATAGGATATAAAGAAATAGAACAAGGTGACTATATTTTGATAAGCTGAGAAGAAATAATTAAAATTATTTTAGCTGAGACTAAATCTTTCTAAGTGCTTAGCCAATTATTTTTTTTAGTTTTCCCTCTTCTGATACAGACTTCAGCAAATACAGCCCACCACCTGTTTTATTATGGCCTGTGATAATTTTTTACCTTTTAAAATGGTTGAAAAAAATAATATTTTGTAACTCATGAAAATCATACGAAATTCAAATTTTAATGTCCACAAAGTTTTATTATAATAGCCATGCTAATGTGTTTACATATGGATTATGACTCCTTGAGTTGAAGCAAAATTGAAAAGTTGTGACGGAGAGCTTTTGGCCTACAAAACCAAAAGTATTTGTGTATCTGTCCCTTTATAGGAATAATTGCTGATTCCTGTTCTATCAATATTATACAAAGTATTTAAGGCAATAGTTTTACTTTATGTACTACTTTTGCTACATTCCATCTATTTTTATTTATATCCTTGTCATTTTTTTTCTGCTTATTTTAATTTTTATTATGAGTTCTTTGATTTATGAGTAATATAGAAATGTGTATTTTATTTCCAAATGTATGGTTAAAAAATACTTTCGTCATTGAATTTTTTGCTTAATTGAATTTTGTCCCAATAATATATTCTGTTGCATACCTTATCTTGCTATGTCATTAAAATATGTTATTTTAATGGTTGCTCTTAAAGTTTTACCATACATTGTTTTTTTTTTTTTTTTTTTTTTTGCAGTATGTGGGCCTCTCACTGTTGTGCCTCTCCTGTTGCAGAGCACAGGCTCCGGACGCGCAAGCTCAGCAGCCATGACTCACGGGCCCAGCCACTGCACGGCATGTGGGATCTTCCCGGACCGGGGCATGAACCCGTGTCCCCTGCATCGGCAGGCAGACTCTCAACCATTGCGCCACCAGGGAAGCCCCTACCATACATTCTTAACAAATTAAACCTTACCTGCCTGCCTCAAATTCATGCAAAATTCCTAGAAAACCTATCAAACGATCACCCTCTTCACCACCAACTTTAAAATAAAACACTAAAATTAATATTCTTTTATAAAGAAAAATATTTTTAGATTTACCAACAGGTTTCCCAATTTCTTTGCTCATTTCTCATTTTTATACTTAAGAACTTCTTTTGTTTTTCTATACTTAAGAAAAAGGAAGCTACAATTCACTTCCACCTGAATTACATTCTTTAGAATATACTTTAGTGGAGGGTTTGCTGGTGGTAAACTCTCTCTGTTCTTGTTTATATGAAAATATATTTAATTATTAGTCTTGAAATATAATTCCCAGGGTACTAGATTGAATTCTAGATTGAAATCTTTTTCTCTTAACATTTGACGATATTTTTGGATTTTTCTTTCCTTTGGCTTACATTGTTGCTGTTGAGAACTCTGCAATCAATCAAGTGACAACAGAAGAGGTAACAAAATTGAATGTTTAGGAGTACCTACAACAAAGTCTATACAAAATCT
This sequence comes from Orcinus orca, assembly GCF_937001465.1. Taxonomy (NCBI): domain Eukaryota; kingdom Metazoa; phylum Chordata; class Mammalia; order Artiodactyla; family Delphinidae; genus Orcinus; species Orcinus orca. The sequence continues at coordinate 78,392,384 of NC_064580.1, forward strand.
TTAAACTATGCATATGAAATGGACCCCTGAGGTTTGTTTTTGCTTGTTTTATTTTGTTTTTGCCCATGGACAAGAAAATGCTAATAAGTTCTCAAGGGAAAAAATAATCCAAATCTTACTTTTCTTAATAATATTATGTGGTATCCATTTGGCCCCATGTTATGACTTTGTCAAATTAACATTTGGTAAGTGGGGCACAAGATGCCAGATGATGAGCCATAGTTCAATAACACATCATAGTAGAAATTGAAATAAGTTTATTACTCACAGGTCCTGGAGGAAGTGCACAATATGCCTTGAGGGGTCACATGAGGAGGTCAAGGCAAAGTACAGAGAGAGCAATAGAATCTGGGGCACAAATCTTTATTAGGGTCTTTGGGTGGAGTGCTTTGTGGTTCCTGGGCTAAAGCTAGATTTGTCAGTTAAAACTAAATGAGTAAGGTTCTGTAATCTCCACATGGATCTTATCTAAGGGGCATGCAAGGGAAAGGCCTTGGGAAGCAGAGGAGACTGTTGATCACCAGGGATGGTGAGGAAGTCATATCATAACAACATTTGCTTGTGACTCCAAGGGCTGCATGTGCTTGCGTGAGGGGTAGTGTCAGTTTAAGGTCCCCGCATGCCTATTGGACCAAAAATTGGCTGCTGAGACAGCAACTCTATGGAGTAGCTCAGCTAAACTCTCAACATCCCATAATTTTTATGAGTTATGTAAGAGTTATTCATCATTACTAGGTACTCTGGCTGAGCAAAAATATAAACAAATAAATTACAAAACTAGCAATGAACATTTCTGGCTTAACCTTCCAGTTAATTTCTAAATTAAGCTGCTAACTACCTAAGACCATCAAGTGCCCACTGCTCTGTAAATTTCCTTCATTATTTCCCTGTCCCTTCCCATTGATACACTCAGAATATCACTGGTTATTAACTCCAAAATGAGCTATATTTCAAACATGTTTCTGTCTTAATAATGCAGAGCATTAAACCTTCTTAGTAGGCAGGAATACTGTAAAAGTAGGTAGCTTTGTTTTTATATTCTGTGCTGCGTATGTTTGTGAAAAATCAAAGTATTTTCCCTCTGGGTACTTTCATTGGGATAGTTAATCTAATTTCTTGCTACTTTATACTTTTTTCCTTTCATTTCACCCCCCCCGACTGTAAAGTTTAGAGGATTTCAAAAATATTTTTGCTGCTGACTATAGACAGATTTATTGAGGAAGTTATGCTAAATTCTCATCTTATCCTTGTTATTCTCCACATCAAAGGGTGAGGCAAAGGAATGCTCTTGCTGAAAATCCTCTTTAGTTTATCCAACTGCTAAATTATTTACCACTTTGGTTTCTGTGTAAAATGTCTTAGAAATTAAAGCCTCAGCAATAAATTGTGATTACTTTATATAGCTCCAAATGATCACTGGTCAGAAATGCAATATGAAGCTGATTTTGTGTAAATCACATTTTAAAGAAAAAACATATAGTGTATTAAGAATTCTGTTCAACATGGCTTACTATGACATACATCCAAGTATTATGGGTCATAGGACCCCTAACAATTTACTAGACACAATCAAATATGATAGAATACAGTTAGTTTCTCTCTTCAACATCAACATTAGAAATAATTCTGTTACAACTTTTAATCCTGTTTGGCATAAGGCATTTACAAATTTAAATATGACATTAACTTCTCATCCAGAGTCAGCTGTCTTTACACAATCTATTTATTTTCTTCTGTCTGTGATTTATTAGTTGTTTTCACTATACTGTCAATGAAATCCTGGTCACAGAGCTAAAATCAGAGTTTTTGAGACTCAGTTTTTGCTTTTCTTTTTTTCTTTTTTTGTTCTTATATAGCATCGTTGACGTGATGTATGAGTGACTATAAGAGCAAGGAAGACATGAAGAACCAGATTTCTAAGTGAAACTCTGCACCAACAAAAGGAAGTTACTTGGTTTTTCTGGGTGTCAATGTCTTTAATTGAATATTGTAGATGTTGAACTACTAGTTTTCCAAGAATTTCTGAATATCGACAATTATCATCATCTGGCATTTAAAAAATAAGTGTAAGGTAGAAATAGTTTATATAAAAATAAATATAAGTAAAGATGAATGACATCTAGCTAAAAATATAGAGAACATAGCAAAATGTATGAGCCTGAGCAACTGGGTGGTTGGTGGTACAGTGTTAATGACATAGAGAACAATGTGGAAGAAATAAATTTGGAGAGAAACAACATATGGTTAATTTAGATATATTAATTTGATATGTATATTAGACTTTCAGATAATGATGAAATTAGGCAATTAGATATATGAGTCTGGAGGTAAGGAGAGAAGTCAAGTTTGGAGACATAGTTTTGGGAGTGACCAGTATACTGAAGGTATTTAAATCCATGGGACTGGTTGAGATCACAGCAGGGACTTGGTACATACAGAAAATGGAAAGGGTCCTAAAACTATATATCCCAAGAATAGCTGATGTTGTTGGTGCCCTGCCCATATCCCCTTAGCACTTATTTTTGTGCAAACCGGCCCAACTTTCAACAGTCAACACCTATGTATCTTTTTTTTTTCAGGTTTATCTCTGGACACGAAAGTCCACTCTTACTACACACAGAAAACTAATAGTTCTGGGTATTTAGTGCCACTCACCAAGGAGTAGCTGCCAACCTATGATAAGAGGTGATAGATAAATATGTTCAGTTCCTTCACCCCTTAAGTGACTCAACTACAAGTTATGTGTTCTACACTGTCTCTCATAGTTCCCCAGTGAAATTAAGCACCTCTATCCCACAATGAAAACATGCTTGATAACTCACTTTATATATTTCTTCTTTCCTTGTTTTATTTCTCCACTACCTTACTGATATTTACTCAGGGTCTGCTCCAAGGGAAAAAATGGTGACACTGAAATATTTGAATGTTGAGTAGATGGGAAAGAATCATCAATGTGGCTGAAAAGAAGTGGTTAGTGAGATAGGAGGAGAATGCTTTATCACCTGTGTTGGACACTGCTGATAGGTTAGGTAAGATGTAGACTGAGAGTGGCTATTATGTTTAGCATTATACAAGTCATTGATGAACTTGGAAAGAGCGGTAGGGGGGAAATTTTATTGAAATTAGTTCAAGGGAATAAAAGAGAATTAGAAGAAAGCAAGTCATCAACCACTTGTACAAGGAGTTTTGTTATAAGGGGTGAGGACATAGGTAGAAAAATGGGTAGTAATTTTAGGAAGATGTGAGATCAAAAAGGATTATTTTATTTTTAGGTCACAGAACTAACATGTTTTCATGCTAATGAGAATAATTTAGTAGAGAGGGAAATTTTGATCATTGAGAAAATAGAGAAATTGTTAGAGTGATATACTTGGGTGGTTTAGTATAGATGGGCTAGAGCACACAGAGTAGTTGCTTTTAGAAAGGAACACAGAAAAGTCACTCATAGTAATGTAATAAAAGGCAGACTATGTTGAAATAGCTACAGGTAGGGAATGTGGTGAGACAAGGAGGAATGTCTGCAAATCATACTTAGAGTACAAGATGTGTGGTCTGGACAATGAAACATTTGGTTCAAGTGATCAATTCTATCTCCCAGCAGGATGGGTTCCATCTGAACTCAGCTTTATAGGTGACAATGGGTTTCTTTCCCATTCTCCAACCAAGCACGAGAGGCCGCATCTTTGCTCAGGTCCTCAAAATGCCAGGCAGCTCACTGTCCAAGATAGCTTTTCCAAACTGTTGTCACCTAAGCTCAGATATCCTAACAACCCAGTAGTCTGATTATCCTCACAAGGATAAAGTTTCTTTCACGTATGCTGCTGCATAACAAACTACCACTAACTAAGTAGCTTAAAAACAACATTTTACTTATTTCCTCACAGTTCTGTATGTTCAAAGTCTGGTTGGGCTCAGATAGGTTCTCTGCTTAGGGTCTTACAAAGCCAAAATCAAGATATCAATTGGACTAGATACTTATCTGTAGGCCCTGGAGAAGAATTCCCTTCCAAGCTCATTTACGATGTTGGGAGAATTTAGTTACTTTTAGCTATAGGACTGAGATCCTTGTTTCCTTTCTGGCTGTCTACTTGGGGTTGCACTTGGCTTTTAGAGGTTGTTCTCAGATATGCTCCTTGTTACCCTCTCCATCTTTAATGATAGCAATAGAATATCTCTCTTGAGTTGAATGCTTCTCAGGCTGCTTCCAATCTCTCTATACCTCCTCCCCACTTTCACAAGTGACCAGAAAGATATCTGCTTTTAAAGGGCTCGTAGGATTAAGTTAGGTGCACCTAGATACTTTTCCTTTCTTAAAATCACATAATTAGCAAACTTAATTACATCTGCAAATCCTTTCTGCCATGTAACATAACATAATCATGCGGCTTAAAATCAGAAAACAAAGGTCTTTCTGCCTATCATGGTCTAGCGTCTAGCTCCTATGACTTATGTCTCTTTTACATGCAAAATACATTTAATCCACCCTAAATTACCCAATTTTTATCTCATTATAGTATCAGCTCAATTTCATAATCTCACCATTTAACTCTAATTCATTTTCTCATCAGCTCAAGTTGAAAATCTCCTCTAGATTCTTTTAGCTATGAAAAGTAGCATAATAGGCTACTTTTTTGGAATAGGTTCCAAAATATACCACTTTGGCATGAGGATTATTTTGACCTGAAGGCAATTGAGAAGAAGCAGATACAAGAAAATCACCCTGCACTCCCCTATTTACCTTAAAGCAGGACATAAATTTACAAAGATGTCTCTCCTCCCCCCTTTACCAGGAAGGACAAAGGTTAATAGCTAGAGATAACTTTAGACCCTTATCAATGGAGAAAACACAGACTTAAATCTAACAAACTTCATTCTTATTTACCTTGCTTTTCCTGGTAATATCACCATAACTGGCCTCCCACAATTTTTTTTTTTTAGTCTTTTGTCTTTAGCTGAAGTTGGTATTTAAGCCAGAATTCAAAGCCACTTCTTTGAGCTATTTATTTATTTTTTTGTATCTCTTATATATGCATGAGGTATATGTATTAATAAACTTCTGTTTTTCTCTTGTTAATCTGTCATTTATTAAAGAAGTCTCATACAATAATTCAGGATAGAGAATTTTTCCTCCCCTATGGCTCAAAGTTCAAAATATCTTCTAATTCAGGCACTCAGGTGGGGATGAATCTCCTGAGTATGAAAATTCCTGGGGCACAGTTCCTCTACATCTGCCTAACTAAACTATTGGTCCCCATTACTCCCAAAATACAATGTAAGCTTCCCTCACTGCTTCCAACATACAATGGTAAAACAAGCATAGGGAAACAGTTATATATTGGGTTGGCCAGAAAGTTCGTTTTGGTTTTTCCATAATATCTTATGGAAAAACCCAAATGAATTTTTTGGCCAAGCCAAATACAACCATGGTTCAAAAAGGAGAAAAATGGGAGGTAAAAATGAGTGATGATTCCAAACTGTTTATAAATCTAGCCAGGCAAATGTTGAATTCTTTTTAGGTTTCAGGGCCTAGGAATAATTTTCCTTAGCTCTTGGTCTTCCCCTCTGGGGCATTTCTTAGACTCTTTGGACTGTTGGTTCTGTTCTCTGGGCTTTGGACTCTGCCTGTCAAATCATCTCCCTTTTTTTTATGAATGGTCACATGTTTTTGCATCTGATTAGTTGTATTACCTCATTTCCTGTCAGTAGAACTTTGAGGATCTGACTGAGAGAGCGAAATAAAAGACTTCTTTTATTTCACACTCTCTATCCCTCTCAGTTTCAGCTTGCAGTGCTTATGCTGATGTAATTTACTCAAATATGTTGTGGGTTTCACAAATAATTGCACTGGCTTTCACTCCATTAGACAAACGGTTGGCTTATATATCTTTCTGAGATAATTCCTTCTCTATTTTTAACTTTTCCTAAAATGCCTGAGGGACAATGCTCTTAAGCTTCCTAGAGGCCCACTGGTTTGATTGAGAGAATGTGTAAGTCACATCCTTAATCTCTTCTAAGAGTCTTTGTGTGATTGGGTAGTTCAATCTTTTAATCTTCCTGAGGTTTTAGTAAAAGGATGCAGAGATACACATTCAGCTTTTCCTCTATACCATACTTTCAGCAGCCATTTCTTGCATTTAGCATCTTTTGTCATCAAAATCTTCAGATGCTCATTCATTTTTATATAACAGTTCTTCCATCTCTGTATATCTCTCTTCTCTCATGTTATTGTAAGCAGCCAGAATAAACCAGGAAGCACCTTGAGCACTTTGCTCAAAAATTTCCTTAGCTATATATATCCAGGTTCATCACTCACAAATTCTGCTTTTCACATAGCTACAGGACACAATTTTGTTAAATATTCTGCCACTACATAACAATTTTCTTCCTTCCTTCAGTTTCCAATAGTATGTTTCTCATTTCCTTTTGAGCTTTCATCGGCAGTATCTAATGTCATATGTGTATTAACAATGTATTTAGGGAAATCTACACTTCTCTGATGTCCCTGTAAATTTTTCTAGCCTTTCTCCATGTCCCAATTACAAAACAGCGCTCACATTTTTAGGTATTTTTTAATGGCAGGAGCCCACTTCCAAATAGCAAAATCTGTATTCGTTTTCTGTTGTTGCATTAAAGAATGGCTACCAATTTAGTGGCTTAAATCAATACTGATGTATTATCTCATAGTTTCCATAAGTCAGAACTAAGAGCAAGGCATGGCTAGATTTTCTAATCAGGGCATCTCCAGGATGAAATCAAGCTGTTTGCCAGGATGTGGTTCTCATTTGCAGCTTGGTGTCTTCTTTCAACCTCACTGTTTGTTGCTAGAATTCATTCTCTTGTTGTTGTAGGACTGTAAGCTTCATTTTCCTGCTATCTGTTGTTCAGGACCCATTCTCTGCTCCTAGAGGCTTCTGGCAGTTCCTTGTCATGTGGAACCCACAGGTAAAAAAGTGGATACTTGCTTTCTTTTAGGCCAGTTGGAGAATGTCTCTCTGACTTCGTCTTCTGTGAGCAGCCAGGGAAATCTCTGTGCTTCTAAAGGGCTCACTTGCTTAGGTAAGGTGTGTATAGGATGATCTCAGCATATAACTTAAAATAATCACAGGAAGGATGCCTCATCACATTCACGGATTTAATCTATTCTAGAAGAGGAGGGGGGCTTCCCTGGTGGTGCAGTGGTTGGGAGTCCGCCTGCCGATGCAGGGGACACAGGTTCATGCCCCGGTCCGGGAAGATCCCACATGCTGCGGAGCGGCTGGGCCCGTGAGCCATGGCCGCTGAGCCTGCGCGTCCGGAGCCTGTGCTCCGCAATGGGAGAGGCCACAACAGTGAGAGGCCCGCGTACAGCACAAAAAAAAAAAAAAAAAAAAAAAAGAGGAGGGGCTTATATAAGGGTAAGGACCCCTAGGGGTCATTTTATAATTCTGCTTACCATGCCCTATAAAACTAGAGAGCAACAGCAGAGCAGGGTAACTACACTGTAATATAAACCCACTGCATGTCTAATACATTACATGGGACTCAGCATGCCTCTCCAGGAGGTGATAAAAGAACTAGGCAGGTCATATGCTTCTACTAATATTCTTCTTGCTAAATATTACTTTTAAATTTCAGCAATAAAACCTCTTTCTTGACAAGTTTCCTGTGATATTGTTGGATGTTTAAAATTTTTAATAACATTTTATTTAAAACAATAGATCCACAATATTATCATTTCAACATGCAATCAATGGAAGCAATAAGTATAAGATATTTTATTTTCTGTTCTTCTTAGTCTAAGAAATTCAGTGTATATTTTACACTTGCTGCAATCTCAATTTGAAACAACCATATTTAAAAAACTATTCATTTTATAGAGATATAATTGACATATAATATTGCAAAAGTTGAAGATGTACAATGCGACAGATTGATATACATATATTGTGAAATGATAACCACAGTAAGATTAGTTAATAACTCCATTATCTCACATCTGGTTGTTTTTTTGTTTGTTTTTTGGTGGTGAGAAGATTTAAGGTTTACTCTCATAGCAACTTTCAAGTATATAGTACAATATTGTTAACTATAGTCACCATACAGTTCATCAGATCCTCAGAACTTGAATGAATAAATGAATATGAATGAACAATGAATATCTTATAAGTGGAAGTTTGTAACCTTTAACCAATATCTCCCCATTTCTCCCAACCACTACCACTCCTGGCAACTATGACTCTAATTTCTGTTTCTGTGAGTCTGACTTCTTTAGATTCTACATTTAAGTAAGATCATAACAGTATTGTCTTTCTCTGCCCAAATTATTTAACTTAGAATAATGCCTGCAAGATCCATCCATGCCATGAAATGTCAGGTTCCCTTCTTTGTAATGCCAGAATAACATTCCATTGTATATTTACCGGATCTTTTTTATCCATTCATCTACTGATGGACATTTATGTTGTTTTCAGGTCTTGCCTATTCTAAATAATGTTGCACTTAACAAGGGGGTGCAAATTTCTCTTCAAGACAGTAATTTCATTTCCTTTGGATATAAACACAGAAGTGGGGTTTGTGGATCATATGATAGCTCTATTTGTAATTTTTTGAGCAACTTCCATACTATTTTCCCTAGTAGCTGTACCAATTTACATTTTCACCAACAATGCATAAGTATTCTCCTTTCTTTCCATCCTCACCAGCATTTGTTATCTCTTGGGGTTTTTTTTGTTTGTTTTGTTTTGTTTTTTTTGGATAATAGACACCTGAACAGGTGTGAGGTGATATCTTCTTGTGGTTTTGACTTGTATTTTTATATTAACTATTGAAGTTGAGCACATTTTCATGAACAGTTGGTCATTTCTATGTCTTCTTTGGAAAAATATCTATTTACATCCTCAACCCAGTTTTTTACTCACATTGTTTGATTCCTTGAATTAAGTTGTATGAGTTCTTTATTTTTTTATTATTAATTTCTTATCAGATATATTTTTGCAAATATTTGATTTTATTCCATAGGTTGCCTCTACATTTTGTTGATTGTTCTTTAGCTGTGCAAAAGATTTTGAGTTTGATGTGGCTCTACATTTTTATTTCTGCTTTTTTTGCTTGTGCTTTTGTTGTTATATCCAAAAACTTGCTCCAAGACCAACTAAGAGTTTTTCCCTATATTTCCTTCTAGGAGTATTAGAGTTTCAGGTTTTACATTAAGTCTTTAATCCATTTCAAGTTAACTTTTGTGAGTAGGGGTCCAATATCATTATTTGCATTTGATTATTCAATTCTCCCAACACTATTTACTGAAGAAACTATCATTTCCCTATTGTGTATCCTTGGATCCATAATCCAATAGTAGTTGGCCCTATAAGTACTTTATTTCTGGGTCTTTGACTCTGTTCCATTGGTGTATGTGTCTATTTTTATGCCAGTATCATACAGTTTTGATTCTATAGTTTTGTAATATAGTTGAAATCAGAAAGTGTGTTTCCTTTAGCTTTATTCTTCTTTCTCAGGATTGCTTTGGCTATTTGAGGTCTTTTGTGATTCCATAACAATTATTTTTTTTTTCTATTTCAGTGAAAAATGCCTTTGGAATTTTGATAGGGATTGCATTGAATCTATACATGGTTTAGGGTGATATGAACATTTTAACAATATTAATTCTTCCAATCTATGAACATGAGATATTACTCCATTTATTTATGTATTTTTCAATTTATTTCACCAAAGTCTTACAGTTTTCTGTGGACAGATCTTTCACAATCTTGGTTAACTTTATTCATAGGTATTTTATTTTCTTTAATGCTATTGTGAATGGGATAGTTTTCTTTATTTTTATTTTTTCTGTATATTTTGTTGTTAGTGTATAGAAGCACAACTGATTTCTGTATGTTAATTTTGTATCCTGTCACTTTACTGAAATTGTTGATTAGTTCAAAATTTTATTGGTGGCATATTTAGGATTTATACATGTAAGATTAAATTATCTGTAAAGACAGACAGTTTTACTCTTTCTTTCCAACTTGGATGACTTTTATTTCTTTGTCTTGCCTAATTGCTGAAGCTAGGACTTCCAATACTATGTTGAATAGGAGTGATGAGAGTGGGCACCCTTGTTTTGTACTTGGTTTTAGGGGAAAATCTGTCCACATTTTACAGCAGAATATGATGTTACCTGTGGGCCTGTCATATATAGTATTTATTATGTTGAAATAAGTTCCTTCTATTCCCAATTTGCTGAGAGTATTTATTATGAAAGAATGTTGAATTTTGACATAAACTTTTTCTGCATCTATTGAGATGATTATATAATTTTTATCTTTCACTCATTAATATGGTGTGTCACAGTTATTGATTTGCATATGTTGAACCATCCTTGCATCACAAAGATAAATACCACTTGATCATGATCTATGATTCTTTCTGATTCTTTTACTGTGCTATTGGTTTTGGTTTGCTAGTATTTTGTTGAAAATTTCTGCTTTTATACTCATCAGGTATATTGGCCTGTATTTCTTGTTTTCGTTTTGTTTGTGTGTGTGCATACTTTACTGGCTTTGGTATTATTTAGTATTAGGGTATTGTTTGCTTTATAAAATTAATTTGGAAATGTTCCCTCCTCTTCAAATTTTGGAAGAATGAGAAGCATTTGTATTAATCCTACTTTAAATATTTGGTAGAATCCACCTCTGAAAACATTTGGTCAAATTCACCTCTGAAAACATTTGGTCCTGGGCTTTTTTATTGTTATTGTTATAGGGATTTTTTAGATTACTGATTCAATCTCCTTACTAAAAATTGGTCTGTTCAGATTTTATGTTTCCTCATGAATCAGTTTTGATAGGTTGTATGTTTCTAGGAATCTATTTCTTCTAGATTATCCAGTGTGTTGGTGTATAATTGCTCACAGTAGTCTCTTATAATCCATTGAATTTTGTTGTATCAGTTCTAGTGTCTCCTCTTTTATTTCTGATTTTATTTGAGTCTTTATTTTTCTTAGTCTAATGTTTCTCAATTTTGTTTCTTTTTTTTAAATTAATTTTTAGTTTCATTTATCTTTTCTACTTTTTTTGTTCTCTATTTTATTTATTTATGTTGCGATCTTTGTTATTTCCTACCTTGTGCTAATTTTACTTAGTTTGTTCTCCTTAGTCTAGTACCTGGGATGTAAAGCTAGGTTGTTAGTTTGAGGTCTTTATTTTTTTCTTAATGTAGTAATTTATCTTGATCTATAACTTTCCTCTTAGATCTGCCTTTGTAGTTTTGTTATGTTTTTGCCTCCATTTTCATTAGTTTTAACATATTTTTAAAAAATTCTCTTAATTTCTTCTTTGACCCATTAGCTGTTCAGGAGTCTGTTGTTTAATTTCCATATATTTGTAAAATTTAAAATTTTCATTATGTTATTTATTACTAGTTTCATACCATTGTGGTTATAAAAGATACTTGGTTTGATTTTAATTTCTTAAATTTGCTAAGGCTTCTTTTATGTGCTCTGATATATTTACCCTCAAGAATGTCCTGTGTGTGTTTGAAATGAATGTGTTGGACAACCTAACTGTTGGATAGAATGTTCTTTGTTTTATGTCTGTTAGGTCCATATGGTCTAAGGTATAGTTCAAGCACAATGTTTCCTTACTAATTTTCCATCTGGATGATCTATCCATTGTTGAAAGTGCAGTATTGAAGTCCTATACTATTATTGCATTGTTGTCTATTTCTCTTCAGATCTGTATTTGCTTAATATATTTAGTTGTTCTAATGTCAGGTGCATATATATTTACCATTGTTATATCTTTTTGATGAATTGACCACTATATAATTATATAATATTCTTCTTTTCCTTTATTACAGCTTTTGAGTTAAAGTTTATTTTTTTTTTGATGTAAGTATAGCTATCCCTGATCTCTTTTGGTTTCCATTGACATGGCAGTTTTTTCTTTCCCTTCACTTTTTTTTTTTTTTTTTTCCAGCACGTGGGCCTCTCACTGTTGTGGCCTCTCCCGTTGTGGAGCACAGGCTCTGGATGTGCAGGCTCAGCAGCCATGGCTCACAGGCCCAGCCGCTCTGCGGCATGTGGGATCTTCCCGGACCGGGGCACGAACCCATGTCCCCTGCATTGGCAGGCGGACTCTCAACCACTGCGCCACCAGGGAAGCCCTCCCTTCACTTTGAACTAATGTGTGTCCTTAAATATAAATTGAGTCTCTTGTAGGCAGCATATAACTGAGTCTTGTGTTATTGTTGTTGTTGTTTTTATCTCTTCAGCCAATCTATCTCTTTTGATTGGAGAATTTAATTCAATTATATTTAAAGTAATTATTGATAGGTAGGGACTTATTTTATTTTATTTTTTCCGGATCTTAGTCATTCTCTTATTCATTTCTTCCACTCTTGTTTTTTTTGTGAATTAATAATTTTATGTCATGGTATGCTTGATACCGACTCTTTACTGTGTGTGTATCTAGTGTAGATTTTTGCTTTGTGAATACCTTGAGGCTTACATAAAACATCTTATAGATATAACAGTCTATTTATGCTTATAACATTTTATCATACAAAAACTCTTCCCTTTTATTTTCCTTTCTACATTTTATATTTTTGATGTCACAGTTTAACTCTTTTTATACCATGTTTTCATTAACAAATTATTGTGGCTATAGTTATTTTCATACTATGTATATTCACATATCTACTTGAGTTAAATGATTAAAAAACTACAATTTTACAGTATAAGTGTAGTCTGCTTTTGACTATATACTTAAGTTTTCCAGTGTATTGTATATTTTCATGTTTTAGGTTACTAATTAGTGTGCTTTCATCTCAGCATAAAGATCTCCTTTCAGCATTTCTTCTAAGGCAGATCTAGTTTTGAAGATCTCTTACAGCTTTGTTCTTTTGGAAAGTCTTTATCTCTAAAGAATAACTTCTCCAGATAAAGTATTCTTGCTAGGCATTTTTTTTTCCTTCAGCACTTTAAATATATTATCCTACTCTCCTGGTGTGCAAGATTTTTGCTGAGAAATTCACTAATTGTCTTAAGGAGGTTCCCTTGAATGAGATAATCTTTTATTCTTTTGCTGCTTTTAAAATTCTCTCTTGTCTTTTATTTTAGACAGTTATAATGTTCCTTATAGAAGATTATTTTATTTTATTGCTTTATTGGGTTTCTATTATCATTTTCAAATTATCCTAAAGTAACTAATACAAACATATGGTCCCACCACTGTGGGTGAGAAACCCAGTTTCACCAGATATTTTTCTACATAGGATATTGGCAATTTTCATTTTACCAGTCTAATTTTGCCCACACTTCGGTAGCTAGTTTGTTTGAATACTTATTCACATGCTTGTGGGCAGTTTTATTTCTTTGTTATTATTTTTTTTTTATTTTCATGCAAATACCAATTTTATTTCTATATACTTGTAAGGAGCAATTGCTTTTTGAATTTTATTTTATATATTTTTTATAAAGCAGGTTCTTATTAGTTATCCATTTTATACATATTAGTGTATATATGTCAATCCCAATCTCCCAATTCATCACACCACCACCACCACACCCTCTACTTTCCCCCCTTTGTGTCCATACATTTTTTCTCTACATCTGTGTCTCAATTTAGGAGCTGCAAACCAGTACATCTGTACCATTTTTCTAGGTTCCACATATATGTGTTAATATACGATATTTGTTTTACTGTTTCTGACTTACTTCACTCTGTATGACAGTCTCTAGATCCATCCACGTCTCTACAAATGACCCAATTTCATTCCTTTTTATGGCTGAGTAATATTCCAGTGTGTGTGTGTGTGTGTGTGTGTGTGTGTGTGTGTGTGTGTGTGTGTGTATGTGTGTGTGTGTATACCACATCTTCTTTATCCATTCTTCTGTTGATGGGCATTTAGGTTGCTTCCACGACCTGGCTATTGTAAATAATGCTGCAGTGAACATTGTGGTGCATGTGTCCCTTTGACTTATGATTTTCTCTGGGTATATGCCCAGTAGACGGATTGCTGGGTCATATGGTAATTCTATTTTTAGCTTTTTAAGGGATCTCCACAGTGTCCTCCATAGTGGCTCTATCAATTTACATTCCCACCAGCAGTTCAAGAGGGTTCTGTCTTCTCCACACCCACTCCAGCATTTGTCATTTGTAGATTTTCTAATGATGCCCATTGTAACTGGTTTGAGGTGATACCTCATTATAGTTTTGATTTGCATTTCTCTAATAATTAGTGATGTTGAGAAGCTTTTCATGTGCTTCTTGACCATCTGTATGTCTTCTTTGGAGAAATGTCTATTTAGGTCTTCTGCCCATTTTTGGATTGGGTCGTTTGTTTTTTTAATATTGAGTTGCATGAACTATTTATATATTTTGGAGATTAATCCTTTGCCCATTGATTTGTTTGCAAATATTTTCTTCATTCTGACTGTTATCTTTTCATCCTGTTTGTAGTTTCCTTTACTGTGCAAAAACTTTTAAGTTTCATTAGGTCCCATTTGTTTATATATATATGTGTATATCCATTACTTTAGGCGGTGGGTCAAAAAGGATCCTGCTGTGATTTATGTCATAGAGGGTTCTGCCTATGTTTTCCTCTAAGAGTTTTATAGTGTCTGTTATTACATTTAGGACTCTAATCCATTTGAGTTAATTTTTCTGTATCATGTTAGGGCATGTTCTAATTACATTTTTTCCATGTAGCTGTCCAGTTTGCCCAGCACCACTTATTGAAGAGACTGTGTTTTCTCCACTGTATATCCTTGCCTCCTTTATCATAGCTTAGTTGACCACAGGTGCATGGGTTTATCTCTGGGTTTTCTATCCTGTTCCATAGATCTATATTTCTGTTTTTGTGCCAATGTCATATTTTCTTGATTACTCTACCTTTGTAGTATAGTCTGAAGTCAGGGAGTCTGATTCCTCCAGCTCTGTTTTTTTCCCTCAAAACTGCATTGGCTATTCAGGGTCTTTTGTGTCTCCATACAAATTTTAAAATTTTTGGTCTAGTTCTCTAAAAAATGCCATTGGTAATTTGATAGGGATTACATGGAATCTGTAGATGGCTTTGGGTAGTATAGTCATTTTTACAATAGTGATTCTTCCAATCCAAAAACATTGTATATCTCTCCATCTGTTTCTATCATGCTTAATTTCTTTCATCAGTGTCTTGTGTTTTCTGCATACAGGTCTTTTGTCTCCCTAGGTAAGTTTATTCCTAGGTATTTTATACTTTTTGTTGCAATCATAAATTGGAGTGTTTCCATAATTTTTCTTTCAGATTTTTCATCATTAGTGTATAGGAATGCAAGAGATTTCTGTTCATTAATTTTGTTACTTGCAACTTTAGCAAATTCATTGACTAGCTCTAGTAGTTTTCCGGTGGCATGTTTAGGATTCTCTATGTATAGTATCATGTCATGTGCAAACAGTGACAGATTTACTTCTTCTTTTCAATTTGTATTCTTTTATTTCTTTTTCTTCTCTGATTGCTGTGGCTAGGACTTCCAAAACTATATTGAATAATAGTGGTGAGAGTGGACATCCTTGTCTTGTTCCTGATCTTAGAGGAAATGCTTTCAGTTTTTCACTATCTAGAATGATGTTTGCTGTGGGTTTGTCGTATATGACCTTCATAATGTTGAGGTAGGTTCACTCTATGCCCCCTTTCTGGAAAGTTTTTATCATAAATGGGTGTTGAATTTTGTCAAAAGCTTTTTCTGCATCTATTGAGATGACCATACAGTTTTTATTCTTCAACTTGTTAATATGGTGTATCACATTGATTGATCTTCGTATATTGAAGAATCCTTGCATCCCTGGGATAAATCCCACTTGATCATGGTGTATGATCCTTTTACTATGTTTTTGGATTCTGTTTGCTAGTGTTTTGTTCAGGATTTTTGCATCTATATTCATCAGTGATATTGGTCTGTAATTTTCTTTTTTTGTATTGTCTTTGTCTGGTCTTGGTATCATTGTGATGGTGGCCTCATAGAATGAGTTTGGGAGTGTTCCTTACTCTGCAATTTTTTTGGAAGAGTTTGAGAATGATGGGTGCTAGCTCTTCTCTAAATGTGATAGAATTCACCTGTGAAGCCACCTGGTCCTGGACTTTTGTTTGTTGGAAGATTTTTAATCACAGTTTCAATTTCATTACTTGTGATTGGTCTGTTAATATTTTCTGTTTCTTCCTGGTTCAGTCTTGGAAGGTTATACCTTTCTAAGAATTAGTCCATTTCTTCCAGGTTGTCCATTTTTTTCACATAGAGTCACCTGTAGTAGTCTCTTAGGATTCTTTGTATTTATGAAGTGTCTGTTTTAGCTTCTCCTTTTTCATTTCTAATTTTATTGATTTGAGTCCTCTTCCTCTTTTTCTTGATGAGTCTAGCTAATGGTTTATCAATTTTGTTTATCTTCTCAGAGAACCAGCTTTTAGTTTTATTGATCTTTGTTATTGTTTTCTTTGTTTCTATTTGATTATTTTCTGCTCTGATCTTTATGATTTCTTTCCTTCTGCTAACTTTGGGATTTGTTTGTTCTTCTTTCTCTTGTTCCTTTAGGTGTAAGGTTAGATTGTTTATTTGAGATTTTTCTTGTTTCTTGAGCTAGGCTTGTATTGCTGTAAAGTTTCCTCTATGAACTGCCTTTGTTGCATCCCGTAGGTTTTGGATCATCGTTTTTTCATTGTCATTTGTCTCTAGGTATTAGTTGATTTCCTCTTTGATTTCTTCAGTGATCTCTTGGTTATTTAGTAACGTATTGTTTAGCCTCCACATGTTTGTGTTTTTTTACGTTTTTTCCCTGTAATTTATTTCTAATCTCATAGCGTTTTAGTCAGAAAAGATGCTTGATATGATTTCAATTTTCTTAAATTTGCTGAGCTTTCATTTGTGACCCAAGATGGGATCTATCCTGGAGAACGTTCTGTGCGCACTTGTGAAGAAAGTGTAATCTTCTGTTTTTGGATGGAATGTCCTATAAATATCAATTAAATCTATCTGATCTATCGTGTCATTTAAAACTTGTGTTTCCTTATTAATTTTCTGTGTGGATGATCTGTCCATTGTTGTAAGTGTGCTGTTAAAGTTCCCCACTATTACTGTGTTACTGTAGATTTACTCTTTTATAGCTGTTAGCAGTTGCCTTATGTATTTCAGTGCTCCTATGTTGGGTGAATATATATTTATAATTGTTATATCTTCTTCTTTGTTTGATCCCTTTATCATTATGAAGTAATCTTGTTTGTAGGGTCTTCCCTTTCATCACTTTAAATATGTCATTCCACTCCCTTCTGGCTTGTAGAGTTTCTGCTGAGAAATCAGTTGTTAACCTTATGGGAGCTCCCTTGAATATTAATTTTCATTTTTCCCTTGCTGCTTTCAATAATTTTTCTTTGTCT
This sequence comes from Orcinus orca, assembly GCF_937001465.1. Taxonomy (NCBI): domain Eukaryota; kingdom Metazoa; phylum Chordata; class Mammalia; order Artiodactyla; family Delphinidae; genus Orcinus; species Orcinus orca. Next base: position 78,409,766 of record NC_064580.1, read on the forward strand.
TTTATTTTTGCCAATTTGATTGCTATGTCTCTTGACATGTTTCTCCTTGGGTTTATCCTGTATGGGACTCTCTGAGCTTCTTGGACTTAGGATCCTTTCCCATGTTATGGAAGTTTTTGAGTATAATCTCTTCAAATATTTTCTCGGGTCCTTTCTGTCTCTCTTCTCCTTCTGGGAACCCTATAATGTGAATGTTATTGCATTTAATGTTTTCCAGAGGTCTCTTACGCTTTCTTCAGTTCTTTGCATTCTTTTATCTCTATTCTGTTCCATGGCAGTGAATTCCACCATTTTGTCTTCCAGGTCACTTATCCATTCTTCTGCCTCAGTTATTCTGCTATTGATTCCTTCTAGTTGATTTTTCATTTCAGTCATTTTATTGTTCATCTCTCTTTGTTTGTTCTTTAATTCTTCTAGGTGTTTGTTCTTTAATTCTTCTAGGTCTTTCTTAAACATTTCTTGCATCTTCTCGATCTTTGCCTCTATTATTTTCCGAGGTCCTGGATCATTTTCACCACCATTATTCTGAATTATTTTTCTGGATGGTTGCCTATCTCCACTTCTTTTAGTTGTTTTTCTGGGTTTTTATCTTGTTCCTTCATCTGGTACATAGTCTTCTGTCTTTTCATCTTGTCTATCTTTTTGTGAATGTGGTTTTTGTTCCACAGGCTGCAGGACTATAGTTCTTCTTCCTTCTGCTGTCTGCCATCTGGTGTATGAAGCTATCTAAGAGGCTTGTGGAAATTTCCTGATGGGAGGGACTGGTGGTAGGTAGAGCTGGCTGTTTTCTGGTGAACAGAGCTCAGTAAAACTTTAATCTGCTTCTCTGCTGCTGGGTGAGGCTGGGTTCTCTCCCTGTTAGTTGTTTTGCCTGAGTCAACCCAACACTAGAACCTACCTGTGCTCTTTGTTGGGGCTAATGGTAAACAATGGGAGGACCTATGCCAAGGAGGACTTCCCAGAACTTCTGCTGCCAGTGTACTTGTCCTCGAGGTGAGACACAGCCACTGCCTGCTTCAGCAGTAGACCCTCCAACACTAACATGTAGGTCTGGTTCTGTCTCCTATGTGGTCACTGCTCCTTTCTCTGGGTCCCAATGTGCACACTACTTTGTGTGTGCCCTCCAAGAATGGAGCCTCTTGTTCCCCCAGTCCTGTCAAAGTCCTGCAATCAAATATCACTAGCCTTCAATGTCTGATTCTCCAGGAATTCCTCCTTCCATTGCCGGACGCCCAAGTTGGGAAGCCTGATGTGGGGCTCAGAACCTTCACTCCAGTGGGTGTACTTCTGTGGTATAAGTGTTCTCCAGTTTGAGAGTCACCTACCCAGCAGTTATGGGATTTGATTTTATTTTGATTGCGCCCCTCCTACCATCTCATTGTGGCTTCCCCTTTGTCTTTGAATGTGCTGTATCTTTTTGGTGAGTTCCAGTGTCTTCCTGTCGATGATTGTTCAGCAGTTAGTTGTGATTCCAGTGCTCTCGCAAGAGAGAATGAGAGCACTAGAATATTATTTTAGATTACAATTTTGTGGTGATCTATTAGCTAAATAAACTTGGTTGACCAAACATCTCCCCAGATTTGGTAAGTTCTCAGCCATTTAAAAAAATAAGTTTTCTGCTTCTTTTCCCCTCTCTTCTCTTCTGGAGCCACAATAATTGAAGATTGTTTTTTATTAAGTCATAGTTAGCATAGGCTTTCTTCACTTTTTACATTCTTTTTGTTTGTTTGTTTTTATCTGACTGGATAACTTCAGTGTCCTATTTTCTACTTCACAGATTTTTCTGCTTGATCTATTCTACTGTTGATGTTCTTTGCTGCATATTTTATTTCATGGATTTCGTTCTTCACCTCCAGAATTTCTGATATTTTATGACTTCTTTCTCTTAAACTTCTCACTTTGTTTATCCATTGTTTCCCTCATTTCATTGAATTTTTCTTTTGTGTTTTCTTGTAACTCACTAAACTTCCATAAAACAAATATTTTGAATTCTGTATCAGGTAAATCACAGATCTCAATTAGGGGCTTCATGGGCTGGAAAATTATTGTGTTAATTTGATGTGTCATGTTTCCTTGGTTTCATGTTTCTTGAAGTATTGAGTTGCTGTGTACACATTTGAGGTAAGAGTCAACTCCTATAGTTCTTACTAACTCTCTTAAGGAGAGGAATAACTTCTGTCATCCCTGCTATGTGTTCTGAGACTGCTTCAGACCTTTTCTTTGGGCTTGCTTACTCCACACTTCTTGCTGTCTGTTGTAGCAGAATTCTTAAACTTCTGTGCCTTCTCTTTGTCCTGCAAATCCAGGCTATGTGCTGACGGCTTCCCTTTTCCTTTCTCTAGGGTGTGATGAATGCTTCAGTGTGTAGTTTATCCCAGAGCTGCAGGCTAACTTTCTGCACATGCTCATTAGTCATCTGACAAAGTTCTCCTGGCCAAACTTGGGAGCTCACACAGTAAACTGTCCATGGAGTGGCATTGTGTGTGGTTTGAAGTACACAGAGCACTGGAGATGACTGTGAGTCAGTTATGAGAATCTATAGGTGAGGCATTCCCAGCAGCTCATGAATAGGCCACTCAATGGAGACTGTAACACATATAATAGGATTCACATCCCTTTGATATGTTCTATTCTGAGCCCTGGTTACTGTTCTTTTAGCAGATCACTGGCCTTGAGCCATGAATCTCGTAACTCAGTATTCTGGACGGTGTGAGAGAAATGGGCCTCATTGGCAGCATCCTGCACAGCTGGGGAAGCTGGGCACTTACTTACATGCTCTTACTTTCTCCCATGGGAAAAATCATGGGCTTAGAAAGCTCTCTTGACATTGAGCTGTGTCACCTTGAGGGAGAGGTAATGCATATAAATTCAAACTATTTCTGTTACCCTCTTTAATGTATCCAATCTCAATTTTTTTTCTCCAGTAGTGAGCTGGACTTCCACTGGAATTCTGGACATCTACACTGGCTCTTTCTTTCAACCCAGGGTGACTGTCAAAATAAGTGTTTTGTGGGGGTAAAAGGGTAGAAAACTCCTATTCTGCCATTTTGATGGCATCACTCTCTGATATTGGATCAATTCTGAGTCCTTGAGTGGCAACTGTGAAAACTTCCAGATTAGTTTGGTAGATATGGTGTCAGAGGCTGGAAGTTCTTCTTCTTTTTTTTTTAATTGAGGTATAATTGACATATAACATTATATTAGTTTCAGGTATACAACATAATAAGTTGATATTTGTATATATTGCATACCGATCACAATAAGTCTAGTTAACATCTGTCACCACATATAGTTAGTTTTCTTTCCTTGTGATGAGAACTTTTAAGATTTACTCTCTTAGCAACTTTCAAACATGCAATACAATATTATAAACTATAGTCACCATACTGAACATTACATCTGCATATTTGTTTTATAACTGAAGTATGTACCTTTTGGCCCCTTTCACTTATTTTACCTGTCCCCCACCCCATGAAAGATTTTTTCTGATTGATTTTAATTTCTGTTGAAGTAAGAGGCAAGAGAGTTAACTGAGAGTGAGAATGAGTTGAGGTTTTAAAAATCTGAGGAGAGAAGAAAGTATAAAATAGTCCCCAGCAAGTAGAAAAGAGTATGGTTCTGGAAAATGTAATATTATTTCTGGGCTGTACTAAGAGCACACTTGAGGTTGTCAGTGGTTGTGTATTTAAGATGAGTTCAGTCAGCTCAGTATGTCTCACTTCACACTTGCTCAGCCAGGGGATGATGAGGACATCCATGACATTGATTCCTTGAATAGATACAAATATGACAATACTTTTTAATAGCTTCCCATGACTTTTAGAATGAGGGGAAAAAAACCCTTCATGTTCTAACTCCTGCCCACTGCTCTATCCTCATTTTGTTACCGCCCTCATTTTTGTTCTTATAAGCTAGTCATGTGGAGGTTATTTCTTGTCTTAAAATTTAGTATACTGCATCCTCCTCAGAACATTTGCATATGTTTCTACTCCCTGGAATATTCCTACCTCTTCTCTTTGCCTAATAAATACATAATTATCTTTTAGAACAAAGCTAAAATAGAACTTCCTTTCTAAAGCATTTTCTGACCATTTGCAGGCTAGATAAAATCTTCTTGTTATTTGTTTTTATGGTATACTATTTTCAGGCAAGCTCAAAGTAGTCAGGGATCCTGACTGCCATATTCCCATGCTAAATACTTCATAAATCCTTTTTGAATAAACTCTTTTCCTCAGTTCTATTTCATGTATAATCTGTTATCAGTGAGACTGATTATTTTGTGTCATTTTTAAAAATTACAAATGTATTCAATTCTAACCACAAAGTTTGTCAAAAAAAGAAAAAAAGAAAAGAGAGTTTGCATTTGTAACAAAATTCTACAATCTGGAGTGAGTGGGTGTGAGAAAAGGAAAATATATACTGAATTTGGGACACTAAAATATAAAATTAGTTTAAATAACAAAGTTATTTTTAATCAAACTAAGAACATAAGAAAAGCATACTTTGGGTTTTGCAAAGTATTGTGAATTATACGGTCACATCTGTATATTCAGAAAATATATCTATTGATGTTAAAATTAGAAAAAAATACAAATATTGATCATCATAGCATATATTTATACATTTTTATTTTGCAGAGAATAGAAGTTGAATTTAATTATCTCATAACTTGGATAATTATGATGACCTTATATGACTTTGTGTGAAATAAAGTTTAGAAAAATATATACCTTAGTGTCATATTGAGTTAACTAGAATTTTGAAGTTCTGTCTCCTGGTTTCAGACAAAATCAGTTCACAATCATAGTGACACATTAGTTCAATATTTTATTTAGGGAAATATATGTTATTAATAAATAATTTTTAGTACCTAAAATATATATTCATACTTTCTGGATCTATACCTTCTTTTATGTCATAATAACTGATATACTAAGAACAAAAGGTGGCTGTCTTAAACTTCATTCTGTCTTAGAGATTAAAGTACATAAAACACAATGTTCATTCATATTGTTAACTGTAAAATAATTTCAAGGGGGTACATAAACAATTATTTATCCTCTCATTATCATTGAAGTTTTGGGAACTTGGAAAGAAAATATTTGTTGATAGAAATTAATTTTAAAAGATAGGGGATGACAAAGTTTAAAGGAATAACAGAATCAGTAGTGTTAATGAGTGGATTCTCTATTATTCATTTGTTCATCTGTCATTTCTACTAAAAGCTGTGAATTGCTTAAGGATTTTTCTGTATATGACAATTTTGGGTATATAGTAGATTCCAAATATTCCTTGTACTGACCTTTCCCAAGTTTCTGTAAAATCAGAAGCATAGATTCTTTTGTTTCCCCACCACTTTTGCTCCTTCTAGACTGAATTTTTGTGTCCCTTTCCTTGGCTACCAGGAAATTTTCTATACAAAGTCTTTGGGGATGATTAGTGTGCTTTTTAACATTCCAATTGTATAAACAAGCTATGTTTTTTTAAAATAAAATTTAAATGTGTTTTATATTAATGGTCTCAATAATATATGCTGGTATTTGCCTTAGTTTTCACTATGTTGAATAGTTCTGAATAAATGCTGGCATTTGCCTTAGTTTTGACTATTTTGGAAGTACTTTTACATCATAGTAATATCTGAGCTTCACAATAGCCCTTTGGAAGAAAGGAGAGCATATTTTATCTTTATCCCACAATTATAGATATGAAAACTAAGGCTCATAAAAATTATGCAATATTCCAAACTCTGCATCTTTCCCATCCCCTCTGCATGCCCCAGTAAGTAGTAGAGGTAAAACTTGATCCCATGTTATATTCTCTTAGTTCAGTGCTCTTTCTCTGCACTGATTCATAGTAAGTGATGGAGTTTTTCTCAACATAATTTTTAGATGAAAGGAAATAATTGAAGATTACCTTATATTGTGACTTCAAAACAATAATCAATCCAAATATTTTATTATGCTGTCTTTAAGGTCATACAAATGTCTCTTCATTCAACTTTTATTTACTAAAAACTACTAAATTATATTGCAGACATTGTTTTAGGTACTGATAATGCAGTAATAAATGGGATCATCATGATCATTATTTTTAATGGAATTTAAATTGTTGTGGAAATTATAAGAAATTGTGTAGGCACTTAAAATGAGTTAAAAGTGCAAAGAGGTAGGAAGTATAGCATGCTGTGCTATAGGAGCACAGAGGAGGAGCATCTAAATTAGATACAGTGGATCAAAAATGGATCCTGGGATAAAGTGCTTCAAAACTGAGAACAAAGTTTAAATAGGAGAGGGAAAGCATTTTTGAAGATACTACAAGTTGTCCGTATACTTTAGAATCATATGACTTTAGAATCATACAAGTTGTCCGTATACTTTAGAATCATATGCATGGTCCTCAGATTGCACTTACAAATGTCCTGTAGTGCCTGTCATTGCAAGCAACAACACCATATTGATGATGCTAGTTTGGATGCACAGAGAAGTCTGGCAGTCAATTAATTTATATTAATATTGCAATGAGCTGTTCACTAGAGTCAATTTCTTGATTTTATAAGCTCAGTTAAAAAAAGACTTCTTCCACTTAGATTCCTAGGAAGTATTATCCTGGAAAATGTTTTCACTTATTAAGTTTCCAACTTCATTACTGATCTAAAGAATAGTATGGAAGTAACTTTTAGACATCACATTATTTTAAAAAAGAGAGAGAACCCTAGAATAATAAAATATAACAAAATTAAGAAAACAAATACATATTGTACTACTTTATGCCAATCATTTTACATATGTTACTTAATAATATACAATCCTAACTGTTCTAGGGGTTATATAATAATAGCCTCATTTTAGAGAGAAGAAACTGAGGATAAAGTCAATTAAGTTTAGTCTAAGGTGATTTCCAATAAGACATAAAGTCAGGATTAAAACCTGGATTTGTTAGAATTTCATTTTTTTTCACCACACCATGGAGAGCTGGAAAGATCTTTCAGAAATCAGAGTCAATAACTATATTTTATTAATATGAAAAATGAGGCACAAATTAATTAACTTGTCTAAAGGCATAAGTCATGGGAGAATCATAAAGATGAAAAAGTGAATTTATCAAATTCAGCTCCAAGTCTTTTTACTAAAAGTATAGTGGTTTATTTTTACAGTGGTTCAGCTTTCAGATCTGAAGTAAGACTCAGTAAAAAGAAATTTTACCATAAGTCTCTGAACACACGCATTTTGAGCTTAAGATTTTCCTATATTAAATGATATTTGCCTTTCATATTTCTATAAAAAGCATGCTGTGTGTTGACTAAGCATTTACATTTCAAGTTGCAGTAAAGGCTGATATTCGTTTTTTGCCTGAGGTAAGTGCAGTGAAAAATATACAGTAAATAGGCTATGGCCATCAGGACCATTAAGAATAGAAATATTTGTACTTCTTAATGGAAGTAAGAATTGTAGTGCTGAAAGCAAAAACTAAGGCATTATCTCTTCTTGAAGGGGACAAAAATAAATTAAAAAAATAACTTCAAGTTAGAAACTTTGTGTAGTGGGTTTCAGTGATGAAACCAAGTAGGAACTTGTGGGGCTCCTGGGCACAGAAGCCTTTCTGTGCACCCTATTTCTTCTTTGTAGGGAATAAGCTCCAGCTACCATGACCTTCCCTGAGTTCCAAAGGGCAGGTTCGAACAGTTGCTAATTGGGGAAAGGAGGGGATGCAGAGACAATGGAGAAGCAGTCAAGAAACAATAATGCAGCCTTGGGACAGGGTCCTGGTTCTGCCTCAAAATATACATATCTTTGAGATCTTCTGCAGAACTAAAACCCCTGACAAATGGAAGATATTAACTACTAGATGAAGCATTCTTCATTCCAGAGAGAAGGTCACAGTTTGATGACCTCTAGAATCACAGAAGCTCATCAGAACACCACCTGAGGCCAGATTAAAAGAATGCAGACCCTGCATACAACCTGATCCTTATTAGCAACCCCACCCTTGAACCATTGCTATAAAACTCCTCACCAAATCCCCCTGGGTTGGAACACACAGTTTTAAAGGCACAAGCCCCCTTGTCCCCATTTTTCTGTCAAAGCAATAAAGCTATTCTTTTCTACTTCACCCAAAACTCTGTCTCTGAGATTTGATTTAGCACCAGTACACAGGGACCAAGTTTTTTGCATCAGTGATGCACCAGAAATAGTATGAGGAAATATACACTTCCAGGGCCCTAGTGCCCCCTGTCTCACTAATCTTGCCTACTAATAAACATTTGCCTGCAAGTTTTGCAATCATTTGGCTCATGTGATAAATAAGTGGGATGCCATTGTCACACTCCCACATTCTTTTTTGCGCTACCTTATGTCTTTTCTAAACTAGAGCTGGAAAGAACCTCCACTGCAGTCTCTTTTCCCCTCCTGGACTCCTAGTTCACCTTTCTTGAGACCTTACCTTATTCTGATAGTTATAAACTAGGATTTAATTTTATTTTTTAATTTTATTTCCAAAAAATAATGTGATGTCACTCACGTGATTATCTTGGTTTTGTACCCTTTGTTTCCAAATGTTACAATAAAATCTTTGTTACATGTATTAAATGTTAAAATGTAAATTATTTGTTACACAAACTATATATATATATATATATATATATATATGCAAATTGTGAAAGTTCTTATTGTGTAATCCAATTCCAAGTAATGACTACCATTACTAGTTTGGTGTATATTGTTGCAGGCCATCTCATATTTATAGACACATAAACATAAAATGTAAACTGAATCAATGAAAAAGAGTGTATAGGAAAGAAGTCACCAAGTGGCATAGGTGGAATTATGCTGATGCAAAGGGAAAGGATGCTAATGTATTTGTTGAAAAACATTATTTCTTCTCCCACCAACATTATACTTTATTATGATACACCCTCTTTATAAACAAGATATTTTTGCCCTTCTATTTCCATTCAGCTCTTCCATTTTCAATGTCTCACTAGTAATCTGTATTTTAAATTTAATAATTCTGTTCTATAATCATAATCAAATGTTTCTTACTTTGTTTATAAATTATTTTAGTAGTTGAAAATCAATACAGAATGTTTATAGTACTGTGACCATATAAATATTTTATGCTACAGAGCTATTGTTAATTAAAAGTTATTATTTTTAAAGATATTCTGCAATTGCTGTTTTGATTTAATTTTTATTCAAAGCCCTTTTCAGGTGAGGAAAGGATTAATATTTTATTTCCACATTTTTTGTTTTTACTTATTTCTTTCACTTTTGCTGTTTATTTGTAGTTAAAGTGTTCTTTGGTACGTGATTTTTTTTCTAATTCTTTCTACTTTGGAATTTTTGAGATATTAATGACATAACATCTAGTCTATTATATATCCTCAATAAAGGGATGAAGAGTGGTTGTTGTATTATATGATTATGGGATATAGAGTTCTAAATAAATCTATTACAACAAACATATTAATATGTAACCAAAACCTCTATAGATATAATTATTATTAGTATTCTGGATCAGGCAAGAACTGAGAGTGAGTGATAGAGGTTCATACACTTATTAATGGTTTTTAAATCTTTTTCTTGAATTTCTACCAAATTAGTTAATACATTTAAAATACTTAGCAAGCAGCCTAACTTAGAATTAATATTCAATAAATGCTACTGACTTTTATTATAATTATATATTCGATGCTTCATAAATTTTACCTATAAATTCCTGATTTTATATCACTAGGAATGGTACACATTGTCATTAAAAAGCAACCTACACTCTTTTCATTTTAAAATAGTTTTGTCAGGGCTTCCCTGGTGGTTCAGTTGTTGAGAGTCTGCCTGCTGATGCAGGGGACACAGGTTCGTGTCCCGGTCTGGGAAGATCCCACATGCTGCAGAGCGGCTGGGCCCATGAGCCATGGCCACTGAGCCTGCACATCCGGAGCCTGTGCTCTGCAACGGGAGAGGCCACAACAGTGAGAGGCCCGTGTACCACAGAAAAAAAAAAAAAAGAAAATAGATTTTTTTGTCAATACACCTTTGTTTGATATTAGTCTTCTTTCAACATTGTTTCATTGTTTTTCATTTAAATCTTAAACTTTTAGAAGCACATAGTTTTATGCATGCTTTTTCTAAATATCAAAAACCCTAAATTTTGTTTTTAATGTGATACTGCATATTTTTCTTTTAATAATTGTGTTATTTACTTTATAGTGATTGTTATAGTGCTCATTGCCTTACTTTTCTCAACTTATCATATAGGTATTTGAGTTTCCCTTGTTTCTATATTCTGGTATAATTCTGTCCCTTCTCCCCATAATTTTAAAAGTATATAGTCTGTTTTCATTTCTATCAGTAATAGGGTTTATCACTTAAATAAACAGGCTTACACTTACATTTTATTTTACCAACTTCAGGAACAAAATGGTAATTATAGGTTCCTGCTATGAGATATTTAGAAATTAATTTACACTAATTTTCTCCTATCTCTACTCACATATCCAATATTTTACCTGTAGTCTCAAGCCATTTTTGTTATTTTGTTATTATTTTTTATATTATAGCTCTTCATTCATGACTGGTAAAACTTTCTGTTTTTAAATGGTAATTAACATAGTTACTTAGGCTTATTTTTAATTTTAAGGTATTGATTTCTTTCTGCAAATTCTTTTATATAATGGGTTATTTGTTGTTAAAATCCTCATTTTGATTTTTCACTGTTTGGCAATTTCACATAATTAAGTAGGTTTCTTGCTCTTTCTAGATTGGTGTCAATTCTGACATACATATACAACTTTAATAAAACATTAGTAACTTGTTACCCTGGGATTTTTAAATGTATGTACATGTTTGCATTTTTTTTCTGGGGAAATTCATTAGCTTGTGTAAATTTTTCAAATTAATATATTTTAATAGTGTTTTCTAATTTATGGTCCCAGGAAAACTAGGAGGCCCAGAGTTAAGAAAATATATTCAAGTCCATTAAAACATATGTATGTTAAAAGTTCAAGTATTGCCATAAAGAATCTTTAATATTTTGGTGTTGAAGGGAAGTTCTAATATTGGGAAGATTATAGTCTGTTTTTTTATTTCAGCTTTATTGACGTATAATTGGCAAATAATGTTGCAATATGTTTAAAATATATAATGTGATAAATTGATATATTGTACATTATGAAAAGATTTTCCCCATCCTTGGAGAGTTAATTAACACATCTCATGCTTACCTCATATGTATACTTCTTCCTTTCTTTTTTTTTTATTTTTTTTATTTTTTTAACATCTTTATTGGGGTATAATTGCTTTACAATGGTGTGTTAGTTTCTGATTTATAACAAAGTGAATCAGTCATACATAAACATATGTTCCCATATGTCTTCCCTCTTGTGTCTCCCTCCCTCCCACCCTCCCTATCCCACCCCTCCAGGCTGTCACAAAGCACCGAGCCAATATCCCTGTGCCATGCGGCTGCTTCTCACTAGCTATCTACCTTACTACGTTTGTTAGTGTGTATATGTGCATGACTCTCTCTCGCCCTGTCACAGCTCACCCTTCCCCCTCCCCATAACCTCAAGTTCGTTCTCTAGGAGGTCTGCGTCTTTATTCCTGCCTTACCCCTAGGTTCTTCATGACATTTTTTTTCTTAAATTCCATATATATGTGTTAGCATACGGTATTTGTCTTTTTCTTTCTGACTTACTTCACTCTGTATGACAGACTCTAGGCCTATACACCTCATTACAAATAGCTCAATTTCGTTTCTTTTTATGGCTGAGTAATATTCCATTGTATATATGTGCCACATCTTCTTTATCCATTCATCCAATGATGGGCACTTAGGTTGTTTCCATCTCCGGGCTATTGTAAATAGAGCTGCAAGGAACATTTTGGTACATGACTCTTTTTGAATTTTGGCTTTCTCAGGGTATATGCCCAGTAGTGGGATTGCTGGGTCATATGGTAGTTCTATTTGTAGTTTTTTAAGGAACTTCCATACTGTTCTCCATAGTGGCTGAACCAATTCACATTCCCACCAGCAGTGCAAGAGTGTTCCCTTTTCTCCACACCCTCTCCAGCATTTATTGTTTCTAGATTTTTTGATGATGGCCATTCTGAACTGGTGTGAGATGATATCTCATTGTAGTTTTGATTTGCATTTCTCTAATGATTAATGATGTTGAGCATTCTTTCATGTGTTTGTTGGCAGTCTGTATATCTTCTTTGGAGAAATGTCTATTTAGGTCTTCTGCCCATTTTTGGATTGGGTTGTTTGTTTTTTTGTTATTGAGCTGCATGAGCTGCTTGTAAATTTTGGAGATTAATCCTTTCTCAGCTGTTTCATTTGCAAATATTTTCTCCCATTCTGAGGGTTGTATTTTGGTCTTGTTTATGGTTTCCTTTGCTGTGCAAAAGCTTTGAAGTTTCATTAGGTCCCATTTGTTTATTTTTGTTTTTATTTCCATTACTCTAGGAGGTGGGTCAGAAAGGATCTTGCTGTGATTTATGTCATAGAGTGTTCTGCCTATGTTTTCCTCTAAGAGTTTGAGAGTTTCTGGCCTTACATTTAGGTTTTTAATCCATTTTGAGCTTATATTTGTGTATGGTGTTAGGGAGTGATCTAATCTCATACTTTTACATGTACCTGTCCAGTTTTCCAAGCACCACTTATTGAAGAGGCTGTCCTTTCTCCACTGTACATTCCTGCCACCTTTATCAAAGATAAGGTGTCCATATGTGCATGGGTTTATCTCTGGGCTTTCTATCCTGTTCCATTGATCTATCTTTCTGTTTTTGTGCCAGTACCATACCGTCTTGATAACTGTAGCTTTGTAGTATAGTCTGAAGTCAGGGAGCCTGATTCCCCCAGTTCCTTTTTTCGTTCTCAAGATTGCTTTGGCTATTCGGGGTCTTTTGTGTTTCCATACAAATTGTGAAATTTTTTGTTCTAGTTCTGTGAAAAATGCCAGTGGTAGTTTGATAGGGATTGCATTGAATCTATAGATTGCTTTGGGTAGTAGAGTCATTTTCACAATGTTGATTCTTCCAATCCAAGAACATGGTATATCTCTCCATCTATTTGTATCATCTTTAATTTCTTTCATCAGAGTCTTATAATTTTCTGCATACAGGTCTTTTGTCTCCTTAGGTAGGTTTATTCCTAGATATTTTATTCTTTTTGTTGCCATGGTAAATGGGAGTGTTTTCTTGATTTCACTTTCAGATTTTTCATCATTAGTATATAGGAATGCCAGAGATTTCTGTGCATTAATTTTGTATCCTGCACTTTACCAAATTCATTGATTAGCTCTAGTAGTTTTCTGGTAGCATCTTTAGGATTCTCTATGTATAGGATCATGTCATCTGCAAACAGTGACAGCTTTACTTCTTCGTTTCCGATTTGGATTCCTTTTATTTCCTTTTCTTTTCTGATTGCTGTGGCTAAAACTTCCAAAACTATGTTGAATAAGAGTGGTGAGAGTGGGCAACCTTGTCTTGTTCCTGATCTTAGTGGAAATGCTTTCAGTTTTTCACCATTGAGGATGATGTTTGCTGTGGGCTTGTCATATATGGCCTTTATTATGTTGAGGAAAGTTCCCTCTATGCCTACTTTCTGCAGGGTTTTTATCATAAATGGTGTTGAATTTTGTCAAAAGCTTTCTCTGCATCTATTGAGATGATCATACGGTTTTTCTCCTTCAATTTTTTAATATGGTTTATCACATTGATAGATTTGCATATATTGAAGAGTCCTTGCATTCCTGGAATAAACCCCACTTGATCATGGTGTATGATCCTTTTAATGTGCTGTTGGATTCTGTTTGCTAGTATTTTGTTGAGGATTTTTGCATCTATGTTCATCAGTGATATTGGCCTGTAGTTTTCTTTCTTTGTGACATCCTTGTCTGGTTTTGGTATCAAGGTGATGGTGGCCTCGTAGAAGGAGTTTGGGAGTGTTCCTCCCTCTGCTATATTTTGGAAGAGTTTGAGAAGGATAGGTGTTAGCTCTTCTCTAAATGTTTGATAGAATTCGCTTGTGACGCCATCTGGTCCTGGGCTTTTCTTTGTTGGAAGATTTTTAATCACAGTTTCAATTTCAGTGCTTATGATTGGTCTGTTCATATTTTTTATCTCTTCCTGATTCAGTCTTGGTAGGTTGTGCATTTCTAAGAATTTTTCCATTTCTTCCAGATTGTCCATTTTATTGGCATAGATTTGCTTGTAGTAATCTCTCCTGATCTCTTTTATTTCTGCAGTGTCAGTTGTTACCTCTCCTTTTTCATTTCTAATTCTATTGATTTGAATCTTCTCCTTTTTTTTCTTGATGAGTCTGGCTAGTGGTTTATCTATTTTGTTTATCTTCTCAAAGAACCAGCTTTTAGTTTTATTGATCTTTGCTATTGTTTCCTTCATTTCTTTTTCATTTATTTCTGATGTGATTTTTATGATTTCTTTCCTTCTGCTAGCTTTGGGGTTTTTTTGTTCTTCTTTCTCTAATTGCTTGAGGTGCAAGGTTAGGTTGTTTATTCGAGATATTTCCTGCTTCTTAAGGTGGGCTTGTATTGCTATAAACTTCCCCCTTAGAACTGCTTTTGCTGCATCGTGCAGGTTTTGGGTCGTTGTGTCTCCATTGTCATTTGTTTCTAGGTATTTTTTGATTTCCTTTTTGATTTCTTCAGTGATCACTTCATTATTAAGTAGTGTATTGTTTAGCCTCCATGTGTTTGTATTTTTTACAGATCTTTTCCTGTAATTGATATCTAGTCTCATGGCATTGTGGTCAGAAAAGATACTTGATACAGTTTCAATTTTCTTAAATTTACCAAGGCTTGATTTGTGACCCAAGATATGATCTATTCTGGAGAATGTTCCATGAGCACTTGAGAAAAATGTGTATTCTGTTGTTTTTGGATGGAGTGTCCTATAAATATCAATTAAGTCCATCTTGTTTAATGTATCATTTAAAGCTTGTGTTTCCTTATTTATTTTCATTTTGGATGATCTGTCCATGGGTGAAAGTGGGGTGTTTAAGTCCCCTACTATGAATGTGTTACTGTCGATTTCCCCTTTTATGGCTGTTAGTATCTGCCTTATGTATTGAGGTGCTCCTATGTTGGGTGCATAAATATTTACAATTGTTATATCTTCTTCTTGGATCGATCCCTTGATCATTATGTAGTGTCCTTCTTTGTCTCTTTTAATAGTCCTTTTTTAAAGTCTATTTTGTCTGATATGAGAATTGCTACTCCAGCTTTCTTTTGGTTTCCATTTGCATGGAATATCTTTTTCCATCCCCTTACTTTCAGTCTGTATGTGTCTCTAGGTCTGAAGTGGGTCTCTTGTAGACAGCATATATAAGGGTCTTGTTTTTGTATCCATTCAGCTAATCTGTGTCTTTTGGTGGGAGCATTTAGTCCATTTCCATTTAAGGTAATTATCGATATGTAGGTTCCTATTCCCATTTTCTAACTTGTTTTGGGTTCGTTATTATAGGTCTTTTCCTTCTCTTGTGTTTCTTGCCTAGAGAAGATCCTTTAGCATTTGTTGTAAAGCTGGTTTGGTGGTGCTGAACTCTCTCAGCTTTTGCTTGTCTGTAAAGGTTTTAATTTCTCCATCAAATCTGAATGAGATCCTTGCTGGGTAGAGTAGTCTTGGTTGCAGGTTTTTCTCCTTCATCACTCTCAGTATGTCTTGCCACTCCTTTCTGGCTTGTAGGGTTTCTGCTGAGAGATCAGCTGTTAACCTTATGGGGATTCCCTTATGTGTTATTTGTTGCTTTTCCCTTGCTGCTTTTAATATGCTTTCTTTGTCTTTAATTTTTGACAGTTTGATTAATATGTGTCTTGGTGTATTTCTCCTTGTATTTATCCTGTATGGGACTCTCTGTGCTTCCTGGACTTGATTAACTATTTCCTTTCCCATATTAAGGAAGTTTTCAACTATAATCTCTTCAAATATTTTCTCAGTCCCTTTCTTTATCTCTTCTTCTTCTGGAACCCCTATAATTCGAATGTTGGTGCGTTTAATGTTGTCCCAGAGGTCTCTGAGACTGTCTTCAGTTCTTTGCATTCTTTTTTCTTTATTCTGCTCTGCAGTAATTATTTCCACTCTTTTATCTTCAAGGTCACTTATCCGTTCTTCTGCCTCAGTTATTCTGCTATTGATCCTATCTAGAGTATTTTTAATTTCATTTATTGTGTTGTTCATCGTTGCTTGTTTCATCTTTATTTCTTCTAGGTCCTTGTTAACTGTTTCTTGCATTTTGTCCATTCTATTTCCAAGATTTCGGATCATCCTTACTATCATTAATCTGAATTCTTTTTCAGGTAGACTGGCTATTTCCTCTTCATTTGTTAGGTCTGGTGCATTTTTATCTTGCTCCTTTATCTGTTGTGTGATTTTCTGTCTTCTCATTTTGCTTATCTTACTGTGTTTGGGGTCTCCTTTGTGCAGACTGCAGGTTTGTAGTTCCCGCTGTTTTTGATGTCTGTCTCCAGTGGCTAAGGTTGGTTCAGTGGGTTGTGTAGGCTTCCTGGTGGAGGGGACTAGTGCCTGTGTTGTGGTGGATGAGGCTGGATCTTGTCTCTCTAGTGGGCAGGTTCACGTCTCGTGGTGTGTTTTGGGGTGTCTGTGGCCTTATTATGATTTTAGGCAGCCTCTCTGCTAATGGGTTGGGTTGTGTTCCTGTTTTGATAGTTGTTTGGCATAGGTTGTCCAGCACTGTGGCTTGCTGGTTGTTGAGTGAAGCTGGGTGCTGGTGTTAAGATGGAGGTCTTGGGAGATTTTCGCCATTTGATATTATGTGGAGCTGGGAGGTCTCTTGTGGACCAGTGTCCTGAAGTTGGGTCTCCTACCTCAGAGGCAGAGCCCTGACTCCTGCCTGGAGCACCAAGAGCCTTTCATCCACATGGCTCAGAATAAAAGGGAGAACAAGTAGAGGGAATTAGTAGAAGTATGAGGAAAGAAAGAAGGAAAGGAGGGAAGGAAGGAAGGAAGGAAGAAAGAAAGAAAGAAGCAAAGAAGGAAAGAAGGCAAGAAGGAAAGAAAGGAGGGAGGGAGGAAGGAAGGAAGAGGGAAAGAAGGAAAAAAGACAGAAAGAAAGAAGATACAGTAAAAATAAAATAAAGTATAATAAAGTTATTGAATTAAAAAAATTCTTATTTAGAAAAAAAAAAAAGGGACGGATAGAACCTTAGGACAAATGTTGCAAGCAAAGCTATACAGACAAAATCTTACACAGAAGCATACACATACACCCTCACTAAAAGAGGTAAAGGGGGAAAAATCATAAATCTTGCTGTCAGAGACCACCTCCTCAATTTGGGATGATTCGTTGTCTAAAGGAGGGAAGGAAGGAAGGAAAGAAAGAAAGAATGAAGGTAAAGTATAATAACGTTATTAAAATTAAAATTGATTATTAAGAAAAAAAATTTAAAAAAAAACCATTGACGGATAGAACCCTAGGACAAATGGTGGAAGTAAGACTATACAGACAAGATCTCACACAGAAGCATACACATACAACCTCACAAAAAGAGGAATAGGGAAAAAAATCACAGATCTTGCTCCTAAAGTCCACTTCCTTAATTTGGGATGATTGGTTGTCTATTCAGGTATTCCACAGATGCAGGGAATATCAAGTTGATTGTGGAGCTTTAATCCACTGCTTCTGAGGCTGCTGGGAGAGATTTCCCTTTCTCTTCTTTGTTCTCACAGCTCACAGGGGCTCAGCTTTGGATTTGGCCCCGCCTGTGCGTGTAGGTCGCTGGAGGGCGTCTGTTTTGTGCTCAGACAGGACGGGGTTAAAGGAGCCGCTGATTCGGGGGCTCTGGCGCACTCAGGCCGGCAGGGAGGGAGGGGCACGGAGTGCGGGGCGAGCCTGCGGTGGCAAAGGCCGGCGTGACTTTGCACCAGCCTGAGGCCCGCCCTGCGTTCTCCCGGGGAAGTTGTCCCTGGATCCCGGGAACCTGGCAGTGGCGGGCTGCACAGGCTCCGCGGAATAGGGGTGTGGAGAGTGACCTGTGCTCGCACACAGGCCCCTTAGTGGCGGCAGCAGCAGTCTTAGCGTCTCCCGCCCGTCTCTGGGTTTCGAGGTTTTAGCCGCGGCTCGCGCCCGTCTCTGGAGTTCCTTTAAGCAGCATTCTTAAACCCCTCTCCTCACGCACCAGGAAACAAAGAGGGAAGAAAAAGTCTCTTGCCTCTTCGGCAGGTGCAGACTTTTCCCCGGACTCCCTCCCGGCTAGCCGTGGTGCACTAACCCCTTCAGGCTATGTTCAAGCCACCAACCCCAGTCCTCTCCCTGCGTTCCGTCCGAAACCGAAACCCGAGCCTCAGAGCCTCAGCTCGCAGCCCCGCCCGCCCCGGCGGGTGAGCAGACAAGCCTCTCGGGCTGGTGAGTGCCAGTCGGCACCGATCCTCTGGGCGGGAATCTCCCCGCTTTGCCCTCCGCACCCGCACCCGTTGCTGTGCTCTCCTCCGCGGCCCCGAAGCTCCCCCCTCCGCCTCCCGCAGTCTCCGCCCGCGAAGGGGCTTCCTAGTGTGTGGAAACTTTTCCTCCTTCACAGCTCCCTCCCACTGGTGCAGGTGCCATCCCTATTCTTTTGTCTCTGTTTTTTCTGTTTTTCTTTTGCCCTACCCATGTACATGGGGAGTTTGTTGCCTTTTGGGAGGTCTGAGGTCTTCTGCCAGCCTTCAGTAGGTGTTCTGTAGGAGCTGTTCCACGTGTAGATGTATTTCTGGTGTATCCGTGGGGAGGAAGGTGATCTCCGCGTCTTACTCTTCCGCCATCTTCAAGGTCCCTCTCTTCCTTTCTTTTCTTTATTGAGAACATTGAACTTCTACTCTCCTAGAAATTTTAAGTTATGGAATTACTATTTTCATTTTGTTCATGGTTTTCCAGTTGTTTTGATGGATCATTTTTTCCTATCTCACTCTCTTCCTTTGTGATTTGATGATTTTTCTTGTTATTGTGCTTTGATACCTTTATCTTTTGGATATCTACTATACTTTTTTTTCTTTACATATACCAGGAGGCTGACATAAAACATCTTATATTCATAACAGGTTATTTTAACCTAATAACATCTGTACTTCAGGCACATACAAAAACTCTACATTTTACATTGCCCTCCTACATTTTATATTCTTATGTCACAATTGATGTATTTTTACATTTTGTATCTACTAACAAATTATTGTAGTTATAGTAATCATTAATAATTTTATCTTTTAATACTTACACTAGGGCTTCCCTGGTGGCACAGTGGTTGAGAGTCCGCCTGCCAATACAGGGGACACAGGTTCACCATGACAGCTGAGCCTGTGTGTCCGGAGCCTGTGCTCCACAATGGGAGAGGCCACAACAGTGAGAGGCCCGCATATGATAATATATATATATATATATATATATATATATATATATATATATGCTTACACTAGAGTTATAAATGATTTACCAACAATCATTATAATATTATTCTAAATTTAACTGTACATTTCTCTTTACCAGTCAGTTATATACTTTCATATGTTTTTCTGTTACTAATTAGCTCCCTTTTGTTTCAGCTTGAAGAACACTATTTAATATTTATTGTAAGGCGAGGCTAGTGGTGATCAACTCCCTTAGCATTTGTTTGTCTGAAAAAAATCTTTATATTCCAATTTTGAAGGACAACTTTGCCAGGTGTTCTTGATTCACAGTATTTTTCTCTTTCAGCAGTTTGAATGTATCATCCCACTCCATTCTGGCCTGCAAAGTTTCTGCTAAAAAAATATGCTGATTGTGTTATGAGTGTTCCCTTGTATGTAACAAGTTGTTTTTCTGTTGTTGATTTTAAGATTCTCTCCTTATATTTAACTTTTGACAATTTACTTATGATGTGTTTTGGCATGTGTTTTTTTATTCATCTTTGGAATTCTCTGGGCTTCCTGGATTCAGATAACTGTTTCTTTCCCCAGGTTAAGGAAGTTTTCAGCCATTATTTCTTTGAGGAATTCTTCTTCTTCTCTCTTTTCCTTCTGGTATTCCTATAATGTATACATTTTTCCCCTTGATTGTGTCCTATAAATCCCTTAAGCTAGCTTCACTTTTTTTCTTTTTTTTTCTTTTCTTTCTTTCCTTTGACTGGATGTATTTCACTGCCCTATGAGTTCACTGATCCTTTCCTCCACTTGATCTAGTCTGCTGTGGAACCCCTGTATTGAATTTTCAACTCACTTATTTTATTCTTCGGCTTAGTGATTTCCATTTGATAATTTCAGAATATATTTTCTGTCTTTTTTGTTGAAATTCTCACTTTGTTCTTGCATTGTTTTCCTGACATTGGTGAGTATCTTTATTATCATTATTTTTAACTCTCTTTCAGGTAAATCAGTTATCTCCATTTCATTAAGAACTTCATTTTCCTTGACTCTCTATGTTAGTTTATACTTTTTAGATAAAACAGCCACCTCTTACAGCCTTGACAGTGTGGTCTTGTGCAGGAGATAAATTTCAGCATCAGCCCAGCCTGAGCTCCTGGTTCTCTGAGACTTTTGTCATTATCCAAGCCACCAACATTTTCTTTAATGGCTCCCAGTCATTGAGAGTGTGCCAAGACCTGTTAGTGTCCCAAAGCAGTGGATAAATCAGCACTTAAGTGCAGGCTGATGAGAAGCTGGATCTTCAGGCAGCATCTGGGAAAATATGTAGTTAAGCTTTCCAGGGAAAACCTGGGAGACGGACATTTTTATCTGCTCCCTCTGTGGTGAGCATAGGTGTGTAGCTGCTGGGGTATGCTCCTGTGCCTGTTTAAAAACTGGTTCTTTTTAAGTATAGTCTTGTTATGCTCATGAACAAAGCCTTGTTGGATATCAGAGCTAGGTGATTTGGAAGCCTGTTCCTTAGCCAGCAGGCACAGAAGCAGCTGGGGTACCAGGTGTGTATACCAGCTCCTTTCTACAAGGTACTGGTGACTGGGTTTTATTATTGTGGTGAGTCAGAGGGAGAAGGCAGGGGAAATGTCCACAGGCTTCTTCATTCTCTGGGGAAGGTTGCAGCTAGCCCCTAGACTTGTGCTAAATCACAAGCTGGACCTTCAGGCAGCAGCTTATAATGTAAGCAATTAGAACACTTTCTGAGAAATGGGAATTTTTGCCTGCTTCCTCTGTGCTGAGCCCTTGGGAGATAGCTTTAGTGGGTGCTTGAATACTCACACCATTTCAAAACTGATTTTTTGATCATTTTAAGGTGGCCTGGGAGTGGTCCAGAGGAACAGGTGACAATCGGAGGATGGAAGGACAGAGCCAGGAGCCGGGAGCTGGGAACCATGCCACCCTGAGGGCCCATGCCCCCAGCACAGCTGCAGTCACTGCCACCACTGACCAGTGGGGTGGGAGGAGTGGGAGCTGCTACTATGGTCGCTGCCTCCTCCTGGGTGGAGGCCCTTTGCAGTGGACGAATGCAGCCCAGGACAAGTGTTTCATCACCTTAAATGGTTTTGAACCAATGAAGCTGAATTCTCTTAAAAAGACAGACAGCCCAGTGTGCGAATTATAGAGTTTGTGGACAAATTTGTAATGGGTGCATAGTGGTGTAATACCTGCAGACTCCTGAGAGTGCCCCTAAGTTCTTATAGGGCCTCTTTGCCTTCTGAATCAGAGATGTGCAAAATTCGATAAAGATTGGTCCATGTGGGGCTTCCCTGGTGGCACAGTGGTTGAGAGTCCGCCTGCCGATGCAGGAGACACAGGTTCGCGCCCTGGTCTGGGAAGATCCCACATGCCGTGGAGCAGCTAGGATCCATGGCTGCTGAGCCTGCGTGTCTGGAGCCTGTGCTCCGCAACGTGAGAGACCACAACAGTGAGAGGCCTGCGTAATGTAAAAAAAAAAAAAAAAGATTGGTCCTTGTGGATAAGCACAAAGTCAAGCGAAAGCAATTGGACAGAATTTGTGAAGGTATCCACCCCCAAATCATGAATGGCCTCTTCACCCCCACCCCCTGATGGCATTGTTCAACTGCAGAGACTGCACCAAGGATATACTGATCCTGAAAGACCTGGCCTTTTGTGATGCACAGTCCACTCAAGAGATCCACAAGAAGGTTTTAAACAAGGCTGTCGGTCCATTGATGTCACCACACCATCACCTTTACCACGGAGGACCTGGAGAAACTCAAGGCCCTGAGAATGATCATGTGGGTTAGGCAGCACTTATGACAACATCCACATCAAGGCTGCGGGCAAGCTCAGGATTGCCATGTGCAACTTCCCTTCCACGGCAATGGAAGAGATGGCCAATTCCAGCATTTGCCACATCCTCAGTTTGTACTACTGGAACATGTGACTGTGCCAGGTGCTGTGGGAAGGTGCATGGGTACAGAGCATCCAGCAGATTCAGGAGGTTGTCTCTGGAGCAGCCCGCATCCTTAGGAAGATGCTGAGCCTCATCCGCTTTAGTTGTGCAGACCAAGGGGTTGCTGTTTGAGCCAAAACCTATGGATTAATCTTCACATTTTATGATCCCTACATGCAGGATGGGATAGAGCTCTCCCTAGGTGTACAGAGGGTCTACACCCTGCAGGACTTACTGTATCAGAGCAACTGCAACTCCTTGCACTGTAGTCATAATGAACATAACCATCACCTCATCAGTGTCTTTACTATAAAGCAGATGAGGCAAGGTGCATTCAGAGTGTATGCGGTCTGATGTGGACTGGTGGATGAGAAAGCATTAGACCAAGACCTCAAGGAAGGCAAGATATGAGGGGTGGACCTCAACATTCATGAATCACAGCCTTCAGCTTTGCTCATGTTTCCTTAAGAAATGCACCCTAATCTCATTTGTATGCCCTACATGGCACAGTATAGTGAGCAAGCCTCACTAGAGCTGAGGGAAGCCACTGCCACCAACATCCGCCTGGCAATCACAAGTTGCATCCAAGAAAACTTAAGAAACTGTTTGAACAAGGAATTCTTTACCACAACAGCTCCCTGGTGAATAATAGATCAGCAAGCAGAAGCAAGAAGAACTACAATCCTGCAGCCTGTGGAACAAAAACCACATTCACAGAAAGACAGACAATATTAAAAGACAGAGGGCTATGTACCAGAAGAAGGAACAAGATAAAACCTCAGAAAAACAACTAAATGAAGTGGAGATAGGCAACCTTCCAGAAAAAGAATTCAGAAAAATGATAGTGAAAATGATCCAGGACCACAGAAAAACAATGGAGGCAAAGCTCGAGAAGATGCAAGCAATGTTGAACAAAGACCTAGAAGAATTAAAGAACAAACACACAGAGATGAACAATACAATACCTGAAATGAAAACTACACTACAAGGAATCAATAGCAGAATAACTGAGGCAGAAGAACAGATAAGTGACCTGGAAGACAGAATGGTGGAATTCACTGCTGTGGAACAGAATAAAGAAAAAAGAATGGAAAGAAATGAAGACAGCCTAAGAGACCTCTGGGAAAACATTAAACACAACAACATTTACATTATAGGGGTCCCAGAAGGAGAAGAGAGAGAGAAAGGACCAGAGAAAATATTTGAAGAGATTATAGTTGAAAACGTCCCTAACAAAGGAAAGGAAATAGCCACCCAAATCCAGGAAGCGCAGCAAATCCCATACAGGATAAACCCAAGGAGAAACATGCTGAGACAATAGTAATCAAACTGGTAGAAATTAAAGACAAAGAAAAATTATTGAAAGCAGCAAGGGAAAAACGAAAAATAACATACAATGGAATTCCCATAAGGTTAACAGCTGATTTCTCAGCAGAAACTCTACAAGCCAGAAGGGAGTGGCATGATATACTTAAAGTAATGAAAGGGAAGAATGTACAACCAAGATTACTCTACCCAGCAAGGATCTCATTCAGATTCAATGGAGAAATCAAAAGCTTTGCAGACAAGCAAAAGCTAAGAGAATTCAGCACCACCAAACCAGCTCTACAACAAATGCTAAAGGAACTTCTCTAGTCAGGAAACACAAGAGAAGAAAACGATCTACAAAAACAAACCCCAAACAATTAACAAAATGGTCATAGCAACAAACATATCGATAATTACCTTAAACGTGAATGGATTAAATGCTCCAACCAAAAGACACAGGCTTGCTGAATGGATACAAAATCAAGACCCATCTGTATGCTGTCTACAAGAGACCCACTTCAGACCTAGGGACACATACAAACTGAAAGTGAGGGGATGGAAAAAGATTTCCATGCAAATGGAAATCAAAAGAAAGCTGGAGTAGCTATACTCATATCAGATTAAATAGATGTAAAAAAAAAGAATGTTACATGAGACAAGGAAGGACACTACATAATGATCAATGGATCAGTCCAAGAAGAAGATGCAACAATTATAAATATATATGCACCCAACATTGGAGCACCTCAATACATAAGACAACTGCTAACAGCTATAAAAGAAGAAATCGAAAGTAACACAATAATAGTGGGGGACTTTAACATCTCACTTACACCAATGGACAGATCATCCAAAGTGAAAATAAATAAGGAAAGAGAAATTTTAAATGACACAATAGACCAGATATATTTAATTGATATTTATAGGACATTCCATACAAAACAGCAGATTACACTTTCTTCTCAAGTGTGCATGGAACATTCTCCAGGATAGATCACATCTGGGTCACAAACCAAGCCTCAGTAAACTTTAAAAAATTGAAATCATATGAAGAATCTTTTCTGACCACAATGCTATGAGAATAGAAATGAATTACAGGGAATAAACGTAAAAAACACAAACACATGAAGGCTAAACAATACGTTACTAAACAACCAAGAGATCACTGAAGAAATCAAAGAGGAAAACAAAAAATACCTAGAGACAAATGACAATGAAAACACGATGATCCAGAACCTATGGGATGCAGCAAAAGCAGTTCTAAGAGAGAAGTTTATAGCCATACAAGCCTATCTCAAGAAAAAAGAAAAATCTCAAATAAACAATCAAACCTTATACCTAAAGGAACTAGAGAAAGAAGAACAAACAAAACCCAAACTTGGCAGAAGGAAAGAAATCATAAAGCTGAGAGCAGAAATAAATGAAATAGAAACAAAGAAAACAATAGCAAAGATCAATAAAACTAAAAGCTGGTTCTTTGAGAAGATAAACAAAATTGATAAACCACTAGCCAGACTCAGCAAGAAAAAGAGGGAGAGGACTCAAATCAATAAAATTAGAAATGAAAAAGGATAAGTTACAAAAGACACTGCAGAAATACAAAGCATCCTAAGAGACTACTACAAGCAACTCTATGCCAATAAAATGAACAACCTGGAAGAAATGGACAAATTCTTAGAAAGGTATAACCTTCCAAGACCAAACCAGGAAGAAACAGAAAATATGAACAGACCAATCATAAATAATGAAATTGAAACGGTGATTAAACATCTTCCAACAAACAACAGTCCAGGACCAGATGGCTTCACATGTGAATTCTATCAAACATTAAGAGAAGAGCTAACATCCATCCTTCTAAACTCTTGAAAAAAATTGCAGAGGAAGGAACACTCCCAAACTCATTCTATGAGGCCATAATCACACTGATATCAAGACCAGACAAAGACACTACAAAAAAAGAAAATTACAGACCAATATCACTGATGAATATAGATGCAAAAATTCTCAACAAAATACTAGCAAACAGAATCCAACAACACAGTAAAAGGACCATACACCATGATCAAGTGCAATTTATCCCAGGGATGCAAGGATTCTTCAATATATGCATATCAATCAATGTGATACACCATATTAACAAATTGAGGAATAAAAACCATATGATCATCTCAATAGATGCAGAAAAACCTTCTGACAACATTCAACACCCATTTATGATAAAAAAAATCTCCAGGAAGTAGGCATAGAGTGATGCTACCTCAACATTATGAAGGCCATATACGACAAACCCACAGCAAACATCATTCTCAATGGTGAAAAACTGAAAGCATTTCCTCTAAGATCAGGAACGAGACAAGGATGTCCACTCTCACCACTATTATTCAACATAATTTTGGACGTCCTAGCCACAGCAATCAGAGAATAAAAAGAAATAAAAGGAATACAAATTTAAAAGAAGAAGTAAAAGGATGTCACTGTTTGCAGTTGACATGATATTATACATAGAGAATCCTAGAAATGCCACCAGAAAACTACTAGAGTTAATCAATGAATTTGGTAATGTTTCAGGATAAAAAATTAATGCACAGAAATCTCTTGCATTCCTATACACTAATGATGAAAAATCTGAAAAACTAATTATGGAAACACTCCCATTTACCACTGCAACAAAAAGAATAATATACCTAGGAATAAACCTACCTAGGGAAATAAGAGACCTGTATGCAGAAAATTATAAGACACTGATGAAAGAAATTAAAGATGAAACCAACAGATGGAGAGATACACTATTTTCTTAGATTGGAAGAATCAATATTGTGAAAATGACTATACTACCTAAAGCAATCTACAGATTCAATGCAATCCCTATCAAATTACCAATGGGATTTTTTACGGAACTAGAACAAATCATCTTAAAATTTGTATGTAGACACCAAAGACCCCGAATAGCCAAAGGAGTCTTGAGGGAAAAAAACGGAGCTGGGGGAAATCACACTCCCTGACTTCAGACTATACTACAAAGCTACAGTAATCAAGACAATATGGTACTGACACAAAAACAGAAATATAGATCAATGGAACAAGACAGAAAGCCCAGAGATAACCCCAGGCACCTGTGGTCAACAAATAGATGACAAAGGAGGCAAAGATATACAATGGAGAAAAGACACTCTCTTCAATAAGTGGTGCTGGGAAAACTGGACAGGTACATGTAAAAGAATGAAATTAGAAGACTCCCTGACATCATACACAAAAATAAACTCAAAATGGATTCTAGACATAAATGTAAGACCAGACACTATAAATCTCTTAGAGGAAAACATAGGAAGAACACTCTTTGACATAAATTACAGCAAGATCTTTTTAGATCCACCTCCTAGGGTAATGGAAATAAGAGCAAAAATAAACAAATGTGAACTAATGAAACTTAAAAGCTTTTGCACAGCAAAGGAAACCATAAACAAGACAAAAAAACCCTCACAATGGGAGAAAACATTTGCAAACAAATCAATGGACAAAGAATTAATCTCCAAAATATATAAACAGCTCATGCAGCTAAATATTAATGAAACAAATAACCCAATACAAAAATGGGCAGAAGACCTAAATAGACATTTCTCCAAAGAAGACATACAGATGGCCAAGAAGCACATGAAAAGCTGCTCAACATCACTAATTATTAGATAAATGCAAATCAAAACTACAATGAGGTATCACCTCACAACAGTTAGGATGGGCATCATCAGAAAATCTAGAAACAACAAATTCTGGAGAGGGTGTGGAGAAAAGGGAACCCTCTTGCACTGTTGGTGGGAATGTAAATTGATACAGCCACTATGGAAAACAGTATGGAGGTGCCTTAAAAACTAAATATAGAATTACCATATGATCCAGCAAACCCACTACTGCGCATATACCCAGAGAAAACCATAATTGAAAAAGACACATGCACCCCAATGTTCATTGCAGCACTATTTACAATAGCCTGGTCATGGAAGCAACCTAAATGCTGATCAACAGATGAATGGATAAAGAAGATGTGGTACATATATACAATGGAATATTACTCAGCTATAAAAAAGAAAGAAATTGAGTCATTTGTTGAGACGTGGATTGATCTAGAGACTGTCATACAGAGTGAAGGAAGTCAGAAAGAGAAAAACAAATATCGCATATTAACGCATGTATATGGAACCTAGAGAAATGGTACAGATGAACTGGTTTCTAGGACAGAAGTTGAGACACAGATGTAGAGAACAAACATATGGACACCATGGGGGCAAAGCCAAGGTGGATTGGGGATGGTGGTGTGCTGAATTTGGTGATTGCAATTGACATGTATACCCTGATGTGTATAAAATTGATGACTTATAAGAACCTGCAGTATAAAAAAACAACAACAAAAAACAACTAATACTAAAATAATAATAATAATAAATAATAGATCAGCAAGCAATTCATGCAGAGCTCAATGGTGCCACATACAGATACCCACCAAGCATCCTGGCCATGGCTCTGCGAGGACTTCCTGCAGCCATGGAAGGGACTATCCTTGGAGAAATCCCAGTGACCCATAACCTCCTCACACTGGCACACCCTTCCCAAGCTCCCTCTTACAACCCGCCCACAATACATGGGGACAATTGAGAATACCGTAATGAGGAATAGCATAGAATGACGAAAGGTAATCATTCAGATACACTTGGGACCAAGAGACAGTCAAAAATAGATGAATAGAAAAGGAATGTGACAGTCTTTTTAACTGTTTCTGGATATTTGCATCATGGGTTGCAGTGTTAAAACTACAAAAGAGCTAGAGGCCAAGAGGTGGGAAAACTGAATATGTGGTCTGCTTACTGAGGCACTGAAAAAGACTAGGATGTGATTTATTAAGGACCAACTTCTGTTATTGTGTGTTGTTTTTTTATCTGTGCATCAAATCACAAAAAATAAATAGATTTTTTTCTCTTTATCAGTCCCTTGGTCACAGCAGGTCCAGAACACCTGGCTCTAGAATGTTGCCTTAAGAGTTCCAAACATCAGGAGGAGGGTAAGATGGCGGAAGAGTAACACGCAGAGATCACCTTCCTCCCCACAGATACACCAGAAATACATCTACACGTGGAAGAACTCCTACAGAACACCTACTGAACGCTGGCAGAGGACGTCAGACCTCCCAAAAGGCAAGAAACTACCCACGTACCTGGGTAGGGCAAAAGAAAAAAACAAAAAACAGAGACAAAAGAATAGGGACGGGACCTGCACCAGTGGGAGGGAGCTGTGAAGGAGGAAAAGTTTCCACACACTAGGAAGCCCCTTTGCGGGCAGAGACTGCGTGTGGCGGATGGAGGGAGCTTCGGGGCTCTGGAAAGGAGCACAGCAAGAGGGGTGTGGAGGGCAAAGTGGGAAGATTCCTGCACAGAGGATCGGTGCCGACCGGCACTCACCAGCCCAAGAGGCTTGTCTGCTCACACACCAGGGCAGGCGGGGCTGCGAACTGAGGCTCGGGCTTTGGTCGGAGCAAAGGGAGAGGACAGGGGTTGGCGGAGTGAACACAGCATGAAGGGGTTAGTGCACCACAGCTAGCCAGGAGGAAGTCCAGGAAAAGGTCTGGAACTGCCGAAGAGGCAAGAGACTTTTTCTTCCCTCTTTGTTTCCTGGTGCGCGAGGACAGGGGATTAAGAGGGCTGCTTAAAGGAGCTCCAGAGAAGGGCGAGAGCCCCGGCTAAAAGTATGGGCCCCAGAGACGGGCAGGAGACACTAAGGCTGCTGCTGCCACCAAGAAGCCTGTGTGCGAGCACAGGTCACTATCCACACCACCCTTCTGGGGAGGCTGTGCAGCACGCCACTGCCAGGTTCCCGGGATCCAGGGACAACTACCCCAGGAGAACACATGGCAAGCCACAGGCTGGTGCAACATCACGCTGGCCTCTGCTGCCGCTGGCTCACCCCGCACTCCGTGCCCCTCCCTCCCCCGATCTGAGTGAGCCAGAGCCCCCGAATCAGCGGCTCCTTTAACCCCGTCCTGTCTGATCGGAAAAACAGAGGCCCTCCAGCGACCTACAGACAGAGGCAAGGCCAAATCCAAATCTGAGCCCCTGGGAGATGTGAGAACAAAGAAGTGAAAGGGAAATCTCTCCCAGCAGCCCCAGAAGCAACGCATTATAGCTCCACAATCAACTTGATGTACCCTGCATCTATGGAATACATGAATAGACAGTGAATCATCCCATATTGAGGAGTTGGACTTTGAGAGCAAGACTTAGGATTTTTTCCCCTTTTCCTCTTTTTGTGAGTGTGTATGTGTTGCTTCTGTGTGAGATTTTGTCTGTATAGCTTTGCTTCCATGATTTGTCCTAGGGTTCTATCAGTCCGTTTTGTTTTTTAATTTTTTTCTTAATAATTAATTTTAATTTTAATAACTTTATTTTACTTTATCTTCTTCCTTTCTTTCCTTTCTTTCTTTCTTTCTTTCTTTCTTTCTTTCTTTCTTTCTTTCTTTCTTTCTTTCTTTCTTTCTTTCTTTCTTTCCTTCCTTCCTTCCTTCCTTCCTTCCCTCCATTAGATAACAAATCATCCCAAATTGAGGAGGTGGACTTTGAGAGCAAGAATTATGATTTTTCCCCTTTTCCTCTTTTTGTGAGTGTGTATGTGTGCTTCTGTATGAGATTTTGTCTTTATACCTTTGTTTCCACAGTTTTTCCTAAGGTTCTATCTGTCTGCTTATTTTTCTTAATAATTATTTTTTTTAATTTAATAACTTTATTATATTTTACTCTATTGTATTTTACTTTATCTTCTTTCCTTCTTTCTTTTTTCCTTCCTTCCCTCCTTCTTTCCTTCCTTCCTTCCTCCCGCCATCCCTCCCTCCATCCCTCCCTCCCTCCTTTCTTTCTTTCTTTCCTCCTTTCCTTCTTTTCTTCTTTCTTTCTTTCTTCCTTCCTTCCTTCCTTTCTTTCTTTGTTTCTTTCTTGCTTGCTTCCTCTACGAATTCTTTCTCTCTACTTTTTCTCCCTTTTATTCTGAGCCATGTGGATTAAATTCTCTTGGTGCTGCAGCCAGGAGTCAGTGCTGTGCCTCTGAGGTGGGAGAGCCAACTTCAGGACACTGGTCAACAAGACACCTCCCAGCTCCACATAATGTCAAATGGTGAAAAGCTCCCAGAGATCTCCATCTCAATGCCAGCACCCAGCTTCACACAACGACCAGCAAGCTACAGTGCTGGACACCCTGTGCAAATAAAACTAGCAAAATAGGAGCACAACCCCACCCATTAGCCGAGAGGCTGACTAAAATCACAATAAGTCCACAAACACCCCTAAAACACACCATCAGACGTGAACCTGCCCACCAGAGAGACAAGATAAAGCCTCATCCACCAGAACACAGGCACTAGTCCCCTCCACCAGGAAGACTACACAACCCACTGAACCAACCTTAGCCACTGAGGACAGACACCAAAAACTACGTACCTGCAGCCTGAAAAAGGAAACCCCAAACACAGTAAGATAAGCAAAATGAGAATACAGAAAAACACACCACAGATGAAGGAGCAAGATAAAAACCCAACAGACCTAAAAATGAAGAGGAAATAGGAAGTCTACCTGAAAAAGAATTCAGAATAATGATAGTAAAGATGATCCAAAATCTTGGAAATACAATAGACAAAATGCAAGAAACATATAACAAGAACCTAGAAGAACTAAAGATGAAACAAACAACAATGAACAACACAATAAATGAAATGAAAAATACTCTAGATGGGATCAATAGCAGAATAACTGAGACAGAAGAACGGATAAGTGACCTGGAAGATAAAATAGTGGAAATAACTACTGCAGAGCAGAATAAAGAAAAAAGAATGCAAAGAACTGAGGACAGTCTCAGAGACCTCAGTGACAACATTAAACACACCAACATTCGAATTATAGGGGTTCCAGAAGAAGAAGAGAAAAAGAAAGGGGCTGAGAAAATATTTGAAGAGATTATTGTTGGAAACTTCCCTAATATGGGAAAGCAAATAGTTAATCAAGTCCAGGAAGCACAGAGAGTCCCATACAGGATAAATACAAGGAGAAATACGCCAAGACACATATTAATCAAACTGTCAAAAATTAAATACAGAGAAAGCGTATTAAAAGCAGCAAGGGGGTGGGGACGAGGGGAAGATGGCAGAAGAGTAAGATGTGGAGATTACCTTGCTCCCCACAGATACACCAGAAATATATCTACACGTGGAACAACTCCTACAGAACACCTACTGAATGCTGGCAGAAGACCTCAGACCTCCCAAAAGGCAAGAAACCCCCCACGTACCTGGGTAGGGCAAAAGAAAGAAAGAAAAAACAGAGACAAAAGAGTAGGGACGGGACCTGCACCAGTGGGAGGGAACTCTGAAGGAGGAAAAGTTTCCACACACTAGGAAGCCCCTTCGCGGGCAGAGACTGTGGGTGGTGGAGCTGGGGAGCTTCGGAGCCACAGAGGAGAGCACAGCAACAGGGGTACGGAGGGCAAAGCAGGGAGATTCCCGCACAGAGGATAGGTGCCGACCTGCACTCACCAGCCCTAGAGGCTTGTCTGCTCACCCACCGGGGCGGGTGGGGCTGCGAGCAGGGAGAGGACTGGGGTTGGCGGCGTGAACACAGCCTTAAGGCGTTAGTGCACCACGCGGGCCTTGAGGGTGTCCAGGGAAAGGTGTGGAGCTGCCAAAGAGGCAAGAGACTTTTTCTTCCCTCTTTGTTTCCTGGTGCACGAGGAGAGGGGATTAAGAGTGCTGTTTAAAGGAACTTCAGAGACGGGCATGAGCACTGGCTAAAAGCACAGAAGAGAACCGAGAACAGTCTCAGGGAGCTCTGGCACAACATGAAATGCACCAACATTCGAATTATAGGGGTTCCAGAAGAAGAAGAGAAAAAGAAAGGGACTGAGAAAATATTTGAAGAGATTATAGTTGAAAAATACCTATATATGGGAAATGAAATAGGTAATCAAATCCTGGAAGCACAGACGGTCCCATACAGGATAAATCCAAGGAGAAATATGCCAAGACACATATTAATCAAACTCAAAAATTAAATACAAAGAAAGCATATTAAAAGCAGCAAGGGAAAAACAACAAATAATACACAAGGGAATCCCCATAAGGTTAACAGCTGATCTTTCATCAGAAACTCTGCAAGCCAGAAGGGAGTGGCAGGACATACTGAAAGTGATGAAGGAGAAAAACCTGCAACCAAGATTACTCTACCCAGCAAGGATCTCATTCAGATTTGATGGAGATACTAAAACCTTTACAGACAAGCAAAAGCTGAGAGAGTTCAGCACCACCAAAACAGCTTTAAAACAAATGCTAAATGAACTTCTCTAGGCAAGAAACACAAGACAAGGAAAAGACCTACAATATTGAACCCAAAACAATTTAGAAAATGGGAATAGGAACATACATATCGATAATTACCTTAAATGTAAATGGACTAAATGCTCCCACCAAAAGACACAGATTGGCTGAATGGATACAAAAACAAGACCCAAATATATGCTGTCTACAAGAAACCCACTTCAGACCTAGGAACACATACAGACTAAAAGTAAGGGGATGTAAAAATATATTCCATGCAAATGGAAACCAAAAGAAAGCTGGAGTAGCAATTCTCATATCAGACAAAATAGACTTTAAGATAAAGACTATTAGAAGAGACAAAGAAGGACAGTACATAATGAACAAGGGATCGATCCAAGAAGAAGATATAACAATTGTAAATATTTATGCACCCAACATAGGAGCACCTCAATACATAAGGCAAACACTAACAGCCATAAAAGGGGAAATCGACAGTAACATATTCATAGTAGGGGACTTAAACACCCCACTTTCACCCATGGACAGATCATCCAAAATGAAAATAAATAAGGAAACACAAGCTTTAAATGATACATTAAACAAGATGGACTTAATTGATATTTATAGGACATTCCATCCAAAAACAACAGAATACACTTTCATGTCAAGTGCTCATGGAACATTCTCCAGGATAGATCATATCTTGGGGCACAAATCAAGCCTCGGTAAATTTAAGAAAATTGAAATTTTATCAAGTATCTTTTCCGACCACAATGCCATGAAACTAGATATCAATTACAGAAAAAGATCTGTAAAAAATACAAACACATGGACGCTAAACAATACACTACTTAATAACGAAGTGGTCACTGAAGAAATCAAAGAGGAAATCAAAAAATACCTAGAAACAAATGACAATGGAGACACGACAACCCAAAACCTATGGGATGAAGCAAAAGCACTTCTAAGAGGGAAGTTTATAGCAATACAAGCCCATCTTAAGAAACAGGAAACATCGCGATTAAACAACATAACCTTGCACCTAAAGCAATTTGAGAAAGAACAAAAACCCTCAAATTTAGCAGAAGGAAAGAAATCATCAAAATCAGATCAGAAATAAATGAAAAAGAAATGAAGGAAACAATAGCAAAGATCAGTAAAACTAAAAGCTGGTTCTTTGAGAGAATAAACAAAATTGATAAACCATTAGCCAGACTCATCAAGAAAAAAAGGGCAAAGACTCAAATCAATAGAATTATAAATGAAAAAGGAGAAGTACCAACTGACACTGCAGAAATACAAAAGATCATGAGAGATTACTACAAGCAACTCTATGCCAATAAAATGGACAACCTGAAAGAAATGGACAAATTCTTAGAAATGCACAACCTGCCAAGACTGAATCAGGAAGAAATAGAAAATATGACAGATCAATCACAAGCATTGAAATTGAAACTGTGATTAAAAATCTTCCAACAAACAAAAGCCCAGGACCAGATGGCTTCACAGGCAAATTCTATCAAACATTTAGAGAAGAACTGTCACGTATCCTTCTCAACCTCTTCCAAAATATAGCAGAGGGAGGAACACTCCCAAATTCATTCTACAAGGCCACCATCACCTTGATACCAAAACCAGACAAGGATGTCACAAAGTAAGAAAACTACAGACCAATATCACTGATGAACATAGATGCAAAAATCCTCAACAAAATACTAGCAAACAGAATCCAACAGCACAGTAAAAGGATCATACACCATGATCAAGTGAGGTTTATTCCAGGAATGCAAGGATTCTTCAATACACGCAAATCAATCAATGTGTTAAACCATATTAATAAATTGAAGAAGAAAAACCATATGATCATCTCAATTGATGCAGAGAAAGCTTTTGACAAAATTCAACACCCATTTATGATAAAAACCCTGCAGAAAGTAGGCACAGAGGAACTTTCCTCAACATAATAAAGGGCATATATGTCAAACCCACAGCCAACATCATTCTCAATGGTGAAAAACTGAAAGCATTTCCACGGAGATCAGGAACAAGACAAGGTCGCCCACTCTCACCAATCTTATTCAACATAGTTTTAGAAGTCTGAGCCACAATAATCAGAGAAGAAAAGGAAATAAAAGGAATCCAAATTGAAAAAGAATAAGTAAAGCTGTCACTCTTTGCAGATGACATGATATTATACATAGAGAATCCTAAAGATGCTACCAGAAAACTACTAGAGCTAATCAATGAATTTGGTAAAGTAGAAGGATACAAAGTTAATGCACAAAATACTCTGGAATTCCTATACACTAATGATGAAAAATCTGAAAGTGAAATCAAGAAATGACTCCCATTTACCATGGCAACTGAAAGAATAAAATATCTAGGAATAAACCTACCTAAGGAGACAAAAGACCTGTATGCAGAAAATTATAAGATACTGATGAAAGAAATTAAAGATGATATAAATGATGGAGAGATATACTATGTTATTTGATTGGAAGAATCAACATTGTGAAAATGACTCTACTAACCAAGGCAATGTATAGATTCAATGCAATCCCTATCAAACTACCACCGGCATTTTTCACAGAACTAGAACAAAAGATTTCACAATTTGTATGCAAACACAAAAGACCCCGAATAGCCAAAGCAATCTTGACAATGAAAAACGGAGCTGGAGGAATTAGGCCCCCTGACTTCAGACTATACTAAAAAACGACAGTAATCAAGACAGTATGGTACTGGCACAAAAACAGAAAGATAGATCAATGGAACAGTATAGAAAGCCCAGAGATAAACTCACGCACATATGGTCACGTTATCTTTGATAAAGGAGGCAGGAATGTACAGTGGAGAAAGGAGAGCCTCTTCAATAATTGGTGCTCAGAAAACTGGATAGGTACATATAAAAGTATGAGATTAGATCACTCCCTAACACCATACACAAAAGTAAGCTCAAAATGGATAAAAGACCTAAATGTAAGGACAGAAACTACCAAACTCTTAGAGGAAATCATAGGCAGAACACTCTATGACATAAATCACAGCAAGATCGTTTTTGACCAACCTCCTAGAGAAATGGAAATAAATTAAAAATAAACAAATGGGACCTAATGAAACTTCAAAGCTTTTGCACAGCAAAGGAAACCATAAACAAGACCAAAAGACAACCCTCAGATTGGGAGAAAAAATTTGCAAATGAAACAACTGACAAAGGATTAATCTTCAAAATTTACAAGCAGCTCATGCAGCTCAATAACAAAGAAACAAACAACCCAATCCAAAAATGGGCAGAAACCTAAATAGACATTTCTCCAAAGAAGATATACAGACTGCCAACAAACACATGAAAGAATGCTCAACATCATTAATCATTAGAGAAATGCAAATCAAAACTCTAATGAGATATCATCTCACACCAGTCAGAATGGCTATCATCAAAAAATCTAGAAACAATAAATGCTGGAGAGGGTGTGGAGAAAAGGGAGCCCTCTTGCACTGCTGGTGGGAATGTGAATTTGCGTAGCCACTATGGAGAACAGTATGGAGGTTCCTTAAAGAACTACAAATAGAACTACCATATGACCCAGCAATCCCACTACTGGACATATACCCTGAGAAAACCATAATTCCAAAAGAGTCATGTACCAAAATGTTCATTGCAGCTCTATTTACAATAGCCCAGAGATGGAAACAACCTAAGTGTCCATCATCGGATGAATGAATAAAGAAGATGTGCCACATATATACAATGGAATATTAGTCAGTCATAAAAAGAAACGAATTTGAGCTATTTGTAATGAGGTGGATAGACCTAGAGTCTGTCATACAGAGTGAAGTAAGTCAGAAAGAGAAAGACAAATATCATATGCTAACACATATATATGGAATTTTAGAAAAAAATGTCATGAAGAACCTAGGGGTAAGACAGGAATAAAGATACAGACCTACTGGAGAACGGACTTGAGGATATGGGGAGGGGGAGCGGTGAGCTGTGACAAAGCGAGAGAGAGGCATGGACTTATATGCACTACCAAACGTAAGGTAGATAGCTAGTGGGAAGCAGCCTCATAGCACGGACATCAGCTTGGTGCTTTGTGACCGCCTGGAGGGGTGGCATAGGGAGGGTGGGGGGGAGGGAGACGCAAGAGGGAAGAGATATGCGAACATATGTATATGTATAAATTATTCACTTTGTTATAATGCAGAAACTAACACAGCATTGTAAAGCAATTATACCCCAATAATGATGTTAAAAAAAAAAGTGTTCCAAACATCAAAATAAAAAATATATATATATTAAAGGCTTCCCTGGTGACGCAGTGGTTGAGAATCTGCCTGCTAATGCAGGGGACACGGATTTGAATCCTGGTCTGCGAGGATCCCACATGCCGCGGAGCAACTCGTCCCGTGAGCCACAACTGCTGAGCCTGCACGTCTGCAGCCTGTGCTCCACAACAAGAAAGGCCGCGATAGTAAGAGGCCCATGCACCGTGATGAAGAATGGCCCCTGCTTACCACAACTAGAGAAAGCCCTCACACAGAACGAAGACCCAACACAGCATAAGTAAATAAATCAATTAATAAAGTCCTACCCCCAACGTCTTCTAAAAAAAAAAAAAAATATATATATATATATATATATATATATATATATATATATATAAAGAGGAAATCCCCTTCCTATGATTCTAGCCCCTTTGATCCATGGGGACTGGTTACCTCTTTTGCTAATAGGAAGATTAAATTACGAAAAAATTGGGAGAAAACTGTTTGCCTGTGTTAGGCAACCATGAGCGTAGCATTGAAGACAAAATAGGCTCCTGTACAGAGAATTTTCTCCCATTAGAATTGCATCCTGAGCAGGCAATTTGGTCATGAGTTTATTAATACCATCTGATGATGAAAAAAAAATGTTTCACAAGCATTTTGTACTTCACATATATTTTCTCAGTTTCAGATCCTCAGCTATTTTATTGAGTGGAAAATCTTGAACTGAAAAGGTTCAAGAAGAATAATGATGCATTTTCTTATGCCTCAGGAAAAACTTCTTATGGTAACTTGTCAGATTGTCTATGAACTAACCCACTTTTTAGGACAATGATAAAGTCTTCTTTTCTTCGCATGATATATACAAGAACACTTCAGCTATGTTATTAAATGTGACTGATTTTTAACAAATCCTATTAGATTTGTATCAACTAGTTACATGTTATATCCATAGTCTTTTATGAATCATCACCGTTTGCTTAAAAGTTGGCCTATTTTGAGCCTTTGTATAGGTACATTCCTGTTCTTGTGACAAAAAAACAAAACAAAACATTACAACTGTCCCTAACAGAAAAATAACGGCTATCAGAAATATATTTTATTTTACTGTGAGTTACTATTACTGTATTTGTTTATTGTAAAGGTGGACCATTAGAATTCAGTGAGGTTTTCAATAAAAAAGTAATAATAAAAAAAGAACTGCTTCTTTGTTTTCTACAGTCCTGTGGGACTTATAAATAGAAGCCCCGTTGACTACCAGAACCAGCTGATCTGGGGACACATCTCGTGACATCTGCAAAAACTGGGGAGACAGATGTGTGTATAAGCTCCTTCAAGGAAGATGCTGGTGACTTGGTTTTATTGTTATAGAAGACCAGACAGAGGATATTGGGAAAGTGTCCATTGGCTTTCTCAGTCTCCAGGGAGATTTACAACCAACACCTACATATGTGCTAAATTAGAAGCTTGAACCTCAGGCAGCAGCTAGAGAATTATGCAGTAAGACCACTTCCAGTAAAAGCCTTGGAGATGAGTATTTTTGTCTGTTCCTTCTGCATTGATTCCTGGGGAACAGCTGTGTCCTGCCTGTGAAGAACTGCTTTTTTGTTTGTTATAGTCTTGTGGGTCTCGTGGGGGTCACTCTTGGCTTTTAGAGAGGTAGGTGTTTTGGAGGCCTGTTCCTTGGATGGGAGTCTTAAATGTTGGGGAACTGGATGTGTGGTCCAAACTCTATACTCCTCAGAGAGAAGCTGGGTGTTGGGATTTCCCTCTTGATTCTATGGTGCCATGCCAAGAGTGGGGTTTCTGATGAGAGTGGGTTTCAGTGTTTCCTATCTGTTTCAGACTGGGTATTTTCTCACTCAACCAATGTGTAGGAATCACCCAGCTAGTTTCTGGATTTTCTTTTCAGAGAGAATTGCTGCAGGTGTAGCAGTATATTTAGTACATCCATGGAATGAGGGGAATTCAGGAAACTACTATGTTGTCCTATTGGTCAACTCTCTATAATTTGCTTTATTGGTGAGCTCCATTGCAAAGCAGACATCTGGATTTCATTTGTTGTTCAAAATGTAATGCATTATATTAAATGCATATTTTAAGTAACATTTATCAATTAAGATAAATTATTTACTCAAAATGTATAAAATGAATTGCATAATTTCCCCTTGTAAATCATCTCTATTTCTGGTATCTCTCTACTTTTCCTGTTCCTAAAAATTTCATAATTCTCTATCTTATCTTGTGTTCCATCTTTTCTCATATCCCATCAGATATACAATAGGTTACCAAGTCATGCTTTTTGTATTTCTCTCCTCCTTTCTCTTTCTCCGCCTTCCTCTCTCCTTTGCTTTCCTTCCTTCCTTCCTTCCTTCCTTCCTCCCTTTGTTCATTTCTTCCTTCCTTTCTTTATTTCTTCTATCATGCTTGACTACTTGTCTGAAACAGATATCTGAAAGGCCTTATCCCTAGTGCTGGGACTACTGCTGTGAATAAAACTTGAGCAAGAAATGGACTGATTTGAGGAGACTATGGCAAAGGCACTTATTAAAACACCCTCAAACCCTTATGAAATCACAAAGCAATCTAAAGTTGCAATGTTTCAAAAGATTTTTCAAAAGAAGTGCCATTAAAAGCAAGATTGAAAGCTGAAAACATAAAAGAAGCTGACCAGTTAAAATTTATACACTAGAGCAGATATAGGAACAAATCATCTGTCATTTAAAAAACTTTCAGAGAGAAGTAAGACATAGCATTTTGTATCCTCAAAAATAGAGGCAAAAGTAATCCTAAGCAGGCTATATGTATCCTAGGGATGTAGAACTAATCCAAGAGAGCAACATAGTTTAACTGTTTTGGAATTTAGGTGAATGAAAGATATTAAGAGAAAATTACTAAGGATATATTTTTTTAAAAAAACACAAATAGCTGTGCTTTTGATGACCCACTTCATCTAAATAATATGAATTACATACTTAACCAAGGTCATTGTCTCTTGTAGCAGATCAATTATTTTCTTGGTTCCATTTCACATGGGGAAAGTATAAAAGCAATTAAAACTAAGCTGGTTTCAAAGCAAGGAAAATAAGTCTAATGTCAACTGCAATTTGTTTTCTCCATGTGGTTAAATACTATAATCACATTCTGTTTTGCAGCGATGTGGGGAACAAGGAAGAGGAAAAAATAAGAAAATGAGATAAATACAGGGGAAACTTTTCCCCTGGAAAGCTCTTTATTAAGGAATTCCTATTGAAAGATTGGTCTAGTGAACAAGAAGCTCAATTTCTGTTGCTGTTTCAGCTGCAACACCTTAATATCATAAGACAAAATCAAAGTGATCCCTCTCTTCCCTACCCATCTTCATACTCTTACCTCACTTACATAAAGTTTTTCTTAATTTATTAATTTTTTGCTATTGTATCAATTTATCCCTGACAGAATTTGTATATGCACATTTGTAGCCATCATTATCAATAATAAAAACATAAAAATATGACTCCAATTGCCATATAAGAAAAATATTTACTAGGAGAAATAAAATAAAAGTAAGTTAAAATTTTGAGGTGGATAAATTGCAGATTGCAATCTTTGACCACAATTGCTTCAAATGAAGAGTCCATAAAATTAACAGTTATGTAAGTGCCTAATTTCAAGAAAAAATAAATTATGCCACATAGTAACATGATAATTTTTCACAGCAAAATTTATTTGCTATGGAGCTAAGGAAGATAGCTGGGCATTAATAACTCTCTCCATAGGAATCTCTTTTAATAGGGAATAGCAAAAATGAGAAAATGAAGAAAGTAAACACATTTTCTCTACTTTGAAACACTGCTAGCTATAGGTCTGGGGTAAGTGGGGCTTGGAGTTTTAGTAACTTGCTTTCTATATAGAATAAATACATATTTAATACCAAGACAGTGTAGGTCTCATGATATTGGCTGAAGGTTTCCCTCAGCTAGCGGTCAAAAGTGTTTTTCATTGAAATCTGGGTGTCAGTGCATCTCCTTTATTTAAGGAGGGTGCAGCAGCAAACTTTCCAGAGGCAAGCTGCAGAGTGAAATTTCCTTTATCCTATTACTAAATGTTTTTACCCAGCATTATTTTTAATGTTGGTCTGTATTTAAGATATTAATCATTTGCTTCAGAAATTATTTCATCCTGATCCCACACACCATTCTTGGAGAGCCTATCCCTGTGCACACTTCAGAAAGTGTGTTTGCAGCTCTTGCTGAGAAGGCAGTGGGAATCAAGGTCCCAATCTCCTGATGTAAGATAGACCAGTCAGATACTGGTAATTGAGAAGTGGAACATAGAACTTCTAGGCAATCTCTGTCAGGTCGTCTGTAGCAAACATGTTCTATCAATATACACTGAAAATCAATGAAACTTAGTGTCTTTACCTGTTAGAGCTGCTATAACAAAACACCACAGACTGGATAGCTAATAAACAACAGAAATTTATTTCCCACAGTTCTGGAGGCCAAGTCTGAGATCAGGGTGCCAATATGGTCTCGTAAGGCACCTCTTCCAGGTCATAGACTTGTCATTGTATCCTCACATGGCAGAGAGAAACGGGAAGCTCTGTAGGACCTCGTTTATAAGGTCACTAATCCCAATCATGTGGACTTTGCCCTCATAATGTAATCAGCTCCAAAGGCCCTCTACTTCCTAATATCTCAGGGATGAAGATTTTAATATATGAATATCAGGGGAAAACAAACATTCAGACCATAGCATTATGTCTCTGGCCCCCAAAAATTCATGTCCTTCCCACATGCAAAATACAATCAGTCCATCTAAATTGTCTTAATTATTTCCAGAATCAACTCAAAAGTCTAAAGTCCAAAGTCTTACCTAAATATTATCTAAATGAGATAAGAGTAAGACTCAATGTATGATTCATTCTAAGGTAACTTGCTCTCCAGCTGTGAACTTGTGAAATCAAATATGTTACATGCTTCCAAATTAATATGTGGGACAAGCAAAGGATTCACACTATCATTCCTAAATAGAGAAATACTGGGTTGGCCAAAAAGTTTGTTCAGGGTTTTCCGTAACGTCTTATGGAAAACATGAACAAAATTTTTGGCCAACCCAATAGAAAAGATAAAAAGGAGTAAGAGATACAAAGTAAGTCTGAAACTTCGCAGGCAAACAAGGCTCAAGAACAATCTTCCTTGATTGGATGCCCCACATTTAAGACCCACTGTGGTGGGGATTGGGCCCCAAGGCTCAGGGAAACCCTCCCTCTGTGGGTCTGCTGGATATATGCATGCTACAGCTCTCAAGGGTAAAAGTTTTGCCTGAAGCTCTCTGGGGCTGGAATTGAATGCCCAGTGGCTCTACCAGTCTTGGGTCATAGGGGCAACCCTGTTCCCATGGCTCTGCTGGGCATTGCCCTAGTGGGGGCTATATGCTGTAGCCTCACCCCTGAAGTGACCCTCTGCCTTTGTTATGCACTCATGTCTCTAGGTGGCTCTATCCCACAAAATCTAAGTGGAGGCAACCACATACTCCCTTGCTTTTCTGGATGCAGCACACACAGCTGGACCCAGTCTGAGTTGGCCAGAGGGGTGTGGTACAAGAATTCAGGGAGTGGAGCTCACATTGTGAGGAGGCACCTACAGCAGAGACCCTTTCTTTGAAATCATTTAGCACTCCAGGCCCTCGCATACTGGTCCTGTGATGGGTAGGGCAGCCATATCATCCTCAATATACTTTGTGGTCATTCCTCCATTTTCTTGGACAATAGATGTTGGTTTCTTATTATATGGTTGACTAATCTCCCAATTGTTTTGATGAAAAGGTGCTTCTGCTGAGGTGGTCAATTCATACTTATGTCCTTATCATATTTGGCCACCCTCTTTGTGTTTTCTCCTGAACAAGGATTTTTATTCTTTTCACAATGTATAGGTTTATGCTTTTCTAAATCTTTAAGTTATACTTCGTCTCTGATTAACAATTGTATCTTTTTGTTTAATGTTTCAGTGGATTATTTTTGAAGTATGGTTGACTACAATATTATATTGGTTTCAAATGTACAGCATAGTGATTCAATATTTTTATAGATTATACTTCATTTAAAATTATTATAAAATATAGGATATATTTCCTGTGCTGCACAATATATCTTGTAACTTATTTATTTTATACATAGTAGTTTGTATCTCTTAATGCCCTACCCCTATCTTTCCCTTCCCTGCCTTCCCTTTCATTGGTAACCACTAGTTTGTTCTCTATATCTGTAAGTTTGTTTCTATTTTATCATATTCATTTATTTGTTTTAGATTCCACATATAAGTGATAACACAGTATTTGTCTTTCTCTGCCTGACTTATTTCACTAAGCACAATACCCCCTAAATTCATCTATATTGTTGCAAATGGCAAAATTTCTTTTTTTAATGGCTGATCAATATTCTATTGTATATATATACCACATCTTCTTTATTTAGTCATCTGTTGATGGGCACTTAGGCTGCTTCCATATCTTAACAATTGTAAATAATGCTGCTATGAACATTGGAGTGCATATATCTTTCCAAATTAGTGTTCATTTTTTCTGGACATATATCTAGGAGTGGAATTGCTGGATCATATGGTAGTTCTATTTTAATTTTTTGAGGAAGCTCCATA
The DNA here is from genome assembly GCF_937001465.1 of Orcinus orca. Taxonomy (NCBI): domain Eukaryota; kingdom Metazoa; phylum Chordata; class Mammalia; order Artiodactyla; family Delphinidae; genus Orcinus; species Orcinus orca. The sequence continues at coordinate 78,453,641 of NC_064580.1, forward strand.
ATGTTTTCCACAGTGGCTGCAGCAATATACATTTCCACCAACACTGTACTAGGGTTCCCTTTTCTCCATATCCTCACCAAAATTTGTTATTTTTGGTCTTCTTGATGATAGCCATTCTGACTGGTGTTAGGTAATATCTCACTGTAGTTTTGATTTGCATTTCCCCGAAGATTAGCAAAGTTGAGCATCTTTTCATGTGCCTGTTGACCATCTGTAAGTCTTGTTTGGAAAAATGTCTATTCAAGTCTTCTGCCCTTTTTTTTTTTTTTTTTCTGTGCGCAGGCCTCTCACTGCCGTGGCCTCTCCTGTTGCGGAATACAGGCTCTGGACGCGCAGGCTCAGCGGCCATGGCTCACAGGCCTAGCCACTCCACGGCATGTGGAATCTTCCCGGACCGGGGTATGAACCCATGTCCCCTACATCAGCAGGCAGACTCTCAACCACTGCGCCACCAGGGAAGCCCCATTTTAAAAATAAGATTGTTCCATGTTGAGTTGTATGAGTTATTTATATATTTTGGATATTAACCCCTTATCAGTCATATCACTTGCAAATATTTTCTCCCATTCATTAAGTTGTCTTTTTGTTTTATGAAGGCTTCTTTTTATGTACAAAACCTCTTAAGTTTAACTAGGTCCCAACTGTTTAGTTTTGCTTTTGTTTCCTTTGCTTTAAGAGAGAGATTCAAATAAATATTGCCTATAATTTATGTCAAAGAGTGTTCTTCCTATGTTTTATTCTAGGATTTTATGGTTGCTTGTCTTACATTTAGTTATTTAATCCATTTTGAGTTTATTTTTGTATGTGGTATGAGAAAATATTCTAATTTCATTCTTTTACATGTAGCTGTCCAGTTTTCTAAGCACCATTTATTGAAGAGACTGTCTTGGTGTGGGTGTGTTTGGGTTCATCTTGTTTGACTCCCTGTGATTTCTGTACCTGAATATCTGTTTCCTTCTTCAGTTTTGGGGAAATTTTTATCCAAAATTTCATCATGTACATTTTATACCCTTTTCTGTCTCTCTTCTCCTTCTGGGACTCTATAACGCAAATGTTACTATGCTTGATGTTTTTCCAGATGTCCCTTAGACTGTCTTCATTTTTCAAAATTTGTTTTTCTTTTTGATGTTCTGATTGAGTGGTTTCCATTATTCTAACTTCCTGATCACTTATGTGTTCTTCTGTACCATTTAGTATGCTGTTAACTCCTTCTAATGTGTTTTTATTTCAGTTATTGTATTCTGCAGCTCTGCTTTTTTAAAAGATATTTTCTAGTTCCTTGCAAAAATTCTCACTCTGTTCATCTATTCTTTTCCCAAGTTCAGTTAACATTCTTATTACTAATGCTTTGAACTCCACCTGGTAAATTATCTATATCTTTTATTAGTTATTTTTTCAGGTTTTTTTTCTTGTTCTTTCATTGAAACAAATTCCTCTGCCTTCTCATTTTTTTAACTTTCTCTGTCTCTATAAAATTAAGTGAAACTGTTACCTATCCTGGTCTTGAAGAGGTGTACTTGCGTGAGAGTGTCTCTATATAGTTTGTGTTTCTAGTGGCTTTTGTGGGAGAGCTGGATCAAAAGTGGGTCTGTGTCATCTCTTCCCCCAGAATCTGCTGGCAGATATCACCTCGATGATATCACCTTGGACATGGAGGTGCTATAGCCAGAGCCTGGTGTGAGCCAGGGCTTCTCCTATGCTAAATGGCCATCACTGGCCTGTTGGGGGTGAGGTCAAGTCCCAAGGTGCTGGAGCAGAAGCCCTGAGTGTCAGGGCTGAGTTGGTTTTATTCCCTCCAAGTGTGCATTCTCCCCCATCCTAGTAATGGCACCTTTGCCCCAGAGGGGGAGCAGTTTTGAAGACAGAGGGGCTGAGGCAGGCATTCAGTGTGGACTGGGACATGTTCTGGGACAGTCTCAGCACATCAGTAAGAGTTCCAGACAGCTCCCAATCTACCTCCTCTGTGAGCACCAGTAATGTTCACTCTTGCCACATTCAGATGCAGTGCCAGGTCCAACCCAGCTCTGTGTCCCCCAGGTGTGCATCTTCCTTGGCACCAGCAGCCTTATCCCTAGTGGGAAGCTGCATGAGACCTAGAAGGGCCAGGGAGGGCACTGGCTAGGGGCAGAGAATGCACTGGTATTGTTGCAGGAAAATGGCCTGAGCCCTAGGCACTTTCAGTTTTCTTCCCCCACCTTGTTCCCAGGAGTAAGCAAGCATGTGTGTGCTCTTCAGAAGTGGAGTTTAGGTTTCTTACAGCCTTCCTGTAAGTCCGACTGGTTTTCAAACCAGCTAAGGGGACTCATCTTCCTTGTGTCAGACCATAAGGCTGGGGTGCCCAATATGTGGTTTGAACCCCTCACTGCCCAGGGAATATCTACAAGCTCATGATATACCCCCCTTTTTTTCTGTGGTCCCTCCAAAGGGTGCAGGTCCCAACATGATTACTTCTCCTCCCCTTCTATCTGACTCCATGGGGATCTTTCTTTGCAACCATGGTTGTAGAAGAGTCTTTCTGCCAGTCTCCAGTTTGTTATCAGTGAGAATTACTCCACATGTAAATGTATTTTTGATGTGTTTGTGGGGAGAGGTAAACTCTGCATCCTCCTACTCCATCATTTTGATGTCCTCCAATGATTCCATCTTTAAATCATGTCTCTCTTCTCCCATTTTACTATTAGTATTCAAGAGAAATCAAGCCACTCGTTCAAAACCTTGCTTAGATATTTTCCAGACAATTAACAATTACATTGCTTATAAGTGCTACTCCCCACAAAATGCTAGGAGAGGAACACTGTTCAGCCAAGCACTTTGCCACTCTTTAACAAGGTTTACCTTTCCTCCAGTTTCCAATAACATGTTCTTCATTTCTGTCTGAGAGCTCATCAGAATGATCTTTCCAATACATATTTCTATCAACATTGTGTTCACAACCACTTAGATATTCTCTAAGAAGATTGATGCTTTATCTAGAACTCTCTTCTCTTTCTGAGCTCTCACCAGAATTACTTTTAATGGTCCATTCAGGGCTTTGAAGGCTTTTTCTAGTGTGCATCTCAAAGTTCTTCTACCCTCTACATATTACCCAGTTCCAAATCTATTTCCATATATTTAGTTATTTATTATAGCATTGGTATTTATTATAATTCTTCTTGGTATTAATTTTCTATCTTAGCCTATTTGGATTATATAGATATAAAATAAAATAAAACTAACTTGGTAGCTTATACAAAAAAGACATTTATTTCTCACAGTTCTGGTGGCTGGAAGGCCCTCTTCTGGGTTACAGATTTCTCATTGTAGCCTCACATTGCAGAAGAAGCTAGGGAGCTATGTAGGATCTTATTTATTTATTTGTTTATTTATTAGTAGCTGAGCTAGTTGGCATTTTAAATCTTATAATTTTATTTATTTCTGGGTGAACAAACAACTGCTTGGGGCTCTGGCCATGGACCTATGTCAGACAAGTTCATAGGTGAGAATTGTTTTTTGTTTTTTTTGTTTTTTGTTTTTCCAGGAAATCGTATAATCATATGCTCTCAGGTTTAAATGGATCTTACAAATTTTAAAATCAGCCATCATCCTCTCCTGACATTTAAATCCCTTTCTCACCATACAAAACATCAAGAGATATAGGCTCAAGTACAATACTACCAATCTAGAAGTAAAAATATTTGGGGATCATTATTCTTTTTGATGTATGTTTAAATTAGTTAGAATTATAATAAAATTAGTTAGAACTAAATTAGTCTATAATTATACAATTCAAATTTGCATCCAAAATTTCCCCACTTTATATTACAACTGAGTAATATTACTTTTTTTAAAACATATTTATTTGAGTATAATTGCTTTACACTGTTGTGTTAGTTTCTGCTATATAACAAAGGGAATCAGCTATATGTATGCATATATCCGCATATCACCTCCTTCTTGTGTCTCTATCCCACCCCTCTAGTTGGTCAAAAAGCACAAGCTTATCACCCTGTGCGATGCAGCCGCTTCCCACTAGCTATCTATTTTACATTTAGAAGTGTATATATGGCAATGCTACTCTCTCACTTCCTCCCAGCTTACCCTTCCCCTTCCCCACGTCCTCAAGTCCACTCTCTATGTCTGTGTCTTTATTCCTGTCCTGCCCCTATGTTCATCAGAACCATTTTTTCCCCTTAGATTCCATATATATGTGTTAGCATACTGTACTTGTTTTCCTCCTTCTGACTTACTTCACTCTGTATGATAGACTCTAGGTCCATCCACCTTACTACAAATACTCAATTTCATTTCATTTCATTTCTTTTTATGGCTGAGTAATATTCCATTATATATATATGTACCACATCTTCTTTATCCATTCACCTGTCGATGGACACTTAGGTTGCTTCCATGTCCTGGCTAGTGTAAATAGTGCTGCAGTGAACATTGTGGTACATGTCTCTTTTTGAATTATGGTTTTCTCAGGGTATATACCCACTAGTGGGATTGCTGGTTCATATGGTAGTTCTATTTCTATTTTTTTAAGGATCCTCCATACTGTTCTCCATAGTGGCTGTATCAATTTACATTCCCACCAATAGTGCAAGAGGGTTCAATTTTCTCCACACCCTCTCCAGCATTTACTGCTTGCAGATTTTTTTGATGATGGCCATTCTGATGGATGTGAGGTGATAAATGAAATCTGTTCCATTGGAGTTTTGATTTGCATTGTTCTAATGATTAGTGAGTTGTTAACCATCTATTAATATGTTTGTCGGCAATATGTATAGCTTCTTGGGAGAAATATCTATTTAGATCTTCTGCCCATTTTCGGATTGGGTTATTTGATTTTTGATATTGAGCTGCATGATTTGCTTGTATATTTTGGAGACAAATCCATTGTCAGTTGTTTCATTTGCAAATACTTTCTCCTATTCTGAGGGTTCTCTCGTCTTGTTTATGGTTTCCTTTGCTGTGCCAAATCTTTTAAGTTTCATTAGGTCCCATTTGTTTATTTTTGTTTCTTTTACCATTTCTCTAGGAAGTGGGTCACAAAGGACCTTGCTGTGATTTATGTCAAAGACTGTTCTTCCTATGTTTTCCTCTAAGAGCTTTATAGTGTCTGGCCTTACACTGAGGTCTTTAATTCATTGTGAGTTGATTTCCATGTAAGGTGTTATGAAGTGTTCTAATTTCATTCTTATACATGTAGCTCTATTGTTTTCCTAGCATCACTTATTGAAGAAGCTGTCTTTTTTCTCCATTGTATGTTCTTGTCTCATTTACCAAAGATAAGGTGACTATATGTGCGTTGGTTTATCTCTGGGCTTTCTATCCACTTCCATTGATGTATATTTTTGTTTCTGTGCCCATATGATACAGTCTTGATTACCATAGCTTTGTATTATAGTCTGAAGACATGGAGCCTTATTCCTCAAGCTAAATTTTTCTTTCTCAGGATTGCTTTGGCTATTCGGGTTGCTTTCTATTTCTATACAAATTGAGAAATATTTTGTTCTAGATCTGTGAAAAATGAATTGGTGTTTTGATAGGGATTGCATTGAATCTGTAGATTTCATTGGGTAGTAAAATCATTTTCACAAGTTTGATTCTTCTAATCCAAGAACATGGTATATCTCTCCATCTGTTTGCATAATCTTTAGTTTCTTTCATCATTGTCTTACAGTTTTCTGCATAAGATTTTGCCTCCATAGGTAGGTTTATACCTAGGTATTATATTCTTTTTGTTGCAATAGTAAATGGGAATGTTTCCTTAATTTCTCTTTCAGATATTTCATCATTAATGTATAGGAATGCAAGAGATTTCTGTGCATTAATTTTGTATCATGCTACTTTACAAAATTCATTGACTAGCTCTAGTAGTTTTCTGGTAGCATCTTTAGGATTCTCTATGTATAGTACCATGTCATCTGAAAACAGTGACAGCTTTATTTCTTCTTTTCCAATTTGGATTCGTTTTATTTCCTTTTCCTCTCTGATTGCTATGGCTAAAACTTCCAAAACTATGTTGAATAATAGTGCTGAGAGTGGTCATCCTTGTCTTTTTCCTTATCTTAGTGGAAATAGTTTCAGTTTTTCACCATTGAGAATGATGTTGGCTGTTGGATTTTCATATATGGCCTTTATTATGTTGAGGTAAGTTCCCTCTCTGCCTATTTTCTGGAGAGTTTTTATCATAACTTGGTGTTGATTTTGTCAAAAGATTTTTATGCATCTATTGAGATTATCATATAGTTTTTATCTTTCAGTTTGTTAATATGGTGAATCACATTGATTGCTTTGCGTATATTGCATTCCTGGGATAAACCTCAATTGATCATGGTGTGTGATCCTTTCAATGTGGTGTTGGATTCTGTTTGCTAGTATTTTGTTGAGGATTATTGCATCTATGTTCATCAATGGTATTGGCATGCAGTTTTCTTTTTTTGTGACATTTTTGTCTGGTTGTGGTATCAGTGTTATGGTGGCCTCTTAGAATGAGTTTGGGAGTGTTCCTCCCTCTGCTATATTATGGAAGGGTTTGAGAAGGATAGGTGTTAGCTCTTCTTTAAATGTTATATAGAATTCGCCTGTGAAGCCATCTGTCCTGGGCTTCTGTTTGTTGGAAGATTTTTAATCACAGTCTCAATTTCAGGGCTTGTGATTGGTGTGTTCATACTTCCTATTTCAGTCTCGGAAGGTTGTGCCTTTCTAAGAATCTGTCCATTTCTTCCAGGTTTTCTATTTTATTGGAATAGAGTTACTTGTAGTAATCCCTCAGGATTCTTTGTATTTCTGCGGTGTCATTGTTACTTCCCCTTTTACATTTCTAATGCTATTGATTTGTCTTCTCCCTTTTTTCTTAGTGAGTCTGGCTAGTGGTTTATCAATTTTGTTTATCTTCTCTAAGGACAAGGTTTTGGATTTATTGATCTTTGCTATTGTTTCCTTCATTTATTTTCATTAATTTCTCATCTGATCTTCAAGATTTGTTCCCTTCTGCTAACTTTGGTTTTTTTTTGTTCTTTTTCCTCTAATTTCTTTAAGTGTAGGTTTACTTTGTTTATTTGATCTGTTTGTTCTTTCTTGAGGTAGGATTGTATTGCTATAAACTTCCCTCTCAGAACTACTTTTGTTGCATTCCATAGGTTTTGGATCATAGTGTTTTCATTATCATTTGCTTCTAGGTATTTTTGATTTCCTATTTGATTTCTTCAGTGCTCTCTTGGTTATGATAGTGAATTGTTTAGTCTCCAAATATTTGTATTTTTTATAGATTTTTTCCTGTAATTGATATCTAGTCTCATAGTGTTGTGGTTGGAAAAGATACCTGATAATGTTTCAATTTTCTTCAATTGACTGAGGCTTGTTTGTGGCCCACATTACAATCTATCCTGGAGAATCTTCCATGGGCACTTGAGAAGAAAGTGTATTCTGTTTTTTTTTTTTTTTTTTTTTTTTTTTTTTTTGCGGTATGCGGACTTCCCACTGTTGTGGCTTCTCCCGTTGCGGAGCACAGGCTCCGGATGCGCAGGCTCAGCGGCCATGGCTCCCGGGCCCAGTCGCTCTGCGGCATGTGGGATCTTCCCGGACTGGGGCACGAACCCGTGTCTCCTGCATCGGCAGGCGGACTCTCAACAACTGCGCCACCAGGGAAGCCCTATTCTGTTGTTTTTTGATGGAATGTCTTATAAATATCATTAACTCCATCTAGTTTAATGTCCTTTAAAGCTTGTGTTTCCTTATTTATTTTCATTTTGGATCATCTGTCCATTGGTGAAAGTTGAGTGATAAAGTCCACTACTATGATTGTTTACTTTCAATTTCCTTTTCTATGGCTGTTAACATTTGCCTTAAGTATTGAAGTGCTCCTCTGTTGGGTGCATAAATATTTACAACTGTTATATTTTCTTCTTGTATTGATCCCTTGATCATTATGTAGTGTCCTTCTTTGTCTCTTGTAATAAACTTTATTTGAAAGTCTATATTTTCTGATATGAGAATATCTACTCTAACTTTCTTTTGATTTCCATTTTCATGGAATAACTTTCCATCCCATCACTTTCAGTCTGTATGTGTCCCTAGCTCTGAAGTGGTCTCTAATAGAATGCATATATACAGGTCTTGTTTTAGTATCCATTCAGCCAGTCTATGTATTTTGGTTGGAGCATTTAATCTATTTACATTTAAGATAATTATCAATATCTATGTTCATATTACCATTTTCTTAATTGTTATGTGTTTGTTTTTACATCTTTTCCTTCGCTTGTATTTCCTGCCTAGAGAAATTCCCTTAGCATTAGTTGTAAAGCTGGTTTGGTTGTGCTGAATTCTCTTAAATTTTGCTTATCTGTAAAGGTTTTAATTTCTCTGTCAAATCTGAGTGAGGAGAGATCTTCAAGGTGACTGAAGAGTAAGATATGGAGATCAACTTCCTCCCCACAAATACATCAGAAATACATCTATATGTGGAAAAACTCCTACAGAACACCTACTGGATGCTGGCAGAACCCCTCAGACTTCCCAAAAGATTCTTGGTTCTGCAGCCGGGAGTCAGGCCTGTGTCTCTGAGGTGGGAGAGCTGAGTTCAGGACGTTGGTCCACCAGAGACATCCTTGCTCCACGTAATAGCAAATGGGAAAAGCTCTTCCAGAGATCTCCGTCTCAACATTAAGACTCAGCTCCACTCAGTGAACAGCAAGCTACAGTGCTGGACACCCTATGCCAAACATCTAGCAAGAGAGGAACACAAACCCACCTAGCAGAGAGGCTGCTAAATCATAAGAAGGTCACAGACACCCCAAAACACACCACCAAATGTGGTCTTGTGCACCAAGAATACAATATCCAGCCTCATTCACCAGAACACATGCACAAGTCCCCTTCACTGGGAAGCCTACACAACTCACTGAAATAACTTTAGCCACTGGGGCAGACACCTAAAACAACAGGAACTATGAACCTGCAGCCTGTGAAAATGAGACCCCAAACACAATAACTTAAGCAAAATGAGAAGACATAGAAAAACACATCAGGTGAAGGAGCAAGGTAAAAACCCACCAGACCAAATAAATGAAGAGGAAATAGGCAGTCTACCTGGAAAAGTATTCAAAATAATGATAGGAAGATGATCCAAAATCTTGTAAATAGAATGGAGAAAATACAAGAAACAATTAACAAGGACCTAGAAGAACTAAAAAGCAAACAAACAGTGATGAACAACACAATAAATGAAATTAAAAATTCTCTAGAAGAAATCAATAGCAGAATAACTGAGGCAGAAGAACAGAGAAGTGACCTGGAAGATAAAATGATGGAAATAACTACTGCAGTGCAGAATAAAGAAAAAATAATAAAAATAATTGAGGACAGTCTTACAGACCTCTGGGACAACATTAAATGCACCAACATATGAATTATAGCAGTCCCAGTAGAAGAAGAGAAAAAGAAAGGTATGGAGAAAATATTTGAAGAGATTATAGTTGAAAACTTCCTTAATATGGGAAAAGAATAGTTTGCCTAGTCCAGGAAGTGCAGAGAGTCCCATACAGGATAACTCCAAGGAGAAACACGACAAGACTCATATTAATCATGCTATCAAAAACTAAGTACAAGAGAAAATATTAAAAACAGCAAGGGAAAAACAACAAAGAACATACAAGGGAATCCACATAATGTTAACAGCTGATCTTTCATCAGCAACTCTGCAGGCCAGAAGGGAGTGGCAGGACATATTTAAAGTGATGAAAGGGAAAAAACTACAACCAAGATTACTCTACCCAGCAAGGATCTCATTCAGTTTTCAGGGACAAATTAAAAACTTTACAGACAAGCAAAAGCTAAGAGAATTCAACACCACCAAACCAGCATTACAATAAATGCTAAAGGAACTTCTCTAGACAAGAAACAGAAGAGTTGGAAAAGACTTACAATAACACATCCAAACATTAAGATAATTGTAATAGGATCATACATATCAATAATTACCTTAAATGTAAATGGATTAAATGCTTCAAGCAAAAAAAATAGATTAGTTGAATGGAGACAATAACAAGACCCATATATATGCTGTCTACAAGAAACACATTTCAGACCTAAGGACACGTACAGACCGAAAGTGAAGGGATCGAAATAGACATTCCACTTAAATGGAAATTAAAGATAGCTGGAGTAGCAATACTCATACCAGACAAAATAGACATTAAAATTAAAAAAATTACAAGAGACAAGGAAGGACAGTACCTAACGTTCAAGGAATCAATCCAAGAAGATATAACAACTTTAAATATTTATGCATCCAACATAGGAGCACCTCAGTACGTAAGGCAAATGCTAACAGCCATAAAAGGTGAAATCAACAGTAACACAAAAATAGTAGGGGACTTTAACACCCCACTTTCACCATTGGACAGATCATCCAAAATGAAAATAAATAAGGAAACACAAGCTTTAAATGATACATTAAGCAAGATGGACTTAATTGATATTTATAGGAAATTCCATCCCAAAACCACAGAATACACTTTCTTCTCAAGTGTTCATGGAACACTCTCCAGAATAGATCATATCTTGGGTCACAAATCAAGCCTTGGTAAATTTAAGAAAACTGAAATGATGTCAAGTATCTATTATGACCACAATGTTAAGAGACTACATATAAATTACAGAAAAATATCCATAAAAAAATACAAACACATGGAGCCTAAACAGCTCACTACCAAATAACAAAGAGATCACTGAAACAATCAAAGAGTAAATCAAAAAATACCTAGAAGCAAATGACAATGAAAACACAAAGACCCAAAACCTATGGGATGCAGTAAAAGCAATTCTAAGAGGGAAGGTTATAGCAATTCAATCCTACCTGAAGAAACAAGAAATATCCCAAATAAACAATGCAACCTTATAGCTAAAACCATTAGAGAAAGAAGAACCAAAAAATAAATAAATAAAAACCAAGATTAGTAGAAGGAAAAAAAATCATAAATATCAGATCAGAAATAAATGAAAAATAAATGAAGGAAACAATAGCAAAGATCAATATATCTAAATGCTGGTTCTGTGAGAATATAAAGAAAACTGATAAACCACTAGCCAGACTCATGAAGTAAAAAACAGGAAAAGACTCAAATGAATAGAATTATAAATGAAAAAGAAGTAACAACTGACACTGCAGAAATAAAAAGGATCAAGAGAGATTACTACAAGAAACTATATGCCAATACATTGGACAACCTAGAAGAAATGGAAATATCCTTAGATAAGCAAAACCTTCCAAGACTGAACCAGGAAGAAATAGAAAATATAAACTGACCAATCACAAGCACTGAAATTGAGACTGTGATAAAAAAAAATCTTCCAACAAAAGCACAGGACAGATGGCTTCACTGGAGAATTCTATAAAACTTTCAGAGAAGAGCTAACACCTATTCTTCTCAAACTCTTCCATAATATAGCAGAGGGAGGAACATTCCCAAACCCATTCTATGACACCACCATCACCCTGATAGCAAAACCAAACAAAGATGTCACAAAGAAAGAAAACTACAGGCCAATATCACTGATGAATATAGATGCAAAAACCCTCAACAAAATACCAGCAAACAGAATCCAACAGCACATTAAAAGGATCATGTACCAGGATCTAGTGGGGTTTATCCCAGGATGCAAGGATTCTTCAATATGCTGAAATCCATCAATGTGATAGACCACATTAACAAACTGAAGGATAAAAACCATATGATCATCTCAGTAGAGGTAGAAAAAATTTTGACAAAACTCAACACTGATTTATGAAAAAACCCTCCAGAAAATAGGCATAGAGGGAACTTAACTCTCCATGATAAAGGCCATATATGACAAACGCACAGCCAACATCATTCTCAGTGGTTAAAAGTGAAACCATTTCCACTAACATGAGAAAAAAAGACAAAGTTGCCCAATCTCACAACTATTAATCAACATAGTTTTGGTACTTTTAACCACAGCAATCAGTGGAGAAAAAGAGATAAAAGGAATCCAAATTGGAAAAGAAGAAGAAAAGCTGTCACTGTTTGCAGATGACATGATACTATACATAGAGAATCCTAAAGATGCTACCAACAAACTACTAGAGCTAGTCAATGAATTTGCTAAAGTACCAGGACACAAAATTAATCCACAGAAATCTCTTGCATTCCTATACACTAATGATGAAAAATCTGAAAGAGAAATTAAGGAAAAACTCCACTTACCAGTGTAACAAAAACAATAAAATACCAAGGAAAAAACCTACCTAAGGAGACAAAAGTCCTGTATGCCAAAAACTGTAAGACACTGGTGAAAGAAATTAAAGATGATACAAACAGATGGAGAGATATACCATGTCCTTGGATTGGAAGATTCAAATTGTGAACATGACTATACTACTCAAAGCAATCTAAAGTTTCAATGCAATCCTTATCAAACTACCAATGGCATTTTTCACAAATCTAGAACAAAAATTTCACAATTTATATGGAAACACAAAAGATCCAAATAGCCAAAGAAATTCTGGGAAAGAAAAATAGAGCTGGAGGAATCAGACTCCCTGACTTCAGACTATATTACAAAGATATAATAATCAAGACAGTATGCTCCTGGCAGAAGAACAGGAATATAGATCAATGGAACAGGATAGAAAGCCCAGAGATAAACCCATGCACGTATTTTTGATAAAGGAAGCAAGAATATACAATGGAGAAAAAACAGCCTCTTCAATATATGGTGCTGGGAAAACTGGACAGCTACATGTAAAAGAATGTTATTAGAACTCTCCCTAACATCATACACAAAAATAAACTCAAAATGGATTAAAGACCTAAATGTAATGCCAGACACTAAAAAACTCTTAGAGGAAAACATAGGCCACACACTCTATGACATACATCACAGTGAGATCCTTTTTGACTCACCTCCTAGAGAAATGGAAATAAAAACAAACAAACAAAAAACACAAATGGGACCTAATGAAACTTAAAAGTTCTGCACAGCAAAGGAAACCATAAACAAGCTGAGAAGACAACCATCAGAGTGGGAGAAAATATTTTCAAATGAAGCAACTGACAAAGGATTAATCTCCAAAATTTACAAGAAGTTCATGCAGCTCAATATCAAAAAAACAAACAACTCAATCCAAAAATGGGCAGAAGACCTAAATAGACATTTTGCCAAAGAATATACACAGATTGCCAACATATGCATGAAAGAATTCTCAACATCACTAATCATTAGAGAAATGCAAATCAAAACTACAATGAGGTATCACCTCACAACTGTCAGAATGGCCATCATCAAAAAATCTACAAACACTAAATGCTGGAGAGCGTGTGGAGAAAAGGGAACACTCCTGGACTGTTGGTGGGAATGTAAATTGTTACGGCCACTATGGAGAGCAGTATGGAAGTTCCTTAGAAACTAAAACGAGAACTACCATATGACCCAGCAATCCCAGTACTGGGCATATACCCTGAGTAAACCATAATTCAAAAGAGTCATGTACCACAATGTTCATTGCAGCTCTATTTACAGTAGCTAGGACATGGAAGAAACCTAAGTGTCCATCGACAGATGAATAGATAAAGAAGATGGGGCACGTATATACAATGCAATATTACTCAGCCATAAAAGGAAATGAAATTGTGTTATTTGTAGTTAGGTAGATGGACCTAAAGTCTGTCATACAGAGTGAAGTCAGAAAGAGATAAACAAATACCATACACTAACACATGTATATGGAATCAAAAAACAAACAAAAAAGGTTCTGAAGAACCCAGGGGCAGGTCAGGAATTAAGACGCAGACATAGAGAATGGACTTGAGGACATGGGGAGAGGGAAGGGTAAGCTGGGACGAAGTGAGAGACTGGCATGGACTTATAGATACACTACCTAATGTAAAATAGATAGCTAGTGGGAAGCAGCCACATAGTACTGGGTGATCATCTCAGTGCTTTGTGACCACCTAGTGGAGTGGAAGAGGGAATGTGGGAGGGAGATGCAAGAGGGAGGGGATATGGAGATATATGTATATGTATAGCTGATTCACTGTCATAAAGCAGAAACTAACACATCAGTTGTAAAGCAATTATACTCCAATAAAGATGTTAAAAAAATCTGAATGAGATCCTTGCTGGGCAGAGTAATCTTGGTTGTTGCTTTTTTCCCTTTCATCACTATAAATATCCTACCACTCCCTTCTGTCTTGCAGAGGTTCTGCTGAAAGATCAGCTGTTAACCTTATGTGGATTCCCTTGTATATTGTTTTTTTTGCTTTTCTCTTGCTGCTTTTAATATTTTTTCTTTGTATTTAATTTTTGATAGTTTGATTAATACATGTCTTGGCGTGTTTCTCCATGGATTTTTCCTGTATGGGACTCTCTGTGCTTCCTGGACTTGATTGACTATTTCCTTTCCCATGTTAAGGAAGTTTTCAATTATAATTTCTTCAAATATTTTCTCAGACCCTTTCTTTTTCTCTTCTTCTTCTAGGACCTCAGTAATTCCAATGTTGGTGTGTTTAATGTTGTCCCAGAAGTCTCTAAGACTGTCCTCAATTCTTTTCATTCTTTTTTCTTTATTCTTCTCTGTGGTAGTTATTTCCACTATTTTATCTTCCAGGTCACTAATCCCTTCTTCTGCCTCAGTTATTCTGGTATTAATTCCTTCTAGAGAATTTTTAATTTCATTTATTGTGTTGTCCATCATTGTTTATTTGCTCTTCCGTTCTTCTTGGTGCTTGTTAAATGTTTCTTGTATTTTCTCCATTCTATTTCCAAGATTTTGGATCATCTTTACTATCACTAGTTTGAATTCTTTATTGGGTAGACTGCCTATTTCCTCTTCATTTGTTTGATCTGGTGAGTTTTTACCTTGCTCCTTCATCTGCTGCACATTTCTCTGTCTTCTCATTTTGCTTAACTTTCTGTGTTTGGCATTTACTTTTTGCAGGCTGTAGGTTAGTAGTTCCCATTGTTTTTAGTGTCTGCCCCCAGTCAGTAAGATTTGTTTAGTGGTTTGTGTAGGTTTCCTAGTGTAGGGGACTGGTACCTGTGTCTGGTGGGTGGGGCTGGATCTTGTCTTTCTGATGGGCAGGATTGCCTCTGGTGGTGTGTTTTAGGGTGTCAGTGAACTTAGTATGATTTTAGGTAGCCTCTCTGCTAATGGGTGGGGTTGTGTTACTGTCTTTCTAGTTGTTTGGCATGGGGCTTTCAGCACTTGTGCTTGCTGGCTATTGGGTGGAGCTGGGTCTTAGCACTGAGACAGAGATCTCTGGGAGAGCTCTTGCCAATTGATATTACATGGGGCCATGTGGCCTCTGGTGGTCCAGCGTCCTGAACTCGGCTATCCAACCTCAGAGGCTCAGGCCTAGCAACAGGCCAGAGCACCAAGACCCTGTTAGCCAGACAGCAGCAAAGAAAAGGGAGAAAAAAAGAAAGATAAATAAATAAATAAAATAATTAATATATTAAAAAAATTATTATAATAAAATGTAATAAAAAAATAAAAGCACAATCAAGACAATAAAGAAATCCACCAATGATAACAAGTTCTAAAATCTATACTAAGATAAAAATAAAAATCAGAAACAAGTCAGTCACAGACAGCAAACCACAAGTCTACAGTTGGTCCCAAATCCACTGTCTCAATTTTGGGTTCATTCATTGTCTATTCATGTATTCCACAGATGCAGGGTACCTCAAGTTGATTGTGGGGTTTTAATCCACTGCTCCTGAGTCTGCACAGAGGAATTTCCCTTCCTCTTCTTTGTTCACACAGCTACTGGGGTTCAGCTTTGGTTTTGGCCCCACCTCTGTGTGTAGATTGCCCTCAGGCTTCTGTTCCCACCCTGACAGAATGGGGTTAAAGCAGCAGCTGATTAGGGGGCTCTGGCTCACTCATGCTAGGGCAAGGGAGGGGTAAGGTATTTATAATTGGAATGCCATGTGAGCCTGTGGTGCAGAGGCCAGCATGATGTTGCAACAACCTGAGGCACACCGTGTGTTCTCCCAGGGAAGTTGTCCCTGGATCATGGGACCCTGGCAGTTTCTGGCTGCACAGGCTCCCATGGGGGGGTGTGGATAGTGACCTGTTGATTGCGCACAGGATTCTTGGTGGCTGTAGCAGCAGCATTAGGGTTTCATGTCTATCTCTGGTGTCTGAGCTGATAGTCGTGGCTCGAGCCCATCTCTGGAGCTTGTTTAGGCAGTACTCTGCCTTCTGTGGGCAGAGAGGGAAAGAATCCCCTCTCCTCACACTCCCCAAAACAATGGTCTTTTGCCTCTTCCCTTGGTCCAGAGTTTCTCCCTGACTGTCTCCCAGTTAGCTGTGGTGCACTAGTCCTCCCTCAGCCTGTGTTCACATAGCCAACCCCAGTCCTCTCCCTGGGATCTGACCTCTGAAGCCCTAGTCTTAGCTCCCAGACCCCACCCTTCCCAGTGTGTGCCCAGACAAGCCTTCAGACTAGTCAGTTCTGGTCAGCACTGATTCTCTGTGTGGGAATCTCTCTGCTTTGCCCTCTGCACTACTGTTGCTGTGTTCTCCTCCGTGGTTCAGAAGCTTTCCCCTCCCCCGTCCCTGTCTCCACCAGTGAAGGAGTGTCCTGGTGTGTGGAAACTTTTCCTCCTTCACAGTTCCCTCCCAGAGGTGCTGGTCCCATCCCTGTTCTTTTGTCTCTGTTTTTTTCATTTTTCTTTTGCCCTACCCATGTGCGTGGGGATTTTCTTAACTTTTGGGAAGTCTGAGGTCTTCTGCTAGCATTCAGTAGGTGTTCTGTAGGTGTTGTTCCACATGTAGATGTATTTTTGATGTTTTTGTGGGGAGGAAGGTGATCTCCATGGTTTACTCCTCCACCATCTTGAAAGTCCACTAAGAAGATCTCCTTTATAATGGTACTAATTCCAATCTTGGTGACTCCATTCAAAGGCCTCTCAAAAGCCCTACTTCATAATATCATCATCATGGGGATTAGGACATCAAAATATGAATTTCAGAGGTACACAGACATTCAGACCATACCACTTGGTCCACATAGAGTGGTGGGAGAGAGAGAGATAGAGATAGAGATAGAGATAGAGAGAGAGAGAGAGAGAGAGAGAGAGAGAGAGAGAGAGAAGTTCTACAGAAAGGAGCAGAATTGAGACCCCCTATGCCCATAGCAACATATAGAGAGGGAAACCTCAGTTCTCTTAATTTCCAATTTTAGGATCCATCCCCATTAGGTCTAACTCTACTTTCCATCATTGTTTTCTTGGAGTACTTCCATATACTTAAACATGAATACATATCATACTTAGTTAACATGGGTTCTGTTAATTGCCTCTAAATTTTTTCCCCTGAAGTCATGATTCAGGATCAAATATACCTGCCAGCAGACTAAGGCTTCCAACAAAGGCAGAACAAGTATTGCACATGTATTGAATATTTAATAAATATATATTGATTTGGATTGAGCAGATTTTTAAAAGCTACTTACTCAGAAAATTATTCAAGTTGAACCTTATGAGCAGGGATTTTCTTTAAAAAAAAAACTCTCGATTGGGGGAAAAGTCAATTATTACATAAGATTTATGGCCATCTACCAAAGGGTTAATATTTTTGAAAAGCAGCCTAATCTTTCTAAATGAATGTTCATAGATTATTAGTTACTTTATAAAGAACTTAGATGGAGAGGGAAGTAGAGTAAAGCCTAAGTCAATGATGATTGAAGATTTATTCAAAAGAATATTCATTGGAAAGCTAGAGTTACTGCAATGATATCAACATTTCTGTATCTCCTGATCAGATGTTATTATCTACTTAGGCTAATGCTCTTCAAAATGTCAGAACCAAATGCCACTGGAATTCCTCCACCTTTATTAATGGCTGTTTGGACCAGGGAAGGACACATGCCCCAAGGACAACTGGTCAAATGACCAATAATCAGGTAGATTCTCTCTTTTAAGAAGGTAAGCATAGAATATAGTAATCTTGTAGTATATATTTGGGCTAAAACATCATGGAGAATCAGAGCTAGTGTTGACATTCACCTTTTACTTGGCCCAATTTGAGTGACTCTCTAAACTTTTGAATAAAAGAAAAACAAGACTAGAGCATTAGCAAATCTCTATTATACACAGACATTCAATTACAAGACACATTTTTAAGACTTTAGAATAGTAGACATGCTAAGAGAAGAGTAATTTTGCTTCACTAACTTCTCAAGTCACCTATCAACTATTCATCTGTTCTTAAACATCCTCCACTACATTATACATAAATATACACCAGCAATCTTCTAACTCCTTAAATTTTGACCAAAAATAGTTATTAGTATTATGTTGGATACTGTTAGCTGCAAAATCAGGATCCATTACCCTTACTTTCTGCTTAATCAGGAACTAGTTCCTTTTACCCACACATCCATTTATCCCAAGGGACACTAACTACACCATTAGGTCCCAAATTGGGTCTGATTGGTTTAAAGACAATCCATTCCATTTCCAGTATTTATTCAGGATGGCGTGTTAGATACAATCTAGCCAAAGAAACATGAGAGCCTTCTGTCTTACTTCTGAAGAAAGTTCTGACTCCCAAAAATGTGACAGTGTAGAGCTGGTCTCTGTGCTTACTTCATAGTTGTGTGACCTGTACAGTTTCATGGGGCCCCACATTCAAGAGGGTCCTACACTCATTTTAATACTCTGCTGTGCCTACTTGAAATTTTTATAATGTTGAATAAGGGGCCCTGTATTTAAATTTTGCACGTGGGCCCCACAAATTATGTAGCCAGTCCTCTGCATATTTTCATGTCCTAGATTAAAAGCATGTCCTGATATTCTCAACAATTTTGTTTTTTCCACTGTTGTGTGTAATGAAAAGAATAGCTAATGACATCCCATTGTTTGCTGCAGGAGGTATTTGTCACCTAGAATGGCAGACTTGTGAAAAAAAAAGAACTTTGTTCCTTGAAGCTATCATTGAATCACTAAATCAATCTACCCTATGATCTTGATCTACATCTGAACACTAGATTGTCTCTTCTATGAGAGAATAAATATCTTTGTAATTAAAGCCAGTTTAAGCCAGACTTTCTTTTGTTTATTTATTTTATTTATTATTTTTTTAAGCCAGACTTTCTGTACCTTAAAGATTAAAGCATTCTAATTAATACAACAATAATTTAAAATAATAATAAATAACTTTTGATTAATTGCATTATAAACACAATCATATAGAATTATCTTATGAGGTTGGAGTACAGGATGTAGAGACATAGGAGGTAAAATAAAGTATAAAACATAAAGGCTGTCTTTATATCCTAGTAAAATTGTGAGAAAGGGAGCACTGGGCATCTGGAAATAGAACATACATAAGCAGGAATTGGCACAGAAAATAGTTGACAAGTGTGATAGTTACATTTATTTGTCAACTTGGTTAGGCTATGCTTACTTTATGCCCAGATTTTTGGTCAAACAGCAGTCTAGACGCTGTGAAGGTATTGTTTAGATGTTATTTAAATTATTAAATAAATTAAATGTTACATAAACATTTAAATCAGTAGGATTTGAGGATAAGTTTTCTTAGTTGGTTATGTGGTTTCTGGATTTGGCTTGCTAATCACATTAGGTTTGAAGGTACTAGTGATTGTATTTCCAGTAATATAGAGAGCATTGATAGTCCATGGTGTGATTTCTCAATAAAGATACTGAAAACATAACCATTGCATACTCATAGCTAATACTTACAAGTGGCGAAGTTCTGTATAAATATATATTTGATACTTTAGAACATTTTTTTCAAACAAATGAGTTTAATGAGATCAGCTGATTTATCCTAATTGCTCTGGACAAAGTGAGGAAAGACAAAAATATAAACTCAGGGATTCAAATTCCCAGGTCAAGTGTTGAATAAATAAATGGAAAGTTTTCATGTCTACCCTGAAAGAAACCATTATCTCCTGTGGCTGCAGAGATGAGATGGCTAAAAACCAAGCCCAAAGCCTGTGAGTGAGAACATTAACGGGAAAGGAATAGAATCCTGAAAATTGGAATGGGAAGATACTGATAAAGCTGGAAATATTGAACCCATAAATTCTGCTGAGTCTTTTCTTGCCAGTAGAAGGAGCCATTCTATTTCCTACTGAGAAGACTAACCCTGCATTGCCTAAGAAAACTATAATGGCCTCCCCTTAGGTGGTTGCCCTGTAAGACACTCCTGATTCTCCTTAGGGCTGACCAAACCACACTTATTTGCTCCTAGACCTATAACTAGACTTAAGCTCTAACCCATCTTGAAAGGTGAGGTATAAAGTGTGACCCATGGGAGATGTGCTACAATCCAAAATGACTACTTGCTTTTGTTTTCAATTTATACAGAGAGAAATCTGGGAATATATGTGGGGATGGGTTTTAAGGGTGGAATAATGGTTGAAGAAACATAAATTTGGATCAGGTTGAGGTTATTCATATGAACCCACTAAGCAGAGATCCTGGATTTAATATTGTAGCTTGGGGGTTAGAAGGGGCTCTAAAAGTTTTGTTGTTTGTCTGAAACATGGAGCAAAAAGTAGCCTACACTGAATTAAGTTGAAATGCAGTCCTGCTTTCATATACTGTAGAGGAAAGGATTCAATGGGCTAGGGAGAATGTTAGAGTGAATTTGTCATTTAAGATCTGCTCACACACTCTGGCAACATCCAGAGGATATGCCTTTCATAACAATTGGGCAAAATAGATTTACAAGAGGAGCCCTAGCATCCTTGAAGAGCTCTGTGGTTGCTCTAAATTATAGATTAGAAATAAGAGAGGGAACTACTGCCAGTAAATTGGGAAACCTAAATCTAATGGGGCTATTTGGATCTTAAAATACCAAGAGCCAAGTGGTGGCACTTGATTGTTCAAGGCGAGGTGGGTGAAGAGTCAAAGCAGTAACCAGAATAGTCTGACCCACAGAGACCTATGATGTTGGCCAGTTGATTATGGTGTTACTAGAAATTAAATACATGGAAAGTGTAATACATTTTTAATTGATCTGTATAAGCAGAAGTGTTCTTGGTCAAGTAAACAGAAATCTAAGTTGAATCATAAAAAGAGATGGCCATGGTTCTTCAATCAATTCCCTGACTTTACCTTGTTTAGAACATCCCAAGCCCCATTGGATGAAGTGGAGACTGGCTTTCCTTGAGCAAAGAACCCATTAAAAAGACAATCTTCAAGAGGGGGAAGATGGCGGAAGAGTAAGATGTGGAAATCACCTTCCTCCACACAGATACACCAGAAATACATCTACACGTGGAACAACTCCAACAGAACATCCACTGAACTCTGACAGAAGACCTCAGACTTCCCAAAAGGCAAGAAACTCCCCACGTACCTGAGTAGGGCAGAAGAAAAAAGAATAAACAGAGACGGAAGAATAAGGATGGGACCTGCACCCGTGGGAGGGAGCTGTGAAAGAAGAAAGGTTTCCACACACTAGGAAGCCCCTTTCCAGGCTGAGACTCTGGGTGGCGGAGGGGGGAAGCTTCAGAGCTGCGGAGGAGAGCACAGCAACAGGTGTGCGGAGGGCAAAGCGGAGAGATTCCCACACAGAGGATTGGTGCCGACCAGCACTCACCAGCCCGAGAGACTTGTCTGCTCAACTGACGGGGTGGGGGGGGCCGGGGGGGCGGGGCTGGGAGCTGAGGCTTGGGCTTCGGTGGGAGCACAGGGAGAGGACTGGGGTTGGCGGCGTGAATACAGCCTGCAGCGGGTGAGTGCACCACGGCTAGCTGGGAGGGAGTCTGAGGAAATGTCTGGACCTGCCGAAGAGGCAAGAGACATTTTCTTCCTTCTTTGTTTCCTGGTGCGTGAGGAGAGGGGATTAAGAGCGCTGCTTAAAGAAGCTCCAGAGATGGGCGCAAGCCGTGACTAAAAGTGCGGATGCCAGAGACGGGCATGAGACACTAAGGATGCTGCTGCCACCACCAAGAAGCCTGTGTGCAAGCACAGGTCACTATCCACAACTCCCTTCCAGGGAGCCTGTGCAGCCCACCACAGCCAGGGTCCAAAGATCCAGGGACAACTTGCCCGGGAGAAGGCACGGCGCGCCTCAGGCTGGTGCAACGTCACACCGGCCTCTGCCATCACAGGCTCGCCCTGCATCCGCACCCCTCCATCCCCCAGCCTGAGTGAGCCAGAGCCAGTGAAGCAGCTGCTCCTTTAACTCCGTCCTGTCTGAGCGAAGAACAGACACCCTCCGGCGACCTACACGCAGAGGCAGGGCCAAATCCAAAGCTGAGCCCCTGGGAGCTGTGAGAACAAAGAAGAGAAAGGGAAAACTCTCCCAGCAGCCTCAGAAGCAGTGGATTAAAGCCCCACAATCAATTTGATGTACGCTGCACCTGTGGAATACATGAATAGACAACGTATCATCCCAAAATGAGGAGGTGGACTTTGAGAGCAAGATTTATGATTTTTTCCCCTTTTCCTCTTTTTGTGAGTGTGCATGTGTATGCTTCTGTGTGAGATATTGTCTGTATAGCTTTGCTTTCACCATTTTTCCTAGGGTTCTATCCAACCGTTTTTTTTTTTCTGGTTTTTTCTTTTTGTTGTTGTTGTTGCTTTCTTTTAAAATTTTTTTTCTTAAAATTATTTTTTATTTTAATAACTATTTTATATTCCTTTATTTTATTTTATCTTCTTTCTTTCTTTCTTTCTTTCTTTCTTTCTTTCTTTCTTTCTTTCCTTCTTTCTTTCTTTCTACTTTTTCTCCCTTTCATTCTGAGCCATGTGGATGAAAAGCTCTTGATGCTGCACACAGGAGTCAGTGCTGTGTCTCTGAGGTGGGAGAGCCAACTTCAGGACACTGGTCAACAAGACACCTCCCACCTCCACATAATATCAAATGGCGAAAATCTCCCAGAGATCTCCATCTCAACACCAGCACCCAGGTTCACTCAATGACCAATAAGTTACAGTGCTGGACACCCTATGCCAAACAACCAGCAAGACAGGAACACAATACCTCCCATTAGAAGAGAGGCTGCTGAAAAACATAATAAGTCCACAGACGCCCCAAAACACACCACCAGATGTGGACCTGCCCACCAGAAGAACAAGATCCAGCCTCATCCACCAGAACACAGGTACTAGTCCCCTCTGCCAGGAAACAAACACAACCCACTGATCCAACTTTAACAACCGGGGACAGACACCAAAAACAACAGGAACTATGAACATGCAGCCTGCAAAAAGGAGACCCCAAACACAGTAAGATAAGCAAACTGAGAAGACAGAAAAACACACAGCAGATGAAGGAGCAAGATAAAAATGCACCAGACCTACCAAATGAAGAGGAAATAGGCAGTCTACCTGAAAAAGAATTCAGAATAATGATAGCAAAGATGATACAAAATCTTGGAAATAGAATAGAGAAAATGCAAGAAACTTTTAACAAGTACATAGAAGAACTAAAGATGAAACAAGCAGTGATGAACAACACAATAAATGAAATTAAAAATACTCTAGATAGGATCAAGAGCAGAATAACTGAGGCAGAAAAACGAATAAGTGACCTGGAAGATAAAATAGTGGAAATAACTACTGCAGAGCAGAATAAAGAAAAAAGAATGAAAAGAACTGAGGACAGTCTCAGAGACCTCTGGGACAACATTAAACACACCAACATTCAAATTATAGGGGTTCCAGAAGAAGAAGAGAAAAAAAAAAAGGGACTGAGAAAATATCTGAAGAGATTATAGTTGAAAACTTCCCTAATATGGGAAAAGAAATAGTTAATCAATTCCAGGAAGCACAGAGAGTCCCATACAGGATAAATCCAAGGAGAAACACGCCAAGACACATATTAATCAAATTTACAAAAATTAAATACAAAGAAAACATATTAACAACAGCAAAGGAAAAACAACAAATAACACACAAGGGAATCCCCATAAGGTTAACAGCTGATCTTTCAACAGAAACTCTACAAGCCAGAAGGGACTGGCAGAACATATTTAAAGTGATGAAGGAGAAAAACCTGCAACCAAGATTACTCTACCCAGCAAGGATCTCATTCAGATTTAATGGAGAAATTAAAACCTTTACAGACAAGCAAAAGCTGAGAGAGTTCAGCTCCACCAAACTAGTTTTAAAACAAATGCTAAAGAAACTTCTCTAGGCACGAAACACAAGAGAAGGAAAAGACCTATAATAACAACACCCAAACAATTAAGAAAATGGGTATAGGAACATACATATTGATAATAACCTTAAATGTAAATGGATTAAATACTCCCACCAAAAGACACAGAGTGGCTGAATGGACACAGAAACAAGACCCATATATATGCTGTCTAGAAGAGACGCACTTAAGACCTAGAGACACATACAGACTGAAAGTGAGGGGATGGAAAATGATATTCTATGCAATTGGAAACCAAAAGAAAGCTGGAGTAGCAATTCTCATATCAGACAAAATAGACTTTAAAATAAAGACTATTAGAAGAGACAAAGAAGGACACTACATAATGATCAAGGGATTGAACTAAGAAGAAGATATGACAATTGTAAATATTTATGCACACAACATAGGAGCACCTCGATACATAAGGCAGATACTAACAGCCATAAAAGGGGAAATCGACAGTATCACATTCATAGTAGGGGACTTTAACACCCCACTTTGACCCATGGAGAGATCATCCAAAATGAAAATAAATAAGGAAACACAAGCTTTAAATGATACATTAAACAAGATGGACTTAATTGATATTTATAGGACACTCCAACTAAAAAAACAAGAAAACACATTTTTCTCAGGTGCTCACAGAACATCCTCCAGGATAGATCATATCTTGGGTCACAAATGAAGCCTTGGTAAATTTAAGAAAATTGAAATTGTGTCAAGTATCTTTTCTGACCACAACACTGTGATACTAGATATCAATTACAGGAAAATATGTGTGAAAAATACAAACACATGGATGCTAAACAATACACTGCATAATAATGAAGTGATCACTGAAGAAATCAAAGAGGAAGTCAAAAAATACCTAGAAACAAATGGCAATGAAGACACAACAACCCAAAACCAATGGGATGCAGGAAAAGCAGTTCTAAGAGGGAAGTTTACAGCAATACAATCCTACCTTAAGAAACAGGAAATGTCTTGAATAAACAACGTAACCTTACACCTAAAGCAATTAGAAAATGAAGGAAAAAAAACCCCAAAGTTAGCAGAGAAAAAGAAATTATAAAGATCCGATCAGAAATAAATGAAAAAGAAATGAAGGAAATGATAGCAATGATCAATAAAACTAAAAGCTGGTTCTTTGAGAAGATAAACAAAATTGATAAACTATTAGCCAGACTCATCAAGAAAAAAAGGAGAAGACTCAAATCAATAGAATTAAAAATGAATAAGGAGAAGTAACAACTGACACTGCAGAAATAAAAAAGATCAGGAGATTACTGCAAGCAACTCTATGCCAATATAATGGACAACCTGGGAGAACTGGACAAATTTTAAGAAGTGCACGACCTGACCTGACTGAATCAGGAAGAAACAGAAAATATGAATCGACCAATCACCAGCACTGAAGTTGAAACTGTGATTAAAAATCTTCCAACAAACAAAAGCCCAGAACTAGATGGCTTAACAGGTGAATTCTATCAAACATTTAGAGAAGAGCTAACACATACCCTTCTCAAACTCTTCCAAAATATAGCAGAGGGAGGAACACTTCCAAACGCATTCTATGAGGCCACCATCACCCTGACACCAAAACCAGACAGAAATGTCACAAAGAAAGAAAACTATAGGCCAATATCACTGATGAACATAGATGCCAAAATCCTCAACAAAATACTAGCAAAGAGAATCCAACAGCACATTAAAAGGATCATTCACCATGATCAAGTGGGGTTTATTCCAGGAATGCAAGGATTCTTCAATATACGCAAATCAATCAATGTGATACACCATATTAACAAATTGAAGGAGAAAAACATAAAATCATCTCAATAGATGGAGAGAAAGATTTTGACAGAATTCCACATCCATTTATGATAAGAACCCTGCAGAAAGTAGGCATAGAGGGAAATTTGCTCAACATAAGGACAACATATGACACACCCACAGCAAACATCATCCTCAATTGTGCAAAACTGAAAGCATTTCCACTAAGATCAGGAACAAATAAGGTTGCCCTCTCTCATCGCTCTTTTTTAACCTAGTTTTGGAAGTTTTAGCCACAGCAATCAGAGAAGAAAAGGAAATAAAATGAATCCAAGTTGGAAAAGGAGATGTAAAGCTGTCACTGTTTGCAGATGGCATGATACTATACACAGAGATTCCTAAAGATGCTACCAGAAAACTACTAGAGCTAATCAGTGAATTTGGTAAAGTAGCAGGATACAAAAGTAATGCACAGAAATCTCTGGCACTCCTATACACTAATGATGAAAAGTCTGAAAGTGAGATCAGGAAAACACTCCCATTTACCATTGCAACAATAAGAATAAAATATCGAAGAATAAACCTACCTAAGGAGACAAAAAACCTGTATGCAGAAAATTATAAGACACTGATGAAAGAATTCAAAGATGATACAAATAGATGGAGAGATATACCATGTTCTTGGATTGGAAGAATCAACATTGTAAAAATGACTCCACTACCCAAAGCAATCTACAGATTCAATGCAATCCCTATCAAAGTACCACTGGCAATTTTCACGGAACTATAACAAAATATTTCACAATTTGTATGGAAACACAAAAGACCCCGAATAGCCAAAGAAATCTTGAGAACGAAAAACGGAGCTGGAGGAATCTGGCTCCCTGACTTCAGACTATACTACAAAGCTACAGTAATCAATACAATATGGTACTGGCACAAAAACAGAAAGATAGATCAATGGAACAGGATAGAAAGCCCAGAGATAAACCCACGCATATATGGTCACCTTATATTTGTTAAAGGAGGCAGGAATGTACAGTGGAGAAAGGACAGCCTCTGCAATAAGTGGTGCTGGGAAAACTGGACAGGTACATGTAAAAGTATGAGATTAGAACACTCCCTAACACCATACACAAAAATAAGCTCAAAATGGATTAAAGACCTAAATGTAAGGTCAGAAACTCTCATACTCTTAGATGAAAACATAAGCACTCTATGACATAAATCACAGCAAGATTCTTTTTGACCCACCTCCTAGAGAAATGGAAATAAAAATAAACAAATTGGACCTATTGAAACTCCAAAGCTTTTGCACAGCAAAGGGAACCATAAACAAGACCAAAGACAACCCTCAGAATGGGAGAAAATATTTGCAAATGACAAAGGATTAATATCCAAAATTTATAAGCAGCTCAATAGCAGAAAAAAAAACACCCCAATCCAAAAATGGGCAGAAGACCTCAATAGACATTTCTCCAAAGAAGATATACAGATTGTCGAGAAACACATGAAACAATGCTCAAGATCATTAATCATTAGAGAAATGCAAATCAAAACTACAATGAGATATCATCTCATCCTGGTCAGAATGGTCATCATCAAAAAATCTTGAAACAATAAATGCTGGAGAGAGTGTGGAGAAAAGGGAACACTCTTTCACTGCTGGTAGGAATGTGAACTGGTACATCCACTATGGAGAACAGTATGGAGGTTCCTTAAAAAACTACATATATAATTACCATATGACCCAGCAATCCCACTACTGGGCATATACCCTGAGAAAACTATAATTTAAAAAGAGTCATGTACCAAAATGTTCATTGCAGCTCTATTTACAATAGCCTGGAGATGGAAACAACCGAAGTGTCCATCATCAGATGAATGGATAAAGAAGTTGTGGCACATATATACAATGGAATATTACTCAGCCATACAAAGAAACAAAATTGAGTTATTTGTAGTGAGGTGGATGGACCTAGAGTTTGTCATACAGAGTGAAGTAAGTCAGAAAGAGAAAGACAAATGTCATATGCTGACACATATATATGGAATCTATGAAAAAAAATGTCATGAAGAACCTAGGGGTAACATGGGAATAAAGACACAGACCTACTAGAGAATGGACTTGAGGATATGGGGAGGGGGAAGGGTAAGCTGTGACAAAGTGAGAGATTGGCATGGACATATATACCCTACCAAACGTAAAATAGATAGCTAGTGGGAAGCAACTGCACAACACAGGGAGATCAGCTCGGTGCTTTGTGACCACCTGGATGGGTGGGATAGGGAGGGCGGAAGGGAGGGAGATGCAAGAGGGAAGAGATAGGGGAACATATGCATATGTATAACTGATTCACTTTGTTATAAAGCAGATACTAACACACCATTGTAAAGCAATTATACTCCAATAAAGATGTAAAAAAAAAAAAGAAAGCTGAAGTAGCAATAATCATATAAGATAAAATATACTTTAAAATAAAGAATGTTACAAGAGACAAGAAAGAACACTACGTAATGACCAAGGGATCAATCCAATAATAAGATATAACAATTTTAAGTATATATGCACCCAACATAGGAGCACCTCAATACATAAGGCACCTGCTAACAGCTCTAAAAGAGGAAATCGACAGTAACACAATAATAGTGGGGGACATTAACATCTCACTTACACCAATGGATAGGTCATCAAAACAGAAAATTAGTAAGGAAATGCAAGCTTTAAATGGCACAATAGACCAGATGGATTTAATGATATTTGTAGAATATTCCATCCAAAACAGCAGATTACACTTTCTTCTCAAGTGTACATGGAACATTCTTCAGGATAGATTCCATCTTGGGTCACGAATCAAGCCTCAGTAAATTTAAGAAAATTGAAATCATATCAAGCATCTTTTCTGGCCACAACACTATGAGATTATAAATCAATTACAGGGAAAAATACGTAAAAAACACAAACACACGGAGATGTACAAAAAAAAAAAAACAAAATAAAATTTTCCATGAGAAGAAAAAAAAAAAAAAAGACAACCTTCCACAAAGGGACCTATGGTCTTTCATCAGGGACTGTGCATTGGGGAAGAGAAAATAATTAGGTATTTCAGAGATTACTGGACACTGGCTAGACACACTAATTCCAAGAGAGCAAAAACATCACTGTGGTCCACCAAAGTATAGGCTTATTGAGGTCAAGTGACCAATGGAATGTTAGCTTAGATTCATCTCAAAATGGGCCCAGTGGATCTGTAAACCATCTTGTGGTTATTTCCCCTGTTCTGGAATGCATAATTGGAATAGACATACTTGGAAACTGGCAGAATCTCCACAATGATGTCCTGATCTGTGAAGAAAGGGTTACTATGGCAGGAAAATCACAAGTAAAAGCCTGTAGAACTGCTATAACCTACCTAGGAAAATAATAAACCAACGACAACATCACATTCCTAGAGAGATTGCAAGGATTACTGTCATCATCAAGGACTTGAAGGTTGCAAGGGTGCTGATTCCCACAGCATTCTCCATTTGATTTGCCTATTTAGCCTGTGCAGAAAACAAATCTCTGAGAGTGACAGTGGGCTATCATAAGCTTAGCCAAGTTGTGACTTCAGTTCTAACTGCTGTACCAGATGTTGTTTTATTGCTTGAACAAATTAACATGTCCCCTAATACCTGATGTGCAGCTATTGATTTATAAAATGTATTTTTCTCCATACCTGTTAATAATGAACACCAGAAGCAGTTTGCTTTCAGCTAGCAAGGCCAGTAATGCACCTTTACTGTCCTAACTCTGGGATATATCAACTCTCCAGTTCTATGTTATAGTTTGGTGTGCAAGAAACCTGATAATTTTTCCTTTTCACAAAACATCACACTGGCCCATTACATTGATGATATTATGCTGGTGGAACCTGGTAAACAAGAAATAGCAGTTACTCCAGAGTTACTGGTAAGATATTTGTATGCCAGAACATGATAAATAAATCTAACAAATATTCAGGGATCTTCTATCTTAGTGAAATTTCTAGGGTCCAATGGTATTGAGTATGCTGTCATAACCCTTCTAAAGTGAAGAATAAGTTGTTGCATCTGGCCCCTTCTATATCCAAAAAAGAAGTACATTGCCTAGCAGATATTTTGGGATTTTAAGGGCAACATATTCCCCATTTGAGTATGCTACTCTGTCCCAGTTACTAAGTGACCTAAAAACCTACTAGTTTTGAGACAGGCTTGGAAGAAGAGAAGGCTGTGCAACAAATCCAGGCTGTCATGCAAGCTTCTCTGCTAATTGAGCCATATGATCCAGAAGATCCAATGGTGTTTGAAGTATTAATGACATATACAGTTGTTTGGAGCCTTTGGCAAGCCATTATAATTACAGATTAGGATTGTGGATTCGATTATATCATTAGGATTTAGATTATAATTATAGATTAGATCATTAGGATTGTGGCACAAAGCTCTGCCATAATCTGTAAATAAATAGTTTCCTTTTGAGAAGCAGCTTTTGGCTTGTTATTGAGACTAAGTAGAGACTGAATGCTTAACCAAAGACTACTGAGTTTCTATACAACCTGAGCTACCATTATGAGCTAGATGTTGTCTGACCGACCAAGCCATAAAGCTATTAAATGGAAATAGCATATACAAGACTGAGCTTGAGCTGGTACTGGAAGCACAAGTAAGGTACATGAACAAGTGGCTCAAATGTGCATGGTCTCCACTCTTACTACATTACCTTTTCTCTCCCAGCCCATGCCTATATTCTCATGAGGAATTACTATGATCAGTTTACTAAGGAAGAGAAAACTAGAGTTGGCTTGCAGATGGTTTTGTATGATATACAGGCATCAGTTGAAAATGAACAGTGATGATACTATAACACCTTTCTGTGACATCTTTGAATGAAGTGGTGAAGGGATATCCTCAGAGTGGGCAGAAACTTGAGCAGTGCACATGGTTGTTTATTTGATTCGAAAGGAGAAATGGCCAAATGTGTGATTATATACTGATTCCAGGAATGTGGCCAATAGTTTGGCTGGGTGGTCAGGAAGTTGGAAGGAACATGAGAGAAAACTTGGTGACAATGAGATCTGAGGAAGAGTTATGTGGCTATACCTATATGAATAAATGAAGAGGGTAAATATATTTGTGTCCCATGTGAATGCTCATCAAAGGTGACCTCAGCAGAGGAGGATTTTAATAATCAAGTTACAGGATGATCTATTCTGTGGATACCATCAGCCTCTTTCTTCAGCCTCCCTGTCATATCCAATGGGCTCATAAAAAAATAAAAAGTGGATATGGAGGCAGGAATGAAGGGTATGAATGTGCTCAGTAATGTGGTCTTCCAATTGCCAAAGCCAACTTGACTACGGCCACTGCAGAACATCAAAACTACCAGCTGCAGAGACTAACACTGAGTTCCCAGTATGGCACCATTCTCCAGAGTGATCATCCAGCTGCTTGGTAGAAGGTCGATTACATAGAACTCTTTCCATCATGGAAGATGCACCATCTTTTTCTTACTGGGATAGGTAATTTGGATACAGATTTGTCTTCCTTGTGTGCAATGCTTCTCTCAAAGTATCATCTGTGGGCTTATAAAATATCTTATTCACAGTATGGTACTATGTCCAGTATTGCTTCTGAGCAAGGAACTCAACTCATAGCAAATGAAATGTGGCAATGGGCCAGGCTCATGGAATGTGGATGATTCCTGAAGCAGCTGGTTTGATAGAATGGTGGAATGACCTTTTGAAGATTCAGGTACAGTGCCAGTTAGGGGCAATATCTTGCAGGGCTGAGGCAAGATTCTCTATGAGGGTGTATATTCTCTATATCAGCATCCAATATATAGTGTTATTTCTCCCATAGACAGGATTTATAGGCCCAGGAGTCCAGGGATGGAAATGAGAGTGGAACCACTGACTATTACTCTTAGAGATCCATCTTAACCTCAGGACATTATGCTCTTCTGGTCTAGAGGTGTTCATTCCAACGGTATAAATGCTTCCACCAGCTGACACAACAATGATTCCTGTGGATTGAAAATTAATACTGATACCTGGTTACTTCGGGTTCCTGATGCTTCTGATTCAATAGGCAAAAAATGTAATTACTGTACTTGTTATGTGATTGATCTGACTGACAAGGGAAAATTGAACTTGTTCTACACAATGAAGGTAAGGAAGAGTATGTCTAGAACACAGGAGATACCTTAGGGCTTCTCTTTGTACTACCGTGCCCTGTAATTAAAGGCAATGGGAAATTGTAACAACCCAATCCAGGCAGGACTGCTAATGGCCCAGTCATTCAGGAATAAAGGTTTGGGTCACCTCACCAGATAAAATACCACAATCAAGCTGTTGTGCTTTCTGAAGGCAAAGGGAGTATGTCATGGATCGTAGAAGAAGGTAGTTATAAAAACCAGCAATAACCACATGACAGTTGTGGAAATTTTTATAAATTTTCTTTCTTATTTTTTATAAATATGTTTATGCATATAAACTTTTTTTTCTTTCCTCTCTTATCCCCTTATATAAATTATATTGTATTTTTAATGATGCTTTTTATTTACATTATAGTATTTAAGTATTTATATATAGTATTGTATATAGTATTTATATCCTTTCCAGGATATAAAGGAGAATTGTGAACATCATCCAAGGACTTTACATCTTCTTCTGGGAAGAGGGTTAGTGCATTTTTTATTGTATGTAGGGGACAATTATACCACGTTAGTTAGGAGCATGACTGTTGTTATGTTTATTTGGAGATTAAGTATGGTTTAAGGAGATGTGTATGGTTGCCAAGTTGACAAGATGTGGATTGTGGTGGTTAATTTTAGTGTCAATTCAGCTAGGTCACAGTACCCAAATATTTGGTTAAACAGTATTCTAGACATTTCGGTGAAGGTATTTTTAGATGGCATTAACATTTAAATCAGTTGACTTTGAGTAAGCAGATCACCCTCATAACATGGGTGGACCTAATCCAGTCAGTTGAAGGCCTATGAGCAAAGACTGAGTTTTTCCAAACAAGAGAAATTCTTATCCTTAAGACTTAAGGACATCTTATCCTAAGAGTGCAACACAGAAACCCTGTCTGAGTGTCCATCCTGCAGCCCTGTTGAATCCAGATTCAAGACTACAACATCAATTCTTTCAGATATTTCTAGCCTGCCATCCTACCCAAAGAATTTCAGACTTGCCAGCCCCCAAAACTATATAAGCCAGTTTCTTAAAATAAATTTTAACCTAAATTTCTATCTCATTCTTGTCCTCTCTCTCTCTCTCTCTCTCTCTTTATATGTGTTTGGTGGTGGTGTGAGAGGGGTTGAGATTGTATTTTAGCAAGACCTAAAAATACATACTCATGGATTGTATAGAAAAAATAAGATTGGAAATGCATAGTATAGAAGAATTCTAGAGGAGCTAGAGGAGGATGAACTAGGTCAGGATTCTGGGGTTTGTTACCAATCCTGCCATTAACTATGTGACCTTAAAAAAATTACCCATTTCTGAGCCTCAGATATTTGTTGTTAGTAAAAGGTAGGAAAGTCAAAATTTGTTTAAATGCATACACAATTGCATATCTAGTCATACCTCCTCATAGCTTCTTCACATTTATCAGTCTACTTCCCATTTTGTCACAAAGCCATCCTATATGGTGGTGTCTTTCTCTCACCTCAAGATCAAAGCAGGGATTAGGGCAACAGAGCCCTTCTGCTTTTGATGTTTCCCTCAATCTAATATGCCTGCTCCTCTGGGAGTTTGGTCAAGAGAGAAGCCAGAACACATGTACTTGATGACCTGCTTCTCCTACCTCTCTTCCTTCTCCTCCTCACAACTCCATCATGGGCAGATTAAGCTGGATTTTATCTTCCTCAATCTAGAAAATACTTCTCACATAAACTATCTTTACCCATTCAGAGGTGGCATTTCCTTAATCCCCTTCTCTGAATTACGTAATAGGGGAGAGGAAATAAAGACAGACCAGCTTCTTGATAAGGGAAAATCCAAAATTATCATTAACATTTACTCCCCAGATAAGCATTTGTGCATACATAAAGGGAATTCAAGCTCATCTTGGCATCCCTCCTTCCAATAATCTATTTCTTTTATATTAAAATTTGATATTTTATTGAGTATACATCAAGAACCTATTTCTTTATCCATTTGCTTGTCCCCATGTTCTCCAAGGTTCACTAGGCATCCAAAGTTACTGATTGAAAATATTAACTCTTATTATTCGTGGCTTATATTTCCTGTAGGCTTAGCTTCCTTCTAGTAGCAGCACTGATCCTCCTGATCATCAGGCAAAACTAAAATTGCTCTAGCATTGTTTGGACAGTTTTAACATCATTATGTTATGTGAAGATGTCTCTGAGTAAAGTAAACAAAGTCAACAGGAAGTGGGTTAGGCAACAACTCCAATCTCTCTCCTTCTTGAAATAATCATTGCTCAGTCTCTGACTTCCACGTGTAGATTAAAAAGGAAAACATATGTGGACTCAGTTTTCTCTCCTGAAACAAGTGCACCTACATTTTCTGTTTTCCTGTGACTTGCCAAGATAACCTTAGTTTCTACATTACTGTGTTCTCTTTCATGCTTCAATGAGGCAGTTAATCTCTTCCCCCAAATTAATTCTCTCTAGATTTGTCTCAGTCCATTATGCACAGTGCCTAAGTTACTACTAGAATTAGATTCTCTCCTCTGAATAATTCAATGTCCAGGCAAGTAGACCTGTCAGGTAACTTCCATGCTCTTCATTTCCTTATGTTGATTATAATAAATCAATATCTTTGAAAATTTTTCCTTCAAGTTCTGGCCTCAAGGTGACTATCTTCTCTAGTTTGGGATATATAATCAGTCTGCAACAAAGTTGTATTTTGCAAATGCACTCTTCAGAATCCTGGACAAGCACCCAAATTTTTTGCAGTAAAAATTTACACTCACACATAGACACATGGTACTCTAATATACAAAGAAAATGTGACTTTATTAGTTCCTGTATTTCTATAACCAATCTAGTCTTCCTCATGAGTGCCAGCTATTATGTTGTGGTGAAGTGCTTGGGAGGGCATTTCCCAAATAAAATCATCTCAGTCCGATCCTGTATAAACAATTTTTGGATATTGAAAAACATTGTATTCATTCACTAATTACATAAATATTTGTTGAGAATTTACTATATGACGGGCATTATTTGAGTGACAGGCACTATTCACACATTCACACAAACAAAATAAGCAAAAATACCAACTTTGTGAAGTTTATATTCCTATAGGTGGAAGAATCAATCAATGATGTGTGTATTAAACAATTACGTAATGTGTTAAAATGTAGTAAGTACTATGAGGAAAACCCAAGAGGTAGAGGATGTCAGGAGTGTATTTTAATTAGAGAGGTCAGGGTAGGTTTTATCCACAAGATTAAATTGGAGTAAAAATTTGAAGTAAAAAATAAGAAGTGAACAATGCAGATGTTCTTCTTATAACAAAAGAATGTTATACGAAGGGAAACAGCCAGGGCATAGCCTTGAGAAGGGAACATACATGGCAGGTGCTAGGAACACATAGGAAGCCAGCATGAGAGGAGAAAGTATAAGGCAAAGTAATAGAAGCTGAGGTCAGAGAGGTAAAGTAGAAGAAGGGGCAGATTATGTAGACTCTTGTCAGCCACAGTAAAGATTTAGAATTTTATTCTGAGAGATGAAGGGACATTGGAAGTCTTTGAGCAGAGTAATGATATAATATGACTTTATGGGTTTTTTTGTTTCTTTTTACTTTATTTTTTAATAGTTTGTTCTGGCTATTGAAGCAAAATTAGATGATAGGCGACAGGGTAGAAGCAGGAAATCCTGGTGGAAGGCTACTACAATAATCCAAGAGAGACATAATGGTGTCTAGACTGGGTGGAAGCAGTGGAGATGGTGAGAAATAGTTATATTCTGGATATGTCTGGAAAGGAAAGTTAACAGGGTGCTCTGATGGCTAGACTATGAGTTATGAAACAAAGAGGGGAGTCAAGAACAACTCCAAAGCTTTTGATATGATAATCTGGAATGATTAAATGAGATAAGAAAAATGTGAGTCTCCACTGGATCAGGTGAACTTCATGGGTTCAGATTAAAGAATGTTAAGTTTAAAGTGTCTTTTTATATCTAAATAAAGATGTTGAAGAGGCAAATAAATATTCAAGTCTGAACTTCAAGGGAAAGATCTGGGTCAGATATAAACATTTTGGAATCATCAGCATATATAAGCCAGGACATTATATGAAATCATCATGGAAATAATGCCTAGAGAATAGAAGAGGTAAAATAACTAAGTCCAGTAGAAAAAGAACATTAAAAGAAAAGAGCTCACAGCTAGCTGAGTAGGAAGAATATCATGACCATTTAATGAGATGGAAGTCTAGTGAAGAAAGTATTTCAAGATTTCTGCTAAGTCTAGTAAGATAGGGACTGAGAATTTAATATTTTTTCTAGCAATGTGGAGGTCACAGATGACACTCTCCAGAGCTGTTTGGGTGGAGTGGTAGAAGCAAAAACTGATTAGATTGCTTTTATGAGCGAATAGAAGAAAAAATAAACAAAGGATAGTCAACTCTTCAGAAGTGTTTTACTAAAATGAAGAATAGAGAAATAGGTGGTAGTTGGTGAAAAAGTGGAGTCTAGAGAAGTTTAATTGGTTTGTTTTTGTTTTAAGATGGGAAGTATATCTGTGTTGGTAGAAATTATCTAAAGAGAAAGAAAATGTTATTTTGAAGAAAGAGATATGAGATTTTTGTGGATTGTTTTTCTTAGCAGGTGAATAGAGATGACATCTATTTCACAAGCAGGGGAGTTGGCTTTAAGCAGGAGCATAGAAAAGTTTATTTCTAGAAAGGAGATGGAAGGAAAAATATATGAGTGAAAATGTTGGTGTATGGAAGTTTGTTGATGTTTTCCTCTCTTTCAATTTTCTTAGTCTGAGAAGGAAGAGTGGAAAGTGTCTGAGACATCAGATGAAAAGAAAAGACATAAAGTTGTCAACAGAGAGAGTTGGAGAGTGAAGCCATTAGGGAAATATAATGCAGTTGCCAGGCAGCATTAAGGTCTTAATTGAGGCATTTGTTCATAAATGTAAAGTGCAAATAATCAGCATCATTGTTTTTTTCAGCTTTGTTCACTTGCACAATATCATCATGAAATAAGCACTGAGTTTGATTTAACTATAGTTCTTGCCCAGGGAGCATGACAGAAACTGAAAAGGATGAAAAAGAGTTGATCTGTCTAAAAAGGTAGTGATGATTGTGATTAACCACGTAATTTCAACTGATTAAGAAAGGAAGAGAGAACATCAAATGTAGGTCAATAAAGGTAGAAAAACACTAGCTTCAATAGATTATTGGCCCTGATATAGTTAAAGTAATGCTGTGATCACAGTACCATTGGGAGTGAGATGGTAAAACAGGATGTTTTGGCCAGAAAGTGGGTTGTAACAAAGTGAGATTATTAATAATGATGAATCCTAGGTTATAATCATGGATGTAAGCAGCTGAGGTAAATGGTGGAAAAGGTTATTGAAAGGGCAAAAAAATAAAATAATTGATATGTCAGGGTCTTGGAAGTGAATATTAAGATCACAAAGAATTAAGACATGAGTCATCACAGAGAGTGACACGTTAGGTGAAAAAATGTGAAAAAATGAGAGGGCATGAAACAAGGGCAGTAGGGGCTCAAAAAAAAAAGCAGAAATATTTAATGTGTCCTGATAACATGGGATTCAAAGCTAGAAGGATCTAGAGAGAAGACAAGGAGAAACATTTGGAAGCAACAATGAAAAGCAGGGATGACTCCTACTTGTTCCAGTGTATGAGGGCTATGGGAGATAAACAACCACTATTTTTAAAGGCTGCAAAGGAAACCATTTGAATATGTCGTCCTAATGTCTTCTGGCTTCCATTATTTCTAATAAGTCAGCTTTAAATTT
Organism: Orcinus orca; assembly: GCF_937001465.1. Classification (NCBI taxonomy): domain Eukaryota; kingdom Metazoa; phylum Chordata; class Mammalia; order Artiodactyla; family Delphinidae; genus Orcinus; species Orcinus orca. The sequence continues at coordinate 78,491,534 of NC_064580.1, forward strand.
TATTAGAGTTTCTTCTACCTGAGTAGTTTTCTCTTGCTGCTTTCAAAATAGTCTCCTTGTTTTTGGCTTTAAGTATTTTTACTATGATGTGTCTGGGTGTAGATTTCCTTGCTTTTATCCCACTCTGACTTCATTGAACTTCTTGGATATATAGATTAATATTTTTTTAAATTAAACTTTAGAATTTTTAGTTATTATTAATTTAAATATTTTTCTTCTTTATCTCTCTCTCTTCTCCATTTAATACTCCCATTACATTTATATTGGTGTTCTTAATAGTATCCCACATTTCTCTGAGGTTCTCTTAATATTTTTTTTTCTCATCTATTCTTGGAATTACATAATCTCTATCAATCTGTCTTCAAGTTTGACGATTCTCTCTTGTCAGTTCATATCTACTGTTAAGACTCTCCATAAATTTTTCATTTTGCTTAATGTAATTTTCAACTGCAGAATTTCCATTTTTAGATAATATCTATCTTTTTATTGATATTATATATTTGATGATACATCATATATAAATGCATACATACATCTTTAATCATGATTTCTTTAAGTTATTTGGACACATTTATAATGATAGTTTGAAGTCTTTTGTAGGTAAACTTGAAATATGGGCCCTTCCTCTCACAGGCAGTTTCTGCTGCTTATTGTTTTTTTCCCCCATATATGTGTCATATTTTCTATTTCTTTGCATGTCTCATAATGTTTTATTTTAAAAATGACATATATATTGTATCAACTCTGGAATCTGATCCTCTCACCCCCAGGCTTATTTTTTTTCTTTTTTTTTTTTTTTGGTTAATTATTTGGCTGGACTAGTTTAGAGAATTCTATTTTCCCTTGATTGTGAGGGCTCTAATGTTATTCCTCAAAGGGTGCAGCCTTGGGCATGCACACAGTCATCCTGGGATAATAGTGATTTTAGCAGGACTTTCTTTGTCTGATCTCTCTCTCTTAATCCTTTTGACGCTGTTCTTATCACACCAAGTTTTAAGGTTCTATTAATTACCAGCTGATTGCTCTACTGATTTTGGAAATTTACTGGGGCACAAATGGATCCAATATATGATACAAATAATTTTCTACTTCTTTTTAGAGTAGCTTTTGAAGCAATTCATTAAGATTTGTTCTAACCCCAGGAAGGATTTTTTTTTAAGCTGTTCTATTTCCTGGTTCTCTCTCTGGTAAACTAGTTGGCCTATAATTTATCTTGTTGCTCTAATGGAGCTATCAGCCTTTTCTTAATTGCTTACCACCAAGATCTTCATTACTTTTGAAAGCATCATTTATCGTGGATTTCCCCACACTTTGTTTTGAATAAAGTCAGTTCATTTGGGGAGAATTTTGGACCTTTGTGTTCTTATGGTCTGTGTCTCTCCTGCAAAAGTCTCTGTACCACTGCTCCACAGCTAGGTTGGAAACAGTGGGCCAGTTAGGGGAGCAGTCTCTGGTTTGCTCAGCTGCCTTTTTCATTGTTGAAGCTGTTCTCTATGAGTGAGCTGCAGCAAGAACATTCAATACCCCAGTATTTTTAGCTTGTTGCAACTGGGATTGAGCCTGAGACCTCTGTGTAGTTCCTAGGTGGAGCAAAGGAACCCCTGACCTGTAGGTCAAACTTACCTGAAATCTAGCAACTGCAAATTGAGGCTGAAGAGGATGAGAAATGTTGATAGCCTACCTTTCCCAGTGAGATACATTATCCCATGACTGAAGAATTCACCACTGATCCATTCTAGGGAGTACTGAAACTTGCTTCAAGCACGGGGAACTCTCTCTTGATTTCTGTTGATGGAAGCAAGGTGGTTACAGGAGGTCAGGCCTTTTTTAAGTAAGAACCATTTCATCTTGACTTCTGTTGATAGAGTACGTTGGGGAATCTGTATTTATTTATAGCATGAGGCTCCATTTCAACCCTGTTCTTGGAGAGTAGGAGCCCTGGAAAATGTATTTATTTTTTATTGAAGTATGATCAACATACAATATATATTCGTTCCAGGCATACAACATAGTGATTTGACATTTATATATACTTCAAATCGATCATCACAATAAGTCTAGTAACCATCTCTTACGATACAAAGTTATTATAATATTATTGATTATATTTCCTGTGCTTTCATTATATCACTTTGACTTATTTTATAACTGGAAGTTTGTATCTCTTAATTTCCTTCAAATATTTCACCCAACCTCCCACAACCCTCCCATCTAGGAAACAGCAGTTTGTTTTCTGTATCTATGAGTCTGCTTCTGTTTGGGTTTATTTTGATTTTTAGTTTTCACATATAAGTGAAATCATATGGTATTTGTCTTTCTTTGTTTGACTTATTTCACTTAATACCCTCTAGGTCCATCCATGTTGTTGAAAATGACAAGATCTCATTTTTTGATTGGTAATATTCATACACACACACACACACACACACACACACACACAATTTCTTTACCCATTCATCTATTGATGGACACTTAGTTTGCTTCCATATCTTGTCTATTGTAAAGAATGCTGCAATGAACAGAACTGTACATACATCTTTCCAAATTAGTGTTTTCATTTTCTTCAAATAAATATCCAGAAGTGCAATTTCTGAATTCTATGGTAGTTCTATTTTTAAATTTTTGAGGAAACTCCATACACCTTTTCATAACGACTGCATAATTTACATTTCCACCAACAGTACACGAGGTTTTCCTTTTCTCCACATCCTTGCTGATACTTGTTATTTGTTGCCTTTTTGAAAATAGCCATTCTGACAGATGTGAGGTGGTATCTCATTGTGGTTTTGATTTGCATTTTTCCTGATGATTAATGATATCGAGCATCTGTTCATATGTCTGTTGGCATCTGTATGTTTTCTTTGGAAAAATGTCTATTCAGGTCCTCTGCCCATTTTTTAATATTGTTTGTTTTTCTTTTGCTATTGAGTTGCGTGAGTTCTGTATATATATTGGATATTAACCCCTTATTGGATATATAATTTGTAAATATGTTCTCCCATTCAGTAAGTTGCATTTTTGTTTTGATGATGGTTTCCTTCGCTGTGCAAAAGCTTTTTAGTTGGATGCAGTCCCATTTGTTTACTTTTGTTTTGTTGCTGTTGCCCTTGCTGGAGGAGAGAAATCCAAAAAACTATTGTTAAGACCAACATCAAAGAGCCTACTGCTTATATTTTCTTCTAGGAATTTTATGGTTTCAGGTCTTACATTTAAGTATTTAATCAATTTTGAATTATTTTTGCACATGATATAAGAAAGTAGTCCAGTTTTATTCTTTTGCATGTAGATGCCTGGTTTTCCCAACACCATTTACTGAAAGACGGTCTTTTCCCCATTTTATATTCTTGCCTCCTTTGTCATAAATTGGCTATATAACTGTGGGTTTACTTCTGGGCTCTATATTATGTTCTATTAATCTATGTGTCTTTTTATTTTGTGCCAGTACCATACACTTTTGATTACTATAGCTTTGTAGTACTGTTTGAAATCAGGGAGTGTGATACCTATTGATTTGTTCTCTGGAAGGTTTATCCTTAATATCACTTCCTGAAATTTCCTCTAGAACAGATTTTTTGTTTTTTTAAACTGCACCTCTTTGGTTTTTTTGTTTGTTTGTTTGTTTTGTTTTTTTGAATTTTATTTTACTTATTTATTTTTTACAGCAGGTTATATTAGTTATCTATTTTATACATATGGTACGTATATGTCAATCCCAATCTCTCAATTCATCCCACCACAACCACCCCACACACCACTTTCCCCTCTTGGTGTCCATACGTTTGTTCTCTATATCTGTGTCTCATTTTCTGCCCTACAAACTGGTTCATCTGTACCATTTTTCTATGTTCCACATATATGTGTTAATATTCGATATTGGTTTTTCTACTTCTGACTTACTTCACTCGGTATGACAGTCTCTAGATCCATCCACATCTCTACAACTGACCTAAATTCATTCCATTTTATGGTTGAGTAATATTCCATTGTATATATGTACCACATCTTCTTTATCTATTCGTCTGTCAATGGGCATTAAGGTTGCTTCCATGACATGGCTATTGTTAATACTGCTGCAGTGAATATTGGGATGCATGTGTCTTTTTGAATTAAGGTTTTCTCTGGGTATATGAACAGTAGTGGGATTGCTAGGTCATATGGCAATTCTATATTTATTTTTTTAAGGACCCTCCATACCGTTCTCCATAGTGGCTGTATCAATTTACATTGCCACCAACAGTGGAAGAGGGTTCCCTTTTCTCCACACCCTCTCCAGCATTTGTTGTTTGTAGATTTTCTGATGATGCCCATTGTAACTGGTGTGAGGTGATACCCCAGTGTAGTTTTGACTTTCATTTCTCTAATAACTAGTGATGCTAAACAGCTTTTCATGTGCTTCTTGGCCATCTGTATGTCTTCTTTGGAGAAATGTCTATTTAAGTCTTCTGCCAATTTTTGGATTGGGTTGTTTGTTTTCTTAATATTGAGCTTCATGAGCTGTTTATATATTTTGAGATAAACCATTTGTCCATTGATTCATTTGCAAATATTTTCTTCTACTTTGAGGGTTGCCTTTTCATCTTCTTTGTAGTTTACTTTGCTTTGCAAAAGCTTTTAAGTTTCATTAGGCCCCATTTGTTTACTTTTGTTTGCATTTCCATTACTCTAGGAGGTGGATCAAAAAAGATCTTGCTGTGATTTCTGTCAAAGTGTGTTCTTCCTATGTTTTCCTCTAAGAGTTTTATAGTGTCTGATCTTATATTTCAGCCTCTAATCCATTTTGAATTTATTTTTGGGTATGGTGCTACGGAGTGTTCTAATTTCATTCTCTTACAGGTAGCTGTCCAGTTTTTCCAGAACTAATTATTGAAGAGACTATCTTTTCCTGATTGTATATCTTTGCTTCCTTTGTCATAGATTAGTTGAATGTAGGTGCATGGGTTTATCTCTGGGTTTTCTATCCTGTTCCATTTATCTATATTTCTGATTTTGTGCCAGTACCATACTGTCCTGATTACTGTAGCTTTGCATTATAGTCCGAAGTCAGGGAGTCAGATTCCTCCAGCTCCGTTTTTCTCCCTCAAGACTGCTTTGGCTATGTGGGGTCTTTTGTGTCTCCATACAAATTTTAAGATTGTCTTTTTTTTTTCTAGTCCTGTAAAAAATGTCACTGGTTATTTCATACGGATTGCATTGAATCTATAGATTGCTTTGGATATTAAAGTTATTTTCACAATATTGATTCTTCCAATCCAAGGACTTGGTATATCTTTCCATCTATTTGTGTCATCTTTGATTGCTTTCATCAGTGTCTTATAGTTTTCTGAGTACAGGCTTTTACCTCCTTAGGTGGGTTTATTCCTAGGTATTTATTTGTTTTGTTGCAATGGTGAATGGGATTGTTTCCTTAATTTCTCTTTCTGATTTTTCATTGTTAGTGTATAGGAATGAAAAGGATTCCTGTGCATTAATTTTGTATCCTGCAACATTACCAAATTCATTGATTACCTCTAGTAGTTTTCTGATGGCATGTTTAGGATACTCTATGTATAATATCATGTCATCTGCAAACAGTGACAGTTTCATTTCTTCTCTTCCAATAGTATTCTTTTATTTCTTGTTCTTCTCCGATTGCCACAGCTAGGATCTCCAAACTATGTTGAGCAACAGTGGCGAGAGTGGACATCTTTGTCTTGTTCCTGATCATAGGGGAAATGCTTTCAGTTTTTCACCATTGAGAATGATGTTTCCTGTGGGTTTTTCATATATGGCCTTTATTATGTTGAGGTAGGTTCCCTTTATGACCTCTTTCTGGAGAGCTTTTATCATAAATGGGTGTTGAATTTTGTCAAAAGCTTTTTCTGCATCTATTGAGATGATCATATGCTTTTTATTCTTCAATTTGTTAATATGGTGTATCACATTGATTGATTTGTGTATATTGAAGAATCCTTGCATTCCTGGGATAAACCCCAATTGATCATAGTGTATGATCCTTTTAATGTGTTGTTGGATTCTGTTTGCTAGTATTTTGTTGAGGATTTTTGCATCTATATTCATCAGTGATATTAGTCTGTAATTTTCTTTTCTTGTAGTATCGTTGTCTGGTTTTCATATCAGGGTGATTTTGGCCTCATAGAATGAGTTTGGAGTGTTCTTTCTTCCGCAATTTTTTGGAAGAATTTGAAAATCATGGGTGTTAGCTCTTCGCTAAATATTTGATAGAATTCACCTGTGAAGCCTTCTGGTCCTGGACTTTTGTTTGTTGGAAGATTTTTAATCACAGTTTCAATTTCCTTACTTGTGATTGGTCTGTTCATATTTTCTATTTCTTCCTGGTTCAATCTTGGAAGGTTATATCTTTCTAAGTATTTGTCTATTACTTCCATTTTATTGGCATCGAGTTGCTTGTAGCAGTCTCTTAGGATGCTTTGTATTTCTGTGGTGTCCATTGTAACTTCTCCTTTGCATTTCTACCTTTATTGATTTGAGTGCTTTCCCGCTTTTTCTTGTTGGGTCTGGCTAAAGGTTTATCATTTATTTTATCTTCCGAAAGAACCAGCTTTTAGTTGTATTGATCTTTGTTATTGTTTGCTTTGTTTCTATTTCATTTATTTCTGTTCTGATTTTTATGATTTCTTTCCTTCTACTACCTTTGGGGTTTGTTTGTTTTTCTTTCCAGTTTCTGTAGGTGTAAGGTTAGATTGTTTATTTGAGGTTTTTCTTGTTTCTTGAGGTAAGCTTGTATTGCTATATACTTCCCTCTTAAAACTGCTTTTGCTGCATCCCATAGGTTTTGAACAGTCATGTTTTCATTGTAAATTGTCTCTAGGTATCTTTTGATGTCCTCTTTGATTTCTTCAGTGTTCTCTTGGTTATTTAGTAATGTTTTGTTTAGCCTCCATGTGTTTTTGTTTTTTACGTTTTTTTCCCCTGTAAATGATTTCTAATCTCATAGTGTTGTGGTTGGAAAAGATACTTGATATGATTTAAATTTTCTTAAATTTACTGAGGCTTGATTTGTGACCCAAGATGGGATCTATCCTGGAGAATGATCCTTGTGCACTTTAGAAGAAAGTGTAATCTGCTGTTTTTGGATGGAATGTGATATAAATATCACATAAGTCTCTCTGGTCTATTGTGTCATTTATAGGTTCTGTTTCCTTATTTATTTTCTGTCTGGATGATCTGTCTATTGGTGTAAGTGAGCTCTAAAAGTCCCCCACTATTATTGTGTTACTGTTGATTTCCTCTTTTATAGCTGTCAGCAGTTGCCTTATGTATTGAAGTGCTCCTATATTGGGTGCATATATATTTATAATTGTTCTTTCTTCTTCTCGGATTGATCCCTTGATCATTATGTAGTGTCCTTCCCCGTCTCTTGTAAGATTCTTTATTTTAAAGTGTATTTTATCTGATATGAGTATTGCTACTCCAGCTTTCTTTTCATTTCCATTTGCATGGAATATCTTTTTCCATCCCCTCATTTTCAGTCTGTATGTGTCCCTAGGTCTGAAGTAGGTCTCTTGTAGACAGCATCTATATGGGTCTTGTTTTTATCCATTCAGCGAACCTGTGTCTTTTGATTGGAGCTTTTGATCTATTCACGTTTAAGGTAATTATCAATATGTATGTTTCTATTACCATTCTCTTAATTGTTACTGGTTTGTTTTTGGAGATCGTTTTCTTCTCTTGTTTTTCCCACTCAGGGAAGTTCCTTTAGCATTTGTTGTAGAGCTGGTTTGGTGGTGCTGAATTCTCTTAGCTTTCGCTTGTCTGTAAGACTTTTGATTTCTCTGCTGAATCTGAATAAGATCCTTGCTGGGTAGTGTAATCTTGGTTGTAATTTCTTCCCTTTCATTACTTTAAATATATCACACCACTCCCTTCTGGCTTGTAGAGTTTCTCCTGAGAATTCAGCTCTTAACCTTATGGGAGTTCCCTTGTATGTTATTTGCCTTTTTTCCCTTGTTGCTTTCAATAATTTTTCTTTGTCTTTAATTTTTGCCAATTTGATTACTATGTGTCTTGGTGTGTTTCTCCTTGGGTTTATCCTGCCTGGTACTCTCTGTGCTTCTTGGACTTGGGTGGCTATTTCCTTTCCCATGTTATGTACTATATTTTCTTCAAATATTTCTTGGATCCTTTCTCTCTCTCTTCTCCTTCTGGGGCCACTATAATGTGAATGTTGTTGCATTTAATGTTGTCCCAGAGTTCTCTTAGTCTGTCTTCATTTCTTTTCATTCTTTTTACTTTATTATGTTCTGCAGCAGTGAAAACCACCATTCTGTCTTCCACATCACTTATCTGTTCTTCTGCCTCAGTTATTCTGCTATTGATTCCTTGTAGTGTAGTTTTCATTTCAGGTATTGTATTGTTCATCTCTGTATGTTTGTTCTTTAATTCTTCTAGGTTTTTGTTAAACATTGCTTGCAACTTCTCGAGCTTTGCCTCCATTGTTTTCCCAAGGTCCTGGATCATCTTCACTATTATTTTTCTGAATTCTTTTTCTGGAAGGTTGCCTATCTCCACTTCATTTAGTTGTTTTTCTGGGCTTTTATCTTGTTCCTTCATTTGGTACAAATTTCTCTGCCTTTTCATTTTGTCTATCTTTCTGTGAATGTAGTTTTCATTCCACAGGCTGCAGTATTGCAGTTCTTCTTGCTTCTGCTGTCTTCCCTCTGTTGGATGAGGCTATCTAAGAGAGCTGTGCAAGTTTACTTATGGGAGGGACTGGTGGTGGGTAGAGCAGAGTGTTGCTCTGGTGGGCAGAGCTCAGTAAAAGTTTAATCCACTTGTCCACTGGTAGGTGGGGCTGGCTTCCCTCCCTGTTGGTTTTTTGGCCTGAGGTGACCCAGCACTGGAGACTACCGGGTTCTTTGGTGGGGCTAATGGTGGACTCTGGAGGACTGATGTTAGTGAATACTTCCCAGAACTTCTGCTGCCAGTGTCCTTGTCCCCATGTTGAGCCACAGCCACCACCACCCCCACTCTGCAGAAGACCCTCCAACACTAGCTGATAGGTCTAGTTCAGTCTCCCATGGTGTCACTGCTCCTTACCCTGGTTCCTTGTGTGCACACTACTTTGTGTGTGCCCTACAAGTGTGAGGTCTCTGTTTCCCCCAGTCCTGTCAAAGTCCTGCAATCAAATCTCACTAGCCTTTAAAGTCTGATTCTCTAAGATTTCCTCCTCCCATTGCCAGAACCCCAGGTTGGGAAGCCTGAAGTGGGGCTCAGAACCTTCACTCCAGTGGGTGGACTTCTGTGGTATAAGTGTTCTCCAGTTTGTAAGTCACCCACTCAGCAGTTATGGGATTTGATTTTATTGTGATTGTGCCCCCTCCTACTGTCTCTTAATGGCTTCTCCTTTGTCTTTTGATGTGGGGTATCTTTTTTGGTGAGTTCCAGTGTCTTCCCCTCGATGATTGTTCAGCAGTTAGTTGTGATTCTGGTGCTCTCACAAGAGGGAGTGAGCACAAGTCCTTCTACCCTGCCATCTTGAACCAATCTAATCTTGAACAGATTTTGTGTTGTCTGAAATTTATGCAATTCAAGTACCCCTTTTTTAAGAAAAGTAAATCAATTAAAATTAAAGTTATACATAAATATATAGCATATTAATATATATTAATATTCTAATATATGTTAACATTATTCTGAATACCAACATGAAGTTTATGGTACAACATGATAAAGAGGAGAGGCAGGTCTTACCCACTCCCTTCTGATAAAACCTCCTTGGAAACATAGAGGGAAAAATTCTTAATTCTTACCACTTGGAATGTAAATAAATCTCTTTAGGGAAAATGTAACACCTGTGTCTCCAGCTTTACAACACAGGGATAACTCCAGGTCTCATCTCCCCTTTGAAATATAAACACATACATCCATAGAAATACCTCTGGAGTTCTCACTATATATTCAGTTGTGAATTAACCTCTAACACTTGTCTTTTACCTGTGGTCCCAAATTACACTAAAATTTGCTGAAAAAGTAGTAATTATGCAAAACATAAAAACATTTTCTCTACACTGTCATGCACATACATGATTAAAACTGGCTCAATGCAAGTGAAGGACTCTAGAGTTTAAGCTTTATTATCTTCACTGTAAATCTGACTCTAGTCTTAACCCCTGTTGAAAGAATTTGGCAGGCTTGAGAAACTGGATTTTCAGGTGGAGAAAGTGAGCTTTCTCTCCATTTTATTTATAGAGTTTACTATTTGATAACCAATTCAGTTAATTAAGATTCCAATTTCCTATCATACTTCTTTTTCTCTTGCTTTTATATCTTCTCACATTGGTGCCTGGGTGAATATAAAAGCTTAGTGAGTACCCATATCACTGTAGATGAGGGTGTCCACGTTCTTGTGCTGATGCCTATGCAGATCTACACTTCAGAGTAAGTATTCTGATTCTTGGTGTGAATGAGATATTGTTGATCTAGCTCCATCCCTGGGCAATTAGCTGGTACTGCTGCATTTTCCACTCTTTGCACAATCAGAGCTCTGGGGTAACTCAAGCATCTGTGTTTTGTCTTTCTGATTTGGGTCCATCTGATACATTACATTTGGATTTTACTCCCCTTCAGTCTTTGACCCAGATATTTGGATTTTACCCCCTTCCAGTCTTTAACCCAGATATTCATACTGCACCAACTTTTCTGGAAATCTGTCTATTCCGTCTCATAAATAATGTATATATTCCTCTTTTGTATTTAAATTTTAAAAAATCAACCTGCCCCTTCTCTGTCACTGTGTGTCAAGAGATACATAAGCTCACTGTCAGGAGAAGATCAAAACCATTAAAATTTTTATTTCAAATAAATTTTAGGTTTTTCTAGGAGACTTTGGAACTCTGGCACTGGTAAACCGTATTAAAGTGTTTGAAAATTTTCAGATAATTTTCACCACACATGCAATTCTGTCTTGCCCCTTAGTTTAACCTATATTGTGGGATTATTTGTGATTACTCACATGCTGCAATCTAGACAAACTGAGGGTTCAGCTTTAAAACACACTTATACTATAGGCACTATATATTATAATATTCACCAATGCCAATTTTTTCAAATCATGCATTTTTGAATGAAGGTAATTTTTTTTTTGTGGTACACAGGCCTCTCACTCTTGTGACCTCTCCCGTTGTGGAGCACAGGTTCCAGACGTGCAGACTCAGCGGCCATGGCTCACAGGCCTACCCACTCCATGGCATGTGGGATCATCCTGGACCGGGGCACGAACCCGTGTCCCCTGCATCGGCAAGGGGACTCTCAACCACTGAGCCACAAGGGAAGCCCTGAAGGTAATATTTTAATCAGAAATATACTTCTAACTTTAAGCAATGAACTTTTTAAATATGTATATTGGAGAGTCTTCTCTCGCTCTTTCAAATGTTAGGAGTCCTTGAGGTATTTCTATTTAAAAAACAATAATACATACTGAGTATAGGGGACAACATATTCTGAAAAAGAAAAAATATTAAACCCTCAGGTGGGGAAGAAATAATTTAGAAACTCCTATAGCCAATTAGAAAGAGGATTGACAGTATTTTAGCCAAGTTTTCCCCAGTCTTCAGCAGTGTTGTGGCCTTAAGAGAACATCTCAAGTAACAGCACAAGTATGGGAAAATTAAGAATAAGGGAAGGGAAGAAATGTGACTTTGTTTTTAAAGTGCTGCTTATTTTTTTAAGGTGACAATGCCAAACAATCTGTCATTTTCAAATAATTTGGAAATGTCCCAATTGACACCTAGAATTAAGGTGATTATCATTATAACTTTCATATCCTAATTTTATAAACTAGAGGCTGGACAATTTCAATATAATTTTGTTTTGAATTGAAATCTTAGGCTTCCCACAATTTCTTAGCAATCTCCCACTCAACAATAAAGCAGATGGGAAAAAATATTAAAAAGACTAAAATGAGTAGACCTACTGAAAAACAAAACAAAACTAGACCAACCCCTATTATATGACACTTTTATGTGTCTTCTATATCTCTTGTTATTTGTCACACATGCTGTGTGTGTGTGTGTTTATGTGTGTATCTCCCTTGGTTTACTTTGCTAAGAAAATTTTATGGACAGTCACCCATTTTAAAAAAAAGGAGTTTTTCTGTTTTCATGAAAGCTTATTTCTAGTTTTAGGGAGGAAATTTATTAACATTAAGACAGAGACTAGGTCTCTATTCAGGAATACATTAAATGTTGTCTCAATATTCCACTTCTTTTGCACTGAACACTTTATATAACTCAAATACAATCATTCAATATATGGAAAAGGACAACAAGTTGCTGTAAACTACGCTGATAGGATAATTTGGACTACATTTGTTATTTTTAAATTTGATGTCATAACATAGATAAAAATAGTATAAACATGAACCCATAAATTTATGGAATTTAATGATAAAGTTTTATGATGTTTTGATGGATGTAGCCTGATATAAAATTTGTCAATTTATTTTGACTTACAGTGGAATTTATCAAGGTTTAATACTTTGTCTTCTTGAATAGTTTTTTGCCTTTGAAAGTACCCAAAAGAATCTGTATCTCATTTTTCACATAATTAATTAAAAATATTTTAAAAATGGTAATAGGAACATACATACCAAAAATTACCTTAAATGTGAATGTATTAAATGCTCCAACCAAAACACACTGGCTTGTTGAATGGATACAAAAACAAGACTCAGGGCTTCCCTGGTGGTGCAGTGGTTGAGAGTCTGCCTGCCGATGCAGGGGACACGGGTTCATGCCCCGGTCCAGGAAGATCCCACATGCCGCAGAGCAGCTAGGCCCATGAGTCATGGCCGATGAGCCTGTGCGTCCGGAGCCTGTGCTCCACAACGGAAGATGCCACAAAAGTGAGAGGCCTGCGTACCACAAAAAAAAAAAAAAAAAACACAAGACCCATATATATGCTGTCTACAAGAGACCCACTTCAGACCTAGGGGCACATACAGACTGAAGGTGAGGGTATGGAAAAATATATTGCATGCAAATGGAAATCAAAAGAAAGCTGGAGGAGCTACACTCATATCAGATTAAATAGACTTTAAAATAAAGAATGTTACAAGAGACAAGGAGAGACACTACATAATGATCAATGGATCAATCCAAGAAGAAGATATAACAATTATAAATATATATGCACCCAACATAGAAGCACCCTAATACATAAGTCAACTGCTAACAGCTATAAAAGAGGAAATTGACAGTGACACAATAATAGTGGAGGATTTTAACACCTCACTTACACCAATGGAAAGATCAAAACAAACAGAAAATTAATAAGGAAACACAAGCTTTAAATGACACAATAGACCAGCCAGATTTAATTGATATTTATTGAACAGTCCATCCAAAACCAACAGATTACACTTTCTTCTCAATTGCACATGGAACACTCGCCAGGATAGATCCCATCCTGGGTCACAAATCAAGCCTCAACAAATTTAAGAAAATTGAAATCATATCAAGCATCCTTTCTGACCACAACACTATGAGATTAGAAATCAATTACAGGGAAAAAATATAAAAAATACAAAGACATGAAGGCTACAAAATATGTTACTAAATAGCCAACAGATCACTGAAGAAATCAAAGAGGAAATAAAAAAAAATACCTAGTGACAAATGATAATGAAAACATGACAATCCAAAATCCCTGGGATGCAACAAAATCAGTTCTAAGAAGGAAGTTTTTAGCTATAAAAGTCTACCTCAAGAAACAATAAAAATATGACATGAAAAATATAACCTTATACCTAAAGGAACTAGAGAAAGAAGAACAATCAAAACGCAAAGTTAAGAGAAGGAAAGAAATCAGAGCAGAAATAAATGAAATAGAAACAAAGAAAACAATAGCAAAGATCAATAAAACTAAAAGCTGTTCTTTGAGAAGATAAACAAAATTGAAAAACCATTAGCCAGACTCATCAAAAAAAGAGGAGAGGACTCAAATCAATAAAATTAGAAATGAAAAAGGAGAAGTTACAACAGACACCACAGAAATACAAAGCATCCTAAGAGACTACTACAAGCAACTCAATGACAATAAAATGGACAACATTGAAGAAATGGACAAATTCTTAGAAAGGTATAACCTTCCAAGGCTGAACCAGGAAGAAATAGAAAATATGAACAGACCAATCACAAGTAATGAATTGAAACTGTGATTAAAAACCTTCAATAAACAAAAGTCCAGGAAGAGATGGCTTCACAGGTAAATTCTATCAAATATTTAGAGAAGAGCTAATACCCATCCTTCTCAAACTCTTCCAAAAACTTGCAGAGGAAGGAACACTCCCAAACTCATTCTATGAGGCCATCATCACACTGATATGAAAACAATACAAAGATACTACAAGAAAAGGAAATTACAAACCAATATCACTGATGAATATAGATGCAAAAATCCTCAACAAAATACTAGCAATGGAATCCAACAACACAATCAAGGGATCATGTACCATGATCAAGTGGGATTTATCCCAGGGATGCAAGGATTCTTCACTATATAAAAATCAATCAATGTGATACACCATATTAAGAAAGTGAAGAATAAGAACCATATGATCATCTCAATAGATGTAGAAAAAGGTTTAAACAAAATTCAACACCGTTTTATGATAAAAACTCCACAGAAAGTGGGCATAGAGGGAACCTACCTCAACATAATAAAGGCCATGTACAAAAAACCCACAGTAAACATCATTCTCAATGGTGAAAAACTGAAAGCATTTCCTCTAAGGTCAGGAACGAGACAAGGATGTCCACTCTCACCACTATTATTCAACATAGTTTTGGAACTCCTAGCCACAGCAATCAGATAAGAAAAAGAAATAAAAGAATACCAATTAGAAAAGAAGAAGTAAAACTGTCACTGTTTGCAGATGACATGGTACTATCCATATAGAATCCTAAAGATGCCATCAGAAAACTACTAGAGATAATCAATGAATTTGGTAAAGTTGCAGGATACAAAATTAATGCACAGAAATCTCTTGCATTCCTATACACTAATGATGAAATATCTGAAAGATAAATTAAGGAAACACTCCCATTACCACTGCAACAAAAACAATAAAATACCTAGGAATAAACCTACTGAGGGAGACAAAAAACTGTATGCAGAATACCATAAGACACTGCTGAAAGAAATTAAAAATGATACCAACAGATGGAGAGATATACCATGTTCTTGGATTGGAAGAATCAATATTGTGAAAATGACTCTACTACACAAAGCAATCTACAGATTCAATGCAATCCCTATCAAGTTACCAATGGCATTTTTTATGGAACTAGAACAAAAAATCTTAAAATTTGTATGGAGACAAAAAGGACCCCAAATAGCCAAAGCAGTCTTAAGGGAAAAAAACGGAGCTGGAAGAATCAGACTCCCTGACTTCAGACTATACTACAAAGCTGCAGTAATCAAGACAATATGGTACTAGCACAAAAAATGAAACATAGATCAATGGAACAAGATAGAAAGCCCAGAGATAAACCCACACACTTATGGTCAACTAATATATGACAAAGGATGCAAGTATATAAAATGGAGAAAAAACAGTCTCTTCAATCAGTGGTGCTGGGAAAACTGGACAGCTACATGTAAAAGAATGAAATTAGAACACTCCCAACTCCATACACAAAAAGAAACTCAAAATAGATTTGACACCTAAATGTAAGACTGGACACTATAAAACTCTTAGAGGAAAAAATAGGAAGAACATTCTTTGAGGTAAATCACAGCAAGATCTTATTTGATCCAACTCCTAGAGTAATGGAAATAAAAACAAAAATAAACAAATGGGACCTAATAAAATTTAAAAAGCTTTTTCACAGCAAAGGAACACATAGACAAGACTAAAAGGCAACCCTCAAAATGGGAGAAAATATTTGCAAATGAATCAAAGGATTAATCTCCAAAATATATAAACATCACATGCAGCTAAATATTAATGAAACAAACAACCCAATCCAAAACTGGGCAGAAGACCTAAATAGACGTTTCTCCAAAGAAGACATACAGATGGCCAAGAAGCACATAAAAAGCTGCTCAACATCACTAATTATTAGAGAAATGCAAATCAACACTACAATGAGGTATCACCTCACACCAGTTAGAATGGGCATCAACAGAAAATCTACAAGCAACAAAAGCTGGAGAGGGTGTGGAGCAAAGGGAACCCTCTTGCACTGTTGATGGGAATGTAAATTGATACAACCACTATGGAGAACAGTATGGAGGTTACTTAAAAAAATAAAAATAGAATTACCGTATGACCCAACATTCCCACTACTGGGCATATACCCAGAGAAAACCATAATTCAAAAGGACACATGCACCCCAATATTAATCGCAACACTAGTTACAATAGCCAGGTCATGGAAGCAACCTAAATGCCCATTGACATGGGCTTCCCTGGTGGTGCAGTGGTTGAGAATCTGCCTGCTAATGCAGGGGATGTGCGTTCAAGCCCTGCTCTGGGAGGATCCCACATGCTGCAGAGCAACTAGGCCTGTGAGCCACTACTGAGCCTATGCATCTAGAGCCTGTGCTCCGCAACAAGATATGCCGTGATAGTGAGAGACCCATGCACTGCTTTGAAGAGTGGCTCCCGCTTGCCACAACTAGAAAGAGCCCTTGCACAGAAATGAAGACCCAACACAGCAAAAGTAAATAAATAAATAAAAATTAAATGCCCATTGACAGACAAATTGTACATATATACAATGGAATATTACTCAGCCGTAAAAAGGAACAAAATTGGGTCATTTGTTGAGACGTGGATGAATCTAGAGGCTGTCATACAGAGTGAAGTAAGTCAGAAAGGGAAAAACAAATATTGTATATTAACACATATATGTGGAATCTAGAAAGATGGTAAAGATGAACCAGTTTGCAGGACAGAAATAGAGACACAGATGTAGAGAACAAACATATGGACACCATGTGGTAAATGGTAGGGTATGGGGGTGGTGGTGTGATGAATTGGGAGTTTGGGATTTACATGTATACACTGATGTTTATAAAATTGATGACTAATGAGAACCTGATGTATAAAAAAATTAATTAAATAAAATAAAAATAAACTACTAGGTATGCAAAGACAGAAAATGTGATATATAATGGAGAGAAAAAAATCAACAAAACAAAACAGTAACATCAGAACTCAGAGACAGAAAAATATTGTGTGTGTGGATGGGAGTGGGGGATGAAATTATAATTTATAAATACTGGTGATCTATATAATTAATATAATTTGGTTTACAAATACTGATGTGCCTTTCAAAATATCTTTAATGATATCTCTTAATGATAACTATGTAGAATACTCATATTTTACCATCTAAAACAAGACAATGAAAACTTAAATTTACAAAATATTTTGATAGACTATAATGCTGTGTTAAAAACAAACAGAAAGGCTCTATAATTTGAATAATAGAATTATAAATTCTAAGACTTACACACAGATCAGTAATGTCAGAATTTTTTTCAAGATAGTTTGTCAGAAAGAAAACTATGAATTCTATATTTATCATTTTCTTCAATGAATATATATATATATATATATTACATAGCAACAACATTGGAATGGTCCAATTTATACAAAATACACAAATAATTAAAAATGAGTTTCTAAGTCTTTAATTTGTATTAATGTACCTTTTTTAATGTTATGATAGAATCTCATTCATTATGAAATGTTCTGAGGTAGTTATATTTCTCATATGTTTTGAATTACAAGAATTATTTATATATTCAATCTTAATATTATAGCTTCATTGCTCAATAGGAAAAAATCCACTGGATATGAATTATTCTGAGAAAGACAAAATCTTTTCTTCTGTTTTAAATACAAAAAGATGAAAAGATCTCTAGTGACATAAAATCCACATTGCTTCAGGCTCAGCTTCCAAATCATAGCTATTGCTGTGTAACTCAAAGCTACTGGTTAACTCCAATGCTGCAGTGATTCCTTAATGAAATAGATGAGGGATAATGGGTCATAAGAAATGTAAGTTAAATTATTAATTTAAAAAGGTAAAGAAAAATTAATGAAAGGTACAAAAGACATACCTATATTTGAAAGCTATCTGAGAGATATAAACCCAGAAGGGATTTAGCACCTAGACTTTAGCCTCTAGTCAAGTGGTGATAAAACTCCTGACATTACAAATACATTTATTTGACAGTTGTTCTCACTCATAAAATAATGGGTCCTTCAAAAAGCTCATTACAGATTGCTAATAATCTTTTTCTTTTAATTTTTTTTTTAATTTTTATTTTTTTGCGGTACGCGGGCCTCTCACCGTTGTGGCCTCTCCTGCTGCGGAGCACAGGCTCCGGACGCGCAGGCTCAGTGGCCATGGCTCACGGGCCCAGCCGCTCTGCGGCACGTGGGATCCTCCCGGACCGGGGCACGAACCCGTGTCCCCTGCATCGGCAGGCGGACTCTCAACCACCACGCCACCAGGGAAGCCCCTAATAATCTTTAAAACCCATAAAATTGTCTTCTGACATTTATTGCCAAATAGTAACCTGAGGATGTTGATACATACAATCTTCTTGGTGACATTTGAAAATTTTATTCATAATTTATTCAGAGAATATAAAAATTTATAGAGAAATGTTCGGTTAGAATACACTTGTGGGCAGGGAGGCAAAAATCAAGTTGCCTGTGGGCAGACTGGAAAACTCTGAAATTTATTTTGCAGGAACATGAAAGGAAGAGAGTAATATCATATTCCTGGAAATTTTCTACTGGATATCACCCTTTGAATCCATTCAACTTCTTTTGAATATTACTCAAGTCTTTATAGAGGTAATTTTATTACATTTAAAAATATAATTCATTATTATTATTATTATTTTGCATTATATGTTTTTAAAGTGCTTGTTCATGTTACTTAATTGGCCATTGATATTACTGGAATTATAGAGATTGACTTTTATTATAGTTGGTTAAATATCAGTGCTATTTCAGAATTATTGTATTGCTAGATGATACTAGTCCAGACTGGTATAGCACTTTCTGATTAGGTTATATTTCCAAACTTTCTTATATTAAAATTCATCACTTATAGATGTAAAAAATTAATAAACAGAAACTGCAATTAAATAGAGTTGGGAGACCAGAGGGGGAGCTCTCATACCCTGCAACAATAGCAGCACCAACAGAAAAAATAAAGACTCCTCTTCCCTGTCAAGGACTCGGCCAATGAAAAGCCATGGACTCCCTGCTTACAATAACCCTCCCAATTTCCTTTTCTATCCAATAAAATAAAATTATTTTTAAGGCAGGACGAGTACATTTTTAAACATAAAATTATTTTTCTGTCCATTTGATCTGCTATCCCCTCTACTTTAGTGTGCATTATGCATCAGCATTATACATAACATTTCATTCTCAATCCTGTAAAGGCTCACAATAACCCACTACTCACTTTGTTGGACTATGTAAACTGTCAATACATTACTTTGTTATATAACCCTTTGTCTCAAAAAGTTATATAACTGTGCCTTGACTTCTCACAGACAGAACAGTCCTCAGAGATTTCTGAAAGACTGTCTCCTGGGTTATAATCCTCAGGTTGCAGCAATCATTTTTTTCATTTCTTTCTTATAATGACTATTAATTAATATTTTTGTTGACACTCTATAAAAGTGTTCTCCTTTCCTTACCTTGTGGAGCCTTGAATGTGGCTCACCATGGTTGTGGACCCCACATTGCAATCTCTGCTTATCATGAACAAACTCATCTTTGCTGGAGAAATATCTAGCAGTCTATTTATTTTAAGTCAACACATAATGGGATCTTGACAAACAATTTGCAAAGTAGCTCTTTGAGCAAAGTCTAAGTAGGATATTCTTCCTTGAACTCAAAAGATAAAAAGACACACTCACTCACCCATTCTCACACAGACGGAGATAGAGTTATAAGTAATTCTTTGTAATAATAAGTAACATTCTGTTTAATAAAACACCTAGGCAATGTCCAGAGCCTCAAGAGGTGGGTGTTGCTGTTTCCAAAATGAGTGTTATACACATCAACAAACTAAAAAAGCAAAATTACATAATTATATCAATAGATGCAGGAAAATCATTTGACAAAATTCAATACCCATTCATGGTAAAAACTCTCAGCAAACTGGGAATAGAAGAGAGCTTTCTCAACTTGATAAAGACTATCTACAAAAAACATACAGCTAACATCATACTTAATTGTGAGAAATTTGAAGCTTTCCCACTAAGATGAGGTACAAGACAAGGATGTCCCCTCTCACCACTCCTTTTCAACATGGTACTGGAACTCCTTGCCTATGCAATAAGGCAAGAAATAAAAATGAAATGTACACAGACTTGGAAGGAAGATATAAAACATTTGCTTGCAGATGACAAGAACATCTATGTAGAAAAATTGAAAGAGTTGACAAAAGAACTCCTGAACTAATAAGTGATTATAGCAAGGTTGTAAAAAAAATGTTAACATACAAAAGTCAATTGCCTTCCCATATACCAACAATGAACAAGTGGAACTTGAAATTAAAAACACAACACCATTTATATTAACACTCCCCCAAAGTGAAATACTTAGGTATAAATCTAACAAAAAAAAATAAGATCTATATAAGGAAAACTACAGAACTCTAATGAATGAAATCAATGGAGAGATATTCCATGCTAATGGACAGGAAGACTCAATATTATTAAGATGTCAGTTCTTCCCAACCTGATCTATAGATTCAATGCAACCCCAAGCAAAATCCCAACAAGTTATTTTTTTGGTATCAACAAACTGATTCTAAAGTTTAAGTGGAGAGGCAAAAAGCCCAGAATAGCCAACACAATACTGAAGGAGAAAAACTAAGATGGAGCACTGACGATACCCAATTTCAAGATTATTGTAAAACTACAGTAATATTTCATAATGATAAAAGACAAATTGATAAGTAGAACAGAATAGAGAGTGGAGAAATAGATCCCCATAAATGTAGTCTATTACCTTTGACAAAGGAGCAAAGTCAATACAGTAGAGCAAAGATAGTCTCTTCAACTAATGGTGCTGGAACAACTGGACATTCACATGCAAAAAAACGAATCTAGACACAGACCTTACAACTTTTACAAAAAGTAACTCAAAATGAATCATAAACCTAAATGTAAAATAAAAATTATAAAACTCCTAGGTGATAACAGGAGAAAGCCTAGATGATGTTGAGAATGGTAATACATTTTTAGATACAACACCAAGGGCATAATCTATGAAAAAATAATTGATAACATGGATTTCATTAAAAGTAAAATCTTCTGTTCTGTGAATGACAATGTTAAGAGAATTAGAAGATAAGCCACATACTGAGAACAAATATTTGTGAAAGACATATCTGATAAAGGATTATTATCCAAAATATGCAAATAACTCTTAGATCTCAACAAGAAGAAAACAAACAACCTGATTTAAAATGGGCCAAAGACCTGAACAGACACCTCACCAATGGCCTATGCCAATGGCAAATAAGCATATATTCCACATCATATGTCATCAGGAAAATTTAAATTAAAATAATAATGAGATATTACTACATACTTATTACAATGGCCAAAATCCAGAACAATGACAACACCAAATGCTGACAAGGATGAGGAGCAAAAGAAATTCTCATATATTGCTGATGGTAATGCAAAATGGTACAGCCACTTTGGAAGACAGTGTCACAGTTTCTTACAAGACTAAACATGCTTTTACCATACAATCTAGCAATTTTACTCCTTGGCATTTATCCAACATTTTTAAAAACATGTCCATACAAAAACCTGTACACAGACGTTTATAGCAGCTTTATTCATAATTGCCAAAACTTGGAAGCAACCAAGATGTCTTTCAGTAGGTAAATGGAAGGAAGAATTTAGTCCTTCCTGACTGACTGTTTGAGCTGAGTATTAACCTTCTCCACCATTGGTGCTCCTGGTTCTTAGGCTTTCCTGGGTCTCCAGCTTGCAGAGAGTAGATCGTGGGACTTCTCAACCTTCAGAATTGTGTGAGCCAGTTCCTTATAATAAATCTCTTCATATATATATACACACACACACACACACACACACACACACACACACACACACACACACACAACGCAGGATGGGGACCCCTTCCAGGGCCTGAGAGTGGGCTCTTGTCTAACACTCAGAAATGAATTTTCCGAGGAGACACACATGCTGACAAAGCAAAAGACTTTATTGAGAAGGGGTGCCTGGGCCGAGAGCAAGAGGATAAGGGAACCCAGAAGGACTGCTCTGCCACGTGGCTCACAGTCTCATGGTTTATGGTAATGATGTTAGCTTTCTGATTGTCTCTGGCCAATCATCTTGCTCGTGCCCACATTTGGTCTGACTCAGGGTCCTGCTTTATTCTGGTTGTGTGCATGGATCTGTTTTGGGATGGAGAATGGGCATAATTTCAAAGTGATGCACCACTTATTTATTGCTGGGAAGAGCAGAGCAAGGATTAAATTTTCTTATAGATATAAAATATGACTAAGAAGACTGATCTAACATTGGGTTGCCAGATTTAACAAATAAAGACACAAGATGCCCTGTTAACTTTGAACTTCATTTGTTTATCTGAAATGTAACTTTAACAGGTAATCTTGTATTTTATCCGACCATAGTCTAAGAACAATTTGAATGCCTTCTTTGTTTCCTACAACACATACACCTATATTACATTTTACTGTACCTCATTCACTATTAAAAACATACAATTCTGGCAATACTGACATGATTATCCACCTTAATGTGATAATGTAAATGTACATACTTGATATTTATTATTTTCAGCGGACACAACACTAAATCCTATGACCTCACTAGCGTGGAAGAATTGTGTTGATGATATAGTTGGAAATCAGACTATTTTTGAATTCCAATATATTTTCTATTTCAGGAAATTGGGAACATGTCTCTCCTGCATAGAAAATATATTATTGATAACATTTATAACAGTTTATAAGTACATTAGCATATTGTTTTTTTTATTTTATTTTATTGTGGTAAGAACACTAACATGAGCTTTATCTTCTACAGAGATTTTTAAGTAGAAGTTTGTTATCTATAGGCACAATATTATACAGCAGGTCCCTAGAACTTATTTACCTTGTATAACATAATTGAAACTTTATAGCCATTGATTAGCAAATCATTTTCCCCTCTATCCAGCCCCTGGAAACCACCAATATACTCTCTTCTTCTCTTGAGTTTGACTATTTTAGTTATGCCATATAAGTGGAATCATGCAGTATTTGTTCTTCTGTGACTGACATTTCATTTAGCATGATGTCCTCAAATTTCATCCATGTTGTTGCATATTGCAGGATTTCCTTCTTTTTTAGACTGAATAGTATTTCATCGTATGTACAGATCACATATTTTTATCCATTCATCTGTCAAGGGACATTTAGTTTGTTTCCACATCTTGGCTATTGCAAATAGTGCTGCAATTAACATGGGAGTAATAATAACTCTTTAGGATTCTGATTTCAAATATTTTGGATAAATACCAAGAAGTAGAATTGCTGGATTATATGGTAGTTTTATTTTTAATTTTTTGAGGAACCTCTATACTGTTTTCCATTGTGACTGCATCATTTTGCATTTCCTTTAACAGTGTGCAAGGTTTTCAATTTCTCCACATCCTTAAAAACACTTACCTTTTTTTTTTAATTGCCAAACATCCTAACAGGTGTGAGGTAATAGGTAGTATCTCATTGTGGTTTTGATTTGCATTTTCCAAAATAATATGAGATTGAGAATATTTTTGTATACCTTTTGGCCATTTATTTGTCTTATTTGGAGAGGTCTGCCCATTTTTTACTGGACATTTAATGTTTTTTATTATTATTATTATTGAGTTGTAGGAGTTTCTTATATATTTTGGAGATTAATGCCTTATCAGGTATATGGTTTGTGAATATTTTCTCCTATTATGTAGGTTACCTTTTCATTGTATTGATTGTTTCCTTTGCTGTGCATAAGTTTTCATCAAATGCTTTACAAGTTTTCACTATACAAGTCTTTCACTTTCTTAGTTAAGTTTACTCCTAAATATTTTATTCTTTTTGATGTTATTGTTTTCTTAATTTCCCTTTCTGATTTTTGTATGTTGATTTTGTATCCTGAAACTACTGAACTTATTAGTTGTAACTATTTTTGTAGGTTTTGTACATTTAGGATCATGATAGCTGCAAACAAGGAGAATGTTCTTTCTTCAAAATTTGGATTTCTCTTATTTATTTTTCCTTGCTAATTGCTCTGGCTAGAAATTTTACTACTCTGTTGCATTGAATTGGTAAGAGTTGGTGTCCTTGCCTTCTTTCTGATACTGGAGGGAAAACTTTCAGGTTTTTTTTTTCCCCATTGAGCATAAATATTATTTTAAAAATTATAAGAGAGTCTAATAAGCTATATTCTTTTGGTCCTCACAATGATAGTATAATTGCCACTCTAAATTTTAAGAAAACTAGTTCAGATATGTTAAATGACTTATAAAAGTAAATGGTGAATCCACAACTGAAATCAAAGCTTTCTGTTTGCTATTACAGCCTTCCATACTCTTAATGACTAGGGGATGACATTGGTGACCAAAAACTGAAAGAAATTTAGTATTTTAGACAAATATAATTAAGATAGGGAAAGGGAAAATGGAACTATGATTTTTCTCCCTTAGTATCTCTCTTCTGTACAATCTACTATACAGTGTTTCTAGTCTTCTATTAGGTACATTCGTGATGTCTCCAAATTACTGTTCCTTTGACAGTAAGAGCATTTTGACTGAGGAAGTGATCACAAATGGACTACTATATACCTATCTATCTATCATACTAAAAAGGAAAAAAATGTTGCTGTTCTAGCATGGAACTAGAAAAGAGAGATAAAAGAGAGAAGGTACAGAACATAAAATATCTTTATAACGTACCTTAATTTTTTGAAAACAGCAGAAAAAAACTGACATAATGACATATTTCTTTCAGTATTGCATCCTTCATACTCATACATGTAATGCCCTAATGCAAATGTGTCATAATGCATTGAACTAGTTTAAATAGTTCTAAATGTTTTAATCAATACATTCAATACAGGCTTTTTGTAGAAAGGAAATTTAGAAGGAAGAGAGACATTTAACTTAATCAGTAAAAGACCTTCATTTCCCCTCCAACAACCCTCCCCAGAAGTAACCAATAATAAAGTCTGATTTATAAGCTTCCATATATTTTCAGTGCATAAACAAATAAATAGAAGGATAACTAGATAGAGCTACATGCATATATTTCAATATATATATAATATTGGTGTATATATATATATATATATGCTTTTTACACAAGTGATATCATACTATATATTTTCTTTTACAATGTTCTTTCATTCAACTATATGTGTTTAAGATATATACGACTTAGTATAGATGTCTACCTCATTTGTTTTAACATCTGCACATTATTTCACTGAATCTGTATAAATATCTCTCTGTATATCATATATCTAATGAAATATATTCTTTCATTACAGCAGGACTGCATATAAATATTAAAATTACAAACAATAAAGAAAAGCAAAATGTGAAAAATAACTCACTTTCCAATCCCAAATTCACTCACAATTCCACTATGTGAAATTCCACCAGCTGGGTGTCCTAAAATTCAATTCTGACACTAACAAATTAGCACAGACCCCACAGGTTAAGTGCTCAGTGCTCCTCCAACCTCATATACCAATAGCACATCCAGGTTATCACCTGTACTTTTGACTGATGGGGTATGAATTAAAGACTTCGATAACCCCCTTCTCAGATTCAATCATTTGCTAGAATGGTTCAAAGAACTCAGGAAAACATTTGTTTTTTACCAGTTTATTATATAACAAATGATATGATAAATGATATACATGAACAGCCAGATGGAGAGATACATATGGCAAGGTGTGGAAGTATCCCAAGTGCAGGATCTTCTGTCCCTTTACAGTTGGGGTGTGCCACCCTCCCAGTCCATAGATGTGCACACCAACCAAGAAGCTCTCCAAACTCCATACTTTGGGGAATTTTATGGAGGCTTCCTCATGTAGGTATGATCAATAATTATCTCAATCTCCAGCTCTTCTCCCTTTCCAGGAGAATGGGAGGTGGGGCTGAAAGTTCGAAGCATCCACTCATAGCTTAGTCCTTCTGGAGACCAATCCTCATCCTAAAGCTATCTAGCAGACTATCGAGTCACCTTGTTAGAACAAAAGACAGTCCTGTTACTGAGGAAATTCCAAGGAATTTAGGAACTGTGTCAGGAACCAGAGTCAAAGACCAACTATTAGAACAAAAGATACTCCTAGTGTTTTTGTCATTTAGGAAATTACAAGGGATTTGGAAGCTTTGTGTCAGTAATTGGAAGCAAAGACCAACATATCTATGTTCTATTATTTTACACATGTAGCTTTTTTCTTAAGATAATGCTTCTGTTTTTTCTGTAACATTCCGTTTTAAAGTCACATATCCAATGGTAGGAAAAATAAACAAAACTTGACTATCTTATACTAGATTACTATATTTAACAGAGTTTTATTTTTTTATTAAGAAGTCTGATGAACTCTCTCTTGCTTGAGATAGCATAGGATAGCAATGATAGCAATTAACACTATGAGTTCTGAAGTGATACAACTTGAGGTGAAGTTTTGAGTTTAGTCCTTATATACTGTGCAATGATGATGTTACTCATTCTTTCAATGCTTAAGTTTTGTCATCTCTAAAAGAAAGATAATAATAGTTCCAACTTCATGAGTTGTTGGTAATAAATAAATTAATGCACGTAGAAAAATTGGAACAGTAAATTACACAGTAAATGTTCAATAAATATTAGCTAGTATTTGAGAAGACAAGAAGATGATGATTTAGATTGAAGGACAGTTAAGGTGAGTTGTGCTGAGATGTTTTGAATGAAGAATATATATATATATATATATATATACTGATTCCCATATATATTTTCTCCCTATCATATAAACACACATTTTTTCTTCTCTCAGAAAAGTTATAGCTTGCAACAGATATAGATCTTGAATCATGCTTAGCTTTATCTGCAAGAGTCTTCATATGTCTTGTCCAAAATAGAATTCATTTAATACTATCTAAAAAGGCCAGGGTTAATGTTAGAACCTCAAACATTTACAGTTCTACTTTTATGGGGTCAGCTTTTCACTGGTTCAGCTTCAAAAAAATATTAAATCAGAATTTGGAGCTTATTTCTATTAGCTTAAACCCCTCCTCCTTGTAATACATCCTATCACATGACCTCTGGTGTTCCTCCTTGCTATAATTGTCCACCATTCTCACATATACTCTCCACTCACTGTGTCTTTTAACATCTAGCTCACCATCTTCTTTCTCAACACCACTCTTTATGTCATAATTCTTAGTGATTTTAACATTCATAAAAATGATCAATCCAACATTATGAATTGTAAATTCTTTACTTCCTCCCCTGCAATTACTTTTTCCTCCATCCATTTCAGCCTCATGTATGTATGGTCATAACCTTTTCTTTACCAATAATTACCACCTCCAAAATTTCAAGTTCAAACCTCCCACTCTTGGACATATAACTGCTATATTTTTCAGTTCAAGTCCTCTCTATTCTTGCACTTCTATAATTCTCCAGCCCTAATTGGACCTCTAATCAATTGACCTTACCAGATCTTCACTATCCCTTATTCTGGTCATATTTTTACATCCCTCTTTATCTAGCCTAGTTCCAAGGTTCATCATTCCAGTAACTCTCTTGTCCCTCTCAAACCTCTGGCCCCTTTATCTCTAAAAACATTCCTGAACAAACAACAACCTTCATGATCCAATATGCCACCTACTCACATCTGTACCTAAGCAGGTGAATAAGGCTAGGAAAAACAAACAAATTTGCTAACTTGTCTTACTTAAATATTTGACTACAAATGGTAAGTGAGTCTTTAGCACTTCCTGGTAAGTTTGTTAATCCTGCCTAGTCAGTTTACGATGTCAATATCTGAAATAATTTCATATCTTCTCCTCTATCTTGGAACTTCCAATTCCCTTCCTTATCCTGTTTCAGCTGATGAAGTTACTGTTTTTTTCCACTGAGAAAAGAAAATTATCAGAAGAAAACTTCTTATTTTCTACAATGAAACTACCAACTTATAAACAACTATGAAAATACTCTTTTCTCCCTCTTGGTATAAGGGAAGAATTAGTCTTGCTTCTATTTTATTACTCCCCATTACACCTGAGCAATAAATCCCATCTTTTCTCTTCTACTCAAGGACTCTGCTTGTGTAATGATTTCTCTCTCTCTTGCATCATTAACTTCTCCACTACGTTGGCTCATTTCCAAATGCAAACTTGCTGTAATATTTTCATCTAAAATATAAAATCCTCGCACAGCCATAAATCTGCCACTCTCTACCGTTCTAATTCTCTGTTCCTCTTTAGAGTAAAAATATATATGCAGATAAATTGCTCAACTTACTGTCATCTTCATATAACAATTTTTTCCTCGGACCATTTCAATTAGACTTTTGTTTGTTTACTCTTCTGAAATTGAACTTGTTAGTACTTCTCTTGACAGGGATCTCTAATGTTGCCAAATGTATTGGCAAAGTCTTACCCTTCATCTTACAACGTGGCACAGAAGCACAGGACTTAAGTTTATCACTCCATCTCTTTTGAAAACCCATTTTCAACATCATGTTTACCATTCTTTTCTTCTATCTCACTGTCGTGATAACACAAACTGTTTTTTCCTGCTGACTTTACTTATTGTTCCTTTTTTAAAATTCTCTTCCCAAAGTCTAATTGTAGGAAGTCTCCAAGGCTTATTCCTGTTAAATCCTTAAGTGGCTGTATCTAGTCTCACGGCTGTAAATATGAATTATATGCTGAAGACTCCAAAACTGCTATCTCCAATTCACATCTCCATTCTGAACTACAGACTCACATATCTAACTCCTTAGTTGTCATCTCACTAGGATTTCTAACAGGCGTCTCTACCATAATAGATGAAAGATTAAATTCCAGATTACCACCAACTCTGAAACTTGCTTCTTTCTAGGCTTCCTCAGCTTGATAAATGGAATCAAGTTTCCATGAGAGTCATCTTTTTTTTTTACATCTTTATTGGAGTATAATTGCTTTACAATGGTGTGTTAGTTTCTGCTTTATAATGAAGTGAATCAGTTATACATATACATATGTTCCCATAACTCTTCCCTCTTGCATCTCCCTCCCTCCCACCCTCGCTACCCCACCCCTCTAGGTGGTCAAAAAACATGGGAGTCATCTTGATCCCTCTCTTTTCCTTACACTTCAGAATAATCTATCCACAAATTTTGTTAGTCCTGCTTTCAGAATATATACAAAGTATAACCTCTTCTCAAACTTCTGTAGATATGACTATAGGGCAAGCCACTCTTACAATTGACTCCTAATGGATCTGTTTGTTTCTAGTCCTGTCTTCCACAGTCTATATGCACATATTAGTCAGAGTACATTTTTATTAAATTATTTATTATTATGTAACTATAAATCCACAGACATTTCTAAGAAATTATACAAAGAGATTCCATGGACCCTATACCTATATTCCCTCAGTGTTAACATCTTACAAAACTATAATACAATATCATAACCAAGATATTGACATTGATGTAGTCATGAAACAGTACAGCTGAACAACCACAAGGATGCCTCCTGTTGCCATTTTTTTATCTACACTAAATTTTCTCTTACCCCTTCAATCCCTGGCAACCAATAATCTGCTCTACATTTCCATAATTTTGCCACTGAGAGACTGTTTAAAAGATGAAATCACACAGTATGTAAATTTTGGTATTGGCTCTTTTCACTTAGCAAAATTCTTGGATATTTATCCTAGTTATTGTATGTATTGATAGTTTGTTCCTTTTTCTTTCTGAGTAGTATTCCATAGCATGGATGTACCACAATTTGTTTAACCATTCACCCGTTGAAGCACTTATGGATTGTTTCCTGGTAATGTCTAACATAAATAAAGCTTTTATAAACATTATGTACTGTTTTTTTGTGTTATATAAGTCTTTATTTTTTCTGGGGTAAATGTCCAGGAGTGCAAATACTCTGCCATATGGCTTGTTTTTATCCTCTTTCAGGGATTTTCACAATTCACGTTTTTTTATTTTGATAAGGTTCAATTTTTCAACTTTTCCTTTTTATGGGTCATGCTTTTTGGTATAAAGTCTAAAACATCTTTTTTTAGCTCTAGATCCCAAAATACTTTCTTCTATGTTTTTTAAATTTTATTTTTATTATAGTAGAATATACTTAAGATAAAATTCATTATTTTAGCCATCTTTAAGTGTATAGTTTAGTGTTATTAAGTACAGTCACATTGTTTGCAACCACCACCACCATTCATCTCCAGAACTTTTTTTATCCTTCCAAATGGAAACTCTACAATTTAAACAATAACTTTCCAATCTCCCACCTGCCTAAACCCTGCTAACTACCATTGTACTTTTTGTTTCTAAAAATTTGGCTACACTAGGTACCTCATATAAGTGTAATCATACAGTATTTTTCCTTTTGTAACTGACATTTTACTTTGCATAATGTTTTCAGGTTCCATCCATGTTGTAGAATGTATCAGAATTTTTTTTTAAGAGTGAGTAATATCCCATTGTATGCATATACCACATTTTCTTTATCCACTCATTGTCAATGGACCCTTAGGTTGCTTCTACAATTTGGCTCTTGTGAATAACACTGTACGAACATGAGTGTACAAATATCAGTTTGAATCCCTGCTTTCAAATATGTTGGGTTTATACCCAGAAGTGGAATTGCTGGATCATATAGAAATTCTATTTTTAATTTTTGAGGAACTGCCAGTCTGTTTTTAGCAGCTGTACCATTTTACATTCATACTAAAAGTGCACAAGGATTCTGTTTTTTCTACATCCTTACCAACACTTGTTATTTTCTGATTTTTTATAATAGTCATCCTAATATGTATGTGATGGTTTCTCATTGTAGTTTTTGTTTTTCATTGTAGTTTTGATTTGCATTTTCTTAATTGTTAGTGATGTTGACCATCTTTTCATGTGCTTATTAACCATTTGTATATTGTCTTTGGAGAGATATTTATTCGAGTCTTTAATTTTAAAAATTGGTTTTATTTTTTTGTTGCTGTTGTTGAATTGTAGGAATTCCTTATATATTCTGGATATTAACCTTGTAACAGATATATAATATTTGCCAACATTTTCAACCATTTTATACATTTGCCTTTTAACTCTGTAGAGTGTGTCCTTTGACACAGAGAGGTTTACAATTTTGATGTAGTCCAACTTATCTATTTTTGCTTTTGTGCTCTATTTGTTTTTTCATGTATTTTCAGACTCTTATTTTTGGTGTCTACATATTTAAGGTTTTTGTCTTTCTGGTGCATTGACCACTTTATCTTTAAGTAATACACTTCTTTATTTCTAGAAATTGTCTTTGATCTGAGGACTAATTTTGTGATATTAATATAGCCACTCCTTGTTTGGACCTGTTGAAATACTGGGGCTTGGTTGTAGTTTTTTCTTTGATGTTTGTATAGAGTAGGGTAGGATGTGTATTTCCAAAAACAGGTTTTCTGTTGTTATTCCACCCGGTTGCATGTCCAATGGATGGAGGACCAGGATTTTTTTAGAGATTTTCTTGTCTGAACCTGCTGGTAATTCTGGGTTGGAGGCTTGTTCAGTGACCTGTTGGATATATTGTTAGCAATAAGAAAACATTTGGAATTCAACACCATGTCATTCCTCAAGTCCTGAGGTACCTAGGCTGTCCATCTTCTTTCCACATTTCAGTCTTCCTATGCTTGATTATAGTGTAGCTTCTAGAGGTTTCATTGAAATATAGAAGACCAGGGATGAACTGAGCTACTCCATCTTGGCAGAATCTGAATATCTGTTTTAAAAGCATAAGTAAAATGAATTTACTTCTTGGCTCAAGCTCAGCCAAGGGATCCCCACAAGAATTAGAAGAAAATCCAAAATCCTTGTAATGGCCTGTAAAATATACCATTGCCTTCAAGGATCTGTACAATTTTACAATTTTACTGATTTATCTATCTCCATGGTCTTAATCACTACTTGTCATTATATTATATGTTTAGTATCTTCTCCCTCACTATAATTTCACTTTATGAAGTTAAGAACTATGTTATGTTCATAGATATACTCACAGAATCTAGAATATAATTGGAAATAATAAATATGTGTAAGTAACGAATAAATCAGCTCATTTATTTTTCTCTGAGAAACTGTCAGAGAAATGGTAGTCTAATTACTATTGGTTCATCTGCTCTATTTTGCTTTGAGAGCTATATTTAGCAATAAAGCTTTTCTTCTGCTCTTTCTAATTAGTACAAAATTATCTTTGATTCCTGGTATATTGTGGGCCAAACAATGATCACTAACCAAATATTAAACATGGTCAGTAGGAATTTTACCTCACATTTCTCTAATTAGAAAGAATATTAATATTTTCTAGGGAAATTCCCAACACATAAAGAACACAAAGGAAATATTGTTCTCTCCTTTCCTGATTTTCCAGTTATATAACTTAATTTAATTTTTGCATAAATTGTTTTACATGTTTATACACATTAATTCAAACATAGCACTCTATAGCAGTGATACTTTTTTTTTCTCCTTTCATTATCATCTCTTTTTTTATCCAGGCTTGTCTAATAGCTTCTGAACTCTTCTCTGTGTTTGTTAGATATAAATAAGAATTTATTGAAAGGAAGAGACAAGAGGAACTTCTGTAGGTCAATATTTAATTTTGTGTTGATATCATTCCAAAAATAGTGGTTGACAACAGAAAGAAGAAATATAATCACCAGAAATATACATTTTATAATTACCTGCAGACTGCATGGCTGATCTTTCAGAGTTATTGTATTGTCACTGTTTTTTTGTAAAATATCTTAAAGTAGGTAATTCCTGTGGTGGTGATTCTTTGGAGAATGGATATAATCAGGTGGTGATAGTAAATGATCTCTTAGAAGTAGTATAGAATAAAAGTAGCAATTCTAGGTTAGTATTTATTATTATTAAACTGTATAATAGAACATCACAGCAATTATAACCTCTAACTTATGTTGCACAATAAATTTGTCATCTTATATCAAAGTACTTGACCCATATAAAGTCAGAAAATTCCATATGCAAGCTTTGGTTTTAAGTGAAAAAGGAAAAAAAATCTTAACTACAAAAATGTGTAGCTTTAATTAAGTTTAAAAAATAGAAGTCATGGAGGTGTAAAATGCTTTTGACAAACATCCTTTATTTGTTTTCATGTAGCTATTATCTCATTACATAGCTGCCTGTCTATGCATTTTAATGTACTAAAAAATTCTCTACTTTATTTCCGTCCAAATTGCTCAGCAGGAATTCACTAAATGTTTTACTTATGATGGATTTAAATAGCCTACAGAAAAATCTGTATGGAAGATTAGAGTGGATAATATTGCCTCTATTTCTTTAAGTGCCTGAAGTATCATAATGAATTGAAAAGTAACAATTTAGCTACAGATGCTTTGAACTGCAGATACAGAGAACAACTGGAGAACTTGATAGAGTACCTTTAAATCTGCCAAGCTGCTGAAGGTATTCTTGAGGTAAAGATAAAAACATACATTTAAGTGCTGTCTAAAACTTCTTTCTAAAACAATAGGCTGAAAGACTAAATAAATCATACACAAAGGCAATGACAACTGGAATGCCACCATGCTAAGGACTTTGGCAAAGCCAATCCTAAGTGTTTAGCATATAAGAAATCTCCAGAAAGGTGGAATAAATTAGAACATATGGAAGAAAATATTCATTTTCTCATTCAAATGGAATTCAAGTATGATTTGCATTAGGGAAATAAGATTATGAATTGATAAAACTTCATGTTGATTCAAATTATATAGCCTTTCTTTTTCAGAAGCTTAGGTTGAAACATATAATTCCAAGAGAACCACTTAAATAATGCTTTTATTCTTTATAATGTGGAAAGATATCAGAAAAAAATCTTCCTTTTTTATTAATGATATAAATTTGTAACTTGATCAGACATTGAACCTAAACATATGAAATAGGATCATAGACATACCATATTTACAGTTATCATTTCTTGCCTTTAAACATACATTTACTTTTTTTCTTTATTTTCTTTAATAACACAGTTCAATAATGTAGCATATCATACAGTTTCATACAAAATATAATGGAACTATTAAAAGGCAATTTTCTGCTATTAAAGTTCTTGAAAAAACTAGAATTATTTACTAAATAGTAAAGGGATAATTCAGTTTCAATTAAAGTTTTATAGAAGTCTACTTAATAAGTATATATATATATATATATATATATATATATACATATATACATATATATATACACACACACAGAACAAAAATACTGAAAAAAAATACATTGTAATAAAAACAATTTACCTGTAGCAGATTCTGTGATGTGTCGCCAGAGCTCATCTTGAGGATTAAAGGACTTTTTCCCAGGTTCTGACAGTGCTGCCAAATGATAGCTTTCTTCCAGAAATTGTTCTTGACTTTGAAAACTATCTTCCTCAAGAGCATGATCACTTTCCAGGGAAGTCTGTGTCCAATGATCAATGAGGAAGTACAAAAAACCAGTTTCCTCACCCAAACTTTGAACAACTCTGACAGGCCATCCCAGTTTCAGAGCTCCCTATGATATCACTTAAGACCTTTGTTGTAATTCCATCACAACACAGCTTTTCTCTCTTTCTACTCCTATTTTCTTCCCCTTTCTTCTAAAGTACTAAATCAGAGAATATTCTCTCATAAATTTCTGCACATTAATCTCAATTTCAAAGTCTGTTCACAAGGAACCCAACCAGCGACAGCTGCTACCAGGATTGTTCTGAGAAAACAGATGCTGAGATGAGATTCTGGAGTTGGATCATCCACCAGCTAGATCAGTGACAAACTTTTTCTTAAAGACACAGTTAGCAAATATGGCTTTGCAGGGCTTCCCTGGTGGCGCAGTGGTTGAGAGTCCACTTGCCAATGCAGGGGACATGGGTTCGTGCCCTGGTCCAGGAAGATCCCACAGGCCGTGGAGTGGCTAGGCCTGTGAGACATGGCCGCTGAGCCTGCACATCCAGAGCCTGTGCTCCACAGTGGGAGAGGCCACAACAGTGAGAGGCCCATGTACCGCAAAAAAAATAAATAAATAAAATAAAATTAAAAAAATAAAAAATATATGGCTTTGCAGGCCATATAGTCACTGTAATAAATACTCGTCTGCTACAGTAGCTTGAAAGCAGTCATAGACAATACATAAATGAATGGGAGTGGCTATATTCTAACTAAACTTTTTTTTTATTAAAACATGCAATCAGTCCATGAACTATAATTCACAGGCCCCTCAGATAAATGGAAATGAGAAACAAATCTCTATGGTATGTGGAGCATGAATAGACACTGATATAGTATAGCAAAGAGATTGTTACAACTTTCCCCAGGGCTGAATTGGGTAATATACTGGTAGAAGGACATATAGCAAAAAAATTGAATCAGGCATTTGAGAAAGGATAAAATAAAGAATATAATGGCCATGAAATTGTATGGCTGATATTAGGGGAAATGGTCCTTTTTAAGAGATAATGATACCAAAAATGGCATGCTAGGAAGATCCAAATTCTTATTTCCCCCCAGGAAACATTTAAAAACAACCATAAACCAGCTGAAATAACCTTATGAGAGCTCCGCAAAACAGTAAAAGTCTATAGCAAACAAATGAACACTTCA
The DNA here is from genome assembly GCF_937001465.1 of Orcinus orca. Classification (NCBI taxonomy): domain Eukaryota; kingdom Metazoa; phylum Chordata; class Mammalia; order Artiodactyla; family Delphinidae; genus Orcinus; species Orcinus orca. Next base: position 78,527,422 of record NC_064580.1, read on the forward strand.
TCAAGAAAAAGCCACATTAAAAATGACATGGAGTTTCATGGTGTTTTTACTTGTTCTTGCTGTTCTCTCACAGCTTCTCCAGCACAGCTTGATCTTGGTCTGGAGGAGGAGGCATCTCAGTTCTCAATTTCCTCTCAGGAACCAAAAGGAGCAGAACAGTTCTTATTTGCAACATTCTAAGTTTTCTAGTGGCTAGCCTGAAAGACTGCTCTTTGTCTTGCTTAAGTCAGAACTCAGCTGGGAAAAACTGGTAGCCACAGCTTGTGAAAGCTTCAGCTTATGAGACTACAGACCTCCAGACATGTAGGGCAAGATATTATAGGTAGTGATATAGAAGAGATCATCTAATACATTTCTCTGTGTATGACTCAGAGAAATAAAGACATTAAAAGCAACTGTATTAAAGCAGCAGGAGAATTGAGAAAGCCACACATGGACCCAGGCAAGATGCATGTTGAGGAAAGACCTGAGAAGACTTAGATTTTACATCAGGCTAATCCTTAAGCTCAAAAAAAAAAAAAAGAAAAGAAAAGAAAAGAAAAGAAAAATTCCCAGCTAAACAATAAAGGACTACCCCAGTCCAAAGGCAGTCTGCAAAAGCTGGGAGACATGATTTTTTCAAATGTCCAATTAAAAAAAAAAAAGTCAAAGGCATGCAAAGAAACAGGAAAACATGGTCAAAACAATGGAACAAAATAAATTGGCAGAAAACATCCCTGAGAAAGCACAGACATTAGACACACTAGACAATGATTTTAAAAGAATTATCTTAAATTTGCTCAAAGAGCTAAAAGAAAACACAGGCAAAGAGCTAAAGTAAATCAGGATACTAATAAATGAAGAAAATAATGATATAAACAAAGAGATAGAAATTATAAAAGGAACCAAACAGTTTATGGAGCTAAAAAATATAATAAATGAACTGATAAATTCACTAGAGGGGCTCAGCTGCAGACTTGAGCAGGCAAAAGAAAAAAAAGTAAGTGAATTTGAAGACAGGCCATTTGAAATTATCGAGTCCAAAGAACAAAGAATAAATAAACAGAGCCTTTGGGACTTATAGAACATAATCATGCAGACAAATATATGCATGGTGGGAGTCCCAGGAGAAGAGAGAGGGAAGGGGCATAGAGGTTATTTGAAGAAATAATGACAAAAACTTCCCAAATTTGATAAAAGATATGAATATGAGTTTACATTTGCAAGAAGCTCAACAAGCTCCAAGTACGATATACTGAAAGAGACAATTCAACATAGTATTGGAAGCTCTAGCCAGAGAAAGGATGCAAGAAAGAGAAATTAAAGGCACCTAAGGTAGAAAGGAAGAAGTAAAATTATCTCTATTCACATATGACATGATCTTACTTAAAAAAAAAAACCTTAGATACTCCACAAAATACTGTTAGAGCTATAATACAAATTCATTGAAGTTGCAGAATACAAAATCAACATGAAAAAATCATTTGTGTTTGTATACACTAACAATGAACAATCCAAAAAGGAAATTAAGAAAATAATTCCATTTAAAATACCATCAAAAATAATAAAACTCTTAGGGATAAACTTAACCAATTAGGTGAATACCCTGACACTGAAAACAGGAAAATGTTGCTAAAAGAAATTAAAGAAGGCACCAACAAATGGAAAGACATCCTGTGTTCACAGTGGTGTGTTTATAAATAGGAAGAGTTAATATTGAGATGTCAATACTATCCAAAGTGTTCTATTAATTCAACAAACTCCCTATTAAAATCCCAATAATATTTTTCACAGAAATAAAAACAAACATCCTAAGATTCATATGAAACCTCAGGTGATCCTGAATAACTAAAAAAGAGAAGACAAAGTTGCAGGACTCACACTTCTTGATTTCAAAAGTTACTACAACCTATTGTAATCAAAATTGTGTTGTATGTATGTAAAGATAGACATGTAAATCAATAAAATAGAATAGAAACCCAGAAATAAATTTTGCAGATATGGCCAAATCACCTCCAACAAGGGTGCCAAAACCAGTTAATGGAGAGATGAAAATATTTTTAACAAAGCACTATGGGAATAATGGATATCCAGATGCAAAATGAATTTGGACCCTTACCTTACATCAGGTACAAAAACATAACTCAAAATGGACAAAAGACCTAAACATAAGAGCTAAAACTATAAAACTTTTAGAAGAAAACATAGGGGAAAAGTTTTATGACATTGGATTTGAAAATGGTTTCTTGGATATGACACCAAAAGCATAGGCAATAAAAGAAAAAATAGATAATTGGACATTATCAAAATAAAAAAATTTGGTACATCAAAGAATACTATCAAGAAAGTGAAAAGGCAACCCACATAATGGGAGACAATATTTGTAGAGTATATATCTTATCAGAGGATTAATTTCCAGAATAAAGATATCATTCAATTCAACAACAATTAAAATAAAAAACAAAACAATTAACAGTGGGCAAAGGACTTGAATAGACCTTTCCACAGAGAAGATATACTAATGGCAAAAAAGCACCTGAAAAAATATTTAACATCACTAATTATATTACTTAGCTTGGGCTGACATAAAGAAATACCACAGACTGGATATCTTAAAGAATAGAAATTTATTTTCGCACAGTTCTGGATGCTGGGAATTTTAAGATCAAGATACCAGTAGTTTTTTGTTTTTTTTTTTTTTTTTGGTGAGAGCTCTCTTCCTAGCTTGTAGACCACCACCTTCTCATTATGTCTTCACATGATGGAGAGAGAACTTTGATGTTTCTTCCTCTTCTTACAAGAGTATCAGCTGTATTGGATTAGGGCCCTACATTTATGACTTTATTTTACCTTAATGACTTCCATAAAGGTCCTCTCTCTATATACAGCCACATTTCTTGGGGTTAGGACTTAAACATACAAATTTTGGAGGAACACAAACATTCAATACATAACACTAATTGTTAGAAAATTTAAATCAAACCAAAATGAGATACTACTCCATACACTTTAAGGTAAATTAAATAAAATGAAAGCATAAAACAAAAAGTTGATGAGGATGTAAAGAAACTCAAACCCTTATGCACTGCTGGTGGGATTGTAAATGGTGCAGCTGCTGTGGAAAACAGTATGGAGGTTCCTCAAAATTTAAACATAAAATTACCATATGATCCAACAATTCCACACCAAGGAGTGGAGTCTATTTCCACTGTTCGTGAATCTGAGATGGTCCTTTAGCCTATTTTGAACAACAGAAATGGCTCTGAATTGACTGTATTTAACTTCCAAGGTGTACCTTAAAATTTCTACAGCTTCTACCACTGCTTCTTGGAACACTCCTTGAAGATCGTGTGCCATGCTGTGAGAAAGCCCTAGTAACTACATGGAAAAGACCCACATACAGGAGAACCAAGATCCTGGGCTGACAGACCTACCTGACATCCATGTAACTGTGGCCATTTTGAAATGCCCAACTCTACTGTCACCTCAGATAATACCTCACGAAGCAGAAAAATGCTGTTTTAACCCATAGAATCATTCAAAGTCACAAATGAGTTGTTGCTTTAAGTCACTAAGATGTGGGCTGCTTTGCTACACCAAAATAGATAACTGATGTTGTTATTAAACAACACATTTTTCATTTTCCAACATTTTCTGACTCCAACAGATACAAAGACAGACAAGAAGCTGGGTTAATGACAGGGTGGACTGTAATCCTAAACTTCTTAGGAAAGAATAATGGTGGTCCAGATTTAGATGATGCTCCTGTAGTTTGGCTGTAATTTCTATTGTCAAAATCAGCAGCAGTGATGCTCAGTAACTACAAAAGTAAAGGAAAAGTCACGAAAACTCATTCCTTTTTAATGTATTTGAAAGTTATGGTAAAAAAACAGAAAATTGAATCCAAGTATTTACAAGCCAAGTAAAAACCTCTGCAAAAACCTTTTTCAATGTCTTGCCAACAGTTTCAATTGGAAATTTGGAAGGATTAAAGACAGTTCATTCTCTAGTCTCGTATATACCAAGGACTCTTCAGCAGAGCTTAATAAAGCCAATAAAAGTTGTTTGATGTAGTTTTATAGTTCTTAACAGTAAAGATTAACATTAAAGAGTCAAATCATTTAATTTATGAGTGTAGAATGAACACAAGTGAAAAGACATTGCTCATATTTTTACAGACCTGGGAATGCATATTGAATGCAGATTGTAAGGCTGCAGATTAGGCCTCATTTATTACACATCTATAAGCTCTAGGGTTTCTGAAAGGACAGAAGTGATAATGCTTTGGGGAGCTAAGTAGCAGTCAAAATTCATTTACACTTAAAAAGACCATTTCATCTGAGGACCTCCATGTTTTTTCTTAACACTAGGGGTTGAAATATCTTAAAAATCTGGCACAGAGCTTCTATATTGGAAACTCAGAAAATAGTAAAAAGAAATATCTTTTATATTGATGAAACTTGTCAGTTCTTTGTACATCTTCCTTCCTTTAATTCCTACTGCTACTATTTTAGTTTAAGTCATATTGGACTAATTCCTAGTCTATAACAGTAACCTAACTGCTTTCTGTATGTTTCATCTTGCCTCTATCCAATTACTTCTGAAAACTACTGCCAGAGTGCTTTTCTAATGCTTCTTTTACCATTTTATTCCTCTGCTCATAGACTTGTCATTGCTCCTATAGAATATAGTTAAAATGTCCTGGTTTGGTACTCAAGACTCCAATACCTTACTGCAAACTACCTTCTCAAATTTATTTAGCTTTACACATAAAGTGTCTTTTATATTTCTTTATATAAACTCAGATCTAGCAAAATTAATATAAATTTTCTGTAATAACAATAATTATTTTATCCTGTTGAAACAAATTTCCTTATTTTTCTCCTACCTATAACTTTCTCCCTAGTCTTCTAATAATCAACATTAAACTCAGTATTTTTATGATCCACTCAAATGTAGGTGCCTTTTCCTCAGAACAATGCAATTTCTCTATTCTCTGAACTTCCCTAGTACTTATTGTCACTATTAAACCTATAGCTATTTTTCCGTCACTTGCACATTTTGAGTATTCCTATTAGGTTTCAAGTATGTAACGTGGGTCTGTTTCCCATTGCCCAACATAATGTTTTACATGCAATAAGAAATTAATAAAATGTGTTGGATGTCCTCTAAAAGTTCTCTTCTTACCATTCCCAGCCTAGCCTTATGGCTAGCACGCTTTCTAAGGTCTTCTTACCATAGGTTTTAGGACTAAAGAAAGGAATATAGTGTAGATTTGAAAAATGAAATCATGTTGTTTGTTTTTCTTTTCTTTCTACATTGAACTTAAGGTGTAAATTTCTATCTAACACTTTCTGTAATTCATTCCAATCTTAAATTTTAAAAATTTAAAAATTTGGGGCCTCCCTTCATTTTGTTTAAGAACATCAGTTACTCGCATTTTGAGCGTGAATATGCAAGTTTCTGGATTCCATCAGGAAAAAAATTCAACAAAATTTTAAGAAAAAGTAATGTAGAAATATAATATTTGCTTTCATCTTGTCTTTATTGTCAGCTTATAATTTATTTCTGTCAAAAGTATATACTAACAAAAGCTTTCAAAATCAGGCAAAAAGGATTCTCAGACACAAAGATGAGCAAACACTCAGGAATTACCAGACTATTGTGTAAGACAAGCATCAAACTCAACAAACAGAATAGCCAGAATAATTTATATGGAGTCAAGAAACTCAATAAAATAAATACAATAAGACATAAGAATAAATGTTATTAATATTCTCAGATGTAAGTTAGTCTTGGTAGAATTTATAATAGTACTTATCTTTAGGTAGATGGGTATTGAATAGGAAGGAGCACCAGGAAGAATTCTGTGTTACTGGAAATGCTAAGGTGGAAATCATACCTTAAATTAGGTTGTGATTATTTAACAAGCTGTGCAGTTAAGATGTGTTCTTTTGCACGATTTACTGTACATATGTATTACTTCACTAAAATGTAAAGGGGAAGAAATTTCCTGCAGATCTTAAAAATAACATGTAATAGTTGAAATAAAGATTTTGGAAGATGGGTTACATAGCATAGTAGATACTGCTGAAAAATAATTAGCTGAAAATCTGAGCCAAGTGATTTTTCTGATTGCAGTTTAAAAGAAAAAAGACACATATAATAAAAGTCAAAACATATTAAGGTACTCAAACATTATATTTCCAACATAAATTTATGTTTTCCATTTGAGCAAATTTCTCTCTGACATCACATTTAAATTTTCTTAATATACCTCCTGTGACTCAGATATAGTATTCAGGGGTTACAAAAACAAAAAACAAAAAAAACAGATCTGTACTTGGAGAAGACTGACAAGTATATAAGTATAATTGTTACAGGTACTATAATAAAAGGACACATATAGGTTTCAGAGTGACATACAGGATAGTTATCAGTGCTATCTAGGTGAGTCAAGAAAAGGTTTTATAGAGAGGCTAACCTTTGTTTTTGCTTATACTCTGTCCTCTATTTCAAATGATAACTCTTTTCTATCTAACTCAGGTCCTACCTCCTTCATAAGATCTTTTATATTGGGGTGATTAAATTGGAACACATATAGAGATCATAAAAATATTATAATTTAAGCTAAAAAATCTTGTTTCTGGATCACTGAAAAATTATAATCTTGAATCTAGTTTTAACACAAAGATAGAAAATAGCATAAACACAGATATTGATTCCCTGGATACTAGTCATTCACCACAGGGAAAAACAATTGCTGGAGTCAGTTTGTTAATATTTTTGAGGATTTTTGCCTCTATGTTCATTAGTGATATTGGCCTCTAATTTTTTTTTTATTTGTGACATTTTTGTCCAGTTTTGGTATCAGGGTTATGATGACCTCTTAGAATGAGTTCAGAAGTGTTCCTTCCTCTGCAATATTTTAGAATAGTTTGAGATGCATACTTTATTAAAATAGAAAAAGGAAAAAAAAAATAAAGCAGTCTGTGCAAGTTCCCATTTGTTTTGTTGATGTAGGAGCATGTTTTAGAGTATGGCAGATAAACCTCAGAAGAATTTAGCTTAGGTCTTGGAATACATCTTGGCATCAAAAATGGTGGCTATTTTTGTTATTAAAAATGCCTTAATTGCTATAAATACTATGGAATTGAGGAGAACAATCCAAGGTGGGTTTATTTAAGTTAGGTTTCTGAGGAGCATAGTACCAGTAACATTAGATTGAGAGTGGAGTAAAAAGGGGCAGGAGTTAAAAGAGGGAAGTTGAGTAATAATACTGGAAGATATCAAAGACTAACTTCATCATGTTACAATTACATTTTTTCCCCAAAGACACTGATTATATCATAACTTTAAACAGAGAATGTCACATTCCACCTAGGTGCCTCTTCTCTCCACAACTGCCTCCTCATTGTGTGCTGCCGAGATTTTATCATAAACTTTTCCCTTGCTACACTAAACACTCTTCATGTCACAAAACAGCAATGGCTTGTCTTATGGAAATCTCCATATTTCTTAGTGTTTATTTGGCAAAGCCACTGAGAAAGCAATTCTGTTTTAGACAAGGTATTTTGGACCAAAGGTTGTCAAAATTGACTACACAGCAGAATCTCCTGGAGAAATTATTTTAAAATAGAGATTTGGATTTTCTACCCCAGTATCATTAAATCCAAGAGTTGAGAATTGAGCCTGGAGATTTATGTTTTGAATTATCTCTTTAAGGATTATAAGCAGCCATTCTACTATAGTCTACACAGTTTAGAACACATAGACATCATATGAATTTAGAACATATAAACATCGAAAATATTATTTACCAGGATCATTTGTATTTGCGTGCATTTGTAAGATCATTTAGACAGCTAGCTAAGCCTTGAAGGACTGGTCAATTCTATGGTGAACTATAAATGCTGCACTGGTGGAAGAAGGAGAAAGATATGCCATGTCTTAGAGGATGGGGTACTGCTGTGCAAGTGAGATGACATAGTTAAGGAAGTTAGATAGCAGTATGAGGGCACTGGGTACCTGGGAAAAATGCATAGCTTACAGTAGACTACATAGCAGGATCTCACAGGGAAGGATCTGTTTACTTTGCATCAGCCACCATATAGCTTGGAGAAAGTCCACACATAAATGCCTTGGCAGATTTTGCTAAAGGTTGCTGCTAAATTTTGAGTGAATATGAAAAGCCAAAATATTTTAGTTATCACATAAACATTACTTGGTGTTTCTAGAACACCATTTTTTTCCAATCTGCTTAAGCACATATGTTCTCACTTAGGTCTCACAATAATCTAGTGAGAAAAACGTATCAACAGTATTGTTTCTCAAATAAAGAGCCTCCCAGAAAAGAGCCTGGAAAGTTTTAGTGATCTGCTCAATGTCACAGAACTCAGTCACTGAGAGGTTGACCTGAGATAGAACCTGGGCATTATAAACTGCATGTCCCATATACTATCTTGAATGCAGTGGGGAAAATAAATCCCATTGTTCCTGCCACCCTATTTATTTATTTATTTATTTTAACATCTTTATTGGAGTATAATTGCTTTACAATGGTGTGTTAGTTTCTGCTTTATAACAAAGTAAGTCAGTTATACATATACATATGTTCCGATATCTCTTCCCTCTTGTGTCTCCCTCCCTCCCACCCTCCCTATCCCACCGCTCTAGGTGGTTCAGTGGTAGAATTCTTGCCTGCCACCCTATTTATGCTTGTACTTTTTTTTTCTCTCATGGAATGTCTCTCTATTTGGAAAATAAAAGGATTTTTATCAAATCAGATAACTTTAGAACTAGCGATAAGACAAATTCCTTCATTTGACATGGCTCCTGAATTTTTTTAATATATTTTATCATAAAGACAGATGACATCGTTATATCTTCACTAGTTGTTTCTATTAACCTTCTCTTAACCTTCCTCTAGTGAAGTAATGCCACTCTGCTATTTTGTTGGCTTTAGATTTTCTATTAAATTTTGCAAGTGTTTTCTGGGTATATGTATCAATAAATAACCAGAGGAGGTAATAATTCTATATATGAGGCATTATGATAAGCTTTAGGTGAAAGTTTGGGGTACTTATACACAAAACCAGAAATAACAGTGTGTGGCTCTCTCCCTTGGCTGACTGGATCTTCAGGTTGATAGAAATTTGGATTTTCTAAACAGTCTCTGTGTTAGATGAAATACAAGGGACTCTTTGGCATGCATATGTAGATGAGACATTATCTTGCCTTAGATATCAGGTTAAGCACCACTTCCTCATAAGAGATTGAATTTTTAAGGGAATATGTACTCCTCTATTAAAATATTCATGTAACAATAATTATGCTTTGCATATTGATTTACAAAGGTGCATAGCACAGTGATCACAGTTCTATCCCTAAACAAAAATTATTTTCACTTGATAAAAACAGCTCATGTTTGCCATTGCACAATAAATATAAATGTTGTAAAGAATAACTCTCGTTGATATGTTTTTTAAAAAGGGATTTTTCTCTAATGATACTGTCATGTATCCTTACTAGGTTGCCTGATCTCACTCTATGCTCTATTACCCACTCATACATAATTGCTGGATATAACATAGTAAAGATGATACTAAAAAGGAATTCAGGAAACTAGAGTTTTGACTAAGATATTGTGACTATGTGTCATCCAAAGTTTACATATTTTCTCTGATGCAGAATCTGTTCAACTGTAGTGTCATGGCATGAAGCTGACAAGTGCTCAGATTTTTCTGAACTTTGTTGTTCAACGTTTTACAATTTGAGAAGCTGTGTTCTAGGGTAGCCTTTGCTACAAAGTTTAAATTTGAGAAAAACAAGTTCTTCTTTATTCCATTGAGAACCATTGTTAAATGGCATCAGAAAAGAGTGACCATCAGCTACCTGTATGCACTAAGATATCACTTGGGATGTTTTTTTCTCTGATCCAGGTTATTAAGGAACCAGATTACACTTTGATAAAAATGTTGTCAATAGTATTTCAAGCTATAAAGGAGGTTTCCATGTGTAGGTCACCCCTTTGTTCTTACTAAATGCATGTCAAATCTAATGCAACTTGCCTGTTAACTAAGCCTCAGAAATGTTGGCCTATATACTATTACTTTCATAAGCTATTTTTTCACCAAAGAAAGCTGTCTAACCCTGGTTCCACAGCTGTCTAACCCTGGTTCCACTGCTGTCTAACTCTGTCGTTTCTCCTCCCTTGGCATTCCACTTGTGTTTTGTTTTCCTTTGATTTTCTGAAGTGCTTTATTTTTTACATGTTTGCATTCTATTGGGGGCCCCAGAAGGCCAAACAGCATTCCAGGACAATGAAAGATAACATGTTAGCAAAAAAAAAAAAAACAAATAAAAACACTAAAAGTAAGAGATAATTATGGACTTTGCAATCTACCAGTAAGTCTGCAAACAATATACAGATTGCTGCCAACTCATAAATAAGATCAATCTCAAGTAATCACCACCTATCAAACCACCTGATATTCCATATTTGGAAAATTAATGCCTTTGGATAGTAGGTTCTTCATATTTAAACTGTTTTTTATTAAAATAAAATGTTTCTGGGAGTAGAGATATTTTGATTCTTTATTGCCTTATACAGTATCATGAATTACTAAACTATTCATTTGAAAGTAAAACTCTTTAAAAATAAAAGCGGATTAGCACTTAAAGATGAAATAGAGGTTATCACAGAAGAGTGGCTTCTGGGTAGTCCTGCTTTCATGATCTCATTTCTGTAAAATATTTTAGAAGTTCTTTTATGTTCATAACTCTGATTTAGAGTTTTCCATAACCTGACAGGCAATATTTTATAATCTTTGACAGTAAAAATCAGAAAAGAAGTGCATCTACAGAAATGGCTTGAGGTTGTATAACTACTGCGGTGCTGCCTAAATAATGACTCTTGTGCCAATAAATCAGTCACATGCCATATTTACTTTCTGTTGGGAAATAAGCTTACCCATAATGATATCTGGTAACACAACTTCTTATAACCACTGTCATTGTAATTCAATTTGCTGAGCTGTACATGTGAGAGGGGATCAACATGCATTCATTCAGTCATTTATTCCACATTGAGAGCTTATGATATACCTAGATGCTGAGGTAAAAATGATAAACAAAATAGACATGGTCCTGCCTTTTGGAGCTTACAATTTAACAAAGAAAGATATTAAACAATTAGAAATGTGATCAATGCTATAAGAATGAATTTATCACGCATTCACTTACACATCCATTTAGTAAACATTTACTAAACATCTATATGTATATGCACTATATTTGGTGCTTGGGATACAAATACTAATAAAATGCAGTTATTTCTGTTAAGGAGTTTATATTCTGTTTTCCAGTGGTTTAGGCAAGTAGAGACACTATTGCAATACAGTGCATTGTACCTATTGCTACGGAAGCACCTGGAGTGTCATACATGTAACTCAGACTGAAGAGTGGAAAGATTATGAAGTGAAGCTTCATGGAAGAAGCAACATATAAGGTGAGTTAGAAGTGAGAAGTAAATAATGGAAAGAAGTGGGGACAGCTCAACAACCGAACAGGAAGAAGTGGGGACAGCTCAACAACCAAACAGGAAGAAAATGAACACTTGCAAGTTAATCCAATGTAATAGGAAAAACAACTTAACTACCATGTTCCAGCTATTGCTAGAAAGTTATAATTAAGAAACAAGTGGATAAATGACAATCTTTTATAGCTCTAAATCATATGCAATCCATTAACCTATGATGTATCACTGTAAGAAACACAAAACAAAACCAAATATCAGAACTACAGCATGAACAATACAAACAGTATCCAGATTTCGTAACAGGCTAATATGAGAAAGCATTCACATTCTAAACTAGTCTTTTCAGTCATATATATGCAAATTAAATGTCATTAGCCTTGAACTGTACATTTAAAAATAGTTAAGATGGTAAATTTTATGTTATGAATATTTTATCAGAAAAAGAAAAAAAGAAAAACAGTCAATCCCACTAAGACTTAGATCTTGGGTCTAAACTTTGATTTGCTTTGTAACTTCAAACAAGTCCTTTAATCTTTCTAAATCTCATATTTTTCTCTCTGTAAAATGAAGTTAACTACTGTACCTCTCTACCTCACCTAGCTGTGACTGATATGAAAATGCTTTGTGATTTTTGCAAGAAAGGCACTATGCAAATCCAAGGCCATATTATCATCTGAGATATAAAAATCTATCATGCTTAATATTGTATAATACACTTTGGCTTAATGATTATATTTGATCTATTCTTATTTTCACAATGAATTGTTTGCATGCATGTTGTAATCTTATACAATCTAAAATAAAAATGCAAACCTCTAATACAAAAACAAGCAAAAGATAAAATATCCTAGGCATATGTGAAACTTTATTCAGGTGAAGTTTCTACATTTGAACAGCTGCTTTCTTATTTGTTATCACCTCATCATTAAGTGTACCAATAATTAAATTGGATTCACTTTTTAAAGTCTCATGATTTAGTAAGCATGGACATTAAAGAACTATTTTATACAATACTAAACCCCAGGATTGTTATCCTTAAGAGCATTCGGTTTATTCCCCTACACTTGACAATTTTTCTAATCTTCCTACATTCATAACAGTATCAATTCTATTTGTGTGTGGGAAATTAAATAAAAAGCATGACCATACAAAATGCATGGTCTATTTATTATGATAATGACCTATTGATATTATATCTGTGTCCATTTTCCCAAGAGAAATCAAAGGCAAGAAGTTAGTTGTTATGATATAATGACCAATGGTCATTATGTACTTATAATTAAAAACATAAATCTAAATTTTGCTAACATTTCAATTTTTATGAGTTTTTACTTTGAAACAATATATTTAATTGGAAGCAGCTATACAGCTTTTTAGGGACTGAGGGTTTCTAGGAATGATTGCCTAAGTCAAGAAATTATGGTGCCTGAGGATCCTAAGTGTGCCAGGATCTTGGCAATGTCAGGATCTTGAGATCCACTTAATCTATGAAAGATACTTTAAGCACATTTTATAAAGCAACACCAAGAAAAGAAAGCAATAAAAGAAAAATATGAAAACAAGAAAGTCAAAGATGTGTGGAAAACGTGCAAATCAGAGAATGAAGAGACCAGAAGAAACAAGGAATACTCAAGAGAAAATACAAGGCAAACCTCGAAAACAGGCTGGAATTCAGTGTTTCTAATCAATGTTATTTATTCAAGCAATGATTACCCTCTTCTAATAGAGTCTTTTATTTTTAATATAGAAAGAGTTGCATACATGACAAATATAACTATAATGCTGTTAAAAGCAGTATTCAATATCAAGAGATTATATAAATATATCTGAAGCTGTTTTCCAAATAGTCCTCAAATTCTGATTATTAGGGTCCAATCGAAGTCTTGAAGGTGTAGACTGATTTCAAATTGATAACATTTTTATATGCCCTTACATTTTACTAAAAACAATTGCCCAAACCTCCTTTAACTGGTTACCAAGTTAATTTATCAAACCTCACTTTTATTCTCAGTGTTAAGCTACACACAGAAGGTGCTTCACATTTTAGCTCTAAAAGTGTACAAATTAGGAATGTGACAATGTGACTTTGCTTCATACACATAGGGTACTCTATCTTTTGTTTTCAGTGTCATCTTACTCTGCCAAATCTTTAATTTTGTGTAAGGGAATGGACCAACAGAATATATTGTGCATTCACTCAATCACTAGGCTTCTTAGTCCTTGTAAAGAACTGTTGATATGTGTGTCAGGGTTGGCAGATTGATACAGCAGATGGGAATTCTGTTGCCTATTACACTTTTTCCCCTTATAATTGGCATTACATGAGATCTAGCCCATCCACTTTCCTTTAAAGAAAGTGAAGAAGAGAATGCCATTATTAAGAATCAATATTTAGATTCAAAACAACTCATGTGATTATAATGAATGGTCTCACCCCTTATTAAAGCAGCTGTCTTATATTGAGTATTTCTAAAACATTGCCATTTTATTTTTATATGTTCTTAATATAAAATTTATCCTTTTAAACTTTTTAATTGCACAGTTGAGTGGCATTAAGTACATTTACAATATTGTGCAACCATCACCACAATCCATTTCCAGAAATATTTTCATCTTCCAAACTGAAATTCTATACATTAAACAGCAACTCACCATTTCCCCTTCACCCAGTCCCTGACAACCACAATTCTACTTTCTGTGTCTATGAATTTGACTACTCTACATACCTCATAATAAGTAGAATTATACAAAATTTGTCCTTTTGTGACTGGCTTATTCACTTCGTGTAATGCTATAAAAATAAATAAAGGAAACCTCATTTAACAAGGAGTTGGGCAGCCCTGAAGGAGCTCTCATGCACATATCATTCACTGCAGCTTACAAGCTTCAGCAGGAAGAAAGATTTCCTTCTGACACAACAACAAGCTATGCACCACCTTCAGCCAATGAAAAAACACCACAGCCCTCCACAATTTTCTCCTAAAACTTAATAAATGCTGGCTTTCCCTTTGGACTTGCCTATGGTTTGCCATAGTTTGCATGCCCCAAATTGCAATTCCTCTGCTATTCCCCAATAACCTAATTTTGCAGGTAAAATAACTGGCTTTTTTTCCTTAAGGTCAACAATGTTTTCAAGGTTCACCCATGTTGTAACATGTGTCAGAACTTCCTTTCTTTTAAGGCTGAGTTATATTCCATTGTATGTGTATCTCACATTTTGTTTATCTGTTCATCGATCCATGGACCCTTGGGTTTCTTCCATCTTTTGGCTCTTTTGAATAATGCTGCTATGAACATGGGTGTATAAATATCCTTTTGTGTCCCTGCTTTCAATTATTTAGGATATATACTTGGAAGTGGAATTTCTGGATCGTATGGTAATTCTATTTTTAATTTTTTGATGAACCCCCATACTCTTTTCCATGGCAGCTGAACAGTTTCAAATTGATAACATTTTTATATGTTCTCACCAACAGTGTACAAGAGTTTCAATTTAAAACCTAGCCTTTTATTTAACAGCATGTTTATGAGTATTTATAAGATGGTTAAGATAAACAAATGACCTGTTCTCATGTTTCCTCTAACATTAACAGTTTAGGCTATTTAGTCCATAAACATAAATTTGGATTTTAATAGTGTCCCTAAGCCAGGAAATGTTGATGATCTCTACGCCAATAATTCAGTACCAAGTCAAGCTAGTCTCTTGCTTCTTCCATGACTTTGTATCCCAGTTCTATTCACTTGTGTTACTTCATTTGTGCTTTAGTTCTACTTTTTTCAGCTACTACATTTCTGTCTTCCTTCAATTAATACCTAATGTAGTGCTCCAATGCCTTAATACTAATATTTATTACTTTGGTCCATCTTACTGTCAACTAGGTTTAATTCTTGTAATACAGACCCTGCCATTTATTCCTACCTCAGTATAGTCCTAGGACATACAACTGGGTACTAAGAATGTTGACTCTTTATTTTCCATTGTGGAATGAGTATTCAAATTTTCCCTTAAACAGATGGCCTTGACAAGATCCACAATTGTTACTTAATTTCAACTCTCCTTGGCAGCCCTCAATGGAATCAGGCCAAGACCATGTCTAAATATGCTTAAAAAGAAGTAGAACATTCTGCTTATGCCCTTCCTTCTCCCTGGAAAGTTTGTCTCTAAGGACTCAAATAAGCCTTTGAGAGCCACTGACATCAAGAGGACACGCCTGTGGGAACACCAAACCTTAACCTACTCAAGTCCCATGACCTTGTCTTATGGTCTATAAATTGTCTGGAGTGCATAAAGACTTTCCAAGAGGTATACATTCACAGATAGTTGTAAATAGATTAGTTTCCAGAATCATATCTTCAAAATATACTCTTTCCTAATGTTGATCTCCCAGAGAATGCACCTGTAGTGAAGGGGAAATTTCTCCTTCCCCACTTCGTATTTCACAATTGTCCTTCCTCCATTTTACAAAAGAGAATCATCACCCCTATATCTCACCATTATCATATCTTACTATGGTGCATTGTTTCCTCAGTGGAGAAACTTCTAGGAAGACAAACAAGAAATAAATCAAAATATTACTTTTTGTATTGAAGGTGTAAATGACTCTAATAATAGATTAACACATTTTTGTAGGTCAGATTATTTTCAGTTCTTTACTTTCAAAAAAAGTTGTCATCTTATATATATGTAAAAATTAATTTTGATGACATCTCTATAATGTTTTTGACATGTAGGTCAAAGGTGAACAAATCAAAAACTGGCATTGCTATAACAAAATTTTTTATATAAATGTGTTTTCTGAGTACTTCTATCTATACAAATGAAAATTAGGGATAGATATGATGTTTAACTCACTCATTCTAGCAATAGTAATATTCACTGACAGACACATGAACTGGCAAGTATGTTCATCTATCTCATTAAGAAATGTGTTTTCAATAAAGGTTTACTTAGATATTTAGTATTACTTGTCAAAATATGCAATAGATTTATTTTGGTTTAATAAACTATTTATTATTAATAATGGTAATTATAACTTACTCCAGAGTAAAATATTTAATATTGTTATGGGATTTTTTTAAAAAATATATGATTTATACACATATTTTAGTTCCAGAGAGTATGATAGGCATAAAATATATTGTATTAGGATAAAATTTTGTAGGGGAAATGAAATGGAAATGCAAGTTCAAGGAGAAAGACAAAAAAATGTAAAATATCCATTTGCTAAAGACAAAACTGGCTACATATTTTTCAAATGGATAATAAAGGTGTATATCATATCAGTGTAGTCTTTATATTACATTTGATACATTGAAAAGAGTAATGTAATATTTTAATTTAAAGTGTAATATTTACAATCTACTAGTAATTACAGATTTTGCAACTATTTAAACTAATGATTCAAAATTTTGGGTGTCACTTTATAAATACACCTGTAAAGTAGTAGACCTTTTTATCTTAGCATGGAAGCAAATATGGAGTATCAGACCTGAGTTGAATATGGATATAATTCTACAGAAATTGCACTTCTACTAATAAAATGTCACATTTTTTTTCAGACTTAGAATAATCTTTGTGTGTACATATGTTATCCCTCAAATGTTGGAAAGTAAGTTCTTAGGAAAATCCCTCCAATTAATTTTAACTATTGATAACAGCATGCATTCCATTCTCTGAACAGAAGTCTAAATAAACAGATATAGTATAATCAAGTAAATTTAATTTATTTCTTCAAATCAATTATAAGAAATAAATATTTCTGTGGTGCTCTGTACCATTTTTGCTCTTGTTTTATTTTCAGTAACAATGCCACCTGCTGTATTAAATAGAACGGTGTGAAAAATGAACTGTTTGTTGTACTAATATTTCTTTAGGAGGATAGGACTTTTGGAGATAAAATTCATTCCTGCAAAATACAAGGCAGATATTATTCATAAAAAATCCAAAGTACTATTGAAAGATCCTCTGTATTTCATCATTTGTTTTACAGAGAGCTTGCTGGAATACCATTTGTTCTGTAATGGAAAATCTACAAAATATAGAAACACAATAATGGAAGGCAAATATATTCAAGGGGCTAAATGACAACATCATGATCCTTGTGTCAAGGATAAGTTTCAGCATAGGAGTATAGAAAATTTCAAAGCAATATTATTGATTCTGAAAGCACAGGATTCTTATTCAAGAAGTCATAGTAGCATTCAGGGGTGACCTTATTATTAGCAACAATAATAAAAATCATATTGAAGCCAGTCTTGAATGCAGTGCAGTAAGCAATTTTATTTTCTTCACCCTTTACGCACAAACACAGACACACACACACACACACACACACACACACACACACATATCCCCAAGTGCTGCTTTGTAAATAGTAAGAAATGACACTATCATCATTTCAATACTTGTAATTCTTAAAGGTAATAAAAAGACAGCTTTCTAATTTGAATAAAAATTATTCAAAAGAATTATTAAATGTATGACAGTAACTACATTGGTGGGTGCTTTGGATTGAATTTTTTCACCCTCAAATTTTTTTATGTTGACATCATAACCTCCAGTACTTCAGAATGTGATCTTACTTCGATATGGGGGTCTTTACAGAGGTAATCAAGTTTAAATGAGGTTATTAGGATGGGACTTATTCCAATATGCCTGGTGTCCTAGCAAAAGAAAAATTTGGAAACCAAGACATGCATTAGAGGGAAGGCAATGTGAAAGGACACGGAGAGAAAATGGTCATCTATAAGACAAGGAAAGACACCTGAAATAGATCTTTCCCTCACAGCCCTCAGAAGGAATCAACCTTGCAGACACCTTGATTTTGAATTTGTAGCTTCCAGAATTGTGAGTCAATGCATTTCTGCTGTTTAACCCACCTAGTCTGTGGCACTTTGTTACAGCAGCCCCACAAGCTTATTAATACACAGACAAAGACATTCACAGTATACATGTTTGTCTGTGTATGTATGTGTGTGTGTGTGTTTGAGACTACTGACGTAATAGAATGGGGTGATATAGGTCAAAGGGTACAAATTTTTGGTTATAAAAGGAATACACACTACAATACACACTACAATATATAAAATAGATAACCAACAAGGACCTACTGTATAGCACTTTGAACTATACTCAACATTCTGTAAGAACCTATAGGGAAACAGAATCTGAAAAGGTATATATATATTTATATATGCATATATATGTATATGTATATACATATGTATATTTAACTGAATCACTGTGCTGTACACCAGAGACTAACACAACATTGTAAATCAACTGTACTTCAATCAAAAAAATACAGCATAGTGACTATAGCTAATATTACTGTACTTTATGCTTGAAAGATGCTGAGAGTAGAGCTATAAACATTCTCACCATACACACACAAAAAAATGTTAACTATGTGAGGTGGTGGATGTGTTAATTATCTTGATCCTGATAATCCACAATTTATGTGTATATCAAATTATCACATTGCATACTTTAAATATATACAACTATATTTGTCAATTATTCCTCAGTAAAGTTAAAAACATGATAATTTTTTAAAAAGGAAAGTTATGATTCTGTCATCTCTTAATTCATCTAAAACTTTCTTGAACCTAGTTATAGTTCTCCTTGTTCTCCTTTTGTGGTAATGAATTGCAGGTTTTTATTATTCTAATTTTAAAACACAAATTTCATTTACACATTCCATGAGTATATTACATTTCAAAAGAAGTCCCCTTGCTCTGCTATATTGAGGAAAACAGAGGTTTTGCCTATCCTACGTCTATATGACTATAGATTTTGTTCTTCTCTACCTTCAAACTTTCTCTTTTAATCAGTATTTTCAGTTTATAATGTATACAAACATTGAAGCCTCTCCATATATGTGATTATTCTCATTGAATTGTCTTTATCAACTGAGTTTGTTTTTTGTTACATTTTACATTTGGAGGAACACTTCTGTTTGGCATTCCATTTGTATTTCACTCATGCCAGGAGATAAACATGGATTTATTCCTTTTGCCATCTTGCCATGTCTAAAATAATATAATAAGATTTTTATTTTCCTCTTGGTTCTTCTTACTTCCCTTCTGCTGCAGGGTACCACTCCTCTGTACTTGCTGCATCTTCTCCACACCCATATTGTAAGTGACAGGAACATAATGAATGTTTCCTTTTCTTTCACAGGTATCATTACTAAATGAAACATTCCCTTTTCTGCCATTATTAAGACACTTTCTCCTCAGATAATAGATATTTGGAAAACTTCCATGGTGAGTGTTGTCAAAGATAAAAAATACTGGACATTAATTAAAGCAGTCAAAACTGGTTTTATTCCATAACTAATGACAGCCTGAAAAGAGCTGAGCTCCATTCCAATTTGTGCTGAGGTGACTGAGCATTTAAAGGGAGGTTACTTGATTATACTATACATTTGTGAATTCAGCCTTCTGTTCAGAGAATGGAATAAATGCTGCAATTAATGGTTAAAATGAATTGGAGGATTTTGCTAAAAATTTTGGGAAGCCATTTTTGTTCAGGCTTGAAATAATCTTTGTGTATGTACATATATAACCCCCCAAAATGAGGGAGTAGGGAGGGAAATGGGTGGGGGTTCAAGTGAAAAATTACAAAGGGTTAATTCCTATAAATGTGATTAAACCAGGTGTGTCTTTTAGCTGAGAATTATGGAAGTTAGGATTCTATCCTATCACAGAAACTGGGAGACAAAGGTCCTATTATTCCTGATGATTACGTTTCAGAGGTATGGCTTTCAGGTGCTTGAGAAAGACACTCGTGAGTCTTAGGAGATAAGTATACATCTCAAGCAACAGAAGAAGCATTCACAATTGTAAAACCTTTATAGTACAGGCATACCTCATTTTTTAAATTTGCATTTGGCTTTATTGTGCTTCACAGATATTGCATTTTTTACAATTGAAGGTTTCTGGCAACCTTGCATTGAGCAAGTCTATGGGCTCTATATTCCCATCAGTATTTGCTCATTTTGTGTTTCTGTGTCCCATTTTAGTAATTCTCACAATATTTCAAATGTTTTCATTATTATTATATTTGTTATGGTGATATGTGATCATTGGTCTTTAATGTTACTTTTGTAATCATTTTGGAATGTCACAAATCCCACCCATACAAGACAGCAAATTTAATCAATAAATGTTGTATGTGTTCTGACTGCTCTTTCTCCCATTTCTCTCCTTCTTCTCAGGCTTCCCTATTCCCTGAGACAAAATAATATTAAAAATTAGGTCAATTAACAACCCAACAATGCCCTCTAAGTGTTCAAGTGAAAGGAAGATCATATATCTCTCTTTTTAAAGCAAAAACTAGAAATAATTAAGCTTTGTGAGGAAGACACGTTAAAAGCCAAGATAAGCCAAAAACTATGCTTCTTGTGCCAAACAGTTAGCCACACTGTGAATGCAAGGAATAGTTCTTGAAAGAAATTGAAAGTGCTACTCCAGTGAATATACAAAAAGAAAGCAAAACAGCCTTATTGCTGATATGGAGAAAGTTTTAGTGGTCTGGATATAAGAACAAGATAAACTCAACATTCCCTTAAGCCAAAGCCTTATCCAGAGTAAGACCCTAACTCTCTTCCATTCTGTGAAGGCTGAGAGAAGTGAGGAAGATGCAGAAGAAAAGTTTGAAGCTAGCAGAGGTTGGTTCATGAGGTTTAAGGAAATAAGCTGTCTCCATAACATAAAAGTGCAAAGTGAAGCAGCAAGTGCTGATGTAGAAGCTACAGCAAGGTATCCAGAAGATCTAGCAAAGACAATTAATGAAGGTGGTTACACTAAACAACAGATATTCAATGTACTGGGTGGGCCAAAATGTTAGTTTGTATTTTTCTGTAAGATGGCTGTAGTAGCACTAGTTGTCTTTAATTTCATTTGAAACAATTTTGTTGGATTGTATATGAGAGCTGTCACATCAGTGTGTATTCAAAAAAATACATCAAAATTAGTGAATTTTTGTGTAGCCATTTTAATATTGAAAATGGAAGAAAAGCAATATTTCAGCATATTATGCTTTATTATTTCAAGAAAGGTAAAAACGCAACTGAAATACAAAAAAAGATTTGTGCAGTGTATGGAGAAGGTGCTGTGACTGATCAAACGTGTCAAAAGTTTGTGAAGTTTCATGCTGGAGATTTCTCGCTGGACGCTGCTCTACGGTTGAGTAGACCAGTTGAAGTTGATAGAGATCAAATCAAAACAATAATTAAGAACAAACAACATTATACCATGCGGGAGATAGCCAACATACTCAAAATATCCCAATCAAGCACTAAAAATCATTTGCACCAGCTTGGTTATGGTCATCGCTTTGATGTTTGGGTTCCACTTAAGTTAAGCAAAAAAAACCTTCTTGACCATATTTCCACATAAAATTCTCTACTGAAACGTAATGAAAACGTGCCGTTTTTAAAACAAATTGTGATGGGCAATAAAAAGTGGATATTGTACAAAAATATGGAATGGAAGAGATCATGGGGCAAGTGAAATAAACCGCCACCAACCACACCAAAGGCCGGCCTTCATCCAAAGAAGGTGATGTTGTGTATATGGTGGGATTGGAAGGGAGTCCTCTATTATGAGCTCCTTCTGGAAAACCAAAAGATTGATTCCAACAAGCACTGCTCCCAATTAGAGCAACTGAAAGCAGCACTTGAGGAAAAGCGTCCAGAATTAGTCAACAGAAAACACATAATCTTCCATCAGGATAACGCAAGACCACATGTTTTTTGATGACCAGGCAAATACTATTACAGCTTGGCTGGGAAATTCTGATTCATCTGCTGTATTCATCAGACATTGCACATTCAGATTTCCATTTATTTCAGTCTTTACAAAATTCTCTTAATGGAAAAAAATTTCAGTTCCCTGGAAGACTGTAAAAGGCACACAGAACAGTTCTTTGCTCAGAAAGATAAAAAGTTTTGGAAAGATGGAATTATGAAGTTGCCTGAAAAATGGCAGAAGGTAGTGGAACAAAAGGGTGAATATTTTGTTCAATAAAGTTCTTGGTGAAAATGAAAAAGGTGTCTTTTATTTTTACTTAAAAAACTGAAGGGGCTTTTTGGCCCACCTAGTGGATGAAACAGCCTTATATTGGAAGAACGTGCCATCCAGGAATTTCATAGCTAGAGAGGAGAAGTCAATGTTTGGCTTCAAAGCTTAAGGCTGACTCTCTCTCATTTTTTTTTTAACATCTTTATTGCAGTATAATTGCTTTACAATGGTGTGTTAGTTTCTCCATTATAACAAAGTGAATCAGTTATACATATACATATGTCCCCATATCTCTTCCCTCTTGTGTCTCCCTCCATCCCACCCTCCCTATCCCACCCCTCTATGAGGTCACAAAGCACTGAGCTGATATCCCTGTGCTTTGCAGCTGCTTCCCACTACCTATTTTACATTTGGTATTGTATATATGTCCATGACACTCTCTCACTTTGTCACAGCTTACACTTCCCCCTCCCCATATCCTCAAGTCCATTCTGTAGGTCTGTGTCTTTATTCCTGTCTTGCCCCTAGGTTCTTCATGACTTTTTTTTTTTTTTAGATTCCATATATATGTGTTAGCATATGGTATTTGTTTTTCTCTTTCTGACTTACTTCACTCTGTATGACAGACTCTAGGTCCATCCACCTCACTACAAGTAACTCAATATTGTTTCTTTCTATGGCTGAGTAATATTCCATTGTATATATGTGCCACATCTTCTTTATCCATTCATCTGTGGATGGGCACTTAGGTTGCTTCCATGTTCTGACTATTGTAAATAGAGCTGCAATAAACATTTTGGTACATGACTCTTTTTGAATTATGGTTTTCTCAGTAGTGGGATTGCTGGGTCACATGGTAGTTCTTTTTTAGATTTTAAATGAACCTCCTGATGGTTCTCCATAGTGGCTGTATCAATTTCCATTCCCACCAACAGTGCAAGAGGGTTCCTTTTCCTCTACACCCTCTCCAACATTTATTGTTTGTAGATTTTTTGATGATGGCCATTCTGACAGGTGTGAGATGATATTTCATTGTAGTGTTGATTTGCATTTCTCTAATGATTAATGATTTTGAGTATCATTTCATGTGTTTGTTGGCAATCTGTATATCTTCTTTGGAGAAATGTCTATTTAGGTCTTCTGCCCGTTTTTGGATTGGGCTTTTTGTTTCTCTGATATTGAGTTGCATGAGCTGCTTGTAAATTTGGAGATTAATCCTTTGTCAGTTACTTCATTTACAAATATTTTCTCCTATTCTGAGGGTTGCCTTTTGGTCTTGTTTATGGTTTCCTTTGCTGTGCAAAAGCTTTGAAGTTTCATTAGGTCCCTTTTGTTTATTTTTGTTTTTATTTCAATTTGTTTAAGAGGTGGGTCAAAAAGGATCTTGCTGTGATTTATGTCATAGAGTGTTCTGCCTATGTTTTCCTCTAAGAGTATGATAGTGTCTGGCCTTACATTTAGGTCTTTAATCCATTTTGAGTTTATTTTTATAATATATATATATATATATATATGAGTTTTTATTTTTCCTGTTATTGAACTTTTAATAAATGGGAATAAATTTGCATGCATTCTTCTGTGTCTTGATTTTTCACCTGATATTATTTTGTAAGGTTTATCCATGTTATTGTGCATAACTGTAGTGCATCCATTTTCACTGCTGTATAAGTCTCAATATACCAAAATTTAGAGTGTCACTATAGATGAACATTTGTTTTATTTATAGTTTCTGATAATTATAAATAATGTTTTTCAGAACATATTTGCACATGTAATTTCAAATAAATATGCATGAGCTTTTTGGGCATATAACTTGGAGTCCTGATTGGTAATAGGATGTGAATATCTACAACTTTACAGAGAAATGCCAATTTTTCTCAGAGTGGTCATAAAATTGTATGATCCTACCAGCAGTCTATAAGCGCCATGTTGCTCTGCATCTTCAACAATACTTGGCATTACTACTTTTATTTATTTTTGTGTTTATTCTTTTTCTTTTTATTATTTTTAGCTAGCTAGCTAATCTGTCAGGTTTGTAGAGCTACATCATTTTTGTTTTAATATGCATTTCCCTGAGTACTAATGGGTTTAAGAACCATTTCATATTTTTATTTTGTTCGTCATTTGGATTTCTTCTCTTTTAAATTATCTCAAGTCTTTTGTCCATTTTCTTATTAAGTTCTCTCTCTCTCTCTCCCTGTTAGATTTGTTAAAGTTATTTATGTATTTTCTATTGTAGCTTTTTTCTGGTTATAACTTTTTCAAATATATTCACTCAGTCTGTGGCTTTTCTTTTCACTCTTTTTTGATGTATTTTCATGAACAAATGTTCTTCATTTTACTTCAGACAGATTCAACAATATTTTCCATTATGGTTAATGCTTTTACATGTTTTGTTTAGGAAATCTCCCTATCCTTAATTCATTACAATATTCTGCTATAGTCTTTTGTAAAGCTTTACAGCTTTGCCTTTCACTATTGCTTTTTACTTGAATTGGAATCAATAATTGTATATGATGTGATATTGAGGCACAATTTTATTTTCTTCCATAAGTTTATCCAAATTTCTCAGCACAACTCATTGAAGAGACTATTCTTTCCCCACTACTCTACAATGTCATATTAGTCATAAAGTGTCTACATATAGATAGATCTATTTTCTCTTCACTTATTTTGTGTACCCTTGAAAAAAATAGGTAATCTGCTATTGTTGATTTCAATCTAAGATGTACATTATTTAGATAAAGTTTTCTAATTCTTATTTAAATATTCTGTATCTTTACTACTTGTTCAATCAATTGTTGAGGAAAGTGTGTTAATATATCCTACTGTTTTTTTTTTAATTTCTGTATTAATTCTATTTTGAGTCTATATTAAGCAAATTCAAACCTAGCATTAATAAGTTCGTGGTGAATTGGACATTTAAATGTTATGAAGATATGCTCTTTAATACTAGCAATGACTTTTGTCTTAAAGAATATTTTGTTTGATATAAATATAGCTAGACTGGCTTTTATGTCACTAGTATTTTCATGGGATATTTTTTCAATCATTTTTCTTTCAATTTTTCTGTGCACTTATACTTGTAATGTTTAAATCATTTCTGATAATCTTTATCATTTAATGGTTTGTTTTATTTTCATTTAATGCAATTAATGATATATTTGAAAGTAAAAAATACATTTTTTTTTGCTTTGTATTTGTCTCATACATTAGGTTTCAAAGCCAGGGAATAATCCTCTGTGGTTTCCAGCTCCACCCTCTGGGCTCATGACTCTCCCTTCAGAGTCATCCTTTCTATTGCATGAAAGGTAGCATGGATGTGTTTGTAGCTGAGTGATTTTATCACTCTGTTTCTTGTCTGTAGGATTTCACCAAACTTCTCAGAAATTGAATTTTATCTTGGTGGATTAAACTATTTTTTGTTTTACTTTTATCCCTGATAAATTGTTGCTATTTATACAATCAATACACATTTTCATTTGTCCACATATTAACTTCTTTGTTTGCTCTTTATTTCTTGTATTTCAATCATTCCTTCTGAGACTGCTTTCCTTCTGCCTAAAATACACCATTAAAATTTCTTATTGACCTTCTGCTAATGGAAAATTATCTTGTCTTCCATTTGTCTGAAAATATCTTTAATGCACTCTCAGTATGAAAGGTATTTTTATTAGGTCTATTTAGAATCTTAGGATGTCATTTATTTTCTTTCTATGCACTGGGTATATATGATAATCATTGCCATATTTGAAAACTTAGTTGTTGGTGTAAATACTGTTATTTTCAAAGTGATTGCTTTTGTGCTATTGTTTCTCTCCTTGGTCTGGCTGCTTTTAACATTTTCTCTTTGTCTTTGTGGGTTTTTTTTTTCTTTTTCATTTTTCCAGTTTCACTAAGATTTTCTATGTGAGGACTTATTTTTTTTTTTATTCTTGGTATTCTCTAAACATCTTGAGTATGTAGCTTACTTTATCAGTTCTAAAAAATAGAAAATTCTTAGCTATTATCTCTTCATTTATTACTTCTTCCTCATTATTCTTTTCTCTGATTCTAAAATTCTGTTCAGACATGCCAATAATCTAACTATTTCTGACACAGTTTGTGCTCATTTTCTGTATTTTTTTTCTTTCTCCATACTGCATTCTATAAAATTGCTTCAGATTTACCATTTAGTTCACTAATTTTCTTTTCTGCTGTGTCGAATTTTTAGTCAAATAATTCAATGTTGCCAAATTGATTTTTTTCATTTCCAAAATTTATGTTTGCTTCTTTTCATGTATGCTTTTTTTCTCCATTTCTTAATAGTTTGCTATTCACTGTACATAGTATCTCTTTAAACTTGGTAAGTGTAGTTTTAAAATCTTTGCTGATTATATTATCTGAGGTGTATACATGTCTGCTTATTCTGGTGGTGCTCATTTATACTGTCTTATTGAGTCGTGTGCCTGGCTATTTTTACTGGTGGCTGACTTCCCGATATTCTCTAGTTGCAATAAATTCTTTAAGAATTATGAACAGGTCTTTGTATGAGTGTGTGGAGTGTATCATCCAGAGGTGAGGGCCACATATTTGATATGAGACCAGGGTTTCATCTAAATCTCCAAATACCTGATAACCATTTCCCTTGATCTGACCAGTTTGGAAACTTGAACTTCCCAACTTTTAGTCATTTAGTTTACAAATTATTTTTGTCCATACGTTTTGGCTATGGCTTTTAATCTTCACAATTACTTAATGCAATAGGTATAGTGTACAATTTCTGTAGCTAAATAAAGTAAAAGATCAGTATTATGATAACCTCACTAGATCTCATTATAATTAGTAAAGCCAGGTTTATCTTATAATGTATCCAGAGTAGGAATAAAACTTAAATTGAATAGTTATCTTTTAAATTGGCATCAACTTATACATTACAGCATTTATATGCATGAATCCTTTAAGATTACTTTTAGTTTCCTTCTCTTGCTTTACCACAACACTAAGGAATAGATAAGTCAACTAGTGTCTCATATTTTTTCAAAGAAAATAAACCAGATTTCAAATATATAAGTGGCATGTCAATGGTTAGAGACAGTTGTTGATGGATTAATCAGCAACTGTCCCTAACTTTTGATGGATATATCTAAAGTTAGAATACAGTACAAGGAGGAATATAGAACAAGGAAGCTTTAATTTTTAATCTTAAAGATGAATCATTTAGAATATTTTTTGCTTTGTTGTTCTAAAATATCTTTTTATAGCATATCTACACTTTGACACTGAAGCAAAAACTCCATTTAAAATGACATCAAAGAGTGATTTCCTGATATAATATTCTATTTTAAAATGATACCAATAATAAAAGTTGATATTTCTTTATAAAAATGACTGCCAGCATACTCATTTGGTTTGGCCCATGCAATGTTGGCCTAGTCAGTATTTAAATATAAATTAGCTACCACCATTTCAAAAGTGGGATATTGTACATACAAATCTTGGCTGTCTGGCAAAAATCAGAATATCTAGAAATCATGAACCTGCATTATTTCATTACCAAAAATTAACTGGACATGAGGACTGACTGTACTGTTAGGCTTAGCATAGGTTCTCTAGTTTTCTATAGTCTGAGTTTGACCCATTATCTACATACTATTGCAGCCTCTTTGGACATTCTGAATATGTGATGTCCTGTCTTAGAAGTTGGGAATACAAAGACAAAAATGTCATGAACATTTTTATCCTTCTTTTTACTTCCTCATGTAAGACGAAGTGAGAACAATTCTGCTTTTGTCCCCTTGCTAAAGTCTTAGAAGTTTAGGCTAGAAAGAGTGCAAGCCACTGTCTTTGAAGTGGTTGGACTGAACCCAACAGGGAACTACAATGGATTTGGAAAGAAATTGTCTGCTGGGAATGGCAGCAATTTATTAAATCCCTTCTATCTGTTGAGACCTGTGCTAGATGCTGGGAAACCAGAAATGAATGAAACATACGTTTATCTTCATGTTGTTACCAATTGTTGTCTATACAAACTGCTGAGAAACTGTAGTCCATGGTATCTATTATTGAAGCAGTTCATTTAAAAAAGATTATTGAATTATAAGGATTACAATTGGGGGAAAAAGCCATAAAAAGGAAACAAATGAGCTGTTCATAATTTCATTGAGCAAAATTCAGTGAAAAGAATTGAAGTCAGATTCTCAGAGTCACTACCTTAAGTAATGCCTAGAATTATCATTGAGAACAAACACATTTTTCTAAAAATGATGGCCTATCCACACTTACTATAGGAATGATTAAAAAGTCATAATGGAAAATCTAGTTAAGAAGTTTTATAAGTTATTCCAAGCACCGCTGTGCTCTAAAAATACTGCATAAATAGAAAAAAACATTAATAGGAAAAAATTTACAATCATAGTGCTGCTCAAAAACTAGATAATATTATTTTTTAAATATCAGAAGCCAAACAGAAATATAAAGTAATATATAACATCTTGAAATCATAAGCCCTCTGTGATTGGGATACAGAGAAATAAGTGAAGTCTGGGAGTACATTTTTATTGGTTACTGAGGGCCAAAAGCATTCTACAGAAAGCATGTGACTAGATCTGTGCTTATTGCCTAAAACTAATGGCTGGTTGGGCCTCCCCAGCTCATGAATTAAGATTGAAAGATAAAGGGTACTAACAATTTCTTCGGACTATAGCTTATTTGGAAATACTTGCATAGGGGCCAGGAGGATAAAGCTGCATCATATAGCAAGGATTGAGTCAAGTCCCTTAATGACTCAGCAACCAGTTATATGAAAATCCAAATATCAATGAACTGCAGGAACTTCAGGACAAAATGATCATATCTGACTCTAGCTGACTTGCCTGGGGACAGGTTAGTGCAATCATAAAACCGTTAGGACAGTGAGTGGAGAAAGAAAAAAAAAAAGAAAAACTATTCTGCCCAAGGTGAGCCTATACATGAATACTCTAAAATACATGAAGAAATTTAATATTAGGAGAGATACAGCAAAATGAATTATAGGAACATAAACTTACCCCAGAAAAAATACAATAATATAATAAAGTGAAGAAAGTTTTAAAATAATATGTTTAGGATATGCCCAAAATGAAGTATGAGAACAGAAATTTGTAATATTTAAAAAGGCAGGCAGTACTTTACATTGACTCTAATACTCTCACACAACTTCTTGAGGTAGGTATTATTCTCTACATTTTACAGATGAGCAACTGTCAATTAAAGAAGCACATGCCCAAGAAGTACAAAAGCCAGGACTGGATTCCAACCCATCTGATCCCATAGAGATTGTTCACACTTTATTCATTGACTCCTCAGTGTGCAATTCATACAGAAACATAAACAAATACAGAGGCAATTTTATCATCATTCATATTTAGCACTTTGTATCTTGAATCAAATAAATCTGCCTTAACTCACTGATGACAAAATTCTTTCAATAGATCAATGAAACTCTAACTTATTTTTCCTCTATATTCGTAAGCAGAGATACACTTCTGTTTCCAACTGTATTTGATTTTATGTGACTTATTTCATGAGACATAAATAATCCTGAAAAAACATTCACTGGGAATACAAAGGCAAATATAAAACAAGAACTGATAACCATGAAAAAAAATTCAGTTAACTGAGGCAGTCATTAAGGCATCAGCTGTGAGGAGGTGTTGGGGCCTGCATGAGGGCACATCAGTACCACATGGTGCAGCACAGCAACAAGCTGAGGGCTGACAATGTATTGATGGAATAGGAGCTGCCACCAATGAATAAAACAGATAGATCATACTAGAGCATCTCTGCTTCATGGATGGAACTTGAGAAATTTAAAGCTCCATTAATCTGGTTATCACTGATATAGTTAAAGCCATCATTTTCATCATCACCATCGTGTTAATTTTGCCATCATTTACATCATCTCACTAAGAGCTAATACTTGAGTATTTACACTGTGCTACAAACTGCATTAAGACCTTTACATAGATTATCTAATTTAATTCTACAACAAACCCATGAGAGTGAAGTCTTTCAAGCTTGGAACTGAGAGCTTAAAGAGTTACTGAAGAAAACTAGTGAAGAAGTGATACTATATAACTTCTGTAATCTCATCAAAGGAGATTTTTCTTGTGATTTCTGTCAAAATTTATATATATAAAGGAGTTCAGCAGACAAAAACGAATTCCTCCAGTCAAGAAACACTTACAAGTTTTGCAATGGATATAGAAAATAATGAAAAAATGAATTTTAGTGGAAGCTGTTGCACACTTGATTCTAGATGAATTCAATGATTTGACTGACATTTTCTTTTACCTCGTGCATGCAGAAAATATCTTGCTGGAATTGTCTTGACAACAGGCACAAATGTTAAAGATATCAAGTTTATAAGAGTTTCTAGAAGAGAACAAAATATATATTAATGGAGGATATATGAATGATCATACTCATGAATTGAATGAATGTATAATGAGTGCAAAGCTAATATCTCAAAAATTCTTGCTTAGTTTCCTACATATACAATTTGACTTTTACTTAAATAGCAAAAAATAATTAAAACAGATCCATCTTTCAGAAGTCAGATTGAGGACAGTTTAAACTGAAGAAACATGTCCAGATTCATCTGTATATAGGAACCTCTCTCCCTGTGGAGATACCAGGAGTTTCTCACCATGGAAACCAATATGGGAAAAGCTAACAGACAGACAGCCAAATGATAATGAAAGGGCAGTTTGAGACTAGGATCCGCTTGCTAAACCTGGCAGCACGACTTGGAACAAAAACAGAGTGTGGTAAAGAGACAGTTTTAGTTCAATCAGATTCAGGTTTCTCAAGACACCTGATAGAGTATTTCAGGGAGAAAGACTGCTTGTTGTCACACAGGACAAGATTATTCAGTGGAAGGTTTTGTTTATTCAAAGATTCTTACTTAGCATAGTTATGGAGCTAATATATTTACCTAGCACCATCTTGGGGAGAGTGTATCATGGAAATTATATTTTCAGAGCCAGGTACCCACAGATAGGAAATACAAAAGAAGATCTATATCTTTGTATAACCTTAACAAGCTTTCATTTAACTGCAAACATCTTTAGAAAATAATTAACCACCTTCAGATTACAGTTTTCAATGTTAAAGTCATTTCAAGTTAAAAAAAATATGTATAAATATTTAGAATTTGAAAATAGCAATAAATTAGAAATGTTTAAAGAGATGAAGTACAATGTTTCTAGGATCCTTTAATGGATATAGAGATGCCTTAACTATAAATACTTTTAAATGAGTCACTCTGCAAGATTAATTTATCTTACAGACTAAAAACCTTGCTATTCATAAGAAAAAAAACCTTGCCTTGTTGTTGCTATTTAGGCAAACGGGGTTTTTCTTTCACCCATACTCAGTGCAGCCTTTCTGTGAACTTGTCTCAGTGTTTGATAAGTTGATACTATTAAAAAATGTATGCAAACTTCACAAGACTAATTTTGGATCAGGGTTTGCTAAAGAGTTGTTATTTCCTTTGTAAAGCTACCAGCTTTGTAAGCCGGTTCTATATGATAACCAGATACTCACTGGGTAAATACTTCTGCAGGTGCCCTCAAAACTTCCCAGAGATCTATGGAGAAGGTTACACAGTCTGGCTTTTATGAGACTATGCCATAGACATAATTAAAATGTACATGTAGCTAATATTTTCATGGTGACATGCATTGTTATTATTGTGTATTTAGAATTTCAGTAGTTGGCAGTAAGACCAACAGGAACTTTGGAATTTGCAGTCCCTAACTTCTAATCCCCCCTTATTTGGAAGGACTCAGTTAAGGTAGTGCTATCCTTTCAAAAATATTTTACTCACTTTTTTTTTGTGGTGTGTTAATTTCTGCTTTATAACAAAGTGAATCAGCTATACATATACATATATCCCCATATCTCTTTCCTCTTGCGTCTCCCTCCCTCCCACCCTCCCTATCCCACCCCTCTAGGTGGTCACAAAGCACTGAGATGATCTCCCTGTGTTATGCAGCTGCTTCCCACTAGCTATCAGGTTCCCACTAGCTATCAACTTGGTAGTGTATGTATGTCCATGCCACTCTCTCACTTTGTCTCAGCTTACCCTTCCCCCTCCCCATGTCCTCAAGTCCATTCTCTAGTAGGTCTGCATCTTTATTCCCTTCCTGCCCCTAGGTTTGTCTTTAATTTTAGGAAAGCAATGTGGAATTTTGTTAAGAAGCATGTGTAATAAAATGCATAAGTTAAGCTTGGATGGGGAAAACAAAAGTCTTCAAAGATCGAATTTAACTATTTTCTAATTTTAATCATAATCTTTTTAGAAGAAAAGAATGAGAAATAACATCATAAAATTTGATGTTAGTTTATTTGAATTTTAACATCAATATCAAACTTACACTTGTGTATCTAAAGAGATTTATTTTGTTGTTTGTTGCATGTAAGAATTACTCACTAGTCAGAAAATAATTGCCCTTATTTATTTACTACATTTTACATTTGACGGAAGAGTATTCTAGTTTGTTTTTGTTTTTGTTTTTTTGTTTTGCGGTACGTGGGCCTCTCACTGTTGTGGCCTCTCCCGTTGCAGAGCACAGGCTCTGGACGCACAGGCTCAGCGGCCATGGCTCACGGGCCCAGCCGCTCTGTGGCATGTGGGATCATCTTAGACTGGGGCACGAATCCGTATCCCCTGCATCGGCAGGCGGAGTCTCAATCACTGTGCCACCAGGGAAGCCCGAGTATTCTGTTTAATTTCAGTTGCCACTTATTTTTTTATAGCTCTGAATTTTTAAAACAGTGTATGTAAGATATACAAAACATAGAAGGTACTCAATAAATAGGTGTCAATAGTGACTTGGTGAATAGTTTTTTAAACAATTATGCAGCCCTAAATAAAATCTAAAAGGATAAGATAATTTTGTTGTAGGAAGATTCTAAGGTATTGAAAGTAAGATCATTTGTAAAAGTCAAATACATTTTATAAACTCATATGTATAGGTATATTATATATATATATATATATAAAATAAGAAAAATGCCTGCTAAATAAAAACATTAAAGATATCAACATATAATTTACACACATTTGGATGATATAATACAATTAATTAAAAGGATACTTTTCCCTGGAAAAATTACCTGCAATCCAAAAGACTTAAAGCAACTAACATATTTAGTTTTATGTAAATGATCTTTCATATGTATGCATTTTATTTTCTATGACTTCACGCTTACTGTATATATGTGTTAACCGTTCTGAACTAATTAATCAAAGAGGAAACAAAAATAATCCTTAGGTCTTCTGGCCTCAATTCTGCCACCAGTACTGCAGCCTTGGCAAGATTTTTTTCAGTTTTTACTTCCCTGTGATATCTGATATATAAAATGATGAATACAGACTAGATACTGCCTAAGGCATTGTCCAATCTCAATGTTTTACGATTTTATAGAAATAAATGGATACACCTAAAGTTTGTTTCTTTTAATCAAAGTTTTTAAATGGCAAGTCATTAAAAAATATGTGTATATGTATACACATACATACGCTCAAAAGAGGAAATAGGCTATGTATTGGAAAGTCATAAATAGAATTAGCAAATAGAAATTTACCTTTAAGTAGCTTAACAAGAATGTTGCACAAAAATATGACACTAGAGGGGCTTCAAGATGGCGGATGTGTAAGACGTGGAGATCACCTTCCTCCCCACAATACATCAGAAATATATCTACATCTGGAACAGCTATAGAACACCTACTGAACACTGGCAGAAGACCTCAGACCTCCCAAAAGGCAAGAAACTCCCCACGTACCTGGGTAGGGCAAAAGAAGAAAAGAAAAAACAGAGACAAAAGAATAGGGACAGGACCTGCACCTGTGGGAGGGAGCTGTGAAGGAGAAAAGGGTTCCAAACACTAGGAAGCCCCTTCACTGGCAGAGACTGCGGGTGGCAGAGGGTGGAAATCTTCGGAGCCATGGAGGAGAGCATAGCAACAGGGGTGTAGACGGCAAACCGGAGAGATTCCTGCACAGAGGATAGGCGCTGGCCAGCACTCACCAGCCCGAGAGGCTTGTCTGCTCACCTGCCAGGACGGCTGGGGGCTGGGAGCTGAGACTAGGGTTGGGGGCGTGAACACAGCCTGAAGGGGTTAGTGCACCACAGCTAGCCGGGAGGGTGTCCGGGAAAATGTCTGGACCTGCCGAAGAGACAAGAGACTTTTTCTTGCTTCTTTGGTTCCTAGTGTGTGAGGAGAGGGGATTAAGAGCACTGCTTAAATGAGCTCCAGAGACAGGCAGGAGCTGCGGTTATCAGGGCGGACCCCAGAGACAAGCATGAGACGCTAAGGCTGCTGCTGCAGCCACCAAAAACCTGTGTAGGAGCACAGGTCACTATCCACACCTCCCATCCCGGGAGTCTGTGCAGACCCCACTGCCAGGGTCCCGTGATCCAAGGACAATTTCCCCAGAGGAACACACGGCACACC
This sequence comes from Orcinus orca, assembly GCF_937001465.1. Taxonomy (NCBI): domain Eukaryota; kingdom Metazoa; phylum Chordata; class Mammalia; order Artiodactyla; family Delphinidae; genus Orcinus; species Orcinus orca. The sequence goes on from NC_064580.1 coordinate 78,562,454, forward strand.
TCAGGCTGGTGCAACATCATGCCGGGCTCTGGCGCCGCAGGCTAACCCCCCACTCCATACCCCTCCCTCTGCCTGGCCTGAGTGAGCCAGAGCCCCCAAATCAGCTGCTCCTTTAAACCTGTCCTGTCTGAGAGAAGTCCTCAGGTGACTTATTGGCAGAGGCAGGGCCAAATACAAAGCAGAATCCCAGGAGCTATGAGAATAAAGAAGAGAAAGGGAAATCCCTCCCAGCAGCCACAGCAGCAGCAGGTTAAATGTACACAGTGAACTGGAAGTATCCTGCATCTGTGGAATACCTGAATAGACAACAAATCATCCCAAATTAAGGAGGTGGATGTTGGGAGCAACAATAGACATAATTTTTACCCTTTTTTTCTTTTTGTGAGTGTGTGTGTGTATGCTTCTGTATGTATGTTTCTCTGTATAGCTTGGCTTTTTCCATTTGTCCTAGGGTTATGTCTCTCCATTACTTTTTTATTTTATTTTTTAGTATAGTTTTCATCACTTGTTATCATTGGTGGATTTGTTTTTTGGTTTGGTTGTTCTTTCTTTCTTTTTTTTAATTAGTTAAAAAATTTGTAATAATTATTTTCTGTTTCTTATTTTAATAACTTTTTATTTAATTTATCATTTTCTTTCTTTCTTTTTTTCTCCCTTTTATTCTGAGCTGAATGGATGACAGGCTCTTGGTGCTCCAGCCAGGTGTCAGGGCTGTGCCTCTGAGGTGGGAGAGCACAGTTCAGTATATTGGTCAGAGACCTCCCAGCTCCATGTAATATCAAATGGTGTAAATCTCACAGAGATCTCCATCTAAACGCCAAGACCCAGCTCCACTAAATGACCAGCAAACTACAGTTTTGGACACCCTATGCCAAAAAACTAGCTAGACAGGAATACAACACCACCCATTAGCAGAGAGGATGCCTAAAATCATAATAAGGTCACAGACACCCCAGGACACACCACCAGAAGTGGACCTTCCCACCAGAAAGACATAATCCAGCCTCATCCAACAAAACATAGGCACTGGTCCCCTCCACAGGGAAGCCTACACAACACACTGAACCAATCTTAGCCACTGGGGACAGACACCAAAAACAATGGGAACTACGAACCTGAAGCCTGCGAAAAGGAGACCCCAAATGCAGAAACTTAAGCAAAATGAGCAAAAACACAGAAGATGAAGGTGCAAGGTAAAAACCCACCAGACCTAAAAAATGAAGAGGAAATAGGTAGTCTACCTGAAAAAGAATTCAGAATAATGATAGTAAAGATGATCCAAAATCTTTAAATAGAATGGAGAAAATACAAGAAACGTTTAACAAGGACCTAGAAGAAAAAAAGAGCAGCAAACAATCATAAAAAATACAATAAATGAAATGGAAAATTCTCTAGAAGGGATCAATAGAAGAATAACTGAGGCAAAGAACAGAAAAGTGATCTGGAAGATAAAATATTGGAAATAACTAATGTAGAGCAGAATAAAGAAAAAAGAATGAAAAGAATTGAGAAGAGTCTCAGAGATCTCTGGGGCAATATTAAACGCACCAACCTTCAAATTATAGGGGTCCCGGAAGAAGAATAGTAAGAGAAAGGAACTGAGAAAATATTTGAAGAGATTATCGTTGAAAACTTCCCTAATAAGGGTAAGGAAATAGTTAATCAAGTCCAGGAAGCACAGAGAGTCCCATACAGGATAAATCCAAGGAGAAACATGCCAAGAAATATATTAATCAAACTATCAAAAATTAAATACAAAGAAAAAATAATAAAAGCAGCAAGGGAAAATAAAAATAATACACAAGGGAATCCCCATAATGTTAACAGCTGATCTTTCAGCAGAAACTCTGCAAGCCAGAAGAGAGTGGAGGGACACATTTAAAGTGATGAAAGAGAAAACCCGACAACCACGATTACTCTATCCAGTAAGGATCTCATTCATATTTGACAAAGAAATTAAAACCTTTACAGACAAGCAAAAGCCAAGAAAATTCAGCAAAACCAAACCAGCTTTACAACAAATACTAAAGGAACTTCTCTAGACAGGAAACAGAAGAGAAGGAAAAAACCTACAATAAAAAACCCAAATCAATTCAGAAAATGGTAATAAGAATATACATATCGATAATTACCTTAATTGTAAATGGATTAAATGCTCCAACCAAAAGACATAGACTGGCTGAATGGATACAAAAATAAGACCCCTATATATGCTGTCTACAAGAGACCCACTTCAGATGTAGGGACACATACAGACTGAAAGTGATGTGATGGAAAAAGATATTCCATGCAAATGGAAATCAAAAGAAAGCTGAAGTAGCAATTCTCATATCAGACAAAATAGACTTTAAAACACAGACTACTACAAGAGACAAAGGAGGACACTACATAATGATCAAGGGATCAATCCAAGAAGAAGATGTAACAATTGTAAATATTTATGCATCCAACATAGGAGCACCTCAATACATAAGGCAAATACTAACAGCCATAAAAGGGGAAATTGATGGTTACAAAATCAGAGTAAGGGACTTTAACACCCCAATTTCAACAATGGACAGATCATTCAAAATTAAAATAAATAGGGAAACACAAGCTTTAAATGATACATTAAGAAAATGGACTTAATTGATATTATAGGACATTCCATCCAAAAACAACAGAATACACTTTCTTCTCAAGTGATCATGGAACATTCCCCAGGATAGATAATATCTTGGGTCACAAATCAAGCCTTGATATATTTAAGAAAACTGAAATCATACCAAGTATCTTTTTGGACCACAACACTATGAGACTAGATATCATGAAGAACCTAGGGGCAAGATGGGAATAAAAATGCAGACCTACTAGAGAATGGACCTGAGGACACGGAGAGGGGGAAGGGTAAGCTGTGACAAAGTGAGAGAGTGTCATGGACATATATACACTACCAAACGTAAAATAGATAGGTAGTGGGAAGCAGTTGCATAGCACAGGGAGATCAGCTCGGTGATTTGTGACCAGCCAGAAGTGTGCGATAGGGAGCGTGGGAGGTAGGGAGACACAAGAGGGAAGAGATATGGTATATATGTATATGTATAACTGATTCACTTTGTTATAAAGCAGAAACTAACACACCATTGTAAAGCAATTATCCTCCTTAAAAACGTTAAAATAAATAAATAAAAGAGAAAAAAATACATGAAACTAAAAATGAGAAGTTGACAAAGCAGAGTGATTTGGAGTTTTATCTACTATTAATTCCAGAGGAAGACAACAGAGGGAACATTGAAGAAGCAATTGGCAAAGGGATAATAATTGATAATTTTTATAATAGAAGAAACTTCATGAATCCTTAAATTTAAAGAGCACTCTTGTTACCAAGGCTGTTGCCCCAGAATCATACCCCTGCCCCTCCCCCTAATGGAAAGCAATTACTCTTATGTAAGTTTCAATAGGAAGCTAGCTGCAAAGATCAAAAATCAAGAACCAGTTAGAACCAACTAGGCCCAAGATGGCTGAAAATTTGACTTTCAGTAGACCTTGGGCCTCATTACATGCTCAATGTAATACATTAATTTGCTAAATGATATACCCACCAGTGCCATGACAGTTGACAATTACCATGACAACAACCAGAAATGCCCACACAAAGACTGAAAAGAAATGGTTCATCAGTTTGAGTTCAAACCACACCCCTATTCTTGGATAATTCATAAATATTCCGCCCACTATTTCCAATTCCCTCCCTTTTACCTGGTCCATCTTATATATTTGATGTTTCTGTCTGAAATGGATTGAGAAGTTGATTTGCAAACTATGTTCCCACTTCTTCATTCTTTGACCATTGAATAAAGCTTGCACTGTTCCAGTCTCAGCATTGGTTTCATTATTGGCTGCATGAATTCGATTGGAAAAAGAGCCTCCCTGGCTGAGACAAGGGGTCTCAGCTAGGACCCTGGTGCAGGTCTAGTTGACCAATCTGGTAACACTCTGAGTGTGGAGCAAGAAAAATAAAAATAGTAAATAAATAAATAAATAAATTTCATACCTAGAAAAGTCATCATGAAACTGCAACCTCAATGATAAAGAAAAAAATTTTTTTCACAGCTTCTGCACAGAAAGACAGCCTACCTGCAAAGGACAATTAATACCGAAAGCCGACTTTTTTTTTTTTTTGCGGTACACGGGCCTCTCACTCTTGTGGCCTCTCCCGTTGCAGAGCACAGGCTCTGACGCACAGGCTCAGTGGCCATGGCTCATGGGCCTAGCCGCTCCGCAGCATGTGGGATCTTCCCGGACCAGGGCACGAACCCGTGTCCCCTGCATCGGCAGGCAGACTCTCAACCACTGCACCACCAGGGAAGCCCCTGAAAGCAGATTTTTAATCATCCAAAATAGATCCCAGAATACAGGTGAGAAATATCTTAGAAGATCTGAAGGTAGATAATTGTCAAGTAAAAATCAATATCCAGCTAGTTTCACTTAAAAAATTAGAGCAAATTTGAAAGATTTAATAAAATACAGATTACATGTTTTGCCCGTAATACAAATTTGAATGTTCCAACATGCACAAACACACACTCACATGCATCGTAACATTGGGGGCTAAAAATACATTCTAAAATAAAGTGTGCATTAAATCAGCAATTACACATAAAATTACAAACTACCTAGAAATGGATGTCAATGAAAGAACAATATATCAAACTTGTGGGATATAGCTAAAGTGGTTCTTAGAGATAAATTTATAGCTTCAAGTGCATCTATTTTGCAATGGAATGTAAGCACCTTACTGAAAGAGTTAAAAAACCTCATTGGAATCAAAGGAAGAAAGCAGAAGGAAGTAATCAATTTAAAAAAGAAGACAGATTTTTATGACAACAAAATCAAAAGCCAGTTCTTTGAAAAGAAATATAAATAGAAAATTGTTTTGCAAAAGTGATCAAAATAGATCAGTTATTGTTCTTATTTATCTTCTCTTACTCTGCCTTAAATCCAATCTGGTCAGGCATTTGCCCTTAGCACTCCATCAAAGCTTTAGTCAAGATCAAAAATGATCTCTTCGTTGCAAATTCTAGGGGTTAACTTTTCAGTTGCTTCTGTTTCTCCAAAGAACGCTGTGATAAACTCTACATATTGAAAACAATTTCTGATCTTCCCCTAAAACCTGATCCACAGGAAGCTTTTATCAGGTCAATTGATGTCAATTCCATCCTTAAGGTTACTCAAGGGAAAAATTGAGAATCACATTTGACTCATTTTTTTCCCCTCAGACCCCACATTCAATTTGTCAGGAGATCCTTTTGACTCTACTTTTAAAATATATCCACAATCTAACCACTTATCACTACCTTGGCTCTTACCTAAATTACTGCAATAGTCTCCTAGTAGGTTCCCCTGTTTCTTCCCTTTCTCCGAAAGTACTACTCTCAACAGAGCAGCCATAGTGTACCTTCAAAAAATCAGAAGTCCAATTATGTTACTTCTCTGCACAAAGCCCTCCAACGTCCCTTAATTTTACTCAGCACAAAAAATAAATTCTTTATTAAAGCCCGTAAGACTCTATGATGATGTGCCCCATTATCTTTCTGACATTCTTTTAGATTTTTCACCTTTCGTTCTCTTTGCTCCAGCTAATGGTCTCATTATTGTTCTTTCAGCACAGCAGGCACATGCTTCCCATAAAGATATACTCTAGTTATTGCATTATGCCTAGAGTTATTTTCCCCAGTTACTCATTTGCATCACTCTCTAATCTTCAGTCTCTGCTTAAGTCTTATCTTTTCAGTGAGGCCCACCCTAATCACCCCATTTCGTACTGCAAACTGCTCCTCACCTTGGCCTTCTCAAACTCCATTCTCTTGTTCTACTTTTAATTCATAATACTTATCATACTCTAATGTGCTTTATTATTTATTTACTTACTTATGTACTGACGTATTTATAGTTATTTATCTGTCTTTCCCCAACCCCCAAGCTGCAACTAGAATGCAAACTCTAAAAGGTCTGGAAGGATCATTTCTATTTTATTCTTTGATGTATCCCCAGCACAGAGGACATTCCCTGGCAGGTAGAAGTCACTCAATAAATATTGGTTGAAATAACAAATTAGAGTGATGGGTGTGGAATACAGATTGCAAAAAGTTGGATAGAGAACAGGAGGAAGGGATATAGAGGATTATAAAAGTAGTCTATTTTTGTCTTAAAACTTGGCTATACCTACCTAAGGTAATAGAATAAATGATGGATTCACTACAAGTTCTATTTTTTCTTTTTTGTTTGTTTGATTTTTTTTCCAGATGGAAGATGCTGAATACTTCAGTAGAGAGGAAGATGTTTTAAATGTAAAACAGAAAATGGATAGTTGATAGAGCCAGGTTCATAAGAATGAGGGAGATGATAAGATTCTGAGAAAATGACAAGATTAGCCGTAGTCTGGAATACTAATATTTAATGTGCTGAAATACTATGGTAAACATAAGAATGGATTTGATAAAGACATATTTATTTATGGGAGGCTAATATTTTTAATGAATTTCTACTATTTTCCATCACATCTATGTTCTCTATGTAATGAGACATTCTTGCTGAAAAGAAGGATTTAAGTGTTGGGACACTTATAGCTTTGAAAAAAATATACAGGCTTGGAAGAGAGACTATACAGAGACAACAGAGAACCAAAGCAAAAAATTGTAATCAGGAAATATCAGCTACATACTTTGTTAGTATTACAACTGTTGAATATAAGACATAAAGAAATTAGTTCTTCTCTAAATAAGTAACTTAGGCATTCACAAGTAGGATCAAATGTATGATAATTTTTGTGCACATTAAATATTGGGACACTTAAAAAGAGGGAGACTATTCTATTCTAGCTACAAATATATGGTTGAAAATGGAAAACCTCATTGAGGAAATATGAAAAATAGAAAACTTCATTCAAACTAGTCATATTTTAATTGCCATGTAGTAACAACTGTAAATCTAAGTGGAGTTTTTGGCAGTTTCACAAGTAAAAGGACAAAACTAAATCTTGGATTGTTTGCTCTGGGAGAAACCAGCCACTGTTTCTTGAGGACACTGAAATCACATATGTGGAGAAGAACTAAGGCCTCCTGCCAACAACCAGCACCAACTTGCCAGCAATGGGAGTGAACTGCCTTGGACCTTGGAAATATCCTTTTGCTGCATTCCAGCTTTCAGATCACTGCAACCCCAGCCAACATCCTGCAACCTCATGAGACCCCAAATGAGCTAAGCTGTTCACAAATTCCTGACCGATCAAAAGTGGGAATAATGATAATAACAATAATAAAAGTCTGAATAAACTTTCTCCTATTATAAAATTAGGCAATATGTTGTAGTTTCACAGTTTCTCACTATTATACCCCTTCCTTAACAAACCATTTTTATAACCAACCAGAAAAGTAAACAGAGAAGTAAAGGTACAAGCAGCGTTACTTGTTTTTACCAGTATTGGAGAAAAAAAACCACATAATTTTTATTTTATCTTTCTTTCCCCAAGAAATGAAAGACATTCAATACCAGCTTATGAAAGAGTAAGAAAACAACACGTAATATTACACTTCATTCACTAGGGATTCATTCCATCCTCCCCCATGCTTCCTTTTAAATCACTGTTGCTTTTTTGCCTTCAAAATTTGGGTGCTTGTTTTAAGTTTATAAATTTTATGTTTAGAAATGTAAACAAAGAAATCAGAAAATAGGTGAATTATTTCCTGTTTTTTATTAATCTTCCTTTAATCACTTATTGAATAATTTCTCTGAGAATTATATAAAGTTAAGATTTGTTCAGATTATATTTGACGTTTATTTTAATTGGCTCCTCCTTTAATGCCGCATAAAGTAACTTAAACATGGAACATTTCTATAATCTGAAAATAGGTCTTAATTTGTAAAAAAAAAAATTTAAAAACCCAAAAGATCCATAAAAATAAATGTTATATATTGAAAGAACATAATAAAAATATTTATATATAAAACATAAATATCTGTTAGAAATGTACTATTAAATATTATAGTGAATATAGAGAAAAATATTTGTTTGAATCAGTATTTTAAACATGACTCACCTGAAGGACAAACGTTTGGTCTTTTGTATGTATTTTTTTAACTTTAATATCCCAAGAAGTTTTTAGTTGTTAAGTCCATTCTATCACAGTCCTTTAATCTACATTTTGTAACGGGGCACCAGTAATTGCCTAAAAATTCAGCTTCTTGTGCTCACAAGGTTATATTTGTCTATATTTATAATACAGAATGATAATTGGAGTGCAATTTAAGCCATTTTTGAGCAGAACCTGTCTCTGTTTGTTAATCTTTTTCCACAATTTACTTGTTCCAATATTTTTGCTTAGAAGAAATTATCCAGTTGATTACTGTACTCTTATTACCACATTTCTACAATCATAAAGAATATCCTAAAGTTGTGCTTTAGTATGCCTTTGAAACATTATTTCTGTGCATCTTAGTTATAGCTGTAATTAAAAAGCCATATTGAGAAGAATTGCAGACTCTTCTTCCTGAAAACAAATAATATAAATATAATTCTATGAAGCAGGTTGTGGCATTTATTTCCTTTAACTTAGTGGTTACCGTGATGTGTCAACATGGAAAAGAGCAAACTATTAGCAAAAAAGTACTATTTTTGCTTAGCTAACTTTTATTTTCAAAAAGGTGCTTTTTTGTGTGCTATATCTATGCAATGGAATACTTCTCAACAATATAAATGAATGACTACGGAAAAATGTAATGACATGGACAAATCTCAAAAGCATTATTTAAGTTTAAGGAACTAGACACAAAAGCCTACATAGTATAAAATTCCACTTGTATGAAATCCTAGAAAGAGCAGAATTATAATGATGGAAGTCACATCAGTGGATGCCAAGTGCCAGCATTAGGAGGAGGGGATTAATGACAAAAGAGCACAGGGGAACTTTTGGAAGATGATGGAAATTTCTATCATTATTGTGGTAGCGACTACAGGACTGCACATTTGTCACATTTGAATTTGAATTACACACCTAAAATAGGTTAATTTTTTATGTCAATTTTATACATCAATAAAACTATTTTTTAAAAAATATGTCTTTGTACAAATACCTCAGTCTCTATAAAAAAACTGCAAAGAGATGGACCTAATGTTTTAAAGAGAGTTAAAAGATATATAAATATACAGTCAGTATAATTTTATACTTGAATATGAAATTTCTAGTCCTATATATATCTTTATCCTGGAATATATATGTGTGTGTGTGTGTATATGTAAAGTTATATATAAAACTGGAAATTTTATATTACAGTATAAAAATATATTGACTGTATATTTAATAATATGAAGGAATTATTAATTTTATTTTTAAGGTGTGGAAATAATACTATCGGTACATTACATAAAAAGAGTCAATTTTTCAATATACATAATGAAATATTTATGATATTAGGGATTTGCTTTTTTTTTTACATCTTTATTGGAGTATAATTGCTTTACAATGGTGTGTTAGTTTCTGCTTTATAACAAAGTGAATCAGTTATACATATACATATGTTCCCATATCTCTTTCCTCTTCCATCTCCTTCCCTCCCACCCTCCCTATCCCACCCCACCAGATGGTCACAAAGCACCCAGCTGATCTCCCTGTGCTAGGCGACTGCTTCCCACTAGCTATCTACCTTACGTTTGGTAGTGTATATATGTCCATGCCTCTCTCTCACTTTGTCACAGCTTACCCTTTCCCCTCCCCATATCCTCAAATCCATTCTCTAGTAGGTCTGTGTCTTTATTCCTGTCTTACCCTTAGGTTCTTCATGACATTTTTTTTCTTAAATTCCATATATATGTGTTAGCATACAGTATTTGTCTTTCTCTTTCTGACTTACTTCACTCTGTATGACAGACTCTAGTTCTATCCACCTCATTACAAATAGCTCAATTTCGTTTCTTTTTATGGCTGAGTAATAATCCATTGTATATATGTGCCACATCTTCTTTATCCATTCATCCAATGATGGACACTTAGGTTGTTTCCATCTCTGAGCTATTGTAAATCGAGCTGCAATGAACATTTTGGTACATGACTATTTTTGAATTATGGTTTTCTCAGGGTATATGCCCAGTAGTGGGATTGCTGGGTCATATGGTAGTTCTATTTGTAGTTTTTTAAGGAACCTCCATACTGTTCTCCATAGTGGCTGTACCAATTCACATTCCCACCAGTAGTGCAAGAGTGTTCCCTTTTCTCCACACCCTCTCCAGCATTTATTGTTTCTAGATTTTTTGATGATGGCTATGCTGACTGGTGTGAGATGATATCTCATTGTAGTTTTGATTTGCATTTCTCTAATGATTAATGATATTGAGCATTCTTTCAAGTGTTTGTTGGCAGTCTGTATATCTTCTTTGGAGAAATGTCTATTTAGGTCTTCTGCCCATTTTAGGACTGGGTTGTTTGTTGTTTTGTTATTGAGCTGCATGTGCTGCTTATAAATTTTGGAGATTAATCCTTTGTCAGTTGCTTCATTTGCAAATATTTTCTCCCATTCTGAGTGTTGTCTTGTGGTCTTGTTTATTGTTTCTTTGCTGTGCAAAAGCTTCGAAGTTTCATTAGGTCTCATTTGTTTATTTTGTTTTTATTTCCATTTCTCTAGGAGGTGGGTCATAAAGGATCTTGCTGTGATTTATGTCATAGAGTGTTCTGCCTATGCTTTCTTCTAAGAGTTTGATAGTTTCTGGCCTTACATTTAGGTCTTTAATCCATTTTGAGCTTAAATTTGCATATGGTGTTCAGGAATGATCTAATCTCATACTTTTACATGTACCCGGCCAGTTTCCCAGCTCCACTTATTGAAGAGGCTGTCCTTTTCCACTGTACATTCCTGTCTCTTTTATCAAAGATAAGGTGACCATATGTGCGTGGGTTTATCTCTGGGCTTTCTATCCTGTTCCATTGATCTATCATTCTGTTTTAGTGCCAGTACCATATTGTCTTGATTACTGTAGCTTTGTAGTATAGTCTGAAGTCAGAGAGCCTGATTCCTCCAGCTCCTATTATCGTTCTCAAGATGGCTTTGGCTATTCAGGATCTTTTGTGTTTCCATACAAACTGTGAAAGTTTTTGTTCTATTTCTGTGAAAAATGCCAGTGGTAGTTTGATAGGGATTGCACTGAATCTCTAGATTGATTTGGGTAGTAGAGTCATTTTCACAACGTTGATTCTTCCAATCCAAGAGCATGGTATATCTCTCCATCTATTTGTATCATCTTTAGTTTCATTCTTCAGTGTCATTATTTTCTTTATACAGGTCTTTTGTCTCCTTAGGTAGGTTTATTCCTAGATATTTTATTCTTTTTGTTGCAATGGTAAATGTGAGTGTTTTCTTGATTTCACTTTCATATTTTTCATCATTAGTGTGTAGGAATGCCAGAGATTTCTGTGCATTAATTTTGTATCCTGCTACTTTACCAAATTCATTGATTAGCTCTAGTAGTTTTCTGGTAGCATCTTTAGGATTCTGTACGTATAGTATCATGTCATCTGCAAACAGTGACAGCTTTACTTCTTCTTTTCCAATTTGGATTCCTTTTATTTCCTTTTCTTCTCTGATTGCTGTGGCTAAAACTTCCAAAACTATGTTTAATAAGAGTAGTGAGAGTGGGCAACCTTATCTTGTTCATGAACTTAGTGGAAATGCTTTCAGTTTTTCACCATTGTGGATGATGTTGGCTGTGGGTTTGTCATATATGGACTTTATTATGTTGAGGAAAGTTCCCTCTATGCCTACTTTCTGCAGGGTTTTTATCATAAATGGGTGTTGAATTTTGTCAAAAGCTTTCTCTGCATCTATTGAGATGACCATATGGTTTTTCTCCTTCAATTTGTTAATATGGTGTATCACACTGATTGACTTGCGTATATTGAAGAATCCTTGCATTCCTGGAATAAACATCACTTGATCATGGTGTATGATCATTTAAATGTGCTGTTGGATTCTGTTTGCTAGTATTTTGTTGAGGATTTTTGCATCTATGTTCATCAGTGATATAGGCCTGTAGTTTTCCTTCTTTGTGACATCCTTGTCTGGTTTTGGTATCAGGGTGATTGTGGCCTCATAGAATGAGTTTGGGAGTGTTCCTCCCTCTGCTATATTTTGGAAGAATTTGAGAAGGATAGGTGTTACCTCTTCTCTAAATGTTTGATAGAATTCACCTGCGAAGCCATCTGGTCCTGGGCTTTTGCTTGTTGGAAGATTTTTAATCACAGTTTCAATTTCAGTGCTTGTGATTGGTCTGTTCATATATTCTATTTCTTCCTGATTCAGTCTTTGCAGGTTGTGCATTTCTAAGAATTTGTGCATTTCTTCCAGGTTGTGCATTTTATTGGCATAGAGTTGCTTGTAGTAATCTCTCATGATATTTTGTATTCTGCAGTGTCAGTACTTACTTCTCCTTTTCCATTTCTAATTCTATTGATTTGAGTCTTCTCCCTTTTTTCTTGATGAGTCTGCTTAACGGTTTATCAATTTTGTTCATCTTCTCAAAGAACCAGCTTTTAGTTTTATTGATCTTTGCTATTGTTTCCTTCATTTCATTTTCATTTATTTCTGATCTGATTTTTGTGTTTTCTTTCCTTCTGCTAAATTTGGGGTTTTGTTCTTCTTTCTCAAATTGCTTACAAAATTATGTGAGAAGGAGTGAAATGGGTAGTGTATGAATAAAGAAGATTAGCCATCAGTAGAAAATTTTTGAAGCTGGGTGCTTGATTTATAGGGTTCCATTAGACTATTCTATTTATTTAGGTATATGTTAAAATTTTTCTATAACAGATATTTAAAACTGACTGCAAGGAGAGCATTTCCTTCCCTTTCCCACATTCCCCCAATCCCAACAAATTTCTAGTTTTGAAATAAGACATAATTATTGTATTAATATTGTACTTTGCTAACGTGTTTGGAGTCAGAACACTTCTTTAGATGAGTTACTGTTAGTATGATCTTGTTAATTTAAGAATTATGAAGCACAGAACTCACACAGAAAATTTTATTAATTTTTATTAAATAATTTATGTGTAGTTTTATGATTAATTTCAAATGGACACCTAGATGAAGAAATAGAATAAATCCAGCACCTCACTAGCCCACCTTGTGCCTCTCACCACTCACAATTCCATCTTTCCATCACTGTTACCCTAGTTTTAGGGATTATATTTTTGCTCTTCTTTATAATTTTACCACCTACCTATATATTCCTAAAGAATATGTTTTTAATTTTCCAGTTAGAAATTAAAAGATTGTGCCTTTCTTTTTTCATAAGTATAAACAGTTATATTTTAGTGTTTCTTTTGTCATTTTGATTGAGCCAACATACTGAGGTGTCTAGAATTCATTTTCAGGTTTAGAAAATAGGATGTAAAGCTAGCCTATGTAATTGTTAATAAATATAAACCAGGATTATCAATTTCATCTTCAAAACAATAGACCAAGTCTCATCAAAGAAGCCATGAAGATTAAATACTAATTTAATTAAAAATACTAATTTAATTAATGTTAAAAATCACATTTCCAATTTAGAAAATATGAACAAGAGTAGTGACCTGTGTCAAACTTCATGTTCCCCATCCACAGGAGGGCAATTTTATAAAGCATCTTAATGACATCATAGAAGAAGAAAAGTAGAAAATAATAAAAACCAGAGACTCACAAAAATAAAAATTTCTTAAAATATTAGGTAAGTATTATCAATTATTTTTAATAGTCTTTACAGCTATTTATCATTGTATTAAAACTGACAAAGGTCATATATATATACGTGTGTGTGTGAGAGAGTGTATACACATATATATTTATTTAATCATTTGTTCTTCCCACAACCAGATTTCCTCAGTTGTAAATATAAAATACTTTCTATCTAGAGGAGAATCTAACCATTTTTCTTCATATCCCTATTGTCAGTGTTTTGTTTTTCCTTAAAGAAGCCATATCACACTGCCTCATACGGTATTCTTTCTCCAGAAGCTGAGTATTTATGAGTAAGAATACAGCAAATAGAAGCAATCTATTTTTGAATATATATTTGCATTTGATTTGAAATGCAGTTTGATTTTGAAAACATTAAAACTGCCTGAATTTTAGTTTCAAATGTAAATGTTTGTTCTTTTTTAAAGTAGTTGTAGCAGTCAGTAAACTACAAGGATCACAGAAAAGATAATTACTTTTAAACACCTGTGACTAATTCTTTGTATTCTTGTATTGTGACTAATTCTTTGTATTCTTGTATGTTTTGATTTGTCTTAGATGAGTTTTTAAAAAGTTTGAGAGCAAAAAAAAAAAAAACCTTGAGAGCTTCTCACAGAATTTTTAAATTTTACTTTCCACTTTTTTAAGAATTTTCACAGGTCTTTGGAGCTATCTGCTGGCAAGTGGCATCCTCAAACAACTGGGTTTCATTATTTCATTCACTCACTCGTTATTCAGGTTTATTATCTGAAACACTATGCCTTGCACTATGTTTTTAAATTCAGAAGTAAACTAGATACGGTGCTTGACTATATGGAGTATAGGTAAGTTAGATCATATGGAGTATATGCAGTCTCATTCAATCATCAGTTATTATAATAGGTCAATTTCAAAACTAAAACGTTTTAAAGGTCTATTTGGCTATGCAGTAAAGATAAGATTCCAAGTACAGAAAGGCATTGAATACCTACTAATAACATTAGTCACTAAAGTTATTGAACTGTAATTAAATTGCAAGCAGTACCGTAAACAGTTTGTATATATCTTATTTAAGTCTAAAAATTATATGAGGTAGATATGTTAATTATCTACATTTTACTGATGGGAAAATAGAGGATCAAAAGTAGTAAGTAACTATTCCAAAATTATACAAGTGGTAGTAGTGAACCAAGATTCTAATCCAATTTGTTTGAATACAGAATCTGTCATAATTCACTTTAATATATTGCCTCAAAAATCTCATTTGGCAAGTTTAATTAGAAAATCATGGAGTGGCAGTTGAAATAGTAAGCTGAATGTTAAAAACTTGTACTATTTTGAAAGCCAAAACTTTATTTAAGGACTAATACAACTCACATTGATTCAAATCCTGGCTTAAACATTTACTGGCCGGGTGACAAACTATGTTTCTGAATTTTAGTTTTTCTTTATATAATATTCTTATAATAGCAACCAACTATGTTTTTTGTGAGGATTAAATGATGTAGTACATTTAGGGCTAATATTCATTTGGCTTACACTTGAAAAAAAAGAAGGAAAGAAAGAAAGAGAAAGAAAAACTTAACAGTTTGTGAATAACTGCTTTTAAACCCCCTCATCTTTACACAAATGTCCCCTTGCCCCTCTACCCTCTACTTCCCTACAATTTAATATCAAATGGATCAATGTCTGCTAGGGCAGAGAGCCCACAGGACCCTGAAATAGCACTGTAGTCGGACCCAACCTTGATTAATTTTTGCCCACCTCCTCTGATAAATATTTTGAATGTCAAGCTGGATATATATGTAAAGAATCCAATGAAGAACCAGGAACGTAATGAATACTTAATAAATCTTAGTTACTATGGCATTATTATGATGTATTAATCTCTAAATTTTACAGATGAGGAAACAAAATCTCAGAAATATTAATCAGTTTTCCCAAAGTGACATAGCTTATGAATGGCAGAGCTAATTAAGATTTGAACACAGGATTGTCTGATACCAAAGGCTCTTCTTTTCTACCACATCACAAAGGCTCTTGACTTTTTATTTTTTTAATAAGAAATTCACTTAGAGAATAAAAGAAAACAAACCGTGCTATCTAAATCCTCCCAAAGATCTCACATTTTAACTATTCCTGTGGGTTTGTCAACTAAAACAATCAAATTATATATATATATATATATATATATATATATATATATATATATATATATATATATACAGCATATTGAAAGATAGCCATAGAGAGCAATTAGCACACGTTGTCATATATTTATAAGTATTTGTTTTTCTGTATCGGTTGTTTTCATAGTTGGAATAGGCAATAAAATTGAAGTAGGTGTGAAAATTGTTCAGAAATAAACAAATATCATTTGGTGACTCTAGTATATCCCTGAAAAGATTTTATAAGTCCCTTCATTCTCTTGTTCCTTTATAATGAAAAATAAACTTTTGAAATCTATAAAAATTGTTAAATATTTGAATAATATGTTTCATTCTAAAGACCTGACATTATAAGATTATTTGTGCCCTGCTTACAGAATGTCTATGAAAAAATTAGTACATTTTGTAAGGCTTACATGCATTAAAATGTGAAATAACTTTAAAATTCCTCCCTAATTACTTGCCAAAATTTATGTTGTCACTCACTTGGCTTTTTTCCCCACCAACTGTTTTCAACAATTCTTCCCTTTGTCATTTCGCTCACACTCAACCACACAAATGGCACTAGATTTTACAAGTAAAGTAGATCCAGAAATAGATGAAACCATCAAGTTTAAGTTACCATTGAAGATTTCTAAAACAAATCATATTATTATTATTATTAACAGTTTTTTGAAATATAATTTGCTTATCATAAAAATCACCATTTTAATGTATACAAGTCACTTTTAGATTTTAGTATATTCACAAAGGTGAGCAGCTGTCACCACTAATTTCCCAATATTTTCATCACTGCAAAAGATGATTCACTTTGTTATACAGCAGAAACTAACACACCATTGTAAAGCAATTATACTCCAATAAAGATGTTAAAAATAAATAAATAAATAAATAAGAAAGCTTATACTTATTAGCAGTCACTCTGCATTCCCTCCTTCCCCAATCCCCTGGAAAATACTAATCAACTTTCTGTCTCTATGTATTTACCTATTCTGAACATTTAATATAAACAGAAACATACATTATATGGCAGTTTGTAATTGACTTATTTTACTTA
Source organism: Orcinus orca (assembly GCF_937001465.1). NCBI lineage: Eukaryota > Metazoa > Chordata > Mammalia > Artiodactyla > Delphinidae > Orcinus > Orcinus orca. The sequence goes on from NC_064580.1 coordinate 78,579,398, forward strand.
GCATAATGTCTTCAATGTTCATTCATCTTGCCTCATGCATTATTATTTCATTCTTTTTCGTGGTTGAATAATATTCCACTGTATGGATGTACCATTTTTGCTTATCCAATTTATCAGTTGATGAACATTTAGGTTGTTTCTATTTTTTGGCTATTAGAAATAATGCTGCTCTGAACATTCATGTACAACTTTCTTTTTTTTTTAAACATCTTTATTGGGGTATAATTGCTTTACAATGGTGTGTTACTTTCTGCTTCATAACAAAGTGAATCAGTTATACATATACATATGTTCACATACCTCTTCCCTCTTGCATCTCCCTCCCTCCCACCCTCCCTATCCCACCCCTCCAGGCTGTCACAAAGCACCGAGCCGATATCCCTGCGCCATGCGGCTGCTTCCCACTAGCTATCTACCTTACGTTTGTTAGTGTGTATATGTCCATGACTCTCTCTCGCCCTGTCACAGCTCACCCTTCCCCCTCCCCATATCCTCAAGTCCGTTCTCCAGTAGGTCTGGGTCTTTATTCCTGTCTTACCCCTAGGTTCTTCATGACACTTTTTTTTTTCTTAAATTCCATATATATGTGTTAGCATACGGTATTTGTCTTTTTCTTTCTGACTTACTTCACTCTGTATGACAGACTCTAGGTCTATCCACCTCATTATAAATAGCTCAAATTCGTTTCCTTTTATGGCTGAGTAATATTCCATTGTATATATGTGCCACATCTTCTTTATCCATTCATCTGATGATGGACACTTAGGTTGTTTCCATCTCCAGGCTATTGTAAACAGAGCTGCAATGAACATTTTGGTACATGACTCTTTTTGAATTTTGGTTTTCTCGGGGTATATGCCCAGTAGTGGGATTGCTGGGTCATATGGTAGTTCTATTTGTAGTTTTTTAAGGAACCTCCATGCTGTTCTCCATAGTGGCTGTACCAATTCACATTCCCACCAGAAGTGCAAGAATGTTCCTTTTTCTCCACACCCTCTCCAGCATTTATTGTTTCTAGGTTTTTTTCATGATGGCCATTCTGACTGGTGTGAGATGATATCTCACTATAATTTTGATTTGCATTTCTCTGATGATTAATGATGTTGAGTATTCTTTCATGTGTTTGTTGGCAGTCTGTATATCTTCTTTGGAGAAATGTCTATTTAGATCTTCTGCCCATTTTAGGACTGGGTTGTTTGTTTTTTTGCTATTGAGCTGCATGAGCTGCTTGTAAATTTTGGAGATTAATCCTTTGTCAGTTGCTTCATTTGCAAATATTTTCTCCCATTCTGAGTGTTGTCTTGTGGTCTTGTTTATTGTTTCCTTTGCTGTGCAAAAGCTTTGAAGTTTCATTAGGTCCCATTTGTTTATTTTTGTTTTTATTTCCATTACTCTAGGAGGTGGGTCAGAAAGGATCTTGCTGTGGTTTATGTCATAGAGTGTTCTGCCTATGTTTTCCTGTAAGACTTTTATAGTTTCTGGCTTTACATTTAGGTCTTTAATCCATTTTGAGCTTATTTTTGTGTATGGTGTTAGGGAGTGATCTAATCTCATACTTTTACATGTAACTGTCCTGTTTTCTCAGCACCACTTATTGAAGAGGCTGTCTTTTCTCCGCTGTACATTCCTGCCACCTTTATCAAAGATAAGGTGTCCGTATGTGCGTGGGTTTATCTCTGGGCTTTCTATCCTGTTCCATTGATCTATCTTTCTGTTTTTGTGCCAGTACCATACTGTCTTGAGTGCTGTAGCTTTGTAGTATATTCTGAAGTCAGGGAGCCAGATTCCTCCATCTCCTATTATCGTTCTCAAGATGGCTTTGGCTATTCGGGGTCTTTTGTGTTTCCATACAAATTGTGAAATTTTTTGTTCTAGTTCTGTGAAAAATGCCAGTGGTAGTTTGATAGGGATTGCATTGAATCTATAGATTGCTTTGGGTGGTAGAGTCATTTTCACAATGTTGATGCTTCCAATCCAAGAACATGGTATATGTCTCCATCTATTTGTATCATCTTTAATTTCTTTCATCAGTGTCTTATAATTTTCTGCATACAGGTCTTTTGTCTCCTTAGGTAGGTTTATTCCTAGATATTTTATTCTTTTTGTTGCAATGGTAAATGGGAGTGTTTTCTTGATTTCACTTTCAGATTTTTCATCATTAGTATATAGGAATACCAGAGATTTCTGTTCATTAATTTTGCATCTTGCTACTTTACCAGATTCATTGATTAGTTCTAGTAGTTTTCTGGTAGCATCTTTAGGATTCTCTATGTATAGTATCATGTCATCTGCAGACAGTGACAGCTTTACTTCTTCTTTTCCGATTTGGATTCATTTTATTTCCTTTTCTTCTCTGATTGTTGGGGCTAAAACTTCCAAAACTATGTTGAATTGGAGTGGTGAGAGTGGGCAACCTTGTCTTGTTCCTGATCTTAGTGGAAATGTTTTCAGTTTTTGACCATTGAGGATGATGTTGGCTGTGGGCTTGTCATATATGGCCTTTATTATGTTGAGGAAAGTTCCCTCTATGCCTACTTTCTGAAGTCTTTTTATCATACATCGGTGTTGAATTTCGTCAAAAGCTTTCTTTGCATCTATTGAGATGATCATATCGTTTTTCTGCTTCAATTTGTTAATATGCTGTATCACATTGATTGATTTGAATATATTGAAGAATCCTTGCATTCCTGGAATAAACCCCACTTGATCATGGTGTATGATCCTTTTAATGGATTCTGTTTGCTAGTATTTTGTTCAGGATTTCTGCATCTATGTTCATCAGTGATATAGGCCTGTAGTTTTCTTTCTTTGTGACATCCTTGTCTGGTTTTGGTATCAAGGTGATGGTGGCCTCGTAGAAGCAATTTGGAGTATTCCTCCCTCTGTTATATTTTGGAAGAGTTTGAGAAGGGTAGGTGTCAGCTCTTCTCTAAATGTTTGATAGAATTCGCCTGTGAAGCCATCTGGTCCTGGGCTTTTGTTTGTTGGAAGATTTTTAATCACACTTTCAATTGCAGTGCTTGTGATTGGTCTGTTCATATTTTCTATTTCTTCCTGATTCAGTCTTGGCAGGTTGTGCATTTCTAAGAATTTGTCCATTTCTTCCAGATTGTCCAATTTATTGGCATAGAGTTGCTTGTAGTAATCTCTCATGATCTTTTTTATTTCTGCAGTGTCAGTTGTTACTTCTCCTTTTTAATTTCTAATTCTACTGATTTGAGTCTTCTCCCGTTTTTTCTTGATGAGTCTGGCTAGTGGTTTATCTATTTTGTTTATCTTCTCAAAGAACCAGCTTTTAGTTTTATTGATCTTTGTGATTGTTTCCTTCATTTCTTTTTCATTTATTTCTGATCTGATTTTTATGATTTATTTCCTTCTGCTAGCTTTGGATTTTTTTGTTCTTCTTTCTCTAATTGCTTGAGGTGCAAGGTTAGGTTGTTTATTCGAGATGTTTCCTGCTTCTTAAGGTGGGCTTGTATTGCTATAAACTTCCCCCATAGAACTGCTTTTCCTGCATCCCATAGGTTTTGGGTCGTTTTGTCTCCATTGTCATTTGTTTCTAGGTATTTTTTTTTATTTCCTCTTTGATTTCTTCAGTGATCACTTCAATATTATGTAGTGTATTGTTTAGCCACCATGTGTTTGTATTTTTTACAGATTTTTTCCTGTAATTGATATCTAATCTCATAGCATTGTGGTTGGAAAATATACTTGATACAATTTCAATTTTCTTAAATTTACCAAAGCTTGATTTGTGACCCAAGATATGATCTATCCTGGAGAATGTTCCATGAGCACTTGAGAAAAATGTGTATTCTGTTGTTTTGGATGGAGTGTCCTATAAATATCAATTAAGTCCATCTTGTTTAATGTATCATTTAAAGCTTGTGTTTCCTTATTTATTTTCATTTTGGATGATCTGTCCATGGGTGAAAGTGGGGTGTTAAAGTCCCCTACTATGAATGTGTTACTGTCGATTTCCCCTTTTATGGCTGTTAGTATTTGCCTTATGTACTGAGGTGCTCCTATGTTGGGTGCATAAATATTTACAATTGTTATATCTTCTTCTTGGATCGATCCCTTGATCATTATGTAGTGTCCTTCTTTGTCTCTTCTAATAGTCCTTATTTTAAAGTCTATTTTGTCTGATATGAGAATTGCTACTCCAGCTTTCTTTTGGTTTCCATTTGCATGGAATATCTTTTTCCATCCCCTTACTTTTGGTCTGTATGTGTCTCTAGGTCTGAAGTGGGTCTCTTGTAGACAGCATATATAAAGGTCTTGTTCCTTTAGCATTTGTTTTAAAGCTGGTTTGGTGGTGCTGAACTCTCTCAGCTTTTGCTTGTCTGTAAAGTTTTTAATTTCTCCATCAAATCTGAATGAGATCCTTGCTGGGTAGAGTAGTCTTGGCTGCAGGTTTTTCTCCTTCATCACTTTCAGTATGTCCTGCCACTCCCTTCTGGTTTGTAGGGTTTCTGCTGAGAGATCAGCTGTTAACCTTATGGGGATTCCTTGTGTGTTATTTGTTGTTTTTCCCTTGCTGCTTTTTATATGCTTTCTTTGTATTTAATTTTTGACAGTTTGATTGATATGTATCTTGGAGTATTTCTCCTTGCATTTATCCTGTATGGGACTGTCTGTGCTTCCTGGACTTGATTAACTATTTCCTTTCCCATATTAGGGAAGTTTTCAACTATAATCTCTTCAAGTATTTTCTCAGTCCCTTTCTTTATCTCTTCTTCTTCTGGAACCCCTATAATTCGAATGTTGGTGCATTTAATATTGTCCCAGAGGTCTCTGAGAGTGTCCTCAGTTCTTTGCATTCTTTTTTCTTTATTCTGCTCTGCAGTAGTTATTTCCACTATTTTATCTTCCAGGTCACTTATCCGTTCTTCTGCCTCAGTTATTCTGCTATTGATCCCATCTAGAGTACTTTTAATTCATTTATTGTGTTGTTCATCATTGCTTGTTTCAACTTTATTTCTTCTTGGTCTTTGTTAACTGTTTCTTGCATTTTGTCCATTCTATTTCCAAGATTTTGGATCATCCTTACTATCATTATTCTGAATTCTTTTTCAGGAAGACTGCCTATTCCCTCTTCATTTGTTAGGTCTGGTGCATTTTTATCTTGCTCCTTTATCTGCTGTGTGTTTTTCTGTCTTCTCATTTTGCTTATCTTACTGTGTTTGGGGTCTCCTTTTTGCAGGCTGCAGTTTCGTAGTTTCCACTGTTTTTCATGTCTGTCTCCAGTGGCTAAGGTTGGTTCAGTGGGTTGTGTAGTCTTCCTGGTGGAGGGGACTAGTGCCTGTGTTCTGGTGGATGAGGCTGGGTCTTGTCTTTCTAGTGGGCAGGTACTCGTCTGGCGGTGTATTTTGGGGTGTCTGTGGCCTTATTATGATTTTAGACAGCCTCTCTGCTGATGGGTGGGGTTGTGTTCCTGTTTTTCTAGTTATTTGGCATAGGTTGTCCAGCACTGTAGCTTGCTGGTCGTTGAGTGAAGCTGGGTGCTGGTGTTAAGATGGAGGTCTCTGGGAGATTTTCACCATTTGATATTATGTGGAGCTGGGAGGTCTCTTGTTGACCAGTGTTCTGAAGTTGGCTCTCCCACCTCAGAGGCAGAGCCCTGACTCCTGGCTGGAGCACCAAAAGCCTTTCATCCACATGGCTCAGAATAAAAGGGAGAAAAAGTAGAGAGAATTAGTAGAGGTATGAAGAAAGAAAGAAGGAAATGAGGGAAGGAGGGAAGGAAGGAAGAAAGAAAGTAAGAAAGAAAGAAAGAAAGAAAGAAATTAAGAAAGAAAGAAAGAAAGAAAGAAAGAAAGAAAGAAAGAAAGAAAGAAAGAAGCAAAGAAGGAAAGAAGGCAAGAAGGAAATAAAGGAGGGAGGGACGGAGGGAGGAAGGAAGGAAGGAGGAAAGGAAGGAAAAAAGAAAGAAAGAAGATACAGTAAAATAAAATAAAGTATAATAAAGTTATTGAATTAAAAAATAATTATTTAGAAAAAAAAGGGGGGGCAGATAGAACCTTAGGAGAAATGTTGGAAGCAAAGCTATGCAGACAAAATCTTACACAGAAGCATACACATACACCCTCACAAAAAGAGGTAAAGGGGAAAAAATCATAAATCTTGCTCTCAGAGACCACCTCCTCAATTTGGGATGATTCGTTGTCTAAAGGAGGGAAGGAAGGAAGGAAGGAAGGAAAGAAAGAAAGAAAGAAAGAAAGAAAGAAAGAAAGAAAGAAAGAAAGAAAGAAAGAAAGAAAGAAAGAAAGAAAGAAGGTAAAGTATAATAAAGTTATTAAAATTAATTATTAAGAAAAAAAAATTTTTAAAAAACCATGGACGGATAGATCCCTAGGACAATTGGTGGAAGCAAAAGTATACAGACAAGATCTCACACAGAAGCATACACATACACATTCACAAAAAGAGGAAAAGGGGAAAAAATCATAGATCTTGCTCTCGAAGCCCACCTCCTCAATTTAGGATGACTCGTTGTCTATTCATGTATTCCACGGATGCAGGGTACATCAGGTTGACTGTGGAGCTTTAATCCGCTGTTTCTGAGGCTGCTGGGAGAGATTTCCCTTTCTCTTTTTTGTTCTCACAGCTCACATGGGCTCAGCTTTGGATTTGGCCCTGCCTCTGCGTGTAGGTCGCTGGAGGGCGTCTGTTTTTTGCTCAGACAGGACAGGGTTAAAACAGCCGCTGATTCGGGGGTTCTGGCGCACTCAGGCCGGGGGCAGGGAGGTGCACTGCATGCGGGGCGGGCCTGCGGCAGCAGCAGCCGACATCACATTGCACCAGCCTGAGGCCCGCCATGCGTTCTCCCAGGGAAGTTGTCCCTGGATCCCGGGAACCTGGCAGTGGCAGGCTGCACAGGATCCGCGGAAGAGGGGTGTGGATAGTGACCTGTGCTTGCACACAGGCCCCTTGGTGGCGGCAGCAGCAGCCTTAGTGTCTCCCGCCCGTCCCTGGGGTCCGTGCTTTTAGCCACGGCTCGCGCCCATCTCTGGGGTTCACTCTTTTAGCCGCGGCTCATGCCTGTCTCTGGAGTTCCTTTAAGCAACCCTCTTAAACCCCTCTCATCGCGCACCAGGAAACAAAGAATGAAGAAAAAGTCTCTTGCCTCTTCGGCAGGTGCAGACTTTTCTCTGGACTCCCTCCCGGCTAGCCGTGGTGCACTAACCCCTTCAGGCTATGTTCAAGCCACCAACCCCAGTCCTCTCCCTGCTCTCCGACCGAAACCCGAGCCTCAGCTCGCAGCCCCGCCCGCTCCGGCGGGTGAGCAGACAAGTCTCTCGGGCTGGTGAGTGCCAGTCAGCACTGATCCTCTGTGCGGGAATCTCCCCACTTTGCCCTCCGCACCCCTGTTGCTGTGCACTCCTCCGTGGCTCCAAAGCTCCCCACTCTGCCTCCCGCAGTCTCCACCCGCGAAGGGGCCTCCTAGTGTGTGGAAACTTTTCCTCCTTCACAGCTCCCTCCCACTGGTGCAGGTGCTGTCCCTATTCTTTTGTCTCTGTTTTCTTCTTTTGCCCTACCCCGGTACGTGGGGAGTTTCTTGCCTTTTGGGAGGTCTGAGGTCTTCTGCCAGCCTTCAGTAGGTTTTCTGTAGGAGTTGTTCCACGTGTAGATGTATTTCTGGTGTATCTGTGGGGAGGAAGGTGATCTCCGCGTCTTACTCTTCCGCCATCTTCAAGGTCCCCCTCATGTACAAGTTTTTGTGTGGACTAAGTTTTTATTTCTTTTTAGTACATGACTAGAAGTATAATTATCTGGTCACATGAGAATTCCATGTTTAACATTTTTAGAAACCGCCAAACTGTTTTCTAAAATAGCTGCAACATCTTATATTTCCACCAGCAATGTATGAAAGTTCCAATTCTTCCACATCCTCACTAACACTTCTTATTTTCTGTCTTTTTATTATAGAGTCCCTACTGGTTGTGAAGTGATATCTCATTGTTGTTTTGTTTTATATTTCTCTAATGATTAATAACCTTGAGCATCTTTTAATTCTTTAGACATGGTTTCCCTTAGCATTTCCAACATATTTATAATGGAAGATTTAAAGTCTTTGTCTAGTAAGTCCAGCATATAGATTTCCTAAAAGACAGTTCCTATTGACTTTTTTTTTTTTTTTTTTTGCTTCTTGGTCTTGTGTAGAGCCATACTTCCCTGTTTCCCTGTGTCTCTTGTAATTTTTGTTTTTGAAAACTCAGCATTTTATATAATAAAATGTGACAAATCTGGAAATCAGATTCTCCTCATCTCTAGGGTTTGTTGTTGCCTCTGTTTGTACTGTTGACTCTTGAACAACATGGGTTTGAACTGCATAGTTTCACTTATACACAATTTTTTTTCAGTAGTAAATACTACAGTACTACATGATCCACAGATGCAGAACCACAGAAACAGAGGGACTGCACATGTGGAAGAACCACACATATGGAGGGTCAACCATAAGTTATATGTAGATTTCTAGCTACATGGATGGTCAGTGCCCCTGACACTTTCAAGAGTCTGTTGTATAGTCACTTTCCTGGACTATTTCTGTAAAGTCTGTATTATGTGTTAGGTATGGCCACTGAAACCTTTGTTCAGTTAGCTTAGTGGTCAGCTAATTATTGGGCAGATATTTGTTTAAATGGCATGAACTAATACATCTCCCACCTTTTGCCAAGGGACTCTGTATATGTGTTGGAGCACACCTTTAATGCTCAAGTTAGTTTACAGCTCTACCTTAACAGTTACTTCCTGGTTGCATGAGAGATATTTAAAGCCCCCTATGGACATATCATTCTTTAGATATTTTTAAAATTTTTGGCCAGACTCTTCAAATGGCATCACCACCTTAGGCAGCTGAAAAATTAAAGTGCCACTGATTATTTTCTGATGAAAATAATCAGAGTGAGCTTGGGATTAGGTTAAATACAATGATATCTGTGAATGGGACTTCTTCAGGAAGCTTGCAAACAATTTAAATAGTGACAATTCTTTGAGGATGAAGCTTTCTGATGAGCTCCAAACCTGTTCTGCTGCCTCAACTGGCTGTTAGTCTGCTGTTTCCCCAGCTACTGAAGTAACAAGGCTGTTGGTGTTCCAGGCTGCTGTAGAACTGGGGAAAAGGACAGGAGAATAGGAAAAGCTACATTGCAAGAAAGCTTGTTGTTTATTACAAGATTCATTCATTTTCTTGAATAAATGATTCTCGATAGTTGCAAACTTTTGGCTAATTTACAGAGTTCAATACAATTTGATTTTGACAATTTTAGCCTGTGTTTTCACTGCTTTATGGAGGAGTGGATTTTCACAGCTCCCTAATCCACCATTCTGGAAATCCCAACCACACAGCATATTATTTTGTGACAGTGAGCAATAGATAATTAACCTTAAATATTCAAGCATTTGAATGTTACTTTTATTTCTAAACTAAATACATTCTAATATTTATTTTCAATTGTCATTTTTTGAGTTTTAACATAATTTTGAAAATAATGATTCTTTCCTGACAAGACTTTGGCTTATAATTTAATAGCACTATATTAAATATAATTCATCAAGCTTTCTGATTTCACATTTGTTCCCATTTTAAAAATTATCCTTTCAGAGGACATTTAGCTTCTTAGAAATTAGTGTATGTCAAAATCATTAAGAACATGTTTTGATTTCCACAATAAACATTAAAACTTATGTCTACAATATTAGCATGTATGTAAATTAATTTTAACATACTTTAATGTTTGTTTAGACTCATTATTTTACAGTGTTATTTACAAGTGAATCTCACTTTACTATTATATGTCTAATTATATTCAAAATAGCTTACAGCTTTCATATCATTTGTCTCAAATAACTGTTGCCAAATGCTGAAAAAATCTTTTAGGGAAAAGTTATATGTGTGTGTTTGATGTTATATGTGCTCACTTTATTCATATAAGAAAATATTTTGTATTGAAAAGAGCAAGATGAATCAATGATGGAGAGAAAGCAATATCTCTTTTATTTTTTCCTTTTGTGATGTACCTAAATCTTATGTTTGACCAATTTTCTTCAGTGTCCATTGTATTGAGCATTCTTTGTGGTGTTTCTCCATGTTATCCTCCTGTAAGTATAAAAAAATTCTTTAAGGCTAAAAAGATAGTCTGTTATAATATAATTTATATTTAGATAATTTATAGAAACACTTAGAAGAGTCTTCAATATTTGGACAGTAGAGAGGAAAGCTGAAAAATGGAAACTAATTGAACTAGAAAATGAGAAAGTATACATTTTGGCTTTCTGTGAAGTTAGTTATCTAATTATAACTGTTTTAGCTATAAATTATCAGAAAAGAAAGACAATCAGAAACTTTGAAAAGTTTTTCTGATATAGCCATATAAATTTTAAATAAATCGCTGTTAGCCTATATTTTTTCTAGGCATCACATCTCTGCCTATCTTCATGCTTATCAGAGATCACACAGTCCTTTATCTGCTGTGAAACCGGTGCCCTCGAGAGTGCAATATTTATAGCATGCTTTACATTTTTATCTTTTTCTTACAATTGTTATGAATTACTTTGTTTTATCGTGGCATATTAATTTTCACATTCTAGGCTCATTCGGTTCACACTGTTTTACACATCTATTTGGGCTATTCTAAGACATCAATTATTCTACCTTTTCAATAATCACTTGTTATAGAGGGCTGTAGCCATGATTAAATAAGTTCATGTGTGTATAATATTGGGAGAGTACCTTTTGCATAGCAAAGAAAACCATTGACAAAATGAAAAGACAACCTATGGAATGGGAGAAAATATTTGCAAATTATGTGACCAACAAGGGGTTAATATCAAAAATGTATAAACAACTAATACACCTTAATATAAAAACAACAAAAACAACCAAATCAAAAAAAAAATGGGAAGAAGACCTGTTTAGACATTTTTCTATAGAAGACATACAAATGGTTAACAGACACATGAAAAAGTGTTCAACATCACTAATTATTAGGAAAATGCAAATCAAAACAACAATGAGATATCACCTCAAACATGTCAGGATGGCTATCACCAAAAAGTCTACAAATAATAAATGTTGGAGAGAAGATGGAGAAAAGAAAACCCTTGTACACTGTTGGTGGGAATATAAATTGGTGCAGCCACTGTGGAAAACAGTATGTAGATTCCTCAAAAAACAAAAAAATAGAACTATCATATGATCCAGCAATTCCACTTCTGGGAATATATCAAGAAAAAATGAAAACACTAATTCAAAAAGATATATGCACTTCAGTGTTCATAGTAGCACTATTTACAATAGCCAAGACATGGAAGCAAACCAAGTGCCCATCGACAAATGAATGGATAAAGAAGATGTGGTATATATATATATATATACACACACACAACGGGATATTACTCAGCCATAAAAAAGAATTAAATTTTGCCATTTGCAGCAATGTGGATGGACCTGGAGAATATTATGCTTAGTGAAATACGTCAGACAGAGAAAGACAAATACTGTATGCCATCATTTATATGTGGAATCTAAAAAAGAATACAAATGAATGTATATGCAAAAAAAAAACAGACTCACAGATATAGGAAACAAATTTTTGGTAATCAAAGGGGGGGCGAGGGACAAATTATGGGTATGGGTTTAACAGTTACAAATTACTATGTATAAAATAGATAAGCAAGAAGGATATATTGTATAGCATAGAGAATTATAGCCATTATCTTAGAATAACTTATAATAGAGTATAATCTGGAAAAATACTGAATCACTATATTGTACACCTGAAACTAATATAATATTGTAAATCAACTATACTTTAATAAAAAAAGTATCTTATAGTAATTGCTATAATAACATTAGCAACATAATAATAATCATTTCCCAGGTGTTTGCTTGGTTTCCTAGACTTTTAGACAAACATATGTAGCTTTAGGACATTTATTTTTATTCAGAAAAAGGAAACCAATGCAAGATGCAATACACAGAATACTGAAGTGTGTAAACATTTTAAATCATCTAATATATTATCCCAAATAAGTTGTTTCTTCCTCTCCTGGCTGCTAACTTCTCTGTTACAACCCAAGCTTGAAGAGAGTTGAAAGTCTTTGGTTACAGAAACATCATTTGTTATCACCCCCTGTCACACTTGACAGCACTACTGTCAGACATAAATAATTGAACCAGAAATCTCAACTATTTCCTACTCAGGGTGAGTTTCACTTCAGGACACTCAACTCAGTTAGGGATAAGCTTTCTTCTGTATTTATTTAGAAATGTCAAATACAGTGTTCTAGCCTGTCAGTCCTTCTGACTTTGAGAGTCCTTTTTGCTTTCTGAAGTGAATGGGAATGAGATATAGCTTGTTTTTAAAGCTGGCTCATTTATATTGTTTCTAAACTTTACTTAAAAATAGAATTTTTCCTTTTTTTTACCTTATATGTTTCTATCCATACATTACCCCCAGCTAAGAGAAGCCAGTTAACACTTCCCACATTCTGCTTGATTTTTTTTTTAGCCAACATTGCCAATTCATTAGGGATACTTTAGAATTCCTTGTAAACACAAGAAACATTGCTGCCAAATTTTCTGCCGGTAAACAATAGGGGTTGTCTTTTAACTAGCATTGAATAACAATTTTATAATATAATAAAAATAATATTCTTTATGCTTTTATCAACAGTATTCTTGAAGTTTTTCCTGTTTTTACTAAGAGTGTCTTACAGTTCTTTCTCGTTCCCTCCCAGCATCTGGCCTCAAAACTAATGACACATGTTTTAGAATTTGATATGAAAACACCTGATTTCCACTTTAAGTTCTAGAGGATTTACTTCAAGGTAGTTCACTCACATAGGTGCCATGTTGAAGCTGACTGCTGATTGAGAAGTCAATTGGGGCAGTTGACTGGGGTCTGTTTTCTGTGGGAGGGCTTGAATTATACTCTGTTTACAAAAAACATAAGAAAATGAGGTGGCAAATGAAACATCAGAATTGCTCATAAGCTCAGGAGTGACTATTTCCTATAGCAGGGTCCAGCATGTGGACCCATGGGCGAGATGCAGCCCATGGTTTCATGGTCTGTGCTTTTGTAAATAAAATTTTATTTGAATATAGTCATTTCCATTTGTTTGTTTATATTTTCTACAGCTACTTCTGCACTATAAAGTCAGTGTTGAGCAGCTGCCACAGACCATATAGCTTTCAAGGACTGAAATATTTACCACATGTGGCCCTCTACTGAAAATTTCCTTTTTTAAATATCTTTATTGGAGTATAATTGCTTTACAATGGTGTGTTAGTTTCTGCTTTATAACAAAGTGAATCAGTTATACATATACATATATCCCCATATCTCTTCCCTCTTACGTCTCCCTCCCTCCCTATCCCACCCCTCTAGGTGGTAACAAAGCAGAGAGCTGACCTCCCTGTGCTATGCGGCTGCTTCCCACTAGCTATCTATTTTATATTTAGTAGTGTACATATGTCCATGCCACTCTCTCACTTTGTCCCAGCTTACCCTTCCCCCTCCTCATATCTTCAAGTCCATTCTCTAGTAGGTCTGTGTCTTTATTCTCATCTTGCCCCTAGGTTCTTCATGACTTTTTTTCCCCTTAGATTCCATATATATTTGTTAGAATACAGTATTTGTTTTTCTCTTTCTGACTTACTTCACTCTGTGTGATAGACTCTAGGTCCATCCACCTCCCTACAAATAACTCAATTTCGTTTCTTTTTATGGCTGAGTAATATTCCATTGTATATATATGCCACATCTTCTTTATCCATTCATCTATTGATGGATACTTACATTGATTCCCTGTCCTGGCTATTGTAAATAGTGCTGCAATGAACATTGGGGTGCATGTGTCTTTCTGAATTATGGTATTCTCTGGGTATATGCCCAGTAGTGGGATTGCTGGATCATATGGTAATTCTATTTTCAGTGTTCTAAGGAACCTCCATACTGTTCTCCATAGTGGCTGTATCAATTTACATTCCCACCAACAGGGCAAGAGTGTTCCCTTTTCTCCATACCCTCTCCAGCATTTGTTTTCAGATTTTCTGATGAGGCCCACTCTAACTGGTGTGAGATGATACCTCAGTGTAGTTTTGATTTGCATTTCTCTAATAATTAGTGATGCTGAGCAGCTTTTCATGTGCTTCTTGGCCATCTGTATGTCTTCTTTGGAGAAATGTCTATTTAGGTCTTCTGTCCATTTTTGGATTGAGTTGTTTGTTTTTTTTAATGTTGAGCTGCATAAGCTATTTATATATTTTGGAGATTAATCCTTTGTCCATTGATTCATTTGCAAATATTTTCTCCCTTTTTGAGGGTTGTCTTTTCATCTTATTTATGGTTTACTTTGCTGTGAAAAAGCTTTGAAGTTTCATTAGGTCCCATTTCTTTACTTTTGTTTTTATTTCCATTACTATAGGAGGTGGATCAAAAAAGATCTTGCTGTGATTTATGTCAAAGAGTGTTCTTCCTAAGTTTTCCTCTAAGAGTTTTATAGTGTCTGATCTTACATTTAGGTCTCTAATCCATTTTGAGTTTAATTTTGTGTATGGTGTTAGGGAGTGTTCTAATTTCATTCTTTTACATGTAGCTATCCAGTTTTCCAGGCACCACTTATCGAAGAGACTGTCTTTTCTGCATTGTATATCATTGCCTCCTTTGTCATAGATTAGTTGACCATAGGTGTGTGGCTTTATCTCTGGGCTTTCTATCTTGTTCCATTGATCTATATTTCTGTTTTTGTGCCAGTACCATATTGTCTTGATTACTGTAGCTTTGTAGTATAGTCTGAAGTCAGGGAGTCTGATTCCTCCAGCTCCATTTTTTTCCCTCAAGACTGCTTTGGCTATTCGGGGTCTTTCATGTCTCCATACAAATGTAAGATGATTTGTTCTAGTTCTGTAAACAATGCCATTTGTAATTTGATAGGGATTGCATTGAATCTGTAGATTGCTTTGGGTAGTAGAGTCATTTTCACAATATTGATTCTTCCAATCCAAGACATGGTATATCTCTCCATCTGTTGGTATCATCTTTATTTTCTTTCATCAGTGTCATAGTTTTCTGCGTACAGTTCTTTTGTCTCCTTAGGTAGGTTTATTCCTAGGTATGTTTTTCTTTTTGTTGCAATGGTAAATGAGAGTGTTTCCTTAATTTCTACTTCAGATTTTTCATCACTAGTATAGAAAGAGAAAGAGAAAGAGATTGTGAAATTTCAAATAAATTATGAGTAAATTATAAGTGAGAGCTATAATTCAAAAAAGTTTGAGAATAAACTGTCTATTTAACAGTAAACATCAGAATCAATTAAAATGTTTTTATTTAATTGACCACATTTTAAAATATACTGGCACATTGTTAAATCAATCACAGAAATATGAATGTAGAAATTTAAAAAAATATTTCTTTCAGCCAGTGCATTTTTCATTATTCTTTTTAAAATAGTGAGTTCAAATATTTTGGATTTTTTTTAAATAAAGCATTTTACTAATTTATTAAATATGGAAGAATACAAAAACAATATGCAAAAATCTGTTGCATTTCTATATACTAATAAGAAACTATCAGAAATAGTTTTTTTTAATTCCATTTATAATTACATCAAAATTAATAAAATTCCCAGGAATAAATTTAACCAAGAATGTGAAGACCTCTGCACTGAAAACTATAAGACACTGATGGAAGGATTTGAAAAAGAAACAAATAAATGGAAAGATATTCCATGCTTATGGATTGAAAGAATTAATATTTTTCAAATGTCCATATTACCAAAAGCCCTCTACTGATTCAATGCAATCCCTACCAATATTTCCATAGCAATTTTTATAGAAATAGGACAATCATAAAGTTTGTATGGAACCACAGAGATGCCAAATGGACAAAGCAATCTTGAAAATGAACAAAGCCAAAGGCATCATGCTCCTTGATTTCAAGGTATATTACAAAGTTATAGTAATTGAAACAGTATAATACTGGCACAAAACAGACACATATATTGAGGAAACAGAATAGAGAGCCCAGAATTAAATCTCAGCATATACGGTCAGCAAATATTCAATAAGGGTGCCAAGAATACTCAACAGGGAAAGGATAGTCTCTTCAACAAATGGTGCAGGGAAAACCAGAGAAACACATGCAAAACAATAAAATTTGATGCCTATATCACATCACACTGAAAAATTAATTTAAAAGGGATCAAAAACTTAAACATAAGTCCTGATACCATAAAACTCCTAAAAGAAAACTTAAGAAAGAAACTCCTTGATATTGATCTTGGCAATGAATTTCTTGGACATGACACCAAAAGGAAAAACAACAAAAGGAAAAATCAACAAAAGCCAAGGTTATAGAAAAAGAGAACCGATTGGTGGTTGCCAGAGGTGGGGGATGAGCAAAATGGGTGAAGGCAGTCAAAAAGTAAGATCTTCCAGTTATAAAATAAATGTCATGGTGATATGGTGTACAACATGGTGACTATAGTTAATAATACTGTATTGCATATTTGAAAGTTTCTAAGAGAGTAAATCTTAAATGTAATAAAAAGAAAGCCTTTATTAATTTATTGAATATTGTTTTCCCTATGTATGATAGAGTTGAAATATTTTTGATTCCTTTGAATAAATACTATCTATATTACCACACCTTCCTTCACTATACCCTAAGGGTTTCATTTAGTCTTTTCCCAAACTGGAAAATAGTTAAATTACAAGATTCTAAATAATAATAACTGTCTGGATTAAGAATAGGAGACTTGACCTCTTCCTCTCCTATTTCACCATGTCTGACCTCTTCTTCTAGAAGATGGTGTGGTGGGTACAAAAGAGCAAGAGTAAAATGTTTTTACATTGAATCTATTAGTTAAAGATTGATTAATGTCTGCTGGAACTGCAACACCTGCTTTGTTTTTGTTTACTCTAAATAAGAGTGCTTAAGTGCCTGAAATGCATATCTAAGTTTTTAATTTTCTCTCATAGATTAGATTTACCTTTTGAGGTGATTTTTTTTATTAGTTTTTGTCTTACTTTGCAACCTACAGATTGTTACAGTATTCTTTTCCTTTATTCACTGGTTTTTCCTTAGGATGCCTCCAATATTAATATCTTATGAAAACTTGTTTTGAACCATTGTTTTATTCCATCACATTGATCATTAATTTAAAAAATTAAAGAAAATTGACCTAAGTGAACTCTGTGATGTTCCACTGCACATTTCTATCACTTCTACTTCATCTCATTTTACACACTGACTTTCAAGTATCCCATTAACATATATACCAAAAGTACTTATATATCACAAAAGTTGTGTTTCTATTTGCCACTTTCCTTCTTTTTTTTTTTTTTTTACTTTATCGAGAGAAAATGTAAGAAGATAGAAGTGATGTCTATAAAATGATGAAACATAGATTTTTGATCACCTGATCCCCAATTCTTAAAATAAGGGCAGTATAAGATGTGGCATATGTATACAATAGAATACTACTCAGCCATAAAAAGGAACAAAATTACGTTATTTGCAATGAGGTGGATGGACCTAGTGTCTGTCATACAGAGTGAAGTAAGTCAGAAAGAGATAAACAAATAATGTATGCTAAAGCATATATATAGAATCTAGAAAAATGGTACTGATGAACCTAGTGGTATGCCAGGAATAAAGATGCAGACGTTGAGAATGGACTTGAGGACACAGTGGGGAAGGGTAGTGAGAGAGTAACATTGACATACATACACTAACAAATGTAAACTGGATAGCTGGTGGGAAGCTGCTTCATAGCACTAAGAGATCAGCTCGGTGTTTTGTGACCATGTAGAGGGGTGGGATAGGGAGGCTCAAGAGGGAGGGTATATGGGGATATGTGTGTGCATATAGCTGATTCACTTTGTCGTACGGCAGAAGCTAACACAACATTGTGAAGCAATTATACTCCAATAAAGATGTATAAAAAATAAATAAAATATGGGCAGTATAAATGTTTAAAGGAGTAGTATTAGGAAAAATAAAAGATCATATGCTATTCAACAAAGAGAAGTAAGGATGTGCCTGACTGTTCCCTAAAGAGTTATGGGGCAAAAGGTTAAAGGAGTATAAATTAGATAACTTAATTTGGGGGAATAATTTGGAAAAAATGGAGAGAAAATTGCATACTCTTGCACCTACTGATCCTTGATCTCAATTTCACCATTAGTCTATAGAAGCTTTAGACACATTTTTCAAAGGTACTTGGACAAATCAATTATATTATGGCTGGCTCACAGTCTAACTTTTAGAGTTAAGCTACATCTACGTAATTTGTAACCTACATTCCTTCACTAACAATATCCAGAAGACTGGGGTAATATTGAATTTTTAAAGTTTATGCTATTTAGATATAGTGGAATGCCTGGAGTAGAACTTTCACATTGTTTTTGTCCTTTATTTAAAGCAAAAAACCAACATTTTAAAAGTTTCATTCTCGGGTTTTTTTTCCCTCCCTTAGGGTAAAGACTTAAAATCATCTTTAGGGTCAAACTACTCCTTTATTTTGGAAAAAAAATGCATTTAAATTTGTCTGTTAGTTGCATGTAAGATAAGTCATAATTTTTCTTGAATAAGTCCTAAGAAGTAGTCCAAATACATTTGAATCATAATTAGATGTCCTGTTGCATTTTATATTGTAAATTAAAAGAACTGTTAGAAAAATATCTCACTTTAGATTTATCTAAGTCTTCCCTCTCCCAATAAGAATACCTTATTTAGATACTATATAGATTACCCTATGCCTAATATTTATGTTTTACTTTTGGAAGATATGTTCACCAAAATGTGAGATCAGAAAGCAACCTAGATTGAACAATGATGAGAATTATGTGCAAATCTTCTCTTTACCTGGAACTGGAGGAGTTCTAAACAGACACTGGATTGAGTTTGCTACAGTACAACTTGTATTTTGTTGCTAGCTACAAGTATTGTGTACTATTGCAACTTTTGTCAGGACTGTGGAGCCAGATATGGTTTACTAAGCCTGAAGCTGGAGTATCTTGGAAATATCTTGGACAGAAATGTATTTTTCTACTCTCAACCAGTCAATTTAAGAGGTTAATAAGAAAATAAGAAAGATCTTGGTATAGAAGAAAAAGGATCTTCTCTGTATATATGAAGAGGTAGAAGCATTTGCTTTCTTTTTTTTTTGCAGTACACGGGCCTCTCACTGTTGTGACCTCTCCCGTTGCGGAGCACAGCTCTGGACACACAGGCTCTGCGGCATGTGGGATCTTCCCGGACCAGGGCATGAACCCGTGTCCCCTGCATCGACAGGCGGACTCTCAACCACTGCGCTACCAGGGGAACATGAAGCATTTGTTTCTTAAACAAGAAGATTCTAAGAGTATTTTCAGTTAGGGGACAGCGTTCTGATTT
Organism: Orcinus orca; assembly: GCF_937001465.1. Lineage (NCBI taxonomy): Eukaryota > Metazoa > Chordata > Mammalia > Artiodactyla > Delphinidae > Orcinus > Orcinus orca. The sequence continues at coordinate 78,598,807 of NC_064580.1, forward strand.
CTTCTTCCTATGCCAAAAAAGAAATCTGAGGTTGTGTTTGTAGACTTTAAAATAGTCATATATTTTGGTAGTTGTAGTTACATTCTTTTAATTTATTTATTGGAGGGGCATCATTTGGATCCCCAGAGTTGGCATAAAGATTATTAAAGTAAAAACATTTGAGATAAAGAAGATGAAGAATGAAATCTTGTCTTAATTTCCCTTATCTGACTAAAGCAGAGACTCAAAAATATAGTTGCCTTAACCCCCCACCAAAGGAGATTTCATGAAGTCAGCTGCCACAGGGACTGCTCATTCCCATTAGTATTAAAAATAATCCCGATAGAACCTTCCATACTGTCCCTCTGAAGCCTTGTCACCACCCCACCCCATTTTATTAAATTTAGTTTATAAGCCTTTATCTCTGGCTATTTTAATGAGTTACGCATCACAGAATAGTCCCCATGTATGCATATGCATGTGTAGATAGACCTTGTCTTTTCTCCTGTAAAGCTATCTATTGTCAATTATCCACAGGTCCCCAACAATTCAGATTTACACTGGTAGTGAAAAACTTTTTTCTTCCAACAATTTTGGTGACAAGGAAGGTTGATTGGGACTCCCTGCTCCCACCAGAAACTGAAACTGAGATTTTGGTACCTATGAACAAGCTGGCAAAGGGAAACTTCCTTACCAGTCAGGCTCCCAGATCTCTACTTGAAGTCCAGTTGAGTGAGGTTGCCAAGATACCCTCACTGTATTTTTTCCCAAGATTTAAATTAGCAGGAGAAAACACTTGTAGGAACTAGTTTTTTGGGGTATTTTGAGTCTTGGTTTGTGTATTCTTGTTTTAGATCCTTTCCCTCCCAGAGATAGCTATTGTGCCTTGTCTTGTTTTCTTCCTGAGAGCTTGGCTTGGAGCCATTGAAAGTATTATCTCTCTGATTTTCTACCTGCAGAGGACAGAGACTGTTGGGCCTGCACTCAGGGGTGGCCAAACGTGAGGTTGGGGGTCTGAGAATTTGTAGTTGGCTAGGCAGAAATGTGGGTAGACTGGGCACAACATTTGCAGCTGACATCTTACCAACTGTTGCCAGATCTCAGGGAGTTTGTGTACGTCTAAATTAAGGGTCACAGCCCATAAAAATCCTTGTAATCTCTTTCCTCCTTGCGTTGCTAGTGCTGAAAAGTCCCATCTTCATCTCAGTATCACCTGCCTCATCTCATGGAGTGGTAGGCCCGTGATTTGAGGAATCTCACTTTTGTGTGAGACCAGAGACACAAGTGTTCACAAATACCATTCTTACCACCTATGACAACAAGGATCTTTGCTTTCTTCTCTTTGACCATCTTTGGGAGTGACTTTGAATTATGGAGGCTGCATCTTCTGGGTTTCACCCTTTAGGGAGATACTTTTTTGCATCATGATTAAGTAATTAATTGATTTGAGTCACATTTAGAAGAGGTATAACTTTAGAGATCCTAAGTCATAAGTGGCAAGATGATATATCTTTTGATTTAGAAAAGTATTTATATCTAAAATGATTTTTAGAGAGCTCTCACCCTGAACAAATGTCCTATTGGTACCTATGGAAGAATCAAACTGAAAGAAGGACACCAAAACTTTCATGGCTAGCCTGAAAGACTCCTTTAACAAAATTAAAGAGGAGAAGTCAGATTTAGAACAAAAGTTAAAATTCAAACACACCATAAACCCTCCCACCCATGATTATATAGTAGTCATGCAACAAAGCTCCCTGGAGAACATTCTCCTCACCAAGATGCAAATGGCCAGACCCTCTCCCAGGCCCTTCTGCAAATGATTATAAAATGGCCCAGTTTAAGGCCATATTCAAGGCCTGATAGGAGCTATTGTAGAAGGCTTTCCTCTGAAGGTTAATTGGGCTAAAGTGTACTCAGAAGGAACAAATACATTCTAAAGCCTTTGTTGAACAATTTATACAAACATTTCGAAGTCACACTGCTTTAAATCCAGAATCCCCAGAAAATAGGAATCTTTTGATTTCCACCTTGGTTGGAAATCTCTATAACATAAAGAAAAAAAATTCAATAAAATGTAGTTGGATGAATGGGTTAGCCCCTTAATGTTACTAATGAGGCTACCACCCAATTCTTTAAAGAATTAAAAACAACTACCCTTGCCTTACAAATTAAATCTTTGCAAAATCAGAAATGTGGCGCTATGAATAACCCAAGGTTTACCCATCTTTCTTACCAATTCCAAAGCCTCCCTTTTTATCTCAAGATAATTGCAGATAGTGTGAAAAGTCAGGACATTGGAAAAGGGACTGTCATACACTTAAAAAAAAAATAGTGATTGCCCTAGGCCTCAGGCTCTTCGTTCAGGCTCCTATGCCCTCTTCTCAATAACAAAACCTGCAGACTCTCAACAGAAATAATGTTTTTGTTTAAATGTCCCCTAAAATGCCCGTTTAAAAATGTCCATTTGACAAAGTTCAATGCTGCCAGGAGAACTTGCTGCTTGTCCCAGCCCAATCCTAATATAAATATACACTCCTCAACTCCCTCTTACAGCAGTTACTTCAAAAAGCCTGCACCCTTTCCCTTCCCCCTTTGAGTTACAACTCTTCTACCACCCAAGCTATCTTCTCAAGGATTACTGTATTCATACTTGACTCATGGCTAAAATCATAAAATGAAAAACATTAGATCTGTGTTTGCATGCCTTGTATGTTTATATGTGTGTGTGTGTGTGTGTGTGTATGTAAATGATTTTTTTTTTACCTATGGATGATTTTGATGGTTAATTTATAAAATCCCTTAAAAGTACACTATTCTAAGTTGGTTTAAAAATGAACATATAACTTTTCCTAAAGCTCTCAGAAATATAGGAACCGACCCAAATGCTTTTCAAGTTCATGTGCTTTGGATAAACCTTTGGTACATAAAATTAGTTGAATATTGTTAGTTTAATAAAAACAAGTATGTCTTCAAAGTTTCACCATTAAATATAATACAGACATACATTTTTATTCTACTAGGGCATACTAGTCAAATAAGCTAAAATTATATCTACTAAATGTTTAATATTATAAAACTTATGGATATGATTTTAATCAAATTGAGTCATTATTATGACAAACTTTAATTTAATTACATATTTATATATGGCAGCTGAGAAGTAGTATCTAAAATTTTTTTTGGAAAGATTTAAGGTAAATCCTAAATTTGTATGAAATTAAGTTAAATGACAGGTTTTCATTGAATATCTAGCTCATTTATAAATAAGATAAAATATTGAAACATTAGTTACTAAAAGTAAGTTTAAGTTTATATACTTTGGGCTTCTAGTTTTTAGAGACTAAAAATATTTCTGTCTCCTAATAAACATATTCTTTTTGCCACATAGACAAACTGTGCTATGAGGAAGCATATACCTCTAGAAATTGTGAAATGATATATTTGTAAATTTATTCATCTACTACAGAATGCTGGTTTATGACAGAGCTCACAATTCTCTACATCCTAGTTTCCTCTGGAAAATTAAGATTACTAATGTTACTGAACTCAGGTTTGCCTGCTTGCCACTCAAAAGCCAACAATCAAGAGGCAATTGTAAGTGGAAAGGAAAGATGCTATAATCCGAAAAGCTAGCAATATAGGGAGAGGGTGGACTTATGTCCCAAGACAAACTCTGAAGATTCTGCTCAGTCATGACAATTTTTAAAGGGAAAAAGAGGGAGGGAAGAATCTCAGTGAATCATCAAGGCAGGAGGTTGGGTTCTGCATTATTCTCCATTGCTTGCAGACTGGCTGACTCTCTCTTCAGATGTTATCTTGCCCACATGATCTGCCTACAGAACTGCTAAGGGCACAGTTGGGGATAGAGAGTTAGTCATTCTGTAACCAATAATTCTTCATTATCACTCTTTTTATCTGGGAAGAGAGCCAAAATGTTAGGTAAGGCATGGTGTGCATTCAGGAGAGCATAAGTCAGGAGTTAGGTTAAATTGCCTAGTGATCTCATTCCTATAATTAGGTTCTTTCAAGGTTAGAGGAGGACAGAAATTGGAAAACAGGAAAGGGACAAAAGAGATGCTTTCCTTAAGGATTTAAAAGTGTAAACAATATATGTAAATAAAGCTACTAGAAATAATAAGAGTGAAGGAACCTCCATACTGTTTTCCACAGTGGTTGCACCAACTTACATTCCCACCAATGTAATGTGTAAGACGGTTTCCTTTTCTTCAGAATTTGTCATTTGTAAACTTTTAATGATGGCCATTCTGACCAGTGTGAAGTGGTACCTCATTATAGTAAAGGAGGCCAGACTGAGGTGGCTTTCATGCCTTGGTAGCTTATGTAAGCACACCAAAACCTAAGCCAGACTCAGCGCACTTGAACCTGAAGAAATGAAACTTAAGAATAGCCAGTCACAACACCAACTATTCTTTCTCAAATAGGCAACTGTTTAAGCTATAGCCAATCAAATAATATCCTTGCTTTATTCCTGCGTCTTTTTTATAAATACTTATCCCCAGCTACTCTCAGTAGAGCACTCCTAACCACTTTTGGTTTGATACTGCCCAATTCAAATCAATGTTTGTTCAAATAGCTTCTTGAAAAATGTAATGTGCCTCAGTTTACTTTTTAACACCTGTAACACACAAAAAAGATATTAGGTAAAAACTAAGAAAACCTAAATAAACTACAGTTCATAATAATTAATCAAAATTGGCTCCTTGGGCTTCCCTGGTGACACAGTGGTTGAGAGTCTGTCTGCTGATGCAGGGGACACGGGTTCATGCCCCAGTACGGGAAGATCCCACATGCTGCAGAGTGACTGGGCCCGTGAGCCATGGCCGCTGAGCCTGCGCATCCGGAGCCTGTGCTCCGCAACGGGAGAGGCCACAACAGTAAGAAGCCTGCATACAGCAAAAAAAAAAAAAAAAAAAAAATTGACTCCTTAATTTTATCAAATGTTTCATACTAAAATAAGATGCTTAACAATAGTGTAAATTGGTATAAATATTCATATGGCAATTCTGTTCACTATCTGCTCAATTTTTCTGTAAACCTAAAATTTCTGAAGACTAAAGTATAATTTCAAAGAAAAAAAAACAAAACAGAGATTGACAGAGTAAATTAAACCCAAAAAGTACTCAACATGTTTATTATAGTTCTGGAGGTCAGAAGTCTAAATTGGGTTTCACAGGGTTAAAATCAAGATGTCAGTGCAGCCACAATCTGTCCAGAGGTTCTAGGAGAGAATTCTTTCCTTGCTTTTTCCACCACTTAGATCTGCATTTATCATTTCATGGTTTGTGGCTCCTTCCTCCATTTTTAAAACCAGTTAACAGAACATCTTGAAATCTCTCTCTGCTTCTGTCTTCACATTACATTCTCCCTTATGAGGGCTCTTGTGATTTCTTTGGGCCCACCAAGATAGTTCATAATGGTCTACCTATAACAAGATCTTAAATTCTGTTACCATAAAAAGTAACATTTACAGGTTATGGAGATTTGGACATGGACATCCACTGAGGGTCATTATTCAGCCTACCACAAGTATCTCTATGAAGAATTTCACTGTCTTAAAATATTCCCTGCGGTTTACCTATTTACCTGTGGTCTACCTTCCTCCTAACAAATACCTGGAAACAACCGATCTGTTTCCTGTCTCTATAGTTTTACATTTTCTAAATTATGATATAATTGAATAATATAGCATTTTTAGATTTGAATTTTTCATTTAGCAATATGCATTTAGAATTTATTCATGCCTTTATGTGGCTTGATAGTTTAATTTTATTACTGATTGGTATTCCATTGTATAGGTGTACCGCAGTTTATCCATCACCTATTTAAGGACATTTGGAATGTTTCTAGGGTTTTTAGTTTTGCTTTATTTTTTCACATTTTTGTGCAATTATAAATAAAGTTGCTGTCAAGAAATATGATCTAATAATACTTATCTTTGCATTCATTTAGATAAGGTGTTTCCTCCCTCAATTCCACTGGCTTTTATTCAAGATTTTTCTTTGTTTTTTATTTTCTGGAGTTTGAATAAAATATGCTTGGGTGCAAATATTTTGGTATATATTCTTCTTGAGATTCATCTCTGATATTCTATTTTTTTTACATGTTCATTGGAGTATAATTGCTTTACAATGGTGTGTTAGTTTACGCTTTATAACAAAGTGAATAAGTTCTACATATACATATGTTCCCATATCTCTTCCCTCTTGCATCTCCCTCCCTCCCACCATCCCTATCCAACCCCTCTAGGTGGTCACAAAGCACTGAGCTAATCTCTCTGTGCTATGCAGCTTCTTCCCACTAGCTATCTATTTTATGTTATGTACTGTACATACGTCCATGCCACTCTCTCACTTTGTCACAGCTTACCCTTCCCCCTCCCCATACCCTCAAGTCCATTCTCTAGTAGGTCTATGTCTTTATTCCTGTCTTAACCCTAGGTTACTCATGACATTATTTTTTCTTAAATTCCATATATATGTGTTAGCATACGGTATTTGTCTTTCTCTTTCTGACTTACTTCATTCTGTATGACAGACTCTAGGTACATCCACCTCATTACAAATAGCTCAATTTCGTTTCATTTTATGTCTGAGTAATATTCCATTGTATATATGTGCCACATCTTCTTTATCCATTCATCCAATGATGGACACTTAGGTTGTTTACATCTCCTGGCTATTGTAAATAGAGCTGCAATCAATATTTTGGTACATGACTATTTTTGAATTAGAGTATTCTCAGGGTATATGTCCAACAGTGGGATTGCTGGGTCATATGGTAGTTCTATTTGTAGTTTTTAAGGAACCTCCATACTATTCTCCATAGTGGCTGTAACAATTCACATTCCCACCAGCAGTGCAAGAGTGTTCCCTTTTCTCCACACCCTCTCCAGCATTTATTGTTTCTAGATTTTTTGAGGATGGCCATTCTGACCGGTGTGAGAGGATATCTCATTGTAGTTTTGATTTGCTTTTCTCTAATGATTAAAGATGTTGAGTATTCTTTCATGTGTTTGTTGGCAGTCTGTATATCTTCTTTGGAGAAATGTCTATTTAGGTCTTCTGCCCATTTTTGGATTGGGTTTTTTGTCCTTTGTTATTGAGCTGCATGAGCTGCTTGTAAATTTTGGAGATTAATCCTTTGTCAGTTGCTTCATTTGCAAATATTTTCTCCCATTATGAGGGTTGTCTTTTGGTCTTGTTTATGGTTTCCTTTGCTGTGCAAAAGCTTTGAAGTTTCATTAGGTCCCATTTGTTTATTTTTGCTTTTATTTCCATTTCTCTAGGAGGTGGGTCAAAAAGGATCTTGCTGTGATTTATGTCATAGAGTGTCCTGCCTATGTTTTCCTCTAAGAGTTTGATAGTTTCTGGCCTTACATTTAGGTCTTTAATCCATTTTGAGCTTATTTTTGTGTATGGTGTTAGGGAGTGATCTAATCACATACTTTTACATGTACCTGTCCAGTTTGCCCAGCACCACTTATTGAAGAGGCTGTCCTTTCTCCACTGTACATTCCTGCCACCTTTATCAAAAATAAGGTGACCATATGTGCGTGGCTTTATCTCTGGGCTTTCTATCCTGTTCCATTGATTTATCTTTCTGTATTTGTGCCAGAACCATACTGTCTTGATTACTGTAGCTTTGTAGTATAATCCGAAGACAGGGAACCTGATTCCTCCTGCTCCATTTTTCATTCTCAAAATTGCTTTGGCTATTCGGGGTCTTTTGTGTTTCCATACAAATTGTGAAATTTTTTGTTCTAGTTTTGTGAAAAATGCCAGTGGTAGTTTGATAGGGATTGCATTGAATCTATAGATTGCTTTGGGTAGTAGAGTCATTTTCACAATGTTGATTCTTCCAATCCAAGAACATGGTATATCTCTCCATCTATTTGTATCATCTTTAATTTCGTTCATCAGTGTCTCATAATTTTCTGCCTACAGGTCTTTTGTTTCCTTAGGTAAGTTTATTCCTAGATATTTTATTCTTTATTTTGCAATGGTAAATGGGGGTGTTTTCTTGATTTCACTTCCAGATTTTTTATTATTAGTGTATAGGAATGCAAGAGATTTCTGTGCATTAATTTTGTACCCTGCAACTTTACCAAATTCATTGATTAGGTCTAGTAGTTTTCTGGTAGCATCTTTAGGATTCTCTATGTATAGTATCATGTCATCTGCCAACAGTGACAGCTTTAATTCTTCTTTTCCAATTTGGATTCCTTTTATTTCCTTTTCTTCTCTGGTTGCTGTGGCTAAACTTCCAAAACTATGTTGAATAAGAGTGGTAAGAGTGGGGAACCTTGTCTTGTTCCTGATCTTAGTGGAAATGCTTTCAGTTTTTCACCATTGAGAATGATATTGGCGGTGGGTTTGTCATATATGGACTTTATTATGTTGAGAAAAGTTCCCTCTACGCCTACTTTCTGAAGTCTTTTTATCATAAATTGGTGTTGAATTTTGTCAAAAGCTTTCTCTGCGTCTATTGAGATGATCATATCGTTTTTCTCCTTCAATTTTTTAATATGGTTTATCACATTGATTGATTTGCCATATATTGAAGAATCCTTGCATTCCTGGAATAAACCCCACTTGATCATGGTGTATGATCCTTTTAATGTGCTGTTGGATTCTGTTTGCTATTATTTTGTTGAGGATTTTTGCATCTATGTTCATCAGTGATATTGGCCTGTAGTTTTCTTTCTTTGTGACATCCTTGTCTGGTTTTGGTATCAAGGTGATGGTGGCCTCGTAGAAGGAATTTGGAAGTGTTCCTCCCTCTGCTATATTTTGGAAGAGTTTGAGAAGGATAGATGTTAGCTCTTCTCTAAGTGTTTGATAGAATTCGCCTGTGAAGCCATCTGGTCCTGGGCTTTGGTTTGTTGGAAGATTTTTAATCACAGTTGCAATTTCAGTGCTTGTGATTGGTCTGTTCATATTTTCTGTTTCTTCCAGATTTAGTCTTGGCAGGTTGTGCATTTCTAAGAATTTGTCCATTTCTTCCACGTTGTCCATTTTAGTGGCATAGAGTTGCTTGTAGTAATCTCTCATGATCTTTTGTATTTCTGCAGTGTCAGTTGTTATTTCTCCTTTTTCATTTCTAATTCTATTGATTTGAGTTTTCACCTTTTTTTTCTTGATGAGTCTGGTTAATGGTTTATCAATTTTGTTTACCTTCTCAAAGAACCATCTTTTAGTTTTATTCATCTTTACTATCTTTTCCTTCATTTCTTTTTCATTTATTTCTGATCTGATTTTTATGATTTCTTTCCTTCTGCTAATTTTGGGTTTTTTTTTTTTGTTCTTCTTTCTCTAATTGCTTTATGTGCAAGGTTAGGCTGTTTATTCAAGATGTTTCCAGTTTCTTAAGGTGGGCTTGTATTGCTATAAACTTCCCTCTTAGAACTGCTTTTGCTGCATCCCATAGGTTTTGTGTCGTCATGTCTCCATTGTTTTCTTTTTCTAGGTATTTTTTTTATTTCCTCTTTGATTTCTTCAGTGATCACTTTGTTATTAAGTAGTGCATTGTTTCGCCTCCATATGTTTGTATTTTTTACAGATCTTTTCCTGTAATTGATATCTAGTCTCATGGCATTGTGGTCGGAAAAGATACTTGATACAATTTCAATTTTCTTAAATTTACCAAGGCTTGATTTGTGAACCAAGATATGACCTATCCTGGAGAATGTTCCATGGGCACTTGAGAAAAATGTGTATTCTGTTGTTTTTGGATGGAGTGTCCTATAAATATCAATTAAGTCCATCTTGTTTAATGTATCATTTAAAGCTTGTGTTTCCTTATTTATTTTCATTTTGGATGATCTGTACATTGGTGAAAGTGGAGTGTTAAAGTTCCCCAGTATGAATATGTTACTGTTGATTTCCCCTTTTATGGCTGTTAGTATTTGCCTTATGTATTGAGGTGCTCCTATGTTGGGTGCATAAATATTTACAATTGTTATATCTTCTTCTTGGATCGATCCCTTGATCATTATGTAGTGTCCTTCTTTGTCTCTTGTAATAGTCTTTCTTTTAAAGTCTATATTATGTGATATGAGAATTGCTACCCCAGATTTCTTTTGATTTCCTTTGGCATGGAATAGGTTTTCTCATCCCCTCACTTTCAGTCTGTATGTCTCTTGTTCTGAAGTGGGTCTCTTGTAGACAGCATATATATGGGTCCTCTTTCTGTACCCATTCAGCCAGTCTGTGTCTTTTGGTGGGATCATTTAATCCATTTACATTTAAGGTAATTTTCCATAGGTATGTTCCTATTCCCATTTTCTTAATTGTTTTGAGTTTGTTATTATAGGTCTTTTCCTTCTCTTGTGTTTCTTGCCTAGGGAAGATCCTTTAGCATTTGTTGTAAAGCTGGTTTGGTGGTGCTGAACTCTCTCAGCTTTTGCTTGTCTGTAAAGCTTTTTATTTATCCATAAAATCTGAAAGAGATCCTTGCTGGGTAGTATAATCTTGGTTTTAGGTTTTTCTCCTTCATCACTTTTAATTGTCCTGCCAGTCTCTTCTGGCTTGCAGAGTTTCTGATGAAAGATCACCTGTTAACCTATTGTGGATTACCTTGTGTGTTATTTGTTGTTTTTCCCTTGCTGCTTTTAATATGTTTCCTTTGTATTTAATTTTTGACACTTTGATTAATATGTGTCTTGGTGTGTTTCTCCTTGGATTTATCCTGTATGGGACTCTCTGTGCTTCGTGGACTTGATTACCTGTTTCCTTTCCCATATTAGGGAAGTTTTCAACTATAATCTCTTCAAATATTGTCTCAGTCCATTTTGTTTTCTCTTCTTCTTCTGGACCTCCTATAATTTGAATGTTGGTGTGTTTAATGCTGTCCCAGAGGTCTCTGAGACTGTAATCAGTTCTTTTCATTCTTTTTTCTTTATTCTGCTCTGCAGTAGTTATTTGTAGTTATTTCCACTATTTTATCATCCAGGTAACTTATCCGTTCTCCTGCCTCAGTTATTTTGCTATTGATCCCTTCTTGAGTATTTTTAATTTCATTTTTTGTGCTGTTCATCATTGCTTGTTTCATCTTTAGTTCTTCTAGGTCCTTGTTAAATGTTTCTTGCATTTTGTCCATTCTATTTCCAAGATTTTGGATCATCTTTACTACCATTATTCCGAATTCTTTTTCAGGTAGACTGCCTATTTCCACTTCATTTCTTAGGTGTGGTGGGTTTTTATCTTGCTCCTTCATCTGCTGTGTGTTTTTCTGTCTTCTCATTTTGCTTATCTTACTGTGTTTGGGGTCTCCTTTTTGCAGGCTGCGGGTTTGTGGTTCATATTGTTTTTGGTGTCTGTCCCCAGTGGCTAAAGTTGGTTTTGTGTGTTGTGTAGGCTTCCTGATGGAGGAGACTAGTGCCTGTGTTCTGGTGTATGAGCCTGGATCTTGTCTTTCTGGTGGTCAGGTCCACGTCTGGTGGTGTGTTTTGGGGTGTCTGTGGACTTATTATGATTTTAGGCAGCCTCTCTGCTAATGGATGGGGTTGTGTTCCTGTCTTGCTAGTTGTTTGGCATAAGGTGTCCAGCACTGTAGCCTACTGGCCCTTGAGTGAAGCTGGGTGTTGGTGTTGAGATGTAGATCTCTGGGAGATTTTTGTCATTTGATATTATGTGGAGCTGGGAGGTCTCTTGTGGACCAGTGTCCTGAAGTTGACTCTCCCACCTCATAGGCACAGCACTGACTCCTGGCAGCAGCACCAAGAACCTTTCATCCACACGGCTCAGAATAAAAGGGAGATAATGTAGAAAGAAAGAAAGAAAGGGGATAAGAGAAAATAACATACCATCAGGTAAAATAAAATAAAGTTATTAAAATAAAAAATTATTAAGAAAAAAATTTAAATAAACGGACGGATAGAACCATAGGACAAATGGTGAAAGCAAAGCTATACAGATATAATCTCACACAGAAGCATACACATACACACTCACAAAAATTGGAAAAGGGGAAAAAATAATAAATCTTGCTCTCAAAGCCCACCTCCTCAATTTGGGATGATTAATTGTATATGCAGGTATTCCACAGATGCAGGTTACATCAAGTTGATTGTGGAGGTTTTATCCACTGCTCCTGAGGCTGCTGGATGGGATTTTCCTTTCTCCTCTTTGTTTGCACAGCTCCCAAGGTTCAGCTTTGGATTTGGATCCTCCTCTGCGTGTATGTCGCTGGCGGGCTTCTGTTCTTCGCTCAGACAGGACGGGGTTTAAGGAGCTGCTGATTCGGGGGCTCTGGCTCACTCAGGCCTGGGGGAGGGAGGGGTATGGAGTGCGAGGCGAGCCTGCAGTGGCAGAGGCTGGCATGACGTTGCACCAGCCTGAGGTTCGTCGTACGTTCTCCAGGGGATATTGTCCATGGATCCCAGGACCCTGGCAGTGGCGGGCTGCACAGGCTCCCCGGAAGGGAAGTGTGGAGAGTGACCTATGCTGGCCCACAGCCTTCTTGGTGGCAGCAACAGCAGCCTTAGCGTCTCATGCCCGTCTCTGCAGTCCGCGCTGTTAGGCACGGCTCGCGCCCGTCTCTGGAGCTCCTTTAAGCAGCGCTCTTAATCCCCTCTCCTCGCGCACCAGGAAACAAAGAGGGAAGAAAAAGTCTCTTGCCTCTTCGGCAGGTGCAGACTTTTTCCCGGACTTCCTCCCGGCTAGCCATGGTGCACTAACCCCTTCAGGCTGTGTTCACTCAGCCATTCCTCTCCCTGCGCTCCCACCGAATCCCGAGCCTCAGTTCCCAGGCCCACCCGCCCAGGCGGGTGAGCAGACAATTTTCTCGGGCTGCTGAGTCCTGGTCAGCACTGATCCTCTGTGCAGGAATCTCTCCGCTTTGCCCTCCACACCCCTGTTGCTGCACTCTGCTCCGCAGCTCACCCCCTCCACCTCTGGCAGTCTGCGCCTGCGAAGGGGCTTCCTAGTGTGTGGAAACCTTTCCTCCTTCACGGCTCCCTCCCACTGGTGCTGGTCCCGTCCCTATTCTTTTTCCTCTGTTTATTCTTTTTTCTTTTGCCCTACCCAGGTACATGGGAAATTTCTTGCCTTTTGGGAGGTCTGACGTCTTCTGCCAGCGTTCAGTAGGTGTTCTCTAGGAGCTGTTCCACGTGTAAATGTATTTCTGATGTATCTGTGAGGAGGAAGGTGATCTCCACGTCTTACTCTTCCACCATCTTCCCCCTCTAAAGTCTGATATTCTTGAATCTGGTTTGATGTTTGTCATTAATTTTGGAAAATTCCCAGTCATTATTACTTCAACTATGTCTTCTGTTCCATTCTTTGTATGTTCTCCTTCTGGCATTCCAAATATGCATATGCTAAGTCTTTTCAAATTAACCTAAAATTCTTGGATATTATTTCGATTTTACCATTTTGTTTTGTTTTTAGTTTTTATGTTGGTAAATTCTTATTGACTTATTTTGGTAAATTCTTATTGAACTATTTTCAATCTCACTCATTATTTACCCAGCCACGTTCATTCTATTCACGAATATGTTGAAGACATTCTTCATTTCCATTTCTGTGTTTTTGTTTTTTAGAAATTTCTTCGGCTCTCTCTTTTTTTTTTTACTTTTTGGCCACACCTCTCGACATGTGTTAGTTCCCCCACCAGGGATCAAACGTGTGCCCCCTGCAGAGGAAGTGTGGAATCTTAACTATGGACTGCCAGGGAAGTCCCCCTTTCAGTGCTTTATTATTGTTTTCAAACATCTGCTGACTTTACCCATCTTTACTTGTATGTTGTATCTTGTATGTTGTATACTTTTTTTCATTGTAGCTCTTAACATATTAAACATAGTTATTTAAGTTACCTGTCTGATAATTGTAATATGTATGTCATTGCTGTGTCTGGCTCTGATTCCTGCTTTGTCTTTTCAAACTGTGTTTTTTCTTGCCTTCTGTTGTGATTTGTAATTTTTTGCTGAAAACTGACCGTAATATATCAATCAATAGGGACTAAGATAAATTGGTGTCTGATGAGAGGATTTAAGTTAAACTGGACAGGAATTGGGCTTTATTTAATTTTTGCTATAGTTTAAGTGCCAGAAGCTTCAAATTCCTTTGATGTGCTCAATTTTGTCTCCCCTTTTGTCATTGCTTCCCTAAGAACACTTTAGAGTCTGTACCTTTTGCTTCTTTTGGCTATAATCCACTGTAATTAATCTGAAGCCCTTTTAGTGTGATGGTGAAATATGGAGGACAGTGATTATTCTTTAATCTTCCATTTAAATCTTAACCATTTGTGGGCTTGTGTCTCTAGACTGTAACCTTCATACATGTTTCCCTTTGTGTAGATCTCTCTTGCTTCTTCAGATGAAAAAAGAATGCAAGAGGGGACTCAAGTGAGAGGAATTCCCTTCCCCCAAGGCTCTGGAAAATTGCTTTGGCATTCTTTCCCCCTGGAGAGTAGGCTTTGGTAATGGAGAAGACTGTGGGTGCATTTGACGATTATTATTCTTCTCTTCCACCATGCCAGAGCCAAGAGGGGATATTTCTTGGCTCTTCACTGTGAGAACCTGAAGAGCTCAGGTTTTTGGAGGTAAAAACCCATGAAATTGTGGGGTTTCCCCTTCGGCCAGTGGCACCCAGAAGTTTCTCCCTCTCACTCTAAGTCACACTAAGCCTCCAGCAATGTGTTAGAATTACCATTTATGTGTTCAGAGCGGTTTGTGGCTCCAACAGCTTCTTCTCTAGATAAGCAGATCTCAGCTGTGACTCTATGGGTCTGCCTATCTGTACAAATTTCAGGGTAGCAGTTTGCCCCGCAACCTCAGTTCTCTGATGGATCTGGGAAAAGCTATTTATTTCAGTTTGTTTAGCTTTTATCTTACTGTAAGGAGAGGCATGGCAACACATTAGAGTTGAAACCAGTAGTCTCTAATGATATTTTTACAGAATTATATACATTGAATTTGTTGTTCTTGAGGTTATTTGATGGTTTGTCTCTTAAAATCATTCTTCCATTTATCTAATTTAATCTAATTATTAGCTTCTAATATAATATGTATTATGTATATATTATATGTGTATGTATATACACAAAGCTATATATATGCATACCTATGTTTTACTTTTAGCACTTTTATTGCATTTTTTTTTAAAGAGTTTATTTAGAAAGTATCATAGTGTAAACAAATTGTACCACTTTGATTTCCTTTTTAAAGCAAGACTCACGATGCAAAGATGAATCCACTCATGAGGATTGTGCTTCTCTAGAAAGTTGGGGTCTTTTTTAAAGAACATCTGTGAACCATACATGATTAATAAAGATTTTCTTTAAGGCAGAGGCTGGCCGGGATCCTGTTGTCGTCTGCCGTGCACAGCGGACGGGGTCTTGTTTCTAAGGTCCTGACCACCAGGTACTTTGTGCCAAGTGGCCACATCTCCTGAGCGTGGGCGGTGGGGTGACGAGTGTTATCACGAGGAGCACCTGATGGCGAAGAACCTACAGGCACATGCCTTGAGGGAGCCTCGTCCCACAGCTGCGGACTTCCAAGGGTGAGGGTAGACGTGCTCCTTATCAACCAGGACGGCGTGGGTTATGCGGACGTCGGTAAGGTGGTCTACTTCGGCCCTGCCTCTCTCCTCCTTTGATCTTGAGGTCAAGTTAATTCCACTCTTCTTACAGTAGAAGACTGACCTCCTCGAAGGCAGACGAAGTACAGGACACGGCCTCTAGAAGGACTGCTGAGTCCGAAGCTGCTTCGGTTAGGGCTCCATTCTGGGGCTGCAGGGCTTCCTCGGTCCCTGATACGCAGACCTGGGAAGGCTCCTGCCCCAGATGGCCAAGCCAAGCAGAATCTTCCTAGGAGTTAATAGTCGGGACAAGCCTTGTGGAACTTTCCACGCGAGACATCGAATCTTCAAGTTCACGTGGACTCTGGCTTCATGTTAACTAATGAAATCTCTCACCCAGGAGGGACAGAAGTATCCCTTGAACAGTAATAAGCGATTGGTCAAGTATCAACACACACACAAGACTATGGCATCAGCATTACCTTACTCAGGCACGCGTCAGGAGTACCACCGTTTTCATTATGGCTCACCACTCCCCGTGAGAGAGGTATCAACAGAGACAGAAGATCCAGGAGGGGCTGGGAAAGTGGCTCTTCCAGAGGCGACGGGGTTTTGTGTTTTAAATCCGCTCCAAGCTACGGACCAACGACGTTATTAACAAGTCAACTGGGACCTTCAGATCAGAGCAACGCAATATCGCCACAAGGCAAGGCCACCTTTCCAGAACTTGTGCGCGGATGGTTCAAAAACTATGCATCGCATGATGCTTTCACCAAAATTACTCCAAAGCCAAAAACAGTCTGGCAATTGGAATTTCCTTGACTCTATTTTAGTCTCAAAGGAAACCATTTAGATTTCACCGAGAGAAGGTTAAAGGGGATGGATGGTAGCTTGCCACTGAAAATATTTAGTTTGCAAAGGGATCATGAGTTACACATGTACTTAGAGAAACCTAAGAAAGAATCTGTGGAGTGTGTTGGCTTAAAAAACACACACATGGAGAAGATAGCACAAGTTTAGTGCGTTCGGATCTCTGAGTCACCACCGCAAGGGACCGGGCAGCGGCCGCAGGACTGAGCTCCTGCCCAGGGCCAGGCAGGAGACAGCTTCCAGCCGAGCTCACAGTTCATCCTTCGCCTGGCGCAGGACAAAGTGGTGCAAGGAATCCAGGTCTCGGCCCCCGCTGTGCTCGCTGACTTTTTTGCCTCCGCGGAAAAGCAGCAATGTGGGATAACCTCGTACCGAGTACTTGCTGCAGATGTTCCGTTCCGCAGTGCAGTCCAACTCGGCGATCTTGACCCCCGCCAAGCCAGGGAATTCCTTTTTAGAGAGTTCCTCCCAGGTAGGAGCCAGGCTCTTACAATGCCCACACCACGGGGCATAAAACTTGACGAAGGTTATGCCTTCTGCGATGGTGTCATCGAAGTTATTTTCCGTCAGTGCCAACACAGTGCCCTACACAACTCACTTTTCACAAAAGCTCCCAGCCAGCCCAGGCAGGGTCAGGTGCAGCCGCTGTCTCCAGGGCTCTGGGTGGGCAGGGCCCAAGCATGCGCCTCCCGGGCTTGGAGCCTCGGACACTGATCGAAGTCCAAGCTGACCGGCCTCCCTGAAGTCTGTACGCACTGCTTTCCCCGCCGACTCTATCGCTCTCATCCTACAGATTCATAATTATCTTCTCTATGTGACGGAAGGACCTTAGTTACACAAGCACAGGCAACATGTGCTTCTACAGATAACAGGCTGCTTTCCATTTTCAAATTCACAGTAAATGTGAAGACTGCTCATTTGAACTCAGGCTGGAGAATTCAGGGCCAAGGTGCCACACGGCAGTCTGCTCTAAAGCGATTCTATCTTGAAGGCTCTGCACAGGGTTATGTCTATGTGTTTTCCTCCAAAAACGGATCTGTGATCCTCTCGTGAGAATATGGATGATGGGGACTTTCCTGGTGGCCCAGTGGTTAAGAATCCTCCTTCCGATTCAGGGGAACGTGGGTTCGAGCCCTGGGCGGGGAACTAAGATCCCACACGCTGCGGGGCAACTAAGGCCACGCGCTCCAGAGCCCGCGCGACACAACTACTGAGCCCGCACGCCGTAACCGAAGATCCTGCGTGCCTCAACGAAGACCCGATGCAGCCAAATAAATAAATAAATAAAAAGAATACGGATGATGTATCATGTGGCAAAGTGTACCAGGGCTGCCCCACTCGAGTCCAGCACCAAGTACCATGTGTCTGTGACCAGGACGCAGGGGCACTGAGGGGGCCATCCAGACGCTGCCATCTTCATGTCCAGAAACATGATACCACACTCACTGAAAGACCCACTTAGCGGTGGAAAACCTCATTATAAATAGAAACCCTTCTGGGTTTGACAAAAACACCCACAGTATATAATTATACTCGATGTGGGGTGACCTTTACAACCACCATGACACACGCTCCCTTGACGCGTGGTCCCTTAACTACGAAATCGTTTGTTTACTTCTTAAACCAAAACTTCCACTTTTAACTAACACCCACGCGGTCCCCAACCTACAAGCGTCCCACTAGGGGCTGGGCCCGGGGGGCGGAGGCGCCATCACAGCCCCACCCTGGGAGTATGGGGACGGCGGCTGCCGGCTCTCCAAGCCTGATCCCTGGGCCCCGGGCGTGGCAGCCCCAGCAAGTCACGATCGCTCCTGTAAGTGCTGAGGCTGGACAGTCACCAGGGAGGCGTCCTCCCCAGGCCCAGGGCCGCCCTGCCCGCCGTCCCGGGTAAGAACCTGGCGTGCTGTGGAGTGCCGTTGTGTGAACCGAGGCGGCAACACAAGGACTCGGCTTTGGAAGTACACTGACAAACAGGCCTTAAGTATGGTTCTCAGCTGGGACATCCGAGCACTGCTTTCCCGGGAAAACACCACTTTGACTCCCCGAATAATCCCATCTTCACCCGCGGCTTCAGCATCGGTTTCTACCTACGGGAGCAGATGCGGGAACCTCCTCGTCTAGACAGGCATCCGGCTTAAGCTCCGGACTCTTACCTGTCGCCACGTGCAGACCGCCACAGCCCTGGAAGCAACACCTTGAATAGGGACCCATCGCCTCCCTCCCACCCGGCACCGCCAGCCCGTCTCTCCCTCCCTCCCCTCCCGTCCCCCATCCCGACTGCGCAGGGGGAGCTGGACGCCCCTGCCCACCGTCCCTGCATCCTTCGTCTCCAGATATAGCGGTTTCCGTCTCGTCCACACAGGCTGCAGCCAGCCGGCTTTCTTAAAGTCCACGTCGGCTCCAAGCCCTCCACTGGCTCCCTGCAGACCTGAGATCCGCGGCTGGCGGACAAGGCCCTCCGGGGGCCAGCCGCCGGCTCCCTCTGCGTCCCGCACGGTGCCCTTGGCCTCCTCGCGCCCTCTTCACTCCTGCCGGCTGACGCGCCGCCAGGCGGCCTTCCCCACGGCTCTCCAGCGGACACCGACTCACCCGTGGGGTGGCGCTCCCTGCCTCCCCGCCCCGGCCTGCGTCGCAGCACCGACATCTTCGCGTGTCTCCCCCTTCCCACCCGCCACTCTCCACAGGCGGAAAACGACCTTATTCGCTTTGTGTCCTGGCGGCCTAGGACAGTGGCTGGAACGCGACAGGGCTTGATAAACGCAGAACGAACAAACGTGAAACCTTACGCTCTGAACATATGAAGAGGACACCTCGATAAGTCAGCGATCGTCTGGACAAATGAAATAGCCTACAGCAATCTGCCTCTGACATTCCAACGCGCAGAGCCTTTCTGCTGCAGCTCTTTCAGGGGCCTTTACCACCTTGACTGCAGCAAGTTATGGAAACGAGCAGAACGGGCCCAAGAGGCAACAGCCCAGCTTTCACAGCAAATACCTTCAAGTTAGTGAGTGCTGAATCAAAGGGAAGAACTGTCCAGAAATGCTGACACCAAATGCTCGCAGGATCCTTTGTCTCACACCCACTCCAGGTTCTTTAAAGGGAAGCTCTGTCTACGCTGACCCCCTAACAAGCATGTGAAAGGAGTTCAAGAAAACGCTGTGTTGAGAAGTGGACCCCAGCCCACCACGTGAATGACCGACCGCGTGCTGTGCCTGCGCTGTCGCTTGGAGGCGGGAGCTGACCGTGCACCCACCTGGTCGGCCGCGGGCTCAGTGGCCAGCGTGGGGGCCTCCGAGGGCTGGATGGGCTCCGGGGCGCCCCTCTCCGTGCTCTGGAGCTGCGATGCCACGTACTCCCTCAGCGACTCCAGATCCCACTTCCCCTTGTACTGATCAACCTTTTTACCGTCTCGGAACCAGAGGAGAGCAGGATAACCTCGGACCTGGTTTCCTGAGCAGAGTTCATGGTGCTGTGTGCAGTCAACCTTGCCAATCTTGACAGTTTCGGAATGTTCAAGGCCCAGAGCCAGCTGCTCCCAGGTCGGAGCCAGAGCTTTGCAGTGACCACACCACGGGGCGAAGAACTTGATAAAGTGGTCTCCTTGTGCCACGTGCAGGTCAAAGTTGCCGGCCGAGAGCTCGTACAGGCCCTGCTTGAGCTCGGGGGCTCGGGGTGGCTCCACCTCGGGCTCCGGTGTGGGGGGCTCCTCGTTCAGCGTCTGCAGCATCCAGTTTTCCAGGGCCTGAAAATCCCGGGGACCCTGGTACTTCACAGCTTCTTGGCCAGGCTTGAAAAACTTCAAGGTGGGGTACCCACGCACACCCTGGGCGGAGCACACGTCCGAGCTGGCTGTGCAGTCGACCTTGGCCACGTACACCTTGGCGTCCTCCATGCTGTTGTACTTGTCTCCCAGGTCGTTCCAGGTAGGCTGCAGCCGCTGGCAGTGTCCACACCTTGACTCCTCCGAGTTGGGAAGAAAAGCTGGGCTTCCTTGCTTGCATTGCTCCTTCCACACCCTTTCTCCTCCTTCCTCCAGCAAACCACCAGCTCCTTTTCCACGGATGCTATTCTTATTGCATTTTTAATTTTAAATCACATGTATTTGTATTTTAAACAATCTATTTAACTTTAATTTTACCTCTTTGTGTTCAAGTCTTTTATCAAGTATTTAAAAACATAATATCTGTAAGGCCAACTGGCCCGGGTCAGGGGAACGCAATCAGACTCACAGGTTGCATCAGCCCAGAACGTTCCACACACCCAGTTCTCGGAATTGACCTGGAGCTCCCACCCACCCAGTTCCAGGAACTGACCTGGGGACTTTCCACCCAGCCCAGCCTTCCCACCTTTCGAGGGGCGGGACTAATGGTCCTAAGACTGATGCAACCGGCACCAGACATCGCCACGATACCCGAAGAGACCACCAAATAAGGACTACCCTGTGCCTTCCCAGATTCACCACAGCCCTTTCCCTTCTTCCCCTATAAGTTCTGCCCAAACCCTTGCCCGGGCGCGACTTCTCTGGCCCCTTTCTCTCGGACCAGTGAACCTCGCCCAGGAGCGTTCCCAAATAGAGCTTGTTTAAGCTCTCCTCCATCTTTGGTGCTGTTCCTTACAATATCTGACTCATTTCTGAACTCGACATTTCATCTTATTGAGTGTTTTTAAAATTTTAACTTTTTAAAATTAAAAATAACAGTTTATATTTATATAATGCTTAATATGTTCCAAGCATTGTAATACATATTTTTTTCTGTCTCTCCCCCTATACTATCAGTAATAAAATCAGAATTAAAAAAAATTCTCAGCTCCTACAGTACTGCCTGGCATGTAGCATGTGCTCATTAAACATGTGCTGATTGAACAATTGTTTGGAGAATAAACATAAGGATGAGAACACAGAAAAAAGCTCCACATCAAAACTGATCAACTATTTTGCTCATGATATATAATTCAGGGCCTGGATCATTTATTTGTTTACTAAAGAGACTTGTGGCTCTGCCCATAGGAGTCCTCAGCTGTCCTCATGTAGACAAGATGACCTTATTTAGATTGGTATCCTTGTAAAACTCCTTAACTTCCATGACAGAAAATTAAAATCTTTCACTTGAGATGCTGGGAAATCATATAGCTCTGCATGTAACTGTCACAGAAAGGTAACTGCACTACAGGTACTACAGACTCCTGACAGAGATAGAACCTAATCTTACTCTCCCTTTATACTTCTCAAAAGCTCAATTGAAAGAAACAGTATTTGGAGAGGATTGACTGAAGGTGTACAGTTCATCCATTTTTTTTCATAGTTTCATTTTGTTGTTGTTGTTGCTGTTGTTTGTTGTTTTCTTTTTTCTCAGAGTTAGCCAGATAATTCCCATTATAATTCTTTTTTTTTAAGGCTTTGACACTTTGCAACTAGTCTCTATTGTGGAATGTTACGAGAAATTGGCCTAACAAATTTATCATGGTACTTACTGGTAAAATGGTTTTTTAACTAAATTTCAAAGTGTATTTTTTTCCAAAGAATATAGAGAATAATTAACTGTTTTTAGTTTCAGGAATAGTTGTGCTTTCCTTATGCACCAGACTTTTAAAATTTTTTTAAATCTTAGGTATATTTTAATTTACATTTTTTCACTTGTATTGCTAGAAATCTCATTGCTGAATAATACTTAACTTCTAGAATTGAACAATTCTTTCTGGCACTTGTTTTATCTGCTGACCTTACTCCTGAGTAACCTTTAGCTTTGTTTATCTTACTTTACCTTTTCATTCAGCTTCAAAATAATTTTATATTGCAAAATCAGGGTAGACTATAAATATAGGAATATTCTATCTTATTATTACATCTTAATCTTTGAAATAATTCATTTTTTCTTGATACAATGGTTTAATTTCTGGTATATCACTACATTGTTGGAAGGTCAAGCAAAATTTTGGGGAAGCATTGCTTAGTTTTTTCTAATAAGGTTGGCAAAAATTGCAGGTTTATTGATAAAACTGTACAGTTATAGATAGTATATACCACATAAAATCATGAATTGCCCCATTTTGTATGTGTTTATATAATATATGTGACAAAATAATTTTTATTGAACAGTAATTTATATACTATAATATTTATCCTTTATAAGTTTATAGTTGGATGAGTTTTGACAAATGTATACCCTTGTCTAACCATTACCACAAACAATTAAGATTCAGAACATATCTGTCACTTCAAACAATTCCTCATGCCTGTTTGCAATGAATCCTCATCTTATCTTCCATTCTCTGTCAACGACTGATCTGTTTTTGTCCCTCAAATTCTTCCTTTTTAGAACACCATTTAAAGATAATTATTTACTACTGTCAGAGAGAAAAAAAAGCTAAACATTAGTTAAAGGCAATAAATACAGATTTTTCTCAGAAAGTACTACAATAGGGAAGAAAGTTTATGTAAATTGAGCTCAACTTTGATTTGCTGTGGTGATTCCAGTTTTAAAGGGAGAATGAGGGAGAAGGGAGGGGGAGAAAGTGAGAACTTCTGCAATCAGGAAAATGAAAAATTACAAAATGAAGAAGAAAGTTAATCAATGTCAACGTGATTAGGCCATGTGTGTCTGCTAATTGGCATTTATCAAAGTGAGGCTTCTACTCTCCCACAAAGACTGGGAGACTGAGGCTGTATCCTCCCTGATGATTACACTTCAAAGAAATGGCTTTCTAGTCCTCTGAAAAGATACTTCTGAGTTGTGGGAGAGTAGAAGAAGTAGAGGAAGGATTCAGAGTTTTCAGCCTTTTTTAGTAAATGCTATAAGAAAGGGAGGTGAGGGGCCTATTATCAGGTGCTGGCTAGAACAAATAGTAAATTCTTTTGGCAGCCTTGAGCCATGCTAGAGTCTATTAAAGTCTCTTAGGGTTGGGGTGGATGAAAATTTTTGTGCTAATTGTCTGCAGTTTTTATAGGCCAAGGTTGAGGCCCACTTGATAGGAAGGTTCATAGGAGCCAGAGTTAAGTAAAGGAGAAAGTCTGTCACTGTGTATGCTTTGTACCTAGTTTAATTTCTTTAATCTGCTTTTGAGATTCATCCACGTGTTTTTATCATTAGTAGTTCATTTTTTTTATTACTGAGCAATATTTCACTGTATAATTACCAGTGTTTGATTATATATTCACCTGTGAATGGGCATTTGGGTTGTTTTCAGTTTCTGGGTATTACTAATAAAGATACCATGAGATTTCTTTACAAGACTTATTGTGGGCTTATGTTTTCTTTTCCCTTTGACTGGATATTCTGGGTTGTATGGTAGAATCTTTAAGTTCACTTTAAAGAAACCACAGAGCTATTTTCCAAATTAGTTGTACCTTTTTATACTCTGACCAGTAGTGTATAAGTTACAGTTGTTTCACATCTTCATCAGCACTTAGCATTATCAAACTTTTTATATTTTAGCCATTCTGTTGGGTGTGTAGTATTATATTGTGTTTATTGGCCATCTGTATAACTTCTGTCATGAAAAACTTCTTCAAATCTTTTGCCCATTTTTTAAGTTGTATTATTGTCTTAATAAATTGTTTTTAATAAATTCTAGTTACAACTCCATTATCATAATGTAATTCACAAATATTTTTACCTAGTTTTCCATATATAGTTTTCCAAGATTTTGGTAGAATTTAAAGATATATTAAAAAAAAAAAGAAAACAGTAATTCCTGCTGACTGCTTCATGAAGTGGTAAGGTTAGTATAGACTGAATTGTTCACACTAACAATGTTAGATAAAACTGTGCTTTTTCCAATGTTATTTTTTTCATGTACAAAGTGATTAGAAATTTTGACTATATTAGCCAGTTGCTGAACAGTTGAATTAAACTTTGGATTTGAAGTGATCTGTCAACTAATTTAAAATTATCCAACTAGATTATATTTATATAAACAGATTTTGAGAGATGAAAGAAACTTCAAAATACATTTAGCCCAATAATTTTCAAACTCTGTGGACGCCAAGATTTTATGTAATTGTTTAAGAATGCCCTAGAGGATTAGAGGGAAGCCAAATGAGATAGCTTTGAATCCTCCATTTTCTACTTCAAAGAAACAGCTTAACTTTTGTTTGTTCATGCATATATTGGATGCTTGTATAAGATGTTATTAAAAATGGGCAGGTTTTGTTGCTAAAAGAGATTTTGAAAACCACCAGCATATTTTTTATTAACTTAGATATAATTATTAGACCATATAGGTTACTCTTTTAAGGTGTACAATTTAATGGATATTGGTATATTCACAAAGTTGTAAAGCCATCATCACTATCTAATTACAGAATATTTTTGTCACCGCAAGAAGAAACTCTGTTTCCATTAATAGTTTGTCCATTCATTAGTTAATGGACATTTGGGTTGTTTCCACTTTTTGAATATTATAAATAATGCTGCTATAAACATTCATGTATAAGTTTTTGTGTGGGAATATGTTTTAACTCTCTTGGGTACATACATAGGAGTAGAATTGCTGGGCCATATCGTAACTCTAGGATTAACATTTTAAGAAACTCCCAAACTGTTTTCCAAAGCAGGTACAAAATTTGACATTCCCATCATCAATGTAGAGCATTCCAATTTATCCACATCCTTGCCAACACTTGTTATTTTCTGTATTTTTAATTACAACAGTCCTTGTGGCTGTGAAGTGGTATTGCATTGTGTTTTTGATTTACATTTTTCTAAAGACTAATAATGTTGACCATTTGGGGGGATGAGGGTCTTACTGGCCACTTTAAATCTTATTTGGAGATATATTTATTTAAATACTTTGCTCATTTTTAACTGGGTTATTTGTCTTTTTATTGTTGAGTTATAAGAGCTTGGTATATATTTTTTAAACTAGACCCTTATAAAATATATATATATATATATATATAGTAAATATTTTCTCCTGTTCTGTGGGTTGTCCTTCTCCTATTCTGTGGGTTGTCCTTTCACTTTATTGATGGAGTCATTTGCAGTAAAAGAGGTTTTTATTTTGATAAAGTCTTATTTCTCTGTTTTTTTCTTTGACTGCTTGTGGTTTTGCCAATCTATTCTGACCCTCTAACTAACTTTTTGTAATAAGTAATTGATGTTTGAGTGATTTGACAAAGGTCATAATTCGAGTTAAAATTCTCATATAATATATGTGATATTAAATTACAGTAAATCCCCTACATATGAACGAGTTCCATTTGGAAAGCGCATTTGTAAGTCCAATTTGTTCATGAGTCCAACAAAGTTAGCCTTGGTACGCAACTAACACAATCAGCTATATAGTACTGAACTGTAATAGGTTTATAATACTTAACACAAATTATACATAAAAAAACAAAAATAATTTTTTTTTTTTTTGCGGTACACAGGGCTTTCACTGTTGTGGCCTCTCCCATTGTGGAGTATAGGCTCCAGACATGCAGGCTCAGCAACCATGGCTCACGGGCCCAGCTGCTCCTCAGCATGTGGGATCCTCCCAGACCGGGGCACGAACCCATGTCCCCTGCATCGGCAGGCAGACTCTCAACCACTGCACCACCAGGGAAGCCCAAAAAAACATTTTTAATCTTACAGTACAGTCAGCTGGCATACAAGGGCATGTTTGCATCTTTGAAAGTTTGCAACTTGAGGGTTCACACATAGGGGACTTACTGTAGGCCTACAAATTATTGAGCACACAATCAAAAATGTTCCAACGACAATATACTCGCACACTTTCTAACATGCAAATGCTTTTGAAAAGGTTGTCTGAACTGTGAAAAGAGAGCCACGGACAGACAATAGTATGCCAAGGGACTGATAATCTAAACTTTATTATTTAAAAGCACATTGAACTAGTCATACACTAAAATCACTATGAAAAAAGATTTAGGAAGCTTAATAAAATGATACTAAAAATGTATACATTTAAATAGGTTTGGATACATATGCAAAGAAGAAATTATATAATATGGATGTATATATGCAAATATATAATATGCACACAAGTTTTATTTAAGTATACATATACACATGTATATATATGACATAGACATTAGAAACAAGTTTTTAATTTTATTGCATATTGAACTAAATTAAAAATATATATTGCATAAACTCTAGCTTGGGAGTCAAGATTTTTATATTCATAATCTTATGCAGTTTATAGGTTTCTTGAATGCTATTATTTATTTCTTCCTTTCCACAGTTGCCCCACAGAGTGTTAGGTTCACAGTATATATTTAATAAAAATTTGTTTAATTTCATGAAAATTGTACTTAGGCAGGGATGGCCATTTCATTTTAATGCCAAACAAACATGAAAGAACTGTATTCCTCACAACCATGGTGAAAATAAATTAAAATTTTCTCATTGTCATGAGTGGTATGTCCTAGATTCTATTTCCTTCCAAAATCTAATTTCAAAAGAACAGGAAGGAAGATTTATTTTTCCATTTATTTATAAGGTGCTTTTCACAAAATGTCATATAAATCTCACAACCACTCTTTAAATGGACATTTTTATGCCTAGTTCATAGTTACATTGTTAAAAGAAGTTAATAACTTGACCAAATCATTGAGTTTTTAAGTGCCAGAGCTTAGATTATTACCCAGGTCTGTTTAACTTTAATGCCCATGCTCTTTCCAACACATCACTTTGTATTTTCCACAGGGACTTGTCTTTATTATATTAGAAAATGTCTATAACTTTCTATAAAATGAGGGAGTTGCATCAGATGATTTCTGAGCTGACTTTTAGTTCTAACATTATTTAGTTTATATTTAAAACAAAGTATAATCAGTCTTTTCTAAAAGAAAAAAAAAACAAAACACTATGGTTCTCTTAAAAAAATCATGTTGCCACTGGAAATATAAACCACATAATAAAGGTTAAAGCCTCTACTACTCAAAATCACTATAATTCTCTGACTCAAAAATATGAAATAGATGTTTTCCTCAATATGCCATGATTAATCCTCTAATATTTTCTATACTTTTCATTTTCTAATTTATAAAACTTTAGAATAATGTCTGTGAAACATGCAGGAGACAAGAGAAAGCTAAAAATTTGCTAATAGGTGAATTAATACACTAAAATATTTGCATAATTTGGTAGGGACAAAATTTAAATATTTTATATTTTATAATGTATAAATTTTAAGATAATAAAAAGGTCATTGAATACAATATTCCTGCACATTACATTGAATGTTAAGCCAATTATGTCAAAGATCATTTTGATTCATGTTTTAGCCTGCAGTGATGAACTAGAACTCAGAATACTGACATGAATTATAAAACAAAAATAAACCAACATAAAAGAGACATATACTCATTCCAATGATAAGACAAAAATATCATAAGAAAATAGAATATTTTTGCTAGGTAATAAAATGTGAATTCCTTTGAAATATTTACTTCTAGACACTTCATCTCAATCCAATTAGAACAATCCTTAGAACATCACAAGGGAATGACATATTCTGTTCCAGGAGATTTTTCGTGGCTACTGTTTGACACCCCTCAGTAACTTATTTGTTATTTTTTTCTCTTTTATCTTCTCTTTTTTCTCCTCTTGTTCAATCTTAAGCTTTCTTCTCCCCATAAGCTTTAAAATATTTATATTAGTGTATGTATGGGAGTCATAGTGTATTTATTATTAATGAATTAATAATATCCATTATTAATGGATCATTAGTATTTGCTAGCTAGCCATTTACCTTCCCTTTTGTGTTTCATTTTCCATACTTACCATGCAATCGGGTAAGCCAGAGATGGCAAATAGATTTCACTTTGTGTGCCACATCTAAATAGATAGCAGTGGTACACTAGGTTCAGAGAATAACTGGAAATCCTATCTTTGCTGAATAGAAAAGAATCTATGAGCATCCAGGTATTTGGGGTGGGTAGTTGGGAAGGTGACAAATCGTGGCAAACATGCTATATATTTCCCATAACTGATTTAAATTGTAGCCAGTATTGAATATTTTGGTACTCAATTAGTTGAATATAACAATAGGATATGTTTTTCTGGTTTAGTCATACAAGTTTTGGGATACCCTACAACTGCTTTGTTATTCTGGATTGCAATGTATAATAATAGACTTGCATTTACTGAATGCTTATTCTGTACTAGGCGCAGTTTTACATATTTTACACATGTTAATTAGTGTTATTATCTTCATTACACAAATGATGAAACTGAGGGATGGAATTTAGATAAAATCATTTCCCTTTCCTTCAACACATACTTGCTTTAGACCAAAGTCTGTGAGTAAGTGGAAGGCTCTGTATGCAAAGACATGTAACATTCTATTCTTCCTGAAATGGTTAATTAAATGTAAGATGTATTTTTTAGAATTGATTGCAAGTCATTAATTCACAAGCCAGACTAATATTCTTTGCACCTGAAGAAGATGCCTCAGTTTTCTCAAAATCTCTGTTGGTCAGACACTTGGGAACCAACTATGAAGTTGATTGATAAGGTATGAACTCTTTCAAGTTGTCATATTAAAAAGGTCATTATGACCAGTCACCAATTCACTTGCTGAGAAGAAAGTTTGATATGAGGCATAACAATCACTTTTAAGTCTTGAATTTGCATTTTTTTCAGAGTTTTGCTCCTCCTAGATCATCTGAATGAAGGGCTAATGAACTTTCTGTATCTAAGTTTAAAATTGGAGTTGCTCTTCTTGTCTATCAAAAGCATGACAGATTTAATGAGCTTGATATCATTAGGTGATGGTCAAACTTGCCAAACACTTGAAGCAATAAAATAATAATTAGCAGCATTATTTTCTGTAATTTAATGCATTAATTTATGATAATTTAAATCATGTATTATGAAAATGGGAATAAAAATTATAATTTAATCTGCTTAACCAATCAGATAAAATAAATTTGAGTTGCATTTTTTCCTTTTTTAAAAATGAATTATTAATTCTACTGAGATTGTGTCATAAGATGACTCATAAGCTTTAAGAATCATTAATTAAGACAATGCCAATGAATTTTTGTAAAATATTCTATAATTTCAGAAGTTTTATCTGTGAGATTTCTGACCTTTTAATGGATATAAAACAAGTGAAGCTTTTTTTTTCCTGTGTGAAGAATTGTTATTTTTTAGTTGAAATTATTGTATCTTTACATAAGAAGTTAAATGTGAAGCAATAATACTTATAATAATTACCTACCTTAAATGACTTTATCTATAATAATGTCATTACAAATACATGATGTTCTTGTCTGAAGAACACAGACCATTGGCAAATTCAGATATCCAATATCAGCTTAGGGAGTTTTTAGGTACAGAGGACTAGTAGCACTGCATTTATAATAAAAAGTTATTTAATAAAAAATAAGGCTGAAGCCTCGCTCCTTCAGTGCCTTCAGCAAAGTTTTTGGCTTCAGAAGATTACCTTCCCAGGCAACTTGTCTTCCAGGCAAAAGTCGTTTCTCAATTGAAAGTCTGCAGGGAATAGAGGAAGGAAATCTCTTCATTTTTGTCAGACAATGCAAAGGGAAAAAAAAAAACATTATCTGGATAAGCACCCTGGCAAGTTTATTTAATGGTCTCAATAGAAATTTAATAAACTATTTAACTAGTTATGCTAGTTGTACAATTCTTTCATTGGCATTTGGACGAATAATACAATCATGTTTTCTAGCATTATTGGAAATAACATTCAATTTAGGGTCAGTAATTCCTATTTCTGGGCATGAAATATCAAGTCCTATGACTTTCTAGGTGTGTTACATTAGCCAAATCATTAATCACCTCATTTTTCAAGTTATAAATTTATAAAATTTATAAAATAAAGACAATATTATACACACAACCTATTTCATGGCATTTTTGTGATAATCAGATAAGTCTAAATACAGGAATGTGCTTTATATAAATAGTAACTTCTCACCAATTAATGGAATTCATCTGTGCATATACTGAGATACTGTTCATAAAATTAAATAGAAGTACAATTATTTTAAATATAATAAAATATAAATATCTGAAAGAAAGACTCATATGTCAAGCTGGCAATTTACCTTAGCATGAACTCCTGGAAAAATTGTAGTGGACAAAGCACTGTATACTGTGTGAGATTGAAATCCATAAAGTCTCAAAAAAATCACTTAGTAATCTGTTATGTGACTGAGAAGTGAAAGTGACTTAAAAATTTTTATATTGTCTTATAGTTTTTCAAAATGTAAAATCATGGCTCTCATGAAAATATAAACTGAAAATATGTCAAAAAAAATTTTCAATTCATTAATTAATGAGGGAACTTGTAAGATGTTAAAACTGGTTCAAAGAGTATTTGAGGAACCAGGTATTTTTAGGCAGTAGTATAGAGAAATGTTATGGCATTATGAATGTCAGGATATGATATAATACTGTTTGAAGTTCTACAGGAAAATAAACCCTACCATTTGGAGTTATCTTTTCCTCCCAGAGAGAATTTATTTGCATCTGTACAAGTCTGCAACTTCAATAAGTGTGGTACCTTTAATAAATAGTAAACAGGTGAACAGAATTCATTCTGTAAATCTTTGGGTGGGCCTGTTTCCCTGATCGAAATTGAAAGGACATGCTTCTCACTTTTATTTACTTATTTCCAATTTGGGAATAATTTTTCTTAACAACTTATACTTTGAACATCTTCCATATGATGAAATATTCAATAAAGTATTTTAATAACCAATTGACATTTCACTGTAAATAATGATATAAAATTATAATTATAATTGCATGCATAATAATAGTAAATATTCCTAATAGACCTTTAATATACTCAGTCTTGATAAATTAGGGTTATACCAATAGGAAAATAGGCATAGGACATAAAAAGTTCTCTTCCTTCAGAAATTTGCTCAAAATGTCACCTATACAGTATGGCCTTCTCTGACCATTATACCTAACATGGCAATCTCTTCTTCTCCCCACCATAATTATCTCACATCACTCCTTATTACATTTCTATGTTTTATTTTTTATAATATTTATCAAGTTCTGATGTATATATTATATATATTCATTTATTTACTGGGCCCCATCACTATATTTTGAGAAAGGAGTCTTTTATCTTTGTTCACTACTGTATTCTCAAATTTTAGAACAATGACTGACACATAGGGATTGTTTAATAAATAGTTTGAGTAAACAAATTTGTAAGTGAACAGCAAATTTATTATATATATGACCAATAAAGATATATAATATTAAAATATGTTGATGTTCAATTTATTATTTTTTTTCCTTTGGCTTTTAGTTCATAGTGATTTCTGACTTGTAGAACTTATAAATTTTTAATTATTAAAATTCAAAATGTTCTTTATTATTTCTTCCACTTTTTTATGTTTAGAAAGTCCACATTAGTAAAAGATCTGGAGGCATTTCCTATCAGATGTTAGAGCTAAGAATTTAGTATATGCAATCAAGTTGATTTCATGAATCAGTACTGGAGAAAAAATATCAACTAATAACAAACATAGCAGATTCCAGACAGATTTAAGAATTAAATATATTATAGTTAATGAAAAACATAAAACATAATCAGAAAAATTTGTTACTATTTATCTGAACTTATATTAACTTCATTTTACACACTGTTATCTTGGAATAATAGTCACTTTATTTTCAGTTTTTGGTCCTTAAAAATAAAGCTGCAATAAATATTTTTGTATATATATACACTTATAAATTGATACTTAACTGGTCAGTTTCTCAGTGAGATATTAAAATACAAAACATCCTACAGCTCTGCCAAAGATAAATTCTGCTACTATTTTATATTGGAAGGGGGTAATGTGATATCTCACTGTCAGTTTAATTTGTAGTTCATTAACTTTTAGTAAATTTTAGCATATTTTCATATGGTGGTTTATCATTTTAATTTGATCATCTATGAAGGGTCTATTTATACATTTCCCTTGCTGTTTCATTGAGTCTTTAAAAGTTTTCTTATCACTTTAAAAGAATTACTGTTTTCCATATCTGTGAGTGTGTTTCTGTTTTGCTATATATATTCATCTATTTAATTTTTAGATTCCACATATAAGTGACCATACAGTATTTGTCTTTCTCTGTCTCACTTATTTCACTAAGCATAATATTCTCTATGTCCACCCACTTGCTACAAATAACAGTATTATACTTTTTATGGCTGAGTAATATTCCATTATATATATACATATACACATATCACATCTTTATTCATTCTTCTTTTGACAGACACTTGAATTGCTTTCATAACTTGGCTCTTGTAAATAATGCTGCAATGAACATTGGGGTGCATATATCTTTTCAAATTAGTGATTTTGTTTTTTTTCTAAATATATACCCAGAATTGAATTGCTGGATCATATGTAGTTCTATTTTTAGTTTATTAAGGACACGCCATACTGTTTTCCATAGTGGTTGCACCAATTTACATTCCCAATAATGTGTAGGAGTGTTTCCTTTTCTCCATATCCTTTCCATAGTTTGTTATTGGTAGACTTTTTTTTTTTTTTTTTTTGCTATACACGGGTCTCTCACTGTTGTGGCCTCTCCCATTGTGGAGCACAGGCTCCGGACGCGCAGGCTCAGTGGCCATGGCTCACGGGCCTAGCTGCTCCATGGCATGTGGGATATTTCCAGACTGGGGCACGAACCCATGTCCCCTGCATTGGCAGGTGGACTCTCAACCACTGTGCCACCAGGGAAGCCCAGGTGGACTTTTTGATGATAGCCATTCTGACCAGTGTGAGGTGATAATTTATTGTCGTTTTGATTTGCATTTCTCTAATAATTAGCAATGTTGAGCATCATATGCCTGTTGGCCATCTGTATGTCTTCTTTGGAAAAATGTCTATTCAGGTCTTCTGCTCATTTTTAAATCAGGTTGTTAGCTTTTTGATATTAAGTTGTATGAGTTGTTTATGTATTTTGGTTATTAACCCCTTATGGGTCATATCATTTGCAAATATTTTCTTTCATTCTCTAGGTTGTTTCATTTTATTGATGGTTTCCTTTGCTGTGCAAAAGCTTTTAAGTTTAATTAGGTCCCATTTGTTTATTTTTGCTTTTATTTATTTTGCCTTAAGAGACAGATCCAAACACTATTGCTGCAACTTATGTGAAAGAGTGTTCCACCTATGTTCTTTTCTAGAAGTTTTAGGGTTTCATGTTTTACATTTAGGTCTATAATCCATTTTGAATTTATTTCTGTATATGGTGTGAAAACCTGTTCTAATCTCATTGTTTTACATGTAGCTGTCCGGTTTTTCCAGAACTACTTATTGAAGAGACAGTCTTTTCTCCAAATGTATATTCTTGCCTTCTTTGTCACAGATTAATTGATTATGCAGCTTTGTGGTATAGTTTGAGGTCTGGGAGGGTGATACCTCTAGTTTTCTTTTTTTTTTCAAGATTGCTTTGGCAATTTGGGATTTTTGTGTGGTTCCTTATGAATTTTAGGGTTATTTTTCCTAGTCTGTGAAAAATTCCATGAGTGTTTTGATAAGGATTGCATTACATCTATAGATTGCTTTTGCCCATATGTCCATTTTAAAGGTATTAATTCTTCCAATCCAAGAGCATGTGATTTCTTTCCATTTCTTTATATCATCTTTAATTTCTATCATCAATGTTTTATAGTTTTCAGAGTACAGGTCTTCTACCTTCTTGCTTAAGTTTATTCCTAGGACATAATTATGATACATATTTTAATTTATAAATTAGGCACAGTAATATATTAATCACTATAACTAATATAAAATAGAAGATATAACAATATGCTGTAATGAGTTAGGTGAATGTGCTCTCTCTCTCAAAATATCTTATTGTACAAATTTAATGCCTTTCTCTCTTTTTTTTTTAAATTTTATTTATTTATTTATGACTGTGTTGGGTCTTCGTTTCTGTGTGAGGGCTTTCTCTAGTTGCGGCAGGTGGGGGCCACTCTTCATCACGGTGCGTGGGCCTCTCACTATCGCGGCCTCTCTTGTTGCGGAGCACAGGCTCCAGACGCGCAGGCTCAGTAGTCGTGGCCCACGGGCCCAGCTGCTTCGCGGCATGTGGGATCCTCCCAGACCAGGGCTTGAACCCGTGTCCCCTGCATTGGCAGGCAGAACTCTCAACCACTGCGCCACCAGGGAAGCCCAATGCCTTTCTCTCTTAACTAAGCACTTATAGAACACTATGTTCATAACTTTTGCACTTTGAGGTGTGACAGCAAATCTAGCACAAATTTCTTCTTCGTTATTCAGAATTTTACAAATAAAAGTTTCATTCCTTAACACAATATTGTAAAGCAACCATACTCCAATAAAAATTAATATTAAAAAAAGAAGATTCATTGTTATCATAGATATTAGCAACCTTGACATATAATTTTCCTTTGTTTCCTTACTATGTCAAGAACTTTCACCTTCTCACTTTAAGGAAGCACTTTATGACTTCTCTTTGACATATCTGAATTGCCGTCATCACTACTTTTGTGCTTTGGGGCTATTAGTAAGTAAAATAATTGAGTTACTTGAACACAAGCACTGCAATACCTCAACAGTCAATCTAACTGAGATAGCTAAGTGATTAACAGGTGGGATACACTGGACAAAGGAATGACTTGTGCCCCAGGGATGGATGGAGAAGGATGGTGTGAGATCTCATTGAGCTACTCAGAATGGTGTGCAATTTAAAATTTATGAATTGCTTATTTCTGGAATTTTACATTTAATATTTTCAAATTCTGGTTGGCCATGGGTAACTGAAACCATGAAACAGGATACCAAAGATAAGGGGAAACTATTGTATGTACTTATCAGCCTCCATCCCTCCCTTTCCCATCCTTCAGGAATGGTGGATTATAGTCTTCTCCTGAGGATCTAAAGTTGAAAACCAGACCAGAAGTGTTGCTTGGTGCAGTGATTAACTATGGTTTTATGGAGCCTGAGCTCTTCACACTGAACTTGTTCAGCACTCCTCTCCAAGTTTGTCTTTCGGCTCTGAAAAATTCACATAACCTGAGAAGCCAGTACCCCCAGGTGAATAAGACCTCACAGACCAAAATAAAAAGAGGCCTAAGGAGTAAAGCTACCTCAGAAGAAAATACTATACTGTTTTTAACAAATGTATATTCAAGCATGTATTGCTTTAATTTTATATCTCATAGATTCTTACATTGGTTAACAAAGTATTCACAACATTTGAATTTTACATGTAGGTCTTTAGATTTTCTTGTAAGAATAAAAAAATTAAACTATAATATTTAATACAGCTGGAATTTATTTTTATTTCCTCTGTAAGATGGGGGTTTCATTTTTATTCATTTCTACAAGGAAAATCATGTATGCCACCATAATGTATAAAATAGTCTATATTTTATTACTAAATCTAGCCAATGCCATTGTCGTATATTAGTTTCTTAAATGTCCTAGACTCTATAAAATAATGATTTGATCTTATGATACAAAAGGTTATAGTGCATAGCTATTCTGCCAAATACTCTATAGAATCATTTTTTTAAATTCCCTCCTTACTAATACACATACCACAAAATTCTATTTAAAATTGCAATGGAGGCTTCCCTGGTGGCGCAGTGGTTGGGAGGGAGTCCGCCTGCTGATGCAGGGAACGCGGGTTTGTGCCCCGGTCCGGGAGGATCCCACGTGTTGCGGAGTGGCTGGGCCCGTGAGCCATGGCCGCTGAGCCTGCGCGTCTGGAGCGCCTGTGCTCCGCAACGGGAGAGGCCACAACAGTGAGAGGCCCGTGTACCGCAAGAAAAAAAATGCACTGGACTTGCCCATAGATTTTAAAGTATTAACACATTCACAATATGCAACCCAATCAGAAATGGAGGTAGTTACCCATCTTACAACAATTCTCCTGGTAGCCATGTATGTTTTGCCTCTTTCTTTGTTGACTTTTTCTCTCTCCTTCCACAACCTAGTTGACTCAAATTCCCTGTCTGTAGTGGTAGTTAAGGAAGTAGCTATCAAGGTGGTTCTATCAAACACATTCCCACTCATTTTACAAACAGAAATTGATGGAGAAAATCTCTTTCCTCTCTGTTTCTGGAATAGTAGGGCTATGAATCTGGTGCCTGTGGCAGCCTTATTCCTACTAACAGGAAGAGAGAAAGGACAGAGAAACAGAAAGTCCTGACTGCCTTTGAGCTCCTATTTCCTATCATTTCATTATTCTCTGTCATGTAGTTTGGATACATCTATTGGATACAAACTAGTATGTTTCCCGTTTTTTGCTTAAGTTTGTGGATACTGTATTTTTATCACTTGTTACAGTGTTTCAATGAATCCTCATTTATTTAATATAGTATACTTTTATATATTTAACATTGTGTAAATGTCTAAAATGTTTTCATATCTTCAAACTACAAATTAGTTTGAGTTTTCCTCATTTAGGTCTTAGATATTCCTACCATACAATTCAGAAATTCCACTTCTGGGTATTTGTTCACAGAAAATGAAAACATTAATTTGAAAAGATATATGCACTCCAATGTTCATTGCAGCAGTATTTATAATAGACAAGATATGGAAGCAACCTAAGTGTCCATTGACAGATGAATGACTGAAGAAAAACTGATACACACACACACACACACACACACACACATATATATATATATATATATATATTATACACATACACACACACAGACAATGGAATATTACTTAGACATAAAAGAGAATAAAATCTTGCCATTTGTGACAACATGGATGGGCCTAGAGGGTACTATGCTAAGTAAACTAAGTCAGAGTAAGACAAACACCATATGATTTTACTTACTTGTGGAATATAAAAAGAAAATAATAGAACAAATATAAAAAAGAAGCAGACTCATAGATACAGAGAACAAACTAATGATTGCCACAGGGGAAGCGGTTAAAGGAATGGGTAAAATAGGGAAGAGGATTAGGAGATACAAAATTTCAATTATAAAATAAATATTATGAGAATGTAATGAACAGCATAGGGAATATAATCAATAATATTGTAATAATTTTGTATGGTGACAGATGGTAATTAGATTCATAATGGTGACCATTTTGTAATATTTAAAAATATTGTATCATGTTGTACATTTGAAACTAATATAATATTGTAAGTTAACTATACTTCAAAAAAAAATGAGGACACTTAAATGGCAAAAAAAGCTCTGGT
Source organism: Orcinus orca (assembly GCF_937001465.1). Lineage (NCBI taxonomy): Eukaryota > Metazoa > Chordata > Mammalia > Artiodactyla > Delphinidae > Orcinus > Orcinus orca. The sequence goes on from NC_064580.1 coordinate 78,636,344, forward strand.
TTTTGTAGTAAAGTATCAAATTGTTTGTGGTTACCAAAAAAGAATTAGGAGAGTCATGGAATTTATTACCTCCTTCAACATTGAATAAAGCACAATGTGTCCTCTCAAAAAATAAAATAAAATACACATATACATCTTATAGACCATTTTATTTGCTTCACAGATATTAAGATTTTTTTACAAATTGAAGGTTTGTGGCAAACCTTAGTCAAGTAACTCTATTGCTGCCATTTTTCCAACAGCACTTGCTCACTTTGTGTCACATTTTGGTAATTCTTGCAACATTTCAAACTTTTTCATTATCATTATATTTGTTACATTGATCAGTGATTTTTGACATTACTATTGCAGAAAGATTACAACTCACTGAAGTTTCAGATGATGGTTAGCAATTTTTAGCAATAAAGTACTTTTTAATTAAATATATGTACCTTTTTTAGACATAATGCTATTGCACAACTGACACACTACACTATAGTATAAACATAAGTTTTACATGCACTGGGAAACAAAAAAGAATTGTGTGACTAGCTTTATTGTGATATACGCTTTATTTCCATGATGTGTATCTGAATCCACAATATTTCTGAGATATACTTGTATTATACATTTCTTAATAAAAATGAGAAATAACTATGGATAGATAAATAAAAATTGAAATAGAGGGGAAGGGGGAGAGAGAGAATGGAGAGAGGGAAACTTAAGAAATTTTAATAATATTTTGTGTAAGAGAATGCATCTAAAAACAAATGAACATGATTTATCAGGATATATATTTGTGATAACAGGAGAAATAAATTGTATTTTTAACTCTATGAAACAGTAGATCAAAATGAGATAATAAGATGACAGAAGGAAATAAAAAGCTAAATTGCATAATTATGAGAAAAAGTTTGAGGTGAAACAGTACTATAAATTATTCAAATTTAGAATCACTAGTGGTTAAACAGAGAAGTATTATAAAATGTAATCAGTGGTATAGAGGAAATGTTTCTAAATAGACATTGATGTTTACGGAAATTTTTAAATATATTTAATTTGTTAAGAACAGGAAAGCAAAAATATATTAAAAGATTTATAAGGTAAAGAAAACACTTGTATCAGACACAATTTATGAACTTCCCCAAATTCACCCAGTCCCACTTGCCTCCTGAGCCCATCCACTATGGCCATTATTCATCTTCTAACACCTTCGGCTGTCTCAACTTCCCCTTGGGTGATAGTTCGGTTTCAGCACAATCATAATAACACCTTCCATAGTGAGGATTGTAAGAGCTTTTGTGCCCAAAACCAAGCTTTTGAGCTTGGTTCACCCCACCTGTTTTGGAGTCAGATTGAGCTTCACCTGATATGACCTGTATGTCTGAACAACCACCTGTGTTGTCTTGTAAAGCTATGGCCAGCTTAGTAATAAATTACTTTGTCTTTTCCCTCTTTCCTTCTCTATCACTTTTATTCCCCCTCAATGTCACCTCCATAGGATTGTACAGTTCCTCCACTAATAACGTGTTAGGACTTCAGCTTTGTCTGAGGATCTGTTTTCTAAGGATCCCAGGCTAAAACAACTTTTTCTGAAATGATAGAGAAAATGAATTTACTATGCAAGAGTATACCAAGTTGCAGGAATAATCAATATAGAATGATAAACACCAAGATATTTCCTGGTGAATTTACTGTGATTTAAAGAGCAAAAAAATGACTCATGAGTATCTAAATTAAATATATATATATATATATATATATATATATATATATATATATATGAGAGAGAGAGAGAGAGAGAGAGAGAGAGAGAGAGAGAGAGAGAGCTTATAAGCAAGAGAAGTCAGCAACATTCATGCCATATAGTGGAATACTATTTACAGAGTTCTCCAGGGAGAAAAATAAATTCTACTCCATTTTATACCAAGGGAGGTTTTTATTAGTATATGAAGACAACAAATATATTCTTAATCATTTTCAACTAATTCCACCTTTCAGAGTTTTATAGATACACTTGCACCTACATGGAAAAAATATATAGAAAAATTATTTATTTAGCCATTATTACATCAGCTATAGCTAATGTTTAAAAAGCATAAACTCAAGATAAGAAACCCCAAGCAATATACAACTACAGAAACAAAAAATGATATGTATATATGTTTGGACATTCTAAAGAGCAGAATGAACCCTCATCCAAAATTTCGTTTGGATGTTGAGGCTGATGATATCAGATGTGTGAGCGTGTGTTGTGTAGAGCATATTTTTATGTGGTCATTCCTTTTTTACATTATTTTATTATTATAGATTCATAAGAGTTCTATTTAGTTCTTTAATATCTTTTGTTTCTTTGCTCTTTATGTGCATGTTTTTCTTTATGTCCTTAAGCTTATGGCACATTTTTATAATAGCTGTTTTAATATATCATATACTAATGACATCATCTCTGTCATCTCTGCCATGTTTTTCTCTATTGAATAATTGTCTCATGGTTTTACATCACATAATGTTGCTTCTTTACACATTTAGGACTTTTATTGAGAGTGGCAAGCAAGATATTGTGAATTTTGCATTGAATGCTGAGTTATCTTTTTAATTTTTAAGGAGTATTGGTGTTTTCTGCAGGAAGTTATTTTGAGACTCACTTTTAAGTCCTTTTGTGGTAGGTCTAGAGAAATCTGTATTCTAGGGATAATTTAACACCACTTCAAAGACTTGGCCATTCCTCTAACTCTACCGAAAGCCCTAAGTATTCATTAAGGTGCCCCAGTCTCCCTAGAGGGAACACAAATGATTCTTTCTCCTATGTAAACTTTATGAATTTTCTAGATCCCTGGAAATTGTTCTGAACTTAGAATTTGTTCTTTGTCATTCCCATAAGATCTCACCCAATGCATGTACAGATTAGTATTCAGGCAAATACTCCCGGGGGCTCTATGGAGATTTCCAGAACTTTGTCTGCCTAGACCCTACTTTCTGGAACTCTTGCCACAAAATTGTGCTGCTTTAGCATCTTTGTTCTCTGTTTTTTGTATCCTCAACACAGGAAGAATTCTGGGATCTGGTTGTATAATTCCTACTGTGCTGCAGTCCAGAAATTTCCTGAAGGCAAAAGTCATGGGTGATGTTAGGGCCCACCTACCATAATTTTTTTCACTCCACTCAGGAATCACAGTTCTGTATTGCCTATCATCAAATGCCTAAAAATAGTTGTTTCTTATATGTTTTCTTGTTTTCTAACTGTTTACAGTGGAAGAGTAATTCTGGACCCTGCTACAATCTCTGGTCAGAAGCAGATGTCTCCACTCTCCCCTGGATTCATTTTTATTGTTAAGAAGTCATCTTTCAATCTAAGTGGTAGGTAAAGGTTTTACATATTTTGTTCTGAGATTTACTTTGCCTTTTTGTTTTTTTGAAGTTTTATTTTAACATGTCTAGGAGAGGTTTTTTTCTTATTTATCTTGCTAGGAATGCATTGGGCTTAGTGAATTTATAAATTACTGTTCTTCAGCAATTCTGAATCATGCAGTCATTATATATTTTGGATATTATCCCTCTCTTATTTTCTTTCTTGTTTTAAAAAGAATATAATTAAATATAATATTTTTTGCTATATCTTCTACATCTCTTACCTTCTTATCTCTATTTTATATCTTATTGTTTATATATTATATCTGGATGCCCTAACCTTCAGTACACTAATTGTCTCATCTCCTAGGTCTAGTGTACATTAGTATTAATTGAATTACTATATTTTCAATATTTCAAATTTCTATTTTGTTTCCTTTTCAAGCCTGTCATGTCACTTCTTGTATTTTTCAGATTTGTGCTGAATTTCTCAAGAATGAATTACATGTATTTGAATCTTGTATGTATAGGTTATTTCAAAAATAGTCTATGATTGAGATTTTCAACATCTGCAGTCTTTGTGTGTATACTTTTGTTGTTTTGTGTTTCTATTTGTTCTTACTCATGTGATTTTCTTTTCCTGGCTATCTTTGACTTGAGTGTGAAATATTTGAAAAATTATTTATAGAAATAATTTGGAACTATTAAAGTTGGTGTTTTCTTTTGGTACTGAACCCAGTTTGTTTTGCCCTATGCACAGCAAGTCAAAATGCTGAGATACTGAGGCTTGCAGCAAAGAGAGGCCTTATTCACAAGACAGCCAGGTGAGGAGACAGGAGAATGAGTCTTAAATCCACCTCCCTGAAGGCAAGGGGCTTGGGTTATTTATGGAATAAAGAATAATGAATAAAGAAGCAAGGCAGTCTGAGCCATGGAGAGCATGGGGAAAAGTGATTGGGAAAAGGTGCATTAATTGTTGTTCTGTGTGGGCATAATTAAGCTAGGTCCTCTGCACATTCAAAAATGGAAGCACTTAGCACAGTCTGAGGGTGGAGTTTTTGGTCCTTTGACATCAAAAAGTTACCAAGCAGACACTTGCGTGTACCCAGTTGGAGAGTTGGTGGTCCTATCTAGTCTTAACCAACTTAGCTTGAAATAGATACAGATGACTCCAATATCCTGGAAAACAACTCAGGCAAACATCTTATTGTTTAGGCTACATGCTACCTGGAGGACATGAAAGTTTTAAAACAACCTAGATTATTGAAGGCAGGTGAAATGGATTTCACTAATAATTACCCATGTTTTCACTTTCAGAAGAGATAAACATTTGTGTCTGCCTAACACATAGACATGTTACCAGTCTGGGTCTACCATATCCAAATTTGATACCTAAGGTTCCCTGGAACCAGTAATGTGAATCTAGGCTGAAAGTCAATGGAAGTTTAGGTTATTTTCAGTTTATTCTCCTTCTGTGTTCTTACAGTGAGTCCTAGTGTGTGGTGGAGGATAGTTTATAAAATCTTCACTTTTATCCTAGCTCCTGGCTAGGAAATCCCTCACTATTTTAGTAGTACAGTCATGGTTTTAGGAATATTTACTGCATTTTTATTTTTAAATTAAAAATTATTGGGACTTCCCTGGCTGTCCAGTGGTTAAGACTCCATGCTCTCACTGCAGGGGGCATGGGTTCAATCCCTGGTTGGGGAACTAATATCCCACATGCTGTGGGGTGCAGCCAAAAATAAAATTATTTAAAAATAAAAATTATTTTAAAATTTTATTGAGATATAATTGATATATAACATTGTATAAGTTTAAGGTGTACAACATGTTGATTTGATACATTTATATACTGCAATATGATTATCATTGTAGCTTTAACTAACACCTCTCTCACATCACATAATTATCATTTTGTGTGTGAGTGTGTTGTGAGAATAATTAAGATCTAGTCTCTAAGTGACTTCGAAGTTTATGATATGGTATTGTGTCTATAATCACTATGCTATGCATTAGATCCCCAGCACTTATTTATCTATTGGTTGCTAGTTTTTACCCTTAAGCAACATATCCTTGTTTCCCCTGCCACTTATCCCCTGGTAACTGCCATTCTACTCTCTGTTTTAACAACTTTGACTTTTTCAGATTACAAATTTAAGTGACATAATACAGTATTTGTATTTCTCTGTCTGAAATATCTCACTTAACATAATCCCCTCAAGATCCATCCATGTTGTTGTCATAAATGGCAAGATTTCCTTCTTTCTCATGGCTGAATATAAATAAATATATGTATATATATATATATATATATATATATATACACAAACATACATATATATCACATATTGACATATTCTATATCCATTCATCTGTTGATCGACACTTAGTTGTTTCCATATCTTGATTATTGTGAATAATGTTGCAATAAACATGGGAATGCATATATTTCTTCAATGTTCTGCATTCATTTCCTTTGGCTATGTACTCAGGAATAGGATTGCTGGATCATACAGTAGTTCTGCTTTTAATTTTTTGTGAAAACTCTATAATTTTTTCCATAGTGGTTGAACGAATTTGTATTTCCACCAACAGTGTACAAGAGTCCCATTTCCTCCACATCGTTACCAACACTTGTTATCTATTGCCTTCTTGATGATAGCCATTCTAACACGTGTGAGGTGATATCTCATTGTGCTTTCGGTTTGCACTTTCCAGTAGAATAGTGATGTTGTGCCTCTTTTCATGAACTTGTCCATTTGATTTTTTAAAAAATGTTTATTTAATTCCTCTGTCTATTTTTAATTAGACTGTCTTTGTTTTTGAATTGTATGTGTTCTTTATATACTTTAGATATTAACCTCTTATCCAATATAAGGTTTATAAAATTGTTCTCACTTTGTTGTTGCCTTTTCATTTTTTTCTGTGCATAATCATTTTAGTTTGATATAGCCCTACTTGTTGATTTTTGTTTTTGTTCATTGTGCTTTTGGTGTCATATCTGAAAAATAATTACCAAGACCAATGTCAAGGAGCTTCTTTCCTATTTTTTCTAGAAATTTTATGGCATCATGTCTTATTTTTAAGTCTTTAATCCATTGTGAGTTGTATAAGATAGGGGTCAAATTTCATTTTTCTGAATTTTCCAGTTTTCCTAACACCATTTGTTGAACAGACTATTGTATCCCCATTGAGTGTTCTTGCCTTACTTGTCAAATATTTATTGTATTTTTAGAAGGTCTTTCATAGATGTACTTATGGATGAGGTGGTGAATATCATCTAGCCCAACATTCCCAGAGGTGGAACATAACATTTCTATTTCCCTCCCTAAAATATGTAAAGTACTATGAGAATGAAATATTTTTCAGGCCTATGTTAGAATAAGACTTGATTTTGATTTTTTTAAGTATGTATGAATTATGAAAGACTGTTGTCTATGAGAGAAATATTTTCACATTTGCTCTAATTTTTCGTTTCAGTTTACTTAAAAATAAAAGGAATTTCCATTACTGAAATGTTTCTCTCATTTGACGATATGCCTTACTGGTTTCTTCAAAGTGGAATTGCTGAAATAAAGGATATAAACATTTAACATTTTAAAATTTATTGCAGACTGCTTCTCCCCCTTCTGTGTGTAAGAAGACTGCAAAAGGATCCCTGATTCCCTATTCAATGCTCAGTGTTACAAATATTTTAATTGCTTGCTAATAAGAATAGTGAAAAGTGGCATCTCACTTTTTATTGGCATTTGCTTTTTTATTAATGAGGTTCATCCTTTTACATGCCTACTTTTGGAAAAGACAGTCCAGTGCATGCTGTCTTTCAAACCCATTCAATCACATAAGAATGGATGCTGGGCCTGCAACAGTGAATAACAGGGTTCTTCTGCTGTAACATGGGAGGAGTGCCAGCAGGCTAATTTCTCTTCATTGGTTGCCAAGAGAAATCCACTGGCTATGGGCAACCAATGCCCACTATTAAGCTGATCTTGCTCTGCTTCTTTTCTATGTAAGTAAAGTTTTCCATCCAGTGGTTGACTGCACTGTGTTTTCCTTGGTGACTCCAACATGCAATGCACAGAAGGGTTTAGACTTCTATTCCTGGTAAATGGCATAGTGATGATTTTTGCTGTCTTCCATAGTTGTAGGCTTTCCCTGGGATTGGTAACCAATACATGGTGTTCTTTGCCACACATGTCATTATTTATATTTCTTCTTTTATCTATCATTTATTTGTATTTTTGCCATTTTTTCTATTGGAAAGCTTATCTCATTTTTATGGATTTATAAGTATTATTTGTAGTTTGAGATACTAACTTCTTGTCAAAATACTGTAAATACTTTTCTCCAGTCTGAATTTTCTTTTCAATCTACTTGTGTTGTTTCTTACATTACCAAAGTTTATAATATTTTAATATATTCAAATCCACAATATTTTTGTTAATGTGTTCTGACTTTAATGTCATACTTAGAAAAATGCCCATCCTAGTATTGTAAGAGCTAGTATTTCTCTAATTTATTTTTAATAGTTCAATATTGTATATATGTGGCTTTTTTTGATGTTAGGAATAGAGTAAGAGTATGATTTTATTTTATTTTTCAATAGGACTATCTAGTTGCTACCAAATCATTGAATTTTCTCATGCCAATTTTCTCAATACTCTATTCTGTTTCATTACTCAATCCATCTACTCTTAGACTAAAAATATTTTAAATTAATATAGTTTTACCACTCTCCAGATTTACCAGGTTATTTGTGTGTGTGTGTGTGTGTGTGTGTGTGTTTCTGAGAGAGAGAGAGAGAGAGAGAGAGAGAGAGAAAGGGAGAGAGAGAGAGAATATTGTAGTTTTTCTGACAGGGTAAATTTTAGAAACTTTTTTCAAATTTAAAAATAAGGGTTTATTTGAATTTATAACAAGAATAATGGTGATATTTACAATATTGAATTTTCCTATTCTTCAAAATGATATGTATCTCCATTTAGGCAAATTTAATTTTATGACCCTTAGTAGGGTTTTGTCATATTCTTTATTTAGTTCTCATATACCTTTTTATTTTATTTTATTTTTTTTTTCTATTTTTAAATTTTTATTAACTGGTTGTTTCAATTACAAAAGTAACACATGATAAAATTTCAAACATAATAAAATAATATAAAATAAAAAATAGAAGTCTACTGACCTTCCCTGCCTACCAATCCCCTCGTTCTACTTCCCAGGGTCGCCATACTGAGTTTTATGTGCTGTCTTCCAGAATTTCTCTATGACATTTTATTAGAAAGAAATTAGCTGTCACACCAAGTTAATGAACATAAAATCTTAGATATTTACATGTACTATTACAAAAATGCATAAAATAATGTTCTCATGGTGAATTCCTGTCCCCCAAGAGAGAATTTTTTTTTTCTTTTTGATTTTATTTTATTTTATTATTATTATTTTTTTAACATCTTTATTGGGGTATAATTGCTTTACAATGGTGTGTTAGTTTCTGCTCTACAACAAAGTGAATCAGCTATACATATACATATGTTCCCATATCTCTTCCCTCTTGCGTCTCCCTCCCTCCCACCCTCCTTATCCCACCCTCCAGGCTGTCACAAAGCACCAAGCCAATATCCCTGCGCCATGCGGCTGCTTCCAACTAGCTATCTACCTTACTACGTTTGTTAGTGTGTATATGTCCATGACTCTCTCTCACCCCGTCACAGCTCACCCTTCCCCCTCCCCATAACCTCAAGTCCGTTCTCTAGGAGGTCTGCGTCTTTATTCCTGCCTTACCCCTAGGTTCTTCATGACATTTTCTTTTTTTCTTAAATTCCATATATATGTGTTAGCATACGGTATTTGTCTTTTTCTTTCTGACTTACTTCACTCTGTATGACAGACTCTAGGCCTATACACCTCATTACAAATAGCTCAATTTCGTTTCTTTTTATGGCTGAGTAATATTCCATTGTATATATGTGCCACATCTTCTTCATCCATTCATCCGATGATGGGTACTTAGGTTGTTTCCATCTCCGGGCTATTGTAAATAGAGCTGCAATGAACATTTTGGTACATGACTATTTTTGAATTTCGGTTTTCTCAGGGTATATGCCCAGTAGTGGGATTGCTGGGTCATATGGTAGTTCTATTTGTAGCTTTTTAAGGAACCTCCATACTGTTCTCCATAGTGGCTGAACCAATTCACATTCACACCAGCAGTGCAAGAGTGTTCCCTTTTCTCCACACCCTCTCCAGCATTTATTGTTTCCAGATTTTTTGATGATGGCCATTCTGACTGGTGTGAGATGATATCTCATTGTAGTTTTGATTTGCATTTCTCTAATGATTAATGATGTTGAGCATTCTTTCAAGTGTTTGTTGGCAGTCTGTATATCTTCTTTAGAGAAATGTCTATTTAGGTCTTCTGCCCATTTTTGGTTTGGATTGTTTATTTTTTTGTTATTGAACTGCATGAGCTGCTTGTAAATTTTGAAGATTAATCCTTTGTCAGTTGCTTCATTTGCAAATATTTTCGCCAATTCTGAGGGAAGACTTTTGGTCTTTTTTATGGTTTCTTTGCTGTGCAAAAGCTTTGAAGTTTCATTAGGTCCCATTTGCTTTTTTTTTTTTTCTTTGCATTATGCGGGCCTCCCACCTCTGCGGCCTCTCCCGTCATGAAGCACAAGCTCTGGACACGCAGGTACAGTGGCCACGGCTCATGGGCCCAGCCGCTCCACGACATGTATGATCCCCCCAGACTGGGGCACGAACCTGTGTCCCCTGCATCGGCAGGCGGACTCTCAACCACTGCACCACCAGAGAAGCCCCCATTTGTTTATTTTTGTTTTTATTTCCATTTCTCTGGGAGGTGGGTCAAAAAGGGTCTTGCTGTGATTTATGTCATAGAGTGTTCTGCCTATGGTTTCCTCTAAGAGTTTCATAGTTTCTGGCCTTACATTTAGGTATTTAATCCATTTTGAGCTTATTTTTGTGTATGGTGTTAGGGAGTTATCTAATCTCATACTTTTACATGTACCTGTCCAGTTTTCCCAGCACCACTTATTGAAGAGGCTGTCCTTTCTCCACTGTACATTCCTACCTCCTTTATCAAAGATAAGGTGACCATATATGCATGGGTTTATCTCTGGGCCTTCCATCCTGTTCCATTGATCTATATTTCAGTTTTTGTGCCAGTACCATACTGTCTTGATTACTGTAGATTTGTAGAATAGTCTGAAGTCAGGGAGCCTGATTCCTCCAGCTCCGTTTTTTGTTCTCAAGATTCTTTGGCTAGTCGGGGTCTTTTGTGTTTCCATTCAAATTGTCAAATTTTTTGTTCTAGTCCTGAGAAAAATGTCAGTGGTATTTTGATAGGGATTTCGTTGAATCTGTAGATTGCTTTGGGTAGTAGAGTCATTTTCACAATGTTGATTCTTCCAATCCAAGAACATGGTATATCTCTCCATCTATTTTTATCATTTTTAATTTCTTTCATCAGTGTCTTATAATTTTCTGCATACAGGTCTTTTGTCTCCTTAGGTAGGTTTATTCCTAGATATTTTATTCTTTCTGTTTCAATGGTAAATGGGAGTGTTTTCTTGATTTCACTTTCTGATTTTTCATCATCTGTGTATAGGAATGCCAGAGATTTCTGTGCATTAATTTTGTGTCCTGCTACTTTACCAAATTCATTGATTAGCTCCAGTAATTTTCTGGTAGCATCTTTCGGATTCTCTATGTATAGTATCATGTCATCTGCAAACAGTGACAGCTTTATTTCTTCTTTTCCAATTTGGATTCCTTTTGTTTCCTTTTCTTCTCTGATTGCTGTGGCTAAAACTTCCAAAACTGTTGAATAAGAGTGCAGAGAGTGGGCAACCTTGCCTTTTTCCTGATTTTAGTGGAAATGCTTTCAGTTTTCCACGATTGAGGATGATGTTGGCTGTGGGTTTGTCATATATGGCCTTCATTATGTTGAGGAAATTTCCCTCTATGCCTAATTTCTGAAGGGTTTTTATCATAAATGGGTGTTGAATTTTGTTGAAAGCTTTCTCTGCAACTATTGAGATGATCCTATATTTTTTCTCCTGCAATTTGTAAATATGGTGTATCACGTTGATTGATTTGCATATATTGAAGAATCCTGGAATTCCTGGAATAAACCCCACTTGATCATGGTGTATGATCCTCTTATTGTGCTGTTGGATGCTGTTTGCTTGTATTTTGTTGAGGACTTTTGCATCTATGTTCATCAGTGATATAGGCCTGTAGTTTTCTTTATTTGTGACATCATTGTCTGTTTTGGTATCAGGGTGATGGTGGCTTCGTAGTATGAGTCTGGGAGTATTCTGCCCTCTGCTATATTTTGGAAGAGTTTGAGAAGGATAGGTGTTAGCTCTTCTCTAAATATTTGATAGTATTCGCCCGTGAAGCCATCTGGTCCTTTGCTTCAGTTTTTGGGAAGATTTTAAATCACAGTTTCAATTTCAGTGCTTGTGATTGGTCTGTTCATATTTTCTATTTCTTCCTGATTCAGTCTTGGCAGGTTGTGCATTTCTAAGAATTTGTTTGTTTTTTCCAGGTGGTCTATTTTATTGGCATAGAGTTTCTTGTAGTATTCTCTCATGATCTTTTGTATTTCTGCAGTGTCAATTGTTACTTCTCCTTTTTCTGTTCGAATACTATTGATTTGTGTATTCTCCATTTTTTTCTTGAGGTGTCTAAGTGTTTATCAATTTTGTTTATCTTCTCAAAGAACCAGCTTTTAGTTTTATTGATCTTTGCTATTGTTTTCTTCATTTCTTTTTCATTTATTTCTGATCTGATCTTCATGATTTCTTTCCTTGTGCTAACTTTAGGGTTTTTTTGTTCTTCTTTCTCTAATTGCTTTATGTGCAATGTTAGCTTGTTTATTTGAGATGTTTCCCGTTTGTTAAGGTAGGATTTTATTGCTGTAAGCTTCCCTCTTAGAACTGCTTTTGCTGCATCACATAGGTTTTGGTCGTCGTGCATCCATTGTCATTTGTTTCTAGGTTTTTTTTGATTTCCTCTTTGATTTCTTCAGTGATCACTTCATTATTAAGTAATGCTTTGTTTATCTCCATGTGTTTGTATTTTTTACAGATCTTTTCCTGTAATTGATATCTAGTCTCATAGCGTTGTGGTCGGGAAGGATATATGATACAATTTCAATTTTCTTAAATTTACCAAGGCTTATTTTGTGACCCAAGGTATGATCTATCCTGGAAAATGTTCCATGAGCACTAGAGAAAAATGTGTATTATGTTGTTTTTAGATGGAATATCCTATAAATATCAATTAAGTCCATCTTGTTTAATGTACCATTTAAGGCTTGGGTTTCCTTATTTATTTTAATTTTGGATGATGTGTCCATTGGTGAAAGTGGGGTGTTTAAGTCCCCTCCTATGAATGTGTTACCGTTTATTTCACCTTTTATGGCTGTTCATATTTGCCTTATGTATTGAGGTGTTCGTATGTTGGGTGCATAAATATATACAATTGTTATATCTTCTTCTTGGATCAATCCCTTGATCATTATGTAGAGTCCTTCTTTGTCTCGTAATAGTCTTTATTTTAAAGTCTATTTTTTGTGATACGAGAATTGCTACTCCAGCTTTCTTATGGTTTCCATTTGCATGGAATATCTTTTTTTCCCCCTCACTTTCAGTCTGTATGTGTCTGAAGTTGGTCTCTTGTAGTCAGCATATATATGGGTATTGTTTTTGTATCCATTAAGCCAGTCTGTGTCTTTTGGTGGGAGCATTTAATCCATTTACATTTAAGGTAATTATCGATATGTATGTTCCTTTTCCCATTTTCTTAATGGTTTTGTGTTTGTTATTGTAGGTCTTTTCCTTTTCTTGTGTTGCTTGAGCAGAGAAGGTCCTTTAGAATTTGTTGTAATGCTGTTTTTGTGGAGCTCAACTCTCTCAGCTTTTGCTTGTCTGTAAACATTTTAATTTCTCTCACAAATCTGAATGAGGTCCTTGCTGGGTAGAGTAATCTTGGTTGTAGGTTTCTCTCCTTCATCACTTTATACATGTCCTGCCAGTACCTTCTGGCTTGCAGAGTTTCTGCTGAAAGATCACCTGTTAAACTTATGGGGATTCCCTTGTGTGTTATTTGTTGTTTTTCCCTTGCTGCTTTTAATGTGTTTTCTTTGTATTTAATTTTTGACAGTTTGATTAATATGTGTCTTGGTGTGTTTCTCCTTGGATTTATCCTGTATGGGACTCTCTGTTCTTCCTGGACTTGATTAACTATTTCCTTTCCCATATTAGGGATGTTGTCAACTATAATCTCTTCAAATATTTTCTCAGTCCCTTTCTTTTTCTCCTCTTCTTCTGGAACCCCTATAATTGAATGTTGGTGCATTTAATGTTGTCCCAGATGTCTCAAAGACTGTCATAGGTTCTTTTCATTCTTTTTTCTTTATTGTGCTCTGCAGTAGCTATTTCCACTATTTTATCTTCCAGGTCACTTATCCGTTCTTCTGCCTCAGTTATTCTGCTATTGATCCCATCTAGAGTATTTTTAATTTCATTTATTGTGTTGTTCATCATTGCTTATTTCATTTTAGTTATTTGAGGTCCTTGTTAAACGTTTCTTGCATTTTGTCTATTCTATTTCCCAGATTTTGGATCATCTGTACTATCATTATTCTGAATTCTTTTTCAGGTAGACTGCCTATTTCCTCTTCATTTGTTAAGTCTGGTGGGTTTTTATCTTGCTCCTTCATCTGCTGTGTGTTTTTCTGTCTTCTCATTTTCCTTATCTTACTGTGTTTGGGGTCTCCTTTTGCGGGCTGCAGGCTCGTAGTTCCCATTGTTTTCAGTGTCTGTGCCCAGTGGCTAATGTTGGTTCAGTGGGTTGTGTAGGCTTCCTGGTGGAGGGGACTAGTGCCTGTGTTCTAGTGGATAAGGCTGGATCGTCTTTCTGGTGTGCATGTCCATGTCTGGTCGTGTGTTTTGGGGTGTCTGTGGACTTATTATGATTTTAGGCAACCTCTTTGCTAATGGGTGGGATTGTGTTCCTGTCTTGCTAGATGTTTGGCATAGAGTTTCTAGCACTGTAGCTTTCTGGTCGTTGAGTGAAACTGGGTGCTGGTGTTGAGATGGAGATCTCTGGGAGATTTTCGCCATTTGATATTATGTGGAGCTGGGCAGTCTCTTGTGGACCAGTGCCCTGAAGTTGGCTGTCCCACCTCAGAGGCACACCACTGACTGCTGGCTTCAGCACCAAGAGCCTTTCATCCACATGGCTCAGAATAAAAGAGAGAAAAAGTGAAAGAAAGCAAGAAAGAAAGGAAGAAAGAAAGAAAGAAGGAAAGAAAGAAAGAAAGAGAAAGAAAGAAAGAAAGGTAGAAAGAAAGAAAGAATGAAAGGAAAGAAGGAAAGAGAGAGAGAGAGAGAGAGAGAAAGAAAGAAATAAAGAAAGAAAGGAAGGAAGGAAGAAAAGAAAGAAAGAGGATAAAATAAAATAAAGATAAAATAAAATAAAATTATGAAAATAAAAAAAATAATTATTAAGAAAAACGATTTTTTAAAAAGAAAAAACAAAAAATGGACGGATAGAACTCTAGAACAAATGGTGAAAGCAAAGCTATGCAGACAAAATCTCACACAGAAGCATACACATACACTCTCACAAAAAGAGGAAAAGGGGAAAAAATAATACATCTTGCTCTCAAAGTCCACCTCCTCATTTGGGATAATTTGTTGTCTATTCAGGTACTTCACAATTGCAGGGTACATCAAGTTGATTGTGGAGATTTAATCTGCTGCTCCTGAGGCTGCTGGGAGAGATTTCCCTTTCTCTTGTTTTTTTGCACAGCTCCCAGGGCTCAGCTTTGGATTTGGCCCTGCCTCTGAATGTAGGTCGCTGGAGGGCGTCTGTTCTTTGCTCAGCCAGGAGGGGGTTAAAGGAGGAGTTGCTTCGGGGACTATGGCTCACTCAGGGCGGGGCGAGGGAGGGGTGTGTATGCGGGGAGAGCCTGCAGCGGCAGAGGCCGGCGGGACGTTGCACCAGCCTGAGGCGTGCCGTGCTTTCTCCCGGGGAAGTTGCCCCTGGATCCCAGGACCCTGGCAGTGGCGGGATGCACAGGCTCCCCGGAGGGGAGGTGTGGATAGTGACCTGTGCTTGCATGCAGGCTTCTTGGTGGTGGCAGCAGCAGCCTTAGCGTCTCATCCCTGTCTTTGCAGTCCGCGCTGTTAGCTGCGGCTCACGCCCGTCTCTGGACCTCTTTTAAGCAGTGCCCTTAATACCCTCTCCTCACCCACCAGGAATCAAAGAGGGAAGAAAAAGTCTCTTGCCTCTTTGGCAGGTCCAGACTTTTTCGCGAACCTCTCCCATCTGTCAGATCAGATAAGACTCAAGAATGAAAAGAATCCCAGACAAGCCCAGTCATTTCTTTGCAGTGTTCCTCAGGGCTGAGGTCATCCAGCTCTTTCTTCTAGGGAATATTTTCCACTCTAGGCAGATTCTTAATCACTGCTCCAACAGGGAAGTCTCCATCATGTCATTTTTAGATCATAGAATTTATGTGACTAGCTTAACCTTGTTAATTTTTTGTATAAGGCAGAATAATCTAAATAAAAATAACTTGTACTCAAATAGAAACATTAAAATAGCATTAATAAAATAGCTATAAGTTATGGATTAAAAATCAGATCTTTGAATCTTAAAGGATGCATTTTATATTTTATTGAAAAATATTGTCCTTTAATCCTTAGAACCATTGAAAAATTATTATCTTGATAGGCAAACCTTAAAGATGTTCAATAGGTTTGGGGAATAAGATATAAAAATCAGAAATTAAATAGATATGTGTAAAATGAGTGACTCTTCCATGAGACTTGATCTTTTTAAGCCAAAAATTAGAAATAATAACATGATTATACTGGTAGAATTCTGATCCAAGTTTTTTTATTAATTTATGTTTATCTCATAAACCCTCTCCAGTTTAAAGCATGTGTCCTATTAATTCAGGTATATTAACTGTTCAGAGTGTCCAAATTGACTTTTGTTGAATAAATACCTATTGTAAATGAAAGCTTTTTAAACTATCTATTTAGTGTCATAAGGGAAGAAATGGTTATTTAACATCATTTGCCCTTGTTAACTGATTGTATTTAATCAATGTTATGAACAAAACATATTTGTTTCTTTATTTGTTTGACAATATCATTGTAGCTTATAGCATCTTGCTTCTGTCCTCCACAATTAAGATGTGAACTTTCTCCCAACTTCAGTTTAAAGGATTCATACTAACCTGATTTCAAAAGATCTTTTTAATTTAGATTTGAACAAAGTTTATTTCATTCCTAAAAAAAAAGAATTCCCAATGATGCCAAATCCTTTTCTGTATTCAGGCTTGTGAAGAGAGGATGACATTGGTTCTGGAAAATAAATTTCCAGCTTTCATACATGACAGCTAGTTTAATGTATAGTAAAACAACTACTGTGACTACTCATTTTGTTCCAAAATATAACTGTAAAAATGTTCTGTGGCAGAATCATATCAGAGAAATACACCATTTTATTGATAGATATTCCAGAGAGTATTAAACAGATATGTGCATGTATTTCTCACTTAAAATAAGATTTAAGAAAACTTACCTACTTTGTTTGCTCTGTATTCCTTTTTTTTTTTGCGGTTCGTGCGCCTCTCACTGTTGTGGCCTCCCGCGTTGCAGAGCACAGGCTCCAGACGCGCAGGCTCAGCGGCCATGGCTCGTGGGCCTAGCCGCTCTGCGGCATGTGGGATCTTCCTGTATGAACCCGTGTCCCCTGCATTGGCAGGCAGACTCTCAACCACTGCGCCACCAGGGAAGCCCCTGCTGTGTATTACTTTATATTAATAAACTCATTAATAACTCAGATACTTTTTATGCTTGAAAAATTCATTTAATTTTGTTAAAAGGTTATTGCTAAAAGGTTATCATATTTTCAGACACATCTGCTACCATCATGGGAGCAATGTGTTGCAAGATATGTAAATTACTGAAGGCATGTAATAACCAGTATAGAAAAAGATGTTTAAAACCATATTTTCCCATTAGTTTTATAGGCAGAAGATCTAATTTGCCTTCTCCTGTGCTAAATTGATTTTTAAACTATATTTCTCCATGAAATTATCTTTATTTAAAACAGTTTTTCTGCAATTTCTTTCTTAATAGTCTACAAACACTTTATTATTTGCTGTAAATATTGCTCTATGAAGCACTAAAGAATATTGCAAATGGAGATGTTTCAAAAGCCTGAGCCTCACAAATATATTGTATTACACGAGATTTAACTGAGTTTCATATTAGAAAGCAGAAACAAAATGACAATGTTCATGTTATTAACAGATAAATATTTCAAATTTTTTTTATGTTTTTAAAAGTTACATAAACTGAAAACTGAAGATTCTTGTAATTGAACACCTTGAGAACCACTTAGAATTACCTCTCAGAGCATAGGTTTAAATGTTTTATTCTGCTGCTGATAATGTTGAATGATATCACAGTTATGGTCATCAGTGACAGAAGAGTTATTTTAATGGATTCTACAGTCTGGAAAATGCTTGTAGGCTGGAAATATGCAGCTGAGCCTTCATGGTTTAGAGAGTATTATACTGTGTTTGCAACAAAATTAATCTTTACTTCTTAATGTGTATATCTCTGTTGTTTAGATTAAACTGATGAATTTGGTTTACATGCAGAGCCTAAAAATGTAATTATGGCTTTTCTGTCCTTAGCATCTCAGTGGAATAATACTGGCTGTCAAGATGAGTTTAGATTTCTTTTTGCTGCTACAGTATTGCATGTTCACACTTAATCCTAAATGACAGCCTGAGTAGAAATTGAGAAAAAAGAGAAAGCTTTGTCAGATTGTGTAGAAGTGCTGTATTTCATGAGACATCAAGGTTTCATAATTTATATTTCACTGTAAATTACTAATTTGTAAATTTTTCTCTTCATATTATAAATCAAGGTTGGAATAAAAACAGATTCACAGGAAAGAGAAAAGTCTAAGTATCAAGAATATAACCTAGCAATGTTAGGGCATTATTGCTAATTACAATGAAGCATACGGTTGTTATAAGAAATGTGTTAAACTTGCTATGTGCAAACTTAGATCTTTAACAAGTTCTCCTCATCTTATACTGCACCTATTTTGTATTCCCTCTTGGAGTTTGCTGACTGAAAAAAAGATTCATTAATATACATATTAACAATAATGGACAGCTAACACAGTCATTAATGTCATAGCTCAGGTGTTTGGAGAATTCAAGTGTAGTATCAGATCATGTCAACCAAATTAAAAGTAGAGCAAAGATATTTCAATAGCAATTCTGAATATTTGGCTATTTTTTGAAAGGCACATAAAATGGTAAACCAACATTTTCATCAAAATCAAGCTGTCAAGGATGGCATATTGTTTTGTAGGTTATCTTTTCTTGGTTTGATGTTTAGACAATGCTATAAAAGGTACACTTTAAAAAAATAATAATTGTGTTTTACATAGAGTATCCTCCTATCATTTCTTGAAGAGATTGGTGTGCCCTAATTTTACAAAGAAAGCTATTTCATCTGTAGTTTAAAAAACATTTAAAATATAACATAATTAAATAACAAATAATTAGACTACGAGTTACATAACTCTGACAAAAATATTTACATCGATATTAAGTATGTAGATCTTGTCAAGAGGAAGAAAGCTTACAGATAACATTCTAGATTGGTGCTTGTTTTTGACTTTATTGAAACTCCTATAAGCTGACATGAAATTATCATCTGATAATCTTCTACAGCAAATATAAATTTTAAATTTTCACAAATTTGAACTTATTATGAGGAATTCAAGGCTACTCTGAATTTCTATAAAACAAGATACCTATATATGTATATGTGGGTATATAAAATATTTTATATACATATATTTATTTTATTTGTAAATAGGTAAAATTTATTTCAACAAGAAATTGGGGGTATTAATAAGTACCTAGTATATACCTGGCTCTTTTCTGATGCAGAGGATATATTGGGATCAGAAGACAAATTCCCCAGACTCTTGGATCTTACATTTTAGTGGCAGAGTAAGATAATAACCATTTTGACAAAAATAATTCAAATATGAATTATGAGTTAGAAATTCCAAGCAGAAGAGATATCATAAATAAACTCTCAGGGGAGTCATGGGATCCAGCATATTTTTGGAGAACAGTGAGTCATCCAGTACTTTAATTTGGATAGACTATAAGATTATATCGAGAGGATTGTTGGAGAAAGTTACTTAGAAATATATGTTGAGATTAGATGATGGAGATTTTTAACTAGTATATTTCAACAAATTTGAGTTTTGAAAATTTTTGAAGACAAGGAGTGGCAAAATCAGAGTTGTGCTATGGAAATAACATGTCATGGATAAGATTATGCTGACTAGATGCTGAGTGAAAAAAAAGTAGACCTTTTATATGTTTTCAGTATGTTAAGCTTGATCTCTTCAAAGGTCATATATATATTCCATAGATTAAAAACTCACCTAGACTAGATAAATATAAATACGTATGTATGTGAATATATGTAAGGAGAGAGATATATAAAGCTACTGTATCAATACAAAAATACATTCAAAGATTATATTAACAACATTTTTAAATAATTACATTTAAAATATCTGATCAAGATATGTTGTTACAGCAAATCAAGTATTACTGTACAAAAAAAGGCCCTTTTATCACAATAAATTGTTCATTTATCACAATAAATTATTCATTATTATTAAATACTAATAACATAAATAAACAATAAAAGTTCATTTATTTGGATACATTAACTGTGTTTATCCTAAAAATGAAAGGAAAAGAGAATTTATTATATTTAGAAACATTTTATGTTGGTAGAGAAAACAATTACTTGAGTACATTTATCACATATTGTTGGCCTTGCGCATGTAGTTAGACTAAGGATAAATATAAAAAGATTTATTTTTGACCTTCAGAATCTAAAATGTCCAAATGCTGATCAAATGATAGAAAAGTCAATCAGCTAAGAAAGTTTGTTTACCCTGAAAGATTTTCTGCTTGAATGTCACTGCCTCTTAGTGCCTACAGAACCCCAAATTACAAATAGAGTAAAAGGGTGAACTTTAGAAAATATTGAACCAAATATTTCCAGGGTCTATGCTATAAACTGGGTGAAAATAAAACACTCTTGAAAATGAATTAACATAATTTATTACTGCTTTAGTACAGAAAATGACACTCTTTTGGCCCACAAGAATTAATAACAATTACTAAAGTGTTTAATATACTCTGGACAACTAGTTACTGCTGGGAGAACTTGACTGGCTTAGGAGATAATGAATTTATTTTGTGGTTTAGCAAAAAAAAAAAAAACAAATTTACCTCTTTTCATACTTTAAACTCTGAATCACAGTAGCTTTCCTTTCACAGGTTTCTGAGAACATACACAATATAACTTATATTAAAGTTGGATCGGACAAAATGTACTTGGAGCAAACAACTGAGTTTTTCATGGGAGTGCAAAGATACTATGGAATATATAACTGTGACTGATATTTGCAGACCCAGAGTCAGCAAAGCCCCATGGAGTGACCATTTCCAAGACTCTGTAAACCAAATTTGATAAGAACAGAGTTCATCATAATCACATAAACATTTCTTTCTCTGCCAATTAAATTAAAAAAAATGCCTGGAGCTAAAATTCAACACAAGATAAAATTACCAAGTAAAAGACATTTTCTCTCTAAAATCTCATGACAATACTTCAGCTTGTTAGTCACAAACAGTCATGGGTATTTGTAAACTTTGCAGTAGCTGCCTTCACCTATACATGAAGTAAAGACATTTTCAACAATATTCAATAAGAAAAAGCCCACCATGTGCAATAATTAATAGATTATGGTGATAATTAGATAATCACATATATTAAGAATATAAGAATATCAATCTGTAAAGTATTTATGAAAATAAGTTTATGCATGTTATATTTATTCAGTCTGCTCTGTAACATTATATGCCATTGTTTTAAAAAATGTAATGATCTATCTTTATAAGAAACGTTAAAAGAATGAAGATCATCTACACTAAAGTTTTCTAAAGTGTGTTCATTAAACCACTTCTATTGGATTAAAGTGGGTCATGTGTTGAAATAGACATTCTTTTGTGAAATTTAGAAAATTCAGAATCAGAAAATTTTAAACAGTTTAGTTTGCTTTCTTAAAAAAAAAATATCCTGTGGGTCTTCTCAGAGCCTTTAAGAGAACTAGAGTGTTTCTGACTCTCCAAGATGAAATACACTATGTAGCACTTCCCAGATGTATGTGCATATGGAAGCTTTTATTGTCACTGAATCTTTAGAACTGGTATTTTGTGAAACACTGTTTGGGAAGTGCAGAACTAATCAAAGCCACTTATAAGAAGTAAATTCTAAGATTCAAATAACTGTAATGGTAGTCCCCACGGCCTCAGAGTGGCCTAAACGGGATGAAAATATACAATTCCTTGTACCCTGTCCAACGCTGATTCCATTATCACAAAATGGCTTCCCAATTTAGCCAGTAATGCTTACATGAAATTAAAAAAAATCAGATTAACTGCAAAATTTAAAGACATTTAAAATAAAACTGGAAGCATAGAGCTGCAGAGCCAGGGCTCAGCTCTCCTATCAAACCAGCATGCTTCCTAAAAAACAAAATGGTCTTGTCTTGTGTTTTTTAAATCTCACTCTAAGCATGTTGTTTTAAAATAGTTTTCCTTTTACACAATGAAGCTATTGAAGCACTCGCTGGCTTTACATGTCTGAATATCTCACCTAAAAATATTTGTGTTAAAGTCGCAGCAATATTTGAAAGTTGGTAGGGAATAACACAGCTCATATTGTGGACCTCAAAGATTTTCTCAGAAAGTCAATAAGCCCTTAGCAAATCTTGTCTAAGGAGTCTCTGAATGTCATTTATGTAATGAGATTAATTATAAGAACTTATTTTTCTTAATTGCTTGTATTTTATTAGAACAATTTATAAATATGTATTAGATGATAAAATGAGTTAGTTTTACCTTTAAAAAAAACAAAAATATATTCTTGTATCTCTTTTTAAAATTACATTATCTGAAAATTGGCTAAGATAAGAGAATAGAAAGACCCTGCACTCACCTTTCACAGGCACACCAAAATCACAACTATTTGCAGAACAACGATTGATGAAAAAGACTGGAACCTATCAAAAAAGACATACAACTAAAGACAAGGAAGGTACCAAGGTACCAATATACTCAAGTCCATACCCAGGTGGGTGACCCAGAAATGGAAGAATCATTACAACTGCAGAGGTTCTTCCAAAGGAATGAGAGTGTCGAGCCCCACATCAGGCTCACTACCCTGGGGATCCTACACCAGGAAAATTAGCCCCCAGAACTTTGGCTTTGAAAGCCAGTGGTGCTTACTCTTGGGAGTCCCAGAGGGCTGGGGGAAATAGAGACTTCACTCTTTAAGGTCTCACAAAAAATCTCACATGCTTTGGGACCCAGGACAGAAGAAATAATTGGATGTGAGCCTGGGTCAAACCTACTTGCTGATCTTGGTTAGTCTCCATAGAGGCAAGAGGAAACTTCATCTCACCCTGGAGACATAGACACTAGCAGCAGACATTTTGGGGAACCCTGTCTATAACATGGAAACTAGTGCTGGTGAACACCATTGTTGAATCCTCCCTCTAGGTTATTAGCCCCAGGACCCAGCCCTACCCTGGCCCAACTGTCTGTAGAGATCTGTGCTGGGACGCCTCAGGCCAAACAACAAACTGGGCAGGGACATGACCCCACCTGACAGCAGAAAGGCTGTCTTAAAACCCCCAGAGTCCGCAGCCATCTCTGGACATGGCCTTGATCAACAGGGGGCCCCAGACCCAGCTCCACCCACCTGTAGGCAGGCACCAGCTCCATAATGGCCTGGGCCATGGTCTTGCCCTCCAGGGAGCCTGCTCTAGCCTTGGGACCAGTCTCGCACACCAGAGGACAGACTCTGGAGTCAAGGAAACCATAATCCTGCAACCCATAGACCCAGCCTGCTTACCAGCAGGCCAGACCCTGCCCTGGGACCAGCAGGGTGCCAGCCCCGCCCACTTGCAAGCCAACGCAAACTTTGGGATACCTTGGACCCATACCCAACTGTCAGGGAATGGCCCCATCCACCAGCAATATGACACCATCTCTGGGACCCCTGGGCCCTGCAACCAGACTCAAGAACCTGGCTCTCTTCACCAGTAGGTTGGCATTAACCCCAGGAGTTGGCTTTGCCCTCTAGTGAGTGGAACCTCCTGGCTTCTGACTCTGCTCACCAGTTAGCCAGCACTAGCCCTGGGGTCCCCTGGTGTTCTGCATTCAGCTGCCTGGTGACCCGGTCCCACCAACCAGTGGCTAGTAGCCTCTGCACAAGTCAGTGACTGGAAACTAACCAGACTGGGGGCCAACCAAGTCTGTCAGGTTGCCCACAGAGCCTGTCACAATAGGAGGACCCATGCAGCCCTCATAGGGGAACTCTTAAAGCATATAGCTCAGGTGACAAGAGGGAAGTGCACTGCTGGGACTCATAGGATGTCCCCTGTGAAAGGCCACTTCTCTAAGGTCAGGATACACTACCAACCTACCAGATACATAAAAATAAAAACAGCAACTTAGTCAAAATAAGGCAGCAGAGGAATATTTTCCAGATGAAGGAACAGGATAAAAGCCCAGAAGAAGAACTAAGTGAAGTGGAGATAGGCAGCCTACTTGAGAAAGAGTTCAGGGTAGTGATTGTAAAGATGATCAAAGAACTCAGGAGAAGAATGGATACACTACACAGAGCAAGAAGTTAGACATTTTAAACAAAGAGTTAGAAAATATAAGGAACAACTAGGGATGAAGAATACAAAACTGAAATGAAAAATACACATTTTCTTTATTCAATCATCAATGGGCATTTAGGTTGTTTCCACATCTTGGCTATTTTGAATAGTATTACAAAGAACATGGGAGTGTTGATATCTGTTTGATATTCTGATTTCAATTATTTTGAATATATACCCAAAAGTGAGATTGCTGGATCATATAGTACTAATATTTTTAGTTTTTTGAGGAAATTCCATGCTGTTTTCCTTAGTGGCTGTACCATTTTATAATCCTACCAACAGTGTACAAGAGTTCAATTTCTCTACATCATCAACACGATGTCTTTTGTTTTTTGATAATAGCCATTCTATCAGGTGTGAGGTGATATCTCATTGTAGTTTTTATTTGCATTTTTCTAGTGATTAGTGATTTTTTTATATGTCTGTTCACCATCTGCATGTCTTCTTTGAAAAAATGCCTATTCAAGTACTCAGGCCATTTTTTCTCCTGTTGCCCTTGGATTTTTGTTGAGGGTTCTTGCAATTTCTTTCATGTGAATCTCTACCCATCTCCTCAGGAAACCTATCCTAATTAGGAAAAACTCATTCCCATGAAGCCCTCATCACCTGAATCAGGCTCCATTCCCTTGGCCATTCATGCAAGTTTCAAGTCTAAATCATTCAGTATAGAGTAACAGGGGCACATGTCAGCAGGGTAGGGGTGTCTAAAGGATAAAACGTTTTGATGCTGTTGGCTCCTGGGTTTAGTGTGAGACTGGGTCTCCTGGACAATGGATTTCCTTCAATAATCCCAGCTCTGAGAGGTTCGTGAGTATCTGTTTATTCAAGTCTTTGATCTGGTAGAGCAAGAAGGTCTATAAAGCTCACCTGGCTTCTATCAGGAGGTGAGGCACAAGTTCCTAAGGGTAGATGTCACTTTTCAAGGGAACTATGCAGACTACATTCATTTTAAGGAACAAATAATTCTTTTAACTAGACCAGTGTTTCTCCCATATCTAGGTCTCTAGGTGATATCACACACCATTACTGGGCAGAAGAGGGTTTGATTTCTTCCTGTTCTGTTACTGACCGTCCCGAGTTGGTCTCCACCAAGGGTCCTTCTGTTCAGTGTCCTCATGCCACCAGAACGAGACCAAGTTCAGTTCAGAAGTAAAGGAAAGCTTTATTCTTTGATCAAATAATGGACAGGTGTGAGCTTCTTTTCTAGAGAATGCAGTCTTCCAGAAACGCCATCAATAGGGCTGCTTTAAAGGGTTCTTGTAAGTGGGGAGGGGGGCGGAGTTCTTCCCCACTGGGCACAGCTGTGCGGCTCATGGTTCCAGATCCAAGTGCTGGGTGCAGCAGTTCTGCACTCAGTCCACAGAGCTGAGGTGTTGGCCTAGCCATTTTGCACTAGGAACTATGGTCTGAAGGGCTGGGTACGAGGTCTCTGCATGAGGCACCCTGTGCATAAAAGAAAAAAGTTTGGGCTTTATGACCCAGATTCTATGTTTCACTCCTTGGGAATTGTTAATGGACACATCTCTCCTCTGTCTCTCCTTCTCCACTTTTTTGAGGGGTGCTGAGAGGTGCAGCTCCACCTCCTGTAACTGCTTCCTGCTGAGTGTGGGGTCTTCATGACCTGGGGAGAGGAGCAAGACTTCTCCCAGCCACCTTTAGACATATCTGGTTGCCCCAAGGCCTCAGCCCTGTTCTATCCCTGAGCAACTGCCATTTGGAATTTTATAGAATCTAAAGGTCATTAAGGGGCCCAGGAAAAGTCCAAACCCAGAGGTGCTGGGGTGGGCCGGCTTTACACCGGCTGCAAACAGTTCAGCCAGATTGGCTTACCTGGTTTCTGCTGCCCAGTGGCATTTCCCAGTGGTCTGTCTGGACTTTCTTCAATTAGGCCACTTGCATCCACATAAAAACAGCTCGATTTATTGGCCCTGCACAGACCCCCCCCTCCTAGGCAGCTAACAGATAATCCAGGGCAACATGGTCACACAGGACCATACTGGACAGTGAGTCAGCAGACTTTTATTATAGCTTGAAGTCCAGGATGGTCTCCTTGGCCACCGTCACCACAGTGGCTGTTACCTTTTCTTTTCTTTCTTTCTTTTTTTTTTGCGGTATTCAGGCTTCTCACTGTGTGGCCTCTCCCGTTGCGGAGCACAGGCTCTGGACGTGCAGGCTCAGCGGCCATGGCTTACAGGCCTAGCCACTCCACGGCATGTGGTATCCTCCCAGACTGGGGCACAAACCCGTGTCCCCTGCCTCGGCAGGCGGACTCTCAACCACTGCACCACCAGGGAAGCCCAACATTTTTATGGTGACAGTGTTGTATAAGGTTCCCCCAGTCAAGGTCACTAGCTCCCCTCTGAGCACAGCAATTCTTACAATTAGTGGTCTGCTCTTTTGGGACACACATCTGTTGTTTTTCAGAAGAGAAGCTTCAGGTCAAAGAGAGGTTCACACAAGTAGTCAAGTCAGTCCATTGCCCCAGGTTGTCTCTTTGGAGGTTGGGGCTTGGATTTCTCCTTCACTGGAGTGTGATGTCCCCACAGAGTGACCTCTTGCAACTTCCGGGCAGATGAGTGGTTAGCATCACCAAATGGGGTCTGTTCCATTTAAGAGTGAGCTGGTCTTGTGGGCTGCCAGTTTTCCAGGTTTTTATTTTTATTTTTTTGTTAATTTTATTGGAGCATAGTTGCTTTACAATATTGTGTTAGTTTCTGCTGTACAGAAAATTGAATCAGTTATATGTATGTATATATATCCACTCATTTTTAGATTTCCTTCCCATTTAGGTCACCACAGATCACTGAGTAGAGTTCCCTGTGCTATACAGTAGGTTCTCATTAGCTATCTATTTTATACATAATAGTGTATATATGTCAATCCCAATCTCCCAGTTCGTTCCACCTCCCCTCTTCCCCCCCTTGGTAACCATAAGTTTGTTTTCTACATCTGTGACTCTATTTCTGCTTTGCAGATAAGTTCATTTGTACCATTTGAGCTAATATACAATATTGTTTTTCTCTTTCTGACTTACTTCATTCTGTATGAAAATCTCTATGTCCATCCACGTCTCTGCAAATGGTACTATTTTGTTCCTTTTTATGGATGAGTAATATTCCATTGTATATATGTACCACATATTCTTTAGTTATTTCCCTGTTGATGAACATTTAGGTTGTTTCCATGTCCTGGCTATTGTAAATTGTGCTGCAATGAACATCAGGGAGCATGTAGCCTTTCAAATTATGGTTTTCTCCAGATATACACCTAGGAGTGGGATTGCTGGGTCATATGGTAGGTCTATTTTTATTTTTTTAAGGAACCTCCATACTATTCTCCATAGTGGCTGTACCAATTTACATTCCCACCAACAGTGCAATATGGTACACTTATTTTCCACACCGTCTCCAGCGTTTATTGTTTGTAGATTTTTTAATGATGACCAGTGTGAAGTGATACCTCATTGTAGTTTTGATTTGCATTTCTCTAATAATTAGTGATGTTGAGCATCTTTTCAAGTGTTTGTTGGCCATCTGCATGTCATCTTTGGAGAAATGTCTGTTTAGGTCTTCTGCCCATTTTTTGATTGGGTTGTTTGTTTGTATTTTTTTGTTTTCTGATATTGGGCTGCAAGAGCTCTTTGTATATTTTGGAGATTAATCCCTTGTCAGTTGCTTCATTTGAAAATATTTTTCTCCCATTCTGAGGGTGACCTTTTCATTTTTTTATAGTTTCCTTTGCTGTGCAAAAGCTTTTAAGTTTAATTAAGTCCCATTTTTTTTAATTTTGTTTTTATTTTCATTACTCTAGGTGATAGAATGGAAAAGGTCTTGCTGTGATTTATGTCAAAGAATGTTCTGCATACATTTTCCTCTAAGAATTTTATAGTATCTGACCTTACATTTAGGTCTTTAATCCATTTTGAGTTTATTTTTTTGTATAGCGTTAGGGAGTGTTCTAATTTCATTATTTTACATGTAGCTGTCCAGGTTTCCCAGCACCTCTTATTGAAGAGACTCTTTTTTCTCCATTGTATTTTCCTGCCTCCTTTGTCATAGACTAAGTGGCCATAGGGGGATTTATCTCTGGCCTTTCTATCCTGTTCCACTGTTTTTAGAGACACACAGTTTCTTGGCCAGAAGGGGTGGAGGGCCAGGTTGGTGGGTGTGGGAAGAACCTGGTTATTATAATTTCTCCTTCTTGGAGGGCACTCTTGAGTTGTTCCATTTCTAGAGGGTTAAGTATCCCTTCTCTCAGGCTTGTGGAGTGGGTCTACCATACATCACTTAGTACATTTTTGACTGTGGTTAATTTTTTGTTATTGACTTATAAGGCTTGTTTGTATATTTAGAGTTAACCCCTTATCAGACATATGGCTTACAAATACGTTCTCACATTCTATAAGTTGCCTTTTCACTGTTTATTGTTAATTTTGCTGTGCCAGAGTTTTGTAGTTTGATCTAGTCCCACTTATTTTCATTTTTGTTGCCTGTGCTTTTGATGTCATATCCATGAAATCTTTGCCAAGACCAATGCCATTAAGATTTTCTTCTAAGTTTTCTTTTAAGAATTTTATTGTTTAGGGTCTTAAAATATTTAAGTTTTAATCACTTTTGACTTGATTTTTGTGTATGATGTATGATTCCAGTTTCATTTTTTTGCATATCAATATCCCATTTTTATATACCATTTGTTAATGAGACTATCCTTCTCCCATTGTGTATTTTTGACACCCTTGTAAAAGATCAGTTGACCTTATATTTATGGATTTATTTCTGAGATCTTTATTCTGTTACATTTGTTTATATATCTGTGTCTATATGTCTGTGTTTATGTTTTGATTACTTTAGTTTTGTAATATATATTGATATCAGTAGGTGTGATGCCTACAGATTTATTCTTCTTTTTCAAGATTGATATGGCTATTCATGACATTTTGTGATTCCATGTGAAGTTTATTTTTTTTTATTTCTGTAAAAAAGTACCATTGGCATTTTGATAGGCATTGCATTGAATTTGCATATTGCTTTGGGTAGTATAAACATTTTAACAATATTGATTCTAACAATGCAAGAACACTGATTGCCTTTACATTTGTTTGTGTCTTCTTTAATTTATTTCATCAATTTTTTGTAGTTTCCAGTATACAAGTCTTTCATCTCCATAGTTAAGTTTATTCCTAAGTATTTTATTCTTTATGGTGTTATTGCAAATGAGGTGGTTTTCCTAGTTTTCTTTTAGGGTAGCTCATTGATAATATGCAGAAAAGCAAGGGATATTTGTATGTTGATTTTTTATTCTGCACCTTTACTGAATTTATCTGTTCTAACAGTTTTTTATGAAGTCTTTGGAGCTTTGTATATATAAGATCATGTTGTCTACAAAGTGGGACAATTATACTTCTTCCTTTCTGATTTGAATGCATTTTTTCCAAATGCTTGATTGCTCTGGCTAGGACTTCTAACTTTATATTGAATGTGCTTTTGGATTCTGTTTGTTAGCATTTTGTTGATGATTTTTGCATCTATGTTCAGCAGGGATATTGGCTTATAGTTGTTTTTCATTTTGTGTTTGTCTGGCTTTGGTAACAGTATAATGGTGGCCAAATAAAATAAGTTTGATAGTCCTTCCTCCTCTTCAATATTTTGAAGAAATTTGAGGATTGACATTAAATCATCTTTAATTATTTGGTAGAAATCAATAGTGAAACAAGTGACTTTTTCTTTTGTTGGTATATTTTTGATTACTGATCCATGCTAGTTATAGGTCTGTTCAAATTTTCTATTTCTTCATGATTCAGTCTTGGTAAATTGTATGTTTCTAGAAATTTATCTATTTATTCTAGGTTACCTGGCTTGTTGGCATATAATTGTTTATAGAAGTATTTTATGATCCATATTATTTCTACATCAGTTGTAATGTCTCCTCTTTCATCACTGATTCTATTATTTGAGTCTATCCTGTTTTCTTCTAAGTTAGTCTAGTTAAGTGTCAATTTTGTTTATCTTTTCAAAAAGCCAACTCTTGTTTTGTTGATTTTTTTCTATTATTTTCTGTTCTCTATTTTTCTTATTTCTGCTCTAATCTTTGCTATTTCCTTCCTTCTGCTAACTTTTGGCTCTCTTTCTAGGTTTCTAAGGTGTGAAGTTAGCTTAGTTACTTGAGCTCTTTCTTTTAATGAAAGTGTTTATCATAATAAACTTTCCACTTACTACAACTTTGCTGCAGCTCATGAGTTTTTCTATGTTGTGGTTTCATCTTCATTTGATTCTAGATATTTTCTTATTTCCTTTTTTGACTTTTTCTTTTTCACAATTGTTGGTCAATAGTATGCTGATTACTTTCCACATAATTGTTAATTTTTCAGTTTTACTGTTTTTATTAATTTCAAGTTTCATTATATTGTAGTCAGAAAATTTACTTGGTGGGATTTCAATCTTTTAAAATTTGTTCAGATTTTTTGGCGACATAACATGTGATCTGCTTGGAAAACTTTCTATGTGCACTTGAGAAAAAAGTGCACTCACTGCTGTTGGGAGGAGTGATCTGTATTTGTCTGTTAAATCCACTTGGACTACAATGTTGTTCAAGTCCACTGTTTCTTTATTAATATTTTGTCTGGATGTTGTATACATTATTGAAAGTGAAGTATTGAAATCCCCTACTATTTTGGGGTTTTTTTTCACATATTTTTTGGAGTATAACTGCCTTTACATTCTTGTGTTACTTTCTGCTGTATAACAACGTGAATCAGCTATACGTATACACATATCCCCATATCCCCTCCCTCTTGCATCTCCCACCTACACTCCCCAACCCATCCCTCTAGGTGGACACAAAGCACAGAGCTGCTCTCCTTGTGCTATGCAGCTGCTTTCAACTAGCTATCTATTTTACATTTGGTAATGTATATATGTCAATGCCACTCTCTCACTTCATCCCAACTTACCCGTCCCCCTCCCTGAGTCCTCAAGTCCATCCTGTACATCTGTCTCTTTATTTCTGTCCTGCCCCTAGGTTCGTCAGAACCTGTTTATTTTTTTAGATTTCATATATATGTGTTAGCATACAGTATTTATTTTTCTCTTTCTGACCTCCTTCACTCTGTATGACAGACTCTACACCCATCCACCTCACTAGATATAACTAAATTTCATTTCATTTTATGGCTGAGTAATATTCAAAGGTACCACATCTTCTTGATCCATTTATCTGTCGAAGGAAACTTAGGTTGCTTTCATGTCCTGGCTATTGTAAATAGTGCTGCAATGAATATTGTGGTACAGGACTCTTTTTGAATTATGGTTTCCTCAAGGTATATGCCAGGGAGTGGGATTCCTGGGTCATGTGGTGGCTCTATTTTCAGTTTTCTAAAGAACCTCAATACTGTTCTCCATAGTGACTGTATCAATTTACATTCCCACTAAAAGTGCAAAATGGTTCCCTTTTCTCCACACCCTCTCCAGCATTTATTGTTTGTAGATATTTTCTTCATGGCCATTATGACAGGAGTGAGGTGATACCACATTGGACTTTGATTTGCATTTCTCTAATAATTAGTGATGTTGAGCAACCTTTCATGTGTTTGTTGGCAATCTGAATATCTTCTTTGGAGAAAAGTCTATTTGGTCTTCTGCCATTTTGGGATTGGGTTGTGATTTTTTTTTATTTTTATTTTTTGATATTGAGCTGCATGAGTTGCTTGTATATTTTGGAGCTTAATCCTTTGTCAGTTGTTTCTATTGAAAATATTTTCTCCCATTCTGAGGTTGTATTTTCATCTTGTTTATGGTTTCCTTTGCCTGCAAAAACTTTTAAGTTTCATTAGGTCTCTTTTTAATTTTTGTTTTTATTTCCATTTCTCTAGGAAATGGGTCAAAAAGGATCTTGCTATGATTTATAACAAAGAGTGTTCTGCCTATGTTTTCCTCTAAGAGTTTTATTGTGTTTGGACTTACATTTAGGTCTTTAATCCATTTTGAGCTTATTTTTGTGTATGGTGTTAGGGAGTGATGTAATCTCATACTTCTACATGTACCTGTCCAGTTTTCCCAGCACCACTTATTGAAGAGACTGTCCTTTCTCCACTGTCCATTCCTGCCTCCTTTATCAAAGATAAGGTGACCATATTTGTGTGAGTTTATCTCTGGGCTTTCTATCATGTTTCATTGATCTATATTTCTGTTTTTGCGCCAGTACCATAGTGTCTTGATGACTGTAGCTTTGTAGTATAGTTTGAAATCAGGGAGCCTGATTCCTCCAGCTCCATTTTTCTTTCTCAAGATTGCTTTGGTTATTCGGGGTCTTTTGTGTTTCCACATAAATTGTGAAATTTTTTGTTCTATATCTGTGAAAAATGCCAATGGTAGTTTCATAGAGATTGCATTGAATCTGTAGATTGCTTTGGGTGGTATAGTCATTTACAGAATGTTGATTCTTCCAATTCAAGAACATGATCTTTCATTGATCTTTGCTATTATTTCCTTCATTTCTTTTAGTTCTGATCTGATCTTCATGATAACTTTCTGCTTACTTTGGATTTTTTTTTCTTCTCTCTCTAATTGCTTTAGGTGTAAAGTTAGGTTATTTATTTCAGATTACTCATGTTTCTTGAGGTAGGATTCTATTGTAATAAGCCTCCCTCTTACAACTGCTTTTGCTACATTGCATAGGTTTTGGGTCATCCTGTTTTCATTGTCATTTGTTTCTAGGTAATTTTTGATTTCCTCTTTGATTTCTTCAATGATCTCTTGGTTATTAATAGCATATTGTTTAACCTCCATGTTTTTGTATTTTTTACAGTTTTTTTTTCCTGTAATTGATATCTAGACTCATAGCATTGTGGTCAGAAATGATACTTGATACAATTTCAATATTCTTAAATTTACTGAGCCTTGATTTGTAACCCAATATATGATCTATGCTGGAGAATGTTCTGTGTGCACGTGAGAAGAAAGTGTATTCTGTTGTTTTTGGATGGAATGTCCTATAAATATCAATTAAGTCCATCTTGTTTAATATTTCATTTAAACCCTTTATTTATTTTCATTTTTCATGATCTGTCCATTGGTGAAAATGGTGTGTTAAAGTCCACTACTATTTTTGTGTTACTGCCAAATTCCCCTTTTATGGCTGTTAACATGTGCATTATGTATTGAG
The DNA here is from genome assembly GCF_937001465.1 of Orcinus orca. Lineage (NCBI taxonomy): Eukaryota > Metazoa > Chordata > Mammalia > Artiodactyla > Delphinidae > Orcinus > Orcinus orca. The sequence goes on from NC_064580.1 coordinate 78,669,746, forward strand.
GTACTCCTATGTTGGGTACATAAATATTTACAATTGTTTTATCTTCTTCTTGGATTGATCCCTTGATCATTATGTAGTATCCTTGTCTCTTGTAATAGTCTTTATTGTAAAGTCTATTTTATCTGATATGAGATTTGTGACTCCATCTTTCTTTTGATTTCCATTTGCATGGATTATCTTTTTCCAACCCCTTACTTTCAGTCTGTATGTATCCCTAGGTCTGAAGTGGGTCTCTTGTACACAGCATATATATGTGTCTTGTTTTTGTATCCATTCAGCCAGTCTATGTCTTTTGGTTGGAGCATTTAATCCGTTTACATTTAAGGTTATTATTGATATGTATGTTCCTATTACCATTTTGTTAATTGTTTAGGGTTTGTTACTGTAGGTCCTTTCCTTCTCTTGTGTTTCCTGTCTAGAGAAGTTCCTTTAGCATTTGTTGTAAAGCTGGTTTGGTGGTGCTGAGTTCTGCTAGCTTTTGCTTGTCTGTAAATGTTTAATTTCTCCATCCAATCTGAATGAGATCCTTGCTGGGTACAGTAATCTTGGTTGTCGGTTTTGCCCTTTCATCACTTTAAATATGTCATGCCACTCCCTTCTGGCTTGCAGAGTTTCCATTGAAAGATCAGCTCTTAACCTTATGGGGATTCCCTTGTATGTTATTTGTTGTTTTTCCCTGGATGCTTTTAATATTTTTTCTTTGTGTTTCATTTTTGGTAGTTTGATTAATATGTGTCTCGATGTGTTTCTCTTTGTATTTATCCTGTTTTGGAGTCTCTGCTTCCTGGACTTGAATGACTATTTCCTTTCCCATATTAAGGAAGTTTTCAACTATAATCTCTTCAAATGTTTTCTCCTCCCTTTCTTTTTCTCTTCTTCTTCTGGGGCCCCTATAATTCCAATGTTGGTGCTTTTAATGTTGCCCCAGAGGTCTCTGAGACAGTCCTAATTGTTTTCATTCTTTTTTTCTTTATTCTTCTCTTCAGTAGTTATTTCCAGTATTTTAGCTTCCAGGTCACTTATCCATTTTCTGCCTCATTTATTCTGCTATTGATTCCTTCTAGATAATTTTTAATTTCATTTATTGTGTTGTTCATCATTGTTTGTTTGCTCTTTAGTTCTTTTAGTTCCTTGTTAAACATTTCTTTTATTTTCTCCATTCTATTTCCAAGATTTTCCATCATCTTTACTATAGTTCCTCTGAATTCTTTTTCAGGTAGACTGCCTATTTCCTCTTCATTTGTTTGGTCTGGTGGGGTTTTACCTTGCTCCTTCATCTGCTGCATCATTCTCTGTCTTGTCATTTGACTTAACTTACTGTGTTTGAGATCTCCTTTTTGCAGACTGCAGGTTCGTAGTTCCTGTTGTTTTTGGTGTTTGTCCTCAGTGGGTAAGTTTGGCTCAGTGGGTTGTATAGGCTTCCTGATGGAATGGACTGTTGCCTGTGTTCTTTTAGATGAGGCTGGATCTTGTCTTTCTCGTGGGCAGGACCATGACCAGTGGTGATTTTTGGGGTGTCTGTGTACTTTTTATGACTTTAGGCCACATCTCTGTTAATGGGTGGAGTTATGTTCCTGTCTTGCTATTTGTTTGGCATGGGGTGTCCAGCACTGGAGTTTCATGGTCATTGAGTGGTGCTGTGTCTTAGTGTTGAGATGGAGATTTCTGGGAGAGCTCTCACCAACTGATATTATGTGGGGCCGGGAGGTCTCCAGTAGTCCAATGTCCTGAACTCAGCTCTCCCACCTCAGAGGCTCAGGCCTGCCACCCAGCTGGAGTACCAAGACACTGTCAGGCACACGGCTCAGAAGAAAAGTGAAAAAGAAAAGAAAGAAAGAAAGAATCAAATAGAATAAAATAAAGTTATTAAAATAAAGGATTAAAAAAGTTAGTGAAATAAAAACTTTAAAAAATGAAAGTAATAAAAAATGGAAGAGAGCAACCAAACCAATTAGCAAATCCACCAACGATAACAAGTGCTAAAATGTACACTAAGATAAACATATAAATCAGTAACTAATCAGTTGCATACAGCAAACCCCAAGTCTACAGTTGCTCCCAAAGTCCACCACCTCAATTTTGGGATGATTCATTATCTATTCAGCTATTCCACCAATGCAAGGTACATCAAGTTGATTGTGGATATTTAATTTCCTTCTCCTGAGGCTGCATGGAGAAATTTCCTTTTCTGTTCTTCATTTGCACAGCTCCCAGGGTTCAACTTTGAATTTTGCCCTGCCTCTGCCTGTAGGTCACCCTCTGGCATTTGTTCTTCGGCCAGACAGCAGAGTGTTAAAGGAGCAGCTGATTTAGGGCTCTGGCTCACTGCATCCCAGGAGAGGGAGGGGTACTGAATGCGGGGCGAGCCTGCAGTGGCAGAGGTTGGCATGACGTTGCAACAGCTTGAGGCACATGCTGTGTGTTCTCCTGGGGAAGTCATCCCTGGATCACGAGACCCTGCCAGTGGTGGGCTGCACAGGTTCCCGGGAGGGGAGGTGTGGATAGTGACATGTGCTTGCACACAGGATTATTGGTGACTGCACCAGCCGCATTAGCATTTCATGCCTGTCTCCGGTGTCTGTGCTGATAGCCACAGCTCATGCCCCTCTCTAAAGCTCATTTAGGTGGTGTTCTGAATTCCCTCTCCTCACGCACCCCAAAACAATCGTCTCTTGCCTCTTAGGCAGGTCTAGACACTTTCCCAGACTCCCTCCCAGCTAGCTGTGGCACACTAGCCCCCTTCAGGCTGTACTCACACAGCCAACTCCAGTTCTTTCCGTGGGATCTGACCTCCAAAGCCCGAGCCTCAGCTCCAAGACCCCACCCGACCCTGCAGATTAGCAGACAAGCCTTTTAGACTGGTGAGTGCTGGTCAGCACCAATCTTCTGTATGGGAATCTCTCCACTTTACCCTCTGCACCCCTGTTGCTGTACTCTCCTCCATGGCTCTGAAGCTTCCCCGCCCCCACTGCCCACAGCCTGTCTCCCCAGTGAAGGGGCTTCCAAGTGTGTTGAGACTTTTCCTCCTTCACAGCTCCCTTTCCAAGGTGCAGGCCCCATCCCTCTTCTTTTGTCTCTGTTCTTTTTTTTCTTTTTTCTTTTGCCCTACCCAGGTACCTGGGGAGTTTCTTGTCTTTTGGGAAGTCTGAGGTCTTCTGCAAGCGTTCAGTAGGTGTTCTGTAGGAGTTGCTCCACATGTGGATGGATTTTTGATGTATTTTTGGGGAGGAAGGTGATCTCCACATCCTACTCCTCAGCCATATTGAAGGTCATCTGTGGTGATACCTTTCTTTCCTTGAATTTCAGGCTAGTTGTGAAACCTTAACTTTCTGATACTTTAAAGATGAATTTTAAATTTGCATTCTGTCTGTCTGATTTTTTCTTGCTGTTCAGTTGGGAGATAAACTCTTTTCACTTTCCTATATCCTTTAACTTATTTGATCAGAATCAACAAATTGGATCCCAGGTAATGGTATTTCACATGCACTTTTTGAAACTCTTGTCTTATAGGGTGGCACAGACAAAGGCCTTGCACTCAGTACTTCAGATCAGAGTCCCTTGCATGAAATGGCTATGCAGACGCCTCAGCTTCTCTGGGTAAGAACTATACACAATGCTTCCATACTGCTGTTTTATTGGTGTGTCTATTTCTCCATACATTTCTGTCAATATTTGCTTCATATATATATAGGTGTTCTGCAATTGGGTGCATATATTTATAATGGTTACATCCTTCTTTTTGTTGACCCTTTTACCATTATATAATGTCCTTTGTCTCTTGTGACAGTTTTTGACTTGAACTCTATTTTGTCTGATATAAATATAACCATTCCTGCTCTTTTTTGGTTACCATTTGCATATAATATCTTTTCCCATGCTTTAATTTTCAACATATGTATGTCCTTAAATCTGAGGTGAGTTTCTTATAGATAGCATATATTTGGGTTTTAATTTTTATCCATTCAGCCACTCTATAACATTTTATTGAGGAGTTTCATCCGTTTTTACATTGAAGGTAATTTTTAATGGTAAAATATTTACTATTGCCACTTTATAATTGTTTTCTGTTCATCTTTGACTTCTTTGGTATGTATTTTTCTCCCTTACTGCCTTTTTTCCTGTTTTAATTTCACTTTATTTTTTAACATCTTTATTGCAGTATAATTTCTTTACAATATTATGTTAGTTTCTACTGTACAACAAATGAATCAGCTATATGTATACATATATCACCATATCCACTCCTTCTTGGATCTCCCTTCCACTCTCCCTATCCCACCCCACTAGGTGGACATACAGCACTAAGCTGATCACACTGTGGTATGCAGTTCTTCCCAATAGCTATCTATTTTACATTTGGTAGTGTATATATGTCAATGCTACTCCCTCACATCGTCCAGCTTCCCCTTCCCTCTCCCCGTGTCCTCAAGTCCATTCTCTACATCTGCATCTTTATTCCTGTCCTGCCCCTAGGTTCATCAGAACCATTTATTATTATTTTTTTTAAGATTCCATATATATGTGTTAGCCTATGGTATTTGTTTTTCTCTTTCTGAGTTACTTCACTCTATATGACAGAATCTGGGTCAACCCACCTCATTATAAATAACTCAATTTCGTTTCTACTTATGGCTGAGTAATATTCCATTGTATGTATGTGCAATATTGTCTATATCCATTCATCTGTTGATGGACACATAGGCTGCTTGCATGTCCTGGCTATTGTAAATAGTGCTGCAATGAACATTGTGGTACACGAATATTTTTGAATTATGGTTTTCTCAGGGTATATGCCCAGCAGTAGGATTGCTGAGTCATATGGTAGTTCTACTTTTAGTTTTTTAAGGAAACTCCATACTGCTCTCCATAGTGGCTGTATCAGTTTACATTCCCACCAACAGTACAAGAAGTTTCCCTTTTCTCCACACCCTCTCCAGTATTTATTGTTTGTAGATATTTTGATGATGGCCATTCTAACCGGTGTGAGTTGATACCTCTTTGTAGTTTTGATTTATATTTCTCTAATGATTAGTGATATTGAACATCCTTTCATGTGTTTGTTGGAAATCTGTATATCTTCTTTGCAGAAATGTCTATTTAGGTCATCTGCCAATTTTTGGATTTGGTTGTTTGTTTTATTGATATTGAGCTGTATGTGTTGCTTGTATATTTTGGAGATTAATCCTGTGTCAGTTGCTTTGTTAGCAAATATTTTCTCCCATTCCGAGGGGTGTCTTTTGATCTTGTTTATGGTTTCCTTTGCTGTGCAAAAGCTTTGAAGTTTCATTAGGTCCCATTTGTTTATTTTTGTTTTTATTTCCATTTCTCTAGGAGATGGGTCAAAAAGGATCTTATGATTTATGTTGAAGAGTGTTCTGCCTGAGTTTTCCTCTAAGAGTTTTACAGTGTCTGGACTTACATTTAGGTCTTTAATCCATTTTGAGTTTATTTTTGTGTATGGTGTTAGGGAGTGTTCTAATTTCATTCTCTTACATCTTCCTCCCCACAGATACACCAGAAATACATCTACATGTTGAACAACTCTTACAGAACACCTACTGAATGCTGGCAGAAGACCTCAAACCTCCCAAAAGGCAAGAAACCCCCCCACGTACCTGGGTAGGGCAAAAGAAAAAAGAATAAACAGAGACAATAGGATAGGGAGGGGACCTGCACCAGTGGGAGGGAGCTGTGAAGGAGGAAAGGTTTCCACACACTAGGAAGTCCTATTGCAGGCAGAGACTGTGGGTGGTGGAGAGTGAAAGCTTCAGAGCCATGGAGGAGAGCACAGCAACAGGGGTGCAGAGGGCAAAGCGGAGAGATTCCCGCACAGAGGATTAGTGCGGACCAGCACTCAACAGCCAGAGAAGCTTGTCTGCTCACCTGCCAGGGCAGGCGGGGCTGCAAGATGAGGCTCGGGCTTCGGTCAGAGTGCTGGAAGAGGACTGGGAATTGTGGCATGAACATAGCCTGCAGGGGGTTAGTGAACCACGGCTAGCCGGGAGGGAGTCCAGGGAAAAGTATGGACCTGCCGAAGAGGCAAGAGACTTTTTCTTCCCTCTTTGTTTCCTGGTGTGTGAGGAGAGGGGATTAAGAGCGCTGCTTAAAGGAGCTCCAGAGAAGGTCGTGAGCCACGGCTAAAAGCACGGACCCCAGAGACGGGCATGAGATGTTAAGGCTGCTGCTTGCCACCACCAAGAAGCCTGTGTGAGAGCACAGGTCACTATCCACAACCCCCTTCCAAGAGCCTGTGCAGCTGTGCAGCCTGCCACTGCCAGGGTCCCAGGATCCAGGGACAACTTCCCCAGGAGAATGCACGGAGTGCCTCAGGCTGGTGCAATGTCACACCGGCCTCTGCCAGCACAGGCACGCCCTGCATTCCGTGCCCCTCCCTCCTCCAGACCTGAGTGAGCCAGAGCCCCCGAATCAGCGGCTCCTTTAACCCCGTCCTGTCTGAACTAAGAAGAGACACCCTCCGGCGACTTACATGCAGAGGCAGGGCCAAATCCAAATCTGAGTGCCTGGGAGCTGTGAGAACAAAGAAGAGAAAGTGAAATCTCTCCCACCAGACTCAGAAGCAGCGGACTAAAGCTCCACAATCAACTTGATGTCTGTGGAATACATGAATAGACGACGAAACATCCCAAATTGAGGAGGTGGACTTTGAAAGCAAGATTTATGCTGTATAGCTTTGATTCCACCATTTGTCCTAGGGTTCTATCCATCCGTTTTTTTTGTTTGTTTGTTTTGTTTTGATTTTTTCCTTTTTTTCTTAATAACTATTTTTACATTAATAACTTTATTATATTTTATCTTGCTTTATTTTATTTTACTTTACCTTCTTTCTCTCTTTCTTTTTTCCTTCCATCCCTCCTTCCTTCCTTCCTTCCTGACTCCCTCCCTCCCTCATTTCTTTCTTTCTTTCTTTCTCTCTTTCTTTCTTTCTTTCTTTCTTTCTTTCCTTCTTTATTTCTACTTCTACTAATCATTTCTTTATACATTTTCTCCCTTTTATTCTGAGCTGTGTGGATGAAAGACTCATGGTGATGCAGCCAGGAGTCACTGCTGTGCCTCTGAGGTGGGAGAGCCAACGTCAGGACACTGGTCCACAAGAGACCTTCCAACTCCACATAATATCAAATGGTGAAAAACTCCCAGAGATCTCCATCTCAACACCAGCACCCAGCTTCACTCAACGACCAGCAAGCTACAGTGATGGACACCCTATGCCAAACAACTAGCAAGACAGGAACACAACCACATCCATTAGCAGAGAGGCTACCTAAAATCATAATAAGGCCACAGACACTCCAAAACCCACGGCAAGATGTGGACGGGCCCATCAAAAAGACAAGATCCAGCCTCATCCATCAGAACACAGGCACTAGTCCCCTCCACCAGGAAGCCTACACAACCCACTGAACCAACTTTAGCCACAGGGGATACACACCAAAAAATAAGGGAACTACAAACCTGCAGCCTGCAAAAAGGAGACCCAAAACACAGTAAGATAAACAAAATGAGAAGACAGAAAAATACACAGCAGATGAAGGAGCAAGGTAAAAACCCACCAGACCTAACAAATGAAGAGGAAATAGGCAGTCTACCTGAAAAAAAATCCAGAATAATGATAGTAAAGATGATCCAAAATCTTAGAAATAGAATAGAAAAAATGCAAGAAACATTTAACAAGGACCTAGAAGAACTAAAGAGGAAACAAGCAATGATGAACAACACAATAAATGAAATGAAAAATACTCTAGAAAGGATCAATAGCAGAATAACTGAGGCAGAAGAATGGATAAGTGACCTGGAAGATAAAATAGGGGAAATAACTACTGCAGAGCAGAATAAAGAAAAAAGAATGAAAATAACTGAGGACAGTCTCAGAGACCTCTGGGATAACATTAAATGCACCAACATTCAAATTATAGGTACCCCAGAAGAAGAAGAGGAAAAGAAAGGGACTGAGAAAGTATTTGAAGAGATTATAGTTGACAATTTCCCTAATATGGGAAAGGAAATAGTTAATCAAGTCGAGGAAGCACAGAGAGTCTCATACAAGATAAATCCAAGGAGAATCACTCCAAGACACATATTAATCAAACTATCAAAAATAAAATACAGAGAAAATATATTAAAAGCAGCAAGGGGAAAAAAAACCAAATAATACACAAGGGAATCTCCATAAGGTTAACAGCTGATCTTTCAGCAGAAACTCTGCAAGCCAGAAGGGAGTGGCAGGACATATTTAAAGTGATGAAGGAGAAAAATCTACAACCAAGATTACTCTACCCAGCAAGGATTTCATTCAGATTTGATAAAGAAATTAAAACATTTACAGAAAAGCAAAAGCTGAGAGAGTTCAGCACCACCAAACCAGCTTTACTACAAACGCTAAAGGAACATCTCTTGGCAAGAAACACAAGAGAAGGAAAAGACCTACAATAACAAACCACAAACAATTAAGAAATTGGGAATACGAACATACATATCGATAATTACCTTAAATGTAAATGGATTAAATGTTCCCACCAAAAGACACAGACTGGCTGAATGGATACAAAAACAAGACCTGTATATATGCTGTCTACAAGAGACCCACTTCAGACCTAGGGACACATACAGACTGAAAGAGAGGGGATGGAATAAGATATTCCATACAAATGGCCATCAAAAGAGAGCTGGAGTAGCAATACTCATATCAGAAAAAAATAGACTTTAAAATAAAGACTATTAAAAGAGACAAAGAAGGACACTACATAATGATCAAGGGATTGGTCCAAGAAGAAGATATAACAATTGTAAATATTTATGCACCCAACATAGGAGCACCTCAATACATAAGGCAAATACTAACAGCCATAAAAGGGGAAATCAGAAGAAACACAATCATAGTAGGGGACCTTAACACCCCACTTACACCAATGAATAGATCATTCACAATGAAAATAAATAAGGAAACACAGGCTTTAAATGATACATTGAACAGGATAAACTTAATTGATATTTATAGGACACTCCATTCAAAAACAACAGAATACACATTTTTCTCAAGTGCTCATGGAACATTCTCCAGGATAGATCATATCTTGGGTCACAAATCAGGTCTTGGTAAATTTAAGAAAATTGAAATCGTACCAAGTATCTTTTCCGACCACAACACTATGATACTAGATATCAATTACAGGAAAAGATCTGTAAAAAATACAAACATATGGAGGCTAAACAATACACTACTTAGTAACTAAGGGATCACTGAAGAAACCAAAGAGGAAATCAAAAAATACCTAGACACAAATGACAATGAAGGGATAATGACCCAAAAGCTATGGGATGCAGCAAAAGCAGTTCTAAGATGAAAGTTTATAGCAGTACAATGCTTATTTAAGATAGGAAACAGCTCAAATAAACAACCTAACCTTGCACCTAAAGCAATTAAAGAAAGAAGACCAAAAAATCACCAAAGTTAGCAGAAGGAAAGAAATCATAAAGATCAGATCAGAAATAAATGAAAAAGAAATGAAGGAAACTGTAACAAAGATCAATAAAACTAAAACCTGGTTCTTTGAGAACATAAACAAAATTGATAAACTGTTAGCCAGACTCATCAAGAAAAAAAGGGAGAAGACTCAAATCAATAGAATTAGAAATGAAAAAGGAGATGTAACGACTGACACTGCAGAAATACAAAGGATAATGAGAGATTACTACAAGCAACTCTATGCCAATAAAATGGAAAACCTGGAAGAAATGGACAAATTCTTAGAAATGCACAACCTGCCGAGACTGAATCAGGAAGAAATAGAAAATATGAACAGATGAGTCACAAGCACTGAAATTGAAACTGTGATTAAAAATCTTCCAACAAACCAAAGCCCAGGACCAGATGGCTTCACAGGCGAATTCTATCAAACATTTAGAGAAGAGCTAACACCTATCCTTCTCAAACTCTTCCAAAATGTAGCAGAGGGAGGGACACTCCTAAACTCATTCTACAAAGCCACCATCACCCTGAAACAAAAACCAGACAAAGATGTCACAAAGAAAGAAAAGTATAGGCCAATATCACTAACGAACATAGATGCAAAAATCTTCAACAAAATACTAGCAAACAGAATCCAACAGCACATTACAAGGATCATAAACCATGATCAAGTGGGTTTTATCCCAGGAATGCAAGGATTCTTCAATAAACGCAAATCAATCAACGTGATAAACCATATTAAAAAATTGAAGGAGAAAAACCATATAATCATCTCAATAGATGCAGAGAAAGCTTTTGACAAAATTCAACACCCATTTATGATAAAAACCCTGCAGATAATAGGCATAGAGGGAACTTTCCACAACATAATAAAGGTCATATATGACAAACCCACAGCCAACATCATCCTCAAAGGTGAAACCATTTCCATTAAGATCAGGAACAAGACAAGGTTGCCGACTCTCAGTACTATTATCCAACATAGTTTTGGAAGTTTTAGCCACAGCAATCATGGAAGAAACAGAAATAAAAGGAATTCAAACTGGAAAAGAAGAAGAAAATCTGTCACTGTTTGCAGATGACATGATTCTCTACATAGAGAATCCTAAAGATCCTACCAGAAAACTACTAGAGCTAATCAATGAATTTGGTAAAGTAGCAGGATACAAAATTAATTCACAGAGATCTCTGGCATTCTTATACACTATTGATGAAAAATCTGAAAGTGACATCAAGAAAATACTCCCATTTACCCTTGCAAAAAAAAATAAAATATCTAGGAATAAACCTACCTAAGGAGACAAAAGACCTGTATGCAGAAAACTATATGACACTGATGAAAGGAATTAAAGATGATACAAACAGATGGAGAGATATGCCATGTTCTTAGTTGGGAAGAATCCACCTTGAGAAAATGACTCCACTGCCCAAAGCAATCTATAGATTCAATGCAATACCTATCAAACTACCAATGGCATTTTTTGCAGAACTAGAACAAAAAATTTCACAATTTGTATGGAAACACAGAAGTCCCCGGATAGCCAAGGCAATCTTGAGAATGAAAAATGGAGCTGGAGGAATCAGACTCCCTGACTTCAGACTATACTACAAAGCTACAGTAATAAAGACAGTATTGTACTGGCACAAAAACAGAAATATAGATCAGTGGAATAGGATAGAAAGCCCAGAGATGAATCCACGCACATATGGTCACCTTATCTTCGATGAAGGAGGCAAGAGTATACAGTGGAGAAAGAACAGCTTCTTCAATAATTGCTGCTGGGAAAACTGGACAGGTACATGTAAAAGTATGAAATTAGATCACTCCCTAACACCATACAAAAAAATAAACTCAAAATGGATTAAAGACCTAAATGTAAAGCCAGACACTATCAAACTCTTAGAGGAAAACATAGACAGAACACTCTATGACGTAAGTCAAAGCAAGATCCTTTTTTACCCACCTCCTAGAGAAATGGAAATAGAAAGAAAAATAAACAAATGGGACCTAATGAAACTTCAAAGCTTTTGCACAGCAAAGGAAAACATAAACAAGACCAAAAGACAACCCTCAGAATGGGAGAAAATATTTGCAAATGAAGCAACTGACAAATAATTAATCTCCAAAGTTTATAAGCAGCTCATGCAGCTCAATAACAAAAAAAACAAAAAACCCAATCTAAAAATGGGCAGAAGACCTCAATAGACATTTCTCCAAAGAAGATATCCTGACTGCCATCAAACACATGAAAGAATGCTCAACTTCATTAATTATTAGAGAAATGCAAATCAAAACTACAATGAGATATCATCTCACACTGGTCTGAATGGCCATCATCAAAAAATCTAGAAACAATAAATGCTGGAGAGGGTGTGGAGAAAAGGGAACCCTCTTGCATTGTTGGTGGGAATGTAAATTGATACAGCCACTATGGAGAACAGTATGGAGGTTCCTTAAAAAACTTGAAATAGAACTACCATATGACCCAGCAATCCCACTACTGGACATATACTGTGAGAAAACCATACTTCAAAGAGAGTCATGTACCAAAATGTTCATTGCAGCTCTATTTACAATAGCCAGGACATGGAAGCAACCTAAGTGTCCATCAACAGATGAATGGATAAAGAAGATATAGCACATATATACAATGGAATATTATTCGGCCATAAAAATAAATTAAATTGACTTATTTGTAGTGAGGTGGATGGACCTAGAATCTGTCATACAGAGTGAAGTAAGTCAGAAAGAGAAAAGCAAATACCATATGCTAACACAGATATATGGAGTCTAAGAAAAAAAAATCATGAAGTACCTAGGGGTACGACGGGAATAAAAATACAGACCTACTAGAGCATGGACTTGAGGATATGGGGAGGGGGAAGGGTAAGCTGTGACCAAGTGAGAGAGTGTCATGGACATATATACACTACCAAACATAAAATAGATAGCTACTGGGAAGCAGCCGAATAGCACAGGGAGTTCAGCTAGGTGCTTTGTGACCACCTAGAGGTGTGGGATAGGGAGGGTGGAAGGGAAGGAGATGCAAGAGGGAAGAGATATGGGAACATATGTATATGTATAACTGATTCACTTTTTTATAAAGCAGAAACTATCAGACCATTGTAAAGCAATTATACTCCAATAAAGATGTTAAAAAATATTTTATAAAGAATAAAAAAATAGTGTTACAGGAAAGTTGCAAAAAAAATTCATATTTCTATTTGTGAAATTGTTTTAATTTCAAATGTAATTTTACTGCTTATAATTTCATATTTATATGGATATAACATATATTGATGTAATTTATCTTATATCATATTAGAGAGGATCTACCATATAAATTACTTACAGGAGTGTCTGAATTTCTTTTTTATGTCCCTCCTAAAGTTTTTGTTACAAAAGTATAGTAATCAACTTAACATGTACTGGTGTAAAAAAGACATATAGACCAATGGAATAGAAATAAAAGCCCAGATATAAAGCTTTTCATATACAGTCAACTAATACTTGACAAGGGAGCCAAGAACACTCAATGGGGAAAAATTATTTCTTCAATAAATGGTGCTGGGAAAACTGGATAATCACTTGCAGGAGAATGAAGTCAGAATACTGTCTTATACCACTCACAAAAATTAGCTTGAAATTGATTAAATACTTATATAAAAGAGCTGAAACCGTAAAACCTTTAGAAGAAAACATAGGGAAGAAGCTCCTTGAGCATGATTGTTCGGTTATGACACCAACAGCACAAACAACAAAAGCAAAAATAAAACAACTGGGGCTACATCAAAATAAAAGTTTTATCATAGCAATAAAATAAAATAAAAATCAACAAAATGAAAATGGATCCTACAGAATAGGAGTAAATTATAGTGAATTATATATATGATACAGGATTAATATCCAAAATATACAAGAAACTCATGTAACTCAATAGCCTCAAAAAATCATTTAAAAATGTGTAGAGGAATTGAATAGATATTTTTCCGAAGTACAATGACAACAGGTACATGAAAAGTTGCCCTACATCACTAATCATCAGGGAGATGCAAATCTAAACCACAATGAGATACTGTTACACACGTTAGAATGGCTATCATCAGAAAGACAAGAAATAACAAGAGTTGAGGAGTATGTAAAAAAAGGGAAGACTCTTGCACTGTTGGTGGGAATGTACATTGGTACAGCCACTATGGAAAATAGTATGGAGGTTCCTCAAATAATTATAAATATAACTACCTTATGATCCAGCAATCCCACTTTTGGTTATACATACAAAGTAAATTAAATTAGGATCTCAAAGGTATATCTTCATTCCCATGTTCATTGCAGCATTATTCACAATAGCCAAGGTAGGGAAACAACCTAAGAGTCTGTTTAAGAATGAATGGATAAAGATATGTATATATATATATATATATAGATAGATAGATATAGATATAGATAGATAGATAGATAGATAGATCAAGACACTATTAAGCCATGAGAAATAAGGAAATCCTGTTATTTACAACAACATGGATGGAACTTGAGGGCATTATGCTAAGTGAAATTAGTCAGACAGAAAATGACAAACCCTGTATGATATTACTTATATATGGAATCTAAAAATCCTCACATTAACAGAGAGTAGAATGGTGGTTGGCAGGGGTTAGAGGATGGGAGAAATGGGGAGATGTTTGTCAAAGGGTGCAAACTTCCATTTATAAGATGTAAGCTCTGGGGATCAAATGTACACCATGATGATTATAGTTCACAGTAGTAAATTACATACTTGAAAGTTAGAGAATAGATCTTAAATGTTCTCACCACAAAAAAGAAATGATAATTAAGTGATGATGGTGGTGTTAAAATATTACTGTGGTAATCATTCACAATATAGAAGTGTATGAAAGCTTTGAACATCTTAAATTTACACAATGTTACATTTCAGTTATATCTCTATAAAGTTGGAAAACAAGTTGTTTTATATTTTTCAAGGCACAGACTTACTGCTTCTCTGTATTTACTATTTTCTATGTTGACTCAAGTTTAACTTTGATTTTTAATACTTTACTATTTGTGAATCAGTGATGAATTCCAGAATCTATAGTTCAAGACATATGAGAGGACATGAAAGAAGTGAATAGATATAGCTTATATTGAGCTTTTTTTTTTTTATTTTTTGCTTTCATTATCCTCCATATGAGTCCATATGTTTAGGTAATATTTCTCCTCAAAATTGTTTTATATGAAGATAAGCTACTCAAGACTCAGTCCATAGTGCCAAATTGAGCTGTTAAAACATTGCTTTGGGGCTTCCCTGGTGGCGCAGTGGTTGAGAGTCCGCCTGCCGATGCAGGGGACACGGGTTCGTGCCCCGGTTTGGGAAGATCCCACATGCCGCGGAGCGGCTGGGCCTGTGAGCCATGGTCGCTGAGCCTGCGCGTCCGGAGCCTGTGCTCCACAACGGGAGAGGCCACAACAGTGAGAGGCCCGCGTACTGCAAAAAAAAAAACAAAAAACAAAAAACAAAAACATTGCTTTGTCTAGATTGTTCTCCAAAATGTAACAATTTTTCCAGTAGAAGTATACGTAAACTTTCAAGCCAGAATGCCATTTATAAAACTACAAGAAAATATAGTGAATGTATGATATAATTTTTCAAAACAAAAATGCCAAATATAAAATTATCCTTTGTTAAGCTTGATTGAAGTCATCTATATTTGTTTTCTATCTTTTTTAATTAATTACTTAATTAATTAATTTACTTTTTGGCTGTGTTGGGTCTTCATTTCTGTGTGAGGGCTTTCTCTAATTATGGCAAGTGGGGTCCACTCTTCATCACAGTGCGTGGTCCTCTCACTATCGCAGCCTCTCTTGTTGTGGAGCACAGACTCCAGTCACGCAGACCCAATAGTTGTGGCTCACGGGCCCAGTTGCTCCGCGGCATGTGGGATCTTCCCAGACCAGGGCTTGAACCCATGGCCCCTGCATTGGCAGGCAGATTCTCAACCTCTGCACCACCAAGGAATCCCTGTTTTCTATCTTAATAAAACAGAAAAAAGCTTATTATCATAATCTCAAGCACTCTCTTAAATTATATATATATAAATAAACATTACTTGTAGTTCTTATTTTAGCTTTTTAGCTAAAGCAAATTAAACATTCATTGTTTTCTAAGCTTTACTGACTTTGAAATAGATTTTACATTTAAGTAACTTTATTAGGTCATCAATTTGTCCAAAAAATTAAAATAAAAAATACTAGTTGTCATGATAAATATCTGTTTTGTTTGTTTGTTTCTTGAAACTTTTTTTTTCTTTATCATATTGAAGTCTGCCCTTCTTTTTAACTGCCTACTTTCTTTTCCCTGATGGAAAATAACATGGTACTGAAGGTGTTTTAAAAAGTGAAAGAAGTTTTAATATAATAGAAACAAAAAGTAGCACCTTACTTGTCTGAAAGACATATGTTTCTTGAAGATTATCATTATTCTGAGAAATTTAGAATACATATACACATAGGGTGATAATAAGATTGTTAGCATGTAGCCTCTGTATCACTTACATGCAAATGTAACTGAATGGCACTAAGTAATCTTTGTTTAGTCATGGACTAATCTGAAACTCAAGTTGCCAAAAGGTCCCACACTTTAATGCTCTGTTTAATGCTCCATCGTCATCATCTTGAAAGTATTAATAATTTTTGAACAATAGGCTCCACATTTTCCATTCTGTGCTGGACCCCATAAATTATGTAACAAAATTTTCTGTAGGTTCTAATGGCCAAGGGCCTAAAGTCGAGGACAGAATAACTATATAGACTTACCTACAGTACAAGCTAGGTTTATACAGAAACTCTGGATAGATCAGGTTAGTAAGAAAAGCAAGAAAGAAGGTAAGCTAGGAGAATAATCGAAGAAAGGGATTTTATAAATTTTAGGAGATATACCTTCTTGAAAGAAGTAGAGTGAATTTAATACTCACATGAATTATGATAACAATATAAGTAAAACTGAAATGGAATTTCCTCTCATATGCCCAAATTGAATCTTTAAATTTGATGCAGATATTTAATGACCCATATATAGAGATGCCTGAATAAGCTGTGGAGTGTTAAAGCACTTTGTGGTAGTGTCATATTCTTTAGCATGTATCAACACAAATGACATTAGTGTTTGATTTTTTGGCAGCAAGTATTGCTATATGGTTCCTAATAAGTTACAGCCAAAGACTTTCTTTATATTTTAAATACGTACCAAATAATTTAAAATAGTTCAATATAAAAGATCAATTGGTAGCTTTATACCAGCTTTCACAATTATTGATGACTGAACATTTTATTTTTTTAATTTTTTGTCTTTTTTTTATTGAGGTATAGTTGCTTTACAATGTTGTGTTAGTTTCTACTGTACAGCTAAGTGGAGTTCCCTGTGTGCTATATAGCAGGTTCTCGTCAGTTATCTGTTTTATACACATTAGTGTATATATGTCAATCCCAATCTCTCAATT
Organism: Orcinus orca; assembly: GCF_937001465.1. Lineage (NCBI taxonomy): Eukaryota > Metazoa > Chordata > Mammalia > Artiodactyla > Delphinidae > Orcinus > Orcinus orca. Next base: position 78,686,730 of record NC_064580.1, read on the forward strand.
CATCCCTTTATCCCTTTCCCCCCCTTGGTGTCCATACATTTGTTCTGCACATCTGTGTCTCTACTTCTGCCTTGAAAACTGATTCATCCATACCGTTTTTCTAGATTCCACATATATGCGTTAATATACAATATTTGTTTTTCTCTTTCTGACTTACTTCACTCTGTATGACAGTCTCTAGGCCCATCCACGTCTCTACCAATTACCCAATTTCATTCCTTTTTATGGTTGAGTAATATTTCATTGTATATATGTACCACATCTTCTTTATCCATTCATCTGTCGATGGATATTTAGGTTGCTTCCATGACCTGGTTATTGTAAATAGTGCCGCAATGAACATTGGGGTGCATGTATCTTTTTCAATTATATGTTTCCCCAATATATGCCCAGGAGTGTTTTTTCTGGATCGTATGGTAGCTCTATTTTTAGTTTTTTAAGGAACCTCCATACTGTTCCTCATAGTGGCTGTATCAATTTACATTCCTACCAACAGTGCACCCTCCACACCTGCTCCAGCATATATTGTTTGTAGATTTTTTTGAAGATGCCCATTCTAACCAGTGTGAGGTGGGTGATACCTCATTGTAGTTTTGATTTCCATTTCTCTAGTAATTGATGATGTTGAACATCTTTTCACGTGTCTCTTGGCCATCTGTATGTCTTCTTTGGAGAAATGTCTATGAACATTTTATCAAGCATAGAATGTTAGCCTTGTATATAAAATAAAATAGAATAATTTCCAAACTACAACCTAACTATTAAAAGATATCTACATTTACTACAAATGAGCACAATCTACTTCACTTCTTTCAACCTGTTTCCTCAAATAAAAATGGGGAAAATAATCTATAATTTACAATGCCTTGAACAGCATGTGACTCTTAAGTGACAGCTCTTGCTATTATTTCAAGATTCTGTATTTTTCTCTGTTGTTTGTGCATGAAAACTCCTGATTTACCAATTTAAATGCCACTCCAGCTTCAAGGGTTCAGGGTTTCACATAGAATGTAAACTTCTTTGCTTTTGACTTGTGTTTATTTTTAAATACAATCTCTTGTATAAAAGTTTAAAAAGTGTGGGGGTAAATTGAGCATAAATAATTTTATACAACATTCTTTTGAAAAGTTGTCTAAGGCAGTCAGAAACATATGGTGTCATTTTTCAAGCTCCAACACACAATGAAACCCAGTAAATGCTAATTTGAGAGAATAAAATTTCCAGCTTGAGTTTCAAGTTCCAATTAGGTTTTGCAAAACATGTGCTCTGAATGACTGCATTTTTTAAATCTTGTAGATCTAAAAGTAGGGCAAATATTAATGCCAAACCTCAATCAGGATTATTTGCATAGCATAGACCTTCATTTAGTTATAATAGCATACAGAGAAATTTCATCTGAGATAGAACATCAAGAAATCCCATTAAAGACAATAGATTTGCAAGTATGTATCTGAGGACTGATTTTGGTAAAGTTTGACTAAGCTACTGTGAAAAAAAAGGAACAAAGCTGTATAAGGACATTTTGAAAAATATATCAAAAATTACAAATAACCTAGGTTAATAAATGTACAAAAATATTTTCTGTTGCTCTCAGTGGCTATTCAGTCAATGAGTTGAGTATTTCCGTTCAAAGCTGTTAAAAAGCTATTTTAACTAGGAAGTGTAATAAACTCAACATCATTTCATTCACCTGTTGCAAGATTAGTTTTGTCTTTTCTTTCCTCTTTGGATCCAGGAAGAGAGTATGTGTGTAACATTCTGCTCATTATGGAAAAAGCTTAAATTTATATTGACCTATTAGCATTTGTCTCTTCAAAGTGAATTGACATAATATTCACCTCAAATTTGGAAAATATATAGTGATTTTTTTTCAAGCATTATGGGCAGCTAATTAACCTGACTCAGGTTATTAGGGAACTGTTTCAGCCTCTTACACTTATACACACACACCACATTCAATACACATGACAAGCTGACAATAAAATTCTATCAATAAACCTTGTCATAAATAGGAATTATTACACCCTTGAAACAGTTTAATATTTTTATTTAAAGTAATGAGAATCATCACACACACTTCTCTACATACGGGGGAGGGAAACAGAAAGAAAATCTAATCTTCTTCAGTTAATTCTGAAGTTTATTCATCACAATGAATATTCCCCTATTGAATGTTCTCTGACATACAGTGGGTTTGCATATATATGCTGCAGAGGAGAAGAAAAATGTAGAAGGGGATAAGGTGATTAAGGGTTCTGAGACTTTTAAATGCTTTCAGAAACTATGTATTATGAAAATTCCCTAACTTCAAAACTGGTAGAATAAAGTGTGTCCCGTGATTGACACACTTAAACACTTTAATTATTTTGTATGTAAATGTTACCAAATTACCCATGAGCAAATTAATTCTTTCAATTGGGAGGTGAACATGTGAATGCATAACCAAGAACTCCTGAAGTATGTGGCCATCTATGGTAGTGCATATATGTCCTAAAAATATTAGTGTTTCAAAACCTAAAGTTAAAGCGTCAATATTACAAGTGCCAAAAACTCACTTCAGCATGAATATCAAAACTGTCTTCCCAAAAAAGAAAAATTAATTATACAAATATTCAGTGAATTTTGAGAGTGGTTTAAATATTTCCATATGGAGATATCTTATAAATTAATAGTGCACATGAGCTTTTTACTAAATCTTATTTCTGATATTAATATAGCCTCACATACTTTCTTACATTTGTTTTTTTTATGGTATATCTTTTTCCATTTTTTACTATCACCTACTGGTACATTTATACTTGAAATATATAAGCAGCATGTATTTAGTTGAGTCCACTATTAATCTCTTCTGATACTTAACTATATTTCTGCTTCACCAATATATATTAAAAAAATAATTTTGATCTGTTTGTTGCTTGGTAAGTTGAATTTTTTAAAAAAGAGAAAGTCAGTTGGAACATAATTTCATTTTATTAATTTTGTTGTATTATTCTATATTAAACATCTGTTGTACAGTGTAAATGACACTAGATTTGAAATAAGAAGAATTAAGATCCACCACCACCGGGTGGTGTTACAAGAACGTGCAGCGACTAAGGACTGAATCTCTGGCAGACTGTCCATGGGCAGTAATATGCAGTGGTTTGTTTCCCAGGAAGACTGCCCCAGCTCCGCCCACTCCACACCACAGCTTAGTGATAGATCTGAGGCAGACAGGTCCTGGGAGAGAGAGCTCATCAACAGAGGCAGCCCAGATCTCAGGCAGCAGCACAGTCACCTCAGTCCTGCAGCCAATCCTGATCCCTCCAGCTCCAGCTTACTCCACATTAAAGCTTTGCACTAAATTTGGGACAAACAAAACAGAGAAAGGGATGCGATTTTTGGCTGCTTCTGAGTGAAATTGCAGACGTCTACACAGGTGATGCTTAGGTTTGCTGTGACTGCATGGGCCTGAATTGTTTCATCAATTCACTTCTTTTGGGATAGGGCACACACTGACAGCCATAGAGCAGAGAGGAAGCCCTACCTCATATCCAGTACAAGCTCTAGACACTACAACACCAACCCACTCCCTGCCAAAGGGATGGTGGCCAGCACACTCTGAGGAAAGATGTGGCTGGCATTCATACCAAAACCAGACTTTGCCCAAAAATATTGGACAAACATAGTCTACAAAGGGATACTCCCACATAAAACCACCCCTTCAAGACCACAGTAGAGAATGGTTCCTCCTAAATTCATAGAGACAGAGAAAGTTAAGTAAAATGAAAAGACAGAGGAACTACTTCTAATTAAAAGAACAAGAAAAATCCCCTGAAAAAACAATGAAAGATACCTCACCAGTCTACTAGACTTCAAGTTCAAAAAGACAGTAATAACAATGCTGAAGAAACTAAGAAAGATTATCAACAGGAATGCAGATCACTGTAATGAGGAACTAGAAACTATAAAGATGAACCAATCAAAAATAGACAATTCAATTGCTGAGACTGAATGAGAGACTAAGTGACACCAAAGAATGCATAAGTGATATGGAAGAGAGAATAATGGAATTCACTGAATCAGAACAGCATACAGAATGACAAATTAATCTTTTACAAAGGAGGCAAGAATATACTATGGAAAAAAGACAGTCTCTTAAACAAGTGGTGTTGGGAAAGCTGGACAGCTACATGCAAATCAACAAAATTAAAACACACTCTCACACCATATACAAAAGTAAATTCAAAATGATTTAAAGACCTAAATATGAGACATGACACCATAAAACTCCTAGAAGAGAACATAAGCAAAATATTCTGACATAAATTGTAGCAATATTTTCTTAGATCAGTCTCCAAGTACAAAAGAAGTAACAGCAAAAATAAACAAATGGGACCTAATCAAACTTAAAAGCTTTTGCACATAATCCAGCTATTCTGTTTCTGCATATTTATCCAAAGAATATAAAATTACTGATTTAAAAGATATATGCAGCCCTATGTTCAACACAGCATAGCCAAGATATTGAAACAACCTAAGTTCCCATCAATGAATGAATGGATAAAGATAATGTGGTACACACACACAGACACACAAAGGAATACTATCCAGCCATATAAAAGATGAAATCATGTGATTTGTGACAGCATGGATGGACCTTGAAAGTATTATGCTAAGTGTAATACTTAAATGAAACAAACAAAATTTAAAAAACAAAACAAACACAAACAATTAGATACAGAAATCAAGGTAGTGGTTACCAGAGTGTAAGTGGGGGAAAGGTTAAAAGGGTAAAGTGGATCAACTATATGGTGACAGATGGAAACTAACTTTGTGGTGGTGAGCTCACTGTAGTGTATACAGAAGTAGAAATATAATGTTTTACACATAAAACACATAATGTTACAAACCAATGTTCCCTCAATAAAAAATGAAATAAAATAAAATACATTATTGAGAGTCATACAAAAAATGCAAAGCCTTTGTACTAATGCTCTACTGGGAGCGAGGGTAATGGTGGTGAAGTTGGTGGTATAATTTCAGGACAGTGAGAGTTTAGGAAAAGGTAAACAATGCTGAAAAAAAGTGAACCTGATTAAGTTGGCCATGACTTAATGAGAAAATTCAGATGCTTGCTTGAACACAATTTTTCAGATGTCTCTGAAAAAGCCATGATGAATCATCATGCCTTAAAACTTAATCTTCAAGAGATTAGCAGAGAGAGAGATTGATCAAGATGGTGAAGAGGAGGACATGGATCTCACCTCCCTCAATAAACACTTCAAAAATACACCTACATGTGGAACAATTCTCAATTAAACCTAACTAGAAACTGGCAGAAAAACTGCTGTACACTGAAGGCTCTAAGAAAGATTTACATAGAATTGGATAGGAAGGGAAGAGAACTGATCCCGTGCTCAGAGGGGACTCAGAGGAAAAGGCAGACTGCATGGGCAGAGATTCATCTCAGGGAGTGAGCAGTTTGAACCATTTATTGGGTACCCCATCCTTGGGGTCCTAAATAAGGAAGATGAATCTCCTTGTCTAGTTGGAGGGCAACTGGGACTAAAAGAAGTGTTGTAGGAAGCCTGGACTCCTCTAATGAAAAACACACATGTCCTGGATTACCCCTGAGGCAGGGTGGAGAGGGCAGACTGAAGACTGCTTCAGTGGTGGCCTGGATTCCCATGACCTCCCAGGAACATGCCACAGCCTGAGCTGTGCAAATGCTCCAGCCATGCTTACTTCACATTGCAGCATGGCACAGGATCTAAGGCTGCCAAGACCAGGGAGGAAACTTGACCTTGGGATGCAGAGGATACTGTGTCCTTGGGCAGAGCATGGGTAGGGCAGTGTGGCCATTGTTAGTGCTTACTGAAGCAGTGAATCAAAATCATCTCAGTACTCTGATGGCAGCCACTACTCCACAGCTCATGCCCTGATATACACTGAGAATCCCCTTGGGCACCACCTGTTCTGTGGTGTGGCCCCACAACAAGGCAGGGGCAGCAGATGATGGGGCCAGTGATCAGCTGTGAGAAACACAGGGAACCTGCACCTGAGGCTGCATCTTAGCAGTGTGAGGGAAACAATTGCTGGCACCTGCACAGACAGTGCATTTGTGGCAACTTCAACTTCTGTCTGTGGCTGACATGAACAGAGAACCCATACTGGACCCCTTTGGTACAGCTTTCCCTCCCTAAGGGGCAAGGGTCCTGTCCTTGGAGAGAGGAAAATAAATACACACTTAAAGGGAACAGAGGCAGCCTGGACCCAAACCTCAGGGCTTCTGCTCCAGCAACTTAAGGTCAGATTCTGCCCTCAATATAGTAGTGACAGCCAATGAGCAGAGGGGAAGTCCCATCTCACACCCAGATACAGCTCTAACCCCTCCAACTCTAACCCACCCCCTACGAAGGTGATAGCTGCCAGCACACCCTGAGGAAAGAGGTGACTTGCATCCATGTCAAATTCAGCTCTCCAACCAAAGGCATTGGCCACATGCAGTCTGTATCAGGATGCTCCCACATAAGAACACCCCTTCAAGAGTTAAATAGGTAACTCTTTCACCTAAATTCATAAAGTCAGAGAAAGTTAAGCAAAATGAAAAGGCAGAGGAACTGCTCTCAATTGAAATAACAAGATAAAAATCCCTAAAAATAAACAATAAAATAAGAATAATTTTCCAGATAAAAATTCCAAACCTTAGTAATAAGAATCCTAACTGAATAAAGGAAAATAATAGATGAACACAGAGAGAATTTTAACAAGAAATCAGAAAATATTAAAAAGACCCAATCAGAAATGAAGAATTTGATAACTGAAATTAAAAAGCACTTAAAAAGAATGAATAAACAGACTAAACTGATACATGAGAATGCATAAGTGATCTGGAATATACAATAATGGAAATCACACAATCATAGCAGCAAAAAGGAAAATAAAATTTAAAAACAATGAAAACAATTTAAGAAATCTTTGGGATAACATCAAGCATACCAACATTCACATTATAAGAATCCTAGAAGAAGAAGAGGGAGAGGGATCAAAAATATATTTGATGAAATTATGGCTGAAAACTTCCCAAATCTGAAGAAGAAAACAGATACCCAGGTACAGAAAACACAGAGCATCTCAAACATGATGATCCCAAAGAGACCCACACTTGACATATCAATTAAAATGGCAAAAGTTAAAAATAGAGAATTCTAAAGGCAGCAAGTGAAAACAAAAAGTCGTTTACAAGGGAAACCCCAGAAGACTATCAGCTAATTTCAGAAATTTTGCAGGCCAGAAGGTAGTGGCATGATATATTCAAAATCCTGAAAGGGAAAACCCTGGAACCTAGGATACTCTACCCAGCAAGATTATCATTTAGAATCAAAGGAGAGATAAATAAATTCTTAGACAAGCAAAATCTAAAAGAATTAATCAATACTAAACTGACCCTAAAGGAAATGAAAAAAAGGACTTCACTAAGTGGAAGAGAGGTAAAAATCTATAGGAAAGGGAAAATCCCACTAGAAAAAGCCAATATAGCAAGCGCTCAGATTCAAACACTTAAATAAGCCAGTACAAAAGTTAAAAGACAAAAAATTGTAAAAACAACTATAATTGCAATAAACAATAACTAGATAAACATGAAGATGTAAAATATGACATCAAAAACACAATATGATGGAGAGGAGAGTAAAGAATATAGATGTCCTAAAATGTGTTTGAACTTAAATGGCTACCAGTTTAAAATAAGTAGATACAATTATGGGTCAACATATATGAACCCAATGGTAACCACAAATCAAAAGCCTACAATAGATACACAAAAACTGGACAGAAATGAACACAAGCATACTACTAAATAAAAGCAACAACCCAAAGGGAATAAACAAAAAGAAAAAGAAATGAACAGAGAACTACAAAAACAACCAGAAATCAAACCATAAAATGGCAATAAGTACATACCTATTAATAATTACTTTAAATGTCAATGGATTAATGCTCCAATCAAAACACATAGGGTGGCTGATTGGATTAAAAAAAAGACCCTTTCATAATCTGCCTGTAAAAGACTCATGTCAGAGCTAAAGACACACACAGACAGAAGTTGAGGGGAAAAAATATTTCATGCAAATGAAAATGACAAGAAGGCGGGGGGTAGGAATATTCATATCAGAGATATAGACTTTAAAACAAAGACTATAACAAAAGACAAAGAAGGGCATTATATGATGATAAAGGGATTAATAAAAGAAGATATTACACTCATTAATATATAGCATCCTATAGATGAGCACCTAAATATATCAAGTAAATACTAACAGATATAAAGAGAGAAATTGACAGTAATAAATAATAATAGGAGACTTTAATACCCCACTTACATCAATGGACAGGCCATCCAGAGTATCAATAAGGCAACAGTGGTCATAAATGACACAGTAGACCAGATGGACTTAAGAGATACCTACAGGTCTATATATTAATAATGAAATATCAGAAAGAGAATGCAAAAAAAGTCTTGTTTAAGATTGCAACAAAAAGAATAAAATACCTAAGAATAAAATTAAGCAAGGAGGTGAAAGACCTATACTCTGAAAATTATAAAACATTGATGAAGGAGATTGAAGACTATTCAAAGAAATGGAAACATAGCCCATGTTCTTGGGTTGGAAGAATTAATGTTGTGAAAATGTCCATACTACTCAAAAGCAATCTACAGATTTAATGCAATCCATATCAAAATACTCATGACATATCTCACAGAACTAGAACAAATAATCCTAAAATATATATGGAACCACAAAAGACCATGGGTTGGCAAAGTAATCTTGAGAAAAAAAGAACAGAGCTGGAGATATCATGCTCCATGACTTTAGACTATACTACAAAGCTACAGTAAAAAAAAAAAAAAACAGCATGGTACTTACACAAAAACAGATGCATAGATCAATGGAACAGAATACAGAACCCAGAAATAAATCCATGCACCCATGGTCAATTTATCTAATAGAAATTTGGCAAGAATATACAATGGAAAAAAGACAGTCTCTTCAGTAAGAGGTGCTGGGAAAACTGGACAGTTACATGTGAAAGAATGTGATTAGAACACATGTACAAAATAAACTCAAAAAGGGTTAAAGACATAAGTGTAATACTGGAAACCATAAAATGTCTAGAAGAGAATATAGTCAGAACATTCTGATATCCATCATAGCAATATTTTCTGGATCTGTATCTTAAGAAAAAACAAATAAAAGCCCAAATAAACAAATGGGAACTAATTAAACTTAAAAGCTCTTGCACAGCAAAGGAAATGATTGACAAAATGAAAATACAACCTATGGAATGGGAGAAAATATTTGCAAATAATATGACTGACAGAGGGTTAATATCCAAAGTATATAAGCAGCTTATAAAATTCAATATCAAAAAAATCAAACAACCCAATTAAAAATGTGCAGTAGACCTTTCTTTCTTTCTTTCTTTCTTTCTTTCTTTCTTTCTTTCTTTCTTTCTTTCTTTCTTTCTTTCTTTCTTTCTTTCTTCCTTCCTTCCTTCCTTCCTTTCTTTCTTTCTTTCTTTCTTTCTTTCTTTCTTTCTTTCTTTCTTTCCTTCTTTCCTTCTTTCCTTCTTTCCTTCTTTCTACTTTTTCTACCTTTTATTATGAGCCAAGTGCATGAAAGGCTCATGCTCCTGCAGCCAGGAGTCAGTGCTGTGCCTCTGAGGTGGGAGAGCCAACTTCAGGACACTGGTCAACAAGAGACCTCCCAGATCCACATAATATCAAATGGTGAAAATCTCCCAGAGATCTTCATCTCAAAAACAGCACCCAGATTCACTCAACAACCAGCAGGCTACAGTACTGGACACCCTATGCCAAACAACTAGCAAGAGAGGAACACAACCCCACCCATTAGCACAGAGGCTGCCTAAAATCATAATAAGTCCACAGACAAACCAAAACACACCATCAGATGTGGACATGCCCACCAGAAAAAGAATATCCATCCTCATACACCAGAACACAGGCACTAGTCCCCTCCACCGGGAAACCTACAAAACCCACTAAACCAACTATAGACACTGGGGACAGACACCAAAAACAACGGGAAATACGAACCTGCAGTCTTCAAAAAGGAGACCCCAAACACAGTAAGATAAGCGAAATGAGACGACAGAAAAACACACAGCAGATGAAGGAGCAAGATAAAAACCCACCAGACCTAACAAATGAAGAGGAAACAGGCAGTATACCTGAAAAATAATACAGAATAATGAGAGTAAAGATGAGCCAAAATCATGGAAATAGAATAGACAAAATGCAAGAAACATTTAAAAAGGACCTAGAAGAACTAAAGTTGAAACAAACAACGATGAACAACACAATAAATGAAATTAGAAATACTCTAGAAGGGATCCATAGCAGAATAACTGTGTCAGAAGAATGGATAAGTGACCTGGAAGATAACAGAGTGGAAATACCTACTGCAGAGCAGAATAAAGAAAAAAGAATGAAGAGAACTGAGGACAGTCTCAGAGACATCTGGGACAACATTAAATGCACCAACATTCGAATTATAGGGGTTCCAGAAGAAGAAGAGAAAAAGAAAGGGACAGAGGAAATATTTGAAGAAATTATAGTTGAAAACTTCCCTAATATTGGAAAGGAAATAGTTAACCAAGTCCAGGAAGCACAGAGAGACCCATAAAGGATAAATCCAAGGAGAAATATGCTAAGAAACATGTTAATCAAACAGCCAAAAATTAAATACAAAGAAAACATATGAAAAGCAGCAAGGGAAATCCAACAAATAACACACAAGGGAATCCCTATATGGTTATCAGCTGATCTTTCAGCAGAAACTCTGCAAGCCAGAAGGGAGTGGCAGGACGTATTTTAAGTGATGAGGGAGAAAAACCTGCAACCAAGATTACTCTAACGAGCAAGGATCTCATTCAGATTTGATGGAGAAATTAAAACCTTTACAGACAAGCAAAAGCTGAGAGAGTTCAGCACCACCAAACCAGCTTTACAACAACTGCTAAAGGAACTTCTCTAGGCAAGAAACACAAGAGAAGGAAAAGACCTACAATAACGAGCTCAAAACAATGAAGAAAATTGGAATAGGAACATACATATCAATAATTAACTTAAATATAAATGGATTAATGCTCGCACCAAAAGACACAGATTGGCTGAATGGATACAAAAACAAGACCCATATATATGCTGTCTACAAGAACACCACTTCAGACCTAGAGACACATATAGACTGAAAGTAAGGGGATGGAAAAAGTTATTCCTTGCTAATGGAAACCAAAAGAAAGCTGGAGCAGCAATTCTCATATCAGACAAAATAGACTTTAAAATAAAGACTATTAGAAGAGACAAAGAAGGACACTACTTAATGATCAAGGGATTTATCCAAGAAGAAAATATAAAAATTGTAAATATTTATGCACCCAACATAGGAGCACCTCGATACATAAGAAAAATACTAACAGTCAAAAAAGGGGAAATTGCCAGTAACATATTCATAGTAGTGGAATTTAATACTCCACTTTCACCAACGGACAGATCATCCAAAATGAAAATAAATAAGGAAACACAAGCTTTAAATGATACATTAAACAAGATGGACTTAATTGATATTTAGAAGAGATTCCATCCAAAAACAAGAGAATACACTTTATTCACAAGTGCTCATGGAACACTCTCCAGATCATATCTTCAGTCACAGATCAAGCCTGGTAAATTTAAGAAAATTGAAATTGTATCAAGTGATTTTTCTGACCACAATGCTATCAGACTAGATATCAATTACAGGAAAATATCTGTAAAAAGTAAAAACACATGGAGGCTAAACAATACACTACTTAATAACGAAGTGATCACTGAAGAAATAAAAGAGGAAATAAAAAAAAATACCTAGAAACAAATGACAATGGAGACACGATGAACCAAAACCTATGGGATGCAGCCAAAGAAGTTCTGAGAGGGAAGTTTATAGCAATACAATCATACCTTAAGAACAGGGAACATCTCAAAAAAACAATCTAACCTTGGACCTAAAGCAATTAGAGAAGGGAGAACAAAAACCAAGAAAGTTAGCAGAAGGAAAGAAAACATAAATATCAGATCAGAAATAAATGAAAAAGAAATGAAGAAAATGATAGCAAAGATCAATAAAACTAAAAGCTGGTTCTTTGAGAAGATAAACAAAATTGATAAACCATTAGCCAGACTAATCAGGAAAAAATGGGAGAAGACTCAACTCAATATAATTAGAATTGAAAAAGGAGAAGTAAAAACTGACACTGCAGAAATACAAAAGATCATGAGCGATTACTACAAGCAACTCTATGCCAATAAAAAGAACAACCTGGAGGAAATGAACAAATTCTTAGAAATGCACAACCTGCAAAGCCTGAATCAGGAAGAAATAGAAAATATGAACAGACCAATCACAAGCACTGAAATTGAAACTGTGATTAAAAATATTCCAACAAATAAAAGCCCAGGACCAGATGGCTTCACAGGCGAATTCTATCAAATATTTAGAGAAGAGCTAACACCTATCTTTCTCAAACTCTTCCAAAATATAGCAGAGAGAGGAACACTCCCAAACTCATTCTATGAGGCCACCATCACCTTGATACCAAAACCAGACAAGGATGTCACAAAGAAAGAAAACTACAGGCCAACATCACTGATGAATATAGATGCAAAAATCCTCAATGAAATACTAGCAAACAGAAGGCAACAACACCTTAAAAGGATCATGCACCATGATCAAGTGGAGTTTGTTCCAGCAAGGTAAGGATTCTTCAATATACGCAAATCAATCAACGTGAAACACCATTTTAACAAATTGAAGGAGAAGAAGCATATGATCATCTCAATAGATGAAGAGAAAGCTTTTGACAAAATTCAACACCCATTTATGACAAAAATCCTGCAGAAAGTAGGCATAGAGGGAACTTTCCTCAACATAATAAAGGCCATATATGACAAACTCACAGCCAACATCATCCTCAAAGGTGAAAAACTGAAATCATTTCCACTAAGATCCAGAGCAAGACAAGGTTGCCCACTCTCACCACACTTATTCAACATAGTTTTGGAAGTTTTAGTCACAGCAATGAGAGAAGAAAACGAAATAAAAGGAATCCAAATCAGAAAAGAAGAAGTAAAGCTGTCACTGTTTGCAGATGACATGATACTATACATAGAGAATCCTAAAGATGCTACCAGAAAGCTACTGGAGCTAATCAATGAATTTGGTAAAGTAGCAGGATACAAAATTAATGCACAGAAATCTCTGGCATTCCTATACACTAATGATGCAAAATCTGAAATTGAAATCAGGAAACACTCCCACTTAGCATTGCAACAAAAAGAATAAAATATCTAGGAATAAACCTACCTAAGGAGACAAAAGAACTGTATGCAGAAAATTATAAGACACTGATGAAAGAAATTAAAGATGATACAAATAGATGGAGAGATATACCATGTTCTTGGATTGGAAGAATCAGCATTGTGAAAATGACTCTACTACCCAAAGTGATCTACAGATGTAATGCAATCCCTATCAAACTACCACTGGCATTTTTCACAGAACTAGAACAAAAACTTTCACAATTTTTATGGAAACACAAAAGCCCCCAAATTGCCAAAGCAATCTTGAGAACGAAAAACCGAGCTGGAGGAATCAGGCTCCCTGACTTCAGATTATACTACAAAGCTACAGTAATGAAGACAGTATACTACTGGCACAAAAACAGAAAGATAGATCAATGGAACAGGACAGAAAGCACAGAGATAAACCCACGCACATATGGTCACCTCATCTTTGATAAAGGAGGCAGGAATGTACAGTGGAGAAAGGACAGCCTCTTTAGTAAGTGGTGCTGGGAAAACTGGGCAGGTACATGTAAAAGTATGAGATTAGATCACTCCCTAACACCATACACAAAAATAAGCTCAAAATGGATTAAATACCTAAATGTAAGGACAGAAACAATCAAACTCTTAGATGAAAACATAGGTGGAACACTCTACGACATAAATCACTGCAAGATCCTTTTTGACCCACCTCCTAGAGAAATGGAAATAAAAACAAAAATAAACAAATGGGACCTAATGAAACTTCAAAGCTTTTGCACAACAAAGGAAACCATAAACAAGACCAAAAGACAACCCTCAGAATGGGAGAAAATATTTGCAAATGAAGCAACTTACAAAGGATTAATCTACAATATTTATAAGCAGCACATGCAGCTCAATAACAAAAAAATAAACAACCCAATCCAAAAATAGGCAGAAGACCTAAATAGACATTTCTCCAAAGAAGATATACAGAGTGCCAACAAACACATGAAAGAATGCTCAACATCATTAATCATTAGAGAAATGCAAATCAAAACTACAATGAGATATCATCTCACACCAGTCAGAATGGCCATCATCAAAAAATCTAGAAACAATAAATCCTGAAGAGGGTGTGGAGAATAGGGAACGCTCTTGCACTGCTGGTGGGAATGTGAATTGGTACAGCCACTATGGAGAACTGTATGGAGGTTCCTTAAAAAACTACAAATAGAACTACCATATGACCCAGCATTCCCACTACTGGGCATATACCCTGAGAAAACCATAATTCAAAAAGAGTCATGTACCAAAATGTTCATTGTAGCTCTATTTACAACAGCCTGGAGATGGAAACAATGTAAGTGTCCATCATCGGATGAATTGATAAAGAAGATGTGGCATATATGTACAATGGTATATTACTCAGCCATAAAAAGAACCGAAATTTAGTTATTTTTAATGATGTGGATGGACCTAGAGTCTTTCATACAGAGTGAAGTAAGTCAGAAAGAGAAGGACAAATACCGTATGCTCACACATATATATGGAATTTAAGGAAAAAAATGTCATGAAGAACCTAGGCGTAAGAAAGGAATAAAGACACAGACCTACTAGAGAATGGACTTGAGGATATGGGGTTGGTGAAGGGTAAGCTGTGACAAAGTGAGAGAGTGGCATGGACATATATACTCTACCAAACGTAAAATAGATAGCTAGTGGGAAGCAGCCGCATAGCACAGGGAGATCAGGTCGGTGGTTTGTGATCGCCTAGAGGGGTGGGATATGGAGTGTGGGAGGGAGACGCAAGAGCGAAGAGATATGGGAACATATGTATATGTATAAATGATTCAGTTTTTTATAAAGCAGATACTAACACACCATTGTAAGGCCATTATACTCCAATAAAGATTTAAGAAAAAATAATAAAAAAAGAAGCATAGAGAGAAATCATAGGTGACTCTGAGATTTCAAATATGGTTTAATGATTGATGATGATGACATTTATAAATATAGCAAGTTATCAAGGACATCTCTCTTAAGCACTTTATGGAAAGGTTTCTTCCTTTCTTTTTTTGTTATTCTCTGAAAGGGAAGTTTCTTTAGTTAGTTAGTTAGTGTTTCTTTGCTTGGTATTGTCGTAGTTGTTAGTGTTCTTTAAAGATCTACAACAATATAAATTTTCCCAGTCAATCATGAGGCACCCCTTCATAAAGTCTAACATTTTGCTCTATTAACCCTAAATGGAAACCGTATTCCTTATCTTTAAATTCTGGCGATACTAATTCATGCTTTTGAAATGTTATCTCATACTTGCCCACACTTTTTTCTAAGTGAATCTTCTTCTAAATTGTCCACATTTCAAATAAGAGGCCAATTATAATACTTACATTATAGAGTTGTACATATTTAGGAATTATTCTTCTGAATGCTTTTAAATTTTAAAATACCATAGTTAGCCCACTATTTTTCACCAACCACAGCTCAATAGGAAAGTAAAGGCATTGCACTGAGAAGAATTTAAGATAGATTCAAGTATAAATTTTCGAACAATGGAAACTGCTAAATACTTAAATTTTTATTGGGAAAATATGAAACATACCCATGCATGAAATCTTTATTTTATTTTTTTAATATCTTTATTGGGGTATAATTGCTTTACAATGGTGTGTTAGTTTCTGCTTTATAACAAAGTGAATCAGTTATACATATATATATGTTCCCATAACTCTTCCCTCTTGCGTCTCCCTCCCTCCCACCCAGATCCTGTTTTTTTTTTTTTTTTTTCTGGTATGCGGGCCTCTCACTGCTGCGGCCCCTCCCGCTGCAGAGCACAGGCTCCGTACGCTCAGGCCCAGCGGCCATGGCTCACGGGCCCAGCCACTCCGTGGCATGTGGGATTCTCCCAGACCCGGGCATGAACCCGTGTTCCCTGCATCGGCAGGCAGATTCTCAACCACTGCGCCGCCAGGGAAGCCCCCATGAAATCTTTAATATAGAATTGATGTAATAATTGGACATAGTTACTGAAAGTTCAGTCTTTTCTAACAACACTCAGTGGACCTTAGACTATGTTCACTAATCCGTAAATGAAATTTATAAGTAACAGTGCACCTACGTAAAAGAAAAGCCTTGCCACAGCAATGACTAACAAATAACAAATTAACAAATTATTTCGAGTTTTGATCATTTCCATGATCTCCTTGCCTTGCTTGTGCCTGTGTATAGAGTACCTATCTTGCTGTCATAATCTAACATTTCCCATAATACAAAGGCAATCATTTACATGCTAAAAAGTAACCATCATTGTTTGAGATAGAATGACAAAACCAAGCATACAGAGACTAGTATAGCACATTTCTTTATCCTTTTCTTTCTTTATTTCCTTCTTTCTTTTTATTTTAATTTTGCTAAGAAGATTTCTCATGTTGAAAAGTCAAATACTTTCTAACCTGACAAGAAAAAAAAAAAACAAAAAAAAGCCATCATGAAATTTCAGCTTTAGCCGTTCACTCCATTCATTGGAAACATATTCCAAAATAATTGAATCAGAGCCAATCATTTGGGAATAATTTAAACATTTTGATGGGGTCAACAATGCTAAAAGCTTGTGCAAATTTGCCACACTGTGCTGTTATCCAGGTGTAAGATTCAAAATCCTATGATAATCGTGCCATCCCAGGATCTGTAGCAATAAAAGGATCTTACAGAGCCATGCA
Source organism: Orcinus orca (assembly GCF_937001465.1). Lineage (NCBI taxonomy): Eukaryota > Metazoa > Chordata > Mammalia > Artiodactyla > Delphinidae > Orcinus > Orcinus orca. Next base: position 78,703,803 of record NC_064580.1, read on the forward strand.
TAATTACAATCTAAAGAGGAGTGAAAGAAGAAATATCTGCTACACACAAAATAAATACAAGAGAAGCAAGCAACATGGTCTCATAGATAGATGCAGTAGTAGTTCCAGGTGCTGTAGAGTTTGAAACTTATAAAATTTGTGGGAAGTCTCTTTAATTAAAAGAATGAAAAATTAGATATAGAAGTGAGTGTTTCTTTAGAATGAGAAAAATAAATAACATGAAATTACAAATTTATAAAAGCTGACAATTATCACAAGCATCATAACATCCAGAAAAAATATATTTTTTAATTAACTGTCTAATGTGTCACTTTTATATCATTTTTGCTACATACTCTTTGATCATCTCTTCATAGGATAAAGATTTTGTGACATCATTTTCTATAGAGAGAAGAGACTGACAATTCAGTCTTTCCTCTAGCATAGTTTAGAAAAATTTCTTTCAGCTTTACAACTCATAGTTGGTAATGTCAAACTCTGGAATTGTAGTCAAACTTCTACAAACAGCTATCAAGTCTCTTTCCTACATAAAAGGTAAGATTTGGAATAAGTTTCCAGAGCTTAAATTCTGGGTACACACAATTTGAACCTTGCTTCTCCTTCACTACTCAGGTACATCCAGTATCGAGTATCTTGGGACAGAATCATAGTGTGATATGACCTCTGACACTGAAACTTTAGGTCATGACCACAGTGAATTGGCACAGTAGGAAGGAGATATATTCTTGAAAGCTGATCATATTGTGCATCGACTAGCAATAATTTAATTATATAAATAAATGACCACCATCCATATAAATATGTCTAAATGTACCCGCAAATCTTATTCCTCTAAATCCAAAACTATCTGTGGCTTTTCTAACATCACCTGGTATGAGAGGGAGTGTAACAGAGAGGAACATGGAGTGGAAAGATACAGCAGTCTTAAGTAGTTATGGTTAAAATATTTTACTGTTAAAATATTTACAAAAACACAAGACCTATGGGAACATATCAGTAAGCCCTTTCCGGGACCTTAGAAGTGGCCAGTGAAGTGAGTGGTTCTGATGTTAAGCTTCATAATCTTTACAGTAAATTCACCTCTGGTAGAATGGCAGACTCATAGCAGAATTGCAGAAATGCAGAGTTCTTTCTTTCAGGCATCAGTGTGTGTGTGTGTTTGCATGTGTGTGGTAATGGGAAGGGATGAGGTACATGGCAAGGGAATTGGGTGTGTTCAATTCAGGAAGAGCTGGTAAACACAAGCTGGGAATCTACAATGGTCACCCATTAAGCCATCTGAAGGTAAGATTCTTTCTACAGTCACATCTCCCATTCCAAGTTGTTTGTCATCTCTGGTCCTTTCCTGAATACTGGGTTCAAGAAGAGGTAAGAAAGAGTCAAGAGATTTTGATCCAAGATGCCTAAAAAGTAGTCACATAAGTAGGAAAACCATTCTATACCTGCCTGCCGCCAGGACTGTGCTGCTACAAGAGTTGACTCTGGCCTAGTCAATATGATATGGGTAGTTCCTTTGTCTGAAAACTAATTATAAAATGAGAATTTTCATGAAATTGAGTTATTTGTAGTGAGGTGGATGGACCTAGAGAATGTCATACAGATTGAAGTAATTCAGAAGGAGAAAAATAAATACCATATGCTAACACATATATATGGAATCTTAAAAAAATGGTCATGAAGAACCTAGGGGCAAGATGGAAATAAAGACACAGACCTACCAGAGAATGGACTTGAGGACACGGGGAGGGGGAAGGGTAAACTGACAAAGTGAGAGCGTGGCATGGACATATATACACAACCAAACGTAAAATAGATAGCTAGTGGGAAACAGCTGCATAGCACAGGGAGATAAGCTCGGTGCTTTGTGACCACCTAGAGGGGTGGGATAGGGAGGTTGGGAGGGAGGGAGACGCAAGAGGGAAGATATATGGGGGCATATGTATATGTATAACTGATTCACTTTGTTATAAATCAGAAACTAACACACCATTGTAAAACAATTATACTCCAATAAAGATGTTAAAAAAATGAGAATTTTCAGATCTTATAAATCTAACACTCATGGGTAGTGTCATGTATTCTCGGTAATCAGAAAACCAAACAGATATCTACTCCAAACCATGCAACCACAAGAATGATCTCTATATAAAAATGAAAAAGAACGCTGCCAAGAACTTGAATAAAATAATGTGCTTTACATCCGTTTCTTTTTGTTACCGAATATTCAGAGCTTCACAAAGGTACCTGATGCTCTACTGTTAAGACTGATCATAAATATTACTGCTTCAGATTCTAAATTTCATATATATATATACTAAAACATCAAGGAGGACTCAAATAGTAAAACTTCAGAAAATTTTTTCTAGTTATAAATTCAGAAAACAGAATGGTAAAATATATATTTGAAATATAACAAAAAAACAATATGCTTTGAAAAAGCTCAGGTGGTCTAACCCATTGTCTTTGCACTCATAAAAATAGGAACCTGGAGTTTCAAGTTTTGAAAGTGACTAGATCACTGACCTATCATGTTTCCATAGCCAATTAATTCCCTAAATTTGTGTCCTTCATCTGCAAATCTTAAGCAATTTACTGTATGATGAGTATACTTAATATAAAATATTTCCCCCTATATCAAGGCAGATATTAAACTTTAAAAAATAATAATCATTTCCCCGTGAAGACGGGTAATAACCATGCATGTGAGAAAAAAAAAACATAACTTCTAATTAAGGAGGTGGCTTTGGCATAAGATGATATTCCTTTTAAGGATTTAGTTTCATCCCTATTGTTAAAGATTTATCTCTACCCAAATATGTTCAGACATAAAAATCTTTATATTCTCCAGAAACCATTATATTAAATACTCTCAATAATCCTATTTTGATTAATGACTACCATTCTAGTGCTTTGGGAGTCAAATTTTCTATAAAGTCTCCCCATATTAGAAGGTTCTGCATCTGTGGATTGTTTGAACCAGATCATTTGTTGGTTAAATCTGAGGATGTGGAACCCGTGGATAAGGAGGGTCTACTGTACTATGCCATTTTACATAAGGGACTTGTACATTCGCAGATTTTTGTATTTGGGGAGTATCCTGGAAGCAATCCCTTGTGGATACTGAGGGATGACTGTACGTGTATATTTTAATTTGGGATTAGGAAAATTTGTGCCTGATCATTTACACAGAGATTGAATTGTATAGTAAATAAGTCATCTTCAACTATTCCATCTACAATATAATTACTTTTTCAAACTAAAATTTTTATTCTTTCACTTTCTTTGAATCATTTTCAGAATGGTCAGGAATTATGATCTTTGCATCTTTGTCTTTGCTCTTGTAGGAAATGTGGGGGTAGATTACAAGCTGATAAATATCCTAAACTATCATCTTACTATCTCTGATTATTAACTCAAGTTGACAACAATGCTGATAATGACTGTGATTGGATCAAAATTGAAATAAGGTGCTCATAGCACATAATTCACCTTTACAGTTATTTCAAAAGAGATGATGTACAAATTATAAAGAGAACAAATTGGGTGATGTTTTGCTATGATAGCAGTTCTACTGACAATGGCTCAGTCTGTCATCTTGTTGAGTAAGAGAAATACAAAATTCTGTGTGACAAATGTTGTAAATCCCGGGGTTGTCCCTCCCCCTTACTGGTATTAAAGAATGGAAGAAACATCTATGCATTTCAAGAGACAGAAAAATTTGTAAGTTCTAGATCTCAGATTTTCTTCTATCAGTGTCTATGTGAAGACTGGAGGGCATCAGGAAAGAGGCAATAAAGAAGAAAAGCAAACAGTTAGGCATTGAGAGATGTTGAAACATACAGAATATGCCCTACAGAATATCATAAGTATTGAAAAGGATAGATGATTGATTAGACTTATGCTACAGTCTCAATGCAGTGAATAGCCAATAATACATAGCACAAAATAAATGCACATTAATTTAGCACATTTAGCAATAAATGTTAACTAAATGAATGAAGCTTACCTGTACAATAATCATGCTTATGGATATTTCTTGGCCTCTAAAATCTTTCCCAGGACACAAACCAGAATGTTCCCTGTCTTAATTAATTTCTGAGTCCATTGAAGAAAGAGCAAGCAGATCTAAATTTTGATTTAAGTTAAAAAAGTTTGGAGCGAGTAGGGTGATAAGGAAAAGATCATGGTTTGAGTTCTAGAAATGTTGACTTTTTGGTGTCTTTGAGATGTCAAGGTAGAGATGCCAAGTAAATATTTGGACATATGTAAGTGAAGTTCAGAAAAAATTTGATCTTATGATATAAAATTGGAAGTCTTGTGCATTACTCTAAAGTCTTAGATATGAATAAGTTTTCCAAGGGAAATAATAACTCTTCATTATTATCTAGTCATGTGTGTCCAGGACTAAACCCAAGTCAAAATGCAACATCTCTATTTTAATATTTATACTGGTTGTTTCTTTCACCTTGATATCTTACAGTATATAAAAAACAAAATAATGGAGAAGGAAAGGACCATAAAGGGTACCTAGATCAAGTTATTAATCATTTTAAGATCACGGATTTATTTTTAAATATGTGAAAAATATATATTCTTTCCACAGGAAAAAAAAACATGCATATGGGCATGCACACAAAATGGAAGTTCATGTGCCATCCCTAGATTTACTCATATCCAATTTAAAACACTTTCTAGTTTAACATTTTCATTTCATAGCTGAGGATACTGAGTCCAATAAGAGAAATTCCCTGCTCAAGGTCATAAATATAGTAGATGAATATAACCAGGTAGTTAAAAATTATAAGAATATTTTTTAACATCTTTATTGGGGTATAACTGCTTTACCATGGTGTGTTAGTTTCTGCTTTATAACAAAGTGAATCAGTTATACATATACATATGTTCCCATATGTCTTCCCTCTTGCGTCTCCCTCCCTCCCACCCTCCCTATCCCACCCCTCCAGGCTGTCACAGAGCACTGAGCCAATATCCCTGTGCCATGCGGCTGCTTCCCACTAGCTATCTACCTTACGTTTGTTAGTGTGTATATGTCCATGGCTCTCTCTCGCCCTGTCACAGCTCACCCTTCCCCCTCCCCATATCCTCAAGTCCGTTCCCCAGTAGGTCTGTGTCTTTATTCCTGTCTTACCCCTAGGTTCTTCATGACATTTTTTTCTTCTTAAATTCCATATATATGTGTTAGCATATGGTATTTGTCTTTTTCTTTCTGACTTACTTCACTCTGTATGACAGACTCTAGGTCTATCCACCTCATTACAAATAGCTCAATTTCATTTCTTTTCATGGCTGAGTAATATTCCATTGTATATATGTGCCACATCTTCTTTATCCATTCATCCAATGATAGGCACTTAGGTTGTTTCCATGTCCTGGCTATTGTAAATAGAGCTGCAATGAACATTTTGGTACATGACTCTTTTTGAATTTTGGTTTTCTCAGGGTATATGCCCAGTAGTGGGATTGCTGGGTCATATGGTAGTTCTATTTGTAGTTTTTTAAGGAACCTCCATACTGTTCTCCATCGTGGCTGAACCAATTCACATTCCCACCAGCAGTGCAAGAGTGTTCCCTTTTCTCTACACCCTCTCCAGCATTTATTGTTTCTAGATTTTTTGATGATGGCCATTCTGACCGGTGTGAGATGATATCTCATTGTAGTTTTGATTTGCATTTCTCTAATGATTAATGATGTTGAGCATTCTTTCATGTGTTTGTTGGCAGTCTGTATATCTTCTTTGGAGAAATGTCTATTTAGGTCTTCTGCCCATTTTTGGATTGGGTTGTTTGTTTTTTTGTTATTGAGCTGCATGAGCTGCTTGTAAATTTTGGAGATTAATCCTTTGTAAGTTGCTTCATTTGCAAATATTTTCTCCCATTCTGAGGGTTGTCTTTTGGTCTTGCTTATGGTTTGCTGAGCTGTGCAAAAGCTTTGAAGTTTCATTAGGTCCCATTTGTTTATTTTTGTTTTTATTTCCATTCCTCTAGGAGGTGGGTCAGAAAGGATCTTGCTGTGATTTATGTCATAGAGTGTTCTGCCTATGTTTTCCTCTAAGAGTTTGATAGTTTCTGGCCTTACATTTAGGTCTTTAATCCATTTTGAGCTTATTTTTTGTGTATGGTGTTAGGGAGTGATCTAATCTCATACTTTTACATGTAGCTGCCCAGTTTTCCCAGCACCACTTATTGAAGAGGCTGTCCTTTCTCCACTGTATATTCATGCCACCTTTATCAAAGATAATGTGTCCATATGTGCATGGGTTTATCTCTGGGCTTTCTATCCTGTTCCATTGATCTATCTTTCTGTTTTTGTGCCAGTACCATACCGTCTTGATTACTTTAGCTTTGTAGTATAGTCTGAAGTCAGGGAGTCTGATTCCTCCAGCTCCATTTGTTGTTCTCAAGATTGCTTTGGCTATTCGGGGTCTTTTGTGTTTCCATACAAATTGTGAAATTTTTTGTTCTCGTTCTGTGAAAAATGCCAGTGGTAGTTTGATAGGCATTGCCTTGAATATATAGATTGCTTTGGGTAGTAGAGTCATTTTCACAATGTGCATTCTTCCAATCCAAGAACATGGTATATCTTTCCATCTATTTGTATCATCTTTAATTTCTTTCATCAGTGTCTTATAATTTTCTGCATACAGTTCTTTTGTCTCCTCAGGTATGTTTATTCCTAGATATTTTATTCTTTTTGTTGTAATGCTAAATGGGAGTGTTTTCTTGATTTCTCTTTCAGATTTTTCATCATTAGTATATAGGAATGCCAGACATTACTGTGCATTAATTTTGTATCCTGCTACTTTACCAAATTCATTGATTAGCTCCAGTAGTTTTCTGGTAGCATCTTTAGGATTCTCTATATATAGTATCATGTCATCTGCAAACAGTGACAGCTTTACTGCTTCTTTTCTTATTTGGATTCCTTTTATTTCCTTTTCTTCTCTGATTAATGTGGCTAAAACTTCCAAAACTATGTTGAATAAGAGTGGTGAGAGTGGGCACCCTTGTCTTGTTCCTGATCTTAGTGGAAATGCTTTCAGTATTTCACCATTGAGGAGGATGTTGGCTGTGGGCTTGTCATATATGGCCTTTATTATGTTGAGGAAAGTTCCCTCTATGCCTACTTTCTGCAGGGTTTTTATCATAAATGGGTGTTGAATTTTGTCAAAAGCTTTCTCTGCATCTATTGAGATGATCATATGGTTTTTCTCCTTCAATTTGTTAATATGGTTTATCACATTGATAGATTTGCATATATTGAAGAATCCTTGCATTCCTGGAATAAACCCCATTTGATCATGGTGTATGATCCTTTTAATGTGCTGTTGGATTCTGTTTGCCAGCATTTTGTTGAGGATTTTTGCATCTATGTTCATCAGTGATATTGGCCTGTAGTTTTCTTTCTTTGTGGCATCCTTGTCTGGTTTTGGTATCAAGGTGATGGTGGCCTCATAGAAGGAATATTGGAGTGTTCCTCCCTTTGCTATATTTTGGAAGTGTTTGAGAAGAATATGTGTTAGCTCTTCTCTAAATGTTTGATAGAATTCGCCTGTGAAGCCTTCTGGTCCTAGGCTTTTGTTTGTTGGAAGATGTTTAATCACCGTTTCAATTTCAGTGCTTGTGATTGGTCTGTTCATATTTTTTATTTCTTCCTCATTCAGGCTTGGCAGGTTGTGCATTTCTAAGAATTTGTCCATTTCTTGCAGATTGTCCATTTTATTGGCATAGAGTTGCTTGTAGTAATCTCTCATGATCTCTTTTATTTCTGCAGTGTCAGTTGTTACCTCTCTATTTTCATTTCTAATTCTATTGATTTGAGTCTTCTCCCTTTTTTTCTTGATGAGTCTGGCTAGTGGTTTCTCTATTTTGTTTATCTTCCCAAAGATCCAGCTTTTAGTTTTATTGATCTTTGCTATTGTTTCCTTCATTTATTTTTCATTTATTTCTGGTCTGATTTTTATGATTTCTTTCCTTCTGGTAGTTTTGTGTTTTTTTTTTTTGTTCTTCTTTCTCTAATTGCTTGAGGTGCAAGGTTAGGTTGTTTATTCGAGATGTTTCCTGCTTCTTACGGTGGGCTTGTATTGCTATAAACTTCCCCCTTAAAACTGCTTTTGCCGAATCCCATAGGTTTTGGGTCGTTGTGTCTCCATTGTCATTTTTTTCTAGGTATTTTTTAATTTCCTCTTTGATTTTTTCAGTGATCACTTCATTATTAAGTAGTGTATTGTTTAGCCTCCATGTGTTTGTATTTTTTACAGATCTTTTCCTGTAATTGATATCTAGTCTCATGGCGTTGTGGTCCGAAAAGATACTTGATACAATTTCAATTTTCTTAAATTTACCAAGGCTTGATTTGTGACCCAAGATATGATCTATCCTGGAGAATGTTCCATGAGCACTTGAGAAAAATGTGTATTCTGTTGTTTTTGAATGGAGTGTCCTATGAATATCAGTTAAGTCCTACTTGTTTAATGTAACATTTAAAGCTTGTGTTTCCTTATTTATTTTCATTTTGGATGATCTGTCCATGGGTGAAAGTGGGGTGTTAATGTCCCCTACTATGAATGTGTTTCTGTCGATTTCCCCTTTTATGGCTGTTAGTATTTGGCTTCTGTACTGAGGTGCTCCTATGTTGGGTGCATAAATATTTACAATTGTTATATCTTTTTCTTGGATCGATCCCTTGATCATTATGTAGTGTCTTTCTTTGTCTCTTCTAATAGTCCTTATTTTAAAGTCTATTTTTTCTGATATGAGAATAGCTATTCCAGCTTTCTTTTGGTTTTCATTTGCATGGAATATCTTTTTCTATCCCCTTACTTTCAGTCTGTATGTGTCTCTAGGTCTGAAGTGGGTCTCTTGTATACAGCATATATAAGGGTCTTGTTTTTGTATCCATTCAGCCAATCTGTGTCTTTTGGTGGGAGCATTTATTCCATTTACATTTAAGGTAATTATTGATATGTATGTTCCTATTCCCATTTTCTAAATTGTTTTGGGTTCGTTATTATAGGTCTTTTCCTTTCTCTTGTGTTTCTTGTCTAGAGAAGTTCCTTTAGCATTTGTTGTAAAGCTGGTTTGGTGGTGCTGAACTCTCTCAGCTTTTGCTTGTCTGTAAAGGTTTTAATTTCTCCATCAAATCTGAATGAGATCCTTGCTGGGTAGAGTAGTCTTGGTGCAGGTTTTTCTCCTTCATCAATTTCAGTATGTCCTGCCACTCCCTTCTGGCTTGTAGGGTTTCTGCTGAGAGATCAGCTGTTAACCTTATGGGGATTCCCTTGTGTGTTATCTATTGTTTTTCTCTTGCTGCTTTTAATATGCTTTCTTTGTATTTAATTTTTGACAGTTTGATTAAAGATATGTATCTTGGCATATTTCCCCTTGGATTTATCCTGTATGGGACTCTCTGTGCTTCCTGGGCTTGATTAACTATCTGCTTTCCCATATCAGGGAAGTTTTCAACTCTAATCTCTTCAAATATTTTCTCAGTCCCTTTCTTTTTCTCTTCTTCTTCTGAAACCCCTATAATTCGAATGTTGGTGCGTTTAATGTTGTCCCAGAGGTCTCTGAGACTGTCCTCAGTTCCTTTCATTCTTTTTTCTTTCTTCTGCTCTGCAGTAGTTATTTCCACTCTTTTATCTTCCAGGTCACTTATCCGTTCTTCTGCCTCAGTTATTCTGCTATTGATCCCATCTAGAGTACTTTTCATTTCATTTATTGTGTTGGTCATCGTTGCTTGTTTCATCTTTATTTCTTCTAGGTCCTTGTTAACTGTTTCTTGCATTTTGTTCATTCTATTTCCAAAATTTCGGATCATCCTTACTATCATTTTTCTGAATTCTTTTTCAGGTAGACTGGCTATTTCCTCTTCATTTGTTAGGTCTGGTGCATTTTTATCTTGCTCCTTTATCTGCTCTGTGTTTTTCTGTCTTCTCATTTTGCTTATCTTACTGTGTTTGGGGTCTTCTTTTTGCAGGCTGCAGGTTCGTAGTTCCCGCTGTTTTTGATATCTGTCTCCAGTGGCTAAGGTTGGTTCAGTGGGTTGTGTAGGCTTCCTGGTGGAGGGGACTAGTGTCTGTGTTGTGGTGGATGAGGCTGGATCTTGTCTCTCTAGTGCGCAGGTCCACGTCTGGTGGTGTGTTTTGGGGTGTCTGTGGCCTTATTATGATGTTAGGCAGCTTCTCTGCTAATGGGTGGGGTTGTGTTCCTGTTTTGCTAGTTGTTTGGCATAGGTTGTCCAGCACTGTAGCTTGCTGGTCGTTGAGTGAAGCTGGGTGCCGGTGTTAAGATGGAGGTCTCTGGGAGATTTTCACCGTTTGATATTATGTGTAGCTGGGAGGTCTCTTGTTGGCCAGTGTCCTGAAGTTGGCTCTCCTACCTCAGAGGCAGAGCCCTGACTCCTGGCTAGAGCACCAAGAGCCTTTCATCCACACCGCTCCTCAATTTGGGATGACTCATTGTCTATTCATGTTTTCCACAGATGCAGGTACATCAAGTTGATTGTGGAGCTTTAATCCGCTGTTTCTGAGGCTGCTGGGAGAGATTTCCCTTTCTCTTCTTTGTTCTCACAGCTCACAGGGGCTCAGCTTTAGAGTTGGCCCTGCCTCTGCGTGTAGGTCGCTGGAGGGCGTCTGTTTGCTCGGACAGGACGGGGTTAAAGGAGCGGCTGCTTCAGGGGCTCTGGTGCACTCAGACCGGGGGAGAGGGAGGGGCACTGCGTGTGGGGCGGGCCTGCGATGGCAGAGGCCGGCGTGACGTTGCACCAGCCTGAGGCCCGCTGTGCGTCCTCCCGGGGAAGTTGTCCCTGGATCCCGGGAACCTGGCAGTGGCGGGCTGCACAGGCTCCGCGGAAGAGGGGTGTGGATAGTGACCTGTGCTTGCACACAGGCCCCTTGGTGGCGGCAGCAGCAGCCTTAGCGTCTCCCGCCCATCCCTGGGGTCCGCGCTTTTAGACGCAGCTCGCGCCCGTCTCTGGAGTTCCTTTAAGCAGCGCTCTGAAACCCCTCTCCTCGTGCACCAGGAAACAAAGAGGGAAGAAAAAGTCTCTTGCCTTTTTGGCAGGTGCAGACTTTTCCCAGGACTCCCTCCTGGCTAGCCGTGGTTCACTAACCCTTTCAGGCTATGTTCAAGTCGCCAACCCCAGTCCTCTTCCTGTGCTCCCTGAGCCGCAGCTTGCAGCCCCACCCGCCCCGGCCTGTGAGCAGACAAGCCTCTCGGGCTGGTGAGTGCCGGTCGGCACAGATCCTCTGTGCGGGAATGTCCCTGCTTTGCCCTCCGCACCCCTGTTGCTGTGCACTCTTCCGTGGCTCCAAAGCTCCCCCCTCTGCATCCCGCAGTCTCTGCCCGCGAAGGGGCTTCCTAGTGTGTGGAAACTTTTCCTCCTTCACAGCTCCCTCCCACTGGTGCAGGTGCTGTCCCTATTCTTTTGTCTCTGTTTTTTCTTTTGCCCTACCCAGCTATGTGGTGAGTTTCTTGCCTTTTGGGAGGCCTGAGGTCTTCTGCCAGCCTTCAGTAGGTGTTCTGTAGGAGTTGTTCCACGTGTAGATGTATTTCTGGTGTATCTGTGGGGAGGAAGGTGATCTCCGCGTCTTACTCTTCCACCACCTTCAAGGTCCCTGTCTATAAGAATATTTTTGAGATGGGTACAAGGCTATTTTTCTAGGCATATCTACATTTATGTTCACAGATAGAAGAGCAGTGGAGAATATAAACTCTTGAACAGACCTGTTGTGTTCACATCCAGGATCCATGATTTTTTGTGTCAGGGTTCTATCAGAGAAGCATAACCACTAGGACAGATAGAAAGATAAATGATGATGATGGTAGATTGATTAATCAATGAATCAATAGATATAAAGAGAGATAAATAATGGTAGATTTATTATGGAATTTAACCGTATATGATTATGGAAACAGGCTATTGTTTTTGCAGCTGATGCTGGAGCTTGAATCCATTTGGGAAAGGAAGATGGATGTAAAATGGGGGAGACCAAGAGTAAATTGGAACTCATGAATCCAGCAGGGATCACATGACGACAGACTGAAACCCATGTCAGTTCTTGTTTTCTCTGACCTTGATAATATGGATGTTATATAGAAACCATTTCTGTTTGTTATGGAGATAAATACACCATCTACCTCAGGATTTGGAATAGCCAAAGAAAGATCCATGAGAAAGTGGAGCTCTTACAGGCCAACTGATACCTCATGTCAACAAGCTGAGTTAGAAGACCAGCAGCAGTGTGTGCAAAATACAAAATAGCTGCTACTTCACATCTGCTCTCTAAATTTCCCAAGAATCTCGCTGTGGTGTACCCTATCAAGCAACATACATAAAAACAATTTCTGAGAATTGTAGTTCAACCTAGCCAAGTAGGCACATTCAATGACCCCACAAAGACTTATAAGCTATGTGTCTTGGGGCAATTAATTTTAGTATCCTACTCTTTAAAAAATGAAAAATTATCAGATTAATCCCATAGGATTGCTGCAAGGATCAAATGAAAATATGTAAAGAGTGTAGCACAGTGCCTAGAATATAGTTTACACTCCATGAATATTAATGTATGGGGTTACAAGTTCACTAGATATTACCTAAGAATTTATCTTTGCATTTTGTCCATAATCAAGTCTGATTTCACCCTATGCCCTTCTAGATGGATGCCTCAGGCTTTAGCTAAAATTTCATATTTAGAAAGACAAGAAGGAAAACATTAATCATGTTCAAAGTATTATCTATTTTATTAAATATTATTTTTTTGTTTTTTTATGCTACTGTCCTTTTTTTGTGTTATTGCTATACTGTCATTGTTGTTCTTATTACCATTGCCTGAAATGTCTTCTCTTTTGTTCTCTCTGTCTGCTCAAAGCCTTCCCAGTTTTCAAATTATCACTTTTCATGCCTAATGCAGCTCTCCCTCACTGTGTCAGGCTTCTCTGAACTCATAGACCATACTTAAATGTTTGCCACATGCATTAACATTTTGTTGTATACCTACATATGTAATTTATTAATTGACTTTATATTAGTGTTGGATCTCCAATCTGGGTTTTAATTTTCTGGAGAGCAGAGACAAAATCTAAGATCTCTAGTATTTCTGTGCACTAAATTCAAGGACTATAAATTATAGACTGAGATAAACATATTTTATAATAGAGCAAAGAGAGTAGAAAGAAAATTCAGTATATGAAAAAAATTCATATGATTCTAATTGCAAACATCATAACAAATGGTGCAAATATAATATAACAATATAATAAAGAGATTATAACCCTTGAAGAAGAAGCTATCAATTTTAAAGAGTCTGCATTTAGGGAACAAGAAGGAGCCACAATTTTTTAAGAAATATGTTCTTAAGGCAACAACCATGTATAGACCAAGGGTGCCAGTGGAAGACAAATATTTTGTTGTTATTTAGAGATGCTTTTATATATTTTGGTTACACTTAAATATTTCATTTTAACTGTCTTTGGAAAAACCATAAATACTGAATCATATAGAAACAGAACATAATTTATACAATTTATTTTTAGCTGACAAGTTTTAAAGATGAGGTGAATAAGACAAAAATATAAATATCTAAATTAAATGTTATTTTTAAAGATCTCAGTTCTGGCAAAGTACAAACAAAATGCTCCACTAGGAACATTCGTGTACTCTCAAAGCAACTTAAACTTTTTATCTCCCAAGTCACAAACTGTCAGATGTGTGTGTGTGTGTGTGTGTGTGTGTGTGTGTGTGTGTATGTGTGTGTGTGTGTGTAAAACTCATGGCATACACAGTGTGAATTACTATGTTTCATTATCTCTAAGACAACATCAACTGTAATTTTACGGATCCCTAAGAACAAGAAAATATTGCCAGTTAAACTCATATCTCACTGATTATAAATATACACATTTTAAATTTAGAGATGATAAAGGTATTGAAAAATGTCTTAGAATCAATAAAATAAGTTACCTGTCCACCTTATAACACACCTTAAAGGATATCAAAAGTTTCTGGGACTGAGCTCCTCTAGGAAGATGTCAGAAGAGTAAGACGCGGGGATCACCTTCCTCCCCACAGATATATCAGAAATACATCTACACGTGGACATGCTCGTATAGAACACACACTAAATGAGGGCCTCAGACCTCCCAATAGGCAAGAAACTCCCCACGTACCTGGGTAGGGCAAAAGAAAAAAGAATAAACAGAGACAAAAGAATAGGGATGGGACCTGCACAAGTTGGAGGGAGCTGTGAAGGAGGAAAGGCTTCCACACACTATGAAGCCCCTTCACGGGCGGAAAATGTGGGTGGTGGAGGGGGAAAGCTTCGGAGCCGCGGAGGAGAGCAGAGCAACAGGGGTGCAGAGGGCAAAGTGGAGAGATTCCTGCACAGAGAACCAGCGCCGACCAGCACTCACCAGCCCAAGAGGCTTGTCTGCTCACCCGCCAGGGCAGGTGGGGGCTGGGAGCTGAGGCTTGGGCTTCGATAGGATCTCAGGGAGAAGACTGGCAGTGTGAACAGAGCCTGAAGGCGTTAGTGCACCATGGCTAGCCGGGAGGGAGACGGAGAAAAAATCTGAACCTGCTGAAGAGGCAAGAGACTTTTTCTTCCCTCTTTGTTTTTTGGTGTGCAAGGAGAGGGGATAAAGAGCACTGCTTAAAGGAACTCCAAAGATGGGCGCAAGCCGCCGCTAACAGCGCAGATCCCAGAGACGGGCATGAGATGCTAAGGCTGCTGCTGCCGTCACCAAGAAGCCTGTGTGTGAGCACAGGTCAATATCCACACCTCCCCTCCCGGGAGACTGTGTAGCTGTGCAGCCCACCACTGCCAGGGTCCCGTGATCCAGGGACAACCTCTCCGGGAGAACGCACGGCGCACTTCAGGCTGGTGCAACGTCACGCTGGCCTCCGCCACCGCAGGCTTGCCCCATACACCTGCCTCCCCCCGGCCTGAGTGAGCCAGAGCCCCCAAATAAGCTACTCCTTTAACCCGGTCCTGTCTGAGCAAAGAATAGACGCCCTCAGGCGACTTACAAACAGAGGAGGGGCCAAATCCAAAGCTGGAACCCGGAGCTGTGTGAACAAAGAAGAGAAAGGGAAATTTCTCCCAGCAGCCTCAGGAGCATCAGATTAAATCTCCACAGTCAGCTTGATGTACCCTGCATCTCTGGAATACCTGAATAGACAACGAATCATCCCAAATTTAGGAAGTGGACTTTGAGAGCAAGATATATTATTTGTTCGCCTTTTCCTCTTCTTGTGAGTGTGTATGTGTATGCTTCTGTGGGAGATTTTGTCTGTATAGCTTTGCTTTCACCATTTGTCCTAGGGTTCTGTCGGTCCGTTATTTTGTTTTTTTACTTAATTTACCTTTTTCTTAATACTTTTATTTTATTTTAATAACTTTATTTTACCTTACTTTATTTTATCCTCTTTCTTTCTTTCTTTCTTTCTTTCTTTCTTAATTTCTTTCCTTCTTTCTTTCTTTCTTTCTTTCTTTCTTTCTTTCTTTCTTTCTTTCTTTCTTTCTTTCTATTTTTGTCCCATTTATTCTGAGCCATGTGGATGAAAGGCTCTTGGTGCTCCAGCCAGGAGTCAGTGCTGTCCTCTGACGTGGGATAACCAAGTTCAGGAAACTGGTCCACAAGAGACCTCCCAGCTCCACATAATATCAAATGGCAAAAATCTCCCAGAGATCTCCATCTCAACAACAAGACCCAGATTCACTCAATGACCAGCAAGCTATAATGCTGGACACTCTATGCCAAACAACTAGCAAGACAGGAACACAACACCACCCATTAGCAGAGAGGCTGCCTAAAATCATAATAAGGCCACAGACACCCCAAAACACACCACAAGACGTGCACGTGCCCAGCAGAAAGACAAGATCCAGCCTCATCCACCAGAACACAGGCACTAGTTCCCTCCACCAGGAAGCCTACACAATCCACTGAACCAACTTTAGCCACGGGGGAGAGACAACAAAAACAATGGGAACTACGAACCTGCAGCCTGCAAAATGAGACCCAAAACACAGTAAGATAAACAAAATGAGAAGACAGAAAAACACACAGCAGATGAAGGAGCAAGGTAAAAACCCACCAGACTTAACAAATGAAGAGGAAATAGGCAGTCTACATGAAAAAGAATTCAGAACAATGTTAGTAAAGATGATACAAAATCTTGGAAATAGAATAGAGAAAATTCAACAAACATTTAACAAGGCCCTAGAAGAATTAAAGAGGAAACAAGCACAATGAACAACAAAATAAATGAAATGAAAAATACTCTAGAAGGGATAAATAGCAGAATAACTGAGGCAGAACAATGGATAAGTGACCTGGAAGATAAAATAGTGGAAATAACTACAGCAGAGCAGAATAAAGAAAAAAGAATGAAAATAACTGAGGACAGTCTCAGAGACTTCTGGGACAACATTAAATGCACCAACTTTTTATAATAGGAGTCCCAGAGGAAGAAGAGAAAAAGAAAGGGACTGAGAAAATATTTGAAGCGATTATAGTTGAAAACTTCCCTAATATGTGAAAGGAAATAGTTAATCAAGTCGAGGAAGCACAGAGAGTCCCATTCAGGATAAACCCAAGGAGAAACATGCCAAGTCACATATTAGTCGAACTATCAAAAATAAAATACAAAGAAAACATACTAAAAGCAGTAAGGGAAAAACAACCAGTAACACTCAAGGAAATCCCCATAAGGTCAACAGCTGATCGATCAGCAAAAACTCTGCAAGCCAGAAGGGAGTGGCAGGACATATATTAAGTGGTGAAGGAGAAAAACCTACGACCAACATTACTCTACCCTGAAAGGATCTCATTCAGATTTCATGGAGAAACTAAAACTTTACAGACAAGCAAAAGCTGAGAGAGTTCAGCACCACCAAACCAGCTTTACTACAAATGCTAAAGGAACATCTCTAGGCAAGAAGCACAAAAGAAGGAAAAGACCTGCAATAACAAACTCAAAACAATTAAGAAAATGGGAATATGAACATACATATCGATAATTAACTTAAATGTAAGTGTATTAAATGCTCCCACCAAAAGACACAGACTGGCTGAATGGATACAAAAACAAGACCTATATATATGCTGTCTACAAGAGACCCACTTCAGACCTAGGGACACATACAGACTGAAAGTGAGGGGATGGAGAAAAGGTATTCCATGCAAATGGAAATCAAAAGAAAGCTGGAGTAGCAATTCTCATGTCAGACAAAATAGACTTTAGAGTAAAGACTATTACAAGAGACAAAGAAGGACACTACATAATGAACAAGGGATTGATCCAAGAAGATATAACAATTGTAAATATTTATGCACCCAACATAGGAGCACATCAATATATAAGGCAAATACTAACAGCTATAAAAGGGGAAATCAACAGGAACACATTCATGGTAAGGGACCTAAACACCCCACTTTCACTAATGGACAGATCATCCAAAATGAAAATAAATAAGGAAACACAAGATTTAAATGATGCATTAAACAAGATGGACTTAACTCATATTTATAGGACATTCCATCCAAAAACAACAGAATACACATTTTTCTCAAGTGCCCATGGGACATCCTCCAGGATAGATCAAGTCTTGGGTCACAAATCAAGCCTTGGTAAATTTAAGAAAATTGAAATTGTATCAAGTATCGTTTTCAAACGCAATGACATGAGACTAGATATCAGTTACAGGAAATGATCTGTAAAATATTCAAACACATGGAGGCTAAACAATACACTACATATTAACGAAGTGATCACTGAAGACATCAAAGAGGAAATCAAAACATTCCTAGAAACAAATAAGAGTGGAGACACGACGACCCAAAACCTATGGTATGCTACAATAGCAGTTCAAAGAGGGAATTTTATAGCAGTACAATCCTACCTTAAGAACAGGAAACATCTCAAGTAAACAACCTAACCTTTCACCTCAAGCAATTAGATAAAGTAGAACAAAAAAACCCCAAAGTTAACGAAAGGCAAGATATAATAAAGATCAGATCAGAAATAAATGAAAACGAAATGAAGGAAACGATAGCAGAGATCAATAAAACTAAAAGCTGGTTCTTTGAGAAGATAAACAAAATTGATAAACCATTAGCCACACTCATCAAGAAAAAAAGGAAGAGCACTCAAATCAATAGAATTAGAAATGAAAAAGGGGACGCAACAACTGACACTGCAGAAATACAAAGGATCATGAGAGATTACTACAAGCAACTCTATGCCAATAAAATGGACAACCTGGAGGAAATGGACAAATTCTTAGAAATGCACAACGTGCCAATACTAAACCAGGAAGAAAGAGAAAGTATGAACAGACTAATCACAAGCACTGAAATTGAGACTGTGATTAAAAATATTCCAACAAATAAAAGCCCACGACCAGATGGATTCACAGTTGAATTCTATAAAACATTTACAGAAGAGCTAACATCTATCCTTCTCAAACTCTTCCAAAATATAGCAGAGGGAGGAACACTCCTAATCTAATTCTACGAGGCCACCATCACCCTGATACCACAATCAGACAAAGATGTCACAAAGAAAGAAAACTACTGTCCAATGTCACTGATGAACATAGATGCAAAAATCCTCAACAAAATACTAGCAGACAGAATGCAACAGTACATTTAAGGATCATAGACCAAGATCATGTGGGGTTTATTCCAGGAATGAAAGGATACTTCAATATATGCAAATCAATCAACATGATACACCATATAAAAAAATTGAAGGAGAAAAACCATATGATCATCCCAATAGATGTAGAAAAATCTTTGACTAAATTAAATACCCATTTATGATTAAAACCCTGCAGAAAGTAGACATAGAGGGAGCTTTCCTCAACATAATAAAAGCCATATATGACAAACCCACAGCCAACATCGTCCTCAATGGTGAAAGACTGAAACCATTTCCACTAAGATCAGGAAGTGGACAAGGTTGCCCACTCTCACCACTCTTATTCAACATAGATTTGGCCATTTTAGCCACAGTAATCAGAGAAGAAAAGGAAATAAAAGGAATCCAAATCAGAAAAGAATAAGAAAAGTTGTCATTCTTTGCAGATGACTTGATACTATACATAGAGAATCCTAAAGTTGCTACCAGAAAACTACTAGAGCTAATCAATGAATTTGGTAAAGTAGCAGGATACAAAATTAATGCACAGAAATCTCTGGCATTCTTATACACTAATGATGAAAAATTGGAAAGTGAAATTAAGAAAACACTCCCATTTACCATTGCAACAAAAAGAATAGTATATCTAGGAATAAACCTACCAAAGGAGACAAAAGATCTGTATGCCGAAAATTTATGGCACTGATGAAAAAAATTAAAGGTAAGACAAATAGATGGAGAAATATACCATGTTCTTGGATTGGAATAATCAACATTGTGAAAATGACTCTACTACCCAAAGCAATGTAAAGATTCAATGCAATCCGTAACAAAATACCACTGGCAGTTTTCACAGAACTAGAACAAAAAATTTCACAATTTGTATGGAAACACAAAAGACCTCGAACAGCCAAAGCAATCTTGAGAACAAAATATGGAGCTGGAGGACTCAGGCTCCCTAACTTCAGACTATACTATAAAGCTTCAGTAATCAAAACAGTATGGTACTGGCACTAAAACAGAAATATAGATCAATGGAACAGGATAGAAAGCCCATAGATAAACCTACACACATAAAAGGAGGCAAGAGTATACAGTGGAGAAAAGCCAGCCTCTTCAATAAGTGGTGCTGGGAAAACTGGACAGGTACATGTAAAAGTATGAGATTAGAATACTCCATAACACCATACATAAATATAAACTCAAAATGGATTAAATACCTAAATGTGAGGCCAGACACTATCAAACTCTTAGAGGAAAACATAGGCAGAACACTCTATGACATATATCACAGCAAGATCCTTTTTGACCCACTTCCTAGGGAAATGGAAATAAAAACAAAAATAAATAAATGGGACCTAATGAAACATAAAAAGTTTTGCACAGCAAAGGAAACCAAAAACAAGACCAAAAGACAACACTCACAATGGGAGAAAATATTTGCAAATGAAGCAACTGACAAAGGATTAATCTCCAAAATTTACAAGCAGCTCATGCAGCTCAATAACAATGACAACAACAAAAAAACCCAATCCAAAAATGGGTAGAAGACCTAAATAGACATTTCTCCAACGAAGATATATAAATTGCCAATAAACACATGAAAGAATGCTCAACATCATTAATCATTAGAGAAATGCAAATCAAAACTACAATGAGATATCATCTCACAAGGGTCAGAATGGCCATCAATAAAAATCTGGAAACAATAATGCTGGAGAGGGTGGGGAGAAAAGGGCACACTCTTGCACTGCTTTTGGGAATGTAAATTGATACAGCCACTATGGAGAACAGTATTGATGTTCCTTAAAAAACGACAAATATAACTACTATACAACCCAGCAATCGCACTACTGGGCATATACCCTGAGAAAACCATAATTCAAAAAGAGTCATGTACCAAAATATTCATTGCATCTCTATTTACAATAGCCAGGAGACAGAAGCAACTAAATGTCCATCATCAGATGAATATATAAAGAAGATGTGGCACATATATACAATGAATATTACTCAGCCATAAAAAGAAATGAAATTGAGTTATTTGTAGTGAGGTGGATGGACCTAGAGTATGTCATACAGAGTGAAGTAATTCAGAAAGAGAAAACAAATACCTTATGCTAACATATATATATGGAATCTAGGAGAAAAAAATAGAAAAGTTCATGAAGAACCTAGGGGTAAGACAGGAATAAAGACACAGACTACTAGAGAATGGACTTGAAGATATGGGGAGGGGGAAGGGTAAGCTGTGACAAAGTAAGAGAGTGGCATGGACATATATACACTACTAAATGTAAAATAGATTGCTAGTGGGAAGCAGCCGCATGGCACAGGGAGATCAGCTTGGTGCTTTGTGACCACCTAGAGGGGTGGGATAGCAAGGGTTGGAGGGAGGTAGACGCAAGAGGGAAGAGATATGGGTACATATGTATGTGTATAACTGATTCACTTTGTTTTAAAGCAGAAACTAACACACCATTGTAAAGCTATTATACTCCAATAAAGTTGTTAAAAAAAAAGTTTCTGGGACTAAGTATTCTCAGTTATATACATTACTCTTTAGAAGTCTTCTGGCAATAGAAGTAAGAACCATATGACTTCCATAGCCTTATAATGAAATATGTAGTTATTAATATTTAACCTTAAATTATTTTCCTTTTTTGCCTATAAAGTGAAATATTTTTTATTCTTCCATTTCTATTCAAAAGTCCATTTTGAAGTGTGCTTTAAGCAGAAGGAGAATAATTGTCTAATCTCTCTTTTGACACTGACTTTCTCTTAGGGCAAGTGCCCTCAGATTCATTACTTAATCCTAATGTTGCAGCTTCTCTCTGTAAGAAGAATAAAACAATGTGCCTCATTGTGGATTATCCACTACTTTGAGGAAGAGCAAATGCTCTCTATTTTTCTAATTATAATATTCATAATTCCAAAAAGAAATTGCATTTAAGAAGAATGAAAACAATTTTAATGATCCCTTTATCAGGCCCCAAAGAACTCACAAAACCAAAGTCGTTGAAAAGGTTGAACAGTTGTTTCCAAAACAAATATCTATCTGGCTGTCTTTGAATATACCTACCTTCTCTCAGATTTCAATATACCTCCATCTCTGCTATGCTTTTAAAGCCGAAAACTTATGGCCCTGTAAACTAATGTCATTTAAACATTTTAAGCATGAAATGGTATAAAGCATTTTTTGAGGAGAATTAAAAACTACATCCATTTTCCAGTCTTTGTTTGTCAAATGTTTCCTTTTTTTAAAACTATTTTTGAGACCATGGTTCACACTGAACAGAAGAGATTTGAATGTATACAGCAAATCTGTTCCCATTCTCCCTTTGGGCAAAAAGAAAACTTTAAAAACATTCTCTGTTTGGGTACTCACTATTTTCCACAATTTATCTAACTGAATGATTACCAGAAATAAATGACTCATTCTTTTAACAAGTCCATTTCCTTTTTCACATAATTATTTCACCACATCATTATAACTACTTCATCTTTTTTGTTTTTATAATAGATCTGCAACTTCATTTGAAGTAAAGGGCTTCAAATTACATAGTTTTTGAGACTCAGAAATGTGTAAAATGGCCTCTGAGCCTTCTGCCCTTTACAACATAAAAGCCTAAGATAATTATAAGTATATATAATATATAAATATATTTTTAATAAACACATATATGTTAAAGCATAAACATGTATTCACAGTGTGACAAGTTGGTGAATACTAAAGAAAATGAAAATGAGTCCTATAAGGTAACTCCAACTTTTGAAGGAAAAAATATATGTATATCATTCCCATCCTGGAATCATTTACTTGTCAGTTTTTCATACAGACTAATAAAGGGCTTCCAGTTCAATAAGCAGACTTGCATTTACATCTTTTTCTCCAGAATAAGAAATAAAATGCATAATAGTATTTGTAGAAGGGAAGAGTGTTTTACCAATAGGTGGCATATATCACACATTTCTGGAAGAGAGAATTTAAGAGAGGGTCCAGGATCTGAGGCATGTATGACAGAGGTCAAGGATGAATAGTGTTTTTGAAAACTAGGGAATTGATTGAAATGCTACAAACTGAAAAGTTGAGGTCATCAACACCTGCACACCCTTCCCTAAGAATACAGAGAACAGTTAGCCTAGTTATTCCCAGGCAAAGAAGCACAACATTCTTCTCCCAAGAAATAGAATTGTCTGTGGAAAGTGAAGTCTATTTTGGGTGTTAAAAACCCAGAGTAAAATACTCCAGAATAAAATACACTAATCCTGGCTGGCATGGAAAATGTGGGGGAAATTGGTGAGGCCACAACCTGATATCCAGTTCCTCACTTTCTCATGGTTAATCAAAATCTGACTATTTATACACTATATTCATTGATCGAATGACCAGACGGATGTCTTACTTATGTGAGAAATCAAGCCTACATAGAAAATAGTAGAGGGAAACCATACCAGCTAACTAGACCTGTTGCTTAAATATGAACAGACAATCACAGATAACCAGGCAAAGAAAACAAACTCTCAGCATGAAAAATAAACATCAAGATGAACAAAAGCTATCCCCAGAGGAAACAGAAAATTTAAGGAAATTTTAAGGGAAAATAAAGTATATACTCAGAGCATTTTGTGAAGTTATTACATCCAAGAGACAATAACATGATATTTGTTTTAAAATATCAGAAATTGAGGAAAGTTCTTAAAGCTTAAATATAGAATTTATAAAACAAAATTTTAATATAAAATAATTATATTAAAATAATATAAAATATTTTTTATTTATGAAAATAAAGTTGGGGAAATTCCTTAGAATATAGGCTATAAAGAAAAAAATGAGAGGAAAGAGCCATAAATGACCACTGTACAAAGCCCAACATTTGATCAGTAGAATTCCCAGGAGATAGAAGAGAGGAGAGACAATTTAAAGGAAAAAGTAGAAGAAAATAAGTTATATAGACGAAAACTAATCTTCCGATTGAAAAATGCAAGTGTAGAATGCTCCTTTCTTAATATAATCATTCACAACTATCAATTTTCATCTTGTCACTGTTTTCTCTGCACCCCACAAGTAAGTGTATTGGGTACTCCAGAGAAACAGAACCAATAGGACATATATGATATGTATTCAAGAAATTAGATCATACAATTATGAAGCTGGTAAATCCAAAATCTGCAATGTGGTCAACAGATTGGAGACTCAGCAGAGCTGATGGTGCAGATAAATTCCAAAAGCAATCTTTTTATTTTATTCTATTCAGGCTTTCAACTTATTGGATGAGGTCCAGCCACATTATGGAACATACTCTGCTTAATCAAAGTTAACTGATTTAAATGTTAATTTCATCCAAAATCATCCTCCAATTTGACAAATAAAATTAACCTTCCCCCAAAATTTTGATATGTTATGTTTTCATTTTCATTCAACTCAATGTATTTTCTAATTTTCTTAGTGATTTTTTCTATAGAACCAAACTAGATTGGAGTCAGTTATGTCAGGAATGAAATGGAGATGGTCAACACAGGTTTGAATAAAGGGAACTCAACCTAACCTTACAGGAATTTACGACTCTTCTCAGAAATCATCAGAGGACATCAGTCAATCCCCAAATGCCAGGTCTACTCACTCCATCTCTGAACTTCCTTGTTTTCCTGACTCGGCAACCCTGATCCAAACAGGAAAGAAGACCACTAGGTAATCTATAAACTGAAAAAGCTAAACAACTTCCAGATTTATTCCATAAAAAAACCCTTAGGCTGTGAGCAATTTGAAATTTATTGTTCCCGTAGTCTTGAGTTTCCTGGCTTGCAAGTCAAAAGCCTTGCAATAAACTCATCCATATGCTTTGTTTTATTCAGTATTCAGAGGTTGGTTTTTAACACTTCTTTGACTCTTTAGTTGTTTAAGAATTAGCTATTTAATTTCCATATTTCAAATTTTCCAGTTTTGCTTCTTTTACTGATTTATAGCTTCATCCCACTGTGGTCAGAGATGATACTTTGTATGCTTTTGGTCTTTTAAAATTTATGACAATTGTCTTATGGCTAAACATATAATCTATCACAGAGAATGTTCCACGTTCACTTGAAAAACATGTATAAATTGCTATCATTGGTGGAGTGTTTGTATGTCTCTCAGGTCTAGTTGGTTTATAGGATTATTCAAGTCCTCTATTTCCTTACTGACTTTCTATCTAGACATCCTGTTCACTGTTGAAAATAGGCTATTGAAGTTTCCAACTACTATTGTTGAACTGTCTATTTCTGCCTTCAATTATACCAATGTTTAATTCATATATTTTGGTGTTTTGGTGGACTTTTTTTTATAATTGTTATATCTTCTTGATAAATTCACCCTTTGTTATAAAGTGTCATTTTTTGTCTCACGCAAAAGTAAAGAGACAAAAAGTAAATTTTGTTACTTAAAATTAATTTTGTGCATTTTAGAGTATGTAGGTACCATTTAATTATTATTTTCATGTTATATCATTCTCCATCATTTCATTGTTCACCTAATAATGTTTATAAGTGTAAAGTGAGTCTCTTAAAAACAACATATAGCTGGGGTTTTTTATACATTCTTCTACTCTATGTCCTATAAAATATGAAACTAATCCCTTTGCTTTTTGCTTTTTTTAACATCTTTATTGGAGTACAATTGCTTTACAATGGTGTGTTAGATTCTGCTTTATAACAAAGTGAATCAGATATACATATACATATGTCCCCATATCTCTTCCCTCTTACATCTCCCTCCCTCTGAACCTCCCTATCCCACCCCTCTAGGCCGTCACAAAGCACAGAGTTGACCTCCCTGTGTTATATGGCTGCTTCCCACTAGCTTTCTATTTTACGTTTGGTAGTATATATAGGTCCATGCCAATCTCTAACTTTGTCCCAGTTTACCCTTCCCCCTCCCCGTATCCTCAAGTCCGTCCACTAATAGGTCTGCGACTTTATTCCCATTTGCTCATAGGTTCTTCAAGAAAATTTTCTTTTTTCTTTTTTTTTAGATTCCATGTATATGTGTTAGCATACAGTATTTGTTTTTCTCTTTCTGAATTACTTGACTCTGTATGACAGACTCTAGGTCCATCCAACTAACTACAAATAACTCAAGCACATTTCTTTTGATGGCTGAGTAATATTCCATTGTATATATGTGTCACATATTCTTTATCCATTCATCCGATGATGAACACTTAGGGTGCTTCCATATCCTGGCTATTGTAAATAGAGATGCAATGAAAATTTTGGTACATGACTCTTTTGGAATTATGGTTTTCCAGGGTATATGCAGAGTCGAGGGATTGCTGGGTTGCATGGTATTTCTATTTTTAGGTTTTAAGGAACCTCCATATAGTTCTCCATAGTTGCTGTATCAATTTACATTCCCACCAACAGTGCAAGAGTGTTACCTTTTCTTCACACCTTCTCCAGCATTCATTATTTCCAGATTTTTTGATGATGGCCATTCTGAACTGTGTGAGATGATATCTCACTGTAGTTTTGATTTGCATTTCTCTAATGATTAATGATGCTGAGCATTCTTTCACGTGTTTATGGCCAATCGGTATATCTTCTTTGGAGAAATGTCTATCTAGGTCTTCTGCCCATTTCTGGATTGTGTTGTTTGTTTTTTTGATATTGAGTTGAATGAGCTGCTTGTCACCCTGATACCAAAACCAGACAAAGATGTCACATGGAAAGAAAACTACAGGCAAATACCACTGATGAACATAGATGCAAAAATTCTTAAAAAAATACTAGCAAACAGAATCCAACAGCACATTAAAAGGATCATACACCATGATCAAGTGGGGTTTATCCCAGGAATGCAAGGATTCTTCAATATACACAAATCAATCATTGTGATGCACCATATTAACAAACTGAAGAATAAAAATCATATGATCATCTCAATAGATTCAGATAAAGCTTTTGACACAATTCAACACCTATTTATGATAAAAACCCTCCAGAAAGTAGGCAGAGAGGGAGTTTACCTCAACATAGTAAAGGCCATATATGACAAACCCACAGCCAACATCATCCTGAATGGTGAAAACGTGAAACCATTTCCATTAAGATCAGGAACAAGACAAGGTTGCCCACTCTCTCCACTTTTATTCAACATAGTTTTGGAAGTTTTAGCCACAGCAATCAAGGAAGAAAAAGAAATAAAAGGAATCCAAATCAGAAAAGATGAAGTAAAGTTGTCACTCTTTGCAGATGACATGATTCTATACATAGAGGATCCTAAAGATGCTACCAGAAAACTACTAGAGCTAATCAATGAATTTGGTAAAGTAGCAGGATACAAAATTAATGCACAGAAATCTCTGGCATTCCTATACACTAATGATGAAAAATCTGAAACTGAAATTCAGAAAACACTACCATTTACCATTACAGCAAAAACAATAAATTAACTCAGAATAAACCTACCTAAGGAGACAAAAAACCTGTATGCAGAAAATTATAAGACACCAATGAAAGAAATTAAAGATGATAAAAATAGATGGAGAGATACACCATGTTCTTGGACTGGAAGAATCAACATTGTGAAAATGATTCTACTATTCCAAGCAATCTACAGATTCAATGCAATCTCTATCAAAATACCACTGGCATTTTTCACAGAACTAGAACAAAAAAAGTTTCACAATTTGTATGGAAACACAGAAGACCACAAATAGCCAAAGCAATCTTGAGAAAAAAATAATGCAGCAGGAGGAATCAGGCTCCCTGAATTCAGACTATACTACAAAGCTACATTAATCAAGACAATATGGTACTGTCACAAAAACAGAAATATAGATCAATGGAAAAGGATAGAGAGGCCAGAGACAAACCTACACACGTATGGTCACCTTATCTTTGATAAATAAGGCAAGAATATACAGTGGAGAAAAGACAGCCTCTTCAATAAGTGGTGCTGGGAAAAGTGGGCAGCTACATGTAAAAGAATAAATTTAGAACACTAACGCCATACACAAAAATAAACTCAAAGTGGATTAAAGACCTAAATGTAATGCCAGACACCATCAAACTCTTAGAGGAAAACATAGGCAGAATGCTCTATGACATAAATCACAGAAAGATCCTTTTTGACCCACCGCCTAGAGAAATGGAAAAATAAAACAAAAATAAACAAATGGGACCTAATGAAACTTAAAAGCTTTTGCACAGCAAATAATCCCATAAACAAGATGAGAAGATGACCCTCAGAATGGGGGAAAATGTTTGCAAATGAAGCAATTGACATAGGATTAATTTCCAGAATTTACAGGCAGCTCATGCAGCTCAATATCAGAAAAACAAACAATCCAATCCATAAGTGGGCACAAGACCTAAATAGACATTTCTCCAAAGAAGATATACAGATTGGCCACAAGCACGTGAATGAATGCTCAATATCATTGATCACTAGAGAAATGCAAATCAGAACTACAATGAGGTATCACCTCATTGTATCACCAGTCAGAATGGCCATAATCAAAAAATCTACAAGCAATAAATGCTGGAGAGGGTGTGGAGAAAAGGGAACCCTCTTGCACTGTTGGTGGGAATATAAATTGATACAGCCACTATGGAGAACAATATGGAGGTTCTTAAAAAACTAAAAATAGAACTACCATATGACCCAGCAATCCCACTACTGGGCATGTACCCTGAGAAATCCATAATTCAAAAAGAGTCATGTACCACAATATTCATTGCAGCTCTATTTACAATAGCCAGGACATGGAAGCAACCAAAGTGTCCATCAACAGATGAATGGATAAAGAAGATGTGGTACATATATACAATGGAATATTACTCAGTCATTAAAAGGAACAAAACTGAGTTATTTGTAGTGAGGTGGATGGACTTAGAGACTGTCATACAGAGTGATGTAAGTCAGAAAGGGAAAAACAAATACCGTATGCTAACACATATATATGGAATCAAAAAAAATGAAAAAAAAAATGGTCAGAAGAACCTAGGGGCAAGATGGGAATAAAGATGCAGACCTACTAGAGAATGGACTTGAGGATACGGGGAGGGGGAAGGGTAAGAAGAGACAAATTTAGAGAGTCACATGGACATATATATGCTACCAAACGTAAAATAGATAGCTAGTTGGAAGCAGCCACATAGCACGGGAGATCAGCTCAGTGCTTTGTGACCACCTAGAGCCGTGGGGTTGGGAGTGTGGGAGGGAGGGATATGCAAGAAGCAAGAGATATGGGGACATATGTATATGTATATATGATTCACTTTGTTATAAAGCAGAATCTAACACACCATTGTAAAGCTATTATACTCCAATAAAGATGTTAAAAAAAAAAAGGTGCAAGAGCAAAAGAAAGTAATTAATGGATCAATGTCTTTGAAGAGACAAGAATGGGTCCAAATAAGCACTTCCACAATAACTATGAAGATCTAACTTTGTGATGTCTCTCAGTAGCAGTTCTTTTGTATCCTACCAAATGTACAGTTTACTGGAAAATCTTAGGAAAATTTCAATATCTAATTTTAAATTACATTTCCATAATTTTAGGATTTTTGCTTTTTAAATTATCTTATTTATCATTTAATTAGTTATGCTTGCAGAAATTGTTACCCATTATGTAAGGTCTATATTCAAATAACAGTACACACTAAAATGCAAGTAGGTCACTTCTACAAAAATAAGTGTTTCTTTCATTACTAGATGCAAAAAGAGCATTGCCTAGAGTATAGACAAACCACTGACTGCAACTCTGTCACACATTGTAAGAGATATGAACATTAGCAAAGTAAGCATAGGCACCATGTTGAGCTAATGTATTGTATAAAGAAATTATGCAAGTATTCCTAAAGATAATTGGTAACAGTTATGCCCCCCATTCTCTGATTATTCTACTGCACGTGCTATGACTCAAGAATTATTTATATGTGTATATTTACCACATACAGCCCCCACACAGCAGCCCAGTGATTGTGTTCATTCTTGTGATGAAGTCTATGTCTCCAAATTTAGAAGTTTCAGAATATCTTACAAGAATTGCTAAAAGGTAGAATAGACTAAAGAGTGTCAAGTACTGATCAAAATCTAAAGCTTACAAAAATGGAAAAACTATCCTCAATTTTAAACAGAACTAACATTGACATATGAAGGGTTATTTAGAAAGATAATATACACTAACCTATATTCATTGCACAACCTCTAGCTTTACTTTTATGGTCAATTATCATCCCTATTATTTTTTCTTGGATATTTATTTTCTATTAATAAATCCAGCATTTCAAGCTTTTGTGTTCTGCAACAAATGCTTTATTCCAGCCAATAGCCTTTCTTTCCCATTTTCATTAATACAACATATTTTACATTGTATTTTAAAAATCTTTATGATTCTTCCAAATGAAAAGTACTATATTCTATTGTACATGCTAAAAGCTGGCTTTTATCTTACTGCTTTGTTCCATTATCACAGAAGTTCACACTGTTTTTCTATCCCTGCAATAAACTACCAAGATGAGTTAATCTCCACACAGTAAAATAAAATGCTGCAGGCTAAATTGTGCCTGAGGCTACAACTCTAAAATTATCTGGAAAATTAAAGTAACACAGATAGATAGATGGAGAGAAAGATAAATGAAAGAGCGCAAGCGCGAGCGCGAGCGCAGAGCGAGAGGTGGGTTTGTCTCTATTAAGTAAGCATTATTTTGTTGATGACCTCAGCCTGAACACAGTTTGCCAATTAATTAATTAATTTACCAGTTTGTTTCTTGAGACATTCTAGTTTTAGGCAGTAAAATATGGTATTGCACATATAAATGGTATTAGTTTTTGTTGAGATGCTTAATATATTTAAAAACTCCAAACATCTGTTAAATGTTTTGAAATGTAAGGCATTGGTCAGCAAATTATTTTTTCTTAACTGTCCAGATAGTAATATTTTTAGTTTTGCAGGCCATATAGGCTCTGTTGCAACTTCTCAACTCTTTGTATTATGAAAGCAGCAATAGATAATACAAAAACTAATGGGACACCTGTGTTCCAATAAAACTTTATTTACAAAAACAGGTGGATGGCACTCAGGCAGTGATTTACCAATCCCCGAAGGCATCATTATGATTGATCATCATTTAGTCTTCATCATTCCTATGTACTAGTACTCTTCCATTAAATTCAAATTTAAAATGCCTATTAGCTGTCTGCATGTCTATTATGTGAAGCGTTTTAATCTAGAATAGTTTCATGTATATATCCAAGACAATATGGTTATTAATAATGAAATAATTACTCATCACTTATGAGATTTTCAAAGAACTGTTGCAATGAATGTTTCATCCAAAAATGTGCAGAATGCCATTTATTGAAAAGACTATAGTTTATGTTAAAAACTGTTTGGTTTTGTTTCTATATAGCACATATTCACAGTATTTAATATCTCTATGGGTCTCTAATTAATATGCAGGAAAATAGGAAAATAATTGTAAAAGAATAAAATAAACAGTCTTTCCTGGAGCTGGTGGAGAGGCTTAGAGTCTTACCGTTAGCTACCCCCACCCCGTTCCTATGCTCTCTATAAAAAAATTGAATAAAATAAAGAAGCAAAAAGAAAAAAAAAAGAGAATGTGAAATGAATAGATAATTCATATACAAACAACAAGATAAAGAAGTACAGGGGCTTCCCTGGTGGTGCAGTGGTTGAGAGTCTGCCTGCCAATGCAGGGGACACGGGTTCGTGCCCCGGTCCGGGAAGATCCCACATGCCGTGGAGCGGCTGGGCCCGTGAGCCATGGCCTCTGAGCCTGCACGTCCGGAGCCTGTGCTCTGCAAGGGGAGAGGCCACAACAGTGAGAGGCCCGCGTACCACAAAAAAAAAAAAAAAAAGAAGAAGTACAAATGGTCTATACACATATAGTCATAATGATACTGACCAGGGCTCTTGGCCTTCCCCTATCAATAGAAATTGACTAGAGGCCAGACAAGAAATTCAGGCAAGGCTTTATTGGGGAACCTGCTGCAGCTGGAAGGAGTGAGAACAAGTAACATGTTCCCTTGCTTGCTCTCTCCCTGACGGGGTCCGAGCTTGTTCCTTATATTGGGTGAGGGTAGGGGTGTGTCCAGGAGATGGGCTGGAGGGGTGCCTTTGGTGGTTTTCCCACCCCTTAGGTAGAGTTGCATGCAGGAGGCATGCTTAGTACCCTGCTTTTGCTTCTGACATCCTGTTTTTGCTCCAGGCTCTTCAGAAGTGGCAGTTGGGTTTTTTAAGTCTTTTGGATCTTTTTGTCCAGAATTTGCCCAAACTGCACATGCACACAGTTATTTTTAGTCCCATATAGTTTCTTTGTATTTTGTTGCTCGAGGAGAAGTTTGTCCAGGTGCAAGCACTGCAGCACTGCAGCAAAGGGTCCCAGGTCCCAGCCTGTCTCAATAACATCACTAAAATTAAAGAAAATGCTATTTAAAATCAAGAATTTTTTACTTGTCATATTGGCAAAATATAAAACAATCATTCTTGTGATTGTTGGTGAGGATGTGAGGAAATGAGAAATTTCAAATAGATTTATAGGACAATAGGATATATCTATGACTATTGTAAATGTGCACACCATTAAATTCAGCATTTCCCACTACTTCAAGTTTATGCAAGTTAGGAAATTATTAATTACCCCATTATTTGCATTAGTGAATATCTGGAAGCAATCCAAATCCCCATTAATAAGGGGGTGGTTAAAGCAAACAAAATCAACATTTAAAACAAGATGCAGTCCACACAGCAGTACACTACAAAGACATTTAAAATAATTAGGGGGAAAAATGATAAATCATACTTCATCAAAATTGAAAGGTTTAAAAAAAAAATTGAAAGGTTTTGCTCTTCAAAATATCTCATTAAGAGGCCCAAAAGTCCAGTCACAAACTGTGATAAATATATGCAACACATATATCAAAGGCCTTCTATCAAGAATATGTGATAAATTTTTACAAATCCATAATAGAAGACAAACAACCCATTAAGAAAATATGTAAAGATTTAAACAAGCACTTCATGAATGAAGACATGTTGACTGTCAATAAGCATTTGAAAACATGCTCTAAATCATTAGGCATCTAGGATATTCAAATTAAAACTATAATAAGATACACTATAAACCCATTAGGAAGACTAAAATTAAAACAAAAAGCAAAAAAACCTAACCTTATCAACTGTTGGTGAAAACAAAGAATAGTTGGGGCTCGGTTTCACTGCTGTTGGGAATATAAAATGGCACAACCACTTTAGAAAACCGTTTTGATAGTTTCTTAAAAATTTACACCTACATCTACTCCAACCATTCTACTGTTAGGTATTTAACCGAGAGAATACAAAACATGTCCACACAAAGACTTTTACACAAATATTCATAGCAGTTTTATTTATAACAAGCAAAAACTGAAAATATCCCAAATGCCCATCAACAGGTGAATGGACAAATGGTGACATAATCATGCAATGATACACCACTCAGCAATAAAAATGAATAAACTCTTTACACATAGAACAATGTTAATGAATCTCAAAATTTTTATGCTGATTAAAATAAGCCAGGCAAACAATGAGAACACAGTATATTGTTCTTTTCCTATATAAAAAAATTATAAAGTATCTAAACTAATCTAGTGACAGAGAGCAAATCAGTTTTTGCCTAGTGGTGGGTTAAAGGGAGAACTAGATTACAAAAGACACAAAGATATATTGACAGTGATAAAAGTAAATTGCAGAACAGTATATAGAATATTATTACATTTTTTCTTAAAAATAATCCAATAATATGAACATAGAAAAGTTGAAGGCAAACAAATCAACAAACATTATTTTATGTTTTCTCTGTTAGGAATTCAGGATATCATAGGTATTTGAAGAAGAATCAAATACTTTGATAAAACTCGTATCTGTACTATGTGGAATGGTTTATATGGCAGTGCTAATATGAGTTAGGAATCTTATTAAAAAGTTTCAGCAGTCAGTTAAACATAAGCCTGAAGAAAGGCTTTGGTATAGGCATTGGAAAAATTGGATTAGTATTGATAATGAAGTCAATATAGAATGGGCTAAGCAGTCTTTAGGTATTTTATCTGTCTGAGTGTTATTGATTGCAGAAAACAAAATAACTATTTACGATGATTCAAAAGATGAGAACAAGTATTGTCTCATAGAAGAAGAGATCTGTAGGTTGTACATTTTCACACTTAGTTCATCTAGTCTCAAATATACTAGGGCTTTTGGTCAGCTTCTCATGGTTATAAGATGGCTACTGCAGTTAAATAAAATCCCCGAGACATCTTGCCCTTCTGTCTCTTTGGCCAGGATTCTGTCACATGCCACTGCCTCTACCAATAAGTAATCGAGGAAATGGAAATACCATGATTGTTTTAGAATTTTCCACATTTACCCAGGAATAAAGGGAAAGGGTCACCTTCCCTAGGTGCATGATAGAGTGGGCATTAAATCAAGATCAAAATCCCAAGCAAAGAAGTGAAGAAAATATGAAGGTGAAGAAAACATCTGTATGGTAGGCAACCAAGAGCATCTGTCACAGATATCAGTGAATGGAAGATGGAGTCCAGGAATTAGCTACCATTTCACTCAGATTTGATTCCCCTATTTATTGCATGATATTTTTCTCATTTGGGAAAATATCTCTTTAAATGTAAAAATGATTAGTAAAATCAGTATGCAGTGAAAATCTCATGTATCATACAGAGCAATAAAACTGGGACTCAGGAGACCCAGATTTCATTATTCTACTTTCCTACTGAATTTCTTTATGATGCAGGCTGTGTCTTTATTCAGGAAGTGTACAATAGGAAAACATACTATATGCCTCCTACTTTGCAGAAGATAACATGGAATTTAAATACATAAAAAGTCTAAGTTTTAAGCTGCTTAAAGGAAAATACAATGTAAACAAAGCATCATCCCAATCTTTTTTTTTTAATATGAAGACATGTTAAGTAATTCTTGAAAATGACCTTTGAAGATGGAATGCTGGAGGTCATTTTAAAAACAAACTAACAATATTGGATTTAACATGCATAAAATTCTTGTTTGTTACACAGTTTGATAAGGAATAATTAACACAGAATGCAATAGTAAATATTCCATACCCTGTGTTTTTATGTGATATATAATGAAAACTATTACAACATAAAAGACATTTTTATTTTTAATAATGAAATTAAACTTTTTGAAATCAATTTATTTTAAGAAAATCACTTGAGAACAGAACCAATGCCAAACTAAAGCATACTGATGAGAATGCTTATTTTCCTCTCACTACTTGCACTTCTTTTCTCATGTAAAATGAAAAAAAAAGAAAATTCCTTTTTTTCAAAAAAGTACTTATTAAGAGGAACTCAAGCATTGCAAATAAATAAATAAATAAATAAATTTTAAAAAGAGAGAAATCATTACTCCAAATTCTATTTACCAGAAATAAACCATAAAGAGTCAAAATTTAGTGACTATCTTTGATATGTATCTTTTACAAATATTGCTAACAGATATAATAATAATTTAACATCCTTCAAACTCATCCCCAATCTCATGTGGGCTTAAACTCAGAAGATATAAAAGAAAATCTATAGGATTCCAGATAGATAGATTATTTTGTAAAGTATAATATAAATATGGGCTTACTTTTCATTAATAAAATCTGTTCAAGTTTGTGATGATCAAACTATGAAATGCATGCTAATTAGCTATGAAATGTTTATATTTATTAAAGCAGAGTCCAACCTGTTAAAATATTTTCAAATGCAGACTATTCTCACTATTTTCTCTATTCATACAACCATGACTCTCTTTTTCTCTAAGTTTTACAAACTCCTGTAGCAAAGACATCAATAGAGGTTTGACTTGGAGATAGTTTGGGCCAGAGCCAAAGATCATTAGTTAGGGCAGTTGTTCTCACATTTAATATTTTTTCAAATAAATCACCTGTAGAATTTTTAAACAACTCAGATCCCCTTGGCATACTGCAGAGGGTCTGGTTTAGTAATTCTGAGAAGAGACCCAGGAATCTGAATATTTAATAAGCACTCCAAGTAGTTCTGGTACAGATGGCGGACGGGCCAAACTTTAGAAATACTGCTCTAATTTATTCTCACTAGTTTCTCCTATAAAGAAACCAGTGGGGTCTTTTCTGTCTGAATATTTTTGCCTAGATCTAGAATTAAAAATTATTCAAATATTTTTGCCTAGATCTTAAATATATCAGGCGTATTTAAGACTTTAAGAATTTGCAAGATTTTCCTACACTTAGGTCGCAATCATTCCATAACTAAAGTTATATTTGAGGTTGTGAGAGAAATAAGAAATATTGTAATATGGTCATGTAATTTGTAATTTTTTAATTTGGTCATGATCACTACACAGAAAAAAATATTTTAAAATAAGAGATACAGTAATTCTTAAAAGTTGATTTAGAACTTATCATAGAGAAATTTATACAAATTCAACTTTTAGTTAAAGAGATATTATATTTTAAATGATAAATCATGTGTCAAACTCTCTCGCTTAACATATTATTGTAACTTAATCCGTCCAATCTTACATTGCATAGATCTACATTGATTTTATATTCGTTGTTAAATAAAACAAACTTAAAATAGTTATTCATCACTCTGTCTATCCACATTATTTTTCAGGTATCCATCCACCACCACTGCTTCAGGTATTTCTGTTAAAAGTCTCCTTCATATCTCCTGATCCCCCACCATTGGCTCAATTATCGTACACACTTCTTTGTGTTGAATGTGGTTATTCATGATTACAATATGAATGCCTTCTCAGGAATCATAGCTTGTCCAAATTTAGCTTTGTTCAGCATAGGGAAAACCAAGGGATCAGGTTGAATCTGAAAGCATCTTCTAAACAAACACGGAGTGAAACTTAGTAGTTTCAGGCTGTTACCAGCCTCTATCACTTGTACAGGATATTTTGGCTGTCTTTTTGTTTTAGTTTTGTTTAGCTTCTTCTGTCCTTATATGGGTGGATCTGTACATTAGTTATGAATTCCTTGAAGGATGCTAGCATCAAAATTGCTACTCATTTCTATTTGTCCCATTCACACGTTTTTTTTCAACATCTTTATTGGAGTATAATTGCTTTACAAAGTTGAGTTAGTTTCTGCTTTATAACAAAGTGAATCAGTTATACATATACATATGTTCTCATATCTCTTCCCTCTTGCATCTCCCTCCCTTCCACCCTCCCTATCCCACCCCTCTAGGTGGTCACAAACCACCGAGTTGATCACCCTGTGCTATGCAGCTGCTTGCCATTAGCTATCTATTTTACGTTTGGTAGTGTATATATGTACATGCCACTCTCTCGCTCTGTCACAGCTTACCCTTTCCCCTCCCAATATCCTCAAGTCCATTCTCTAGAAGGTCTGTGTCTTTATTCTGGACTTACCCCTAGGTTCTTCATGAACATTTTCTTTCCTTTAGATTCCATATATATGTGTTAGCATAAGGTATTTGTTTTTCGATTTCTGACTTACTCCACTCTGTATGACAGACTCTAGGTCCATCCACCTCACTACAACTATCTCAATTTCATTTCTTTTTTTGGCTGAGTAATATTCCATTGTATATATGTGCCACATATTCTTTATACATTCATCCGATGATGGACACTTAGTTTGCTTCCATCTCTTAGCTATTGTAAATAGAGCTGCAATGAACATTTTGGTACATGACTCTTTTTGAATTATGGTTTTCTCAGGGTATATGCCCAGTAGTGGGATTGCTGGGTCGTATGGTAGTTCTATTTGTAGTTTTTTAAGGAACCTCCATACTGTTCTCCATACTGGCTGTATCAACTTACATTCCCACTAACAGTGCAAGAGTGTTCCCTTTTCTCCACACCCTCTCCAGCATTCATTGTTTCTAGATTTTTTGATGATGGCCATTCTGACTGATGTGAGATGATATCTCATTGTAGTTTTGATTTGCATTTCTCTAATGATTAATGATGTTGAGCATTCTTTCATGAGTTTTCTTGGCAATCTGTATATCTTCTTTGGAAAAATGTCTATTTAGGTCTTCTGCCCATTTTTGGGTTGGGTTTTTTGTTTTATTGTTATTGAGCTGCACGAGCTACTTGTAAATCTTGAAGATTAATCCTTTGTCAGTTGCTTCATTTGCCAATATTTTCTCCCATTCTGAGTGTTGTCTTTTGGACATGTTTATGGTTTCCTTTGTTGTGCAAAATATTTTAATTTTCATTAGGTCTCATTTGTTTATTTTTGTTTTTATTTCTGTTACTCTAGGAGCTGGGTCAAAAGGACCTTGCTGTGATTTATGTCATAGAGTGTTCTGCCTATTTTTTCCTATAAGACTTTGATAGTGTCTGGTCTTACATTTAGGTCTTTAATCCATTTTGAGTTTATTTTTGTGTATGGTGTTAAGGAGTTTTCTAAATTCATACTTTTACATGTACCTGTCCAGTTTACCCAGTATCACTTATTCAAGAGGCTGTCTTTTCTCCACTGTATATTCTTGTCTCCTTTATCAAAGATAAGGTGACCATATGTACGTGGGTATATCTCTGGGATTTCTATCCTACTCCACTGATATATATTTCTGTTTTTGTGCCAGTACCATACTGTCTTGATTACTGTAGCTTTGTAGTTTAGTCTGAAATCAGGGAGCCTGATTCCTCCAGCTCCATTTTTCGTTCTCAAGATTACTTTGGCTATTCGGGGTATTTTGTGTTTCCATACAAATTGTAAAATTTTCTGTTCTAGTTCTGTGAAAAATGCCAGGGGTAGTTTGATAAGGATTGCATTGAATCTGTAGATTGCTTTGGGTAGTAGAGTAATTTTCGCAATGCTGGTACTTCCATACCAAGAACATGGTATATCTCTCCATCTATTTGTCTCATCTTTAAGTTCTCTCATCAGTGTCATAATTTTCTGTATACAGGTCTTTTGTCTCCTTAGATAGGTTTATTCCTAGATATTTTATTCTTTTTGTTGCAGTTGTAAACGGGAGTGTTTTCTTAGTTTCACTTTCAGATTTTTCATCATTAGTGTATAAGAATGCCAGAGATTTCTGTGCATTATTTTTGTATCTTGCTACTTTACCAAATTCATTCATTAGCTATAGTAGATTTCTGATAACATCTTTAGGTTTCTCTATGTAGTGTACCATGCCATCTTCAAACAGTGACAGCATTACTTCTCCTTTTTCAGTTTGGATTCCCTTTACTTCTTTTTCTTCTCTGATTGCTGTGGCTAAAACTTCCAAAACTATGTTGAATAATAGTGGAGAGAGTGGGCAACCTTGTCTTGTTCCTGATCTTAGTGGAAATGTTTTCATTTTTCCACAATTGTGGATGATGTTGGCTGTGGGTTTGTCAAATAGGGCCTTTATTATGTTGAGGAAAGTTCCCCCTATGTCTACTTTCTGCAGGGTTTTTATCATAAATGGGTGTTGAATTTTGTCAAAAGCTTACTCTGCATCTATTGAGATGATCATATGGTTTTTCTCCTTCAATTTGTTAATATGGTGTATCACGTTGATTGATTTGCATATATTGAAGAATCCATGCATTCCTGGAATAAACCGCACTTGATCATGGCGTATGATTCTTTTAATATGCTGTTGGATTCTGTTTGTTAGTATTTTGTTGAGGATTTTAGCATCTATGTTCCTCAGTGATATTGGCCTGTAGTTTTCTTTCTCTGTGACATCTTTGTCTGGTTGTGGTTTCAGGGTGATGGTGGCCTTGTAGAATGAGTTGGGGAGTGTTCCTCCCTCTGCTATATTTTGGAAGAGTTTGAGAAGCATAGGTTTTAGCTCTTTTCTAACTGTTTAATAGAATTCACCTGTGAAGTCATCTGGTCCTGGGCTTTTGTTTGTTCGAAGATTTTTAGTCACAGTTTCAATTTCAGTACTTGTGATTGTTCTGTTCCTATTTTCTATTTCTTCCTGGTTCAGTCTCAGCATGTTGTGCATTTCTAAGAATTTGTCCATTTCTTCCAGGTTTTCCATTTTATAGGTATAGAGTTTTTTGTAGTAATCTTTCATGGTCCTTTGTATTTCTGCAGTGTCAGTTGTAACTTCTCCTTTTTCATTTCTAATGCTATTGATTTGAGTCTTCCTCTTTTTCTTGATGAGTCTGGCTAATGGTTTATCAATTTTGTTTATCTTCTCAAAGAACCTGCTTTTCGTTTTATTGATCTTTGCTATCATTTCCTTCATTTGTTTCTCATCTATTTCTGATCTGATCTTTATGATTTCTTTCCTTCTGCTAACTTTGGATTTTTTTGTTCTTCTTTCTCTAATTGCTTTAGGTGCAAGTTTAGGTTGTTTATTTGAGATGTTTCCTGTTTCTTAAGGTAGGATTGTATTGCTATAAACTTCCCTCTT
Source organism: Orcinus orca (assembly GCF_937001465.1). NCBI lineage: Eukaryota > Metazoa > Chordata > Mammalia > Artiodactyla > Delphinidae > Orcinus > Orcinus orca. Next base: position 78,743,867 of record NC_064580.1, read on the forward strand.
AGAACTGCTTTTGCTTCATCCCATAGGTTTTGGGTTGTCGTGTCTGCATTGTCATTTGTTTCTAGGTATTTTTTGATTTCCTCTTTGATTTTTTCAGTTGTCACTTCATTATTATAGTAGTGTATTATTTAGTGTCCATGTGTTTCTATTTTTTACAGATCTTGTCCTGTCATTGATATCTAGTCTCATAGCATTGTGGTCGAAAAGAGACTTGATATGATTACAATTTTCTTAAATTTATCAAGGCTTGATTTGTTACCCAAGATATGATCTATCTAATTTTATATAAGTGCTATAACAGCAGTGCTTGGTCTATACTAAGTGCTACATAAGTGCTAAATTTTATTGCATTCGTATTAATGTAAGAATGAGAACTAGTGTAAGAATTCATGCTATACTTACTTTCTTTCCTCTGGTTTACAATATGCAGGTAGATATTTTTTAAATGACATAAAGCTGCTTTAAATGTGATTAATGTACCTGAATGATGATGTGTAAAAATTTAAAATATAGGTACTACTAGGCTTCAAGTACATCAAACAAACGGTAAATTATTTGATCTGAACCTAGACATGGTGATTAAGGACTTATCTGTATGATGAAAATATCAGATAATGATGGCATTTCAAATCAGTAGGGAAAGAATATATCAGTAATTAAGTGATGTGGGAAAAATTGGTTAACCATCTGAAAAAGAATTTGATTTTATCATAACAGGGCAATTATAAAATCAAGATTGTGTGAAGTCTTAACAGCAAATGAAGTAAGCAATGATTAGAAAACAATATAAGTGAAAATTATAAATTTTAAAAATGATATATCTAACCCAAAGTAATAATTATAAAAACCAATAGCCAAATAGTAATCATTTGCTCTCCTATCAAGTTACAAATAATTATAACCATAATATTAGATTCATGTTTATAAGGATAACTAAATGAGCACACTCATGCACAATTGATGAGAGTATAAATGGTACATTCAGAGCAAGTTAGCACTATAACAATATGTAAAAGAAAAAAATAATAAATACTTCAAAAAGTCCTATTATTTCATGACCTACCTTAATATCTAGCATTTCCTCAGGAAATAATTAGAAATATTCACAGATATTAAGGTACAAGGCTCTTTACTGCAGTGTTCTTTATTTCTTAAAAAAATCATTTGAGTAGAGCAGGAAGATGGCGGAAGAGTAAGACGCGGAGATCACCTTCCTCCCCACAGATTCACCAGAAATACATCTACACGTGGAACAACTCCTACAGAACACCTACTGAAGGCTGGCAGAAGACCTCAGACCTCCCAAAAGGCAAGAAACTCCCCCACGTACCTGGGTAGGGCAAAAGAAAAAAAGAAAAAAACAGAGACAAAAGAATAGGGACGGCACCTGCACCAGTGGGAGGGAGCTGTGAAGGAGGAAAAGTTTCCACACACTAGGAAGCCCCTTCGCGGGCGGAGACTGCGGGAGGCGGATGGGGGAGCTTCGAAGCCGCGGAGGAGTGCACAGCAACAGGGGTGCGGAGGGCAAAGCGGGGAGATTCCCGCACAGAGGATCGGTGCCGACCGGCACTCACCAGCCCGAGAGGCTTGTCTGCTCACACGCCGGGACGGGCGGGGCTGCGAGCTGAGGCTCTGAGGCTCGGGTTTCGGTTTCCGACGGAGCACAGGGAGAGGACTGGGGTTGGCGGCTTGAACATAGCCTGAAGGGGTTAGTGCACCACAACTAGCCGGGAGGGAGTCCGGGGAAAAGTCTGCACCTGCCGAAGAGGCAAGAGACTTTTTCTTCCCTCTTTGTTTCCTGGTGCGTGAGGAGAGGGGTTTAAGAACGCTGCTTAAAGGAACTCCAGAGACGGGCGCGAGCCGCGGCTAAAAGCGCGAACCCCAGAGACGGGCGCGAGCCGCGGCTGAAAGCGTGGACCCCAGAGACGGGCGCGAGCCGCGGCTGAGGGCGCGGACCCCAGAGACAGGCGCGAGCCGCGGCTGAGGGCGCGGACTCCAGAGACGGGCGCAAGCCGCGGCTGGAGGCGCGGACCCCAGAGGCGGGCGGGAGACGTTGGGGCTGCTGCTGCCGCCACCAAGGGGCCTGTGTGCGAGCGCAGGTCGCTCTCCACGCCCCTCTTCCGCGGAGCCTGTGCAGCCCGCCACTGCCGGGTTCCCGGGATCCGGGGACGACTTCCCCGGGAGAGCGCACGGCGGGCCTCGGGCTGGTGCAGGGTCACGCCGGACTTTGCCACCGCAGGCCCGCCCCGCATTCCGTGCCCCTCCCTCCCCGCCGGCCTCAGTACGCCAGAACCCCCGAATCAGCGGCTCCTTTAACCCTGTCCTGTCTGAGCAAAAAACAGACGCCCTCCAGCGACCTACACGCAGAGGCAGGGCCAAATCCAAAGCTGAGCCCCTGTGAGCTGTGAGAACAAAGAAGAGAAAGGGAAATCTCTCCCAGCAGCCTCAGAAGCAGTGGATTAAAGCTCCACAATCAACTTGATGTACCCTGCATCTGTGGAATACATGAATAGACAGCCAATCATCCCAAATTAAGGAGGTGGACTTTGGGAGCAAGATCTATGATTTTTTTCCCTATTCCTCTTTTTGTGAATGTGTATGTGTATGCTTCTGTGTGAGATCTTGTCTGTGTAGTCTTGCTTCCACCATTTGTCCTAGGGTTCTACCCGTCCATGGTTTTTTCTTAAATTTTTTTTCTTAATAATCAATTTTAATTTTAAGAACGTTATTATACTTTACCTTCGTCCTTTCTTTCTTTCTTTCTTTCTTTCCTTCCTTCCTTCCCTCCTTTAGACAACGAATCATCCCAAATTGAGGAGGTGGTCTCTGACAGCAAGATTTATGATTTTTCCCCCTTTACCTCTTTTGGTGAGGGTGTATGTGTACGCTTCTGTGTAAGATTTTGTCTGTATAGCTTTGCTTCCAACATTTGTCCTAAGGTTCTATCCGTCCCTTTTTTTTTTTTCTAAATAAGAATTTTTTAATTCAATAACTTTATTATACTTTATTTTATTTTTACTGTATCTTCTTTCTTTCTGTTTTTCCTTCTTTCCCTCCTTCCTTCCTCCCTCCCTCCTTTCGTTCCTTCTTGCCTTCTTTCCTTCTTTGCTTCTTTCTTTCTTTCTTCCTTCCTTCCTTCCTTCCTTCCCTCCTTCCTTCCCTCCTTTCCTTCTTTCTTTCCCCATACTTCTACTAATTCCCCCTACTTTTTCTCCCTTTTATTCTGAGCCATGTGGATGAAAGGCTCTTGGTGCTCCAGCCAGGAATCAGGGCTCTGCCTCTGAGGTAGGAGAGCCAACTTCAGGACACTGGTCCACAAGAGACCTCCCAGCTCCACATAATATCAAACGGCGAAAATCTCCCAGAGACCTCCATCTTAACACCAGCACCCAGCTTCACTCAACGACCAGCAAGCCACAGTGCTGGAAAACCTGTGCCAAACAACTAGCAAAACAGGAACACAACCACACCCATTAGCAGAGAGGCTGCCTAAAATCATAATAAGGCCACAGACACCCCAAAACACACCACCAGACGTGAACCTGCCCACTAGAGAGACAAGATCCAGCCTCATCCACCACAACACAGGCACTAGTCCCCTCCACCAGGAAGCCTACACAACCCACTGAACCAACCTTAGCCACTGGAGACAGACATCAAAAACAGGAGGAACTACGAACCTGCAGCCTGCAAAAAGGAGACCCCAAGCACAGTAAGATAAGCAAAATGAGAAGACAGAAAAACACACAGCAGATAAAGGAGCAAGATAAAAATGCACCAGACCTAACAAATGAAGAGGAAATAGGCAGTCTACCTGAAAACGAATTCAGAATAATGATAGTAAGGTTGATCCGAAATCTTGGAGATAGAATGGACAATAGAATGGACAAAATGCAAGAATCAGTTAACAAGGACCTAGAAGAACTAAAGATGAAACAAGCAACGATGACCAACACAATAAATGAAATTAAAAGTATTCTAGATGGGATCAATAGCAGAATAACTGAGGCAGAAGAACGGATAAGTGACCTGGAGGATAAAAGAGTGGAAATAACTACTGCAGAGCAGAAGAAAGAAAAAAGAATGAAAGGAACTGAGGACAGTCTCAGAGACCTCTGGGACAACATTAAATGCACCAACATTCGAATTATAGGGGTTCCAGAAGAAGAAGAGAAAAAGAAAGGGACTGAGAAAATATTTGAAGAGATTATAGTTGAAAACTTCCCTAATATATGAAAGGAAATAGTTAATCAAGTCCAGGAAGCACAGAGAGTCCCATACAGGATAAATACAAGGAGAAATACGCCAAGACACATATTAATCAAACTGTCAAAAATTAAATACAAAGAAAGCATATTAAAAGCAGCAAGGGAAAAACAACAAATAACACATAAGGGAATCCCCATAAGGTTAACAGCTGATCTCTCAGCAGAAACTCTGCAAGCCAGAAGGGAGTGGCAGGACATACTGAAAGTGATGAAGGAGAAAAACCTGCACCAAGACTACTCTACCCAGCAAGGATCTCATTCAGATTTGATGGAGAAATTAAAACCTTTACAGAAAAAGGTTTACAGCAAAAGCTGAGAGAGTTCAGCACCACCAAACCAGCTTTACAACAATTGCTAAAGGATCTTCTCTAGGCAAGAAACACAAGAGAAGGAAAAGACCTATAATAACGAACCCAAAACAATTTAGAAAATGGGAATAGGAACATACATATCAATAATTACCTTAAATGTAAATGGAATAAATGCTCCCACCAAAAGACACAGATTAGCTGAATGGATACAAAAACAAGACCCTTATATATGCTGTCTACAAGAGACCCACTTCAGACCTAGAGACACATACAGACTGAAAGTAAGGGGTTGGAAAAAGATATTCCATGCAAATGGAAACCAAAAGAAAGCTGGAGTAGCAATTCTCATATCAGACAAAATAGACTTTAAAATAAGGACTATTAAAAGAGACAAAGAAGGACACTACATAATGATCAAGGGATCAATCCAAGAAGAAGATATAACAATTGTAAATATTTATGCACCCAACATAGGAGCACCTCAATACATAAGGCAAATACTAACAGCCATAAAAGGGGAAATTGACAGTAACACATTCATAGTAGGGGACTTAAACACCCCACTTTCACCCATGGACAGATCATCCAAAATGAAAATAAATAAGGAAACACAAGCTTTAAATGATACATTAAACAAGATGGACTTAATTGATATTTATAGGACACTCCATCCAAAAACAACAGAATACACATTTTTCTCAAGTGCTCATGGAACATTCTCCAGGATAGATCATATCTTGGGTCACAAATCAAGCCTTGGCAAATTTAAGAAAATTGAAATTGTATCAAGTATCTTTCTGACCACAACGCCATGAGACTAGATATCAATTACAGGAAAAGATCTGTAAAAAATACAAACACATGGAGGATAAACAATACACTACTTAATAATGAAGTGATCACTGAAGAAATCAAAGAGGAAATCAAAAAATACCTAGAAACAAATGACAATGGAGACACAACGACCCAAAACCTGTGGGATGCAGCAAAAGCAGTTCTAAGGGGGAAGTTTATAGCAATACAAGCCCACCTTAAGAAGCAGGAAACATCTCAAATAAACAACCTAACCTTGCACCTCAAGCAATTAGAGAAAGAAGAACAAAAAAACCCCAAAGCTAGCAGAAGGAAAGAAATCATAAAAATCATATCAGAAATAAATGAAAAAGAAATGAAGGAAATAATAGCAAAGATCAATAAAAATAAAAGCTGGTTCTTTGAAAAGATAAACAAAATAGATAAACCACTAGCCAGACTCATCAAGAAAAAAAGGGAGAAGACTCAAATCAATAGAATTAGAAATGAAAATAGAGAGGTAACAACTGACACTGCAGAAATAAAAGAGATCATGAGAGATTACTACAAGCAACTCTATGCCAATAAAATGGACAATCTGGAAAAAATGGACAAATTCTTAGAAATGCACAACCTGCCAAGACTGAATCAGGAAGAAATAGAAAATATGAACAGACCAATCACAAGCACTGAAATTGAAACTGTGATTAAAAATCTTCCAACAAAGAAAAGCCCAGGACCAGATGGCTTCACAGGCGAATTCTATCAAACATTTAGAGAAGAGCTAACACCTATCCTTCTCAAACTCTTCCAAAATATAGCAGAGGGAGGAACACTCCCAAACTCCTTCTACGAGGCCACCATACCTTGATTCCAAAAACAGGCAAGGATGTCACAAAGAAAGAAAACTACAGACCAATATCACTGATGAACATAGATGCAAAAATCCTCAACAAAATACTAGCAAACAGAATCCAACAGCACATTAAAAGGATCATACACCATGATCAAGTGGAGTTTATTCCAGGAATGCAAGGATTCTTCAATATACGCAAATCTATCAATGTGATAAACCATATTAACAAATTGAAGGAGAAAAACCATATGATCATCTCAATAGATGCAGAGAAAGCTTTTGACAAAATTCAACACCCATTTATGATAAAAACCCTGCAGAAAGTAGGCATAGAGGGAACTTTCCTCAACATAATAAAGGCCATATACGACAAGCCCACAGCAAACATCATCCTCAATGGTGAAAAACTGAAACAATTTCCACTAAGATCAGGAACAAGACAAGGGTGCCCACTGTCACCACTCTTATTCAACATAGTTTTGGAAGTTTTAGCCACAGCAATCAGAGAAGAGAAGGAAATAAAAGGAATCCAAATCGGAAAAGAAGAAGTAAAGCTGTCACTGTTTGCAGATGACATGATCCTATACATAGAGAATCCTAAAGATGCTACCAGAAAACTACTGGAGCTAATCAATGAATTTGGTAAAGTGGCAGGATACAAAATTAATGCACAGAAATCTCTGGCATTCCTATATACTAATGATGAAAAATCTGAAAGTGAAATCAAGAAAACACTCCCATTTACCATTGCAACAAAAAGAATAAAATATCTAGGAATAAACCTACCTAAGGAGACAAAAGACCTGTATGCAGAAAATTATAAGACACTGATGAAAGAAATTAAAGATGATACAAATAGATGGAGACATATACCATGTTCTTGGATTGGAAGAATCAACATTGTGAAAATGACTCTACTACCCAAAGCAATCTATAGATTCAATGCAATCCCTATCAAACTACCACTGGCATTTTTCACAGAACTAGAACAAAAAATTTCGCAATTTGTATGGAAACACAAAAGACCCCGAATAGCCAAAGCAATCTTGAGAACAAAAAAAGGAACTGGAGGAATCAGGCTCCCTGACTTCAGACTATACTACAAAGCTACAGTTATCAAGACGGTATGGTACTGGCACAAAAACAGAAAGATAGATCAATGGAACAGGATAGAAAGCCCAGAGATAAACCCATGCACATATGGACACCTTATCTTTGATAAAGGTGGCAGGAATGTACAGTGGAGAAAGGACAGCCTCTTCAATAAGTGGTGCTGGGAAAACTGGACAGGTACTTGTAAAAGAATGAAATTAGAACACTCCCTAACACCATACACAAAAATAAGCTCAAAATGGATTAAAGACCTAAATATAAGGCCAGAAACTATCAAACTCTTAGAGGAAAACATAGGCAGAACACTCTATGACATGAATCACAGCAAGATTCTTTCTGACCCACCTCCTAGAGTAATGGAAATAAAAACAAAAATAAACAAATGGGACGTAATGAAACTTCAAAGCTTTTGCACAGCAAAGGAAACCATAAACAAGACCAAAAGACAACCCTCAGAATGGGAGAAAATATTTGCAAATGAAGCAACCGACAAAGGATTAATCCTCAAAATTTACAAGCAGCTCATGCAGCTCAATAACCAAAAAACAAACAACCCAATCCAAAAATGGGCAGATGACCTAAATAGACATTTCTCCAAAGAAGATATACAGACTGCCAACAAACACATGAAAGAATGCTCAACATCATTAATCATTAGAGAAATGCAAAGCAAAACTACAATGAGATATCATCTCACACCAGTCAGAATGGCCATCATCAAAAAATCTAGAAACAATAAATGCTGGAGAGGGTGTGGAGAAAAGGGAACCCTCTTGCACTGCTGGTGGGAATGTGAATTGGTTCAGCCACTATGGAGAACAGTATGGAGGTTCCTTAAAAAACTACAAATAGAACTACCATATGACCCAGCAATCCCACTACTGGGCATATACCCTGAGAAAACCGAAATTCAAAAAGAGTCATGTACCAAAATGTTCATTGCAGCTCTATTTACAATAGCCTGGAGATGGAAACAACCTAAGTGCCCATCATCGGATGAATGGATAAAGAAGATGTGGCAGATATATGCAATGGAATATTACTCAGCCATAAAGAGAAACGAAATTGAGCTATTTGTAATGAGGTGGATAGACCTAGAGTCTGTCATACACAGTGAAGTAAGTCAGAAAGAAAAAGACAAATACCGTATGCTAACACATATATATGGAATTTAAGAAAAAAAAATGTCATGAGGAAACTAGGGGTAAGACAGGAATAAAGACACAGATCTACTAGAGAACGGACTTGAGGTTATGGGGAGGGGGAAGTGTGAGCTGTGACGGGGTGAGAGAGAGTCATGGACATATACACACTAACAAACGTAGTAAGGTAGATAGCTAGTGGGAAGCAGTCGCATGGCACAGGGATATTGGCTCGGTGCTTTGTGACAGCCTGGAGGGGTGGGATAGGGAGGGTGGGAGGGAGGGAGACGCAAGAGGGAAGAGATATGGGAACATATGTATATGTATAACTGATTCACTTTGTTATAAAGCAGAAACTAACACACCATTGTACAGCAATTATACCCCAATAAAGATGTTAAAAAAATAAATTAATTAAAAAAAATAAAAAAAACTATCTCCTAAAAAAAAAAAGTTGTTGACAATGATCAGAACTGTGATTTAGAAAGAACCTTCCACTGGTTTCCTAAGTGAAGAGAGGCTGTATAATAGAATGGCTAAAAGGGTGGAGCCAGATCACTGGCGTTCCAACATTAACTCTGCCACTTACAGCTGGGTGATCTGGGACAAATCACTTCACCTGTATATACCTTAGTTTCCCCATGTGTAAAGAGGGGATAATAAGAACACCTGCCACAGTGAGCTGTTGTGAGGGTATATAAGCTAATAAACTCAAAGCATGTGGAACAGCAAAAAAAAAAAAAAAAAAAATCATTTGAAACTATCTAAAAAACAATAAAGGATACATTTAATTTTTGTGCATCCATGTAATTAAATGAGTTGTAGCAATTAAAAGAATAGATTTTGGGGAAAAAATGTAACAGCATTGGAAAACACAAATTGTGCAGAATGTGAAATATGTTCAAGTGCTGTCAAATTTTTATATACCTACATAGAAAATATATGGGAATATAATATGAAAAAATATGAACATTGCTGATTTCTGGATGGTAGGATTAAGACATATCTTCATTAGTTCCTAAATTCACTGCAGCATGTATTATTGAAAGAAAGAAAGAAAGAAAGAAAGAAAGAAAGAAAGAAAGAAAGAAAGAAAGAAAGAAAGAAAGAAAGAAAGAAAGAAAGAAAGAAAAGAAAGAAAGAACTCCTAAAACCAATACAGGCCTACCTTGGAGATATTGGGGATTTGGTCCTAGACAACTGCAATAAAGTGAATATTGCAATAAAGTGAGTCACACAAAAATTTTGGTTTCCCAGTGCATATAAAAGTTATGTTTACACTATACTACAATCTATTAAGTGTGCAGTAGCATTATGTCTAAAAAAGTACACATTTTAAATAAAAAATACTTATTGCTAAAAAATGCTAGCCATCATCTGTAACTTCAGTGATTCATAATTTTTGCAATAGTAATATCAAAGATCACTGATCACCATAATAAATATAATAATAATGAAAAATTGAAATATTGCCAGAATTACCAAAACTCGACAAAGTGAACAAATGCTATTGGGAAAATATCATCAGTAGACTTACTCAACACAAGATTGCCACAAACGTTCAAGTTGTAAAAGACAGAATACCTGCAAAGCCCAATAAAATGAGGTATGCCTGTATAATGTTGCATATCAATTATATCTCAATAAAACTGGAAAATAAATATTTTAAAGAGTTTGATATTTAAGCAAACAAAAAAATGATATACTCATGTGGGAAAATGATTTACAACAATTTATTTCCAATAACAGTGAACTTTCCTAAGGATCAACATATTACAGTTTAAGTAGTCTAGGTAAATAAAATGAATTTTATGAAATAAAGCAATTTTATGCTGATATTTCAAGAAATATTAATGTAGAATGTCTTAGCTTGAAAAAAGCCTTTCTGGGCATGATACAAAACTGAATTTTTTTTCCTTAAGAAAACTGACATATGCAGTAAAATAAAAACTTCAAACTTTTGAGTAATTAAAAGATTAAAGTTAAAAGACAAATGGCAACTTCAAAATATTTATAAAATAGATTTTTTAAAGGGTTAATGTTAAATATCTAAAAATATTCCTACATAGAAAAAAATATATGTCAGGTGGTGGAAAGGAGACACAAAGCAGAACAGAAAACATTCACACAGTGAATTCAGAAAAGGTAATAAACACACAAGAAGTGCTCAAGCAATTACGTGGATGAATCTCACAAATATAATTTTTAGTGAAAGAAGGTAGGGACCAAGGATTACATACTGTATGATTCCATTTATATAAGGTACAAATCAGGCAAAATTAGTCTACAAAATTTGAAGTCAGGATAGTGGATACCCTTGGCAATGCGTAGTGATTGGAAGTAGGCATCAGAGGTCTTCTCAGTCGCTGGTAACCTTCTCTTTCTTGATCTGTGTTCCATTTACATGCCTGTGTTCAGTTTTTGAAAATTAACTAAACTGTACACTTCTGATCTATACACTTCTCTTTGTATTATGCTTCATTAAAAACATTTTAATTAATCAAAATAAGATGGATTAAGTTCACATTCCAGTAAAATGCCAGATAACATCTTGAATTCGTATATAAGATATCCTAGCAAAAATCATTATTAGCCTTTAAAAATTCAGTATGAAAATCAATTATTTTGTAAACCTCTGGGCTTCATTTTAAACATCTTCTTGTGGCTTGTTACTTTTAATCCTGCCATTCTTAATATAACAAACAGAAAGGCAAAGAGCATCAGTTCAAAATCTTATACATATTGACCCGGATCTTGAGATATTTTAAAACTGTATACCAAATCTGGATTGGTTCATACTAAAGTGTATGTGTGTGGTTTATTGTCTGAGTCAAATCTACTTTTAAAATAAGCAGTCACTTACACAGTAAATAATAATTTTATAGTTTTTCTTCATAGAAAAATTTATTCTTTTTATAAGTATAAAAAAACTAGAAAAAGGCATAAAAATAAAATAAAAATCATGTATCAAGTGATAACTACTATTAAACATTTTTGTCCTTCCAAACTTGTTTCTATGTAACTATAACCTTTTATAAACTGTGTGGGGAAATATTGTGAAAAAATGTGAAATGTGCCAGAGAAATATTGGGTGTCCTGTCAAGCAAGCTCTTCAGGCATATTTCACTGTATTAAAGTTATTTTACAAATTTGTAAGTTGTAGAATACTGACAATTAAGGAAATACTACTTGTATATAGAAATGCTAATTGTTTGAGTTTATATCATAGTATTTAAAAATTTAAATTTTACATCATAATATTTACAAGATATCAAGGAGAACAGTAAATATTATTCAAAAATTAACTCCTCTTCTGGGGAAAGGGCTAGTGTGTTTTTGATTGTATGCAGGATTGTTGTATCATGTTAGGCAGAATTATGACCCTTTTATTGTTTTTACTTGGAGGTTTAGTATTTGAAGTAGTATATGGCAGCCAAGTAGAAAATGGGAGATTTGTGATGGTTAACTTTCTATGTAAACTTGATCATGCCAGAGGGTGCCCAGAAATTTGGTTAAAAGTTATTTCTGGGTATGTCTGTAATGGTATTTCTGTAAGTGCTCCTTGTTTTCAGGCCCTTGGACTCTGACTAAAATCTACACTACTAGCTTTCCTGGGTCTCCAGCTTGCAGACAGCAGGTCATTGTACTTTATATCTATATATTTATACCTATGTCTATATTTATCCTATTGTTTCTGCTTCTCTGGGGAACCCTGATCCTTCTGATCCACCAGAGGTGCTATTGATTATTGCACTGTGGATATGGATCATTTTTTTAATACATTTGTAAATCAATTTCAACATTACTTAAGGCCAATATAGATGTATGTATTTTCCAAATTCTCCTCTGAACTAGTTATAACATCTTACTGCTAACTCAAATTAATTGATGTTATATAAAATCTTTGACACATATTCATTTTATATTTGCTTAAGGATCATGATTTTGTGTTTTAAAAAAATTCTTCAACATTTGATTTTTTTAACTTAAAATATATTATGAATATATTTTCATGCCATTAAATGTACACTGAAATATTTTAATGACTCCATAATATTCCATTGTATAGATATACCATATGACCTTACATATGTCACATGTCATTTCCAATTTTTATTTTAGATAATTAATTAATGGAAAAATAAAGATGGTAAGCTCCATGAGGACGAGGATATTGTCCTATTTTTTCACTGATTTATTCAAGTGCCTACAAGACTTCTCAGAATATAAGATATATAAGCTGTCATTAAATGTGTGTTGAATATATAAATGAGCACACTAAAAATTCAGAAATGTAAATCAAAAACAATTTTTATGAGTCAGATTAGCAAAGGTTAAAAATATTCATAATATCTGGTGTTGGCAAGAGTGTAAAAAGAAATGGTCTTATACATTCTTGGTAAAACTAGATCATGACCCCTTTTCTGGAGGGAATATGACAGTATCTATTAAAATGTAAAATGTGAGTGCTTTGGATCAGCATTTACACTTCTGATAATCTATGTTATGGGAGAAAATGTGTAACTATGCATACAGATGCAGAAAATTTATTACAGCATCGCTAGCAAAAACGGGGAATTGGAAGCAACCTCGATGTCAATCAGTGGAGTGTTAGTAAAAGAAAAGTTGGTACATTCATGCAGTAGAATTCTATCAACTTTTATAAAAATGGCTATGTATATGTTTAAAAGTGCTCACAATATATTAAGTGAAAAAAGAAAATTGTAAAACTATATGTATCATGCTATAAGATGCCATTTAAAAAATGCTTCCTGTATATAGATAGAAAAGAAAATCTTGAAGAACATATACCAACTCTTCAATGTGATTCTTTCTGAAGGGTGGGATGAGGAAGGGTCATGAGAGGTTTTTTGCACTGTACTTTTCCATATTTTTTAACTCTTCTTTTGCAATAAGCATTTGTTGCTCCTATAATTAAAAAATAAAGGGTGCAAATAAATTCGTATGAAACTTTGGTTAAATTAAAGAGAAGAATGATAAGTACATAATTCAGTTAACACAAGAGGGATTTCTTTTTAATATTTTAAGTCACCACGATTTTCAATAGATTTTTGTGTTTCTTATTCAGTAGAGAGTCATTCATATTGTCCAACTCAAATGTTGAATGCTAAGCCAGACAGAGTGTAAATTATTTTCTCTACTCAAGATTTGGAAAATATAAAAGAGTACTTTGAATATAAATGACTTAGGATGATTGTTTTTCTTCTCAGCACTTCAACTGGCTAAGATAGTTTTATCTTTGATCAATACAAAAACTGGAAAAATCAAACATATCTCTATTCAACATTGCTTAATTTTCTCAGGAGAAAGATATTTATCATTTGATTATCAGTTCACGTTAAATATAAAGCTAATAATGACTATATCACAGATATTAGAGTGATGTTATTATTTTACATAGTGATTTATTAACCAATGTATGTCATTGTGTATATATGAACACACATTTGCTCAGATAAATGTAAAGCTTTATTTCTAAATAAAGAATTTTTGTAGATGTATTTGATGATAAATAAAAACTTGAAAAAAAATATAAATAACCACAAAATTAGCATGGAACCTTATAAAATAATAAGAAAAATAAATTCACCTATTTAATAAAGAATTGTGTCTAAAATGCATTTGGTTTAATCTAGATACTGCCACTTACCAACAGCTTAAAATACCATGCAACTGCTTTGAACTTTCCATCTCGTTTTCTTCGTAAACAGAACATCCTTAGACCTCCACACCTCCTCCATTTATATTATTATTATATAATAGTGTAAGATACTTTCATATAGGAGTCATTACTTATCCACTAAAAATTCCTCTACTAAGACAAGTACAGTGTATTGTATGTATCAAGTATTCAACTAATTTTTATCAAATTGAAGTAAAGTAAAAATTAGTGGTAAAGACAAAATTAGTTAGTAGATTTGTTTACCTATTCTTTTTGCTCTGCTTACAACTTTTTTAGGTTATATTTACTTAACCGTATATAACAGATTAAAGCATATTTTAAAAGTAAAGTATTTAAATTAAGAGACTCTACTCTGTCACCTGCTTGAGTTCAAATCCTAGCTCTGCCATTTACTAGCTGTGTGACTTTGGGCAAGTTACTCAACCTCTTAAGGCTTCAATTTTCTTATTTGTACAAAGGGGATAATAGCAATGGAACCCACATGAAGTAATTATGAGGACTGCATGTTGCATGAGTTAATATATGTAAATTGCTTCTAACAGTGTCTGATGTATAAGTTTTATGGTATTTGTTTTTAATATGTATTATAAAAGAATCATTCATATATGAACTGTGGGTAAGTAGGAACAGCAGACAGATTAATCAAGATCCAATTCAAAGAATAAGTAAAGAAGGTGAAAGATGAAGAAAAACAGAATCTATTAGAAATGATACAAACTTCTTCAGAATTCAGGTAAACCAATATTAATAAAGAAATGCCCACACTGAGTTTTGCAACTCACCTGTGATACTAGCAAAAAAGTAGTTGTGGAATTAAATGACTAATGATACATAGATATTAGAAATAGCATCTATATTCTAGAATTTAATTAGTAGTAACTAATTAGTATTTGCTAAAGCCACATGAGCCAGCCAGTTATTGAATATTAAAGTCCCTGTGTCAGAGATGGGGAAACTGAGAAATAAATCCATTTTTGTCGATATGATTTTATAGCCACATTGCAGAACTTGTTAGATAGTTGAAATCTATTTTTAAATCCTCATAAAATTTTATTAAGGCAGAATATCAAGATTATGATCTTTTTTCACAGCAAACGTAATTGAAAAATAAATGTTCCAGTTAGATGCAGGGAGAATTCCTTGTCTCTAAATGGGTCACATAAAATGAAAAAAATGACCAAACTGACATTTTAAACATATATATTAAAGTAAGGGATATACATGTATATATGCAATAATATATACTTATATATTAAAAGTCCTAAGGGTCTTTTATTGCATGCATAATATATTCCAAATTCCTTAGAATTGTATTCAAGAAACTTCTAAGCTGAAATCAACAAAAACCTTTCTACATCCTGTTGACCTGAAACAAATAGACTGACAGATTATTCTTTTGCTCAGTATCCTTCTTTGAAAATATTTCTGATTGTAAGTCAGATTTTCTGGTTTTAGTGTCCTTTTGTCCCTCAATATCAGGAAGAGTTTTCTTGGGTGTAATGTCTCTCGTTGGAGGAAAGGTACAGATTGGAAACCTGTTAATTTCTAATTCAAGTCACAAGTAGGGGTAGGAGGGGGTACTCTCAGGCACTTTTTTATCTAAAGTCAATATGTTATCAAGATCATAGACATTGGATATCATCTAAATTGTTATGCCATCATCAAAGGTTTGGGGACAGATTTCCAACAGGCCTAGTTCAAATACCTTGGCAAAGCTATCTCATCAGATTTTGCCTACTTCATTTGGGGGAAGATGTTATTTTCAGGCCAAAAGTTGAAGTGCAGGTCCAGCCAGGGTTCGGAGCTTTCTTTAGGTGTGTCACATGAACTCAAGGGTCTATTGCTTGCAGTTTCATAGCACAAGGGTTTGCTAGCAGTACATGATAAGGACCTTTTCAGTGAGGTTGAAGAATCCTTCTAGAGGTGTCTTTTCCAATAGACAAAATCTCCAGGTTGCAAGGTATGATGTTCAAGGTTTTTGTCTCCCAAAGGCACACTGTGAAACGATTGCTCTACTGAAACATGATTATTTTTAATAGAAGAAGTTAGTCCTTTACAATATTGAAGTTTATCTCCTTTTAACAGCTTACAGTTAAAAGAAGCTGGAGCCAAATGCATTTGGAGTCCCGTGACTATCTCAAAGGATGAGGGTTTATGAGTTTCAAAATGAGTAGATCTGAGTTTTAGAAAGACCAATGGCTATGCTTTTGTTTAAAGTATCTGCAAGACCTCTGCAAATTTTGGCAATTGAGTCTTAATAATGTCATTAGTATATTTGACTAAACCAGAAGATGAAGGGCGTTAATCACAGGGAAAGTGCTGTAAAACCAGCCAAACAGCAGAGACTTGTCAAAGAACCTGAACAGTAAAATGGGTGTCTTGATCACTATGAAGTTTATGAGGATTTCTCTAAGTAGGGATAATCTCGTCCAAAAGGACTTTAGCCACAGAAAAGGCAGGAGCTTGTCTGCAAGGGAAGGCTTCAGTTCAGTGTGAAAATATACAGACTATGATTAAAACATATTTATACCCATGAGATGGAGGAGGTTGTATGAAATCCATTTGCCAGACATCAAATTGTCCAGTTTAAAAATATCTGGGAGCAGTACAAACAGCCTTCTCTGGGTTGTACTTCAAACAAATGGAACAAGAAAGGTAGACACTTTGCAGCCTTAATAATATTTCCCCACCAATATTAATTCATGAATGCTATCATTTTCTTAGTAGACCAATGGTTTAAGACATGTACAGTGGTGAGGAATGGAAATTTAGGGTTTCTAGTAGGATTCAGTTGTTATTTGGTCCAAACCAGAGCTTTCTCTTTTTATCACACCAACAATGGTTAAATTTCCAATCTTGTTTTTCCTTTTCTGAGGCTAATTGTTTGGTCTCTTTACCCAGTTTTTCTAAGTTATTATTTGGATAAATATCCCTTTGGTCCATGATGGTGGTTTGTCTGCTATTGGTTTTCAAGGGCAGAATTCCTTAGTTTCCAGAAAGTCAAGTTTAAAATGTCCTGGAATCTTAATAATAGCTAAACATCAAGTAAAAGTATTGCATCCAATATTTCCTGAGCTCAGGGGCCATTTTTAATTTTGTTTGCACTGGAAGTAAGAAAGCCACATTGCTCCCACAACATTCCAAAATCATGAGCTGTTCCAACCACATATATTCTATCAATATAAATGTAGGAAGTTTTGTCCTTGGCTAAAGTACAAGCCTGTGCAAGTGAGTATAATTCAGCCTGTTAGGCTGAAGTAGCCATAGGTAAATATGCTACCTCACCAACATAAAAAGGAGTTGTAATAGCATAGCCAGCACAATATTTACCATTGCCATCTTTTAAATAAGAACCATCAGTGAACCATGAGAAGTCACTGTTATGCAAAAGTTTCCTGCAGGTCATCTTCAGGAGACAGGAGGTGGTCCATCACCATTAAGCAAGGCTGAGGGACTTTGTCAGTGACAGAGGGGGGAAGAATAGCCAGGTTAAGGCAATTATAATGTAAAAGAGTTATGTGAGGTGCTACTAACAAACAAAAGGTCTTCATAGGCGGTAAGGTAGCTGGCTGAGAAATATTGAGTATTATTGTGTGTATAAGTATGGATGTATGTATTTTATATATAATGAATATATATTAAGAAATAATTGAAACAATGACATGTTGGGGTTTCTAAGGTAAAAAATGTATAATATCTTTAAATTGTTATTTCTGATAAATATAAATCTGAATAATTTCTCAGTGAATGTTCATCTGATGGAATATCTTAATATAATCACCAAAAATACATATTTTGTTATTCTGAAACTGGAATATATTTCTGTGTTTAGGAAAATACAGCTGGAGCAATTATAACTGACTCTCCATTATTCCATTTGTGTGTTATATTGCATTTATATCTGAAGGTCTAATTGCTTTGAATTTGCTGTAGGATTTCAATGCATATGTTTAATAAGAACAGCTTGGTTATGATGGGTTTAATAAGAACAGCTTGGTTATGATGGGCTTAAATTTTGATCAGAAGCATAGGCATTAGAATATGTGTCTCATTCATTTATTTATAACTTAAGGTCCTGCCCCCTTCACCCTCCCTTTTATTTCTAAGAAGAACATTAGGGGGAAAAGATGAAAACCCACAGAACATTTGCAACATGCTAAATTACTGTATAAGACCAAAGAACAAAGCGATTCTGTTTCCTAGGCTGATGTGGCCTTAAGTGTCATAAATGTGCCTAAAGCATGTTAGAAGCAAACATTTCTAACAAGCTGTATAGACCCTCCTTTTCTTTCTTTCCACCCTGCTCTCACTTCTATGGCTTAATTTATTTCTACCCATTCACTGAGAGACTTTTTCACTTGTCTGCTTATAAAAATCTCTCCATGCTTTGTAACAGAAATGTTAATTAATGGTTCTATTGTCTATAACTTTTATTTTACTAATCATCAAAAATGCACATAAATTTGCCTAACTTAGTACTTAATTAAAATATTTTTTAAAAATAAATTAATTAATATTAAGTTCTCCTTTAGAGATCCTTTGCCTATAGTTTTAGTGTACTTACAGGCAATATTAAATATCAAGAAATTTACAGTCTCTTCAAAAATATAACTGATATTTTTTTAAATTTATTTTTTTAAACATATTTATTGCAGTATAATTGCTTGACAATGATGTGATAGTTTCTGCTTTATAACAAAGTGAATCAGTTATACATATACATATGTTCCCATATCTCTTCCCTCTTGCGTCTCCCTCCATCCCACCCTCCCTATCCCATCCCTCAAGGTGGTCACAAACCACCGAGCTGATCTCCCTGTGCTATGCGGCTGCTTCCCACTAGCTATCTATTTTACGTTTGGTAGTGTATATATGTCCATGCTATTCTCTCACTTTGTCAGAGCTTACCCTTCCCCCTCCCCATATCCTGAAGTCCATTCTCTAGTAGGTCTAAGTCTTTATTCCCAGCTTACCCCTAGGTTCTTCATGACAGTTTTTTTCTTAGATTCAATATATATGTGTTAGCATACGGTATTTGTTTTTCTCTTTCTGACTTACTTCACTCTGTATGACAGACTCTAGGTCCATCCACCTCACTACAAATAATTCAGTTTCATTTCCTTTTATGGCTGAGTAATATTCCATTGTATATATATGCCACATCTTCTTTATCCATTCATCTGTTGTTGGACACTTAGGTGGCTTCCATGTCCTGGCTATTGTAAATAGAGCTTCAATGAACATTTTCGTACATGACTCTTTTTGAAGTATGGTTTCCTCACGGTATATACCCAGTAGTGGGATTGTTGGGTAGTATGGTGATTCTATTTTTAGTATTTTAAGGAACCTCCTTACTGCTCTCCATAGTGAATGTATCAATTTACATTCTCACCAACAGTGCAAGAGTGTTCCCTTTTCTCCACACCCTCTCCAGCATTTACTGTTTCTAGATTTTTTGATGATGGCCGTTCTGACTGGTGAGAGATGACATCTCATTGTAGTTTTGATTTGCATTTCTCTAATGATTAAAGATGTTGAGCATTCTTTCATGTGTTTGTTGGCAATCTGTATATCTTCTTTGGAGAAATGTCTATTTAGGTCTTCTGCTGATTTTTAAATTGGGTTATTTGGTTTTTGTTATTGAGCTGCATGAGCTGCTTGTAAATTTTGGATTAATCCTTTGTCAGTTTCTTCATTTGCAAAAATTTCCTCCCATTCTGAGGGTTGTCTTTTGGTCTTGTTTATGGTTTCCTTTGCTGTGCAAAAGCGTTGAAGTTTCATTAGGTCCCATTTGTTTATTTTTACTTTTATTACCATTTCTCTAGGAGGTGGGTCAAAAAGGATCTTGCTGTGATTTATGATATAGAGTGTTCTGCCTATGTTTTCCTCTAAGAGTTTGAGAGTGTCTGGCCTTACATTTAGTTATTTAATCCATTTTGAGTTTATTTTTTCTATGGTGTTAGTGAGCGTTCTACTTTCCTACTTTTGCATGTACCTGCCCAGTTTTCCCAGCACCACTTATTGAACAGGTTATCTTTTCTGCACTGTATATTCTTGCCTCCTTTATCAAAGATAAGGTGACCATATGTGCATGGGTTTATCTCTGGGCTTTCTATCCTGTTCCATTGATCTATATTTCTGTTTTTGTGCCAGTACCATACTATCTTGATTACTGAAGCTTTGTAGTATAGTCTGAAGTCAGGGAGCCTGATTCCTCCAGCTCCATTTTCGTTCTCAAGATTGCTTTGACTCTTCAGGATCTTTTGTGTTTCCATACAAATTGCGAATTTTTTTGTTCTAGTTCTGTGAAAAATGCCAGTGGTAGTTTGATAGGTTTTGCATCAAATCTGTACATTGCTTTGGGTAGTAGAATCATTTTCACAATGCTGATACTTCCAATCCAAGAACATGGTATATCTCTCCATCTCTTTGAATCATCTTTAATTCCTTTCATCAGTGTCATAATTGTCGGCATACAGGTCTTTTGTCTCCTTAGGTAGGTTTATACCTAGATATTTTATTCTTTTGTTGCAAAGGTAAATGGGAGTGTTATCTTAATTTCACTTTCATATTTTTCATCATTAGTGTATAGGAATGCCAGAGATTTCTGTGCTTTAATTTTGTATCCTGCTACTTTACCAAATTCACGGATTAGCTCTAGTAGTTTTCTGGTAGCAACTTTAGGATTCTCTATGTATAGTATCATGTCTTCTGCAAACAGTGACAGCTTTACTTCTTTCTGATTTGGATTCCTTTTTTTTCTTTTTCTTCTCTGATTGCTGGGGCTAAAACTTCCAAACTATGTTGAATAATAGCGCTGAGAGTGGGTAACCTTGTCTTTTTCCTGATCTTAGTGGACATGATTTCAGTTTCTCACCATTGAGGACAATGTTGGCTGTAGGTTTGTAATTTATGGCCTTTATTATGTTGAGAAAAGTTCCCTCTCTGCTTACTTTCTGCAGAGTTTTTATCATAAACATGTGTTGAATTTTGTTGAAAGCTTTCTCTGCATCTATTGATTTGATCATATGGTTTTTCTCCTTCAATTTATTAATATGGTGTATCATGTTGATTTACTTGCGTATATTGAAGAATTCTTGCATTCCTGGAATAAACCCCACTTGATCATGGTGTATGATCCTTTTAATGTGTTGTTGGATTCTGTTTGGTAGTTTTTTGTTGAGGATTTTTGCATCTATATTCATCAGTGATATTGGCCTGTAGTGTTCTTTCTTTGTGAAATCTTTGTCTGGTTTTCATATCAGGGTATTGGTGGCTTTGTAGAATGAGTTTGGGAGTGTTCCTCCCTCTGCTATATTTTCAGTAGTTGTTCTATAGGAGCAGTTCCATGTGTAGAAGTATTTCTGATGTATCTCTGGGGAGGAAGGTGATCTCTGTGTCTTACTCTTCCACCATCTTCTCCTTGAGCTCTCGTAACTGATATTTTAGAAAGCTATTCATATAAGCACAAAAGACATCTATTGTATCTTAATGGCTGGCTTAATTTTTTGTCTTATAAAGTACTTACATGTGGACTTGATTGGTTGTATTAATTTTATACTATTTAACTGTACCAACATTAAGTTATAACATAACACACTTCTTATGTTCAATTATTTGTGTATATTTTGAGACAAATAGGAACTTCTTTGTGTCATTACCATTACACTTCAGTCAACAGGAAATCTGAAAATAAAAAACAAATGGACCTAACAAAATATATTCAGTAAGTACAAATATTACAGTCTTCAATATATTATTTTTTAATTTTTTTACATCTTTATTGGAGTATAATTGCTTTACAAGTGTGTGTTAATTTCTGCTTTATAACAAAGTGAATCAGTTATACATATACATATGTTCCCATATCTCTTCCCTCTTCCATCTCTCTCCCTCCGACCATCCCGATCCCACTCCTCCATGCTGTCACAAAGCACCGAGCTGATCTCCCTGTGCTATGCGGCTGCCTCCCACTAGCTATCTACCTTACGTTTGGTAGTGTATATATGTCCATGCCTCTCTCTCGCTTTGTCACAGCTTACCCTTCCCCCTCCCCATATCCTCAAGTCCATTCTCTAGTAGGTCTGTGTCTTTATTCCTGTCTTACCCATAGGTTCTTCATGAATATTTTTTCTTAAACTCCATATATATGTGTTAGCATACGATATTTGTCTTTCTCTTTCTGACTTACTTCACTCTGTATAACAGACTCTAGGTCTATCCGCCTCATTACAAATAGCTCAATTTCCATTCTTTTTATGCTGAGTAATACTCCATTGTATATATGTGCCACATCTTCTTTATCTATTCATCTGATGATGGACACATAGGTTGTTTCCATCTCTGGGCTGTTGTAAATAGAGCTGCAATGAATATTCTGGTACATGACTCTTTTTGAATTATGGTTTTGTCAGGGTACATGCCCAGTAGTGGGATTGCTGGGTCATATGGTAGTTCTATTTGTAGTATTTTAAGGAACCTCCATACTGTTCTCCATCGTGGCTGAACCAATTCACATTCCCACCAGCAGTGCAAGAGTGTTCCCTTTTCTCTACACCCTCTCCAGCATTTATTGTTTCTAGATTTTTTGATGATGGCCATTCTGACTGGTGTGAGATGATATCTCATTGTAGTTTTGATTTGCATTTCTCTAATGATTAATGATGTTGAGCATTCCTTCATGTGTTTGTTGGCAGTCTGCATACCTTCTTTGGAGAAATGTCTATTTAGGTCTTCTGCCCATTTTTGGATTTAGTTGTTTATTTTTTTGACATTGAGCTGCATGAGCTGCTTATAAATTTTGGAGATTAATCCTTTGTCAGTTGCTTCATTTGCAAATATTTTCTCCCATTCTGAGGGTTGTCTTTTGGTCTTGTTTATGGTTTCCTTTGATGTGCAAATGCTTTGAAGTTTCATTAGGTCTCATTTGTTTATTTTTGTTTTTATTTCCATTTCTCTAGAAGGTGGGTCAAAAAGGATCATGCTGTGATTTATGTCATAGAGTGTTCTGCCTATGTTTTCCTCTAAGAGTTTGATAGTTTCTGGCCTTACATTTAGGTCTTTAATCCATTTTGAGCTTATTTTTTGTGTATGGTGTTAGGGAGTGATCTAATCTCATACTTTTACATGTAACTGTCCAGTTTTCCAAGCACCACTTATTGAAGAGGCTGTCCTTTCTCCACTGTATATTCCTGCCTCCTTTATCAAAAATAAGTTGACCATATGTGCATCAGTTTATCTCTTGGCTTTCTATCGTCTTTCATTGATCTATCTTTCTGTTTTTGTGCCAGTACCATAGTGTCTTGATTACTGTAGCTTCGTAGTATAGTCTGAGGTCAGGGAGCCTGATTCCTCCAGCTCCATTTTTCGTTCTCAAGATTGCTTTGGCTATTCGGGGTCTTTTGTGTTTCCATACAAATTGTGAATTTTTTTGTTCTCGTTCTGTGAAAAATGCCAGTGGTAGTTTGATAGGCATTGCATTGAATCTATAGATTACTTTGCGTAGTAGAGTCATTTTAATAATGTTCATTCTTCCAATCCAAGAACATGGTATATCTCTCCATCTATTTGTATCATCTTTAATTTTTTTCATCAGTGTCTTATAATTTTCTGCATACAGGTCTTTTGTCTCCTTAGGTAGGTTTATTCCTAGATATTTTATTCTTTTTGTTGCAATGTTAAATGGGAGTGTTTTCTTGGTTTCACTTTCAGATTTTTCATCATTAGTGTATAGGAATGCCAGAGATTTCTCTGCATTAATTTTGTGTCCTGCTACTTTACCAAATTCATTGATTAGCTCTAGTAATTTTCTGGTAGCATCTTTAGCATTCTCTATGTATAGTAGCATTTCATCTGCAAAGAGTGACAATTTTACTTCTTTTCTGATTTGTATTCTTTTTGTTTCCTTTTCTTCTCTGATTGCTGTGGCTAAAACTTGCAAAACTATGCTGAATAAGAGTTGTAAGAGTGGACAACCTTGTCTCCTTCCTGATATCAGTGGAAATGCTTTCATTTTCTCACCATTGAGGAGGATGCTGGCTCTGTGTTTGTCATATATGACCTTTATTATGTTGAGGAAAGTTCCCTCTATGCATAATTTCTGCAACGTTTTATCATAAATGGGTGTTGAATTTTGTCGAAAGCTTTCTCTGCATCTATTGAGATGACCATCTGGTTTTTCTCCTTCAATTTGTTAATATGGTCTATCATGTTGATTGATTTGCGTAAACTGAAGAATCCTTTCATTCCTGGAACAAATCTCACTTGATTATGGTTTATGATCCTTTTAATGTGCTGTTGGATTCTGTTTGCTAGTATTTTGTTGAGGTTTTTTGCATCTATATTCATCAGTGATATTTGACTGTAGTTTTCTTTCTTTGTGACATCCTTCTCTGGTTTTAGTATCAAGGTGATGGTGGCCTCGTAGAATGAGTTTGGGAGTGTTCCTCCCTCTCCTATATTTTGGAAGAGTTTGAGAAGGATAGGTGTTAGCTCTTTTCTAAATGTTTGATAGAATCCGCCTGTGAAGCCATCTGGTCCTGGTTTTTTGTTTCTTGGAAGATTTTTAATCACAGTTTCAATTTCAGTGCTAGTGATTGGTCTGTTCATATTTTCTATTTCTTCCTGATTCAGTCTTGGCACGTTGTGCATTTCTAAGAATTTGTCCATTTCTTCCAAGTTGTCTATTTTATTGGCATACAGTTGCTTGTAATAGTCTCTCATGCTCTTTTGTATTTCTGCAGTGTCAGTTGTTACTTCTCCTTTTTCATTTCTGATTCTATTGATGTGAGTCTTCTCCCTTTTTTTCTTGAAGAGTTTATCTAATGGTTTATCAATATTGTTTATCTTCTCAAAGGACCAGCTTTTAGTTTTATTGATTTTTCCTGTTGTTTCCTTCATTTGTTTTCCATTTATTTCTGATCTCATCTATATGATTTATTTCCTTCTGTTAAATTTGGGTTTTTTTGTTGTTGTTGTTCTTCTTTCTCTAATTGCTTTAGGTGCAAGGTTAGGTTGTTTTTTCAAGATGTTTCCTGTTTCTTAAGGTAGGATTTTATTGCTATAAACTTCTCTCTTAGAATTGTTTTTGCTGCTTCCCATAGGTTTTGTGTCGTCGTGTCCACATTGTCATTTGTTTCTAGGTAATTTTTTAATTTCATCTTTGGTTTCTTCAGTGATCACTTCATTATTAACTAGTGCATTGTTTAGCATCTATGTGTTTGTATTTTTTACAGATCTTTTCCTGTAATTAATATCTAGTCTCATAGCGTTGTTGTCAGAAAAGATACTTGATACAATTTCAATTTTCTTAAATTTACCAAGGCTTGATTTTTGACCCAAGATATGATCTGTCCTAGATAATGCTCCATGAACACTTGAGAAAAATGTGTATTTTGTTCTTTTCGGATGGAATTTCCTATAAATATCAATTACGTCCATCTTAGTTAATGTACCATTTAAAGCTTGTGTTCCCTTTTTTATTTTCTTTTTGGATGATCTTTCCATTGGTGACAGTGGGGTGTTAAAGTCCCCTACTAAGAATGTGTTACTGCTGATTTCCCCTTTTATGGCTGTTAGTATTTTCCTTCTGTATTGAGGTGCTCCTATGTTGGGTGCATAAATATTTACAATTGTTATATTTTCTTCTTGGATCGATCCCTTGATCATTATGTAGTGCCCTTCTTTGTCTCTTCTAATAGTCTTTGTTTTAAAGTCCATTTTGTCTGATATGAGAATTGCTACTCCAGCTTTCTTTTGGTTTCTACTTGCATGGAATATCTTTTTCCATCCCCTTACTTTCAGTGTGTATGTGTCTTTAGGTCTGAAGTGGGTCTCTTGTAGACAGCATATATATGGGTCTTGTTTTTGTATCCATTCAGCCAATGTGTGTCTTTTGGCGGGAGCATTTAGTCCATTTACATTTAAGGTAATTATAAGTATGTATGTTCCTATTCCCATTTTCTTAATTGCTTTGGTTTCATTATTTCTGGTCTTTTCCTTCTCTTGTGTTTCTTGTCTAGAGAAGTTCCTTTAGCATTTGTTGTAAAGCTGGTTTTGTGGTGCTGAACTCTCTCAGCTTTTGCTTGTCTGTAAAGGTTTTAATTTCTCCATCAAATCTGAATGAGATCCTTGCTGGTTAGAGTAGTCTTGTTTGCAGCTTTTTCTCCTTCATCACTTTAAATGTCCTGCCAGTCCCTTCTGGCTTGCAAGGTTACTGGTGAAAGATTAGCTGTTAACCTTATGGTGATTTCTTTGTGTGTTTTTTCTTGTTTTTCCCTGGCTGTTTTTAATATGTTTTCTTTGTATTTAATTTTTGACAGTTTGATTAATATGTGTCTTGGCGTATTTCTCCTTGGATTTATCCTGCATGTGACTCTCTGTGCTTCTTGGACTTGAATAGTTATTTTCTTTCCCATATTAGGGAAGTTTTCAACTATAATCTCTTCAAGGTTTTTCTCAGTCTTTTTCTCTTCTTCTTCTGGAACCCCTATAATTCGAATGTTGGTGTGTTTAATGTCCCAGAGGTCTCTGAGACTGTCCTCAGTTCTTTTCATTCTTTTTTCTTTATTCTGCTCTGCAGTAGTTGTTTCCACTATTTTATCTTCCAGGTCACTTATCCTTTCTTCTCCCTCAGTTATTCTGCTATTGACCCTATCTAGAGTATTTTTAATTTCATTTCTTGTGTTGTTCATCATTGCTTGTTTCCTCTTTAGTTCTTCTAGGTCCTTGTTAAATGTTTCTTGCATTTTGTCTATTCTATTTCCAAGATTTTGTATCATCTCTACTATCATTATTCTGAATTCTTTTTCAGGTAGACTGCCTATTTCCTCTTCATTTGTTCGGTCTGGTGGGTTTTTATCTTGCTCCTTCATCTGCTGTGTGTTTTTCTGTCTTCTCATTTTGCTTATCTTACTGTGTTTGGGGTCTCGTTTTGCAGGCTGCAGGTTCGTAGTTCCCATTGTTTTTGTTGTCTGTCCCCAGCGGCTAAAGTTAGTTCAGTCAGTTGTGTAGGCTTCCTGGTGAAGGGAACTAGTGCTTGTGTTCTGGTGGATGAGGCTGGATCTTGTCTTTCTGGTGGTATGTTCCACATCTGTTGGTGTGTTTTGGGGTGTCTGTGGCCTTATTATGATTTTAGGCAGCCTCTCTGCTAATGGGTGGGGTTGTGTTCCTGTCTTGCTAGTTGTTTGGCATAGGTTGTCCAGCACTGTAGCTTGCTGGTCGTTGAATGAAGCTGGGTGCTGGTGTTGAGATGGAGATCTCTGGGTGATTTTCGCCATTTGATGTTATGTGGAGCTGAGAGGTCTGTTGTGGACCAGTGTCCTGAAATTGGCTCTCCCACCTCAGCGACACAGCACTGACTCCTGGCTGCAGCACCAAGAGCCTTTCATCCATACGGTTCAGAGTAAAAGGGAGAAGAAGTAGAAAGAAAGAATTAGTAGAAGTAGAAAGAAAGAAAGAAAGAAAGAAAGAAAGAAAGAAAGAAAGAAAGAAAGAAAAAGGAGGGAGGGAGGGAGACAGTGAGACAGGGAGAGAGGCAGGAAGGAAGGAAGGAGGGAAGAAAGGAAAAGAAAGAAAGAAGATAAAGTAAAATAAAATAAAGTAAGATAAATATAATAAAGTTATTAAAATAAAAATAAAAAATAAAATAAAAAATAATTATTAAGAAACAAAACGAAATAATGGACGGATAGAACCCTAGGACAAATGGTGGCAGCAAAGCTATACAGACAAAGTCTCACACAGAGGCATACACATACACACTCACAAAAAGAGGAAAAGGGAAAAAAATCCTAAATCTTGCTCTCAAAGTCCATCTCCTCAATTTGGGATGATTCATTGTCTATTCATGTATTCCACAGAAGCAGGGTACATCAAGTTGTTTGTAGAGTTTTAATCCACTGCTTCTGAGGCTGCTGGGAGAGATTTCCCTTTCTCTTCTTTGATCTCACAGCTCACAGGGGCTCAGCTTTGGATTTGGCCCCGCCTCTGCATGTAGGTCCCCTGAGGGCATCTGTTGTTAGCTCGTACAGGGCGGGGTTAAAGAAACCGCTGGTTCCGGGGCCACAGCTCACTCAGACCAGGGGAAGGGAGGGGTACGGATTACGGGGCTAGCCTGCGGTGGCAGAGGCCAGCGTGACGTTGCACCAGCCTGAGGCACGCTGTGCGTTCTCCCGGGGAAGTTGTCCTTGGATGCTGGGATCCTGGCAGTGGTGGGCTGCACAGGCTCCCCGGAAGGGGGATGTGGATAGTGACCTATGCTCGCACACAGGCTTCTTGGTGGCAGAGGCAGCAACGTTAGTGTCTCATGCCCATCTCTGTGGTCCGCGCTTTTAGCCGTGGCTCGCCCCCATCTCTGGAGCTCCTTTAAGCAGCACTCTTAATCCCCTCTCCTCACGCACCAGGAAACAAAGAGGGAAGGAAAAGTCTCTTGCCTCTTTGGCAGGTCTGGACTTTTCCCCGGACTCTGTCTCAGCTAGCCATGGTCCACTAACCCCCTGCAAGCTGTGGTCATGCCTCCAACCCCAGTCCTCTCCCTGCAGTCCGACCGAAGCCTGAGCCTCAGCTGCCAGCCCCGCCCGCCCCGGCAGGTGAGCAGACAAGCCTCTCGGTCTGGTGAGTGCCGGTCGGCACCGATCCTCTGTGCAGGAATCTCTCCGCTTTGCCCTCTGCACCCCTGTTGCTGTGCTCTCCTCTGCGGCTCCGAAGCTTTCCCCCTCTGCCACCCACAGTCTCCGCCCACGAAGGGGCTTCCTAGTGTGTGGAAACCTTTTCTCCTTCACAGCTCCCTCCCACTGGTGCAGGTCCCGTCCCTATCATTTTGTCTCTGTTTATTCTTTTTTCTTTTGCCCTACCCAGGTATGTGGAGAGTTTCTTGCCTTTGGGAGGTCTGAGGTCTTCTGCCAGCATTCAGTAGGTGTTCTGTGGGAGTTGTTCCACGTGTAGATGTATTTCTGGTGTATCTGTGGGGAGGAAGGTGATCTCCGCCTCTTTTTCTTCTGCCATCTTCCTCAATATATTCTTTTTTTTCTTTACAAGTTTGGTAAACCTTTCAGATAAATTTTATACATGGCCTATTTTCTTGTAGTAAATATTATGTTGGGAAAATTGGAAGCGAAAAAATAATGAATCATTTTCCCTAAGCTGACAGAAATTCTACAATAGTTTTGTGGAAAATATTAGAATAGAATCAGGGTCTGTGTTCTAGTCTTGGTTCTGCTAACTCTTAAATACGTAACCTGGGATAGTCACTTTTCTTCTCTCATTTCCACAATCTAGGACAGAAATTGACAGTAATAAGTCAACTCTGTACAAAAAAATTTGAAATGAGTCTGTTTTGGGGAAAAACACCCACATATCAGCTACACAAATAGCTTGATCTATGTATTTTAGTGTTCTGTGGGGAAAGAGATATAGCCTGGGAATTCTCTCACATACTCACTGAGTATAAGCCAAAGAAAATCTAGCACAGAAATAAAAATTTAACAGAAAATGAGGAGGCAAAAAGCAATACTTAGAACAATTGAAAAAGAAGTAGATCAAAATTATGTATTGTGGTAAAAAGATGTTCTTTTCTGATATAGCAAGTGAAGCTGTTATGTGGAAGTTACCGTTCAGAAGGAAACATCAGAGTGATGTTTATCATAGTTTGTGGAGGACTTAAATCTGTAGGAGTAATGCAAGTTTTATGAGAGCTGAAATTTTAGTGTGTTTTGTACACTGATGTATACCAAACACCCAGAATGAAGCCTGCAATACAAGTAGGTACTCAAGAAATACTTGTTTAATTAATAAGACATATTCTTATATGAGTATTGCATTGTAGAAGTAAATAAATACAAGGGAATTAAGAAACAAAATAAGTATCAGAACTACTGCTGTGTGGATCATCAGCCTGGAAGCTTAGGGCACCTGCCCAAAAAGGTTAGTGGGAACAAGAAAGCTAGACTAGTTATCTCAAATTTGTATTCAATTATAACAATATAAATTACTTTTTAATTCTCCAGAAAGAGATTTCTCCTGTTTTTTCTCTTTCTCCTATGACATGTCCCTGTTTCATTTATTTACCATTATATTGTCATTTATGCATTTTGATCTAAACTCACCTTGTAAAATTGCATTTTTCTCTTTTTCACAAATACTTAATTTTAAACCAGACTCAGTATTATGGAAAAATTGGATGGAGAGCACAAAATGTTCCCATATACCCACTCCTCCTCCCCCATAGTTTCCCCTTTATATACATTTTGCTTTAGGATGTAACATTGTTACAATTTATGAAGCAAAATCAATACATTACTAGTACTAAAGTTCAAAGTTTACATTAAGATTCACTCTCTGTGGTATAAAGTTCTATGGGTCTTAACAAATGCATAGTGCCATATGTCAACCATTACAATATCTGTGTGTGTGTGTCTCACATCATTTTTGTCCATGTATCCATAGAATGACATAGGTTGCATCCATGTCTTGGCTATTGTGAATAATGCTGCAATGAACATAAGAATACAGATTTCTCTGCAAAATCATGTTTGACTATATTATCCCACTCTCTTCTGGCCAATAATATTTCTGTTGAGAATGCCACTCACAGTCTTATGAGGGTTCCTTTGTAATTTACAAGCTTCTTTTCTCTTGTTTTTTTACAGATTTATTTTTATTTTAGAAAGTTTTATTATAATATATCTTGGAGAGGATCTCTTTCTTATTTATTTAGTTATTTATTTAAGTATATTTGATGTATGATATTATATAAATTACAGGTGTACAATATAGTGATTCAGAATTTAAAGGTTCTACTCCATTTATAGTTATTGAAAAATATTGGCTATATTCCTTGAGTTGTACAGTATAAACTTGTAGCATATTTTATACATAATAGTTTGTAGCTCTTAATCCCCTATCCCTTTCTTGCTCCACCCCACTTGCCTCTCTGCCCTGGTAACCACTGGTTTGTTCTCTGTATCTGTTAATCTGCTTCTTTTTTGTTATATTCACTAGTTTGTTGTATTTTTTGCATTCCACATATAAGTGATATCATACAGTATTCTTTCTCTATTTGACTTATTTCATTTTGCATAATACCCTCCCAAGTCCATCCATGATTTTGCAAATGGCAAAATTTCATTTTTTGTTTTTTGGCTGAATAACATTCCATTGTATGTATACACCACATCTTCTTTATCCATTTATCTCTTGATGGACACTTGGATACTTAGGTTGCTTCCATACCTTGGTAATGTCATCTGTAAATAATGCTGGTATGTACATTGGGGTGCATGTAGTTTTTCAAATTATTTATTTATTTTTTTCTTCAGGTATATACCCAAGAGTGTAATTGCTGGGTCATGTGGTAGTTCGATTTTTAGTTTTTGAAAAACTGCCATACTGTTTTCCACAGTGGCTGCACCAAGTTACATTCCTACCATCAGTGTGCAAGGGTTCGTTTTTCTCCACATATTCTCCAACATTTGTTATTTAAGTTTGTTTTGCTGATAGCCATTCTGACAGGTGTGAGGTGATTTTGCAGTTTTGATTAGCAGTTCCTTGATGATTATCAACGGTGAGCATCTTTTCATGTGCCTGTTGGCCATTGCCATGTCCTCTTTACAGAAATGTTTATTCAGGTCTTCTGTCCATTTCTTAATTTGGCTGTTTATTTTTATGATTTTGAGTTGTATGAGCTGTTTATATATATTGGATATTAACCCCTTCTTGGTCATATCATTTGCAAACATTTCCCCCATTCAGTAGGTGGCCTTTTCTTTTTTGCTATGGTTTCCTTTGCTGTGCAAAAGCTTTTAATTTTAATTAGGTCTCATTTGTTTATTTTACTTTTGTTTCCTTTGCTTTAGGAGACAGATCCAAAAAAATATTGCAAATATTTATGTCAAAGAGTGCTCTGCCTATGTTTACTTCTAAGAATTTTATGGTTTCTGGTCTTACATTTAGGTCTTTAATCCATTTTGAGTTTATTTTTGTATATGGTGCTAGAGAATGTCCTAATCACATTCTTTTATATATAGCTGTCCAGTTTTCTCAGCACTACTTATTGAAGAGACTGTCTTTTCTGTTTTTATATTCTTGCCTCCTATGTCATAGATTAATTAACCATAAATGCTTGGTGTTCCATTGATCTATGTGTTGGTTTCTGTGTCAGTACCATACTGTTTTGATCACTGTAGCTTTGTAGTATAGTCTGAAGTCAGGGAGCATAATTCCTTCAGCTCTCTTGTCTTTTTCAAGATTGTTTTGGCTATTTGGGGTCTTTTTTTTTTTCGGTATGCGGACCTTTCACTGTTGTGGCCTCTCCCGTTGCGGAGCACAGGCTCCGATGCGCAGGCTCAGCGGCCATGGCTCATGGGTCCAGCCGCTCCGCAGTATGTGGGATCTTCCTGGACCAGGGCATGAACCCGTGTCTCCTGCATCAGCATGCAGACTCTCAACCACTGCACAACCAGGGAAGCCCTCTTTTTTGTTTTTATACACATTTTAAAATTATTTTTTCTAGTTTTCTGGAAAATGCCACTGGTATTTTGAGAGCGATTGCATTAAATCTGTAGATTGCCTTGGGTGATCATCTTAACAATATTGATTCTTCCAATCCATGAACATTTTATATCTTTCCATCTGTTTGTATTGTCTTCAATTTCTTTTATCAGTGTCTTATAATTTTCCAAGTACAGGTCTTTTACCTTCTTAAGTAGGTTTATTCCTAGGTATTTTATGATTTTTGATATGGTGGTAAATGGGATTGTTTCCTTAAATCCTCTTTGATAGATTTTTATTATAGAAATGCAACAGATTTCTGTATATTGATTTTGTTTCCAGAAACCTTACCAAATTCATTAATGAGCTCTAGTCGTTTTCTGGTGGACTCCTTAAGATTTTCTATGTATAATATCATGTCATCTGCAAACAGTGGCAGTTTTTCTTCTTCCTTTCAATTTTGATTCCTTTTGTTTCTATTTCTTCTCTGATTGCATTGGCTAGGACTTCCAAAACTATGTTGAATAAAAGTGGGAAGAATGGGCATCCTTGTCTTCTTCCTGATCTTAGAGGATATGCTTTCAGCACTTCACAGTAAGTAGGATGTTAGCTATTGATCTGTCATATATTGCCTTTATTATGTCAAGGTAGTTCCCTCTATGTTAACTTTTTTTTTTTTTTTTTTTGCTCTACGTGGGCCTCTCACTGCCATAGCCTCTCCCGTTGCAGAGCACAGGCTCCAGATGTGCAGGCTCAGTGGCCATGGCCCACGGGCCCAGCCGCTCCATGGCATGTGGGGTCTTCCCAGACCGGGGCACGAACCCGTGCCCCCTGCATCAGCAGGCAGACTCTCAACCACTGTGCCACCCGGGAAGCCCTATGTTAACTTTGTGTAGAATTTTTATAAAAAATGTATGTTGAATTTTGTCAAAAGCTTTTTCTGCATCTATTGAGATGATCATATGATTTTTATTTTTCAATTTGTTAATGTGGTGTATCACATTGATTGATTTGTGAATAATGAAAAATTCTTGCATCCCTAGAATAAATCCCACTTGATCATGGTGTATGATCCTTTTAATGTATAATTAGATTATGTTTGCTAATATTTTGTTGAGTGTTTTTTGCATCTATATTCATCAGTGACATTGGTGTGTAATTTTCTTTTTTTGTAGTATCTTTGTCTGGTTTTGGTATCAAGGTGATGCTGGCCACATACAATGAGTACGGGAATGTTCCTTCCTCTGCAATTTTTTGCAATAGTTTAAGATGGATAGGTGTTAACTCTTCTCTAAATGTTTGGTAGAATTCACCTGTTAAGCCAACTGGTTCTGGACTTTTATTTGTTGGGAATTTTTTAATTACTGATTCAATTTCACTACTGGTAATTGGTCTGTTCAAATTTTCTCTTTCTTCCTTGATGAGCCTTTGGAGATTGTGCATTTCTAAGGATTTTCCCATTTCTTTTAGGTTGCCCATTTTATTGGCATACAGTTGTTTGTAATAGTCTCTTATGATCTTTTGTATTTCTGTGGTGTCAGTTTTAACTTCTCCTTTTTCATTTCTGATTTTATTGATTTGGGCCCACTCCCTTTTTTTCCTGAGTCTGGCTAAAGGTTTATCAATTTACTTAATCTTTTCAAAGAATTGGCTTTTAGTTTCATTGATCTAGTCTATTGTTTTTTTAGACTCTATTTCATTTATTTCTGCTCTGATCTTTATGAGTTTTTCCCTTCTACTAACTTTTGGGTTTTGTTTGCTCTTCTTTCTCTAGTTCCTTTATGTGTAAGTTTAGGTTGTTTGAGATTTTTCTTACTTCCTGAGGTATGCTATTATCCCTCTAGACTTCCCTCTTAGAACTGATTTTGCTGCATCCCACAGATTTTAGATCCTCATGTTTTCCCTTTCATTTTTCTCTAGGTATTTTTTTTTATTTCCTCTTTGGTTTCTTCAGTGATCTCTTGGTTGTTTTGTAGCATGCTGTTTAGCCTCCACATGTTGGTGTTTTTTACATTTTTTTCTTGTTGTTGATTTCTAGTCTCATAATGTTGTGGTCAGAAATGATGCTCGATATGATTTCAATTTTCTTAAATTTACTGAGGCTTGTTTTCTGACCTAGCATGAGATCTATCCTGGAGAATGTTCCATGTGTACTTGAAATGAAAGTATATTCTGCTACTTTTGGATGGAATGCTCTCTATATATATCAATTAAGTCCATGTGGTTTAAAATATCATTTAAGGCCAGTGTTTTCTTATTGATTTCCTGTCTGGGTGATCTGTCCGTTGATGTACATAGGGTGTTAAAGTCCCCTACTATTATTGTGTTACTGTTGATTTCTACCTGTGAGTCTGTTAATATTTGCTTTATGTATTTAGGTGCTGCTATGTTGGGTGAATATATAATTACAATTGTTATATATTTTTCTTGGATTGATCCCTTGATCATCATGTAGTGTCCTTCTTTGTCTCTTGTAACAGCCTTTATTTCAAAATCTGTTTTGTCTCATATGAGTATTGCTACCCCATCTTTCTTTTGATTTGCATTTGCATTGAATACCTTTTTACCTCCTCTCACTTTCTATCTGTGTGTGTTTAGATCTGAAGTGTCTATTGTAGGCAGCATACATATGGCTCTTGTTTTTGTATCCATTCAGACACTCTATGTCTTTAGATTGGAGCACTTAGTCTTTACATTTAAGGTAATTATTGATTTGTATGTTCTTATTTCTGTTTTCTTATTTGTTTTGTAATTGTTTTTGTGGATCATTTTTTCCCTTTCTTCTTTAGTTCTTTTCTCTTTTGATTTTATGACTGTCTTTAGTGTTATGTTTGGATTCCTTTTCCTTTTTTATGTATCTATTATAGATTTTTGATTTGGGGTTACCATGAGGTTTTTATACGGCAATATATATCCATGAATATTTTAAGTTGCTCATCTCTTAATTTTAAATGGATTTTAACAGCCCTGAATTTGTACTCTTCTCCACTCACAATTACCATTTTTGATATATTTTACATCTACGTGTTTTGTGTATCCCTTAACTGCTTATTGTGGAAATAGATGATTTTACTACTTTTGTCATTTAACCTTCCTGCTAGATTTGTGTGTGGAAGATTTCATACCTTTCTATATGTTTGCCTTTGCCTTTGACCTTTTTCATTTCATAATTTTCATATTTACAGTTGTGGCTTTTCTTTTTTGTTTTGAGAAATTCCTTTAAGATTTCTCGCAAAGCTGATTTGGTGGTGCAGAACTCTTTTAGCTTTTGCTTGTTTATAAAGCTTTGGATTGCTCCATCAAAGCTGAACAAGAGTCTTGCTGGGTAGATTATTTTTGGTTGTAAGTGTTTCCCTTTCATCACTTTAAAGGTATGATGCTACTGCCTTCTGGCCTGCAGAGTTTCTGCTGAAAAATCAGCTGATAGCCTTATGAGAGTTCCCTTGTATATTTTTTGTTGTTTTTCCCTTGTTGCTTTTAATATTCTCTCTTTCTCTTTAATTTTTGTCATTTTAATTACAATGTGTTTTAGTGTGTTCCTCTTTGGATTAATCCTGTGTGCTACTCTACACTTCCTGGACATTGATGTCTGTTTCCTTTTCCCAGGTTAGGGAAATTTTCAGCTATTATGTCTTCAAATATGTTCTCTGCCCCTTTCTCTCTGTCTTCTCCTTCTGGGATCCCTAAAATATAAATACTCATGTGCTTGATATTGTCCCAGATGTGCCTTAAACTGTCCTCATTTCTTTGCATTCTTTTTTTTCTTTTTCTCTGTTCAGCATTAGTGATTTCCACTACTGTGTATTCTAGCTCACTGATCCATTCCTCTGTATCCTTTAGTATAATGTTGCTCCCTTCTAGTGTATTTTTCATTTCAGTTTTTTATTCTTCATTTCTGTGTGGTTGTTCTTTATATTTTCAAATTTTGTTTAAAACTTCTAACTTCTTGCTCTGTGCAACCATTCTTCTCCTGACTTCTTTGATCATCTTTATGATCATACCCTGAACTCCTTCTTGGGTAATTGCCTATCTCCATTTCACTTAGCTCTTCTTCTGGGGTTTTAATCTTGTTCCTTTGTCTGGAACATGTTCCTCTGTCACCTCATTTTGCCTAAATTGCTGTTTTTATTTTTATGTATCTGGTCAGTTTGTTATGTTTCTTGACCTTAAAGAAGTGGCCTTGTATGAGATGTTCTATGTATCCCAGCAGCACACTCCCCTCTTGTCACCTGAGCTATATGCTCTAGGGTTTCCGCCTTTGAGGACTATGTGTGTCACTCTGTTGTGGCAGGATAACTACATGGGTGGTTTGGTAGGTTTTTTTGGCCCCCAGTCCAATTGGTTGCCAGGCCCTGCCTTGTGCAGAGGGTGCCAGCTGCTGGTTGGCAGAATGGTTCATGAAGTGGCTGACTGTGGAGCCCTGTGGGCATCTGGGGTTTATGGTAGCTCATTGGTGGGCAGAGTCAGGTCCAGAAGACTCCAGGAATGTTGTCCTGCCACTGGTGAGTAAAGCCAGGTTCTGGGTTTAGTACTGGCTTACTGGCAGGCAGAGCTGGGTCTTAGAGTCTGATTGCAGGGCCCAGGAATACCAGAGTTGGTGTCAATTTGCTGGTGGGGGTGTCAGTTCCTGACATAGTTGGGTCTGAGTCCAGGGTGTCCTTAAGCTTGTGTTGGCCTGTTAGTGGGCAGTACCAGGGCTCAGCTAGTATCAGGGTGGGGTCTGACCTGCTGTGGGCAGGCTGGTTCCACAGACTGCAGGATTGCTGTTTTCTTGTGTCTGGTATCTTTCCCCTGGTGGGAGAGTCTTGTCTAAAGCCTAGAGCAGGCTTCCTGGAGGGCAGTGTGGGGGCACAGGTGATCCTGGGGCTGGTTCCTGCCCACTGGTGGGTGTAGCCGAGTCCTGCACTCTCTGGTGGGAGGGATTTTAGCTAGGGGTGTGTCTAGAGGTGACTGTGGGCTCAGGATGTCTTTAGGCAGCCTGACTTCTGATGGCTGGAACTGTGTCCTCACCCACTTCATTGCTTGGCCTGAGGCACCCCAGCACTAGCACCTACATGTTGTATGGTGGGGTCAGGTCTTTGTGTTAATGAGCTAGAGGGAGGATCCCTCAATGGTGCCTGCCAGCACCAGCATTCATGTGGTAGAAGGAGTGCCCAAGAATGGCTTCTGCCAGTGTCTATGCTCACAGGGTAAGCTGCAGGTGCCCCCTGCCTCTCTGGGAGGCTCACCAAGACCAGCAGGTAGGTCTGGCCTAGACTCCCATCAAGTTAAAGCTTTTGCCCTGGGTTCCACTGTGTGTGAGATTTTGTGTGAGCCCTTTATCCTGTCTTGTGGGACTCCCAAATTTAAGCCCCAGTGACCTTCAAAGCCAAATGCTCTGGGGGCTCTTCTTCCCAGGAAAAGACTCCCAGGCAAGGGAGCCCCATGTGGGACTCAGAGCTCTCATTGCTGCAGAAGAAACTTTGCAATATAATTATTCTCCAGTTTGTGGGTTACCCACCTGGGTGTATAAGACTTGACAATATCACAAGTCTGTCCCCCCTACCCATCTCACTGTGGTTCCTTCTTTAAGTCTAGTTGTAAAATATCTTTTCTGGTATGTTCTGGTCATTTTCATTCATTGTTGTTCTGCAGATAGTTGTGATTTATCTGTGTTCATGAGTGGAGATGAGCCCGGGGTCTTCCTACTCTACATCTTTTCCCAACTCCCAAAGATCTCTTTAAATTGAATTTTTCTTGGTGACCTATGAGCTTCATAAATTTAGAAATCCAAATCTCTCCCCAGATTTGGGGAGTTCTCAACCATTACTCCTTTAAATTTGTTTTCTGCCTACTTCTCTCTCTCTTCTTCTTCTGGGATTTCAATAATTTGCAGATTGTTTCTTTTGATGGTATCACATAAGTTTTCTTCACTCTTTTGCATTCTTTTTATTTGTTTTCTTCTGATTTGATAATTTCAAATTTCCTCTATTCTAATTTTCAGAGTATCTTTTCTGTTGATTCAGTCTGCAGTTGATTCATTCTACTGCATTTTTTACTTTATTCATTATATTTTTCACCTCTAGAATTTCTGTTTATTTTTTTATGATTTCTATCTCTTTGTTAAACTTCTTATTGGTTCATATATTGTTTTCCTGATTACATTGAGTTGTCTTTCTGTGTTTTCTTATAGCTTCTTAATCTTCCTTAAAAGAGCTATTTTGAATTACTTATCAGGTAAATCACAGATCTCCATGTTTTTGGGGTTGGTTGCTGGAACAATATTGTGACCCTTTGGTGGTGCTATGTTTCCTTGATTTTTCAAGTTCCTTGCATTGCTCTCTCACATTTGAAATAACGGTCACCTCCTTCAATATTCACTAACTGAATTTTGGAGAGAAACATCTTCTGTTAGCCCTTATAGCGATCCTGAATCTTTCACAGACTTTCTATGGATATGCTTTCTCCATGCTTCTTGCTCCCTCTTGTGGTAGAATTCTTAAGCTTGTGTGCCTTTTGGTCCTCCATGCAACAGGTGAGGTGCTGACACCCTCCTATTTGCTTTCCCAAGGGCAGAGCTAAAGCTCAAGTTGTGGTTTCTCCTTGACCCACAGATTCAGGCCACTTTTCTGCATGTGCTCACTATCTGTCTGCCAAATCTGGCTCTTGCCACCATTGGGGATGCACACAGGGAGCCAGTCACATGATGGGGTGTGTTTGAGTAAGGTGTGCATATTACTGTGGGTGTCCTTGTGCCAGTTGGGGAGATCTCTTCATGAGGTATCCCCATTGGCTCATGTGTGGGCTTCTTGATGGGATCCACAATGCTGTTTGTAGGATCTGCATCCCTTTAATACCCTCCAAGAATCCAATATGCCACTATACCAGCCTCTTCTCACCCCCTAGTCATGAAGCTCATGACTCAGTACTCTGGATTGGGTTTGAGAGAAATGGGCCTCTTTGGCAGTGTCCTACATAACTAGGGAAGGTGGGCACTCACTCACATGCTCTCATTTTCCCCCACAAGGGAAATCGTGGCCCAAGAAAGTATCTCTTGGCACTGAATTGTGATGTCTTGGGAGAGGGGTGACACTGGTAAAGTCAAACTGTTTCTCTTGCCCTCTGCAATGCATCCAAACACATGCACACACACATGCACATACATGCACACACACACTCACATATGCAAGTATATATATATGTATGTGTATATATTACATATCTATCTATCTATCCATCTATCTATCTATCTATATACACACACACATACATTCTGTTGTTGTCATTGTTGTTGTTATTCCAACAACGTGCTGGAAATTTTCTGCTGGAAACATGGACTTCCACAATGGCTCTCTCATCCATAGATGATTGTCCAAGACAAGTCCTGTCTAGGGGCTCCCAGAGCATGGCCAAGAGGTGCTAGAGCTGGTTCCTGGGCCTCTGCAAGGTGCCCAGGCAAGATAAGACCTGTATGCCTATTACCTGATGCATGGGTGGCTGAGATTCCTCCTGGGTCCCTTAGCATATTGTGCTGGATCCCACAACTCCATAAAGAAACTTTTATCAATGGATGGATGTCAAATTGTTGCTGTTGAGGTGTGATACAATGAAGGACTTCTTATTCAGTCATTTGGCTGACATTGCTAGCTCATGCTTTTTATCACTGAATAATATTCTTCAAATTGCTGAATAATATTCTATTGTATGGATGTACCACAGTTTGCTTTTCCATTCACCTATTATAAATTTTGGTAATTATGAATAATTCTGCTCACTTCATTTTTTATAGATGCATAGAAAAAAGAAAAGTTTAGTAGGTTTGCTATGACAAAGGCAAAATCTGGCAGAAGCAAACACTAAATAAAGCCAATTACGCATCATTTTTAACCTTTGGCATTATACTCTTATGAAAATTTACCAATGGTTAACTTCACTGGATAAGAATATTTGATATAAGGTAAGCAGAAAGAATTAATAAGTGATCCAGTTTACTATCACAGTGCCTTACAAGGGCAAGGTAAGACATTTTGTGAATTGGTGACTTGGGCTATTTCCAAGAATGCGCTAGTCATTAAAGCCATGTTACTCTTAGTGAAATTGATAAATTAAAACAAATAACACTTATGAATTACAATATATTCTTACTTTTATTAGCTAAGTCAGTAAGGGACAGATGCTAACTAAGCTTCTGATAGTGAAGCTGTTTGAATATAAAATATATACATATAATAACCCACATAATCAAAATTAGGAGTCAAAAGAAAACTGGTATAGCTAATACTTCAGGGTCAATATCTTCTACAATTTCAAGTTTAGTTAGGAAGTTAGAACTTGAACCTCTGAAAATAGTAAACAGACACATTGGCTTGGCATAGGCTACTCAATAGATTTGATGAGAAAAAAAAAGAAACTCATGAGCACACATAAGCATTAGAATTACATAAACATGTATTTTGAGATTACATAGTATTGATAAAAACAAAGCACAGCACAAAACCTCAGCTACAATGCACCATATAAAAATTCACAGCATTATACACCTAAAAATGAAATGGAAGATAAAAAACAAAAATTTTAAATTCAACTTGATTTCTTGGTACT
Source organism: Orcinus orca (assembly GCF_937001465.1). Lineage (NCBI taxonomy): Eukaryota > Metazoa > Chordata > Mammalia > Artiodactyla > Delphinidae > Orcinus > Orcinus orca. The sequence goes on from NC_064580.1 coordinate 78,785,119, forward strand.
TTATTGTTTATATCTTTACCACCACCACCCTGAGCAAAGCTACCAATCATATTTTACCTAGACGACAATATATTTTTCCCTATCCCATTCACTTTTATACTGCTTTTCCCTGAAAGCAGAGTAATCTGCTAGACATTTGTGAGAAGTTCCTGTGGTAGAGTTTATATGAAAGGCATCAACAACAAACTTTTAAAAGGTAAAGTGTAATAAGAGTCATCACATATTGATTTATTTTATGAAAAATGCTCTGTAGTTTACTTTGTTGTAAGCGGACACCCTTATACCACACACAGCTTCCAGAATGATGTTTTCAAACTGAAAATATAATCACCTCATTTCCCAACTTAATTTATGTCTCAATTCCAGATCTCTCTACTAAGATCCTGATCTATATGGCCAATTGCCTATGGGATAAAATGAGCATACTAAGACTGAAAAACTCAGCTTGTCATCAGCAAGATTCACCATCTCCTTTCTCCTTTTCCCCATGCCCCACCTAAGCTGCTCCTGGTCCTAGGTCCTATATCTCCGTTAAAGCCTTCAACCATCCAGTTGCCCAAAGCATAAAATTTAAGAAGCATCTCTGACTTCTTTCTGTCCTCTCCCTACATATCCAGCCAGCCATAAAGTCTTGGTGATTTTGCTTCTAAAACATCCCTCATATACTTCCATTTAACTCTCTCTTTACAATCCACCATCAAGCCTTGACAATTGTGAAAAGCTCTTAACTAATTTCCTTATTATGAGTCCTATTTTGAACTAATCCATTATCAATAGGAAAGTCAGATTAATTTCTCTAAAATACAAATCTGATCATGATTTTTTTTCCCTCTGTTTAAAACATTTCAGTAACTTCCACCTTCTTTAAAAAAGAAAGCCTATCAAAGTGGTGAATGGTGTAGGCTGACATCCCAACTCTGCCACTTATTATTTGTGGGATATTGGGAAGGTTACTTAAATATTTGTCCTCAGTTTGCTCATCTGTAATATGGAACACTAATAATAGTATCTTCTTCCAAGGTTGTTATGAGAATTCAATGAGATAATAAAGAAAAGCATTTAGAACAGTGATTGGAACAGATGTGCTCTATTAGCCCAAGTTAGCTAAATGTTTAGGAAAAAATCCAAATACATAGGATGTTTCAGTGCCCTGTGTAAACTGGAAAGAACACATCTGACATCTCTCCATTTTGATACAATCATGGCCCTTAAGAATATTTCATATCATAATCCCAGGGACTATGAATATGGTAAGATATCATATCTGTGAATGTTACTTTATATGGCAAAGGGAACTTGGCAGATATAATTAAAGTTATGAATCAGTTGATCTTATGATAGAGATATTATTCTGGATTATCCCATGGGAGCAATGTCATCACATGAGCCCTGAAAAGCAGGGTAAAAAAAGGGAAGTAAGAGAAATGCTGCAGAAGGGGAAGTCAAAGAGATCTGAAACAGAAAGTTTCAATGATTCTTCGTTGCTCACTTTGAAGAAGGAAGGAGTTATGAGCCAAGGAATGTGGGTTGCCTCTGGAAGGTGGACCAACCCCCAGCCAAAAAACAGCAAGGAAACAGGGACCCTAAGCCCACAACTGAACTGAATTCTGCCAAAAACCAGAAAAGGCTTATAAGCAGTTTCTTCCACAGGATCTCCCTATAGATAACAGCCCAGGTTGGCAGACAGCTTGGCTTTAGCATTGTGGGACACTAGACAGAGAACCCAGTCCAGCCACTGGAACTTCTAAACTACATAAATGTGAGCGGATACATGGATGCTGTTTCAAGCCACTAAATTTGCCATAATGTGTTACTCAGTGATAGAAAACTCAGACAATAATCTCCCCCAATCTCTCCCTCCTCTCTCCCATGTAATCTATAATCCAGCCATTTAAAATTCCTAGAGATAAAAATACCAGTTTCTTTTAATCGCTCTCTCTTTTCCCTCCCTAGGATTTGTTATATAATGTTACTACTGTCTGGAATATCCACTCTCTCCTTTTCACCAGTTTCTCTAGATCTCAGAATAGATGCCATCCTCCAGTGAAGACAAAGTGAACTTATTATAACTACTTGACCCTTGAAAAACCCTATCGAACAGGATAACAACACCTGGCCTCTCTCACTGACAGCAATGCCATAGAAATCCATGTGGTCAGAGCTGAGAAAAAAGGTTTAAATTTTAAAAGAAAAATAACAAATATATGAAGCAAATTTACAGTATTATAAAATACTACAATCTCCCCAATCTCAACTGGTAACCCCAGCAAGCACACAATTTTCTGAGCCAGAAAACTAGCTCTCACTCTTGGCACTGCCCTTTCCCTCACTTTTGACAAACATAATCAATCACCAATCAGTACCTTTCAAAATTATTGAATTCATCCTCTTCTCTCAGTTCTCACTATCAATACCCTTTCTTAGATCACCATCATTTTTCATTTGAATTATTTAACAATAGTTTCCAACTGGCTTTCTTATCCTCTTATCTTCCCACTCCAATCCATCTTTGCATCAGGTGCAGACAAAACTCTTTCCCCAAAGTGAAAATTCAATCAGATCAAACAACATCATGTTTAAAACTCAGCAGTTTTTCTATTACTTGCAGAAGCAAGTAAAACACCTTGTAATTTGGTAAATTAACTTCTTCTAGGTCTCCTCCTCAAAATCTTGGCAAGTTGCCTTCCTATGAGCTTTCAAAATTTATTGTATACATCACTCAATATTGTAATTATAACTACCTGTTTACTTGTCCTTCCCTTTTCCTCCTCTCCCATGTACAACCACCTACACAGATTGTGAATTCCTTTCCGAATATATCCCCAGCACCTAGAAATGTGTATAACACATTAGAAGTTTTATTTAGACAAAATTTTGAATGAATGAATGCAACCATAATATTAATAATCATGTTTCTTTAGCATACAACAAACCTAGTAAAGTAGTTAAAAGAGCTATTATTCCTTCTTTATGGACTAAAGAATGGTGTACAAGAAACTTGGGAATCTTCAGTTTCTCTGAGAAAATTTAATGAGGTATACAAATATTTAAAGTGGATTTCCTAGTTGGCAATAAAAACACTATTAAAACAGAAAGGAAGAAAACATTAAAATGTAAATAAAAAGAAAACCAGATTCAATTTCAGCAATTCAAACAAATACATCATACTGTATCACCTTGATTTTGCTGAACAAAATCCTAACCTTTGGCAACTCACTTAACATTTTCAGGTCTCAATTACTGATCCATAAAGTGAGGACAAAGTTTTTAAATTTACATAGGTGTTGAGAGGCTTAAATCATTTTCAAGTAGAGCACTTGAGTAATAGGTACCACTTAAGGAAAATATTACCATAATTACAGTTAATAGTGGATATCTGCAACTGAGAGAAATAAAGGTGCATTTGAAAAAAGACTTTAAATGGATCATTTTTAAAAGTAGGCACTAAAAGGAAATTACAACCGGTATTCAAAGCAAAAAGACTTCAGAGAAAAGGACAAGCTTTCAGAACCTCATATTTCATAGGTTAAAACCGGGTATAAATTTGACACCCCACTGTAGATATATACACATGTAGAAAAGCAAGCATTTTTGTGATTCTCAGCAGCAAAAGGGAGAGATGGAAAGCAATATTCTGAGCAAATTTGGTTTGTGCAGAAATGTTCTTCTGTTCCCAATTTTTTAAATAGTCACACTCAGGAGGAAAACTACCTCTCAGAAGAATGTGGTGTGCTAGTAGGAATAGTTGCAATAAACATATTCTGATTATGATTTTAAAAATAATATTCACTGTAGAAAAGTTTAAAACTATAAACAACTGAAAAAAGAAATGATAGTCCCACTGTCAAGAGATAACAACTCTTACCATTCAGGTATGTAAGCATAGAGACTGTATATAAGGGTGTGTATGTGTGTAATGTATATATATTGTATGCTTGGTATTTAACTAAATATTAAACTCTACACATTTTTAGTACTATTAAAATTCCACAAAAATAATTTAAACTACTTATTCTTTTGTCTCATGTCTATATTCAATTTACTGTAGTCATAGAAAACATAAACTATTTAAATGTCCTGATTTTACAGCCCACAATTCCAGGAACAGTTCTTGACTAAAAAATATTTTGAACTAACCATCATTATGACCATTCACAATCCTCTTCATGCATTCCCAGACCCTTAGAAGAGAAGAACATTCTGTTGATTTCTGCATGTTTTGCCTAGTCAGAATCATAGGTAGCCTTTCCCAAGCTCACTTTGGTCATATCCTATGGCTTCTCTAAATATCTAAAATTATGCTTGTGCTAATCTAAAAATCAAATTCATTTCAATTTCCACTTATTGTTAAACATCTAATTGCATATTTATTACCATTATTGTTGCTTTGGTCTTGAATGAGCTCTGTGTGGGAAGAGCAGAAGGAGATAAGAAATCAAATAAATAATAAGAGTATGTCATAGTGCCAACAAGTTTTGGAATTTCTCCTATTTAGTTTCTCCTCTTCAGTGATTGAACTGCATAATGACATTTTCCATCCCTCATGTCAACTGTCTTAATTGCAGATGTATCCCAGGCAGTACCAAATATTTCTGAACATAGCAGGATTGTATGGTGAATGTTATTTATTTAATTGATATAATTGTAGGTATGCTCAATGGTGCTGATGACGCATTCCCCACTATCTTCTACAGTTCTTTCATTTCTCCAAATTTCCATGGAACTCAATCCCATGGAAGCATTACCAAGGTCAATGTCAAATGCATTAGATAAATCAATGATTCCAAAAAGCTAGATATCCCTGCTTAATTAAGGGGCTTTTAAAAATAAAGTTGTCAGCTCCACACTAAATCTACTCCACATTAAGAATCTTTAGAGATTGCACCTGTTGTTTCTGGTGATCAGTCATGTGAAACCTAGAATTCTGTATTTTTTAAAGCTCCCCAGATATTTCTAGATATCTTTCAAATTGTGAAAACCATTGCTTTAAGTGATTTATTTAGCATTAGACAAAAATAATAAAGTGCTTTATTTTGTTTTAAACAAATATATTATAGTTATTTCTATATATGAATACCTCCAAATAAAATTAGGCTTCTAAGTCACAAAGTTAATGTGTACTTTCATTCACTTACACTAGTCATTCATTTAACAAATTCCTTGTGTTGTCAGATTTGTTGAATGCATACCTTATGCCAGGCACACTCTTCTAGAGTGATAGCACTGAGGACAAAAACTGTCCCTATCCACATTGCCTTTGCTTCTTTACATTCTACCAGTAGGGAAGAGAAAAAATTAGCAAATGAATGAATATCTATCTATCTAGAAGAACTACTATAGATAGATAGATATAGATAGATAGTTAGTTAGATAGATAGATAGATATAGTAAGAGGTGCCATGAAAAAAATATGAAAGCAAGATAAGTGTGTTAGGGAATATTAAGTTAGGTAAAGAGAGATGATCAAGGAAAAATTCTCTGATAAGATCATAATTGAGCAAAGACCTGAAGGAAGTGAGGGAATTGTCCAAGCCGATGTCTTTTATCTGGGAGTAGAATGCTTGGCAGATAGAACTGCAATTGCAAAATATCTAAAGTGGGAACATTCTTCATGTATTCATTGAACAACAGCAAAACAAGTGTGTTAGAGCATATTAGTAAGAGAGAGAACAGGAATCAAATCACATGGGGTTTGGACATCATTGTAAGGATTTGGTGTTTACTCATAATGAGATGGAAAGGCATTTGAACATTTTAAGCAGAAAAGGACTATAATCTGACTTGTCTTAAAATTAATATTCTGGATGCTCTGTGAAGAAGAAAGAATAGTAGAGGCAAAGACAGGAGTAGAGAGATCAGATAACATACTCTTGCCTTCATCCAGGCAGGAAATGATGGTAGGCTGAACCAGGGTAGTAATAGCAAAAGTGGAGAGATGTAGTCAAGTTTGGGATACACTGAAAGGTAGAACTTAAAGAATGTGAAGGTGGGTTGAATGTGGAGTGTCAGAAAAATAGAGGAGTCAAGGGGGACCCCAAGGTTTTAAATGGAAAAATTAGAAGGTAATTTTTTAAATAAAAATTATATATATTTAAGGTGAATAACATGATTTGATACACATAGTGAAGTAATTATTATAGTCAAGAAAATTAACATATCAACTCCTTGCATAGTTAACATTTTTTGTGTGCAATGAGTGTATCTGAAATCTACCCTTAGCATATTTCCAGAGTTCAATGCAGTATTACTAAGTGTAGTCATCGTGTCCATACATTGGCTCTCTAGACTTAATAGTGCTACAAAACTGAAACTTTGTACCTTTTGACCAATATCTTCCCATTTTTCTTACTCCTTCTTAACACCTGGAAGTCACTGTTCTACTCTCTGCTTCCATGTGTTTGACTTTATTTTTATTTTTTAAATACCACATATAAGTGAAGTCTTACAGTAATTTGTCTTTGTCTGGCTTATTTCACTGGGCATAATGTCCTCCAGGTCCATCCATGCTGTCACAAGTGGCAGGATTTTTTTTCTCATGACTGACAATATTATATATATATATATATATATATATATATATATATTTGTATATACATTCATATACCAATACATATCTCACATCTTCTCTATCCATTCACTGGTCAGTGGACACAGAGTGTTTCCACATCTTGGCTGTTGTGAATAACACTGCAATGAACACTGGAGTACAGATATTTCTTCAAGATCATGATTTTATTTCCTTTGGAGGTATACCCGGAAGTGGTAGTTCTATTTTTAATTTTTAGTGGAATCTCCATGTTGTTTTCCATAGTGACTATACTAATTTACATTCCCACCAACAATGTACAAGGATTCCATTTTCTCACATCTTGGCCAACCCTTGTTATCTTTTATCTTTTTGATAATAGTCATTTTAAGACGTTTGAGGTGATATCTCATTGTGGTCTTAATCTATATTTCCTTAATGATTAATGATGTTGGGTACTTTTCATATATCTGTTGACCATTTATAAGTTTTCTTTGGAGAAATATTTATTCAGGTTCTTTGCCCATTTTTTAATCAGATTTTTTGTTTACCTGCAATTCAGGTATTTGAATTCCTTATATAGTTTTAAATACTAACCCCTTACAACATGTATGGTTTACAAATATTTTCTCCAATTCCATAGATTATATTTTATCTTTTTTATTGTTTCATTTGCTGTGCAGAAGGTTTTTAGTTTGAGGCCAATGTAATCCCATTTGTCTATTTTGATTTTATTGCTTATGTTGAAGTCACATCCAAAAAATTATTCCCCAGGCCAATATCAAGAAAAAAATTTTCCCTATGTTTTCTTTGAATAGTTTTTATGGTATCAGGTCTTACATTTAAGTCTTTAATCAATTTTGAGTTGATTTTTGTATATGGAGTGAAATAAGCATGCAATTTCATTCTTTTACATGTAGAAAACAAGTTTTTCCCAACACCAATTATTGAAGCCATTAAAGATCAATTGACTGTAAATGCATGGATTCATTTCTGAGCTATTTATACTAGTCTCTTGGTCTATATGTATGTTTATATGTCAGTACGATGCTGTTTTGATTACTGTAGCTTTATACTATATTTTAAAACCAGGTACTGTGATGCCTCCAACTTTGTTCTTTTTGCTCAAGATTGTTTTGGCTCTTCAGTTTTCTGTAGTTCCATATGAATTTTAAGACTGTTTTTCTATTTCTATAAAATATTTCATTACTTTATTTCAAATAGAAGACTTTTTTAAGCAATGTTGCCATGAACAGATATTTTCATGAAGCAGAAAGAAGAATAGAAACTCTGGGATTTGAAAAGGATTATCTTTCCTCATAAAATGGAAATATGAAGAAAAGGGGAAAAAGTCATCATAGTTCTCCATAATCCTCATTCAAACTTGAAGTTTGAAACACACTCTGAATAGAGAATACAACACAGAATTTCCTGATGACTTGAAATGGCTTTATCAGGGATGTCAATATGATATTTCCAAGATGTAGTATGTATTTTCTTGAAATTGGGTCCAAATATTTTGAAAGATCTATTCAACCTGTAGATATGTGAGGGAGCTGTTTTGCTGGTCATTCTTGTTTGTTTGTTTGTTTGTTTTAACTATATGATCCTGCTATCCCACTCCAACAGCTGGGCATATATCTGGAGCAAACTATAATTCAAAAAAATACATGCACCGCGATGTTCATTGCAACATTATTTACAATAGCCAGGGCATGGAAGCAACCTAAATGTCCATCGACAGATGAATGGATAAAGAAGATGTGGTACATATAAAGTGGAATGTTACTCAGGCATAAAAAGAATGAAATAATGCCATTCGCAGCAACCTGGATAGACCTAGAAATTATCATACTAAGTAGGTCAGACAGAGAAAGATAAATATCATATGATATCGCTTATATGTGGAATCTAAAAAAGAGGATGCAAATGAATTTATTTACAAAACATAAATAGATCCACAGACATAGAAAGCAAACTTAGGGTTACCAAAGGGGAAAGAGGATGGGGGATAAATTAGGAGGTGGGGTTAACATATACACAGTATGATATTTAAAAATATTGGTGGGAAAACATTAATAAGCCTGCAAAAATGACTACCTCACTTGTCCCTCTTGTCTGAAGTACAACCCAGTGAAGCCTGTTCATATTGCTCCCAGATATTTTAAACTTCCTAATGGACCATTCAAAGTCTGGCAAATGGATTTCATATAAGTTCCTCCATTTCATGGATATAAATATGTTTTAGTCCTGGTCTGTATGTTTTCACACTAAACTGAAGCCTTCCTTTGTAGACAGGCTACTGCCTCTTCTGTGGCTAAAGTCCTTTTGGAAAAGATTACTCCTAACTGGGGAAGTTTTCTTGAACTTCACTGTGATTGAGGAACCCCTTTTACTGGTCAGGAAATTCAACATGTTTGTGCTGTTTGGCTGGCTTTTAAAACAACATTTTCACTGCTCTTACCCCCCTCAATCCTCTGGTTTAGTCCAACACAGTATTGATGTTATTACTATTCAATTGGCCACCTGAAACTAACACACATTGTAAATCAACTGTACTCCAAAATAAATAAATAAATAAAAGAACAATAAAATAATAAAAGAAACTATACTCAAATAAAAATTTTAAAAAAAGACTCAATTGGCAACATTGTGAATGCCCGCTAAATACTTTGGTCAAAAACATTGCCACTGGTCCTTCTAAATCTTGATCCACCCCTTTTAGAACTCATATACTCTCACCATTTGAGATGGTCACATGATGCCCAATGCACTTGGATCATGCTTCTTTTGAAACACAAGTGATAAAAGGAGAGATACTCTAACACTGCAAGGCCTAATTGCTTCTATTAAAAATAACCATGTTTTGGTAGAGCAATCTTTTCACAGTGCACTCTCAGGAGACTAAGACCGTGAGCATCATATCTTGCAACCTGGAGATTTTGTCTATTGGAAAAGATACCTCCAGAACCATTCTTTTCAACCTTACTGAAAAGGCCAAATCAGGTACTGCTAATCAACCCCTGTGTCATCAAACTCCAGGAAATAGACTCTTGGATTCATGTGACACACCTATAGAAAGTGCTGGACCTGCACATCTGGTGCAGGTCCAGTCTGGTGACCTGAAATAAAGATTTCCAAGAATTGAAGCAGAAGACATCTGATGAGACAGTTTTCCCAAGATATCTGGACCAGGCCTGTTGGAAGTTTGTTGCCAAATCTTTGATGAGGTTATAACACTTCATATTATCTCTAATGTCTTTAATTTTTATAACAATTAACTTTAAATAGAAAGTGGCTGAGCGTTCTCTCTCCTATCCCTTCTTGTTACTTGAATGTGACCTCAATATGTTTCCAATCTGTTCACTTTCCCTCCAATGTGGGATACTATACCCAGGGAATTTTCTTTCTGGCATTGAAGAAAATAAGCTGCTGAAATCACAGAAAACCTGACTCTTGACCAGCAATGTTTTCCGAGAATGGGCTTGTTCAAAATGGTGAAATGTAAAAAAATTAATAAACAGAAACCTCAAGTAAGTAGAGTCAGGAGACCAGAAGGGGGAGTTCTCATGCCCTAAAATGATAGCAGAGCCCAACAAGAAGAAAATTTGTCTTCTTTCCTGGCAAGAGCTCAGCAAATGAGAGACAGTCACAGCTCAGCCATTGAAAAGCCACAGACTCTCTGTTTACTATAGCTCTCCCAACTTTCCTTTTTCCCTCTATAAAAAAGTTCTCTTCTCCATTTCTGCTGAGGACTAGCATGTGGATCACCATAGTTGCCGTCCCCAAACTGCAATTCTTATCTAATCCTGAATAACACATTTTGCTGGAGAAATAACTGGCTGTCTATTTGTTTCAGATTAACATTAGTAAATAACTCTCAAATATAAATTCTCTAGTCCAAAGTCCCAGTAGTCACTGCTGGAAAGTATTCACAGGCTTTTGCCATAAGCCCCAGTTTAGGCTGCATATAAGTATTTGCCCCCACTAGCATTCCAGCTTCTATGCTACATTGTGTATGCTCAGTTTTACTTGTTCACATTTAGCATGTCCAATTAATATTGCTTGAAGGGCAGACTTGCTTGTCTTCTGTTTTACAATACTAGGTTGGGAAAATATTCTCCAGTCAGATAAAATTTTCATTCCCATAAAACATTCAAATAAAGCTGGCACAACTTCTGTTTAAACATTCCAACTTTCACAATCCTATGAAGCATTGCATTTTTACATTCTCTCGTTCTAATTGTAGCCTGAATCAGAGTTTTGCCAATGAGTTTTGATACCACAGTTTATGAGATTCCTGTATCAAGGGATCCTGTAAACTTCTCTTCTCCACCCTTTGACCACTTTACCCACTCTTGTACAAAAGGCTTTGTATCTCCAGTAAGGCATCAAGACAATTCACCCTGGCCTTTTGTAAATTTTTATCTTCATTAATCTACCTAAACTCAATTATGGCACTATCCACCTGAAGATAGCATCAGATTTCACAAGTTAAGGGTTCAGTCCTATAAGACTGCCCTCCACTTCAGACTGTTACCTATGCTTCTAACCAAATGGCTACAAATCAAAGATTCCCAAACCCCCCTCCTTGGGTTCAATTAATTTGCTGGAGTGGCTCACAGAAAATTCCAAGGGTTTTAGGAGCTCTGTGCCAGGACCAAATATATATTTCTTTTTGGTGTTGTTTAGCATTTCTTTCTGGTTCTTTCTTAGGATTTCCATCTCTTTGCAAACTCAGACTATCTATTCCTTCATGTGGTCTATTTTATCGATAAAAGTCCTTAGCGTATTAATTATAGTTGTTTTAAATTTTTGGCCTGATAATTTCAAAATCTCTGCCACGTCTGTTTCAGATACTTGTTCTGTTTCTTCAAATAGTGTTTTTTAACCTCTTGGAATGCCTTGTAATTTTTCCTTAATAGCAGGTCATGATGTATTGGTAAAATAAACTGCTATAAATAGGCATTTAGAAATATGATGGTGAAGTATGGAGAATGGAAAGCATTCTATATTCCCACAATTAGCTCTGAGCCTTTTTGTAAACATGTGCTTCTGAGCCATGATCTTCACTAGTCTTTCTCAGATTTTTTTCTCCACCCTTAGGTGGGAAAGGATAGCTAGTGTGGGTGGAGTTGGGTGTTTCCTTTCACTCAAATCTGTTTGGCTTTTATAATACCAGAAGGACTGGTATTACCCATGAAGGCAGACCTTATTAAGAATAACAGAATGCTTTGGCATATTTCATAATTATTTTTTCCGCCCCCTGCCAGAAGTCTGAAGGGACATTTCTTTTATATTTACTGTTGGAAGGAACCTGTTTAAGTTCCTGCAGGTAAGTCTCAGAATATTGTGAGGGCCTCCAATGACTGGTTCTCCATGACTTTCTTTTTTTTTAAACATCTTTATTGGAGTATAATTGCTTTACAATGGTGTGTTAGTTCCTGCTTTATAACAAAGTGAATCAGTTATACATATACATATGTCTCCATATCTCTTCCTTCTTGTGTCACCCTCCCTTCCACACTCCCTATCCCACACTTCTAAGTGGTCACAAAGCACTGAGCTGGTCTCCCTGTGCTATGCGGCTGCTTCCTACTAGCTATCTATTTTATATTTGGTAGTGTATATATGTCCATGCCACTCTCACACTTTGTCCCAGCATACCCTTCCCCCTCCCCTTGTCTTCAAGTCCATTCTCTAGTAGGTCTATGTCTTTATTCCCGTCTTGTCCCTAGGTTCTTCATGACCATTCTTTTTTTTTTTTTTTTTAGATTCCATATATATGTGTTAGCATACAGTATTTGTTTTTCTCTTTCTGACTTACTTCACTCTGTATGACAGACTCTAGGTCCATCCACCTCACTACAAATAACTCATTTTCATTTCTATTTATGGCTGAGATATTCCATTGCATATATCTGCCACATTTTCTTGATCCATTCATCTGTTGATGGACACGTAGGTTGCTTCTGTGTCTTGGCTATTGTAAATAGAGCTGCAATGAACATTTTGGTACATGACTCTTTTTGAATTATGATTTTCTCACGGTATATGCCCAGTAGTGGGATTGCTGGGTTGTATGGCAGTTCTATTTTTAGTTTTTTAAGGAATCTCCATATTGTTCGCCATAGTGGCTGTATCAATTTACATTCCACCAACAGTGCAAGGGGGTTCCCTTTTCTCCACATCCTCTCCAGCATTTATTGTTTGTAGATTTTTTGATGATGGCCATTGTGACCGGTGTGAGATGATACCTCATTGTAGTTTTATTTGCATTTATCTAATGATTAATGATGTTGAGCATTCTTTCATGTGTTTGTTGCCAATCTGTATATCTTCTTTGGAGAAATGTCTATTTAGGTCTGCTGGCCATTTTTGGATTCAGTTGTTTGTTTTTTTTGATATTGAACTGCATGTAAATATTGTAGATTAATCCTTTGTCAGCTGCTCCAATTGCAAATGTTTTTTCCCATTCTGAGGGCTGTCTTTTCATCTTGTTTACGGTTTCCTTTGCTGTGCAAAAGCTTTGAAGTTTCATTAGGTCCCATTAGTTTATTTTTGTTTTTATTTCCATTTATCTAGGAGGTGGGTCAAAAAGGATCTTACCGTGATTTATGTCATAGTGTTCTGCCTATGTTTTCCTCTAAGAGATTGATGGTGTCTGGCCTTACATTTAGGTATTTAATACATTTTGAGTTTATTTTGGTGAGTGGTGTTAGGGAGTGTTCTAATTTCATTCTTTTACATGTAGCTGGCCAGTTTCCCCAGCACCAATTCTTGAAGAGGCTGTCTTTTCTCCACTGTATATTCTTGCCTCCTTTATCACAGATAAGGTGACCATATGTTTGTGGGTTTATCGCTTGGCTTTCTATCCTGTTCCACTGATGTATATTTCAGTTTTTGTGCCAGTACCATACTGTCTTCTTTACTGTAGCTTTGTAGTATAGTCTGAAGTCAGGGAACCTGATTCCTCCAGCTCCGTTTTCCTTTCCCAAGATTGCTTTGGCTATTCGGGGTATTTTGTGTTTCCATACATATTGTGAAGTTTTTTGTTCTAGTTCTGTGGAAAATGCCAGTGGTAGTTTGATAGGGACTGCATTGAGTCTGTAGATTGCTTTGGGTAGTATAGTCATCTTGACAATGTCGATTCTTCCAATCCAAGAAAATGGTATATCTCTCCATCTATTTGTATCATCTTTAATTACTTTCATCAGTCTCTTATAATTTTATGCATACAAGTCTTTTGTCTCCTTGGGTAGGTTTATTCCTAGATATTTTATTCTTTTTGTTTCAGTTGTAAATGGGAGTGCTTTCTTAATTTCACTTTCAGATTTTTCATCACTAGTGTATAGGAATGCAAGAGATTTCTGTGCATTAATTTTGATCCTGCTACTTTACCAAATTCATTGATTAGTTCTAGTAGTTTCCTGGTAGCATCTTTAGGATTCTCTATGAATAGTACCATCTCTTATGCAAACAGTGACAGCTTTACTTCTTCTTTTCCAATTTGGATTCCTTTTATTTCTTTTTCTTCTCTGATTGCTGTGGCTAAAACTTCCAAAACTATGTTGATTAATAGTGGTGAGAGTGGGCAACCTTGTGTTCTTCTTGATCTTAATGCAAATGATTTCAGTTTTTCACCATTGAGGATGATGTTGGTTGTGGGTTTGTTATACATGGCCTTTATTATTTTGAGGAAAGTTCCATCTATGACTACTTTCTGGAGGGTTTTTATAATAAATGGGTGTTGGATTTTTCTGAAAGCTTTCTCTGCATCTATTGAGATGATCATATGGATTTTCTCCTTCAGTTTGTTAATATGGTGTATCACATTGATTGATTTGCAAATACTGAAGAATCCTTGCATTCCTGGGATTAACCTCAGTTGTTCATGGTGTATGATCCTGTAAATCTGCTGTTGGATTCTGTTTGCTTGTATTTTGTTGAGGATTTTGCATCTATGTTCATCAATGATATTGGCCTGTAGTTTTCTTTCTTTTTGACATCTTTGTCTGTTTTTGGTATCTGGGTGGTGGTGGCCTCGTAGAATGAGTTTGGGAGAGTTCCTCCCTGTGCTATATTTTGGAAGAGGTTGAGAAAGATAGGTGTTAGCTCTTCTCTAAATGTTTGATATAATTCACCGGTGAAGCCATCTGGTCCTGAGTTTTTGTTGGTTGGAAGATTTTTAATCACAGTTTCAGTTGCAATGTTTCTGATTGTTCTGTTCGTATTTTCTATTTCTTCCTGTTTCAGTCTCAGAACGTTGTTCATTTCTAAGAATTTGTCCATTTCTTCCAGGTTGTCCATTTTATTGGCATAGAGTTGCTTGTAGTAATTTCTCATGGTCCTTTGTATTTCTGGAGAGTCAGTTGTTACTTCTCCTTTTCATTTCTACTTCTATTGATTTGAGTCTTCTCCCTTTTTTTCTTCATGAGTCTGGCTAACGGTTTATCAATTTTTTTTTAATCTTCTCAATGAACCAGCTATTACCTTTATTGATCTCTGCTATCATTTCCATCATTTCTTTTTCATTTATTTCTGATCTGATCTTTATGATTTCTTTCCTTCTGCTAACTTTGGGGTTTTGTTCTTCTTTCTCTAATTGTTTTAGGTGTAAAGTTAGGTTGTTTATTTGAGACGTTTCTTGTTTCTTAAGGTAAGATTGTATTGCTATAAACTTCCCTCTTAAAACTGCTTTTGCTGTTTTGTTTTCATTGTCATTTGTTTCTAGGTATTTTTTGATTTCCTCTTTTTTTTTTCTTTTTTTTTTTTTTTTTTCCAGTACGCGGGCCTCTCACTGTTGTGGCCTCTCCCGTTGTGGAACACAGGCTCTGGACATGCAGGCTCAGAGGCCATGGCTCACGGGCCTAGCCACTCCACAACAAGTGGGATCTTCCAAGTATGGGGCACAAACCCACGTCCCCTGCATCGGCAGGCAGACTCTCAACCACTGTGCTACCAGGGAAGCCCTTGATTTCCTCTTTGATTTCATCAGTGATCTCTTGGTTATTACGTAGTGTATTGTTTAGGCTCCATGTGTTTGTATTTTCTACAGGTTTTTTCCTGTAATTGATATCTAGTCCCAAAGCATTGTTGTTGGAAAAGATACTTGTTATGATTTCAATTTCCTTAAAGTTACCAAGCCTTGATTTGTGACCCAATTTATGATCTATCCTGGAGAATGTTCCATGAGCACTTGAGAAGTATGTGTATTCTGTTGTTTTTGGATGCAATGTCCTCTAAATATCAATTAAGTACCTCCTGTTTAATGTATCATTTAAAGCTTGGATTTCCTTATTTATTTTCCTTTTGGATGATCTGTTCATTGGTGAAAGTGGCATGTTAATGTTGCCTATTATGATTGTGTTCCTGTCGATTTCCCCTTTTATGGCTGCTAGTATTTGCCTTATTTATTGAGGTGCTCCTATGTTGGGTGCATAAATATTTACTATTGTTTTATCTTCTTGGATTGATCCCTTTATCTTTATGTAGTGTCCTTCTTTGTCTCTTGTAATAGTCTTTGTTTTAAAGTCTCTTTTGTCTGATATGAGAATTGTTACTCCAGCTTTCTTTTGAATTCCATTTGCATGGGATATCTTTTTCAACCTCTCACTTTCAGTCTGTATTTTCCCTAGGTCTGAAAGGAAATAGCATATATATGGGTCTTTTTTTTGTATCCATTCAACCAGTTTATGTGTTTTGGTTGGAGCATATATATCATTTATATTTAAGGTAATTATTGATATGTATGTTCCTATTCCCATTTTCTTAATTGTTTTGGGTTTGTTATTGTAGGTTTATTCCTTCTCTTGTGTTTCCTGCCAAGAGAAGTTCCTTTAGCATTTGTTGTAAAGCTGGTTTGGTGGTGCTGAATTCTCTTAGCTTTTGCTTGTCTGTAAAGGTTTTAAATTCTCCTTCAAATCTGAATTAGATCCTTGCTGGGTAGAGTAATCTTGGTTGTAGGTTTTTCTCCTTCATCACTTTAAATATGACCTGCCACTCCCTTCTGGCTTGCAGAGTTTCTGCTGAAAGATCAGCTGTTAACCTTATGGGGATTCCCTTGTGTATTATTTGTTGTTTTTCCCTTGCTACTTTTAATATTTTTTCTGTGTATTTAATTTTTGATAGTTTGATTAATGTGTGTTTTGGCATTTTTCTCCTTGTATTTATCCTGTATGGGACTCTCTGTGCTTCCTGGACTTGATTAACTATTTCCTTTCCCATATTAGGGAAGTTTGCATCTATAATCTCTTCAAATATTTTCTCAGTCCCGTTCTTTTTCTCTTCTTCTTCTGGGAGCCCTAGAATTTGAATGTTGGTGCATTTATTGTTGTCCCAGAGGTCTCTGAAACTGTCCTCAATTCTTTTCGTTCTTTTTTCTTTATTCTGCTCTGCAGAAGTTATGTCCACTATTTTATCTTCCAGGTCACTTATTCGTTTTCTACATCAGTTGATCTGCTGTTGATCCCTTCTAGAGAATTTTTAATTTCATTTATTGTGTTGTTCATCACAGTTTGTTTGCTCTTTAGTTCTTCTAGGTCCTTGTTAAATGTTTCTTGTATTTTCTCCATTCTATTTCATAGATTTTGGATCATCATTACTATCACTATTTGGAATTCTTTTTCAGGTAGACTGCTTATTTCCTCTTTATTTGTTATATCTGGAGGGTTTTTGCATTGCTCCTTCATCTGCTGTCCATTTCTCTGTCTTTTTATTTTGCTTAACTTACTGTGTTTGGGGTCTCCTTTTTGCAGGCTGCAGGTTCGCAGTTCCCATTGTTTTTGGTGTCTGTCCCCAGTGGCTAAGGTTGGTTCAATGGGTTGTGTATGTTTTCTGGTGGAAGGGACTAGTACCTCTATTCTGGTGGTTGAGTCTGGATCTTGTCTTTCTGGTTGTCAGGTCCACGTCTGGTGGTGTGTTGTGGGGTATCTGTGGCCTTATTTTGATTTTAGGCAGCCTCTCTGCTAATGGATTGAGTTTTGTTCCTGTCTTGCTAGTTGTTTGGCATAAGCTGTCCAGCATTGTAGCTTGCTGGTCGTTGAGTAGAGCTGGATCTTGGCATTGAGATGGAGATCTCTGGGAGATTTTTGCCATTGAGTGGAGCTGTGAGGCCCCTTGTGGGCCAGTGTCCTGAACGTGGCTCTCTCACCTCAGAGGAACAGCCCTGACGCCTGGCTGGAGCACCAAGAGCCTGTTATCCTTATGGCTCAAAATAAAAGGGAGAAAAAAAAGAAATGAAGGAAGAAGAAGTTAAAATAAAATAAAGTTATTAAAATAAAAAATGAAAAATAATTATTAAAAAATATTTTTTAAGTAATAAAAAAGAAAGAAAGAAGAGAGCAACCAAACCAAAAAACAAATCCACCAATGATAACAAGCGATAAAACTATACAAAAAAAAGGAAAGGCAGAACCCTAAGACAAGTGGTAAAAGCAAAGGTATACAGACAAAATCACACAGAAGCATACACATACAAACTCACAAATAGAGAAAAAGGGAAAAAATATATATATCCTTGCTCTCAAAGTCCACCTCCTCAATTTGGGATGATTCATTGTCTATTCAGGTATTCCACAGATGCAGGGTACATCAAGTTGACCGTGAAGATTTAATCTGCTGCTCCTGACGCTGCTAGGAGAAATTTCCCTTTCTCTTCTTTGTTCACACAGCTCCTGGTGTTCAGCTTTGAATTTGTACCCGTCTCTGCATGTATGTCGCCTGAGGGCATCTGTTCCTCACTCAGACAGGACAGGGTTAAAGGAGCAGCTGATTCGGGGGCTCTGGCTCACTCAGGCTGGGGGGAGGGAGCAGTACAGAGTGTGTGCTGAGCCCGCAGCGGCAGAGGCCGATATGACGTGGCACCAGCCTGAAGTGCACCGTGTGTTCTCCGGTGAAGTTGTCCCTGGATCCCGGGACCCTGGCAGTGGTGGGATGCACAGGCTCCTGGGAGGTGAGGTGTGGATAGTGACCTGTGCTTGCACACAGCCTTCTTGATGGCTGCACCTGCAGCCTTCACATTTCATGCCTGTCTCTGGGGTCCGTGCTGATAGCGTGTCTCACACCCATCTCTGGAGCTCCTTTAAGCGGCGCTCTTAATCCCCTCTCCTCATGCACCAGGAAACAAAGAGACAAGAAAAAGTCTCTTGTCTCTTTGGCTGCTCCAGACTTCTCCTGGACTCCCTCCCAGCTAGCTGTGGCACACTAGCCCCTTCAGGCTGTGTTCATGGAGTCAACCCCAGTCCTCTCCCTGGGATATGACCTCCAAATACCGTGCCTCAACTCCCAGCCCCCACCCACCCCGGTGGGTGAGCAGAAAAGCCTCTTGGGCTGGTGAGTGCCAGTTGGCACCGATCCTCTGTGCAGGAATCTCTCTGCTTGCCCTCCACACCCCTGTTGCTGTGCTCTCCTCCGTGGCTCTGAAGCTTCCCCTCTCCGCCACCCACAGTCTCTGCCCACAAAGGGGCTTCCTAGTATGTGGAAATCTTTCCTCCTTCACAGCTCCCTCCCACTGGTGCAGGTCCCATCCCTATTCTTTTGTCTCTGTTTTTTCCTTTATCTTTTGCCCTACCCAGTTATGTGGGGGAGTTTCTTGCCTTTTGGGAGGTCTGAGGTCTTCTGTCAGCGTTCAGTAGGTGTTCTGTAGGAGTTGTTCCACGTGTAGATGTATTTCTGTTGTATTTGTGGGGAGGAAGTTGATCTCCACGTCTTACTCTTCGGTCATCTTGAAGCTCTCAAATCCCTCCCAGAGTTTTAAAATTTTCAGAGGCATCCACACTGAGCCTCCAACAACTCATCAATTACAGTTCAGGTTTTTCTACCTTGGCACTTGTTCCTGCAGAGTGTTCCAGTTGTAATTCTCTGCTCCAGTAAGCCATGACTCCCTGTATTCTGCTGTCTCTCCAGTCTTGGAGGCAGTAGTTTGTCCTGTGTCTTCACCTATATCATGGATGCCAAAAGGGTTATTGATTTTTCAGTTTGCTCAGATTTCTATTTGTCAGATCAGAGTGGTGACTTCCAAGCTCTTTACATGCAGAACTGGAAACCATCTGGACCCAAACCAGGATACTTATTGTTCACAGAAATAATCCTGAAAAATATTATTTTCCTTTCTTACAATATCCCCTTATCTCTTGACTTTTACCTCTTAATATTAATAATATTAGTCATCATTTTATTTATTCTCTGCCTCATCTAACTCTGGGCCTTTGCCAAAACTTCAACTCCAGAAACCTCTGGGGATAACAAATCTGCATGAATTTTGAAACTTGAGTGGGTGCACCTCATAATACTTTCCCTCATCTCTGCAACACTCATCTGTTACCTTCCAATACAGAGCTTCCTTATTAATGCTGAGCATAAGATATATAAGTACTGCTTACAATTCAGATGTGCAAGGGAGAAAATATATCATAGGGTGAATCTTTGATCACTGCAAGACAGAGACTGAAATATAAATTCTTCTCCCTTTATCCTCAGGCAAATTGTTCTCATATGCAATATTTCACATTGTCCATAAGAAGATGGTCCTGGAAGACTGATTAATATGTGTTGTTCAGCTGCATAACACTCCTTTATGTTTGTGCTTCCTTCTTCCTAACTCACTTTCTGTCCCTTCACCCCTACATTCCTGATAGTGAAATCCATAATAAAGTAGTGACACTTGTTTTTGCCACAAGTTCTTCTTCCTGGGGAATTCAAGGTAAGATAATATCCTTATGTGTGTTTTTTTAAAATTTTTATTGGAGTATAGTTGATTAACAATGTTGTATTAATTTCATGTGTACAGCAAAGTGAATCAGTTATATATATACATATAATCATTCTTTTTTTAGATTCTTTTCTCATAAGGTCATTACAGAGTATCAAGTAGAGTTCCCTCTGCTATACAGTATGTCCTTATTTGTTATCTATTTTATATATAGTAGTGTGTAATTGTCAATCTCAGTCTTCCAATTTATCCCTCCCCCACATTCCCCCCTGGAAACCATAAGCTTGTTTTTACATCTGTGACTCTTATTTCTGTTTTGTAAATAAGTTCATTTGTACCATTTTTTTAGATTCCACATATAAGCAATATCATATATTTGTCTTTTTCTGTCTGACTTACTTCACTCAGTATGACAATCTCTTGTTCCATCCATGTTGCTGCAAATGACATTATTTCATTTTTTTGATGGCTGAGTAATATTCCATTGTATATATGTACCAAATCTTCTTTATCCATTCATCTGTCGATGGACATTTAGGTTGCTTCCATGTCTCAGATATTGTAAATAGTGCTGCAGTGAACGTTGGGGTGCATGTATTTTTTTCAAATTATGGTTTTCTCTGGATTTATGCCCATGAGTGGTATTGCTGAATCATATGGTAGCTCTATTTTTAGATTTTTAAGGAACCCCCATACTGTTCTCCATAATGTTTGTACCAAATTACATTCCCACCAACAGTGTAGGAGGGTTCCCTTTTCTCCACAGCCTCTACAGCGTTTATTGTTTGTAGAGTTTTTTGATGATGGCCACTCTGACTGCTGTGAGGTGATACATCATTGTAGTTTTGATTTGCATTTCTCTAATAATTAATGATGTTGAGCATCTTTTCATGTGCCTCTTGGCTATCTGTATGTCTTCTTTGGAGAAATGTCTATTTAGATCTTCTGCTCAGTTTTTTGATTGGGTTCCTTGTTTTTTTGATATTGAACTGCATGAGCTGCTTGTATATTTTGGAGATTAATCCCTTGTCAGTTGATTCATTTGCAAATATTTTCTCCCATTCTGTGGGTTGTCTTTTCATTTTGTTTATGGTTTCCTTTGCTGTGCAAAAGCTTTTAAGTTTAGTTAGGTCCCATTTGTTTATTCTTGTTTTTATTTTCTTTACTCTAGGAGGTGGATCAATAAATATCTTGCTGCAATTTATGTCAGAGAGTGTTCTGCTTATGTTTTTCTTCCAACAGTTTTATAGTATTCTGCCTTAAATTTAGATCTTTAATCCATTTTGAGTTCATTTTTGTGTATGGTGTTAGGGAGTGTTCTAATTTTATTCTTTTATTTAAAAAATTGTTTGGCTATGCCTAGCAACATGCGTGATCTTAATTCCCCTACCAGGGACCAAACCCACTCCCCCTGCTGTGGAAGCATGGAGTCTTAATCAATGGACCACCAGGGAAGTCCCCTAATTTCATTCTTTTATATGTAGCTGTCCAATTTTCCCAGCACCAGCTATTGAAGAGACTGTATTTTCTCCATTGTATATTTTTGCCTCCTTTGTCATAGATTAGATGACCATAGGTGTGTGGATTTATTTTTGGACTTTCTATCCTGTCCCATTGATCCATATTTCTGTTTTTGTGCCAGTACCATACTGTTTTGATGACTGTAGCTTTGTAGTATAGTCCAAAGTCAGGGAGTCTGATTCCTCCAGCTCCATTTCTCTTTCTCAAGATTGCTTTGGCAATTCAGCATATTTTGTGTTTCCATGTATTATAAAAAAATTTTGTTTTAATTCTGTGAAAAATGCCACCAGTAATTTGATAGGGATAGCATGAATCTGTAGTTTGCTTTGGCTAGTGTAGTCATTTTCACAATAATGATGCTTCCAATCCAAGAACATGGTATATGTCTCCATTTGTTTGTGTCATCTTTGATTTCTTTCATCTGTGTCTTATACGTTTCTTAGTACATATCTTTTGTCTCCTTAGGTAGGTTTTAACCAGGTATTTTATTCTTTTTGATGTGATGGTAAATGAGATTGTTCCCTTAACTTCTCTTTCTGATCTTTTGTTGTTAATGTATAGGAATGCAAGAGATTTCTGTGTATTAATTTTGTATCCTGCAACTTCTCCAAATTCATTGATGAGCTCTAGTAGTTTTCTGGTAGCAACTTTAGGATTTTCTATGTATAGTATCATGTCATCTGCAAACAGTGACTGTTTTGCCCATTCTTTTCCAATTTGGATTCCTTTATTTCTTTTTCTTCTCTGATTGCCATGGCTAGGACTTCAAAAGCTATGCTGAATGAAAGTGTCTATAGTGGACATCCTTGTCTTGTTCCTGATCTTAAAGGATATGTTTTCAATTTTTCACCATTGAGAATGACATTTTTTGTGTGTTTGTCATATACAGCCTTTATTATGTTAAGGTCTGTTCCCTCTATGTCCACTTTCTGGAGAGTTTTTATTACAATCAGACCTAGGAACTCTTACAGACTGAAAGTGAGGGGATGGAAAAAGATATTCCATGCAAAAGGAAATCAAAAGAAAGCTGGAGTAGCAATACTCATATCAGACAACATAAACTTTAAAATAAAGACTGTTACAAGAGTCAAGGAAGGATATTACATAATGATCAAGGGAAAAATCCAGGAAGACGGTATAACAGCTATAAATATATATGCAGCCAACATAGGAGTACCTCAATACATAAGGCAAATGTTAACAGCCATAAAAGGGGAAACTGATAGTAAGACAATAATAGTGGGGGACTTTAACACCCCACTTACACCAGTGAACAGATTATTCAGACAGAAAATCAATAAGGTAACACAAACCTTAAATGACACATTAGACCAGATAGACTTAATTGATATTTATAGGACATTCCTTCCAAAAGCAGCAGAATACACTTTCTTCTCAAGTCCTTATTCTCCAGGATAGATCATATCTTAGGTTACAAATCAAGCCTTGGTAAAATTAATAAAATTGAAATCATATCAAGCATCTTTTCCAACTATGACACCAGGAGATTAAAAATAAACTACAGCGAAAAAAAAAGCTTTGGAAAAACACAAATGCATGGAGTCTAAACAGTATGTTACTAAACAATCAATGGATCACTGAAGCAATAAAAGAGGAGATAAAAAAATACCTAGAGACAAATGACAATGAAAACATGATGATCCAAAACCTTTGGGACATAGCAATAGATAATATCCTTATTTGATCTTTACAATAACCCTGTGAAGACAGATACTATTTTATCCAATATAAGGCATAATCAAATTGAAACGTAGTATATACAGTCAAGTTGATCAAGGTATTTAAAATATAGTTTAAGAATCAGGTATACTGATTACAACTACACTGCTATTTGTACTATTTCTATTCTACAAATTCAAGACCCAGTTTAAATATTACAGATCCCTCCCCCAGTCAAGACTGATCACTTTCTCTTCTTTAGGTCATATTGGCTTATATTTTTCTAAAGATGTTTTGACATATCAAAATGTATTATTTAGCAAGCTACCAATTCTCACTACTTGTTTAACTGAGGGAAATTTCTTTGCCTCATACAATATTTAGTACAAGACAATAAATAATTGTTTTATATTATATAATGTTAGTGTTGAAGAAGAGAAATGAATGAGTGAATGAATGTACCAAATTTCTCATTATTGTCTTTTTTGAACTATAGTTAATTTACAATATTATATTAGTTTCTAGTATATAAAATAGTGATTCACTATTTTTTATATTATAGTCCATTTAAAGTTATTACAAAATAATGCCTATATTTCCCTGTGCCTTACAATATATCCTTGTTTGTTATTTATTTTATACATAGTAGATTGTATATCTTAATCCCCTGCCCCTTCCTTCTGACTGTTAACCATTAGCGTGTTCTCTATTTCTGTGAATGTATTTCTGTTTTGCTACATACATTTATTCGTTTTATTTTATTGATACATAATATCATGTTATATTTGTCTTTCTCTGACTTATTTCACAAAGCATAATATTCTCCAGATCCATACACATTGCTGCAAATATATATATATATATATATATATATATATATATATATATATATATATATATATATATATATATATATATATATATATAATCACATCTTCTTTATCCATTCATCTGCTTGGCTATTGTAAATAATGCTGCTATGAACTTTGGGGTGTATCTACCTTTTTGAATTAATGTTTTTATTTCCTTCAGATATATACACAACAGTGAAATTGCTGGATCATATGGTAGTTCTATTTTTAGGTTTTTGAGGAACCTCTATACTATTTTACATAGTGGTTGCACCAATTTATATTCCCAACAATGTACAAGGGTTTCCTTTCTACACATCCTCACCAACATTTGTTAGTTGTAGACTTTTTGATGATAGCCATTCTGACAGGTGTGAGGTTATACCTCATTGTTTTGATTTGCATTTTTCTGATAATTGGTGAAGTTTATCATCTTTTCATGTGCCTGTTAGCCATCTTTATGTCTTCTTTGGAAAATGCCTATTCAGGTCTTCTGCCCATTTTTTAATTGGGTTGTTTGTTTTATTGATATTGAGTTGTATGAGATGTTTATATATTTTGGATATTAACCCCTTGTTGGTCACACCATTTGAAAACACTTCCTCCAATTTAATATGTTGCCATTTCATTTTGTTTATGGTTTCCTTCACTGTGAAAAAGCTTTTAAGTTTAACTTGATCCTATTTGTGTATTTTGCTTTTATTTCTTTTGCCTTAGGATACAGATCCAAAAATATATTGCTATGATTTATGTCCAAGTGTCTTTTGCCTATATTCTCTTCTAGGATCTACATCTATTGAGATGATCATGCAATTTTTATCCTTTCCTTTGTTAATGTGATGTATAACATGAATTGAGTTGCAGATATTTAACCATCTTTGCATCCCTGGAATAAATCCTACTTGATCATGGTGTATAATCCTTTTATATATTGTTGATTTTGGTTTGCTAATATTTTGTTGAGTATTTTTGCCTCTATATTCATTAGAGATATTGACCTGTAATTTTCTTTTGTTATAGTGTGTTTGTCTGGTTTAGTATTAGGGTAATGGTGGCCTGGTAGAATGAATTTGAGAGTGTTTCATCCTCTTAAAATTTTTTGACTAACTGGAGAAAGATAGACATTAGCTCTTCTTTATGTGTTTGCTACAATTCCCCTGTGAAGCTGTCCATTCCTGGACTTTTGTTTGCTGGATTTTTTTTTTGTTGTTGTTGTTATGAATTCAATTTATCTTCTAGTAATTGGTCTGTTCAAATTGTCTGCTTCTTCTTGATTCAGCCTTGGCAGGCTATATGTGTCTAAAAATTTGTTCACTTTTCTAGATTGCTCCATCTGTTGGCATGTATCTATTCATAGAATTATATTTTTTTATATCTCTGTTGTACTGGTTATTTTTGCTCCTCTTTCACTTATTTTATTTATTTATGTCCTCTATCTTTTCTTCTTGGTGAGCCTAGATACAAGTTTATCATTTTTTTTCCTTTCCAAAAAATGAACTTTTGTTTTCATTGATTTTTTTCTTCTTTTTTTCCTTTCCTTTTTTGTCTCTGTTTTATTGATTTTCTCTTCAATCTTTATTATTTTCTTCGGTTGACTTTGGACTCTTTTTCTTTTTCTAATTCCTTTAGATGTTTTCTTACATTGTTTATTTGTGATTTTTCTTGTTTCTTGAAGGAGGCCTGTACTGCTATAAAATTTCCCCTTAGAAATGCTTTTGCTGCATCCCATAGTTTTTGGAAAGTTGTTTCCGTTTTCATTTGTCTCAAGGTATTTTCTGATTTCCTCTTTGATTTCTTCATTGACCTATTGGTGTTTTAGTAGCATGTTGTGTAGTCTCCATGTTTTTTAGTTTTTCCTATTTTTCTTCCTTTAATTGATATTTATTTTCATACCATTGTGGTCAGGTAAACTGTTTGACATAATTTCTGTGCTCTAGAATTTGTTGAGACTTGTTTTGTGGCCTAGCATGTGATCTATCCTGGAGAAAGTATCTTGTGCACTCTAAAATAATCTGTATTCTTTTGTTTTTGGATGTAATGTTCTGTACATATATATTAAGCCTAACTGATCTAATGTTCCATTTAAGACCACTGTTTACTTATCGATTTTCTGTCTGGATTATATGTCCATTGATGTAAGTGTGGTGTTAAAGTCTCCTACTATTATTGTGTTATTGTTAATTTTTTCCTTTATGTCTCTTAATACTTGCTTTATATATTTTTGTTCTCTTGTAGTAGGTGCATATTTGTTAATGGATGTTATATCCTTTTCTTGAATTTATCTCTTGATCATTATATAATGCCCTTATTTGTACTTTTTTATAGCCTTTGATTTAAAGTCTACTTTGTCTCATATTAGTATTGTTATCCCTGATATCTTGTCATTTCCATTTGCATGAAATATCTTTTTCCATCCCCTCATTTTCAGTCTTTGCGTATCTTTATTCCTGAAGTGAGTCTTCTATAAGCAGCATAAATGGGTCTTGCTTTTCTATCCAATCAGCAACCCCTGTGTCTTTTGATTATAATATTTATATCATTGACATTAAAATTGATTTTTGATAGGTATGTACTTATTGCCTTTTTGTTTCTTGTTTCTGGTTGTTTTTGTAGTTCTTTTCTGTTTTTGTTCTTCTTTTTTGGTTTCTTTCCTTGTGGTTTGATGACTTTCTTTAGTGGTATGCTTTTTTCCTTTCTCTCTAGTTTTTGTATATCTATTGTATGTTTTTGATTGGTGGTTACCATGAGTTCTATATATGTTGACCTATAACTATATCTACTTATTCTAAACTGGTAGTCATTTAAGTTAAAATACATTCTAAAAGATCTACATTTTTACTCCCCTCCCCTTCAATTTGTGTTTTTGATGTCATATTTTACATTTTCATGTTTATCACTTTACTGATAATTAAAGTTACATTTAATTTTACAATTCTTTGTCTTTTAATATTTGTACTAGCTTATTTAAGTGGTTGATCCTCAGCCTTTAGTACATATTTGCTTTTACTAGTGTGATTTTTCCTTTCCTATATATACTTACTTCTTGTTATAGCCTTTTTTCTTCCACTTAGAGAAAACCCTTTAACATTTCTTTTAGATTAAGTTAGTACTGATTATCTCTTTGAGATTTTGCTTATCTCAGTTTTTATGCCTCTTTCAATTCTAAGTGATAATATTGCTGGGTAGATTATTCTACACTGCAGTTTCCTCCCTGTCAGCACTTTGAATATATCATGCCACTCCCTTCTGGCCTGTGAAGTTTCTGCATAAAAATCAGCTGATAGCCTTATGGGGTTCCCTTGTATATGACTTTTGTTTTTCTATTGCTGCTTTTAGAATTCTCTATTTAACTTTTTTTGCCATTTTTAATTATATGTCTTTGTGTGAGTCTGTTTGAGTTAATTTTGTTTGAGACCCTCTGTTCTTTGTGTACCTGGATATCTGTTTCCTTCTTCAGGTTTGGGAGGGTTTCAGCCATAATTTCACCAAATACATTTTCTATCCCTTTCTCTCTCTCTTCTCCTTCTGTGACTCCTATAATGCAAATTTGGTACAGTTGATATTGTCCTAAAGGTCCCTTAGAATGTTCTATTAAAATTTGTTTTTCTTTTTGCTGTTCTGATGGTGTGATTTCCACAATTCTAACTTCCATATCACTGATCTGTTCTTCTGTATCACCTAGTATGCTGTTAATTCCTTCTAGGTGTGTTTTTCATTTTGGTTATTGTATTCTTCTCTTCCGGCTGGCTTTTTTTTAAATTTAATTTTTATTTTATATAGGAGTATAGTTAGTTTACAATGTTGTGTAGTCTGACCAGGTCTCCAGCCAGCCACAGGGACTTGTCTTCTTGGTGTTGGACCTCAGGGCTGTCATGCACAGTATGTTGCTCAAACTGCTCACTCCCCTAAGATAATCTCTCCCTATGTAATTCCCCTTCTCTTCTGAGTGCCCTCCTAGGGACACAGGTCCCAAGCTGATTGCTTATATTTCCTTCCTACATGGTTCCATGTGGATCTTTCAGGTCCTTGGTTGTATAGGAGTCTATCAGCCAGTCTCCAGTTGGTTTTAATGAGAAATGTTCCACATGTAAATGTATCTTTGAAGTGCTCATGGGGGGAGGTGAGTTCTTTGCCCTCCTACTCCACCATCTTTATTTCTCTCCTCACAAATGTCTCAATGTCTTCTATTCTTGATGCATGAGCATGTAGAATTCCCATTTCCTATTATTTTTTCTAAAAAAGAGGAGCTCTTAAACTAATATCCTGATGATATGAATATAGTCAAATTTAATAACAATCTTAATTGACAATATAATTGGGAATTCCAATCAAACCAAGTTTTTAATTCACTCAGAATTCAACTGAAAGAATTTTATATGCTTTAAAAATTTTCTAAGACCATAGCAAAGCAGTTATTCTTCTGAAAATTTGTCCTAAGAAAGTTATAGGAAAAGCTTTATTTACAATTATGTCCCACTATTTATTATAAGTGAAATTATGGAAGTAGCCTAAATATCAAACTATAGATAAAGTGAAATTAATAATGATAAAACCAGTCAATTTAATATCATTCAGTTATTAGAATTATTTTTATAAAGGTAATAACTTGGGAAACATAAAGCAATATTAAAAGTTTTATACTTCATGATCACAATTATGTAAAGAAAAAACATAAACAAATAAGTGAAGAACAAAAACAACAACAAAAAAACACTACTGGCAGGAAAAACACTAAAATTCCAGAAGTAAATTTTCCTGTGTTATTTGTGGTGTTTTTTTTTTTGTCTTAATTTCTGTGCTTCTCCAATTTTTGTTAAAAAATATGTATCACTTCTATAATAGATAAAAACAATAAACTTTACTCAAAAATTAAAATGTGTGAGAGGTTACTCTTTTATCCTGAGTACATTCCAATGAACATAACTTAATCTTCCTTAAAATAATCAAGGATATTTTAAGGCCTCTGGGTCATTTTTCTAAGCATATATTCTCATTACCAGGATTACAGATCAAGCTGAAATGAGAGTCTGGTTTTAATGTGCATGACCTCAGGATGTATATTCAATGGGAACATTGGGCTCACATATATATATACACCAATTTTCTCACCATTAGCTTGAGCCTCTCACAATTCAATTTTTTAAAGTTTATTAAATTTTATGTTCCTGTTATTTGGCTTGTATTTAATCCTAACATATTAATCCTATATTCTTTGTAAGTTATAATAGAGATATTTGTTTTGCCACAATAGCAGAAATATTTAACTTACTTTTTATTATAATTTTCCTCAATCTTGGACATTTATTATTTCAGATAGTTCCTTTTTCCTCCTTTTTTTAATTCCCTTATTACTTTCTTTTTTGTCTTTTTTCTGTGGGTAAGCAGAGTTATGTACTTAATTCCTCCATAAGTTTTTTGCTTGCTCTAGCTAAATGTTTTTGTATGTACGGAATGAAAAGCAGTATACCTTAAGAAAATTATATTATGGCTTTCAATTATGGCACTAATTTATAATTATATTGTTATTATCTTATAAAATTTCAAAAAAAATTGAATTCAAGAACATAGGAAATCACATAAGAAAAGTAAATGAATGTTGTTATAGTTTGATTTAATCATAAAATTAAGAAGAACCTGGAAGTAACCAGAGAAAATGTAGCTGACACATAAAATTTATTTCTGTTTTTGAAATTTGCCATAATGAATTCCAGAAGTATGGAGATGAGCCTCTGAAATTCAAGTTAAAATGATTTCTGCCAACAAAAGTTTCTTATTGTTAGTAAGAATTAAAACAAAAATAATGCTTTAGACATGTATACCCTTTTATAATATTACACGTTCACCAGTATAAATAGGAAAAAAGAGGGACAGAAAGTCTTGAAAATGTTTTTAAAAACTTACTGATGGAAACTACTGTTGAGCAATGGAAGCTGAAAAAAGCAGGAGGGTCAGAAGAAGTTCACAGACTGTCCAAACTACAAAATTATTTTACTTATTTTTTAGAGGCTGTAGGGGGAGACATTATAGATAATTATTTTTTGCATAAGTTACTCTTTATTCTAGCTCAAGGAGAACCTGTATATGCACATGAGGAAATTCTTCTCCTCATTGACCCAGAGTGAAAAATGTCTGTTACTACTTATGTGCACAGATGAGTAATTATGATCAGAAACCAAGAAGTTCCTGGAGACAAAGTTATGCAGAGCATGCTTTTGTCATGGTAAATTACCTTTCATTCATCATGGTACTTTCTATAACCTATGCATTCCTGAAACAAAAAGAAATAATATTTTTGTTGTCACTGTTCCTATTTAGCAATACATGAAACTGAGACATAAAGACATTATGAGAATCTCTACTGCAAAAATTCTGAAGGAAAATGAACAAGTTACTTAGAATATGTTCAGACTGTACATACACATTCTACTAAATGGAACTAATGTGTATGGATCAAAATCCTACCTATAAGTGATGTATATACAAGGCAGTATTTTAGACCTGGAAAATCATCACATATGCAATCTAAATAGTCCATTCAGATAGCAAAAGAGCAAGAGGTGTGATTAAACTAATTTTTCAGTCTGTTGCCTAACTAAGCTTTCTCAACTACTGTCAGAATAGTTCTATGGCCTTAATTAAAGTTCTAGTTTTGCCAGATACTCAGGAAATTCAGATAAAGGTCTTTTTAAGTGTAGCTGCCCTTAAAATAATGTCCATAATTAAAAACAAATTTTAGCTACCTAGTTTTCCCTTCACTACTATACATGCTTACTTCATATAGTTTTCTATTTCATAATTAGTTCTGAAATGTACCTAGTAATATTCTTTCAAATGAAAGTCAAGATATTTGAACGTATCTTTTTTTTTTTTTTTTTTTTTGCGGTACATGGGCCTTTCACTGTTGTGGCCTCTCCCATTGCGGAGCACAGGCTCCGGACATGTAGGCCCAGTGGCCATGGTTCACGGACCCAGCCGCTCCATGGCACGTGGGATCTTCCTGGACCGGGGCAGGAACCCACGTCCCCTGCATCGGCAGGCGGACTCCCAACCACTGCGCCACAGGGAAGGCCTAAACATATCTTTTTAACATAAAACTACGGATCAATTCCTCTTATTAATGTATGACATGGTGAGACAACCCATATCAACACAGTACAGACAGTAGTTAATACCTTAATATTGATGCCTGATTTGAACATTTTCCCACCTTTATTCTTCATTGTCTACATGCAAACTCTGTGTGCTGGTTATTTATCTGTGGTGTCTCATTTCCACGCCCTCGCTTCTGTGCTCTGTTCTACCCTGCTGAACGTGGGATAAATTCTCAAACTATATTGATTTTGCCAGTAGGAGGCACTGAAGGACAAGCAAAAGTTAAGAAAAGAAAAAGCTTCCTACTTTTTGGCTCTCAACAGACAAGAGAGTCGCTGGTGGAGCAGCGACAGAAAGGGGTCAACTTCAGATTCAAGAATCCTGTGCAGAGACAGCACACTTGGGCAATGTGCATTCCAACTGCCGGGACTGCTAAGAGCTGGCAGAGCTTGAAGCAGGACAACAGCAGATGCAGGCACATAGACACCTGTCTAAGGGTTTTATTAATTTTGTGACCTCCGGGTATTACTCTTTCTCCTTTCTTGTTTCTTCAGAAACATTTTTTTTCCTTTTGTCCTGCGAGCCCTTTCAATATTTTTGTAACCATTGTCTAAATAGAATCCCTTACATTTGAAATCACTAACCAATTATCTGTTTTCCTTGCCACATCCTGGCTGATACCCTGTATTTATTCAATTCAATAAAAAATACTGGTTGAATTTAGTAAAATGTTAGGGTTAGTTTTTTTTTTTCCAGTAATATTCTTGCACTCTTAGAAGCTAGCCACCCAAAATTCTTCACGGATCAGGAAGGTAAAATAAACATCTATTCTGTGAACATAATAGAGTGTTGAAGACCATGACAAAGACAGAGAATACAAGTCAAACCCATCCATATTAAAAGTATTCAGTCTGTTGACTCCTGGTGTCATAATTTTGCACTAAATATCATTGGTCAAATTGGTTAATGGACTGTGTTCTTTAAGAAAAATGCTTTGGAAAAGTTAATCTCTTTTATGAAGGTATGAATACTTAGTTATGCTGAGCAGCACCAATTCAACTCTACCAGTATTCAATTCACATTAGCAAAAATGCTTGTTTATATTCAAATGAATTATACCCTTAATTGGCAACTCTAGCATTATATGAGGGAGACATTGAGGTGTTTCTCCAAGAAATAAGAAAATGCATTTGTTCTCAGAGAATCTTGAAAAACTCATAATTGAAAGCATAGCAGAGGTTAGTAGTTACCCTAATAAGACAGAATAGTCTCTAAATCAGAATTTAAATGTAACTTTATGAGAAGAAATATCATATGATAGGAATAATGTATCAATTAGACAAGTCTTGCCAGTCACAGAAAATAGGAAAAGATTAGCAGAACCTATGCAAGCACAGCCAGGAGGAAAGACAGTTTTCTCAGATATATGCACAAATTTAATGTCTTCAAGTACAGTAGATTCTTAGCCATCAAGTTTACTGAAATTCTTTCAATGGTCCGA
This sequence comes from Orcinus orca, assembly GCF_937001465.1. Classification (NCBI taxonomy): domain Eukaryota; kingdom Metazoa; phylum Chordata; class Mammalia; order Artiodactyla; family Delphinidae; genus Orcinus; species Orcinus orca. The sequence goes on from NC_064580.1 coordinate 78,818,001, forward strand.
GTTGAAGTTAATCACATAAACCTCCAGCTCACATACATCCACCCATGCAGATTTATCTACAAGAGGAGAATGTAAAATCTGAGGGACAGGAATATTGTGTATGCTTTATACTTTTATTTCTTAGAATGGTTTGGACCAGCATTTTGGTTTTGTGAATTTCATTGGCAAAAGTCAGTTTTTGAGAAACTCAACAAATTTGTTATTTAGATGTATAAATAACAAATTCTCTGCTCTTAAAGCTGAAGATCCATATTCTGAAATGATCTGTTAGAAGTGGGAAAGCTGTAGCATAAAAAGATCGGTAATTATTATTAAATCACTTTAATAGTAGAAATGATGGTTATAAAAAAAGGTAGATGTTTAACCTTGAAATAAATGTCATATAGCAATAAAATAAAAATTTAATGAGAAAGGAAAAAAATCTCAGTTTATTACCACAACTTGAAAAGTAGAGGGAAGGGGCAAAAAGGGAGATAAAAGGAAGCTTAAATGAATTAATTTTCAAAACAGGAAGAATATTGATGATGATTTATTTTGTAAATTGATAAATAATTTTAAAAGAACTGTAAATATTTTATTTAAAGGCATTATAATAGCAACTCAAATAACCAAAACATGGTATAAACTTACAAAATTATAAAAAATAAATAAATAAAAAGGGGAAACGGAAGACCACATAGCAAGTTGGAAAATATGGACACAACAAAATACTGCCTAAAACAGAGACATTATGAAATTTGATTACACATTAAAGCCCAAAGACATCTACTTCAAAAGAAAATAAATAATATAAATTATAATTTAAATATATTATGTCTATAAACCCCTCCAAGTATACACATTCACTCACATAAGAATTAAAAGTTATTGTCGGATCAAAAAATATACAACAAAGAAGGTAAAATTATTACTGGGTAAAATTATTACTATATGTAATTTAGAATGACTAATTTCCTTTATATCCTAAAAGCTGATATAAATGAGTAATAAAACTATATATATATATATATATATATATATTTATTTTAAATTTTGTTTTGCGGTACACGGGCCTCTCACTGTTGTGGCCTCTCCCATTGCGGAGCACAGGCTCTGGACGCACAGGCTCAGTGGCCATGGCTCACAGGCCCAGCCGCTCCACGGCATGTGGGATCTTCCCGGACCAGGGCACGAACCCATGTCCCCTGCATCAGCAGGCGGACTCTCAACCACTGCACCACCAGGGAAGCCCTATTTTTAAATATTTTAAACATGATAAATGGTAAAGGTTGTTAAGAGTTAAGGGGAAAATACATACAGATGTTGAAAAATGTTGGAAATTTATTAAACCTCCCTCATGACAGAAATACAATCAATAATAGGATATTTTATCTCTTATATTACAAAAGACTTAAAAGTTTGATAATGCTAAATATTGACAGGGTTATAAAGAAATAGGCACTCACATTTGGGAGGGTTAACATTGGTACATTCTCTCTGAAATGCATTTGGACAGTATCTATCAAAATTTTAGATTCATGTTACATTGTGGCACCCTGGAACTTTCCAAAAATCTCTGCCACAGTTACTCCTAATGGATATATATATATATATATATATATATATATATATATAATAATTATAGAAAAATAAATGAGTAATAAGGAACTGTTAACCATGATTACTTCTGGAAATAAGGATTTAATGTAAGGGTATCAGTAGGTGGAATGGAAGACTTTCCTTTCTACATCTACATCCTTCTATTTTATTATTTATTATTTTATTATTTCTGCTATAGATATATACTATTTACTTTTTGAAAGATAACAACAACCAAAATCTTAAGTTACCTTTCACTACCTCCTGATTAGTATTAGTTTTGCTCTTACCTACAACTACAAAATGGGTTATGAACCTGAAGAGGTAATTACAAGGGAGTGTGATGAGGGATACAACAGGGACAAGAACCAGGTGTTAAAGGCACTTTCAGAAGGAGCACCTCACAGATTTGGAGGGTCAAAAATAGTATCCTATTGAGATCAAGCAAAAGATTTGGGAATAAATGAACAAAATTAAGATATAATGTTCCAGACACCTATGAGGGCTTTAAAGGCCCATGGAGTGAAAAGTCTCAGAAACTTGAAATCTCAAAGTCCATTTATCTGATGAAGACTTGGCCTTAAGCATCTCCTCAAAACAATACAATCTGAACCCTTGCTACACAGTGTGTGTTCAGTGGAACTCATCATGAGTATCACCTGTTAACTTCTTAGTAGGGCAGTACTTCAGGTCTCAACCCAGATCTACTAAGTCAGAGAATCTGTTTTAACCAAAATCCTCTGGTTATTTTTGAGCACATTAAAGTTTTAGAGCAACTAAACAAGTCACTGCCATCTAGGTATTGAATGCTATATTTTATATATAACCTGTTAATTTTTAAACTCATTGACTAGAAACCAGATCACAAATTTTGGCCACCACTTTCTTGACTTCTTTCTAAGCCCAGAATTTCATTTATTAACTATGAAACAACAACTCAGAATAAATAAATCTTCTCACAGCTTGTTATAGTAAATATACATAGACAAGATCTGGTGTTTGTATACCTAGTATTTTGGTAAGAAAGAAAAAAGTAATATATTTTCTCAAGGTATTAAAGTATACCAATGAAGTAATAGAAAATAAAAAAGATCTGGAGAAAAAATATTAGTAAAAGATACTTTGAAAGTAATCATGTGAGTTCACTTTTTGTTGGAATGTAAAGAGTGAATACAACATAAAAATACTTGCTCTTATAATAAAATAATGCAAATATAGTGTTATCTATGTACAATATTGAACTTACACAGATTATATGGGATTATTTTTCATTAGTTACCTAAAAATTTTATATAAAAACTTGTTTTAAAACTCAGGATAAGGATGAAATAATTTTCTTAACTGCTATGTAATGACTTTTGTGCTGTGTTTTTATATAAAAAGCTGTGCTTTTATTGTTCTTACCAAATTCAAAGATGAAAATAACAGGGGGTCAAATACTTTTCTCACCAATCAACACTATTGAAATATATCAATAAGCTTTGGTTTTCCATGACAACACAATTTACGTACTACAAGCATTAAGCAAGTACAGAAGTATATTTCAAAATACTACTTGAATAAAAGTAGAATGCAAAACTAAGTTATTGTGGAAAAACTGGGACTAAAGTACATACTTGAAATTTCTTTCTGCTTGTTTTTGGATTTATTTTTTTCAGCAGTTCATTCCAGTTAATGGAAGGAAAACACAATTTAAAACTTTTTGTCTCATATAATTAGGAACAGTCCTTCTTTGTGAAAACTGAATCTGCTAACTGGATGTAAATACATTTTATTAAATATTTATGTAAACCAAACAAATTAAAATGCTATTTAAATTATCCCAAATCTTAAAGTATATTCTAAAACTCCTTTAAAATTATTTTATAAAGATAAAAATCACCTTGGTGGCATTCTTTCTAGAATTTCACTCTAGTAATGTTCAGATTCATTCAGCCCTTCAATGAAAAACTAAAATAGTAAGGCCTTGAACTTTATGGTATATCAAGTAATTCTTATTATTCCTTCAGTAAAAGTTTTTAGTTGTGAAATGTGTAAGTGGGATGGAGGACTTTCATTTCTACATCTACATATTTAATAAGTACATGAAACAGAAATGTACAGCTTAATGATGAAAAATCATGAAGTAATCACCTGTGTACTCACCATCTGCATCAAGAAATAGAACAGTGCTAAATACACAGAAGCCCTTCTCTGTCTCACTTTACTTGCCTAATCTCAACCACTTATAATTCCAATAGACATAACACTTAGAATGATTTTATGTTGATCACTTCCATTTATATACCCCTAATATTTATTTTTTTATCTGTGTGTGTATATATATATATATATATATATAGTGTTAGTTTTACCTATATATTGATACCTAAAAGTGAGAATTGCTAAATTATAGGGTATGCATATCTTCAATTCTACTAGACACCCTGTTATTGAAAGCAGTTATAACAATTGACACCACAATAAGAAGAGTATGCGAGTTCATGTTGTTCCAAGATCTTGCCAACATCATTAATTTTTGCCAATCTGGTGGGTACATAGTGGCATCTCACTGTGGTTTTAATTTGCATTTCCTTGATTACTAATGAGATTGAAAACCTTTATGTATATTTTGACTCTTTAGATTTACACTGTATGAAATACATCTTCAACTGTTCTGTCCATTTTTTAGAATCGGTTGTCTATCTTTTTTCTTTCTGATTCTTAGGAGCTCTTCATATATTCTGGATAAAAAACTTTTGTGGGTATACATGCTGTACATGTATTCTTCTATCCTGGGTTTTTCTTTTCATACTCTTTTTTTTTTTTTTTTTTTTTTTAGTTTTTTTTTTTTTTTTTGCAGTATGCGGGCCTTTCACTGCTGCGGCCTCTCCCATTGCGGAGCACAGGCTCCGGACGCACAGGCTCAGCGGCCATGGCTCACGGGCCCAGCCACTCCACAGCATGTGGGATCTTCCCGGACCGGGGCACGAACCCGTGTCCCCTGCATCGGCAGGTGGACTTTCAACCACTGCGCCACCAGGGAAACCCTCTTTTCATACTCTTAATAATATATTTTGATAAATAGAAGTTCATAGTTTTAATGTATTATACTTATCTATTTATTTTTATTTATTGTATCTTGATTATGAATTATGAATTATCATATGAATTATGATATTATATCCTATGAGTTATGAACTGTCATAATTATGAATTATGATTATCTTCTAAAGCTTTCTCTTTCTCAGTTTCTCTCTCTTTGTTTCTCCCTCTCTCGCTCTCCATCGTTCTGTCTCCCTCTCAGTTTATTTCATGTCTTTTACATTTAGATCAATAATCCATCTGGAATTGATTTTTGTGAATGACGTCAAGGTCCAATTTAATTTTCATCTATTTTTACAAATGGATAACCAATTGTCCTAGAATGTTTAAAAATAAACTTTATATTTTAGAATAATATTAGATTTATAGAAAAGTTGTGAATTTAATACAAAGGATTCCCATATATCCTTCAGTTATTTTACCCTAATGTTAACATCTTACATAATCATGAAACTTTTGCTAAAACTAAGAAATTAACATTGATACAGTATTATTAACTAAAATATAGACACTACTTAGATTTCACTACATCTCTACAAATGTCTTTTTTTAATTTTCTATAATTAAATCCAGGATATCATATTGCTTTTAGAAAAGTATTTTTTCCATATAGTAACCTATAATTAAAAATAGGAACTTTTAGAACACAAGTTCAATAATCATGCAGCATACATTTCAAGTCTCAAGAATTAAACAACCATCTTAGTTCTGTAAGATTTTTCTCTTTCTTTAAAGGGTTATGTAGCTAACCAGGTCACTTGGAGTCAAGCAGATTTTAATCATCCTGTTCCACATATTTGGAGCTTTTCTCGAAGTGAGCCTCACTTGGTTTTGGATTCTGAAGTGGGTGACTTGGAGTTGCTCAGAGCAAGCCCCTCTGATTATAGAAACTCTTTGGCTTGTTCTCATCCCTCAATTTTTCCTTGCCCTGACATGTTGAAAATAGGGCTAGCTAATATTACCTTTTAGACTTAACAAGATCTTGATTGATTACAGATTGCCATCTAAACCAAGTGTTGGCATCATTGACTAAGAAGAGATTGAACAAAATAAATCAGGAATGGGGTGAAAGCCTGTTATCTTGTCTGCTATGGAATGTACATCTGCCTCTGACATCTTTCCCCTTTACTCACATAGGACACTTGACTTCCTATAAAATGTGAACTGTCCCCAAAGATGTATACAACCTCTCAAAGATCCCACTTTGAGAAAAATGAGTCTTCTTTTTCCTTTCAAGTCATATCTTCCATTTGTGCCATTTGGAAGCGATCATCTTTCATTCTGGTAAGATATGAATTACATAATGTTGACCATTTTAACCATTCTTAAGTGCACGGTTCTGTGATTTTAATTCACATTGTTGTGCAACCATCATCACCGTCCTTCTCCAGAACATTTCTTTAACTTCCCAAAATGAAACTCTGTGCCCATTATACAGTAATTTCCCATTCTCTCCTTCCCCAGCCTATGGCAACCACCATCCTACTTTGTGTCTTTATGAATTTGATTACAAAGGGAATCCTTATAGTATTTGTCCTTTTGTGACTAGCTTATTCCATGTAGGCTAACATCTTCAAGGTTCATCCATGTTGTAGCATGTGTCAAAATTACATCTCATTTTAAGACTAAATAATATTCTATTGTATGTATACACCACATTTCATTTGTTGATTTAACCTTCACTGGATACTTGGGTGGCTCCCACATTTGGCTAATGTGAATAATGCTGCTATGAACATAGATATATAACTACCTGTTTAAGTCCATGCTTTCAGTTACTTTGAGTATATACTCAGAAGTAGAATTGCTGAATCATATAGTAAATTTATTTTTAATATTTTGAGGAAATGCCATACCATTTTCCATAGTGGTTGCACCGTTTTACATTCCCACTAGCAATGCACAAGGGTTTCAATTTCTCCACATCCTTGCCAACTTTTTTTTTTTTAATAATAGCCATCCTAATGGACCTGAAACATTGTCTCGTAGTGGTTGTAATTTGCATTTCCCTCAGGATTACTGATGTTAAGCATTGTTTCATGTGATTAGTGGTCATTTGTATATCTTCTCTAGAGTATGTATGTTCAAGTCCTTTGCCCATTTCTTTTTCTTTTTACCTTTTGACACTCTTCACCTCTTTCTCCCACCCCCTTCCCACCTCTGGCAACCACCAATCTGTTCTCTGTATCTATGAGCTTGTGGGTTTTTTTCTTTGTTTGTATAGGTTTTTATTTCAATTCCACCTATAAGAGAGATCATATGGCATTTGTCTTTCTCTAGCTGACTTATTTCACTTAGCATAATGCCCTTGAGGACAATTCATACTATTGCAAATGGCAAGATTTTATTTTATATGGCCAAATGATATTCCATGATATATCACAGTTTCTTTATCCATCCATTGATGGGCACTTATGTTGTTGCCATATCTCGGCTATTGTAAATAATGCTGCAATGAACATGGGGGTGCATATATATTTTCAAGTTAGTGTTTTTGTTTTCTTTGGATAAACACCCAGAAACTAAATTGATGGATCATACAGTAGTTCTGTTTTCATTTTTTTTGAGAATCCTCCATACTGTTTTCCATAATGCCTGTACCAATTTACATTTCTAGCCTTTTACTTAGGTTTTCTATATTTTTGTTGCTGAGTTGTAGGAGTTCTTTAAAAGTTCCTGATATTAATCCTTTATCAGATACATGATTTGCAAATATTTTCTTCAATTCTGTATGTTGCATTTTCACTCTGTTGATAGTGTCCTTTGTTGAACAAAAGATTTAATCATGATAAAGTGCAATTTGTTAATTTTCATCATGAAATCATTGACAAATACAATGTCTTGAAGATTTTTGCTTATATCTTCTCCTACAAGTTTTATACTTTTAGCTCTTAAATTTAAATATTTGATCAATTTTGAGTTAATTTTTTATATGATGTAAGGTAAGAGTCCAACTTCATTTTTTTGTAGATGTATATCAATTCTTTCATCACCATTTGTTGAAGAAACTTTCCCCATTGAATGGTTCTGTCTAAAATAATTTGGCTGTATATGCAAGAATTTATTAGTAGTCTCTCTATTCTATTTCACTCATCTACATATCTGTTTGTGTATCTGTATAACACTGTTCTGATTACCATAGCTCTGTAGTAAGTTCTGAAATCAAGAATTGTCAAAACTTCAAGTTTGTTATTCTTTTTCAAGATTATTTTTTCTATTCAGTCTCTTGAGAATCCACGTGAACTTGAAATGGGTAATCCTATTTCTATAAAAAACCTCATTGGGACTTCAACAAAGTTTACATTGAATCTGTAAATCATTTTGGGTAATATTAACAACTTAACAATATTAAGTCTTCCATTCCATGAACACAGGTTGTGTTTTCATTTATTTATGTCATCTGTAATTTTTGAACAATAATTGTTTTTGTTTGGAGTATACAAGTCTCTTGCCTCTTTGGTTAAGTTTATTCCTAATTGTTTTATTCTTTTTGATTCTATTGTAAATGGGATTGTTTTGTTAATTTTTATTTCTCATAATTTGATGTTAGTGTGTAGAAGTGCAATTGATTTCTGCATGTTGACTTTGTATCCTGCAACTTTGCTGAATTTGTTTATTCTAACTATTTTTTGGTGGAATCTTTTAAGTTTTGTACATATAAGATTATGTCCTCTATGAAAAGAGATAATTTTACTTTTTGTATCCAATTTGAATGCTTTTATTTCTTTTACTTCCTGTTTGCTCTGGTTAGAATTTCCAGGACTATGTTGAATATAAGTGGCAAAAGTGGACATTCTTTTCTTGGTCCTGATCTTACAGGAAAAGCTCTGTCAGTATTTCACCATAAAGTATGATGTTAACTCTTGGCATTTTTTTTGGGGGGGTAGGATGAATTGAGAGATTGGGATTAACATATAAACACTATTGGTACTGTGTATAAAATAGATAACTAATGAGAACCTACTGTATAGCACAGGGAACTCTACTCAATGCTCTGGGTTGACTTAAATAGGAAGGAAATCAAAAAAACAGGGGATATATGTATACATATAGCTGATTCACTTTGCTGTACAGTAGAAATTAACACAATATTGTAAAGCAACTATACTCCAATAAAAAAAAAAACTCTTGGCTTTTAACATGTGACTTTATGTTGAGTTAGTTTCCTTCTATTCCTAGTTTGTTGAGTGTTTTTATCATGATGGAGTATTAAATCTTGTCAAATGCTTTTCTGCACCTATTGAGATGCTCAGATGATTTTTACCCTTTTTATACTATGTTCTGTTAATGTGGCATATTACATTGTTTGGTTTTCTTATGCTGAACTATCCATACATTCCAGGCATAAATCCGACTTAGTAATAGTATATAATTCTTTTAATGTGCTTTTTTTTTTTTTTTTTTTTTGCGGTACACGGGCCTCTCACTGTTGTGGCCTCTCCCGTTGCGGAGCACAGGCTCCAGACGCACAGGCTCAGTGGCCATGGCTCACGGGCCCAGCCGCTCCGCGGCATGTGGGATCTTCCCGGACCGGGGCACAAACTCGTGTCCCCTGCATCGGCAGGTGGACTCTCAACCACTGCACCACCAGGGAAGCCCTTAATGTGCTTTTGAATTTTGTGTTTTTCTGGCATTTTGTTGAACATTTTTATGTCAATATTGATCAGGGATATTGGTATGTGACTTTATTCTTGTGTAATGTCTTCGTTGGCTTTGGTATAGGGGTAAATAAAGGCCTCATTGAATGACTTTAGAAGTGTTTGCTCTTTTTCAATTTTTGAGAAAAATTTGAGGAAGATTGATGTTAATTCTTTAAATGTTTAGTAGAATCTGCCAGTGAAGCTATCAGATCTTAGAATTTTTCGTGTTCATTTTTTTAAAAATCAGGTTTTGATTACTGATTCAATCTCCTTACTTGTTATAGATCTGTACAGATTTTCTATTACTTTGTGATTAAGTCTTAGTAGAGTCTGTGTTTCTAGGAGTTTGTCCATTTCCTTTAGATTATACAATTTAGAATATACAATCTAAATCTTAGTACTTTCTTATGTATTTTTACTTCTGTGAAATTGGTAGTAAGTTTGCCTCTTTCATTTCTGATTTTAGTTATTTGTGTCTTCTCTCCTTTTCCTTAGTCAAACTAGCTAAAGTTTGTCAAGTATGTTGATCTGTATGAAGAATCAACTGTTGATTTCACTTATTTTCTCTATTGTGTTTCTATTACATATTTTATTTATTTCTCCTCTAATACTCACTATTTTCTTCCTTCTGTTAGCTTTGGGTTTAAGTTGTTCTTCTTCAGTTGCTTAAAGTGTAAAGTCAAGTTGTTGACTTGAGACCTTTCTTCTTTTGTAGTACACGTACTCACAGCTACAAAGTTTCCTCTCAGCACTGATTTCACTGAGTGTCATACATTTTGATATGTGGTGTTTCCATATATTTGTCTCAAGATATTTTAAAATTTCACTTTAATTTCCACATGTTTATGAATTCCTAGTTTTCCTTTTGCTGTTGATTTAAAGTTTATTCATTTGTAATTATCAAAGATACTTTGTAGGAATTTATTATTTTTAAATTTATTAAGACTTGTTTTGTAGTCTAATAGATTGTCTATACTTGAGAATGATCAATGTACACTTTAGAAAAATGTGTATTCTGCTATTACTGAATGGAGTATTCTGTATATAAATGTTAGGTTCAATTGGTCTATAGTGTTTTTCAAGTACACTTTTTCTATATTGATCTACTGTATGTTTTTCTATCCATTATTGAAACTGAAGTATTGAAGTCTCCTACTATTATTGTAGAACTGTGTATTTCCCCTTTTAGTTCTGTCAGAATTATTTAATGTCTTTTTGAGCTCTGAAGTATGACATATATGTATAATTGTTATATCTTACTTGTGATTTGGCTCTTTTATCATTATATAATGTCTTTATCTCCTGAATAGTTTTTTTATTTTATTTTTTACATAAAGTCTATATTAGTGTATTCACCATATTATCTTTTCATTACTATTTGCATGGAATAACTTTTGCCATCTTTTTACTTTCAACCTATGCATGTCCATAGATCTAAAGTGAGTCTCTTATAGACAGCCTAAAGTTCAATCTTTTTTAAATCCAGTCTGTATTTTGATATTAAAATATGGACTATTTACATTTAGGGTAAATACTGTTAGGAAGTATGTACTTTTGACACTTTGTTTTCTTTATGTCCTATAGATGTTTTGTCCTTCGTTTCTGTGTTCTGTTGATATTTTTCATGACAAGTTTTGATTCCCTTACTTCATTTTGTATATATTTCATATTTTCTTTTTGATTGCCATAGAGGCTACATGTAACATCTTAAAATTATGAAAATCTATCTTAAATTGATATCAGCATAACTTTGGTGATGTACAAAATCTGTATTCCTTTTATAGCTAGCCCCCACCCCCAGTTTATGCTACTGATGTCACATATTATATATTTGTATATGGTGTAAATATTAAAAATAGATTTATAATTAATGCATTTGTATATTTGTAAATAAAAGTAGAGTTACAAGAAAAAAATTATAATAATGATTTTTTAACATTTGTCCATGTGTTTGACTTTACTAGAGAAGTTTATATTGTAGCTTGAAGAGTTGCATCTCCTGTAAGGAAGGTCTAGTGGTAATAAGCTCCCTCAGCTTCTGTTTGTGTGAGAATTTCATAATTTACCTCTCAGTTTTGAAAGACAGTTTTGCCATGTATAGAATGTTTGGTTAACAGATTTTTTTTTCTTTCAGCACTTTGAATACATCATGCCAGTGCCTTCTGTCCTGCAAGGTTTCTGCTGAGAAAGTTATTGATAGTCTTATTAGGGATAACTTATATGTGATGGATTGCTTTTCTCTTGCTCCTTCAAGATTTTGACTTTCACTGCTTTAATTAACATGTACCTCAGTGAGGGTTTCTTTGATTTTTTTTCTTACTTTCAGTTGGGTGAGTTTCTTGTACTTATATGTACATGACTTTCTCTCAATTTTGGAATTTTTCAACCATTAGTTCCTCAGATGATCTTTTTTGCCATTTTCTTCTTTTCTTCTCTTCTCCTGCCAGATTCCTATAATGTGTATCTTATACACATTATAAGTTTATGAACTCCCCTATGTCCCTTAGGCTTTGTTCTCCTTCATTCATTTTTTTCTTCTTGCTTCTCAAACTTAATAATTTCAAAGACCTGTGTTTGAGTTTCCTAATTCCTTCTTTTGCCTGAGTCTGCTGTTGAAGCCCTCTAGTGATTTTTTTGACTGAGTTATTCCATTTTTCAGCTCCAGAATTTCTACCTGGTTTCTTTTTATACTTTCTCTTTGTAGATATTCTTCACATATTGTTTTTCTGATTTTCTTTAGTTCTTTTTCTATATTTTCCCTTAGCTCTTTGAGCATATTAAGATAGTTGTTTAAATTCTTTGTTTGGTAATTCTGCCTTTTTTAGGCATTGTTTCTGTAGATTTATTTTGTTCCTTTGAATGGGTCATGTTTCCCCATTTCTTTGTATGTCTGTTATCCTTTGTTTGAAATTTAGTATTTGAAAAATCACCTACCTTGCCACATCTTTGTAGACTGGTGTGGAAGTTCATCACTAAATTATTAGTCTCAGTATAAGCTTTGGGTGAAGGCTTGTCCTTGCAGTTCTTTTCTTGGCATGTATCCTGTCTAAGCATGTGCATATACACTTTTCTTTTCTGTCCTTATTTCATTTTTATACATGGCTGCTTCTGACTTACTGTATTTGTGGTCTCCTTTCCACAGGCTGCAGGGTCGTAGTTTCTCTTGCTTCTGTTGTTGGCCCCCTGGTGGATGAGTTTGGTCCAGGAGCTTGTGTAGGTTTCCTAGTGTGAGGGACTGGTGCCTGCCTTTTGGTGGATGGAGCTGAGTTTTTCCCTCTGATGGGCAGGGCTGCATCAAATGGTGTGTTTTGGGGTGCCTGTGAGCTTAGTATGACTTTAGGCAGCTGTCTGCTGATGGGTGGAGCTGTGTTCCTGTCTTTCTGGTTGTTTGGTGTGAGGTGTCCAGCACTGGAGCCTACAGGCAGTTGGGTGGAGCCAGGTTTTAGTGTTGAGATGGATACCTCCAAGAGAGCACAAGCCAATTAATATTCCCTGAAGCCAGGAATTCTCTGGTGGTCCAGCATCCTGGACTTGGTGCTCCCACTCCAGAGGCCCAGGCCACATCCCTGGCCAGGTAAAAAGAAAGAAAGAAAAGGAAAAGAAAACAAAACCCAAGACAAATAGCAAAAACAAAACCAAACAGCAACAAAAACAATACAAAAAAAAAAGAAGAAAAGGGCTTCCCTGGTGGCACAGAGGTTGGGAGTCCACCTGCCGATGCGGGGGACACGGGTTCGTGCCCAGTCTGGGAGGATCCCACATGCTGCGGAGCGGCTGGGCCCATGAGCCATGGCCGCTGAGCCTGCGTGTCCAGAGCCTGTGCTCCACAGTGGGAGAGGCTGCAGCAGTGAGAGGCCCATGTACTGAAAAAATAATAAAAAAAAAAGAAGAAAGAAAACAGACAAACCAAACCCAAGACAAATGATAAAAACAAACTCAACCAAACAGAAACAAAGAAACAGACAAAAACAAAAAAAACCATAAAACTAAAAACAAAAAAAAAAACCAAAGAACAAAAAGAAGAAAAAAAATGTAAAGTAAAAATAAAAAAAAATATTAAAAAATAATAAATAAATCAAGCAATAACAACTGAACAAAACAAAACAAAGGAAAAAAAATAATAGTATAAAGAATATTTTCCTGGGGTGTCTGCTGTCAGTGTCCTTGCCCCCACAGTGAGCCACAGCCAAACTCTGCCTCCCCAGGAGGCCTTCCAATACCTCTAGGTAGGTCTCTGGACCTGCTGTGGGCACTGTGGGGCCACCTCAGACTCTGATCTGGCCCAACTACTGTGTGTACTTGCCACCGAAGTCCACTGCCAATAAAGCTAGACCTGTCTCAGTTATGGGAGCACTCATTGTCCATTCAGATATTCCACAGACACAGGGTTTACCAAGTCAATTGTTGAGATTTAATCCATGGCTTATGCAGCTTCACGAAGAGATTTCCATTTTTCTTCCTTAGTTACACCATACCTGGGCCTCAGCGTTGGCTTTGGCCTCACCTCTGCATGTGTGCCACCCTCAGGTGTCTGCTCACCCAGGTGAGAGGGAGCAAAAACAGTGGCTGATTGGGGCACACTTACTCACTCAGGCCAGGGAGGAGCATGGTGGCCACAACTGGGGTGTGAGTGAAGTCCCTGTGGTAGCAGAGACAGGCAGGTAGTTGCAACAGACTAGGTAAGCTCACTCTGGTAGGAGTCCCTCCCAGTACCCACTGAGGCAGGAGCTGGTGTGTGGGAGTGGTGGCAGCCCCACCCCTTGCACACCACTCAACAATATCACCTCATTTTCTAGGCAGACCACAGGTTCTCTAGGGGCATTCCAGCTGCGGAGCCCCTCATTCCCATACCCTCTGTTACATCCATGCAGCCAACAGTTGTCCCCTTCCCAGATCCACTCTTTTAACCCCATGCTTTAGCATTCAGCCCCTGCCAGCTTTGGTGGATTCCCGTCTTAAGAAGTGGTGACCAGGGCTGATTCCCCCATGGCTGCTTCTAAATGTCTTAATTTTCCAGAAAGTCTCACCAAAACCTCTCTGTGGAGACTTGGATATTCTATTATATTTCTCTGCCTATAATATCTTGCCCACAGGCATTTGTGGATTTTCAGTCTTCTTTCAGTTTTCATATGCTGTGACATCTGCCACTGCCTTTCACGGCTCTGCCAAACTGAGATATACTGTATGCCACTGTCTCCCATTTGAGCTCCAAAGAAAATGAGACAGAAAACAATTCCTCAGGTAGTGTACAGATGGGTCAAAATGTTTCAAACAAATTCTACTCTGCTCCTTCTGCCTGACCAAGGGAACCAGAAACTGGCCTATTTTCCCCTGCACACATCATGCTATGTTGGGTGAGATGGGAGTGGGGCAACAGTGAGTAAAAATGACACAGAGAAAGTTTCCTAACATTTGACTCTTTCTTGATTGGGCATTTACATGATTCTTATAGATATTTGACTGGTTTCAAGAGCTCCTATACAATTATTCAAGTCAGTCTATATTTATTTATTTAATGTTTCCATGGGGGGAAAATGTCTTGGAACTTCTTTGTCCACCATCTTGCTGTTATCACTCTTAAGAGGCATATTTTATGAACTAAAAAAGTGCTTGGCATGACTTTCACTTTTCCATATAGACTGGATATATTAATCAATGACAAAAAGAAAATAACATACAAGAGAGAAAAGCTTGTCAAAAAGGAAGGAAGGAGAAGATGAGGCAATTTTAAAGGAAATTACCATTTCACAGGCATCTGAACTAAGAAATAGGGAATTGCATGTTTCTGTGAAGGGCAAATAATTTTCTCTCATTTTACTTTTCTACCTTCTTGTTCAGGGGTAACCACTACCAAACAGAAAATGTCATGCCATAATAAAATAAAGACCAGGATATATGATAATATTGTAGAATTGTAAGGTATGACTGGATAAAAAATCAGCTCTAGACTAAAGAAAGACATTATGCAACCTAGAGGTCAGTGGTTCTCAAATGGGGTAGAATTTTCTATCCAGGGGACATTTGACAATGTCTGGAGACATTTTTGGTTGTCACAACTAGTGGAGGGGGTTGCTTTTGGCATTTAGTGGGTAAAGGGCAATGATTCTACTGTTGTTTTCTGCAATCAACAGTGGTTTTCCTCAAAAAAGATAACTATCAGACACAAAATTTTAATAGTGGTAAGTTTGAGAAACCATTTTCTAATGTTAAGTTATAGCCAGTCTGTAAACCTCTTGAGCAGAGAAACTGGGTATATACTTTTCTAAGCCCCAGTAGCTAGTACAATACTGGGCACATAGCAGGCTCAAGTTAAATGATTCAATCCCAGTTGCTCCATTTTGATTAAACCTCAGATCCTGCTTTTAATGTTCATGAACGTTTCCTTCCCAGAAGATTTTGTTAACATTAATTTTCTTTAGACAGACTCTTCTGTATACATAGATCTTGGGGATTTTTATTAGTTTATTATTAATATACAAATTGAGCTTCCCTGGTGGCGCAGTGGTTGGGAGTCCACCTGCCGATGCGGGGGACACGGGTTTGTGCCCCAGTCCGGGAGGATCCCACATGCCATGGAGCAGCTGTGCCCGTGAGCCATGGCCACTGGGCCTGCGCATCCAGAGCCTGTGCTCTGCAATGGGAGAGGCCACGGCAGTGAGAGGCCTACATACCTCAAACATAAAAATAAATAAGATACAAATCATATGCCATAAATTCACCACTTTAAAATTGACAATTTAGTGATTGTTAGTATATCAAAACATTGTGCAACCAGCAATATATTTCTTGCTATAATATTTTAATCACCCCCAAAAGATATCCTATACTTGTAAGCAATCATTCACAGTTCCCCCTATTCCTAGCCCTTGGCAATCACTAAGGTTATTTCTTCCTCCATGAAATTGCTTGGTCTGAATATTTCATAAAAATTAAATCATGTAATCTATGTGCTTTTGTCCCTGGCTTTTTTTGTTCACTTAATTGTTTTCAAGATTCATCTATGTTGTAGCATGTGTCATTACGTGCATCAATGAAAAAATCCACTATATGGATATAACACATATTTGTTATCCATTCATCAGTTGATAGACATTTGGATTGTTTCCACTTTAGGCTATTATGAATAATGGTGCTATGAAGATTCATGTACAAGTTTTTGTGTGGTCACATATCTTCAACTCTCTTCGGTATACCACTAGAAGTGGAATTTCTGGAGCATGTGGTAACTATATTTAAGTTTTTGAGGAACCACCAGACTTTTCTAAAGCAGTTGTATCATTTTATAATCACATCAACAATGTTTGAAATTTCCCATTTCTCTGTAAGCCAATACGTATTATATGTCTTTTTGATTATGCCCATCTCACTGGGTATGGGGTGGTATCTCATTGTGGTTTGGATTTGCATTTCCCTTGTGGGTAGTGATGTTAAGCAACTTTTCTTGTGTTTATTGGCCTATTTGCATATTTTCTTTGGAGAACTGTCTAGTTAAATCCTTTGCCCATTTTTTAGTTGGTTTATTTGTCTTTTAGAGTGGTAAAAGTTTTTCATATACCTTGGATATAAGTCCCCTATCAGATATATGAGTGGAAAAAAAATTATCTTATTGTTTGCATGGTTCTTTTACTTTTTAATGGAATCCTTGGAACCCAAAAGTTTTCATCATGATAAGCTAAAATTTATATAATTGTTGTTGTTGTTGATGATGATTTTGGTGTCATATCTAAGAAATCATTGCCAAATGCAAAGTATGAAGATTTACCCCTATGTTTTCTTCTAAAAGTTTTATAGCTTTAATTCTTATACTTAGGTCATTGATACACTTAGAGTTAATTTTGTATATGTTTTTAGAGAAGTGTCCAGGACATTCTTTTGCGTATATCTGTACAGTTTTCCCTGTGCCATTTTTTAAAACGACTATTTTTTCCCATTGTGTAGTTGACCATAGATATATGGGTTTATTTTTGGACTCTCAATTCTGTTTCTATTAATCTGTACCATTATTACATTGTATTGATTACCACTGTTTTGTCATAAGATTTAAAATCAAGAAATGGAAATTTTTGTAGTTTTTTTCTGTTTGTTTTTCTTTTTAAAGATATTTTTTGGCTCTTCTGGGTTCCTTGCATCTCCTTATGAATTTTAGAATCAACTTCACAATTTTCATAAAGAAGACATCTGAGATTCTGATAGAGATTGTGTTGTATGCATAGGTTTGTTTGGGTAAAATTTCCATCTTAACAATATTGAGTCTTCTGAGCCATAAACTTGGGATGTGTTTCCAATTATTTAGGTATTCTTTTATTTCAACATTGTTTTGTCATTTACAAAGTACAGTTTTGCACTTCTTTTTTTTAAAAAAGTCTTCCTAAATATTTTATTTATTTTTGATATTATTATAAATGAAATTGTTTCATAATTTTATTTTCAGATTGATCATTGCTAATGTTTAGAAATAAAAGTAATTTTGAATGTTGATTTCATATCTTGTAAACATGCTGAACTAATTTATTAGCTTTATTTAAAAAAATTTTTTTGCATGGACCCCATAGGGTTTTATATATACAAGATCATGTCATCTGCATGTAGAGATAGTTTAAATTCTTCCTTTATGATCTGGATGTCTTTGATTTCTAATTGCTAGGGCCAGACCCTCCAGTACAGTATTACAATAAAGAACCTCCATTATAATGTTACACTATTTATACATATATAAGAGAGAGAGAGAGAAAGAGAGGGAGAGATTTTCTTAAAGGAATACGGAGGTGCAAGTTCAAAATCTGCAAGGAAGCCTGTCAGCCTGGAGAACCAAGAAGAGTTGCAATTTGAATCAAAAGGTAGTTTACTGGCAGAATTCCTTCTTGCTCAGGGAAGGTCAGTTTTTGTGTTATTAAGACCTTCAACTGATTACATGAGGCTCACCCACATTATGGAAGATAATGTGCTTTACTCAAAATCCATCAATTTGAATGTTAATCTCATCTAAAAAACACCTTTCTAGAAACATCCAGAATAATATTTAATCAAGTAGTTGGACACTGTTGCCCAGTCAGGTTAACATATAAAATAAATTATCACATGTACATTTCTTTTTATTTCTGCAATATTGGCAATAATTTCCCTTCTTTAATCCCTGATTTGAAGTAGTTTGATTTCCCCCTTTTTATTCCTGTTCAGTTTATTTAAAGGTTTCTCAATTGTATGGATCTTTTCAAAGAATCACCTTTTGGTTTTGTTGAGTTTTTCTGTTTTTCTATTCTCTATTTTATTTATTTCCACTCTAATCTTATTACTTACTTCCTTCTCTTTGCTTGTGTTTAATTTGCTCTTCTTTTAATAGTTTCTTAAGAGAATAAGTTAGGTTATTGATTTAAGATTATCATTCTTTTTAAATTTATGTTTGTGCAGCTATAAATTTCCCTCTTATCATTGCTTTACCTGCTTCTCATATGTTTTGCAATGTTCTGATTTTATTTTCACTCAACTCAAGTGATTTCTTCTGTGGGACTTTTGTTACTTAGGAGTGTCTACTTAATTTCTATTTATTTGTGAATTCCCAAATATTTTTTGTGTCCTTGATTTCTAATATCATTCCATGTGGTCAAATAATATACTTTGTATAATTTTAATCTTTTTAAATTTGTTGAGAATTGTTTTATGGTCTGATATATGGTCTAACTTGCAATAGGTTTCATGTGCACTTTTGAAGAACATATACTCTGCTGCTTTTGGTGGAATATTGTTTAGATATCTGTTAGGTATACTTGGTTTATACTGTTTTCCAAGTTTTTCCTTGATAATCTTCTTCTAGCTTTTGTATCATCATTGAAAGTAGGCTTTTTAAATATCTAACTATTATTGTTTACCTGTTTATTTCTCATCTCAGTTCTTACATCATGATTTTATGTTCTGTTGTTAGGGCATATATGTTTATTAATGCTATACCTTCTTAATGAATTGACTTTTTAATTCTTATAAAATATCCTTAATTGCCTCTGACATAAATTTTCCTCATATTAGTATAGATGCTTAAGCACTCTTTTGATTACCATGTATGGTATATCGTTTTCCATCTTGTTATTTTCAAACCCTTTATGTCATTATCTCTAAAGTTTGTCTCTTGTACACTGCATAAATTTTATTTATATTTTAAAATATCCATTCAGCCAGTTTCTGACTTTTGATTGGATTTTTTCAACCACTTATATTTAGTGTAATTACTGACAATGTACAATTTATATATGCCATTTTGCTAATCAATTTCTATATGTCTTATGCTTTTTTGTTCATTAATCCATTGCTAACATTTTGTGCTAAACAGATATAAACAGATGTTTTATAGTTTACCAATCCAATTCCCCTTTAATTATTTATTTTACAATAATTTTGAAGTTACTTTCTTAGTGGTTTCCATTGGAATTCAATTTAATACCTCATATTATAACAATCTACTTTGCATTATATTAGCTTAATTTCAATATTATATAGAAATAATTCATATATTTTTGTTCCTTCCCCCTAGTTCGTGTTGTTATTTCAGTATAATTTATATACTTGTTGATAGTGTGCCCATTTATACCAATTTATAGTTATTGTTTATATAGTTATTTTAAGTCAGAAAAGAGGTAAAAATGTTGTTGATAAAAAATATGTTTATTGTGGCTTTTACATTTATCTATGTAGTTATCTTTATTTTTTATTTCTTCATCTGGATTTGAGTTGTTCTTTAGTGATTTTTTTTCATTTCAACTGGAAGGACTTCCTTTAGTGTTTTTTTTATGTCAGTTCTGCTAGCAGTAAATGTTCTCAGTTTCTGTTTGTCTGAGAATATCTTAATTTCCCCTTAATTTTTGATAGATAGTTTTGCTGGATATAGAATGCTTGCTCATTTTCTTTTCATTTAGCACTTAGAATATGTCATCCCATTACCTCTCACTTCTATGTTTTTTTGTTTTTTGTTTTTGCAGTACGTGGGCCTCTCACTGTTGTGGCCTCTCCCGTTGCAGAGCACAGGCTCTGGACGTGCAGGCTCAGCATCCATGGCTCATGGGCCCAGCCACTCCACGGCATGTGGAATCTTCCCGGACTGGGGCATGAACCCGTGTCCCCTGCATCGGCAGGCAGACTCTCAACCACTGCGCCACCAGGGAGGCCCACTTCTATGGTTTTTAATGAGAAATAAGCTGTCAGTTTTATTGAGGATCCCTTCTATGTGATGAGTCACTTCTTTATTGCTGCTTTAAGGAATCTAATTTTTGAGAGTCTGACTATGATCTGTCTAGGTGTGGATATCTCTGACTGTATCCTACATGGAATTTACTGAGCTACTTGGATGTGTAAATTGTTTTCAGCAAATTTGGTAATTTTGAGGCCATTTTTTTCTTAAATTACTTATTTTGCCTCTTTATCTGTATATGTTTTTTTGTTTGTTTGTTTGTTTGTTTGTTTTTTCTGTACGCGGGCCTCTCACTGTTGTGGCCTCTCCCATTGAAGAGCACAGGCTCCGGATGCGCAGGCTCAGTGGCCATGGCCCATGGGCCCAGCCACTCCGTGGCATGTGGGATCTTCCCAGACCGGGGCATGAACCCGTGTCCCCTGCATCGGCAGGCGGACTCTCAACCACTGCGCCACCAGGGAAGCCCTGTATATGTATTTTTGAGTCTCTATTTTTATGTATTATTTTTTTCTTTCTCTTTCTCAGAGTGGACAATCTCACTGACCTGTCTTCAAGTTCTCTGATTATTCTTTAGTTCAAATCTGCTCTTTGACTCCTTTAGTTAATTTTTTAAATTTCAGATATTGTAGTTTCCATCTTGAGTTTCTGTTTCTTTTTTAAAAGTCTATGCTATATTATTGTTCTCTATTTGGTGAAATAGTCTCATGCTTTCTTTTAGTTCTTTATAGTTTACTTTATTTCTTTGAATATGCTTAAAACATTTGATTATAAACTTTTTTCTTATGAGTCCAACATCTGGGCTTCCTCACAGCCAGTTTCTAATCACTGGTTTTCGTTTTCTGTGTAATGGCAGTACTTTCTTTTTTCTTAACATGTTACATATTTTGTTGAAAACTGAACACATTAAATAGTGTAATGGGACTACTCTGGAAATCAGAATATCCTTCTTTCCCTAGGATTTCTTGTTTTTGCTATTTACTTTTGCTACTTGTTTGTTTGGTGATAGTCCTAATAACTAATTTTATAAAGTCTGTATTCTTTATCATGTTGGCCACTGACATCTCTTCTCAATTAGTTATACTGGTCAGCTAATAACTGGATAAAGATTTCCTTATCAGTGTAGACCTAATAAGGTTCCCAGCCTTTTCCAAGGGGCTACATATGCATGTTGGGACATGCCTTCAGTGCTTATACAGACAGTCTACAACTCTGCCTTAGCCTTTATGTCTTGCTTGAGGAGAGTCTAAAGTTTATCCACAAGTAAGAGCTTTAGGCCATCTCAAATCATACCTGGGCAGGCACACAACCCTACAAATGTGTATAGACCTCTAAGATCCTAAGAATAAACCATAGATTTTTAAAGTTCCTTATAGTCATCTAATTCCTGGATTTCCTTTAAGTTTTTGATCAGCTTCTTATTTGCATCAGCTGTCATTACAATCTCAGAGAGCTGTGATATCAAACAATTACCCTTGACTATTTTCCACAAATGCTCCTATGGAAAAGGCTCCTGACATAAGGCAAATTCCAAGTCAAGTCTAATAAAATCAAGCCCTGTAAGTAGAATTTTCCAGAGAACTTCCAGACATGTCAGATAATAAAATTTTCTGAAAATAGGGCTTTCTGGAGATCTCCAATCCAAATCTTTCCACTCTAGTGGCTGCTAGGCTGTTGGTTTTCACCATACTTGCAGGGCTGTTGGTATATAAGGCTATGATAGAGTCAAGGAAAGAGACGTAAATAGGGCAATTTGTTACCAATATTCAGCTATTTATCTTGAATAAACACTCCCCAGGTTGTTTCAAATTTGGGTAATTCTAAGAGTTCCAAAAAAGTTGATTTGACTACTTTTGCCAGTGTTTTTTTATTGTTTTTAATGAAGAAAGGATTTTAGGAGTTCCCTACTCTATCATTCCTACTAACGTAATCTCTTTTCTTGCATTTTTTCCTAGAAAGAAATCTTTCCTTAATGCTTTGTAGTGTCAACCACTGTCATAATTCATGTGTATATATGGATTAGCCTCTTTCTGGACTCTATTCTTTTCCAGTCACTTATATTTTTCTATATCATATACACCTCAATGCCTTAATTTTATCATAAGCTTTGATACGTTATTGAACTGGTTCTTCTTCCTTCTTTTTTCTTCAGACTGCATTTTCTACAATTGAAGTTTTGTATTCACATAAAAAATTGAATTTAAATCATCTAATCAAATTCCACAAAAAGGTTTAATTTTTTATTTAGAATTCACACACACACACATATATATATAATATTAACCTCATTACAATATTAAGCCTTTCAAACCTTGTTTGTCTTGTTTAAATGTCTCTCCAAAAACCATCATAAAGTCCTCCTCAGAATTCTTGCACTTCTAAATGTATTTTTAGATAGTTGATATTCTTCATGGAAATGAAATCGGTATTTTTTAAAATGGTTTTCCAACTACTTTTTGCTTATTAGTTAAGTAAAATTGTTTTCATTGTTAAATTATGTCAAGTAATTTTCAATCATTTTATTCAATCAGGAAGCAAAATCTCTCACTTATTTTTAAAATCTATTTCCCTTTGTTCAATCTTTTTTAGTATCTTCTAATCAAATTTGTTCTCAACTTGGTATTTGTCATATTAAAATAATTTTAGAGATACTACAATATGAGATAAACATACCATAAATATGTTATTAAATCAGATCTTGAGTCAAGTACCAGTTCATTGGAAAAATTATACAGTCAAACTAGTTTACTGCTTCTTTCCTCTTTATATTAATCTGTGATTTTATGATGTTTCCTTACCTATTCAGAAATTGACAATACCAGCAGGTAGATGGATTTTATTTAACTTGTTTATAATTGATTTTTTTAATTTTAAATAAGTGGGCAACAATTATTTTTGGATGTTCTGCATAAAATAAGAATTATTTTTCTTAAGAATGTTCCATAGCTATAGTTAGCTGAAGCTAAGTAGTGGCTACTTTTTCCCCCATCATTCCATACTGTGATCTTTATTGCTTCTCCAACACCAAGGTACAATGTCATTTGTTAACTGTCATTGGGTTTACACTACCATTTATCTTATAATAAGAGATAAAATGAAATATTTCTTTTACCCCAAACTCTCATATCCATAGTAGGAGAATAAAAATTGGAAGAATCTGCAAAATGGTTGCCTCTGTGTTAAATAGGATGCATATCTGTAAGGTATGGGTTATATCCTGAAATAATCCATCATCTACATTATTCTCTTTTCAAGATGTTTTGTCTAGCAGTGATATACAAAGTTAGAAATAAGAGTACTAACGACTCTTGCTTTGTTACTTATCAACTATGAAGAAGTATTTCAATATTATATCTACTTCCTCCTGTACTGAGTAGATGAGTTGATGTCGGGGAAAAAAAGAAGACATTTTTAATGTGAAGTTCTCTAATAGAGATATTATCTACCAGTTTTCTGTTCTATTCTCTAATTAAAACTAATTTGCCAAAAAAATCATTATCTTTTTCTCCTATATTTGTGGACTCAATGTTGTATGTTTTTAGAATTATTTTTTTTTAGTAGTTTAAGAGAAAACTTCTTTTTCTTTCTGGAAATAAATATGTAGAGTTTATTCTCAATAAGAACACCAAAACTCAGGTTCTTCGAAATTCTCTAAGTGGGGGTAGTAAATGATTATTTGTCTCTTTTCTTGAATATTGCAGTTTCTTCCACCAAAATTTATTTCTATTACTCTATTTTTGAGTCTGTTGATGTGACATATCAATTTTTCTCAGGTTAACATTATTTTCTCTTATTTGCTAAATTTTGAGTTTCTGCTGAAGAACATATGTGTAATTTTGCTACTTTGGTTAAATTAGTTCCAATTACAGTGATTTGAACTCCCTTTAGTCACCAACAGTGAAAGGAGGATTCTTTGAAATTGATGAATATGGGCCTGGTTAGCATCCATGAAACCCATATTTTAAATAAATAGAATTTTAATTTATTCTTAAGCACTTGACCTCTCCTGAGACTCAAGCAAAAAAATCTAGATCTATTAGAAACACAAACTTTAGTAGATATATAAAACTTTTTGTTAAAGAAACAGTGAGATTTTCCTTCAGAAGAAGGATATACTCAAACAATACTGATGTTCAACACAGAAAGCCATAACTTGTCATATATAAAGTCATCTTATTCAATCAATCTTGTTTTTAAATTCCATTCTAAAAAAAAGTGTAAAACAAAAATCACAAATGTAAAACACAAAGCCAGTCCAGCATTATGCCAATTGGGTTATGATTTTTCCAAAACAATATATGAGTTTATGTTTACCAGCCTGTCACCCCCCCAAAACAAAAACTAAATAAAGTGTAATATTCATAAATAATCTTGAACAGGTATGTTTCCTGTTTTGTATCTTTATTTTGATGGTCATAAAAAATTATGATCCATCCTTTTGAAGTTTTCTATTTTATTTTTAAATTTTTATTTTATACTAGAGTATAGTTTATTAAGAATGTTGTATTAGTTTCAGGTATACAGCAAAGTGATTCATTTATACATATACATGCATCTATTCTTTTTCAAATTCTTTTCCCATTCAGGTTATTACAGAATATTGAACAGAGTTCCCTGTGCTATACAGTAGTTCCTTGTTGGTTGTGTTTTTTTTTTTTTTTTTTTGGCTGTGCTGCACATCTTACAGGATCTTAGTTCACCAATGAGGTATTGAACCCAGGCCCTCAGCAGTGAAAGCATGGAGTCCTAACCACTGGACTGCCATGGAATTCCCTGGTTATCTATTTTAAATATAGTAGTTTGTCATAAGAAATTACGATCCATCTTTTGAAGTTTTTTATTAAGAAAATAATTCAGGGGCTTCCCTGGTGGTGCAGTGGTTGAGAGTCTGCCTGCCAATGCAGGGGACATGGGTTTGTACCCTGGTCTGGGAAGATCCCACATGCCGTGGAGCTGCTGGTCCTGTGAGCTATGGCTGCTGAGCCTGCACATCTGGAGTCTGTGTGTCTGGAGCCTGTGCTCCACAACGGGAGAGGCCACAACAGTGAGAGGTCCATGTACCACAAAAAAATAATTAAATAAATAAATAATTAAAAAAATAATAATTCAACCTTAGTGTTGTATCCCCAAATATATTTTGTTTCATAATCTTATTTATTGTTGGAAACATAATTTCATATATTTAGATAAAATGAAGTTTCTGAAGACAATTGTAATATTTAAAATAAGATAGTAGTACACTTAGATTGAAATGAACACATTAACTAATATTTCAATTTTAGTAATTTATGTAATTTACCAACATGAATTATAATCAAGGGTGTTATTTGTATAGAGGATTATATAGTAAAAATTTCCCTTTCATTATTGGTTCACTTATTTTCTGATGAATATAATAATTTTATTTGTATATTATTTAACTGAAAACTAAATTCAAAAAATTTCTTATAAAATATTCAAACACTGTTATCACATTGAATATATTTTGACAATCATTTACTACCCCAAAAATAATATTGGTAAAATCTCATTAATCATTTAATATGTTACTCTTAATATAATTGTTATTCAGAATAATATCCAAACATTTATTAAAATATTAACTACCTTTAACATTTTAATCAAAATGTTATGGTGAAAACTACATTTTATCTTAGGTTTTAATTGCTGGTATATTAGTCTTTAAGATAGCCAATATTTAAGCTTAAATTATCTCCAAAAAAGAAAAGAAGAAAGGAAAGAATCCGGGAAGGAAGTAGATAAAATTCAACTTCTAAATTCATAGATTAAGCTTGTAATGTAGACAATAGAGAGGAATACAATCTCTAGACAAAGCTGATGCCATCCATCCGAAGACCCTCTTCGGATGGATGGCATCAGCTTTCCTGAAAACGTTCAGGCAAATGTGTGTGCATGTATGTGTCTGTGTGTGTGTGTTTCAGTGTGTGTATGAGAGAAAGAGAGAGAGAGAGATTGAGAAACAGAGATAGCTAGTTGGTGCTGTATTTGGTTTGTATTTGGTAAGGCATTGTGATTGTTAACTATTATCATAAGTAAGTCCTTAGCCAAATTTTCTTACTGGAATATGGTAATAGAAATTCATAGAAAATACGAACTCTCTAGTTTTACAAGGATAATATTATGGATCATTTACTTAGTAGCAGTTATTGCTAGAATACAGGTTTCTTACTGTTTAATCTTGACTTCCCAATTACTCATTTATTGCTTTCTTTTCATTTTCTAATCCTTAATCATGTATCTTTTAAAATTAAAAAATATTGGTGCAACCAGGAAGCACTGAGTTTAAGGCATATTGTATTGTTTGCACTCACCAATATTGAATTTCCAAAGGAAATAATACTGGTGGCATATGGTGGTATCTCAGTGGTGTTGTTTCTGTGATACTTTACTTAGTTGAAGACAACTAAAATAATATAATTCCCCTAAATTAAAATGACTAAACAACTCAAGTTAAATATTGAATAGACTTCTTTTTGAAAAACTGGTTATATATATATGATTTTCTCATATTATATGATCTAAATATATATATATATATATATATATATATATATTTTTTTTTTTTTGCGGTACGTGGGCCTTTCACTGTTGTGGCCTCTCCCGTTGTGGAGCACAGGCTCCGGACGCGCAGGCTCAGCGGCCATGGCTCATGGGCCCAGCCACTCCACGGCACGTGGGATCTTCCCGGACCGGGGCACGAACCCATGTCCCCCACATCGGCAGGCAGACTCTCAACCACTGTGCCACCAGGGAAGCCCTGGAAATCAGTTTACATAGCAATTATTGACAATTTAAAATTGCAAAACCAAATTAGTTGTATTATTCATAATATATATGTCACATTTTTCCCCCTGGCTATTGGCAGTGCTTGTCAGTCATAGCCCTATGATCTTACTGTATGCATATCTAATACAAAATATAGGTGGCAGTGCTGGTGGAGGTGGTGGTGGAATACTGCTGCTACTGTTCCTTACTTGAGGTTTCAAATACATTACCTTTTGTTCTCAAAATATCTTCCATGTTCTATATCACTTATTTTGCTTTAATTTCTTAAAAATATTTAAGTTTTACTAATTACCTAGCAAGATAGGCAGTTTGACCTATCTTACTAAATTTCTATAAGCTGATTTATCAAGAATATGTATGCTGTGAAAATGCTAAGAACAGCTTAAAACATGTGATTTCTTTGGTTGAAGCCAAGACTGCAATGTGTCAATTTTCTGTGGAATGAAATGTGTGTGTGTGTGTGTGTGTGTGTGTGTGTGTGTGTGTGTGTGTGTGTGTGTGTAGGAGCAATCTCTTTAAAATGCCTCTTTCCTTTCAACTACTTTTATGTGCAAATTTTTATTGGAGAGAGCAATCCCAGTTTCCTGTGATTTCAAACGAATAATAGTCCAACATTCAGATATAAACACTAGAAAAAAGGCCATTCTACAACCCAAAATATAATTCAACGAGCTGCTGTATGATTGGTTAACATTTCAAACATAAGAGCTTTCTATGCCTTGATTCCTCCACATTCCTTGCAATAATTTATCCAGTTTGCCTGATTGATTGACTCTTTGAATTACAAGACACATTTAGTTGGATGAAGTACCTACATCATCAAATCAATATAGAGTTGTGTTCCTGTATTAAGTGCCAGTTTAGAAAGTGTGATTGAATTTCCATAGAAATGAATTGATGTGATAAATTTCTTTGTTATTTGGATTAGACATAGAAAATAAGAAACAAGGGAATATAAGTTTGCTTTGTTTTATTATAAGAATAGATTCTGCTCTACTTTGAGCATGTTTGCCCTTAAATTTGATATTAGGTGGTTTTAAAAAGTGTAGTATATAAGTAATGTATATTAATTCCTAGTATTTTGCATCAAATAGATCCAAAATTACATAGGCTGCATTCACTGACACTGCCATGAATTTGGATATTTTTAATATGAACCACAGGGATAACACTAAATAGATATAGCTCCTAGAAAAATACATAATTGACTAAAAACATTCATTTGAAAAAAACAAATCCAAACATTTATAAAATGGCATTTTGAAAATTCCTTTCAGACAAGTAATTATAAATTATACTATGCCACAAATTGTATTAAGGTTATAGCTCTAAGATGCCAAAACAACTGCTGATTTCAGGGGAAGAAAAAATTTTAAATGATATTGGTATTTGTATCAGTCAGGGTTCTCCAGAAAAACAGAACCAATAGGATATATCTATTTATATTTATATCCTATGTATCTATATCTGTATCTATGTTATCTATATCTATATATCAGAGAGAGAGAGAGAGATTTTAAAGTATGGCTCATGTGATTGTGGGGACTCGCAAGTCTGAAATCCATAAGACAGGCAGCAGGCTAGCAAGCTGGGAACTCAGGCAAGATTTCTACATTGGTCTTGAGGTGAATTCCTTCTCCAGGAAACGTAGGTTTTGCTCTTAAGGCTTTCGACTGATTGTATGAAGCCTATCCATATTATTTAGGTTAATCACCTTTACTTAAAGTCAACTAATTGTAAATGTTAATCACATCTACAAAATAACCTCACAGCAACATCTAGACCAATGTTTGACCTTGGTCATACTTATTTTCATAGAAGAAATAAATATGTTCCTTTACTTCCTACAGTATCCCCTTAGTTGGGGGAACATTAGCCTAGCCAAGATGACATATAAAATTAATAATCACAGCATGGGTACATAAATAGATCATTCTTTGCCTTTCCCTTTTTTAAGTCAATTATTTGTTATTGGTACATTGTGTAAGTACAGTCTGAATTATATGCTTATAATCAATATATAAGAAAAAGAGCTCATTAGAGAAATTGACTAGTATCAGGCTAAGTTATTACATTCTAGAGTGTTTAGTAACTAACCTGTAAATAGAAGCTATTGATGGTAGATCACTACAACCTCCTTTTTAGAGTCAAAATGAACACAATTTTCCCCATAATCTCTTTCAGTCATAGATAATGACTCTGGGTTATAAAATTATATAAAATTATTCTGTTTTTGACCAAATTCCCTACCCAACCTATCTGTAGCCCATATGTTTTACTATAATGAAATTGAAATTTATTCAGAGGTCTATAAAATATTGCATTTGATAGGTTTCCAAGTTCTTAAATTGCTAATATGAATTATTAATTAGAAGAATATTATTTTTCTAAAAGATCAACAAGTAAAAGGTAATAAGTATTGTGTAGATATTTACTTGATATTGTCGAGTATACACTGTAAAGGAACAATTTTTTTGAGTCAAAATTATAGTTATAGGGTAGTGTTATAATTCTTGATATTTCTAAAAGAGATTAGTTTTGATAAAAGGATTCTTACAATTCTTAAATATCTATTTTGAGACATTACAGTTGATGGCAGAATTTTTTCTTTCTAAAGTCTGGGACATTTTCAACACACTATTTTTAAAAATAATGTCTTCCCAGTTAAATTAAGAATGCTTTGAATTTATCTACTTGATCAGTAATTATGAAAGTGACATTCATTTCAATGATATCCTTACCTACTCTCTTGGTTTCCCAAGATAGTTATTTCCCCCAAAATAAGGGGATATTGTAGGAAACAAAGGAACATATTTCTTCCATGAAAATAAGTTTTACCAAGGCATCTTTAATGATACTGTCATATTAGGATTTTACTAAATGAGATTAGCTCATAATTCTGGGAAAGATATTCTGTTGAACAGATATTAGTAGACTAATTTTGGTTCTG
This sequence comes from Orcinus orca, assembly GCF_937001465.1. Classification (NCBI taxonomy): domain Eukaryota; kingdom Metazoa; phylum Chordata; class Mammalia; order Artiodactyla; family Delphinidae; genus Orcinus; species Orcinus orca. Next base: position 78,848,233 of record NC_064580.1, read on the forward strand.
TGTTAAAGGTATTTTTTTTTCTGAGGGTTTTAAGAAATAAATTATAATTAATGATGAATAAGCCATACAATGCTACAGAGCTTTAGTGATCACAATAAAGTTTTAATTCCTATCAAAATTAGTAAGATAATCATCGATTTAGTAATTTTTACTTTTAAAAAAGCCTCTTAAATGCTTGAGTTTCTTCTTGTTTTTGAACAGGAATGTACAGGTGGATTTTCTAAGTGCATTTTTTTTTAAATTATATCATGAAAGAACATTTTTAGGAAATGAAATTCTAAATATCTTTATTCCTTAGAATCTGGAAAAATATCATAATCTCTTCTTGTTCTTTCATAGCTGAGGATTAATAATCCTTTTTATTAGAGATAGATAAAATGAAAAGATTACACCTGCCTTCATCGGTTTTGTTGGAGAGAAGATTAGCATCTGGAAAAAACTATCAGGCTGCCTACAGAGATTTTGATCTTAGTCTTTTGACTTATTTATCGTTGTTCCACATATGACCTTAGTGTTGGGTAAAATCACGTTTTCTTTTATGTATTCCTGTAACAATTCTCCCTATTTTGCTTTCAGTCTTTAAAAATCATTGTTGCTCTTTCCACATACAATTCAATTAGTCCAGTGATTCTCAATCTTTTGCATGCATCCAAATCACCTGAAGGTCTTGTTAAAACACAGATTACTGTGCCTGGCTCTAGAGATTCTGATATATTAGGTCTAGTACAGGGACCCCAAAATTTGCATTTCTAACAAGTTGTCCTATTATATTGACGTTGTTGATCTGGAAAACATTCTTTGAGAAGCCTTGATTTAGCCTTCTTGTTTCTTACTTGGACTTCACATTTTATATTTCCAAGATAGAGAACAGCTGAGAACCCTAAGGAGAAGCTTGAAGGGGAAAGATTTTTTTCTAGATCAGCGGGTCTCAAAATTAGCCACACATTTATAACACTAAAATAGTTTTAAAGTGGGGGAGGTATAAATTGGAGATTGGGATTGACATACACACATTACTATACATAAAATAGGTAACTAATAAGAACCTACTGTATAACACAGGGAACTCTACTCAATACTCTGTAATGACCTATATGGGAATAGAATCTCAAAAAGAGTAGATATATGTATATGTATAACTGATTCACTTTGCTGTGCAGTAGAAACTAACACAACATTGTAAATCAACTATACTCAAATAAAAATTAATTAAAAACAGGGCTTCCCTGGTGGGGCAGGGGTTGAGAGTCCGCCTGCCAATGCAGGGGACACGGGTTCGTGTCCCGGTCCAGGAAGATCCCACATGCCGTGCAGCGGCTGGGCCCATGAGCCATGGCCACTGAGCCTGTGGGTCCGGAGCCTGTGCTCCACAATGGGAGAGGCCACAACACTGAGGGGCCCGCGTACTGCAAAAAAACAAAAAACAAAACTAAAGATGCCTAGATCTCTCCTTCAGAGATTTTGAGTTAATTGTTCTGGATATTACCTTGTGCACTGGAATTTTTAAAGTTTCTTGGGTGATTCTGATATGCAGCCAAGATTTAGAAAAACTATTCTAGAAGGATAGACGTTACAATCAACTACCCTTAATATTAGAGAACAATGACAGTTAGATTAAATACCATTTTCCCCAGAGACACCCCTTTCTAGAAATATTCACATTCTCCTCAATGTGCACACCCTCTAAAAATATTCAACCAAATGATTAGACATTAATCATTTAAGTCAGAAAAAGTCTTCAGTCTTTATTTCCATGCAATGAGTTTTTGAGATCTTCAGATTTTCAGGTTCTGTAGTAGAAACAGAAGATCTGGAAAATAAAGATAATGCCAACAATGTTGGCAATAAGATAAGACCTGAAACTTGTATCAAAATACTCTAACTTCAATCATCCTAGTTGGAACCTATAACTTTTGTTTCTATCTTCAAAGGAAAAAGCAGAATTTCCAGGTCCTGGTAGAAGTTACTATTAACTAGGAATTTAAGAAGAGAGAAAGATTATTATAAAGAACAACTTCAAACTATGTTTGAGAATGTTGGAATGGACTAAGTAAGTGGTTCTCCATCAAGGACAATTTGGTCCCTGAGAGGACAATTGGCAATGTCTGTAAAGATTTTTGGTTGTCACATCTGGCTAGGTGAGGGGGCAAGGATGGAAATGGACAGATTCTACTGGTTTCTGGTGTGTAGAAGCCAGGGATGCTGCTAAATGTCCTACAATGCATAGGACAACCCTCCACAATTATTATTCAATCCAAAATGTCAATATTGCTGAAGTTAAAAAATTCTGGTCAAAGTCATCTAACTCAATAAACTGTTGTCTGCTTTATCTATAAGAATCTTGAATAATTACAGCTTTTAAAGAATATGTTGCTTTTTGATATAGAGAATCACTGGAGAATAAAACATTAGATCAATTAAAAATTAATTTAAAATAAAATCTGGAAAAATATTAGTATTCTTTATTGTACCTAAAACAATGACATGCTCTAATGACTGCTATTATTGTTGCTATTATTATTTTAGAATTGGAAGTAGCACTATAAGGAAGTGAGTGACATAACTTTTTTGCCACAATAATTAAAAATGAGAGGCATTAATCATTTGCATAATTCTATAATCTGAATGTTGGCACAACATTCTCCAGTAACACAATGAGGTTTCAAGAGAAGTCATGTAAAGGGAAGTCATTCAACTTCTCATTTCTCTAAGGATATTCTTTTTCTTTTTCTTTTTTTTTTTGCAGTATGCGGGCCTCTCACTGCTGTGGCCTCTCCCACTGCAGAGCACAGGCTCCGGACGCGCAGGCCCAGCGGCCATGGCTCACGGACCCAGCCACTCCGTGGCATGTGGGATCCTCCCGGACCGGGGCACGAACCCGCGTCTCCTGCATCGGCAGGCGGACTCGCAACCACTGCACCACCAGGGAAACCCTCTAAGGATATTCTTATAGAAATCTCTTATCATTCTTGAAGTTTTTCTTTTATTTGGCAACATTGGGTAAAAGCACAAATTCTTCCTTCTTACTGTTTGTTCACAAATCATCATCCTGCAGAAATTTTTAAGGCTTTTGGAAAGGGAAACAATGTGGAAAGACATTTCTCTGTGCAAGGAATTTGCTATTTATGAAACAGACTTTCAATCCGTGTATATAAGAATGCATTTAACAGGTATGTTCTCTTCTCCACTGTCTTCCTACTTTATCCAATTATCTGATTTGTAATTTTTAAGTAGAAAATTGTCAGAAAAAGTTTTCACCTAGAATGACTTTTTGCAAGCAAGTTATAAATTCCTGAAATTAAGAGTTTATCATGGAAATGCTGACACAGCCTTAACTTTAGTAATTGAAGAGCACCACTATAATACATCAGTCACTTGTCTTCTGTATCTGTCACAAGTTCTATAAATCAAAATCTTAGAATGTAAGTCACATTTTATAAGTTTTTTTTTCATAAATCTGTCCTGCACATCAATACTGGTAATAATATTTTTTCAGTAAATAATACTGTTCATGGACATACTCTTGTGCCAGTTCATTGAGTTAATTTAAAAACAGTAAAAAATATATTTTGGGAAGATTTGAAAATATATACTCTGAATATATTGCTAATAATACTATTTTAATTTGGAGAAATTGGGAGAAAAGAACTGAACATATAAGTTAGAAAGTTACTTGACAGTTTCTTTATTACATTAAGTGCACAGAACTTCTCACTCCAGGTATAAAGATGTCGTGTATCAAATAACTGACTCAATATATTAAAAAAAAATTATAGCCACTCATCAAACAAAAATGTAAAGAGAGGGCTTCCCTGGTGGCTCAGTGGTTGAGAGTCTGCCTGCTGATGCAGGGGACATGGATTCGTGCCCCGGTCTGGGAAGATCCCACATGCCATGGAGTGGCTGGGCCCATGAGCCACGGCCACTGAGCCTGTGCGTCCGGAGCCTGTGCTCTGCAACAGGAGAGGCCACAACAGTGAGAGGCCCGCTTACCGCAAAAAAAAAAAAAAAAAAAGTAAAGAGAATAAATGACCTCTCTGTAGATCATCCACCAAAATACAAGGTAATTTTATACTTGTAATCAACAAATTTATTTTTTCAGAATACGTTATAAGTGAGACAATTTACAAGGTTTCCAAATGTCAAGAGGAAGTTATTGCACCTATTTTATTTCTTAATTGAGTTTTCTCATTATAAACAATTCAAAAAGTATGTATTTATATAGCCTAAAAATGGAAAATCCCCTATCACTCATTCTAATCATCATCCTCTGCATTGTTAATGATGGCTCATGGTTTGGTGTGAATAATTTAAGAAAATTTATTAGTTTTCACACCCACACACAAACAAAATACATATTCACATTCTCATGTGAGTATCCAGTGCATGTGTGTACTTATTTGTATACAAGCATTTAATTTGGTGTTTGTTTTCTATCATTTGATTCATATTTGTATGGCAACTAGCTTTTTATTTTTATTTCTTTTCTACATAACACCAACACTTGGAGATCTTTCTGTTTCAGTACATGCAATTCTACCTCATTTTTTAAAAACAATTTGTAATATGTCACATTTTTAACCATTTTTCTATGGATAGACATTTATGAGTTTTCCCCCCATCTTTTCAGTTTTAAAAATGTACTACAATAAATGGATTTGTGTTTGGTGTTCTGGGTACATGTACGAATATTTCTCTTCAACAGATAGATCCTTATGACAGAATTTTTAATTGAGATGCATACATATTTGAATTTGTTTTACATTTTAACCAAATTCCCCAACAGTATCTGTACTTATTTATACTACCACTCATTGTGTACATACGTAAGCATTATATTCACACGCACATCAGCACTACCTTTTGTCAACCTTCCCAAGATGGGCAATATAAGTTGAGGAACAAGTGTGTGTGTGCATGAGTGCAGGGTGGGAAAGGGATGCACTATTAAAATGAGTTGCTTTAAATATCTCTAGGAGGAAGTTCTGGATGGAAGGACTTAGTTGAAAATGGAGAAATAGCTTTGTATTTGAAATCTTAGAAGCAGATATGTTTACAAGGATTTCATGCCAAATGGGTTATAGCTTCATGATGTTTCAATGAATTACTATATTCATATAATTTTATATAAGAATATATTGCTTAAAGGGACTGTATTGCTATATTCTTGTATTAATTTGGGCTCCCTTGAAAGCAGACCTTGAGATAATACTTGGAGGCAGATAGTTTTGTGGGGAGGCAATTTGAGAAGCCAAATTGAGGAGGCAGGAAAGTGAGAAAGGGAAGAAAGGAAACTCAATATATAGGAACATGTTTAAGTTGCTTACCACTGTGGCAAACTGGAATCTAATCCTGCTGGATACTCTCTGAGGGAGCATGGAGAATGCACCTTGCACCTCATAATTGTCACCCCACACTGTCATCCCTTTTTGGCTTGAGAGTTTACCCTCTTGAATGTTAACACACACAGATAAGTACACACCCATTCCTCTGGACTGTACACACCCACACCCCCTACACACACACACACACACACACACGCACGCATACATTTCTGAGCTGTATTTGCTTGTAGGTTGAGCTCACAAGCTTTTGGCTTTAGAAAAATTCCTGAGGCAGAAAAAAGCAGGAAGACAACATTGAGACACTTGTAAAAAACTTTACTATGCTTTTCATGGAAAACATTAACCAGAGCTGCATAAGAGGTAACCTAAGAAGATGTCTCTGCCACAGTTCTTATCCTATACTTTCAGCAAATTCCCTCACAAAGATGTAAAAGACCTCATAGTTCTTGCCCCATGATTGTCACCTTTGTTTGCAGATTTCAGGTTACTCAGTAAAAATTTACTAGGTTCTACTGAGCTCTGAGATTTATAGAATGTGCAATCAAAAGCATAGAATAAGTCGAACTGAAAATAATAAATAACGAACAATAAACCTAATGGAACATGTGCCTCATTGAAGATGCCAAATACCTAAGTTAATGACATAATTCTTAACTGTTTACCTTCCACATAGAGCAATTGTTTTTAAGATAGTAGACACATTAGAGATTATACACAGAAATTTTCCATAGAGGCTCCATCCCTGCTAACCATAAAACAAGAAGTAAAACAGCAAAGAAAAGACAATTGAAAGGTTTAACAAAATGTACACAGAATATTAATGTGCTACCATCACTTTTTTATGTGCAGCAAATTGGCCACAGCTTGGTGTGTGAAATGACTGTTTTATGAAGAGGTATACTCTTCAGCAAGTATTATTTTACTCCTTGTTGTGGGAAAATATTAATTCAATAAATCTCCTGTAAGGTTTAGCAATTTTGGAGGCTTAACTGAGTTATGTCCATACTTTGAAATTTACCTTTTCTTTCCTGCTGTGGTTTCCTCAAGATATATTTGGCTTTATTTTTTCTTCCTCATGTCATGTGAATAATACTCTCTACAGAGACCATTTGTTTTTTACATAAATGTTTAATTTGTAACATATCTCTGAAGAAAGCTACTCATCTTTTTCTTTAATTTCCTTCAGAGCAAGTAGAATCTGAGGCACATTCTGCCTTTACCATAGGCTGTATGTGTAAAGTGAGATTAGAAGAAACAGTAAAACAATAAGAGGTTCATCACATCTCCCTTGAAAACTTTTTGTTCTAACACGGTGTATGAAGCAATGTTAGAGACAATTGTAACACTTTGTTATTATAATTTCAAGAAGTTTAGGATAAAAGAGTAATTACATCCAAATCAGAAATCTCATGGTACATCTTGAGGACTGCTTTTTCTTATTGTTTTTAACCCACCAACACTTCTCCCTTCTCAAACATATATAATTCCTTCCATCCTTCTTCTACAAAGTCTTACTAGACAGATAGAAGTAAAGAAGTAATTGCTTCCTATATTCACATCTGATTTACTGGAAATAAAACTTACACAATCCAGTTTTCTTCATATCTTAGAAAAAGATATGAAATATTTGCAAACAAATTCACTCCTCATAGCCATTCCATGGCTGTCCAGCTGGACAAATAATTAAATACAGCAAAGCAAAGTGGGGTTTACATCAAGAATTCAAGGTTAACATTTGAATGTCAATCAATTTAGTTCACCATATTAAAAGGATAAAAGAGAAATATCATTTATTCTTCTCCAAACATTCAGAAAAACCATTTTAAAAATCCATTATCTATTCATACTAAATCAAAAATATGCCAGAAAACTAGGAATATAAGATAATATCATCAACCTAAAAGTCATATATAAAAAATAAAATCTAGGTATAACATTATACTAACTTGTGAAAGACTGAATACTTTTCCCTTACAATCTGAAACAACAAGAAATGGATAGCCATTTATACCATTTCTATTCGACATTGTACTGGAAGTCTTAGCCAATGCAACAAGACAATAAAAAACATAAGTCGATACAGATTGGATAAAAAGAAATAAAACTTTGTTAATGTGTGAATGGTAGTATACATGGAAAAAATCCCAGGATATCTAAAAAACAGGTAATGAAAACAATAAGTGAATTTAGCAAAGTCACAGAATACAAGGCCAATATCCAGATAAATGTCTTAAATAAATACCCATGTAATAGCAATGAAAATTAGATAATGAAATATAATATGTATATGCTCAAGAAAAATGAGTACATGTATACCCCAGGCCATGTAAAAGAATGTTCTAATATATGAAAGCCTCTTCCCCAAGATAAAATATAAACATTTTATAGTATATTCTTATAATTGAATATTACACAACAATAAAATAAGCTACTGATATATACAACTTGATTTACTTTCAAAGACAATATGTTGAGTGAAAAAAGTCAGACACAAAAGTGTACCTACTGAATGATTCCATTTATTTTAAGTTCAAGAACCAGCAAAACTAATTTATCACAATAGAGATTAGAAGAATGGATACCACTTTGCAGGGAGGGCTATTGACTGGAAAGTATAAAAAACAACATTTCTAGGGTACTGGAAATATTCTATATTATGATCGGGATGGTGGTATCATGAGTAAAATATCATCAAGCTGTAGAGAAGAGATGAGCTGTCATTCTGTTCCTGACTTTGTATAATTTTATCTTATTAAATAGAAAACTAAACTTATTCTCTGTCCCACTTGACTCTCCTTTCCCTGACTTGCCCTCTCTAGAGATAATTACTGATAATTTTCATGTATACATTTCCAGAGATAGCCTATGTTTTTGGAAGGATATATGTATGCATACATATGAATTAAGGATTTTTTTTAAACTTTATTATCATATGTAATATTAATGAGGATTCATAATCTAACATAATCAATATTAGAATTTTTATTAGTTAACTTTAGTAATTATGTTTGCCACTTTTATTAAAAATAGTGCTGCAAGTTCTAGCCAGAACAATCAGGCAAGAAGAAATAAAGGGCACCCACACTGGAAAAGAAGAAGTAATATTAGCTGTGCTTGCGGATGGTATGATCTTATATGTAAAAAACTAACAATTCCACACACACACACACACACACACACACACACAAATGTTACAACTAATAAATGAATTCAGCAAAGTAGCAGGATATAAAGTGGTGTAAGGGGCAACAACAGGCATCCTTGCCTTGTTCCAGTCACTCATCATTAAGTGTGATGTTACCTGCGGGTTTTTCATAGGTGGATTTTATTATTTTGAGGTAGCTTCCTTTTATTCCTTGTTTATTGAGTATTTTTATCATGAAACAGTGTTGAATTTTGTTAGTTGCTTTTTCTGAATTGATATGATCATGTGGTTTTCCCCCATCATTTTGTTAATATGGTGTATTTCATTGATCAATTTTCATTATGTTGAACCATTCTTGCATTCCAGGAAGAAATCCCACTTGGTCATGATGTGTGGTCCTTTTAATATGCTGCTGAATTTGGCTTGCCAACATTTTGTTGACCCATGCATTTTTATATGTAGTTTTTATTTCCATTTAGTCTAAAGTTTTTTATAATTCTCCATGTTATTTTTCCTTTGATCTAAAGGTTTGTAGAAATGTGTTGTTTACTCTCCAAATACTTGATGATCTTTCAGATATCTCTGTTTTTTTGTTTGTTTATTTTTTTCTAATTTGACTAATGGTAAGAGATCATACTCTGCATGATTTCAGTCCTTTCACATATGTTGAGCTACATTTTATGGCCCAGTTTATGGTCTGACTTCATGAATACTCCACATATGCTTTGAAGGAATATGTAGTTTTTGTTGTTGAATGGTGTGCCCTATAAATGTCAATTAGTTTGTCTTGGTTGATAATGTTATTCAACTTATTTATGTTCTTACTGATTTTTCTATGTAATTGTTCCTACGCCTTACTGAGAGACTACAGTTACAATTTCCAACTACAGTAGTGGGTTTGTCTTTTTATCATTCAGTTAAGTCAGGCTTTATTTCAGGTATTTTGAAACTGTGCATTGTGCATAAAAATTAAGATTGCAATTAATTCTTGGTTAATTGACCCTTTTATTATTATGAAATGTCCCTGTTTATCACTGTTATTATTCCTTATTCTGAAGTTGACTTTTTCTCATATTTATATAATCACTACAGCATTCTTATGCTTAGTATTTGCCTTTTATATATTTTCATCATTTTTTTAACAATCTATGTCTTTGTATTTAAAGTGATTTTCTTGTAAACAACCATCTGTTCTGCATCCATGGACTGAACTAACCAAAGATGGAAAATATTTTTTAAAATTCCAAGTTTCCAAAAACCAAAACTTGAATTTACCACACCCTGGCAACTATTTACATAGCATTTACATTGTATTTAAAACTATTTACATAGCCTTTACATTTTATTAGGTATCATAAGTAATCTAGAGATGATTTAAAGTGTACAAGAAGATGTATGTAGGTTATATGCAAATACTATGCCATTTAATATAAGGGACTTGAGCATCCATGGATTTTGGTTTCAATGGGATGGGGTCCTGGAACCAATCCCCTTCAGATACTGAGATATAACTGTAGAGTCAAGTTTACTTTTTAAAACAATGTGTCATTCCTGACTTTTTATTGGTATATTAATACCATGTACATTTTATATACTTACTGATATGGTCAGGTTTCAGTTAACCATTTTTTAATCTGTTTTCTATTCATTTTGTTTGTTCTTTGTTAATTTTTTTCTTTTTTTCCTGCTTTCTTTTGAATTGAGTATTTATTTTTAGCTTTTTTCATTTTATCCCCATTAATTGCCTGCTGTTTGTTTTATTTTAGTGGCCACTCATGTATTTATAACATGCATGTTTAACTTATCATAGTCAACCTTCAAGTAATATTTTACACTTTATATATAATGTCTGATTCTTCAACAGTTTACTTCCATTTGCTCTCTTCTGAACATTGTACTATTATTGTCATACAATTTTCTCCTACATATGCTATAAACTCCACAATACATTATTAAAATTTTGTGCTTTTAAATTTTATAATATTTATCAATAAGTAAACACTATCTTTTATATTTACTCACATGTTTACCCTTTTCAGCACTCTTTATTCTTTAGCATAGATACACATTCCATCTGGTGTCATTTTACTTCTTCCTGAAGAACTTCCTTTAATAGTTTTTGTATCACATGTCTGCTGCTGCTGAATTTAATCTGGCCTCAGTTTGGCTTTACTCCTAAGGTCATGTATTTGGAAAGGTCTCTCTGGGTTGGATATTGAGAATTTAAACTGTTCTCAGTCCTGTGTGAATTTGGGAATTGTTCATCTTAAAATTTTGTGGTATTTATTCTTTCCTGAGAATTTTATTTTTTTCCTTTTTTTTCCTTTTTTTTTTTTTAACCTTGTAGAATTTGGTCCTAAACATTGCACAGATTGGCATACAGCAAAGACACTTATGCAGGTTTCTAGAGCTCTTTCTCCTCACATGTCTCTCCTTACAGGACTCCACCCCTTAAATTCTAGCCACCTTTGCTTCTCCAAACTCCACTGTCTGCTTGCTTAGCTAATGTAGATTGTGAGACGTTTTTGGGTTCCTCCTCTTTTGTCTGCAGTCCAAAGATTACTCCTATCACCATTTTTTTATAAGACCGTCTATACCCTCCTTTGAATGCCATAGCATTTCTGTAGTAAAAGTGTAGTATAAAGTGTAGTATTTAGATACATGTGGCTCTGCTCCAGGACTCTATTCTGTCTTATTGGTTTATTTGTCTATAATCTGTGACAATAAGTTACTGCCTTCATTTCTTTAGCTTTATATTAAGTCTTGAAATCTTATAGTGCAATCCTCCACATTTTTTCTTCCTTAGGGATATTGTAGCTATTGCAAGTCCTTTGCATTTCTGTATAAATTTTAGATTCAATTTGTTTTATTCCTCAGAAATATGTCTGGGAATTTATTTTATAACTTTTCCTCTTTTAAGTTTACCATGATATAATTCATAGACAGTGAAATGTACAGATTTTAAATGTGAAGTTCTTTTAATTTTGATAAATGAATGTATATATGTTACTCATACTCTTATCAAGAGATAGAGAATTCCCATACTCTAAGAAAATTCCTTTGAATTTCTTCCCAGGGAATCCCCCACCCCAAGCTACTTCATATTTGATTTCTATATTATGTTTTTTATAGAATTTCATAATAATGGAATCATACAGTATGTTTGCTTTGTGTCAAGCTTCTTTTACTCAACAGAAAGTTTCTGAGACTCATCCATATTGCTGCCTATATCAGTAGTTTATTTACTTTTGTTGCTAAATAAACCAGTTTGTCTTTTCATTCTACTCTTGATGGACACCCGGATAATTGTCACTTTTTAGCTATTATGAATAAAAATGCCTTGAACACTTTTATTCAAGGTGTTTTGTGGCCCTGTATTTTAATTTCTCTCAGATAAACTCCTGAGTGGGAATATTGCATCATAACTTTTAAAGAAATTGCCAAATAGTTTTCCAAAGAAATTGTAGCCCTTTACATGAGAGTTTTGCTTGCTCCAAATTCTCTCCTAAACTTGGAATAATAAATCTTTCCCTTTCTTTCTTTCTTTTCTTTCTTTCTTTCTTTCTTTCTTTCTTTCTTTCTTTCTTTCTTTCTTTCTTTCTTTCTTTCTTTCTTTCAAGACATTCCAGTAGGTATATTTGTTTTCATTTGCATTTTATATAACTAATGGTATTGAATAGATTTTCATGTGTTTATTTGCCATTACTTTATCTTCTTTTGTGAAGTGGCTGTTTAGATCTCTCGTCTATTGGGCAGAGTGCAGAGGGAAAGGAAGATTTTGTAATTTTACCATGGATTAGAGGAATTCTTTATATATCCTCAAGGCCAGTGATTGTTTAAAGTTCACTAATTAAATCTAATTGTTTCTTCTCTTTGACTTTTTCCCACATGTCTTTTATGCTCTGTCCTGTTTTCTCTTTTTTTTTTTTTTTTTTTTTTTTTTACCTTTTAGGTTAATGGGAATATTTTCTTTTGACTAACCATTAAGTTCACTAATCCTAGCTTATGCTATGTCCAGTATTCAGCATTTTTAATATCAGATAATGCTTTTTAGAAGTCTATAATATATATTTTATACTTTTTCATGGATTCCAATGTCTTATTGACATTCTCTGTCCCTTCATTGACTTTGCCTATATTATTTTCTACTTTCTTTGACATATTTATAATAGTTACTTTAAAGTGTTCTTTGCTAACTTCAACATCTGAACCATTTATCAGCCTGTTTCTATTGCTTGTCCTCTTTCTTGGTTTTTGGTTATCTTTTCCTGCCTCTTTGCATGTTTTGTACATTTTTTTGTATGTCAGACACTTGTACAAAAGGGCTGTGGAGACTAAAGTTAATAACATTTTCCTACAGTCAGTGAGGACCTGGTAATTTCAATCCAAGCAGGAAGTGAGCTGAGTTAGAGCTGGTTTTCAGTTTTAGCTAGACTCAGGCTACCTCTGGTTTTAAATTTCTTGAAAGTAAAGTTTATGAGACTGTTGTAGGTCCTAGTACAACATAGTCTTCCCTACATTGTACCGCAGGGGAATATTTCATTCAGCCTTTGCAGGCCAGGACCTCTGCTATCCATACTTTCCCATTACTCAGCAAATGTCCTGTGGGGAAAACCTACTTTTTATTTAGGGATACTCTTTATTAAAAGTTTATTTTATTGAAGTGTAGTTGATTTACAATGTTGTGTTAATTTCTACTGTACAGCAAAGTGATTCAGTTATATAGATAAATAAATAAATAAATATATATATATATATACACACACACATATATATACATATATATACACACATATCTATATCTATACACACATATATATATATATAGATAGATATTGAATATAGTTACCTGTGCTATATCATAAGACCTTACTGTTTACCCATTTTACAGGTAATAGTTTGCATTTTCTAATTTTATTTGGGGATACTCTTGATTAGAATTTGGCATGTTAGTCCTGTAATCATCAAAAGTTTCACTGGTTTCTCTTCCTTATGATCTAGTTCCTTGTCTATGGCAAGCCCAAAACTCAGACAATGCCTAGAACCTGAAAATATGTCCAAGGAATAAAATATTTGGCAATCTGATCTCACCCTGGAGGGTCTCTTCCTCTTGAGAATTTCAGTTCATCTAGTAGTTTTGGTTTTATGGTTCTTATAGCCTTAAAAAAAGACTTTATTAATGGATCTTTTTTGTTGTGTTGAGTCAGGAGCTAGCATTTACCAATACCAACTAGTCATTGGCAGAAAGAGAAGATGAAATTTAACATTCACTCTCTATCTTTTTATACTTCTGCAATTTGTACTTTTTATAATTTTGGAAATTTATATAATTTGTCATTCACCTCAGGAAATTGGGGTAGGTGGTGCATATAATATATCAGAATTTTGAGAAGGAAAACAAATATAAAGCCTTAGCCTCTGGTGTAATAAATGTTGATGATTTCCAAATAATAATTGGAATTCTGAATATATAACAGTGGAAATTGTGTAACTATACAAAATAATTAATATAAAATAAATAATACTCTTAAACAACATTAAATTTTTCTTTTCCTATGTGCATATTTGGCTTTGTGCCTTGATTTAGCATTTGTTTATTTTACCACCAAGTTTCCCTATGACCAGCACAGAGCTTTTAAGAATATTAAGAATTTAACAAATATCTTTGAAATAAATAAAAAAGAGATTAGGAAATAAGAGGATAATTTACTTGCTCTGTAGTGTCCTGTAACGGTCATTAATTGGAGACTGAGGAATTGCTGGGCAGATGGAGAAAAACAGGACCTGATACCTCAAATATGTCAATAACTGTCTTAGGAATGACTGGACCAGTAAGCAACTAGTTCAAGAATTACAGTAAACTGAGAGGTCGACAGCAAAGGCAATGCATTTATATAAGCATTCATGTTTTGCAATTCAACGAATGATAGCCACCAAGCAGGCAACTGACAAGAAGAGGCCCTATTGTATATTAGTATCCCATATCTGTGAAAATAGATCAGCCATGTTTGGAAATAAATATCTGGTCAGTATTCAAGCTTAGAAACCTAAAACTGCTTTTATTGTGTGTGTGTGTGTGTGTGTGTGTGTGTGTGTGTGTATGTGTGCTAGTAGTTTATGATTTTTAACAACTTTATGGAGGTGTAATTGATACACAAAAAAATTGAAAACAGTATCTCAAATAGATATCTGCACCCTTATGTTCAATGCAGCATTATTCACAATAACTAAGATAAGGAAACAACCTAAGTGTTCATCAATGGATGAGTGGATAAGGAAAATGTGATATGTGCACATGATGGAATATTATTCAGCCTTAAAGAAGAAAATCTTATCATATGAGACAACATAGTTTTATTTTTTCCCTTGCATTATTTTTGGTATTTTCTATGAAACTTTTGTGTAAGTTTATTTGGATACTAACAAGCTTAACATTTGTAAAGGATATTTTCTACTTCTCTCTTTGTTGTGGCTATTCCTGAAAAGAAGCAGAAGTTTGATTAATCAAGGTTGCCAAATACAGGAGAACTTTACATAGTGGCAAATCTTTCAAAATATAAAATCATGGTCCCTAGATCTCAAGAAGGGTTCTAATCTGTTAGATTCAAATTGTATACAGTAACACAATATGAGATGTATATTATCTCATTTAAAAAAAATTATCGGAGTATAGTTGATTTACAATGTTTTGTTAGTTTCAGGTGTACAGCAAAGTGAATCGGCTTTATATATACATATATATATGTATATATATATTCATATCCATTCTTTTTAAGATTCTTTTTCCATATAGGTTATTACAGAATATTGAGTAGAATTCTTTGTGCTATACAGTAGGTCCTTGTTAGTTATCTATTTTATATATAATAGTGTGTATATGTTAATCCCAATCTCCTAATTTATCACTTCCCCCCATGTTAAAAAAAATGTACATTGTCTCAATTTTAATCTTTTTTCTAGGTTTCATGTATTTCCTTTCACTGAAGAGAATTTCTACTTTCAGTGGATTTGCAGAAAGAAAAGGAGAGGGAGAGGGAGAGAGATGGGGGAGAGAGAGAGAGAGAGAGAGAGAGAGAGAGAGAGAGAGAAAGGAAGTATTTCATATGATCTATAATGCTTTACCAAAAAAAAAGAAAATGGAGAGAAGTAAAAGACAAAATCCCCAAGTCTACCTATGATTATGCTGGTAAGCCTGCCATTAAGTGCTTCCTGTTATGCTCTATACTCACACTTCTTGACCAACTTACCCACACTTTGGCAGATTTCTCTTGATGCCTGAACAAGAACATATACAGAGCCAATATTTTGCCTCATGACAATCTGTTTAAGAGTCAGTTTCCAGGAATATACTGTCTTCCAAATCCTGAACAACTTTTATATGAAAGAAACTTATTGAAGCCCAGGGAAGTTTAGTGGAATGAAAATTATTTTCTATGTTCAAATATACATGTAAATAATCTCAGTGGAAATAATGTACATGGTCCAGGAGATACACATATTTTATTCAGCAAATACATCTGTGACTCCTTTATTTACTAATTGCATACACCCAATTTGGTTAGGTCATTTAATATGAACTCATTCTGAAATAAAACTAAAATAAAATAAAACACTAGATATAGGGGTGACAAGTAGTTTTCAACCTATATGCAAGCACCAAATTACTGGCAATAGCTCCCTAGAGTTCTTTATTGCAAAAGATTTAAAAAGCACGTTTGACTTCAGTCAGGAAAAGGATCATGACTGATTGGTAATATCAGTCATTGGTACAAAATAGGGAGTAAAGTGCATTGTGTATTTACTGACTCTGTTCTAGACAGTAATATATAT
This sequence comes from Orcinus orca, assembly GCF_937001465.1. Taxonomy (NCBI): domain Eukaryota; kingdom Metazoa; phylum Chordata; class Mammalia; order Artiodactyla; family Delphinidae; genus Orcinus; species Orcinus orca. The sequence goes on from NC_064580.1 coordinate 78,864,553, forward strand.
CAATCAAACATGTTCATCCAAATGTATCACATAATAGAATTTTGTCCCAAGTCTCTTTTAGCCCATTTTTTTTAAATTTAGGACTAGTAATAAATTATGCCATAGTTGTGACATTACCAGTAAATGCAGCACATATGGGAAAGTATTCACTATAAAATATGAAATAAATTAATTTGCTATAATACAAAAAATTGCATTTATCAAACTTTGGCCCTCCAAATTATAGTTTAATATTTCTATTGGTCATTTTCTCCATTTTCCCCATGATTCCTTTCTGATATACATTATTATCTCATGCTACTAGAAAAATAATTTGTGTCCTTTATTAATTCTAGCTGTCCCAGTTCTATTTCCTCTGCTATTTTCCTTGTTAAATTAAAACGAGAGTTTAAAACTCAAATGCTGAGGATCAATATAGTTAACATAATTGCTTGAATTTAACAGGATCTAAGAAAATAGGTGCTAAATGTTTAATATTGTCATCAAGGATAACACCTGCCTAGTTACCTTGCCTCTTTTCCTGAGGTCTGTATAAGGGCTCCTGGGCCATATATAATTCTTTAGATGCCAATTTTTAAGCCCCTTAAATAAATAAGCAATTAGATTTAATTTTCAAGAAGGTATCTGGCTCGCACTTCCCTGGTGGTGCAGTGATTAAGAATCCGCCTGCCAATGCAGGGGACACGGGTTCGAGCCCTGGTCTGGGAAGATCCAACATGCTGTGGAGCAACTAAGCCAAGGCGTCACAACTACTAAGCCTGAGAGCCACAACTACTGAGCCCACGTGCCACAACTACTGAAGCCCATGCACCTAGAGCCCATGCTCCACAACAAGAGAAGCCACCACAATGAGGAGCCCATGCACTGCAATGAAGAGTAGCCCCTGCTTGCCACAACTAGAGAAAGCCCGTGTGCAGCAACGAAGACCCAACACAGCCAAAAATAAGTAAATAAATTTATGTTTTTAAAAAAAGCAGCTATCTGTCTCTTTAGAGGCAGCAGTCATTGGAAAATCTCAGGCGTAATACTCTTGTTCCAACTTCCATAGGGTAAGTTGATTTGTGAGGAGGTGGACTAAAGTAACTGTCCCTCAACTAGTTGAAAGAAAACAGAATTAATATTTTCTTTAAGTTTTAAAAATGCCTTTCAAGTGTACTTTCAGTTATATAATGGATATCAAAAGAGACATAAGCTTGCTATAAGAAAATTAAAGCATATTTTTATAAACTTATGTTCTACATATTTAAAAGTAAATCTGTGTTACTGATATGCTATGGGATACCCTCCAAGAGCAGTTGATGAAAAGTTGTTTTGAATGCTTACAGCTACTTTGTCTTCTCTTTAAGCTCTATTTTTTTCTATGTCTTTAAAAGAGCTTGTTATATATAAACAAAGTAAGAATTAATACTCCAAGTTAACACCCTTTTCTTGGTGCCCTACTGTAAAAGAACTCACAGATGGTGAGAGGAGGTGGCAATTTTGGATTAGATAATGATATTTATATAGCTCAGGTTTATACACATTTTTATGGCATGTAAGCAGCTGTGTTTGTGTTTTTGGTTCATTTCAAAATATTTTGAAAAGATGTTAAAATTTGTGCTTAGCAGTACATCTTTATGATTTAAACATTGTGGGGAAGTGGAAATATTCAGAAATATAGTTTTTACATTCCACAGTGATTCTATGATCCCCAAAAAGGAAATTGAAAGTTTTTGATAGTTATTTGTGAAGAATTACTTTTGGATTTGTGAAGAATGTTAATAGAAGGCTATAGTGTAGATAAAGCATTTCTGTAGAACCACTATTTTCAAAGAATATCTAGAAGAATCCTGGACAATTTCAGTAATAATTGAAAGAGATAGAAAACTATTTCTAAAGTTCAAGCAATATCTGTTAAATGTATACTACTTCCATAAATAAATATCACTATTTCAATAGGCTTATTACAGTTTATATAAAAACTGATGACCCTAATATGACTATTCTTTATGTAGAAAAATGTTACATTTTCTAAAATTTGTAAATTAAATGATATTTTTATATGTTGATGTCTGTAGTTTAGTAATTCAATATGCATGTATGTGCTTGTATATAATATATATGACATATAAAATACATGCATATACATATGATTGAAGATAAATTTATAAGAAGGAAAAAGCAAAATTGATTTTAATACATTAAATGTAAATTGGCAGTATTGCATAGTGGTTAAGATATGAGATATGGAGTTAGACTGTTCAACCACTTCTGAATTTTTTGACCTTGGTTATTTAATCTCTATATCTCAGCATTTGTAAAATAACAATACTTACCTCATATGATTATTGTATTAAGTGAGAAAATGCAAATTACAGTTGACCCTTGAACAACACGGGGGTTAGGGGTGTCAACTCCTACCCCAGTCAAAAAATCCACTTGTAACTTAGCAGTCGGCCCTCATTATCTATAAGTCTGCATCCGCAGATTGACCCAACCATGGATCTGGTAGTACTTTAGTACAAATTTATTGAAAAAAAATCTGCATATATGTGGACTTGTATAGTTCAAATCTGTGATGTTCAAAGGTCAACTGTACATGGAAAATAGCTGATATATGATTCAATATCATTCTTATTACTTTCAGGGCTCTTTATTATTAGCATTATATGTTTCATTTGATATCCATCTTCCGTTTCTCCTTTGATACTTTTCTTCTGATATTTCTTCCTCACTCAACTATGCCATGAACTTCTTTTCTCTTCCACCCTTTATTGTTGCTGTAGCCATAGAGGTATACTGTTTAAATCTTTCAAGAAAGAAGTTGCAGTTCAGCTACAAAGAGTGCCATTTCCCGACAACCTCTGGCTGTTAGTGTCTTTAGGATGTGCCTCAGCTTTATGAGCTATCTCCACTCTTCCTAGGCAGCCCCTGACCAATAACTGAGCATGGCAGTAGTACTAAAGCCTAGCTATTTCTGCCTAATTAAATGCTCCCCTAAGAGACAATAATTGCTCCAAGTATGTCTGCGGGTTTGGCCAAGATCTCGCACCAGAGTCAGAAAGTCTCTATACCGAATTTCCTTCCTTCTGCCTTTCCCTCAGTGCATATTGTATCTGTGTGTAATGTTAAGATTTTTCTTACTTACCTTGCTCTCTCCCTATTTTATTACATATAGGCATTACCACCACCACTACTCCCAGTAAACTTCTTGCAATTCTAAGTAAGTCAGCAGCTGCAACCCACGGTACTCAACAGACAATTTTGGTGACAAAAGTGGGCTAATAATGCAGGTGGTAAAATGATATTTGGTAATCAGTACCCTATTCTACGTGGTATGCTGGGCACAGAAAGTCCCTGATACAAGGTTGTGACACGATTTCTAAAACATTCACCAATGATAAATTAGGAGAATATTCCTATGAAAAAAATTGTCTTCACCTATGTGATGTTTCTGGCTTTTGAAAAGTGGAGTATTTGGGGAAATAATGTGTAAAAGTACAACAGAATTGGTTGGTTTTTACTAAGTTGCATTGATACTCTACAAAGGGCAGTTAGTAAACAATTAAAAATTAAGTGTAAAGACCAAAGAAGCCTTTTTGTTAGCCCACAAAGTGACTGTTATCTCACTAGGGGGAAGACAGAAAAGCTGAAAAACAAACTCAGGTTTTAGTAGTTAGAGTAGCCAAGATAAAATGATGACTGAATGCATGACTAAAGCAGGGCCACTGCATTAAGATGTAGGACCTTGTTGGGAAAACCTGGGACTATGACACATGGTACAGGGGAATCTGCGTGGGTAACCCAGATGATTTTGACTACTCAGAAACCTCTAATCCCTTGGCACCAAAAAGGTGGTCCACACTTTCTTATTAACAAGTAGCACTTCTGCCATATGGGAAATCAAAGTAACACTCTTCTTACTGCAAAGAAACAGGGTCTCCTTTAGGAGCTGCCCTTACCTCTTCTCTTGGCTGCCAGGCCAAGAACTAAGAACAACACTCAGCATAACTCCACTGAAACCATGGCCATGGAGTATTTATGAGTTTGGATTATTGGTGTGCTTGATCAATGGAGCCAGATTATAAAACTGGATAAAAAAGAATGGATTGACTTTGAGGCTGTCTCTCAAGATAAAGGAATTGATACCTGACAAGGCCTCCAGCAGACAGGACAAACTCACTGCTAAAATCGTCGCTACATTAGAGAAAGTGATGACTCATGCTCAGCGAAGTGGAAATATCTGAATTGCCCTAGCAAGTGGTAAAGGAGGAATTAAGGAGGTTCAGGAAAGTGGACATGTTGGAACAGATATATTATGTGAGGCCAGACGACCCAGCAGAGGATTTTATCCTGGAGGACACACCACTTACCAAAACTACCAGGAATGTGCTGGTGAGAGGGTCCCCAGCTTCACTAGGCACTTCAGTGATGGCTCTTCTCTGCAGGCCAGGGCTCAGGGTAGGAGAGGCAGTCACAGATTGGGGCTCATTAACATCCATGAGAATGATAACTCTCCATCCTCCATGCCCAAGTTAGGGAGATGTGGTGCTGGTGCTTAGCCATGAAAAGGCAAGGGGACAAAATTACTGTAATGACCAGCAGAACCACAGAGAGTTGTGAAGGTGATTAAAAGAACATGGCTTCTCTAGATGTAACAAGGACCACTTAATATATATAATCCAAAGAAGGCAAGACAGAATGAGCAAGAGGCTGAGGGCAATCATCTTAATAAAATGTACTGATCTCTGACCAATTTCGGAACATGATCCCTTTTTCAGACCTGGAACCAACTGACTAAAGAGACTGCCTGGTCCCCAGGTGGAAAGATCCTAAAATATTATGCCAAGTCTATACTGTAGCCATTCTCCAAGATCTTCTACAAAAGAATGTAGAGCCATTTACTCAGACTACTGTACACTGAGGAAAGGGAAATAACATGATATTTCAAGGACTATTATGGGTCTGAGTTGACATGTATATCAAGAGACCTGACATTTTACATGGCTCCCTGTTAGAGTGGGAACATATGGAAACCAGATAATAAATGGATTTCTGGCTAAAGTTCAAATCACAAAGGCCCCCTGGGTTATAGAGTCTATCGGTCCTCCCAGTTGTCATTTTTCCAGTCCTTGAATGTATGACTCAGTTTGACAAATTGGCACTTGGAGTGATGTACACATTGGTTTGTTGGCTTGTCCAGGAAAAGTTCTCACAGTAGAGAAGGCCAAATATATGTCTCTGAGACTGATCTCTGGTCAAGATAATGAATAAAAAATAATAATGCATTACACAAAGATGGACAAGAGTGTTGCCTTCCTCAGGAATCTGTAGAATGCCTGAGTGGTGGTTACTGTCATGTCTCAATTCACCAATCTGGTCCTTACAGAATAATTTATAGATCACCACAAGCTCAAGCAAATAGTAATCCCAAATAATACCTGCCATGCCATATGTGGTATCTTTGCTAGAGCAGATTAATAGAGCCTCAAGTACATGGTATGAAGCTATTGATTTAGGAAATGTGCTTTTTTCTATTCCAGTCAGAAAAGAGAACAGAAACAATTCACAATCACATGGAACAGATAAAAGTATACCTTTACAGTTTTGTCACAGGCCTTTGGTAACTTTCCATCCTTTGTCTTAGTATAGTCTGAAGATATCTGTGACATCCCTTTATCCTGCAGAACATCATATTTATCTGTTATATTGATGACATCATTCTGATTGGACAAGGTAAACAAGAGGTTTCACTTTTTCTGGTTAGACCTCAGCCTGTACTAAGAGCAGTGGAGTTGTTAATGAAGATGGCCATTTCTGACCAATGTGGGAAACAGGAAATCTTTTCTCTGGAACTCCCTCCTGGTTTGGGCAAGACTTTAGAAGTTCTGCATTATATGATCTGAGGCTCTCCCTTCTCAGTCTTATGTCCTCTTCTCTTTCACTTCAAAAGTGTCAGATCTGCACTGTAGTCTGAAATCTTTCCCTGCCAAAGCCTGCTTCCTCCTACTTTCATATTCACAGGCATTACTCTCTCACTAATCCTCTTCTACTTCTACTTCTCCCTCAGCATCTTCTTCCCAGACGACTCAACTGACACAACTGCTATTCTTTTCCACCTTTACCCTGCTTCTACTATTACTTCCTTTCCTATCTCCACATTTGACTTTCTTCCCGTGGAAGTACACAAATGGCATTTGACAAGTTACATTGAATGAATGCCTATTGTATGCCTAGGCATAACACTGTATCTGAGATTTTAAGATGTGCAGTAAATTAGCTATAAAACCTCTAAAATTCTCTTAGAGAAGGTGACAGAGAAAGGGAAAATATTTCATCTATTGGTAAACTCTCTACTTTTCTTGGAGAAGTGTCTAAAAATGACATATTTGAGCTAGACAATAACTTTCATGGAATTAGGCATGGAGATAATAACAGAAGAAGCAACAGCACAAGCACCATGTGGTCCTTCACTGTCCTCAACTACCTCCTCATCAATATGGTCTATCTCACAGATACACTGAAGACTCTAATCCACCAGTACCAAGTTAATAAAAATCATGTAACCAAAGGATTATTCTGCTTCTCATATCTAGGAAAATATGGGGAAATACAATACATTTAGGCAACTTTTTTTTTTTTTTCCGGTACGCAGGCCTCTCACTGTTGTGGCCTCTCCCGCTGCGGAGCACAGGCTCCGGACGCACAGGCTCAGCGGCCATAGCTCACGGGCCCAGCTGCTCCATGGCATGTGGGATCTTCCTGGACCGGGGCACGAACCCGTGTCCCCTGCATCAGCAAGCGGACTCTCAACCACTGTACCACCAGGGAAGCCCTAGGCAACTTTTTAAAGAAAAATTTCACAGAAAATGTTGTAATTTTTTTTGAGAAACGATTTCTTCCTGAGACACCACAAAAGAACATATATTAACATCTGACAGTTTTTACAGTCTCACAGACAGCTTTAATTTAACACTGTCCAAAGGAAAGAAAAATGGCAGGTATCACTTAAACAACAGCTAGAGGTCAGTTCATTCCAAAATTTTAGTTATAGTCATACATCTGTTTGTAGAGTGCAGGTCTGCTGAGAGGAAGGTGTGATAATATATGAGCTCACTGGAGAGCTATTAGCATAAGAGTCTAGAAATGACTACCTCATGAGCCCTAGAGGCATATATGCTTCCTTTAAGGGAAAAATTCTTTATTGTTTCCACAAATCTTGACACTTTCCTGTTTGTTATAGAGAAGCTATAGCACTTCCTTCCCCAACTTTCTCATTTTTGTTAATTCCACATTTATTTCCTCAGATTTTTAGGCCTCAAACTCCAGAGTCATTTATGACTGCTCTCTCTCCCCCATTTTTCACATTTAATTAAGTGTACAGGGTATCTCTGATTTACAAAAGCTTGATTTGTCACTCCATGGTCGTGGACAAAATTTGTGTTTCTGACTACAAAATAATAGTGGACAATGTTAACACATGATAATATTTCATTGAGTGAATGGCCAAAAATGAGAAGCTTGCCTTGATCTGCAGTAATTCAGATGACTGTTTTTGAAATAAAAAACAAGGAATCATTGAAAAAATATTTCCGTAGAAATGTCTCCTCCCACACTGAACTTAGTTCAAAGGTCTGGAGCAATAAAGACTTGCTACAGGAATATTAACCAGGGGAAAAAAGGACATTTTTAATTCAACTGTACTGCATTCTTATTTCAAGAAACATCAGTCACTCTAAATTATGCAGAAAAATGTCCTCAAAGCAGCATGGCTTTTGACCATGTGTGGTTTTTATACTGCATGCTTAAAGTTACAAATTGAATAGAGGGGCTAGATTGAAATTAAAATGTTCTAAACTCTGATGAGTAGAAATGAATAAACATTTATTTATTTGATGTAACTGAAGACAAAAACTCTGTCAAGCCTCAATTTTCCTAGAGCAGACATCTTATTCTAGTCCATTACCTCATACTGTACTCAATTTGATTTAGACCTTTTTACAACAAAATTCAAATACTGTTGACTGCTCTATCTAGAACAAACCTTACCTGTTTTCAAATAAAATTCAGTTTTGGGGGGTTTCTTACCCCTCTCAATGGACATGCTCTGCACTGGTTTCTTCCTAGCATGGCATCTGGGAAAAGGAGAAAGTTTATATACTCTCATTGTTTGAGAGAAGAAACATTTGATGCTATCTGTACTTACTGTATTGCCTTTGGCTTACCTGTGTCTCTCTGTATTCACTGTATTTTCTTTGAATAACCTGAGCCCACCTGATTCTACCCTGCTATGGGCCAAGGTATGGGCTATTTTGTCCACCCTTGTGGTCATTTTGGTGTCCTTTTAGGACCAAAGACTTCTTAGTTGATTTCTTTGCACCAAGTTTAAGTGTAAGGCCTCCCTGTAAGTCTATGAACCCAAACCCTTATCTCAACTCTAGGTAACCTACAGTATCTGTGCCATATTGGATACAAACTGTGTCAAACAAAGGCTTACAGAATACCCATGGTATGAGCAGAGAGCAAGAAACACACCCTGATATTCTTAAATTTCTCCAAAGCTATCTGTATGTCTTTATGGACACTGCTAGGAGGTTGTTGTTGAATTTCTCTCTCTTTAAATCTTGAAAGGGAATCCAGGAAATACACAGCTGTAACCCTGCCTTATTATCTTGCCCTCTATCTTTTTCTCTCTCTCTCTCTCCATACTCTTCCTTCCAGCACCATAGAAGCAATATTTGCAGTGTGTGAAGATACTTTTTACTCATATTTTCATTTTTCTGACTCTATAGTTTATCCTGGTAAAATTCCAGTTTGGAAAGTTTCAGGAAAGTCATTTAACTTAAAGCTGGACAATAACTTATTTGAACTCAGAAGGTTTAGCATATTTGTCCTTTGTGGAAGGACTGATAAAGAGAAAAACAAAAAGAAACAACAAGAATTGCTGAAGTGGAGAAATACATCAAAGTCTTATCTCTCTACCGATGTTTGTAAATCCATAAAATTTTACCTTATTATCTTGTCATTGATTCTTGTGATCTATTTCTATATTTCTGAACAAGCCTGTCTTGGTCAGATCCTAGTGCCATTGATTATTAAATGTGTGCTTTTGGACTAGTTACTTTAACCTCTCATGCTGCAGTTTCCCATTTTTAAAAAGGGGGTAATAAAAGTATCTACCTCATAAGGTTGTTAGGAGGACTACTTGAATTAATATATGTAACATATGTTAATATATTTAGAGCAGTACATAGCATATAGCAAGCATTAGATATATATCAGCCTTGTAAGATGAAAATATGTATGTATGTTTTCATGTACATCTTATGGTGATTAGAAACTGAGGAATGATTTCAAGCTAACATAGAAAAATATTGAAAAAATCTGAGGTGCTTATTTATTCATTCAGAATGACAACTGAAATTATTAATTGGATCATGGCAATTTCTCTGATTTAAAAAAAAATGGAATCTAGGATTGCCCAGATAGATGAGGGACAGCAAGTTTATTGAGGCAGGAGTGGGAAAGGAAGCATAGAATACAGAATTAGGAACTGAGCTGCCTTAAAGGCATGTTTTTATAATTTTCTAGAGGACAGGCGGTATTAATTACCTAATTAAAAAAGACAGTTCAAATTTTCTAGTTATCACAGAAAGGCAAGTTGAAACAGTGAAATCTCAAGTTTCAGCTTATCACTCTATTAAAGGGTAAAAGCAGAGCATAATACAAGATAACAAGATACATTTTAGGGGGACCTTCAAGATGGTGGAGGAGTAAGATGTGGAGATCACTTTCCTCCCCACAAATACATCAAAAATACATTTACATGTGGAAAAACCACTACACAATAACTACTGAATGCTGGCAGAAGAACTCAAACCTCCCAAAAGGCAAGAAAATACCCACATACCTGGCCATGTGACTGACAGGGTCTTGGTGATAGAGCCAGGTGTCAGGCCTGAGCCTCTGAGGTGGGAAAGCCAAGTTCAGGACACTGGACAACAAGCGACCTCCCAGCCCCACGTAATATCAATCAGCAAGAGCTCTAACAGAGATCTCTGTCTCAACACTAAGACCCAGCTCCACTCAATGGCTAGCAAGCTTCAGTGCTGGACGTCCCATGACAAAGAACTAGCAAGAGAGGAACACACCCACACCCATTATCAGAGAGGCTGCCTAAAATCATAATAAGGTCACAGACACCCTAAAACACAACACGGATGCTGTCTGGCCCACCAGAAAGACAAGATCCAGCTTTATCCAGCAGAACAAAGACACTGGTCCTCTCCACCAGGAAGCCTACACAATCCACTTAACCAAACTAACCTACTGGTGGCAGACACCAAAAGAAAAACGGGAACTACAAACCAGCAGCCTGAAAAAAGGAAACCCCAAACACAGTAAGTTAAGCAAAATAAGAAGCCAGAGAAACACACAGCAGATGAAGGAGCAAGATAAAAACCCACCAGACCAAACAAATGAAGAAAATATAGGCAGTCCACCTGAAAAAAAATCCAGAATAATGATACTAAGGATGATGCAAAATCTTGGAAATAGAATGGAGAAAATACAAGAAACGTTTAACAAGGACCTAGAAGAAACAAAGAGCAAACAAACAATGATGAACAGCACAATAAATGAAGTTAAAAATTCTCTACAGGAATCAAGAGCAGAATAACTGAGGCAGAAGAATGGATAAGTGAACTGGAAGATAAAATAGAGGAAATAACTACTGCAGAGCAGAATAAAGAAAAAAGAAAGAAAAGAATTGAGTACAGTCTCAGAGACCTCTGGGAAAATACTGAATACACAAACATTCGAATTATAGTGGTCCCAGAAGAAGAAGAGAAAATGGAAGGGACTGAGAACATTTTTGAAGAGATTACAGTTGAAAATTTCCCGAATATGGGAAAGGAAATAGTCAATCAAATACACGAATCACAGAGAGTGCCATACAGGATAAATCCAAGGAGAAACACTCCAAGACACATATTAATCAAACTATCAAAAATTAAATACAAAGAAAAAATATTAAAAGCAGCAAGGGAAAAGCAACAAATAACATACAAGGGAATCCCCATGAGGTTAACAGCTGATACTTCAGCAGAATCTCTGCAAGACAGAAGGGAGTGGCAGGACATATTTAAAATGATGAAAAGGAAAAAAGCTACAACAAAGATTACTCTACACAGCAAGGATCTCATTCAGATTCAATGGAGCAATTAAAACCTTTACAGACAAGCAAAAGTTAAGAGAATTCAGCACCACCAAACCAGCTTTACAACAAACGCTAAAGGAACTGCTCTAGGCAGGAAATACAAGAGTAGGAAAAGACCTACAAAAACAAACCCAAAACAATTAAGAAAATGGTAATAGGAACATACGTATCAATAATTAACATAAATGTAAATGGATTAAATGCTCCAACCAAAAGACACAGACTTGCTGAATGGATACAAAAACAGGACCCGTATATATGCTGTCTACAAGAGACCCACTTCAGAGCCAGGGACACATACAGACTGAATGTGAGGGGATGGAAAAAGATATTCCATGAAAATGGAAATCAAAAGAAAGATGGAGTAACAATTCTCATATCAGACAAAATAGACTTTAAAATAAAGACTATTACAAGAGACAAAGAAGGACACTACAGAATGATCAATGGATCAATCCAAGAAAAACATGTAACAATTGTAAATATTTAGGCACCCAACACAGCAGCACCTGAATACATAAGGCAAATGCTAACAGCCATAAAAGGGGAAGTCGACAGTAACAATACTAGTAGGGGATTTTTAATGTCCCACTTTCACCAATGGACAGATCATCCAAAGTGAAAATAAATAAGGAAACACAAGCTTTAAATGACACATTAAACAAGATGGACTTAATTGACATTTATAGCACATTCCATCTAAAAACAACAGAATACACTTCCTTCTCAAGTGCTCGTGGAACATTCTTCAGGACAGGTCACAGCTTGGGTCACAAATCAAGTCTTGGTAAAATTAAGAATATTGAAATTGTATCAAGTTTTTTTTTTTCCAACCACAACGCTATGAGACCTGATATCAATTAAGGAAAAAAAAAACTGTAAAAAGTAAAAACACATGGAGGCTAAACAATACATTACTAAATAACCAAGATATCAGTGAAGAAATCAAAGATGAAATCAAAATATACCTAGAAACAAATGACAATGAAAACACGATGACCCAAAACTTATGGGATGAAGCAAAAGCAGTCCTAAGAGGGAAATTTATAACAATAAAATCCTACCTCAAGAAAAAAGAAAAATCTGAAATAAATAACCTAGCCTTACACCTAAAGCAATTAGAGAAAGCCAAAAAAAAAAAAAAAAACCCAAAGTTAGCAGAAGGAAAGAAATCATAAAAATCAGATCAGAAATAAATGAAAAACAAATGAAGGAAACAATAGCAAAGATCAATAAAACCAAAACCTGGTTCTTTGAGAATATAAACAAAATTGATAAACCATTAACCAGACTCAGCAAGAAAAAAAGGGAGAAGACTGAAATCAACAGAATTTGTAATGAAAAAGGAGAAGTAACAACTGACACTGTAGAAATATAATAGATCATGAGAGATTACTTCAAGCAGAACTATGCCTGTAAAATAGACACCCTGGAAGAAATGGAAAAATTCTTAGAAAGCTATAACCCTCCAAGACTGAACCAAGAAGAAATAGAACGCATGAGCAGGCCAATCACAATTAATGAAATTGAAACTGTGATTAAAAATCTTCCAGCAAACAAAAGCTCAAGATCAGATGACTTCACAGGTGAATTATATCAAACATTTAGAGAAGAGCTAAGACCGATCCTTCCCAAACTCTTCCAAAATAGAGCAGACTGAAGAACACTCCCAAAATCATTCTATAAGTCCACCGTCAGTCTGATATCAAAACCAGACAAAGATGTCACAAAAAAAAGAATACTGCAGGCCAATATCACTGATGAATATGGATGCAAAAATCATCCACAAAGTACTACAAAACAGAATCCAACAGCACATTAAAAGGATCATACACCATGATCAAGTGGGGTTTATCCCAGGAATGCAAGGATTCTTCAAAATATGCAAATCAATCAATGTGATACACCATATTAACCAACTGAGAGATAAGAACCATATGATCATCTCAATAGATGCAGAAAACATTTTGACAAAATTCAGCAGTGATTTATGATAAAAATTTCCAGAAAGTAGGCATTGAGGGAAGCTACCTCAACATAATAAAGTCCACATATGATAAACCCACAGCCAACATCAATCTCAAAGGTGAAAAACTGAAACCATTTCCTCTAAGATCAGGAACAAGACAAGCTTGTCCACTCTTACCAATATTATTCAACATAGTTTTGGAAGTTTCAGTCACAGCAATCAGAGAAGATAAAGAAATAAAAAGGAATCCAAATTGGAAAAGAAGTAAAACTGTCACTGTTTGCAGATGACATGATACTGTACATAAAGAAACCTAAAGTTGCTACCAGAAAACTACTAGAGCTAATCAATGAATTTGCTAAATTAGCAGGGTACAAAATTAATGCACAGAAATCTCTTGCATTCCTATACACTAATGATGAAAATTCTGAAAGAGAAGTTAAGGAAGCACACCCATTTCCCATTGCAACAAAAGAATAATAGATCTAGGAATAAACCTACCTAAGGAGAAAGAGACGTGTATGCAGAAAACTCTAAGACACTAATGAAAGAAATTAAAGATGATACAAAGAGATAGAGAGTCATACCATGTTCTTGGATTGGAAGAATCAACATTGTGAAAATGGCTATACTACTCAAAGCCATCTACAGATTCAATGCAATACCTGTCAAACTACCAATGGCATTTTTCACAGCAGTAGAACAAAAAATTCACAGTTTGTATGGAAACACAAAACACCCCGAATAGCAAAAGCAATCTTGAAAAGAAAAACGGAGCTGGAGGAATCCGACTCCCTGATTTCAGACTATACTACAAAGCTACAGTAATCAAGACAGTACAGTACTGGCACAAAAACAGAAATATAGATCAATGGAACAGGATAGAAAGCCCAGAGATAAACCCACACACATATGGTCACCTTATCTTTGGTAAAGGATTCAAGAAAATACACCGAAGAAAACACATCCCCTTCAATAGGTGGTGCTGGGAAAACTGGACAGCTACATGTAAAACAATGAAATTAGAACATTTCCTAACACCATACAGAAAAAGAGACTCAGAATGGATTAAAGGTCTAAATGTAAGGCCAGACAGTATAAAACTCTCAGTGGAAAAAATAAGCAGAACACTCTATGACATGAATCCCAGCAAGATCCTTTTTGACACACCTCCTAGAGAAGTTGAAATAAAAATAAAAATAAAGAAATTGGATACAATGAAACTTAAAAGCTTTTGCACAGCAAAGCAAACCATAAACAAGATGAAAAGGCAACCCTCAGAACGGGAAAAATTTATTTGCAAATGAAGCAACTGACAAAGGATTAATCTCCAAAATATACAAGCAGCTCATGTAGCTCAATAACAAAAAAAAACTATCACCCCAATACAAAAATGGGCAGAAGACATAAATAGACATTTCTTGAAAGAAGATATACAGATTGCCAACAAACACATGAAAGGATGCTCAATATCACTAACCATTAGAGAAATGTAAATCAAAGCAACCATGGACTTCCGGGAAGATGGCGGAAGAGTAAGACGCGGAGATCACCTTCCTCTCCACAGATACACCAGAAATACATCTACGCGTGGAACAGCTCCTACGGAGCACCTACTGAACGCTGGCAGAAGACCTCAGACCTCCCAAAAGGCAAGGAACCCCCCACGTACCTGGTTAGGGCAAAAGAAAAAACTAAACAGAGACAAAAGGATAGGGACGGGTCCTGCACCAGCGGGAGAGAGCTGTGAAGGAGGAAAAGTGTCCACACACTAGGAAGCCCCTTCGCGGGTGGAGACTTCGGGAGGCGGAGTGGGGGAGCTTGGGAGCCGCGGAGGAGAGCACAGCAACAGGGGTGCGGAGGGCAAAGCGGACAGATTCCAGCGCAGAGGATCGGGCCGACCGGCACTCACCAGCCGAGAGGCTTGTCTGCTCGCCCGCCGGGGCGGGCGGGACTGGGAGCTGAGGCTCCTGCTTTTGTCGGAGCGCCGGGAGAGGACTGAGTTTGGCGGCGTGAACACAGCCTGCAGGGCGTTGGTGCACCGCGGCTGGCCGGGAGAGAGTCCGGGGAGGGGTCTGGACCTGCCGGAGAGGCAAGAGACTTTTACGTCCCTCTTTGTTTCCTGGTGCACGAGGAGAGGGGATTAAGAACACTGCTTGAGAGAGCTCCAGGGATGGGCGCGAGCCGCGGCTAAGAGTGCGGAGCCCAGAGACGGACGTGAGACGCTGGGGCCGCTGCTGCCGCTGCCAGGAGGCCTGTGTGCGAACACAGGTCACTAGCCACACGCCCTTCCGGGGAGCCTGTGCAGCCCGCCACTGCCAGGGTCCCGGGATCCAGGGACAGCTCCCCCGGGAGAGCGCACGGCGCGCCTCAGGCTGCAGCGTCACGCCGGCCTCTGCCGCTGCAGGCCCGCCCCGCACTCCGTGACCCTCCCTACCCGCCGGCCTGGGTGAGCCAGAGCCTCCGAATCAGCGGCTCCTGTAACCCCGTCCTGTCTGAGCAAAGAACAGACGCCCTCCGGCGACCTACACGCACAGGCGGGGCCAAATCCAAAGCTGAGCCCCTGGGAGCTGTGAGAACAAAGAAGAGAAAGGGAAATCTCTCCCAGCAGCCTCAGAAGCAGCGGATTAAAGCTCCACAATCAACTTGATATACCCTGCATCTGTGGAATACCTGAATAGTCAACGAATCATCCCAAATTAAGGAGTGCTGTGGATGAAAGGCTCTTGGGGCTGCAGCCAGGAGTCAGTGCTGTGCCTCTGAGGTGGGAGAGCCAACTTCAGGACACTGGTCCACAAGAGGCCTCCCAGCTGCACATAATATCAAACAGCAAAAATCTCCGAGAGATCTCCATCTCAACGCCAGCACCCAGCTTCACTCAACGACCAGCAAGCTACAGTGCTGGACATCCTATGCCAAACAACTAGCAAGACAGGAACACAACCCCACCCATTAGCAGAGAGGCTGCCCAAAATCATAAGAAGTCTACAGACACCCCAAAACACACCACCAGACGTGGACCTGCCCACCAGAAAGACAAGATCCAGCCTCATACACCAGAACACAGGCACTAGTACCCTCCACCAGGAAGCCTACACAACCCACTGAACCAACCTTAGCCACTGGGGACAGACACAAAAAACAACAGGAACTACGAACCTTCAGCCTGCAAAAAAGGAGACCCCAAACACAGTAAGATAAGCAAAATGAAAAGACAGAAAAACACACAGCAGATGAAGGAGCAAGATAAAAACCCACCAGACCTAACAAATGAAGAGGAAATAGGCAGTCTACCTGAAAAAGAATTCAGAATAATGATAGTAAGGTTGATCCGAAATCTTGGAGATAGAATGGACAATAGAATGGACAAATTGCAAGAATCAGTTAACAAGGACCTAGAAGAACTAAAGATGAAACAAGCAACGATGAACAGCACAATACATGAAATTAAAAGTACTCTAGATGGGATCAATAGCAGAATAACTGAGGCAGAAGAACGGATAAGTGACCTGGAAGATAAAATAGTGGAAATAACTACTGCAGAGCAGAATAAAGAAAAAAGAATGAAAAGAACTGAGGACAGTCTCAGAGACCTCTGGGACAACATTAAACGCACCAACATTCGAATTATAGGGGTTCCAGAAGAAGAAGAGAAAAAGAAAGGGACTGAGAAAATATTTGAAGAGATTATAGTTGAAAACTTCCCTAATATGGGAAAGGAAATAGTTAATCAAGTCCAGGAAGCACAGAGAGTCCCATACAAGATAAATCCAAGGAGAAATACGCCAAGACACATATTAATCAAACTGTCAAAAATTAAATACAAAGAAAACATATTAAAAGCAGCAAGGGAAAAACAACAAATAACACACAAGGGAATCCCCATAAGGTTAACAGCTGATCTTTCAGCAGAAACTCTGCAAGCCAGAAGGGAGTGGCAGGACATATTGAAAGTGTTGAAGGAGAAAAACCTGCAGCCAAGACTACTCTACCCAGCAAGGATCTCATTCAGATTTGATGGAGAAATTAAAACCTTTACAGACAAGCAAAAGCTGAGAGAGTTCAGCACCACCAAACCAGCTCTACAACAACTGCTAAAGGAACTTCTCTAGGCAAGAAACACAAAAGAAGGAAAGGACCTACAATAACGAACCCAAAACAATTAAGAAAATGGGAATAGGAACACACATATCGATAATTACCTTAAATGTAAATGGACTAAATGCTCCCACCAAAAGACACAGATTGGCTGAATGGATACAAAAACAAGACGCATATATTTGCTGTCTACAAGAGACCCACTTCAGACCTAGAGACACATACAGACTGAAAGTAAGGGGATGGAAACAGGTATTTCATGCAAATGGAAACCAAAAGAAAGCTGGAGTAGCAATTCTCATATCAGACAAAATAGACTTTAAAACAAAGACTATTAGAAGAGACAAAGAAGGACACTACATAATGATCAAGGGATTGATCCAAGAGGAAGATATAACAATTGTAAATATTTATGCACCCAACATAGGTGCACCTCAATACATAAGGCAAATACTGACAACCATAAAAGGGGAAATCGACAGTAACACATTCATAGTAGGGGACTTAAACACCCCACTTTCACCCATGGACAGATCATCCAAAATGAAAATAAATAAGGAAACACAAGCTTTAAATGATACATTAAACGAGATGGAGCTAATTGATATTTATAGGACATTCCATCCAAAAACAACAGAATACACATTTTTCTCAAGTGCTCATGGAACATTCTCCAGGATAGATCATATCTTGGGTCACAAATCAAGCCTTGGTAAATTTAAGAAAATTGAAATTGTATCAAGTATCTTTTCTGACCACAACGCCATGAGACTACATATCAATTACAGGAAAAGATCTGTAAAAAATACAAACACATGGAGGCTAAACAATACACTACTTAATAATGAAGTGATCACTGAAGAAATCAAAGAGGAAATAAAAAAATACCTAGAAACAAATGACAATGGAGACACAACGACCCAAAACCTGTGGGATGCAGCAAAAGCAGTTCTAAGGGGGAAGTTTATAGCAATACAAGCCCACCTTAAGAAGCAGGAAACATCTCGAATAAACAACCTAACCTTGCACCTCAAGCAATTAGAGAAAGAAGAACAAAAAAACCCCAAAGCTAGCAGAAGGAAAGAAATCATAAAAATCAGATCAGAAATAAATGAAAAAGAAATGAAGGAAACAATAGCAAAGATCAATAAAAATAAAAGCTGGTTCTTTGAGCAGATAAACAAAATAGAGAAACCACTAGCCAGACTCATCAAGAAAAAAAGGGAGAAGACTCAAATCAATAGAATTAGAAATGAAAAAGGAGAGGTAACAACTGACACTGCAGAAATAAAAGAGATCATAAGAGATTACTACAAGCAACTCTATGCCAATGCAATGGACAATCTGGAAGAAATGGACAAATTCTTAGAAATGCACAACCTGCCAAGACTGAATCAGGAAGAAATAGAAAATATGAAGAGACCAATCACAAACACTGAAATTGAAACTGTGATTAAAAATCTTCCAACAAAGAAAAGCCCAGGACCAGATGGCTTCACAGGTGAATTCTATCAAACATTTAGAGAAGAGCTAACACCTATCCTTCTCAAACTCTTCCAAAATATAGCAGAGGGAGGAACACTCCCAAACTCCTTCTACGAGGCCACCATCACCTTGATACCAAAACCAGACAAGGATGTCACAAAGAAAGAAAACTACAGGCCAATATCACTGATGAACATAGATGCAAAAATCCTCAACAAAATACTAGCAAACAGAATCCAGCAGCACATTAAAAGGATCATACACCATGATCAAGTGGGGTTTATTCCAGGAATGCAAGGATTCTTCAATATACGCAAATCTATCAATGTGATAAACCATATTAACAAATTGAAGGAGAAAAACCATATGATCATCTCAATAGATGCAGAGAAAGCTTTTGACAAAATTCAACACCCATTTATGATAAAAACCCTGCAGAAAGTAGGCATAGAGGGAACTTTCCTCAACATAATAAAGGCCATATATGACAAGCCCACGGCAAACATCATCCTCAATGGTGAAAAACTGAAAGCATTTCCACTAAGATCAGGAACAAGACAAGGTTGCCCACTCTCACCACTCTTATTCAACATAGTTTTGGAAGTTTTAGCCACAGCAATCAGAGAAGAAAAGGAAATAAAAGGAATCCAAATCGGAAAAGAAGAAGTAAAGCTGTCCCTGTTTGCAGATGACATGATCCTATACATAGAGAACCCTAAAGATGCTACCAGAAAACTACTAGACCTAATCAATGAATTTGGTAAAGTGGCAGGATACAAAATTAATGCACAGAAATCTCTGGCATTCCTATATACTAATGATGAAAAATCTGAAAGTGAAATTAAGAAAACACTCAAAAGAATAAAATATCTATGAATAAACCTACAAAAGAATAAAATATCTAGGAATAAACCTACCTAAGGAGACAAAAGACCTGTATGCAGAAAATTATAAGACACTGATGAAAGAAATTAAAGATGATGCAAATAGATGGAGAGATATACCATGTTCTTGGATTGGAAGAATCAACATTGTGAAAATGACTCTACTACCCAAAGCAATCTATAGATTCAATGCAATGCCTATCAAACTACCACTGGCATTTTTCACAGAACTAGAACAAAAAATTTTGCAATTTGTATGGAAACACAAAAGACCCCGAATAGCCAAAGCAATCTTGAGAACGAAAGAAGGAACTGGAGGAATCAGGCTCCCAGACTTCAGACTATACTACAAAGCTACAGTTATCAAGACGGTATGGTACTGGCACAAAAACAGAAAGATAGATCAATGGAACAGGATAGAAAGCCCAGAGATAAACCCACGCACATATGGTCACCTTATCTTTGACAAAGGAGGCAGAAATGTACAGTGGAGAAAGGACAGCCTATTCAATAAGTGGTGCTGGGAAAACTGGACAGCTACATGTAAAAGTATGAAATTAGATCACTCCCTAACACCATACACAAAAATAAGCTCAAAATGGATTAAAGACCTAAATGTAAGGCCAGAAACTATCAAACTCTTAGAGGAAAACATAGGCAGAACACTCTATGACATAAATCACAGCAAGGTCCTTTTTGACCCACCTCCTAGAGAAATGGAGATAAAAACAAGAGTAAACAAATGGGACCTAATGAAACTTCAAAGCTTTTGCACAGCAAAGGAAACCATAAACAAGAGCAAAAGACAACCCTCAGAATGGGAGAAAATATTTGCAAATGAAGCAACCGACAAAGGATTAATCTCCAAAATTTATAAGCAGCTCATGCAGCTTAATAACAAAAAAACAAACAACCCAATCCAAAAATGGGCAGAAGACCTAAATAGACATTTCTCCAAAGAAGATATACAGAGTGCCAACAAACACATGAAAGAATGCTCAACATCACTAATCATGAGAGAAATGCAAATCAAAACTACAATGAGATATCATCTCACACCAGTCAGAATGGCCATCATCAAAAAATCTAGAAACAATAAATGCTGGAGAGGGTGTGGAGAAAAGGGAACCCTCTTACACTGTTGGTGGGAATGTAAATTGATACAGCCACTGTGGAGAACAGTATGGAGGTTCCTTAAAAAGCTACAAATAGAACTACCATATGACCCAGCAATCCCACTACTGGGCATATACCCTGAGAAAACCATAATCCAAAAAGAGTCATGCACCAAAATGTTCATTGCAGCTCTATTTACAATAGCCCAGAGATGGAAACAACCTAAGTGTCCATCATCGGATGAATGGATAAAGAAGATGTGGCACATATATACAATGGAATATTACTCAGCCATAAAAAGAAACGAAATTGAGCTATTTGTAATGAGGTGGATAGACCTAGAGTCTGTCATACAGAGTGAAGTAAGTCAGAAAGAGAGAGACAAATACCGTATGCTAACACATATATATGGAATTTAAAAAAAAAAATGTCATGAAAAACCTAGGGGTGAAACAGGAATAAAGACACAGACTTACTAGAGAATGGACTTGAGGCTATGGGGAGGGGGAAGGGTAAACGGTGACAAAGCGATAAAGAGGCATGGACATATATACACTACCAAACGTAAGGTAGATAGCTAGTGGGAAGCAGCCGCATAGCACAGGGAGATCAGCTCGGGGCTTGTGACCGCCTGGAGGGGTGGGATAGGGAGGGAGGGAGGGAGGGAGACGCAATCGGGAAGAGATATGGGAATATATGTATATATATAACTGATTCATTTTGTTGTGAAGCTGAAACTAACATACCATTGTAAAGCAATTATACTCCAATAAAGATGTTAAAAAAAAAAAAAAAAAAGCAACCATGAAGTATCACCTCCCACCAGTCAGAATGGCCATCACCAAAAAATCTACAAACAATAAATGCTGGAGAGGGTGTGGAGAAAAGGAAACCCTCTTGCACTGTTGGTGGGAATGTAATTTGATACAGCCACTATGGAGAACAGTATGGAGGTTCCTTAAAAAACTAAAAATAGAACTGCAATATGACCCAGCAATCTCACTACTGGGTATATACCCTGAGAAAACCATGATTCAAAGAGTAATGTACCACATTGTTCATTGAAGCTCTATTTACAATAGCCAGGACATGGAAGCAAGATAAGTGTCCATCAACAGATGAATGGATAAAGAATATGTGGCACATATATTCAATGGAATATTACTCCGACCTAAAAAGAAACAAAATGAGTTATTTGTAGTGAGGTGGATGGACCTAGAGTCTGTCATGCAGAGTGTAGTAAGTCAGAAAGAGGAAAACAAATACCATATGTTAACACATATATATGGAATCTACAAACAAATAAACAAAAATTGTTCTGATGGACCTAGGGGCAGGACAGGAATAAAGATGCAATCATAGATAATAGACTTGAGGACACAGGGAGGAGGAAGTGTAAGCTGGGACGAAGTGAGAGTAGCATTGACATATATACACTACCAAATGTAAAATAAGTAGCTAGTGGGAAGCAGCTGCATAGCACAGGGAGATCAGCTCGGGTGCTTTGTGACCACCTACATGGGGTTTATAGGGAGGGTGGGAGAGAGGCACAAGAGGGAGGGTATAGGGGGATATATGTATACATATAGTTGTTTCACTTTGTTATACAGCAGTAAATAACACAACATTGTAAAGCAGTTATACTTCAATAAAGTCTTTTTTTAAAAAATGATACGTTTTAGTTTTGAAATGTAGCCTAGAAATTTTGATATTTTCTTTTTCTTTGTAACAACTGCACATTTTCATAGTGCTGATCAAGGATGTTGCAAAATTCAGTAGTATGATATTATAAAAAGACCTTGGCTGATTTCTTGTAACAGTTATTATATCTGCATGAATGCATATCTAGCTTAGAAATTTGTTTTTTAATTAGAGAGTAAGCAGTGCAAAACCAAAACATCAAATTTAAGTGTATTTGGAATTGAGGATAACATCATATGTGAGAAAAGACACTAGCTAAAATTATTCTCAGTGCTAATTTTGAAAACTGTACGCAAATTAAATTCAAATTTCTTGAGTTGAGTATGATGATTTTTAATGGAAGTTTTAATCTTGGATGTCCAGAACATATATATTATCTTTACGAACTTTTAATCATCTCTGAAATAACAAGAGGAATAAAGTTTTCTTTCTTTCTGTGACAAGTTGAATTACAAATCTGTGTTTTTGAATTACCAAGTGACGGGAAATTGGGTATAGTTAGCAACATCTTCAAAAATGCAAATGTAGTTACAAGTACCCCTGATCAATTAATGAGAAAGCCTTTTCAAAAACAGTGTGAACTCCGAAGGATAAACAGGAAAACCTGTGTACTGAGTGCATTCAGGACAAGGGTGAGCAAATATCTTCCAGAAACAGCATGGGTTTTATGTGGGAAGAGGAAAAATAGCACACTGTATCAGAGATGAGCTTTTGCCTTCATTAAATATTTCCAACTGGAGATTTTCTTTACTTTGCCCCTGCATCCTCATTCTCTGTCGACTCCTTCCACCAACCTCAGGAATATTTGTGCTCCATATCGTAATTATACACTCTGCTCCAACTAAAGTTCATTAAGCACATTATTGATACTGGCTTTACCAAGGTCAGCAACTACTCTGCCTAAAACTGGTTTACACATTTATATCTATGCTTCAGTGAATCTTGTCCATTTACTCAGTCATGCTGTTTTCTTATAAACCACAGAGCTCAGAAATGTGGAGCCAAGAAATGCGATGATGGGGAAAATAAAAGTAGCTACCCTTAGGTATTTTTGCTCCCTACCAACTTGTCCTTGAGTTTGTCAGCAAGCATTTCCTAAGATCCGTAATATCAAATATTTTCGCAAGCCTGTTTTAAGAAGTCTTTTCTTCTTACCAGTAAACAGCAAGAAAATAATCCCCAAGAGAAAAACAGTTCTAAAACATTCTCACTTAAACATGCATTGATCTTTCTCAGATTGAGTTCTCAACATCAGAATTTACTGAGTGAGATTATTTCTTTTAAGACGTCAAGCTATCACACCGATCATATCTCATAAACAACACATTTTCTTTTGAGACTTGAAATGCTATCCAAGTTGTAGATTAAAATTTAATTTCCTCTTATTCCCTTTGAACTCCCCCCAAGTAATCTAATTACTTAAATCCACTTCAGCAATATATGCTTCACCATATGTCAGCAACCAGCTGGCACAATGTGAGACCATGGTGGACATTGTGATTCCTCTAAAGGATGAACTCTCTCTCTCTCTCTCCCTCTCTCTCCCTCTCTCTCTCTCTCTCTCTCTCTCTCTCTCTCTCTATATATATATATATATATATATATATTTTTTTTTTTTTTTTTTTTTTTTTTTTTTTTTTTGCGGTACGCGGGCCTCTCATTGTTGTGGCCTCTCCCGTTGCGGAGCACAGGCTCTGGACGCGCAGGCTCAGCGGCCATGGCTCACGGGCCCAGCCGCCCCGCGTCATGTGGGATCTTCCAGTCCCGGGACACGAACTTGTGTCCCCTGCATTGGCAAGCAGACTCTCAACCACTGGGCCATCAGGGAAGCCCAATATATTTTTAAGAAAATATTATCTGATAACGTCTGAAGTTAATTCTCCATATTCTATGAGTTTAGAATATTACTCGTTAAATCTATGGAGCTTGAAACATGATGAAATATAGATTGTACTTGTATAAAACCAAAAGAACAGTAAGAGTCGTGAAAAGACAGTTGGTTTGGGCTTCCCTGGTGGCGCAGTGGTTGAGAGTCCGCCTGCTGATGCAGGGGACACAGGTTCGTGCCCCGGTCCGGGAAGATCCCACGTGCCGTGGGGCGGCTGGGCCCGTGAGCCACGGCCGCTGAGCCTGCGCGTCCGGAGCCTGTGCTCAGCAACGCGAGAAGCCACAGCAGTGAGAGGCCCATGTACTGCAAAAAAAACAAAACAAACAAACAAAAAGACAGTTGGTTCAGTTAGTCAAAGGATATTCTAACGACCGTCAATTAATTAGGTTGCCTTTCGCACCTCCTCCAGCTCCCTAGAAAGACATTACAAAATAGAGAAAACATGTTTTAGGCCTAACTTTGGAAATATTTCATTCTTTGTAGATTCAAACTTAGTAATGTTATTTTAAACAAAGACATTTTTACAATTTCCACATTTCTAAAATGATTTTAGAAATCTCTTTATTATTTAAAACTCAAGATTCAGAATTGCATATTATTTAACTTAAGTTGAAGTTTACAATTCTATTACCCACATCACAGGAATAGTTCAGTGTTTCAAATCAGTGTTTTAGATTCCAAACTTGTGTGGCTAGGAAATTAGTGGATGACCTGAGAGGGTTTTCTAAACTTTCGTGGCCTCAATTTCCTCTACCTCAAAATCAGTAGTACAGAGTAAATGATTTTTTAGATCTCTTATAATTTTAACCCTCCATAAATCCAAAAGAAAAAAATTTGTAGGCAAAACATACTATGGTTTCATCTGGTTGCTTAGGATTTGATAGTTGTAGATAATTGTAAAGAATACAAACAAATGAAGATTGTTTAAAAATGCTTTATCTAATTTATTTATTTATTTTAAATTTTAAAATAATTTTGGTAAGAACACAACATGGGATCTACTTTCAAAATAATTTTAAGTGTACAAAACTGTATTGATATTTATCTGGAAAATATTATATACTGGCTCTCTAGAAGTTATTCATAACTGAAGTTTTATAAATGTTGAATACAAACTTCCTTTTTCCCTGTTCACCCAGCCCCTGGCAAGTACAATTCTATTCTTTGTTCCTTTGAGTTTGACTACTATAGATATAAGTAGAAAATGCAGTGTTTTTCCTACTGTGAGTGGGTTATTTCACTTACCCTAATGTCTTCAAGTACATCTATGTTGTCACAAATAACAAAATTTTCTTTTTTTATAAGGCTCAAAAATAATCCATTTTATGTACATACTACATTATTTTTATCCATTCACCTGTTGATGAACATTAAGTTTATTTGCATATCTTGGCTATTGTGAATTATGCTGCAATGAAAATAGTAGTGCATATATTTCAAGATCCTGACTTCAATTCTTTAGCATAAATTTCCAGAAGTGGGATTGCGGAATCATGTGGTAATTCTATTTTTAGTTTTTGTGGCACCTCAATACTGTTTTCCACAGCAGTTGCACTATATTTCATTCCTAAAAATAGTGTTCAAATGTTTCAATTTCTCCACATCTTTGCAAATACCTGTCGCTTTTTTGGATAATAGGCACTCCAACAGGTGTGAGATGCAATTTCATTATGGTTTTCATTTGCATTTACATGATGCTTAGTGATGTTGAGTATTTTTTCATATATCTACCTGGTGGCCATTTGTATGTCTTCTATGGAAATACATTTGTTCAGATTCTTTGCCCATTCTTTAAATCAGGCTATTGGAAGTTTCTTGCTATTGAGCTGTAGAAGTTCTTTATGTATTTGGAAATTAACACTTTATCAAATATATGGTATGCAAATATTTTCTCCCATTCCATAGGTTGTCTTTATTTTATTGAAATCTATTTGATTCACATTATTATATTAGTTTCAGGTGTAGAGCATAACGATTCATAACTCTTACAGATTATAGTCCATTAAAATTTTATATAAGGTAATGATTATGTTTTCCCTGTGTTGTACAATGTATCCTTGTTGCTTATCTACTTTATACATTGTGGTTTGTATCTCTTTTTTTTTTTTTTTTTGCTGTACGTGGGCCTCTCACTGTTGTGGCCTCTCCCGTTGCAGAGCCCAGGCTCTGGACATGCAGGCTCAGTGGCCATGGCTCATGGCTGCAGCCACTCCGTGGCATGTGGGATCTTCCCGGACCGGGGCACGAACCCGTGTCCCCTGCATCGGCACGCGGACTCTCAACCACTGTGCCACCAGGGAAGCCCCGGTTTGTATCTCTTAATCCCTTACTCTATCTTGTCCTTCCCCCTCCCCTCTCCCAACTGGTAACCACTAGTTTATTTTCTATATCTGTGAGTCTGTTTCTATTTTGCTATATATATTGGTTAGTTTTATTGTTTAGATTCCATGTATAAGTGATATCATAAAGTATTTGTCTTTCTCTGTCTGAATTATTTCACTAAGCATGATACTCTTTAGGTCCATCCACATTGCTGCAGATGGTAAAATTTCATTCTTTTTTATAACTGAGTAATATTCTATAATGCGGGATAAGCCATATTGAAGGAGTTTTTCTATGCTAATTAAAGTAAAATACTATCACTTCAAACTAAATTGTTGTAAATTTAGGTTGTTAATTATAATCCTTATGGTAACCAGTAAGAAAATATCTTTAAAAACGTACATGAAATTAAATGAGAATGGAATAAAAATGGTAGACTGGACACCACTAATAATTAGGAAATTCATATTGAAACCACAATGAAGCATCATTTCATGCCCACTAAGATGGCTATAATTTAAAAGAAATAATAACAGAAAATAAGTGTTAGAGTGGATGTAGGAAAATTGGAACCTTCATACTTTTCCAGTGGGAATGTGAAACAGTTCAACTGCTATGGAAAATAGTTTGGTGGTTCTTCAAAAATTAAACATATAATAACCATATCATCCCACATTTCCACTCTTAGCTATATACCCAAAACAAGTGAAAACAGGTACTCAAATGTACACAAATGTTAATAGCAACACTCTTCACAATAGTCAAAAGTAGAAACAATCCAAATGCCCATCAATAGATGAATGGATAAATTGTGGTATATTCATGCAATAAAATATTATTCAGACATATAAAGAAATGAAATACTGATATATGTTACAATGTGGATGAACCCCCAAAACATTATGTTAAGTTAAAGAAACCAGACACAAAAGGTAACATATTGCATGATTCCATTTATACGAAATATCTAGAATGGATATACCTATAGATACATAAGGCCAACTGGTAGTTGCCAGTGGCTAGGGGAAGGAAGAATGGGAAGTTGGTTTTATGACTAAAAGGTTTTACTTTAGAGTGTTGGAAATGTTTTTGAACTAGGTAGAGGTGGTAGTTGCACAACATTGTAAATGTACTAAATGACATTGAATTGTTCATTTTAAAATGGATAACTATGTGAATTTCACTTTAAATAAATTAAAAAGAAAATATTTCAGGGACATGTTACATAGTTAAGAAATAAACTTTATATTTCTGCAGTATTCAACTTTTAATAATTTTCTGTGAAGTAGGATAAAGGCACAGACAAGAGGCCATCCTGACATATCCTATGTATATGGATGTTGTGTAACCAAATAAATAGTAATGTCTTAAAGAATACCTCATACTTTGTAGGCCAAGGTAAGTTGAAAACCTCTTATAAGTTTCAGTGAAAATAAGCTAATGATGTCAATGGAATGATCTCAAATCTGTCAGCTTCTTATAGCTTTCTCAGATTACAACCACATATATACTCAGAATGACATGGTATTTATAAGGAGGTTTGTCTTTTAAAATATTTGACAATTTCCTGTGAACTAATTGTTTTCCAGTATCAGTTATTTTCTGTACAGAGGCAGGGGGCATTGATTAAGGGATTAAAAAGAAAAATCAATTCTGGAGAATCGTCATCTTCTGAGTCACATAGCTGTTTACAGAATTCTATAAGTGTATTTCTAATAGCTATCTGTTTAATGAAAATGTTATCTGACTCAAGTTTCCTTTCTTGGATTGTTAATCACTATATAATATATTTATAATTAGCTAGCTAATATGCTGTCCTGTTATTTCTTTTTCTATATTTTTTATCTTTTCTATGAAATAGTTTTCTCATTATGTACAAATGTGTAAGTGTATAATCATTGGCAAGATGTGACTTTAATGACTAAATCTGACATCTACTATTTTGCTGCCTGACATTTTCTAAATTTTCTAAATTTATTTCTGTTTACTTCACTTTTTATTTACTTATTTATTTCAGTCTCTTTTGAAAGGGTTGTCATCAGAAATTGATAAATTGCATGTCACCTTTCATGTCCAACAAAATATGTTTTACAGATTTTCCATGGACTTTGTACAAATTTTTCTTGTTGCTTTCCTATCTGGCTAGCCATTAAGTGTACCAATTCATAGGCTTAGATGTATATTTACTGGCACAATTGAAGGACAAACAATTACACCTGGTTGTACTAAGAGGTCACTCTAGAATCTAGTATAAATTAATAAATAAACGAAATATTTTTAAATAGTTTCTTCAGTTGATTTCCTGCCTCCTACCTCACTGGCTCTCTCTTCTCAGTCTCTTTAGCTAAATACTCTTTATTTTTCTGTTCTAAATTTTTGAGTGTCCCAGGACACAGTTTTAGGACTTTATTTACACTCATTCCTGGGTGATCTTATCTAACTCTATGACTTAAAAACAATCCAAATATTCATAATCCTAAATTCATAAATCCACATTATAAAACTCAACCTCATACTCAAACCTTGTATGTCCAACAGGCACTTCAAATTTAATATACCTAGAACTGAACCTTGGATTTTCTTTGGCATTGGCTCTGTAAACCTCAGTAAGTGATATAATTATTTACTCAGGTCCTCAGGGCAAAATATTTGGAAGAATTGTCAATCTCTTCCTTTCTCTCTTCACCCAAATCCAGGCCTATGGGCTTTATTTTCAAACTATATCTCACATCTGATGACTTCTCACCTCCTCCTGCTACCATTCTAGCCTGAGCCACCATCATCTCTTACCCAGAAAACTGCAAGAATTTCCTAACTGTTCTGTATTTTACTCTTGACCCTCTTGAAAATATAATTTTGACATAGCAATTAGATCAATCTTGGTAAAATATAAGGCTTTCAGCTCCTGTGACACACCAGGTTCTATCACAATAGCCTCTTAGAATATTATTTCTTTTGTTTAAAATACTATTAACTCTGTTCTCCTGTTAGCAGTTATACTTCCCTTGGCTCTCAGCTCTACTTCCATAAAAAGTCTTCCCTGGACTTCTGAGACTACACAATCTACAGGCATATTGTGTTAAACTAAAATAGGGATAGATAGTCAGAAAATATTTGATCATTTAATATTAGGCACCTATTTTAAGAAATTACTAGAAATAACTGAGTAAGAGCTCAATATCTGTGAACAGAAATTCTGAAATACAGAGGTTGAATTAACCTCTACTTTTAGTAGGTGACTTATTTGTTTTATATTCTTAATTATTAAATACATCATAAATACTGAAATAATGTATATAATGATATCGGCATATAAACTACAAGGACTTACGATGAACAGCTTACTACATTTTCTCTATATTTATTATGTTAAAGAAAATAGAACTAGGGATAAATAGTATGTCATGAATTGAAGGGTGTAATCAATTCAATCAATTCTCCTACTTCCACCTCCAAAA
The DNA here is from genome assembly GCF_937001465.1 of Orcinus orca. Taxonomy (NCBI): domain Eukaryota; kingdom Metazoa; phylum Chordata; class Mammalia; order Artiodactyla; family Delphinidae; genus Orcinus; species Orcinus orca. The sequence goes on from NC_064580.1 coordinate 78,894,671, forward strand.
GTAATCCTATCTGAAAGTTGTGTGTCATTTTTGTCTCTGCCCACAACTGAACCTCTATCATGTTTCACAGGTTCAAATCCCAAAGTATAATTTTCTTTAATTATAAATGATCAAAAAGTGTCATCCTATATATATATGGCAATATAAGGACTCCTAGGACATCTAAGGAACTCTTGCCATTTAGAATACAGAAACTACACATTATATGTTATTCTTAAATTTTAGAAGACCATAAAATTAATAAGAATGTTTAATCTAGTGTGAAAATTTGGGGTGAGTGCTGGACTATTTCTTTGTTATGTTTGTTTGTTTTGGCCTTCAGGCTAAGTTAATTATATCCTTCATTATTGTATTTACTACTCTTTATTTACTATTAACATTTCTCCTTCAACCTGCTCTGTAATCCCTCTCCCCTACCCACTTAGACACCTACTTTCATATATTTAATATATATTTTTCCAATCTACCTTACATATACTTACTTAATATTGTAAAAAGCCTTGAAAAAATATAATATTGGGGAGAATAAATATTTTTTTAATTTTATATATGTGATATTGTTCTATGATTTTATTTTAGATATTCATGTTTTGTTAGTAATGAATGCTGCAAACATTTTCTCCCACTCAGCCATTTCTCTCTTAATTCTGTTTATGACATCATTTTCAGAATAGAGGTCTTGAATTTAATGTAGTCAAATTCATCAATTTTTATCTTTATGATTGGTGCTTTTAGCGTGTTGTTAATAATAGCTTTACCAACCACTTCTTCTAGAACAGAGACTCTTTAGATCTATATTACATGTTCTTCTATATGCTGAAGAAATTGACCTTGACTTTTTCTTTTTCACAGCAGGATCACAAAACTCTTGACAGGGCCTTCTGTGCCTTATTGATCCACAGACACTACAGGGACATCCTTAACATCCTGCAGACTCCACACTCTTTCAAAGGTCTACTAGGCAATTCCTAAAACTAGTGTCCTCCCCCATAAATGTCCTACAGTTCACACAAAAGACATCAGCTTCTTGAGGGGGACCTTTACAATTTTCAGTACCACCAGTCCTTTTAAGTTACTTCATCCCGCTAAATTAAAAAACATCTCCCTTTATGTGGTACTGTGTATCCTTACAGAACCTTGCCCCTCTTATACTCTCTTTTCCTTTACAAGTCTCACTCACTAATTATTTTCCCTATAACTAACACTCTTAACCACTAAGATAGGGAGTACATTTTTACATGTACACATAGCTGACCACAGATGTTATCTCTGAATCTCAGATAATGTTCATTTCTTTTAAACTTACCAAGTGAACAAAGGAAATAGACATCCCATTCCAATAACTTTCAACTAGAATATACATGATTTAACATAGTATAATTCCCACAAATTTGTTTTGTCCACATTGCAGCAAATTAAGTATAGTCATTCTTGCAATTATATATAACGAGTTACTTAGTAGGACTCCAGTATGGTACAAAAGTACAAACAAGATGGGGACTTAATGCTTAAAGATATCCAAGAGTTCACTTGTACTGACCTTTCTAGGAAAGAAAATATGAATAATCATTTTCAAAAGGATTTTATTTTTGTTGGACAATTTCATTTAAACATTTCATTTTCATTTCATGAAATTTTCAATTTAAAAATTTATTACTATCTAAAACCAGTTTCTCTATAAAGAGATTTCTTTCTTTCAAAAGACATAATCTACTGGAAGAGTATTATTACCTTAAAAATCACAGTGACCATCCAACTCTTCTCGTATTGCTAGAAAATAAACCATTTTTTTGAACTTAGTCCTAAGCAAACTTATAAATCTTTGCCTTATCCTGGAAGCTGCTGCATTTTTTAGCATGTTTTTACAATAATAACATAACTACAAACTATGGACTCACTTCACCAACAATGGGGACAAGCTTGAACACACACACACACACACACACACACATATAGACACACAAACACACTCACTCATGTACCCATCATCTTTAAAGAACCTTTTCATAATTCTGGGTATAGTTTTGTATAAAAGTTTTATTCTAACATTTCAAGGTATAGCATTTCCTTAAACTTAATACTTTTTCCATTTTGAGAACTTAAGAATATCCAAAAGGATTCTTCATCTTAACAGAAATTTAAGTTTCATAGAAGAGTCTCAAATACTTCATATCAGCCAACTGATAAAAAAAGTACTCTTGAACTAAAAATATATAAATTCCCTTAAAAAGGATCTGCTTTGGTTAACTGAATTTATAGTTCCCATGAGTGGATTTCATTCAAATTACATTTAAATGCCTATGCTTTAGACATGGCAAATTCACCATAAATTTGCCTGTTCTTAAATATACATCTGTCATATAACAAGGCCTCTACCAAGGAAAAGGAATAAAGAAATTCAAGAAGAACTTCCTTTAGTCAAAAGCTATTTCCGATCCATGTCGCACATTCTTGGTCATAATGAACAAATCTGATCACTGATTATATGCCCTGAACTGTTCATCATGATGAACTTTGACATATGTTACCGACATAGCATGTTAAAAGTGTGTTTTTCTGTCCTTCTATATATATCTGACCCTTAATATGTGCAGTAGCATCACAATATAAAGTCTTTGACCTCTTAGGCACTTTTAGGTCTAAGTTGCATGTCCCCTATAAAATGTATCCGTAACCACTGATGACTCCTTGCTCCCTACAGGAACACCAGACAGTTGACTGAGCTGTCTGTACCTTCCTGAATCAACAACAACATGGATAAGATTTCTATATCACCCAGTCTTTAAAATAATCTTAAAGGCTTCCATGTAATTTCTAAAAGAAAACACAGATAAGCTTTTATGTTCACAACATAAACAAAAGCCCTTGAAAGTGTTCATTAAATTTTAAGTTGCATCTGTTCTTTGACATTTCAACATTAGAGTCCCTTGCCCCATTTTGTGCTGTGCAGTCCTTTTCAGAAAGCCCACTCAATAAATGAGATTCATCTTTGAATGAACCACAAGAAATTTATTACTCTTTGCTATATACCTATTTTTAGTTCATCATGCAATTTTTATTCCTTATAAATGCATCAGTTAAATAGGAAATTTTCAATGTATAAAATTTCCAATGCTTCTCTCAAATTAAAAAAAATGCACCCATGATGCTCTCTCTTAACATTTAAAAACACCATTCCATTAAATATACTAGTGCCATTCTGAAGTCTTAACAGTGTCCAGGAAAATTTATACATCAGTTCTCAGAACTGTACAACACACAACTCCTTAACAGGGGTTTTCAGCCAGATAATACATAAACCACATCTGCAATATGACAGCTGATGTATAAAATTTCAGTTCTCATGTTATCAGGTCAGAGTATGTTCAGTTCTGAGTAATAGAGAACTCAAAGAATTTGACTAACCAAAGGAGGATTTATTTTTATGACATGAAAAGGAGCCTAGTGACAGGGGGTTCAGGGTTGTTAATGATACTCACCAATGCCAACGGGAGCTAGGATTTTTCCAGCTTTCAATTCTGCCAATCTTAGAGTATACAGACTTTCATGTTCAAGGGTGTCCAGTATTCATATGATACCTGCTAGCTTCAAGCCACAGCTAGACAGGCCGAAGGGTGAAAGGTGAAAAGATGAAGAGGTTATTCCTAGAGACACATTGACTTTTTATTCAGAATGGATTCCTTCCCCAGGGATTTATGCCTATATCTCATTGGCTAGAACTGTGTCACACAGTTACTGTAGATTTAAGGGAGGCTGGGAAATTAGGTATTTCAACTTAGGCACATTGACACCATAAATAAATGTGAAGCTCTGATAGTAAAGAAAGAAATAATGGACTTTGGGAGACCCCCAGCTATTTGATTACTTTGAAATAACAACCAAATTATATAATAATAGTAGAGAACTTTATGTCACAAATTTATGATGTTTCTTCCTCTTATATAAGTATTAGCCATCCACATTCCAAGGTGTCTAGCATGCCACAAATATTTAAATAGTTGGGTACTCCAGCAGTGGTTTAAAAGTGCTTCAGATCCATGTTACATGTCCCTTGACATGTAGAAGATAATTGACATTGATAAATACGTTACTCTCATTAGGAATTGCTCTTGAGAAGATAGTCTTCCTGTTCTATACTTATCATAGGTACCATAAGAAAGGCAAAAGCTTCATAAAGACTCTGTATCAGAGATTTCCAATCTTCAAAATGTTTCATATCCTTGTGTATATTTGATATAATCATTGATCATATATTATTTCTATGCCAGCATCAGGTACAACAGAAACTTAACTGGCAAGTTTTCATTTAAATTTGTCAATATTCACAAGATTCTATTTTTTTCAATGTACACAGGCCACAATAATGACCCTCCTGTAATATGTGGCCAAAACACACTGTGATATAAGATCTCCTGGCCTTTTACACACTGGTTATTAGACAGGGTCTCCAATATTTTCATAGTTTCAAGGCACTTCAAATCCATGTGGCTTGTCAATTTTGATGCTGAAATTGCCTGAGCATTGATAGACTATTTCTGATAGAAAATGAATTTTGGGTGAGTCCCTCCGACTGCACCAATACACAGTCACAAGAGAAAATATCTCTACGTCATGCCGATTCTATACTTTTTCTAAGAATATCTATATGTTTCCAAAATAATTTGCATGAAGTTATTTCTATTTAAGCCAAAACACAAGGACCTTGAGGGATGTGTCATTATATTTTTCAATCATACCTGTCTTTTGAAGCTCCATCGTATAGGAAAAGATTACTATTCAAAATCAGATGTAGTCTTGTGCAATGTTATAGACCCCCGTCCTATCTTGGGTTTTAATTGTACTTTACCAAGAGAAAATCCAATAAATTTAATACCTACAAATGAAAAACATATCACACTCCTAAACTGAACTATTAGGGCTTCCTCTTATGGTTAGGATGTAGATAGGAAAAAAACACCTTTGCTCCTGCAGTAAGACACACAAAAAAAATCAGACAAACTAAAAGTTATACTGTGAGACTAATCAAGGGTAGTGAATGCAAGAAAAGTCTTGGTGAACTGAGTACCATAGGGAAACAAGCCCTTGATATGGAGGCAGAGATCTATGATAGCTTCAATACCTGGGGCAAACAGCTAGGCTGGGTATTGTCAGACTTGCCATGTATAGAGAGACTATGCAGGAACTAAAGAAATCAGACTTGGACAATCGTGACCAAAATCATATACTTTGGTAACTATAGATATTCTATTCTGCATAATATAGGTCAGTTTAATTGAGATGCTTTCAGGAGGAGAGAAAGTATACATTGGAACTTGGAGCACCATTTAATTTTGTAGAGAATCTGTGTATATTTGGGCTGATATTAATTAGTAAATATTTCATTAAAAAGTAGTAGAGCCCAAGATGGAGTAACAGAACAATTTAATAAAGTTTTTACTTCATGAAAAGGAGAAATTGCACAAAAGTGAATATAAAACTGAGTTTATGATAGTTTTTCAATTGAGAATTAACTGACATAAAATGGAAAGCACACATCTTAAATGTATATTTAGATGAATTTTGACATATTAAGAGTACGGACTGGGCTTCCCTGGTGGCTCAGTGGTTGAGAGTCCGCCTGCCAATGCAGGGGACACAGATTCGTGCCGCGGTCTGGGAAGATCTCACATGTCGCGGAGCGGCTGAGCCCATGAGCCATGGCCGCTGAGCCTGTGGGTCCAAAGCCTGCGCTCCACAATGGGAGAGGCCACAGTGGTGAGAGGCCCACATACCGCAAAAAACAAACAAACATACAAACAAACAAAAAAGAGTATGGACTAAAGAATATCCCCTCTAAAATTCATATGTTGAGGCCTTAAACCCCAATGTGACAATATTTAAAGATAGGACATTTAAAGAGGTATTAAAGATAAATTAGGTCATAAGAGTGGCTCCCTAATTCAATAGGACTGGAGTGCTTATAAGAAGAGGCACCATGGATGTGTATGCATGGAGAAAAGGCCATGTGAGGACTCAGCCAGAAGGTGGCCATCCGAAAGCTAAGGAGACAACAAAACCGCAGACACCTTGATCTTGAACGTGCAAACCCCAGAACAGTGAGAAAACAAAATTCTATTGTTTAAGTCAGCTAGCCTGTAGTATTTGCTTATGACATCCTTAGCAGACTAATAGATACACGATAGATAGATCAGATAGATGATAGATAGGTAGATACATACATACATACACACATACATGCATACCAATATCACTTATATATACAGTTAAATAAATAAATAAATAAATAAATATATATATATATATATATATATATATATAGCTAAGCATCCATATCAATATCACTGAAGCTCTAATTGAGATATAAAACATTTTCATCACTCTAGAAAATGTCTTTGGGTCTCTTTGTCATCACCTCCTACCTTGAGGCAGATGATGTTCTGTGTTCTTGTATTTTTTTTTGGTCACCATTATAGATTAGTTTTTCCTGTTCTTGAATTTCATATAGACACATATAGTAAGTACTCTTGTGTTGGGCTTATTTTATTCACCCTGTTTTCGGATCCATCAATGTCACCATGCATATTAAAAGTCTGTTCCTTTTTTAAAATGCTGAATATTATTCCATAATATGGATATACCAGTTATTTAAACCATTCTCATGTTGAAAGGCATTTTTGTTTTTTCCAATTTCTGACTATTGTGAATAACTCTGCTATGAAAATTCTAATGCAAGTTTTTGTTTTCATTTGGTTGTATATTTCCATTTCCCTTATGCAAATACCAAGTAATGGAATTACTGAGTCATAAGGCAGGTATATGTTTAACTTTTAAGAAAGTCTTAAAATTATGGTTTTCTCTGGGTATAACCATAATTCAAAAAGACACATGAACCTCACTCTTCATGGCAGCACTATTTACAATAGCCAGGACATGAAAACAACCTAAAAGTCCATCAACAGAGGAATGGTTTAAGAAGATGTGGTACAGGGACTTCCCTGGTAGTCCAGTGGTTAAGACTTTGCCTTCCAGTACAGGGGGTGTGGGTTCAATCCCTGGTTGGGGAGCTGGAATCCCATATGCCTCACGGCCAAAAAAACAAAAAAGAAGCAATATTGTAACAAATTCAATAAAGAGTTAAAAAAAAGAAGATGTGGTACATATATACAATGGAATATTACTCAGCCATTAAAAGGAATGAAAAGGTCATTTGTAGAGACGTGGATGGACCTAGAGACTGTCATACAGAGTGAAGTACATCAGAAAGAGCAAAACAAGTATTGTATATTAACACATATATGTGAAATCTGAAAAAAATTGGAATACATCTTATTTACAAAGCAGAAATAGAGACACAAATGTAGAGAACAAATGTATGGATACCAAGGGTGAAGGGGGTGTGGGATGAATTGGAAGATTGGGATTGACATATAAACACTATTGATACTACGTATAAAATAGATAACTAATGAGAACCTACTGTATAGCACAGGGAACTCTACTCAGTGCTCTGTGGTGACTTAAATGGGAAGGAAATCCTAAAAAGAGGGGATATATGTATAAGTATAGCTGATTCATGTTGCTGTACATTAGAAACTAACACAACATTGTAAAACAACTATACTCCAAAAAACATTAAGAATCAAATCAAATCAAATAACAAATGTAAGAGAAACAAAATTATAGTAACATATTTAATTTTTTTTTTAAATTCCTAAAATTATTTCCAAAGTGGCTGTACCATTGTATATTGTCACACCCAGGGACATCATAATCAAATTGCTGAAACCAAGAATAAGGGGAAAGTTGTTAATGTAACCAGAGGATAAAAAGAAAAGAAAATTTTTTTGGTATTTGCCTGGTGAAAGTTTTTCACATTTTAAAATTTCATTATTTCTTTATTTAAGCATGTATATCCTATAAACAACATTTAACTGCTTTTTAAAAACACAGCTGTAAAATATCTGCATTTTACTCTACATTGACAATTATTTTTGTGATTACTGACATATTTGAATTTCTACCATTATAATTATTGCTTTAATTATCTTGCTCTTTCTTTTTATCATTTTTTTCCTACTACTTATGGAGTTGATCTGCCTTTGAACTTTGGGAATTTATATTACAAACAAACATACACACATACTTTTAAGGGTTACTATTAAAATTTTTAACACAATTAATAAGTTTAATGTTAATCAACATCCCTACCTTCTCTGTGAACAATATAAATATATCAAAACATTTTATCTCAATCACACACTCACATGTTATTATTCTAGTTCTTAAGTTTCCCCTTTTGAAGTTAACCCAAATTACTTATTATTAAAGATTTGTTTTTTCTCAATCAATGCTTATTTAGATTTAGCCAACTTGTTTACCAATTACTTTGTTCACCATTGTTTCTTGCATTCAACCCCTTCTCTTTTCTATATCCTTTATATGACTAAACTTTACCAACTGCTAGATCTTTCAGTGAGGTTCAATGAGTGATAAGCTCTCCAAATATTTGTTTGAAAATATTTTCATTTAGCTCTCACTATTGAATTACAGTTAAGCTGTGTGTAGAATTCCAGTTTGGTAATTATTTTACCTTCGCCCTTTGAAGACATTATTCAATGCCCTTCAGGCCTTTATCATTATTTCTGAAAATCAACTGTCAGAATATTTCAGTGGGAAGTGACTTCTCTTTTATATACGGCTGATCATTTGATTTTCTATTTACTAAAAAACATTCTATAGTTTTAATAGCATCTATCTTGTGTAGATTAATTTATATTTATCCTGCTTTCCATTTAATGTACATTTTAGTTTATCCTTTTTTCATCATTAGATACTTAAAAATTTTATTATATTTTGTTCTGGAAGTTTTATGGTTTTGTAGTGGTGAGGAGTCCACGTTAGCTCAGAATATCATGTTGTAACCAAAAGTCAATTATTATTTCTTCATTGTTTTATTTTATACATTGATTTTAAATTATTAACAATGCATATTCAAAAAACCAATATTCCAATGGTTTGTACTTTAAAATAAATTTCTACGTGCCTTCCTATGAAAAGATAATTAATTGTAACAATGCATTGGAAAGTGCTTTGAAAAATATAAAGTTCTCTACAAACATTATGGACATTTTAATGGACATTGTGCTAGAGCTAGTCATTAGAACTTCCAGAAAATTACATCTGTTTTTCCTGATTATTACCTTAACTGATCGCTGAATTACTAAAATTTTTTATTTATTTATTATTTTTTCTTTTTTTGCGGTATGTGGGCCTCTCACTGTTGTGGCCTCTCCCATTGCAGAGCACAGGCTCCAGATGCGCAGGCTCAGCGGCCATGGATCATGGGCCTAGCCGCTCCATGGCATGTGGGATCTTCCCAGACCGGGACATGAACCTGTGTCCCCTGCATTGGCAGGTGGATTCTCAACCACTGCACCACCAGGGAAGCCCCTACTAAAATATTTTTAATGGTTTATAAAGATCCCCATACCTAAATGTGAAAAACATTTAGAACCATTCAAAATAATTAGGTTTACTAGATACGATTTGAGCTAAGAAGAATTAACCAATTTCTGTCCATGTAGAAAAGTAGACTAACTATCTCAACCTAAGGAAAAATTTTACCTGAATTATCAGTACCTTTTTAATCTGTGCTATTGATACATTAGCTACTAACTACATGTGACTATTTAAATTTGAGTTAACCAGAGCGTGCAAGCCACGACTACTGAGCCCATGTGCCACAACTACTGAAGCCCATGTGCTTAGAGCCCGTACTCCACAACAAGAGAAGCCACCACAATGAGAAGTCTGTGCACTGCAATGAAGAGTAGCCTCCACTCGCCGCAACTAGAGAAAGCCCATGAGCAGCAACAAAGACCCAGTGCAGGCAAAAATAAATAAATAAAATAAATTTATAAAATAAATAAATTTGAGTTAAAATTAAATAACATTAAAAAGGCACTTCACAAATCACACTAGATATATTTCAAGTACTTAAAATCGACATGTTAGTCACAACCATTGTTGGACAGTGTAAATATAAAACATTTCCAACATTGCACAAATTTCAGTTGGACAACACTGTTTTAAAGATACATGGTTTTATTATTCTCATGTAAGTTAGAAAGAAGTTACTTTACCCACAGCCATTTATTTCAAAGAGCAATTACTGGTTTTGAAATTCTTTAAACTAGGGCAAGTTCACTTTAACCATGTTAAAATTGGCAGGTGTTCCAGTTACTATGGCCGTGTAACAAATAAACCCCCAAACTCAGTGGCTTAAAACAATAACAATATGTATTTTGCTCAAACAATTGCAGCATGTACAACACTTGACTGAGATTAGATTGTCTCTGCTCTATACTACATAAGGTGGAAGGGTTTGGTGGTTAGCTTATGTGTCTGGAATAATCTGAAAGCTTGCTCACTCATATGTCTATTAGCTGTATTGGGGTGCTGGTTGAGATGTATACCTACACAGGTCCATTCTATGTGGCCTGTGCTTCCTTACCACAAGGATGATCATCCCAATATAAAAGGAAAGATAGTCAGAGCCCATAGTGCATTTTATAATAGCCTTAGAGTTCAGGCAGTATTGCTTCTACCACTTTCTAATTGTTGAGGCAGTAGCAAAGGCCTGCCCAGCTTAAAAGAGAGAGGAAATAGATTTCACCTCCTGATGGAGAGTGGTAAGATTCTAGAAGTGCATGAGGGATCAGATCTCTAATATGATTGCTGTGACAATTTTTGGAAAATACAATCTGCCACAGTCCTTTCTCCCATTTTAAGTCCAATATATACATATAAATATATTTCCTTTCTATTTCAAAAATAATGCTGCATTAATTTTAAATACCTCTTGAGGAGTGGGACTAGGAATGAGGTGGGAAGGAAGGAGACTTAACATTTTTGATATCACACATTTTTGTACTTTGGGAATTTTTAACATAATCTTGAATCATATTTTAAGAAAAATCATGCAAATACAATATTGACATCTCTAAGTACAAGAATTACTGGAAATAAATGCATATATGAACTGTCAAAAATCTACTTCTTTTATAAATGCATAGAATCAAGTCCACTTTTCTAATTTTACGAATGAGAAAATAATTGCCTATTAATTGTAGTCACTTGGTTGAATTATCAGATATTCTCTTCATTTCAGGATCATTGCTGAAGTCCTTGCTCAGTTGTCTACTACAGAAAACTGCTGTGCTCACAGATATATTACCTACATTGTTGTTCTCAGGGTACAATGTCATTTACTATGTACAAAATATTTGCAGAACTGCAGTAGAGATCTACAGAGAATAACCTTAAAACTTCTACTTGATTTCTTGACTTTATAAAAACATGATCTCATCAGTTGGGCTGCTGTGTGGAAGCAATTAAGGAAGTTTACTTGTCTTGTAGAATTCACTAGAATCCTCTCACTCCTCCTTGACTTCAGATCGCTGTCCAATTGATTTTTCTTTTTCTCTGACACTAACTTCATTTCCAAGACAGTGATGCAAGTTTGTCTGGTTTTCAACGGTACAGTAATTTGACAGATATCATATACCCAGGAACCTTCTAGGTGGTCAGTGTAAAATATTTCATTCCATCTTTCCTCTTTTCATTAAGAAATAAGAAAAATTAAAAAGGGAATAAAGTGTACTTGGGAGCAGCAAGATAGAAAGAAGACATGAATGGAAAGTACCAGAAATAAAAGAGGCTTTATAAGTGTGACTAATGAGATGTGTGAGGTTAGTAATAGAAGAAAATACTTTGATTTCACTGAATAAAGAGCAATCCCACTTACTCTGTACTATAATAGCATCTCTCATGATATTAAAAGTTTTTTTTTCCCCTATATAACTAGTGCCTTTACACATTTGGGGTTATACATTCTTGTGACTTACTGTTGGAGATCTTAACTGGTGAAAGCTCCCTCCTTTGTGCTGGAAGGAACTCTGCAGGGTGCCCCTGTGAGAAACACATGCCAGCAGCATGCATCTCTCAACAGTGTAAGTAATTTCAAAAGAAAGTGTTTGACAGTACCACAGGGAGGTATTGGAAAAGAACTTAATGCAATTCTATGCCAAGCAGACTTAATTCAGTGTGGAGAAAATATATAATTAGGTAATAATGACCAACAATTAGGTGGTTATTGTCAGTATACATCGTTTAAAATTGAGTAAAACTGAAATTTTAGAAATATCAACTTACAGTTATTTAGAATGGAAATATTTAACAGGGCAAAATTCTACTATTTTTCCCATTCTATAGCCATTAGTTTGTGATATTCAAGCAATTCAGACACAGACAACATAATTTCTGAAATGATTTTGAAAATACAACTTTTAATTATGGAATGCCACAAAACAAGAATAGTTGTTTCTTTTCACTTCAACTACCTGAAAAAAACATTATTTGTAGAAGTAAGTAGATACATATCAAAGCACACTGAATTTAAAGCTGTTCCAGTGGGTTCTTCTGTGGTTTAGTGAAATAAAGCAATATGATCTGAACATACTCTACTGAGTTAAATATTCAACATGGTAAAATAACTTTTTTCTAATATTTTCTGGAAGGAATTTTATTTCAGGGTGAATATTATATTTTATATATAATTTACTTTTCAAGTTCCAAGGTTTATTAAATGGCCATATATGACAACATCAAGGGGCTTTTAAAAGACTTAACAAGTGCAATACATTTAATCATTTTCTATAGCAATATTTTTCAAATTCCAAATATGAAATTAAGCAAATGAACAACAGTATTGTAAAATACACTGCTATAGAACTAAGTTTATATGTTAAATTATAACTAAGATTACAGTCTGTGAAACCATGAAATAAATACTATCTTAGATCAGTGATTTACAATCAGTATACAATACAAAATAAGATACAAAATAAATTAATGAAGGTGAATAAAAAATAAAGGCAAACTTCTAAGATAAGGACAGACAGAAAATTAGTATGCATAAATCCATGCTATAATGTTCTACAGACTAATTAAAATGGGCCACAAATTCAGGTCTGAGCTTCCTAATTATCAATATTAGTCTTTTTATCCATTATTTCTCTTTTTTAGAACTAGCAAAGATTACACAAAGATTACATTTAAATGGTGTAGGTAATCATAAAATCTGGTTCTTTATTCTAGCTGTTGAGGCTTGAAGTTCAAAAGAAACAAAGTAAAGGTTAGTGGGCTTTAAAAAAATTGATTTCAATGAGTTTCTATTGGTCACCTAGAAATGGAACCACTGTGCCTAACCAGATGAGAGATATTTTTAGAAATATGAATTTCTCATCATTCCTGAAAGAACTTAGTTTCATCAATGCAACAAGTGTGTTTGGGGCACTTACTACATACTAAGCACTATGTTAGGGTCCAGGAATATAAGTCAAATATAATTTTATCCCTTCCTTAGAGTTATTTCTAGTTCAGTGGAGGGGATAGACAATTATAATACATCAGGTTAACGTTTTCATAGAAATGTAAGGAACAGGAAGAGAACAAAGACAAATAAACCATTAATGTTGTTTTAAAAGTTATAATTTAGTAAGTTTTCTCTTGAACTACAACAATATTTTAAGTAGAATAATTGATTCTGTATAAGTAAAGCATTAAAAAGCTACAGAACTGAGAATGTTTGACACAGTAAATACAGTAACAGTAACAAAGTAAGAACAGTGCAGTTGATAGATACAGATACAGCTATAGATATAGCTAGCACTCAGCACCCTGAAACCTCTAAGAGACTAGAAGAGATGGTATTGTCTATTCAACCATCGTAATCTCTGTGAATTCCATTTGTACTTTGAATATTGTTTGTGTTTATATTCTGTTTAATTCTTAAAATAGCTTTCACCCTACCCTATCATCCCCTATTATGCACTGAATTTAGAATCAGTGGGACTATTTCTTGCTTCCAAAACATTCCCATGCCAAAAACTCTTGCAAAAAGAATGCAACTTAGATATACGAATGACATCAGAAATGGCTATGGATAGAGATAAAGAAACTGCCTGCTGACCTTGCTTTCTAATTGCTTTCCAGTTACTTAATATCCTTTAATATATTGATTCTTATTTTCCAGATTCCTCAGGGTCTCATTGTATCCTTCCAATATCCTATCACTGGTCTAAGATGGTATTTATTTCATGATTTCAGAGTCTGTAATCTTAGTTATAATTTAACATATAATTTCTTTTATTTATTGAGCTAGCTTGAATATCAAAAGAACTAATAAAGATAAGTTGTTACTAATACAGTCACAATTTTAGGAACAAGAAGAACAAGAAAGATACCAAAACAGTGTAATACTTTTCAATAAGAAAGCTGAAAGCTTAAATAAGATAAAGTTATTTTTATATAAAACAAAAGAGCAAAAGAATATTTTTATAAAACCTTCCAAGTGAATAAATGGGCACTACACAAATTTTGATTAACATCTGTTCTCCATATGGATTACAGGTACAATATAAACTATATAAATTTAGTATTTTCTTAAAGTAGGTTTCAGAAGAGGTTGTATAATTTACTACTCAGGCTTTATTTTAGTATACATTTTATTATCTGCAAGGAATAACTAAACAGTTATTCGGTTCAATCTTTCCAGAAAAGCATATTGGCCTAAATAAATCTGAGACTGTGTTATCTGTTGATAAATACAATGTGAATATGGTGTGGTGTGTTAAATAAGGTACACTTACACTTGCTGCTGTAATCTATAAACCTCCAAAATATCCATGTCTTAAAAAAATTAAATCTTATATTTGATTCACATAAAAGTTCAATATGGGTGTTTTTAGTCTGCCTTTTCCAAATTGTAATTTAGTTGCCTAGGCTTCTTCCATCGTGTGGCTCCATTATATTGAACATACAGCTAGCAAAGTTGTTTTCATTCCACCCAGCCAAAAAGGAAATGAATCTGTAGGTTCACATATGTGAGGATTTTCCGGGCAAGGTCTGGACTTGGCACACATCTCTTTTCATATTCCATTGTCCAGATCTCAATCACATGGTCATACCTAACTTCCAAAGAGATTGGAAAACGCAGTCGAACTTTTTGCCAGGAAAAAGAGCAAACAGATTTGATGAATATTTGGCAGTCTGAACCACATGTGGTAATACAAAATATGTATTCAAGTTAATCCATTTACAATAAAATTATTTATGTGAATTGTCATAAAAATTTATTAAGTTATTTTAACACTGTTTAGTACATGCAAACTAGTTCACATCTATTCTTTAGCTATTGTGGTCTAAACTTCAAATAATGCTTATTGCTTCTCCTATATATTCAGCAAAGACAGCAAAATAAAGATATAGATTATATAACTGACCTAAAAATTCAACATTATTTCTTTAAAATTGTTACTTATTCTTATGATAAGCCAGATACTTAAATGATGTTGTTTTATGTTTAGTAAATTTGGAAAATTATATGGAAAGAGAAAAATTAAAAATATTAACTAATATGAATTTAGTAGATTATGAATGTTGATAATTCATTGAATTACCCTAGTATGCTACAATTGATTTAGAAGTAGGTAAGAAGATCAGTGAATTTTTGTTTTTGTTTCAAATGTGCATAGATTGGATAGTATTAATAGTTTTTTTTGGTTGTTGTTTGTTTATTTATTCTAATTGGAAGATAAACATTTAGTACAAAAGTTATTTAAAGAGGGAGACTATTTGAACCTAAATGCAATGTCCCCAGATTAATCATCCAAGGAAATATTAATTTAGTTTATCTCATCTTCTAACATTTTATTCTACATTTGTTGAGTACCTACATGTATAAACTCACTCTCAAAAATCATATAAGTTGTATTATTATTGCTATTTTACAGATGAGTAAATGTCTATCATGCCATATTAGTTTCTTAGGACTGACATAGGTGACTTAACAGAAGTTTATCATGTCACAGTTCTGGAGGCTAGAAATCTGAATCCGAGGTTTCAAAAGGGCCATGCTCTTTCTGTGGACTCTAGAGGAGAATCCTTCCTTGCTTCTTCTACCTTCTGGTGTTTTTGGCAATCCTTGGCATTTCTTGACTCATAGATGCATCACACCAGTCACATCGTTGTCTTCTCTGTGTATATTTTCACGTTGTCTTACCTCTGTGTATTGTTATCTTTGTGTCCATATTCCCTCTCTTTATAAAGGTAATTTATGAATTAAGTCCCACACTGATGACCTCATTTGAACTTTGTTACATCTGCAAAGACCCTGTCTCCAAATGAAGACACATTCTGAGGTACTGAAAATTACTTTAACATATTTTCCTGGGGCAGGGTGGGAGGGAGGGAACAATTCAACCATTAACACATACCTAAGTATTGATCGGACAATCTGGCTCAAGAGTCCACACTCTTTTCTTCATAGCATCTGACACATTCTGGTAGCAGGTGTTATTCTGTGCTGAGTGTTCAAACAGGGCCAGCAAACAAGGTGATTTAAAAAAATAAAGAGTTCACACTCTTAACTACTATTCTCTCTCTTTCTCTGTGGGCCTATATCTGTCTATCTATCTATCTATCATCTATCTACTTATCTAACATTGATAGAATGTCAAAGAAAGAGCCTGCTCACTTCAAGTCTGTACTTTTAAGAGTCAAATGTTACATTTACTATAGTTTGCTAGTTTTACATGTTTGTGTGTCTCTTGCAGTAGATTATAAGGTTCTTGCAGGCAAGAATTCTTCTTATTCATAATGATTTCTCCTACAGTGCATTGTGTATAGTAAATACTTATAACTTAATGAAATGATTTCTTATCATGACTAGTGATAAGAGTAGGACTCTTAGGTTTTCTTCAATACAAGTGATTTTCTATAAGATGCAATAATTTATGGCATTTAAAATGATATTTTATGCTCATCTTTGTTATATACCAGAGCAAAATTTGAAGTTTGTAAAACTTTTATTTAATTTTGTCTCTTTTTTGTCTGGATTATATGGTGAGTGGGCACACACACACAGTTTTTATTTATTAAGACATTCTTTTGGTGTTTTGTTACCCTGACAACTTTGCTCTTCTGACAATGACTTTCTATCCTGACACTTGATAAATTAGTGATGGGAGTAGAGGTTAGACTATGCTATTTTAGGACATCTGTGACTCATATCATGATTCACATTCTGGCATGTTCTAATGAGAGATCAATAATGTTTTCACAGAGACCCTATAGTGTTTTATAAATGATAAGAGGTTAGTGTAAAAGTGCAGGAGACAAAGTACTAATCATATGTCTATCTGAAGGAATTTGGTTTTGCTTTTTATTTTTGAATCACACCTTGAACATAAAAGTGTGAAGATAGAAATAAATACAAATATCAGAGTTTGTTGGTTGGTCAGGCTGCCTCTTAAAAATGGATATATTTAGTTACTACTGAAAAAATATGTGACTACTGTCATTATCCTATCTCGCATTATCTTTTAAACATATCTTTATCTAAATACTTTGTGAATCATAAAAATTTGTCAATATGTTTAGTGAAGAGAATTATTGATTGTATATTCCAAATTAAATTACAGTTTCCAAAGCACTTACAAATTGTCTTTACATGAGGCTAATGCTTACAAATATAGGAAGTCTTATGTGATGAATATGACCAAACTCAAGGCTTTTTGAAAAGGTGAGACAGGAGATGAGACTGGCAAACATGGCTTGTGGCTAGTGTCATGTCATGCTAAATAGTTTGGACTTTGTAAAGAGTAGAGATCTCTGAAATATTTTGAGTAAAAATGATGTATGATGAGACCTGTGTTTAGGGAAAAGTAATTTGATGGCAGTGAGAGAGATATATTAGAATAAAGAGAAACAAGAAGCTGGAAGTTCAACTCTACTCCAGTAATGATTAATATATATTGAGATTATTTTCTAATATTTTGTAATGTGAGCAGTCATTCTTGTGAAAATATATAGAAGTTGGAATTTTAGATCTTTAATTCAGGAGAGTAGCCAAAGCTGGAGACAGATTTGAAGTTGGAGTTATAGATGGTATAGTGTGGTTGAGAGAGCAGACTGGAAATAAATTTCAATTCTATAAAATGCATGCAGAGAATCTACTTTGTGCTAAGAACTATTCTAAGCTCTGAGGATAAAATATCAACAAGATGAGCTCTTTGCCCTTAACAGACCTCAAAGCCTATAAAAATAGTGAAGGTATGCAAATAATCATACTTTTCAATATTCTATATATTAAAATAATAATGTATCCTTGGAGATGTTAATAAGTGTTATGATGATCTATTGTCAAGTAATTTTAGAAAACACAACTTACTAAACCTACAATAAGTAAAAAAATATATAATAAGCCTCTTACAGGCCTTGGGTGCTAGACATTGTATTAAGTATTGTATGTGGAATATCTCTTTAATCCCCATAGCAATCCTATATTTATGTACATTTTTTGGATTAGAAAACTGAGACTTAGAGTGTTTAATCTATCTAAAGTTATAAAGCTATATGGATAATTATTTTGCATTACTCTGGAATAAATACTTCCATTTACATATAGTATGTTGTTTTTTGTTTTTGTTTTTGTTTTGTGGTACACGGGCCTTTCACTGTTGTGGCCTCTCCCGTTGCGGAGCACAGGTTCCGGACGCGCAGGCTCAGCGTCCATGGCTCACGGGCCTAGCCGCTCCGCGGCATGTGGGATCTTCCCGGACCGGGGCACGAACCCGTGTCTCCTGCATCGGCAGATGGACTCTCAACCACTGCGCCACCAGGGAAGCTCCATATAGTATATTTTGATGAAACGAGTTTTCAGCTGAATAATATATTATAAAGCATAGGATAACAGACCAATATCAGTATTTTAACCCAGAAAATCTGACCATATGGATGGAGGTTTTAACCACTGTATCACACATTAGGATAGTCAAGGTACTGAGAAAACTTGAAACTAAACAAGTAACCTATTCAACTATCTTTAAAGATGTAATAAACCTGATTGTAGAGGAACAAGCTTTTAAAATTTTATATCCCCAAATTTAACTATTACCACCTAAGCACAGCTTTTCACTTAGTTCTAGTTATGAATAATAGTTATTTAAAGAAAATCAAACACAAACACACACACATATTTTATCAATATTTTTATGTTTCTACTAAGTGTGGACAATCGTACAAAGACTCTATCCTATCTTAAAGGTGTTATTCACAGTTTAAAAAATCATGGGTATTTATAGACTGAGTCCCATGTTGTTGAACTAACTGCTATTTGAAAATTTAATTACCAAATGTTCAATTTTAAGGTTATTATACATAATGTAAAATCAGTGTGGAAAACAAGCAAACAAACAGAAAGAACACATTACTCTTGTGATTGTGTTATGCTAGTCATAAAAACTGACATAGTACATTACCAATATCTGGTCATCTAAATACAAATGTACATAAGAAGTCTTGCTCTAAATTCCTAGCTAGTATCATTTACAATATCACTGCCTTTGGTTTATTTCAACGTTATGGGACTCAAGAATTTCCGGAACTGAAATCTATGGTTTGCTATTTATATACTGATACATACAAAGCTAAGTATGTTGGAAACACACTTTTGTAGAGAAACATCACAATTGTTGAGGTAATTTTTTGTTGTAATCATAGAATCTTTTGATACATTTGCTAAAGTGTTCATGTGAAGGAAGCATCATTTGTTTGTTAAAATGTAGCCTTACCAATATTAATCTTAAAAAATACTGCTATTAAATTAGAGAATTTATGCATCTGTTACAAATATTACTTTATTCTGCCTTTTACTTCTTTCCTACTAGCTTACGTATCACCTATATTTATAGGACCTAAAGTCAACACTCGGCCCTGCTACTTACTAGCTAAATGACAATAAATAGTCATTGATAGTCTTATGAAGTTCAGTTTTACTCATTCTAAAGTGGTGATAACATTTTTAATTGTATACATAACAAAATTATTGCAAAGGATCAAATGGATAAATTATAAATAATTATTCATGTGAATTATAACATTCATATTTTCATTGTTTTATTTTTTTGGTCCTTTACAATGTTTTTCACATGGTAGTATTCAATTAGTGTTTACTGATGAGTAGATTTACGATAAAGTATTCCATAAAATCAACTTCCTTTGAAAGTTTTTGTTTTTCCTCCAGGATAAATACTTCAATTGAACTACAGTATGTTTTGATGAAATGAACAAGAAGCTTATGCTTTGGGACCAGTACCATTTTTCAGTTCTGTCACTAACAATTGTGTTCTTAGACAAGTCTTTTCTCACTTCTGGGCCTTAATTTCCTCTTCTGATTTTCCAGTGGCTCAGCGACAGACTTTTAATACTTTTTTAATTGAAATAAAGTTGATTTACAATGTTGTGTTAGTGTCAGGTGTACCATGCTCAGTGACCGACTTCTTAAAGTACATAACGTACCAAAACCACAAATAAATTTATCTCAAATGAATTTTCTATTTATAAAACACTGTTTTGTGTCCTGTTGAAAGAATGTTCTCATAAATTTGTGATATAATAATTAGTAATTTGGTATTATATGTATGCTGTAAACAACAAAGTAATTGTTTAAAACTTCCCAGTAGGGTCAGAAAGAAGTAGTACTGTACTTGTTTTCACCTCCCAGATACAACTAGAAACCTATAAAATATCTACTAAAGAAATCCCATCATTAATGAGTATAGATATTTAGCGTGTACAGATACACATATGTGGAAATTATAACATGGAATGTTTGTTTTTATTATTTAAAGCAGTTTAAAAAAGAAAAACAAGCTCCTAGATACAGAGAAAACATTGGTGGTTACCAGAGGTTGTGTTATCAAGTCCAAGCTCATACTGCTCACCATGCAACAGGCCAATAAATCAAGAAACTAGTTTTGGGGGCAAGGAATAGCAACTTTATTCAGAAAGCAAGCAGACTGAGAATATGTTGGACTAGTGTCCCAAAAAAACACCTTACCCAAGTTATACTTTAGGCTTCTTTTATACTAAAAGGAGAAGGGGTATAGCTGGTTGTTTCAAACTTCTTGGTGCCTTTGTTTTTGCAGCTGTCCATGTAGGTCTGGTCACAATTGTTCCTATAAACCTCCAACAAGACAAATATTATTCTCTGTTCTGCAACTTTGTATCTCTATATGAATGGGGAAATGTTATGCTTTTAAAGGTCAGAGCCTTGAGAATGGGCTATCCTGCATATTTCAGGCTATATGCAGCATTTTTTTACAAAAGGTGCAGAGCCAGCATGACTAAGCACAGGCAACAGAGCTAAAGGAATAGATTCAATATGGAGTCACATTTGTTCTCTGTTATAGTGGTGGTGGGTGAGGGGTGGGCAAAATGGGTGAAGGTAATCAAAAGGTACAAACTTCAAGTTACAAAATAAATAAGTCATGGGGATGTAATGTACAGCATGGTGACTATAATTAATACTGTATTGCATATTTGAAAGTTGCTAAGAGAGTATATCTTAAAAGTGCTCATCACAAGAAAAAATTTTATGAATATGTATGGTGACAGATGTTAACTTGACTTATTGTGGTGATCATTTCTCAATGTATACAAATATGGAATCACTATGTTGTACATCTGAAACTAATACAATATTATTTGTCAATTATACCTCAATAAAAACCCAAAATCAAACAAAACAAACAAAAAATGATAAAATATAAAGGGAGATAGGCATAAATTAGTTGACATAATTCTGACTAAGAAAAGATAAGCAAGTATGAAATAATTTTACACCTATAGTATGTATTTGCTGAAGGAATTACAATAAATTAATGCTTTGAATGATCTGAATGAATCATAAAAGACTTCCTGGAAGAGGGAAGGAAGTATTGAGTGTGATTCAAAAGATAAATAAAAACAATAATAACTGGTGGAGTGTGATGGGGGTTGATAAGAAAGCATCCTGAGGGGAATTAGGAAACTGTACAGGGAAATACAAAGAAGTAACAAAAAGAAATGAATTTCACAAGATAAGCAGGTGAGGGTGGTAAAGGAAGAATGGAAGAGGGAATAAACAGGGGACAGGCATTCAAGTCAGAGCTCAGATATTTGTAGTAATTTTATACTCAAACAGAGTTTTGATATGATGAAAAATGTTTCTGAGGAAAATTCTTCTATCAATTCTACTGAATAGCGAGTAAAGAGATCAGAGCAGGTACTCAGGTTAGGAAAGTGCCTCAATAATCCAGACATAACTTTACGAAGGACTGGGAGGTGCTCATTGGGTGTGGAAATGGAGAGATTCGGGAATAGATTTGAGATATTGACAAGTAAAGAATTGACAGACTTCAACAGTGTACCGTGAGTGTGCATCCATGTGTGCGTGTGCGTGTGTGCATGCATAGATAAGAGGAGGAGAATAGCATTAAGCATTTTAGCTAGGATTGAAGGTATTCCAGAAAGACAATAGGAATATTAAATTCAAAGGTAGTAAAAATGAAGACTGAAAGTCTTAAATTCAATGCCCTTTAGACAAAAAATCACCTATAACCACATTTAATGAATCTGTCTCACTAAAGAGTGTTTTCAAGTTTAAAACTATTTATATTTCTGTTTTTATCAATATTCAATTTTGTCTTTTTATTATACCAATCTAGCTTGGTGGCACTTAAACTCACAGCTAGACCTTTAGAGTGAGAAAACATGGTATTTTACCTGAAAACATTAGGGATTTATTCACATTAATATGACCAGAAAAAAAGCTTATGCAATATCAATGTCTATATCCTGTCATTAATCTGTGATGTTATTAAGTTAGTTAGCTTGTGTTCAAAGATCTCAAGGGACAAATTGATATCAGTGGCAACTGCCTTCTTGAGATCTGTATTGAATCTGTTGAGTTTTCAATGCTCATATGTTTTGCAATCTTTTCACTTCACTCTACCTAGAGAAGTAATCTTAGTAACTTTAACTATTTAACTATTTTTCTGCACTTGGTATTTATTTTCTACTTAAAGAAAACAAAATACAGACAAGATATTTGTTAGGTAGTGGTTAACATCTCTTTTTTTTCCTTTTTATATGTCTTTATTGACATTACTATCCCCACAGACATGAAAAAATAGGATATAGACTGATGTTCATTCATATCAGTGTCCTAGGGCCACCTTAACACATTATTATGAACTTTGTGGTTTAAAACATCAGAAATTTCAGAGACAAGTTTTCTCTTAGTTCTAGAGACCAGAAGTTAGAAATTAAGGTGTCAGTAGGGCCACGCTCCCACAAAAGGCTCCAGGAGAGAATTCATCCTTACATCTTCTAGTGTCCAGTGCTTCTGGAACTCCTTTGTTTGTAGTGGCATAGCTCCAATCTCTGTCTCTCAATCTTTCTTCACATGTGTGTGTGAAATCTCCCCTCCTTTCTCTTATAAGGACAACAGTCTTTCTTTGTTGATTTCATCTCAGTATCCTTAACTAAATCAAATCTTCAAAGACTTAATAGCCAAATTAGTTTTCACTCACCAGGTAATTTAGTACATGTCTCCAAAAGTGTTATATTCTGCTCAGTAGAAGTCTTAACTACAGTGAAATTGCAACAGATTTTGTGAGTGCTAAAATTGCAAACTTCCAATACCTGCTAAATATTCCAGCACCAAAAAAAGTTTATAATTAATCTGTAGGAATAATTTGTTTCTGAGTGAGATAAATAAATGTCTTCTGGAAAGAGGCTACATACCTGTCTTCAGCACAGATTTCCTAAATATGGAGTTAAAAACACTTAGAGCAAGTTCCAGCTTCATACCAACAAGCTCAATGACCTTGAGCAAATCAATTACTCTTTCTGAACCTCAAGTTCCTCATCTATAAAATGGAATTTTTTTTTAAATTTCTGTATCCAACTTACAACTTAGACAATGAGAAATAAAATGTTATGTAGGCATAACATTATGTGCACGTTAGATGAAACCATTCCTAATAATTCCACTTAAGATACTAACGTTTTTGCTCTAATTTTGCTTTGCTTATAATTATTAAAAATGATCTTATCTCCCTTCAGAATTACTATTATGCTTGTACAATACAACATATATTCAATGTACACCTTGTGAATATTTTAAGTCATCTCAAAATCATAACAAATAAGGTATATTATGCTCAGCTATAATAGGTTTTACAACTTACCAGAAGTCCACAGAGATTTCCTGCTTCTTCATTAGTTCATTTTTCTGGTTATTTATGTTGACTCTTAGACTCAAATCTGCTTTGCTATATTTTGCTTTATACCACTGTGGCTGGAATTCTACAAATTATGATTCCTACATTCACTTGACAGCTGGTTTCCAGCTACCTTCTTCCAATAGGAGGCACTAGCAGGAGGTCAGAAGGCAGGAAGAAGAAAGGAACTTTATACTTCTGGCTCTCCAAGTGTGGCAGCTGGCAGTTGTTGACACTTGCCTCGAGTCCAGGATTTTTTTGTTAGCGTCTCTGGTATTACCTATTCTTCCTTTTTGATTTTCAAGGCCTTATCTCCACCCCATAATCTTTTTTACTCATTTATACTCTCCCTCATAGTACCTTAGAAACTAAATCCATCTGCTTGGAATACCAAGGGTAGTTTCTGTTTTCCTGACTGGACCTTCACTGAAACATTCATACAAATTGATTTTTAAAGAGATTTAGTAAAAAGCAAAATAAATAAATGACAGAAAAATAATATACATGACTTTGAAAATGAAAAGAAACCCCAGAAATTTTACATAGGTTCCATGTGAAATCTTGTCCTGTAAGGCAAAAGTGAAAGTCAATGCTATATATACTATACACTAAAGGTGATTTGCCACATGAATAAGCTGTGAACAGAAAAAGGCAAAGCATACTTATCTAATGCAAAAGAACTATTTTTCCTTTTGAAATCTGTTCATCATTAAGTATCTTGTGCAAGGAAATCAGTTGTATCTTTTTAGCAGTTTAACTGTTTGATTACTCTCATATCAACATTACTGTTTTATTTATTTATTATTTTTTATTCAGGGTGTGTTTGTTAGGACAGTCAGTCAAATCCACTGCATGCATAGCATCCATCTGGGCTATATAGCTTTGCCCTCATATGACTAAGGGGAAAGGGAATTTCATGAAAATAAGCTGATGATCCTTTGCTATGCCTTGGAGTAAAGTATTTTCTCTCTGATTGAGGAGTCTTACGTCTTCTGACAACATACATGACACAATAAAAGGCTAACTTATTAGCTTAGGGAGAAATCAAATCCCACAGTAGATACAATTTTTCCATCACATTGAAAATTCTTTAAAATCTAAATTTTAGGATCCACATAATATTCCATAAAATATATACACTGCTGTTTAAAAAAAATTACTCTCTTGTTGAATATATAATTATTTCCACATTACTCTGCTCTTATAAATCACTTTGTAATTAATATCTTTATATATAAATCTTCTTTATAAATCTTCTTTATAAATCTTTATAAATCTTCTTTATATATAAATCTTCTTTTTAACAACTTTATTGGAGTATAATCACTTTACAATGGTGTGTTAGTTTCTGTGTTATAACAAAGTGAATCAGCTATATGTATACAGATATCCCCATATGCCCTCCCTCTTGTGTCTCCCTCCCACCCACCCTATCCCACCCCTCTAGGTGATCACAAAGCACTGAGCTGATCTCCCTGTGCTGTGCAGCTGCTTCCCACTAGTTATCTATTCTACATTTGGTAGTTTATATATGTCCATGCCACTCTCTCACTTTGTCACAGCTTACCCTTCCCCCTCCCCATATCCTCAAGCCCATTCTCTACTAGGTTTCTGTCTTTATTCCTGTCCTAACCCTAGGTTCTTCATGACATTTTTTTCCTTAAATTCCATATATATGTGTTAGCATATGGTATTTGTCTTTCTCTTTCTGACTTACTTCACTCTGTATGACAGACTCTAGGTCCATCCACCTCATTACAAATAACTCAATTTCGTTATACATATACATATGTTCCCATTTCTCTTCCCTCTTGCGTCTCCCTCCCACCCTCCATATCCCACCCCTCTAGGTGGTCACAAACCACCGAGATGATCTGATCTCCCCGTGCTATAGCTTCCCACGAGCTATCTATTTTATGTTTGGTAGTGTATATATGTCCATGCCACTCTCTCAGTTTGTCACAGCTTACCCTCCCCCCTCCCCATATCCTCAAGTCCATGCTCTAGTAGGTCTGTCTTTATTCCCATCTTACCCCAAGGTACTTCATGACCTTTTTCTTTTTTTACTTAGATTATATATATATGTGTGTGTGTGTGTGTGTGTGTGTGTGTGTGTGTGTGTGTGGTGTGTGTGCATACGGTATTTGTTTTTCTCTTTCTGACTTACTTCACTCTGTATGACAGATTCTAAGTCTATCCACCTCACTACAAATAACTCAATTTCATTTATTTTTATGGCTGAGTAATATTCCATTGTATATATATGCCACATCTTCTTTATCAATTCATCTGTTGATGGACACTTAGGTTGCTTCCATGTCTTGGCTAGTGTATTTATTTAATTTTGGCTGTGTTGGGTCTTCATTTGTGTGCAAGGGCTTTCTCTAGTTGTG
This sequence comes from Orcinus orca, assembly GCF_937001465.1. NCBI lineage: Eukaryota > Metazoa > Chordata > Mammalia > Artiodactyla > Delphinidae > Orcinus > Orcinus orca. Next base: position 78,921,234 of record NC_064580.1, read on the forward strand.
GCAAGTGGCAGCCATTCTTCATTGTGCTGTACAGGACTCTCAGCATCACGGCATCTCTTGTTGTGGAGCACAGGCTCCACAGGCGCAGGCTCAGTAGTTGTGGCTCATGGGCCTAGTTGCTCCGTGGCATGTGGGATCTTCCCAGACCAGCGCACAAACCTGTGTCCCCTGCATTAGCAGGCAGATTCTCAACAACTGCACCACCAGGGAAGCCCCCTGTCTATCGTAAATACAGCTACAATTAATATTTTGATACATGACTCTTTTTGAATTATGGTTTTCTCAGGGTATATGCCCAGTCTGGGATTGCTGGGTCGTATGGGAGTTCTAGTTGTAGTTTTTTTAAGGAACTTCCATACTGTTCTCAGTAGTGGCTGTATCAGTTTACATTCCCACCAGCAGTGCAAGAGTGTTCCATTTTCTCCACACCCTCTCCAGCATTTATTGTTTCTAGATATTTTGATGATGGCCATTCTGACCGGTGTGAGGTAATATCTCATTGTAGTTTTGATTTGCAATTCTCTAATCATTAATGATGTTGAGCATTCTTTCACGTGCTTGTTGGCAATTGTATATCTTCTTTGGAGAAATGTCTCTTTTGGCCTTCTGCCCATTTTTGGATTGGGTTGTTTGAATTTTTGTTATTAAGGGAGCTGCTTTTAAATTTTGCAGATTAATCCTTTGTCAGTTGCCTCACTGGCAAATATTTTCTCCCATTCTGAGGGTTGTCTTTTGGTCTTGTTTATGTTTTCCTTTGCTGTGCAAAAGCTATGAAGTTTCATTAGGTCCCATTTGTTTATTTTTCTTTCTATTTCCATTTCTCTAGGAGGTGGGTCAAAAAGGATCAAGCTGTGATTTATGTCATAGAGTGTTCTGCCTATGTTCTCCTCTAAGAATTAGATAGTGTCTGGCCTTATATTTATGTCATTAATCCATATTGAGCTTATTTTTGAGTATAGTGTTAGGGAGTGTTCTAATTTCATTCTTTTACATGCAGCTGTCCAGTTTTCCCAGCGCCACTTATTGAAGAGACTGTCTTTTCTCCAGTGTATATTCTTGCCTCCTTTATCAAGGATAAGGTGACCATATGTGCGTGGGTATATCTCTGGGCTTTCTATCCTGCTCCATTGATCTATATTTCTGTTTCTGTGCCAGTACCATATCATCTTGATTACTGTAGCTTTGTAGTATAGTCTGAAGTCAGGGAGCCGGATTCCTCCAGCTCCATTTTTCATTCTCAAGATTGCTTTGGCTAATCAGGATCTTTTGTGTTTCCACACAATTTGAAAAATTTTTGTTCTACTTCTGTGAAAAATGCCAGTGTCAGTTTGATAGGGATTGCATTGAATCTGTAGATTGCTTTGGGTAGAAGAGTCATTTTCACAAGGTTGATTCTTCCAATCCAAGAACCATGTATATCTCTCCATCTATTTGTAGTATCTTTAATTTCTTTCATCAGTGTCTTATAATTTTCTGCATACAGGTCTTTTGTCTCCTTAGGTAGGTTTATTCCTAGATATTTTATTCTTTTTGATGCAGTGGTAAATGGGATTGTTTTCTTGATTTCACGTTCAGATTTTTCATCATTAGTGTATAGGAATGCCAGAGATTTCTGTACATTAATTTTGTATCCTCCTACTTTACCAAATTCATTGATTAGCTCTAGTATTTTTCTGGTAGCATCTTTAGGATTCTCTATGTATAATATCATGTCACCTGCAAACAGTGACAGCTTTACCTCTTCTTTTCCGATTTGGATAGCTTTTATTTATTTTTCTTCCCTGATTACTGTGGCTAAAACTTCCAAAACTATGTTGAATAAGAGTGGTGAGAGTGGACAACGTGTCTTTTTCCTGATCTTAGTGGAAATGCTTTCAGTTTTTCACCATTGAGGACCATGTTGGCTGTGAGTTTGTCATATATGGCCTTTACTATGTTGAGGAAAGTTCCCTCTATGCCTACTTTCTGCAGGGTTTTTATCATAAATTGGTGTTGAATTTTGTCAGAAGCTTTCTCTGCATCTACTGGCATGATCATATGTTTTTTCTCCTTCAATTTGTTAATATGGTTTATCACATTGATTGATTTGCATATATTGAAGAATCCTTGCATTCCTGGAATAAAACCCACTTGATCATGGTGTATGATCCTTTTAATGTGCTCTTGGATTCTGTTTGCTAGTATTTTGTTGAGGATTTTTGCATCTCTGTTCATCAGAGATATTGGCCTGTAGTGTTCTTTCTTTGTCACCTCGTTGTCTGGTTTTTGTGTCAGGGTGATGGTGGCTTTGTAAAATGAGTTTGGGAGCGTTCCTCTCTCTGCTGTATTTTGGAAGAGTTTGAGAAGGATAGGTGTTAGCTCTTCTCTAAATGTTTGATAGAATTCGCCTTTGCCAGTTGTTACTTCTACTTTTTCATTTCTAATTCTATTGATTTGAGTCTTCTCCCTTTTTTTCTTGATGAGTCTGGCTACTGGTTTATCAATTTTGTTTATCTTCTCAAAGAACCAGCTTTTAGTTTTATTGATCTTTGCTATCGATTCCTTCATTTCTTTTTCATTTTTTTCTGATCTAATATTTATGATTTCATTCCTTCTGCTAACTTTTGGGTATTTTTGTTCTTATTTCTCTAATTGCTTTAGGTGCAAGTTTAGGGTGTTTATTCAAGATGTTTCCTGTTTCTTAAAGTATGATTGTATTGCTATAACCTTCCCTCTTAGCACTGCTTTTGCTGCATCCCATAGGTTTTGGGTCGTCGTGTCTCCATGGTCATTTGTTTCTATGGATTTTTTGATTTCCTCTTTGATTTCTTCAGTGAATGCTTCGTTATTTAGTAGTGTATTGTTTAGCCTCCATGTGTTTGTATGTTTTACAGATCTTTTTCTGTAATTGATGTCTAGTCATTTTGCATTTTGTTTGGAAAAGTTACTTGATATGAATTTATTTTTCTTAAATTCACCGAGGTTTGATTTGTGACTCAAGGTATGATCTGTTCTGGAGAATGTTCTATGAGCAACTGAGGAGAAAGTGTATTCTGTTGTTCTTGAATGGAATACCCTATAAATATCAGTTAAATCCAACTTATCTAAAGTGTCATTTAAAGCTTGTGTTTCCTTATTTATTTTCATTTTGGATGATCTGTCCATTGGTGAAAGTGGGTTGTTAAAGTCCCCTGTTATGGCTGTGTTACTGTCATTTCCCCATTTTATGGCTGTCAGCATTTGCATTATGTATTGAGGTGCTCCTATGTTGGGTGCATAAATATTTACTATTGTTATATACTCTTCTTGGATTTATCCCTTGATCATTATGTAGTGTCCTTCTTTGTTTCTTGTAATAGTCTTTATTGTACAGTCTACTTTGTCTGATATGAGAATTGCTACTTCAGCTTTCTTCTGATTTCCATTAGCATGGAACAACTTTTTCAATCCTCTCACTGTCAGTTTGCATGTGTCCCTGGCTCTGAAGTGGGTCTCTTGTAGACAGCATATATATGGGTCTTGTTTTTGCATCCATTAAGCCAGTCTGTTTCTTTTGGTGGGAGCATTTAATCCATTGAAATTTAAGGTAATTATCGATAGTTATGTTCCTATTCCCATTTTCTTAATTGTTTTGGGCTTCTTATTGTAGTTCTTTTCCTTCTCTTGTGTTTCTTGCCTAGAGAAGTTCCTTTAGCATTTGTTGTAAAGCTGGTTTGGTGGTGCTGAACTCTCTCAGCTTTTACTTTTCTGTAAAGGTTTTAATTTCTCCTTCAAATCTCAATGAGATCCTTGCTGGGTAGAGTAATCTTGGTTGTAAGGTTTTCTCCTTCATCACTTTGAGTATGTCCTGCCACTCCCTTCTGGATTGTAGAGTTTCTGTTGAAAGATCAGCTGTTAACATTATGGGGATTTGCTTGTGTGTTATTTGTTCTTTCTCCCTTGCTGCTGTTAATATGTTTTCTATGTATTTTATTTTTGATAGTTTGATTAATATGTGTTTGGCATGTTTCTCCTGGTATCCTGTATGGGACTCTCTTTGCTTCCTGGATTTTATTCACTATTTGCTTTCCCATATTAGGGAAGTTTTCAACTATAATCTCTTCAAATATTTTCTCACTCCCTTTCTTTTTCTCTTCTTCTTCTGGGACCCCTATAATTAGAATGTTGGTGTGTTTAATGTTGTCCCAGAGGTCTCTGCACTGTTCTCAGTTCTTTTCATTCTTTTTTCTTTCTTCTGCTCTGCAGTAGTTATTTCCATTATATTATCTTCCAGGTCACTTATCTGTTCTTCTCCCTCTGTTATTCTGCTATTGATACTTTCTAGAGTATTTTTAATTTCATTTATTGTGTTGTTCATAGTTGCTTGTTTCATCTTTAGTTCTTCTAGGTCTTTGTTAAATGTTTCTTGCATTTTCTCTATTCTATTTCCAAGATTTTGGATCATCTTTACTATCACTATTCTGGATTTTTTTTCAGGTAGACTGCCTATTTCCTCTTCATTTGTTAGGTCTGTTGGTTTTTACCTTGCTCCTTCATCTTCTGTGTGTTTCTCTGTCTTCTCATTTTGATTATCGTACTGTGTATGGGGTCTCCTGTTTGCAGTCTGCAAGTTCGTAGTTCCCATTGTTTTTGGTGTCTGTCCCCAGTGGCTAAGGTTGGTTCAGTGAGTTGTGTAGGCTTCCTGGTGGAGGGGACTAGTGCCTGTGTTCTGGTGGATGAGGCTGGATCTTGTCTTTCTCGTGGAAAGGTCCACGTCTGGTGCTGTGTTTTGGGGTGTCTGTGACCTTATTATGATTTTAGGCAGCCTCTCTTCTAATGGGTAGGGTTTGTTCCTGTCTTGCTACTTGATTGTCATAGGGTATCCAGCACAGTAGCTTGCTGGTTGTTGAGTGAAGCTGTGTGCTGGTGTTGAGATGGAGATCTCTGGGAGATTTTTGCCTTTTGATATTATGTGGATCTCGGAGATCTCTTTGGGGCCAGTGTCCTGAACTTGGCTGTCCCACCTCAGAGGCACAACACTGACTCCTGGCTGGAGCACCAGGAACCTCTCATCCACCTGGCTCAGAATAAAAGTGAGAAAAAGTAGAAAGAAAGAAAGAAAGAGGATAAAATAAAATATAATAAAATAAAGATAAAATAAGATAAAGTTATTAAAATAAAATAATAATTATTAAGAAAAAAATTTTAACATAAAAAACAAACAAAAAAACAGACAGACAGAATCCTAGGACAAATGGTGAAAGCAAAGCTTTACAGACAAAATCTCACACAGAAACACACATACACACTCACAAAAAGAGGAAAAGGGAAAAAATCATATACCTTGCTTGCAAAGTCCACCTCCTCAATTTGGGATGATTTGTTGTCTATTCATGTATTCCACAGATGCAGGGTACATCAAGTTGATTGTGGAGATTTAATCCACTGCTCCTGAGGCTGCTGGGAGAAATTTCCCTTTGTCTTCTTTGTTCACACAGCTCCCGGGGTTCAGCTTTGGATTTGGTCCCGCCTCTGGGTATAGCTCGCCTGAGGGCATCTGTTCTTTGCTCAGATAGGACTGGGATAAAGGAGCAGCTGCTTCGGGGCTCTGGCTCACTCAGGCCAGGGGAGGGAGGGGTACGGATGTGGGGCCAGCCTGTGGAGGCAGAGGCCAGCTTGACATTGCACCAGCCTAAGGCATGCCGTCGGTTGTCCCGGGGAAGTTGTCCCTGTATCACAGGACCCTGGCAGTGGTGGGCTGCACAGGCTCCCAGGAGGTGAGGTGTGTATAGTGACCTGTGCTTGCACACAGGCTTCTTGGTGGCAGCAGCAGCAGCCTTAGAATCTCATGCCCGTCTCTCGGGTCCGTGCTGTCAGCCGCAGCTCGCACCTGTCTCTGGAGCTCCTTTAAGCAGTGCTCTTAATCCCTTCTCCTCATGCACCAGGAAACAGCGGGAAGAAAAAGTCTCTTGCCTCTTAGGCAGGTCCAGACTTTTCCCTGGACTCCCCCCGGCTAGCCGTGGTGCACTAACCCATTCAGGCTGTGTTCACGCTGCCAACCCCAGTCCTCTTCCTGTGATCTGATCGAAGCCTGAGCCTCAGCTCCCAGCCCCCGCCCACCCTGGCATGTGAGCCAACAAGCCTCTCGGGCTGGTGAATGCTGGTTGGCACCGATCCTCTGTGCGGGAATCTCTCCACTTTGCCTTCTGCACCCCTGTTGCTGCGCTCTCCTCCATGGCCCCGAAACTTCCCCCCTCCACCACCTGCAGGCTCCGCCCACAAAAGGGCTTCTAATGTGTGGAAACCTTTCCTCCTTCACAGCTCCCTCCCACTGGTGTGGGTCCAGTCCCTATTCTTTTGTCTCTGTTTTTTTCTTTTGCCCTACCGAGTTATGTGGGGAGTTTCTTGTCTTTTGGGAGGTGGGAGGTCTTCTGCCAGCATTCAGTGGGTGTTCTATAGGAGCAGTTCCACGTGTAGATGTATTTCTGATGTACCTGTGGGGAGGAAGGTGATCTCTGTGTCTTACTCTTTCGCCGTCTTCCTCACCTCCCTGAACATTACTGTTTTTATCATCCACATATTATGAAATATATTCAAAGAACTAAAAGAAACCATGCTTAAATAATTAAAAGAAGCTATGATAACAATATCTTTCAAAGAGGAAATATCAGTAAAGATATAGAAATTATTTAAAAGAAGCTAATGAAAATACTGGAGTTGAAAAATACAATAAATGAGACAAAAATTAGGTAGAGTGGAATGAGTGTAAATTTGAGCTGACATAAAAAGAATCTGCAAACTTGAAGATCATTCAATAGAAATTATGTAATCTGAAAAACAGGGAATGAAGAAAATTGAACAAAGTCTCAGAGAATGTGGGTCACCTTTAAGCGCAAAAACATATATTTAATAACAGTACCAGAAGTACGGGAGAAAGAGAAAAGAATAAAAAAATATTAAAAATAATGCGTGAAATCTTCCCAAATTTGATGGAAAACATTAATCTGCACATCCAAGTCACCCAAAAACCTTCAAGTATAATAAAAACAGCAAGATACATTTAGTCCCAGACACGTTTAGTCAAAAAGTTGAAAGCCAAAGATAAAGACAAAATCTTGAAAGCAGTCACTTAAAAGGATTCATCACATATAAGGAAACTCCAGTACAATAAAGGACTTACTTATTTGAACCAAAGGAGGCCAAAAGGAAATAGGACAACATATTCAAAATGTTGAAAGAAAAAAATCTGTCACATAAGAATGTTATATCCAGCAAAACTAACTTCCAGAAATGAAGGTAAAAGAAAGATATTCCTAGATTCTTTTTAAATATCTGAAAAAGTTCATTGCTTCCAGATGTGCCTTGCCAGAAAGAAAGTTCTCTATGCTGAAAACACTGAACCCAGTCAGTATTTCAAATTTACATGATAAACAAAACTGGTAATGTTATTACATAGGTAATTACCAAAAAAGAAAGACAATATGATTACATATATTTTTTCTCTTTTCTTCACTTTACTGATTTAAAAAGCAGTTCCATAAAAGAAACATATGAAATTGTGTTGGTCAGCTTATAACATATAGAAATGTAATATATTTGACAATAACAGTATGTAAGAGCAAATCTGCTTCATAGTAACTAAATGGCACCAGATGGAAATGAAAATCAACAGCAAAAAATTCAGAGAATCAGAAATGGTAAACAAGAAGGTTGATATAACAAAATCTACAAATATACACTTTCACTTTTTTCTCCTGGCTTTTTTTAAAAGACATAAAATTATGTGTGACCCAACATATATATAGTATGTATAAAATAATAGCACACAAAAACCAAAGACATCACAAGAAAGAAAACTACAGACCAATATCTCTTTTATAAATCCTCAACAAAATACTAGCAAAAGGAATCATACAAAATAATTATATAGCTATTATAATACACCATATCAATAATATAAAAGGGAATAAACACATGATCATTTCAGTAGACACAGAAAAAAATCACTTGACCAAACCTAACATTATTTTATTATAGAAAACATTCAACAAACTAAGCTAATACTTTCTCCCTACAATTGAGAATGAGGAAGGATGTCATTTTACTGGTGGTTCTGGCTTGGACAAGTAGGCAAAGAAGAGAAATAAAGGCATTCAGATTAGAAAGGAAGAAGTAAAACTTATTTCTATTTTTAGATGACATAATCTGTATATAGAAAATCTGAAAGAATTTGCTAAAATGCTATTACAACTAAAGAATGGTTCATCGAAGTGGCAGTATATAAGGTCAATATACAAAAGAATCAATTGTTTTTATGGTGCTCAGCAATGAGCGATCCAGAAATGAAATTAAGAAAACAGCTTCTTTTACAATAGCATCAGAAATAATTTAAAACCTTAAAAATAAACTTACCAAAATTTGGGCAAGATCTGTTCATTCATTTTTTCCCTTGCTCTTTTATATTCTGGGTTACTTATTGTGTTATTTATCCATTCTCCAGTAGATGGACTGTTGATATTTTGGCCAAACTACTCCATAATATTGCTATCTCAGAATTCATTTTGTGTAACTAACAAGACTGCAGGGGTCTTGAATTGATACTAGGCCCTCCAGAGAGTGCATGCCCTAGAATAACAGCCCTCAGAGTCACAAGTTCATAGTTTCTGATAGGACTTCGAAACACCCCTGGTGTTAAACAGTCTATCCTGCTTCTAGCTCCTTCCCCTTCTGTGTACCTTAGATACGACTCCTTGGGAGCTACCAAACCTCCAATCTTTTGTTTGAATTGGCCAAACCAGCCTTAGCTCAGGAACCCCAGAAACATTCCACCCACAGAACCTAATAAAGGCATGTGTCCCAGGTCCTGTGCTCACACTGACTGTACCCTTCTTTGACCTCCCCATGTGGCCCCTTGATACATGTGTATGTCTCCCAGGACATGTTATTTTTTTATTTATTTATTTTTGTGGTGTGCGGGCCTCTCACTGTTGTGGTCTTTCCCGTTGCAGAGCACAGGCTCTGGACGCGCAGGCTCAGTGGCCATGGCTCACAGGCCCAGCCGCTCCATGGCATGTGGGTTCTTCCCGGACCGGGACACGAACCCGTGTCCCCTGCATCGGCAGGCAGACTCTCAACCACTGCACCACCAGGGAAGCCCACGACATGTTATTAATAAACTTCTCTTTTCCAATTTATCTTTTGGTCTCTGTTGAACATGGCTCATCATTTGACACTCCTGAACTCTATTAACAAATGTTAATTTAACAAAATCACAACATGGACATTTGGGAAATTTCCAGTTTTTGCTATCACAAGTAGTGGGGCTGTGAACACACTTTTTACATGTAAAAGAGTTTCTCAGTGGCATGGTTCTTTAAGCACTTTTGCTCTTGTACTCACTGAAAGAATTATTAAAACATTTTAGTTTTAAATAATTATAGACTCACAGGAAGTTGAAAAGGTAGTACTGAGTCTCATATAGATTTTATTCAGTTTTCCACAGTGATTCAACTTATGTAACTGTAATACAGTATTAAAACCAGGAAAATGGCATTGATATAATGTGTGTATAGCTCTTTGTCACTTCATTAAATTTGTAAATTCATTTAACCACTATTGAAATCAAAATACAGAACTACTGTATCAGTACATAAATCTCTCTCATGCAACCCTTTTATTTTATTTTAGGTTTTATAATTTTTTAAATTTATTTATTTATTATTTATTTTGGCTGTGCTGGGTCTTAGCTGCAGCATGCAGACTCTTAGTTGCGGCTTGCAAACTCTTAGTTGTGGCATGCATGTGGGATCTAGTTCCCAGACCAGGGATTGAACCCAGGCTCCCTGCACTGGGAGCGTGGAGTCTTACCCACAGTACCACCATGGAAGTCCCTCTTTTATATAAGTTTCATCACCTTCCAGCCCAGCACTTAACCTCTGGTAACAAATCTGTTATTCTTTTCCATAATCTTGTCATTCTGAGAATGCTATTGAAAGCAAATAGAGGATGTAGCCTACTGAGGTTGGCTTTTTAAAAATTCACTCTAAGTGTCAGTTGGAACATGCAGTGGCAGCAAGGAGTGCAGGAAGCAATGTGGAGCTGCCAGGAGCCTGAAATTAAAGAAAAATCACTATAAGTTCTTTGAGATTCATCAAAGTTGTGTGTATCAAGAGTTTATTTCTTTTTATTGCTGAGAATAATTACATGTTATAGACGTACACAGTTTATTTAAAAATTCACTTATTGTGGGACAGTTTTTTTTTTCCAGTTTTTGGCTAATACAAATAACGAAGTTTTTAATTATCATGTACAGTTTGTACGTGTGTGTGTGTGTAGAACAAACATTTTTATCTCTCTGGGATTAATGCAGAAGAGCACATTTGTTGGATATCAAGCAGAAAGATCCAGCTACCAATCCCAAGTGATGATTCCCATTGCATGGAGGATGGCAGAGATCATAATGATGCCAATCACCAGAAATTGGAGCCCAGAGCCCTGGGCCCACTGCATTTTCTACAGGTTCAGGATGGCCAAGGAGGACTCAGCACATAAGCTGCTCATTGGAACAATGTTTTATGCACAGAAAGGAAAAGAAGTACAGCAAGATCAGTGTCTGTAGTGTGTGCTGGTCTCCCACGGCCAGCAGATACTTCCTGATAGACAACACACGCGATGGACTGCATGCACCCTTCTTGGGCTGCAGGTGATTACCCTGTTCCCTTCCGCAGGGGGCCAGATACACTGATAGGGCTGGCCAGGGGCCAACTGACACACATGCTTAAGCAATACAAGGAAGTTCACTGAATACTTGTAACAGAGGAAAGTCTTAATCTAATAAGGAAGAAAAATCTGGGGCCAAGCTACAGCTGGCACCCAACTTCCATATAGAGGAATGTTCCAGACTCAGGGCACTGATTGGGCATTCCCAGAGAGGGGCAGCAGGTCATCCCACGGCTGCTTCCACAACATTGGGTCATATTTAAAGTTGCATTTCAGTTAAAAAAAAAGCCAATGTTGTTCTCAAATTTTAATACTAATTTGTACTCACTGTGCATCATACAAGTTGTTTTTCAAGCAACAGTTTTAATGTGCCATTAGATTAGTTACAGGCATTGTCACAAATAAAGTCCTTTCTTTTACTTAATCAGCTTTATTGAGATAAAATTCACATACCATAGAATTCACACATTTAAGATGTATAATTTGTTTTTAGCATATTAACAGGGTTTTTCAGAGATTAACATAATCTGAATTTTGAGCAGTTTCATTACCCACAAAAGGAACTTTGTACCCATTAGTAAACACTCCTTGTTACCCTCTACCACTCACCCTCATGCCCTAGTCAACAACTAATACAATTTCTGCACTAATCTAAATTCTGTCTTTATAAATATGGTTATTCTTGGCATTTCAGATAAATGAAGTTATACAATAAGTAGTGCTTTGTCACTGGCTTCTTTCAGTTGGCATAAAGTTTTCAAGCTTCATCAATGTTTTAGCATACATCAGTATACTGCATTCCTTTTTATGGCTAAATAATATTACATTGTAGAGATGTATACTATATTTTGTTTAACCACTCATCAGTTGATGGCCATTGGGGCTTTTCCCACTTTTTTACTGCTACAAATAATGTTGCTAAGAGCATTTTTGTACAAAAAAATTTGTGAGCATATTTTCAATTCTTTTAGTACATATCTAGGTGTGAAATTGCTAGGGCACATATTAACTTTATGTTTAACTATTTGAACAACTTCCAGGTGTTTTCCAAAGTGAATGTGTGAGTTTACATTCCAATCCACGGTATATGAGGGTTCCAATCTCTGTATTCTCACAACCCTTATGTATCTTTTGATTATTAGCCATCCTAGTAGGTGTGGAGTAGTGGTTTTGATTTGTTTTTCCTTGACAGTTAATGATGTTGAGTGTCCTCTCATGTAATTGGCCATTTGCATATCCTCTTTGGAGAAATGTCTATTCACATTCTTTGCCAATTTTTAAATTGTGTTATTTGTCTTTCTATCATTGAGTTTTAAGAGTTTTTCTATATATTCCAGATACACATCCCCTAATAGATATATGATTAGAAAACATTTTTTCCATTCTTTGGATTGTTTTTCACTTCCTTGATGGTGTCCTTTGAAGCACAAAAAGTTTCCATTTTTATATAGTCCAATTTATCTATTTTTTTTCTTTTTTTGCCTGTGCTTTAGTGTAATCTCTAAGAAGATTTTACCTAACCCAAGATCATGAAGATCCATTCCTCTATTTTCTCCTAAGAGTTTTATTGGTTTAGTTCTCACATTTAGCCTTATGATATATTTTGAGTTAATTTTCGGGAATGTTGTGAGGAATGGGTCAAAATTCATACTTTTGTTTGTGGATATACAGTTTCGCCAGCACTAGTTGTTGAAAGAACTATTCTTTACACATTTAATGATCTTAGCACCTTAGAGAAAAATCAATTGACCAGAAATGATAGGGTTTCTGATCTCTCAGTTCTTTCCTATTGATCTATATGCTCATCCTTATGTCAGTACCACAGTTCCTTAATTATGATACCTTTGTAGTAAATTCTGGAATCCAGAAGTTTGTATTCCAACTATGCTCATTTTTAAGATTGTTTAGGCTATTTTGGGCTCTTGATTGTTCATGTGATTATTAGGTTCACTTGCCATTTTCTGAAAAGAAGCCAATTGAAATTTTGATAGGAATTGCATTGAATTTGTAGGGGAATTTGGGAGGATTGCCATCTAAATATAAAATCTTCTAATCCATGAACATGGAATTTCTTTCCATTCATTTTGTATTTTATTCATTTCCATCAGCAATGTTTTGTGGTTTTCTAAGTATACATTTTACACTCCTTTTGTTGACTTTATTCCTAAGTATTTTATTCTTCTTGATGCTATCATAAATGGATTTGTTTTCTTAATTTCATTTTTTAATTTTTCATTGCTTGTGTATAGAAATACAATTGATTTTACTTATCAAATTTGTGTTCTGAAATTTTGCTGAATTTATGTATTCCTTCAATATATTTTTCATAGATTCATTAGGATTTTTAAACCATTTTTCATTAAAGTATATTTAATTTACAAGGTTGTGTTAGTTTCAGGTGTACAGCAAAGTGATCCAGTTTCATATATATATATATAAATTTTTTCCATTATCGGTTACTAAAAGATATTGAATATTGTTCCCTGTGTTATATAGGGGGTCCTTGTTGTTTAACTATTCTATATAGTGTGTATATGTTAATACCAAACTCCTAATTTATCTCTCACCACCCCACCACTACGCACTTTGGTAACCATAAATTTGTTTTCTATGTCTGTGAGTCTATTTCAATTTTGTAAATAAGTTCAATTGTATCATATTTTTTTAGATCCAACATATAAATGATATTCTATGCTATTTGCCTTTCTTTGCCTGATTTACTTCACTTAACATGATGATCTCTAGGTCCATCCATGTTGCTGCAAAGCACATTATTTCACTATTTTTTATGGCTGAGTAATATTCCAGTGTGTGTGTGTGTGTGTGTGTGTGTGTGTGTGTATGTGTGTGTGTGTGTGTGTGTGTGTATACCATATCTTCTTTATCCATTCATCTCTTGATGGACATTTAGGTTGCTTTCATGTCCTGGCTATTATAAATAGTGCTGCTATGAACATTGGGGTATATGTATCTTTTCAATTATGGTTTGCTCCATATATATTCCCAGTAGTGTGATTGCAGGATCATATGGTAACCCAATTTTAGTTTTTGAAGGAGCCTCCATACAGTTCTCTATCGTGGCTACACCCATTTACATTCCACCAACAGTAAAAGAGGGTTCTTTTTTCACCACACCCTCTTCAGCATTAATTATTTGTACACATTTTAAAGATGACCATTCTGACTGGTGTGAGGTGATATCTCACCAAGTTTTGATTTGCATTTCTCTAATAATTAGCAATATTGAGCAACTTCTCATGTGCCTTTTGGCAATCTGTATGTCTTCTTTGGAGAAATGTCTATATAGGACTTCTCCCCATTTTTTGTTTGGGTTGTGTTTTGGGTTTATTTTTCTTTCTTTTGATATTAAACTGTATGAACTGACTATATATTTGGAAATTAAACCTCTGTCGGTAGCATGGTTTGCAAACATTTCTCCCAGTCCGAAGGTTGTCTTTTCATTTAGTTTATGGTTTCCTTTGCTGTGTAACAGCCTTTAAGTTTAATGTTCTCCCAATTGTTTCTTTTTATTTCCATTACTTGATAAGAAGGATATATTAGTATTTTACTTTTTCTTTTTTTTAACACCTTTATTGGAGTATACTTGCTTTACAATGTTGTGTTAGTTTCTGCTGTATAACAAAGTGAATATATATGTATACGTATATCTCCATATCACCTCCTTCTTGTATCTCCCTCTCACCCTCCCTATCCCACCCCTCTAGGTTGTCACAAAGCAACAAGATGATCTCCCTGTTCCATGCAGCTGCTTCCCATTAGCTATCTATTTTACATTTGGTAGAGTATATATAGAGTCAATGCTATTCTCTCACTTCATCCCAGCTTACTCTTCCTCCTCCCCGTGTCCTCAAGTCCATTTTCTATGTCTGCATCTTTATTCCTGTCCTTTCCCTAGGTTAATCAGAACCTTTTTTTTTCTTTTAGATTCCATATATATGTGTTAGCATACGGTATTTGTTTTTCTCTTTCTGACATACTTCACTCTGTATGACAGACTCTAGGTCCATCCACCTCACTACAAATAACTCAATTTTGTTTCTTTTTATGGCTAATATTCCATTGTATATATGTGCCACATCTTCTTTATGCATTCATCTGTCGATGGACACTTAGGTTGCTTCCATGTCCTGGCTATCGTAAATAGAGCTGCAGTGAATATTGTGGTACATGACGCTTTTTGAATTATGGTTTTCTCAGGGTATATGCCCAGTAGTGGGATTGCTGGGTCATATGGTAGTTCTATTTTTAGTTTTTTGAGGAACCTCCAGGCTGTTCTCCATAGTGGCTGTATCAATTTACATTCCTACCAACAGTGCAAGAGGGTTCCCTTTTCTCCACACCCTCTCCAGTATTTTTTTTTTGTAGCTTTTTTGATGATGGCCATTCTGACAGGTGTGAGAAGATACCTCACTGTAGCTTTGATTTGCATTTCTCCAATGAATAGTGATATTGAACATCCTTTCATGTGTTTGCTGGCAATCTGTATATCTTCTTTGGAGAAATGTCTATTTAGGTCTTCTGCCCATTTGTGGATTGGGTTGATTGTTTTTTTGATATTGAGCTGCATGTGCTGCTTGTATATTTTGGAGATTAACCCTTTATAAGCTGCTTCAGTTGTAAATAGTTTCTCCCATTCTGAGGGTTGTATTTTCATCTTGTTTATGGTTTCCTTTGCGATACAAAAGCTTTTAACTTTCCTTAGGAACAATTTGTTTATTTTTGTTTTTATTTCCATTTCTCTAGGAGGTGGGTCAAAAAGGATCTTGCTGTGCTTTAAGTCATAGAGTGTTCTACCTATGTTTTCCTCTGAGTTTTATAGTGTCTGGCCTTATATTTAGGTCTTTAATTCATTTTGAGTTTGTTTTTGTCTATGGTGTTAAGAAGTGTTCTAATTTCATTCTTTTACATGTCACTGTTCAGTTTTCCCAGCACCACTTTTGGAAGAGTCTGTCTTTTCTCCATTGTATATTCTTGCCTCCTTTTTCAAAGATAAGGCAACCATATGTGTGTCAGTTTATCTCTGGGCTTTCTATCCTTTTCCAGTGACTTCTATTTCTGTTTTAGTGCCAGTACCATATTGTCTTGATTGCTGTAACTTTGTAGTATAGTCTGAAGTCGAGCCTGATTCCTCCAGCTCTGTTTTCCTTTCCCAAGATTGCTTTGACTATTAGGGGTCTTTTGTGTTTCCATACACATTATAAAAATTTTTGTCCTGTTTCTGTGAAAAATGACATAGGTAGTTTGATAGGGATTGCATTGAATCTGTAGATTGCTTTGGGTAGTATAGCCATTTTCACAATGTTGATTCTTCCAATCCAAGAATATGGTATATCTCTCCAACTGTTTGTGTCATCTTTAATTTCTTTCATCAGTGTCTTAGAATTTTCTGCATACAGGTATTTTTTCTCCTTAGGTAAGTTTCTTCCTAGGTAGTTTTTTTCTTTTTGTTGCAATGATAAATGGGAATGTTTCCTCGATTTCTCTTTCAAATATTTCATCTTTATTGTATGGGAACATAAGAGATTTTTTGCATGACTTTTGTATACTGCTACTTTAGCTAATTCATTGATTAGCTCTAGTAGTTTTCTGGTAGCATCTTGAGGATTCTCTATGTATACTATCATGTCATCTTCAAGCAGTGACAGCTTTACATCTTCTTTTCTGATTTGGATTCCTTTTATTTCCTTTTCTTGTCAGATTGCTGTGATTAAAACTTCCAAAACTATGTTGAATAAGAGTGGTGAGAGTGGGCAACCTTGTCTTGTTCCTGATCTTATTGGAAATTCTTTCAGTTTTTCACCATTGGGGATGATGTTGGCTGTGGGTTTGTCATATATGGCCTTTATTATGTTGAGGTAATTTCCCTCTATGCCAACTTTCTGGAGAGTTTTTATTATAAGTGGGTGCTGAATTTTGTCAGAAGCTTTTTCTGCATCTATTGAGATGATCATATGTTTTTTATCCATCAGTTTGTTAATATGGTTTATCACATTTGTTGATTTGTGTATATTGAAGAATCCTTGCATTCCTGGGATAAACCTCACTTGTTCATGTTGTATGATCCTTTTAATATGTTGTTGGATTCTGTTTGCTATTATTTTGTTAAGGATTTTTGCCTCTGTGTTCAACAGTAATATTGGCCTGTAGTTTTCTCTTTTTGCGACAACTTTGTCTGGCTTTGGTATCAGGGTGAACATGGCCTCATAGAACAAGTTTGGGAGTGTTCCTCCATCTGCTATATTTTGGAAGAGTTTGAGAAGTATAGGTGTTTGCTCTTCACTAAATATTTGATAGAATTTACCTCTGAAGCCATCTGGTCCTGGGCCTTTGTTTGTTGGGAGATTTTTAATCACAGCTTCAGTTTCAGTACTTGTGATTGGTCTGTTCATATTTTCTATTTCTTCCTGGTTCAGTCTTGGAAGGTTGTTGTTTTCTAAGAATTTGTCAATTTCTTCTAGGTTATCCATTTCATTGGCATAGAGTTGCCTGTAGTAATCTCTCATAATCCTTTGTATTTTGTTGTATTTCTGCAGTGTCATTTCTTACTCTCCTTTGTCATTTCAATTTCTGTTGATTTGAGTCTTCTCCCTTTTTTTCTTCATGTTTCTGGCTAATGGTTTATCAGTTTTGTTTATCTTCTCAAAGAAACAGCTTTTAGTTTTATTGATCTTTGCTATTGTTTCCTTCATTCCTTTTTCATTTATTTCTGATCTGATCTTTATGATATCTTTCTTTCTGCTAATTTGGTTTTTTTTTTGCTCTTATTTCTCTATTTGCTTTCAGTGTAATGTTGTGTTCTTTACTTGAGATTTTTCTTATTTCTTGAGGTAGGAATGTATTGCTATAAACTTCCCTCTTAGAACAGCTATTGCTGTACCCCATAGGTTTCGGGTGAAATTGTTTTCCTTGATGTTTGTTTCTAGATATTTTTTAATTTCATCTTTGATTTCTCCAGTGATATCTTGGATATTTAGTCGTGTATTGTTTAACCTCCATGTATTGGTATTTTTTTCACTTTTTTTCCTGTAATTGATGTCTAGTCATTTTGTGTTTTGTTTGGAAAAGATACTTGATATGATTTTAATTTTCTTAAATTCACCGAGGTTTGATTTGTGATTCAAGGTATGACCTGTTCTGGAGAATGTTCTATGAGCAACTGAGGAGAAAGTATATTCTGTTGTTTTTGAACGGAATGTCCTATAAATATCGGTTAAATCCAACTTATCTAATGTGTCATTTAAAGCTTGTGTTTCCTTATTTATTTTCATTTTGAATGATCTGTCCATTGGTGAAAGTGGGTTGTTAAAGTCCCCTATTATGATTGTGTTACTGTCATTTCCCCATTTTATGGCTGTCAGCATTTGGCTTATGTATTGAGGTGCTCCTATGTTGGGTGCATAAATATTTACAATTGTTATATCTTCTTCTTGGATTTATCCCTTGATCATTATGTAGTGTCCTTCTTTGTCTCTTGTAATAGTCTTTATTGTAAAGTCTATTTTGTCTGATATGAGAATTGCTACTCCAGCTTTCTTTTGATTTCCATTTGCATGGAATATCTTTTTCTATCCCCACACTTTCAGTCTCTATGTGTCCCTAGGTCTGAGGTGGGTCTCTTGTAGACAGCATATATATGGGACTTGTTTTTGTATCCATTCAGCCAGTCTATGTGTTTTGGTTGGAGCATTTAATCCATTTACTTTTAAGGTAGTTATCGATATGTATGTTCATATTACCATTTTCTTAACTGTTTTGGGTTTGTTTCTTTAGGTCTTTTCCTTTTCTTGTGTTTCCTGGCTAGAGAAGTTCCTTTAGCATTGGCTGTAAAGCTCGTTTGGTGGTGTGAATTCTCTTAACTTTTGTTTTTCTGTAAAGGTTTTAATTTCTCCAATTGAATCTGAATGAGGTCCTTTCTGGATATAGTAATCTTGGTTGTAGTTTTTTCCCTTTTGTCACTTTAAATACGTCCTGCTACTCCCTTCCGGCTTGCAGAGTTCCTGCTGAAAGTTAAGCTGTTAATCTGATGGCATTCCCTTGTAAGTTATTTGTTGCTTTTCCCTTGTTGCTTTTAATATGTTTTCTTTGTATTTAATTTTTGATAGTTTGATTAGTATGGGTCTTGGTGTATTACTCTTTGGATTTATCCTGTATGGGACTCTCTGTGCTTCCTGTACTTGATTGACTATTTCATTTCTCATGTTAGGGAAATTTTGAGCTATAATGTCTTCAAATATTTTCTCAGACCCTTTTTATTTCTCTTCTTCTTTTGGGACTCCTATAATTCGAATGTTGGTGTGTTTAAAATTGTCCCAGAAGTGTCTGAGACTGTAGTCATTTCTCTTCATTCTTTTTTCTTTATTGTGCCTGTGGCAGTTATTTCCACTATTTTATCTTCCAGGTCACTTATCTGTTTTTCTGCCTCAGTTATTCTGCTATTGATTCCTTTTATAGAATTTTTAATTTCATGTATTGTGTTGTTCATCATTGTTTCCTCTTTAGTTCTTCTAGGTCCTTGTTAAACATTTCTTTTATGTTAAACATTTATTTTATGTTTTATGTTTTATGGATCATCTTTACTATCATTATTCTGAATTCTTTTTCAGGTAGACTACCTATTTCCTCTTCATTTGTTTGGTCTTGTTGGTTTTTCCTTGCTCCTTCATCTGCTGCATATTTCTCTGTCTTCTCATTTGCTTAACTTACTGTGTTTGTGGTCTCCTTTTCACAGGCTGCAGGTTCATAGTTTCCATTGTTTTTGGTGTCTGCCCCCAGTTGGTAAGGTTGGTTTGGTGGTTTGTGTAGGCTTCATGGTGGAAGGGAATGGTGCCTGTTTTCTTGTGCTTGGGACTGTATCTTGTCTCTCTTGTGGCAGGGCTGCCTCCAGTTGTGTCTTTTTGGTTGTCAGTGAACTTCGTATGATTTTAGGCAACTCTCTGCTAATGGTGGGGTTGTGTTCCTGTATTGCTAGTTGTTTGGTGTGGGGCATCCAGTACTGGAGCTTGCTGGCCATTGGGTGGGAGCTGGGTCTTTGTGCTGAGACAGAGATCTCTGGGAGAGCTCCTGCCAACTGATGTTATGTGGGGCCGGGAGGTCTCTCATATTCCAATGTCTTGAACTCAGCTGTCCTACCTCGTAGGCTCAGGCCTGACAGAAGGCTGGAGCACCAAGCTGCTGTCAGCCACATGGCCTAGAAGAAAAAGAAGAAAAGAAAGGAAGAAAATAAATAATAAAATAAAATATAATAAATAATAAAACTTTAAAAATTAAAAATTTAAACAATTATGAAAAGAAGAGAGCAACCAGTCCAAAAAACAAATCCACCAATGATAACAAGCACTAAAAACTAAACTAAGATAAAAATAAAAATCAGAAACAGATCTGTCACAGACATCAAACCTGATGTCTACACTTGCTCCCAAAGTCCACCATATCAATTTTGGGAACATTTTTTGTCTATTCAGGTATTCCACAGATGCAGGGTTCATCAAGATGACTGTGGGGATTTCATCCACTGCTCATGTGGCTACACTGAGAAATTTCCCTTTCTCTTCTTTGTTCACACAGCTTCTTGGGTTCAGCCTTGGTTTTGTCCCCACCTTTGCATGTAGGTCATCCTCAAGCATCTGTTCCCTGCCCAGACAGGATGGGATTAAAGTAGCAGCTGATTATGGCTCTCTTGCTCTCAGGCCAGGGAGAGGGAGGGGTACGGTAGTCATAACTGGAATGTGGGGTGAGCCTGCAGCATCAGAGTCTAGCATGACATTGCAACAGCCTGAGGTGTTCCATGTGTTCTCCCGAGGAAGTTGTCCCTGGATCTCAGGACCCTGGCAGTGGTGTGCTGCACTGGCTCCCAGGTTGGAGATGGGGGTGTGGGTAGTGACCTGTGCTTGCACACAGGATTTTTGGCAGCAGTGGCAGCAGCCTTAGCATTCATGCCCATCTCTGGGGTCCAAGCTGATAGTCACGGCTCACACCCATCTCTGGAGCTTGCTTAGGTGGTACTCTGCCTTCTGTGGGCACATGGGGAAGGACTTCCCTCTCCTTGAACACCCCAAAACAATGGTCTCTTGCCTCTTCGCAGGTCCAGACTTTTTCCCGGACTCCCTCCTGGCTAGTTGTTGTGCACTAGCCCCCCTCAGGCTGTCTTCATGCAGCCAACCCCAGTCCTCTCCCTTGGGTCTGACCTCTGAAGCCCAAGCCTCAGCCCCCAGTCCCCACTCGCCCTGGTGGGTGAGCAGACAAGCCTCTTGGCTGGTGAGTGCTGGTCAGCACCAGTCCTCTGTGTGGGAATCTCTCCCCTTTGCTCTCTGCACCACTGTTGCTGTGTTCTCCTCTGTGGCTTCACAGCCTCCCAACCTGTCTCCAACATTAAAGGGGCTTCCGAGTGTGTGGAAACTTTTCCTTCTTTACAGCTCCCTCCCAGGGGTGCAGGTTCCATTCCTATTCTTTTGTCTGTTTTTTTCTTTTGCCGTAGCCAGGTGATTGGGGATTTTCTTGCCTTTTGGGAAGTCTGAGGTCTTCTACCAGCATTCAGTAGGTGTTCTGTAGGTGTTGTTCCACATATAGATGTATTTTTGATATATTTGTGGGGAGGAAGGTGATCTCCATGGTTTACTCCTCCACCATTTTGAAGGTCCTCCCAGGATTTTTTTTTTATACACTATCATGTCATCTGCAAATAGACACAGTTTTAACTTTTCTTTTCCAATCTGGTTGTTATTTATTTCATTTCTTGCCTAATTGCCCAGGATAGAATCATCAGATCAATATAGAATAAAATTGATGATAGCAGACATCCTTGCCTTATTTTTAATCTTTAAGGAAAAGCACTTATTCTTTCAGCATTAAGTGTGATGTGAACTATGCCTTTTTCATTAATGCTTTTTATCAGGTTGAGACATTTCCATTCTATTCTTATTTCTTGGGTGTTCTCACTATGAAGTTTTACAGTATTTTGTCAAATGCTTTTTCCACGTCAATTGAGATGATCATGTTTTTTTGTTTTTATACTACTGCTATGGTGTACTACATTAATTGATTCTCAGATGTTACACCAACCCTGTATTTCTGTGATAAATCTCATGTGGTCATAGTGTATAATTGTTTTTATATATTGCTGATCCACTTTCCTAGCATTCTGTTGAAGATTGTTGCATCTATTTTAATAATATATTTGTCAGTAGTTTTTTTTTTCTTCTGACATCTTTTTTCTTGCTTTGATATCAAATTAATGCTAGACTTATAGAAAGAGTTGAGGAAATTTTACTCTTCTTCTATATTTTGACAGATTTTGTCAACAATTGATATTAGTTCTCCTTTAAATCTTTGGCAAAATACACTTATGAAACAATTTTGGCCTGGGATTTTCTTTGTAGGAAAATTTCTAATAACTAATTCAGTTTCCTCACTTGTTACAAGTCTATTTAGATTTTCAATTTCTTATTGAGACAGTTTCAGTAGTTTGTGTTTTGGTAGAAATTTGTCTATCCAGTCTAAGTTATCTAATCTATTGGCATAAAGTTTTTCATAGTATTCTAACATAATACTTTTTATGACTTTAAGGTTTGTAGTAACTTCCTCTCTTTGTTTCCTGATTTTAGTAACTGGAATAATTTTTAATTTTCTTGGCTAGACTGTATTTGTTATTTCCTTACTTCTGGTCATATTAATATAATTTACTCTTCCAGTGTCTTAAAATGGAAGTTTGTGTCATTTATTTGAGATATATTTCTTCTTTTTTAAATGCAAATATTTACGGGTATACATTTTCCTTTATTCATTTTTTAGCAGTATGTCATAAATTTTATGTTGTGCTTTCATTATCATTCATCTCAAAATATATTCTATTTTCCCTTGTGATTATTTTTTTGATCCAGTGATGATAATACATTTTTAAAATGACAGTTTTAAATTTCTATAGCAAGATCTCAACCAATAAATGACATGACATTTTGGAGGTGTAAGATATATTGAATTACACTATTAAATTCCATAAAAATAGTCATTCATTACAAAACTCTGGCACATTTTGAATTCATGCTTTCTTGAAATACATATTGTTTTATTATTGCAAATACTTTCTATGTTGTTAAATAGTAATACTATTTTAATGTTTAATAAAATACTGTTAAATACTATTATTAAATGTTAATATATTTAAATTATATTTTTAAATAATACTATTATTGCTAGATAATAAATTAATGGTATAAAATATTATTACATTTAAAATATTGTTAAATAATAATAATAATATTTGAGATAATATAATCCATTGCACTGTTTTAACAGATGAAGCAATTTAGCCTCAGATTAAATGGCTTTTCCAAGGGTATATAACTGGTAATTTGTCAAACATCACTAGATCCAGAACTCTGGACCTTTGAAGCCAAGGATCATTTTCTTTATCCCTATATCCATTGTTTTCAAAGACAGTTTCCATTTTGATATAGTCCTTAACAAAAACATGATGAACACACAATCTTCGAGGTCCATAGTAGAAATCCAAAGAAACCATTATTCTGTGCTTTATATTGTAACCACACTGACATATTTTGAAAAGATAAAACCTAATTTGTATTTATTAATTTAATTTTCAAAATTTTGAGCTAAAAAAGGACTTTTATTTCAAGAGGCAAATTATTATTCAGACTGGTGTCAATTTTAGTTTGAATTCATGTAAATAGCTAAGCAAATATGAGTTTTACACTTGTTGTGAAAATACAATCCCTTATAGATAACTTCAGAAATCTTAATGGATTTTAATTCACACATTATTGATCATGGCCTATGTAAAACAGTTATGTCCTTATGTCAGATCAAAATGGGTAATACAAAATATATCATTTGATGCTTAGATTCTGTCCCTCTAATATGACTTCATTTAAAAATAATTATAAAAATACCACAACTATGTTGATTTTGTGTACTTGTGTGTGTATGCACTGAGGGAGAGAAAAAGAGACATAAACAGAGAAAAAGAAAATAATAAATCTGTGGATAAGAAATTTTCTAAAAGAAAGTATAATTTAAGAATACATATAAAGATATAAAATAATACCATAGGTAAAGATACTTTCTATCTCTGAATAATCAATTTAATATACTCACCTATTTTAAGGCTAGAAAAAATTATTAAATTTTAAGAATGTATTAGTGAGTCAATCAAATACTTTACAATTTATTAATGTATCAAGACAGTTTTTTGGTATTTCTGTATGAAATAGAACTCATAAATTCACTGTGAATTGTGACTAGGCTCATGTAAGAGTTAATTCATAATAGATACACTCACTGTCAAAATGTAGTCCTATTAGCCAATTATCCATTAAAATCTATGGTGTATATTTAACAACCATTTCAAATATCAGCAAAAGAATAAGCAAGAATGTCAGAAGAAAATATAGAAATAATGTGTTAGTTAAAGAAATAGAAAATAATCACTTCAACACCAAGATCTAGAATATTTTAACCATACCCACATTTTTCTTCCATTAGTCATAAAATTATTAATTCCAAAATGCATTCAAAATATTTTGTATGCCACATATTGTATTTTTTATTAGCTTAAGAGAAGCTAAAAATTTACTCACAACCATAACAGCAAAAAATGAATAATTAAGGAGGACTTACCATAAGCAGTAACTGAGATATGATATTGTAGCTGGAACGTACCACCTTGAGTAAAATTGTCAAGCTCCACAGAATCAGAACAATGTATTATGGTGTATTTAAAAACATCAATCATATGGTATGTCTCCTCAGGGTTTTAAAAGGAAGCACTAAAAATCTTATGTGTAGCACAGTAAACATTAATGACTATATAAATTATAATAGTTCAGAAAGATTTTATAAAATTCCTAAATATATACTAAAGACCTGGGGATACATTCATCACTTACATCAACAAATACAAATATATAATAAATTGCCAAATTAAAGTATTTATAATTTAGTGTGCATTAAAATGAGGTTGGCACACAGTCAAATAAATGAGGGCAGATGAAAAATATGTATTTTCAGTTACTCTTTCAATCTATATTTGTTAGGGACTAAATATTCATCACATACTGAATTACATAAACATTTCATCTATACTTTTGATTTAACTATAGATGTGACACCAAATCAGCTAGAGCTGTGTACATCTGAGAGTGAAAAAAGTGGAAATGTAAAATGCTATGACCTATTGTCAAATACTAAAATGATTAGGAATAATCAGTGTTGGTAAAGTGGTATGGAGTGTATACATACACTTCTAAAAGTATTTTAATATTATTTTATTTAAAATTGGGTTCAATTTGACTCAGTGATAGCTCTTTAAAAAATTTATGTTAGGGAGGTAATTGAATAACTGTGAAAATATTTATTCATGAAGAATATTGTCACAGAAAAAAATAGCAAAAATGATAGAAGTATCTATTGATAAGCATTGATAAAAGATTTATAATATGAATTTGGGTATAGTCATATATTCTTTAGGTTTTCAAAATAAATAGATTTGTTATTGATATCTAAGTTATATATAAGAAAGTTAGTGTTTAAATGCAAAATGCGTAATAATTTGTGTAGTGTGAAACTATATAAAATTGTACTTGGATAACTGTGTGTCTGTATGAATCTGTGTAGAGGGAGGAGAGATATACAGATAGAAGTAAACAGAGAGAAAGGGAAACAAAGAGAGACAGAG
This sequence comes from Orcinus orca, assembly GCF_937001465.1. Taxonomy (NCBI): domain Eukaryota; kingdom Metazoa; phylum Chordata; class Mammalia; order Artiodactyla; family Delphinidae; genus Orcinus; species Orcinus orca. The sequence continues at coordinate 78,946,621 of NC_064580.1, forward strand.
AATTGATATTTGGAAGCATGATCTACAAAATTTTATCAGTGATTACTCTAAATGGTAGAACTTAGAGAGTTTTTTTATTTTCTTCATTATCTTCTGTATTAATTTTTTAAAGAACATGTATGAATTGTACACTAAAAATTCTGATTTATATAGTGTAGCCTAGTTGTTTTTCCAGGAGATTCCTTGAGTGAATAGCTGCTATCTTCTTTGTATCTTTGTATCTTCTTTGTTCTATAATCCTCACAGCACAACACCCTGAAGTTTTGGGGTCCTTAACAAATACTCACTGAATATCTAAACTACACAAGGAATGATGCCATATCCTAGAGGATTGCTAAAATCTAAAAGAGCTAAACTAGAATTCAGAGTGATTTGACATGTTAGCAAAACATTACTTCCAAATCAGAATGACCTATAAAAATTATGTACAAAATAAAATGAATAATACCAAAATGGAAAAATGAAGCACAGAAAAATACTGTACAGACAAAAAAGTACTGAAAGATAATAGCAAGTAAATTAAATCTAAACTGTTTTAAAAGCTAAATAGAACTAGGTATGTATAGAGGTCTGAAAGATGGCATTTAGAAAGTTAGCCCCATCCACTCAACACATATATACATCCTTTTCTTTTTAGTTTGAGTCTTCTAAAAGCTTCATTTTCCTTAAAAAATATAAATCTAAACTAAAAAGCTATGTAGTTGTGTTAGTCATTCAGTATCTGTCATGATGGCTAGAATAATCTTCATATCTTTAAATAGCACATGGACTTAGAAGAAAAAATGTATAACATTTATTAACTATGATAGGAAAATTGCTCTTTTTTCCTTATTTATTCTGATTTTTTTAAAAGCATGTCTTTTCAAATCAGTATTGAAGTTTAAGTCACACTTGGGATAGGAAAGGAAGTTTTGAAATTATTTTAATGTATACCTACCTACAACTATACATGAATAATCTTAACATTTTTTGGTTTTAAAGTTAAAAGCTTTTTCAATGATTATTTTCTGAAAATTAGCTCAATTTTTTTCTTTTTTTTCCTGCGGTACATGGGTCTCTCACTGTTGTGTCCTCTCCCGTTGCGGAGCACAGGCTCCGGACACTCAGGCTCAGCAGCCATGGCTCACAGGCCCAGCCACTCCACGGCATGTGGGATCTTCCCGGACCGGGGCATGAACCCATGCCCTCTGCATCGGCAGGCGGACTCCCAACCACTGCACCACCAGGGAAGCCCAGCTCTAATTTTTATTGATATTTATACTTATACAATTCCAATTTTAGTTACTAAATTGTATCTCATGGCTTAAAACATTTCCAATTTCTAAAAGAGAAGCAAAGAGGTAATTTCATGTCAATGAAAATGTAAAAACATTCAGAGGTTTCTAAGTAACCTGTAAACATATTGATTGAAGGAAGAAAATGAAGAAGAAAGGAGTTTCAGATTTAATTTATAGGATTCAGGGTAGACACAAGGAAGTATTTCCAGATTTTGAGAATTTTTAAGGGTTAGAATGGAAATCTGAGGAAGGCTGTAGAGAGTCTGGTTGGGGAAAGCAAGCAGGCAAATTCTGGTGAATGAAACACTGTAGGCCCCCCTTGACAGCTAGGAAAATCACCTATAGAAAAAAAGTTAGAGGTAGTACCTGTGCTGTACAGCTGAATACAATTAAGAATTCAGAGGAAACAAAACTGATTTGTACAGTGTTTGGGGGAGAACAAGATTTTTGCAACTTTCAACATTTTTGGAAACATTTCAAAACTATAGAAAATTGCAAGAATTGTACGCCTTTCAACTGGATTCACTGTTTTGCTTGATTTATTTCTCTCATTCATATGTGTTTATACATACATGAATATATATGTTTATACATGAATATGTATTATATATATGATAAATATAATTGTTTTTACTTGAGGAGTTGAGAGTAAATTGCAGATATCATTACTATATATTCCTAATAATTTTAACATGTTTCTTCAAAGAAAAAGGACATTCTTTTGCAGAGCTACTATACAATTGTAAAATTAATGAAGTTTAAACATGATACAAGATATTACCCACTCTACAGTTCATAAAATTTTTACTGACTGTTCCAATATTATCTTTAAAATATTTTATTTTTCCAATTCACGATCAAATATTGCATTTAGATGTCATGTTCTCTTTAGTTTCTATTAATTTAGAAGACTTATAAATGCTATTATATTTTCTTAAAGGGATAAACAAAATATGACAAAGGAGGAAAGAGCAAATGTGGTTATTTAGATCTTAAGAACTTTTGAAAAGTTTCTGTGTAAGAATCTATTTAAAATAAGTCAGCATAGGGATGAGAAAACTATGGACACTTGAGTTTCTCCTCACAATGACTTCAAGAGCCAAAATGTCTGCCGAAGGATTAAAAGATTAATTAACTAGAAATATTTAGCATTTGCATTGGTAGCAATGGCAGGTTGGTTACATGCAGGGGAATAACTGTATAAGTAAACACATTAAGGATAAAATGAGCCCATTTCCTCACTGTTGAAGAAGGGAATTACAAATATGGAAAGGGAGAAAATTATAATAAACCTTGAGGTGTTGAGACTTTATTTGAATTAGTATCTTGATAGCAGTCTCTAAATACCATTATCCACTGAAAGTAATCAGAACACCTTGGAAAAATTATGATTCCAGGTCTGGGACATGAAGAGTACATGAAAAGCATTGGACATTTTCTGAAACCAATAAACAAGGAAGTGCTCAAGGAATGATGGGGATATGTCAGAAGAACGCAGTAGGCAGTCTGAATGGGGTCCCACTGGCCAAATCTGGGACAATTTCAGCATTGAAATAAGTCATTATAGAGCATATTATAGCCCACTAAAGTAGGAAACCATGCTTATAGAAATTAATAAAGGAATAAGTAATAAGTATGATGAAGAATGGGATATTTACAGAGATTCAACTATTAAAATACTTCATAATTACAAAGAGGAAAAATAGAAAACTTACAGCGGGGAAGTCTGGCATACAATTTCTTAATCAAGACATGATCAAAGTGAACATCAGTAATGAAAAAAATTGAAATTATGTGCCACCTTACTAGATGGAATGAGAAGAACACAAAATCCATTCTGTGATATTGTTGCCAAAGGTGTATGACTTGAATCAAATCATGAGGAAACATTAAACGAAACCAAACTGAGGGACACATTACATTATAATTGGTCTGTGCTATTCAAAAGTGTCAAGATGATGAAAGTCGAAGAAAGATTGTGGGACTGTTCTAAAGGGAAGAAAAACAAAATAATACAATAATTAAGTTCAAAGGGTATAATCTAAAACATTATTTTTGCTATACAGGACATTTTTCAAACATTTGGCAAAACTTGAGTGGGGTCTGATGATTAGCTGGTGGTATGGTGTTTATGTTAACTTCCCAATTTGATAGTTGTACTATGGTCGAATGTCCTTGTTTGAAGGAAATATACACTAAACTACTGCTGGGAAGTCACGGGGCATCAGTTAGCAATTCACTCTCAAACGGATCAAAGGAAAAGTTATTTCTACTGTACTTGCAAATTTTCTGTATAAACTTCAAATTGTTTAAAAAATATTTAAAACACAAGGTATAGATGTGAATAGATCATTTACCCTTATTTTTATATTTTTTGTCAAATTACTACAATCACTTCTGCTGCTAATTTTACTTTAGTTTGAAAAGGTTAAGAGAAGAAATGTGCATTTCAAAATGCAAGCATAGTTCATAGAGTGACGTTTAACTATGTAATGTATAGCTCTAAAAATAAGATGGTCATAACAGTTTTTGGTTACATATGATTGGGGGATGCTCCAGAATAGTGTCAAGAGGATTACTTGACAGAAAGGTAACTCAGAGAAAAGTTCCAGGCAAGAATGAAGAAAACATTGAAATATACTGTTCAATCAAGGATTTGTGAGCCAACCTTATGAAGGGAATGTAAAGTAAATTAAGCCACTTTGGTTGCTCTTCCTCCCTCTGCCTTTTTTGTTCTTGTTATAATACATTCTGGTTCTTACTAGTACAGTGTCCAAATGTCCCAAGACCAGTATAGTATGCAGTAGAAAGACAGTTTTCATACTTTCTACCACAGGTTGTAAAAACTTGTAAATGAATTTTGCACAGCTGTTCTCCATGTGTGTAATGAATCAAGTGTGATTATTAAAAGAGATTATAGCTTTATATTTCTTCTTTCTGAAGACACCAAATCCATTCTGGAATACAATGTATTTATTTGCAAAATAACTGGGAAAATGTGAGTAGATTAGATCACCTTTTTGATTAGTTCAACATCTAAAGCAAAACAAAACAAAAAATCCAGGAAAGGAAGGGATGGAACAAAACTTTAAAAGTAGACAACAGGGCTTCCCTGGTGGCGCAGTGGTTGAGAGTCCGCCTGCCGATGCAGGGGACACGGGTTCGTGCCCCGGTCCGGGAAGATCCCACATGCCACGGAGCGGCTGGGCCCATGAGCCATGGCCGCTGAGCCTGCGCGTCCGGAGCCTGTGCTCCGCAATGGGAGAGGCCACAACAGTGAAAGGCCCGCGTACCGCAAAAAAAAAAAAAAAAAAGTAGACAACAGAGGGATTCCCTGGTGGCACAGTGGTTGAGAGTCCACCTGCCGATGCAGGGGGCACCGGTTCATGCCCCGGTCCGAGAAGATCCCACATGCCGCAGAGCAGCTGGGCCCATGAGCCATGGCCGCTGAGCCTGCGCATCCGGAGCCTGTGCTCCGCAACGGGAGAGGCCACAACAGTGAGAGGCCCGCGTACCACACAAAAAAAGATTAATGTACTATAAAGAGCTTGGGAAAGAATAGACATATGTAGCACATAAGTTGCTATAAGCAGACTCTAAAGTCAGAATATATTTCAAAGGGATCAGTTTTTCTGCCTGTTTGAAAGAAGGGTGTAGAGCCACAGACAAGCTGGAACATTTAATTTTGTGCTGTGAAATTGCAAAAGAACGTTTGGGAGCAAGAGTTTTGGACATAACTAAACCTCTAAGGAAAAAAAAAATATATATATATATATATATGACGATTAATATAGGAGTTTGAAAATACTAAAATAAAAGAAGGAATGCAAATTACAATTATAAAAAAAGCTGAAAACACTAAGTCAGCACTAACAACTGTTCAAGGGAGTAGAAGACAGCAGGATATTTGGTCCTGAAGACAATGTATAGAATATAAAACAAAGGAATAAAATGGAGAAAGACAAAAATATAATTTTGAATTCATAAGAGGAAATGTGTGTTAAAGTAAAAAAGTATTTGCAAAAATGCTGATCTTTAAATTTTTTATATATTAGAAAATGCTTGCATTTAAAAAGAAAAATGATATTATTTGTAATAGGATTAAGTCATAAAAATATTTTAATGAAAATCTCAGTGGCCATTTTTAATCAAAGGAATCTGTTTTAGTGGCAATAATATTTGGTAAAATAATGACCAAAAACACTAAGAATTTTATGTGAAAAATTTCCAAAAAGGGAAAATGAAGCTAAGAGAAACAAATAATATCATAGGGAAAATCCCTTGATCTCAGCAGGAATATATAGTCATAAAATTGTGAACATTAATGATCAATTCTTTAGGAGGGCACTTTTGGAGAGGATTAAGGCAGCATAAAATAAGAAAAGTAAAATATAGGAAACTTTGATTCACAAAATGAATATATGAGCTTTAGCAAAAACAAAGAATAACTTCATGAAACATAATCGTATTATCTCCACTGTGTATGGTGCAAATTCTGTGGTTAAGGAAAACATTATTTTACAGGTAAAAGAAATTATTAATTCAATCTGCATCACTGTTATGAAATTCAAGATGTATCAATATTGAAATAAATTTTCATTACCCATATTTCTTGCATAAAATGAAAGAACATAGATTATTTTCTCCCAAAATAAATTGTGAACTGTGAGTTTTACAATCATATATATATATATATATATATATATATGTATATAACTCAAAATAACATTGTTGCCAATATCCACTAGCATTAAATCCTTCAAAAACATCAAATATAATGATACAATGTTTTCACGAATCTGGTACTTTTTAATGTTTGTTTTACTTTTTATTTACAAGCAATTTCAAACACAGAGAACCTGCAAGAATAATAATAGTACAAAATATCTTGTAATAACCTATGATGGAATATAATCTGCAAAAAAAAAAAGCTGAATCATTATGCTGTATGCCTGATACTAATGCAATATTGTAAATCAACTATACTCCATTTTTTTAATGAAAAATGAGAGGCAAAAAGAAAAAAACAATACAAAATATCAGCATAAACTTTACCAATTTCACCAACTGTTAATATTTTCTCTATTTGCTTTATCATTTGCTTTTTTCCTCTCTCCTCCCACCCTCCATATATAGTATTATTTTTTTCAGAACTTTTTTTTGTGTGTGTGGGACGCGGGCCTCTCACTGTTGTGGCCTCTCCCGTTGTGAAGCACAGACTCCAGATGTGCAGGCTTAGCGGCCATGGCTCATGGGCCCAGCCACTCCATGGCATGTGGGATCTTCCCGGACCAGGGCACGAACCCGTGTCCCCTGCATCGGCAGGTGGACTCTCAACCACTGTGCCACCAGGGAAGCCCTTTCCAGAACTTTTTGAGAGTAATTTGTGTACATCATGGACCTTTCCACCTAAATACTTCAGTGTGTATATCTTAAGAATAAGGAGATTGGTTCAAGATGGCGGAGTAGAGGGACATGCTCTCACTCCCTCTTGAGAGAGCACTGGAATCACAACTAACTGCTGAACAATCATCGACAGGAAGACACTGGAACTCACCAAAAATGATACCCACATCAAAAGACAAAGGAGAAGTCGCAATGAGATGGTAGGAGAGGTGCAATCACAATAAAATCAAATTCCATAACCACTGGGTGGGTGACTCAAACTGAAGAACAATTATACCACAGAAGTCCACTCACTGGAGTGAAGGTCCTGATCCCCACATCAGGCTTCCCAACCTGGGGGTCCAGCAACAGGAGGAGGAATTCCCAGAGAATCAGACTTTGAAGGCTTGCAAGATTTGATTGCAGGAATTTGACAGGACTGGGGGAAACAGAGACTCCAATCTTGGAGGGCACACACAAAGTAGTGTGCACATCAGGACCCTGGGGAAGGAGCAGTGACCCCATAGGAGACTGAACCAGACCTACCTGCTAGTGCTGGAGGGTCTCCTACAGAGGTGGGGGGTGGCTGTGGCTCACCACTGGGACAAGGACACTGGCAGCAGAAGTTCTGGGAAGTACTCCTTGGTGTGAGCCCTCCCAAAGTCCACCATTAGCCCCACCAAAGAGCCTGCAGGCTCCAGTGTTGGGTCGCCCAGGACAAACAACCAACAGGGAGGGAACTCAGACCCAGCCATCAGCAGACAAGGAGATTAAATTTTACTGAGCTCTGCCCACCAGAGCAACACCCAGCTCTACCCACCACCAGTCCCTCCCATCAGGAAGCTTGCACACGCATCTTGGATAGCCACCAGAGGGCAGAGAGCAGAAGCAAGAACTACAATCCTGCAGACTGTGGAACGAAAACCATTTTATATTCCAGGCATTGTGCAAGGCATTTTATATATAATACCAAATTTAATCTTGTTAACCTTTGAGGTGTTAAATGTTCACTGTATACATGAGGATACCAAAACAGAAAGTTAAAAAATTCACCAAACATCATCCTTTTGGTAAGTGGCTAGCATTCTAATTTAGGTCTCTGATTATAAAACTCTCTTTTCAATAAACAATGCTGCTTACACTTTGTCAACATGGAAATATGGGTATTGTTTGATCTCTATTCTTTAAGATAAATTGCAACTTCATGAGGAAGAATTGTTGGTTCTATCTGTCAAATGAGGAAACTAATGTTTAGAGCACTCTAAATCTTTCCCAAGTTTATATATCAGTAAATGGTCAAACTGGAATTTTAATGCAGGTCTAGAAGTTAGATTAATAGTGTAAATGAAGCATTTTGACCCATATCTTAAATACATTTTTAAACTGCATAATCAACCTCATATTTCAATAAAAAATAAACCCATTACATCTGTAAATGAGTTCCTCTGAGATCATTATGGTTTTCATTAAAAGTCCCAAGATTCTGATCTTGTTACAAATAACATTTCCGATATCCCTGAGAAGAAATTGCTATAGTGCAACCTGAAAGGGAAGGAAAAGATAAAATGTAGTTAATGAGGTGATTTGAAAACAATTTCCTTTAAATGACATTAGCAATGTTTTGTCATTTTTGTATTTTCATAGTAACGTCCCACAAAAATAAATATATATCGCCTTTCTACAGTTATATCTGGGGAAATCCTACCTATAGGCTATCCATTAGATGAAGTAGAGATGCTTTGTCAGATAGCTTTCTTTAATCCTCACCATGGGTATCCAACTAAAGAAACCCCATTAAAGCCCACTCCCCAAAGAAAATCAGCAGAAAATTTATTTCACACTCTAGCTTCATAATGACTGCATTGTACAGTGTTGAATGTTGTAAAATATTAATGAAACTGAAGAAGTTATGATTGCCTACTTTTATCTCCCAAATTTCTTTCATCTGGGAAATTTCAGGATCACTTTACTAAATAAAAAAATTACTATTAGCATTTTTGTGTTAAATAATTCGTAAACTGCTTTTCCTTGGCACATGCATAGGTGTTTTTGCATGACTAACTACTCTCTAAGTATGTCCATACTCCACTACCAAATGTTTTTTATTTCTTCTCCTCATTCAGACTCATCAGTATTTATCCTTATTTTAAGGCATGGGGTGATTATGTCAAGCTATGTAAACATTTGGCCACAATACTTAACCAAACTATTTAAGGACAGCTTTCACAGTTATTCAAATGCCCAGTCAGCTCTGAAATAAAACCTTACTTTGTTTCTTTCTCTTCTGTACATCCATTCACTTACCTAGACTATCTTTTTAATAGTGTAATGTACTCCAATGCTGATCTCCTTCAACATAAGTATCCTGATAGATTTAAAGGTATAGAAAATAAGAACTTCCCTGGTGGTCCAGTGGTTAAGACTCTGCCCTTCCACTGCAGGGGGCATAGGTTCAATCCCTGGTTGGGGAACTAAGATCCCACGTGCCACAGTGGTGGCGCAGCCAATAAATAAATAAATGTGTAGAAAATAGAAATCTTTGGAGAATTATCTTTTTATTCTCTTTGTATTTCAGATAACACTGTGGCTCAATTTAGTAAAATAGAAAATTATAAAAACTTATCAGTATAATTACTTATTTTATTGTAATCAGAAAAGAGCCTGCCTACATTTACATATTACCAAACACTAGTATGAAAAATCAGATTCAACCAATAAAAGAAGCAGAGAGGAACAAATATAGAAATTAGCATCAGAGAATGCAGCCTCAAGTCTCAGTTCTATCATTTATTTGCTATCTTAGGAAAGATATTTCACCTCTATGAACATTATTGTCTTCATCAGTCAAATGGGAAAAAAAATCTACCTTACATAATTGTTGTGAAAAGTGATGCTAGACTATGCACAATACCTGGTATATAATAGTTACCATTTATTAACTTATTTTTATAACACCAACAAGTTAAAATTTGAGAAGGATAAATAGAAAGCCCTATATTCACGTTCATGAATAAAGAATGGGGATTGTAAAGATTAATAAAATTCCTTGACCCCAATGAGTCATGATTCCTAACAGACAAGAACACCATTCTTCCTGATGTTCAGGTTAAAAACCTTAAAGTAATCCTTGATCCTTCTCTTTCTCTCACACCCAAATACAATGCATCAGAAAACTTTGTCAGTTCTATCTTCAAATATCCAGACTATTCATAGCTCACCACATCTAACACTTTCACTATCATCTCTTTTATGAACTATTGTTAGGAGCCTACTAATCGGTCTCTTTATTTCTATCCTTGTCTACCTCCAGTCTTTTCACAAAATAGCAGCCAGCATGATCATTAAGAAATATGGGTCTCTATTTAAATTCCATTTTATCAATCTTTTCCAGATTATCCTATATGAAAAGAATTACTCTATAACACTCACTTCTCTTAATTTCCTTTTAATTTTTTTCAAAGCACATACCAAACTTAACAAATATTAACTTATTAGGATTTTTGTTTACTCTTCTAGAATACAAGCTCTGTGAGAGCAAGAACTTTGTTGGCTTTGTTCACCGCTATACTTCAACACATATAATGGTTCCTGAAAGATAATAGGGTTTTTTCATCCCTTCATATTTCATTATGAAAATTTCAAATATATAGTAAAGTTGAAATAATTTAACAATGAGAACCCGTATACACCAATACCAAGACTCTACCACTAACATTTTACTGCACTTTAAAACTTGATTTTGGCAGTTAATTTTTGGGGTCTCAAAAAACATTTCTTAAATATCATAAATGAGGGAAAATATTATTATGCTCATTTTACAAATAAGGAAACTGAGGTTCAAATAAGAAAACTAGCTACTTGCTAGTTTAGTGCCATACGAAGCTCTTTATATTAACAACGTTTCCTTACCTTGAATATGCATTGTAGTTACTTGGGAAGCTTTAAAAACACTCATGTTCAGATTCTCCTCTCAGAGATTCTGATATGATTAGTCTGGGAGACTACCTGTGGGTCAGGATTTTTAAACCTTCTTAGATGATTCTGTTAGGTAGTTAGTCAGACATTAGCAGCAAGGAAGTGACAGTGGCCTAAAGACAAGAGAGGAATAATCAAATCATACCACAACCATCTGGGGACCCTCCCCTGACCCCACCCAGAATGGATGAAACTATGGTCGAGTGGTGGGCAACTTACCCTGATAAAGAGGGAACACAGTTACACAAGGGAACTTCCCTGGGCCTCACATGCCCAGACTAGACGGGTGTATAACCTATAGTAAACCCAAACTCATTATACCATCACTATAATAAAATCTGCATGTGGTTTTGCTCCTCCTCACCCCCCCCACGCCCCCGTGGGCTTTTCTTAGTGAATCATGGGTAAGGGGATGTGCAATAATGAATTTGTTACATAATTAGGGACTGTCAATCAAATAATAATCCCCTGTCACTCACCCATAATCGCACCCCACCTACTTGCAGAACACTCCTTATAAACACCCTTAAGCTTATACAGGAGGGCTGGTTTCACTTCACAGCAACAGACTGCTCTCCCTCTGAGAGTGTAACTATGCTTTAATAAACTGTGCTTTGTGCTTAAGCCTGAAGTGGTAGTCTGCAATTCTTTGCTTGCTATCACAAGGACCGAGATTGCCGGTCCGGGTCTTCCATTGACCTCCTAGGTTGAAGCTATTATTTTTTAATAAATTTATTTATTTTATGTATTTATTTTTGGCTGCATTGGGTCTTCGTTGCTGCACGTGGGCTTCCTCTAGTTGCGGCGAGCGGGTGCTACTCTTCCTTGCAGTGCACAGGCTTCTCATTGCAGTAGCTTCTCTTGTTGCAGAGCACGGGCTCTAGCCGTGCTGGCATCGGTAGTTGCAGCACGTGGGCTCAGTAGTTGTGGCTTGCAGGCTCTAGAGTGCAGCCTCAGTAGTTGTGGTGCACGGGCTTAGTTGCTCCACGCCATGTGGGATCTTCTGGGACCAGGGCTTGAACTCGTGTCCCCTGCATTGGCAGGCAGATTCTTAAGCACTGCGCCACCAGGGAAGTCCCAGTTGAAGCTATTTGACACAATGCACACTGCAGTAACAATTCCAGTGTGCCCTCAAAGTTGGGAACCCTTGCATATTTATTTTTTAAAGGTAATTAAATGAATACTGAATATTTTTCAATTAACAGTTTTATTGAGATCTAAGTCACATACCATATAATTCACCCATTTTAAGTGTACAATTTAAAACTTTTAGTATACTCACAGGATCGTGCAAACATCACCACAATTTTAGAACATTTTAATTACCCCCAAAAAAGAAACTCAGTACCTATTTTCAGTCACTCCTTGTCTTAGTCTGTTCAGGCTAATAACAAAACACCAGTATTGGGTGGCTTATATGCAACAGAAATTTATTTCTCACAGTTCCAGAAGCTGGAAGTCTGAAATCAGGGTGCCAGGATGGTCGGGTTCTGGTGAAGGTCCTCTTCCAGGTTGCAGACTGCTGACTTCTCATTTTGTTCTTACATAGCAGGGGGGTGAGGGGGCTCTCTCAGGCTGCTTTTATAAGGGCAATCAATCTCATTCATGAGAGCAGAGCCCACATGAGCTCATCGTCTTTCAATGGTCTCACTTCCTAATACCATCACATTGGGCATTATAATTTCAAATTCTAAATTTTGGGAAGACACAGACATTCAGACCTTAACATTCCTTATTTCCTCCAAAACCATGCACCTCCTAGCCCCTGGTAACCACTAGTTAGATTTCTGCTTCTACAGATTTGTTTATCCTATATATTTCATGTCAGTGGAATCATGCAATATGCGGTTTTTTGTAACTGGCTCCTTTCACTTAGTATGTTTTCAAGGTTCATCCATATTATAGCATATATCAATACTTCATTCCTTTTTATGACTGAATAATATTCTCTTGTATGAATATACCATCTCCCACATTTTGTTTATTCATTCATTAATCAGTAGATGGACATTTATGTTGTTTCTAGTTTTTTACTATTATGAATAATACTGCTATGAACATTCATATATAAGTTTTCATGTGAATATATGTTTTTAATTCTCTTAGACATATACCTAGGAGTACAATTACTAGGTCATAACCCTTTATTTGACTTCTGAGGAAAGTCTTTTCTAAAGCAGCTGTACCATTTTACATTCTCACCCAGTATGAAAGGTCCAATTTCTCCACATTCTCACCAAAACTTATTATTTTTTTACTATAACTAACCCAGTTTATTTGAAGTGGTATCATAATAAGAGGTGTTTGTTAAATATTTGTTAGATGAATGAATCAAGACAGACCAGAAGTGCTGGGCTGTTGACTTAAAGGTTGATTTTACCTTTGAGTAAAGATCAGAACAGGTAGCTTTTCAGTTTCCAATTATCTCTTGCTCCCCTGACCAATGACATCTTCCGTATTTCTTTCTTGCCTATTCCGTACTTGAGTTCCAGCCAGGTAGCTTCTCCACACACCACTTGGAAAACTGATGCAAGTCTTCACATGCATTCCTTTAGCACTTACTCCTCTACTCACAGAAACCTAAACTTAACATCCTAGTTTTAGTATCTCAGGTTATATCAAGGAACAAAGAAGTTAAATGTGTATGTGGAAGGACATGAGGCTCATACCTTTATCTGAGCAAACAATAATAGGACTTGGATACCAGGCTAGCTAATGCAATACAAACTCTAATCACATAAAAACAGTGGTCAACTGTGAACAAAACACTTCTCTGCAAAGTCCTTTATAAAGGACACTGAAGAATGAGAGTGCCAGGTGGAATGCTTTCACACTGAACATGCTCATCAAACTCTATACACTGTGTTGAACTTTGAAAAAGTTTTATCTCCCCATTAAATGAAGCACTGGAATCTCATCAGGTCAGAAAGTCCACATTGCTGCCCCTGATAACACATAATCACAAAGTCTTCCTTATTATAAAAGTATAAACTATAGTTTAACCTCTAAAGGTGATGGAAACAAAGTACACGCACATTACAGTTTTTCTATCACAATTTTGGGTGTCTTCTGAAAAAGTCACATGCATATAAAAGTCTTGCCCACCTGTAGGGGATGGCAAAAGAAGAACATTTAGAGGAATGATTTCTGTGGTCTGTTCAGTGAGAGAAAGATAAGTAAAATTAGCAATCCCACAGCCAGGTACTGATAAGGCCCAGAATCACAAACTCCACTAGGATTAACTTCATAAGAAAGTGCATGAAATAGCCTACTTATTTGTTCTTTATTTTCTACTTGGAGTAGCTTCCTCTAATAATGAATTATTTTGAGAGTTGTGTTATTTCAGCACCGGAAACTTTTCTTTAGCAGTGTGTGCGTGTGTGTGCACGCACATGCCTGCTCATGTATTTTGCAGAGTAACTGCCATGAAATGCTGATGTAGTCATTCATTTTTTTATCATGTAAAACAGAACAATTTGGTCAGTATCTTTTCTTTTGTATAGCCACAGATTTTGAAATTTAACATGCAGATATAATTGTGTTTACATTCTCAAAATATCCGGGTATAAATTTTTTGTAAACTTATACAACTATAAGTCTATTAAGGAAAAAATAAGAGAAAAAATTCAATGTATTTTAGTGACTTGAAAAAAAACAGAATTCACATGTTCGTGTTTGTGGAGATGTATTCTAGCAAGATATTTTGTAATGTGTCCTCAAGTAGTCTTCCATTCAGTTAACTACAGGATACCATAGGGTTATTATTAGCCTTTCCATATTTGATTTGATTAGTTAAAAATCTGGATATGTTTCATTAAGCCAGTTGACTCAGTGGTTTAAAATGGATGAGGTATTCTGCCAGAATCTGGTATATTAAATGATTTCGTATGTGGAAGGATCTAGGAGATTTAAATAATAAAATTAACACTGGCTCACTAAAAGCCAACTAAATAAATAGAACTCACAATTTTCATTTGTCCATCTTCTACTTGATTCTAGAAATAAAATCACGCAAATTACAAGAAAATATGTGCATGCCAAGTCTTTTTTTAAATTTTTTATTGGAGTATAGTTAATTTACAATGTTGTGTTAGATTCTGCTGTACAGTAAAGTGAATCATTTATACATATATATATGTCCACTCTTTTTTAGATTCTTTTCCCATATAGGTCATTACAGAGTATTGAGAAGAGTTCCCTGTGCTATACAGTAGGCCCTTATTAGTTATCTATTTTATATATAGTAATAAGTATATGTCTTTATTCAGATGCAATTTCAGGGTATATCCTGGAGTCTTAAAAGACTGTCATCTATCTTGTATTGTCACAATACCATATGGTTATTGTTCATGTTTAAAATGATAAGGGAAGCCCTGAATAAAAAAAATGTTAAATTATATTACCTATATTATTTTATTAACACGGGGAAGGGAGGCAAAGGTATTTTAGAAGAATATTTTAAAGTACAGCTTCATTACTGAAACTTTTTCAAAGGAATTTTCAAATTGTTTATAACTTACATACCCAGGTTTCCCAAGTGTTATTCACTCTAAGTTCTTGGGGGAGAAATAACATATTGCTGGTATTGGCTTTTCATGCATTGAGAACAGTATGCTCTTTTATCTGTCCAGATAGTTTTACATGACTACAAGGCAGCAACTGATCCCCAGAATTTTTGTACTACCACAGGGTTCATCTTAAACAGATATTCACTTTAAAAAAACTTACAATCTGACTAAGTCAACACATCACAAAATAATATTTAAAATGTTTTAAAGAATAAAAGTTGATAGAGTGCAAAACTACATTAGTGCAGTCAACTTATACATGTGTGGCTCTATTATATTGTGCATCATCCATTTTTAATGCCATATTTGCTACCCTCAGTCACTACTATAATTACTGCTCCTATTATTACTAGCATTTACTGAGTGCTTAAAATTTTCCTGACGAAGAGCTTAGAACTTTATAAATAATATTTCATTTAATATTTATAATAATGTTATGAGGTGAGTATTATCACCATTTTAAAGACATGTAGACTGATGCTTCGAGAGGTTAAATGACTTGTCTACGAACCGTGAGTTTGAAAGTCATAGAGCTAAGATTTGAACTGAGATACTATGACTCCAGAGCTTCTGTGTCTATCAGTATCTTATGTTGTCTCCCTTAATTGTTGTTACCTCTCCAAGAAAGCTAGATTGTATAAATTTTAAACTAAAAAGTGTCAGAAAAGCTAATACGTCCAATCCTTTCCCTGGAAGGAAACACATTCAAAAACCAACTAACACTACTTCTGAATTACATGCTGCTTTGGATTACTCATGTTCAGGCTACCCTTCATTAGAATGAATAATTGAGTGTTAACTCTACACTAGTGCAAAGGAATGTGCCATGAAGGAAAAGAAAGGAAGTTGTGAGTTATATGTTGAATTGGTTTGTTTTTGGAAAATAGTGGATAATCCTCTATGGCATCCGAGTATATTCTGAGCATATAAAAAATTATAGTCTATGACATGCTATGGTTTCCCTTGCTGGCCTAAAACTTATTATCTGTATTCTACTCTTTGGTTTTGTAAAGTTGTTATTTGCCCTTCACACACACACACACACACACACACACACACAGAGTCTACATATGTTTTATAACGGAAAATAAACCTAAATTTGTATTTTCCATATAAGAATTGCAAGTGGAGGAAAAGAAAAACATTTTTGCCATTTCATATAATTTTTTAACTACAATAGCTGCACAAATAGCCATATAATTCAGCAATTCTAAGACAAAAAGAATGTCAGAATTTTTATAAATTCTTCCTAACTTTGTCTCTTAAGCTTGGAAATATATTACTTACCATTTCGCATATACTAATTACTCATACATGCAATCTGAGGGAAAAATTGGTTACAAATTAATTTCCTCAGCCCTTAATGATTAAAAAAAACATGTATTATATTACAAACAATTTTAATTAAATCTAGATAATGGAAAAATAAGGAATGTGTGCTTTTTAACTAAAAAATCACCAGCTGGAGAACACCAAAATAGCAAAACAATCAGGGAAACACTGAAATATAAATTATACAGTTAAATAAAGTGAATTTGTTAAAAGTTATTGGTTTCAGAATACTATGATAGACTGAAAAATTGAAGCACAATATTTGTTATATGTACTCTTTAAGTGCAATTTTTGGAGTCTTTGAGAAGTAAATTCAGTAAAAAGGATAACATAAAGCAAATACAATGTGTAAAATGTAAACATTATATTTATTCAAGAGTTAGCTATTCCTTGTACATGTTCTCAGATTCCCTTCTGATTTCTACTGACATTTGAAAATCATGTTTCCTTATAGTGACTTAAAACAATTAGCTCCAAAACTATATCTTTAAATAGGTTCCACATCAGAAACACATTGGTTATCAAGTCATTCATATTTATATCAACACAAGATATTGTGGATATTATCATATGCTATCCTTATTACAGTATTTACAATAAATTTAGATCAGCATAATGAATAACAATCTGATTATAATTAACACATGAAGCTCACAGAATCCTTTAAATTGGAGAAAAACGCAATTAAACCCCAGAAAAATTTATAGATGAGATACTGGATGTAAATTTCAGAAAACTTCCTTTATTTTTCCCTTGATTTACTACTTTCCAAATTTAAATGATTTGCACAATTATTATTTTGTTACCTTGGTAAAACTTCAAAGCCCTATCCTGAGCTTAAAATGCCTGCTTTCTTCACAATACTCTAATCATAATTTGAGATCTGTAGATAAACCATAAATTAAATTCATCCATTAGGTCTGTTTCAATCACGGCAGTAAGAACTTAGATATACTCTTGGTATATGCTTTTAGGCTCATGACCAAATTGTTTTCAGTGCCTTTGTTGAAGCCAACCAAAATAAACTCTGAAGTAATGAAATTGCAGACTATGTCAATTTAAAATGTCATTACAGACTTCCACTTGTGGTAAAAGCACAGGTACAATAGGTAACTATAGAGAAAAAATAAAATTTGACCACTATCTCAAGCCATACTTGATAGATAATATATCTAAATGTGAAAGACAAAGCAATACAATTTTTCAAAGATAATGAAGGAGACTATCTTCACAGCACCAGGAAAAGTGAATATGTCTTAAACAGGACACAAAAAGCACAAAGAAAAAAATCATAATTTCAGCTACGTTGAAATTAGAAGACACTACTTAAGAGTGGGAAAAGACAAACCACAAACTGAGAGAAGTGATTTTCAACACATATCTCTAGAATAGGGTATTTGTTGAGTTTTTAACATTTATCTTTATTAATTTTATCCTTTTCATACAAACAAGGGGTTCTATTGATTTTATGCTTTACTCCACTTGCCCTAGTTTTTTGTGATGAATGCCAGAATTAAAAATATACTATATATGCAACACTTTAGACACTCCATAGTTGAGTGGATGGAGAAAATGAATTTTCTCTGCTTAGATAAAGGAGAAAGGGTCAGCTGCCTCTCACTCCCCTCCTGAAAGAAGATAGAAAAAAAAACTTTGTTTCTTGGAGAGATTGAATGGAAATAATTCTGGGTTCTCATGATAAATTTTGAAATGTAAATGTATTTCTTCCAGAGCCAGATAAGTCTCAGAGTCTACATCTTTTATGACCTTGACATGCTACTGCCTTCTTGTAAATCCTCTCCCCCTTGAAATGTAAACACATACCTCCAGAGTTAGATAAATCTCTTTGTAGTTTTCTCACTATTTTTAAAATACATCCTGCAGCTTGTATTCAGAATATATAAAATACTCTTACAAATCAATTAAGGAAAAAACAGCCAAGTAGAAAAGTAAGCATGAAACTTGATAGGTATAATCTATGATGTGGCAATTCCACATTTTAGGTTTACACCTCAGAAAAATGTAGATTACTATGCATCAGGAGACAAGTGCCAAGCAGTGTGGTCAAGATGGCAGATGTGGAGGACACTGAATTCATTGCCTCCCATGGGCACACCAAAATTACAACGACTTAGAAAGCAAATATCTATGAGAACAAAGTGAACACTAGCAGAAAATATTTTTCACAATTAGGGATATAAAGAAGAAAACACAGTGAGACAGGTTGGAGGGGTAAAGAGGCAGTATAGTCAAACCCACATTCCCTCATCATCAACTCACAAATGAGAAGAATAGCATAATCACAGAGGTCCTCCCCAAGGAGCAAGGAGTCTGAGCTCCACATTGGGTTTCCCTGCTCAGGGATCCTGCACCAGGAAGATGAGCCCTCAGAATGTCTGACTTTGTAAACCAGCAAGGCTGAAGTTTGGAAGAGTTGGAAGACTATAGAAAAGAGACTCTACTCTTACAGGGCATGTGCAAAATCTCAGATGCTCTGAGCCCTAGAACAGAGGCAATACTTTGAAAAAAATCCTGGGTCATATCCACTTGCTGATCTTGGAAAGCCTTGCTGAGAGGCAGGAAGCAGTTGGGACTTGCTGGGAGGATGGAGACACTGGCAGTAGCCACTTTTAGGATCTCATTCTACTGTGATGACACCAGTGGTGGAAAGTGCCATTTTGGAATCCTCCCTCTAGCCTATAATTGCTGGAGACGTATCCAATCACCAGTGGGCAAGCAACAGCCTTGCACCCCTGGCTGTGCAACTAGCCACACAGGGACCAGGCACAACCCAACAGCAGGCTGGCAATAGCCATGCACCCCAAGCCACACAGCTGGACCTACTGGGACCCAGAGCTGCCCAATAGCTGGCCAGGTAGCAACCACATGGGAAGACTGGCCTATCCAGCAGCAGCCCACAGCAGGAAGCTGGCCACACGGGGAGCCTGTCTTTTGTACAAGTGGGTTTGTGGCAACTATGTGCCACTATGCCATGCAGTCAGCTATGCAAGGAGCCTGCCCTACCCTCCAGCTGGTCTGCAGCCAACACACAAGCCAACAGGTCCAGAGGCCAACCATCCCTACCAGCATACCCACAGTAGTCAGCCCTGCCACAAGAGAAGGGTGCACACAGTCCACATAAGGGACATCCCTAGAGCATATTGCTCTGGCAACCAGAGGTGAGTGTGGTGCTGGGCCCCATAAGATGTCTCTTACATAAGGCCACTTCTCTAAGAGTGGGAAATGTAACCAGTGTATTATCTAGGTATCTAACACATAGAAATAAACCTAGAGATATGGGCAAAATGAGGAGACATAGAATATGTTCCAAATGAAAGAACAAGACAAAACCTTACAAAAAGAACTAAATGAAATGGAGAGAATCAATCTATTCAATAAAAGATTTGAGGAAATGATCATAAACAAGTTCTAAACAAGTTCACCAAACTTGGGAGAAGAATGAATGTACACAGTGAGAATTTCAACAAAGAGTTAGAAAATATAAAAAAGAAACAAGCAGAGCTAAAGAATACAATAACTGGAATAAAAAATACAATAGAAGGAATTGAAAGTAATTTAGAGGTACAGAGGAAAGGAAAGAGTAATCTGGAAGATGGAGTAGTGGAAATACCCAAGGAGAACAGAAAGAAGATAAAAGAATTCTTAAAAATGAAGATAGTTTAAAATACCTCTGGGGCAACATCAAGCATATTAACATTTGCATTATAAGGGTCCCAGAGGAGAAGAGAGAGAGATAAAGGAGCAGATGATTTATTTGAAGAAATAATAGCTGAAAACTAACTTAATTTGGGGAAGGAAACAGATATCCACTTCCAGGGTGCACAGGAGTCCCACACAAGGTGAAACCAAAAAGTTCCACACCAAGACATATTATAATTAAAATGGCAAAAATGAAAGATAAAGAGAGAATCTTAAAAGCAATAAGAGAAAAGCAACTAGTTACATACAAGTGAACTCCCATAAGACTTACAGCTGACTTTTCAGCAGAAATATTGCAAGCCAGAAGGGAGTGGCACACTATATTCAAATGGTGAAAGGAACAAAGCTTACAACCAAGAATACTCTACCCGTCATGACTGTCATTCAGATTTGAAGGAGAAATAGAGTTTCAAAGACAAACAAAAGTCAGAGTTCAGCATCTCTAAACGAGCTTTACAAAAAATGTTGAAGAATTTCTCTAAGCAGAAAAGCAAAGGCCACAGTAATAAATATGAAAATTATGAAAGGAAAATTTTCATTGGTAAAGGCAAACATACAGTAATGGTAATAAGGTAATAGAAAGATTAAAAGACAAAAGTAGTAAAATAATTTGTAGCCACAATAAGCAGTTAAGGGATACACAAAACAAAAAGATGTAGAATATGACCTCAAAAATATTAAACATGGGAGGGAGGAGCAAAAATATAGGGTGGATAGAAAGTATTTGAACTTAAGAGATCATCAACTTGAAATAATCACATATATATATATATATATATATATATATATGCACGTATATAGGTTGTTATATATGAACCTCATGGTAACCACCAACTAAAAACCTATAATAAATGCACACAAAACAGACAGGAATCCAAACACAATACTTAAAATAGTCATCAAATCACAAGTGAACAGAGCAAAAGAAGAAGAAAGGAACCAAAAAACTACAAAAATGACCAGAAAACAATGAACCAAATAATAAGTACATACCTATCAATAATTATTTAAATGTAAATGGACTAAATGCTCCAATAAGAAGACATAGAATGACTGAAAGGATTAAAAACAAACAAACAAACAAACAAGATCCATATATATGACCATATTACACAAGGCAACCTGCAGATCCTATGCTATCCCTATCAAAATACCAATGGTGTTTTTCACAGGACTAGAAAAAGTAATTCTAAAATTTGTATGGAATCACATAAACCCCAAATAGCCACAGAAATCTTGAGAAAGTAGGACAAAGCTGAAGGTATCATGCTCCCTGTTTTAAACTATACTACAAAGATACAGTAATCAAAACAACATGTACTGGGGCAAAAACAGGCACATAGGTCAATAGAACAGAATAGAGACCCCATAAATAAACCCACACTTACATGGTCAATTAATCTACAACAAAGGAGGCATGAATATACAATGGAAAAATGTTTCTTTGACAAATTATGTTGGGAAAACTGGACAGCTACATGCAAAATAATGAAACTGGACTGATTTTTCACACCATATACGAAAATAAACTCAAAATGGATTAAAAGCTTAAATTGTAGACCTGAAACCTTACAATTCCTAGAAGAAAACAAGCATTATCCTCTTTGACACTGGTTCTTAGCAATAGTATTTTTAGATCTACTTCCACAGGTAAGGGAAACAAAGACAAAAATAAACAAATAGAACTACATCAAACTTAAAAGCTTCTGCACAGGGAAAGAAACTCTCAACAGAACAAAAAAGAAGCCTATTGAATGGGACAAAATATTTTCTAACATTATATATAAGTGGATAATATTCAAGGTATACAAAGAACTCATTCAACTTAACATAATTTTTTTAAATGGGCAGAGAAGCTGAATACACATTTTTTCCATATGGATGACCAACAGACACATGAAAAGATGTTGATCATCACTAATCATCAGGGAAATGCAAATCAAAACCATAATGTGATACCATCTCAGAGCTGTCAGAATGACTATCATCCAAAAGACAACAAATATCATGTGCTGGCTAGGATTTGGAGAGAAGGGAACCCTCATGCACTGTTGGTGGAATTGCAAGTTGGTGTAGCCATTGTGGAAAATTGTATGGAGTTCCTCAAAAAATTAAAAACAAAACTGCCATAAGATCCAGCAATTTCCTTCCTGGTTATTTACCAGAAGAAAACAGAAACATTTATTTGGCAGCCTTGTTTACAAAAGCCAAGATATGGAAACAACCTAAGTGTCCATCCAAAGATAAATGGATAAACAAGAAGTGATGTGTGTGTATAATATATATATATATATATATATATATATATATATATATATATATATATATACATACACACACACACACATATATACACACACACACACACAAAATGGAATATTACTGAGCCATAAAAAATATCTTGCCATTTGTGACAATGTGGATGGATCTATAGGGTACTATGCTAAGTGAAATAAATCAGAGAAAGACAAGTACCATATTATCTCACTTATATGTGAACTCTAAAAAACAGAACAAAGCAAAACAAAATGAAAATATACTCTTAGATACAGAGAACAAATAGGTGTTTGCCAGAGGGGAGGGGTTTGGTGGTGGAAAATAGGTGAAGGGAATTAAAAGGTTTAGGCCTCTAGTTATAAAATAAATAATCCAGGGGGGTGTAACATACAGCATAAGAAATATGGTTAATAGTATTGTAATAACTTTGTATAGTGACATGGTTACTAGACTTATTGTGGTGATCACTTCATAATGTATGCAAATGTCAAATCAATATTTAGTACACCTGAAACTAACATAATATTATATGTCAACTATATTTCAATAAAAAATAGACAAGTGCCAGAATGTTTATGGCAGCCCTATTCTTAATAGTCTCAAAATAGAAACAATCCAAAGATCTATCAACAGTAGAATGGATAAAATGATCATGGTCTATGAACTAGAGCTACATATAATGAATAGATCCCATGAACATAATTTTGAGAAAAAGAAGCCAGACATAAAATAAAATGAATATTATATCTTTATATAAAGTTCTAAGAAGAAAAGGGAAAACTAAACCACAATGTAAAGAATGCATATTAGGAGTAAGAAGAAAATCAAGAAAGTGAGAAACATAAAAGTCAGTTTGTTAAATTAATGACTGTCTTGCAGCGTGTTTTGATATAGGTAATATCACTGAGCACATAAATGGGGCAATTAAATCAAACTTGAGGAGATGGAGACATGTTAGTCTTTCCAGAAGAGGTGATACCTAACTTTTATTTTGAAGAACAAGTAGGAATTATTTAGCTGAAGAAGATGAAGTATATGAGGGGAAAGCACATGATTTAGAAAAATTCAAATAGTTCTGTATGAGTACAGCAATGTTACCTTGTAAGAGACTTGCAAGAGATAATATATGCCCTCCTAAAATACATTGCTATAACAACTCCTTTATCATATTTAAATTACTTGCTAAATTTGTTTTTTCTTAGATTATAAATTCCATGAAAAAGCCCAGTGTCTCTTTCCTTCTACATCCCTCTTGTCTAATCCAGTTAAAATATAGAAGATATTCAGTAAATATTTGTTGAATGGAGGGATGGATGGATGAATGGATGGATGGTTAGATAAAGCTTACAGGAAAGGATTTTCAAGGATATAATTTGTTAAAGTAAGGACTTTAATTTATTTTAAACTATGGAAATGTATGTTAATCAGGATTCTTTTTCATAGGAAAATATGAAAGTATTCTGGAGTGGCTCATGAAATAGAACTCACTAATAAATAACAAAGCATGTGGGGCGGACAGCAACAAGGATCTCTCTCTCTCTCTCTCTCTCTCTCTCTCTCTCTTTCTTTCTCCCTTTCTCTCTTTCCCTCCCTCCCTCCTTTCATTCTTACCTTCCTCGCTCCATCTCTCATAGCCACATTCTCTCATTTTTCCCTTCTCTATGATTCAGGGATTCCCCCTCAGACCAGTTTTGTTTATAAGGTTTGGGTGATCCTATAATTTATGATCCAAACCAGAACATTTTGGAGATTGAAAAGAAAGGAGTGCTGTTAATAATTACAGGGTGAAAACAAGCATGAACTGAAACTTCCCCAGCAAACTGTGAGTTATGATCACCCAACATATAGTGGAGGATTATGGCTAAGATCATTACCTTCTATCTTCTCCGCTTCATGATCAGAGAGACAATGGCCTCTCTTTCCCAACCCTACTGCAGAAATCTTGTGAAGGGAACTTGCCTTAGTTCTGGCCCTGTGATCAGGGCAGTGGGTTATTGTGAATAACACCTCACCTTGAAATACGTGATTTTGATGAGCTGGGCAGTTAGTGAGAACAATTCTGAAACACAAGGGATATATATTTTCAGAATAATAGTGGAGGATTTCCAGACTTAAACATTGAAGTAATCTTTAAAATAATAATTCACATATTTCAAGCATATTTGACATGATCAGATTTATACACTTACACACGTATGCACCTCCCACATTATTTATCTGTGATTTTAGGCAGGGCCATTTCACTGTTGACCAGTATTGAACTTGAAGAACACTAAATTCCTGAAATCTCTTCTATATTTCACTAATAAGCCATATCTCACATACCGTATTTTAGTCTTGAGATTTTATATCCAAACACAAGACATTAAAGTTCATGCTGTCAGTCATTTCACCATGTTAGCCTATTAAAATCTTGTTGATACCTAATCTCAATTTCCTATTATGCAATAATAAAACTTTCTCTGACTACCATTTATGAATGTTATTATAAGTAAAAGTGATTTGAAAGCTGTAAAATGTTATGTAAATATAAGGTTAAATTATTAAGTATATTTATTTTGAAATAAATATAGTTTGGATAGTAACTTTACTAGTATGTTAAAAGCTTTGAGTTTTTTAGAAAAAAGCATAAAACACTACAAATTATATGGATAAATTATAATTTTACATGAAGAATGGATTCTCATATATTTTTTTTAACATCTTTATTGGGGTATAATTGCTTTACAATGGTGTGTTAGTTTCTGTTTTATAACAAAGTGAATCAGTCATACATAAACATATGTTCCCATATGTCTTCCCTCTTGCGTCTCCCTCCCTCCCACCCTCCCTATCCCACCCCTCCAGGCTGTCACAAAGCACCGAGCCAATATCCCTGTGCCATGCGGCTGCTTCCCACTAGCTATCCACCTTACTACGTTTGTTAGTGTGTATACGCCCATGACTCTCTCTCGCCCTGTCACAGCTCACCCTTCCCCCTCCCCATAACCTCAAGTCCGTTCTCTAGGAGGTCTGCGTCTTTATTCCTGCTTTACCCCTAGGTTCTTCATGACATTTTTTTTCTTAAATTCCATATATATGTGTTAGCATACGGTATTTGTCTTTTTCTTTCTGACTTACTTCACTCTGTATGACAGACTCTAGGTCTATCCACCTCATTACAAATAGCTCAATTTCGTTTCTTTTTATGGCTGAGTAATATTCATTGTATATATGTGCCACATCTTCTTTATCCATTCATCCAATGATGGACACTTAGCTTGTTTCCATCTCCAGGCTATTGTAAATAGAGCTGCAATGAATATTTTGGTACATGACTCTTTTTGAATTATGGTTTTCTCAGGGTATATGCCCAGTAGTGGGATTGCTGGGTCATATGGTAGTTCTATTTGTAGTTTTTTAAGGAACCTCCATACTGTTCTCCATAGTGGCTGAACCAATTCACATTCCCACCAGCAGTGCAAGAGTGTTCCCTTTTCTCCACACCCTCTCCAGCATTTATTGTTTCTAGATTTTTTGATGATGGCCATTCTGACTGGTGTGAGATGATATCTCATTGTAGTTTTGATTTGCATTTCTCTAATGATTAATGATGTTGAGCATTCTTTCATGTGTTTGTTGGCAGTCTGTATATCTTCTTTGGAGAAATGTCTATTTAGGTCTTCTGCCCATTTTTGGATTGGGTTGTTTTCTTGTTATTGAGCTGCATGAGCTGCTTGTAAATTTTGGAGATTAATCCTTTGTCGGTTGCTTCATTTGCAAATATTTTCTCCCATTCTGAGGGTTGTCTTTTGGTCTTGTTTATGGCTTCCTTTGCTGTGCAAAATGTTTGAAGTTTCATTAGGTCTCGTTTGTTTATTTTTGTTTTTATTTCCATTACTCAAGGAGGTGGGTCAGAAAGGATCTTGCTGTGATTTATGTCATAGAGTGTTCTGCCTATGTTTTCCTCTAAGAGTTTGATAGTTTCTAGCCTTACATTTAGGTCTTTAATCCATTTTGAGCTTTTTTTTGTGTATGGTGTTAGGGAGTGATCTAATCTCATACTTTTATATGTACCTGTGCAGTTTTCCCAGCACCACTTATTGAAGAGGCTGTCCTTTCTCCACTGTACATTACTGCCACCTTTATCAAAGATAAGGTGTCCATATGTGCATGGGTTTATCTCTGGGCTTTCTATCCTGTTCCATTGATCTATCTTTCTGTTTTTGTGCCAGTACCATACCGTCTTGATAACTGTAGCTTTGTAGTATAGTCTGAAGTGCGGGAGCCTGATTCCTCCAGTTCCTTCTTTCGTTCTCAAGATTGCTTTGGCTATTCAGGGTCTTTTGTGTTTCCATACAAATTGCAAAATTTTTTGTTCTAGTTCTGTGAAAAATGCCAGTGGTAGTTTGATAGGGATTGCATTGAATCTATAGATTGCTTTGGGTAGTAGAGTCATTTTCACAATGTTGATTCTTCCAATCCAACTACATGGTATATCTCTCCATCTATTTGTATCATCTTTAATTTCTTTCATCAGTGTCTTATAATTTTCTGCATACAGGTCTTTTGTCTCCTTAGGTAGGTTTATTCCTAGATATTTTATTCTTTTTGTTGCAATGGTAAATGGGAGTGTTTTCTTGATTTCACTTTCAGATTTTTCATCATTAGTATATAGGAATGCCAGAGATTTCTGTGCATTAATTTTGTATCCTGCCACTTTACCAAATTCATTGATTAGGTCTAGTAGTTTTCTGGTAGCATCTTTAGGGTTCTCTATGTATAGGATCATGTCATCTGCAAACAGTGACAGCTTTACCTCTTCTTTTCCGATTTGGATTCCTTTCATTTCCTTTTCTTCTCTGATTGCTGTGGCTAAAACTTCCAAAACTATGTTGAATAAGAGTGGTGAGAGTGGGCAACCTTGTCTTGTTCCTGATCTTAGTGGAAATGCTTTCAGTTTTTCACCATTGAGGATGATGTTTGCTGTGGGCTTGTCATATATGGCCTTTATTATGTTGAGGAAAGTTCCCTCTATGCCTACTTTCTGCAGGGTTTTTATCATAAATGGGTGTTGAATTTTGTCAAAAGCTTTCTCTGCATCTATTGAGATGATCATATGGTTTTTCTCCTTCAATTTGTTAATATGGTTTATCACATTGATAGATTTGCGTATATTGAAGAATCCTTGCATTCCTGGAATAAACCCCACTTGATCATGGTGTATGATCCTTTTAATGTGCTGTTGGATTCTGTTTGCTAGTATTTTGTTGAGGATTTTTGCATCTATGTTCATCAGTGATATTGGCCTGTAGTTTTCTTTCTTTGTGACATCCTTGTCTGGTTTCGGTATCAAGGTGATGGTGGCCTCGTAGAAGGAGTTTGGGAGTGTTCCTCCCTCTGCTATATTTTGGAAGAGTTTGAGAAGGATAGGTGTTAGCTCTTCTCTAAATGTTTGATAGAATTCGCCTGTGAAGCCATCTGGTCCTGGGCTTTTCTTTGTTGGAAGATTTTTAATCACAGTTTCAATTTCAGTGCTTGTGATTGGTCTCTTCATATTTTCTATTTCTTCCTGATTCAGTCTTGGCAGGTTGTGCATTTCTAAGAATTTGTCCATTTCTTCCAGATTGTCCATTGCATTGGCATAGAGTTGCTTGTAGTAATCTCTCATTATCTCCTTTATTTCTGCAGTGTCAGTTGTTACCTCTCCTTTTTCATTTCTAATTCTATTGATTTGAGTCTTCTCCCTTTTTTCTTGATGAGTCTGGCTAGTGGTTTATCTATTTTGTTTATCTTCTCAAAGAACCAGCTTTTAGTTTTATTGATCTTTGCTATTGTTTCCTTCATTTCTTTTTCATTTATTTCTGATCTGATTTTTATGATTTCTTTCCTTCTGCTAGCTTTGGGGTTTTTTTGTTCTTCTTTCTCTAATTGCTTGAGGTGCAAGGTTAGGTTGTTTATTCGAGATGTTTCCTGCTTCTTAAGGTGGGCTTGTATTGCTATAAACTTCCCCCTTAGAACTGCTTTTGCTGCATCCCACAGGTTTTGGGTCGTTGTGTCTCCATTGTCATTTGTTTCTAGGTATTTTTTGATTTCCTCTTTGATTTCTTCAGTGAGCACTTCATTATTAAGTAGTGTATTGTTTAGCCTCCATGTGTTTGTATTTTTTACAGATCTTTTCCTGTAATTGATATCTAGTCTCATGGCGTTGTGGTCAGAAAAGATACTTGATACAATTTCAATTTTCTTAAATTTACCAAGGCTTGATTTGTGACCTAAGATATGATCTATCCTGGAGAATGTTCCATGAGCACTTGAGAAAAATGTGTATTCTGTTGTTTTTGCATGGAGTGTCCTATAACTATCAATTAAGTCCATCTTGTTTAATGTATCATTTAAAGCTTGTGTTTCCTTATTTATTTTCATTTTGGATGATCTGTCCATGGGTGAAAGTGGGGTGTTTAAGTCCCCTACTATGAATGTGTTACTGTCGATTTCCCCTTTTATGGCTGTTAGTATTTGCCTTATGTATTGAGGTGCTCCTATGTTGGGTGCATAAATATTTACAATTGTTATATCTTCTTCTTGGATCGATCCCTTGATCATTATGTAGTGTCCTTCTTTGTCTCTTTTAATAGTCCTTATTTTAAAGTCTATTTTGTCTGATATGAGAATTGCTGCTCCAGCTTTCTTTTGGTTTCCATTTGCATGGAATATATTTTTCCATCCCCTTACTTTCAGTCTGTATGTGTCTCTAGGTCTGAAGTGGGTCTCTTGTAGACAGAATATATAAGGGTCTTGTTTTTGTATCCATTCAGCTAATCTGTGTCTTTTGGTGGGAGCATTTAGTCCATTTACATTTAAGGTAATTATCGATATGTATGTTCCTATTCCCATTTTCTAAATTGTTTTGGGTTCGTTATTATAGGTCTTTTCCTTCTCTTGTGTTTCTTGCCTAGAGAAGATCCTTTAGCATTTGTTGTAAAGCTGGTTTGGTGGTGCTGAGCTCTCTCAGCTTTTGCTTGTCTGTAAAATTTTTAATTTCTCCATCAAATCTGAATGAGATCCTTGCTGGGTAGAGTAGTCTTGGCTGCAGGTTTTTCTCCTTCATCACTTTCAGTATGTCCTGCCACTCCCTTCTGGCTTGTAGGGTTTCTGCTGAGAGATCAGCTGTTAACCTTATGGGGATTCCCTTATGTGTTATTTGTTGTTTTTCCCTTGCTGCTTTTAATATGCTTTCTTTGTATTTAATTTTTGACAGTTTGATTAATATGTGTCTTGGCGTATTTCTCCTTGTATTTATCCTGTATGGGACTCTCTGTGCTTCCTGGACTTGATTAACTATTTCCTTTCCCATATTAGGGAAGTTTTCAACTATAATATATTCAAATATTTTCTCAGTCCCTTTCTTTTTCTCTTCTTCTTCTGGAACCCCTATAATTCGAATGTTGGTGCGTTTAATGTTGTCCCAGAGGTCTCTGAGACTGTCCTTAGTTCTTTTCATTCTTTTTTCTTTATTCTGCTCTGCAGTAGTTATTTCCACTATTTTATCTTCCAGGTCACTTATCCGTTCTTCTGCCTCAGTTATTCTGCTATTGATCCCATCTAGAGTACTTTTAATTTCATTTATTGTGTTGTTCATTGTTGCTTGTTTCATCTTTAGTTCTTCTAGGTCCTTGTTAACTGATTCTTGCATTTTGTCCATTCTATTGTCCATTCTATCTCCAAGATTTCGGATCAACCTTACTATCATTATTCTGAATTCTTTTTCAGGTAAGCTGCCTATTTCCTCTTCATTTGTTAGGTCTGGTGCATTTTTATCTTGCTCCTTTATCTGCTGTGTGTTTTTCTGTCTTCTCATTTTGCTTATCTTACTGTGTTTGGGGTCTCCTTTTTGCAGGCTGCAGGTTCGTAGTTCCTCCTGTTTTTGATGTCTGTCTCCAGTGGCTAAGGTTGGTTCAGTGGGTTGTGTAGGCTTCCTGGTGGAGGGGACTAGTGCCTGTGTTGTGGTGGATGAGGCTGGATCTTGTCTCTCTAGTGGGCAGGTTCACGTCTGGTGGTGTGTTTTGGGGTGTCTGTGGCCTTATTATGATTTTAGGCAGCCTCTCTGCTAATGGGTGGGGTTGTGTTCCTGTTTTGCTAGTTGTTTGGCATAGGTTTTCCAGCACTGTGGCTTGCTGGTCGTTGAGTGAAGCTGGGTGCTGGTGTTAAGATGGAGGTCTCTGGGAGATTTTTGCCGTTTGATATTATGTGGAGCTGGGAGGTCTCTTGTTGACCAGTGTCCTGAAGTTGGCTCTCCTACCTCAGAGGCAGAGCCCTGCCTCCTGGCTGGAGCACCAAGAGCTTTTCATCCACATGGCTCAGGATAAAAGGGAGAAAAAGTACAGGGAATTAGTAGAAGTATGAGGAAAGAAAGAGGGAAAGGATGGTAGGAAGGAAGGAAGAAAGAAAGAAAGAAGCAAAGAAGGAAAGAAGGCAAGAAGGAAAGAAAGGAGGGAGGGAGGGAGGGAGGAAGGAAGGAAGGAGGGAAAGAAGGAAAGAAGACAGAAAGAAAGAAGATACAGTAAAAATAAAATCAAGTATAATAAAGTTATTGAATTAAAAAATTCTTATTTAGAAAAAAAAAGGGATGGATAGAACCTTAGGACAAATGTTGGAAGCAAAGCTATACAGACAAAATCTTACACAGAAGCATACACATACACCCTCACTAAAAGAGGTAAATGGGGAAAAATCATAAATCTTGCTGTCAGAGACCACCTCCTCAATTTGGGATGATTCGTTGTCTAAAGGAGGGAAGGAAGGAAGGAAAGAAAGAAAGAAAGAAAGAACGAAGGTAAAGTATAATAACGTTATTAAAATTAATTATTAAGAAAAAAAAATTTTTAAAAAGAACATGGACGGATAGAACCCTAGGACAAATTGTGGAAGCAAGACTATACAGACAAGATCTCACACAGAAGCATACACATACACATTCACAAAAAGAGGAAAAGGGAAAAAATCATAGATTTTGCTCCTAAAGTCCACTTCCTTAATTTGGGATGATTGGTTGTCTATTCAGGTATTCCACAGATGCAGGGTATATCAAGTTGATTGTGGAGCTTTAATCCGCTGCTTCTGAGGCTGCTGGGAGAGATTTCCCTTTCTCTTTGTTCTCACAGCTCCCAGGGCTCAGCTTTGGATTTGGCCCTGCCACTGCGTGTAGGTCGCTGGAGGGCGTCTGTTTTTTGCTCAGACAGGATGGGGTTAAAAGAGCCGCTGATTCGGGGGCTCTGGCGCACTCAGGCCGGTGGGGAGGGAGGGGCACGGAGTGCGGGGCGGGCCTGCGGTGGCAAAGGCCAGCGTGACTTTGCACCAGCCTGAGGCGTGCTGTGCGTTCTCCCGGGGAAGTTGTCCCTGGATCCCGGGAACCTGGCAGTGGCGGGCTGCACAGGCTCCGCGGAATAGGGGTGTGGAGAGTGACCTGTGCTCGCACACAGGCCCCTTGGTGGCGGCAGCAGCAGCCTTAACGTCTCCCGCCCGCCTCTGGGGTCCGCGCTTTTAGCCGCGGCTTGCGCCTGTCTCTGGATTCCGCGCTTTCAGCCGCGGCTCGCGCCCGTCTCTGGGGTCCGCGCTTTCAGCTGCGGCTCGCGCCCGTCTCTGGGGTTCGCGCTTTTAAGCCGCGGCTCGCGCCCATCTCTGGAGTTCCTTTAAGCAGCGTTCTTAAACCCCTCTCCTCACGCCCCAGGAAACAAACAGGGAAGGAAAAGTCTCCTGCCTCTTCGGCAGGTGCAGACATTTCCCCGGACTCCCTCCCGGCTAGCTGTGGTGCACTAACCCCTTCAGGCTATGTTCAAGCCGCCAACCCCAGTCCTCTCCCTGCGTTCTGTCCAAAACCGAAACCCGGGCCTCAGAGCCTCAGCTCGCAGCCCCGCCCGCCCTGGCGGGTGAGCAGACAAGCCTCTCGGGCTGGTGAGTGCCGGTCGGCACCGATCCTCTGTGCGGGAATCTCCCCGCTTTGCCCTCCGCACCCCTATTGCTGCGCTCTCCTCCGCGGCTTCGAAGCTCCCCCCTCCGCCTCCCGCAGTCTCCGCCCGCGAAGGGGCTTCCTAGTGTGTGGAAACTTTTCCTCCTTCACAGCTCCCTCCCACTGGTGCAGGTGCCGTCCCTATTCTTTTGTCTCTGTTTTTTCTTTTTTTTCTTTTGCCCTACCCAGGTACATGGGGAGTTTCTTGCCTTTTGGGAGGTCTGAGGTCTTCTGCCAGCCTTCAGTAGGTGTTCTGTAGGAGTTGTTCCACGTGTAGATGTATTTCTGGTGTATGTGTGGGGAGGAAGGTGATCTCCGCGTCTTACTCTTCCGCCATCTTCCGCCTTCCCGGATTCTCATATTAAGCACTCTTTTTTTTACTTTTTTTTATCAATAGCATACCTATCATGTTGGTCCAAGGTATTAGCCCTCTTGTAATACTATTTCAGCAAAGTATTTTGTATGGATTTATTTTAGTATGACAATAAAAAGTGACCATAATGGACATATTACCAGGATTTTATGTTATGCATGTAAAAGATTGATTATTGATTATATACTCATAGCAGGTACATATTTTTAAGTCCTTTCAACTCTAAAACCTTGTGATCAAATCTTTAATTGGTTTTAATTTGCCTATTATTAATTTAGCCTTTTGGCTAAATAATTTGATGGAAATATACTGTCTAACCTGGAGTCAATGAATTAGTGGAGTCTCTTTTTTATCATTTTGTTTTCCTTTTTAAAATAAATATAGGTGTTATTTAAGTTTGTTAATGCATAGGATTGCAGCTTATAAAGCTGATATGTAAAAAATTACAAAAAAAATGTTATTGAGACTATAACACTTGCTGAACAAGCAGTTATTGTTATCCCAAGTTTATTGCATAATATTGACCTGATCGGAGTTATTTTTTCTATGTCTCTTTCAGTAAGGCAGATTAGAAATGGTGGAAGAAAAGTATTTACTAAAGTAAAGATGACTTTTAGTTAACACATGTCTGAAAGTTGTTGTGCAATGAATTATTGATATAAAATAAGCTGAAAAGCATACTTACATTTGCTAAATAATGACTGTTCAGTAATCTCATTAAACTTTAAAAATGGGAGGCTTATGTTGTTGATGTTTGCTTTCTTTTTGGGAATCACTTCCTAGGACATTTCTCCGGAGTTTGCTTTTACCCTGCTGTACCTACAGATACAGGGTATTTCATATATAGAATATGTTGAACTAGGGAGTATTGGAAAATGAATAAAACTTATTATGGACTATTCAAAATATAAAATATACCCATCATTACTTCCTCATAAAAGCAATGATCTCCAAGTGAACACTTCTGAATGTGAGAATAAGTAAATTAAAACAAGAACTCAGCAACATCCCTGATGCCTAGAAGGTTTTAGCACAGTATTTGTTTAATCCAACCATCAGAGCTCAGCAAGTTAACTGTAGTAGTTGATGCAGTAATTTAGGAGCACATAAAGCCTAAGGTTTTAGTGTGTAATAAAATTAAAAGGTAACATTACTTCTATTTGTAAATAGAACACAATGTGAAGAGAAAAGGAAACTCGAATCTGGTTAGGCAAATAAAGACAAACTATATGCCTTTGGACAAATTATATGTGACTTTCACCTGGAGCCTTGCAAGCTCTAAACTCACCTATGAGTAGATACTTTGTAATGTGCTCAATAATAATTTCTGTTTAGTTGAACATGTATTTACTGTCTATGATGTGGCAGACTGTAAAATGTGAGAAGAAAGAAAAGTTTAGAAGCTGATGTGCAAAGAATTCTTAAAACTGTGATTTCTGTATATTTATAACATGGACAAACACTATTCTTAGAACTCCATGTGTACTTTCTCATTTCCCTTCCCCAAACTTAATAGAAACCTACTATTATTATCACCATTTTACAGTTGAGAAAATCAAGACACAGGGAGGCTGCTGAGTAACTTCCCCAAGGCCATCCAAGTGATAAGCAGTAACATCAGAATTAAACCTCAGTGCAGAATTAAACCTCAGTGTTTTGAGTTCAGAGCCCATAATCTTGAATGCTAATCTATATTGAAAGTGTAAAGTATCAAATTCTGTAAAATTGTGACTTTAACCTGGGTATCTTTAGAAATAAAACATAATGTTCCTTTGGTCTGAAATATCTTTTATTATGCATAAAAACTGCTATAGACTTTGAGCATTCATCACTGGCATACTTAAATATATATCAGGTGCAGCCCGATGTGCAGAAATTGACTATTAAAGAATGCCTAAACCTGGATACAAATTATATCCAGAGTCCTCTATTAGCTTGTAATTAAGAGATTTTTACTTCCTCTTTAGCCTTGTGTTTCAGTCAATATCCTTCTCTTTTTTGCTTTCTCATATTTCTCATATATTATCCCTGATATATTTTGCCTCCTTCTTCTCCAGCCAGATAAATGTTGCTTTTTAGAAAACAGATTCCACAGCATCTGAGCAACCAAGAAAGTGATATGCCCTTCAGCTGTGAAACAATGAGGACGAGGGAGTGATTAACATGAAAGTCTCTTCCGTGTTCTATTCTCAGTAGTTTCTCAATACCTTCGAACAAATATTCCAAAGAATAATAGAAACAACTCTAGCAACTTAATTTTTCTAAGTATTTATTGTTCATCTCTTTACAGCCCCCCCAATTACCTTGTCTCCTTTACACCTATGATATTTGAAAGGTTTGTTATAATATACAATATAATATAGATAAAATATAAATGTCTTAGGACAAAATGTTTTTCTTGATGAACTTACTCCAGTGAGTGTTAATGTAAAAGTCAATTATGGTAGAGTTTGATACATAGTCATGAATAAATTGTTTTGGATTCATTTTTTTCAGGTTAGTCTGGACTAAAAGAAAAATGTGGGAAAAAAATCAACAGAGGCAGCAATTCTAAATGCAGCAGAAAATAATGTAACTAGGGAATATTGTTACAGGAATATTTTCAGACTCAAACATTTCATGACTACAAGTCTTCAAGAAACATATAACAATTTTGTTCCCTATTCTAATAATTTTACTATGGAAAAAATTGGTTTATAGAGCTTTTTTTAGTAAGTGATTCCTATATGCCCAGAGGAAGTTTCATGTTATTTATTCCTTCACAGTGTAACTGTGCGTATGATTTAAAGAAGAAAATTCTGAAGTAATTTTCTTTATAAGTTCAAATAATTTAAATATGTAATTGAAAGAAACATAGATAATCAATTAAAGATGCATAAATAAACATTCATATATAGATATACTTGATTCTTAAATCTTGATATTTAAGCTATTTTAATCTCATTTTCTTCTTGTGACTACACCCCTTCAAGAAGTTGAAAGTTGATATCCTTCATTTCTAAATGATAGAACATGAAACACAGGGACAGTAATTCTCAACTTTCTTTCTGCCCCAGTATATCTGAGAGACATATTATATTGCAATCAGTAACAGCGCATTAGGTTAGTGATTATCTAAAAAATTAGAATGTGGGAGGGTGGATGAAGTGGTAATGGAAGCAAATCAACTCTGAGAAAGAAAAGAGTCTCCAAGAGCCCCCAAGAACAGTAGAGTTTGAAAACTTCCTCCACATCATTCTCATATGTGAAATAACCTCCTAAAACTTCGTTAAGACTCATTGTTTTAAAGAATATACTCAAGTTTTAGTACAAAGTTTCATTTATGCAGAATCCAAAAAAACTATGTTAGAAAAATCTACTGAGCACCTGATTATTATTACTATATGTCACTTTTTAAATACCACTCAATTATCCAATATCACCTGGTATATATAAATCAACTCAGTTTTGACACTAACTTGCCATAGTGAAGGCCCCACAGGTGTATTTGGAGTTCCTGATGTTTTGAATTCTTCTTCATCAAACAGAACTTTTAAAGGAACTGAGCTTAAATAATATGGTATTATATTTTGTATAATCTTGTCTTCCTATAAACTTTTGTCACTAGGAGGTAAGAATATTCTTATCTGCTTATTCTGATGATTAAAATTCTTTCAAACTTGTCCAAGATTAAGATACTGGGTTTACTTCTTCACTCCCACTCCACCTCTATACTCTATTTTCTGTGTGGGGGAAATTTTTGCTCTTTCTCTTACTCTGTTCAATGAAGAGAAATATATTCTAAGTATTCCTTCTATAACTTCCTGAAGTTCAACAATGTAAGAACTAGACCTCAAGATTTCTAAATCTAGTTTCTGTGTGGCTTTCTGAAGAGTTTAAACTTGTAGGAATTTGATCAATAATATTTTTTTGTCATTTCTATCAGAGAGCCAGAGAATGAGAGTTAGAGAACAGAGTACTTGCTGAAAACATTTTCCCTTGCCATCCCGCAATAAAAGATTATGGGATGTCAGAAACATGAATAGGCAATTATTAGTTTCACAGCACTGTAGACAAAACCTCTAAAATCACAACCGACTATATTGAATGAACACATACTGAATTTGAGTAGCTAAAGATGGAGCTTTCTAAAGTTTAAAAATATTTCAAAATGTAAAAGTTTGTCATATAATCTGCAACTGCATTTCTATTACTATGTATCTCTGTTTCTAGGTTATCAGCACTCTCTTAGGTCCATCTTAAACAGCCAAGGTGCTCATTGATTTTATAAATTATATTGATATACATAATTAAACCAGTTTTCAGTATATTGAACTTTCAAATTCAAATGAAAGCAGCTTACATTATCATTTCATATTTTCTCCCAAGTGTCATTTATTTGATTTAACTATTAGTTTACTAGTTTTCAAAATAAAGTTATAACTTATAGTGAGTAAATAGGGTAAACTTTGATATCACATAATTTAATTCTTCCATGACAATCATTTTCATTTAAACATGATTTTTTTAATAATTAAAAATTAAGATAAGTAGAACTACCATGACAAAGATTATTTCTTAAAATATGCAGTAAATGTAAAGTATCCTAAAAGCCAATAACCAAAAGTGGAGTTGTGGCTTTATGATGGACATACAACCTTAATGAAAAAGGACTTAGGGTTTGTATGTATTTGTTTTCTTTCAGAAATCAGTTTAATGTTTGCCTTTTATGGATTCTTCACCATTCATAAAGACT
Source organism: Orcinus orca (assembly GCF_937001465.1). NCBI lineage: Eukaryota > Metazoa > Chordata > Mammalia > Artiodactyla > Delphinidae > Orcinus > Orcinus orca. The sequence goes on from NC_064580.1 coordinate 78,984,251, forward strand.
TGTCTCTAAGTAGTACATTTTTTTTCCTGGATAAACTGGAGTGTGGTAATTTTACGGTAGGTAGGGTTTAAAGAAAATAGTAAATCCCCAATAAACTCAAGTGAGAAATTCATCTGGCATTCATTGATGTGCTTTAGAAATATGTATTTTCTTTCATTCACTTAGGTATCATTTGCAGAAGATGGATATAACTCCTTACCTTCCTCCAACTCAAAATGTGTTTCTAGACTTGTGTTTAAATTGCAGAAAACATTTCTCAAAGAGCAAAATGTGTAAGACCTGTCACTACTTTCTTCATATTATGTAGACATTATTTGCGAGCACAGATACCTTCTTCAGTCCTTGAAAAGTGGAGCAATATCCTTGGCACATAGTAGGTGCTCAACAAGTGTATATGAGATATACTGTTTAGCAAAATGTTCTACATGTTTTTCTTTTAATAGACTTTATATTTTTAAAGCAGTTTTAGGTTCACAACAAAATTGAGGAGAAAATACAGAGTTCCTATACAGTGCCTGCTCCTACACATGCACAGATTTCTCCACTATCAACATCTGCCACCAGAGTGGTACATTCATTACAATTGATGAACCTACATTAACACATCATTATCACTTAAAGTCCATAGTTTACATTAGGGTTCACTCATAGAATTGTGCATTCTATGAATTTTAACAAATGTATAATGACATGTGTCCATCATGAGTATGCACAGCATTTCGACTACTCTAAAATTACTCTCTGATATGCCTCTTCATTCCTCCTCTCCTCTACACACTGACAACCACAGATCTTTTTACTCTCTATAGTTTTGCCTTTTCAGAAATGTCATACAGTTGGAATCATACAGTATGTGGCCTTTTAAAAATAGCTTCTTTCACTTTTAATATGCATTTAAGCTTCCTCCATGTTATTTTGGGTGTAATATCTCATTCCTTCAAGTGCTGAATAATATTTCATTGTCTGGATCACCACTGTCTATGTATTCATTTATCTACTGAAGGACATCTTAGTTGTTTCAAGTTTTGGCAATTATGAATGAAACTTCTATAAACATCCTGCAGGTTTTTGTGTGGAAATAAGTTTTCAACTGCTTTGAATAAATACCAAAGAACATGATAACTGGACTGCATGGTAAGAGTAGGTTTAGTTTTGTAAGAAACTGCCAAACTCTTTTCCAAAGTGGCTGTACCATTTTGCATGCCACCAGCAATGACAGAGAGTTCTTGTTGCTCCAAATCCTCATCAGCATTTGGTGTTGTTAGTGTTCTAGATTTTGGCCATTCTGATAGCTGTGTAGTGGTATCTCGTTGTTGTTTTAATTTGTATTTCCCTAATGATATATGCTTGTCATATGCTTGTTTGCCATCTTCATATCTTCTTTGATTAGATGTCTGTTAAGGTCTTTTGTTCATTTTTTAATTGAATTGTTCATTGTCTTATTGTTGAATTTTAAGGGTCTTTGTATATTTTAGATAATGGTTCTTTATCAGATATGCCTTTTCTAGTATTTTCTAGTCTGTGGTGTACCTTTTCATTCTCTTGACAGTATTTTTAGCAGAGCTGAAAATTTTCAATCTAATGAATGACAGTTTATCAATTAATTCTTTCATGGATCATGCCTTGGTGTTGTACAGTGGGCCCTCCATATTCTCAGAGGGCATACAGAGGGCTGACTGTAAGGGACTTGAACATTCATGAAGTTTGATATCCGTAGGCAGTCCTGGAACCAATCCCCCAGGGATACAAAGGGACAACTATATATAGAAAGTCTTCATCAAATACAATGTTATCTAGGTTCTCTCCTGTTTTCATCTAGGAGTTTTACAGCTTTGTGTTCTACATTTAGTTCTCTAATCCGTTTTTATTTAATTTTTGTGAAGGATGTAAGGTCTGTGTCTAGATTCATTTTTGCATGATGTTCAGTTGTTTCAGTACCATTTGTTGAAAAGACTACTTTTCCTTCATTGCAGTACCTTTGCTTATTTAATTTCTATTCTTTTAATTGTTTTAGGGTGTGTTTATGGCACAGAATGTGCTCTGTCTTGGTGTATGTTCCATATGAACTTGAGAAGAATGCTTATCCTGCTGTGATTAAATGAAGTAGCTTATAAATGTCAATTTTATCCAGTTGCTTGGTGGTGCTGTCAAGTTCAGCTATGTCCTTACTGATTTTCTATCTGTTGGATCTGTTCATTTCTGATAGTGGGGGATTGAAGTCTCCAAGTATAATAGTGTATTCATCTGCTTCTTCTTACAATTCTATTAGTTTTTTCCCCACTTATTTTTAAGGTTTTTTGTTGTTGTTAGATTCATACACTTTAAGGATTGTTATGTCTTCTTGGATAATTGACCCATTTCTATTATGTAATACCTCTTTTTATCCCTGATAATTTTCCTTGCCTTGAAGTCTGGTCTGTCTGAATTTAAGATAGCTAATACAGCCTTCTTTTGTTTAGTATTCACATAGTATAATTTTCTCCATTCCTTTACTTTTAATCCATATGGTCATTTATATTTAAAATGGGTTTCTTGTAGATATCATAGTTTCATCTTCTTTTTACATCTACTCTGACAATCTCTATATTTTAATTGGTGTACTTAGACTATTGATATTTAAAGTGGTTGATATAGTTAGATCAATATCTATCATATCTATTACTGATTTTTATCCATTGCCTTTGATCTTTGTATCTATTTTTGTCTTCCATTCTTTTTCAGCGTTTGTGGTTTTAATTGAGCATTTAATACGATTCCATTGTGTCTCCTTTCTTAGCATATCAGTTATACTGTTTTTTTTTATATGGTTGTCCTAGAATTTTCAATATACTTTTACCACTAACCCAAGTACACTTTCAGATAACACCAAAACACTTCACAGGTAGTGGAAGTACCTTACGATAACAAAATATTCCTAATTCCTTCCTCCTGTCCCTTGTATAATCATAGTCATTCATTTCACTTATATATAAGTGTACGTTGTTGCTATTATTATTTTGAACAAAATTTGTCTTTTAGATCAATTAAGAAAATTGCAAGTGTTTATTTGCCTTTACTTATTTGTTTTCTCTAATGCTCTACCTTTGTATATGTAGAAATGAGTTAATGATCTGCATCAATTTCCTCCTGTCTGAAGAAATTTCTTTTTGCATTTCTTGTAAAGCAGGTCTATTGTAAAGAAACAAATTTCCTCAATGTTTGCCTGAGAAAGTATTTATTTCTTCTTCATTGTTAAAGGACAATTTTACAGAGTACAGAATTCTAGATTAGAGTTTTTGGTCTTGGTTTTATTTCTTTCAACACTTGAAATATTTCACTCCATTCTTTCCTTGCTTGCATAGTTTTGAGGAAAAGTTGAATGTAATTCTTATCTTAGCTCCTCTATAGGTAAGGTTTCTGTCAAGACTTTACCTTTGACTTTCTGCAGTCAGAATATGATATGTCTAAGTAGGCTTTTTGGCATTTATTCTTCCTGGTGTTCTCTGACCTTCCTAGATCTGTGGTTTGGTGTCTGACATTACTTAGGGGAAATTCTCCATTATTATTGCTTCAAAAATTTCTTCTGTTCCATTCTCTCTTTCTCCTTCTAGTATTCTCATTACATGTTATGTTATGCCTTTTGTAATTGTCCCACAGTACTTGGATTTTCTGTTTTGTATTTTTTTCTTTGCTTCTCAGTTTGAGAAATTTCTATTAACTTATATTGTTGTATTCTCAAGCTCAGAGATTCTTTCTTCAGCAATATCCATTCTAGTAATGAGCCCCTCAAAGGCATTCTTCATTTCTGTTGTAGTGATTTTGATATCTAGGTTCTCTTTTTATTCTTTCTTAAATTTTCAATCTCTCTGCCTACGTTATGCATCTGTTCTTGCATGTTATCTACTTTTTGCATGGTAGCCTTTAGACTGAAAAAAATGCACAGCCTAAAAGTTGAGAGTTACTTTTTATCCAATGGACATTCTTAGGACTTCAAGCCTGGGAGACAGTATTTCAGATAATGCTGAGAAAACTGTTCCGAGGTTGTGGGGGTGTGATCCAGGATATATAGGGGTTTTTTTGCAACAAATGGCAGGTAGTGTCAAAAGTTTATTGTTAATTTAAGAAAACCAGATAACTCTAGTTAAAGAATTCAGCATTTTTCTATGTATAGGAAGATGCAAGAGTCTGGGCTCACTGCAATCATACCTTTGATATGCACCTCAGCTCTCTGGGGCCAGTATCCTGTGTTTTCTCACCCTGAGTTTCCTCAAGCTGCACCATCAGGGGTGTGGCTGTAGTCTGATGACTGCTAGACGGCTGGCATTCCTTGTTTACATCCTGAGTTCCCTCAAGGCTTACTGTTGGGGGTGGCTGTAATTGTTGATGGCTGTGATATCCTTTGTTTACTGATATGATAGGCAGCGTTCTTAGTCCACAAGCCTTTAGCATATTAATCACAGGTTTTTTTAAAGTTCATGGTCTAAAATATCCAACTTTTCTGCCATGCCTGATCCTAGTGCTGATGCTTGCTCTGTCTCTTGCCTTACAACTTTTTGTTGAAAGCCAGACATGATGAGTTGGGTAAAAGGAACTCCAATAAATAGGCCCTTAGTGATGTGGTGTAAAGGTGTAGGGCGGGAAAGCATTCTATAGTTTTAGGATTAGTTCTCATTCTTTTAGTGAGCCTGTGTCCCTCAGCTGTAAACTTCAGGAGTATATTTCAGGTCTTTCTCTCCTGCTAAGGTTATTGGAATGGACTGGAACTGGGTATGTACCTTCCCCTAAGTCAGTTAGCTTTGACAAAATTCCAAAAGTTTAGGCCCTGGTAAAATAGTGTCTCTTGAAAGAAAGCCTTGTTAAGAACAACAGAATGCTCTGACATATTGTGGAATTACATTCCCATCCCATGTTGGAAGCCCAAAGGGAATTTTCTCTGATCTTCACTATGAGAACCTGGTAGAGCTCCAGGATATAAAACTCACAAAAGCCAGGGGGCTCCCCAGCAGTTTTTGACTCTCAGGTTCCTCTACTCTGAGCTTCCAGATATTTGTCTATTACAGTTCAGGTTTTTCTCCCCTGGTAGTGATTCCTGCAGGTTTCTGCATGGGAGGGGTTCTGCTTTGGTAAGTAGTGAATATATATATATATATATTTTTTATGCCTCTGTGATCATGCTAGTAAAGTGTTTCTACAGCAAGTGGGACACTCAAACCCAAATAGTAGTATTTAGCCACCATTCTGAAGCAGTTGGTGTTTACTTATTCTTTATCCTACTTAGTTACCAGGATTTTTATTACAGTTGTCAGATATGTCCAATAAACTGAACTCTACTTATCTTAAGAGCTACATTAGGACAGTACATGGCAATAATTGAACCTGCATTATCAAACAAAGGCATAAATATTCACAGAAGAAACTGGCAATAATGTAGAATTAAAAAAAAAACACAGTGTGAGGTTTAGGTGTAGCAGTTTCTTTAACAGTACATAATTGTTTAAAATCTTAACCAAGGGTAGCTCAGTGGACTGTTCTTGATTATGACCCTATTCAGATCTTAAGTATTTTTGCAGTTTCATTCTTTTGAACACTCTCATTCCAGTTCAATGCTATTTTAGCAAGTCAATCACTTCTTTATTTTAGGGCTAATATAAAAACTACAGGGGCTTCCCTGGTGGCGCAGTGGTTGGGAGTCCACCTGCCGATGCAGGGGACGCGGGTTCGTGCCCCGGTCCGTGAGGATCCCGCATGCCGCAGAGCGGCTGGGCCCGTGGGCCATGGCCACTGGGCCTGCGCGTCCAGAGCCTGTGCTCCGCGACGGGAGAGGCCACGGCGGTGAGAGGCCCACGTACCAAAAAAAAAAAAAAAAAAAAACCTACAGAGAATTATGTCTCTCATATATATAATATATGTTTGGATAGGTAGTTTTTTTTTATCACTTCATCTGTTTATTCAAATTTCAGAGGAAAAATTGCTAAATAAAAATATCTGCAAATAAATTATAGTTATGGTATGGATGTTCTCTATTAAAAATATCCAAGCTCCCTCCCCCCCGCCCTTGTCTATTACACTTTCTTTGGGAGATAATCATTTATCCTCTTTCTCCTAATTTGGATTATTCAGGAGAAAAGATGTTTATTTGAAATGCATGCATTAAACTCAAAATCCAAATTATGAGATATCTATTGCCCCAATAAATTACATTTGACAAAATAAAGTTATCTTCTCTTATTAATTGAATTGAGATGATACCATGCATAACACTTAGAAAAAGCACTAAAAGCCAGAATAAAGATAAGACATCCACATATGCTGTAAAATTTATATAAATAATATATCTAATGGGCAGACTCTGGAAACATTATTTGCACTTGTAATTTAAAACTTTTCATAACGCAGTTATAGCCACTACCTGTAAATTATGACATTACCAATAACTTGTAGAAATAATATATCCACTATCAACCTGCAAACATCAGCAACATATAGTTTTTCATTTTAAAATATTTCAACCAATAAAGAATTTTGATATATGGAATTTTCATTTTAGAAACTTCACCTACTTATGAATGATGAATAATCAGATTAAACCTTGGACTGCCTAAACCCTTTTGGATAGTTCCTTCAGTAAAATTTAGAGAAAATATTTGAAAATGTATAAAAATTATGCTTTTCTTTGAATTATGAAAACATAAATCTACTGAATATAATTCCAAACTTTAAAACAATAGAAACCGAGTTTTTTCATACCTTAGTTTTTCCACATCAGAAACTTTGGGCCATCATGAGCAATGTTCTTGCATACTGATAACACATTTTACAAGTCATGTTTCTGTTGGTCTTTCAAAGATACTTTCCCATTAATAACAAATGAACCTAGTGAGTCATTCTTTATGTAATTCTACTAAAAATAATTTCTTCCTTCATTTGTATTTATCTTTTGATTAAATGTATTTTGAGTCATAACTTCTGAACATGTATTTTCACTCTTTCAGGCAAGCATTATTACCATTTTATTCCAGTTCCTTTTTTTATTTCATATAAGTTATTTTTATCCAGCTATTTTTTTCTTTCCCCCAATATAATCTGTTTACACAGTCTCTTTAATTTTTAATGTTCTGGTCATTTTCCTTATCTCCTTTTTATGTGATCTTCTCATTTCCTCAATATTCGCTGTATGGTTTAAAACTATTAACATTTGATGCATAATAAATATTAAATGGAACAATTCTAAGCAACCTCCTTGAAAGCAGTTCTTAAATACATAGAAAGGGAGAAGGAAATTTTCTTTTCTCTTAGTTATCACACTGACAGAAAAAAATAGAATTTCATAAAGTATCTTGTTCTCCCTCGGCATAATAAATCAGTGATTTGAAGGACACATTTTAATTTATTTTTGCATAAAAAAAAAGAAAGCAAGTTAAAATTTGTATCAAATTTTTTAATGATTTCTGGAAGCAAGTATCAACTGAGACTGAAAAATCTAAACAAGTTGATTGTTCATGTTGCATTTCACTGTGTAATCACAGTCTAATTTGTTGCTAATTTAAAGATGTTAGTATACTGTGAATTATACCCATGAATAAGAGCCAAGAACTGAAACAAATAATGCCTAGGTAAGACTTCTAAATTTAACATGAGCCAAAAATGCAAAATGAACATTTTGAAATATACAATATCCTAGAATTATCAAAACAAGTTTAGAGTACTTAATGTGGAAACATGTATTTTGGAACATGTGAGAATAGTCATTAAGAAACACATTATTTCAAAAATTGTTTGCAGTTACATGAGGTTTCGCAGATCATTTAAACTGAGAAAGAAATGAAATCATTTCTGGGGTATTTTATATTAAATCTTAATACTTTTCCCCTATTGCTGTCTTTTTTATTCTATGAGTATAGAATTTCTTTCTTACCACAGTTGTTTTTAATTACCAGCATATTTAACAATAATTTATATTGCATACATTGAACAAGCAAATATAAATTTACTCACCTAGGTCACTGTTTTCTAAATTTTATGTTTAGACTTTTAAATTAAAAGCTGTAAAACAAATTTGAAATAAGGACAGGGGAATATGATAGGGATTTAGGTATTTTGTATTAAGTCATGGAACAAAGTAGGATTGCTGCAGTTTGTACAAGTATTGCAGACAACAAAAAGCTAAGGTGGAATAAAAAAATAAATAAAGATGCTATGATGATCCATGTTAAAAAAAAAAAAGCTAAGGTGCATAATTGCAAACTCTTTGGGCAAGACAACTAACCTTTATGACTAGAACAAAGAGGTAACCCAGAAATTTTGTAATAGGAATTGTAGGATGGCATTTCCCCTTGTTCATACAATCATCATCTCTGACATATACATCCTGTAAGTTCACTAGATGGGGTAAAGGACTACCATCAGTTGAAACAAATACGACTTAGAGACTACATAGAAAAAATGTTTGAATAGCACAATATTATGATTTAGCAGTGTTTTTATAGGTACAAAGAAAATATATCTTAAGGCAGTCAATAAATGACTACTTCTCATGACCTTCTGCATATTTTTCTAAATAAATTGGCTTTCTTGTCCCTCACAATGAAATATCAAAACTTGTTCAGATTGAAAGGTTATGTTTATTATAATAGCTTTTCAGTTTCCAATTTCCTTGTTTTTACAGAGAGGACTTTGAATTTATTGTTGCACTAGAATTTGCCATACACAGACACAGACATTACTTTTTACTGAATTGATACATCTTTCTTGCTTAATAGGGCAGATATACATATACGTATGTTGTGAAATCTGACTTTTTTCTTTAAGAAAATAATAATGAGCAAACAAGCACTTCATTCCTTATTAAAAACTTTTACAAAGAGTCCTTCTGTGATGGTACATGAGCTGCAAACAAACAGCAGGAAAAATGTAATAGTTCTGTCAGCGACTGCAGTAAATAAGTAGGAACTGACTTTGCCATTGCTTTTCTTTTTGACCTTGGACAGGCTGATGATCTTTTTACATTTCATTTCATATATTAACTTGAAATAAATTACTAACCCATTTCTAAGCCTATTTATGAGGACTATTTTGATGCAAACTCATATTTAAAGGCAAAGCTAAATTCAAGTATGTGCAATAAACAGTTATGATTATTTTCTTATTATTTTATCAAGAGATAATTTTCTTGTTGCTTTTCCCTCAGAATTTTTTTTTCTGTGTGCATGTGTGTGTGTGTTTTCAAACCAATAGCACTTTCAATGTTCATTTGAAAATGGCTATATATATATTTTCTGCATATATTTTGGTTTGGTTCATAGAGTAAGTGTTCTACAAAAGTGTCTTAGCTCTTTAACAGGTATTCATTTAAGTGAAAACCACTGTAATTTGTTAGTCTTCTATGATAATTCAAGATGTTCCTCACATTCTGATTTAAAGGTTGAAAGGGAATAATTTGCATATATTTTCAGAGTTGAACATGCTGAGAGGTAGAGAATAAGATGCTGTCTAATAAGACATTCATTACATATACTAGTTTTTAAGAATCATTTTTAAGTTCAAATTTTTAACATGGTTCAAGATAATAACTATGTTTATAGTGGCTGCTGCAGATCAGATGCTTTGACTTTAATCTCTGTCATGCAGTTTGCAAAGACAATTTTTGATGGCAATGCCTACTACTGGATCTACGAATTAAGAAACTTCTTATTTAAAATCTACCGTATCTCACGTCAGTGGATCAAAGACTCCACATTTTAATGCAGCATTGTCAATGTCTCCTAAGGAATAGAGTTTTAAAAGTTTTGCCTACAGGGCTTCCCTGGTGGCGCTGTGGTTGAGAATCTGCCTGCTAATGCAGGGGACATGGGTTCAAGCCCTGGTCTGGGAAGATCTCACATGCCGCGGAGCATCTAGGCCCGTGAGCCACAACTACTGAGCCTGTGCGTCTGGAGCCTGTGCTCCGCAACCATAGAGGCCGTGATAGTGAGAGGCCCGCGCACCGTGATGAAAAGTGGCCCCCGCTTGCCACAACTAGAGAAGGCCCGCACACAGAAATGAAGACCCAACACAGCAAAAATAAATTAATTAATTAATAAACTCCTACCCCCAACATCTTCTAAAAAAAAAAAAAGTTTTGCCTACAAACTTTTTCTAGTCTATTTTCAGTGACCTGAAAAATATGTAAAATGGTTCCCAGAAAGAAATCATTACATTTATTAATGCCTTTCTCCCAATGCATTTTTCCAAATATCTCTAATAATATATACATTTTTATTGTTAAAATAAATATACATTGTTTTAAAAAATAAGAAATTGAAAAGTGTGAAAAATAATAATCTAATGACAGATTAACACTTGTAAAATTTGGTATAGTTTCTGTCATTATATTTCTATTCAACTATGTTTGACATAGCTGGACCCATGCTCCATATACAGTTTTTTTTAGTTTTATTTTTTTTTAATTTAAAACTTGCATAATGAAGAAGTTTCCTGTCCTTTGTCGCTGGAAAATAGCCTCTAAACCCTCTGAATTTTCCTAGTGATAGGCATGTCTTTGATATTCATTTTGAGCCCTTCCAAACACACCTGAGTTTATGCTGATAAGATGGCTCATGGTGGATCCATAGATGGTTTATGGTAATGCAGTGGTACAGCATGGAGGCTGATCATGGAAGAAAGACCAATTATGTGATTAGAGAGTTGGAACTTTGGAACATATGATATTTGCCTGACCTCCAGAGAGAGGAATATGACTGGAGATTGGCTTCAATCAGCTGACCACTAATTCAGTCAAGCATGCCTATTTAAAGAAACTGCCCCCAAAATATGGGTACCAAAACTCAGATGAGCTCCCTTGTTGCCAACGCGGCAATACTCCATGTTGTCACACATTGGTATGCCAGGGGAGTGACGTGTCCTGAATCCCTCAGGAGAGAAAAATGAAAGGTTAAAAGACCCTCCAATACCTCATCCTGTATGTCTCTTCTTTTCCTGATTCTGAATTGTTTCCTCTTGCTAAAATAAGCTAGGATTACATATATGTACAGCACTTTCCTCAGTTTTGTGTGTCATTCTAGTGAATCATCAAATCTGAGGGGAAAATGTTCCAATATTATAGCCAGCTTTTCAGAATTACAGGAGGACTGGGATCCTCTAAACTTACAGTTGGTGTCTGAAGTGAGTGAAATCTTGTTCAGAATTGTGCCTTTAACCTATGCCATTTGGTCCAAATCTACATAGTTGGTATCAGAAGTCATTGCAATATTTTACCATAATAATTTCTAGTATAGTTAAATATACTGAAAAATTTTAGTTCTAAATTTTTCAATAGTTAAATATATTGGAAAATTTTAGTTCTAAATTTTTCAATAGTATAATATGTCATTATTATTTAACCATTCTTTTAATCATTCTGTAATGAGTGGATCATTTTTGATATCAAAATTTTCTTTTTTATAAATTAGTACATATTCCTTGATAAAAATTTGGAAAATAAAATAAGTCAAACACAAAAATGAAAATTAAGCGTTCATTGTTTTGATGTATATTTTTTTCAGATTTTTATTTTCAGAATAATTTATATAATTTTGTAGTTTATTATACCATTGTACTTTATTAAAGACATTTGAGTTTTATCAAACTTTTAAATAATGTAAATAAAGCTATGATAAACATTCTTGTAAGTAAATCAGTGTGCATGTGTAAACTTTGATTACTTACTTTGTGTAAAATCCTAAAAGCAGAATTAATGTTTTATGGATGTGAACATCTTTGAAGTAAATTGTAGAATGCCAAAATGTTTTCTAAAACACCTATGTGCCAGAAATGCCTATTTCACTATATCCTCACAAACATTATTTTTGAAATATTTACTAATTTGATAAGCAAAAATTTACTTCATTCTTTTAATTTGTATATATATACACATATATGTATATATCATAAATTATATTAATCTATAAATGTATATATGTAAAATGAACATGTCCAGCTAAAATTTATATCCATAAATTTTCCTTGAATTTGTCATTGGTATTTTTCCTCTGAATCATCTGTTCCAATCTTAATAAAAATGTCATTCTTATTAATTTTAAAAATTGTATAAAATACACACAACATAAAATTTGCCACTTTAACCAATTATAAGTGTACAGTTCAATCTAGTCACATTGTTGTGTAACTAAACTAAACCTTTTCACCTTGCAAATCTGAAGCTCTGTACTGTTAAACAACAATACAACATATCCCCGTCCCTGAGCTCCTTGCAACCGCCACTCTATTTTTTGTCTCTATAAGTTTGATTACTCTAGATACCTCATATAAGTGGACCATACAGTATTTATAGTGTGTTTCTGGTGTATTTACTTTAGTATAATTTCACAAATATTCATCCATACTGCAGCACATGTCACAATTTTCGTCCCTTTTAAGGCTGAATAAAAATCCATTGTGGAGGCTACAAGGGGAAGATTGTGGAAGAGTAAGAAACGGAGATCACCTTCCTCCCCACAGATACACCAGAAATATATCTACAGGTGGAACAACCCCTACAGAACACCTACTGAATGCAGGCAGAAGACCTCAGACCTCCCAAAAGGCAAGAAACTCCCCACGTACCTGGGTAGGGCAAAAGAAAAAAGAAAAAAAACAGAGACAAAAGGATAGGGATGGGACCTGCACCAGTGGGAGGGAGCTGTGAAGGAGGAAAGATCTCCACACACTAGGAAGCCCCTTCGCGTGTGGAGACTGCGGGTCGTGGAGTGGGAAAGTTTTGGAGACGCGGAGGAGAGCGCAGCAACAGGGGTGCGGAGGGGAAATTGGAGAGATTCCCGGACAGAGGATCGGTGCCACTGGCACTCACCAGACCGAGCGGCTTCTCTGCTCACCCACTGGGGCGGGTGGGGCTGGCAGCTGAGGCTCCAGCTTGGTCAGAGCGCAGGGAGAGGACTGGTGTTGGCAGCATGAACACAGACTGCAGGGGGTTAGTGCACCACGGCTAGCTGGGAGGCAGTCCCGGGAAAAGTCTGGACCTACCGAAGAGGCAAGAGACTTTTTCTTCCCTCTTTGTTTCCTGGTGCGCCAGGAGACGGGATTAAGAGCGCTGCTTAAAGGAGCTACAGAGATGGGCATGAACCGTGGCTAAAATCACAGCCCCAGAGATGTGCATGAGATGCAAAGGCTGTTGCTGTTGCCACCAAGAAGCCTGTGCACGAGCACAGGACACTATCCACACACCCCTTCTGGGAAGACTGTGCAGCCCGCCACTACCGGGGTCCCAGGATCCAGGGACAACTTCCCCGGGAGAATGCACGGCAGGCCTCAGGCTGGTGCAACGTCACACCTGCCTCTGACGCAGCAGGCCCGCCCCGCACTCCATGCCCCTCCCTCACCCCCCCCAGGCCTGAGTGAACCAGAGTCCCTGAAGCAGCTGCTCCTTTAACCCTGTCCTGTCTGAGTGAAGAACAGGTGCCCTCCTGCGACCTATACACAGAGGCAGGGCCAAATCCAAAACTGAACTCCAGAAGCAGTGCGAACAAAGAAGAGAAAGGGAAATCTTTTCCAGCAGCCTCAGAAGCAGCGGATTAAATCTTCACAATCAACCTGATGTACCCTGCATCTGTGGAATACCTGAATAGACAATGAATCATCCCACATTTAGGAGGTGGACTTTGAGAAGATTTATGATTTTTTCCCCTTTTCCTCTTTTTGTGAGTGTGTATGTGTATGCTTCTGTGTGAGATTTTGTCTGTATAGCTTTGCTTCCACCATTTGTCCTAGGGTTCTATCCGTCCATTTTTTTTGGTGTTGTTTTTGTTTCTTTTTCTTTTTTCCTTAATAATTATTTTTTATTTTAATAACTTTATTTTATTTCACTTTATCTTCTTTCTTTCTTTCTTTCTTTCTTTCTTTCTTTCTTTCTTTCTTTCTTTCTTTCTTTCTTTCTTTCCTTCCTTCCCTCCTTTAGACAACAAATCATCGCAAATTGAGGAGGTGGACTTCGAGAGCAAGATTTATGATTTTTCCCCTTTTCCACTTTTTGTGAGTGTGTATGTATATACTGCTGTGTGAGATTTTGTCTGTATAGATTTGCTTCCACCATTTGTCCTAGGGTTCTATCTGTCCTTTTTTGTTTTTTAACTTTTTTTCTTAATAATTATTTTCTATTTTAATAACTTTATTATCTTTTATCTTACTTTATTTTATTTTGCATTATCTTCTTTCTTTCTTTCTTTCCTTCATTCCTTCCCTCCTTCCTTGCTTCCTTCCTCCCTCCCTCCTTCCTTTCTTTCTTTCATTCCTTCTTTCTTTCTTTCTCTTGTTCTTTCTACTTCTACTAATTCTTTCTTTCTACATTTTCTCCCTTTTATTCTCAGCCATGTGGATGAAAGGCTCTTGGTGCTGCAACCAGGAGTCAGTGCTGTGGCCCTGAGGTGGGAGAGCCAACTTCAGGACACTGGTCCACAAGAGACCTCCCAGCTCCACATAATATCAAATGGCAAAAATCTCCCAGAGATCTCCATCTCAACACGAATACCCAGCTTCACTCAACGACCAGCAAGCTACAGTGCTGGATACCCTGTGCCAAACAACTACCAAAACAGGAACACAACCCCACCCATTAACAGAGAGGCTGCCTAAAATCTTTATAAGTCCACAGACACCCCAAAACAAACCACCAGACATGGACGTGCTGACCAGAAAGACAAGATCCAGCCTCATCCACCGGAACACAGGCATTAGGCCCCTCCACCAGGAAGCCTACACAACCCACTGAACCAACCTTAGCCACTGGGGATGGACACCAAAAACAACGGGAACTACGAACCTGCAGCATGCAAAAACGAGACCCCATACACAGTAAGATAAGCGAAATGAGAAGACAGAAAATCACTGCAGCAGATGAAGGAGCAAGATAAAAACCCACCAACCTAACAAATGAAGAGGAAATAGGCAGTCTACATGAAAAATAATTCAGAATAATGGTAGTAAAGATGATCCAAAATCTTGGAAATAGAACAAAAAAATGCAAGAAACATTTAACAAGGACCTAGAAGAACTAAAGATGAAACAAGCAAGGATGAACAACACAATAAATGAAACAAAAAATACTCTAGATGGGATCGATAGCAGGATAACTGAGGCAGAAGAAAGATGAGTGCCCTGGAAGATAAAAGAGTGGAAATAACTACTGCAGAGCATAATAAAGAAAAAAGAATGAAAAGAACTGAAGACACACTCAGAGACCACTGGGACAACATTAAGCACACCAACATTCAATTTATAGGGGTTCCAGAAGAAGAAAAGAAAAAGAAAGGGACTGAGAAAATATTTGAAGATATTATAGATGAAAAGTTCCCTAATATGGGAAAGGAAATAGTTAATCAAGTCCAGGAAGCACAGAGCGTACCATACAGGATAAATCCGAGGAGAAATATGCCAAGACACATATTAATCAAGCTGTCAAAAATTAAATACAAAGAAAACATATTAAAAAGAGCAAGGGAAAAACAACAAATAACACACAAGGGAATTCCCATAAGGTTAACAGCTGATCTCTCAGCAGAAACCCTACAAGCCAGAAGGGACTGTCACAACATATTTAAAGTGATGAAGGAGAAAAACTTGCAACCAAGATTACTCTACCCTGCAAGGATTGAATTCAGATTTGATGGAAAAATTAAAACTTTTACAGACAAGCAAACGCTGAGAGAGTTCAGCACCACCAAACCAGCTTTACAACAAATGCTAAAGGAACTTCTCTAGGCAAGAAACACAAGAGAAGGAAAAGACCTATAATAACGAACCCAAAACAATTTAGAAAATGGGAATAGGAACATACATATCGATAATTACCTTAAATGTAAATGGACTAAATGCTCCCACCAAAAGACACAGATTGGCTGAATGGATACAAAAACAAGACCCATATATATGCTGTCTACAAGAGACCCACTTCAGACATAGAGACACATACAGACTGAAAGTAAGGGGATGGAAAAAGATATTCCATGCAAATGGAAACCAAAAGAAAGCTGGAGTAGGAATTCTCATATCAGACAAAATAGACTTTAAAATAAAGACTATTACAAGAGACAAAGAAGGACACTGCATAGTGATCAAGGGATTGATCCAAGAAGAAGATATAATCATTGTAAATATTTATGTACCCAACATAGGAGCACCTCAATACATAAGGCAAATACTAACAGCCATAAAAGGAGAAATCGACAGTAACACATTCATAGTAGGGGACTTAAACACCCCACTTTCACCAATGGACAGATCATCCAAAATGAAAATAAATAAGGAAACACAAGCTTTCAATGATACATTAAACAACATGGACTTAATTGATATTTATAGGACATTCCATCCAAAAACAACAGAATACTCAATTTTCTCAAGTGTTCCTGGAATATTCTCCATGATAGATCATATCTTGGGTCACAAATCAAGCCTTGATAAATTTAAGAAAATTGAAATCATATCAAGCATCTTTTCCAACCACAACAATATGAGACTAGATATCAATTACAGGAAAACACCTGTAAAAAATACAAACACATGGAGGCAAAACTATACACTACTTCATAACGAAGTGATCACTGAAGAAATCAAAGAGGAAATCAAAAAATACCTAGAAACAAATGACAGTGGAAACACAACAACCCAAAACCTATGGGATGCAGCAAAAGCAGTTCTAAGAGGGAAGTTTATAGCAATACAATCCTACCTTAAGAAACAGGAAGGATCTCGAATAAAAAAGCTAACCTTGCACCTAAAGCAATTAGAGAAAGAAGAACAAAACACTCCAAAGTTAGCAGAATGAAAGAAATCATAAAAATCAGGTCAGAAATAATTGAAAAAGAAATTAATGAAATGATAGCAAAGATCAATAAAACTAAAAGCTGGTCCTTTGAGAAGATAAACAAAATTGAGAACCTATTAGACAGACTCATCAAGAAAAAAAGGGAGAAGACCCAAATCAATAGAATTAGAAATAAAAATGGAAAAGTAATAACTGACACTGCTGAAATACAAAAGATCATGAGAGATTACTGCAAGCAACTCTATGCCAATAAAATGGACACCCTGGAAGAAACGGACAAATTCTTAGAAATGCACAACCTGCCAAGACTGAATCAGGAAGAAATAGAAAATATGAACAGACCAATCACAAGCACTGAAATTGAAACTGCAATTAAAAATCTTTGAACAAACAAAAGCCCAGGACCAGAGGGCTTCACAGGCGAATTCTATCAAACATTTAGAGAAGAGCTAACACCTATCCTTCTCAAACTCTACTGATATATAGCAGAGGGAGGAACACTCCCAAACTCATTCTACAAGGCCACCATCACTTAGATACAAAAACCAAACAAGGATGTCACAATGAAAGAAAACTACAGGCCAATATCACTGATGAACATAGATGCAAAAATCCTCAACAAAATACTAGCAAACAGAATCCAAGAGCACATTAAAAGGATCATACACCATCATCAAGTCGGGTTTATTCAAGGAGGGCAAGGATTCTTCAATATACGCAAATCAATGAATATGATAAACCATATTAATAAATTGAAGGACAAAAACCATGTCATCACCTCAATAAATGCAGAGAAGGCGTTTGAAAAATTCAACACCCATTTTTGATAAAAACCCTGCAGAATGTAGGCATAGTGGGAACTTTCCTCAATATAATAAAGGCCATATATGAAAAACCCACAGCCAACATCATCCTCAATGCTGAAAACTGAAAGCATTTCCACTAAGATCAGGAACAAGACAAGGTTGCCCACTCTCACCACTCTTATTCAACATAGTTTTGGAAGTTTTAGCCACAGCAATCAGAGAAGAAAAGGAAATAAAAGGAATCCAAATCGGAAAAGAAGTAAAGCTGTCACTGTTTGCAGATGACATGATACTATACATAGAGAATCCTAAAGATGCTACCAGAAAACTACTAGAGCTAATCAATGAATGTGGTAAAGTAGTAGGATACAAAATTAATGCACAGAAATCTCTGGCATTCCTATACACTAATGGTGAAAAATCTGAAAGTGAAATCAGGAAAACACTCCCATTTACCATTGCAACAATAATAGTAAAATGTCTAGGAATAAACCTACCTAAGGAGACGAAAGAACTGTATGCAGAAAATTATAAGACACTGATGAAAGAAATTAAAGATGATACAAATAGATGGAGAGATATACCATGTTCTTGGATTGGAAGAGTCTACATTGTGAAAATGACTCTACTACCCAAAGCAATCTATAGATTCAATGCAATCCCTATCAAACTACCACATGGCATTTTTCACAGAACTAGAACAAAAAATTTCACAATTTGTATGGAAACACAAAATACCCCGACTAGCCAAAACAATCTTGAGAACAAAATATGGAGCTGGAGGAATCAGTCTCCCTGACTTCAGACTATACTACAAAGCTACAGTAATCAAGACAGTATGGTACTGGCACAAAAACAGAAAAATAGATCAATGGAACAGGATAGAAATCCCAGAGATAAACCCACACACATATGGTCACCTTATCTTTGATAAAGGTGGCAGTAATGTACAGTGGAGAAAGGACAGCCTCTTCAATAAGTGGTGCTTGGAAAACTGGACAGGTACATGTAAAAGCATGAGATTAGATCACTCCCTAATACCATACACAAAAATAAGCTCAAAATGTATTAAATACATAAATGTAAGACCAGAAACTCTCAAACTCTTAGAGGAAAACACAGGTGGAACACTCTATTACATAAATCACAGCAAGATCCATTTTGACCCACCTCCTAGAGAAATGGAAATAAAAACAAAAATAAACAAATGCGACGTAATGAAACTTCAAAGCTTTTGCACAGCAAAGGAAACCATAAACATGACCAAAAGACAACCCTCAGAATGGGAGAAAATATTTGCAAATGGAGCAACTGACAAAGATTAATCTCCAAAATTTACAAGCAGATCATGCAGCTCAATAACAAAAAAACAAACAACCCAATCCAAAAATGGGCAGAAAACCTAAATAGACATTTCTCCAAAGAAGGTATACAGACTGCCAACAAACACATGAAAGAATGCTCAACATCATTAATCATTAGAGAAATGTAAATCAAAACTACAATGAGATATCATCTCACACCAGTCAGAATGACCATCATCAAAAAATCTAGAAACAATAAATGCTGGAGAGGGTGTGGAGAAAAGGGAGCACTCTTGTCCTGCTGGTGGGAAAGTGAATTGGTTCAGCCACTATGGAGAACAGTATGGAGGTTCCTTGAAAAAGTACAAATAGAACTACCATATGACCCAGCAATCCCACTACTGAGCCTATACCCTGGGAAAACCATAATGCAAAAAGATTCATGTACCAAAATGTTCATTGCAGCTCTATTTACAATAGCCAGGAGATGGAAACAACCTAAGTGTCAATCATCAGATGAATGGATAAAGAAGATGTGGCACATATATACAGTGGAATATTACTCAGCCATAAAAAGAAATGAAAGTGAGCTATTTGTAATGAGGTGGATAGTCCTAGAGTCTGTCATGCAGAGTGAAGTAAATCAGAAAGAGAAAGACAAACACCATATGCTAACACATATATATGGAATTTAAGAACAAAAATGTCATGCAAAACCTAGGGGTAAGACAGGAATAAAAACACAGACCCACTAGACAGTGGACTTCAGGATATGGGGAGGGGGAAGAGTAAGCTGTGACAAAGCGAGAGAGAGGCATGGACATATATACACTACCAAATATAAGGTAGATAGCTAGTGGGAAGCAGCCCCATAGTACAGGGAGATCAGCTCGGTGCTTTGTGACTGCCTGGAGGGGTGGGATAGGGAGGGTGGGAGGGAGGGAGACATAAGAGGGAAGAGATATGGGAACATATGTACATGTATGACTGATTCACTTTGTTATAAAGCAGAAACTAACAACAACAACAACAAAAAAGACTTTGTAGCAACAGAGCTTTTGTAAGAAAAAACGAGTTTTGTTGATCATAAAAAAAAGTAATCCATTGTGTGTGTGTGTGTGTGTGTGTGTGATATATGTGTGTGATATATGTGTGTGTGTGTGTGTGTATATATATATATATATATATATATATATACACACACACATATATATCACATTTTATTTATCCATGAATGCATTGATGGACACTTTGGTTGCTTCCACCTTTTGGCTATTGTAAATAATACTGCCATGAACACAGGTATACAAAATATATCTTTGAGACCGTGCTTTGAATATATTCATATATATACCCAGAAGTGGCCTTGCTGGATCATAGGTAATTTTATTTTAAAATTTTAGAGGGATCACCATACTATTTTCCCTAGCATAGTGAAATTCCCTTCAACAATGCACAAGTCTTCCAAATTCTCCACTTCCTTTCCATCACTTATTTTATGTGTGTTTGGGTTTTGTGACAGCAGCCTTCCTGATGGGTGTGATGTGATATCTAATTGCAGTTTTGATTTGCATTTCTCTTATGATTAGTCATGTCGAGTATCTTTTATTTATTTTTATTTTTGTGGTACGCTGGCCTCTCACCGCCGCGGCGTCTCCCGTCGCGGAGCACAGGCTCCGGACGCGCAGGCCCAGCGGCCATGACTCATGGGCGCAGCAGCTCCGCGGCATGTGGGATCCTCCCAGACTGGGGCACGAACCCGTGTTCCCTGCATCGGCAGGCGGACTCTCAACCACTGTGCCACCAGGGAAGCCCCATGTCGAGTATCTTTTCAAATGATTGCTGGTGTTTCATATTAATTTATATTCTCTTTCTATATTTTCTGTTTTTTTTTTAAATTTCTTCCAGATATAATCTCCAACTGTTGATTATATTAATTAAGATTTTGTTTTTACATTTACAACTAGTTTATTTTGGAGGACACAAAATTTACATGGTTCAAAGTGAAATATTCTATAGGTGGTTCACTGAATTACTTTATGAATAAATTAGGCATCTGGTTAAGCAAGTTTTAAAACTTTTTACATCTTAGAGTATTGAGACCACGTTCTATATAGTGATTCCTAACTTTTCCAGTATGAATATACCTATTATTTTATTTTTCTTAGTGTGGAATTATTTTTGAAAAATACAAATACTTTCAAGAATAAGATAAAATACCAATACTTCCAGAGAATAACAAATTTCATGTAGTCCATGAAGGAAAAATGTTAACATTTTCTCAAATTTGTATTATTTTAAAGCAACATAAATATGACATTATTATACACATATAATTGATAATTGCTTGGCACCTTCCTCCAGCCTTATTTTCTTCCTCCACAAATGTAAATGTTAGGCTGAAAGTTTTAGCTTTTGATTCACATTTTTTTATTTTAACTATATAAGTTAACATTCACACACAAAATATTCCTTTATGTTTTAAAAATCATTTTTACTACACAAACATTTTACATTATGATATTCTGTGGAATATATCATTCTGTGGCCTTTTATTCTTTTGTTTTGTTTTTAATGATGAGTGACATATTTTTAATTTTTTTTAATTTTTTATTTTATATTGGCAATAGTTGATTAACAGTGTTGTGTTAGTTTCAGGTGTACAGAGTGATTCAGTTATACATATAAATGTTTCTATTCTTTTTCAAATTCTTTTACCAATTAGGTTGTTACATAATACTGAGAAGTGTTCCCTGTACTATACAGTAAGCCCTTTTTGGTTATCCATTTTAAATATAGCAGTGTGTTCATGTCAATCATAAATTCCCTAACTCTCCCTCCTCCCCACCCTTATACTGTGGTACATGGAAATCTAATTCAATCATGTAAACTGCTATCAATTATTCCATTATGTGAATATATTATAATTTACTGGTTTATTTGCCTGCTGAAACATAAATGATATGCAACAAACATTCTTTTTTATGATTTTAAAGAAACTTTATTTTAAGAAAGCATACAAATCTCTAGTGATGTGAAAAATATAGTTAAATTACTGTAACATCCAATACAAATGTTATTTTTTTAAAGAAAGATAAGAAAAACACATTATAGTGTCACCTTAGAAAGCCTTCTTAATATACTGGAACTCTAAAAAACTTGGGTTATCATATCTTCTGGTTCTTGCTTCTTCCTGAAATAATGCCATTTTCAGTAACATGGATGGACCTAGAAATTGTCATACTGAGTGAAGTCAGACAGTGAAAGACAAATATAATACGATATCACTTATATATCGAATCTTAAAAAAGGCTACACATGAACTTATCTACAAACCAGAAACAGAGTTACAGATGTAGAAAACAAACTTATGGTTACTGGGAGGTAAGTGGGGGGGGTGATAAATTGGAAGATTGGGATTGACACATACATACTACCATATATAAAATAGATAAGTAATAAGGAACTACTGTACATCACAGGGAACTCTACTTGATACTCTGTAATGGCCTGTATGGGAAGGAAGGTAAAAAAGAGTGGATATATGTATATGTATATCAGATTCATTTTGCTGTACACCTGAAACTAACACAACATTGTAAATCAACTATACCCCAATGAAAATTTAATTTTTTAATATAAAAAAAGAAAAATTCCCTTTGGAAGATAATTTCTTCATTATCTTCAGAGGCTCTGGAATCTGTTAGATTCAGAACTCAATTTTGAGTGACTTAAGGGAATAAAACCTTTACGACTTTTCTTTCTAAATTGTGTAATATTAAAGGCTGAATGCCCCCTTTGAAGTAATTTATTATTTATAGCATCTCTCACTCTACATAACACATTCAGAAATTAATGATTTTTCAACAAATTTAACTTATTACATTAAAAAATCCAGTCTCCCTATGTTTCTTAGTGCATTTAAAAATATTTTTATTGTAATAAAATGCATATAATATAAAATTTATCATGCTAACCGTTTTTAAGTGTACAGTTCAGTGGTATTTAGTACATTCACATGGTTGTGCAAACATCACCATTATTGATCTCTAAAAAATTTTCTTCCTCACAAACTGAAATTCCATACAAATTGAGCAATGACTCTCCACTACCCCTTGCTGAAACTCCTGGCAACCAGTCTTTTGCTTTAGGTCTTTATGACTTTGACTACCCTAGGTAACTCATATAAGGGGAACCATCCAATATTTCCTCTTTTGTCACTGTTTTTTGTCAAAAAAGCTTACATTGTTTCCAACATGTGTTATATTCTTCCTTTTATTTCTTTTATTTTTAGTAATAGCTATCCCAGTGAATGTGAGATGGTATATCATTGTGGTTTTGATCTGCATTTCCTTAATAATTAGTGACACTGAGTATCTTTGTATTTGCTTATTGACCATTTGTATATCTTTGGAAAAATGTCTATTCAGGTCCTTTCCTTATTTCTTACTCAGGGTTTTTTGGTTTTCATTGTTGAGTTGTAGGAGTTCTTTACACATTCTGGATATTAACTCCTTATTATATATATGATATGCAATTATTTTGACTCACTCTGTGGGATGATTATTCACTCTGCTGATAGTGTCCTTTGATATACAGATGTTTTAAAATTTGATTAAGTTCAATCTATTTTTTCTTTTGGCATCACTGCTTTTGATTTCACATCCGAGAAATAAGTTCTAAGTCCAATGTCCTGAAGCTTTTTCTGCCATGTTTTCTTCAAAGAGTTCCATAGTTTTATCACTTAGGTTTAAGTCTTTGATGCATTTTGAATTAATTTTGTGTATGGTGTGAGGTAAGGATCCAATTTCATTTTTGCATGTCAATATAGAGTTTTCTAAACACCATTTGTTCAAGAGACTGCTCTTTCCCCATTTTGTAATCTTGGCACTCTTGTCAAAAATCATTTGACCATATATGTGAGGTTTATTTCTAGGCTCTCAATTCTATTCCATTGATCTATATGCCTTTTGCCAGTGCCACCTGTTTTGTTTACTGCAGTTTTGTAGTAAGTTTGATATCAGGAAGACTTAGACTTCTTTGTTCTTCTTTATCAAGATCGTTTTGGTGACTAGCTCTCCTTTATGATTCTGTATGAATTTTATGATGGATTTTTCCCTTTCTGAAAAGACTGTCACTAAGATTTTGATAAAAGATTGCACTGAATCTGTAGCTTGCTTTGAATCATATTGCCATCTTAACAATATTAAGTTTTCCAATCCATGAACACAGGATGTTTTTCCATTTATTGGTGTCTTTACTCTTTTCTCAGCAGTGATTTTTTTTTTAGTTTTGACTCTACAACTCTTTCAGCACCATGATTAAATTTATCCCTAAATAGTTTATTCTTTTTGATGCTATCACAAACAGCATTATTTTAATTTTCTTTTCAGATTGTTCATTATCACTGTATGGAAATGCAACTGATTTTTGTTTGTTGATTTTGTATCACATGTCTTTGCTGAATTTATTTGTTCTAACAGGGATTTTTGTGTGGAATCTTTAGTACTTTCTACACATAAGTTCATTTCAAAGGCAGAGATAATTTTACTT
The DNA here is from genome assembly GCF_937001465.1 of Orcinus orca. Lineage (NCBI taxonomy): Eukaryota > Metazoa > Chordata > Mammalia > Artiodactyla > Delphinidae > Orcinus > Orcinus orca. Next base: position 79,008,706 of record NC_064580.1, read on the forward strand.
CTTGCTTTCCAATTTAGATGCCTTTTACTTATGTTCTTACCTAAAGGCTCTAGTTATGACTCCCAATGCTATGTTGAAAAGAAGTGGTTAAAGTGGGTATCCTTGCCTTGTTCCTTATCTTAGACAAAAGATTTGAGCCTTTGACCATTTAATATAAGCTCTGGGGTTTTCATATATTTCCTTTATTATGTTAAATTATTTCTTTGTATCCTTAGTTAGATGACTGTTTTTATCATGAAAATGTGTTGAATTTTGTCAAATACCTTTTCTGCATCAATTGAAGAAATCATATATATATATTTTTTCTGTTAATGTGATATATTGTATTGATTGACTTTTGTATGTCAAACCATGCTTGAACTCCAGGAAGAAACATCACTTGGTTATGGTGAATAATCTTTTTAATATGTTGTTGAATTTGGTTTGCTTGTATTTTGTTGAAGATTTTTCTTCAATACTGATATTGAATTTTCATCTGTAATTTCTTTTCTTGTACTATTTTTGAATAGCTTTGGTATCAGGGTAATGCAGGGCTCATAGGATTAGTTAAGAAGTCTCTGCCTCTTCAATTGTTTGGGAATAGTTTGAGAAAGATTGGTGTCAGTTCTTTAAATGCTTTGTACAATTTACCAATTAAGTCATCTAGTCCTAGAATTTTCATTGTTGGGATATTTTCAATCACTGCCTCCATCTCATTACTAGTTATAGATACATTCAGATTTTCTCTTCATGATTCAGTCCTGGTTGATTGTGGGTTTCCAATAATCTGTACGTATTATCTAGGTTATGCAATTTTTCACATACAATTGTTCATAGTACTCTCATATAACCATTTTTATTTCCATAAGCCTTTTTTGTTTCTATAAATTTCATAGTAATGTCACCTCTTTTATTTCTGATTTTGTTTATTTGAGTTTTCTCTCTTTTACTGTTACTTTATCTAGATAAAATTTTGTCAATTTTATATTTTCTTTTGAAGAACAAATTTTAGGGTTTGTTGATATTTTCTATTCTTTTTCTATTGTCTACTTTATTTATTTCTGCTCTAATCTTCGTTATATTTCCTCTCTTTGCTACCTTTGGATTAAGTTATTTTTCTGGTTCCATAAAGTTGTTAATTTGACATGTTCCTCCTTTTTTAGTGTGTTTACATATACATTTTCTTTTTTATAAGGATATTTTCCTTGTCTTTACCATGAGGATTACATATAATACCTTAAAGTTATAGCCATCTATATTAAATTGTATTCATTTTAACTTCAATGTAACACAAAAACTCTACTCCTTTACTACTATGCTACCCTCACTTTATGCCATCGATATGATAAATTATATATTTGTTTACTTTGTACCCATTAACATAGATTTATATTTTTATAAATTTGTCTTATATATTTTGCAGAAAATAAATGTGGAGTTATGAACCAAAAGTACAAAATTACTGATTTTTATATTTGCCCATGTTATTAATTTTAGTGGAGATATTTATATCTTAATATGTTTTCAAGTTACTGTTTAGCATCTGTTCATTCATCTGGAAGGACTCCTTTTTGTATTTCTTGTATGGCTCATCTAGTGGTAATGAACTCCTTCAGCTTTTGCTTATATGGAAATGTCATACTTTCCTCCCCATTTTTTTTTTTTTGTGGTACATGGGCCTCTCATTGCTGTGGCCTCTCCTGCTGCAGAGCAGAGGCTCCAGACGCGCATGCCCAGTGGCCATGGTTCACGGGCCCAGTCTCTCCACAGCATGTGGGATCCTCCTAGACTGGGGCACGAACCTGTGTCCCCTGCATCGGCAGGTGGACTCCCAACCACTGCACCACCAGGGAAGCCCATCCTCCCCATTTTTGAATGACAATTTTTCCAGATGTCAAATTCCCAGTTCACAGATTATTTTCTTCACTTAAAAATATCATCTCACTGCTCTTTGGTCTCCAGGCTTCTCCTGGGAAATATGCTGATAATCTTATTGAGGATTCTTCATATAGGTCAAGCCACATTTCCTTGCTGCTTTTAAGATTCTCTATGTTTGACTTTTGACATTTGATTATAATGCATGTTAATGTGGGTCTCTTTCAGTGTATCCTACTCGGTCTTCTTGGATTTGTAGATCCATGTATTTCTTCAAATTTGAGAAGTTTTCAGCCATTGTTTCTTTAAATAATCTCTCAGGCCTTTTCTTCTCTTCTTCTGGGACACTCATATTGTGTACCTGCTTAATGGTATCCCTTATGTTCCTGACGCTTTCTTCACTTTCTTGACTCATTTTTTTTTTCCCCTCAAACATGATAAATTCTTATGCTCTGTCTTCAGGTTCACAGATGCCTTTATCTGCCTATATAGTTCGCTTGTTGGACCCTCTAAATAATTTTTTGATTCAGTTATTATAGCTTTCAGTTTCAGATTGTTCTTGCTTCCTTTTTATAAATCTATCTCTGTTGATATTCTCAGCTTAGTCATAGATCATTTTCCTGATTTTTCCTTACTCCTTTGTCTGTGCTTTCCTTTAACTCTTTGAGAATATTTAAAATAGCTATTTCAAAATATTTGTCTAGTAATACTGATGCCAGAAATTCTTCAGGGGTGGTTTCTGGAGGTTTATTTTGCTCCTTTGAATGGGCCATGTTTTTCTATTTGTTTTATAAAATGGTAGGAAGACATATATCACTTTTTAGCCCAAATTGCCAATTTTTTCACCACAAATTTGTAAGGTATATCTTCCCCACAGATAATATATATATATATATATATATATATATATATATATATATATATATATATATATATCTTCCATTACTGTCTCTATTGGGGAGGGTGGCACAATTTAATTTTTCTTTTCTTTTTTTTCCAAAAGTTTTCCTGACAATACTAGTAGTGTTGAATTTCCGTAGTTTTGATATGAATAAGGTAAAGCATGTGATGGTTGTTAGTTAAACTGATTAAGGAGAATAAAAGAGGGTTTAAACCCTGTCTGTGCTTCTTTGACTGCTTTAAAAAAACAAAGCCATCAGAAACTATAGAAATATGCAAGAAGTCAGCGCTTAGAGGAAATTAAATTCTCATCTAAAACACCTTCTAAGGTATACTACTGTTGAATCAACATGACCACATAATTTTATCCTTTCCCTTTAAAAGGGAAACAAATCAACTTATACATACGACAAATTTTGTCACTAAATTTGATTCCTTTCTTCTTTAACATGTCAGTTAAGATTAATAGACACAATGCAGTTTAAGTAGATGGTTAAACATGACAATTAGTGAAATTCCCACTGGGACAAATGCTGAGGCCATTCCCAAGAAGATTGGGACCCAGTGAATTACTGTTATTATAAAGTATTTATTATTATTTTCATTGTTAAATTTTTTATCTGGTGAGTATATATCACTTTTTGATATTATATTTTTCTTATTTGAAAATTAGTACATGATTATGGATGAAAATTTTGAAACTAAAAAATGCCAAACATAAAAATGAATCAATGTTAGCTTTTTGATTTATATTTTTCAGAATTTTCATGTGCATAAAGTTATTAGTATTTTATATCAAAAATCTAAAAATGATTGTCATTTTTGTCACCAAATATCTGATCCATATCCTCACTGCACATATCATATAAATGGAATTGTGTATGTGGTCTTTGTGACCACTGGCTTCTTTTACTTAATATTTTCAAAGTCTATCATGTTGTAGCATTCCATTTTTTATGGCCAACTGATATAACACATTTTGTTCCTTCAACCATCTGTTGATGGACAGTGGGCTAGTTACACTTTTTTTGGATATTATGGATAACATTGAGGTGAAAATCATGTACAACATTTTGAGTGGACACAGGTTTTAATTACTCTTGGTTATATACCTAGAGTAGAATATGGAATTGCTGGGTCATATGGAAACTTTATATTTAACAATTAGAAGAACTGTGAAAGTGTTTTACAAAGTAGCTGCAACATTTTACATTTCCACAAGCAATGTGTAAATATTTGCATTTATACACATTCTTGGCAACACTTGTTATTATCTGTATTTTTGATTACAATCATCCTTGTGGGTATGCAGTGGTATCTCATATTCATTTTGTTTTACATTTCCAAAATGACTAATGATGTTGAATATCTTTTCATGTGCTTATTGGTAATTTTTATATCTATTTTGGAGAAATCTCTATTTATGTTTTTGCCTGTTTATAATTAAGTTGTCTTTTTATTATTGAGTTGTAAGAGTTCTTCATAGCAGCTAGACACAGTTCTCTTATCAGACTTATGATTTAAAAATATTTCTTCCATGCTCTGTAAGGAACTTCATGATCCGAGCTTTATTCTAAAATGGCTGTCAAAGAATGAGATAAGCATCTTTACACAAATTGATGTAGATCTGTGTGAGTGGGACAGGCAAAAACAATTTACCATGAACTAGTTTCCAATGGATTACTGGGGTAAATTAGTTCTTTAGAGAAACTGAAATAACACATATAGATATAGATACAGATATATATATATATATATAATATATATAGTAAGATATACATTAGAACGTTACATAATATATATATTAATATAACATACATATTAGCATTTTACTTACACACAAAGAATAGATGTTCTTAGGGTTCATGTGGAGTCATAGGCCAAGAAAACAGCTAGTTAAGGTTAAGTCAGAAGGAGCAGGATAAGACAACATACTTACCTTGTGATGGCACCCTAACTGCATTAACTTTCATTACAAATAAAACTTGAAATTTGGTAAAAGCACCACCATTTCAAAAGTGAAATATGCGGCTTCCCTGGTGGCACAGTGGTTGAGAGTCCACCTGCCGATGCAGGGGACGCAGGTTCATGCCCTGGTCTGGGAAGATACCACATGCCATGGAGCGGCTAGGCCCATGAGCCATGGCCGCTGAGCCTGCACATACGGATCCTGTGCTCCACAACAGGAGAGGCCACAGCAGTGAGAGGTCTGCATACCAAAAAAAAAAGTGAAATATGCTAATGTGCCTGAAACACTAATACCTCAAGATACTTCTCACTGGAAAAACTTACTGGCCACAATACAATGACAGTGCTTTAATTCTATTATCTCAGATCCAGAAAGCTATTACACATCATTTCAGGGAGGTGATGAGCTAAGGGTTTTGAAAATAAGCAGATTTCATTTGACAATGTAGCTGAAACTTTGAGTCAGCACAAACCTACAATATCTGGATGCCCTTTTCATTCTTGGTGGCCCTTTAACATGTCTTAACCTTAATTCCTTAACTGTTGGTAAAACTGGATATGGAAAAGGTAAAGCCAATGAGAGAAAGTTGCCTGCTCTATATTAAGTTATTTTGATTGTAAAAGAAACTAACATTTTCTATACTATTTTAACTGATTTATTAGCAAATATATTATCAAGTAAACATTAGTAAATGGTACTTTAATGGATGTAATTATAATGCAAATTACACAAACACAATGCATACCTTCAAGAAGTTTACTTACTAAAAGAGACATTGACATAGAAATACATATAAATGTATAAAGTGACTATAATTGTCTTTATATATTCTTAAGTATTAAGGTTAATGGTAATATCACAAAAGCACTAGTCTAGCTTTCTTTCTACAATATACAAGTTCATAATTTTTTACTAACACAGTATCCATTATTTTAATTTGAGAGAGAGTCATTATATATTGCTCAAGTATGACAATGTTAACTGAGGAAACAACTATTTCTACAATACTTTATACTCATAACTTAAATGTAGCTGCTTCTTGAGTTGTTTATATTTATTTCAGAATTTATCTCTTTGTTCCAAGAAACTATTTTTTAACTCAAGCATATCTCTTAAAATGCATGCAAGAGATATAATTCAGTTCTTATGCACTTTAAAGCTTTAATTATGTAATTATATGACAGATTAACTTTAAACTAAATATAAAGGCAATATTATACATAGATTAGGACAATCATAATATATATATTTTAGAATTTAAAAAATTTTTTTATAATATTCTTCTAGCAGATCTAACTTGAATAAACCCTAATTTGTGATCTTTGCAAAAATGACATTAATGATATATCCCCAACATCCAAATACAGTATATCAACTATTAGTAGAAAATTTAATATAATTTGAAATGCCAATTACAGATTATGTCTATTAGACGCATACATTTCAGTCTGAATATTTAATTGCCAGATTATGAAGACATCTTAAAGAAGGCATGATAATAAATGCATATTAACAAGAAAAGGATGCCCACTTTTGCCATATCTATTCAACAGAGCACTGGAAGTCAACCAGAGCAATTAGGCAAGAAAAATTAAAAAAAACTTCCAAATTAGAAAGCAAGAAATAAAATTATCTGTTTGTTGAAAACATGGTCATATAAGTAGAAAATGCTAAAGATTCCACAAAAAATGTTAGAACTAATAAATCCCCCAAAGTTGCAAGCTAGAAAATCAATCCACAAAATTAGTTTCTATTCTATGAACTAACAATGATAAATATGAAAAGGAAATTAAAACAACAATTGCATTTACAATAACATCTAAAAGAATAAACTGCTTAGGAATAAAACTTAATCAAGGAAGTGAAAAACTTGCACAATCAAAAGTAAAAAAACATTGCTGAAAGAAATGAAAAAAAACCACCAATAAATAGAAGGACATCCTGTGTTCATGAACTGGAAGGCAATGTTGTTAAGATGTCAATACAATCCAAAGCAATCTACAGACTCAATGCAGTTCTTATCAAATCCTAAAAACATTTTTACAGAAATAGAAAAATATATCCTAAAATTCACATGGAATTTCAAGAGACCCCAAATGGAAAAAAAAAAAAAAACATGAAAAAGAAAAGAATTGGAGGGCTTACACTGTTGTGCGTCAAAACTTACTACAAAGCTATAGAAATCACAACAGTGTGATACTGGCTTAAAGGCAGACATGGAATAGAACAATGGAATGGAACTGAGAACCCATAACTATGCCCTTGCATATACATTCAAATCATTCTTATACCTATAAATGGGGTATAATCTTTAATCTTTAAAAATTATGAATCACTATGTAATCCTAATTAATAATTAAAATTGGGCTGGGTAAATATTATTATTTCTGGTTTACAAATGAAGAAAGTCAGGCACAGAGAAAAGTAAGCAAACTGCTGATTTAAACACCAAAAACAGTGTGACGGACTGTAGCCCTTTCATTAACCATAAGATAGCTGCTGTTTTACTTCTTTTCTGAATAGAAAAATTGAGGTATTGAGAGTTTAAGTAACTTGCCCTAAATTATATGTGTTCAGAAACTATTCACATACATATTTGATTCTGAACCTGAATCTCAAATTCTCAGCAATTCTTTAACTCTCCAACTTACAATTTACTCCTCATATGTCCAGAAAATAAACTCAGGAATCACAGATTCAGTTTTAGTCAGAACACTGATCCCTCCCAATGAAAAACACAGAAGAAAATTTAAAAAAAAAAGTGGAACTGACAAATAAATAAAAGAACTTATACTTTTAAAATGTACAATAAAATAGATTTTTCACAAATTAGCTTAAAAAACTGAGAAAAGAGAAATGCATAAATACACAACATTAAAATCATGAATGGAGATAAACATAGATAAAGAGGACATAAAAATAATGAGAATAATTTATTCAAGTCCATAAAAATAAAATCAAAGATCTAGATAAAATACCTGGTTTTGTAGGAAATATAAAATAACAAAGTTCCTTTAAGAGCTAGAAAATCTAAACAGACAAGTTACCTTTGGATAAAGAATATTAGAGAACGTCATCCAATAACTGCTACTAAAAACCACCAGTCACAAAATGTTTTCTTAGGTGAATTATTTTAATTCTGGAGAGAGCAGATAAGTGCAATACTTTTTAAATGATTCTTTTTATCAGTCGAATTATTACCCCACCATGACAAATTTATATGTTGAAACCCTAACACTCAGGACCTCAGAATGTGACTGCGTTTTGAGATAGGGCCATTAAAGATATGATTAAAATAATGCTCTTATGGTGGCCCTAATACAATCTGACTGATGTGCTTATAAGAAGAAATTTGGACACAAAGAGAGAAACCAAGAGTGACATGTATACACTAATATGTATAAAATAGATAACTAATAAGAACCTACTGTATAAAAAATATAAATAAATTAAATTTTAAAAAAAAGAGTGCATGTGCACAGAGGGAAGACCACGTGAGGACACAGCAAGAAGATGGACACCTGCAAGCCAAGCAAAGAGATCTCACAAGAACTCTGACTGTAGATACCTTAATCTTGGACATATAACCTCTAGAACTGTAAGAAATACATTTCTCTATCTTAAGTCACCCAGACTGTCCTGTTTTGTTATGGCAACCCTATTAAACTAATACAGTTCCAGAACACAGGGTAAAATTTCCAAATTCCTGTTTATAGGCCCACGTAACAGTGATACCAATTCTGACAAAGTACACAGATAAAAAGAAAATCAGAGAACAATTTCAGGCAGAAATGTTGATGCAAAACCTTAAATAAAATATTAGGTAGGAAAAGTTTAATCTTAGGTAGATATTTGACATAATTAATCATACTATTAAAATGTCAGTGGAATTAAAAACATACAATGATTTTAATAAATGCCTGATGATATTTGACAAAAGTCAACATTACAACATAAATTCTTGATTAAAAAATTGTTAATAAAATATCGGTAGCTGGATATTCCTTTAGGAGCTCTAGCTATAATTATAGATATATAGATATACATATCTCAAAACAAAAAACAGCATCATTTTTATTGAAATATCATTGATGTATAACATTGTATAAGTTTGAGGTATACAATGTGTTGATTTGATATATTTACATATTGAAATATGATTACCCCATTAGTTAACACTTCTATCAGGTCACATAATTATCATTTCTGTGGTGGGGAAAATTAAGATGTACTCTCTTAGCAACTTTGAAGTTTACAATACAGTATTATTGACTATAATCACTATGCTGTGCATTAGGCTACTGAGACTTATCTACTACTTGCCAGTTTGTACCCTTAAAAACATATCCCCAGTTCCCACACCTGATAGTCCTTAGTAATCATTTTTAGATTCTCCATAGAAGTGATATCCTACAGTACTTGTCTTTCTCCAACTTATCTCACTCAGCATAAGGCACTCAAGGTCTATCCATGTTGTTGCAAATGGCAGGATTTCCTTCTTTCTCATGGCTGAATAATATTCCATTGCACATACGTAACACATACATAGCATCTTCTTTATCCAGTTATCCATTGATGGGCACTTAGATTGTTTCCATATCTTGGCTATTGTGAATAATGCTTCAATAAACATGGGAGTGTGTATCTCTGAGAACTCTTGTTTTTTTCTCCTTTCAATATATACCCAGAAGTGAAATTGCTGGATCATATGTTAGTTCTATATTTAAGTTTCTGAGGAAACTCCATACTGTTTTCCACAGTGGGTGAGACAATTTACATACCTATCAACAGTGTACAAGGATTCCCTTATCACCATATCTTAGCCAGCATTTGTTATCTCTTGTTTTCTGGATGATAGCCATTCCAACTGGTGTGAGGTGATATCTCACTGTGATTTTGATTTGCATTTCCTTGACAGATCAGTTTTATTAGCAAAACTTTAGCTATAAAGTAAGAAAGGATGCACATCACCACTACTACCACTATGCTCTTCTGGCTACACTAGATAATAAAATTGGATAAATAAAAGAAATAAGGGGGCTTCCCTGGTGGTGCAGTGGTTGAGAGTCCACCTGCCGATGCAGGGGACACAGGTTCGTGCCCCGGTCCAGGAAGATCCCACATGCCGTGGAGTGGCTGGGCCCGTGAACCATGGCCGCTGAGCCCACACGTCCGGAGCCTGTGCTCCGCAACGGGAGAGGCCACAGCAGTGAGAGGCCTGCATACCGCAAAAAAAAAAAAAAAAAAAAAAAAAAAAAAAAAAGGTATAAACACATACAAATAATAATGTTTTATGTAGATTATATGATTATATTTTTAAAAATAATCTCTGCACACAGCAATTAAATTCAATAGTAGAATTCAGTAAGGTAGCTGGTTACAACACTCATATACAAAGCTTAATAGATTTTCAATACATACAAAATAATTAATTAGAATATAATGGGAGAAAATACATCATTTACATCAGCAAGAGAAATGAAACACTTAGAGACAAATTTAACAAATTGAATGTGTGACTTTTAAAACTATCCTAGAACTTCCCTGGTGGCGTAGCAGTTGAGAGTCTGCCTGCCAATGCAGGGGACACAGGTTTGTGTCCCAGTCTGGGAGGATCCCACATGCCGCGGAGCGGCTGGGCCCGTGAGCCATGGCTGCTGAGCCTGCGCGTCCGGAGGCTGTGCTCTGCAATGGGAGAGGCCACAATGAGAGGCCCGCATACCGCAAAAAAAAAACAAAAAAAAAAAACAACAACTATCCTAAAAAACTTGGGTAGAGTCAATGAGCAAATATTCTTTGTGTTTTTAGATAGAAATGACCCAATGTCATAATGATAATCACGGTTCCCTAAACTAATATCAAGATTCAATATGATTTAAATTAAAATAATAATATATTGCAGATCTTGACAATTTTATATTAATATATACCTTGTAACTATCCAGAAGATCTCTGGTAAAAGGAGAATAATTAGTCATTAATCTTTCTTTCAGGTTTTAAAACAAGGTAGTAATTAAGGAGATTGATATTCTTCCTTGAGTACACTAACAAATAAAGAGCACATATATTTCAAACATACACTCAAAAATATATCAGATTTTAAATATGATTCATGCCTAATTGAACAAGCTTTCTCCCTACAATTTCCAGGTTATTAGTTATTTTAAGGAAGGCACAAGACTTCCAAAACTATAAAAATCATCCTTCCATGTTTACATATTTGTTCAATCTGCAATTTATTTTAGTATCAAAAGGGTTATGTGAAATATAGAACCATTTAAATAGCACCAGTGAGGTAACATACTTCATCTGTCAAAGCAGTAAATATTTAAAAATTTTATAATGTCTGCTCTTGAATAGAGTGTGGAAACTAATACCTTGACATTTGTAGGTGGGAACGTAACTTGGTGACTTGGGGGAGGGGGTGGCAACTTGACAATATCTATCAGAATTTAAAGTACAAGTATTATTTGAAGTATTATATCATATCTAGGAATTTATTTTCAGATGTAATCATATAAGTTCCCAGAGCTTAATACACTATCTGTTATAGTGTGTGTTTGTGCATTCATGTCTATCTATCTATCTATCTGTATAGTTTGTACATTCCTAATCCACTTCCTGATGGACGCATATACACAAAATCTGTTAACAGTATGTTTGCGGAGTGGAATTATTGTAGTCAGGGGATAAAAGCTTTTTCAGTCTGTATGATTCCATATTTTTTTCATTTTTACCATGAGTATGTACTTTTAATCAGAAAAACTTTAAAAATTAGTAGTTTATGTAAATACCAATATGATATGCAATTAAACAATTTTAATTAAAATGTATTTTATTTATAAGTTATTATTTAAAAATACACATAAACATACAACTAATAGGATCATAAAATTGTATAAAAGTCAATTGCACCAGAAAAATAATGGATTTCAGTATCTTCCATTGTGGGAATATACCAAATATTGTGTACATTTTCCAAATATTTCTGGAGTATAACTCACACACACAGAGTGTGGGAAAAGCCTTTAGTTTCAGGCATCTAGAAATGAAATACATGTTCTATACTTCAACACATGAATATTCAAGATAAGCATGTGAAAACCTGGAGAAAATTAAATATATATGTAGATTCAGTAATATACATTTATGTGTACCTATCTATATCTGTCTAATATTTTATATATATATATTCATTCACCACTTTTAAACATTTTTTTCTCTCAAAACCATAAAAATACATCCGACTCAGGCTTCTTTGGAAATAATAAATCATTTAGTCAACATGATCCTTGTGATATGACTTTTATATTCTACTACAAAAGTTCATATAGCATTGGTCTAAAAATATGCTATCCAAACAGCATATACAAGGGTACATTATTTGACACATGAATTGACTCTGTCTTTAGAAAAGTGAATGCAAACCATAAGTGTTCACTCACTGTTTACCAAACTTCTCCAAACTGGAAAATGCTGTTGGGAATGTTACATGATTCAGTACTTTATAGTTCTTGATTTAAGGCCCAGAAAATAACATGGAAATATGATTATATAAATATTGAACTTTTGTTTCCTTTTAACGATTTTTAAAGCTTTTAGTTTGTACCAAGAAATACTTTAGAAATATATAAGTGCTTTCAGGGAACAATAGTTACCTTTTCCATGAATTCTATAAATCTTCTTAACAAATTTATTTGGAAAGACAGCATGTCTCCAGTGCTTTTCAGACTACTCCAGTTCATGTTGGTTACCATGCAACAGAAGAGCTTTTTAGATAGACCAGAGTTGTCATGAATATATATTGTCTCAGAATAGTATTCTAATCACTGGCACTAAAGATATTTTTAACAAATGTTATTTAAATATTTTCCTAGATATGTAACTACCATTTGGAAGATGAGGAGTTTAGTTCAAAGTGTGTCCTTATGGTATCTGTGTGGGTATTTTACAGCCAAATTTTGAAATGAGCTATTTTTTTTTTATATTGGTGTTCCATACAAAGTTCCAAAAAAGAAATAAAGGACCATTTTCAATCCATTAAAATATCAACAACACACATTTTAAAAAGTGATAGTGGTACCTGAAAAAAGAAGAGAATAATAAAATGAAATCAGTTAGAAGTAATTCATGACACATAGGTATTATAAAATTGATTTTTCCTTTTTTAAATTGAAGTATAGTTGATTTACAATATTATCAGGTGTACAGCATAGTGATTCAGTTTTTTTCTGATTTTACCTGATTTTTATAAATTATATATATATATCATAACGAGTCACCATTACATAAATATTCTGTTTCCCTTGAACTTCTGAAGTCAGAACTAACAATCAGACTAGTTCAGAAGGCAAATGAATCTTCCTGATAGGTAGATAGTTGCACAAATTTGCAAACTGGACAGCTGGCAAACCGATTAAAAGAAACATTTTATGAAATAAGCACATGCAGAAACCATTACAATTTGTATACACGTTATGAAATCAGAACAAATAACTTTACAAAAATTCACCAGCTTGAAGCAGTTATGAAATTAGTCAGTTAGATATTGGAGGAGGAGCACAGAGTCAATGTTAACTTGCTCGTGTGCCTTCTTTTTTTTTTTTTTTTTGGGGCACGCGGGCCTCTCACTGTTGTGGCCTCTCTCGTTGTGGAGCACAGGCTCCAGACACGCAGGCTCAGCGGCCATGGCTCACGGGCCCAGCCACTCCGTGGCATGTGGGATCTTCTGGGACCGGGGCACGAACCCGTGTCCCCTGCATCGGCAGGCGGACTCTCAACAAGTGCACCACCAGGGAAGCCCGTGCATTCATTTTTAAACTAATGTCAGAAGAGATTAGAGAAAATAGAAGTCATAAGATGAAGTAAATGCTTTAGTAACAATGAGAAAACATTGCAGTTACAACGGAAAAACATTGTAGTTCCAGAAAAAAGAAACCAATCCAGTAAGTACCTTAAGCTAGTCAGACAGAGGTCTTGTTAGACACAGTTTTCATAATTTAACAAATGGGAAAAGATGCTTCAAAGTAATCAAATGAGTAGGCAGTGAATATATTTTAAAGTATACATGAACCTATATTTCTCAAGATATAAGAGTGTTGCCGTTCATATAATGAAAAGCACAGCAGATTAGAGCTGCAAGATAAAATGAGGGCTGCCCAATTAAGTTTGAATCTCAAATTAACAATGAGAAATTTTCTAAGTTTCTTTTCTACTAAAAATTATTCATATTTTATATAACATTCAAATTTAGCTGAGTATCATGTATTTTTATTTGCTATTTCTGGCAACCGTGCAGCTGCAAGGATTCACAAATCCTTTCATTCTCCTTCGACTGTACTAATACTTTCCTCTGTTATATATACTCTACTATGTACATCTTAATACTTACTACTTAATATCAATTATTATACTTTTTAGTTTTAGAATTTCCATTTTATTTTTGTTATAGATTTCATATCTCTAATATAATTCTCTGTCTTTTAATCCATTTCCTTGAAAAATATTAGTTATAACTCTTTTTAAGCTTGTGTCTGATAACTTCAATATTCTATTTTCTCTTTTTTTTTCTATTGGTTTTCAGTCATCTATCCTTACTTTCTGACATTTGTTAATGCTGGATACAGTGTTATGTATGTGTATGTAATTTCGCATGTGTATGAAAACTCATTAAGGCTTTGGTTGATTTTGGTTGGTGATGTTATTTCACTCCACAAAGATTTGTATTTCTCCTAACTGGCACGTAAAGTCAGAACAGATAGCTTTGATTCATAGAATGCTGGTCTTTATATGGTTTGACTCTATATTTAGGATAAAGCTCTTCCTGGACTTAAAAAGGAATAAGGCCCTTAATTCCAATTCTGGTTTTCCCAGATCACACAATTGCTGAATTCTTCCTAAACATTTTGAGTCTTAAAAGCTAATTTCTTCATTTCTTATCTGCTTCTAACCTAGGTATGTGTACAACACCAACATAGGAGCTGTGAAATGTCTCAAGAAATTCTATGCAGGAAATTAGGCTCAGTTTTCTGAAATTCTCTATTATCTGGGATTTTGGCCCTCTATGTCCACACTACTTGGTAGCCCTGAACTCCAATCTTATCTCTTTAACCCAGTGAGACTTCTGTAACATATAGGCTGCCACATCTGTTCAGTTTCTATACATTTAATGGGGAATTGATAAATGTACCAAAGGTAAATCAACAATGCAGAGCTTGCCTTAGTGTGTTTCCACATGTGTCTGTGATCTCTGGCTCCTCAACTCCTGCCTGCCTTGATTGTTCCCTGATGCTTTTAATCAATCAACTTTTAAAAGTGTATCCATTCTGACAAAGGTGTGGGTAATAACTAAGGGTGTGGAATTGTAACTAGAACATATAAAGAATACTCACAACTGAACAGTAAAAATACCAGTGACCCAATTTAAAAATGGGCAACAGATCTAAATAGATAATTCTCCAAGAAGATATAAAAATGACCAATAAGCACATGTCCAACACCATTAATAATCAGGTAAATGCAAATCAAAACCATAATGAGGAACAACTTAAGATCCACTAGGATGGCTATAATCAAAAAGTCATATAATGACATAAATCACAGCAAGGTCCTTTTTGACCCACCTTCTAGAGAAATGGAAATAAAAACAAAGGTAAACAAATGGGACCTAATGAAACTTAAAAGCTTTTGCGCAGCAAAGGAAACCATAAAGAAGACCAAAAGACAACCCTCAGAATGGGAGAAAATATTTGCAAATGAAGCAACTGACAAAGGATTAATCTCCAAAATTTATAAGCAGCTCATGCAGCTTAATAACAAAAAAACAAAAAAACCCAATCCAAAAATGGGCAGAAGACCTAAATAGACATTTCTCCAAAGAAGATATACAGAGTGCCAACAAACACATGAAAGAATGCTCAACATCACTAATCATTAGAGAAATACAAGTCAAAACTACAATGAGATATCATCTCACACCAGTCAGAATGGCCATCATCAAAAAATCTAGAAACAATAAATTGCTGGAGAGGGTGTGGAGAAAAGGGAACCCTCTTACACTGTTGGTGGGAATGTAAATTGATACAGCCACTGTGGAGAACAGTATGGAGGTTCCTTAAAAAACTACAAATAGAACTACCATATGACCCAGCAATCCCACTACTGGGCATATACCCTGAGAAAACCATAATTCAAAAAGAGTCATGTACCAAAATGTTCATTGCAGCTCTATTTACAATAGCCCAGAGATGGAAACAACCTAAGTGTCAATCATTGGATGAATGGATAAAGAAGATGTGGCACATATATACAATGGAATGTTACTCAGCCATAAAAAGAAACGAAATTGAGCTATTTGTAATGAGGTGGATAGACCTAGAGTCTGTCATGCAGAGTGAAGTAAGTCAGAAAGAGAGAGACAAATACCGTATGCTAACACATATATATGGAATTTAAGAAAAAAATGTCATGAAAAACCTAGGGGTGAAGCAGGAATAAAGACACAGACTTACTAGAGAATGGACTTGAGGATATGGGGAGGGGGAAGGGTAAACAGTGATAAAGCGAGAGAGAGGCAGGGACATACATACACTACCAAACGTAAGGTAGATAGCTAGTGGGAAGCAGCTGCATAGCACAGGGAGATCAGCTCAATGCTTTGTGACTGCCTGGGGGGGTGGGATAGGGAGGGTGGGAGGGAGGGAGATGCAAGCAGGAAGAGATATGGGAACATATGTATATATATAACTGATTCATTTTGTTGTGAAGCTGAAACTAACATACCATTGTAAAGCAATTATACTCCAATAAAGATGTTAAAATGAAAAAAAAAGTCATATAATAACAAATATTGTTGAGGACGTGGATAAATTGGAACCCTTATACATGGCTGGTAGGATTGAAAAATAGTGCAGCCAACCTTGGAAAACACTCTGGCAGTTCCTCAAATGGTTAAAGTTACCATATTGTCCAGCAATTATTCCTCTCCTATGTAACTACCCAATAGAAGTGAAAACTTATGTCTAGACACAAACTTGCACAGGAATACTTACAGCAACGTTATTCATAATAGACAAAATGAGGTGGAAACAATGCAAATGTCCATCAACTGATAAGTGGAAAAATTGTGGTATATTATTCAGCAGTAAAAAGTAACGAAGTTCTGTTACATGATTAAAAATAATGGATAAATCTTGAAAACATGCTAAGTGAAAGGAGTCAATCACAAAACCCACATATTATATGATTCCATTTATATGAAATGTCAAGAATAGGTGATTCTATGGAGAAGAAAGTATATTAGTGTTTGCCTAGGGTTGGAGGAAATGGGGAAGATAGATGGTAATAGCTAAATAGTACAGGATTTATTTTTGAGGTAATGAAAATATTCTAAAATTGACTATACTCAAGGTTGCACACATTGGTAAGTATATATACTAAACATATATTTACTTATACACATTAAAAGGCTAAATTGTATGATATGTGAACTATATCTCAATAAATCTTTTATAAAAACAAAAAGTAAATCCAGCTTTTATCACTGTTCTTAGCAGAAGGATTAGGCTGATGCCAGCTACTTTGCCATAGTCTAAAGCAGAAGTCAGCCTCTATTGCGTTTGCTGGAGATAACAATGTAAAGGAGTTATTTCAGATGAGCATGCTGAAGAACTAGTGACTTAAGAAGCCATTTTCTTTATTAAGGAACTTTGTTTCTTTAGCTTTTTCACTGGATTTTGGATCATTGGTCAACTGAAAGAGGAAAGGGTCTTCCAGGAGTTACAGGATCTAGGCAACAAATACAAGAACTAGGAGGGTACATAAGGTTGCTGGATCAAGAGGCACATAACTTGAGGTTGGACAAGGTAAAGTCATTCCATATAAGAGACCTCTACTTTGATATAGGATTTAATACTGTTGTAAGAACCTCAAGAGACAGTGTTAAACCCACTGCTCAGGTGACTCTTGCAAGCCTGGAGAAAGAAATGGCCCACAGTAGGTGAAGTTGAAATGCTAGAACTGTAATGGCAAATAGTGGGAAAAGAGATCAAATGGTTAAGCGAAGTAAGCTTACTAGAGTGGATATGTTTTACAAGACTGGTAATCCCACAATATAATTGTGTTCTTTATGACAACCTAGAGAACTCCTACATCTATCAGTGCAATAAGGATGCACTGCTGAAGGGGGCCCTAGCATCACTGAGAAACTAAAATATGGCCATTCTCAGTAGGGCAAAGCTGATTGTAGGCGATGCTATTACAGAACTGAGCTCACTGACAGCAATAGAGATGACCCTATCCTCAAATAACAGAAAACAGGTAATGGTGCTTAAGTGCCAGAAGCAAGATAGGAAAAATTATAATGAGATGCAAGGTCAAAATGGCAGCCAGAGGGTTGTGATCCTTAGAGAGAGATGGAGATGGTTAAGATAATATGGTGTCATCAATGGCAAGATGGATGGGAAGCCAACAAGTACATCAACCTGTACAAATAAAAGAAATCAAGGATATACATGGTCAGGAGGCTAAAAACAGCTGCTTCAAAGTCACAGTTCCTCACCCAGTTTCTGAACCTAAGTGAATATTCAGACCTGGACTGGAACCCAGTGACTAAAGGAAAGGCCAGGACCCAGGAGGATGAAAACTACAACATAATGACAGGTGTACACGTTACTAATTTCCCCAGTCCTTTCTTAAGGGACCAAGGGCCCAAACATTTCAAGGACTATCTGATTCAGGATTCAAATTGATATCCAGACATTTAAAACATAGTAATGGCCCTGATGTTACAGTTGTAGTGTATAGCAAACAAAAAGTAAATGGAGTACCATCCCGGGTAAGGCTTACAGTGGGTCCACTGGGTCCATCGATCCACTCAGTGGTCATTTCTTCAGTCCCCAAATATATCATTGGAAATCTCATACTTAGTAAGGGACACATTCCAAATATTGGTTCTTTGCTCTGTGAGATAAGAACTATCATCCTTAGTTAGGAAGATCAATGAGAAGTATCTGAAACTTACCTGCCTACACACTACAAACAAGACAGTAAATCAAAAACAGTATTGTATCATGGTGAAATGACCAGCATTAGTGCCACTTTTAAGGACCTAAAGCATGCAGGGCCCCTGGTCCTGGCCTCTAAGAAAATAGGCATGTTTTGGAGGATGACAGCAGAATACCACAAACTCAATCCATTAGTAGTCCCACTTCCAGCTGCAATACATGTGGTATCTTTGATAAAGTAAATTAAAATGTCTCAGGTACATATCAAGCAACCATTGATCTGTAAAATGTTGCTTTGCATTCTGTTCAGAAATGTTGATTTAAAATAGTTTACATTTGCCAGGAATAGAAAATAGTATACATTTATCGTACAGTTAACTCTCCTACTCTTTATCATAGTATATTTTGAAAAGACCTTGACGTTCTGAATATTCAGCAGAACATCACACTGACTTACTATACCGATGGCTTCTTTTTTTTTTTTTTTTTTTTTGGCTTCTTATTAATTAGCCTAGATAAGTGAGAAAGAGCAAGCATGTCACAATCCTCTCTAAAACACAGATATACAACTGTGCTGTGACAAGATTTATTACAGCCTAAGGCAAAGGAAAAAATAAATAATATTGATCCTATCTTTATTTAAACACTTGATCATTTGTTCATCATGGAATTTTTGGATAATTTCACTTTTTACAACATTGCATTAAATATTATTTATCTTGATTGCTGTGTTTTTTGCTGCCCTCTTAATTCCTGTTGTGGGTCCCTCATTTGCTTCACCCTAATCCCAACTCTGCAGAGACTCAAGAAATTAGTGAAGATGTTGAGGGTCCAGTGGCCTACAACAGACTGGGACATTTTATCCAAAGTAAAGAAAAGTTATTGCATCTCTCACCACCTCTAAGGGGAAGCACAACATCTAGGAGGCCTTTATGGAAATTGGAGGTTGCACATTCCATACTTAGGAATACTGCTCCCTCCTCTATACCAGATGATATGAAAGACTGCTATCTTTCAGTGAAACTCAGAGCAAGAAAGGGCTCTGCAGCATGTCTGGGCTGCAATGCTTGGGTCCTGTGATACAGCAGACCTTATTGTATTGGAGTATCACTGGTGGGAAAAGACATCATGAAAAATTGATGATAACCCTAATAGGAAAACCACAACACGAACCCCAGTGTTCTAGAAAGGGTCATGCTGTCTGTAATAGATAATAACTTGAAAAATAGCTCCAGAAATGCTGCTGGGTCCCAATAAAGACCTAGTAACTGATAATGTATATCAATTACCCATAATAACATAAGTTCTGTCAGACTCACAAAGATATGGTCAGGCAGGTCCAGCAGTAATCCATCAAAATACAATTGATACAACAGGGATCAAGTCTTTCCTAAGTAAGACTAGATGCCATATATAAGCTGCCTGAGCATGTATCCAAGACTCTTTTTTTTTTTTTTTTTTTTTTTTGCAGTACACGGGCCTCTCACTGCTGTGGCCTTTCCCATTGCGGAGCACAGGCTCCGGACGCACAGGCTCAGCAGCCATGGCTCACGGGCCTAGCCACTCCGCAGCATGTGGGATCTTCCCGGACCAGGGCACGAACCCTGGTTCGCTGAGAGTCCGCATCGGCAGGCGGACTCTCAACCACTGCGCCACCAGGGAAGTCCCCAAGATTCTTATATCATCTACTATGGTTGCATCTATACCTCTCTCTCATTCCATAACTTGACTTTCTCCAACTTGACTTTAATCTCAGCCATGTGCCTGGTTTTAGTCAATGAGATGTTAACAGAGGTGCAAGAAGCAGAGGCTTTAGATTTATTTGTGTGGTTGGGCAGGTTGTTTGTACATCTGCCATTGCTGTGAGTAGACTATGTGGCTAGGCTGCTGCTCTCAAGAGGGGAGTGAGCGACATGGAAAACAAAACTATGCAGTCATCATAGCCTAAACCAATTTCACCTCAGTGGACCTGTAAAACTGTGAGTAAAAATAAATGCCTATTACAACACGCCACTGAGATTTCCTGGTTGTTTTGCACACAGCAGTACTGCACTAATATATAAAACAATAATTGCAAGACTAAATTAAAACTTCAGAAACAAAAGTAGAACTCAAATAAACATTTTCTTCAAAGAAAAGGAAAAACAATAAAAGGATAATATTGTATCTACCAGGGAAATACTAATCAAAAATGAAAAAAAGTGGTATAGTAACATTAATACCCAGCAAATAAGACAAGAAGTATTATTAGAGGTAGAGTCATTTTATATTGATAAAAGACTCAGTTCAATAAGAATATATACAGTCCTAAATTTTTATCTAATAACATAGCTTCAAAACATACAAAACAAAATTAGCAATACTCAAAATAAAACCAGACAAATGCACAATTATAGTTGGAGATTTTTACAAAACTTAATAGCTGAGCGAACAATGAAATCAGTAAGGATATTTGAGATTTGAACAATGAGGTTTACAAAGTTGACCTAATTGTCATATATACAATATAACATCCAACAAATACAAAATAGAGATTCTTTCAAGTGCACACAGAAACTTTACAAAAAATTGACTATATTAATCCACAAAGTAATTCTCAACTAATGTTGAAGGGATACAATCATGTAGAGCATACTGTCTGTCTGACTAAAACTAAGCTAAAAATGAATAAGAAGAGGCTTTGAAGAAATACAAATATTTAGAAATTGAGCAATACAATTTTCATAACTCACGGGTCAGAAAAGAAATCCAAAAGGAAATTAAAAATACTTTGAACCAGAAGGTAATGAAATACAACATATCAAAACTTGCAGGACATAGCTAATCAAGACATAGATCTTAATAGTTTTAAATGAAATTTTTGGAAAATAAAAAAGCTAAAGATTCATAATCTAAACAAACATCTCAACTGGCTAGAAATTACAGCAAATTAGACCAAAAGAAAATGTAAGCAAGGAAATAATGAAGATAAGAACAGAGATCAATAAAAAATAATACAATACCACCATAAAAAAATCAATAAAATTTATAAAACAGTACTGTTTTTTTTTCCTTTGGAAGAACAAATAATATTGAATAACATTAAAAATAAGAGAGGTGGTCCTAATTACCTATATCAAGACATCATTACATATTAGATAGATAACATAGGTTATTACGAATTATTTTATTCCCACACATTTAAAACTTTGGATTAAATGGACAAATTTATTTTAAAAAGCCAACTATGAACAATAACAGAAAAGATAGAGCAATCTTAGTTTTTCTCTAGTTATTAAACAAATTGAATGCATAAGTGAAAACCCTTCTCATAAAGAAATTTCCAGATCCAGATATCTTGACCAGTGAACACTTCTTAATATATATGGAGGAAATAACATCAGTGTTTCACAAACTTTTCCACTGAATAATAAAAGAGAGAGTCAACTTTTTCATTTGTTTTATGAAACCAGTATAACCTTGGTAAGAAACAAAAATAACATTTCTTTACCATTACAAATATAAGTGCAAAAGTTCGAAACAAAATATTACCAACTCATATACTGTGATATACGAAATCTATAGAAAATGCATTATTCCATCATTAGATTTATTTCAGGCAGGCAGGGTTAGTTTAACATTTGCATATTAATCAGGATAATTCATCAGATTAATGGAGTAAAGGAGAAAAATTATATGATCATGTCAAGAGACACAGGAAAAAAATCAATAAAATTCAATGAGTCATTCATGTTAAAAGCTTTTAGTCCATCAAAAATATCAACAAGGAGGGGGGACCTTGAAGATGGCGGAAGAGTAAGACGCGGAGATCACCTTCCTCCCCACAGATACACCAGAAATACATCTACACGTGGAACAACTCCTACAGAACACCTACTGAAGGCTGGCAGAAGACCTCAGACCTCCCAAAAGGCAAGAAACTCCCCACGTACCTGGGTAGGGCAAAAGAAAAAAGAAAAAAAACAGAGACAAAAGGATAGGGACGGCACCTGCACCAGTGGGAGGGAGCTGTGAAGGAGGAAAAGTTTCCACACACTAGGAAGCCCCTTCGCAGGCGGAGACTGCGGGGGGCAGAGGGAGGAGCTTCGGAGCCGTGGAGGAGTGCACAGCAACGGGTGCGGAGGGCAAAGCGGGGAGATTCCCGCACAGAGGATCGGTGCCGACCGGCACTCACCAGCCCGAGAAGCTTGTCTGCTCACCCGCCGGGGTGGGCGGGGCTGCGAGCTGAGGCTCTGAGGCCCGGGTTTCGGTTTTGGACAGAACGCAGGGAGAGGACTGGGGTTGGCGGCTTGAACATAGCCTGAAGGGGTTAGTGCACCACGGCTAGCTGGGAGGGAGTCCGGGGAAAAGTCTGCACCTGCCAAAGAGGCAAGAGACTTTTTCTTCCCTCTTTGTTTCCTGGTGCGTGAGGAGAGGGGTTTAAGAACGCTGCTTAAAGGAACTCCAGAGACGGGCGCGAGCCGCGGCTAAAAGCGCGAACCCCAGAGACGGGCGCGAGCCGCGGCTAAAAGCGTGGACCCCAGAGACGGGCGGGAGACGATAAGGCTGCTGCTGCCGCCACCGAGGAGCCTGTGTGCGAGCACAGGTCACTCTCCACACCCCTCTTCCACGGAGCCTGTGCAGCCCGCCACTGCCAGGTTCCCGGGATCCAGGGACAACTTCCCCGGGAGAACGCACAGCGGGCCTCAGGCTGGTGCAAAGTCACGCCGGCCTTTGCCACCGCAGGCCCGCCCCGCACTCCGTGCCCCTCCCTCCCCACCGGCCTGAGTGCGCCAGAGCCCCCGAATCAGCGGCTCTTTTAACCCCGCCCTGTCTGAGCAAAAAACAGACGCCCTCCAGCGACCTACACGCAGTGGCAGGGCCAAATCCAAAGCTGAGCCCCTGGGAGCTGTGAGAACAAAGAAGAGAAAGGGAAATCTCTCCCAGCAGCCTCAGAAGCAGCGGATTAAAGCTCCACAATCAACTTGATATACCCTGCATCTGTGGAATACTTGAATAGACAACCAATCATCCCAAATTAAGGAAGTGGACTTTAGGAGCAAGATCTATGATTTTTTTCCCTTTTCCTCTTTTTGTGAATGTATATGTGTATGCTTCTGTGTGAGATCTTGTCTGTATAGTCTTGCTTCCACAATTTGTCCTAGGGTTCTATCCGTCCATGGTTCTTTTTAAAAAATTTTTTTTCTTAATAATCAATTTTAATTTTAATAACGTTATTATACTTTACCTTCGATCTTTCTTTCTTTCTTTCTTTCTTTCTTTCTTTCTTTCTTTCTTTCTTTCTTTCTTTCTTTCTTTCTTTCTTTCTTTCTTTCTTTCCTTCCTTCCTTCCCTGCGTTAGACAACGAATCATCCCAAATTGAGGAGGTGGTCTCTGACAGCAAGATTTATGATTTTTCCCCCTTTACCTCTTTTAGTGAGGGTGTATGTGTATGCTTCTGTGTAAGATTTTGTCTGTATAGCTTTGCTTCCAACATTTGTCCTAAGGTTCTATCCGTCCCTTTTTTTTTTTCTCTAAATAAGAATTTTTTAATTCAACAATTTTATTATACTTTATTTTATTTTTACTGTATCTTCTTTCTTTCTGTCTTTTTTCCTTCTTTCCCTCCTTCCTTCCTTCCTTCCTCCCTCCCTCCCTCCTTTCTTTCCTTCTTTCATTCTTTCTTTCTTTCTTCCTTCCTTCCTTCCCTCCTTTCCTTCTTTCTTTCCTCATATTTGTACTAATTCCCTCTACTTTTTCTCCCTTTTATTCTGAGCCGTGTGGATGAAAAGCTCTTGGTGCTCCAGCCAGGAGTCAGGGCTCTGCGTCTGAGGTAGGAGAGCCAACTTCAGGACACTGGTCAACAAGAGACCTCCCAGCTCCACATAATATCAAATGGCAAAAATCTCCCAGAGACCTCCATCTTAACACCAGCACCCAGCTTCACTCAACGACCAGCAAGCCACAGTGCTGGACAACCTATGCCAAACAACTAGCAAGACAGGAACACAACCCCACCCATTAGCAGAGAGGCTGCCTAAAATAATAATAAGGCCACAGACACCCCAAACACAGCACCAGACGTGAACCTGCCCACTAGAGAGACAAGATCCAGCCTCATCCACCACAACACAGGCACTAGTCCCCTCCGCCAGGAAGCCTACACAACCCACTGAACCAACCTTAGCCACTGGGGACAGACATCAAAAACAGCAGGAACTACGAACCTGCAGCCTGCAAAAAGGAGACCCCAAACACAGTAAGATAAGCAAAATGAGAAGACAGAAAAACACACAGCAGATAAAGGAGCAAGATAAAAATGCACCAGACCTAACAAATGAAGAGGAAATAGGCAGCTTACCTGAAAAAGAATTCAGAATAATGATAGTAAGGATGATCCGAAATCTTGGAGATAGACTGGACAATAGAATGGACAAATTGCAAGAATCAGTTAACAAGGACCTAGAAGAACTAAAGATGAAACAAGCAACGATGAACAATATGAAAACAAAATGAAATTAAAAGTACTCTAGATGGGATCAATAGCAGAATAACTGAGGCAGAAGAACGGATAAGTGACCTGGAAGATAAAATAGTGGAAATAACTACTGCAGAGCAGAATAAAGAAAAAAGAACGAAAAGAACTGAGGACAGTCTCAGAGACCTCTGGGACAACATTAAATGCACTAACATTCGAATTATAGGGGTTCCAGAAGAAGAAGAGAAAAAGAAAGGGACTGAGAAGATATTTGAAGAGATTATAGTTGAAAACTTCCCTAATATGGGAAAGGAAATAGTTAATCAAGTCCAGGAAGCACGGAGAGTCCCATACAGGATAAATCCAAGGAGAAATACGCCAAGACAAATATTAATCAAACTGTCAAAAATTAAATACAAAGAAAGCATATTAAAAGCAGCATAGGAAAAGCAACAAATAACACATAAGGGAATCCCCATAAGGTTAACAGCTGATCTCTCAGCAGAAACCCTACAAGCCAGAAGGGAGTGGCAGGACATACTGAAAGTGATGAAGGAGAAAAACCTGCAGCCAAGACTACTCTACCCAGCAAGGATCTCATTCAGATTTGATGGAGAAATTAAAAATTTTACAGACAAGCAAAAGCTGAGAGAGCTCAGCACCACCAAACCAGCTTTACAACAAATGCTAAAGGATCTTCTCTAGGCAAGAAACACAAGAGAAGGAAAAGACCTATAATAACGAACCCAAAACAATTTAGAAAATGGGAATAGGAACATACATATCGATAATTACCTTAAATGTAAATGGACTAAATGCTCCCACCAAAAGACACAGATTAGCTGAATGGATACAAAAACAAGACCCTTATATATTCTGTCTACAAGAGACCCACTTCAGACCTAGAGACACATACAGACTGAAAGTAAGAGGATGGAAAAATATATTCCATGCAAATGGAAACCAAAAGAAAGCTGGAGCAGCAATTCTCATATCAGACAAAATAGACTTTAAAATAAGGACTATTAAAAGAGACAAAGAAGGACACTACATAATGATCAAGGGATCGATCCAAGAAGAAGATATAACAATTGTAAATATTTATGCACCCAACATAGGAGCACCTCAATACATAAGGCAAATACTAACAGCCATAAAAGGGGAAATCGACAGTAACACATTCATAGTAGGGGACTTAAACACCCCACTTTCACCCATGGACAGATCATCCAAAATGAAAATAAATAAGGAAACACAAGCTTTAAATGATACATTAAACAAGATGGACTTAATTGATAGTTATAGGACACTCCATGCAAAAACAACAGAATACACATTTTTCTCAAGTGCTCATGGAACATTCTCCAGGATAGATCATATCTTAGGTCACAAATCAAGCCTTGGTAAATTTAAGAAAATTGAAATTGTATCAAGTATCTTTTCTGACCACAACGCCATGAGACTAGATATCAATTACAGGAAAAGATCTGTAAAAAATACAAACACATGGAGGCTAAACAATGCACTACTTAATAATGAAGTGCTCACTGAAGAAATCAAAGAGGAAATCAAAAAATACCTAGAAACAAATGACAATGGAGACACAACGACCCAAAACCTGTGGGATGCAGCAAAAGCAGTTCTAAGGGGGAAGTTTATAGCAATACAAGCCCACCTTAAGAAGCAGGAAACATCTCGAATAAACAACCTAACCTTGCACCTCAAGCAATTAGAGAAAGAAGAACAAAAAAACCCCAAAGCTAGCAGAAGGAAAGAAATCATAAAAATCAGATCAGAAATAAATGAAAAAGAAATGAAGGAAACAATAGCAAAGATCAATAAAACTAAAAGCTGGTTCTTTGAGAAGATAAACAAAATAGATAAACCACTAGCCAGACTCATCAAGAAAAAAGGGAGAAGACTCAAATCAATAGAATTAGAAATGAAAAAGGAGAGGTAACAACTGACACTGCAGAAATAAAGGAGATAATGAGAGATTACTACAAGCAACTCTATGCCAATGCAATGGACAATCTGGAAGAAATGGACAAATTCTTAGAAATGCACAACCTGCCAAGACTGAATCAGGAAGAAATAGAAAATATGAAGAGACCAATCACAAGCACTGAAATTGAAACTGTGATTAAAAATCTTCCAACAAAGAAAAGCCTAGGACCAGATGGCTTCACAGGTGAATTCTATCAAACATTTAGAGAAGAGCTAACACCTATCCTTCTCAAACTCTTCCAAAATATAGCAGAGGGAGGAACACTCCCAAACTCCTTCTACGAGGCCACCATCACCTTGATACCGAAACCAGACAAGGATGTCACAAAGAAAGAAAACTACAGGCCAATATCACTGATGAACATAGATGCAAAAATCCTCAACAAAATACTAGCAAACAGAATCCAACAGCACATTAAAAGGATCATACACCATGATCAAGTGGGGTTTATTCCAGGAATGCAAGGATTCTTCAATATACGCAAATCTATCAATGTGATAAACCATATTAACAAATTGAAGGAGAAAAACCATATGATCATCTCAATAGATGCAGAGAAAGCTTTTGACAAAATTCAACACCCATTTATGATAAAAACCCTGCAGAAAGTAGGCATAGAGGGAACTTTCCTCAACATAATAAAGGCCATATATGACAAGCCCACAGCAAACATCATCCTCAATGGTGAAAAACTGAAAGCATTTCCACTAAGATCAGGAACAAGACAAGGTTGCCCACTCTCACCACTCTTATTCAACATAGTTTTGGAAGTTTTAGCCACAGCAATCAGAGAAGAAAAGGAAATAAAAGGAATCCAAATCGGAAAAGAAGAAGTAAAGCTGTCCCTGTTTGCAGATGACATGATCCTATACATAGAGAACCCTAAAGATGCTACCAGAAAACTACTAGAGCTAATCAATGAATTTGGTAAAGTGGCAGGATACAAAATTAATGCACAGAAATCTCTGGCATTCCTATATACTAATGATGAAAAATCTGAAAGTGAAATTAAGAAAACACTCAAAAGAATAAAATATCTAGGAATAAACCTACAAAAGAATAAAATATCTAGGAATAAGCCTACCTAAGGAGACAAAAGACCTGTATGCAGAAAATTATAAGACACTGATGAAAGAAATTAAAGATGATGCAAATAGATGGAGAGATATACCATGTTCTTGGATTGGAAGAATCAACATTGTGAAAATGACTCTACTACCCAAAGCAATCTATAGATTCAATGCAATCCCTATCAAACTACCACTGGCATTTTTCACAGAACTAGAACAAAAAATTTCACAATTTGTATGGAAACACAAAAGACCCTGAATAGCCAAAGCAATCTTGAGAACGAAAGAAGGAACTGGAGGAATCAGGCTCCCTGACTTCAGACTATACTACAAAGCTACAGTTATCAAGACGGTATGGTACTGGCACAAAAACAGAAAGATAGACCAATGGAACAGGATAGAAAGCCCAGAGATAAACCCATGCACATATGGACACCTTATCTTTGATAAAGGTGGCAGTAATGTACAGTGGAGAAAGGACAGCCTCTTCAATAAGTGGTGCTGGGAAAACTGCACAGGTACATATAAAAGTATGAGATTAGATCACTCCCTAACACCATACACAAAAATAAGCTCAAAATGGATTAAAGACCTAAATGTAAGGCTAGAAACTATCAAACTCTTAGAGGAAAACATAGGCAGAACACTCTATGACATAAATCACAGCAAGATCCTTTCTGACCCACCTCCTAGAGTAATGGAAATAAAAACAAATATAAACAAATGGAACCTAATGAAACTTAAAAGCTTTTGCACAACAAAGGAAACCATAAACAAGACCAAAAGACAACCCTCAGAATGGGAGAAAATATTTGCAAATGAAGTAACCAACAAAGGATTAATCTCCAAAATTTACAAGCAGCTCATGCAGCTCAATAACAAGAAAACAAACAACCCAATCCAAAAATGGGCAGAAGACCTAAATAGACATTTCTCCAAAGAAGATATACAGACTGCCAACAAACACATGAAAGAATGCTCAACATCATTAATCATTAGAGAAATGCAAATCAAAACTACAATGAGATATCATCTCACACCAGTCAGAATGACCATCATCAAAAAATCTAGAAACAATAAATGCTGGAGAGGGTGTGGAGAAAAGGGAACACTCTTGCACTGCTGGTGGGAATGTGAATTGGTTCAGCCACTATGGAGAACAGTATGGAGGTTCCTTAAAAAACTACAAATAGAACTACCATATGACCCAGCAATCCCACTACTGGGCATATACCCTGAGAAAACCGAAATTCAAAAAGAGTCATGCACCAAAATGTTCATTGCAGCTCTATTTACAATAGCCCGGAGATGGAAACAACCTAAGTGCCCATCATCGGATGAATGGATAAAGAAGATGTGGCACATATATACAATGGAATATTACTCAGCCATAAAAAGAAACGAAATTGAGCTATTTGTAATGAGGTGGATAGACCTAGAGTCTGTAATACAGAGTGAAGTAAGTCAGAAAGAAAAAGACAAATATCGTATGCTAACACATATATATGGAATTTAAGAAAAAAAAATGTCATGAAGAACCCAGGGGTAAGACAGGAATAAAGACGCAGACCTCCTAGAGAACGGACTTGAGGTTATGGGGAGGGGGAAGTGTGAGCTGTGACAGGGCGAGAGAGAGTCATGGACATATACACACTAACAAACGTAGTAAGGTAGATAGCTGGTTGGAAGCAGCCGCATGGCACAGGGATATTGGCTTGGTGCTTTGTGACAGCCTGGAGGGGTGGGATAGGGAGGGTGGGAGGGAGGGAGACGCAAGAGGGAAGAGATATGGGAACATATGTATATGTATAACTGATTCACTTTGTTATAAAGCAGAAACTAACACACCATTGTAAAGCAATTATACCCCAATAAAGATGTTAAAAAAATATATCAAAAAAAACCCTATAGTAAATATGATGCTTAATGGTAAAATAGTGAAAACTTTCCTGTTGAAATTAGGAATGAGACAAATATATTATTATAACATTTATTCAATGCTATACTGGAGTTTCTTGCTACTGCAAGAAGGCAAAAAAATAAATAAAAGGTATAAAGCTTAGGAAAAAGGAAATAAAACTGTCATTATTCACATTGACATCAATGACATGTACTGTCATTGATGAGTACAGAGCATGTCAAAAAAATCTACACATAAACTAGTAGAGATAATAAAGTGAATTTAGTAAAGTCACAGGATATAATCAGTATACAAAATCAAATGTTTTACTATATGCTAGCAATACGCAATTAGAGAATGTGGTTGTTAAAAATAAATCATTTACACTAGCATAAAAGAACCTCCCAAACATCTGGAAACAAATCTAGCAAAAATAGACAACATTGCCACATAAAATACTGAATAAACCTTGCTGTAAGGAATTAAAAAGTGCCAAGTAAACAGATACGTGGATTGGAAGATTAAATATTATAAAACTGTCATTTCTTCCTAAATTGAGATGTATAATCAATGCAATCTCAATCCAAACCCAGTAGGGTTTTCTTTGCTTTTCTTCTTCTGAAGAAGAAATTATCATTATGATTCCAAAAATATATGGAAATGAAAAGGCCCAAGAAGAGCCATAAAAATCGTGAATAAGAATAACCATATTGGAGGATTAAACTACCAGATATTGAGTTATAAAAGTACATTATTTAGAGCACCATCTCAATCTATATTGTATCAATAGTTATTTGGGTATTTAATTTTTGTAAAAGATAGATTACATAAATTATGATACATTTGTAGGATGTAAAGCTCTGCAGCTATTAAAATGTATGAAGTTCCATTTTACTGATTTTGAATTTATAAAAGTCTATTTTATTTATTTTACTGATATGACTAATTTAAACATGGTTTATGAGATTCCACTTATTTAAAATGGCATTTTGTACACAGAATATCAGGAAGGATGTTTTCAAATGTGAGTAGTGATTATCTCTGGATAGTGTGATTTGAGAGGTGAAGTTTATTTTTCTGTAAACTTTTGGTGAAGTTATCATCATATAAATATTTATGTTTGAAAAAACACACACTCTAGAATGCCTCATTGGGATGAGAGAAGAAAGAGAAAATCTCTCCTACTTGACCCATTTGTTATTGAAGCAACCACTTTAGACTTAATCTCGGAGCCTGAGCCAACAACTTTTCCCAGGTACATGTCTGAATATTTTCTTGCATGTCAAAAACTCACATGGCAATAGTAAAAGGAAATATTTACAGCCATGACTTCACTAGCTAAAAAATACCTCTTATTAATATTTAACAGGAAGAGGGAAAAAAAAAGAGAAGTAGAGTTGGGAAAGAATATATGTACGTTATATATTCAAAAACTTCTTATTCCATGTTTATGATTACCCATTGCACATCAAAGTAGAAAATTGATAAGTGTGTTAAGTTTTTATGATTAGTATCTGGGTGAAACCAAAGTTAACTTTAGTTGAGATAAGTACCCAGATGTTCATATATTTAACTGAGAATGATTAACTCTTCTGTCACTCTGTCTCTGTCTCTCTGTCTTTGTCTCTTTCTCCCTCCTCCTCTCTCTCTTTCTTCTCCCTTCTGAAATTTAGGTGAGAGATTTTAGCTATGAAAGTCTGTCAAAAGTGATTGCTGTTATGTTTTGCTATGTATGCCTGGAAACCCTATAAAAGTTACTCATTTTCTGACGTGTTTTAACAATCTCTGCTTTTCACCTAATGTGAGAAAAATGATGTCCAAAGATAAATCAAACATATAATACAGAATACTTACTCAAAATTTTTTCATGAAAAAGAGAAGCATTATAGAATTAAATATTTTACTTTTTCAGTTAGCGAGGTAGTGTATTTATAGAAACAGTGCTTAAAAATATAATGCATTAATTTTTATTCTTTAGGTACAATTGACTGATTTCTGAATGAAAAATGTTGAATCTTATAACTAATATTTTCATATAATAAAATGTATAACTTAATTTTAATTATTTTTATTATTCAACATTCAAAAAGGAAATGAGAATTTTACATTGGTCTAAAAATGCTTTGTTTTAAGCTCAGAATATATGAGTTTAACAGCATAAGGTTAAGTATCATTAATGTAATTTAGGATTTAAGTAAAATAAAATAATATTTCAAGCAAATCTACAGCTTTAGAAAGAAAAGAAATGCAAGTCTTTCTTAAGCTGAAAACAGTAGTATTGAATCAAATCTGAGATATCCCCTTTTGAAGAATGATTAAATGTTTTTCTTTGACAATGGCTCAAAACACTGTAGGATTGCAATATTGATAGAAAAAGTTCATTGTGTTGTTTTTAGAACTTTTAGTTTCTAAGTATAAAATTCAAAGAGACAAACCATTTGTAAGCTGTAGTCTTGATTAAAATTTCAAGGTCTAGGACTTAGGAACAAGTTCTGAATGGCTGTCTGGGCTCTGACAAGAAACTAAGATCTGCACATCACCCGGTTCTACCTTCTGCTCATTTCTGAATAGTGAGTAATGCTACTCAGACTTCTCAGGAAACTGAAGAAAAAATAATAAATTATTATTGTAATTAATTTTGATTATTGTAAATATAGAAAAATGTTCCAAAGAATATTTATATCCTTGCATGAACCCCATATCTCTCCCTAATTTTTGAATAATTACCTTAAAATAAAATCAACATGCACTGAAACTCTTAGAAAAAATATCACAAGAAAGAAAAAAAAATCCAATGTAAAGATTTCCCCAAGAGTCTGATATTGAATGAATATTTTAAACAATATATGTTTAACTTCACTGTCTTTTGGTTAACGGAATATGATTAATCACCACCCAAACTCCTCCCATACATTCACACAAACGCACCCCACTACCTGGTTCTTTGCCTCTGGAGAGAAATATCAGTAATTAAATTGAGACAAGATCTAATATACAAATGCAAACTTGAATGCAAATAAAATAATGTCAATTTTCATTGATAGTTATTGCTTTGTCAATAAAGGCAAATGCTTAAAAAAATTCAAAATGCAACACAAACTTTATATTGAGGCTATTACTTTTATTATTCCAAGGGACTCAGGAGATTTTTCCTTTCTGGCCCTTTGGGATAGGAGCCTTTGACTTTCAGGAGAGGAAGGAACAATATTAAATTAAGCAGTAGGTAAATTTTGTCTTCAGCGCTGCTCATTTTCCCTTTCGATGTCATTTTTACCCTTTTTGGCCCCATCTACTGCTACCTCTCATCAATGTACTTTCTCCCTCCCAGATTCCTTAGCTTCTTATCTGCCCAGGATTCTGCTGTCAGGACAAAAGAGGATTTCATTATCACTGACTACTTGGTTTGAATATGTTTAATGGACTATTCTTCCCTGATGGGAAATGAACCTAAAGAAAGAATACCTAGAACTGGAATTTCAGAAAATGTAAAACAGAGGGAACTCTGAAACTCCTACAGGTTCTAGCACATGTGCAACTGTGCAAGTCATGTGCCTTTCAGGCTCCTGTTTTCTAAAACAAGGGAATCAGGGAGGCGCTGAATTGGAGAACAGGGGAAGAATTTTAGCTGCTGCTACTTCAGTTCATACTCAGAGGACAAGGAAAAGCAGCATAGAAGCAGCACTAGATAGCCTAGTCTCATAGTCTCTGTCTCTGTCTCTTTCTCTCTCAAGGAATCAAATCTTGTCACCCCTTTTAGCAGCCATTGGCCCAGAACTATCCAAAGACTTTCAGCTCGGGGGTTTTTACCTTGGTGCTAAAGGCAAAGAACTGACAGACTGCTTCTTATTTTCTCCTGAAAGCCAGCAAATGTTTCAGCTGGAAACCTTCCCTGAATGACAGAACACCAGGTTTGAAAGAAACATTTTCATGAATTATGTCTCCCCTTGGGATGGATCTGGTTTGCACATTAAGACATGGCTGCCCGCACCAATAAGCACTAGCTCATTCCTTCCCTTAAAAACTCACTTTCCATCATATAGATGTGTGGTCTTAATATTGGGGAACATAAATGTGTTTTCCATACCCGTGAGTTATTATATCCTTTTTAGCTCCTTTCCACTTTTCGGTATGGTACAGGCTAAGAAAATAGAAACCAAATACAAATTAACACAGAAAAATAGTGAAATTAAGTGGAAAGGCCACTTATTGCCTTATATTTCGTACATAAAGTCGTGTATCTTTTCTGTTTTATGATTCAGTTTGTCTTCATACTATAACACGGTCTACAACACCCAACATAATTTTATATTAAATAAGATGTAGTAGAGATTTGAATTTAGTGTTATGACTTAGAACAGCTACAGTTCAAGTGGTATAATTTAGTTTAAAGCAATATAGTTGTTTCTGTTGATACTCTAGGTACTCCTACTGACTTAGTTCAAATTATGGGCTATTTGATCTCTTTGCTTCAGCTGCCTAATTTGTCAAGTTACCAAAATTTTTTTTTCTCAGTGAGATAATGTAGGCTGTCTACTGTCTATCTAAAGTTTCTCTATAGCCCATTGTATCAAACACAAACTGCTAATATTCTCATAATCTTGTTGGGAAGTCTGACATTTGATATAGTATGAGATGCAGCTACTATTTCATCTTAATTAACTCTTAGTAGCAATTTGGAACAGCATTGCAATTTTATTTTTGATGTTGAATTTTCCACAAACTGAAGTAGAATAGTCTTGAGAGGAGGTTGGCTTAGAAAGCCCTGTCATCAAAGCATATCTGTTTCAGTTCCAAGAAAGAGAGGTAAAATGGTTCTGTGAAGAGGCAGATAAACTGCTTTGCTTTTGAAACTTATAATCTAACTCTTCCATATGCAAATTATAACTTTTATTTTTTCCCTTTCTTCAAAAGAGGGTTTCTTCTGCATACATAAAAATGTCCAAACATCCTAGGTATCCTTATGCCTGATTCAAACATTTGAGGAAAAAAAATGATAATGTGGTAACATAACTGTCTTTTGTATGGAACCTTAAAGTTTGAAGTTTGAAAACCTACTCCTATACATTGTGTATTTAATCATTTCAACAAATATATGAGTGATATCATTATTTCCATTTGTATATATGAAGAAAGTGATGCTCAGAGAATCTAAGTAGTTGTTCAAGGCTACCTATTAAAAAAATGGATAATTAGTCTATAAACACAACATCTGTGTCTCTAGCCAACCACGTTGTATCAATATATCACACTGCATCTTTCCAAATCAAATCAGTCAGTGCAGCACTTGATTTCATTTATTCTATTTTCCTTAATCATTAGGGTCATTATTAGAAACAAAATGATAGTCTGGTTGGACCATGGGTCTAAAGCTGCATGGTGAGTTGTCTATTTTTTTCTCTTTATGTATGAGGACAAGGGACACTGGTAACTAGGAAAAGAAATGACAAGAAAACAAAAGTACAATGTTAAATTAAGAACTCTCTGTACTATGCTATTACTTTTCCCTTTGCATATGTAATCATATATTTTATTCTTTCTTCTCAACTAAATGAATATATAACTTCAGAAGTATATGACTCTAATCCTGGCCTGGTCTCAAGAATGTCAGTTACAGTAGGGTGGCCATGTTTCTCAGGCTTCCTCAAACCTTAAAGCATAGATCCATATCCATGATGGGTTGCTAATAAACTAAAAATGTCCTAATGTTATGATGAGTAATATAAAGCAGGCATTATAATTTTATAATTTGGAAAAGGGAATTTTAGATTCACCTACCTCTTTCTTGAGAGAGAAATTATACTCTTCTACCTTCAAATTATATATTTTAGATAAACTTTCTCTTCCATGTTAAGGATTATATGAAATATGAGATTAGTGAAGAGCTTTGAATCTAAACAAATTTAATGCTAACAGCTTTCAAAAATAATATTATTGAATTTATTGTGTATTATTAGCATACTATTAATTTTACTCTCATACTAAACTCAACTTTGGAGGATTACACTGTTGTTTAAAATACACAAAATGCGGAAGTTCCCTGGTGGCCTAGTGGTTAGCATTCTGGGCTTTCACTGCTGTGGTCTAGGTTTAATCCCTAGTTGGGAAACTTAGATCCTGCAAGCCACACGGCACAGAAAAAAAAAAAAAAACAACAACAAAAAAAACACACACACAAAGATAACTCACCTTTTAAGTTTTAACTTTGTACCACATAACAAAAGTCTACTCTTATTTATTAAATTGAATACATAGCTTTTTTATACTTAAAAGTACCAGAAAGAGTATTAACATTCATTGTGGCAGGATTTCAAGTACCACATGTTAGTAACATGACAGTTGCAGCATTAATTAATGCCACTTAATAAGAATTAGAATTAGTTTCCTTAAGTAATATACTTCAAAAACATACAAATTTTGCACTCATTGATATTCAGCTCTTTGCTTCCTCATCCAGCAGAGTTAAAATTAGACTTTTCTAAGCATAATCCTAGCTAAAATAATTATTTGATCGCCTTATTCCATGCTTCAGAAAGAATTAGGTTTACATAGCAAATCAGTTATATGAATATAACTCAATATGGCATAATTTCTCATTAAATT
Source organism: Orcinus orca (assembly GCF_937001465.1). Taxonomy (NCBI): domain Eukaryota; kingdom Metazoa; phylum Chordata; class Mammalia; order Artiodactyla; family Delphinidae; genus Orcinus; species Orcinus orca. The sequence continues at coordinate 79,045,468 of NC_064580.1, forward strand.
AATGAAGAGAAGATATTTTAAAAGGTGTCTTCACCACATACTTAGCTAGGAAAATTTTCTCATATCAAAAGTTGCAATAGTAGAGTGAAAGAATTATGAATCAAAATTTCATAGTCCATGGGCTTCCCTGGTGGCACAGTGGTTAAGAATCCACCTGCCAATGCAGGGGACACGGGTTTGACCCCTGGTCTAGGAAGATCCCACATGCTGTGGAGTAACTAAGCTCATGCACTACAACTAATGAGCCTGTGCTCTAGAGCCCATGAGCCACAAATACTGAGCCCTTGTGCCACAACTACTGAAGCCTGCACACCTAGAGCCTGTGCTCTGCAACAAGAGAAGCCACCACAATGAGAAGCCTGCGCACTGCAACAAAGAGTAGCCCCCGCTCGCTGCAACTAGGGAAAGCCCGCTGGCAGCAACGAAGACTCATGCAGCCATAAATAAATAAATAAATAAATAAATAAATTTTAAAACAACAACAAAATTTCATTGCCCAGAAATATTAATATCTGACTAAAATATGAGTAGGAAAGCTCATGATTTTACTGTAATTTTCTAAAAATCAGATTTTCCAACATATCATATCACTAAAACACTTTTGTTCAATATTTTTGGTAGAAAAACAAAGATGGTGGCTCCCTTTCTTTTCATATGAAGTAAATAGCTAGTATCCTTGTTGATATATTTATTACACTTTGGAGCAGAGGTCATAAATACAAATGTCTATAGAACTCAGTCCATGAATAAAAAAAAAATGAGTACATCAAGGCAGTGTAAAATAGTGGGTAATGGTAAGGATTCTGAACAATTCCAGCTCTAACACATATTATTTTCGAGAGGATAAGTAAATTACAATATAGTCCTGAACCTCAGTTTTTTAATTTGTTAAAATGTTAATAATAATAACCCCCTTGTATAGTTACTGTAAGGATTAAGATACATAATGTGTTTAGTGATCCTAGCACCAGTGAATGACATGTAAAAAGAGTCTAATATATAGTGAGAACATATGTCCTAGTTTTCCTGGGATAGTCTCAGTTTTTAATTCTCAAAAGTGTTCAGATTTTGAGATATACAAATATAACATATTATTATTCCATTTTAATACTAATAGTGAAATGGAAGGGGAAAAAGATAGCTGTTGAGTGTTTTCCACTAATGCTACCAGGAACTTATTTTCCCAATTTTCTTCTATCTTCATGTTCCATAAGATTTTAGGGTAATATTTTCTAACTAATGGAGTGTTTGAGTCTTTATACAAAAATATTGCTCTGACCTAAAGTTTCCCCAAAATTTCTGCTTAGATGGGTTGCAGAGAACCTTGCCTCTCTACCCACCTGCTTTATGCAGCTCTTTCTTTTAGTGATACTGGAAAATCTAAATCAAACTAGGATTTGAATGAACAAACTAGAAACTTGTGTTACCTTGAGCCAGAATTTGTCTCAAGGTTTTTTGGACCAGGAGTCTAAGATCAAAGGAATCAAAGGAATATACTTCTGGAAGTTCTCAGATTCCCTTAGAAATAGCCCTATTCTGGTTAATACCCAAAATATATAAATGGCTCATACAACTCAAATAAAAAATAAAACAACCTGACTAAAAAATGGGCAGAAGACCTGAATAGACTTTTTCCAAAGAGGAAAAGCAGATGGCCAACAGGCACATGAAAGATGCTCAACATTGCTAATCATCAGGGAAATGCAAATCAAAACCACAATGAGATATTACCTCACACCTGTCAGAAGGGCTATCACCAAAAAGGACACAAATAACACATGTTGCCAAAGATGTGGAGTAAAGGGAACCATCTACACTGTTGGTGGGAATGTAAATAGGTGCAGACACTGTGGAAAAGAGTATGGAGGTTTCTCAAAAAACTAAAAATAGAACTTCCACATGACCCAGCAATTCCACTCCTGGGTATATATCCAAAAACAACAAAAACACTAATTTGAAAAGATACATGCACCCCAAGGTTCATAGCAGCATAATTTATAATTACCAAGATATGGAAGCAACCTAAGTGTACACCAACAGAAGAATGGTTAAAGAAGAGGTGCCATACACACACACACACACACACACACACACACACACACACATATATGCTACAGAATATTACTCAGCCATCAAAAATAATGAAATTTTGCCATTTGTAACAACATAGATGGACTTGGAGGGTATTATGCTAAGTGAAATAAGTCAGACAAAGACAAATACTATATGATATCACTTACCTGAGGAATCTAAAAAATACAAAACACTAGCAAATATAACAAAAATGAAGCAGATTCACAGACATAGAGAACAGATTAGTGGTTTCCAGTGGAGGGGAGAGGAAATATGGGGTGGGGAATTAAGAAATACAAACTATTATGTATAAAATAAGCTATAAGGATATATTGTACAACACAGGAAATACAGCCAATATCTTATAATTACTATAAATGGAGTATAACCTTTAAAATTGTGAATCACTATATTGTACACCTGAAACATATAATATTGTACATCAACTATACTTAAATAAAAACATAAAACAAAATATAAGAGAATACAAAAAAGAAAAGAAATACCCCTATTTCAACTACATGACAAGGTAAACAGCAAGTAAATGGATAGTTCTATTTCAGATAGTTTAAATAAATCTGTACAAAAATAAGATACAACTTTGTGAAACTATTCACATCTCTATGTAGATGTGAATCATCACCTTTATGTATATGTCAGCTTAAGTTTGGTATGTGTACAAAGTCAACATTCAAAACAGAAATTGTATATAATATTCTAGTTCCAACTACTAATCTAGTTTTAACAGAAATGTTGTTGATATTGATTACTATTAAATATTAAGCAATAAACATTATTCAGTCTGTCAACTAATTTCTCTCTAGCTTAGGCTTCTGATATGTATAGCTATCATAATACTCTTGAAGCAATAGGAATGTAGACCAGGTTACCAAATACCAGAATCTATGCTCATTGATAATTCTCTTCACTAATGTGGTGAATTATTTTATAAAATTATATGTTTCTGAGAGAATATAGCATGCACTATTCTAAATTCAAAGAACACTATGATGATTTAATCTATAATAGTTTCCTAAGTCTTTTTCACAGGCCATTGTATTTCAGTTCACATCTTATTACTGTCAGGTGGATTGATGACATGCTGAAATATAGTTTGCTAAAATAAATCTCCAGAAAAAAACTGTGCTCATGAAATCTCTAAATTATTAGTTAAAGTTACATATTTAAAACAATGCATTCATGGACTTCCCTGGTGGCATGGTGGTTAAGGATCCACCTGCCAATGCAGGGGACACTAGTTTGATCCCTGGTCTGGTAGGATCCCACATGTTGTAGAGCAACTAAGCCCATGCACTGCAACTACTGAGCCTGAGCTCTAGAGCCTGCAAGCCACAACTATTGAGCTCACGTGCTGCAGCTACTGAAGCCCATGCACCTAGAATCCCATGCTCCACAACAAGAGAAGCCACCAAAATGAGAAATCCGTGCACACCCCATTCGCTACAACTAGAGAAAGCCCACACACAGCAATGAAGACCCAACACAGCTAAAAGAATAAATAAATATATTTTTTAAAATGCATGCAGTTTTGTTTCTCTATCTTTCTACTTGTATAAAACTCAGTTTAGTATTATTAGAGAAGGAAAGTCCTTGAAAATTTACAATCATTAATGCAGTAATACACATATCATATATGTTATAATCTATTAGAGTCAAAATTTTTCAGGTCCACTTCACTACTAATGAAATGAAATTACACTACTACTACAATTATGCACTACTACTAATGTAGCAAAATTACTAATGTAATTTCATCTCCATGATCTTCTTCAAATAGAATAGTAATGATTTTCAGTTTTTTAAGATTTGGTTTAAAGTTTTTAATAAACAAAAATCTTAAAACATCATTTTAAAGAGCAAGGCTTCAATTAATATATGTTCAAAGGAATTGGAGATGTAATAAAGAATATGGTCACTAAATGATTAAGTTCTTTCCCTGCCTACAGACTCCTGACATCTCTGGCCAGTCTTTTGAGCATCACCCACTCTGTGAGTGATATTTAATATGGTGGGAACCCTTTGATCATTGTGACTCCCCTAAAATTACACAAGCATAGAAAAAAAGAAAGAGCTCTAGGAGCTGAAACTTGTTCATAAAGTAATGTTTAAACTTTAAGAAATAATTATCTTCTTGTTTGTTTGAAGCCAAGTTAGAGGTATGCATGGGGAGGCTCTTGTCAAACATTTGGATATGTTTATCTTTGGTAAAAAGCCTGCAGGAAATGTATAAATCCCCTTCCCTGAGGCAGTCCTACCTCCTTTTATAGTCACCAACATCAGATACTGACCTATAGGTTGGAAGAGTCTCTGATATATACTGACTCAGAATAACAGAGTGTTCTTCATGATCTGCTGTGCTTGTAAATACTGCACTAGCTTTTAGTTTTCCACAATTCTAAGATTTTTTTAACTGTTATACATAGAGGGTTTAATGCACTATTCTTTCTCTTTGTAGTGTTCTTCCTGATATAATGATTCATAAGAATATATTTTATAATTTCATTTTTTATTTTCTTTTTCATGTATAGTCTTCCATGACCTCCCGTATTGTCATGAAAAGCTGCTGTATTTCAAGAGAGACAACAGCAATAATTGCAAGTAGACAGGTTCTGCTTCTTTATCTGTTTATTTTCCTTGCTAACTGAAATTTAGGAAAGCTAGTGGAAGAAGGCATAGACTTCAATTTTTAGGTAATTCTACATCTGAAACATTTTTTAAGATTATAAGCACAATATTCTCTGGTGGAGATTTCCAATAGAGAAACTACATTATTTGTCACAACGTTTTATTTATTTATTTATTTTTGGCTGTGTTGGGTCTTCGTTTCTGTGAGAGGGCTTTCTCTAGTTGCTGCAAGCGGGGGCCACTCTTCATCGCAGTGCACAGGCCTCTCACTATCGCGGCCTCTCGTTGCATAGCACAGGCTCCAGACGTGCAGGCTCAGTAGTTGTGGCTCATGGGCCCAGTTGCTCCGTGGCACATGGGATCTTCCCAGACCAGGGCTTGAACCCGTGTCCCCTGCATTAGCAGGCAGACTCTCAACCACTGTGCCACCAGGGAAGCCCTGTCACAACGTTTTGTAAACTTTTATTTTCAAATAAATTAAAACTTAACAAAAAAGCTGCAAAAATTCCCAGGGATGCAAGGATTCTTCAATATACACAAATCAATTGATGTGATACACCATATTAACAAACTGAAGAATAAAAAGCATCATTTTAATAGATACTTTGAAGAAAGCATAGAAAAAGCTTTGGACAAAATTCAACACCCATTTATGATAAAAACTCTCCAGAAAGTGGGCATAGAGGGAACCTACCTCAACATAATAAAAGGCATAGATGAAAAGCCCACAGCTAACATCATACTCAATGGTGAAAAACTAAAAGCATTTCCTCTAAGATCAGGAACAAGACACGGATGTCCACTTGCACCACTATTATTCAACATAGTTTTGGAAGTCTGAGCCATGGCAATCAGAGAAGAAAAAGAAATAAAAGGAATCCAAATTGGAAAAGAAGAAGTTAAACTGTCACTGTATGCAGATGACAAGATACTATACATAGAAAATCCTAAAGATATCACCAGCAAACTTCTAGAACTAATCAATGACTTTAGTAAATTCACAGGATACAAAATTAATACTCAGAAATCTCTTGCATTCCTATATATTAAGAATGAAAGATAAGAAAGAGAAATTAAAGAAACATTCCCATTTACTATCACATCAAAAAGAATAAAATGCCTATGAATAAACCTACCTAAGAAGGTAAAAGACCTGTACTGCAAAAACTGTAAGACACTGCTGAGAGAAATTGAAGATGACAAAAATGGAGATGACACACAGATGGAGAGATATACCATGATCTTGGATTGGAAGAATTAATATTGTCAAAATGACTATACTACCCAAGGGAATCTACAGATTCAATGCAATCCCTATCAAATTATAAATGGCATTTTTAACAGAACTAGAACAAAAAATCTTAAAATTTGTATGGAGACAAAAAAGTCCCTGAATAGTGAAAGCAATCTTGAGAAAGAAAAATGGAGCTGGAGGAATCAGGCTCCCTGATTTCAGATTATACTACAAAGCTACAGTCATCAAAACAGTATTGTACTGGCACAAAAACAGATATAGATCAATGGAACAGGATAGAAAGCCCAGAAATAAACCCACATACCTATGGTCACCTAATCTATAAAAAAGGAGGCAAGAATATACAATGGAGAAAAGACAGTCTCTTCAATAAGTGGTGCTGGGAAAGCTGTACAACTACATGTAAAAGAATGAAATTAGAACATAGAACATACTATAACACCATAAACAAAAATAAACTCAAAATGGATTAAAGACCTAAACATAAGACCAGATACTATAACTCTTAGAGTAAAATGTAGGCGGAACACTCTCTAACATAAACTGTACCAAGATCTTTTTTGATACATGTCCTAGAATAATGGAAATTAAAAAATAATAATAAACAAATGGGACCTAATTAAATTCAAAGCTTTTGCACAGCAAAGGAAACCATAAATGAAACAAAAAGACAATCCACAGAATGGAAGAAAATAGTTGCAAATGATGCAACTGACAAAGGATTAATCTCCAAAATTTACAAACAGCTCATGCAGCTCAATATCAAAAATACAAACAACTCAATAAAAAAAATGGACAGAAGACCTAAATAGACATTTCTCCAAAGAAGACATACAGATGGCAAAGAGGTATGTGTAAAGATGCTTAACATCACTAATTATTGGAAAAATACAAATCAAAACTACAATGAGATATCACCTCACACCAGTCAGAATGTCCATCATCAAAATATATACAAACAGTAAATTCTGGAGAGGGTGTGGAGAAAAGGGAACCTTCCTACACTGTTGGTGGAAATGTAAGTTGGTACAGCCACTATGGAGAAGAATATGCAGGTTCCTTAAAAATATTAGAAATAAAGTTCACCATATGATCCAGCAATCCCACTCCTAGGCATATATCCAGAGAAAATCATAATTTAAAAAGATGCATTCACCCCAATGTTTCTTGCAGCACTATTTACAATAGCCAAGACATGGAAGCAACCTAAATGTCCCTCGACAGGGAGTGGATAAAGATTGGTAAACATATACAATGGAATATTACTCATCCATAAAAAAGAATGAAATAATGTCATTGCAGCAACATGGATGGACCTGGAGATTATCACACTAAATGATGTAAGTCAGACAGAGAAAAACAAATGTCATGTGATATCACTTTTATTTGGTAACTAAACAAAATGCTATAAATGAACTTATTTACAAAACAGGAACAAACTCATAGATTTAGAGAACGAACTTATGGTTGCCAGGGTTAAAGGAGGAGGAGGTACAGATTGGGAGTTTTGGATTGACATGTACACACTGCTGTATTTCAAAGAGATAACCAACAGAGACCTATTGTATAGCACAGGGAACTCTGCTCAGTGTTCTATCATAACCTAAATGGGAAAAGAATTTGAAAAAGAATAGATACATATATATGCATAACTGAATCAACTTTGCTGTACACCTGAAATCAACACATCATTATTAATCAACTATACTCAAATATAAAATAAAAATTAAAACAAAAACAAGCAAATGAAAACAAACAAAAAGTCTTACTGTATGTTTGGAAAATTTCCAGAGACAAAATCTGTATAATTTGATTTCTTCAAAAATAAACAGATATAAAACATGGTATATTAAGAATGTAGTGGATAGGGCACTTTGACAAGAAATATGAACTCCAAATCTGATTTGATCCAAGGCATCATCATCTCACACCTTCCAGATTGGTCTCCTCTGTCCAGACTCTACCACTTCCAACAAGTCCTTCGCATGGTTTCAAGTGATTCTTTTAGAACACAGAACTCACTGTTTACATTGCTATCACATTTGATACTTCTCTTTTTTCTTCACTGATCACAGAAGAAAAAATATTTTACTGTGGCATTTTAAGAAATGTATGATATGCTAACCCTCCAACATTCTTTTCCAGACCTCACCTTGAACAATCTACCCTTTCCACTCAATGCCCAGTATTCTTCTGGCACACTATAATTTGTCCTATTCCCTGAACATTCCATGCATATACTTTTATACCTCTGTACTTTCCTTAATAAAGTACCTCAGCCAAGAATAGCCTTCTCAGTTACACTTCTTAAAATTTAACTCATTACTAAAAACCCAACTTAACTGATACCTTTAATGATCTTTTTCATTATCTTCACAATTAGTATGAATTTATACTCTGTTCTCAGTGTTTTATGAACTTTTTAACAGAAATCTTCACCTTATGCCTAATATAATTTAGTTATATGCTAATATGTTTTTCATTGACTAGATTATAATATCACGAAGAGCACAAATTATACCTTAGCTGCCTTTGTATCTTCACTGTCTAGTCCCCTGGTACATAGAAGATGCTTCAGTTGTCTTGATAAGTCCAGAAAACTGGCTGTATAGAAGCACAATGTGCAACATTATAGAAAGAAACCATTCATTCATCATTGTGCTAAGATGACAAGAATCCAGTTTTTTAACTTATTCACATTTATTTAGTCATTCATTTGTCAATTATCAAGTATGAGTTCCCATTTTGTCTTGTAGTAATTGCACATCTATGTATTTCACAAGGACTTCTTGGCAATGCAAGGTTTTGCCTTATATATCTTATTTGTATTGGAAATGCACGCATCTGTATGGTAGAGACTAAAATCTCACTAGCAACAGACCCGCTTCAAAAGCCTGACCATTATAAAGTTTTCTAACCTTTTAAAGTGCCCTTAACTTGGCTATCATCACATGTTGCTCCAGAGTATCAGCTATCTATATCAATCTCTACAGTTTTAGCCACATTTTATCTCACTTCCAAGTCTTGCTTGATCCCCAAGGGAGACATTCTGTGATATCTTTATTTTATTTTAATTTCATGTTTATGAAAATAGGAAGCATCATGGATGAGCAGTGAAATAACTACACTGTGCCATATCAGAAGAGACTAAACACTTTCACCAATTTGCCCCTTACTGATCTCCTATAACCGTCAAATAATCCTACCCCTACACTAACTTTGTTGCTGGGCTAGGAGGTTTTAAAACCAAAGTTGTCTCCCAATAGAACAGAGAACCTAGACTAAAAAAATTATTCTGGAGCCTTAACTCTGCATCTTCCTCAAAGCTGGATTAAGAACACCAGTGTCTAATATGCATGTATGCTTGATTTCATCTAAGAAACTCTCATTCATAAGAAAGTAGGTGGATAATTATACCCCAAAATATCTTGGAGAAATTCCTTATTGAATTAAATATTAATGAAAAAGCTTCTGGCCCTGAATAACATAACTGTGTTAAAATATCTAACACGAAAATATCTCTAGATATCCTTTGTGGATTTCTGTAAAGGATTGCCAGTAAGCAAATATAGTACTTCTGTTCAAAAGAGTAGTTTGGAGATTTTCCAATAAGTGAATTCTGCTGAACACCTGAAACAATTCCATAGCCAGTTTAAATAGACTGCAGATTCAGTAATGATTTATAATAACCATATATTGGATTTTTATGTGTGTATGTGCTTTAAATGGATATATGTGTTGAGTAAATACTGTTTTTATTAAACAATCCAGGGTTTTATAGAAATATTTATGGACAAAAATTGCACACTGATGCTTCTTTTTCAAGAGAATTTCAGAATTTATCAGTGAATTTTACCAGCTTTAAGGAAGAATTCTCTATGACAGAATACCTCCAAAGTAATAACTTAAATTAATAGAAAAATTATTCATAACTGTATTTTCATTAACTGCCATTTCTCAGAGATTCAGAGAATAGAGAATATTATAAAGATTTCCCCCAAAGTTCTAATAATTAAATGTTACATTTGTTTCATCAGAGGATAGTTGCTACTTGAAAATTTCCTCTCAGAACAGCTGTAAGACCATTGTACACTTCAGTGAAAAGAGCTCTTGATCAATAATCAATGTCCACAATACCATCAGTTTGGGAAGGTAAGAGTACTTCATACTTATAAACACTGGGCCTATTTACCAACATATTTCCTCTAATTTTCAAACTGTTGAAATTCTAATACAAATGAAAAATACATTATTTTTAAGTTCACTATGATGATTTCCAGCTCTCATTCAAGATAGGCTTGATATAATATCCAAGATCAACATTGTTTAAAGATAGACAAGAAGTAATGAGCTGTGTGCTGTGGAAGTTAGAAGCTATATCCTACTCATCTTTGTATGTACCACATACTAACACAGTGCTATGCATCGAGCAGGTAGCTAATAATCATTCGTATGAAGGAAAAGAGAGGAGTAGGGGAGGGAAATTATAATAATAGTGCCTACCATTTATTAATAGATTATTCTGTACCAGGAAGTATGCTATTTACTTCACTTTCATTTCTTACGTATTGCTCACAATAATCCTGAGAAAGACAAAAGGAAGAATAGAGAATAAAAAAACATTTGTTTATGAGATGAAATAATATTTTATCAGCTAGAACCATGCTACTAGCATGCATCAGACATTAAATAAGGGTAAGGGATTAAGAGACACAAACTACTATGGATAAAATAAATAAGAAACAAGGGTATATTGTACAGCACAGGGAAATACAGCCATTATTTATACTCTATAACTTTATACTCCATAACTTTAAATGGAGTATAATCTATAATAATATTGAATCATTATGTTTTATACCTGAAAATAATATATTATAAATCAAAAATATATCAATTTTTAAAAATTTATAGATAAAAATAAATACAATTTATACATTTAACTTGATTTTAAAAAAAGCAATAATGAGAAAAAAATCAGAAGGCTGAGTGAAAGACAGTTTAGTGGAATATTCTTTTCAATCTAGATAATCTTAAGTATTCTTACAATTTTGGGGTAGTTTATTAATGAGTTAATATTTGTGCCTAGAAGACCAAATTTATACCAACAATAATAAGCTAAAAAGTACAAAATATAATTATTCTGCTTGTCTTTCCTCAAATCTTGTTTTTCAGAAGAATATATTATTGATCACAATATAATCCATGGAGAATCTTTCTACGAGGTAACGTCGTTCTAATAAAATAGAACTCTAGTAGCACCAAAGCCAGGGTGGTATAATGTTCCCACTATATACATACCCCCTTCAAATATAGACACTCAACTTATTCAAATAGAGTAACAATGATAGCTGATGCCAAATGGGGTTTCCTTTCTAAAGAAGTTTGGGTAGCCTATCTTAAAGTCCTCTGAAGCTACTAGTGAAACTTTAGCTTTCATAAAATACATGCTGGTACATATTAAAATGCACTAGCACTGAGTTTCAGAGAACAGGCCATATTTTCCAAAGAACATCAAGGTTTTCTTTAAAAAAAAAAAAGAGTTCAATAACCTCCTGAGGGTTTGGCCATCATCTCTCAATGCAAGGCCCACCTATTTAAATTAGTATCTATTTGATTAACATGTTTGAATCATCTAGTTAAGTCATTGGCATGCATTAGATGAAAACTTAGTTTTGTGGTATATGCAAACGAATGTCTGTACTGATTTCATTTTCTAATTGTATGAGCATTTCCACTTGCAACTTTTAATCAATTTACCGATTAACATAAATCTTTGATTTAATATCATTTGCACCCTAGCAATACAATTGTATTAGCAAATATCAGTTATCTAAGTTAAATTCTTGGGTTAGAAAAGTGGAATATAAAAATAATTCAGTTTAGCTTACTCATATGTAGCTGAGATGTTCAATAATTAGACATTTTATGCTTTCATGATTCAAAAGAATAAAAATATTTTGCCAGACAAATCCTTTAAATTCTTTAAATTTAATAGTAGTTTTTCATAAACACGTTTGATAGGACAAACTAATGTAAGTTGATGATTTTGCCTTTTTTTTAACATCTTTATTGGAATATAATTGCTTTACAATGGTGTGTTAATTTCTGCTGTATAACAAAGTAAATCAGCTATACATATACATATATCCCCATATCTCCTCCCTCTTGCATCTCCCTCCCACCCTCCCAATCCCACCCCTCTAGGTGGTCACAAAGCACCGAGCTGATCTCCCTGTGCTATGTGGCTGCTTCCCACTATCTATTTTACATTTGGTAGTGTATATATGTCCATGCCACTCTCTCATTTCATCCCAGCTTACCCTTGTGCTTCCCTGTGTCCTCAACTCCATTTTCTACGCCTGCATCTTAATTTCTGCCTTGCCCCTAGGTTCTTTTTTTTTTTTTTTTTTTTTGCGGTATGTTGGTCTCTCACTGTTCTGGCCTCTCCCATTGCGGAGCACAGGCTCCGGACGTGCAGGCTCAGCGGCCATGGCTCACGGGCCCAGCCGCTCCACGGCATGTGGGATCTTCCCGGACCGAGGCATGAACCCATGTCCCCTGCATCGGCAGGCGGACTCTCAACCACTGCACCACCAGGGAAGCCCGCCCCTAGGTTCTTGAGAGGCTTTTTTTTTTTTTTTAAGATTCCACATATATTTGTTAGCATATGGTATTTGTTTTTCTCTTTCTGACTTAATTCACTATGAATGACAGACTCCAGGTCAATCCACCTCACTACAAATAACTCAATTTCATTTCTTTTTATGCCTGAGTAATATCCCATTGTATATATGTGCCACATCTTCTTTATCCATTCATCTGTTGATGGACACTTAGGTTGCTTCCATGCCCTGGGTATTATAAACAGAGCTGCAATGAATATTGTGGTACATGATACTTTTTGAATAATGGTTTTCTCAGGGTATATGCCCAGTAGTGGGATTTCAGGGTCGTATGGTACTTCTATTTGTATTTTTTTGGTGTGTGTGTGTGTGTACCATTTTTAAAGTCTTTATTGAATTTGTTAAAATATTGCTTCTGTTTTTTTTTTAACATCTTTATTGGGGTATAATTGCTTTACAATGGTGTGTTAGTTTCTGCTTTATAACAAAGTGAACTATTTGTAGTTTTTTAAGGAACCTCCATACTGTTCTCCATAGTGGCTATATCAAGTTTACATTCCCACCAACAGTGCAAGAGGGTTCCCTTTTCTCTGCACCCTCTCCAGCATTTATTGTTTGCAGATATTTTGATGATGGCCATTCTGACTGGTATGAGGTAATACCTCACTGTAGTTTTGATTTGCATTTCTCTAGTGATTAGTGAAGTTGAGCATCCTTTCATGTGTTTGTTGACAATCTGTAGATCTTTGGAGAAATGTCTATTTAGGTCTTCTGCCCATTTATGGATTGGATTGTTTGTTGCTTTGATATTGAGCTGCATGAACTGCTTGTAAATTTTGGTGATTAATACTTTGTCAGTTGCTTCAGTGGGATGTTAAAGTCCTCTACTATGATTGTATTACTGTCATTTTCCCCTTTTATGGCTGTTAGCATTTGCCTTATGTATTGAGGTGCTCCTATATTGGGTGCATAAATATTTACAATTGTTATATCTTCTTCTTGGATTGATCCCTTGGTCATTATGGAGTGTCATTCTTTGTCTCCTATAGCAGTCTTTATTTTAAAGTCTATTTTGTCTGATATTAGTATTCTTACTCCAGCTTTCTTTTGATTTCCATTTGTATGGGATATCTTTTTCCATCCCCTCACTTTCAGTCTGTATGTGTCCCTAGGTCTGAAGTGAGTCTCTTATAGACAGCATATATATGGGTCTTGTTTTTGTATCCATTCAGCCAGTCTATGTCTTTTGGTTGGGGCATTTAATCCATTTATATTTAAGGTAATTATCGATATGTATGTTCCTATTACCATTTTCTTAATTGTTTTGGGTTTGTTATTGTAGGCCTTTTCCTTTTCTTGTGTTTCCTGCCTAGAGAAGTTCCTTTAGCATTTGTTGTAAAGCTGGTTTGGTGGTGCTGAAGTCTCTTAGCTTTTACTTGTCTATAAACGTTTTGATATTTCCATCAAATCTGAATGATATCCTTGTTGGATAGTGTAATATTCGTTGTAGGTTTTTCCCTTTCCTCACTTTAAATATGTCCTGCCACTCCCTTCTGGCTTGCAGAGTTTCTGCTGAAAGATCAGCTGTTTACCTTATGGGTATTCCCTTGTATGTTATTTTTTGCTTTTCCCTTGCTGCTTTTAATATTTTTTCTTTGTATTTAACTTTTGATAGTTTGATTAATATGTCTCTTGGCATGTTTCTCCTTGGATTTATCCTGATGGGACCATCTGAGCTTCCTGAACTTTACTGACTATTTTGTTTCCCATATTAGGGAAGTTTTCGACTATAATCTCTTCAATTATTTTCTCAGTCCCTTTCTTTTTCTCTTTTTCACCTGGGACCCCTACAATTCGAATGTTGGTGCATATAATGTTGTTCCAGAGGTCTCTGAGCCTGTTCTTAATTCTTTTCATTCTTTATTCTTTATTCTGCTCTGTGGTAGTTATTTCCACTCTTTTATCTTCCAGGTCACTTATCCATTATTCGGCCACAGTTATTCTGCTCTTGATTCCTTCCAGAGAATTTTAAATTTCATTTATTGTGTTGTTCATTATTGTTTGTTTTCTCTTTAGTTTTTCTAGGTCCTTGTTAAACGTTTCTTGTTTTTGTCCATTCTATTTCCTAGATTTTGTATCATCTTTACTATCGTTACTCTGAATTCTTTTTCAGATAGACTGCCTATTTCCTCTTCATTTGTTTGGTCTGGTGGCTTTCTACCTTGCTTCTTCATCTGCTGTATATTTCTCTGTCTTCTCATTTTGCTTAACTTACTATGTTTGGGGTCTACTTTTCGCAGGCTGCAGGTTCAGAGATCCCTTTGTTTTTGGTGTCTGCCCCCAGTGCCTAAGGTTGGATCAGTGGGTTATAATCACTCTTTCTTTCAGATAGCTCAAAGTTTTGTAATGCTCTGGTTGCTGGCTGTCAGCACAGTGGCAGTGCCTCATCTGCTTCTCCTCCTCAGCTGCTACACTGTTTGGTGCTCCATCTTCTGGGTCTCCCTGTGAACACACTGGGCAACTGCTACAAGCAGGGTAGGGGCAAGGGGTGCGGGGGTCAGCAAGAGAGAGTGGGAGGCTAATCCAAAGCTTTCCACTCTTCACACAAGCCCTCCCCAGCTTCTGAGCATGCCCAGCAGCCCGGCTTTGCCCTAGGAGGACTTTCCAAGTGTGCACGCAGCAGTTCTGGGTTTTCATGGCCAATGTTTTTGCCTTTTAACACAATTTTGAGAATCCAAAAAGGCATTTCTCCCATTATTTTATAACTCAATTCTTCAAATAACTGAGTGCAAATTTAAAATTGATAAAAGTTGAATGATCTTGAAATTGTTTAGTATGGATATTTAACAGTGAGAATAGAGAATATTGTCTTTTTTAAACATAGGAGATCACTAAATTTTTTCCTCCTCTCCAAACTCATAGTCTACAAAATATTTCCAAACATGTGGCCCACAAAGTCTCTGTCCATCTAAATATATTTATGTATAGAGAGCTGAAGATGTTTACAGTAAGGTAGTATATGAACCTGACACATTAGCAATCAAACAGGAAAATTCTGCTTGGTAAAAATAAAAAATATATATCTGACTCCAGAGGCCAGAATTAAATTGTGAGTTCATGTACATCATTAAATGTACTCAGATTGTTTTTTGTTTTTCTGTTTTTTTACATCTTTATTGGAATATAATTGCTTTACAATGGTGTGTTAGTTTCTGCTTTGTAACAAAGTGAATCAGTTATACATATATATGTTCCCATAACTCTTCCCTCTTGCGTCTGCCTCCCTCCCACTCTCCCTATCCCACCCCTCTAGGCTGTCACAAAGCACCGAGCTGGTCTCCCTATGCTATGCGGCTGCTTCCCACTAGCTATCTATTTTACATTTGGTAGTGTATATATGTCCATGTCACTCTCTCGCTTTGTCACAGCTTCCCTTCCCCCTCCCCATATCCTCAAGTCCATTCTCTGGTAGGTCTGTATCTTTATTCCTGTCTTACCCCTAGGTTCTGCATGACAGTTTTTTTCTTAAATTCCATATATATGTGTTAGCGTATGGTATTTGTCTTTCACTTTCTGACTTACTTCACTGTGTATAACACACTCTAGGTCCATCCACCTCATTACAAATAGGTCAAATTAGTTTCTTTTTATGGCTGAGTAATATTCCATTGTATATATGTGCCACATATTCTTTATCCATTCATCTGATGATGGACACTTAGGTTGTTTCCATCTCCGGGCTATTGTAAATAGAGCAGCAATGAACATTTTGGTATATGACTCTTTTTGAATTGTGGTTTTCTCAGGGTATATGTCCATTAGTGGGATTGCTGGGTCATATGGTAGTTCTACTTGTAGATTTTTAAGGAACCTCCATACTGTTCTCCATAGTGGCTGTACCAATTCACATTCCCACCAGCAGTGCAAGAGTGTTCTCTTTTCTCCACACCCTCTCTAGCATTTATTGTTTCTAGATTTTTTGATGATGGCCATTCTGATGTGTGCGATGATATCTCATTGTAGTTTTGATTTTGCATTTCTCTAATGATTAATGATGTTGAGCATTCTTTCATGTGTTTGTCAGCAGTCTGTATATCTTCTTTGGAGAAATGTCTATTTAGGTCTTCTGCCCGTTTGTGGATTGGGTTGTTTGTTTTTTTTTGTTATTGAGCTGCATGAGCTGCTTATAAATGTTGGAGATTAATCCTTTGTCAGTTGCTTCATTTGCAAATATTTTCTCCCATTCTGAGAGTTGTCTTTTGGTCTTGCATGGTATCCTTTGTTGTGCAAAAGCTTTGAAGTTTCATTAGGTCCCTTTTGTTTATATTTGTTTTTATTTCCATTTCTCTAGGAGGTGGGTCAAAAAGGATCTTGCTGTGATTTATGTCATAGTGTATTCTGCCTATGTTTTCCTCTAAGAGTTTGATAGCTTCTGGCCTTACATTTATGTCTTTAATCCATTTTGAGCTTATTTTTGTGAATGGTGTTAGGGAGTGATCTAATCTCATACTTTTAGATGTACCTCTCCAGTGTTCCCAGCACCACTTATTGAAGAGGCTGTCCTTTCTCCACTGTACATTCCTGCCTCCTTTATCAAAGATAAGGTGACCATATGTGCATGGTTTTATCTCTGGGCTTTCTATCCTGTTTCATTGTTCTATCTTTCTGTTTTTGTACCAGTACCATACTGTCTTGATTACTGTAGTTTTGTAGTATAGTCTGAAGTCAGGGAGCCTGATTCCTCCAGCTCTGTTTTTCGTTCTCAAGATTGCTTTGGCTATTCGGGGTCTTTTGTGTTTCCATACAAATTGTGAAATTTTTTGTTCTAGTTCTGTGAAAAATGCCAGTGGTAGTTTGATAGGAATTGCATTGAATCTGTAGATTGCTTTGGATAGTAGAGTCATTTTCACAATGTTGATTCTTGCAATCCAAGAACATGGTATATCTCTCCATCAATCTGTATCATCTTTAATTTCTTTCGTCAGTGTCTTATAATTTTCTACATACAGCTCTTTTGTCTCCTTAGGTAGGTTTATTCCTCGATATTGTATTCTTTTTGTTGCAATGGGAAATGGGAGAGTTTTCTTGATTTCACTTTCAGATTTTTCATCATTAGTGTATAGGAATGCCAGAGATTTCTGTGCCTGAATTTTGTAACCTGTTAACTTACCAAATTCATTGATTAGCTCTAGTAGTTTGCTGGTAGCATTTTCAGGATTCTCTATGTATAGTATCATGTCATCTGCAAACAGTGACAGCTTTACTTCTTTTCCAATTTGGATTCCTTTCATTTCCTTTTCTTCTCTGATTGCTGTGGCTAAAACTACCAAAGCTATGTTGAATAAGAATGGTGAGAGTGGGAAACCTTGTCGTGCTCCTAACCTTAATGGAAATGCTTTCTGTTTTTCACCACTGAGGACAATGTTGGCTGTGGGTTTGTCATATATGGCCTTTATTGTGTTGAGGAAAGTTCCCTCTATGCCTACTTTCTGCAGGGTTTTTATCATAATTGGGTGTTGAATTTTGTCAAAAGCATGCTCTGCATCTATTGAGATGATCATATGGTTTTTCTTCTTCAGTTTGTTAATATGGTGTATCACTTTGACTGATTTGCATATATTGAAGAATCCTTGCATTCCTGGAATAAACCCCACTTGATCATGGTGTATGATCCTTTTAATGTGCTGTTGGGTTCTCTTTGCTAGTATTTTGTTGAGGAGTTTTGCATCTATGTTCATCAGTGATATTAGACTGTAGTTTTCTTTCTTTGTGACATCCTTGTCTGATTTTGGTGTCAAGGTGATGGGGCCCCATAGAATGAGTTTGGGAGTGTTCCTCCCTCTGTTATATTTTGGAAGAGTTTGAGAAGGATAGGTGTTAGCTCTTCTGTAAATGTTTCAAAAATTTGCCTGTGATGCCATCTCGTCCTGGGCTTTGGTTTTTTGGAAAAAATTTAATCACAGTTTCATTTTCAGTGCTTGTGATTGGTCTGTTCATATTTTTATTTCTTCCTGATTCAGTTTTGGCATGTTGTGCATTTCTAAGTATTTTTCCAATTCTCCCAGGTTGTCCATTTTATTGGCATGGATTTGCTTGTAGTAATCTCTCATGATATCTTGTATTTCTGCAGTCTCAGTTGTTACTTCTCCTTTTTCATTTCTAATTCTATTGATTTGAGTCTTTTCCCTTTTTTTCTTGATGAGTCTGGCTAATAGTTTACCAATTTTGTTTATCTTCTCAAAGAACCAGCTTTTAGTTTTATTAATCTTTGCTATCATTTCCTTCATTTCTTTTTCATTTATTTCTGATCTTATATTTATGATTTCTTTCCTTCTGATAACTTTGGGGTTCTTTTGTTCTTCTTTCTTTAATTGCTTTAGGTGCAACATTAGGTTGTTTATTCGAGATGTGTCCTGTTTCTTAAGGTAGGATTGTATTGCTATAAACTTCTCTCTTAGAACTACTTTTGCAGCATCCATAGGTTTTGGGTCTTCTTGTCTCCATTGTCACTTGTTTCTAGGTATTTTTTGATTTTCTCTTTGATTTCTTCGGTGATCACTTCGTTATTAAGTAGTGTATTATTTTGCCTCCATGTGTTTGTATTTTTTACACATCTTTACCTGTAATTGATAACTAGTCTCATACCATTGTTGTTGGAAAAGTTACTTGATACAATTTCAATTTCCTTCAATTTACCAAGGCTAGATTTGTGACCCAAGATATGATCTATCCTGGAGAATGTTCCATGAGCACTTGAGAAAAATGTATATTCTCTTGTTTTTGGATGGAATGTCCTATAAATATCAATTAAGTCCAGCTTTTTAAATGTATCATTTAAAGCTTGTGTTTCCTTATTTATTTTCATTTTGGATGATCTGTCCTTTGGTGAAAGTGGATTGTTAAAGTCCCCTACTATGAATGTGTTACTGTCGTTTTCCCCTTTTATGGCTGTTAGTATTTTCCTTATGTATTGAGGTGCTCCTATGTTGGGTGCATAAATATTTACAATTGTTATATCTTCTTGAATCGATCCCTTGATCATTATGTAGTGTCCTTCTTTGTCTCTTCTAATAGTCTTTATTTTAATGTCTATTTTGTCTGATATGAGAATTGCTAGTCCAGGTTTCTTTTGGTTTCCATTTGCATGGAATATCTTTTTCCATCCCCTTACTTTCAGTCTGTATGTGTCTCTAGGTCTGAAGTGGGTCTTTTGTAGCCAACATATATATTGGTCTTTTTTTTTGTATCCATTCAGCCAATCTGTGTCTTTTGGTGGGAGCATTTAGTCCATTAAATTTAAGTTAATTATCAATATGTATATTCCTTTTCCAATTTTCTTAATTGTTTTGGGTTTGTTATTGTAGGTCTTTTCCTTCTCTTTTTTTCTTGCCTAGAGAAGTCCCTTTAGCATTTGTTGTAAAGCTGGTTTGGTGGTGCTGAACTCTCTCAGCTTTTGCTTGTCTCTAAAGATTTTAATTTCTCCATCAAATATGAATGAGATCTTTGCTGGGTAGAGTAATTTTGGTTGCTGGTTTTTCTCCTTCATCACTTTAAATATGTCCTGCCAGTCCCTTCTGGCTTGTAGAGTTTGTGCTGAAAGATCAGCTGTTAACCTTATGGGGATTCCCTTGTGTGTTATTTGTTGTTTTTCCCTTGTTGCTTTTAATATGTTTTCTTTGTATTATTTTTTGACAGTTTGATTAATATGTGTCATGGCATATTTCTCTTTGGATTTATCCTGTATGGGAGTCCCTGTGCCTCCTGGACTTGATTGACTACATCATTTCCCATATTAGGGAAGTTTTCAACTAAAATCTCTTCAAATATTTCCTCAGTCCCTTTCTTTTTCTCTTTTTCTCGAACCCCTATAATTCGAATGTTGCTGTGTTTAATGTTGTCCCAGATATCTTTGAGACTGTCCTCAGTTCTTTTCATTGTTCTTTTTCTTTATTCTGCTCTGCAGTCGTTATTTCCACTATTTTATCTTCCAGGTCACTTATCCCTTCTTCTGCCTCAGTTATTCTGCTATTGATCCCATCTAGTGTATTTTTAATGTCATTTATTGTGTTGTTCATCGTTGCTTGTTTCTTCTTTAGTTCTTCTAGGTCCTTGTTAAATGTTTATTGCATTTTGTCTATTCTGTTTCCAAGATTTTGGATCATTTTACTATCATTATTCTGAATTCTTTTTCAGGTAGACTTCCTATTTCCTCTTCATGTGTTAGGTCTGCTGGGTTTTTATCTTGCTCCTCCATCTGCGGTGTGTTTTTCTGTCTTCTCATTTTGCTTATGTTACTGTGTTTGGGGTCTCCTTTTTGCAGGCTGCAGATTCATAGTTCCCGTTGTTTTTGGTATCTGTCCCCAGTGGCTAAATTTGGTTCAGTGGGTTGTGTAGGCTTCTTGGTGGATGGGACAAGTGCCTGCGTTCTGGTGGATGAGGCTGTATCTTGTCTTTCTGGTGGGCATGTCCACGTCTGGTGGTGTGTTTTGGGGTGTATGTGGACTTATTATGATTTTACACAACCTCTCTTCTAATGGGTGGGGTTGTGTTCCTGTCTTGCTGTTGTTTGGCATAGGTTGTCCAGCACTGTAGCTTGCTGGTCGTTGAGTGAAGCTGTGTTCTGGTGTTGAGATAGAGATCTCTGGGAGATTATTGCCATTTGATGGTATGTGGAGTTGGGAGGTCTCTTGTTGACCAGTGTCCTGAAGTTGGCTCTCCCACCTCAGAGGCACAGCACTGACTCATGGCTGCAGCAACAATAGCCTTTCATCCACACAACTCAGAATAAAAGGGAGAAAAAGTATTAAGAAAGAAAGAAAGAAAGAAAGAAAGAAAGAAAGAAAGAAAGAAAGAAAGGAGGAAGGAAGGAAGGAAGGAAAGAAAGAAAGAAAGGAAGGAAGGAAGGAAGGAAGGAGAGAGGGAGGGACGGAGGTAGGAAGGATAGAAGGAAGGTAGGAGGGAAGGAAGGAAATAAGGAAATAAATGAAGGAAGGAGGGAAGAAAGCAAGGAGGGAAGATGGGAGGGAGGCAGGGAGGGAAGAAGGATAGAAGGAAGGAAGGAGGAAAGGAAGGAAATAAAGAAAGAAGGAAGATAAAATAAAATGAAATAAGTAAGATAAAATAAAATAACATTATTAAAATAAAAAATAATTATTAAGAAAAAAATTTTTCAAGGAAAAAAGAAAAGGACGGATACAACCCTAGGACTAATGGTGGAAGCAATGCTATACAGACGAAATCTCACACAGAAGCATACACATACACACTCACAAAAAGAGGAAAAGGGGAAAAAAATCATAAATCTTGCTCTCAAAATCCACCTCCTCAATTTGGGATGATTCGTGGTCTATTCATGTATTCCACAGATGCAAGGTACATCAAGTTGGTTGTGGATCTTTAATCCACTCCTTCTGAGGCTGCTGGGAGGGATTTCCCTTTCTCTTCTTTGTTCTCACAGCTCCAGGGGCTCAGCTTTGGATTTGGCCTCACTTCTGCCTGTAGGTCGCCGGAGGGTGTCTGTTCTTCACTCAGACAATACAGGGTTAAAGGAGCAGCTGCTCTGGGGACTCTGGCTCACTCAGGCCGGGGCGAGGGATGGGTACGGAGTGCGGGGCGAGGGATGGGTACGGAATGCAGGGTGAACCTGGGGTGGCGGAGGCAAGCGTGACTTTGCACCAGCCTGAGGTGCGCCGTGCGTTCTCCCAGGGAATTTGTCCCTGGATCCCGGGACCCTGGCCGTGGTGGGCTGCACAGTCTCCCTGGAAGAGCAGTGTGGATAGTGACTTGTGCTCGCACATAGGCTTCTTGGCGGTGGCAGCAACAGCCTTAGTGTCTCACGCCCATCTCTGGCGTCCACACTTTTAGCAGCGGCTCGCGCCTGTCTCTGGAGCTCCTTTAAGCAGAGCTCTTAATCCCCTCTCCTCGGGCACCAGGAAACAAATAGGGAAGAAAAAGTCTCTTGCCTCTTTGGCAAGTCCAGAATTTTCCCCAGACTCCCTCCCGGCTAGCCCTGGTGCACTAACCCCCTGCAGGCTGTGTTCATGCTGCCAACCCCAGTTCTCTCCCTGCACTCCGACCAAAGCCGGAGCCTCAGCTCCCAGCCCCGCCCGCCCCAGTCAGTGAGCAGACAAACCTCTCGGGCTGGTGAGTGCTGGTCGGCACCAATTCTCTGTGCGGGAATCTCTCTGCTTTGCCCTCTGCACCCCGTTGCTGTGCTCTCCTCCGTGGCTCCGAAGCTTTCCCCCTCCGCCACCCTCAGTCTCCGCCCGTGAAGGGGCTTCCTAGTGTCTGGAAACATTTCCTCCTTCACAGCTCCCTCCCATTGGTGCAGGTCCCATCCCTATCCTTTTGTCTTTGTTTATTCTTTTTTCTTTTGCCCTACCCAGGTATGTGGGGACTTTCTTGCCTTTTGGGAGATCTGAGGTCTTCTGCCCGTGTTCAGTAGGTGTTCTGCAGGAATTGTTCCACGTGTAGATGTATTTCTGGTGTATCTGTGGGGAGGAAGGTGATCTTCGTGTCTTACTCTTCTGCCATCTTCCTCTCATCTCTTACTCACAGTTTTTAAGTTTCATAAGATATGGGATTCTTGGAATTCTAATGGAGCAATATAATTAAAGACCTTGATGCTACCTTTAAAGTACATTTAATATTCTTAGGCTCTGGATGTTAGTAATAATTTAAAAGAGTTAATATATTTGTATTTTTTTATCCCACATCTTTCCAAAACAGATATGAAGCAGCTTACACTAAAAGATTTAAATAAAGTTTAAAAAAATGTATTTTGTGTTGACTTGTCAATTTCTTGATTTTAGCACAGTAAGAATTAAGTTTTCTAACAAATGTTACAACAGTTTTGTTTTTGTTTTCCTTTTTGTTTTTTGTGGTACGTGGGCCTCTCACTGTTGTGGCCTCTCCCATTGTGGAGCACATGCTCCAGACGCGCAGGCTCAGTGGCCATGGCTCACGGGCCCAGCTGCTCCGCGGCATGTGGGATCTTCCCGGACCAGGGCACGAACCCACATCCCCTGCATTGGCAGGCGGACTCTCAACAACTGCGCCACCAGGGAAGCCCTATAACAGTTTCGAAAAGCATTATTTTGCTCTATATCACTTATAATTCTTTATAATGTATTTTTAAAGTTTAAAAATATAATGCTAATTTAACAATAAATGAAGTAGTTACTTCTTTAACACTAATTTTCTTTTTTAATTTTTATTTTAATATTTGTATATGTGGGATTTTATTTTAGGTATTGGTCTCAATATTTCAACATGAAGTTAAACAATTCATAGGTCTGTTCAGAATCTCTTACACAAGTTATGGAGCATATGAACTTATCAAAATCTGGCAGATCCCATTAGACAATGATTCATATTTGTTGTTCTCACCTATTAGAATGTAAATTCCATCAAAGCAGGGGTTTGATGTTTGAGTGAATTGCTGGATGCCTAATGCATAGAAAAGTGAACAAGTGTTTCTAGTTCCTCATCCATTACTATATTATCAATAATAGAGCAGCCAGAGTGATCCTTTTAAAACATAAATCATATCATGTACCAAAAATAATTCTAGTGATGTCCCAGTTCACTCAGAGTAAAATACAAGGCTTTTTAATGGGATAAGGCACAATACAGATTGCTTCCCTCAACCCTTACCTCCCTAATCTCAAGTTCCACTGGTTTTCCTCTTGCTCACTCTTCTCCAGCCACACAGACTTTATTGTTTCTTAGATCACAATAGGCACACTACTTCCTCAGCGATTTTGAACTTCCTGTTTCCACAGTTCAGAACACTCTTCCCCCAATAGATTCATTTCTTCCCTCTCACGTTCTTTAAGCCTTAGATCAAAAGTCACCTTGTCAGTAAAGCTTTCCCTCACTACCCAATCTAAAACTGCATCACTCTAGCATCCCCACTCCTTCACCTTCTACTGGTGCTCTATATCCCCCTCCCTAGCTTTATTTTTCTCCACCATGATCTGTTAGACATTTAATTTATTTATTTATTGTCTTTCTTCTCCATTATAATGTAATTTCCACGAGGGCAGGGCTTTTGTCTGTTTTGTTCACTACTGTATGTCTAGTTATTGAGAACAGTGTATGGTATATAGTAGGCATTTAATACAATAACTGTTGAATCAATAAATGAGTGAAAAATTAACCAACACCCAGGGCGTTTCCTATCTTTACATCTTCTAGGCTTACAATAACACTTATTTTTCAAGTATAGCATTTTGATATGGGAAAAAGCTGTGAAATCATAGCTTGGTTGGTAACCATGCCAAATTTTTCCAATTAAAAGTCATAGGAAGTTGGGAAAGTCACAAAACCTATTTGTTCTTCAGTGTGCTCATTTATAAAGCAATAATAATAACTACCTCAGAGGTAGATGTGAGATTTAAATAAAGATATGTGTGTTTGCTTGTCAGTGTGCATGTGTGTGTGTGTGTGTGTGTGTGTGTGTGTATGTCTATGTGGTATGTGTGTAGAATGATTGGCATTGTACTCAGCAACTATAACCTGTTCTTAATGAATATATTTGTCATTATTATTTTAAAACAAGTTTTCATGTTTTTGTGCAGTTCAAATCTACATCTTTTGTTATGTTTTTTATTCATCTTTCATCCAGCGAGCTACACTGCCATCTCTTTATAGTATCAAGACTGATGAATGACAGAGAATGCTGTCTTTCTGTGAACAATTGTGCAAAGATCAAAATATTTATTAACTTTTTTGTAGCTCAGATTGTCTCTTTTTCCTATTGCCAATGCCACTTATTTATGCAATGCTGGTACTTAAAAAGGTGACATACCTCCCATCTAATGGGCATTGCAGTTATCTGCAAATAGATGTTTTTGATAGCTTTTCCATGACTAAATTCATGCTATTATAATTAAAACAAAAGGGAGAGCATGTAGAAACTGGTCATCACAGAGGCCATTAAATGTAGAAACTGAATTTTTACTTCCAAATTAGCAAAAATAAAGAATTATAGATCTTCTCATTCCAGTGCACACAGACCTGTGCCTGTGGGCATGCACTAACACACACACACATGCATACACACACAGTAATCATCAGGGGCTTACGTGAAAAATATATACAATTTGTTTGCAAACAATTTCCTTTCCAAAATTAATATCATCTATTAAATTAAGTCTAAATTATAGTTCTTGATGTTATTTTCCACTGGCATCACAAAAAGGTGACAATTTTTTTCACACCATTGAACTGGGCTCCTATAGAGATAATAACCAAATTAATACCATTTATCCCTAAAGGAACTTGGCAGTACAAAACAGTCACAGATTTCAATGTTAGTTAAACATTAAATTACTTTCAAATGCCTCAAATATTGAAGAGAAATTCTACTAAAGATAATCAGCAAAGGACTATATTTAGAAAACTGATTTTCATGTTCACCTTGCTATAATATAAAAGGAACAAAATATGCCTATGACTACCTAACACACATATTATATAATTTTCAAAGGCCCACTCAATTTTGTAATTGATATATTTAGTAACATGACAAATTTAGAGAGGTTCACATGAAATATGCACCATGTAGAATTTGATTCAATGTAATTATCATTTTTCTAAGCATAGTTAAAATTAGTTTTAACTCATAATATGGAAAAAATAAAGAAAGTTACATACTACTAAGTAAAATACTGATCCAGTAAAAGATTTTTGATTATAATTTATTATAAAAAGACATTATTGCAAAAAGGCACAGAAGCTCATTTATCATATTAAATTTTATCTGAATTTATCATCTTCAACTTGAAGAATTATTCAAAGAAAGAATTAATTAAAATCATATAAATCATTTTAGTTACAATTAATATGAGGCTATACAAATATCATCTGAAATTGTATGGAATACACACTTTTATTATAAAATTTATTCTGAAATCCTTTTTAGACAGAAAAAGAAGAAAAACGTGTTGTTTTCTTGTAGGTCAGATGCATTCTTCAACATAAGTTCACTATAAGAAAAAAATTCAAAAAAGTGCCATGACAATTAGCTCTAGAAGCAACTGAAATTATTTTAAATACATAGACTTAATGGAGTGATCTCTCTGAGAAGTAATACTGCCTCTGAGTAATGAATTATAACAAGAAAGAGTCCAGTTGTTTGCCTACTATGCAGTACAATAATTTGACTTAAACTGTCAAATAGCATGAAGTTCAGGTACACACCAGTTTAAAAAAAAATGCTTAAAACAGATTTACACTATACTCAAATAAGGAGTCTTCATTCAATTAAGAATTTCACTATAGAACCCATTGAAATAGTAAGATATCTTGATGCATTAAAATGGGGTGCAGTGAAGGGAAAACTTTCTAGTCAATATTTCAAGAACATTTCTTTTTCTGTACATTTTTTTTTGAGGTATGCGGGCCTCTCACTGTTGTGGCCTCTCCCGTTGCAGAGCACAGGCTCTGGACGTGTAGGCTCAGCGGCCATGGCTCACGGGCCCAGCTGCTCCGCGGCATGTGGGATCTTCCCGGACCAGGGCACAAACCCGTGTCCCCTGCAGCGGCAGGCAGACTCTCAACCACTGCGCCACCAGGGAAGTCCTTTCTGTACATTTTTAAATTGTTACCCAACAAGGTTTTAAGACAATTCTGATTCTTTTATACTGTAGGCAAAGAAATCAGATCAGAGCCTTTCTCTTTTTTTGCTTCCTGACTCATAGTTCTTGTTTGTCTCACATAGCTGTATAAGAGTAAATTCCACAAATAATGAATTTGAGTAAAATTATTGATGTTGTCATCAATTTAAATTTTATTGTTTTTCTGTTTAGCATTTTTC
Source organism: Orcinus orca (assembly GCF_937001465.1). Lineage (NCBI taxonomy): Eukaryota > Metazoa > Chordata > Mammalia > Artiodactyla > Delphinidae > Orcinus > Orcinus orca. The sequence goes on from NC_064580.1 coordinate 79,072,889, forward strand.
TTTATTTTTTTTAAAATTCCAGTGCCTCATTCTTATTAATCATAAATAATTCCCCATCAATAAAGCAAGCTAATGTTGCCAGGTTCCAGTGGAGAAAAATATTCCCAATCGATAGGAAGTCTGCTTCAGACACTAATGGACAAACCTCTACCACCCCGCCCAAGTAAACTTATACAACTATACACAACACAAAAAATAGCTACCTAACAACACTAGAGAGTGAATAAAAGCAGACAAAATCTGGTAGGAAGGTTACATTGGCTCAGAGTAGCTGAGTTGAATAAGTATACAAGCAGTTTCCTCTTGTCTACTTGGCATGGAATGGAGAGCATGGGGAAAATTTTCAATCTTTCTTACCTATGTAATGAGAAACCTAAATCTTAGAAATAGTGAACACTGAAGAGAATGGAGAATCTTGAATGGGTAAAAGCCAGAGAAAGGATTTCCAAACCATCCACAAGAATCTCTGACTCCCATTTCAATGATGCATGCACAAAAGAAACTCTACACAGCACAGCTAAAAACAAAAAAAATCTGAACATACCTGGGCATTCTGCACAGAAACAGAGATTACAGTTCAAGCACAGTGCCCCCCCCACCCAAATATATATTAAAACCAAAAGGAACAGCACTCATTTGAGAAAAATAATATACTGCATAATCTCTGCAATTTAACATTGATAGTGTTCAGGATAATATACAAAATTATCCAAAGTGTGATGAATAAAGAAAATGGAATGCATTCTGAGATAAAAGAGACATTTTAGCTAGCAGACAAAGATTTTATCTTTCTGGTAGATTGATTCCTTTATCATTATGTAATGTCCCTCTTTGTCTCTAGTAATTTCCTTTGCTCTTATGTCCACTCCTGATTTTTTTTTTGGATTAATGTTTGCATGGTATATCTTTCCCATTCTTTAATTTTAAACTTAACCTATGTCATTGTGTTTGAAGTGAGTTTCTTGTAGATAGCATGCAGTTGGATCAAGTTCATTTGTATTTTATTTATTTATTTATTTTTATTTTTTACTATTAACAAAATTATAGAATTTAGTTAGATTTCACAAGTTTGTACACAAATCTCCTTTTCCTGTTTCAGTATCCAATCCAGGATCCCCCCTGGGGCATTTCCTGAGACTTTCCTTGTTTTTCAAGACCTTGATTCTTTTGAAGAGTACTGTAAATTGTTTTGGAGAATATTCCTCAATATGGGTTTGTTTCTGGTGATTACAGTAAAATGTGCATTATTGGGAAGCATAACACAGTTATAGACCCTTCTCAGTGCATGATATCAGAGGGTACATTGTGTCAATATGTATAATTGGTGATGTTAACTTTGATCACTTGGCTAGAGTGGTGTCTGCCAGGATTCTACACTGCAAACTTACTCTCTCCCCCACTTTATTAGATTTTGAATATGCCCATCATTTTTTTAATAGTTCCTCTTACAGGGTTAGATATTTCTTCATCTGGAGGTAAGTTCATCATCTCATGGGTGGAGTTTCCTAAAATATTGGGACATAGAGGGCATCTATGCTAGCACTGAGGTTGCAAACTATGACAGAGTGTGGCTCTGAAAGGACCTATTAGCAGGGAAAACATCTTTGGTTAGTATTAATCTCTCCCCCAGACTCAGAAATTCTTGCCTCTCGGGCTGGTGAGTGCCGGTCCACACCGAAACTCTGTGCGGGAATCTCTCCGCTTTGCCCTCCGCACCCCTGTTGCTGTGCTCTCCTCCACGGCTCTGAAGCTTTCCCCCTCTGCCACCCAAAGTCTCCACCCATGAAGTGACTTCCTAGTGTGTGGAAACATTTCCTCCTTCACAGCTCCCTCCCACTGATGCAGGTCCCGTCCCTATTATTTTGTCTCTGTTTATTCTTTTTTCTTTTGCCCTACCCAGGTACTTGGGGAGTTTCTTGCCTTTTGGGAGGTCTGAGGTCTTCTGCAAGCGTTCAGTAGGTGTTCTGTAGGAGTTGTTCCATGTGTAGATGTATTTCTGGTGTATCTGTGGGGAGGAAGTTGGTCTCCGCGTCTTACTCTTCTGCCATCTTCCCCTCGTCCCCGTTGGTATTTTTAAAACCATCTTTTCATTCTCTGTTTTTTATTGGAATATTTAGACCATTTACATTAAAATATTTAGACCATCAATATGTTAGGGCTTAAGTCTGAATTTTTTTTTTCTGTTTGTTCCCTCTGTTTCTCCTTCCTTCATTTTTGTTTTCCTGACTGCCTGTAGGTTACTTGATTATATTTAGGATTATATCTGGTTTAATTTATACTGTTTTTGAGTATGTCACTTTATTTTCTTAGAAGTTGCTCCTGATATTACAATATGCATATGTATCTTATCACAGACTACTGACATTGACACTTTATCACTTCCAGTGAAGTGTAAAACTTATACTTCCATTTAGGTTCCTTTACCATCCCACGTTTTAAAACATAATTCTGTTAGGTATTTCCTCTACCTACATTGGAGCACCACCTTAGATGGCATTATATTTTCTTCAACTAACAAATATGACTTAAAAAACTCAAAAGAAGGATTTTATTCATGATAATAAAGGTTATTATATGTATCTCTATTTTTACACATTTTGATATTCTTACATTCTTGAATTCTCAAACTTTCTTCTGTTTCTATTTCCTTTCTGTTTAGAGAAATTTTAGTCATTCTTTAAATGTAGAAATGTCTTTTTTGCCCTTTTTATTCCTGTGGGGTAGTTTTGCCATATATAAAATTTGAAGTTAACTGCCAATGTGTAATGGTGTTCTTTTATAAGTAATGTATAATTACTTTGTCTCCTTTCAAGTTTTTCCATTGTGTTTTGTTTTCAGAAGTTTAATTATGACTTTTCTTGGTGTAGATTTCTTTGATTTTATTCTATTTAAGTTTCACTTAGCTTCTTGAATTTGTAGACTTATGGCAGATTTTGCAAATTCAGGACTCTTTCAGCCCTTATTTCCTCAAAGGCTTTTCCAGTTTCACTCTCTTGTCCCTCTTCTTGGATTCCAGTTACACAGATGTTGGGTCTTTTGTTATTGTCCCACAGGTCAGGACATTATGAGAACAGTCCAGCTCCTGCTAATAAAGTTCAAAAGAAGCAAGTTAAAAACAAAAAAAGCTCTGTTCATTTTATTTTTATAAGTCTGTTTTCTCTCTTGTTTAGATTGGGTATATTCCATTGATCAGTCATCAGGTTCACTAACTCTATCCTCTGTCACTTCCACCTTACTATTAAGACCATTCAGCAAGGGACTTCTACAGTGGCACAGTGGGTAAGAATCCACCTGCCAATGCAGGGGACATGGGTTCAATCTCTGGTCTGGGAAGATCCCACATGACGCGGAGCAACTAAGCCCATGAGCCACAACTAATGAGTCTGTGCTCTAGAGCCCATGAGCCACAACTACTGAGCCCATGTGCCACGACTACTGAAGCCTGTGTGCCTAGGCTGTGCTTCACAACAAGAGAAGCCACCACAATGAGAAGCCTTTGCATCACAACAAAGAGTAGCCCCTGCTCAACACAACTAGAAAAAGCCTGTGCTCAGCAATGAAGACCCATCACAACCAAAAAATTAATTAATTAATTTAAAAAAAAAGACCATTCAGCAAGTTTTTCTTTCAGTTATTATATTTTTCAGTTCTCTAAATTCCATTTGGTTCTTTTTTATAACCTCATTTCTTCCTGAGATTTTCTATTTTTTCATTTGTTTCGATGAAATTCATAACTGCTTTTTGCAGCATTTTATGATGGCTTTTTTATAATCCTTTTTAAGTAATTCCAATATATGATTCATATTGATATTGATATCTATTATGGACTGAACTGTGCCCCACCCCCCAAATTTATATGTTGAAGTCCTAACCCCTGGGACCTTAGAATGTGACTGTATTTGGAGATAGGTCTTTAAGGAAATGATTGTTAAAATTAGGCAATTAGGGTGGGCATTAATCCAATCCAGCTGGTGTCCTCAAGAGGAGGAGATTTGACACTCAGAATGAGAAAACCAGGGATACACTCACACAGAAAAAAAGACCATTTAGAACACAGCGAGAAGGTGGTCATCTGCAAGCTAAGGACAGAAACCTCAGGAAAAAAACAAACTTGTTGACACCTTGATCTTGGACTTCTAGCCTCCAGAACTGTGAGAAATAACTTTTCTTGTTTAAGCCATCCACCCTGTAGTATTTTGTTATGGCAGCCCTAACAATTGCCTTTTCTTATTTAAGTTGTGATTTTCTTGGTTTTTGATATGGTGAGTGCTTTTCAATTGTATTTTGACATCTTGGATATTTTATGAGAATTTATATCTTATTTATCCCTTTTTTAAAGAGGCAGTTCCCCTCTTGATGTGTATAACACTGCCTCATTGCAAATGGGTGACATGGAAATTCAGATACCACCTTGGCCTGCTGACATCTTCCCGGTGAAAGTGAGACACTGACTTGCACTGTCTCATGGTTTCCAAATGAGGTGTAAGATCAATTCCCTACTGGGCCTTGCAGCCACCAGGGTAGTGAAAGGAGAGGATTGACACATGCACTGCTTTGTTGTTTCAAGTTAGCGGCAGAAGCTCAGTCCCCCCCTGACTTCATGGGGAGAGGGAGAAGTGGAGTACCAGCTATCTCAGTTTCCTATCACCTTACTCAACCTCTTTGATGCCTGGTGGGAGTGGATTTGAAGATTCCCACTGGGCCCTGCTAAAACCTGGGGTGGTAGAAATGAGAGTAATGACTAATACCCCTTGCACTACATTTGTCAGTCTTGTTCAAGTGTGGAATATGTAGAAGGAAACTCAACAATCTGTTGGCAGGAGCGATTTTAAAACAATTATGATTATCCTCAATGAAAAGAAACAAAACATATTTTCAATGCATGAAAACCTCAGAGAAGGAACTTCTCAATAAAGAAGTAGAAACAATAAAGAAGAACTGGGTGAAAATTCTGGAACTCAAAAATACAATTTCTGAAATGAAAAAAAAGTTTTGATAAATTTATAGCAAAATGGACATGCCAGATGCAAGAGTAAGTTAGAGTGAAAATCTAGCTATTGAAATGATCTAAGCTGAAGAGCAAAGAGAAATAATACTATGAAATAAAGCTCAGAGAAATTTTAAATCATATCAAAGGGTCAAATACATGTGAAATGGGAATATCAAAATACCAGAGAGAGAGGAGAGAGAGAGAATGAGGATAAAAAATAGTTGAAAAAAATAAAGGCTGAAAATTTCCCAAATTTGATAAAAGAAATTTTCAGACACAAGATATTCTGAACACCAAGCGATATCATGCAAAAAAGTCCATGAATAGTGGCAGAGTATTCAAACTATGAAGTCGAAGAGCAAATCTTGAAAGTAGCAAGATTAAAACAGCATACTACACAGGGGAGTAAAAATGTTACAATTAATGGCTGACTTATTATCAGAAACAATAGAGGCAAGAAGAGAGTAGAATAAAAAAAAATTAAGTACTGGAAATAAAACAGCTGTCAACCCAGAATCCTCTATGCAACAAAAATGTCATTCAAGAATTAAAGTGAAATAAAGACATTTTAAAATAAATGAAAACTAAGAGAATTCATCATCTTCTAACTTGTAGTACAAGAAATTGTCAAAAAAATATTTAGGCTAAAGGGAAATGATAATTGGTAGAAACTCAGATTCTCAGAGAAAAATGAAGCAAGTGAACCAGAAACAGTATATACATGGGTAAATACTAAAGATGGTTGTTTTTATCATTTCCTTTCAGATTCTTTAAAATCACATAATTGCTTAAAAGCTAGTATTTTAACATTGTTCTATGGGGATTTAATACACATAGATGTGTTACACATAGCAACTATAACATTAAGGACAGAGTTGAAGATATGGGTGTATAAGGATGCAAGATTTCAATATTTTATTCTGAAAATATTCAAATGATACAAAAAAAGGACAGGGTCAATAGAGGAATAAAATACAAGGGAGACAGGTAAAAACCAAAAAAATGAAACAGGAGACCCACATATAACCACATCAATAATTACATAAAATATTTATGGCATAAATAAACTCTAATTAAAAGGCAGAAATTGTCAAAATGAATAAAAGATAAGACTCAATTGTATGCTGTCTTAAAAAGATACACTTTAAATATAAAGATAGAAAAGTAAATCAGTCATATATATACATATGTCCACTCTTTTTTAGATTTCCTTCCCATTTATGTCACCACAGAGCATTGAGTAGAGTTCCCCATGCTATACAGTTTGTTCCCATTAGTTATCTATCTTATACATAGTAGTGTATATATGTCAGTCCCAATCTCCCAATTCATCCCACCCCGTTTTCCCCCTTTGTAACCATAAGTTTTTCCTCTACATCTGTGATTCTATTTCTGCTTTGCAAATAAGTTCATCTCTACCATTTTTCTAGATTCCACATACAAGCAATATTTGTTTTTCTCTTTCTGACTTACCATTGTAAAGCAACTATACTCCAATAAAAATTAATTTAAAAAAACACAGATTTGATATAGGAAGTCTTCAGAAAATACATTAATAAAAATGGGTTATATCATTCTTTTCACATAAAAAATAAAGTTGGATGCATTGAAAGTATATGGATGAAAAATAATTTACCATGCAAATCATTAGCATATAAAAACTGAAGTAGCTATATTTTATCAGATAAAATATGTTTCAATAAACACTTATCATTAGGGTGAATTCAATAGGAAGACATCAAAATCATCAATGTGTCTGTTCCCAAAAAAAGACCTTCAAAATATATAAAGCAAAAATTTGCAAAATTAAAGAAAATATAACTCAAAAATAAGAGTTGGAGAATTTAAAGTCCTCTCAAAGCAACTGCTGGAACTAGATTTAAAAAAATCAGCAAAGATGTGAATTAAAATAACACTAGTAAGTCCCTTGATCTGATTGGTATTTATACCAACACTCAACAATGGCAGAATACACATTCTTTCCAAGGGCATTTGCAGGATAGACCACACTCTGAGTCATAAAGAAGTCCATTAAGTTCAAGAATATTGAAATCAGACAGATATGTTTTCTCATCACAATGTAATTCAGTTAAAAATAAATAAATATAATCAAGAAAATCCCCCATGTTTGAAAATAAATTATTTATTTCTGAATAAACATTTTGTTCAAGTACAAGTCATAGGAAAAATAAGTAATTATATTGGATGAATGATAATGAAAATACAATATACCAAAATTGATGTGATATAATTAAAACAGGACTTAGAGAGATATTTATACCTTTTAATGCCTATTAGTAAAAAATAAAGTTCTTAACATATGACCTAAGCAGCTTCTTTAGGAAACTGAATAGAAGAATGATTTAAAGCTAAATCAAGCAGAAAAAAGGAAATAATCGAGAGAAGAAATCAATTTAATTGAAAACAGAAACACAGAGAAAATTAATAAAACCAAAACCTGATTCCTTGAAAAATCAACAAAAGTGATAAAATTTTTGCCATTATGTTTAAGAAAAATAAACAGAAAACGAATTAACCAATATAAAGAATTAAAGATAGGATAACACTTCACACATTTCAGACAGTAAAAGGAAAAGGAAGTATTATAAGCAACTTCATGCAAATGAGTTTGACAACTTAGATGAATAGGAAAAATTCAGAGAGGAAAAAAGTTACCCTAACTTTCTCAACTTGTAAGATATATCAATTAATAAAATCAAATTCTTAATTTTAAACATTTCCAATAAGAAAGGTCCTGATGGCTTCACTGGTGAATTTTATCAAATAGTTTTTTAAAGGCATAATACCAATCTTAGACAAGCTCTTTCAGCAAATAGAGGAGCAAGGAACACTTCCCAACTCATTTTATGAGGCCAGAGTTACCCTGATTCCAAAACCAGATGAAGACACTGCAAGAAAACTATAGACAAATATCACTCATAAATGTGGATACAAAAATAATTATCTAAATAATATCAAATCAAATAAAAAATATTTTTAATGACATTACATCATGGCCACATGGAGTTTATCTAGAGAATATGAGGTTTGTTTCACATTTAATAATCAACCATTGTCAGATACCATTTTAATACAGTTGAGGACAAAAATCATATCACCATTTCAAAAGACGCACAAAAAGTATTTGACAAAATTCATGCCCTTTCGTGATAAAAAACACTCTCAGCCAACTAGGAATAGTAGGGAAGTCCTTCATATTGACTACTGATATTTATGAGAAATCTACAGACAACATCACTCTTAATAGTGAAAGGATCAATGCTTTCTGCATACTTTGAACAACATAGCAAAGATATCCTCTTTCAATACTCTTTTTAATATTATACTCAGTATTTTGGCAGGAGAAAGAAATAAAGTGTGTATTGACTAGGTAAGGGATAGTAAAACTGTCCTTATTTGCAAGCAATTTGATTGTATGGAATTAACAGAAATCTACTGGAAATAATAAAAAGTCAATATAAAAATCAATTCCATATGTATACATTAACAGTAAACAACTAGAAAATGAAATGTAAAACTCTATTCAAAATGGCATCAAAAATGAAGCAATTAGGAATAAATTTAATTTAAAAAGTCCACAGCAAACCACAAAACATTGAAAAGGGAAATTAAAGAACACCTAAATAACAGGAGAGATATATTTATAGATTGGAAAATGTAGTCTTGTTAAAATGGGAATCTTCCCCAAATTGATCTATAGTGACATTTTAAAATGAATCAAAGCCCTAACAGGCTTTTTCAAATAAATTGAGCAAGGAACACTTGCTCAATCAACCTTGCAACTTTCCCTCCCCAACAACCTCCTCCATTTCTTACACACAGAGTTATTTTCTGAAAAGGGTAAAACAGAGTTTCTCAATGCAGGAATACAAAGCAGAGTAGAAGAAAGTAGTTTCATTCTGAAAACAAATGGGTTAAGTGAAAATGCACATATTAAAATTATATGTTCTTCAACTTTTTCCCCCACTCAGTTCCTGGAAACCTGGTGTTCAGGGATATGTCATGCTGGCAGAATTGGGTGATAGTCTTCTCTGGGAAAACTGACTACTCCAAGAGAAAAATATGCAAATATATTGATATAATGGGTTCCTCAAGGAAACAGCCTGACAGATCACTGAAAAGTGAAAACTAAAGTGAACAAACCCAACTTGTGTGTATAGAACTTTCACACAGATTTTTAGTGCCCCACTTTTAATAAGAAGGAAGTTGTATATCACCAGATATTTGGGAAACTATTTAATATAAAAGACAAAAGTAAAAACAGAGAAAAGTAGTATATAGGACAAAAAAATATGCAAGGAAAAAAAATTAAAACTACAAATAATATTCTCAAAGTGATAAGAATACATTATTTTTATTAAACAAAAATAGAATGCTCTAACAATAACGTTCAGAACCCAATATTACTCTTGGTAATTAGAAAAGTGATAGTAGAAATGTAAAACTCAATGGAAGTTTTGAAAGATAGAAATAATTCTATCTTTCAGGAAGTAGAATAAAAAGACAGATGAAAATAGTAGTTAAAAGATAATAAAATTAGAGAGAAATTCAATAATTACAACATTGAATTTTAAGAGTTACAAGAGTGAAGAGAGAAATGTAAGAGAGGAAATCAAAGGAAATATTAAGAAAATGTCACAGGGCTGAAATTCATAGCTTGCATATTCCCAAAGATCATCAAATGCCTGGAGATGGGATAAAAATCAATCTATATCAAGGCAAATCATTGTAAAGTTTCTGAATACTGTCCAAAAATAAATTAACCTACAAACTTCTATAAAAGAGAGAAAAAAGGAAAGGCTTCAAGCAAAGATCAAGTAGAATGGCTTCTCAAAAAAGACACAGATGCTGTAAAATAGTTAAGCAATGCTTTCAGCTGTGAATGAAAATGCTTTCCCACTTAGGAATCTTTGCTCAAAGAGTTTTATTACTCATGTATGAAAAAAGAATTGAAACACTTTTAGACCAATAGGCTTAAAATAAGTCACATGCCATGGAACCTTTCTCAAAAAAGGTCCTGGAGAATATGTTCCACTAAACAAGTGAGTAAAACCCTGGGAAGAGGAAGACATGGGATTCTGAATAGCATCCAACAAAACAGAAGAGCAAAATAATCTCCAGGATGTTCATGAAGGGCAGTTCCAAAATGATAGCCAAGCAGTCAATTTTACAGTAGGTCATAAGGCTCCAGGAGGAGTCTCTTCAGGGAGATGAAATTGATAGAATGCCTAATGTATTTGAATGTATTAAAAATAGAGGTTTACACTTGGAGAGTGTGGAGTTCAATTAATAAAGTACATAGAAACAAACCAATGAGGAGGGAGACCAAGACTATACTTAATTCTATGATGAATAAAATATTGTACAAGAGAAAGAAAAAGAAATAATAATGGTTAAACAATTGATTTTACACAGTTATAATATAAGAACTGATTACTGTTCTAACTAGAATTACAATTATATAACTCTTGGGAAAATGAGAGGGATGGAAAGGTGTGTGTGTGTGTGTGTGTGTGTGTGTGTGTGTGTGTGTGTGTGTTTAACAGGGTGGGGAAACTATAAAAGAAGACCGAATTTAAAGTAAATTCCTAAAATGTGTAAATCAACAAGTAGCAAAGTAAAAATGCGACTATCTTCGAAATATGAAATTAAACCAAAATAATGAGCTAAAGATGTTGGAAATAGATGTCTATGGAGAATAAGAAATGAGAATAGAACAAGGTCCTGCTTTTTTTTTCATACCAAGACTTATAGACTCTTGAAACTTGTCTGTATACGACTGGGGGGGGGGGGCTTTTTTTCCAATACACATGTGTTAGATAGATATGTTGCTATCTTAAATTTGGGATATATCATTTGGACTGTATAAATATATTAAGTCTTTCTGCTCTCAAATAACTTATTTTACAGGTAATGAAGAGCCTATAAATAAGGCATATAGATTGACCAGCTGCACATTTGTAAAAACAACAAAGCTCAACTATAGCTTTTAAAGGAAAATTGAAGGCAAATATATGGAAAACTTTTGAGCTTGTGCATTTGCTCCTTTACCACTCCCCAGACCCTTCCCATATAGCTTCTTATTTGGAAATCAATGTCCCTCGTCCATTTAAGATATGAGTTAAAAATTAGTTCATCTTAAAAGCCTTCCCTGATTCATCCCACTCCACACTAAACACTTGTTCCTTTATGTTCTTTTAGCACATATGTTGTGTATTCAGCATTATTTCCCACTTGTTGATGTATTACTTCACTCTTAGCTCAAGGTATTGCTTGCATTTATAGCTTGTCTTCTCTAGGTAGACAATCAACTTTTTGAGAATAGGGCTGTATCTCATTTCCTATTATACTTACTAGTCTTGTGATAGGTTATAAAATAGATAACTAATAAGAACCTGTTATATAAAAAATAAAATAAAATTCAAAAATAAAATAATTTATTATGGGAAACACATTAGGGAAATTTAGTAATTTCATCTTCAAAGCTGATGTCAGATTACAAGCAAGCCTTCCCACAACATGTGTCAGATCCACTATTCCTTCATTCAGTAAAATGTCTTAATTATTGTCTTTGTGTTCAATGCTGTGCCAAACGCTGAAAATACAAAAACATTTGAAATTCAATACAGCTCTTCATTCTGCCTCCCACAAAAATATGAGTCGAGTCTCAAGTAGAGGATGGATATCGGGTTCAGATTTGGGGACAACAATAAATGAGCTAAACATGGTCAACAGGGTAGCAGTCTAGTGAAGTAAATATAAGGTTATAATGTGATAAGAGAAAGACAGGATGCAAGGAAGGAACTTTGTGGCACAGGATGAGGCAAAAGATGTAGATTCTGTTCCATATAATCATGATCAAATTACATGATCTTTGAGCCTAAATCCACATCTCTCCCTTTATTCTACCTTATTTTGCACTGCACACTTCCTTACTCTCTCCATTTTAGTCACACTGGCCTTCATCCACATTCTCCCTATGGGCCATTGCACTGTGTATCCCTCTTCACTGGAACAGTTTTCCAACATTATTCATCTAGGTATCCTCTAGTTATCCTTTAGATTTCAACTTAAGTGTCACTTCCTCAGATATTTCTTCCTGACTTTCTTAAATTATATACCCCAATTGTGTACCTTGTACTTCTCAGAAACTCTTGTCACAGCTGCAATTTTGCCATGTATTTATGTGAATGATGTCTATTTCCCAAACTATACACTAAGCTCCTCCAGGAGAGCAGGTGTGTTGCTCATCACCACTTACCTCAATGCTTGAAATAAAATAGGTACTCAATATAGTGCAGTTGAAAAAAATTGAACAAATAATGTGATAAGAAAATAAAGAAATAAAAAAGCACTTTGGGAGATAAACAAAAAGATGACAATAGCATGTTACTATCTTTATTAATCAGGGCCCATTGGATTCCTCCAGGTCATCACAAAGCAAAAACTAAAAAAAAAAAAAAAAAAAAAAAAAGCAAAACCTGCTCAAGTTATGGAATTACCACAAGAAGACTAAATAAATAACATGAAGACAATTCATATAGGGTTAGATATTTCTTCATCTGGAGGTAAGTTCATCATCTCATGGGTGGATTTCCTAAACTATTGGGATACAGAGGGCATTTATGCTAGCACTGAGGTTGCAAACTATGACAGAGTGTGGCTCTGAAAGGACCTATTAGCAGGGAAAACACCTTTGGTTAGTATTAATCTCTCCCCCAGACTCAGAAATTCTTGCTCTCAGACTAGGAACATATACCCTAGTATCTCACTCTTTTCACAGTTAACTGAAATTTCAGCACTACACAGATTTTCTTAGTTTAAATGATTTTTAGGGAATAAGGGCTGAGTTAGAGAATTAGTTAACTAAAGTATTTTGTTGACTACTAGGAGGTATACTTTAAGCACTCTACTCAAGGAGCTACAATTTCAAATGACTAGTACATTTGCTAGAGTTTAGTTGCAGGAAAGACCAAAATGGGCTGGGATGGACAGGGAAATTTTCATGGAAGATGAAAAGTACAAAAGAGACGAGAAGGTATTTCAGGAGAGTAATGGTATAAACAAAGACCTAATTCTATTTAGAGCTCATGATACCCATAGTTTAAATAATAATGTTAGTTTTTTCCATGTTTATCCCATTTTCCACATATTATTTCTGATTCTAGTCACTCAAAGAGAAAGCAGGGAAATAATTAGATTTCTTCTACAACAAAGGAGTGTTCTGAAGAGTTAAATATCCAATCCAACTCTAACATAATGGATATGGGCTCAGAAATGAGAAATAAACATACCATTTTCCTTCCACAAAACATCAAAAAGTGATATATAAAATCAATGTCTTTTTGTCAATGTCTAAGAACCAAACGTTTTTGTTGTAGTTGCTACCATGGAATTTACTATATTTTATTAAACTATATTAACAACTCATCCAGAATGTACAATCCAAGAAGAAATATGTTCCTGCTGATAACTTCCTTTTTATATGGAAAATATTATTTCACTCTAACCTAACTTTTCTGTTGGACTATCTCCAGCCCTGTATTACTCTTACTACTATGATGCAATTAACATAGCTCCCCGTTTATATCTCCAATGACTTTTTAAACTAATCCTTACATAACACAAAACTTAATTTGGCACAACCATAAAAGTTATATAAAATGGAATTATACTTTGCAAAGCTTAAGAGTACTAACAATATAAAATTAAGATTTTTAAATTTAAATATAAGATGCCAATTTAATTATAAGGCTCTAGCTCTCATTTACTTTTTAAATTAATCTAAGTATCAGAACAAAAGTTAATTTAAATATTATCTAATTAAGTCTAAAAAGATGTTTATATTTGCTCTTTATAAAATTAAAGTTATTAAATATTTCTCAATAATATAAAGGCTAATATTATCTTAATTTTCTCAAAAATTGTCCACTTAAAGGTAGATAAATTAAGATCCTAATTTCTTTTCCCATATGTATCTGAGATACTTTTGTGATCTTGTTATTACTTTGTGTGTAAATAGGCTTTTATGCATAGATTGCACTTAGGCTTCTGCAAAATTTATTTTATGACATTATTAGTAGAGCTTTTGAAACAGTTTGTCAAAAGTGAGTGGTATGGGAATTTTGTGTAGAAATATGGATTTTAAAGAAAATACATTATTTATTTTGGTGCTCTCTATCAATAGGTCAGCGTTTCCTAAATTAAAAAAAAAAAAAGTTCATTTACCTGTACATTTGTGGAGCACCTATTATATGCCAGGCATGGACGTGGTGGACGTTCGGGAGGAATGACCCAGTACCTATATGGTCTTCTGTCAGGGTCACGAGCGTTGTGGGGGCCATTAGAACCCTGCATACATCTTTTAGTTTGGACGTCTGGCAACACCTTACCTTACTTAGCTTTAGTAGTTTCACTTGTGATACACCTGATTTGATTTTGATAATAACTACTTTCAAATATATTAATGATATCTGCTAAGACAGGTATCAGTTTGCCCAAGAGTCTCTCAATTTTAGCAATTACAGTCCCACCTCCTGGAAAACCCTTCCCAGGATGATTGGTCAGTCTCTGTGTACCACCCAAGATTAAAAGCATTTGCTAGCATATGAGGGTATATGTATCCATAAAATTAATTTGTAGTCACCTTCACTGGTAACAAAATATCTGGGAGATAATAAAATAGCCTAAATAAATAACAAAACAGCAATGAGTGCCACTTCTCCAAAATTTACAGAAAGTGATTGATCTTTACTATGAAGTCAACCTTTAAATCTTTAATTATGATAGAAATGGGAGTCATCAAAAAGCCAATTTGATATTGCACAGGTTAAAAATGTTGGCAGGTTAGTTTGTTAATGAAAACCAAAAAGTAAAAGGAAGAAAATGGCTTGCAACTATGTTGTTCATTTATGTATCAGCACTCATATGCTTTATAATGGTTTGATTTGTGTTGCTAAACATAAGAAGGCAATTATCTCACTATTGTTGCTCATTCAATTAAATATCTACCTCTTTTATTGACAGCAAAATCCTATTACATGTATTTTTCTGCACAGGTAAAACATTACAGGCCGTATAACTAAACAAGTAAAAAAAAGCAGGAGTGAACTGATATTCAACTTACAAATGTCAAAATATATTTTACTTCCCATTTTTTCTTTCTATAACATACTAGAGAGCTTCTTTTCTGATGGACTTTCTTGGAAACATTTGCAAGCACCTCATACACTCTGGGCAACTTGGATAATTTTCTTCTTCATCTCCATACCTACAGATTCTTGTAAACACTTCTAACTTGGTCTTCTCATCTTCCCTTGCTTAAAAAGTTCCTCCATAAAAACTGTCTCTTGAAATCAACCTGCTACTGGGGGTATTTTAATTAGGGGCATTAAGCTACTGTTTGAAACTATCCTCAATTAAACTTTGTCTAATATTAAAAATAATTGATTTTATTTAACCTCTTACATGTATTAGAAAATCAATATTGATAGTGATAATGGAAACTTACTACTTAACTTTGCTGATGAGAAGTTTAAAATTAAGGTCATTCATTGCCACAACTAGAAAAAAGCTGAGCAATAACAATTAATAAAATAAATGTGTTATTTACTGATGCTCTTATAGTAAAGAAATAATTTTGTATTCAATTTATGCCAAATTGTTAAAAGTGACTTTTACAACATAGGAAATCATATACTGCTAAAAAATTGTAAGACATGGTACTGATGCAACAGCCATATATAAGAGCAAATTTTGTAATTATTAATATATACATAATATGTAATCATAATATTTTAGTAAGATGTGTAATTATAGTATAGTTATGTTATGAGATTAAAATGGCTTTTTAAATTACAAAGCATTTTAATCTTCTCCCTTATTTGTTTTGAGTGATAAATTACTCTGTTCTAGCTTCCTAAAATATTGGAAGCTAAGATTACTTGCAGTTTTTTAAATATATATTGTATGTCTTTGTAAATTCTGTTTCTGTCATTCCCTTAGCATCATGGTCCTAGGCTACATAACCTCCATGGGGAGTTGAAAAGGTACATAAATTAGCAATCTTATCAGACAACAAATAACTACAAAGAGTTTTACCTACATGTAGAGAGTTAAAACTATAAGAGGATGAAACTTACAGTTTCCAGCTATTAATATGAAATAATAATGAATTTCAGTGGTTATCAATATCACCTTGTTTCCACTCTTTCTCAAAGCTAAGGGAACTCTTTCAGAAGCCTTATCTCATTTTGTATTCACCTGCCAATTTTCATCTTATCTAAGCAGAAAATAATTTTCAAAATGATCATATGGAAAATAATATTGCTTTAATATATGAAATGCATGCAAAGAATGAAGTCAGTGAACAGGAGAGGTGAGGCAACAGTATGAGAAGAAAGATATCAGCCTGAGAATTTGAAAACTAACAAATTAAAATGTCAATTGATTCTCCACTATATTCTCTGTCTCTCACTTTGTTCTTTCTCTAAACCTTACTCGTGAACTGTGCAAGCCTATGGGAATCAAAGTGAATTACACTCTGTATGACAGACTCTAGGGCCATTCACCTCATTACAAATAGCTCAATTTCATTTCTTTTTATGGCTGAGTAATGTTCCATTGTATATATTTGCCACATCTTCTTTATCCATTCATCCGATGATGGACAGAGTGAAGTAAGTCAGAAAGAGAAAGACAAATACCGTATGCTAACACATATATATGGAATTTAAGAAAAAAATGTCATGAAGAACCTAGGGGTAAGACAGGAATAAAGATACAAACCTACTAGAGAATGGACTTGAGGATATGGGGAGGGGGAAGGGTAAGCTGTGACAAAGTGAGAGAGTGGCATGGGCACATATACACTACCAAATGTAAAATAGATAGCTAGTGGGAAGCAGCCGCATAGCACAGGGAGATCAGCCCGGTGCTTTGTGACCACCTAGAGGGGTGGGATAGGGAAGGTGGGAGGGAGGGAAACGCAAGAGGGAAGAAATATGGGAACATATGTATATGTATAACTGATTCACTTTGTTATAAAGCAGAAACTAACACACCATTGTAAAGCAATTATACTCCAAACCATTGTAAAGCAATTATACTCCAATAAGGATGTAAAAAAATAAAAAGTGAATTACAAGGTGGCTGCTATTCTGCCCTTACCACAGCCCTTACATGGTTTATAAAGAACTTTCATATATATTATCTCATCTCATCCTCACAACATTCCTTTGAAGCAAATAATATTCCACTGAAATAATATTTCATTTTAGAATCATTATGTAGTTTTGCATAATTGTGTAGTATATTAGTGTATATTTTTATTCTAAATTTACTGAGGAAGAAGTTGAGGTTGGCAATCCCAAATTCAATGCTCTTTTCAACACAAAATGGGTCATTGTTATTTTATACTAAAAATGTTCAATACGTTTGTTCTAGAGTTTAAGGTGATAGAAACATCAATATATAGCATAAGTAGTAATTTCTGTCAAAAGAATGCAATAATAACAGAAAAAGAGGAATCTGCTATATTAATATTCATTTTGTGATTGTAAATTGTCTGGTGAGCTCTTTAAGTCTCATGAGCTGAAAAACCATCAATATGCTGACCACTCACAAATTTGTATATCCTGCCTGGACCTCATCCATAAGATGAATACTTATATTCGAATCACCTGTACTTCTCCACGTAGACACCTAAGAATCATCTCAAATTTAATGGTCAAAAACAATCAACTGATTCCCTCTCCTCCCCCCAATCCCTTGATTTTCCTGCTTTATTCCCTATAACCAGGGTGACTATACAACTCATCATTCAAACATGGGTACTTTTGAGAGTGAAAGGGGGAAGGTTAATAATCTATCTCAATAAAAGGCAACTGTTTTTATCCATTTCCAAAACTTAAAACCTTGGAATCATTTTTGTGAACTTTTAATCTTATTTCCTGTATTCAATCTGTCAGCAAATACTGTCAGTTCTGCATGAGAATTAGACAACTTTTCACTACCTCCAGAGTTACACATGCTGTTCCATTATTCCTTATCTGGACTATTGCAGCAACCTTCTCTATGATCTCCTCGCCTTCACGCTTGTCCCTCTAAAATCTATTTTAAACACAGCATTTGACATAATCCTTTTAAAACATAAATCATATCATGCCACTCAAAATACTCTGATGGTGTCCCATAATATCCAGAATATAAGCATGTTTCATAAAATGGACATGATCCTACATTAGCTGCTCCTCTTTCAACCCATCTTCTCTCTGACTTCAGTTGCTGCTACTCTCCTACTTTGTTTCACTTCAGTCATACTGCTTTCTTGCTCCCCTTTGAACATTCCAGGCATACTCCTGTCTCAGGTTCCCTGTGCTGACTGTTTCCTCTCTCTAGAACTTTCACCCCTCAGATATCTACATGGCTCAGTTTCTCCTCTCACTCAAATCTGTGTTCCAATGAGGCTTTCTAATTGTCCCTGGAGTTCCCTGTTTAAAATTGTATTTGTGACCATCAAGCATATTACATATTTTACTCACTTACCAGTATACTGTCTGCAACCAAGTACTACAATGGTAACTCCATAAAGATGTGAATTTTTGTCTGTTTTCCCTCTCTATTTCCAGGAGCTAGAACAATGCTTGCAGTCACAAAATACATTTTTAAGGAATTAATTAATGAATTAATTAAGAAGTCATATTTAGATACAAATAATATGTGTACCAGCAACTAAGTGTGGATTAAAGATTATAGATATGGAGTTGAATTTTAATATAATTTTATTTTTATGTTAGTAAGTGATGAACACAGTAGCTACACTGTGTCATGTAGCTATTTTCCTCTTCTTCCTGGTGAAATGGAAAATTTCTCATTTTCAGTAATAAAAATATCCATCCATATATATATATATATATATATATATATATATATTTTTTTTTTTTTTTTTTTTTTTTTTTTTTTTTTGCAGTACGCGGGCCTCTCACTGTTGTGGCCTCTCCCGTTGTGGAGCACAGGCTCCGGACGTGCAGGCTCAGCGGCCATGGCTCACGGGCCTAGCCGCTGCGCGGCATGTGGGATCTTCCCGGACCAGGGCACAAACCCGTGTCCCCTGCGTTGGCAGGCGGACTCTCAACCACTGCGCCACAAGGGAAGCACCATCTATATACATTTAAAAAAAAATTATTGGAGTATAGTTGATTTACAATGTTGTGTTACTTTCTCCTGTACAGCAAAGTGAGTCAGTTGTACATAAACATATATCCACTCTGTTTTTAGATTCTTTTCCCATATAGGCCATTACAGAGTATTGAGTAGATTTCCCTGTGCTGTATAGTAGGTTCTTATTAGTTATCTATTTTATATATAGTAGTGTGTATATGTCAATCTCAATCTCCCAATTTATCCTTCCCCACCCCCATCCCCTGGTAATCATAAGTTTGTTTTCTACATCTGTGACTCTACTTCTGTTTGTAAATAAGTTCATTTGTACCCTGTTTTTTAGATTCCACATATAAGCAATATCATATGATATTTGTCTTTCTGTGTCTGACTTACTTCACTCAGTATGATAATCTCTAGGTCCATCCATGTTGCTGCAAATGGCATTATTTTCTTCTTTTTTGTGGCTGAGTAATATTCCATTGTATATATGTACCACATCTTCTTTATCCATTCCTCTGTTGATGGACATTTATGTTGCTTCCATGTCCTGGTTATTGTAAATACTGCTGCAATGAACATTGAGGTGCATGTATTTTTTGAATTATGGTGTTCTCTGGGTATATGACTAGGATTAGAAGTGCTGCATCATATGGTAGTTCTATTTTTAGTTTTTTTAAGGAACCTCCATACTGTTCTCCATAGCAGCTCTACCAATTTACATTCCCACCGACAGTGTAGGAGGGTTCCCTTTTCTCCACAGCCTCTACAGCATTTATTGTTTGTAGATTTTTTGATGATAGCCATTCTGACTGGTGTGAGGTGATACCTCACTGTCATTTTGATTTGCTTTTCTCTAATAATTAGTGATGTTGAGCATCTTTTAATGTGCTTTTTGGCCCTCTGTATGCCATCCTTGGAAAAAATGTCCATTTAGATCTTCTGCCCATGTTTTGACTGGGTTATTTGTTTTTTTAATTTTGAGCTGCATGAACTGTTTGTATATTTTGGAGATTAATCCCTTGCCAGTTGCTTTGTTTGCAAATCTTTTCTCCCATTCTGAGGGATGTCTGTTTGCTTTGTTTATGGTTTCCTTCATATACGATTTTAAACTCAATTTTGTACCATGAGTAAGTTCTGCTATGTAAATGATATAAAATACCAATATAGATTTAATTACTTTCTCTTTTGTAATTTTTTCCTATTTAAAAAAACTATATAATATGTATGTGTGGCTTTGTTTCAACATCCATTTATTTTGAATTTATAAATCAAGAAACTCACTAACCACTGCAACATTATGATTTAACTGAATTTAAGTATGAGTTAATCTGTAAATATAGTATTACCATGATAAGGAATTTCTAGCCATTTCATAACAAATGTGTATATGTTAGTGTCTTCTGAACTTGGCCTAATATATAAAACTTGCATTACAGTAAACAAAAGTTTCTTAGATGGTTTTCAAATAGGACAACAAATTCCCTCTGACTTAAAGTTTTTTCAATAAAATTTTTTTAAATGGGCATTGAAGGAGACTCATTTGTAAAGACTGTAAAATGATATGCTAATATTGTAATCCTTGCTGCTTAAATGAAATATACCTTTGATTTCTTAAAACATTAAAGTACCCCAAAGAATTCTCACTTCAGAAGGTATAAAAGCAAGTAATGAATCAAAGAAAGCATTGTGGCAGGCTTGTTGTAGGGAATTAGAAACATTGGCCCCAAACCGGTGCTTCTACTGATGGGTGGAACATGTGATTTGTATTTTTAAGAGAAAATAATGGCATCATATTTAAAAAATATATATTTGAAGTAAAAATCACACATGAATGTTATAATGGCAATAATATTATTAAGGAATCACTTTAAAGCTAAAGTGAGAAAAATACAAAAAAAATTCACTATTCCCAATGTAAATATGTTATAAATTAGCATTGAGTAATGAAAAACAAAATTGAGGCAAGAAGATAAAAACAATACTATGTTCCTTATTGTTTCCCCTAAATATTGTATTCATATAAAGACTCTTAATAGTTAATCTCTTACAATATATGTTTAAGAAATATGGGTTAATATTTTACCCACTTTGTGTTTGATAAAATCTTAACACATGTGGAATTTTCATTGATTTCCTAAGAAGGAACCAGGTATCCACACTCAAAACAAGAGATATTATTCTTGGAGAGAAAGATCTCACAACTCATTTAGTTTCTATTGCCAAAGAATTTCAAGAACTCATTTGTCTGGGCAGAGTCTCATCTCTCCAAGATTGGCTTAGGTGTGGTCTAAAAGTGAAGTTCAGCTGAACTCTCAAGGTCACTTCCAGATTTATGAGCTTGTGAAATTCCTTAAAGACATTTCTTTTCCAAGCTAACATACACTGTTTCCACTTTCCTTGACAGAGATGAAAAAAGCCTTTGTTCATGCTCAAAGGAAAGCAGATCACTGAATACTGTTTTTTCAGTGAACAACTCTTTTGATTAAGGCATAAGTGCTAAGAGTTGTCCTCCCCAATGTCTTACTATGATGTTCAAACCATACTACATGCTGCTGAAAGGTTCCTGTCTAAATGCCATAGGATGGGTTGAAGTATGTTTACCCCAGGCAATTCTTCCAGGAACAATTAAGGCCTACTGTGATTCCAAAAAAACAGCTTTGCTTATTTCTTCCTCTGAATTGCATTGGTCTAAAGGGTAAGCTTCTATAATTTTAGCCTATAGAGATAGGTAGACTTGTTTTCCTCTGCAAATATTTGAACAGTGAGAGCTATGTCTCAGGTGAACACATGGCTACTCTAATCACAAAGTAATATCAGGTTTCTAGGTTTCTGACCCCTGAACTATTATCATTAAAAGAAACTTGCTCTTAAAAATTCCTAGTAGACTGAGATGGAAGAACCCTGACATTTTTTTTTGATGAAGATATCAACTGTGGCCTGCTTATACAATCTACTAACCTATTTCAGAAATAGTGTGAAATTTCATCATAAAAAAATCATTCACATATGTTATTGGCAAACAGCACTCTTCCATCTCTGTAGTATATATTTAATTTCATGGAAACATATAGTGTTACCAATAAACTACTACAATAAAACAGTGATGTAATTTCTATGAAAAAGCTCAAAATTATCATTGCTTAGTTTAAAATATACTACATTAAAAATATAAAACACTGTCTCTTTTAAGCAAATGCCAAATGAATTCAAAGTAACTGTATTCCAAAAATCCTAGAAACCTGCTTAAAATTTATGGCCTTATATAACACTTTATATGTGGAATCTAAATACAACACAAATAAACGTATCTATGAAACAGAAACAGACTCACAGACATAGAGAACAGACTTGTGGTAGCCAAGGCGGGGAGGTGGGGTGGGGGAGGGAAGGGCTGGGAGTTTGAGATTTGCAGATGCAAACTAGTATATACAAGATGGATAAACAACAAGGTCCTACTGTATAGCACAGGTAAGTATATCCAATCTCCTGGGATAAACCATAATGGAAAAGAATATTGAAAAAAGAATGTATATATGTGTAAAACTGAGTCACTTTGCTGTACAGCAGAGATTGGCACAACATTGTAAATCAACTATACTTCAATTAAAAAAAAAGTACACCACTGGTACAAATATAAGGTGATAAGAAGGAAAATCTCACTAAAATTTTATAATTGTCAACTTCCTCACTTCATTCTTTGACAAAATTGTTTATAATCTGTATAGTTCAAATTTGATAAAATCACAAGGAAATATCTCTTATTAACTCACCTATTACATTGTAGATCAACTATACTTCAATAAAATTTAAGAAAAAGTAAAGTTTACAGTTTTAATCTGTATTTTCTTGCCTTCAGAAAGGTTATTATTACAGAAACAGATGGATAGCAGTTTATATAGTTATAGTTTATAGTTAGCAGTTTTAATTATATAAATTTAGATCAGGGGTTTATATAAATGTATTTAAGAGTGGCAGAACAAAAATGCCTTTAAAAAGTTAGTTCATTATTAAAGTTCTTTTGTCTTTAATAATTTTGTATCATTCTGTATGATTTATTTTCAAATATTTGACTCAAACAGGAAAGACCATACCTGAGTTTGCTCCCAGCTATGTTCAGCCTACAGTAGCTCTTCTTGTGTTTTCAGTTTTTCCAATATTTTCAGCAACCTTAATATTTATTTTTAATATATATATTTTTTTATTGTGGTAAAAAAAATAATCGCATTAAATTTTTCATCTTAACCATTTGTAAGTGTACAGCTCAGTAGTGTTAAGTATATTCACATTGTTGTGCAACAGGACTTCATCTTGCAAAACTGTTTTACAACTATTTTTTATCCCATGATTATTTTTCACTACAAAAGGGAAATGTTTTATTTCCTTTTTATTTTATTTTTTAATAAGTAAAATTATGCTATTCAACTATCAGTTATATGTTAATCTAATCTCCCCTTAGCACAAAATCATATATTCATATAATGGCATCAATTAATCCAAAATACCTTGTCTCCAATTGCTGAGGAGGCTAAATATAAAGACTACCCTTCCCTTTGAGTTAGTCCTATAATGATCTTCTTAGAGTCTGCGAAATAAGTTAAAATGTTTTCATGGCTGAACTCCTCCTAAGCATTAAATTACACCAGAACTTCACATAAGAGTAGATATAACCTCACTGCCCAGGCCACATTCCAAACTAACTATTTTCTTTCTATGGATATAATTTCCCCCTTGCTTCTTTGGCTTGGTAATAGTCCACGCTTCATCTATCTATTCTTTTGTGAAGCATGTTTGAGAAGCAAAATTTACCATAAAGTTCACAAAAAAAGACTTCCACTCTTTGCTTCATTTACTTAAATTCTTTGTTTAATCATGTTATTTTTTTGTCTTAAATTGAAATATTTCAATATGTGTTGATATCTCCTGTTTAATATCTTTCTATTGCCCTCTCTATGCATTAATTTGTACAATAAACCATTTTCCAAACGTTTACACTCTTAATTTCGACACACTTTGCCATTCTGCTGGTTTAACCACAAATGAGAGCTAGTGTGCCCAACTCCAACCCTTCTCATTTTGGTGGCTTCCTTTACTCTCCTTACATTGAAGTCTTAAGGCAAATTAAAAAATAGATTAAAACTGACTTTAATGCCCCTTTAAATCCATCCCAGAAAAAAAGCAATCAGTCAGAAAACTATTTTTTATCATAAGCATTCTTATCTTAATGGAATAACTCATTTTCTAGGCAGAATGACTCTAACACTTAAAACTAGTCAAAAAAGTGAACATTATAAATTTCCAGATGTTGACATAATACCACTGTGAGTTTGAACAGTCATGTCTGGTCATCTCCAACTGATGAACTAAGTCAGACACTGGAACAGCTGTTGAAGGAGTGGCAGAAACTTAAGAGAGTTTGCCCCAATTGCTGACTGTTGCTTTTGCTGAGCCCATTCTTAAATGGTCATATTCTATCTGCATATATTATATAAAATCATGTCCAACCCCACTAAGTAAGCAGCACTGATCTGCATAGAGGGGATTTAGTTTAAAAGTTTCAGCATTACTATTCCAACAAGCTTGTCATGTTAATAACATAGTGAACAAAGCACTTATGGAGGTATTTCTGATTTCTGAGTTAGGTAAATTTCAATCTCCCCAAATCATTGATTATATTTCATAAAGCAAATGCTGAATTCAGATTCAGTTTAAGGATCTTGAATATTTATAAAATGATCACTATGGTAGAAGATGGGAGAAAAAATATAAATATAATACAAGGACACTTGTCTCAAGGTTATAAAAGACATGTATAGAAACAAGCATAATTATTAAAAATAATATGTGTCCTAGAATGCAGTATTTCATTCAGTGCTTGAATGTGAAGTTCATAATACAAGCACTAGTGAAATTAAGAAATACGCAGAGTTATGAAGATACCACAGAAAAGCTGGGCAAAGGAGGGAAAATGTATTCTGAAAAAAATTAAGAGTTTGGTTAATAACAATTATATTTTGTCTGACTAGAGCAAAGGATTTTCACTGGTCATAGTGAGAGATGGGTTGGGTAGGTCAGTAAATCAAAAGCCTTGAATACTAGACTTAGGAGTAGGTCTTAATATGATAAGCAATGAAGCAAGAGTCTCACAGCAGAGATGGTGTGATATTATCATGAAAGGGACATTTTGTACTCACTGAACAAGAATGCTTAATTAAAAAGTTGTACTGCTCCTTCCAAGTCAGTTCATAAATATTTAAAATCTTCTGTTCTGATTAATGCCCTTGTTCTTCCTAAATGGTTTTAAAATGGTACAGTGTATGAAGCAATGTTTCTTTCTCATTGGGGAAGAAGTTCTATCTGTACAGAGTGATAGGGTACTCTTCCTAGGTCAATGTAAAAGTAGCTCAAAGGTCAGGCCTGTTTGTGTTCCTTAAAAATTCCAAAGTGATTAAAGAATTTATATAAAGTCATACTCTTCACAGAATTATTTTAGATTGCAAAATAATGCAATCTAATGTGTGTGTTTGAAGGAATTTTCTAAGTTGCTAAAACCATATGTTTGTTTTAGGTGTCAAAGAGCCTTGTGGTTAAAAGCTGGCACATAATGTCAGGGCATCTGACCTATGTTCTTGATTAAACACTGTGTGTTTAGGAAGTCATTTCTGCTGGTTTCCACGCTTGTCTGTGTCACATGGAAAACTCTCTAGATTCAAGATCTATAAAACCAATTATCTTGGCTTATTTAAATCTCTGTCTGATATACAATTTCACTATCATTCTCCATGTTATTTTAGTCTGTCTTTTTATTACACCTGTGAAAATAAATTATAATAGTTATTATAATACCTGCCTCTCACCACCTTGCAATCCTGTATAAGAACAAATATCATAGCAGAACTAAGGTTGACAGCTCTTCTGAAGGAAGTATATTTGTATGTCAGAAAGATGCCTGCAGAAATGAACACACAACAAAATCTCAGCTGGCAATTCTCTCTATAAAATATTTGCCTTACACATATAAATATTTTAAAATAAAACATAATGACTACTAACTGCATAGGTAAATCTATCATATGGGCCTCTCCAGTATTTTTCAAAAAGTCCAATTAACTGTTATTAAAATAGCTCTCTCTCTCTCTCTCTCTCTCTCTCTCTCTCTCTCTCTCTCTGTGTGTGTGTGTGTGTGTCCACACACATACATATATGCATGTACTCAACTATACATTTATGCCACCTTTTTCAAATCCACTTAGTACAAAATAGCTACCAAGTAATTTGTCATAGAGACATCATTTTGCTGACTCATAAAGGGTATTTTCTCTCCACTGTTCTCTTTCTTTTAAAATTTGCTATTTAGGCAAATTTTATTTAGTTATAAAGTAAAATTTATTTGACTAAGTTCCTAAATTTAATTTTGTTATAACAAAAATTCTGTCAACTGATCCAGATCATTCTGGCAACAAAGTATCTTTTCCTTTCATTTTTTTTTAAAATAAAAAAATGCAAAGAAAGCATTTCCTTGTGGATTAATCTATTTAAGTTAAAATTGACTTAATTTCTGAAATGCTCAGCTATTATATTGTATAATTTACTTAAGACAATACAGACATAATATTTTATCTCAGGACACGTGATATGAAAAATAAAGTGTAGAAACGTACTAGGAAGGACTTTGTTAAAATGTTACCCAAGTCTATAGACAAACTATGACATTTATCACTTGGCCACAAATTGTTTTTTTGCACTTCACACATTGTGTACGTGGATCTTCTAATCTGTTACTTTTTTTTGTACTTTTGAATAAAAATCTTATGAATTACAATTTTCTCACTATGGAACTTTGATCTTACCCTGTAACATATGACAAGCAAACAACTATTTAGTTTATCTTTGTGTCAAAGAGTGGTAGACTTCTAAAAACAAAAGTGAAAATTACATGTTTTCTACCTCTCAAACGTATTGTTTAACCTAAGCTTTCTCCATTTTTCTCTTAAGTTTTTCTAGCTTTGGGATAGATAAGTAGTAAGTGAATTTAAAAATAATGCAGAGCATAATATGCAATGTGAGAAGATGCCTTTTCAATCCCCCCCACCTCCTGTGGCATTCTACCCATCATCACAGGTTAAATGAATGACCCTTGTAAAACACTAAAAAACACTCCTCTAACTAAAGATATCTATTCCATGGCCCAGAATTTTAACAACTTACTCACTCCTCTTGTATAAGACATCAAAGGTTTAGGCTGGAGAGGTAGTGTTATTTGCATACTAACTAGCCAAGCCACCCCCACTAGATTCTAAGAGTAAAGGGAAGAGGAAAAGAGAAATAAAGGAATGGACATGGAGGTTGCCTATGAAAATAGGTTTTGATAGGTAACAAGGAGAGGTAGTGAGGAGAAAAGTGTAGAATGGAAGAAAGTTAGAGAAGAAAAAGAAAGGAGGATAAAGGGAAAAAAAGAATATTATCCTATCTCACAATTTTGCATAAGAGTATCTCCTGTTTTTAGCACAAGCCCAAAAACCCATATTAATTTTCACTCTGGTATTTACATTTCTCAAAATTCTTGTGTTTAACCAGAAAAAGGTCAAACTAAATCATATTTGACAATCAAGCCATGAGTTTATTTAGTTAATAGAGGTTTCTATTGTCAGAGAAGAACTAAATTCAGATTATTAATTTGGACCCCACGGTGTTCTTTTTTGTTTCTTTGTTTGGTTTTTTTACGTATAGAATAGTCTTCTTTATGAAATAATACACATAGAAAGTAATAGTTACCTATGGTTCGATTGTATGCTTTTAATTTCCTTCTAAAACTCTTTCTGTAAATTTTAAACTATGTTCAGTGCATCTATAATATATATATTTTTTACATCTTAATTGGAGTATAATTGCTTTACAATGGTGTGTTAGTTTCTGCTTTATAACAAAGTGAACCAGTTATAAATATATATATGTTCCCATATCTCCTCCCTCTTGTGTCTCCCTCCTGCCCACCTTCCCTATCCCACCCCTCTAGGTGGTCACAAAGCACCAAGTTGATCTCCCTGTGCTATGTGGCTGCTTCCCACTAGTTATCTATTTTACGTTTGGTAGTGTATATTATATATCCATGCCACTCTCTCACTTTG
Source organism: Orcinus orca (assembly GCF_937001465.1). NCBI lineage: Eukaryota > Metazoa > Chordata > Mammalia > Artiodactyla > Delphinidae > Orcinus > Orcinus orca. The sequence goes on from NC_064580.1 coordinate 79,101,188, forward strand.
TCACAGCTTACCCTTCCCCCTCCCCATATCCTCAAGTCCATTCTCTAGTAGGTCTGTGTCTTTATTCCCATCTTACCGCTAGGTTCATCATGACATTTTTTTTTCTTAGATTCCATATATATGTGTCTTCTGACTTACTTCACTCTGTATGACAGACTCTAGGTCTATCCACCTCACTAAAAATAGCTCAATTTCGTTTCTTTTTATGGCTCAGTAATATTCCATTGTATATATGTGCCACATCTTCTTTATCCATTCATCCGATGATGGACACATAGGTTGTTTCCATCTCCTGGCTATTGTAAATAGAGCTGTGATGAACATTTTGGTAAATGACTCTTTCTGAATTATGGTTTTCTCAGGGTATATGCCCAGTAGTGGGAATGCTGGGTCATATGGTAGTTCTATTTGTAGTTTTTTAAGGAACCTCCATACTGTTCTCCATAGTGGCTGTAACAATTTATGTTCCCACCAACAGTGCAAGAGTGTTCCCTTTCCTCCACACCCTCTCCAGCATTTATTGTTTCTAGATATTGCGATGATGGCCATTCTGACTAGTGTGAGATGATATCTCATTTTAGTATTGATTTGCATTTCTATAATGAATAATGATGTTGAGCATTCTCTCATTTGTTTGTTGGCAGTCTGTATGTCTTCTTTGGAGAAATGTCTATTTAGGTCTTCTGCCCATTTTTGAATTGGGTTCTTTGTTTTTTAGGTATTGAGCTGCATGAGCTGCTTGTAAATTTTGGAGATTATTCCTTTGTCAGTTGCTACATTTGCAAATATTTTCTCCCATTCACACGGTTGCCTTTTGGTCTTGTTTATGGTTTCCTTTGCTGTGCAAAATGTTTGAAGTTTCATCAGGTCCCATTTGTTTATTTTTGTTTTTATTTCCACTTCTCTAGGAGGTGGGTCAAAAAGGATCTTGCTGTGATTTATGTCATAGAGTGTTCTGCCTATGTTTTCCTCTAAGAGGTTGATAGTTTCTGGCCTTATATTTAGGTCTTTAATCCATTTTCATCTTATTTTTGTGTATGGTGTTAGGGAGTGTTCTAATCTCATACTTTTAGATGTACCTCTCCAGTTTTCCCAGCACCAGTTATTGAAGAGGCTGTCCTTTCTCCACTGTACATTCCTTCCTCCTTTATCAAAGATAAGGTGACCATTTGTGCGTGAGTTTATCTCTGAGCTTCCTATCCTGTCCCATTCATCTATATTTCTGTTTTTGTGTTAGTACCATACTGTCTTTTTTTTTTTCATACTGTCTTGATTACTGTAGCTTTGTAGTATAGTCTGAAGTCAGAGACCCTGATTCCTCCAGCTTCATTTTTCGTTCTCAAGATTGCTTTGGCTATTTGGGGTCTTTTGTGTTTCCATACACATTGTGAAATGCTTTGTTCTAGTTCGGCGAAAAACGCCAGTGGTAGTTTGATAGGGATTGCATTGAATCTCTAGATTGCTTTGGGTAGTAGAGTCATTTTCACAATGTTGATTCTTCCAATCCAAGAACGTGGTATATCTCTCCGTGTATTTGTATCATTTTTAATTTATTTCATCTGTGTCATAATTTTCTGCATACAGGTCTTCTGACTTCGTAGGTAGGTTTATTCTTAGATATTTTTATTGTTTCAATGGTAAATAGGAGTGTTTTCTTGATTTCACTTTCAGATTTTTCATCATTAGTTATAGGAATGACAGAGATTTCTGTGCATTAATTTTGTATCCTGCTACTTTACCAAATTCATTGCTTAGCTCTAGTAATTTTCTGGTAACACCTTTAGGATTCTCTATGTATAGTATCATGTCTTCTGAAAACAGTGACAGCTTTACTTCTTCTTTTCCAATTTGGATTCCTTTTATTTCCTTTTCTTCTCTGATTGCTGTGGCTAAAACTTCCAAAAATATGTTGAATAAGAGTGGTGAGAGTGGACACAATTGTCTTGTTCCTGATCTTAGTGGAAATGCTTTCAGTTTTTCACCATTGAGGATGATGTTGGCTGTGGGTTTGTCCTATATGGCCTTTATTATGTTGAGGAAAGTTCCCTCTATGCCTACTTTCTGCAGGGTTTTTTTCATAAATAGGTGTTGAATTTTGTTGAAAGATTTCTCTGCATCTATTGTGATGACCATATTGTTTTTCTCCTTCAATTTTTTAATATGGTGTATCACATTGATTGCCTTGCATATACTGAAGAATCCTTGCATTCCTGGAATAAACATCATTTGATCATGGTGTATGATCCTCTTAATGTGCTGTTGGATTCTGCTTACTAGTATTTTGTTGAGGGTTGTTTCATCTATGTTCATCAGTGATATTGGCCTGTAGTTTTCTTTCTTTGTGACATCTTTGTCTGGGTTTGGTATCAGGGTGATTGTGGCCTGGTAGAATGAGTTTGGGAGTGTTCCCCCCTCTGATATATTTTGGAAGAGTTTGAGAAGGATAGGTGTTAGCTCTTTTCTAAATGTTTGATAGAATTCGCCTGTGAAGCCATCTAGTCCTGGGCTTTTATTTGTTGGAAGATTTTTAATCACAGTCTCAATTTCAGTGCTTGTGATTAGTATGTTCATATTTTCTCATTCTTCCTGGTTTAGTATTGGCAGGTTGTGCATTTCTAAGAATTTGTCAATTTCTTCCAGGTTGTCAATTTTATTGGCATAAAGTTGCTTGTAGTAATCTCTCCTGATCCTTTGTATTTCTGCCTTGTCAGTTGTTACTTCTCCTTTTTCATTTCTAATTCTATTCATTTGTGTCTTCTCCCTTTTTTTCTTGATGAGTCTGGCTAATGGTTTATCAATTTTGTTTATCTTCTCAAAGAACAAACTTTTAGTTTTATTGATCTTTGCTATTGTTTCCTTCATTTCTTTTTCATTTATTTCTTATCTGATCTTTATGATTTCTTTCCTTCTGCTAACTTTGGGGGTTTATTTGTACTTCTTTTGCTAATTGCTTTACATGCAAGGATAGGTTGTTTATTCGAGATGTTTCCTGTTTCTTAAGGTAGAATTGTATTGCCATAAACTTCCCTCTTAGAACTGGTTTTGTTGTATACCATAGGTTTTGGGTCGTTGTGTCTCCATTGCCATTTGTTATTAGGTATTTTTTGATTTCCTCAGTGATCACTTCGTTATTAAGTAGTGTATTGTTTAACCTCCATGTCTTTGTATTTTTTATAGATCTTTTCCTGTAATTGATATCTAGTAGGATAGCATTGTGGTCGGAAAAGATACTTGATACAATTTCAATTTTCTTAAATTTACCAAGGCTTGATTTGTGACCCAAGATATCATCTATCCTGGAGAATGTTCCATGAGCACTTGAGAAAAATGTGTATTCTCTTGTTTTTGGATGGAATGTCCTATAAATATCAATTAAGTCCATCTTGTTTAATGTATCATTTGAAGCTTGTGTTTCCATATCTATTTTAATTTTGGATTATCTGTCCATTGGCAAAAGTGTAGTGTTAAAATCCCCTACTATGTATGTGTTACTGTCGATTTCTCCTTTTATGGCTGTTAGTATGTGCCTTATGTATTGAGGTGTTCCTATGTTGGGTGCATAAATATTTACAATTGTTATATATTCTTCTTGGATCAATCCCTTGATCATTATGTAGTGTCCTTCTTTGTCTCTTCTAATAATCTTTATTTTAAAGTCTATTTTGTCTGATATGATAATTGGTACTCTAGCTTTCTTTTGGTTTCCATTTGCATGGAATATCTTTTTTCTGTCCCCACATTTTCAGTCTGTATGTTTCTCTAGGTCTGAAGTGGGTCTCTTGTACACAGCATATATATGGGTCTTGTTTTTGTATCCATTCATTCAGTCTGTGTCTTCTGGTGGGAACATTTAATCCATTTACATTTAAGGTAATTATTAATATGTCTGTTCCTATTCCCATTTTCTTAATTTTTTTATGTTTGTTATTGTAGGTCTTTTCCTGCTATTGTGTTTCTTGCATAGAGAAGATCCTTTAGCATTTGTTGTAAAGTTGGTTTGGTGGTGCTGAACTCTCTTAGCTTTTGCTTGTCTGTAAATGTTTTAATATCTCCATCAAATCTGAAGGAGATCCTTGCTTGGTAGAGTAATCTTGGTTGTACGTTCTGCTCCTTCATCAGCTTAAATATGTCTTGCCAGTCTCTTCTGGCTTGCAGAGTTTCTGCTAAAAGATGAGCTGTTAACCTTATGGGGATTCTCTTGTGTTTTATTTGTTGTTTTTCCCTTGCTGCTTTTAATATGTGTTCTTTGTATTTAATTTTTGATAGTTTGATTAATATGTATCTTGGCGTGTTTCTCCTTGTATTTATCCTTTATGGGACTATCTGTGCTTCCTGGACTTGATTAACTATTTCCTTTCCCATATTAGGGACCTTTTCAACTATAATCTCTTCAAATATTTTCTCAGTTCCTTTCTTTTTCTCTTCTTCTTCTGGAACCCCTATAATTTGAATGTTGGTGTGTTTAATTTTGTCCCAGAGGTCTCTGAGACTGTCCTCAGCTCTTTTCATTCTGTTTTCTGTATTCTGCTCTTCAGTAATTATTTCCACTATTTTATCTTCCAGGTCACTTATCCATTCTTCTGCCTCAGTTATTCTGCTATTGATCCCTTCTAGAGTATTTTTAATTTCATTTATTGTGTTGTTCATCATTGCTTGTTTCATCTTAATTCTTCTAGGTACCTGTAAAATGTTTATTTCATTTTCTCTATTCTATTTCAAAAATTTTGGACCATTTTTACTATCATTATTCTGAATCCTTTTTCATATAGACTGCCTATTTTCTCTTCATTTGTTAGGTCTGGTGGTTTTTTTCTTGCTCCTTCATCTGCTATGTGTTTTTCTGTCTTCTCATTTTGCTTATCTTACTGTGATGGTGTCTCCTTTTTGCAGGCTGCATGTTCGTAGTTCCTGTTGTTTTTGGTGTCTGTCCCCAGTGGCTAAGGTTGGTTCAGTGGGTTGTGTACACTTCCTGGTGGAGGGGCCTAGTGCCTGTGTTCTGGTGGATGAGGCTGGATCTTGTCTCTCTGTTGGGCAGGTCCACGTCTTGTGGTGTGTTTGGGGGTGTCTGTGGACTTATTATGATTTTAGGCAGCCTCTCTGCTAATGAGTGGTGTTGTGTTTCTGTCTTGCTACTTGTTTGGCATAGGCTGTCCAGCACTGCAACTTGCTGGTCGTTTAATGAAGCTGGGTGTTGGTGTTGAGATGGAGATCTCTGGGAGATTTTCACCGTTTGATATTACATGGAGCTGGGAGGTTTCTTGTGGACCAGTGTCCTGAAGTTGGCTCTCCCACTTCAGAGGCACAGCACTGACTCCCGGCTGTAGCACCAGTAGCCTTTCATCCACACAGGTTAGAATAAAAGGGAGAAAAAGTAGAAAGAATGGAAGAGGATAAAAACAAATAATATAACGTAAGATAAAATAAAATAAAGTTATTAAAATGAAAAAGAATTATTAGAAAAAACTTTTTTGAAAAGTAAATAAAAAAAAAAAGAAAAAATGGATGGATAGAACCCTAGGACAAATGGTGAAAGGAAAGCTATACAGACAAAATCACCCAGGAGCATACACATACACATTCACAAAAAGAGGAAAAGGGGAAAAAAATAATAAATCTTGCTCTCAAAGTCCACTGCCTCAATTTGGGATGATACGTTGTCTATTCAGGTATTCCACAGATGCAGGGTACATCAAGTTGATTGTGGAGATTTAATCCGCTGCTCCTGAGGCTGCAGGGAGAGATTTCCCTTTCTTTTCTTTGTTTTCACAGCTCCCGGAGTTCAGCTTTGGATTTGGCTCCACCTCTGCATGTAGGTCGCCGGAGGGCGACTGTTCTTTGCTCACACAGGACGTGGTTAAAGGATCTGCTGATTCGGGGTCTCTGGCTCACTCAGGCCGGGGAGAGGAAAGGGCATGATGTGGGGTGAGCCTGTGGTGGCAGAGGCCAGTGTGACGTTGCACCAGTCTGAATCGCGCAGTGCATTCTCCTTGGGAAGTTTTCCCTGGATCCCGGGACCCTGGCAGTGGCGGGCTGCACAGGGTCCCCGGAGGGGAGGTGTGGATAGTGACCTGTGCTCACACACAGGCTTCTTGGTAGCAGCAGCAGCAGCCTTAGCATCTCATGCCCATCTCTGGGGTCTGGGCTGTTAGCCGCGGCTCACGCCCGTCTCTGGAGCTCCTTTAAGCAGCACTCTTAATCCCCTCTCCTTGCGCACCAGGAAACAAAGGGGGAAGAAGAAGTCTCTTGCCTCTTTGGCAGGCCCGGACTTTTCCCCGGACTCCCTCCTGGCTAGGCATGATGCACTAATGCCTTCAGGTTCTGTTCACGCCACCAACCCCAGTCCTCTCCCTGCACTCCAACCAAAGCCCGAGCCTCAGCTCCCAGCCCCACCCGCCCTGGCGGGTAAGCAGACAAGCCTCTTAGGCTAGTGAGTGCCTGTTGGCACTGAGCCTCTGTGTGGAAATCTCTCCACTTTGCCCTTCGCACCCCTGTTGCTGTGCTCTCCTCCACGGCCTGGAAGCTTCCCCCCTCCTCCACCCGCAGTCTCCACCTGCAGTCTCCACCCGCGAAGCGGCTTCCTAGTGTGTGTGGAAACCTTTCCTCCTTCACAGCTCCCTCCCACTGGTGCAGGTCCCATCCCTATCCTTTTGTCTTTGTTTATTCTTTTTTCTTTTGCCCTATCCAGCTACGTGGGGAATTTCTTGCCTTTTAGGAGGTCTGAGGTCTTCTGCCAATGTTCAGTAGGTGTTCTGCAGGAGTTGTTCCATGTGTAGATGTATTTCTGATGTATCTGTGGGGAGGAAGTTGATCTTCGCATCTTACTCTTCTGCCATCTTCCCCTGCCACTCTCCCCCAGCCCCACAGTGTTTTAAAAAATCCCTAGAATTTGAATACCTTTACATGGTGCATGTAAATTTCATCACCACTCTCTAATATTTTATAACCTGCCAGGTTTACTCATTTACCTGTCTCAAGCCTGAAATAATTTGTCTTTCTTACCGTGATTTATTGCTTCTGATTTGTGTTATTGTTCCAGCCCCAGAATGTGATACTCTGGAACCTAGAGAGAAAGATATTAAATCTCTCCTCTGTGAGCAATGCTTTCTTCAAAGAGCATCCTCCCCTGTCAAGTACTCTTGGAACTCTGAAATCCTGTGTAGCACAATCAGAAAACGTGTTTATATTTCTTGTGCAGCTGGCTTTCTGATCTCTCCCTTGACCCAGTTTGTACCTACTAAGTAAGCATCTAAAATCACTGCAAATTGCATTATGGGAAATACTGCTTTTAGGTCACAGGATGTTGAGCAACCTCTCCCTGCATCTCAAAGTGACAAAATGATGACTAATTCCAAATGCCTCAGTGTTAGATGCCCTTTCCAATGATTTTCTTATTACTGCCTAGAAATCCCTGTTACACCTATGGCCCTGGGACTCAAACTATTCTAGCAATTTAAATTAACACATGCTCCATGTTTTGTTTTGCTTTTTACATATTTGGTAAATAAATATGATTTTTCATGTAATAATAGTATGTTCCTTTCAGAATCTATAGTTTAAGCATTTTCTGAAGACAAATTTTTATAAATAGTAAAATAATAATAAATTTACTACTAATAGTAATTACAAGATGATGGTGTCTACAGTGGTGATTGTAGCAAAACAGAGAATAAACTTCTGATCATTACTTGCCTAAATGGCAGCTCTGTAATATTTCAGATTTGGAAATGATACATGCTCTGTAGCCTTGAGAAGTCCAGCAGTAAAAACATATTTTCATGAGCATGACTTATTGGACTAAAATATTAATTTTCAGTAACATATATATATATCTATATATATATATATCACTTTGGGAAATATATTGATCAATGACATTCTTTCTTATATAAACATAGGATATTTATGCTTTGAATCATGTAATTGTTAGAACTCTAAAGGAACCTTAGAATCTATTTAGCACAAGTCTTTCATTTTACAGATAAGGAAACTAATGTCCAAAGCAAATACCTTGTTAATTGTTTAGTTTGCTTAACCTTTATGCCTGACATCATGCTTAGCACTTTACAAACATTATGTCAAATGACACTTATAAGAATTACATGTGGTAGAGATGATGATGATGATGATTATACTCACTTCATAAAAGGGGAAGCTGAAGCTTAGAGTGGTTGTTACTTGTTCAAAACTACTAGGTAACAAAGCCAGGTTTTAAACCAAGACTATTTAGATTTGTGGCATAGATTCTTTGTTTTTTAACAGTTTTCATGAGGTATCATTCACATACCATACATTTCACCCATTTAAAATGGACAGTTCAATGACTTTTAGCACATTCACAGAATATGATCCATCATCACTATCAAATTTAAATTATTTCTTCACCCTAAAAAGACACCCTATACCCATTAGTGATTACTCCCTGTATTGTATTTGTGTGTGTATGTAACTCTCTGTATATTATGATATTTTGACATCTTAATAAATCTTTTATGTCTAGGAAGATACTGCCCCTCCCTGGGTTAGCCAATTCTTAGAGATAACAAAGGGCCCAGACCCCAGTTGTGAGCATGCTTTTGATATGCAAACTAACCAATTCAGGGACATACCTCCTCTAGCTGGCCTCTGTACCCCAGGAGGCAGCATACCTCTGCCTTACTCATTCTGGGACTAGGTACCAGGCAAGTTGCCCAAAACCCATGGAAATTATTCAGACTAACCAATCCTAATCTCTTCACTCTGCACCACCTTGACTTTCTGGGAAACTCCCCTCACCTCTGCCTCCTGACCACACTGGTGTCTATCCCATGTGGCTCTGCCTGGCATATCATACCTCCTGTCTCTAGAACCTGTGAGTATGATAAGCTATGCTTTATCTTGAGCCTCTCTTCTGTCTCTTCTTGTGGTCATGTTTAACTATCTCATAAAAGAATACCAAACACTGCCAAATGCCTCCACCCAACCGCCAGCCCTAGGCAACTACTAATCTACTTTATAACCCTAAATATTTGACTATTCTATACCATTCATGTAAATGGAATTAATAGTCCTTTATGACCAGCTTCTTTCACTTAACATAATGATTTCGAGGTTCATCCATGTTGTAGCATGTATAAGTATTCTATTTCTTTTTATTGTCAAATAATATTCTATTATATGGATATGTATTTTATTTATCATATTCATATATCACATTTTATTTATCAGTTGATGGACATGTATACTGTTTCCACCTTTTGGCTACTAATAATAGTACTGCTAAGAATGTTCACGTACAACTTTTTGTGTGGACATATGTTTTAAATTCTCTAGGTGTGGAATTGCTAGATCATATGGTAACACTATGTTTAATCAATTGACTGCCAGATTGTAATCCAAAGCAGCAGTATACGAGGGTTCTGAGTTCTCCACATCCTCACATGCAGTTTTTATTATCTGACTTTTTGGTTGTAGCCATCATAGTGTAAGTGAAGTGGTACATTATTTTTTATTTGATTTTAATTTCATTGATGGATAATGGTATGGAGTATCTTTTCATGTGCTTATTAGTCACTTACCTATCTTCTTTGCAGAAATGTTTCTTCAAGTCCTTTGTCAATTTTTTAATTGGTTTGTCTTTTTGTTGTTAAGCTTTAGGGGTTTTTTAAAAATATATTCTATATACAACTCCATTATCAGATACATATTTTGCAAAATTTTTCTACCACTCTGAGTTGTTTTTTCAGTTTCTTGATGGTGTCCTCTGAAACACAATTTTTAAAATTTTTTTGATGTACAGGTTTATTTTTTCTTCTATAGTGTCTGCAACTATGTTTTCTTCTAAGAGTATTATAGTTTTTGCCCTTAAATTTATGTCTTTGATTGGATCCATTTTGAGTTAATTTTTGTCTATGGTGTGAAGTAGGAATCTAACTGCTTCTTTTGCATGTGTATATACAGTTGTCTCAGAACCATTTTTTGAAGAATTTACTCTATCCCATGTATATGTCTTGGCTCTGTGAAATATGTTCTGAAACTCTGCACTACTTGTTCCCAATTACAGTTAGTTTAGTAGCAGCCTTGAGAATAGAAACTGATCTCCCATACTTAAGAGAAATATATAGATCTATATTCTATTAAGTACATTAGTTGTTTTAATAAGACCTTACTCCTTACAAAATACATGTACAATCACCATCTCTTTGGACTCTCATAGCAACCTAATGACATTTGTGAATGTCCTAAATTTTAGAAGTAAGGGAAACAGAAACTTAAAAAAAGACAAGTGTCTTGCCAAGGACATAAAATTAGTGGTACCAGAGTTGATACCTTCTCTTCTAAAGTCAATGTTAAACCACAAGACTTAATCTCCAAAATATACAAACAGCTCATACAACTTAACAACAAAAAAAAATCAAAAAATGGGCAGAAGACCTGAATAAGCAATTATCCAAAGAAGACATACAGATGGACAATAGGCACGTGAAAATATGCTCAACATCACTAATTATTAGAGAAACACAAATCAAAACTACAATGAGGTATCATCTCACCTGGTCAGAATGGCCATCATCAAAAAGTCTACAAACAATAAATTCTGGAAAGGATGTGGAGAAAAGGTAACACTTTTATGCTGTTGGTGGTAATGTAAGTTGGTGCAGCCACTATGGAGAACAGTATGGAGGTTCCTAAGAAAACTAAAAATAGAATTAACATCAGATCCAGCAATCCCACTCATGGGCATATATCTGGACAAAACTATAATTCAAAAACATGCACGCACACCTATGTTCATAGCAGCACTATTCACAATAGCCAAGATGTGGAAACAACCTAAATGTCCATCAACAGATGAATGGATAAAGAAGATGTACTATATATACATATATATATATATATATATATATATATATATATATACAATGGAATACTACTCAGTCATAGCAAAGAACAAAATAATGCTATTTGCAGCAACATGGATGCAACTAGAGATTATCATACTAAGTGAAGTAAGTCAGAAAGAGAAAGACAAATACCATATGATATCACTTATATGCAGAATCTAAAATATGGCACAAATGAATCTACCTACAAAACAGAAAAAATCTCACAGATATAGAGATCAGACTTGTGGTTGCCGGTGGGGTGAGAGGGTGGGGGTAGAGGGGTGGCCTGGGAATTTAGGGTTGGTAGATATTAACTATTACATTTAGAATGGATAAACAATAAGGTCCTACTGTATAGCACAGGGAAGTATATCCAATCTCCTGGGGTAAACCATAATAGAAAAGAATATTGAAAAAAGAGTGTATATATATATATATATATATATATATATGTAAGACTGAGTCACTTTGCTGTACAGCAGAGATTGGCACAACATTGTAAATTAACTATACTTCAATAAAGAAACAAAATAAAGTACATCTCTGGTAAAAATATAAGGTGATAAGAAGGAAAATCTCACTAAAATTTCATAATTGTCAACTTCCTCACTTCACTCTTTGCCAAAATTGTTTATAGCCTGTATAATTAAAACTTGATAAAATCACAAGGAAATGTCTCTTATTAACTCACCAATTATAATCTTTTAGAGATATTATTATTTTAAATGTATTTCAAACAGCATTTATGATCTATAGTTAAAAAAATTCACAGCAACCTGAAGAAAGTAGTAATACTAATAATTAATCATTAATGAGTTCTTATACTGTACCTGATTCTGTTCTTAGTCCTTTACATTGAATATCTCATTTAATCGTCACAAAAACTCTTTATGGTATTATCAATATTTAGATTTTATAAAGGATGTCAAATGTAATATGTTGGCTAGTATTAATAGTAGTAACCATATTACTCAACAAAATACTTGAGAATAAATGGAAAGGAGCTATTTAAATAAAGTTTACTTTACCATGACAGAACATGTTGATATAAAAAGTTTTAAAATGAACTATATATCACTTCAAAAGTTAAAAAACAGATAAGCTTATGTCATTATTTAAACCCAATTCCAAAGCCCTTCCCAGCATTCTTATTTAGTGATCAAATCTTTGTGATACAGTAATTATTATCCCCACAGATGAGCAGACTGAGGTTGAGAGAGTTTAAGCAACTTGAACTAGGTCAAAGAACTTCTCTCTAACATTTTAACTTCCATTTTTAATATATTCTCATGTTCCATTTTATTAGTCCATTATTTCTCTTCTAGTTCTATTCTCAGCCATTCAGAATCATATTTCAATATTTCCCACCCATTTACTCTTTTCACCTTTATGATGAATCTGTCCACTTATGAGTCAGAGTTCAACAAAATGTACCACTAATAGCATTTCTCATAATATCATTTCTAATCACATATGAGATTTGGAGGACATATTACAAAATATTTTGTACCACACAGAGTAAGAAATATAGGTCAGAACTCATAGGTTAAATATGCTGCTATAACTTTTATCTATTCTCCAGTTGGGAGAAAAAACAATTAAATATTATATACAGTTCAATGGTCTTCAAACACATCCTGAGAGCCAAAAAGTAAAAGGACTAATATTAAATGCCTGACAACTGTAAAAAATCATCATACTATGTATAAGCCTTTGGAGCATGAAATAAAGGAGCACGTTGAAAATGGGGGAAAAAACGAGGTGTATCATACATACAATAATGATAGTGGTTTTTCCCACAGGATTTGAATATGAAGTTTGATTTCTAGCTGTTTTAAAGGTTTTCAGTAGCTGATTTAATTGTCTCTAAGAGACAAACTAATGCTCTAATTGAATCAGAATTATTTTATCCTAATGCTGACTCTACCTCTTAATGTTTCATCTTAATTTGCTAAATCAAATGATTAAGCTTAAAGGAAGTTTAACTATAAGGGGAGGAGAGTAAAATTAGAAACTACTGGTGAAGACATGCTGACTTACTGGTCCAGCATACTTAAACACATACACTCATACTTTTAGGCTTGAGTATTGGCCAAATGAAATGTTATGAACTCTAGAAAATAATAGCCACTAATTCTAAGGATATTGTACTTACTAAATATAGTCTTTAAGTCAATGGTACCCTCGTGTCCAGTAAATGGGCCTGGTTGTTTAAATATTGGTTCATAAGCCAATTGACTCATGTGTCACTAGATCATGAAACTAATTTCCTCAGTAAAGACTTCTCAAAATAGATTTAACTAATTTCTACAATGATTTTTTTAAAAATCATTGTATGTATATAGTACCATTCAAATAAAAAAGCTTTAAGTACTTCTTAGACACCATTTAATTTGCTTTCACAATTTCCCAGGGGAAAATGTGATCTGTGCTGAACTGAGGGTGGGACTATAATGTTCACTGGTTTTACCCCTTCTTCCTTACATTTAGCCTATTAGAAAGCAAGGTCATATGAAATTGGGGAGCTAGATTTTTTTTCATTATTAATTTATGCTTGCATTCAACAATTCATCTTGAATAGAAATATGTACAAAACAGTGTCCTTTGTATTCTGATAGACACCAAAGAGAATTAGACACAAATAAGAATATTTTTAAATAATAACATGTTACAGAATATGATAAAATGAAATTCAGAGGTAAGCTCAAAAGTAGGGCAACAGCGATGTATAATGCAATGATTGGATTTAAACATGGACTCTGCCACTTAACTGTGTGAGTTTATGTTTGTTTTTAATTTTAACTTCTCTGGTCCTCAGTTTTAAATTATGTAAAAGAGAGACAACAATGCCTCCTTAAATGATTTATGTGGATGTTAAAATATATACTATATGGAAATATCTAACAGTGCCTGGCACAGAGAAGGGGCTTAATAAATACAGATGAATCTGAGGGAGACATCATATTCAGTAGATGAAATCAGCATTTAGAAAAATATCATCTGAATGATAGATAAGATTTTTTTCAGGGTGAGTTAAGAGAATATCGTTCTGCATTAAGAGAAAAGCATGTGGAATGGTGTAAAACTATAAAAACACAGTCTTTTTAGGATTTTTGAGAGACTTGAATAGAGGCTATGAATAAGAGACTGGGAAAATAAATTGAATAGTTAGATTGAAGTTAGATCATGAAGTTTGGACCTAATTTGTTAAAGAGAAGATTTGAATGTTTGTAAACATGGAAGAATAATAAAGAGAGCTGGATTGGTTATGGAGAGGTGTTGAACAAGGTATGACTGATAATCAGGCTAATAAAATACTTGAAGTATGAAGGATTAAGGGCCTGGAACAGGAAGCTTGAAATGTGAGAATAAAAAGTGATCAAGACTAAAGATAATGATTAGTGAGTTATCTTCATATAGATTCAAAGCACAAGATGGCCTGGCCCTGCCTATCTCACTAGGCATAGCTTCTGCCCCTCCACTGTTCCTCGTAATGCTCCAATAAGCATAAGCTCTCTTCAGCAGTTTAAATACTCATCTACATTCTCTATTCTCGTTGTGAAATAGTTTTCATCCATTTATCCAACTGAAAATCCTCATCCATTCTTCAAACATCAGTTCATACATCAGATCCTCTGAAAAATCTTCCCTAGCCTACCTACACAGAGTTCATTCTTCTTCTAGTTCTTACCCTTCTATACCATTTTTAATACTTATGATATTGCCTTCATTACACTCTTCTTAATTTCTTTCTTTACACTGACTATTACGGTGGTTATCACATAGTAGTACCCTAAAAATATTTGTTGAAGCCATAGGACTATATATTAATAACAGCGTATAATTTACTATGTTTCAACACATTACTTTAAGCACTTTACATGTACTAATTCATATAATGTTAACTTTAAACAACTCTTTAAGCTAGTAATAATTATCTCCAGTTAACACTTGGTATAAAACAGGCAGAGAGAAAACAAGTAACTAAAACAATATTTCAGGTATAGAAAACAATGAAACCAAGCATTCAAGCTCAAGCACTTTCGATCCAAAGCCTCTTCTGTTAACCAGTATAAAATATTTACTTTCCGAGATGAAACTGTGAAACATAGAACATATCAAGAAGATAAATTGTTCAAATTAAATCCTTGTTAATAATTGTAGTTAGAATGCAGAAGAACTAGACATCAAAATAGAAATAATCAGCAAAGTGGGAGGAAAACCAGGCTAGTATAATGTTGTGGAGCCAAAGGAAATGTTTCTTAAAAAAAAAAAATCAGTACCTGAGAGAGATTAACAGTGCCAGAAAAACAGTTTTTAATTAGTAAAACAGGTCTGGAAAAAAATGGAAAGGAAGAGGAACAAGACCACAGAATCAGTGTTCTAAATGTAGATGGCCAATCATTCCTCAGACACAGGGAAGGTGGAAAAATAAGAGTATTATGGGAAAATGCTCAGAAATATTGTAATGGAGGAGTGTCAAGTAGACTCATTTACAAAGGTCTTGATTATGTCAGAAAAGCTGTAGGAAAAATCATCTGCTAATATAGTCACCAAACGCAAGTTCTTGTGCATGACACACAGTGAGGCCAAACAAACTGAAATGTTGAAGTTTGGAGCAGAGAAATGTTTATTGCAGGGCCATGCAAAAAGACACATGGCTAGTGCCCCCAAAACCCCGAACTCCTCAAAGGGTTTTAGCAAAGCACTTTTAAAGGCAAGGTGAAGGAGCGGCGTGGTTAGTTGTTTCAGACTTCTTGGTGTCGGAATCCTTTGTTTTTGTAGATGTCTATGTAGGTCAGGTCACGATGTTCCTGTAAACCTCCAATAAAACAAATGTTATTCTCTGTTCTGAAAATTTTATCTCTATATGAATGGATTCTTAAAGGTCAGAGCCCTAAGGATAAACTATCTTGTATATTTCAGGTTATAAGCAACATTCTTTTACGAAAGGTGCAGAGCCATCATGACTAAGCACATGAACAGAACAGACCTAATATGGGGTCAGATTTGTCCTTCCTTACTACAAAAATGATGGAGACTGGTTAGCTTGGAGATTTTTTAAAACAGGAAAAGCTTTGGGAAAATCTCTTTGGGGAATGGAACAAGAAAAGCCATAAAGTTAGTGATGTATTAGAAGAATATTTTTTTAATTGTTAAAGAAAAGAGGTGCTGAATGGTACAAAATCTAAGTAGTAGCTCTATTTGAATAATTGGAACTTAAAATAGAAAAGAAGTATGTGGTAAAAATGTTATTGGGATCGTGCACATGATATGTTGTAGTACTCAAGGATAATAACATGGGAAGGGATAAAGTAAGAACATAGAAAGAATTCTGAAGTCATTAAAGAAACAGAAGAATACATAGCAGACCGTTGAGTTATGGTAGCAAACTTAAGAGAAGATAGCATAGGTGAATTTCATAGGCTCTAAATAATTAGGCTCTGGGCCTCAGCTGTACAAGATGAGCCTGAAATACCTTGTCATTCCATAAAATACAAAATTTATCAAAAGCTACTAGGGTGATATCAAAAAAGAACTTAAAAGTCAGCCTGAAAAAAGTCCAATTGGGCAAAAATGAGGAGCTCATTTAAGTATCAATAAGAGTAATAACTACAAAAGATTTAAATATGTCAAATATTGTCATGTTTATAATTATATTTAAAAAACAAGTAAAAGCCTCATTGATCACTTGTGGAGGACGCTAAGCACCACTGCATTATTTTGAAATCCTGATTCCTGGTAAATAAATAAAGACATTTATTCTGCCTTTTCTATACACCCTCCATCATCTCGGTATTACCAAATATGAGTTGAGGAATCTGTGTATATTTAACGCCCCTATGAGGTAGTCTTGCCCCTCCCCTGAAGAAAAAAGCTACATATGATATATGCGTATGTGTATATATATATATATATATATATATATATATATATATACACACACACACACACACACACACATAATTTACAGGAAAAAGACTATAATAAGAAACACATGAAACAATATTATGGGGAGGCTAAATTCAGACATTGGGAAACTGAACAGCAAAAACAACCTGGTTACTTCAGCAAAACAATAAAGAGAAAAAGAAAGAGGGATGGAGTGAAGGAAGGAACAAGAAAAAGAGATAGTAAGAGAACCTATATATTTTTTGAAAACTTAAAATATATACCACCAGTCAAAATAGGATGAACTTATTTGAACATGAACTAAAAAACAACCTTTAAAATATTAAAATTCAATGAGATAAATGAGCAGAAGGACTGGATTGTGTTAATATTTAGAAGTTATTGTTAATGTTTCAGGTGTGGTAACACTACATTTTGATTATTTATTTTAACAATCCTTTTATTTTAGAGATACATATTGAGATAATTACAGATGAAATGATATGGCATCTGAGGTATACTTCAAAATAATCTGGCAGAGAGCAGGGAATAGATGTTCAGGTTAAATGCCTCACCTGAAGTCATACATCCAGTGTAAACCTGAGAATTTAATCAATAGAGTCAAATAATAAGTATACCTCTATACAGTGACATAGTGCAAACTAGAGATACTTTCTCCGAATGCAGAGGAAGATAATGAAAATTACAAAAGATAATATGACAATGAAAATTACAAGAGAAAATATGACAAAAAAACAGAGATCCAGTCTATGGATAATTAGTGTCCTTGAGGGATATAAGCCAAAACAAATATTGCAGAAGTGACAAGCAAGTATAATCTATTAAGTTTTTCTAACAGTTACAAACTTGATATAAATTAAGCTGACAAAAATATAGCCAATAAAATGGACTTCAGAAATTTGAACAACATGGAAAAATATCCAATATAATATGTGAAATCTCCAAGCTGTGATACCAAAGCTATCATATCAGTTTATAATCAGAATAATATTATTTTGTTTTGTAATGTCTGCTAAAAATGTTTTTAAAATTTTATGGTAGTACTGAGGAGGTAAAATACCTCTGCTGATGCATGTATTAATATTTTATCCAGTATTTGATAATCAACTTTACTAAACTAATAAATTGTTTTTTTTTTTAGATTTTAGGTTAAATTAATACATATCTCACAGTAAGTATCAATATAGAAATACAAGAAAATCTCCAGAATACTTTCCTTCCTTCATATAACTCTTTGGTAAACCAACTCTTTCCTTTCTTCAGTCTAACTAAATGAATACGTTTTATTTCTGAATTAAAATAAATACTTAAACTGAAGTTTCATTTGAAACCTAATTATGAATAAAAGTAATATCAAGGTGACTCTGTTCTATTTCCAATACTCATAAATATCCTTTGCATATAATTTTGTTATTGGCTCAATCAACTACAAAAGGTTACTTTTGAAAAGTTATTAAATAAAATGTGAAGTTTCTTTTGAAAATCAAGCATTATGTAAGCTAATGCACATTCTTCTCAGACAGAAAATTTTCATTAAATATCAAGTCATTCTGTCCAGCATATCAAGTCCAGCACTTATGTCCTTATAAAGGCAGGAAGAATTATTAGCCGAAAAAACGTACCCACTTAAATTTTCTTCTTTTTTCTGTGACAGCAGGTAGCTTCTCCCAAGGAGGAGTAAAAAGAAAAAAAGGCAGTTGGCATAAGCTGCAGGTGGTTGATGAGGGGGAGGTGTCATCCGGGAAGCACACTAGGTGGCTTGGACTCCTGAGAAAGAGGCGAGAGTTGGAGACAGCAGCAGGTGTTTGCTATGAGGGAGAAAGACCTCTCACTAGAGTTGTCAATGATTGTCTTTGAACATTTTCACTGCAAAAATCTGGTGTTTGGTATTTTAATTGACAGCACCAGATATGCCTGAAAATACTTATGAAGCCTAACATTTTGCAGGCTGAAAAAATTACAAAGACATTATTTATTCTAATGATTGAGTCTGAATCTCAACAATTGGAAATGTTAAAGACAGATTTATATTTTCAGTTGAAAATTTTCTAAAAATTCAAGTTTCTGAATATTTTAAGTAGAATGAAATTTGAGACTATGAAAGATGCTGATATAATCATATATTTAATTAGGAGCAGTAAAAAGAGAGTTCTTACTCGAATTGGTTATTAATGAACAAATTCCAAGCCACCGAGATTATTTTTATGGTGCATAAATTAGCTATTCCAAGTCTTACCTATCCATTATTTAAAAATAGAATTTAAAAGAGGTGACTTAATTGTAGTTAAAACATAAGAGTCTGAATTATCATAATTTTGTTTAACATCTTTATTGGAGTATAATTGCTTTACATTGTTTAGTTGCTGCTGTATAACAAAGTGAATCAGCTATACGTATACATATATCCCTGTATCCTTTCCCTCTTGTGTCTCCCTCCCACCCTCCTTATCCCAACCCTCTAGGTAGTCACAAAGCACCAAGTTCTGAACTCCCTGTGCTATGTAGCTGCTTCCAACTAGCTATCTATTTTACATTTGGTAGTATATAACAGCCCATGCCACTCTCTCACTTCGTCCCAGCTTATCCTTCCCTCTCCCCTTGTCCTCAAGTCCATTTTCTACATCTGCGTCTTTATTCCTGTACTGCCCCTAGGTTCCTCAGAACCATTTTTTGTTTGCTTTTTTAGATTCCTTATATATGGGTTAGCATATGGTATTTGATTTTCTCATTCTGACTTACTTCACTCTGTATGACAGACTCTAGGTCCATCCACCTCACTACAAATAACTCAATTTTGTTTCATTTTGGGGCTGAGTAATATTCCATTGTATATATGTGCCAGATCTTCTTTATCTATTCATCTGTCGATGGACACTTAGGTTGCTTCCATGTCATGGCTGTTGTAAATAGTGCTGCGATGAAAAATGTGGTACATAACTATTTTCGAGTTATGGTTTCCTAAGGGTATATGCCCAGTAGTGGGATTGCTGGGTCATATGGTAGCTCTATTTTTAGTTTTTTAAGGAACCTCCAAAATGTTCTCCATAGTGGCTGCATCAATTTACATTCTCACCAACAGTGTAGGAGGGTTCCTTTTTCCCCACACCCACTCCAGCATTTATTGTTTGTAGATTTTTAGATGATGGCCATTCTGACCAGTGTGAGGTGATACCTCATTGTAGATTTGATTTGCATTTCTCTAATGATTAGTGATGTTGAGCATCCTTTCATGTGTTTGTTGGCAATCTGTATATACTCTTTGCAGAAATGTCTATTTAGGTCTTCTGCCCATTCTTAGATTGGGTTGTTTGTTATTTTCACATTGAGCTGCATGAACTGCTTGTATATTTTGGAGATTAATCCTTTGTCAGTTTCTTCATTTGCAAATATTTTCTCCCATTCTGAGGGTTGTCTTTTGGTCTTGTCTAAGGTTTCGCTTGCTGTGCAAAAGCTATTAAGTTTCATTAGGTCCCATTTGTTTATTTTGGTTTTCATTTCCATTTCTCTAGGAGGTGGGCCAAAAGGATGTTGCTGTGATTTATGTCAATGAGTGTTCTTCCTAGGTTTTCTTCTAAGAGTTATATAGTATCTGGCCTTACATTTTGGTCTTCAATCCGTTTTGAGTTTATTTTTGTGTATGGTGGCAGGGAGTGTTATAATTTCATTCTTTTACATGTAGTTCTCCAGTTCCAGTGCCACTTATTGAAGAGACAGTCTCATCTTGATTATAAATTCTTGCCTCCTTAAAAATAAGGTGACCATAGGTGCGTGGGTTTATCTCTGGGATTTCTATCCTGTTCCATTGACCTATACTTCTGTTTTTGTGCCAGTACCAGACCGTCTTGATTACTGTAGCTTTGTAGTACACTCCAAAGTCCGGAAGCCTGATTCCTCCAGCTCCTTTTTTCTATATCAAGATTGCTTTGGCTATTCGGGGTCTTTTGTATTTACTCAGAAATATTTTTGTATTTACTGGGAAATTGTGAAATATTTTGTTCTACTTCTGTGAAAAGTGCCATTGGTAGTTTGATAGGGAATGCATTGAATCTGTAGATTGCTTTGGGTAGTATATTCATTTTCACAATGTTGATTCTTCCAATACAAGAACATGGTATATCTCTCCATCTATTTGTATCATCTTTAATTTCTTTCATCAGTGTCTTATAATTTTCTGCATACAGGTCTTTTGTCTCCTTAGGTAGGTTTATTCCTAGATATTTTATTCTTTTTTTTTGCTGTGGTAAATGGGAGTGTTTCCTTAATTTCTCTTTCAAATTTTTCATCATTAGTGTATAGGAAAGCAAGAAATTTCTTTGCATTAATTTTTTATCCTGCTACTTTACCAAATTCATTGACTAGTCCTAGTACATTTCTGGAAACATCTTTAGAATTCTCTATATATAATATCATGTCATCTGCAAACAGTGAAAATTTTACTTTTTCTTTTCCAATTTGGATTCTGTTATTTCTTTTTCTTCTCTGATTGCTGTGGCTAAAACTTTGAAAACTATGTTGAATAATACTGGTGAGAATGGGCCACCCTGTTTTGTTCCAATCTTAGTGGAAATAGTTTCAGTTTTTCACCATTGAGAACGATGTTGGCTGTGGGTTTTTCATATACGGCCTTTATTATGTCGAGGTAAGTTCCCTCTTTGCCTACTTTCTGGAGGGTTTTTATCATAAATGGGTGTTGAATTTTGTCAAAAGCTTTTTCTGTATGTATTAAGATGATCATATATTTCTTATCCTTCAGTTTTTTAATATGGTGTATCACATTGATTGTTTTGTGTATATTGAAGAATCATTGCATTCTGGGATAAACACCATTTGAACATAGTGTATGATCCCTTTAATGTGCTGCTGGATTCTGCTTGCTAACGTTTGGTTGAAGAATTTTGCATCTATGTCCATCATTGAATTTGGCCTTTAGTTTTCTGTTTTTGTAACATCTTTGTCTGGTTTGGGTATCAGGGTAATGGTGGCCTCGTAGAATGAGTTTGGGTGTGTTCCTCCTTCTGCTATATTATTGAAGAGTTTGAAGAGGATAGGTGTTAGCTCTTCACTAAATGTTTGATAGAATTAGCTTGTGAAGCCATCTGGTCCCGGGCTTTTGTTGGTTGGCAGATTTTTAATCACAGTTTCAGTTTCAATGCTTGTGATTGTTCTGTTCATATTTTCTATTTCTTCCTGGTTCAGCCTCAGAAGGTTGTGCTTTTCTACGAATTTGTCGATTTCTTCCAGGTTGTCCATTTTATTGGCATATAGTTGCTTGTAGTAATCTCTCATGGTCCTTTGTATTTCTGAAGTGTCATTTGTTACTTCTCCTTTTTCATTTCTAATTCTATTGATTTGAGTCTTCTCCCTTTATTCCTCATGAGTGTGGCTAATGGTTTATCAATTTTGTTTATCTTCTCAAAGAACCAGCTTTTAGTTTTATTGACCTTTGCTATTGTTTCCTTCATTTCTTTTTCATTTGTTTCTGATCTGATCTTTATGATTTCTTACTTTCTGCTAGCTTTGGGGTCTTTTGTTCTTCTTTCTCTAATTGCTTTAGGTGTAAGGTTAGTTTTTTTTTTATTTTAGATTATCTTGTTTCTTGATGTAAGATTGCATTGTTATAAACTTCCCTCTTAGAACTGCTTTCTCTGCATCCCATAGGTTTTGGGTCATCATGGGTTTTTTTGTTTTGTTTTGTTTTGGGCGATACACGGGCCTCTCAGTGTTGTGGCCTCTCCCATTGCAGAGCAACAGGCTCCGATGTGCAGGCTCAGTGGCCATGGCTCATGGGCCCAGCCACTCCGCGGCATGTGGGATCTTCCTGGACCGGGGCACAAACCCATGTCCCCTGCATCAGCAGGTGGACTTTCAACCACTGCACCACTAGGGAAGCCCAGGTTTTGGGTCATCATGTTTTCATTGTCATTTTTTTCTCAGTATTTTTGTTATCCTCTTTGATTTCTACAGTGATATCTTCGTTATTTAGTAGCATATTGTTTAGCCTCCATGTGTTTGTATTTTTTACAGTTTTTACCTGTAATTGATATCTAGTCTCATAGCATTGTGGTGGGAAAAGATACTTGATATGATTTCAATTTTCTTAAATTTATCAAGGCTTGATTTGTGACCCAAGCTATGACTGATCCTGGAGAATGTTTCATGAACACTTGAGAAGAAAGTATATTCTGTTGTTTTTGGATGGAATGTCCTTTAAATATCAATTAAGCCCATCTTGTTTAATATGTCACTTAAAGCTTCTCTTCCCATATTTTTTTTCATTATGGATGATCTGTCCATTGGTGAAAGTGGCATGTTAAAGTCCCCTACCAGTATTGTGTTACCATCAATTTCCCCTTTCATGGCTGTTAGCATTTGC
The DNA here is from genome assembly GCF_937001465.1 of Orcinus orca. Classification (NCBI taxonomy): domain Eukaryota; kingdom Metazoa; phylum Chordata; class Mammalia; order Artiodactyla; family Delphinidae; genus Orcinus; species Orcinus orca. The sequence continues at coordinate 79,124,336 of NC_064580.1, forward strand.
CTTATGTATTGAGGTGCTCCTTTGTTGGGTGCATAAATATTTACAACTGTTATATCTTCTTCTTGGTTGATCCCTTGATCATTATGTGTTGGCCTTCATTGTCTCTTGTAATAATCTTTATTTTAAAGTCTATTTTGTCTGATATGAGAATTGTTACTCCAGCTTTCTTTTGATTTCCATTTGCATGGAATATCTATTTCCATCTCCTCACTTTCAGTCTGTATGTGTCCCTAGGTCTGAAGTGGGTCTCTTGTAGTCAGCAGATAAATGGGTCTTGTTTTTGTATCCATTCAGCCAGTCTGTGTCTGTTGATTAGTGCACCTAATCTGTTTACATTTAAGGTAATTATTGATATGTATGTTTCTATTACCATTTTCTTAATTCTTTTGGATTTGTTATTATAGGTCTTTTCCTTCTCTTGTGTTTCCTGCCTAGAGAAGTTCCTTTAACATTTGTTGTAAAGCTGGTTTGGTGGTGCTGAATTCTCTTAGCTTTTCTTGTCTGTAAAGCTTTTAATTTCTCCATCAAATCTGAGTGAGATCCTTGCTGGGTAGAGTAATCTTGGTTGCAGGCTTTTCCCTTTCATTAGTTTAATTATGTCCTGCCACTCCCTTCTGGCTTGCAGAGCTTCGCTGAAAGATCTGCTGGTAACCTTATCGGGATTCCCTTGTATGTTATTTGTTGCTTTTCCCTTGCTGCTTTTAATATTTTTTCTTTGTATTTAACTTTATAATTTGATCAATATATGTCTTGACGTGTTTCTTCTTGGATTTATCCTATATGGGACTCTCTGCACTTCCTGGACTTGACTGACTATTTCCTTTCCCATATTAGGAAATTTTCAACTATAATCTCTTCAAATATTTTCTCAGTCTCTTTCTTTTTCTCTTCTTCTCAGACCCCTATAATTCACATGTTTGTGAGTTTAATGTTGTTCCAGAGACCTCTGAGGCTCTCATTTATTTTCATTCTTTTTTCTTTTCTGCTGTTCGGTATTTATTTCCACTATTTTATCTTCCAGGACACATCCCTTCTTCTGCCTCAGTCATTCTGCTATTGATTCCTTCTATAAAATTTTTATGTTCATTTATTGTGTTGTTCATCATTGTTTGTTTGTTCTTCTAGTTCCTAGTTAACCCTTTCTTTTATTTTCTCCATTCTATATCCAAGAGTTTGTATCATGTTTACTATCATTACTCTGAAATTTTTTTCAGGTAGACTGCCTATTTTCTCTTCATTTATTTGGTCTGGTGGGTTTTTACCTTTCTCCTTCATCTGCTATATGCTTCTCTGTCTTCTCATTTTGCTTAATTACTGTCTTCGTGGTCTCCTTTTCACAGGCTGCTGGTATGTTGTTCCCTTTTTTCTGGTTTCTGCCCCCAGTGTGTAAAGTTTATTCAGTGGGCTGTGTATGCTTCCTAGTAGAGGGGACTGTTGCCTGTGTTCTGATGGATGAGAGTGGATCTTGTCTTTCTGGTGAGCAGGAATGCATCCGGTGGTGTGTCTGTGAACTTACTATGATTTTAGGCAGCTCTCTGTTAATGGGTGGGTTGTGTTCCTGTCTTGCTACTTGGTTGTCATGGGATGACCAGCACTGTAGCTTGCTGGTCGTTGAGTGGAGCTGGGTCTTAGTGTTGATCTGGAGATCTCTGGGAGAGCTCTCACCAATTGATATTATGTGGGGTCGGGAGGTCTCTTGTTGTCCAATGTCCTGAACTTGGCTCTCCCACATCAGAGGCCAGGCCTGTCCACCAGACGCATCATCAATTCCATGTCAGCCACATGGCTCAGAAGAAAAGGTAGAAAAAACAGAAAGAAAGAAAAATATATAATTAAATAATAGTTATTAAAATAAAAACTTTTAAAATATTATTAAAAAGTGATAAAAAATGAAGAGAACAAGCAAACCAATAAACAAATTCACCAATGATAACAAGCACTAAAAACTAAACTAAGGTAACTATGTAAAACAGAAACTAGGCAGTTCCATACAGCAAACCCAAAGTCTACAGTTCCTCCCAAATTCCACCACCTCAAGTTTGGGATGATTCATTGTCTATTTAGGTATTCCACAGATGCAGGGTACATCAAGTTGATTCTGGAGATTTAATCCGCTGCTTCTGGAGTGGATTAAATGGAGAAATTTCACTTTTTCTTTTTTGTTCCCACAGCTCCTGGGGTTCAGCTTTGGATTTGGCCCTGCCTCTGCATGTAAGTCACCCTCTGGCATCTGCTCTTCACCAAGACAGGAGAAGGTTAAGATAGCGGCTGATTAGGGGGCTCTGGCTCTCTAAGGCTGGGGGGAGGGAGAGGTACAGAATGTGGGGTGAGTTTGCAGCGACAGAGACCAGCATGAAGTTGCAACAGCCTGAGGCATGCCATGTGTTCTCCCAGGGATGTTGTCCCTGGATCTCAGGACCCTGGCACTGGCGGTCTTCACAGGCTCCCAGGAGGGGAGGGGAGGATAGTGACTTGTGCTTGCACACAGGCTTCTTGTTAGCTGCAGCAGCATTAGCTTTTCAAGCCCTTCTCTGGTTCCCACACTTATAGCTGTGGCTCATGCCTGTCTCTAAAGCTTGTTTAGGTGGTGCTCTGAATTCCCTCTCCTTGTGCACCCCTAAACAATGGTCTCTTGACTCTTAGGCAATTCCAGACTTTTTCCCAGATTCCCTCCCAGTTAGCTGTGGCACACTAGTCCCCTTCAGGCTGTGTTCGTGCAGCCAACCCCAGTCCTCTCCCTGGGGTCTGACCTCTGAAGCCTGAGCCTCAGCTCTCAGCACCCACCTGCCCTGGTGGGTGAGCAGACAAGCCTCTCAGGCTGGTGAGTGCTGGTCAGCACTGATCCTCTGTGCAGGAATCTCTCTGCTTTGCCCTCTTCACCCTTTTGCTGTGCTCTCCTCCATGGCTCCAAAACTTCCCCCTATGCCCACCCCCATCTCCACCAGTGAAAGGGCTTCCTAGGGTGTGGAAACATTTCCTCTTTTACAGCTCCCTCCCAGACATGCAGGTCACATCCCTATTATTTTGTCTCTGTTTCTCTTTGCTTTTGCCCTACCCAGGTACATGGGAAGTTTCTTGACTTTTAGGAAATCTGAGGTCTTCTGCCATCGTTCAGTAGGTGTTCTGTAAGAGTCATTCCACAGGTAAATGTATTTGTGATGTATTTGTGGGGAGGAAGGTGATCTCCACATTTTACTCCTCTGTTATTTTGAAGGGTTCTTATCAGAAGTTTTATTTGAGAATGATTAGGACAATTGAAGTAGCTTCCATAAGCAATGCTGGGAGTTTTAGGGGACCTAAAGTTTGAAAGGTAAGTAGCATAAAATTGACATTAGCAATATCCTATTTTTAGGTTCTAATATTTTTTTTATAAAATATGTAGAAGTTTCAGATTGATCATAGAACATTCAAATGTATATAAAAGAGTGTGGGTATGTTCCATAAATATGGAACTCATTTCTGGACAATTATTTGTTCTACAAAGTTTGTATTCAGTTTGCAGCTCTGGTCTGCAAATAAAATTGGCAAATATCAATGGGAACAAACTAGTGCAACCAGCAAAAGAAGCCACGTCAGTTATCCTCTTTAGCATGTTCCATAAGTAGAGACCCCATTCAGAAATGCCAGCATGTAGAGGCAAATGTCAAGGTATGTTGTGTATAAATACTTTTCTTTGTTATCACTAAATACAAGGCAGCGCCATTTTGAAATTTTCATTTGAGAAACTGACAACACTTCTAAGTAACAATTATTAGCAACAGAGTGTGTAACTATGCATTAGTTTATATACAATAAATACAGAAATTGAAGGAAATAAAATCATGATAAAAGGAAAGTGAGGAACAAACAAGGAGCATGATGATAAAATAAGAATTTTTTGATGTTTTTATTATTCATTATTTCCAAATAAGTTGTTTTTTAAAAAGTGCCCTAATGAGATTGATCAACATGGCAGAATAAGAGAATGTGGAGCTCACCTTTCCCCATGAATGCATTAAAAAATACATTTATATGTAGAACCATTCTTACTGAAAACTACCTAGAACCTGGCAGAAAGACTCCTGTACAACCAAGGCTGTAAGGAAGAAACACATAATATGGTAGGAATGGAAGAAGATCAATAAGGTCAGGGCCTGTGCCCATGGAAGGAACTCAAAAGAAAAGGGAAAATACACAGGCAGACATCCACCCTGGCAATTTACTTGTGAGAGCCAGATTTGGTGCCCCAGTCTTAGGGTTCTATGTGGGGGAGATGAGCCCAGTTGGCTGGTTGGAGGACAACTGGGACTAAATGGAGGGCTGTGGGAAGCCTAGACTCCACTTGTGAGGATCCTGCATACTGCTGTGCCCCCAAGGCAGGGAAGAGAGAGGTCTGCTCTAAGGGCAGCCAGGTTTCCTGCCATTGCCTCAGATTCTACCCCAGCCTGAACAGAGCAGATGCTCCAGCCCTACTCACTCCACATCACAGCATGGCACTAGATCTAGGGTTGCCAAAACCAGGGAGAAAACTTGACTGTGTGACACAGAGGTGACCTGGTCCTGGGGTGGAACCTGGGTGGGTTGGCTGCAGCCATTGTTGAAACTTACTCAAGCAACACATCAGAAGTAACACAGATGGGTAACTGTAGCTGCTCCACAAAAGATCACCTCCTGATACACACCAAGAGTCCACAGGAGTCCCCCAGCCCTGCAGTGTGGCTCCACAATAAGGTGGAAGCAGCAGAGGCTGGGGATGGTGATCAGTTGTGAGGGTAAAAAGGGGACTCACACTCAAAGTTGTGTCTGAGTGGAAAGAGGAAATGTGGGCACCTGCCACAGCAATGCATCAGAGAGAGCTAATACTCTTTTTGTGGCCAAATAGAGCCAAGACCCCACACAGGCTCCATTTGCTTTGGCACTACCCCCCCCCATTTGGGGCATAAGTCCCTCTGCAGGGACAGAGGAAAACACACACTTAAAGGTAACACAATGAGCTCATACCCAACCCTCAGGGTTTCAGCTACAAGCTACATGGTATTAGATACCAACTCTAAAAGGGCCTTGATAGCCACTGAGCAGAGGGCAAGTCCCACATCACATCCAGCTCGAGCCGAGCACCTCCATCTCCAACTGCACTCCCTACCAAGGTGCTAACTGCCAGAAAACCCTGAGAAAACACAAGATTTGCATTCACATCAAATTTATCTCACCCATGCAGTCTCTATGGGGACACTCCCACATAAGAACACTCTTTCAAGACTGCAAAAGGTAACTCTTTCACCTAAATTCATAGAGGCAGAGAAAGTTAATCACAATGTAAAAGCAGTCCTCTCTCAATTGAAAGAGCAAGAGGAAAAATCTGAAAAATTAAATAATGAAACAAATAAACTCTTTACCAGATAAAGAATTCAAAGTATTGGTGATTAAAATGTTAACTAAATTAGGAGAAACATAGATCTACACTATGATAATTTTAACAAGGAATGAAAAAAATATAAGAAAGACCCAATCAGAAATGAGTAATTCAATAGCTGAAATACACACACTAGAAGGAATGAATAGCAGACAAAGAGATACAGAAGAATGCATAAGTGACCTGGAATATAGAATAATGGATATCACCCAATCAGAACAGCAAAAAGAAAAGCAAATTTAAAAATGATAAATGGATCAGTGAATGATAAAGGAATCAATACAAGAAGAGGATATTACACTCATTAGCATATTTGTACCCAATATGGGAGTAAATAAGTATATAAAGCAAATACTAACAGACATCAAAGGAGAAATTGACAATAATACAGTAATACTAGGGGACTCTAAAACCCCACTTTCATCAGTGCTCAGATCATCCAGACATAAATCAGTAAGGCAGCAGTGGTCTGAAACAGCACAATAAAACAGTTGGACATAATTGATATCTATGGCACATCACATCCAAAAACAACAGAATGCGTATTCTTTTCAATTGCACAAGAAACTCCAGGATAGATCACATGCTAGGCCACAAAACAAGTCTCAACAAATTTAAGAAGATAGAAATTATATCAAGCATTATTTCAAACAAAATTGTATGAAACTAGAAATCAACTGTAGAAAGTAAAATGGGAAAAGAACAAACATTTGGAGACTAAACAATATCCTACTAAAAAAGCAATGGGTCAATGAACAAATCAAAGAGAAAATCAGAAAATACCTCTATACTGATGAAAAGGGGAAAATGACACACTAAAATCTATGGGATACAGCCAGAGCAGTTCTAAAAGTGTAGTTTATAGTTATACAGGCCTTCCTCAAGAAACAAGGAAAACCTCAAATAAACAACCAAACCTACCATCTAAAGGAATTAGAAAAACAATAAACAAAGCCCAAAGTCATCAAAAGGACAAAAATAGTAAAGATCAGAAAGGAAGTAAACAAAATAGAAACCAAAAACAACAGAAAAGATCAATGAAACCAAGAGCTATTTTTTGAAAAGAAAACCAAAATTGATAAATCGTTAGCCAGGCTAATCAAGAAGAAAAGTGAGAGGACCCAAATAAGAAATGAAAGAGGAGAAATAACAACTGATACCATAGAGAAACAAGCAAACAAAAAAAAAAATCAGAAGAATACATTATGAACAGTTACATGCCAACAAATTAGTCAAGATAGAAGAAATGGACACATTTCTAGTAACATATAACCTGAAAAAACTGAATCAAGGAGAAACAGGCAATTAGAACAAATGATCACTAGTAGTGAAATTGAATTTGTAATAATTAAAAAAAAAAACCCTCTCACCAAACAAAAGTCCAGGACTGGATGGTTTCACAGGGGAATTCTACCAAACATATAATGAAGACCTAATACTTATCCTTCTCAAAGTATTCCAAAAAATTGAAGAGGAATGAAACACTCCCAAATTCATTTTACAAGGTCACCAAATACCCAAACCAAAGAAACTACAAGAAAAGAAAATTGCCAGCCAGAATCTTTGATGAATGTACATACAAAAATTCTCAACAAAATATTATCAAACAGAATCCAACAATATATACAAGGGATCATACAACATGATTGTATTTATTACATTTATCCTAGGGATGCAAAGATGGTTTAATATTCACAAATTTAGCAATAAAATACATCATATTAAGAAGAGGAAGGGTAAAAATCAAATGACCATCTCAAAAGAAATTGAAAAAGCATTTGACAAAGTTCATCACCCAGCTATGATAAAATCTCTTATTAAAGTGGGTATAGAGGGAACATATCTCAACATCATAAAAGACATTATGACAAACCCACAGCTAACATCATACTCAATGGTGAAAAGATGAAAGTCTTTCCTCTAAATTCAGCAATAAGACAAGGGTGCCCATTTTCACCACTTCTATATAACATATTATTGGAAATCTTGGCCACAGCAATCAGAAAATAAAAAGAAATAAAAGGCATCCAAATTGGAAGGGAAAATGTAAAACTGTAACTATTTGCATATGACATATATTTTTATTAGAAAACCCAGAAAGCCTCTACCTAAATCTATTTGAACTAATAAATGAATTCAGTTAAGTTGCTGGATACAAGATTCATATACAGAAATATGTTGCTTTTCTATACACTAATAATAAACTATCAGATAGAGAAAGTCAAATTGTATCCAATTAAAAATGTGTCAGAAAGAATAAAATACCTAGGAATAAATTTAACCAAGGAGCTGCAAGGCCTACACTATGAAACCATGAAATACTAATGAAGAAAACTGGAAATGATACATGGAAAGAAGATATACTGTGTTCTTGTATTGGAAGAGTTAATATTGTAAAAATGGCCATTCTAAACAAATAAAGCAATCTAAAGATTTAATGCAATTCCTGTCAAAATACACATTCTTCACAGAACTAGAATAAATAATCATAAAATTCATATGAAACCAAAAGAGACCCCAAATTGCCAAAGCAATCTTGGGAAAAATGAGCAAAGCTGGAGGTATCATACTCCCAGATTTCAGATTATACTATAAAGCTACAAAAATCTGGAACAAGATAAGGATGCCTACTCTCACCTCTTCTATTCAATATAGCACTGGGAGTCCTAGCCCCAGCAATCATACAAGAAAAAGAAAGAAAATGTATCCAAATTGGGAGGAAAGAGGAAAAATTGTCATTATATGCAGATGATATTATGCTATATAGAAAACCCTAAAGACTTCATACAAAAACTACTAAAACTGATAAAAGAATTCAGCAAGGTAGCAGGATACAAGATTAACATAGAGAAATTGGTGCCATTTCTTTTCACCAACAGTGAAGCATCAGAAAGAGAATGGAAAACACAATACTGTTTAAAATTACACCACAAAAAATAAAATACTTGGGAAAAAACCTGACCAAGGAAGTGAAAGACTTATAAACTGAGAACCATAAAACATTAATAAAAGAAATTGAAGATGATTCAAAGAAAAGGAAAGATATCTCATGCTCTTAGGTTGGAAGAATTAATATTGTTAAAATGGCCATAGTACCCAAAGCAATCTACTGATTTAATGCAATCCCTATCAAATTACCCATGACATTTTTCACAGAACTAGAACAAATGATCCTAAAATTCATATGAACCATAAAAGATCCAGAATCGCCAAAGTAGGGCTTCCCTGGTGGTGCAGTGGTTGAGAGTCCGCCTGCTGATGCAGGGGACACGGGTTCGTGCCCTGGTCCGGGAAGATCACATGTGCTGCAGAGCGGCTGGTCCCGTGAGCCATGGCCACTGAGCCTGCATGTCCGGAGCCTGTGCTCCACAACGGGAGAGGCCACAACATTGAGAGGCCCGCGTACCACACACACACACACAAAAAAAACAGAATTGCCAAAGTAATCCTGAAAAAGAATAAAGCAAGAGGCATAACCCTCCCAGACTTCAGACAATAATACAAAGCTGCAGTAATCAAAACAATGTGGTATTGGCACAAAAATATACATATGGATCAATGGAACAGAATAGAGAGCCCAGAAATAAACCCACCCACCTAGGGTCAATTAATCATTGACAAAGGAGGCAAGAATATACAATGGGAAAAAGACAGTCTTCAGCAAGTGGTGTTGGGAAAGTTGGACAGCCACAAGTAAATTGATGAAGTTAGAACACACCCTCTCAACACAGACAAAAATAAACTCAAAATGGCTTAAAGATTTAAACATAAGATATGACACCATAAAACCCCTAAGAGAGAACAAAGACCAAACATCCTCTGACATAAATATTTTCTTAGGTCAATCTCCCAAAACAATAGAAACAAGAACAAAAATAAATGACTGTGACCTAATCAAACTTACAAGATTTTACACAGCAAAGGAAACCATAAATAAAACGAAAAGACAACCTAGAGAATGGGAGAAAATATTTGCAAATGATGCAACTGACAAGGGATTAATTTACAAAATATATAAATAGCCCATACAACTCAACAACAATGAAACAGAGAACACTATCCAAAAATGGGCAGAAGAACTAAATAGACATTTCTCCAAAGAAGACATACAGATGGCCAATAGGTACATGAAAAGATGCTCAACATCACTTATTATTAGAGAAATGCAAATCAAAACTACCTTGAGGTACCACCTCACACAAATCAGAATGGCCATCATTAAAAATACTACAGATAACAAATGTTGGAGAGGAGGTGGAGAAAAGGGAACCCTCCTACACTGTCAGTGGGAATGTAAGTTGTTGCAGTCACTGTGGAAAACAGTATGGAGGTTCCTCAGAAAACTAAAAATAGAATTAACATATGACCCAGCAATCTCACTACTGGGCATAAATCCAGACAAAATTATAATTCAAAAAGGTACATGCACACATATGTTCATAGCAGCACTATTCACAATAGCCAAGACATGAAAACAACCTAAACGTCCATCAACAGATGAATGGATAAAGAAGATGTGGTGTATATATATACAATGGAATACTACTCAGCCATAACAAAGAACAAAATAATGCTATTTGCAGCAACATGGATGCAACTGGAGATGATCATACTAAGTGAAGTAAGTCAGAAAGAGAAAGACAAATACCATATGATATCACTTATATGTGGAATCTGAAATATGACACAAATAAACCTATCTATGAAACAGAAACAAAATTGCAGACATAGAGAACAGACTCTTGTTTGCCAAGGGGGAGGGGATTGGAGTAGGGATAGAGTGGGAGTTTCAGTTTAGATGATGTAAGCTTTTATATATAGAATGGATAAACAGCAAGGTCCTACTCTATAACACAGAGAACTATATTCAATAACCTATAATAAACCTTAATAGAAAAGAATATTTTAAAAAGTATATATATGTATAACTGAATCACTTTGATGTACAGTGGTAATTAACACAACATTGTAAATCAACTATACTTTAATAAAAACTAATAAAGAAAAATTTTAAAAAGTATACTATAAAGCTATAGTATACAAAACAGCATGGGGAGAGGGATAAATTGGGAGATTGGGATTGATATATACACATCACTATATATAAAATGGATAAATGATAAGAACCTAGTGTATAGCACAGGGAACTCTACTCAGTATTCTGTAATGTCCTATATGAGAAAAGAATCGAAAATAAGAGTGGATATATCTATATGTGTAACTGATTCACTTTGCTGTACACCTGAAACTAACATGTAAATCAACTATACTCCAATAAAAATTAAAAAAAAACAGCATGGTGACACAAAAACAGACACATAGGTCAATGGAACTGAATAGAGAGCCCAGAAATAAACCCACACACATAATCAATTTATCTATGACAAAGGAGGCAAGATTATTCAACAAAGAGTGGACAGTCTCTTCAGTAAGTGGTGCTGAGAAAACTGAACAGCTACATGTAAACCAATGAGATTAGAACATTTCCTCATATATTATACAAAAAAAAAACTCAAAATGGATTAACGATTTAAATATAAGACTTGAAACCATAAAACTCCTAGAAGAAAACATTGGCATATCATTCTTTGACATAAATTGTAGCAATATTTTTGCATCTGTCTCCCAATGCAAAAGAAATAAGAGCAAAAATAAATAAATGGGACCTAATTAAACTTAAAAGCATTTGCACAGTAAAGGAAATCACTAACAAAACAAAAAGACAACCTACAGAATGGGAGAAAATATTTGCCAAAGATATGACTGACAAGAGTTTAATAATATTCATACAGCTCAATATTGAAAAAAGAAATAATCCAATCAAAAAATGGACAGAAACCCTGTATAGATATTTTTCCTAAGAATATGGAAACAGGCACAAGAAAAGTTGCTCAATATTGCTAATTATTAGAGAAATGCAAATCAAGACCACAATGAGATATCACCTCACACCAGTCAGAATGGCTATTATCAAAAAGTCTACAAATACAAATGTTAGAGAGGATGTGGAGAAAAGGGAACCCTTGTGCACTGTTTGTGTGAATGTATATTGGTTCAACCAACTATGGAAAACACTATATAGGTTCTTTAAAAAACTGAAAATAGAATTGATCCATCAATTCCACTCCTGGTTATATATCTGGAACAAACAAAAACCTACTTCAAAAAGATACATGAACCGCAATATTCATAGCAGCACTATTTACAACAGCCAAGACATGGAAGTGAGCTAAGCACACAGCAGCAGACAATTGGATTAAGAAGATGTGATAGATAGATATATATTAGTCAGTCATTAAAAAATGAAATACTGACATTTGCAGAAACATGGATGGACCTACCTAACAATTAATATGCTTAGTGAAACAAGTCAGACACAGAAAGACAAATACTACATAGTATCACTTATATGTGGAATCTAAAAAACAACACGAATGTATATGCAAAACAGAAACAGACTCACAGATAAAGAGAACAAACTAGTGGTTACCAATGGTGAGGGGGAATGGAGGAGGGACAAATTAGGTGTATGGGATTAACAGACACAAACTACTATATATTAAAAATAAGGAACAAGGATATACTGTATAGCACAGGGAATTATAGCCCTTGTCTTATAATAACCTATAATGGAATATAATCTGAAAAAATACTGACTCAATATGCTGTACACCTGAAACTAACATAATATTGTAAATCAACTATACTTAAAACTAAAAATGAAAGGGAGTAAAATGGAGGTAGAAAAACAAACAGACACTAAGCAAGATTAAGGCTTTCCTTGAGGCTGAGGACTTTTAATCCACTTCAAGCTTTTTCAGACTGATTATTCAAGTACAAGCGAGTTCCAAATATTCCCAGTCTTCAAAATAGAGTTTAAGTAATAAAATCTCTACTTCATATCTGTGAAGTCCATTAACTGCCATATGCAGCTTTCTCAAAAAAAAAACAACCACCACAACTACACACTGTGAAGTAGGCACTCATTTTTCAGATGGCAAAACTGAAGACCAGTAATAAAGCCAGAACTAATACTGACATTTATAGACTCTTGGATTCAGACTACTTACACTAGGGCAGAGGAGTTTCTTAAGTATGAGACTGCAAGGAGCCTGGGGAGAAGAGGCCAGGCCCAGGATGACAAACAGGGGTTAGTCTGAAAATCTAAAAAACTAAAATAAAATTTAAAATATTAAAAGATGCCTAAGCTATAGAGTTGAGTTCAAACAGTGTAAAACATCAAATATGATTAAGTAAAATATAAGTAACAAAGAAGACATTTGTTTTTAACTGTGATATGGATGTAGATGCTATGTGTGCTGTGTTTATTGTTAAAACAGGGAAGGAGAAAAACATCACATGTGATGTATAATTATTACTTTTTCTAAAAGCTCTTAGAATGTTATTTTTTTCCCAGAAGGCAAACACTTACAATGAAAACTGTAGACATTTAAAGTCTTTTATAGAAAATTAAAGGTGACTTGAAAAGAAATGAAATATATTTTGGTGCATTACATCTACTGGGAGATTGCTTAAAGCAATAGGAAGAAATACTATTCCTGAGATTCTGCTCTTAGAAGATGAAGAGCTTTAAGTGAAAATTTCATTTGGTTTACTCTGAGGGCTTCTCCTCCTCAGTGTGATTAATGCTCTCTCCACTTGAGTAGAAATTCTCCCGGAAGAAGTCTTTGATAACTTAACTATGGTTTGTAAACTTGTCATGCAGAGAATGGAATATGTGTTATCTAACTTGAATTGAGCATACTTGTAAGCATACCAATTGCTTCCCTTTCACTAGAACAAGATGATATCCACACTAGCACAGTGAAATATATTCCAAAGAAACTAGTACCACTATAGAAAGCCCTACAATGCATGACATGTTAATAACTTACTGGTTCCAAATGATTCCAAATAAAGACACAAACCTTGACCAATGACTAAGACTTAAAGTACAAAGCATTTATTATTAAAACCAAATAATTGTGTCATGATGAGGTCAGTTTAATTATTTCAGCATGTTATAGCTAATAAAGATATTAATATTTACCAATAAGTGAAGCAGGTGTAGACAATCAATTCCTTAGATACATTAGTGATGGAAAAGAGTCTGGGTAAAACGGAATGTTTAGTCTATAAAAAAAATGAACACCCCCAAATTAAGTAGAGTTATTTGGTAACATGATTAAAAATTCAGATTTTTAATAATTAGGGGAAAAAGAAGGTGTGCCCCCCAAAAACTCAATTCACTTGCAACAAAAGACATGGCTCTAATTTAAATATGTATCTTAACTTTTAAAAGATTTTTCTTACATATTAATTTTTCATATATTAGCTAAGTAATCTTGATTAAATTACATAACCTCTTTGCACTTCAGTTTACTTACCTGTGAAATGGGGATATTAGTGTCTAAATCATAAAGTTACTGTGAGGGTTCAATGAGGCATTATACATAAAAATGTTAGTGCCTGTAAGAAGGTAAGTACTTGATACTTATAACTTATTTTGTACAAGATGGAATTATCGTTAAAGAGTCAAAGTGCAAAGAAAACAGTGGGACTTACAGTAAAATCATATTGTTATACAACATTTCGTTATATATATGATCAGTTCACATGCTAGTATATAAAAATAACAGTTTGATTTCTATAAAAGTTTAAAGTTGGGCTTCCCTGGTGGCGCAGTGATTGAGAGTCCACCTGCCGATGCAGGGGACACGGGTTCCTGCCCCAGTCCAGGAAGATCCCACATGCCGTGGAGTGGCTGGGCCGGTGAGCCATGGTCACTGAGCCTGCGTGTCCGGAGCCTGTGCTTCACAACGGGAGAGGCCACAACAGTGAGAGGCCAGCGTAAAAAAAAAAAAAAAAGTTTAAAGTTGTTCTAAAATTTCATAATCTTTGTATTTAGCTGTGTAATCCTTTAAGAAATAATTTAAAGGGAAAATGTTTGCCTTTCATTAGATGATATAAATATGGAATTTAATTCAAGTTAGTCTTTCAGCTAGGATAGCTTTAGATATATAATCAACTAATTTATGTTCATATGATTTACCTTGGTCTTACTTATTTGTTGATTCAAATATTGTTTTAACCATACATAACAGAGTGTCTACTGCACAGCTAATAAGTTAGAGTGTCACAAATAATTAATTCTGAGTTTTGGGGTTATTTTCCCATTTCAAATCTACAATGTTAGTTGTTAGTAGTGTCACTTGTCTCATTTTACAAAATGAAAATTTAAATTGAGGGTAATTATATGAACTCTTTTAGCCCTTTTAAAATGATTTCTAATAATGTGACAAGATTAAAAATATATAATTATGAATCAATCCATGTTTTTCTTCAGACAATTGTGTTCATGTTTGACTAGACATACAGAACAGAGATACTTTGATATTAGAATCAGAAGTTTTTCAAGTGAAGCTGTTAGATCAGCTCTTACTCTAAGCTTGTTTGGTGCTTAGTTAAGAGATAAGTACAGTAGCCTCAGTAATGCAGTAATGCCCAGAAAATGTGAGTCAGTGGGAGCAGCCAAATCTCCAAAGAGCCAGCTTCTCCTCATCAGCTCTGAACTTACTGCACCATTTCTCACTCACAAATAAACACATTTTAGGGTAGTGTGTATTTTTGATTTCTTTACATATTTGCTTCAAGACATGAACTATTTATATCTCTGATTAATGGCAGTCCCCTTCATTTCCTTTGATCCCTTAATTTCCCAAATGGATAGCTGAAAAGAAATTTCAATCCTCTTTTTAATTCAGGATTTAATTGCTACTGAAGAAAACATGTGGATGAAAAGCCTATGATTTATGAGGTAAAATATTTGTATCCATTAATTTATCTTGTATTTAACTAGTATTACTCCAAGTAAGAAAACCAAAAATACATAATGGGGAAAATCTGATCTCTCTATAGGCCACCCTAGCATTCTTCTTACCACTATCTACTAAATTCCATCTTTGGGATTAAATGGAGCAGAGAGTTATTTAGGATGGTTATCAAAGAAAGATGATATTTGTACAATGCAGTTTCAATATTTAATGTATTTGATAACCTTGAAATCATTTAGAAAATTAGCAATCTAATAACACTGATAAATCATAAACAATAGACAAAGAGACAGTCTAAGGATATTAAGCCTTAACCAAACAGAATTTGGCTTTTTAAATATCTGAACAATATTAGATAATCTTCTTGGCAATTGTGTCAAAGCAAAGGTGTCTATGCATAGGTAGAATAACCAGCTGTCACTCAAGATAACTTGATGGATTCTTAGTTCTTTTCACCAGATATATCCTTCATGCTAGTCTCTCTGCAGTGAAGTCTAAAATTACATTAAAATCACATTGCAGATACACTAATGATGAAAAACCTGAAAGTGAAATTAAGAAAACATTTACCATCTACCATTGAAACAAAAATAATAAAATATTTAGGAATAAACTTACCTAAGGAGACAAAAGACCTGTATGCAGAAAATTATAAGACACTGATGAAAGAAATTAAAGATAATACAAATAGATGGAGAGATATACCATGTTCTTGGATTGGAAGAATCAACATTGTGAAAAAGACTCTACTACCCAAAACAATCTACAGATTCAATGCAATGCCTATCAAACTACCACTGGCATTTTTCACAAAATGAGAACAAAAAATTTCACAATTTGTATGGAAACACAAAAGACCCCGAATAGCCAAAGTGATCCTGAGAACGAAAAATGGAGCTGGAGGAATCAGGCTCCCTGAATTGAGACTATACTACAAAGCTACAGTAATCAAGACAGTATGGTACTGGCACAAAAGCAGAAATATAGATCAATGGAATATGATAGAAAGCCCAGAGATAAACCCACACACTTATGGTCACCTTATCTTTGATAAAGGAGGCAAGAATATACAGTGGAGAAAAGACAGTCTCTTCAATAAGTGGTGCTGGGAAAACTGGACAGGTACATGTAAAAGTATGAAATTAGAACACTCCCTAACACCATACACAAAAATAAGCTCAAAATGGATTAAAGACCTAAATGTAAGGCCAGACACTACCAAACTTTTAAAGGAAAACATAGGCAGAACACTCTATGACATAAATCACAGCAAGATCCTTTTTGATCCACCTCCTAGAGAAATGGAAATAAAAACAAAAATAAACAAATGGGACCTAATGAAACTTAAAAGCTTTTGTACAGCGAAGAAAACCATAAACAAGACCAAAAGACAACCCTCAGAATGGGAGAAAATATTTGCAAATGAAGCAACTGACAAAGGCTTAATCTCCAAAATTTACAAGCAGCTCATGCAGCTTAATAACAAAAAAAACACAAACAACCCAATCCAAAAATGGGCAGAAGACCTAAATAGACATTTCTCCAAAGAAGATATACAGATTGCCAACAAACACATGAAAGAATGCTCAGCATCTTTAATCATTAGAAAAATGCAAATCAAAACTACAATGAGATATCATCTCACCCCAGTCAGAATGGCCATCATCAAAAAATCTAGAAACAATAAATGCTGGAGAGGGTGTGGAGGAAAGTGAACACTCTTGCACTGTTGGTGGGAATGTAAATTGTTACAGCCACTATGGAGAACAGTATGGAGGTTCCTTAAAAATCTACAAATAGAACTACCATATGACCCAGCAATCCCACTACTGGGCATATACCCTGAGAAAACCATAATTAAAAAAGAGTCATGTACCAAAATGTTCATTGCAGCTCTATTTACAATAGCCAGGACATGGAAACAACCTAAGTGTCCGTCAACAGATGATTGGATAAAGAAGGTGTGGCACATATATACAAAGGAATATTCCTCAGCCATAAAAAGAAAGGAAATTGAGTTATTTGTGGTGAGGTGGATGGACCTAGAATGTGTCATGCAGAGCAAAGTAAGTCAGAAAGAGAAAAACAAATACCATATGCCAACACATATATATGGAATCTAAGAAAAAAAAAGAAAAGGTCATGAAGAACCTAGGGGTAAGACAGGAATAAAGACACAGACCTACTATAGCATGGACTTGAGGATATGGGGAGGGAGAGGGGTAGGCTGTGACGAGGTGATAGAGTGGCATGGACATATATACACTACGAAGCGTAAAGTGGATAGCTAGTGGGAAGCAGCTGCATAGCACAGGGAGATCAGCTAGGTGGTTTGTGATCGCCTAGATAGGTAGGATACGGAGGGTGGGAGGGAGGGAGATGCAGGAGGGAAGAGATATGGAAACGTGTATATGTGTAACTGATTCACTTTGTTATAAAGCAGAAACTAACACACCATTGTAAAGCAATTATACTCCAATAAAGATATTAAAAAATCATATTCCAGGGTTAAAGGGCATTATTTCCATAATGCACTGTATATGTTTACCTCTAAATATTAACCTGAGAGCAATATCACACCATATGTTTTTCAAAGGATAAGCTGACATCTAGCATAAAATGCAGCCCTAAGTAACTAAAACATTGGTTCTATGCATTTTATTTGTGGTAGGGGTATGCAGTAAGAGAAATATCCAGATTCTGTATCTGCTAGAAGGAGACAAAAAGACTTAGAGACAGTTATAATGGAAGAAATAAGACAGATAGAGCATTCATTTAAGAAATTTCTCCAGGTGTTTTGTTTTTATTTATAAATAAATGTATACGTTTGACCCCCTTCCCTCTCCCCAGTGCTAGCCACTAATTTGTTCTCTGTATCTTTGAGTTGGCTTCATTTTTGTTATGTTAAATAGTGTGTTGTCTTTTTAAGATTCCGTATATAAGTGATATCATACAGTATTTGTCTTTCTCTGTCTGACATTTCACTTAGCATAATTCCCTCCAAGTCCACACATGTTGCTGCTAATGGCAAAATTTCATTCATTTTCCTGGTTGAATAGTATTACATTGTGTATATATGTACCACATGTTCCTTATCCATTCATCTGTTGATGGACACTTAGGTTGCTTCAAAATCTTGGCAATTATAAATAATGCTGCTATTAACATTGGGGTGCATGCATATTTTAGAATTAGTATTTTGGGATTTTTAGATATGTATCCAGGAGTGGAATTACTGGGTCATGTGACAGTTCTATTTTTAGTTTTTTGACAAACCTCTATGCTGGTTTCCACAGTGGCTGCACCAGTTTACATTCCCACCAACAGTGTAAGAGGGTTCCCTTTTCTCCACATCCTCATAAACATTTGTTATTTGTGTTTATTTTGATGATAGCCATTCTGACAGGTGTGAAGTGATATCTCATTGTGGTTTTGATTTTCATTTTCCTGATGGTTAGCAATGTTGAGCATCTTTTCATGTGCTTCTTGGCCATCTGCACTTCTTTGGAAAAATGTCTATCAGGTCTTCTTCCCATTTTTTAATTGCCAATACTATCTTCAGAAAGAAGAGATGAGCTGGAGAAGTCACACTCCCTGACTTCAGACTATACTACAAAGCTACAGTAATCAAAACATTATGATACTCACATGAAAACAGACACATAGATCAATGGAACAGATTGAGAGCCCAGAAATAAACTCACACACTTGTGGTCAATTAACATACAACAAATAAGACAAGAATATACAGTGAAGATAAGACAGTCTCTTCGATTAGTGGTGCTGGAAAACTGGACAGCTACATGTAAAACAATGAGATTAGAACATTTTATCACACCATATACAAAAAATAAGCTCCAAATGGATTAAATACCTAAATATAAGACCTGAAACCATAAGACTTCTAGTAGAGAATGCAGAACACTCTTTGACATAGATCTTTTTTCAATAGCTCTCTTAAAGCAAAGGAAACAAAAACAAAAATAAACAAATGGGACCTAGTTAAACAAAGATTTTGCACAACAAAAGAAACCACTGACAAAATGAAAAAAACAACCTATGGAATGGGAGAAAATGTTTGCAAATGATATGACCAATAAGGGGTTAACATCCAACATATAAAACCAGTTGGTACTACTAAACATCAAAATACCAAACTCTCCAGGTGTTTTTTAATTCACATTTGCTTAAATAATTGTGAAAAACTAAATATAAATTTGACAGCTATTTCAATGCATCAACCATTACATCTATCCAGATGACTCAGCTTTACTCAGGATAATTCACTTCAATTTGGATAAAACGTCCACAGACACTAAGGTAACAAAGTTCATTAACTTTCCCTTGTTAAAAACAAAAACGAAAACAAAAACTACCACAACTTTATAACCTATTTTTGTCAAAACCACTCAATGTTAATGTGAGTCAAAACCGTATAATCATAATGTATGATTTCTTCTCCTTTACTCCCTATGTCCAATAAAATACAAAGTCCTACTAATTCATCTTTTGTATCTCTCTTGAATCTGGTACTTTATCTTTACTTCATTTCTATTCTATTCATGGCTATTATCAAGATTTTTTTTTTAATCTTTCTTGGAGTATAATAGTTTTCTAATGGTGGGTTAGTTTCTGCGGTATAACAAAGTGAATCAGGTATACGTATACATATATCCCCAAATCCCCTCCCGCTTGTGTCTCCCTCCCACTCTCCCTATCCCACCCCTTTGTTACCACCCCTGTGGTAACAAAGCACTGAACTGATCTCCCTGTGCTTTGTGGCTGCTTCCCACTAGCTATCTATTTTACATTTGGCAGTGTATATATGTCAGTGCTACTATCTCACTTTGTCCCAGCTTACACTTACCCCTCCCCATGTCCTCAAGTCCATTCTCTACATATGCGTATTTATTCCTGTCCAGCCCCTAGGGTCTTCAGAACCTTTTTTTTTTTTAGATTCCATGTATATGTATTAGCATACAGTATTTGTTTTTCTGACTTACTTCACTCTGTATGACAGTCTCTAGGTACATCCACCTCACTACAAATAACTCAATTTTATTTCTTTTTAAAGCTCAGTAATATTCCACTGTATATATTTGCCACATGTATTTTTTTTTGTTTTTTTTTTCAGTACATGGGCTTCTCACTGCTGTGGCCTCTCAAATTGTGGAGCACAGGCTCCAGACCCTCAGGCTCAGTGGCCATGGCTCACAGGCCATCTGCTCCATGGCATGTGGGATCTTCCTGGACCGGGGCACAAACCCGTTTCCCCTGCATCGGCAGGCAGACTCTCAACCACTGCACCACCAGGGAAGCCCTGCCACATCTTCTTTATCCATTCATCTGTTGATGGACACAGGTTGCTTCCCTGTCCTGGCTATTGTAAACAGAGCTACAATGAACATTATGGTACATGATTCTTTTTGAATTAGGGTTTTCTCTGGGTATACGGCCAGTAGTGGGATTGCAGAGTTGTATGGTAGTTCTATCGTTAGTTTTTTAAGGAACCTCCATATTGTTCTCCATAGTGGCTATTTCAATTTACATTCCCACCAACAGTGCAAGTGGGTTCCCTTTTCTCCACACTCTTTCCAGCATTTATTGTTTGTAGATATTTTGATGATGGCCATTCTGCCTGGTGTGAGGTGATACCTCAATGTAGTTTTGATTTGCATTTCTCTAATGATTAGTGATGTTGAGCATCCTTTCGTGAGCGTGCTGGGCATCTGTATATCTTCTCTGGAGAAATGTCTATTTAGGTCTTCTTCCCACCTTTGGATTGGAATGTTTGTTTTTTTGATATTGAGCTGCATGAGCTGCTTGTAAATTTTGGAGATTAATCCTTTGTCAGTTGTTTCATTTACAAATATTTTCTCCCATTCTCAGGGTTGTCTTTTCATCTTGTTTATGAATCCCTTTGTTTTGCAAAAGCTTTTAACTATCATTAGGTCCCATTTCTTTATTTTTGTTTTCATTTCCATTTCTCTAGGAGGTGGGTCAAAAAGGATCTTGATGTGATGTAAGTCATGGAGTGTTCTTCCTATGCTTTCCTCTAAGTGTTTTATAGTGTCTGGCCTTACATTAGGTCTTTAATACATTTTGAATTTATTATTGTGTATGGTGTTAGGGAGTGTTCTAATTTCATTCTTTCACATGTAGCTCTCCAGTTTTCCCAGCGACACCTCCTGAAGAGGCTGTCTTTTATCCATTGTATATTCTTGCCTCATTTATCAAAGATAATATGACCATAAGTGCATGAGTTTATCTCTGGGCTTTCTATCCTGTTGTATTGATCTCTCTTTCTGTTTTTGTGCCAGTACTATACTGTCTTGATTACTGTAGCTTTGCAATATAGTCTGAAGTCCAGGAGCCTGAATCTTCCACCTCCATTTTTCTTTTTCAACATTGCTATGGTTATTCGGGGTCTTTTGTGTTTCCATACAGATTGTGAAATTTTTTGTTCCAGTTCTGTGAAAAATGGCATTGGTAATTTGTTAGGGATTGTATTGAATTTGCAGTTGCTTTAGGTAGTATAGTCATTTTCACAATGTTGATTCTTACAATCCAAGAATATGGTATATCTCTCCATCTGTTTGTATCATCTTTAATTTCTTTCAAGAGTGTCTTATAGTTTTCTGCATATAGGTGTTTGTCCCCTTAGGTAGGTTTATTCCTAGGTATTTTATTCTTTTTGTTGCAGTGGTAAATAGAAGTGGTTTCTTATTTTCTGTTTCAGATTTTTCATCATTAGTGTATTAGGAATGCAAGAGATTTCTGTGCACTAATTTTGTAACCTGCTACTTTACCAAATTCATTGATTAGCTCCAGTAGTTTTCTGGTAGCATCTTTAGGATTATCTATGTATAGTATCATGTCATCTGCAAACAGTGACCGTTTTACTTCTTCTTTTCTGATATGGATAATTTTATTTCTTTTTCTTCTCTTACTTCTGTGGCTAAAACTTCCAAAACTGTGTTGAATAATAAAGGTGAGAGGGCGAAAACTTGTATTGTTCCTGATCTTAGTGGAAATGGTTTCAGTTTTTCACCATTGAGAACAATGTTGGCTGTGGGTTTGTCATATATGGCTTTTATTATGTTAAGGGAAGTTCCCTCTATGCCTACTTTATGGAGGGTTTTTATCATAACTGGGTGTTGAGTTTTGTCAAAATATTTTTCTGCATCTATTCAGATGATCATATGTGTTTTATCAATCAATTTGTTAATGTGGTTTATCACATTGATTTGCTTATCTTGAAGAATCCTTGCATTCCTGGGATAAACCCAGTTTGATCATGATGTATGATTCTTTTATTGTTTTGTGGGATTCTGTTTGCCAGTATTTTGTTGAGGATTTTTGCCTCTATGTTTATCAATGATATTGGCCTGTAGTGTTCTTTCTTTGTGTCATCTTTGCCTGTTTTAAGTATCAGGGAGATGGTTGCCTTGTAGAATGAGTTTGGGAGTGTTCCTCTTTTTGCTATATTTTGGAAGAATTTGAGAAGGATATGTGTTAGCTCTTCTCTAAATATTTGATAGAATTTGCAAGTGAGGCCATCTTGTCCTGGGCTTTTGTTTGTTGGAAGATTTTTAACCACAGTTTCAATTTCACTGCTTGTGATTGGTCTGTTTATATCTTCTATTTCTCCCTGGTTCTGTCTCAGAAGGTTGTGCTTTTCTAAGAATTTGTCCATTTCTTCCAGGTTGTCCATTTTATTGGCATAGAGTTGCTTGTAGTAATCTCTCATGATCCTTTGTATTTCTGCAATGTCAGTTATTACCTCTCCTTTCTCATTTCTAATCTATTGATTAGAGACTTCTCCCTTTTCTTCTTAATGAGCCTGGATAAAGGTTTATCAGTTTTGTTTATCTCCTCAAAGAAACAGTTTTTAGTTTTACTGATCTTTGCTATCATTTCCTTTATTTCTTTTTCATTTATTTCTGATCTGATTTTTAGTATTTCTTTCCTTCTGCTAACTTTGGTGGGGTTTTTTGTTCTTATTTCTCTAATTGCTTTAAGTGTAAGATTAGGCTGTTAATTTGAGATTTTTCTTGTTTCTTGAGGTAGGATTATATTGCTATAAACTTCCCTCTTAGAACTGCTTTTCCTGCATCCCATAGGTCTTGGGTCATTGTGTTTTCAATGTCATTTGTTTCTAGGTATTTTTTGTTTTCCTTTTGCTTTTTCAGTGATCTCTTGGTTATTTAGTAGTGTATTATTTAGCCTTCATTGTTTGTATTTTTTACAGATTTTTTCCTGTAATTGATATCTAGTCTCATAGCATCGTGCTCAGAAAATGTACTTGATATGATTTCAGTTTTCTTAAATCTACCAAGGCTTGATTTGTGACCGAGGATATGATTGATCCTGGAGAATATTCCATGCTCACTTGAGCATAAAGTGTATTCTGTTGTTTTTGGATGGATTGTCCTATAAATATCAATTTAGTCCATCTTGTTTAATGTATCATTTAAAGTTTGTGTTTCCTTATTTATTTTCATTTTCGATGATCTGTCCATTGGTGAAAGTGGGGTGTTAAAATTCCCTACTATGATAGTGTTACTGTCAATTTCCCCTTCTATGGCTGTTAGTATTTGTCTTATTTATTGAGTTGCCCCTAAATTGGGTGCATAAATGTTTACAGTTGTTATATCTTCATCTTGGATTGATCCCTTGGTCATTATGTTGTGTTCGTCTTTGTCTCTTCGAAGAGTCTTTATTTTAAAGTCTATTTTGTCTGTCATGAGAATTGCTACTCCAGCTTTCTTTTGATTTCCATTTGCATGGAATATCTTTCCATCCCCTCACTTTCAGTCTGTATGTGTCCTTAGGTCTGAAATGGGTCTCTTGTAGACAACACATATGACAATCTCAGCATTGTAACCATTCAGCCAGTCTGTGTCTTTTGGTTGGAACATTTAATCCATTTACATTTAAGGTAATTATTGATATATATGTTCCTATTACCATTTCCTTAATTGTTTTGGGTTTGTTATTGTAGGTATTTTCCTTCTCCTGTGTTTCCTGCCTAGAGAAGTTCTTTTAGCATTTGTTTTAAAGCTGGTTTTGTGGTGCTGAATTCTGTTAGCTTTTGCTTGTCTGTAAAGCTTTTAATTTCTCTGTCAAATCTGAATGAGATCCTTGTTGTGTAGAGTAATCTTTCTTGTAGGTTTTTCCCTTTCATCACTTTCAATATGTCCTGACACACCCTTCTGGCTTGTAGAATTTCTGCTGAAAGATCAGCTATTAACCTTATGGGGATTCCTTTGAATGTTATTTGTTGCTTTTCCCTTGCTGCTTTTAATATTTGTTCTTTGTGTTTAATTTTAAATAGTTTGATTAATATGTGTCTTGGCATGTTTTTCATTCAATTTATCCTGTATGGGACTCTCTGCACTTCCTGGACTTGACTATTTCCTTTCTCATATCAGATAAGTTTTCAACTATAATCTCTTCAAATATTTTCACAGTCCCTTTCTTTTCCTCTTCTTCTTCTGGGACTCCATAATTCGAATGTTGGTGCATTTAATGTTGTTCAGCTGGTCTCTGCAACTGTCCTTAATTCTTTTAATTCTTTTTTTCTTTATTCTGCTCTGCAGTAGTTGTTTCCCATATTTTATCTTCGAGGTCACATATCCGTTCTTCTCCCTCAGTTATTCTGCTACTGATTCCTTCTAGAGAATTTTAAATTTCATTTATTGTGTTGTTCATCGTTTTTTTTGCTGTTTAGTTATCCTAGGTCCTTGTTAAATGCTTCTTGTATTTTCTCCATCCTATTTCCAAGATTTTGAATCGTCTTTACTACCATTACTCTGAATTCTTTTTTAGATAGACTGCCTATTTCCTCTTCATTTCTTTGGCCTTGTGGATTTTTACCTGCCTCCTTCATCTCCTGTGTGTTTCTCTGTCATCTCATTTTGCTTAACTTGCTGTGTTTGGGGTCTCCTTTTAGCACAGGTTGCAGTTTCATAGTTTCTGTTGTTCTTGGTGTCTGCCCCCAGTGGGTAAGGTTGGTTCAGTGGGTTGTGTAGGCTTTCTGTTGGAGAGGATTGGTGCTTGTGTTGTGATGGATGAGGCTAGATCTTTTCTTTCCAGTGGGCAGTACCATGTCCAGTGGTGTTTTTGGGTGTCTGTTAACTTATTATGATTTTAGGCAGCCTCTGTGCTAATGAGTGGGGTTGTGTTCCTGTGTTGCTAGTTGTTTGGCATTGGGTATCCAGCACTGGAGCTTCCTGGTCATTGAGTGGAGCTGGGTCTTATCATTGAGGTGGAGATCTTTGGGAGAGCTCTAGCCGATTGATATTATGTGAGGCCGGGAAGTCTCTGGTGGACCAGTGTCCTGAACTCGGCTCTCCAACCTCAGAGGCTCAGGCCTGACACCCGACCAGAACACCAAGACCCTGTCAGACACAAGGCTCTGAAGAAAATGGAAAAAAAGAAAGAAAGAAAAAATAAATAAAATGGAATAATATAAAGTTATTAAAATAAAAAGTAAAAAAGATTATTAAGATAAAAAATAAAAAAGTAGTTTAAAAAAATGAAGAAGTGAGTGACCAAACAAATAAAGAAATCCACCAATGAATGCAATTACTAAGAACTATACAAAAAAAGAAAAAAAAAAAGAAAACGGAGAGACAGAACCCTAGGGCAAATGGTAAAAGCAAACCTATACAGACAAAATTACACAAAGAAGCAAGACATACACACTCAGAAAAAGAGAAAAATGAAAAAAAATACTTTTTTTAAAAAAAGAAGAGAGCATCCAAATCAATAAACAAATCTACCTGTGATAATAAGCTCTAAATACTAAACTAAGATAAACATAAAACCAGAAACAAATTAGATGCAGAAAGCAAACCCCAAGACTACAGTTTCTCCCAAAGTTCACTGCCTCAATTTTGTGATGATTTGTTGTCTATTCAGGTATTCCAAAGTTTCAGGGTACAGCAAGTTGATTGTTGAGATTTAATCTGTTTCTCCTGTGGCTGCATGGGGAAATTTCCCTTTCTCTTCTTTGTTTGCACAACTCCTGGGGCTCAGCTTTAGATTTGGTCCCACCTCTGCATGTACGTAAACCGCTGGCATTTTTTCTTCCCCCAGACAGGAGGGGGTTAAAGGAGCAGCTGATTAGGGGGCTCTGGCACACTGAGGCCAGGGAGAGGGAGGGGAATGGAATGTAGGGCAAGCCTGCAGCAGCAGAGGCTCTTATGATGTTTCAACACCCTGAAGTGCACCATGTGTTCTCCTGCAGATGTTGTCCTGGATCACGGGATCCTGGCAGTGGCAGACTGTGCAGACTCCCAGGAGGGGACGTATGGATAGTGACCTGTGCTTGCACACAGGCCTCTTGGTGGCTGCTGCAGTAGCCTTAGCATTTCATGCCCATCTCTGTTGTCCACGCTGATAGCCGTGGCTTGTTCCCTTCTCTGGAGTTTGTTTAGGCGGTGCTCTGAATTCACTCTCCTCGTGCACCCTGAAACAACTGTCTCTTGTCTCTTAGGCAGTTCCAGACTTTTCCCGGACTCCCTCCCAGCTAGTTGTGGTGCACTAGCCCCCTTTAGGCTGTGTTCACGCAGCCTACCCCAGTTCTCTCCCTAGGATCTGACCTCCAAAGTCTGAGCCTCAGCTCCCAGCCCCCAACACCCCTCTGGCGGGTGAGCAGAGAAGCCTCTCATGCTGGTGAGTGCTGGTTGGCACTGATCCTCTGTGCAGGAATCTCTCTGCTTTGCCCTCTGCACCCCTGTTGCTGCACTCTCCTCCATGGCTCTGAAGCTTCCCCCCTTCGCCACCTGCAGTCTCCATCTGCAAAAGGGCTTCTAGTGTGTCGAAACCTTTCCTCCTTCACAGCTCCCTCCCAAAGGTGCAGGTCCTGTCCCTATATTTTTTTTTCATTTTTTTTTCTTTATTTTTGGGATATGTGGGCCTCTTACTGTTGTGGCCTCTCCCATTGCAGAGCACAGGCTCTGGACTCACAGGCTGAGCAGCCATGGCTCATGGGCCCAGCCACCCTGCGGCATGTGGGATCCTCCCAGACCGGAACACGAACCCATGTCCCCTGCATTGGCAGGCAGACTCTCAACCACTATGCCAACAGGGAAGCCCCCCCTATTATTTTGTCTCTGTTTTTCCTTTTTCTTTTTCCCTATCCAGGTACATGGGGAGTTTCTTGCCTTTTGGGAAGCCTGAGGTCTTCTGCCAGCATTCATTTGGTGTTCTCTAGGAGTTGTTCCACATGTAGATGTATTTTTGATATGTTTGTGGGGAGGAAGGTTATCTCCACGTCTTACTCCTCCACCATCTTGAAGTGCCCCCCATCAAGGCTCTTGCTGCCTATTCTTCAACAATTATTTGCAGTCTTTTCTCCTGTATCTATACTGAAGTCACTTCCATCATCATCTCTCTAAAATTATACTGCTAAATGCTAACTTTTAGTAGGCACTTACTCTACATTGAACATTATGCTGAAGGGTGTACAAATTTGATGTTTAATTTTCACAACAGCCCTAGACAAGAATTATTATTATCTCCATTTTATTGGTAAAACTTGGAGCCTTAGAAAGATGGAGTCACATAAACAGTGGAGTTAATATTTGAAGGAAAGTTGTTTGATTCCAGAAGATTTTGTTATCAACTATGTTACACTGTTTGTCCAAATACTACCTTAGACTTGTTAGTACATGATCCGGAAATGGTACCTGATAGATTACACATAGGTAATAGAATCAACATTCATTGAGTGCCAGTCCATGTTAATCAATCTACCTGTACTATTTTATTTAAACTTTACAATGGCCGTAATTTGCAATTATTTCCATTTTACAGGGTGAGAAACTGAGGTTCAGGAACTTGCTGAATGTCATACTGCTAGTAAGTGGTGGACCTGGGATTCAATCCCAGGTCTACTTGACTCCATAGTTCTCATTGTGATTTACCATGTCATACTTCCAGCTACAAGAGAATGGATTTCAAACCTTTGAAGACCTGCCACTCAAGTCTCTCTAGTTCATGGGAGGTAGACAACCATTTTACATCTCAAATCAAACTATTTAGAGAGGAAAGCAGCCTCCAATATAAATAGAATTTGATATCATATATTTTGAAAGTTAAAATCTCAACTAACTAAAACGTCCTTATTGCTTAACTTTCCTAGACTAATATTATGAGTCCTTTATAAATCTAAATAATTTACTCTATGAATACTGTAACCTCTTTAAAAGTTATGTTAGTATCAGCCTTTTGAAATAATCTTTTTGAAGATAGTTAATATATAAGTATGAAGTGTATCCTTTATCTCTCCAATTGAGTATTATGGGCTCTACTCTCCCTTTTCTGAGCAACACGAGGAATCGTCTCTCTCCACTGCTGACCACAATGCAATTATTGAAAGTCAGCCTGTGTACCAGTATGAAAGAGAGTCTGTAATTTTGATGAGTTAAGAAACTAGGGTATGATAGTCTCCATATTTAGTCTGGTGAATAATCTTTGCTTTCCTTGTTATGAAGTTTATGTAAACAGCCAAGTATTTTCTTTGTTTCCCTGAGAATAATCAATCATTTTTATGTATTTATTTATTCTAACAAATTTATTGAGACATAATTCACATACCATATTTTTTTCTTTTTTTTAATATTGATTTTGTATTGGAGCATAGCTGATTAACAATGACACATTAGTTTCAGGTGTACAGCGAAGTTATTCATATATATATATATATATATATATATATATATATATACACATACATACATCTATTCATTTTCAAATTCTTTTCCCATTTAGGTTATTACAGAATATTGAAGAGCATTCTTGTGCTTTACAGTAGGTCCTTGTTCGTTATGTATTTAAATATAGCTGTGTGTACATGTCAATCCGAAACTCCCAATCTATACCTCCGCCCTTACCCTTCCCACCTGGTAACCACAAGTTCTTTCTCTAAGTCTGTGAGTCTGTTTCTCTTTTGTAAATAAGTTAATTTGTATACGTTTTTAAGACTCTGCATATAAGCTATATCATATGATATTTGTCTTTCTCTGTCTGACTTCACTTATAATAATCTCCAGGTCTATCCATGTTGCTGCAAATGGAATTATTTCGTTCTTTTTTATGGCTGAATAATATTCTATTGTATATATGTACCACATTTTCTTTATTCATTCATCTCTTGATGGACATTTAGGCTTCTTCCATGTCTTGGCTATTGTAAACAGCACTGCAATGAACATTGGGGTGCATGTATTCTATGGAACCATCATATTCTCTAATATATGCTCATGAGTGTTATTGCTGGATCATATGGTAGCTGTATTTTTTAGTTTTTTAAGGAATCTCCATACCGTTCTCCATAGTGGCTGTACCAATTTACATTCCCACCAAAAGTGTAGGAGGGTTCCCTTTTCTCCACACCCTCTCCAGCATTTATTGCTTGTAGATTTTTTGATGATGGCCATTCTTACCAGTCTGAGGTGATTCCTCCTTGTAGTTTTTATTTGCGTTTCTCTAATAATTAGCAAGATTGAGCAACAATACATTAAAATAATCATACACCATGATCAAGTGGGATTTATCCCAGAGATGTAAGGATTTTTCAATAGCTTCAAGTCAATCAGTGTCACCACATCAACAAATTGAAGAATTAAAAATCATATGATCATCTCAATAGATGCAGAAAAAGTTTTGACAAAGTTCAACATCCATTTATGATAAAAACTCTCCATAAAGTGGACATAGAGGGAACATACCTCAACATAATAAAGGCCATATGCGACAAACCTACAGCTAACATCATACTCAACAGTGGAAAGCTGAAAGCATTTCCTCTAAGATCAGGAACAACACAAGGATGCCCAGTCTTGCCACTTTTATTCAACATTGTTTTGGAAGTCCTATCCACAGCAATCAGAGAAGAAAAAGAAATAGAAGGAATACAAAATGGAAAAGAAGTAGTAAAACTGTCACTGTTTGCAGATGGCATGATACTATGCATAGAAAATCCTAAAGATGCTACTAGAAAACTACTAGAGGTCATCAAAGAATTTGGTAAAATTGAAGCATACAAAAGTAATACATAGAAATCTGTTGCATATTTGTACACTACCAACGAAAGATCAAAAAGAGAAATTAAAGAAACAATCCCATTCACCATCACATCAAAAAGAGTAAAATACCTAGGAATAAACCTACCTAAGGAGGCAAAAGACCTGTGCTCCAAAAACTATAAAATGCTCATGAAAGAAATTGAAGATGACACAAACATATGGAAAGATATACCATGTTCTTTGATTGGAAGGATCAATATTCTTAAAATGAACATAATACCCAAGGCAATCTACAGATTCAATGCAATCTCTATCAAATTACCAATGGCTTTTTTTCACAGAACTAGAACAAAAAATCTTAAAATTTGTAGAGAGACACAAAAGACCCCAAATAGCCAAAAGAGTCTTAAGAAAGGGAAATAAAGCTGGAGGAATCATGCTCCCTGACTTCAGAGTACACTACAAAGCTACAGTCATCAAAACAGTATGTTATTGGCAGAAAAACAGAAATATAGATCAATGGAACAGGATAGAAAGCTGAGAAATAAACCCATGCACCTATAGTTGATTAATCTATGACAAAGGAGGTAAGGCTATACAATGGAGGAAAGACAGTTTTTTCAGTAAACGGTGCTGGGAAAGCTGGACAACTACTTGTAAAAAAGTGAAATTATATTTTTCCCATTTAATGTATTTAAAATAAAAAATAACTTTATTAAAG
Organism: Orcinus orca; assembly: GCF_937001465.1. Lineage (NCBI taxonomy): Eukaryota > Metazoa > Chordata > Mammalia > Artiodactyla > Delphinidae > Orcinus > Orcinus orca. The sequence goes on from NC_064580.1 coordinate 79,155,320, forward strand.
TTATTTTGAAACATTTTCATCTCCTCAAAAAGAAACCACATACCCTTTAGTACTCACCCTCTCCCATTTTCCCTACTGACCCCAGCCTTAGGCAACCACCATCTATTTATTATTTCTATAAATCTGCCTCTTCTGGACACTCCATATGAATGAAATCATACAATATATGCAGCCTTTTGTTACTGGGTTCCTTCAGTTAGCATGTTTTCAAGGTTCATCCATGTTGTAACAAGTGGAATATTATTAAAAGCAACCAAGTATTATTCTTAAATTCTGAGTTGGTGGTCTTTTTTATAGCAAGTTCCAACCATATTGTTTTAATCACATTCTCTCACACTAGGCAGAGGTTGCAAATTTCTACTCCTATTTTTATTGCTTTTAAGATTTTAACATCTGTGTGTAACCCAAATCTCTGAACTGTCAAGGCTTTCTTAAGCAAAAAACTCTTGCTATCCTCTGAACTCAGTAGCATACATGGAACTTTACCATATATGTGGCATGAATCATCCAATCCAGGGACCTACAAAGACATAAATATTTGTGGATGTTGTATTTGATTTTTATTTTGAATTGCTATTTTTCCTTTAGTGTCTCCAGTTACATATTAAGAAGTCTGAATTGAAGAACAATATTCCTAATACGTATTGTTATATTAATTAATTATTAACTACATTGGAACATAGTTGATTAACAATGTTGTATTAATTTCAGGTGTACAGCAATGTGATTCATTTATACATATATATGTATCTATTCTTTAAAAAAATATTTTCCCATTTAGGTTGATACATAATATTGAACAGAGTTCCCTGTGCTATGCATTTTGGATTCAAGAAAAGTAATTTTTATAATGTAGTTTTCTGTATGTGGAATAAGCCTCACAGAAAATTAACTGAAAACCAGCAGAAGGACTCCTGAACAACCAAGGATGTAAAAAAGATAAACACACAAGCAGGAAGGAAGGGAAGGAAAGTGATGAGGTAGGGACCTGTGCCCCTGCGATGGGACTCAGAGGGAAAGTGATATTAAAGAAGGAGACACCCACCCTGAGGAGTAAGTTGGTTGAGCAGCAGGCTGGGCCTCCCAATCATCAGGAAAAAAGAAAAATCTCAAATAAACAACCTAACCTTACAATTATTGCAACTAGATAAAGAAGAACAAACAAAACCCGAAGTTAGTAGAGAGAAAGAAGTCAAAGATCAGAGCAAAGAAAAATTAAATAGACACAAAGAAAACAATAGCAAGGATCAATGTAACTAAAAGCTGGTTCTTTGAGAAGATAAAATTGATAAACCTTTAGCCAAACTCATCAAGAAAAAAAGGGAGAGGATTCAAATCAATAAAATGACAAATGAAAAAGGAGAAGTTACAACTGACACCACAGAAATACAAAGGATCATAAGAGACTACTGCAAGTAACTATATGCCAGAAAATAGACAACCTGGAAGAAATGGAAAGTTCTTAGAAAGGTACAACCTGCCAAGACTGAACCAGGAAGAAATAGAAAATATGAACAGAACAATCACAAGTAAAGGAAATTGAAACTGTGATTAAAAATCTTCCAACAAACAAAAGTCCAGGACCAGATGGCTTCACAGGCGAATTCTATCAACATTTAGAGAAAAGCTAACAACACCTATCTTTCTCAAATGCTTCCAAAAAAGTGCAGAGGAAGGAACACTCTCAAGCTCATTCTACGAGGCCACCATCACCCTGATACCAAAACCAGACAAAGAAACAACAGAGAAAGAAAATTACAGGCCAATAACACTGATGAACATAGATACAAATATCCTCAACAGAATACTAGCAAAGTGAATCCAACAGCACATTAAAAGGATCATAAGCCATGATCAAGTGGGATTTACCCCAGGGATCCAAGGATTCTTCAGTATACGCAAATCAATCAATGTGATACCCGATATTAACAAATTGAAGGAGAAAAAACATATGATCATCTCAATAGATGCAGAAAAAGTTTTTTAAAAATTCAACACCAATTTATGATAAAAACTCTCTGGAAAGTGGGCATAGAGAGAAACTACCTCAACATAATAAAGACTAGATATGACAAACCCTCAGCAAACATCATTCTCAATGGTGAAAGCATTTCCTCTAAGATCAGGAATAAGACAAGGATGCCCACTCTTGCCACTATTATTCAACACAGTTTTGGAAGACCTAGCCATGGCAATCAGAAAAGAAAAAGAAATAAAAGGAATCCAAAATGGAAACAAAAAAGTAAAACTGTCACTGTTTGCAGATGACATGATACTATACATAGAAAACCCTAAAGACACTACTTGAAAACCTCTAGAGTGCATCAATGAATTTGGTAAATTTGCAGAATACAAATTTAATACACAGAAATCTCTTGCATTCCTATACACTAACAATGAAATTTCACAAAGAGAAATAAGGAAACAATCACACTTACCATCACAACATAAAAAATAAAATACCTAGGAATAAACCTACCAAAGGATGCAAAACACCCATACTCAGAAAATTATAACATACTGATGAAAGAAATCGAAGTGACACAAATGGAGAGATATACCATGCTCTTGGATTGGAAGAACGAATAATGTGAAAATGACTATGCTACCCAAAGCAATCTACAGATTCAATGCAATCTCTATCAAAATACCAACTGTACTTTTCACAGAATTACAACAAAAATTTTGCAATTTGTATGGAAACATGAAAGACCCTGAATAGCCAAAGCATCTTGAGAAAGAAAAATGGAGCTGGAGGAATCAGGCTCCCTGACTATACTACAAAGCTACAGTATTCAAAACAGTACAGTACTGGCACAGAAACAGAAATATAGATCAATGGAACAGGATAGAAAGTCCAGAGATAAACTCACGCATCTATGATCAACTAATCTATGGCAAACCCTCAGCAAACACAGAGAGAAAAGACAGTCGCTTCAATAAACGGTGCTGGGAAAACTCGAAAGCTACATGTAAAAGAATTAGACTAGAACACTCTCTAACACAATACACAAAACTAAACTCAAAATGAATTAAAGACTTAAATGTAAGGTCAGAAACTATAAAACTCTTAAAGGAAAACATCGGCAGAACTCTCTTTGACATAAATCACAGCAAGATCTTTTTTGATCCACCTCCTAGAGTAATGGAAATAAAAACAAAAATAAACAAATGGGACCTAATGAAACTTAAAACCTTTTGCACAGCAAAGGAAACCAAAAATAAAACCAAAAGACAACCCTCAGAATGGGAGAAAATACTTGCAAATGAAGCAACAAATAAGGGATTAATCTACGAAATATATAAACAGCTCATGCAGCTCAATATCAAAAAAATCAAACAACCCAATCAAAAAAATGGGCAGAATACCTAAATAGACATTTCTTCAAAGAAGACATACAGGTGACCAACAAACACATGAAAAGGTGCTCAACATCACTAATTATTAGAGACATGCAAATCATAACTACAATGAGGTATCACCTCACACCAGTCGGAATGACCATCATCAAAAAATCTACAAACAATAAATGCTGTAGAATGTGTGGAGAAAAGGGAACCCTCCTACACTGTTGGTGGAAATGTAAATTGGTACAGCCACTATGGAGAACAGTATGGAAGTTCCTTAAAAACTAAAAAAGAACTACCATATTACCCAGCACTTCTACTCCTAGGCATATACCCAGAGAAAACCATAATTCAAAAAATACATGCACCCCAATGTTCATTGCAGCACTATTTACAATAGTCAGGACATGGAAGCAACCTAAATGCCCATCGACAGATGAATGAATAAAGTACATGTGGTGCATATATACAATGGAATATTACTTGGCCTTAAAAAAGAATAAAATAATGCCATTTGAAGCAACATGATGGACCTAAAGATTGTCATACTGAGTGAATTAATTCAGACACAGAAAGAAAAATATCATATGATATAGCTTATATGTGGAATCTTTAAAAAAGTGTCCAAAGAACTTATTTATAAAGCAGAAGTAGAGTCACAAATGTAGAAAATAGACTTTTGGTTACCAGGGGATAAGGAGAGGGAGGGATAAATTGGGAGATTGGGATTGATATATACAGACTACTATATATAAAATAGATAACTAATAAGAACCTATTGTATAGCACAACTATACTCCAGTAAAAATTAAAAAAAAAAAAAAAACGAACCCAAACAGACCCACATAAAGACATCCCAAATTAAAACAGAAAAAGTTTAAGATACCAAGAGAATTCTAAAGGCACCATGAGAAAGACTCATATATAAAGGAATCCCTATAAAACTCTCAGGTGATTTCTCTGTGGAAAGTTTGTAAGCCAGAAGTGAGTGGCATGATATATTTAATGTACTGAAAGGAAAAACCTGCAATGTAGGATACTTTACCCAGCAGTATTATCATTTATAACAGGGATAAAGAACTTCTTATACAAGCAAAAAATAAGAAATAAAAAGAAAAGAAATCAGTAATATTAGACCTACCCTAAAAAAAGTGTTGAAGGGCCTTCTCTAAATGGAAAATAAGTAAGAAACTACACAATAGGGAAAAACCATCTAAGAAAGGCAAATATATAGTAAGGTCTGAGGATAAAGCACCTAAATAAGCAAGTACATAAAGTACAAAAAATTGTAACAGCAATTATATATACAAAAAACATTAAAGGGATAAGCATGAAGATGTAAAATTTGACATGAAAAACAAAATGTGCTGGAAGGCTGTGAAAATGTAGATTACTTAGAATGTGTTTGAACTTAAATGACTGCCAGCTTAAAACAAGTAGATATAATCATAAGTCAACATGTATGAACCCCATGGTAACCACAAATCAAGAAGCTACAATTGATACACAAAAAGCAAAAAGAGAGGAACACAAGCATACTACTAAAGAAAATCATCAAACCACAAGGGAAGAAAAACAAAGAAGAAATGAATAGAAAAGAACTAAAAAAACAACTGAAAAACAAATAATAAAATGGCAATAATAATGGCAGTAATAAACTGGAAGACAAGTAATAAACAAACAATAATTACTGTCAATGGACTAAATGCTCTAATCAAAAGATAGAGGGTTACTGATTGGATAAAAATATAAGATTCTTCAATATGCTGCCTACTAGTGACTAACCTCGGGGCTAAAAACACACACAGACTGAAAGTGAAGAGATCTAAAAAGATATTTCATGCAAACAAATGAAAATAAAGTGGGGTTAGCAATACTCAAATACAAAAAATATATTCTTTAAATCAGAGTCTATAATAGAAGGCAAAGATGGGTGTTATGTAATGATAAAGGGATCAATACAAGAATAGGATATAATAGTCATTAACATATATGTACTCAATACAGGAGCACCTAAATATATAAAGCAAATTTTAATAGACATAAAGGGAGAAAATGACTAGAATACAATTATATTAGGGTACTTTAAGTTTTAAAGTCCCCTAGTATCATCAATGGACAGATGATCCAGATATAAAATCAACAAGGCAGCAGTGCTCTTAAATGATGCAAGAGACCAGTCCAACTTAATAGATATCTACAGGACTTTACATCCCAAAACAGCAAAATAGGACAGATCATATGCTAGGTCACAAAACAAGTCTCAACAAATTAAAGAGGATAGAAATTATATCAAGCATTGTTTCCAACCACAATGGTATGAAACTAGAAATAAATTACAGAAATAAAATTGGGAAAAGCATAAGATGGGGAGATTAAACAACATGCTACTAAAAGACCAATGAATTAGTGAAGAAATCAAACAGGAAATCAGAAAATACCTTCAGACAAATTTTGTATCTTGGTGTCTATTCTCTGAGAGTGAAACATTCCTTTCTTAGTTAAGATTCCTAAGGACTTATTTTTTTCTTTTATAATAAAACAAAAGACACCTTTGTCTCTAAAAAAAATGTACAGACAAATGAAAATGGAAGCACAACTTTTAAAAATCTATGGGATGCAGCCCAAGCTATTCTAAGACCAAAGTTTATAGCGATACAGGCCTTCCTCAAGAAACAAGCAATATTTCAAATAACTACCTAACCTACCATCTAAAGGAATTATAAAAAGAACAGCAAAGGCCAAAATTAGCAGAAGGAGGGAAATAGTAAGTATTAGAGAGGAAATTAAATAGAGACCAAAGACAAGAGAAAGGATAAATGAAACCAAAGTGGCTTTTTTGAAAAGAGAAAGAAAATTGATAAAACTTTAGCCAGGCTCATCAAGAAGAAAAGAGAGAGGATCCAAATAAACAAAATAAGAAATGCAAGAGGAGTGATAAAAACCAATACCACAGAAATACAAAAAAAAAAAAAATCATGAGTACACTATGAGCAGTTATATGGCAACAAATTGGACAAATTAGAAGAAATGGAAAAATTTCTAGAAGGATACAACCTGCCAAGACTGAATCAAGAAGAGACAGACAATTTGAACAGACTGATCACTAGTAGTTTAAATGAATTTGTGAAAAATTAAAAATTCCCATGTAATAGAAGTCCAGGACTGGATGACTTCACAGGGAATTCTACCAAACATACAAAGAAGAGATATCACCTATCTTCCTCAAACCATTCCAACAATTGGAGAGGACAGAACACTTCCAAATTTATTCTATGAGACCACCATTACCCTGATACCAAAACCAGACCAAAAAACAACAAAAATGAAAATTACAAGCCAATATATTTGATAAATATAGATGCAACTATCCCCAACAAAATATTAGCAAACCAAATCCAACAATATACTGAAAGGATCTTGCACCATGATCAAGTATTATTTATTCCAGAGACACAGGGATGCTTAACATTTGCAAATCAATCAATGTGTTATACCCCAATAATAAAAGGAAGAATAAAAATCACATTATTATCTCAATATACATAGAAAAAGCATTTGACAAAATACAACATTCATTTATGATTAAAAACTGTCATCAAAGTGGGTATAGAAGAATTATATCTCAACATTGCCAATGCCGTTAATGAGAAACCCACACCTAACATCATACTCAATGGTGAGAAGCTGGAAGCCTTTTCTCAAAATTCAGGAACAATACAAGGATGTCCACTCTTGCCACTTCCATTTAACATAGTATTAGAAGTCCTAGCCAGAAAAGGAAATAAAAGGCATCTAAATTGGAAGAGAAAAGGTAAAAGTGTCACTATTTGCATATATGATACTTTATTTAGAAAATCCTAAATCTGTACCCAAAATCTATTAGAAATAAAAAATGAATCCAGCAAAGTTTCAGGATACAAGGTTAATATACAGAAATCTTCTGCTTTTCTATACACTAATAATGAACTATCAGAAAGAGAAAGTAATAAAAATCCCATTTAAAATCACATCAAAAAGAATAAAATACCTATGAATAAACTTAACCAAGGAGGTGAAAGTACTGCACTCTGAAAAATTATAAAACATTGATGAAGGAAATTGAAGATGGTACAAAGAAAGGGAACAATATCCAGTGCTCTTGGATTGGAAGAATTAATTTTTTTAAAATGGCCATACTACCCAAAGCAATCTACAGATTTAATGCAATCCCAATAAATATACCTATGACATTTTTCACAGAACTAGATCAAATAATCCTAAATTTCATATGGAACCAAAAAAGACCCCAAATTGTCAAAGCAACCTTGAGAAAAATGAACAGTGCTGGAGGTATCATGTTCCCAGGCTTCAGACTATATTACAAAGCTACAGTAATCAAAACAATATGGCACTGGCACAAAACAGACAGACGGATCAATGAAACAGAATACAGAGCCCAGAAATAAACCCATGCACTTATGGTCAATTAATCCAAGACAAAGGAGAAAGAATATACAATGGAGAAAAGACATTCTCTTCAATAAGAAGTGCTAGGAATACTGGACAGTTACATGTAAAAGAATGACAGTAGTACATTTCCTCACACCATGTAAAAAAATAAACTCAAAATAGATTAATGATGTAAATGTATGACCTAAAACCATAAAACTCCTAGAAGAGAACACTGGCAGAACACCCTTTGAAATTAACTGTAGCAATATTTTTTTTGGATCTGTCTTTTAAGGCAGAAGAAATAAAAGTAAAAATAAACAAATGTGACCTAATTGAACTGGAAAGCTTTTACACAACAAAGGAAACCATTGGCAAAATGAAAGACAACCTACAAAATGGGAACAGATACTTGCAAATGATATGACAGTCAAAGGGTTAATATTTAATACTTATAAACAGTTCATAAAACTCAATATCAAAAAAAAAAAAAAGCAACCCATTCAAACAATGGGCAGAAGACCTAAATAGACATTTTTCAAAAGAAGATATACAGATGCCCAACAACCACATGAAAAGATATTCAATATAGCTAATTATTGGAAAAATGCAAATGAAAACAATAATGAGATATCACTTTACACTTGTCAAAATGTCTATCATCAAAAAGTCTACAAATAACAAATTTTGGAGAGGATGTGGGGAAAAGAGAACCCTTGTATACTGTCGGAGGTAATGTAAATTGGTGTAGCCACAATGGAAAAAGTATGAAGCTTCCTCACAGAACTACCATATGATCCAGGAATCCTACTCCTGGGCATATATCCAGAAAATACAAAAATGTTAATTCATAAAGATACATGCACCCCAATATCCATAGCAGCACAATTTACAATAACCAAGATATGGAAGCACCCCAAGCAGCCAACAACAGATAAATGGATAAAGAAGATGTTTTATACATATACAATGGAATATTACTCAGCCTTAAAAAAATTAAATTCTGCCATTTGCTGTAGCATGCTTGGATCTAGAGAATATTATTCTCGGTGAAATAAGTCAGAAAGAGAAAGACAAATACTTTATATCACTTATATGTGGAATTTAGAAATAATACAATGGAATTCATATGCAAAAAAGGAGACTCACAGATATAAAAAACAAACCAGTAGTTACCAATGGAGAGAGGAAAAGGAGGAAAGGCAAATTAGGGGTATGGGATTAACAGATACAAAATATTATTTATAAAATAGATAAGCAACAAGGATATATTATATCACACAGGAAATTATAGTCATTATCTGTAATAACTTTTAATGGAGTATAATCTATAAAAATACTGAATCACTATGCTGTACACCTGAAATTAATATGTTATTGTAAATCAACTCCACCTCAATAAAATTTAATGAATGAATGGATTAATTAATTAAAATGGTTGACACTAATAGACATTTTTTTAAAGACATACAAATAGCCAGTACATACATGAAAAGTTGCTCAGCACTACTAATCATCAGGGAAATTCAAATCAAAACCACAATGAAATATCACCTCACACATGTTAGGCAGGCTATTATCAAAAAGACAGAAGATAAAAAATATTGGTGAGAATGTGGAAAAAGGGGAACCCTTGTACACTGTTGGTGGAAAAGTAAATTTGTACAGCCACTATGGAAAATAGTATGGAGATTCCTCAAATAATTAATATAGAACTATCATATGATTAAGTAATCCCACCCCTGCATTTGTATCCAGAGGAGAAGAAATCAATATCTTAAAGAGATGTCTGTATTCCATGTTCATTGCAACATTATTTACAATATCTAAGATACAGAAACAACTTAAGTGTCCCTTAATAGATGAATGGTTAAAGAAAATGTGGTATATATCTACAAGGGAGTATTATTCATCCATAAAAATGAAGGAAATTCTGCTATTTGTGACAACATGGGTGAACCTGGAGGGCATTATGCTAAGTGAAATAAATAATACAGAGACAAATACAGCAGTATGATGACTATAGTTAATAATATTGTATTGTATACTTGAAATTTGCTGAGTTGATCTTACATGTTCTCACCACACACACAAAACAGGAGTTAACCATGTGAGGTAATGGATATGTTAATTATCTTGATCTTGGTAATCATTTCACAATGTATGTGTATATCAAATAATCATGTTGTACACTTTAAATTTATGGAAATATATGTGAATTATTCTGCAATAAACCTGGGGGTGGGAAGGAGGGAATCAAAAAAGAAAGGCGTCTCATATCTTAATTGACACCATTGTAATATTTTTTTTCTTTGGATTGTCACTGCTTGTGAATCCAACACCAGTCAACAATAGCCTGTTCTTGGTAGGCATCAAAATACTGTTTATGTTTTGTGAGTCCTTCAGATGGCCCTGAAGTCAGAGTGAGAAAACAATTGGTTCTAACTACCACCTTGACATTTCTCAAAGGTTGTTGATACAAATGACTTTCTATTTCTGTCTCCATTCCTCATTTTTCTTACACAGATTGGAAAAAGAAAGTTTGGAGTCAGTGACTAGTAGTAGTATAGCAGGTTCTGTCACCTCTTAAGTCCTGAGGAAGTTGTTTAGCCCCAAATGGCAACTGTCTTTAGAGCAGTTGTTTTCAAAGTGTGGTTCTAGGGCCAGCATTTACAACATAACCTGGGAATTTGTGAGAAATTGAAATTCTCAGGCCCTTCCCTAGATGTATTGGATTGGAATCTTGGTGTGAGGCCCAGCGATCTGTATTTTAACAATACTTGAAAGTGATTCTGATGCACAATAAAGTTTTGTAAACCACTGCTTTAGAGTGTGAGGTGTTTAGCACCACTGTTTACTTCAGCTGTAGGCCTTAGTTAATAATTTCTGGGCAACAGGAAAAGTACACTAGACATACTGTCTTATATATACACACACATATATATGTATATCCCACAGAGAAAGAGAGAGAGATTGTTTCCAAGCATAAGATAATCCATAATATTAATAATTTTCTCCCTCTAGTTTCACCTACTGCATGGACTAAGGAAATATGTGAGGTTAGAAGCACTGGTTGTAAGACTTCCTGAATGCTACCTACTGCTCTGTTGGACTATAAAAAATAGACAAAAATTTCCTTGCATCTAGATTATATAGTTTCATTATCACCATCAAAGAATCATTTGAATAAAGAGCTTGCCTAGCTATCTTAGTAAAAATATCATTTAGATTCTCTAAAATCCTATCATTGCATTAAACAAGAAAATAAGATCATAGAGCATTAGGTCACTATAACATTGCATTTGCAGAATTATAGTTTGACATTTTACCAGTCAACACTAAGTGGCCTTGTAAGACTAATCCTTATGAAATTTTCGGTGTATAACATTTGATGACATCTCCTCAAACTCAAGTACATACTTCAATGTTAATTATTAATATGTACATTAAAGAAATACTGTTTTCAGAGACAAAATTTCCTTAGTACCTTAAACAAAATTGTAACCTATTCCTTGTGATGGTTAGTAATACTTTAAACCAAGCATAAGGAATTTTTAATTATCCAGGGCCATTTAACCCAAATAGCATAAAATCCATTTTGGGTGCTTTATTTGAATTATGACTGATACAAATTCCACATCTTCTCTCTGACTCATGGCTTCTTTCCAGTCGCTGTGACAGGAAAACTTCCTCCTTGGACTGACAGTTCTGTTAGAGGCTTAATCCCTGCCCCCCCATTTTGATGTTGTGTCAGGGAGGAGAGAGATGTTACTGCTCTCTGCATTGCTCCTTGACACTCACTAGATTTTAGAACTTTCAAATGGTTTCAAGTTTTGGTTCATTATTATTTGCTAAATAATCAAAGATTATTTAGATTATTTCTGCTTAGATCCAAAGATTATTAAAAATATATGGAAGTATATTTTTAAAAGTCAAAAATTTTATGCTTTGTAGTTTTTTTTGTTTGTTTGTTTTTTGTTTTTTGCGGTACGCGGGCCTCTCACTGTTGTGTCCTCTCCCGTTGTGGAACACAGGCTCTGGACGCCCAGGCTCAGCGGCCATGGCTCACGGGCCCAGCTGCTCCGCGGCATGTGGGATCTTCCTGGACTGGGGCACGAACCAGTGTCCCCTGCATCGGCAGGTGGACTCTCAACCACTGCGCCACCAGGGAAGCCCTGTAGTTATTTTATATTACTGATTTCTAGACTAATTGTATTGTGTTTAGAAAACATACTCAGTATTATTCTAATTCTATAAAAGTGTGTTAAGTCAGGAAATTTTTTTATTCTCTATATCTATCCCATATTTTTGTCTCTCTTTACTGCATTGTGGATAATTTATTCAGATCTACAGTACAGTTCATCTATTCACTCTTCAGCTATGTCTAATTTGCTGGTAAACGTGACCATTCGTTCTTAATTAATTATAGTTATAGTTTTCAGTCATATAAATTTTTTGGTTTCTTTTTTATCAAAACTTTGGTCATTTTCAAAGTTCCAGTTTACTGATAAAATTGTCCAGCTTTTGTTTTATTTCTTAAAACATAAAAAACATGACTGTTCTATAGTATGTCCCTAACACTTCTAAAATTTGACATCATTGTAGGTATATTTATAATATCTACTGTTTCCACTGGTTCTTGCTCATGGTTCTCATTTCCTGGTATGACTGATTATCTTTAATTGTAAATCTCACATTGTCTTTGAAAATTATTTGTAGGAACAATTTGAGGTCTGAGGTGATTTTTTTTTCAGATAGAATTTAATCGTAATTCAATCCTTAAAGCTCCCTGGATCACTCAGATGATGCATAGCTGACTTCAATTTGTTTGAGAGCTCCTGTATTTCCAAGTCGCCTTTACTCTTAGCATATAGGCTTTGTAATTGTAGCTTAATAGAGAATGCCTTATCAGAGTCTTAACTTTGATGGATTCTGGACTTTGCCTTTTTTTTCCCACTAGCCCCATGAGGTTTCCTAAGGCACAGGTCAATTGCACAGCTGATTTTCTAGATTGGCAAATGCCCTCAGAGGAAAAATGGCTTTGAAAGCTGAGTGTACATGCTTGGATTCTCCTCTTCTCACCAATTTTGGCTCGGTAATTTTTCATCACTTTGTTAGATATTTGAAGCTTGTTGAAAGATGACTTTTTAAATATGTATTTCATCCCTTGTTTTACTTGTTCTTAATGGGATGGTTTATGTGAATTACTTAGTCTGCCATTACTAGACCTAAAAGTCCTAATGTGGCAAAATACAAATATATAACATTAGACTCACAGAGCCATACATAAAGAGCTAGAGATTGACCCCTTTCTGCAGATTTTAAAATCTCCCCCTTGTTCATGTGCTACCAATTATACTTAGCAACATAGTACTAATGATACAGTATAGCTATCATAGGTTATGATATCCTTCAGAGCAAGAGCAATAGTTTTAAAGTATGTATCCCTTAATACACTGTGGAAGACACGTAAAATACTCAATACATGCATACAGTATTGTGAGTACTAATGTTTGAGTAAAGGTTCTAGAATATTAATCACAGTTTCATTATTGACAGAGTTTAGGAATCTTTTTGTGCCCTCATTTTTTATATTTTGACCATTTCTCTTTTTGGAAACAATATTTCATATCTTCCAGATTTCTCATACTAATTTACTTAAATTAAAATTGTTACATATTACAAATAAAAATAGTCATTATATTTCCCATTGTCCAGGATATACGATTTATTGTTTCTATTGTCAATATTTTTGAGGATACTAAAATGGTATTTATAATAATTCCATTAAGGAGGTTAAAAAAAAACACAGAATTTTGCGGGAGGTGCTGTAGCAAAATATCTGATTCTCCTGATTCCTCCAGAGTGGAATAACTGATGTGTAATACTCCTACCTTCTAATTTATTTTCCCTAATTTATGCCTATCTTTGTGTGTAATTTAAAATGCATGCTCTTAGTTGCAATAGCATGAAAGTGTCATAAAAGAAATACATATTTATATTTTTATTTTTTTATTATTATTTTTTTTGTGGTACATGGGCCTCTCACTGTTGTGGCCTCTCCCGTTGCGGAGCACAGGCTCCACACGCGCAGGCCCATTGGCCATGGCTCACGGGCCTAGCCACTCTGCGGCATGTGGGATCTTCCCAGACCAGGGCACGAACCCGTGTCCCTGCATCAGCCGGCAGACTCTCAACCACTGCGCCACCAGGGAAGCCCTAGAAATACATATTTATGAATCATGTGTTTGAATAACATTTTAAAATTTGTGGTTCACTTTTTTATTGCATAGACAAAATGGAATGTAGTTTTAAAAGATGTTTATAAAGTTAATTGTTTTATCATTGACCAAGTCTCAGCTAAATAAGTTAATGCCAAATATATATTTACAGAAATAGATCATTAATCTGTCAAAAATGAACTAGATTTTACTACAGTATTAGAAGGTAGTAATGACTATGCATTTAGATTCACCAGATGGACTAATAATTCAGCTGCTGCATATCAAAGCTGTCACTGAACAGATCAAATCTTCCATGAAAGATATTTTTCATGTTCTGATTCTCTAAAGCCTCCTGTGTGGAACCAAATTCCTTACAGCCCTGAAGAATCTTTTATAGATTCATTCATTTTAGATTTGTTTGCTGGGCTAAGACAATTCACTGGTTATTGTCATATGTCTTATTTTTCAAAAAAGTGTGTTCTTCCTATATAAAAAGATGCACAATTAAAACTAAGTGAAACATAGGATTTTTAAGATTACACATGGATGTTTCATACTAGTTAAAAGGAAAAGAAGACAATGCTTACACTAAATAAAATGCTATGTATGTATGTTTGTAGGTGTATATATGTATGTATATGTGCATATGTATATGTATGTATATGTATATATGTATATAGGTATATCTAAATACATTTGAATTACTAAAAAGAAATAGTTTGTGGTATAAAGAACAACAACAAAAATTGTTGGGAGGCATTTTAAGCATCCCCAGACTATCTTTATTCACATGGTAGCCTTGTTGCACAGGGAATTATGAGGAAATGCTTTCAGATAACTCACTGTTTCCTTAATTTACCGTTGAGATTTCCATTAAATCATTATCAATTTATAGCATAACAATCCCATGTAGAATCTTGGATCCGTTTACATATCATGGATGCAAAGAAAATAATGAAACTTACCATTCCACTTTAGATTTAAGCATTATAATTTGCCAATTAATTAAGCCATCTGACTAGTATAAAATCGCAGGCAAGCAGAAAGAAATGATCCTGGTCAAGGCCTAGTCAGTAGCCCGATGGTAAAATGACTATAAGATACATGTGTTTGATTCTTATTGTTTGGCTGGATTCATCCGAAAGGGTGTTGCTAGGGGATCCATCAATCTATGCAGATAGGTATTAGAGAAAATACATCTGAATACATTCTAAAACTTACTCACTGTTGGTACGTTTAGTCTTGTAACTCAGCCACTTATTCCTAATCCTGAATTTATTTCTTACTCTGAGCTGGAGAGCTGCATTTTCAGAGGCTTCACAAGGCAACGATTTCATAAAGATCAACACAGCTTGTTATAATGAAAAGGCTCTGACTACTTATACTTGCTCTATACATCACTCACGTCACAAACATCTCTGACTGGCCCATACCTCCATATCTTGCTTCCTATATTACTCTTCCTTAGTTCACTACAAACCTGCCTGAAGAGATTGTTCTGTTTGGGATTTTTTCTAAGCCCTCAAGTAATAATCTATTCGTGTAAGATGGGAGATGAATTTTTCTGTGATATTCTTAATGAGTTATTTAAGATGAAAAATATTTAGACAAATTATCTTGAAAAAGAAAATTTGCTAAGGCATTTATCCTTCTTTTCAATTTGCCTCCCAAATGTAAAAGCATGATGGGATGAAATAGCTAATACATTTGAAGAAAGAAAAAAAAATAAAACACTTCTTGATAAGAAAAACCTCTCTGGCATTCTTTCTGCCAAGACTAACAGGCCCAACTCTAGCTTAAAGTTGATGAAACAGGATTTGTTGGGAAATACATGCATTTCACAGTGGAATGGGGAAAACGCAATAGGTCTTTCTCATCTCTACTTCTAAAATTCTCTGATAAAATAACAACGCTTAACAGTTTTAACCATTTATATTGAAAAAATACCACAAAAACTGCATACAGTAAAAAGAAATATATTGATACATAAGGTATATATGATATAATATATATTTAGACTAAATATTGAAGATTAAATGTAATAAATGAGAGGGGAGAATATATCTTAAGACCTTAACCCTAAACTATCAATTTCTAAACAGGAATTATACACAGACCTCTTTTTATTATTGACACTAAAGTTATAGCACATGCTTTCTTATTAAGCCGATTATCTTAATGGTGCATTGAAAATTTTAATAACATAACTAGAACTAGCTGTTCCCCCACCCCACAAAAGAGTTAAAACATTTTCTGTCATTTAATTTGAGAAGCAGATGCAAGTTTAAACAGATTAAGCTTTTACTTAAAATTAAATGTAATGAAGAGGGATCAATAAGATAGCCGAGTAGGAGGGCATGGAACTCATCTCCCCTCATGAACACATCAAAAATATATCTACATGTGGAACAATACTCACTGAAAACTAAACTGCAGAAAGACTCCTGTACAACCCAGGCTGTAAGAAAAATACACATATTACTTGGTAGGAAGGGAAGAAAAGTGATCAGGCCAGGTCCTGTGCCCCAGAAAGGAATTGAGAGGGAAAGGAAGAATATAAGGGTAGAGGCCCAACACTGGTAGCAAACAATGCTACCGAAGAAGGATTAACTTATTTTTTTTTAACATCTTTGTTGGAGTATAATTGCTTTACAATGTTGTGTTAATTTCTACTGTATAAAAAAGTGAATCAGCTATATGTATACATATATCCACAATATCCCCTCCCGCTTGTGTCTCCCTCCCACCCTCCTTATCCCACCCCTCTAGGTGGTAACAAAGCATCGAGCTGATCTCTCTGTGCTATGTGGCTGCTTCCCACTAGCTATCTATCTTACATTTGGTAGTGTATATATATCCATGCCACTCTCTCACTTCGTCCCAGCTTACCCTTCCCCCTCCCAGTGTTCTCAAGTCCATTCTCTACATCTGTGTATTTATTCCTGTCCTGCCCCTAGGTTCTTCAGAAACCTTTCTTTTTTTTTTAGATTCCATATATATGTGTTAGCATATGGTATTTGTTTTTCTCTTTCTGACTTATCTCACTCTGTATGACAGGCTCTAGGCCCATCTATCTCGCTACAAATAACTCAGTTTCATTTCTTTTTATGGCTAATATCCCGTTGTATATACGTGTAACATATTCTTTATCCATTCATCTGATGGACACTTAGGTTGCTTCCATGTCCTGGCTACTGCAAATAATGCTTCAGTGAACATTGTTGTACATGACTCTTTTTGAATTATGGTTTTCTCAAGGTGTATGCCCAGTACTGGGATTCCTAGGTCATATGGTAGTTCTATTTTTAGTTTTTCAGAAACCTCCACACTGTTCTCCATAGTGGCTATATCAATTGACATTCCCACCAATAGTGCAAGAGGGTTCCCTTTTCTCCACACCCTCTCCAGCATTTATTGTCTGTAGATATTTTGATGATGGCCATTCTGACTGGTGTGAGGTGATACTTCATTGTAGTTTTGTTTTGCATTTCTCTAATGATTAGTGATGTTGAGCAACCTTTCATGTGTTTGTTGGCAATCTGTATATCTTCTTTGGAGAAATGTCTATTTAGGTCTTCTGTGCATTTTCGGATTGGGAAGTTTATTTTATTCATATTGAGCAGCATGAGCTGCTTGTATATTTTAGAGATTCTTCCTTTGTCCATTGTTTCGTATGAACATGTTTTCTCCCATTCTGAGGGTTGTCTTTTTGTCTTGTTTATGGTTTCCTTTGCTGTGCAAAACCTTTGACGTTTCATTAGGTCTCATTTGTTTAGTTTTGTTTTTATTTGCATTGCTCTAGGAGGTGAGTCAAAAAGGTTCTTTCTGTGATTTATGTCAGAAAGTGTTCTGCCTATGTTCTCCTTTAAGAGTTTGATAGTATCTGGCTATACATTTAGGTCTTTAACCCTTTTTTTTTTTTTTTTTTGCAGTACGCAGGCCTCTTACTGCCGTGGCCTCTCCCGCTGTGGAGCACAGGCTCCAGACATGCAAGCTCAGTGGCCATGGCTCACAGACCCCACTGCTCCGTGGCATGTGGGATCTTCCCAGACCAGGGCACGAACCCACGTCCCCTGCATCAGCAAGCGGACTCTCAACCACAGCACCACCAGGGAAGCCTTAACCCATTTTGATTTTATTTTTGTGTATGGTGTTAGGAAGTATTCTAACTTCATTCTTTTACATGTAGCTGTCCAGTTTTCCCAGCACCACTTTTTGAAGAGACTGTCTTTTATCCATTGTATATTCTTGCCTCCTTTATCAAAGATAAGGTGACCATATTTGTGTGGGATTATCTCTGGGCTTTCTATCCTGTTCCATTGATCTATATTTCTGTTTTTGTGCCAGTACCATACTGTCTTGATACTGTAGCTTTTTAGCATAGTCTGAAGTCAGGGAAACTGATTCCTCCAGCACCATTTTTCTTTCTCAAGATTGCTTTGGGTATTCGGGGTCCTTTGTGTTTCCATACAAATTGTGAACTCTTTTGTTCTAGTTCTGAGAAAAATGCTATTGGTGGTTTGATTGCATTGAATATGTAGATTTCTTTGGGTAGTATAGTCATTTTCATAATGTTGATACTTCCAATCCAAGAACACGATATATCTCTCCATCTGTTTGTATCATCTTTAATTTCTTTCATCAGTGTCTTAATAGTTTTCTGCATACAGGTCTTTTGTCTCCTTAGGTAGATTTATTCCTAGGTATTTTATTCTTTTTGTTGCAATGGTAAATAGGAGGGTTTCCTTAATTTCTCTGTCAGGTTTTCATCATTAGTGTATATGAATGCAAGAGATTTCTGTGCATTAATTTTGTATCCTGCTACTCTATGAAATTCATTGATTAGCTCTGGTAGCACCCTTAGGATTCTGTATGTACAGAATCATGTCCTCTGCAAACAAGGAGAGTTTTACTTCTCCTTTTCTGATTTGGAATACTTTTATTTCTGTTTCTTCTCTGACTGCTGTGGCTAAAACTTCCACTATATTGAATACTAGTGGTGAGAGTAGGCAACTGTCTTGTTTCTGATCTTAGTGGAAATAGTTTCAGTTTTTAACCACTGAGAACGATGTTGGCTGTGGTTTTGTCATCTATGGCCTTTATTAGGTTGAGGTAGGTTCCCACTGTGCTTACTTTCTGGAGAGTGTTTATCATAAGTGGATGTTGAATTTTCTAGATATAGAAATTTTCTAGATATTTTTTCTGCATATATTGAGATGATGATATGTTTCTTATCCTTCAGTTTGTTAATATGATGTATCACCTTGATTGATTTGCATATATTGAAGAATCCTTGCATTCCTTGGAAAAACCCCACTTGATCATGTTATATGATCCTTTTAAAGTGCTGCTGGATTCTCTTTGCTAGTATTTGGTTGAGGATTTTTGCATCTAGTTCATCAGTGATATTGGCCTGTAGTTTTCTGTTTTGTGACATCTTTGTCTGGTTTTGGTATCACAGTGATGGTGGTCTCATAGAATGAGTTTGGGAGTGTTCCTCCCTCTGGTATATTTTGGAAGAGTTTGAGAAGGATAGATGTTAGCTCTTTTCTAAATGTTTGATAGAATTGGCCTGTGAAGCCATCAGTCCTGGGCTTTTGTTTGTTGGAAGATTTTTAATCACAGTTTCAATTTCATTACTTGTGATTGGTCTGTTTATATTTTCTATTTCTTCCTGGTTCAGTGTTGGAAGGTTGTGCTTTTCTAAGAATTTGTCCATTGCTTGCAGGTTGTCCATTTTATTGGCATATATTTGCTTGTAGTAATCTCCTATGATCCTTTGTATTTCTGCAGTGTCAGTTTTTACTTCTCCTTTTTCATTTCTAATTCTATTGATTTGAGTCTTCTCCCTTTTTTTCCTGATGAGTCTGCCTAATGGCTTATCAATTTTGTTTATCTTCTCAAAGAACCAGCATTTAGTTTAATTGATCTTTGCTATCATTTCCTTCATTTCTTTTTCATTTATTTCTGATCTGATCTTTATGATTACTTTCCTTCTGCTAACTTTGTTTTTTTTTTTTTCTTTCTCTAATTGCTTTAGGTGTAAGGTTAGGTTGTTTATTTGAGATTTTTCTAGTTTCTTGACTTAGGATTTTATTGCTATAAACTTCCCTCTTAGAACTGCTTTTGCTGCATCCCATAGGTTGTGAGTCATCGTGTTTCCATTGTCATATGTTTCTAGGTATGTTTTGATTTCCTCTTTGCTTTCTTCAGTGATCTCTTGGTTATTTATTAATGTATTTTTTTAGCCTCCATGTGCTTGTATTTTTACAGTTTTTGTTATCTATTTTATATCTAGTCTCATAGTGTTGTGGTCAGAAAAGCTACTTGATATGATTTCACTTTTTTAAAATTCACCATGGCTTGATCTGTGACCCAAGATATGACTTATCCTGGACATTATTCCATGAGTACTTGAGAAGAAAGTGTGTTCTGCTGTTTTTGGTTGGAATGTCCTATAAATATCAATTAAGTCCATCTTGTCTAATGCATCATTTAAAGCTTGTGTTTCCTTATTTATATTCATTTTCGATGATCTGTCCATTGGTGAAAGTGAGGTGTTAAAGTCCCCTACAATTATTGTGTTACTATTGATTTCTCCTTTTATGGCTGTCAGCATTTACCTTATGTATTGAGGTGCCCCTATGTTGGGTGCATAAATATTTACAATTGTTAATATCTTCTTGGATTGATCCCTTAATTATTGTGTAGTGTCCTTCTTTTTCTCTTGTGATACTCTTTATTTTAAAGTCTATTTTGTCTGATATCAGAATTGCTACTCCAGCTTTCTTTTGATTTCCATTTGAATGGAATATTTTTTTCCATCCCCTCACTTTCAGTCTGTATGTGTCCCTCTATTTGAAGTGGTGTTCTTATAGACAGCATATATATGGGTCTTGTTTTTGTATCCATTCAGACAATCAATGTCTTTTTGTTGGAGCATTTAATCCATTTACATTTAAGTAATTATCGATATGTATGCTCCTATTACCATTTTCTTAATTGTTTTGCATTTGGTTTTGTAAGTCTTTTCCATCTCTTATGTTTCCTGCCCAGAGATGTTCCTTTAGCATTTGTTGTAAAGCTGGTTTGGTGGTACTGAATTCTTAGATTTGCTTGTCTGTAAAGGTTTTAATTTGTAGGTCGAATGTGAATGAGATCCTTGCTGGGTAGATTAATCTTGGTTGTAGGTTTGTCCCTTTCATCACTTTGAATATGTCCTGCCATTCCCTTCTGGCTTGCAGAGTTTCTGCTGATAGATCGGTTGTTTACCTTATGTGTGTTCCCTTGTAGGTTATTTGTTGCTTTTCCCTTGTTTCTTTTAATATTTCTTCTTTGTATTTAATTTTTCACAGTTTGATTAAATTGTGTCATCATGTTTCTGCTTGGATTTATCCAGTATGTGACTCTCTGTGCATCCTGAAATTGACTGACAATTTCCTTTCCCATGTTATGGAAGTTTTCAACTCTAATCTCTTCAAATATTTTCTCAGACCCTTTATTTTTCTCTTCTTCTTCTGAACCCTTATAATTTGAATGTTGGTGTATTTAATGTCCCAGAAGTCTCTGAGACTGTCCTCAATTCTTTTCATTTGCTTTTCTTTTATTCTGCTCTGAGGTAGTTATTTCCACTATTTTAACTTCCATGTCACTTATCCATTCTTCTGCTTCAGTTATTCTACTATTGATTCCTTCTAGAGAACTTTTTATTTCATATATTTTATTGTTCATCATTGTTTGTTTGCTCTTTAGTTCTTCTAGATCTTGGTTAAACGTTTCTTGTATTTTCTCCATTCTATTTCCAAGATTTTGCATCACCTTTACTATCATTACTCTGAATTCTTTTTCGGGTAGACTGCCTATTTCTTCTTCACTACTTTTGTCTAGTGAGTTTTTTCCTTCCTCATTCATCTGCTCCATATTTCTTTGTCTTCTCATTTTGCTTAACTTACTGTGTTTGGTGTCTCCTTTTGTCTACTCATTTTGCTTAGCTTACTGTGATTGGGGTCTCCTTTACACAGGCTGCAGGTTCATAGTTGCCATTGTTTTTTGGTGTCTTCCCCCAGTAGGTAAGGTTGGTTCAGTGGCTTGGGTAGGCTTTGTGGTGGAGGGGACTGGTGCATGCACTCTTGTGGATGAGGCTGGATCTTGTCTTTCTAGTGGGCAGGGTTGCATCTGGTGGTGGGTTTTGGGGTGTCTGTGAACTTAGTACAATTTTATGTAGTCTCTCTGCTAATTGGTGGGGTTGTGTTCCTGTCTTGTTAGTTGTTTGGCAGCATTGTCCTGCACTGTAGCTTGCTGGCCGTTGGGTGGAGCTGGGTCTTAGCATTAAGACGGAGATTTCTGGGAGAGCTCTTGTTGATTGATATTGCCTGTGGCTGGGAAGTCTCTGGTCGTCCAATATCCTGAACTTGGCTCTCCAACCTTAGAGACACAGTCCTGGCACCAGGCTGGAACACAAAGATTCTGTCAGCCACACGGCTCAGAATAAAAGGGAAAGAAATGAAAGAAAAAAATAATAATACATTTTAAACAAGTAAAAAAGTTATTAAAGTAAATATTTTTCAAATTATTAAAATTTTAAAAAGTAATAGTAATTTTTAAAAAAGAAGAGAGCAACCAAACCAATAAATAAATTCACCAATGACAACAAGCAATAAAAACTATTCTAACATAAACATCTTGAAGGTCCCAAGGATTAATTTCCAAAATATACAAACACCTCATATAGCTTAATATCAAAAAAACCCACAACCCAATCAAAAACTGGGCAGAAGGGTGGGGGGACCTTGAAGATGGCGGAAGAGTAAGACACGGAGATCACCTTCCTCCCCACAGATACACCAGAAATACATCTACACGTGGAACAACTCCTACAGAACACCTACTGAAGGCTGGCAGAAGACCTCAGACCTCCCAAAAGGCAAGAAACTCCCCACATACCTGGGTAGGGCAAAAGAAAAAACAGAGACAAAAGAATAGGGACAGCACCTGCACCAGTGGGAGGGAGCTGTGAAGGAGGAAAAGTTTCCACACACTAGGAAGCCCCTTCACGGGCGGAGACTGCGGTAGGTGGAGGGGGGAGCTTCGGAGCCGCAGAGGAGTGCACAGCAACAGGGGTGTGGAGGGCAAAGCGGGGAGATTCCCGCACAGAGGATCAGTGCTGACCGGCACTCACCAGCCTGAGAGGCTTGTCTGCTCACCCGCCGGGGCAGGCAGGGCTGCGAGCTGAGGCTCAGGTTTCGATTTCGGGTGGAGTGCAGGGAGAGGACTGGGGTTGGCGGCTTGAACATAGCCTGCAGGGGTTAGTGCACCACGGGTAGCCGGGAGGGAGTCCAGGGAAAAGTCTGCACCTGCCAAAGAGGCAAGAGACTATTTCTTCCCTCTTTGTTTCCTGGTGCGCAAGGAGAGGGGTTTAAGAGCGCTGCTTAAAGGAACTCCAGAGACGGGCGCGAGCTGCGTCTAAAAGCGCGAACCCCAGACATGGGTGCGAGCCGCGGCTAAAAGCATGGACCCCAGGGACAGGCGGTAGATGCTAAGGCTGCTGCTGCCACCACCAAGGGGCCTGTGTGCAAGCACAGGTCACTATCCACACCCCTCTTCCGCGGAGCCTGTGCAGCCCACCGCTGCCAGGTTCCTGGGATCCAGGGACAACTTCCCTGGGAGAACGCATGGCGGGCCTCAGTCTGGTGCAACGTCACGCCGGCCTCTGCCATCGCAGGCCCGCCCCACACACAGTGCCCCTCCCTTCCCCCCGGCCTGAGTGCGCCAGAGCCCCCGAATCAGCAGCTCCTTTAACCCCGTCCTGTCTGAGCAAAAAACAGACGCCCTCCAGCAACCTACATGCAGAGGCAGGGCCAAATCCAAAACTGAGCCCCTGTGAGCTGTGAGAACAAAGAAGAGAAAGGGAAATCTCTCCCAGCAGCCTCAGAAGCAGCAGATTAAATCTCCACAATCAACCTGATGTACCCTGCATCTATGGAATACATGAATAGACAACGAGTCATCCCAAATTGAGGAGGTGGGCTTCGAGAGCAAGATCTATGATTTTTTCCACTTTTCCTCTTTTTGTGAATGTGTATGTGTATGCTTCTGTGTGAGATCTTGTCTGTATAGTTTTGCTTCCACCATTTGTCCTAGGGTTCTATCCGTCCATGTTTTTTTTTTTAATTTTTTTCTTAATAATTAATTTTAATAACTTTATTATACTTTACCTTCGTTCTTTCTTTCTTCTTTCATTCTTTCCTTCCTTCCTTCCCTCCTTTAGACAACGAATCATCCCAAATTGAGGAGGTGGTCTCTGAGAGCAAGATTTATGATTTTTTCCCCTTTACCTCTTTTTGTGAGGGTGTATGTGTATGCTTCTGTGTAAGATTTTGTCTGTATAACTTTGCTTCCAACATTTGTCCTAAGGTTCTATCCGTCCCTTTTTTTTTTAAATAAGTATTTTTTTAATTCAATAACTTTATTATACTTTATTTATTTTACTGTATCTTCTTTCTTTCTGTCTTTTTTCCTTCTTTCCTTCCTTCCTTCCTTCCTCCCTCCCTCCCTCCCTCCTTTCTTTACTTCTTGCATTCTTTCCTTCTTTGCTTCTTTCTTTCTTTCTTTTCTTTCTTTCCTTCTTTCTTTCTTTCTTTCTTTCTTTCTTCCTTCCTTCTTTCTTTCCTTCCTTCCTTCCTTCTTTCCATCCTTTCCTTCTTTCTTTCTTCATACTTCTACAAACTCTCTCTACTTTTTCTCCCTTTTATTCTGAGCCGTGTGGATGAAAGGCTCTTGGTGCTCCAGCCAGGAGTCAGGGCTCTGCCTCTGAGGTAGGAGAGCCAACTTCAGGACACTGGTCAACAAGAGACCTCCCAGCTCCACATAATATCAAATGGCGAAAATCTCCCAGAGACCTCCGTCTTAACACCAGCACTCAGCTTCACTCAATGACCAGCAAGCTACAGTGCTGGACAACCTATGCCAAACAACTAGTAAAACAGGAACACAACCCCACCCATTAGCAGAGAGGCTGCCTAAAATCATAATAAGGCCACAGACACCCCAAAACACACCACCAGATGTGAACCTGCCCACTAGAGAGACAAGATCCAGCCTCATCCACCAGAACACAGGCACTAGTCCCCTCCACCAGGAAGCCTACACAACCCACTGAATCACCCTTAGCCACTAGAGACAGACAACAAAAACAGTGGGAACTACGAACCTGCAGCCTGCAAAAAGGAGAACCCAAACACAGTAAGATAAGCAAAATGAGAAGACAGAAAAACACACAGCAGATAAAGGAGCAAGATAAAAATGCACCAGACCTAACAAATGAAGAGGAAATAGGCAGTCTACCTGAAAAAGAATTCAGAATAATGATAGGAAGGATGATCCGAAATCTTGGAAATAGAATGGACAAAATGCAAGAAACAGTTAACAAGGACCTAGAAGAAATAAAGATGAAACAAGCAATGATGAACAACACAATAAATGAAATTAAAAGTACTCTAGACGGGATCAATAGCAGAATAACTGAGGCAGAAAAACGGATAAGTGACCTGGAAGATAAAAGAGTGGAAATAACTACTGCAGAGCAGAATAAAGAAAAAAGAATGAAAAGAACTGAGGACAGTCTCAGAGACCTCTGGGACAACATTAAACACACCAACATTCGACTTATAGGGGTTCCAGAAGAAGAAGAGAAAAAGAAAGGGACTGAGAAAATATTTGAAGAGATTAGAGTTGAAAACGTCCCTAATATGGAGAAGGAAATAGTTAATCAAGTCCAGGAAGCACAGAGAGTCCCATACAGGATAAATCCAAGGAGAAATACGCCAAGACACATATTAATCAAACTGTCAAAAATTAAATACAAAGAAAGCATATTAAAAGCAACAAGGGAAAAACAACAAATAACACACAAGGGAATCCCGATAAGGTTAACAGCTGATCTCGCAGCAGATACCCTACAAGCCAGAAGAGAGTGGCAGGCCATACTGAAAGTGATGAAGGAGAAAAACCTGCAACCAAGACTACTCTACCCAGCAAGGATCTCATTCAGATTTGATGGAGAAATTAAAACCTTTACAGACAAGCAAATGCTGAGAGAGTTCAGCACCACCAAACCAGCTTTACAACAAATCCTAAAGGAACTTCTCTAGACAAGGAACACAAGAAAAGGAAAAGACCTATAATAACGAACCCAAAGCAATTGAGAAAATGGGAATAGAAACATACATATTGATAATTACCTTAAATGTAAATGGACTAAATGCTCCCACCAAAAGACACAGATTGGCTGAATGGATACAAAAACAAGACCCTTATATATGCTGTCTACAAGAGACCCACTTCAGACCTAGAGACACATACAGACTGAAAGTAAGGGGATGGAAAAAGATATTCCATGAAAATGGAAACCAAAACAAAGCTGGAGTAGCAATTCTCATATCAGAAAAAATAGAATTTAAAATAAGGACTATTAGAAGAGACAAAGGAGGAGACTACATAATGATCAAGGGATAGAACCAAGAGGAAGGTATACCAATTGTAAATATTTATGCACCCAACATAGGAGCACCTCAATACATAAGGCAAATACTAACAGCCATAAAAGGGGAAATCGACAGAAACACATTCATAGTAGGGGACTTTAACACCCCACTTTCACCCATGGACAGATCATCCAAAATGAAAATAAATAAGGAAACATAAGCTTTAAATGATACATTAAACAAGATGGACTTAATTGATATTTATAGGACACTCCATCCCAAAACAACAGAATACACATTTTTCTCAAGTGCTCATAGAACATTCTCCAGGATAGATCATATCTTGGGTCACAAATCAAGCCT
Source organism: Orcinus orca (assembly GCF_937001465.1). Classification (NCBI taxonomy): domain Eukaryota; kingdom Metazoa; phylum Chordata; class Mammalia; order Artiodactyla; family Delphinidae; genus Orcinus; species Orcinus orca. Next base: position 79,182,168 of record NC_064580.1, read on the forward strand.
TGGTAAATTTAAGAAAATTGAAATTGTATCAAGTATCTTTTCTGACCACAACGCCATGAGACTAGGTATCAATTACAGGAAAAGACCTGTAAAAAATTCAAACACATGGAGGCTAAACAATACACTACTTAATACTGAAGTGATCACTGAAGAAATCAAAGAGGAAATCAAAAAATACCTAGAAACAAATGACAATGGATACACATCGACCCAAAACCTATGGGATGCAGCAAAAGCAGTTCTAAGGGGGAAATTTAAAGCAATACAAGCCCACCTTAAGAAGCAGGAAACATCTTGAATAAACAACCTAACCTTGCACCTCAAGCAATTAGAGAAAGAAGAACAAAAAAACCCCAAAGCTAGCAGAAGGAAAGAAATCATAAAACTCAGATCAGAAATAAATGAAAAAGAAATGAAGGAAACAATGGCAAAGAGCAATAAAACTAAAAGCTGGTTCTTTGAGAAGATAAACAAAATAGATAAACCACTAGCCAGACTCATCAAGAAAAAAAGGGAGAAGACTCAAATCAATAGAATTAGAAATGAAAAAGGAGAGGTAACAACGGACACGGCAGAAATAAAAAAGATCATAAGAGATTACTACAAGCAACTCTATGCCAATGCAATGGACAATCTGGAAGAAATGGACAAATTCTTAGAAATGCACAACCTGCCAAGACTGAATCAGGAAGAAATAGAAAATATGAACAGACCAATCACAAGCACTGAAATTGAAACTGTGATTAAAAATCTTCCAACAAAGAAAAGCCCAGGACCAGATGGCTTCACAGGCAAATTCTATCTAACATTTAGAGAAGAGCTAAAACCTATCCTTCTCAAACTCTACTGATATATAGCAGAGGAAAGACACTCCCAAACTCATTCTACAAGACCACCATCACTTTGATACCAAAACCAGACAAGGATGTCACAAAGAAAGAAAACTACAGGCCAATATCACTGATGAACATAGATGCAAAAATCCTCAACAAAATACTAGCAAACAGAATCCAATAGCACATTAAAAGGATCATACACCATAATCAAGTGGGGTTTATACCAGGAATGCAAGGATTCTTCAATATACACAAATCTATCAATGTGATAAACCATATTAACAAATTGAAGGAGAAAAACCATATGATTATCTCAATAGATGCAGAGAAAGCTTTTGACAAAATTCAACACCATTTATGATAAAAACCCTGCAGAAAGTAGGCATAGAGGGAACTTTCCTCAACATAATAAAGGCCATATATGACAAGCCCACAGCCAACATCATTCTCAATGGTGAAAAACTGAAAGCATTTCCACTAAGATCAGGAACAAGACAAGGTTGCCCACTCTCACCACTCTTATTCAACATAATTTTGGAAGTTTTAGCCACAGCAATCAGAGAAGAAAAGGAAATAAAAGGAATCCAAATCGGAAAAGAAGAAGTAAAGCTGTCACTGTTTGCAGATGACATGATCCTATACATAGAGAATCCTAAAGATGCTACCAGCAAAATACTATAACTAATCAATGAATTTGGTAAAGTAGCAGGATACAAAATTAATGCACAGAAATCTCTGGCATTCCTGTACGCTAATGATGAAAAATCTGAAAGTAAAATCAGGAAAATACTCCCATTTACCATTGCAACAAAAAGAATAAAATATCTAGGAATAAACCTACCTAAGGAGACAAAAGACCTGTATGCAGAAAATTATAAGACAATGATGAAAGAAATTAAAGATGATACAAATAGATGGAGAGATACACCATGTTCGTGGATTGGAAGAATCAACACTGTGAAAAGGACTCTACTACCTAAAGCAATCTATAGATTCAATGCAATCCCTATCAAACTATCACTGGCATTTTTCACAGAACTGGAACGAAAAATTTCACAATTTGTAGGGAAACACAAAAGACCCCGAATAGCCAAAGCAATCTTGAGAGCGAAAAACGGAGTTGGAGGAATCAGGCTCCCTGACTTCAGACTATACTACAAATCTACAGTAATCAAGACAGTATGGTACTGGCACAAACACAGGAATATAGATCAATGGAACAGTATAGAAAGCCCAGAGATACACCCACACACATATGGTCACCTTATCTTTGATAAAGGTGTCAGGAATGTACAGTGGAGAAAGGACAGCCTCTTAAATAAGTGCTGCTGGGAAAAATGGACAGATACATGTAAAAGTATGAGACTAGATCACTTCCTAACACCATACACAAAAATAAGCTCAAAATGGATTAAAGACCTAAATGTAAGGCCAGAAACTATCAAACTCTTAGAGAAAAACATAGGCAGAACACTATGACATAAATCACAGCTTGATCCTTTCTGACCCACCTCCTAGAGTAATGGAAATAAAAACAAAAATAAACAAATGGGACCTAATGAAACTTGAAAGCTTTTGCACAGCAAAGGAACCCATAAACAAGACCAAAAGACAGCCCTCAGAATGGGAGAAAATATTTGCAAATGAAGCAACTGACAAAGGATTAATCTCCAAAATTTACAAGCAGCTCATGCAGCTCAATAACAAAAAAACAAACAACCCAATCCAAAAATGGGCAGAAGACCTAAATAGACATTTCTCCAAAGAAGATATGCAGACTGCCAAGAAACACATGAAAGAATGTTCAACATCATTAATCATTAGAGAAATGCAAATCAAAACTACAATGAGATATCATCTCACACCAGTCAGAATGGCCATCATCAAAAAATCTAGAAACAATAAATGCTGGAGAGGGTGTGGAGAAAAGGGAACACTCTTGCACTGCTGGTGGGAATGTGAATTGGTTCAGCCACTATGGAGAACAGTATGGAGGTTCCTTAAAAAACTACAAATAGAACTACCATATGACCCAGCAATCCCACTACTGGGCATATACCCTGAGAAAACCAAAATTCAAAAAGAGTCATGTACCAAAATGTTCATTGCAGCTCTATTTACGATAGCCCGAAGATGGAAACAACCTAAGTGCCCATCATCGGATGAATGGGTAAAGAAGATGTGGCACATATATACCATGGAATATTAGTCAGCCATAAAAAGAAACGAAATTGAGTTATTTGTAATGGGGTAAATAGACCTTGAGTCTTTCATACAGAGTGAAGTAAGTCAGAAAGAAAAAGACAAATACCGTATGCTAACACATATATATGGAATTTAAGAAGAAAGATAATGTCATGAAGAACCTAGGGGTAAGATAGGAATAAAGACACAGACCTACTGGAAAACAGACTTGAGGATATGGGGAGGGGGAAGGGAGAGCTGTCACAGGGCAAGAGAGAGTCATGGACATGTACACACTAACAAACATAAGGTAGATAGCTAGTGGGAAGCAGCCGCATGGCAGAGGGATATCGGCTCGGTGCTTTGTGACCGCCTGGAGGGGTGGGATAAGGAGGGTGGGAGGGAGGGAGATGCAAGAGGGAAGAGATATGGGAACATATGTATATGTATAACTGATTCACTTTGTTATAAAGCAGAAACTAACACACCATTGTAAAGCAATTATACCCCAATAAAGATGTTAAAAAAAATGGGCAGAAGACATAAATAGACATTTTCCCAAAGATGACACACAGATGGCCCACAGGCACATAAAAACATGCTTAGCAATGCTAATTGTTAGAGAAATATAAATCAGAATCACAATGAAGTATCACCTCACACCAGTCAGAATGGCTATCATCAAAAAGTGTAAAATAATAAATGCTGGAGATGGTGTGGAGAAAAGGGAACCCTTGTACACTGTTTTTAGGAATGTAAATTGGTGTGGTCACTATGGAAACAGTATGCAGATTCCGTAAAAAGTCTAAAAATAGAGCCACCATATGATCCTGCAATTCCACTCCTGGGCATATATCCAGAAAAACTGAAAACACTAATTTGAAAAGTACATACATCCCAATTTTCATAGCAGCTCTATTTAAAATAGCCAAAATATTGAAGCAACTGAAGTGTCCATCAACAGATGAATGGATAAAGTAGATGTGTCATATATGTACAATGGAATATATTCATCCATAAAAAAGAATGAAAATCTGCCATTTGCAGCAATGTGAATAGACCTAGAGAATATTATGCTTAGTGGAATAAGTCTGACAAAGACGAATATTGTATGATATCACATGTGTAATCAGAAAATAGGAAAATGAATGTACATAACAACACAGAAACAGACTCACAGCTATGGAAAACATACTAATGGTTACCAGTGGGAAAAGGGAATGGAGAGGGGAAAGATAGGTGTATGGGATTAAGAGATACAAACTACTATGCAAAATATATAAGCAATAAAGATATATTGTATAGCACAGGGAATTATAGCCATTATCTTGTAATAACTTTTAATAGAGTGTAATCTATAAAAATACTGAATCACTATGTTGTATACCTGAAACTTATATAGTACAGTAAATCCACTATACTTCAATAAATAAATAAATGCAGTGAGAAGGGAAATTCCTTAAGTTATTTAATCACATTTAAAATACCTACAGCTAGCATCAGACTTAATGGTGAGAGAATGGATGCTATACTCCTAATATATGGAACAAGACAAATATCTTCTCTCACTAGTTTTATTTAGCATCATGCTGGAAGTCTTAGCCAGTGCAATGAGACAAGAAGAAGAAATAAAACAGATAGAGTGTAAAGGCAGAAATTAAGCTACCTGTATTTGCAGTGGACCTGGTGGTTAAGGTAGAACATGTACACAAAGTTCTTAGAACTCATAAATGAATTTAGCAAGATAAGAGGATAAAATGTAAATATACAGAAATCAATTATATTACTATGTACCAGCATTGAATAAGTAGAATTTGAATCAATTGATTGATGATACCATTTATAATACCACCAAAAAGCTGAAGTACTTGGGTATAATATGTGCAGAAACTATGTTGAAAATTACAAAGCACAGATGAAATAAATCAAATCTCTAAATAAATGAAGATGGAGAGATATTCCATGCTCATTGACTAGAACATGCAATACACTTAAGATGTCAGGTCTCTTCCATTAGATATATGTATTTAATGCAATTTTGCAATCATAATCCTAGCAAGCTTTCATTCAGATATTTAGAAGCTGATTCTAAAATATATATAGTAAAGCAAGGAAGTAGAATAGACAAAAAAATTCAAAAAAAGCAGAAAAAATCCTAAAGGACTTACATGATCCTATTTCAGGATTTACTACAAAACTACAGTACTCAAGACACCATGATGCTAGAAAAAGGATGAACATACACATCCATAGAGACAAATAGTTAAGAAATAAACTTATACAAATAAAGTACATTGCTCTATTTACAAAGATGCCACAACAATTCAATGGAGAAAGGATAGATTTTCCAAGGAATATTACTGATCATTGGAAGTCCATCTATATAAAAAAAATAATAAAACTCAACATATACCTGAAACATTAATGAAAAATTAACTCAAGATGTATCATACAACAAAGTGTAAGACAAAACTATAAAACTTCTAGAAGAAAACACAGGAGACAGTCTTCATTACCTTGAGCTTAGCAATGAGATTTAAACATGAAATGCACCCTGAAAGCTCAGACAACAAAAGCAAAAATAGACAAATGGGATTGCATCAAACTAAAAAGCTTTTGCCCAACAAAGGAAACAATCAGCAGGGTGATGAAACACCTACAGAATGGGAGAAAATATTTGCAAACCATATATCTGATAAGGGGTTAATATCTAAAATATGTTATGCACTCAAACAACTTAATAGCAAAAAATCAAATAACCATATTAAAAAATGGGCAAATGACCTGAATAAATATTTCTCAAAAGGAGATATGCAAATAACCAAAGGTCCATGAAAAGGTTCTTTACATCACTAATCATCAGGGAGATGCAAATCAAAACTGCAATGAGGTATCACCACACATGTTAGAATGGCCATCAACAAAAATAGATGATAACAAGAGTTGACTGGAATGTGAAGAAAAGTAAACCCTTGTGTGTGCTGGTCAGAATTTAAACTGGTACAACCGTTATGGAAGATACCATGGCAGTTCCTCAAAAAATTAAATAGAACTACCATATGATTCAGCAATCTCATTTCTGGGTAAGTAACCAAAATAATTGAAATCAGTATCTCAAAGCAGTATCTGTCCTCCTATGTTCATTACAGTATTATTCAGAATAAGTAAGAAATGGAATCATCATAAGTATCCATTGATGGATGGATGAATAAAGAAAATGTAATATGTATATTATGTATATATATATATAATGTATATTGCATATGCATATTAAATGGAATATAACAATTCAACCAAATAAAGAAGGAAATCCTGCCATTTGCAGCAACATGGATGAATCTGGAGGACATTAAGCTAAGTAAAATAAACCAGAAACAGGCAAATATTGCATGATCTCACACACATATAGAATCTAAAAAATTTGAACTCATAGAAGCAGAGAGTATAATGGTGGTTGCCAAGTCCTGGGAGGGTGGGGTAAATGGAGGGATGTAGGTCGAAGGGTACAAAATTTTAGTTATGCAGGATGAATAAGTTCTGGACATCTAATGTATAGCATAGTGACAGTAGTTAAAATACTATGTTATTTACTTGAAATTTGCTAAGACAGTAGGTCTTAAATATTATCGCCACACATATAAAAATGATAAATATATGAGGTGATGGATATGTTAACAACTTGATTATGGCAATCATTTCACAACTGTATACATATATCAAAACATCATGTTGTACATCATAAATATATACAAAGTTTATCAATTATGCCTCAATAAAGCAGAAAAAATGAAATACAAAGTGTGATCCATAAAAGGAAAAAAATGCTAAATTAGACTTTATCAAAATTAAAATCCTTTGCTCTGCAAAAGACATTGTTAGGAGAATGAAAAGGTAACATGCAGACTTAGAAAACATTTGCAAATCACATATCCAGCAAAAGTCTTAGAGCCAGAATATCTGAATAACACTTAAATCTTAACAATAAGCAACAAAACAACACAATGAATAAATTGAAATAAAACTGTGAACAGATATTTTACCAAAAAGATACAAAAGAGTATAGTAAAAGATATTCAACATCATTATAGTCATTACTGAAATACAAATTATAGTCATAATGAGACAGCACTATATATGTATTAGAATGGCAAAAAATTCCATATCAGAACTCTGGATGCAGAACAATAGGAATTTTAATTTATTGCTGGTGGGAATGTAAAATTGTACAGCTACTTTTGAAAACAGTTTGGCAGTTTTTCATAAATTTAAATGTACATGTATCATGTGACCCATCACTTTCATTCTTAGGTGTTTACCCAAGTGAACTTAAAATTTATATTGATAAAAAATGTCTGTAAGCAAATGTTTATAGCACTATCATTCATAATATCAAAAAAATGAGAAGGATCAAGAAATCCTTCAGTACGTGAATGGATACAAAAACTGTGGTATATCCATACAATGGAATACTACTCAGCAAGAAAAAAGAACAAGCAACTGATTCACACAAAAGTATAGATGAATATTACATGCATTTTGCTAGATGAATATTACATGCATTTTACTAACTGAAAGAAGCCAGACCCAAAAACTACATATTGTATGATTCCATTTATAAGGCACTTTGGAAAAGATAAAACTATAAGGATAGAAAACAGATCATTGATTGCTAAGGGTTAGAGGAAGGAAGAGGACTACAAAGAGGCCATACAGGGAAATTTTAGGATGATGTGGTTGTTCTGTGTGGTATGATGGTGATGGATACATGATTCTAAGCATTTGTCAAAAACCATGGAGCTGTACACTCCAAAGAGTAAACTTTACTGTATGCAAATTTAGAAAACCAAGGACAAATGAATCCAACTATAATATAAATATATGACATTACATCATTGAAGGGGATGGGGAGAAAAGGAACGAGCCTAAGTATCCTTAGCAAACAGTGTTTTGACTAGATATAGCAAGGAGGAAGGCTAGAATGAACCCTGTGGTGCATATTAACCTGGATAAATTACATTTCCTTAATATCGGTAAAGATATATAAATACAGAAATAAGTGTAAATATATGTGTGCATATATGGGCTAATATGCATACATATACTTCCTGGTCAGTTCACAGAGAGGGCCTAGAGAAAGCAACACCCCAGTAGAAATAAGCACACCTAATTTCATAACTACACTTCAATTATCACTCTCCAATAAAGTGAACAAGGGCAATGGATGATTCTAGGGCTTGGGCAATGAAACAACAAGATGAGTTTGGAGCACCTTATAGTGTCAGAAAATAAGAATGTGCTCAGAAAAATTAAACAGTGAGAAAGAAAGAAAAGATAGAGTCATGCTATTTGCCCTTTGCAGCAACATGGATTGTCATACTGAGTGAAGTTAAGTCAGACAAAGACAAATATCATATAATATCATGTCTATGTGGAATCTAATAAAACAAAAAGGTACAAATGAACCTATCTACAAAACAGAAATAGAGTTACAGATGTAGAAAATAAATGTATGGTTACAAGGGGGTAAGTGGGGGGAAGGATAAATTGGAAAATTGGGATTCACACATACACACTACTTTATATAAAATAGATAACTAATAAAGACCTACTGTATAGCACAGGGAACTCTACTCAATACTCTGTAATGGCCTATATGGGAAAAGAATCTAAAAGAGAGTGGATATATGTATACATATAACTGATTCACATTTTTATACAGCAGAAATGAACACAACATTGTAAATCAACTGTATTTCAATAAAAATAAATTTTTCTTTTTTTTTCTTTTTTTTTCTTTCTTTTTTTTTTTTTGCAGTACGCTGGTCTCTCACTGTTGTGGCCTCTCCTATTGCGGAGCACAGGCTCCGGATGTGCAGGCTCAGCGGCCATGGCTCACGGGCCCAGCTGCTCCACGGCATGTGGGATCTTCCCGGACCAAGGCATGAACCCGCGTCCCCTGCATTGGCAGGCAGACTCTCAACCACTGCAACACCAGGGAAGCCCTGGGGACAGGTCTTTCTTACGGAAGAATTCCGTATAATAAATGTAGATGGAATGATGGGGAGAGAAAATGGAAAATCACCAGTAGAACACAGCAGTAGTAACTGCTACAGGTAAGATCCATTAATAACTGCTAAAACTGTGGAAGAAACATTAAAGAGAAACAGAATATTGGAATAGCCTCAAATTATCTCCCCAAACGTATTTATTAATTACTGTGGTGGGTTTTTTTTTAGCAAATGTTAACAAAGTATTTGATACTTCTACACAATGAGGTGGAGCTTAATTTCCCTCCCTGTGAGTATAGGCTGGGCTTAATGACTCACTTCCAGAAAACAGAGAACGGACAAGGGGAAATAGTAACTTTACAGTGGAAAATCCTGGAAAACACCATCTCAACCCAGTGGGCAAATTTAACATCACAAATAAGTCATATGGATATTATTTCCCTCCTGACATGATATGATCTGATATGATATGATGAGAAGGGTAGTTACTTCTAAGGTATTATTCCCACAAATTCATTACACCTTTCTATCATGAGAAAACACTAGACAAACCCAATCTGTGTGACCTTCCAAAATACCTGACCAGTATTCTTCAAGTGTTGGTATCATGAGAGCAAGGAGGCAGTGTGGAATGATAGAGAGAACACTGAGTTCTGGTCTCAGTTGAGCCACAATAAACCTTGATCACTGAGCTGGTCACAGTCTCGCCATCTTGGTTTTATATCTGCAATCAGAAGGAGTTGAAATTGACCTCAGTTTAAAAATAAAATTATTTGTCAGACAATTTTGTAAGTGTAATTTGTGTGTCTACTTTAGTTTTCAATAAGAATGTGTTCCCACAATACATGTACAATGTGAATAGTTGTGTGCTCTATATAACACCCTTAATTGTAAAATGTTATCAACTAAGTGCACTTCCACATGGGTTTGCTGATTGCCGTATTAGCATATCAGATTGCTTTTTCTGTGTTTCCTAATATATCAATAGGGAATAATAAAGAGTATCTGAATCTTCCATTACTGATTTTGACAATAAAGTAAAAGCTTTCAAACTTCGTGTATTAAGATAATGGTTAATTACAATTTAATTTACAATTCACTTAAACTTATTTTTCTTCCTTTTCTATCTCTCAAAATCTATAAGAAAATGAAAAACATCTCAGTCCTCATCACGTGGCTAAAAATAATAGGATTGAGGACTTATATTTGAGGATTTATATTTAAAAATACCATAAATATTGTTTTCTAGAGTTGGCTGATAATTAAGGTAATAGGTAATTTGCATGTTTTTAATGCTTTGATAATGATAACTGCCATTTATCAAGCACTTTATTTGGACTTTACAAAACTTTTCATTTGGTTCTCAGAAGAACTTTACAGATAACAACAGTGAGGCTCAGAAAGTTTCAGTAAATTGTGCAAGTCATACAACTAGTCAGTAGAAAAACCAGAATTTGAATTCAGCTCTAACTTTAACTCTGAAGAATATACTTTTAGCCGTTACACTATATGAACCCTGCTTTCCTTACCTCACATCTGATATAATTTTATATATAAAGTTTATTAGTAAAATCTTAATTTTTACATACTAGAACATCATTGGAGGAGGATAGGTGAAATCCCTTGCTTGCCTTTGAGAAATTCTATCCTGAGAATGCATTTATAATTAGTCATTTATTCATTACTAAGGCTTAGAAATGCCCAGAGGGAAGAGTGTCTGTTACAGTTTGGCATTTTATTGGCATCTATAAAATATAAATATATGGACATTGGAGGCTTTTATATTACTACATAAGAAATGACACTTTGAAATTTTATTCAGTACCTTATTATAAACTTTTTTGACTTTTATTTATTTTATTTTATTATTATTTTTTACATCTTTATTGGAGTATAATTGCTTTACAATGGTGTGTTAGTTTCTGCTTTATAACAAAGTGAATCAGTTATACATATACATATGTTCCCATATCTCTTCCCTCTTGCGTCTCCCTCCCTCCCACCCTCCCTATCACACCCCTTTAGGTGGTCACAAAGCACCGAGCTGATCTCCCTGTGCTATGTGGCTGCTTCTCACTAGCTATCTACCTTACGTTTGGTAGTGTATATATGTCCATGCCTCTCTCTCACTTTGTCACAGCTTACCCTTCCCCCTCCCCATATCCTCAAGCCCATTCTCTAGTAGGTCTGTGTCTTTATTCCTGTCTTACCCCTAGCTTCTTCATGACATTTTTTTTCTTAAATTCCATATATATGTGTTCACATACGGTATTTGTCTTTCTCTTTCTGACTTACTTCACTCTGTATGACAGACTCTAGGTCTATCTGTAGCAAGGTGGAAACTAGAGTTATGAAAGAAAACCAATAGACCATAAAAATGGTATTGGAACACTCCCTAATTGTCCAAATTGTCACTTACTATGGAAGTTAGGTCAAACCTCATGCTCTGTAACAAATATAAAATGTTATAGAAATAAACCTATCTAAGGAGGCAAAAGATCTGTACTCCAAAAAGTCTAAGATGCTGATGAAAGAAATTGAAGACAACACAAACAGATGGAAAGATATACAATGTTCTTGGATTGGAAGAATCAATATTGTTAAAATGATCATACTACCCAAGGCAGTCTACAGATTCAATGCAATCCCCATCAAGCCGCCAATGGAATTTTTCACAGAACTAGAACAAAAAAAAATAAAAATTGTATGGAAACAAAAAGACCCCAAATAAACAAAACAATCTTGAAAAAGAAGAACTGAGCTGGAGGAATCAGGTTCCCTGACTTCAGATTATACTACAAAGCTACAATAATCAAAAACATTATAGTACAGGCACAGAAACAGAAATATAGATCAACGGAACAGGATAGAAAGCCCAAAGATAAACCCACTTATTTATGGTCAATTAATCTACAACAAAGGAGGCAAGAATATACAATGGAGAAAAGACCATCACTTCAATAAGTGGTGCTGGGTAAACAAGACAGCTACATGGAAAAGAATGAAATTAGAACATTCTCTAACACCATACACAAAAATAAACTCAAAATGGATTAAATACCTAAAAGTAAGACTGGATAATATAAAATCCCTAGAGGAAAACATAGGCAGGACACTCTGACATAAATCACAGCAATATTTTTTTGGATCCATTTCCTAGATTAATGGAAGTAAAAACAAAAAGAAACAAATGGGATCTAATTAAACTCAAATGCACAGCAAAGGAAACCACAAACAAAATGAGAAGATAACCTATTGAATGGGAGAAAATATTTGTAAATAATATGACTGATAAGGAATGAATATCTAAAATATATAAGCAGCCCATGCAGCTCAATATCAACAAAACAAACAACCCAATTAAAAAATGGGCAGAAGATGTAAAAAAAAAAAAAACTACAATGAGATATCATCTCACACTGGTCAGAATGGCCATCATCAAAAAATCTACAAACAATAAATGCTGGAGAGGGTGTGGAGAAAAGGGAACCCTCTTGCACTGTTGGTGGGAATGTAAATTGATACAGCCTCTATGGAGAACAGAATGGAGGTTCCTTAAAAAACTAAAAATAGAACTACCATACTACCCAGTAATCCCACTACTGGGCATATACCCTGAGAAAACCATAATTCAAAAAGAAGCATATTCATTGCAGCTCTATTTACAATAGCCAGGACATGGAAGCAACCTAAGTGTCCATCAACAAATGAATGGATAAAGAAGATGTGGCACATATATACAATGGAATATTACTCAGCCATAAAAGGAAATAAAACTGAGTTATCTGTAGTGAGGTGGATGGACCTAGAGTCTGTCATACAGAGTGAAGTAAGTCAGAAAGAGAAAAACAAATACCGTATGCTAACACACACACACACACACACACACACACACACACATATATATATATATATATATGGAATCTAAGGGGAAAAAAGTCATGAAGAACCTAGGGGTAAGACGGGAATAAAGACACAGACCTACTAGAGAATGGACTTGAGTATATGGGGAGGGGGAAGGGTAAGCTGTGACAAAGTGAGAGAGTGGCATGGACATATATACACTACCAAATGTAAACTAGATATCTAGTGGGAAGCAGCCCCATAGCACAGGGAGATCAGCTTGGTGCTTTGTGACCACCTAGAGGGGTGTGATAGGGAGGGTGGGAGGGAGGGAGATGCAAGAGGGAAGAGATATGGGAACATATGTATTTGTATAACTGATTCACTTTGTTATAAAGCAGAAACTAACACACCATTGTAAAGCAATTATACTCCAATAAAGATGTTAAAAAAGAAAATTCTCCAAAGAAGACATATAGATGGTCAACAGGCATATGAAAAGATGTCCAGTATTGCAATTATTAGAGAAATGCAAATCAAAACTACATTGAGGTATCATTTCACACCAGTCAGAATGGTCATCATTAAAATGTTTACAAATAATAAATGCTGGGGAGAGTGTGAAGAAAAGAGAACCATCCTACTCTCTTGGTGGGAATATAAATTGGTACATCCACTATGGAGAACAGTATGGAGGTTCCTTAAAACACTAAAAAGTAGAGCTTCCATATGATCCAGTAATGCTACTCCTGGGCATATATCCAGAAGAAATCATAATTTGGAAAGATACATGCACCCCAATATTTGTTACAGCACTATTTACAATAGCCAAGACATGGAAGCAACCTAAATGTCCATCAACAAAGGAATGGATAAAGAAGATGTGGTACATATATACAATGGAATGCTACTCAGCCATAAAAAGAATAAATAATGCCACTTGCAGCAACATGGATGGACCTAGAGATTATCATATTAAGCAAAGTAGGTCAGATAAAGTCAAATATCATATGATATCACTTATGTGGAATCTAAAATAATGATACAAATGAATTTATTTACAAAACAGAAATTGACTCACAGACATAGAAAATAAACTTATGGTTACCAAAGGGGATAGTGGTGGTGAGGGCAGTTATAAATTAGGAGTTTGTGATTAACATATACATACTACTATATATATAAAAAAAGGTAAACAACAAGGGCCTACTGTATAGCACAGGGAGCTATACTCAATATCTTGTAATAACGTATAATGGTAAAGAATCTGAAAAATATACATATAACTGAATCACTTTGCTGTACACTTGAAACTAACAAAACATTGTAAATTAACTATATTTCAAAAATAAGTCATCGAATACTCCATCTCAAAAATTATGTCTTTGAAAGGAATTAAGAGAATCCAGTACTTAATATCCCCATACTCTCTCTATATCTATATCTATCTATATCTATATATACCCTTTCTTGATCAGAACCATCCCAGAAAGATAAGAAGCTACAACACTCTTTGTAGTGACTTTCTCATACCATAAAGAGTGAGAAATAAAATGCAAATTGTTGAGAATACAGACATGCATTTAATATAGGTGTCCACAGCTTTATAGCTGAGACATGGATAGGTTATCCTGGACAAACCCCCACAGGAATTAGTTCTCTAAAATGAGTACTCATTTGACCTCTTCCCATTTGCCTTGGCTCCTAAAGGCCAGATTGAATAAACTGCTTTGAGAAGATTATTTTGAGGTTCAACAGACTTTGCAGGATAGAATCTAACCAAATTTACATAGCAGCATCAAGCATATTCTTTCAAGTTTATGACACTCAATTTCAGACTTCTGAGTTAAACCTGAAGGGTTAGGGGTACTATTACTTAATCCTGTATTAGTATTTTGACACCAAGTCTCCCACTTGAAATAAGTAGGAAGAATCCTTGAATCCTCATGTCATCTCTTCAAAATGATCTTGTTTTTTTTTGTTTGTTTTGTTTTGTTTTTTAAAGAGATTTAAAGAAATAAGATCTTTAGTGCCACTAAAGAAGAGCAAATCTTTACCTGGCAAAATAAAGACAATAAGAAATGTGTTTGTTTACATAGAAGATGTTGTTTGCTATAGTGAAATTATTAAATACAGAGAATCATAGGTATGATGAAGCAGATAAAAAGTGGAAGTAAATACACAAACAAAAAATGAAAGTGGTCATTTTGGAGAGCCTTAGAGATATCTAACTGGATAGAGCAGAGAAAAATTAGAACAAGGAAGAGTAGTCAGTTGTGAAGAAAATGTGGTGATATGATCTGCAACAAGCCAAAAATGGAGGTTTGGAAAATGAATAATTCATATACTTCCCATATTTTGTTATAAATATCTCAAAACCAATATATGATGATCATTCAAAAGGATACCACCTAACATTTGTATATATTACTCAGCACTCATCTGAGTGTAATAATTAATAATTTAGGATTATAAAATCTGAATATTGTTCATTCAGGTATGTACTTTAAGAAAGTTTCCAGAGATATAGTAATTATTTAATATATATTTTATTTATATCTAAATATAAAATACCATCAAGCATATCTAAAATATATTTTGCTCAGTAGAAGTTAAGATGAATAGACTATAAATATTTTAAATGTTTTCCTCATTGCTATTTTCTTTATAATGTCAGTGAGACAAGTCTGGAATGTTTACTTAACAAGTAAGTTAGTAGGAAAAATTTCTAAGAACTCAGGTTGACTTTGATCAAATTTTGTCTCTGCTGCATTTTTTGCTGCTTTACTTAGACAAGTGACTTAGCTGGTCATTTAACCCTAAGTATAAAATGAGGATCATAATCATACATATTGTCTTAGTCAGCTTGGGCTACTATAACAAAATGCCATAAACTAGATGGCTTATAGATAACAAATTTCCTTCTTATAGTTCTGGAAGCTGGAAGTTCAAGATCAGGGTGCCAGTGTGGTCGTGTCCTGGTAACAGCCCTCTTCTGGGTTGCAGACTGCTCTCTTCTCATTGTAGGCTCACATGGCAGAGAGCAGAGAGGGGACACAAACTCTCTCATGAGATTTATGAGGGCACTAATCCCATTCATGAAGGCTCTATCTTTATGACCTTATCTAATCCTAATTATCTCCCAAAGCCCTCACCTCTTAGTAAATACTATCACATTGGGAGGTAGTGTTTCACTTTTAAATTCAGGGGCACAAAAACATGCAGTCTTTAAATACATTTCATAGGATTTTTGTATATTTGTAAAGCGATAATCCATGTAAATGGCTTAATGCAGTGTCTGGTACATAAAACGTGTTAAATAAATGATAGATTTTAATATTGTTATCATTATCACTACTATAAGAGAGTGAAATATTTGTGAAATCAAGAAAACATGGCTAATGAAAAGTGATTTAGTGAATGATTCTTCCAAGTTGAAGGGACATGTAAATAGGGAAAAAATGCTGAAGGTTGTTAGAATGGAAATAAATGGGACACAAAGACAAGAAAGTGATTGGTAACTTATAAGAGAACCTTAAATCTAAGAAATTGTAAAGTCTGCAACAAGAAATTTGGATCCTGTTCTCAGGGTCTATCATTAGAGACTTCAGCAAATCAATGTCCCTCTTCAACTCCTCAGTTTTGTCATTTGTAAAGTAAGAAGAATAAACAATATTTCTCCTTTCATCCTAAGATCTAAATTAAATTTGATGCAAGTTTTGATGGCAAGCCAGTTGAGAATCTTGAGAAAAATAGTTTAAACAGTTCTGAAATAAAAAGATGTTTAGGCTAAATAGCATATGAGATGAAACAAAACTGTTGACAGTGTTTCCATTGTCTATAGGAATAGTCAGATCAGGGATAAACTGTGAAGTTGGAGATAACCCATGAAAAGAAATATGTCTTTAACATATGTGTAAATGTGGATGGAAAAAGATACCAAAGAAAAATAGAAAGTGGCTGTACACTATTTTTTTTCAAAACAATTTGAATGAATAAATTTCTTCCTGTGCCTGTAAACTCCTTTCAAGGACAGCTTTATGCCATTAGCTATATGCCCAGCAACACTTAGAAAAATTCCTGTCACAGAAATGACACAATAACTGATAGTAATAAAACAGAAATAAAAATTGGTGTCACCTGAGAATCCTCCCTCTCCTCCTACTTCCTACTTCCAATTAGTTCTATCTGTCCCATCTCTCCATCCCTACTACTCTCTAAGACAATCTTTCATCATCTCTTGCAACAACTTCCAAAGTGGTAGTCTCTCAGCTACATATTTCCTTCAAATCTGTCATTCTTAATGAAGCCAGAACTAAATTTTGAAACCCATATCTGATCATATCACTTTAAAAATTGTTATTTTCATGATGAAGTCCAAATTTCTTCTCATGGCCTCACAATCTATTACAAAACCTTTTCTCAGTCTAACTTTAAAACTGTCCTTTTTACTTTACTCCTTTCTCACACATCCTAGTTGCTACTCACCTAGTCTTCTCTAGTATCTAGAAAAAAATGTAGCCAAAGTAGATGTTCAATTAATTTTTCTTAAAATTAATTAACTTGAACTACATCTATGTTGTAAAAATCGCAAATTTTGGCAAACACTCCAGAGGTGAAATCCATGAGTCTGTCTCCATATTTTGCTATTAAAAAGAGCCAATTTGCGGGACTTCCCTGGTGACGCAGTGGTTAAGAATCCGCCTGCCAGTGCAGGGGACACGGGTTTGAGCCCTGGTCCGGGAAGATCCCACATGCCGTGGAGGAACTAAGCCCATGAACCACAACTACTGAGCCTGAGTGCCACAACTACTGAAGCCCACGTGCCTAGAGTCTGTGCTCTTCAGCAAGAGAAGCCACTCAATGAGAAGCCCAGGAACCACAACGAAGAGTAGCCCCTGCTCACCACAACTAGAGAAAAGCCCGCACACAGCAACGAAGACCCAAGGCAGCCAAAAATAAAATAAATAAATAAATTTTAAAAAGAGCTAATTTGCTAATAGAAAACACACATCTATCATTGCTTCATCTCACAGAGTAAAATGGCTTAAAAATTGTTCAATTTATATTTATATTACTTTTGGAAATTTTATTTGAAACATCTATTTTAAAATTCAAAAAGGCTCTGAATTATTTTATGAGAATCAGGATACTTTCTAGTACATATAGACCACAATTTCTAATTAAAGAGTTATAGCCTAGTTGATGTATGTCTTAGAAAATTAATTTATGATTATTCTTTACCTATAAACAAATACAATCTACTACTTTAAAATGACAAACTAAAAAACATGAACATATTGGCCACGGAAGTTTTATCCAGAATAATTCATAAAGAAGAAATAAACATTTTCTTGAGAAAGAAACACTCAAAAGAATCAGTTTCAGGTTTTTTGTTTGTTTGTTTTGTTTGTTTTTTTGTGATAGATGTTTTCCTGACATTTACAAACAGTAATCATAGGGACTTTTTCCTATAAAAAGAAAAGAGAAACGAGTTGAAAGCCTAAATTGCAGGTGTGCATTAACCATTATTAACCCCCATTTCCTCACATTTGAAAGAGTGAAATTTGAAATTTGACTATCTATTTTAAATGAAGGTTCTCTTGGCTTAATTTATCTAGAGCTGTTTCTCCTGGGTATTTTTTAAACTACAAATTAAGGTAACCACAAGGAGATTACAAACTGGGAAAATTATTTTATGAAGCTAAGTGTATCCCCAAAGGATCTTTGTACAAGGGTGATTCTTCATCTTTTGAAATGCTAACTGAAGCAAATGTTGATTGCTTCATGTCCAGGATTTTACTGTCAACTTTATAATACCTGTAAATGGGTACTTAGTGATAGGTCAGCTAACTTTTAAGCAACACATCATTTTATAAAATCCATGCAAAATGAAATATTAAATTTAATCTGTAAAGACTGAAGAGTGATATTTTGTTAAGATTTGAATTTGATCAAGAGAGACATAGAAGCTTTTAAATAAGTATCACACTAGACTTATAACATAGTCATTCTGTGTTTTACTTTAGAAATCTAAAATGTGGCTTGAAAGTTTTTCCTTAACAAGCCTACTTGGAGACTGCAATACAATTTTAAAGGAGAGCACAAATTAAAAAAGAAAAAAAAACCTATAAAAGTGACTGGTACTTTTATACCTGTGAATATCTGAAAGAGCATGCTCCCATTGTTCATAACTCTTTTGATGGTGAAAACATTTTCTTCCTTGTTTCTGCAGGACATATTTATCAGCATCATAAGACTTCTTTCCATCTTGTAACTTAAAGCAAAAAAAAAAATCCTAAAAAGTTTTCAAAGTATTCTTCATGATTTCTGTATGATCTATATGAGGTAAATGCATGTGCAGGTATTGCAATTTGTCCTCAATGCATTCTTTTCTGTTCCATTTTATATGTCCAGATTTCCAACAATAAAATTTTCTCTATATTTTTTGTCATTCATGTGTACTATAAATTATTCTTATGCAGGCAGAGTTATGTGAATGACTAAAGTCAAGCTCAATATGTTTGATTGTTTCTTTGGATATACAGAGAGCACTGCTAACAACTCAGAGATTGGTAGGGATGTTTTCAATGACCTACATTCTCTAATATGTAGTAAATAAAGTCAAGTAAGGGTGAGTTTAACAAAGGATAACAAAGAATCAATGATTAGTAATAAATGAATGGCAGGTAACTTTTAGGTAGCAATAGAAATTTCTGTTAACATTATCATCCTGCATGCAACTAATCTATCAAGACAAAAATCTATTTGCTAATAACTTCTATCTGTGACAAATTAGATCAACTCTAAGTGAAACAGAACATTTTTTCCCTCCCTACTATCTGTCCCCAAACCAATTTCCTAAGAGATGTATCTACTTCCAATCTAGGCTCTAGCATATACCAAGCTAGGATAACAGGAGTAAGATTTTCATAATGAAACTACAAAAGTAAAAAATACAGATATTCTTTTTAAAAAAGTATCCAAGTCTTAAGCTATGTAGTAGTCCACCATGTAGCTTGTAGCAGCTATTCTTCAAAAATAGAAGCTTTTCAAGCGGTGTCCAGAGTAAAACAAGACATAATTAAAACCTTAGAAACCTTAACAAAGGACAAAGGAGCAATAAGGAAGGACTTGAAGGAGTTAAAACAGAGGAGCACGATGGCATCCACGAGGAAGACAGGTCAAGAGAAGGGAAGTCCTCAAGGGGTAATTTCATAACAAAGTAAAATATGCATGCTGGTGTATCAACGTTTAGAATCTAGAAAGAAGGCCAAGCAAGCTGTTTAAGTGGGTGAGACTACGCTGGAATTTTCCACTCCTGCTTGACTTTGTGTTGGTTGCAAGAAATGACTTGAGCTTAAAGAAAATAACTATTGTAATCATTGTGGAATCCCATGTTTGATCAAAAATCAGATTCTTTTCCAGTAAGGAACTACATTGTCCATATTTTTACTGGTATTAATAGCAGAGTAAAGCAGTTAGACCAAAGGCCAAGGAATATTTCTGCTATAAGGACTGCATCCCTTGTGACAATTTGCACTCTCTCTAAACTCCAGGCAAAAGAGCCCTATCATAAATGTATAATAAGAATTTAAAAATAGATAAAATATAAACATTTACTATTTTAATCCATCTTTATATCCAGTATTTTAAAAAAGGAATTTTAAGGATAAACTGAATTGCACATATCTGGGTCCTTTTGGTTTTTATTGTTTGTTTGTATAGATTCACAAAAGTTATGTAGATTTTTTGGTGTTGTTGTGATGGTTTTTTTCACTTAAAAAGAAGGAGAGCAAAATATAAGATTGCTCTATGAGACAACTGAATGTATCTTTTAAGATTAAAGGTTTTTTTCCAATAAGGAAAAAAACTCCTTTTTTCCCCCAAAACATTTAGATAAGAAATAGATCACCAAAACAAATGCTTACTGGAAAAGCAAGACATTTTCAAAAACAAGATTATTATATATAAAACTCGTTTTAAAAAACAATATTTTTAAACCCTATTATTGAAAAAAGTGAAAAACATAAAAAGCCACGATTTGATTTCTGCTTCCAATAAGATTTTTGCAGTGGCATGTTAATACTCTTATTGCAACAACTAGGAAAAGCCTGATAAATTTTAAATATTATAATTTTAAAGGAATGTGAGAGATGTGGAAGCAAGGATGATTACATGAACCAAAAATCTAAGTAAGGAAATAAGTTTTCTAAGGTGAGTTGATAAATGCCAGCTATTACTTCTCTAGAGGGCATATGCCCATTCCATGTGCTAGCAATATATCAGACTTCTCACATTTCAACCTCCCCTAGGCAGAGTGCCCCTGCTGGGGGAAAGGAAAATTAGCAAAACTTTCAGTAGTTGCAGGTGACTTGGATGGCAAATTGGACAATGAAGGAAACTGGAACGCATGATCAGGTTTCAACAAAAGACATTTCCTTAATTCTGGTGCAATTCAGGAGGCTGAGAACCTAGGCAGAAATTTTCTAAAAGGCAGAGAAAAATCTTCCCAATTTTGCTGGGCATAGGAAACAAACTTTCCCAAGTACATTGCCACTCTCTTCCTCAAGACATTTGCCAGATTTTGAAGCAGTCAGAGATAGCGAACTAAGATAAAATATCTAAAGGACAGAAATAGAATCTCTAGAGGACCCAGGAGACAAAGACCCACCAAAGTCTCAATTGGAAGCCCAAACAGGGCATAACTATGACCAAGGAAAAACCAGGGTTAGATAGAGTCTCACAAACTGAAGCCCACCTTCAATCAGCTCAATGCTGGATTGAAGTTATCAGTAGCTCATGTTATTAGCCCTAATTCTCCTAAGAAAAGGGAGAATTCTTTCTGGTGAAAAACAAAATAATCTAGAACCAATATAGTTCTGTATACATAATACCTAGCATACTATTTAAAAATGATAGAAGTTCAGAGACAGAAAAATATTGCAGACAATCAATAGAAAAAGCAAACAAGAGGTGAAGATACATGATGCAGATACTAGAATTAGAAAGAAAGGAATTTAAATAACTATAATTAATATGTAAAAGAAAAATTATTTTAGATGACTGATGAGGTGGATGGAAAGACAGAGGATTTCAACAGAGATTTTTGATACAAGTAAAGATCAAGAGGATATCCCAAAAGAATTTGAAAAAGAATAGATATATGTGTATGTAAAACTGAATCACTTTGCTGTACACCTGAAACTAACACAATGTAAACCAACTATACTCCAATATAAAATAAAAATTTAGAAAAAGAGGACATCCCCAAACTGAAACTTATAATATCTGTAATTAGGAATACAGTGCATGGGTTTAATATCAGATTGGGCATCACAACACAGTATTAATGAACTTCAACACAAGTAAATAGAAAATACCCAAAGAGTAGAACAGAAAGAGCAAGTAACAGAACAGAGAGTAATAGCTAAGCGAGTCATGTAATAACATGCATAAAATTGAAATCCTAGAAAGAAAGGAAAGAATATGACAGAAGCAATAGTCAAAGGAGATAATAGCAAGTAAAATTTCCAAAACCAATGAAAGACATTGTCCCACAGATTCAGGAAGTTCAGGAAAGTCCAAGAAACATTAACAAAAAGAAAATCACATTTAGGCAAATCACAGTAAAACTTCTTTGAAAACCAAAGACAAAAAAATTAAAAGCAGGCAAAGTAAACATAGAAAAATACAAATTACTATCAAAATAAATATAACAAGCCAGAGGAAAGACTTCTCAATAGAAATAATAGAAGGCAGATGACAAAAACAAAATTGACATATAAAAGGGTTGAAAACATACCTGGCAAACTAGAATTTCTTAACCAGTGAAAATATTAATCAAGAAACCTTATTAGAAAGGATAAAGAGTCATTACAGTACAGAAATATTAAAATTTATGTTTTATAACCCAATCACATCACTCCAAAACAAATAAATCAGAAACTAAAATAATTAAAAGGAGAAATAGATTATGATTTAAATTTCCATCTAAGGAAAATAGAAAAACAAAACAAACGTAAGAAACATAGTGGCAGAGAAATAATACAGATAAGACTAGAAAATTAAAAAGGAAATAAAAGTGAAATAGACAATATCTAAAACAGTTAATTCTTCAAAAAAATAGTAAAATTTAATATCCTAGTGTGACTGATCAAGAAAAAAAGAGATAAAAAGTATCCCTTATTTCAGGAATGAAAAAAATGAGTGCAATTACAGACTCTTTAGACATCATAAAGATAAGACATATTATGAACATCATTCTGCTAATAACTTTAATTAGATGAAATAAATTTCTCAAATTTACAACCTATAAAAGCTAATAGAAGAAAGATATGAATAGTCAAAAATCTATTAAAGAAATTAAATTCTTCATTACAAAATCTTTCCACAGAGAATACCCCAGATCCAAATGACTTTTTTGGTAATTATTTCTAAATATTTAATGAAGAAATAACACGAATACAGAAAAACCCTTCCAGAGAATAGGAAAGAAGGGAATACTTCATAACATTTATTTAATAGGAAGAGCATAATCTTGATCCCAAAACCTGACAAGGACACTATAAGAAATAAATAAATAAATAAACCAAACTCTATAATTTAAATAGATGCAAAAATTCTTAAGAAAATATTAGCAAATTGAATATAGTGACATATAAAAAGCATAATTCATCACAGTGTTAATCCCTACTAGTCAAGACTGATTTGACATTTAATTATCAGTTAATTCACCATGTGTCCAAAAAAATAGGAGAAAATTATATGATCACATCAATAGGAAACAAAAAGTATGTATGATCATCTCAATCGATTAAAAAAAATAAAAGTATTTGCAAATTTCAATGTTAATTCAAGATTACATTTTTAAAAAGTCTTTAAAACCTCTTAAATGGAATTTATTCTGATTATAACATCAATAAAAAATCTACAGAAAATATTATATTCAGTGGAAGAATATTTAAAACCTATCCCTGATACAAACAGCTCATGCAGCTTTATTTCAAAAAAACAAACAACCCAATCAAAAAATGGGCAGAAGCAGAGCAGCTAGGCCCGTTAGCCATGGTCACTGAGCCTGCACATCCAGAGCCTGTGCTCCGCAACAGGAGAGGCCACAACAGTGAAAGGCCCGCATACCACAAAAAAAAAAAAAAAGAAAAAGTGGGCAGAAGATCTAAATAGACATTTCTCCAAATACATACATATGGCCAAAAAGCACATGAAAAGATGCCTAACATCACTAATTATTAGATAAATGCAAATCAAAACTACAAGGCAAATCAAAACTACAAATCTATCCACACCAGTCAGAATGGCCATCATCAAAAAATCTATAAATAATAAATGCTAGATAGGGTGTGGAGAAAAGGGAATCCTCCTACACTCTTGGTGGGAATGTAAATTGGTACAGTGACTATGGAAAACAGTATGGAGGTTCCTTAAAAACTAAAAATAGAGTTACTGTATGATCCAGTAATCTCACTCCTGGGCATATATCTGGAGAAAACTATAATTCAAAAAGATACATGCACCCCAATATTCATTGCAGCACTATTTATAATAGCCAAGACATGGAAGCAACCTAAATGTCCATTGACAGATGAATGGATAAAGAAAATGTGGTATACACTGTATAGCACAGGGAATGCTGCTCAGTATTATGTAACAACCTAAATGGGAAAAGAATTTGAAAAATAATAGATACATGTATATGTATAACTGAATCACTTTGCTGTACACCTGAAACTAACACAACATTGTTAATCAAGTTTACTCCAATATAAAATAAAAAGTTAAAAAAAATAAAAGGGGCAAGAAGAAAGTCATAATAAAAAAGGTGTGATATATATACACACACACACACACACACACACACACACACACACACACACATATACATACAATGGAATATTACTCAGCCAGAAAAAGAATGAAATAATCCCATTTGCAGCAACATGGTTGGACATAGAGACTGTCATTCTGAGTGAAGTAAGTCAGACAGAGGAAGACAAATATATGATATAGCTTATATGTGGAATCTAAAAAAAGAGTACAAATGAACTTATTTACAAAACAGAAGTAGAGTCACAGATGTAGAAAATAATTTTATGGTCACCAAAGGGGAAATGCAGGTGGGAGGGATAAATTAGGAATTTGAGATTAACATATACAAACTAGTATATATAAGATAGGTAGTCAACAAGGACATACTGTATAGCACATGGAACTCTACTCAATATTCTATAATAACCTATATGGGAAAAGAACATGAAAAATAATGGATATATGTATATGTATAACTGAATCACTTTTTTGTACAGTAGAAACTAACACAACATTGTAAATCAATATACTCCAATATAAATTAAAAAATTAAATTGAAAAAATAAAACCTATCCCTGAGATCAGGGAATAATGTAGACACAGAGGAAGCTGAGGGAGAAGTGTTAATGTGACATGATGCAACGTGAAGAGGGAGAGCTTGTAAAACTCAAGATGTGTCTCCTCCGTTTTCCACTTTCATGGGCTTTTTCCTATACTCTCCTGGTCATACACCATACTTCTCCTCTGTCCATAATTAGTTACTACTTTCTCCAGAGGTCATTTATCCAAGTCTTATAAACTCAAATATGTTTGGAGGCTACATGATATTATGAAGCAGAAATAAATCTAAACTGACCTTGCCTCAGTATCTAAGAGTTAATAAGTAGAGAGAGAGACTATAAACAGAGCTAATGTCCTTTCTAAAGAGAGAAGACTCTTCCTAGCTCTAGTAAGTTGTTGATATGAGAGAATGCAGGTCAGCTGATCATAGATTATTTTAGAAGATGGAAATTTGGATTTTTATTTGGAATATAAATAAATAATTCTAACTTCCTAAAACACTACATAAACTAAATTTAATGCATCTATTGGACATATTTGGTCCGTTGGAGACCAGTCTGTGACCTCTGCTTTACAAGATAGAGTTGGGACAGCACTTAAACATAGTTGGAAAACCCAGAATAGATAAAGAGACAGTAGCCAACTTAGAATGCAGCAGACATTTAATCAAATATCCAGTAAATAGATGCCGTTTTATTTGAATATGCTTTCTATTTTTAGCATTATTCCTCAACATAGTCATAATTTTCTCTGCCTTTTGCAAAAAGGTACCACAGACTGGGTGACTTAAACAACAGAAATTAATTTTCTCATAGTTCTGGAGGATAGAAGTCTAAAATCAAGGTGTTAGCAAGATTGATTTCTTCTGAAGCCTTTCTCCTTGGCTTGTAGATGGGTATCTTCTCCCTGTGTCTTTACATGTCTTTCTTCTGTGTTTATCTGTCTCCTAATCTTTGCTTATAAACATAATAGCCATATTGGCTTAGGACCTACCCATATATCTTCATTTTACCTTAATTACCTCTTTAAAGATCCTATATCCAAATACAGTACATGAGATTAGGAATTCAACATATGAATTGAGGATTGAGGGGCACATAATTCAGCCCATTAGAAACTACTTCTCAGATTTTTTAACCATTAGCTTCAAAATTATCTGTCAATGGTATCATATGTTCCCAAAAGGATAATATCTAGACGGAAGTCTGAGCATTTTAAAAATCATCTACTATAGAATCACTTTTACCTTTTATGATTATATCAATGTTGCAGGACATTAATTTTACTGACCTTTATATTGCAGACGTCCAAATGAAAAATTATATTGTTAACATTTAGTTTTCATGTTAGTATTTTTCAAAAGGGATTTTTGAGACATTCTGAGCTAGAAACTAGTATGTGTGTTTGTGTGTATGGGTGTGTATGGGTGCCCGAATGTGTCTGTGTGTATTTCTGTGTGGGCATAAAGTTTTTACCTCTTTCAAATTGGTATTTTTTTCTTCCACCTACATTCATACTGCATGTGCATCACCAGTACTTATTTTCTAATCACCAAACATACACTTTCATGCCACCTTATTACCACCATCAAATCGTGGATTTGAAATTGATTCATTAAAGAATCCTTTCCTGGGCACCTTCTAATGTTACATCAGTTTATGATTAAAGTATAATATACTTCTCAGGACTTATTATTAATTAACTGTGGACCCATTTATTCATTTACTCTCTATCTTTCCTAGTAGGTGATAAACTCCATTAAAACAGAGATCCTCTTTTATCATCTATCACATACACAGTACCTGGCACATGGCAGAACTTAGTAAATTTTTTTCAATGAATTATGGAAGATGGAAAGAAGAAAGCTGACATAACACATTGAAAAGTTAGAGAGCTCTTTAGAAAAAAAAGATTATGACTGATTGACATACAACTAAGTCTATTCTCTATGACTGGGGCCTGTGAGTGCAAAACCATTTTGACAAAAGCAATAACTACCCCAATGTGACACAAACTTATTTGGTTATAAGAATTATAAGGAAGAAGCCTCATCCACCAGAGGGCTGACAGCAGGAGCAAGAAGAACTACAATCCTGCAGCCTGTGGAACAAAAACCACATCCACAGAAAGATAGACAAGATAAAAAGGCAGAGGACTATGTACCAGATGAAGGAACAAGATAAAACCCCTGGAAAACAACTAAATAAAATGGAGATAGGCAATCTTCCAGAAAAATAATTCAGAATAGTGATAGTGAAGATGATCCAGGACCTCAGAAAAAGAATGGAGGCAAAGATCGAGAAGATGCAAGAAATGTTTAACAAACATCTAGAAGAAATAAAGAACAAACAAACAGAGATGAACAATAAAATAACTGAAATGAAAAATACACTAGAAGGAATCAATATCAGAATAACTGAGACAGAAGAATGGATAAGTGACCTGGAAGACAGAATGCTGGAATTCACTGCTGCAGAACAGAAGAAAGAAAAAAGAATGAAAAGAAAAGAAGACAGCCTAATAGACCTCTGGGACAACATTAAATGCACCAATATTAACATTATAGGGGTCCCAGAAGAAGAAGAGAGAGAGAAAGGACTCAAGAAAATATTTGAAGAGATTATAGTCGAAAACTTCCCTAACAAGGGAAAGGGAATAGCCACCCAAGTCCAGGAAGTGCAGAGAGTCCCAGGCAGGATAAACCCAAGGAGAAACACACCGAGACACATAGTAATCAAACTGGCAAAAATTGAAGACAAAGAAAAATTATTGAAAGAAACAAGGGAAAAACAACAGATAAAATACAAGGGAACTCCCACCGGGGTAACAGCTGATTTCTCAGCTGAAGATCTACAAGCCAGAAGGGACTGGCATGATATATTGAAAGTGATGAAAAGGAAAAGGAAGAAGCTACAACCAAGATTACTTTACCCAGCAAGGATCTCATTCAGATTCAATGGAGAAATCAAAAGCTTTACGGACAAGCAAAAGCTAAGAGAATTCAGCAGCACCAAACCAGCTCTACAACAAATGCTAAAGGAACTTCTCTCAGTGGTAAATACAAGAGAAGAAAAGGACCTACAAAAACAAACCCATAACAATTAAGAAAATGGTAACAGGAACATACATATTGATAATTACCTTAAACGTGAATGGGTTAAATGCTCCAACCAAAAGACACAGGTTTGATGAATGGATACAAAAAAAAGACCCATATATATGATGTCTACAAGAGACTCACGTCAGACCTAGGGACACATACAGACTGAAAGTGAGGAGATGGAAAAAGGTACTCCATGCAAATGGAAATCAAAAGAAAGCTGGAGTAGCAATACACATATCAGATAAAATAGACATTAAAATAAAGAATATTACAAGAGACAAGGAAGGACACTACATAATGATCAAGGATCAAACCAAGAAGAAGATATAACAATTATAAATATATATGTACCCAACATAGGAGCACCTCAATACATAAGGCAACTGTTAAAAGCTCTAAAAAAGGAAAGTGACAGTAACACGTTAGTAGAGGGGGACTTGAACATCTCACTTACACCAATGGACAGATCATGCAAGCAGAAAATTAATAAGGAAACACAAGCTTTAAATAACACAATAAAAAAATGACACAATATACCAGATAGATTTAATTGATATTTATAGGACATTCCATCCAAAAACAGCAGATTACAGTTTCTTCTCAACTGTACACGGAATATTCTCCAGGATACATCACAACTTGGGTCAGAAATTAAGCCTCAGTAAATTTAAGAAAATTGAAAGCATATCAAGCATCTATTCTGACCAAAATGCTATGAGACTAGAAATGAATTACATAGAAGAAAAAAGAGAAAATGAACAATGATGAACCACACAAATGAAATTAAAAATTCTCTAGAAGAGATCAATAGCAGAATAACTGAGGCAGAAGAACGGATAAGTGACCTGGAAGATAAAATATTGGAAATAACTACTGCAGAGCAGAATAAAGAAAAAAGAATGAAAAGAACTGAGGACAATCTCAGAGACCACTGGGACAACATTAAATGCAACAACATTTGAAGTATAGGGGTCCCAGAAGAAGAAGAGAAAAAGAAAGGGACTGAGAAAATATTTGAAGAGATTATAGTTGAAAACTTCCCTAATATGGGAATGAAAATAGTTAATCAAGTCCAGGAAGCACAGAGAGTCCCATACAGGATAAATCCAAGGAGAAATACGCCAAGACACATATTAATCAAACTATCAAAAATTAAATATAAAGAACACATATTAAAAGCAGCAAGGGAAAAACAACAAATAAAACACAAGGGAATCCCCATAAGGTTAACAGCTCATCTTTCAGCAGAAACTCTGCAAGCCAGAAGGGAGTGGCAGGACATACTTTAAGTGATGAAGGAGAAAAAAACCACAAGCAAAATTACTCTACCCAGCAAGGATCTCATTCAGATTTGAAGGAGAAATTAAAAAATTACAGACAAGCAAAAGCTAAGAGAATTCAGCACCACCAAACAAGCTTTACAACAAATGCTAAAGGAACTTCTCTAGGAAGGAAACACAAGAGAAGGAAAAGACCTACAATAACAAACCCAAAACAATTAAGAAAATGGGAAGAGAAACATACATATTGATAATTACCTTAAATGTAAATGGATTAAATGCTCCAACCAAAAGATATAGACTGCCAGAATGGATACACAAACATGACCTATATATATGATGTGTACAAGAGACCCACTTCAGACCTAGGGACATATACAGACTGAAAGTGAGGGGATGGTAAAAAATATTCCATGCCAATGAACATCAAAAGAGAACTGGAGTAGCAATTCTCGTATCAAACAAAATAGACTTTAAAATAAAGACTATTACAAGAGACAAAGAAGGACACCACATAATGATCAAGGGATTGATCCAAGAAGAAGATATACCAATTGTAAATATTTATGCACCTAACATAGAAGCACATCAATGCATAAGGAATATACTAACAGCCATAAAAGTGGAAATCGACAATAACACAATCATAGTAGGGGACATTCACCCCCCACTTTCACCAATGGACAGAGCATCCAAAATGAAAATAAATAAGGAAACACAAGCTTTAAATGACACATTAAACAAGATGGACTTAATTGATATTTATAGGACATTCGATCCAAAAACAACAGAACACATTTTCTTCTCAAGTGCTCATAAACATTCTCCAGGATAGATCATAGCATGGGTCACAAATAAAGCCTTGGTAAATTTAAGAAAATTGAAATTGTATCAAGTATCTTTTCTGACAACAATGTTATGAGACTAGGTATCAATTACAGGAAAAAATCTGTAAAAAAATACAAACACATTGAGGATAAACAATACAGTACATAATAACCAAGAGATCACTGAATAAATCAAAGAGAAAATTAAAAAAAATACCTAGAAACAAATGACAATGAAAACATGATGACCCAAAACCTATGGGATGCAGCAAAAGCAGTTCTAAGAAGGAAGTTTATAGCAATACAATCCTACCTTAAGAAACAAGAAACATCTCAAATGAACAACCTAATCTTACAGCTAAAGCAATTAGAGAAAGAAGAACAAAAAACCCCCAAACTTAGCAGAAAGAAAGAAATTGTAAAGATCAAATCAGAAATAAATGAAGAAGAAAGGAAGGAAATGATGGCAAACATCAACAAAACTAAAACCTGGTTCTTTGAGAAGAAAAACAAAATTGATAAACCATTAGCCAGACACATCAAGAAAAAATGGGAGAAGACTCAAATCAATAGAATTTGAAGTGAAAAAGGAGAAGTAACAACTGACACTGCAGAAATACAAAGGATCATGAGAGATTGTAACAAACAACTCTAGGCCAATAAAATGGACAACCTGCAAGAAATGGACAAATCCTTAGAAATGTAAAACCTTCCAAGACTGAACGAAGAAGAAACAGAAAATATGAGCAGACCAATGACAAGGACTGAAATTGAAACTGTGATTAAAAATCTTCCAACAGAGGCTTCCTAGGTGTCACAGTGGTTGAGAGTCTGCCTGCTGATGCAGGGGACAAGGGTTCGTGCCCCGGTCCAGGAGATCCCACATGCCATGGAGTGGCTAGGCCCATGAGCCATGGCAGCTGAGCCTGTGTGTCCGGAGCCTGTGCTCCTCAACAGGAGAGGTCACAGCAGTGAGAGGCCCGTGTACTGCAAAAAAAAAAAAAAAAAAAAATCTTCCAACAAACAAAAGCCCAGGACCAGATGGCTTCACAGGCCAATTCTATCAAACATTTAGAAAAGAGCTAACACCTATCCTTCTCAAACTCTTTCAAAATATATCAGAGGGGGAAACACTCCCAAACTCATTCTATGAGGCCACCATCACCCTGATACCAAACCCAGACAAAGATGTCACAAAGAAAGAAAACTACAGGCCAATGTCACTGATGAACATAAATGAAAAAATCCTCAACAAAATACTAGCAAAGAGAATCCAAAGGTTGTGGAAGTTGGTGGAATAGTAAGATGCAGAGATCACCTTGCTCCCCACAGATACATAAGAAATACAACTACACATGGACGTGCTCCTATAGAACACCCACTGAATATTGGCAGAAGACCACAGACATCCCAAAAGGCAATAAACTCCCCAGGGACCTGGGCAGAGCAAAAGAAATGGAATCCAACAGCACGTTGAAAGGATCATACACCATGATCAAGCGGGGTTTCTCCCAGGAATGCATGGATTCTTCAATATATGCAAATCTATCAAAGTGATACACCATATAAAAATCTGAAGGAGAAAAACTATATGATCAAAAAAAAAACTATATGATCATCTCAATAGTTGCAAAAAAAGCTTTTGACAAAATTCAACACTCATTTATGATAAAAACCCTCCTGAATGTATGCATAGAGGGAACTTTCCTCAACATAATAAAGGCCATATATGACAAACCCACAGCCAACATCGTCCTCAATTGTCAAAAATTGAAACTATTTCCACTCAGATCAGGAAAAAGACAAGGTTGCCCACTCACACCACAATTATTCAACATAGTTTTGGAAGTTTTCACCACAGCAATCAGAGAAGAAATAGAAATAAAAGGAATCCAAATCGGAAAAGAAGAAGTAAAGCTGTCACTGTTTGCAGATGACACAATACTATACATAGAGAATCCAAAAGTTACTACCAGAAAACTACGAGAGCTAATGAGTGAATTGGGTAAAGTAGCAGGACACATAATTAATTAATGCACAGAATTCTATTGCATTTATCTACACTAATGATGAAAAATCTGAAAGTGAAATTAAGAAAACATTCCCATTTACCATTGCAACAAAAAGAATAAAATATCGAGGAATAAACCAACCTAAGGAGAAAAAAGACCTGTATGCAGAAAATTATAAGACACTGATGAAAAAAATTAAAGATGAATCAAATAGATAGAGAGATATATGATGCTCTTGGATTGGAAGAATCAACATTGTGAAAATGATTCTAGCACCCAAAGCAATCTACAGATTCTATGCAATCCCTATCAAACTACCACTGGCATTTTTCACAGAACGAGAACAAAAAATTTCACAATTTTTATGGAAACACAAAAGACCCCAGAGAGTCAAAGCAATCTTGAGAATGAAAATGGAGCTGGAGGAATCAGCCTCCCTGACTTCAGATTATACTACAAAGCTACAGTAATCAAGACAGTATGGTACTGGCACAAAAGCAGAAATATAGATCAATGAAAGAGGATAGAAAGCCAAAAGATAAACCCATGCACATATGGTCACCTTACCTTTGATAAAGGAGGCAAGAATATACTGTGGAGAAAAGACAGCATTCACAATAAGTGGTGCTGGGAAAACAGGACATGTAAACGTAAAAGTATGAAATTAGAACCCTCCCTAACAGGATACACAAAAATAAAATCAAAGTGGATTAAAGACCTAAATGTAAGGCCAGACACTATCAAACTCTTAGAGGAAAGCATAGGCAGAACACTCGATGACAAAAATCACAGCAAGATCCATTTTGACCCACTTCCTAGAGAAATGGAAGTTAAAAAAATAATAAACAAATAGGACCTAAGGAAACTTAAAAGCTTTTGCACAGCAAAGGAAACCATAAACAAGACCAAAAGACAACCCTCAGAATGGGAGAAAATGTTTGCAAATATAGCAACTGACAAAGGATTAATCTTCAAAATTTACAAGCAGCTCATGCAGCTCAATAACAAAAAAACAAACAACCTAATCCAAAAATGAGTAGAAGACCTAAATAGACATTTCTCCAAAGAAGATATACAGATTGCCAATAAACACATGAAAGGATACTCCACATCATTAATCATTAGAGAAATGCAAATCAAAACTACAAAGAGATATCTTCTCCTACCGGTCAGAATGGCCATCATCAAAAAACCTACAGACAAGAAATGCTGGAGAGGGTGTGGAGAAAAGGAAACCCTCTTGTACTGTTGGAGGCAATGTAAACTGATACAGCCAATATGGAGAACAGTATGGAGGTTCCTTAAAAATCTAAAAATAGAACTACTATATGACCCAGCAATCCCACTACTGGGCATAAACCCTGAGAAAAACATAATTCAAAAAGAGTCATGTACCACAATGTTCATTGCAGCTCTTTTTACCATAACCAGGGCAGGGAAGCAACCTAAGTGTCCATCAACAAATGAATGGATAAAGAAGATGTGGCACATATATACAATGAAGTATTACTCTACCATAAAAAGAAACGAAATTGAGTAATTTGTAGTGAGGTGGATGGACCTAGAATCTGTCATATAGAGTGAAGTAAGTCAGAAAGAGAAAGACAAATACCATATGCTAACACATATATATGGATTCTAAGGGAAAAAATGTCATGAAGAGCCTAGGGGTAAGAAGGGAATAAAGACACAGACCTACTGGAGAATGGACTTGAGGTTACGGGGAGGGTGAAGGGTAAGCTGTGACAAAGTGAGAGAGTGGCATGGACATATATACACTACCAAACGTAAAATAGATAGCTAGTGGGAAGCAGAGCATAGCTCAGGGAGATCAGCTCAGTGCTTTGTGACTGCTTAGAGGGGTAGGATAGGGAGGGTGGGAGGGAAGGAGACACAAGAGGGAAGACATATGGGAACATATGTATATGTATAATTGATTCACTTTGTAATAAATCAGAAACTAGCACACCATTGTAAAGCAATTATACTCCAATAAAGATGTTAAGAAAAAAAGAAAGACTATTGTGCATTAGATAGGAAACAACTCAAGTGTCTCTCAACAGATGGAAAAAAAAAGAAATGAATTACAAGGAAAAAAACATAAAAAACATGAACACATGGAGGCTAAACTATACATTACTAAAAACCCAAGAGATCACTGAAGAAATCAAAGAGGAAATCAAAAAGATACCTAGAAACAAATGACAATGGAAACACGAAGATTCAAAATCTATGCAATGCAGCAAAAGCAGTTCTAGGAGGGAAGTATATAGCTATACAAGCCTACCTCAGGAAACAAGAAAAATCTCAAACAAAACAATCTAAACTTACACCTAAAGGAACTAGAGAAAGAAGAACAAATAAAACTCAAAGTTGGTAGAAGGAACGAAATCAAAGAACAGAGCAGAAATTAATGAAATAGAAACAAGGAAAACAGTAGCAAAGATCAAAAAAAATAAAAGCTGGTTCTTTGAGAAGATAAACAAAATTCATAAACCATTAGCCAGACTCATCAAGAAAAAGAGGGAGATGACTCAAATCAATAAAATTAGGAATGAAAAAGGAGAAGTTACAACAGACACCGCAGAAACACAAAGCATCCTAAGAGATTACTACAAGCAAATCTATGCCAATGAAATGGACAACCTGGAAGAAATGAACAAATTCGTAGAAAGGTATAACATTCCGAGACTGAACCAGGAAGAAATAGAAAATATGAACAGACCAATCACAAGTAATGAAATTGAAACTGTGATTTAAAATCTTCCAAAAAACAAAAGTCCAGAACCAGACAGCTTCACAGGTGAATTCTATGAAACATTTAGAGAAGAGCTAACACCCATCTTTCTCAAACTCTTCCAAAAATTTGCAGAGGAATGAACACTCCCAAACTCATTATATGAGGCCACCTTCACCCTGATACTAAAACCAGACAAAGATACTACAAAAAAAGAAAATTACAGACCAATATTACTGATGAATATAGATGCTAAAATCCTCAACAAAATACTAGCAAACAGAATCCAACAGCACATTAGAAGGATCATCCAACCTGATCAAGTGGGATTTATCCCAGAAATGCAAGGATTCTTCAGTATATGCAAATGAATCAATGTGAAACTCCATATTAACAAACTGAATAATAAAAACCATATGATCATCTCAATAGATGCAGAAAAAGCTTTTGACAAAATTCAACACCCATTTATAATAAAAACTCTCCAGAAAGTGGGCATAGAGGGAACCTAGTTCAACATAATAAAGGGCATATATGACAAACCCATAGCAAGCATCATTCTCAATAGTGAAATACTGAAAGCATTTCCTCTAAGATTATGAACAAGAGATGGATATCCCCTCTCACCACTATTATTCAACTTAGTTTTGGAAGTCCTAGCTACAGCAATCAGAGAAGAAAAAAAAAAAGAATACAAATTGGAAAAGAAGAAATAAAATTGTCACTGTTTGCAGATGACACGATACTATACATAGGGAATCCTAAAAATGCCACCAGAAACCTACTAGAGCTAACCAATGAATTTGGTAAATTTGCAGGATACAATATTAATGCACAGAAATCTCTTGCATTCCTACATACTAATGATGAAAAATCTGAAAGAGACATTAAGGAAACATTCCCATTTATCATTGCAACAAAAAGAATAAAATACCTAGAAATAAACCTACCTAGGAGAAAAATGAACTTTATGCAGAAAACTATTAAGACACTAATGAAAGAAATTAAAGATGATACCAACAGATTGAGAGACATACCATTTTCTTGGATTGGAAGAGTCAATATTGTGAAAACGACTATACTACCCAAAGCAATCTACAGATTCAATGCAATCCCTATCAAATTACCAATGACATTTTTTACAGAACTAGAACAAAAAAATCTTAAAATTTGTATAGAGGCACAAAAGACCTCGATAAACCAAAGCTGTCTTCAGGGAAAAAAACAGAGCTGAAGGAATCAAGTTCCCTGACTTAAGACTATACTACAAAGCTACAGTAATCAAGACAATATGGTACTGGCACAAAAACAGAAATATAGATCAATGGAACAGAATAGAAGACACAGAGATAAACCCATGCACATATGGTCAACTAATCTATGACAAAGGAGAAAAGGGTATACAATGGAGAAAAGACAGTCTCTTCAATAAGTGGTGCTGGGAAAACTGGACAGCTACATATAAAAGAAGGAAATTAGAACACTCCCTAACACCATACACAAGGATAAACTCAAAATGGATTAAACACCTAAATTAAGAGTAGACACTATAAAACTCTTAAAGGAAAACATAGGCAGAACATTCTATGACATAAATCACAGCAAGATCCTTTTTGACTCACCTCCTAGAGAAATGGAAATACAAAGAAAAATAAATGGGACCTAATGAAACTTCAAAGCTTTTGCACAGCAAAGGAAACCATAAATAAGACGAAAAGGCAACATTCAGAATGGGAGAAAATATTTGCAAATGAATCATCAGAGAAAGGATTAATCTCCAAAATATATAAAGAGCTCATGCAGCTCAATATTACAAAAACAAATAACCCAATCAAAAAATGGGCAGAAGACCTAAATAGTCATTTCTCCAAAAAAGACATACGGATGGCAAAGAAGCACATGGAAAGCTGCTCAAAATCACTAATTATTAGAGAAATGTGAATCAAAACTACAATGAGGTATCACCTCACACCAGTTAGAATGGGCATCATCAGGAAATCTACAAACAGCAAATGCTGGAGAGGGTGTGGAGAAAAGAGAACTCTCTTGCACTGTTGGTGGGAATGTAAATTGATACAGCCACTACGGAGAACAGTACGGAGGTTCCTTAAAGAACTAAAAATAGATTTACCATATGACCCAGCAATCCCACTACTGGGCATATACCTTGAGAAAATCATAATTCAAAAAGACACATGCACCCCCATGTTAATTGCAGCACTATTTACAATAGCCAGGTCATGGAAGCAACTTAAATGCCCATCGACAGCTGAATGGTTAAGGAAGATATGGTACATATATACAATGAAATATTACTCAGCCCTAAAAACAAACGAAAGTGGGTCATTTGTAGAGATGTAGATGCATCTAGAGGCTGTCATACAGAAGTAATTCAGAAAGAGAAAAATAAATATCATGTATTAACGCATATATGTGGAACCTAGAAAATGGTACAGATGAAGCAGTTTGCAGAGCAGAAATTGAGACACAGAAGTAGAGAAAAATCATATGGACACCAAGGGGGGAAAGCGGCAAGGGGTGGGGGTTGTGGTGTGATGAATTGGAAGATTGGGATTCACATGTATACACTGATGTGTATAAAATGGATAACTAATAAGAAAAATAAGTAAATAAATTAAAAGAATTACATGGAATCCTTAATTAATAGACCGTCTTCCTTGGATATTTGGATATATTTGAAATCAAGTAGGACTATGGAATTTGTATTTTATAGGTAGCATGATAATGATTAGTTCGTTAGGAAATTTTAAGCCTAAATACAACAAAACCTCCAATTCACAGAATAACTTTTCAAAGGAAAAAATCATAGCAACAAGAAACTCATTATATTAGTAGTAAAAATATGAAGTTTTATTTTCTTTATTTTTACAATCCATTCGAACATATTTAAGAATTTTCTTTTATATATTATTCATATTTGTTAAAATTATTTATTGTAATAGATCCCAATAGCAGATTTTTAATTAATAAATATGTTTGGACAGAGTATGTTTAGACTGACAGAAAAGTTGCAAAGATAGAACACATAATTTCAAATACCCTTTTTCCAACTTTCCCTAATGTTAACATCTTACATAACCTTGTGTTATTTGTCAAAACTAAAAAAATAAATTTTTTCAGTTTTTAAAAGGAAGATTTATTCAACAAGTTTCACTTAGCACAATACACCTAAAAGGAAAATCACAATACAATGAAAAGATTTAAATCAAGGCCTCAGAATTTCATACAAACACCAAGACCAAAATTCTAAAGTATTGGTATTGCATCTCAAATTTTCCCCATTAACTTAAAAAAAAGCTTAAACTTACATGCCATAGAGGTTATTAAATGAAACTAGAATTAACAAATATGCCAAATGTTTCACTTTTAATTGTAGACACAGCTCCTATATTGAGTTTCACAAAAAAGCATGTCTTTCAACAATGCATCCAAACAGTGCTCAATGTAATGTGGTGTAAGCAACATTTAGCATAATTCAATTGCTTTAACCTTAAGTACATCCTACAATATAACTAACTTGAGGAAAGCTGAAAATTATTTAACAGTAACAGATTACTCAACCTAGTTACATCCTAAATGAATGTTTATGTTCAAAAATACTGAAACTTAAGCCTTTAAAACAATCCTGATTTCCACTTAGAGTAAGCATAAACCACAAATTTGTATTGCAAAACTGCTAAAACTTAAGTTTTGTTTTTCTTTTAAAAAATGTTGACCAAGAGTCAGTGACCAGGATCAATTACATTCCCCATCCACCACTCATACTGGACATGCTAGACATCCCTCCCATTCCGTTCACTCCCATAGATGCTCGGCTTCCACTACTGTAGTAGTTGCTGTTCACTGCTCCTTGGCTGCCTATGCAATGTTTGATTGATAATCACTGGAGTTTTCCTGTAAAACTTGGTCATATCCACTCATGCTGCTCTGGCCACCATAGCCGCCTCCATTACCACCACTCAGCTGCTGGCTGGCTGGGCCACCATAACTGGACTGGTTTGACAAGCCCATGCCTCCCATCATTTGGCTACCATAAGCACCACCACTTGGTACAACACTATTAACTAAACTACAGACTCTATTCACATTTTATGAACTTTTCCACAAATCTACTCTTTTCTATGCAAGGACCCCACGCAGGACATAACATTGCATATAGTCATCGTGTTTCCTTAATCTCTCTCCAGTTTTTGACAGTTCCTCAGACTTCCCTTTTTTTCATGATCTTGACGTCTTTGAGGAGTATTGGTCAGTTGTTTTTTAGAATGTCCCTCAATTTGGATTTGTCTGGTATTTTTCTCATGATTAGACTGGGCTTACAGTATGAGGACCCACATCATATTGGGGGTACATGATATTAATATGACAATCCTGGTGATGAAAATCTTGACCACTTTGTCAAGGTGGCATCTACAATTTTCTCCATTATTACATTACTATTACACTCTTTATATTCTCTCCTCTTTGGAAGCCAGTCATTATGTCCAGCTTACACTCCAGCCAGAGAGAAGGATTAAGTTTCCCCTCCCAGGGGATGAGTATCTATAAATATTATTTGGAATTCTCCTGTAAGGATGTTTTGCCCCTTCTTTTCCATTTATTTCCAGTAGAAGATATTTAACATGAGGAAATCTGGCTTTTTCATCATTTACTTCTAAGAATACTCTCCCCTTGACTTTCCTTTCAGTATGCATTTGTAAACTAAGCCCCCTCTCCTCTAAATTATACACATTCAAAAATTTTCCTCTTCATTCTCATGAGTTACATTTGATGAATGTTTGGGATTTTTTTAACCAAAAGCAGAGGAAAAGACAAATTTTCTGGTACTGAAAGTTATATATGCTGTATAGCGAGTTTTATTTTGCTGAGTGTGAAGTAAAAACAATATACTAATAAAAATAAATGAACTAAGGGAATAAGAAAAATATATTTTCTGAAAGTTATACCTGACATTTGGCATATATTTCATTTTAAATTTGCCAAAACTGACTATAGTGTCAACAATTTTTTAAAATAGTAACATGAGATAAAAAAATGTTTGAGGTTATAGTTCTACCTATACAATTAATTAATTGATGATAAATTATAGAGTGTTCTGTTATAATATTTTGGTAGACAATTTGTACCTACCACATGTATGACACTTTTATATGTATAAATCATCTCTCTATTGAATAAGGACCAAGTCTGTAAGTTAAGATAATCAAAAGTAAAATACAAAGGAAACGACTGAGAATTGTAATTTTTAGGAAACTGTTGTAATAGATTAATTTGTGTCTTAATTACCACTGAAAGCCTTTCCTTTGCAACATCATCTATATGCTCACAGCACCTATCTTGTCCCACACACTAATTGTGCCTAAAGAATATTTCTTTCAGAGTTAAGTAAATAATCTTCTTTTAGAAATATGCATGATGGCTTTGTTGGGAGCTCTAAGAGAAAGCACAAGTGAGAAACTTAGTGAGATAGTAAGCAGAATTTTCCCTTGTTGTTCTTTCTCTTAAAAAGATGCCTGACTTCATATTACCAAAAGTCAGGTCCTGTATTCCTAGGGAATCCTAGGTAAATACTTTGTCTTTAAATGCTTGATAACCCCTCAGCAGCTCTTAACTCAAGCTTTACCTGTTAGATCAGGAAATAATATGCTATAGTAGGAATATTGGCAAACTACAGCCCACAGAACAAATCCCACCTGCTTTCTGTTTTGTAAATAAAGTTTAATTGGAATACCACCACACTCATGTATTTACTATTATCTATGATCACTTTCTTACCACACATGTAGAGTTGAGAAGCTGTGACAGTGACCCTATGACCCACAAAGCCTAAAATATTTACTGTCTGGCCTTTTATGGAAAAAGTTTGCTGACCCTTGCTCTGTATAGTTAACTAACACCAAAATGAGATCTAAACCTCTATCTATATTATTTTTAACCTGTTCCTAAATGCAAAATACAGTCACTTTTGATAATTCTGAGAAAAAATATGTTTAAATAAAAATTAACATATTTTCCATAAAATGATTATGTGGGATTTTTATGATTAAACTTATAGCTATAAATATCTATGAATATGTATATAATTTCCACAAACATCTTGAGAGTAGTGTAAATAGTAAAAATACTGTCTATGCCATATGAATTTGGCATTTAATATATGCTACTGGCTCCTCAGCTTCTGCTTGACTCTTCTGGAACATGGGAAATCGACAAAAATAGTTCACTGATTTGCAGCCCAAGATGTTGTATATGTTGAAAGTTTAAAAATAACACTGGTTGCCTCTCATATTAGATGTAAAAATGAGCAATGGATTGGTTTACTAACATCCAGACAATTGTTTCATAATTATAAAATAAATGCCTATGGAAAAAACTGAGAGAGGTAAAGCTGTGTATTCATTCTCTTCTTTAAATAGAGGCATAATACCAGAAATTGAAATTGTTTTGAAAGAATTCACCATTTCTTTTACTTTCACAATTAATTGGCCTTGAGGAATTGTTATCTATCAGGTTTCCAGAGTGAATATTTTGTCATCTAAAATAAGAAACTTTTTTTAATATGATAAAGTTATTATGCTCTTAGCCACCTCAAATGACAAGAACTAAAAAAGAAAACCGATTCCTTAAATAACAGCCTAATTTTTTAAATAATTAGAATTTATATATTCTAATCCATTTTTAAGCCTAAGTTGTGCTCCCAGCTATTTATATTTTTTTCCAGCCTCAATCAAGAAATTTGTGAAGAAAATCAGCTTGCACATAAGGCATTTGTACTATCATCTGACCATCTGACTTGTACTATTATTTGACCAGTGGACAGAAGGGAGCATTCTTGGAAGTCCTTCAATTTACATATATACTTTCCTTAACAACTCTGTGTATGTTTATCTATGTGTATCTTCTGGTGCATTACCACATATCTGTGTTTCATTAGATTGCTCAAATTTGCATGTAAGTAAGCCAATACAATTTTGAAATCAAGTGATTCAACAGTAATGTGAAAGATTATGCAATGAGAGAAGTATGAGAAGGGTTGTATTGAGCCAAGCTAGGTTTTTATAAATATTGATTGTATCCTGAGAGATGTGAAAGTAGAGTAATTTTCAGGTTTTATTTATTTATTTTTTAATTTTTATTTATTTATTTATTTATTTGTGGTACGCAGTCCTCTCACTGTTGCGGCCTCTCCCATTGCGGAGCACAGGCTCTGGACGCGTAGGCTCAGTGGCCATGGCTCATGGGCCCAGCCGCTCCGTGGCATGTGGGATCCTCCCAGACCAGGGCATGAATCCATGTCCCCTGCATCGGCAGGTGGACTCTCAACCACTGCACCACAAGGGAAGCCCCAGGTTTTTTTTTTAATATATGCTATCAATTTGGCTATCAAGATATGTTCTTCAATTTTAAGGCAAAGTTATTAATTTTAATTATCATGGAACATTTACCTATCATCAGATTGCATTCCATGG
Organism: Orcinus orca; assembly: GCF_937001465.1. Classification (NCBI taxonomy): domain Eukaryota; kingdom Metazoa; phylum Chordata; class Mammalia; order Artiodactyla; family Delphinidae; genus Orcinus; species Orcinus orca. The sequence goes on from NC_064580.1 coordinate 79,224,878, forward strand.
GTACAGTCCAAGGTGTTCCTTACTTTAAAGTTCAAAAGTAGAGGGGAGACCTTCAAGATGGTGGAGGAGTAAGACATGGGGATCACCTTCCTGCCCACAAATACATCAGAAATACATCTATCTGTGGAACAACTCCTACAGAACACCTACTGAATGCTGGCAGAGACCTCAGACCTCCCAAAAGGCAAGAAACTCCCCACGTACCTGGGTAGGGCAAAAGAAAAAGAAAAACAGAGACAAAAGAATAGGGATGGGACCTGCACCTCGGGGAGGGAGCTGTGAAGGAGGAAAAATTTCCACACACTAGGAAGCCACTTGACTGGAAGAGACGGGGGCTGGGTGGCAGGGGGGGAAGCTTCAGAGCCACAGAGGAGAGCACAGCAACAGGGGTGCAGAGGGCAAAGTGGAGAGTTTCCCTCACGGTGGATCGGTGCCTACCAGCACTCACCAGCCTGAGAGGCTTGTCTGCTCACCTGCGAGGGTGGGTGGGGGCTGCGAGCTGAGGCTAGGGCTTCGGAGGTCAGATCTTAGGGAGAGGACTGGGGTTGGCTGCCTGAACACAGCCTGAAGGGGGCTAGTGCACCACAGCTAGCCAGGAAGGAGGACGGGAAAATGTCTGGACCTGCCTAAGTGGCAAGAGACCATTTTTTGGGGATGCATGAGGAAAGGGGATTCAGAGCACCACCTAAATGAGCTCCAGAGACAAGCGCGAGCCACGGCTATCAGCGTAGACACCAGAGACGGGCATGAAATGCTAAGGCTGCTGCTGCAGCCACCAAGAAACCTGTGTGCAAGCATAGGTCACTATCCACATCTCCCCTCCTGGGAGCCTGTGCAGCCCACCACTGCCAGAGTCACGTGATCCAGGGACATCTTCCCCAGGAGAACACACGGCGTGCTTCAGGTGTTGCAACATCATGCTGGCCTCTGCCACCGCAGGCTCACCCCACATTCAGTACCCCTCCCTCCCCCAGGCTGAGTGAGCCAGGGCCCGTGAATCAGCTGCTAATTTAACCCTGTCCTGTCTGAGTGAAGAACAGACTCTCCAAGGCAACCTACATGCAGAGGCAGGGCCAAACCCAAAGCTGAGCCCCAGGAGCTGTGCAAACAAAGAAGAAAAAGGGAAAATTTTCCCAGCAATCTCAGGAGCAGCAGATTATATCTCCACAATCAACTTGATGTACCCTGCATCTGTGGAATACCTGGATAGACAACGAATCCCAAAATTGAAGAGGTGGACTTTGGGAGCAACTGTAGACTTGGGGTTTGCTTTCTGCATCTAATTTTTTCCTGTCTGTATGTTTATCTTAGTTTAGTATTTAGAGTTTATTATCATTGGTGGATTTGTTTATTGATTTGGTTGCTCTCTTCCTCCTTAATTTTTTTGTATATATATATTTTTCCTTTTTCTCTTTTTGTGTGTATGTGTTTGCTTCTTTGTGTGATTTTCTCTGTATAGCTTTGCTTTTACCATTTATCCTAGGGTTATGTCTGTCTGTTTATTTTTTGTTTTTTTTTATTGTTTTTAGTATAGTTTTTAGTGCTTGTTATCATTGGTGGATTTGATTTTTGGTTTGTGTGCTCTCTTCTTTCTTTCTTTTTTTATTATTTTTAAATTTTTTTATGTTTAATAATTATTTTTTATTTTAATAACTTTATTTTCTTTCTTTTTCTTTTTTCTTTCTTTCTTTCTTTCTTTCTTTCTTTCTTTCTTTCTTCCTTTCTTTCTTCCTTTCTTCCTTTCCTTCTGAGCCATGTGGCTGACAGGTTCTTGGTGATCTGGCTGGGTGTCAGGCCTGTGCCTCTGAGGTGGGAGAACCAAGTTCAGGACATTGGTCCACCAGAGACCTCCCAGCTCCATGTAATATCAATCAGCAAGAGCTCTCCCAGAGATTTCCATCTCAACACTAAGACTAAGTGGTTAGTATCCAAAATATATAAAGACCACATACAAGTCTATAGCAAAAGGAAAAATAATCTAATTTTAAAATGGACAAAAGCCCTGAATATATATTTTTTGAAAGAAGATATATGAATGGCCAACAGGTACATGAAAAGATGATCAATATTACTAGTCATTAGGAAAGTGGAAATCATAAACACAATGAGATATCACTTCACACCTGTTAGTATAGCCATCATAAAAGACAAGAGATAACAAATTCTGGCTAAGATTTGAAGGGAACACTTGTGAACTGTTGGTAGGATTCTTAACTAGTACAGCCCCTATGAATAACAGTATAGAGGATCGCCAAAATATTAAAATCAGAACTACCATGTGATTCAGCAGTTTCACTTCTGGAAATGTATGTAAATCTAATGGAAACAATAACTGGAAAAGATATCTGCACAACCACTTTCATAGCAGCATTACTGACAAAAGCAAAGACATGGAAAAAACCTAAGTTTCCATCAGTGGATAAATGGGTAAAGAAATTAAAGTATATATATATATATATATATATATATATATATATATATGGAATTAAAAAGAAAAGTTCTAAAGAACCTAGGGTCAGGACAGGAATAAAAATTCAGACATAGAGAATGGACTTGAGGACATGGGGAGAGGGAAGGGTAAAGTGGGAAGAAGTGACAGAGTGACATTCACATATATACACTACCAGATGTAAAATAGATAGCAAGTGGGAAGCAGCCGCATAGCACAGGGAGATCAGCTCAGTGCCTTGTGACCACCTAGATGGGTGAGATAGGGAGAGTGGCAAGGAGACACAAGAGGGAGGGGAGGACGAGGGGAAGATGGCAGAAGAGTAAGACACAGAGATCACCTTCCTCCCCACAGATACACCAGAAAAACATCTACACATGGAACAATTCCTACAGAACACCTATTGAACACTGGCAGAAGACCTCAGACCTCCCAAAAGGCAAGAAATCCCCCACATACCTGTGTAGGGCAAAAGAAAAAAAGAAAAAAACAGAGACAAAAGAATAGGGACGGGACTTGCAACAGTGGGAGGGAGCTGTGAAGGAGGAAAGGTTTCCACACACTAGGAAGCCCCTTCGTGGGCGGAGACTGTGGGTGGCAGAAGGGGGAGCCTTGGAGCCGTGGAGGAGAGCACAGCAACAGGGGTGCGGGGGGCAAAGCGGAGAGATTCCCAGACAGAGGATCAGTGCCACCCGGCACTCACCAGCCCGAGAGGCTTGTCTGCTCACCTACCGGGGTGGGTGGGGCTGCGAGTTGAGGCTCGGGCTTTGGTCAGAGCGCAAGGAGAGGACTGGGGTTTGGGGTGTGAACACAGCCTGAAGGGGTTAGTGCACCACGGCTAGCAGGGAGAGAGTCCGGGAAAAGGTCTGGAGCTGCTGAAGAGGCAAGAGACTTTTTCTTCCCTCTTTGTTTCCTGGTGCGTGAGGAGAGGGGATTAAGAGCGCTGCTTAAAGGAGCTCCAGGGACGGGTGGCGCGAGCCACGGCTAAAAGCGTGGACCCCAGAGACGGGCAGGAGATGCTAAGGCTGCTGCTGCCACCACCAGGAAGCCTGTGTGCGAGCACAGTTCACTATCCACAACTCCCTTCTGGGGAGCCTGTGCAGCCTGCCACTGCCAGGTTCCTGGGATCCAGGGACAGCTTCCCTGGGAGAAGGCACGGCGAGCCTCAGGCTGGTGCAATGTTATGCCGGCCTCTGCTGCCGCAGGCTCGCTCTGCAGTCCATGCCCCTTGCTCCCCCAGGCCTGCGTGAGCCAGAACCCCCAAATCAGAGGCTCCTTTAACCCTGTCCTGTCTGAGCGAAAAACAGAGGCCCTGCGTCAACCTACACGCAGAGGCGGGTCCAGATCCAAAGTTGAGCCCCTGGGAGCTGTGAGAACAAACAAGAGAAAGGGAAATCTCTCCCAAAGCCTCAGAAGCAGCGGATTGAGGCTCCACAATCAACTTGATGTACCCTGCAACTGTGGAATACATGAATAGACAACGAATCATCCCAAACTGAGGAGGTGGATTTTGAGAGCAAGATTTATGATTTTTTCCCCTTTTCCTCTTTTTGTGAGTGTGTATGTTTATGCTTCTGTGTGAGATTTTGTCTCTAAAGCTTTGCTTGTACCATTTTTCCTAGGGTTCTATCCGTTCATTTTTTTAAAATTTTTTTCTTAATAATTATATTTTTAATTTAATAAGTTTATTATATTTTACTTTATTTTATTTTACTTTATCTTCTTTCTTTTTTCCTTCCTTCCCTCCTTCTTTCCTCCCTCCATCCCTCCCTCCATCCATCCCTGCTTTCTTTCTTTCTTTCCCTCTTTCCTTCTTTTCTTCTTTCTTTCTTTATTCCTTTCTTTCTTTCTTTCTTTCTTCCTACTTCTACTAATGCTTTCTCTCTAATTTTTCTCCCTTTTATTCTGAGCCATGTGGATGAAAGGCTCTTGGTGCTGCAGCCAGGAGTCAGTACTATTCCTCTGAAGTGGGAGAGCCAACTTCAGGACACTGGTCCTCAAGAGACCTCCCAGCTCCACATAATACCAAACGGTGAAAATTTCCCAGAGATCTCCAACTCAATGCCAGCATCCAGCTTCAATCAACAACCAGCAAGCTACAGTGCTGGACAGCCTATGCCAAACAACTAGCAAAACAGGAACACAACACCACCCATTGGCAGAAAGGCTACCTAAAATCATAATAAGTCCACAGACACCCCAAAAGACACCACCAAATATGGACCAGCCCACCACAAAGACAAGATCAAGCCTCATTCACCAGAACACAAGCACTAGTCCCCTCCACCAAGAAACCTACACAAACCACTGAACCAACTTGAAACACTGGGGACAGACACTAAAAACAATGGGAACTACGATCCTGCAGCCTGCAAAAATGAGACCCCAAACACAGTAACATAAGCAAAATGAGAAGACAGTAAAACACAACGCAAATTAAGTAGGAAGATAAAAACCCACCAGACCTAACAAATGAAGAGGAAATAGGCAGTCTACCTGAAAAAGAATTCAGAATAATGATAGTAAGGATGATCTGAAATCTTGGAAATAGAATAGAAAAAATGCAAGAAACATTTAACAAGGACCTAGAAGAACTAAACATGAAACAAACAACGATGAACAGCACAATAAATGAAATTAAAAATATTCTAGATTGGATCAATAGCAGAATAACTGAGGCAGAATAAAGGATAAGTGACCTGGAAGATAAAATAGTGGAAATAACTACTGCAGAGCAGAATAAAGAAAAAAGAATGAAAAGAACTGAGGACAGTCTCAGAGACCTCTGGGACAACATTAAGTGCACCAATATTTGAACAGAGGGGTTACAGGAAAAGAATAGAAAAAGAAAGGGACTGAGAAAATATTTGAAGATATTATAGTTGAAATTTTCCCTTAGATGGGAAAGGAAATAGTTAATCAAGTCAAAGAAGCACAGAGAGTCCCATACAGGATAAATCCAAGGAGAAATATGCCAAGCCACATATTAATCAAACTGTTAAAAATTAAATACAAAGAAAGCATATTAAAAGCAGCAAGGGAAAAACAACAAATAACACAAAAGGAAATCCCCATAAGGTTAACAGCTGATCTTTCATCAGAAACTGTGAAAGCCAGAAGGGACTGGCAGGACATATTTAAAGTGATGAAGGAGATAAACCTGCAACCAAGATTACTCTACCCAGCAAGGGTAGATTTGATGGAGAAATTAAAATCTTTACCGACAAGCAAAAGCTGAGAGAGTTCAGCACCACCAAACCAGTTGCACAACAACTGCTAAAGGAACTTCTCTAGGCAAGAAAAACAAGAGAAGGAAAACACCTACAATAATGAACCCCCAAAAATTTAGAAAATGGGAATAGGAACATACATATCAATAATTACCTTAAATGTGAATGGACTAAATGCTCCCACCAAAAAGCACATTGGCTGAGTGGATACAAAAACAAGACCCATATATATGCTGCCTACAAGAGACCCACTTCAGACCTAGAGACACATACACACTGAAAGTAAGGGGTTGGAAAAAGATATTCCATGCAAATGGAAACCAAAAGAAAGCTGGAGTAGGAATTCTGATATCGCACAAAATAGACTTTAAAATAAAGACTAGTAGAAGAGACAAAGAATGACACTACATAATGATCAAGGGATCGATCTAAGAAGAAGATATAATAATTGTAAATAATTATGCACCCAACACAGGAACACCTCAATATATAAAGCAAATACTAACAGCCATAAAAGGGGAAATCGACAGTAACATATACATAGTAGGGGACTTTAACAACCCACTTTCATCAATGGACAGATCATTCAAAATGGAAATAAATAAGGAAACACAAGCTTTAAATGATCCATTAAACAAGATGGACCTAATTGATATTTATAGGACATTCCATCCAAAAACAACAGAATACACATTTTTCTTAAGTGCTCATGGAACATTCTCCAGGATAGATCATATCTTGGGTGACAAATCAAGCCTTGGTAAATTTAAGAAAATTGAAATTGTATCAAGTATCTTTTCCGACCACAACGCTATCAGACTAGATATAAATTACAGGAAAATTCTGTAAAAAATACAAACTCATGGAGGCAAAACAATGAACTACATAATAACGAAGCGATCACTGAAGAAATCAAAGATGAAATCAAAAAATACCTAGACACAAATGACAATGGAGACATGGCAACCCAAAACATATAGGATGCTGCAAAAGCAGTTCTAAGAGGGAAGTTTATAGCAATACAAGACCACCATAAGAAACAGGAAACATATCAAATAAAAAACCTAACGTTGGACCTAAAGCAATTAGAGAAAGAGGAACAAAATAACCCCAAAATTAGCAGAAGGAAAGAAATCATAAAAATCAGATCAGAAATAAATGAAAAAGAAATGAAGGAAACAATAGCAAAGATCAATAAAACTAGAAGCTGGTTCTTTGACAAGATAAACAAAATTGATAAAACATTGGCCAGACTCATCAAGAAAAAAAGGGAGAAGACTCAAATCAATAGAATTAGAACTGAAAAAGGAGAAGTAACAAGTGACACTGCAGAAATACAAAAGATCATGACAAATTACTACAAGCAACTCTATGCCCAAAAATGGACAACCTGGAAGAAATGGACAAATTCTTAGAAATGCACAACGTGCCAAGACTGAATCAGGAAGAAATAGAAAATATGAACAGACCAATCACAAGCACTGAAATTGAAACTGTGATTAAAATCTTCCAACAAACAAAAGCCCAGGACCAGATGGCTTCACAGGCGAATTCTATCAAACATTTAGAGAAGAACTAACACCTATCCTTCTCAAACTCTTCCAAAATATAGAAGAGGGAGGAACACTCCTAAATTCATTCTACGAGGCCACCATCACTTTGATACCAAAACCAGATAAGGATGTCACAAAGAAAGAAAACTACAGGCCAATATCACTGATGAACATACATGCAAAAATCCTCAACAAAATACTAGCAAACAGAATCCAACAGCACATTAAAAGGATCATACACCATGATCAAGTGGGGTTTATTCCAGGAGTGAAAGGATTCTTCAATATACACAAAACAATCAATGTGATAAACCATATTAACAAATTGAAGGAGAAAAACCATATGATCATCTCAATAGATGCAGAGAAAGCTTTTGACAAAATTCAACACCCATTTATGATAAAAACCCTGCAGAAAGTAGGCATAGAGGGAACTTTCCTCAACATAATAAAGGTCATATATGACAAGCCCACAGCCAACATCATCCTCAATGGTGAAAAACTGAAAGCATTTCCACTAAGATCAGGAACAAGACAAGGTTGCCCACTCTCACCACTCTTATTCAACATAGTTTTGGAAGTTTTAGCCACTGGAATCAGAGAGGAAAAGGAAATACATGGAATCCAAATCAGAAAAGAAGAAGTAAAGATGTCACTGTTTGCAGATGACATGATACTATACATAGAGAATCCTAAAGATGCTACCAGAAAACTACAAGAGCTACTCAATGAATTTTGTAAGGATGCAGGATACAAAATTAATGCACAGAAATCTCTGGCATTCCTGTACACTAATGATGAAAAATCTGAAAATGAAATCAAGAAAACACTCCCATTTACCATTGCAACAACAACAAAAAAATAAAATATCTAGGAATAAACCTACCTAAGAGACAAAACACCTGTATGCAGAAAATTATAAGCCACTGATGAAAAAAATTAAACATGATATAGATTGATGGAGAGATATACCATTGTTCACAATGGTGAACAACACAATAAATGAGATTAAAAATTCTCTAAAAGGAATCAATAGCAGAATAACTGAGGCAGAAGAATGGATAAGTGACCTGGAAGATAAAATAGTGAAAATAACTACTGCAGAGTGGAATAAACAAAAATGAATGAAAAGAATTGAGGACAGTCTCAGAGACCTCGGGAACAATATTAAACGTAATTACAAAAGGCAAAGTAGGACACTACAGAATGATCAAGGGAACAATCCAAGAAGAAGATATAACAATTGTAAATATTTATGAACCCAACCTAAGAGCACCTCAATACATAAGGCAAATGCTAACAGCCATAAATTAGAAATTGAGACTAACACAATAATAGTATGGGATGTCAACACCTCCATGAATGAAAAGATCATCCAAAATGAAAATAAATGAGGAAACACAAGCTTTTAATGATAAACTAAAGAAGATGGACTTAATTGATATTTATAGTACATCCCATCCGATACAACAGAATACACTTTCTTCTAAAGTGCTCATGGAATATTCTCCAAGATAGATCATATCTTGGGTCACAAATCAACCTTTGGTACATTTAAGAAAATTGAAATCATATCAAGTATCTTTTCCGACCACAGTGCTATGAGACTAGATATAAATTACAGAAAAAATTCTGTAAAAAATACATACATATGGAGGCTAAACAATACACTACTTAATAAGAGATCATTGAAGAAATCCAATAGGAAATTAAAAATACCTAGAAACAAATGACAATGAAAACACGACCCAAAACCTATGGGATGCAGCAAAAGCAGTTCTAAGAGGGAAGTTTATAACAATAGGATCCTGCCTCAAGAAACAGGGCTTCCCTGATGGTGCAGTTGTTGAGAATCTGCCTGCTAATGCAGGGGACATGTGTTCGAGCCCTGGTCCGGGAGGATTCCACATGCCGTGGAGCAACTAGGCCTGTGAGCCACAACTTGTGAGCCTGCGCATCTGAAGCCTGTGCTCTGCAACAAGAGAGGCCGTGATAGTGAGAGGCCCGCACACTACAATGAAGAGTGGCTCCTGCTTGCCACAACTAGAAAAAGCCCTCGCACAGAAACGAAGGCCCAACACAACAAAAATAAAAATTAAAAAAAAGGAAAGAAGAAAAATTTCAAATAACTTAAATTCACACCTAAAGCAACTAGAGAAAGAGGAACAAAAATAACCCCAAAGTTAGCAGAAGGAAATAAATCATAAAGATCAAATCAGAAATAAATGAAAAAGAAATGAAGGAAATGATAGCAACGATCAATAAAAGTAAAAGCTGGTTCTTTGAGAAGATAAACAAAATTGATAAACCATTAGCCAGACACATCAAGAAAAAAAGGGAGAAGACTCAAATCAATAGGATTAGAAATGAAAAAAAAGAAATAATGACTGACACTGCAGAAATACAAAGGATCATGAGAGATTACTACAAGCAACTATATGCCAATAAAATGCACAACCTGGAAGAAATGGACAGATTCTTACAAAAGCACAACCTTCCGAGACTGAACCAGGAAGAAATAGAAAATATAAACAGACCAATCACAAGCACTGAAATTGAGGCTTTGCTTAAAAATCTTCCAACAAACAAAAGCCCAGGACCAGATGGCTTCACAGGTGAATTCTATCAAACATTTAGAGAAGAGCTAACACCTATCCTTCTCAAACTCTTCCAAAATATAGCAGAGGGAGGAACACTACCAAAACCAGATAAACATCCTGATACGAAAACCAGACAAAGATTTCACAAAGAAAGAAAACTACAGGCCAATATCACTGATGAACATAGATGCAAAAATCCTCTACAAAATACTAGCAAAAAGAATCCAACAGCACACTGAAAGTGTCATACACCAAGATCAAGTGGGGTTTATCCCAGGAATGCAAGCGTTCTTCAATATGTGTAAATCAATCAATGGGATCAAGCATATTAACCAACTGAAGGAAAAAAAAAACATATGATTATGTCAGTAGATGCAGAGAAAGCTTTTGACACAATTCAACACCCATTTATGATAAAAACCCTCCAGAAAGTAGGCATAGAGGAAACTTACCTCAACATAATAAAGGCCATATATGACAAACCCACAGCTAACATCTTTCTCAATGGTGAAAAACTGAAACCACTTCCAATAAGATCAGGAACAATACAACGTTGTCCACTCTCACCATTATTATTCAACATAATTTTGGAAGACTTAGCCACAGCAATAAAAGAAGAAAAAGAAATAAAATGTATCCAAATAAGAAAAGAAGAAGTAAGCTCTCACTGTTTGCAGATGTCATGCTACTATACATAGAGAATCCAAAGCATGCTACCAGAAAGCTACTAGAGCTAATCAACGAATTTGGTAAGGTATCAGGATACAAAATTAATGCACAGAAATGTCTTGGATTCCTAAACACTAACGATAAAAAATCTGAAAGAGAATTTAAGGAAACACTCCCATTTACCATTCCAACCAAAAGCATAAATTACCTAGGAATAAACCTACTTAAGGAGACCAACGACCTGCTTGCAGAAATATATGAGACAATGAAAGAAATTAAATATGATACAAACAGATGGAGAGGTATACCATGTTCTTGGATTGGAAAAATCAACACTGTGAAAATGACTCTACTACCCAAAGCAATCTACTGATTCAGTGCAATCCCTATCAAAATACCAATAGCATTTTTCACAGAACTAGAACAAAAAAATTCACAATTTGTATGGAAACAGAAAAGACACTGAATAGCCAAAGCAATGTTGAGAAAGAAAAACGGAGCTGGAGGCATCAGGCTCCGGGACTTCAGACTGTACTACAAAGCCACATTAATCAAGACAGTATGGTACGGAACAAAAACAGAACTATAGATCTATGGAACAGTATAGAAAGCCCAGAGATAAACCCACACACATATGGTAACCTTATTTTTGATAAAGGAGGCAAGAACATACAATGGATAAAAACAGCCTCTTCAATAAGTGGTGCTGGGAGAACTCAACAGCTACATGTAAAAGAATGAAATTAGAACACTCTCTAACACCATATACAAAAATAAACTCAAATGGTTTAAAGACCTAAATGTAAAGCCAAACACTATCAAACTCTTAGAAGAAAACATAGGCAGAACATTCTATGACATAAATCACAGCAAGATCCTTTTTGACCCACCTCCTAGAGAAATGGAAATAAAAACAAAAATAAACAAATGAGACCTAATGAAACTTTAAAGCTTTTGCACAGCAAAGGAAACCATAAGCAAGATGAAAAAACATCCCTCAGAATAGGAGAAAATATTTGCAAATGAAGCAACTGACAAAGGATTAACCTCCAAAATTTACAAGCAGCCCATGCAACTCAATATCAAAAAAACAAACAACCCAATCCAAAAATGGGCAGAAGACCTAAATAGACAATTCTCCAAAGAAGATACAAGATTGCCAACAAACACGTGAAAAAATGCTCAACATCACTAATCATTAGAGAAATGTAAATCAAAACTACAATGAGGTATCACCTCACACCAGTCAGAATGGCCATCACCAAAGAATTTACAAACAATAAATGCTGGAGAGGGTGCAGAGAAAAGGGAACACTCTTGCACTGTTGGTGGGAATATAAATTGGTACAGCCACTATGGGGAACAGTATGGAGGTTCTGTACAAAACTAAAAATAGAACTATCATACAACCCACCCATTCCACTACTGGGCATATACCCTGAGAAAACCATAATTCAAAAAGTGTCATGTACCACAATATTCATTGCAGCTCTATTTACAATATCCAGAACATGGAAACAACCTAAGTGTCCATTGACACATGAATGGGTAAAGAAGATGTGACACATATATACAATGGAATATTACTCAGCCATAAAGGAAACGAAATTGACTTATTTGTAGTGAAATGTGTGGACCTAGAGTCTGTCATACAGAGTGAAGTAAGTCAGAAAGAGAAAAACAAATACCATATGCTAACACATATGTATGGAACGGAAAAAAAAAAGGTTCTGAAGAACATAGGTGCAGGACAGGAATAAAGATGCAGACACAGAGAATGGACTTGAGGATGCGGGGAGGGGGAAGGGTAAGCTGGGAGAAAGTGAGAGAGTGGCATGGACATATATACACTACCAAATGTAAAATAGATAGCTAGTGGGAAGCATCCTCATAGCACAGGGAGATCACCTCGGTGCTTTGTGACCACCTAGAGGTGTGGGATAGGGAGGTTGGCAGGGTGACGCAAGAGGGAGGAAATATGCGGATGTATAGTTGATTCATTTTGTTGTAAAGTAGAAACTAACACACCATTGTAAAGCAGTTATACCGCAATTAAGACGTTAAAAAACAGGTTTTTTTCCAGTTAAGCAAAATGAATAAGCTCTTGACATCTTCTGTACAACACTGTACCTATAGTCAACAATACTTATTGTACTCTTAAAATTTTACCAACAGGCTAGATCTCATGTTAAGTGGTTTTCTACAATAAAATTTTTTAAATGTTTAACTGGCATATAAATTTAAAAAGTAAGTTAAATTAAGTTCAAAAGTAGAAACAGTTCAATAGTGAATATCCAATTGTGCTGATCAAAGTCTAAAGATGGCTTCAAAATATCCACATGGCTTCAGTGATTGTTTTAACATGATTGTTAAAACATGTCATTGAAATTTAGATGGAATGTAACTCTACAATGAGTTAAATATTAAGAATGGTATTCACTGTTTTACTATGTGTGTAGTCCAGTAAATATAGAAAATAAAAAAATGCTGCATCACTATATTTTTTCTACTACAATGATGTGCAATTCAAGTGAGATATGTATGTCTAAACTAATTGAAAACTGTATCTGTCTGCTACAAAAGCATTCATCCTGAAATTTAAGCTATAAAATATTATGACCTCAAGGATTTCCTGATAAAATATTTTTAAGTATTGAAATTGGCAATCTATGATTAAAGAAAAATATCCAGAAATGATGTCCATGTGTTTACATTTGATGACCACTTTTTAATGGAAAATAAGACCATCCCAGGAGGGAAAGCTTCAAATTCTGATTACAAATAGAACATTAATGTTGTTAATTTTGTTGCGCTCTGGAGATTTTTCCAAGTCTCAGTTTAAAGACTCTGTAGGCTTAAAGGCTTAAAAGTTAATTCAACATTCTCACTAGGTAGATTTGCAACCTTTCATGAGTCAAATTAATGCATATAGGTGATGAGAGGCAACAGGCTATTTTCTAAACTATTGTTTTGCTTTAACTCTTAATGTCTTCTATTTTGATTCACCGACTTTGGGTGGAAATGGTTTCATATTTGTAGAGCTTTCTCCCTCTTTAGGCCTCGGAGGAACTGAATGTCTGTGCTTTTTCTGCTGAAGAATTGCTCTTAATGAAATACTCAGGAATGAAGTACTAATTTATAACCTGAAAAAATTTTAAATCCTCACCCAAGTGCATATATTTCCACACTTTCATATTGGAAGTTCAGCACTTCTACTACCAAAATTCTACATTTAAAGATGCATCACATTACTCAATTTTCAAAAACAAAGTCTATTATAACTTCCATGTAAGAGGTTAACACCATGGGCTAAATTAGACTGAAAATATTTTTAATTTTCAGGGAAGCATCAGCCACTACTTTCAAAGGTAATTTTGATGTTTTAATATCAGAAAGATATAATTATGACATTATGCAATGCATGTGTGTTAATTTAACTAAACCAAAGAATCTATTACCTCCACGTTTTGTGGCTCTATAATTGTATCCTGCCTTCTTGACTTTAATAGAACAAGTGATATATCAAAGAAAATAGCATTATTTGAGAAAATCCTTTGGAGATTTATGAACAGTATATCATTTTTAACTGAATTAATTCTCCTTTTGTGATATCTGTACCATGTTCTTTCATAAAGTTAAAAATGCATTTGACTTTATTTAGAAAAGAACTAGACCATTGAAAATACTTGAATATTTGTCCTAGAGTTTACTTAGGGTAAAGTCTCCTGTAATTTGGATAAGATTTCTTTTAGATAAAGAAAATAAGTTCTAAGTCACAGAAATCAAAATAAGCAGTGTTTGGAACTGAAGGTGATTTTGATTCTTAGGATTGTAGATTAAGAGAAAATTAAGCTCGTCCAGAGCTTGCTTGCTTTAGAGTTTCAGTGAAAACATCAAGCAAACCATCTTTCCAACTCTTTAGTAAGTATACCTAATTAAACTTGTTGTCTTTCAGAGCTCTCATTTTCACTGTTTACAAAATGAAAGAAAGCATATCCTTGATGAGGAAATTGGGCAAAGAACCACTCACATATAGGTCATGTCCTAATAGAGAACAGGTGCTGGTGGAACAGAACAAGAACTACCCTTGTACTTTTGCTTGAAGATTATCATATTTATAATAATTATTCTTAAAAGTATCAACAGTTATACTGTGATATATGCAGTAAATTCAAGAAAATATCTTTATAATTAAAATTCTGCAAATTGAAGTTAATTTTACCATTGTTAACTGACAAAAGGAGAAATATATTTATACATCAGGATGGAGATAACTTTTATATATAACATTAATAATTTAACATAATGCTGATGTGGGCTTACTGTATTAAAGGTTTTATGTGCAAGATCTAACCTACCAGTTCTACAATAACCATATGAAGTAGATACTGTAATGATCTCCATTTAGAGAGAAAGAAACAGATACAGGTGGAAAAGTAACCTGCCTAAGTTACACAACTAAGTAAGTACAGGGGGCAGGAATTTCAGAGTGGAGTACTGAATTTGTCCTTCCATAAAAGGAACAAAATATTATTCCAAAATTAAATTTTTCAGAACTCTGGAAGATACCTAAAGGCTTGAAAAAATCTGAGAAGTATTTATTCAAGAAAAACTGCTGAACTTTAATAGGAAAAGTAAGCTTTGAGGAATTGTAACTTGAGCAACATCTTTCCCCCAAAGCCAGCAGACTTGGATCCACCAAAGGGGGCAGACAAGGTTTGGAGCTCCTCAGAAAAGTCCCATCCCTAGGGCATTGTCACTCTTAAACCTGTCTTGCATCTCCCTAGAAGAGATTCATGCCCAGGGTGTTTTTGTTATTTGACCTGAATAGGAGATTGTCTCCAGAAATTTGTCAAAAACAATTAATGCCCTGAGGTATACAGGAGTCTTGTCAAAAACTCTTTTAAATTTCCTTTTATGACAATTTGAGGAAGAAGCTGTCCATAGGGTCTGCTATAGACTGAATGCTTATGCCCCCTCAAAACTCAAATGTTAAATCCTAACACTCAGTGTGATATTTTTTGGAGGTGGGACTTTTGAGAATTGATTAGCAGCCTGACTGAACTAAAAAAAAATGGTACTGAGGAGTGGGGTACTTCCGTAACAAATACTTAAAAATGTGGAAGCAGCTTTGGAACTGGATAATGGGTAGAGGCTAGAAGACTTTTGAGGTACATGCTAGAAAAAACCTACATTGCCGTGAACAGACCTTTAAGGGTGATTCTCATGAGGACTCAGAAATAAAAGAGGAAAGCTGTAGAGAAAGACTCAACCTTCTTAGAGAATGCCTAAAGTAATCTTGAACTAAATGTTGGTAGAAATATGAGCAGTAAAGACCCTTCTGATGAGGTCTCAGATGGAAACTGGAGAAAGGTGATCCTTGTTATAAAGTGGCAAAGAACCTGGCTGAATTATGTTCATGTTTTCATATATTGTGGAAGGTAGAACTTGTGAGCAATGAAGTTACCTATTTAGCTGAAGCAATTTCTAAGCAAAGTGTTGAAGGAGTAGTTTGGGTCCTCCAGACTGCTTATAGTAAAAAAAGTGAGAAGAAGAAATGACTTAAACATGGAATTGTTAATTGAAGAAGAAGCAGAACTTAAAGATCTGGGAAATTATCAGCTTATTCATATTGTAAAGAAGGATAAAGTATGTTTGGGAGAGAACACTAAAGGTGTGGCCAAAGGACCATTTGATAAGATCAGTCAGCCATCTCAACAGAAGCCAGGAGCCATTGTTGAAAACAATGGAAGAATGCAAAAAAGGAGCCACCTCTGCATGCCCTGCCCAGCATTGCCTGATGTGGTGAGCTCCACTTCCCATACTCTAGTGGCATGCTCCTTGGCTGCCCCCAGTGCTGCTCTGGCAGTCTCTGGAGTGGTGCAGTCCATGGCAGTTGCCCCTCCAAAAAACAAATCAGCAAACTCTGGTAGCATCCTTGTGGTGCTATCTCTGCTGGCATGCACAGAGTAGGGGGCTTTTGGGGTGTGGCTGCCTCCACCTAGATTTGAAAAGATACCAGGCAGAACCATAAGCATAGAACCCCACCTCAGGAAAGTTGTGGGCAGGGCCATAAGGGTAAGGTTGCCCAAAACCTTGGGGGCCAACCCCTGCCTGGCAAGACTGTGGGAGCAGGACCACTACCCCAGTGGGTCTGGAAGTCAGGACACCTGTCCCAGTGTATCGAGAAAGTGGGAACTCTACAGCAGTAGGATGGGAGGGCAGAGGACTGAACCAAAGAAATATTCTCAAGTTTAAGGTATAATGAAATTTGATGCATTTGCTTTTAGACTTACGTGGAACCTGTCAAACTTTTCTTCTTTCCTATTTCTCCCTTTTAGAATGGGAATGTATAACCTATGCCTGTCCCTCCATTGTGTTTTGGAAGCACATAACATATTGATTTCACAGGATCACAATTTGCCTCAGAATAAACAATACCTTGATTTTTCACCCATATCTAATTTAAAAATTTAGAAGAGATTTTAGATTTTAGACTTTTGAGTTGATGATGGAACAAGTTAAGACTTTTGAGGCTATTGGAACGGAATAAATGTATTTTGCATATGAGAAAGAAATAAATTTGGGGGTACCAGGTGAGGAATGTTATAGACTGAATATTTGTATCCCCCCAAAATTCATGTGTTAATGTCCCATGTAATTTTATTTTGAAGTGGGGACTTTAGAAAGTGATTAGGTCATGAGGGTGGAGTCCTCATGAATGGGATTAGTGTCCTTATGAAAGAGATCCAGAAAGCTCCCTCATCCCCTTACACTGTGTGAGGTTACAGTGAGAAGGCAGTCATCAATGAACCAGGAAGTAGGTCCTCATCAGACACTGAATCTGCTGGCACCTTGATCTTAGACTTTCCAGTCTCCAGAACTGTGAGGAATAAACTTCTGTTCCTTATAAGCTGTGCAGTTTATAGTATTTAGTTATAGAAGCCCAAATGGACTAAACAGGAGCTTTGAAAACTCTTACATATTTCTGCATATGTGGAAGCCCACATACATGTTCAGAGCAAGAGCATGCCCAAGAAAGACCCAGAAGGACCCTAATTGATCACCTCTGGCTGACCTTGAGGTTTGTACTAGGAGGAAGTGAAGGCTTAGGAAGAATTGTAAATAGTCACCCCCATGCACATACACATACATTCAGGGCCCCTAACTAGGGAAAAAAATGTCTCATTGATTGAAGATATTTAATAAAAACTGTGTCTAATCGTTAATTGAACACTAAGCTAACCTAGCAGAGATTTCAATATCACATATGACAGGGAATACAGACTTTACCAAATTAGTCCAAGAAAGTCACTAACAAACAAATATCAACAACTATAGCAAGAGCAATAAATTTTATAAGGAACAATGACAAACCATGGGCAGGAGTGGTTGGGGGGGTGTTGTATAAGATATACTTTCTTTGTGTGACAGTAATAATACAAAGGAGGTGAAATGGAACTGGGATATATTAGAGGAAAATATTTCTGTACTACTGAAATTATGTTATATTAATCACAACATTGTTTTAAGATGCTGATTGTAGAAGTGACATGAGCCAAATAGTGGAATAGGAAGCTCCAAGCTCTTGGTCCCCACAGAAACATCAAAACACAAACAGAAACCAGATAAAATAGCTTTATAGGAACTCTGGAAAATAGCTAAAGTCCTACCACAACGAAGTAAGCTCCCAATCAAGAGAAACCTTATGAAATTTCATGGCATTTTTTTCTCACACTTGTCCTACTTTTTCACTAGCATGGTGTAGTTTGTTCTGAAGGAGGCAATAGACCAGATCCCAATTCTCTCCCTGAAACTGGAGGGAACAGAATGGACATTATTTGCAATATTCTAGCCTTTTGGGGGACTGACTGAAGGATTGTCTCTGTCCTGCCTAACTCAGATCTTAGGTAGAGAGAAGTGGCAGACACTGCTTATGAAAGGTAAGCATCACTAGACACCCACAGAGGCCTGGGTCAAAAGATTACATGTAGAAATAAACAATGTAAATTCTAAGACCCTAAGGAGAAGTTGGGATGAGACTACTTGGGAAGTGAAGACATTCAGAAGGAGCCATGTATGGGAGAAATCATAAAAGTGAGACATGGGTCCAGTTAAGAAGCATCCTCAGAAAATACCTGAGAAGATTTTAAGCTTTCACTTTGGTTTGATCATTAAGCTCAGAGCAAGTCCAGCTCATTAGTGAAGGGCTTCCCAGGCACAGAGCCAATCTGCATAGACTGGGAGACTTGGCTGTTTTTTCAAATGTCCAATTTTCAACAAAAAATGAAGAAGCATAAAAAGAAACAAGCAAATATACCTCATTCCAAAGGAAGAAAATAAATGGGCAGAAAGTTTTATGCTCCAGAGGACTCCAATAGAAAGAAAAACACAACCCAGATAATTGGAGAAAATATTTGCAAATCACACGTTTGATAAGGAAATTGTATGCAGAATATAAAAGGAACTCTTACATCTAAATAATAAAATGAAAACCCATTTAAAAGATTAAATAGATGTGTCTCCAAAGAAGATACAAGGGCCAGTAAACCCATGAAAAGATACTCAATGTAATTAGTCATCAGGAAAATACAAATACAGATCATTCTGAGATATCATGTCACACCCACCAGAACAGCTATAATTAAAAAGACAGTTTGGAGAAGATGGGGATAAATTTGAACACTCATAAACTACTGGTGGCAGTGTAAAATGGTGAAGTCACCTTGGTCATCAGAAAGGGAAACAGAGAGCTACCATACAACCCAGCAATTATATATATATGTGTGTGTGTATATATATATATATATATATATATATATATATATAATATTATATATTATATATATCAAAAGAAATGAAAAAATGTGGTTACAACAAACTTATACATGAATGTTCATTCAGCATTATTCATAATAACCAAAGGTGGAAACAATTCAAATGTGCTTTGAATGAAGAGTATGGAAATACAAATGCAGTATATCTATACAATGGAATATTATTAAGCAATATAAAGAAATGAAGTACTGATACATGCTGCAACATTAATGAACCTTAGAAAGGTTATGCTAAGTGTAAGAGACCAATCACAAAGAAGTCAATCACAAATATTGTATAATTCCATTTTTATGAAATGTCCAGAACAGGAAAATATATGGAGACAGATAATAGATTAGTTATTGCCCAGGGATGGGGGTGATATGGGGATTGGGAATGATGACTTGAGGGTGCAGACTACTTTGGAGGATAATTAAATTTTTCCAAAATTAATTGTGGTGGTGGATGTGAATTTCTGTGAATATACTAAAATCATTTGAATCATACAATTTAATAGGTGAATTTTATATGTTAATTATACCTCAATAAAGCTTTCAAAAAAAGGAGAAACTAACCAAAAATAATATGACACCTATGAAATTAGTAACTCAGATTATTACCAATTTCAGGTATAGTAAAATTGAAAGTTACTTTTTAAATTTTGGTAACATTTTTCACTGATTGTTATGAGATATCTGCAAAATTACCTTTATGCAATATGCCTTTCAGCAATAACCATCAGGAAACTTTGAAAAAAAAAGTAGTTTATTACTTAAAAGACATGGAATTTACACAGCACACCTGGGGTCATGGGGGGAGAGAGAGAGAGAGAGAGAGAGCGAGCACATGGGCCTGGGTTTCTGCCTTTATTGGGGTCTCAGGCAGGAGCCTAGAGTTTCACAGGATCATTATTGGTGATTTAAAACATTAGCACAGAAAATTAAAGAGCTGGAAGACAAAAAAAAAAAATCAAGTAGTCCAAATGATCAGTTATTGAAATCAGCAAAGACCTTTAATACAAAGGAGCCTCAGTGTGGGGAGGCAACCTGACTCTGTATCTTGTCCTGTGGCTGGCAATGTGTTTATTCAAGATAGTCATCTTTGAAGTGAATGCCTTCTTGAAATGGAAGCCTCAGTAATCAAACCTTGTCATGCATTTGCAGTACGAAAAATAAATAAATAAAAACCACTTTCAGGGCTTACACTGCAATCCACTCTAAGATGCAGAGGCATCAGAGTCAATGGTGAGGAAACTAACTGCCTGGGTAGCTGACATGCTAAAAGTCAGGGGTAGGACATGTTGTAACCCAGAAAGTACATATCTGAATAGGCTTATAGTAGAAAATTCCATAATCATACAGGCAATAATCTGAAATCCAGCTTGTAGCCATTGTCCCAAACTTGAAGTGTCTCCCAATGAAACTAAGTCAGTAATCTCAGGAGCCCTAGGAATGTGTTCAAAGAATTGGGTAATATTGTGAAATATATTAACACCTTGGGCCATTTAGTGTAAGTAGGTTTGAACCTCTCTGGAGTTGGTAGATTTTTGCATATCTCATTGAACTAGTTTCTTAGTCCTGAGAATAGGCTAGTTCAGTTAAAGTTTGTGTCTCATTTCAGGAGTCAGTGATGCAGGTAGGCTACTGAAGTTAGACCTATGGTACAATCAGGTATTTAATAAGAAGCATTTCTATGGATATAAAAGAAAAACAATAGCTAATGATTGGAGCAGAATATAAACCAGATTTTTGAGCCCAAGGGGCAGCCAGTCAAGAAGATTTCTAGGTATCAGAGTCAAAGCCTCTTCAGATGAATTGAAGGTAGGCAGTAACAATCTGATAGATTTTCCTAGTTTGTAGTTTGAATGTCTCTGGTGATCTTTCTGAGTGACCCATACAGCAACAGGCATGAACATTGTCCATACGAGAACTGTTGAAATGATTTCTCTGAAGTTTATATAAAGTTGTCCCTCTTTAGCTTACATTGTTTTAGGAAAAGAGCAGTTTTAGTTCTCAATGATTCCAAGTCAAAAGGGTGGAAGAAAAATTGCAAATGTTAGTTTGGAGAGGTTTAGCCAAAGAGTGGAGGAAACTAGAAGAATTCAGTATCTGGTCCAGTTTTACAGATAGAAAACAAACCTCAAAGACAATAGGCAGTATTAAAATCTAATATCCACGAAGGTGTATTACTAAAAAAATATTTTCTCTCTAAAATTATCTTTATTTCTACCAAATATAGTCAAATTGAGACTAATTTGTTTGCAAAATAAGTCATTTCAATAAACTTGGCCCAATTTTTTTTACATAAGTGCAGCAAGAATAATAATTGATCATATAGACTCTTTTAAGTCTGCTTTGCTAGAATTTTTCATAAAGAATCTCAGATTGAACTTTTAAAGGCCTCTTATGGCCAGGAAAGCCAAGCCAAGGACTTACCATCAGACTTTGCCCGTAATACGTATAGATTCGGGTAAATTCCTCTCTTATTGGGGTTCCGAAAATATCCTGAAGTTTCTGGACCTGCCAAGAAGGGATATTCTTATTCATCTGGTAGGGCTTCTGGGAACTTTGTAAACAAGGTACCAGGATGTTCTTCCAAGGGGCTTTATTGGCTCCATAAAGTTAACCTTAGTTTCTTAAAGCTATCTGGTTATATCTGAGTCTATGCATGTCTCTCTCAAAGATGACATTCCAGTCAAAGCCTTGGTAATATAACTACTCTTTCCAATTGTGTCCTGCTAAAAGAAGAGCAGATGATTATTGAATTTATGCAAATAATTATACTGCCACAAAAATAAAAATATTCATTGGGACTTTCTGAATTCTGGATGGGTCAGGTAGGGAGAAAAAGTAAATGTTTCATCTTTGTTCACAAAGGTAAATCTTACCAAATCGTTGATAACTTAAGAGAGAAGAGAAAATGTGGAAAAGTAAAACATTAGAGAACCAGCAATAAAACAAAAAGTTACAAAAATTATTATTCATTCTCATCAGTTTATTCAGTCTCATGTAACTTATCCTGGTTGATCTTGATCTTTTGTTAGTAGTTTTATGAATCCAGCTTTTCCTTAGAGATCTGTAAATTCTTACCCAGTTTAGTTTTATGATCTTAAGTTTATCCAAAACCTGTATTTGTCAAAAGTCCTTTCCATAAATTTCCTTGAAGAGGAAGCTTTATTTATTTATTTATTTATTTATATTTTGGCTGTGTTGGTTCTTCGCTGCTGCACATGGGCTTTCTCTAGTTGTGGCGAGCGGGGGCTACTCTTTGTTGCGGTGCACAGCTTTCTCATTGCGGTGGCTTCTCTTGTTGCAGAGCAGGGGCTTTAGGCATGTGGGCTTCAGTAGTTGTGGCATGTGGGCTCAGTAGTTGTGGTTTGCAGGCTCTAGAGCACAGGCTCAGTAGTTGTGGTGCATGGGCTTAGTTGCTCCACGGCATGTGGAATCTTCCTGGACTGGGGCTCAAACCCATGTCCCCTTCATTGGCAGGCAGATTATTAACCACTCTGCCACCAGGGAAACCCTGAGAACATGAGCTTATTTGAATTTAGTAAACCTAGGTAGAATAAAAGTATTATACTTAATGCTGATAACTCTAAAGACATGTCTGTATTAATTAAATCAACAAACTATGTTTATCAAAATTTTTCCTAGATCATGTGAATTTGAGAATATATTTGCATTAGTTTTTATTCTATTTCTAACTTTATTCATGAGCACTCATTGTTAAACCAATTAAATAGAGCTCTTTTACAAATTAATTTTGGCAATTCCTCCAGAGGCAGGGAGAGAAAAAGAGGGAAAAAAAAAACATCCACAGGTAGAGAGAGAAAAAGAGGGAAAAAATCAGTTAAAAAGTCCTCTTTCCCTCTTTGTTTTTTTTTTCTGCAGTCTCAAGCAAGTTTTAGTTACCTCCTGGGGTGTTTACCTTCCAAACAAGGTAAGACTTGTGTCTTCAAAGGACAGAGAAAGAATATGTAAGTTTTCTCTTAGGAGTTTTAGTACCTTTTGGATGGTTTTGGCAATCCCAATATAATGTAATAGGGCTGCCCTGTAAAATAATTCTCTAGACTCAAGGTCAAATGGAGGCCTCTTCAGGGTTTGAAATGAAGAGAAAGTCATTTGGGTCACTATGAACATGGAAATGATAAACCCATTGGGCCATGCCAATCTTGAGCAGCAGGACATGGGCTTCATCCTAATGTTTTCCATTCACTATGAGCTGTAGCAGTGATCACAGTGATGGAAGGATAAGCAGGGCACCAGGCAATAAATATCCAAGGGGCACCTCATAAAGTAGGTTTCTTGGTTCTGTCCCATTCAGAGGGGACCCAAGGGGGCTTAGGACCTGTGATATTTTGGAATCAGCAAGCATGTAGCCCAGATGGATTTTTTTTTAATTTATGGAATTTAGGGACTTTAGAAACACAGTACTGACCAGTTGACACATTTTGGCAGCTGTGAATAACAATTCAGAGAGTATTCCAAACAAAAAACTAAAAAAAAAACCTGCAACTGCCAATTAGTTCTCTCTCCTTTCTGCTGCATAAAATCTTTAAGAAAGGTTTGAATTTCAATTGAGGTAGAGTTTTGGATCTTAGTTTCTACTTCTTGATTTTCTCTTGTTAACCTAATCTTACGTGTTTTTACCAAAAATTTTGGATGGCATCACTGTGAGCCCTCTTCATAGTTGTCTGCTTTCCTTTCCAGGGTGTCCCAAGAGACCTCTCCAGGATTGAAGTTTGCTTCCATTAACACAACATGCAAAGGATCTTTGGGAAAACTCCTAGGCCTCTGGTGTGTAATACCAGAGTCTTGGCATACTGGTATGAGTGGCATTGAATAACACCCAGGAAGCTCCCAAAGGATTTTGCATTTATCAAGGAGCAAAAGTACCTTACTGTGAAGTGAAGTACCACTGCAGGGTTCTTAGGAGGCTCTGGCACCAGATGTTCAGAACATTTATATTTGCCCATTAATTTTTTAGTAACATCATATCAGGGATTGGACCCACAATATACCCTCAATTTAGGGGATGAAGAGGAACAGTAGTGAGTGAAGTGGTGACAAAGAGGCCATAGGCCTCTGTAGTATTTCCCTCTGATGATGACACTGATTTCCAGGTGCAAGGCTATTTCACTCTTCTGGGTTAAGACAAAGTCCCGGCACGACCCACGCACAGTGTGGTTGCAGGCAAAGTCTCACATCCTCCTCGCTTACATGAATTATTCCTTTTCTTCATGCCTTTAGCTCTGAACTTCTCCTTGGGTAGTGACAATAGCCTTGTAGTCCAGTTCATCCTTTTTAGCTCTCCTTGGCCTGGAAGTGTGGAGGACCCTTACACACATTCATAGTCAATTAAAGTCTTTAAAATTAGTAGTCTAATCATCACGTTAGACCATATGGCCTTGATCACACTGCTCTGGAGGGATTGTTGAATTATTATGGTAACCATGACATTTTGGGAGGGAGACCCCAGGCACACATGACAGAGGCAATATGAGAAACCCATAGCAGTGCAACATACCCCCAGCATGCAGTGCTCCTTTCCCAGGTGGTGTGTTACCCACCTAAGTTAGGTGGTTAGTAAGCAAGTTGCAGCTAAAGGGTATTCCTTTAGGTTAATTGCCAGGGATAATCATGCAATCTTGCCAGCTATACAAATTGTTTTGTGCCAGTCTCAGTCTATCAATAACCAAAGTTGTGATTGGACCAGTCCCTGTGGTTTTTATTATGATTACAAGACATCCTTCAGTGATAACCAACAGGAAACTTTGAAAAAATAGAGGTTTATTATTTACAAGACCTGAAAATTACACAGTGCAACTGGAGCCACACAGCAAGATTTCAGGGTAGAGAGAGAGAGAAAGAGAACACAGGGGTCTGAGGTTCTGCTTTAATTGGGGTTGAGGGTGGGGGTCTAGGGTTTCAAGGGCTCACTCTTTATTGGGAAATTTAAAACATAATAGCAGGAATTGAAAATGTGGGAAGAGAAAAAAGCAAGTAGCCCAAATGGTCAGTTATTGAAATCCACCAAGATCTCTAAAACAAAGAAACCTCCATTTGGGGAGGTGGCCTGTCCATTTATCTAGTCCTGTGGCTGACAGTGTTGTTTATTGGAAACAGCCATCTTTGAGGTGAATACCTCCTTGAAATGGATGCCAGCAATTAAAGTTTGTCAGGCACTTGCAGTACAAAAAAGAAAAAAAAAAAAAGCAACAACTATCAGGGCTTATACCACAATATGGAAAATCACAGGCCCTAAAATAGCTAAAGCAATCTTGAACAAGAAAAAAATGGGAGGCCTCATCCTACCTAATATTAGGGCATGTAGTATAGCTACAGTAATCAGCAGAGGGTGGTGTTGGTAGAGGCACAGACACATGGGTCAATGGAACAGAATAGAGAACTCATAAATGGGTCCACACAACTATGCCCAACTGAATTTTGACAAAGGTGCAAAAGCAATTCAATGGGAGATTGCAAATGCATTTTCAACAAATGCTACTGGAGCAATTAGATATCTGGACCTAAATTTGAACCTGGACCTAAATTTGAATCTGGACCTAAATTTAACACCTTATACAGAAATTAATTTAAAATGAATCATGTTCTTAAAAGTAAAACTTAAAACTATAACAATTTTTTAAATACATAGAAAATTTTTAGAAAAAATTCTGGACCAGCACTTGCTGAACATTCATTAGAATCATCAGTAAAAGCACAGCAATAAAAGAAAACGATTGATAACTTGAGGTTCCTCACAAGCAATATGTTTGTTCTGCAAAAGACACTGTAAAGAGGATGAAACAATAACCTACAGAGTGGAAGAAAGTATTTGCAAACTGCATAACTGACCAAAGACTTGAATCAGGAATACATTTTTTAAACTCTCAAAATTAACAGTTAAGCAAAAGGAAACAATACAATTTAGAAACAGCAAAAGATATGGAAAGCCATTTCAAAGAAGAGGATATACAGATGGCAAATAAGCACATGAAAAGATGTTCACATCACTAGCAATTAGGGAAATGCAAATAAGAACACAATGAGATATTACTATACAATTATTACAACAGTTAAAATAAAACATGCATGGTGACAATATCAAATGCTAATGAAGATGCAGAGATTCTCTCTCTCATATATCACTGGTGGGGATGTTAATAGTACAGTTTTAATAGTTTAGCAGTTTCTTTTAAAACTGAACATACACTTAAGATATGACCCAGCAATCACTTTCCTGTGCATTTATCCCAGAGAAATGAAAACTTATATCCACGCAAAAGTCTGTATACAATTTTCACTGAAGCTTAATTGCTATTGGCCAAAACTGGAAAAAAAATGAAAGTGTCAAACAATAGAATGGTATATTCATGCCACAGAATACTACTTAGCAGTAAATAGAAATAAAGTATTGACACATGCAACAACTTTGCTGGATCCAAGGGGCTATTACTCAGAGTGAAAAAAAATCTGAAAAGGTCAGATGTTCTGTGAGTTCGTTTATATAAAATTCTCAAAATGACAAAATTATGGAGATGGAGAACAGATTAGCGATTGCAAGGCTTAAGTAGAAAGAGTTTAGGAAAGGGGAGTGGGTATGAGGTATGACTATAAAGGGATAAACTGAGGGAGATATTTGTGATGATGGGATAGTTTTGTGTCTTAACCTTAGTGGTGGCTACTTGAATCTACATAAATGACAAGATGGAATATAGCTATACATACACACTTTACCAATGTCCAATTCCTTGTTTTGATATTGTACAACTGTAACATAAGAGGAACCCATTGATGGAAAATGGATGAAAGGTACAGAGGATCAATCACTTGCCTCTTTGCAACCTCCAGATATTCTGTAATTATTTCAAAATGAAAAGATTTTTTTTAAAAGGTAATACATCACAACAGAGTAAGCTTTTGTCCAGGCCTTTAAGGGTGGTTGAAAATTTTAAAACTCATCAGTGTAATTCACACCATTAACAGAAAAATGGAGGAAAGGATCTGAGTATCTCCTGATGTAAAAATAGCAACTGATAAAATCAATCATTTTTGACAAAGCAAAAAGCTTAGCAAATGTAGCATAAGAGAAATACCTCAACTTGATAAAAGACATCTATATAAAACCTAAATCTAATTTCATATTGAATCATCGCACTTGAGATTTGAAATGAGAAATGGATGCACACACTATCCCCATCTCTATTCAGGGCTGTACTGGAAGTCCTAAATTATGCATCATGACATGGAAAAGAAACAATGCAGTAAGTAATGAAAGGAAGAAGGAAAATCTTCATGTTTGTAAATGCATAGAAGCTCTGAAAGAATCCACACACACAAAATTAGAATTGGTTAGAGAATATAATGTATTTTGTATACAAAGTAAATACACAAAAATAAAATTTGTTTCTATAAACTAACAACAACAAAAAAACTTAAAATGAAGACTTAAAATTAATAGTAATCATTTCATCAAAAACATCAAATACCCATAGGAGCATCTCTAACTTCTAGGGTGAAAACAAAACAAAAACAATAAACCCACTGTAAAACACTTTATTATATGTGAATTGTATCTCAATAAAGCTGATAGAAAATAAATCAATAGACCAAGATTAAGGACCTAGTTTTATGCCACAGTATACACTCTTAGCACTAAGTACAGAGGGGAATTTCGTTTCCTTGCAACTCATTTACCAGGAAGAGATTTTTGCCACGTTTATTTATAAGCTCTCTCAGTCCATTTACTCACTTCACCCTCAGGGAGGTGTAGTGATGCTTTCACTAGTAATTTTGAGAACAATAATTGAGCGTGTTAGTTTCGGTCTGATTTAGGAGTGAGCCTGCTTATGGGCAGCGCTAGCTTTTCTCTGGTATTCCACGCCAGCATACATGAAAACAAGCACTTGAGTGGGTATGTCTTTTAATATGGTGTTCAGTATCAGTGGTTGCACTTCCCCATAGTATTATACCCCATAGGTATAATACATGTTTGCCAACCTAACCTCTACCAGTTATAAATGCGAAAATTTGTCCCAGACTGCTAATCTCTTTTTTAATTAGCCTTTTCTTTTCAGATTGGAACAGGAAATAGGACTCTTACTAATTGGGTTTTCAGAGAATTCAATGTATACTGCCATTAATGTAACAGAACATTAATAAATCATTTGTATTATGGAGAATCAGTAATTTTATTATGTCCTACCCTTTTAATGAGAGCACAAAATAGATGCTTGATATTTGATAGCATTGTTGAAATACCTGAAGCAAAATTAACTACTTATTTATATATAAAACTTTGGAAAATATTTTACCTCCTTTCAAATCCTATGACTCCAAACTCATTATTTACAGGATTAAAACTTAAAACTGACTGGCATTTCAAATACCATTTTCTAATATTTTATGGAAACTGATAACTTTCAAAAATGATTAAATAGATCTGGGCTGAAGGAAGGAAATTGAGCACAAAGGTTAGGAAATGATTCAAGTAGTTAAAAATACAAAAATCTCATAGCGAGAGTGTTTCTTAAAGCACAGATTTAAACAAAGCTGGAAATCATAAATCTATGATGTCAAAGAATATATTACAAATGATTTCCTTACTTTAGACATTTTAGTTATAATCTTTATTATGCACTGATTTAAGTGAAAGGCACATGTTCAAGTTTTACCATTATATAGTTAGTGCTGCAATGGACTTATTCAAAAGTATTTAATTCTTATATTGCTTCTTTACAATAAGATCCCTAATTGATTAAAAATTGATAAGGATAATTTGTTATCTCACCAATAAGTTAGTTCATTCCCCATGTGTTACACAGCTACCATGTTACAGGACATAAGAAATATAAACATTTATAAGACATGAGTCTTACCCTCAGGAGAATAACAGCCAGGTAGTCCTTTGATATCAACATGAGAAGAGGTCAAGTAAAGCAAAATATCTTAGCTCAACAAGTTTCTTCAGTGAAGAGTATGAGATCAACAGGGTAGAGAAGGAGAAATGGGATAACTTTAGGTCAAATACTGAAGAAGAGCATGAGTTTGAAGCATATGAATAAGTATCAATGGCAGCCAACATACAACATTTAGGCACTGGACTCTGCAGAAGACAGGGATGTGTAGGATAGGATATCAAAAGTTGAATGAAAGGCACATAAAGGAAGCTGTGAGGGAACACAAAAGAATATTCACTGACTTTATAATTTTGCTTATGTATCTTAGTTTAAGTTCCCCAAGACAGAGACCCTACAACAAGTTTTCCCAACTGGGTGTACATCATTAACTCTAGTCATGGAAGCACCATGAGATACTCCAGTGAACCCACCAAATTTCATATGCATTAATCTCTGCCTACATTATATAGCAGCAATCCTATCTACTCATAATAACCAAAGTATATTAATTCTGATTGAATGAGAAATTATTTCTTTGCCTGCTTGTCCACTGAATTGAGACCCTCTAAGGGACAAATTGACAATCATAACTTTAAGTTCCATGGAAGAGTTACTGAGTCCCATGGAGGAAGTATTGCTTGCTTTGGAGTCAAGACCTTCAAGTTAGCAGAGCCATAGAATTGCAGGAAATGGAAACATGTTCTGGAAGTGAGTGAGCAGATGTGATGATAAGCAGGACCAATCCGTCATCCTTCCTTTGGTTCCAAAACCAAAGTTTATTTGCACTTGGCCACAGGACCATATGTCAGTAATTGGTTCAATGCACACACTGTATTCTGTAAAATATCACCTCAACCCTAACAGGATGTCATCCACAAGCTGTTGCATTCACTGAGCCTTTAGTAAATTATTCAAAAGGTCTATGTGGTCAACTGATTTCAGGTGACACAGCAAATGGTAGAAATGATAAATTATTCTTCAAAACAAAATGAATCCCTGGGTCTGAAGCACTCATGTAGGATTCCATGTAGATGTATCAGACAGTTACTCCAAAGTAAGGACAGCAGAACTCCAAAGGCACTGTAGGCAAGGAAGGCAAATCTATTTTAGAGTAGATGTCAATTTTTGCAAGGGTGAATTATTGTCCCCTTCAGTGTGGAAAGAGTCTGGTATAATCACCTTGAAACCAAATGGCTGGCTGGTCTTCTTGTTGAATGGTATCAGATCAAGTGTTTAGCATTGGTTTCTACTAGTGAAAGGTCAGGCATTCATCAGTATAAATGGTTATATGAGTGGGATCTCAGGCTATTACAACCATATATAGTGTCCATTCCTGCCACCATGCTTACTCCTTTATAGGCCCATTGTGCAAGCACATGGGTAGCCAAGGATAGAGGCTGGTTGACATTCACTGGATGCTCAGTATCTCTGGATGCTGAGTGTCTCTTCTTGGTGGATAGTCTCTGGTGGGCACTGTTGAAAGACAGAAAATTATAGTAACTCTATCTAATCTCCTAGGTTCATCCATATGCCTATCGCAGTCTGCACTGTCTCCAAAATATTCCAGTATTGTTCCTGACAAGACCTTACCAATAAGGGAAGCTATTTGACATATGTATTCTTACTTCAGGCCACTTTTTCATTGACAACAGAATAACAACCAGCTATACTGCATACAATTCAGCATACCAGGAGGATGTCCTGTCACCAGGTACGCACCTTCAAAAAACGGTTTGTTACCAAACCCTTGTCAAAACTAGATGCCTAACCCACATAGACCTTGTGATTCTCCAACCTGATACTCCCTTTTTGTAGTGAATCAACTCAGATTCAATGTCTATCAATATGAGAAAGACTCAACAAGTCTCACTTTTCAGTGTAGTTCCTTAAAGAACCCAGCCAGCCTGGGCACAGTGGTATTTCAGCTTTTACTTGAAAAATGATAGCTATCCTTTTGTGGGAAACTTTATCCAGCAATCCACTATCTGAATCATAGCACTGGCTGAATGGGGCTCCTGATTCACAGAGGTTTCCTAAATGCCTAGGCCTCTTTAACTGCTGGTGATGTTAAGCTGAATCTCAATTGTATCCAACAAGCTGCTGCATCACTTCAGCCTAAGCACTAGCACTGCAGAACCAAAAGCAGATGTGATTTCTTACTAGCTCAGTGACCAGAAGAACTCCAGAATGTCTTCTTAGCTCGAGCTAATATTCCCCTTGAAAAACCTTGTAACGTTTTACCCTTCCCCTTCTTTCTACTTATTAGGTTGTTGTCAATTGCTTGGTTGTTTAGTGTCACTTGGAAAACTACAAGTTAGCAGCTTATCACTCCCAGCCCCTTTGGATCCACGAAATGTGAACGGGTTACAACTATTAATAAAACTGTATGGGTTTCTCATGTAGAAGTTCACTGCAAGGCCCAGTTCTCTAATGAGACTGAATAGAATCAAGATGCTGATTGAGCCTGCACCAACTAGACTGCCACCATTGTTGTGTGGACCCAACATCATATTGTACTTTGCAACACATC
Source organism: Orcinus orca (assembly GCF_937001465.1). Lineage (NCBI taxonomy): Eukaryota > Metazoa > Chordata > Mammalia > Artiodactyla > Delphinidae > Orcinus > Orcinus orca. The sequence continues at coordinate 79,256,627 of NC_064580.1, forward strand.
AACCATCATAGAACAAGCACAATGTAAAGCATGCTATATTTCAGATGTAGTAGTTACCATTTAATGGCAGGCTTATGACTCCTGCCAAAAGATGATGTGGTTTTCTCATGGTTAGGGAGGCCATAATGCATAGACCATTGCCTCTGCCCACTCTGACATATTAATTACATCAGACCTTAGCCTCCCTCTTGTGGTAATGAGGGAGAGGGTTCCACAGCTTTGGGTACATTTTAAAGATTATGACATTACTGTTTCAATCTTATTAGCCAAGCCCAGTCACACAATTGTGATTCTTGAAACTTACTGTATAAGATGTTTCACTTTTCAGGACATTTTCAGTCTGACAATGATATACCTTTTTTATCACAAAAGCTAGTCAATAATGGGCTGATTGTCAAGGTATTCAATGAAACTTTCATGTCCCCTACCATCTACAAGCATGTGGGATTGATGAATGTGGATACAACTTTCTCAAAATCAACTCAAAAAGATTTCTGACTTTACGTATTTTCCCTCCTTCTGTGCTACATACCTTAGTAAGGCAATTTGTTAGTTGAATGTTCTGTCTTAAGAAAGCAATCATCCCCAAGTGGTTCTGGGTAATGATCCACTTAACAGAAGCAGCATGTGTGCTTGTAAACCTATTTTGAATCATTCCTTGGCACAGTACTTCTTTCTTCCCCATACCAACAACCCCATGCTTGTATGGTTGATATAGCCTCCAAGTGTCAGCATGACCAAAAGAGGCCCAGCAGATTCAAACTTAATTCTTGTTCAACCACCTGGATTTTTTTGATAAATTAACATGGTCCTACAGCATGATGATAAAGACTACTTGTTGAGTGCACTGATCTCTGAGTCACCTACAGTGGTCTATGTGAGCCAAATAAGGGGCTCTAAGGATCTCTGTAATTTTTATAAAACTACCCTTGTCCCTATTGCACCTGACACTTTCACTTGAAAAGTCTAGGTATAAATAGGAAATGATTGAAAGAAAAAAACAGTGTAGTTACAGCTACTAATTTGTGGCACACTAAGTTTGTGTTGGTGAAACGAGACAACCACCTTCACACCTGGAGAAGGAATCACTTTAACCCCCGGAGTGAAAAAAGAGTGAGGAATATTAATGATCTTTATCTTTCAGAATTCCCATGGGATAGGGAAAAAACGCCCTTGTGTCCCTTCTAAACTGCTGCAAACACCTTATATTTGAATGTTATGAGTCCCAGCCACACTTGGGACAGTATATCCTTTAACCTTACCCTAAAATCTATTGGAAACAGCAGAGGATGGCTCTACCTTCTTCATTTCCCAAGCAAAACATCTTTCAGCACCTGCAGATGTATTTCCTTTTCTATCATTATTTCCTTAGCTGTCACTGGTTGCATGCGGTAGGTGAATGCCACCTGACTGGTGGCATGGACAAACAAGACAGTTTTAACTGATTCCATGATTAGTTCTTACTGAAAACAAGGACTAGAATCAATTTTTCAAACTTAACTGGGAACCTCAAGACCTACTGCTAGTTAGGAGGCCACCTTATAGATATTATTAACCTGGGTAGTAGACTGATATAGTTTCCACTTGGGAGCCTCAACAACTGTAAACAATGATTTCTGTACAGTGTCCATGTGCACCCCTGTAACTGTATTAGTTTCGTGGAAACCAAGTATTAGATTGTTTCAGTTTGTTCCTTAAAAGTATTCATAAGAAACCTTCAGGTATTTAATGACACACCACCAATAGATCATTTATGTCTCATATGACTGCAGAGCTCTTTCAAAATGAGTATCACTTTAGTTAGACAAGGGAGAATCTCAGAGGGCTAACAGACTCATTAATCAGTGTGCCCTGAGGCAGTTATCCCTACAATGAGAGTCATCCAATTTAAAAAAATGGTACATAATTTGTACCTGGCTTTAGCTGAAGGGATCAATAATACCATCTGAGCTCTGAAAAGCATTCAGGTCAGCCTTAACTTACTGGCCAGAGTCATTATGGATGACAGAACTGCCATAGACTACATATTTGCAGACCCAGGTGGTATCTGTGCCATTTCTAATGCAGCCTGCCCTCCCTGAATTAATTCCTCTAATCAGCTGTTATGACCAATAAGGAAACTTAAGGAGAAAGCCACCTCACCTTGTAAGGTAGATCCAGTTGTTTAACAATATTTGTTCAGTTGATGGAGTCCAGGATGTTGGCAGGCATGTTTGAAGTCAATACTATAGTTTGACCTCATTCTGCTTCTTAGAGCCCTGTAGATAGTTGCCTTAATTAAATGCAGTATGAGCCAAGTTGATTAGATATGATTCCAGTCTCTTAGATATATTTTGTTGTGGCTAATAAAGGGATATACACATGGGAAAATCCTTCGGAAGTCAACATAGTGTACGAATGAGTGGTGGATATTGTTGGGAGACAATGCTCCATAGGTCTCTCATGTTTCTTTATATTTTGCAAGCAGGATTGACTAGCTTTATTCCAGACTATCTTCCAAGATGTTTGCATAGTGAAGAGCCTTGGAAAATAGTGATAGTGTTTCCATATGGAACCTAGGGCACCTTTTTCATAAGCATAATTAAAATGTCTCTCTCCAGCCAAGATCAGGTAGGCTTACTGGCCATTATAAAGGTTTAAGTTCCCTATGCTTGAGGTATCTCTCTAGTAATAAAACACACTTCATGTGCCAGCATTGCTTGGCCGTCTTCTCAGTGCCCTGTGGGAACTGGGGTTCAGGAAACTGGCACAATTGCTAATATTACTGTTACCGTGAACAGTAAACTATTCTTTGTCTCTGATTTAAGAATGTCACGTCTTCTGTCAGCATCAATGAAACTGTGGCAGGTTAACTTGTTGTCCTACAAATAGGGTAAAATCTCAGATTCTTCATAATTTTAAACACTACAACACTCATATCTTCAGAAATTCTTTTTGGAATCAAGAAATGTATATGGGGCTTCCCTGGTGGCGCAGTGGTTGAGAGTCTGCCTGCCAATGCAGGGGACACGGGTTCGTGTCCCAGTCCAGGAAGATCCCACATGCCATGGAGCAGCTAGGCCCATGAGCCATGGTCGCTGAGCCTGCATGTCCGGAGCCTGTGCTTCACAACGGGAGAGGCCACAACAGTGAGAGGTCCGTGTACCACAAAAAAAAAGAGATGTATATGAAGAAAATTAAATTATATTTTGAATAATAATTATAACAGTGGGGGAAAAGACCATCACTTGGCTTTGTACATATGCAAAACCTTATTAAATCAAGGATCCAGGAAAGTCAAACTGAAATATCCACTTTGTTAAGATCATTCCAAATTCCACTTGCTGTGTAGTATCTTCTTTGATCTTTCCTAGTGAGTCACCTTGGAAGAGTAAAGAAACCTACAAGAATAAACAAATGTTTAAGCGATTTTGTCAGAGAGTAGATATTCATGGAGATGCAACAACAAAGAAAAACAGAAGGATAAAATTTTTAACCAACAAAGTGGTGAAGTAAGAATGATTATTTTTCTTTCATCATCATTGATTTAACATTTTTCACTGAAGTCAGAAAATATTAATTTCCTCAGTTTCATTTTGAAATATTTTGGAGCACATTCATTTTTATTTAGGGAAGAAGGATCTTGCTTATTTCCTATTTACAAAGACACTTCACAATATGAAGGAATACATTTACACTATATGGGAGTAATAGCCCCAATGAACCAAAAAAATCATTTTTATTCTTCTAGTTTAATTTAGGTATAGAAGACATAAAACTCAATGATCCATTGTACTATTTTTTTGATATGTGAACATAATGACCTACATTACAAAACAGATGTCCATTTCAATTTTGTCTGTACTTGTAAGTACACTCAATATAAAATGCCAGTTTTAATAGGAAATAAGAGCTAAATTATTTTTATATAAAAGATGTTTTATCTATGTTTTTAATGATGTAGGCCTTTACTCATGCTCAAGACGTAGTGAATATTTAAGAATATTTTTTAATCTCAAGCCAGATCTTATTCACTTTTAGTATGTGGACACATCTTCTTTAGATAGAAATATATCTAGTACTTTTACCACTAGCAGTAAATGCATTGTGTGGCATTGGATCAGTCAGACAAAAACACAAATGTATCATGAAATCAGTGTAATTCTTAACAGAAAACAGATGGAACACTAAATCAGTGTAATCAAAGAGAGTTTAAGAAAGAGACCATTTACAAATATGTAAAAACAATACTGTATGATAAAGCTAACAGAAGCAGGGAAACATTACCATGCCTAGTCCTGAAGGGTTAAAGGTAAAAAGCAGTTACCAGCACTTGGTGAGAACTCAAACTTAGGTTGTAGGATGTGGCCACCTAACAGGCCACCTAACAGGTAACCTAACAGGTGAGAACTCAAACTCAGGTTGTAAGATGTGGCCACCTAAAGGAGCTGTAGCCTTTCTTAGTGGTACAGAGCTCCTGCCAATCAATATTGTGATAGGGAAGGAACAAAAGCAATTGTTACCCTGACATTGTCCTTTACCCATTTTCTGAGAAGCTGACAATATCTCCTATTGATATCCCAATATCTTCTGACCCAACCTGAAGCCATAAAACAGGGGAGGCTGGCTGATCAATTTCACAGAGCTCAACTACCTGGAGCACAGAACAGGGAAAGTTGCATTGAGATTGGATCTGGTGGAGCAGAGAATGTCCAGGGCAAACATAAATGGAGGGGAAAACCTCAATAAAATAGTCATTTAAAACTAAAGACTTCAGGGATGCAATAATCCTACAAAGAAGAAATAGAAAAAGAGAATTCTTCTGTCTGAAGGCATCAGAAAGTTGTTAAAGCAACAAGAACACGAAAGGATAATCCAGGGAAGCAAGGACTGACAAGCTTTTTCTTAATGGACTAGATGCAAATACTGTAATCTTTCAGAATATAGCCTCTGTTGCAACTATTTATCTATGCCATTGTAGCAAAAGTAACCACAGATACTTGTTGAGTGAGCATGGCTGTTTCAATAAAACTTTACTTACAAGAACAAAAAGAAGCCCCCCCCCAACTGTAGCCCATAGATTTAAATATCTAACTTCCTCTGTTTCTAACCACTAGACCCATACTTAAAGGGATCAAGTTATTTGGTAGTCTCAGGCTCAGGGATTTATACAGGGTATGCACATCATGGATGGGGATTATTTTTTCCACTAGTTCTAATATATGTGTAATTTTAATGCCAACAGTTTAAAAAAGGAGAAAGAAAGCAATAAGAATATTTTGAAATTTCCAAAACTGACAATATACATCAATTCATATACTCAAGAAGCCCAAACACAATATACACAAAGAATACCTAGAGATGTAATCATAAGACTTCTGAAAGTGTTTTAGAAAAATCAAATCTTAAAAGAAGCAAAAAAAGAAAAAAAATGTTACCTTAAAAGTAACAAAAGTAAGAATAATGGCTGACTTTACAACATAAATGTTGAAGGTTAAAATACAGTGGAATGGTATCATTAAAGGGCTGAAGGAAAATAACTGCCAAGCTGGAACTCTATAATCAGCAGAATTATTCTTTAAAAATAAAGGTGAAGATATTTTCAGATAGACAAAAAGTGACAATCTGTCACTGGAATATGTGCACTACATATCATACTAAAGGATGTTTTTCTAGCAAGAAAACATTTCCAAGAGAAACATGGATTTGCAGGAAACAAGGAAAGAAATAAAGTACAAATATGTGGGTAAATATTAATGAACAATAATAGGATATTGGTACAAAACAGTAACAGTAATGTCTTGTGATATTTAAAATATAGAGAGAATTAAAATGTATGGCAGTGATAATTCAAATGTTGCAAGGGGCAGTGAGTGTTGTTAACAAATGTTAAGAATATAATATTATTGAGTATGTGGTAAAAGCAATGATTTGTATTAAATTGTATTGAACCAAGTGTGCATATTGTTATTTCAAGGGTAACCACTAAAAGTGTAGTAAAAGAATAAATAATGAGCAAGGTAATGGAGGAAAAGCTAAGTAATTAATATAAAAGAAGGCAGTAAATGAGAAAAATATAAAATAGTTTGGCTACATGGAGAATTATAGTAAGAGAATATATTAAACTTAGTGACTACATTAATGTAATTATATGTAATATAGATGGGTTGCATATTCCAGTAAAAGACTTATATTGGCGAATTGGATTAAAATACAGTTGACCCTTGAACAAAACTGGTTTGAACTGCAGGGGTCCACTTATATGCAGTTTTTTTCAATTAATATGTATAGTACTACACAATTTCTGATTGGTTGAATCCATGGATTCAGAGCTGTGGATACAAAGGGCTGACTATGGTACTTGATACCACGGATTTTATTTTTTATACTTTTTATTTTATATTGGAGTATAGGTGATTAACAATGTTGTGATAGTTTCAGGTGTACAGAGAAGTGATTCAGTTCTACATATACATGTATCTAGAATCCACAGCAGCAGGTCCTGGAACCAATCCCCCATAGACACAAAGGGACAACTGTAATAATTACATGCTCTTTACAAGAGAGCCATCTTAAAAAACACACAGAGGTTAGAGGTAAAATAATCAATAAATATATACTTTGCAAAAACTAACCAAAAGAAAGTTTGTGTATGTTAAGACTTTGTTAAATTAACTTTTGCTAATAGAGCAAAGAGTAATGGATGGAGAGCCACAGTTCAATAACAGACAACAGGAGAAATTGAAATAAAGAAGTTTATTCTTTAAACCTCCTCCAGGTCCTAGAGGTAATACACAGCACACCTGGAGGGGCCACATGAGGTCAGGGCAAAGTACAGGCAGAGAGAAAAGCAGGACCTGGGGCACATGCCTTCATTAGGGTCAGTGGGTGGAGTGCTTTGGGATGCCCAGGCTAGATCTGGATTGGTCAATTCAAACCAAAAGAGTAGGGTTTTGGTAAGGGCCACAAAGTTCTTATCTAAGGGGTGCCTAAGAAGTACAGGCACTGGGATAAGAGGGAAACTGTTGATCCCAAGGGCTGTTGGGAAAGTCGTATCAGGAACTTATATTTGCTTGTGCCTCTGTGGGCTGCTATCTAGGACATGTGCTTGCATGAGGGGGCTAGTGTCACTTTAAGGTCACTGTAGGCTGCTTGGCCAAACAAAATGTGTGCCAGGCAGCAGAACCATGGATTAGTTTAGCTAAACTTGCAACAGTGTAGCTATACCATATCAGAAAAATACATATTAAGACTGGAAGGTACAATCCTCTAGGTAGATATCACAGTTCTAAATCTGTATGCATGCAATAGCATAGCTTTAAGATATAAGGCAAGTTGGAAAAAATAAAAAATAGAAGTGGATGAGTACACAATGTGAATGAGAAGCATTAACAGTCCTCTCTTAATAGCTGAGAGAATAAGTAGACAGAAAAGCAGTAAAGATGTAAAACATTGTAAAATTTAATATTAAAACCTCAAACAAATTGGCATATATAAAACAATGCATTCAACAATAAGAAAATACACATTCTTTTCTAGTTCACATGGAACATTTTCCAAAATTAAGCATTTTCCAAAGCGTGCTTCAGAAATTTAAAAGACTTAAAATCATTCAGGGTAAACTTTCATCCAGTGGAAGTAAACTAGAAATTGTTACAAAAAGATAAATAGAGAATCCTTGAACCCTTAGAAAATAATACAACTGTAAACAGGTTAAGGAATAAATAGCAATTACAAAAATTTTAAATGAATGCTAATGAATATATGACATTTCAAAGAGCTAAAGAAATGCTTAGAAAAAAAATGTATAGTCTTAAATGGAGATATCAAAATATTAGAATACCTGAAAATCCATTATATAAACTTCTACCTAAAAGAGCTAGAAAAGAACAGAAAATGGAGCTGATGAAAAGTAGAAGGAAATAATAAAATAACACATATCAGTGATAAAAATCAAATAACCAAAAGTAAAAATCAAAAAAGCCAAAGCAAATTATATCAAAGGTTAATAAAATTAATAAACTCCTAGCAAACTGACAAAGGAGGAAAAAGAGACAAGAAAAATTACCTGTATCAGGAATTAATGAAAAAGGTGGCACTAGTAATAATTCTGTAGGTATTAAAGACATAATAAAGATGATATTATGAATACAATAGGCAAATACATTTGAAAAATAATGGACAGATTCATTAAAAATAAACTTCCAAAATCAAACAAAAAAGAAATAGAAAATCTGATTAATTCCATATCCATTAAAAATAAAATATATTATTAAAAAGCTTCTGTAAACAAAGAAATAAGCAAATCAGTCAAAGATTTCAAGCATAGATGGTTCACCATTTTCTTCCAAACATTTAAGAAAAAAATAACCATAGAAGTAAAAATAGCAAATAAAATAATAACAATCATAAAACAATGTATAAAAAGGACAGTAAATCACAAAAAAGTGGAGTTTCTTCCAAAATACAAGGATTTCTTAACACTTAAATATTATTCCACATAATGCACCTTCTTAACAGGAAGTAAAGATTAAAAGCATATAATCAATTCAATAGGTGCAGAAAATAAAACTGCAACTATTTCACAGGTTGGAAATTTGAAAGAATTCACATGACTTCCCAGGAGACACATAAGACTTTACTAAAAACAAAGGATATGACATAGAAGGGGATAGAAAGCACAAGGAACATCAGGGCTCCAAGAGACTTCCAGTAGCAGCTCATCATGGTCTTTTCTTAGTCACATAGGATGTTTCATCCCCAGATTTTAAACCATCAAGTCAGACACAAGGAATCTTCATTTCAAAATAACTTGAACAAATGTTTCAAACAGCATCTTTTATACCTCACTTGTCAGAGGGCTAAGAAAGTGTATATAACTAGTTAAACTAGGTTTAAAACATAAACCTGGACTTTCTTAAACAATGCAAACAAGCTGTTCCTTGTTGTCACCAGGGAAATTTCAAACTTTAGATAGCACACTGAAAATTTATAGCTAGTCCATAGGAGACTTATCTTGGCCAAGAGACAAAACCAGGCTTCCAGTGATCAATACTTCTATTCAACATTGTACTAGAAGCCCTAGTAATAAAATAAGGGTGAAAATAAGATGTAAGAGAGGGGAATTAGAATAGAAAATATAAAAATATCATTTGTAGAAGAAATCACAGTTTATACAAAAAACAAAGTTTTCTACAAAAAATAATTTGGATTAATAAGTGAATTTAGCAAGGTCACTGGATATAAGATGAATCTTAAAAATGAATTATATTACTAAACACCATCAAAAAATAAAATTAAAATCTTTGATTTATAAGAGCAAAAACTCATCAAATATCTATAAATAAAGCCACAAAACATGTGCAAGTCTACTATTCCAAACACCACAAAATAGAGGGAATTTAAAATAAATAAATGGAAAGACATATCATGTTCTTGGATGTAAGAAAAATAATTTAGTATATCAGCTCTCCAAAAATTGATCTGTAAATTGAATAAAATTTCAGCTAAATTCCCACAAGATTATTTATGAAAACTGAAGAGATGGTTCTAAAATTCAAATGAAAATGCTAAAGGCCAAGATTAGGCAATGCAATCTTGAAGAATAACAAATAAGGTGACTTACACTAAAAAATTTCAAAATTTCTTATAAAGCTGTAGGAAACTATGTTTTTTCTTAAAATAGACTTTACTTTTTGGAAGTCCTAGGTTTATGGCAGAATTAAGCAGAATGTTTACAGAGTACCTACAGACTCCTTGACACCTGCCCTCCCCACACACAGTTGCAGTCTTCCTCACCATCAACATCCTGCACCACAGTAGTGCATTTGTTACAATCAATACACCTACACTGACATGTCATTATCATCCAAAGCCCACAGTTTACATATGCGTTCAGCCTTGGTGTTGTACACTCTATGGGTTTTGACAGCTGTATAACAACATGCATCCACCATTACAGTTTCATACAGAATACTTTCACTACACTAAAAATCCTCTGTGCTCCACTTATTCATCCCATCCTCCCCCAAATCCCTGGCAATCACTCATATTTTTATTGTCTGCATACTTGTATCTTTTACAGAATGTCATAGTTGGAATCATACAACATATAGCCTTTTCAGATTGGCTGCTTTCACTTAGTAATATGCATTTAAGTTTCCTCCATGTCTTTTCATGCTTGATAGATCATTTATTTTTAGTGCTGAATAATATTCTGTTGTCTGGATGTACCACAGTTTATTTATCCATTTATTTATCCAGGACATCTTAGTTGCTTCTAGACTTTGACTCTTATAAACAAAACTGCTATAAACATACATTTGCAGGTTTTTGTTTGGTTGTAAGTTTTCAACTCACTTGGTTTAATACCAAGGATTGTGATTGTTGAACCATATGGTAAGAGTATTTTAGTTTTGTAAGAAACTGCCAAACTGTCTTCCAAAGTGCCTTTACCATTTTGTATCCCCACCAGCAACAAATGAGAGTTCCTGGGCTCTGCATCCTTGCCAGCATTTGGCAGTGTCAGTGTTTGGGTTTTACACTATTTTAATAGGTATTTAGTGGTATCTCAACGTTGTTTTAATTTGCAATTCCCTAATGACATATGATGTTCTGCATCTTTTCATATGCTAATTTTCATCTTTATATCTCCTTTGGTGAGGTGTCTGTTCAGATACTTTGCCCCCTTTTTAGTCAGGTTGTACACTTTTTATTGTGAATTCTAAGTGTTATTGTCATATTTTGAATGACAGTTCATTATCAGATATATCTTTTGTAAATATAGTCTCCAAGTCTTTGGCTTGTCTTCTGATTCCCTTGACAATATCTTTCACAGAACAGAAGATTTCATGTTAATGCAGTCCAACTTTTCAATTTTTTATTTCATGAATTCTATCTTTGGTGTTGTGTCTAAAAGTCATTGCCAAACGCAAATGATTTTCAAGCAGATCTAGCTACTGATGCCAGGTGAGAATTCCCACCTCATAGAGGATGGCAAACCGCATAAAAATGCCTACCACTTTCAGAAGGAGCCCACTGACCTCAGCCCACTGCATCATGTATGAATTTGGATTTGCTAAAGTGGACTCAATACACTATGTTCTGGTTGGAACAACACTTTAATCACAGAAAGGAGAAAAGGCTCAGTAAGATAAGTGTTTGTCATGTGCACTGGTCTCCCATGATCAGTGGGTCCCTCCTGGTAGCTGATGCAGGGCTATGGACTGATGCACCCCACATGTGATGTAGGCAAAGACCCCATTTCTTCCCCATGGGGGGGGAGATGTAGTAATGGGGCTGGCCAGGCACCATATAATGCACACATATAAGCAGTACAAAGAAGTTCACTGCGTACCTAGAATAGGGAATGATTTCTCCTAATAAGAAAGAAGCATCCAACCTCTCTCTATATAAGGGAATGCTCCAGCCCTAGGGCACTAAATGCACAATCCTGTGGAGGGGTGTGAAAGGTCTTGCCAAGACTGTTTCTAGTCTTCTAAGAGTTTTACAGTTTTTTGTTTTACATTTAAGTCTATGATCCATTTTGAGTTATTTTTTGTGAAGGGTGTAAGGACTATGTCTAGATTCATTATTTTGCATGTGAATATCAAGTTGTTCCAGTACCATTTGTTGAAAAGACTATCTTTCCTATAGTTTATTGCTTTTGATCCTTTGTCAAAAATCAGTTGACTATGTTTACATGGACCTATTTTGGAGCTCTCTATTTTGGAGCTCTCTATTTTGGAGCTCTCTATTTTGTTCCATTGGCCCATACCTTTGCCAGTACCACACTGTCTTGATTACTATAGTTTTGTATTAAGTCTTGAGTTAGGCAGTGTCAATCCTCTGAGTTTGTTCTTCTCCTTTAATATTGTGTTGGCTATTCAGGATCTTTTGCATTTTTATATAAATGTTAGAATTTTTGTCAATATCTATAAAATAATTAAAATAAACTGTTGGTGTTTTGATTGTGATTGCATTGAATCAATAGATCAGGTTGGCAAGAACTGGTGTCTTAATATTGAGTCCTCCTCTCTATGACATGAAATATCTCTCAATTTATTTAGTTCCTCTTTGTTTTCTTTCATCAGGGATTTTTAGTTTTCTATGGGTGTAATGTTAGATTTATACCTAAATATTTCATTTTTGGAGGTGTTAATGTAAATGGCATTGTGTTTTTAATTTCAAATTCTAATAGTTAGAATATATATTATAAGGTATATAAGAAAAATACTGTGATTTTGGCACAAGGACAAAAATAGACAAACGGAATAGGGTAGCATTCATAAAATGAGCTCACGTATAGATTCACATGATTTATGTCAAAGGTGCTACAACAGTGCCTGGAGAAAGGGTGTTCTTTTTAGAAAAATAAGATTCAGTCAACTGGGAAATAAAAGAACTCTGACCTCTACTTCATACCATATATAAATATCAATTCCTAATGGATTGTTGATCTAAATGTAAAAGGTATAACAATAAAGTGTTCATATGAAATAATAAAATATCTTCATGAATTGCAGGCTGGCAAAGACATTTAATAGGACAAAAAGTACTAACTATAAAGGAGAAAAAGATGAATTGTACCACATTAAATTAAGAACTTCTCTTTTACCTAAATTAGTATTAAGAAAATGAAAAGGCAAGCATAGACTGGAAGAATATAATTGCAATTCATATATTTGACAAAGGACCCATATCCATTATATACAAAGAACTATAGTTCAATAATAAAATGATGGATACTCAGTTAAAAAGAACCCACAAATACTCAAATGGGTACAACAAAAGAGGATGTCGTAAGACCACTATTCAATTGCTTTAGTCTTTATAGAATTGAAGCATAGAATCTTGTACTCACTAGAATTTCTGAGATGTAAAAAAAAAAAAAACTGAAAATATGAAGTGTTGGTATTGATTTACGTCAACTAAAATCATCACACATGCTATTAGAGTATATATTTGTATACCCAGTTTGGAAAGCTGTTTGACAGTATCTACTAAAACTGAATATATACATATTCCATGACCTCTCAATTCTACTTCTAGGTATCTCCCCAGTAAAAGTGCATGTTCACCAAAAGATATCCACGGTAAAGTTCACAGTAGCACTATTCTAATAACCTTAAACTAGACACAACCCAAATTTCCTTTAGCAGTAAAGTAAGAAAAGTAGATTGTAGTTTATTAATCAAATGAAAATCAGTACATGAACATTAATGAATGGACTACAACTACACGTAACGATGATGAAGAATCTTATAAATTTAATGTGGAGTAAAATAGATTATTTCTGTGTGTGTATGTGTGAATCATATCAAGTTCAAAAATAAGCAGAATTAACATATGCAGAGAGAACTCAGTATATTGGTTACCCTTGTGAGGCAGAAGAAAAGGAAGGAGAAGACAAAGTACTGATACTACTAATGTTTCATTTTTGGTCTAGGTGGTGGTTACATAGAAGATTTTACCTTTTGAAAATTCAATGAGCTAATACACTTATGTTTTGTTCACTTTTATTATATGCTAATACACTTATGTTTTGTTCACTTTTATTATATGCTAATACATTTATGTTTTGTTCACTTTTATTATAAGCTAATATACATGTTTTATTCACTTTTATTATACTTCAGTTTAAAATTAGCAAAAAAGGGAGGAAAAAATCGTATATAATAGAGGCTAAAATAAAATGCGTGATGATTTTCAGTGTCCAATTTTCATACCTTTGAGTTTCTTTTTCTGAAGAGTTAAACATGTATTTTAACTAACTGCTGATTATAAATAACATTGTTAGTACTTCTGAAGGTTCACATTTTTCATAATATCTTTTCAAAACTGATTTCTATATTATCTCTTGTACATCAGTATAGCCTATTTTAAGGTCATATGTTAAATTATAATGCATTATCCTGATATCAGACCAATATTTTGAATATGTAACAGTATATGATGATGATAATAATCTAAATACATATACATATATGTCTATATACTGAATGAATGACCTATTCATATTATTTTCTGATGGTTATTAATTGCAGCCATTTGATAGATAGGGGAAGGTGGAGTTAGTGTTTTCAAAACATGACTCAATAACATTCATTTGAAACTAGAATAAGCTGTCATTTTGATGAATAGACATTGGTTCAATTTAAACACAAATTTGGACTTGTAATGAGATGACATCAAGCCTTCCTTGCTGCATATTATTAGTCATGGAAATGTCTAGTGTAAAATGCACTGGTTAGGGTTCAGATGGGATTTAGTATACCTAATTATTACACTGATTTTACATATTTCAAACCCCTTTATCTTACTAACTTTCTCTCCTTAAGATCTTTGCATGTGCTAAAGGGAAAAGAAAGTCTACCAACAAATACAAAATGTAAAGATGGCAGAAGTTAATGCAATGTCTTATTCTATGGCACTTGCCAAAGGACCAGAATTCAGATGCTAACATAGCTCAAAGGAAATGCTCTACTTACCTCCAGGTGCTGCCCATCTCAAAAAAGTATAGTGTTAAAACAGTCAAGGAAATGATACCATGTTGGATTGTCTCACACAATTAAAAAAAAAAGTTGGGAAACTATTTTTGATAGATCTTTAAAGAGAAAAGTACTTGAGACAATCTAAGTAGAAAAGTAAAAAGAGAACTTAGTAGGAAAGTAGATAAAGAGCCTAAGTGGAAATAAGCCCAGCACAAAACCTTACATGTAGTAAGGCTTCAATAAACAATAAAGGTGTGAATTCATAATGGAAGTGGTCCAAATATTTTTTTAAAAAGTTAATATAAACAGCAAACAATTTGATAATGTTAAGCTTGTAGATCACTGGGTTCTGTTCTTCACTGTATGGAATGGAGTTTCCAACAATTGCAACAAAACACATTCATATTTTGCTGCTACCAAAAATATTTTAACCCTTTTTATATATCAAATCTACTATGAAGTACTTTGAACACTTCTCCCACATTATATGAACTATGCTTAATAGAGAATATTAAACAACTATCTAACTCATTTTCACTTTTTTGGTAGCTTAAGTGTAAAACTTACTGGAAATAAAACACCATGGTAATTTTGTATGGTTCAAAATTTGGAATCCTTAGTATGAGCAACATTTTTTTAACTGGGTGCCATTCCTTTTCTATTGCTAGTACCCCCGAACAAAATTCAAACCAGGAGACAAAGGACACACCCATGAAACTCAAAAGAGCAGAACTCAGAATAGTACACAATTAAGCTGTATTAATAACTCCTAACTCACAAAATATAATGAGAAAGAGAGAAGGGAGTTAAACCAAGGAGAGGCAAAGGTTACAATTTCTCAAACTCCAGTCATGGAAAAGTGCTTGCTAACAATACAGAAAGTACTGGATGTAGTTTTCCTACGTGACATGACTCCTCAGGAAATTGGATCCTTTTTTTGTGGTCCAAGGAGATCCTTTTTTTGTGATCAAAGGAGAGTAAGCATTTCTTTTATCAGGCAGCAGTAGATGGACTGGGTATATATCATATAGTGTCCCAGAGAGATGACCATTAGGCCCTCTGTTCTATGGAGTGAGCTGGATTATAGTCTTAATTAATTTTATTTGAGTGTTAGGTATTCAGGGCCTGGGCCATCTATTATATTGAAGGAAGCCAGATATTAAATGCTAGACTGCTTAAGCAAAACTTATCTACTAAGCTTTTTTAAAGATGTAGCTGAAAACTATTCTATTAAGCTCAAAAATAACATTTCTTCCTAAATTCAAGTTGCTGCAGTAATACCAAGTTTTATTGCCCAGATTCATACCTAAGGTCTATAGATTTCAACTATCTAAGTAGACAACCAAGTGACAATGTATAATTTCCTGGAAAGCCCTCAGCTCAGCTCAGAAAAGGCATTGTCCCAAGCACTCTTATCCAGATAATGTCACCTCCTCTATTTTATTAAGAAAACTCATGTCATTTGGTGTGAGACTCTCTCTCTACAAATTATTTTCATCTAAATCCTGTGTTCCCTTCTTATCTTCAAATGAATAGAACAGGCTATGAATCCAGGTAAAGGCCAATTCCATCTGAACTTTTGATTGCAACTATTCTCATATTCTTGGGGATCTTGTCTTATAAATTACTCTCTCTCTCTCTCTCTCTCTCCCCTCATATTTTCAGTATTCTCCTTCTCCTAAAAGTATACTCAGGTTTTGCCCATCTTAAACAAATAAATAGCCCTCAATTGAAATCTATCTCACTCTGGTTACTGCCTTGCCTCCTTATATCTCTCTTTCTTTTCTTTAAAAAAGTTTCTTAAGGTGCTTTCTGCATTCACAGTCTCTTATCTCTCACGTAATCCTCAATAAACTAGTCTGATTTCTGCTACCATTACTCCACTAAAACTCCATTCACAAGATTATTTACATATTACCAAATATATGAATTTTCAGTATTTTTATTGTATGTTTCTCCTGTATTTTATACTAATGGCTATTAGTCTTTCTTAAAACAACCTATTGTTTGAATTTCATATTGCTTCTTTCTTCTGTCTCTTCTTAGCTTTGACCATTTCTTCTTGGTCTCCTTTGTTGGCTTCTCCTCAGCTGCCTACATCTTAAAAATTGAGGGTTTACTAAGATTTTATACCTGACCCACTGCTCATCTGTCTCTACAACCTCCTTGGACATATCCAGTCATATTCATTGTTTTGACCACCATATTTTTAGCATGGATAAGATGTGTGTATGTATGTGGTATATATAAAATTGTGTTTGTGTGTATACTTGTTCATACCTTTTTTTTTATTGTGAATGTACTTTGCCTGTTGAGAAATTAAATCTGATTATAAAAACCTTAAAGGTGTTTTTTGCTTAACCAACAGCTAGACTGACAGATTGTAAATGACATCTTCTGAAAGACAAAGGCTTATTTTATGGGCATGTAACCTGTGCAGTAGAATAGGATTCCTATCTCAGAAGTACCCTGCACTTGGTTTAATTCTTTCTTGTGCAACATTGTTAATAAATTTTGAAAGGGTCCCCATATTTTTGTTTTACACTGGGCCCTGCAAATTATGTGGCTAATCCTGCTGAAAGGACTGGTAAATGAAATGACCTCTGTGTGAACTGACATTATAAACATGGATGCCACACAGTAGATTATCTGCCAAAATCTTCCCTGTGGCCCAGGCCCATTTGGCCATAATGACCTATGGACTGATCTAACTATGGACTGAATAGTAACTATATAAAGAAATAGTCCAAAAGTTATCTGTAAATGTGTGGCTGAGTAGACTTAGGGACTCTCATATTGAACTAAAATAAGTGGGATGTAATCTAAGGGAAGAAATAAAGAGATGTAATAAAAGTGAGAAAAACTCAACTCTGCTTAAGGCCTGTGGGAAAGGGGATGAGTTTTAGAGAGCCTAGAAAAGGCACCATACACGAAGAGTGATATAATATATTGGACATCAGTGCTGTGTAACTTGAGAAGTGTTCTTATGTATTTTCCAGAGACTTGATTAGGGTTTCTCAAACTTGGCACTATTAACATTAAGACTAAATAATTCTTTGTCGTGGGGAGCTATCCCGTACATGTAGGATGCTTAGTAGCATCCATGCCCACACCCAATAAATGAAAATAGCACTCTCTGCCCTCCCCCAATCCCTAATGTATGACACCAAAAAAGTCTCTAGATATTGCCAAATGTTCACTGAGAGTGAAGTGGTGGAATTGCCCCATTTGAGAACAACTGACCCAGGTAAACATTTTTCAAAACTTCCTTTATTCTGATTCTATTCTCATCCAGTGACATTTCAGAAAAGAAGAGCATTCATTGTTATTTAATAAATCAGAACATAGATCAATAATGCATTAGTCTCTGGAGAATCTAACTGAGGTCATTCATTCTCTAAGAGATTGGTCACCTCTGAATGTGATATTCACCTTATAAAATTGAGTTTCTCAATGTGGACCCCTGAGAACCAGATTTTGGACCACAGACAATCAACTCAGTAATGCAAAATTGTAGCCCTATGCCAGTGTTCCATCTTGACTTTGTTTTTCGTTTTCCAGTTTTTTATTATAGTTGATTTACAATATTATATTGGCTCAGGTGTATGACATAGTGATTCAATATTTTTATAGATTATACTTCATTCAAAGTTTTTACAAAATAATGGCTGTATTTCACTGTGCCATACAATATATTATTATTATTTCTATTTTTGGCTGTCCTGGGCCCTCGCTGCTGCGCACGGGACTTCTCTAGCTGCAGTGAGCAGGGACCACTCCACTCTGCTGTGCACAGGCTTCTCATTGCATTGGCCTGTCCTGCTCTGGAACACAGGCTCTAGGAACGTGGGCTTCAGCAGTTGCAGCATGCAGGCTCAGCAGCTATGTCCCACGGGCTCTAGAGTGCAGACTCAGTAGTTGTGGCGCTCGGGCCCAGCTGCTCCACGGCATGCGGAATTCTCCCAGACAAAGGCCCGGACCCATATCCCCTGCATCGGCAGGCAGACTCCCAACCACTACACCAGGAGGGAAGTCCCATACAATACATTCTTTTTGCTTATTTATTTTATCTATGGCAGTTTGTGTCTCTTAATCCCATACACCTATTGTGCCCTTCCCCCTTCCATCTCCCAACTGGTAAGCACTAGTTTTTTCTTTATGTTTGTGAGTCTGCTTCTGTTATGATATATACATTCGTTTTATTTTTAATCTAATTTTTATTTTATATTATAGTTGATTTACAATGTTGTGTTAGCTTCTGGTGTACAGCAAAGTGATTCAGTTATACATATACATATATCCATTCTTTTTCAGATTTTTTCCCATATAGGTTATTACAGAATATTGAGTAGAGTTCCCTGTGCTATACAGTAGGCCCTTCTTGATTATCTATTTTATATATAGTAGTGTCTATATGTTAATCGCAAACTCCTATTTTATTCCTCACCCTCCCCTTTCCCCTTTGGTAACCATAAGTTTGTTTTTGTTTCTGTTTCATGAACAAGTTCATTTGTGTCATATTTTGAGATTCCATATATAAGTGATATCAAATGATATTTGTCTTTCTCTGTCTGACTTACTACACTTAATATGACAATCTCTAGGTCCTTCCATGTTGCTTCAAATGGCATTATTTTATTCTTTTTCATGGCTGAGTAATATTCCATTGTATGTATGTACCACATCTTCTTTATTCATTCCTCTGTTGGTGGACATTTAGGTTGCTTTCATGTCTTGGCTACTGTAAATAGTGCTGCGATGAATATTAAGGTGCATGTATCTTTTTGAATTATGGTTTTCCCCAGATATATGTCCAGGAGTGGGATTGCTGGATCATATGGTAGTTCTATTTTTAGTTTTTTAAGGAACCTCCATATTGTTCTCCATAGTGGCTGTACACATTACATTCCCACCAACACTGTAGGAGGGTTCCCTTTTCTCCACACCCTCTCCAGCATTTGTTGTTTGTAGACTTTTTGATGATGGCCATTCTGACTGGTATGAGGTGATACCTCATTTAGTTTTGATTTGCATTTCTCTAAAAATTAGCGATGTTGAGCATCTTTTCATGTGCCTGTTGGCCATCTGAATGTCTTCTTTGGAGAAATGTCTATTTAGACCTTCTGCCCATTTTTTGATTGGGTTGTTTGCAAATGACATGATACTATACATAGAAAATCCTAAAGATGCTACCAGAAAACTAATACAGCTTGTCAATGAATTTGGTAAAGTTGCAGGATACAAAATTAATACACAGAAATCTCTTGTATTTCTATACACTAAGAACAAAATATCATCAAGAGAATTTAAGGAAACAATCCCATTTACCATCACATCAAAAAGAATTAAATACCTAGGAATAAACATGCCTAAGGAGGCAAAAGACCTGTACTATAAGATACTGATGAAATAAATTGATGATGTCACAAACATATGGAAACATATACCATGTTCTTGGATTGGAAGAATCAGTATTGTCAAAATGACTATACTATCCAAGGCAACCTACAGATCCAATGCAATCCCTATCAAATTACCAATGGCGGTTTTCACAGAACTAGAAAAAATTCTTAAAATTTGTATTGGAGACACAAAAGATTCTGAATAACAAAAGCAATCTTGAGAAAGAAAAGTGGAGCTGGAGGAATCAGGATTCCTGACTTCAGGCTACACTACAAAGCTAAAGTAATCAAAACAGTATGGTACTGGCACAAAAAACAAAATATAGATCAATGGAACAGGATAGAAAGCCCCCAAATAATCCCACGCACCCATGGTCAGTTAATCTACAACAATGGAGGCAAGAATATACAATGGAGAAAAGACCATCTCTTCAATAAGTGGTGCTGAGAAAACTGGACAGCTACATGGAAAAGAATGAAACTAGAACATTCTCTAACACCATACACAAAAATAAACTCAAAATGGATTAAAGACCTAAGTGCAAGACAAGATACTATAAAGCTCTTAGAGGAAAACATAGGCAGAACACTCTTTGACATAAACCGCAGCAATATCTTTCTGGATCCACCTCCTAGAGTAATGAAAATAGAAACAACTTTTTAAAAATGGGGTCTAATTAAACTTAAAATCTTTTCCACAGCAAAGGAAACCATAAACAAAACGAAAAGACAACTCATGGCATGGGAGTAAATATTTGCAAATGAAGTGACCAAGAAGTGATTAATCTCCCAAATATACAAAGAGCTCATGCAACTCAATATCAGAAAATATATTCATTTGTTTTAGTTTTTAGATTCCACATATAAGTGATGACATAAAGTATTTGTCTTTCTCTATCTGACTTATTTCACTAAGAATAGTGATCTCTAGATCCATCCACATTGTTGCAAGTAACAGAATTTTATTCTATTATACAGCTGAGTACTACTCCATTGTGTGTATATATATATATATATATGTATACACATCATATACATATATATAATTTATATATCACATCTTCTTTATCCATTCATTTGTTGATGGGCACTTAAGTTGCTTCCATATCTTGATTATTATAAATAATAATGCTATGAACATTGAGGTGCATTTATCTTTTAGAATTAAAGTTTTCATTTTCTTTGGATATATACCCAGCAGTGGAATTGTCTGATGATATAGTAGTTGTATTTTCAGTTTTCTGCAGAACCTCCATACAGTTTTCCATAGTTTGAATCAATTTATAATTCCAACAACAGTATAAGATTCCCTTTTATTCCTATCCTCACCAACATTTGTTATTTGTAGACTTTTGATGATAGCCATTTTGACATGCATGAGATGATATCTCATTGTGGTTTTGATTTGAATTTTCTTGATGCTTAGAAATGTTGAACATTTTTTCATGTGCCTGCTAACCATCTGTACATCTTTGTAGGAAAAATGTCTATACATGTTTCTGCCCATTTTTTAATTGGATTCTTTGTTTGTTTGGATATTGAGTTGTATGAACTGTTGATAAATTTTGGATAGTAACCCCTTTTTGGTCATATCATTTGCAAATATTTTCTCCCATTCATCAGGTTGTGTTTTAGTTTTGTCGATGGTTTCATTTGCTGTGCAAAGCTTTTGTTATTAATCATGTCCCATTTGTTTATTTTTGCTTTTGTTTCTTTTTCTTTAGGAGACAGATCCAAAAAATATTACTACACCAGTAATGTTCTGCCTATGTTTTCCTCAAGGAATTTTATGGTTTTCAGTGTCACATTTTGGTATTCATTCCATTTTGAGTTTGTTTTTGTATATGATGTGAGAAAAGTTCTAACTTCATTCTTTTACATGTAGCTGTCCAGTTTTCCCAGCACCACTTATTGAAGAGACTGCCTTTTCTCCATTGTATATTCTGGCCTTTGTGGTAGAGTAATTGATCATAAGAGCATGGTTTTATTTCTGTGCTTTCTATTCTGTTCCATTCATCTGTATGTCTGTTTCTGTGCCAGTACCATGCTCTTCTGATTACTGTACCTTTACAGTATAGTCTAAAGTCAGGGAGTGTGATACCTCTAAATTGCTCTTTTCTCTCAAGATTGCTTTGGCAAATCGAGGGGGTTTTCTGTGGTTCCATATAATTTTTTAAATTATTTGATCTATTTCTGTGAAAAAATATCATGGATATTTTTATAGGGATCATATTAAATCTGTAGATTTCTTTGGGTAGTATGAGCATTTTAACAATATTAACTTTTCCAGTCGAAGAACATGGGAAATCTTTCCAACTCTTTGTATCATTTTCTCCTTCCTTCATCAACGTTTTATAGTTTTCAGAGTATAGGGCTTTCACCTCCTTAGTTAAGTTTATTCCTAAGTATTTTATTCTTTTTGATGTGATTGTAAATAGCATTGTTTCTTTAATTTCTCTTTCTATATGTTCATTAATAATGTAATGAATAGCAGTAGATTTCTCTATATTAATCTTGTATCCTGCAACATAGTAGAATTCATTTATTAGATCCCTTAAACTTTTCATTTTTATTTTATTTTATTTTTTGCTGTTATGATTGGGTGATTTCCATTATTCTACCTTCCAGGTCACTTATGCATTGGTCTGTATCACCTAGTCTGCTGTTAATTCCCTCTAGTGTGTTTTTCATTTTGTTTATTATATTCTTCAGTTCTGACTGGTTCTTTTTTTAATATATTTTCTAGTTCCTTGTTAAAATTCTCACTGTGTTCATCTATTATTTTCCCTATTTCAGGTAGCATTCTTATTACTAAGCTTTTAATTCTTTATCTAGTAAATTTTTTATTTGTGTTTCACGACTTTTTTTCAGGGATTTTCTCTTGTTCTTTCAACTGAGACAAACTGAGTCTTCTCATTTTACTTATCTTTCTCTGTATCTATGGAATTAAGTGAAACAGTTACCTATGGTAGTATTGAAGGGATGTCATTATGTGGGAAAGTTCCTATACAGTCTGCATGTGTCCAGTGACTTTAGTGAGAGAGCTTGACTTGACATCAACACAACTCATGTCTTTCCTCAGGATGTGCTGGCAGCTATCACCTTGGTAGGATGTTGAGCTAAAAATGTAGGGGTTATACTTATATATAACA
Organism: Orcinus orca; assembly: GCF_937001465.1. Classification (NCBI taxonomy): domain Eukaryota; kingdom Metazoa; phylum Chordata; class Mammalia; order Artiodactyla; family Delphinidae; genus Orcinus; species Orcinus orca. The sequence continues at coordinate 79,279,652 of NC_064580.1, forward strand.
TCCCCTCATTTACACAGAATGAAAATCTCTCTGTTCCAAATTGTTGTCAACTAGATAGTATCTTAAATCCTTCCTTTGGCCAAATTAGAATTGTTAAAGTTGGAATGCAAAATGAAAAAAGTCAATATTCAGTCTGACTTCCAAAGTAAAATATTTGAGTCCAGAGCAAGATAATATAATTGAAAGTCAAGTTTGGTTTTGTTTTTATTGGAGTATAGTTGGTTTACAATGTTGTGTTAGTTTCTGCTTCACAGCAAAATGAATCAGTTATACATATACATATATCCACTTTTTTTAAGATTCTTTTCCCATATAGATCATTACAAAGCACTGAGAAGTGTTCCCTGTGCTATACAGTAGGTCTTTATTAGTTATCTATTTTATACATAGTAGCATGTATATGTTAATCCCAATCTCCCAATTTATCCCTCCCCTCTTTCCCCCCTGAAATTTGGGTTTTGAAAAAGAGGAAAATGTATTGAAAATTCCAAAATTTCTCCTTACATTAAAAAAATCATTTTACTATAGGACATAGTGCACAGAGGATGAAACACATGGCAGAAAGAATTCCTCTGGACAGAAAAGTAAAATAGGAGGGCTTCCCCAAGATGGGATTATTTTGTTTCAAATATACTGCAGCTGGGATAAGGAAGGTGACTACGAACATAAAACCCAGTCCCCAAACTTCCTTGATCTTGGTCAAAAGAATTAGTGTAGTAGAAACACTGATAAACTTTCAATAATTGAAGGAGAATATAAGACTATCCAGATTGTTACTCTTGTTATTATTGTTGTTCTTGCCTTCCTGCTCATCCATCCTGGCACATGTCAGTAAAGGTAGAGGGAGTATTTCAATTAACTGATTTGAGAGAGGGCTCTGTTCCTTAATAGCCTATGTGTGGTATGCAGGACATATAGGACTTCCCAGGTATCCTGGTGAAAGAATGCAGAAATCCTTCAAGCAGCAGTCTTTAATAGGGATTTATATACACCTGAGGATTACCAATCCATTCCAAGGGGTGTAAAGACATAGATAGTTTAAAAGAATAAATTCCTAGAACCTCAACATTCATGTATACTCTTTCTAAAAATAATTTTCCCAAGGACAACCTTTCAGTTGCATATCCTTTTCTATACTTTTCCATGCACAGCTATAGTAGAAAGTTCTGAATGAGCTCTGACTAATGGTGACAGCTTCCTATCTTAAATGCACACTATGCTTCTACTATTTTTTTTTACCTCACTGACTTCTCCTAATTCAAAGGAACCTCCTGAGTCCAAATGCAAACAGCTTGACAGTGGGAGAAGTTAATGTCCCCAGAGAAAACTTACAACCAATGGGGAATGGAAACTTAAGTGAATTGACCTGAGATAGTAAGCAGAGAGTATACAGGTCTCTATACCTCAAAGCAATGATCACTAAAGAGTACCCATTGCAAAGGAGACACTATGACTATATGAGAAAATAACACATTTGGTGGATGTCAACAAGCGTCTAATATGGTGCAGGAGTGGTGGCTATGCATGGCTGAAACTCATATCTATCCTCTCTCAAAATCTGGTCTAGCACCTTTATCTGAGGAATTACAGAATACACCTAAAGTCCTCTAAGAGACCCTTCAAAATATTACCTCTTATAACAAAGGAGGTTTTTGACAGTAGATAAATAGCTTCATCAGGGTCACATTACCACAAGATTTATTGGTACTATAGTATCCTGTGTTATCCAGAAGCAGCATATAGAAGGCCAGAATGGTTGTTTAAAAGCTCCATTAAGGTGACAATATACTCTAGGTTTGGGATGCTATCCTCCAGGATATGGTATAAGGCATTGAACTAATGACTGTGAGCTCCAGGAATCAAGAAATGAAATAAGATTGGCCCATTTGTGGATTTTTTTTGTGTCTCATACCCTCAATTTTATGTACTTCTGGATTAGAGATTCTAGTTCCCTGATGGTGAAACTCCTATAAGTTGAATATTTGATGGATTTACTGAATATAAGGATAAAATAGTTGCTTGATCCTTTTAGAGTTTTCATATCAGTAGAGCAGCAGACCAACTGAGCAAGGAAAAGGCTACTATTTTGGTGGGTGGGTGGTCAATTTTCTCCAATTCCCATGCAATGCTAGAGTTGCCACAATATAATACAAGCAGGGAAACTATTTCTGAAACTACAATGATATACCATTTTATAGCCATTGGGAAGGCTATTATTAAAAAAAAAAGAACAAGAAATAAATGTTGGCAAGGATGTGGAGAAATTTCAACCCTTGTACATTTCTTCTAGGAATATAAAATGATTCAGCAACTCTGGGAAACAGTATGACAGTTATTCAAAAAATTGACTGTAGAAGGCATGAAAGCACAAGAACACGAGTGCGTGGCTTGAGTGGCAGAGATTTTTTTCCTGAGCCATCAGAGGGAGCCGCAGCACTTCTCTCGAGTTGGTGATTGATCGACTGTGATCCACCATGCAAAAGTGAGTGGTGAAAGGCAGCAGGACTGATGGGTCACAAGGATGTAAATGTGACTGAAGGCTCTCACACCCTCTACTCTAGGACAGAATCATGAATAAACTGGAGGACAAGCAGGACAAGATGATATGAAGAAGTTTACAGGCCCTCTATTGCCAACTGTTAACCGTGTGGCTGGAAGGGTCTTGATGCTCTGGCCACGTGTCAGACCTGTGTCTCTGAGGTGGGAAAGCCGAGTTCAGCACATTGGTCCACCAGAGACCTCCCAGCTCCATGTAATATCAAATGGCGAAAGCTCTCCCAGAGATTTCCATCTCAAACTTAAGAAAAAGCTCCACTCAACAACCAGCAAGTTACAGTGCTGGACACCCTATGCCAAACAACTAGCAAGACAGGAACACAACCCCACCCATTATCAGAGAGGCTTCCTAAAATCATAATAAAGTCACAGACACCCCAAAATGCACCACCAGTCATGGTCCTGCCCACAAGAAAGAAAAGATCCAGCCTTATACACCAGAACACAGACACCAGTCCCCTCCAATAGTAAGCCTACACAACCCACTGAACCAACCTTAGCCACTGGGGGCAGAAACCAAAAACAATGGAAACTACGAACCTGCAGCCTGTGAAAAGGAGACCCCAAACACAGTAAGTTAAGCAAAATGAGAAGACAGAGAAAAACAAAGCAGATGAAGAAGCAATGTAAAAACCCACCAGACCAAACAAATGAAGAGGAAATAGGCAATCTACCTGAAAAACAATTCAGAATAATGAGATAGTAAAGATGATCCAAAATCTTAGAAATAGAATGGAGAAACCACAAGAATTGCTTAACAAGGACCTACAAGAACTAAAGAGCAAACAAACAATGATGAACAACACAATAAATGAAATTAAAAATGTTCTAGGGCTTCCCTGGTGGTGCAGTGGTTGAGAGTCCGCCTGCCAATGCAGGGGACACAGGTTCATGCCCCGGTCCGGGAAGATCCCACATGATGCAGAGAGGCTAGGCACATAAGCCATGGCCACTAAGCCTGTGTGTCTGGAGCCTGTGCTCCGCAATGGGAGAGGCCACAACAGTGAAAGGCCTGTGTACTGCAAAAAAAAAAAAAATGCTCTAGAAGATATCAATAGCAGAATACCTGAGACAGAAGAACGGATAAGTGACCTGGAAGATAAAAGAGTGGAAATAACTACTGCAGAGCAGAATACAGAAAAAAAAGAATGAAAAGAATTGAGGACAGTCTTAGAGAATTCAGAGACAACATTATACACACCAACATTCAAATTATAGGGGTCTGAGAAGAAAAAGAAAGGGACTGAGAAAACATTTAAAGAGATTACAGTTGAAAACTTACCTAATATGGGAAAGGAAATAGTTAATCAATTCCAGGAAGAACAGAGAGTCCCAACAAGATAAATCCAAGGAGAAACAAGCCAAGACACATATTAATCAAACTATCAAAAATTAAATACAGAGAAAAAATATTAAAAGCAGCAAGGGAAAAACAACAAATAATATACAAGGGAATCCCCATAAGGTTAACAGTTGATCTTTCAGCAGAAACTCTGCAAGCCAGAAGGGAGTGGCAGGACATATTTAAAGTGAAGAAAGAGAAAAACCTACAACTAAGATTACACTACCCTGCAAAGATCTCATTCAGACTCGATGGAGAAATTAAAACCTTTGCAGACAAGCAAAAGCTAAGATAATTCAGCACCACCAAACCACCTTTACAACAAATGCTAAAGGAACTTCTCTAGGCAGGAAACACAAGAGAAGGAAAAGACCAACAAAAACGAACCCAAAACAATTAGGAAAATGGTAATAGGAACATATATATCAATAATTACCTTAAATGTAAATAGATTAAATGCCCCCACCAAAACACATAAAGTGGCTGAATGGATACACAAAAAAGAACTATATATATGCTGTCTACAAAAGACCCACTTCAGACCTAGGGAAACGTAATGACTGAAGGTGAGGGGATGGAAAAAGATATTCCATGCAAATGGAAATCAAAAGAAAGCTGGAGCAGCAATTCTCATATCAGAAAAAATAGACTTTAAAACAAAGACTATTACAAGAGACAAAGAAGGACACTACCTAATGATCAACAGATCAATCCAAGGAGAAGAAATAACAATTGTAAATATTTATGCACCCAACACAGGAGCACCTGAATACATAAGGCAAATGCTAACAGCCATAAAAGGGGAAATCGACAGTAACACATTCATAGTAGGGGACTTTAACACCCCACTTTCACCAATGGACAGATCATGCAGAATGAAAATAAATAAGGAAACAGAAGCTTTAAATGATACATTAAACAAGATGGACTTAATTGATATTTATAGGACACACCATCCAAAAACAACAGAATACACATTTTTCTCAAGTGCTCATGGAACATTCTCCAGGATAGATCATATCTTGGGTCACAAATCAAGCCTTGGAAATTTAAGAAAATTGAAATTGTATCAAGTATCTTTTCTGACAAAAATGCTATGAGAATAGATATCAATTACAGGAAAAGGCCTGTAAAAAATACAAACACATGGAGGCTAAACAATACACTACTTAATACTGAAGTGATCACTGAAGAAATCAAAGAGGAAATCAAAAAATACCTAGAAACAAAGGACAATGGAGACAAAACAACCCAAAACTTATGAGAGGCAGCAAAAGCAGTTCTAAGAGGGAAGGTTATAGCAATACAACCCTACCTTAAGAAACAGGAAACATCTCAAATAAACAACCTAACCTTGCAACTAAAGCAATTAGAGAAAGAAGAACAAAAATACCCCCAAAGTTAGCAGAAGGAAAGAATTCATAAAGATCAGATCAGAAATAAATGAAAAGGAAATGAAGGAAGCGCTAGCAAATATCAATAAAACTAGAAGCTGGTTCTTTGAGAAGATAAACAAAATTGATAAACCATTAGCCAGACTCATCAAGAAAAAAAGGGAGAAGACACAAAGGAATAGAATTAGAAATGAAAAAGGAGAAGGAACAACTGACACTGCTGAAATACAAAGGACCATGAGAGATTACTACAAGCAACTCTATGCCAATAAAATGGACACCGTGGAAGAAATGGACAAATTCTTAGAAATGCACAACCTACCAAGATTGAATCAGGAAGAAATAGAAAATATGAACAGACCAATCACAAGCTCTGAAATTGAAACTGTGATTAAAAATCTTCGAACAAACAATAGCCGAGGAACAGATGGCTTCACAGGCGAATTCTATCAAACATTTAGAGAAGAGCTAACACCTATCCTTCTCAAACTCTTCCAAAATACAACAGAGGGAGGAACACTCCCAAATTCATTCTATGAGGCCACCATCACCTTGATAACAAAACCAGACAAGGATGTCACAAAGAAAGAAAACTACAGGCCAATATAACTGATGAACATACATGCAAAAATCCTCAACAAAGTACTATCTAACAGAATCCAACAGCACATTAAAAGGATCATACACCATGATCAAGTGGGGTTTATCCCAGGAATGCAAGGATTCTTCAATATATGCAAATCTATCAATGTGATAAACCATATTAACAAATTGAAGGAGAAAAACCATATGATTATCTCAAGAGATGCAGAGAAAGCCTTTGACAAAATTCAATACCCATTTATGATAAAACCCTGCAGAAAGTAGGCATAGAGGGAACTTTCCTCAACATAATAAAGGCCATATATGACAAGACCACAGCCAACATCATCCTCAATGGTGAAAAACTGAAAGCATTTCCACTAAAATCAGGAACAAGACAAGGTTGCCCACTCTCACCACTGTTATTCATCATAGCTTTGGAAGTCTTAGCCACAGCAATCAGAGAAGAAAAGGAAATAAAAGGAACCCAAATGGGAAAAGAAGAAGTAAAGCTGTCACTCTTTGCAGATGACATGATACTATACATAGAGAATCAAAAAGATGCTACCAGAAAACTACTAGAGTTAATCAATGAATTTGGTAAAGTAGCAGGATACAAAATTCATGCACAGAAATCTCTGGCATTCCTATACACTAATGATGAAAAATCTAAAAGTGAAATCAGAAAAACACTCCCATTTCCACTACAACAAAAAAAATAAAGTATCTAGGAATAAACCTATCTAAGGAGACAAAAGACCTGTATGAAGAAAATTATAAGACACTGATGAAAGAAATTAAAGATGCTACAATTACATGGAGAGATATGTCATGTTCTTGGATTCGAAGGATCAGCATTGTGAAAATGACTCTACTACGCAAAGCAATCTACAGATTCAATGCAATCCCTATCAAACTAACACTGGCATTTTTCACAGAACTAGAACAAAAAATTTCACAATTTGTATGGAAACACAAAAGACCTTGAATATCCAAAGCAATGTTGAGAACAAAACACAGAGCTGGAGGAATCAGGCTCCCTGACTTCAGACTACACTACAAAGCTACAGTAATCAAGACAGTATGGTACTGGCACAAAAACAGAAAGATAGATCAATGGAACAGGATAGAAAGCCCAGAGATAAACCCACGCACATATGGTCACCTTACCTTTGATATAGGAGGCAGAAATGTACAGTGGAGAAAAGACAGCCTCTTCAATAAGTGGTTCTGGGAATACTGGACAGGTGTATGTAAAATTATGAGATTAGATCACTCCCTAACACCTTACACAAAAATAAGCTGAAAATGGATTAAAGACCTAAATGTAAGGCCAGAAACTCTCAAACTCTTAGAGGAAAACATAGGCAGAACACTTTATGGCATAAAGCACAGCAAGAACCTTTTTGACCCACCTCCTAGAGAAATGGAAGTAAAAACAAAAGTAAACAAATGGGACCTAATGAAACTTAAAAGCTTTTGCCCAGCAAAGGAAACCATAAACAAGACCAAAGGACAGCCCTCAGAATGGGAGAAAATATTTGCAAATGAAGCAACTGACAAACAATTAATTTCCAAAATTTACAAGCAGCTCATGCAACTCAATAACAAAAAAACAAAAAAAAATTCCATAAATGGACAGAAGATCTAAATAGACATTTCTCCAAAGAAGATATACAGACTGCCAACAAACACATGAAAGAATTCTCAACATAATTAATCATTAGAGAAATGCAAATCAAAACTACAATGAGATATCATCTCACACCAGTCAGAATGGCCATCATCAAAAAATCTAGAAACAGTAAATGATGGAGAGGGTGTGGAGGAAAGGGAAGCCTCTTGCACTGTTGGGCGGAATGTAAATTGATACAACCACTGTGGAGAACAGTATGGAGGTTCCTTAAAAATCTACAAATAGAACTACCATATGACCCAGCAATCCCACTACTGGGCATATACCCTTAGAAAACCATAATTCAAAGAGTCATGTACCAAAATGTTCATTGCAGCTCTATTTACAATAGCCCGGAGATGGAAACAACCTACATGTCCAGCATTGGATGAATGGATAAAGAAGATGTGGCACATATATACAATGGAATATTACTCAGCCATAAAAAGAAATGAAATTGAGCTATTTTTAATGAGGTGGATAGACCTAGAGTCTGTCATACAGAGTGAAGTAAGTCAGAAAGAAAAAGACAAATACCATATGCTAACACATATATATGGAATTTAAGAAAAAAAATGTCATGAAGAACCTAGGGGTAAGATAGGAATAAAGACACAGACCTACTAGAGAATGGACTTGAGGATATGGGGAGGGGGAAGGGTAAGCTGTGACAAAGCGAGAGAGAGGCACGGATATATATACACTACCAAACGTAAGGTAGATAGCTAGTGGGAAGCAGATGCATAGCACAGGGATATCAGCTCGGTGTGTTTTGACCGCCTGGAGGGGTGGGATTGGGAGGGTGGGAAGGAGGGAGATGCAAGAGGGAAGAGATATAGGAAAATATATAAGTATAACTGATTCACTTTGTTATAAAGCAGAAACTAACACACCATTTTAAAGCAATTATACTCCAATAAAGATTTAAAAAAAAAAACAGATGATCTTGATATACTGTCACTTGGAGAGTCAGGTACAGAAAAGCGTAGGCTGAACCATCTTCAGGAGATAAATTATATATTATAATAAAGAGAAAGGAAGAGGCATAAGATATTAAGATATGATGTGAAGTCTTTGTATCTTGCTATATGTCATGAGACTTCTGCATCTGTAAAATTCCATTAAATAATACATGAAGACCAACTATCAGTATTGAATTGGATATCATCAAATATGAATAAAGGGGATACTTTATCTTGCTCCTTAGGAAGCATTGTTCAGGTATATAATTTGATAGTAGATAATGCCTTCTTAGCCCATTCTCTCTAAGACAGTGAAGACCTTTTTTACTGTTTATATGTATGATACAAGTGTCCAAGGGACCAAGACGAGTCCTAACCAGTTTTCCAAAAGAAATTCTGAATAATGTGACCATCGTATTTATGTTTTACTTTAGATAACATTAAGTAATTATTTGTTAGCGCTCAATCTGTTTTCATGGTCACTTTTTGAAGAGGTTTTATCATTGTGTCAAATATTTCTCATAAAATAACGTATTAATTAATTAATTTAAGGCCTGGAAAAGAAATAGGAAGCTCCTCTGATATTTGGTCAAACATTCCCCAGGAAATATCCATGTACCAATTACTGAAATCAGAAGCCTGTGTTCTGTATTTCATGTAGATCCCCCCCTTATGAGAGTCACATAGTAGGCTGTTATTTTTATTTAAATGAATGCAATTTAAAAGCAGGTGAAATTTTGGCAGATGGGAATTAGAGTAAAATCACATATTAAATAAGGAAAGTCATCAAATCAGGAATTGGCTCAGTGTTTAATAAATTTCTTCTGTTCATTAACAGCTTTCCTGGTTTTCCATAGGTTTTCTGGGCTGTGTTGAAATTTATTCTTCCTGTAAAGAAAAAGATATGATTATTTCTTTTCTTTTTTTAATATCTTTATTGGAGTATAATTGCTTTACAGTTGTGTGTTAGTTTCTGCTTTATAACAAAGTGAATCAGCTATACATATATCCCCATATGCCCTCCCTCTTGCATCTCCCTCCCTCCCACCCTCCCTAACCAACCCCTCTAGGTGGTCACAAAGCACCGAGCTGATATCCCTGTGCTATGCGGCTGCTTCCCACTAGCTATCAGTTTTACATGTGAGAGTGTATATATGTACATGCCACTCTCTCACTTTGTCCCAGCTTACCATTCTCCCGCCCCATGTCCTGAATCCCATTCTCTAGTAGGTCTGCATCTTTATTTCCGTCCTGTCTCTAGGTTCCTCATGACCATTTTTTTTTAATATTCCATATATATGTGTTAGCATATGGTATTTGTTTTTCTCTTTCTGACTTACTTCACTCTGTATGACAGACCGTAGGTCCATCTACCTCACTACAAATAACTCAATTTCATTTCTTTTTATGGCTGAGTAATATTCCACTATATATGTGTGCCATATCTGCTTTATCCATTTATCTCTTAATGGATACTTAGGCTGCTTCCATGTCCTCACTCTTGTAAATACAGCTGCAATGAACATTGTACTACATGACACTTTTTGAATTATGGTTTCTCAGGGTATATGCCCAGAAGTTGGATCATATGGTAGTTCTATTTTTAGTTTTTTTTAGGAAGACTCCATACTGTTCTCCATAGTGGCTGTATCAATTTACATTCCCACCAACAGGGCAAGAGGGTTCCCCTTTCCCCACACCCTCTCCAGCATTTATTGTTTGTAGATTTTTTGATGATGGCCATTCCGATGGGTGTGAGTTGATATCTCACTGTAGGTTTGATTTGCATTTCTCTAATGATTAATGATGTTGAGCATTCTTTCATGTGTTTGTTGGCAATCTGTATATCTTCTTTGGAAAAATGTCTATTTAGGTCTTCTGCCCATTTTTCGATTGGATTTTTTGTTTGTTTGTTATTGAGCTGCATGAGCTGCTTGTAAATTTTGGAGATTAATCCATTGTCAGTTGCTTCATTTGCAAGTGTTTTCTCCTATTCTGAGGGTTGTTTTTTCATCTTGTTTATGGATTCCTTTGCTGTGCAAAAGCTTTTAAGTTTCATTATGTACTATTTCTTTATTTTTGTTTTTATTTCCATTTCGCTAGACAGTGGGTCAAAAAGGATCTTGCTGTGATTTATGTCATAAAGTGTTCTGCCTACGTTTTCCTCTAAGAGTTTTATAATATCTGGACTTACATTTATATATTTAATCCATTTTGAGTTTATTTTTCTGTATGATGTTAGGGAGTGTTCTAATTTCATTCTTTTATATGTAGCTGTAGAGTTTTCTCAGACCCTCTTATTGAAGAGGCTGTCTTTTCTCCTATTCTTCCCTCCTTTATCAAAAATAAGGTAACCATATGTGCATGGGTTTATCTCTGGGTTTTCTATCCTGTTGCATTGATCTATATTTCTGTTTTTGTGCCAGTACCATACTGTCTTGATTACTCTAACTTTGTAGTATAGTCTGATGTCAGGGTGTTTGATTCTTCTGGCTCCATTTTTCTTTCTCAAGTTTGCTTTGGCTATTTGGGGTCTTTTGTATTTCCATAAAAATTGTCAATTTTTTGTTACAGTTCTGTGAAAAATGCCAGTGGTAGTTTGATAGGTATTACATTGAATCTGTAGATTGCTCTGGGTAGTAAAGTCATTTTCACAATGTTGAGTCTTTCAATCCAAACATGGTACATCTCTCCATCTGTTTGTATCATGTTTAGTTTCCTTCATCAGTGTCTTATAGTTTTCTACATACAGGTCTTTTTTCTCCTTAGGTAGGTTTATTCCTAGGTATTTTATTCTCTGTTGCAATGGTAAATGGGAGTGTTTCCTTAATTTCACATTCAGATTTTTCATCAATAATGTATAGGAATGCAAGAGATTGCTGTGCACTAATATTTTATCCTGCTACTTTACCAAATTCATTGATTAGCTCTAGTAGTTTTCTGGTAGCATCTTTAGGATTCTCTATGTATAGTATCATGTCATCTGTAAACAGTGACAGCCTTACTTCTGCTTTTCCAATTTGGATTCCTTTTATTTCTTTTTCTTCTCTGATTGCTGTGGCTAAAAATTCCAAAACAATTTTGAATAATAGTGGTGACAGCAGGCAACCTTGTCTTGTTCCTGATCTTAGTGGAAATGGTTTCAGTTTTACACAATTGGGGATGATATTGACTCTGGGTTTGTCAAATATGGCCTTTATTATGTTGAGGTAAGTTCCGTGTATGCCTGCTTTCTGGTGGGTTTTATCATAAATTGTGTTGAAATTTGTTGAAAGTTTTTTCTGCAACTGTTGAGATGATCGTATGGTTTTTCTCCTTCAATATGTTAACACTGTGTATCACATTGATTGGTGTATATTGAAGAATCCTTGCATTCCTGGGATAAATCCCACTTTATCATGGTGTATGATCCTTTCAATATGCTGTTGGATTCTGTTTACTACTATGTTGTTGAGGATTTTGGCATCTATGTTCATCAGTGATATTGGCCTCTAGTTTTTTTTCTCTGTGACATCTTTGTCTGGTTTTGGTATCAAGGTGATGGTGGCCTCATAGAATGAGTTTGGGAGTGTTCCTCCCTCTGCTACCTTTTGGAAGAGTTTGAGAAGGATAGGTGTTAGCTCTTCTCTAAATGTTTGATAGAATCCGCCTGTGAAGCCATCTTGTCCTGGGCTTTTTTTTTTTTTTTGAGGTACATGGACCTCTCACTGTTGTGGCCTCTCCCGCTACAGAGCACAGTCTCCAGATGCACAGGCTCAGCTGCCACGGCTCACGGGCCCAGCTGCTCCATGGCAGGTGGGATCCTCCCAGACCGGGGCACCAACCCGTGTCCCCTGCATCGGCAGGCCAACTCTCAACTGCTGCGCCACCAGGGAAGCCCTTGTCCTGGGCCTTTGTATATTGGAAGATGTTTAATCACAGTCTCAATTTCAGTGCTTGTGATTGGTCTTTTATATTTTCTATTTTTTCCTGGTTCAGCCTTGGAAGGTTGTGCTTTTCTAAGAATTTGTCCATTTCTTCCAGGTTGTGCATTTTATTGGTATATAGTTGCTTGTAGTAATCTCTCATGATCCTTTGTATTTCTGCAGTGTCAGTTGTTTGTTCTGCTTTTTCATTTCTAATTCTATTGATTTGAATCTTGTCCCTTTTTTTCTTGATGAGTCTGGCTAGTGGTTTATCAATTTTGTTTATCTTCTCAAAGAACCAGCTTTTAGTTTTATTGATCTTTGCTATTGTTTCCTTCTTTTCTTTTTAATTTATTTCTGATCTGATCTTTACAATTTCTTTCCTTCTGCTAACTTTGGGTTTTTTTTTTGTTGTTGTTCTTCTTCTTCTAATTGCTTTAGGTGTAAAGTTAGGTTGTTTATTCGAGATGTTTCTTGTTTCTTAATGTAGGATTGTACTGCTATAAACTTCTCTCTTACAACTCCTTTTGTTGTATCCCATAGGTTTTGGGTCATTGTGTTTCATTGTCATTTGTTTTTAGGTATTTTTTGATTTCCTCTTTGTTTCTTCAGTGATCTCTTGATTATTAAGTAGTGCATTGTTTAACCTCCATGTATTTGTGTCTTTTCAGTTTTTTTTCCATGTAATTAATTTCTAATCTCATAGTGTTGTGGCTGGAAAAGATACTTGATATGATTCCAATGTTCTTAAATTTACCTAGGTTTGATTTGTGACCCAAGATATGATCTATCCTGAAGAATGTTCCATGAGAAGAAAGTTTATTCAGTTGTTTTTGGATAAAATGTCCTAGAAATATCAATTAAGTCTATCTTGTTTAATGTGTCATTTAAAACTTGTGTTTCTTATTTATTTTCATTTTGGATGATCTGTCCATTGGTGAAAGTGGTGTGTTAAAATCCCCTGCTATGACTGTGTTACTGTCGAATTCCCCTTTTATGGCTGTTAGCATTTGTCTTATGTATCAATGTGCTCCTATGTTGGTCGCATAAATATTTACAATTGTTCTATCTTCTTCTTGGATTGATCCCTTTATCTTTATGTAGTGTCCTTCTTTGTCTCTTGTAACAGTTTTTGTTTTAAATTGTTTTTTTTTTTTGATATGAGAATTGCTACTCCATCTTTCTTTTGATTTCCTTTTGCATGGAATGTCTTTTTCCATCCCTTTACTTTCTGTATCTGTCCCTGTCCGTATGTGTCCCTAGGTTTGAAGTGGGTCTCTTGTAGATAGCATATATATGGGTCTAGTTTTTGTATCCATTCAGCCAGTCTATGTCTTTTGTTGGGAGCATTTAATCCACGTACTTTTAATGTAATTAACGCTATGTATATTCCTATTACCATGTCCTTAATTGTTTTGCCTTTGTTATTGTAGGTCTTTTCCTTCTCTTGTATTTACTGACAGAGAAGTTCATTTAGCAATTGTTGTAAACCTGGTTTGCTGGTGCTGAATCCTCTTAGCTTTTGCTTGTCTGTAATGGTTTTAATTTCTCCGACATATCTGAATGAGATCCTTGCCAGGTAAAGTAATCTTGGTTGTAGGTTTTTCCCTTTCATCACTTTAAATATGTCCTGCCACTCCCTTCTGTCTTGCAGAGTTTCCACTGAGAGGTCAGCTGTTAACCTTATGGGTTTATTTGTTGTTTTTCCCTTGCAGCTTTTAATATTTTTTCTTCGTATTTAATTTTTGATAGTTTGATTAATATGTGTCTTGGTGTGTTGCTCCTTGGATTTATCCTGTGTGAGATTCTCTGCACTTCCTGGACTTGATTAACTATTTCCTTTCCCATATTAGGGAAGTTTTCAACTATAATCTCTTCAAATATTTTCTCAGTCCCTTTCTTTTTCTCTTCTTCTTCTGGGGCCCCTATAATTCGAATGTTGGTGCATTTAATGTTCTACCAGAAGTCTCTGAGACTGTCCTCAATTCTTTTCATTCTGTTTTCTTTATTCTGCTCTGCAGTGGTTATTTCCACTATTTTATCTTCCAGGTCACTTATACGTTCTTCTGCCTCAGTTATTCTGCTATTGATTCCTTCTAGAGCATTTTTAATTTCATTTATTGTGTTGTTCATCATTGCTTGTTTGCTCTTTAGCTCTTCTAGTTCCTTGTTAAATGTTTCTTGTATTTTCCTCCATTCTATTTCCAAGATTCTGGATCATCTTTACTATCATTATTCTGAATTGTTTTTCAGGTAGGCTGCCTATTTCCTCTTCATTTGTTTGGTCTGGTGGCTTTTTACCTGCCTCCTTCGTGTCCTGTGTATTTCTCTGTCTTCTCATTTTGCTTAACTTACTGTGTTTGGGGTCTCCTTTTCACAGGCTGCAGGTTCTTAGTTCCCATTGTTTTTGGTGTCTGCCCCAGTGGTTAAGGTTTCTTCAGTGGGTTGTGTAGGCTTCCTGGTGGAGGGGACTACTGCCCGTGTTCTGGTGGATGAGGCTGGATATTGTCTTTCTGGTGGGCAGATCCACATCCGGTGCTGTGTTTTGGGGAGTCTGTGACCTAATTTTGATTTTAGGTAGCCTCTCTGCTAATGGGCGACATTGTGTTTCTGTCTTGGTAGTTGTTTGTCATAGGATGTCCAGTACTGTCGTTTGCTGGTCATTGATTGGAGCTGGGTCTTGATATTGAGATGGAGATCTCTGGGAGATTTTCACTCTTTGATATTATGTGGAGTTGGGAGGTCACTGGTGGACCAGTGTCCTGAACTCGGGTCTCCCACCTCAGAGGCACAGGCCTGACACCTGCCTGGAGCTCCAAGACCCTGTCATCAACACGG
Source organism: Orcinus orca (assembly GCF_937001465.1). NCBI lineage: Eukaryota > Metazoa > Chordata > Mammalia > Artiodactyla > Delphinidae > Orcinus > Orcinus orca. The sequence continues at coordinate 79,294,906 of NC_064580.1, forward strand.
CTCTGAATAAAATGGAAAAGAAGGAAAGAAAGAAAGTAAAAATAAAATAAAATAAAAAACTTATTAAAATAAAAATTAAAAAATAATTATTAAAAATAAAAAAATTAAAATTATTACAAAAAAGAAAGAAAGATATAAAGAAGAGAGCAACCAATCCAAAACACATATCCACCAATGATAACAAGCGCTAAAATGTATACTAAAAAAAAACCCCAAAAAAACAAAACTGAACAGGCAGAACCCTAGGACAAATGGTAAAAGCAAACTATACAGACATAATCACACAAAGAAGCATACACGTACACACTCACAGAAAGAGAAAAAGGAAAAAAAATATATATCATTGCTCCCAAAGTTCACTGCCTTAATTTGGGGTGATTCATTTTGTATTTAGGTATTCCACAGATGCAGGGTACATCAGGTTGATTGTGGAGATTTAATCCTCCTGTTCCTGAGGCTCCTGGGAGAGATTTCCCTTTCTCTTCTTTTTTCGCACAGCTTCTTGTGTTCAGCTTTCGATTTTGCCCCACCTCTGTGTGTAGGTCGCCTGAGGGTGTCTGTTCTTCATTCATACAGGACAGGGTTAAAGTAGCAGCTGATTAGGGGCCTCTGGCTCACTCAGGCTGGGGAGGATGGAGGGGTACGGGTTGTGGGGTGAGATTGGGGTGGCAGAGCCCAGTGTGATGTTGCTACAGCCTGAGGTGTGTCACGTGTTCTCCTGGGGAAGTTGTCCCTGGACCACGGGACCCTGGCAGTGGCAGGATGCACAGGCTCCTGGGAGGGGAGGTGTGGATAGTGGCCTGTATTTGCACACAGGCTTCTTGGTGGCTGTAGCAGCAGTCTTAGTGTCTCATGCCCATCTGTGGTGTCGGCGCTGATAGCTGCAGCTCAAACTCATCTCTGGAGCTCATTTAGGAGGCACTCTTAATCCCCTCTCCTCGTGCACCATGAAACAAAGAGGGAAGAAAAAGTCTCTTGCCTCTTCTGCAGTTCCAGACTTTTCCCCCAGGCACTCCTGACTAGCTGTGGAGCACTAGCCTCCTTCAGGCTGTGTTCATGCAGCCAACCCCAGTCCTCTCCCTGGGATCCGACCTCCGAAGCTGGAGCCTCAGCTCCCAGCCCCCACCCACCCCAGCTGTTGAGCAGAGAAGCCTCTCTGGCTGGTGAGTGCTGACTGGCACTAATCCTCCATGCAGGAATCTCTCTGCTTTGCTCTCCGCACCCCTGTTGCTGCACTCTCCTCTGTGGCTCCAAAGCATCCCCCCTCTGCTAGCCTCAGTCTCCACCTGCAAAACGGGCTTCCAAGTGTGTGGAAACCTTTCTTCCTTCACACCTCCCTCCCACTGGTGCAGGTCCTCTCCCTATTCTTTTGTCTCGGTTTTTTCTTTTGCCCTACCCAGGTACGTGGGGAGAGTTTCTTGCCTTTTGGTAGGTCTGAGTTCTTTTGCCAGCATTCAGTATGTGTTATTTAGGAGTTGTTCCACATGTAGACGTATTTCTGATGTACTTGTGGGGAGGAAGGTGATCTCCACTTCTTACTCTTCTGCCATCTTGAAGCTCCTCCTGATTATTTCTTGTTAAGATATATTAATCAGCTGTATTTCCTAGGTGATCTCATTTTGCATTTGATAAAATTTGATAATGAAAATATGATTTTAATTGGTGATAAATTTGAAGAAATCACTTTTATGCAATAATGAAAAGTACATAAAATATAATCATGTTTCAGCATAATAAATTTATCACAGAATAATGTAGTTGCAATATTAAATAACATTTAGGGGAAAAAGTTTAAATGAAATAGCCACAAACTCTAACAAATTTGAAAGCATTGTCATTAAAGGACCTTTAAACTGTTAGCAAGTAGACATAATAAAGCTGAAGAATAAAAAATATCACATAAAGGAAATTTCCATTAAATTGAAAATAATTATTTTAAAAGGGCTTAAATACAGCACTAATGCTTTTTGCTTACCATAATTTAGTTAAGGAGATTTAGGAGTTCCTGTGTATATTATAATGTTGGAATAATTGAGGAAGCAAGATTGTTTTAAGAATCTACTTTTTCCATGTTTAAGGTTATAGCTACACACTTGTATAAACTGTGAAACTATAATCTTTTGAAAATTAGCAAAATGTGAAGAATTTTTTAAAAATAACATAAAACAGCCTGGACTAAAATAAGCAAACCAAACCAATTTTTAAAAGGTAATCCTCAGAGATGTATTCATTTACCTCTCCGACATTTTAACCAGGAGAAAGCTTTGGTTATAGCTATCTGATGCTAATACAATTCTCTGTAAGAAAGTCCATCAATAAATAAAAGCAATTGGTGAGGAGTATAGGCCATACATAATGCAAATCTACAGACTGATCATTTGCAGCACTAAACATATATGTGTTTTATAGAATAATTTAGAACATGTCTGGCTATATTTAATCAATGAAAAATTTTTGCCAAATCATTTTAGCTTAGCTTGCAATTCCTGAAAGGTGCTGTTGACATTTGGAGCAGGGCAATGATTTGCTCTGTCATACTATTCCATTTATTGGATAATGTTTACATCTTAGGCCCCACAGTAATAAATGCTAGTAGCACTGGTAATTGTCACAACTAAAAATGCCCTAACACATTTCTAAGAGAGAGGAACACTCCTAAATTCATAACCAATGGCAGTATATTTTGAAGATAACATGTTAATTGCCTTTATTTCAAAACTAGCTAACCTACCTCATTTTGCTATGCAAACAATTATGAAATTACTTGAGTTCTATTTTTTCCAACAAAAATAGAATTAGGTTGTGTTTCCTTTACCATTTTATATAATTAGACATAGCATACATGAATATAAAAGTGCAAAACTAAAATTTTCAGTCAAATGATTTACCGTAAAGTACAAACTCATGTAAGTACTACTCAGGTCAAGAAATATAACAATGCCATCAGCCTCAAAGTTCACTTCTGTCACCTCCAAATTACTACACTCAACTATTCTATAAATGAAAATAACTGTCCTGACCTAAATGGTACTCTTTGTTTAGTTTTCTTTGTGGCTTTTCCCCTTAAACATGTAACCTATTAACACTATATTTGAGTTTGTTTGTTTACTTTTTATAGAGATAGAAATGTAAAAATGTATTAGTTTTGTATACTTTCACTCAAACTTAAGTTTAAGAGATCCATTCATATTGATGAATGGAAAATGATCTAATAATACTAGTGGACTTCAATATCTTACTTTCAACAATGGATAGATCATTCAGATAGAAAATGCACAAGGAAATATTAGACTTGACCATACTTTAAACCAAATGAACCTAACAGACATATAAAGAACATTCCACCCAGTAGCAGCAGAATACATATACTGCTCAAGCACACATGGAACATTCTCCAAGATAGATCGTAAGACAGGCCACAAAACAAGTTTTAATAAAATTTAAGGAGATTGCAATCATACTAAGTATCTTTTTCAACCACAATGGTATGAAGCTAGAAATCAACACCAAGAGGAAATATGGAAAGTTTACAAATGTGAAAACAAAACAACACACTCTTTAATAGCAAATGGGTTAAAGAAGAAAGCAAAAGCAAAAGCAAGAAATATCTTGAAACAAATGAAAATGGAAGCACAGCATATCAAAACCTATGGTATGCTGCAAAAGCAGTCCTTAAAGGGATGTTTTAATAATAAATACATATATTAAGAAAAAAGAAATATCTCAAATGAACAACCTAATTTTACACCTCAAGAACTAAAAAAAAAAAAACAAACTGAGCCCAAAATGAGTAGAAGTAAGGAAATAACAGAGTCAAAATAGAGAAAAGAAAAACAATAGAAAAGATCAATGAAACTAAGACCTAATTTTTTAAAAGATAATAAAATTGACAAACCTTTAGCAACACTAACAAGAAAAGAGAAGACTGAAATTAATAAAATCATAAATGAAAAAGGAGACATTACAACTGTTATAAGAGACTGCTATGAACAATTAATGCTAACAAATTAGATAATCTAAAATAAATAAATTCCTAAAACATACAACCTACTAAGACTGAATCATGAAATATAGAAATTATGAAGAGACCTATAAGTATTAAGGAGACTGAATCAATAATCAAAAATCTCCCAACACAGAAAAACCTAAGACCAAATGATTTCACTGGTGAATTCTACTAAAATATTTAAATAATTAACATGAATCACCAAACACTTCCAAAAAATTATAGAGGAGAAAACATTCCTAAACTCATTTTACATTGCCAGTGGTACCCAGATGAAAAGCCAGATAAGGATACTACAATAAAACTATAAATCAACACCCCTGATGAATATAGATGCCAAAATTCTCAACAAAATGTTAGCAAACTGAATTCAACAACACATTGAGAGGATCATACACCATGATCAAGTCAGTTTATCCCTGAGATGCAAGAGTGGTTTAGCATAAACAAATCAATAAATGTGATATACCACACTAATATAATGAAAGATTAAAATTATATGATCACATCAATTGATGCAGAAAGAATATTGTATAAAATTCAACATCCTTTCATGATAATAATCCTCAACAAATTGGGCATAGAATGAACATACTTCAGCATTATAAAAGCTATACACAGCAAAACCAGAGCAAACATCATACTCTACAGTGAAATGTTGAAATCTTTTTCTCTAAGATCAGGAGCAATACAAGGATGCTCACTCTCACCACTCATATTCAACTTAGTACCGAAAGTCCTAGCTAGAACAAAAAAACAAAATAAAGAAATAAAAGTCATCCCTATTAGTAAAGAAGAGTAAAATTGTCATTACTTGCAGATGATATAATCTTACATATAGAAAATCCTAAAGACTCAACCAAAAAAAAAACACTGGAACTAATGAAAGAATTCAGTAAGTTGCAGGACATAAAACCAATATACAGGAATTAATTGCATTTCAATATACTAAGAAGGAAATATCCAAAAGAAAAATAAAGAATAAAAAATCCCATTCACTATAGCATCAAAAACAATAAAACACTTAAAAGTAAATTTAACCAAGATCTGTATAATGAAAACTACAAGACCTTGATGAGAGAAATTGAAGAAAAAAAATGGAAAATATCCCACGTTTATGGATGGGAAGAAGTAATATTGTCAAAATATCCATAACACCCAAAGCCATCTATGGATTCCATGAAATTTCCATCAAAATTCCAGTGGCTTTTTCACAGAAATACAAAAACAATTCTAAAATGTGTGCTGAACCACAAAGAGCTCCGAAAAATCAAAGCAATTCTGAGAAAGAAGAACAAATTCAGATGCATCACATGTCCTAATCTCAAAGTATACTGCAAAGCTATAATAATTAAATCATTATGGCACTGACATAAAAATAAACACATAAAATAGACCAATGTAACAAAATCAAAAGCTCAGAAATAAACTCCCACATAAAGTCAACTAATATTTTAACAAGGGAGCCAATAAAATTTAGTTGGGAAAATATAGTCTGTTAAACAAAGGAAAAAATATAAATTATAATTATGTGATGTGATAGAGGTGGTAGCTAATGCTATGGTTCAATAAGTATATTTCCATATAAAATGTATCAAATCAACATGTAGTACATCTTAAACTTACACAATGTTATATGTAAATTATATATCAATTTTAAAAGAGAAAAATTTGGGGGATGAGGGGAAGATGGCGGAAGAGTAAGACGCAGAGATCACCTTCCTCCCCACAGATACACCAGAAATACATCTACACGTGGAATAACTCCTACAGAACACCTACTGAATGCTGGCAGAAGACCTCAGACCTCCCAAAAGACAAGAAACTCCCCATGTACCTGGGTAGGGCAAAAGAAAAAACAGAGACAAAAGAATAGGGATGGGACCTGCACCAGTGGAAGGGAGCTGTGAAGGAGGAAACGTTTCCACACACTAGGAAGCCCCTTGGCGGGCGGAGACTGCAGGTGGCGGAGCGGGGGAGCTTCAGGGCCATGGAGGAGAGCGCAGCAACAGGGGTGTGGAGGGAAAAGTGGGGAGATTCCCGCACAGAGGATTGGTGCCGACCAGCACTCACCAGCCCGAGAGGCTTGTCTGCTCACCCACCGGGGCGGGCGGGGCTGTGAGCTGAGGCTCAGGCTTTGGTCGGAGCACAGGGAGAGGACTGGTGTTGGCTGTGTGAACACAGCCTGAAGGGGTTAGTGCACCATGGCTAGCCGGGAGGGAGTCCGGGAAAATGTTTGGAGCTGCCGAAGAGGCAAGAGACTATTCTTTTCCTCTTTGTTTCCTGGTGCACGAGGAGAGGGGATTGAGAGCACTGCTTAAAGGAGCTGCAGAGATGGGCCTGAGCCGCGGCTAAAAGTGTGGACCCCAGAGATGGGCGGGAGACGCTAAGGCTGCTGCTGCCACCACCAAGGTGCCTGTGTGTGAGCACAGGTCGCTATCAACACCCCTCTTCTGGGGAGCCAGTGCAGCCCGTCACTGCCAGGTTCCTGGGATCCAGGGAGAATGCAAGGCGGGCCTCAGGCTGGTGCAACGTCACGCCGGCCTCTGTCGCCACAGGCTCACCCCACACTCCGTGCCCCTCCATCCCCCCAGCTTGAGTGAGCCAGAGCCCCCGAATCACTGGCTTCTTTAACCCCGTCCTGTCTGAACGAAAAAGAGACACCCTCCAGTGACCTACACATGGAGGCGGGGCCAAATCCAATGTTGAGCCCCTGGGAGCTGTGAGAACAAAGAAAAGAAAGGGAAATCTCTCCCAGAAGACTCAGAAGCAGCAGATTAAATCTCCACAAACAACTTGATGTACCTTGCATATGTGGAATACCTGAATAGACAACGAATCATCCCAAATTTAGGAGGTGGACTTTGAGAGGAAGATTTATGATTTTTTCGCCTTTTCCTCTTGCTGTGATTGTGTATGTGTATGGTTCTGTGTGAGATTTTGTCTGTATAGCTTTGCTTCCACCATTTGTCCTAGGTTTCTATCTGTCCAATTTTTAAAAAATTTTTTTCTTAATAATTAATTTTAATAACTTTTTTTATTTTACTTTATCTTCTTCCTTTCTTTCTTTCTTTTTTCCTTCCTTCCCTGCTTTAGAGAACGAATGATCCCAAATTGAGGAGGTGGACTTTGAGAGCAAGATTTATGATTTTTTCACCTTTTCCTCTTTTTGTGAGTGTGCATGTGTATGCTTCTCTATAAGATTTTGTCTGTATAGCTTTGCTTCCACCATTTGTCCTAAGGTTGTACCCATCCGTTTCTTTTTAAATTTTTTTCTTAACAATTATTTTTTAATTTAAAATTATTATATTATATTTTATTTTACTTTATCTTCTTTCTTTCTTTTATCCTTCCTTCCTTCCTTCCTTCCTTCCTTCCTTCCTCCCACCATCCCTCCCTCCCTCCCTCCCTCTTTTCTTTCCTTCTTTCATTCTTTCCTTCTTTCTTTCTTTCTTTCTTCCTTCTTCTACTAATTCTTTCTATCTAATTTTTCTCACTTTAATTCTGAGCCATGTGGATGAAATGCTCTTGGTGCTGCAGCCAGGAGTCAGTGCTGTGCCTCTGAGGTGGGAGAGCCAACTTCAGGACACTGGTCAACAAGAGACCTCCCAGCTCTACATAATATCAAACAGTGAAAATCTCCCAGAGATCTCCATCTCAACACCAGCAACCAGCTTCACTAAACGACCAGCAAACTACAGTGCTGGACAACCTATGCCAAACAACTAACAGACCATGAACGTAAACCCACCCATTAGCAGAGTCTGCCTAAAATTATAATAAGGCCACAGATACCCCAAAACACACCACAGGACGTGGACCTGCCCAACAGAGACAAGATCCAACCTCATCCACCAGAACACAGGCACTAGTCCCCTCCACCAGGAAGCGTATACAACCCACTGAACCAACCTTAGCCACTGGGGACAGACAACAAAAACAACGGGAACTATGAACCTGCAGCCTGCAAAAAGGAGACCCCAAACACAGTAAGATAAGCAAAATGAGAAGATACAAAACACACTGCAGATGAAGGAGCAAGATAAAAACTCACCAGACCTAACAAATGAAGAGGAAATAGACAGTCTAACTGAAAAAAAATTCAGATTAATGATAGTAAAGATGATCCAAAATCTTGGAAATGGAATAGACAAAATGCAAGAAACATTTAACAAGGACCTAGAAGAACTAAAGATGAAACAAACAATGATGAACAACACAATAAATGAAATGAAACTTACTCTAGATGGGATCAATAGCAGAATAACTGAGGCAGAAGAATGGATAAGTGACCTGGAAGATAAAATAATGGAAGTAACTACTGCAGAGCAGAATAAAGAAAAAACAATGAAAAGAAGTGAGGACAGTCTCAGAGACCTCTGGGACAACATTAAACACACCAACATTCGAATTATAGGGGTTCCAGAAGAAGAAGAGAAAAAGAAAGGAACTGAGAAAATATTTGAAGAGATTATAGTTGAAAACTTCCCTAATATGGGAATGAAAATAGTTAATCAAGTCCAGTAAGCACAGAGAGTCCCATACAGGATAAATCCAAGGAGCAACACACCAAGACACATATTAATCAAAATGTCAAAAATTAAATACAAAGAAAGCATATTAAAAGAAGCAAGGGAAAAGCAGCAAATAACACACAAGGGAATCTCCATAAGGTTAACAGCTGATCTTTCAGCAGAAACTCTGCAAATCATAAGGGAGTGGCAGGATATATTGAAAGTGATGAAGGAGAAAAACCTACAACCAAGATTACTATAACTAGCAAGGATCCCATTCAGATTTGATGTAGAAATTAAAACCTTTACAGACAACAAAAGCTGAGAGAGTTTAGCACCACCAAACCAGCTTTACAACAAATGCTAAAGGAACTTCTCTAGGCAAGAAACACAAGGGAAAGAAAAGAACCACAATAATGAACCCAAAACAATTTAGAAAATGGGAATAGAAACATACATATTGATAATTACCTTAAATGTAAATGGATGAAATAATCCCAACAAAAGACACAGATTGGCTGAATGGATACAAAAACAAGACCCATATATAGGCTGTCTACAAGAGACCCTCTTCAGGCCTAGAGACACATACACACTGAAAGTAAGGGGATGGAAAAAGATATTCCATGAAAATGGAAACCAAAAGAAAGTTGGAGTAGCAATTCTTATATCACACAAAATAGACTTTTAAATAAAGACTATTAGAGCAGACAAAGAAGGACACTACATATTGATCAAAGGATCAATCCAAGAAGAAGATATAACAATTGTAAATATTTATACACCCAACATAAGAGCACCTCAATACATAAGGAAAATACTAACAGCAATAAAAGGGGAAATCGACAGTAACAAATTCATAGTAGGGGACTTTAACACCTCACTTTCACCCATGGACAGATCATCCAAAATGAAAATAAATAAGGAAACACAAGCTTTAAATGATACATTAAACAAGATGGACTTAACTGATATATATAGGACACTCCATCCAAAAACAATAGAATACACATTTTACTCAAGTGCTCATGGAACATTCTCCAGGATAGATCATATCTTGGGTGACAAATCAAGCCTTGGTAAATTTAAGAAAATTGAAATTTTATCAAGTATCTTTTCCGACCACAATGCCATGAGATTAGATATCAATTACAGGAAAAGATCTGTAAAGAATACAAACACATGGAGGCCAAACAATACAGTACTTAATAAAGAAGTGATCACTGAAGAATCAAAGAGGAAATAAAAAAAATATGTAGAAACAAATGACAATGGAAACACGATGACCTAAAACCTATGGGATGCAGCAAAAGCAGTTCTAAGAGGGAATTTTATAGCAATACAAGCCCACCTTAAGAAACAGGAAACATCTCGAATAAACAACCTAACCTTGCACCTCAAGCAATTAGAGAAAGGAGAACAAAAAACCCCCAAAGTTAGCAGAAGGAAAGAAATCATAAAAATCAGATCAGAAATAAATGAAAAAGAAATGAAGGAAACAATAGCAAAGATCAATAAAACTAAAAGCTGGTTCTTTGAGCAGATAAACAAAATAGATAAACCACTAGCCAGACTCATCAAGAAAAAAAGGGAGAAGACTCAAATCAATAGAATTAGAAATGAAAAAGGAGAGGTAACAACGGACACGGCAGAAATAAAAAAGATCATGAGAGTTTACTACAAGCAACTCTATGCCAATAAAATGGACAACCTGGAAGAAATGGAAAATTCTTAGAAATGCACAACCTGCCATGACTGAATCAGGAAGAAATAGAAAATATGAACAGACCAATCACAAGCACTGAAATTGAAACTGTGATTAAAAGTCTTCAAACAAACAAAAGCCCAGGACCAGATGGCTTCACAGGAGAATTCTATCAAACATTTAGAGAAGAGCTACACCTATCCTTCTCAAACTCTTCCAAAATATAGCAGAGGGAGGAACACTTCCAAATTCATTCTACGAGGCTGCCATCACCTTGATACAAAAACCAGACAAGGATGCCACAACAAAAGAAAACTACAGGCCAATATCACTGATGAATATACATGCAAAAATCCTCAGCAAAACATTAGCAAACAGAATCCAACAGCACATTAAAATAATCATACACCATGATCAAGTGGGGTTTATTCCAGGAATGCAAGGATTCTTCAATATCCGCAAATCAAACAATGAGATAAACCATATTAACAAATTGAAGGAGAAAATCCATATGATCACCTCAATAGATGCAGAAAAAGCTTTTGAAAAAATTCAATACCCATTTACAATAAAAAGCCTGCAGAAAGTAGGCTTAGAGGGAACTTTCCTCAACATAATAAAGGCCATATATGACAAACCCACAGCCAACATCGTCCTCAATTGTCAAAAATTGAAACTATTTCCACTCAGATCAGGAACAAGACAAGGTTGCCCATTCTCACCACTCTTATTCAACATAATTTTGGAAGGTTTAGCCACAGCAATCAGAGAAGAAAAGGAAATAAAAGGAATCCAAATGGGAAAAGAAGAAGTAAAGCTGTCACTGTTTGCAGATGACATGATCCTATACATAGAGAATCCTAAAGATGCTACCAGAAAACTACTAGAGCTAATCAATGAATGTGGTAAAGTAGCAGGATACAAAATTAATGCACAGAAATCTCTGGTATTCCTATACACTAGTGATGAAAAATCTGAAAGTGAAATCAAGAAAACACTCTCATTTACCACTGCAACAAAAAGAATAAAGTATCTAGGAATAAACCTACCTAAGGAGACAAAAGACCTGTATGCACAAAATTATAAGACACTGATGAAATAAATTAAAGATGATACATTTAGATGGAGAGATATACCATGCTCTTGGATTGGAAGAATCAGCATTGTGAAAATGACTCTACTACGCAAAGCAATCTACAGAATCAATGCAATTCCTATCAAACTACCACTGGCATTTTTCACAGAACTAAAACAAAAAATTTCACAATTTGTATGGAAACACAAAATACCCCGAATAGCCAAAGCAATCTTGCGATCAAAAAACAGAGCTGGAGGAATCAGGCTCTCTGAATTCAGACTATACTACAAAGCTACAGTAATCAAGACAATATGGTACTGGCACAAAAACAGAAAGATAGATCAATGGAACAGTATAGAAAGCCCAGAGATAAACCCACACACATATGGTCATGTTATCTTTGATAAAGGAGGCGGGAATGTACAGTGGAGAAAGGACAGCCTCTTCAATAAGTGGTGCTGGCAAAACTGGACAGGTACATGTAAAAGTATGAGATTAGATCACTCCCTAACACCATACACAAAAATAAGCTCAAAATGGATTAAAGACCTAAATGTAAGGCCAGAAACTATCAAACTCTTAGAGGAAAACATAGGCAGAACACTCTATGACATAAATCACAGCAAGGTCCTTTTTGACCCCCCTCCTAGAGAAATGGAAATAAAAACAAATACAAACAAATTGGACCTAATGAAACTTCAAAGCTTTTGCACAGCAAAGGAAACCATAAACAAGACCAAAAGACAACCCTCAGAATGGGAGAAAATATTTGCTAATGAAGCAATTGACAAAGGATTAATTTCCAAAATTTACAAGCAGTTCACGCATCTCAATAACAACAAAATAAACAACCCAATCCAAAAATGGGCAGAAGACCTAAGTAGACATTTCTCCAAAGAAGATATACAGACTGCCAACAAACACATGAAAGAATGCTCAACATCATTAATCATTAGAGAAATGCAAATCAAAACTACAATGAGATATCATCTCACAGCAGTCAGAATGGCCATCTTCAAAAAATCTAGAAACAATAAATGCTGGAGAGGTTGTGGAGAAAAGGGACCACTCCTGCACTGCTGGTGGGAATGTGAATTGGTACAGCCACTAGGGAGAACTCTATGGAGGTTCCTTAAAATCTACAAATAAAACTACCATATGACCCAGCAATCCCACTACTGGGCATATACCCTGAGAAAACCATAATTCAAAAAGAACCATGTATCAAAATCTTCATTGCAGCTCTATTTACAATAGCCCGAAGATGGAAACAACGTAAGTGCCCATCATCAGATGAATGGATAAAGAAGATGTGGCACATATATGCAATGGGATATTACTCAGCCATAAAAAGAAACGAAATTGAGCTATTTGTAGTGAGGTGGATAGACCTAGAGTCTGTCATACAGAGTGAAGTAAGTCAGAAAAAGAAAGACAAATACCATATGCTAACACATATATTTGGAATTTAAGAAAAAAAATGTCATGAAGAACCTAGGGGTAAGACAGGAATAAAGACACAGATCTACTGGAGAACGGACTTGAGGATATGGGGCAGGGGAAGTGTGAGCTGTGACAAAGCGAGAGAGGGGCATGGACATATATACACTACAAAACGTAAGGTAGATAGCTATTGGGAAGCAGCCGCATAGCCCAGGGAGATCAGCTCGGTGCTTTGTGACTGCCTGGAGGGGTGGGATTGGGAGGGTGAGAGGAAGGGAGACGCAAGAGGGAAGGGATATGGGAACATATGTATATGTAAAGCTGATTCACTTTGTTATAAAGCAGAAACTAACATACCATTGTAAAGCAATTATACCCCAATAAAGATGTTTAAGAAAATTAAAAAAAGAGATAAAATTTATATTGCTAGTTGTCCTCAATAAGATGGTTGGTCTGAATTACCTAATATTACTTTTATTTATTTTTTATTTTTTTTACAACATCCTATGAGGAATCTATTTTACATAAAATGTTGTCCTATTATAGTCTGAAAACCAGTAAGGGTCTCCAAGAATCATACTGGTAATCCTTGAACTGGCTATTTGTATAATATTATTTCTCACAAAAATTACTTTTTCCTGACATAATCAATGTATTTACAATAATTTAAAAATCTATAATTTAGTTTGATTTTAATAATTTAATGAATTATCTTACTTGTGAAGACTTCCCTATCCCCCACACATATTTATTGAAGCATTCATTGCATCACCTATTTGTTCCCATAGCATGTTGTCAAGGACCTTGTACAATCAACTATGAGCTCTGTTAGAGCAAGAAACCTTGCCTAGAACATGGTTAGTACTTAGTATATAAAGAATCATTTAACTTTCTCATTAATTATGATGAGATTTTTGCAGTGTAAGTGGACAGATTTTTTTCCCCAAATAAACAGTTTTCGGTTGATTATAAACAGAAAAAGAAATCTTGAAATTCCACGAATTTTATGATATTTGGCTAATTTCATGTGAAATTCATAACCAGTACAGTAATTCCCCTGCATATGAATGAGTTCTGTTTGAGAGTGCATTCATAAGTCCAATGTGATCGTAAGTCCAACAAAGTTAGCCTAGGTACCCAACTAACACTATCGGCTTTATAGTACCATATTCTAATAGGTTTATAATACTTTTCACACAACTAATACATAAAAAAAACACAAAAAATAAAACGTTTTTAATCTTAAAATACAGTACCTTGAAATGTTCAGTAGTACAGTACAACTGCTGGCATACGGGGGTTGGCATACAGGGGGTGGCATTGAGTGAACAGGCAAGAAGAGTTACTGACTGGAGGAGGGAGAGGAGGTGGGAGTTAAGTAGAGCTGAAGAATCATCAGTAATAGGAAACAGAGGGCAAGCTGCAATTTCACTCACACCGGACATTGATGGAACGCACATTCGCATCTTTGAAATTTCGCAACTTGAAGGTTCGTATGTAGGGGACTTACTGTTTGTGTTTTATATGAGTTATATACAGCTTATGAATCCATATGAATTATGAATCATAATTCAGTTTAATTGCCAAAGCAAAATAAAACCTGGTTTCAGCGTTGGAACCTTTTATTCAAGTGAAAGTTTATAGGGAAACATAATTCAAATAAAAGTAAAATTCTATGGTTTAAAATGCTGTGGGAGTCACTGGAATCATGCTCTGCTTCATTCCTCTAGTCTCTTGCCCTCACCTATCTCTCACCTCATAGTTAATTTTCTTGGCTATAACGGCTTTAACAATTTTAAGGTACATATAAACATTCAATAGTTACTTGTTGAAGGTTTGGATGAGGTAATTAATGAATTAAAAACAAATGCTGCTCTCAAAGTCTTTGTTTACTAAGAGAGCAGGAGAGCATACATGCACCAATATTAAGACAATGTTCAAGGGCCTAATTTAGAAACAAAATTGAAATAAGTCTCAGTTTTTGCATTTATATTAAGTGGAATGAAATCTAGAACTTGAATAAAAGGAAAATCTAGAAAAATGCCATTTAAGACTAACATGAGGGAAAATTCTCCAAGCACATCCATCTTTGTCAAGCTTTTTGTTTTAAATTTCAAAAATAATATGATTTTTAGAGAAAAGGATAATGATCCATGTTTTCATACTGAAATCTGCTACCTTAGAGTACCTGAAACACTATATTTTGGGGGAAGGAGATTACTGGAGTGACAATCAGATTATCTTCAGAGAGTTGATTCAAATTCTAATGCTTTGATACAAAGTAATACATTTAACTAAATTCATGAGGCAAATAAAATTAAAGTACAGGCATAACGCATTTTACTGTGCTTTCCTTTATTGCACTTCACAGATACTGCATTTAAAAAAAATAATGAAGTTTTGTGGTAACCCTGTGTTGTTAGATAATGGTTAGCATATTTTAGCAATAAACTATTTTTTTAATTAAGATAATTACATTTTTTTAGATATAATGCTATTGCATGCTTAATAGACTACAGAACAGTGAAAACATAAATTTCCATATGCACTGAGAAACCACTGTGACTTGCTTTATTGTGTAGCTTTATTGCAGTGGTCTGGAACCAACCACGCAGTATCTCCAAGGTATGCCTGAACTAAATTTGATATTTTCCTGGACATTTAGAGAGGGTAAGAAATGTTCGAAAGAAGTAATTTAAGGAGAATTTAATAAAGGGATTAGTGACAGAGTGTGAACAGAGTTTAGAGAAACTAACAAGGGATTGTGCAATAACACAAGGATCGCAAAAATGAGGAGGCTTTGCATCCTTAGTCCTGAAGGGGTAAAAGGGAGAAATTGACTACAAGAACCTGTATTAGAAAGCTACATGGAGGGTGCCACTTACCTGAGCTATGACCTTCAAGGTCTTTGGTAAGAGGACACAGCTTACCTGTAGGTTAAATGACAGGAAGAGAGCTGGAGGAATAAATACATCAATTTCATTCTCCAACTGTGAGCCTCTGCCTATCAACGCACACTCCATTGGCAAAACCTAATCAGAAGCCAAAGAGTAAGGAAGCTTGTTACTATGACCTTAAGTACAGAACAGGATGAGAGATAGAGAGTGGATCTGGAAAGGAAAGGGAAAATATTGATCGTGCTCCTCCATTGTGATGTACACTCTATGAAGGCAGGGACTGTCTAATTTTTTCACCAATCTAGATGTATCCTCAGCACCTAGATTACTGCCTAGAACAAAGTCGAATCTCAATAAATATTTTAAAAATGAATTTGGATAGCCAATTGCATGCAATACTTTAAAAGATCTGGAAAAGGCACCAACTCAAAATGCTTCATTTAATATTCCATTTGTATTCATTGAGGCAGGCTAAGTTATACTGTGGAAAGGATTCCAAAATGTGACAAAAATAATACAGTTTTATTTCTTGCTCTTGCTATATGTCCTTCATAGTGTTGTCCCTGCTCTTCATAGTCACTCAGGGACAAAGTTGACAGAGAAGCCACCAGCTTAGAAATTGTCAGTCCTAAACCAGAGGGAAAAGAGAATGTGGAATTATTGATAATTAAATAATCATTCTGTAAATGATGTCTGCTCACAACTAATTGACCATAGTTAGTCACATGGTCCCACTCAATCTCAATGGGAGCTGATAGTGCAATCCTGCCATATACCAGAAAGAATGAAAGCCCAGAAATATGACTACCCGAATGCTGTCAAAGCAAGCATATTTTCATTGAGTAGATTATGCATGGACAATAGTGGCAACTAGACATGTCAATAAAGCAAATTAAGTTTCTAGAAAAGAGAAAATTTATATTAATGAATTTACTAATAACAGTATTTATTAGGATTGTGTTTTGAGTTATATTGTGAGAGACAATTTTAGTTCAAATAAGACCTTTTGCCTTCCTATAAACTAGCATATTGTGAAGTTTTTTATTAAAGGTAGACCTCTTGAGAAGACAAGCATGCAACTGACACTTGTTGGACTTACTGAGTACATTCCTTTCATAGACTCATAAAATACAGCGGTTGAAAAGGATGCAAAAGGATACAGTCTCCTTAACTTAGAACTGAAGAAAATGAGGTCTAGAAAACCAATGGGAGTTGTTCCAAGAATACACAGTTGGTGGCAAAGCCAGGGCTCAATTCTAGGTCTAACCGCCACTCAAATACTTTTTCTACAACACTACAGCTGCATTTTATCTCTTACTGTAATTACTATTAGAAATATGACACCAATTAATTAACTTGACAGTAATAAGTACTCATTGTTTAGTAATAAAAGACAATTTTAATCTTTAGTCACTTTATGCAATTATACATAAACACCAGTTTGAAGACAGGATATGCATTCAATAAAGATTTGCTAGTGGTTCTGTTGATTATATGTGGAAGGGGAGAATACAACAAATTTATTGGATATTACCCTGACTTATCTATATTCCTTTGCTAGTAAAAGGCAAAAACCTGAGCAAATATTTAAGCAAACTTCCCAAGGTTTAAATGATATTGTTCTTCTAATTTTTTAACTGTTCACTCACAAAAATGAAAGACCAAAGAGTGCCTAGGGTTTCCACTCAAATGATTAAGTGATGAAGTTTATTATTGCTGATGCTGATGATCCTCCAAGAATCTAGGGTAAACCATACTGAGTAAATAGTCTAGTTACACGGAATTCCAGTGTTCTGCTATTAAATGATTAGTTATATCAAATTTTATTAGTATAATTTTATATTCATCAGTTTTATTTAAGTCAGTAGATTTGAAAACAACTTACTAAATTCTTATTTCATAAAAGCTCACTGGTGTGGATAAAAATGGGTAATTTTCAGTGTTTTTAATTTCTGAGACTGTGGCTGAACAGTTACTAAATAGCTCTCTACTTCATTAGAAAGTAAAAGCTTAGTTTTATTCATCTATAGAGTGGCTTAAGGCAAAGTAGCATAGCATATTAACTGTAAGATGAATTTTTTAACATGCTCATAGTTAACTCATTGTTTGCCTGAAGTATAAAATACATCATGATTTCAGGATGGTACTTTGAACCTAGTGCAATCCTTAGCTTCAGGGTTTGTTTCTCTAAAAGATGAAAATAAAGAACATCTCAGTTTTTGTATTCCTTATCTTCTGGTAAATCACTCTTTAAAAAATGGAAAATAACCAAATTGGTATTCCTTAAAAGCCACCTCATCTACAGCTTTGATTTATATGCTTTTTATTTATACCACTGTCAGAGATTCTGAAGACAAGTTCTAAATAAAGATTCAGCAGGTAAACAGGATTTTCTTTTTTTTAATGTAAAGATATAAGGTTCATTGCCTAAAAATAGCCATATGGGATAAAAAATAAATTATAGGTTTTGAAGCTCATTATAGGACCCACATATTACCAATGATAGTCATTACTATTATTTATGGAATCACAATGGTTCTGTTACATTTTTTAACTGTCTTGTAAATTCCAATGTGTGTGAGAGTTATTTCTTAACTCTTCTATCTTGGATTGAAATTATTATTTTCTGAGTTTAAAAATATGCTAATTTAATATGGTAAAGGAAGGCTAAAGACAGTAAACAGAAAGGAAAATAATTCAGTTTAATACCTTTATTTTATTTTCAATCTGTAACCTATAGCAATTTTTTTTTTTGGCCACATTGTTACCATGGGGAATCTTTGTTCCCTGACCAGGGATCAAACCCGCACCTCCTTCAATGGAAGTGTGGAGTCTTAACCACTGGACCTCCAGAGAAATCCCACCTATAGCATTTTGAACTTAAATTAATGCCATTGAAGACTGGAGAAAATGTGTACACAAAGAATTGCCACATAGGCATATTGTTTTTTCAAAGTTTAGGTAGTACAACTATTTCTTTTAGGTTTGCTCCATTAAGTACATTCCAGAACTGCATTGTGAAGCAAATGACATTAGAAAACAAACAGAATAGATGCCAATCATAAGGAAATTTTAACTCTATCTAAAGACATTTAAAATAAGTTGATGAAAAATTAGTTATGATTTTTCTATGTAAAGTGGTATATAAATATTATCAAACTATAATTTATTTATCATTCACTCATTCTTTCAACTAACATTTTAAAAGTGTTTCCCTCATTAGGGAACAGTGAATCAAAAACACGAGATACTACGTTACCCCCCTCTAGAATGGCTAGAATCAAAAATTTGACCATAGGAAATATTAGCAAGGATGTGGAGAAATTGGAACCATCATACACTCCTGGTGAAAATACAAAATTGTATAGCCATTTTGGAAAACATTCTGGAAATTCTTTAAAGAGTTAAAAATAGAGTTGTCATAGGATCTAGCAGTTCCACAGCTAGATATACCCAAGAGAAATGAAAACATTATGTTCATACAAAAGTTGCTTCACGAATGTATATAGCAGCATTATTCTTAATAGCCAAAAGAAGAAACCACCCAAAAGTCCATCAATGGATGCATGGGTAAACAAAAGTGGTTTAGCTATACAGTGCAATAGTATTCAGCCATAAAAAAGGAATAAAGTACTGATTCATGTTATAACATGGATAAACTTTGAAAAAAATTATGCTAAGTGAAAGAAAACAGTTACAGAATCCCACTATTATACAACCACATTTACATGAAATACCCAACTAGACAAATCCTAGAGAAAAAGGAGATTGATTAGTAGTTGCACAGGGGCTGAGATGAAAAGGAGCTGGGGAAAGACTACTAATGGTTATGGGTTTTCTTTTGGGGGTGGTGAAAATATTCTGGGATTAGATAAAGGTGATGATCGCACAAATCTTTAAATATATGAAAAACCACTGAAGTGTAAGTTTAAAAGAGTAAATTTTATGGTATATGAAATATAACTCAATAAGGCTGCTCTTTTTTTAAAAAAAAAGATGTTTGTTATATGTGAGACACTATTTGGGATGTAAGATAACAAAACACAGTTCCTGCTCTCAAAAGGAAAAAAAATTGCAAACTGGAGAGAAATCAATATGGGAAATTATTGCACTAGTCTTAGTAAGAAATGGGAGATAATTATTGAATTGGCTCAAAGGTAAATGTGGTAGAGATGAAGAGGAAGCTATAGGTTTGAGAAATTAACTGAGATGTAGAATCAATATGATTTCTTCTAACATCGGATATGGCAATGAATGAAGGAATCAAAGATATTCTAGTTTGTTACAAAAAAAGATCATTATTTTACATGAGTAATACAGGAAAAGGAGAAGGATTCTAGGAAAAGAAAAGCAATATAGTTTTGGACATTGAATTTAAAGATATCTATAGAACTACATCCACCCACATTTATTGTCCATTTTGTCTTCATCAGTAACCATTTCTGGAAACTGAATTAGATCTTTGTTAGCCATATAACAGTTCATACTCTTAGGAAAAATATCTTCCTTCTGAAAATCTAGTCTTAATTTCATTAATCTAGAAAGAATATTTTGGACCTAAAAATGCCTTGAGAGTGGTAGAATAACAGCACAAAAAGAACTTACTTTCCTCAACAAAATCTGGACCAGCTTCACATATACTTCATGTAAATTTCTGGAATCTAATGTCTACTAGCATTTTCACTTTGATTTGTATGCATTAACCTTTATGTTGTTTTAACATTTTTTAAACATCTTTATTGGAGTATAATTGCTTTACAATGGTGTGTTAGTTTCTGCTTTATAACAAAGTGAATCAGTTATACATATACATATGTTCCCATATCTCTTCCCTCTTGCGTCTCCCTCCCTCCCACCCTCCGTATCCCACCCCTTTAGGTGGTCACAAAGCACCGAGCTAATCTCCCTGTGCCATGTGGCTGCTTCCCACTAGCTATCTGTTTTACGTTTGGTTGTGTATATATGTCCATGCCACTCTCTCACTTTGTCACAGCTTACCCTTCCCCCTCCCCATATCCTCAAGTCCATTCTCTAGTAGGTCTGTGTCTTTAACATTTTAATAACATATTATATGCCTTCACTCCTGAGAAACATTTTTGATTTCAATGATTTAAGAATGCGAACCATAAGGACACATTTTTATTAGGAGCCTGCATAAACATTCCTTCTATGAGCAGAAAATTCTCAATGGTATAAAGGGAAATCAGAAGAGGGATTGGGGAAAGTCAAAATGGTGATTAAATCATATATTATAGATCTCTTGCCCATAAATAAATAGTGCCTAAATATTCATATTATGTAAAATATACATATTTTGAATATAAAAATGGCTACAGAATGTATAATTTTGTTTTTAAAAGTAGATTTATGTTTTCTTCTGCTAAGAAATTGTTACTTGAGATAGAATTAATTAAAATGGAGGATACATATATAGTAATATATATAATATTCTTACTATTATATAATATTCACTTTAAATGGTGATGTTTACAATTTATCTATTTATGTCAGTCATAGCTAAAACACGCACTCTCACAAGAATCAACTCTGAATTATCTATACAAATAAAATGGCTGAAGGATATATAAAATCCAAAAATTATTTATAAACCCAGTTGCTAATTTCCCAATCCTCATCCCCATCATTATTGTTTGCTTAGGCTTCAAATGCCTAGAACACACACCATTTACTGCTTTAGAGAGATGATGCTTTGGGAGTTCAATTGTCCTCTAATTTTAACTGTATACTGAAGAGTCTAAATGTAGAAATTCATAGCTAAATATATTTTTTATTACTAAAATTTATCAAGTATTAGTCAATCATGGACTCCTGCAAATAATTTTTCTACTTTAGTGCATAACTTTGGTCTTTATATTGAATTAGGTCAAGGAACTACATAAGTATCATCTCAATGTCTTAAATTATCAGATAAAAGAATATTTTTATATTTAGTTGAGAATATCAAGTCTCTTTACAAAAGATTTCAAAATTAATTAAAATGAAGATAAAAAACTGGTCTTCTAATATTCACATTGGATATCTAAGCACATAATTAAATTGTCTGCATGGCTATATTAGCAATAAAGAGGAAGAAAAGTTGATGTACCACTATAGAGAAATGGAAAGATTTTGGAGATTTTTCTTTCAGAAAATAGAGTGGACAGAGCTAATATGTATACTGCTGCTTGTTAAACATGTGTATACGTTTCACATTCAACATAACCAAAATGTTTAAATATATATATATATATATATTCAAACCAAAGGAAAGAAAGAGAAATTTCAAGGTGCCAGAAAAACACTCTAAGCTAGATTAACAACCTTAGCTGACTCTAGTGATCTAGAGATACCCTACTGAATACAGTATAGACATAGGGGATGAGACCTTAAATCCATATGGGGATAAGAGATCTGGTCTTGGATGAAGGTAAAGCAGGGAATTACATTTGAAATAGCCTAAAGCTGAGACTTTGGAAAGGCAAACCCTTCAACGAAAGGAAATTGGAAAGGTTCTGCCCACTGGCCCACAAAATCTATAAGGAATTTGTTTCTCTGCCTAGAATTTCTTGGTGAAAAATATATTCCATTAAAAAATAATGTTTAAGATACCAAATGGGCATGTGATTTCAAGTTTACACCACTTATTTGGTGCAAAAATTCTGAGGCCAATAAATGTACCTGAAACCCCTGAGGGCGCACCTACTATAGCAAATGCAAAATCTCTTTAACAACCGTCGTGAATGCCTTGATGATCCACCCAGATCCCCCTGAAAAATGAAGAACTTATTTCCCCCAGCTGTATGGAGTGAGGCCTAGGAGATAGCCTATAGCTGTCAGCCCCTATGGGGATTACCACTGCTGAAAAGATCCAACTTGCCCAGAGGCACACTTTCATCTCAAGGCAGCCTGCCTCCAAAGACTGGTCAAAGTGATAATATAAGGGTCAAGCTCTCTTGTTACAATGGGACAATTTTAATAACTCCTTGAAGGGTCTGCTGAGTCATTTATTAAACCTGTATTGCAGTATTAATCTTGAGAGCACACCCTAAAAGAAAATTCTATATGCAAATCCATGCACATATGGTCACCTTATTTTTGATAAAAGAGGCAAGAATATACAATGGAGAAAAGACAGCCTCTTCAATAAGTGATGCTGGGAAAACTGGACAGCTACATGTAAAAGAATGAAATTAGAATACTTCCTAACA
This sequence comes from Orcinus orca, assembly GCF_937001465.1. Taxonomy (NCBI): domain Eukaryota; kingdom Metazoa; phylum Chordata; class Mammalia; order Artiodactyla; family Delphinidae; genus Orcinus; species Orcinus orca. The sequence goes on from NC_064580.1 coordinate 79,317,757, forward strand.
TCATACACAAAAATAAACTCAAAATGGAGTAAAGACCTAAATGTAAGGACAGACACTATAAAACTCTTAGAGGAAACATAGGCAGAACACTCTATGACATAAATCACAGCAAGATCCTTTTTGACCCACCTCCTAGAGAAATGGAAATAAAAATAAACAAATGGGACCTAATGAAACTTAAAAACTTTTGCACAGCAAAGGAAACCATAAAAAAGACGGAAAGACAACCCTCAGAATGGGAGAAAATATTTGCAAAAGAAGCAACCGACAAAAGATTAATCTCCAAAATTTACAAGCAGCTCATGCAGCTCAATATCAAAAAACAAACAACACATTCCAAAAATGGGCAGAAGACCTAAATACACATTTCTCTAAAGAAGATATACAGATAGCCAACAAACACATGATAGAATGCTCAACATCATTAATCATTAGAGAAATGCAAATCAAAACTACAATGAGGGGCTTCTCTGGTGGCGCAGTGGTTGAGAATCTGCCTGCTAATGCAGGGGACACGGGTTCGAACCCTGGTCTGGGAGGATCTCACATGCCACAGAGCAACTAGGCCCATGAACCACAATTACTGAGCCTGCACGTCTGGAGCCTGTGCTCCGCAACAAGAGAGGCCGTGATAGTGAGAGGCCCACGCACCGCAATGAAGAGTGGTCCCCGCTTGTCACAACTAGGGAAAGCCCTTGCACAGAAATGAAGACCCAACACAGCAAAAATAAATAAATTAATTAATAAACTCCTACCCCCCCCAAAAAAAAAGCTACAAGGAGGTACCACCTAAAACCTTCAGAATGGCCATTATGAAAAAATCTACAAACATAAATGCTGGAGAGGATGTGGAGAAATGGGAGCCCTCTTGCACTGTTAGTGGAAATGTAAATTGATACAGCCACTATGGAGAACAGTTAGGAGGTTCCTTACAAAATTAAAAATAGAACTACCATATGACCCAGCAATCCCTCTACTGGGCATATACCCTGAGAAAACCATAATTCGAAAAGAGTCATGTACCACAATGTTCATTGCAGCTCTATTTACAATAGCCAGGACATGGAAGCAACCTAAGTGTCCATCAACAGACGAATGGATAAAGAAAATGTGGCACATATATACAATGGAATATTACTCAGCCATAAAAAGAAACAAAATTGAGTTATTTGTAGTGAGGTGGATGGAGCTAGAGACTGTCATACAGAGTGAAGTAAGTCAGAAAGAGAAAAACAAATACCGTATGTTAACACATATATGTATATGGAATCTAAAAAAAAAAGGTTCTGAAGAACCTAGGGACAGGACAGGGATAAAGACACAGATGTAAAGAATGGCCTTGAGGACACGGGGAGAGAGAAGTGTAGGCTGGGACGAAGTGAGAGAGTGGTATGGAATAATATATACTACCAAATGTAAAATAGATAGCTAGTGGGAAGCAGCCGCATAGCACAGGGAGATCAGCTCGGTGCTTTGTGACCACCTAGAGGGGTGGGATAGGGAAGGTGAGAGGGAGATGAAAGAGGGAGGAGATATGGGCATATATGTGTATGTATAGCTGATTTACTTTGTTATAAAGCAGAAACTAACACACCATTGTAAAGCAATTGTACTCCAATAAAGATTTTTAAAACAAAAAAAGAAATAGAAACCATAATGGTAAAAAATGCACATTATAGAGAAAAAGGAAGGCAGATTTGGGTGGAAAATAGGAATGTTTGGGGCAGGCAGTAATAGTATATTGGAAGTCATTATCCAATCTATCTTTCTTCTAATGTGCATTCATGTTCTGCAGATACTAGAAAGTAAAAACATACATTTCCAAGGCTCCCTTGAACTACGTCTCTGGATGTGACATAGATTCAAAACAGATGCTCCGATGTGAGACTTTTGCTTCTCCTGATTCTGCTGTTTGCTGGCAAGCAGAGTCATATAGGCTTAACAAACGTCCCTGTGTTCTGCCACTCATTTTATATCAGGACCATGACTAGAGTGAGGCCTTTGGCACGAAAGTTAAGGAGATACCAAAAGTCTCAGTAATCAAGATACATTATATTTAATGAAATATTTTGGAAGGCAAAATTAATGTAAAAAATCCACAATGGACAAAATATAAAAGTTCTAGAGAAAGCTAGGATCAACATACTGATTTTGACTCAGGCTCTAATATGGCTTCTGACCAGCAATGTAATTGATCCTATCTTTATTTACAACATTGATAATTTGCCCATTTTGAATATTTTGCCCATTTTGAAATCAGAAAATTATTTCTGATTTAATTACATTATCAGTATATTTTGTTTGTGTTTACCATCTTATGTTATGCTCTCCATTTGTTTTGTCCAATATTTTTTTTCCTTTTCTTTCTGACCTATTTTTGATTGATTAATTATTTTAATATTCAATTTGCTTTTTTCTCCTAGTTTAGGTAAATTCATATTCTACTTCTATCCTTTTAGTGATTACCTAGAAATTTAATCTTGTAGATTCAATGATATAATTACTAAATATCTGTTCCCTCCTCCAGGTGTGTGTTTCTAGGAATTTTTAAACTTTACGTGGGTTATCCATTTTTTTGACATATAATTTTTCATACTACTCTCTTATAATCCATTCTATTTCTGTAATATTTGAAACAAAGTTCTCTCATTCTGGATTTTAGACATCTGAGTCCTCTCTCTTTTTCCTCAGTAAATATAATAAATAATATAGCTGAAATTTTATTAGATATATTAATATTATAGAAAAAACACCTTTTGCGTTTTTTGATTATATATAATGATTTTCTATTCCTTATTTTATCTTTGCTCTTATCTCTATCTCCTACATTTCACTAATTTTAGGTTTAACATGTTCCTCTTCTTCTAGTTCCTTAAGGTGTAACATTAAGTTATTGAGTTGAGCCCTTTTTTCTTTTTCAATATAAGCATTTACAGCTATAAATATCTTTCATAGGACTGCTTCTGCTGTATCTCATAAGTTTTCGTATGTTGTGCTTTAATTTTTATTTATATCCAGATATTTTCTAATTTCCTTTGTGATGTTATTCTTTGACTCATTGTTATTTTAAAATGTGTTGTTTAATTTCCACATAATTGTGACTTTTCCAATTTTTCTTCTGCTATTGATTTCAAGTTTCTTTCCATTGTGATCAGCCAAAAACACTTTGTATGATTTCAATCTTTTAAATTTATAAACACTTGTTTTGTGACCTAATATATGGTTTATCCTTGGATATGTTATACGTGTACTTGAGAAAATATGTATTTTACTATTGTTGAGTGAAATTATCTCTACAAGTATTTTAGGTTCAGTTAGTCATATTGATATATAAGCCCTCTGTTTCCTTATTGATCACTTGTCTGGTTGTTATATTCACTATTGAAAGTGGGGTATTGAACTTTCCTACTATTAATGTGAAGCTGTTTATTTCTCCCTTCATTTCTGTCAATGTTTGCTTAATATAAATTGGAGCTATGTTGTTTGGTACACATATATTTATAATTACTATTTCCTCTTGGTGAATTGATGCTTTTTTCAATATATAATGTCTTTCTTTGTCTCTTTTGACTCATTGGTTTTTCAAGAGTGTGTTGTTTAATTTTTACATACTGGTGATTTTCTAGGTTTCCTTCTGTTTCATTCCATTGTGGTCAGAAAATATACTTGGTATGATTTCAATCTTAAATTTGTTGAGTTGTTTTGTGACCTACCATGGGATCTAGCCTAGAGAAGGTTTAGTGTGTGCCTGAGAAGAATGTGTGTTCTACTGTTGTTGAAGGGAATGTTCTAAATATATCTGTTAGGTTCATTTGATCTCTAGTGTTGTTCAAATCCACTGTTTCATTACTGATTTTTCTATTGGTGTTCTATCCGTTATTGTGAGTAGGATATTAAAGTTCCCTACGATAATTGAATTGCTATTTCTCCCTTCAGATCTGTCAGTGTTTGCTTTTCATATTTAGGTGCTCTGAAATTTGATATTTACTTTTATTTTATCTTCCTGATCAATTGACCATTTTCTCATTATATAATAACCTTCATTTTCTCTCATAACAGTTTTTGACTTAGTCTATTTTGTCTGCTATAAAGACCCCTACTCTCCTTTGGTTACCATTCACATGGAATATATCTTTCCATCCCTTCACTTTTGTTTATGTGTATCCTTAAATCTAAAGTGAGTATCTTGTAGACAACACACAGTTGGGTCTTATTTTTTTTTTTTTTTAGATCCATTCAGCCACTCTATGTCTTTTGATAGGGTAGTTAATCCATTTACTTTTAAAGTAATTATTGATAGGTAAGGACTTATTTTTGCCATTTTGTTCATTATTTTATTCTTTGTCCCTTTGTTCCTCTCTTGCTGTCCTCCTTTGTGATTTTTTGACTTTTCATAGTGATCTGCTTTGATTCCCTTCTTTTTTCTTTTGTGTATGCTCTGTATTTTCTTCGTGGTTACCATGGGGCTTATGTAGAACACCTTATAACCATCTATTTTAATCACATTAAAAAATTCTACACTTTACTTCTCCCACACACACACTTTATGTAGTTGATGTCACAATTTGCCTTTTTTTATACTATGTATCCATTAACTTTTTTTAGTTACTGTTATTCTTATTACTTTCATCTTTAAATTTTATACTAGAATTAAAAGTTATTTAATGTAACTTTAAACGTAATTTAGTGTAACCATTACAGTGTTACAATATTCTGTATTTATCTATATATTTTCATTTACTAATGTGTATTATACTTTAATATTTTTTCATATTGCTGACTGTAACACCATGGGCTAGGATGTTGGAGATACACTCCATTCATCTCCCTCATTCTCTGTGGAGAAATCTTTCAATTCTGCACCTTCTCTCAACCTCACAGAGCTGTTTTGGTTGCAGCAAGTCCCTGCCTCTTTTCCTTTTTTCTTAACTGCTACACTGTGTCTGAACTGTTCTGGTTCCATCAGTGCTATGTGAGAGGAAATAGAAACCAGCCCCTCAGGCAGTATCCTGAAAGCTTGGGATGTTGAAGGAACACTTCAACCCCCCTCCTTCCCTCCTGGAGGAGGTGTCTCAGGTTTTGCACTTTCTCTCAATCTTGCAGATCATGCCAGTGGCAGCAGGCTTGTCCATACCCTTTTCTTTGTTTTTAACTGTCCCCAGGCACCTAAATATGCTGGTTTCATCAGCACTCCATGGAAAATGAGACAGAAACTGACTCCACTGGCAGTGCACTGAAATGCCAGGATATTGGAGGCATGCTCTGTTCTCTCTCTCACCTGAGAGAGAAGTCAAGGTCAGAGGTGACCTGTCATGTTGAGCTGTGCTAACTTGGGGGAGGGGTTGATAGGGGTTAAATAAAATTGTTCTTCTTACCCTTCCCAATGCCACTTTTCTGGGTTTTGTGTTCTTCTGGAATATTACAACTTTGTAAATTGATGCTCTACTTCTCATAAAGGTATTTTGGTCTATATATCATTGTTAAATCAGTGTTTCTGTGGGAGAATAAGGATTAGGACTTCCTATTCCTCCATTTTAGTGGTTCTTTTGCCTGTAATCATTTGCTCCCAGGAATCTGCAGATCTGCAGTCTCCCAGAAGTATTCATGCACCACAGCACCTACCATTGTCTCTGTGGCTTCCATCCTGAGAAGAAGTGTGCTTCTATTCCCATCTGAGCTTCCAGTCAAGCAAAATAAGATACCAGTCAAAGAGTCCACAGACATAGAAGAGCATTGCAAACAATCTCTATTCCTTTTTTTTTTTTCAGCCCAAGGGAGGGAACCAGGAATTGGGCCACTTTCTCTGGAACTCAGGAACACCATGCTGAGGAGGGAGTGGGTTAAGGATGAGTTAAAGTGCCATGAAATTTCCTACTATTTTGAATGTGGATTTTGCTCGATTGGGCATTCACATGGTTTCTGCAGATCTTTGACTTTGTTCTAGAGCTCCTATAAAGTTATTTTAATCAGTCTGTAGTGCTTATTTTATGTTTCCATTGGGAAACAAGGTCCTGGAACTTTCTAGTTTGCCATCCTGCTGACATTACACTGTAATACGTTATTTTACATTATTTTATTTTTCATTTTTATAATTTATACTTTGTACTTTTTCAAATCTGGTAGATCATTTTTTGGGTTTCCTGTTCTTTGTGGATATTTTCATACTTGTCATATATTTCTCAAGTACTGAAAATATAGCTATTTAAAAATTAACATCTGACAACTCAAGCATGTGAAGTCTTTGTGGACTGTTTTTTTGTTGTCTGATTTTTCTGATGTTTCTCATACATAGTGTCCTGTTTTATTTTTCCTTTTGTGTGGATTTGTTTTTGATGGTGAACTGCTTAATTTCTTGTAAAAAATAACTACTAGGATTATTTGAGACCTAGAATAAAGGTACAATCCTACAGATAAGTTTCACATTTACTTCTCTTTGATGCATTTAGGCAGTACCAGCATAAGATTACTATGTTCTAATGGGAGGTTTGAGTTTTTAAGTGTTATTTGGATAGTATGGATTTGGAGTGAAAACACTGTAAGAACTAGTTTGTGTTTATGATTGAATTTAGGTGTATTTATGGACACTTTATTTTAGTCCTATACTGAGTGGTACCTTAGCAACTTTCCCTGTCATTTGGAGGGCAGGAGGGTTAAGGGTACATACATGCACTTTATTTCTAGTTTAAATCTATCCTGATTATATAGGTTTTTGGGGTCCCAGTTTTGTTGAGAATGTGTCTTTTGTTTGATACTCTTATCTTAAGAATGCCCTGGATTTTGCTTGCTGTTCCTCAAACCCTTCAAGACTATGGAAATCTATACTAAATGTTGTCAGATGGGGTGGGGGGTGGAAATCTTAGGTCAAATATAGCTCAGTGATTTTCCTTACCATCCTTGGTTCTTCATTCACTCAATAATTCTTTACTATCTTGCCCATTCTTCCATGTTTTTAAAGATTTTTAAAAAAAATTTTCCAACATCTTTGACTACTTTCAGTAAGAGTATTAGTCTGGATATGTAACTACCTGTATTACTAGAAATAGAAGACCAGCATTGATTTTTCACAATCACAGTTTCTAGTTTAAATGGGCTACTGTTTCAAATCAGGAGTTGGTATATGAAATGAAAAGAAAATACTTATTCTACAAAGTGAATTTTCTCAACATTTCTCAAAATATCTTCTATGGATCACTTGCCTCTCAGTCACTCCAGCTAATTGTCAAAATGAAGATTTTTCTGGGTCCCACCTAAGACATATTGGATAATGATGTCTAGGAGTTAAGCCCAGGAATCTATATTTTTGTCAGCCAACCTAGTTAATTCATAAGTACACAAAATTTTAAGACCCTTCAATTTAGAACTAAAATTAAAATAGTTAATTTCCCTTTTAGTTTTACTTTAAAATACTTCCATTGAAACAAGAGAGAATAAAGAGAACCCCTGATGAGAAAGATAGGTCAGATGTCTAAATGATGTTTATGGACTTGACAACAAAGAAAAGTGGGAATACATTTTACACTTTAATAAATGTTAATTTCTACATAATTAGAGAAGTATAATTCATAATTGTGAGTATAAATTGATTAATATAACCAATAAAGAGTATTACATATTCAAAGGCAACAAAAATTTTATTCTTCAATAATATTTTTAATCAGTGGTGGAATTTAGATGGTAGAAAAACCAATTTCAAACCATGCAGTTCACAGCAGAGCATTGTGCAGCAATTTACTTAACATGCGAAAGAACAAACATCTTTAAGCTTTGTGAAGAGCATGTCAGGGAGTCTGACAAGGAAAACCTCAGGGTATAGTCTTTCTACCTGCAAATAAATGGCTGCTACTGTGTTGTACATTCATGCACCTTTCACCTGCTGAGTTTCAGTGACTGATATTGCACTGGCCATTTTAAGAGACAGCTTCTCTGTAAACTGAATACAACCTATATTTCAGAGAACCTTCCACTCTTTTTTCCTGTTGATAAAAGCTAAATGACTATTATGAATCAAAATCCTTATTTTAGATATTGGTGGGCAATAAGATATGCATGAGAGGAAACATCTTTTAGGAGACTTGAAAACAGATGATGCAAGATAGATCTAATCAGAGGATGTCTATGAATTTAGTGTACTTTTGCACAAATAATTTAAGAATTTTGAGTTGCTGATGCTTCTGTAATCAAAAAGTGGGGAAAGTAACCATATTTTAAAATTGTCATTTAGGAAAATGTAGGGCCTCTACAAATCATGTTAGCAGTTGTCATACCTATAATTTTTTTATAATCCATTGTAACCATTATAATATTGAAGACAAGAATATGCTATGGGCAGAAACACACAAAGGTGATGCCTAATGAGTCATAGGTTCTACATTCCTTGAAGTATAGGTGGAGTCTGTGACTTGCTTCTACCAATAGAATATGGCAAATGTGATGAGATGTCAATTCCTTGATAAGGTTACATTATAAGAGAGTCCATTTTATCAGATTAAAGGGAAAAACTCTCTTGCTGGACTTAAAAAGTAAGCTGCCAAATTTTTGATAGGTCTATGTGGGAAAGGCAGGTGAATGTCCTCTAAGAGTTGACTCACAGCCAAGAAGAAAATAAGAATCTCAGTACTACAACCATAAGGAAAAACTAGGTGGTCTTGGAAGAGGATACCAAATTCCAGAAAGAAATACAGCCTAGCCAACACCTTGATTGCAGTCTTGTGAGACTCTGAGCCAAGAACCCAGTTAAGCCCTGCTCAGACTCCTCAACCATAGATGGAAATTGAGATGATAGATAGGTGATGTTTTCATCTCTTTGAAATGTTGTTTTCTAACTGTGGGGGTGATAGAGTCAGCCAGTCCATCTTGCAACAACAATTTTAAACACTTAAGAAATGTATAACTGATTCACATTGTTATAAAGCAGAAACTAACACACCATTGTAAAGCAATTATACTCCAATAATGATTTAAAAAAAAAAAGAAAGAAAGAAATCTATTACAGAATAGTCATTAAGCAGTTTGGACGTAAAGATCTGTAGACTTTTTGCAGAACTGGTAAACAATGATTACATTTTGATATTTCCTTGAGCCTAGTTGCCATTATACCTATTGATTCATTGTCTCCAGATCTAATTGAGTCATCTTTAAAATATAGGTTAATAAACATTCACACATTAATACATAGGCAATTCTATTTTAGTGTCATTTATAACTTTTTTTGTGGAACTCTGTAATTATGAATGAGATAGAAATAAGGCAAAAGTCCATGATTAAGCACAACCACTCTAGACACTGTGATGTATTTACCAGTGTGGTAATGTCAATCACATAGAAAAATGCTGACAGACAAAGCACTTTAAAGGTAACATATATGATATAAATTATCAATAGCCACATAAATCATCAAAACAAGATGCCTGTGGTCCTTCAAAATAATTGTTTACCAACTACATTAGAATTCAAAATGTCGGAATACAGATGTGATTTGTATAATCATAAGTAGGCATAGTCTTCAGTTATTTGGTAAAAGACCAGGGATTGCACTACAATTTTCCATAGAGAAAATGATCCCTTGATAGTATTATTAGTGATGGAAAACTGAAACCTTTTCTCACGACCATTGCTATTTTACCAAAAAAAAAAAAAAAAAAGAAAAAAAAGGGGGCATAGTGAAATTTAATGTCAGTGATAGGAACATTGCACTTGGAAGTTTAAGAAAAACTCACTTTAACTGAAGTTAATTGAAGTATTAATTTTGAAATCTTTAAGCCCCTCCCCCAGGTAAATATCAACAATATAATATTAAACAGAAGAAAATATAGAAAAATTTAAGGATAATTGTTATTGATGCCTAAAATCTATTTTATAGCATGCATCAACATTTTAAACATTAGTTTTTATTGTACATCTGTCATCTTAGCACCAGAATCAAAGTATGGTCTAAACTTTCTTTTATCAGTAGACATTTAATAAATATCAGTTTATTTGATATGAGGGAATAGTTTAAAATTTGGTATGCTTCAGATTAAACAAGTAAATAGGATCAGAATCAGAAACTATGAAACTATTTTTTCACTTCTATGATCATTAATTTTATGTGCCAACTTGACTAGGCTGCAGTATCCAGATATTTCCTAAAATTCCAGTCTTGCTGTGAGAGTGTTTTTTGATGAGATTAATATTTAAATCTGTAGACTTTTAATAACGCAGATTTCCCTCCATAACGTGGGTAGGCTTCATTCACTCAGTTGAAGGCTTTAGGCGAAAAAAACTGAGATCTCCCAAAGGAAAGAGAATTCTCCCTTTAGACTTGAGCTGCAAAATCAACAGCTCTTCCCTGGGTCTCCAGTCTGCCAACTTGCTCTGTAGATTTCAGAATTTACATCTTCCACAATTGTGTGAGGCAATTCCTTAATAATCTCTCTCTGTCTCTGTCTCCCTCTCAATACACACACACACACACACACACACACACACACACACACACACATCCTACATCCTTTTGGTTCTGTTTCTCTAGAGGACACTGACTAATACAGATTTTGATACAACAAGTGGTTCAAGAGGAATAGAATCTTAAGGATCAATTTTCTGAATTGATCCTGGGGGTTTCTGGAATTGGTTTTCTAATCTGATTTGACTGAAAAGTAAATGGTTCTATTTCTAGTAGGAAAAAGGGCACTGATAATCCATAGTGTGCTGTTGAAATAGAGATATTATTGGATTTCTGTCAAGATTCAAATATCTATTGAAAATTAAAAGTACCATCATAGAATGTTTCTCATCAAATATTTATAAAAAGCAACGTTCTGAGTGACCTTGTCTATGATACTTTAGGATTTTTTTTCAAACTTATGAGTGTAACGAGATTGGCTGGTTGCTCCTAATTCAGCTGGACAAAGTAGGAAAAGAAAAGGCTGAGCTCAGGGATTCTAATTTCCAGCTCAAGTGCTGTATAAATGACCTAGAAGTTTTCATGTCTTCCCTGAAAGAAATCAAACCCAGAATTTTGTCCTGTGTGTGGCCAAATCACAATACAAATTGAATTCCCTACTTGCAGGGTGTCTTCTGTTAAAAGTGAGGGCATTGATTGGGAAGGAACAGGATCCTGAAAATTAGAATGAGTCTTTATGGGAAGATCCTGATGGTGCTGGGGATATTGAAACTCTAAATTCTGATTAGTCTTCTTTGCCTGTAGGAGCCTCTCCAACTCTGTCTGAGTAGATTAACCTTGCTGTGACTGGGGAAACTGCAATGGCTTCCCCTGAGGTAATTGCCTTGGAAGACACTGCTGATTTTCCTTGATACCTACCCCCACCACCCCTCTTTGCTTCTAGAGCTATAATTCAAATCCCATCAGGTGTTAAAGTTGAGGTACAAAATGTGACCCATAAGGAAGTGTGCACAATTATTTCAGACTTAAAAAGAACATGGGAAAATATTTCTAACTAATAGTGTATCTTAGATAATAATATATTGTTGAAATATATTAATTCCATATAAAATTAGTTTTCAACTTGAATAAGTCTGAATATATTGAGTTCTTACCATGTGCAAGGTATTCTTTAACAGCATCATTTTATTTCTTTGTGATCTGTTCTAGGCTTTCTTCTCTTTTCTTTATAACTTCTCTTCTTAATTGGTACCATCAACTTTGATTTTAATTTCAGCATCTAGATGCTGAAAATCCCTATAACTCTCCTCTAAGCTTCACATCTATTCATCCAGCTTCCTATTGAACAGTTCTACTTGGATGTCTCACAGACACACTAATTCAATATATCCCAAACCAACCTCAACACTTTTCATCTCAAACTCACTTTCCTTATAATAAATGGCATTACCAGCCACTCAACTGTAATGCCAGAAAACTAAGATTCATCCTACACATCCCCAACCTCGTAATTATCTCTGGAATCCATTCACTTCTCTCCACTTCCACTAACTGCCATCTTAGTTCAGATAGACATTATTTTTAATCTTGACTACTTAAAAACCTCCTCATTAATATTTTTCTAAATACATATTTTACTACAATCCAGTCTCTACATAAGTCTTAATTAAACACAAATCTGGTCATTACACTCCCTTGCCTTTTCAGTCCCTTGAATATGCTATGAACTTTTTCACCCTAGCATTTTCACAAGATATCCCTTAAACCTGGAACATTTTTCACTCCCAATTTTAGCTAACTTAGCCTAGCTAATTCTTTCTTCCTCTTTCATGTCTCAGATTAAATATCATTTCTTCATGCAAGCCTTTTCTGATATGCCAAACTTTGATCTCCTTATAACACACTCAAAATATTTCTTCATAAATCTTGCAAAAATTTATTCTATTTTCTCTGCTATTTAGTCATTTCTAGGAGGGCAAGGATTGTTTCTTATTCATTGCAATACCATTACTGGTACAATATTTGTCACTTAGAAGGAATGCAATAAATATTTACCAGATGAATGAATGGAAGGGTGAATGGATGAAGAGGTGAATGGATGGATGAATACAATATTTTCAAAAACCTACTGTAACATATTATGACAGTATCCAAAAGAAAACGTTTCTGTCATTCATTACATGGGTAATGAGATTATCCACTCTGATAAGTGTAGAACAGCTGAAAAAGGGTTGAAATTTAAAATAATTTAATAATATATGTGTGGATCTGTTTCTGTGTTCCATTTTGGGGGGATTATTTGTTTATATATGGTAATATTATACCTTTTTAATAAATTTTTATAGTAGGTCATGATATCTGGTAGTGTATAGCCTCCACTTTTGTTAATTCTCATGTCTGATTTGTTATTCTTACCTTTTGCATTTTCAAATAAATATTGAAATTAGTTTGTCAATTTGCAAAATAAATCTGCTGGTATTTTGATTTATATCTCGAATCTTAAATCTGTAGAAACATTTTGAGAGAATTTACATCTTTACAATTTTGAATCTTCCAATCTTTGAGAAAAATTTATCCCTCTATTTATGTCTACTCTCTCTGAAAAGCATTTTTTGTTTCCATTGAATGTCTTACACATCTGCATTAGATTTAATCTTATTGATACTTGATGTTTTTTATCATGTAATTAACATCATTTCTTAAACTTCATTTTCTACTACTTTGTGATTGTTGTATAGAAACAAAGTTCATTTTTTATGTTGACCTTGTATGCAAAAGACATGATATATTCCCTAATTATTAATGATATTCTGTGTGTTGGTACTTTCAAAAATACATTTACAACTATAACGATTTTCTTTCTCCTTTTCTATACTTATTCCATTGTTTTTTGTTCTTGCCATATTTCACTGTGTAGGACTTCTAGTACAACACTAAATAGAAATGGAAATTGTGTTCTTTAATTTCCTATTCAAATTTCAGGTTGTATGATTGAAAATAATTTTATTTGTAAGTTTTTGTAGATGCCTTTTATCATACCAAAAGCTTTCCTTTCCACCACTATTTTGCAAATATTTTTAATTCAGAAAAAGTGAGTTCAATTTTATCAAACATTTTTTGTCTTAGCCAAGATAATAATTTTTTCTCCATGTTTTCTGTTAAAAGGGTGAAACATTTTGATAAGTTTTTTTTTTTAATTTTTAGCCACCCTTATGTACCTTTAATAAATCCTACTTCACTAGGATGTATTTTATCTTTTCTTTTGAAATAATGATAGAGTCACAGGAAGTTGCAAAGAGCATACAGAGAGATCACTGTACCTTTCATCTAGTTTCTCCCACTGGTTACATCTTACATAATAAATGTATCAAAACCAGGAATTTTACATGGTACAACATGTGTGTGTATAGTTCTATGCCATTTTGTCCCATGTTTACATTCATGTAACCACCACCAAAATAAAAATACAGAACTATACCATTATCATGAAAATATCTATCATTCTATTCTTTTTGTAGTCATACTCACCTCCATTCCCCAAAGTTTCTCTACCAGCTGGTGATGACTAACCTATTCTTTATCACCCTAAATTTGTCATTTTGATAATGTTACATAAATGGAAACATACAGTGTGTGACCTTTTCAGATTAATCTTTTTTACCTCAGTATAGTTACACTCGAGATTCATCAAAGTTGCTGCATGTACCAATCATTAGTTGCTTTTTATTGCCAAGTAGTATATAATGGTATGAAAGTACCACCATTCACTCATTGTGGAGCACTTTGATTATTTCCAATGTGGTGCTAATACAAATAAAGTTGAAGAGAACAATAATGTACATATTTTTATGTGAATATAAATTTCTAATTTCTCTGGGATATGAGATACAAATGTGGTTGCTGGGTCATATCATAAGTGAAGGTTTAATTTTTTAAGAAACTGCAACACTATTTTCTAGTGTGGCTGTATCATTTTCATTCCCTCCTGCAATATATAAAAAAAAGTTTCTCTTCATCCACACTAGCATTTCATATATCACCAAATCACCATGATTTGTTTTACCTTTTTAATAGGTGTGTGATGATATCTTATTGTGATATCTTATTGTGCTATTAATTTGCATTTCCCTGATGGCTCACGATGGTGAAATTCTTTTTTCGTGTGTTTATCTGCCAACTGTATATCCACTTCTGTGAAATGTCTCTTCAAATATTTTGCCATTTCTAATTGGATTGTTTTTTCCTACTTTTTTTAAACTGTTGAGTTTTAGAATACTTTAGTTATTCAAGATACAGTTCCTGGGATGAGGGGAAGATGGTGGAAGAGTAAGACACAGAGATCACCTTCCTCCCCACAAATAAAACAGAAATACATCTACACGTGGAACAACGCCTACAGAACACATACTGAATGCTGGCAGAAGACCTCAGACTTCCCAAAAGGCAAGAAACTCCCCACGTACCTGGGTAGGGAAAAAGAAAAAAAAGAAGAAAACAGAGACAAAAGAATAGGGACGGGACCTGCACCAGTAGGAGGGAGCTGTGAAGGAGGAAAGGTTTCCACACACTAGGAAGCCCCTTGGCGGGTGGAAACTGCAGGTGGTGGAGGTGGGGAGCTTTGGAGCCACGGAGGAGAGTGCAGCAACATGGGTGCAGAGGGCAAAGCGGGGAGATTCCTGCACAAAGGGTCGGTGCCGACCGACACTCACCAGCCCGAGAGGTTAGTCTGCTCACCCACCAGGGCGGGCGGGGCTGCAAGCTGAGGCTCGGGCTTTGGTTGGATCACAGGGAGAGGACTGGGGTTGGTGGTGTGAACACAGCCTGAAGGGGTTAGTGCACCACGACTAGCTGGGAGGGAGTCAGGGAAAAGATCTGGAGCTGCCAAAGAGGCAAGAGACTTTTTCTTCCCTCTTTGTTTCCTGGTGCACGAGGAGAGGGGATTAAGAGCGCTGCTTAAAGGAGCTCCAGAGACAGGCGCGAGCCGCGGCTAAAAGCGTGGACCACGGAGACAGGCAGGAGAGGCTAAGGCTGCTGCTGCCACCATCAAGAAGCCTGTGTGATAGCACAGGTCACTATACACACCTCCCTTCCGGGGAGCCTGTGCAGCCCGCCACTGCCAGGTTCCCAGGATCCAGGGACAACTTCCCCAGGAGAACGCATGGCGAGCCTCAGGCTGGTGCAATGACACGCTGGCCTCTGCCACCACAGGCTCACCCCACACTCCGTGCCCCTCCCTCCCCCCGGCCTGAGTGAGGCAGAGCCCCCGAATCAGCGGCTCCTTTAACCCTGTCTTATCGGAACGAAAAACAGACGCCCTCCGGCTACCTACAAGAAGAGGCGGGGCCAAATCCAAAGCTGAGCCCCTGTGAGCTGTGAGAGCAAAGAAGAGAAAGGGAAATCTCTCCCAGCAGCCTCAGGGGCAGCGGATTAAAGCTCCACACTCAACTTGATGTACCCTGCATCTGTGGAATACATGAATAGACAACAAATCATCCCAAATTGAGGAGGTGGACTTTGAGAGCAAGATTTAGGATTTTTTCCCCTTTTCCTCTTTTTGTGAGTGTGTATGCGTATGCTTCTCTATGAGATTTTGTCTGTATAGCTTTGCTTCCACCATTTGTCCTAAGGTTCTATGTGTTTGTTTATATTTTTTAAAATTTTTTTCTTAATAATTATTTTTTAATTTAATAACTTTATTATATTTTACTTTATTTTATTTTATCTTCTTTCTTTCTTTTTTCCTTCCTTCCCTCCTTCCTTCCTTCCTCCCATCATCCCTCCCTCCCTCCCGCCTTTCTTTCTTTCTTTCCTTCTTTCCTTCCTTTCTTCTTTCTTTCTTCCTTCCTTCCTTTCTATATTTCTTTCTTTCTTTCTTCCTACTTCTACTAATTCTTTCTCTCTACTTTTTCTCCCTTTGATTCTGAGCCATGTGGATGAAAGGCTCTTGATACAGCAGCCAGGAGTCAGTGCTTTGCCTCTGAGGTGGGAGAGCCAACTTCAGGACACTGGTCAACAAGAGACCTCCCAGCTCCACATAGTATCAAATGGCGAAAATCTCCCAGAGAGCTCCATCTCAACGCCAGCAGCCAGCTTCCCTCAACGACCAGCAAGCTACAGTGCTGGACACACTATGCCAAACAACTAGAAAAACAGGAACACAACCCCACCCATTAGCAGAGAGGCTGCCTAAAATCATAATAAGTCCACAGACACACCAAAACACACCACCAGACATGGACCTGCCCACCAGAGAGAGAAGATCCAGCCTCATCCACCACAGCACAGGCACTAGTCCCCTCCACCAGGAAGCCTATACAACCCACTGAACCAACCTTAGCCACTGGGGACAGACACCAAAACCAACGGGAACTACGAACCTGCAGCCTGCAAAAAGGAGACCCCAAACACATTAAGATAAGCAAAATGAGAAGACAGAAAAACACACTGCAGATGAAGAGCAAGATAAAAACCCACCAGACCTAACAAATGAAGAGGAAACAGGCAGCCTACCTGAAAAAGAATTCAGAATATTGATAGTAAAGATGATCCAAAATCTTGGAAATAGAATAGAAAAAAGTGCAAGAAACATTTAACAAGGACCTAGAAGAACTAAAGATGAAACAAACAACGATGAACAATACAATAAATGAAATGAAAAATACTCTAGATGGGATAAATAACAGAAAAACTGGGGCAGTAGAATGGAAAACTGACCTGGAAGACAAAATAGTGGAAATAACTACTGCAGAGTAGAATAAAGAAAAAAGCATGAAAAGAATTGAGGACAGTCTCAGAGACCTCTGGGACAGCATTAAATGCACCAACATTCAAATTATAGGGGTTCCAGAAGAAGAAGAGAAAAAGAAAGGGACTGAGAAAATACTTGAAGAGATTAGAGTTGAAAATTTCCCTAATATGGGAAAGGAAAGATTTTTTCAAGTCCAGGAAGCACAGAGAGTCCCATCCAGGATAAATACAAGGAGAAATATGCCAAAGACACATATTAATCAAACTGTCAAAAACTAAATACAAAGAAAGCATATTAAAAGCAGCAAGGGAGAAAGAACAAATAACACACAAGCGAATCCCCATAAGGTTAACAGCTGATCTTTCAGCAGAAACTCTGCCAGCCAGAAGGGAGTGACAGGACATATTTAAAGTGATGAAGGCAAAAAACCTACAACCAAGATTCCTCTACCCAGCAAGGATCTCATTCAGATTTGATGGAGAAATTAAAACCTTTACAGACAAGCAAAAGCTGAGAGAGTTCAGCACCACCAAACCAGCTTTACAACAAATGCTAAAGGAACTTCTCTAGGCAAGAAACACAAGAGAAGGAAAAGACCTACAATAATGAACCCAAAACAATTTAGAAAATGGGAATAGGAACATATGTATTGATAATTACCTTAAATGTAAATGGACTAAATGCTCCCACCAAAAGACTCAGATTGGCTGAATGGATACACAAACAAGACCCGTATATATGCTGTCTACAAGAGACCCACTTCAGACCTAGAGACACATATAGACTAAAAGTAAGGGGATGGAAAAAGATATTCTATGCAAATGGAAACCAAAAGAAAGCTGGAGTAACAATTCTCATATCAGAAAATATAGACTTTAAAGTAAAGACTGTTAGAAGAGACAAAGGAGGACACTACATAATGATCAAGGGATCGATCCAAGAAGAAGATACAGCAACTGAAATTATTTATGCACCCAACATAGGAGCACCTCAATACATAAGGCAAATACTAACAGCCATAAAAGGGGAAATCGACAGTAACACATTCATAGTAGGGGACTTAAACACCCACTTTCACCAATGGACAGATCATCCAAAATGAAAATAAATAAGGAAACACAAGCGTTAAATTATTCATTAAACAAGATGGACCTAGTTGATATTTATAGGATACTCCATCCAAAGGCAGCAGAATACACATTTTTCTCAAGTGCTCATGGAACATTCTCCAGGATAGATCATACCTTGGGTCACAAATGAAGCCTTCATAAATTTAAGAAAATTGAAACTGTATCAAGTATCTTTTCCGACCACAATGCTATGAGACTAGATATCAATTACAGGAAACATCTGTAAAAAATACAAACACATGGAGACTAAACAATACACTATTTAATACCGAAGTGACCACTGAAGAAATCAAAGAGGAAATAAAAAAATACATATAAACAAATGACAATGGAGACATGACCACCAAAAACCTATGGGATGCAGCTAAAGCAGCCTAAGAGGGAAGTTTATAGCAATACAAGTTCACCTTAAGAAACAGAAAACATCTCGAATAAACAACCTAACCTTGCACCAAAAACAATTAGAGAACGAAGAACAAAAAAACCCAAAGTTAGGGTTTCCCTGGTGGCGCAGTGGTTGAGAGTCCGCCTGCCGATGCAGGGGACACGGGTTCGTGTCCTGGTCCTGGAAGATCCCACATGCCATGGAGCGGCTGGGCCCATGAGCCATGGCCACTGGGCCTGCGTGTCCGGAGCCTGTGGTCCACGGCGGGAGAGGCCACAAGAGTGAGAGGCCCGTGTACCAAAAAAAAAAAAAAAAAAAAAAAACCAAAGTTAGCAGAAGGAAAGAAATCATAAAAATCAGATCAGAAATACATGAAAAATAAATGAAGGAAATGATAGCAAGGATCAATAAAACTAAAAGCTGGTTCTTTGAGAAGATAAACAAAATAGATAAACCATTAGCCAGACTCATCAAGAAAAAAAGGGAGAAGACTCAAGTCAATAGAATTAGAAATGAAAAAGGAGAAGTAACAACTGACACTGCAGAAATACAAAAGTTCATGAGAGATTACTACAAGCAACTCTATGCCAATAAAATGGACAACCTGGAAGAAATGGACAAATTCTTAGAAATGCACAACCTGCCAAGACTGAATCAGGAAGAAATAGAAAATATGAACAGACCAATCACAAGCACTGAAATTGAAACTGATTAAAAATCTTCCAACAAAAAAAAGCCCAGGACCAGATGGCTTCACAGACGAATTCTATCTACCATTTAGAGAAGAGCTAACACCTATCCTTCTCAAACTCTTCCAAAATATAACAGAGGGTGGAACACTCCCAAACTCATTCTACGAAGCCACCATCACCTTGATACCAAAACCAGAGAAGAGATTCACAAAGAAAGAAAACTACAGGCCAATATCATTGATGAACATACATGCAAAAATCCTCAACAAAATACTACAAACAGAATCCAACAGCACATTAAAAGGATCATACACCATGATCAAGTGGGGTTTATTCCAGGAATGCAAGGATTCTTCAATATACACAAATCAATCAATGTGATAAACCATAATAACAAATTGAAGGAGAAAAACCATATGATCATCTCAATAGATGCAGAGAATTCTTTTCAAAAAATTCAACACCAATTTATGATAAAAACCCTGCATAAAGTAGGCATAGAGGGAACTTTCCTCAACATAATAAAGGCCATATATGACAAACCCACAACCAACATCATCCTCAATGGTGAAAAACTGAAAGCATTTCCACTAAGATCAGGAACAATACAAGTTTGCCCACTCTCACCACTCTTATTCAACATAGTTTTGGAAGACCTAGAGTCTGTCATACAGAGTGAAGTAAGTCAAAAAGAGAAAGAGAAATACCATAGGCTAACACATATATATGGAATTTAAGAAAAAATAATGTCATGAAGAAGCTAGGGGTAAGACAGGAATAAAGACACAGACCTATTAGCGAATGGACTTGAGGGTATGGGGAGGGGGAAGGGTGAGCTGTGACAAAGCAAGAGAGAGGCATGGACATATATACAGTACCAAACATAAGGTAGATAGCTAGTGGGGAGTAGCCCCATAGCACAGGGAGATCAGCTCAGTGCTTTGTGACCGCCTGGACGTGTGGGATAGGGAGGGTGGGAGGGAGGCAGATGCAAGAGGGAAGAGATATGGGAACATATGTATATGTATAACTGATTCACTTTGTTATAAAGCAGAAAGTTACACACCATTGTAAAGCAATTATACCCCAATAAAGATGTTAAAAAAAATGATACAGTTCCTTGTCTCATATGTATATTGAAAATACTTTCTCATACTTTGTAACTTGTTTTCATCAGCTAGCAGGGTATTTTTTAGGGCAAACATTTTAAATGATGAGGTACACTCTGTGGATGTTTTTTCTTTTATGTATGGTGCTTTTGGTGCCAAATAAAAACTTTTCAATAAGTCATGTGCCAGAATATTTCCTCCTATGTATTCTTTTTTTTTTTTTTTTTGTGGTATGCGGGCCTCTAACTGTTGTGGCCTCTCCTGTTGTGGAGCACAGGCTCCAGACGCGCAGGCTCAGCAGCCATGGCTCACGGGCCTAGCCACTCCGTGGCGTGTGGGATCTTCTTGGACTGGGGCGCGAACCCGTGTCCCCTGCATCGGCAGGTGGACTCTCAACCACTGCGCCACCAGGGGAGCCTCTATGTATTCTTTTAAAATTGTTATAGCTTTACATTTTACAATTTTTAATTTTATTATTTAATTTTTTATAGAATACATCCTTGAGTCTATCTTACATCCATTAGTTTACACCTCCCATTTGCCCTTCCCTATATTGCCCCTCCCCACAACTGGCAACCACTACTTTGTCCTCCATATCTGTGAGTCTGTTTCTTTTTTGTTATATTCACTACTGTTTTGTATTTTTTAGATTCCACATATAAGTGATATCATACAGTATTTGTCTTTCTCTGACTTCTTTCACTTAACATAATACCCTCCAACTCTATCCATGTTGTTGCAAATGGTAAAATTTCATTATTTTTTCATGGCTGAGTAGTATTCCATTGTATATATATACACCATATCTTCTTTATGCATTTGTCTGTTGATGGACACTTAGGTTGCTTCCATATCTTCGCAATTGTAAAAAATGTTGCTATGAATATTGGGGTGTATGTTTCTTTTCAAATTAGTGTTTTTGCTGTTTTTGAATATATATCCAAGAGTGGAATTGCTGAGTCATATGGTAGTTCTACTTTTAGTGTTTTGAGAAAACTCCATACTGTTTTTCACAGTGGCTGCACCAATTTACATTCCCACCAACAACATAGGAGGGTCCCTTTTTCTCCACATCCTTGGCAACTTTTGTTATTTGTGTTCTTTTTGATGATAGTCATTCTGACAGTTATAAGGTGATATCTCATTGTGTTTTTGATTTTCATTTCCCGGATGATTAGTGATGTTGAGCATATTTTCATGTACCTGTTCTCCATCTGCATGTCCTGTTTGGGAAAATGTTTATTCAGGTCTTTTGCCCATTTTTAAAATTATTTTTGTTTTTGGCCACACTGTGTGGTACATGGGATCTTAGTTCCCTGACCAGGGATCAAACCCATGGCACCTGCATTGGAAGCATGGAATCCTAATCACTGGACCACCAGGGAAGTCCCCTCTGCCCATTTTTTAATTGGGTTTCTTGCATTTTCATTTTTTTGATGTTGAATTGTATGAGCTGTTTATATATGTTGGATATTAACCGCTTATTGGTCATATCATTACAAGCCAATATCACTGATGAACATAGGTGCAAAAATCCTCAAGTAAATATTCAAAAATCAAATACAAGAGTACATTAAAAGGATTACACACCATGATCAAGTGGAATTTATGCCATGGATGCAAGGATCTTTCAATATCTGCAAATCAATCAATGGGATACACCACATCAACAAATTGAAGAATAAAAACCACATGATCATCTAAATAGATGCAGAAAAAGCTTTTGACAAAATTCCACATTCATTTATGATAAAAATTCTCCAAAAAGTGGGCATAAAGAGAATATACCTCAACATAATAAAGTCTGTGTATGAAAAACCCACAGCTAACATCATATGCAATGGTGAAAATCTGAAAGCATTTCCTCTAAGATCAGGAATAAGACAAGGATGCCCACTCTCACCACTTTTATTCAACATACTATTGGAATTCATAGGCACACCAATAAGACAAGAAAAACAAATTAAAAGAATCAAATTAGAAAGGAAAAAGTAAAACAGTCACTGTTTGCAGATGACATTATACATAGAAAATGCTAAAGACACTACCAGAAAACTACTGGAGCTCATCAATGAATTCAGTAAAGTTGCAGAATACAAAATTAAGATACAGAAACCTGTTGCATTTCTATACACTAACAACAAAATAGCAAAAAGAGAAATTAAGGAAACAATCCAATTTTCCATTGTATCAAAAAGAATAAAATACCTAGGAATAAACCTACCTTAGGAGGCAAAAGACCTGTGCTCCAAAAACTTTAAAACACTGATGAAAAATTAAAGATGACAGAAACAGATGGAAAGATATACCATATTCATGAATTGGAGGAATTAATATTGTTAATATGACCCTACTACCCAAGGCAATCTACAGATTCAATGAAATCCTTCTCAAAACCCCCTTGGCATTTTTCAGAAAACTAACATAAATAATCTTAAAATTTGTATGGAAACACAAAACACCCTGAATAGCAAAAATGCTCTTGAAAAAAGAGAACAGAGCTGGAGGAATCACACTCCCTGACTTCAAACTACACTACAAATGCTACAGAGATCAAAACAGTATGGTACTGGCACAAGAACAGACACATCGATCAATGGAACAAAATAGAGAGCCCAGAAATAAACACACACACTTATGGTCAATTAATCTATGAGAAAGCAGGCAAGAATATACAAAACAGAAAAGACAATTTCTTCAATAAGTTGTGCTGAGAAAACTGAACAGCATTCCCCCTAGCAATGAATGAGCTTTCTTCTTGCTCCACATCATCATCAGCATTTGATATTGTCAAATTTTGGATTTTAGCTATTCTAAAATATATATATTTGTATCTCATTGTTTTAATTTGCAATAATATAACTTGAATCCATTTAGTGAATTAAAAAGGAACTATGTTCTTTAGTTTCAACATATGATTTCAAGTACTTTATTATCCTGAATGATATCTAAAAGGAATTAAATAATTCCATGAAATTCAGAGTTATACTTTTATTGCAACAAAATATATTATAGCTAGATTGAATAAAAACAGATTGTTATATTTGTAATTTATTCTGTTTCTCACATACTATTCTTCTGTAGTTATACATTTCACAAGAGATGACAGTTTAAACTGAGACATTAATTCAATGAAAATCACAAGGTTAAGACAGTTCTCCACATATCATAGAAATAATTGGTGACAACTAAAAATTAAACAAATTATACAAGCAAAATTTAAAGTTGTGAGAATGGGTTAATAATATGCATATCAAAAGATGAAATTCAATATTGAAACACTAAATTACCAGTGGAAATGAACTATTATCCTCTGAATAGGCCATCTTATTTTAAAAACAACATTATATACACTATTCTTATTTTGTCATTCAGAAACAGATATAAACATCCTGGTATGTTCATATTATCCTAATGTTTGTATTTGGTTCTTCACTAGGGTTTGAACATGGAAATTAATTAGGGTCAATGGGATCTAAAGGAAATCTGCTGGGCAGGGATTTGGTTTCTGAGAAAGCTTTTCTTTCATGATTAAGAGTGATAAACTAGAAGAGTGTCCTGCCTTGTCCCATCCTGCTTCAAATATAGGCTATGAGAATGAGATTCCTGTAGTTTCCATTATAGGCATGTGAAGATGACATCTCAGTATTCTTGAACCACCTATCTCTGGTATTCCTACATGAGAGTAATAAAATTCTAAAGTTTAATCCCATTTTAGTCTGGTATTTTATTATTTGTAGCTGAAATCATCTTAACTGATAGACCAGTTTTCCTACAACAACAACAACAACAACAACAAAATGCTATGGATATTGCCTTAATCCATTCAGGATGCTATAATAGAAGTTCATAGACTAGGTGACTTCAAAAACAAATATTTATTTCTTATAGTTCTAGAGACTGGAAGACCAAGATTAAACCACCAAAAGATTCAGTGTTTGGTGAGATGTTGCTTTTTCATTCATAGATGGCCATCTTTTTGCTGTGTTTTCACATGGCAGAAGGGTCAAGGGAGTACCCTGGGGTCTCTTGTATAAAGGCACTAATCCAATTCATGAGGGGTCTGACTTCATGGCCTAATCACTTCCCACAGGGCCCACCTCCAAATATCATCACATTGGAGTTTAGGTTTTGACATATGGGAATTTTGGGGGAGGGTGGGTGGTCTCTGGTAGCTGTCAATATGAGAAAAGGCAAGCAGTCAGGTAAATAACTAAAATTTATGAGTCTGATATTTGTTTTTAACTGTTTGTTTTTTATTGTTATTTTTTCTCTTAATTAATCTTTTATTCTGACTGAAGTTACAAGGATTAATGATTTCTCACAAGAACAAACATCTTATAAGCTTATACTCATAGATATCAGAAATTCCTGTTATCAGAATTACTAATATGCGAGCAGATACACAAAAATTTCCAACAGAATTCTCCCACTTGAAAAGTTTATAAAGAGAACTTGCAACTTCCTGTCCAGCACATAGTGAACTTGGAAGTCATCACTCCCATCCACACAAGAAGAAAAAAGCTGAATAAACTAAAAAAACGTAACTTTTCATTTTTCTATCTGAGAACAAAGATTGCAGGACAAAACTATTGCCCCCAAAATTGGAGAGGAAGACAGGCAGAAACAGAGAATAACAGCTTATAATAGAAGAAGCCCATGAGCTGAAACCTCCATGTTATCCAGTCCAAGATAGGAAAATCTAAAATGTAATTGAGAAATTGCTGGAAGTTCAGTGTGGACAAATTTGAGAGTTAAAAACTCCAGGTTGGGGAGGCAGTCTTAGAGATGTTTCCACATTTTTTTAAAGTTTTATTCTAAGAGGTATACTAGGTTTTCAGTGAAGATTAGACAAAAATGTCTTGGTGTTTCCAGCAGGGGTAGGGAGAAGTAGCCATTTGGAAATGCACTCAGAGCATTCAGTATTTTTTAGCAAGGCCTAGCCTCAAGAGAAACTATTTTATCAGAGACTAATTAACAGAGTTTAACCAGAAGCTAACCAACTTGAGGGAAGGGATATACCCAACTCCAGCCTTCTCTAGCTTTCTATAACTTAAGGGATGGAGAGAGATGAAAAGCACTTACAAAGGCCACACCCCCAGGGGAACAGGCTAACTAAAAGGCTGAAACCTAATAATAGGACAATAAAATACTTCCCTTCCCCCAACACCTAAGAATACATCAATAAAGACTTACGTACCACAGTTACATTTACCCAGTACATCATGTCTGCCTTTCTGCAAAAAAAAAAAAAAAAAATTACAAGGTATACTGAAAGGTTAAAAAAAAAATACCACAGTTCGAAGAGACAGAGCAAGCATCAGAATCAGACTCAGATATGACATGGATTTTGGAAGTATCTGAAAAGAAAATTAAAAGGACTATCTGTGATCAATATGCTAAGGACTCTAATGTGAGAAGCAGACAACATGTAAGAACAAATGCATAATGTAAGCAGAGAGATGGAAATTCTAAAAAACAACAAAAAGAAGTGCTAGAAATCAAAAACACTGTAACAGAAATGTTTTGATGGGCTTATTAATAGACAAAGAATCAATGAACTAGAAGATATGTCAATACAAACTTCACAAACTGAAATGCAAAACAACAACAAAATAGAATAGAATTCCCAAGAAGTGTGGGGAAACTACAAAAGCTGTAACACATGTGTAATGATAATACCAGAAAGAGAAGAAGAAGAAAACAAAAACATATCTGAAGCAGTAATGACAAATTTTTTCAGAATTAATGTCAGACACAAAATCACAGACCCAGGAAGCTCAGAGAACACTTAGCAGGACAAATACTAATAAATCTATACCTAGGTATATGCACTACTTGTGATGCAGTATGGTGTTATTTGAAAGTGAACCTGGCTTTGTTGTAAATGCATATTGCCATCCACAGGGCAATCACTAAATAAAGTTTTAAAATAAGAAGTATAATTTATATGCTAGAAAGCAAAGAAAATAAAATCATATAAAATGCTTAAATAAAGCAAGAGAAGGCACAGGAATTCCCTGGTGGTCCAGTGGTTAAGACTCCATGCTCCTAACGCAGGGGGCCAGGTTCAGTCCCTGGTCAGGGAACTAGACCCCGTATGCCGCAACTAAGCATCTGCATGCTGCAACTAAAAGATCCTGCATGCCACAACTAAAGATCCTACATACTGCAATGAAGATCCTGCAGACGTGACAACAAAGATCCCATGTGCCAAAACTAAGACCCAGTGCAGCCAAATAAATTTTTAAAGAGAGAGAGAGAAGGCAGAAAAAAGTGGAAGACAAAAGTAGAAACAACAAAAGCAATGAGTAGAAAACAGTAACAAATGTGATAGATAAGAATTAACTATATCAATAATCACTTTAAATATCAATGATCTAAATACATCAATTAAAAGACAGAGACAGAGTGTATTGAAACCCAAGGCCCAACTGTAAATTGTCTACAAGAAACCCACTTTGAATATAAAGGCACATATAGATTAAAAGTAAAAAGATAGAGAAAGATATAACATGTTAACACTAACCACAAGGAAGTAATAGTAGCTATATTAATTTCAGACAAATTCAACTTCAGGGCAAGGGAAATTATCAGGAATAAAAGAGCAATTGACAGTGATAAAGGGGTCAATTATCCAAGAAGACATATCAATCTTTAATGTGTATGTACCTAAAAACCAAGTATCAAAATACTTAAGAAAAAAAGTGATGGAACTGCAAGGAGAAATAGGCAAATTCATTATTATATTGGAAGTTAAATATCCCTTTGTCAGTAATGGGCAGTACCAGCATGAAGAACATCAGTAAAGACATAGTTGAACTCAACCATATGATCAATCAATTGAATCTAATTGACATTTATAGAATACCTCACCCAGCAACAGCAGAATACACATTCTCCTCAACTCACATTGAACACTTACCAAGATAGATCATATTTTAGGCCACAAAACATACCTTATCAAATCAAAAAGAGTAGAAATCATACAATGTATGCACACACTACAATGGGATTCAACTAGAAATAAAAAACAAAAAGATATCTAGAAAACCACAAAATACTTAGAGATTAAACAACACCTAAATGACAAGCTAGTCAAAGAAGACTCAGGAGAAATTAAAATGAAAATATAACATAAAAATTTGAAATGCAGTGGAAGCAATGTTTAGAAGGAAATTTACAGCATTGAATACATATATTAGAAAAGAAGAAAGTTATAAAATCAATAATCTAATCTTCTATATTAAGAAACTAGAAAAAAAGAGAAAATTAAATCTAAGGTAAGCAGAATAAAACAAATAATAGAGATTAGAGTAGAAATCAATGATTGAAAATAGGAAATCAATAGACAAAAAAACAGAGAAGACACAATTTACTAACATCAGAAATGAAAGAAGGTACATTACTACAGGTACCATGAATATTAAAAGGATAATAAAAATATTATGAACAACTCCATGCTCACAAATTTGATAACTTAGATGAAATGGACCAACTCCTTGACAGACACAATCTGTCAAAACTATTTCAAGAAGAAATAGATAATTTGAATAGGCCTATATCTATTTAAAATGTTGACTCAATAATTAATAACCTTCCAAAACAGAGAGCACCAGTCCCAGATGGGTTCACTGGTGAATTCTACTAAATGTTTAAAGAAGAAATTATCCCAATTTCTGCAATTAATTTCAGAAAATAAAAACAGAGGAATCATGTCATATTCATACTATAAGGCCAGCATTATCCTAGTACCAAAACTAGGTAAAGTCAATGCAACAAGGGAAAACTACAAACCAATGTCACTCATGATCATAAAAACAAAACCCACAACAAAACATTAACAAATTAAATCCTACATTGTATGAAGAGAATTATACAATTCCAAGTATGTAACCCTGGTTCAACATTTGAAAATCAATTAATGTAACCCATCACATTAACTGACTAAAGAAGAAAAATCACATGATTATATCAATAGATACAGAAAAGGCACTTGATAAAATCTAAAACTATTCACGATAAAATCACTCAACAAACTAAGAATAAAAGAGAACTTCCTCAGCCTGGTAAAGAACATTTACAAAAACCAACAGATAACATCATACTTACTGATGAGAAACAGTTCTTCCCCACTAATGCTGGGAAGAAGGCAAGAATGTCCCATAACACTGCTCTACTATTCATTATCATACCGAAAACCCTAGTTAATGCAATAGGAAAAGAAAATATAACGTACATAAATTGGGAAGGAAGAAATTAAACTATGTTCATAGATGACATGACTGTCAGTGTAGAAAATCTGAAAGAATTGTCAAAAAAGAAGAAGAAAAAAAAAACTCCTGGATCTAATTAGTGATTAAGCAAGGTTTCAGGATACAAGATTAGTGCACAAAAGTCAATTGCTTTCTTATATACAAGAAATAGACAATTAGAATTCAAGATTAAAAAAACACAGTAATATTTACATTATCACCAAGTGAATGAAATACTTAGGTGTAAATCTGACAAACTCTGTGCAATATCCAGATGAGGAAACCTACAAAACTCTGATGAAAGTAATCAAAGAACTAAATAAATGGAGAGATATTCCATGTTCATGAATAGGAAAATATATTGTAAGATGTCAGTTCTTCCCAAATTAATATATAGATTCAGCACAATCCTAAAATTCCAGCAAGTTATTTTGTGCATATAGGCAGATTCTAAAGTTTGTATGGAGAGGCAAAAGACCCAGTATGCCAGCATAATATTGAAGGAGATGAACAAAGTCAGAAAACTGACACTCCCCCAACTTCAAAACTTACATTAAAACTATAGTAATCAAGACAGTGTCATACTAGCAAAAGATTAGACAAATAGATCAATGGAACAGAATAGAGAGCTCAGTCATAGATCCAGATATAGTCAACTGACCTTTGACAAAAGAGCACAGGCAAGGATAATCTTTTCAACAAATGGTGCTAGACACAGAACTTACACCCTTCACAAAAATTAATTCATAATGGATCATAGACATGAATGGAAAATGCAAAACTATAAAACTCCTATAGAAAACATAGGAGAAAATCTAGATTGCCTTGAGATTGGAAATGACAAAGATCTGATTCTTTTAAGAAAATAACGCTTAAGTTGGAATTCATTAAAATGTTTCTAAAAACTCTTCTCTACAAAAGGCACTGTAAAAAGAATGAGAAGACAAGCCACAGACTGGGAGAAAATATTTGTAAAAGATATGTCTGATAAAGGATTATTATTATCTCAAATGTACAAAGAATTCTAAAAACTCAACAAATTAAAAAAAATAATCCAGTTAAAAATGGAAAAAAATTTTTCAATTATTTTTCAATTATTTTATCTGGGTATTTCACTTCTAAATACTCAGCACTGGAATTGGTAGATCATATGGTAGTTCTTTTTTAATCTTTTGAAGAACCTCCAAACAGTTTTACATTTTGCATTCCCACCAACAGCGTGCAAGTGTTCCAATTTCTCCACATTAGTTCCAACACTTGTGCTTTGTTTTTTGATAATAGCCCTCCTGACAAGTGTGAGGCTATATCTCATTATGGTTTTGATTTGCATTTCCCTAAAGATTAGCAATGTTGAGCATTTTTTCATATACCTGTTAGCCATTTGTATGTGTTTTTTTTTTGAGAAATATCTATTCAAGTCCTTTGCACATTTTTTAATCTGGTCACTAGTTTTGTTTTTACTATTCTGTTGTAGGAGTTCTTTACATATTTTGGAGATTAACCCTTTATTAGATATATGATTTTCAAATATATATACACTCGCATGTTCACTGCAGCACTATTCACAACAAACAATCTGTATAAAAACCTAGTCCATCAACAGATGAATAAAGAAAATGTAGTATATGCATACAATGGCATACTACTCAGCCTTTAAGGAAAAGAAGGAAATTTGCAATATGTGATGAGTGATGACATGAATGAATCTTGAGGACATTATGCTAAGTGAAATAAGCCAATTGTAGAAAGATAAATATTGCATTATTCCACTTTTACGAGGTAGCTAAAATAGTTCAATTCATAGAATTAAAAGGTAGAATAATGGCTTCCAGAGGCCAGGGAGAGAGGGAAATGGGGAGTTATTATCAACAGGCATAAAATTTCAGTCAAGAAAGAATATGCTCTAGAGATCTGCTGTATAACATTGCAGTCAATAATAATATACTATAAGCTTAAAAGTTTGTTAAGATAGTAGATCACATATTAAGTGTACTTTCCACAATAAAAAAATTTTTTAGAAAAAAATGGGTGAAAAATCTGAATAGGAGTCTCAGCAAAAATGACATACAGATGGAAAATATGCATAAAAAGGTAATCAGCATATGTCATTTGAGAATTGCAAATTAAAATAATAATGAGATACCATTATACGCCTATTAGAATGATGAAAATTGAAAACATGGACAAATACAAATGCTGACAAGGATGTGGAGCAACGGGAATTATCATTCATTTCTGATGGGAATGCAAAATGGTAAAGCAATTTTGGAAGACAATTTGGCAGTTTCTTACAAAATGAAACATATTGTTAGCATAGAATCCAGCAACTGTGCTCCTTGACATATATCCAAATGAAGTGAAAATTTACGTCCACACAAAAACCTACACAAAGATATAGCAGCTTTATTCATAATTTGTAAAACTTGGAACAACCAAGATGTCCTTCAGTAGGTATTTGGATAAATAGATCAATGGAACAGAATAGAGTACAGCTAGACAATGGAATATTACTGTCAGCACTATAAAAGAAATGAGCTTTCAAGGCATGGAAAGACACGGAAGAACCTTAAATATATATTACTAAGTAAAAGAAGACTGTCTGAAAAGGCTACATCCTCTATGATTCTGTCTATATGACATTCTGGTAAAGGCAAAAGTATGGAGACAGTAGAAAGACCAGTGATTGTCAGGGTATAGGGAAGAAGACAGGATATATAGGCAAAGCACAGAGGATTTTTAGGACAATAAAACTATTTTGGATGAAATTGTAATGGCAGATTAGTAATATTACATATTTTCCAAACCCATAGACTGTACACCACCAAGGGTGAACCCTAATGTAAGTTATGGACTTTGGGTGATAATGATGTGTCAATATTGGTTCATAAATTGTTACAAATGTACTGCACTGGTGCAGTATATTGATGTGGGAGGCTGTTTGGAGTGAGCTAGAGTGTATGTGAGTACTCTGCATTTTCCACACAATTCTTCTGTGAGTCTAAAACTATTCTAAAAATTAAGGTAGCTAGCTGCTATCTCGTGCCATGATAGATTGATTGCCAAGGCAACAATCACATTTCCATAAGGTGGAAAGATTTATGTTTTTGTCAAGTCCCTGAGTGTCAGGGGAACAATGGAGATAGGTCTTGGGAAAATGTCTGATATCATTTGTGAGGGTGGGATAATATAATTTATACTTAGCCATTAAAACCAACTTTCCCCACTTCATAATTTCCTTAAAAGCCCACAAAATATTTGTTTATTAGAAACCTACTTTGGAATACAATTTAATGTTGGAGTAAATAGTATGAGTTGATAAAAATAAAATTATTTAGTTTTCAATTTTTCAGACATGTGTTTCCATTAATATTAGTTTACCCACATCCTGTCATTACAGAAAAAGTGGGTTTATGTTTTCTTTACAGAAAGCAAAAAGTGTTGCCATTCATTATCTTTATGTTTCCAACCAAAAGGATACATGTCCCTTAGAGCAGAAGAAGTTGTGTTATATTGCTGGTTTGTCTTCCTTCCTCTCTCAGTCCTCAAAAATTAACCTTACACCTTTATTAAGATCAGAATTTCAGTCTGTTTTGCAAATAATGTCTCTTTTCTAGATCTAAAGTCTCCTGGTGTAAAGGTATCACATAATATGAAAAGCAATATGTGTAGTATAAATTTTCAAGTTCACAGTTGTATGACAACAGCTTCTAGCAAACAAAAGGGTGAATCCAAAAGTATACTTAGACGAGGTTAAAATACTCAGAGTTCAAAATAATGTTTCTTCAAGATGAGTATACATTCAGGCTTTATAATGATCCTTGATCCTTGATATTGTATCAGGGCCAAAACTTTCTTGTGGGTCAGAAGAGAATGGTTACTCTTCCTGCTTCGTAACTGTACTGTAGCAAGATTTGGAAAATTATAACTTCTTTTAAAATATAGCTATTATTTTTATCCTACACTAAAGGAAG
Organism: Orcinus orca; assembly: GCF_937001465.1. Lineage (NCBI taxonomy): Eukaryota > Metazoa > Chordata > Mammalia > Artiodactyla > Delphinidae > Orcinus > Orcinus orca. Next base: position 79,350,431 of record NC_064580.1, read on the forward strand.
AAATAATTAATAACACAATCAAAGTATCTGGGATCCCATAAAGGCTTATTTTGCATGCCAAATCTGATGACTAGTAGTAGCTGCCTGTAGCACTTTGCTTACAAATATGATGAAACCAGGTCCAGGCTCAGTGGCATGATTGATTAGTCTTGTTTCTCTTGGCTGTAAGAGGGCACACACCCTAAATATGTGTTGGCCCTGTATAAATCTTTTCAATTCAAATCAGTCTCAGTAATTTCAATTTAATTCAAATGAACAAGAAGAGAAAAGTAATTTTTTTCAGTATAAAATTTAAAAGTCATTCCCCAAGATCATATACTTCATCCAGAAAAGAAGTCCAAGGACCCATATATAAGAGAGAGCATGGTCAAAAGGTAAAAGAGATTGGAAAATAGTTAAAAGGGGAGAAGAAAATATTTAAATGGGCCAAAAATGAAGTAGGCAATCTTGAAAAAAATTTAATTAAGCTAGGCCTTGAAGAAGTGTTTTTAAAGGCAGAGATGAGAAGGGAATAATAAGTGTAAAGAAATGGAAAAAGAATAAGTAATAAATGCTAGATGCTATTTTCTTTTTAGACCTTTCTGAGGTTGCCTGAATAGAAACAATTAAGTTCAAAAGTGAATATTCCAGAGGCTTCTTCTTTTGTTTTGTTTTTTTGTTTTGCTTTTTATTTTTTACATCTCCAGTTATGTTTCCACATGTAGTAATTGTACAGTACTTACAATTAGAGTAGATGTAATGATTCAGTAATACAAAGACACATACTGAGTACCTTTCTTTTTATGTCCTAAATCAGGAATCATCACTTCAGCATGACTAACAAAATGAGGAAGAGGGAGAGGGAAAGGAGGAGGGAGAGAGGGAAGGGGTCATACAAAATATACAGAAAAAATGTTCAAAAAGAGCATCTATGAAAATGAATAAGTAGACATCATAAAGTAATTTTAAACATTTTAATTCCTATTTCCTTGTGGCAATTATTCATATAATTTTTATTTTCTTTTACCTTCTCTGCAACCCTTCTAAGGGTTTGTGGAAAAGTCTAACAGAGGTAGCCTATTTAATGCTTGACCTGTATTTTCCATGGCTAGTAAACGATACTAAAAGCATAATCAATTCTAAACATACACTGGTTTCAATATGACCACATCCTTTCTCAGTCAGCTGTTATTCTGGGAAGTTGAAATGACTTATTGTCTGAGACCTATAGACCTCATTCAGTGCAATAATTTCTCATTACACCTATCAACATAAATTTCATTTAAATCTTATACGTTTGTAAAATAAATGCTCATTTGAAAATGATTATGAGGTTCCTTTTTATTTTAAGATAGGCTGTGCTAGTCTGCATTCCACTATTAACTGCTATCACAACACCCAGTTTAGAATTTCCCACATAGATTTTGTCACAAATTGGAATTAATTTATTTGTTTTGTTTATTTTTTATTTGTCTATGATATTCCCCCCTCCAGAACGTAAAAACTGTAATGTATAGTAGGGACTGTGTGTATCCCGTTCAACATTCTATCCCCAGTGACAAAGTGTCTGGCACCTAGGGGACCCTCAAAAACTACATTTTACTTAAGCAAATGGCTAAACCACAAACAGACCTTAAAATGTATCTAGATACCATCATACACCAAATGTCTTGAAAATTGGATAACTTCTTGAAACAGTTATGTGAAGAAAAACAAATGTCTTGGTGGGTGGGGAAGGGGGAGAATTGAAGCAAACATAAAATGCATAGAATTGAAGCGCAGAGCTCACTTAAGTTGATGAATAATGTATCCAAACATTCTAAAGGTCATTTCAATATTATTGGAGCCACAAATAGGTAAATAAATTAACCAAGAGAAATGTCCTCTCATTATTAATGAATGATTTTTAGTCTTAGTAGTAAATAAGTTTCAAGAATGTTTCAGCAGCCAAAGTCTAGCATTGACTTAAATATATTTTTTAAATAAATAAGAATAATTAGAGTCACAAGCAGGATTCTCTAGTTAACAGTAATAACTCCAGGACCCCTTATATCCTTTGAAATTTTGTGGTAGGTTTATCACCTCTATCTAAATGTAAATATTTAAAACAGGACTGTATTTCTAATGGAAATGTGCTAGAGCTTAGGTGTTGCTCCAAGCCAATGAATAATTATTTTGATTACACTGTAAATCAAAAAGTAAGCATTACTGATGACTCTTTATTGAGGAAAATCAAAGTAATTAAAATGTGTATTTTCTCTCCAGATCAGATGAATTAGTTTACTTTAAACCTTGGAGTTTCTGCAAGTTTTTACGCTGTTAGATACTAGCTTGTCATTTAGACTCTCTGATATTGCACAGGAATTAAATTTAAAGGACACAATAAAGAATTAAATGTATAACTTTAATAAAATAATTATGGAAATAGTCATAACTTTTTAATAAAGTATTAATATTTGTTATTCCACCTCACCCAAAAAGAGAAATATATGGAAAGAAAACTCTATAATGAAAGAACCTTATCTTTAAGAGTGTACTTGATAGACATTTCTCCAAAGAAGACATACAAATGGCCAACAAACACATGAAAAGATGATGAACATCACTAATTATCAGAGAAATGTAAATCAAAACTACCATGAGGTATCACCTCACACCAGTCAGAGTGGCCATCATCAAAAAATCTACGAACAATAAATGCTGGAGAGGGTGTGGAGAAAAGGGAACCCTCCTATGCTGTTGGTTGGAATGTAAATTGGTACAACCACTATGGAGAACAGTAAGGATGTTCCTTAAAAAACTAAAAATAGAGCTACCATATGACCCAGCAATCCCACTCCTAGACATATATCCAGAGAAAACCATAATTCAAAAGGATGCATGCACCCTGATATTCATTGCAGCACTATTTACAATAGCCAGGACATGGAAGCAACCTAAATGTCCATTGACAGAGGAATGGATAAAGAAGATGTGGTACATATATGCAATGGAATATTATTCAGCCACAAAAGGAAAGAAATAGTGCCATTTGCAGAGATGTGGATAGACCTAGAGATTGTCATACAGAGTGAAGTAAGTCAGAAAGAGAAAAATAAATATCGTATAAAATTTCTTATATGTGGAATCTAGAAAAATGATACAGATGAACTTATTTGCAAAGCAGAAATAGAGTCACAGATGTATAGAAGAAACTTATGGTTACCAAGGTGGGGGGGATGAATTGGGAGATTGGAATTGACATTTATACACTACTATATGTAAAGTAGATAACTAATGAGAACCTACTGTATAGCACAGGGAACTCTACTCAATGCTCTGTGGTAACCTAAATAGGAAGGAAATCTAAAAAAGAGTGGATATATGTATATGTATAACTGACTCACTTTGCTGTACAGCAGAAACTAACACAACATTGTAAAGCAACTATAGTCCAATAAAAATTAATAAAAATTAATTAATTAAGCCATGATGCAAAAAATAAAGTGTATTTGAAATCGTGGCAAAGGAGATTAAAGACGAAATGGAAAATATAGGTATTTTACCTTGTAAATCTAATATCCACTTAATATAATTCTGCTGTATGTATCAAAGCATGAAGATAATGACTGATTTCAAAACAAAATGGGCATACAGTTCCTGTTACCTATTATGAAGATGAATATGGATGAACAAGCAGTATACAGAAGGAGTCCCGATAGCTTTCACAGGGATTATATGAGTACTTAGTGTGCCTATAGCCAAAACACAGGGATTTGGGGATAGGAAGTCTTTTAAAAGAAAGACTAATCTTTCTTTTATGATCCTCCCATTGATAAAGATTAAACAGTAATGTATTATTTTGCATTTGAACTTTTAGGTTAGGAAAGATAAGCAGAGTATTTTCCTCAATCATCTGTTTATTTAAATGTTCAGTTTTCCTTATCTGTGAAGAACTGTTCTCCACGTTTTACTTTTTCTGAACAGTTTTTCCAGAAGGAAAGGAAAAAAGTACAAGATATCATGATCAGTATCTGGAATATGTTTTATTTTGTTTTGACATTTTAAAATGGAAGTCTTTAATTTTCTTCCCATCACATATTCCCTTCTAAATCCGTATTATGTAACACTTAACCATGCTCCTGCAATCTGCCTACACCCAAACATACACACAACTGAGACAATATATATCCAAGCTCTATCAGCAAATGGACTGACCATCAATCTATAACTTTATTCTGGTTTGAAAACATTAGCTAGGCTTATGAGAAGTTTCTCTTGGAGACAATTTTATAAAAGTGATTTAAGGAGCTTTTTATGGTTGAGAATAGTATGAATAGCATTAGCACTACATGTATTTTCTTAAAGATTATATAATACTACTCAACTATAAAATCACCTGTGCTTGTTTTTTGTTTTTAAATAGCATATGTGTAATCTTTCTCTAATCTGTTATATGGCAATTCTTCCACTTTTCCTTTGGATCAAATTTGGTAATTCCTATTTTGCTAGGAGTTAGCCATTTCCTCTAAAGTTTTATGTTGTTGGTAAAATAACATAACATAACATAACATAATTAACATAACATAAAATAACATAACATAACATAATTGTGTCATCATTTTTGACATAATTCTGACAGCATATATTAACATTTAATAATTCACATACCATCTAAGTGTACGATACCCACTTCTGAGAATCTACTTAATAGAAATGAGTAATAATATATAAAAGTATGTGAATAAGGACGTTTATTATAGCATTGTGTGTTGTGACAATAAAATAACTAAAAGCAGCTTTATTGTCCAACAGTAAATAAATGGCTTAACATATTTTGTGTCATCTAAAAGTATAGATTAATGGGTACAGAGTTTCAGTTTGGTAAGATGAAGAGTTCTGGACATAGTGATGTCGCTTGCATGACAATGTGATGACAATGTGAGTGTACTTAAAACCACGGAATTGTTCACTTAAAAATCATTAAGATGGTAAATTTGATGTATATTTTCCCACCATTAAAAATGAAAATAAAAATAAAGTTTACATTTTTAAACAATTATTATTTTATTTATTGTTCTAGGTCAAGTGAAATGACTATAACTCAGGATTTTTAATCAAAGAATGTGGTGTGTGTGTGTGTATGTGTGTGTGTGTGTGTGTGTGTGTGTGTTTTCCCTGTATGAGGCATATGTTCAGTAAACAAACCCTAGTAAGGAGAGATTTGTCTGAGACTATCTGTCAATTGGGTGATACTCCTACCCTATTTTAATGCATAATAAGATAAAATACTTTGCCTCTACATCATATGTAAAACTCTAAATAGACTGAATTTTAAATGCATAGCAATTGCATAAATTTACATTGTAATATTCCATGGGTTCATTTTAAACTAATAGGATCTAATTAAAAGAGAACCCTAAGGATACACCTAACTAAACCTAAATATATATGAAGTTGTTATATTTTTATATGTTAATACTCAGATTTATCCACAGTTGAATGCATGACTTTTTAATTCAACAGGGATTCAATTAATGAGAGAAAGGAAAAAAATGTTAAAATTTTGTAAAAGAATCTTTCTTAATTTCCATCAAACCACCTAGGGTTATAAATGTATGAATTATAGCTACAGCCTTTGAATAAATATCTAAACTATACTTTTATAATTTGAAATACTGAAATTTTGGTTAAATGTTGAAAAATGAGATATTCTGGTTTATTGACAATTTAGCATAAATCCCTTTCCATTGTATATTCCTTTGAAATTTTTTCCACTTTTGGTTACTTTCTCATTTCAGTAAGTACATTCTAATAAACACAATTTAATCTTTCTTTGATAATAAATCTTATCAAAATGCCTTCAGGATTATCATCCAGAGCATAAATACTCAGGGAGCAGGATAAAATTTTGGAAATAGAGACAGAGAGTTACTACTAGCTCCAAAACTTACTACTACATGTTTAATGCCAAATTGTTTTTTTGCCAATTTTCCTCTCTGTCTGAAAAACATGAGCCAAGTTCTAGGTAATAAAGGTTTTACTTTGTTCAACTATCCCAGACTTCATTCAAGAGAGTAGCAAATTTACTTTCATTGTGAAGTCCGAGCACCTTGCACAACTCAGACTTTTAATTGGAAACAGGATCAAGTGCCTGTTAAGACAAGGCTGAAAAACATAAATTTCCAACTGTCCTCTTCTTCCTCTCATGCTGACAAATTTCTACCAACTGTAAATAACAATGTGTGGTAGGTTGCACTTAGAATACCAGTTGTCCAGGATTCTTTCCTCATGCAAAATGTTTCTCAGATTTAGAAAGACTCAGATATGCTTCAACCAACTGCCTTAGTAATCTGGGTGGGGATTTTTAATGGATTTAATATATGCATCAGATTTACATAGACTATAAACTTACCTTGAATATATAATAAAAATGACAGAGAAATGTTCCACATCTGATTTTTATCCCAGAGACAATTCTCAATGTAAATATTAAAATGATTAAACAAATTATAGATGAAAATGTTTCCCTTTTTCCCATAAACTTCTGCTTAGCAGAGGGAACTCTACTAAAATTTATTTATTTCACAGCAGTTCTAAATTTCTGATTTTTGATCTGATAAAATGTTCACTATAGTTTAGAATGTTTATACTGCAATGACCCCAAAATGGCTGGCAAGTGTAGAGTGGAGGTTATTCTGAAAATAATAATTTTTATTATTAAAAGTATTTCCAATTTATTCACTTTTAGCTGAGTTGGGTCTTTGTTGCAGCATGCAGGCTTTCTCTAGTTGCGGCAAGTGGGGGCTACTCTTCGTTGCAGTGCGTGGGCTTCTCATTGTGGTGGCTTCTCTTGTCCCAGAGCACAGGCTCTAGGCACGTGGGCTTCAGTAGGTGTGGCATGCAGGCTCAGTAGTTATGGCACACGGGCCTAGTTGCTCCATGTCATGTGGATCTTCCCGGACCAGGGCTTGAACCCATGTTCCCTGCATTGGCAGGTGCGTTCTTAACCACTACGCCACCAGGGAATTCCCGAAAATAATTATTTTTAACAACCCAATTCCATCTATAATATTAGAGAAAATATATACAAATGAATTGGAATATGGACAGCATTTAGGTGGTTACATAAATAAAATATTAATTTGATTTAGTGATAATACTGTGGTAATTATTCTCTTGGATTTATGTTGTTATTTTAATATAGCATTTTCAGTAAAGTAATACTTTTATATCAGAAAAATAAAAACAAAAGTTCTGGCCCATTGTCAATTAAGTTTATGAGGAAAGATGTTTATAAAGTATATGTTCAAAGTACAATAAAGTAAGCACATGTTCACAAGTGTTTCTACATATTGGTCAACGTGGTGATATTTTAAGACCGGTTTTTATTAGTCTATCTCTATAACATTTTTTAATTTGTATTTGCTTTTTCTCACATAGTCTCCATGTCTTAGCTAAGCAAGAACCCTTGAGGAGAAAATTACAAAATAATTGAGTAAATAATGAGGGCAAATTGTCATCTTTAGTCAACTCTACCGTCTAATAGAAACTGTAGAAAATAAAGCAACACATGAATTTAGCCTGTTATTCTAAGAATTTAAGACAACACCCTTTGGGGTGATGTCCTTCTCTTGCATTCCTTTTTTGCCAGGATCTTTTCCAGCCTAACAGTACTGACATATGTTTTGTTCGGATTTTCTTTTTGAGGGGAGGGCTTGTGGAAGGGGCTGGTTGAGTTATGTGTTACAGACACTGATGATTTTCCGAAGACGGGGTAACATTCCTCTTCAGAACAGTTTACCACGAAATCTAAAGAGAGATCTTGGGAAACCTCTGAGCTGTGTCTAATCTTATAGCATTGTTCCCTGGAATGGTTTAAAGTTGACAATTCAAGTTGAAATTAGCAATTAATTGTGTAAAGTGCCTATATCTTAATGTGTTTATTTCATCTTCAAACATTATATATTTTGCATTGATTCTGCAGCTTTTACTCTTTAACTAAGATTTTGCAATTTGTGATTATGGAGGCAGCACATCTTCAACGTTTCCTGGCACTAAGTATCATTAAAAGTCATTTTATGGCTTTCCAATCATTAAAACCTTAGTATTACTGGAGCAGCGAAAAGAACGCTGCCTATTACCTGGGGATAATGCTACCATTATGTTGAAGTTCAATGGAGTAAAAATAAAGGCCAACTACAACATGGGCCTGTGTTTTATTTGACCCTGTGATCATTTAGCACTGGACTGGGAGTCCAGTACAGCTGTCAACTGAGTTTCCAATGCACTCAGGAAAGTATGCAACCTATATGCTATTTCGAAACGATTTAGGGAATTCATTTAAAAAAACAAAAAAATTATGAGAGTCCCGCCTAGGTCTTCACCTCCTTTGATTTTGGGGTCAGTAGCCTAAAGGTAATATTTTAAAATAATAAATAAAATTTCAAAAATAAGAAATGAAAAATCTAGAAACCATTTAAATCTTTTTCTTTCTTTCGTTCTTTTCTCTTTTTTTCTTTCTTTCTTTCTTTTTTTTTTTTTTTTTAACATCTTGGCACACAGCAAGCGGGAAGTTACTTAGCACGGTTCCGGGTTTCCTTGCGCCCCGCCCGCTCGCCCTACCACAGCTAGAAGCTTTTAGTCCCTGGGTCGGTGTGTCCTGCAGGGCGCAATCCCTGTCCATCGGTCTGAGCTCTGCCCGCCCGCCGCGCATCTGCCCTTCTTTCCTGACTCCGCCCCGCATCTGTCCGGAACCTCCTCGCGTCTGAGCTGACCCAGTGCGCGTCTGCCAGTCAGTCCCTCCGGACCCGCCGCGAGTCTCAGGCTGCCGAAATCTCTGCGCGTCACTCGGTCCGTACCCAGTGGGCATCTTGGGTATCTGGGCGGTCTCCGGTCCCCCGCGCGTGTGTCTGTCTGTCTGTCTCTCTGTCCGATCCGCCGCCTGCAGCCTGCCTGCCCGGCCGCAGCGCACCAAGTGTCCAGTCTGCCCTTTCGCTGACGCTGAGTGTGTGTAGCGCGGCCTTAGTGAGCGCGAGCCCGCCTGAGACCGGCCAGGCAGCCGGCGGAGGAATACATGTTCGGCTCCTGCCCTTGTTGATATCATTTTAAGCCCACACGAGCTTGAGGCCTATATTTATGCAGAAAACGGGTCGTGAGGCCTCTGTCGGCAAGGCTAGGTGTGGGGAGCCAGCCAGCTGCTTGATGATTTCTTACAATTTAACGGGGAAAGGGACATTTCTTTCCTACTACTGGCTTTTGAAACTGATTTTAGATCTGAATGGGTGGAAATTCTAAGCCACCTTAGGGAGAACGGATTCGTTATTGGGGTGCTTTTTTGTCTGATGCATTTGTTCTGAGCCTGCTGACCAGCTGTTTCTGAACTTCATTTTCTCAGCCTCAACAGTGATTCTGAGTCTGCTTTTAGCTTCCTTCGCCTTGGCTTTTTTTCTGTTTGTGAACAGCTGCTTGGCCCATAGCTTAGAGAAAGCAACCTCTTTTTCTCTCCCAAGAAAGCCTCCTCCCTGTGCTCAGAGAGATGGGGAGTGGGGAGCCTAATCCTGCTGGCAAGAAAAAGAAGTACCTCAAGGCTGCCCTGTATGTGGGTGACTTGGACCCAGATGTCACCGAGGACATGTTATATAAAAAGTTCAGGCCTGCTGGCCCTCTTCGCTTCACCCGAATCTGCCGTGACCCGGTGACCCGCAGCCCCCTGGGCTATGGTTATGTTAACTTCCGCTTTCCTGCGGATGCTGAGTGGGCCTTGAACACCATGAATTTTGATTTGATTAACGGCAAACCTTTCCGCCTAATGTGGTCTCAGCCAGATGACCGCTTAAGAAAGTCTGGAGTTGGAAATATATTCATCAAAAACCTGGACAAATCCATAGACAATAGGGCCCTTTTTTATCTGTTTTCTGCTTTTGGGAGCATTCTCTCCTGCAAGGTAGTATGCGATGACAACGGCTCTAAGGGTTATGCCTATGTGCACTTTGACAGCCTGGCCGCTGCCAATAGGGCCATCTGGCACATGAATGGAGTGCGGCTCAACAACCGCCAGGTGTACGTTGGCCGATTCAAATTTCCCGAAGAGCGGGCAGCTGAAGTTAGAACTAGGGATAGAGCGACTTTCACCAATGTTTTCGTTAAAAACTTTGGAGATGACATGGATGACGACAAACTGAAGGAACTTTTCAGTGAATACGGGCCAACTGAGAGTGTTAAGGTAATAAGAGATGCCAGTGGGAAATCGAAAGGCTTTGGATTTGTGAGATACGAGACACACGAGGCTGCCCAAAAGGCTGTGTTAGACCTGCATGGAAAGTCCATCGATGGGAAAGTCCTCTATGTAGGGCGAGCACAGAAGAAAATTGAACGCCTGGCTGAGTTAAGGCGAAGATTTGAGCGGCTGAGATTAAAAGAAAAAAGTCGGCCTCCAGGGGTGCCTATCTATATTAAGAACCTAGACGAGACCATCGATGATGAAAAACTGAAGGAGGAATTTTCTTCCTTTGGATCAATTAGCCGGGCCAAAGTGATGGTGGAAGTGGGGCAAGGCAAAGGGTTTGGTGTTGTCTGCTTCTCCTCTTTTGAAGAGGCTACCAAAGCAGTAGATGAGATGAATGGTCGCATAGTGGGCTCCAAGCCTCTGCATGTCACGCTGGGCCAGGCCAGGTGCAGGTGGTGAGAATAAGAATGCTCAATTTGTTTCAGCCTTAAGCTGGTGCCTACTTAGTTTGGGCTACTTTGTGATAAGAGGTTATTTTATGTGAATTCACAGCATTTTTTAAGTGAATACTTTCTTTTGAAAAAAAGTGAAACTAGAAAACCTTGTTCATTTTAGTGAAGAACATAATTTCTAATTGTAAAACTGTCATTTTGTACTATTTTTCGATATAATAGCCTTAGGAATATGTAGAATAAAATTTATTCCTCCACATGCTTTTTTGCTAAACCAGTCAAGTGAGGTAATGGAGTATATTTCCTTCCTTATTTCACTAATACTACTAAATTTATTTTCTCCTAAGAAAGTATTCTCGAGATGGTCCTTACTTCTGAGTCTATCACAGTGAAAATTTCTAACTTGTTTTTTGAGAAATCAGTAGAGCAGGGGAAAGCGTATATGATCCAGTTAATATTTGTGTATAGGTTCACTTTAAATTATTATTTAAAATGAATATTCCTTTTAAAAGATGTGAGCTTTCTTTCTTCCTTTTATTTATTTATATATTTTTTTCCTTTTTAATATATTGTGGGCATACCACAGACTTGATAGTGACTTTGACTAAGTTTTGAGAGTTTTCGTTATTAACTTCATGCCCAGAGAAAGAAGCATATTGGTATTTCCTCAATCAATACCTTAGAAAATTAATACTTTAAACATTGATTATTTAAATTCTAAGTTTCATCTTAAAAACCTTTTCTGAAAGCTTTGATATTTGAAGACAGTCTAAGGAGCATTCTTTTTTTTTTTTTTTTTTTTTTTTTTTTTGCGGTATGCAGGCCTCTCACTTTTGTGGCCTTTCCCGTTGTGGAGCACAGGCTCCGGACGCGCAGGCTCAGCGGCCATGGCTCACGGGCCCAGCCGCTCCACGGCATGTGGGATCTTCCCGGACTGGGGCATGAACCCGTGTCCCCTGCATCAGCAGGCGGACTCTCAACCACTGCACCACCAGGGAAGCCCTAAGGAGCATTCTTATCACTCATTTTTCTAAACTCCTTAGTAGGTATACATGGATCATGTTTAATCAACAAGAAAGGTGAATAACAGCACTGAATTGCCTTTGTCTATAAATAACTTTAGGATTAACTTCAGCCTCTATTGTGTCAATATAGAAGGTAAACAATCCTGTAATGATGTGGAAAACTACTTTGAATAACATCTTCTATTAAACTTGTCATTATCTCTTATAAATTATTGAATATATCAATAAGGTAATATTCACAGATGTTTCAAAGTTAAGGAAAAGGTCATTTCTCTTGATTAAGTCACATGCCTCCATCTATCATATGAGAGCTCTTAATTGTTTTCTTTTTGTCTAGCTGCTTGGAAGTTGCGACAAAATGTTCTGTTCTATATTGCAATTACATTATTTAGCCTGTAATTTCTATACGATGGACTTTCTGTGTTTCACTTTTAGTTCCCTCTTCTCCATATCCATCTACCTTCCATCCATATTACACTTGCTTTCATATTTTCTTTGGATTGCCTTTCTTTTAATATACGCCAGTTCGAATCGATTTTGGGATTAGAGAGATAAATACCTAATTTATGTAAAATTGAAATAATTACTTTTTAAAAATAGGATTCACTCATACCACAGATCCAACAGTAAGAAAATGTTTTAACTCTATTCTCAGTTGGTTTTTATTTATATAGAAATCTTTGGTTTCATACATAATACAATATAAATATATAATTTTATTAACACTTTTGTTGGCTATTTGCCCATAAAATAATGAGAATAACCTGTTTCTATGTAATTGTTTATCTACAAATGACTTGTATATTCATTATCAAATATTTTCAAATGGAAATTACTGTTTTTATTGATTATAAACATAATACATGCTTCTTGTAAAATAATGTACAACAATGCAGAAACTTATAAAGAAGGAATTAAAATTCCCAGAGTTCAGAGATAACCACTATTAATATTTTGTGTGTGCATTAATATTTTAAGTGTGTGCATATACTTTCATGCCTTTTCCTCTATGTATACACACACTGTTTTACAAAAAAAAAGAAAACATACTATATGTACTGTTTTTTTATTTTAAACTAAAACATAATCATCTTTTCATATCAATAAATACCAATCTGTATCATCAATTAGTGACTGCATAGTATTCCATTGGGTGGATGTACTATAACTTACCTTAAGTAGTTCATTATTGAATGAGATTTACATGCTTTTCAATGTTTCTACATTTGTAAGCAATGCTGTGATGAGCATCCTTGCTTAAAAACAGTATGAGTTATAGGAGCTTGATAAAAAATATCTAGAGCATGTAAAAGCTTAAATCTACTAGAAAAATAAAAATGCACATCATATTGATATATATGTATCTAAAATTTGAAAAGTTAATGATATATTCTTCATTTAAATACAAAAGAAAAACTAACAGGATATAATTTTTCATATTTTATGAGTCTACTTGCTTTATATCATTGTGATCATTAAGATATATGAAAATGAAGCAACTTCAAATAAAATTTAAAATTCTTACATTGGTAATTATTTACCATATGTATTCTCTATTCCTTTTCCCCCATTGCCAGTTTTCATTTAAATCTGTAAACCTGAAGTGTCAGTGTTAAGACCTTTACAAATGCTTTGATTCAGAATAAATCACAAAAGATTTCTGGAAGGTAAAAATCTGCAAGTATAAACATTTAATACATTTTGGGAAATTATTTAAGAATTTAAATTATTACTGTTTTCAAAAATCTAGTCAGTATAAAGAAAAGGATTAATTAAAATGTGGCTAAGTACAGATAAAACATACATGTTAGGACCCTGCAAATCAGTCAAAAAAACTCTGTAAATTCAGGTGGAAAATATAAATATAAGCAGGGGGAAACTATAAAGGAAAGGTAATCTCTATTTAAACACAAACATCTGGGTAGTTGTTCAATCTTGTACTTTTCATTTTTAGCTACATTTAATACACTTCTAATAATTAAGGCTTCCAAGGGGGAACAAAATAACTGAACAGCTTAAATCAGTGACAAAGCATTAAAATAGGTTATTATTCATTTTCTAGATGATTAGTAAAACTATACTGTCAATGATCAAGTTAATAGTGGAGTGTTTAGTACTAAGGTTTTGTTTTTTGTTTTTCATACTCTTTTTTTCAACTTTTCAAGATAGTCACTTGTACAAGTTTCAAATGTTCCCAGGGAGAAGAAAATTAAGAACATTTTTTTTGTGTGTGATTGCAAGCATCATAGAAAAGGTTATTTGGGGAGGATTTTCTGTATAGGAAGTTTCAAGCATCCTGGTGCTTTTCTGGTTGAATCTATGGTTAAGGGGAAAAACAAGATGTTACATGTGTAAGTGATATTTTTAGCCGAGTGAAAACAGTAAGAATTACTTTTTTCTTTAAGGGAATATTTAGGAATGGAGTGAATACCATCTTACCTATAAATAAATAGCCTAATTTAAGGGAATAGTTAGAAATGTATCAATAAATGACTGATTATAGATGATACAGGTGTTCCCAGTACCTATGACAAAACTTGGAATATAATTAGCATTCCATGATTACTTGAAGAATTAATGAGTTCATAACCTATGGATTATATCTCTCCACTTGTTTGCTTTCAAATTCTCTTTTCAGTATTTACAAGAGAAATGAATTATTACAGAATAAGCCATTTTTATTAAATCTCATCCTTTGAAGAAATAATTAAGAACAGATTGGTTACATAGATTGGTGCTTTTAACAGTGTTACTGATGACACAGATTCATGCTTATACTGTTAAGGTGTTATCAGTGCTTTTACTCTTATGCCCTCTTTTTTCTCAATGTTCAACACTTGATTGATGGGCCTACCTTAGACAGAGCTTCTAATAATTGGCATAACTTAGATAAAAGTCTATTTGTAGAGTAACACTTTTTAAATAAATTATTGGGATGGTGCTTCAAGACCAAGACTATTCCACAAGATCTTGCTCCTATATTGAACCAAGCAATGATGATCATCCCTGAGACAATACTGCTTGTGCATGTGAAATGAATTAATTCTTACATATTTCAGGTTGTTATTTACTTCCCATGAATTATAACCTAACAAATGGTTTCCTGGAGCCTTAAGAAAGTTAATGCATCCCACTTGGCTCCAGGTGATCATGGTCAGTAGTTAGAAGTAATCTAGCTACCACTGAATATCTGAAAAGAAAGAGGCCTAACTCAACATACAAATACTGAGGATGTAATTCCCATGAAACTTTTTTTTTTAATTTTTATTGGAGTATAGTTGCTTTACAATGTTGTGTTAGTTTCTACCCTATGAAACTTTAAAAAACCAACTCCAAGTACTTTCACACTCAAAAGTCAGAGTCAGTTTTAAAAGGTCTCCCATTTGGCACAAAAAAAAAGATCAATGTTCTCACTAAATTTCTCATCAAAATTTGAGGCCTTCATAGTTTATTTAATTTTAAAAAATATTTAGTGCTTTAAAGAGACTGCAAGAAAAAGGACGAGTGCTGATATTGTATGGCATCACTGTCTCAGTCATCAGAGTAAATTAGTTTCTTTGTTTTAGAACTAATAGTAAGTAAAACACCAGATGTTGACATCTTTTGTATAATAAATAAGACTTCTATAATGTATAATAAATAATTTTACATTTTTTGAGATTGATCTGAAACTTCCAAAAGGGTAAATTATGCTTCTGAAAAATCAAGGACTTCTAAAATCAATATTTGGGGGGCATTTAAAAAGTAATTTTAAACTAATTTACACAGAATGGCAAGAGACTATTCCTTAAGTCACCACTCAGGATTTGAGGCAGACTAAATTCCTGTAAAGAACAAACGCAGAGAGGAATTTCCAAGCTCTTTTTTCAGAGTTTCAGGAAGCCCAGCATATATACCTAATTGGTTTCATTGTACAAAAAAATATATAATACATTAATGTCCCTAAATAAAGGAATAAATACCTTACTTTTTTTGTGATGAAGGGCAGCTTTATTACATTATGGCAAGGATGGTAACAAAACAATGCAAGTCAAGATGAAGAATGTATTTCCCTGTTCACTGAGGAATTTTTAAAAAGGGGGATTTGTGAAATAATTCAAGAATAATTAAAAGAAGGAACATAGAGAAACAAAGAGTAATTTAAATGTTATAAATCTAACTGAATACTATAAAGACAGTAAAATTCTACCTAGTTTGATATCTGCTTTAGGGTGAAGCTTCATGAATTGTTTTCGTTCACTGCGTATGGGTATTCTTAACACTGATTTGACTACTACAGTAACACTAAACCTTTGGAATATTTCATTTCTAAGTGAATTTCTTAAATAATTATTGGTGCTGGTCTGCTCCTCTCTATTCTCTTACCCCCATCGCCTAATCTCAACTCCATCCTTCTTAGAACACTCAAGTTTATATAAGGTATTTCTGGTTTACATAGTTTGTCAAAACATCACCTCAAACACTTCTGTCAGACGTGCATGTATGTGATGTTGTACCATTTTGTTGAGATAAAGTTTCAGAACTTGCATGTCAAGCCACAGTAGATAGTGGAAAACATCTACTGTTTATATATGGATGAATGTATCTAGCTGAAGATATTCATTTTAAAATAATGTAAATATCAGAACGATGCTAATTAAAACAACAAAGCTGTGGGGTCTGTTTGGAATTGTGGTTTCATAATGTATACATGGGCTGGAGCATCTGATTACCAAAGACTGAGTAATACATATTGCTAATGTGGGACAAATTTTGAGATATGAAAGCAACATTCCAAGCATAACAAGAGATAATGCTAAGAGAAACTGTCCAACTTTTCTGAACGGGCAGCATAGACAATGAATATTATCTCTGTGCAGCCTTTAGTTGTTATGTGGAGACACACCACAATAATGTGAACTCTCTCAGTCAAAGAGTAATATATAGGAAGATACAGTTTTCTGAAACTTCTATTATATTTTGATGTAAGTGAAACAAACTGAAAGAATGAAAAAAAGTATGAACTAAGTATGTCTCTTACTTTAGTCTCCAAGAGCAAAAGTTTCACTTTAAGCAGAATGATTTTCTTAGATCACTTGGTCATTTTAACTGTTTTTTATCTTTAGATTGTGAGAGATGCAGTTATGTAATCTATTTTATTGCTGAAAGACAAATGTATTTCCTCAATATATTCTATTTTTAAGATAATATATAAACCAGAAAATGGTGTCGCAATCTTTCCTCAACAGCAAGTTTCACCATACAGATCATTTAAGCTGGATTTCTGATATAAGTAATTGCATGCTTGAAATTTTATCTCTAATCTGGGGCCAAGAATTTAGGGCTGTGAGAAATGTGTTTTAATTGGTCTTGGAGCATACTTTTTTAGAGTACTGTTTGGTAGAACTTTTCAAGTTTCTGGGTAAAATTGAAAAAGTTTTCAAGTATTTGAAACAATATGTAATCTGTCTCTAAAATTAGAATTAGGGCTCATTGAATAACTAAGAACACTATATTAAATGATTTTAGTCAGTATTAGGAATTCATCAGTAAAAGGGGAATTTCAGATAAATTGAGAACATATTTTGAAATGCATAAAAAATGAATTAATACTAGTGAATACATTGTTCTCAGGGAGAGAGTTCCCACAAAAATATTTAAAAGTAAAATTGGATACAAAAGGGCAAAAAAATTCATGGGAATCTTTCACAGCTACTCAGAGAGGAGCCACATTTCTCTGGTGACCCATCAGCCGAGGCCCAAAGGAGCAACGGAAATATAGAGAAGGTGGAGAAAAGAGGAAAGTTTTGGCCTTTAGAAATACGAACTTGTAGTGCCCCATGGAAACTTCATTAAGAAAAGTCAGGATTTAACGCTTAAAATTCTCTCAAGAGATAAATTATTTCTTCCTTTCTTAATCTCACATACACTACTTAAAATCTCAGGACTTCCTGGAATTCTCATTAAGATATTCCAGCAATAATTTCTAACTTCCAACAACAATGACTCTGAAATGTGCTATAGTGTTTTGATTTTTTTAAGCTCCCTATGTTTTAGTGTTTGAACTCAGTTAGATGTCCCAAGATTTACGCTTTCCAACATGCACTGGTAAATTTATAAATTTACTATGACACAAATGGTAGATCATTTGTATCAAAAATTCAAGGTTTGCTTGGTGATGGGAGAGGGAGGCAGTATTAATTCTAGTAAAGTTAAAATCTTGTTGTTTATAGGGAAATTAGATGTGCTGATGGATGGATGGATGAATGAATATGTGCATACATACATAAATATATGCATAAACCATAATAAAGAAGGGATAAAAAGAGAGATAAGAACAAATGCATGGAACCCAGGAATAATGATGTATCCTCTGTCATATGGGTTCAAATTCAGAACCACAGACCTCCTACACCAAAAACAATGCTTTGATTCCCAAGCAAGGCTGTGTTCCAAGGAAAGGTGATAGGACACATGATGACGGGTGGAAAGAGCCATAGGCAAGTTTGGTCCCTGTGGCAATTTACTCCAGTGAGATCTTTATAATGAACTGATATTTACCAGCATGCTGGCGGTGAAGTACTGGCCCACATGTAGTTAAAAAATCAGTATTGAAACTTGCTCAGTGCAAGTCGGCATTCTGTGTTTCTCAAAATTTGCTCCAGAGCGTCTCAGAATCACCTGGGATGTTTGTTAAAATTGAGATTCCTGGGACTTGCCCTTGGCTTACTGAATCAAAACTGATATAGCAGTGATGAAGGTGGGGTGAACAACAGAAATCTACATTTTTCTCATAGCTTCCAGGTGATTCTTATGCACACTTACAAAGATCTAGAACAAGAGTCAGCAAACTTTTTCTGTAAAGGACCAGATAATAATTTTTACCTTTGTGGGATAAGAAGTAACATCAAGGATATTATCCAGGCACCTATACAACAAGAAAAATCAAATTTCTACACATTTTAAAATTGAAAAAAATTCAAAATATAGTGATGATAATGATAAAAGAGCATTTTTGTTACAATTCTAATGAGAAGAATTTGGGGGGTTACACTTTGCTAAATTAGGGTTCAAAGTTGGTTTTCTCAATCGTCAAATCAATTGTAAATGTGTTCATCTGTAAAAACCCTTTTAACTTATAGGCCATACAAAAACAAGTGGCGGCCCAAATTTGGCCTGTAAGTTATAATTTTCCAACCCCTGATCTAGAAACACTGGTCTAGAGATTTTAGCCTAGAAAATATTTCCCAACGTTAGCAAATTAAGATAACTGGAAAAAACCCAAAAAACAACTTATCAACTTATATCATTCAATAAAATAAGTTAAAGATGAAATAAAGTTAAAAATAAAAACAAAAATAATAATAGTACTAGAAAAGTACATAAAAGTACTAGAACACAGTAGAAGTGATTATTTTTTTCCAAATTTCTGGATAGGGAAAAATTTCTCAACAAATGGTAGATGAAAGTATCCAAAACAATCCCGTTATAAAAAAGCATCCCATTTGAGTAGGAAAAATGTTATATACTGTATGTACAGTATATACTGTGTGTACATGTATGTGTTTATACTATGTATGTGTGTGTGTGTGTGTGTTTGTAAAGACTATACAATTACATCAAAACACTGAGTAATTTTCTTTGGTTATAAAATTATAGGTGATTATTGTTTTCTTCTTCTTTATTATTTTTTTCCTAAATAGTTTATAACTAAAATGTAGAATGTCTTTAATAAAGAAAAACGGTTTAAAAAATATAATTACAAAGATTTCATAATAGCTGAACATTTATCTCCTCAACCTCCAAGTCTGCTCCTTCTTGTATCTTCTCTATCTCAGTAAATGGTATCACCTTTCTTGCAGATTTTAGGCTAGAAACCTTGGAATTGTTCTTGACTCCTTTATTTTTCTCACATCTCACATCCAGTCAGTCAGGAAATTGTGATAGCTAAGCCTTGAAGGTATATTCAAAGTCTATGACATTATCACCTCTATTGCCAGCAAGCCAGTCCAAACCACCATCATCTCTCACTCAGATTACTTCAGCAGACTCCTAATAGAGCTCCCTGATCTCATCTTTTTCTTCCTACACTCTATTCTTCACACAACTGGCAGGATTATTCCTTACAAAAATAAGTCAGATCATGTAATTTCCCTGCTCTCAATGTCCAATAGCGGTCCCTCTCACACTCAGTGAAGCTCAAAGTATTTACCATGACCTTACATCACTGATTGAATCTTTTATTCCTCTTTCCTTCTCTCATGTCACTCCCACCACACTATCACTTCAATATTCTCAGAAATATCAAGCACATTCCCACGTCAGTTCCTCTGGTCCTGCTCTGTCCCTTTGTCTGGAACTGTCTTTACCCAGGTATATGCATGGTTCATTCTACCCATTTAATCACGTCTCAGCTAAAATGTCACCAAATAAAAAAGACTTTTCCTCACCCCTCTATATAAAATTGCAAATCTTATTCCCTTCTAGAACTCTTTATTCCTCTTACTTAACAGAACTTATTTTTCTTCATAGCATTTAAAAATACCTGACATATTTTATGCTTATTTGCATTATTTTCCCCCACCCCACTACCACTACAATGTATTCTCCATGTAAGCAGGGATTTTGTTCATTGCTATCCCAGTGCCTAGAAGAGTGACTGATAGGTAATGATGGTAAATAAATATTTATTTAATAAATAAGGAAATTCCCTGGCAGTCCAGTGGTTAGGACTCCACGCTTCCACTGCTGGGGGCCCAGATTCAAACCCTGCTTGGGGAAATAAGATCCCGCAGGCTGCGTAGCACAGCCAAAAAAAAAAAGTAATAGATAAATTGCATGACATGATGAAATGTAACATGACAGGAAAGAGAGATTATTATATAATATTATGATATCATATCTTATCATAAAATGAAGCAGTATGCATTTTGCTAATGAGGAAACAATAACAGCAACATAAAACCTTCCCATGTAGGACAAAAAGGATACTGAAAGGAAATTCAACAAAATATTTATAGTAGAGATGAGGCTCCCTGAAAAGTGAGACGATGTGTAATTTTTTTTTTTAGTTTTGTTTTTTTTTGATATTTCAAATTTTATTTAATGAATAGATATGATTTTATAATGAATAAAATTGATGAACTTTAAAAATTCTTAAAATACAATGGAATAAATAAAAATTAAAGCTCAATAACTTTGTGTAGATTAACATTTTCCTCCTATATTTCTCTTAGTGAAATGAAAATCTAAAGGCAACTAGAAACTGGAAATTATTCACACCAGTTGTGCCAGATCAATGGTTACAATTTTTATTTTTATATAAAGAGATCACACAAATCAATACAAAAGTAGTTTACATGAGAAATATATCAACAGGCAACTATTTATTTTAAAAAAAGAAATAACAACTGGATAGCAAACATATTATGTCCAAGGTAACTAGCCAAGAAAATGCAAATTTAATGAGACAACATTTTCACCTATCAAATTGTAAAACTTAAAAACTTAGTCAATGTTGGTGAACTTGTAGTTAAAACATGCACTTGATCAACTATTGCTGATCAAGGTTCAACTTTTTAGAGTTCTTTTGAAATTATTTTGGCAATTTGCTTTAATGTCCCTAAAGTTGTTCATAGCTTTTGGACACAAGTGATTACTATCTTAAAACCCATATATGTACAGTTCCCCATTAGAATGGAAAATTTCATTTTCAAACCCTCAGTAAATATCTCTGTAGTAATCTTCATGCCTTATCACTCTCCTATGGCCTTAACAACACCCCACCCTCACAACACAACATAATCTCCAAGAAAAAAATGTGCATTATGTTGGCAAGGTTAACTACTGTATGCCAGAAAAACTCACTTTTCTTCAAATACGGCCCCCTCTTTTCTATCTGCTTTTCTCTAGTAACTACATCTACCACAGAGCTGAGATCATAGAAGGTGGGCAGTACCTATTTGTAAATCGAGTTGTAGAAAACACACATTCTGATCTCTTCTGACAAAGAAATGTTTTGTTTTCTATTGTTATATATGAAGGATAAAATCCAGAAAGAAGGGAGAGACTCAAATGAAATTAGCCTCTGCCAAATCAGAACTCACAAATTTACGTTGATCTTACTCTTTTATGGTCATGTCCAAAGATATGCTCAGGCCACCCAACATGGCTGTTCTCTTGCTCTCTGTACTTCCCTTGCTCGACCAGTCCCTGCTTCACCTAAACCCTACTCACAAGACTGACATTCCCTCTCAATTACAGAGCCTAATCAGTAAATGCCTACATACTTGCCCCAGGCCCCAACTAGTGGCTGTTCTAAACTTTAGGCCAGAACATTTCTATTACCATAGCTTATCAAAGGGCGGTGAGGTGCTTGTTCCTTTGACAGTTTCCCTGGTAACCAATGAACCAACCTATAATCCACTATAACTGGTAATCCGCCCCCCACCCTCCACCCCATGCAATGCCTGCCGTCTGCCACACATAGTGGCAGTGGCGTTGGTGTTGCTCCAGGACCTTGCTTCAGATGTGTAAGATTTCCCTATCCATTAAACCATTGATGTCTCTGTCAGGGCTGACTCCAGGCTCTTCTTCGTTCTTGAGGCTGGGCAAGTACAAGGCTTGCAGGCTTGCAGGGCGCAACCCAACACCAAATTACACAAATATCGATTTGATCATTTAGGCTAAATAAGCAAACTTTCCCACACTTGTGTGTTTGTGTGTGTGTACGTGCTTGTTTTTATGTGTTTGTGTGTTTGGGGAGAGGGAGAATTATCAGAGTTGTCCAGTTAAAGTAATTAAAATAATTGAACCAGTTATACGAGTAGAGATAGTCTCCAATATTTTCTGAATTTTTTATACAGCTTCAGTATTTACTAACTCAGAACTGTAAGAACATAAAAATGAAAATTTGGGGGCTTCCCTGGTGGCGCAGTGGTTGAGTCCGCCTGCCGATGCAGGGGACACGGGTTCGTGCCCTGGTCCGGGAAGATCCCACATGCCGTGGAGCGGCTGGGCCTGTGAGCCATGGCTGCTGAGCCTACACGTCTGGAGCCTGTTCTCCGCAATGGGAGAGGCCACAACAGTGAGAGGCCCGCATACCGCAAAAAAAAAAAAAAAAAGGAAAATTTAAAGGATTTACCGAATTTGAAGTGTATTTGGAACAGAATAAAAGTGTTAAGGAAAGATCATTATTGAAAGAAATATTTGTGTTTTACCAGTTATAGAAGGAAACATAATATTCTATATAATTCCCCCAGAAAAAGAAATAGTATAGAGTTACTTAGGAATGCGGATGATGTAGATGTCAGCCTCAATAGGTATCTGTAGTCACTTGTAAAGTGAATTGTTTAACAACAGCAACTATTTAACAACAGCAACTAGATAAACAAAACAAGCATGTCATTAATCTAATTTCAGGAATGACAAGAACTGAGACAAATGGTTAGATTTGCTGCAAATTAAGCAAACTACTTTGGCAATTTTTTCATCTATTTAAATAAAAGTTTAGTACCTATTTAAAATGGAATCTAGTGTTTCTTTTTCTTAATATATATTTCTCAATACTATATATAGTATTGGCAAACTTTTTTTTCTTTAATTGTGAAAAACACATTGTTTCCCTTTATATTAAAAAAAATAAAAAATAAAAGCTTTAGCTGTAATGGTTGTTGTTCTTACCACCAACCATGATAGTGTACGTAATCTTGCCTTCCACGCCATTCATTCTCTCTTATTTGCCAGTATGTTTGACAACAAACACAGTGTATAATTAAACTCAGATTTTGTGTTAAGTTGTAACCTGAGGTGTTTGTCACAGTGCTTTTAACTCCTTGAACTTTTCTAAACTGTTACACTTTCCCTTATCTATGAAGAAAAGATTTGGGTCATTTAGGAGATGGGGAGATAATTACCACCCTTTAGCAAGTGAGGAACAGTATTCACAAAAATGTGAGGATGGTCAGTAATATATATATATTTCTTCCCCAAGATTAAGCCTACATCTGTGAACATGATGTCTTTGGTACATGTTATATAATCTTCAGTTTCCCAACATAAGTATGGGTTATAAAGCTCCACTACTTTAAAATTGTTCTGATAGGGAGAAGATGAGCAACTTTGTAAAATAATTTGCATATATATTCAAATCAATTTTTAAATATATACGCCTTTCTAAAAGTACTATCATCCTCCCTGAAATTAAATCCTTATACAGTAACATTTTCTTTTCCTGCACCTATTAGTGTTGGATTGGTGCCCAGACCAGAAAACCATTTTTGACTACCACCATTTCATCCTGAAGGAATTTGCAAACCCTGTCCTTAATGGCTACATATTTTCAGCTTCCCCCATAACACTGAATCATTCTGTATGGCTAAGGAAGCCCAGGGCAGCCTGAGGTTACTATGTAGTTATATTCCTGTTTGCCTCCAAAGATATCTACATAGACCACTAAGTGGACTTCTTGGAAATGTACAAATATGAAGAAGCCAGATTCTTTTTGAAAAGGATCAGCTATCTAAAATTAAGCAAATTTGGCATACACAGTATAACTGAGGAAAGGCTAATTCAAAACAGTAAAAATAAAGTTAATAGTAGAAACACTTCTGAATTAGTAAAGAGTCCATAAATAATGAAATAAGTCATATACTTGATGATTTCAAACATAGACTGTTTCAGTAACTTAATTACTTTGGGAATCACTGCATTCCAAGTTAATTTTAATGTCTTTATTTTAACATCTTTATTGGAGTATAATTGCTTTACAATGGTGTGTTAGTTTCTGCTGTACAACAAAGTGAATCAGCTATATATATACACATAGCCCCATATTTCCTCCCTCTTGCGTCTCCCTCCCACCCTCCCTATCCCACCTCTCTAGATGGTCACAGAGCACTAAGCTGATCTCCCTGTGCTATGTGGCTGCTTTCCACTAGCTATCTATTTTACATTTGGTAGTGTATATATAACCATGCCACTCTCTCACTTCGTCCCAGCTTACCCTTCCCTGTCCCCATGTCCACAAGTCCATTCTCAATGTCTGCGTCTTTATTCCTGTCCTGCCCCTAGGTTCTTCAGAACCATTTTTTTTTTTAGATTCCATATATATGGGTTAGCATACAGTATTTGTTTTTCTCTTTCTGACTTACTTCACTCTGTATGACAGACTCTAGGTCCAACCACCTCATTACAAATAACTCAATTTCATTTCTTTTTATGTCTGAGTAATATTCCATTGTATATACGTGCCACATCATCTTTATCCATTCATCTGTCAATGGACAATTAGGTTATTTCCATGTCCTGGCTATTGTAAATAGAGCTGCAATAAACATTGTGGTACATGACTCTTTTTGAATTATGGTTTTCTCAGGGTATATCCTAGTAGTGGGATTGCTGGGTCCTATGGTAGTTCTGTTTTTAGTTTTTTAAGGAGCCTCCATACTGTTCTCCATAGTGGCTGTATGAATTTACATTCCCACCAACAGTGCAAGAGGGTTCCCTTTTCTCCACACCCTTTCCAGCATTTATTGTTTGTAGATTTTTTGATGATGATCATTCTGACTGGTGTGAAGTGATACCTCATTGTAGTCTTGATTTGCAATCCTCTAATGATTAGTGATGTTGAGCATTCTTTCATGTGTTTGTTGGCAACCTGTATGTCTTCTTTGGAGAAATGTCTATTTAGGTCTTCTGCCCATTTTTGGATTGGGTTGTTTGTTTTTTTGATATTGAGTTGCATGAGATGTTAATGCTTTTAAAGATGTTCATTGTTTTTTTAAATCTGGAGTCAACTTTCTTAGCAGCAGCAGAAGTCAAGAACACTGCTATAACAATTTATATTTAACAGTGTACCATATGTTTTAGGCAATACAGTAAGCTATAAATAAATAGATAAATGATTACATATATAAATAAATAAAAGGAAAAATGACTAAAAATAAATACAACTATTATTATTTACAGAAGATGGAGTTTTGTTATGTTGAAAATCCAAATAAATCTGCAAATAAACTATTAACATGAAAACTAGATTTCTGTTGTGTACTGGATATAAGATCAATAAAATATTATGTCTTTCTATATACAAGCAAAAAATTATTTGTCTTCCTATATACAAGCCAAAATTAGAAATTTGAAAGGATACCATTTTATGTCAAACATACCAAAAATATCAAATAACAAGAAAATAGCCAACAGAAAATTAGAAAAATTAGAAAACTTCATTGTGAGACATTAAAGAATACCTAAATAAAGGAGATACACAATGTTCAAAAATTAGGAGACCTAGTATCTTAAAAAGATTAACTATACAAAATTGGTTTATAGATTAAATGCCATCACAGTCAAATTTCCAACAAGTTTTTCTTGTGTTAAACTTGATAAGCTGATTCTAAAATTTGTATAGAAATTCTAAGGGCCAAGAAGGGTCAGGGTAATGTTAAAAAATAATATGGTGGGAAAAATAGCTCTATCAGATTCTAATACTATATAAACTTGTAATAACGACTATTGTTAAGTTTTAAAAATTAAGATGGTGAGTTAATTATTAAGCCTGATAGATTAACAGAATAGAAAGCCAAGAAAGGTGTTTTCACACACTTAGAGAAAGACACTTGATTTATAATCAGAGGTTGCACTGATGATATGAAAAGACATCTTTATCTATTTATCATTTATTTTTATTAAACAAATGGTTCTGGAACAATATACATGTGAAAAAATAATTGGACACCATTCACCATACCCAAATATCAATTCCAGGTAGATTAAATAACTACACTTGTAAGACAAAACAACAAAGCTTTTTAAAAGACAATGTTAGAGAATAACTTTATAACAGAAAAGGAAAATTTGATAAATTAAAATATATTAAATTTTAAAACTTATATTCATCAAAGGACATCAAAAAAAGCATTAAAACATAAGCCATAGAGTGGTAGTAGACAGTCACAGTGCATGTAACCAACAATAAACAAGTCCTCAGAATATATAGTAAACCCCTACCTATTAGAAAAAAACACAGAATAAACAATGCCAATTTAAAAAAAAAAGTTCAATAGATTTGAATGGAACGTCACAAGAAGAAAATAAAAATGGGCAATAACCATATGAAAAGTTGTTCAACCACATTAATCAACAAAATATAAATTAACATCACACTGAGAAACCACTGCACATACATTAGTGATAAAATTTAAAATATCTAAATTTACTAATGGTTACTTTGGATGCTTAAATTCATTTTAGATTAAAACATTTAGGACATTATTAACAGAAGGGAATTTCTTTAATCCAATAAGGAATATCTTTTTCAAAAGCTAGAAAAATATCATTCTTAATGGTGAAACATTGAAAACTATCACTTTAAGATGTGGAAATTTGTATTATGCTGTTTAGGGTGTAAGCTCCTAAAACCACTTTTGAGAATAATTTGTGTATACCTTATAAAACTGAAGACATTCATACCTTATGACCTACCAATTCCATTCCTCATTATATATTAGGAAATGCATGCACACATCCACCAGGATACAGCACTGTTCATAATAGCCCCAACAGGAAACAACCCAAATATCCATCAAAAAGTGTACAGTCATAGAATTATGATATATTCATACAAGCACCACACTATGAAGCAATGAAAATGAAGGAACTACAATCACACCCAATAAGAACTAATTTTATAAACATGATATTATAAAAAAGAGGTCAGTCTCAAGAGAACACATATATTCAAATTTTATAAAGTAAAAAAACAGGTGATAATAACTATAGTATTCATGAATATGTGAGTAGGTAGCAAAACTATAAGGAAAACAAGTGATTTTCACACAAAAAAATATGGTAACGTTTATCTCTAAGGGAGAGAGAAAACTTTGTGATCAAGAAGGTGCTCTATTTCTTGACCTGAGTGGTGGTTACAAGATGTTCACTTTGTAATAAAATGCTAAGCTATGCAAATATTTTATGGAGTTTCTTTATATATGTTATAATTAAAAATAAATGCGTTAAAAACAAACAAAAGTGTATTCGAGTATAATGTACCATCCAGATTCATTCTTAGCCAATAATCTCGCAATGTAATTGTTGGACTTTCAGTTCTAAAAACATTTATAAAAGAATTCTAAAATCTAGAAAAATAATATATTATCTGAAAATAAAGTATCAGGTCTTTGGTGCAAATAATTAGCTCCTCTACTATAATATATTAAAACGTATATAGAAATTACTTTGTAATTTAAAAAAATCACTGATTGTAGATAGTTATTCCAACAGTGCAGTATGATATTCTCATCATTTATTAAATGGAAACATTTTATTAAACAAACATATTTTCAGAATCTTGTAAGTAATTATGTTACTGGGAAGTAATGTAGTAAGCATGTAAACACAATGAACACAATGACTCCATGATCCAAGCACAGGTTCTAGATGTCCTCATCATCCAGGAGTTTTATGAAGTGGACCTTTAGAGCACAAATTAATAAATAATTTCATTTCATAACGTAAGCATTGATGGTTAAAACAGAAATCCATAAAGAAGATAAAGTAATTAGATGCCTAGTATTGGTAACAGAGGGCTTTGATTGTCAGAAAATTTTTATTTCCTAATCAAGTCATCAGAGTCACCCATGG
Organism: Orcinus orca; assembly: GCF_937001465.1. NCBI lineage: Eukaryota > Metazoa > Chordata > Mammalia > Artiodactyla > Delphinidae > Orcinus > Orcinus orca. Next base: position 79,378,714 of record NC_064580.1, read on the forward strand.
TAATATGGAAGCCATTACTTTATATCCATGTTCAAAGCAGTTAGAACAGGGTAGCATTAAAGAGTTTGAATAGATCTGGCCCATTTTAACTTCCATGTTTCAGTGTATATATATATATATATATATATATATATATATATATATATATATATATATATATATATATATATATAACCAAGATTCACATAGGCCTTAAATAGCAGCAGTGTATCTTTTTCTAGTCATCGGTTCTAAAAAAACAGACACTTACTGATTAGAAAGGACCAGTGAAGGGCAATGTAGCGCCACTGCCAGAAGCGGATCTATTCAGATTAGGGTTATCGGATACCTTTGTAAAGTTTACATGGAAGAATTTGTGATATCTGGAACAGTTACAGAGAACTTCAATTTCCACTGATGTCAATTGAGCGCCTAATTCACTTAAAATAGATAAAAGAATCAAATCTAGAATCCTGATTGAAGTATATTATACCGTCAAAGAGACTGAGAATTTAGCTGTAGTTTCTTATGCTCATGAAAGTAATGTTAATGTTACTATCAGCTTAGATTTCTTCTTTAGGTCTCATGTTGGACCTGAGTAGGATCAAATTAAGACAGGATATGTTTCCAGTGTCATTTTAAACTCTAAATCTACCTACGATGTACAGTGAGCATTGCTGGTAATGTGGTAAAAAGTATCCCATACTGGCAAAGTTAGCACAGTCTAATCTGATTACACAAAAATGGAGTAAAGATGTTCTTTTTTACTTTTACCCCTAGGTATATAGATGCCATCTTCTCTTCCACAAAGGAATCAGCAGATAAGTTTACTGAGCTTGCAAGGAAAATAGTGCTATTTGAAAGATTCCATGATATTCAATTTCATAAATGATTTTTGATGTAGGTATTATACTTTCCCAGTTATTTTCTGAATTAATTAAAAATAAATAATAGCTACATTTATGTAATATCTATTATGTGATAGATGATCTTAGGTTTTTTATATACAATATTAAGTATTGTAGCCTCATTCTGTATACACTCTGCTCATCTTTAAGCTCACCTGCACTGATAGTAGCAACTTCCTTCTTCAAACACAGGCAGCCCTCTACTTCTCTGCCTGAGAGCTTTCTCCTGTAGGTCAGGAGCTTGCTCAGCATGAAGCCAGGGCAGCACCAAGGGCAGGGGATTTAATTCTCACAAAATAATCCTCAGCAATGAAAGATGGGAATAAGTGAATGAAGGCCCCAGCTTTTTTGTCCTTTAACAGGGCATTTCAGAGGCATGTTCTGCACAATATCTCAGAGGATGAACAGCAGGACTGGGCATCAGTTGTCCACATTAGCAATCCACACATCAACACACCCCTAATTGACTTCCTTCCTTCTCTCACTTTCTCTGCTCTCTCTTGTGCTTCCTGGAATCATCTTCTAAATAATTACCTGTACCCCAGACATTGTCTAAAGGACTACTTTGTGGGGAACTCAAAGAAAGACAGAAATAAACCTAATATCTTGATTTTAAAAACTGAGAAACAGAAAATCCATATAACTTGCCTGCAGTTGCAAAGCTAGAACAGGGCTGAATTTAGGATTTGAACCTATGTTATTCTGGTTACATAATCTACATTCATTCATTCCATTATGTTATATTATATTCTATGTTTGGGATTTGATTAAAAATAGTTTCACCATATTGTTCCCAAACCTATTTATATGCAACCATTTCTTTATTTTTTTTAACATCTTTATTGGAGTATAATTGCTTTACAATGTTGTGTTAGTTTCTGCTGTGTAACAAAGTGAATCAGCTATGTGTATACACATATCACCATATCCGCCTCCTCTTGCATCTCCCTCCCACCCTCCCTATCCCACCCCTCTGGGTGGTCACACAGCACCGAGCTGATCTCCCTGTGTGATGCAGCTGCTTCCCACTAGCTATCTATTTTACATTTCATAGTGTATATATGTCAATTCTACTCTCTCACTTCATCCCAGCTTACCCTTCCCCCTCCCTGTGTCCTCAAGTCCATTCTCTATGTCTGCGTCTTTATTCCTGTCCTTCCCCTAGGTTCATCAGAACCATTTTTTCTTTTAGATTCCATATATATGTTTATATATATATATATATTTTATATATATTTTTTCTCTTTCTGACTTACTTCACTCTGTATGACAGATTCTAGGTCCATCCACCTCACTACAAATAACTCAATTTCATTTCTTTTCATGGTGGAATGATATTTCACTGTATACGTGTGCCACATCTTCTTTACCCATTCATCTGTCCATGGACACTTAGGCAACCACTTCTTTATGTTTGCCTATTTGGACATATAAAATTGCAAAGTAGAATGGGGAATACTTGTATGGTGTGCCAGAAAACAATGCCATGCTGTTATTGTACAGGATTTGTATACTATTATAAAAGCAAAGTCTAGAAAGATTTATCATTAATGATTCTCCATCTTTATGCTATTTGTTGCTAATAAATCTATATTACTACTATTATAGTAAAATTAATGGAACATATTAGCAAAAAGAAGGCCTGTTCAATTATCACAATATGTAATCCTAAGCATAGAGCTTCAATCATGGAAAAGAGAAAAATTTAAATTGAATAAGGAATGTTGAATTCTTCCTTTATGTTCCTTAAATTTCTTAAATATCATACTTGAGAGTTACTTTGAGAACACTAATAAGACTACTATCATCTAAAATAGTATTTTAAAAAAGTAACACTTCTGGATGGCTTGTAAAGATCTTGAAAGTATTAACTCTGTCCAAACAAATAAAATGTTGAACAAATTGAAAACTCAACAACTCTTCTTAGGTCTGTCAGGAAAGTGAAGTTACAAAGCAAACTTCTGCCCCCCAAATTGTAGATACAGACAGGTAGATACGGGGAATCACAACTTACCTGAACAGAAACCCACAAGCAGAAATCTCTACAAGGACCTGTACCAGAGTAGGAAAAAAACAAACTGTAATTGATAAATCGCTGGAGGCTCAGTGTGGATAAAAACTTTTGCACTGCATTACTAAAGGTCTATTTACTGCAGTTTCTTTTTCCCTGTACATTATGTCTGCCATTCAAAAAAAAAATTACAAGGCATACTAAAAAACAAAAAACAATTGAAGCCACAGAACAACCATCAAGATCAGAGTCATATATGACAGGAATGTTGGAATTATCATACCAGAAATTTTAAAAAAACTATGATTAATAAACTAAGGGCTAGAGAAACAAAGAATGACTCAGACAAACAAAAATAGAGAGAATTTGTTACCAATAGACATATATTGCAAGAACTAATAAAAGGATATCTTCAGAGAAGTAAAATAATATAGTTCAGAAACCTGGGTCTAGATTATGAAGAAAGGAAAAATCACTGGACAAAGCATAATTGAAATAAATAAAATAGTTTTCATTATTCTTTTTAAAATTAATCTAACAGATAACAGTTTGTAACAGCTACAAATGTATTTGAATATATATATATATTTATGTATAAAGGAAATGAATGACAGCAATGATAAAAGGGACAAGATTGAAAAATTAATACTCTTTTGTTATTATTAAGGTAATTGCACTACCTGTGAAGTGGTATAGTGTTGTTTGAAAGTGGACTTATACTAGTTGTAAATGTATACTGAAAACTCTAGAGAAACCATTAATAAAAAGTAACAAAAGAAATAATTTGATATGCCAAGAAAGGAGAAAAAGTGAAATCATATAATATGCCCAAGTAAAACAACAAAAAGCAGAAAACTTCTGGAAGACAAAAGTAGGAGCAAAGAACAAGTGCAACAAATAGAAAACAGTAACAAATATACTAGATATTAATCCAGCTATATCAGTCATCAATGGTCTAAATACACCAATTAGAAGAAAGAGACTGTCAGAGTGGATCAAAAAACAAGACCCAACTATATGTTGTCTGCAAGAAACCCACTTTAAATATAAATACATATACACTAAGAGTAAAGGAACAGAGAGAGGTATACTATGCTAACACTAACCAAAAGAAAGCAGGAGTAGCTATATTAATTTCAGACAGAGTAGACTTTGGAGCAAGAAAAAATATTAGGGATAAAGTGGAACAACATATAATGATAAAGGAGTCAGTATTCCAAAATGACATAACTATCCTTAATATATGTGTCTAACAACAGAGCATCAAAATATGAGAGACAAAAACCAACAGAACTGCAAGGAGAAATTGATATATCCATTGTTATAGGTGGAGACTTGATCTCCCTTTTATCAGAAATGGACATAACCAGCAGGAAGAACTTCAGTAAGACATAGTTGAACTCAATAGTACCATCAAACAAGTACATGTAGTTGACAACTATAGATTACTTCATCCAACAACCGCAAAATATACATTATTCTCAAGCTCACATGAACCACACATCAAGATTGAAAACATCCTGGGTCATAAAACACACCTTAAGAAATTAAAAAAAATAGAATACATATAATGTCTGTTCTCAGACCATAGAGGGATTGAACTAGAAATCAACAATAGAAAGGTAGTTGGAAAACCACAAACAACACACTTATAAAAGTGTCAAAACAGAAATTTCAAGAGAAATTAAAAAAAATATCTTGAACTAAAGAAAGTGAAAACACAATTTACAAAAATTTGTGGAATGCAGCAGAAGAAATGTTTAGAGGGAATCTTATAGCATTGAATGCATATATTAGAAAACAATAAGTACCTAAAACAATAACCTAAGCTTCAACCTTAGCAAACTAGGAAAATAAGAGCAAATTAAATCCAAAGTAAACAGAAGGAAACAACTATTCATAATTAGAGTAGAAATAAATGAAATTAAAAGCAGTAAATCAGTAGAGAAAATCAACAAACCCAAAGCTGGTTCCTTGAAATATCAATAAAGTTGATACATCTCTATTCAAGCTAACTAAGAAAAAGAGAGAAGACCCAAATTACTAATATCAGAAATGAAAAAGGGGACATCACTGCAGATACCATGGACAGTAAAAAGTTAATAGAGAAACATTATTTAAAAACTCTGTGCCCACAGTTTGAATAACCTAGAAGAAAAAGATCAATCCCATGGAATTGCCAAATTTCACATAAGAAAAAAAAATCTGAATAGGCCTATATATATTGAAGAAATCAAATCAATAATTAATACTAAATTAATACTAAATAACCAAGAGATCACTGAAGAAATCAAAAAGGAAATAAAAAAATTACCTAGAGACAAATGACAATGAAAACAGGATGATCCAAAATCTATGGGATGCAGCAAAAGCAGTTCTAACAGGGAAGTTTATAGTTATACAAGCCTACATCAAGAAACAAGAAAAATCTCAAGTAAACAATCTAACCTTACACCTAAAGGAACTAGAGAAAGAAGAACAAACAAAACCCAAAGTTAGCAGAAGGAAAGAAATCATAAAACTCAGAGCAGAAATAAATGAAATAGAAGCAAAGAAAACAATAACAAAGATCAATAAAACTAAAAGCTGGTCCCTTGAGAAGGTAAACCAAATTGATAAACCATTAGCCTGACTCATCAAGAAAAAGAGGGAGAGGACTGAAATCAATAAAATTAGAAATGAAAAAGGAGAAGTTACAACAGACACTGCAGAAATACAAAGCATCCTAAGAGACTACTACAAGCAACTCTATGCCAATAAAATGGACAACCTAGAAGAAATGGACAAATTCTTAGAAAGGTATAACCTTCCAAGACTGAACCAGGAAGAAATAGAAAATATGAACAGATCAATCACAATTAAGAAATTGAAACTGTGACTAAAAATCTTCCAATAAAACAAAAGTCCATGACCAGATGGCTTCACAGGTGAATTCCATCAAACATTTAGAGAACAACTAACATCCATCCTTCTCAAACTCTTCCAAAAAATTGCAGAGGAATGATCAATCCCCAACTCATTCTATGAGGCCACCATCACCCTGATACCAAAACCAGACAAAGATACTACAAAAAAAGAAAATTACAAACCAATATCACAGATGAATATAGATGCAAAAATCCTCAACAAAATACTAGCAAACAGAATCCAACAACACATTAAAAGGATCATACACCACGATCAAGTGGGATTTATCCCATGGATGCAAGGATTCTTCAATATCTGCAAATCAATCAATATGATACACCATATTAACAAATTGAAGAATAAAAACCGTATGATCATCTCAATCGATGCAGAAAAAGCTTTTGACAAAATTCAGCACCAATTTATGATAAAAACTCTCCAGAAAGTGGGCATAGAGGGAACCTAGTTCAACATAATAAAGGCCATATACGACAAACCCACAACAAACATCATTCTCAATAGTGAAAAACTGAAAACATTTCCTCAAAGATCAGGAGCGAGACAAGGATGTCCACTCTCACCACTTTTATTCAACATAGTTTTGGAAGTCCTAGCCACGGCATTCAGAGAAGAAAAAAGAAATAAAAGGAATACAAATTGCAAAAGAAGAAGTAAAACTGTCAGTGTTTGCAGATGACATGATACTATACATAGAGAATCCTAAAACTGCCACCAGAAAACTACTAGAGCTAATCAATGAATTTGGTAATGTTGCAGGATACAAAATTAATGCACAGAAAGCTCTTGCATTCCTATATAATAATGATGAAAAATCTGAAAGAGAAATTATGGAAACACTCCCATTTATCATTGCAACAAAAAGAATAAAATACCTAAGAATAAACCTACTTAGGGAGACAAAAGGCCTGTATGCAGAAAACTATAAGACACTGATGAAAGAAATTAAAGATGATACCAACAGATGGAGAGATATACCATGTTCTTGGATTGTAAGAATCAATATTGTGAAAATGACTAAACTACCCAAAGCAATCTACAGATTCAATGCAATCCCTATGAAATTACCAATGGCATTTTTTATGGAACTAGAACAAATCATCTTAAAATTTGTATGGAGACACAAAAGATCCCGAATAGCTAAAGCAGTCTTGAGGGAAGAAAATGGAGCTGGAGGAATCAGGCTCCCTGACTTCAGACTATACTACAAAGCTCCAGTAATCAAGACAATATGGTACTGGCACAGAAACAGAAACATAGCTCAATGGAACAAGATAGAATGCCCAGAGATAAACACACACACCTATGGTCAACTAATCTATGACAAAGGAGGCAAAGATATACAATGGAGAAAAGACAGTCTCTTCAATAAGTGGTGCCAGGAAAACTGGACAGCTACTTGTAAAAGAATGAAATTAGAACACTCCTTAACACCATACACAAAAATAAACTCAAAATGCATTTGAGACCTATATGTAAGACAGGACACTATAAAATCTTAGAGGAAAACATAGGAAGAACACTCTTTGACATAAATTACAGCAAGATCTTTTTTGACCCACCTCCTACAGTAATGGAAATAAAAACAAAACTAAACAAATGGGACCTAATGAAACTTGAAAACTTTTGCACAGCAAAGGAAACCATAAACAAGATGAAATGACAACCCTCAGAATGGGAGAAAATATTTGCAAATGAATCAATAGACAAAGGATTTATCTCCAAAATATATAAACAGCTCATGTAGCTCAATATTAAAGAAACAAACAACCCAATCCAAAAATGGGCAGAAGACCTAAATAGACATTTTTCCAAAGAAGACATACAGATGGCCGAGAAGCACATGAAAAGTGGCTCAACATCACTAATCATTAGAGAAATGCAAATCAAAACTACAATGAGGTATCATCTCACACCAGTTAGAATGGGCATCATCAGAATATGTACAAATAACAAATTCTGGAGAGGCTGTGGAGAAAATGGAACCCTCTTGCACTGTTGGTGGGAATGTAAATTGATACAGCCACTATGGAGAACAGTATGGAGGTTCCTTAAAAAACTAAAAATAGAACTACCATATGATCCAGCAATCCCACTACTGGGCATATACCCAGAGAAAACCATAATTCAAAAAGACACATGCACCCCAATATTCATTGCAGCACTATTTACAATAGCCAGGTTATGGAAGCAACCTAAATGCCCATCGACAGATGGATGGATAAAGGAGTTGTGGTACACATATACAATGGAATATTACTCAGCCATAAAAAGGAATGAAATTGAGTCATTTGTTGAGACGTGGATGGATCTAGAGACTGTCATACAGAGTGAAGTACGTCAGAAAGAGAAAAACAAATATTGTATATTAACGCATGTATGTGGAACCTAGAAAAATGGTACAGATGAACCAGTTTGCAGGGCAGAAGTTGAGATACAGATGTAGAGAACAAGCGTATGGACACCAAGGGGGGAAAACTGCCATGGGGTGGGGTTGGTGGTGTGCTGAATTGGGCGATTGGGATTGACATGTATACAGTGATGTTTATAAAATTGATGACTAATAAGAACCTGCAGTATAAAAAGTAAACAAAGAAAAAAACAACTAATATTAAACTTTCTTTGGGTTATTTGTATGGAAATATGTTAAAATAAATGTTTCAGACATTACATGAAATTTCTAAAAATCTTATATGTTCTGGTATAATGTTATAAGTCATAATTCTCATTATTACTTTAAAATGTATATCTCAGAAATAACTAAATTTCCTTGTCAATTACATTATTATGAACTTTCATCAAATCTTTAACTGTGGTCATTTTTATGTCTTTTGTCATTTACAGACAGTTCTGGGTGTACCCTGATGCTTTTGCAAAAATGTTCCTATAAAAGGATTTCATCTTCAAGGAATTCATGGAAAAGACTCTGACAAGTACAGGTTTCTGGTAACTGACTATACTGCTGAACTGAATAAATAAGCATTTTCAGAACTCTAATGGAAAACTGATGGATTTAAAAAGTGCTAACAAAAGATCATGATGAAGAAAATTAATTACATGTGACTGAGTGAACTGATGAGGATGATTATAATTTTTCTGACTTTCTGTTTGAATAAAAAGAAAAATCCAAAAAAAAATTAATACCTTTCAAAAGAGAGCACCAGGCCCAGATGGGTTCACTACTAACTTCTACCAAACATTTAAGGAAAAAATTATATAAATTCTTTACAATCTCTTCTAGAAAAATCAAATCAGAGAGCATACACTCTAAATCTATAAGTCCAACAGTAGTCTAATACTCAAACTAAAGACAATACAAAAATAAAAATAAAACTACAGACCAATATCTAGAATGAACACTAATGAAAAAAATCCTCAAAAAATTTAGTAAATCAATTCCAACAATAATGTATAAAAAAAGTAAACACCATGATGGAGTGGGATTTATCCCAATTATGCAAGGTTGGTTAAACATTCCAAAACCAATTGAATTAATCCACTACATCAACAGATTAAAGAAGAAAAATCACATGATCATATCAATGCAGAAAAACCATTTAAAAAATCCAGCACTCATTCATGATTAAAGAAAAAAAAAGAAGAAAAACCTCTCAGCAAACTAGGAATAAGAGGGAAATTCCTCAATTTGGTAAAAAAAAGATAAACAACAACAACAAAAACCCCTACTGCTAGTATCAAACGTAATAGTGAGAAACTCAATGCTTTCCTACTAAATTCAGGAACTAGGTATAGATGTCCTGTCTCATCACTGTTCTTTGACATGGTACTGGAAGTACTAACTAATGCAACAAGACAAGAAAATGAAAAAAACAGGTATATACATTGGGAAGCAAGAAATAAAACTGGCTTGGTTTGCAGATAACATGATTGTCTATGTAGAAAATCTGAAAGAATTGACAGAAAAAACTCCTAGAACTAATAAGCAATTACAATCATCCCTCAGTATCCATGGTGGATTGGTTTCAGGAATCCTTATGAATACCAATATCTGTGGATGTGCAAGTCCCTTTTAGAAAATGGTGTAGCATTTGCATGTAACCTATGGACATCCTCTTGTGTACTTTAAATCATTTCTAGATTATTTATAATGCCTAATACAATGTAAATGCTATGTAAATAGTTGCTGGTGCATGGCAAATTCAAATTTTGCTTCATGGAACTTCTGGAATTAAAAAAATATATTTTCCACCCATGGTTGAATCTGCAGATGTGGAATCCACAGATATGGAGGGGCAACTGTATACAAAGGTAGCAGGTTAGAAGATTAGTATACAAAAGTAAACCACTTTCCTACATACCAGCAATTAACAAGTGGAATTTGAAGTTTAAAACACATTCATTTACATTAGAACCCCAAATATGAAAACTCTAATAAAATGTATAAGATCTATATGAGGAAAACTGCAAAACTCTGATGAAAGAAATCAAAGAACTAAATAAATGGTGAGACATTCTATGTTCATGGATAGGAAAACTCACTATTGTCAAGACGTCACTTCTTCCCAATTTGATTTATAGATTCAGTACAATTCCAGTCAAAACCAATCAGAACCATTTTGTGGATATTGACAAACTGATTCTAACATATAAAAGGAGAAGTGAAAGACCAGAATAACCAGCTAAGTATTGAAGGATAAGAATGAAGTTAGAGGACAGACACTACCCAACTTCAAGACTTACTATAAAGCTTTAGTAATTAAGACAGTGTGATATTGGTGAAAGAATAAATAAATAGATCAGTGAAACAGAATAGAGAGCCCAGAAATAGAGCCACATAAATACAGTCAACTGACCGTTGACAAAGGAGCAAAGGCAATACAGTGGAGCAAAGATACTTTTTTCAACAAATTGTGCTGGGGCAACTAGACATTCACATGCAAAAAAAAAAAAAAAAAAGAATCTAGAGACAGACTTTACACCCTTCACAGAAATTAACTCAGAGTGGATCATAGACCTAAATGTAAAATATGAAACTATAAAACTCCAAGAAAACATCAGAAAAAATCTAGACGACCTTGGGTATGGTGATGACTTTTTAGGTACAACACCAAACACCCCAACTATGAAAGAAAAAGTTGATAAGCTGGACTTCATTAAAATTAAAAACTTCTTCTCTGCCGAAAACAATGTCAAGAGAATGAGAAGAAAATTCACAGACTGAGAGAAAATATTTGCAAAGGATACATCTGATAGGGAGCTCATTTCAAATATACAAAGAAATCTTAAAACTCAATAATAAGAAAATAAACATGATTAAAAAATAGGTCAAAGATCTGAACAGTCATCTCACCAAAGAAGACCTATGGATGGCAAGTGAGCATATGAAAAAATGTTCAACATCATATGTCAGTAGGATATTGAAAATTAAAATAACAATGAGATACTACTACATACTTATCATAGTTGCAAAAATCCAAAACGTTTACACCATTGTTGATGAGGATGTGGAGCAACAGCAACATTCATTCATTCTTGGTGGGAATGCAAAGTGGTAAAGTCACTTTGGAAGACATTTTGGCAGGTTTTTACAAAACTAATCATACTCTTAACAAATGATCCAGCAATCACACTCCTTGGTATTTATTCAAATGAAGTGAACACTTATAGCCACACAAAAACCTGCACATGGATGTTTATAGCAGCTTTATTCATAATTGCCAAAACCTGGAAGTAACCAATGTGTCCTTCAGTAGGTTAGTGGACAAATGAAATAAACTGTGCTACATCCAGATAATGGAATATTATTCATTGGCAAAAAGAAATGAGCTATCAAACCATGAAAAAACATGGAGGAACTTTAAATTCATCTTAATAAATGAAAGAAGACAATGAAAAGGCTACATACTGTATGATTCCAACTGTATGGTATTCTGGAAAAGGCAAGATTATGGAGATAGTAAAAATATCTGTGATTGCTTGGGTATAGAGAAGAGGGAGGGATGAATAGGCAAAACACTGAAGAATTTTAAGGGCAGCAAAACCATACAGCATAATAGTCTCATAGTGGATATATGTAATATATTTGTCAAAATCCATAGGCTGTAAACACCAATAAACTATAGACTTTGGCTACTGTTGTGTCAATATAGTTTTACCAGTTTTACAACTTTACCACTAATGTGGGTTGTTGATAGTGGGGGAGGTTGTCTGTGGGTAAATGAGAACTTTCTGTACTTTGTGCTCAGTTTTGCTATGAATCTAGAACTACTCTAAAAAATGAAGTTTACTAATTAGAGAACACATATTTTTAAAAAGTATTTCTACCAAATATTTTTAAAGTGCTTTGCTGTACAGAAAGAATTTGATGTAGCTATAAGAAATGGTTTAGTTATTATGGTAGATGGTTAAGCAAAGTGGTTGAGAGAGCACAGATTCTGGAGCCAGACGCCCTGGCATAAATCCCAGTTGTATTACTTACTAGCTACATAATTTTGCGCAGATTATTTATCTCTTTGATGGTATCACTTTTTCATATATAAAACTGGGATAATAAAAGTATCTTACCTCACAGATTCGTTGGGAGCATTACATGAGTTAATGTATGTAAAGTTCTTAGAATAGAACCTGGCCCAGAGAGTAAGCATTCAAATAAATATTAACTTATTATTTTATATACGTATTCAAAAACTTTATTGAATTTTTATTAAAAAATGTTAGCAAAATTATAAAATTCTTACCAAAGTTATTGGCAATCTTTCTTTTTCTAAAAAGTATGTTTGAAAAATAAATAAATAAAAAGCATGTTCATTTGTATAACAATCTTTCTGAACTGGATATAAACTCACAATACACCTCTTATCTCACCTTTTAACCACATCATCTGTTTTACAGATTCCCTACATGTCACACTCTGCCTTATCAAAATTCCTTGCCTATAAAAAATCTAAATTTTATTCTGTTATTTAGATATGATTTAAATTTGCAACTATTTTGTATTTCTTTTTCTGTTATGTATTATAAATCAATTTTCATAAGTAGAATTCTATAAAGCAAAAGAAAGTTTGTCTATTAAATATGCCTTGAGGAAGTTGAAGAACACAATATACTTGCAAGGTCACATTAAAAGTTTGGGATGTTTAAGGTCAGAGCTTGGAAATTGCAATTAACTTTTAAAATGGCATTTTGTGCGTGTGTGTGTGTGTGTGTGCGTGTGCGTGTGTGTGTGTGTGTGTGTGAATAGAAGAGGATAAAATGACAAAATCTAGGGAGAATGTCTAGTATAGAATGGTCATAAAATAATTCATGCATTCAACATATAATTTGAGTGTGTTTTATGCAAAATGTCTATTGAATAAAGTATAAATACATGAATGAATGAATAAATGAATGAAACTATTTATCTACCAGCTGTTCTGGAAAAGGAATAAAACATGCAAAGCAAACCTAAGAATTTTGGTCAATAAATCAAGCAATATTTGCTCAAAAGACTGAATTTTGGAAATATAGTCTTCAAAATTGCCACTTTTCTACATGACAAAGAAGAAAAGAAATGTTGACCTGAAGTTGTAGTGTGGAATTGGGAGAGTGAAGTTGATCAAGGAGAGATTCAGAAAACATACAGCTTTCCAAGTTTGCGTAAACAAACTCCTCCACCTACTTGACTGACTAATTTCAAGAGATCCATCAGTTCCCAATATTTTCCCTTCTTCCTCCCCAGTTCTTCACTTCAGTTTGAAAGCTGTTTGCCTGAGCATGCACAAAGTGCTTGGCATGGCAGTTAGCAAGAAATGCTTATATTTACAGATCACAGAGATGGCACACTCACTGCCCAGGAGGCTGACTCTACCAGGAAAGAGCTTGTTGTCCAGATGTCAGCTTATGTGAAGATGGTTGATACGTGTGGTTATTTGTGACTATTGAGTCCTGCTCTATTGTATCATAAATAAGTTGCATTCCAACTAGTTGCCAAAAGATTCTGTATATGGGAAACTCTCTAATTTACTCGAAAATAGATAAATAAAATTACTTAAAATTCTGTGTAGGAAATTACACAGAAACTTAGAAATAAAAAAGAATGGTTTTTTAATCATTTACTCATATTTGGAAAAGAAGAACAAGAGTGACATAGGGAAAAAGGATGGACAAGATCATAAATAACTCAGTGTATGTTTATTGAGCATGCAATTTGTACAGAATTTTGAAGTAAACAATGTGAGAATAGAAAAGAAATATATAGCATTTATTCCTATTCACAAGGCACTTGTAGTCTTGTTGGAGAGCTAAGTGAAAGAGTCAGTAAAGGTGCTAAATCATATATATCCATATGCCAAACTGTTCTGTGTAGGTTATATGTGTCCTGAAGCATCAGGCAGGGACAGTTCAATATTGACTTCAAGTTTAGTTTCAAAATCAAGGAAAGCTTTATGCAAGGCTCATGGTAAATCAGTTTCTGTTTTATTCTCACTTGTTAATCCGTAATTTCAAAGAACACCAAGGAAATTTGTCATATTTTCTTTCATTAAGTAAAAACACAAATGACAAGAAAAAGCCTTATTTAAGATTATAATGAGTTACCAACCAAACTATGCTAAAAATAGAACAAAGTGGACATCATTATTACTAAACTGCCAATAATTTTTGGTAGCAATAAAAATGAGTTACATAAGTCCCAACTTCTCCAAGTCCCTCTAAGCCTGTTCTCCATCTCACATTCAAAATAAATATGAAGTCCTTATTTGCTATTTGTTTCAACAACACCTGTGCAGTAACACCATAAATCATTACCTCTCTTGTAATGGTGATTTACCTTAAAGAAAAATAGTGATAATGACATCCACTGGAAAGAAAGGTTGACTCAAATACTATAGTGAACAATTAAAAAGGGTTTGTCAACTCTTCTCTAGCACTGATCCACAGGGGACAGCATCATACAAGGACGTTCAGATCCTGGGGGAAAAATGACCAGAAGTTTCTCTGTTGGAAAAGTTAAAAAAATAATTTTTGCTATTTCTGTTTACTTTATTTCTGACCATTTCCATTGAATAACAATTTATGCTAAAATAGTAATACTATTCATTTTTCCTTCTGTATTAAGAGAAAGTTAGTTGTGCACATGACCATGTGCATATATGTGTGTATAATGTTAGTTGTTTATATCAAAGGACATTCACTTGCAACAATAGCAAAACATGTTTATCTTAACAAAAAGAAGAAAAGGCTTATCTTTGAGGAATTAATTGAATTATGAGCTCACAAGTATGAGAATTTTGCTTCATATGAGGAGCAACAAAATAAAAATTGTAACAGGGGGCCGTTATTTCATTTGGGTTCTGGTATCTTATTTAAAAATAGAACAAAACAACAGCAAAAATTTCCAAGTAGTCACAGGAAGCTAAAGGGGAATTTCAAAAAGGACACGAACATTACTTATCCAACAACACTGACAACAAATTCTGCACCTTAAAAACTGTAAAAAAATTATAATCCAACCAATCTCAAACTTTCCTATAAATGTTACAGTTTTTCAACTTTTCTGAGAAGGTTTGTTTTTGCAGTAAGCAATTTAAAACCTGTAAATATGTCATCTATTATTTCTAAGTTTTTAATAGTAAGGTTTCTAACAGACCAATTGCTACTATAAATGACTTAGGGAGGAGTCTGTAATGTAACAAATAGTGCTAGCTTCGCTCAGAACCATATATAATGCCCTACTCTTTTGTGTCCTTATAAATTAACAATTGTTTAAAGATCCAAGCTCCAGAAGATGTTAACTGATATAACTTAAACCTTCTTATTTAATATACTTCAATTACACATAAAGTATAGAGATTAATTTTTTAAGAAAACCTACTTACCCACTACCCAGCTTTATCAAATCTGAATATTTTGCTATATTCTCTTCACATGTGTTTTTAGTAAATATGTATTACAAATACACTGAAGCAGGCTGTGCAATCTTCACTGGCCTATTCCATCTCTCCCTCACCAATGGTAACTACTATCCTTTATTCAATGCTTATCATTCCGAGACATGTTCTTATACTATTAATACTTATGTATCAGTTAAAATATGTAATTGTTTCCTTGTTTTACACATTTTATAGGAATGACTCAGCAAAACGGTGGTATAGAAATTTCTAGCTCCCATCCCCTTCCAGAAACATCAACTTGAACTGCCATCCATGTACACAAATTCTTTCACAAGATCCAAGGATTTCAGGTGAGAGATTACAGCACCTGGGTGAAGCACAGAAATAAGAAAAGATGCATTGAGCAAAATAAGAAAGATGTACTCACATTGCCTCCATCATCCCTCCCCCAAGACTAGGTGTACCAATGTGGAGAGAGGCACTCCCCATGGGAGAAGAGTGAAGTGAGCACCTGACTTCACTGTAGATCCCAGTGGCTTCCTGCCCCAGCACTAGGCCAAATCTCATGGCCTTAGGTGGTTTCAGCAAGCTCCCATGAACCTAGGCCCTCGACCAAACCTAGTGCCTGCCAGCTTCCACGACCCCAGGAGGAACCCCCAGCACCAGGCTCCTGGAAGGCTCCTGTGAACCCAGACCCCATGCTCACCCATGTGCTTGGCTCCAGGCAGCTTCTGTGGCACCAGGCCCCTTGAATGCTTCCATGAACCCAGGCTCTCAGTCCACGCCAGCATCAGCTGCTTCCCATGGTCTCAGGTGGCTCCCATGACAGCAAGCTCCAACTGGACTCCAGCAAACCCAGGCTCACAGCTCACCCCAGCATTAGCTGGCTTTCATAGCCCTGGGTGACTCATGTGGTTCCAGGCTCCCAGAAGACTCCTGAAAACTTAGGCCCCCAGCTCATCCAGGTGCCTGCTGGCTCTATTAGCCACATGCAGCTATCACAGCCCCAGGAGGCTCCTGCAACCTCAGGCAGCTTCTGTGGCACAAGGCTTCTGGGGCCTCCCGTGAACTCAAGCTTTCAGTCCACCTCAGCACCAGTTGGTTCCAGTGGCCACAGGTGGCACTGGTTCCAGTTAGACTCCAGCAAACCCAGGCTCGAAGCTCACCTCAGATTTGGCTTGCTCCCATGACCCAGGTGGCTCCTGGGAACCCAGGCTCCTGGTGGGCTCCTGCAAATCCAGACTCCAAGTTCACACTGGTGCTGAATGGCTCCCTTGACACATGGTGCCCTGCAAGCTCTTGTGAACCCAGACTTCCTGCACATTCCAGTGCTCACTGGCTCACGTAAACCCAGGAAACCCCGGTGGCCTCTGGTTCTCAATTAGTGGGTCAAAGAAAAAATCAAGAGTGAAGTAAAAAAAAATACTTTGAAACAAATGAAAACGGAAACACAGCATACCAAAGTTACATTAAGAAAAAGGAAAGATCTCAGATTAAGCAATCTAAGTTTTCACCTCAAGGAAGTAGAAAAAAAAAAGCTAAGGCAAAAGTTAGTAGAAGGAAGGAAATAACAAAGATCAAAGAATAAATAAATGAAATACAGAATACAAAATATATGTAGAGATATCTATGAAACTAAGAGCTGGTTTTGTTAAAAAGATAAACAGAATTGACAAATCTTTAGCTACTCTAAAGGGAAAAAGAGAAGACTTGAATAAATAAATATAGCAAAAATAATATAACAAAATTGAAACTAATCATATCACTCACATCAATATACATGAATGAGATTAACTTACTTATTAAAAGAAAAATTATCAATTAAGTTCATAAGCAAGACCCAAATGTGCAATAAACAAGAGAAACAAATATTTATATTAATATCATGATACTCTATATATCATTTCTTTTTGCTGAAACTTACATTTTAAAGTTTTAACCATGTGTGTATATGCTGCTCTAGTTTGTCATCATAACTTCTATTATAGTTCCATAATACAGTGTATTTTCCTAATGTAGGCATTTGTTATTTCAGATAATGCACCACTACAAAACTATAAGTAGTGCTACATAGAATATATTTAGAAATAGAAATGCTGGGTTGAATGGTGAGAGCACCTTCAAATTTACCAGATGTTGCAAATTTGTCCTAAATAGTGCACATATATGTCTGATAGCCATGCCAGAAAATTGCAATTTTTTTTTATTCTTGCCTGATTTCTTTTTGTCAGAAACTTTTTCCAATTTGCTAGGTTTGTAACAATATCTCACTACAGTTTAAATTATGTTTTCTTGATTATTGGTGAGGCTGAGTATATTTTCATATATTAATTGACTATTTAGATTTCCTCTTCTGTGAAATACCTACTTAAACTTGCCCATTTTACTACTGATTTTTTCTGTTTCTATTACTTATTTATAACTCCTTTATATATACTAGATACTAATCCTTTCTTGATAATATGTCATTGAAATGTCTTTTCTCAGTCTATGACTCATTTTTAATGAGTCTTTTTACAGTGGTTTTGTAAATGAGAGCTATTTTTAAAAAGTAGTCAAATATAAATATTTTTATGTCATATTTAATACATTCTTCCATATCTTGAGACCATAAAGACACCCACCTTTTTACCTTAAAACTATTTGACTTTTCTTTTTTGAATGTAAATCTTTAAACCATATGCTATTTACTGTTATGTATGGTATAATTTGAGTTCTAATTCCATTTTTTCTTATGGATACGCAGATACTTCAGTGTCATCCTAATCTGAGCAAATATTTTTAAAGTATTAGTTCATTCTCACACCAGGCTTTATGTAACATACCATAAAAATGATTATGTGTATAGATTGTAAATATTTCTCTAAAAGGAGATTTTAGTCTACTTTTTCATCTCTATTTTATATTCACTAAAATGATATTTTCAGCATCCAATTTTGGCATTGTTTTATTATAAATTACGTCTTTTAAACTTTTCCCATCACATTTTACATATAGCTAGCTATAAGACAGAATAGACGTAGCCAGACATTACCTGCTAGATTTACAATCCATGTTATGTTTCTCAACAAAGACTATTTTAAAATGAGTTATTTGGCTTATTTTTTTCCTCCCTGTTCTCTTCTTCATTTACTTAAAATCTGTATTCCTACTATTTCATGATCCCTATCTTCTAAACTGCCTTTCATGATTACATTTGCAACAAACTCTTCTCTAATAGCTAAAGTTCTGCTTTTTTGTTCATTGTCTTACATGTCTTCCTTAGAATCTGTCTAATTAGATAGCTCAACTACCCATTGTAATCCTTTACTCATACAATAGTCAGCTAAAAACATTTTATGGTGACCATTTGCATGTGGATTGTAAATGTGCACAACCTAGACACATAAGATCTAAATATTCCATCAAATTTTCCTAATGAGTTTTTCCCATTGATTTCATTTGTAAGAGCAGCTATCATTATATAAAATCCTATTTTCTTGATTGTTACTGAGAAGGGGTTAGATCTATATGCTTTGTTCCTTATATATTTTACAATTAATGCCTTACTCTTTTTTTTCTTGTAAGTATAAAGCAGAATGCTCTTGTAAAATATCAACTTACTACACTGATATTGTATGAGAACCACATTGTAAAATACCTAGAAGAGCCAAAACATGTACTTGGCCTTGGACTCAACTCTAACTTAAACAAAATGCTTTCCAAGAGAAAGAGCAAAGACAGAAACCTAGTCATGGAAATTTTCATTTAATGTTCCTCAGAAGATTACAGGAGATTCATTAGGAGCAGAAGCAAATTATGTTGATTAGGAAGAAAGAGAAGAGGATAGCTTGCACAGGAGCTAATATATTTAAAATGCATGTCCAAGGGATGTGTGGAGAGACACACAAACAAACACAAATACAAGAAAGTAGAGAAAACCCATAGGAGGGTCTGATAGAGGCAAAACTCCACATAGCTAAACATTTTGAAAAAACATGAAAAATCAAAATAAAATATTTTTGCAATGAAAAAATGAAAGAAGATAGAGATGCTGATTGAGGTGGATAATTTAATGTGAATAAATTATCACATTAGTCAGGAAGGTTTATTTGGTTCACTGAAGTATCTTCAGCATTTAAAAGAGTGCTTAGCACAAACTAGGTGTTAAATAAATATGTATTAGATGAATGAATGAATTAGGAAGCAGAAATGTTCTAGCTACTCATTTCTTTTTATGTATCCATCAGTGATCATTATTGGCTGGAAAAGGAAAAATTTAAATATGAAGGAATTAAAGTGTAATGAAATTTCTTACGGCTCTAAATAATGTCAACACTCCTAGCTTGATGAATTTTTTTAGATCCCTGAACACTATAATGATTTAGAGGTGAGATTGTTTATTTGATATCCATGATCTTAGAAGAATCCTAGAGAATAAGATTAATACCAAAAGAAAGGACAAGGAAGAAGAGAAACTATAAATGAGTGAGCTTGACATCAATCCCCCAAAAATATTTTCAAATGGATGGCTCTTGTGTAGTTAGCAAAGACAGAGAAAATCACTCAAAGCTAACATGAGTTTAAAAACCAAAGCCACATACCTTACCAAACTCATTGAAAAATAAGGTCACTAGACTAATAATAAATCAGAGGATCCCCTTGGCTATAATATCTC
Organism: Orcinus orca; assembly: GCF_937001465.1. NCBI lineage: Eukaryota > Metazoa > Chordata > Mammalia > Artiodactyla > Delphinidae > Orcinus > Orcinus orca. The sequence goes on from NC_064580.1 coordinate 79,399,024, forward strand.
TAAATAACAAGAAAACATTTAATGTGATAGTGTTTTAAGATATCCTTTAGTGTAAGATATAGAAAAGAAGATATTGAACAAATTGATAAAATTTTAATTAAATGGAAAGAATGTAGACTAGTAGATAAATGCCATTGTTTTTTATTTTATCTTGTGTTCTCTTGTTTGTTTATATATATATATATATATGTAATATATATATATATATATGTAGTGAGGGGACTGATGGAATGACACAGAGCTATATTCTTTTCTTTTCTTTTTAAACATCTTTATTGGAGTACAATTGCTTTACAATGGTGTGTTAGTTTTTGCTTTATAGAAAAGTGCACCAGTTATACATAAACATATGTTCCCATATCTCTTCCCTATTGCATCTCCCTCCCTCCCACCCTCCGTATCCCACCCCTCTAGGTGGTCACAAAGCACCGAGTTGATCTCCCTGTGCCATAAGTTTGCTTCCCACAAGCTATCTATTTTATGTTTCATAGTGTATATATGTCCATGCCTCTCTCTCACTCTGTCACAGCTTACCCTTCCCCCTCCCCATATCCTCAAGTCCATTCTCTAATAGGTGTGTGTCTTTATTCCCGTCATACTCCTAGGTTCTTCATGACCTTTTCTTTTGTTTTTTTTTCCCCCTTAGATTCCATATATATGTGTTAGCATACGGTATTTGTTTTTCTCTTTCTGACTTACTTCACTCTGTACAACAGACACCAGGTCCATCCACCTCACTACAAATAACTCAATTTTGTTTCTTTATATGGCTGAGAAATATTCCATTGTACATATGTGCCACATCTTCTTTATCCATTCATCTGTCGATGGACACTTAGGTTGCTTCCATTTCCTGGCTCTGGTAAATAGAGCTGCAATGAACATTGTGGTACATGACTCTTTTAGAATTATGGTTTTCTCAGGGTATATGCCCAGAAGTGAGATTGCTGGGTCATATGGTAGTTCTATTTTTAATTTTTTCAGGAACCTCCATAATGTTCCCAATAGTGGCTGTATCAATTTACATTTCCACAGACAGTACAAGAGGGTTCCCTTTTCTCCACACGCTCTCCAACATTTATTGTTTGTAGACTTTTTGATGATGGCCATTCTGACCAGTGTGAGATGATATCACATTGTACTTTTGATTTGCATTTCTCTAATGATTAATGATGTTGAGCATTCTTTCATGTGTTTGTTGGCAATCTGGATATCTTCTTTGGAGAAATGTCTATTTAGGTCTTCTGTCCATTTTTGGATTGGGTTGTTTGTTTTTTTAGCATTGAGCTGCATGAGCTGCTTGTAAATTTTGGAGATTAATCCTTTGTCAATTGCTTCATTTGCAAAGATTTTCTCCCATTCTGAGGGTTGTCTTTTGGTCTTGTTTAAGGGTTCCTTTGCTGTGCAAAAGCTTTGAAGTTTCATTAGGTCCCATTTGTTTATTTTTATTTCCATTTCTCTAGGAGGTGGGTCAAAAAGGATCTTGCTGTGATTTATGTCATAGAGTGTTCTGCCTATGTTTTCCTCTAAGAATTTGATAGTTTCTGGCCTTACATTTAGATATTTAGTCCATTTTGAGCTTATTTTTTGTATGGTGTTAGGGAGTGTTCTAACTTCATACTTTTACATGTACCTATCCAGTTTTCCCAGCACCACTTATTGAAGAGGCTGTCTTTTCTCCACTGCATATTCTTGCCACCATTATCAAAGGTAAGGTGACCATATGTGCTTGGGTTTATCTCTGGGCTTTCTATCCTGTTCCATTGATCTATATTTCTGTTTTTGTGCCAGTAGCATACTGTCTTGATTACTGTAACTTTGTAGTATGGTCTGAAGTCAGGGTGCCTGATTCCTCCAACTTCATTTTTCATTCTCAAGATTGTTTTGGTTATTTGGGGTCTTTTGTGTTTCCATACAAATTGTGAAATTTTTTGTTCTAATTCTATGAAAAATGCCAGTGGTAGTTTGATAGGGATTGCATTGAATCTGTAGATTGCTTGGAATCCAAATTGGAAAAGAAGTGAAGCTGTCACTGTTTGCAGATGACATGGTACTATACACAGAGAATCCCAAAGATGTTACCAGAAAACTACTAGAGATAATCAATGAATTTGGTAAAGTTGCAGGATACAAAGTTAATGCACAGAAATCTCTGGCATTCCTATACACTAATGATGAAAAATCTGAAAATGAAATTAAGGAAACACTCCCTTTTACCATTGCAACCAAAAGAATAAAATATCTAGGAATAAACCAACTTAAGGAGACAAAAGACCTGTATGCAGAAAATTATAAGACACTGATGAAAGAAATTAAAGATGATACAGATAGATGGAGAGATATACCATGTTCTTGGATTGGAAGGATCAACATTATGAAAATGACTCTACTACCCAAAGAGCTCTATTCTTTACTCTGTCTTACACACTTTTTAAAATCCAGTACTTAAACAGGAACATAAGTGCCTGACTTTTAAATTGGTTCAAGTCAAGCATCTAGAAGTGATATAAAGTAAATTAGAGGAAAAATTACAATGCAGAATAATTTTTGTAGGCTGAAAGTATAGGCCATACAAAAAAAAAATAGATATGATAGGGGTAAAGCTCTGTACTTAAGGTCACAAAACCCAAGAGGCGGAAGTATTTTGAGAAGAGACTGGACAACTATTTTGAATGAGTCTGAGATGTGAGGTAAAGTAAATACTGAATAATATCACTAGATGTAGCTCATATTACATTAGCAACCTTAGCAAGAGATTTTATGGTGGAATGATGAGTGTGGAGTGTTTTGTACTGTCAAATTATGGTCACTAATATTTATAGTAATAGTTGCAATCCTGTCTCACCCTTCATTTGTCCAGTAAAGTCAATGTTTCTTCTCTCTACAAGCAATGTACTCTCTAGTTTATCTGTAATACCCCCTTTTTTTCTAGCTTCCTAGTAGCTTATAACTCATCCTCATTGTTTATGGTATTTCAATGTGCCCTTATATTTCTACTCTAAATATTGGTAATGAAGGGCTTGAACTGTAAGGACAGACATAACTTGTATTAGTCCAAGCTATAGCATTCCTAGTTGTGTGATTTTGAACAAGTTATTTAACTTTTTCTCCCTCATTTTCGTTACTTGTAATGTGGGAATAATATTAGTAATTATATCTCATATGATTTATTTCAAAGTATCTAATACATGTGTAATGCTTAGTACAGAACTTGACACATAATAAGAACTAAGTAAATGTGGCTGCTATTATTATTGTCATCATCATTTCTATTGCTACCATTGTTATAATTAGATCAGAAATGCATCCATTAGTAAAAAATAAAGAACTTGTTATTTTTAAAAATAACTTCTATTTAAGAAAATATATTTGGAGTTTTGATCAATCTGGATTCTAATATGAGTCAATAGTGTGAGGATCTACCCCAAAGCTATTGCAGCCTGGAATTTCAAACAATAAAGTGTAGAATTAAGAACAATGGAAGTGGCAAACCTCTGTTCAGGTCACTTCACACTTGACGTATGAATTTGTCTGCTCATTTCTGACTACCAAATATTAAGAGAGAAACTGCCAAAATTAGAAAGCTTCTAGGACACTATAACCAAGTATAAAAGGGTCTGAACAGAATGACATGTTGTTGAACAGAATAAGACTTCGAAAAAGCAGAATTAGCATGAGTATGATAACTATATTCATATTTTAAAAAGAGCTATCCTATGGAAGTGGTTTTAAAAGAAGAACTTCAAATTGTGCTTCTTAAAGCCTTAGATTCGGGGGGGGAGGGATAAATTGGGAGATTGGTACTGACATATACACACTACTATATATAAAAGACTGTGAAAAGGAGACCCCAAACACAGTAAGTTAAGCAAAATGAGAAGACAGAGAAACACAGAGCAGATGAAGGAGCAAGATAAAAACCCACCAGAAAAAGAAAATGAAGAGTAAATAGGCAGTCTACCTGAAAAAGAATTCAGAGTAATTATAGTAAAGATGATCCAAAATCTTGGAAATAGAATGGGAAAAATACAAGAAACATTTAACAAGGACCTAGAAGAACTAAACAGCAAACAAACAATGATGAACAACACAATAAATGAAACTAAAAATTCTCTAGAATGAATCAATAGCAGAATAACTGAGGTAGAAGAATGGATAAGTGACCTGGAAGATAAAATACTGGAAATAACTACTGCAGAGCAGAATAAAGAAAAAAGGATGAAAAGAATTGAGGACAGTCTCAGAGATCTCTGGAACAATTTTAAACGCAGCAACATTGGAATTACAGGGGTCCCAGAAGAAGAAGAGAAACAAAAAGGGGACTGAGAAATACTTGATGAGATTATAGCTGAAAACTTCCCTAACATGGGAAAGGAAATAGTCAATCAAGTACAGGAGGTGCAGAGTCCCATACAGGGTAAACCCAAGGAGAAACACACCAAGAAACATATTAATCAAACTATCAAAATTTAAATACAAAGAAAAAATATTAAAAGCAGCAAGGGAGAAACAGCAAATAATATACAAGGGAATCCTTATAAGGTTAACAGCTGACCTTTCAGCAGAAATTCTGCAAGCCGGAAAGGAGTGGCAGGACATATTTAAAGTGATGAAAGGGAAAAACCTACAACCAAAATTACTCTACCTAGCAAGGAACTCATTCAGATGTGACAGAGAAATTAAAACCTTTACACACAAGCAAAAGTTGTGAGAATTCAGCACAGGCACACCAGCTTTACAATAAATGCTAAAGGAAATTCTCTAGGGAAGAAACACAAGAGAAGGAAAAGACCTACAATAACAAACCCAAAACAACTAAGGAAATGGTAATAGGAACATACATATCGATAATGACATTAAATGTAAATGGATTAAATGCTCCATCCAAATGACAGAGATTGGTTGAATGGATACAAAAGCAAGACTTGTATATATGCCATCTACAAGAGACCCACTTCAGACCTAGGGACACATACAGACTGAAAGTGAGGGGATGGAAAAAGATATTCCATGCAAATGGATATCAAAAGAAAGCTGGAGTAGCAATTCTCGTATCAGAAAAAAAGGACTTTAAAATAAAACTATTACAAGAGAGAAAAAAAGACACTACATAATGATCATTGGATCAATTCAGGAAGAAGATATAACAATTGTAGATACTTATGAACCCAACATGGGAGCACCCCAATATATAAGGCAAATGCTAAGAGCCATAAAAGGGGAAATCAGCAGTAACACAATAATAGTAGGGCACTATAACACCTCCCTTTCACCAATGGACAGAGCATCCAAAATGAAAATAAATAAGGAAACACAAACTTTAAGTGATACATTAAACAAGATGGACTCAAATGATATTTATAGGACATTCCATCCAAAAACAACAGAATACATTTTCTTCCCAAGTGCTCAAGGAACATTCTCCAGGACAGATCTTATCTTGGGTCCCAAATCAAGCCTTGGTAAATGTAAGAAATTTGAAATTGTATCAACCAAATGCTATGAGAGTAGGTATCAATTACAGGGAAAAAAACTGTAAAAAATACAAACACATAGAGGCTAAACAATATGTTACTAAATAACCAAGAGACCACTGAAGAAATCAAATAGGAAATCAAAAAATACCTAGAAAGAAATGACAATGAAAACACGACCACTGAAAACCTATGGGATGCAGCAAAAGCAGTTCCAAGAGGGAAGTTTATAGAAATACAATCCTAAGTCAAGAGACAAGAAAAATCTCAAGTAAACAACCTAACCTTACACCAAAAGCAATTAGAGAAAGAACAACAACAAAAAAGTTAGCAGAAAGAAAGAAATCATAAAGGTCAGATCAGAAATAAATGAAAAAGAAATGAGGGGAAGCAAGCAAAGATCAATAAAATTAAAAGCTGGTGCTCTGAGAAGATAAACCAAATTGATAAATCATTAGGCAGACTCATCAAGAAAAAAAGGTAGAAGACTCAAATCAATAGAATTAGAAATGAAAAAGGAGAAGTAACAACTGACACTGCAGAAATATAAAGAATCATGAGAGATCACTACAATCAACTATATGCCAATAAAATGGACAACCTGGAAGAAATGGACAAATTCTTAGAAAAGCACAACCTTCTGAGACTGAAGCAGGAAGAAATAGAAAATATAAACAGACCAATCACAAGCACTGAAATTGAGGCTGCGATTAAAAATCTTCCAACAAACAAAAGCCCCAGACCAGATGGCTTCACAGGCAAATTCTATCACACATTTAGAGAAGAGCTAACACCTAACCTTCTCAAACTCTTCCAAAATATAGCAGAGGGAGGAACACTACCAAACTCTTTCTATGAGGCCACCATCACCCTGATACCAAAACCAGACATAGATGTCAAAAGAAAGAGGAAACTATAGGCCAATATCACTGATGACAATAGATGTAAAAATCCTCAACAAAATACCTGCAAACAGAATCCAGCAGCACATTAAAAGGGTCATACACCATGATCAAGTAGGGTATTTCCCAGGAATGCAAGGATTCTTCAGTATGCCCAAATCAATCAATGTGATACACCACATTAACAAATTGAAGGATAAAACCATATGATCACCTCAATAGATGCATAAAAACTTTAGACAAATTTTAACATCCATTTATGAGAAAAACCCTCCATAAAGTAGGCATAGAGGGAACTTACCTCAACATAATAAAGGCCATATATGAGAAACCCACAGCAAATATCATTCTCCATGGTGAAACATTGAAACCATTTCTACCAAGATCAGGAACAAGACAAGGTTGCCCACTCTCACCATTATTATTCAACATAGTTTTGGAAGCTGTAGCCACAGCAATCAGAGAAGAAAAAGAAATAAAAGGAATCCAAATTGGAACAGAAATAAAGCTGTCACTGTTTGCAGATAACATAGAGAATCCTCAAGACTCTACCAGAAACTACTAGAGCTAATCAATGAATTTAGTAAAGTAGCAGGATACAAAATTAATGCACAGAAATTGCTTGCATTCCTATACACTAATGATGAAAAATCTGAAAGAGAAATCAAAATTGTGAAAATGACTATACTACCCAAAGCAATCTACAGATTCAATGCAATCACCTTAAAACTACCAATGGCATTTTTCATAGAACTAGAATAAAAAAATTTCACAATTTGTATGGAAACACAAAAAATCCCGAATAGCCAAAGCAATCTTGAGAAAGAAAATCAGAGCTGGAGGAATCAGGCTCCCTGACTTCAGTCTATACTACAAAGCTATTCTAATCAAGGCAGTATGGTACTGGCACAAAAAAAACAGAAATATACATCAATGGAATACAATAGAAAAACCAGAGATAAACCCATACACATATGGTCACCTTATCTTTGACAAAGGGGTCAAGAATATACAATGGAGTAAAGACAGCCTCTTCAATGAGTGGTGCTGGGAAAACTGGACAGCTACATGTAAAAGAATGAAATTAGAACACTCCCAACACCATACACGAAAATAAACTCAAAATGGATTAAAGACCTAAATGCAAGGTCCAACACTCTAAAACTCTTAGAGGAAAGCATAGGCAGAACACTCTATGACATAAATCGCAGCAAGATCCTTTTTGACCCACCTCCTAGAGAAATGGAAATAAAAATAAACAAATGTGACCTAATGAAACTTAAAACCTTTTGCACAGCAAAGGAAACCATAATCAAGACGCAAAGACAACCCTCAGAAGGGGAAAAATATTTACAAACAAAGCAATTGACACAGGATTAATCTCCAAAATATACAAGCAACCTAAGTGTCCATCGACAGATGAATGGATAAGATGTGGCACATATATACAATGGAATATTACTCATCCATATAAAGAAACAAAATTGAGTTATTTGTAGTGAGGTAGATGGACCTAGAGTCTGTCATACAGAGTGAAGTAAGTCAGAAGTAGAAGAACAAATACCATATGCTAACACATATATATGGAATCTAAAAAAAAAAAAAAAAAAGGTTCTGAAGTACCTTGGGGCAAGACAGGAGTAAAGACGCAGACATAGAGAATGGACTTGAGGACACAGGGAGGGGGAAAGGTAAGCTGGGATGAAGTGAGAGAGTGGAATGGACATATATATACTACCAAACATAAAATAACTAGTGGGAACCAGCTGCATAGCACAGGGAGATCAGCTCAGTGCTTTGTGACCACCTAGTAGGGTGGGATAGGGAGGGTGGGAAGGAGACACAAGAGGGAGGGGATATAGGGATATATGTATGTGTATAGCTGACTCACTTTTTTATACAGCAGAAACTAATACAACATTGTAAAGAAATTATACCCCAATAAAGATGTTTAAAAAAAAAGAAGAAGAATCTTCTGTATGGCACAGGGAACTCCAGTCAATACTCTGTTATGGCCTATATGTAAAATGAATCAAATATAAAAAAAAAAGAACAGATGTATGTAAATGTATAACTGATTCACTTTGCTGTATTCCTGAAGATAACACAATATTGTAAATCAACTATACTTCAATAAATTTTTTTTTAAAAAAGCCATAGCTTTTGTCAAAGAGGATTTTCAGTAAAAAGAGAGTAGTGAAGTTTGCAGACAGAGAAGAGCTAGGATTCCGATATTTTACTTCAACTAAATCCACTCTAGTGTCACCTGTTTTATATACTGAGCATCACAATAAGATTTAGGGAATGATATATAGAGGGGAGACCTATACTGCAAAACAAGAAAAGAATCTGCATATTTCCCTCTAAGTTATATCTGACATTATGACAGTTTTTCCTGTCAATCTACTCTACAGATCTCCTCATTATGTTTTTTGTTTGTTTGTCTTGTTTGCTTTTTTCCAACCATAAACAAGTAATATGATTTATTTCCTTAGATTTACATTTCTAGTAGTAGCCCATTTAAGGAAATCATTGCTATCTTTCCAATTTGGTAAATATAAAACAATTTAGAAATAAAAATATTATAAAATCTGAAGGTAAAATTGCATTAGAATTTAAAGATCAAATTACTTTGTCTATATTGGTATTTATACATTGAGAAATATTCCTTTACAATTTCATGGTAAAATTGTAAATGAATCCACAAACTAAAAACAATTTATCTATGTGAAAAGCCAAGATGCTTTCTAAATCTTTAGAATAAAGCCAGTCTGACTTTGAGATAAAATTCTTTACTGCCTTCAATCAATACAAATGGTATTGAGGGGACTCCCTGGTGGTGCAGTGGTTGAGAGTCCACCTGCCAATGCAGGGGATGCAGGTTTGAGCCCTGGTCAGGGAAGATCCCATGTGCCATGGAGCAACTAAGCCTGTTCACCACAACTACTGAACCTGTGCTCTAGAGTCCGTGTGCCACAACTGCTGAGGCCCATGTGCCTAGAGCCCATGCTCTGCAACAGGAGAGGCCACCACAATGAGAAGCCTACGCACCACAACAAAGAGTGGTCCTTGCTTGCTGCAACTGGAGAAAGCCTGCTCACAGCAACAAGGACCCAATGTAGCCAAAAATAAATAAATAAAATAAATTTTTAAAAAATGGTATTGAGAGGCAACATTGGTTTTAGAGTCCAACAGACCTGGGTTTGAATCCTAACTCTTCGAATGCTTCGTATTGTTTCATTAGGCAGTTCACTTAATTTTCCATACTCATATTTGCTCATCAGTAAAATGAGAATATCACCAAAATTACCTATTTCATTGGACTGCTGTGAATAACAGACTAGATACTGCAGTAACCATGATTTATACTTTAAAAACTATCATGAAAATATAATATGATTAATACCACTTAAGCAGTAAAGTTTGATTTATGCAAATTCTGTTAAATGGCAAGCAAGAAAACAAAATGAAGATAGAAATATTCATCAATATTTTGAGTAGTATAAATCCAATCCAGTTGTTGGACCTAACTTCATCTCTATTTTGAATCTGAGTTCATATTAAAGCAAGGGCATGACAGTCAAATGGATTTAAAATATTTAAATTACTTTCCGAATATACCAACCTCTATAATTCTACAAACTTTCAATAAAGAGATAATATTTCAAAGTGTTTTCTTAGGGTTAATGGGTAATAAAAACATGTGTGGTATTTTCCCTCTATAACAATAAGTTCTCAATGCTTTTTTTTTCTTATTACAATGTTATTAAGGGACACAATAGAGTCTCAATAGATACAGTGGCTCTGTAGGATAGTGATTTTTCATGATGATGTCATAGACCCCAAGACAAAGTATTATCAATATATTGGTGTATGAAAGAATCCCAAAGGTTCTTCTTCCTAAAGGTTCCTGGATTTTTCTATCCTGCCCTCATCCTGGTAAGAACTTAGACTTGTGTTGCCCAATATGACTAGTCACACATTGTCATTTAATTATAAAGTAATTAATTAAATTTAAATAAAATTTAAAATTCAGTTCCTTAAACATGGTAGCAACATTTCAAGTGCTCATTAGCTTCATTTCCTTCATCATAGAAATTTTTATTACAGTACCAAAATAGACAGATTCTGTATAGAGTTACAATAAAGTTTCAAAATTCAATGGGCATGGTATCTGCAAGATGGTAGACTAGAAGTTGCCAGACCCTGTTTCTCCACAGAAATACCAAATTAACAAAAAATATGGACCAAAGTAGCTTTATGAGAATTTAGAAACCAGGTAAAAACTTGGAACAACCAAGGAAATGCCTAACCAAAAAAAATCTATATTGAAAACAGTAGGAAAATTCATACTGCTTGAGTTATCCTTCTCACTGCCTCTAGTGCAGCACAGTGCTTTCAGGAGGAAGCTTCACAATTTCCAGTTCCTCTTTTGAGATAGAACGAAAAGAATGAAACTTGCTTACAATGTTCTGGCTTATCTGGGGACAGCTCAAGGGACTGGTTTCTGTCTCCTGTGAGTCAGAGCACAGAATAGAATGTTGGCATAGTTTGGATATTAGGTCAGAGGCTGCTGAAAGAAGTGTCAGGCACCACAACACAAAAGCATTGCAAGGGGAATGCTTTAGGTGCCTACTTGTAGGCACCTAAAGACAAGAGATTACAGGCAGAGAAATACAATAGAACATGTACCCTGAGAAGAGGCAGGGATGAGATTCTTAGGGAAATTAAGACATGTAAAATCAGCTATGTATAAAAAGTTGGAGTTAAAATCACATTCACGGCCCCAGGGAAGATGCAGCCTCAGGTAAAGTGCTGAGAGGAACTTGAGCCTTCATGCTGAGATGATTAGTGAAGGTCTTCTGCTGCATAGAGCAAGTCTGTAAAGACTAAGGAAGGTCATTGTTATCTCAAATGCCAACTGTCAACGAAGGATGACATACAAAGAAAGAGGGAATCATGGCCCATGTGAAGGAGAAATACATTTTCAGAAACTGACCCTAAAAAGAAATAGGCCTTAGATTTATTTGACAAAACCTTCAAAATAGTCATCTTAAATGTGCCCAATGAGGGGGAACATGGACAGACAAATCAGGAAAAGGATATATAAACAAAATGAGAATATCAGTAGAGAAGTAGAAATTATAAAAAAGAACCAAACAAAAATTCTGTGGCTGAAGAATGTAACTGAGTTGAAAAAAATCACTAGAGATCAACAGCAGATTCAAACAGACAGAAGAAAGAATTAGTGAATATGAAGACAGATTGTTTGAAACTATCCAATCTGAGGAAACAAAAGAAAAAAAAAGAAAGAAGAGGGTAAATAAAGTGTAAGGGACTTATGATACAGCATCAAGAAGATCAAAATACACATTTTCAGAATCCCAGATGGAAAAGAGCGAAAGGGGCAGAGATCTCATTTAAATAAATAATAGCTGAGAACCTTCCAAATTTGAGGAAAGACATGAATACTCAAATACAAGAAGCTCAATTATCTCCATGTAGGAGAACCCAAAGAGACACACCAAGAGACACATTATAATCAAACTGTTGAAAATCAAAGACAAAGAGAGACTCTTGAAAGCAGCAAGAAAAAAGTGACTTGTCACACACAAGGGGTCCTCAGTAATATTATTAGTGGCTTTCTCAGCAGAAACCTTATAGGCAAGAAGGCTGTAAAATGATACATTTAAAGTGCTGAAAGAAAAAATTTTCAACAGAGAATATGATATTTGGTTGGCAAAACTGTCCATTACCATTAATGTTGCCCTACAAGAAATGCTAAAGGGAGTCTTCCAAGTAGAAACAGCAGATGTAACTTAAATCATATGAAAATATAAAGTATTCTAGGGAAGTTTAATAGGTGGACAGACATAAAAAGCTATATTATTGTAATTTAAGCTATATTATTCATAATTTTATTTTTTTATTATTTTATAGCATTTAAAAGGCAAATGATAAAAATAATTATAAATCATCTATGTTAATGGGTACACACTATTAAAGACATAATTTGTGACATCAGTAACATAAAATGAGGGGGGAACCTTGAAGATGGCAGAAGAGTAAGACGTGGAGATCACCTTCCTCCCCACAGATACACCAGAAATACATCTACACGTGGAACAACTCCTACAGAACACCTACTGAAGGCTGGCAGAAGACCTCAGACCTCCCAAAAGGCAAGAAATTCCCCAAGTACCTGGGTAGGGCAAAAGAAAAAAAGAAAAAACAGAGACAAAAGAATAGGGACGGCACCTGCACCAGTGGGAGGGAGCTGTGAAGGAGGAAAAGTTTCCACACACTAGGAAGCCCCTTCGTGGGTGGAGACTGCGGGAGGCAGAGGGGAGAGCTTCGGTGCCGCGGAGGATTGCACAGCAACAGGGGTGTGGAGGGCAAAGCGAGGATATTCCCGCACAGAGGATCGGGTGCCGACCGGCACTTACCAGCCCGAGAGGCTTGTCTGCTCACCCGCCAGGGTGGGCGGGGCTGCGAGCTGAGGCTCGGGTATCGGTTTCGGTCGGAGCGCAGGGAGAGGACTGGGGTTAGCGGCTTGAACATAGCCTGAAGGGGTTAGTGCACCACGGCTAGCCGGGAGGGAGTCCAGGGAAAAGTCTGCACCTGCCGAAGAGGCAAGAGACTTTTTCTTCCCTCTTTGTTTCCTGGTGCGCGAGGAGAGGGGTTTAAGAGTGCTGCTTAAAGGAACTCCAGAGACGGGCGCGAGCTGCGGCTAAAAGCGCGGACCCCAGAGACGGGGCGTGAGCTGTGGCTAAAAGCACGGACCACAGGGACAGGCGGGAGATGCTAAGGCTGCTGCTGCCGCCACCAAGGGGCCTGTGTGCGAGCACAGGTCACTATCCACACCCCTCTTCCGCAGAGCCTGTGCAGCCTGCCACTGCCAGGTTCCCGGATCCAGGGACAATTTCCCCAGGAGAACGCACGGCTGGCCTCAGGCTGGTGCAACGTCATGCTGGCCTCTGCCACCGCAGGCCCACCCCGCACACAGTGCCCCTCCCTCCCCCTCGGCCTGAGTGCATCAGAGCCACCGAATCAGCGGCTCCTTTAACCCCATCCTGTCTGAGCAAAAAACACACACCCTCCAGCGACCTACACGCAGAGGCAGGGCCAAATCCAAAGCTGAGCCCCTGTGAGCTGTGAGAACAAAGAAGAGAAAGGGAAATCTCTCCCAGCAGCCTCAGAAACAGAGGATTAAAGCTCCACAACCAACTTGATGTACCCTGCATCTGTGGAATACATGAATAGACGAGTCATCCCAAATTGAGGAGGTGGTCTCTGAGAGCAAGATTTATGATTTTTTCCCCTTTACCTCTTTTTGTGAGGGTGTATGTGTATGCTTCTGTGTAAGATTTTGTCTGTATAGCTTTGCATCCAACATTTGTCCTAAGGTTCTATCTGTCTTTTTTTTTCCTAAATAATTATTTTTAATTCAATAACTTTATTATACTTTGTTTTATTTTACTGTATCTTCTTTCTTTCTGTCTTTTTTCCTTCCTTCCCTCCTTCCTTCCTTCCTTCCTCCCTCCTTTCTTTCCTTCTTGCATTCTTTCCTTCTTTGCTTCTTTCTTTCTTTCTTCCTCTTTCCTTCCTTCCTTCCTTTCCTCTTTTCTTTCTTTCTTTCTTTCTTCATTCTTCTACTAATTCTCTCTACTTTTTCTCCGTTTTTTTCTGAGCCATGTGGATGAAAGGCTCTTGGTGCTCCAGCCAGGAGTCAGGGCTCTGCCTCTGAGGTAGGAGAGCCAAATTCAGGCCACTGGTCAACAAGAGACCTCCCAGCTCCACATAATATCAAACGGCAAAAATCTCCCAGAGACCTCCATCTTAACACCAGCACCGAGCTTCACTCAATGACCAGCAAGCTACAGTGCTGGACAACCTATGCCAAACAACTAGCAAAACAGGAACACAACCCCATCCATTAGCAGAGACGATGCCTAAAATCATCATAAGGCCACAGACACCCTAAAACACACCACCAGACGTGAACCTGCCCACTAGAGAGACAAGATCCAGCCTCATCCACCACAACACAGGCAATAGTCCCCTCCACCAGGAACCCTACACAACCTACTGAACCAACCTTAGCCACTGGAGACAGACATCAAAAACAGTGGGAACTACGAACCTGCAGCCTGCAAAACGGAGACCCCAAACACAGTAAGATAAGCAAAATGAGAAGACAGAAAAACACACAGCAGATAAAGGAGCAAGATAAAAATGCACCAGACCTAACAAATGAAGAGGAAATAGGCAGTCTACCTGAAAAAGAATTCAGAATAATGATAGTAAGGATGATACAAAATCTTGGAAATAGAGAGGAAAAAATGCAAGAAACAGTTAACAAGGACCTAGAAGCAATAAAGATGAAACTAGCAACAATGAACAACACAATAAATGAAATTAAAAGTACTCTAGATGGGATCAATAGCAGAATAACTGAGGCAGAAGAATGGATAAGTGACCTGGAAGATAAAATAGTGGAAATAACTACTGCAGAGCAGAATAAAGAAAAAAGAATGAAAAGAACTGAGGACAGTCTCAGAGACCTCTGGGACAACATTAAATGCACCAACATTCGAATTATAGGGGTTCCAGAAGAAGAAGAGAAAAAGAAAGGGACTGAGAAAATATTTGAAGAGATTATAGTTGAAAACTTCCCTAATATAGGAAAGGAAATAGTTAATCAAGTCCAGGAAGCACAGAGAGTCCCATACAGGATAAATCCAAGGAGAAATACACCAAGACACATATTAATCAAATTGTCAAAAGTTAAATACAAAGAAGGCATATTAAAAGCAGCAAGGGAAAAACAACAAATAACACACAAGGGAATCCCCATAAGGTTAACAGCTGATCTCTCAGCAGAAACCCTACAAGCCAGAAGGGAGTGGCAGGACATACTAAAAGTGATGAAGGAGAAAAACCTGCAACCAAGACTACTCTACCCAGCAAGGATCTCATTCAGATTTGATGGAGAAATTAAAAATTTTACAGACAAGCAAAAGCTGAGAGAGGTCAGCACCACCAAACCAGCTTTACAACAAATGCTAAACAAATTTCTCTAGACAAGAAACACAAGAGAAGGGAAAGACCTATAAAAACCAACCCAAAACAATCTAGAAAATGGGAATAGGAACATACATATTGATAATTACCTTAAATGTAAATGGACTAAATGCTCCCACCAAAAGACACAGATTGGCTGAATGGATACAAAAACAAGACCCTTATATATGCTGTCTACAAGAGACCCACTTCAGACCTAGAGACACATACAGACTGAAAGTAAGGGGATGGAAAAAGATATTCCATGAAAATGGAAACCAAAAGAAAGCTGGAGTAGCAATTCTCATATCAGACAAATAGACTTTAAAATAAGGACTATTAGAAGAGACAAAGAAGGACACTACATAATGATCAAGGGATCGATCCAAGAAGAAGATATAACAATTGTAAATATTTATGCACCCAACATAGGAGCACCTCAATACATAAGGCAAATACTAACAGCCATAAAAGGGGAAATCGACAGGAACACATTCATAGTAGGGGAATTTAACACCCCACTTTCACCCACGGACAGATCATCCAAAATGAAAATAAATAAGGAAACACAAGCTTTAAATGATACATTAAACAAGATGGACTTAATTAATATTTATAGGACATTCCATCCAAAAACAAGAGAATATACATTTTTCTCAAGTGCTCATGGAACATTCTCCAGGATAGATCATATCTTGGGTCACAAATCAAGCCTTGGTAATTTTAAGAAAATTGAAATTGTATCAAGTATCTTTTCCAACAACAACGCTGTGAGACTAGATATCAATTACAGGAAAAGATCTGTAAAAAATACAAACACATGGAGGCTAAACAACACACTACTTAATACTGAAGTGATCACTGAAGAAATCAAAGAGGAAATCAAAAAATACCTAGAAACAAATGACAATGGAGACACAATGACCCAAAACCTATGGGATGCAGCAAAAGCCGTTCTAAGGGGGAAGTTTATAGCAATACAAGCCCAACTTAAGAAGCAGGAAACATCTCGAATAAACAACCTAACCTTGCACCTAAAGCAATTAGAGAAAGAAGAACAAAAAAACCCCAAAGCTAGCAGAAGGAAAGAAATCATAAAACTCAGATCAGAAATAAATGAAAAGAAATGAAGAAGACAATAGCAAAGATCAATAAAACTAAAAGCTGGTTCTTTGAGAAGATAAACTAAATAGATCAGCCACTAGCGAGACTCATCAAGAAAAAAAGGGAGAAGACTCAAATGAATAGAATTAGAACTGAAAAAGGAGAGGTAACAACTGACACTGCAGAAATAAAAAAGATCATGAGGGATTACTACAAGCAACTCTATACCAATAAAATGGACAATCTGGAAGAAATGGACAAATTCTTAGAAATACATAACCTGCCAAGACAGAATCAGGAAGAAATAGAAAATATGAACAGACCAATCACAAGCTCTGAAATTGAAACTGTGATTAAAAATCTTCCAACAAAGAAAAGCCCAGGACCAGATGGCTTCACAGGCGAATTCTATCAAACATTTAGAGAAGAGCTAACATCTATCCTTCTCAAACTCTTCCAAAATATAGCAGAGGGAGGAACACTCACAAATTCCTTCTACGAGGCCACCATCACCTTGATACCAAAACCAGACAAGGATGTCACAAAGAAAGAAAACTACAGACCAATATCACTGATGAACATACATGCAAAAATCCTCAACAAAATACTAGCAAACAGAATCCAACAGCAAATTAAAAGGATCATACACCATGATCAAGTGGGGTTTATTCCAAGAATGCAAGGATTCTTCAATATATGCAAATCTATCAATGTGATAAACCATATTAACAAATTGAAGTAGAAAAACTATATGATCATCTTAATAGATACAGAGAAAGCTTTTGACAAAATTCAACACCCATTTATGATAAAAACCCTGCAGAAAGTAGACATAGAGGGAACTTTCCTCAACATAATAAAGACCATATAGGACAAACCCACAGCCAACATCATCCTCAATGGTGAAAAACTGAAAGCATTTCCACTAAGATCAGGAACAAGACAAGGTTGCCCACTCTCACCACTCTTATTCAACATAGTTTTGGAAGTTTTAGCCACAGCAATCAGAGAAGAAAAGGAAATAAAAGGAATCCAAATCGGAAAAGAAGAAGTAAAGCTGTCACTCTTTGCAGATGACATGATACTATACATAGAGAATCCTAAAGATGCTACCAGGAAACTACTAGAACTAATTAATGAATTTGGTAAAGTAGCAGGATACAAAATTAATGCACAGAAATGTCTGGCATTCCTATATACTAATGATGAAAAATCTGAAAGTGAAATCAAGAAAACACTCCCATTTACCATTGCAACAAAAAGAATAAAATATCTAGGAATAAACCTACCTAAGGAGACAAAAGACCTGTATGTAGAAAATTATAAGACACTGATGAAAGAAATTAAAGATGATACAAATAGATGGAGAGATATACCATCATCTTGGATTGGAAGAATCAACATTGTGAAAAGGACTCTACTACCTAAAGCAATCTATAGATTCAATGCAATCCCTATCAAACTACCACTGGCATTTTTCACAGAACTAGAACAAAAAATTTTGCAATTTCTATGGAAACACAAAAGACCCCGAATAGCCAAAGCAATCTTGAGAACAAAAAAAAGAGCTGGAGGAATCAGGCTCCCTGACTTCAGACTGTACTACAAAGCTACAGTAATCAAGACAGTATGGTACTGGCACAAAAACAGAAAGACACATCAATGGAACAGGATAGAAATCCCAGAGATACACCCACACACATATGGACACCTTATCTTTGATAAAGGTGGCAGGAATGTACACTGGAGAAAGGACAGCCTCTTCAATAAGTGGTGCTGGGAAAACTGGACAGATACATGTAAAAGTATGAGATTAGATCACTCCCTAACACCATACACAAAAATAAGCTCAAAATGGATTAAAGATCTAAATATAAGGCCAGAAACTATCAGACTCTTAGAGGAAAACATAGGCAGAACACTCTATGACATAAATCACAGCAAGATCCTTTCTGACCCACCTCCTAGAGTAATGGAAATAAAAACAAAAATAAACAAATGGGACCTAATGAAACTTCAAAGCTTTTGCACAGCAAAGGAAACCATAAACAAGACCAAAAGACAACCCTCAGAATGGGAGAAAATATTTGCAAATGAAGCAACTGACAAACGATTAATCTCCAAAATTTACAAGCAGCTCATGCAGCTCAATAACAAAAAACAAACAACCCAATCCAAAAATGAGCAGAAGACCTAAATAGACATTTCTCCAAAGAAGATATACAGACTGCCAACAAACACATGAAAGAATGCTCAACATCATTAATCATTAGAGAAATGCAAATCAAAACTACAATGAGATATTATCTCACACCAGTCAGAATGGCCATCATCAAAAAATCTAGAAACAATAAATGCTGGAGAGGGTGTGGAAAAAAGGGAACACTCTTGCACTGCTGGTGGGAATGTGAATTGGTTCAGCCACTATGGAGAACAGTATGGGGGTTCCTTAAAAAACTGCAAATAGAACTACCATATGACCCAGCAATCCCACTACTGGGCATATACCCTGAGAAAACCAAAATTCAAAAAGAGTCATGTACCTAAATGTTCATTGCAGCTCTATTTACAATAGCCCAGAGATGGAAACAACCTAAGTGCCCACCATCAGATGAATGGATAAAGAACATGTGGCACGTATAATCAATGGAATATTACTCAGCCATAAAACGAAATGATATTGAGTTATTTGTAGTGAGGTGGATAGACCTAGAGTCTGTCATACAGAGTGAAGTAAGTCAGAAAGAGAAAGGCAAATACTGTATACTAACACATATATACGGAATTTAAGAAAAAAAATGTCATGAAGAACCTAGGGGTAAGACAAGATTAAAGACACAGACCTACTGGAGAATGGACTTGAGGATATGGGGAGGGGGAAGGGTGAGCTGTGACAGGGCGAGAGAGAGTCATGGACATAAACACACTAACAAACGTAAGGTAGATTGCTAGTGGGAAGCAGCCGCATTGCACAGTGATATCGGCTCGGTGCTTTGTGACCGCCTGGAGGGGTGGGATAGGGAAGGTGGGAGGGAGGGAGACGTAAGAGGGAAGAGATATGGGAACATATGTATATGTATAACTGATTCACTTTGTTATAAAGCAGAAAGTAACACACCATTGTAAAGCAATTATACCCCAATAAAGATGTTAAAAATAAATAAATAACATAAAATGAGAGTGACAGAGATGTAAAGGAGTAGAGGTTTTTTATGCAATTCAAGTTAAATTGTTATCAGTTTATATTAGATTCTTAAAACTTTAGAAAGATTTATGTAATCCTCCTGGTAATCTCAAAGAAAATATCTATGGAATATACACAAATTAAATGAGAAGGGAATAAAAAATGTCAATACAAAAAGTCAAATAAACACAAAGGAAGGCAGGAAAGAAGGAAATCAGGTACAAAAAAGCTATCAGATATTCAGAAAACAAATAACAAAATGTAAAATTAAGTACTTTCCTATCAGTAATTATGTTATATTTAAATGGATTAAACTCCCCAATCAAAAGACAAAGATTGGCAGAATGGATATGAAAAAATAAACAATACCAAAGTATATGCTGTTTACAAGAGATTCACTTTAGATCTAAGGGCACACATAAGTTTAAAGACACATACTGGAAAAAGATATTCCATGCAAATAGCAAACAAAAGAGCAAGGGTGACTATATTAATATTAGACAAAATGGACATTAATCAAAAAAATACTGTTACAAGAGGCAAAGAACATTATGTAATGAGAAAAGGGTCAATTCATGAAGGAGATATGACAATTATAAATATATGTGGTACAAATAACAGAACTTGCAGATATATGAAGCAAACATTAACAGAATTAAGGGGAGAAATACAGAATTCTACAATAATGGTAGGCAACTACTCTTTCATTAATGGATAGAACAACCCACACAGAATATTAATAAGGAAATAGAAAACTTGCAAAACACAATATACAAAATTTTCCTAATATATATGTATAGAATACTCCACCCAACAATATTAGAATGCATTTTTCTCAAATACACACAGGATACCCTCCATAATAAACCATATATTAAGCTACACACAAGCCTTAATAAATTTTTAAAAGATTGAAATCATATAAAGTATCTTTTCTAATCACAGTGGGATGAAATTAGAAATCAGTAGGAGAACGAAAATAGGAAAATTCACAAATATGTGGAAATTAAACAACATCTTCTATAACAACAAATTGGTTAAAGAATAACTCACAAGGGAAAGTACAAAATGTCTTAAGATAAATAAAAGTGAAAACACAACATACTAAGAGAAAAATTTACAGCTGTAAATGCTAATATAAAAAAAGAAAGAAGATCTCAAATCAATGCCCTAACTTTATACATCAACTAGAAACTAGGAAAAGAACAAACCAAACCCAAAGCTCATAGAAGAAAAATATAATAAAGATTGGAGCAGAATTAAACAAAATAGAGAATAGAAAATCAATAGAGAAAGTCAATGATACCAAGAGTTGTTTATTCTAAAAGATGAGCATATTTAAGCTTTAAGTGTACTGACCAAGGAAAAAAGAGAAAAGATTTAAAAACTAAATCATATAGGCAAGTGGGAACATTACAACTGATTTCACAAAAATAATAAAGATTGTAAGACAATACTGTGAACAATTGTACACCAACAAACTGTATAACATAGATGAAATGGATAAATTCCTAGAAACACACAAGCTACAAAGACTAACTTATGAATAAATAGAAAATTTGAATATATATGTAACCAGTAAGGATATTGAATCATTAATAAAAAAAAAAAGTCCCAATAAAGAAAATCTCAGGATGAAATGGCTTCATTGGTGAGTTCTACCAAATATTTAAAGAAGAACTAACACCAGTCCTTCTCAATCCAAAAAGGAAACAAAAAAATAATTCCATTCATCAAAAATAATAAAATACTTAGGAATAAGCTTAACCAAGAAGGCAAAAGACTCATACACTGAGAACTATAATATGCTGGTTAAAAAATTAAAAAGACACAAATAGATGGAAATATACACTATGTATACATGTGTTGGAACACTTATCATTTAGATGTCGATACTACCCAAGGTGGTCTACAGATTCAGTACAATCCCTATCAAAATCCTAATGGAATTTTTTGTGGAAATAGAATAATCCATTATGAAATTCATATGGAATCTCAAGGTATATTGAATAGCTGATGTAATCTTGAAAAAGAAGAACAAAGTTGGAGGTCTCATACTTCCTGATCTCAAAACTATTACAAAGCTACAGTATTCAAAATAGTGGTACTAGCATAAAGACAGACATACAAACCGATATAGCAGAATAGAGAGTCAAAAAGTAAACTCTTGCATAAATGGACAAATGATTTTTGACAAGGCTGCCAAGACCATTGAATAGGGTAAAGGCATTAATCTCAGAAAACGATGTTGGGAAAACAAAATATCAATATCCAAAATAATGAAGTTGTACCTTTACCTGACACCATATACAAACATTAAGTCAAAAGGAGCTGAAGACCTAAAGATAAAAGCTAAAACTGTAAAACTCTTAAGAGAAAATATAGGGGGAAATCTTTACAACATTGGTTTTGGCAATGAGTCTTTTGGACATGTGACTAAAAGCACAGGCAACCCCCGAAAATAGATAATTTAGACTATGTAAAAGTTTAAAACTTTAGTGCATCAAAGGACACAATCAGCAAAGTGAAAAGACAGCCCATAGAATAGGAAAAATATTTGGAAATCATATATCAGCAAAGGGGTTAGCATTCAAAATATATGACGAATTCCTACAGCTCAATAGCAAAACATTTTTTTTAAATAGGCAACAGTCTCGAATAGACATTTCTTCAAACAAGATATAAAAATGGCCAATAAGTACCTGAAAAATGCTAAGCTTCACTAATTATTAGGCAAATTAAAATCACAGTGAGATACCACCTCATACTCGTTATAATGTCTACTATCAAAAAAAGATAAAATAACAAATGTTAATGAAGATGTGGAGCAATTGGATACCTTGCGTACTATTGCTGGGAATGTAAAAGTTGCAGCCACTATGGAATACAGTATGGTGGTTCCTTAAAATTTTTTTTAAAATAGAAGTACCTCATGATCCAGCAATTCTACTTTTGGGTATATACCCCAAATAATTGAAAGCAGGGCCTTGACAAGATATATGTAAATCTCTTTATAGTAGCATTATTCACAAGGGTTAAAAAGTGTACATTGATGGATAAATGGATAAAGAAAATGTGTCATATATGCACAACAGAATATTATTTAGCCTTGAAAAGGAAGGAAATTCTGACACATGCTACAACATGGATGAACATTAGGACAGTATGCTAAGTGAAATAAGACAGTTACAAAAAGACAAATACTCTGTGATATCATTTGTATGAGCTACATAGAATAGTCAAATTCATAAACACAGGAAGTAGAATGGTGGTTTCCAGGGCCTGGGAATAAGGGGAAATGGAGGGTTGTTATTTAATATGTATAGAGTTTTAGTTTTGCAAAATAAAAATGATCAGGAGATTCATTGCATAACAATGTGAATTTTATTAACACTACTGAATTGTACACTTAAAAATTGCTATGATGGTAAATTTTATGTAATGTATTTCATCACAATTAAAATTCAATGGAATATGAAGAAAGGAAGAAATTAAATAAAGTATAGCATAACTGCAAAAGTCTCTGAGAGAAAACGGTTTGAGCAGAACCTAGAAAAGTAGAAAGAAATTAGACAAATTAAATGATCCACGCAGTGAGAAGATTAGATAATTAGATAGAAAAAGAGAGAACTTCACAAACTATAAAATTAATATGTACAAATGAAGAGAGGCAGTTAACTTTAGAGCATATTCAGGGTAGTTACAGTCATCTGGTGTTGCTGGGAATATAAGAGTAGTATAGTAGGAAAAGAGGATAGAAAGATATTCTTTGGGCAGAATTCAGACATTTTTATCTACCAGACTTAATAATTCAGTACTATACCAATAAGAAACACCCAGATTCTTTTTTAATGGGAGTGATATTATCAGAGCTATATTCTAAAAATATAGCTGTGTGTATAGTGTGGGGGTTGATTTGGTGCGTGGAGTGATTGGAGGCTTATAATAGAACATTTAGTTGGTCTTTGTAATGGTATATACAATGGTCATTAATTTAAAAATTCAGAAAATGCATGTATGCATGAGGATGATGTCAGCAAGGTGGTGGGATAAGAATTCCCAGAGCCTTTTTTCCTCCCACAGACACAATTCAACTACAATAAAAGGACACATTTCCTGTGGAGGAATCCAGAGATCACCCTGGGTCAGCATGAAACTAGCTGCCTTGAAGCCAGTAGGAGAATTTTTGGAGCCCTCCTACCATAATCCCTCCACTTGGCACAGTACCCTATGATTAAAAGGAAATACCCAATCTCTCAGCTTCTCCCTGGGGAAGGAAGGAGAGAACTGGAGCATATGTCCATGTGTCAATGTTCTGAATTTTAAGGAGGCTTCCCAAAAGACTAGTTTCTGTCTTGCCTCTGTCTGAACACTGACAGGAAAAGGCCCAGTTTGGGAGCTGCTGAAAACAAAGGCAAAGGTATGGATAAGTGTGCACTCACTGGCCATAGTTCTTCCCTCTAGCTGGCACAGAACACGTTGGTGAAAACCCCCAAATCCTAGCTTATCCCTTGGGAGGGAAAGAGTTGGAGCATCTATACAATGTTTAGGATTTTTAGAGGGCTGCCCATGGAACTAGCTTGTTTGCTGCCAGTTTCAGAACACTGAAGACATATGGTATACTCTAGGTGCCTGCGGAATGCTGAAAATAAAGGTGAATGTTTGGAGTCTTACCCACTCACTGCCAGGGCCCCTTCTCCTGGCTCAGCACAACTTATTTGGGAAAACTCACAGCCCATGGCTTCTCTCTGGGGAGGAAAAAAGAAGACTGAAACACATGTCCGACATTCAGGCTTTTCAGTGGGCTATACGAAGGACTGGTCTCAGTCTAGCATGTCTCACAGTGATGATAAAACCCAGTATACTCCCAATGCCAAAGGGCCACCGGGGGAAAAAAAATAGAAAGAAAAAGCAATTGGGTGGTGTTCTGCTGTTGCTCCAGAGGACATGCAGTATCACAGACAAACACCAGAGGGAGCAAGAGATTATAAACTCCTGAAAAAAGAAACCAGAAATTCCCTCTAATTAGGAATTTACATGCAGAAGTCCAAAGAAGACACATCCACAGAAAAGATCTGAAAGGCCTCCCAGAATCTCTAGCCAGGTTCATTGAGGATGTGCTTTCCATGTATGAAGCCAGTCCATAAAGACTGAGAGAAGTGGCTGTTTTTCAGATACATTGATATCAACACAAAGTTACAAGGAACACAAAGAAATGGGTAAAAATTGCCCAAAGTAACAAAATAAATCTCAAAAAAATCATCTTAAAGAAAGGTAAGTATCAATATATGAATTACCTAACAAAGAATTAAAATAACCATTGTAAAGATGTTCTATGAGCTCAGGGAAATGATACATGAACAAACAGAATTTCATCAAAGAAAAATGTTTTTTTAATAGCAAGTTTTGGAGTTGAAAAATACAATAACTAAACTGAAAGATTTGAAAAAATGGTTCAACATCAAACTTGATCAAGCAGAAGAAAGAATCAGCAATATTGAAGACAGGTCATTTGAAATTATCCAATCAGAAGACAAGACAAAAAATAAATAAATAAAAGACTGAAAAAGAAAGAAAAAAGCTTAAGGGACTTATGAGTGACTAGCAAACAGACAAATATATGTAATATGGAAATCCTGGAAGGAGGAGAAAGGGGCAGAAACTTTAGAGAAATAATGGCCAAAAAATTCCCAAATCTAGAGAAGGAAATGAACATTCAGATTCAAGAAACCCAAGATTCTCCAAAAAAATCCATGCTGACACACATTATAATCAAATTGACAAAAGGAGGGGTTTCGAAAACAGCAAGATAAAATCAAAGAGCTTTTCATGTATAAGAGAGTACCCAAAGACCATCAGCAGACTTCTCCATAGAAACCTTGCAAGCCAGAAGGAAGCCAGTTGATATAGTCAAAGAATCAAAAGAAAAAAAAAAACTGCCAACAAAGAATACAATATCCATCAAAATTATCCTTCAAAAATGAAGGCAAAATAGATTTTGCCAGGTAAACAAAAGCTGAGAGAGTTCATTACCACTAGACTTGCCTTGCAAGAAATGCTAAAGGGAGTCTTTTGAGTTGAAGTGAAGGGATGATAAAAAAGAACACAAAAGCATATAAAAGTATAAAGCTCACTGGTAAAGGTAAATATATAGATAAACACAGAATATCGTACTAATGTAACAGTAGCATGTAAATCACTGTTAATTCTGGTAGAGAAATTAAAAGACAAGATTATAAAAAATATAACTATAAAAATGTTAATGGAAACACAATATAAAAGATGTAATTTGTGACATTACTAACATAGTGTATAGTTTTTGTATTCTATTGAAGTTATCAGATTAAAGTAAATTTTTATAACTATTAGATTTTTTTATTTTAAGTCCATTTGGTAACCACAAAGAAAATACATAAAGACAACACACAAAAGAAAATGAAGGAATCAAAACATGTAACTATAAGAAAGCAACAAAACACAAGTGAAGACATCAAGAGAGAAAAAGAGACAAAAATGCTATAAGACAGGGCTTCCCTGGTGGCGCAGTGGTTGAGAGTCCGCCTGCCGATGCAGGGGACACGGGTTCGTGCCCCGGTCTGTGAAGATCCCACATGCCGTGGAGCAGCTAGGCCTGTGAGCCATGGCCGCTGAGCCTGCGCGTCTGGAGCCTGTGCTTCACAACGGGAGAGGACACAACAGTGAGAGGCCCACATACCGCAAAAAAAAAAAAATGCTATAAGACAAATGGAAAATAATAAAATGACAATGGTAAGTCCTCCCCTATCAATAATTACTTTAATTGTAAATGGATTAAAATTCCCAATCAATAGAGTGACTGAGTGGTTAAAAATAACAAGAACCAAATATATTCTGAGTATAAGAGACTTGAGATTTAATAGCACACATAGGCTAAAAGGGAAAGGTTGAAAAACAATATTCCACACAGATGTTAAACAAAGGAGAGCAGAAGCAGCCATATTTATATCAGACAAAATAGACGTTATACCAAAAACTATCAAAAAATACCAATAATGACATTATATAATGATAAAAGGTTCAACATACCAAGAAGACATTAAAATTTTATATATATATATATATATATATATATATATATCCAACATCAGAACACCCAAATACATGAAGCAAATATTGACAGAACTGAAGGGAAAAAAACAGACAGCAATACAATAATAGTAGGAGATTTCAGTATCCCACTTTCAATAATGAATAGAATATCCAGACAGAGATAAATAAGGAAACAGAGGAAGAAAACACTATAGACCAGGGCTTCCCTGGTGGCGCAGTGGTTGAAAGTCCACCTGCCGATGCAGGGGACATGGGTTTGTGCCCCGGTCCAGGAAGGTCCCACATGCCGTGGAGTGGCTGGGCCCATGAGCCATGGCTGCTGAGCCTGTGCATCTGGAGCCTGTGCTCCACAACGGGAGAGGCCACAACAGTGAGAGGCCCACGTGCCGCAAAAAAAAAAAAAAAAAAAAAAACATAAAAAAGAAAACACTATAGACCAAATGGACCTAAGAGATCTATACAAACATTCCACTCAACAGAAACAGAATACACATTCTTCCCAAGTGCACATGAAGTATCCTACAGGATAGATCACATTAGGTCACAAAATAAGTCGTGACAATTTTAAGAAGACTTATTTCATACCAAGTACATTTACAGACCACAGTGAAATGATCTAGACATTAGAAGCAGAAGAAAAACTTGAAAATTCACAAATATGGGGAAATCGAACACCACACTCTTAAACAGCCAATGGGTTAAAGAAGAAATCAAAATGGAAGTTAGAAAATATATTGAGACAAAGAAAGATGTAAACACAACATACCAAAACTTATGGGCTGCAGCAAAAGTGGCACTAACAGGGAAGATTATACTGATAAATGCTAACATTTAAAAATAGAAACATTTCAGATAATCACCCTAAATTTGTACCTCATGAAACTAGAGAAAGAAGAACAAACTAAGCCCAAAATTAGCAGAAGGAAGGGGAAAAAAAGTTACAACAGAAATAAATGAAATGGAGGATAGAAAAACAGTAGAAAAATCAGTGAAACTAAGAGTTGTTTTTATTGAAAAAATACATAAAATCAACAAACCCTTAGCTGGAGTAATAAAAAGGAGAACACTTAAATAAACAAAATAAAAAAGGTGACATTACAACTGATGCCACAGAAATGAAATGGATCATAAGACACTGCTAGGAATGATTATATGCCAACAAGTTGGATAACCTAGAAGAAATGGATAAATTTCTAAAACATACAATCTATTGAGATAGAATCATGTAATATAGAAAATCTGAACAGACTTATAACTAGTAAGGAGATTGAATCAGTAATCAAAACCTCCCAACAAGGAAAATCCCAGGGCCAGATGGTTTCCCTGGTGAATTCTACTAAACATTTAAAAAAGAATAAACACCAATCCTTCTCAAACTCTTGCAAAAAAATTGAAAAGAGCATTTCTAAACTCATTTTATGATATAAATATTACCTTGATACCAAAATCAGAGAAAGACATTATGAGAAAAAAAATCTACAGGACAATATCCCTGATGAACATAGATGCAGAAGTCCTCAACAACATACTAGCAAACCAAAATCAACATTACTTCAAGAAGATCATACACCATGACCAACTGAGATATATCCCTGGGATGCAAGGATGTTTCAGCTTTTGAAAATCTATCAACATGATATGCCACATTAATGCAACAAAGTATAAAAGTACATGATTGGCTCAATAGATGTAAAAAAGCATTAGACAAAATTCAATACTCTTTTATGATAAAAACTCAACAACTAGGAATAGAAGGAAATTATCTCAACATAAGGCCATATATGAAAAAAAAACTATTAGAATTAAGAAAATTCAATAAAATTTGGTAAAGTTGAAGATTACAAAAATCAACATACAAATATTATTTGTCTTTCTATACACTATCAATGAACAAGATGAAAAGGAAATTAAGAAAAAAATCCCATATACAGTAACATCATATACAATAAAATACTTAAAAATAAATCTAAACAAGGAGGTGAAAGACTTGTACATTAAAACTGTGAAATTGATGGAAGAAGACACAACTAAAGGAAAAAGACATCCCAAGTTCATTGACTGAAGATACAATATTATTAAAATATCCATACAGATTCATTAAAATCTCTATCAAAATCCCAATAACTATTTTTACAGAAATAGAAAAGGCATTCATAAGGTCATGGGACCACAGTGAACCCCCAAATAGCTAAAACAATCTGGAGAAAGAAGAACAAAGCTAGTAGCCTCATTTTTCTTAATTTCAAAATATATTACAAAGCTACAGTACTCAAAGCAGTATGGTACTGGCATAAAGACAGACATATAGATCGATGGAATAGAATTGAGAGAACAAAAATAAATCCACACATATACAGTAAAATGATTTTCAACAAGGTGTCAAGAATACACAATGGGGAAGGGATAGTCTCTTTAACAGATGGTTCTGGGAGAACTTGATAGCCATATGCAAAAGAATAAACTTGGACATTTATCTTACATCATAGACAAAAATTAACACAAAATGGATTACGGACTTAAATGTAAAACCTGTTATTGTAAAATCTCCTAGAGGAAAACATAGGAGAAATCTTCATAACATTGGTCTTGATGATAATTTGTTGAATATAACACCAAAAGCATAGAAAACAGTAGTAAAAATAGACAAGTGGGACTTCAAGCAAAAAGTTTCTGCACAGCAAAGAAAACAATCAAACAAGTGAAAAGTCAACATAATGAATGGGAAAAAAAGTTTGGTAACCATATACCTGACAAGAGATCAATATCCAAAATATATAAGGAGCTTCTACAACTCAACTGGAAAAAAACAAATAAACAGATTTAAAAGTGAGCAGGAATCTTGAATAGACATTTTTCCAGAGAAAACATACAAATGGTCAACATGTGTATAAAAAGACACACAATATCACTAATCATCAGAGAAATGCAAATCAGAGCCACAATGAAATATCACTTCACACCTGTTAGGATAGCCATTATCAAAATAAATAAATAACAAACATTGGTGAGAATGTGTGGGTATAAAAACCTTTGTGCACTACTGCTGGAAATGTAAAATGGTTAAGCTGTCATGAAAAACAGTATAGCAATTTCTCAAAAAATTAAAAATATACTATATGATCCAGCAATCTGGCTCCTGGGTACTTATCCAAAATAATTGAAATCAGTATCTTGAAGAGATATTTGCACTCCCACGTTCATTGTGGTATCATTCACAATAGCCAAGTTGTGGAAGCAACTTAAATATCCATGAACAAGTCAAGAAATGGAAGCTACCTAAATGTCCATTAACAGATAAATGGATGAGGAAGATGTGGTACAATGGAATATTACTCAGCCATTAAAAAGAATGAAATAATGCCATTTGCAGCAACATAGACGGACCTGAAGACTATCATACTAAGTGAAATAAGCCAGGTGGAGAAAGACAAATATCATATCATGTGGCTTGTATGTGGAATCTAAAAAAAAAAAATGCAAATGAACTTATATACAAAACAGAAATAGACTCACAGACATAGCAAACAAACTTATGGTTACCAAAGGGAGAAAGGTTGGGGAGGGAAAATTAAGAGTTTGGGATTAGCATATGCACATGACTATATGTAAAATAGATAACCAACACATATCTACTGTATAGCACAAGGAACTGTATTCAGTATCTTGTAATAACCTATAATGGAAAAGAATCTGAAAAAGAATACATATATATAAAACTGAATCACTTTGCTGTATACCTGAAACTAACACAACATTGTAAATCAACTATATGTTAAAAAAATAAAATTAAAAAAATTCACAAACAGGTGAATGGATAAAGAAAATGTGGTATATACATACAACACAATATTATTCAGTCTTAAAAACGATGGAAATCCTGTCATATGTGACAACATGGATGAAACCTGAGGAAATTGTGCTAAGTGAATTAAACTAGTCACAGAAGGGCAAAACCTGAATTATTCCACTTACATGAGACATGTAGTCAAACTCTTAGAAGCAGAGAGAAGGGTGGTTGCCAGGAGCTAAGGGAAGTGAGAAATGAGTATAAAGTTTCAGTTATGCAAGATGGAAACTTCTAAAAGATCTGCTGTACAACTTTCAGTTATCGATTCTGTACTGTACACTTAAAATCTTTTAAACGTTTGATATCATGTTATTTGTTTTTTACTGCAATAAGAAATGCATGAATGAGCATCTGTCAAGGTAGACACTAGTTACAGTCTTCATGAAGCTCACATTCTAGTGGAAGATATGGACAAATAAATAGTAATAGTTCAGTGTTAAATCATATAATAATAAATTCAGAGTACTAAGAGGAAACTTTGAAGGGATATCTAACCAAAACTTAGGAGAGAGATAGCGAGGGAAATATTCATAGAAAAAATGATGCTCAATTTGGGAAGGTGTTAGCTACATGAAGGGAAGATGGATTTAGGCGAAAGTGTATTCAAGTCACATTTTCTAACGTGTAAATATTTAAGAAAGGAAATTAGATAAAGAGGGAGGAACTGATTGTTCTGTATGTCTGAAGATATAAGCTAGAGAGTATGGAGTGGGAAAAAGAGAGTGATCAAAGGAATATGAAGCTGGGAAAGTAAACAGGGACCACATATTTACTAGCTTGGTAAGTCGTTATAAAGAAGTTGGACTTTAAGAGCAATGAGGAAACATTGATATTAAGCTACAGAATGATGTGATCAGAGATGGGAAAGTGAGTTAGTAAACTGAAGTAATCCAGTTGACAGTCTATGGTGGTCTGAACTATTTAATATTGAATAGCTATAATTGACAGGTTTAGTGATTGAATAGATGTAGAGAACAGTGGCAGTCAAGGATGATTCCTAGGTATGTAGATAAGGCAAGTGAATCGGTAGTGTGTAATTCACTGAGACAGAGAATACATAATGAAGACTAGAAAGTGATAATACCAGAAATATGGGAGAATCATCAGATTTTGGCAACATGTGTACAATGGATAATTTTTATTTGGAACTCTGAAATCAAGACTATTTTTCTAATTTAGAGTAGAATGTTTTAATTTCTATTTTTGAAACTTAAACAATTCAGTTTCATATGAATCTTCCATAATATATTTTCATTAGTGCACTGATTCTCTTTTGCATTTACTTGATAGATATCTCTTATCTGCCCTACTGATATTGGTAAATTTTACTAAGAAACCAAGTTGAAGGTAGATTTTAACAAAGAAGAAAGGGCCAGTGAAAACAATAAAATGTCTGGTTTTAAAATAGCCCAAAAGGCAATAATAATGCAGGTATTCCAATAAGAACATAAAATTGTACAGCCTAGAGTTACTATTATTTCCTCCTAGTAAATACTTCTGAACAATATGCTTTAAAGTTATTTGAAATTATATCTGTTAGGACGATATAGGTTGCAAATTTTCATCTTTCTTTGGTCCCCAGACATTAATAAGACTTTCTGTCTGGTTATGGGTTAAATATGAATAGAATTATATATTAATGAAATAGTTGCTAATGAAAGATGAAGATATTATAAAAAGTTAGGGGACAGAATCTTAAAGCTAAACATTGCTAATTCATTTGCTCTAATAAGACAACTATTCATGAATCAGTTCCTACAATTAATTCACGTTCTCTGACATGATTCTTTGGAAAGTAATGCCAGTCTTCTGTTAAATTTTTAAGCATGTGATGTAATCATTGCACTTTAATTTGGGAAGATATTTCAATAAGTAATTACTTGTGATAGTCTAACCTCTTTTGTAGTCAGACTATTTAGTTAAAAGTTTTATAAGCAAACTCAAATCTCCTGAAAAATAAAAACAAAAAAACCCCCACTAAATCTTGTTTTCTGATTATACTATGGTGTTACATCGTCCCTTCCTTCACAGGCAAAACTTTTAAAAAGTGTAATCTATAATTACTGTCTTCATTTTCTAACAGGCATTTCATTTGTTCCTCATAATCTAGTTTCTGTTCTAAATGAAAGTGGGGTTTTGTGTAGGCAATTGGTCATCTCCTAACTTTCGAATTCAAATGCTTATTCTTAATCCTCACTGGGCATTTGACATTGTTCACCAACAGCATTGTAAACACCATCTCATTTTCAAAGCTCTCTTTCCTTGCCTGTCATAACGTTGCACTCTCCTGATTTGTCTGCTTGTAAAACTTGCCCCTCTCCATCTTTTAACTGTAAGTATTCTTTAGTGCTTTGTCTCTTTCCATGCTACATTTTCCCCAGATGATTTGAATTATCACATACAGGCTGTTGATTACCATATCTATAATTCTGGCACTGCTGCCCTCTTCAGACTCCAGACTCATTTTAAACATATGGCTTGGCGTGTGTCTCCAAGCAAATATCCCACTAGGATCTTAAACCTGACATTTTTAATACCAAACTTACCTGAGTCACCAAACTTGTTCCTTCTCCTATGTTCCAAATCCTTATTAATTGGTTCTCACCTTTAAAATCACTTACATTAGAAACCTCATAGACAATTTTAACTCATTCCTTTCTTTCACTTCACATTCAAACAGTTTTGAGACCTTATAATCCTGCTTTCACAATGTCTTTTATATATATATATATATATCTTTTCCTTCCTATCTATGGCCATACTTCATGTCTTTATTAACTCTTGCCCAAAGTGTTACCAAAGCTCCTAATTGTTTTTCGTTTCTTCATTATTTTTGCTAGAGTTATTTCCATAGGTAAATTTATTCCACTACTCAGCTCAGAACTATTTTGAGTTTCTCCACTACATAGGAAAATAGATCCACATTCTTTAGCAAAGCATTCAATGTGTCCTGATCCAACAAAATTTCCAGTCTCATTTTCTACTATATCCCTGTATGTAACCTATGTTATGGCCATTATGATTTTTCATCCATTCATATGCCCAGTATTCAATGATACAAAAATTACTCAATATTCAAGATTCAGCTAAAATATCACCACTTCCATGAAGCTTTCTGTCACTTAAAATCAGTATCTTCTTTTTCTATATTCCTGTAACATTTTATTTTTACCTCAGTTATAGTACTTATGTTCTTCTTTACACTTTGGTAGTTTCTAAAATATCTAGAACCCAAAATAAATAAACCAGTGTACTACAAACTGTGTATATACACTGAACAATGTTTGATTATTACCTAGAGTTTAAGTCCTTTAACAATACATATACTATTTGGGCAGGAAAATATTTAATGTTACACTAACAGACAAAGAAGTAGATCATGAAACTGAGAGAGATGGAATGTGTTTTAGAAATCACACATGAATTATCTTCTAACCAATTTCATGGTGACAAAATAATCATTATTGCTCAAATGTTTCTTTCTAAGACATCAACATACTATATGTTAAATATGGTTTCTAAATCAGTTTCATCAAGATAATTTTTCAAATCCTCCTTCACTACAGCAACAGAGTATGTAGTACAAAGAGATAATTATGGAGGTAGTGAGATTGCCACTAAATAGTAAGAAAAATAAATTATAATGCGAACCAACTACAACCAACATCATGTTAATGTGGTAAAATTATACCTTTGACAAAGCATTGAATATCAACAGGAACAAAGCAATACATCATTCATAGACAGCTACTGGCCTTTACCACAAACCAAATGACATATACTAAATTTGACTCATGCCTAGAAGAATGAATATATTCATCATTCACTTATATTTTCAATCACATTGACCTAGGGAATAATAGTATCTTTGGGACATGGGTTTAACATTCATAATGTACTTCAACGTACTCTAAATGCCATAATTTGAAAATCATTCTTAGGAACTGTTTGTATTGTTTATACATCTGGGCTTTCAACATTATAGGGCAACCTCCAAAGCCACGAATAGACCTTGTTAATTATTTCGTAGACCTTAGTGACAGTGTATACAGAATAATGAATATAGAGCTGAAGAGCAATTCTCTTTGATTAGACATGCTCCCTTTCTGACAGAGTAGGTCTTCTTTGACATGTTTTCTCACCTATTTTCTTTTGGGTTTGTCTTTGGGTCATAGGCTAGTAAAAAACTTCCTGGCTACAAAAGTGAAAATTTTTGATAATCCTTTCAAATACTTATATGAAAAGAAAATAATCTCAAATTGCAAAATATCAAAATACCCTTTTGAATCAAGTTTCTAATGATTTCTTTCATCCAACATTTTTCTATTCTCATTAGTGTTAGCTAAAAGATACACACCAGTAAGAAACAATTCTCCATGGGTCTCACATTTCTGCAAGTCTTGCAAGGAGTAGCATTGTTTGCCTTTCTTCCAGACTATTTTTTTCAAAAATGTTTGCATAGTGAATTGCTTTAGAAGATAGAGACAATATCTCCCCCCAGAGCACAGAGAAATTTTGTTTACTGTTGAATATGATAAAGATAGTGTCTTCACCCAGGGCAAAGATCAGACAGGCTTACTGACCATTTTAAAGGTTCAAGTTCCCTAAGCTCAGGGTTCCTTTCCTTTCCTGTAATGTAAACCATTTCATGCACAGTTGTCACCTGGCCCTCTTAACATCACTCTACAGAAATTGAGGCTTTGAGTAGTGGCACAAGTACTGGCACTCTGGTTAATGCTGTTACCATGAGTAATAAAGTTCCTATTTTTGTGATCCAGAATTCTCAAGTTTCCTGCCAGCCAGCTTCTATAAAACTGCAGTAGGATAACTCATTAGCTTGTAAGTAGAATAAAATCTCAAATCCTTCAAAGTTCTGGACACACTCATAGGTTCGTTCTTTCATGTTAAAAAAAAAAGAAGAAGAAACAACCTCTAGGCAACATTGTCTTAGAAAGGTGTTTTAAATGAATGTATTAATTCAATTTTTCCTAGTGCAAATTCATTATCGCCAGTTGTAGTCTGCTTAGGTAGCTAATGCTATTCAAACATTATTTTTTCCATTAATTTAATGATTAAATTGTTTTGTAATTTCTTTTCATTTGCCCCTGCACTTTCAGTCTATTTTAAGATTAGTTGAGAGGAAAACCTAGCCAGATACATTTATGTTCCTATACTAATGGGTTCATAGAGAGTTGTCTGACACTTTGATGCTTTAGGAAATAATGACTTACTCCATACGGAACAGTTCTGTTCTATGAGAATGTGGAAGAAAAATGCTTAGTTCATGGTAGAAGAGGTTATAGTTGTGTGCCTTACATACATTTAAAAAAATACAAACTTACTATTTCTTTTGCATATGACAATGCTGTTTTATATCTGCAGCTTAAAAAGAAAAGATATTATGTTAGATCAAACTTCAGCTATTTTCTGTACTCCTGGGTTTAACGGGGGAAAGCACTTTTTCTCCTCCTGTCATGCTTATTTTGTTGAATCCTACGCATGCATGGAACCTGATTTTTAGCTTCTTTCTAAGAACGCTACATTGTGTGTGGAAACAGTTTGGAGGAAATTTCCATAGAGATTAAAAAAAATACTAACCATGCATTTTGTTCTCATAGAAATTGTGTGAGTAACCATATCTTACACTGGTGATATAATATTTGAGTTACTGCTATAACTAACAAGGTTTCAAAAATATTCCATTATGGAGAGGAATGTCATCTAAATTGTAAGATGCTGTATTTCGCTATAACAATAACATAACATGGCAATATCAATAATTTCCTACTGTTCAGAAATCAACTCACAAATATGTGATTCTGGGACTTAGAAAAAACAGAAGTGAGTTCATAATTCAGAAATTAATTAATTCACTGTTTTCCCAGATTACTCAAAGTAGAAAAAAAATTAGAAGGCAGATATTTATTTTTTGCTTTATTTTTCATATGTATTGGTAAAAAATAAGATAAATGAGAGTATTGTTAAATATATTAATTCAGTTATAAGTCACTATACTTTTCAAAGTTCTGTGTCCTAATCATCCTTAGATTATATAGAAAAGAACCTCTAACCTTTCATTAAAATAAAACATTAATAATGACACAAATCATAGTTGAAAGAAATCTTAGAGATAAATCACATGTATTCCCTAAAAAGCAGAAACAATTTTCTTTTATCAACTAAAGGGGGTCAAAGTTTACATTAAGATAGACATGGAATCTCCAAAAGTGTGTAATACCCCAAGTATTGTATGACTTCTTATTTAATACTTAACATTCTTCTTGTAAATAAAATTTTACGTGTATGACATGATGGAAAATATGCGTTGAATTGCATTTGTATTCAGGTTGTATATAAATGAAGACACAATATTTTAGGCTGTTGGTTAGTAATCTTTTACATCTCTGCTTTACCCAGCTGCCTCTCTTTCTCCTCTCTAACAGAATTATAGAACTGAAAGTTACAAGGGACCTAAGAGGTCAGCTAACCGACTTGTCTTGAGGAGTAGTAATCACTCCAACTACCCTTGACATGTGGTTTTCCAACCTTTTCTTGAATAAGTTCAGGAATGAGGTGGAAAGGGCTAATGGCCATAGAAACCAAGAATTTTTTTCACATGAATTATTTCATAAAACTAATTTATGTGGTGAAAACAATATAAAAATATTGTTCCTTGTAATTATAACTTTGCATATTTAGAAAGGTCAGAAAGCACATAATCTTCTAGATGAGTTTTATAAACATTCAAATATCTCATCAAAGATGGGCTAACTATACACTTCTAAACTAAAATCAAGGTAAATGATATGAAATTCAAAGAGTGTCATATTATGTTTAAGCAGCATATTACTTTATACTTTTAGCCTTGTGGTTACTATTCTATCTAGTTAACTGCAATACTTATCTCACAAGTAACCTAAATGTGCACTAATTTGAATATGTGTAAAGAAGCACTGTTTATAATTAAGGACAAAATAGTAGTTTCATATTTCAGTGAAAATTATCAAAATATGTTATTTGTCATGACATAAAGATGGCCTAGGAAGAGAGAATAATAGGTAGACTAAGAGACATGTAGAATTAAGGAACAAAAGAGGATGGAAGGAAGAGAAACTTTATAATGAGTATATGACACCATGTCACTGACACCTAGTCACATTATCAAAATTACCCGTATTTATAGTGACCATATGTCCCATTTTGCCTGGAACAGTCTTGGTTTATGCCTGTTATTCTGGAGGCATCCTCCTTTCACTCCTGAAAGTATCTTTGTTTAGATAATAAATTATATGGTCACCCTACCTAGATTAATTTAAGGAATTAATTCAGTTGTGTTAGAGGTAATTTATTTAAAACATTCATTCTCCTAAATGGGCATATTTAATAATGGTAATTTTTTTTCATTTTAAAATAAACTTTATTGAGGAATAATGTATATACAACAAAAAACATCCATTTTAAGTGCACAGTTCAGTGGGTTTTGAAAAATATATACACCCTTGTAAACACAATTCCAAACCAGTTATGTAATATTTCTATCACACAAAAAGTTCTCTTGTGCCACTTGGTAGTTAATTTCCACCATCAGTCCCAGGAAAACAGTACTTTCTGTCATTATAGGTTAGATATGCCATATCCAGAGTTTCACATGAATGGAATCATACTCTATACTCTCTTTTGTATCTGGTTTCTTTTGTTCATCATAGTGTTTTAGAGATCCACGCATGTTGTAGTATGTATCAGTAGTTCTTTTCTTTTTCTTGAAAAGTAGCATTACATTATATGGATGTGTTACGATTTCTTTAACAATCCACACATTGAAGGAACCTGGGCTGTTTCCAGTTTTGGGCTATTATGAATAAAACTAGTATGAACATTCATGTACAACTCTTTGTGTGGACATATGCTTTCCTTTCTTTTGGATGAAAACCTAGGAGGAAAATAGCCAGATTATACAGTAAGTGTACCTTTAATTTTATAAGAAACTATCAAATTGTTTTCCAGAGTGGTTGTATGATTTCACAATGCTGCTAGCAATATATGAGAGTTTTAGTTGGTCCACATCCTTGCTAACACTTGGCATGGTCACTTTAATTTCAGCCATTCTAGTGAGTGTGTAGCGATGGTTTTCCTTTGCATTTCCCTGACTAATGGAGTTGAATATCTTCTAACATATATTATTTTTTGAAGTGTCTGTTCAAACCTTTTTAAAATTTGCTTAACAGTATTTCAACTATGATTGGAGAAGTGATTAGAAAACATAGCATGCATTAGGGTCCCTGATAGTCGTACTGTAACTTCAACACATCAAAAATAGATTAAAATAAAGTAAGTATAAAATATGAGTTTATAAAAATATAAAAACAAGCTAGATTTTCTTTTCTTTTCTTTTTTCACTCAGCAGGTATTTATTGGGGCACTTCTGGGCCTTGATGGAGATACATTCTAGTTACAGTACCTTTTAGAACATAATTTTTACATCCTCCTTTCCTTTTCTGACAAGTTTATTTAGGTACAAGTGAGCAGAGAAGCTCTTCAGAGCCAAGTGGGAGATGACCAGGAACCTGGAGTAAAATAAACAGAAGCCTAGGTCAGGGGAAAACTTGTTTGAATGGGACAATAAGAGAACAGGGAAACTTGCTTGAATGGGATGATAAGAGAACAGGGAAAACCCCAAAAGATGGCATGGGTGGCAGTAAGCTGGGGAGGAGCCTGGATTGCCTTCAACATACAAGCTAGATTTTCAAAAGCTATAAACTCATCTTTAACGATGGAAAGAATGACTATACACAAAGTGACTGAAGTGATCTCAGTATTGCTCCAGCTTTTTCAGAACAGTTCCATAGACTGTGCTTAGCACAGTGCCTTGTACCCAGTAAGTGCTCAATAAATATCTGTGTGTTTGTGAAGGGTCTTGTATCATATTTAGATTACTGTATTTAATTTGGGGGAATGCATTAATTAAGAAAAATATGCGGTACTTCCTTGGAGGTGCAGTGGATAAGAATCCGCCTACCAATGCAGGGGACATGGGTTCGATCCCTGGTCTGGGAAGATCTCACATATCACAGAGCAACTAAGCCCGTGTGCCGCAACTACTGAGCCTGCACTCTAGAGTCCACGTGCCACAACTACTGAGCCCATGTGCTGCAACTACTGAAGCCCGTGTGCCTAGAGCCCACACTCTGCAACAAGAAAAGCCATCACAAAGAGAAGCCTGTGCACCACAACGAAGAGCAGCCCCCCACTCGCTGCAACTAGAGAAAGCCTGCGTGCAGCAGTGAAGACCCAACGCAGCCAAAAATAAATAAAATTAAATCTTTAAAAAAAAAGGGGAAGAAAAATATGCTTTCTATTTTTTACACAATTTTTTTCCTCTTGAAAGCACACATTTCCACTACTGAAAATCTGCTTATTAAGTTAACTAAGTGTCCAGACACTTTTCCAATTTCATCTCATTTAAGTTGATTCACTTCTCACTTATAATACTTAGTTGGTTCAGCTCATATTTGAAATTTATAAACTCTGCTCTGTCAGATAACCTAGAAAAAAATTATCGTTGAGTGCAAAATATTCTTAGGATTAAAAATGAGCTTGTATATGCTGAATATCATGTTCTTTTTTATATTTCTACTCACTTTAGATTATATATATTCCAAATTTATTTCTATAAAATAAGATATTAGATTGTGGGGAATTACATGAATTTTAATCATACACCCAAATTATAAGGAATTAAATATAACATTTCTTATTATATTCACAGAGTCACAAGTAATATATCAGCACTACCAAAACTCAAGAAAACACTTTGTCCAATTCCATTCAATTAATAAAAGATGAATATGTAAAATTGGAAAACAAAGTTAAACCTTGTGAATTTAGACCATTTTCCATGCAATCTGTATCTGTATCTATTTCTACTGTATATATCTACAGTGAAAGCACAGTTGTGTGTTCTGCATATATACATATATGAAGTGAAACATACAGTTAGTATGTATGAATTGGAAAAATACTTGTTTTTTGTCACTTTATGAACACTATTCCCAGACCACTGCTTTCTTCCTATTCTCTTCCTAGGGCCCTCAATACAAAAAGGCATCCTTCACTACAAAATTCTATCTGATATAACAATAGCTAAAGTGTCCTACTGAATAGAGCAATTCTTATTTGTTTACTTTAAAACATCTAATTAAGATGAAATTATAAATACAATCTAATTACTACTGGAGCAGGATTATCCAATACACTCAGTATTTTGTAAAGGAGAAAGCTGTAATTAATATGCAGTAAATCGATGTCCTAAAAATGAGAACCAAGAATTGCTGAGGTTTTCATATTACACCTTCAGCTTTTCAAGGTTCCCTCTCTAGAACATCATTAAGGAAGTATATTCTTATTTTCCTTAATCCTATTTGATCTTATCTTTTCCTCTCCTGATTAGGTATAGAAATGATGTGGGCCTTGTTTGAATTAGCTAATCCACCATGGAGAGCAATAACAAAGAAGCCCCAAAAGTCCAGATACAGTGGTGTGTGGAAGAGCAGGCTGCATTTGGATTTGTTACCTAATGACAACTGATGTTCCATGCATAATTTCTACTATGGATCAGACATGTCCAATTATAGAGGATAGAAAGTTTTCCCATAGCTTCTATTTGGCACAAATATAGTTTATGAACTAAAGCAACTCTGTGCTTACACATTACCCATGTAATAGAATTCATTTTAACATTTTTAAAGTATCTATTATGTATAAGGTTTTCAGTTGGATCTAAGGGTAAGAAAAGATGAAGATGTAATGTTTGCCCTCAAAGTATTTTTAATCCAATAAAATCAATAAAATTGATATGTCACATACTACACATATATGTTTTCATATATATATATATTCATATGGCATAGAAGCACCAATGAGGTAAGATTATTACCTGTGCCTGGAGAGCTCCAGAAAGGCAGAGCTATGCTGTGAAGAATGGGTCAAATTTTGAGTAATAGGCATTTCAAACAGAGAGAACAGTGTGAACAAAGGCATAGAAGTGGAAAGTAGAGATTCGAGTTTGTCTGAACCATGAACTAGGTTATAAAGCAACAGGAGTAGAATCAGGAATGTTAATTTTTAATTTTGTTGATGTCTTATTAATCGTTTATTTATTTTATGTGTCATGCTTTCTGAGTCATATATAAATACAAGTTTACCTAACACAAGCCAAGGTAACAAATATATTCTCTTAGGTTTTATATTTTATGTTTTATAGATTAAAATTTTCCATTTTGGCCTATGATCCATTTTGTATATGGTTTGAGAAATTTATGAATTAAGGTTCTTTTTATCTTTCTTCTTCCTCTCCTCCTCCTCCTTTTTCTCCTCCTCCTCTTCTTCTTCTTCCCTTCTTGGCATATGTCTGTCCAATTCTTCCAGCACAGATTATTTATTTATTTATTTATTTGGCTGAGCTGGGTCTTAGTTGTGGCATGTGGCATCTTCATTCTTGCATGTGGGATCTTTGCTGCAGCATGCAAGACCTTTTTTTTTTAGTTGCAGCATGTGGGATCTTTAGTTGTGGCATGCAGGATCTTTACTTGTGGCATGCAGGCTCTTTAGTTGTGGCATGTAGGACCTAGTTCCCTGACCAAGGATCGAACCTGGCCCCTGCATTGGGAGCATGGAGTCTTAGCCACTGGAGCACCAGGGAAGTCCCAACACCATTATTGAAAACACTATTCTTTCTCTATTTTCTCCTTAGAATTCTCCTTACAGTTTTGTTAAAAATCAATTGACTATATATGTGTGAGGCTATTTCTGAAATCCCTTATGCATTCCATTGATCTACTTATCTTTTTTCTAATACCACATTGGCTTCCATATTGAAGCTTTATACTAAGTCTTGAAATTAAGTCATCTCAGTCCTCTATTTTTTTTCAAAATCATTTTGTTCACCCTTATTCTTAAACCTCAGTGATCATTCTCTCTTCTCAGCAAATATCTCATGATACAGTGTGTGGAGATCATGCTTTCTCAAGTTCTACAGCTCCTGACAGCTTTTCTTTTACTTGATGAGTCAAAAAAAAAAAAACAGATTTTTTTAGGGTCCTGCAGGACATGTTGTAGACTCAGAAGAAAGTAACAAGAGGATTCAAGTCAATTAGAAAATATGTGCCATGATAAGATAAAAAGTCCTCAATGATGCTTATTACAGGAGGGAAAAGCTAATTCAATTAAAAGAAAATATTATCTTACACTTAATTTTTCTGGTTTTGTAAAAATAATACAAAAGTTCATTTATGTGAACTGTATGATTAAGGCCTAATTACCATGAAGCATGACAATAATATGTGCATTATTGAGTAAATGTTAGACTTACTTTGCTATGTTTTATTTCAGTATAACAGGAAATTGCAAAGATGTTTAGCAAGTCTTCATAGATTTCTGGA
Source organism: Orcinus orca (assembly GCF_937001465.1). Classification (NCBI taxonomy): domain Eukaryota; kingdom Metazoa; phylum Chordata; class Mammalia; order Artiodactyla; family Delphinidae; genus Orcinus; species Orcinus orca. The sequence goes on from NC_064580.1 coordinate 79,442,124, forward strand.
TGACAGAGCACAATTGTTGCTAATGTGACAAATTGTATATGCAACTGCTTTTTTTTAATTGGGAATTTTTCTATGGGAGAAAAAAATTAAAAATAAAGTTTAAAAAAAACAGACTGAGAAAAATACTGCAACTGAAATCACAAGTGGCAAAGGCTAACTTCCTTAACATATAAAATGCTCTTTCAATTCAAAAAGAAAGAAAACTCATGATAAAAGTGCACAAATCAGATTAACAAATAGTACACAGAAAAAGAACTGCCAATGACACTTAAAAAAACAGAAAAAAATGCTAAATATCACTTATATGTGACATAAAATATAAACTACAATGAGCTATCAGATTTCAACTATAAAACTGTCAAATATCAACAACTTTGGTAACATATTGTGCTAGCAAGGATGACTCAGATACTCTATTTCATAGTCATACACATGTGCAAAATGATTCATATACAGAAAAAATATTCATTGTAAAGTCTTTTTTAACAGAAAAAAATGGAAACAAGTTTCTGTTGACTGAATATCAGTTAAATGCATTCTGATATGCATGCACATACATACACATGCATTTGTTTGTAAATGCATAGATTATGTCTGGAAGTGTGTACACACAAAAATCCGGTTAGAATGATTGCCTCCTGAGCATGGAACTTAGAGAAGGAAGATTTATTTTTCACTATATATTCTTTTGTATGTTTTTATGTACTACCACTTTTTAGATAAAGATGCAAACTTAACACATTCATTTTTCCCAAGTCAACTTCTAAGTTAAATTCTAGCTCTTATTCTTCCTTATTTTCCCCCCTTCCATCTCCTTTCCTTCCAGAAAAATCAGTCCTAAAGCTATTCAGTAAGCCAAAGCAAGGTAGGTAATCATGCTGGAGGATATGTAAGCAGCAGTGGCCCAAATTAGGGTGTCAGAGTTGGGTAAGAAGAACATCTCCATAGGAGTCCTGCATACAAAGTATGTTTAAAGTCATATCCAACTGAAATAAGAAAAGCATCTTAGTTTGGGCTGCTATAACAAAGTACCATATACCTGATGGCTTATGAATGGCAGAAATTTCTCTCTCACAGTTCTGGAGGCTGGAAGTCCAAGATCAGGGTGCCAGCATGGTCGAATTATGGTGAGGATCCTCTTCCTGGGTGCAGACTGCTGACTTCTTTTTGTAGCCTCACATGAGAGAGCAGAAAGGGGAAGCAACCTCCTTCATGACTCTTATAAGGGCACTAATCCTATTCATGAGGGTTCCATCTTCATAACTAAGGAGGGCATATGCAGGGAAGTGGTCTGGCACTGGGTGTCATAGCCCAGGCAGGGTGAGGGAGGCTTCCATGAGAGGAGAAGCCTGGTTTGAGTTTAGGGTCCAAGCAAGGTGAGAAGGACATCTACATAAGAGGGCTGCACAGGGGAGGGGAATGGGGACAAAGTCAAGAGATTAGTTATATACAGAAGGGGTTGATCAAATAAGTAAATATATTAAACATAACAGAAGCCAGGTTTTTCACTGTCAGAAAAAAGGAAATAAAATATGGAAAGGGATAAAACTAGGATAAAACCCGATAGTGTAGATTGAAATTGAAGATATTGATATGAGCTCATGGTTTAAAAAATATAGAGATAGATATGCAAATAAATATATAACTAAAGTTTTGTTTGTGTTTGCATACACACACATATACATACCCTAGCCTTGGCTCAGCAACATCTCAATACCAATGAACACATGTAGTACTCAGATCCTGATTGTAAATACCATTTTGCACTAAAAGGGACCAGAGCTGCTTGAAGAAATGAGTGATTCTGGGGCTGGTCAAGGAGAATATAAGATTTTGATAGTTGTACTGTGGTTATGTTGAATAAAGTCCTCGTTTGTAGGAAATATACATTAAACTAGTATTAGGGGTTGATGGATATCATGTTGGTAATCTATTCTCAAGTAGTTCAGAAAAAAAAAAAGATTCCCTGAAGTGTACTTGTAACTTTTTCTATAAATTTGTGATTGTTTCAAAGGTTACATTTTTTTAAACTTTAAAAAAGAAATTGTATAAAATCAAGTTTTATTTTATCACTGGTATATTGAATGTCTGTCACATTTCTTTCTATTTTATTATTTGCTTCCTTTCCTTAGTTTTGCATACTACATGTGCAGTTGAAGAAATACTCTGGAGGGTCTACTTTTTCAAACTTATTCTTTTTTTTTGAAAACATCACCAAAGAGATCTTTTATACATGGAATTCATCAATAAGTTGGAAATGCTCAATTCTGCTGGCATTTAATGGTGTTCCAACATATTAATGTTTTCAGTGATTTCTCTCTAGTTCAGGATTACAGAACAAAATTCCTGAAAGCACACATGTGCGTGTGCATAGGCATGCACGCACGCACACACACACACACACACACGCACAGAATAATAAAAACAGTATAAAGAATATATTCATGGTTGTGGTAAGCCCAAGTTTGAAACTACCGTTAGCTCTGACCATAAATTTATTCTATCACATTAATTCAATAGGTTTATAATAAGTATCTCCATAATTTTCAAATCCTTTCATTTTTTTTCAGGTGACTTGGAACATAATGGAAATGTTTCTTATGTGGTAACATGGTGAAAATTAAAACATTAGCTGGTTTCTGAACATTATGAGATTTGTGAAAGAAACAAATTAAGTCTGGTTAATTTCAGTAGCTGGATACACTCCAAACCTAATCAACATTTTCTTCCCGCTATTAGAAAAAACACCTGTAAGCCTCCTGCATCTGGAAACATAGCACTGTCATTCTCATTCATGTTCATAACATGCAGGCTAGAGCCATTTTTAAAGATTAACTTACTATTATATTGTGGAGCATTTATACAGAATTTTGAGAACCTTTAATAGAAATATTTGAAGAGAAAATATTTAATATGTTTAAAGACAAAAACAAAAAATGCAGGAATCAGTGTGTAGAGGATACGGTCTGTGAATGTGTGAAACAAAGGTAAGGAAAAAAGAATCAACATGCTTTACTTTTTAAAAATTGGAAAAATTAAATTATCATTATAAACAAAAGTGTAGCCAATAACTACTATGGAAGATTGAAATTTGTTTTTATAAGAATCCTTCTCCCCTACATGAGCTAAATAGAAAACCTTTTCACTTTCAAGAGAGTACTTAGATTCAGAGTTCTGTTAAAAGTAGTATTCTTGGCTATTTTCAAATGACTTTACTACTTTTATTAGGATAATGCAAACTTAATACTATGATGATTGGAGAGTTAAGATTGAAAGAATATATCAACTGTTGCTGAAGATTCATTTATTTATTAACTATTCAATGCCCAGAATCTACTTTCCTTAGGGAAATAAATTTTGTGATTCCCTTTACTGTGTCAAGCCCTGTGATTGGAACTTTACATATAATATCTGCTTCAATCTTCACAATAACCCTATGAGAGAGGAATTGTTATTTCCATGTTGCATGCGTGAAGAGTAGAGGCTAAGTAATTCACAGTCCAACAGGAAAGCTGAATTCTATGACTGGCTCATACCTAAGATTATACTCTTTTAATTAAGTTTCATGTACAAATATAATGCAGTTAAAATGAAAGGTATTTGGTTCGAATAAAAAACTCCTTATGGAAGAGTGATTTAGTATAACTCACCATTTGTAGCAGTTACAAAATTGTAAAATTTTGTCAAAGAACTACATAGTGAGGCTCTAAGTTAGAGTATTAAACAAAAATGAAACATCTGTTCTTCAAATTTTATTCTTGAATGACAACTCCCAAGCTCCTAGCACTGAATCTGCTGCACGGAAAGCACTCAATACCTACTCTCTCCTTCTCTATCTTTTGTGTGTGTGTGTGTGTGTGTTTTAAAACAAATTAGACTATAAATTTAAATAATATCCTGTGTCCAGTAAGCCATAAAACTTCTCTCTGGGCAATAACAAATTCATTCTAATCCACTACTTTCCACAGATCTTAATTTTATAGTCTTACCCTATTCTCTTTGTTCTCAAGATTCTCAGATCTGACATGTGAAATGGATTATGAAGTAACCCAAGACTAGATAAATGATAAGGTGTAAAAGTGTAAGACAAAAGGAAAACTATAATAACCTCATGGTTTCATATTTCAGAGAGGGAGGATTATTATGTATTTTTCAAGAGAGAAAATTCTACAAAACATCATTATTAAAAAGCTATACAAGTTTCAAAATCTTTAAATGATTACATAATCTGTGACTTAATAAATAAATGTAGGTAACCTTTAATCAAGAGTGCCCTGAGCTTAAATTCCTCCAAGCTTCCTCACTGCTCAACTTTGTGCACTTAATATTGTAAAAGAGGATTGTCCTTTTTACACTTATCATATCAAATCAATCTTATTTTCATGTCAAATTCAAAACATTTCCATTTTTCAAAGTGACCATCAAATGAGAAAAATGTCATAGACATACTGTACCGGACATCTGCTGCTTTGTCTGCCCAGTATTCCTCTCCCTTTCCTTTGGAAGCTGCATCTTCGTTATTGCATACAGGCTAGATGGAACCACCAGTGTGCTTCATCCTACCTGGCCCAGGGATAGGCAAGCAACCTAACCAAGCCCATCATATTCTCTTTGTCTTTTTGAAATTGAATCCAAAGTGGAGGAATAAAAAATGGGGGAATAGGAGCTATTTATCTACAAACTGAATCCCTGGAAATGTTCTGATTCCAGGCTTTCTGCGAACAGTTACTTATTTCTTTATATCTGTGACCCATATCATTTCCTACCAGTTAAGTCTCTATTTGTTCAAGAAAATCAGAGTTCATGTCTGTTCATTAGACTCATAGATCCCTACAGCTGATACACATAATTAATTAAAACATCTACAAGGCATCTGACAATGATAATCATCAACTATTTATAGGCAAGACTGATAAACATGGGCTTCATTTATAAATAACAATAGCTAACATGTATTGGGAGCTCAACTGTTTGCCACTATATTTGCTATGCATGTATTTCATTGCTTCATTTAATTCTCACTTCTCTAAGAGACAGGTATTATACTTGGTGCAATTTTACAGATGAGGAAACTGAGGTATAAAAAGGACCAATTACTTGCACATGTTCATATAAGTGGTAAGTGATACAGCCAGGACTTGACTTGAACCCTGAAAGTCTGACTTTAGCACCTATGTACATTACCATGACACAATAACTGCTTGACATTAGCTACTGCTGGTAAAATAACTCTACCCAAAGATGAATAGATCCACTCCAGACTAGAGGGATATTTCTAGAACTAGGTTATCAGTCTTATAGAATATGTGTATCATTAACTTGAATGAAGACATGCAACTCATTATTATTAAATCTGGGTATGACACAAAGCCTGGAGAAATAGCTAATGACATTGGGTGACATATTTTAAAAGGAATACTGCACCCACATAGGGCTCAATAAATGTTCACTTCTTTCTTCCCTTTCAGAGATGCTGTGAGGCATTCATTCAATGAAGAATTGTACCTCATGACCCTTAGGCCTTATGATCCTCTCCGACTTTATAGTTCTATTTTCTTTGCATAAAGTAGATTCCTGAATTTTGTATAATTTGAATCGTCTTTGGCATATTTTATTTTCATTTGTCTTGGGATACTTCCAAAATTCTCTTTTGATTTTCTCTTTGATCCAATGGTTTTGGTGGCTCAAGAGTGTGTTGTTTAGTTTATACATATTTGTAAATTTCCCCATTTCCTTACTGTTATTAATTTCTAGTTTTATTACATTGTGGTCGAAAAAGATACTTGTGATGATTTCAATATCCTTTAACTTGTTAAGACTTTTTTTTCCACATAACATACGATCTATCTTGGGGAATGTTTCTTGAGGACTTGAGAAGAATTTATATAATTCTGCTGTTGGGTGGAAAGTATTGTTATGTGCCTGTTAGGTCCATTTAGTCTATAGTATTGTACAGTTCTGTTGTTCCCTTATTGATTTGCTGTCTGGAGATCCTATCCATTATAGAGTGTGTGGGATATTGAAGTCTCTTGTTATTATTATATTGCTATTTCTTCCTTCAGATTTTTCAATGTTTAGGTACTTTGATGTTGAGTTTATATATATTTATAATTGTTAGATCTTCCTGTTGAACTGACCCTTTTGTCATTATTTAAGACCTTCTTTACCTCTTGTAAGTATAGTGACCCCTGTTCTCTTTTGATTACCATTTGCATGGATATCTTTTTCCATCCTTTCACTTTCATCTGATATTTGCCTTTAAATATAGAGAATCTTTTATATGCAGAATATTGGTGGATTTTTTTTAATCTATTCAGCCATTCTATGTGGTTTTTTTGTTTGTTTGTTTGTTTTTTGTTTTGTTTGTTTTTTGCGGTACGCCAGCCTCTCACTGTTGCGGCCTCTCCCGTTGCGGAGCACAGGCTCCGGACGCGCAGGCTCAGCGGCCATGGCTCACGGGCCCAGCCGCTCCGCGGCATGTGGGATCCTCCCAGACTGGGGCACAAACCCGTGTCCCCTGCATTGGCAGGCGGACTCTCAACCACTGCGCCACCAGGGAAGCCCATTCTATGTGTTTTAATTGGGAGAATTAATTCATTTATGCTTAATTATTGATAGGTAAGGACTTTCTTCTGTATTTTGTTAACTGTTTTCTAACTGTTTTGTCAATCTTTTGTTTCTAACTTCCTTTCTTGCTGTCATCCTTTGTGATTTAATGATTTTTTTTTGCAGTGGTATTATGTGATTTCTTTCTCTTTGCCTTTTGTATATCTGCTTGAGGTTTCTTTTTTTTTTTTTTCCTTGCGGTTACCATGAGGCTTATATAAAAATCTTATAGTTATAACAGTGTATATTAAGATGATAACAATTTTACTTCTTCTTCTCCTACATTTTATACTATTGGCATTATAATTTAGATCTTTTTATGTTGTGTACATTAACAAATTATTGTATATGTAGTTATTATTAATACTTTGGACTTTTAACTTTTATACTTGACTTAAAGGTGATTTATGCACCACCATTACAGTATTAAAATATTCTGAATTTGACTGTATGCTTATGTTTACCAGTGAGTTTTATACTTTCATATGCTTTCATGTTACTAATTAGCATTCTTACATTTAACTTGAAAAAACTCTTGAGCAAGGCAGCTCTAGTGGTGATGAACTCCCTCAGGTTTTGTTTGTTTGGGAAAGTCTTTATTTCTCCTTCATTTCTGAAGAACAGCTTTGTTGGGTATAGTATTCTTGCCTGGCAGGATCTTTTCTTTCAGCACGTTGAATACATCATCCCACTCTCTCCTGGCCTTCAAGATTTTTGCTGAGAAATTCACTGAAAGCCTTATGGAGGTTCCCTTATATGTGATGAGTCACTTTTTGTCTTAACTGCTTTCAAACTTCTCCCTTTGTCTTTAACTTTTGATAATTTGATTATAATATGCCTCATAGTTTTCTTTGGGTTGATCCCGTTTGGGTACTTTTTACCTTCATGAATCTGGATATCTATATCCTTCCCAAGATTTGAGAAGTTTTCAGCCACTATTTCTTTAAAAAACTTTCTGACCCTTTCTCTCCTTCTTCTCCTTCTGAGAGTCCCATAATGTTTATATTGATTCTCTTGCTAGAATCCCATAAATCCTGTAGGCTTTCTTCACTCTTTGTCAAGTTTTCTTTTTTCTCCCCTGATTGGGTAAGTTCAAATGATCTCTCTTTGAGTTTGCAAATTCTTTCTTCTGCTTGATTAAATCTGCTGTTGAAATTTTCTATTTCATTTATTGTATTCTTCAGCTCCAGAATTTCTGTTTGGTTCTTTATTATTATGATTTCTATATCTTTTTTGATCTTCATATTTTGTTCATGCATTGTTTTCCTTATTTCATTTTTTTGTCTATCTGTGTTTTCTTGTAGCTGATTGAGCTACCTTAAAACAATTATTTTGAATTCTTTGTCAAGCAACTAATGGATCTCCAATTCTCTGGGATCTATTACTGGATTATTATTAGTTTCTTTTGATGGTGCTGTGTTTGCCTGATTCTTTGTGATCTGTGTCACCTCAGGTTGATGTCTATGCATATGAAATAGCAAATTCCTTTTCATATCTTTGACAGGTAAAGACTTTCTGCTGCTAAGTCTCTGGACACATGGAATTGCTTTCAGGATTGCCATAAAGTGTGGCTGAGGCCAGGTGACATGTCTGCTGTCAGCTCTGCAGTTGGATACATGACTTGCAGGTCTGTTACCTGGGCAGCAGGTGACTGTAGTGCCAGGTCCCAGTGGACAAGACTGTTTCTGGGATCACAGTCTAACAGTGCTGGAGCTCTATCATGGGACCATTTCTGGGTTCACAGTTGAGTCCACAGGTGATGGACCTGTTTCTAGGGGCCCAGATGTGTGTGGCTTCCACTAGTTCCCTGAATGGGCTCTCAGCAAGTCCCTGGGTGGGTCCCTGAATATGTAGGACTGATTTTGGAGCGCCATAGAGTGGGACTGGAACTGGGTCACAAGGCCTGTTATTGGAGGGCATGGTTGGATGTGTCCCTTGCCAGGTCTCTGGGCATGCAGGACTGACTCCTGATCATAGCACATCAGAACTGGAGCTGGTTCACAGGGCTGCTTCAAAATCTGCAGTCAGGTCTGTGGTAGGTGGGCCTGTTACAGAGGGCACAGATGCATGTGGCTCCTCCAAGGTCCATTGGTGGACAGGATTGGTGGCAGGACTGTAGCCAAGGAGGGCTGCAACCCAGTTTTTAGTGTGATGGAGTTGCTTTCAGTCTGCAGCTGAGACCACATTTGGCAAATCTTGCCACTGAAGTGTAGGACTGCCTTCTCAGAGTGGCTCTCCTCAGTCTTGGATTTTACCAGGAATGTGTAATCTCTTGCCTAGATCTGAAAACTCCCACAAAGGCACTTTTGTCCATGGATGGTTACCAGATCATTGCTTCCATGGGGGAATGCAAGCTAGGGACCTCCTATTCCAGCATTTTTTGGTATTACTATCTAGGTATAATTTTTTAAAAATAGGTAGGTCCTTCTGGTTTCAAGACTCAAAATTAGGTTTAAAATAAAACTTGCCTGATTTTCAATATGTCTCCTGGATCATTGTCCTTTTGACTTTAGACTTTCTGGTATCTAAATCAAGAATAGGCAAACTATGGCCCAGGGGCCAAAACTGGTCTGCCACTTGTTTTTGTAAATAAAAGATTATTGTAACACAGCACACTCTTCTGTTACCGTAGCACAGTTAAGTAGCTGTGACAGAGATTACATGGTTCACACAGCCTAAAATATTTACTATCTGGCTATTTACAGAAAAAACTTTGCTTACCCTTGGTATAATAATCAAAAAATGATTTCTAAAATGATCAGCCTTGGACAAATGGCTGAGGTAGATAAAATATAATATGATAATCTTATACTACCAGAAATTAAAGAATTGCTTAAAAAAAGAATGGGGCCTGTCAAAAGGACAAAAGGAACCAACTTGAGAGAGTTCCTAATGGCCAAAGCTGAAGAGTTTTGAGCAGCAAAATAAAGGTAGTGTTGGACGGTAAATCAAAGAATAAAGTAAATATACATGAGTCCATAATAATATAAATAAATAATTGAATAACTAAATAATTAGGGGAGAAAGGACAAAACTTCCTCTTCAAAGAATACCAGTTAATAAATGTGGAAGGAATAAAAAAAATAGAAAATAACAATTAACACACCAGAGTAATAATTGCTGCAGGTTAGATCCACAGAGGGATACTAAAATTAGTGGGTGAAAATTTAAGAAGAAATTGCTGCAGGTTAGATCCACAGAGGGATACTAAAAGGAATGAAAAAAATAGAAAATAACAATTAAAACACCAGAGTAATAATTGCTGCAGGTTAGATCCACAGAGGGATACTAAAATTAGTGGGTGAAAATTTAAGAAGAAATTTGCATATTTGCATAGCCTTGAAAAATTTTCCCCTGAATTTTTAATAATTATTGTGGTAGATTTTAACATAAGCCCACACTCCTTTGATACTCTTTTTTCAAGAATGGAGCTTAATTCCCCTCTTCTTGTGTATGGGCTGTACTTGGTGACTCATTCTAAAGAGTGAAGTATGGGATGAAAAAAAATAGTTACTTTAATAATATATCAGTAACTTGGAAGTTACCACCTTAACCAAGTGTTCAAAGTCAACATCAACAGTAATGTCTTGTTGATACCATGTAACATCTCCTATAATGCTATGAGAAAGGTGCTTTATCTCTGTCATATTCTTCCTGAAGATCTATAACTTTGGTCTCATATGAAAAAAACATCAGACTAACACAAACTGAGGAATGCTTTACAAATAACTAACCAGTGATCTTCAAATGTGTCAAGATCATGAAAAACAAGGTAAGATTGAGGAACTGTCAAAGATTAAAGGAGAACAAGGAGAAATAATGACTAAATGCAATGTAGTACCTTGGATTGGATCCTGGAAAGGAAAATAAAAATTAGCAGAAACACTGGTGAATATAAATAAATTCTGGAGTTTAGTGAATAATAATAATGTAACAAGGTCAATTTCTTAGTTTTGAAAAATGTACCATGGTAATTTAAGATATTGACGCTATAGGAAGCTGGATGAAGGGTATGTGGGAACTCTGTATTTTCTTTGTAATTCATCTATATATCTAAAATAATTTCAAAATAAAAAGTTTAGAATCCAAAACAAAAATGAACCCTCTTACACTGTTGGTGGGAATGTAAATTGGTGCAGCCACTATGGAAAACAGTAAGGAGGTTTCTCATAAAATTAACCAAATAAAGTTGCCATATGATCCAACAGTCCCACTGCTGGGCATATACCCAGACAAAAGAATAATTCAAAAAGATACATGCACCCCCATGTTCACTGCAGCACTATTTACAATAACCAAGACATGGAAACAACCCAAATGTCCATCGACAGATGAATGGATAAAGAAGATGTGGTGTATATATATATATATATATATATATATATATATATATATATATATAATGTAATATTACTCAGCTGTTAAAAAGGTTGAAATAGTGCCATTTGTAGCAACATAGATAGATCTAGAGATTACCATACTAAGTGAAGTAAGTCACAAAGGGAAAGACAAACACCATATAATATCACTTATAGGTAGAATCTGAAATATGCCACAAATGAACTTATCTATGAAACAGAAACAGACCACAGACATAGAGAGCAGACTTGTGGTTGCCAAGGGGGAGGGGGTGTGAAGAAGGGAAGGACTGGGAGTTTGGGATTAGCAGATGCAAACTATTATATATAGGATGGATAAACAACAAGGTCTTACTGTGTAGCACAGGGAACTATATCCAGTATCCTGTGATAAACCATAATGGAAAAGAATATGAAAAGCTATATATATATATATATATATATATATATATATATATATATATATATATATATATATATATATAACTGAGTCACTTTGCTGTACAGCAGAAATTAATACATTTTAAATTAACTATACTTCAATAAAATTTTTAAAAAGTTATCTGCCATGAAGTTTTAATACACATCCATAAAAGCTGTAATGCCTCTTTCTTCTTACTCAATTTTCACACTAATGTACTGCAAGTGAGACAAAAGAGGATGACTTAGAAAAATAAAATTAGCATCATATGTCTTTTTACATACTTGACACTAGGCCATATTGGAGACTAATGTAATGATAACATTAACATGAAAGTCAAAATATACAAAAATCATTTTCTTAGTACCCTCTCTTTTACGTGATAGTAAAAAATACTTTATTAGGCCATGTGGTTAGCTCTCTTACATATTTTATTTTATAGCAAATTCATCATAACCTTACACTGTACCCAGTATTATCCAGGGTATTTTTCCAAAGTCTTGTTCATGTAAGTTTAGGGAATGCTCTATTAAAAATATTAAACTGGATTCTTTACCATAGGACTTTGTAGAAGTTTAATATATTAGTGTACTTTATGAATCTTATACAACATATACAGTATAAAGTGTCCCAAATGTCTTTGAACATAGGTCAGTTTTGCATTGAACATCTCATGGGATTTATGTAGGAAAAACCAACATAGCCTTTCCTTTAAATGTCACAGTTATAACCTTATTGCCTTATAGTAATATTAGCTCCCATTCTATTTTAACATGGTTTTAAGTTTTAGTATATGCCAGTGCCTATACTAAGTGTTTTGTTTGTTTTGTGGTACGCGGGCCTCTCACTGTTGTGGTCTCTCCCGTTGCAGAGCACAGGCTCCAGATGTGCAGGCTCAGTGGCCACGGCTCACGGGCCCAGCTGCTCCGCGGCATGTGGGATCCTCCCAGACCGGGGCACAAACCCGTGTCCCCTGCATTGGCAGGCGGACTCTCAACCACTGCGCCACCAGGGAAGCCCAATACTAAGTGTTTTATATACTTTATACAATTTAATCTTCAAAACAACCCTGTGAAATAATTGTTCAAATAAGAAAATGTATTTGCCCAAAGGTAGTCAAAATGCTATTAAGGGGCTATGATCTATGATGGAAATAAACCCTTGCCCATCTGACTACAAATCCAATGTCTTTAATCACTAAGCCACAGTGCCTCCATGAACTAATGTGGTGCTTTCCTGAATAAGACAGACTAATTATGTATTTGTTTAGGGAGTGTAATACTCTTTAGGAGTTTCCACGGAGCCACGTTCTATCACCTCCTAAATTACCCCTTGACAGAGCACCTCTAGAAATCTTTCTCTTAGATTTGTAGACTATTATCTAGAACACAAACAGTAACTAAATAAAGTGAAGCTGAGTATAGAAATAGTTCTTACACATTTATCTGAAGTCAACAGAGCAGTTGATGAACTAGAGAAGTCTGTTATAAATTCTCAAGCGAGTGTTATTGATGATTAATTTAGTATAAGTTTAAAACCCTCATATTTCTGTGAATCAAATACAAGTGTGCTTACAATTTTTCCAAGCATGAGAAATTCGGAACACTAGAAAACTGAAGCCTCTAATATATGAAATATACCCTAATTTATTGAAAGCTACACAAAGTCGACAAACATCAAAGTAGAGAAATAATCTAGTTTTTGGACAATTTGTTCAATTTTTGTCAATTTGTAACACCAGCAGTTAGAATAGCACCTGGTAATATTAAGTACTTAAGATTGTTGAGTGAATGAATGAACGCATGATAGAAGTAATCTGAAAAAGTCCTAATTAAAATATTTCATCTCAAATCCCTCAGGCCCAAACACATTCTAAATAAGTAATCTTTGTTGGTTGGTTTCTATTTTGTTTTTGTTGGGAGTGAAGGATGTAGATAAGAACATTCCTTCCCCTCACTCAGAATTATAGAACTGAAAACAATCTTGAAGATCATTTTTCTAAGCATCTCACCTTAAAAAAGTAAAGCCCAGATCTGTAAAGAGGTAAAGTGACATCCTGGAGATTATACAGGGAATCATCATTTCTCCTAATAATCTTTGATTTAACATTCTTCCCACCTTCAAATGTTAAACTAAATGCCTATTTGTCCTTTCAAACCACTGCATGCATATTTTTATCTCTGCACTATCTTTTACTAAATTTATTTAATTGAGTCCATTTACTTGATTATAATCACTTTGAAAGAAGAGATTTTTTTTATTCAAGTTTGCATTCACACACACACAAACACACACAAACACACCTTGTGCTTGGTAAATCTCAAAAAAAAAGTGTTTATTACCTGAACAAAATTATTAAGTGAAAGAATAGGGCTAGACCTAGGCTTTATGAATATGTGTTGGGAAAAAGCAGTCTCATATGCACAGAATTCTGATCCCCACTTGGTTTCATAAGAATAGGCCTTGGCCTGGGAACACTTCCTTACTAAGAGATAAGTTATCACAGCTTGTGCTAGACTTGTCACCTTGTGTGAGAATATCTTTCCCTGTTTCATACTCAAGTATACTCCTTTGTTAGGCTTAAGTGTGTGCACTATATGTCACCTGGCCAATCCTACTGCTATATCTGTCCCATTTTGGGAGGGGACAGGGTCCTTCCGCTGCAGCACAAGATGGATGCACACAAGCCAATTGCCCTATGCCTACTGCTGAGAGGGACTCGCTGGTCATGAGAGACTATGTCCACTACTGAAGTTGATCTTCTTCTGCTTCTTCTCTATGTGAGTAAAGCATTTTTCCTCCCAATGCTTGGCTGTGTTGTTTTCCTTGGTGACTCTGATATCAAGATACAGTTGGAAGAAGTGCTCAGACTTCTACTCCTGATAATAGGCAATAGATGCTATTTGTTTGACAATATGGCTCTTTCCACAACATTATTTTGCCACTTCTCTAATTCCATTTTTACATCTATTTGAAAATAAAACTACATAACCTATGTGGAAATTGGTTTTTCTACTGAAATAGTTATGTTTGCCTCAGCTTCTTCAAGATGCTGTAAGATATTCCAAAGTAAAATATAGAAACTAAGAGAAACCCTTTGAAGAAAAATGGGTTTTTAAAAATCCCAAGGTCAAGGTAAGGATATGAAATGTCCAAAATACTGAAATATAGAGACAGAAAGATGAGTGGTTGCTTAGGACTTGGGAGGGGAGGAGATGAGGAGTGACTACTAATGGGTTTCAGGTTTCTTTGGGGGATGAGGAAAATATCCTAAAATCAGTTTATGATGATGGTCACAAAACTCTAAAAACCACTGAATTGTACACTTTAAACAGGTCAGCTTCAATATAACTTAAAAAATACCTCCCCTCAATGAAAGGAAATTGTCCACAGGAAAACAGGTTGTTAGCAAAGCTGAAATCTCTTGAAGTCCCATGATTTAAAATTTACTCTTAATATGCTTTATATCAGAAAGGTGCCATATTACCCATTCTGTACTTTTAAGCATGTATACAGAAGCAATGAAAAATAATCTCGTAGAGCATAATCAGATATGGGTCCAATTCCAGTTCTAACACTTAATTGCTGTGTGACTGAGTTGCATAACCACCTTGAGCCTCCATTCCTTCATGTGGGACTATTAACAGTGCCTAATCCACAAGGCTGTTATAAACATTAAATACGATATCACATTGGTCACTTTTATTTTACAGTATTTCCAATTCCAGACTCTAGTCTCTAATTCTACCCACATGATCATTTTTGTTCTTCATTTCTGCTTATGGAAAATTCACATATTCCAACTCTGGACTTTAACCTCTAGTCCCACAAGCATTCTCATTTTTGTTCATCTCTCCTTTATGTGGTAAAGTTACACACAAATACCTTCACTCTGCTACATCCTACATGCATTAGGAATGAAAGCTCTCCAGGTGAACTTATGTATTTGAATCCCATATCTAACACTATTAACTGTGTGACTTTTGGTAGGTCTGTTGCCTCAGTTTCTTCATCTGTAAAGCAGAGATAAAATAATATTAACATCATAGGGTTATATATTTTTGTATATATAATGCTGAGGATAGTACCTGGTAAATAGCAAGTTCATAATAAATGTTGATATTAACAATATTTAAGAGTCTATTACTTTTTATAAAAATCTTCAACTCATGGATCCATAAACATTCTGGTGTAGCTTGTATTTTCCACTAAAGACTTGTTCACCCTTTTCACCAGCCTACTTCATTCTACACTTTATCCTTATGTACACTATATAGCCCTTTGTGTACTATAGCACCCTTTCCTTCTCATACTTACTTCTTTATCCTGACTTAATCAGTTGGCCTTGACAAAGTCCCATCCTCATACTCTGTGTTCATTCAGTAACTGACTCATGGAAAATCAGGGGATTACCTCTGAGGTCACTGACATTATTTGTTCTAGAGTAATTCATAAATTATGCCTATTAAGTTTCTTGGACACAAAGGTACAGAGTAGGTGACGGGGATTCTCTAGAATATATCCAGAGTAAGTAATATGATCTCCATAATACCTAAGTATTCTTTATTTTTAACAGAAAATAATTCAGAAATACCTGTGTCATATTTGCAGTTAACCTCCCAAGGAACTAATAATTGAGAAACTTTAAAAAGTCTATTATTTTTCTTTGAAAAATAGAATGGGTATTTCTAAGTTTTCACAGATTGTTATAGAAAGTTCTGTGTTGCAGTAAAATTAAGGCAATATTTTGGTTAAGTATTATAGTAAATGATAGCTGTTCAGAGAAATTCAGTTCCTAATTTTTTGTTACTGGCAGTCATATTAGTGCCCTGGACAAGTTATGAAAGGCTTACTAACATTACTGGCTATAATAAGCCAGCACTTCCATCTTATTAATGTGGCTTTTTTCCCCCAACATGTAAAACTTTTGAAACAGAATTGGTGTATTATGTAGATTCTTTACTATTCATGACCTGATATATAGATTAAGTAGTAAAGTAGTGTTTGCCTTTGGAAAGGATGAATATTGTGTTAAGGTCCTATAGGTTTTTCTTTTCCTTATTCAGCCTCACTTGTTCCTGACTTTTAGTAGTCCAGTATGCATCATTGTCACTTTTACATTAGTGCTGCTACCATGAGCATTTATGCTAATTTAGTATATGTGCCAAAGTTATTACTGTTAGCTTCTGAACTGAGAATTAAACCTCATAAAGTCAGCTAACTGTATAGAATATTTCAGTATATCTCTGTCGATGAATTGTAAAGTCTATAGCCCCCTTAATGATTAACTCAAGAAATAGATCTTTTCATTTACATAATAGATGAACATGTGCCCCTACAGTCCTGTTGAGAACCTCAGTTGAAATGTACAATACTTTTC
Source organism: Orcinus orca (assembly GCF_937001465.1). NCBI lineage: Eukaryota > Metazoa > Chordata > Mammalia > Artiodactyla > Delphinidae > Orcinus > Orcinus orca. The sequence continues at coordinate 79,458,889 of NC_064580.1, forward strand.
ATAAGCAGTTGTTACCATGTCCTCTAGTTGTTGCTATCTGATAAAATCTTCTAGCATATGTTTGATATTTAGATATGTGTCAGTAGCTACACACCATGGAGATATCAAATGCTGCTTTCTTTTGTAAAAATCAGAGACAATAAAAGATTTGGAATGTGAGAGATACATATCTGTAGCTGTAGATACTTTTTTGCTATTTTTTCATTTCTTTGATGTGTGTTATGTGATTTTTGCAGTGGTTACATACATGCAATAAATAGTTATTTCCCTTGTTCTTAAAATGAAATTTAATATTAAATTTGATATCATATTTTGATAATACATTTGATAATGTATATTGATATTACCTCCATTTAAGCTATTTAATGCACGTCTTAAGCATTTACCTGTATCTTATTTGTACATATTTCCATTTTAAAAGAAACAACAACAAGCAAACAAACATGCTCCTAAGTAGCTTAAGCTTAAATTGTTTGGCAGTAAGGAATGACTGAGGAGTAATTATGTATTCTGAGGGTGAATTATTTCTACTTGTTGAGACAATTACATTGGACCTGTAATTTCAGCATGCATTGTTTTTCTTTAAACTTTTGCCAATAGAAATAATTTTGTGCTGTTTTTTTTCAGTTGTACAACTTCAACTTTTAATACAATTCAAATAAAGATTAAGTGAATGAAGAAATGTTTTCAAAGAAAAATCTCCAGAATACTTCACTAAGCAAGACAAGCCATTCTCTAGGGATAACAATATGCTTTAATGAAACATAATATTTTACACAGGTTAAAATTTTGTTTAACAATAAGTATACATATCTTTAAAACATCAAATATTCCTTTATATTCTTACCTAAATGTCCTCAGTGGATACCTTCCATGGTTTCTTTGATGGGCATCATTAGATTTCGAGATAGAAAAGTTTCCTCTGGCACTATTCTGCTACGATGGTAGACTCGCTAAACTTGTTTTTTTTTTTTTTTTTTTTTTTTAACATCTTTATTGGAGTATAATTGCTTTACAATGGTGTGTTAGTTTCTGCTTTATAACTAAGTGAATCAGTTATACATATACATATGTTCCCATATCTCTTCCCTCTTGCGTCTCCCTCCCTCCCACCCTCCCTATCCCACCCCTCCAGGCTGTCACAAAGCACCGAGTCAATATCCCTGTGCCATGCGGCTGCTTCCCACTAGCTATCTACCTTACTACGTTTGTTAGTGTGTATATGTCCATGACTCTCTCTCGCCCCGTCACAGCTCACCCTTCCCCCTCCCCATAACCTCAAGTCCGTTCTCTAGGAGGTCTGCGTCTTTATTCCTGCCTTACCCCTAGGTTCTTCATGACATTTTTTTTTCTTAAATTCCATATATATGTGTTAGCATACGGTATTTGTCTTTTTCTTTCTGACTTACTTCATTCTGTATGACAGACTCTAGGTCTATCCACCTCATTACAAATAGCTCCATTTCGTTTCTTTTTATGGCTGAGTAATATTCCATTGTATATATGTGCCACATCTTCTTTATCCATTCATCCGATGATGGGCACTTAGGTTGTTTCCATCTCCGGGCTATTGTAAATAGAGCTGCAATGAACATTTTGGTACATGACTCTTTTTGAATTTCGGTTTTCTCAGGGTATATGCCCAGTAGTGGGATTGCTGGGTCATATGGTAGTTCTATTTGTAGTTTTTTAAGGAACCTCCATACTGTTCTCCATAGTGGCTGAACCAATTCACATTCCCACCAGCAGTGCAAGAGGGTTGCCTTTTCTCCACACCCTCTCCAGCATTTATTGTTTCTAGATTTTTTGATGATGGCCATTCTGACTGGTGTGAGATGATATCTCATTGTAGTTTTGATTTGCATTTCTCTAATGATTAATGATGTTGAGCATTCTTTCATGTGTTTGTTGGCAGTCTGTATATCTTCTTTGGAGAAATGTCTGTTTAGGTCTTCTGCCCATTTTTGGATTGGGTTGTTTGTTTTTTTGTTATTGAGCTGCATGAGCTGCTTGTAAATTTTGGAGATTAATCCTTTGTCGGTTACTTCATTTGCAAATATTTTCTCCCATTCTGAGGGTTGTCTTTTGGTCTTGTTTGTGGTTTCCTTTGCTGTGCAAAAGCTTTGAAGTTTCATTAGGTCCCATTTGTTTATTTTTGTTTTTATTTCCATTACTCTAGGAGGTGGGTCAGAAAGAATCTTGCTGTGATTTATGTCATAGAGTGTTCTGCCTATGTTTTCCTCTAAGAGTTTGATAGTTTCTGGCCTTATATTTAGGTCTTTAATCCATTTTGAGCTTATTTTTGTGTATGGTGTTAGGTAGTGATCTAATCTCATACTTTTACATGTACCTGTCCAGTTTTCCCAGCACCACTTATTGAAGAGGCTGTCCTTTCTCCACTGTACATTCCTGCCACTTTTATCAAAGATAAGGTGTCCATATGTGCATGGGTTTATCTCTGGGCTTTCTATCCTGTTCCATTGATCTATCTTTCTGTTTTTGTGCCAGTACCATACCGTCCTGATAACTGTAGCTTTGTAGTATAGTCTGAAGTCAGGGAGCCTGATTCCTCCAGTTCCTTTTTTTGTTCTCAAGATTGCTTTGGCTATTCGGGGTCTTTTGTGTTTCCATACAAATTGCGAAATTTTTTGTTCTAGTTCTGTGAAAAATGCCAGTGGTAGTTTGATAGGGATTGCATTGAATCTATAGATTGCTTTGGGTAGTAGAGTCATTTTCACAATGTTGATTCTTCCAATCCAAGAACATGGTATATGTCTCCATCTATTTGTATCATCTTTAATTTCTTTCATCAATGTCTTATAATTTTCTGCATACAGGTCTTTTGTCTCCTTAGGTAGGTTTATTCCTAGATATTTTATTCTCTTTGTTGCAATGGTAAATGGGAGTGTTTTCTTGATTTCACTTTCAGATTTTTCATCATTAGTATATAGGAATGCCAGAGATTTCTGTGCATTAATTTTGTATCCTGCCACTTTACCAAATTCATTGATTAGCTCTAGTAGTTTTCTGGTAGCATCTTTAGGATTCTCTATGTATAGGATCATGTCATCTGCAAACAGTGACAGCTTTACCTCTTCTTTTCCGATTTGGATTCCTTTTATTTCCTTCTCTTCTCTGATTGCTGTGGCTAAAACTTCCAAAACTATGTTGAATAAGAGTGGTGAGAGTGGGCACCCTTGTCTTGTTCCTGATCTTAGTGGAAATGCTTTCAGTTTCTCACCATTGAGGATGATGTTTGCTGTGGGCTTGTCATATATGGCCTTTATTATGTTGAGGAAAGTTCCCTCTATGCCTACTTTCTGCAGGGTTTTTATCATAAATCGGTGTTGAATTTTGTCAAAAGCTTTCTCTGCATCTATTAAGATGATCATATGGTTTTTCTCCTTCAATTTGTTAATATGGTTTATCACATTGATAGATTTGCGTATATTGAAGAATCCTTGCATTCCTGGAATAAACCCCACTTGATCATGGTGTATGATCCTTTTAATGTGCTGTTGGATTCTGTTTGCTAGTATTTTGTTGAGGATTTTTGCATCTATGTTCATCAGTGATATTGGTCTGTAGTTTTCTTTCTTTGTGACATCCTTGCCTGGTTTTGGTATCAAGGTGATGGTGGCCTCGTAGAAGGAGTTTGGGAGTGTTCCTCCCTCTGCTATATTTTGGAAGAGTTTGAGAAGGATAGGTGTTAGCTCTTCTCTAAATGTTTGATAGAATTCGCCTGTGAAGCCATCTGGTCCTGGGCTTTTCTTTGTTGGAAGATTTTTAATCACAGTTTCAATTTCAGTGCTTGTGATTGGTCTGTTCATATTTTCTATTTCTTCCTGATTCAGTCTTGGCAGGTTGTGCATTTCTAAGAATTTGTCCATTTCTTCCAGATTGTCCATTTTATTGGTATAGAGTTGCTTGTAGTAATCTCTCATGATCTCTTTTATTTCTGCAGTGTCAGTTGTTACCTCTCCATTTTCATTTCTGATTCTATTGATTTGAGTCTTCTCCCTATTTTTCTTGATGAGTCTGGCTAGTGGTTTATCTATTTTGTTTATCTTCTCAAAGAACCAGCTTTTAGTTTTATTGATCTTTGCTATTGTTTCCTTCATTTCTTTTTCATTTATTTCTGATCTGATTTTTATGATTTCTTTCTTTCTGCTAGCTTTGGGGTTTTTTTGTTCTTCTTTCTCTAATTGCTTGAGGTGCAAGGTTAGGTTGTTTATTCTAGATGTTTCCTGCTTCTTAAGGTGGGCTTGTATTGCTATAAACTTCCCCCTTAGAACTGCTTTTGCTGCATCCCACAGGTTTTGGGTCGTTGTGTCTCCATTGTCATTTGTTTCTAGGTATTTTTTGATTTCCTCTTTGATTTCTTCAGTGATCACTTCAGTATTAAGTAGTGTATTGTTTAGCCTCCATGTGTTTGTATTTTTTGCAGATCTTTTCCTGTAATTGATATCTAGTCTCATGGCGTTGTGGTCAGAAAAGATACTTGATACAATTTCAATTTTCTTAAATTTACCAAGGCTTGATTTGTGACCCAAGATATGATCTATCCTGGAGAATGTTCCATGAGCACTTGAGAAAAATGTGTATTCTGTTGTTTTTGTATGGAATGTCCTATAAATATCAATTAAGTCCATCTTGTTTAATGTATCATTTAAAGCTTGTGTTTCCTTATTTATTTTCATTTTGGATGATCTGTCCATGGGTGAAAGTGGGGTGTTTAAGTCCCCTACTATGAATGTGTTACTGTCGATTTCCCCTTTTATGGTTGTTAGTATTTGCCTTATGTATTGAGGTGCTCCTATGTTGGGTGCATAAATATTTACAATTGTTATATCTTCTTCTTGGATCGATCCCTTGATCATTATGTAGTGTCCTTCTTTGTCTCTTTTAATAGTCCTTATTTTAAAGTCTATTTTGTCTGATATGAGAATTGCTACTCCAGCTTTCTTTTGGTTTCCATTTGCATGGAATATCTTTTTCCATCCCCTTACTTTCAGTCTGTATGTGTCTCTAGGTCTGAAGTGGGTCTCTTGTAGACAGCATATATAAGGGTCTTGTTTTTGTATCCATTCAGCTAATCTGTGTCTTTTGGTGGGAGCATTTAGTCCATTTACATTTAAGGTAATTATCGATATGTATGTTCCTATTCCCATTTTCTAAATTGTTTTGGGTTCGTTATTATAGGTCTTTTCCTTCTCTTGTGTTTCTTGCCTAGAGAAGATCCTTAAGCATTTGTTGTAAAGCTGGTTTGGTGGTGCTGAACTCTCTCAGCTTTTGCTTGTCTGTAAAGGTTTTAATTTCTCCATCAAATCTGAATGAGATCCTTGCTGGGTAGAGTAGTCTTGGCTGCAGGTTTTTCTCCTTCATCACTTTCAGTATGTCCTGCCACTCCCTTCTGGCTTGTAGGGTTTCTGCTGAGAGATCAGCTGTTAACCTTATGGGGATTCCCTTATGTGTTATTTGTTGCTTTTCCTATGCTGCTTTTAATATGCTTTCTTTGTATTTAATTTTTGACAGTTTGATTAATATGTGTCTTGGCGTATTTCTCCTTGTATTTATCCTGTATGGGATTCTCTGCACTTCCTGGACTTGATTGACTATTTCCTTTCCCATATTAGGGAAGTTTTCAACTATAATCTCTTCAAATATCTTCTCAGTCTCTTTCTTTTTCTCTTCTTCTTCTGGAACCCCTATAATTCGAATGTTAGTGCATTTAATGTTGTCCCAGAGGTCTCTGAGACTGTCCTCAGTTCTTTTCATTCTTTTTTCTTTATTCTGCTCTGCAGTAGTTATTTCCACTATTTTATCTTCCAGGTCACTTATCCGTTCTTCTGCCTCAGTTATTCTGCTATTGATCCCATCTAGAGTACTTTTAATTTCATTTTGTTTTCATATTGTTCATCGTTGCTTGTTTCATCTTTAGTTCTTCTAGGTCCTTGTTAACTGATTCTTGCATTTTGTCCATTCTATTGTCCATTCTATCTCCAAGATTTCGGATCAACCTTACTATCATTATTCTGAATTCTTTTTCAGGTAGACTGCCTATTTCCTCTTCATTTGTTAGGTCTGGTGCATTTTTATCTTGTTCCTTTATCTGCTGTGTGTTTTTCTGTTTTCTCATTTTGCTTATCTTACTGTGTTTGGGGTCTCCTTTTTGCAGGCTGCAGGTTCGTAGTTCCTCCTGTTTTTTATGTCTGTCTCCAGTGGCTAAGGTTGGTTCAGTGGGTTGTGTAGGCTTCCTGGTGGAGGGGACTAGTGCCTGTGTTGTGGTGGATGAGGCTGGATCTTGTCTCTCTAGTGGGCAGGTTCACGTCTGGTGGTGTGTTTTGGGGTGTCTGTGGCCTTATTATGATTTTAGGCAGCCTCTCTGCTAATGGGTGGGGTTGTGTTCCTGTTTTGCTAGTTGTTTGGCACAGGTTGTCCAGCACTGTGGCTTGCTGGTCGTTGAGTGAAGCTGGGTGCTGATGTTAAGATGGAGGTCTCTGGGAGATTTTCGCCATTTGATATTATGTGGAGCTGGGAGGTCTCTTGTGGACCAGTGTCGTGAAGTTGGCTCTCCTACCTCAGAGGCAGAGCCCTGACTCCTGGCTGGAGCACCAAGAGCCTTTCATCCACACGGCTCAGAATAAAAGGGAGAAAAATTAGAGGGAATTAGTAGAAGTATGAGGAAAGAAAGAAGGAAAGGAGGGAAGGAAGGAAGGAAGGAAGAAAGAAAGAAAGAAGCAAAGAAGGAAAGAAGGCAAGAAGGAACGAAAGGAGGGAGGGAGGGAGGGAGGAAGGAAGGAAGGAGGGAAAGAAGGAAAAACAGAAAGAAAGAAGATACGGTAAAAATAAAATAAAGTATAACAAAGTTTTTGAATTAAAAAATTCTTATTTAGAAAAAAAAAAAAAGGGACGGATAGAACCTTAGGACAAATGTTGGAGGCAAAGCTATACAGACAAAATCTTACACAGAAGTGTATACATACACCCTCACTAAAAGAGGTAAAGGGGGAAAAATCATAAATCTTGCTGTCAGAGACCACCTCCTCAATTTGGGATGATTCGTTGTCTAAAGGAGGGAAGGAAGGAAAGAAAGAAAGAAAGAAAGAAAGGACGAAGGTAAAGTATAATAACGTTCTTAAAATTAAAATTGATTATTAAGAAAAAAATTTTAAGAAAAAACCATGGACGGATAGAACCTAGGACAAATGGTGGAAGCAAGACTATACAGACAAGATCTCACACAGAAGCATACACATACTCACTCACAAAAAGAGGAATAGGGAAAAAAATCATAGATCTTGCTCCCAAAGTCCACCTCCTTAATTTGGGATGATTGGCTGTCTATTCATGTATTCCACAGATGCAGGGTACATCAAGTTGATTGTGGAGCTTTAATCCGCTGCTTCTGAGGCTGCTGGAGAGATTTCCCTTTCTCTTCTTTGTTCTCACAGCTCACAGGGGCTCAGCTTTGGATTTGGCCCTGCCTCTGCGTGTAGGTCGCTGGAGGGCGTCTGTTTTTTGCTCAGACAGGACGGGGTTAAAGGAGCCGCTGATTCGGGGGTTCTGGCGTACTGAGGCCGGCGGGGAGGGAGGGGCACGGAATGCAGGGCGGGCCTGCGGCGGCAAAGTCCAGCGTGACCCTGCACCAGCCCGAGGCCCGCCGTGCGCTCTCCCGGGGAAGTCGTCCCCGGATCCCGGGAACCCGGCAGTGGCGGGCTGCACAGACTCCGCGGAAGAGGGGCGTGGAGAGCGACCTGCGCTCGCACACAGGTCCCTTGGTGGCGGCAGCAGCAGCCCCAACGTCTCCCGCCCGCCTCTGGGGTCCGCGCCTCCAGCCGCTGCTTGCGCCCGTCTCTGGAGTCCGCGCCCTCAGCCGCGGCTCGCGCCCGTCTCTGGGGTCCGCGCCCTCAGCCGCGGCTCGCGCCCGTCTCTGGGGTCCGCGCTTTCAGCCGCGGCTCGCGCCCGTCTCTGGATTCCGCGCTTTCAGCCGCGGCTCGCGCCCGTCTCTGGAGTTCCTTTAAGCAGTGCTCTTAAACCCCTCTCCTCACGCACCAGGAAACAAAGAGGGAAGAAAAAGTCTCTTGCCTCTTCGGCAGGTGCAGACTTTTCCCCCGGACTCCCTCCCAGCTAGCTGTGGTGCACTAACCCCTTCAGGCTATGTTCAAGCCGCCAACCCCAGTCCTCTCCCTGCGCTCCGTCCGAAACCGAAACCCGAGCCTCAGAGCCTCAGCTCGCAGCCCCACCCGCCCCGGCGGGGGAGCAGACAAGCCTCTCGGGCTGGTGAGTGCCGGTCGGCACCGATCCTCTGTGCGGGAGTCTCCCCGCTTTGCCCTCCGCACCCGTTGCTGCGCACTCCTCCGCGGCTTCGAAGCTCCCCCCTCCGCCTCCCGCAGTCTCCGCCCGCGAAGGGGCTTCCTAGTGTGTGGAAACTTTTCCTCCTTCACAGCTCCCTCCCACTGGTGCAGGTGCCGTCCCTATCCTTTTGTCTCTGTTTATTCTTTTTTTTCTTTTGCCCTACCCAGGTACGTGGGGAGTTTCTTGCCTTTTGGGAGGTCTGAGGTCTTCTGCCAGCATTCAGTAGGTGTTCTGTAGGAGTTGTTCCACGTGTAGATGTATTTCTGGTGTATCTGTGGGGAGGAAGGTGATCTCCGCGTCTTACTCTTCCGCCATCTTCCTGCTCTCCCCTAAACTTGTTTTTAAAAGGGCAAAAAGTTCTTTAAAAAAAACTGCATCCCTCTTTTCTTCCCAGTGAATAGATTTTATACTGACCTTCATACTTTGCTTAAGAATTTCAATATACCAGCTACATCCCTTTAAGGGATCACTTCCTATTCATAACACTCAGAGTAACTGCACCAACCTATTATTTGAGGAAAGCTGGGAAATCAATCCTTTTTTCCTGTGAAGGAAGACCCAAGGTTTATTATAAGCATGCTACTATCTTGAATTACACTGGATCCTAAACTGGGGTTTACAAAGGGAACGAGACAATGAAAAGTAAGCTAACAACAACTGCTGTTAATGTTTTTAGAAGTGCTGAATGTTTTAAAATAGCAATAGTCTGTTGACAACATCCTTATCTGCAGAGATTTCCATCAGTATGGCATGAATATAATTGCTATCATCATATGGAAAGCTGCACAGTCACTGGAATTTGTTAGAATGAAGATCTGTGCACTGTTCCCAAGTGTTCTTTGTCATCTGAATTTATTTCTACAACTGGGAATAGTGGAACTACCAAATAATGTCACACCTCTCCCGAATTTAGATGGCCCTCACAGTTATATCATATTTAAAAAGTCAAATATAAAAGAATTTGATCTCCAGATTATTTTTAAGTAGTAAATTTAACAATTTTCTTTCATTTTTCAAGAGTTCTAATTCAAGTGAATGTATTTTTTCCAGTTTTATTGAGATATAATTGACATACAGCACTGTATAATTTTAAGGTGTACGATGTAATGATTTAATTTACATATATTATGAAGTGATTGCCACAAAAAGTTTAGTTAACATCCACCATCTCACATAGATACAAAAAAGAAAAAAAAGTTTTTTTCCTTGTGATGAGAACTCTTAGGATCTACTCTTTTAACAACTTTCAAATATACCATACAGCAGAGTTAACCATACTCATTACATTGTACATTATATCCCTAGTACTTGTGTACCAAAAAATTAATCAATAGTCAATCTGAGAGAGAAATGGAAAATTTTATTCAAGCCAACCTGAGGATTATAACCTGGGAGACAGTCTTTCAGAAAGCTCTAAGGACTGTTCCAAAGAGGTAACGTGGGAGGCCAGTATATATGTGATTTTAGAGAAGGGATACATGCAATTAAGCACACATCTTAGTAGAAGGTTACTGCTATTAGCAAGGAACGGATATCTTAGTTAATGGTCTTAGTGCTTTTCTAAGTATAGAAAGATGCAAGAAACTGAGTTCATAAAATTTACTCCTGAAAATATCTAACTATCTGAAGGCCTGTTCTGCCAGTTTTCCCAGAGCACAAAATGCCTCATCCTGATCTTCACCCTGAATTCCTTTTAGGGTGTATTGTAGGTCAGGAACTGGAGTGGCTAATGACTTGATTCTTGTAGAACTGGATGGTGGACAAAATTATTTGTTTTACAATCTCCTCCCTTTCAGTCTTAAATTTGACCAAGGTTTGAGAGGCATTTTCTGATCAGTATTTCCCATGGCCCTAAGAATGCTCATTCCCAGGCCAAACGAGGATTTTGCTGATGGGCACTCAATATGCTTTTACTGGACTAGACCCTGTTAACAGTAGCCAAAAGCCTCTGGATCGCCTATTTTATTAGTCTGTCATGGTCCACAAAACTGTTCCCTCTTGTTCCTTCTTCTCATATCTAGAGTTACACTATTACAATCATTGGTCTTATAGAACTATATATTAGGTCAGTCGTTTCAAGTCAGCTAATCATCATTAATTTTATCTGAGTCTCAGTCACCACTTGGTAATGCAAGAAACAATAATCTTGTAAAATAGGCAGAACAAGTAACATAGCCAGTAACATTAACAAGGTCATAAGTAAGTATTTAAGCTAAGAACTTCCATTAGGTGTGGCCCAGTTTCTCCCCAGGTCATCTGACTAGTCTGTTCTGCACCAATAGCTATCTGTAAGGGAAATGATCTACTGGCATTGTACATAAAGTTCACCAAAGATGTCTGCACATACAAGGTGAGTGGTGGGTCATCATGACCCCTTACAGGATTGAGAAAGGAATGTTATCTTGTAAGGAGTTACATGGCTGGTGTCAGAAGATGAAAAATTGATCTTTATGGTTGAGCAGGTATTTCTGCTACTGGGGAGGCTGCATTAACACATAATGCAGAGGCATAATGTGCACTTAGAGGGGAGGAAGGAGGCCCAAATGGGCAAAGAAAAAAATATGTTTAAATTTTTCTTGTCTTCCCTCAAAATATGAATTCTTCATTTCATCATAATTATTTATAACTGTAAGTTTGTATCTTTTGACTATCCTCATCGAACTCCCCCTCCCCCCACTTCTGGTAACCACAAATCTAATCTCTTTTACTATGAGGTTTTTTTTTTTTAAAAATTATTCCACATAAGTGAGATCATACAGTATTTGTCTTCCTCTGTCCAAATTATTTCTCTTAACAAAATGCCCTCAAGGTCCATCCATCCATGTTGTCACTAATGGCAGAATTTCCTTCTTTTGTGGTTGAATAATATTCCAGTGTATAAATGTACCACATCTTTTTAATTCATATATCCGTCAATGGCCGCTTAACTTTTCCCATATCTTGGCCTTTGTAAATAATGCTGCTATGAATATGGCAGTGCAGATATCTTTTCAACATACTGTTTTCATTTTCTTTGGATATATTTCCAGATGTAGAACTGCTGGATCATATGGCAGTTCTATTTTTAATTTTTTGAGGGCTCTCCATATTGTTTTCCATACTGGCTGCACTAATTTACATTCACACCAACATTATATAAGGGTTCCCCTTTCTCCACATCCTTGCCAGCATTTGTTATCTCTTATTTTTTGATGATAGCCATTCTAACACATGTGAGGTGCAATCTCATTGTGGTTTTGACTTGCATTTCCCTGGTGAGTGACGTTAAGCACATTTTCATGTACTTTTTGACCATTTGTATATTTTCTTTGGTAAAATGTCTATTCAGGTCCTTTGCCCATTTTGGAATGGATTATTTGGGCGGGGTTGGCATTGAGTTGTATGGTTTTATCCATTTTTGGATATTAATCCCTTACCAGATATATGGTTTGCAAATATTTTCCCATTCTATAGGTTGTCTTTTCATTTTGTTGATTGTTTCTTTTGTGCTGTCATGTTTTAAAACTCATCTCTAGAGAAACTGGCTCAGTAGTGGCAGAAAAATATGAAACATATTAAATCTGGTTGAAAATATTAACAGAATTCTGAGAATGAAGTAAGTTTTAAGTTGAAGACAAAAGGAAAATGAATGCTTATATCTATTCAAATAGAGAATATGGCACACTTTGGATGATACCATGTGCCAGATATAGTGCCATGGGTTTTATGGATATAATACCATTTAATATATATAAAGACATATAGTATCCCTATTTCAGAAGTGAGGAATCTCAACCTCTGATACTTAAAGTGATTTCTCCAAGTTTATGCTGTTAACAAATGGTAAAGTGTTTAAATGTAGTTTGATTCCTGATGCCTTCTCTTATCCACAATACTACACTGCCTCACAGATGTAGGAAGAATTTCATTTGTTTAATACTAAGAAAGGAAGTCAGGCAAATGAAGGAACAAACTGTGTTTAACAAGTGTGCTGCCTCTAGACATGATGACCAACATGTTGGCTTGCATTCCCGTGAACAACTGCCCCAAAATAATGATTGTTTGCCAGGAACGCTTTTTCCACTAGGGCATCAGTTATGTGAGAAGTTGAATTTTTTAAAAAAGAATTGAATTAATATAACCAATATTTACTTAATCAATTTAAAATACTTCCTTTTTTCTCGAAAATATACTTTCCACTTTCATTAGACTTGATTTAAAATACTGAAAAACTAAGTAGAAAAAAGCACTCCCTGAACAAAATTGGGGGAATTACTTCATGAAAAAAATTCAAGGACACGCTATTTTTCTCTGTCTACTAGGTGATGTGTTTATCCTTCGCGGCACTGCACAAACCCCAACATTTCTATAAATGGCTCCTCGACCCTCCTAGAGCGTGTTTGTCAATCTTTCCTTTTATCTGAAAGCAATTTCTTCATGCTTTCCATAACAATTCACACACTGCCCTGAAATTATATTTTCATGTTTACCTTACTACTGTGTATTTTACAGTGCCGGAATTGGGTGTGTATTCATCTCCCTATCTCTACTACTAAATACAATTCCCAATGCATAGGAAGTGCTTAACTATGGCTTAATGAAAAGATGGAAAGTACTCTTGCTGAATTCAGAGGCAGCTCTTCACTATGGTATTTAAATCTGAAAATAATTAAGCTCGGCTAAAATACTATATTTGGACTCCAAGAAAATGGAGTTGCTTTCAAATAAATGGTTATAAATGCATTCACAATAATGCACATTTTTATAAAAATTAAGACATTATACATGGCCAAGATATTGCCAAGTAAAATATACGATTAATTTCTTCAATTCCCACACCCTCTGATGAATATATACACAGTAAGATTATCTAGGAAATTTTTGCATACCGCATTCACATTCAAATACATACCAAAATTTAGCTAGAGTTTGGTAAAAAGAAAATGTCAAAAGGGAGAGCATTTTGATATGGTTTACTTTTTAAAGTTCTGGATATGATACAACACAAGTTCTGTCTAGGTATCTGAGAAGTACCTTAAAACACTGACAATCTGTTTGTTTCATCATTGAATGGTTCTTCTAGACAAGTCCTGGGTTTCCCAAGGATTATGCACACAGTTGCCTTTGCTGTTATTATTTTACGGCAACTTGTCTTAAAGTATTTTGGTTTATAGCTATTTTGTGGTACACCACTAAAGTGCAACAATCTCCACATACACGGTCTAATGGCAATTTATTTTTTATCTAGTAGCAATTTTTGATAAAAATGCTAGGTAATGACAGTGCTAGCTTGACAATGAATGAATGAGAGAAACACTGCTCTACACTTGACTATTTTATCTGCATGTTTTTCTTATAGACTATGGAACAAACCAACTGTTAGCAACAACAAAGTTCCTAACCTATAGTTAGAATAAATTCCAGTTTTATTATTCATAAACATCTTAGCAACTCTTCCAAATGTATTGTTTCCATAATGTGGGGATGAATAAATTATTTATAATCATCTTTGGAAATAAAATCCGTATCTAGGTATTCTTTCAAAATGTCTCCTCAAAGCAAATTGCACTTTTAGGTATTTTTTCCTACCTATGTCCTTCCTATAAAAAGCTCCTAAGTCAATCTCTATAAAAAGCTCCTAAGTCAATCTCACAGTAATTAATTTGTAACACACAACACCAGTGTTCCAATAGAGGGCACTATTCTAAATAGGAGATTATTGTATAAGCACAAAACTAATGATAGTTAAATTGCTGGAAATTAATTATTTCTTATGGGACACTATATTGATCAGTATTGAGATCTAATAATGTGAAAATTTTATTTTTTTTCCAAAAAGGAATTTATTAAAATAAAATTAGTGATCAGATACCAACTTGATGATTTTGCCAGACTGTTGACATGGGATTAGAATTCCAGGAGAGGATCCAGTGTTTTCAAAAACGTTAAATATTGCTTATTTCACAATAAGAGTTTTAAATAATTTACATTTTGAGCTTTCTTATGATACTAATAATGCTAATAATTAAATGCCTTTCAAAACATAATTTCACTAATAGCTAATGAAACTCATAGGACTATCTTGTAAATATATATTAGAACAGCTTCAAAAACTGTCACCATATGGTTTTAGCATAAGACATAGCACAAATTTGACAGACTAATGCATTTCCTTTCTCAGCCTTCGAACTACCGTCTGGAATTATTCATGGGCATAACCACTTTAGAGCTCATTTTGGTTTCTTAAATATGACCTTTTATTCTGAAATGAGTTTAGTTCTATTAAAAAATGGATTAATGTAAAATGGAATACATATATATTCTTTAATAGCCATAAGGAGGGAAAAAAATTTTATTGCTTGAGACCTTTAAAGGAAGCAGAAAAAGAGGGGGTTGAAAACAAAGTGAATAGGAAATAAAGTCTTCATATCTAAGATTTACAAGGTAATCCTTTTCCAAAAATGTATCCATTTATGTTTTCAAAAAGATGTCATTACTTTAATATTCAGTAACTTTGCAATTAATATTGACTCTGTCATAATGACTATTGCATATATCTGCTTTTTCATAAGTATTCAACTTTGACAACCTGCTGTGTTTTTCTGGTCTTCTAATTAATGAGCTTTTCTCACCTTGTGATTATCTAATTTTCACTTAATTGCTTTATAGTAATAAAGTTCATCTTACATTCTTCTCCCATAAGGATTAGATTTTTTTAATGCAACAAATCATCTTGTAGAGCTGAAAATGATGCATTTTATTAGGATGGTTTCTCTTCCTCTGAGATTTAGAAGACTACAATTTCAACTGAAGGTTGGAGAGGTTATTATAAGTCTCCTATATTCAGTTATTCATCACTTATTGAATGTCATAAATAAACTTTCATTGGAAAATAATATTTTCCAGGAAAAAGAAAGCAATAGAAAACAATATTAAACCAAATCTATTTCCTTGTTATAAAACTATTGATGTGAGATCTCTTTCATGCTCAGTTTTTCACTCAACATATTCTACAATTTATTTTACTACTTCCACATCTCATTAACAAGTGCTCAAACACATTCTGGACTATTTATTACAAAGTACAATAACTAAACACATTTTTAAATGAATATTTTTCTTATTATGTCCAACTTTTGCTTTAATAAGAATTTTTACATTAATGGCATATTTTCAATCAGGACAAAACTTCTTTTATTAGTGATACCAAATACATTACTAGAAGAATAATTTGGATATTAAGCATAAAGCTGTGGCAACCATGTAAATTAATACACATATTTTAATATGGTCACCATTTAGAATGAGAAAAATTATTTAGCCCTAATTTTTGTATCATGACTTTACTGTATCTAAAAACAAAAAAGTAGTGTGGTCTTTTAGGTAAGGGCTCTACATATAAGGTTTTACCCTTAAGAGGTCTAGCTCAACTCTTGTTATCAGAATAAAGAAAGTTTGGTTCAGTCACATAAATGCTTCAAGAGAAACTGCTAATCTTTATTTTTCTTACAGATCACTTTAGAATATTGAAAATTCTCAATTTGTGATCTTTGTGTATTTAATATTAGTTCACCTGGTTTAAGATACAAATATGAGGATGATCAATAATCACTCAGCTATGTAATAACTGATACTTTCCTGTCAACACTTGAGGTGAAATGAAAACTTAAGTACTGTATAATCTGAGCCTCCAAATTTGTGGATTCTCTAATGTACACATCCACCTAAACTTTGAGTAAAATTTCCCTTCAAATATGATTCGCTAATTCTCATTAGTGCTTAATGCCTTTAAACAATACTTAGCACAGTTGTTTTTGATACTCAGTATTTAGTAGTTATTAATGAGAAAGACCAATGAGATGTCAAGATGGGTAGACTTTAGATTTTGTATAATAAATATTGCCATTTAGGTTTGAGAGGTTATTTTTTAAAATAAGAATAGCAACTCAATTATTTACTGTCTTTTGTGTAGTTACAAACTTAACTATAATCAGTAGCTATGAGATTTTAATATAAAATGACAGAACGTTTCATGTTTGTGTTGTAAAATCTCTACTTCTGATATAATCTCCATTAGCCCTGAACACAGTTGTTACTGCAGCTTCATTTGGCTAGAAAATTGCCAACAAGAGCCCCTCTAATGAATAATGCAGTTGCAAAACACCGTAAGCATCCTAGTCTGATTAGTTTCATGAAAGGGATGATGAGTTATCTCATGAATAGTGTATTATTATGAAAAACAGGGAGACATTGTTGCTATGGTGTTTTCTTGGTGCTAAAACAAGGTATAATGAATTAGAGGACTAGGCAAGTAATATTTGTTCTGACAGGACCAAATTATGGTCATGCAGTGACAATATGAAACCACCACCATCTCAGATGGTAAAAGAAGGTTCAAGGGACGAGGGGAAGATGGAAGAAGAGTAAGACGCAGAGATCACCTTCCTCCCAACAGATACACCAGAAATACATCTACATGTGGAACAACTCCTACAGAACACCTACTGAATGCTGGCAGAAGACCTCAGACCTCCCAAAAGGCAAGAAACTCCCCACGTACCTGAGTAGAGCAAAAGAAAAAAGAATAAACAGAGACAAAAGGATAGGGACAGGACCTGCACCAGTGGGAGGGAGCTGTGAAGGAAGAAATGTTTCCACACATTAGGAAGCCCCTTCGCGGGCAGAAACTGTGGGTGGCAGAGGGGGGGAACTTCGGTGCCACAGGGGACAGCGCAGCAACAGGGGTGTGGAGGGCAAAGCGGGGAGATTCCCACACAGAGGATAGGTGCCAACCGGCACTCACCAGCCCGAGAGGCTTGTCTGCTCACCCGCTGGGGCGGGCAGGGCTGCAAGCTGAGGCTCAGGCTTTGGTCGGAGCGCAGGGAGAGTACTGGGGTTGGCGGCGTGAACAGAGCCTGAAGGGGTTAGTGCACCACGGCTAGCCGGGAGGGAGTCCCGGAAAAGGTCTGGAACTGCCAAAGACGCAAGAGACTTTTTCTTCCCTCTGTTTCCTGGTGCACGAGGAGAAGGGATTAAGAGCGCTGCTTAAAGGAGCTCCAGAGACGGGCATGAGCCGCGGCTAAAAGCACAGCCCACAGAGACGAGCGGGAGACGCTAAGGCTGCTGCTGCCGCCACCAAAAAGCCTGTGTGCGAGCACAGGTCACTATCCACACCTCCTTTCCGGGAAGGCTGTGCAGCCCGACACTGCCAGGTTCCCGGAATCCAGGGACAACTTCCCCAGGAGAATGCACCGCGAGCCTCAGGCTGGTGCAGCGTCACACCAGCTTATGCCGCCGCAGGCTCGCCCTGCACTCCGTGCCCCTTGCTCCCGGTGGCCTGAGTGAGCCAGAGCCCCCGAGTCAGCGGCTCCTTTAACCCCGTTTTTCCGTCCTGTCTGAGCGGAAAAACAGACACACTCCAGCGACCTACACGCAGAGGCGGGGCCAAATCCAAAGCTGAGCCCCTGGGAGTTGTGAGAACAAAGAAGAGAAAGGGAAATCTCTCCCAGCAGCCTCAGAAGCAGCGGATTAAAGCTCCACAATCAACTTGATGTACCCTGCATCTGTGGAATACATGAATAGACAACGAATCATCCCAAACTGAGGAGGTGGACTTTGAGAGCAAGATTTAGGATTTTTTTCCCCTTTTCCTCTTTTTGTGAGTGTGTATGTGCATGCTTCTGTGTGAGCTTTTGTCTGTATAGCTTTGCTTCCACCATTTGTCCCAGGGTTCTATCCGTCCGTTTTTTGGGTTTTTTTTTAGTTTTTTTATAATAATTATTTTTTATTTTAATAACTTTATTTTATTTTACTTTATCTTCCTTTCTATCCTTCCTTCCATCCTTTAGACAACGAATCATCCCAAATTGAGGAGGTGGACTTTGAGAGCAAGATTTATGATTTTTTCCACTTTTCCTACTTTTGTGTGTGTGTATGTATATGCTTCTGTATGAGATTTTGTCTGTATAGCTTTGCTTCCACCATTCGTCCTAAGGTTCTATCTTTCCGTTTTTTTAAATTATTTTTTCTTACTAATTATTTTTTTAATTTAATAAATTTATTATATTTTACTTTATTTGATTTTACTTTATCTTCTTTCTTTCTTTTTTCTTTCCTTCCCTCCCTCCTTCCTTCCTTCCTCCCTCCATCCCTGCCTCCCTCTGTCCCTCCCTCCTTTCATTCTTTCTTTCCTTCTTTCCTTCTTTTCTTCTTTCCTTCTTCCTTCCTTCCTTCCTTCCTTCCTTTCTTTCTTTCTTTCTTTCTTTCGTTATTGCTTTCTTTCTTTCTTCCAACTTCTACTAATTCTTTCTCTCTACTTTTTCTCCCTTTTAATCTGAGCTGAGTGGATGAAAGTCTCTTGGTGCTGCAGCCAGGAGTCAGTGCTGTGCCTCTGAGGTGGGAGAGCCAACTTCAGGACACTGGTCAACAAGAGACCTCCCAGCTCCACATAATATCAAACGGCAAAAATCTCCCAGAGATCTCCATCTCAACGCCAGCACCAAGCTTCACTCAACGACCAGCAAACTGAAGTGCTGGACACCCTATGCCAAACAACTAGCAAAACAGGAACACAACACGACCCATTAGCAGAAAGGCTGCCTAAAATCATAATAAGTCCACAGACACTCCAAAACACACCACCAGACGTGGATCTGCCCACCAGACAGACAAGATCCAGCCTCATAAACAAGAACACAGGCACTAGTCCCCTCCACCAGGAAGCATACACAAACCACTGAACCGAACTTACCACTGGGGACAGACACCAAAAACAACGGGAACTACAAACCTGCAGCCTGCAAAAAGGAGACCCCTAAAACAGTAAGATAAGCAAAATGAGAAGGCAGAAAATCACACAACAGTTGAAGGAGCAAGATAAAAACCCAGCAGACTTAACAAATGAAGAGGAAATAGGCAGTCTACCTGAAAAAGAATTCAGAATAATGATAGTAAAGATATCCAAAATCTTGGAAATAGAATCGACAAAATGCAAGAAACATTTAACAAGGACCTAGAAGAAATAAAGATGGAACAAACAATGATGAACAACACAATAAATGAAATGAAAAATACTCTAGATGGGATCAATAGCAGAATAACTCAGGCAGAAGAACGGATACGTGACCTGGAAGATAAAATAATGGAAATAACTACTGCAGAGCAGAATAAAGAAAAAAGAATGAAAAGAACTGAGGACAGTCTCAGAGACCTCTGGGACAGCATTAAATGCACCAACATTCGAATTTTAGGAATTCCCAAAGAAGAAGAGAAAAAGAAAGGGAATGAGAAAATATTTGAAGAGATTATAGTTGAAAATTTTCCTAATATGGGAAAAACAATAGTTAATCAAGTCCAGGAAGCACAGAGAGTCCCATATAGGATAAATCCAGAGAGAAATATGACAAGATACATATTAATCAAACTGTCAAAAATTAAATACAAAGAAAGCATACTAAAAGCAGCAAGGGAAAAACAACAAATAACACACAAGGGAATCCCCATAAGGTTAACAGCTGATTTTTCTGCAGAAACTCTGTAAGCCATAAGGGAGTGGCAGGACATACTTAAAGTGATGAAGGAGAAAAACCTGCAACCAAGATTACTCTACCCAGCAAGGATCTCATTCAGATTTGTTGGAGAAATTAAAACCTTTACCGACAAGCAAAAGCTGAGAGAGTTCAGCACCAC
Source organism: Orcinus orca (assembly GCF_937001465.1). Taxonomy (NCBI): domain Eukaryota; kingdom Metazoa; phylum Chordata; class Mammalia; order Artiodactyla; family Delphinidae; genus Orcinus; species Orcinus orca. The sequence continues at coordinate 79,478,914 of NC_064580.1, forward strand.
CAAACCAGCTTTACAACAACAGCTAAAGGAACTTCTCTAGGCAAGAAACACAAGAAAAGGAAAAGACCTACAATAAGAAACCCAACACGGTTTAGAAAATGGGAATAGGAACATACGCATTGATAATTACCTTAAATGTAAATGGACTAAATGTTCCCACCAAAAGACACAGATTGGCTGAATGGATACAAAAAACAAGACCCATATAAATGCTGTCTACCAGAGACCCACTTCAGACATAGAGACACATACAGATTGAAAGTAAGGGGATGGAAAAAGATATTCCATGAAAATGGAAACCAAAAGAAAGCTGGAGTAGCAATTCTTGTATCAGACAAAATACACTTTAAAATAAAGACTATTAGAAGAGACAAAGAAGGACACTACATAATGATCAAGGGATCGATCCAAGAAGAAGATATAACAATTGTAAATATTTATACACCCAAAATCGGGTCACCTCAATACATAAGGCAAAAACTAACAGCCATAAATGGGGAAATCGGCAGTAACACAATCACAGTAGGGGACTTTAACACCACACTTTCACAAATGGACAGATTATCTGAAATGAAAATAAATAAGGAAACACAAGCTTTAAATGATACATTAAACAAGATGGACTTAATTGATATTTATAGGACACTCCATTCAAAAATACACATTTTTCTCAAGTGCTCATGGAACATTCTCCAGGATAGATCATACCTTACATAACAAATCAAGCCTTGGTAAATTTAAGAAAATTGAAATTGTATCAAGTATCTTTTCCAACCACAACGCTATGAGACTAGATATCAATTACAGGAAAAGATCTGTAAGAAATACAAACATATGGAGGCTAAACAATACACTACTTAATAATGAAGTGGTCAATGAAGAAATCAAAGAGGAAATCAAAAAATACCTAAAAATAAATGACAATGGAGACACGATGACCCAAAACCTATTGGATACAGCAAAAGCACTTCTAAAACGGAAGTTTAAAGCAATACAAGCCCACCTTAAGAAACAGAAAACACCTCGAATAAACAACATAACCTTGCACCTAAAGCAATTAGAGAAAGAAGAACAAAAAACACCCAAAGTTAGCAGAAGGAAAGAAATCATAAAAATCAGATAAGAAATAAATGTAAAAGAAATGAAGCAAACGATAGCAAAGATCAATAAAACTAAAAGCTGGTTCTTTGAGAATATAAACAAGACTGATAAACCATTAGCCAGACTCATCAAGAAAAAAGGGAGAAGACTCAAATCAATAGAATTAAATGAAAAAGGAGAAATAACAACTTACACTGCAGAAATACAAAACATCATGAGAGATTACTACAAGCAATACTATGCCAATAAACTGGACAACCTGGAAGAAATGGAAAAATTCTTAGAAATGCACAATGTGCCAAGACTGAATCAGGAAGAAATAGAAAATATGAACAGACCAATCAGAAGCACTGAAATTGAAACTATGATTAAAAATCTTCCAACAAACGAAAGCCCAGGACCAGATGGCCACACAGGAGAATTCTGTCAAACATTTATAGAAGATCTAACACCTATCCTTCTCAAACTCTTCCAAAACATAGCAGAGTGAGGAACACTCCCAAATTCATTCTAGGAGGCCACCATCACCTTGATACGAAAACCAGACAAGGACGTCACAGAGAAAGAAAAGTACAAGCCAATACCACTGATGAACATAGATGCACAATTCCTCAACACAATACTAGCACACAGAATCCAACAGCACATTAAAAGGATCATACACCATGAACAGGTGGGGTTTATTCCAGGAATGTAAGCATTCTTCAATATACACAAATCAATCAATATGATAAACCATATTAACAAATTGAAGGAGAAAAAACATATGATCATCTCAATAAATGCAGAGAAAGCTTTTGACAAAATTCAACACCCATTTATGACAAAAATCTTGCAGAAAGTAGGCATAGAGGGAACTTTCCTCAACATAATAAAGGCCATATATGACAAATCCACAGCCAACATCATCTTCAATGGTGAAAAACTGAAAGCATTTCCACTAAGATCAGGAAAAAGACAAGGTTGTCCACTCTCACCACTCTTATTCAACATAGTTTTGGAAATATTATCCACAGCAATCAGAGAAGAAAAGGAAAAGGAATCCAAATAGGAAAGGAAGAAGTAAAGCTGTCACTGTTTGCAGATGACATGATACTATACAAAGAGAATCCTTAAGATGCTACCAGAAAACTACTAGAACTAATCAATGAATTTGGTAAAGTTGCAGGATACAAAGTTAATGCACAGAAATTTCTGGCATTCCTATACACTAATGATGAAAAACCTGAAAGTGAAATCAAGAAAACACTCCCACTTACCATTGCAACAAGAAGAATAAAATATCTAGGAATAAAGCTACCTAAGGAGACAAAAAGACCTGTATGCACAAAATTATAAGACACTGATGAAAGAAATTAAAGATGATACAAATAGATGCAGAGATATACCATGTTCTTGGATTGGAAGAATCAACATTGTGAAAATGACTCTACTACCCAAAGCAATCTACAGATTCAATGCAATTCCTATCAAACTACCACTGGCATTTCTCACAGAACTAGAACAAAAAAAATCACAATTTGTATGGAAACACAAAATACCCCGAATAGCGAAAGCAGTCTTGAGAACAAAAAGCGGAGCTAGAGAATTCAGGCTCCCTGACTTCAGACTGTAGTACAAAGCTACAGTAATCAAGACAGTATGGTACTGGCACAAAAACAGAAATATAGATCAATGGAACAGTATAGAAATCCCAGAGATAAACCCATGCACATATGGACACCTTATCTTTGATAAAGGAATCAGGAATGTACAGTGGAGGAAGGACAGCCTCTTCAATAAGTGGTGCTGGGAAAACTGGACAGGTACATGTTAAAGTATGAGATTAGATCACTCCCTAACACCATACACAAAAATAAGCTCAAAATGGATTAAAGACCTAAATGTAAGGCCAGAAACTATCAAACTCTTAGAGGAAAACATAGGCAGAACACTCTATGACATAAATCATAGCAAGATCCTTTTTGACCTACCTCCTAGAGAAATGGAAATAAAAACAAAAATAAACAAATGGGACCTAATGAAACTTCAAAGCTTTTGCACAGCAAGGGAAACCATAAACAAGACCAAAAGACAACACTCAGAATGGGAGAAAATATTTGCTAATGAAGCAACTGACAAAGGATTAATTTCCAAAATTTACAAGCAGTTCACGCAGCTCAATAACAACAAAATAAACAACCCAATCCAAAAATGGGCAGAAGACCTAAGTAGACATTTCTCCAAAGAAGATATACAGACTGCCAACAAACACATGAAAGAATGCTCAACATCATTAATCATTAGAGAAATGCAAATCAAAACTACAATGAGATATCATCTCACACCAGTCAGAATGGCCATCATCAAAAAATCTAGAAACAATAAATGCTGGAGAGGGTGTGGAAAAAAGGGAACACTCTTGCACTGCTGGTGGGAATGTGAATTGGTACAGCCACTATGGAGAACAGTATGGAAGTTCCTTAAAAATCTACAAATAGAGCTACCATATGACCCAGCAATCCCACTACTGGGCATATGCCCTAAGAAAAGCATAATTCAAAAAGAGTCATGTACCAAAATCTTCATTGAAGCTCTGTTTACAATAGCCTGGAGATCGAAACAACCTACGTGTCCATCATTGGATGAATGGATAAAGAAGACGTGGCACATATATACAATGGAATATTACTCAGCCATAAAAAGAAACGAAATTGATCTATTTGTAATGAAGTGGATAGACCTACAGTCTGCCACACAGAATGAAGTAAGTCAGAAAGAGAAAGACAAATACCATTTGCTAACACATATATATGGAATTTAAGAAAAAAATGTCATAAAGAACCTTGTGGTAAGACAGGAATAAAGACACAGACCTAGTAGAGAACGGACTTGAGGATATGGGGAGGGAGAACGGTGAGCTGTGACAAAGTGATAGAGAGGCATGGACATATATACACTACCAAATGTAAGGTAGATAGCTAGTGGGAAGCAGCCACATAGCACAGGGAGATCAGCTCAGTGCTTTGTGACCATTTGGAGGGGTGGGATAGGGAGGGTGGTTGGGAGGGAGATGCAAGAGGGAAGAGATATGGGAACATATGTATACGTATAACTGATTCACTTTGTTATAAAGCAGAAACTAACACACCATTGTAAAGCAATTTTCCCCCAATAAAGATGTTAAAAAAAAAGAAGGTTCACAATGTGAAAGAAATTTGGCTAAATCATAAATTTCAGAAAATGTTTCACGTGTCAAACTATTTGAAAGAAAGTGGATTTTTAAAAGGCATTACATTTCTACTAGTTCAATAGCAACATATCTGTATAAGGAGAAATTACATTTTGTCACTGTTCAATAATGTTCAATGTCAGAGGTGTTTGAGTTTTTTCACCAAGATGAGAACTTGTCTTTTTCCTAAAAAATCTAAAATTGCTATTGGAGGTGGTTGTAGCAGTGTGAACGTTTCCCTGAAGACTAAAGTTCATGACTCAATAGTGAAGTCTCTGAGGAGAGAATTGAAGCAGAAAGACAGATAAAGAAGGACATTTATTGGAGAGAAAGTGACGTATACAAAGATATGAGGATGAGAAAAAGTAAGATATTCATGATAAAGTAGTTAGGTATGGCAAGGGAAGTGTTCCGTGAGGAAATTGCTTTTATATGGGACTGGGATGGCAGCCAATGCCAGATCACACCAGGCCTCACATGCTAAGCTAAGGAGCTCATTGAATAATTTTTAGTAGTACTAACATTGCCTGATATATATTTTTTAAATCACTAAAGTAGCAGAGTGAAAAACTGATTGAAGGGAATCAATACTGGAGATAAAACATTGGTTAGGCATGTTTCACCATGATCTAGGTAAGAGTAGTTATACTAAGGCAATGTCAGTGAAGAAGGAAATCACAGGACAGATTGTGAAAATGTTTAAATGAAGAATTTATCAATTATGTTGAACAAATAATGTGAGAGATGAAAGAAAGAAAAGAGGCTAGGAAACTACCAGATATCTATCCTGAGTAGCAGTAACTGTAAAATCTGGAGGGACGATGGTAAATTTGATTTAGTAACCATTATATGGAAATGCAAGTGGGACATGCCAGTGGATATACTGCAAATAAAAGTGTGATCTCACGGGGCTTCCCTGGTGGTGCAGTGGTTGAGAGTCCGCCTGCCAATGCAGGGGACACGGGTTTGTGCCCCAGTCCGGGAGAATCTCACATGTCACGGAGCGGCTGGGACAGTGAGCCATGGCCCCTGAGCTTGTGCGTCCGTAGCCTGTGCTCCACAACGGGAAAGGCCACAACAGTGAGAGGCCCGCGTACCGCAAAAAAAAAAAAAAAGTCATCTCAGGAGAAACTTCAGGAGAGAAATCACCTTAAGAGTCATTTGCCTTTAGATTCTCGTTGAATTCATGGCTGCAGATGAGATTACATGGTGCTATGCTGGTGTCATAGCTGTTGTGAATGGAGAGAAAAAATAACCCTCTTTTTTAAAAAAGACAGTGACAGGAGTATCTGTTGCCATTTAGGAGGAAATTTGCTTATGTTTTGATTACTTCTTATACTTTTTGTTCTATATTATGCTATAATTTTTATTCTTTTGTAATACTGTATAATATAGTACATGTCTTCTTTCACTAAACAAACATTCAATATGAAATACTGATTTGATTTTGACTCTTGCCTAGTCTGATGATAGAATGTTGCTAGTCCATTTTCATAGAGGCATTTACATAATCTCTGACTAGTCCCTTTCCTCAAAACATAGAAAAATAATAGATTTTCACTTAGGAATAATTTTCTAAATTGTGAACGTTGTATAATGTGGAATTGGCTTTCAAATAATCCAGTGAGAAAGAAAGTGGCATGTAGTGTTATAGATGAAACTAGATTTGCGGTGAGTTGACAAGCTTTGAAACTGGATGATGAATACATTAGAGTTCGTTAGTCTCTTCTATTTTTATATATGTTTGAAGCTTTCCATAATAAAAAGTTTAAAATATTATAAGTAATCCTGCACATATAAAATGCACCGTAAACATTAACTAAAATGAAAATTGTGGAAAATTAATATTAACCATTGATCAGCAGTTACTAAATAAAAGAGGTTCCTAAGGGATGATGGTTAAAAGTAGTCTCCCATAACAGGGAAATACCCAGAAGAAACACACAGGGTGACGGCCATGAAGAGGAGCCCAAAGTCCCCACTCATGAGGGACTCAGGTCGATCCTACTGAGACATGAACTTTCACGGGAACCTCTCTACAGAGAGGCTTCACCCGCACGTGAAGGTACCTGCATGAGTTTACTCTTTGCAGCTTTGCCAGCATCGGAGAAAGCGAAAACTCTACCTGAATGTGTGTTGATAACGTGGAGCCCCATACAGAACTGGCTGCACCAGTACGGTCTGACATGGAAAGGCGAATAACACACAAGAGTAGGTTTTTAAATACACTTACGCGGTTTTAAAAGTATGTAAACACAACAAGAAAGTAACTTCTCTGTGTCTCCAAGGAGCCCATGTTTTGTTTTTGTTTTTCTAAGTATAGAATGGTGTTTAGAAACCACGTACTAATATATAATAAATGGATTTGTTGAAATGAGGGAAAAAAAAGTAGTATCCCATAAGGAAAAAAAGAATACAGCATCTAAGTGCTCATGAATTTTATATAGGCTAATTTTACACACATTGTCATGATTCGAAGTCAGATCTTTGATACATTCAAATCAATTTGCCAGAACAATGCATAAAATGATTAAAACTGTAAGTTGAATCTGGATGGACTTGGTTTTCATATCGTGATTATTTTACCTATTTAGTTTCTGCTGTGATAACCATATCAAACCTAATAGTACCAAACCCCATGTTATGCTTTTAAAAAATAAATTAAAAAGCAAGGCTTATTTTACTATAAACTAGAAATACATTTCAACAACTTTATTCATTTTAACCTTAATTATATTTGTATCTTTAAAACTTTTGAGCCCATAACTATTGCATTTTTTATTTCTTTTTTAGTTGTAGAAAAGGTAAATTAACAATCTTCCATCCTGTGACTAAAATATTCAAGAATAAACTTTTCAAATGAAAGAGATAATTATTTATTAATTATTATGGATAGTTAGTTCATGAAATGTGTTCTTCTGATGGATGAAGGCACCCTCTGCCATCCCACATGCCTAATATCTATTTAGATAAAGTAAACTATAAAATAGCACAAGTGAAGCAAACTCTGCAATCATCACTTGACTCAGCTGGGAACATTATAAGTAATTAGAATTTTTAAATAATTAGCTATGACATTTGTTTTATAAACAGTAGTATATTATGATAAAATAAGGTATCTAAAGGATTCTATAGTTGTTTTCTCAAAGGGTCATCTAAGAACACTTTGCAATAGTATGTAGTGAGCTTGTTAAAAATGCTATTTCCGCCTCACTGCAGTAGACCTGCTGGAACAGAATTTCTGTAGTCAGTACTCAAGAATATGCATTTTAGTACAGTGCTCATAGTGATTTTTATGCTCACTAAATATTTAAAGTCACTGTGCTAGAGGCTAAGATGATGTAAAAGAAATTCTATTTAAAACAGCTATTCAGTGAAGGTTCTTTAAATTTCTACAGCAATCTCCACTCTATAATGGATAAAGCAAGGTTAGAGAATTCTATTCACTTTCTCAGGCCATACTAAATGTTTGACACAGGCAATTTGGAGCATGCCTAGAAAAAGAATAGTTGGCTCATAACTGGTGATCGATATGTATTTGTTGAAATAATGAATATAATGTAAACAGACATTTTTTTTCAGTTTTGTCCTTTGATATCAGCACAAGATGTTATCTTCAGTAATGGAGAAATAGTCATTTACTAAACATCTACCATGTAGAGCACTATGTGGAGGGTTCTAGAAATATGACCAACTGAGCTACTCCCAAACTGAAATGCTAGAAAAAAATATTTTCTTGTGTAGTAGGTTGTTTCAGATTTCTGTAAATACATTTCACTTTAATGCATCTAGTCTATGATTTTTCCCTTAAAAACGGGTTGATAAAACTGCATAAGCATTATCATTAATATATAATGTTAGATAAAAAATATTTTGTTGTAGTACTTAGCTGGAAAAATGGAGCAAATGGGAGAAAGGAAGGTAATAAAATGGATGTTTTTGAGTCATAAAAAAACAATTCTCCCAATGTGACAGATTCTAATGTAAGTTCACCAAACTCATTACTTTCTTCTTGGCACACATTTACATTTCTCAGCCTTCCTGGCTTAATTTAAGTGTGATCTTGTGTCTGATTTCTGGGTAATAGAATGGGGGTGGCAGTGTTGGTCACTACTTCCAAAGCTATCCAATAAAAACCTCCCACTGTGATCAGCCATGTTGTTTTCTGCAGTGACTTTAGAAGTTATGTGTTGAAGACAGAGGAGCCACAAGATGGAAGGAGTCCGAATCCTGAATCACCACTTAGATGAAAGCTGTCAGCTAATCTGAAACCTATGTTTTTCACTTTACATAGATGTTAAGCCACTTATATTTGGGGATTTGTCTGTTACCATAGCTACCAAATCTTATTTAACAGAAATTAGTTCTTTGAAATGGCAAGCTGCCACAACAGAACCTAAAATTTCATTACTTTAACAGTCAGACAGTGAGCAGTAAGGTAACTGATTTGGAGGTTGAAAAGATGAAGACCCATGATACACGGTGGCAAAACATCTTTTTAAAAAATTGTTGCTTGCTATAACTTGGAAGGCAAACCATATGCTCACTGAGCCTATAACTCTAAAGAGTAAGAGTTGGAGTCAGAATCATACTGTGCCTTGTTTTTATTTGCTGTTTTTAGAAAGTATTAAAAGAGATAAGCTTAGAAAGGAATTGGCCAGTTTGCAAGCAAAAATAACCTGTGCATTTCAAGATCTTCAAAAAGCAGTACTATGGAAGCTCTTTCCACACCATGAATGTTTACTAGAAAACTGCCTATCAATCCAAGAAAGTCAAAAGGAAGTTAGTTTTAAACTAAATCATTGAAATTTAGAGACATGTATTATGACCAGTAGTGAATTCCAAAGAAACAGAAAATTTAGCCCTTTAACTTAGGAAAGTTAAAATCCAGTTGAAGAGAAAAAATAAAATAAAAGCAAGTTTTGAAAGTAATTACAAACAAATCTAACTCAATCTAGATAATTATACATTTCATTAGATGGGGGTCCTGTAAATGATGGTTAGTGATGAACAGATTATTAGATTCTGTGATCTCAACTGTAGTAAGAAACAAAACCCAACAAATCAATAAGCACAATACTAGTATAAGGTTGTTTTTTCTTTTCTTTTTTAACATCTTTATTGGAGTATAATTGCTTTACAATGGTGTGTTAGTTTCTGCTGTATAACAAAGTGAATCAGATATATATATATATATATATATATATATATATATATCCCCATATCTCCCCCCTCTTGCATCTCCCTCCCACCCTCCTTATCCCATCCCTCTAGGTGGACACAAAGCACCAAGCTGATCTCCCTGTGCTATGTGGCTGCTTCCCACTAGCTATCCATTTTACATTTGGTAGTGTATATATGTCCATGCCACTCTCTCCCTTCGTCCCAGCTTACCCTGCCCCCTCCCTGCATCCTCAAGTCCATTCTCTATGTCTGTATAAGTTTGATACTACATACTGAGAGATGCAGAGTAAAGAGCATCTAAAAGAAGAGATAAATTTATCCTAGATTTGGATTTTAAGCCAAGTGTTTAAGAAGGTGATGTGAATGATTGGTAAAAAAGAAAGGTATTGGGACTTCAGTAGTGGTCCAGTGGCTAACACTGCACTCCCAATGCAGAGGGCGTGGGTTCGATCCCTGGTCAAGGAACCAGCTCCAACATGCTGCAGCTAAGAGTTCGCATGCCACAACTAAAGATACTGCATGCTGCAATGATGATCCCACGTGCCACAACTAAGACCCGACACAGACAAATAAATAAATAAATATTTTTAAATATATATATATATATATTTTAAAAAAGAAAGATATCAGAGGAATATTTCATCTTTATAATTGTATAAAAGTTTAAAATATGTGATATCTTAATGGAGTCAAGTAGGGACATGCAAACCCATTTGCCTAATATTAGTGCCTTGTCCTAGTGACAAGTAATGGAAAAATAGTTAATATCTGCAACCATACTAACATTCTAACATTGGTTTGCAGTGGGAGGGAGTTGTGAATTGGGAATGTAGATATGTACTTATAGCCTGAAACTCTAGAATTCCATTCAAAGATACTTTAAAATCATATTGGACCATACACTATTATGGAAAAGAAACGAAGATGGGTTAATTATACTGAAATAATATTAAATTCTGTCCTTTCCTCTTCCATCCCACTGCCTTTGCATTAGTGACACAGATCTAGTAGACAGTGTTGACAGCTTCCTAAACCAGTTTTACTGCCTGCCCACACAGCCCTCCAACCCTTACCTCCCACCCCACCCCATGCATCTACCCTGCTCATTGACATCAAGGAAATCTTTCTCAAATGCCTATTTGGGTTATCTGCTTTAAATTACTCACTTGTAGCACCCTATCACCTATAGGATAAATTATAAAACACTTAGAGTGGTATGCAAAGTCACTTAGAGAGACAGACAAGACCCTGACTAATTTTTCATCTCCTCTTACACCACTTTTCTCATGAATTCTGTACTGAACCATTAACTGCTGCCTGACACCATAATCTTTTTTATATCTCTGTGCCTTCATGTACACTATTCTCCCTTTCCAGAATGAACCATCCACCAACTGTCTTTTGTTTGGGGGCTTAAGCATTGTCTTCTATATGGAGGTTACCCAGGTACTGCCTTCACTCAAGCATATATACATATCCCATATTTTGGGATACAAAAAATACAAAAGGCTCTGAGCCCTTTGTAAATTGACTTTATCACACTGTATTTCAATTTTCTACATGTTTATCTCCTATTAGACTTTAAGAGTTTTGAAGGCAATGACCATATTTGACTCATCTTCATTGTAGAGTGTTCAACACAGAGTAGGTGCACATTAAATTATGGCAAAATACATTTCTGATTATTAATGTAACACAAATAAATAGGAAACAACATAAATGAACAAGGGCTCAAGGCCGAGTCTGTTTTCTCTCTTTCATACTAGTTATCTAGGAAAGGAGTAGAATTCAAATCTTGGGAACATGGCTGTGATTAGTTAACAAAAGCATGGAGGGAACAGTGTAGCCCATTATGACACAGAAATGTATGCCCTACAATTAAACCATTCATTATTTTGAAATTTGACCTTTAGTAGCTTCAAAATGTAAACCACTAGTTTACATTTTATCAAAAACTTAAAAGGTGAAGAAAAATAATTTGTAAAATAGATGAGTTAACTTAGACCAGGAATGACCCAGTTTCCTCCACTCTTTAAAAACATTCACTGTCTTTGCATATGTTTTTTATGGTTTTCCTCCATATTAATCAAATAGTAGGATATAGGGGATTTCCAGGGAACAGACTGCCTAAGCACTAAATACCATTCACATGCTACTCACCTTTTGATTCCAGAGAATAAAAGGTGTCCTGTTGAACAGTCTTGTGTGAATGAGAATAAGGTCTTGAATAAATTGCTCACAAAATCCATGCTAAACTAATCCCCCAGTGGCTCCCAGTGGTCACATATGTCTTTTACACAAATCCCTGCAATGTTTCACTGACCACGTGGGCCTCCCACACCTCAGAAAATGGGTCAGTGGAGTCATTTGCCTATTTTTTTTTAAGAAAATGAAAAACACTTTCTGAATTTAGGCTAAGTATCATGTAATCTCTGTCATGCACATAAATGTGGTAATTATTGCAGCTGGGCCTATAGGTCACTTCTTATTAGAAAAGCTTCATTAACTTACAAGATTTCTAAAAACTCAATACATTTAGTTTGTTCATGCTGCCACATTCTTATTAGTAATCATCCACTATTGAACCTCCCAAAAAGAAACACATCAAATGTTTTTTTTCAGTTATTTAAAATAATGATAATATTTGTACATTTTAAGACATTGAGATGCAACAATCTTACACATTTTAAGCCTTTAGTAGCACATTTCATAAGTGCAAGTAACAATCAAATATATTGGTAATTAGGAGAACAGTTGTTAGTCTGTTCAATCTCAGTTATTTTACTACTTTTCATTGTAAATAAATATGTACATATTAAAGTCAGAACAAGCTACTACTTCAGAAAATAAGAAGAAATAAAAGATTTCTTGAAATGCTATTTCAATTTTATCATTAAGGTGTTCTTGATGTTAATGTTTTAAATTATCATGCAGTTCCTGATCTATTCACTTTCTATATATTTGCTACCTGAGCCAGAAATGACATTTAATATTACCTTTATTGTACTTAGTCTTTTTATTATCAATTTGCCTGATCTCCATTCAAGGAAGAACAAAAGAAGGGGAGGTTTAAATGGCAGAATAAGCATTTTAAAGTTGAGTCATACTTCCTAATAGTAAATAAAACAAAGAAGATAACATCAAAGAAATGGCTAGAAGTGGAAACATTAAGAGTTTTTGCTTCCACTTTGCTACTAACCAGTTCTGCGACCATAGGCGTACAATCAAATCTCTATTCCTCAGTAGTCTCATCAGTAAAAATGGCATGTTTGGCTTCTCATTTCCCTGAGTTGATGGCTAGTCTATGGGGTTAATACTTTGTATTAGGCCAAAGGAAAAAGGTTAAGGATGGATAAGGTAAGAATGTGTACCTCATAATTTTAAGTTATTATTTATATATTATATATTATTATTATTTTAAATCAAAACACATATAAAATGATCAGAGAAACGAGCATGAGAGAACAGAGGATGAAAGAGCAAAAAGTATACATGAATTAACCATTGAATTTTGCACAAAGATCAATGTTATCGATTTAATGTGCATATCTACTTTTTTGGGAAGCTCTCCTCCTTGGTCTCTACTGTTGCCTCAGGGTATTATAAGATAGTTGAGAATGTTTGTAAAGATGTAGTTAGTATTATAAGCAAGGACTGTGGATGGCTTAATACATAATCAAGAAAGGAACCTATAGGATTATAAAGACATGCACTGATCCTAAACATCTTGAAAATAAATATATATATATTATTACGTTCCTCCAGTAACTAAATGCTTCAGTTACCCACGGAGGTGGTGGTTCTTGACAGCAACACAAATGTGAGGAGAGTTAAAATATTTTGGAAAAGAATTACAAGAGCGTCAACACATATGTAGAGTGATATGCAGTCTTTTACTGTCTTTAAAAGAAATTATATTATGGTTTTAATAAAATAATTTCTGGAAACAGAGGTAATTTTCAGTTCTAGGATTCTGTATTATTATCTTGGAGTTAAACAATGTCTTTCCCAAAAGGGATTAGGTTACTTGTCTCTACATTTCTAAAAGTCTTGAGAAAGCATTTTTTAAAAGACCCTCACAAAGTTCAATGCCCACAGGGAGAAAAAATACACGGATTTGGGCCACTTTCTTATTCCTTGTTCTTCATAAATATGTGTTGTAGCTGAGCAAGAAACCCTATTATACCTGAGTCAGTTAGCAGTCACACAATTATTTGTCCAATTATTTTCAATTTTATATTTATGAACATTTGCTTCCTCAGTGGTCTCCACTTTGCTTTATCTAAAATTTAGAAAAAGAAGAAAAAAAGATGTTTTTATGCTTTTCTAATAATTAAAAAAAACTTTCCTAAATACATATTGTGGATGAGAAAGTAATCCAAGTTACTACTTCATCCAGTACTCTAACAAGATCCAAACATTTATAGGCAATTTGTTCTGTGAAAAGTAGAATAAAAAAGAATACTACAGGTTGCCATTGTAATCTAGATTATTCAAAAATACTTATATATAACTAAATCAGATATCAGGCCTCACTTTAGTAAATGAAATGTTTCCATCGTTAGACAACATCCTAGATGCAGGCTTTTAAACAATAGAGTGAAATTTCTGCAGTAATTGGTAGTTTATAAAGTTAGAAACACAATACTACAGTTACTAAAATGTTATCCAACATCCTTGTTGTGTTAAAATCTTTCTCTAATAGATTTCTGGGAAGCACACAAGATAAAAAAAGAAAATGTGGCAAAATAATATCTGGTTTGCATTTAAGTGAATTATAGTGGGTTTAATTTCATTATAGCACTCTAACGAGTCATATTTTACATGACTCAACATAAATTTTGTGGTTTTCAAAAGATGTTGGTTTACAAGGGTTCAAAGCAAAGACAGATAGCAATTTTTGTTCTGCAGAGGATACATTCACAAACTAGCTTAGTTGCAGCAAGTTTTAGTGTTTAAAATAAATAAAACAATTACATTTTTAACTCTGACAGTCACAGCGTATCTATGATCATGCCACTTTGTTTTCATAACCAAATAAATAAAATTCAACTTACGGGTGTGGTAAGATATAATTATGAAATAACTGGCAATTTTATAATGCTTGAAGGCACTTATGAACAAGAATAACATAAATGAGATAAGATATCCCAATTTTTTTAAACAGTTGATAATATTCCTATAGTAAAGAGTTTTCTACTCAATATCCCATTTTTCCAAAAGTTTTTAGCCACTGATAAAGTAAAGAGTAATTGTTTGGAGCTTATGTATACCAGAATTTTGTCCTGAAATATTTTTATGAGAAAATGGGTTAAATAAAAGTATTCAACATACACCAAAATACTGTCTGATATATAATTTAGGATTCTCTATTACAAAATACATTGTTTATGTTAAAGTTCCCACATCAACAGAAAATATCATTTCAACCAACACAACCATGTTTACAGGGCAGAACAGAAAGAAACATAACCTTATGGAATTTAAATCAGCGGGCTATTCAGTACATTTAAGGTATACAAAAAGAATCATTTATTCTCATGCCATTAAGCTTTCGGTAGGGGAAGCATTTAACAAGAAATTAAATGAAGAGGATCACGAGGTCTGTACAGTCTGATAAGTCATTTATAAAGAGAAAATATATTATCACATGGGTGACAGCAATCAACACAGGAGCTGTGCAGAATTTAAACCAACACATGTGTGCCAGCACATCTGAAAAAGGAAAAACTTGCAACATCATAAAATTCTATGTGTTCAGAATGCAACTCAGACTTATGCCTGTTTCTGGTAAACTAAGCAAGCTTCCAACACAAGGGTTTACTGCCAATGCAAGGTTAACACAACACAAATTTTGCCACATATATATTCTTCATGATCTACACTGAGGACATAATAGAGTCTGAATTACTAGGGCAAGCAGTAAATTAAAATTGTGATAGAAACTGTGTGCTTGTTTTTCAACCTAAGATTATGCTCAAAATATAAAGTGATCATGCAGAGAGGAAACAACTTCTAAACAATAGATATTTTCATTCTATGCACTACTCCAAAGATCCATACCCTAATAGAAATCAAAACCAAAATTGTTACTCCAGACCCTCACTTTCCCCAAGTCTCCTACCATGAGTAATGAACCCCAAGATTTATTATCATCGTTATATTTAAGCCCATGGTATTCTGTGTCCTTCCATACAGATTTGCTGTTTATAGCAAAATAACATTTTTATTCCTATAGTATATGGTAACAATGAAAGATTCTGTCTCCTCTATAGAAAGAACTTCTAGAATATTCTATTTCTGATTTTAAAGATGAAACAGTCCAGAGAAACTATAGATAATCTATTTGTTAATTTAGCATTCAATGAGACTAAACAAGAACACTACAGGAATAAATTATTCCAAGTATTCCTTCACAAGAAATCTGTCACCAAGTCTGGGCCCTTTTTACTATATACTAGAGATACCTTGAAAAATAGTGACAATGTTAAAGTTTACCAGAGTCCTATGCTCCTGGAAAACAGATAAAAGTTCCCCCAAACTTTTGTGTTCTAGAAAATGGCTTATCACACAGTCCTACCCTTCCCTATTATGACTTAGATAAGACTGGCAGATAAATTCCTTGGTTATCTGTGACAAGGCCAGATACAGATACTTCAAATTACCATTCTTTCTTTCAAATGATTGACTGAATTGTTTGTCCCTACTGACAAATTTGTACAAAACATCCATTAATTTGACTTGACCAAACTTTAGCCAGGCTTCTCTCCTCCCTTAAAGCACCTGAGCTTTGACCCACCCTCATCCAGAGCCAACCTCAAAGTGTGGAACAGCCATCTCCTCCTTGACAGTTCCTCCCAAAAATAAGCTAAACTTGGGAAAAACATTGCCTGAAGAGCTATATCAACAAGCCACCTGCTTATTCCTTTCCCTCATACCGAGTTTATTCTAGCCTTGTTTACTTCTCCCAATGAAAGAATAAACCGGACAGCTGCTGTGTGTTGCCCCCAAGGCTGGAACTACACTGTACTCCACCTCCTCTGGGGTCAGAGATGACTCCCACTCCCAAAACCATGCCCATGCCCCAGGCCCCAGCTCAACAGCCACTCAGTATGCACCCCCAACTCACAAACCAGTGCAACCACTGCAGTAAATGCACATGTTCCCCAGATCCCACCACTTCTGCCGCATATGTGCCTGTATATCTTTCAGCCACAAATTATTTTCACAGGGAAAAGGAGAGCAGGAAGATCACAGTAGGCTTCACCACTGAGGATACTGACAACACTTACCACCTACAGACTTGGCTGATGAGGACCCCTGCAATCTTTGACAACACAGACCTCAGTTGACAGAGCTTGAGGGAGACTATGCCACTGTGCTAGACCAGCAACTGTGTTCCCACTGAGCTGGAGCTGCCAGAACTAACCCAGATGGCAGTCTCACACCCATCCCTAGGTGTAGGACTTTCCTCACTGAAGCCATTCCATAAAGTCTGGAACAGGTGACTGCTCCCTCAAATATAGAGACATCCAGGCAAAGACTACAAAAAACACACACAAAAAAATAACAAGAAAACCATGACACCTTCAAAGGAACAAAATATTTTCTAGTAACTGATCCCAAGAAATGAAGATCTACAAATTGTCTGAAAAATAATTCAAAATAATTGTTTTAAAGAAGCTCCACAAGCTACAAGAGAACACGATAGACAACTCAACAAAATAAGGAAAATAATACATGAACAAAATGAGAAGTTCAACAAAGAGGTAGAAATCATAAAAATTAAAAAAAGAAGAAGAAGAACAAAAAAAATTCTGCAGTTTTAGAATACAACAAATGAAATGAAAAATGCAATAGAAAGCTTCAACATCTAAGTCAATCAAGCAGAGGAAAGAATTTGTGAACTCAAAGACAAGATATTTGAACTTACCCAGTCAGAGGAGAAAAAACAATGAAAGAGTGAAGAAAGCCTATGGAATTTATGGTATATTATCAAAAGAATCAATATACACATTATGGGAGTCTCAGAAGGAGAAGTAGAGAAAGGGACAGAAAGCTTATTTAAAGAAATAGTGGCTGAAAACTTCCCAAATCTGGAGAGGAATATGGACATTCACATTCGTGAAGGTCAAAAGTCTCCAAACATGATCAACCCAAAGAAGACTACACCAGACACATTATAACCAAATGTCAAAAGTCAAGGACAGGGCTTCTCTGGTGGCGCAGTGGTTGAGAGTCCGCCTGCCAATGCAGGGGGCGCGGGTTCATGTCCCGGTCCGGGACGATCGCACGTCCGGAGCCTGTGCTCCGCAACGGGAGAGGCCGCAACAGTGAGAGGCCCGCGTACGGCAAAAAAAAAAAAAAAAAAAAAAAAAAGTCAAGGACAAAGAGAGAATTTTGAAAGCAGTAAGAGAAAAGTAACTCTCACAAACAAGGGAACAGCCCCCCACCATCACCACCATAAATTTATCAAAGGTATCTCAGCAGAAACCTTGCAGGCCAGGAGAGAGTGCGATGATATATTTAAAGTACTGAAAGAGAAAAACAAAACAAAACAAAACAAAAAAACCTGCCAACCAAGAATACTACATCTGGCAAAATTATTCTCTAAAAAAAGGATTAAAGATTTAAACATAAGCCCTGAAACTGAAAAAAAAATACTAGAAAACTAGAGTAAAAGCTTCTTGAAGTTGGTTTGTGAAATTATTTATTGGATATGACCCCAAAAGCACAGGAAAATAAAGTGAAAATAGACAAAGAGGATTGCTTCAAATTAAAAAGCTTTTGTACAGCAAAAGAAGTGATCTACAGAGTGAAAAGACAACACAGCATGGGAGAAAATATTTGCAAACCATATATCTGATAAGAGGTTAATATTCAAAATACATAAGGAACTCAAACAACTGAATTGAAAAAAATAAATAAGATGATTGAAAAATGGGCAAAGGACCTGAATAGAAATTTTCCAAAAGAAGACATCCAAATGGCCAACAGGTATATAAAAAAGTGCTCAACTTCACTAATTATCAGGGAAACGCAAATCAAAACCACAGTGAGGGCTTCCCTGGTGGCACAGTGGTTGAGAGTCCGCCTGCCGATGCAGGGGACATGGGTTCGTGCCCCGGTCTGGGAAGGTCCCACATGCCGTGGAGCGGCTGGGCCCGTGAGCCATGGCCGCTGAGCCTGCGCGTCCGGAGCCTGTGCTCCGCAATGGGAGAGGCCACAACAGTGAGAGGCCCGCGTACAGCAAAAACAAAACAAAACAAAACAAAACAAACAAACAAAAACACAGTGATATATCACATCACACCTCTTAGAATGGCTATTATCAGAAAGATGAAACATAACAAATGTTGGTAAGGATGTGAAGAAGAGGGGACCAGTGTACACTATTGCTGGGAATGGAAACTGGTTCAGCCATTATGGAAAACAGTATGAAGATTCCTCAAAAAATTAAAAATAGTACTACCTTATGATCCAGCAATCCCACTTCAGGGTATATATCTAAAGGAAATGAAATCGGTATATTGTAGAGATATCTGTACTCCTATGTTCATTTCAGCATTTAAAAAAAAACAGCCAAGATATGGAAATAGTCTAAATGTCTGTCAATCCGTGAACAGATAAATAAAATGTGTTATGTATACAGAATGGAATATTATTCAGCTTTAAAAAAATAAAGAAATCCTCTTTGCAACAACATGGATAAGCCTGGTGAGACATTATACTAAATGAAGACAGATGCAGAAATACAAGTACTGCAATATCTCACTTATATATGCAAACTAAAATAGTCAAGTGCAGAAAGACATGCACTGGATAGTTTCATTATATGTGCAATCTAAAATAAAGTCACAGAAACAGAGTACAATGGTGCTTACTAGGGACTGGAGGGAGAGTTACATGGTGATATGTTGGTCAAAGAGTACTAAGTTTCAGTTATTCAAGATGAATAAGTACTAGAGATCTAATGTACAATAATGTGACCATAGTAAATAATACTTTCTTGTATACTTGAAATTTACTGAGAAGGTATATCTTAAGTGTTCTGACCACAAAAAATGTGGTGACTACCTGAAGAGATGGATATAGTAATTAGCTTGAATATGGTGATAATATCACAATGTATATGTATATCAAATCATCAATTGTATACCTTAAATATATATAATTCTTAATTGTCAAATACACCTCAATAAAATACTAACAACTAAATTTTAAAAGGGAACAACCTTTGTGCCTGACCATTGAGGGACTTGATGCTTGCAAACCCTTTTCACCCAATTGCAATAATCTCTCTCCCATTTATGAAATAGTCTTTTCAAATAAAATACCTCCTTACCTAAGCCTGGATTTGTTTTTTATTTGGCGATAGCCAGACATTCCTCTAAGCAACCCCCTTTCATTGATTGCCATTATAGGCATCTGCTGATGAGCAAAAACTTCAGTCAACCTTGCAATAATAGCCCATGTGTGTAATCACTTTGTCAAGCTATAATATTTCTCCTTAAACAGTCTATCTGGAAAAAAATTGGTTCTTCTGTCAGTTTGCTGTGAGGAGAAACAGCTTATAAATAAGGACTTGGATCAGCTCACATGTGTATGGCAAAAAGATGTCCAATAATAGTAAAATTTTCACGGCAGAAGGACTAGATGATACCAAACAAAAAGAAAAATTATGTTTTCCAGGTGAGAAAATTATACTTGACTGTATACTTTTTGTTTGTGGCTTGCTTTTTCTATCTGATAAAATTCTTACATTTCTGCTTTAATACTGTCTTTTTTTTTCCCAAAAGGGGTCTTCAGTTTTTTTTAACATCTTTATTGGAGTATAATTGCTTTAAAATGGTGTGTTAGTTTCTGCTTTATATCAAAGTGAATCAGTTATACATATATCCGCATAACTCCTCCGTCTTCTGTCTCCCTTCCACCCTCCCTATCCAACACCACTAGGTGGTCACAAAGCACTGAACTGACATCCCTGTGCTATGTGGCTGCTTCACACTAGCTATCTTTTTTACATTTGGTAGTGTATACATGTCAATGCCACACTCTCACTTCGTCCCAGCTTACCCTTCCCATTCACTGTGTCCTCAAGCCCATTCTCTACCTCTGTATCTTTATTCCTGTCTTGTCCCTAGGTTCTGCAAGACCATATTTTTTACATGCCATATATATGTGTTAGCATGTGGTATTTGTTTTTCTCTTTCTGACTTATTTCACTCTGTATGACAGACTCTAGGTCCATCCACCTCACTACAAATAACTCAATTTCATTTCTTTTTATGGCTGAGTAATATTCCATTCTATATTTGTGCCATATCTTCTTTATCCATTCATCTGTTGATGGACACTTAGGTTGTTTCCATGTCCTCACTATTGTAAAAAGAACTGCAATGAACATTTTGGTACATGACTCTTTTTGAGTTATGGTTTTCTCAGGGTATATGCCCAGTAGTGGGATTGCTGGTTGTATGGTAGCTCTATTTTTAGTTTTTGAAGGAACCTCCATACTGTTCTCCATAGTGGCTGTATCAATTTACATTCCCAACAACAGTGCAAGAGTGTTCCCTTTTCTCCACACCCTCTCCAGCCTTTATTGTTTCTAGATTTTTTGATAATGGCCATTCTGACCGGTGTGAGATGATATCTCATTGTAGTTTTGAATTGCTTTTCTCTAATGATTAGTGATGCTGAGCATCCTGTCATGTGTTTGTTAGCAATCTGTATATATTCTTTGCAGACATGTCTATTTAGGTCTTCTGACCATTTTTGGATTGTGTTATTTGTTTTTTTTTATATTGTGCTGCATGTGCTGCTTGTATATTTTGGAGATTAATCCTTTGTTAGCTACTTCATTTGCAAATATTTTCTCCCATTCTGAGGGTTGTCTTTTCTTCATATTTATGTGTTCCTTTGCTGTGCAAAAGCTTTTAAGTTTCATTAGGTCCCATTTGTTTATGTTTGTTTTTATTTCTATTTCTATAGGAGGTGGGTGAAAAAGGATCTTGCTGTGATTTATGTCATAGAGTGTTCTGCCTATGTTTTCCTCTAAGAGTTTTATAGTGTCTGGCCTTGCATTTATGTCTTTAATCTATTTTGAGATTATTTTTGTGTATGGTGTTAGGGAGTGTTCTAATTTCATTGTTTTACATGTAGCTGTCCAGTTTTCCCAGCACCACTTATTGAAGAGGCTGTCTTTTCTCCATTGTATATTCTTGCCTCCTTTGTCAAACATAAGGTGACCGTATGTGTGTGGGTTTAATTCTGGGCTTTCTATTCTGTTCTATTGATCTATATTTCTGTTTTTGTGCCAGTACCATACTTGCTTGATTACTGTAGCCTTGTAGTATAGTCTGAAGTCCAGGAGCCTGATTTCTCCAGCTCCATTTTTCTTTCTCAAGATCGCTTTGGCTATTTGGGGTATTTTGTGTTTCCATACACATTGCAAAATTTTTGTTCTGTGAAGAATGCCATTGGTAGCTTGATAGGGATTGTATTGAATCTGTAGATTGCTTCAGGTAGTACAGTCATTTTCACAATGTTGATTCTTCCAAGCTTAGAACATGGTATATTTCTCTATCTGTTTGTATCATCTTTAATTTCTTTCATCAGTGTCTTATAGTCTTCTGCATACAGGTCTTTTATCTCCCTCGATAAGTTTATTCCTAGGTATTTTATTCTTTGTTGCAATGGTAAATGGAAGTGTTTCCTTAATTTCTCTTTCATATTTTTCATTGTTAGTGTATAAGAATGCAAGAGATTTCTGTGCATTAATTTTGTATCCTGCTACTTTACCAAATTCATTGATTAGCTCTAGTAGTTTTCTGGTAACATTTTTAGGATTCTCTATGTATAGTGTAATCTCAACTGGAAACAGTGACGGTTTTACTTCTTCTTTTCTGATTTGCATTCTTTTTCTTTTTCTTCTCTGATTGCTGTGGATAAAACTTCCCAACTTTGTTGAACAATAGTGGTGAGAGTGGACAACTTTGCCTTGTTCCGGATCTTAGAGGAAATGATTTCAGTTTTTCACCATTGAGAATGATGTTGGCTGTGGGTTTGTCATATATGGCCTTTATTATGTTGAGGTAAGTTCCCTCTATGCTTGCTTTCTGGAGGGTTTTTACCATAAATGGGTGTTGAATTTAGTTGAAAGCTTCTTCTGCGTCTATTGAGATGATCATATGGTTTTTCTCCTTCAATTTGTTAATATGGTTTATCACATTGATAGATTTGCGTATATTGAAGAATCCTTGCATTCCTGGGATAAACCCCACTTGATCATGGTG
This sequence comes from Orcinus orca, assembly GCF_937001465.1. Taxonomy (NCBI): domain Eukaryota; kingdom Metazoa; phylum Chordata; class Mammalia; order Artiodactyla; family Delphinidae; genus Orcinus; species Orcinus orca. The sequence goes on from NC_064580.1 coordinate 79,501,705, forward strand.
TATGATCCTTTTAATGTGCTGTTGGATTCTGTTTCCTAGTATTTTGTTGAGGATTTTTGCCTCTATGTACATCAGTGATATTGGCTTCTAGTTTTCTTTGTGACAACTTTGTCTGGTTTTGGTATGAGGGTTATGGTAGCCTCATAGAATGAGTTTGGGAGTGTTCTTCCATCTGCTATATTATGGAAGATTTTGAGAAGGATAAGTGTTAGCTCTTCTCTAAATATTTGATAGAATTCACCTGTAAAGCCATCTGGTCCTGGGCTTTTGTTTGTTGGAAGATTTTTAGTCAGAGTCACAGTTTCAGTGCTTGTGATTGGTCTGTTTATATTTTCTATTTCTTCCTGCTTCAGTCTCAGAAGGTTGTGCTTTTCTAAGAATTTGTCCATTTCTTCCAGTTTCTCCATTATATTGGCCTATAGTTTTTTGTAGTAATCTCTCATGATTCTTTTTATTTCTGCAGTGTCACTTGTTACTTCTCCTTTTTCATTTCTAATTCTATTGATTTGAGCCTTCTCCCAGTTTTTCTTGATTTGTGTGGCTAATGGTTTAACAATTTTGTTTATTTTCTCAAAGAACCAGCTTTTAGTTTTATTGATCTTTGCTATCATTTCCTTCATTTCCTTTTCATTGTTTTCTGATCTGATCTTTGATTTATTTCCTTCTGCTAAGTTTGGTGTATTTTTGTTCTTCTTTCTCTAATTGCTTTAGGTGTAAGGTTAGGTTGTTTATTTGAGATGTTTCTTGTTTCTTGAGGTAGGACTGTATTGCTATAAACTTCCCTCTTAGAACTGTTTTTGCTGCATTCCATAGGTTTTGTGTTGTCGTGTTTTCATTGTCATTTGTTTCTAGGTATTTTTTGATGTCCTATTTGATTTCTTCAGTGATCTCTTGGTTATTCAGCAGTGTATTGTTTAGCCTCCATGTGTTTATATTTTTTACAGATGTTTTCCTGTAATTGATATCTACTTTTATAGTGTTGTGGTTGGAACAGATACTTGATATAATTTGAATTTTCTTAAATTTACCAAGGCTTGATTTATGACCCAAGATATGATCTATCCTGGATAATGTTCCATGAGCTCTTGGGAAGAAAGTGTATTCTGTTGTTTTTGGATGGAATGTCTTATAAATATCAATTAAGTCCATCTTGTTTAATGTATCACTTAAAGCTTGTGTTTCCTTAATTATTTTCATTTTGGATGCTCTGTCAACTGGTGAAAGTGGGGTGTTAAAGTCCCCTACTATGATTGTGTTACTGTCAATTTCCCCTTTTATGGCTGTTAGCATTTGCCTTATATATTGGGGTGCTCCTATGTTGGGTGCATAAATATTTACAATTGTTATATCTTCTTCCTGAATTGATCCATTGATCATTATGTTGTGTCCTTCTTTCTCTCTTGTAATAGTCTTTATTTAAAAGTCTATTTTGTGTGATATGAGAAGTGCTACTCCAGCTTTCTTTTGATTTCCATTTGCATGGAATATCTTTTTCCCTCCCCTCACTTTCAGTCTGTATGTGTCCCTAAGTCTGAAGTGAGTCTCTTGTAGACAGCATATATACTGGTCTTGTTTTTGTATACATTCAGCCAGTCTATGCCTTTTGGTTGCAGCATTTAATCCATTTACATTTGAGGTAGTTATCGATATGTATGTTCCTGTTACCACTTTCTTAATTGTTTTGGGTTTGTAATTGTAGGTCTTTTCCTTCTCTTGTGATTCCTTCCTAGAGAAGTTCCTTTTGCATTTGTTGTAATGCTAGTTTTGTGGTGCTGAATTCTCTTAGCTTTTGCTTGTCTGTAAAGTTTTTAATTTCTCTGTCAAATCTGAATGAGATCCTTGCTGGACAGAGTAATCTTGATTGTAGGTTTTTCCCTTTCATCAGTCTGTATATGTCCTGTCACACCCTTCTTGTTTGCAAGGTTTCTGCTGAAATATCATCTGTTATCCTTATGGGGATTCCATCAGATGTTATTGTTGTTTTTCCCTTGCTGCTTTTAATGTTTTTTTTCCTTGTAGTTAATTTTTATAGTTTGATTAATATGTGTCTTGGCATGTTTTTCCTTGGATTTATCCTGTATGGGACTCTGTGCTTCCTGTGCTTGATTGATTATTTCCTTTCCCATATTAGGAAAGTTTCCAACTATAATCTCTTCAATTGTTTTCTCTGTCTCTTTCTTTTCCTCTTCTTTTTCTGGAACCCCTGTAATTCGAATGTCAGTGCATTTAATGTTCTCCCAGAGGTCTCTGAGACTGTCTTCAATTATTTTCATTCCTCTTTCTTTATACTGCTGTGTGGTAGTTATTTCCACTATTTTATTGTCCAGGTCACTTATCCATTCTTCTGCCTCAGTTATTCTGCTATTGATTCCTTCTAGAGAACTTTTAATTTCATTTATTATGCTGTTCATCATTGTTTGTTTGTTCTTTAGTTCTTCTAGTTCCTTGTTAAACATTTCTTGTATTTTCTCCATTCTATTTCCAAAATTCTGGATCATCTTTACTATCTTTATTCTGAACTGTTTTTCAGGTAGACTGCTTATTTCCTCTTCATTTGTTTCATCTGGTGGGTTTTTACCTCACTCCTTCACCTGCTGTGTGCTTCTCTGTCTTCCCATTTTGCGTAACTTACTGTGTTTGGGGTCTACTTTTTGCAGGCTGCCAGTTCCCATTGTTTTTGGTGTCTGCCCCCAGTGGCTAAGTTTGGTGCAGTGGCTTATGTGGGTTTCCTGGTGGAGGGGACTGGTGTCTGCGTTCCGGTTGATGAGGCTGGATCTTGTCTTTCTGGTGGGCAGGACCACATGTGGTGGTGTGTTTTAGGTTGACTGTGAACTTATTATGATTTTTGGCAGCCTCTCTGCAAATGGGTGGGGTTGTGTTCCTGTCTTGCTAGTTGTTTGGCATATGGTGTCCAGCACTGTAGCTTGCTGGTCATTGAGTAGAGCTGGGTCTTAGTGTTGAGATGGAGAACTCTGGGAGAGATTTGCCATTCGATATTACATGGAAATGGGAGGTCTCTGGTGGACCAATGTCCTGAACTCAGCTCTCCTGCTGCAGTTGCACAGGTCTGACACCCCGCCAAAGCACCAAGACCCTGTTAGCCACACGGCTCTGAAGAAAAGGGAGAAAAATGAAAGAAAGAAAGAATAAAATAAAATAAAGTTGTTAAAATAAAAAATAATATTAAAATTAAAAAATTAAAAAGGAATAAAAACAAGGAAAAAGGAAGAAAGAAAGAAAGAAAGGAGCCACCAAACCAAAACACAAATCCTCCAATGATAACAAGCGCTAACAACTATACTAAAAACAACAACAACAAAAAATGCAGACAGACAGTACCCTAGGACAAATGGTAAAAGCAAAGCTATATAGACAGAATCATATAAAGAAGCATATACATACACTCTCACAAAAAGATAAAAAGGGAAAAAATATATATATATATAAAGAAGAGAGCAACCAAATCAATAAACAAATCTACCAATGATAATAAACTCTAAATACTAAACTATGATAAACATAAAACAAGAAACAAATTAGATGCAGAAAGCAAACCCCAAGTCTACAGTTGCTCCCAATGTCCACTGCCTGAATTTTGGGATGATTCATTGTCTATTCAAGTATTCCAGAGATGCAGGGTACGTAAAGTTGATTGTGGAGATTTAATCCACTGCTCCTGTGTCTGCTGGGGGAAATTTCCTTTTCTCTCCTTTTTTTGCACAGCTCCTGGGGTTCAGGTTTGGATTTGGCCCCGCCTCTGCATGTAGGTCTCCTGAGAACATCTGTCCTTCTCTCAGATATGACGGGGTTAAAGTAGCAGCTGATTAGGGGACTCTGGAGCACTCTGGCTGGGGGCAAGGAGGGGTATGGAAATCAGGGTGAGCCTGAGGTGGCAGAGGCCGTTGTGATAGGCGTGCCGTGTGTTGTCCTGGGGAAGTTGTCCCTGGATCATGGGACCCTGGCAGTGACGGGCTAAACAGGCTCCTGGGCGGTGAAGTGTGGATAGTGACCTGTTCTTGCCCAGAGGATTCTTGGTGGCTACAGCAGCAGCCTTAGCGTTTCACGTCTGTCTCTGGTGTCCGCACTGATAGCCGAGGCTTGTGCCCATCTCTGGGGCTTGTTTAGGTAGTTCTCTGAATCCCCTCTCCTTGCGTACCCTGAAACAATTGTCTCTTGCCTCTTAGGCAGTTCCAGACTTTTTCCAGGACTCCCTCTTGGCTAGCTGTGGTGCACTAGTCCCTTTCAGGCTGTGTTCACACAGCTAGTCCCAGTCCTCTGCCTGGGATTTGACCTCCAAAGCCTGAGCCTCAGCTCCCAGCCCCCAGCCACCCCGGTAGCTGAGCAGACAAGTCTCTCAGGCTGGTGAGTGCTGGTCAGCAGGAATCCTCTGTGCAGGAATCTCTCTGCTTTGCCCTCTGCACCCCTATTGTTGTGCTCTCCTCCATGGCTCTGAAGCTTCCCCACACCCACCCCCATCTCCACCAGTGAAGGGGCTTCCTAGTGTGTGGAGACTTTTCCTCCTTCACAGCTCCCTCTCCGAGGTGCAGGTTCCTTCCCTATTTTGTCTCTGTGTTTTCTTCTTTCTTTTGCCCTAACTAGGTACATGGGGAGAGTTTCTTGACTTTGGGGAGGTCTGAGGTCTTCTGCCAGCATTCATTTGGTGTTCTGTAGGAGTTGTTCCACGTGTAGATGTATTTCTGATGTATTTGTGTGGAGGGAGGTGATCTCCATGTCTTACTCCTCTGCCATCTTGAAGGTCTCTCCAATACTGTCTATCTTATGAAGGAATATTCCTATGAAAAAATTGACTCCTTGAACAAAAATACTGTGATCACTTTAATGATGTAATTCTTGCTAGTCTAGTAATTCATTCATTGAAAAATTATCAGTAGTTTAGAAGTATTGATTACTTTATTGTTACAGTGCTCATCAAGCTTATAAAATTGTTTCACTATTCCCAAAATACCTCTCAATGTTTTCTTAATCATCAGTGATTAAAATTACTAGGCTAGAATTGTGGAAATGAACCCTATAGAGGAAAATGATAGCTTGCAATTTTCATCTTCTGAGAATATTGCTGTAATTCACATAGAAAAATAAGCTGTGGCCTACAACCAATGATGAAAGAGAAACCATTGCAAAGGTTTTTTTGATAATTCTTTCAGTTGCCCCAGAGAAAACTACCTTACAAGTTCACTTGTTTTCACTTTGACAGGGCCAAAAAGAGAGAAATAATTTATTAGTGATCACTAAATGTTTAAGATTCCTTAGTAGAGTTAAGACAAACAGGTGGAGGATGTGGCAGTGCTGTCGTACATCAGAAGGGCCAATGAACAAATCAAATTTAAAGTGAACCTAGACTTCTGGCTTTGCCCTGACATATAAAGACCTAGGAAATCATCTCTTTTGTCTGTAAAGCAAGAAAAAGATAAACAAACAGAAAATCAACAACTTTTCTCAGACCAGTTAGCAAACTGAGGTTGCAGAGCAAACTGCCTTTCTGAAATATGGAGAAAAAAAGGTCAATGGGAAAGATAAAGTGTCCAAGCATTTGTTCATCTAGAACAGAAACTTCTAGAGGTCATATCTGGGAACCACTTACTTGCCTAGTAATTGTGATGAATTGTTGGAGGCTGATTGTTGGACTAGCAGAGAGTGAGAAATTCCTGGGGGATCCCAAACACAACAGGTACCCCATCCCCAACCCCAGCACTTTCCTAATCATTTCCCTTCAGAAACCTTACTAGGTTCTCACAGTATGGATCAGAGGAGGATTACCCTCAGGGCCCTGGCAGGCTGTGAGTGAGAGTACCCATTATAGAACCTCACTAGGTCATTCTCCATAACAAAAGCCTACTCTCTAGAGAAAGATATTCATAGAGGACAGTACTAAAACATTTTCCCACATGGAGGAAGGAAATTCCTCACTATTCCAGTACTAACTTTCCAACTGCAATGCAGAGAGAAAAAAAGAATGAAAAAAATATATGAGAAAAAGAAAAATCACAAAACAGAACATCTAAGAACTGTGGGCCAATATCAAAGGTATAACATGTGTCTTACATGCACCCCAATGTTCATCACAGCACTATTTACAATAACCAGGACATGGAAGCAACCTAAATATCCATCAACAGAGGAATGGATAAAGAAGATGTGACCCATATATACAATGGAATATTACTCAGCCATAGAAAGGAATGAAATTGGGTCATTTGTAGAGATGTGGATGGACCTAGAGACTGTCCTACAGAGTGAAGTAAGTCAGAAAGAGAAAAACAAATATCATATATTAACACATATATGTGGAATTTAGAAAAATATTATAGATGATCTTATTTGCAAAGCAGAAACAGAGACACTGATGTAGAGAACAAATGTATGAATACCAAGGGGGAAATGTGGGAGGTGGGGTGGGATGAATTGGGAGATTGGAATTGATGTATATACACTATTGATACTATGTATAAAATAGATAACTAATGAGAACCTGCTGTATAGCACAGGGAACTCTACTCAGTGCTCATTGGTGACCTAAATGGGAAGGAAATCCAAAAAGTAGGGGACATATGTATACGTACAGCTGATCCACTTTGCTGTACAGTAGAAACTAACACAACATTGTAAAGCAATTATACTCCGATAAAAGTTAATAAAACCAAACAAATAAACAACAACAACAACAAAACATGTGTGTAAACTGTACCAGAATAAGAAAGAGAGAACTGGGCAGAAGAAATATTTGGAGTCAAATAAATCTAATTGATTTTTGTAAAGGCCTAGCCATTTCTTCCATCCATTCATTCATTGTTTTATCAATTAATTTTTTAAAAACTTTTTATGGTAACTACTATGTGTAGACACTGGTGATATAAGAGTGAAGAAGACAGACACTGATTTTAGAAACAATGCTAAAACAAAATATTTTATAAAGTAGAGAAAAGAAGTTCAAGATGTGGATTATGTACCGTGAAGGAAACAAACAAGGCAATAAAACAGAGAACAAGATTTGAGGAAAATATTTTATTTTGAGCAATTAGAAAAGGCCTCTCTGAAGATGTAACATTTAAGCTGAGACTTGAAGGATGAGATGGAGTGAGCTGGACGGAGCATGGAAGAATGAAATATGATAATTCTAAGTGTTCATTGGTCTAAATATGCTAGGGGTTATTTTTTTCACAAGGTACAATCCAAATCCTATATTAGAGTGTTTTCTGTATTTTTGAGTCACTTGTCTTTTTGAAAATATGATGGAATTTCTAGACACTCAAAAGAAAAATGCATATATAGAGATGCCTATAAGTTTGCTGATAATTTCTGGTACTAATCCAGATGCAGTATCCCAGGTCACCAGTTGTTATGGACTGAATAACTTTGTACCCACCAAATTCTTATGTTGAGACTCTAACCCCACAGTGTGATGGTATTTGGAGATGGGGCCTTTGGAAAGTAATCAGTGTTAGGTGATGGTGAGGCCTTAGTCCTATGGGATTAGTACCCTTATGAGAAGAGACACCATAGAGCTCTGTGTCTCTGTGTGTGTACGTATGTGCACCACCTGAATTAACAACAAGAAGGCAGCCATAGACAAGCCAGGATGAAGGACCTCACTAGAAACTGAATTGGCCAGCACCTTGATCTTGGACTTCCCATCCTCTAGAACTGTGAGAAAACATAAACTTTTGTTGTTTAAGCCACTCAATCTGTGGTATTTTTGTTATGGCAGCCCAAACTAACTACTAAAACACAAGTCAAGCTTTCTAGCACAAGAAATCTTAGGGAGAAAGATAGAATGCATTCTATGTACAACCTGTCATCTCAAAACTGAGGACTAGTACATAGACTTTCAAAAATTATCTGTATTTCTATGACTATTATTTTGATGTAGCTATTTAGGAACCATCTAAAATCACCCTTCCAGGTAAGAAATTTGGAGCATATGTTTTTAAAAGGCTCATTTCAGACTCTAAACTATTTTCTAAATGCATGTTTGTTTGCTTGTTTTTCTCATTCCACAAGTAGGCAATATATCATCTCTCTTACCCTCATTCTCACTGACTAAATTTTATTCTCATTAAATAAAGAGTATTTAAACCATAATAATGAATGCCTACTTATTTTGCCTTCCTTTCTATCTTGAATTTTCAGGATTTCCTGCCTTTTCCAATACTATTTATTCTGCCTAGACTGTACTTCCATCCATTCTCTACTTGAAGGATCCTACATATCGTTCAAGGTTCATCGAATGCCAACTTCTGTGTGAAATCTTCCCTAGATCTGCCTACTCAGAATTCAGCTAACTTTCTTTACGTTCTCACAATATTTTGCCTATTCCTCTGCTGTAGTACCCACATTAGGCTTCAGTTTATAGTAATTTGAGTTTCCTTCACTAAACTTTGAACATCTTGTCTTTATTTTTTTCAATCCCCAATGGATACAATAATGCATTGCAATGAAGTAAGTGATTAATAAATGTTTGATGAATGAACGTACATATGGATTCATATGGATGAATGAAGGAATAAACTACATATAAACTAGTGAAAACAGTAAATGATCATGTTTTTCTATGTTTCAGTAATTCTTGTTAGAATTCCCTCAATTGTCAGGTTATTAGGTTTACAATCAATGAGACAATACTCTCAATTAACCAGTAACTCAAAATTAACTTCTTAGTTTTCATATGTTAGGTACAGTTGGATGTTTTAATGAGCCTGTTTCATATGATTTTATTTTGGACAAAAAATAAAGAGTGCTGATTATTTTCAGGGTCATGTTCAAACATAATTTCTAGTAGCCTCCCTCCTGCTTAAAGACATTTTTTCTAAAAAATTCTCAAACATTTGCCTACTCTCACTGTCTTGGCCATAAATATTATAAATGGAACAAAATTGGATAATTAAAACTAATTAAAATCTGTAAAGCAGAAATGAAAGGTTATATCTTTAAGTGAATTTAGTGACTGAAAATGACACAATTAGCTAATGACATTTTCTAATTGCTCTGTTTGGTAGATATAGTAAGTCAGAAAAAAGTGTATTCTTTTTTTTACAGCCTTGATACTATTCTCAGAACACTATATATAGAACGGGTTAAATATCTCTCATTTAGTCTGTTTTAACCTCATAGCTTAAATATAAATCAGTCAAGGAGGATCTACCAGGTAATTCTGTGATGTAAACAAAGTTCTACTGGGCATTAGAGTGAGACTACCAGCTCATTTTACTTAGTCTCTGAATAATTAACAGCATGTAATGATTTGCTATGGATATGACTCTGGGCATCATTGAACACAAATATACTTAACAGATTATGTGCCATATGGTTTTGCCTTCTTCCACCATGAATAATTTCCACTTGATTCATCAAAAGTCATAGAAGGAGTTCATATTTACTCAATGCTCATTAAATGAGTAATATGCAACCTTATAACTATAGCCAGCTTTCCAGCAGTCATCTTCAAAAAAACAACAGAAATGCATATCCATCATTTTGCATATATTTTATTAGCTATAATGTGTTTGGCGACATAACTATTTTTTAAGGAATATATTAGCTTGTAATAAATTATCTGTAAATGGTGGTAGTTACAGTGTAATTAGGCAGAGCCCTATCATTGTTCCGCCTAATAAAGTCTTAAGTACCATTTACCAATATTTATTAAAAGTTTAAATGAAATCTCCTTTTGAATGAAAGGCTGTTGAGTGGGCTGGAGCAATAATAAAAACAAAGCAAAAACTCCACTTGACATTCTGCATAGACTGAAAATCAAATAATAAAACCATCCACATATCAACTAAAATATGAAAATCATTTGAAAATTATTTCAACATAAAAACATGAAAATGATTTTCAAAAGATAACCTAGAAAGCGGAAAGTAGCCCTTTAAAATGGAAAGTTTTACACAAACAAAAAAACTTCTTGCTATGCTGTCTAATATAGACTCCCTTAAATTTTCTAAAGGAAATTCCATGAGAAACAGTGGTACTGCAGCATAGGTCTTGCCATTTTTTTTACAGAGACCAGATTAATTCTCACTCCTAAAAGAACTAAAAAATCAGAAAAAAATTACATGAAACAATGGCTCTCAAGACATTGGACATCAGGCAACAAAATACTTATTCCTTAGAGATAGTAAACAAATGAGTTAAGCCCAACTAATGCTGAGCAGATGCCTGGAGAGAGTTTCCAGCCCATGGTATAGGGAGAAGGAACCCAGGTGAAGCCTGGTGATCTCCCTGAGTCAGGGAGTTAGAACTGAGAATTTGAAGATATCAAGGCTATTGGAATTCACAGGACAGAGTATTCAAGAGGAGAGAGCTATACAGAAAGTGAACTCTGGAGATCTGCGGAGAGTTTCCCTCACGTGTTCATTTGGGCATCACATTGTTTTCTCTTTTTGATTTATTTATATTGTTTTTGAGTGTGTATCTTTGTACACTTTTCATAGTGGTTGCTTTGGGTATTACAATATAAATATATAACAATCTACTGATATCAACATTTTACTACTTTGATTAAAGTATGGAAATCTCACTTCATTTAGGTTTCTTTACCTTCCCCACTTTTAAATATCATTGACTTGATTTAGAAAACTTATGAGAAAAGCAATAATCTATTTATATATCCATATTTCCACTCTTTCCTTTGTTCTTCCTTCCTGATGTTCCAAGATTTTTTTTAATATAATTTCCTTTCTGTTTGATAAATTTCATGTAGTCTTTAAGAATAGGTATCCTAAAGACAAATTCTTTTAGTTTTCCTTAATCTGATAATGTTTTTATTTCCCCTTCATTAGCAAAGTATAGTTTCACTGGATATAAGATTCAGGGTTGATAGTTCTTTTCTTTCAGCACCTCGAGGCTGTTGTGACACTTTACTTCTTGTCTCAATGATTTATTGATGAGAGATCCACTATCATTAGGATTGGTATTCTCCTATCAGTAATGTATCAGTTTTTTCTGGCTGCTTTCAAGATTATTAATTTTTTTTGTCTTTAGTTTTATTTCATTTTCAGAAGTCTAATTATTGTATGTGGATTTCTTTGAGTTTATCCTATTAAAGTTCACTCATCTTCTTGAATCTGTAAGTTACTGTTTTTCAGCATTAATGTTTTAATCCATTATTTCTATTTTTTTTTTCAGCCCTTGCTTCTCCCCTCTTTGGGGACTCCAATGATGTAAATGTTGGATCTTTTGTTATTGCCCCATAGGACACTGATGCTCTGCTCTGTTTTGTCCTTTTTCTTTTCTTTTTTTTTCAGTCTACTTTCTCTCTGCTGTTCAGAATAGTGGCCCTGCAAAAAAGATAGCACTTCCCTTGGCTGCTTATTGTTGGCAGGTCTCCCAATCAATCCCCTCCTTGCTGGTGGTGCCAGCCTCACCTTGTCTTGTGTTGCTGGATAGAAGAATGAGCCTATCTAGTCTGTCTTCTATTACTAGGTCTGGGGCTGAGAAATCCTGGGGTTCCAAACCAATACACCGTCATCTCACCACCTTTTCAGTTTTTTGATTGCCTCTTGTACATGCCCAGGGTTTATATTAGGACTTAGTGGAAGGGAAACAAGAAATAATGGGTCTACCTGTATGATCAGGCCACCCAAGATAGCTGTTTGTTTCTCTGCACATCCACTGCTCAAACAGTCCCTCCAGTCCCTGCTTCACCTACACCCCACTCACATGACTGACCTTTCCCATTAACTGTACAGCCTAATCAGTAAATACCTACATTCTGGCCATGCCCCCACCCCCACCCCAGCTAGTGATTGTTTTAATCTTTAGATCATAATGGCTCCCCTTTGATGGTTTAACAAAGAGAAGACCTCCACCCCATAAAGGCACTTAGCCTGCGGGGCCATGAGGGCCGAGCCTCTTTGCTGGTCTCCCTGGTAATCTATGGGCCTATCTGACATCAATTCCCCCTATAACCTGTCTCCTATTCCCCCATGGAATGAAGACTGCTGCTGAGTCCTCCCCACTCTTTGCCCTTCATGGTGGGGTGTTGCTCCAGGACCCTTGTGCTCCAGACATGTAAGATCTCCTATCTACTAAACTATTGATGTCTCTGTTCTTGACTTTGGGCGCTTTCTTTGGTGTTGAAGCTGGGAAAGTACAGGGATTGCAGGCCTGCGGGGTGCAGCCCAACACTACTTCATCTTTTCAGACTGGAAGTTGGTATCATATTATTTTGATTGGCATTTACTTTATTACAGTTAAGATTATACATTTGCTCATATTTTTTTTCTCATTTGTACCTCTTTCTCTGTGAATTGTTTGCTCACTATATGTTAGGTATCATTCATGTGAGCTTGTTTCCCTATCATAGCCACTTATCATACTGTTTTATAATTGGCAAATTATTTCTTTGAATTTAATACTAATGCTATTGCTGGCAGAAATCTTGTCTATTTTCATTTTGAGGTTAAACCTAGATCCTAGACTAGTTTTTGGCTATAATATGCACTCACTAAATATTTTGTCAATGAGTAAATGAAAGAATGGTAATTTGTTCTTGATTTAACCACTACAGTGTGAAAACATTCTTTACCACACTACTCGGCACACTGCAGTATGGTAGTAGGAATTATTTTACCACAAATTATGCCAACAAAATGGAAAGCAATTTTCCTACCAGAAATAAAAGCAAAGCTTGTATTTTGCCTCATTCTATGACCATTACAATAAAACATATGATAAAACATTGCCTATTTATGTAATATCCATGATGTTTAGGAGCAAGTTGAAGAGCAAGAAATCCCGTTCTGTGAAAGGCTAAGGTCATTAGCACCTAGATTGAGTCCCAGATTGACAGCATATGAAACAGCTGATCTACTCACCATTGAATCTGGTGGAAAATATTTTAAAAACACACACAACCATTTAAAGCTTCTGGAAATGGTCTTAAGGGCAAACAGAAAATGAACACATATCTATTCAAGAAAATCTAAGAAAAGCTGGGGAAAGGATGAGAGTCTGTGGAATTCGTACAACTACTCCCTTCCTCCCCACTCCCAGCTAAGTGAGGCAGAGACTTCACTTCAGACTGTTGCAGCCAAGAGCAAAAGGCTATCTCTCTTCGAGCTCTCAGCCCAGACCTTTCTTCCCAGGAGAAGAATGTCAGCTTTTCTCATCCTGACCCCAGCTGCTGGTTGCTGACACACAAGTAAGGTCAGTCAAAAGGTAGGGGGCTCCCTTCCTCTACTGGTAGAATGGAACCTTGGGCATGGCATGCTGAAAATTCCAGACCCCAGATAGCTCTCCCATAACTGGTGAGGCAGTGGTTTCACACTAGTAGAGGCAAACCAAGAGCATCTCAGGCTACTACTCCTTTCTCCACTGAGTACTTAGCTCCAAGGGTGGGGGGGTCACTCAGAGAAAAGGTTGATACTGTCCCCACTACCAACTCCAAAACCCTGGTTGAGAGATTTTTGCCTAGGGAGAGAAGCAGGCTATAAAACAGATAGTTCCTAATCTCTTCTCTAAGGAACTAACCTCATTTGTAACAGAGGTTGGAGAAGTTTAAAGTTAAAGGTGCTCTCAAGCACAGTAGAAGTTGTAATGAAAAGCAACTGGGAAGAGATTTATGGATCTAATGAATGTAAAGCCTAGACTGTAGGCCTGCAAGACATAACAGAGGAATAAGATGATTGAGAGGAACACCCCTGGGATGAGAACAAGTAGCAGACTTTGACCTCAGAAAATAACCATGCAGGGGGCCACTACATGATTAGATTAGTCTGTAGAGGACTTTATGCCTCAGGGCCTTATTGAAAAGAAAAGAGCAATTGACCAGCAATTAATGCAGTGTAACAGCTGTGTGTGGTTAGAGAAAGCTTAGAAGAGAGCCCTATTAGTATCACTGCCATCACAGGCTGACTGTGACTATGCCCAAAGCTGTATCTTCCTGAGAAGCAATTTCAAAGACAACACTGTGGGTGTGTAGGTGGCATGGAGGGGGTGAGCAAGAGACTTGGCTAAAATAATCCAAAAATAGTCCAGTTAGTCACTAAATAAATAAACAAGCAAATAACAATAGTAAGCTCAGGGGCAGAGAGGAACACCAGTAACCAGAGAAAGATTTCAAAGTACCACTGTAAATATGTTCACAGAACTAAAGGAAAGCATTGTTAAAGAAATAAAAGAAGACATGATAACAATGTTGCATCAAATAGAGAACATCAATAAAAAAGTAGAAAATTATCAAAAATAACCAAGTGGAAATTCTGGAGTAGAAAAGTACAATAAATAATAACTCAGTGAATAGAAAATCAGCAAAGGAGAAATAGGGTAGCAAAAAAAAAAAATCATGGGACACATAGAAAACCAAAAGTAAAATGGCAGATGTAACTCCAATTTTATTAATAACAACATTAAATGTGAATAGATTAAACAATCCAATAAAAAAGGAGAGATTGTAAGACATAAAAAATTATGAACTAAATATACAGGAGACACTTTATATTCAGAGTTATAAATAGACTGAAAGTAAAAAGATAGTACAAGATATGCAAATAGCAAATGCAAGAAAGCTGGAGTAGATATATTAATAACAGACAAAAAAAGAGATATATGACATTTTATAATGATAAAAGAGTTAATGCATCAAAAGATATACAGTTATAAATATATATGTACTTGTGAAATAAAATTCATATTTTATGGCAAGACAAAAATTTAAACATAAAAATTTATCTCTGCCCTTTGGCCTCCTTTCTCCTTCCTACTGTGCATTGTGTATCTGCATTATTCATCAACCAGAACTCCCCCATCAGCAGAAATACTTGCTCAACCTTAAAGAGCAACATTCTCCTAACAGCAACAAGACAACTCCTTAAAAGATAAAATTCCTACTTGATCTTGTAAGGGGTCAAGAGGACACTTAGATCTGGGTTGTCTAAACTGTCAAAATACATCATTTTATGTCCAGCTCTCTGTCTCAAAAAACTTATATAACTGTGTCTTGACTTCTAATGAGTAGAACAGTACTCAGAGCTTTCTGAGATGCTGTTCCCAGGGTATAGTCCTCAAATTTGGCTCGGATAAAATTTTCCACTTCTTGCATAGATTGTTGATTAATTTTCATTGACATACCAAATAATAGAGTTCCAAAAAGTGTAAACAAATATGGATAAAAATGAAGGTGAAAATTATAATTTAATAATAAGAGTTGGAGACATCTATATTCTATTTCCAATAATAAATAGAACAACTAGACAGAAGATCAACAAGGAAATAGAGGACTTGAACAACATTATAAATCAACCAGACTTAACAGACATCTATAGAACACTCTACTCAACAAGAGAACAAAAATTTATCTCTATGTTTTCTTCTAAGAGTTTTACATTTTTGCTCTTACATTTAGGGTTTGATTCATTTTGAGCTTTTTTTTTTTAATGGTAGAAGGTAAGGGTCCAACTTCATATAACCACTATCTTGTAATAACTCAATGGAATATAAACTGTAAAAATACTGAATCACTATGCTGTACACTTGAAGCTAATATAATATCGTAAGTCAATTATACTTCAATTAAAATGAACAAACTTAATAGAACTAGATCAATATATTTTCAATATTAAGTATAATCCCACAACATCTTTGGAATGTTGTTACTATAAATAAATTTATTAGGACTAAATATATTAAAATGTTCTCTGATCTTTCCTTTTTGCTTACCCTTTTTCAGCAAAAAGTCATAATTGTTTTATGCTAATCAAAGAATTATAAAAATTATTATCCAGTCATCAAGCCCTCCTGATTCGTTTTTCAAAGTATCTTTCATTTTCATGTTTTGTTTCATTGTTATTCCACTAGTATTAATTTACATGAGACCTCCCATCATTACATTTTCTTAGCAGCTTCCCAACTATTCTTTCTGCATCCTAACTTCTTTCCACTCTACTTCTTATAATTTCTCCTATAGAACACCAGCATAAAATAAAATGTTATTATGCCACATGCACTAAAATCATGTAAACTCTCTACTCTCACATTCTAGGTCCTCCATAATTTTTCCCAACTTACCCTCTGCTTGAACCTTCCCCTTCTTCATATCTCAAAATGTCTTCATCATTCCCTTTCTCCAAATCAAATCATACCACACTTCAAGGGTATATATACTGTACATTTCTTAGATAAAACTTTGAAAATGGGACACACCCATTTGTCAGTGCAGTGGTACAAAGATGTTGGAGTTTATCAGAACTGAGCTGAAAAGAAAAAAGGGTGACATAAAAGGACATGGGTTTCAGAGTCAAGGAGACGTGGACACTTACACTTACTTAGCTGTTTGACTTCAAGGTACCTTATCTAATCTCTCAAAGTCTGAGTTTCAGAAACTGTAAAATTGGGATCAAATACATCCACTATGGAGAACAGTATGGAGGTTCCTTAAAAAACTACAAATAGAACTACCATAAGACCCAGCAATCCCACTACTGGGCATACACCCTGAGAAAATCATAATTCAAAAAGAGTCATGTACCAAAATGTTCATTGCAGCTCTATTTACCAGGAGATGGAAACAACCTAAGTGTCCATCATTGGATAAATGGATAAAGAAGATGTGGCACATATATACAATGGAATATTACTCAGCCATAAAAAGAAGTGAAATTGAGTCATTTGTAGTGAGGTGGATGGACCTAGAGTCTGTCATACAGAGTGATGTAAGTCAGAAAGAGAAAAACAAATACCGTATGCTAACACATATATATGGAATTTAAGAAAAAAAAAGGTCATGAAGAATCTAGAGGTAAGGCGGGAATAAAGACACAGACCTACTAGAGAATGGTCTTGAGGATATGGGGAGGGGAAAGGGTAAGCTGTGACAAAGTGAGAGAGTGGCATGGACATATGCACACTACCAAATATAAAATAGATAGCTAGTGGGAAGCAGCCGCATAGCACAGGGAGATCAGCTCGGTGCTTTGTGACCACCAAGAGGGGTGGAATAGGGAGGGTAGGAGGGAGGGAGATGCAAGACGGAAGAGATATGGGGACATATGTATATGTATAACTGATTCACTTTGTTATAAAGCAGAAACTAACACACCATTGTAAGGCAATTATCCTCTAATAAAGATGTTAAAAAAAATTGGGATCAAAACAATACCTATTTTGCCTGAAATTTGTGAGGATTGAATGAAATAATATGGGTAAATGCACCTTGCTGTATAATAGCTATCTAGTAAATGTCAGTTACTGCTGATATTATTATTAGCATTAGGACTAATAAAAGGGGTTTAACAGGACTTCAGCTAAGAATAGATGGTGGAAATTTTATAACGTAGATGCTAGGACCAGAGCTCTTGACAATAGAGGAACCAGAGAAAGACTAGAAAGACTAGTGTCTTTCTAGGACAGGAAGGAAAGAAACAAAACAGAATGGATGTGTGCATACGTTCAGTGTGAATTTCGTACTTCTGAGGTATCTGCTTCAGGTCAGTCTGGTATGCTTTGAGGTTTAGGCTCAGAATCTAAAAACTAGGCTGCACATTATGCTTCTTCTTGTCTTACTTCAGGGAATTCTTCCTTTTTAGATGATTGTGATGAAAACCAAAAAGTATAACTGACTAGGTATTGACAGTCTTGTGAATTAGTAATGGTTTGCACTGTTATTTGACTTGCCATACTCTACCAAGGCAACTAAATTCAAACTCCTTGAGCACATGAGCAATGTCCTCCTAGTACCTGCATGACTTACTATCTCATTTGATTGTGGCATTTGCTCCATAAACAACTTATCTAAAGTTATCCCTTGCCTCGTTTTCTTTTCTTGAAAGCATTTGTAACTAATATTATTGTGATTAAGTTTTTGTTTATAATAATTTATGTCCCTTCTCCCCAATAGTTCAGATTTCTTACTCTTTATGCTTGATGATACCTTTGAGAATGCTAAATGCATTTTATTTTAACATACTAATTTTGTTGTGATATAAATGCATAATAAAATATAGAGAAAACACATTTTTACGTGAATCCTTCAATCCATCTAGTTTTCTCTCACAGTAATTATTTAAGCTCTGTAAAATACTATGCTTAATTTTAAATAAAAATTATTGATTTGGTAATTAATTGATTGAATAAATGATTTAGAGATGCAATTTCACATTCTCCTCTTTTCAAATTCCTCCATCTACCAGCCTGTATTAGAGAATATGAGGAAGCTGGTTCTTTACACTACTTTTGAATCACATTTCTTTTCATATATACATATTTCCCTTAATTTATTTTTCAGTAATAAAGACATAAAGCTTTACAATTGAGCGACTGCTATCTGAATGCATTTGAACTTTTTTTACTCCAAAAAGCCTGTACTAAAGCACTGTTATTCTTGGTCTTCCTATTTTATAAAGATATTTTCAAAATAACATTTTTGAAAATGCATGGCACCTTATACTAGCTTTCACTGAGATTCTCAGGATGGTGTCTTCAAGTAGCTTGGAGCAATCATTCCAGGTAGCAGTTTTAAAACCATGCACAAAAATTGTTTCTAATGCTAATTTTTCCCCCTTTGGAAAAACTAGATTTTCCTCCCTGACTCTGTCGGCCATGGTTTCGGAGAACATATACTATTATTTAAGTTCCGTAATGGAGAGGATTGGCAATGGCTGACAAACATAAAGGAATATGACCTTCAGACTTCGCATGATACTAATTTTCTATTACCACCAGTCAATTTTCAACTATAACTCTGTGTGGTAAACTCAGTGGTGTCACCCTTCCCTCCCCTCAGTTAACTATCATTATAGATTAAAGATAGGGAATGGCAACTGGGAGATCATATGGATGACAAACTGGATTGTAATCACCAACTTTGCCATTTTAATAAAGAATTTTTAAGACCTACTTTACGTGTAAGTCCCAGTCAACTGTAAACGCCGTGTGTATGTCTGTCTTGCACACTATTGTATCCTTGGCCCCTGAAATATTTCCCAGCATACAGTAGATTTTATGTATTCATCTGCTGAATGAAAGAATCCATATTAGCCAACCCTCAATTTTTTCATCCTTTGGCAAACCCTGAAAATACAAGCAAGGACTTGCTAAGATTCTTTAAGTAAAGAGTTAGTGGATTTGAAAACAGTTCGAAGAACAGTTCCATATCTGAGGAAAGAACTAGAAAAATAGGGAAAACAAAGCATGTTTAAAAACTTGCAATTATTCAGCCTGGAGATAAAAAAAGAGAGGTAGCATAATATTGATCATGATGACCAAATGAAAAATTATAACCAGAAGAAAATGGTAAGCTGTTCTTACTTCCAATGAAGATAGAAAAAGAGTTTAAGATTCCAGTTATAGCATGAAATCTAAACTGGTTAGCATTCTCTCTGAAATTTATACATCTCTAGTGTTTTTGAAAACAGATTAGTTTCTTTCAGTCATTTTGATTTCAAGTGTGGTCCTGAGGTGGGGGAAGACTAGATGTTTTCTTAATTAAAGTCACTCCTGTGTGAATGAGTATGTGTTTGTGTTTGTTTTTATAAATTAACGATTGCAAAGAGCCTGTTGAAATCACTATATTCCATATCGTTTGGTCAGACCCCAAACTATATTATTTTGCAGAGTGGCTTTCACCCAACACTTCTTACTTTCTCACAAGAATAAGCTCCTGTGCCTGATTTAAGCAAATATAGTTTGCCATTTGTAGATAATTGGATAATTTTGAGACTGTCCAGCATATACAATTGAAGTTGATTGAAGTAGTAAAAAATAGGTTCTCTGATTATACTTCAAATCTGTTCAAGCCAGAGGAGTCAACCGTGTTATAAAGACTATTTTACTTAACAATTTGATGAATTACTTGCTTAATAATTGCCTAAATGAATAATTTTATTTAAATCAATGAAATATTTTCCTTTTGTAGCTCAGAAATATAACATTTGAAGTAGATCCAATGGTAGTGAAACTTGCTTCACTTAATAAGACAGTGTCAATAATCCTATTAATGGTTCTAGTGGTTTTCTAAACAGATTGAACTGTATGGTGACTTAGTTACTTTAAATATGTAAATGAATGTCTTTTGATACAAATCAAATACATCTCTTGTGAGGGTCTGTGTGAGAGATAGGTTACCTGAGCAGGAAACTGTCCTGAGAAGAGAAACACATAATTTCCATATTTGTTATTTGAGTAATCACTAGTATTCTTGTTTGTTTTAATTTATCTTCTCTTTCATGGGAATGCACAGAAAGACAAAAGACACTGTCAATTTTAGAGAAATGATTTGTTGGATATATCACATGCACATACATATATTTTTGTTTATTTATTTCTTTAAGTATGGTCAAGTTAAAAAAACCAAACCAAAAAATCCTAAGAATTTCAGAAAATCAAAGAATATATGTGAGACTAAGTATCTAAGTGACCTGACCATTCCCATCCCACTGACACTTTTAAAATAGGGGGTTGATCTAGCATTGACATACAAACATGTTTCCAGCAAATTCTTGTAACACTTTAACAATGGGTAATTTTTATAACTAATAAGTACTGTTTTAGATCTAGTCAATATCTTAGCTAGAAAAGCTACAGATGCTCAAGGGCTTTCTTCTATAATATGAAAAAGTTATATAATGTCATTAATTATGTTTAATTTAACTTCACAATTATAGAACTTTTATTGATGACTTTTTAAAAATGCAATTGTTAATTCATCTTTTCATCCTGAACACTATACTGATCACTGTTCATAAATCTCAGTTTACAGAATTACAATTATAATCAGAACTATAGTAAAAAGAATGTTACACACAGTATTATAACATAGCTTCCTGAGCAGGCAGGACAAGAAGGTGAATTATGAAATAGAGAAGTGAAGAAATAGCACTTTTCGGAATGAAAGTGTAATAAAAGCCAATTGACTGAGTGGCTAATGATAGAATTAAAGTTAAATATTCTGGCTCTGGGCATAGTTCCCATAATATGAACATTAGCATTCTACAAATGTTCATTTACAAGTTTTCAAGTCCAACCCACTCATAGCAATCATGATCGGGATCCATTTACTATTAAGTAGCCTATTCTTGGCTCTGGTGACAGTGGAGCTTTCATTCTTAACATTCTCTGATGGTTATATTTGAGAAAGTAGCTTGTATTAGTACTGGGTATATTCTTATCATTTATTACATGTTATTCACACATAACATGTGTGATAGCACCAACATTCTATGTAGAAGCCCATGTATATTATGTGCTCTGAATTTCTAAAAAAATAATGACAAAAATGCAACTCTAAAATTCACAACTAGTACAAAAGAAGGCAGAGGAATTCGAACTCTTTCATACCTCTTTCCATTTCTATGCTGTCTAATGTTGTTAAAACAATGAACTATTTTCATTTTTTAGCTCAGAATATAAAAATTTAAGTAGTTCTATTGGTAGTGAAATTGGCCTCAGCTCAAGTTACTAGTGTCTAATAGAACTTTGGTGCAAACTAAAACAAGCTAGATGTTCATATGATTTCTTTTCACATAATTATTATTTGAGCCATGAGACATGTCAATTTTAGGATAATGGGTGCTGCATTGGGAAAGTTGTTTGTAGGCTGAATAATTTTCCTAATCTTAATTGTTGTCTCCCAACATCAACAAAGTGAACACTTCCTGACTTCTTTATATGCTTAGAAAAAGAAATGCCAAATCAATAAATAAATCCACCACTAGATCTGAAATCTTCTTTGCACCAATCCCAGAAAAACTGCATTTAAGTACAAAATTTATTTCAGCGTCTTTCACTCTGAAAAATGTTATTACTCAGGAGGAAGAAATAGTGTTAGCTCTATGAAGAGAATTGCTGTGCTATATTTGCATACTTCATAACAATGATAAGAAAGAAATGCCTATGATATATACTTTTGACAGTTTGACAGTTTCACTGTTCAGACTTGACATTCGACATTTAAAAGGCAAGTAATTGAAACTGCTATTACCCTGCCAAAGAGAGTTCATGAGTTATGGATTTTCATAGATTTTAGAGAGATGACATTTTCATAAACTTCAATATCAGTCTGTTTAAAATGGTAAGACGAATAATGTACTTGCTATTCCTCCCAGTAAATGTGTTACAACCCTCCCTTAAAGTGCTTAGAGTATTCATATTAGTTTCCTACTTGTGACATATATGTCTTGATCAACTGTACAAAGACCTCACTAACATTTAACATGAGAATACATAAGTGCTTTATTTACACTGTGATGTAACTTTATCAACCTTCCTGTGAAATGTATAGAAAATATTTATGCATAATTTTTAAAACATGAATTTACATGTATGAATTCAATATATGTGCATGCACTAAATGCATAAGCAAATTTTTATCTTTCATTTTGCTTAGTCAGTATGTCAGTATGTTACAATTTCATATGATCAAAAACATGATTTGGTTATATTTTACCATAGTATTTTATTAACAAATAGCATATTCTTGGGAAGATGAATCCTACATTTTTGAAGCAGAAGCCCAAGGAATAAGTCAGGAGTAAATTTGGAGGACATGGCCTCAATACTACCCAAAATATTTGATCTTTTGTTCAGTAAAAAATATAAAATTCATTCTTGGAAAATGATCCTTAAATATCTTGAATCAATCTCAATTTGTATTGTATTCTCAATAGTTTTTCCTCTAGACTTGACCTACAACAGCGTAATGAGTAAGTGGCAATGCTGTAAGAAAAAATGGGACATATTATTATTTAGCTAACATTTTTTTTAATGGCATAGGGGTTTCTACGCCATCTATTATAAACAAAGAAACTTTGGATCTTCTACTTCCCTCCTTTACCAAGTTATCAAACAGAACTTCCAGTAAAATTTAGAAGACAATTTTCACTGTAATTTTCCCATTATAATTGTTGCTGAAAGTCTAGTTTGCTTTTATTACTGCTAACGCTGTTTATAACCAATCAGTATATTAAAATAACTTTACTTTAGTGATGTTTGTGCCTATTTGCATTGATTTACTATAAACTTAGTGTTTAAGCTATTTTTACGAAAAAATTTGTTACTTTTGCAGATTATGTTGAGAATATATGCATTTTTAACTACACATTTATTTTTAAAGAAAATAGTTTTCACAGATATGATATTTGTTATGAGATTAAAAACAATATTCTATAACTCATACTATCTGTGGCTAGTTGACTAGTGGATTGTTTCATGAAAAAGAAACATTTATTGATTTTATTTTTTGGAAAATGATTTTATGTGGCCAATAGAAGCAATTTGGTATGGCAAAATACAAGACAGGAAAACAACAAAGGACAGAAAGGAGAAAGTCAGAATGTTAGAGAAGAAAGAAGGGTAAAGAAGAGAGAAAAGGAGAAAACTGAAACGTGCTGGCTTAAGAACACTATTAGAAAAAATATCTTCTTAATCAGATTTAAAGATGTCAGCTTAAAACAACTTGAAACATTCATAAATACTATAACTATACATTGGCAATACACAGTATATTAAATACTCTTCTGCTGACAACCAATCAAGATGCTATTTTCTTATTTTATAAACTACTATATGGTACAACCACAAAAACTTTAAGATTATAATAATTTATTACAAGCAACAAAAGCTAAAATCAACAAGTGGGAGTACATTAAACTAAAAAGTATTTTCACAGAAAAAGAAACAATCAAAAAGGAGTGATGTCACTATCAATGTTGCATAAGACATTCCTCCTTGTTATCTCTCTTTCTAAACAATGAATTTGGGCTTCCCTGGTGGCACAGTGGTTGAGAGTCCACCTACTGATGCAGGGGACATGGGTTCGTGTCCCAGTCCGGGAAGATCCCACATGCCACAGAGCAGCTAGGCCCGTGAGCCATGGCCACTGAGCCTGCGCGTCCGGAGCCTGTGCTCCGCAACGGGAGAGGCCACAACAGTGACAGGCCTGCGTACCAGAAAAAAATAAATAAATAAATAAACAATGAATTTGAACAATGAATTGTTTCTAAACAATGAAGCCATCCACAGACAAAAACACCTTTGTAGGGTTATGCAATCTAGCACCATAAGTCAAGGAACCCAGGAGGAGTCTCTCCCACCTGTGCATCCAGTAACTAGGCAGACAGACATCACTATAGGTTGCAGAAACAGAAGAGCCAGCAAACCTCCCCAAACCCTTCTTGACATGATCAGGGAAAAACCTGGTGAGTACTGACATGGGCAGGTAATCATGCAGGAGAGAAAATTTACAGAAGGCCAGCCTCCCTTAAGGAAGAGTCCAGAATGCTATTGAAGTAAAAGTGATGAATAAATAAATGAGTTTGGTAGCAGCAGAGGTGATGGTAAGAGAAACTTTCCCAGTAACACCCCCTTTCCTAAGGAAACACTGCATGGTGTTGATCTATCCGGTAGCAGTGACTTCTCCCATGCAAGAAAAGGACAGCAGTGAGTGAGTGCCTGGCTACCCCAGCAGTGTGGGATATGACTGGAGAAACCCATTTCTCTTCAGTAGAACTCAGACTACTTTGGCAGGACCTGCATGAGTTGGAGGGGGAAGGAGATTGGGAAAGAGGCAAATAATTTTTTTTTCAAAGGGCATTAAAGGGATTGTGTGCAGCAGGAAGTCCACCCACAAGCTTCTGGGAGTACCACACCTGAGGAATCTCCCTACCAGGTCCAGAGGCACTTCCAATGCCCAGAGTGTTAAACCCACACCTCTTACTCTGCTGCCAGCTCTTTGTGCATATTTCCACGTGTTGTAGTGAGAGAGCTCCAGTAGACAGGGAGCATGCTCAGAAAACAGGCCAAGGTCTAGGGGCAAAGGAGAAACCACAAACTTGAGCTATACTGCCACCTTCTGGAAAGAAAAAGAAGTTTCCTGTAGCCAGCCTGGTGGGTTGTAAGAATGAGAAAAGAATGAGCTTAAGAATTCTGCCACAAGAGGGAGCAAGAAGAGTGGAGCAGGCGTACCCATACAAAGAGAAAACCCCAAATAATAACACCTTTGAACAAAATACCCCATCTGAGGTGATCTGCAGAGTCCAGTTCCTTGGGGTTGCTGGCCTGAGATACAAATTTCCTTGCTGGCTGTTGGCTGGCAGTAAATCTCAGCTCCTAAAGGCCACCTCGGGGCCAAGCCATCCTTCATGTCCTTATTTCCCTCACCTCCCATATCCAATGCTTCCCCTGTGGCTCCACCTTCAGAGTAGACCCAGAATCTGACACTCCTCACCCTCCGCCACCTTAACCCCAGTCAGCTCCTGCATATCCCACCAGGACTATTGCAGTAGCCTTCTTGCTGGCCTCCCTGCTCCCTGTCCTACAGCCCATTCTCCACTTGGAAATCTGGGAAGGGGGTTGTTAAAATACAAGCCCAATCCTGTCCCACCTCTGCTCAGAACCCTCCCATGAGTTCTCAAAGTAAAAGCCAATGTCCTCACCATGACCTACAGGGCCAGACACCATACAGCCCTGTTATGCACTGAACTCACCTCCTAAGCCTCTCCGCCTCACTCACTCTGATCCCAACACATTGGCCTCCACGCTGTTCTTCAGACACATCACCCCCCAGTTCCCTCTACCTAGAATACTCTTCCCTGCAGACACCCACAAGGCTCCCCTCACTTCCTTCTGGCCTCTGCTGAAATGTCACCTGGTGAAGCCTGCCCTCAACACCCTATTTAAAAGCACAATTCTCATGTCTAATAAAGTTACACATACATTTCCTACTAGACCCAGCAATTACATTCCCAAGTATTTACCCAAGAGAAATGAAAATATATGTGCACACAAAGAGTTGTACATGAATATCCATAGCAGGTTTATTCGTAATAGCCCAAAAATGGAAACAACCCAGATGACCGTCAATAGGTTGGATGAATAAACAAAACATGGACAACCATACCATGGGATGCTCACTGATCAGAAGGAACTAACATGCAACTGCATGGATGAATGTGTTACGCTGAGTGAAAGAAGACAGATTTCACTTGTGTGAACACCAGAAAAGACAAATCCAATCCACAGTGAAGGAAGACTGACCGGTAGCTTTCTAGATGGGAAGTGGGGTGGGAGTTGGGGATTGACTGCAAAGGTGCATGTGGGAACTTTACAGGATGGATGGAAATGTCTATAACTTGTCTGGAGTGGTGGATGCTGAGCACAAAAGCACTAAATTTTGTGATCTAGCTGGCAAAAAAATTCAAAGTAGCTGTTTTGAAGAAACTCAACAAGCTACAAGAAAAGTAACAAAGAATTTAACAAAATTCCAAAAAATACACGATAAAAATAAGATTTTTAAAAAGAGATAGAAATTATAAAAAAGAATCAAACAGTATTTCTGGAGTTGAAGAATTCAATAAGTGAAATGAAAAATGCAATAGAGAACATCTGCAGTAAAGGTGAGCAAATGGAAGATAGAATAAGTGAATCAGAGGATAGGAATTTTGAAATGACACTGTTAGAAGAGAACAAAGAAAAAAAATGAAAAGAGCAAAGAGAGTCGACATGATCTATGGGATTCCTTTCAAAGAACAAATATAAAAATAATCTGGATTTCAGATGTGGAATAGAGGGAGAAGGGAACAGAAAATTTAGTTGAAAAAATAATAGCAAAGAACTTTCCAAACCTGGAGAGAGAATTGGATATCCAATTTAACAAAGCTAGCAGATAACCTGATCATCTCAATGCAAAAAGATCTTCTCCAAGATATAGATAACAAAACAGTCAAAAAATCAAGGATAAAGAAAGAATTCTTAAAACAGGGGGGAAATTGTAGTCTACAAATGAATTCCCATTAGGCTAACAGCAGATTTCTCACTAGAGACTTTACAGGCCAGGAGAGAGTAGAATGACATATTCAAAGTATTGGGGGAAAAAATCCCAGCTAATAATACTCTCAAAAAAGTTACCCTTCAGATGTGAAGGAGAAATACTTTCCTGGATAAACAAAATAAATACTTTCCTAGATAAACAAAAGCTGAAGAAATTCACCATAAGTAGACTTGCCTTGCAAGAAATGTTGAAAGAAGTTCTTCAAGTTGAAATAACAAGTTAATTAGTGACATAAAAAACACAAAAGTATGCAACAAACTAGTTAAGATAAATATATACTCAGACTTAGAAAAACTCTACATATGTAATAGGAAGATGTGTTAACCACTTACCATAATATGAAGGTCAGAGGAAAAGAGTATTAAAAATAATTATAGCTATTATCATGTGGTAACAAATACACAATACGAAAACAGGTACTTGATGACATCAAAATATAAATGGGGAGAGTAAAAGGGTGAAATATTTGTTGATCATCAAAGTTAACTTGGTATCACTTTAAAATTAACTGTTTTATCTATTGGGTTGGCCAAAAAGTTTGTTCAGGTTTTTCTATAAGATGTAATGGATAAACCCTAATGAACTTTTTGGCTACCCCAAAACTTGATGTCTTATGTAAAGCTCATATTAACCACAAAGCAAAAACCTAGGGCAGATGCAGAAAAGATAAAGAAAGGGGAAATAGACCATACCACAAGGAAAAATCACCAATTTACAAAGGTAGGCAGAAACAGAAGAAGAAAGAAACAATTGAAATACAAAATAACCAGAAATCAGTTAATAAGGTGGCATTAATAAGTCCTCACATATCAATAGTAACTCTAAATGTAAATGGATTGAATTAACCAATCAAAAGATAAAGTAGCTGGATGGCTAAAGAAAAAAGAAGACACAACAACATACTACCTACAAAAGACTCATTTCAGCTTTAAAGACACACATAGGTTCAAAGTGAAGGGATGGAAAAAGTATCCCATGCAAGTGGAAACCAAAAGAAAGTGGGGGTAGTTATACTTATTTAAGCCAAAAATGGTAATAAGAGACAAAGAAGGTCACTATATAATGATAAAAGAGTCAACTCATGAAGAAGATATAACAACTATAAATATATATGCATCCAACTGAAATATTTTAAGCAAATATTAACAGATCTGAAGGGAGAAATAGACAACACATGATAAGAGTAGAGGACTTCAATACCCCACTTTCAGCAATGGGCAGATCATCCAGATAGAAAATCAACAAGGAAATGATAGACTTGAACCACACATTAGACCAAATGGACCTAACAGATATTTATAGAATGTTCCATCCAACAGAAGCAGAATACACGTTCTTCTCAAGGGCACACACAATATTTTCCATATGATAAGGCACAAAATATATCTTAGCAAATTTAAGATTATAATTATATCAAGTATCTTTTCAGACCACAGTAGTATGTAACTAGAAATCAACAACAAGAGGACAGCTGGAAAATCTAAAAATATGTGGAAATTAAACAACACACTCCTGAACAACCAATGGATCAATGAAGAAATCAAATGCAAAATCAAGAAATATCTTGAAACAAATGAAAACTGGAAGCACAACATATCAAGTTCTATTAGAGACTGCAAAAGCAGTTTTGAGAGCAAAGAATAAATGCCTATATTAAGAAAATAGAAAGATCTCAAATAAGCAGCCTAACTTTACACTTCAAGGAACTAGGAAGAAAACAAACTAAACCCAAAGTTAGCAGAAGGAAAGAACAAAGATTAGAGAAGAAATAAAAGAAATAGAGACCAGCAAAACAATCGAAAATATCAACAAAACTAAAACTTGGTTTTTAGGTAAGGTAAACAAAATTCACAAAACTTTAGCTATACTAACTAAAAAAAAAGAGAGAAGACACAAATAAATAAAATTAGAAATGAAAGAGAAGACTTTACAACTGATACCACAGAAATGCATAGAATCATAAGAGACCCCTCTAAAAAAATGTGCCAAGAAGTTAGAAAACCTAGAAGAGATGGATAAATTACTAGAAGCTTACAAGCCACCAAGACTGAATCAGGAAGAAAGAGATAACGTGAATGGACCAATAACAAGGAGATTGAATCAGTAGTCAAAATCCTCCTAACATAAAAAAGCCCAAGACCAGATGGCTTAACTGGTGAATTCTACCAAACATTTAAAGAAAAGTTAATACAAATTCTTCCCAAACTCTTCCAAAAAACTGAAGAGAAGGGCACTCCCAAACTCATTTTATAAGGCCAGCACTATCGTGATCACAAAGTCAGATAAGGACACTACAAAAAAAGAATATTATAGACCAATATCTTTGATGAATATAGATGCAAAAATTCTCAACAAAATATTAGGAAACCAAATTCAACAATATATTGAAAGGATTATACATTGTGACCAATTTGGACTTATCTCTGGGATGCAAGTACGGTTCAACATACACAAACTAATAAATGTGACACAATATTAATATAAATGGAAGGTAACTGAATAGATGTGGAAAATATTTGATAAAATGCATTCTCCTTTCATGATTAAGAACCCTCAACAAATTGGGTATAGAAGGAACATAACTCAACATAAGAAAGGTCAAATGTGATGAACCCACAGCTAATAGTACACTCAACAGCGGAGAACTGAAAGCTATTCATACAAGATCAGGAACAAAACAGAGCTCCCCACTCTCACCACTCTTATTCAGCATAGTACTGGACATCCTAGCTAGAGCAATTAGGCAAGGTAAAGAAATAAAAGTCATCCAAATTAGAAAAGAAAAAGTAAAATTGTAATTATTTTCAAATTTTATGATTTTATATAGAGAAAAATCCTAAATTCTCCACCAAAAACTGTTGGAAATAATAAACAAATTCAGTAAAGTTGCAGGATATAAAATCAATATACAGAAATCAATTGCATTTCCATGTACTAACAATGAAACATTTGAAAGAGAAATTTTAAAAAAAAACTATCCCATTCAAAATAACAACAAAAACAATAAAATACTTAGGAAAAAATTTGTCAAGGAAGTGAAAGATCTGTACAATGAAAACTGTAAGACCTTGAAGAAATAAATTGAATAAGACACAAACAAATGAAAAGTTATCCATATTCATGGATCAGAAGATTTAATATTGTTAAAACATCCATACTACCCAAAGCCATCTATAGATTCAATGCAATCCTTATCAAAATTCCAAAGACATTTTTCACAGAAATAGGAAAAAAAATATCCTAAACTTTGCCTGGAACCACAAAAGACCACAAATAGCCAAAGCAATCATGAGAAAGAACAAAGTCAGAGGCATCACATTCTTGATTGCAAACTATACTATAAAGCTATAGTAATTAAGACAGCATGGTACTGGCATAAAAAAAGACACATAGACCAATGGAACAGAATCCAGAGGCCAGAAATAAACCCATGTGTATGTGGTCAACTAATACTTGACAAGGAAGCCAGGAACACTACATGGGGTAAGAGTAGTCTCTTCATAAAATGGTGTTGGGAAAACTGGACAACCACATGCAGAAAAATGAAATTGGGCCCCTATCTGATACAGCTCACAAAAATTAACTTGAAATGACTAAAAACATAAACATAAGTCCTGATACCATAAAACTCCTAGAAGGAAGCATAGGGAAGAAACTCCTTGACATTGGACTGGGCAATGATTTTTTTGGATATGACAAAAGCACAAGCAACAAAAGCAAAAATAAACAAGTGGAATATAAAATAGCTGAACTCATAGAAACAGTTAGTAGAATGATGTTTACCAAGGGCTGAGGGGTTGTGGAATTGGGGAGATGTCGGTCAAATGGTACAAACTTGCAGTTAGAAGATGAATAAATTCTGGAGATCTAATGCACAACATTGTGATTATAGTTAACAATGCCTTACTATACACTTGAAAGTTTCTTAAAGACTAGATCTTAAATGTTCTCACCACAAGAAGAAATGACAGTTATGTGATGTAATGGAGGTGTTGGTTAATGCTGCACCATATTGCCATATATAAGTACATCAAATCAACTCTTATACACCTTAAATTTACACAATGTTATACATCAATTACATCTCAATTTTTAAAAGAATTTAATAATCTAAAACTGAAGAACTAGATCTGACAAGTATAGATTTAGAGTACATTACTTTTTTCATTCTTTCAGTATTTTGCTGAATTTATTATGTAAGCAGTTTCTGATATTTTGAAAGAGTAAATAAGTCCATGAAGGCTACAGACTGTGCCTGGGATTATATATAACTACAAAATTGAAAGCAAAATTCCCATTAGAATAAGGCAGTCTTGCCCTCTGACTATCAAATAGGGACCCCATGCCCCCGCCCGTCCCAATTTTACCAGCAAAATTTCATCTTAAATAAAATACTTTGGAAAAATTATCTAACAATTTCAGTGAGGCATTTTGTTTCTATATACTTCTTTCTTCTTTTAATAGAAAGCAAGTAGAATTTACTCATTGTGCACCTAGATCTAAATGTTTGTTAATTTCTATTTCAAATTTTACATAGATTTAGAACACTTGTTCCAGCAAGTGGGAAAAAAACTTTCTAGCTTTCATTTAAAGTATTTCTTTTCACTTATTGTATTTTGTGTGTGTCACAAACTATCAACTTAAAAGACAATATCATGAATTCTTTTTCAATCATTCTTGATTATACTTCCCTTTGCTTGTCTGTACACTTTTTCAAATTAGTTTTTCTAATTCACTTTCTGAAATGTGCTCTTGTCACTTAACTTCAGCTCTTTATATATTTGCTTTATCAGTGGGAAAATTCTTTCTGGAAATCGACCAACCTATACATTGAAACTTGTTTTCTTAGACATATTACAAACAACTAGCATCAGCTACTATCCCTTATCAATCTTCCAAGTTAATATAACTACAGTTTAGAATGAAGTAAATCACAAGTTGTTAAAGTAAAATTTATTTTATCAAATCAAAATCGGATTCTTTCACAAAACTGACCATCATATATTCTCCTTCATTCAGTGCAGTACTATATTTAGCAAACTAGTTTTCTTTCTGCAGGTTAGTGATTCTGTTATGACAAGGTTTATATGGCTATTCATTTGTTTTCTTTCTGCCTGTGTATGTGTGTGTGCACTATGACTGTTATTTTCCACAAAATTTCAATTTCAGCACTAATTTAGAAATATTTAAATCTTTGGCTTAAATTTGGCTTAGTCTAAGTGCCCATACCAAAATATGAAAAGTACCAAGTGACATCATTATCGTGGGGAGAGGAGAGACAAACAGAGAGAAAGAGAGAGAGAGAGAGACAGAGACAGAGGGAGAGAGACAGAAGAGAGAAATAATGAGAGAGAAACAGAGAAAGAGAGCATGCAAGAGAGCACACAAGCCTTTTCCTTCTAAAGATATCCCTAATGTACTTTGAAACAGGGACAGAAGTTGAATGTGGCACTCAGTTGTTGCTTTTGCCACAATCATCAGTATGGTAAGAAATATTTATAGAATGGAATGTCAATTTTAAAAATAGCTATGTAATTATCACTGATGATAGAGCAAACATTGTGAAGACTTTAGTGATTAAGAAATTACAAATTCATAATGTTTTATTCACACCCTTTAGTTGTATAATCAGAAAATAATTAAAGAATATAATATTGTAAAGAAATTCTGGACTACTAGTTATAAAAATGTAATGCTTCATACTTTAAAATATAAAATTATTTTATTCTTCTATCTTAGAACTTCATTCAATGATGCAGATATCCAACATTGACCAAATACTGACTTTAGTACTTGGCCACTTGGAGTTCAGCCAAAATGTATATTCAGTACACCCCTGTTAGGTACTGTAAAAACATTTTCAAGAGTGGTACACCTTATTTGATTATCAACTTCACCAAATTTTTAGTCTGTGCCATAGACTAAAGTGCCAAGTTTCCTACTACAAAGTTTCCACTTAAAATTTTCCACTTAAAAAAATTTATGTGTGAGAACCTTGTTTCATAAGGCTAAAACCTGATTCCATCTGAGTCCCACCTTGCTTTCAGATGGCAACTACCATTATTGCCAAGTCCTGAAGAGCAAGATCAAAGGTTATTCTGACTTTGAAGATTGAAGGATGTGAATTAACACTGATCCCTATGAATCTCAGAAAAGGCAAATGTCAGTTCATCTCATTTTAATTCAGCCCCAGTTTTCTGCTTCTAGGTGTCTATGAGCATGGACTGTGCAGGTGAAAGAACGTGGGCTGGAATTTCAGCTCTGGGAGCAACAGTGGTGTGACCTTGGGCAAGTGATGATTAAATGACATAGGGCATATGTAAAGAGAGGGAAGCTCTCAGAAAATGGCAGGTATTATAATTTCCCCATAACTAAGTCATCTGCAGGTCAGGATCTGGAGCAGGCTGAGATCTCACTATTTTCAGAAGAACCTAAAAGCATCTTGATTCCTTTGACTATCATTTTAAGAGGTAATATAAACTACTCAGTCACTGATTTTTCCAATTTAAATATTACACAAATTATTTGACTTCCTCATTCTCTATCACTAAACCTCCTTTTAGTCTCTCTTTTTCTAAACATGATGAATAGATTCTAAAAAATCTTTGAGGGATAGAAATGCAATGTTTCCAATCAGAAGCATAGGGAAATTAAAGATGCTCTTGTGCATCCTAGGTTATAGATATTTACTGATGAATAAATACATGGTGAATGAATGGAGGTTCCAATTTGTTGTATCTATTATGCTATTTGTCCCTTTATCTTTCAATTGATAGCTTTATATTTAAAAAGTCACATATATTATTTTACTGATTCTCACAATGTCCAGTAAAAAGAGAGAACAAGTATTGCTATTTTCAATTTATTAAAATAGAAAGTGAGTCTCAGCAGTATTAAGTGGCTTACCCAAGATAAGATAAAGAACAGGGCTTGACCTCAGGTCTTTTAACACTTGAATCAGGATCCTCTCCACTATACTGCTAGGCTTCTCACATGGCCCTATGGTGAAGGGAGACTGAGAAACATCTTCCCAGGGAGTTTCTGTAGCCCCATATATTCCCCAAATATGTGCTTCTTCACTGTTAAAACAAACAACATTGGAGCACATCAGCTTCTATGCCAAAACAAAATCTGAGCTAGAATTTCAAGTTGTAGACTGTGGATTGGGGATGACTTTGTAAATTACTACTTCTCCACGTATCACAGGTAATGCACAGAAAGTTATCTATAATATCACAAACCTGAACCATAGTGGGAATTAAAGCTCAACCTGCTCTAATGAAGGCATTACCCAGGACAAATTTTCACCTGGTAGAGATTTTCAAAACTGATATCAACTCTAACTAGACAAGGATATCCAGTTGCCTTACTACCAGAGTTCTTAACTGGGGTCTATCTCTGCCCTAGGAACCCACAGGCAAGTATTAAGAGGGCCCCCACAGACACTTGAAAGGATATGCAAAAATATATGTCTCTGTATCTCTAATTTTTCTAGAGATGCAGACCATAGCTTTCATCAGATTCTCAGAATGCTCCCCAAAGTTTACAGTCCCACAAGAGGACTTCAGAATAGTAGAAATTAGACATTGTTATTACTATTAATTTTAAAATGTTAAGTTTCTATTTATACTGCAAATTATTATACTGCATCACTTTTTTAAAAAAGCTAGACGATTTCACCAAATCTTACCAAATATATTTGGGATTCCTTTGGGACACTCTACAGCAGCTTTTATATGGGTATATATATATATATATATATTTATTTATTTCATATACATACATATATAATTTCCCATTTTAAACTCAATATCATAAATATCAGTTTTATTTTATAAAACTATAAATGATTTTATTTTCATGTGTTTATTCCATTAGTGCTAAAAAATTAGGAAATTTGCCACATTTTTATTATAATTCCCTTACTGCCCATATTTATATTCTTATGGTTACAACTGAAAAGTGAAAATGAATGATTATTTCTTTCATTTATCTGAAAAATACATTTCCACTTAAACTGCTCTTCCCCAGTTGGCTTGTACAATCTGTGAAATCATCATTAAAAATAAGTCAGTATGTTCATGCATCACCTTCCTCAATGAAATATAAAATAATCAGCATTCAAGACTTCAGTCACTTCTCTTACTGTGTACCACTGTCTTCACAATTCATCATCATTCAAAAATATGTTACTGTGTCTAATGGAAGTAAAAGAAACCAATTCTTGCCTGGAAGGAATCCACAACACAAGAGAAGACTTAATTATTTCAATATTTTACAATACTGTGCTCCAGCATTCAGAATCATTTCTTAGCTTGCTGACCTAGTAGCCTGGTTTCCTCTTGTTTTAAGACAAGACAATACTCACATGGAGGCCAAATGGTTTTGAGATTTATTCCAAGGCTCATTCTGACCAGGCTTCTTGGCCAGACATCTCACTCCACTATGTAATTTAGCGTGACCTAAGTTGATGGTCAAAACTCTGCTGCCACCAGGCACACAGACCACCTGAATTTGATTTAATAATATCCATGAGGACATGAGCTTTACATTTCTTACAGAAGCAATAAGTTCCCCAACCTGTTTTTCTCTGATCATTTGGAAATATGTCTTTTACCTTTGAACATAAGTTAAGAAATATTTCCAATACTGAAAACAGGAAGAAAAAAACACCTAATGCAGTTTTTTAATAGATTTTTTCCTCCAGCATGCAGACTTATGAATAAAAGGAGTAATTATCTTTCCAAACACTTCATTCCACCTTTAACTTACACAGCACCTAATTGCCATGGTCTCTAAGTTTCGTAGAGAAAGAAGTAAATATCATCATCAAAAAGGACCCATGCCTATCACAGAACTGCCAATTGTATTGTACTCCAAGATAGGAAAATATGACTGTACCAAGCATATAGATAGCCTACAGACTGAACAAAAATATAAATAGCCAGATAATTTGACATATATATTATCTATCAATATATCTATCAATATTTAACTTCAATAGATGCATTCCAGGAATTAAGGCATAGATACATTCCAGGTATTAGGGAATAGTGACTACTTTGAAGGATTCAAAGAGAAACTAGAATACCAAGAGCTGCCAAAAATATCAAGGAGGCTCTACAATGGTTTGTTAATTACAATCTTTATATTCATAATATTTTTAACTTACATGACAGTTTCATAGGTACAATGACTGGACATGGGATCAGGGATCATGTCAGATTAAAATGATCATGTCAGATTAAAATGACTGGAAGGAACACACTTTGAGGAGAAAAAAAGAAGAGAAAAGATTGATTGTCAAGACTGTTGTAGAAAGAAATGTTTAAACATACCAAGAGATGACTTTAGCACTGATGCAGAATGCGATCATCTTTCCTAAGTAGAAAGACTGGATCAAGGATTCTTAATAGTTCAAAGGAAACTTGCAGAATCCCTACATTTATATCTGTTGTCCAAAGCTTCTTACTGCTTTGCTAAATTGAAAACTAAAAGCCCTCTTTGGTTTTGGCTTTTGAATCCTGAGGGGTCATCTCATATATTTTTTCTACTTTTAAAGATAAGAAAAATGAAGGTTAGTATGTTTAAATTACTTTCCCATTTCCACAAAGATGAATGAGAATGAGAAATGGGATTTAAACACAAGACTCCTTACTTCTGGCCCTGGGCTTGGGTCATGAATCAAGAAAACTCAATTCTGATATTAACTAGCCTTATTGCTCCTGGTTAAGTTACTTCCCTCCTTTGAAGGGAGGGAAGCATAAAATGGGGGTGAAGGCAGTTTAAAAGAGTCATTAATTCAGCCAACACATGTTAATTGCATGCCTACTATGTATAAGGCAATTTGGGAGCATTGGAGTTATAGCATTGAACAAGAGATACATTGTCTATAACTCCAGGAAGCTTAGATTCTAGTGGAGAGAAAAGGCAAACAGACAGAAAAATGAATAAATAAACAGACAGGTATACAAAATATATTGCTGAATAATAAGTACTATGCCAATAATTAAAATGTGTGCAAAGGGCTTGAATGGGTGGCTACTCTAGATTGGGTGGTCTGGGAAGGCCTCTCTGAGGAAGTGACATTTAAAAATGGCAACCATTTATATACAGCTTCTATGTGTCCTAATATTAACAATGTAATCTCCCAAACAATTGCATGTGGTATATACTATTGCAGAAATTTTATAGGAGAAGAAACTAAAATGCATAGAATTGAACTGACCCCTCCCCAAGGTCATAGAGCTAAGTGAGAATTACAACAGAGTTTTGAACCCAGGCTGCACAGCACCCAGTCAATGCTCTGTTGCTTTTTTTAAATTGAAATATAATTGACAGATAACATTGTGTAAGTTTAACGTGTACAACATGTTGATTTGATACACTTATATACTGCAAATGATTACTACCATAGCATTAGCTAATACCTCTACCATATAATTATATTTATTTTTTTGTGGTGGGAACAATTAGGATCTAGTCTCTTAGCAACTTTGATGTTTATAATACAGTATTGTTGACTATAATTTCGATCAAGTTGACATCTAATAGCAAGAAGCATCCAGCGACATAAAGATCAGAGGAAAGAACATACCAGGAAGAGGAAACAGCTTGTGCATAAGACCTGGGGCAGAAAAGAATTTAGTGGGTTTAAGGAGCAGAAGGAAAGCCAGTAGGAACGGAGAAAATTTAGTAAGGAAGAAAGTAATAAGATATGCTTGGAGAGATAAACAGAGTCCGAAATATGTTGAATTAAATACTTCACATTTGAATGGCTTTTTACTGTTTAGAAAGCATTCTCATATAGATTATCTCATGTATTAACAACATCATTCTTATGAGTGGTTAATGCTTGAACATTAGGAAATGTTTCTCTTCATGCATGCTTGAACATTAGGAAATGCATGCTTTGAGACGTGCAATGATTCATACTAGCTCCTAAAACCAACAGTGGAGGGTCTGGGACTCAAAGCCAATTCTACCTGACTTTGGGTGTAGTAATTGATTTATAAACAAAATACTGCTTCCGCAGTATTATATTTGACAGTGACAAAAGTTCTTTTCTAATTTAAAACTTTTTGGAAATCATTAAGGAAACAAAGAAGCTGGAGATAAAAGGAAAGGGTAGTTAGTTATTCTTAAACTTAGTTATTTTTGTGGCAAATTTAAGTCTGTTTCACCAAACGTCACTATGCAGAGATTACTCTGAAACATCTCTTTTAACCTATCACTTCTGTCTAATTTGCTTCCTTTTTTTTTTTTTTTTTACTATCCCCTCTCCCTTACAACTCAGTATTAAATACGGGGGAAATATGAACACTTTCATGATTACAGTTTATGACTGGAAAAAGGGAATGTTTCCAAGATGCTGAATGTCTAAGATTCTAGGCAAAAGCCAATGCAGGAAAAAAAATGGCAATTTTACCAGTAAATTAAGAACTTATTATGGGAAGACAGTACTAAAATGGGGATTTGAGCCAGGAAAAACCCTTTCCACTCTAAATTATTTTTTTATTTTTAATATCTTTATTAGAGTATAATTGCTTTACATAGGTGTGTTAGTTTCTGCTGTATAACAAAGTGAATCAGCTATATGTATACATATATCCCCATATCCCCTCCCTCTTGCGTCTCCCTCCGACCCTCCCTATCCCACCCCTCTAGGTGGTCGCAAAGCACCGACCTGACTTTCCTGTGCTATGCGGCTGCTTCCCACAGCTATCTATTTTATATTTGGAAGCGTATATATGTCCACGCCACTCTCTCACTCCGTCCCAGCATAGCCTTCCCCCTCTCTGTGTATTCAAGTCCATTCTCTGTGTCTGCATATTTATTCCTGTCCTGGCCCTACATTCTTCAGAACATTTTGTTTTTTTAGGTTCCATATATATGTGTTAGCATATGACAGTTTTCCAGTCATAAACTGTAATCATGAAAGTGTTCATATTTCCCCCGTATTTAATACTGAGTTGTAAGGGAGAGGGGATAGTAAAAAAAAAAAAAAAAAAAGGAAGCAAATTAGACAGAAGTGATAGGTTAAAAGAGATGTTTCAGAGTAATCTCTGCATAGTGACGTTTGGTGAAACAGACTTAAATTTGCCACAAGAATAACTAAGTTTTTTACTCTTTCTGAATTACTTCAGTCTGTATGACAGTCTCTAGGTCCATCCACCTCACTACAAATAACTCAATTTTGGTTTTTTAATGGCTGAGTATTATTCCATTACATATATGTGCCACATCTTCTTTATCCTTTCATCTGTCAATGGACACTTAGGTTGATTCCATGATCTGTCTATTGTAAATAGAGCTGAAATGAATATTGTGGTACATGACTCTTTTCGAATTCTGGTTTTCTCAGGGTATATGCCCAATAGTGGGAATGCTGGGTCGTATGGTAGTTCTATTTTTAGTTTTTTAAGGAAATTGTAAACTGTTCTCCATAGTGGCTGTATCAATTTACATTCCCACCAACAGTGCAAGAGGGTTCCCTTTCCTCCACACCCTCTATAGCATTTATTGTTTGTAAATATTTTGATGATGGCCATTCTGAATGGTGTGAGGTGATACCTCATTGTAGTTTTCATTTGCATTTCTCTAAAGATTGGTGATGTTGAACATCTTTTCATGTGCTAGTTGGAAATCTGTATATCTTCTTTGGGGAAATCTCTATTTAGATCTTCTGCCCATTTTTGGATTGGGTTGCTTGTTTTTTGATATTGAGTTGCATGAGCTGCTTGTATATTTTGAAGCTTAATCCTTTGTCGGTTGCTTCAGTTGCAAATGTTTTCTCCAGTTCTGAGGGTTCTCTTTTTGTCTTGATTATGGTTTCCTTTGCTGTGCAAAAGCTTTCAAGTTTCATTAGGTCCCATTTGTTTATTTTTGTTTTCACTTCCATTTATCTAGGAGGTGGGTCAAAAGAATCTTGCTGTGATTTATGTCATAGAGTGTTCTGCCTATATTTTCCTCTAAGAGTTTTATAGGGTCTGGCCTTACGTTTAGGTCTTTAATCCGTTTTGAGTTCATTTTGTGTATGGTGTTAGGGAGTGTTCTAATTTCATTCTTTTACATGTAGCTGTCCAGTTTTCCGAGCCCCACTTATTGAAGAGGCTGCCTTTTCTCCATTGTACATTCTTGCCTCCTTTATCAAATATAAGGTGACCATATGTTCATGGGTTTATCTCTGGGCTTTCTATCGTGTTCCATTGATCTATATTTCTGTTTTTGTACCAGTACCATACTGTCTTGATTACTGTAGCCTTGTAGTATAGTCTGAAGTCAGGGAGCCTGATTCCTCCTGCCCAGTTTTCCTTTCTCAAGATTGCTTTGTCTCTTTTGGGTTTTTTATGTTTACATAAAAATTGTGAAAAATTTTTTTCTAGTTCTGTGAAGTATGCCATTGTAATTTGATAGGATTTGCATTGAATCTGTAGATTGCTTTGGGCAGTATAGTTATTTTCACAATGTTGATTCTTCCAATCCAAGAACATGGTATATCTCTCCATCTGTTTGTATCATCTTTAATTTCTTTCATCAGTGTCATATAGTTTTCTGCATACCGATCTTTTGTCTCCTTAGGTAGGTTTATTCCCAGGTATTTTATTCCTTTTGTTACAATGGTAAATGGAAGTGTTTCCTTAATTTCTCTTTCAGATTTTTCATCATTAGTGTATAGGAATGCAAGAGACTTCTGTGCATTAATTTTGTATCCTGCTACTTTCTCAAATTTATTGATTAACTCTAGTAGTTTTCTGGTAGCATCTTTAGGATCCACTATGTATAGGACCATGTCTACAGCAAACAGGGACAGCTTTACTTCTTCTTTTCCAAATTGGATTCCTTTTATTTCTTTTTCTTCTCTTATTGCTGTGGCTAAAACTTCCAAAACTATGTTGAATAATAGTGGTGAGACTGGGCAACATTTTCTTGTTCCTGATCTTACTGGAAATGTTTTCAGTTTTTCACCATTGAGAACGACATTGGCTGTGGGTTTGTCATATATGGCCTTTATTATGCTGAGGTAATTTCCCTCTATGCCTACTTTCTGCTGGGTTTTTATCATAAATGGTGTTGAATTTTGTTGAAAGCTTTTTCTGCAGCTATTGTGTTGATCATATGGTTTTTCTCCTTCTATTTGTTAATATGGTTTATGACATTGATTGATTTGCATATATTGAAGAAATTTTATATTCCTGGGATAAACCCCATTTGATCAAGTGTATGATCCTTTTAATGTGCTGTTGGATTCTATTTGCTAGTATTCTGTTGAGGATTTTTGCATCTATGTTCATCAGTGAAATTGGCCTGTAGTTTCCTTTCTTGTGAATTATTTGTCTGGTTTTGGTATCAGCATGATGGTGGCCTTGGAGAAAGAGTTTGGGAGTTTTTCTCCCTCTGATATATTTTGGAAGAGTTTGAGAAAGTCAGTGTTATCTCTTCTCTAAATGTTTGATAGAATTATGCTGTGAAGCCATCTGGTCCTGGGCTTTTGTTTGTGGGAAGATTTTAATCACAGTTTCAATTTATGTGCTTGTGATTGTTCTGTTTATATTTTCTGTTTATTCTTGGTTCAATCTCAGAAGATTATGCATTTCTAAGAATTTGTCCATTTCTTCCAGGTTGTCCATTTTATTGGCATAGAGTTGCTTGTAGTAATCTCTCATGATCCTTTGTATTTCTGCAGTGTCACTTGTTACTTCTCCTTTTTCATTTCCAATTCTATTGATTAGAGCCTTCTCCCTTTTTTTCTTGATGACTCTGGCTAATGGTTTATCAATTTTGTCTATCTTCTCACAGAACCAGCTTTTAGTTTATTGATCTTTGCTATTGTTTCCTTCATTTGTTTTTCATTTATTTCTGATCTGATTTTTATGATTTTTTTCCTTCTGCTAACTTTGGGGTTTTTTTGTTCTTCTTTCTCTAATTGCTTTAGGTGTACAGTTAGGTTGTTTATTTGAGATGTTTCTTGTTTCTTGAGGTAGGATTGTATTGCTATAAACTTCCCTCTTAGAACTACTTTTGCTGCATCCCATAGATTTTGGGCTGTCGTGTTTCCATTGTCATTTGTTTCTAGGTATTTTTTGATATCCTCTTTGATTTCTTCAGTGATCTCTTGGTTATTTAGTAGCATATTGTTTAGCCCCCATGTGTTTGTATTTTTAATAGTTTTTCCTTGTAATTGATATCTAGTCTCATAGCTTTGTAGTCAGAAAAAGATACTTGATATGATTCCAATTTTCTTAAATATGCCAAGGCTTGATTTGTGACCCAAATATGATCTATCCTGGAGAATATTTCATGAGCACTTTAGAAGAAATTGTATTCTGTTGTTTTTGGATGGAATGTCCTATAAATAACAATTTAATCCATCTTCTTTAATGTATTGTTTAAAGCTTGTTTTTCCTTATTTACTTTCATTTTGGATGTTGTGTCCATCGGTGAAAGTGGGGTGTTAAAGTCCCCTACTATGATTGTGTTACTGTTGATTTCCCCTTTTTTGGCTGTCAGCATTTGCCTTATATATTATGGTGCTCCTATGCTGGGTGCATAAATATTTACAATTTGCATGTCTTCTTTTTGGATTGATCCCTTGATCATCGCGTAGTGTCATTTGTCTCTTGTGATAGTCTTTAAAGTCTATTTTTTTCTGATATGAGAATTGCTACTCCAGCTTTCTTTTGATTTCTATTTGCATGAGCATCTTTTTCCATCCCCTCACTTTCAGTCTGTATATGTCCCTAGGTCTGAAATTGGTCTCTTGAAGACAGCATATAAATGGGTCTTGTTTTTCATATCCTTTCAGCCAGTCTATGTCTTTTAGTTGGAGTATTTAATTCATTTACATTTAAGGTAGCTATCAATATGTATGTTACCTTTACCAGTTTCTTAATTGTCTTGTGTTTGTTATTGTAGGTCTTTCCTTTTCTTGTGTTTCCTGCCCAGAGAAGTTCCTTTAGCATTTGTTGTAAAGCTGGTTTTGTGGTGTTGAATTCTCTTAGCTTTTGCTTGTCTGTAACAGTTTTATTTTCTCAGTCGAATCTGAATG
Organism: Orcinus orca; assembly: GCF_937001465.1. Classification (NCBI taxonomy): domain Eukaryota; kingdom Metazoa; phylum Chordata; class Mammalia; order Artiodactyla; family Delphinidae; genus Orcinus; species Orcinus orca. The sequence continues at coordinate 79,544,532 of NC_064580.1, forward strand.
AAGTCCTTGCTTGGTACGGTAATCTCAGTTGTAAGTTTTTCCCTTTCTTCACTTTGAATATGTCTTGCCACTCCTTTTTGGCTTGCAGAGTTTCTGCTGAAAGATCATCTGTTAACCTTATTGGGATTCCCTTATACGTTATTTGTTGCTTTTCCCTTGCTGCTTTTAATATTTTTTATTTGTATTTAATTTTTGATAGTTTAATTAATATGTGTCTTGGCATGTTTCTCCTTGTATTTTTCCTGTATGGGACTCTCTGTGCTTCCTGGACTTGATTGACTATTTCCTTTCCTATATTAGGGAAGTTTCATACTATAATGTCTTCAAATATTTTCTCAGTCCCTTTCTTTTTCTCTTCTTCTTCTGGAACCCTTATAATTCAAATGTTGGTGCATTTAATGTTGTCCCAGAGGTCTCTGAGACTGTCCTCAATTCTTTTCACTCTTTTTTTCTTTATTCTTCTCTGTGGTAGTTATTTCCACTATTTTATATTCTAGGTAACCTATCCATTCTTCTCCCTCAGTTATTCTGCTTTTGATTCTTTGTAGAGAATTTTTAATTTCATTTATTGTGTTGTTCATCATTGTTTGTTTGCTTTTTAGTTCTTCTAGGTCCTTGTTAGACGTTTCTTGTATTTTCTCCATTCTATTTCCAGGATTTTGGTTCATTTTTACTATCATTACTCTGATTTATTTTTTAGGTAGACTGCCTAGTTCCTCTTCATTTGTTTGGTCTGGTGGATTTCTATCTTGCTCCTTCATCTGCTGTGTATTTCTCTGTCTTCTCATTTTGATTAACTTACTGTGTTTGGGGTATCCTTTTCACAGACTGCATGTTCATAGTTCCCGTTGTTTTTGGTGTCTGTCTCCAGTGGGTAAGGTTGGTTCAGTGGGTTGTGTAGGCTTACTGGTGGAGGGGACTGGTGCCTGTGTTCTGGCGGATAAGGCTGTCTCTTGTGTTTCTGGTGGACAGGACCACGTCCAGTGGTGTGTTTTGTGGTGTCTGGGAACTTATGATTTTATGCAGTCTCTCTGCTAATGGGTGGGGTTGTGTTTCTGTCTTGCTAGTGTTTTGGCTTAGGGTGTCCAGCACTGGAGCTTGCTGGTTGTTGAGTGGAGCTGGGTCTTAGCAGTGAGATTGAGATCTCTGGGAGAGTTCTCACCAAATGATATTATGTGGCACCAGAAGTTTTCTGGTGAACCAATGTCCTGAACTCAAGTCTCCCACCTCAGGGGCTCAGGCCTGAGTCCTGGCCAGAGCACCAAGACCTTGACAGCCACACAATTCAGAAGAAAAGGGAGGGAAAAAAAAGGAAAGAAGAAGAAGAAAAAAATAGTTATTAAAATAAAAAATAAAAATAAATATTATTAAAGTAAAAGAAATAAAAAGGTATTGAAAAAAGAGAGCAACCAAACCAATAAACAAAGCCAATAATGATAACAAGCATTAAAATCTATACTATAAACAAACAAACAAAAATGGACAGAACCCTAGGAGAAATGGTAAAACACACCTATACGACAAAATGACACAAAGAAGCATACATATACACACTCTGAAAAAGAGAAAAAGGGAAAAATATGTATATATATATATATATATATATATATATAAAATAAAGGAAGAGAGCAACCAAATCAGTAAACAAATCTACCAATGATAATAAGCTCTAAATATTAAGCTGAGATAAACATAACACCAGAAACAAATTAGATGCAGAAAGCAAACCCCAAGTCTACAGTTTTCCCAATGCCCACTGCCTCAATCTTCGGATGATTCATTGTGTGTTCAGTTATTCCAGAGATGCAGAGTACATCAAGTTGATTGTGGAGATTTAATCCGCTGCTCCTGGGGCTGCTAAGAGAAATTTCCCTTTCTTTTCTTTGTTCGCACAGCTCCTGGGGTTCAGCTTTGGATTTGGCTCCATCTCTGCATTTATGTCACCTGAGGGCATTTGTTCTTAACTCAGAAAGGACAGGGTTAAAGTAGCAGCTGATTAGGGGGCTCTGGCTTACTCAGGCCAGGGAGGAGGGAGCGGTACAGAATGTGGGGTGAGCCTCCGGTGGCAGATGCCAGCGTGACGTTACAACAGCCTGAGGGGTGCCATTTGTTCTCCTGGGGAAGTTGTCCCTGGAGCACGGGACCCTGGCAGTGGTGGGTTGCACAGGTTCCCAGGAGGGATGGTGTAGATAGTGACCTGTGCTTGCACACAGGCTTCTTGGTGGCGGCAGCAGCAGCCTTAGCATTTCATGCATGTCTCTGGTGTCCGCACTGATAACCGAGGCTCGCGCCCATCTCTGGAGCTAATTTAGGAGGTGCTCTGAATCCCCTCTCCTCGTGCACCCCAAAGTAATGGTCTCTTGCCTCTTAGACAGTTCCAGACTTTTTCCCGGACTCCCTCCCGGCTAGCCGTGGTGCACTAACCCCTTCAGGCTGTGTTCACGCCACCAGTCCTCTCCCTGTGCTCCGACCGAAGCCCGAGCCTCAGCTCCTAGCCCCACCTGCCCCGGCGGGTTAGCAGACAAGCCTCTCGGGCTGGTGAGTGTTGGTCAGCACCGATCCTCTGTGCGGGAATCTCTCCGCTTTGCCCTCCGCACCCCTGTTGCTGCACTCTCCTCCGCCGCTCTGCAGCTCCCCCCCTCCGCCACCCACAGTCTCCGCCCGTGAAGGGGCTTCCTAGTGTGTGGAAAACTTTCCTCCTTCACAGCTCCCTCCCACTGGTGCAGGGAGTTTCTTGCCTTTTGGGAAGTGTGAGATCTTCTGCCAGTGTTCAGGAGGTTTTCTGTAGGAGTTGTTCCCCATGTAGATATATTTTTGATGTATTTGTGGGGAGGAAGGTGATCTCTACATCTTACTCCTCCGCCATCTTGAAGGTTCCCCCTCAATTCTTATTATTCTAATTCATATTAGTCTAATTGTTAGATGGCTAGGACCAAACAATGTAGAATAGAAGAAAGGTTGATTATATGCTTTGTAATATATAAATCTACATATCACAGCTAATTTTAGTTTATTCACAACCACGTCTTTTCATCTTCTTCATGATTGAATATTGAGGGAGAGAAAGTAAGTTGCCTCAAATCTCCTAAAGTCCAGCTCTTACAGAGTACTTTAGAGAGCTAACAAATGGCAATGAAATCCTTTCTGACATATCATTTATGAACAGAGAACTGAGAAAAACAGCATAGGTCAGCAGAAAGGGTACTATCTGAGGAATCAGATGTGAATGTTTTTCTGCAAAAGTACCAGAAGACCTTGGGCAAGTTAAACACAAAGAAGCAAAACAGAAATATGATCATGGACAACTGAGAAGGCAGGAAGCAGCAAGAAGGTTAGGGTTAAAACAAACCACCCATGTTTATTAGCATTGTCATTTATCCCTTGAGAAAACAATGAAGCTTATGCCATTTGTCACTATTTCCCCATATTTTTGTTTTAAGGCCTTTCTAGAATTTGGTGTGATACATCTAAAGGCACTTTATACAGATAACAATTTGGAGATTCCCCTAGGCTATTGAAAAGCAGGAGCTAGGATAGGCACCAATGCCGGCAGCAATTTTCATAAGATTCATGTAACTTTTCTATTGAACACAAATATGTTGACAAGAAGAAAAAAAAAATCCTTCAACATTGTAAACTAAACCATATTTTACTTCTTTCAAATATTCCCAAAGCTTCCTTTATTACTAGCACTTAAGAAACTTGTACTGTGTTAACTCTTGTTTGCCAAAGAATGTATGAAAACATGAGGATACTTGTAACAAGCTTTCTCAAGATAGTGTAACTTGTAATAGAGCAATTGGTAACTGTGACTTGTTAATGCCAAAGGACTTTTTTTCAAACTGCAAAATCAAATCCAGTTTGGAAAAGACAGCAACACATTTCTGTTCTACAAATGAAGAGAATCGATTAATATATGAGACCAACGTTCTTTTTCTTCTTCACCAAAATCTTTGAGCTAATAAAATCTAATTTTAGTAAGGTGTTAATGTGTTAATATGTTATCTCTCCCATCAGTAATTGCATTTGAAAATTTCTCCTTTGGTATAATGAGATTCTGTCATTCCCTAGAAGGAAAAGGGCATGTATTTCTCCAAAACCCCCCAAACAAGTATATCAATCATGCATGGATGAAAATCCTATATATTAGAAAATCATCATTTAAAAAAAAGTAAAAATACAACTCACAAGTGAGTCTACTAGAGTTTTTGTATTTTCTGTGTACTTGGTATATTTTAACTGCCACATAGTAACAAGGCTAACCTTAGAGGCAGCCAGAAACAAGAAAATAATTACATGGTTTGATTTGAGCATTACCAAATATTTCACCACCCAAGCTTCACTCCTGACTAAAAAATTCTGACACCTTAAGGCTCTTGCTTTAGGCTGTCAGTTACCTGAGTCTATATATGAGATAAATTTAGAGAACTATAGAGCACTACTAGTGACACAGTAGAAAGTGTTAATTTAGCAAATTAACCCAAAAGTATACATTGCCAATTTAGGAGAAATGTAGCTGTAGGTTGGTAAATTTTGGAGAAATGGTGGGGAAGTACAGGAAAGCCAAAACAATTAAGACACTGCCTAGACTGGATTTGGTGGAGAGTGAAATTTTGTGACTAGTAAACTCTTTCATTAGTTTGCTTTTCATAAAGGGAATCATTATAAGTGGTGTGTTCATTGTAACAATTGCTAGCAATGCAGCAAGGTGTAAAAGAAAGAATATTCAACATCATTAATCATTAGAGAAATGCAAATCAAAACTACAATGAGATATCATCTCACACCAGTCAGAATGGCCATCATCAAGAAATCTAGAAATAACAAAGGCTGGAGAGGGTGTGGAGAAAAGGGAACACTCTTGCACTGCTGGTGGGAATGTGAATTGGTACAGCCACTATGGAGAACAGTATGGACGTTCCTTAAAAAACTACAAATAGAACTACCATATGACCCAGCAATCCCACTACTGGGCATATACCCTGAGGAAACCATAACTCAAAAAGAGTCATGTACCAAAATGTTCATTGCAGCTCAATTTACAATAGCCAAGAGATGGAAACAACCTAAGTGTCCATCATCGGATGAATGGATAAAGAAGATGTGGCACATATATACAATGGAATATTACTCAGCCATAAAAAGAAATAAAATTGAGCTATTTTTAATGAGATGGATAGACCTAGAGTCTGTCATACAGAGTGAAGTAAGTCAGAAAGAGAAAGACAAATACTGTATGCTAACCCATATATATGGAATTTAAGAAAAATAATGTCATGAAGAACCTAAGGGTAAGACAGGAATAAAGACACAGGCCTACTAGAGAATGGACTTGAGGATATGGGGAGCAGGAAGGGTAAGCTGTGACAAAGCGAGAGAGAGGCATGGACATATATACACTACCAAACGTAAGGTAGATAGCTAGTGGGAAGCAGCCGCATAGCACAGGGAGATCAGCTTGGTGCTTTGTGACCGCCTGGAGGGGTGGGTTAGGGAGGGTGGGAGGGAGGGAGATGCAAGAGGGAAGAGATATGGGAACATATGTATATGTATAACTGATTCACTTTGTTATAAAGCAGAAACTAACACACCATTGTAAAGCAATTATACTGCAATAAAGATTAAAAAAAAAAAAAAGAATGAAATCCTCAAGGCCATATTCCCTCTCCTAATTCTAACCCCAAGAGGTAACTGCCATTTTATATAGTTTGGATTTCGTATAGTATTTCAGCTGGTAGACTTTTGAATTTATCTACAAACACAGAATCTTGTTAAGAAAAGTCTCCTGCATTTACACAACTGCCTATTGACCATTCTACCTATAAAATTAGCACTGTGTGTTACCTTTATCCTTTAATCACAGGTAGGAAACCCTAAAACATGAAAGTCAGTAAAATGCTAAAATCTGGTATTCATCATATTCTTTTACATAGGCAGAGAATACAGAGCAATCTGCAGCTTCATTGAAGAACAAAGTATTCTGTGTCTAAAACGTGTTGGGTGCTCAATTAAACAGGGGCATAAACATGACTTGTGTGTATCTCTGTTATCTTCAATGTTGGTAATTAAACTACTTTAGAAATATCCTGATTATTAAACATTGACCTCCGATTTAATAAAACCATCCAGGCAAGTATTACAGTAAAATAACTAAGAGGATGACTATAGCAATAGCTTTTTAGGGCAGCTGGGAAGAGATCACATGAAAATGGAGCAAAAACTCTGTGAGTCAATGAGAGATACAGATATGGAAGATAAAACAATACTTCATTAGCAATGCATAATTATAATTTTGGTTGCCTGTAGAAACAGCTCTCAACATATTAAGCAATCATATGCAATTTAACTGAATTTTGTATTGCATGCCTCCTTTAATCTTTATTGGATAATTTACTGATTGCTTGTATTGCAGCACCCAAAGAAATGCCTGAGTTTTAAATTAAAATGTTGCAAAAGTTCACACTAGTTTCTAACAGGCTAGGAGTATATATAAAGAAACAATAGTCAGTTTAGAGAAAGTAGAATTAATTGTGCTATTTTGATTTTTAAGGTACAAGATAGTTTCATTTTATTAAACTTTACTGGAGTCAGTGTCTCTTTTATTTTTGATACCTAATGAATTATGAACATAGTCTTAATTTTATATGTTGCATGAAATATTGAAAGACATAAAATAAAACATTTTTTAGCTTTCTGACAATATACATGTCATAAGACAAACTTCTCCATAGTCTTAATTATTTATAGTCCCAAAATAACCACAAAAAATTTGTGTTGGTGGGGGAAGTGATTACAGTGTCTCATGTGGCTATTAAATTCCTCTCTCTTGTTTTCCTGAGAGGCACCTAATGTAAAATGGCACACATTTCCCATAATTTCAAATGTAATGGAGACTCTTGGTCATGTTTAAGTAAAATAATCATCCCTAAACAATTTAAAAATGAACACTTGATACACCTATCCGGTGACTTAAAAATAAATGAAAATCTAATTACCACTAAAATACAACAAATTCCCTCTGTATAAATCTGGACTCAGAAAATTCACTCAGTGTTTCACAAGCAGTTCAGGACCACATGTTACCTCTGGGAGAAGAAAAGCATAGATCAACATGAAGGTAACTTGAGCAAAGAGAATCCCAAACTTAACACCCCAAAGGAGGAGTAACAATTTTCAGCAACACCTGTATATCTCCTTAAAAACGCTGGAGAACCTGAATCTTATCTCTTTTTGTAATTGTACTAATGGTATGACCATGCGTTCTTTTTCTCCAATTATGTGTACTTTTTTTTTCTTTTTAATCCGTCTAGTAGTAGTTCAGGTACTGTGACTGGTCTTATAAGTCACTGAAACGATATTAACAGCTGAGCTGCAATTTAGCAGTGGCAATAGTTCCTTCAAATGAAAAGAGGATGAGAAAGAACATGTTTTATAATTAAACTGTGGGCAAGCTATTACAAATATATTGTTTTCCAGTGCATACTAAATAAAGCAATCAGCACACAAGGTTGTCCTAAAGGAAGGTAAAATTTCAGCTGTGTCACAACTATTTTTTCCCTACTAGTGTTTAAATTTATATTCATTTTTAATTTAGAAGTTCTGGGTTTTTCAGTGTTTTTTTATGTTCTTTAGTTTTTTTCTTTTAAACCAAGATTGAGTTCTCTCTTCTTTTCCAGTGATTTTTCTACTCTATTTAATGACCGGTGCCTACAATTACAGTAATTTGTTCCTAGATTTAGCATATCTTCATTAAAATTCAAAGAATTATTATTAGCATATATATGGCATGTCAATTTCACTTTAATTCAATGACTTCGCTGTTTCATCCCATTATGTACAAGTAAGGCTTCTGACCCTAAGGATGATAAAAGTAATTAAATAGAGAGCACACAGATACTGAAATGCATGTATGAGGTTCTAGCTGTCTTTTTATTCTCATCTACTACTCTAAGTTTCTTTTTGATATTTATTTTTAGTTCTGTATTAGAGTAATTCCACATGTTATCATTTCATCATATAAAAGGCTAAGACATTATGAAGTCCTATAATATCTGAAGGAAAGAGGAAAAATGGAACATTTGTAACTCAAAGTTTGAAGTCAAACAAAATTACTATTTTAGAAAAATAGAAATGTAATACAACACGTTTACTGAAGCCTTTGAGGCAAACAACTTATTGAAAATGGAAATTTCATCTAGCAAGCCATACTTTATCAAGGATGTAAAGTATTGTTCTAAAGAATATATATATTATCTAGGATTTAGAAATGCCTCATATTTCTGTCTCCAAATTAATTATCTTTATGATTCAGAAAAATTGGCCACAATTCAGTGTTCCAGTAATTGCTTTAACTGATTATCTGGACATTAATAAATAAGCTGGTGTTAAGTAAATACTGTGATATATTTTCATGTATAGCTTAATCTTAATTGTCTCTGCTAGCCCAAGGGAGGAAGGTGAGGTTAGACATGATCTGAAGCCTCTGGCCGATCCACTACACAAGCTCTTCTATTACCTTCATAGGAAAAAAAAAAACATATGAAATTGAAATATGTTTGACAACACTGAATTTTATCTGCTATCTCACAGAAGTGCTAATAAAATGACCAGAAGTAGAATATATTAAAATTAATATAATTAATTATATGAATCTGTAGACTAGATAAATCACCACTAGATTAATCTTAACTTATGGCATGATTCATTTCACACTTCTCATATATATTCCCATTTGTGTTTACCCTTGAGAAACAGTTCTCAGAAGATGTACTGCAAGAGGAGAATGGAAATCAAACTTGGAAATATTGTGTTTGAAAAAAAGACTAAGGTCATATTTTGCATGTCTATTTTAGTTGGGAAGAGTAGGAGGCAGTTGGGAAGTTCTCCAAAGGAATATATGTAAACTTTTTGGAATGAACATTCTGGCAGATAGATTACCAGTTAGTCAATACATTCATGTTATACGGAATGGCTTTTAGTGACATTACTGAGAAAGTCAGTGTCCTCCTCCACAAGGATGGTGTCTTTTATTCTTTAGTACAGAAAGTAACTACCAATTGAAATACTCAATAATTTGCTTTCTATTCTAAAATATTTAAAGAACAGTCAAACTATGTTTAGAGGTTAAGAAAGTTCATTTCCTCAAGTTATTTTTCCATGAGTGTATTCAAGTGGAAAATTTTATTTTAAAAATTGTAAATATGTTTTGGCTCAGGTTGCAGTGAAACAGTTTGCTTCTCTAGTAAAAATAAAGATACACACACATACATTACAAGTTCTTTATGAACATGTTTTAGGAATAAACGATTTTGCTCTCACTTTGAATTAAAAAATAAGTATCCTTTCTTTTAGCATGTTAGAATCATGTTGGACAAATAGATCATTAAGAGGTTTTATACTAGAAAAATTTTTAAATTAATAATTTTAGTTATCTGTTTTAGAGGGCACTTGGCTTATCACATCACATAAATCTATATTTAGAATTGTACTTCTCATAATTTGTCTTTTAGCTTGTCATGTCCAGTGCTCAATTTTAAACCTTTCTATTTTTTTAAGAAGCATTTACCTCCATTTGATTTTAGCTGAAATAAAGAGGATTTCTATATATAGCATTACAGTATATTTAATAACCAGAAATACAAAATATTACAACTGAAAAATTATAGTTTATAAGAGCAAATACACTAATATTTTGAAGGGAGGTACTTACTGAATAACCAGAATCCAATGAGAAATTTGGTCCCCAAGTCTCCAAATGATATGACGGCATTACATTTTTTTAAAGAATTCCAAAGTACATTAAATATCAGAGCAAACAAGTTGTTTACTTAAATTCATACCTGCTCCAGAACTTTCCTGGTGGTGCAGTGGTTGAGAATCCACCTGCCAATGCAGGGGACACGAGTCCAATTCCTGGGCCGGGAAGATCCCACAATGCCATAGAGCAACTAAGCCCGTGTGCACAACTACTGAGCCCACGCACCTCAACTACTGAAGCCTGCACGCCTAGAGCCTGTGCTCCACAACAAGAGAAGCCACCACAATGAGAAGCACGTGCACCTCAACAAAGAGTAGCCCTGGCTCTCCATAGCTAGAGAAAGCCTGTGTGCAGCAATAAAGACTCAACCCAGCCAAAGAAAGAAAAATTATGCCTGCTCTGGTAGACATTTTTAATTTCAGATATAATAGATTTTGTTATTTTTCTCAAATATCTTTGCCTTATTCTAGAAACCTATCTTTTCACTGTACAAAAATAAATCCCTTCAGCTGGTGGAGAAAGCAAATAATATTATAATCCTTCCTAAAGCAGCTTGCAAACTTCAGGTTTTAATTATTATATCATCATAGTCCAGTCATAGCTCTGAGGACAAGTTCAATGGATATTGGACAAGTTTAATAACTTAAAAAAAAAAAGCACAATGTGATAGTTGTGAGTTAAGTTTTATTTGGGGGCAAAATGAGGACTATAGCCCGGGAGACAGAATCTCAGATAGCTCTGAGAAACGGCTCCAAAGAGGTGGGGGTGGGGTCAGTATATATGTGATTTTGGTGAAGGGGGAATACATGCAATCAATCACATATTTTTTGGAGAAGGTTACTGCTAGTCTCGTGAAGGTTACTGCTAGTCGCGAGGAGCAGACGTTACCATGAAGGATTTTAGTGCTTTTCTAGATATGAGAAGATAAAAGAATTGGGCTCATAAAATTGTCTCCTGAAAATATCTAACTATCTGAAGACCTGCTCTGCCAGTTTTTTCCAGAGCACAGAGTGCCTCACTTCTTCTCTCCACCCTTAGCTCTTTTCAGGGGGTGTTGAAAGTCAACAGCTGCAGCAGTACATGATTTAATCCTCATAGAGGTAAATGGCAAGTGCCAGTTTGTAGTTGACAGCTACTAAGCAGAGATGGGATTCCTAGCTTAGTTCTTAAACACAAATTGGAACAAAATCAGCAGATTCATTCTTGAACTCCAAAAATAATAAGGAAAAACCAGAATGTTGCAATTAAATTCAAATCTACAAATGCCGCCAGCTATAAGGCAACTCAAAGGAAAGCAAAATGAGTATCCCACAGAATTCATATATTTTGAATATTAACAATAAGTCTGCTTGTGTTTCCCATAGTAATCTTGATATATAAAGCTGGAGAGTTCCATTTAATTTGTTTAAAAGGATTTGTATCCATTGAAAATATATGCAAAAATGTCTTATCAACTGAGTTTTTATTATGTGGCTTTGAAGGGTCTATCTTCAAAATCATTTCCTATTTATCAAATAAGTTTCACAGAGTTATTCAAATATCACAGACTTTAGTTAATATTAATGAGCCAATGTTAATTTCTTAGTTTTGACAAATGTACCATGGTGATGTAAGAAGTTAACAATGAGGGAAACTAGTTAAGGGAGGTACAGGAAACTCTATTATTTTTGTACTTTTCTATGAGTCTAAAATTATTCCAAAATAAACTAGTTATATAAAACTTATTCTTACAGACCTAAATATAAAATGCAAAACTATAAAACTCCTAAAAGATAACATAGGAGAAAATCTTAACCACCTTGTGTCAGGCAATGACTTTTGAGATACAACACCAAAATAATGATCCACAAAAGAAATCATTGATAAGATAGACTTTATTAAAATTAAAAACCTCTTCTCTGCAAGAGAAAATAGAAAGAGAAGACAACTCACAGACTGGGAGATAATATTTGCAAAAGACGCATCTGATAAAGAGCTGTTATGTAAAATATATAAAGAACACTTAAAGCACAACAATAAGAAAACAAACAACTCAATTAAAAAATGATCCATAGACCTTAAAAGACACCTCACCAAAGAAGATATAAAAATGGCTAATGGGCTTCCCTGGTGGCACAGTGGTTGAGGATCTGCCTGCAGATGCAGGGGACACAGGTTCGAGCCCTGGTCTGGGAGGATCCCACATGCCGCAGAGCAACTAGGCCCGTGAGCCACAACTACTGAGCCTGTGAGTCTGGAGCCTGTGCTCCACAACAAGAGAGCCTGCAATAGTGAGAGGCCCATGCACCGCAATGAAGAGTGGCCCCCGCTTGCCACAACTAGAGAAAGCCCTTGCACAGAAACGAAGACCCAACACAGCAAAAATAAATAAATACAATTTTCTTTAAAATGGCTAATAAGCATATGAAAAGATGCTTCACATCACATGTCATCAGAGAAATGCAAATTAAAACAATGTGATATAATTACACACTTCTTAGAATGGCCAAAATCTGGAGCACTGACAATACCAAATGTTGGCAAGGATGTAGAGCAACAGGAACTCATATTTATTGCTGGTGGGAATGCAAAATGGTACAGACACTTTGGAAGACAGTTTGGCAGTTTCTTATAAAACTAAACATACTCCTACCATAAGATCCAGCAATTATGCTCCCTGGTATTTACTCAGAGGAGTTGAAAACTTATTTCAACACAAAAACCTACACATGGATGTCTATGGCAGCTTTATTCCTAATTTCCAAACTTGCAAACAACCAAGATATACTTCAGTGGGTGAATGGAAAAATAAACTGTGGTACATCTAGACAATGGAATATTACTCAGCACTAACTAGAAACGAGCGATCAAGCTATGCAAAGACATGGAAAACCCTTAAATGTTTATTACTAAGTGAAAGAAGCCCATCTAAAAAGGCTACATACTGCATAATTCCAACTATATAGCATTCTGGAAAAGGCAAAACTATGGAAACAGTAAAAAGACCAGTGTTTACCAAGGATGGTAGGGAAGGTTGGATGATCATGTAGAGCACAGAAGATTTTTAGAACAGTGAAAATATTCTATATGATACTATAATGATGGATACATGTCATTATACCTTTGTCCAAACCTTTAGGATGTACAACAGCAAGAGTGAACACTAAGGTAAACTATGAACTTTTGATGACTATGTTGCATCAATGTGGGTGGGCTCATCAATTGTAATAAACATACCTCTCTGGTGAGGGATGTTAATAATGGGGGAGGCTATGCATGGGGCAAGAATATAGGGGAGATTTCTGTGCCTTCCTCTCAATTTTTCTGGGAACCTAAAACTGCTCTAAAAATATAAAGTTTCATATTAACTGAATGTTTGTATGCTCTCCAAATGCATATGTTGAAATCCCAACCCTGAAAGGTGATAGTATTAGTTGGTGGATCCTTTGGGAGGTGATTAGATCATGAGGGTGGAGTCTCCACAAATGGGACTAATACTCTTATGAAAGAGATCCCTCAGAACTCCCTAGCCTCTTCCACATGGGAGGACAAAGTCAGAGGGCATGAGCTATGAATCAGGAAGAGGGCCCTCATCAGATAACTTAACCATGCTGGTGCCTTGATCCTGGACTTTCCAGCCTCCAGAACTGTGAGAAATACATTTCTATTGTTTACAAACTATCCAATCTGTGGTATTTTGTTATAGTAGCTCAAACAGTCTAAAACAGCCTTATAACACAACAACCACTCTTATAAATGAAAAACCCCATTTCCCCAAATAATGGGAACCCTTCTGTGATAAGAAAGTCCCTAATAATGTATTAATGTGACATTCTTTGGAAAATCAACAGTATATGGAAATCATCTAAGCTGTCCATGTTGGGAAAAGAGAGGCAAAATAGGGAGGAATAGCCAAATGTACAAAGGAAACCCAAAATACAAGAAGCCCACACAGATAATAGGTATTTGTTCTCAGAGGTGCAGTCCAAAAACAAATAAACAATGAGTGTTTAGCATAAATGCAAAAAGTAAAATCCTGCAAATAATATTGGCCTTGATAAAAACCGTGCTTCTTACTCTCATTAATCCATCTTGAGATTTATTTTAAACATTTTATTTTATACTGAAGTATAGCCAATTAACAAAGTTGTGATAGTTTCAGGTGCACAGCAAAGTGACTCAGCCATACATATGCATGTATCCATTCTCCCCCAAACTCCTCTCACATCCAGGCTGGCACATAACATTGAGCCGAGTTCCCTGTGCTATACAGTTGGTCCTTGTTGGTTATCCATTTTAAATATAACAGTGTGTACATGTCGATCCCAAATTCCCTAACTGTCCCCTCCACCTGGTAACCATAAGTTCGTTCTCTAAGTCTGTGAGTCTGTTTCTGTTTTTTAAATAAGTTCATTTGTATCATTTCTTTTTAGATTCCGCATATAAGGAATATCATACGCTGTTTCTCTTTCTCTGCCTGATTTACTTTACTCAGTATGACAATCTCTAGGTCCATCCATGTTGCTGAAAATGACATTATTTCACTCTTTTTAATGGCTAATATTCCATTGTATATATGTACCACATCTTCTTTATCCATTCCTCTGTCGATGGACATTTAGGTTGCTTCCATGTCTTGGCTATTGTAAACAGTGTTGCAATGAGCATTGGGGTGCATGAATCTTTTTGAATTATGTTTTTCTCTGGATATATGCCCAGAAGTGAAAATGCAGAGTCATATGGTAGCTCTATTTTTTAGTTTTTTAAGGAACCTCCATACCGTTCTCCATAGTGGATGTACCCATTTACATTCCCATCAACAGTGCAAGAGGGTTCCCTTTTCTCCACACCCTCTCCAGCATTTATTGTTTGTAGACTTTTTGATGGTGGCCATTTTGACTGGTGTGAGGTGATACCTCATTGTAGTTTTGATTTGCATTTCTCTAATAATTAGCGATGTTGAACATCTTTTCATGTGCCTCTTGGCCATCTGTATGTCTTCTTTGGAGAAATGTCTAATTAGGTCTTCTGTACATTTTTTGATTGGGTGATTTTTTTTTTTCATCCTGGAGTAGAAATGTATTTTTGTGTTTAGATGTTGCCTCAATAGCTGACTAATTCATTTATAAAAGTAAATATCTTTGACATAATTCTAGCTAAGTTTACCTTAGTCACAATTTAGAAAAATGTACAGCATTTTTATCCTGCCAGGAATCTCAGTTTTCAATTAGTGATTCTACAGATATTTCAGAGTAAAAATCATTCTTAATAATTTTGATTAATTAGCCATAAAATCATTTATTCAAAAGATATTTATTGAATACCTACTATGTGTCAGACTCTGTTATAGGTGCTGGGGATCTAGCAGTCAGTAAAAGAGGATGAAACAAAAACACTGCCCTCAGTGGAGCTTACAATCTATTCACATGGTTCCTAAAAAGTAATGAGAAAATATACCAAGGAAATGGTTTCACTAAAATTGAATCAGGTTCATACCTTCAAGCTCTTTTACAGAAAAAACCTAATAAGTAATAGCCTGTTATTTTTCGATGTTAAGGGACAAATTATTGTAGCACTGCAGTAAAAGACACTTGGGAGTAGCTTGCCTATGCCATGCAATGACACTATCTGATGAGATAGTTATCACTGTAAAAGTCCCCCTTTCATCAACTGAGCTCTGATAAAGGAAGGCTCTAAAAAGTTCAGTCTTTGAGATCGCCCTATGTACTTATCAATAATGCATGGAGTTCTATTTGTTATTCATGCTTAACTTGAAATTGTTCTCATTAACCCTTGAGGGTAGATTATCAGATCCAGGAGTGTTTTGAATGTTGGGATAAATTAGTTCCCTTTCTTCAGTAGCTCATTCAACTGTGTATTTTGACATCCTTCTCTTTAATGTTATACTTAATATTAATTTGTCCACTTTCTTTTTCTTGCATATACATTTTTCAGTTCAATCGTACATGAGTGTATATGGTAAACCATAGTAATCACAGTGCATAGCATATTAATACTTCAATTCAGTTTAAAACAACTAGAAAAGAAAGAGAAAAAAATCCCCAAATCCATTCAAAGCTCACATTCTCTACATCCTCCAAATGAGGAGACTTCAACCCCAAGCTTACTTTCATTTCCCAGAGAGTTATTTTAGGTACCATAAGACTTATTCTTTCTGTCTTTGACATTCCAGTACTGAAAGCATGAAAGATTTTGCTTTTCTTCTGGTTATTGTTCCCAATCACCACTCTAAACCACCCTCCTAAAAGAGTTATAAAATAAACAAATTTTTAAAAGCATACAGGTCCACATCTCGATATAGAGGAATAAGTTCAAGTCCTTCATCAAGCTTATTAGTTTTGGGATCTTGGGTTAGTCACTTAACTATCAGTTCTTTAACATCTTGGTGGGTCCAATTAATAAAAGCACAGAGAGAAGAAATATAGGTTATTGTAGATATTAATGCTTTCAATTGGCAAATTTTAAGAGAAATAACATTAAACAAAATGACTTATAGAGAAAATATGTGCTCTACTGTCATTCAGAAACAATAAACTGCACACTCACAAAACTACAGAAAGGTACTGCTAACATCCACAGACCACTCAGTTATAAATTCCTTTTACAATGACTTTTCTTTCTTTGATTTTGTACAAGTAAATAACAGAATATAGATTTTCCATCCATGAATGTTGCAAAGTAATGCTGGCTTTTCAAACACGCAGCTTTAATTATAGAGAGTAATCAGTAACTGAGTTAATGCAGATTTTTAATACTACATGTATAATTATTTAAGATAGCATGCACATTTACATTAAAAGTGCAAAACAAAACCAAAAAAAAAGAGTGTAATTAGGAAAATAAACAGATCTTCACTAGAGAGGTTTCTCCTTTCTTGCACAACTTTGAATCCTCAAAACCCTAAGGCTGTTTGGTCAATATTTATACTAGTGAGTAGAATAATCATTTATCATTTAGTTCATTGAGCTACCCTTGGGCATTTTCACTCATGAAAAGGGAGAACTGTAGGGTTTTTTTTTCATCTTGTTGCTATGAATTTTGGATGCTACTTTATAGTGCTATTTCTTAAGTATTAAATTGTTTTAAAAACTCAGCTGGGCTTTCGCAAACAACTTGTCAGTTCTTCAAAAAATTAAGCATGGAATTACAGTATGACCAAGCAATTTGACTCCTAAGTATATATCCACAAGAACTGAAGATATAAGTTAACATAAAAACTTGTACTTGGATATTCATAGCAGCATTATTCATAATAATAAAAATACTGGATAAAACTGAACATCCATCAACTGATGAATGGATAAAAATATATGGAATATCCATGTAATGGAATATCAATAATGTTAAAAAGTAATGAACTACTGATACATGCTATAACATGAATGAACCTTGAAAACATTATACTAAGTGAGAGAATCCAGGCACAAAAATGTCTCATATTGTTTGCTGTTGTTTATATGAAATGTCCAGAATAGGCAAAGCTACAGAGAAAGAAAGTAGATTTGTGGTTGCCAGGGGCTGAGGGGAGGAGGGAATGGAAAGTGATTGCTATGAAAATGTTCTGGAATTTGATAGTGGTGATGGATGCACAACTTTGTGAATATACTATAAAACTACTTAAAATTGTACACTTTAAAGAAGTGAACTTTGTATTATGTAAGTTATATATCAATATAAAAATATGATGTCATTAAAAAGTGCAACGTAAAAAAACTTATTTGGTTCCCCTATTTACCGGTCGTGTGGATTTAGGCAAATTACTAAGCCTCTCTGAGCTTTGATTTTCGTCATCTGCATAAGAGGGATAAATAATATCAAATATGCAAGGTTATTGTGAAGTGATAAAATATGAAAATCCCGAGATGCAGTAAATACTTATAAGTGGTGCTATTATTATTATCATTGTCATTATTACTATCATTTTCAAATCAAGGATTAGAAAGGGGCTCAGAAATCTTCAACTCCCTCAGTTGACTAATGAAATGTCTCATCTTCCTGCCCTGTGTTCTTTCTTCTTATGCTGCATATGTGTGTGTGTGTGTGTGTGTGTGTGTGTGTATATATATAAATTACTGCAAATCAATAAAAAACAGAGGTATATGTATACACACATGCATTATACACATACATATACTAATATACATATGTTAAATAATATCTAAATAATGCTTTGTATCATATTTGTAGTTTTATTTTCTCAATAAACTGGCTATCATTGCTATGGAGTATCTTCCAGTGACACTGTATTCATATTTGAAAGGCTATACTCCTTAAAATACAAACAAACAAGTCTAAGTATGCAGATTATGGGATTTCTTTGGGTGTCGATCAAGATGTAGTCCACTTTGGGCTACACTGATTTACCCTTAACTTACTGAAATAAGAACCAGTAGGTATAATTTTGTCTACATTTAAACATAGAGACAAACCATCTAACCATTTAAGTCAGGGAAGTGGTTTTATTTTTCTAGTCACTAAATTTCTAAAGATGTTACTATCTTAGGGTTTATATGACAACATATTAAAATTATATAGCCATTTATACTTAGGGCAAGATCGTTCTACCTATGTTTAGGTTTCCCTAACCACTTGAAAAATTCTATAATTTCTAGAACACTTGCTTGAAACTAAGCACATTTCATATATGATAATATATTTTGTATATAGCAATTATTATTATTATTTAGAGTCATTACATTCATTGAGTATAGTGCCCATGAACTTAATTGCATACAACTTTGCTAAGAACTTTAAATGAGATAATGTACATAAGGTACTTAGCAAAGATGCAAATACCATATTGTTCTTTTATGATACCTTATATTTGTATTTGTATACAATGCTTTACAGTTTTAAAAAGAGATTTCATATATATGATCTTAATTAGTGGTACAAAATCAGCATGAGAATAATGAATAGTGCTGCATATATATTCATTTCAAGCATTTGATATTCAAACACATTACTTTTGTCAAAAATAGCTAATGATATATATTCAGTACTTTTCTCTCCTTTTCACAGATGGAAAGATTGAGATATACAGAACTTAGATGACTCAAATATGGATGATCAGAGTAGAGTGAATTGGATATGAAAGTTTTCTCTAGAATTTTCTTGCTGAAAGGTATAGTTAACTGAAAGCAACATGAAATTAATTATTGGCCCTTCAAAAGGAAAAGACAAAAGGACATCGGACATTGAAAAAAGGACATGGTGCTGATATGTACAGAATACTCACAGGTAAAATACACTGTGACATTGTTCTTTATACTCAGCGTTTCTCAGATTCACAGATAAGAAGTATATCAGTTTAATGATGGATAAAAGGCACTAATACCCAGAGATTCATCTCATTAGATTTCCAGCCCATATCCCTTTGAGAATCACTATGGTGTAGAGACAAGAATATTGTGTTCTGGAGAAGGGTGGATCTTGAGTAGTTGAGAACTCTAACCAAAGTATATGGTTTGTGGGGGGGGAGTGGCAAAGAAATCAATGATATAAATAGCTTGGACTAGACTAATAGGCTTAGTATGCTAAACTAATTAATTAGGTTTTATACTGAAGAGAGGGATGTGATATTCTATGGGATGTTTATAGGTGTTTCGATCAAAGAAAGAGGATTCTGTGGTCCAATATATTTGGAAAATGCTGGATTAAGTGATCCAACATTTCCCAGAGCCTTGATTATGCCTACATGTATTGTCAATTGCCATTCAACGTGTTCTAATACACAACTGGTGTTCTCAAACACAACACTAGTACACTCATTTGCACATGAGGGCAAAGACCAGCATTTTGCTCTGAGTGTCTGGCACATATTAAGTGCTCAATAAATATTTGTTACATGAATGAGTAAATGATTGAATAGTTGAATGATCAGTAAATATTACATAACAATTTGTTGAACTTAATTTTGAGAAAGAGGAACAGGCTTAAGAAACTGATTGGATATAAAGGGTGAGAGGGAGAGAGAAGTCAATAACAAGAAAGAGACTAATTCCCAGAATTTGAGGTATGAGAAGAGGGCAGCCCATCTATCAGTGTGCCTCATTGCATCTTGGTCTCCTGCTCCCCAAAATATCTGCTATAGCTCATCAACTTTACTCCCTCTATCCTCTCCTCAATCTTCTGTCTTCCATGTATATTTTCCAATTTTCCCTGTGAATTTTCCCAGCCTTGGAAGATAATTAACATGAGATTTTTCCTCTCAGTTGTCCCATAGTTATGGGCAAGCTCCATCAGTAGTGGTTTACTGGAGTTTCCTGATCTCTTCTGAATTGAAGAACATATTACTGACCCAATGTTCCTCAATGACACAGGAAAGCTAGCGGAAACCCTCTGATATTTGTTCTTCTAGACAGTCCTACAGTTTTTGTACGTTTAGTTCCCTGTGTAAATCTCTTTCTGCTTGAAATACCTAGAACAATTTATTTTTTTCCTCACTTTTTTGGATGAAGAAACTGAGGCTCAGAGAATTTAATTAACTTGTCCAAAGTTATACAGACATAATAACAGCTACAGTAACAACAGTTTTAACCTGAATTTTAAAAGACATGCACCTGAAATCCAAATAGAAAAGTAATTGACCTTCCATCTTGGATTCCATGGACCACTATTATAATTACTCTCTTACCTACATCTTGAAGTACCTTGACCTTCTATGCCTCTAACATACTCATATAGCTAAATCCAACTGTATTCCTTCTCTGTACCAAGCTTGATGAGCTAAATACAAAAGAGGAAAATATCCAATCATGCTGATCGCTTTTACTTTAAATTTATGAGCACAAAGCTCAAGCAGCTTCTTAGTGCAGTCTGGCAATCATACTCGATTCGCTTGTCAATTAACTTTCTCAACTCTCTGAGGTGACTGTATATCACCTTCTTATTTCTCCTCAAACATCTAACACCTCTTCCCTCTTCTTATTCTTGGTTAAAGTCCTTGCTTCTTGTTCACTGCATAGTACTAACAGAAGTGATTTTCCTCATATTCCCTGTATTGACCATCCTATCTTCCCCTAGACCCATATATTCTGCCTTGTCCCTGTCATAAGTGAAGGTCTCTACTTGTTCACTGAATCTTACCCTCTCCTTCCCAAAAACTTCATGCCTACAATCATCCCCTTTCAACGAACAAACATAGTATAATATTTCCCATTAAAAAAAAAAGCCCTCTGTTGGGAAAGACAATCATTTCAGCTTGTCAGCCTTTTCATGGTCACATAAGAGCAGCCTGGGGCCTAAAACATTTCCTTGCGAAGAGATAAAGAGCCCTCACAGCCTGTGCTGGGCACATCTTATTGTTTGGGAATTTCTTTCTCTGTTCAGGGCTTGATGTATACTTATTTGTTCTGCTTAAGTATGCATCATGTGGCACTTGGCCAACCCCACTGCTATATCTGTTCCCAGTGCGGAGGGAACAGGGTCTTTCTATTGCAGCACAATGCAGGATGTACGTGGGTATACCGCCCATGTTGGCTGTGGAATGGTTCTGCTGGCCATGAGGGACCAATGCATTGCAAGGGGCTGGATCTTGTGCACTCTCTCCTCTTGCTCTAAGTTAATACGTACCACTTGAGACTGGTGTGCATGTTGTCTGTTCTCAGTGACCTCGATTCATGCATTGATCTCTTTCTTGGTTGGCACTATGTTATAGTCTAAATAACATAATCTTTTAACCTTGGCTGCACTCCTGTTAAACTCTACCTTGTGGCACAGCCTAATCACCCAATGAACAGTGAAACACCCTCCCATGGTTCTAGGATGCAGAGTCAAAATCTTTATTGCAAATAATCTCTCCATAAAATTAACTGCTCTACACACATGCCTCTACTTCACTTGAGAAGTTGCTGTTTCAAAGAGACCTTAAGATCAGTTACTAGAGGAAATGACAAAATGAGCAAGAATGCAGTGACATACTCAATATAATTACAAAGTTTGAACATATTCAATAGTCTAATGAACACTAAAATCTAAAAGTTCAAATACTGAAGGCTTATTATATGACAGATAACAAACATTTGACATAAAATATTTTCATTAATCCTCATATTAATCTTATAAGTAAGGCTTTTTGATTGATCCAATTTTATAGATGATGAAAACAATGCACATCAAATACTACTTACATGCCCAAGATCCCACAGCTATTAAGTGGTGGACCTGGGATTTGAACCAAAGCAATGTGACTCCAGAGTTTTTGCTCTTTAACCATTACTCTATACTGTGAATGCATAAAAACTTTTCCTTACCACCACTCATTGTTCTTGCTGAGCTTGCAATTCAAGCAGATTGAGCTGAGCCAAATATAACTCACATCTGCTATCCAGTAAGTTCTTGATATCACAAGCTAAATTAGGAGCTTCTTCCACAATTAAGATCTAAGACAAACTTTATTAACTGACCAAGTAAGATGCCAATTAAGGACCACGCGATTGAAAGCCTAGAGAATACTCAGAAGTGCTGACAGCAGATGTGAGAGCAAGTAGGTACTTAAAAGTTAATAGCATTCTTTTTTGCTCTGTGTTCAAAATAAGAATTTAGTGACACAGGTTCAAGTGATAAGATTCTACGACTTTCTCACAAAATAGTCTTCAAAGTATTGTTTAAATAATTCAGATGCAAAGATATTAGAGCTGAGTTCTTAGATTCAAAATGGCTAATTTTTATCAATTAGGATACCTTTCAATCAGGATGGCCTGTCATCATTGGGACCTCACTAAGTTTTTTATGAATCAACTTTCTGTTTTCTTAGATAACTTTAGGGAAACAAACACCATCACAAATCATCAAGGAAATGAACCTAATTTGAGGTAAATATTCTACATAAAAGCAAATGTAAATTACTTGAAAATTATACTGGTGGTAGAGGTAGAGATTGTTGTTTTCATAAATCAGCTGTACTTTAGAACATTTGGGTATGTAGGAGCTTTAGATATGCATTTGGTATGTAAATTTAAAAATTAATTATTGATTCAAAAATGAAACACATTTTAATTCACATGAATATTGTGAAGTAGCTTATAACTCGAAATGGCTATCAAAGGTGGCCTGTTAACAGAAACTGTTAACTTTTGAAGTACATGAAGTTTATTTATAAAAGCCCTCTTTGTGTGGTATGAAGTCAAAAGCACATCTTTTCTTTCCTCTCTATGTAATTTGAAATATACAGAGCAGTTTTTATATTATCACAAAGTATTCTATTATTTCTCTGCAATCAAAAAGGTCTTTCCAACAAAGTACTTTTTTTTGTGATTACCCTTTTATAGAAAGATTATTTTGCACTGCAGTACAAAACCTAGTTATGTACAATACATTGCTCTCATCCTGTTTGAACAATAGTTTGGAGACTTCTAACGACTCAGGTGTTGTATGCAAATGTACCAGTATTTAACAGCAGCGCTCCATAATGTCAGCATGGTCTAGGTCTTCAATATACCTTACTTTATACAGAGTTTTCAGGAACACTGTTTGAGGATCAATTCTGTTTTTGTTCCTCTCGAGAGATTTCACACATAATGACGTCATGGTTTTATGCCTAGAACTAGATTCTTTTTCATTAAAATCATATTATCTAGATAATAGAGTATAATTACTAAATGAGTTCTAGACAAAATGGGTGTTTTTGAAAAGTTAGGAGAAATGATTTCACATCTACTTATTTATTTCATAGAGGAAAAAAATGGAGTGGTAGAAGTGTTTGCATTTGCACATTGTATTTGGTTCTATCCATAAAGAGGAATTTGAATATTCAACACAGGTCTTGAAATATATAATAAACACACCTTTCAAAGCTTTGCCATGATCAAATATTCTGAAACAGAACATAGAATTTGAGTTCCATAAGACGAACATCACACCATGGTGCACAGTAAGTACAACAAAAGTGTCCTTCTGAGATCCCTAGAGATATTTTATTTTAAACTCCAAACTCTTAGTCACAGAGTATATAATTTATGCCATAATCACACATTTTTTGGATATATTAATGTAAATATATAAAGATATTTGGAAAAAAGAATACAGAAGAAGAAAATCACATTGTTGAATTAAAAAATATATTCACATTTATAAGCTGCAAGTTTTATCTTCCATTGGCATAAAGGATTATCAATCCATTGCTTCAAAAGCAGCTCTAGGTATCAGAGTTATCAAAAAATTTTGATCAAAAATCGTCTGCAGGGACTTCTCTGGTGGCGCAGTGGTTAAGAATCTGCCCACTATTGCAGGGGACACAGGTTCGAACCCTGGTCCGGGAAGATCTCACATACCACAGAACAAATAAGCTGTGCACCACAACTACTGAGCCTGCACTCTAGAGCCTGTGAGCTACAACTACTGAAGCCCACGCACCTAGAGCCCATGCTACACAACAAAGAGAAGCCACTGCAATGAGAAGCCCGTGCTCCACAACGAAGAGTAGCCAGCATTCGCTGCAACTAGAGAAAGCCCACATGCAACAACGAAGACCCAACAGAGCCAAAAATAAATAAATAAATTTATTAAACAAAAATCCTGTGCAACTATGTATCCTTTGATGAACATCAGCAAAATGTCAGTTATTCAAGGTGAATATGTACTAATGTAAAGCTTGGAGAATATAGTTAACAATACTGTATTGTATACTTGAAATTTGCTAAGAAGGTAGATCTTATATTAAGTCTTTTATTCATCCCACACACATACACATACACTAACACAAACGAAAACTGTAAACATGTAGAGTTTATGGATATATTAATTAGCTTGATTGTGGTGATCATTCACAATGTATACATAACAAAACACCAAGTTGTACATGTTAAATATATACATAGTTCATGTGTCAATTATACCTCAATAAAGCTGTTAAAAAATCTCATGAGAGAAAAGGAACATGCTGTCTGGATCCTCTATGATACCTAAGAGGTGAATGTACAACAGGATAGCAATAACTCTTTGGCGATTTATTACTTTTTCAATAGGGATATATTGCATCAACTAAGAGAACCAATGTCAAAAATTGTTAAGAGAACACGCAAAATGGGAGAAAATATTTGTAAACAAAGCAATTGACAAGGGATTAATCTCCAATATATACAAACAGCTCATGCAGCTTAATATCAAAAGAACAACCCAATCAAACAATGGGGGAAAATCTAAATAGACATTTCTCCAAAGAAGACATACAGATGGTCAAAAAGTACATGAAAAGATGCTCAACATCATTAATTATTGGAGAAATGCAAATCAAAACTACAATGAGGTATTACCTCACACTGGCCAGAATGCCATCATCAAAAAATCCACAAATAAATGCTGGAGATGGTGTGGAGAAACGGGAACCCTCTTACACTGTTGGTGGGAATGTAAGTTGGTACAGCCACCATGGAGAACAGTATGGAGGTTCCTTAAAAACTAAAAATAGAGCTACCATATGATCCATCAATCCCACTTCTAGGCGTATATCTGGAGAAAACTGTAATTCAAAAAGGTACATGAACCACAATGTTCACTGCAGCACTATTTACAGTAGCCAGGACATGGAAACAACTGAAATGTCCATCAACAGAGGAATGGAAAAAGAAGATTTGGTACATATATGCAATGGAATATTACTGATCCATAAAAAGAAACAAAATTGTGTCATTTGCAGAGATGTGGATGGATGTAGAGGTGGTCATACAGAGTGAAGTAAGTCAGAAAGAGAAAAACAAATATTGTATATTAACGCATACATGTGGAATCTAGAAAAATGTTATAGATGATCTTATTTGCAAAGCAGAAATAGAGATACAGACAGAGAACAAACGTATGGATACCAAGGGGGAAAGGGGACATAGGATGAATTGGGAAACTGGGATTGACATATATACACTACTATGTATAAAATGGAGAAAGACAAGTATTGTATAATAGCTCAAATGGTACAGATGCACTTATCTGTAAAGCATAAATAGAGTCACAGATGTAGAAAACAAACTTATGGTTACTAAGGGTGAAAAGGGGGAGGTGGGACAAATTGGGAGATTGAGATTGACATATATATACTATTATGTGTAAAATAGATAACTAATGAGAACCTACTATATAACACAGGGAACTCTACTCAGTGTTCTGTGGTGACCTAAATGGGAAGGAAATCCAAAAAAGAAGGGATATAAATATATGTATGGCTGATTCATTTTGCTGTACAGCAGAAACTGACACAGCAGTGTAAAGAACTATACTTCCAATAAAAAACAAAACAAAAAAACAACTAAAAATAGAGCTACATGTAATCCTGGAATCCCACTCCTGGGCATATATCTAGAGAAAACCATGGTTCAAAAGGATACATGCACCCCAATGTTCATTGCAGCACTATTTATAATAGCCAAGACATGGAAGCAACAAAAGTGTCCATCATCAGAGGACTAGATGAAGAAGATGTGGCATATATATGTGTGTGTGCGTGTGCGTGTGTGTGTGTGTGTGTATATATATATATATATATATATATAATGGAATATTACTCAACTATAAAAAAGAATGAAATATTGCCACTTGTAGCGACATGGAATGACCTAGAGAATATCATACTGAGTGAAGTCATTCAGACAGAGAAAGACATATATTATATGAAATCACATATGTGAAATCTAAAAAATAATGCAAATGAATCTATCTACAAAACAGAAACAGACTCACATACATAGAAAACAAACTTATGATTACCAAAGGGTAGAGGTATGGGGGTGCTAAATAAGGAGTATGGGATTAACAGATACAAACTACTACACACAAAATAGATAAGCAACAAGGATTTACTATATAACATAAGAACTATGGGTTGGCCCAAATTAACTTTTAGGCCAACCCAGTGTATTCAATATCTTGTAATAACCTATAATGGGAAATAACCTGAAAAAAAAATATTTAACTGAATCACTTTGCTGTACACCTGAAACTAACACAATATTGTAAATCAACTATACTTCAATTAAAAATATATTCTGGAGTTTTGTTTTATTCTTTATTTTCTAGGTTGAAGGCATTTTTTTGCAAATAAGGATTAAATATACCTTAGTATTGAGAACTATATTGAATACAATTCTAGTCATTATAATTAAAGCTGTTAAATTTAACTTTACCTGTTAATTAGAAAATGGTTAATATAGTTAAAACTTATATGAAACATGTTCAAATTATATTCTTTTGATGTTTAATTGTATTACTAGTATTAGTAATACTAGTATACTAATATGTATTACTAGTTTTCCTTGAATTTAATATTATCAAACAGGACCAGGATGTAATCTATGTTGGAAGCATCACTGCATGAACTTCCTCAATGTCTCTCTTCTTGATTTCAAAATTTATCTATATTTATACCAAACATACATTTTTCTTCCTGTTTCAGAGAAAACATTTGGTCTTTTTCTTTCTAAGGCCCTAGATTTCTTCTTCGTCTTCTTTTTAAAATTTTTACATTTACATTACATTCTTTTTCATCTCTCTCACCGCAGTCTTTTCCTTCATTTGTTTTCAATCTCCCACTTGACACCAAATCTCTTCCCTTCATTATAAAAACAAATTCAAGATGTTCCCACTCACAGAAAAAAAATGAAAATAAAACCAAAAAAGTCCCTAAATCCTGATAGCTCTCAAGCTGCAATGTCTTTTTCAATTCCTTCATTTCAAAATTCTTAAAATAATAATCTATACTTCCATAACCTCATTACCCACATCATTCTGTAAATCCTTCACATGCCCTTCTAAAGTGTACTATGTCACTCAAAGTTCACCAGCTAAAAAACCCAATAGCTTTTCTTAGTTTTTAAGGAACCTCCGTATTGTTCTCCATAGTGGGTGTATCAATTTACATTCCCACCAACAGTGCAAGAGGGTTCCCTTTCCTCCACACCTTCTCCAGCATTCATCATTTATAGATTTTTGAAGATGACCACTCTGACTGGTGTGAGGTGATAGCTCACTGTAGTTCTGATTTGCATTTCTCTAATGATTTTGAGCATTCTTTCATGTGTTTGTTGGCAATGTATATATCTTCTGTGGAGAAATGTCTATTCAGGTCTTCTGCTCATTGCGACCCAGGAATCCCAACACTGAGCATATACCCTGAAAAAACCATAATTCAAAAACAGTCATGTACCATAATGGTCGTTGAAGCTCTATTTACAATAGCCAGGATATGGAAGCAACCTAAGTGTCCATCAACACTTTCTATCCTGCTCCATTGATCTATATTTCTGTTTTTGTGCCCGTTTTTGTGCCAGTAAGTCAGCATAGAGGGAACTTACCTCAACATAATAAAGGCCATATATGACAAACCCACAGCCAACACTGTTCTCAGTGGTGAAAACCTGGAACCATTTCCACTAAGATCAGGAACAAAACAAGGTTGCCCAATCTCACCACTATTATTCAACATATTTTTGGAAGTTTTAGCCACAGCAATCAGAGAAGAAAAAGAAATAAAAGGAATCCAAATTAGAAAAGAAGAAGTAAAGCTGCCACTGTTTGCAGATGATATGATACTATACATAGAGAATCCTAAAGAAGCTACCAGAAAACTACTAGAACTAATCAACGAATTTGGTAAAGTAGCAGGATACAAAATTA
Organism: Orcinus orca; assembly: GCF_937001465.1. Taxonomy (NCBI): domain Eukaryota; kingdom Metazoa; phylum Chordata; class Mammalia; order Artiodactyla; family Delphinidae; genus Orcinus; species Orcinus orca. The sequence continues at coordinate 79,572,892 of NC_064580.1, forward strand.
ATGCACAGAAATCTCTTTCATTCCTATACACTAATGATGAAAAATCTGAAAGAGAAATTGAGGAAAGACTCCCATTTACCATTGCAAAAAAAAGAATAAAATACCTAGGAATAAACCTACCTAAGGAGACAAAAGACCTGTATGCAGAAAACTATAAGACACCAAAGAAAGAAATTAAAAATGCTACAAACAGATGGAGAGATATACCATGTTCTTGGATTGGAAGAATCAATATTGTGAAAATGACTCTACTACCCAAAACAATCTACAAATTCAATGCAATCCCTATCAAACTACCACTGGCATTTTTCACAGAACTAGAACAAAAAAATTCACAATTTGCATGGAAACACAAAAAACCCCGAATAGCCAAAGCAATCTTGAGAAAGAAAAATGGAGCTGGAGGAATCAGGCTCCCTGACTTCAGACTATACTACAAAACAACAGTAATCAAGACAGTATGGTACTGGCACAAAAACAGAATGATAGATCAATGGAACAGGATAGAAAGCCCAGAGATAAACCCACGCACATATGGTAACCTTATCTTTCATAAAGGAGGCAAGAATATACAATGGAGAAAAGAAAGCATCATCAATAAATGGTGCTGGGAAACTGGACAGCTACATGTAAGAATGAAATTAAAACACTCCCAACACCATATACAAAGAAAATCTCAAAATGCATTAAAGACCTAAATGTAAGTCCAGACACTATAAAACTCTTAGAGGAACGCGTAGGCAGAACACTCTATGATATAAATCACAGCAAGATCCTTTTTGACCCACCTGCTAGAGGAATGGAAATAAAAGCAAAAATAAGCAAATGAGACCTAATGAAACTTAAAAGCTTTTTCACAGTAAAGGAACCCTTAAACAAGACAAAAAGACAACCATCAGAATGGGAGAAAATATTTGCAAATGAAGCAACTGACAAAGGATTAATCTCCAAAATTTACAAGCAGCTCATGCAACTCAATATCAAAAACACAAACTACCCAATCCAAAAATGGGCAAATGACCTAAATAGACATTTCTCCAAAAAAAGATATACAGACTGCTAACTAGCACATGAAAGGATGTTCAGCATCACTAATCATTAGAGAAATGTAAATAAAAACTACAATGAGTTATCACCTCACACCGGTCAGAATGGCCATCATCAAAAACTTCTACAAATGATAAATGCTGGAGATGGTGTGGAGAAAAGGGTACCCTCTTGCACTGTTGGTGAGAATGTAAATTGATAGAGCCTCTATGGAGAACAGTATGGAGGTTCCTTAAAAAAACTAAAAATAGAATTACCATATGACCCAGCAATCCCATTACTTGGCATATACCCTGAGAAAACCATAATTCTAAAAGAGTCATGTACCACAATGTTCATTGCAGCTCTATTTACAATAGCCAGGACATGGAAGCAACCTCAGTGTCCATCAAGAGATGAATGGATAAAGAAGATGTGGCACATATATACAATGGAATATTACTCAGCCATAAAAAGAAAAGAAATTGAGTTATTTGTTGTGAGGTGGATAGACCTAGAGACTGTCATACAGAGTGAAGTAAATCAGAAAGAGAAAAACCAATACAGTAAGCTAACACATATATATGGAACCCAAAAAACAAACAAAAAAATGGTTCTAAAGAACCTAGGGGCAGGACAGGAATAAAGACTCAGATGTACTGATGTAGCGAATGGACTTGAGGACATGGGGAAGGGGAAGGGTAAGCTGGGACAAAGTGAGAGAGTGGCATGTACATATATTCACTACCAAATGTAAAATAGATAGCTAATGGGAAACAGTCACATAGCACAGGGAGATCAGCTCGGTGCTTTGTGTCTACCTAGAGGGGTGGGTTATTGAGGGTGGGAGGGAGACCCAAGAGGGAGGGGATATGGGCATATATATATACGTATAGCTGATTCACTTTGTTATACAGCAGAAACTAACACAGCATTGTAAAGAAATTATACTCCAATAAAGGTGTTTAAAAAAAAACAGAGTACCTTATTTGTAATACTTCATGATGTTGAGACAAGAGGAATAGACATATAAAATTTCATTTATAAAGATCTAAACCTAGAATCTTCCATTCTTATTCCTTGTGGTAAACAGAAAAATATTTACTTTATCTTTAAATGGAAAAAAAAGGACAGGACTGATAATATTAAGAATGAATGTTTCTTTGACTGGAGGCAGTATAAAAGGGAAGAATATTTACACATGGGAATTAAAGGACATTTGTTTCTGTTACACTTCTGTAGGATGATAAGCCAATATGTAATAAGTTTAATCATATATTTTGACATATTTGAGTGAGATATTTATATATGGGATATCAAAATAAAAATAATTTATACATACTCAATTTCTACAACTTACCCACAATTTATGCTGTATTAAATATTCTAAAGACAATTTTTGCCTTATTATTTAGTTCTTACTGAGGCTTAAAATTCTTTTTTCATTCAATACACAGTTTTGAAGAACAACTATGTCCTAGGGACTCTGCTAGGCATTCAGGGTATACATAAAAATAAGACACCCTTTCCCAATTTAGAAATTTCACAATATAGTAAGAGAGATGTACATAAACAATTTATCATAATCCTATTAGATAACTATTATATTAGAAATATTTGTCAAGTGCTATAGGAATTGACTGAAAATTCACCCATGTATTACAAAATTCAAAGACACTGAAGAGAAGCACTTCACATGAATGCACTTCAAATACATATCATAGCTCTGGTCATGACAATTACTCAATTTAATGTTACTCTCACACCTTGATCTTCCCTTCAAGGAAGGGAAGGAACACATGTGCAAATCAAAACAAAATGTAGTGCTCATTTAAAATATCAAATTGACTCTATTTCTGCCTTGCAAACTTGTTCACCTGTACCATGTAGAGAACAAGCATATGGACACCATTGGGGAAAGCTGGGGTGTGGTGGTGTTGGTGGGATGAACTGGGAGATTGAGATTGACATATATACACTAACATGTATAAAATAGATAACTAATAAGAACCTGCTGTATAAAAAAATAAAATAAAAAATAAAATATCAAATTGAAATACATTTTGGCTATTTTCCACCAGTAGACTTATTTGATGCTCATGTTCTTTCAAGAAACAGCAGCCAAAATATAGTCAAACATATGAGAGATTTATTAGGGTAAATTCCTGGAGGGAGGGAAAGAACCTTGAGAGGTTGGGAATGCTGTCAGGCCATGATGTAGGTTTGACTCTCCTGAAGAAGAGCGGGAAGGATAGAAGATTGTATAAAAATTTTGTAGACTGAGGTGCACATTCTAAGAATGTTCATCATTGCCAATTCAGAGTACTCAAGCCAAAGTCAATCTGCAGAGCAGTTGCCCCTATGAGGAGTCTCAGTTCTCTGAGGTACCCGTCTACCTTAGTAAACCTGCTCATCGACTGACAGCAGTTCATGGGTAATGTGGCTTCAGAGCACAGTACTTGGGGCTTTGATTCAATCATATCCTGCAGTTGGAAATCTGTGAGGTGTATTTTCTTATTTGTCACAATCCCTTTCATGCAACTAATTAAAATGTATACAGAAGCAAAGTAATAGTTACTTAAGGAAGAAACACCCTTACTTTCCCATTTTATACTATTAATACCCTTCTTTGATATAGAGGTTGTTTAGTGATATGTTGCATTTTTTGTCTGTTGTTTGTGTTATCAGAAACATCAGTGTCTTTCACTTTTGTATATTTTGTCCTGAATGCAAATAAGGATTACTAAACCATCTCTAACATTTTGTAGTTCCATTAATTCTTTTTTACTTTTAGGTGGCAAATTTTGAACATACACAAAAGTTATAGAGTAGATAAAATCAGAAATTAATTATTTAGAAAACAAAACTAAAACATAACATTATAAAACATTTATTTTAAACAATGAAAAAATTTTGTAGTAAAGACTAAGCAATTGTTTTTAGAATTGACATCAAAACAATGTTCCATAACAGGAAAAAAATTATAAATAAGACTTCATAAAAATGAAAATTTTTTGACCTGATAAATGTAAGTGACAAACTATGAGAAAATAATAGCAAACCACAAATTTGATAAAGGACTGCTTTCTATAATTTGTAAAGAACTCCTACAGTTCAACTAAAAAGATGTCCAATTACAAAATGAGCAAAAGACAAGAGGAGACATTTAGCCAGAGAAGATACAGAGATGGCAAATAAACATATTGTAAAGATATTTAATGTTATTAGCCATCAATGAAAGGCAAATTAAGGTCGCAATGGGATATCAATACACATCTATGAGAATGGTAAAAATAAAATATAGTGTCAGTAACAAATTCTGGAAATGATATAGATAAATGGGATCACCTTACATGACTAATGGGAAGATCAAATGTCTCAGACGGCAGATAGAAACTGGCATACTCTACTCTAAATGCTTGGGCATCACAGAGAACAAAAGTATTGAGGGGCATATTGCTGTTTCAGAGAACCTATGGCACAGCAGAGAAAACCAGAAAGAGCAAGAGATTATGAGCTTCTGAAAAAAGGAACCATCAAATCTCTCTAACTAGGAGCTTACATGCACAAGTCCCAGAGAAGATAAATCTATAGAAAAGGTTTGAGAGGCCCCCAGAATCAAGAGCCAAGATGATTGATGAAGGTCTTTCCCTATAGAAAGCCAATACATAAAGACTGGGAAAGTTTTTGTTGTTTTGTTTTGGTTTGTTTTTTTAATGTGTGGATACCAACACAAAGTGACAAGGAAAATGAAGAAACAGGGGAAAATGGTCCAATCAAAGGAACAAAATAAATGTCCAGAAACCAACCCCCTCCCCCCAAAAAACCCAGAAGTATATGAATTACCAGGCAAAGAATTCAAAATAGCCATCAAAAAGATGCTCAATGAGCTCTGGAAAATGATGCATGTACAAAATGAGAATTTCAACAAAGAGATAGAAAATATTAAAAAGAAGCAAATAGCTAAAAAGAAATGAGCTAGCAAGCCATGAAAAGACATGGAAGAACCTTAAAGGTATATTACTAAGAGAAAGAAGCCAATCTGAAATGGCTACATACTATATTATTCCAACTATATAATATTCTAGAAAAGGTAAATCTATGGAGACAGTAAAAATATCAGTGTTTACTAAGGAGTGTGTGTGTGGGAGAAGTGATGAATAGGCAGGGCACAGAGAATTTTTAGGGCTGTGAAAATACTATAAATGATATTATAATGACACATATATGTCAGTATATATTCGTCCAAACTACAGAAAGTACAAAACCAAGAGTGAACCATAATGTAAACTATGGACTTTGGGTGATTATGATATGTCAATGTAGGTTAATCAACTTTAACAAATGTACTATTCTGCTGGGTGTGGATTATTTACAGGGGTTGTTATGCATGTGTGGGGGCTGGGGGGTGCTTATGCATGTGTGGGGGAAGAGGGCACATGGGAAATATTTGTACCTTCCTCTAAATTTTTCTGTGAATCCTAAATTGCTCTAAAAAATTCCAAAGCCTTAATTAAAAAAAAAAAGAACTAAATAGAAATTTTGGAGTGGAAGAACACAACATCTGAACTGAAAAATTCACTAGAGGGGTTCAACAGCAAATTTCATCAAGCAAAAGAAAGAATCAGCAAACTCAAAGACAGATCATTTGAAATAATACACTCAGAAAAGCAAAAAGAAAAAAGATGGAAAAAGAGTTTAAAAAATCTAAGGGACTTAGGGAATGTCATTTAATGATGCATTATGGGATTCCCACCAGGAGAGAGAAACAGGAAAGGGATGGAAATATTATCTAAAGAAATAATGTCTGAAAACCTCCCTAATGTGAGGAAGGAGCTGAGCAACTAGATTCAATAAACTTAATGAGCCCCCAAAGTATGAAATCCACATGGAGAAAATTACAATCAAATTGTGAAGAGTCAAATATAAAAAGAATTTTGAAAGCAGCCAGAGAAAAGTGACTTGTCACACAGAAATAATCCTCCCATAAGACCATCAGTGGATTTTTCCACTAGAAACCTTGAAGTCTGGAATGGAGTGCTACATTCAAGCTGCTGAAAAAAAAGATACCCACAAAGAATAACATACCCAGTAATTGTTCTTTGAAAATGAAGGAGAGATAAAGACTTTCCCAAACAAAAGCTAAGGTCATCATCGTTGGATATGCCTTACAACAAATGTTAAGGGAATTCTTCAAGTTGAAAGAAAATGACACTAAAGCTCAACTTGGAAGAATATAAAAGTGTAAAGCTCACTGGTAAAGGCAAATATACAGACAACTACAGAATACTCTAATAATATAACAATGGTGTGTAAATCACTTTTAATTCAGGTATAGAAGTTAAAAGACAAAAGTATAAAAAATCAATGGCTATAACAATATGTTAATGGATACACAATATAAAAAGTTGTAATTCAAGACATCAATGACAAAGTGAGGGAAGGGAGAAGGAAAAGTGTATAGTATTTGTATTATCAGCTTAAAAGTGATTGTTGTAAATAAAAGATATTTTATGTAAGCACATGGTAACCACAAAAAAGTACCCATAAAAGATAAACAAATGAATCAAAGCAGATCATTTTAAAAAAATCAACAAAATGCAAACAAAGAGAGCAAGAGAGGAAAGAAGACCAAAAGACAAAAAGCTACAAGACAGAAAGAAAACACTAATAAAATTTCAATAGTACATCCTTCCCTACAGATAATTTACTTTAGGTGTAAATGAATTACATTCCCCAATCAAAAGACATAGAGTGGCTTAATGGATTATAAAACAATGACAACAGCAAAAACAACAAGGTCCTACTATATTTTGTCTACAGGGAACTCACGTTAGATTTAAGGATTCATGCAGGCTGAAAGTGAAAGGATAGAAAATGATATTCCTTGGAAATGGTAAGCAAAAGAAAACATGGGTGACCCTACTTACACTAGACAAAATAGTTTTTAAATCAGTAACTCTCACAAGAGACCAAGAATGACATTATACAATGATAAAAGTGTCAACTCATCAGGAAGATATAACAATTCTAAATATATATATATATGTAAGCAAATTCAAAGTACCTAATTATGTGAAGCAAGCATTGACAGAACTAAAGGGAGAATTAAACAGAAACAATGATACTTGGGTATTTCAATACCTCACTTTTAATAATGGATAAAACATTGAGACAGAAGATCAACAAGGAAACAGAGAACTTGAGCAACACTATAGACAAAATGGATCCAACAGACATATACAGAATATTCCACACAACTACAGCAAAATACACATTCTTTTTATACATATATAGAAATTCTCCAGGATGGATCACATGTTAGATTACAAAACAGGTCTTAAAAAATTTACAAAGACTGAAATTGTACCAACTATTTTTCAGACCAGAAAGGAATGAAATTAATAATTAATAGCAGAAGGAAAACTGCAAAATTCACAAATATGTAGAAATTAAACAAAACACTCCTGAATAACCAGTGAATCAAGTAAGAAATCAAAGGGGGAATTAGAATATATCTTGAGGGAAACTAAAATGAAAGCATAACATATCAAAACTTACAGGAAGCACAAAAGAAGTACTAAGAGGGAAATTTATCATGATAAATGTCTATATTAAAAAGAAAGAATTATTTCAGATAAAGAATCTAAATAATAACTCAAGGGACTAGAAAAAATAAAAATGAACTGAGCCCAAATATATCAGAAGGAAGGAAATAGTTAAGACTAGAGTAGAAATAAACAAAATAGAGAATAGAAAACAATAGAAAAAAATCAATGTAACTGAGTTGGATTTCTGACAATATCAGTAAAATTGGCAAAAAATTAGATAGGCTAAGAAAACAGGGGAGAAGAACCAAATTTAAGAAATCAGAAATGAAAGAGGAGCCATTCCAAATGATGTCAGAAATAAAAATAATCATAAGAGATTATTGTGAACAACTAAACATCAAAAAATTGGATAATCTAAGAAGAATGAATAAATTCCTCAAAACATGCAGGCTATCAAGACTGAATAATGAAGAAAGAGAAAATCTGAACAGAACCATAACTAGTAAAGAGATTGAACCAGTAATCAAAAACCTTTTAATGATGAAAAGCCCAGGACCAGATGATTTCACTGGTGAATTCTATCAAATGTTTAAAGGATAATAAATAGCAATAATTTCAAAACTCTTCCAAAAATTGAAGAGAAGGTAATACATCCAAACTCATTTTGTGAGGCCAGCATTACCCTGATAACAAAATCAAAGACACTACAAGAAAAGAAACCTATACATCAATATTCCTGATGAACATAGATGCAAACATTCTCAACAAAATACAAGCAAACCAAATTCAACAGCATATTAAAAAGATCAATCATCAAGAATAACTGGGATAAGTTCTTGGAATGCAAGGATGTTTCAACACATGAAAATAAGTTGGTGAGATTTACCACATTAACAGAACAAAGTTTTAAAATCATGTGATTATGTCAACAGATACCAAAGAAAGTTGACAAAATTTAATAACCTTTCATGATAAAAAGACTCAACAAAATCACAGCAAGATCCTTTTTGACCCACCTCCTAGAGAAATGGAAATAAAATAAAAAATAAACAAATGGGACCTAATGAAACTTCAAAGCTTTTGCACATCAAACGAAATCATAAACAAGACCAAAAGACAACACTCAGAATGGGAGAAAATATTTGCAAATGAAGCAACTGATAAAGGATTAATCTCCAAAATTTATAAGCAGCTCATGCAGCTCAATAACAAAAACCAAACAACACAATCCAAAAATGGGCAGAATACCTAAGTAGACATTTCTCCAAAGAAGATATACAGATTGCCAACAAACACATGAAAGGATGCTCAACATCACTAATCATTAGAGAAATGCAAATCAAAACTACAATGAGGTATCACCTCACACCAGTCAGAATGGCCATCATCAAAAAATCTACAAACAATAAACGTTGGAGAGGGTGTGGAGAAAAGGGAACCCTCTTGCACTGTTGGTGGGAATGTAAATTGATATAGCCACTATGGAGAACAGTATGGAGGTTCCTTAAAAAACTAGAAAAAGAACTACCATACAACCCAGCAATCTCACTACTGGGCATATACCCTGAGAAAACCATAATTCAAAAAGAGTCATGTACCAAAATGTTCCTTGCAGCTCTATTTACAATAGCCAGGAGATGGAAACAACCTAAGTGTCCATCGACAGATGAATGGATAAAGAAGATGTGGCACATATATACAATGGAATATTACTCAGCCATAAAACGAAATGAAATTGAGTTATTTGTAGTGAGGTGGATGGACCTAGAGTCTGTCATACAGAGTGAGGTAAGTCAGAAAGAGAAAAACAAATGCCGTATGCTAATACATATATATGGAATCTAAAAAGAAAAAATTGTCATAAAGAACCTAGGGGCAAGATGGGAATAAAGACACAGACCTACTAGAGAACGGACTTGAGGGCACGGAGAGGGGGAAGGGTAAGCGGCGACAAAGTGAGAGAGTGGTAGTGTATATATGGACATATATACACTACCAAATGTAAAATGGATAGCTAGTGGGAAGCAGCTGCCTAGCACAGGGAGATCAGCTTGGTGATTTGTGACCAGCTAGAAGGGTGGGATAGAGAGTGTGGGAGGGAGGGAGATGTAAGAGGGAAGAGATATGGGGATATGTGTATATGTATAACTAATTCACTTTGTTACCAAGTAGAAACTAACACACCATTGCAAAGCAATTATACTCCAATAAAAATGTTAAAAAAAATCATGTAGCTTCTGAAAAAAAAATCTACAAACAATAAATGCTGGAGAGGGTGTGGAGGAAAGAGTAACCTCTTGCACTGTTGGTGGAAGTGTAACTTGATATAGCCACTATGGACAACAGTATGGAGGCTCCTTAAAAAACTAAAAATAGAACTACCACAGAACCCAGCAATCCCACTACTGGGCATATACCCTGAGAAAACCAGAATTCAAAAAGAGTCATGTACCCCAATATTCATTGCAGCTCTGTTTACAATAGCCAGGACATGGAAGCAACCTAAGTGGCCATCGACAGATGAATGGATAAAAAAGATGTGGCACATATATACAATGGAATATTACTCAGCCATAAAAAGAAACAAAATTGAGTTATTTGTAGTGAGGTGGATGGAACTAGAGTCTGTCATACAGAGTTAAGTAAGTCAGAAAGAGAAAAACAAATACCATATGCTAACACATATATATGGAATCTAAAAAAAAAAGCTTCTAAAGAACCTAGGGGTAAGACAGGAATAAAGACACAGACCTACTAGAGAATGGACTTGAGGATATGCGGATGAGGAAGTGTAAGCTTTGACAAAGTGAGAGAGAGGCATGGACATATATACACTACCAAACGTAAGGTAGATAGCTAGTGGGAAGCAGCCACATAGCACAGGGAGATCAGCTCTGTGCTTTGTGACCATCTAGAGGGGTGGAATAGGGAAAGTGGGAGGAAGACACATGAGGGAGGGGATATGGGGATATATCTATACGTATAGCTGATTCACTTTGTTATACAGAATAAATTAACACAACATTGTAAAGCAGTTATACTCCAATAAAGTTGTTAAAAAAAAAAAAGACTCAGCCAGTTAGGAACTGTAGGAAATTGCCTCAGCATCATAAAAGCCATATAGGAAAAAAACCATAGATAACCTTATACTCAACATGGAAAAAATGAAAGTTTTTCCTCTAAGAACAGGAAATAGGCACGGATACCCACTCTCCCCATTTATTTTCAGCATAGTATTGGAAGCCCTAGACACAGCAATTAGGCAAGGAAAAGGAATGAAATGTAACCAAATCTGAAAGAAAGAAGAAAATTACCTCTGCTCACAGCTGATATGACCTATATGTAGCAAAAACTAAATACTCCACCAAAAAAATATTAGCACCAATAAACAAATTCAGGAAAGTTGCTAGATACAAAATCAACTTTAAAAAATCATTTGCATTTCTATACACTAATAACAAACAATCTAAGAGGAAATTAAGAGAACAAGCCAGTTTACAACAGCATCAAAAAGAATAAAATACTTTGGAATAAACTTAACCAAGGCAGACGAGGGGAAGATGACGGAAGAGTAAGACGCGGAGATCACCTTCCTCCCCACAGATACACCAGAAATATATCTACACGTGGAACAACTTCTAGAGAACACCTACTGAACGCTGGCAGAAGACCTCAGACCTCCCAAAAGGCAAGAAATTCCCCACGTACCTAGAGAGGGCAAAAGAAAAAAGAATAAACAGAGACAAAAGGATAGGGACGGGACCTGCACCAGTGGGAGGGAGCTGAGAAGGAGGAAAGGTTTCCACACACTAGGAAGACCCTTTGCAGGCGGACAGCGGGTGGCAGAGGGGGAAAGCTTCAGAGCCGTGGAGGAGAGCACAGCAACAGGGGTGCGGGGGGCAAAGCGGGGAGATTCCCGCACAGCGGATCGGTGCTGACCAGCACTCACCAGTCCGAGAGGCTTATCTACTCACCCGCCGGGGCAGGCAGGGTTGGGAGCCGAGGCTCGGGCTTTGCTCGGAGCACAGGGAGAGGACTGGGGTTGGTGGCGTGGGGTTAGTGCACCACGGCTAGCCGGGAGGGAGTCCGGGGAAAAGTCTGGACCTGCCAAAGAGGCAAGAGACTTTTTCTTCCCTCTTTGTTTCCTGGTGCGTGAGGAGAGGGGATTAAGAGTGCTGCTTAAAGCAGCTCCAGAGACAGGCGCGAGCCGTGGCTAAAAGCACGGACCCCAGAGATGGGCATGAGATGCTAAGGCTGCTGCTGCTGCCACCAAGAAGCCTGTGTGCGAGCACAGGTCACTATCCATACCCCCTTTCCAGGGAGCCTGTGCAGCTCGCCACTGCCAGGGTTCCGGGATCCAGGGACAACTTGCCTGGGAGAACGCACGGTGCACCTCAGACTGGTGCAACGTCATGCCTGCCTCTGTCGCTGCAGACTCGCCCCGCACTCCGTGCCCCTCCCTCCCCACCAGCCTGAGTGAGCCAGAGTTCCTGAAGCAGCTGAACCTTTAACCCCGTCCTCTCTGAGCGAAGAACAGACCCCCTCCAGCGACCTACACACAGAGTCGGGGCCAAATCCAGAGCTGAGCCCTGGGAGCTGTGAGAACAAAGAAGAGAAAGGGAAATCTCTCCCAGCAGCCTCAGAAGCAGCGGATTAAAGCTCCACAATCAACATTATGTACCCTGCAACTGTGGAATACATGAATAGACAACGAATCATCCCAAATTGAGGAGGTGGACTTTGAGGGCAAGATTTAGGATTTTTTCCCTTTTCCTCTTTTTGTGAGTGTGTATTCTTCTTTGTGAGATTTTGTCTGTATAGCTTTGCTTCCACCATTTGTCCTAATGTTCTATCCATCTTTTTCTTTTTTTAATTTCTTTTCCTAATATTTTTTTTATTTTAATAAATTTATTATATTTTATCTTACTTTATTTTATTTTACTTTATCTTCTATCTTTCTTTCTTTTTTCCTTCCTTCCTTCCTTCCTTCCTCCCTCCCTCCCTCCGTTCTTTCTTTCTTTCCTTCTTTCTTTCTTTCTTTCTTCCTTTATTTCATTCTTTCGTTCTTTCTTTCTTCTTCTACTAATTCTTTCTTTCTAATTTTTCTACCTTTTATTCTGAGACGTGTGGATGAAAGGCTCTTGGTGCTGCAGCCAGGAGTCAGTGCTGCGCCTCTGAGGTGGGAGAGCCAACTTCAGGACACTGGTCCAGAAGAAACCTCCCAACTCCACATAATCTCAAATGGCGAAAATCTCCCAGAGATATCCATCTCAACACCAGCACCCAGCTTCACTCAAAGACCAGCAAGCTACAGTGCTGGACACCCTATGCCAAACAAGTAGCAAAACAGGAACACAACCCCACCCATTAGCAGACAGGCTGCCTAAAATCATAATAAGTCCACAGACACCCCAAAACACAGCACCAGACATGGACCTGCCCACCAGAAAGACAAGATCCAGCCTCATCCACCAGAACACAGGCACTAGTCCCCTCCACCAGGAAGCCTACACAACCCACTGAACCAACCTTAGCCACTGAGGACAAACACCAAAAACAACGGGAACTACGAACCAGCAGCCTGCAAAAAGGAGACCCCAAACACAGTACGATAAGCAAAATGAGAAGACAGAAATACACACAGCAGATGAAGGATCAAGATAAAAACCCACCAGACCTAACAAATGAAGAGAAAATAGGCAAAAGAAAAAGAATTCAGAATAATTATAGTAAAGATGATCCAAAATCTTGGAAATAGAATAGACAAAATGCAAGAAACATTTAACAAGAACCTAGAAGAAATAAAGATGAAACAAACAACAATGAACAACACAATAAATGAAATTGAAAATCTTCTAGATGAGATCAATAGCAGAATAGCTGAGGCAGAACAATAGATAAGTGACCTGGAAGATAAAATAGTGGAAATAACTATTGCAGAGAAGAATAAAGAAAAAATAATGAAAAGAATTGAGGACAGTCTCAGAGACTTCTAGGACAACATTAAACACACTAACATTCGAATTATAGGGGTTCCAGAAGAAGAAGATAAAAAGAAAGGGACTGAGAAAATGTTTGAAGAGATTATAGTTGAAAACTTCCCTAATATGGGAAAGGAAATAGTTAATCAAGTCCAGGAAGCACAGAGAGTCCCATACAGGATAAATCCAAGGAGAAATATGCCAAGCCACATATTAATCAAACTGTCAAAAATTAAATACAAAGAAAGCATATTAAAAGCAGCAAGGGAAAGACAATATATAACACACAAGGGAATCCCCATAAGGTTAACAGCTGATCTCTCAGCAGAAACCCTACAAGCCATAAGGGAGTGGCAGGACATACTTAAAGTGATGAAGGAGAAAAGCCTGCAACCAAGATTACTCTACCCAGCAAGGATCTCATTCAGATTTGGTGGAGAAATTAAAACATTTACAGACAAGCAAAAGCTGAGAGAGTTCAGCACCACCAAAGCAGCTTTACAACAAATGCTAAAGGAACTTCTCTAGGCAAGAAACAGAAGAGAAGGAAAAGACCTACAATAACAAACCCAAAACAATTAAGAAAATGGGAGTAGGAACATACACATCGATAATTACCTTAAATATAAATGGACTAAATGCTCCCACCAAAGGACACAGATTGGCTGAATGGATACAAAAAGAAGACCCATATATATGCTGTCTACAAGCGACCCACTTCAGACCCAGAGAAACATAGACTGAAAGTAAGGGGATGGAAAAAGATATTCCATGAAAATGGAAACCAAAAGAAAGCTGGAGTAGAAATTCCCATATCAGACAAAATAGCCTTTAAAATATAGGCTATTAGAAGAAATAAAGAAGGACACTACATAATGCTCAAGTGATCAATACAAGAAGAAGATATAACAATTGTAAATATTTATGCACCCAACATAGGAGCACCTCAATACATAAGGCAAATACTAACAGCCATAAAAGGGGAAACCGACAGTAACACATTCATAGTAGGGGACTTTAACACTCCACTTTCACCAATGGACAGATCATCCAAAATGAAAATAAATAAGGAAACACAAGCTTTAAATGATACATGAAACAAGATGGACTTAATTGATATTTATAGCTCGTTCCACACAAAAACAACAGAATACACATTTTTCTTAAGTGTTCATGGAACATTCTCCAGGATAGATCATATCTTGGGTCACAAATCAAGCCTTGGTAAATTTAAGAACTTTGAAATTGTATCAAGTATCTTTTACGACCACAACGCTATGAAACTAGATATCAGTTACAGGAAAAGTTCTGTAAATAATACAAACACATGGAGGCTAAACAATAAACTACTTAATAACGAAGTGACCACTGAAGAAACCAAAGAGGAAATAAAAAAATACCAAGAAACAAATGACAAGGGAGACACGATGACCCAAACTTACGGGATGCAGCAAAAGCAGTTCTAAGTTTATAGCAACACAATCCTACCTTAAGAAACAGGAAACATCTCGAATAAACAATCTAACTTCGCACCTGAAGCAACTAGAGAGAGAAGAACAAAAAAAAAACCCCAAAGTTAGCAGAAGGAAAGAAAACATAAAGATAAGATCAGAAATAAATGAAATAGAAATGAAGGAAACAATAGCAAATATCAATAAAACTAAAAGTTGGTTCTTTGAGAAGATAAAAAAAATTGATAAACCATTAGCCAGACTCATCAAGAAAAAAAGGGAGAAGACTCAAATCAATAGAATTAGAAATGAAAAAGGAGAAGTAACAACTGACACTGCAGAAATACGAAAGATCATGAGATATTACTACAAGCAACACTATGCCAATAAAATGGACAACCTGGAAGAAATGGACAAATTCTTAGAAAGGCACAACCTGACAAGACTGAATCAGGAAGAAATAGAATATATGAACAGACCAATCACAAGCACTGAAATTGAAACTGTGATTAAAAATCTTCCAACAAAAAAAGCCCAGGACAAGATGGCTTCACAGGCGAATTCTATCAAACATTTAGAGAAGAGCTAACACCTATCCTTCTCAAACTCTTCCAAAATATAGCAGAGGGAGGAACACTCCCAAACTCATTCTACGAGGCCACAATCACCCTGACACCAAAACCAGACAAGGATGTCACAAAGAAAGAAAACTACAGGCCAATATCACTGATGAACATAGATGCAAAAATCCTCAAAACAATACTAGCACACAGAATCCAACAGCACATTAAAAGGATCATACCCCTTGATCAAGTGGAGTTTATTCCAGGAATGCAAGGATTCTTCAATATATACAAATCAATCAATGTGATATTAACAAATTGATGGAGAAAAACCATATGATCATCTCAATAGATGCAGGGAAAGCTTTCAACAAAATTCAACACCCATTTATGATAAAAACCCAGCAGAAAGTAGGCATAGAGGGAACTTTCCTCAACATAATAAAGGCCATATATGACAAACCCACAGCCAACATCATTCTCAATGGTGAAAAACTGAAAGCCTTTCCACTAAGATTAGGAACAAGACAAGGTTGCCTACTCTCACCACTCTTATTCAACATAGTTTTGGAAGTTTTAACCACAGCAATCAGAGAAGAAAAGGAAATAAATGGAATCCAAATCAGAAAAGAAGAAGCAAAGCTGTCACTGTTTGCAGATGACATGATACTATACATAGAGAATCGTAAAGATGCTACCAGAAAATTACTAGAGCTAATCAATGAATTTGTTCAAGTAGCTGGATACAAAATTAATGCACGGAAATCTCTGGCATTCCTATACACTAATGATGAAAAATCTGAAAGTGAAATCAGGAAAACACTCGCATTTACCACTGCAACAAAAGAATAAAATATCTAGGAATAAACCTACTTAAGGGGACAAAAGACCTGTATACAGAAAATTGTAAGACACTAATGAAAGAAATTTAAGATGATACAAATAGATGGAGAGATATACCATCATCTTGGATTGGAAGAATCAATATTGTGAATATGACTCTACTATCCAAAGCAATCTATAGATTCAATGCAATCCCTATCAAACTACCACTGGCATTTTTCACAGAACAAGAACAAAAAATTTCGCAATTTGTATGGAAACAGAAAAGACCCCGAATAGCCAAAGCAATCTTGAGAAAGAAAAGCAGAGCTGGAGGAATCAGGCTCCCTGACTTCAGACTGTAGTACAAAGCTACAGTAATCAAGACAGTATGGTACTGGCACAAAAACAGAAAAATAGGTCAATGGAACAGGATAGAAAGCCCAGAGATAAACCCATGCACATATGGTCACCTTATCTTCGATTTAGGAGGCAGGAATGTACAGTGGAAAAAGGACAGCCTCTTCAATAAATGGTGCTGGGAAAACTGGACAGGTACATGTAAAAGTATGAGATTAGATCACTCCCTAACACCATACACAAAAATAAGCTCAAAATGGATTAAAGACGTAAATGTAAGGTCAGAAATGATCGAACTCTTGGAGGAAAATATAGGCAGAACACCCTATGACATAAATCACAGCAAGATCCTTTTTGACCCACGTGCTAGAGAAATGGAAATAAAAACAAAAATAAACAAATAGGATCTAATGAAACTTCAAAGCTTTTGCACAGCAAAGGAAACCATAAACAAGACCAAAAGACAACACTCAGAGTGAGAGAAAATATTTGCAAATGAAGCAACTGACAAAGGATTAATCTCCAAAATTTATATGCAGCTCAATAACAAAAAAACAAACAACCCAATCCAAAAATGGTCAGAAGACCTAAATAGAAATTTCTCCAAAGAAGATATACCGACTGCCAAAAAACAATGAAAGAACGCTCAACATCATTAATCATTAGAGAAATGCAAATCAAAGCTACAATGAGGTATCATCTCACACCAGACAGAATGGCCATCATCAAAATATCTAGAAACAATAACTGCTGGAGAGGGTGTGGAGAAAATGGAACATTCTTGCACTTCTGGTGGGAATGTGAATTGGTACTGCCTCTATGGAGAACAGTACGGAAGTTCCTTAAAAAACTACAAATAGAACTACCATACGACCCAGCAATCCCACTACTGGGCATATACCCTGAGAAAACCATAATTCAAAAAGAGTCATGTACCAAAATGTTCATTGCAGCTCTATTTACAATAGCCCAGAGATGGAAACAACCTAAGTGTCCATCATCAGATGAATGGATAAAGAAGATGTGGCACATATAATCAATGGAATATTACTCAGCCATAAAACGAAATGATATTGAGTTATTTGTAGTGAGGTGGATAGACCTAGAGTCTGTCATACAGAGTGAAGTAAGTCAGAAAGAGAAAGGCAAATACTGTGTGCTAACACATATATATGGAATTTAAGAAAAAAAAATGTCATGAAGAACCTAGGGGTAAGACAGGAATAAAGACACAGACCTAGTAGAGAATGGACTTGAGGATATGGGGAGGGCAAAGGGTAAGCTGTGACAAAGAGAGAGAGAGGCATGGACATATATACACTACCAAACTTAAGGTAGATAGCTAGTGGGAAGCAGCCACATAGCACAGGGAGATCAGCTCGGTGCTTTGTGACCGCCTGGATGGGTGGGATAAGTTGTGTGGGAGGGAGGGAGATGCAAGAGGGAAGAGATATGGGAACATATGTATATGTATAACTGATTCACTTTGTTATAAAGCAGAAACTAACACACCATTGTAAAGCAATTATACTCCAATAAAGATGCTAAAGAAAAAAAAAAAAACTTAACCAAGGCAGGTAAAGATCTGTATATTGAAGGCTACAAAACATTAATGAAAGGAATGAAATAAAACAGAAATAAATGGAAAAACATACCTTGTTCATGGATCAGCATATTTAATATTGTTAAAATGTCCATACTACCCAAGCAATCTACAGATTCAATGCAATCTGCACCAAAATTTCAATGTCATTTTTTTCAGAAATATAAAAAGCAATTCTGAAATTCATATAGAATCAGAAAAGACCCAAAATAGACAAAACCATCTTGAGAAAGAATAACAAAGCTGGAGGCATTGCACATTCCCATTTCAAAATATCTTATGAGGCTATAGTAATTAAAACACTATGATACTGGCATAATACCAGACACATAGATCAATGGAACAGAATCAAGAACCCAGAAATAAACTCACACAAATTCTTTCAACTACTTTTTGACAAAGATTCCAAGAACATTCAATAAAGAAAGGATAATCTCTCCAATAAATGATGTTGTGATAACTGGATGTCCATGTGTAAAAGAATGAAATTGAAAAAAAAAAGAATGAAATTGGATGCTTATCTTATAACAGACACAAAAATGAAGTCAAAGTGGAACAAGACTAAAATGTAAGGCTTGAAACCATAAAGTTCCCAGGAGAAAGCAGAGAGGAAAACCTTCTTTATATTGGTCTTGGCAGTGATTTCTTGGATGTGATGCCAAAAGCACAGGCAACAAAAGCCTACATAGGTAAGTGGGGTTACATCAAACAAAAAAGTTTATGCATGGCAAAAGACACAATTAATAAAATGAAAAGGCAATTTGTACAATGGGGAAAATATTTGCAAACCATATATCTGATGAAGGGTTAAAATCCACAATA
This sequence comes from Orcinus orca, assembly GCF_937001465.1. Lineage (NCBI taxonomy): Eukaryota > Metazoa > Chordata > Mammalia > Artiodactyla > Delphinidae > Orcinus > Orcinus orca. The sequence goes on from NC_064580.1 coordinate 79,592,071, forward strand.
TATAAGGGACTCTTAGAACTCAATGGCAAAAATCAAATAACATCATTAAAAAATGGGAAAAGTGTGTGAATAGACAATTCTCTAAAGAACACATTCAAATGGTCAACTCGTATATGAAAAGGTGCTTAACATCACTATTCTTCAGGGAAATGCAAATCAAAACCACAATGAGACATCACCTCACACTTGTTAGGTTGGCTATTTTGTTTTAAAAGATTTTTTTGATGAGGATAATTTTTAAAGTCTTTATTGAATTTGTTACTATATAGCTTCTGTTTTAATTTTTGGTTTTTTGGCCACGAGGCATGTGGGATCTTGTCTCCCCAAAGAGAGATAGAACACACACCCCCTACATTGGAGGCAAAGCCTTAACAACTGGACCGCCAGGGAAGTCCCAGGTTGGCTATTATTTAAAAAACAAAATATATCAACTGTTGGAGGATGTTGAGAAAAGACAACCCTTGTATAATGTTGGTGGGAATGTAAATTAGTGCAGCCACTATGGAAAGCAATATGGAGAGTCCTGAAAAAATTAAAAATAAAACTGCCATATGACCTAATAATCCTCCTTCTGGGTATATATCCAAAAGATCTTGAAGAGGCATCTGAACTCTCATTTTCACTGCATTATCCACACTAGGTAAAACATGGATGCAACCTAAATGTCCATCAATGAATGAATGGATATAGAAGACAATATATGTGTGTGTATACACACACATACCCAAAGGCATATTATTCAGCCTTACAGTAGAAAGAAATCCTGCCGTTTGTAATAACATGGATGAACCTGGAGGATATTATCCTAAATGAAATAAGCCAGACACAGAACATGATATCGCTTATATGAGGAATCTAAAATAGTTAAACTCATAGAAGCAGATTGTAGAATAGGGGCTGGAGGAAAGGGGAAATGGGAAGTTGCTGTTCAATGTATATAAAATTTCAGTCATGCAAGATGAAAAAGTTTTAAAGGTATGTTGTATAACACTGTGCTTATAGTTTAAAATACTGTAATGGGTATGCAGTATCTAGCTATACTATTTCTTACAGTTGCTTGTGAATCTTCAATTATCTCAAAATAAAAATATTAAGTTAAAAAGTCATAAGCTATTAAATTAGTAGTTTAGTAAAGATCAGGTTGTAAATGGACCGAAAGAGAGAAAAAAAAAGATATAATGAGTGGAGTTGAGCAGGATATACTAAATGATAAGGAGATTATGGTCTGAAAGGGGTAAGTCTAAGTACAGGAAATAAAAGCTGAAAGAATATGATGCCATGTGATCTTGTTTGTTGGTGATTGTTGTGTTTTGGGGACAGGTGCTTTCCAAGATAGTATGTGTAAGAGTTGACCAGCTGAAGTAAAATAATTGTGAGGTTGAGGAGATGAATGAGCTATCAACATGGATGTTAAATTGTCTGAATATGATAACAAATGAGAGAATAGAGATGAAGGACACAATAAAATTCTGGTGCGATTTTTCACTCAACAGAAATGAATTTATGCATGTATTCTATTCTATTTAATGCAATACTATTTTTATTTTTTTAAGCGTATACATTATTTTAGTTTGTTTTTTGGTAGTCAAAACAAGCAACATGGCAAGACACAGCTGATTTTCAAAATCTACATTTATGACATTTGGTTTATAGTGCATTCCTTGGAGGTATATTCTTAGCAGTTTGCAAACTAATCAAAGGACTGCAGTAATACATGGCCTTTTTCAAAATTTGGATTCTAGTTAACTAAGAATATTTGAGAACATGGGTCAAACATAATTGTAGAAAAAATATTTTTGATTTAGTGAAGCATTTATATATACATATATGTTTATATATACATATATATTCAAAATCACCCTTTACTCAGTATTCCTTAAACTAGAAAACACCCAACCAATTAGAAGAGGAGCAAATAATGATGAGGATTCTTTTCTTTTTCTTTTTCATTTTTTTTAACAATGTGGATTATAAGAGCTATCTATCTGTTTATTGATTTCTCGGCACATTTTAGTGGGTCATAATTTGAAAGACACTTCACTGCTCTTTACATTAGTCTCACCTTAGGGAAGTCATAGGCATCTGCTTGCATGTTACTGCTTTGAAGCAAAAAGGAAAAACAGAATTAGCCAATTGTAAGAAGTATCTTGGACAATTAAAATAGAAAACCAGAATGAATTATTTGTCAAGCTACTTAATGAGTAACAAAACACTTCCTTTAATTAACTTATGCATTCTTTCAACAAATGTTGAATATTTACTATGCTATAGGTACAATAGTATACCAAACAGACAAAAAAATATTTTACTTTCATATAGCTTACACTCTAATACAGGAAAGTTCATTCATAAAGATTTTAAATAATGACACAGTATACCACTGAATTTATGTAGATATTTTAGGCAGTATGAAATATGGTAGTTAAAAAAAAACGGTGTGTACTTTGAAGCAAACAGAGAAAACTCTGTGAAAGAAGTGAGATTTACCTGGGCCTTTAAAGGAATATTGAATCATTTTTTTCTGGGTATAGTTTTTAGTTAATATGCTGGAAATAAATTCATAAATGGTTTCACTGTGCTTTCCAAGATTATTAACAGATAGTGCACAATGAAATAATCTAATCTAAAAGTTCACTAAGGTGTGTGAAAAAATGCAATTTTTTGCTAATTGTCATTCTGGCTGTACTGTGACCTCTTCAAAAGTAAAGGTCTCCTCTAATTCATATATGCATTCCCCCCAGCCCCCACTGGCACATATTAGGCACTCAGATATTTGTTAAATTAAGTTTATTTTCTTCCTTGTTCAGAGAAATTTTTCCAATCTAAGGCTAAGACTTTTTGATAGAAAAAAACTGAATCATTTCCCATGTTCTTTCTTCTTTAAAGAATTGCCTAACTCAGAGTCCAGATCATTTATTTTCCTTATTTTAGTTAAATGTCAAATGTATAGATGAAATACTTGAATCATTTCATGACTCTGAATTTCTTGTTCAATAATCTTCACATTTCACTCTAAGGTACTAACCAAGCATCAGGAGAATAAAAAGACCCGGCACTATAGGTACTCATGGAGCAAGAACAGAACCATAACACTAGGTCCTCTTTGAGGAAGGCAGTAAACTCTCACTTGAGATTTATTCTTTTTCTAACTGTGCTGAATGCCCTCTAGCCACTATTTCACAACTCTCAATTTAATCAAACTTTAACTTCCATCATCTGGGAAATTTCAGAATGTGTTCTGCAATGGGTTTGGGGAGCTAAGAAGCACAGAAATTATCCTCATCACCATTACCAAAGAATTGTGAAATCATAGCATCAGAATGCACTGCAAGAAGTTATCTAGAGCTCTAGACAACTCTGTGCCTCCTAGTTTTTCACTCCTTGCAGAATCAATCAACACCTACCCACGATTTTCATAACAGATGTCTAGGCGACCTGGGACTTGAGCTACTCAAAAGTCACTAACATTTTGTAAGGAGTTACTTACTAAAGCAAAGCTTGCTAATAGGAAGAGTTATCAAAATCCACAGTCAAGATAGGTCAAAATTGCAAGCTCTCTCAGTGTGTTGCCTGCAGATACTTCCCTGTAACATTGTTGTAAGAGAGATTGTTAGCGTTGTGCTAAATAAATTATATATGAGCGTCACAACATTTTTCTATAACACACACACAAACACACACCCCTCCCCTTGGTTTTTACCACTCTACTAGGAATAAATATATATTCTCTGTTATGGTGGGAGAAAATACCTTTCATGTAAGAATCCTTTACCTGCTAATTAAGAATCAAGTCATTCCTTGAATGTTTCCAAGTATAAAAATATACAGTTTTATCTGGCCATGTTAGCAGATTGATAAAGCAGAAGCAGAATCCTTTGCTGCAAAGTAACAGATTCATCTGATTTGTGCTAAAGGAGTAAGTTGAATTTCACCAGGATATGAAGAATAGGTTATACCTTACTCTGTGCAGAAACAATGAGAGCAAGTCTTGATGTTTAATTGAATCATATTTAATCTTAGCCAATTTTATCTGAGGGACTTGAGGTCTAATTACCTAGATCCTTGATCTGTATGTAAACTATAAATTATAAAACCTATCTATAATGGATACTGAGTGCACAGTTCATGGCACATAGGCATTGAATAAAAAAATTGCTATTCATTTTATGTTCATTATCATCACAGTAGGCAAAAAAATGTTATGACAAACTTTATTTTTATTTTTTTGTGTATGTGATCATTTTAAAAAGTGGCCGTTACTCCCTTTTCTAGCTCTTATCTCTTTCTCACACTCATTAGTTCTAACCCCAAAGCTAACAGAGTCATTTTGATTAATCATAAAAACATTGCTTTAAGAGCCCCTTACTATTAGTTGAAATAAAAATATCAAAACATACAACTTTCCAATCTGAGAATTTGAGTTATAAAATCAAGTGATTTAAATTGATACAGACAAAAGAAAACTTCCTAAGCTGCTAAAACTGTGGAGGAGTTGAACCTTGGCCTTAGTTTTGGAAATCAAACAATTGGAAACTTTTCAGTAGGTTTGACTTTTGTATGATCAACTAGATGCTTTTAGAAGAAAAAAATATATTTTTCTATTTGCTTCATTTTATGATCCAAATACATGCTCATGAAGTAGATGTGTTCTACATAGTAATAGGTCATAGAGGCATTGATCAGAGTGCAGGAAATAGGAAAAAATAGAGCATCTAACTGCATATTTATATACCCAAGGTAAATGAGAACTTGATTATGAGAATGGGGGGAACATGATATCATTTTAGACTTTACAAATCTCTTTGATTTAATTTTGTATGAGTCACTGTATTTTATCCTTGACAGATAATAACCCAATCACATCTCTTTTATTATCCTGGGAGGCCTCAGGATTTGGGATATTAAAAATAGAGAAAGTATAAAAAACCTGGTAAGTAGATGCAAACCCCCTAATGGTTTAGCTTGTCATTTTTTTTCTCTTTCCTGTCTGAGACACAGAGATGCAACTATATGCATTATCAAAAAATTAAATCAAAAATTAAAACATCGGGGAGTCTGAATGTCTGCTTCCAGTGACACAACACTTAGTCAATATCGTTTGGTTTTGCTTAGGGAGCCTGTGTTTCCCTGCACTTTGTAACCATCTCTGTGTCAAATTACATCTAAAATAGAAAGAGACCATATGAAAGGAATGTTTGGTAAAGTGAGCAATGCATCTTGGAACCTCCTTCTCAAGTTCCATTTAATCTGATCATCAATAAAATATACACTATGCATCTTTATTCTTAATCATCACTCATTCTCCTCCTCCACCTCTACATCCAATTGATCTTTTACTATACTTTTTAAAGGAAACACAGCTGTTATGATTGATGAAGGTAAAAAGATTTTCAGTTACATTGAAAATAACAGGACTTCCCTGTTGGCACAGTGGTTAAGAATCCGCCTGCCAATGTAGGGGACACAGTCTCCATCCCTGGTCCGGAAAGATCTCACATGCCGTGGACAACTAAGTCCTTGTGCTCTAGAGCCCATGTGCCGCAAATACTGAGCTCACGTGCTGCAACTACTGAGCCCGAGTGCCACAACTACTGAAGCCCGCATGCCTAGAGCCCGTGCTCTGTGACAAGAGAAGCCACCTCAATGAGAAGTCTGCACACCACAATGAAGAGTAGCCCCCACTCTCCACAACTAGAGAAAACCTGCACACAGAAAGAAAGAACTCAGCCAAAAGTAAATAAATAAATTTATTTTTTTAAAAAGAAAATAACATATAAATGCAGAAAGTTTAAATGATTCTTAAAACAGGATTTATGATTTCAATTGGGAAAGAAATAACAGTAACAATGTCAAGGTGACAACTGAGTAAAAATTTTTTAACCTAAGGGGTGCTTGAACAACATGAAAAGATATTCAAACAAAAAGTTCAATCTCCATCTGACTTGTGATTTTTAGTGGAGCAAACCACTAATCCCCAAGTAAAGTAGAGGCACTGTTGAGCATTTGGAAATGTATTGGCTGTCTCATTTATCTATGTGCTTCCAGTTAGCATCATTCCACGATGTTTTCATAAAAAAGAGGAAGAGAAATATTGTCATGACCTTTGCACCCAAAATACATATTTCTGAGGATCAGTCTGACCAGAATAGTGAAATAGTGAATGACTTTCACTACCCTGTTTTAAAATGTATACAATACATATATGAACCACACTTGAATTCCTGTTCAATCATTAAAATCTGACATCAAGAGGTAGAATCTTTCCCCTTAGTTCAGGAGTTCTTTCTGGATAACTGACCTGCCGTACAGATTTCCAGTGATTAACCAATGAAAGAGGAAAAGAGATGTCACAACTATTTATCTCTGTTATCAAAGAAGAAAGACAAATTCTCCTCTATTTTACTTCAGCTGAATAAACTTTATTTTGGTATTTTCCTCCCTCCTTCCACTCATATTTTCCTTGCTTCCTTCCTTCCTTCCTTGCTTCCTTCCTGCCTTCAGCACTTATTGAGTACCTCCTTGATATCAAGCATTGTGACAGGAGAAGGAAGAATAAGGAATGGGGAGCCAAAATGAGCACAGTGTTTCATGTAGCTGACCATCTTGTTAGGGGAAATGACATTAATAAAATTATCACACCAATAAATATAAAATTAGAGCTGTGAAAACTGGTATGAAGGAGAGCAAGGTAGTGTTGTGGGAACATATAATAGGAATTTAACCTAGTCAGAAAGCCCAGGGAAGGTTTCCTCAAGGAAATTTTACTGGAGTCCAGAAACAAAGGAGAAGTACAAGTTAAATAGGTAAAGAAGAGAAGGGATATTCAGAAGAGTGCAAACCCAGTGAAGGAGAGAACCTGACTTAGAGGGGTCAGGGTGAAGGAAGCCATGAAGTACAGTACTTAACTATAAAGAACAGCTGGTGGAATATATACAGAGTTAGGGGAAATATACTGAAGTGAAAACAGAGTCTAAAATAGATGTGAAACACAACACAGTGATTTAAAAATCAGTTTTATAAAATCAATCTTAGTAATTATTTGTGCAAATATTTTAACATTTGCATTTCATTGTTATTGAACCATTTCTGTGATTATGCATGATTATTCAATAAATACTGTCTAGACAGTATGAGCCATCTGTTTAAAATTAAAGGTTGGATAGATATTCCTAACTTATCAACTAAATGTTTCATTTTCATACATACACATTCACACAAACACACACACACCATACACATTCATATGTCGATTTAGGAGATGAGTAACAGGTTTTATAATTATTTCCATGGTATTACTTGTTAATTAATTATCTATCCAATATCCCTTGCTCTTGTGCTATTTCTATTCCAACTTTCCAATTAAAACAATGTTAAAGAATGTGTAAGTAAACAAATATTTATTGGCAGCTTAAACTTGTCCTAATTAGCATGAAGAAATACAGTTGTTATAGCTTTTGAATAAAATGGTAAATTAATTTGAGCTAAAAACATATGATAGATCCTTGGAGTGGTAGGCATGTAAAACGTAAAACCTTAAATGCAAATTTATAATTTGATTCCAGTCTCACTTTGCAACTTTCCTATTGAGTGCTTGGAAGAACAGCTTCTAGAAGCCTCTGAGGACTCTGTTCCCTCCAAGGGTTGATATAAGTGAGGACTGCAGAATGTGATGGTTTCCCTTACTGTGCTCTAGATGGTTCTTTTCTTTGCATCCCTCTGGGCTTGAGAGTCACAGCTTAAATCTTTCATGTTATTAGACAGTGACTTGAACATGAAATAATCATCTGTCTAAGGGTTTATAATCATATTTAACAATGACTGAATTCAATCACAACTAACCACAAAATCTTTTTTATATTGGGATGTCTTAATGCTCAGCTTCATTTTTAGATTTGATTTATAAATACAGAAGTGTATTTTACCCCTTTCATTGATTTATTATTTTCTGATAGCCCCATGTTCATGTTGTAGATGGTTTCATGTAAAAGCGCCAGTGGATGGGTATTAATTCTTATTAGATTTTGGATTTACCACATTTCAAAGGAAATGATATGTTGATCAAAGCAGAAACAAAGTCGCCTTTTAATCCCTAGCATAATAACTAAAAATATCCTTCACCTTGAAACACTAAGTTCTGAATCACATCCAAAGGAAAATAAATTATAGACTAAAAACTTCTACAAATAAGATTCAAAATATTTTCCCAGATAAATTATTAAATTGAAAGCTCGCTGGAATAGATGGCTGTCAGACATTTAAGAAGGAGAAAAGGAAATCTAACCATAGAAAGGAAATGTTTAACCAAGGTCTAATTTGCAAGACTAGAAGAGAAAGCCTTAATGCTACAGAAACAACAAGCCAAAAGGTTTTCAGTCAAAATCTATTCCAATTCACAAAATATGTTTTAATCAAGGCCGTTGGCTTGAAGTTTAAATATTACTCTAAATCTTCCAGGTTTTTATAGCCATAGATAGGCTATATTCTCCACTACATGAACTTGTCTTTTTATTTTAATATCAATCTTTTAGTTTATGGCTCCCAAGATAAAGAAAAATTTGGACTCTTGAAATGAGGGAAATAATGAGAAAATTATAGTTTGGAGAATATTCTTTAAATACAGCTGATTATGAATTGGTGGGACTGGGTGATTATCTTGCCAGACACATTATTTTGATAGTGTAAACACTACATAGATCATATGTCTGTAAACAATTTAGTTTTTAAAGTTATTATTCTTATTCTTTTAATGTAATTTAATGATATTATTTTGTTGGCTTACATACCAATATAATGCATTGTCTGTTTTACGTTTTTTGCTTAAAAGTACATAAGGTATATATTTTGCTGCTGTCAAATGTTTTGATGCGCAAAGCTCCAACTCCAGAGGAGAGAGTGTATCTATAGAGAAACACAATTATTAAATTTGGAATGATTATTTTCATTTTCTCTTTTTTTTTAGTAGGGAGAAATTCAGGCAGGCTATTTGCTGTCTACATATATATAGATGCTATTTTGAAGTGTTTGTATTGTATAACAGATTAGGAAACTGATGCTCCCATATCAAGAAATTAATATCCATGGTGAAAATTCCAAAAGTCATTTAAACTTGTGTGTAAATATGATATTCTTTTTTTTTTTGGTGTTTTTAATACTTCAAAGAACATGGAAATGTGATCTAAACACTCAAATCAGGGAGAACTAGAGAACTAAAGAGTAAATTCTCCAAGAAAGTAATACTTCTAGTTATCTCTCATTGTATTGTACCAGAGTTAAACATTTATCTGTTTTCTATATTAAACCATAAGCTCCTTGAGGATAAGAGTCATATCATATTCACCTTTGAACCTAGAAACTCATGGTAGTAAATTAGTTAACATCAAAATTTAACTTCACAACCCATCCCAGTCTGCTCCTTAGTTTGACAGGAAACATTGACATAAGTCCAGCCAATCCTTCTTGTTTTCTTTTTGCTTATTCTCTCTCCATTAAAATTTCCCATAAACAGAGAAAGGGCAAGAATTAATTACATATTTTGGTTCAAATATCAGCTGAGCCAATATGAAAAAAATAACTGCAAATACTCCTTTTCAACTCCTGTTGAGGAGCAGTCTCAGGCAGAATAAGATATTTGACACAACTAACTACTCTTTTTTTTGTCTTAAGCTGTCTCTTGTGTTAGACTTCCTTGATAACACATTGCCCTGGCTCTTTTCCTGTGTTTTACCATTTGAGGAGTGGCTTCTGTCCTTGACTGCTTGCCTTTTTTTTTTTCCATTTAATGCAAGTGTTCTTTAGGGTTTTATTTTCAGTCCTTTTATCTTACTATCCCTGGATAAATTCATTCACTATTAGTGCTTCAATTACCATCAATATGCTAACAACTCAAAAATCTTAATCCTTCCTCCTCCCAGATCTTGCCGCTGAGATTAAGATGAACAAAACCAACTTCAATGGGACATTTTCACTTGGATGTCCTACAGGTTTCTCAAGGTTAAAATAACCAAAATTAATTTCATCATCATAAATTCCTTCCCTAGACCTGTGTTTTCCTGTATCTCATATCCTGATTAATGTCTCACTATGTCAAGTTAGAAACTTAGGAATCATTTCCAATATCTACTTCAACCTCCTCATACCCAACTGATTCAACATCCTTCACATTGTATATGTCTTTTCTTCTCCATCCTCAGCACCTGAGGTCAGGGCTTCATATTCTTTTGTGTAGATAAGTGAAATAATTTCCTAACTGGTTTTCCCAGATCCAATTTTGCACCTATCCAATGATTTTTATTTGTCCATCAAAGTAATCTATATATAATGTCCATCTGACAATGTCATTTTCCAGCTTAAAATTTTTCAAAAACTCCCTCCATGACACTTCTCCTGACCTAAGCTTGTGGTAGAAATAACCATTCCTGTCCTTGGAATATCCACTATCATTTTACTATTAAAAAAAAAAGAATTATTGTTGTTGGTACATCTCTCTCCTCCACTGGACTGTAATAACTTTATGTTTAGAGACCCTGCCTTGTTTTTCGATTTTGTATCTCCCAGAGAACAGTACTTGTCAAAGCAGTTACTCAATAAATGTTTGACAATAATGTAAATGAAAGAAACAAAAACATAGTGATACCAAAATATGCATTAAAAACAATGGATGCAGGCTTAAGCACACTATTTGCTCATATCTTAAAGATCTGCTAATATATGCAAAAAATAAGCTGTATGCTATTTTGAAAAACAACTTAAAATGTACTATATGGTATAAAAGAGCACAGGCTACTATACACACTGGCCAGCTAGAAGGTGAACACCAGTAATGGCTATAGCTGATATGAAAACTGGTATTGTACTTTAATTTCTAATAGGCAGAAATTTTTGCTGACTCCATTTTATACCTTAACTTTTGTTTCCACTTGTTGACATGAGTTGGGGACGTTTCAATCAGAGAATTATTTTATATTCTCAGATTTCTCTAGATTGGAAACCAATGTAAATAGAAAATTCAAACATTTATGTGAGGAAATTAATTCAGTATAAACAAGCTAATATAAAACCAACAAGTAAGCCGGTTATTTTACGTAGAATAAATCATGCTAAACTGACTATTTTCTATTTTTCATCCCCCATAAATTCGATGCTGATTATGGGGAACCTGAGGACACATACTGCATTAGTAAGAAGTAGGAATAAGAAACTGAAGATTGTTTTAGAAAATGAAATCAGAACACACTAACCTGATCAGATCTTCACAATCAAACTGAGAGGATATTGCTCTTCCTCTAGGTGTAAATTCCACTTTCATTTCAGTTATGACCTAAGCTGAAACATGCATTTGGCTTAAAATGATAATACTACTCTCAACGTATTCCCCTTGCTTTGAGAAAATACTTGGGAGGAAGTCTAAGAAAATAATTATTAGTTATACTTGCTTATTAGCTTATGATAATTAGTGGTATTCTTAGAAATCTATTTTAAATGTAAACTTTAACATGCTCTCAGATTATCCCAAATAAAATATTAAATTGCTACTATAATTCCAAGGTTTTTCCTTATAGCTTTCTGAAGTGAACATGTATTTAGCCAATATGTTGTCACTTAAAGACTTTCATTAAACCAGGATGTTTTGAAGGTCATAAGACACTCTATTAGTTATAATTATATTTGTATGTTATCCATCCATGATTTATAATTATTAGAATGATGCCAGCATGTTCTAGAATGTTTTTAAAAGAGGTCACTTTTATTTCCTGTATTTCATATCCTAGCTTGCATTGTTTCTTACTTTTGGAGGCATGGCTGCATGTAATAAGAGCATGGAGGTTTTTTTTTTCTTAAGCCTAAACTTTAGTGGGCACCAGATAGTGCTTGGGGAGAGAAGAAAGATGGGATGCAGGAAGAAAAAACTGGAGGGAGGAAGTTTGTTTAATGATATGCCACTGGAATATTACAATGTAGTTGTGCAGTTGGAAGTAAGAATGTATATGATTTGGAATTCTGTAGTGAGTTCAGGTAGAAACTTTGGAGTTATAGGCATAGAAGTGAAGTGTAGACATGGGCATATCTGTGGTTATCCAGGAAGAGGCTAAGGAGTCAAAAGAGCAGGAGGTAAGGCTGGGTCTCTGAACATCATCAGTATTTTAGGGATGTACGTGCAGAATTACTTGAAAAGAGAGTAAGATTTTTTTAAAGCCAGAGAAGTAGAGGAAAACCAGGAGAAAAGGGTGTCAGAGAAGCTGAGGAAGGACAGTCTCAAGAAGGAGACAATGGCCCAAAAGTCTCAAACATCAGAGAAATATGAAATAAGAAAAAGAAAGTGACTGATACCTTTGAGAATACTGAGCCCTTTGGTAAATTAGGAAGACTTCTTTCAAAGGAATGGTAGGGTTTTTTGGGAATCCAGATGGTTGTATGTAGGGGACAATGGGCAGCAACTAAGTAGAGGCAGTAAATATAGACTGCTCTTGTGATGACTGTTAGTTATAATGAAACAGCTTGATGGTTAGAGAGATTTATGTTATTGACAACGGATATAAAGAAGGTATCTGATGGAACAAGTTCCTCAGAGAAGCAAAAGGGGAGAAATTAGCCATGTGGGGAAGAAAAGAACCCCTCTTCCATTTGAATTATGAGTAAGAAAGAAAAGAATACATGGATATGAAGAAACATAGGAGGCAGGAAGGAAGAAGGTTGTAGGAAGTTTTGCCTTATGGCTTCAAATTCCTCAGTGCAGTGAGAGGCCGTCTTCTGTTGAGACTTAAAGGAGAAGGTGGAATGATAGATTTGAGGGAAAAAAACGTAAGTCTGGAATAGACAATGGGGAGCACTGGAAAGGAGTCTGAGGGTTTATCTATCTTTTTGGTGGCAGAATTACTGAAAAGTGTTGTGTACCAATCTAAACTTGGAGACTATAAATTCATTGTAACTTCCACATAAATAGTTATATGTCACTCCTTCAAGATCCAAATCAAATTCCTCTGGCTTAAGTAAGCAGAGTTTATCAGTCCTCTTACACTAAACCTAAAAATATATCTCTATAATTTCACATAGAACAATATATTATGAGTATAGGTTATTTGTGTTGCATGCTGCTCCCCAATCAGATAGTGAGGTCCTTGAAAGTATGGCTGTATTTTGGATTTCAGTATATTAAATATCAGTAAATGTTTGTTGAATGAGTAAATGAGTAATCATTAATCTTTCTGGGGCAGTGCATATGCAAATGTGTATTTACAGTATAATCATTAATAGTGCTCTCAAAATCCCCTCCCTGCAGTTGCTCCAGCCCAAGTACTCTGATTACATAGCTTGGCTCTGTCAAAATGTGCCCAGTGTAATCTGGAGAAGAATATAATTTTGTTAGACAGTATAGTAGATTAACTAATCTGAGATGTTTAAATTCCTGATTTAGAAACTCAGAAAAGAACCACGTATTATAAAACAAGAGATTACAGTACACAGGTAATTCTCTATATAATATTAAAATTATAATCTCTCCTTTTCATATTTTATCTTAAGGGGATTAATTTGCTATTGTACATCCTACTGGTCAATCTATTGAAGTTCATAACCAAAAACAATGAATGATTAATTTAAGTGGCTTGTACGCAGCAAGTGTGATGCACAGGACTGCAGCACAGTCCATGTGATTTCACTTATTAACTAGAATGCTAGCAGTCTGTTGGGAAAATAAGGCTTTTTTTTTTTTTTTTTTTTTTTTTTTTTTGGCGGTACGCGGGCCTCTCACTGCTGTGGCCTCTCCCGTTGCAGAGCACAGGCTCCGGACACGCAGGCCCAGCGGCCATGGCTCACGGACCCAGCCGCTCCGCGGCATGTGGGATCCTCCCAGACCGGGGCACGAACCCGTGTCCCCTGCATCGGCAGGCGGACTCTCAACCACTGTGCCACCAGGGAAGCCCAAAACATGTTTTAATAATGTGTTGTATAATAAAGTTTCACCATGAAAAACATTTTAACCCAAATTAGGTCATTTATTTCTTTTAATAGCAGCTTAAATCTACTCATTCACATTGTGCAGACAATAGTTACTCCTTTCTCACAATCATTTTGCAGTCTTTTTTAGCATATGTGACTGATAGAGGGTGAATCGATTTTCAAGGATGAATTAGCATGCTTTTTCTGTAAAGATCTGGGTGATAATAGAAGGGTTATTTTAAAAATCACAGTGACATTTCCCATGTTAGCAATGATACCTATTATTTTTTATGCTAAGGGATTCTTTAGCAGCCTCATGATTAAAAAGCTAGCTTTTTGTTCAAAGGGGTTGTAAATTAATAATTTACTGTACTTACCAGTCCTTTTCAGCTGATGATATACTGCTAAATAAATATTTCATATAAATTCTACACTGAAAGTTATAAGAATAAAAGGCATTGATCCTGTATCAGATCTCATGGGCTTCTGTTAATTTTAAGGACATCCCCCATCTTGTCTACTCACCCCCCAATATACACACACTTTCCTGGAAGTTCCATTTAGAATATGAATAATCCTCAATTTTCAAACTTACAAGAGAGCATATTCTTACTGCTGTATTATATGACAGGAAAGGAAGAACTTCTATACTTTGATATTTAGCTTCCTGTAATAGTGTACCCTATCAAAGAGCATTGAAATGCTATTTATGCTCTGGGTTTCAAATATATTTTCGCTTATGAGGTTATCTTTCCCTTTGAAAAAATCCAGTTTGCTCTCCAATGGAAAATGAAAATCATGTTTGAAAATATACATCATGTTGGTTTTAGGAAGGTAAAAAGGAAGTTTCAGTTAGAAACAAAAGAGGGGGAGGTGGCTTATGCAAAACTTTTTGTAAGAATATCGCACATATTTAACTGTGAGCAAGCTTCAAGGTCCATACACTATAAGTGTAACAGAGAGTTGTTTTCCTTTATATGACTATCCACCGTTTATTCATTCATTTACAAGTATTTATGAGCACCTACTATGTGCATGACATTGTCATAAGCACTGGGGAAAGAGGAGTGAACAAATAGAAAAGAGCTCCCTCATGGAGCTCACATACTTGTGAGGGAGGACAGAATATAAACAAAATAAATAAGTAAATTATATATCATGTTAGAAGGGATAATTGTTAAGAGAAAAATGAAGCAGGAAAGAGGAATGGGTGGGATTTGTAATTTTATATAGGATGGTCAGAGAAAAGCTAACTGAGATGGCAATATCTGAGCAATGATCTAGAGGCAATGGATTGAAACATATGGATATCTGGGAAAAGATAATTCCTACCAGAAGGAAAAGCAAATACAACAGTTCTGAGCTTGACTGTGGAGAAATAATGAGGGAGACAATATTGATGGAGTGGAAAGAGCAAAGGAGAAGGTGAAGTCAGAGAAGTAAGGGATTTGGATTGTGTAGAGCTTTGTAGGACATTGGCTTTAACCCTTACTGAGATGGGAAGACACTGGAGGATTTTAAGCAGAGGATGCTATGGTTTGGTTGTTTGTGTCTCCCTGAAACTCACATGTTTGGAATCCTTATGTCCAATGTGTGGGTACTAGAAGGTTGGGACTTTGTGAGGTGATTAAGTCATGAGAGTGGAGCCCTCATGAATGGAATTTGTGCCCTTAAAAAATGGATCTCAGAGTTCCCTAGCCCCTTCCACCATGTAAGGATACAATCTTGAAGAGCACCCTTACTTGACCATGCTGGCATCCTGATATCGAACTTTCAGCCTCCAGAACTGTAAAAAATTTTTGTTGTTTATAAGCTACACAGTCTGTGGAATTTTGTTACAGCAACCCAAACAGACTAAGACAGAGGGGTAACATGATTTGATATGCCCCAAATGATAAAAGCAAAAGCTGGAAAAACTTACTAGTTGAAGTATATTTCTTATGTTTCCCATCCTCAGTGTTATCTCTCTGTCTTTTCAGTAAAATTGAAATCTCTGTTCATATCCCTGTTGGGATGGTCATTATTTTTTTTCTTCCCACTGCTTCTCTGTAATTGTATTTTATGTTGTATGTGAGCAGCATAGACAAATTAAATACAAATGCATAATAACACACTATTAAAATTATGAATTCAAATTTTATAATGATGAGCAAAAGGCTCATATTGCTATGATGCTCATTATTGTGTGGTCACAGGCTTTTGTAGAATCCAACCTTGTATAGAATGTAATTCAATTTCTCTTCAAACTTTATCATCAGCAGTGTGGATAAGTGATGCCATAAGGCATAAAGAACTTTTTTCTTATTGCCAGAAGTTTTAAAATTTTCCCATTTTAGAAGGTGAAGAAAAAGGAAAGATTTCTGCCAGTTCTGAGTTATTTTGAAATGTAAGTGTTTTAATGTAAGCTCCATGATTAACACCAAATTAAGGTAAATTGTGTGGGAAGTTTACCTTTGCTGATGTCACAAAGATTTTCTTCAGGATTTGGTTAATGGGATAGTACTGTGTTTGGGCTGCACTATGACAGCTACTTTTAAAGATTTTTTTTAAATAAACTGTTAAATTTTTCAAGAACCATAAGAAGAGTAAAAAAAAAATACTGAAAGACTTGAAGATGTAACATGGGATTATCTTTCACTTTTGTTTTTCCTTATTATATCAACATTCAGAATAGTTACATTGTATAGAGCCTTATAGGACTTTGGCTTTTACGCATATTGAGATGGGAAGGCATTGAAGGATTTCAAGCAGTGGAGTAATGTGTATACATATTAAATGTGTATATCAGAGTTGAATTGAAAAAAAATTTAAAAAGAGAGAAAGATCCAGGCACTACTGTATGCTTATATGTCAGATAAATAACTAAAACTACAACAGTAGATGGAAAGAAATTTCAATAAGGCATGTTTTGACAAGAATGGGGACTCTGATATGAGTAGAAAGACCTAAAAGAAAGAAGAAAAAGAAAGGAATCCACTTAAGGATGAATTAAGTCCTGAATACAAAATTTTAAGACTTATTTTCCTGAGGCAATACTTTTATTAATCTAGTCTCTGGTTTAAAAAGAAAATCCAGTGTGCCAAAACTGATACTCTTCTGTTAAAGCAGATGTCTACCACAAACTTATTACTTTAATTTAAATCCACAGAAAAGAAGGAATGCATGCTGCAAATTAAATGATGCTACAAATATAATCTCATGTTTCATTCTTACATTTGGCAATCAGAGTTGGGTAGACAGAGGTGGACAGGTAAACTGTTAAGTCAATTAAATCACCAGCTCTTATCAACTTCCTTGTTCTATCTAGCCAGGTCATTTTCTTCATGGACTTTGCCAACTACTGTTCCCAGGTCTCACTGTGCATGGCTGACAACTCATTATCAAAACTCCTTCAATATACTACTAGGATTCTTGTTTTTTGAATTTTTAAGAAAGAGACTCAATACAACTCAGTATCAACAAAGCAATCTGATTTAAAAATGGAATTCACCTATTTTCATGGGCACATCAAAATTACAACTATTTACAGAATAACCATCAATGAAAAAGACTGGAACCTATCAGGAAATATCTTCTACAATTAAGATATAAAGAAGGAACCACAATGAGACAGGTAGGAGGGGAAGAGATGTGATATAGTCAAGTCCCATACCCATGGGTAGGTGGTCCACAAATGAGAGAATAATTGCAATTGTAAAGGTTCTCCACAAGGAGTGGGGGTCTGAGCTCTACATCATGCTCCCCAGCCCAGTGGTCCTGAGCCAGGAAGATGAGCCCCTAAAATGTTTGGCTTTGAAGGCCAGCAGGGCTTACATTTGGGAGACTCAGAGGACTGTGGGAAATAGAGAATCCATTCTTAAAGGATGCACACAAAAGTTCACGGGCTCTGGGACCTTGGACAGAAACTAATTTGAAAGGAGCCTTGGTCAGACCTACCTGTTGAACTTGGAGAGTCTCCCAGAAATGCAGGAGGAAACTGGAGCTCACCCTAGGAACATAGATATTGGCAGCAGCCATTTTGGGGAGCTTTTTCTACCATGTGGACACTGGTGTTGGTGAGCACCATTTTGGAATCCTCCCTCTACCTTATTAGCCCCAAGACCCATCCCTGCATTGGCATAACAGCTTTTAAGCACAAGTATTGGGATGCCTCAGGCCAAGCAAATAACTGGGCTGAGACACAGCCCCATCAACCAGCAGAGAGCCTGATTTAAGACCTTCATGAGCCCACAGCTGCCCCTGGATACAGCCATGCCCATCAGAGAGCCCAGGAGCTGGCCCCACACACCAGTGTATAGGCACTAGAGCTAAGACTCCCCAGGGCCCTGCAACCAGACCCCAGGACATGGCTCTGCCTACCAGTGGGCTGACATTAGCTCCAGGACCTGGCTTCAACCACAAGTGAGCCAGAACTGCCTTGAGGCCCTCCAGGGTTATGCAGCCAGTTGCCTCATGACCTGGCTCCACCAACCAACAGACAGCAGTCACTGCACAAGGCAGGGCCTAGCAATCAACTAGGCCAGGGGCCAAATAAGTCTACCAAACAACCCACAGTAGTAGCATAACAAAACACATGGACGCACACAGCCCACAGAGGTGTTAAGCCTAGAGCATATAGCTCTGGTGATGAGATGGGAGTCCACTACTGGGATGCATAGGAGGTCTCCAACTTCTCCAAGGTTGGGAAACATAACTAACTTACCAGATACATAGAAATAAAAACAGCAAGTTAGGCAAAAAGAGGTGACAGAGGAACATGTTCCAAACAAATGAATAAGATAAAACCCTAGAAGAAGAATTAAGTGAAGTGGAGATAACCAATCTACCTGAGAAAGAGTTCAGGGTAATGAAAATAAAGATGATCAAAGAACTCAGGAGAATGGATGCACAGAGCAAGAAGTTAGAAGTTTTTAACAAAGAGTTAGAAAATATTAAGAACAACCAAAGATGAAGAATACAATAACTGAAATGAAAAATACACTAGAAGGAATCAACAGTAAGCTAAATGATAAAGAGGAACAAATCAGCGAGCTGGAAGATAGAGTAGTGAAAATCACTGAAGCTGAACAGAAAAAAGGAAAAAGAATGAAAAGAAATAAGGACAGTTTAAGAGATCTCTGAGACAACATCAAACATGCTAAGATTCATATTATAGAGGACCCAGAAGGAGAAGCAAGAGAAAGGGGCAAAGAACATATTTGAAGACATAATAGCTGAAAACTTCCCTAATCTAGGAAAGGAAACAGAAATCCAAGTCTAGGAATCACAGAGAGTCCCAAACAGGATCAAACCAAAGAGGAATACACCAAGACACACTGTAATTAAAATGGCAAAAATTAAAGATAAAGAGAGAATATTAAAAGCATCAAGGGAAAATCAACAGGTTACATACAAGGGAACTCCCATAAAGCTATCAGCTGATTTTTCAGCAGAAATTCTGCAGGCCAGAAGAGAGTAGCATAATATAGTTAAAGTGTTGAAAAGGAATAACCTACAACTAAGAATAATCTAACTGGCAAGGCTCTTATTCAAAATTGATAGAGAGATCAAAAGTATTACAGATAAGCAAAAGCAAAAAGAGCAAAACACCAACAAACCAGCTTGACAAGAAATGTGAAAGGTACTTACCTATGCTAAAAAGAAAAAGCCACAACTAGAAACATAAAAATTAGGAAAGGAAAAATCTCATCCAGTAGAGGCAAATATACAGTAAATGTAGAAAATCAACCACATACAAAGCTGGTAGGAAGGTTAAAAGACAAAAGTAGTAAAATCATCTAAATCCAGAATAAGCAGTTAAGGGATTCACAAAATAATTAGACGAAAATAGGATGTCAAAATGAGTAACTGTGAGGGGAGGAGAGTACAAATGCAAGGTTGTTAAAATGCACTTGAAATTAAGAGATCAACAACATAAAACAATCATATATATATATATATATATATATATAGAGAGAGAGAGAGAGAGAGAGAGAGAAAGATTTCTATATATAAAACTCATGGTAACCACAAACCAAAAATCTATAATAGATACACACACAAAAATGAGAAAGGAATCCAAATGTAACACAAAAGATAATCAAATGACAAGAGAACACACAATGAGAAAAGGAACCAAAAAACTACAAAAATAACCTCCCCAAAACTAATAAAATGGCAATAAGAACATATATAACAATAATTACTTTAAATGAAAATGAACTAAATTCTCTAATCAAAAGACATAAACCAGCTGATGAGATACAAAAACAAGGCCCATGTATATGCTACCTACAAAGGACTCAATTCAGATTGATAGATATATTCCACACAAATGGAAATCAAAGGAAAGCTGGGATAGCAATACTTATATCAGACAATACCAATTTTAAGACAAAGACTGTTACAAGAGACAAAGAAGGACATTACATAATGATCAAGGGATAAATCCAAGGAGAAACCATAACAATTGTAAATATATATGCACCCAACATAGAAGCACCTAAATGCATAAAGCAGATATTAACAGACATAAAGGGAAAAATTGACAGCAACACAATAATAGTAGGGAACTTTAACACCCTGCTTACATCAATGGACAGATCATCTAAACAGAAAGTCAATAAGGAAATATTGGCCTTAAATGACACATTAGACCAGATGGACTCAATAGATATATAAAAAAGGGTCAAATCATCAGGAAGATATAACAATTCAAGTACACGTGGAAAATTTTCCAGAATAGATCACACTGTAGGCAATAAAACAAACCTTGGTAAATTTAAGAAAATTGAAATCATCTCAAGCAACTATTCTGACCACAATGCTATGAGACTAGAAATCAACTAGAAGGAAAAAAACAGCAAAAAATAGCCCCCACAAACACGTGGAGGCTAAAAATGTATGCTACTAAACAACCAGTGGATCACTGAAGAAATCAAAGAGGAAATTTAAAAATACCTGAGGAGAAATGAAAACTAAAACACAAAAATCCAAAATCTGTGTGATGCAGCAAAAGCAGTTTTAAGAGGGAAGTTTATAGGGATATCTCATGAAACAAGAAAAATCTCAAATAAACAACCTAACCTTATGCCTAAAGTAACTAGAAAAAGAAGAACAAACAAAACCCAGTGTTAGTATAAGGAAAGAAATCCTAGTGATCACAGCAGAAATAAATGAAGTAGAAAGTAAAGAAAAAAAATCAATGAAACTAAGAACTGGTTCTTTGGAAAGATAAAATCAATAAGCCTTTAGCCAGAGTCATCAAGAAAAAGAGATAGAGGACCCAAATCAATAAAACCAGAAATTAAAAAGGAGAAATTACAGACACAACAGAAATACAAAAGAGAATAAGAGATTACTACAAACAACTATATGCCAATAAAATGGACAACCTAGAAAAAATAGACAAATTCCTAGAATTGTAAAATCTCCCAAGACTGAACCAGGAAGAAATAGAAAATATGAACAGGTGAATTATCAGTAATAAAATTGAATCAGTAATTTAAAGAGAAAACTCCCAACAATCAAAAGTCCAGGACCCAATGCCTTCATAGTGAATTCTACCAAACAATGAGGAGTTAATACCTATCCTGAAACTATACCAAAAAATTATAGAGGAAAGATCACTTTGGAACACCTTCTATGAGACCAGGATCACCCTGACAACAAAATCAGAAAAAGATACCACAGAAAAAGAAAATTACTGGCCACTGTCACTGGTGACCATGGATGCAAAAACCTTCAAGAAAATATTAGCAACTGAATCTAACAATACATTAAAAAGGTCATACACCATGATCAAGTGGGATTTATCCCATTGATGCAAGGTTGGTTCAATATCCACAAATCAATGTGATGTATCACATTAACAAATTGAAGAATAAAAAACATATGATCATCTCAATGGATGCAGAAAAAGCTTTTAACAAAATTCAACATTGATTTATGACTAAAAAGAACTCTCCAGAATATGGGTATAGAGTGAACATACCTCAATGTAATAAAGGCCATATGTGATAAGCCCACAGGTAACATCATACTCTATGGTGAAAAGCTGAAAGCACCACCTCTAAGATAAGAAAAAAGACAAGGATGCCCATTCTCTTCACTTGCACTCAGCATAGTATTGGAACCTACAGATTCAATGCAATCCCTATCAAAATGCCAATGGCATTTTCCACAGAAATAGAACAAATAATTTTAAAATTTGTATGGAAACACAAAAGACCTGGATTAGCCAAAACAATCTTGAGAAAGAAGGACAGAACTGGAGGAATCATGCACCCTGCCTTCAAACTATACTACAAAGCTACAGTAATTGAAAAAGCATGGCACTGGCACAAAACAGACACATAGATCAATGGAACGGAATAGTGAGCTTGGAAATAAACCCACACACCTATGGTCAATTAATCTATGACAAAAGAGGCAAGAATATACAATGGAGAAAAGACAGTTTCTTCAAACAGTGGTGCTGGGAAAACTAGACAGCTACATGTAAAAGGATGAAAATAAAACATTTTCTCAAACCATATTCAAAAATAAACTCAAAATGGATTAAAGACCTAAATGTAAGATTGGAAACCATAAAACTAGTAAAGAACACAGACAGAACACTCCGTGACATAAACCTTAGCAATATTTTTTGGGATATGTCTCCTGAGGACACCTAATTAAACTTAACAGTTTTGCACAGCAAAGGAAACCACTGACAAAACGAAAAGACAACCTACTGAATGGGAGAAAATATTTGTAAATAATATGACTGACCAGGAGTTGATATCCAATATACATAAAAAATTCATACATGTCAATATCAAAAAAACAAACAAACAACCCTTTGAAAGATGCACTGAAGACCTGAATAGACATTTTTCCAAATAAGACATACAGATAGCCAACAGGCATATGAAAAGATGCTCAACATTGCTAATCATCAGAGAAATGCAAATCAAAACCACAATGAGATAACACCTCACACCTGTCAGAGTGGAGATCATAAAAAAGACAACAAATAATTGGGTATATACCTGAAGAAAATGAAAACATCAGAAAGATACATCCACCCCAATGTTCATAGCAATATTATTTACAATAGCCAAATATGTAAGCAGCCGAAGTGTCCACCAACAGATGAATGGATAAAAAAGATGTGTTTTTGTGTGTGTGTGTGTATATATATATATATATATATATATATATATATATATATGAATGCTACTCTGCCATAAAAATAGAATGAAATTTTGCCATTTGCCCCAAGATGAATGGACTTGGATGGTATTTTTGCTTAGTGAAATAATCAGATGAGAAAATGCAAGCACTGTATATAATCACTTATATGCTGTATCTAAAAAATAAAACATACTAGTGAATATATCAAAAGATAAAAAGACTCCCAGATATAGAAAACAAAGTAGTGGCTACCAGTGGGGAGAGGGAAGAGGCAGGGGCAAGATAGGGGTAAATGATTAAGTGGTACAAACTACTATGTATAAAATAAATAAGCTACAATGATTTATTGTACAGCACAGGGAATATAGGTAATAAAATAACTATAAATGTAGTATAATCTTTAAAAATTGTGAATTGTACACCTGAAATTTTTATAATATTGTAAATCAACTATACCTCAATTTTTAAAAAAACGTGCAGAGGTCCTGAATAGGTAGTTTTCCAAAGAAGACATACAGATCACTAACAGGCATGTGAAATGATATTCAATATCACTAACCATGAGGGAAATGCAAAGAAAAAACACAGTGAAGTATCACCTCAAAACTGACAGAATGGCTATCAACAAAAAATAAGAAATAATAAATGTTGACGAGGATGTGGAGAAAATGGAGCCTTCATACACTGTTGATGGGGATGTAACTTGGTACAGTCCAAGAGGCTTGTCTGCTCACCCCCTGGGATGGGTGGGGGCTGGGAGCTGAGGCTCAGGCTTTGGAGGACAGATCCCAGAGGGAGGACTGGGGATGGATGTGTGAACACAGCCTGAAGGGGGCTAGTGTGTCACAGCTAGCAGGGAGGGAGTCTGGGAAAATGTCTGGAACTGCCTAAAAGGCAAGAGACCATTATTTTGGGGTGCCCAAGAAGAGGAGATTCAGAGCACTGCCTAAACGAGTTTCAGAGATGGGCGTGAACCACAGCTATCAGCGTGGACAACAGAGGCGAGCATGAAACACTAAGGCTGTTGCTGCAGCCACCAAGAAGCCGGTGTGTAAGCACAGGTCACTATCCACACCTCACCTCCATGAGCGTGTGCAGCCTGCCACTGCCAGGGTCCTGTGATACAGGGACAAATTCTCTGGAGAAAACATGGCGGGCCTCAGGCTGTTGCAAGTCACACCAGCCTCTGCCACCACAGGCTCATCCCTCATTCCGTACCCCTCCCTCACCCCAGCCTAAGTGAGCCACAGCAACCTAATCAGCCGCTACTTTACCCCCTCCTCTCCAGGTGGGGAACAGACACCTTCAGGCGACCTACACACAGAGGCAGGGCCAGATCCAAACCTGAATCCCAGGAGCCGTGCGAACAAAGAAGAGAAAGAGAAATTTCCCCCAGCAGCCTCAGGAGCAGCGGAATAAATCTCCACAATCAAAGTGATGTACCCTGCATCTGTGGAATATGTGAATACACAACAAATCGTCCCAAAATTGAAGCGGTGGACTTTGGGAGGAACTATAGACTTGGGGTTTGCTTTCTACAACTAATTTGTTTCTGGTTTTATGTTTATATTAGTTTAGTATTTAGAGCTCATAATCATTGGTAGATTTCTTTACTGATTTGGTCGCTCTCATCATTATATATATATATATATATATATTTCATTTTTCTCTTTTTGTTAGTATGTACATGCATGCTTCTTTCTATGATTTTGTCTGTAGAGCTTTGCTTTACCATTTGTCCTAGGGTTCCAGCTGTCCATTTTATTTTTAATTTTTATTGTTTTTAGTATAGTTTTTAGCACTTGTTATAATTGGTGGATTTGCTTTCTGGTTTGGTTGCTCTCTTCTTTATTTCTCTTTCTTTCTTTTAATTACTTTTTTTTTTTTTTTGCAGTACACGGGCATCTCACTGTTGTGGCTTCTCCCATTGTGGAGCACAGGCTCCGGATGCACAGGCTCAGCAGCCATGGCTCACGTGCCTAGCTGCTCCGTGGCATGTGGGATCTTCCCAGACTGGGACATGAACCCGTATCTCCTGCATCAGCAGGCAGACTCTCAACCACTGCACCATCAGGGAAGCCCTAATTACCTTTTTATTTTTAATAATTTTTATCTATGTTAATAACTTTATTATATTTATTTTTTCTTTCTGTCTATATTATTTTTTCTCCCTTTTCTTCTGAGCCATGTGGTTGACAGTCTCTTGGTGCTCTGGCCAGTGTCAGGCCTGAGCCTCTGAGGAGGGAGAGCCGTGTTCAGGACATTGGTCCAACAGAGACCTCCTGGCACCATGTAATATCAAATGACAAAAGCTCTCCCAGAGATCTCCATCTCATCATTAAGACCCAGCTCCATTCAACGACCAGCAAGCTAAAAGGCTGGACACCCGATGCCAAACAACTAGCAAGACAGGAACACAACCCCACCCATTAGAAGAGAGGCTGTGAAAAATCATAGTAAGTTCACAGACACCACAAAACACACCATTGGACATGGTAGTGCTGACAAGAAAGACAAGATCCAGCCTCATCCACCAGAACACAGGCACAAGTTCCCTCCACCAGTAAGCCTACACAACCCACTGAACCAACCTTACCCACTGGAGACAGACACCAAAAACAACGGGAACTACGAACTTGCAGCCTGTGAAAAGGATACCCCAAACACAGTAAGTTAAGCAAAATGAGAAGACAGAGAAATACACAGCAGATGAAGGAGCAAGATAAAAAGCCACGAGACCAAACAAATGAAGAGGAAATAGGCAGTCTACCTGAAAAGGAATTCAGAGTAATGATAGTAAATATGATCCAAAATCTTGGAAATAGAATGGAGAAAATACAAGAAATATTTAACAAGGACCTAGAAGAACTAAAGAGCAAACAAAAACTGATGAACAATACAATAAATGAAATTTAAAATTCTCTAGAAGGAATCAATAGCAGAATAACTGAAGCAGAATAACAGATAAGTGACCTAGAACATAAAGTAGTGGAAATAACTACCACAGAGCAGAATAAAGAAAAAACAATGAAAACCATTGGGGAGAGTCACAGAGAACACTGGGACAATAATAAATGCACCAAAATTCGACTTATGGGGGTCCCAGGAGAAGAAGAGAAAAAGTAAGGGATTGAGAAAATATTTGAAGAGAATATAGTTGAAAACTTCCCTAATATGAGAAAGGAAATATTCACCAATTCCAGGAAGCACAGAGAGTCCCATTCAGGATAAATCCAAAGAGAAACACGTCAAGACACATATTAAGCAAACTATCAAAAATTAAATACAGAGAAAAAATATTGAGAGTAGCAAGGGAAAAACAACAAATAACATACAAGGGAATCCCTATAAGGTTAACAGCTGATCTTTCAGCAGAAATTCTGCAAGCCAGAAGGGAGTGGCAGGACATATTTAAAGTGAAGAAAGGGGAAAACCGACAACCAAGATTACTCTACACAGCAAGGATCTCATTCAGATTTGATGGAAAAATTAAAACCTTTAGAGACATGCAAAAGCTAAGAGAGTTCAGCACCACCAAACCAGCTCTACAACAAATGCTAAAGGAACTTCTCTAGGCAGGAAACACAAGAGAAGGAAAAGACCTACAAAAACAAACCCAAAACAATTCAGAAAATGGTAATAGGAACATATATATCGATAACTAACTTAAATGTAAATGGATTAAATGCTCCCACCAAAAGACATAGACTGGCTGAATGGATACAAAAACAAGACCCATATATATGCTGTCTACAAGAGACCCACTTCAGACCTAGGGACACATACAGACTGAAGGTGAGGGGATGGAAAAAGATATTCCATGCAAATGGAAATCAAAATCAAGTTAGAGTAGCAATTCTCATATCAGACAAAATAGATGTTAAAACAAAGACTATTACAGGAGAAAAAGAAGGACACTACTAAATCAACAAGGGATCAATCCAAGAAGAAGAAATATTTATGCTTCCAACATAGGAGCACCTCAATATCTAAGGCAAATGCTAACAGCCATAAACTGTTAAATCACAGTAACACAAAAATAGTAGGGAATATTAACACCTCACTTTCACCAATGGACAGATAATCCAAATTGCAAATAAATAAGGAAACCCAAGCTTTAAATGATACATTAAACAGGAGGGACTTAATTGATATTTATAGGACATTCAGACAAAAACAACAGATTACACTTTCTCTCAAGTGCTCATGGAACATTCTCCAGGATAGATCATATTTTGGGTCACAAATCAAGCCTTGGTAAATTTAAGAAAATTGAAATTGCATCAAGTATCTTTTCTGACCACAATGTTATGAGACTAGATATCAATTACAAGGAACAGTCTGTGAAAACTACAAACAGATGGAGGCTAAACAATACATTACTAGATAACCATGACATCACTGAAGAAATCAAAGAGAGAGTCAAAAAATACCTAGAAACAAATGACAATGAAAACACAATGACCCAAAACCTGTGGGATGCAGCAAAAGCAGTTCAAAGAGGGAAGTTTATAGCAATACAATCTACCTCAAGAAACAAGAAACATCTCAAATAAACAATCTCAACTTACACCTAAAGCAATTAGAGAAAGAAGAACAAAAAAAGCCATAGTTAGCAGAAGGAAAGAAATCATAAAGATCAGATCAGAAATAAATGAAAAAGAAATGAAGGAAATGATAGTAAAGATCAATAAAACTAAAAGATGGTTATTTGAGAAGGTAAACAAAATTGATAAACCATTAGCCAGACTCACCAGGAAAAAAAGGGAGAGGACTCAAAACAATAGAATTAGAAATGAAAAAGAAGTAACAACTGACACTGCCGAAATACAAAGGATCATGAAAGCAACTATATGCCAATAAAATGGACAACCTGGAAGAAATGGACACATTCCTTTGAAAAGCACAACATTCTGAGACTGAACCAGGAAGAAAGAGAAAATATAAACAGACGAATAACTAGCACTGAAATTGAAACTGTGATTAAAAATCTTCCAACATACAAAAGCCAAGGACCGGATGCCTTCACAGGTGAATTTTATCAAACATTTAGAGAATAGCCAACACCTATGCTTCTCAAAGTCTTCCAAAATATAGTAGAGGGAGAAACACTACCAAACTCATTCTATGAGGCCACCAACACCCTGATACCAAAACCAAAGATGTCAGAAAGAAAGAAAACTACAGGCCAATATCACTGATGAACATAGATGCAAAAATCCTCAATAAAATACTAGCAAACAGAATCCAACAGCACATTAAAAGGGTCATACACCACGATCAAGTGGGGTATATCCCAGGAATGCAAGGATTCTTCAATATATGCAAATCTATCAATGTGATACACCATATTAACAAATTGAAGGAGAAAACCCATATGATCACCTCAATAGATGCAGAAAAAGCTTTTGACAAAATTCAACACCCATTTATGATAAAAACCCTGCAGAAAGTAGGCATAGAGGGAATTTACCTCAACATAATAAAGGCCATATATGACAAACCCACAGGCAACATCGTTCTCAGTGGTGAAAAATTGAAACCATTTCTGCTAAGATCAGGAACAAGACAAGGTTCCCCACTCTCAGCACTCTTATACAATATAGTTTGGAAGTTTTAGCCACAAAAAATCAGAGAAGAAAAAGACATACAAGGAATCCAAATCGGAAAAGAAGAAATAAAACTGTTACTGTGTACAGTTGACATGATATTATACATAGAGTGTCTTAAAGATGTTACCAGAAAAATACTAGAGCTAATCAATGCATTTAGTAGAGTAGCAGGATACAAAATTACTGCACAGAAATCTCTTGCAATCCTATACACTAATGATGAAAAATCTGAAAGAGAAATTAAAGAAACACTTCCATTTACCCTTGCAGCAAAAAGAATAAAATACCTAGGAATAAACCTACCTAAAGAGACAAAAGACCTGTATGCAGAAAACTATAAGACACTGATGAAAGAAATTAAAGACGATACAAACATATGGAGAGATATACCATGTTCTTGGATTGGAAGAATCAACATTGTGAAAATGACTATACTACCCAAAGCAATCTACAGATTCAATGCAATTCCTATCAAACTACCAATGGCATATATCATAGAACTAGAACAAAACATTTCACAATTTGTATGCAAGCAACAAAGACCATGAATAGCCAAAGCAATCTTAGGAAAGCAAAACTGAGCAGGAGGAATCAGGCTCCCTGTCTTCAGACTATACTACAAAGCTACAGTAATCAAGACAATATGGTACTGGCACAAAAACAGAAATACAGATCAATAGAACAGGATAGAAAGCCCAGAGATAAACCCATGCACATATGGTCACTTTGTCTTTGATAAAGGAGGCAAGAATATATGATGGTGAAAAGGCAACCTCTTCAATAAGTGGTGCTGGGAAAACTGGACAGCTACATGTAAAAGAATGAAATTAGAACAATCTCTAACACCATACACAAAAATAAACTCAAAATGGATTAAAGACCTAAATGTAAGGTCAGACACTATCAAACTCTTAGAGCAAAACATAGGCAGAACACTCTATGACATAAATCACAGCAAGATACTTTTTGACCCACCTCCTAGAGAAATGGAAATAAAAACAAATGGGACCTAATGAAACTTAAAAGCTTTTGCACAGCAAAGGAATCCATAAACAAGATGAAAAGACAACCCTCAGAATGGGAGAAAATATTTGCAAATGAAGTAACTGACAAAGGATTAATCTCCAAGATTTACAAGCAGCTCATGCAGCTCAATAACAAAAAAACAAACAACCCAATCCAAAAATGGGCAGACGACCTAAATAGACATTTCTCCAAAGAAGATATACAGATTGCCAACAAACACATGAAAGAATGCTCAACATCATTAATCATTAGAGAAATGCAAATCAAAACTACAATGAGATCTCATCTCACACCGGTCAGAATGGCCATCATCAAAAAATCTACAAACAATAAATGCTGGAGAGGGTGTGGAGAAAAGCGAACACTCTTGCACTGCTGGTGGGAATGTAAATTGATACAGCCACTATGGTGAACAGTATGGAGGTTCCTTAAAAAACTAAAAACAGAACTACCATACGACCCAGCAATCCCACTACTGGGCATATACCCTGAGAAAACCATAATTCAAAAAGAGTCATGTACCAAAATGTTCATTGCACCTCTATTTACAATAGCCAGGACGTGTAAACAACCTAAGTTTCCATCATTGGATGAATGGATAAATAAGATGTGGCACATATATACAATGGAATATTACTCAGCCATAAAAGGAAATGAAATTGAGTTATTTGTGGTGAGGTGGATGGACCTAGAGTCTGTCATACAGAGTGAAGTAAGTCAGAAAGAGAAAAACAAAACTGCTGACACATATATATGGAATCTAAGAAAAAAAAATAAGGTCATGGAGAACCTAGGGGTACGATGGGAATAAAAACACAGACCTACTAGAGAATGGACTTGAGGATATGGGGAGGGGGAAGGGTAAGCTGTGATGAAGTGAGAGAGTGACATGGACATATATACACTACCAAACGTAAAATAGATAGCTAGTGGGAAGCAGCCGCATAGCACAGGGAGATCAGCTCAGTGCTTTGTGACCACCTAGAGGGGTGGGATAGGGAGGGTAGGAGGGAGATGCGAGAGGGAAGAGATATGGGAACATATGCATATGTATAACTGATTCACTT
This sequence comes from Orcinus orca, assembly GCF_937001465.1. Classification (NCBI taxonomy): domain Eukaryota; kingdom Metazoa; phylum Chordata; class Mammalia; order Artiodactyla; family Delphinidae; genus Orcinus; species Orcinus orca. The sequence goes on from NC_064580.1 coordinate 79,622,867, forward strand.
TGTTATAAAGCAGAAACTAGCACACCATTGTAAAGCAATAAAGATGTTAAAAAAAAGAATTAAAAAAAGAAGATGTGACACGTATATACAATGGAATACTACTCAGCCACAAAAAGAAACAAAATTGAGTTATATGTAATGAGGTTGACGGACCTAGTGACTGTCATACAGAGTGAAGTAAGTCAGAAAGAGAAAAACAAATAACGTATGCTAACACATTTATATGGAATCTAAAAAAAAAACAAGTTTCTTAAGAACCTAGGGACAGGACAGAAATAAAGATGCAGATGAAGAGAATGGACTTGAGGACACGGGAGGGGGAGGGGTAAGCTGGGATGAAGTGAGAGTGTGGCATGACATATATGTACTACCAAATGTAAAACAGGTAGCTGGTGAGAAGCAGCAACCAAGTACAGGGAGATTAGCTCAGTGCTTTGTGACCACCTAGAGGGGTTGGATAGAGAGGGTGGGAGGGAGTCACAAGAGGGAGGAGATATGGGCATATATTTATATGCATAGCTGATCCACTGTGTTATACAGCAGAAACTATCACACCACTGTAAAACAATTATAAGCCAGTAAAGTTGTTAAAAAAATAAAATAAAAAGAAAGTTCCAATAAAAAAAATAGCTCAATTAAAAAATGAAAGAGATCCCTAAAAATGAATCAATAATGGTAGAGTTTCAGAATATTTGAGAAGCTATGAGGTAGAATTTTTACGGCCAGAAGGTTGTTAACTGTGCATCCAAATTCACACAGAACCAGTTCAGTGTGATGTGTATGAACTTATGCTTTAGAGTCAAACAGATGTGTATTTGAATCCAGGCTCCATCAAGTACTTTATGACCTTCAATTTATTTAACCTCTGTTTTACTCAACAGTATAACTGGGATGGCAATAGGTTGTGTCTATAGGCTTTCAATTGGTATTAAAAGTAAATGTATATAAATCCCAGGCACATGTCGTATTAGTCGTTATTATTAACCTTATGATTAGTTTTTCACCAGAAATTTCAATTCTACCAGCTTCTATACTGTATATTTTCTACTACCCAGGGCCTACTTATAAAGTGCTTTGTGATCTTGAAGTGTTTCAAACAGCACCTGGAACACTGCAAGTGTTAAGTACTATTTAAGTGTCTGCAAAATAAATAAATAAAATAAGCTGTCTTGTATAGGAAAGAGTTGAAGTTTAGGGGGTATCCCTGGACCAATTTTTCTCTTCTATTATTATAGTAGAATATTGAGCTTATTGCCAAAGGGCTTTGAAGAAGGTAAGGGATCAGATCTTTACTCTACTCTGATTTGTTTCCCTGCTTCAAACCTTTGTCCTGAACTACTTGATCTTATATTACTATTGAAAAATCTTTCAGGGGTGCAGTCATTTTAGGAAAAATGAGTATAGAGGGCTAGAACAAGTTAAGAGACTGAGCTATTTGAGAACAGCAACCATGTTGACTTCTCCTTTTATGCCTAGGGCTGAGGCTTTGCTTGATAAATGAATTATCACCACAATGAATGAACGAATAAATAAATGAATGAATGAATGGAATAGGAAAAGGACTCAGTTTTGAACAGATAAGAATATTGTAGCAAGTTTATGGATAATGGAACTTTTCACAAATGAATTATTACATGCTCTATTGCTCAAAGCAGCTTCATTCTACTGGACCTTTTTTTTTTAAGTAAATAGAAACAGTATGAATATAACTGATTTCTAAACTACGAGGTATAAAATTAATAAATTACAAAGATGTAATGTACAGCACAGGGAATATAGTCAATATTTTGTAACTTTATATGGAGTATAATCTATAAAAAGATCGAATTGCTATGTTGTACACCTGAAACTAATATATAAGTCAACTATACCTCAAAGAGATAATGGATTTTCCTATTTATAATGTCTTTAATTTAATTAATATGCTAATGATGATTGTAAGAAAGCTGCTGCATCATCTCTTTATATTGACACTACTCAAGTCAAAAAGATAGTTTGTATTTGATCGATAATATTAGGATATGTCATAGAGTCTAAAGAACTTCCTGCTATACTGTATATCTTATTTTTATTTTTCCCCAATGCCTAACAGAGTCCCTAGCACATAGTTGTTTAAAAAAATGTTTATTGAATAAAAATATTAAATTATAATAAGACCTAAATATCAAAATAAAATAGCCTTAAGAATATCCAATAAATTATAGGCTATGGGTCAGTTATTTGTCTTTTGAAATACACTATGTAAATATCTCATTCAAAGGTGTTAAAAGGTATAATTAAACATATTAACATATTGGCTTATTATGCTACAGAATTGTAAGAGAAAACACATTCCTTTAATTACAGTGTTTAAATATTATTCTTTTTTTAACACTGCTCCCATTCAAGGCAACATTCATCATTAAAAATAATAATTTTTGTCAATTTTATTTTTCCTCTCTTTTAACATAAAAACAGGAAATATTTTGCTATTTCCTACCAGGAATAATAATAGAAGGATCTAGGTTTAAGTAATATTCTCCATCTCTCATTTATCTTTATAATTCACATTTCACAAGTGTACTTCTCTTGTATTAACACTTTGAAGGGCTTCAAAGACGGTACCCCTTCCAACTAGAAATTAGTGGAGAACACTGTCCTATACTCTGATTCATGATATTATGAATTTCCTTGAAAAAAGTCACCATTTATATGTATATGTATAGCTGATTCACTTTGCTGTACAGTAGAAACTAACACAACATTTTAAAGCAACTATACTCCAATAAAAAGTTTTAAAAAGTCACCATTTTTTGGTGGGCTAGCATTTCAAATGATGTACTTTTCTTTTTTTTTTTCCTTTTTTAATAGTAAGCATTTGTCTTTATACTACAAATTGTTCAAAACAGTGTCTTCTCTCATATTATAGTGCTTTCCCACTAGGTAGAACCAGAAGTTATAGTCCCACACCCTAAGGGTGGCTGACTTATTTCAAAAGCTCCACTAGAGCTTCCCTGGTGGCACAGTGGTTGAGAGTCCGCCTGCTGATGCAGGGGACATGGGTTCGTGCCCCGGTCCGGAAAGATCCCACATGCCACGGAGCAGCTGGCCCTATGAGCCATGGCCGCTGAGCCTGCGCGTCCGGAGCCTGTGCTCCGCAACGGGAGAGGCCACAACAGTGAGAGGTCCGTGTACCGAAAAAAACAAAACAAAACAAAACAAAACTCCACTAAAAGAAAGCTTTCAAATTTGTTTCATGCTGTCTGCTGGAAATGACAAGAAAGGGAATACTTTGAGCCTAATGTTCAAATCAGTCACTCAGCTTTTCACATATCTCTTGTGGATGATGCTGTTCATTTTATTTGATAAATTATACAATGCCAAAAAGCAAGAGAACATCTCAAAGTACTTTTCTCTTACGGGAGACTAGCTGATAAAGTATGACATAACTTTAATATTGTGCCTTCTTCCAAGGTAAAGATTTCTACAGTAGTTTTCATATAAAGCATCCTTGAGCTAAGTCGCGCTTAGTCAATTATGGGGCAACTTCTAATGGTGATAGAAACAAACTTCGTAGTAGTAATATAGTGGCAGCAGCAGCAAATAAATAGGGTATGAAGAAAGTAAAATGGAAAGAATGATATATGCTTCTTGAAGGAGTTTAAACTTATTGCCTATACTTGGACTCAGATATTTGTTGCTTGATTAACTGGGTAAATGGCTTGCTCTCATGGACTTTGTAAAAACATGATAAATGCTGACTTAAGTGTTTGAAATTGCATCATAAGCTACATTAAATTTTAAAATACTAAAGGATGGTAGTAGTATCAGAAATTACTGCCTTTCACCTTTTTAAAATTTGTATTTTATCTTATTTTTAAATTGTATTTATTTATTTTTGCTAAAGGTTGATCTTATAGCTAATTAGCTAATTTTGGCAAGGAAGATAGAGTGTTGGGTCCTGAATCTTAGCTCTGATTTTCCAGGTTAAGGCATGTAGTATTTCATATAAATACAAGTATAGAATAACTGCACTCCAGCTACTTATTAGGGAAGATCATCTTGAGCTCTATTGTTCAATATTATAAAACAACTTTAGGTGAGAAATATATACATTATTTAGGTAGTATTGTCTGAAGACTATGCTGTCCATTCATTCCTCAAGATGTGGTCAGTTCTGCCATAACATTTTTTTGAAGACATGAATTTGTTCCAACACAATTGGTATATTAAGGAACAATTTGAGCATTGAGAGAATTTCACATTTGATTATAGTCCAAAAGTCATTAGGTGAACACAGAAAACTGTGCTCAGTGTAAAAATACATAGGCACACGTCTCATAAATCGATCAGCTACTTTAGTTCACCACATATATCATCCTACAATATTTTGTTTTGGCATTCTTTTGAAATTGTGAGCATCTTTATATTTTAAAATATCAACTTCCACAGCATGGATAAGTGTCTTAGTTCAAAAACACCAAGCAGTGCATGAAAAGGAAAATTTTAAGTATTGAGGAGAAGTTTGAAATTATAAAGTGTTTAGAAAGAAAATAACTGAAAGAACATGTGATGTCTTCCAAGCAACAGTGAGAAAGGAATCCACTTTGTCACCCGTCAGTGACTAAGTGCAAAAACAAAAGAAATGTCTATGCTGTATTGTATAATAGAAAATATATTTGGTTTCTGTCCAAGATTCCTGGCACAGGGCTCCTAAAACCCTTGGGATTTACTGAGTAATAGTAGTGTATTTTGTTATTCATAATGAGCTCTTCTTGATCGCAGCTGAGTTTATGTTAGTGAAGTGACTTAGAATGAGGTCCTTAGATAGTCTCAAGATGGTTCAGGTCACCAGAAAGACCAAGTGATTTGAGAGTTGGAACTTTCAGCCCCAGTCCTTGACTTTGGGGTACAGGGAGGACTGGAGATCGTGCTCTATAAGAACTCTTGAACAATTAGATTCAAGAAGCTTCTAGGTTGATGAACAAATCAAAGTTTTAAAAGGGTAGTGCACTCAAAGAGGGCATGGAAGCTGCACTTCACACAGCCCCAAACCTTCCTAAGCATTTTTCCATTTAGCAGTTCCTGAGTTGTATCCTTTATAATAAACCAGTAAAGTGTGTTCCTGAGTTCTGGGAGCTATTCTAACAAATTGTCAAACCTGAGGATGAGGTCATGGGAACCCCTACTTATAGCAGGTCAGTCAGAAGTCTGGCTGGTCCCTACGACTTATCACTGGCATCAGAGGTGGAGAAAGTCTTGTGGGATCTGATTCTAACTCTAGGTAGTGTCAGAATTGAATTGAATTGTTGGACCCCCAGTTAGTGTTGGAGAATCAGAGAATTGGTTGTCGGTATGGAAAAAAAACTCATACAGGCTGGAAAAACTTCAAGTACTGCTATAGAGTCAGGAACAACAAGGCCTAAAGAAACTGAGAAAGTGAAAAATATTATCAAGTGTATAATAGACCAAAAAACACAACAACTGGGAATAAATTTTCTCACAAAGAGAACAGACTATCTATACACAACGGCCTTAAATAGAAATCATCAAATCCTGCAGATGTGACGTCTTTTAATCTTAGTGGTGGCAACCTTATGGTTTGAAGCATATCTACAGTTCTCAAAGCCTTTAGCTGTCAGACAAAGCCATGAGTGCAGATGAGAAATCTACAAAATAATTTCCAGCAGTGATACATAAGTTAATCTATACAGTAGACCAAATTTTCAATTTTGGATAAATGAGTATTATAAACTCATGCCTTAAAGAGCTACAGGAAGGGTTTGAAGAACACTTAAATGCCGAGCAACATGGTCAGGATGTAAGACTGGAAAAGATTTTTAGCTGTGGTGTTTGGCAACAATTCCAAACTCAGTAAAACGAGTCATACCCATCAAAATCTGATGCTACAACTTTCCATGTGATTTCAGATAATCCCTCCATGCAACCTCACAATGACTCACAAGCTGCAACTCTTCTGAAACCCATTTCCACAAGAAAACTTCAGATCTTTTTCAAGGTAAGGTGCCATATTTATTGTAGCATTTATGTATTTTATATTTTAACCATTTAACCTATGTAAAACTGTGCTACCATATTTATTAAGTTCCTATTATTTGTTTGTTTTTTTAAATGTGTTATTAACAAAGTGTTTCAATGTTGTGCCCCCAACCCAATTTTTTGCCATGAGCCCTGTGATTTATACTGTGCAATTTTGAAAAATGTGAGTTTTAGGGTACAATAAGTCCTGTGATGCCAGAACTGACTATACTTTAAAATCTATCCCTAGAGGAAGCCAGATAACCAGAGAGCTGTGTGATGGAGCCAAACCATTTTGATTTCTCAAATAATGGCTTTCTCAAAATGGCTCTTTGGCCATTGGTAATCAACTACATTATAAGAAACTATCCTCTGAAACTCATCGTTCTATTTACTGTGAGAATGTTGGTGGGTATGGTGTTCACTACATTACACAGTATTCTCTTTATGGTGACCCACAAAAGGAATTTCACTCTGGCCTCAGGCCCAGGAAGAATTATGCTTCTCTTGAAAAACTAGTTTGCTTTTATTTTTATGTATACTGAGACTTTCAAGGGAGTGTCTTAATAGAACTCAATGAATACTCTTAAATGAATAAATGTGTCTTTTAAACTAACTGTGTTTCCTTCTCCACTTTGGCTGTTAAAATACAGAGAGTCAAATTTGTGAATGTTTTCTAGCAAGTGTACAGGACTTCATAGCACATATTTTGTTACTGCATTGTATCTTTTCTATCCTATTTTCCTTTAGTACAGATGTTATTACTCCACTATTTTTAAATTTTATTTTATCTTGTATCTACATTTAAGATAATCTAACTCTTTCTTAAACAAGCTGAAGTATACTAAAATGGAGTAGTAATAATAATAATAAGTACTAGCACTAAGGTATGACTCTGTTCTCTGAAAAACAAAGGACAATTTACATAAAGTTTCAAAACATAAAACAATACTAAAATGGATAGACATATGAAAAAGCATATAGAGTAGAATGTCAAGGGTAAAATCTAGAAAGTGTGTATGCAAGTATTGATTATATAATTCATTCAGATTTGCTGAATGTTTGAAATATTTCATAAAAATTTTGGAAAAAATATAAAATTATTTAGTAATGCATATATGTGTATTAAAAGGATAAATATTGTTTATTGATGTGAACTGTTAATTCAGCATAGGAGTTACTTCATGTTGGTAGGTAGAGAGGAAATATATTCAGTAAGAGGCTTACAGAGAGGGTGCTTCCAGTAGTTTTGTACATTTTTATTTTTTAAGCTGGGCAGTGGACTAGAGGAAAATCTTGATGGAAAAGGGGAACTGAACAGAAACAAAGTCATAATTTGGAATATATGGAAGGGAGTGCAAAGGGCATTCCCCAATAGGGATATTTACCCATGGAAACAATATGAATTTTTTCCAAGACTACATGTCTTAGCTATAGTAAGGTACCACTATATGCATGTGTGGACATCATTTTGATGTGTTAAAGGCAATTCCTCTGGTCTCAGTCTTAGATGAAAGGACCTAGTAAGCCACAGAGGGAGTTAATAAAAGAATCTACCTCTTTCCTATTATGTTTTTCAAATGTTCAACTTATATTACAATGGGGTGATTTGCAGGAAGAAAAACATTGCTTTTGGCCCATCCTCAAAACCAAAATCATCATTAAAATATTCTGAGCTGAGCTCATAATAAAGGTTTCTCACTTGTATATTTCAACTATAACTAATCATTGGCTTAAACTTTACTTGAAAATTTGTGTAATTGCTGACAGTCTAAATAAGTAGCACTCTGACTAATGAACAAGTTACAAGTCTATTAAGAAATCCTATTTTCATAGATTCTGCAGATGCAGCAGCAGAAATCTGCTAGAGGAGACTAATGCTAACAATCCTTCTGAGGTATTTCTGAACTGACATTTTATTGGATTACAGTTGCACAAATTGTGTCAAGTTCACTAGGATTAAGCCACAGGAGAGAACAGTTTATTTATTTATTTTGTTCCTAAGTGATTCCTGAGAAGGAGAATAAAATCCTAAACCAGAGTAAATATAGGCTTTTCAGATCATGTATCTAACAACTGGAAATCATGAGTATTTTCTCTCCCTACTCTCCCATACACAGAAAATACATAGTTTCAAGTAACTATGCCCAGTAACTTGAAAAGGGGATAAATTTAAATATTTTTCATATAAATAATGTAGTCTAATGTGACTAAGAGTGCAAACATAAAAAGGAAAGAGTGATTGGTCTGAAACCTTTAATAATAGCCCCTATTTCAAAGTCCTTGGCCAGCAATTTAAATACACATGACAAGCATTCTAATCACTATGCTACCAATTTCTTTTAAAGTTAAAAATTCCTCACTGTACTTTATAGCATATTTTACTATGTGTACTTAGGAACTAGACAAGACTGGCTAAACTGATTTTTTCTCTGACCTTTACTACTGTAGAATCAAAACAATTTAGTCCATTTTTAACTCATTTGAGAACACTGTAAACATTATTCAAGAGGCTTAGTCCTGGTCTCAACCATGACCTTCGAAGCTGATAGGGAACAACCACAAAAAAAGCCAGTTTTAGCCATTTAAAAGAAAGAGAAAAACATGTCTCTCATCCTCTTGAAACAGAAAGGGATACTTCCATACATTTAAATTTTTTACTATTTTGAGGCAAAATTATTTTGCTCTGTTGAGATAACCCAATCTCAGACCAAGTTATTGAATAAAACAAAAGCCTAAGCTTCTGAAATACACTTTGGGTAAGGTAATTGACATAAATTACTTAAAAATACGTATGGCAAAAAAGGGCTAAAGATTAATTAATAAATCATTAGAAATATTTGACCATGTCTAATCTACAGATGAACAACACTAAATTATGGAACAGTGTTTCATTTTTAACTGGTATTATAATTGTTAAGGTCAATCAGTGTCTTAAAATGAATTTCCTATTACTTATAACTGGAAACTAGAAAATCACCCTGCACCATTATCAAAGTACAAGTATTTAAATTGAAGACATTCATATATTAAGCCATTAAACTTTTATCCCCTGAAAACACACAAGCTGTGGTAGGCAGAATAATGGCCTCCCTAGTATGTCCACATCCAAACAATGGAACCTGGGAATGTTTCCTTACATGGCAAAAGGGATTTTGCAATGTGATCTTAATAGGAGAACATTATCCTGAATTATCTGAGTGAGCTCAATATAATCACAAGGGTCTCTAAGGAGCCAGGACGGTCAGAAATAGAGACAGGGATGCTATTACGGAAGCAGAGGTCAGATTGATGTGGGACCACATGCGAGAAATGTAGGTGGCCTCCAGAAACTGGAAAAGTCAAGGAAATTGATTCTCCCCTATGTTCTCCAGAAGGAATACAGCCCTACCAACACCTTGGTTTCATCTTAGTGAAACTTTCTTTCTGTCTTATTATCTCTAGAACTGTAAGATAATAAATACATTTGTGTTGTTTAAGGCAGTAAGTTTGTGGTAATTTGTTACAGCAGAATAGAAAATTAATACATGAGCACAGATATTTACCACAAAATGTTTTTTACTTTGGAGTTATGATGTCACAGACAGTATTTATGTGGAAAAAATAAAACCTCAGTAGCAATAACTGACATGCCTCAAAACTGTATAATCAATGATAATGATTATGAAAATAATAATTAATAAAAATATTGGATAGTCATTTAATGGTTTTCTATATGCACACATAAACTCAATTCATTCACACCTAGTCATACATGGGACATATGTGATAAACAAAATCAACATCCCAATTTCTGGATGATCCAAGAAACAGATCCCATGAATGTATCCTTGTCCCACCACACAACTCCCAATGCCCCCCCACCACAGTTAAATGTTTTCAATTTGAATCCATTAGTGCCTTTAGAAACCTTAAACAAACAAACAAAACAACAAAAATATGTATATATATGGGGGAGCACTCTGCTCTATATGAATTGAAATAAAAAGAATATTAACATCAAGATTAAGAGAGGGAAGCCCAACACATTTCTGGATTTATCCCATGATGACTATTTCAGTATTTTAGATAAAATACTAAATATCCATTTTCTAAAACTAAAGCAAACAAAGTAACAACTACAACAATAAGCAACAACAACATGTGCCCCGTGCTTTTATGGACAACATTGTTCTCTGAAGTATTGAATATAACATTCAGTATCTTGAAGTCTCTAAAAATCAAATTGATTACATTTGTAAAATAAAGATAAGATATAGTTATCAACATGAATTAGCTAATAGAATTGAACTGGGTATCCACCTAAATTCCCACTGAAAGTGTAATACATCTTTGATGCATTTGAACGAAATTATATTCAGTACAAGATCTACATTTTAAAATTCAATCCAAAGATTTGAATTGCTGAGATTAATACAAGAGTGAATAATTTAAATCAGGATTTTACCCCAATGTTTTAGAGTTAATCAATATCTACACAAATTTGACAAAGTGATACATCACAAGCATATAATGAAACCTGAGATTTTTTTCCATTAATGATAATGACTTAACATTTGTTGAATTTTTACTCAGTGTCAGGCACTGGAGTAAGCAATGTAATGCATTATTTTATTTAATGAAGATACAATTACTCTCCACACTTTACCAATGAGGAAACTAAGAAACAGTAAGGACAAGAGGCAGTATTCTAGCCTAGTTCTACCTTATGCCCAAGTTTTTGTTCTTAACCACCTTGATGTAATACATCCTGCACTATTTCTGGTAGGTTTGGGTGACCCATTTAAAATTTTATCTATTTTCATAGTTATCAGTAACATACTGTAGTAAGTTTCTTGACCATAGAGTTATATTCCAGAAATATAATACATCTAAAGGAAACTAAGGACAAGTTATTTGTCTGATAAGAGCTGGAACCAGAGCGTGAAACCTGGCCTTTCTCTTATGCTCTTAAGCATTCTGCTCTATTGTCTCAATTCAGTTTACCTAGTACTTACTATGGACGAACATTTGTGATCTTAGCTCTGGTGGTTCCAGGATACAGAAAAAAAGAATTGCATACTGCCCCTATTCTTAAGAAGGTTATGAGTTGATATATTCCTCATAATTTCCCTGGGAAAGGCCTATGAGCCTATATCATGTATTTCTTGTTTTTTTTTTTTTTTACACCATGATAAATTCAGTATTTGCTCTCCTTTACTTCCAGAAAGATATTTTACTTTTTTAAAAATTATGCTTCTAGGATGCTATTTGGCAGTTGCCAACATAACAAAATTTAGGTCACTTTTTTTTTAAACATCTTTATTGGAGTATAATTGCTTTACAATGGTGTGTTAGTTTCTGCTTTATAACAAAGTGAATCAGCTATACATATATATCATATATCCCCATATCTCCTCCCTCTTGTGCCTCCCTCCCACCCTCCATATACCACACCTCTAGGTGGACACAAAGCACTGAGCTGCTCTCCCTATTCTATGTGGCTGCTTCCCACTGGTGATCTTTTTACATTTGGTAGTATATATATGTCCATGCCACTCTCTCACTCTGGCCCAGCTTACCCTTCCCCCTACCCATGTCCTCAAGTCCATTCTCTATGTCTGCCTCTTTATTCCTGTCCTGCCCTTAGGTTCTTCAGAACCATTTTTTTCCTTTAGATTCCATATATATGTGTTAGCATATGGTATTTGTTTTTCTCTTTCTGACTTACTTCACTCTGTCTGACAGTCTCTAGGTCCATCCACCTCACTAAAAATAACTCAATTTCATTTCTTTTTCTGGCTGAGTAATATTCTAATGTATATTTGTGCCACATCTTCTTTATCCATTCATCTGTCGATGGACACTTAGGTTGCTTCCATGCCCTGACTATTGTAAATGAGCTACGATGAACATTGTGATACATGACTCTTTTTGAATTATGGTGTTCTTGGGATATATGCCCAGTAGTGGGATTGCTGGGTCGTATGGTAGCTCTATTTTTAGTTTTTTTAAGGACCATCCATACTGTTCTCCATAGTGGCTGTATCAATTTACATTCCCAACAACAGTGAAAGAGGGTTCCCTTTTCTCCACACCCTCTCCAACATTTAGTGTTTGTAGATTGTTTGATGATGGCCATTCTGACAGGTGTGTGGTGATACCTCATTGTACATTTGATTTACATTTCTCTAATGATTAGTGACGGTGAGCATACTTTCATGTGTTTGTTGGCAATCTGTATACCTTCTTTGGAGAAGTATCTATTTATGTCTTCTGGCAATTTTTGGATTGGGTTGTTTGGTTTTTTTTTGATATTGAATTGCATGATCTGTTTGTAAATTTTGGAGATTAATCCTTTGTCAGTTGCTTCATTTGCAAGTATTTTCTCCCATTCTAAAGATTGTCTGTCGTCTGGCTTAAGGTTTCCTTTGCTGTGCAAAAGCTTTTAAGTTTCACTAGATCCCATTTATTTATTTTTGGTTTTATTTCCATTTCTATAGGAGATGGGACAAAAAGAATCTTTCTGTGATTTATGTCATAGAATGCTCTGCCTATGTTTTCCTCTAAGAGTTTTATAGTGTCTGGCCTTACATTAGTTTTTTAATCGATTTTGAGTTTATTTTTGTGGATGGTGTTAGGGATTGTTCTAATTTCATTCTTTTATACGTAGCTGTAGAGTTTTCCCAGCACCACTTATTGAAGAGGATGTCTTTTCTCCATTGTATATTATTGCCTCCTTTGTCAAACATAAGGTGACCACATGTGCGTGGGTTTATCTCTGGGCTTTTCATCCTGCTCCATTGATCTATATTTCTGTTTTTGTGCCAGTACCATACTGTCTTGATTACTGTAGCTTTGTAATATATTCTGAAGTCTTGGAGCATGATTCCTCCAGCTCCGTTTTTCTTTCTCAAGATTGCTTTGGCTATTCTGGGTCTTTGGTGTTTCCATACAAATTGTGAAATTTTCTCTTCAAGTTCTGTGATAAATGCCATCAGTAGTTTGATAGGGTTTGCATGGAAACTGTAGCTTGCTTTGGGTAGTATAGTAATTTTCACAATGTTACTTCTTCCAATCCAGGAACATGGTATGTCTCTCCATCTGTTTGTATCAACTTTAATTTCTTTCATCGGTGTCTTACAGTTTTGTGCCTACAGATCTTTTGTCTCCTTAGATAGGTTTATTCCTAGGTATTTTATTCTTTTTGTTGCAAGGGAAAATGGGAGTGTTTCTTTAATTTCTCTTTCAGTATTTTCATCATTAGTGTATAGGAGTGCAAGAGATGTCTGTGCATTAATTTTGTACCCTGCTACTCTACCAAATTCATTGATTTGCTCTAGTACTTTTCTGGTAGCATCTTTAGGAGTCTCTATGTATAGTATCATGTTATCTGCAAACAGTGACAGTTTCATTGCTTCATTTCTGATTTGGATTCCTTGTATTTCTTTTTCTTCTCTGATTGCTGTGGCTAAAACTTCCAAAACTATGTTGAATAATAGTGGTGAGAGTGGGAAACCTTGTCTTGTTCCTCATCTTAGTGGCAATGGTTTCAGTTTCACCATTGTGAATGATGTCGGCTATGGGTTTGTCATATATGGCTTTTATTATGTTGAGGTAAGTTCCCTCTATGCCTACTTTCTGGGGTTTTTTTTTTATAATAATTGGGTGTTGAATTTTGTCAAAACTTTTTCTGCATCTATTGAGATGATCATATGGTTTTACTCCTTCAATTTGTTAATATGGTTTATCACAGTGATTGATTTGCATATATTAAAGAAACCTTTCATTCCTGGGATAAACCCCACTTGATCATGGTGTATTGTACTTTTAATGTGCTGTTGGATTCTGTTTGCTAGTATATTGTTGAGGATTTTTGCATCTATCTTCATCAGTGATATTGGCCTGTAGTTGTCTTTCTTTGTGACATCTTTGGTTTTGTTATCAGGTTGATGGTGGCCTCATAGAATGAGTTTGGGAGTGTTCCTCCCTCTGCTATATTTTGGAAGAGTTTGAGAAAGATAGTTGTTAGCTCTTCTCTTACCGTTAGAATCTGCCTGTGAAGCCATCTGGTCCTGGAGTTTTGTTTGTTGGAAGGTTTTTAATCACAGTCTCAATTTCAGTGCTTGTGATTGGTCTGTTTATAATTTCTGTTTCTTCCTGGTCCATTCTCGGAAGCTGTATTTTTCTAAGAATGTGTCCATTTCTTCCAGGTTGTCCATTTTATTGGCATGTATTTGTTTGTAGTAATCTCTCGTGATCCTTTGTATTTCTGCAGTGTCAGTTGTTACTTCTCATTATTCATTTCTAATTCCGTTTGAGTCTTCTCCCTTTTTTTTCTTGATAAGTCTGGCTAATGGTTTATCAATTTTGTTTATCTTCTCAAAGAACCAGCTTTTAGTTTTACTGATCTTTGCTATTGTTTCCTTCATTTCTTTTTCATCTACTTCTGATCTGATCTTTATGATTTCTTTCCTTCTGATAACTATGGCTTTTTTTGTTCTTCTTTCTCTAATTGCTTTAGGTGTAAGGTGAGATTGTTTATTTGAGATGTTTCTTGTTTCTTGAGGTGGGGTTATATTGCTATAAACTTCCCTCTTAGAACTGCTTTTGCTGCATATGATAGGTTTTGGGTCATTGTGTTTTCATTGTCATTTGTTTCTAGGTATTTTTTTGATTTCCTCTTTGATTTCTTCAGTGATCTCTTGGTTATTTAGTAGTGTATTGTTTAGCCTCTATGTGTTTGTATTTTTTACAGAATTTTTCCTGTAATTGATATCTAGTTTCATAGCGTTGTGGTCTGAAAATTTACTTCATACGATTTCAATTTTCTTAAATTTACCAAGGCTTGATATGATCTATCCTGGAGAATGTTCCATGAGCACTTGAGAAGAAAGTGTATTCTCTTGTTTTTGGATGCAATGTCCTATAAATATTAATTAAGTCCATCTTGTTTAACATATCATATGAAGCTTGTGTTTCCTTATTTATTTTCATTTTGCATGATCTTCCATTGGTGAAAGTGGGGTGTTAAAGTCCTCTACTATGACTGTGTTACTGTTGATTTTCCCTTTTATGGCTGTTCACATTTGCCTTATGTATTAAGGTGCTCCTATGTTTGGTGCATTAATATTAACATTTGTTATATCTTCTTCTTGGATTGATCCCTTGATGATTATGTAGTGTCCTTCTTTGTCTCTTGTAGTAGTCTTTATTTTAAAGTTTATTTTGTCTGATATGAGAATTGCTACTCCAGCTTTCTTTTGGTTTCCATTTGCATGGAATATCTTTTTCCATCCCCTCACTTTCAGTCTGTATGTGTCCCTAGGTCTGAAGTGTGTCTCTTGTAGACAGCGTATGTATGGGTGTTGTTTTTGTATCCATTCAGCCAGTCTATTTCTTTTGATTGGAGCATTTAATCCATTTACATTTAAGGTGATTATTGATATGTATGTTCCTATTACCATTTTCTTAATTCTTTTGGATTTGTTATTGTAGGTCTTTTTCTTTTTCTTGTGTTTCTGGTGTAGAGAAGTTCCTTTAGCATTTGTTGTAAAGCTGGTTTTGTGGTACTGAATTCTCTTAACTTTTGCTTGTCTGTAAAGATTTAATATCTCTGTTTCATCTGAATGAGATCCTTGCTGGGTAGAGCAATCCTGGTTGTAGGTTTTTCCTTTAATCACTTTAAATATGTCCTACCACTCCCTTCTGGCTTGCAGAGTTTCTGCTGAAGTATCAGCTGTTAACCTTATGGGGATTCCTTTGTATGTTATTTGTTGCTTTTTTCTTGCTGTGTTTGATATTTTTTCTTTGTATTTAATTTTTGATAGTTTAATTAATATGTATCTTGGCATGTTTCTCCTTGGATTTATCCTGTGTGGGACTCTCTGTGTTTCCTGGACTTGATTGAGTATTTCCTTACCCACATTAGGGAATTTTTCAACTCTAATCTCTTCGAATATTTTCTCAATCTCTTTTTTCTCTCTCTTCTTCTTCTGAGACTCCTGTAATCAAATGTTTGTGCATTTAATGTTGTCCCAGAGGTTTCTGAGACTGTCCTCAATTCTTTTCATTTTTTTTTCTTTATTCTGCCCTGCAGTAGTTATTTCCACTATTTTATCTTCCAGGTCAATTATCCATTCTTCTACCTCAGTTATTCTGCTATTGAATTCTTCTAGAGATTTTTTTCATTTCATTTATTGTGTTGTTTATCATTGTTTGTTTGCTCTTTAGTTCTTCTAGGTCCTTGTTAAACGTTTCTTGTATTTTCTCCATTCTATTTTAAAGATTTTGGATCATCTTTACTATCATTACTCTGAATTCCTTTTCAGGTAGACTGCCTACTTCCTCTTCATTTGTTTGGTCTGGTGGGTTGTTACCTTGCTCCTTCATCTGCTGTGTATTTCTTTGTCTCATCATTTTGCTTAACTGTGTTTGGTGTCTCCTTTTCATAGACTGAAGGTTCGTATTTCCCATTGTTTTTGACGTCTGCCCCCAGTGGGTAAGGTTGGTTCAGTGTGTTTTGTAGGCTTCCTAGTGGAGGGACTGGTGTCTGTGTTCAGGTGGATGAGGCTGGATCTTGTCTTTTTGGTAGGCAGGACTGTGTCCAGTGATGTGTTTTGGCGTGTCTGTGACCTTGTTTTGATTTTAGGCAGCCTCTCTGCTAATGGGTGGGTTTGTGTTCCTCTCTTCTAGTTGCTTGGCATAGTGTGTCCAGCACTGTAGCTTGCTGGTCATTGACTGGAGCTGGGTCTTAGCATTGAGACTGAGATCTCTAGGAGAGCTTTTGCCATTTGATATTACATGGGCCTGGAAGGTCTCTGGTGGACCAATGTCCTGAACTCAGCTCTCCCACCTCAGAGGCTCAGGCTTGACACCAGCCAGAGCACTAAGACCCTGTCAAGCACACAGCTCAGAAGAAAAGGGAAAAAAATGAAAGAAAGTAAGAAAGAAAAAATAATAAAATAAAATAAATTTATTAAAATAGATAAATGTTATTAAAAATAAAAAAATAATTAAAATAAAGAAAGAGAGAAAGATAGAAGAGAGCAACCAAACCAAATAACAAATCCACCAATGATAACAACCGGTAAGTACTAAACTAAATAAATACAAAAAAATGACAGTTCAAACTGCAGGCCAAATGGCAAAAACAAAGGTATACAGACAAAATCACACAAAGATGCATACACATACACACTCACAAAAAGAGAAAAAGGAAAAATATATATATTTATATATTAAAAAATGGAAGAGAGCAACCAAATCAATAAACAAATATTCCAATGATAATAAGCTCTAAATATTAAACTCAGATAAACATAAAACCAGAAACAAATTAGATGCAAAAACAAACTCCAATTCTACAGTTGCTGCCAAAGTCCACCGCCTCAATTTTGGGATGATTCCTTTTCTATTCAGGTATTCCACAGATGCAGGGTACATCAAGTTGCTTGTGGAGATTTAATCTGCTGCTCCTGAGGCTGCTTTTGGGAAGTCTGAGGTCTTCTTCCAGCCTTCAGTAGGTGTTCTGTAGGAGTTGTTCCACGTGTAGATGTATTTTTGATGTATTTGTGGGGAGGAAGGTGATCTCCACGTCTTACTCCTCCACCATCTTGAAGCCGCCCCAGCAGGTGCATGTGGAGCGGGCTTCTCCTCAGCCTGGCACAGTGGCTGGGCCAGGTGAATGGGCTCTGTGATCCCTGCCCCTTAGTTACTTTTTAGTGCACATGTTGCATTGAAAACCTCATGTTTCCATAATTTAATATCTTGCCTTCCATTAATCCCCTTCTCCAGTAAGAGAAATTTTCTCACTTAACCTTCATTTCTTAGATCACTGCAGTCTTGTTTATGCTCTTGCCATTCCAATTAAACTGCTCTACAATTGTCAGTAGTAGCCTAATTGCCAAATATAGTGGACAATTTCATTTTCATTTCCCTTAACCTCATCGCAGAATGTAATGCTCTGACCATATTCTAATTCTTTAATATCTCTTATTTTAACTTTAGAGGCAGTTTTCTCTCTGTATTCTCTTCTTAAATCTAAATACATCTTTTAAAGTTGCTTTATCATGGTTTCCCAAAATGAGGTCCATGAATACCTAGGATTCATGGATCTAGTTTCCGGGGCCTATGAGTTTTCTTCCCTACTAAATCATAAGATATATTAGGATATCTGCTATGTATTCTTATTCTTTTAATTCCAATATCTAATACAAAGTCTGCAACAGAGTCTGGTGCTCAACAAATATTTATCAGTTGTATGAATGTCACATAAAGTGATATTATACATTGATAAAAATGAAAGCTCCATTATATGTATGCAAATCTCCAAAACCTTGTAGGTGGGTTTGGAGAATAGAATAAAATCTCAAAGATCCAAATTAAAAACTCAGTGAGCAGTTTTCATGGTAGAATATATAGATTGGACTATTTCATTTAGAAAATATCAAAAACTATTTTTAGAACTGTGGTAGACACCAAAAATACAAATATTCAAACATATACCCAAACAGTTTACAATGTAGCTATTGAGGATAGATTAAGTGGTGAAACAATAAGAAAAAAAAATATGATAGGGCTTCCCTGGTGGCACAGTCATTGAGAGTTCGCCTGCCGATGCAGGGGACACGAGTTCATGCCCCGGTCCAGGAAGATCCCATATGCCGCGGAGCAGCTGGGCCCGTGAGCCGTGAGCCATGAGCCATGCCCGCTGAGCCTGTGCGTCCAGAGCCTGTGCTCTGCAGTGGGAGAGGTCACAACAGTGAGAGGCCCGTGTACCACAAGAAAAAAAAAAATATATATATATATATGAGATAATATAAACTGTATGGTGAACTATGTGGTGTAGTCTGAAAATATTGTAATAATACTTCAAATAAAAGGTAGATATTTAAAAATTGAAGCAGTTAAGGAAGACTCCCTGAACTTGCAATGGAAAGCAGTGCATAAAAAGTCAGAATTAGAAAGGGAATTACCAGGGATAGGAATAACATGAGCAAAGTTGCAGAGACAAGAATGGGCAGAGATATTCCTGGAAACAATAGGAACTGGTGTAGCTAGAATGAAGATTGTATATTGTGAATGGGAGAAGTGTTCATCATACCAGCTGATCTCCTGGCTCACCCAGTTTGACCCTTGTCTTCACTGTATTTTACGGCCCATTATGTCAGTCATCTCTTTATACAGACACGAATGTAATTACCTGAGTGTAATCATTCCTATCAGAAGTTGTCACAGTATTTTGCAACTTTCCAATTTTTTTTTTACTTAATTGCTATCATAAGAAATGAAATAAATAATCAAAACAATTCTTCTGTCTGCCAGTGTTAAATAAGAGGTGATATGCTGTTTAAGTATTGGAATGATCCCTGGTATATTTAATAAATTTTCTGTTATTCACAGAAATTCTAAAGCTTGTTTTCTGACTGCCAGTGAATACACTGCCAATTCTTTTAATGATATGTATTAAATGATTAAAGGCATAGTTATTGTTTTCTATAAAGCAGAGTTCATAACCTCTTACCCTGGGAAGAAAATCTGTACTTGACTTTGGTGTTAACAAGACAAGCAGCAAATATGTTTCACTCTTTAATGATGTTTTATGCTTGGATTGTAAAGCAAATATTAATTTGAAACATTGTAAAATTTTCACTTAGTAGATGGGAGGAATTTTATACTTAATTTCAAAGCACAAGGACATTAGAATCACAGAGGTCTGAGGCCAGATTAAATGAAGCCAGAGAATATTGTTCAGAAAATATTTTTAATAATTATTGTTTAACTGACTGAGGAATTTGGAATCAAAGGCATAATGTTGCATTTACTTATCATTTTGCATAGGGAATAATTTTGGAAGTAGAGAGGTCTTGGAAGCTCAGAGTAAATTTTCTAAAGTAACAAAAGATGTACACTTATCATTCTGTCCACTTCTTTATAATTCACAATTATTCACAATTTAGGAAAATATAAAGAAGATGAAATGACAGGAGGAAGAGGGAAAAAGCACTATCAAAGTAGAAAAAGGAAACTAAGCCTAAGACAATCTAATTTCAGTGTACCATATCTGAAATAAATTTGGCACATTAAAAGAGGAAACCAGTATTTAAACTTTAATGTATCCATATGGCTAAGAAAGCTTCAATAACGTTGTGTTGGGCAACCCAATTTTTAAAAGAAAAAAATCAGAAGGGAGTCAGAAATTTTACAGTATTTATAAACTCAATGGCTGTTACTTCTGAAAAGACACAGGGAGTTTAGTTATTTGGGTATTTGTTTGATGCCATTTAAAGGGTAGCCATTATTCAACAATACCTTGATTCAATTATAGTTAATGTTTTAGATTTCCTAAACCTCTGAATAGCAGTTTTACTTGAAATTGATTCCATAGTTATTTATTAAAAAGGGAAACTGTGGAGCAGACATAATTAAGGTGCCTCAAAATGGAATTTACATCAGCTATTGGCTGATACACTTAAAACTTTATAGTAATATTATAATTTTTTACTATTCAAGTTTATAAATGAGACAGAAAGAAACTTTTCTATTCTTTCAGATAGCAGGACCTCACAGGGGCTACTTTACTCATCAAATTAGTGAATTATTTATCCAAATGATAATTAGGACTGAACATTTTGTAACTCTAAGGATATATGCTTATTACTTCAAGCAGAAGCAGTGATTAATTTGCTGATGGCACAGATAATTTTATATTTTAATTTTTCTCAATTTAATATATAAATTTATACTATTTTGTTTGATTTTAATAAAATAAAATATTAAACACATGATCAGTTTGAGGTGACCCTGGAGCAATGAATTACTATAACTTCACTTTATTTTTCCTTTCATTTTACTCCCTGTTGGAACTTTCAATAAAACCTTTACAAATAAATCTGTATTATGCTTCATTAGCACTCTTGTAAAGTCTTGGTAGTAAATCAGGCTGGTTGAAACTACGAGCTACACAGGGGGTTTCTGTTACATATGGATATGACTTATTCACAAAAAAAGTGTCACCAAGAGAATGACAAATGGAGGGATATTGAGGAAAAGAGGACTATAGTTGGAACCTCTTGCTGACTTCATGGGAATTCTCTATATCTGATACATTCTTGTTTTAAGGCTATCAGATGAATAGTCAAATCAGTGGAAATTAAATAAGGGCATGGTGTGGGGTTTCCTAAGTACAGTAAAGCCAAAGAACACAGAAAAAGTTGTGGTAGAGTATATGAGAATTAAGTAAGGGAAACAAGGTAAATAGTCTTCATTTGACAGCCTTCTTTCAACAATGTGTGTAAACACGTGCGTGCACACCCACACGTGTTTCCCTTCTTATCTATAATCGTTCTTATATTCAATGTTATGACTGTATTAGAATCAACTTCAGTTATATGTTATCAACTGTTTATTTTATTATAAATCATTTCAAAATAGATTCACTTATCATAATCTAACATCTTGGAAATACATAGCAATATTATTTCCAATAATTATGAAAAACAATTTAAAAACTGGCTATTGCAATGGATGAAGTTGCAGAAAATAATACAACAGCTTGTTAAACTTTTGGACATATGACATATTGTACATACATCAGCCAATTATCTAGGTAACTTCAGTAAACTCTGGTCATTCAGATGAAATAATATTTAAGATTACATAAAAGTTTTAATTTCAATCCTATTTCTTATCATATTATGCTTACCAAGCCTCAGTTTCCTCATCTTTAAAGTAGAGCTACTAAAATTTCTATATTCCATAGGATAGTTATGAATATCTAATAAAACAGAATAATATGTGTTGGCGTATTTTTCAAAAAATAATATCTTACATGAATGCTAGTACTTCTATTAACCCAGTGGCTCTAATTAACCAGGGTTTCTGATTAATGCAGTGGCATATAAATCAGATGACCCTCAAAATGTTCAAGGACTGAGTTTAAGTGATCACATTTATGCTTTACTAGAACACAGTCATCTCAGGAAAGAGCATTATAACAATCCAAAGCTATCACTTAATATGCAAAAAGAAAAAAAAATCTCTAGCAATCTAAATGTATCCACTGTATAGAAAAACATGACATGTATGATCTAGGCCTAGTGTTAAGGGCATAATAGAGAAGTAAGTACATGCGAAGAAGTAAAACAAATTTTTGATTTTTATTTTTGACTCTGTAATTACATTTGTGAGATTGAGTCTAAGTCAACCCAGCCACAGACCCTTTCCTTCTATCTCTTCTTTAACTCTCCTAGACATTTCTCCTTCTGTATCTTCAAGCCTGGAGAAGAGTTAGGGCTGTAATTTATGGAAAGAACAAGAATAAAGTAAAACCATTTCAGCTTCACTTTCCCACATCAATTGATTTCAGCATGTATTGCATTCCCATCAAATGCAAAAACATGAACTTCCTTTTGTAATCGATTTCCCTGGTTTAGAGGTAATCATGATTACTCAATTTTTTGAAAATTCTTTACTTAGCCTACAGAAATGCATTATTTTTTCAAATTATTTGTGCTGTATATAAAACAAAAATTACTAATGAAAATTGATCTTGATTGGCAGACCCCACAGTGAGATGTTTTAAAACAAAATGGAAATTGAGACACAAGAGAGAAAAGCTGAAATTAAAATCTAAGCAATGTCAGGAAATACATTGTTAATGAAGTAAAGTTCCCTAATGGTGTTTTTTCATCAAGAATAATTTTCCTGTTTTACATGAAACATAGGCTGTGTTTGCTAAAATCATGTCATGATAAATAAGTTAGTGGTAATAATTCTGAATATCTGCAAAAAGGAAAATAAAACTTCAATAACTATGGAGTATTCTACATATTAAATCAATGGCCCAAGTGTGAATTTTAAAATAAATACAGGGAATAATGTATTGCATTTTTAATTTATGTAATTATCATATATACATAAATTAAGGTGTTTATGTATTTCATACACATTTAGTGAAAATCATGGTTAAACATGTTTATAGCTGTAAATAATACATTGAGTTGTTTTATGTATTTTATGCAATAAAAAATTTTAAACTAAAAATTACAAATTACTGAATGTTTTAAAAACCGAGTGGATGGACTTCCCTGGTGGCACAGTGGTTAAGAATCCACCGGCCAATGCAGGGAACACGGGGTTGAGCCCTGGTCTGGGAAGATCCCACGTGCTGCAGAGCAACTAAGCCCATGCACCACAACTACTGAGCCTGCGCTCTAGAGCACACAAGCCACAACTACTGGGCTTTCATGCCACAACTACTGAAGCCCACGCACTTAGAGCCCATGTCCCGCAACAAAGAGAAGCCACAGCAATGAGGAGCCCGTGCACCACAACTAAAAATTAGCCCCCGCTTGCCACAGCTGGAGAAAGCCTACGTGCAGCAGTGAAGACACACTATAGCCAAAAATAAATTAATTAATTAATTAAATAAATGTAAAAATAAATAAATAACCGAGTGGATGACAGAGGACTTAAAATTGTGTTATTGGCTATCAATGTGTATATTCGACTTGAAATTATTAAAGTAAATCTATTTCTATCAGTTGAAAAAATAAACCTTTTCTTCTCTGATGATAAATACAATGCAAAATGGATTTACAAAGAAAATATTTTACGATTATGAATATATTCTTTGTGATTAAAATAAATTCTAAACACATGGGAAAGAAGAACTGGCTGTAATAGAAACAAGAAAACTGAAGAGAAACCATACTAGAGAATACTTATTCACCAAAAAGATGACGTTTTAAGAGCCAAAATCAGCCTCAGTATAATAAATGACAAATGCCACCAGTCCAAGAATCAGGCATAACTATTGTAAAGGATAGTGCCAAAACTAATCATACATAGGAAATTGAAGCTTACAATCTATTACAATCTTTTGACACAATCAGTTATGAGGTTCGAAATATCTGCTCCTCAGTATAAAGGTAAGTTGGATAGCCTCTCATCTAGCCTACAGTCTAAAATATAAATGGTCTTCTTATACACAAGTAAAAGATATAAGATTATTTAAAATAAGTAACGTGCTATTCAACTAAAGAGAATGACCACCTCTTTGAAAAAGTAACCTCTTGTCTCAATACCCATAGACATCTATAAATAATATCTTTAGGTAGTCTTATATTATTTAAGAATTTTCTAAAGTAAGGAAAGTATAGGAGGAATCTAGTGTCTCTAGTTGTTAGAATGAATAAAGAAATCTGTCAAGTCCATAAGATATATGGAAATTCAGTCTTCAACACTGAAAATTCATTTCATATATGTTTTAAGTAGCCTTTCAAAAGCAAGCTGCAAGTCAAAAAATGGCATCCTGAAATAGCTACTTATACTACTGGCAGACACACAGATGCACATGCACACACACAATGTAAAGTGAGAGACTTTTTTAAAAGACACTCAAGTATGATAATTTTCTAAAATCAAACAGTAATGATAATAGATAATACTTATAGCGCATTTAATATATGTCAAGTATATTTAATCATTTCACATGTACTAATTCACTTAATCCTCACAACAAAACTATGAAATTGGTACTATTATCATGCCCTATATTAACTGAGAAAAAGCATGCAAAAAAAGTGGGACAGGATTCAAACTGGCAATCTGTTTCTTCATGCCATTTTCTTAAAAGCTATAATACTTTAAGTAAAAAAAAAATATTTGGGCAAAAATTCAATAACTGAAACATTTTTTCAATGTTTATAATAAATATCTATAGGAATCACCCTGGGTAAATTATTATAACTATACTCTAAGCATAACTAAAATAATGACTTAATAGATTCAGGTAAATCATTAATCAAGATAATTATTTTCTAAATTTCCAAATCAAGTTAATCTCTAAACTGGCCCCATTTTCTGAAAATAGCAAAAGCATAAAGATTCTCTTTTTCTTCATAGAAAGACGTTTAAATTAAAGGCAACAATGTGGTTCATATGTCACTGAAGACATTTGAAGCTATTTCTTTTTTTTTTTTTTTTTGAGAATTCAGAAGCATATTTCAATGTTGGCAGAAATACAAAAACCCCATAGTTTGATGCTAAATTTATTTCAAATAACAAATATGCCCCAGTCACACAAGCAAATAATTTATAAGATGACGCCATTTTAAAAGACACTAATTGTTTATTTTCCCCCTAGGTAGGGTCAGCCAAAATGCAATAGATTGAGGACACTGAATAATCATCTTAATATAGATCCAATCCAAGGCCAAAAAGGGTAAAAGAGTGTGAAGTGTATTCTACACTATACATAAGAATTCCCCAAATCTGTAATACTGGTTGAGCTTTAGTAATAATCGATCAGTTAAATGTTCAACCAGAAGTTAATACTGAATTAGTAATATTAATTACACTAGAATATATTCATCAAGCTCTTTTTTTAAAAAAAATTATTTATCTTTGGCTGCATTGGGTCTTCGTTGCTGCACACGGGCTTTCTGTAGGTGCAGTGATTGGGGGCTACTCTTCATTGTGGTGCGCGGGCTTCTCATTGCGGTTGCTTCTCTTGTTGCGGAGCATGGGCTCTAGGCATGTGAGCTTTAGTAGTTGTGCCACACAGGCTCAGTAGTTGTGGCAGATGGGCTCTAGAGTGCAGGCTCAGTAGTTGTGGTGCACGGGCTTCACTGCACCACGGCATGTGGGATCTTCCCGGACCAGGGCTGAAACCCGTATCCCCTGCATTGGCAGGCGGATTCTTAACCACTGCACCACCAGGGAAGACCCTCAACAAGCTCTTTTTTTTCTTAACATCTTTCTTGGAGTATAATTGCTTTACAATGGTGTGTAAGTTTCTGCTTTACAACAAAAAGAATCAGTGATATATATATATATATATACATATGTTCCCATATTTCTTTACTCTTGCATCTCCCTCCCTCCCACCCTCCCTATCCCACCCCTCCAGGCGGTCACAAACCACCGAGCTGATCTCCCTGTGCTATGCGGCTGCTTCCCACTAGCTATCTACCTTAAGTTTGGTAGTGTATATATGTCCATGCTTCTCTCTCGCTTTGTCACAGCTTACCCTTCCCCCTCCCCATATCCTCAAGTCCATTCTCTAGTAAGACTGTGTCTTTATTCCTGTCTTACCCCTAGGTTCTTCATGACATTTTTTTTCTTAAATTCCATATATATGTGTTAGCATACGGTATTTGTCTTTCTCTTTCTGACTTACTTCACTCTGTATGACAAACTCTAGGTCTATCCATCTCATTACAAATAGCTCAATTTCGTTTCCTTTTATGACTGAGTAATATTCCATTGTATATATGTGCCACATCTTCTTTATCCATTCATCCAATGATGGACACTTAGGTTGTTTCCATCTCCTGGCTATTGTAAATAGAGCTGCAATGAACATTTTGGTACATGACTCTTTTTGAATCATGGTTTTCTTAGGGTATATGCCCAGTAGTGGGATTGCTGAGTCATATGGTAGTTCTATTTGTAGTTTTTTAAGGAACCTCCATACTGTTCTCCATAGTGGCTGTATCAATTTACATTCCCACCAACAGTGCAAGAGGGTTCCCTTTTCTCCACACCCACTCCAGCATTTATTGTTTGTAGATTTTTTGATGATTGTCATTCTGTCTGGTGTGAGATGATATCTCATTGCAGTTTTGATTTGCATTTCTCTAATGATTAGTGATGTTGAGCAATCTTTATTGTGTTTGTTGGCAGTCTGTACATCTTCTTTAGAGAAATGTCTATTTAGATCTTGTGCTCATTTTTGGATTGGGTTGTTTGTTTTTTAATTATTAAGCTGCATGAGCTGCTTATAAATTATGGAGATTAATCCTTTGACAGTTGCTTCATTTGCAAATATTTTCTCCTATTCTTAGGGTTGCTTTTTGGTCTTGTTTATGGTTTCCTTTGCTGTTCAAAAGCTTTGAAGTTACATTAGGTCCCATTTGTTTATTTTTTATTTTATTTCCATTTCTCTAGGAGGTGGATCACAAAGGATCTTGCTGTGATTTATGTCATAGAGTGTCCTGCCTATATTTTCCTCTAAGAGTGTGATAGTTTCTGGCCTTACATTAAGGTCTTTAATCCATTTTGAGCTTATTTTGTGTATGGTTTACAGAGTGATCTAATCTCATAATTTTACATGCAGCTGTCCAGTTTTCCCAGCACCACTTATTGAAGAGGCTGTCCTTTCTCCACTCTACATTCCTGTCTCCTTTATCAAAGATAAGGTGACCATATGTGCATGGGTTTATCTCTGGGCTTTCTATCCTGTTCCATTGACCTATCTTTCTATTTTTGTGACAGTACCATACTGTCTTGATTACTGTAGCTTTGTAGTATAGTCCAAAGTCAGGGAGCCTGATTCCTCCAGCTCCATTTTTCATTCTCAAGATTGCTTTGGCTATTCGGGGTCTTTATTGCTTGCATACAAATTGTGAAATTTTTTGTTCTAGTTCTGTGAAAAATGCCAGTGGTAGTTTCATAGGAATTGCATTGGATCTGTAGATTGCTTTGGGTAGTAGGGTCATTTTCACAATGTTGATTCTTCCAATCCAAGGACATGGTATATCTCTCCATCTATTTGTATCATCTTTAATTTCTTTCATCATTGTCTTATAATTTTCTGCATACAGGTCTTTTGTCTCCTTAGGTAGGTTTATTCCTAGATATTTTATTCTTTTTGTTGCAATGGTAAATGGGAGTATTTTCTTGATTTTAGTTTCAGATTTTTCATCGTTAGTGTACAGGAATGCCAGAGATTTCTGTGCATTAGTTTTGTATCTTGCTACTTTACCATTCATTGATTAGCTCTAGTAGTTTTCTGGTAGCTTCTTTAGGATCCTCTATGTATAGTATCATGTCATCTGCAAACAGTGACAGCTTTACTTCTTCTTTTCTGATTTGGATTCCTTTTATTTCCATTTTTTCTCTGATTGCTGTGGCTAAAACTTCCAAAATTATGTTGAATAAGAATGGTGAGAGTGGGCAACCTTGTCTTGTTCCTGATCTTAGTGGAAAGGCTTTCAGTTTTTCTACATTGAGGATGATTTTGGCTGTGGGATTGTCATATATGACCTTTATTATGTTGAGGAAAGTTCCCTCTATGCCTACTTTCTGCAGGGTTTTTATCATAAAACAGTGTTGGATTCTGTCGAAAGCTTTCTCTGCATCTATTGAGATGATCATATGGTTTTTCTCCTTCAATTTGTTAATATGGTGTATTCCGTTAATTGATTTGCATATATTGAACAATCCTTGCATTACTGGAATAAACCCCACTTGATCATGGTGTATCATCCGTTTAATCTGCTGTTGGATTCTGTTTGCTATAATTTTGTTGAGAATTTTTTCATCTATGTTCATCAGTGATATTGGTCTGCAGTTTTCTTTCTTTGTGACATCCTTGTCTGGTTTTGGTATCAGGGTGATGGTGGCCTTGTAGAATGAGTTTGGCAGTGTTCCTCCCTCTGCTATATTTTGGAAGAGTTTGAGAAGGAGAGGTGTTAGCTCTTCCCTTAATGATTGATAGAATTTGCCTGTGAAGCCATGTGGTCCTCGGCTTTTGCTTGTTGGAAGATTTTTAGTCACAGTTTCAATTTCAGTGCTTGTGATTGGTCTGTTCATATTTTCTATTTCTTCCTGATTCAGTCTTGGCAGGTTGTGCATTTCTAAGAATTTGTCCATTTCTTCCAGGTTTTCCATTTTATTGGCATAGAGTTGCTTGTAGTAATCTCTCATGATCTTTTGTATTTCTGCAGTATCAGTTGTTCCTTCCCCTTTTTCATTTCTAATTCTATTGATTTGAGTCTTCTCCCATTTTTTCTTGATGAATCTGGCTAATGGTTTATCAACTTTGTTTATCTTCTCAAAGAACCAGCTTTTAGATTTATTGATCTTTGCTATTGTTTCCTTCATTTCTTTTTCATTTATTTCTGATCTCATTTTTATGATTTCTTTCCTTCTGCTAACTTTGGGGATTTTTTGTTCTTCTTTCTCTAATTGCTTTAGGTGCAAGGTTAGGTTGCTTATTCGAGATGTTTCCTGTTTCTTAAGGTAGGATTGTATTGCTATAGACCTCCCTCATAGAACTGTTTTTGCTGCATCCCATAGATTTTGGGGTCATCGTGTCTCCATTGTCATTTGTTATTAGGTATTGTTTGAGTTCCTCTTTGATTTCCTCAGTGATCACTTCATTATTAAGTAGTGTATTGTTTAGCCTCCATTTGTTTGTATTTTTTACAGATCTTTTTCTGTAATTGATATCTAGTCTCATGGCGTTGTGGTTGGAAAAGATACTTGACACAATTTCAATTTTCTTAAATTGACCAAGGCTTGATTTGTGACCCAAGACATGATCTATCCTGGAGAATGTTCCATGAGCAGTTGAGAAAAATGTGTATTCTGTTGTTTTTGGATGGAGTGTCCTATAAATATCAATTAAGTCCATCTTGTTTAATGTATCATTTAAATCTTGTGTTTCCGTATTTATTTTCATTTTGGATGATCTGTCCATTGGTGAAAGTGGGGTGTTAAAAACCCATACTATGTATGTGTTACTGTCAATTTCCCCTTTATGGCTGTTAGTCTTTGCCTTATGTATTGAGGTGCTCCTATGTTGGGTGCATAAATACTTACAATTGTTATATCTTTTTTCTTGGATTGATCCCTTGATCATTATGTAGTGTCCTTCTTTGTCTCTTCTTATAGTATTTATTTTAAAGTCTATTTTATCTGATATGAGAATCGCTACTCCAGCTTTCTTTTGGTTTCCATTTGTGTGAAATATGTTTTGCCATCCCCTTACTTTCAGTCTGTATGTGTCTGTAGGTCTAAAGTGGGTCTCTTGTAGACAGCAAATATATGAGTCTTGTTTTTGTATCCATTCAGCCAATCTGTGTCTTTTGGTGGGAGCATTTAGTCCATTTACATTTAAGGTAATTATCGATCTGTATGTTCCTATTCCCATTTTCTTAATTGTTTTGGGTTCGTTATTGTAGGTCTTTTCCTTGTCTTGTGTTTCTTGCCTAGAGAAGTTCCTTTAGCAGTTGTTGTAGAACTGGTTTGATGATGCTGAACTCTCTCAGCTTTTGTTTGTCTGTAAATCTTTTAATTTCTCCATCAAATCTGAATGAGATCCTTGCTGGGTAGAGTAATCTTGGTTGCAGGATTTTCTCCTTCCTCACTTTAAATGTGTTCTGCCAGTCCCTTCTGGCTTGCAGAGTTTCTGCTGAAAGATCATCTGTTAACCTTATGGGGATTCCATTGTGTGTTATTTGTTGTTTTTCCCTTGCTGATTTTAATATGTTTTCTTTGTATTTAATTTTTGACAGTTTGATTAATATGTGTCTTGGTGTGTTTCTCCTTGGATTTATCCTGTATGGGACTTTCTGTGCTTCCTGGAGTTGATTAACTATTTCCTTTCCCATATTAGGGAAGTTTTCAACTATAATCTCTTCAAATATTTTCTCAGTCCCTTTCTTTTTCTCTTCTTCTTCTGAAAACCCTATAATTCGAATGTTGGTGCATTTAATGTTGTCCCAGAGGTCTGTGAGACTGTCCTCAGTTCTTTTCATTCTTTTTTCTTTATTCTGCACTGCAGTAGTTATTTCCACTATTTTATCTTCCAAGTCACTTATCCGTTCTTCTGCCTCAGTTACTCCACTATTGATCCCATGTAGAGTATTTTTAATTTCATTTATTGTGTTGTTCATCATTGTTTGTTTCATCTTTATTTCTTCTAGGTCCTTGTTAAATGTTTCTTGCATTTTGTCTATTCTACTTCCTAGATTTTGGATCATCTTTACTATCATTATTCTGAATTCTTTTTCAGGTAGACTGCCTATTTCCTCTTCATTTGTTAGGTCTGGTGGGTTTTTATCTTGATCCTTCATCTGCTGTCTGTTTCTCTGTCTTCTCATTTTGCTTATCGTACTGTGTTTGGGGTCTCCTTTTTGCAGGCTGCTGGTTCGTAGTTCCCGTTGTTTTTGGTGTCTGTCCCCAGTGGCTAAAGTTATTTTAGTGGTTTGTGTAGGCTTCCTGGTGGAGGGCACTAGTGCCTGTGTTCTGGTGAATGAGGCTGGATCTTGTCCTTCTGGTGGGCAGGTCCATGTCTGGTGGTGTGTTTTGGGGTGTCTGTGGACTTATTATGATTTTAGGCAGCCTCTCTGCTAATGGGTGGGTTTGTGTTCCTGTCTTGCTAGTTGTTTGGCATAGGGTGTCCAGCACTGTAGCTTGCTCGTCATTGAGTGAAGCTGAGTGCTGGTGTTGAGATGGAGATCTCTGGGAGATTTTGGCTGTTTGATATTATGTGGAGCTTGGAGGTCTCTTGTTGAGCAGTGTCCTGAACTTGGCTCTTCCACCTCAGAGTCACAGCACTGATTCTTGGATGCAGCACTACGAGCCTTTCATCCACACGGCTCAGAATAAAAGAGAGATAAAGTAGAAAGAAAGAATGCAATAAAGAAGAAAGAAAGAAAGAAAGAATGAAAGAAAGAAGGAAGGATGGAAGGAAGGAAGGAAGGAAGGAAGAAAGGAAGGAGGAAAGGAAGGAAGGAAGGAAGGAAGAAAGGAAGCAAGGAAGAAAAGAAGGAAGAAAGGAAGAAAGGAATAAAGGAAGGATGGAAGGAGGAAGGAAGGAGGAAGGAAGAAGTAAGGAAAGAGAGAAAATAAAATAAAATAAAATAAAATAAAATAAAGTTATTAAAACAAAAATAATTATTAAGAAAAAAATTTCTTTAAAAAGAAAAAAATGGACAGGAAGAACGCTAGGACAAAAGTTAAAAGCAAAGCTATACAGACATAATCACACACAGAAGCATACACATACACACTCACAAAGACAAAAAGGGGAAAGAAATATATATATATATATCGCTGCACCCAAAGTCCGCCTCCTCAATTTGGGATGATTCGTTGTCTATTCATGTATTCCACAGATGCAGGGTACATCAAGTTGATTGTGGAGATTTAATCCGCTGCTCCTGAGGCTGCTGGGAGAGACTTCCCTGTCTCTTCTTTGTTCGCACAGCTCCCGGGGCTCAGCTTTGGATTTGGCCCCGCCTCTGCGAGTAGGTCTCCGGAGGGCATCTGTTCTTCGCTCAGACAGGACGGGGTTAAAGGAGAAGCTGACTCTGGGGCTCTGGCTCACTCAGGCCAGGGGGAGGGAGGGGTGTGGATGCAGGGCGAGCCTGGGGCAGCAGAGGCCGGCAGGTCGTTGCACCAGCCTGAGGTGCCCTGTGCGTTCTCCTGGGGAAATTGTCCCTGGATCCCGGGACCTTGGCAGTGGCGGGCTGCACAGGCTCCCCGGAAGGGAGGTGTGGATAGTGACCTGTGCTCGCACACAGGCTTCTTGGTGGTGGCAGCAGCAGCCTTAACGTCTCTTGCCCGTCTCTGGGGTCCGCGCTGTTAGCTGTGGCTTGCGCCCAACTCTGGAGCTCCTTTAAGCAGTGCTCTTAATCCTCTCTCCTCGTGCACCAGGAAACAAAGAGGGAAGAAAAAGTCTCTTACCTCTTAGGCAGGTCCAGACTTTTTCCCAGACTCCCTCCCAGCTAGCCGTGGCGCACTAACCCCTTCAGGCTGTGTTCACGCCACCAGTCCTCTCGCTGCACTCCGTCCAAAGCCTGAGCCTCAGCTCCCAGCCCCCGCCCGCCCCAGTGGGTGAGCAGACAAGCATCTCTGGGTGGTGAGTGCCGGTCGGCACGGATCCTCTGTGCGGGAATCTCTCCTCTTTGCCCTCTTCACCCCTGTTACTGTGCTCTCCTCCGCGGCTCTGAAGCTTCCCCCCTCCACTCCCTGCAGTCTCTGCCCACGAAGGGGCTTCCTAGTGTGTGGAAACCTTTCCTCCTTCACAGCTCCCTCCCACTGGTGCAGGTCCCATCCCTATTCCTTTGTCTCTGTTTATTCTTTTTTTCTTTTGCCCTACCCATGTACGTGGAGAGTTTCTTGCCCTTTGGAGGTCTGAGGTCTTCTGCCAGCATTCAGTAGGTGTTCTGTAGGAGTTGTTCCACATGTAGATGTATTTCTGGTGTATTTGTGGGGAGGAAGGTGATCTCCGTGTGTTACTCTTCCGCCATCTTCCCGATTCCCCCCAAGACATTGATTCTTGCTCTCATAGTGCTTCTAGCCTTAGCATAATGAAAACCTAAAATGGCTCCCCCTGTTTTTGAGTCAATTTCAAACTCCACAATTTTGTATTTAAGGTACTTTAAGATATGGCTCCAAACTATTTATATATATATCTCTTTCAATACTATGTAACATAAACTGTCTAATATAGGCAGAGACATCACATTCTCCTTCACATATGAAATTTCCATTCTCAAATATACACCATTTCTTAAGGCATTTTCTCCATGTGAATTTTCTTCATTGTCTTCTACTTGATTGCAAAGCACTACTTATCACTCTTTCAATAATAGATCAAATCTCTGCCCTGCCACAAAAATTTCCCTAAGTCCTCCAGCTAATGTCTTTCTTCTCTGAACTGCTTGGAACTTAAAATTAACACCAGTGTTTCCAATTCTCAGCTATAAGGGGCATGAAGGAACATCGAGAGTATATCGTAGCATACTTAAGACCAAATTATGACTATAGCCCTTCTATCTAAGTTAAAAGAGAAATTCTCAAAAGATTGCACCCCATAGAAATATATGCAAGCTATTGGAGATGTTCTAGTTCTTAGGTTGCAAGATGTGTTAATGGTTGTTCATTTAATCATGATTGTATATATAACATATAATAATGTATAAATATATATTACTTTTTTTTTTTTTTGCGGTACGTGGGCCTCTCACCACTGCGGCCTCTCCCTCTGCGGAGCACAGGCTCTGGACGCACAGGCTCAGCAGCCATGGCTCACGGGCCCAGTGGCTCCGCAGCATGTGGGATCCTCCCGGACCGGGGCACAAACCCGCGTCCCCTGCATTGGCAGGCGGACTCTCAACCACTACGCCACCAGGGAAGCCCTATATTACTTTTATGTAGCAAATATTTCTTTTAAAGTGTAATAACATGTCATTATGAAAGAGAAAGAAGATAATAATGAATCTATTCCCTTTTTTCACTCCTTTTTTTTGTTTGTTTTGTTTTTTGTTTTTTTGTGGTACACGGGCCTCTCACTGTTGTGGCCTCTCCCATTGCAAAGCACAGGCTCCGGAGGCGCAGGCTCAGCGGCCATGGCTCACGGGCCTAGCTGCTCCATGGCATGTGGGATCTTCCTGGACTGGGGCACGAACCTGTGTCCCCTTCATTGGCAGGCAGACTCTCAATCACTGCACCAACAGAGAAGCCCCACTCCTTTTTTAAAAACCAAATAATAACCTGAAATATCAGGTGCTATATTGGAGGAGCAGAATCCAAAGTGGACCCTGGGTCTTACTGCCCTCCATGTGCATAAAACCTGAGATTGTAAATGTAAGGATGTTCACTCTTGATGATCAGATTATTTGGCACAGTTGACTTTAAGATAGGGAGATTATCAAGGTAACCCTGACTTAATCACATGAGCCCTTTTTTTTTAATTTAAATTAATTTTTAAAATTTAATTTAAATTTAATATATTTATTTTTTGGCTGTGCCACGTGGCTTACGGGATCTTAGCTCACCAACCACGGATTGAACCAGGGATCGAATCCAGGCCCTCAGTAGTGAAAGCAGAGTCTTAACCAATGTACTGCCAGGGAATTCCCACATGAGCCCTTTAAAAGCAGATAATTTTCTCTGGGTTTTTCTTCCCTAACAGAGGAAGAAGTCAGAAATTTGAAACATGAGAAGGATTCAACATGCTGTTCCTGGAGGTGATGGACCTGAGAAGGAATATGAGTGGCTTATTTAGCTGAGAACTGCCCACAGTGGACAGCTGGGAAAGAAAATAGGGACCTCTGTCTATAACCAAAAGGAACTGCATTCTTCCAACAACCTGAATGAGCTTGAAAGCAGGTTTCTCTAGTGCTTCCAGGTGAGGACTGAGCCTGACCAACACCTTGATTTTAGCCTGAGCAGAGAACCCAGACCTGCTGTGCCAGATTTTATGGAAAACAGTATGGAGGTTCCTTATAAAACTAAAAATAGAACTACCATAGGACCAAGCAATCTCACTACTTGGCATATACCCTGAGAAAACCATAATTCAAAAAGAGACATGCACCATAATGTTCATTGCAGCTCTATTTACAATATCCAGGATATGGAAGCAACCTAAATGTCCATCGACAGATGAATGGATAAAGAAGTTGTGGCACATATATACAATGGAATATTACTCAGCCATGAAAAGAAAAGAAATTGAGTTTTTTGTAGTGAGTTGGATGGACCTAGAGTCTGTCATACAGAGTGAAGTAAGTCAGAAAGAGAAAAAACAAATACAACATGCTAATGTGTATATATGGAATCTAAAAATTTTTTAAAATTGTACTGATGAACCTAGTTGCAGGGCAGGAATAAAGAGGTAGACATAGAGAATGGACTTGATGACATGGGGTGGGAGGGCAAAGCTGGGGCGAAGTGAGAGTAGCATCAACATATATGCACTACCAAATGTAAAATAGTTGGCTGGTGGGAAGCAGCCTCATAGCACAGGGAGATCAGCTCGGTGCTTTGTGACCACCTAGAGGGGTGAGATAGGGAGGGTGGGAGGGAGGCTTAAGGAGGAGGGGATATGGGGACATGTGTATGCATATGGCTGATTCACTTTGTTGTGCAACAGAAACTAACAATGTATCATGAAGCAGTTATACTCCAATAAAGATATATTTAAAAAATGAATGTTGTTTTAAGTTTGTTGTAATTTGTTATGCAGCAATAGAAAACTAATACACAATCTTTTGCAGGAGAAAAACAAATCTGGAAATATGGGTTAAAGTTTTCTAATGTTTGAAAAGCTAAGATCTGAAGAAAAACTTTTCTACTTAAATCATGTCTTGCTTTTAAAATATTGTCTTCTGCACTGACACATTGGTTTATATGATGTCTGAAATACTCTATTGTAACTTCCACTCCTAAAAACTCTTTTTTTCAAATATATCTTTTATAGACTATATCAAATATAGTCTTTTCAAATATATCTGACTTTTGAATACATGCTGAAAATTCTGATTATTCACTTATAAATGCTGCAGGATAGGAAAAATAAAGTAATGGACATTAGCAACACCATACATATGATGTAAGGATACCTCAAAGCACTGAAATATTGTTCATTCATTAGGGCTCATTCCACAGTTCATTCATTGTTATCAGTAAAATTGTATCTCACCAAAAGATATGTTGAAGCCCTAAACTCCAGTACCTCAAAATGTGAGCGAATTTGGAAATAGAGTTATTGCAGTGTAACTATCTAAGTTAAGATGAGTCATATTGGAGTAGGACGGACCCTTAGTCTAACGTGACTGGTGTCCTTGTGAGAAGAAAAGAGACAGATTCAGAAAGAAGATGGCCACAGGAAGATGGAGGCAGAGATTAGTCTTATGTGGCCACAAGCCAAGGAACACTGGGGCCACCAGAATCTGGAATAGGCAAGGAAGGATCCTCCCCTAGAGGCTTCGGAGGAGCATGGCCCTGCCAAGACATTAGTTTTAGACTTCTAGCCTCCATAACTCTGTTATGTTGTTATGTGCTATGGCTTTAAACCACTCAGTTTGCAGTACTTTGTTACAGAAGCACTAGGAAACTAATACGGATTCTTTTACTGGTAAGTGGGATGCTGCTATGACAAACACCTAAAAATGTGGAGATGGCTTTGGAATTGGGTAATGAGTAGACACTAGAAGAATTCTGAAGCATTTGATAGCAAAACCTTCATTGCCTTTGAGAGATTGTTGACAGAAAAATGGACATTACAGACAATTCTGGTGAGGTCTCAGAAAGGAGAGCTGTAAAGAAATCTTTGATTGTCTTAGGGAATTATATAGTGTATATAAAAGTTATGTATATATAACTAAATATAGATAGTATATAATAATATATATAATTTAATATAGACATGTAATTTTATATAGATCATCTTTTTGCTGGAAATATGAATGTTAAAGGTGCTTCTGTTGAGGTCTTAGATAGAAATGAGGAACCTATTGTTGGACACTAGAGGAAAGGTAATCCTTGTTATAAAGGAGCAGAGAACTTGTCTGAATTATGTTCTACTACTGGGTCCAAAGTAGAACTTGTAAGCAATGAACTTTTGATATTTAGCCAAAAGAACTTCCAAGCAAAATATGGAAGCTGAAACCTGGTTTCTCCTTTGTACTTATAGTAAAATATGGGAGGAAAGAGATAAATTGAGGAAGGAATTGATAGCAAAAAGGAACCAGCTTTTGATGATTTGGAAAATTCTCAGCCCATCCAGATAGTGTGCTCTGGAAACAAGACCAAGATTGTGGCTGGATAAACATTTACAAAAGAGTTTAGGCAGTGAACTTATGTTACTTATAGAGCCAATCACCCATCTCAGCAACAGCCAGGAAAAGAAATAGAGTTTTCCAAAAGGATTTGTGGAGAACTTTGTGTCTAATGGGGTGGATCCCCATGATATCCACTGAAGACCAACACATTTTTGAGGATTTTATACTGGCAGAAAAACTGCCAGTCTGAACTGAAATGGACAGAGACAGGATGAATTGAAGGAAGAATGGCTCCAAGGTCAGAGCCATGGATTCAGAGCCTGGGGCTAATGGGACTTAATTAGCCCAAGAGTGTGGGACACCCCTGCCCCAAGCAGGCCCAGGTGACTGAGCATCAAGTCATTGACAATATTTCTCAGGAATTGAAATCTAATGAAATTTGTCCTGTTGGGCTTTGGACTTGCTTGGGACCCACAACCTCTTTTTTCTTTCAAGGTCTCCCTTGGGCAATAGGAATGTCTATCCTATGCCTGTCCTACCACTATATTTTGGAAGCAGATGACTTACTTTCTGGTTTTACAGGCCCGCAGATAGGAATTTTGCTCCAGAAAGAACCATATTCAGTCTCATTCATACCTTACTTAGACGATTTATAAGGTAAAATTTGGAACTTTTTAAGTTGATTATATTTAGATGAGATTTTGGACTTCGAGTTGTTGCTAGGATGGGTTACAATTTTGAGGGACTTGGGGATGGGGTAAATACATCTTGCACTTGGGAAGGATATGAATTTTAGGGGCACACAGCGTGAGCTGTTGTGGGTTGAATTGTGTCCCTCCCAAAAGATATATTGAAGTCTTCATCCGTAGTACCTCAGAATGTGAATTTATTTGAAAATTAGAGTCATTGAGGATTTTATTCGTTAAGGCAAAATGAGGTCATTCTTGAGTAGAATAGGTCCCTAATCCAGTATGACTGGTGTCCTTGTAAGAAGAGGAGAGACAGACACAAAAAGCCATGTGATGATAGAGACAGATTATATTTACACTTCCACAAGCCACAAAACACTCGGGGTTACCAGAAGCTGGAATAGGCAAGGAAAGATCTCCCCTGAGAGGCTTTGTCGGCCCTGCCAACACCTTGATTTTAGACTTCTACCCTCCAGAACCGTAAGAAAATAAATTGATGTCATTTTAAGCCATTAGTTTGTGGTACTCTGTTATGGCAGCACTAGGAAGCTAATACATCATTATGTAAATAATATGTAAATATAATATGCAAATTTTGATAAAGATTTGACAATTGTTGTCATGTATAGAATCCAAACCTTGTGAAATCTTTTACTTACATCTTTTACTTACCATCTTTTACTTACATCTTTTACTTACATCACCCTTTGAAATCTACAGCAGTTCGATGCTTAGATTATCTTGAAGGAAAAGAAAGCAACGTCATAATGTAATCTATTGCCATTTCACATGTAATAAAACAAGACGTGATGTTATTGAATTATTTCTTTCCATAGCTGAGTTCAATAAGGATTTTCAGATCTTTGTTATTTGAGGTAAGTAAAGTGAAAACATCTGCTGAGATGACATAGATTAGTTTATGATGCCTTTAACATTTCATTTCTTATTACTGTTGATCTATAGGATGAAATTTCTGGCTGTTACCGTATATTATAATCTTGCATCACATTTTTAAAATTCAGGATCCAATTTTAACCAAATACATACTGACTTCGAACAAAAATAAAGGTGTAATTTATTATCTTCTCATAGTCTTTCCAAAAAGGTATATAATGAAACATCTCAAAATCAAACTCCAAAATAATTAATGTTAGATGTTGACTGAAATATTGAAGTTAGGCTTTTATTAATTCATTTATTGGATAAGTTATATTTAGGAGTAGAAACTTTTAAAATCTGAGACCTTATCAAAGTTGTCCATTATTCTTGGTTGCCAAATAACTTTGCTCAATATAGATTATAAGTAGATGATAGATAGATAGATAGATAAGTGACAGAGAAAGACAGACTTCATTTAGAATGTTTTGCTAAATAATTTTATTTTCCTGTGGAAGTAAAAGGGAATACATTAAAGGTAATTACTCTATCATTAATACAACCAGGGACATAATAATCTGTATATCTGAAAAGCTAGTCACTTGTCTCCCCCATTGGTCAGCCATTATGCATCATAATACTAGGAAGATAACCAGAAACCTTAGTTCTTCAAGAGATTTGGGATGTTGGGGGAGGGAGGCAAAAAGTTGGAAGGAAAATACTATTTGAGATAATTCTTACTATAGGCCAAACTACATAAATGAATTAGCCATTATTATATATCTCCTTAAGTGATCTTGATAATAATAAATTATATGAGGTATGTGTTATTAATCATCATCTTTGGCTTAAAAAATAATTAACCAGCTCAAGATTATTCCATTATTATGTAGCAGAGTTAGCATTTAAAGCCTGGTCTGCATGCCACAAAAATCTATAACTTTTCAGCTATATTTGATATTCCCTGATAAGAGACAACTTAGTACCTATGTACTTTGACATAAGAAATAGCTTCTAGGCAAACTTCAGTCCCCAAATATAGCACTATATACTGTGACATATTGATACCTCCTAAGTGAACTTGAGTTCTAAATAAAGCTCTGAAACTGCTTAAAAGAGTCAATCAAACCAAATTTTAGGAAAACAATGACTTAATTCTTTGCAGTTTCAAAGGGCATAGAAATATCATGATCCAGGATCATGGGATCGAAAGTGACATAAAATAAAATAATGATTTATATGGGGCATCTCCCAGGGCTGAGCACAGTTTGTCCTGATCCAAATTATTATACTTAGTAAACTAGTCTCAGCTTCCACACGACTTGACTTTAATAAGCTTACAGATGTGAACTAGATGGTCCTGTCAAGTCTGATGCTGTTTGGTGTTCAAGTATCTTTCAAATTTAGGGATCATCAAATTCTTTCCCATATATTGTGTTCCTTCAGAAAACCTGATTTAGGCAATATTTATTATTTAAAACCTATTCAAATTAGAAAATTCTTAGTCTCTAGAACCTTGAGACTCATTTTATAACATTATATAACATGAGTTCCTGCTCTATGGCAATACCTTTAATAGCAATACATCTCCAGGTTACTTCATAGTTAAAAGAACTATGAATTTACTCTTACCTATAGAAGAAATAGTTGGCTTTCAAATATTTATTCCATTTTTACATTTGTGGAATTGTGTATGATTATATCTTTAATGTCTCTCTGCTACCCAGAAAGTACACATCACAGCTAAAGAAGTGCCAAAAACAAATACTTTCTGATTGCTGAAAACAATCTTTGTCATACTATTAATAAAAATAGCCATTTTTAGATAAATATATTATAAAAACACCAAGAACATATTTCCTAATTTGCTTACCAGAGGACAAAGAAAGCCTGAATCATATTTCACAAATAATATTTAAGTCTAATATTTAACAAATTTTAAAGAGTTTGCATTTATTGTAACATTGTTAAATAAAAATATAAAGGTCTAAAATTCCTTAAAAACCTTACGTTTTGCTTGCCTTATATATGTCCTTTTTTATGTCTATAGAATATGATATATCTACTTATTCTCATATTTTAATTTATTTTTTGTTTTAGATATTCAATTTATGTGGGCTTTTGTTTCATATCTTCCATTTATGACTAGCTGCAACAAAAGTGACCCTGTAAATGAGATAAAATATCACAGGTGTGTGCATCTTTGTAAGATATATTTAATAAATATGTAAATCAATCAATTTATCTCTCTCCTCAGGCAGAAAAGGTGTATGAATTCATAAGCATTACTTTAAATTCTACTGAGTGCACCAAAAGTATTTCCAGGAAGTACTGGAGAGAAAGTTTACATTTTATGTTTGTCATATGGACATGCAATATTGGCATCATTATATACAGTTACTCATTACAAATTCAGAAGCTGCAAGAAAGATCTGAAATCCAGCATTATTTACTATTTCCAGCCAAGTTTCATAAAGCAGAGGTTGAGGGAATGCAATGAAATTCAGAATTATAATATGCCATTCTATTCTAGTCTGACAATTGAGGTAAACATGCTACATGAACTCTCTTCATCTGATTTCTACAGGCAGAATGATATTTGTCTAACCTGATACAACTGGCAGCCTTTCACACTTTGCATCATGTAAAGTATGAAAACATGAGTAATTGTTTGTGAAATTTCCAAGGAAACAAAACTAAATAAGTAGAAAATATAGATGAAATTTTTTTGACTTTGTCTATAAGGTAAGAGTGAAGTGAAAACCTGAGAGAAATATATACAAATAAGTAAATATTTTTAACCAAATTCCATGAGTATTTCAAACAATGATATTGATATGGCACAGATTATCCAGGTATCCAGATGTTTTTCTCAAGTCTTTGTTTTTTTACTTTCTTGGGTAAACATAGTACACATTTTACACAAGAGTTTGTGTATTCTAAAAAGCCTCTCGATTATGTAACTTTGATTTTTGCATAAAGTTTCCAGTAATTTAAATAATATATCATAAGTACTTATAAAATTAAGCCAAGCAAGCAAACAAACAAACAAACAAAACTCTCATACTGGAAATTTGCTGAGAGGAGATTTCAGGCACTCTTAATACACAAAAAATGGTAAGTGTGTGAAAAGATAAATATGTTAATTAACTTTACTGCAGTAATCAATTCACTATGTAAATCAAAAAACCATGTTGTCCTTAAATATATGCAGTTGTTTATTTAAAAAATAAGATAAAATAAGACACATATATAGAAAAAGAAAGAGAGCAAAGACTTTAAAAAAAGGAAGCCTGGTGAAGAATATTCCAGGCAGAATAAACACCATCAATTAAGACATGGAGCTATGAAAGGATGTCATAATGTTTGAAAAGTCAAATACCAGTTTCAAAGTACGAGCTCTAAGTCAAAAAGCCGCAGGTCTAAGATCAGGCTGTGCCACTGCCAATAAGACTTGGAAAATTCATTTAGCCTAAGTTTTATAAGCATTTACCTCTCTTGTCTACAAAATGGAAATTACATTAGTAATTAACTTTTGTGAGTATTTGAACCCAGAGAGACTGTTTCAAAAGCCTGAGCTCTAACCTCCACACATATGGCCTCTCCCTAGATTATAGAGACTCTGAATTCAATTGTTTAATTAAATATCTCTGTTTACCTAATATTGTCAATTACTATCGTGCTTTGCTAAAGTCAAAGATAAAGCTCCTGCTATAACTGTTCTTCTAAGTTTGCTGTTAGAATAATGCATGTGATCATTTATCCTATTTATTCCATTGTCACTCATGTCTTAGCAAGGAAGAAGCAACCATCACCCCACATTTCCTCTTCTTGGAAGTAATACTTGAATTCCTCACACGTGCTTGTTCTCATGACTCTTCCTTATTATCTTGCAAATTCACAACAATCTCAGACTATAAGGTTCCATTAATTAATTTCAAATCTCTGCACCA
Organism: Orcinus orca; assembly: GCF_937001465.1. Lineage (NCBI taxonomy): Eukaryota > Metazoa > Chordata > Mammalia > Artiodactyla > Delphinidae > Orcinus > Orcinus orca. The sequence goes on from NC_064580.1 coordinate 79,665,692, forward strand.
GAAGAACACTAGTAGCTGTTGCTCAAAGTGCATTAGTGATTTTGTCAATGTACTTAAAAATAAGTATATGAACAAACAAAACAGATGAAATATCTTGAAATAGTGAAAGTCAGCTAATCTTACATACTGCTAGAAATCCATTTGTCAGTAGTTGCCTACAATTCAAAATATGTGAAGAAATAAAATTTTAAAACCTCTCTTGCTATAATTGTATAAATAAATATTTGTTAATGTGGAAAAATAAGGTATTCACCAGGAAACAAAATATCCAGAAAATATCTTATTATATAATGTGATCAAAGAGAAGCAGGGTGGGGGGGGGCAATAGAAATAATCACAGTCTTATAAAGACTGAAGAAATGTTCACTTGTTAAAGAACTTTGTGAAAACAGTAAGGGATATTGTCTTACTGGTTGATTTCATCTAGAAGAACCTGGAGGTAAAGTAGAAATGATTGAAACCTTTTACAAAATCTGACCATGTTTAACCTAGTGTTTGGAACAGCTATGGAAGGGCATGATAAGGATTGATTGCGGGGTGTTAGAGAAATAGAGTGAAGAATGACTACAAGTTTTGGCATGAACAGCTGGAAACATGGAGTTGCCACACAGGAGATGAAGAAAACTTGGGGAGAAGCAGGTTTGGGGAGGAAATTCAAGAGTTGAAATTGATGGCAAAATAAAAAAGGTTATCAAATGCATAGTTTAAGAGAATGTGTCAAAGAAACTGGTGATCACAGGAGGCAAGAAATGGTTCTGAGAGTCAAGGAAAACAAATTAACTTTATTTTTAATTGAGTTATAAGATTAGTAGATCAGAACAATTTTCAAGATGATTTATTACCTTAACTAAAGCAAAAAATGAGACAACTGAAAAAAAAGTGACCTAGATAACAGTGTTAGGGAGATTTCTAACTTGGTAGACAACTGGTCTTAAAATCATATTATTTAATGGGTCGTTGACAAAATTGGAGGAAGCTTTCCAGTGGTCTGCCATAAGCTTTTGTACTTGGTTCAGTCTTGTTCAATATAAATAATATAATTTACAGATGACAAAACAGATGGCAGAATTGAGATTTTTTTACATACTCAATAAAAAAATACTCAAACAAAATAGCAGACTATGAAGCCCCAAGCTCTCGTTCTCCCATTGATACATGAAAAAACAGCAAAGAACTGGCTAAAAGAACATGTAGAAGCTTTGGGAAACAAATGTGTCAGCAACCAAGCAAATGCCCAATCAAGAAAAACAGCATTCAAAGCAATAGGAAAATTCATAGCACTTTTGCTCTTCCTTACTCTATCCCCTCTCTGATGCAACCTGATCTTGGTTTGGCAAAAGTTCCAGCCCAGTTCTCAATCCCCTACCTTAAACTGGAGGGAGTAGATCAGACCTTATTTGCAATGGTCTAACCTGTCTGGGGGCTGCCTGAAAGACTGGCCTCTGTTTGGCCTAACTCAGAGTTCAGGTGGAAAGAAGTAACATAACTCAGATCTCAGGCTGGGAAGTAGCAGAAAACAGTGGACACCACTCATAAAAGCAGTAGGGAAGGGACTTCCCTGGTGGTCCAGTGGTTAAGACTCCATGCTTCCACTGCAGTGGGCATGGTTTGGGCAGAGGTTCAAACCCTGGTCGGGGAACTAAGATCTCACACGCTGTGTGATGTAGCAAAAAAAAAAAAAAAAAAAAAAAGCAAAGCAGTAGGGAAACTACAGGTCTGCAGATGCCTGGGCCAAGAGATTATAGAAAGAGTACAATAGACAATCAAAGGCCTTGAGGAGAAGTTGCGGTGAACCTCTTCAGGAAATTAAGACGTTTAAAAGAACCTATGCATTCAGGGGAAATGAAAAAGCTACACAAAGGCCCAAAAAAGGAGCATGGTCAAAAAAGATCAGGATACACTTTACGCTTTCACCTTGGGCTAATACCAAGCCTTGTAACCAATGTCCAACTAATTAGTAAAGAACTTAACCAGCAAATAGCCAATCTGCAAAGACAGGGAGAAATGGCTGTTTTTTTCAAGAGCCCAATTATAAATAACAACAACAAAAATCTAAAGGCATAAAAAAAAACGGAACACATGGCCCATTGGAAAAAAAAAACAAAACCACAAAGTAGCAAAAAGCATCTCTGAAGAAACCCAGGCATCAGAATTACTAAACAAAGACTTTAAAACAAATGTTTTGAATATTCTCAGAGAGCTAAAGGAAAGCATGGAAAAAGAAGTAAAGAAAATCAGGAAAATGATATATGAACAAAATAAGATATCAGCAAAGAGATTGAAATTATAAGAACCAAACAAATTCTGGAGATGAGAAATATAAAAACTCAACTGAAAAATTCTCTAGAGTGTTTCAACAACAGACTTGAGCAGGCAGAAGAAATAATCAGCAAACTTGAATACAGGACATTTGAAATTTTACTCTGAATAGCAGAAAGAAAAAAAAAATGAAGTGAACAGGGCTCCCCTGGTGGTGCAGTGGTTGAGAGTCCGTCTGCCGATGCAGGGGATACAGGTTCGTGCCCTGGTCGGGGAAGATCCCACACGCTGTGGAGCGGCTGGGCCCGTGAGCTATGGCCGCTGAGCCTGCGCATCTGGAGCCTGTGTCCCACAATGGGAGAGGCCACGACAGTGAGAGGCCTGTATACCACAAAAAAAAAAAAAAAAAAAAAGAAGTGAACAAAGCCCAAGGGACTTACTGGAGACAAATGTATGCTTAGGGAGTCCTAGAAAGAAAAAAAAAGTGAACAGAGCCCAAGGGACTTACTGGAGACAAATGTGTGCTTAGGGAGTCCTAGAAAGAAAAAAAAGAGAGAAAGGGACAGAGAGACTACCTGAAGAAATAATAGTCCAAAATCCCCCAAATCTGAGGAAAGCATAGTTAGAAATCACAAGGGAAATTAGAAAACAACTTGAGATAAATGAAAACAAAAACACAGTTCACCAAAACTTATGAGATACAGTAAAAGCAGTGCTACAAGGGGAATTTATATTTGTAAATGCTTAAATTTAAAAAGAAGAAAAATCAGAAATCAGCAACTGAAGTTTATATCTTAAGGAATAAGATTTTAAAAACAAACCATAGCCAAAGCTCACATAAGGAAGGAAATAGCAATCATAAGAGAAAAGATAATTAAAATAGAGAATACTAAACAATACAGAAAATCTATGAAACAAAAAGTTGGATTATTGAAAAGTTCACCAAAATTGGTAAACTTTTAGCTAGATTGCCTAAGAAAAAAAGAGAGATGAGAAATTACTAAAATCAGAAAGTTGAGACTATTTACAGTTTTACAGAAATAAAAATACATTATAACATATTACTTTGAACATTTGTACACCAACCAATTAGATAACCTAGATGATATGGACAAATTCTTAGAAACATACCAGCTACCAAGACTGAATCACAAAGAAATCGAAATTTTGAATAGACCTAAATTAGTAAGGAGATTGAATCAGTAATCAAAAAACATCCAACAAAGAAAAGCCTTGGATCAGATTGCTTCAAAGGTAAAATCTACCAAACATTTAAGGAAGAACTAACAACAATCTTTCTCAAACTCTTCCAACAAACTGAAGAGGAAAAAACACTTCCTAAGTCAGTCTATTGGGGCCAACATTACCTTCAATGAAAGCCAGACAAAGACAATGTTGAAAAGCCTAAAGATTCCACACACACACACACACAAGAACACTGTTAGAACTAATAAACAAATTTGGCAAACTGTTTGATATGAAATCAACACACAAAAAATCAGTTGTGTGTATATGCACTAACAATGAATAATCCAAAGAGGAAATTTTAAAAGCAATTCCATTTACAATAGCGTCAAAAGTTAAGATGCTTATGAATGAACTTAACTAAGGAAGTAAAAGACTTGTACACTGGAAACTACAAAACACAGTTGAAAGAAATTAAAGAAGACACAAATAAATGGAAAGAAATCTCATGTTCACAGATTCGAAGACTTAACGATAAAATGTCAATAGTACTCAATGTGATGTATAGATTCAATGCAATCTCTATTAAAATACCAGTGATATTTTTTCAGATATATAGAAATCCATCATAAAGTTTATATGGAATCTCAAGGGACCCCAAATAGTCAAAACAAGCTTGAAAAATAAAATAAAAATGAAGGTTTTCACACGCCCTGATTTCAAAATATACTACAAAGCCATGGTTATCAAAACAGTGTGGTAGTGGCATAATGACAGATATATAGACAAATGGAATAGAATAGAAACCCAGAAATAAACCCTCACATAAATGGTCAAATGATTTTTGACAAAGCGTGCTGAGAACATGCAATGGGGAAAGGATAGTTTCTTTAACAAATGGTGTTGGAATATGTGATAAGACTGATCTCCAGAATTTATAAAGAACTCCTACAACTTGACAACAAAAAAATCCCCAAACAACCTGCTTAAAAAATAGGCAAATGACTTGAATAGACATTTCTCCAAAGGAGCTATCTAAATGGCCAATAAGCACATAAATACAAGATGCTCAACATCAATAGTCATCAGGGAAATGCAAATCCAAACCACAATGAGATACCATTTCATACATATTAAAATGTCTATTGAGGAGCCCAACTCCTGGTTAAAAACCAATGTGTGATTTTTCAGGCCTGACCATAGGCAATTACAATTACCTGACAGGTCTCCTGGCGGGGTGGGGGTGGGGAAGCTGGCCTCTCCACACCAGACTTGGGGCACAACCAGTGCATTGCAATCTCTGTAGAGTGTTACAGACAAGGTTTCAGTCTCCTCTAGGTAGTCATGTTCTTCACATATTTACATTCTTAACCCTGGTGCCATCCCAGTTCTCTTCATCTGAGGACTTCCTCCGAGGTCCCCTTCAGGCACCTCTGCCAAGGCCTCCTTATGGAGGAAGAGGGGGGAAAACTTGAAGTCACTTTTATCTACTCTGACTCAGTACTCAGTATTAGTCGACTGTTAGCCCTCCCCCTGACCTACCCCCAACCCCAGAGTCCATAAAACTGTTGGAGTCTTTTGTTTGGGGTTCTCTCAACAGTGAGAAGACCCCATGTCTGCAATGATACACCCGTGCACTGTTCTATGGGGGAACAAGGGAAGATGACACTTTTCCTGGTTTTAGTGCCTTGCTTATACTATCACGGTAAGTGATTAAAGGCTTTACTCTTTCATTTTTGGCTTGTTGCTTTAATGGGTTACTGTGACATCTAACAGCTCAGCACTCGCTCACTCTCTCTCTCTCTCTCCCAGCTCAGCATAGCTCCTGACACCTATCATAAAACAAGAAAGGAAGGAAGGGAGGAAAGAAGGAAGGAACAGAGGGAGGGAGGGAGAGAGAGAAAGAGAGAGAGAGAGAGAGAAAGAAACAAATAAACAAAGATTATAAGTGTTGACAAGTATATAGAGAAACTGGAACCCTTTTGCACTGCAGGTGGAAATGTAAAATGGTGCAGGTACTATGGAAAATGGTATGAAAATTCCTAAACATATTAAACATAGAATTATATGACCCAATAATTCCACTTCTGGGTATATACCCCAAAAAAGTGAAAGCATGGTACAGTACTCATGTTTATATAGTATAGTATCATTATTCACAATAGCCAAAAAGTAGAAAAAACCCTGGTGTCCATCAACATTTAAATGGATATGCAAATATGGTATATACATACAATGAATTATTATTAAACCTTAAAAACAAATGAAATTTTGACATGTTACCACATGAATGAATCTTGAAGACATTATGCTAAGTGAAATAAGCCAGTCAGGAAAGACAGGTATTGTACCATTCGTGTTATATGAATTTCCCAGAATTGTCAAATTCATATAGACAAAAAGTAGAATAGTAGTAACAAGGGGGTGAGGGTGAGGGAAATAGAGAGTTATTATTTAATTGGCACAGAATTTCAGTTGTGGTGATAAAAGTGTTCTGGAGATAGTGGTGATGGTTGTACAACAGTGTGAATATAATTAATGCCACTAAACTGTACACTTAAAAATGGTTAAAATGGTAAACGTATGCCATGTATATTTATTTTGTCACAATAAAAAATAATATATGGGAAAAAAGAATACAATACTTAGGGATAAACTTAACCATGTGGATGAAAGAATTGTACACTGAAAACAACAAAATATCGCTGAAGGAAATTAAACAACATATAAATAAATGTAAAAGCATCCTGTGTTCATGTATGTTTTACCACAATAAAAAATACTCAATATAATGAAAGACTTAAATTAATAAGGTTAAACTGATCAGGATACAGTAATATATGGTATGGTAAAAAGACAACACCAAAATCTCACTGGCTTAAAAACAGTAGTTTGTTTTCCCCTCATATTACATACCCTACATGTCCACTGCATAGATTCGGGAGGGCTGCTCTGCTCCACAGGGTCCTCACACAGGGACACAGTTTGACTGAGTCTCCACTATCTGGATGGTTGCCATTTACTTTAACTGACACTGGGAGTTATGAGGGAGACCAAGACACACATTTTAAGATATCTGCTTGGAAGTAATACTTGTAAGTTCTGCTCACATTTTATTGCCTGCTCAAAGCAACTCTAATGGCTACACCTATTTTCAAAGGGGAAGGGAAGTCCAATCTTCAATTATACCTTGAAAGAGAGAAGAATGATAAATATTAGTGAGTAATTAATAATGTCTTCCACAAAAATAAAATGGAATTATCCTCACATTTGCTGTAGTTGTAATTATTGTTGTTATTACAGCATTTACTCTGTATAGTGCTTTAAGCATTTCATACAAATAATCTCCCTTGAACCTAAGAATAACTCATTACTCTCACTGTACTTACAAAAACACTGCAGGTAATAAAAGTTAAAATGTTTGTTCAAAGCTACAATAGGGGGTTTCCCTGGTGGTACAGTGGCTGAGAGTCTGCCTGCCAATGCAGGGGACACGGGTTCGTGCCCCGGTCTGGGAAGATCCCACATGCTGCGGAGCGGCTGGGCCTGTGAGCCATGGCCGCTGAGCCTGTGCCTCCGGAGCCTGTGCTCTGCAATGGGAGAGGCCACAACAGTGAGAGGCCCGCATACCGCAAAAAAAAACAAAAACAAAAACAAAACAAAACAAAAAAAAACTACAATAGGAATGATAATAAAGGACCTTGTCAAGAATACTGGCAGGGAGAACAAGGGAGATATTAAGAAACTAAGGGGCATGTCAGAAGTTTTCACATCATGCCACATAAGTAGCCATTCATTCATAAAGATGGGCCATATGGTCCAAATCAAGAGAGAATACAATGGGCTGTTCATTTCTGGTGGGATGAGGTAGACTGATTCTGGAAGCATGGAAAATGTTCTGAAAGTGCAGCTAGGGAGAAAAGCACATTCTTTCTACTAATTATATACTACCTTCCACATGTTAATTTTGAGTAAATGCCACTAGTGACTGAAAATTGTTTTGAAAAGGCTTACGGAACCAAAAATTCAGTTAAGATGAGTATACAGTTAAGGTTGGTATATCTCAGGGCAACAAACTTATGGTTACCAAAGGAGAAAGGTGGGGAGGGATAAATTAGGAGTTTGGGATTAAAATATACACATTACTATATGTAAAATAGATAACCATTAAGGACCTACTGTATAGCACAGGAAACTATACTTAATATCTTGTGAAAACCTATAATGGGAAAGAATCTAAAAAAGAATATATATATATTGGGTTGGCCAAAAGTTCGTTTGATTAGTGAATACGTTGGTCAATAAAGTTCTTAGTGAAAATGAAAAATTTGTCTTTTTACTTAAAGCAGATGAACCCAGTATATACATATGTACACACACAGATATATATGTGTATATATATATATATATATATATATATATATATATATATAAACTGAATCACTTTGCTGTACAAGTAACGTGAACACAACATTGTAAATCAACTATATTTCAATGGAAATTTAAAAAACCTAGGTACAATAAAAGTATTATACTTAATGTTCATAACTCTACAAGTTTTTTTTTAAATTAAAAGCCTTTATAAGACCTGATTTTAGTAACCGTATATAAACTTATTATTTGTATTTTATATAAAAATATAAATTCATGGACAAGGGTCAGTAAGATAATGGTAATGAAATCAAATTGTTTTAAATATCCTAGATAAAATAATCTTTCATTTTTACTTCAGTATAGCTAACAAATCCAGACACAACTATTTTCAGTAGGCTTTTTTCCTGTATGATTTTTCTATACCTCCACTTCCTGCACAGCTTTTACATGGCTCCCACAGCAATGCTTTCCACACGGATATGAAGTGTTGAAATTATTTCTTCTTTTTACAAAACTCAAATATATCATTCTACTGCACAGCTTACCACAGACTCTTCATTCCCTTAAAAGTCTATATTCCTGACTGTGTACTATAATCACATAACTCAGGTAAAGAAGAAATATTTTTGTATTTGGACACCTATATTTTTATATACCTACATTAACATCAAAGTCTGTGTTATGATGTAGGACATGGGAAGTAAAGCATTAGAGGGATTTTAGCTTTGTTCAACGAATATATTGAGAATTTACAATGTGCAACTTACTATGAAACTCCCTCTTCCCACCTCTTCTCCCAATAAAAAAAAAGTTTAGTTGTCCCAAGCAGGAAATGAGATTGAGTAGGATAATGAAAGCATACTCACTGATCTTTGTGATCACAGCACTTATCTATGATGTTGCTTCCAAGGTAGGGGGTCAATCTTTGTGAAAGCTTTGGATCAGCATCACAGCTTTAGCCAAGGTTGAAATAAAGAAATAGTATATGGGATCTGGTCTTTTATCTCAATCCATGTAAATAATTATTTCAACTTTTTCTTTCTTAATAACTGAAAAGAATTTATTTCTGTATTCAAACTATGTATATGCTTTACTAATACAGAGATTAATAGAATCATAAGGCTGGATAACACATTCCAGAGGCTCTAATTTGGTAGAGTCATAATAAGAATTAAGTTAATTTAGGATAAGACAGAGGAAAAAAAACCTGAAACCTTAATTCTACAAATAAAATGAAAATCAATTTTTAAAATCTATGAATAGATAGCGTAGAATCATGTACTATATATTGTAATACATTTCCAGATATTTAATTGAGTACATGTCAAAAATTTTTGGTGCTTGGCAATAAACACACACACAAACACACACACACACAAACACACACACAAACACACACACATTCATACACAGATATTATTACAAAAACTAGGTTCTTTCAAACAATGATTGAACCCAGACTAGCACAATTCATGCCAAAGAAATACAAATTGCAAAATTCATAAAACAGTTAAAATGTTCAAATACTTACACATATGCTTTAGAAGTTATAATTATTTTATCCTTTATTCCCTGAAATAATTCAACAGATAAATTCAAATCATGGTTAATTAAGGCAATGTTATATACTTGAAAGATATATTAATTTAAAAATTGTTCAGTGCTATTTTTCTTATTCATACCTTGACACCTCTTGTACATTACCCCAGAGGATAAATATGATCAGAGTGATTGTAAATTTCCTTGAAATTTTCACCTAGGGAAGAATGATCCAGAAAGCCAAATAGAAGGACTAAAGTAAAGCCAGACAGAGAAAAATTTTTTCCCCTTGATCCCTTATATTTGTTCAGAAATACATAACAACATGAACAGAATCCTAGTTATAGGTAAAAATGAAGGCATCTCTTGAAAAATGCTTGAGATGGCTGGGACTAGTTCCAATTTTATTCCCTTCCCCTTTCACAAAATAGATATTCTACTGACCATATATTTTTTCTTTTTTCTCCATCAGTGAGCAAATGGCATAGACACCTGATTTCACCAGAAAATTCATGCAATTGGTGGGGAAATAAAATACATTGTTCTCTCAATGCAAATCAGAACTACAATGAGATATCATTGCACACTGGTCAGAATGGCCATCATCAAAAATCTACAAACAATAAATGCCGGAGAGGGTATGGAGAAAAGGGAACCCTCTTGTACTGTTGGTGGGAATGTAAATTGATACAGCCTCTGTGGAGAACAGTATGGAGGTTCCTTAAAAAACTAAAAATAGAACTACCATAGGACCCAGCAATCCAACTACTGTGCATATACCCTGAGAAAACCATAATTCAAAAAGAGTCATGTACCACAATGTTCATTGCAGCTCTATTTACAATAGCCAGGAAGCTACCTAAGTGTCCATCCACAGATGAATGGGTAAAGAAGATGTGGCACATACATACAATGGAATATTAGCCATAAAAAGAAACGAAATGGAGTTATTTGTAGTGAGGTGGGTGGACCTAGAGTCTGTCATACAGAGTGACGCAAGTCAGAAAGAGAAAAACAAATACCGTATGCTAACACATATATATGGAATCTAAGAAAAAAAAAAGGTCATGAACAACCTAGGGGCAAGACGGGAATAAAGACACAGACCTACTAGAGAATGGACTTGAGGATATGGGGAGGGGGAAGGATAAGCTGTGACAAAGCGAGAGAGTGGCTACCAAACGTAAAATACATAGCTAGTGGGAAGCAGCCGCATAGCACAGGGAGATCGGCTTGGTGCTCTGTGACCACCTAGAGGGGTGGGATAGGAAGGGTGGGAGGGAGGGAGACGCAAGAGGGAAGAGATATGGGAACATTTGTATATGTATAACTGATTCACTTTGTTATAAAGTAGAAACTAACACACCATTGTAAAGCAATTATACTCCAATAAAGATGTTAAAAAATAAATAAAATTTAAAAAATTAATAAAATATATTCTTCTCTCACACTGGAATAAAGAACACTTAGTAGAATTTAAAATAATGATAATGCTTATTGTACTTGACATTGGAATTAGGATTAATATCTGCAGAACATTTTACAATCACAAAGCACGTTAATATATATTATCTTATTTGGCTTCTCAGCAAAACTGTGAGGAAATAAATGTTATTCCCAATTTACAAATAAGGTTCAGAATTCCTGCCTCTTATGCCTGAACCTTTTTTTCAAACAGCAATTTGGTTTACTATATGATGGTTACCAAAAGAGAACAGTTGCAATGCTGAATATTCAACATTAAAATATATATTTCTACTGAATCTATTAAATATCTAAATGCTGCTGTTATTTTTGATAGCATCTTCCATCTAAAACAGTGACTAATTGGTAACTTCTAATAGGAACTGAGTTACCCTCTAGAGCAAGAACTTCAAATAAACAGCTCTTCATGTACACTATTTTCTCAAACCTTTCTTTAAAGTCAAAGTACCTTGCAAAGAATTTTCCACAAAAGCTCTACTATTTTAACAATGAAATGTCTTCTATGTGTCTGCAATAGAAAAACATTGGATACACCCGCTTTGGAGGAATAAGAGCTCCTTTCTCCAGGATGAAGGTGGGAACTGATGAAGGGACATTTGAGAACTCCAAAGCTTGTTCACCTCCTATTTTACATTCATCTCATAAAATTGTGGCAGCTTTCCTAGTGTTACTATCTAGTTTAGTAGTCAAGGACTATGTTTAACAATAAATCATTTTCAAGCCCTTTTTGATATCTCTTCCTTTGCCTGGGCTACAGAATCCTGAAAAAGCAAAAGTAGAATAAACCTCTCTGGGAAGGTGTCACATTGTACAGTTGCAGTATATCTAACATACAGACATGCAGGTTACAATAATTCGCCTCAGTGTAACAATTTTAAATGTGCCCTAGTTTAGTGCACTCATCATTTCCTTTACCAAAAAGCAGTTAGAGATAGAGAGATGGAATATGATATTTAAGGATATCCCATACTTTTAATTTTAAGCCTTTGTATAAAACCAAAAGCAATTTTAATATAAAATACTTCCTGTTTCATCATCCTCTAATTTTCACTACCAAAAAAAAAAAATGTGTCACGATCACTTTGAACATAGTCCCATCCTGGATGTGATGGGGTTTGCAAGAGCCTCTGTACAGACAGTAACGACCCACACAGAACTTCCAGTGACTGTACAAATGCACTCACATACTTTTACTAAGAGGAAAGAGAATAAAGGTGACTGTTATTAATAATATTTCTTATGAAGGTTACAAACAGAATGATCACTAATTGTTGGTCACGTACTTTATTCTCATTCTTTTATGGTCAAGTTAATTTTCTTTCAAGTAAGGAGTTAAAATTGTAAAGATTTGTGAAAGATACTTGAATTTAACTATTTTTATATTATTAGCATCTGACTGGTACTATATCCTCACATTTAAATAAAACTTTTTTTTAACTGAAAAGCAGCTTCTCTAAGTAGTGAAGTTGTATGTATAATGAGAGGATCAGAGATAAAGATGACAAAAAGAATCTGCATTAATTTTAAGTGATCATTTCTCATTGATGAGTAATCCTCTATGTAAAAATGGCAGGAATCGGGCTTCCCTGGTGGCGCAGTGGTTGAGAGTCCGCCTGCCGATGCAGGGGACACGGGTTCGTGCCCCGGTCCGGGAGGATCCCACATGCCGCGGAGCAGCTGGGCCCGTGAGCCGTGGCCGCTGAGCCTGCGCGTCCGGAGCCTGTGCTCCGCAACGGGAGAGACCACAACAGTGAGAGGCCCGCATACCGTAAAAAAAAAAAAAAAAAAAAAAAAATGGCAGGAATCTCTCTACTGTAATAAAAGGTGCAATAGCCTAATAAAAGGTGCAAAATTCTCAATTTTTAAGCACTCTGGCCTTAATGTGACAAAAAGATATTATATTAAAATGAAAGTATTAATTACCCAATATTTTGCAACAGGCAGATCCTTGCCATGTAGAGTAACACTGTGAAACCATGGAATGGTGTCAAAAACATTTTGAAATGGCTGATTATTAAACAAAGTTCTGGACTACCCTAGTGCTACTCAAAGTCCCCAGGGCCTCTTTGATTTATATAGTGACCTAGTATGTGTACCTCAAACCTGAGATGGAGTGGTTGCTAGAGCAAAGCCCCCTCTACAGCCTCATTCTGCTTATATCTATTGATACTTCCCCAGTACTGGAACAACAATGACTGCAAAACGAGCATTTCTGCTATAAGCAATATGTGCACTATTAAGTGAACTTCACCGTCTGCAAAAGCACTCACTGAAAAGAAAAGGTTCTGTGGGGAAAAATATGTTTGAGCAGTCCACTCAAACTCTATGTAAGTTGTGGGAAGCAAACAATGTTTTAAAAATCCTAATAAAATAATAGCACTGATTACAAAAAGATACATTAAACTAATAAATGAAGAGCTAAAACAGTAAATGTAAGATTTTATCTTAAAAGAAAAATGTAATGATAACTTGATGGAAAAGTTGTGAGGGGAGTTGGAGTTCTTGAAACAAGACTAAAATGCACAAAAAATGTGGAAAATGCATGCAATAAGCACTCCCAAGACAGGGCAGATGGACATACTGAGCTTAGAGGAAGATGATATCAAGAATGGACATTGGGTGAAGTACAATATGTTTCTGTGATTTACTGTGTTAGGCTGTGTTAGTCTGCTTTAGTTAAGCTGTTGTTACATGGTGGCACAGACCATTAACAACCTAGGAAAAATCATGAAACAGTGGAATGGGAGTCCATGCAAAAATAGCCATAAATGTGGCTATATGACATGCTTTGACAGATAAAATGTGTTGATGCTTTACTTTCTATCCTGCTCCTTCCCTGTTACAGTAATTGGAGAAACATATCTTGATGTAGAGTTGCCATAAGCAATCTGGAATGCCAAGTCAACACACAAATGCTTCGTGGAGTTTCCTGAACCCACAGGGGAACAGGTGTGAGCAAAGCATAAACTTTTGTTTGTCTTAAGCTACTGAGATCAAGATTTGTTCTTTACCACAGCATTTCCTAATAATGCAAGGAATTAGAGGAAATTTTGAAAATGTTTCCTAAAAGAGGCAGTGATTAACATTTTCAAGAAAAGCCTTTTTCCTCACAATGAGAGTGTTCTATCTTAGATTTTCCACCTGTTTGCAACTTACTGCACCTAGATGTTGGTTAGCCACAGAACTCAGAGTCCACGGTAATGTAGACTTTGTGGTATCACACGAAAAGAGACAATTTCTTCTCCTCTGGAATATTACCTCTGCAAGGTCTTCAAGGAAATGTCACATACACAAATATAGTGACTGGAATGACACCCTAACTCTTGTGTCTTCCATCATTTTCCCTTCCATAGGAGTAGTAGTGTCTTTCACAAGTGACTGTACTTGCTCTCAGGACATCTCAACTAGTTCCTATTGCCTTCATTGCTCTCCTCAAGTCTGGGTGAAGCTCCTATATCAGCAGCTTTTTAAAATGTGCTCCATCTGAGGACCTGCCTGTAATTTGTGGTGTCAGACCTCAAAATTGTATGTTAACTAGAAGGGATTTCAAACTACTGATGATATCAAAGATATTATTTATTTTGAATGTTCTAGTAAATGCCTAAGTTTTCTCTTTGCTATATAGTCACAGTTGGTAGACTAGTACAGTTTGTTTAATATTACTCAAAGGATGAAGGAGCTGACAGCAATCAACGCTATGTATTCAATAAGGGAAGGAAATTGGATTAGACAAATTTAGCAACATATTGCTTCATTTTACAAAAAGGCCTAATTTCCAAGTGCAATGGTTAACATCTGCTATGCCAACCCCCAACTAATTCAGTATGAAAATGGTTGCCTGAAACATTTTCCTCAAAGCAAAAGACCTCTCCAACTAATTCAAAAAGTTTAATTTTTGTTCTGAATTCACTGTAACAAAAATTTATCAAAAGGTTACTATGTGCTAAGCACTATGTTAGACCTCGTGAACACAAGTTAAATAAGACATTGTTCCTGGCTTTCAAGAAGTACAGTCTAATTGTCTTTTCTGAGTCCCTTAGAACCATTTTCCTTCAAAATAATCTCTCTAGCCACTATCTTACCTGAGTTTGCTCTCCTCCTCTTCTATCTGTGCATGTTTCTATATTGAAGATAAATCTTTCATGGTCAACAGGAGCCTTGAACTGATGTACCCAAGATTTGAAGTCACCGGCATTTCATTCACTGCAGGTTTGATGACTTGGAGCCCTTTATTCCCTCCAGGAAGATTCAGTGAGTGTTAAAAAGAGGAAGTATTCTGTCCTTTTATATCAAATCCTCTGAGAAAGATTAGGCTTATTATTATCCCAACTATAAAAAGAAGACAGGAAATGTGCGGTCATGGTCACAAAGGAAGCCAGTGGCAGAGATCAGGATTAATCTCCGTCATTTCTGCTCCCTAATTAACTAAGATCAAAATGATCTTATTATTCTGCCATGTGCATTCACACTTTTGAGTATTATTTGAAATTCATAACAGCAAGAAACTGATTTTTGCTTAATGTTAACAGAAAATTTGTCCTTTTAAAAATCTTCCATTCCTATAATAAGTTTACCCTGTCAAATAGTTATCTATTAAAATATTATACAAAGTTTATTAGTGATGTAAATGTAATGAATTAGTACCTAAGAATAGGGTCAAATTGATAATTTACAAATATATGCATCTTAAGATAAGTAAATAACATGAGGAATTGTTAACACTTTACTCTCAATAGTGTATATTTAGAAAGAAATAAGTATTTGCATGTCAGAATTGAAGCAGCAACATCTATTTCAGAATCATTCTCTTTTTTCCTGCTACCAGATGGATCCTACTGTTCATGTTTGAATCTGGGACATTTTAAAAGCCTATCTCCCCTTTCTATCTGACTGAGATCTTTCTGAGTGGGAAGACAAATCTATATCAAGAACAGTAAGGAATCTTATTTTCTGTCTTTCAAAACACTCTGGGGTAGGTGAAAAAAGCAGCAGTTAGGTAGAAATAAATTAGTTCAGGAGACTGAATATTTTTATTACGAATCCTTAAATACAAAAAGGAGAGTTCATGCTTCTTTTTATAATATATGGAACACACGGAAGTCTTTTTCCCATATATTTTCATCTGCCCTGTGCATGCCACTATACTTGTAGGTAAATGTTTACCAGTGAAGTGTCTCACTATATAAGGCTTTGCCCTCCGGAAGAAAAAAATAGCAAAGATAGATACTAATGGAAAAAATGGAATTTTTAAAAATTGGGGGTAGGAATGAAAATACCAGGTTAAATATATTATGCATTCATTGATACTCAAGCAACTTTTAAGCTTACTAGAGTTTTAGAACTGCTGTTTCCCTAGTGACAATGAGTTGAAGAAGAAAAATCCCTTGTAAGACTCCGTGCTCCCAACGCAGGGGGCCTGGGTTCAATCCTTGGTCAGGGAACTAGATCCCGCATGCTGCAACTAAAGATCCAGCACACCACAGCAAGAATCCCGTGTGCCATAACTAAAGACCTGGTGCAGCCAAACAAATGTAAGAAAAAACACAAAGACTCAAAGACATAACCTTTAATCATGGCTGAATGATGTCCTAGTCATTTAGGTTTTGAAGGAACATCTTTTTCTAAGTGTAAAACATAATGTCCATCATTTCTCAAGTGAGTGTATTATTGTTGCTCAGAATACTTGACTTATTTTCTGCAGGGTACTGTAAGTCACTACTTTAAGTTCAACTCTCAAGATCCTTTCCCATTACATATTAATAATTGAACTTACAAGGAAAACAAAGAAAGGGTCATTTACTTTTAGTCTTTATCTTGATTCTGTTAGCATTACATTCTTGGTGAGAGGAAAAACTGATTCACTGGTTTGATTCACTTCTATGATATCTTAGACTGAGACAGAGAGAAAGAGAGATAGAGAGACAGATGGGGGGCAGCAGGGGAGGGGGAGAGAGAGAGGATAAGGACAAGATGAATGCACCATAAAATGCAGAATAATGAGAAGACAATTGTCCCTGTGCATCTGTTGTCCTAATACTATTTGGCAGTCTGCTTCATTTTAAATCCTAATTATATGAATGAAATGTGTTGTAAATTGTATGCATTTGTTGCCAAATGACTAGAAATTTGCTCATTAAGTGTCAGGTAGAAGAAAACACTTTCTCAGGTTCAGGAAGAAGCAATGCTGTGCAGTCAGTGGAAAGAAACATTCAAACAATTATGCACCCTACTGCTCCAAGTCATATTAAAACACTATGTAAACTAATGAAATACTAACACAATGCTTTATAAATGGCAAATGGGCTAAATGAACAGCTAACCTTCCAAGTTAAAAAAAAATACCGTATCATCGAATTGTTCTGTGAGAGTTAAAATGTCACATCTGTTTTTATTCATAGTATGTATAATCAGAATTTTGTATATGAATAATATGCTCTGTATAAACAAATACATGATAAATGTCTCATTTTTATGGGGCATCTTTCACAAATAACTGAAAAAACTACAAGGGAAAGTTTGGAGCACTTGTAAAAACCTTTATACTTGAATTTTTGACACCAAGTATCTGTAATTTTCTTTTGGTTTGCAAACATGGCCATGAACCAGCATATAAAGTTTAAAGCTATAGACTTTATAATTTTACAGTTTTGGTTTCTAGTTTTTATTATAAATCTATCAACTAAATCCTCCTTGCTACTCAAAGTGTGTTCCACAAAACAGTAGCATAGGCATCACCTGTGAAGTTAATAGGAATGCAGAATTTCAGGTCCTATCCCAGATGTACAGAATAATAATCAATATTTTAACAAGGTCCCCTGATGATTATGTGCCCACAAAAGCTGAAAGAGCACAGGGCTAGAGCAGTAAGTTTGGTGTGATAGAAGAAACAATGAACCTGGTTTAAAGCCTAGCTCTGCTTCTTTCCCCTTTCTAAGCCTCAGTTTCCTCATCTACAAAAAGCAATGCTAATTCTGACATGACTACCTCAGAGTTAATATATGGATCAGATTAGCATTTATGTGAAAATATTATGAAATGCAAAGCATTAAAATAGATTGAGACAATATGGTTGTTGATCTCTTTAGGCAAGGATTCAAGGGTAGAGGAGTAACACAGAGAGAAAACAGATGGAATGGTGAGTAATTAAATCAAATATATATGTACCAAAAAGCTAAGTGAGGAAGAAAAAAAAGAAGAAAAGCAATTATGTCAAGGAATAAAGTGTGAACTAACATGATGTACACTTTCTAAACAAATGGTAGCTCTTTGTTAACTAAAAATGATAATGCTGCTGCTGGTGATAATAAGAGCGAGAACTAAACTTTTTCCTTTGTGTGTTGAAAAATTAACACTGGAGCTGCTTCCTTCTACCAGTCCAAAAATGCTGTAGACAGTCAATTGAGAGGGTTGAAAAAATTGAACAGAATGCTTAGTAACAGGTTAAAAAGAAAGACTAGTCAAAGAAACACAAGTAAACTAACCAACTTGTTCCAGTGTGTTAATTTCCTATGACAGTCATAGCAAATTAACACAAACTTGGTGGTTTAAAACAGCAGATACGTATTTTTACTGTTATGGAGGCCAGAAGTCTGACATCAAGGTGTCATCAGGGCTGCACTTCCTCTAAGGGAGAGTCCATTCCTTGCTGTTTTCAGCCTCTGGGGGCTCCAGGCTTTTCTTTTCTTGTCACTGCATTACTCTTGGCTCTGCCTCCATAGTCACATTGCCTCTTCCTCTTCTGTCTGTCTAATGTCCCTCTGCCTCACTCTAAAAAGGACCCTTGTTATTGGATTTAGGACCCACTGGGATAATCCAGGATAAACTCCTCTCAAAATCCTTAACTTAATCACTTCTTTTGCCATATAAGGTAATATTCACTCTTACCACATCAAATAATATTCACAGGTTCCTGGAATCAAGGAATGGATCTATCTTTTTGAGGGTCACCATTTGGCCGACAAAACCCAGTTAGCACTGGTTTACAGACAGCAGATTCGTTTTCAGTAAAATGATGAAGCATTTTTTTACCTATATAGCAAAAAATTTATTGCCCTTACAGCAAACATTTATTGTGTTTTACTATGTGCCAGGCATCATCTTAAATTTATATCTACTCTGACTCATTTTATCTTCCCAGCAACTTTATGAAACCTGTATCACTATTATCCCCATTTAAAGATGTGAAAACTCAGCCATGAAGAGGTTAAATAACTTATCCAAAGGTCACACAGCTAGTTAGTAGTGGAGGCAGGATTCAAAGGTAGACAGTCTGGCTCCAGAGCCCACATTCTTGATCAGAGCACAATGTGACCTACCTTCATATAACATAGATTTGCATCCATGGGAGTTTCATTTGCTCACAAATGCTTTGTTACATATATATATCAAGGGCAAAAATAAAGATGATGATTTATAAGGTAAGAGGAGAAAGGGTACAACAACCCTAAACATTATTTAAAGACTGAAGTGTGTTTTCAACATACTGTTAAATGTACTTCATAGATTATGCGTGTTAGGCTGGGTGTGGAAAAATATAAGATTTTTGTAAAAAATGGCTAAACAATATATTCTTAGTAATATTGATACCTGCAGAACAATTAAGGAAGCAAAGTTTTATACACTCCTTGCTTGTTTTAACATGGACTTTCATCTAACGCAGAAAAACTTCAATAATATGGAGGAAAAACCTGTAAATTGAAGAAAACTACAGATGAGGAGGTTATAAAAAGGTAAATCCCAGAGTAGGGCATTGCATATTCAGACTGTCCTGATGTAATCAAAGATTAAAACTTACAGCAGTCATACTATCAAGATATACAAGAAAAAAATATTCCTGGAGGTTTAAATTCGCTCTCAAGGAATGTATCTTGAGCAAGAAAGAGTAAGGCAGAGGAGACAGTAGAGAAGAAAAACACAGGAAAACGGCTAGATAAGACACACTGCTAACCTAGGAAGGGCTATACTATCGTATACTTCTCAGTCTTTAAATAGATACTATCATTCTTTATTCTGGTTAGCATTGTACTTTGGAAAGTTCAAAGCATTTTTTCGTGATTCTAGTCCATCTCCTCCTCTGCCCCTTCTCCAAACACCACTCAATGTATTTATGCTCCTTTTAACATGATAGACACTTTTCTATAAGCATTTATATATAATCAACTGTCTGCTGTCTTTTTAAATTTTTTTTTAATTTTAATTATTTTATTAATATTTATTGGACTATAGTTGCTTTACAATGATGTGCTACTTTCTGCTGTACAGCAAAGTAAATCAGCTATACATATACATATATACCCTCTTTTTTGAATTTCCTTCCCCTTTAGGTCACCATAGAGCACTGAGTAGAGTTTCCTGTGCTATATGGTAGGTTCTCATTAGTTACCTATTTTATACATAGTATCAATAGTGTATATATGTCAATCCCAGTTTCCCAATTCATCCCACCCCCGCTTCCTCCTTGGTATCCATACGTTTGTTCTCTACGTCTGTCTATTATCAAAAATAAAAAAAAACAAAAATCTTTCTTTTGAAACCATGTTTCCATCTACATTTTGTCCTTTATATTGTCACCTTTCCAGAAAAATATTTTTGTTTGCCATCTGCCTTTCACCACCTATGAATCACTCTTTAACCTACTGAAATTTAGCTAACCACCATCACTACCACGAACAGCAAACATACTACCATCACTGAAATCTCTTGTCAAGTCTAACATTGAGCTCTTTCCTGCTAAATCTGAAGAACTCTTCTCAGTTCTTACTTTACTTGAATTCTCTGTGGCATTCAACACCAGGAATCACTATCTTTTCTGGAAATACCCTCTTTCCTTGCTTTCCATTATAACATTACATTCTTGTTTTTCTCTGACTTCTCTAACACCTCGAGTTTGGCCTCCTTTTTGAGCTCCTCCTACTCTGCACATCCCGTTAAGTATCACTGTTTATCAGGGCTCTAATTGCCTGTTAATCTGGAGTCCACAGACCTTGAAGAGCCCAAGGATAATATTCATATGATTTGGATGGGGGAGAATTACATCTTTATTTTCACTAATCTCTCAGAGTTGAAGTCAAAAAGGTTAGTATTATCTTTAAAAAATTAAAACACTATGAACAATACATATAACTTTGTCATCAATAGAAATCAGATAATTTTATGTTGCATCACAGTTGTTAACAATATCCCAGAATATCATTTGATGTCCTCATTACTTTGAAATTAAGGATATTATTAGGCCCACTATATCTTGTGATTTAATGTGTTAATAAAAATACATATTTTTGTTTCTAACAAATGTTTTAAAATATTTTGATAACTTTTTTCAATAAGATTTTTCTGTAATTATATTATTGTATACTAAATTATATTATATATACTAAACATATGATTACATATTATGTGTATGTATATGCATATATATCATATACATTGGTATACACACACAAATATATAATTAAAAAACATTAAAAAGGGGTCCTTTAGGCTTCGCCAGACTGCTGAAGGGGTTAATGGGACAAAAAAGGTTAAAAACCCTTTGCTGTGTCATAAAGTATTTTCCCTCCTAGGCTTACACAGTCTCTCAGGGCTATCTCATTTTTTCCCATTGGCTTCACTTGGCATCTCTGCACAAATGACTCCCAAATCTCCAGCCCTAATCTCTCCTTTGAACTCCAGATCCACATATCCAACTGCTCACCTCACATCTCCACTTAGATATTTCGAAGTATGTCTAAACCTAAAATGATGACACCCCATTCTCCCAAAACGTGTTCCTTTTTTTGCCTTCCTTATGTCAGTGGATGGTACCACCACCTGTCTAGTTGCCCAGACCAATAATTTGAGAGTCATATCTAACTCTTCCTAATCCCTATTAAATCTATTATCTAATTCTGTTGATTCGATCTCTTAAATATATCTGAAATCTGCTTCCATTTAATCTTATTTATTCTCCGCTTATATAGGCTATCATCATCTCTCACCTTCACTAATACAACTGGTTCTAAGTGGTCTCCCCATCTCCAGCCTTACCCAAGTTAATTCTATTTTCCACGTTGGAGTCAAGGAAATATTTTCAAAACACAAATTCTATCATTTCATTCCCCTTCTTAAAACAGTTAACTGACTCTCAAATCTCTGCCCTCAACATATTATCATGGCTTTGGGTTATTGCTGTCATCTAATCCCATCCCCATCTAGCTCTCCAGCCTCATTCATCTTCAATTTCCACCATATACTCTGTCCCAGCCATTCTGAAATTATTTAATTCCTTTTCATTTTACTGTGCTTTCTCTAGACCCTCTTTGCTCATGAATTTTCTCCTTCTTCCATTGCTCTCACCCCAACCCTCAGAATGGGAGAAAATGTTTGCAAATGAAGCAGCTGACGAAGGATTAATCTCCAAAATTTACAAGCAGCTCATGCAGCTCAATACCAAAAAACAAACAATCCAATCCAAAAATGGGCAGAAGACCTTAATAAACATTTCTCCAAAGAAGACATCCAGATTGCCAACAAACACATGAAAGGATGCTCAACATCATTAATCATTAGAGAAATGCAAGTCAAAACTACAATGATGTATCACCTCACACCGGTGAGAATGGCTATCATCAAAAAATCTACAAAACAATAAATGCTGGAGAGAGTGTGGAGAAAAGGGAACCCTCTTGCATTGTTGGTGGGAATCTAAATTGATACAGCCACTATGGAGAACAGTATGGAGGTTCCTTAAAAAACTAAAAATAGAACCACCATATGACCCAGCAATCCCACTACTGGGCATATACCCTGAGAAAACCATAATTCAAGAGTCATGTACCACAAAGTTCATTGCAGGTCTATTTACAATAGCCAGGACATGGAAGCAATCTAAGTGTCCATTGACAGATGAATGGATAAAGAAGATGTGGCACATATATACAGTGGAATATTACTCTGCCATAAAAAGAAATGAAACTGAGTTATTAGTAATGAGGTGCATGGACCTAGAGTCTGTCATACAGAGTGATGTAAGTCAGAAGGAGAAAAACAAATACGGTATGCTAACACATATATATGGAATCTAAAAAAAAAAAAGGTTCTGAAAAACCTAGGGGCAGGACAGGAATAAAGACACAGACCTAGTAGAGAATGGACTTGAGGACACGGGGAGGGGGAAGGGTAAGCTAGGACGAAGTGAGAGAGTGGCATGGACATATATACACTGCCAAACGTAAAATAGCTAGCTAGTGGGAAGCAGCCACATAGCACAGGGAGATCAGCTCTGTGCTTTGTGACCACCTAGAGGGGTGAGATAGGGAGGGTGGGAGGGAAACGCAAGAGGGAGGAGATATGGGGATATATGTATATGTATAGCTGATTCACTTTGTTATAAAGCAGAAACGAACACACCATTGTAAAGCAATTATACTCCAATAAAGATGTTAAAAAAAAAAAGAAGTAAATGGTGGAACCAGATGTGCATCTATGCAGTCTCACTCTAGAGTCCAGGTTCTCAGCCATTATTGGCAAAACATATAGCTAATATTGACGTAGAATTTGTGACACACCAACATTGTCCTAACTCATGTACATATATCAATCCATTTAATCTCAAAACAATTATCCAACAACTGAATGATATAGGCATAATTAGCACTAGTACTCCCTGCACTGTTACGATTTGGGGAAGGGCAAGAAAGAAGATCCCTTTCCCCCAGGGAACTATTCATTGTTTAACTAATAGAAGGCAATGCTATCAATTCACATTTGTGAAACAATTGTATTCAAAGCACTTGAATGAGTAAAGTGGCCTCATTTTGCTCTGTGGCCCAATAATTTAAAATAATAGCATTAGCAATATTATTTACTAGTTTTATTTTACATTATAAATCTGATGGTGTATGAAATTGCACACAATTTAAGCCCACCACAGGATACAAGGTAACAACTTCGAAGCAGCCTTTTAATCACCAGAATGAGTGTTTCAGTGTTTTGTTTGTTTGGTTGGTTGTTTTTTGCGGTACGCAGGCCTCTCACTGCTATGGCCTCTCCCGTTGCGGAGCACAGTCTCCGGACGCGCAGGCTCAGCGGCCATGGCTCATGGGCCCAGCCACTCCGCGGCATGTGGGATCTTCCCGGACCAGGGCACGAACCCGTGTCCCCTGCACCGGCAGGTGGACTCTCAACCACTGTGCTACCAGGGAAGCCCTCAGTGTGTTTTTATGTTGCAGGTGCACCAGGCATGATGACCCAGTGTAGCTCTGTAAGATGTGATGATGAAAACTTAGCTTCACGTCAAAAGATTCTTGATTGAAAGTCAAAAGTACTGGCTTCCATTCACAACCCAACACAAACTAGAAAATATAACTTACCTGGACCTCAGTCTTTGCATCTGTGAAATTAGCATGGTGGACAAGGGTACACATGAGCTCTTTATAATTCTGAACACCTGATTCTGTAAAGCCACTAACCACTCACAAAAGGCGGCATAACTATTTTATAATGCCTCTTCCATCCAGCTTGACAAAATTAACAAATGGTGGCTTTCTTTTTCCCTGTTGGTTTGACATACAAGAGTAAAACATGAGCACTTACTACTTGAGTAGTAAGGTGATACCTGTTTCTAAAAATCATTACATTGGATAGAAACTCATTTGAAAATATCTATACTATGTCGTGTGCGAGCAGGAAATTACCATAATGATACCAGTTGATAGAGCGGTCACAGAGTATTAATTATGAAGCAGTGCTAATTGAATAATATATGGCAGTTATTAAGAGGAGATTTTCAAAAACTGATATGCTATGACTCACCTGCCAGTCAGTAATGAGCTACTACACTACAGAGCCCAGGTACAAAGAATCACTGGTACCAGTGATAGGGATGTGTGAAGGCTATCTGGCACCAAAAATCATGGTCTATACAGGGTGTGAGCTAAGACTCATAAACCATCTACTGGCAGAAAGAGCTATCCAAACAGTTATAAGCCACACATTTGGTAAGCTGTTTTCATAGACCTTGGATGCAAAGCTGATGAGGACAGGATAAACCTCTTCAGGGGGTCATCCTATAAGATTTGTTTTTTCCCCTTCGAGCATTGTGTAAAATAATAGTAAATATCACATTTCAACAAAATTACTAAACAATAACAGCTTACCTACCTCCTGAGTGAAGGAGACAATAGAAAAAAATAAAGGGACAAAAGAATCTGTTTTTAGAGCTTCTTACGGGGAAATACGGTTTTAATGAATGTTGGTAAGTACAAAGAAGTCAGTCATGCCATAAACTCAGGAAGCATCAAATTTACTAAACATTTATTTAGCTCTAGCAAGACCTAAGTGAATGCACTAAAATATTACCATGGTAAAATATAAAACTAAAAAATATATCACAGTTACATGTTTTACTTTTAACAAGAAAAAAATTCCTTTAACATTGACTTATAGTATTCCCCTGAAATATAAAACATCTCTCTCTTCTTAGTTAAAGGTCTTTTAACCAGCAAGGACATAGCCTTATAAAAAAAAAATTCCTGATAATGCTATTAGGGAATTTACCTTCTAGCATGGGTTGGGGGTGGGAAACACAAAGAGGACTTCTGGGTTAACAGACCTAAGCAGTTCCAAAAATACATTCTGAAAATTCTTTTAATTAATATAATTTCTTTACTACACTTTTTATTTTCCATGCTCTCAGTAGTCACCAAAGGCATTCACAGAAAAAAAACATCAATTTAATAAGCTGCTTCCAGAAAGTACTCTTCTTGATGAAAGAAAATAAATTCAAATAAAAGTCAGACAGTACTAGATGTGGAATTGTAGTCTTTTTGCACTGAAAGGGACTTAAGATCTTCCAGTCATTCCTGGAAAATTTTCGAAAAGAACAATTTTGTTTCTCTGAGCAGTCTGCTCTCTAACATATTCCAGCTGTCCAGTTAGGTAAGCCAGTGCAATCAGGGAGAACATAGATGAACAAAATCAACAATAACAAGAAAATCACTGGAAAAAAATGTGTTCCTGTCAGGTAATTCAGACTTCATAATATGAAAATGTAAATGTGATAGGGCTGCTGATGAAATAGCCTGCAGCCATTTGGCCACAGCAGGAAGATGGCACTGATGTTTTTACATAAGCAGACAAACCATGCTTGTTACTCCAAGATTTTTATAGCCGTTATTTGGAAGGACATGGTCGCAGTAGTTCTGAACTACTGAATAGTAATACAATGCACAATTTTTTACAATGGATAAACCAACTAACAGAAGGGAGGAGATTTATGTCATGAAACCTCTCTCCTGTCAATGTATGATTTCCATGGGGAGAAAAGCGGAGCAAGAAATCCCACAAACTAGGCATAACTGACAATGTACTCTTGGCCCTTTGGGCAAGGCCTTTAATTTCTGTCCTTGCCCTTCACTCTTCTCTGTGATACTCACTTCCCTGTGCTACTGCCACCTTCTTTCTTTTAGCATTCTTTCTTGCCCCAACTGCTAAGGGAAAAATGATTACAGGAAAAATAAAACTATGAGAAATATATAATTTCTTTAATTCTTTACTGTCATAATGTACCCAAATACTTATGATTGTGTCTCTTTCCTCATTTCTCTCTCTCTCTCTCTCTCTCTCACATACACACAGAAAATTATTTCTAGGACTGAATGTCCTAGAAGGCAGATACATCTCTATGTGTGTTTTTCTTAGCTATATATGATATTTACTACAGAGTTATAACTGCCATATGAAAAAAAAACAAATAATAAATTAATAAGCAGAACTGTTCTAAAACCAAATAAAATTTAGCCTTTTGGGTGAGATAACAGAGATGATTATGAATTATAATAATTATAAAGATATTTTGGAAATTTTACATACAGAGTATACCTCTTGTGATCCAGAGCCACCCATCAGAGTTCAGATATGGAGAATAGAAAGAAAATTTAACCAGAACTTTCTTTTATCAACACACATATGACATCTGCTGATGTTTACAAGAGCTGTGAACACACATCTAAAAAAAGGATTTGGTTTACAGTAACTAAAGCTACAGGGAATGAAAAGGGCTTTGGTTTAGGATTACTAAATTACACAGATCACACCTGTACATGGATTACCTGCTTCCACGTAAAAAAAAAATCGTAACAAATAGTAAAACACATTTGAGAGTGTCTATCATCTTAAGCAAGTTAAGGCAAAAACTGCATGTCTTCTGTATTCTTAAGAATCAAAAGTAATTTTTTTTCTTTAGCACCTGAGAATCAGCTGCAACTGAGGCATGACAACATGCTCCAAAATAGCAAATGAGAACTGATAGGTAAAAGGATTTGCATAAAACAAATTGAGTGTACATTGAGTGTGCAGTTAATTTCCTGTTATCCACACCAGTGAGTGGGGGCAATCACATAGAAAATTCACAATGGTGGGTATTGAAAAACACATCAATACATCAATATTTGATTTGACATGTCTGCAGCTAGATTTCAATAGGAGCGTATAATCTGACAGACTTGTGAATCTACTGTGAAGAACGTGACTGACCCTCCCTCTTCTGATAATCAAGTCTGGAAAGCTACCAGCTTCCAAATTCTACTTTCATCCTGTCCAAACCATGTGGGAAATTATTATTCAGATGGATAACAGGTAGCCTTGGAAAGCGAACTCTCCAAACTTGCTCTTTTGCCAACTTTCTTAAAGAGAAGGGCTAAATGTTTTATCCAAAATGCACTTTCTTCTAGGTTTTTCTCTGTCTGACTAGAGAGGGAAACAAATTCTTTATTTATGTCATCATAGTACTTAAACAAGGAACAAAAGAAAATAATCAGTAAGGTTTTGAAAAGAGTACCTTCTTAACCCAAAACAAATAACATAAAAGATATTAACTCAAGATCAAGCAGAATAGGAATAAACCTACCTAAGGAGACAAAAGACCTGTATGCAGAAAACTATAAGACACTGATGAAAGAAATTAAAGATAATACAAAGAGATGGAGAGATTTACCATGTTCTTGGATTGGAAGAATCAACATTGTGAAAATGACTATACTACCCAAAGCAATCTACAGATTCAATGCAATCCCTATCAAACTATCACTGGCATTTTTCACAGAACTAGAACAAAACATTTCAAAATTTGTATGCAAGCAATAAAGACCCCAAATAGCCAAAGCAATCTTAAGAATGAAAAACGGAGCTAGAGGAATCAGGCTCCCTGACATCAGACTATACTACAAAGCTACAGTAATCAAGACAGTATGGCACAAGAAACAGAAATACAGAACAATGGAACAGCATAGAAAGCCCAGAGATAAACCCATGCACACATGGTCACATTTTTGATAAAGGAGGTAAGATTATACAATGGAGAAAAGACAGCCTCTTCAATAAGTGGTGCTGGGAAAACTGGACAGTTACATGTAAAACAATGAAATTAGAACACTCCCTAACACTGTACACGAAAATAAACTCAAAATGGATTAAAGACCTAAATGTAAGGCCAGACACTATAAAACTCTTAGAGGAAAACATAAGCAGAACACTCTCTGACATAAAGCACAGCAAGATCCCTTTTGACCCACCTCCTAGAGAAATGGAAATAAAAACAAAAATAAACAAATGGGACCTAATGAAACTTCAAAGCTTTTGCACAACAAAGGAAAACATAAACAAGATGAAAAGACAACCCTCAGAATGGGAGAAAATGTTTGCAAGTGAAGCAACTGAGAAAGGATTAATCTCCAAAATATACAAGCAGCTCATGCAGCTCAAGATCAAAAAAACAAACAATCCAATCCAAAAATTGGCAGAAAACCTAAATAGACATTTCTCCAAAGAAGATATACAGATTGCCAACAAACACATGAAAGGATGCTCAACATCACTAATCATTAGAGAAATGCAAATCAAACTACAATGAGGTATCATCTCACACTGGTCAGAATAGCCATCATCAAAAAATCTACAAACAATAAATGCTGGAGAGGGTGTGGAGAAAAGGGAAAACTCTTGCACTGCTGGTGGGAATGTGAATTGGTACAGCCACTATGGAGAACAGTATGGAGGTTCCTTAAAAAACTACAAATAGAACTACCGTATGACCCAGCAATCCCACTACTGGGCATATACCCTGAGAAAACCATAATTCAAAAAGAGTCATGTACCAAAATGTTCATTGCAGCTCTATTTACAATAGCCAGGACATGGAAGCAACCTAAGTGTCCATCGAAAGATTAATGGATAAAGAAGATGTGGCACAGATATACAGTGGAATATTACTCAGCCATAAAAAGAAAAGAAATTGAGTTATTTGTAGTGAGGTGGATGGACCTAGAGTCTGTCATACAGAGTGATGTAAGTCAGAAGGAGAAAAACAAATACTGTATGCTAACACATATATATGGAATCTAAAAAACAAAAAAGGGTTCTGAAGAACCTAGGGGCAGGACAGAAGTAAACATGCAGATGTAGAGAATGGACTTGAGGACATGGGGAAGGGAAAGGGGAAGCTGGGACTAAGTGAGAGAGTGGCATGGACTTATATATACTACCAAATGTAACATAGATAGCTAGCGGGAAGCAGCCGCATAGCACAGGGAGATCAGTTTGGTGCTCTGTGACCATCTAGAGTTGTGGGATAGGGTGGGTGGGAGGGAGATGAAAGAGGGAGGAGATATGGTGATATATGTATAGCTGATTCACTTTGTTATAAAGCAGAAACTTACACACTATTGTAAAGCAATTATACTCCAATAAAGATGTTAAAAAAGAAAGAATATATCAAGCAGAATAAAAAAAATATGGTTAAAAGAGACTATATATTTATACAAGGCATACTCTTCATTTTATGGATGAAGAAGTTGCAGACCAGTGAATTTAAGTCCTTATTAATCCAAATGTGGTCTATGGACAAACAGCAGATGCATCACCAGGTACATTGTTAGAAATGCAGAATTTCAGGCTTTGCCCCAGACCCTCAGAATCACAGTCTGCATTTTTAGCATGATCCCCACCCCGAATGATTTGTATACACATTGAGGTTTGAGCAGCACTTGTTAAAAATGCTTCTCCATGATATATTAATCACTTGCCATATACATGTTACCTAATGGAAGTAGTCTTAAACAAACATGTCAGGAAGTTCCTAAATTCCGTCCTTCTTCCTTCCTTTTGGAGGAAGAGTGATTCACACATACTTTCTACTTTCACAGTGAATTAATGATCCCCATAAACCAAATTATCTTTGAACTCTGCATCACTCCTTCAGGCCTTTTATTTTCAAATTAGTGAATTACTGTTTGAGTGCAAACTGGCATAGCCAGGAGAAATTTTTGGCATTGGAAGAATCTGGTTTATTCCATGATAAGTTCCAGAAACCTTTATTCCCATTCACACCCAGAAGCCATTTCTAGCTTCCTAGTTTCTTCTATTTATTCATCTGCTCGAAAGCCAGGGATAAATAAGCACAGCATATATTTATTCAATTACTGGAAGGCAAGCAAAGAATCTAGTTCTTCTAAATGTAAATAATGCCTTCAGTTTGTAATGTAGCTATTTTACCATAAAATAAACACCTTGAGGTCACAGTTTAGTTCCTGTTTATTTTAGATAATAGATGTGAAAGGGATCTGAAGGATAAAAATTAAGTAAATGCAAGCGTCATTGTTGATTTCTTGAAAATATGTCGAATTTGGAATCTTAAAATGCTATACTTCTTGAGCATTTAAAAATATCTTAACTGCCCCATTCCTGTCTACATTTTCCACCTATTTGTGTTTGTCAAAATTATATTAATATTTCAATACATTGGCTAAGGAATCTATACTAATTTATATCTGTATCTGTATCTAACTTTTTTTTAACCTGTCTCTGGCTTACTCACAATCCATGATACCTAATAGAATGACTGAGTTGATCATCACTATTGACTCATTTCTATTACTATTAACACTAATTAAACTAAATAGTTGGCCAATCTAAGAGAGGAAAGAGTTCAAACTAGAGATAATATTAAAACTTGACCACCTTGTGTTATCCAACAGGTTTTTGAAAAAAATCCAATCCTTCCTGGCCTTGCTTAGGCATTTCACATTACTTTCCAACTCTTTCTTGGCATCCTCCCAGCTTACATAATGCTACACTATCTTAGTATATCTCATACCTTTTGGATCAGTCCTTCATTAACTACTCTTCAGGCTCACCTTCTTCCTTCAACCTCTAAAGTTATATTAATAGGTGTCTTAGTTCATTTGGCCTGCTATAACAAATACCATAGACTGGGTAGCTCTCTGGGGTCTCTTAAAAAGGCACTAATTCCATTCACGAGGGCTCTGCCCTAGGGACTCAGTCACCTACTAGAGGCTCGGCCTCTTAATACCATCACATTGCAGGGTAGGATTTCAACATACAAATTCGGTGGGGATACAAACATCCAGTCTATAGCAATACATTTTCTCCAGTTCTGCTCTTCCTTCTTTTCAGGTTTCCCCTCGTGGATCTCATTTTGCTATGTGAACCTGAACAAATAACCTAACATCTCTGGGCCTCAGTTTCCTCATATGCAAAATAAAGACAATAACTTACTACCCGATAGGGTTATTAAGAGATTTTATTGATAATAAGTTAATACATAGATAGCACTTTGAACAGTACCTGGTACATAGAAAGCATATGAATAATTTCCAAATCTACATCTCCAGCTCTTCTGGTGATTATTCCAAGCTCCAAACTAACAGATACAGTTTTTTACTGGACACAATTTTATAAATGCCCTGCTTTTTCTCATAGCTAATTGGATACAGGTGTCAGCGTTTCCCTGAAGTCCAGCTCTCTATCCCAAGTTTTCCATTTCTATTAATGTCATCATCATTAACTAGATATCTGAACTAAAAGTCTCAGTCAACGTCTACACTTTATATCCTCCCTGATCCAAGTCCTATAAAATCTTTCATCAGTTACCTCCTTTTAATGCCCATTGCTACTACACTAGCTCAGATTCTTTTCTTCTCACCATTGGATTACTACACTAACCTTCTAACAAGACTTTTTCTTCTGCACCCTCTCCCACCCTACTCCTAATTCATTATACTAATCATTATCAAACTAATCTCCTGAGGAGTAGTTTCATAAAATCTTTCTTATACTCAACATTCTTCAATAAATCTTTGCCTTTTGGCTCCAAAATTGGCCCTCTACTTTTACAATCCTAATTCCTCTGAATTTATAACTTGTTTTGCCACTAATATTGTAATTAATCAATTGTTTTACCTTGTAAATCTCATATTAGTATTTAAAATTTATGGGATCATATCTTAACTGTCCTTATAAAATTATAAGCTTCTTGTGTACAATTATAAAATATTATACATTTTTTCTCCTATAGTAACTTGCCTTACAATGTGCCCAATAAATATTTAGCCTACTTTATTTTATATTATCACTTCTGCATTTGTAGACTGAAGTTGATTTACCATCTTTAATATCAAATTAATTGGTAACTATACCTTTACCCTTGACTTTGTAAAGAATAATATCTTACATAACAAACAAATGTATTGTGGTAAGCCATAATTAATCATTGTGGTCACTAATATTTGTGTTAATATTCAAGGGCAGATACTACACCATTTTAAAGTCCATTTTCAGTGGACTTTCATTTCTTTATGGTCAGAAACAGCCTCCTGCTCTCTACTTCAAATACTTCAGTCATATGGTCAGGCTTTTTTCTGCAGCATACTGAGCCCTTCCTATACTCTAGTCAAGTGATTCTCAACCTGGGGCAGTTTTGTCTCTCAGGGGACATTTTGCAACTTCTGGAGATATTTTTGGTTGTCACAACTCGGGGAGGGGAGTACTACTGGCATCTTGCTAGTTGTCTTCCTAAGAAAAAAGTCTTGCTCCCTAATATCCAACGGCTGGTCTCTGTATTAGCTATCAAACTTCCCTTACTATTGCCTGCTTTGGGATTTTCCAATTTTATTCTCCACTTGTCTGTGGACTTACCTGCTTATCTCTGGGGTTGACACTGTCATTGTACCGAAAAAGCCATTCAAAGTAAGCATGCATCCTAAAGATCTTGTCATCTCTACACTTGGGAATAATTCTCTAACATAAATACTATGGTAACACAGAATGTTACAAATTCTCTTTAGACCAAATGTATAATAAATTTCATGAGATTAATTGTAATATCTTTATTAACATCTCAGCTTATTTCTCAAATGATGCAGAAGAAAGTAAATGCAGCACTTAGGAAATGTAGATTGGTTTCCATTCACTATCTGACATTTTCTGGATCAGCATTTCAGTTTTAAAAAATAATGACAATTACTTTGGTATTTCAATTTGGTTGTAACTGAAGGGGAATTTTAGAAAGAAGAAATGGTAAGAATAAGCAAAAAATAAAGTAAAGGGTAATAAACAAATCAACTCCCTAAAAATCCATTAGCAAAAAGAGCTACAAAATTTTCAAGATCTCAGAAAAGTGATTATATGTAGATTTTCTTTTAATTCAAGCACATGAAGTTTTGTTTGAAAGTCACAAATAGCTTGTTTAAAGTAGTTTACTATTTTAGCTGTTATGACTGCCCTGCAGTGGTACATCTAAACATTAAAGAATAACACTTCAGAATTTTTTATTTTCTGTTCATCATTTTCTTCACCATGTCATATTAATAATCAATATTTATAGGCCAAACCAAACATAATCCAATATCACATTTCTCTAGAGAGCACTTATTACAGAGATAAAGTATCTTCTCTTAAATGTTGCTACATTTTCCAGTTCTAAACAGTAGTTTAGATGAAATGA
This sequence comes from Orcinus orca, assembly GCF_937001465.1. Lineage (NCBI taxonomy): Eukaryota > Metazoa > Chordata > Mammalia > Artiodactyla > Delphinidae > Orcinus > Orcinus orca. The sequence goes on from NC_064580.1 coordinate 79,699,311, forward strand.
AATGGAGACACACAGTAAGTAGGTAAATGAGACTGATTCAGAGAGCAAGCCAGTCACTGAATCCCAGAAATAAGGAATGGTATTTAAATAGGAATTCATGAGTGGTAAAAGTTTCAGGGCAAGCACTTAACATGTCCGAATATGTGAATGTGTTATTTTAGACCCCACCTGAGTCCGTCCAGCTTGAGTGCAATATTTTATGTAATGTCACCCCTATGTTAGGACGTATTATAATTTAGATATAATGACTAGTGATCACTACATAACGGAACTACTATTGCCTTTGCCATAATAACACTTTGTTTATAATAAAATTTGTTTTCATCTAGTCATAGTGCATATGAAACTTCCATTTTTATCCATTTCATTACAGATTATAGCCTTCGGTGACAAAATTATTATTTTTTCTTTAGAGTGCATTAAGTTATAAAAGTCAGCGGCCTACAACTATATCTGTACTCTATTCTACTCTAAAACAACAAACAAACTGTTCATAAGTTAAACATGTTTCTAGCCACAGGAGTTCACATTTCAGGAGCTCATATTGTAGTGTCATTTTTTCAGGAAACTTGAAATCTCTAAATTTGATAAAATATAAATACCATAAAGTACACTAGAAAAGCAAACAAATGCTGTTTATAAGATTTCATGTAATACTACTGTTTTCTTAATTTCATTTCGTTTGATTTTTAATTAATAGAGTTAAATGGAATTCTCCAGTTTTATTATTACATGTTAAACTATGTGTCCCTTTGGGAAAACAGAAATGTCTAGCCTATGAATGCACAAAAAGAAGATAAAATACAAAGTATAAGTTATTTTATAGTTAAGTCCATAGTAGGGTGACAAAGTTGCATTTTTATTATAATTGAAAATATTTCAACAGTATCCTCTCAGCCATGTTTCTACTGTCTGTTTCTTGAAGCATCTGTGTGATGAATCACAGGAGTTCTGCCCTCCCTTATTTCAGAGGAGTTATTTAGTTACAAGGATTGGATTTTCAGTTTACGAGGTTAGGTATCAAATCTTATACCCTCTGGTCACTCTAGGCACACTGCACTGCCCAACCAGAGCCCTAATGAATTATCACCTCTTTCCAATAAACAGGATACTAGTTCTAAGAAGCACTTAATGACACTCACAGTTAAAAGTCTTACCTAAAAATCTGTTTATGGAAAAATTAGCCTCATTAACGGGTCTGCCACAAAGTCGCTCTTATGATGTCCTGTGGAAGAGATTAAAGGTGAAAAGGGAAGTGAAATTGAAGGGGAAAACAAGCATGAGAACAAACAACCCTCTATATTTGATTGAGTTTTTCAGGTCAGTAGTTGCACTGACAGTTGTCACAATTGCCCCTGAAAGCAATGGTACTTGGAATGAGAATCTAAAAGAAAAACATGTGATAGGCCACCCCTAAGACTTTCTTCTGCTTTTCTGAAAAACTTGGGCATAAAACTATAGAGGGAGGGAGCTTCCATTAGCTCACAGAGCATCTTCATATGATTTTTTTGAAGGCATTTGTATTGGCTTTCTATTGTTAACATAGCAAATTGCCAGAAACTTAGAGACTTAAAACACCCATTTTTATCTCATAGTTCTATAGGTCAGAAATCCAGGTGGACCTGACTGGGTTCTCTGCTCAGGGTGTCACAAGGCTGAAATCAAGATGTTGGCAGATCTATATTCTTTTAGTGTAGGTTTTGGGGAAGGATCTGCTTCCAACCTCATTCAGATGGTTGGCAGAATCCAGTTCCTTATGGTTGTAGGACTGAGGTTTCTGCTCCCTTGTTGGCTGTTGGCTGGGGGTTGCTCTCAGCAACTAATGGTTATTTGCATTCCTTCTCACATGATCCCCTCCATATTCAAAGTCAGAAAGTCATGTTGAATCCCTCATGTTCTTTCGATCTGTCACTTTCCCTTCTGTTTCCAACAGGAGAAAACTCTGCTTTTAAAGGGGTCAGGCCTACCTAGATAATATCTGTATTTTACATTCTACTGACTTGGGACATTAATTGCATTTGCTAAATTGCTTCATGATAGAATCCAGATAAGTGTTTGATTGAATAGCCAGGGCATGAAAATCTTGAGCGGAATTCAGGAGTAGAGGGACTTTAAAATTCTGGTTGCCATAGTAATCCATCCTCTAAAAGAAAAAAACTTCTAGAATGCTCAGCTTTAAGCCCCCACTTGCCCTACTTGCAAATCCGTTGTGCTGTGAACAACTGCACAAACATACACAGCAGTCCTGACCTGTAGTTTCTAGGGGCCAAGGGTTATTGCCCTTACCCTTTGGCTTCTTTCTTTTCTTAGAACTTTTTCTACCCTGCTCAACCGTATTTACTGAAGAGATCTTATCTTCATAACCTGTCTCCTTCTTACTTTCTCCTAAACTCTAATCTTTGTTTTCTTATATTTGAAAAATTTAATCTAGTTTGGTAATAATTTGTACATAACTGTTGATCTGGAGTGCATCTCTATGCCTAGTTTATTTCTCCCACTGGAGGCATGTTTTTCCCCAATGAACTGCATCATTCAAATGGATCTTCAATAGTTTCTTATTTTAATTTCAACTAAATGAAAAGCCATAAACCCATGAGAGTAGCTTATATTTTTCTTGTTCATTTTTTACTGGCAAAAAAGTAGTTGCTAAATTCCAATATAGACAATGGTGAGTTAAGGAGTATATAATTGCTGCTAAGATTATCAACTGAGATACACTAAATCACATTTCCTTTTGCAAGTGTATTTGTTAAAGAAGCTCTACCATTAATAAGGAATCTGAGGGGACATAATAGAAACAGAGTGCATACAGAAAATTAACCATGAAAAAATAATTTTAATAGATCTAGTAGAGATTTAGGAAAATCACTTGTTTAAATAAGCACAGTCCTTGAGTCTGAATTGTCTGGGAAATTCATTTACATTTCAAAAGAGTTAAACTTCTAGCGGATTGACATCTCATTTAGAAAACATGGAGACTGAATCTCTCTACTGAATAGACAAGTGGGTAGTAACTTACTCACCTGCAAGCTCTCATAGTAACTGACCAAGAAAACTACTATTTCTATGCAAATATTAGATGATCATAACCCCTCCTCTCACATTAACATTCCTTTATTCCTTAGGGTCATCGCACATCATAAAAGGGCTTATCACACCCATTTTATAGGGTTTATAAGTCTACTGCAGCAAGGTGCTTTGGCATTGTACAGCAGAGGAGCTAGATAATTGAAAACAAGGTTGTTGGAACTCTGGCAAGAATGAGTGTTTTCACTAGTTAGCATATGTTTATAAATTAAGGGGCAAAGCAGTTTGTTAGGAAAAAATGCTGACTTGAATTTAGGATGTGTGGATTTTAATTCAAGCTCTTTTATTTAGCCTGAGGTTCAGTTTCTTTATCAATAAAATGGGAAAGTGGGCCTAGATATTTTTAAGATCTCAGTGAGTTCTGAGAGTCTATAGTGACAGCATCATGGACTTCTGATAAGCATTTTGTAAGGGCATGTGCCACATCTGTGTAAATTGCCACTTCCTAGGCAAGCTGTGTTAGAACAAACTATGATCTAAGGTAAACCCCTGCGTGTCAAGAGAACTTAGTTTTCATCCTGTCTCTACCAAAAATGTGGTGTAACTCTGGTGGTTTTATCTCTTTCAACCTCATCTCCTCATCTCTAAAATTGAACTAAAGCTTTCTATAACTAGTTAATAGTGTTATTTTCTGAAGATCAAATCAAATAACAGACATGAGGCTGCTTTGAAAAGTTCAAAATCATATATAAATATAAGGAGTAATAAATATATCCGGGCAAGTTACTTTGATGAACAATTTATTCTGCCACTCAGTAAATGGGTATGCTCATAAATAAGTTATTTAAATCCACTGGGCCTCAGTTTTCTCAACTGTAAAATGAGGATGGTGGCCTAGATCAGTGATTTTTTTAAAAGTTACTTTTCATTTTTTAGCAGAACTCTGGCTTCATACAAAATATTAAGTGGAACCCCACATATACATCAGAAAAAAAAAACAGAGCAATTCTAACTAAGGATGACCCAGGGCCTTTCCCAACAAACTTGCTTCTCATTGCACCTCATACCTTAGGCTTCTAAGGCACCTCCCTGAAGGGCTAGGACTCTGAGGAATACAGTGTGAAAACATCTGAAGCAGATGATCATTAATATCTCTTCCAGTTTCAAATGCACGTTTAAAATTATGACAACTAAAAAGATCTATTCACTTTTTTATATAGAAAAAATTTGTATTATCTAAGAACAGAATAGGAAGTAAATCTAATACTTTTATAGCAAAGTTTTTTCATTTGTGTTATTTGCCCTTTGATTTTCATATTTTAAAAGACCACAATGTCCTCCCAGTTATGAAACGAAGTTTGCTGTCATAAAATGTATTTACTTTTTCTACTTCATTGGTTAGAGATAAAAGCAGACTAATTTTTCATTTAAAACATCATTAAAAAAAAACTACTTCTAGTGTTCTCATCACACAAAGTACTAGTTATTACCAGCTCCGAAAGTGACTGTGAAATTTGTATACCAGTACTGATGAATTTAATAAACACCAAGAAAAGTCAATACCCTACAGAGGTTATTAGATCTGTGAAAGACTCAGACCCTGTTATACTGATACATTTCAGAACACAACATTTATTTCTTTCCAAATGACAAAAACTAAGTTTGTGACCATGGAATTATATGGCTGGCATTATGGTGCTCTTCTAAAAAGGGTATCAAAAATAGTTGGTTATAAGTGAGCTAAAAATAGGTAGTGGCACTATTCCAATGAGACATGTAATTAATGAATATGCATCTCCTGTGCACCCAGCACATATGCCTCATGAATTCAGAATTCCACTTGAAAGAAGACTTGCATTTGTCTTAAACTTGTGATAAAGTTTACCGTAGGAGCAACCACTTAACGGCTATGAGGGAATATTCTGCTATACAACTAGAAACATAATTTTAAAACTAATTGAAAGCCTATATGTATATCTGAGTCAGGTTAATTTTAGAAAAGAATATGTCTGATGTATTTAAACAAGCATACAAATAGAAATGACAAAGTTGGTACTATAAATTCGTTCATTATTTTTCAAAAACTACTTTGGTAATCAGAATGAACCTGCAAATGTCATTGAGCTATTAAATATATTATTTCCTGTGGAGCACTTAATAAAAATATTAAAAATAAGTGTTTGACTTTCAATATCTCCTATGTTGAACATTATTTTTAATCTTAACCAAAACGGTGATTTAAATATGTGGCTTTAATGTCCATGGTTGACTGTCAACAGCCAAAATTGATATGTCACACCATAATCTCCTAGCATGTCAACAATACGTAAAGTAAAATTGGAATATGGGCAATCACTGAGTTGACCTGCTGAATTACATACACTAGAGTACATGTGAGTTCTCCTTCGTGTCTGTAAAAAAAAAAATCTTAAAACAAAGACAAAAGAAATTAACAAGGCAATTATGATAAAGTAAAATGAGATTCACTTATACTGTGACTATCATCTGAAGTCATTTTTCAAACCAATGTATCAGTCTTCTTAGGGGTGCTACTTAGCAACAAAATAACATAAGACAACATAACACAGAGGTTTGAGGCAAGAAGTGGAATAAAACTACATGAAACAGATTTTATAAGGGGAATTTTAATTAGGCAGGATGCAATTTAGCTGAAATTGTACTTTGACCATGTAACTGATATTGCTTCTCTTGCACTCATGAACGTTTTGACACATAATAAATACACTCTAGCCCAAATGCCTAGAATTTAAAGAATTGCTGCTTAAGTCTATTAATTTGATTTTAATCATTTTAAACATTATATTGCATAATTTTATACATTAAATAAATTAGTGATAATTTAAAAAGTAATTCCTAACACAGTTGGGACTCACTTTCTCCCTTGTGATATTTCTTCAATATACAAGTAATTTTCATCTATTTTTTATATATTTTCTCAGTAAGAACATAATTAGCTTATAAGTCACCATTTCTCAAAATGAGTTTAATGGAACAGTAGTAAAAAGAAAAGAAAAAAGACTCCACAGGCAATTAATTTGGGGGAATTCTGGGTTAGAAAGTGTTGAACCTATTTCTTTGCTGTAATACATCTCAGAGTCTTTAAAACTAATATTACTTACCAATCCAAGGAACATGCTTTAGAAAACACCAGCTAAGTAAATGTATCATTGAGCTAATAAGTATTTAGCAAGGGCTATATGGTTGTCTGAATGAATCTTTAAGGTAGCTTAATAAGCAAACTGCTGGATCAGTCTTCAGTCCTATTGCACTTAAAATCACTGAAATGATCAATGAGACAAAAATTTAATTGCCCACTTTACATTTGTTGATCCCCCCAATACTAGATTTGGTGGTGCATGACCTCTGATTCAGCACCAAATATTTTGGAATAGAAAACTTATTAGATTTCCTAGGTTTCCAATTTTGTTTGTGAACATACATACATAGTATTTTAGCAATATCCAGCATTTCTGATCTCTATCTTTATTTTTTGAGTTCCCACTATCATCCTTCATATTTATTAGTATTATCAACACTTGGACAGTAGATTACTGAATGCTAATTTATGACATTCTTTGTGCATATGAACAAGTACCAGGAGGAAAAGAAAGACAATTCTTTCTCCTGTTGTCATTGTGATTTCAGGAAGTGTTAGCCCATTTTTGGCACCCTTGCTTAATAGCCTGCATCTGTTTTAACAAGCCAAGTTAAAGAAGAACCTTATTCTTTCAAACTTAGGATTTGTCGTTATTTTGAGATTCATTAGTTTAATTAGAGCATTGTGCTAATGAGACCAAGGCCATGGATTTGAGTCACATGTAGGCCAGTTAATTTTGTACAGAAAAAATATTTTGTTTCCACCCACACTAGGTCCTTTGCCATTAACCAATCCTCTGATGAATGCCTATTTTTTTATCTTAAAGGAAATCCGTCACTGTGCTATTTTTTTTTTTAAAGGAGCAAGCAGGATCATATGCATAGGTGGGCAGCACACTTGTTCGTCATTATTAACTAATAGATCTTCAGCCATTACCTCTAAACACATACTTACCTAAAGGAACTTTCCCAAGGGGGAAAACTCAAGATTTAATCATATTTTTAACAAATGCTCCATTTTAACTGACAAATTTCAAACTGCTCTTTCTCTTATACAAGTATCAACAATTTTTTACTTGAAAAATACTATGTGTAGTATTACAACAAACATAAAAGCAATTAAGAGATTCATGGGCTATTATTATCTGCTAAAATCTAATTACTCTATTTTCATAAAAGAATCCCATTCACTTTAATTCAGTCTGTAAATTATGATTCCATGTTTCTTCTCAGAGCAGATTGTAAATAATAGCACAGAATCTCAATTGGAGTGGATAAAATCATTGCACTGCTTCCTATCCTTTGTCATTTAAAAATAACAAAAATGACAACTGTTCTGAAGAAAAGTTTTGAAGTTTGACTAATGCTCCTTTTGTGTGAAATATAATATACTTAGCAGTTCAAAGTGGAAAAAATCTCATCCAATAGTGGATTGTCATCATAGAACTAGAAAGAAAGATTGATTTGATAGTTTTCTACTTTATGTTCAATACAAAATTCCATTTCATTTGATTTCTCAGGAATTCCATATATCCTTTAAACATGACAGATGATTATATCTGAGAAGAAAAGTGTCCTATGACGGAAAGTCCAAAACTTGAACAAATTTTATAATTTTCAAGATGATAAGTGCACCTCCTCATTCACAGAGGTCCATATTGTACAGATTGCATGTTTTTGGTCCTTTAATTAAAGGACTGAAATCTCTTCCATAAGTGTATGGAGGTTTTGTTTTTATTTTCCCTTTAGTTGCTGATGTGGCTAAGAATCATATTCCAGAAGGCTATAGAAATGATTGAAAACTTTTCAGAATCAAAAATTGAAGTCATTTTTGTACACTTAAATTAATACTCAGTAAAGACCCAAGCCTATAACTTAAATTCTATTTTTAATGATATTTTTTTAATTTCCTCTGGAAGAATAAAAGGAAAGTAATTTTACATGGATAAATAGGAGGTGAATACTGGTATTGTGGAGTCTGAAGCTTATACACAGGGGCTCTCTTTTTTTTTTTTTTTTTTGCGGTACGCGTGCCTCTCACTGTTGTGGCCTCTCCCATTGCGGAGCACAGGCTCCGGACGCACAGGCTCAGCGGCCATGGCTCACGGGCCCAGCCGGTCAGTGGCATGTGGAATCTTCCTGGACCGGGGCACGAACCCGTGTCCCCTGCATCGGCAGGCGGACTCTCAACCATTGCGCCACAAGGGAAGTCCCACAGGGGCTCTCTTTAACAAAAGGATACAAAATTACTAATACAAAATTTGGTATGAATGAAATATTAATTTATAGACATAAAAGAATCACAACAAGGAATTCCCTGGTGGTCCAGTGGTTAAGACCTTCACTGCCAAGGGCACGGGTTCAATCTCTGGTCGGGGAGCTAAGATCCTGCAAGCAGCGCAGCTCAGCCAAAAATAAAAAACAAAAAAAACAAAAAAAAGAATCACAACAAATGACAAATTTATAAAAGCTGACATCACAAAAATCGCAATTGCATATGTGTATTAGTAAACTGCTTGATATATCTCTATGATACGTTTTTTTCGACATTTTCAGCTGCATATCATTTGATTCTCTCTTCCTATGATGATGATTTTCTAATACCAGGCCTCAGAAAAGGTCTATGCAAGTGCGGGGCCTTAAGCTAAAACTTCATTCACCTCATAATAAATCTGGCTCTGTTTATATCAGTCATTTGATCACTGTGTGGCTGCTCAAATAGTCTAAACTAGTGACAACCTGCTGTTTCAAAATATCTATCTATCTATCTACCTATCTATCTATCTAATCTATTTAACTAGTTATACATATTTATGTATACACACATACATACACACACAAACATTAATCCAAAGCATTAATTTTAATTTTGGAATGTACTTCAGGGCAAATGGCTCCCCAGGGAAGATGTAAGTTATATGGCAGGAGGTGGGGTAGAAGGGGGTATTAATTTTCTGCAAATAAATCGAGGTTACCAATGCTTTCTCCCTGCCTCCCTAAATTAATGGGGTTGTACTCAGCATTATATAACTCAACATCTAGATCTTTAAAATACATGTGGGATGGAAAGGCTATTTAAAGAATTAATTTACCTAAAAATGTGCCTTGAATACACAGTTCTTCATTAAATATTGCTGTATCAATGAATAAATGAACTAACAAATGAGTTGATGAATAATACAGCAATCCCCACCTCCCATTTTCTTTTACCTCAATGTTTGCTTTAGGTGTGTAATGAAGTCTAAATCTATTGGAGCATTCAACCACACTAAACTATCTGTGTCAGGTACTCCATTAGCTGTGTTTATGTTCATTATCTCATTTATTCCTCATAACAATTCTCAATAAACAATTACTGAAATTGGAATTTAGAGAGTTTAAGTGACTTATCAAATGTTCTGCAGCTAGAATGCCATAGAAGCACAAATTGAATCCAAGCTTTCTTGACTCTTAGGTAAAATACACCATAGTTTTTTCTGTTCCCATCATACCATGATGTAAAATTATAGCCAAAAAAATTTTAAGAGAGAATGTTAAATTAAAATTGTGTTCTGGACAAGTTCCAGACAAAAATATAATATATAATGGCAAAAGTTACAATAGAATCTCTCATTATTGTGCTATAATCAACAGATTTCTTCAATTTATTCCTTTTCATTTCCATATCCATAAATTGCTCCTCCTATCCCCAGTTTTGAAATGCGGTCTGGTCTGCTTTGGGCAGCAGCACATCAAGGGTGACATGAATGTTAATAGCATGACACCACTATATGCAGAAGGATTAGCCTCATCACGATGGGGCAAACAGGTTTGAAGACCCCAAACAGGTGCTTCTAAAACTATCTAGCAGCATTTTTCATACTATTTCAAAAGGGTTCCCTGGCTGAATAAACTCTTCATAGGTCCCTGCTGGAGAGTCACCACACATATTTGCATACTAAACACACAGGATGTCTTACTCTAAATAAACCTGTTTCCTTTCTGGGCAGCACCCCAACTCCAACGTTCCCCAACTCCAAACATGTTCCTTTGCTGCCCTTTAAAGGTCCTCAGACACAGCACACACACCATCACCGCCCCTTTCCCTGCTGACTTGTATTTCTACTGCAAACTACATTGCTTGAACTCAGGCCTGGGGAGCTCAAAGCAAAGTGGTTAGGGGTTTGCGAACAGGGTTTGAACATCAATCTGTATCTCTCCACTATTATTAACTGATAATTCCCTCCGTTTCTTTCCAGGGTCTGCTGTATGAAAGTCACTGTGAAGAGAATGGTACTTCAATTCCCTTTTTGCTGTCACTTCCACTTCCCCCCACACCAGTCTCCATATGAGCATTTTACCCTGCTGGAGTACTTGAAAAGTTGAAAGAGAAGTTGCATAAAATAAGTTTTTAAAGTAATGATAGGGAAGTTGAAATTTTTAAAAATAATTTTAAAAGGAAAAGGGACCTGTACTGCCTTCCCTCCCTCAGGACCCTGAGGCTGCCTATTCTTCATAGCCCTTCTCCTCTTCCCACTTCTCCTCCTCCTCCTCACATACTTTGGAGACAAAAGACTATCTTCTAGTTTTTAAATGTCTTTTCATTTATTATTAGTTGAATAGAACTCTAAGCTAATTTTGTTGAGTTTATTGAACTATAATTTATAGCTTTTAATGTAACAATAAAGATATTGTTTATCTGGCGTTTTTGCTAGTTAAGACGGCATCTCATGCTGTAGTTGTTCTGTAAAGTCTAAGAAGCAAGCACTACATTTCAGAGAAAATTTTGATTTGTTATTTTTATACATTGTTAACCCAGAAAAACCCTAGAAGAAGAAGAGATTAGAATGACACAGAGTTAAAAACAAAAGTTAATTTAGTACAAGCTGTAGCAGTATTTAATTCTCCATGAGATATAAGTTTAGGACAACAGCTGACAAATACAGTTTAATACTTTCAATATAAGTATATAATTCTTAAGGTCCTTGACTACATTTGGAGATACACATTTCATTGTCTGTGTCACTAATTGATATATACTTCAAAGTTACCACACATGGTATCTTGCAAAATATTATTGCCTTTACAGAAATCCATTTGGGCTCCCCATCCCAAGTGATACTTGTAAAAAGGGGGAAATTTTAATAATTCATAGGACATTTGGAAACCTCTGTCATTTAGCAAGTTTATGACAAAATTAATTTCACTTTTTCTGATATTTTATTTGTAATTTTTCTATGATTGTTACATCTTATGATTATTTTTGGAGAATAATTTATAATTGCTGGGAGTGGAAGTGTGGGTGTTCAGTAATTCAGTTGCACTCTTCAAGAATAATAACCATCTTTGAATAACATATCATCACTTATTGTGATGAACTGCAAGAGGCTTACCAACAAACATAGCCTACCTACTTCAGCATCTTCCATAGAATAAATGGTCCAAGAATGCAAAACATAAAATGTGAAGCTAGAGTCATGTTATTTTCATATTTATAGGACTTTTCTAAGAAAGATGTCCTGTTGGGAACATGACTCTTAGCCAAGCAGGTAGTATTTCATTGATACTGAGCCTAGGGCACCAGGGAAATGGACCAGTGGAAACTAGGCAGGATGCCAGTGCTCGAACTGAGTATCAGAGCCTGAACACTGGTCCTAGCAGTGGGTACTCAAGTGCCACTCACATAAGTGAGGTAGATGGCTAATTGTACAAACTAGATCACCAGCACTGGACTTGTAGTAAAACTCAGATTTACTGGATTCACCACAAGAACTCTGAATAGTGGGTCTGAAAAGACATCAAATTTGAAAACCTATCAGTTGACAAGATGGAAATTTTTGAAGGATTCTTTGGTATGACATGATTATGTTCAGTCTGAAGGAGAAGCTCCTTTAGTGCTTTGAGCTCCATTAACAGATCTAGGGAAGATGGAGCCTAATAATAACAATATTCACAGTGGAAGGAATGCAGCAACAATATTTCATTTTCACTGTCAATTTTGTGTACACTATTTTTTCCTTAAAAGGAGACCCTTGGATGTTCCAAACACTTTTCCTTCACTATCTAGCCTGTCAGAAAAGATAACCACAATAGGATCAATAGTGTGCCGGACTACATCTGTGGTTTCACTTTATTTAGAAGTTAGTCAAGAAAGGAAAATTAATTGAAAGATTCAAGTGTTGTTTTTTTTTTTTTTGCGTAAAAGTAAAATGAATCACGATTCTTCACTTTGTGTAACAGGAAATCCAAAAGGAATAGTTGAGACCAGCTGCGTTTTGGCAACTAAGAAGAATTCTTGTTTTTCATATTTTATCCAAAGAAACTGACATTCAGCTAAGTTTCAGTAATGATGAGATAAAAACTGTTCAATCTGAAAAGAAAACAGAAACCCTATGTTGATTATCTAAACACATGTCTAATCACTTAAAATGGGATGTTTGCAGTACCCCAGTCAATGAAAAATGGCTCAAAATAGCCATCCATTAAACACTATGTTGACTAAACTACAGCCACGGTTGTTAATTAAAAAAAAACTTAAAGCAGTTCTCCTACATGTTTCAATGAAATGCACAGTGTTTTTGTTATCATACATCAGAAAATATAACTGATTTCACAAACCATACAAAAGTTAAATCTACTTACTTCATAGTCATATCTTATAATAGAAATAAAGAGGCTTAAAAAGTAAAGAAGGCTCAGAGTGGTGTGAGATTAATTCACGATTCTTTAAAAATGTATATTTTTATCAATCCCAATATATTTCTTTGGAAACATTATGTGATTATTTTCATAGGTGTGTGTATTTCCTAAGTTTAGGGCAGTCACTGATGCCTACTTCCTGAATACATGACCACATAGGAGTTTTGGTAGGATGGAAAAAATTCAATCTCAATGTTAAAAGAAAGAACAAAAAGGAATTCCGCTTTCCTCAGCAACCAAAATCTCTTTAACTCTTTCACCTCAGCAGGCAACATCTGGATAACTCAAGTTAAAGCCTGTCCTAAGGAAACAAGAAAGATAGAAACTGTTAATAGCATTCTGATCCTTCTATGCTTTAAAAGACACGATAATTTTCCCTCCTTGTGTGCTTCCATCACAATACAGGCAAATAACACACAGATGAAAAGCCTCATCCGGTACAGTTTGCAACTACTTATCTGTAAAAAAAAAAAAAAAAAGAAAAGAAAAAGAGTACAGAAGGAGAAATGCATTCTTTAGTAGGAAACAGCAACCTTGAAGACAACACCACGTACCTTTTTATTCATTTTACTGCATTAATCAGAGCTCAGTGCTTCAGCAAAGTTCAGCTATACACATTAGGCTGTAATTCCCAGGCTCCAATGAAAGAAATTCCGCTGCAGTTTCTGTCCACTGCAAGTGGGTAGCTGGTCAAGCCTAGGGAGAGAGAAAAAAAAATCTTATATGGCATGATTACCAAAAAATTGCCCCATCCCTACTTAATTACAGAGGTTGTTGGAGTCTTTCCTTCATTGAAAGCCCTTTCTTGTGTGTTTTCATTTCTTATACTCCCCTCCTTGGGCCTTGGTAGTGTTTTTCTCAGAGCAGGGAACCAACTGTTTCAAACTTTTCCAAATTATTTGCCCAAGTACTATGGCAAACTTCTAATATTTTATTATTTGGGGAATGTTGTAAAGGCCAGTCTCAGGACTACAAAAAACCTTGCAAGTCATGTCCAAGAAGGAATGGAGAAGTGTTAGTTTCATTTCACAGGTATGCCCTTTTCAAATTCTTATAATCTATAGCAGTGGAGAGGGGGATGGGTGTTGGAAGACTTTATTCATCCTTCTAAGCTCTCACTAATAGCACCCTCTAGTGTCTCCAGTTGAGCTATGCATTTCTGTCATCAGCTAGGCACAGTAAACTACCAGGCTTTCTCCTGTTTCTGTATCTTCTGCAGAAATTAATTTGCCTTATGTGTACCGGCACCAGTTTCAGCCTTATTTTCATTTGTGACTTGAATGCCCCAACACTAGAAATATCTACGAATTAAATGTAAAAGTGTCTCACAAATTAGGATAGTAAAAATGCTTGGAATTGAGAAAGTACTTTTAACTCTTCAAAACACTTGCATGCACATTATTAGTTTTGTATGTAACAAATATTGTCCTCCCCACCACCACCACACATGTATGTTTGCCCCTGTTTTTAGAGAGAGAAGTAGAATGGTTTCACTTGAGATAAAGAAAACTAATTTGTAACTAAAGCATTCTCTTTGAGCAGTCCCCAATCCATTCAGCTTTATAGTTTTTGTTTTATATTTTTACTTATCTTTATTTCCTAACTCTTGGAGAGTGACAACTTTTAAACTAAATGTCAGGCACTGTGCTAAGCATTTGAGGTGCATTATTTTATTTAAATATCACTACAACAACTTAAGCTAAATAAGATTATTATCCCCATTTTTAGATGAAGAAACTGAAGCTTCTTAGGATAGCTCTCTACAACAAAAGTATAATTCAAGCCACATATACAATTTTAAATTTTATAGAAGCCCATTAAAATATTGAAAATAAGCAAGTTAAATTATTTTAATATTTTATTTAACCTGTTAGTCAAAATATTATCATTTCATCATGCAATTTGTATAAAATATTAATTATATATTTCATATACGTGTGTGTATATGTACATGTGCTCACTTTTCGAAATAGGGTGTGTATTTTATACTCACAGTGCATCTCAATTTGGGTTACTCAAGTTTCAAGGGCTCAGTAGCACATGTGGCTAGTCACTATCTTATACAGTACAGGTCCAGAGATTAATTCACTCACAGCCACACAACTAGAAAATGCCAGAGCCAGAATTCCAAATTTGGTTTAAAACCAAAGTTCTTTTCTTAATCACTGGGCTTCACTGTCTCCTACTAATTCCAATCGTTGTCAATAGTTAATATTAAATATGAAAAATGTCATGGAGAATGTAATTTATCCATTCTTACAGTTTTGTGTCCATACACTCACCTACTTTCTCAGTAACAGTGACAATTTATCAATTATAACATTTACGTACAATATAGGTGCAAGCTGCTGTGGACAACACAAAGATGATGGAATTTGATGTAAAATAACCGGCACATGATGCATAGTAGTCATTCTCATCCATCCGGAAGACCTGTGCATTCTCTCTCTAGACAGTGTACGTGGGAAGGCAGATCACAGTCAGATGGCAGGCTGCTTGATAAGGGGTGTTTCAATGCAAAGGCAACTGAAATCAGAGTATTTGATTAGCTTCATCAATCTCATATCAAGGGTGGTTTTTGCCAGTGAGACGAAAATGTACATGGATAAGAGTTACCAATGCTCATCTCTTTGGGACTTCTTTTACTAGGTCTGCGTAGCTGATCAAGCCTTTCTTCAGATTAACGCATTATTTCTCAGTTTTAGTCAATTCTCACTGGCCTGAGAAACATTCTAACTCGAAGTATTTTAATTATCTTGTATAAGCCATTCTATAATTATACAATGGCTTTATAGTTTAATCCTCAGATATTGCACATATTTCTATGTTTATAGGGTACACATTACCATATATTTTTTCTGATCTTAGTAGAACCCTGGTTCAAGTTCCAAATTGGAACACTGAACAAACAAATGCAATAAATATAACAGTTCCTTCATGGCATCTCCTCCAAAAAACAAATTCCTAAAGTTTCCTTTGGTTAATTATAAAATTTTTGACGTAATGTAAATTCTGAAAATGTGTAATCACACAATTTGAGGACCATATGCTAAGGGTCAGCATAGTGGACTAGAAATGACATGGGTTTGAATTTCCCAACTCTATACTTTATACCTATATAACCTTGGGCATTTTACCTAGTCTCTGTGAATCTCTGTTTCCTCATTTGTTAAAAAAAAATGAAGCTAATAATACCTATCTCATAGGATGGTTTTGAAGATTAATAGGACAATGTATATAATGCAAATGGTGCATAAAAGGCATTCAGTCAATGAGTCCTTCTCTCTGTAAGCAAGCAGAGTCCTCATCAGTCCTTTTAGAGTTAGAGCACCAAGCGGAGGGCTTTTGCCAGGTGTCCTGGCTTTTGGCTATTCCGTTGCTCATTGGTGCCACCATCAGACAGAAAAGGAGAAAAGAAAATGGGAACATTTTTTCCATTATTTTCAGATGTGGATTTCTGTCACTTTTATCAACAAACAATTTCTCAGATGATTTTCTGGGTTACTTAGTTCAACTAGTAGTCTCCTTAGTCTGTAAGTAATGTTGCTACTCTACAGAGATCATTTTCTATTGGACTAGACACATAAAACTAAATGTTGTGCTGTATATATAGAATAATCCAGATTCACTATAAAGCAACCATTTAGCTGCATTTTGGAGTTTCACACTCTGAATGAAAATCCAGAGTCTGCTACTTTTCAGCTCCATGGTCTTGTACAAATTACCTGTCTGTGATCTTCAGTTTCAGGAACTGTAAAATGTGGATAATAATATTAACCTCATGAGACTGTCATGATGATAACTTTAAATACTTCATAAGAGTCACTGAATAGTTCTCTCCCCCTGCCTTGGGTTTAGATGGAAATCTTAACACATCAATTAACTGATATCTAATGTGGATGTTATGAATGATTATTAGTGCTCTGAGAGTGCCTCCACAGCATGGCTTTGCCACACTTTCCTGGATCAATCACTGATTTTATTTTCATTGAGTTCCTGCCATCACCTATGACTGAGTCTCATCCAGCAGTGCAAACCCCAAGAGTCAGAGCTGTAAACTGTAACCATTTGACAGCTTCTAATTTCAACTCCAAGACATCTCCCAGCTCCCGAGAAGCGGACAATACATGTGCTGGATACTGTGAATAATGCAGGCAGAGTTACAGGAGGAGTAAAATGTAATAGTAAACACTTCCTGTGTCCTCTTTCATGCAGACTGCACTGAACTGTGGTGCTAATGTCCCTCCCAGTAGTGGCTGTAGGTGTAAAAAAAAAAAAAAGAAAGAAAGAAAGAAAGAAAAAGAAGAAAAAAGGCAAGAGGAACAAAATGGGGGGGATGTGAGGATTATCTGAACCAGGGTTTTAACCTTTAAAACTGTCAGGAATTGGAAAGATGGCAGTTACAAAGATGGAGAGGGACATACTAGGGAAAGAAGCCAGAAAGATTGGCCCTTCAATAAAAAAATAATAATAACTTTCCATGAAGAAGCTATTAGATAAAATCAACTCACGATAATTGGCAAAATTTTTCCTTCCTGATGTTCTATCCCTATGCAGATGCATTCCCCCTTCCATTCAGTAGACAAAAATAAAAATGAATACTGTGCTCTTGGCGCCTGAAAACATTATCTACTTTTCCTCCTTTTATTTCAGGAAAGAGAGCTTCCTCCTTCCAAAAACAAAGCAGAGCACTCGAAAGATAAGTTTTTCTATTGGTTAAGCATGGAAAATGGATGCTAAAACCTAAACCTAAAACCCTACACCTTTCTGGAGAGGAATTTAAAGAATTCACCTGGTTCATTCTCCAGCCTCTGGGTAAATTTAAGGACTTGCTCCTTGGAGCAAGAATCGGAGTAGAACAGCTGGGGAGGTTTTGGTTGTTGTTGCTATTTGCTTTTAATCCCATAACAGGGACGGGGGAATTAGCCCTGCTTCTAGATACCCACGACCCATCCGAGCCATAAACCAGCCAGATTGCCCCTGGTCGCTTTAGTGGTTTTGGAAGACCTGACACCCCGATGCCCGCCCGGGCGTCACCGACTAGGCAGCTGGAGCGCGCTGGCAAGCACCAGTCTTGCGGCTGGGTTCCTCCCTCTCCTGCATCCTTTCCTACCGCGGAAACGCGCTGTCCACGCCCGCGATGCTGCCCGGTCCCCGGCAGCGAAGCGGCTGGACCACACTAAAGCAGCCCAAAGCCACCGACCTGCTTACGCTCACTCGTACTTGCAATCTGGGGTAGCCAAATGCTAGATCTCCCCCCTCACCCCCGTCTCCGCCACCCCCAATCAATCTGAAGGCAATCGAGGTACCAGACCCGGCTCACAGTTGAGTGTGATATATGAAGGCACAGTCTCTCGGCTCCAACTGCGGCTTTGCCGGGCTCCTGCCCCTACTTCCACTAGTCTGTCTTAAGTATCCTTTGTATAGAAAATGGTGCTGCTGGACGCTTGTTCTCTAGCCGGAGTTAGGGCGGTCAGCAGGATCGCTAGAAAAGCACACAGAACAAGAAAAATAAAACTTCCGTAAGATAATTCGAATGAGTTCAACTTAAAGGGAAGCCTAAGAGAGCAGCGAGCGGAGAACCGAGCGGAGCGGAATATGCCCTTGGTTTTGCTCCGCAAAGCGGGAAGCCCTAAAGCGGCGCGTTTTTCCCAGCAGCGGTTCCCGCACTCAAGGGTGCCGCCAGCGCGCTTCCTGCCGCCTTCTTGGGGCGGCGAACAGTAACTTCCTAAGCTTACCTCCATTTCTCCCCCGCCCTTCTTCCCCGGCTCCCCGTTAGCCTGGAGGGGCCGCCCCCGGAGCCGTGGGGTGCAGGGAGTGGGGACCAGAGGGGGTACCCAGCAGTTGGTGCTGCGCCGCCCCCTCCCAGCAGGCGGTCAGGGCACTGGTTCACTTCTCTCCCCCCACCCGCCTTCCACTCGCTCACCCCCCTTCCTTCCCCCTTCTCCCCCTCTATCGAGTCCCTCCCACTCGCCATTGAAAAGGGCTGGCTCGGCACTGGCTCCTTGCAGTCAGCGAACTGTCAGGGCGGGAGGAGCCGTGAGCTCAAGCTGCACGCAGCGGCCCGCGCGGCAAAGCAAAAAGGCAGTTGAACAGAGTGCGCAGAGTGGCACTGGCAGCGGCGACACAGGCAGCCCAGGCAACCCGGGCGGCCCAAACAGCCTCAAAGGAAGCCTTCGCGACTCCAACTGCTCCGCGGACTGCGAGCTGTGGCGGCAGAGCCCCGCTACAGCAGTCGCAGTCTCCGTGGGGCTAGCGGAAGCCTTTTCTCTTTTTTACTTACCACCTCATTTCTACTCTAGTGGCTTGGACAACAAGGTAAGTATCCGGTCCGGGTGCCAGAACAGAGTGCGGCGTGTGAAGCGTGAGTCCCGCACTTACTGCGCGGAGGCTTCCGGCTGCCTGCTCTTGGGGTCTTTGACTAGGACCACAGAGTGATTTTAGAGACGCTTCCTGTGTCTTCCCTTCCCCCATCTCTTCCCTGGAGATAAGAGAAAGAGCAAACCCCGGAGGTGAGTGCGGCTAGAATATCTTTTGGGCACAGCCACCAGTCGGCTTGGCTTGGTTACTTTGCAAAAACTCTCACTTCTGTCAGAAAAGTGTCCGCGCATGAATTTCCTCAACATTGGCCGTGCAAAAAGGTCTTTCACTTTAACAGATACAGCCAGCTTCTGCGAAGCTGAGAGAAACTCTAAGATTGCGGCAGGGGCTGGGAAAAGATCACACTCCGGATTCTCGGGTTAGCCAGGCGAAGCGGTCTGAGCAGAGGGGCAAAGGCCGGAGCCCAGAGCCCGGCTCGGACTTCCAGGGCGGTCCAGCCCCGCTGCGCTCCCATCACTGGGGTCTCCGGATCTAGATCCGTGCCAGGCTGGCTCTAATCCTTGGGAGCCCGACCCTCGGCGCAGAGAGGAGAGTGCAGCGCGCCACGGAGCGCGCAGGGTCCCCCATGCAGTTCCGCCTGACGCTCGCCTCCCCGCCCTTCCTTCCCGCCCTACTTCTGGGGCTGTGCTCAGCCAGCACCTGCTGGATGTGGAGATGGTAGGTGTGGAAAATTCTGCCTAGCTCTAAAAAAAGGAACGTCTTATAATTGCGTAGCATAAAAACGGCATCATTTTCTCATTAAAAAAAAAAAAGACTTTCTAAGAGCGTAGCCGAACATAAAGCGGTTGCTCTTTCTGTAAAAAATGACTTTTAATCCCTTAGCCAAAACCCGCCTACCTATCCCATAAATGAATGACGTGGACTACGATAGGACCGAAAAACAGATTATGTGTCCACAAAGGAATTAATTTTTTAAGCGCGTAGCCATAAAACAGCCCCTTTTCGCGATAATGAATGCCTCTTAAGAGAGTCATCGGAAAAGGTGACTTTTTAAAAGCTCATAGCGGCAAATGGGTCTTTTCTTTAGAGACTTGGAAGAGCGGAGCGGCAGTCTGCCCTCGGTTGGAGACACGACTTGCATGTGCGCGCTTAGCCGCAAATTGGCATCCTCCCCTTGAAAAAATAAAGGGGTGTGTGTGTGTGTGTGTGTCACTTTCCAAGAGCGTATAGCTCCAACCACTTCCTTTTCTCCCCCAAGGAAAGACTTATAGAGCTCAACAGCAAACGGCGTCTCCGCTTTCAGAATGAATTATTCTGTGCTTCACTGCTTTGGCCTCCTTTGCGGTTTGGGGTGTGGGGCGCTGGGGCGCGCATGTGGAGTGCGTGTGCGCGCGCGTCTGCGGGCGGGCGGTCGAGTCTCCAAGCGGTGTGCCCTTCCAAAATGTTGGCTAGGGGGCTGGGAATAGAAACTTGCGCCACTGCGGCACACACCCACAAAGCAAAGACTTGAGAGAAGAGGGAGGGGCGAAGACAAAAGAATAAATAAAATTAAGCAGGGAGAACCAAACAAAAGCGAGTCCTTGCGTGGAAACATCCCAAGCTTGGGTTTAAACCCCACATAGGAGCCGTTACTGTGCGAAGGAAAGTGTGTGGAAGAAATTGTTTAAACATCGCGATAGGCGGTGAAGGGGACAGGAAATATGGGGAGGGGGACAGGAAATATGGGGAGGGGGCGAGGGTGTTGACACCGCTTGCGTGCTCTTAGAGCTGCAACAAGGAAACAACCTGAGGAGCGTGCGAAGAATCCTCAACATTGAGCAAAACACCGGAGAAGGTAGCGGTAGCTTTAGACTAAAGAGACTCCTCCCATCCCATGAAAGGTTAAAACAGGTGTGACTCAAGGAAAAAAAGGGTACTTGCGGGCACCTTCGGAACTTGGGGAAGACTAAATGGAATTCCACTCTCAATCTTGTTTGAAACAATCACGGCGGGAAATCTCAGCCTTAGGGCTATCCTTTCCCGGGCGAGTGGGGGGACATTTGAAAGCAAGTCGAAGTAATAGTATTTGTATGTGTTTCCCCCTTTCTTGCCTTTGTCTGGTTCGTCGGAGGAAGCGCGGACGGTGTGCGGGCGGTTCTGACGAATGAACCCAGAGATGGACGCGCTAAGGTCTAAAGATACCTTCCTCCCTCCGCTAAAATAAGAATTGCCGCGCGCAGCTCACGCGGGCTGAATCCGGCCAACTCCGCGCTGCGCCTGCCAAGCGGCGAGGGAACGCCTCCGCCAGCGAGGCCCGAGAACCTCGTTCTCCAGACGCCTTCGCACGGGCAGCCCCTCCTTCTGGCAATGATGTCAGCCCCGGAGCGCCTCGGCGGGCGGAGAGGAGGCCGAGCGGCTGGTCCCGGCCTGTGCGCAGCCGCCCTCGCTTCTCTCGGCCTCCTTCCCGCGCTCTCCCTCTCTGCCCATCCATCACGCTCACTCGCTCCCCACAGGCGCGCCGAGGCGGCCGGGGCGGGGAAGGTTACTGCGGTCCCGGCCGCGGCCGGTTTTGAACCCGGAATCTGATACAGATGTAGGGTCTTCCCGCACTCCTTCCCTCCTTGTCCCTGTCCCCCACGACCCTCCCCCCCAGTCCTTCCTGTTTTCAGCTTGCACCTTCACTTTTCACTATGAATCTACTTATTTAGCGGCATTCTAGAGGGCTAGTTCTTCAGATGAAATAATAGTTACCAGTGTTAAATTTCCGCTGTTTTCTCTCCTCCCTGGATTATAAGGAAGGGGGATGTGAATACCGGTATCCTTAAAATCCTGTGGCTGTCTCTTTGCTTTCAACAGAACAAGCTCCCTAGAAAGCGAAGAGGGTCGTCTTCCCAGTGAAATGGTGAGGTGTGGGAGGGGGACGATTGGAGGCGCTGGCACAGGGTGGAGAGTCCCCTTAAGTGAGAGAAGGGACTGAAAATTGGAAGTTACGAAAGGCTCTAGGAGCTGCTGCCGCAGGGGCAGGCCACCGTCCTCTTTATTATAAAGCTGCGCAGTCACTCCTAGAGACCGGCGCGCCAAATTGGGAAGATTCAGAAATGGGCTTTTAAAGACGGAAGCCCGCTGCGACTTCCTTTCTGAGTTTGCTCTTCTCCCTTTAAGGGAGCAACCCCCTGCTTCCCCGAATTAGAGGCTAATCCGTTTCCCCTGATTGCAGACAATTTTTTTCTTTAGCTCTGGAAGAAGGACCGCAGCGCGCAGTTGGAGAAGGTTGTACAGGGCAAGAGGGAGGGGATGAAGGCCGCGTGTGTGGAGGCGTCTGGGCCTCGGAACTGAGTTTCCTTCCCAAGGAAATTATCTTCAGAGAGGATCGCAACAAACTGCTTACCTACTGACTGTATTTTGGTTTGGAGGCGGGTAGGAGATTTGGGGGAAAGGGAGCAGGAGCAAAGAATTCTTCTGTTTTATAAATCTGGGGTTTTGTTTTCTTCCCTTGGGTGGAAGGCTTCCCTTACATGTTATATCAGCAAAGGCAGCAAACTTAGAGTTGCTATGCATTTGAAATACAGGAATGGGAAGGAAACTCAGACCAAGCATAAAAGCGCATTCAGTTTTTAGAGTTCAATCATTTGCTAAAGGTTTAAAGGAGACTTTTTTTTTTAATCACCTGAATGCGATTCTGATGGATGCCCAAGCAGTGTTGGGTTTTGGCAGCTGGGAGGCCTGGCAGAAGGAATTGCAGTTTTCACATTATTTCTTCTCTTTGTATTCAAAACTTTATGTTCTTTGAAAGATAGAAATTCCTGATAGAGAACTTCCAGACTGCTGGTGGCAGGAAGAAATCTGGTAAGGGATTTAGAAAGCAGAAAATTCTCCTTTTCTCTGTGCAAGCAGTCCACAACAGCCTTTAGTCAGGATTTACAAGGTTCTTGGCGAAGAGAGGGGAGGCGTGCGGACAAGGAGACTTTATATAAACCACTGGTTTAAGCTAAATTGACAAAATATGTATGGCTGCCACATTTTCTATTAGTAGGAAGGGGAATTATTCAGGGGATGAAATTTTGAAATCTGATTTTCTCCAATAATCTTGCTTCATGTATTTTAAAGGAGGGTCATCTGTTTATTTATTCACCAAAGAATCTGCAAACATTAATTAGTCACCTACTGTGCCAGACAATGTGCTAGGCTACAGGAATGCAAAAGAGAATGGGAAAAGGTTGTTCGGGTTTCTGTGAGCCAGGAGACTTTGACAAATTTATGATACAATGTGATTAATGCTCTAATTGAACATAATGGAGGGAGGAATTAATTTTTGCTAAGAGGTTGAAAAAAAGATTCATAAAGAAGGTGTCTCTCTGGCTTTGAAAAATAGGCATTCATAGGCAGTGGCTAGCCAGGAGGTAGACCTGGAAGAACCTGATACAGACTTAAGTAAGGAGAGGGCGGGTGGGGGTGAGGCTTGATGTTCCACTGTGGAGTTAGGGGGTTTGTGTGTGTATTTTGTAGGCATAGTCCACTTTGAAGATTTTTAAAGCAGATATGTTAAAAACAACAACAACAAAACAGGGTGAGAAAATTAGGCAGTAGGTGGCACACAATAGAAACATTTTTGTTGTTGTCTTTAAATGTGTATTTGAATAAACTAATGCATTGGAATAGAGAGTTGAGGTAAATAAGGTAAGAAGATACTGTAACATCCAGAAAAGAGGACAAATGAATGAAGAGGGCCTAAGGTAAATCAATAAAACTAAGAATGTCATTTTGGAAAAGAGAATTTCTCTTTAGTCATAATCATCTCTATAGTTTTATCTTTAGGCTCATCTCAGCTTCCACACCCAACCTTCTAAATTCCCCATCTTCCACCATCAGAGTAAACTCCTTCAGTCACTTGCAAGCACACTTATGCCCACCGCACTTCATTTTCCACACACCTCCCTGCATCATCTCCGTGCACCATATCATCTCTCCCATCCTTACCCCCTTCAGCTCTTTCTCTACCAACCATCAGAGTCCCTTAATCTTGGCTTTTTCCTCCTCTTGAGGCCCTAGCAAACACCTCTATCTCTATTCTTTTTCCTTCTCCCATCAGTCTTCCCTCGCTGCTTCTTCCCTGCATTACCTACCTAGGTAATTTCTCCACTAATCCCCATTTTACTTCTTTCTTCCCACTAGCTACCTTGGACTCTCTTCCCCTTCAGTGACCTCAAAGATGTTTTTTTAAAAAAGGAACCACGGAACCTCTACTTTAAACTTACAGATTTTTCAAATTTTCCTCACAAGAATATTTCTTGCCGTCTATGTATGTCTTTTGCTGTTTTATTTCAAACAAGATTTATAGTGGAATTCCTTGGATTTCTTATATTTTTTATCATGCCTGCAAATGTCTGTTTTCCTTTGGTTACAGCTAGGGATTTAAATATTGTACTTTGGGGAGTATTTTCAACTTTTCTGAATTTCTCACCACACACTCCTGAAACTGTTTCTCGGCATCCCATTCTTTCTGGTGTGTCCTCTTCCCATGGGTCATTATTTCTGTTTTCAGTGAAAGTTTCTGTCTCATTTTTATTCCCCCTCCTTTTTGCTTTGTGGAATTGTCACAGTGGCTCAAATTTAAATATTTTGAGAGGGTGTCCGCCTCAGACAGATCTCTCCTAACACACACACACACACACACACACACACACACACAAAGGACTTTAAGGCCTTTGTCAAAGCATGTTCATACGAACATACACAGTTACTATGTCAATCTTCAGAGGCAAAGGAACCCTTGCTTTGTACTGCATTTGTAGAAAGTTATTTTTGTGTGTGTGGGAAATGGGCAATTCTCAAATTGTCCGTATCTCCACATGCACTGAGGTTGGCTCAACATCACTGGGAATTGGGGAGGTAAGAAAGAGTATGCCATAAAAATAGATGATACATTCTTTCATCAATGACATAGGTAAATTTTACCTTTGTGAAAAATAAAATTTATAAGTATATTTAATTGGATTGACTTTATAACATTCCAAATTACATGTCATTGTCTGAGCAGAGTTCTATTATCTGAAGACTTTATTGATCATTCAGTATCCAGAATGAAGAAAACTAGGTAAGATGCCTTGATATTCCAGACTGGCTTGCATTGTTTAAGTTAATCTAATCCTATTTGAAAAGGTGTCATTTTTCAATAGAAGTTCATCTAGAAGGCATCATCCCCAAAATGTGCTCATCTCTTGTTAAGAGAAAACATCAAATAACCTGTATGTAATGGTCCCTCAAGATTTATGCCCTGTGCAACATTAATTGTAAAACACAGGTTTATCACATGGAGAGAGCTATTTTAGGGTGAAAAGTGTCTTGAGATTTGGTTACATCTGTAGAAAGACTGCATTCTCATTATCAAACAGTAAAAATAAATTGGATAAAGAGTCTTTTTCAATTACGGTTTTTGAATTAGAAGAGTGGCTTGGCAGAAATCATAAATGCTTCTATTATCTTTTACACTCTAAACATCCTCAACTGATCAAGGATTTTAAGCTGCCCTTTTAATTGACTTTAATGTGTTAAGCATCAAATCAGTATAATAAATTTTGAATCTAAGGGTGACAATGGCTATAGTTGTCATTTCCAGCCCAGATCTGAAAGAATGATTTTTTCCACCTAATCTGCTCATCTTGAATATGTAGATTTGGGAAAACAAAAAGAGGAAAGGCAAAAGAAAGAAGAGAATAAATTCTAGGAGAGGATTTTTCTCTCTCAATAAAAACTATATTAATCTTACATATCCTTTAGCATGACAATAAAACTAATTTCCTGATGGATTTTAATTAAACTATATGAAAATTCCTTTCTTTTTAAATCTTCAAGTTATTAGAATGCAAATCAAGATTGTACTGATTTTTACAATTCATTTATTGTCATATGAAATGAAAACAGAACATTAAATTTTCTGCCACCCTGTTGTTTCAATTCATTCTCCTTGTTAAATTTATACAGTATCTGGGCTTCCCTGGTGGCGCAGTGGTTGAGAGTCCGCCTGCCGATGCAGGGGACATGGGTTCGTGTCCCAGTCCGGGAAGATCCCACATGCCGCGGAGCGGCTGGGCCCGTGAGCCATGGCCGCTGGGCCTGCGCGTCCGGAGCCTGTGCTCCGCAACGGGAGAGGCCACAGCAGTGAGAGGCCCGCATACTGAAAACAAATAAAAAATTATACAGTATCCTATATTTTATATAATTTTAAAAGTAAATATTTTAGTCTAATAAAAAACTTTGAGTAGAAAAAGAAAGCATGGTTGTACCTATTTTTTCAATGAGGAAACTGAAGGTCAGACAGGTGAAATCCTATCTCTAAGGCTTTCCAGTTAGTAAGAGGGGAAGCCTATACAGGACTTTTAGCTTCCAAACGAGGGCTTTTCCCAACACCTGCCTTGCCTCGCATTTCTTTGAGTATATTTCCTCAAAGTTCTGAATATAAAAAAAAAAAGAAAACAAAAAAGAATGCTTCTTGGTTTAAAAAATAAAACTTTCAAAGACAAGTATATTCAAATATATCTAAATAAGTCTTTTAACTGTTTACTTGTGTCATATTCTCCTCCTCTTACTAACCCTGTAAATATTATATAATAAAATAATAAGACTATTGAAATTTAACAGTACATGCTCATATATGCTCATACACTTCCTCTGTTTTATTTATAAGAATAATTCAAATTATGACCCATCATAATGACACTCCATAAACTTTAATTTTACTTAATGTGGCACATATTTAGTGTTATTGCCTAATTCGTTTTTCTTTTAGGACATCTATATTTTATATAGGATTTGTTTTAGAGAATATTTGACAATGATTTGTAAATACTGATTTTCTTCTGATATGCCATCTTTGAAGCAAAATATCTTTGGGAATCAATTGTGTGTAGGTTTGTATCATATCAACCAAAGGACATTAAGCTCCCAATATGCAAATCATTTTCTGTTGTCTTCAGGATTATAAACTCCTTTTTCCTGTGGTTTTGGGTACAGGAAATGAGAGCAGAGGTTTATTTAAATTGTGTGAACACAAGGTATTTTATGATTTATATTTTATTAGTATCCAGAGAGTGATCTTGAGCAAATAACTTCATCTCCCTGGAATACAGTTTTCCCAAATGTAAAATGAAGAAGTTTTACATTATTTCAAGGCCCTTTCCAATGAAAAAAATTTATATGATGTTTTACAGAAAGCTCTACCATGTATTCTTTCCTTGTCCCTTGGCTCTGCAGGTATTTCCAGTTTCAACACATTGATTCATTAGCCCTCAATATCTAAAAACCTATTGCTGGTCCAGCATTACAATACTTTAAATGTGGTGGTTGGACTGGGTTGAGAAAGGGGGTCCTTAAAGAAATTTAAGGCAGTATCTCCTTTGAGAAGCTTATATTCTGATTGGGCAAAAACAATAAGCAACAACAACAAAAAAGTAATATATAGTCACATTAGATTAAATTTAACAAATATCGAGTGCCAGGTGGTACATTATAATATACCAAGAATGGTCCAAGTTTCATAAACTCTGGAAGTGGAAGGGACCAGAAAGATCATTTAGTCCAACCCCTTAATTTTACAGATAAGAAAACTAAGTCTCAGAGATGTGAAATGAGTGTTAACTGGAGCTCATGTAAGGTATTGGGTGATAACATTATTTAATTTACTCTACAACCTTACCTGTTCCCTCCTTTGCTCAAATGCAGGAATAGTTTTGTACCTTATCAGAAAGTTAAATATATCCAGGACTTGCTTGTTTATTTCTTTGGCTTTATTAAGCTGGACAATTTCCCAATCTGACTTAGGTATAGAAAATGCTATGTTTTCCACACTTTGTTTAGAACTTAGATTATTAAAAACACGTCTATTGTGCATATGATGTTATAAAACATGCAAAATGTATCTTGACGTGAAGGTAGAGTGAATAGACTAAAGCATCGATGCATTAAAGTATATAAATATTTTAACTCTTTAAAAAGGACTTGAAAAGCCCATTTACTTAAGATAGCAAGAAACGTACATACCCCAAAGGATGGTTTTGTTTTTATAAATACATATTTACCTAAGGACTTTAATGTACATTTTCCTGAAGGTTTAAATATAATTTGGGAAAGATTTTAAGTGAATTTTCTAAACTTCGGTCTGCTTGTTGCATGATCTTATTGCTCATGTCGAGGGTTGTATGTGTAAGGGAATATGGGTCAGGTAAATGTAGGCAAAATGTGCCAAAGCAAAGCTTACCTTTCTCCCCTGCATAACCTTAGACTGCTTTATTTTACTTTTGGCAGAGGGGAAAGAAGGGGACAAAAAATAAATCAAGTAGAGAAGAACACTGCCAGAGTGTTAGGTGATAGGGCCTGGTTTTCAGTTTAGTGTGAAATATGCAACCTTTTTGAAACTGCCTAGGCTGGCTTCTCTCTCACTTCTCATATTGTATATTTGGAATATCTCAACTGTTATTTGACACTTGTTTGCTAGTTTTACTAGGATCAAATATCTTCAAAAAAAACATGGGAATACATTAAATTTTTTTAAAAAAGACGCTTAAGAATGGGTAATAAACATACACGAAAACACACAAACAATAAAACTTTTACATGGAGAATTTGCTCTACCGTCATCAGGAAGGATTTCATTGTTTTTTCTGCTTACACCAGGAAAAAAATTGCTCAGTTTAAGACTGTTATTTTAGCCTTCAGTCAGGCTCCACATTTCTTACAACATCCCTTGTCCTGCAACTTTTCTTAGCTCATGAACTCGGTTTTAACATCCATGAGATAAAACACTTACGATATATGCTGGCCATTTTGTAAAGTGAATGAGTGCAAAGAAGGAGTATTTGAAGAAGGGAGTTTGAATCCATTAAATATCATATGGCTTCTGAATGACTTCGAATTGCATACAAGAGTAAACAGTTATGGGAATATAAGGCCAATGCTAAAAAATTATATAGCAGTGTAGCTGTTAACAGAATCTAAACACTTGAGAAATAGAGCCAATACACAACTTCTAATTAATCACCATCACTGCTGATGACTTGTTATTTTAAACTCCAGTTTCTAGGAAGTTATATTCTATTCCTGTGCTTCTCAAACTTTAATGTGCATACCATTCATCTGGGGAACCCCGTTAAAATGCAGATCCTGATTCAGTAGATTCTATCTGGGGCCTGAAATTCTGCATTTCTAACAAGTTCCCTGGGGATGTAGATGCTGCTGCCTTTCAAACCACACTGAAAACAAAGGGTTAATTCTTAGTCTGGTAAACAAGCATGAAAAGGTGAAGTAAGCAAAAGGTAACAGATTCTTTTTTTTTTTTTTTGGCTGCATTGGATCTCCCTTGCTGCGCGCGGGCTTTCTCTAGTTGCAGTGAGTGGGGGCTACTCTTCGTTGCAGTGTGTGGGCTTCTCATTGTCGTGGCTTCTCTTATTGCAGAGCACGGGCTCTAAGCGTACGGGCTTCAGTAGTTGCAGCACGTTGCCTCAGTAGTTGTGGCTAGAGGGTGCGGGCTTCAGTAGTTGCTGTGCGTGGGCTCAGTAGTTGTGTCTCACGGGCCCTAGAGCGCAGGCTCAGTAGTTGTGGTGCAAGGACTTAGTTGCTCCAGGGCATGTGGGATCTTCCCGGACCAGGGATTGAACCTGTGTCCCCTGCATTAGCAGGCGGATTCTTAACCACTGCGCCACCAGGGAAGTCTGGTAACAGATTTTAAAAAAAAGATTCAATGTAGCTGTTTTGCAAGGGGTGGAATATTTAAAAATTAAAAATGATATACAATTATTGCATTTGGGTATTAAAATTGATTTTAACCTTTGATGTAACTATATCAGTTGAAACTGTAGCTCAGAATAAAAAAACAGTTGCTTGCTCATTTTATACTCAAATCTATTTTATAAGGACTATGTACATACATTTATACCATTTCAAAAAGAAAACCATTGACCACGTGGTGTCAATAGCTTACCAATATTTTAAAAACTTTTCCAACAAGATCCCAAAATTCTGAGTTTAATATGGTATAGATCTTTGAAGATATTCATTTGTGACATATTGGAAATGAACATATCAGTTAATTATTCAGATATCAGAGTAAAATGACCAATTAAATTTTCATTTACCTAGCTCGAAGACATTATTTTTATTTTCTTTTTAGTATCTGACGTTTTTTAGGGCAACAACAACAACAACAATGAAAGAGACTTGGTAGAGGTTATTTTATATTTGCTATCCCCTAAAACTCCCCTCAAAGCAGGAACAAATGGTAAATTAGACATTTAGTAAATTAGACATGGTGCCTAGCTACTTTCTTTACACTTAGATTTTTATCACAGACTACAGCAGAATAGCCATTTAATCTAAGTGAACTTTTCATCATAATCCGTTTAGGAAATCTTCATAGTTCCATTTCTTTATGTGCAGTACATCTTGGTATGGAACCAGTGTCAAATTAAAACAAACAACATTGAAAGGAGCTATTGAAATAAGTCAAGTTGTAAGTGTTTAAACTGTGTTTGTTAGGAGGCACAGCTGTGGATCCGGCAGGGTTAGGGAAACAACTGAAAAAGTTGTCACTTCAAAGCTGGGATTCATGTCTTAATTATGGCATTGGGATTCAGCAGCTACCGCCTTTCCAGTGAAACTCTATTAGTCTTTTCTAAGCTCTGATACTTTAATAGCAACCAGTAGAGCTTGTTTGGTGGCAACTTGAGGATCCCAGTGAACTAAAGGGCCAACTGGATTGAAATGGTTTTTGTAAGTGCTAAATGAACTTGTGTGTCTGCCAAAATGCCTTGGATTTCATTACCCTTAACATTATTTAATAATGTTAAGCATTGACTGTTTCTATGTGCCTGAGGAAGCATGTATAGCAAGCAAAATACCATATATCTTTTTTTAAAGGGGGAAACTCCAGAATAGACAGAGGAGAAGAAATACAAAAAACAGAACAACAACAAAAAACCAGATGAAAAATAGCAGAGCTCTTAGATTCCTATTTTCAAAGGCTAGAGATGGAAAATCGCTCTATAGAAAGTAGAGATAGTACTTCTATGAAAATACACTGGTCAAGACTTGAGACAGAATGAGGAAAAATTGAGTTAATTTACAATGGCACTAAAACTCAAAAACTATATAGAATTGAATATGATGTAAAGCACCAGACAATTTCAGGATCATACAACTGTAAGAAAAAATAGGAGATAATTTCTTGCACTAACCTAACAAATATTAGAAATGCTAAAAATATTAAACAATGTTGTGAATTAGAGTAATCAAATCTGGCTGTATAACTCTAGGTCAGTTCTCCTTTTTCCTGTTTCAGAGGCAATATGGTTACATATTAATAGAATGTGATTTTTTAGTTTGAGGAAAATATTGTTTAGCTGGACAGAATTTTAATTATAAGTCATATAATTTTAGTAAAGATTTAAAATAGGTGTCAGTGAAGATTGAACACAATCAGCCAGTAGATAATATCATATAATGTACATTAAATGTTGAAGTACTTATAATTACTAATAATCTGTTAGGATTGCAAAAGTTAGTAATAACATTACTAAGGAAATGGGTGGATTATATTCACTAGAAAAAACTAGAATTCCAAGTTAAGGTTAGGTTCCAGGATGGAGACTGACAACTCAAGGAAGCATCATCTTTCAAAGAAATGGAAGACATTCTGAGAACATAATGTTTAATATTTCCTTTGAAAATGTCCTTACACTTTATATCTTCTTTATATCATACACTAATGTTAGCAACTAAATCACTTAAGAACATGCTTTGCCAGTAACTGAAACAACTGAGTTTTGGGGGAAGAAAAAACCAAAAACAAAGTAGATTCATCATGAGTCTCTGCATTAAATCTAAAGTAATTACCTGAAATAGTACCTCTCAGTAAGTATGAAAGGCACTACTACCAGGTTTTTAACTATGTGAATGATTACATTATCATTTTAAAACTGTTTTTTTGCACTTCAGGATTTTACAGATTTTGTCTCCTCTGAAACTCACAACAGTCCTGTGAAACAGGTACTAGACCATTTTGACATATGAGGAAAGCCACATAGACAAGTTTTTTTTTTTTTTCCTTAAGTTCACATATCTATTGAATGTCAAAGACAGCATGATCCCTGGGACAATATTCATTCCATCAGCTAGTGTGTGTGCTAAAATTTTAGGTTCAAATATGTTTAAGACTATACATCAAAGGAACAATTAACAATGTATTTATTATGTTTAATCTTTCAGGAGTTTTGGGTTTGTATTAGAAAGTTGTGGTGAGCACTCATTGAATTTTATTCAGCACAATTAGAATAATATCACTGGCCTTAGTAATTTCAAACATATAAATATGCAATGACACAATAGTCATAGTGGGCTGGGAAATAAAGATGTGATCATATTGAACAAGAGAAGAGTACTAGGATGAATAAATTTGATAAGGCTTTTTAGGAAAAATTGAGGATTTGGTTCCAATTTAAAATAGGTTCTGGCACAAGAGCCAAGTTCCTAATAGTTTTCTTTCTGTGTGAAGATAAAAATATTTGTGAGAATAGGTCTGGAGGGAGAGTTTTTGGAAGAAAAAAGGAAAATCTATTATTGCTATGGCTTGGCTTAGATATAGAATGTTAAATCACAATCTAAGGTGTATCGCTCTAAGTCCTGGCAATCCTTGCAACCTGGAACTTTGGGAGGTTTCAGGTTTCTCATTTATTTGAATTACATTCAAGCATTTCTGTAAGATAGATTTTTGTAATAGTAGTTAACCACGTGGGGTGAATAGTTTTACCCACTGGGAGTTCACACTTCATTTTCCCTTGGAAGAACTAGATTAGTAGAAGGTATTATAAAAATATATTTTGTTGTCAGAGAAGCAAACCCTGTTTAGTTTCTTTAATGAATCTCATGAGATAATTAGTAGACTTAAAAGTGTAAACGATGACACATATTCTGCCATAGTGCTACTGAATATAAAAGACAAACACTATCCTTATTGTAATGTTTCCTTAAAAACTACAGTTCCTCTACATAAAATTGATATTTGTTGGTGAATTTCTCCTGACAAAAGACTTCACATATAATCATCTAACACTCCAAATAATCCTGTGAGTTAGGTGGTGCAGACATTTTTATCCTCCTTGTCTTTTTTCTTTTCAAATGAAGAATCAACCTAGTCCAGAATTAGCTAAATGGCTTGCCTAAGACCACCGAATTAGGAGTAGCTTCAAATTCCATGAGCTTTTCACTATGCTAAATAGATTGGGTCACTGGTTGTAGATAACTTATCCTGGGAATTATGCAATGATTTAAAATTTTTAATAAAGCAAGGAAGAGAAAGGAGATGTCTCTTAGACATTTACTCTGTGTTAGGGTTAACATTTCTCTGCAGACAACAATGCAAAGGTTATGAGATAAATACTCAAGCTTGACGGAACTAGCAGTATGCTGAGGTAACTCATAACTAGCAATGTTTTGATGAAAATATACTTAATTTGTTCGCTGTTAGGATTTTCCTTCTGTTCTCATTATTAGTGCCTCCAACTAAAGAAAGAGGGAAATTTTAGTGAAATACATGCTCGTAGACATGAAATATCCCTGAATCTCTAGTTTATTGTGTTTTTGTTTGTTTTTTGCTTAGGAAGGTCATCCTTTGGGATTTTTGGTCTTTGTGCATAACTTGCAATTTTTTCTAAAGTAACTTACTAAAACGCAAATACTGTTTAAATGTGATCAGTTACACCTACTTAAGATTTGTTGTTTTCCAGAAGGTTCCATTTCTTTTGAAGTGACTTGCCCAAGGTAACAAAAGCTAGTTAGTGACAGTCTGGAACAGAATTTATCTCTCTCTGGACAGTGTGCTTTTCACTACATCATACAGTATTACATCTTTTACCATGGTAAAAGAGCTTATGTAAATAATGCAAAATTAGATGTGTAATGATCATATAGCCTGAAATGTTCCAAAGTGCTACAACTAATTTGGTTATAGATTTGAATAGTAAATATCAAACAAGAGTGTATTAAGTAGCAAAGGTGGTGATTCTTTGTGAACAAATTAAAGATGTTAACTCATTGACAGATTTTATGAAAAAACCCTACATTTTATAAGGCAATATTACATATTTCAAATAATTTACTAACTTGAATATTAGATATATCTTGTACATGCAATTTAAAATTTGACTGAAATTTCACTATAATACTCTGCTGTATCACAACATAGATCTGTCTTGAATCTAAGAATTTTGTTTTGAAAAATACTATAAAAACAGTTCTGTAGTCATCTTAATTTTAATAGCATGTCCCTGTTACCTAGGACCCCAAAATACATTAAAGTTTTAAAGTTCCATAAACACTATGAATGATCCAATTTATTAAACTTATGTTTTGCTTATTTACAGAAAATTAAATATTTTACCTGTTTATTTTAAAGGTGTTTGCTCTCCTGCTAAAAATGTCTAACACGTTAGGCTTTTAATAGATTAATGTAGTGGAGTTGTAAACTTTTGCTTAGCAAGCACACCTTCAAAGGTCATGTTGTTTTTCAAAATATAAATTAAAGACTTTTGGTTAACTGTAAGGAAATAGTTTAAAAGCCAAAAACCTCAGTCATATTTTGCTCGAGTTATACTTGTTTGAATGAAAATTTATTTTACATAACTAAGATTATATGTTTTTTTCTTTCAAAATTTAAGGAGTTTTCATTAGGAACAAACAACAGCATTTTATCTTCCAGTTATTGGTCTACAATTTTTTTTCTTTTCTTTTTAGCAGAGCCATGTATTTTTTCTGCATAGCATAAATTCTTTTAAGAAATAATTTGAACTTCATTTGATTTCCAGAGAATATTTCTAGGTGTAGTTTTTTTTAATAGCATGATTGTTTTTAACTATTATACAGATAAATTTTAAAATATTAGCTATGTGGTGAAAAAGGCAGCATAGAAGAATCTTCTCCTTTCAGAAGCTACTAAAGACAAACAGGTAAAGTTGGAAACTGTTAAACGACTAAAAGGGGACAAAAATTTTCTTAGCTCTTCTAGAAAAGACTTACTTGATAAGCTGATTCTCAAAACTAACAAGTTTACAATAACTGAAAAATCCATAGTCATTTAACCGAAAATGATGGTTACAATATAAATGTACACCTATTCACAACTATTCTTTTTGCACACTTGATAATCACTACATATATTTTTGCACTATATATATATAGTTTGCACACTTGATAACCACTATATGTATATATATATATATATATATAGATGTGTATATATGTATACACACTTAAATAAGAGAGGAGGCTTCTGATTATCTTGGCCCAACATAATCAGAAGCCTCCTCTGTTGTTTAGTAGTCTTTATCTTAAACATCTACATCTGTACCCCTGTGAGGTAGGAAGTATTCTTTCTCCATGTTATAAATATGGAAATTGAGACTTGCCCAAAGTTAAACAGATAGTAAACGACTAAGTCAGGAATCAACTTCAGATATGTTTTACTTCGCAGCCCAGACTTAACTACAATGACAAATAGAAGTTTATTTTTGTCTACATTTAAAATTTTTTTATTTTATATTGGAGTATAGTTGATTAACAATGTCATGTTAGTTTCAGGTGTACAGCAGAGTGATTCAGTTACAGATATACATGTATCTATTCTTTTTCAAATTATTTTCCCATTTTTGTTTTTACAGAATATTGATCAGTATTGTGTATTGTCTACATTTTTGAAATTCCATTTAACTACATTAATAATGACTATGTACATGGATATTTTATTTTTATTTCTCTTTAGACATGTTTCAAATTATATTCATTTCTCAGCTTTATTAACTGTATTAGAGCTGTAGAATAGCATGCCTTGAGGAAACAAAAACTACATCAGTTAAAGTAGATAGTAAGGTTTTTTTTTCCTTCTGAACATCTTAATTTTAGGAGAAATATTTAATCTATAAAATCACCTGTGATTAACAATTCAGTTACAGCCTGGAAGATGCAGACACACACTTTACTGATCTAATTTAAAACCTAGACTTTATCCTTTGATAATCACATTTTTTGTTGTAGATTATATAATCAATTTCAGCAAATTAAAATTATAGATGGCTTATGATCTTTCTCATCAAAGACTGTTGCATTTTAATTTCATTTGTATTAGAAATTTGACAGGTTTGATCTAGAGGCATGTAGCAATTTTTATTTTTAATGCATTTGCTTGGACAATCCCAAGTTTAAATAATAGCTTTCAGTTCTAGTCTCTGTTCAGAAATCCTTATACATAACTCTAGGATAAATACTAGAAGAATAAAATGTCTCACACCATTAAACAACTAAA
Organism: Orcinus orca; assembly: GCF_937001465.1. NCBI lineage: Eukaryota > Metazoa > Chordata > Mammalia > Artiodactyla > Delphinidae > Orcinus > Orcinus orca. The sequence goes on from NC_064580.1 coordinate 79,735,774, forward strand.
TCACTAACATTCTCTTGAACCACAAAGGGAGGATTGAACTTACAATTAATCTGCACAGTATCACATCTAGTTGAATCAATGAATTATTTTAACTGATTTTTTCAAATTAACTGTTAGTTTTATTTTTATGTAGACATTAGACTATTGTCCAAATAACTGAGTTTGTATTTCTACTTCAGACAAGCACAGTACAGCAATTCCTTATTCTTTAATCACATCCTTAGGGCTTATCAGCCAGGATGGAAAAACAGTGAGTCAAGGTTATTGATCAAAGATCAGTCAAAAGTTAAAATATCTTGTCTTTGATATTTTTAAAATAGTTAATATTATCGTCATGCAATAGTGATGCAAATGCAGTGCAAATATAGAACATAGAGGAACACACATGCCTCTGCCTGATAAGTACAAACAAGAAGCTTAATATGGTGGAATTTTGACTAAGTAGATTCTCATTCTAGTAGGCACACATTATGCATTTTTAAATTATAGTGATATTTTGGGAATTCCCTGGCTGTCCAGTGGTTAGGATTCTGTGCTTTCACTGCCGAGGGCTGGGGTTCGATCCTTGGCTGGGGAACTAAGATCCCACAAGCCGTGTGGCACAGCCCTAAGAAAAATAATATAGTGATATTTTTAAATCTTGAAGAAAATAGAATCACTTTTCTAAAATACAAGTACACATACATACACGCACACCCCTTTTAAAATTTGTGATACATGGTGGCCTTCAAATTAGATATAGACAAGTATACATTTATATTTAATAATGCTTAACAATTGTATTTCTCTGAGTAATATTCAGTGCCACTTTGTTACTTAAGAATTCTAGTGTTCACAGAAAATAACCTATTCTGTGGAACTTAGGTTGTCTTCCTGATATTAGGATATGTTACCACCAGATAGCAGTGTTGTTGAATAATTTAGTTCTTGTTTGGTAGGTGTTTCAATCAGACATGGACTTTTTCTTCTTGTAATATACAGAATATCTGAAATTGTACACAAATCACAATTACATACATATTCAAAACATTTTTAAAAATAAATATTTGGGCCCAACTCATTGTAGTTATCTTATCTTATATCAACAATTAATACTTATTCAAACCCTACTCTTATCCAGAGACTTTGATTAGCTTATTTCTGACTCCATATTTTGTAATATTTTCCTGAACTATTTTGTTTTGAAAAAATATCTTAGATACCTGGAAATTTAAGATAGAAATTTTAGAAGAATATTCTACAAAGTTAGAGATTTGAACTAAACCCATCATCTCTTAGATACAAATTATTGTACTGCTGATGGATTTTTAAAAGGAATACCTGCAACTGAAATTTCTATCATCTTTCAGTTAAATAATAAATCATAAACATATGTGGTTCTGTTAAGAAAGTGACTCCATTTCTATTGAGGCATTGTGCTAGGTTCTTTGTTATGAGGAGTCAAACACTTAATTTTTTTGATATAGTGTGATAAGTGATATAAATGAACTTAATAAGCTTTTTAAAGATTCACAAAAGAAGATAGATTTCTTCCGATTCACTTGATTTACTATGAATTTCTGTATAACTACCCAAATAGTTTCCTGGTTGTGAAATAAAATGAATGCCCATTGAACATTTTTTTTTGAGAGACTGTACAAATAAGTCATGAGACATGAAAAAAATTGAATCACTCAGAAGAACAGAACTGAAAGATAGGAAGGTTTAAATATTGTAAATGTTATACATTTGTATTCATAAGGGACCACAAACACTGAACACTGATATGTTCTAAATAAGTTTTTAAAATTAGGTGTTACACATAACCTTATAAAACCAGATGAGATGGTAGATAACTAAGTAATATTTTCTAAATATTATTACAAGTGCATTTATAGAATTTTGATACACATATTATTCATATATTAGACATTAGTATTTATGGAGAGACTTTTGTGGATAAAAATGCCCATATATTCTTGCTTAGACAAATGGTATATACTTATTAGACACTAGCAGCACTTTGACCCCTTAGTAACAGGCACAAACATATTCCACATCACAGAAAGTTGCCAAGTTCACACAGTAGAAAGACTGACCTGATACCTCATTAAGGTTTTTGCCCAGCACTCATACTCTTCCACTTCCCACCCCCTTATCTTTTCCTTCTACTATGTTTCTCCTTTTTCCACTGAATTTTCACCCCCTTTCTTTATAAAGTGAATTGTTGAAAGATTAAATATTTTACTACAAGTCACACTATTATCTATTTCTATTCTTCTACATATGTGCATCTATGCCAAAAAGAAAGTTTGAAAATTCATTTTATTATTGTGTTTTTAAATTATCCCTTTTTCTAAAAATAAAAACAAAATTTACAATTAAGAATATGTTCTTGGGCTGTTTAAGGCAAATATTTGCCCTCTGCTCTGAATTTGGCCCCTTGCTTGCTCTCAGTAGTCTGGAGATGTGCAATAAAGGAACATATGCCCAGGAGAATCAAGCTTTGATTTATATATCTAAATGTTGCCCTGATAAAAACAAACATATAAGGAAGAAATAGAAAATATGAACAGACCAATCACAAGCAGTGAAATTGAAACTGTGATTAAAAATCTTCCAACAAACAAAAGCCCAGGACCAGATGGCTTCACAGGCGACTTCTATCAAACATTTAGAGAAGAGCTAACACCTATACTTCTCAAACTCTTCCAAAATATAGCAGAGGGAGGAACACTCCCAAACTCATTCTACGAGGCCACCATCACCCTGATACCAAAACCAGGCAAAGATGTCACAAAGAAAGAAAACTACAGGCCAATATCACTGATAAACATAGATGCAAAAATCCTCAACAAAATACTAGCAAACAGAGTCCAACAGCACATTAAAAGGATCATACACCATGATCAAGTGGGCTTTATGCCAGGAATGCAAGGATTCTTCAATATACGCAAATCAATCAATGTGATAGACCATATTAACAATTTGAAGGAAAAAAAAATATGATCATCTCAATAGATGCAGAGAAAGCTTTCAACAAAATTCAACACCCATTTATGATAAAAACCCTCCAGAAAGTAGGCATAGAGGGAACTTACCTCAACATAACAAAGGCCATATATGACAAACCCATAGCCAACATTGTTCTCAATGGTGAAAAACTGAAACCATTTCCACTAAGATGAGGAGCAAAACAAGGTTGCCCACTCTCACCACTATTATTCAACATAGTTTTGGTAGTTTTAGCCACAGCAATCAGAGAAGTAAAAGAAAAGGAATCCAAATCGGAAAAGAAGAAGTAAAGCTTTTGCTGTTTGCAGATGACATGATACTATACATAGAGAATCCTAAAGATGCTACCAGAAAACTGCTAGAGCTAATCAATGAGTTTGGTAAAGTAGCAAGATAAAAAAATTAATGTACAGAAATCTCTTGCATTCCTATACACTAATGATGAAAAATCTGAAAGTGAAATTAAGAAAACACTCCCATTTACCATTGCAACAAAAAGAATAAAATATCTAGGAATAAACTTACCTAAGGAGACAAAAGACCTGTATGCAGAAAATTATAAGACACTGATGAAAAAAATTAAAGATGATACAAATAGAAGGAGAGATTTACCATGTTCTTGGATTGGAAGAATCAACATTGTGAAAATGACTCTACTACCCAAAGCAATCTACAGATTCAATGCAATCCCTATCAAACTACCACTCACATTTTTCACAGAACTAGAATAAAATATTTCACAATTTGTATGGAAACACAAAAGACTCCGAATAGCCAAAGCAATCTTGAGAAAGAAAAACGGAGCTGGAGGAATCAGGCCTCTGGACTTCAGACTATACTACAAACATACAGTAATCAAGACAGTATGGTACTGGCACAAAAACAGAAATATAGATCAATGGAACAGGATAGAAAGCCCAGAGATAAACCTACGCACATATGGTCACCTTATCTTCGATAAAGGAGGCAAGAATATACAGTGGAGAAAAGGCAGCCTCTTCAAATAGTGGTGCTGGGAAAACTGGACAGCTACATGTAAAAGAATGAAATTAGAACACTCCCTAACACCATACACAAAAATAAACTCAAAATGGATTAAAGACCTAAATGTAAGGCTAGACACTATCAGACCCTTAAAGGAAAACATCGGCAGAACACTCTATGACATAAATCACAGAAAGATCCTTTTTGACCCACCTCCTAGAGAAATGGAAACAAAACCAAAAATAAACAAATGGGACCTAATGAAACTTCAAAGCTTTTGCACAGCAAAGGAAACCATAAACAAGATCAGAAGACAACCCTCAGAATGGGAGAAAATATTTGTAAATGAAGCAACTGACAAAGGATTAATCTCCAAAATATACAAGCAGCTCATGCAGCTCAATATCGAAAAAAAAAACAGCCCAATCCAAAAATGGGCAGAAGACCTAAAAAGACATTTCTCCAAAGAAGTTACACAGATTGCCAACAAGCACATGAAAGAATGCTCAACATCATTAATCATTAGAGAAATGCAAATCAAAACTACAATGAGATATCATCTCACACTGGTCAGAATGGCCATCATCAAAAAATCTACAAACAATAAATGCTGGAGAGAGTGTGGAGAAAAGGGAACCCTCTTGCACTGTTGGTGGGAATGTAAATTGATATAGCCACTATGGAGAACAGTATGGAGGTTCCTGAAAAAAATAAAAATAGAACTACCATACAACCCAGCAATCCCACTACTGGGCATATACCCTGAGAAAACCATAATTCAAAAAGAGTCATGTACCACAATGTTCATTGCAGCTCTAGTTACAATAGCCAGGACATGGAAGCAACCTGAGTGTCCATCATCGGATGAATGGATAAAGAAGATGTGGCACATATATACAGTGGAATATTACTCAGCCATTAAAAGGAACAAAATTGAGTTGTTTTTAGTGAGGTGGATGGACCTAGAGTCTGTCATACAGAGTGAAATAAGTCAGAAAGAGAAAAACAAATACCGTATGCTAACACATTTATATGGAATCTAAAAAACAAACAAACAAAAATGGTCATGAAGAACCTAGGGGCAAGACGGGAATAAAGACACAGACCTACTGGAGAATGGACTTGAGGATACTTGAAGGGGGAAGGGTAAGATGGGACAAAGTGAGAGAGTGGCATGGACATATCAACACTACCAAATGTACAATAGATAGCTAGTGGGAAGCAGCCGCATAGCACAGGGAGATCAGCTCGGTGCTTTGTGACCACCTAGAGGGGTGGGATAGGGAGGGTGGGAAGGAGGGAGATGAAAGAGGGAAGAGATATGGGGATATATGTATATGTATAACTGATTCACTTTGTTATAAAGCAGAAACTAACACACCATTGTAAAGCAGTTATACTCCAATAAAGATGTTGAAATAAACCAACAAACAAACATATAAATATATAGATATATTTTGTCTAGCATTTTGAACAAAGGTGATATGAGATGGATAACTTTGCTGTAATTAAAATGATTCTCTATGAGAAGCATTATATTAATGTACCTATTTGTTTTTCATCTAGGATATGATGCAGCAATAGCTTTCTTTTAAAAACTAAGACCCTTTCTGCTGCTATCCACTAACACTTGAAAAAGCAGCAAAACCAAAACCAAACTAATCCTATTATAATACTTTCAGTTCATCATTCAATTTAAGGCCTGTGATAGCTTATATTTAACTTTTAGGAATATTTAGTTTAAGTTTTAAAAGTTTTTCATTCTTTTTGTACAAAAACATACAATTTTTTTAAGTTAATTATCCCATCTGGGCTTAAAATAAGGTAATTTTAATAGATAGAGTTGTTACTTATTCAGCTCAGAAGAATTTAAAACAAATAACAGGGTTTTAAAGAGAATCATTTATATCTTTTTTCGTCACTACATAAAAGGCTCTTGAGCTTCAAGAGGAGGGCTACTTGGAGGGCTACTTCTTTATTTATTTATTTTTTTGTATCATTAACAGAAGCAGCTATTTTATTTTGTTTAATTTTTAACATCTTTATTGGGTATAATTGCTTTACAATGTTGTGTTAGTTTCTCAGGGCTACTTCATTTTAAAGTTATTAACAAAAGCTAAGATGGGCTGCATTTTGTGTCTGAATAACAACTTTCTTCAACATAAACTGATTGAAAAGCATTTGCATAGAAATAGTAGATTTACCCTTGATTATTTTCAAAGGGAAGGAAATAGTCAAGCATGATTTTCCAGAACGAAATAAAGAAACTTTTCTTTCATTAGTGAAAGTCACATTTTACTTTCACTTGGAGTGATATAAATATTGTAAAACTTTATCTACAAAGGCAATTCATATAGGAAAAATACATATTTTAAAAATAGAAATATTTTGTCATTAAATAAAACTAAAATTATATGTGTAGCAGGGTAATATATAACATTAAATATCAATTATTTGTTTTGCAAAAGACTTTGTAAATAGTGTAAATAGATTGGTCATAGACCCTTAAATAATAGGGTCCAGACTCTATTAAAAATGGCATTTGTTACTCACATGTAACATGTATGACTAAGAGTTATGTTTAGAAGAGAATACAAGTGAAAGATGCTTAGTAGATACAAGAATCTGGGAGGCCAAAATCTGTTAATGAACTTTATTTTAATTAAATAATAAAATGCTGACAGATTTGTAAAGACATTGGTACAGTAGCAATGTGCTTTCTTTTTTTTTTTTTAATTTTATTTATTTTTTGTCTGCACTGGGTCTCCGTTGCTGCATGTGGGCTTTCTCTAGTTGCAGCGAGCAGGGGCTACACTTCCTTGCGGTGCACAGGCTTCTCATTGTGGTGGCTTCTCTTGTTGTGGAGCACGGACTCGAGGGGCTCAGGATTCAGTAGTTGCATCATGTGGGCTCAGTAGTTGCTGCACGCGGGCCCAAGAGGGTGCAGGCTTCAGTAGTTGAGGCGCGCGGGCTCTAGGGCAGGCGCTCTCTAGAGCGCAGGCTCAGTAGTTGTGGCACATGGGCTTGGTTGCTCCACAGCATGTGGGATCTTCCTGGACCAGGGATCGAACTCGTGTCGCCTGCATTCCAGGTGGATTCTTAACCACTGCACCATCAGGGAAGTCCCCAACAATGTGCGTTCTTTAAGAAGTGGTTACTAGAGAAAATACTTGACTGAGGGAATTCAGAAAACTGGTCTTCCTGCAAGTGGGGAAGATATTCTTCCTGTCCTTTATAGTTTTGTGTATAAAGGACAATAATACACATGCAAATGTTATCCCTGCATGCATATATTGGAAGAGATAGAGTGCACAATATGTCTACTCAAGTTGTTATTGACAAACTGTCTTCCATCTTAGAGGAAATCTATCAAATTAAATATAGGTGATTTTCTTTATTTTCTCCCAGCTTGTCTTTGTATTGCCTTTGTTACCTTTTCATTACAGTTACTTGTGCTGATGCCATATATTGCACTTTGCTTGGATTCAAATAATTCTGTTGACTAAAACTCATCTTTTTGGATCCATTTTATTTCCTGCTTCTCACCACAACACCTTTTTTTTTTTTGTGGTACACGGGCCTCCCACCGCTGTGGCCTCCCCCACCGCAGAGCACAGGCTCCGGACGCGCAGGTCCAGTGGCCATGGCCCACGGGCCCAGCCGCTCCACGGCATGCGGGATCCTCCCGGACTGGGGCACGAACCCATGTCCCCCGCATCGGCAGGCGGACTCCCAACCACTACACCACCAGGGAAGCCCCACAACACCTTTTATATTGTCTGCCATGCCTCTATCAACTCAAATAAGCCATTTCTCTTTACTTATTTAAGCACCTGCTGCTCACTCCACATCAAAGTTACGTTATTAAGAGGCCCACACATTCTGATAATTTCCACTTATTTATTAATGTCCACCTGCATAAAATAAGATTTTTCTGCACACCCAGCTTGCATATTCCCCAGATACTTGGATTTAATCTTTTCTTACTGACACAGTAATTTATACAGAGGATTGAATATTAGTGGAAAGTCTGGCTAAATACCTAGACAGAATATATGAAGTAGAACCATATGAAATTGCTATTTTTTAGGTTAAAATTGATTATCAGCACTTTCATATGGTTCAACCTAATAATCAAAGGCCACAGTCCAGAAGATTTACTGAAAGGGAGAAATCATAGCTTTATTGTTAACTCCAAAATTATGTTGTCAGTGGAGATATTTCCTGTATATAATCCTCAGATATGCAGATTTATCAAGATCATTACATAAGGCTTAAGTAAAAATTACTGCTGGAGAAATCTTTATGAATAATGCATATTTTAGGAGAAAGTGAGATTTGTAAAGTTGGGACTTCTGATCTAATTTTCACATGAGTTCCCAAAAATGAAACATAGTTCCATTTAATGTCCTTAGTGCAAATTATCCAATTATTACAACATAAATTTCAATGAGATGTAGCATGAAGCAAATCTATTTTCCAATTCAATTACTTATTGAATGAGTAGACATTTTTCTAATGAGAAGATAGCATTTGGATCAAATGATAGTATTTAGTTATTTTAACAGATTTATAGTGTTTTTACTTTAATAAAGATTATAGAAACACATGGAATGAGACCTCCATATATTTGTTTATCCTATTACCAGAAAGCTGAGAAAATTTGACTCCTAAGGAAAAGTTAAATGAACAAAATCATTTGCCATCAAGTACCTTTCCCATTTTTCCTAAAGTTATATTTTCATACAGATCAACTCTTTAATGGGTGAGCCCTTTGATAATCTTGATCTAGATTCTAATTCCAAGACATTGCTAGCTTTTGTTTGTTTGTTTTATCATAGGTGAACACATAAACATTTTGTCATGTATAAAGTCTGTTTAGTAGTTAAGTAGAGCCTGAGCTTTGGAGTCAGATAAATATGCTTTCAGACTGTAGCTACATACCTTAATAGCTCTGAGACCTTGGACAAGTTACTTAAGCTCTTACCTTTTGTCCTCATATGTAAATAGAAGTGACAATAACAGTACATATATTATAGGACTGTTGTATTAAATGTACTTAGCATAGTGCTTGGCCTGGAAGAAGTACTCAATAAAATGGTAACTACTATTATTTTAATAATTGATTATATACATTAGAAGTTATATTAAGATGAATGCATCAACTGTTGAATGTATCAAGATATTTGTCACCATAATAATTTTCAGAAACATGGATCTTTATTTCCTTTATATTTTAACAGGATTATGACTTGCAAGAATTTACCAGCATAGGGCTTCCCTGGTGGCGCAGTGGTTGAGAGTCCGCCTGCCGATGCTGGGGACGCGGGTTCGTGCCCCGGTCTGGGAGGATCCCACATGCCGCGGAGCGGCTGGGCCCGTGAGCCATGGCCGCTGAGCCTGCGCGTCCGGAGCCTGTGCTTCGCGACGGGAGAGGCCACAGCAGTGAGAGGCCCGCGTAATGCAAAAAAAAAAAAAAGAATTTACCAGCATATAAATAATCCTGGAAAGAGGAGTTCAATAGCCTGAGTGGAGGACTATCCAATTTCCTAGATTTAAAAAAATCACGTATTGATAGTGTGATTACCAGTAAATTTCGACTATTTGCTAAATAGTGGAAATTTTAGACTTCGTGAATTAGCCACAGTGCTGGTAATAGAAGTCAGTACAAATAAAGAATATTCTTTCTTTACAGCTTAAGCAATGTTAATGTGATACGATCTCCCTTTTTACCAAATGCAAGTCTTTTCATACTCTTAGTAAGATTAATCCCAATTCTTTTGGAAAATTCCTCAGAATTGTTTTAAAAGGTATTATATCATTAAAGTTGCCACTTTAATTTAGATTTTTGTGGTGATTCCAAATATTGTTTATCTAGAAGAATGCCACAAAACGTGAAATAGCAGTGTCATATTTAAAGTGGTTCTGGTCATTTTTAATTAACCAGGGAGAAAGAAAGAACAAATTTAAGACTGTTTAAAATGTCGTTAATTTATTAGAAAAAGTTTTAAATTTATTTAAAATTTATTGTCTACAAATCTTTAGTAATGTATTTATTGGTTTAACTGAGGAAATTCTATTTTAAAGTAAATATGTTAATTCATCCTTCTCAAATGACTACTCAGTTAACATGTATGTGGTAGTGGGTTTCCTTTATTTTATGCCTGAAATTATATTTTATTTCTAAACTGATCACATTGTCAGATCAAAGAGGTAATAAAGTGTAATTATTTATTTTTCAATTGAATATTCACAAATATTTTAATTTTGAACCAGATATTGAAATAAGCTAGCTAAGTATGCAAGTTTTAAAAAGATTCATATAATAATAATAATAATAATAATAATAATGGGTATACTATAAAATGCCATGATAAAAGACATTTGGTTAAAGATATTTCTTGGCCCTACTCATAAAGACTAATTTTCCTGAGAAACTTAACTCAGTCCTAGAAAGTGATCCAAGAATAATATTTTTCTTTCATTTTTTTAACATAATAGAGTTTTGAAACAATAAATATAACCTATATAAAAATAGCTAAGAAAAATACTCAATTTCCATTTATGAAAATGGAAGTGACAAAAATACTGATAGAATCACTTACTGTCATTACTCTTAGAAGTTGCAGTTTCCCTTTGTGATGTATTTAAAGATGATGAATATATCAAACTTTATTCTAAGGAAGACTTTTTTTTGTGAATATAAAAGGTAATAATCAGATTTAACTTTCTTTCTCTATTGATTCTATTCCTACTCACTTGATCTGTTTTAAAAGTGCTTATGCAGCTGCTTCCCACTAGCTATCTAGGATGGCAGGGAGACGCAAGAGGGAGGAGATATGGGGATATATGTATATGTATAGCTGATTCACTTTGTTATAAAGCAGAAACTGACACACCATTGTAAAGCAATTATACTCCAATAAAGATATTAAAAAACATTTAAAAAAATAGCAATGCTTATAGAATATTTAAATGTACTAGTTATTTGTAGAATTTTAGTCCCCCCTTCTTCCCAAATAAATATATACAGAGGATGAATTTTTGAGACCCTAAATTCTCTTTCTTTCCACAATTTAGTTTCATACAGTTTTCTGGCATTCTTTAAACTAGACACTTGCTTCTTTTAATTTTAGATACTGTATATTTCATATATACATATTAAACATATACACATGTACATACATACATACATGTGTGTATTTTTTAATCAGTATTTGTTGTAACATCTCAAAAAGGAATGTCAAATATTCTAAGGCTCTAATACTAGAATAGAACCATTATATTTACCACAATAATTTTCATTGGTTACATGTATTATATTTAGAGCATCTTCACACTAAAATAAGTGATCGTGACAAAAAGATATAGGGCAAAATAAACAGAAAGCTTACCCCCTTCAAATAAAAGGAAAAAAGGTTCAGTAATATATATGAAAATAACATTGAATAAGTGAAGTACATTTTTCTTGAATAATTTAGTACATTTTATGTGAATACTTTAAAGGACTATAAAGTGGGGAGATCAACAGGACTGTATAAGTGAAGGGGAGAAGAAAGGTTGCTATTCAAACTCAATTTAAATTGGTTGTCTTTGTAATCACATATGGTTGAATGTTTTGATCTCCTTATAAAAATGAATGTTCTAAAGGTTTACTAATTTTTGAAAATTGGGAAGAAATATTTACATTTTTCCCTTGTCTTGGGGTATGCCAAAAAAAAATTGCTGGAAGAATAGAAAGAATGAAAGTGAAGGAATGTTTTGTATTTGCTAAAGCACAGCCACTTAAAGGGTTTGATTTCCACTAGAAAAAGTTGTTTTGTTTTAAAAGGAGAGAATGTGCATTTGGTGTTTCTCACCTTTCGTGGTTGTGACAATTCTCTTAGATATCTTAAATTCTCTAACTGCAGATTTGTCATAATCTCCACAGTACACCTGTTTAAAAAATTGTAGCCCAGAGAAACCTGAAACCACAAAAGAAACTTTTCTCAAGATGATAAGTCACAAGGAGTGTAAATTTCAGTTACCTCACCTGTGGGAATTTCTTTTCTTATTACTTTTCAACTAATAAGGCACCTAGGTGATGGGAATTTTAATCTCACTGAAGAACTAAATCTCTCTATGCAAATTAAATTTGCACAAGCAAGTTAAAAATTGAGTTTAGCCTTAGGCTTAAACTGGTGGAAAGATAATAGGCAATGTGGAATTTGGTACTTGACCACACTTATTGAGTGCAGGAAAAATGCAACAACAAAAAATTCATAAACTTTCTTGATGTTGGCAGGGGCCAGTGTCTATATTCCTTGCTGTTTTTCCTTACCAACTGGATTCATGCAATAACATCTGAACATGTGCAGAAGAGCAGAGAGTAAACAATGTTTTACTCATACCTTCTGTGAAATCTGAAAGATGTAGGTTTTCTACTGTCAAAAACATCAAGGATGTGGTCTTATAGACCTATGCATCTAACAATCAGGGAGAGGCAATGAGTTAAATACTCCTAATTCAACAAAGTTCAAATAGTTTAACTTTTAACAGAAACCTCTTAGTAAAACTTACTGATGTAAAGGTGAACAGGGAGAATCAATACCTAAGGCAGACAGTGACTGGAATTGATAAATTAATTCATAAGGTCGAATCAACCTGTGAAGATGGTTGTCTAATGGAGACTATTGAAGAAGAGAACACAGTATGTTTCCTTTAGCTGGTAAGGTAGTTTCCTCTCTCCCCAGTCATCTTTATCTGATTTTCTTGTATATTAACAAAATCTTAGGTCAGACCTTTCAACTTCCGTTAGCTATGTGGTTGTTTGCTTGAATGTCTCTTAACCTTAAAAACATTAGAATAACTTTTTCTTACACCTAGAAATACTTATGAATGACAGTTCTTTTAAAGATTTGTTGTTTGTTTTATTCCAAGTTTTCTTTAGTAAGTTCTCAGAGCCTCATGGAAAAAAATCATGGAATTTCATTATCAGAATGGGTGAAAACATGTTGGCCAACCAGAAGAAAGTATTTTATGAAAGTAGCATACTGCTTTCCATTAATCTTTCAAACATCCTGTAATATTACTGTAATCTCTATATTTTCTACACCTGAATATCTGCATAATTTCTTGCTATTCTGTACAATGCACACTACTGTTACTATTCTAGACTCAACACTTGGCAGATAGTTCATCTTAGTAATGCCATACCTGAAATTTGGTATTTTACCCTGTATCCGATTTTCCTACAATAAATGTACTTAAGGTTTACATAATTTTTGCTTCAGTTTGCAATTATACAAATTTACTAGTAAGTCATCAGCTAGCAGGATTAAAATGGAAGAACTCAAAGCATTAAGTATTGGCCATTCCCGTTTTATTGTAACAATTTATCAAGGAAGAAGCTATTCTCTGAGAGGCAGTCAACTGTAGTTAGCTATATTTTGGCTTCCATGGTATAGAGCAACCTCATCTTGAATTTCAGAGCAACTACATCTATACATAAAATATACATCTCTTAAATGTGCCATCAAGTCAATTACTAATTAAAGTTATTCTCATAGGCAGTTTTATCTTTAACATTTTGTTTGGAGTGAATTAGGCACATTGACATGTTGCATTACCAAGAACTAAACTTAATTTGAAGAGATAAATATGATTCAGTCCTCAGATATTTGCCATTTACACTCTTAATTAATAATAAAAATGGTATGTGTGTAAATGTGAGAAAGTGTGTGAATTTATGTGTGTGTGTGTGTGTGAGAGAGAGAGAGAGAGATCAGAAAAAATAGTATTTTAATTCACCCAGCAACATACCATTGGGTAGACAAGCTAATAGAGATACTTTTTATTAGAGGGCGGAAATTCCAGGAGTTTAGAATCCATGTGTCAGCAAACTGTATATTCAAAACCTCTTGATCCTCATATATCACTCTAGTACGAAGAAAATTTCCTACATAGGCATAGCCCCTAAGTCATAAAGTGCACCTGAACAGTTCATAAAATATTAAATGTAAAGGTCTACAACTTCTCAACTTTCAAATTTCTTATTAATGGAAGAAATGAGCACTCATGTTAATCAAATTCCTGGAAATCATAATTTCCTCAAAATAAAGCACCCATATCTGTTACTTCTATAAATCCAGAGAGGAAAATTCAGCTATGAAAATAACTTTAGCCTGTTACAGGCCCAGTCTTTATTAAAGGCAAAGATAAAACCCTGATTATTTCCCACACTTCAAAGTACGTTCAAGTTAATTAAGTATTAACATTCACTACCTGAGTCTTTATTTAAAATCATATTTATTCAAACTATGGAAATCTTCAATTCTCTATTTGCACAGGAAACAAAAATTATTTTTTCTTTTAATTGAAAAGAAATTAAAAGAAACAGTGAACATTAATTCAGAGATGCAAAACAAAAATAACAGTGATCTCTGAAAATAAATGTTAAGTTTTATTCAAATTTAATACATGTTTATATATTTACATTGAAAAGGAACATGATCTGGGCATCAATAAGTCCATCAGTTTGCTTCTATATTTGTGGCATTTGATTAGCTACCTACATTACATTATAAGGATGTCTACTTCCCCAAAGTGTTTTGATCTTTGCTTTTAGATTAATACAGAATGCAATACTTGCTGAGGAATTTAAGGTACTCTCCTTGGTCATGAAAAATAATTTAATATATCTTAGGTTATCTGGCACTGCCCAGTAGGAATTCTATATAGGAATTAGAATTCTATTCGAATTCTATTCGAATTCTAATAGAATTCTATTCTATATAGGAATTAAGGGAAAAGTCACATATGTTTGTGTTTGACTCTTTTTACTGTAGCTAGCCTAATCGTTAATCTTTAGAGGCCAAGATGAAAGTTTAGGTAGATGATTAATGACTTCACTTTACTAGTGGTCTCTTTAAGCATATTGATCATATGATAAATATGATCTATATTTATCATATTTATCATTAGTACAATTACAATTAATATATAAAGCTAGCTTGATGGCTAAAATTTTAACTCATTTTAAATTAACTTTTATAATAAATAACCTCTCTAAAAATCTTAGATTAAAATATATTCTCTTATTTAGCCTGAACATTTTCCTACAAAACATGTTCATTCTCCTGACTTTACCTTATCTGTTCTTGGCACTATCAGTCACTTAAAAAACCTTGGAGTATTCCCTCTTTCTTATCCCCATATTCCAGTCTAAACTTCAGACTTTCTATCTTGCAATCTCCTTTCCTTAAAATTCTTCCTATGCCTTGCAACCACTTATCCAAAACATTTAAAGAACTCCATGAACCTCTTCCTAACTCCATTATGCAAAAGTGTTCTTTGGTACTCCCATAGCATTATACTTTTTCCTTTGTCAGTTAGCCTATTTAATGTACCGTATTATTTATCTTGTACAAGTCTTGTCTTATCTCCCCCACCATAAAAAACCTAATGTAAAGTTCCTCTATTATATAAATTTAACATAGTGTTTTACATACTGAGGGTGCTTCAAAATTAAAGATCAACTAGACGGTTGGATGGATGGATAGATAGAAAAGCATGAGTATCCTAACAACACATTTTCCATAGGTAAATCATGCATACCTTAAATTAAATACAGAATACGAAGTACCTCTGTACTGTGCTGTTCAATATGGTAGTTACTAGCACATGTAGCTATTTAAATAAAAATTAAGTAAAATTAAGAACTCATTTTCTCAGTTACACTACTAGTTCTCACTAGCTACATTTCAAGTGTTTAACAGCCACCTTTGGCTACCATATTGGACCTTGCAGATATAGACTATTTCTATCATCACAAAAAGTTCTGTTGCATAGCACTGCTCTAGAAAGTTTTGATGGAGAAATGAATGTGAGAAACACGTGTCTCCGGAATTCTAGGAAAGTCATAATCATAAAGTAACAAGGCATAGGATTCCCACTTCCCCATATTAAAAAGTATAAATTACAGCCATTTACAATGTAAATAATTATTCCCTGAAAAACATTTATATCAGTATCATTCTAATCACATTTTCATTTAATCTATAAGTTTTTGCAACACCAATATAAAACTCAAAATATAATAGACGTAGATAGTAAGTTGCCATAATCTCTACACAAATATGCATTAAATGCTTTAACAGATCAGACTTAATTGGAATTAAGAATGCAGCAGTGTGGGCTGGCTTTTGAAAATTTTAAAAGCTTCTTCTATTCTAAAGCCTAGAAACACCTTTCCAGCATATCCTACCTCCAAAAGTATTATGGACTTTTTGTTTTTTAATCCAAGAAATAGCCATAAGATCATATTGAAAACACAAATTTATATGCCTTACTTCCCCTTTTCCAAAATCTAAAATTGTGCAAAGACAATTAACCTTTTCTTAGTTTGTAGCCATTACAGCAAATTGGAGGATCCTGCCGTATAATGATGGACCTCTGCCATGCGTTGTCTGCTTTTTGACTTTAGATTTTTGGTTTCTTGAAATCCAACTCAAAGTGTTTGACCTACCACAGGAAAACCCTTTTGTGAGTAAGAAGGATTCCACAGATCACATGCCAGAGAGGTCTTGCCTCAGATGCTCTCAAGTTCATAGTCTTATGAAGAAGCTAACAAGCTTGGGTGAGACAAAAATTTGCTATCCTACTTACAGAATTGGAAATCCCTCTCTAAGATAATACGAATTGATATCAAGAAGCATTAGAGTTAAGAACAGCTTCATAACTGAAGAAAATTGAAATTAATATGTAGGTAATTATTAATTCTTAGTGACATAATATGTGATTAATATTCAAGAATTGACCACCTTCCTCAGCTTCAGGAAACAAATACTGTTAGTCAAAGGGATTAGGATCATACCTAGTGCACATATATAGTATTGTGAATCTATGCATTCTACTGTTTCATAATCCTACTGCAGATTCCCAATTCTATGTGTTAGGTTTATAGAACTGTTATAAAAATCCAAGGTAGAAAGCCCAGTTAGTGGATACAGCATTTTTATCTGAGCTTCCCTTAGCAGGCAAATAAGGGTAGCAGAGTCTTTGCCTCATTTTGAATTCCTAGAATATTTTGTGCCTGCATTTCAGAGTCCTGAATGATTTTCTGCTAACAGCCCTTTATCTATCAGGGAACACAGAGTCATTGCATCCCTGAAATTAAAGGGACCTTAGAGGTCCTGCTGTGGAACCTCCCACCTAGTGTAGTATAAGGTTATTGAAGCCCAGTCTTTTAGTGCATCTATTTTAAGTTTCAAACGATTACATTGTACTGGAGGAAAAGATCTTTTTCTTCCCCTCCTCTTTTCATCCTCTACCCCACAGCTGATTGCAGAGCACTATGAGGACTGTAGGAAAGTGGGTTTTAATTCAGATATTTCAAGGTGAGTTTTATATATGTTAAACATCATATAAATCACACTTCTTTTGGGTCTTTTTGGGAGTACAGATTTTATCTGAACTCCCATTTTTAGTGTTTGAATCTTTCTTTTCCTTAAAAGATTTGTGTCAAGCTTAAATTGTTAACAGTGAGAATGGATGAGGGGAAAGGGAAGCTTATCTTCCAGTATACTGATTAATATCGTGTGGGGAGAGATGTAATACAAGAAAAATCCCCAAAATTACAGTAAGTGTTTCTATTGACTTGGATGACAACACATGTCATCAATGTATTGTAAATTTCTAAGGAATCAATTATGAGAAAAAAAATACACTATAGCCTGACTGATGGTTACCTATGAAGACTTAAAGGCTGCTTTGGATCATGCAGCGATATCATTAGGACCATTAGATATCCATGTACTGATAAATTACAGAAAAACCTATTTTTGGAACAAATACCTCTTTTGTGGTGGTAGAGGGACAGACCCTAGGGAGAGGGACTGTTCTTCCTCATTTTTGCATTTCCAATGCCTGGTGCATAGAAGGTACTCAATAAATATATACTAAACTAGCAAAGAAGAGATTTTTCTAATAAATAAATATATAGAATTTCTTGTACTGATAGGATGATGATTTGATTAAATAAGCTAGTGGTCTATCCCTCCAATCTTCATTCAAGTGATTAAAAGTTTTTAAGATTCTGTTTAATCAAATGAAATTTGAAATAATGTTCAGAGTGTCATGGGAAGTTTTAATTTTTTCAAAAATCATTTAAGTTTATAGACTTAGTGGTTAATGTGTCCTCCAGTGCAGCCCCTCAACCTTCTCACAGTACTAAATAGTACTGTTATAAAGTAGTACAATATATTTTATATTTTAAAATAATGTGTTTAAGTTCTTTGTCACAAATCCCATTCTCAGTTTTTCTCTTCCATGTGGCAGAAGAAGAAAGTGAAATATGTGCCACCCCCCACCCACCCCCACCCCCGGCATTCCTGAAAGAAGAAATATCTTAAAAGTGCTAACCAATGTAAAATTTCCCCAGTAATTTAATCTTAAGGATGAAAAAATTTTAAACAACCTTATTTTACTTGTTATGTCATTATTTTCATTGTTCCCTTCCATTATCTCTTTTATCCCTCTATCTCTATCCACCATCCCCTTCAGGTACTCAAATCCACTCTCAGTGGTACCTAAGACCTCCCAGATCCATCAAATCTCCCCACACCTTCCTTGTTCTTTCCAGTCCTTCAAGTCTCCCATTCATGGAAGTCATGCTCAGTTCATTACAGTTTCACCAAATTCCTCACTGTGCTTTTGAGTTTCTATAATTAACTTCTTACTCTCTACCCACTTTTTAGGTTCCCCAACTTCAGATTCCCCCAGTTAGTTTTCATCCATCTTTGCCCTGCTTAGATTCCATGAATACTTCTCATTCTCCTAGTCCATCCTGATGCTCAAAATCATTCCTTGCCTCTCCTTAGTACCCCCACTCTTTTCAAGTTTCCTCCACAGACTCTTCCATACCCTCTGCTACTCCTTGTTTCCCTAGTGCCTCACAGTTCTTCTCAAATTGTTCAAGGCCCTTACAGGTAGTTGGAACATAACTCATCACATTATTACTACATTTACAAACATCTTGAGGGTACAAACTGTCATGAGTAAGACCGTTTGTAGTTTAATCATTGGCAGGGTGATTCAATCTTATTCTTTATTGTCCCTTAACATGCACACATGTTTCAAAGACCTAATATTTGTACCAAGTTTGCTTTCAATAGGACTTGAGATAATAGAGCAGAATTATAAAAAAAAAAATTAGGAAGTACAGTCCCCATTTTCTTAGTGATAGTTTACCATTAAGATAGCAAAGCCAAATTAAACTAAGATAAAAAATTCTTTAAACAAGACATTCAGTTCAAAACAATGTTCTGAAGGAGAAAGAATAGATGAGTAAGGGAATGTGCTATTCAAATGCACATGACACATAATAACTATTAATGAGATATTTTTTCCAAATTAAAGTTAGAAAAACAAAACTCCATGACTTTGTTGACTGCCTTCTCCATAGTTGCCATATTTTAACTACAAGTCCCTTAAGCACTTACATTTAACTTTATCCTTAGTCTTATTCTTATTCAGATATTCCCCATGTGATGTTAATCTGTGAAAGTTTCTTAGAGGAAATGAGTTGTGTGAAATGCCCCAGAGCAGATGAGGACCTTGGATGATCAGAGATGTGGAAAATGCTGTGGTTAGAGTGGGTGTTGGCTTGACTGAAGAGGAGAGGTCATGGATTAGAAATTAATGAGAAAGACGTATATTGGAAGCAACTAATTAAGGACCTTTGAATGCTAGGCCTCAGAGTTTAGATTCTGTAGATTTTAATATATAACACATGTAGTTTTTTGGTTTTCAGTTTTTGTTGTTTTGTTTTGATTGTTGTATATAATGTTTTATGAAATAATTAATATTTATTTTCCAACATCAAAAAAAGTAAAAGTAGTCCATAAAAAAGTGCTAGTTGGATAAATAATATATTTGGAAGTGTTCTGTTTTAAAAAACTTTTCTTCTGAATAAAAAAAAGAGGTGGAGAAGCTGTCCTTATGTCAAATCTGACTCACTTTAACAGTTCCTCTTGAAAATTAGCAGCTGTAATTAGTGGAAAATTTTGAAGGTGCAATGTTGTGGTTGTAAGCTATAACAGGTTTTAATTATCTTTTTAATTTTAAAGTTATCAACTTTCAGAAGTTGAATTTTTATCATTTTCAATATGAAATCATGATGGCATATTTTAGTTGGAAGTACTGTTTCAAAAAAATGACTTGATTTTGTGAGATGTGTTTGCTTCAATATTTTCAACACAGTACTGTATTACAGGGATTCAAGATGTATTACAATTATCCAATGAAAATAAACCCCTGCTTTCTCTAACTTATATTTGTTCTTAAAAAAAGCAAATATCAATTAAAATCATACAATGAGTCAGTGTATATTTTGTATTTCATCAAAGGGATGAACTGGTCAATTTGAAAACTTGACCAATTTGAAAACTAATCATAATAATATCTAAAGATAAATGTCATTAGAATATATCCTTTTTGAAAATGTTATCAAGAAACAGAAAATTTTGAGGGGAATTTTATTTCCATAAACCTTTGAAAGTGGAAAATAATCATTAAAATACTCTTTTAAAACAAGGTTTCCATTCTAAATTATTGGTTTGGTCAAAAAGTTCATTCGGGTTTTTCATAACATTTTGGGAAAAACCCGAAGGAGCTATTTGGCCAACCCAATATATGAAAAATTATTTGTTGCCAAGCTAGAAACAACCATAAAATCACTACCTACTGAAAACAAGGCATACAGTCTTTAAACCTTGTAAACATGATTTTAAATCAAATAAAATTATATGAAATATGTAGTTGATGACAATAAGATATTTGGAATTGTGTTGTAAAAACTTTTAAAGCTGTAGCATTGCACATAACTGAGATCCATTATGCAAATGACTACAGATTTACGATGAAAGCTTATTTCAATCATAAAATGCTAGAACAAGATCTGAGAGATGAACTCCAATCCTACTCACCATAATGAAGAAAGGGAGGCACAGAATGATTAAATGACTTGTCCGAGGTCATAACTACTTAAAGGCAAAGTTAACACTAGAATTCAGGCCCAATTATTTTTCTCCCACTGGATTAGACTTATTTATTTGCCTTTGTGAGTGCAGGATATACAACCACATTTGTTTATTTTCTTTAGTTTAATAGTAACAACAACAACGATTGCAAACACATACAACACTTGTGAGTTTCAGGAACTATTCTAAGTGCTTTACATATGTTAATTCATTTAGTCTTCACAGTAACACTATGAGGTAGATGCTATTATTATATCTATTTTTTAATGAGACAGAGAATTTTTAAAAACTTGCATAAAGTTACACAGCTAATAAGTGATGGATCATGGATTCAAAACCAGGCGATCCATCTCCATAGCTCATGCTACAAAATCTTAAATAAAATGTCTTTTTTTAAAAATTTCATTGTTCCAAGGCAATCTATATTTGGATATAATAACATTCTATGACTTTGATTTTTAAGTAGGAAAATGAATGTTTGTCTCAATTTCTATGCCAAATATATTTAATAATAGTTTTAAATGAATGGTCTTGCTACAATGTATGTAAATCCCTGAATGAATGATTTGTCTGATATCATCAATATTGGTCATTAAGGCAGTAGCAAGAATGGATCTATGTGTAGGCTTTTGGTTGATTCTGCTTATAAATAAATTTTCATTTATTTTTAAAACAAGAAGATCAAACCAAAAGTATATTTTAACAATGCTTCTACAATATGGCTTCTTTTTGTGAGCATGGTGGAATTAGCTATCAATGAATTATTTTTTTGTACACTTGATAATGACTATGAAAAATTGGTTTTATACTTTTTCATGAACATGGCACACAACGCAGAAATAAAAGTCCTACTTTTTTTTCCAGCTTTAGTCTGTAGACTCAATTGCTACTTTGAAAGTAATATTGGGTAAAATCATGCCCTTTTAAAGAGGGCATATTTTGACATTGACATGTTAATTTATTGACATATGGGAAGGAAATAAGTATAAGTAAGTGAAACAATTAAAGCAACGTTATATAGTGGATCTGGAAAATGTAAGAAACCAATACCTTATGCACAAAAAAATTCCTATGTTCATTTACTGTTTTATGTATAATGTAATAAATTCTGAAACTTATTATATATATATATATTTAAATGAAATTAGAATGCTAGATCTTCCTCCATACATTGCCTCTATTTGTCCAGTTTTTTCCAAATAAAAGTTAAACACAATAAAATTAAAAATAGGAATAGCTGACTCCTAAGAAATAAGAATTTTAGAGAAAAAACAGACTAAGAGCAAGACTGGATATTGCACAGAGAAACTGAAGGATTCCATTTCGATTTCAGGGGTTAATGGCTTTTACTAGTGGTTTAAATCACTTTGTCTAAGTTTTTAAAGTCTAAATCACTTTGTCTAAGTTTTTAAACTCTCAAAGTCTTTTATTTATTAAATTATATTTCTTTATTAATATGTATATATATATATACACACACATAAAAATTTTAAATGAGCAGCATTTATTAAGACTGTATTCAGCACTGTGGAGAACTTGGAGGTCAAGGGTTAAGTTTGCACAGAAATAGAAATATAAGGAAACATAACAGCCAATAGGGGCTTACATTGCATGATTCTATTATAACTATAAATTAAATTAAAAATTCAGTCATTTATTTGCACTAGGCACACTTCAAGTGTTATAGGCAAATGTGGCTAAGGGCTACAGTATTGGACAGTGCAGGTTATCAAACATTTCTACCAGGCAAACAGTTCTACTGGACAGTGGTAATCTACAGCGAGAGGAAAATAATCTTGAGCTATGCGTGCATCCAAGGAAAGTGAAATGATGGCTAGGGTATCCGATTCATAGGCAGGGGACAAAAAAATGATAAAATGAGATGATGCAGTAAAATTTATTATTGAATCATTTAGTGATGAATGCTATTTTATGACATTAAATCTTGAAACTATTAGGTAGTGAATATTTTTAAGAGATTGATAACTTGTTAATTCAAGGAGAAACAATCAAATTTCCAGTTAAATTAGAAATCAAACTGCTTGAGATCCTCCAAGAGAAAAAATGTGCAGTTTTATAAACAAATAGTATCTTACAATTATTTTCATAAAACATTATATGATCCCCATAAAACCTATGAGAAATACTATATAAATAAAAGTACTGTATCTGAGACACTAAAATGATGAAGAGGTAATATACCAATACAACTACCCACTTGATAGTTTTTAGTATAGTGTTTACAGTCAATAGAAGTGTGGGGTACTCACCATGTTCTCCTGATTTACCATCATCATAATCCTTATAGGGATAACATGAAGAATATAATACATAATAGAAATCATTAATTCTTCAAGAACTTCAGACAGGAAACTGAAGGGAATAGTGCAAATATCCTAATAGACAACTATATAGGTATATCTTGCTTTATAATATCAGAAATGCATGCATAATATAAATAAGTACCTATAATATATTGAATACATATGGCCAGGATGACTATACTGAAATGCACAGCTCCAGGTGCTTATGGTCTAAATATGACTATAGAGTGGAAAAGAGACTTTTTTTTTTCAGGGTATAATCACCTTTGCTTCTAAATTTTTATTCCTGTGCCATCTATAATATCAAGTCCTGATGCAAAGCAATTTTTATCGTGAATAGCACTGGCCTTAATTTTCCAGGATTGTTAGTTTATAGGAAGAATTAATACAGCATTTGATCACAATTTCATAGAGTGAGTGCCAGTTATAGCACTCACTCGTGATATAGTTCTGGTTGTGATAGCTCTTTCTATCATCTCCATTAAGGTGTTGAATACTTTTGCAAAGGAAAAAAATATTTTTCAGTATTTCAAATATTCTTGGAATAAGAAGAAAATGTGAGGACACTATTATACATTTATTATCTATACAGAAATTGTGATTTATCTAAAATAAGATACCTATTTCATACTCTGTTTCAAGTTGAAATCATCACAATGTAAGTTGTAATTCTAAAAACCAAGAATATTTTCGGGGGGGGGGTAAAGCAACACAAATAATTTGAGTCTCTGGTACCTAATAGGAAGAATGGTATCTTTATTTTCTTTCTTTGGCAAACTTTTTCAAAATCAATGTGAAATCTATTTTTCAGAAGACAAAATTTTTTTTGCAAACCTTCATAAATAAAGTTAGTTATGTTCTTCATAAGCAGGGAAAGAGCTAAATTTAAAAAGTGACGACTGCAAATGCCTAAATAAAAATATCTATTTGGTCTCCTTATGCATTAATGTGGGACATAGTGAAAGTACTGCATATCGAGACTGCCTTAATATGAGAGCAATTCTGACCGCTCCACTTCGATTTCAACTATTGTCTAATGTAATGGCATCTCAGTTGCCAATTTTCATTGAACACACATACACACAAGGACATATACCCACAGTGGAACATGAAGATGATTATTTTAAACATAAAAATGAAATATCTCATGAATATTCCACAATTAGGATTTGGCTGGCATTTTCTAGTCCAAAGAACAAAACTGTATCCAACTCTGTGGAAATGGAACTTGTACATTCTTGATTTCCCATTTGACAGTTACTTAAAGTCACTTTGAGGTTAATGTACTGCTTGAGTTATAAAAAGGTAGCATAAAATTTTTCTTCCAACATGCTAGCCTATTACTGTGTAGAAGGAAGACTCTTTACTTATGGTGGGAAAGTATGGAGTATAGTGAATGAAATCTAATGATGAAAAGAATCACTTTTAATTCTCTTATGAACCTAAGTGAGATTTGTGGTACTCCAAAGTAGGAAGTATGATAAAAAGCAATTTTAAATAACAGCAATCTACACATTGAAAAGGTATAGGATTTGTTAATTAATTTAAATATTTTATGTACTTCTAGTTGGGAAAACTGCTTGCTAAGAACAATTTAATTTGTAATGAAAATACCTGCAGGAGAAGATTGTGCTTAAAATATACTCTTAGAAAATAATGTAGGTTTTTAAAAATAAAACAGAATGCACGGTATAATGAATACTCCAAGTTGTTGTATATTATTCCTATTGTGTCTTAGAATCTTTGGCAGTCTTTGTAGTAATATGATCTTGAAAAAAAAAAGAGTTCAAAACAAAAAAATCAGAAACCCAAAGACCCAATAAATATTTCTTAACTTATGTTATAACTTAACACTTATATGTCTGGCACAGTGCCCATACACTGCTAAAGTAAATATAAAGGCCTACTAATAAATTTTGTTATATATTTGAAATGATTCACTTGCAATCAGAATAGAGGATGACACTATAAAATATTACAGATCTATACAATTATTTCAATTTAAAGAATATTTTTATGGGAGATGAATTTTATACCTAAATTTCTATTTTTGAAGAGCTAAAACTTCAGGTATTATGTAGGATTTTACACATAAAAGCATCCAGTTTATAATTGACCATTTTGTACACTTTCAAATATACTAATAATATTGAAACAGGACCCAACTGACCTTCTCTAAAATTAGGATTCCTCAAATTTAGCAAGGTGTTTTTGAATGCCCAAATTGAAGTTTGAATGATTAGTATTATATTTATATTTGGAATTAAAATGAGGTAAGACAAAGTTGAAATAATAACTCACTACAGGTTTGAGGGATATTGCTAAATCAACAGCACATTTCTTTATGTGTTAACTTAGAAGAAAGAGAAAGTAAAAATAGTAGAAATACTAACATTTATAATTTGTCTTTGTGTGAGCTATTTGTAAATACATTTGAATTGTATTTGTTATAGAAACAATTCCTTCATGAAAATGGGGCTGACCCCAGAATATGAATTTATTGTACAAATTAAGAACTGACCAGAAGTAGTGTTTAATTCATAAATGCTAATTCAGTTTTTAAAGCCAGAATTCTGTGTAATTATTGTTCTGCCCCAAATTAAATGTATCAAAATGTGGCCTGTGTATGTCCCATTTATGGTTCAAATGTTTTTCTACCCATTGATTCATTTATGTTGTCATTTTTTTTTTTTTTTTTTTTTTGCGGTACGCGGGCCTCTCACTGTTGTGGCCTCTCCTGTTGCGGAGCACAGGCTCCGGACGCGCAGGCTCAGCGGCCATGGCTCACGGGCCCAGCCGCTCCACGGCATGTGGGATCCTCCCGGACCGGGGCACGAACCCGTGTCCCCTGCACTGGCAGGCGGACTCTCAACCACTGCGCCACCAGGGAAGCCCCTATGTTGTCATTTTTAACTTGTCATCCAGTTTGAGTTTTGTGGTGACAGAAAATGAAAATCACAGAAATGATATTAAAATATGTGTAAAAGAATAAGAATTAAAAGGAGAAGGGATTTTTGCTGAACCTTTAGGCTGAGGTACTTGCTATTAGGCAGTTGATTAACCAAGTAGCAAGATTGGTTTTTAAGAAGTTGCTGTGTCATTTTTGCTTGGTGGTCTATGATGTGCAGCCATTGATTGAGGATTTATGTCACCCCGAAGTCATCTTACCCGGAAAAGCTTCTTTGTCTCCCTGGGTGAATGAATGCAGCTATTAAGGATGAAAGTCATCTCCTTGTTCCTTGGAACAATAGGTTGGTAGATACCATTCATTTTCCGATGATTAATATCTTACCTTGATTCATTTTTCAGACTATCAACTGGGATCTTGTTTTCAGCACCTTCCAAGATTCTGGTGGTATATCTCATTTTCTTTTAACTGTTGAATTTATTGCATCATGATTTTGATAAATTTGCATCTGACACAAATAAAAAATATACCAAGTCATCACTTTTTTTCTGATTAAACCTACACTGTTTTATTAATTCCTGAGAATAGGGATTAATTAATTCCTGAGAATAGGAATTAATAGAATTATTCACTTATCCTTACATATCTAAAAATCAAAATGGACTATTCAATCAATTCTCAGTGAAGTCAGAAATCTACCCCATTTATTTACCTGCTTAAAACATGATCTTAAAACCTGGTCATCTAGGGCTTCCCTGGTGGCGCAGTGGTTGAGAGTCCGCCTGCCGATGCAGGGGGCGCGGGTTCGTATCCCGGTCCGGGAAGATCCCAGATGTCGCGGAGTGGCTGGGCCCGTGAGCCATGGCTGCTGGGCCTGCGCATCCGGAGCCTGTGCTCCACAACGGGAGAGGCCACAACAGTGAGAGGCCCGCGTGCCGAAAACAAACAAACAAACAAACACCTGGTCATCTAGAGGATCTACAGAGTGTGAAATTACCACCTATTTGATATAAACATTTAATATATGAATTAATGCCTACAATATTCATATAAACCTTATAGTTGTTATAAAGATTAATTGAAATAACTGATTTGAAATTACTTAGAGGAATTAAAATGCTACGCCAAATGGAGATCATCCTTTTAACCTCAGCGAATCCAAGAACTATTTGTTATGATAATATGTTACTTATAGACCAAACATATTAAAGTAATTAGTAGATATTGAAATAATCATGATTAAATTCACCCCAAGGTTATAAAAGGATATATGATGATGAATGACCATTATATTTTTGCCAAATGGAATATGTCTCTTGCTTGATTAATCTGTAAAGCTATTTTAAAAATGCTCCCTAAATCATATCAAAAATCCAGAAAAATTAATATAGAAGAGCAACCTTCACAAATTGTCTTATAAGTGATATTCGAGCATTGATTATTAACAGATTTGAAGCCCCATTAGAGAGCACTGCACTTCTGTTGTGGAGTGTTAGAATGATTCAATAAAACATAAACATTTTAGAGAAGGAAGGAACATTGATGGAATCGACTTCTTGGAGAAGATTAGATCCAAACGTGAAAATTAGACCGGTACAAAAAGAAGTACGATAAATGAGTCTTTTGTGGAATAAAATTTAATAAAAATATCAGTTTAATAGAATCAAAGTACGCTACTAAATCTTTCATTTCGACATTTCAACTTTCAGAATACATAGGAAATAGTCATGTCAAACAGGACAGCCAGTGCACTTACCCCACTCTACTTGTAGTCAATCCCTTGGAAAAGATTGAGTTTATCAGTTGCTCCAGTTTGTCTTTCTCCAGGTGCAATGTTCTAGATTCCTTCCTGTCAACCTGAAGAACTACATTATTGTTTTCCCAGTCTTGAAAGAAGCTTTGACTGTGCATGAGAACAAGAATGTAGAAGTAACTATATAATACATTATGGTTGTTTAATTGTGTATTTTTGACTTCACAAGACATTACAGTAATTAGAATGATGAGAGCCAAGTGGATTTAGGATCGTGGGCAACATACAGGTATTTCTTATTTTCATATAATACCTAAATTTGCACTTTTTTTTTTTTTTTTTTTTTTTTGCGGTACGCGGGCCTCTCACCGTTGTGGCTTCTCCCGCTGTGGAGCAGAGGCTCCGGATGCGCAGGCTCAGCGGCCATGGCTCACGGGCCCAGCCACTCCGCGGCATGTGGGATCCTCCCAGACCGGGACACGAACCCGTATCCCCTGCATCGGCAGGCGGACTCTCAACCACTGCGCCACCAGGGAAGCCCTAAATTTGTACTATTTTAACAATTTGTTACTGTAGCATGTAAGCCACTCATTCATGCAGAATTACCTTAAGTATATTACAAGTTGAACACAGCAGTACAATGAAGGAAAATGTAACAAGTATGTCAGGGAAATTATGCATTGGAATTCTTCTGAAAAACCATTTGAATATCACTTTTATGGTTTGAAATCTCTAGAACTGCATATAGTAGAGACTTAGTTCCCCATCTACTTACCTTTTTAGAACTAAATTGCTCAGAGACTATAAAACGAACTTGTATTTTTGCTTTTCATGTCTTAAAATTTCAGAGTTGCTTATTTTGTTTCTGCTTTTGTTTCCTCTGACTGTCATGATTCTGTCCTTCTAACTATGACTGTTCCCTACCCAATCACTATATATTGCCTGTAAAAACATCACTTAAATAACGCTGGCACTACTGAAACTTGTAGAAAATTTTAATTCTCTGCATCTTCTTTCTTTGTACCTTTCTTATCAATTTCCAAACTAACCGTAGACTATAGTAGCAGTGGGATGTGGGAGAATGGTAAAGAAATCTAAAGTTATCTTATAGTTTGTTCATGGGAGAGAGAAAATTAGAGCTAAGTAAGATATGTCCATAGGAATACTTTCCCTGCATATCTGAGTTAAATTCATCATCCTTCCATAAGACTAAGCAGTGACTCTTTATATCCTAATTTCTGTATTGGTCATTCAAATAATTAAACTCAGCAGTTTAAAAGAAAACTTTTTTTTTTTTTTTGTGGTACGCGGGCTTCTCACTGTTGTGGCCTCTCCCGTTGCGGAGCACAGGTTCCGGATGCGCAGGCTCAGCGGCCATGGCTCACGGGCCCAGCCGCTCCGCGGCATGTGGGATCTTCCCAAACCGGGGCACGAACCCGTGTCCCCTGCATCGGCAAGCGGACTCTCAACCACTGCGCCACCAGGGAAGCCCTAAAAGAAAACTTTTTAAATTTTAAACATAACAATACATTTTCAAGTGGTAACTGCAAGGGTTGGAATCAGAATCTGGAGATTGAGGTTATTTTATCATGCATATTTACATCCTGATAGAGGCAGAGTTGACTTTGTTATACATTTGTTGAACACTGAATTAAAGATATTCTGGAATATTTTTGCTATCAATTATAAACTCTGTGAGGGCAGAGGTTTTTGCCTGTTTTGTTCACTGATTTATTCTCAGTGTCTACAACAGTGCCTGGCATACACAAATTGCTTAATAAATATTTGTTGAATACGTGACTGCCCTTTCATGAAACTAATTACTAACTAGACAGTAAATAGTCCTAGGTTTGCAATATGTATATTTGCCTAAGTTTTAGAAATTGAATTGTCCTTTTTCCCATTTTTTTTCCTGGTTTTCAAAACCTCTGAAAGAATTTCAAGTGATGAAACATATTTTAAAATGTTTTATTTGATGTTATTATTAAAGTAGAGTAGAACACATTTAGAATGGATTGGCAGAGGGGGACTGCTTAGAATTAGGTCACTTTCTTAATCCCTCCTCTTGTTTAGGATATTGCAACATGCACACAATGTTTTAAAAAATGGTCTGTAGTATTCTTCTGCCAGTTGTAATAACGTGTAATACTTAAGGGTAAGATAAGAATAGAGTGGTAGTTTTAATTCTAATTGTAAGTGCCCCGTTTTTATTTTTGCTTATGTTTGCATGGTATTTATAAAATCACACACTTAGACACTCAGTTTTTTTTAGATGTTCTAGAGTCACAATAGGACACACATATATGTATGCATATTAACTCATAGTAAGTAAAAATGAAGTATTTTAATTCTCACATTCATAGAGGAGTATAAGGCCAATAATTCACAAGAGAATGAGTCTTGAAAAGGTTGCTATATTAGGTAATCCCAATGCTCACCATTGAGCAAATGATGCTAAAAATACCACAGGCAATAGTCTTTTTGTGTTGTTTACTAGGATAGAAAATGTCTTCAGCATCAGCATTACTCACTATTATACTTAATTTTTTTTTATAAATGATGCCAACTGCCCAACATAGGAAAGTGGTTGGACTCATAATATATAATTTTTAAATTCTGTGATAAGAATTTATAAAATGAGATGCTTCAAGTCTATTTAGCTTATTTCTTTGTTCTATTTGTGACCCAAGCTATCTCGATTGTTGCAACAAATGCTTTTGTTCTGTTACTGATTGCAAATAAGAAGGTTTCTTTTTCCCCACTCTTGTGTCTTCAGGCCTGTCAATATGCATATTTTCTAAAATTATTTAATGTAATACATTGTCTGGCATAATCAGATCATAATATCCATAGCAAGTTATTTATATCATTTCATGAGTCCTCCTGTTTGTAGAACTATGACTAAAATTTTTGTAAATTTTAATTGGTTATCAATTACCAATAAAAATTGAGAACTTCCTTAATTAGATACCTATGTGCATTAATAGTTTTCCATAATAGATTTTTAAATGACCATCTGTTAGCTAATTCTTTAAAACTTCAGAATGAATTGAGAGCTGCATTAATCCCTACTTAATTATAAAAATATAATATCTGATAGGATTTAAAGCAGTGTAACACAAATTTCACTTTGTGTTTATATAACCTACAAATAACATCCAGAAGCATATTAAAATGTTTCATAATACTAGATATTAAAAGATATTTAATATACCAAATTGAGACTGTATCCACCAAATAAATTTGAGAATAGGAATTGAGAATTAATAAAGGAAACTGAAGACAAATTTGCAATTTATAAAGAAATAAAAATTCCTTGTTGAATTTTTTCAGAAGAACTAGAGAACTGAAATAAAGTGGCAGATTTCAGTGAATGAAAAATAATAAGCAAGGAGGGGGAAAGGAGCCAGAGATATTCTTTGTTTTTTGACTCTCTGTTTTAACTTGATAAAGTCTTTTAAAATGCCTTTCTTATTTTTAAACCCTAGACAAGCTGTTTCATGTAGTTGGGTAATTCTTATGTCAGTCTGTAGATGTGAAAACCCATTTTCACATGGACTACTTTATGCAATCTATAAACAAACTCTCAGAGTTGGGATGCCTTGCACTCCAGTTCTCTCATTGAATGTTTGAATATTGTCTAACAAATCATAAATATGTAGATCTAAACTAGTGATACAGCTTCTGTATCAGTACCTCCAAATATATGGAATTCAGTCTCTCCTGAAAACCATTTTTTTTCCAGAATGCTTTAATAGGCAGTTGTTTAAGTTGATCTGAAAGTTGCCTCCCTGTAATTTTATACCTATTCTTGTTCCTCTCATCCAAAGAAAGACAACCTTAATCCTCTTTCACATGATTGTTCTTCCCATGTTTAGGCATTTGCCATATTGAACCCTCTCCTCTATGAAAGGACTTTTCTTTTTAATCCAAACTTCCTGACCTAGATCGATATTTACATTTTGAAGCCCAGAGCTGAACACACAGAATATTGTATAAAACATTCATGACACATAGAAGAATTGCATTTGAAAACAACATTGTAACAAAGAGTAAATGATTATATTTTTGTTATTAGTAACACATATCCCTTTACTTTTCCTTAACTATTGAATTAAATGTTTTAAATTATTTTTATTACTTTTAACTGTCTTGTTATAATATTATCTTTTATATATCTTATCAATGGTGAACACCTTTATAAATATTCTGGGTCTCATAATTACTCAACGTATCTTGCTTAATTTACCTTTCATCTTGATGTAAAAATGCATAATATTAGATTCAAACAAATCTGTCATTAGTTTATTTAACAGTGTTTTTCGTGCTAGTATTTTCATTTAATGATTTTGGCAAATTTTTATTTTATTGAAGTATAGTTGATTTACAATGTGTTAATTTCTGCTGTACAGCAAAGTGGTTTGGTTATATATATGTATATATATATATGTGTGTGTGTGTTTCTCTTTCATATTATTTTACATTATGATCTATTACAGGATATTGAATATAGTTCCCCGTGCTATACAGTAGGACCTTGCTGTTTATTTCATTTAGTAATTTTAATTTAAAACTGAGCATTTAGTTAACATACATTAATGCTTGGCTTTAATAATTGCTTCTTCTTCCTCTTCCTCTTTCTCTTCTCTTTCTTTTCTACTCTTCTTTTCTCTTTGGCAGTTCTCTGTGGACTGATACAAAAAAACTAGTGCAATCCTGCCTGGTATGGACTTGTTGTCCGGGACGTATATATTTGCGGTCCTGTTAGCATGCGTCGTGTTTCAGTCTGGCGCCCAGGAGAAGAACTACACCGTCCGGGAAGAAATGCCAGAAAACGTCCTGATAGGCGACTTGCTGAAAGACCTCAACTTGTCGCTAATTCCAGACAAGTCCTTAACAACGCCTATGCAGTTCAAGTTAGTGTACAAGACCGGAGATGTGCCACTGATTCGAATTGAAGAGGGTACTGGTGAGATCTTCACTACTGGAGCTCGCATTGATCGTGAGAAATTATGTGCTGGTGTCTTAGTGGACACCCGTTGCTTTTATGAGGTGGAGGTTGCCGTTCTGCCAGATGAAATATTTAGACTGGTTAAAATACGTTTTCTGATAGAAGACATAAATGATAATGCACCATTATTCCCTGCAACGGTTATCAACATATCAATTCCAGAGAACTCAGCTATAAACTCTCGATATGCTCTCCCAGCAGCCATTGATCCTGACATAGGAATAAACGGAGTTCAAAACTACCAACTAATTAAGGTGCGTTTTAAAAATGCTTCATTAAAGATAGCACATTTTTTAAAGGGAAGAAAAAAAAAAGAATCTTAGTGTACTTCAAGTTTTGAGTAAGCCATC
This sequence comes from Orcinus orca, assembly GCF_937001465.1. Lineage (NCBI taxonomy): Eukaryota > Metazoa > Chordata > Mammalia > Artiodactyla > Delphinidae > Orcinus > Orcinus orca. Next base: position 79,769,116 of record NC_064580.1, read on the forward strand.
ACCACAATTTTACAAAGTTTAAGTAAAGCATAGCAAAGAAAATTTATCAATGCAATTTTTGCAATTGCATGGAGTTTATGAATCTTCATTTTATGTATATTCATTTTCAAGCAGTTATTTGTGTTTCCACTAACAATCTATTATAGTGGTCAGACAAGGAGTTCAGCCTTGCTGCTTACAAATCAATAACCTACACAGTATCTTACTTTTAATCTGTCTAGTCATGACTTTGACTCAAACTTGGCCTAAACAAGCAAATCTAAACGTCAAGAATGAATCCACAAACCTATCGGGTTTTCTATGTGATTATTTTAGACAGAAAGCTTTATCTTGTCCTTTGAAAAGAAGCCAAATACATTTATTTTGGGGGTGAATAGAACATTTTTATTACTAGCATTTCTACACAGATATAGTAGTAAAAAATATTTTTCATGCTGATTTCAAGTCAAAGCAAGATCTTTAAGCATCTCTTGAGTCACAAAATGAGATTAAATTTTAGATATGTCTTGTTAATGTTAAATATTTTCATTTTGTTCCAATTCTTTGAAAACACAGAGCATTCATTTGCAGTAAAGGGTAAGTCAATTTTTCAGTCAAAGAGTTTCAGTTAACCTAAAGAACCTATTTTGGCTTGATTTGGGTCTTGGGGTGGTAAATGCAGAGGGAAGAATAGATGGAATATTTGGTATTCTTTGAAGTATGTGCAGAGAGACTGCATTTATCAAGCGAATGGGAGAATATTTTTAATTGGCTATATGGTACATAGAGTAGTAGAAAACTCAGATTGGGGTATGTGATATAGTACAATGCACTTGAATGATCTTGGCAAATGTGTAAAAGAACAAATGTGCAGGTATAATATAGATATGGTCAAGCAATTTTCAAAGTTTTATAAACATTTTCTGACTATGCATTACCAGATTATGATTATCATAATGACCAATGTTAAAATTATTCAAAGAACACATAAATAAGATATTTTGATGAATATCATCTGAAGGTTTTAGCATGGAGGTTGTGTAATATTGGAAAACTGCTCAGATGAAGCTGATATGTTGTGAAGATATATTTGTTTATAAATACATTCAGAAATCGAACTCTGGAGATCTTTTGAGTGATTTCAAGTGAAATGCAGATTTGTGTGTGAATATAAGAAGTAAAAACTGAAAACAGATGGATGATTTATAAATAAGCATTTCTAAGTAAGGTCCTTGCAATAGTGTCTCCTTATCTGATGAAATGCAAAAATATGCAGAAGTCAGAAAGATATAGATCACAATTTTGTGCTTACCACCGACTAGACAAGCCACCTCCAGCTTAATCTTTCTTACTTTTAGTTTCTCCAGTCATAATATGAGATTGATGATATAAATTTCACAGGGGCAGAATTGGGAAGAATAAGCACTAAGTAGAGGGTAGATACACCTGCATAGAAGGTTTTTCGAGATGCATTGAAACATTTGACTGTTTATAGAAATGTGAGGCTTATTACTTTAAACAGTAAGTTGCATAGCAGAGTGGATACTATCTCTAAAGTTACACTGTCCAGTAGATGACTGGACAGTTACACTGTCCAGCAGTGATGACGGAAGTTCTATTATCTGTGGTATCCAATATGGTAGCTACTGGCCACATGTGGCTATTCATTACTTGAAATGTGGTTACTATTACCAAGGAACTGAATTTTTAATTTTAATTAATCTTAATTTTAATAGCCACCTGTGGTAAGTGGCTACTATTTTGGAGAGCACAGCCTAAACAAAGAAAAGCAATTTATTTGGAAAATAAAAATTGACAGATTCAAATCAAAATGGGACCTTACCAAATTTAAATCAGGAATTAGTAATAGGGTCTCTCCACCCAACAATCCTGACAAATGTGTTATTTTGAAATGCAGTGCTTTACTGAAAGAATAATTTTGTAATGTCTCCCTCAGGGCAGCTTAATGAACTTCCAAGAAATTTCTGATTTGTCTTGAAAGCTGCTTAACAAATTCAAATTAAAAAAAAAAAAAACAAATAAACCCACTGGCTTAGTTTAGGTTTGTTAAAATCTATTTTCATTTGAATTTCTTTGAAAGATTATCAGCAAGTGACATAAAGACAGGCTCACTAGAGGTTCTTAGATGAGTCTTAGAAATAGACATGCTCTACAATTTCATTCTGTTTTAGAATGTGTGATAAGCCAAAAGTGATGTACCTAAGTACTGGGGCATTTGTATGGCCCAATGGGCAAATACTGTCCTGACTGCTTGTTAAAAATAATAATTATGGAACACAAAGCATAGCCCTGGGCTTGCAGAGGGCCATCTCATGGGTTAACTGAGTGCACTTTGACTTGCAAAAAGGTCCTGTCATGAAAGTGGTATGTACACTGGGGGAGGGGGGATAGGGAGGTTAAATAAAAATAAAAAAAAGAAACATGTTATGATTCATCCATAAATTTTAAAAAGTGTTATAATTTGAAAGTAAGTAGGCCAACCATACTAATTTATTTTAAAAGATCTTTCCTGCAGAATAGGTTGAGAATTTAATTAATGTTAACTTGTTCTATTTTTGTTGAGTAGACAAGAATAACAAAATCACAGTTTATCTTAACTAAGGAAATATAAAATTTATATGAAAAGTTCAGATAACGAAGGGAGAGAAGGGGGAGATATAGGGAAAAATTCTAGGAAAAATTAGGTCATTTACACATGAAAGTGTCTTGCTATTAACAAATCTATGTTAATTAACAAGATAATTAACTGAAAATAAAGGTATTTGATAAATGTATCAAAATGTATATAATAAAATGTAACATAAGACAAAACATACAATATTGATCTTCAAAAAATTAATATATAAATATTTTAATTTCATTTATGCATTTCATGATATTAGGTGTGCTTTGGCATAAACAAGGAAAGCATTATGATTACACACTTTAAAAATTTGGATATTGCATTTCAGGGTAATAATTTGTTTTGTTTATGATCATATGACTAGTAAATTGGGAACCAGAATAAGGTCTTCTGACTCTTAGATTTGATTGACAGAAAGAGACAGATAGATAACCTTGAGGGTGAGGATCACAGCAAGTTTAACAGGAAGGAAGAAGAAGAAAATGAAAAAAGACAAAGTAAAAAGAAAGTGAGGAATGAATGAATAACATGATTACCAAGTGATTCTGCTTAGTACAAAGAAAATTATGGTAAAATAAAACTTATCCACATGATCTTGGCAAGGTTAATTTTCAAATTTTTGAGAGATTAGGTTACTCTAAAGAAAAAAAAAAGCTTCATCTATAAAAGTTTTTGATGTGAATTGCCACTTAAAATAATATCCAGAAGTGAAATCTTCCCTTTTCCCTGTCTCAAGTAAAGACATGGTATAATGAGAATTCCCCATGATATTCTGATATAATTTCCCTTAATTTGGACTAGCTATGCTAAAGATCTATAACTATATATATCTCTCTATACACACATATATATATGTGTATATATATGCCATTTTTATATATTATAAATATTATATATATATTATAAACATATAATTTTTAAATGTTATTAAATAATATATTTTAAAATATATGTTATACATGGTATATAGTATATACTACGTGTACACTATACCTACATACATATTGTATACTATATATATAATTATCTGCATCTATGTGTCATCTATCTAATAAATATATACCACTGAGCCCTAGTAGTATTTGACAGAGCTGTTGTCCAGGAGTAGAAAGTTACAATGTCTTTCTAACTTCCACCTTATTATTCTGACAGCCTGTTACTTGTAAAGCTTTTTTTCATATTCTAAGTCTGTTGTCAGGGAAGCTAGTACATTCACAAATAGAAATATACTTCAAGCACCCAATCTGACTCAGGATATGGATATAAACCACAGGGATCTACTTCTTTCCATGGTTGGAACTCAGGGGAAATTAGTTTGTGTAATGATGTTGCATATGTCTTCATTTTCTGCTTCAGATTTTCATCTTCCCTCACATATATCAGCAATAATATTTCTATACTAGCCCAGTGGCAGTGTGTTGATTGGTCCCCTTGAGGCAGGCATGACAATGTTTCAAAGGTTGACTGTGCTGACGGAGCGTGAAGGTCAAATTTTTCTCAGATTCGTGACCCGACTCAAAGCCCTCACACATTTTTGCCCATCTCATAAAGCATCCTCATCTTTTACATCCACCTCAAAAAAAATTAATCTTGGCCAGAGTCTTTTCACATAATCAAAGTTTGGGACCTTGTTTCTATTTTGTTTAAAATAAGATATATTTGGTTTTTACTTTAAAAACTAAATGAGAACTAAACATATTGCCTGTTGATCAAGAGTTTGGATTTATGAAACTTAGGTTAGACTTAGATTTGCTTTGAAATCTGGGATTAGAAAACCCAAATTGTGAAAATTCTATCTACCATTAGATTTAGTAACCTTGAATACACTTGCCAAGAATGAGACATCAAATAATATATCGTGGAGCTAAAGAGCAAGCAAACTTTATTATTCTAAAGGAATTAATATTTCTTTATCATATGTATCAATAGATCAAAGTAGTGTGTAGTATCAGGAGGAGTGAGTAAAATTCATTAATGCCATTGCAGGCATAATATGCTATAACAAACAATGTTATAATATGCTATAATATACATAATATGCTATAACAAACAATGTATTTAACTGCTTTAGAAAGCAAAGCTGCCTCTAAAGATATTCAGAAGAGTTTGAATATAATGATTTTCTCAGTTTTCAACTATAAAATGAAGTTTTATTTGGAAGTTCACCCTTTCAGCTTTAAGATAACTTGATTTTATATTCTCTGAATTCTATGATGTGCAGATTAACATTTTTGATCTGTGCTAAAAAGTAAAAAAGGTGACAGTCAAATGACGGTTAGGTCCCTGAAAGCTAGGGGTTATTATCAAAGTGTACCTCCAGTGGGGAAAAATGACAACATAAAACTCATTCTCTTCATAAATGGATCTTTATTAATGTTGTCAGGTCTTATTACAATGAGAGTGTGACACTAATAGGATTAAGTAACTTTTGACTTCATTGCTATTATCAGAGGCCTGGTTAATATAGTCCACTAATGCCTTTCATTAAATACACGTGTTATTAATAGTCCCACATGCAACACATATATGTAGGACATTTTAGATAGCTCAATTCTAGAATTTATAAACTAAGATTCTGAAGAGCAAATGTATGTCCCCAACTTTGATTAATTTACTCACATTCTGCCCTTTGACCTGATAATAGCAACTAGCTATAAGAAATACTGCTAAATTTTACATGGATTATTATTAGGCACAGGTTTATTGATCTGTTATTCCATTGTTCACTGTATCTAAATAAGAAACAATTTTATGTTTAATTTTGTGCCTGCCAAAGGGAAAGACTTAAAATCTATTAAATATATATTTAATTATATGACAAAATTATAGAACTCTTTCATGAAAACATGAGGTTTGGTTATACAGATCTACTTGGCTCCCATAATTCTGATCGATGCTAATAATCTGAGATAATAAACATTCCAATGTGTGTAGTTAGTTCAGCATAAATTATTTTTTTGATCTATACAACATTATACTGACTGTATAACAACACTCTTAGTGAACTGAATTATGATCCTTCATTCAATCTTAGACCAAAAAAAATGATGGATTGGTAAAACTTTTGTACCAGAGGTGATAACATCTTGTTCAGAAGTGATGATAAAAGCAATAAGGTCATTTGGGGGGAAATTTCTGATTTTGACTTAATTCAATCAATAAAATAATTTAAATAGCTTTATGCTTTTACCAAGCTTTATGCTTTATGCTTTTATGTGAATTTGGACCAATTTTGAAGAAATTATTCTTTATCAAAAAATATAAAATGCATATGAAAAATAGTTCTCACTTCAAAATCAAATACAAAAGAAATTAGTATTCTCCCTTCACATTTATCAGTTTAGTCATCTTCATAAATCAGTAAAAAAGTGTGAATAATTCAATAGCATAATAGAGAAAATAAACTGCTTTGACCACAAATTAAATTTTAGTATATCTTTGTTGAAGTGTCTTAGTTTCTGAATGAACATAGAAGGTACCAGAGGAAGGAAAGTATTAAGTTCAATTTAATTTTAAAACACAGAGCTTAAATAACTATTTTTGAAGTGTTCTTTATACATTGGTCTTTTGCTTGCAGAAATTAATATATCTCCACCAATATTATTCCACAATTATGTGATAATGGTTGTTTTTCTTCATAAAAAGTTAAATATTCATTACTAGAGAGCTCAGTGCATCAAAATATAATATCCACATGCAAGCACACAGAAATGTGTCTTTTAGCAACTAAAACAATAAAACTATAGCTGTCCATATATTTTTCATTTGCTGTGAAATGTAAGATGTAATTCTAGATAATCAGTCATAAGAAACCTATTGCTTTATTTTTAACACAGTGAAAGAGTGTTTATATTTTAATTGCTGCATGTAGATGTCTGTAAACTTGCAGGTAAACTAAGAAAAGTAATACAAGGTTATAGAATAGGAAATAGAAATAAAAAACCTTTTGAAAAAACTACTTTTAAACTTTGTTTTATTCAACAAAACAAGGAGTTTTAAAAGTTGAATGCGTAAAATGAGGTTTTAGGTTATCTCACCTAATTTACATTTGTCCTTGAGATCTCACTTAACCAGGAATTTTATTTTATGGAGGATGTTCTCATGAACATATCTTATCCTATTGCTTATTTTAAATATAGAACTCCATTATTTTAAGCTTCTCCAATAGAATGAAGTAAAGCTCTAAAGAATGGAAAGCTGTTCTACTATTTTCTTAGTTGTAACGGTAACTGACTACCAACTAACATCTTAGTCTAATTCCAGTCATCTAAATTTAACATATACTTAATGAGTGCCCAGCGTACAAAGTCTTGAGGGATAAAAATACGTTTGAAAAATAGTCACTGTCCCCAGGGAGCTTAATAACAAGGCATTATGGGGAATATATTTCTACACTAATGATAGTAAGGAAGAAAACATTTATTGTATTAAAAGAACATTTTATCTTGAATTGGTCATTCTGACATTAAGAACATGGAATTATATTTAAGTGTCCACAGTTTCAGACAAGTTAAAATTTCCCAATCTACTTTCAGTAGATTTTCACCCAGCACTCTCATTAATTCATGATATTTTATTTTTTACTAGGTCTGCAATTGTGGCAGTGATACTTTCTGCCAACATTTATCTGAAAAACAATTTCAAGACTGGAAATAAAATCTTTTTGATGAAAATGTTAATTCCTGTGCTAGTGGTGGTAATTACATAAGTCCTTCTATTATCTTAATTCTTAAACTTGTCGTCTATGCCTCCAATTCCTCTTCTATATAATGGTGAAAATAAAATTATCTTTATCTAACAGGCAGGGATATTATAAAAATTAATGAAATAAGAAAAATACATAAAATTTGCTGAGTGCCTTGAAGAAAAGTGTTTTATAAACAGTAGTTACGGGTTTTGCTCTCTGGTTTAAGATTGTAGTCTCCTCCAACTTTTCTAAAATTATGCTCTATACTCTTTAAAAACCTTATTTTACAACCTAAACTTTTCACACATATTTTATATATGTATACAGAGGAAGATATGACAGCATTTTTCTCTTTCTCAATCAGTGCCACTGGCTCCACATTTATTTCTTGACTTAGTTCAATTTAAAACAAACTTCCATTTACCTTCTTTAACTTGTCTCTTGAATCAAATGTTTCCTTCTCCTCATTTGTCTTTCCCTCCTCCTGGCCCTCCATATGACTATGATATTGCTAATGTGAATACTTTCTCATATACAGCTTCTACCATCTGGAATTGCTTTATTTACATCTCATTCATATGCCATTTTAAAAAATTAGATGTCCTATCTTGTCTTTTCTTTTTCACACTGAACTCTTTTCTATTTTCCTATTTCTTTTCTTGTAAGTTGGTCAAAATTGTCTTTCTGCAGTGGATTCTGTAGGAGAGATATATAATAACAAATTTGAATTTTTAAATTTTTAATCATTCTAAATTAAATAGGTTTTAAAAGTCATTTTTGCAGCAGGATATTTGCTAGAACTACACTTTCATGGATACTAGTATGTTTTCCTGGTTTAGGAGGGGGCCCTTATATTCACTGAGCACAAGAGTTTGCTTAGAAGCATCCATTTAAAGTAGCTTAGTCAGGGACAAGAACAGCTTTGCTGTCAGTAAGGAAAATAATGAAATAAATAGTTAACAGAAGAACAAAGTGATGCTCTAAACAATCCAGGGATGAAAAAATTTAAAAAAAAACAATTTAATGGATTATAAATAAAGAAGTGTAGAACTTTATAGATTAATTTTAGTTGAACACAGTGCATTATTGAAGTCACTGAATGATTGTATGGATGAATGTGAGAGTGCATATAGCTATCAAAAAGTAGGAAAATATAATCGTGTTTAGATTATACAAAGTAATGAATATTTGATTAACTTAGATATTCAACTCCCTTCCATAAGTAAATATGAAATGAAGGCTACTTAGATTGGTTGAATACACAAAAAAACTATAAAATTCTGATTTTGATTATTATATTCTTGACTTCATTTAGTGGTGTCACACTGCTTTTTCTCTGAGGACTTAAATATTTAACAGATTTTGTGAGTTTCAGGAGGCCTTCAAATCTTTTAATTTTACTCTGAGGAAAGTGATTCCTGAAGGACCAGCTACAGATAGCCATAGCATTTTCTTCAAAACTATATCACCCCTTCAAATACCTCATTATCCTAGATTCCAAAACCAGTCGAGAACTTTCTAAGTCGAAGAAGTAGCGATGACCATCCTATCATATTTAAGCCTTTGGAAGCCATTGTAGTGGTGTGGGAATGTATCTTTAACTAGAAGTACTCATGGGACTGGAAAAGTGAAAATTTCCTCATTGGGGATAGTATATATATGGCACTGAGTTGAAACATTGTTGGATGGCTTCTATATAGGCTGAACTAGCTTATCCATCTGGAGCTTTTAGGATTCTAGACATTTCTCTGAAATCTATTTTCTCCAGAAAACCCATCTTGAGTTTTCAGGCATATTTAGCTGCCTCGAGTTTTGCTTTAGTCCTTCAAATGATGCTTTAGATCAAATACCTAATTGGTAAAACGAACGGGTTTTTATAAAGCTAGAGGTCTCACATAGAAAACCAGTTTACATGCAAAATAGCTAGATTAATAAAACTGACATTTTAATCCCTTTAACTCTTAGAAATCTGATTTTTTGTTATTTATCTAATAGACATGACTTCTTGAGCTGTATATTCTACACAAATATAATCATACTATGGCAAATTTAAGTAGTTTAAAGTAACTTAAAATTTTTCTCCACTTGTTTTATTTGGTATTTTGTAAATAGTAATCTCATTTTAACTATGTCTGGCCTTCTGTAATCTAGACTGTTAAAGGTTTGAGGCAAAAAATTGACTCCTGTCTGAGATAATCTTCTACATACCCTACAATCTAGTGGCTGGCCTTATTTGAGTATTGATTAGTGTAAAAATAGCATTTTACCAAATAGCTCCCTGATATTATGAGACAACTGTGGTATTTGGTTAAGCAATTATTTTTGTATTGTCTCCCCATTTTAAGGCATAGTGTATTAATTAGATTCAGCTATAAGTAAACAAACTATTGTTTTAGATAACCTCAAGAGTTATTTCAAAGTATCTTCATGGTTTGCTACACAGTTTACTGACAGTTGTTTCATCTGCCACAATTGTTACGCTTTCTTAAACTTAATTGCTCCAATGGGTTAGTGATAGTTGATTCACCCATATTTGCAGTGCATTGCCACAATGAGTTATCCACAATTCTTTTTACTGACAACAGCTTTTGTATTTTGTGTTACTATGATATTGGAAGATTTTTTTTCCCCGCACATAACTGACTGCATAACTCTATGATTTCACACATTAGCAATTTCTGTTTCACAAATAACTGGATTTGCTGTCCTAGTTGCTTTAAAAGATAACTGCTTATTTTGATTATTGCTTAGGCAATATTTGTAGTTACTTTAAGTGTTGCTTTCTCAAATGATTTCCACAGACACAGTGGACAAACGGTTTGACCTGTAGAGTTCAGATTCAATTTGTAGATTAAAAAGAGAATTATCTTTGGGTGCCTTATACATATACATACATACATACATACATATCTTTGTGTACATATATGTTTTAGCCTCTATTTTATCCTCACCTGGTTTTCTGTTATTTACTTTTGTTGTATAAAATGAGGCTAACCACATAATTTATCCTCCAAATAAGGACAAGTTTAAAAGTGAAAGGGCACCTCTTAATAATTAAACAGGGACCAAGAGTATATGGTCACAATACATAAAACCCAAAATGTCTAATTTCTTCTTTGCCATTTTATGTTTCCTATTCTTCCTAAAGGTCTGAACTACCTTGAGCCAGAAAGCTGCCACTTCCTGAATATTAATGAAGTAAACTATTACTTGCACTAACACAAACTGGACTCTCCATTTATTGTAGCTGAACAATTCTCAGGTGAACAATTCTGAGTTAGCTCAATTGGCAAAAGATTGGCTTGTGAAGAATTATCTGGCAGCAGACATGCTATCATCAAATTTATGTAGGGTGAATCCTTTTCTGAGCTGGCATTGTTCATCTCATGTAGTGTTCACTAAAGCTAAACAGGCAAGAGAATGGCATGGAAAGCAGATGTAATTTCATTAAAAATTCTTTTATTTTGGACATATGATTTCCTTAATCATTATTTAAATATATGAAGGCTATCTGTCCTTTGCTTCCAAGCTTTGACTCACAAAAATTAGGAGGGATTAGCCTCTGGCCAAGGTTCTAAACAATTAAGGTTTTAAGAAGTTAAATGTGTTACCCCATTTCTCCTTTTCTACACTGTTTTCCCTGAGTACCTATTTATCTAGAGGCCATTTGAGTATAGCCTAAACAGTTGATGAGTTAGAGAACCTCTTGCACATCTTTTCGAACTAAAAATTAGGTTGTAGATAAGAGCCTTGAGTGGTTTTTGTAAGAGAAGAATAGTGATTTTATCTGCATGGACATATTCTTCATAAATACTTTTAAAAGAACAGTTTATATTTTCCTCCATTATACTGATTTGAGAATAATAATGGATACTTGGATGCAGTATCAAATTGTACTCTGTTGTTGTTTCTCCATTCACCAACATTAAAAAACATGATGTCACCAATAATCATTTAATTATTTTTGCATCATATGTTTTGGTTTTCTTCATGGATTTGCCTGGACTTCATTCAGCGTTTTGAACTTTTTTTTACATACATACTAAATATAAATATATATTTTTAGATAGATAAATATGGGCACTTAGTTCACCATCAGGAGATATTTATTATATATTGTATATATATATATCAGGTGTATTCTGATGGTGACTTAAGAGTGCCCATATCCTATTCTAGTTGAGCTAATCATTTTCTAAAGATAAATTTAAATTTCACCCCCTAACTGTCCTATATGCCTTGACTCATAGAACCAGATATGATGCAGAATTCTATTTTAAAAGTCAATTGTGCATATCAGGATTACTGTTCTTTTATATGACATTATTCATGAAAAGCAAAGCGATTCAATGAATTAGTAAACACATTTCAAGTATGTTTATTTTGAAACTTGCCTTTAATTCTTAGAGATAGCTTGAATATTTTAGTATAGTCCCTAATAAAAAGAATTGAATTAGATTCAAGTATCTAGGTAATAGAGTTAATAGCAATCACTACAAACTTAATAATTCTGGTGGTAATAAAAATCAAGTTAAATACAAAATGTGGTATAGAGTTCAGCTAGTTTAATAATCCAATGGTTTAATAGTATACATTTGATTTTAGAGTAATGATGTTTTAAAATGCAAATTGCTTATTATTAGATTCCTTAACTTTATATTAATTGTTTTTCTTCCACCTCTTGGCAGTTTACCAAATCACAAACGATTTTTTTTTAGTACCTGCTTTTATTTTATTTATTTATTTTTAACATCTTTATTGGAGTATAGTTGCTTTACAATATTGTGTTAGTTGCTGCTGTATAACAAAGTGAATCAGCTATATGTATACATATGTCCCCATATCTCCTCCCACAAATGATTTTGATCAGAGAAGAATGTCTTTTTCAGAAGTTAAAACCAGTATTTATTAAATGTTTACCAGTCTACTATCATTGATAGGATTTTGCTATACTTCAAAAATATATATCCCAAGGTTGTCAAATTTTTGAGAAATTGTGATTACATTAAATTATAGTTTGATAATCAAAACATAATTTGAGCATCACTTTAATATTCAGGCTTCTTGTCCTTGCTATTATGTGCATGAAAGTAATTGATCATAATTCTATATAAATTATTCATTCTAAACTGTAGTCAATACTTTGTTATTCTATGGTTAATAATCAGATTTAAGTGAATCATATCTTTTCCCATTACCTTTTTTCTCCAAAATACTTTAAAAATATTTCCTAGAAATTTTCTACTTCAGCAAATGTATGTCAAGACTCCCAGACTGTACAGCTAAAACTAATGCAGTATTGTAAATCAACCATACTTCAATTTAAAAAAAGTCTCCCAGAAAACTTCTTTAAATTTCAGAATTATTCATGGGATTGGATAAACTCACATCTCCATTAGATGTTTTTTCCTGTTATTAGTAAAATCCCCTCTAGTTCTGATCAGTGTTGTAGCAGCTTTGTCCTTGGTTTTTATTATATATAGGATATTTTACAAGAAGCAGCATCTTCCCCCTTCTAAGAAGATAGTCAAAGCAAATTGGTGTGTTTATTTAGAATAGTAGGGATTTTTAAAGGGAATTTCAAATTGGACTTTCTAGGTATCACAAACCTCAATCATTGATAAAGAGATTCCTCTTTTAACAATTTATTTTGATGTAGCTACATTCACTTTGCAGATTTTTTGGTAGTTGTACATGTTTCCTTAAACCATTTTTCTTCTAACTATTGGCTTACTGAGGTTGTGAAAACGTACAGAGGCTGTGGATACCAACAATTTTAAGTTCTGCTTTGATTTCCAGAGGGGAAATGTAATATTATACTGGCTTTGGCATATAAGACCTTTACATTAATTCTTAGTCAAGATAAAAAAATAATTTTCTTTTACCACATTGCTCAATTATCATCCTTTAATCAAAGTAACTTATTAATGCTACAGAATGTATTTGTGTACATTATAGTTTAGAACTTGATTTTGAGAACATTTTATTCTAAAAATCGTATCAAGACGTGACTTTCCAAATGCACAGTATTTTCCTATTATGGTTAAACTTGTACCTCTTTTTGTCCCCCTCATCTCACCCTTTTAAACTAAGACTTGTAGCTGCACGAGGACTGAAAATACCTTTGCTTATTTATGACCTTATTTGGTAAACTTTATTTAATGTAGGTATTAAAAAAGGAGGTAAAACCCCGAAAATGTCCCAATTCAAAAGAGAGCGAAACCAAAAACTCCTTTCTACTAACTTTATACTTTGAAGCATTTATTTTATAACCCTTAACTGTCAAGAATTGTCATATGTTTTGCCATCTATGACAGCTCTTTTAGTAGAATAAGGGAAAGGCATTGTTATAATAAGTAAGGGATTTAAGTAGAGCAGCTTTCTGGTAGAGTGAAAATAGTGATAATTCTGCCGTCATGCTCTTGTTTTTTCCTGTACTGTCCACTGGGTTATCCATTATTTTTCAATATGATACAAATTAATTAAGATATGTAGTGAGCTGTGGAAAATTTCTTATATTTTGTCATAAACATATGTTTACTGACTGTACATCTATAAATCAGTAAGCAATGCATGAAACTCTAAGAATTATAGTATTATGAAAATATCTACAAAACCCTAGATGTTTAAACCACTGTGTTTTTTCATATGATATTGTCACCAATCAAATATATTCACCATTTTTATTTTAAAAATAATAAACAATTATTGTTTAACATAATTTAAAAATACCATGTTTAAATTAACAAATGTAAAATAAAGAGTTGGACATTTATTCATATCAGATAAATAGAATAATGTTTTCTATGTATATATAATATTTCCCATAATGTTCAGTTTTTCTTTGTCATCTATAGCTTTAGCTCTTATTGAATAAGAACGTGTCTTGGAACCTGAATCAAAACTTGATTTTAAAATTTTAGTTGGTAACCAAAGATCAAATTTCTCCAGTTCTGTATCAGATGATCTGATCATTAGACACTAGGTGGATTCACTTAATTTCAAGTATTACATTTTAAATGTGTGTTGATTTTACCACCTATAATTTCAAGCTACTGTGTAAACCTTGGAAATTTTAAATAGTACTTCCATTGGTCACAAATAGAAATTAGTTTGCTGCTATTCTGACCTAGCATACAAATAAAGTCAAAAGCTTCTCCTCCTGGAAACATTTAAACCATTTATATTTTCATAAAATTAGGTATTACTTACTGGTGATCTCAGAGTTTTTAAAAATACAATTAACCACAAGATAAGATAGTCTATATGAAAATATGTTTATAGTCGGCTTACTGCCATAGAAAAGTGATGTTTGTACAAATGATTCTAATGCACAGATGTGATTCATTTCTTTCCATTTATATTTCTGAGGCTCTTCTGATTAGTTATTTGCTGGATCCTACAAGTATAATTGTAGTTATACTGATTTCAGAGTAAAACTTCGCATTTGGATACAATTTAGTCTTTTCCTTTTAGGATCATAATTCTCAGTGTGTTGGCCCAGGGTTTCTTGACCTTGGCACTATAGACGTTTAGAGCTGGATAATTCCCTCTTGTGAGATGGGGTAGGACAGGATGGGGGCTGTCCTGTGCATTGTAGGAAGTTTATTAGTATACCTGGCCTCTACCCACTAAGTCCCCGTGGCACCCTCCTGCTTAGATGTGACAACCAAAAATATTTCCAGAGTTTGCTAAATATCCCCTGTGTGGGGGAGGGGGTTGGAATTTCCTTAGCAGAGAACTACTGCTTTAGCCCACCCTTGCACAGCCTAGTGTGGTAGGAGCAGATTTATCTTATTCTTAGTAACTCCAAGGACAAGTCAGGATGTTTTGAACACTTTCCCAAACCTTCAAACGATGACCATTTCCAGATGAGAGAATACTTCACAAATGTTTAAACAATAAATGCAATTTGAACAGTTTCTTAAACTTTAGGAGTCATAAGTGGAAAAGTATTAGCACATAAAGAAGTATTAGCACCAGGCTTCCCTGGTGGCGCAGTGGTTGAGAGTCTGCCTGCTAATGCAGGGAACACGGGTTCGAGTCCTGGTCTGGGAGTATCCCACATGCCGCGGAGCAACTAGTCCGGTGAGCCACAACTACTGAGCCTGCGCGTCTGGAGCCTGTGCTCCGCAACAAGAGAGGCTGCGATAGTGAGAGGCCCGTGCACCGCGATGAAGTGTGGCCCCCGCTTGCCACAACTAGAGAAAGCCCTCACACAGAAACGAAGACCCAACACAGCAAAAATAAATTAATTAATTAATAAACTCCTACCCCCCCAAAAAAAGTATTAGCACCTTTGATAGATTTTATGAAGTAATAATGCTTTTTTATAATTTCCAAAATATTATAATTAATTTTCAGTGTAGAAGTTACTTTCTTATCTATGTAACTAGAAAGGGAACATTATGCTAAATATAGAGCAAAGTAACTTGAGAGATGGTTTTCTTCTAATTTCAGATGGGATAAACAATTCATTAATTGCACAAAAGTATTTCAATATTTATTCTGTTTTATTATATATCAAGAAAATACACTTATTGTTAACACTAACAAAATCTTAACTTATGCAATGAATCCACTTTATAAATTGAATATTTATATGAAACAAACGTGTCCTTTGCACAAATTAATTTCCAATCTTAGAATAAAAATTAGAAGGATAAAATTAATATGTATGAGTATTTTTGTTTGTAAAATGTTATAAATTGTGGGAACTCAGCTAGTAAAGAAAGGTTTATTCTTTTCAGTAGTAAAATCATTATTTTTTTTAATTTGATTTCATGGTTGTGTAAAAATTATTAGTTAAAATAGTTAAATGCTAATGTTAAAATAGTAAACTTTGAAAAAAACTATTTGCTACTGTTAAGGATAAGAAATTATAAAAATTAACATCTTCTAGCATTAGACAAATTAAGAACTGTTTGAAGATACAGTATATGAATGTAACACAGTTTGCCTTGTATGATAGCACTAGTATGGCTATCTTGTTAAAAGAAGCATTTATTAAGCCAATGTCTTTACTAATAGGTTTATTTATGATCAATTGTTTTTAGCTCTTAAATTTTATAATTTTTTCTTTTAGTATTGTGAGGCATGAAAATATATTTTGACCGTATGCCTACAATAATCTTATCTAAACTGCTATATTCGTCACTGAAAATGTCTACGCTTTAATGTGTGAAACTGGGACCAATTTAGTTAAGTTTGTCATTGGCTGTGTCTGTAAAGAACTGATTAACTTAATAAGACTGGAAGTTTCAGTTGTTTCATTGATTGACATAGTTGCTAGATGTCATGGCATAAAAATACTGGTTCTGCCTTTCAAGGCATAACCTTAATTAATTTTGGAGAACTTTTATAAACATTACTATTCTCTGGATGGAGTTTAGATATTATAGTATATTGATACCCTGATTAAAAAGTGCGATTCAGTGCACCTGAGGGGGAAAAAAATTACTAGTAGTTTGAAAATATCATTGTTTCTCCTGATTCAAAATGATCCCAGACATAATTTAAATCACTCCTGGAATCAGTGTCATGGGGCGTAGTATTTGCTGATATTAAATATGTCTAGTAAATTTGAGTAGGCTAAGACTCCTTAAATATATAAATATAGCTATACTTATAGAACACTGATGGCTTTTTTCCTATGGAGGGGCTACTTTAAGAAGAAGACATGATTTTTTTATTGGAAAGTAGTGACAAAAATATTTTTGTCATCTACTATGCTGATAATTCATTTAGATAGCAATAGCTTATGTATTTAATAGATATTAAAATTTATTTTGACTTTGTTGGTTCCTTGTGTTTCTGTAAAAGATACCTGTCTTGGCCTGTGGAACTGGTAGTGCCAGTTGTACAGAAGAGGTAGTACCGTAAGAGGAGGAAAATTACTACAACAATCATGGTAATGAATATGATGAGGATAATGGCAATGATGATGATACTGTTGATGATGAAAATCATGAATTTTCTAATGATAATCACTTATTTGATGATATTAAAAATGCTACTCATGAATTGTTTAACATCAGCGAAATTTGAGCTTCATGTTTCCATCTTGCTAAAAACATGGTCAATAATGAAGAATCAGAAATGATCTCAGAGGACATGGTACTTCCTTCTAAAATAGAATCAGAAAAACATTTAAGCAAATGGGGATGAGTTCTTCCTCCCCTTAAATTAAAACAGGAAAGGATAGGTAAGAGGTAAGGCCCTCTTAATGTCTCAAGATATATCCCATACGGTCAGTACCAACTGGCTAAGCCTTGGATTATGAAAAGAACTTTGACTATAAATGGCCTCACCTGGAGCTTTCTCTGATTCAGTGGACAAGATACTTTTGTCTGGGCATTATCTAATATTGTCTGCCCTGATTTTTTTCTCTCTTTAATTATCTCTTAATCCAGAGGCATGTCAAAACTATCCCATGGCCTCCATTCCTTGCCCAGTCTTAACCCACAAAGAAGAATGTGCATTTGAGTTAAAGTCTGAACTGCAGAAAGCCATGTCTAATGTTGCCAATCCTTCGCTTCCATTAGGGAAAAAAAATATACTCTTTGGTCTGTCTGAAATGTGCACGGGAAAAAAAGACCCAGGTTTGCTGCCCTTCTCAGGCCATCCTCCAACAAACCCTGCCCCCACCTCCATGATGATCTGCTTCAACTGTTGGGCTACAACCTACCTCTCAAAAACCAGATCACTGAAAAATCTGGTACTTTCGTTAACAAATGTGAACAATGTTTTAGTGACTAACAATACAAACAAACAAAAAATATATATATCATCCACAAGATTTGTCTGTTCATCCATTGATAGCATTAGCATTAATGACTTCCAATTATTCAGCAAAGCCTCGATTAGAATGAACCATCTCTTATTAGTCACTGCCCATTTGAAACTCCATTCCCCACAGAGCAAAGGATTTGAGCTATTCTTGCAATGATTACCCATTTCCAAGAGAATGTAATCTTTGGACAACTTTGTCATTGACTTCTCTCAAGAAAATTTGCCACCATCTTTATCATGACATCTAGTTAATCAGTATTCAGACACCCTGACACAGAGAAGAAATGGCCTCCCCATATGATATAGAAACTGAAATCCTTTTTTGGAGTAAAGGAGATTTCTGGGCTTTGAGGATTAAGTAGGACATTAGTAGAATGAATCAGATTTTGTTTTCTGTTTCATTTATATATGTCTCATATTTAGTCATTTGTTTAAGATTTTCCCTTTTTTTCTGAAAGTCAAAACCTGGCTTTTCAAAACTAAGTGAAGAATAGACTGAAAAAAAATTGGAAACTGATGAATGGATTTGTTTCAATATCCATCTGTTCTCATGGATATAACCACCCTGATATCTTCAATTAAATCTCCTTTGGAGGAGGCACCCCGGGCGGGGGTTTTAGCAGCCGCTGAGTAGGGTGGGCGTTTCCTCCCACTCGGTCATGACGCACAGGTTGGGCACGTGCGAGGCTCAGGAACAGGAATTCCAGTGCTGACCATTGAGTCCGACTGGACCTGGGCCTCTGGGACAAATTCAGTGAACTGGCCACCAAGTGCATTATTGAGATCGTGGAGTTTGCTAAACATCTACCAGGCTTCACCGGCTTGACCATCGCAAACCAAATCACCCTGCTGAAGGCAGCCTGTTTGGACATCCTGATTCTGAGAATTTGCACCAGGTATACCCCAGAGCAAGACACCATGCCATTTTCAGACGGCCTGACCCTGAATCGAACCCAGATGCACAACGCCAGGATCAGACTCCTGACCGACCTCGTATTCACCTTCGCCAGCCAGCTCCTACATCTGGAGATGGACGACACGGAGACAGGCCTTCTCAGCGCCATCTGCTTGATCTGTGGAGACCGCCAGGACCTTGAGGAACCAACAAAATTAGATAAGCTACAAGAACCATTGCTGGAAGCACTAAAAATTTATATCAGAAAGAGACGACCCAGCAAGCCTCACATGTTTCCAAAGATCCTCATGAAAATCACAGATCACAGCATCAGTGCTAAAGGTGCAGAAAGTGTAATTACCTTGAAAATGGAAATTTATGGCTCGATGCCCCCTCTCATTCAGGAAATGCTGGAGAATTCTGAAGGACATGAACCCTTGACCCCAAGCTCAAGTGGGAACACAGCATTGCACAGTCCGAGCACCTCGCCCAGCTCCGTGGAGAACAGTGGTGTCGGTCAGTCACCACTGCTGCCATAAGACACTTTCTAGCTACTTCAGACATTCCCCAGTACCTTCACTCCTGGGATTTAAAATGCAAGGAAAATACATTTTTACTGCTGCTTAGTTTTTGGACTGAAAATATATTCAAACTCAAGAAGTTTTCATATGTATCAATATATGCCCCTCACTGTCTAACTTACCTAGAAGTAAAAACATTTTAATTCTAAAAATCAGCTATTTCGTGCAACCCAAAACCAGTTAAAAGCTTCTATTCTCCTCTTTGAACACTCAAGATTGCATGGCAAAGACCCAGTCAAAATTATTTCCCCCTGGTTAAGCTTCTGAAGACTCTGCACATACAGAAGTATAGCTCTGTTCTTTCCCGTACGTTTGGTGCTTTCCTTTTGTCTTGCATACCCCAAATAACCAAGACACCAAGGTTATGGAACAGATTACTTACATATCCAGTTAAGAAAGGGTCAAAAAGATAACTGTCTTGCTTTCACAGACCAAGACATCAAGGTAAGGAAATGGGACTGTTGTACAGTGTGGCAAGATAAGGCTAAAGATGTTCTACTTTAGTAAGTATAGAAGCTTGTGCTTGCTCTCTGGATGCTCTCAGACTGCATCTTTTATTTCATGTTGCCCAGTGAAGTATACAACAAATTCACTGTACTAGCAGAAGATAATTCCATTATAGTGTAACTGCCAGTTCAAGTATCAAATGTCATTTGTTCAATTGTTGATGTCACTTTAAATTAAAAGTGGTTTATTACTTGTTTAATGACATAACTACACAATATTTTTAGAGGTACATTTTTACAGTAATGATAGCCTCCAAGGCAGAAACACTTTTCCGTGTTAATAAAAGTTTTTGTTTACCTATTCACAAGCCATTAGGGAGGTTTCATGGGATAATGACGGGCTAGTCTACCACCTGCACCATGTAACTCTGTATCCTTCCTGATTCCTGCTTGATACTGGGGGGGTTTCCATTGCCTCCCAAAGTCACAGGTAGAGAATCTGCGTCCTCTGGCCTGATTCAATCACTGTGAAGCAGAGTGGAGGCTGGGGTGGAGTGGTTAACAGATACAAGTGTCAGTTTCTTAGTTCTCATTTAAGCACTAGTGGAAATTTTTTTTTTTTAATATTATCAAGCCTGTGATGTACTTTCTCTGGCTCTGTTTGTACATTGAAATTGTTTAACAATGCTTTCTATGTTCATATACTGTTTATTTTTTCCATGGAGTCTCCTGGCAAGGAATAAAATATATTTATTTTAAACGTGAAAAAAAAATCTCCTTTGTTCCAGCCCATAACATTATGAATTTAAGTTAACACTTTAATTTTTTTAAATTAATTTATTTATTTTTGCTGTGTTGAGTCTTCGTTTCTGTGCAAGGGCTTTCTCTAGTTGTGGCAAGCGGGGGCCACTCTTCATTGCGGTGCGCGGGCCTCT
This sequence comes from Orcinus orca, assembly GCF_937001465.1. NCBI lineage: Eukaryota > Metazoa > Chordata > Mammalia > Artiodactyla > Delphinidae > Orcinus > Orcinus orca. The sequence continues at coordinate 79,790,074 of NC_064580.1, forward strand.
CACTATCGTGGCCTCTCTTGTTGCAGAGCACAGGCTCCAGACGCTCAGGCTCAGTAGTTGTGGCTCACGGGCCCAGTTGCTCCGTGGCATGTGGGATCTTCCCAGACCGGGCTCGAACCCGTGTCCCCTGCATTAGCAGGCAGACTCTTAACTACTGCACCACCAGGGAACCCCCTAAGTTAACACTTTTAAACATTTCAATCTGAATGCTTATTCCAAATAATATAATCAAGTAGTTTGATTATTCTCCTAGTTGGAGGACACAGAATAGTGACAATGACACACGTCCATAAAAAAGGAAATAGATAGATTTATCATACATCACCACAAAAAATCCTTTAAGACAGAAGTTAGTATCAAGACACTACCATTTTCAGTGACCTTCCCGAGTACGTACTCTTTTGTCAAAGAGGAAAAACAAACAAGCTGTTCCTAATGTTGAAATCTGATGAAACAAAGAAAAAAAAGTCAATGGAAAGAATTACTTTTCTTGGGACTAACATTTAAAAAAAGAACCATATGCTACAATATCATTGTTCTATTAAATAGTCTTTGCTAAATATCAAATAGATAAAATAAACGTATGATATCTTAAACCTTGTGCACGGCTTTGCCAAGATTAACACCAGTGCTGTTAATATTTTAATGTAAATTCTTTTCTTCCGAAGAGAGTTGATACTTTCTTAAATACATGACTTTCCTTTCTGTAATATAACTTTAAAGTAGGTAGGGACTTGGTGACTTCAAGGTTATTGTCAAATATGTGACTAACGGCTCAGGTCATTTTACATGTAATCCATTTTTTATTGTATTTCCCTTGACAGTGCTACAAATGAATGCTGAAAGAAATGTTCTTGAAATAGTGCATAGAATCTAAATGACATCACAATGTTGAATATTTCAGAAAGAGTTGCTATCCTCTTCTGTAGTTCTAGGCAGCCTATAGCAAACCAATGAACTTTTAATGGAATTAAAGTAAATTTATTATAGTACCAATTATATTTGTATTAAGAATATTAAATTTATTTCCCTATTGTTTTCCAAAATAGCCATATCTCTGTGGTTTTATCCATTTGAAACTATGCAAATGGATAAACACTGGCATTTCTCTGGCCCAAAGATGTATCAGTAACAGTAAAAAAAAAAGAATTTTTTTTTTAAAAGTCAGGTTAGTTCTTGATAAATCAAGCAGTGGTAAAGCTCAGAAATAAATTTTTAGTCTTTCCCCCAGCATTCCTCAATCTACAGAATAAACAGCTTTTATGTAAGCAGTTTTAGAATCCAATCTCTTTGGAACTATTTTTAGTACTTACTGGCACTGTATGCATTTTCTGGGCAACTGTACTAGATTTATAGCTCTGGAACTGCTGTGTTATTTATTACCTTCCAATAGGCAATAAAGTGGTGTCTTGCACATGCATATGTCAAAAATGCTAAAGTTTAGTACAATGGTTCAGCTAATTCTTTCACAGAAGGATAGGCAAAAAAAGAGCTTTTAATTCGGCAAGGAATATTCCTTATTCATTTTTTTCAAAAGCAAAAATACTTCTCTTGGGAATTTCGTATCCAGCACCAACTTTCTTTTCCTTAATTTTACAAATCCCTACAAAGAATTAAAGTCTCATATGAGCTTAATAACATCTTGCTTATTTCAGCGGTTTTTGTCCTAGATTTGCAAACTCATCTTATTTTTGAATTTAGGAAGAAATGCCACTCACAAATGAAATTAAGTCTTTTGAATTACATGAGGTTATTAGAAAGTCCCAAATTTTTTCTTAACCTGAACTGGAATTGGCAATTTTGTGTACATGAGATCAAACTAGTTTAAGACACCAGGATCCAAAATCAACATATAATGTGTTGCATTCAATTCATATAGTATGTTGTTTTCTTCTCTGACTTTTTGTTGTCTCTTTTTTTTGTTTGTACATATGGGTGTTTGACAGATGTAGGGTTTTGTATTTTGTCAGTACACAGGCCACTTACCAAACTAAGTACTTGTCATTATTTCTTCCAAAAATAAAGGTTTACAACTAGGCTATAAATTTTTACCAGAGATTGACACTGTAGCTTATCATATCCCTAACAGAAAAAAATAGTTGTTTTATAAAATAATTCTGAAATTGTTTTTTGGACAATTTAATTAAAGCAAAAGAAAAAAAGCAACCTGAGTCAACAATTACAGTATATTCCTATTCAAGCACAGACTGAAAATTAAAAACAAGAACAACCAAACTTTGCTCTTTCTCTTTTTTTTCTTTTAAAATAGGAATTCTCTTTTTAATTTGTGCATTTATTCATCTAACAAACGCTTATTTAATGTGTTCGTATATGCTGGGTGCTATGTCCTTAGAGATCATACATATAAATGAAGCTTGAGGCCATTTTATCCTACACTCACATTAATTCATGTAATAGAGGCTTAAGTAAATTACCGAGAGAGAGACACAGATGAGTGATAGTTCTCTCACCAAAGGATGACCATTTGGGAGAGATAGCAAAGGATTTTCTCAAGATTTTTTCCCTATAAACAAGGGGGAAATAATTCTGAGTAAGTTTGGAATTCAGGATACTACAATTATCCCAAAGCTTTAACTATTTTTTTTTTTTGTATATAGGACATATCTACGGTAAAGGTAGCAAGGTGATAAATTAAGATACCATATATCTTTATTTCCTCTTTTCATCTATCCCATTGTTTTCATGTCATGGTCTAACATATGGCAAAGAGCTTCAGGTTTTTTCATGGTTCATATGGATTTGAATGTCAGTTGAGCTAACTGACATGGGGTAGAACTAATGTTGGATCCATGTGTTAGTCATTCTTTATTCCTGAAGGAGACAAGACAGAGGAACAGCCTTGGAATAGTCATTCATTAAAGATAGTAAGCTCATGTTGGTACCACACTTTAGCATCAGACTTAGGTATCTGTCCAAAACTTTGTTGAAAAGTATTTATGTTTTATATGTAGGCAACTCCTTTTCAAATTACTGGGATAATATGAAATGTATTTATTTATTTATTTATTAAAAAAATATTTCATTGGAGTATAATTGCTTTAAAATGATGTGTTAATTTCTGCCTTAGAACAAAGTGAATCAGTTATACGTATACATATATCCCCATATCACTTCCCTCTTGTGTCTCCCTCCCTCCCACCATCCCTAACCCACCCTTCTAACTGCTCACAAAGCACCAAACTTATCTCCCTGTGCTATGCAACTGATTCCCACTAGCTATCTATTTTATATTTGGTAGTGTATATATGTCCATATATACACTACCACTCTCTCACTTTGTCCCAGCTTACCCTTCCCCATCCCTGTGCCCTCAAGTCCATTCTCTAGAACGTCTGCATCCTTATTCCCGTCTTGCCCATAGGTTTTCCATGACCTTTTTTTTTTCTTTTAGATTCCATATATATGTGTTAGCATACGGTATTTGTTTTTCTATTCTGACTTACTTCACTCTGTATGACAGACTCTAGGTCCATCCACCTCACTACAAATAACTCAATTTTGCTTCTTTATATGGCTGAGTAATATTCCATTGTATATATGTGCCGCATCTTCCTTATCCATTCATATGTTGATGGACACTTAGGTTGCTTCCATGTCCTGGCTATTGTAAATAGAGCTGCAATGAACATTGTGGTACATGACTCTTTTTGAATTATGGTTTTCTCAGGGTAAATGCCCAGTAGTGAGATTGCTGCGTCGTATGGTAGTTCTATTATTAGTTTTTTCAGGAACCTCCATATTGTTCTCCATAGTGGCTGTATCAATTTACATTCCCACAGACAGTGCAAGAGGGTTCCCTTTTCTCCACACCCTCTCCAGCATTTATTGTTTGTAGATGTTTTGATGATGGCCATTCTGACCAGTGTGAGATGATATCGCATTATACTTTTGATTTGCATTTCTCTAATGATTAATGATGTTGAGCATTCTTTCATGTGTTTGTTGGTAATCTGTATATCTGCTTTGGAGAAATGTCTGTGTAGGTCTTCTGCCCATTTTTGGATTGCGTTGTTTGTTTTTTTTTGATATTGAACTGCATGAGCTGAATATAAATTTTGGATATTAATCCTTTGCCAGTTGTTTCATTTGAAAATATTTTCTCCCTTTCTGAGGGTTCTCTTTTCATCTTGTTTATGGTTTCCTTTGCTGTGCAAAAGCTTTTAAGTTTCATTAGGTCACATTTATTTATTTTTGTTTTTATTTCCATTTCTCTAGGAGGTGGGTCAAAAGGCTCTTGCTGTGATTTATGTCATAGAGTGTCCTGCCTGTTTTCCTCTAAGAGTTTGATAGCGTCTGGACTTACATTTAGGTCTTTAATCCATTTTGAGTTTCTTTTTGTGTATGGTGTTAGGGAGTGTTCTAACTTCATTCTTTTACATGTAGCTGTCCAGTTTTCCCAGCACCACTAATTGAAGAGGCTGTCTTTTCTCCATTGTATATTCTTGCTTCCTTTATCAAAGATAAGGTGACCATATGTGCATGGGTTTATCTCTGGGCTTTCTATCCTGTTCCATTGATCTATATTTCTGTTTTTGTGCCAGTACCATACTGTCTTGATTACTGCAGCTTTGTAGTATACTCTGAAGTCCAGGTACCCGATTCCTCCAGCTCCATTTTTCTTTCTCAAAATTACTTTCACTAATCGGGGTCTTTTGTGTTTCCATACAAATTGTGTAAGTTTTTGTTATAGTTCTGTGAAAAATGCCACTGGTAGTTTGATAGGGATTGAATTGAATCTGTAGATTGCTTTGGGTAGTAGAGACATTTTCACAATGTTGATTTTTCCAATCCAAGAACATGGTATATCTCTCCATCTATTTGTATCATCTTTAATTTCTTTCATCAGTGTCTTATAATTTTCTGCATACAGGTCTTTTGTCTCCTTAGGTATGTTTTTTCCTAGGTATTTTATTCTTTTTGTTGCAATGGTAAATGGGAGTGTTTTCTTAATTTCACTTCCAGATTTTTCATCATTAGTGTATAGGAGTGCCAGAGATTTCTGTGCATTAATTTTATATCCTGCTACTTTACCAAATTCATTAATTAGCTCTAGTAGTTTTCTGGTAGCTTCTTTAGAATTCTCTATGTAAAGTATCATGTCATCTGCACACAGTGACAGATCTACTTCTTTTCCAATTTGGATTCCTTTTATTTCTTTTTCTCCTCTGATTGCTGTGGCTAAAACTTCCAAAACTTTGTTGAATAATAGTGGTGAGAGTGGGCAACCTTGTCTTGTTCCTCATCTTAGTGGAAATGGTTTCAGTTTTTCACCATTGAGGACAATGTTGGCTGTGGGGTTGTCATATACGGCCTTTATTATTTTAGGTATGTTCCCTCTATGCCTACTTGCTGGAGGGTTGTTATCATAAATGGGTGTCGAATTTTGTCGAAAGCTTTCTCTGCATCCATTGAGATGATCATATTGTTTTTCTCCTTCAATTTGTTAATATGGTGTATCACACTGATTGATTTGCGTATATTGAAGTATACTTGCATTCCTGGCATAAACCCCACTTGATCATGGTGTATGATCCTTTTAATGTGCTCTTGGTTTCTGTTTGCCAGTATTTTGTTGAGGATTTTTGCATCTATGTTCATCAGTGATATTGGCCTGTAGTTTTCTTTCTTTGTGACATCCTTGTCTGGTTTTGGTATCAGGGTGATGGTGGCCTCGTAGAATGAGTTTGGGAGTGTTCCTCCCTCTGCTATATTTTGGAAGACTTTGAGAAGGATAGGTGTTATCTCTTCTCTAAATGTTTGCTAGAAATCGCCTGTGAAACCATCTTGTCCTGGACTTTTGTTTGTTGGAAGATTTTTAATCACAGTTTCAATTTCAGTGCTTCTGATTGGTCTGTTCATATTTTCTATTTATTCCTGGTTCAGTCTCGGCAGGATGTGCATTTCTAAGAATTTGCCCATTTCTTCCAGGTTGTCCATTTTATTGGCATATAGTTGCTTGTAGTAATCGCTCAAGAATCCTTTGTATGTCTGCAGTGTCAGTTGTTACTTCCCCATTTTCATTTCTAATTCTATTGATTTGAGTCTTCTCCCTTTTTTTCTTGATGAGTTTTGCTAATGGTTTGTCAATTTTGTTCATCTTCTCAGAGAACCAGCTTTCAGTTTTATTGATCTTTGCTATCGTTTCCTTCATTTCTGATCTGATCTTTATGATTTCTTTCCTTCTGCTAACTTTGGGGTTTTTTTGGTTCTTCTTTGTCTAATTGCTTTAGGTGTAAGGTTAGGTTATTTATTCAAGATGTTTCTTGTTTCTTAAGGCAAGTTTGTATTGCTATAGGCTTCCCTCTTAGAATTGCTTTTGCTGAATCCCATTGGTTTTGGGTCATCGCGTTTTCATTGTCATTTTTTTCTAGGTATTTTTTGATTTCCTCTTTGATTTCTTCAGTGATCTCTTGGTTATTAAGTAGTGTAATGTTTAGCCTCCATGTGTTTGTAATTTTTACAGACTTTTCCTGTAATTGATATCTAGTCTCATAGGGTTGTTTTCAGAAGAGATACTTGATACAATTTCAATTTTCTTAAATTTACCAAGGCTTGATTTGTGACCCAAGATATGATCTATCCTGGAGAATGTTCCATGAGCACTTGAGAAAAATGTGTATTCTGTTGTTTTTGGATGGAATGTCCTATAAATATCAATTAAGTCCATCTTGTTTAATGTATCATTTAAAATTTGTTTCCTTATTTATTTTCCTTTTGGATGGTCTGTCCATTCGTGAAAGTGATGTGTTAAAGTCCCCTACTATGATTGTGTTACTGTTGATTTTCCCTTTTATGGCTGTTAGTATTTGCCTTTTGTATTGAGGTGCTCCTATGTTGGGTCCACAAATATTTACAATTGTTACATCTTCTTCTTGGATTGATCCCTTGATCATTATGTAGTGTCCTTCTTTGTCTCTTGTAATAGTGCTTGTTTTAAAGTCTATTTTGTATGATACGAGAACTGCTTCTCCAGCTTTATTTGATTTCCAATTGCATGGAATATCTTTTTCATCCCCTCATTTTCAGTCTGTATGTGTCCCTAGGTCTGAAGTGGGTCTCTTGTAGACAGCATATATATGGGTCTTGTTTTTGTATCCATTCAGCCAGTCTGTGTCTTTTGGTGGGAGCATTTAATCCATTCACATTTAAAGTAATTATCGATATGTATATTCCTATTACCATTTTCTTAATTGTTTTGGGTTTGTTATTGTAGGTCTTTTCCTTGTCTCGTGTTTCCTGCCTACAGAAGTTCCTTTAGCATTTGCTCTAAAGCTGGTTTGGTTGTGCTGATTTCTCTTAGCTTTTGCTTGTCTGTAAAGTTTTTAATTTCTCCATCAAATCTGAATGAGATCCTTGCTGGATAGAGTAATCTTGGTTGTAGTTTTTTCCCTTTCATCACTTTAAGTATGTCCTGCCACTCCCTTCCGACAGGGTTTCTCCTGAAGATCAGCTGTTAACGTTATGGGGATTCCCTTGCATGTTATTTGTTGTTTTTCCCTTGCTGCTTTTAATATTTTTTCTTTGTATTTAATTTTTGGTAGTTTGATTAATATGTGTCTTGGTGTGTTTCTCCTTGGATTTATCCTGTATGGGACTCTCTTTGCTTCCTGGACTCGATTAACTATTTCCTTTCCCATATTAGGGAAATTTTCAACTGTAATCTCTTCAAATATTTTCTCAGTCCCTTTCTTTTTCTCTTCTTCTTCTGGGACCCCTATAATTCGAATGTTGGTGCATTTAATGTTGTCCAGGAGTCTCTTAGACTGTCCTCATTTCTTTTCATTCTTTTTTCTTTATTCTGCTTTGCACTGGTTATTTCCACTCTTTTATCTTCCAGGTCACTTATCCGTTCTTCTGCCTCAGTTATTCTGCTATTGATTCCTTCTAAAGAATTTTTAATTTCATTTATTGTGTTGTTCATCATTGTTTGCTCTTTAGTTCTTCTAGGTCCCTGTCAAACATTTCTTGTATTTTCTCCATTCTCTTTCCAAGATTTTGGATGGTTGTTACTATCATTATTCTGAATTCTTTTTCAGGTAGACTGCCTATTTCCTCTTCATTTGTTAGGTCTGGTGGATTTTTACCTTGCTCCTTCATCTGCTGTCTGTTTCTTTGTCTTCTCATTTTGCTGAACTTACTGTGTTTGGTGTCTCCTTTTGGCAGGCTGCATGTTCGTAGTTCCTGTTGTTTTTGGTTTCTGCCTCCAGTGGCTAAGGTTGGTTCAGTGGGTTTTGTAGGCTTCCTGGTGGAGGGGACTAGTGCCTGTGCTCTGGTGGAGGAGGCTGCATCTTTTCTTTCTGGTGGGCAGGTCCACGTCTGTGGTGTGTTTTGGGGTGTCTGTGACCTTATTATGATTTTAGGCAGCCTCCCTGCTAATGGGTGGCATTGTGTTCCTGTCTTTCTAATTGTTTGATATAGGGTGTCCAGCACTGTACCTTGCTGGTCGTTGAGTGGAGCTGTGTCTTGGCATTGAGATGGAAATCTCTGGGAGATTTTCATCGTTTGATATTATGTGGAGCTGGGAGGCCTCTGGTGGACCAATTTCCTGAACTTGGCTCTCCCACCTCAGAGGCACAGCCCTGACGCCTGGCTGGAGCACCAAGAGCCTGTCATCCACACAGCTCAGAAATAAATGGAGAAAAAAAAGAAAGAAAGAAAGCAAAAGATAAAATAATATTAAATTAAATTAAAAGGTTCTTAAAATAAAAAACAAAAAATAATTATTAAAACAATTTTAAGTAATTAAAAAAAAGAAAGAAAGAAGAGAAAAACCAAAGCAAAAAAAACAAATCCACCAGTGATAACAAGCACTGAAAACTATACTAAAAAAAAAAAAAACAGACAGGCAGAACCCTAGGACAACTGGTAAAAGCAAAGGTATACAGACAAAATCACACAGAAGCATATGCATGCACACTCACAAAAAGAGAAAAAGGGGAAAAAAAAAATATATGTATTGTTGTTCCCAAAGTCCACCTCCTCAATTTGGGATGATTCGTTCTCTATTCAGGTATTCCACAGATGCAGGGTACATCAAGTTGACTGTGGAGATTTATTCCACTGCTCCTGAGGCTGCTGGGAGAGATTTCCCTTTCTCTTCTTTGTTCGCACAGCTCCTGTGGTTCAGCTTTGGATTTGACCCCGCCTCTCCGTGTAGGTCGCCTGAGGGCATGTGTTCTTCACTCAGACAGGATGGGGTTAAAGGAGCAGCTGCTTCAGGGGCTCTGGCTCTTTCAGGCCAGGGGGACGGAGGGGGATGGAGTGCGGGGTGAGCCTGCGGTGGCAGAGGCTGGCATGACGTTGCACCAGCCTGAGGCATGTCGGGTGTTCTCCCAAGGAAGTTGTCCCTGGACCATGGGACGGTGGCAGTGGCGGGCTGCACAGGCTCCCTGGAGGGGAGGTGTGGATAGTGACCTGTGGTTGCACACAGGCTTCTTGGTGGCTGCAGCAGCAGTCTTAGTGTCTCATGCCCGTCTCTGGGGTCCGAGCTGATAGCCACAGCTCACGCTTGTCCCTGGAGCTCCTTTAAGCAGCGCTCTTAATCCCCTCTCCTCGTGCACCAGGAAATAAACAGGCAAGAAAAGTCTCTTGCCTCTTCGGCAGTTCCAGACCTTTTGCCAGACCACCTCCCATCTAGCCGTGGTGCACTAACCCCTTCAGGCTGTGTTCACGCCACTAACCCCAGTCCTCTCCCTGGGATCCGACCGAAGCCCGAGCCTCAGCTCCCAACCCCCACCCATCCCGGCGGGTGAGCAGACAAGCCTCTCGGGCTGGTGAGTGTTGGTTGGCACTGATCCTCTGTGCAGGAATCTCTCCGCTTTGTCCTCTGCACCCCTGTTGCTGCGCTGTCCTCTGTGGCCCCGAAGCTTCCCCCATCCGCCACCCACAGTCTCCACCCGTGAAGGGGCTTCCTAGTGTGTGGAAACCTTTCCTCCTTCACAGCTCCCTCCCACTGGTGCAGGTCCCATCCCTATTCTTTTGTCTCAGTTTTTTCTTTTTTCTTTTGCCCTACCCAGGTACGTGGGGAGTTTCTTGCCTTTTGGGAGGTCTGAGGTCTTCTTCCAGAGTTCAGTAGGTTTTCTGTAGGAGTTGTTCCACATGTAGATGTATTTCTGATATATTTGTGGGGAGGAAGGTGATCTCCATGTCTTACTCTTCCGCCATCTTCATGCCCACTCTGAAATTTAAATATGTAAACTAGGAAGTCATTTGTAGAGCTCTAAATATCTGAGTGGGGGTGGTATGCACAAAATCCTCTGACCTGAACATAGATTTTTATTAAAGAAAAATGTAACATCTGAGAACAGTCCAGTGCAATAGAACTTTGTGTAATAATGGACAAGTTCTATATCTGTGCTGTCCAATGCCATAGCCACTACTCAGATGTAGCTGTAGGAACTGAAATGTGGTTAGTGAGACTAAGGTACTGATTTTTTTATTTTATCTAATTATAATTAATTAAAATTTAAATGTAAATACTTGTGACTAATCGCTGTCATATTGGACAGAGCAGTCATAGAAGACAGAAGAGCAGTATGGACATTGTCCATTATCTTGTATGTATATCTCATTATCATATTGAAAATTTGAAAAATCTATCTTTTAACATTACTGTCACGTCACATATAATAGTTAAGGACAGCAAACATGCTGTTCTTGGGTTTTTCAAGTGTCATAACCCTGCATTCATTTGCTTGGGAAAGCAAAGGTCAATGCAAAATTCAGGCAAACACATAAGACTAAGCTCTAAATATACAAACACAAAATACATAAACATAAATGAATAAAATTAAAAATTAAAACTAGCATATTCTTTTCCCCAGATGTATTATAGTCATAAATTAGATAATTGAGTCTGAAACTCAAGACCTTAAGTTATTCACTTGTTGTTTTTAGGCTATATTATATATGCTAGTTCCCCTTATATAACCTCTAATAATTCTTTATAATCTACTTTTATAGCCCTTATTAAAAATGTAATTATTTTCAATTAACATAAATCTATTAGTATCAACATCAGTAGATACTTAGATTGCTATTGATTTTCCCTCATCTTAGCTAAAATTTAATTTCCATTACATTAGCAAAATATTTTTACTTACCACCATATCGCCAGTGCCTAGAAAAATGCTGTGACCATATTAGCCACTGAATATTGGCATGCCAAGAATTAACAAAATTGTATTAAATGCCATGGATTTCTGTGAAGTTCAATTCAGAAGCTATTTTTTCTACCCATAGGTGAGACATTCCAGATTTGAACCTTCCTAAAGGCCTTTTGAAATATCATTACAAAAGTAAAATTATCATTAATCACTAAGTTTACCTAAATCAAATTATAATAGTAAATACTGTATGTATATTTAATATTATTGTTGTAAAATTCTTTTTTTTCTTAAAATAGATTTGTTAATTTTCACACTTGTAGATAGGTATTACATGAAAAATATTTTCCTTGGCAAAGAAAAGGCAAATTGTTTATTGGTTTATATAAGTAAAATATTAATAGAATGCTCATTTTAGTTTATGAATTAAAACTAAGATTAATACACATTAGTTACCTTGTAGGAAATTTTTTTTAATTACATTGAAGCAAAATGATGATTTTAATTAATATTTTTGAAATGCCACCTTAAATTTCATAATAAACATTTAATTCTTCCATCAAGATATATTATGGTCTGGATTTGAATAAAAGAGTAAGTGAATCTAAACACACACAAAAAATCCAAAAAATGCAGAAATATCTTCAAGCAATTCATGAGGAAAAATGTAGTTGTACTTAAGTACTGTACTAGATTTTATGTAAGCAATTATAACACTTTGATAAGTTATAAAAGATAATATGACCATATAATCTCACCATATATTCTAGTGGTCCCTGAAAACCTGATATCCTTCATTGGTTTCTAACATTTAGGATCTTATTTTAGAAACTGGTATGACAGAACAATGAGAAAAAACCCTCAGATGCTCTCCTGTTCACATAGATTGTATCTCAATAACTGATCTTCAGCACATGTCAGCAACTTTTATGTTAAAAAATATATTGAAGAATTAAAATTGTAGTGTGTGGTTATGTGTGTGTGTGTGTGTGTGCACACATGTACGTGTGTACGTAAGGGTTCATAAATCACCTGTGTACTAGGAATCTTAAGATCTTCTGATCTTCACAGCCTCCAGTACCTTCTATCTTATTCATTTCTGTCAAAGTGCTACAGGTAACACTGGCTAGAACTGCACCTGAGAGCCAGTGAATGCTACTCCTCAATCAGCTATCAAGATCACTGTTTGTCTGTGTAGGGCTTATCTTATTGTAGTTCAGAGAAGGGACTTTAATTTTTTTTATTTCCTATTGATAAATTGGACTTTATCAAAATTATTTGACTATTTTAAAGACTTATACAAGAGTATGAGATCCTCTGTGTGCTGATAAACAATAGCACTTAAGAGAGCCCAAGCACTTTAAGAATTTTACAGTTTTATATTAATTGAACCACTTCCTTGAGGGTTTTGAGGGAAGCCAGAACCAGAGGAAACTGATTTTAAACATTCCCATAATCTGACTTTATAGGCATAAAGAAAATATAGGTACTGTTCCTATAGCTATATTTTCCAATTTGACATTTTGGCATGTTAGTTTCAGTCCATTGTGCGTGCTCATTAAAAAAAAAATTAGAAGTTAAATAACATTGTTCTGTTAATCTCCAAGAAAATGTCTTTCTTTTTTGGCCAGGCCTCATGGCTTGCAGGATCTTAGTTCTCCGACCAGGGATTGAACCTGGGCTCTGGCAGTGAAATCACCGAGTCCTAACCACTGGACCACCAGGGAATTCCCAGAAATTTCATTTTTAACACCTGTTTCTATAGGGGAAAAAAAGAAAGTCTGTGTATTTTACACAAGGTTTTATTCTTATCAGAGTTTGCATATTTTCTCCCTCTGCCAAAGTTATTAGCTGTATTTATTAGATGTGATATATGCACTTTGTCTTGGATAAAGATTTTATACTTGATTGTTACTTCTGGTGGTGAAAAGGTGTCCTAGACAACTGAAATCTACAGTAAGATATTTTAATTCATTTGGAGTAACCATTTTTAATTCACTTATAAGTTCATTCACCATGTGAAACTTAGTGATAATTCTTTTTAAAATTCTACATACTTCTTCCTTTTGAAATCTTTAATAGTTCACATAAATGTTACATTTATCACCACAAAGTGCTACAACCTGAAAAGCACTTAGAACATCTTCTAGCACAACTCTAATTTCACAAATGTGTAGAGATGTTAAGCATCTTGTTTGTGGTGACAATATTAGTTACTGACGAAGTTGGGACTTAGAACTCAAGTCTCTGGCACTTATTTCTGAGTTGAGCCTATGTCATATGACTTCAAGGAATTGAAAACTGGTCTCATTAAATAATAACATAAGCTAAAATGTTTCCTTCTATGTTTTCCAGGGTCAAAGTATTTTTGGGCTTGATGTTATTGAAACACCAGAAGGAGAGAAGATGCCACAATTGATAGTTCAAAAGGAGTTAGATAGGGAAGAGAAAGATACATATGTAATGAAAGTAAAGGTTGAAGATGGTGGCTTTCCTCAAAGATCCAGTACTGCCATTTTGCAAGTCAGTGTTGCTGATACAAACGATAACCGCCCAGTCTTCAAGGAGAATGAGATTGAAGTCAGTATACCAGAAAATGCTCCTGTAGGTACTTCAGTGACACAACTTCATGCCACAGATGCCGACATAGGTGAAAATGCCAGGATTCACTTCTATTTCAGCAATCTAGTCTCCAACATGGCCAAGAGGCTATTTCACCTCAACTCCACCAGTGGACTTATCACAATCAAAGAACCACTGGATAGGGAGGAATCACCAAACCACAGGTTACTGGTTTTGGCAAGTGATGGTGGATTGATACCAGCAAGATCAATGGTACTAGTAAATGTTACAGATGTCAATGATAATGTCCCATCAATTGACATAAGATATATCATCAATCCAATCAATGGCACCGTGGTTCTTTCAGAAAATTCTCCACTCAACACAAAAATTGCGCTCATAACTGTGACAGATAAGGATGCTGACCTTAATGGTAGGGTGACGTGCTTTACAGATCATGAAGTCCCTTTCAGGTTGAGGCCAGTATTCAGTAATCAGTTCCTCCTAGAGACTGCTGCATATCTTGACTACGAGTCCACAAGAGAATATGCTATTAAATTACTGGCTGCAGATGCTGGCAAACCTCCTTTGAATCAATCATCCATGCTCCTCATCAAAGTAAAAGATGAAAATGACAATGCTCCAGTTTTCACTCAGCCTTTCATAAGTCTTTCTGTTCCTGAGAATAACTCTCCTGGCACCCAGTTGACAAAAATAAGTGCAACGGATGCAGACACAGGGCATAATGCTGAGATAAACTACCTGCTTGGCATTGATGCTCCATCTGAATTCAACCTGGATCGTCGTACAGGCATTCTGACTGCAGCAAAGAAACTGGATAGAGAAAAACAGGAAAAATATTCATTCACAGTTCTGGCAAAAGATAACGGGATGCCACCTTTAATAACCAATGCCACAGTCTTAGTGACTGTTCTTGATCAGAATGACAACAGTCCAATTTTCACTCACAATGAGTACAACTTCTATGTCCCAGAAAACCTTCCAAGACATGGCACAGTAGGACTAATCACTGTAACTGATCCTGATTATGGAGAAAATTCTGCAGTCACTCTCTCCATTTTAGACGCAAGTGATGACTTCACCATTGATCCACAGACTGGTGTCATCCGACCGAATATTTCCTTTGATAGAGAAAAACAAGAATCTTATACTTTCTATGTAAAGGCTGAGGATGGTGGTAGGGTATCACGATCTTCAACTGCCAAAGTCACCATAAATGTGGTTGATGTCAATGACAACAAACCAGTTTTTGTTGTCCCTTCTTCGAACTACTCCTTTGAATTGGTTCTGCCATCCACTAATCCAGGCACAGTGGTCTTCACGGTAGTTGCTGTTGACAATGACACTGGCATGAATGCAGAGCTTCATTACAGCATTGTAGGAGGAAACACAAAAGGTCTGTTTATGATTGACCAAACAACAGGCAACATTACACTGAAGGAGAAATGTGTCCTTGCAGACCTTGGTTTACACAAACTGGTAGTCAAAGTCAAGGACTTAGGACAACCTGATTCTCTCTTCAGTGTTGTAAATGTTAATCTATTTGTGAATGAGTCAGTGACCAATGCTACACTGATTTATGAATTGGTGCGAAAAAACATTGAAACACCAGTGACCCAAAGTATTGAGACAGCTGATACATCCTCACCATCCAGTGACTATGTCAAGATCGTGGTTGCCATTGTTGCAGGCACCATAACTGTCATCCTTGTTATTTTCATCACTGCTGTAGTAAGATGCCGCCAATCACCACACCTTAAGGCTGTTCAGAAAAACAAGCAGAATTCCGAATGGGTTACTCCAAACCCAGAAAACAGGCAGATGATAATGATGAAGAAAAAGAAGAAGAAGAAGAAGCATACCCCTAAGAACTTGCTGCTTAACTTTGTTACTATTGAAGAAACTAAGGCAGATGATGCTGACAATGATGGAAACAGCGTCACACTAGACCTTCCCATTGAACTGGAAGAGCAAACCATGGGCAAGTACAACTGGGGCACTACACCTACTACTTTCAAGCCTGAAAGTCCTGATTTGGCCCGGCACTACAAATCTGCCTCTCCACAGCCTGCCTTCCAGATCCAGCCGGAAACTCCCCTGAATTCAAAGCACCACATCATCCAGGAACTGCCTCTTGATAACACCTTCGTGGGCTGTGATTCCATCTCCAAGTGTTCCTCCAGCAGTTCTGATCCCTACAGCATTTCTGAGTGCAGCTATCCAGTGACAACTTTCAAGACCCCTGTGTCTGTACACACCAGACTGGTAGGTAATCCAAGTTTCTAAGTAACCTTTCTAATTTTATATTTTTTAATTATTTTCAGTTGAACTAGGACTTTACAGAATCTACTGACTCAACATGGGATCAAAATGTTCTGCAGAAGTATCTGAATAGATATATGGATTCATTTTAAGTTTGGTAGAAAATCAGAACAAAATGACTCCTGATTGGAGGAAAATTGGGTGAGGAATGATGATTATAATAGGGACAGTGTTGTCTGTAGATGGCAGTATGACACTTCTTGCTAGAGAATATACTGGAAAAACTCCAAAATAAAGGGTCATGGCACTGTCCTCAGTACAATTGTGTGCATGAGGATCAAAACAGTCATGGCTAGATACATCACAGTAAAGCCTCTTGGAATCTGATAAACAGGTCTTAATACTTAATGGTATTGAGAGTTCCAGCTTCACTTGGAAAAATCTGTGTCTACCCAAGATAATCAAATAGCATAAAGATATCCCCCCTACCCACCATTCCTCCAAACCCCCACAATGAAAAGAGAGTGTCATTTCCAGATTAGGAACTCACCATTATTCTGGTTCATAAATCTGTATTAACACAATGTAGCAAGAATGGGATTAGGAAAATGAAGTCATGCTACTCACTCTCACCTTCAAGCCAGAGAATGAAATATATATGAGATCTCTACTTTAGATATCCATTTGAGTATCTGCATATTCATGCAAGGTATTAAGAACCCTTCAGGAGACATTCTTAAGAGATAATGACTTTTTGAAAATGAAATATTATTGCTTTCTCTAATGGGCCTGAAGGAAACTATGCACATATTAAGACCCAAGATATCTGTATACAATAATTTAAAACCCATTAAATTTATGAAAACAAGAGTTTATACAGTCTTTTTTATCTGTATTCCATGGAGAAATGAATTAAAATGTATCTAGAAATTCATAACTAAAGTAAATGATTTAAGTATTTTTATTTCCTTAATAAAGTCAAGTGATAGAATTTATCTACATTTTTTCTCTGGAAGTTATACAGCATGTTGATTTTATCATTTCATCTGTGTTACTCTTAAGAAGGTATTCATATCAGTTTCAGTGAATAAAACTTTTGAAAACCTATTTAGGCTTAATTAAATAGTAGTAATGTGAAAGTCAGAATAGGTTTCCTCTCACCAAATTTAGAGATATTAGAGAAGTCTATCAGGATTCAAAATAACAATGAAAATAATTTACCATAATTTAGGAAATGCTTTTAAGAATTGAGGTCACTCATGGATTTGCATAGTTAAATTATACAATAACGTTAACTTTTCTCTCTTAATCACACAGTGAAAGTAAGATACTAATTCAGTTGTGGGTGCATTTTTGTTACAATAGGTTCATAATTATGCTATCGCAAACGGTAAAACAGAACCCTACTCTCTTTGTGGCGAGTTTCTGTTATGCTTTGAATGAGTTTATAGGGCAGTGGTTATTTCTACAGTTTACATGAGCCTCATGGTTTCTGACCAAGGTGGATCTTAAATGGGTGGCAAACATAACAGATGCCGAATATCTCATCATGGTATGTTTTTGTTTTTATTTAACTATTAAAAAGGGTGCTCTCATTTTCTAATTCTCATTGCTATCATCCGGTTTTTTGGAAACATTTCTCAACAGAAAAGTATTCTTTATGAATAGCACTTTATGTGTGTTGTATATCCTAATAGCACTTTTCCCAGGGCTAAATTTGTGACTCACTGAAAAATCTATACAAAGGGTGGGGTTTGTGAATTACTTTTGCAGAGCATCATTTTTAATAGATTGGCTTGTGAAGTTAGTTAGAAGAGCAAATTCTGGTTTCAACTGTTTTTGAAAGCATGGAAATGTTTTAAGAGCTAGACTTATTTTACATGAGGACATGAACATACAGTAAGTAAGGCATAGATGAAGGAAAATATTAAGTGTTTTCCAAATATCTTCCTCTTTTATTGCTTTTTTTGATATTTTGTAATCCTGAGAAAGTCGATAAAATTAATAACTTTTTCATTCGGGTATTTTATTTTATTTAGCTAAGAAATTTTTTCCTAAACACAGAACAGTAACTTCATGAGATAGGCAAAATAAGGAAAGTAAATGCTAATAAGAATAAATTCTTGGTTATCATTCGGTTTTTATTAGCTAAAAGGAGTATCTTAGAATCAGTGCGTTCTCAGATGACTTATTCTATTTCATCTTAAAAAAATAGGTAAATTGTATATTTTATGTCATTGGTTCACAGATGTTTCAGATTAATTACTAAATATCTTCTGGACATGAATTGGTGAACTTAGGCAGACTAATGTGACACTAAAAATAATTTGAATCCTTGTATTTTGTGCTACATTTGCAATGTTCTTCACCCTTTCTGTATACGCTTCAATTTCTGATTAACACCAGGAGAGGCATCTTATATTCAGTGATGTTGGAGAATGCGAAAAAGTTAAGTGAGCACTGAAAAAGCACTCGTGTATTTATAAAAATTCAAATACAGTAGGTGTCTTCTTTTTAAAGAAACATCATACAAAATGAGGAAAAGTGTCAGACAGTAAAATAAAAATCCATTGTTCCTTAAAGAAATTCTGACAGTGGAATAAAATATTACTGTTATCAGAAGGCAGAATTATATTCAATTGATTCTAAACAAAGTGAGAAATATATTTTCAAAAGGAGGGTTTAGGGTGATATTTCTATTTAGTTCATTACTCATCTGAATAGAAATATGAAAGTGAAGAAATTAAATGGTTCTAGGAGGCAGTAAGATATAAGGGGATTTATAAAAACTTTCATGTTTTTAAAAAGGGAATCAAATACTTTCTATAGTTTTTTTTTTCTGACTCGTGTTCTGAAAAAATATGGAACATTCATTAGATAGAAACGTATCTATTGCACAAAACCATTTATACCTGGGGAATATGAGGATCCTCTTTGATATAAATTTTTACAAGTATTCTGGAAGGCATTTTTGTATGCATATATTATAGTAGAAATTAAAACATGAAATGTAAAAGATGATCTTACAGTGTCTTTATATTAACGTCTTTCAGAGCAAGCAGATAGTGTTTGGTGCGATTCTAGAAAAACAATAAGAATAATCATTTTAGAATCAATTTTGATAATTGTTGTATAAAAGAGATACAATGCCAAAACGAAATCTTGCTTAACACAGTTCTTCCATTAAAATATTGTGAAGACTATACATCTGAAAAATAGGGGAACAAAAATGAACTTATTATTTGGAAAGGGCCTTCTGTGTACAAGTCACTGTCTTAGTCATGTATTTGAGGTACTTCATTTCAAAAAGAAATAATTCATGGTTACATGAGTGTAGGTATTATACATGGATTCAAAATGGTAAGAGGAGTCTGAGTTAGCTTGGAATAGGCTTGGTATTTACTACTGTTACATTCCATAACCTTGATATTGTGCATCTGTATTTTAGCAATGTGAATTTTAGCCATGTAGCATGCTTGGCAACTAAGACTCCTAGAACACAACCATCTGATTTTGATAACATGTTATTTTTCTTGTCCTAGACTGATTCCAGGACATCAACTATTGAAATCTACAGTGAGATATAACTTTCTAGGAACAACATAATTCTATTCCCCTTCCAAAAAACTCCAATGATTTGTGATTTCAAAATTTGGCTAAGATCATTTAGCTTGTAATCTGGATTTCCCACTATAAAAGCAAGCAAAACAAAAACCACCTTAAAAAATATGTCCCACTGAACCCCATGCTTACTTTAGCTGTAATCTTGCAATCGAAATTTTAAATTTGTGGAAGAAACAGTGCAGTGTGATAAAAAAAAGTTTTATCATGCTGTTTCTCGATTTGCTTCCTCTGAATGCCAACAAGTGTGATGTAATATAATATGTCTTGATGTACAAACTGATGGTTAATGTATCAATCATGAAACATGGAATTACTTGCCCTGTCTGATTGCTGAAGAATTTAAACATCATCTGCGGGAGTTTGGAAGTGAAGCTGAACTATCCAAGCTACCCTCTGAAAGGTATCCAAGGGCAAGAGATTTTCTTTAATATCAAAAATACAAACAGCAACAACAAAAAAAACCACTTTAGATCATTTTTTGGAAAATATTCACTACTATAGTGTTGTTGAGAAAATAATTATAATTATCCATCACTCTGCTGAAAAGTTAGATGATATAAAATAATTTTAATGGGTTTTTATGTTGATTGTAATCATGTTGTTTCACTACTTTAATCATTAAAAAATATTTTTGTTGTAATCATGTTTCTTTTTTTCTATAAATACTGTAAAAGAAAGAGGTTTTTTTTTTCTATTTTTATCTATCAAAAGAAGAATGTAAAGTTCTTTATACTCCCTGATATTTTGGGGAAAAAAAGTACTGATGTTTCTTATATAGTGAAATATAATTCCATTCATATGTGAGTAGAGACAAGGATTTAAATAGTATATTTTGAAAGATTTTATCTTAATTTTGAAACTACCTAAGAAAATATAAGCTACTAGAGTCAAACAGCTAAATAGATCTACATAATTTCTCTGGCATTAAATTACTGAATATATTTCATTGATTTGAGTAATTTGGCCTTTAACTCATTCTTCACAATATGTTGATTAATCAGTTTCTTACACAAATGACTAAATGCGTCAAATTTGGTGTACATTAAATGTATTAAGGAAAGAATGTTGTGTCCCAATTTTACATTGTATTCTTTGAGCTGCTTATGACTTACTAAAAGTACTAACAGAATTTTTTTAAAAGCACGATTTCTTGGGGCTAAGAGGGAGTATAAAGGACCTTTATAATCACAACATAAGATATGTTTCCTGGATTCTCTTTCAAATGCTTCATTGTGTATCATTTTACCTAGCAAAGTGTGGACAGGATTTGGTCTATTATGTATGTGCATTAAATTAGTGTATTATTTAAAGTGTTCCTTGCTGTAAAGGTATTTAGAAGAGGCTTATGCTCTATTTAGCATTTCAAATTAGTGTAATTCTTGGATATTTAATATATAGGCAATATTTTAAAAAGATTTCTGTTAAAATTTAGCATTCCCATTTACTCAGTACAGAATCTCTGGTACCTCCAATAATGTCAAGTTCCTTGAACATGCTTGCTATCTGGCTTTTTAAACATTACTTTGTTAATTATAATGACTGTAAGTGTAACTGTTTTACTGGTAATGAGAAATGTCATGTAAATTATAATATTGTATTACATACTTATAAACAACTATTGTAGAAAAATACTTAAAATTAAATTTTACCTTTGTGAAAGTTACTCATATAGAGTAACTTTATAATCTCTCCCCTATTTCTTCCTGATAAATTAAATATTTCAGTTTAATTCAAATCATTTCAAGGAATGTCAAAATTTAGCCAACTTATTATACCTCTAGAGTCAGTGCCCTGCAGGTACAAAGACGTACTAAGAGTAGGAGTTTCCAAAATCCATAGTCTCACTTAATTGTGAAAAAAATTATGATGCCCAAGAAAATGAATCAGTACTTCACATATCCCATGATAAACTAGTGTGGCTTCATGACCATTTGTATATGTAATTATTATATAAATGCATTTTAAATGCTTGTGTCATGACCACCCTGGTCTCTGCTTTTCCACACATTCTGTGAGCTAGAGGAGAATACTTCATTTTTCTTCTGCTTCAGTGACCCTTTCCTTTAGGCCTGTGATAAGGAAAACTCCTAATCACTCCTTTGTATATATGAAGATGAAAATGTCTTGAAACAGTTACCCAGAATCTCTTTAAAAAATTCCTCAGTATTTTTATGGGGGTCATCTTTGCAGAAGATGAAAATAGAAACTTTATTTTTAAAGCTGCAAGTGATTCTTCTCAGAATATAATTTCTGTGAGAAAGGAACTTCTGAATTGATTTCTTTCCTGCTCTTTGAGGCTAAAATATTTACCCATATAAACCAATGATGATTGAGGTTTAACTGTATCTAAACTTCAGCCATAGATGAAAATGGATTCTACTTTTGATTATTAACTACCCTTGGTCGGTCCTTTGCTTATGCTTGAGGAAATAATATTAACATTTGAGAACAGTATGGACGGCATTGAAACGAATTTTCCACAAAAGCCAGAGAGGACAAAATTATATATTTTCCTGTTGGTTCTTTCTTATCAGTTGATTTGATGATACTTTTAATTTAATTATTGGTGTTATTACATGTTTGGCTTACAAGGTCTCAGATATCTTCCCATCTCTTGTATTGGTGTTAATGGACTCTTAGAATATTCTCAATGAAGTGTCCTTGATGGTCTCTCTTGTTCTTATTCTAGTCAGTGAATAGAGGAAAACAGAGGGAAAGGAAATCTTAAGACTAGTCAGCAAAGAAACTTTTAGGGATTACCTAATCGATTAACTACAATGTGCTGTATACTTTCATACCTGTAAACACTCGAAGGAGTATTATTTTCTTTTGATTAAAATCCAAAGTGCATAAATTGAAAAAAATTGCTGAAATACATTTCCTCATTTTACATTAAATATAAAAGTTTATTTTTGGAAATAGGGTATTCAAGCTATTACATTTCTTAAGTTATTTTTATTTTCAATGATTTAAATTGAAAATTTTATAGAACAGTTTTAATTCTATCCATTAATTAATCTTTTATGTATACTTCTGTTTTCTCTGCTGACCATCCTGTTCACATTATCAATGTGAACTCATATACTTTAGAATAACTTTTAAAAGCTGAATTTAGATTCAATCAGTCATTATTTCATGCAATATTTACTAATCTTTTCATTTCAAAACAATACTGACACATTTTACAATTTTTTCACCTGCACTCGTCACTGTTTAATTAGATTTTGTAATTGTCCGTCTAGCTAGGTGTGATTTGAAGCCTGATCTCAACAGAAGTGCTACAGGACAAGCAGAGCTTAAGTAATCTTATATGAACTTAATCTACACTGTGTAAATGCTTCCTATAGGTGCTCTTGTGTAATAGACTTTTTTCTTTAGGATTTGCTTAGTTTCTGTCTATTTTTATTGTTTAGATTTAGGTTTCTAGCATATTCAAAGGTGCTGTGATAATATAAAGCTGTATGTGTTGTATATAATTATTATTTTTAAAAAGAACTGAAGTTCAATTTGTTTTTTCATGCATTATGTGTGTTCATACATAACATCCGTGGTTTTATGTGGTATTTAGAATTAGGAGTAGACTTTTTAAAATTGTAGAGTAGTCATAGGCCTTTATTTTTATTGCACAATGCAATATACATTTGTTGTAGAAAATTTAGGAAATTGTAGATAGATTTTAACTGTATCTATGAAAATTTGATGAAGAATTTTAAAACTATTTGTTTTTCCTTCAGGCTATACCAGTAAGTTTTTCTTTATAATTTACTTAGTAATTCTGTTTAACCTTTGGAAGTGGTGCACTTTAAAATTACAGAAGTATTCTTCTCTTTTTATATTATAAACTATACATGCAGGATTTTTTACACATAGTGGTAATTGACTTAATTATTATGCATATTGTTTATTTTTATAGATGTATGATTAGACAAATTTATGAAATAGTTGAGTCTGATTAGTTTATAGTATACTGAAGGGAATACTATATATCTCCACCACGAGACTAATCTGCCCTCAGTGAAAATATCAAGTCTTGATGAAAAAGCTTTTCCGTTAAAAAGAATGCCATCTAAATATCTGCCAAAAGTTCCCCTAGAATGAACAACTAAGTTATCTATTATAATTATTTCTAAAAAGCCTCGTAACCAATTTTTACCTTTTGCAAATTCTAGATATTCTCAATTAAAATTGTATTAACTCTCCCATTTCAACTGATTAATTATATTTAATTATCCACACATACACTGGTACTATCCAGTTAGGAGTAAATCTTTTTCTGTGAAGTGAAAAAAATCACATTCCATTAGGTTTCAGATAGTCAAATTGACATAATAATGGAAATGAAGTACTTCAATGGATATTCTAGAAATATATGCACTTTTCTCCCTTGTCCTGGAGCCTTATATTTATTAACTATTCACTGATTTACTTCATAAATGTTATTCTCTTAGAAATGCACTTTAAAAACATTTTCATTTTTTGTCTTAACACTTGGTAAAAACATTAGATAACAAAATAATACTTTCATTAGATACTTAGAGAAAATTTGAATAATACCACTTTTACTCTCTTTGGTGGTAGTAGAAGTAAACAAATGTGCAATACTGGTGAAAAATATTATTTTCAGAAATCCACAAAATAAACTTTAAAATGTATTTACTCATATTACTACATATCAGTTTTAACCTCAGATTCAAAATCAACACAGACCACTATTTCAATGATACTTTAAACAGAATTGCTCATAAACACTATCACCTTACACAAAAACATTTCCCGTAATTCAAGTATATAGCTCAAATAGTTGTTCAGTGTCACAACCTCGAAGTAATTAAACACACACACACACACACACACACACACACACACACACACAAGGACAAATTTGATCAGCTCTTTTGGTATGTAAACACAGACCTAGTCTCATATTCAAGGTGGGAAAAAACACACAAAAATGGAATTGCATGGATGCTGGAAAACTAATCTATGAACTGCTAAATGAGAGATTATATTTCATTACTAATTTTATTTATTTGATCACTCATTCAGAGCTGTGTATTGGGTGCCTTTTTTGTAGATAATTATATACATTATTTATGAAGTTCAGATTGAATAAGTACATATTTTTCACACAAATATAGTTATTAAAGAGAAGGTGCTGAGTTCTCTTCCCGATAGGTATCATAGTTTTGTCTACGTGATACTAAAACATCTGGAGGCAAAATACAATTTTTCACTGAATATGGGGATATTTTGTCTACCTGAAAAAATTGACTCCATAAAGACGCAGACTTTATCTAGTACTACAAAATGATATTATAATAGTTTCATTTTAGATAGGAGAAAAGAATTTGACATGCTATATAAAGTTAACATTATCTGAACTAGAGCAATTGATAACGTTTAACAACAAAATTCTACATGGTGCTACAATTCAACTTTACATATATAAATTTGATTTGTTTGTAAGACTATACACACATTTATTTCAAAATGCACACAAACTGTAGAAATGATGAGGTACATACAATTATGTCATTTTAGGTGTGAGACTTAAAAGACAACCATACCAAACTCTTAAAATTAAGAGACCTAATTGTGAGTCTAGAGGAAAATTCATTTTAATTTGATGTTTATGTAATTCTAAAACAGTGGGATTAAAATGGGCTAGGGTATGTATAAGCATACATATGTTTACGTATATGTGTGTATATTTATGTTTTTCAAATTTCTAGCAGAAAAAAGTAATATAAACTTTACACTAAAGACAACGTGTTCAAAGATCATACATCTATATTTACAATGTTATTCTCTGTTCTTTTAAACTTATGCCTCACTTCCAAACTTTAATCATCCTTTATCCCTTATATCACCCTACATAACACCTTTTATTTAAAAAAAAACTCGTCACATTCACTGCATTCTGAATATGTGCTCATGTGTTTTTTACTTTCAAATTATTTTGCCTCTAATGTAACTGCAGTACTTCTCTTCATAAAATTTCCCTGTTTTCTGAAGGATCACAGATCCAGTAACACTAAATTATACATTAAAAATTAAACTATTTTTCCTATCTAATTACCAGTGTAGATTCTACTTCTTTTCCACACAAAAAAGCTAAGATAAATTTGCCTTCAGTAATAGTCAACTTCTGCTCAGTTGGCATAACTAAAACATATATAAAAGAATCCATTAAAATAATTATTTTTATTTGCATTACTACCTTATTTAATTTTAATACCACTGAAACCAAAAAAAAGATAAGTAATTCTCTGTTAGTGCTCTGTACAATGTCAGATTTTCAGTTTCATAAGTCTGCAACTTTGTGGGTTTATGTTTCCATCAAAGGCTAAGATATGAATTTGCCATAATCATGTACATGCATACATACTTATCTATGTATGTGTATACACACATACACTTTTATAAACAGCTTGGTGTGAACTATGGATTGACATAAATCATGGAAATATTAGTGAGGATAGATTCAGTTTTTAGATTGGGTAATGTGTACAATTTATTATCATTTCTGGTTTTGAGTGGAGCTAGTACTACGAACTGCCATTGAAGAAAAGCTGTGTAAAGTAACATTAAAATTGTGAAGATTTAAAATACAAGAGCAGTCACAGTCACTCTTAAAATTTTGTTTTTGCTTTGTTATTTGTAGCTGTAATTTTAAAAAAGAATAAACAGGTTTTTGTGTGAATATGTTAGAGTGAATATTATAGGGCATCTTTCAACTGGAATACATGTAGTTACTAACATTGGTTGTATTTGATATATTTTCAGTACATAAAGTGTGTGTAATCTGTATTAAGTGAAATACCTATAAATAAAGTTGTTTCTGCATTGCAATAACATATCTTCTGATATTTTTTGAAGCGCTTGTTGTCATCAGGGGCTACTGATTTCACTGACATCATCAAGGATCCTAAAATAATTTTTAGCACACTAACATCCTACAATTTCATGGTATAATTCATTATCTGTGTTGTGTTAACCAGAACTTTATATATTGGCATTCCTGACCACTAACATTGGGAGATAACTGGTCCAAAGCAATGAAGTGGATTGAAGTGACTCATATTCAACTAAAGTTTTACTTTTGTGCATTTTATTGTACTCAAATTCTTTGAATATTGGTAATATGGTACCACTTATTAACTATTGTTTTTCATAGAACATGCTATAGATAATGGAGTTTACCATGAGTTCAAATGAGATGAATTAAATATTTCTCAAACTCCTGCTATGAACAAAGCAATGTAGAGAATGATGGTGGTTATGGTGAGGGATGGGGTATTAAGGGGTAGAGATGTGGGACAATCAAGGTTCTCTCCTGGTTTCTATTAGTGTAAAAAGCCTTTTACCCAACAAGTTTAATTGAAAGTATGTTAAAAAAAAAACTTTCAGCTTTTCTAGTGCAGACAATCCCTGATTATATAAGGTTTAAAAAAAAACAAAAGAAAAAAAATTAAAAGTTTTATCATAATAATTAGGAGGGTGTGTGTGTGTATGTTTGTGTGTGCATGTGTGTGTGTGAATATCGCTAGTAGAGTATCTTACATGTATTAGGTATTCATTCCAAAGTTCTTGAAATCTGAACTGAGCAAGCATATACTTAACCCATTTTAGGAAGCACCTTAAAGTCATCAACACTTTCCCGAATCACATCCAAATAACAGCCAAATTCTGTTGATCTTTCCTCTAACATACCTCAGACATTTCTCCCTTTACATTTACTTATTCAGGTCTTCGTCACAAGTTACTGGTTCCACTACTAACAGGTTGTCCTGCTTCCTAGTTTCATTTGTCCAATTTATTTTCTACCCTGTACCCAGAACACTTCCTAAAACACAGATCTGATCAAGTGAAGCCTATGAGAGAAAAGCTTCTGAGTCTTTCCCCATTGCATATAGGATAAAACCTTAATTACTCTATTTTTCAAGGATTTTACAATTTTAATCAGCTCTACTTGCTCATCCTTATCTCCTACTACTCCATGCACCCCACATTTTTGTCTTACCTACTACCTCTTGTTCCTTGAATATTTCATGCACTTTGATGCTTCCATAAATCTGAACAATTTACCAGAATTACATTAAGCACTTCCTTTCATTAAGATTCTGTGAGGACAACAAAAATAACTAAGCCATGGTCAGTGAAGTAGAAGTGTAATTGTGGAGATAATGTAAGAAAATATACTTTTAATAGCAGAGAGAATATGATAAAAAAAATGAAAGTATGCTACCTGTGATTTTATTAAAAATGAAAGAAGCCTGGATGGTACCCTTTTCTTCAACATCTTTCCTGTTTCTTAACATTAACCTTACATAATTCTCGTGAAATGAAAAGCCTCAACAAATGACTAGGTCATATAGCTCTTCAAACAGTAGTTGCCGGAAACTATTTCCAGAAAATTAATGTTACATCATTTTTCTTCATTAATCTTAGAAAGATTTTTAAATATTTACCTCAGATACTTTGATTCTTGTTACATTTCCTGTCCATGAGTTGCACTTAAAAGAAAAACTATCAACAGAAAATTTTAACCCATTTGTTCATCTTAATATGAACATATACCGGAGAACCACATACTGCTTTTAGACATTTTGGCAAAAGGAGCATATCAATGTAACATTTCTTATAAATATGGCAAGAAAAATGTGTTCTTGTCCTCAATAGAGGAACTTTTTCCATGGTGAATGGTAACAAATAGATATTGAGAACTCTGGTTAAAATGTGCTGTCTATACATAGAAACTGTCACTGAAGTACTGAGATGAAATGGTCATCCCAGATAGAAATCATTTTATCTCTTCCCCCCATACTGAAAGTCAAAATTATCAAATTTGTGAAAACAGGACAGATGAAGAAACCATGGGATATCAAATGTAGATAACATCCAAATTATAACATGGTAGAGCTACCCTGAAAATTCAGAAACCACATATCCCCTCCCCAAATTGAGAGTGTATTACACACATATGCACACACACACACACACACACACACACACACATATATCTTTAAGGAATGCACTTCTTGGCACACATACTGAAAGAAAATACACCACCTGCTTCCTCAAAATAGATGAAAATAAACCACATAGTCCTTAAATTAGCCCTTTTTTTCTTTTGTTCTTATTATGACAGAAAAAAAACTTTCTAAATTGCATGCAGGAAACATCCTTGGAGATTGGGTGAACATCATCATAAGTAGGGAAATAATGTTTCTTTAGCTCAGTTATAATTATTGAGTTTTCCAACTATCCCAGATAAAATAAAAGCAATTATTAACATTCTTAAAGTCAGTGGCTATTTTCTTCAGTACATTACCCCTTGGGAATATAGGGCCAAAATAAAGGGGTAATGAAGTTGGAAGATTGGATAGAACGACAAGGCTAAGGACTCAATAACATGAAAACCTTGCAAGAGTAACACATTGCCACATTTCTAGTGAACAAACTTCACTTTCATATTTGTATGGTTTTTAATATATTTTTGAAGTGCTTCTATCACAGCCGTGGGAAAATTATTATTCATAAACTACACCCTCACTTATTCTTTTTTCATCTGATAGAGCCAAAAAGTATTTTTTACTCTGATTTATTTCTTGGGAACAATCCTATCTAAAATCAATCTAACTGAAAAATTACCATAGCTATATGCCAAATCTGTCTTAAGTATATTCCTACCACAACTGTCTTTGCGCTTGTGTGTGAAATATTAAATTTCATGGTACATTTTGCTTTTCATGGAGCAAAATTCCATATCCCTTCTCCTAACTCTGATAATAGAGTTGTCAACATTCCCTTTCTTCTTCAGGTTGGTCTGGCTTGTGAAATGTGTTAAAACCCCAGGTTGACTATCACATACGGGCATGGGAAGTATTGGACCTGCTGAGAGAGACTTGCCCTCTTAACACACAAAGGAAATATGCTGTAGGTCAGTCCTCTCTATTCTCTGGATGTGTCTTGTCTCTTTTTCTAACCTCTGTCAATCCAATAAGAGAAAAAGCCTCAGTTACGTAGATATGTTCTGGACTAGGTGGCCCTTTCTCCCCTGGAAAGTAAGTCTCTGACCATCCCGTCCTTATAATACGTTTTTGTAACTCTTTCTTAGTAAAATCACTCTTTGATGTACTTCAGTCAAATCACCTGAACACTCTCATTCCCTGAGCAGTGATCACTGTACTCGTTACAATGAAAATATGCACTGTATGGAGAGTAAAGTTTACCCACCATAACCTGCTATTCTGAAATTACATTTTTCATGCTGAAAGAAGTATAGTTTGCATAGCTAAAGCAACAAGGTGTTTGAATCTTGTGAAAAAGAGACTGAGACACAGGGAGACAGTACTAGTGCTGAAAAAAACAAAAGCCTAACAGAAAAAGAGAAAGAGGTGGTAGGAGCCAAAGGGTTAAAACCATGGCTTTCTCCAGGTCATCCTCATTCACTCAACCATTAGATAGTGATTGAGTACATACTTTGGATAAGGCCTTACTACAAAGTTAGGTTATGCCTGAATTTGGCCTTAGGGGAAGTAGTCCAACAATAGAAGCTGTGTACGAAAATGATGGTTACCAGGTGGCCCACAAAACCAGTACTCTTATAGATGGGAATAAATTAAAATTTTAAAGGTACTTCTAATTTTTTCCAGGAAAATAACTGTTACATCAGAAAACTTCATGTTAACTGGTTAACTGGTGTTAATAGTGTTGACTGAGGTAGAGATATAGCTACTTCTCCAAGTAATTCTAACTGGTTAATTTAATCATGAGAAATTTCTTCAGCATACACATTCACAAAGAAAGTACTTTTTCTGACTTTTTAAACTTTCTCTTTTTATCAATTTGTTATAGAATTTGAAATTTTAATATTTGGTTCATGTCAGTGTGAACTAAATATTGGGTCATATAGCTAACTGAGAATTTTTTTTAACATCTTTATTGGCGTATAATTGCTTTACAATGGTGTGTTAGTTTCTGCTTCATAACAAAGTGAATCAGCTATACATAAACATATATCCCCATATCTCCTCCCTCTTGCGTCTCCCTCCCATCCTCCCTATACCACCCCTCTAGGTGGTCACAAGGCACCGAGCTGATCTCCCTGTGCTATGCAGCTGCTTCCCACTAGCTATCTATTTTACATTTGGTAGTGTATATATGTCCATGCCACTAACCCACTTCGTCCCAGCTTCCCCTTCCCCCTCCCCCTGTCCTCAAGTCCATTCTCTACGTCTGCATTTTTATTCCTGTCCTGACCCTAGGTTCTTCAGAACCTTTTTTTTTTTTTTAGATTCCATATATATGTGTTAGCATACGGTATTTGTTTTTCTCTTTCTGACTTACTTCACTCTGTATGACAGACTCTAGGTCCATCCACCTCACTACAAATAACTCAGTTTCGTTTCTTTTTATAGCTGAGTAATATTCCATCATATATATGTGCCACATCTTCTTTATCCATTCATCTGTCAATGGACACTTAGGTTGCTTCCATGCCCTGACTATTGTAAATAGAGCTTCAATGAACATTGTGGTACCTGACTCTTTTTGAATTATGGTTCCTCAGGGTATATGCCCAGGAGTGGGATTGCTGGGTTGTATGGTAGTTCTATTTTTAGTTTTTTAAAGAACCTCCATACTATTCTCCATAGTGGCTGTATCAATTTACATTCCCACCAACAGTGCAAGAGGGTTTCCTTTTCTCCACACCCTCTCCAGAATTTATTGTTTCTAGATTTTTTTGATGATGGCCATTCTGACTGGTGTGAGGTGATACCTCGTTGTAGTTTTGATTTGCATTTCTCTAATGATTAATGATGTTGAGCATTCTTTCATGTGTTTGTTGGCAATCTGTATATCTTCTCTGGAGAAATGTCTATTTAGGTTTTCTGCCCATTTTTGGATTGGGTTCTTTGGTTTTTATCTTATTGAGCTGCATGAGCTGCTTGTAAATTTTGGAGATTAATCCTTTGTCTATTTCTTATTTATGGGTTAGTGCCATTTAGTTTCTTGGTTTTTATTTTCCTCTTACATTCTCAAATGCTTCCTCAATTTGAATAAAGTAGACCATAGAAAGACAAAAAAAAAAACAAAACATGGCTTTCTCTGTAACATTTCTTCAATTTCATCAACTTATGTCTTCATTAATTTGACTCTCCCTGGTAATGCTTACTATTGGCCCTTGTATTGTACAGATGATCATTCTTAAAGGTTCATATATTCATCCCCCAAGCTTTTACCCTTTCTCCCTTCCCTGGCAGACACATATATTTATATTCCCCCTGAGGTTTCCCTTTGCCTAAAGGAGTCTAATAATTCAGAAAGATCTCCATATAAGTTTCAATTTCCAGGGAGATCTAGATCTATAAATACTAATATGATATATATATTAAAATAGAGTTAATTGAACTTAAATTTAAATCCTAATTTAAAAAGGAAAACTAGGAAGACAAAGGTTTTCTTCTAATGATAACATTTTTGTTTTGAATTTGGATAAATATTTTACTTGAATTATTGAAAATGCTTTTTACTCTTCTTGTTGTATTATGCTGACCAATCTAATTCCCAGATCTGTAATATTTCCTGTAACCTTTATGAGCTGTATTATTACATCTGTGATCTGCTTCTATTTCAGAGATACAATGAACCTTAGAGACCATGTGGTATCCTAGTCTGCCTCTATTATTTGACAGATAGTGGAACCAAGGCCCAGAGAGAGAACAGACCTTTACTGAACACCTATTTTATGTCAGGCAGTGTGCTAGTCACCTTACATATAATAGTTCTTTATCTCAGAGTAAGTGGCCAAGAGAGGATCTGTGGTTAGATCTAATTAACTCTCAAGTTCTCCTTCCTCTCTATTTCATCACAGGTCTGGCAGAGCTGTGGCTTCCACAGCTCTTGATTTGAAGTTCAGAGGTCCTTCACTTTTACCATCTTCTTATTAAATTTCTCCTCTGCTGTACAAATCAACACCCAGTAAACTGGTGTAGATTTTCCCAACTCTCTTTGCCCCTTCCTGGACTCATGCTCATGTATTTAAGCTCAGACAGATGATCTTTTAGATGATTCTTGTTATTAGATTTTCATAAGGTTGACAAGCACCATGTTCATTCTGAAAGCTATGGGGCATAATTCCCAATGAACAGGTCAGTTGGAAAAATGTAAATAGTGTAGACAAAGAAGGCTCTCTTCTTCCACCTACTTCCACTCTCAATATATGAACCCCTGAACAAACTTTTAAAATAGTGGCTATTCAAAAAGTGTTTAATCAAACTGAACTTTCTGCAGAAAGTTCCCTTTCCATTCTGCCTTTTCAATATTTAAAACATAATATGATTCTAAAGTTCTACAGTTTGGTAAGCCACAAGTTGAGTTTGAAAGTACATGTGTGTCACCAAATATAAATTAATTTCTACATCAATTTACAATGAAAAGGAGCATTGTAACACATTCAGTATAGTTATGAATTTCTGATTAACCTGATGAGACATATAACAAGAAATATATATATATATCAAATATGGACCACCAGCTATCTATAAAAAGTATTGAAAATTATTAATTGAAATACAATATGAATTCTTAGTCATTTAGAATTATTAACTTTGGATTACATAGGAGAAATTGAAAAAATATTTTGTTTCTGGGTTACATTTCCTAGTTTAACCAATTCATATATAGCTATAGGAACATTAATTGTTAGTGGTGTCCAACATATGCAAAACAATATATTTTGTTTCAAATGGGAAAGGTCACTACTTACTTAGGAAGTTGCCTTAACTCCTTAAGACAATTTAGGGAACGTATATATCAAATGTCCATGCTACATTAGGTTCTGAAAATAGGATTGGAAAGAAGAAGGAAAGGAGGAAAGGATAGTTCAAGGAAAATTTTGGGAGTGGCTGCTAGGCAACAGGAGTAGTGCTAGGCACACTGCACAGCAAGATGTATTGGGACGTGACTGGGCTTTAGAGTCAGATAGACTTGGTTTCCAAATCTGAATTTTTAGATATTAGCTGTATGCGTGTAACCTTTTTAACCTCAGAATCTTCTGTGATAATCAAGGTCTTCAATTAACAGGATTGTAATTGAGGATTCAATGAGATTGTGTATAAAAATTTGCATTGTACAGTGTCTCGCATAAAGCAGACACTAAATGTAAGTCCTGTTGCACATTGATGAACTCATCTAACCTGAACAATACAGTGAGCTAGATATTATTGATATCATACCCATTTTATAGATTAAAAATAAACCAACAACCTGGGTCTTGGGGGCTTCCAATATTTGCCCAAGTCCAATTTAACCAATTTAAGTACTCTTTACCCTACATCACAGCTATTTAAAATCAAGAACCTAGGCAACCATATTTTTTATTAACTGCTTAACTAAAGCTCAGCCACAAAGCAGCCTTGCCTCTTGAACCCTATCAAGTGTGTTCTTTACAGGAGCCTGAGAAGAAGTATTGAGTATTGCTCTAGGAAATAATAACTTTAAAATCCTTTCAGTTGTAGGTGAATGAATTTTTAAATGTAGCTGGTGGAAATAAAGTTTGGCATTCTAAGGATTGTGAAAACTACTGACAAGCCTAACTTAGTGTTAGAATCATAAAATGTTCGATGAAGAAGACTCAGAATGTGAGAGTGATTTGCCCAAGGTCATATGGTTGGGATTTGAAAAGAATCAGGTGATGAGTGTTAATGTCCTGACTTCCAGTTCAGGATTCTTACCACTACATACACAACCTATTTAGTCTGATAACTTTGTGCCCTGAATAACAATGGTACAAAGTGGCATTGAATAATATTAAAATTGTGAAAAAACGGGAAACTAACAAAAATAAAACTGTTGTAGGAATCAGATTGTGGTTGAGGTTTAAGGTTTCCTATGTAATAAATCTGCTGTCACCTTGAAAGATCACATGCTCTCTGAGACTCAGTTTCTTCATGTGCAAAATGAGGAGGATGGGTTTTTCAGAACCTCAAATAAGATGATTTTGGAAAAATAATTTTAAAAATGAGAGATCTACATAAATGATAATTATTATCAATACAATAGAACTAAGAAAGCCTTTAAAACTGCTCTGCAATCACGTTTCTTCCCTCACAGGACACTGAAAATGATGGGTTCTTGATTACAAGTATCTAATTAATATTTCATGCAAGTTCCCAAAATGGCCAGCTTATGATTATATGGGGAGACTGGGAGACTCCTGGGTTTCTGAAATGCACTTTCTAATCCTTGAACTAAATTATATCAAGTATTTCTTAGAATAGTTTGTAAGCATATGGAATCAAATTCCTTAAAACCATGGGTTTTGCCTGGCATTTAATTAAGGAAGCTGAGACAGCTTTCAGTGGCAAGTGAGAGCCATTTTAGAAATGATAGAGCTATAGTGAGTCTTCTCAAAAAGAAAAAAAAAGAGAGGGAGAAAACTGTTCCTGTGTACCTACCTTCTCTGTGATAGGCACACTGGGGCAGCAGGAAGGGATTAGCTTCCAAATCAGGCAGTGTGGGTTCTAACCCTGACTTTGTTATCTTTAGCTGTTGGGTCTTGCATAAAACTTGTTAATGTTTCTGAGTCTTGGGATCTTCATCCATAAAAATAGCTACAATAAGGTCAAACTCATAAGGTTTCTGTGAGAATTAAATGAGATACCCTATAAAATGTGACTGGCACATAACAGGCACTTAATTAGTGCTAACGCCCTTCATCAATTGTCTCAACTAATCCACCCAACAACCCAGTGAACAAGATATTATTAGTATCATCCTCACATTGCAAACTAAATTGAGAGACTGAGTCTCAAGAGTTTCAATGGTTTGCTCAAGCTCAAGCAACTGGTAGTTGGCCTGTCTGGAATTTTACCAAGATTGGCCTGACTCTCAGTTTCAAGTCCACTGTCCATTTACTGTCCAAGTTAATTTTCTGTCCACTGTCCTGCCCCTGGCATAAGACCCAAAATGCCTCTGTTCAGAGGTAGTTTACAAACTCAGAAAATTCAAGTTGTTATGCATGGCATTAAACATATACTTAATTATCTTTTTCACATTCTTTTTCCTTAGGCATAGGGAGATAAGAGTAAGACTATTTTTCTGAACTGTGAATAAATAACTTTAGAGGGGAAAGTTTATAATATAATGATAAGAATCTGACTTAATATGTCATTTTAATATTAGTTATTTTACTCTGTTATCTTGTATACATGAATGACTATCTTACAAAGGATAGTTCTAATTAAAATAGGTATCGAGAGATAAAACATTAAGAAAAAAATTTTAATAGAGCCTAGGTTCAACATAATTAGAATTCACATGCTATGGAAAACAAATTGCATAAAAACATTGTTTGAAACTTTAAATTATATCATATATTGTCTAGAATCTGTTAAATATTTTTTTAATTAAATGTTTTATTTCCATCACAACTGGAATGCTAGTTTGTTCATATTGGTTTAGCAAACCAAATTACACATCCATAAAATTTTAAATGAATAGTTTATAGATTTTCAGCTCAGGAGAACAATTATTTTATTTCTACTGTAGTTAATTTTTCTGATTATAAAATTTTATGATAGAAAATTTAGAAAATAATGAAAAAATACAGTGAAGAAAATAGAAATCACTTTACATTCCTGCTATTCAAAATTAACTCCTTTTAGCATTTTGATAAATTTCTAATATTTTTTAAGCATAAGCGTATATATTTAAAACATATATTATTTAAAATGACAGAATTCTGACCATACTGTGACTATAAATGATTGTGTTAACTTCTTCATTTAACAAATGAGTAACTCAAAGACTGGTTTTAAAATTGAAAACACATGATCTAGACCCATAAATTGTACACCAATGAAGATAAATACCTAAAATATAAGGCAGTATAGGTATCATTTTCATTTTGAGTTTGAGGAGAAAAACCACTGTGAGCTAGAATAGAATGAGAGAGACTCATGGAGGAGAAAGAACATGATTTAGTTTTTAAAGTCGGATTTAAAATGGAGAGGAAGAAAAAGTCCCAGTTGGTAGCAATTAAATGAGCTAAAGCACATGTTGTATTTTTAGAACAGGGTCTTCAGCTACCTTTGAGATATATTTAGGAAAATGTGTTAGGGCCCTATTTTGGACAAGTTTGAGGAGACAATAATACCAGACTAAAGGAGTTTTGGTATTTAGTTTTGGAGCACCGTTTCTCGTATATCCTTCCCAAATGGGAAAATTATATTTACTGTCTATATTTCCTCAATTCCTCTTCACTCCTCAAAACATTGTGATGTAGTCTTTTCCCACATCTGCTCACTACTCACATCTCTCATCTTGTTAGCAGTGGCCTCCTATTTGCTAAACTCAAAGGACATTTTTCATTTGAGTACCTTTCTCCTTCATTTGACACTTTTCCTCAGTCATTCACTCCTTTTGGAGTTCTGTTTTCTTGGTTTCCATGACAATATTATTTTCTGATTTTTCTTCTGCCTTATGACAATTTTATTTTCTGTATGTGTGTGAGTACTTCATCATCTGTCCATGGCAGCAGTGTTCATTTTTCTTAGAATTATATCCTTCATCTATTGTTCTCATCACTTTATACTCTCCCTGTTTTTTTCATATGTGCCCTATATCCTTATGAGTTCTAATCCCTGTATTTAGCCCTGACCTCTCCCTGCAGTTTTGACAGATGTGTAAAACTCCCCTATGGACATCTTCCCATCAGTGGTCCATGGATCCTCAAACTCAACATTCTTCGAATGGGATCAGTTCCCTCTGACTTCCTTTTCCCAAATCTGGCTCATTACCTGTATCAACTAATGGAGTTGATACATTCACTCAAACCACTGAAGTTGAAAACTTAGGTAATATCTTATGCTTCCTTCTCTCCTGATCCCTCCCCATTCCAATAATTCAACCATCTTTTTTTCTGATTTTACATTTGAAATATTATTAAAATAATGAAAATAATAGCTGATAATATATTTTAAAAATTTACTACAGGCCAGGAATGTGCCAAAAACATCTCATTTAATCCTCATGTTAAAGGTACCATTTTTCCTTTTTCACTTATGGGGAAAATGGGGCTTAGGGCAGTTGAATGCTTTGCCATATGTCACACAGTTAATAGTCAGTAGAGGTGGTATTTAAATCCAAATATTTTAATTTCAGATTCCACACTCTTACACACAATGGTAGACTGTATTGCTTCCTGTCTCTACTACATTGTTCTATTTTAGGTCCTCTTCATCTTTCACTTGGATACATGCAGTAGCTGATGAATGGCATTCATCTTATATCTAGTCTTGTTCCACTCAAACCAGTCTCTACACAACCAATGGATGTTCTATTTCAATTGCAGATTTTATCATTCCACTCCTGTGTTTGAAGTCCTTCACTGGCTCCTCATAATTTTCAGGATAAATACCCTAGTTTTTTAGCATATCATACTAAGCTCTCATGATGTTCTCTCTGATTACTTTTCAGCCTTAGGTTTCACCCATCCCTCCCTGGGTCATTGTTTATGCTGCAGGAAAATCAAATTTCTTTCAGTGTTCTATTATACAACATGCTGTTCTTAGTCTCTGCAAATTCATTCTTGTTTTTCCTAGTGGAGGTCTGCTCTTTGTCATTCTATTAACATGATTAACTTCCATGAATTCTTTATGACTCAGCTCAGGCTCCTCTACAAAGCCTTCCCTGACCAATTTCCTTCTTACCATGATCACATAAAATTTTTTTCTAACCACTAGTCTTTGAGTTGTTTGAGAGAATATTTTTTGTATTCCCAGCATAAGCACATTCCTGGGATATAATACGTATACATACATATATATATATATATATATATATATATATGATGTAAATAATGAGTGGGAAAATATTATGTTGAAAATTATTTTTGAGACAACTAACTAAGGAATTAAAGATCATAATGGAAGACAGAAGTCAAGTTTAAAGTAGGGAAATCAGCTAAGAGAATGTTATGTTGAGATCAAAGTAAGAGATAAACACCAGGACTAGTGTGGTGGAGGTAGGAATTGAAAATCAGGCTTGACAAATGAAATGGGAGATCAAAGTGAATAACATTTCTAACATGATTCCAAAATTTAAGGCAGTCAGTTGGAGATTAGTAGTTGGAGTTTGAACCAAGGTAGCTAGGAATGCAACTTCTATAAAGAATTGGGAGATGATGAGGTGAAGAAAAAATGTGTATGTGTTTTCCATGTAAAGATGGGGACACTAATTCCTTTAATCTGTAGGGGGAAAAAGGGTGAGAAGATGAGTGCAGTGATTAAATATTTTGAGATGAACATGGCCTGTATGAAAGCTGTTATGTCATAGATAAATAGATATTTAGCACAGTTTTACATATGACAAGAATAAGTTCCAGTTAAACACTACAACTATGTATTTATATTTCTTCACTATATGGTTTAGTGGAAACGATCCATCTATGATTGACTGATTAATGAGCAAGGAGTTCTTCAACTACCATCCATCTTGGATATTTTTTCCCCAAAATAACTTGTATTTGTAGGTAATTGACCCTTTTCTGACTATAAAATAGCATGCAATAATTATAGAAAGTTTGAAAAATACAGATGAATAGATAAATAAAGTAAAGAAAAACAAGTTACCTGCAAATCCACCAACTCAATGACAATAAAAATGTTGTTATGGGCTTCCCTGGTGGCACAGTGGTTGAGAGTCCGCCTGCCAATGCAGGGGATACAGATTCGTGCCCCGGTCTGGGAAGATCCCATATGCCGCGGAGCAGCTGGGCCTGTGAGCCATGGCCGCTGAGCCTGCACTTGCGAAGCCTGTGCTCTGCAATGGGAGAGGCCACAACACTGAGAGGTCCGTGTACCGCAAAAAAAAAAAAAATGTTATTTTCGTGTGTACTTTCCAATGTTTTTTCTGTGTATATACTCCAGTGATTTATTTTTGTTTTTACAAAATTGGGATTATTTTACTATTTTATTAAATATTCTTCTAAAACAAAAAATGTGATGGCTATATACTATTACATTATATAGATATTCCATAATACATTAAGTTATCTAATATTTTGGATGTTTCAATTTTATGCTATTACAAACATATACCAAAACTTAGTGAACATAAATCTCTCTGTGCACTTACCCAACAGTCAACATTACAATTCACAGAGAAACACTTGAGAAGATTCCATTAAAATCAGTAATGAGTTTAGATCACTATTTGTTTAAAATTGTTTTGGACATTTCTTTCAAAACAATAATATGGGGAAAATAATAGATATTGAAAATGAAATGCAGTGCTTTAACTATATAGTGATTTTCTACTGAGAAACTCCAAAAGAAACTTGTGGTAGTATGTAAAGGGACAGCTTTTAGAAGGAAACTTTGGTAATGTGTACCAAAAGTCTGCAATTCTACTTCTAGAAATTTATTGTAAGCATAAATAAGAAAAAAAAAATTAAGTGACTGAATTTTAAAACATCTTTATATTTCATCCTATCAGTTATCAAGTACTCTAATAGATATCATTATTAAACACCTTTTTGTTTCTTATATAATATCTGCTATTTGTACATAAAGTAATTTTTATAGAGAAACTTAGTTTACAAAGTTTCATTTTATAGATTTTTTTCTGTAAAATTATATTTTCACTTCTGATTGGAAAATAATGTATAATCAACAAATAGTGGGTTTTTAGAGATTGAATGGTATTTCCATTTTCCTTTTTGTGATCTTTTCCCCTTTACATCCATTGTACACATTTTTACTTTAATGGCAGAAAATATAATATTTAGTATATTGTTTGTCTCATATAATAGTTGTCATTCTCTCTCTGACTTACTCCACTTAGTATGATATTCTCTAGGTTCATCCATGTTGCTGCAAATGGCATTATTTCATTCTTTTTTATGGCTGAGTAATATTCCATTGTATATATGTGCCACATCTTCTTTATCCATTCATCTGTCGATGGACATTTAAGTTGCTTCCATGTCTTGGCTACTGTACATAGTGCTGCTATGAACATTGGGGTGCATGTATCCTTTTGAATTAGAGTTTTCTCTAGAGTTATGCTCAGGAGTGGGATTCCAGGATCATATCATAGCTCTATTTTTAGTTTTTAAAGGAACTTCCATACTGTTTTCCATAGTGGTTGCACCAATTTACACTCCTACCAGCAGTGTACAAGGATTCCCTTTTTCCACACCCTCTCCAGAATTTATTATTTGTAGATATTTTAGGATGGTCATTCTTAGCGTGAGGTGACACCTCATCATGGTTTTGATTTGCACTTCTCTAATAATTAGTGATGTTGAGCATTTTTCATGTGCCTGTTGGCCATCTGTATGTCTTCTTTGGAAAAAAATATCTATTTAGGTCTTCTGTCCATTTTTTGATTGGGTTGTTTGGGATTTTTTTTGATATTGAGTTACATGAGATACTTGTATATTTTTGAAATTAACCCCTTGTCAGTCACATCATTTGCACATACTTTCTCTTATTCCATAGGTTGTGTTTTGGTTTTGTTGATGGTCTCCTTTGCTGTGTAAAACTTTCTGAGTTTGATTAGTCTCATTTTTTTATTTTACTTTTATTTCATTTGCCTTGGGAGACTGATCTAGGAAAATACTGCCACGATTTATGTCAGAGAATGTTTTGCTTATGTTCTCTTTTAGGAGTTTTATGGTGTCATGTCATATTTAAGTTTTTAAGCCATTTTGAGTTTATTTTTGTATATGGTGTGAGGGAGTGTTCTAATTTCATTGATTTACATGAGGCTGTCAGCTTTCCCAGCACCACTTGCTGAAGAGACTGTCTTTTCTCCATTGTACATTCTTGCCTCTTTTGTCAAACATTAATTGACTGTAGGTATATGGGCTTATTTCTGGGCTCTCTGTTCTGTTCCATTGATCTATATGTCTGTTTTTGTGCCAATACCACACTGTGTTGATTACTGTAGCTTTGTAGTATTATCTGAATTCTGGGAGGGTTATGCCTCTAGCTTTATTCTTTTTCCTTATGATTGCTTTGGAAATTCTGGGTCTTTTGTGGTTCCATATAAATTTTAGGAATATTTGTTCTAGTCCTGTGAAAAATGTCATGGGTAATTTGATAGGGATCACATTAACTCTGTAGATTGTTTTGGATACTGTGGCCATTTTAACAATATTAATTTTTCCAAGCCAAGAGCATGTCAACCCATTAGTTCTTAATCTTTATACATGTAACCATTCACTTGTTATTTTTAAACCTCAAAACTAATGCTTCAGAGAATTCACTTAGAAAAATTGCAATTCAGGATGTGGTTTTTCAATATACATGTAATATCTTTAAATTGTTGTGCCATATTTAAAATAAAGACTAGCGTACTCAACACTAGAAAAAAGCATAATGCTATATATTTAATATTGTAATAAAGAAGACATTTTTGGCTTACAAATAGCTCTAGAAGTTGACATTAACTTATCACTATTATGTAGAGATAACTTTAAATCTTATTTTAATAAAATTCAGCATATTGAAGTTTTTGTTTTCTATGTTGGACATAGAGAGTTAAATTATCTAATAAACAATGATATATTGAAGATTATTTACCATTTTTCAAATTTGTTTTTACTTAGTGTTAAGTGGACTTCACCCTCCCCCATTATTAGAATGGGACAAGCAAGCTGAATCATCGCTGACCCATTATATTAACCATTTTGATAAAAGTGACCTTTTATTTGATCACTGTCTAGACCAGAGATTCACAACACTGGCTGTGCATTAAAATTGCATTTAGAGGTCAGAACCTATCCCATGAGACTCTGACAGAGAAGGTCTGAATTGAAGCCTAGCTATCTTTATTTTTTAATAGCTTAACAAGTGATTTAGATGTGCAAACAGAGATGATAATCATTTAACACAAACATACCTCCATTAAATGAATCCTCGCCCACATATTTGAAACATTGGTCATTAATAAGCTTATTCACTAGACTGAGCTTTTCAATGGCAGGCACAATGTCTATATTAATTTTGTACCTCCAGTAACTAGATCAATTTTAATCACATAAGCACTTAGGAAACATTTCTGCTTATTTGTTTGTTTGTTTGTTTAATATAGTAATAAGAACTTATTAAATCACTGAAGAATCATGAAATTGGTTAGATTCATAGTAAGTGACAAAATGTTTATGAAATCAGTATTTAAAAATCAAACACAAAACTACTTTTGGAACAAATATTATCATTGCTCTTTTATTGTTCTTTTTTTCTAAGAAGGATAAATCTCCTTAAGGAAAATCAAGAATAATTTTGCTAAAAAAAGCATTTTCACCATTACAGCGCTAAATGGACACACTGTACATTGCCAAGAAATAAACTTTAGGAACTCTGCCAACTCAATGACACACAAACAATGTGCAGTGTGTAATTCTATCTTTAAAATAAAGCAAAATAGATAGTATGGCAAGTGGAAATTAAAATATGTGTATTACGGAACTATTTTCACTAGTACAATTTTTAAATGCGAGCAAATATTAAACTGATTTTAGTGATTTTGTAAATAATGGATCTGTAGGTATGGGTAAGGTGAATCGGGTTCTTGCTTTTTATTTGTTGAGTGACTTCTGAATTTCTCTATTTCTATTTTCCAAAGAGCAACCACTGGTACCCACATACACATACAGGTACACACCACCCTCAACACATACACACATTGACCTATATTTATTGTAGTAGAGAAATACAGATTTGCAAGCTACCATGGTCTTAACTAGTACAGATGCTTTTCAATTCATATTTTTAAAAATCAAATATGACATATTGCCAATGTAAAGGACAACTTTATTCACTTCAGTTATTTCTTCACCAGTTCTTCAAATATAATCACACATAGTTGTGTAATTCTAAAACTGTATAAAACATTCAAAATAAAGTAAAAAATAGTGAATTATAAAATCATTTTTTTTAGAAGAGACAGTTTTACATAGCTTATTCAAAACAAGCTATTCCAAATGATTTGCTCCAAGATTTGCAACCAAGTTAAAGCTGAGTGGAAACTTGATTGCTCACAATTAGCTAAAGTACATTTTTGGAAAAACTAAGCTTAAAA
The DNA here is from genome assembly GCF_937001465.1 of Orcinus orca. Classification (NCBI taxonomy): domain Eukaryota; kingdom Metazoa; phylum Chordata; class Mammalia; order Artiodactyla; family Delphinidae; genus Orcinus; species Orcinus orca. The sequence goes on from NC_064580.1 coordinate 79,833,768, forward strand.
TGACAAATTTAAAGAAAATGATAAAACTATTTTGAACAATTTGATGCTGCCATCTCAACTACTTTGTAAAAATATCTACCTGTCTTTCTGATCCTCTGCTTCTGTCACATTTGGTAGCTCATATGTTGTTAATATGTCCCACCTTCTAAACATTCCCATTCATGAGAAACTCAATGCATCTAAAGGAAAATGCATTAAAAATATATATGGCATCTTATAGGTTGAAAGAATTCCCTTAAAGTTCTTGCAGTGTTTTGCTGATTTAAAAAAGTCTCACTGATATAATGAAAGAAGGTGCAGACATTTTGGCTTGCTAACTTCAAAGGACAGTAATCCAAGCTAAAAAATCAAATTTAGCAATCTTTTTGATGCCTCACTAGATTCAGAATCTTACCTGGTATTACCTAATAAATTGTTGAAAACTTCTGTTCAAGAACGATCTTGGAAACTGGTATGTCACATCCATGTTTTAATTTGTCTGAAAAGATGGTACATTATACGATTAGATTTCCAGTTCTAAGGTAATTTCACTCTTTGGTAATGTCTGCTTTATAACGCTTCCTGTTTTTGGCTTGCAGAGTCATTGCCCAATAGTACCCAGCCATTTAAGCCAGTTTCATTAAGCTCTGATCCCTGGAATATACATTTTTTTTACAGCATCTGTCATTGAAACAAAATGTTCCAACTAATCTGAAAGGACTGCTGATGAGCATACTGGCCTTTCTATCTCTGGCTTGTTTATGAATATCACCATGATAAGGTTTCACTTTATGTGAAGCAACAAAAATAACAACACTTATGTTTCCTTTGCTGGGCCTTATTAGTTCCCAGTAAAGTCTACGTAAGGTGGGAAGAGATGAAATTAGAAGTTGGAAAAGGTTGACACTAATATTGAACTATGATATACATTTATTTTGTAGGCCTAGGCAAAACACCTTGCTCTTTGAACTTGGTAATTTGCATATACAATGAAATGTTACTATAGGAAAGCTCCAGTTGCCTTGTGCAGAAACATTCAGCCACAGATTTAAGCAAGATCTTAGTTCTTCATACAAATATTCATGAAGACAAACAAACAAAAAAGGCCATTTTCAATGAGCTTTTAGATAAACAACATTTGACTTCCTTAAATAAGTTACATCCTAATATTGGCATTTGCAAACCTCACAGAGGACATTACATGATGATCTGCAAGAATACAAAAACATCCAAGAAGGAAAGATTGGATGGATTTTTATATCAGATCACATTTATCAGTATCATTGTCTAGTTTACAAAGTTCAACAATGTCAAATGCACATTTTGTTTTCTATGAAAGTGTCTGACCTTTATTTAAAATGTCACTCTCACCTTATTCCCTAAATCATAATTATTTGTTCAGTTAATGATGTATAAAGCAGTTTGGCTGGCTTTTTTTTAACACCATACATCATTATGAGATAAAATTCATAAAACCCTATCAAAATATTTTAATATGGACCTCTTGCAACTACCACTAATCTGCAACTTATTTTAGGAAATCTAAAAACAGAACAAAAACTAGCATATTTTGGAAGGTTTTGAAGCTATTACTTTGTTTCAGAAATTCTAATTTAATAAAAGTTCGTTATCTGAATTTCAAACATGGGTTTTTATAAGTTTATAACATTTAAGGATATGTATTTGGAAGTAAAATAACAAAATGCCAAAGGTACCATGAAGTTAATTCAATGTGATAAGTGTTAGATTCTTTCTTTATTGTTACTACATATACATGACCATTTCAATAATTATATTAGGCCAAATCTACTTCTCATGTCCAGGGGTAAATCTATTACCCTGTTATTTATATCAAAAATAAACGTTCCTTCGTTTGAAACAAAGTATTTAGTGAGCATGTTCATTGGTACTTCAAGTACACTTTGTAAAAGATATTGCATTTTTGTCCTTTTTTCTCAAGTATTGAAAATGCATACATACATGACAATTTTATACACCTGCAATTGTTACTGAATATAGTGTCTGAACAGAAAAAGTGTTGTAAAATTAAATAATATAAAAATCAGTTAATGTACATTACACAGTCGGGACTAAGTTGAACTAAAGGCAGCACCTAGGGCACAAAATTTAGAGGCATTCACTCTCAAGGACCTGCAAGTGCCCCGATAGAGAAACTTCCTTGTCTCACTGTAATCCTGACCCTGGAACATTGACACTGACATATAGAGAATTAATTATTTTATTGCTTTATTTAAAAAATAATTTTAATCTTATTGGATCAAATACTCATACTTGACAACAAAATAAGTTTAATAGATCAATATCCTCAGTTAATATAATCAGTACACTTGGCACAAAGCATACCAGTATGTTCATGTTTACCAGGCACCAAAATACATATGCACATAAGAGTAGAAAGCATTTTCTTAAAAATAATGATTTATTTCCACATAAATCAAACCACTCTGTGTCATGGTCCATAAAAGTGAAAATTCAAGATCTTAAAAATGAACTGAGAGGGGCTTCCCTGGTGGTGGAGTGGTTGAGAGTCCGCCTGCCGATGCAGGGGACACGGGTTCGTGACCTGGTCTGGGAGGATCCCACATGCTGCAGAGTGGCTAGGCCCATGAGCCATGGCCGCTGAGCCTGTGCGTCCGGAGCTTGTGCTCCGCAACGGGAGAGGCCACAACAGTGAGAGGCCTGTGTACCGCAAAAAAAAAAAAAAAATGAACTGAGAGCCTGAACAATTTGAATGAAATAAAACAATTTGTGTTGAAGGAGTATAGAATCAAAGGGGAGATAGGTCAGACTCAAGTACCACTGACTAAAAATTCTAGGTGCATTCTTATAGTCTTAAGCATTATAATGCTGTGATCATTATATAAGTGTTATAATTATGGAGGAGGGATAGGACTTATAACTGAAACGAAAAAAATCTTATATATGAGCAAAGGCAGTTTAATTAGGCCCACCTGTAAAATGTATCCATAAAGCGGAAAGGGCATTACAGGGAACACAGACTGGGAAACAGGGTTCATGACAGACTAGTCAAATCTCCTGACTGCTACCTAGTTCAGTGATTTTTTTTACAAGACACTAACCTACCTTCTTTTTTTTTTCTTTTTAAATAAATTTATTTATTTATTTATTTATTTTTGGCTGCATTGGGTCTTCGTTGCTGTGCATGGGCTTTCTCTAGTTATGGAGAGCCGACTAACCTACCTTCCTGATTCATATTACTTAATTTACCTTTATTTTACTAGTGATAATGCCAAGAAGCATATATAAAAATGCACATACAGACACACACAACCCCACACACACAGTACCAAATAAACTGGTATTTGGACACATTCTGAAGGCTTACTTTAATTTTTCCCTTTTATTTGGCAATAGAAGTCTAACATAGCCATAGTTTGATATTTTTCTTATGCCTGACAAACTAGAACAAACACTTGTTAACTCAAGCAAGTGACAGATTTCAGAGTCACATCAGCAGTTTCTTTTCCTTAATAGGATTACTGAAACTCCATTAATTTGATATGATGTATTTTTAAAGCTCATTTAGGTCTATATAAAGATAGTTGATTTTATATTTATTTCTGAAATTTGCAAACACATAGGGACTTTTGCATGTTCATTCAATATGAAACAATGAAACTAGATAAGTCAGAGTAATTAAGCTTATCTCTAGAAGTTGCTTTTAAATAATTAATTTAATATATATGTAGAAAAACTATTATGGACACCCAAAGATTCTGGACCTATTAAAATAGAGAGTTTAATCAGTTTATTACTGCCGAGGCAAAAAAGAAAATGGTTTCAATTAATTAGAGTATGGAGATGTATAAAAATAATTCACACATTAATACATTCGATAACTCGATAATTCATGTATTATTTCCTTGTCAGCTTTATGAGTTTTATGGATATTTGACTATTTAAAAATAATTAGATATTTTGTTTTGTGAGATTCACAGACAGTTGCCAATAGAAAAACACAAAGCAAGTGTACTGAGTGGGATGTGCAGAATGAAGAGTAGGCACATCATTTTATACTTGTAGACCTCTTTGAGATTCAGTTTTCTTACCTATAAAAAATGAATGTTGCATTAGTCTTTGTGGTTGTGTAACAAATTATCACTACTTTAAGCAGCTTAAAACTACTCATTTATTATCTCACAACTGGGCAGTTCAGAAGTTCAGGCAGGTTTGACTGGGTTCTTTGCATAGGGTCTCGCAAGACCAAATTCAAGGTGTTGACCAGGCTGGCTTTTATCTGGAGTCCCTGGGGAAGAATTTATTTTCAAACTCTTTCAGGTGGTGGAAAAACTTAGTTCCTGAGCTGAGGTCCCATTTCCTTGCTGACTATCAGCTAGGAACCACTCTTAGTTTCTAGAGGCCACTCTTAGATCCTTAGTCCATGGTCCCTTCCATCTCCGCAAAGGAAATACTTCCCACGTGTTGAATCCCTTTCACATTTCAAATCTCTCTGATATCTTCTTCTGCTACCAGCTAAAGAAAATTATCTTCTTTTAAAAGGCTTATGTTATTAGATCAGGCCCACTCAGATAATCTCCTTTTTGATTAACTCTAAGACAATTGATCAGTAACCTTAATTAAATCTGCAAAATTCCTTTTGCCATTTAACACTATCATAGACATCTCATCAAATTCCTAGTCCCAGAGACTATGATGTATATCTTGAGAGATGGTCATTTTAACATTCTGCCTGTCACAAAGGTGTTGAATGAAAATGATCTATTTAGTTCTAAATACACTTATTCTAGCCAAACCAGTCTCTGGAAGTAAAATGGACTCTGGATAATTTATTATATGTGCCATCAATATTTCAGGGGCTTTCCATTTTACTTCTATCTCAAGTGAAGAAAGAATAAACAAAATATACCACTGTATGTTCTCTGGCTTAATTAATGAGAGATTTAGTCCAACAGAGAACTCTGCAAGAGGTGGGAACAGTATGTATTGTCCTCCATTATTAATGAACAGCAATTTCAGCCCTACTGAAAAGATAAGGCTACCTATTCACAAGTAAACTATAGTCTGTAAAATAAATATTCAAGAAAGGAAAGAGGAAGCATCCCAGTTGCATTAAGCTTGGTGTCAGTTACACTATAGGGTCTCCTGATTTTGTCTTACATGTCTCTATAGCCTCAGTATATATCATCTAATAGGTTAAATGAGTAGAGCTTTCTCAGTAGAATGCTAAACTTCCTGACGACTGCAAGCATCTAGGTTTTTTTGGCATTATGGGAATATAAAAATATTTGCATTTGTTTTGTAGTATTATCTAGGCAGAGCATAGAACCATGTTTATTGCAATATTTGGGGGAATATTTGAGATACTTGATTACATGTAAATATGAGTTTTTCAGGTAACAATATTTGGTAAAAATTATATAAAACTGTATTAGATGAACAGATTTTATCACGAATTCTGTAATATTTATTTCAATTTATGAAAATGGAATGCAATACAGCAATTCTGTTAGAAAAATCTATTGTACTAGTGCATTTCTTTTCCAGTGAAATACTTATCTTTAATTTTTTTGCTAAATCTTCACATCATTTTCTTTTAATGTGTTATATTTAAGTATGAAGGAACAAGTAAAAGGAAATTACAGTACTCTCAGAAACTGATTTTACATACTTTAAACTCTATTTTTATAACACTTGTTAACCTACCAAGAAAACAGAAATTAAAATAATGAAATTAAATAATGAATTAAATAATGAAATTAAATATTCTCAAGCAGTAATTTAATTTAATTTTATTTTGTTTTTGGTGGTTTCTCCAGGGTGGGGTCATATCCAAACTTTATTGAGTTTATAACCTCCATTGCACACTAATCTTACAAACTTAGAAAAACTTGTAAATTATCTGAAAGAAAGAACATAATAATTAAAACAGAAATAAAATGGTTGTAAAGAAAACAAATATAACAATACTTAATTTTGAAGATGTAATTTTCCCTTATATATTTAATTAATGTTTATGATCATGAACTGATCTATATTTTTCTGCTACACTTTTTTTTTAATTTTTGAATTTTATTTTATTTATTTATTTTTCACAGCAGGTTCTTATTAGTTATCCATTTTATACATATCAGTGTGTTAGAGTATATATGTCAATCCCAATCTCCCAATTCATCACAGTACCATCCCCCTCTGGCCACTTTCCCCCCTTGTTGTCCATATGTTGGCTCTCTACATCTGTGTTCCTAATTCTGCCCTGCAAACCAGTTCATCTGTACCATTTTTCTAGGTTCCACGTATATGCGTTAATATACAATATTTATTTTTCTCTTTCTGACTTAATTCACTCTGTATGACAGTCTCTAGATCCATCCATGTCTCTACAAATGACCCAATTTTGTTCCTTTTTATGGCTGAATAATATTCCATTGTATATGTGTAACATATCTTCTTTATCCATTCATCTGTCGGTGGGCATTTAGGTTGCTTCCATGACCTGGCTATTGTAAATAGTGCTGCAATGAACATTGGGGTGCATGTGTCTTTTTGAATTGTGGTTTTCTCTGGGTATATGCCCAGTAGTGGCATTGCTGGGTCATACGGTAATTCTACTTTTACTCTTTTAAGGAAGGTCCACACTGTTCTCCATAGTGGCTGTATCAATTTACATTGTCACCAACAGTGCAAGAGGGTTCCCGTTTCTCCACACCCTCTCCAGCATTTGCTGTTTGTAGATTTTCTGATGATGCCCATTCTAACTGGAGTGAGGTGTTACCTCATTGTAGTTTTGATTTGCATTTCTCTAATAATTAGTGTTGTTGAGCAGCTTTTCATGTGCTTCTTGGCCATCTGTGTATCTTCTTTGGAGAAATGTCTATTTAGGTCTTCTGCCCATTTTTTGATTTTTTTTTAATATTGAGCTGCATGAGCTGTTTATATATTTTGGAGATTAATCCTTTGTCCGTTGATTCATTAGCAAATATTTTCTCCCATTCTTTTTGTCTTGTTTGTAGTTTCCCTTGCTTTGCAAAAGCTTTTAAGTATCATTAAGCCCCATTTGTTTATTTTTGTTTTTATTTCCATAACTCTAGGAGGTGGGTCAAAGAAGATCTTGCTGTGATTTATGTCAAAGAGTGTTCTTCCTATGTTTTCCTCTAAGAATTTTATGGTCTAACATTTAGGTCTCTAATCCATTTTGAGTTTATTTTTTTATGTTATGGTGTTAGGAAGTGTTCTAATTTCATTCTTTTACATGTAGCTGTCCAGTTTTCCCAGTACCACTTATTGAAGAGACTGTCTTTTCTCCATGTATATCCTTGCCTCCTTTGTCATAGATTAGTTGACCATATGTGCATGGGTTTATCTCTGGGGTTTCTATCCTGTTGCATTGATCTATATTTCTGATTTTGTGCCAGTACCATACTGTCTTGATTACTGTAGCTTTGTAGTATAGTCTGAAGTCAGGGAGTCTGATTCCTCCAGCTCCTCTTTTTTCCCTCAAGACTGCATTGGCTATTTGGGGTCTTTTGTGTCTCCATACAAATTTTAAGATTTTTTGTTCTAATTCTGTAAAATATGCCATTGGTAATTTGATAGGGATTGCATTGAATCTGTAGATTGCTTTGGGTAATATAGTCATTTTCACAATATTGATTCTTCCAACCCAAGAATATGGTATATCTCTCCATCTGTCTGTATCATCTTTAATTTCTTTCATCAGTGTCTTATAGTTTTCTGCATACAGGTCTTTTGTCTCCCTAGGTAGGTTTATTCCTAGGTATTTTATTTTTTTTGTTGCAATGGTAAATGGGAGTGTTTCCTTAATTTCTCTTTCAGATTTTTCATTGTTAGTGTATAGGAATGCAAGAGATTTCTGTGCATTAATTTTGTATCCTGCAACTTTACCAAATTCATTGATAAGCTCTAGTAGTTTTCTGGTGGCATCTGTAGGATTCTCTATGTATAGTATCATGTCATCTGCAATCAGTGACAGTTTTACTTATTCTTTTCCAATTTGGATAAGATTTATTTCTTTTTCTTCTCTAATTGCCATGGCTAGAACTTCCAAAACTATGTTGAATGATAGTGGTGAGAGTGGACATACTTGTCTTGTTCCTAATCTTAGAGGAAATGCTTTCAGTTTTTCACCATTGAGAATGATGTTTGCTGTGGGTTTGTCATATATGGCCTTTATTATGTTGAGGTAGGTTCCCTCTATGCCCACTTCTGGAGAGTTTTATCATAAATGGGCGTTGAATTTTGTCAAAAGCTTTTTCTGCATCTATTGAGATGATCATATGGTTTTTATTCTTCAATTTGTTAATATGGTGTATCACATTGATTGATTTGCATATATTGAAGAATCCGTGCATCCCTGGGATAAATCCCACTTGATCATGGGGTATGATCCTTTTAATGTGCTGTTGGATTCTGTGTGCTAGTATTTTGTTGAGGATTTTTGCATCTTTATTCATCAGTGATATTGGTTTGTAATTTTCTTTTCTTGTAGTATCTTTGTCTGGTTTTGGTATCAGGGTGATGGTGGCCTCATAGAATGTGTTTGGGAGTGTTCCTTCCTCTGCAATTTTTTGGAAGAGTTTGAGAAGACTGGGTGTTAGCTCTTCTCTAAATGTTTGATAGAATTCATTTGTGAAGCCATCTGGTCCTAGACTTTTGTTGGTTGGAATATTTTTAATCACAGTTTCAATTTTCTCTTGTGACTGGTCTGTTCATATTTTCTCTTTCTTCCTGGTTCAGTGTTGGAAGGTTATACCTTTCTAAGAATTTGTCCATTTATTCCAAGTTGTCCATTTTATTGGCATAGAGTTGCTTATAGTAGTTTCTTAGGATGCTTTGTATTTCTCCGGTGTCTGTCGTAACTTCTCCTTTTTCGTTTCTAGTTTTATTGAGTTCAGTCCCCTCTCTCTTTTTCTTGATGAGTCTGCTAATGGTTTATCAATTTTGTTTATCTTCTCAAAGAACCAGCTTTTAGTTTTATTGATCTTTGCTATTGTTTTCTTTGTTTCTATTGCATTTATTTCTGCTCTGATCTTTATAATTTCTTTCCTTCTACTAACTTTGGGTTTTGTCTCTTCTTCTTTCTCTAGTTCCTCTAGGTGTAAGGTTAAATTGTTTATGTGAGATTTTTCTTGTTTTTTGAGGTAGACTTGTATCGCTATAAACTTCCTTCTTAGAACTGCTTTTGCTGCATCCCATAGATTTTGGATCATTGTGTTTTCATTGTCATTTGTCTCTAGGTATTTTTTTGGTTTCCTCTTTGATTTCTTCAGTGATCTCTTGGTTATTTAGTAACGTATTGTTTACCCTCCATGTGTTTGTGTTTTTTACGTTTTTTTCCCTGTAATTGATTTCTAATTTCATAGTGTCATGGTCAGAAAAGATGCTTGATATGATTTCAATTTTCTTAAATTTAATGAGGCTTGATTTGTGACCCAGGATGTGATCTATCATGGAGAATGTTCCGTGTGCACTTGAGAAGAAAGTGGAATCTGCTGTTTTTGGATGGCACGTCCTATAAATATCAATTAATTTTATATGGTCTATTGTGTCATTTAAAACTTGTGTTTTCTTATTAATTTTCTGTTTGGATGATCTGTCCATTTGTGTAATTGAGGTGTTAAAGTCCACCACTATCATTGTGTTACTGTTGATTTCCTCTTTTCTAGCTGTTAGCAGTTGCCTTATGTATTGAGGTGCTCCTATGTTGGGTGCATATATATTTATAATTGTTATATCTTCTTCTTGGGTTGATCCCTTGATCATTATGTAGTGTCCTTCCTTGTCTCTTGTTACATTCTTTATTTTAAAGTCTATTTTATCTGATATGAGTATTGCTACTCCAGCTTTCTTTTGACTTCCCTTTGCATAGAATATCGAATTCCATCCCCTCACTTTCAGTCTGTATGTATCCCTATGTCTGAAGTGGGTCTCTTGTAGACAGCATACATATGGGTCTTGTTTTTGAATCCATTCAGCCAGTCTATGTCTTTTGGTTAGAGTATTTATATATTTACTTTTAAGGTAATTATTGATATGTATATTCCTATTACCATTTTCTTAATTATTTGTGGTTTGTTCTTCTAGGTCTTTTCCTTTTCTTGTGTTTCCCACTTAGAGAAGTTCCTTTAGCATTTGTTGTAGAGCTGGTTTGGTGGTGCTGAATTCTCTTAGCTTTTGTTCAAGCAGTAGTTTTAAAGAAGTGGCTCTACTTAACATAGAGTGACTTGAGAATCATGAATTTTTAGGCATCTGTTCCAGTTCTTTGAACCATCTCACACCATGACTAATTAATGTGCAAAATGATTTGGAAAATGTAATAAGTTTTTGGAATTATTTCACTTAGCATGTAACCAGCCTTTTAAATCTTCCAATCAAATGTTTTAGAAATTGTCATTGATTAAAGTCAACATTCTCAAAATAACCACAAGATATTTATGGCACTTTACAATTTCCATATCTCTATTGATTGTTTGGTAACTTTCTAGATATAAATCTACCCCACAGAGAGAACAGAGCAAATTTGCTCTCTGATGATATACATTTTGTTGGATTGAAAATTACCTTAATTATGTCAGTAAAAAACAACTAAGGTATGTATCGAGGAGCTGTTTTATACCAGGTGAAATGTTGGGTGTTTGGAATGCAAAGACTACACTGGGTTGGCCAAAAAGTTTGTCTGGCATTTTCCATTAGATGTTATGGAAAAATCTGAATCACCTTTTTGGCCAACCCAATATATATATTGTGGTCCCCCCAGATGAGCTAACAGTCCAATAAACAACCATAAGTTGAAAAATCCATTAATTTAGTGGCTTTTTCCTCTTATATATATAGCAAGTTTTAAAATATTTTGATAGCTATAAATTTGATTTTAGCTCTGACTACCACTACTAGCACAGTGAATTTTGTTAAGTCTTTCAGTCTCCTAGATTAAGTTTCCTTTCTTGGGAAGAAAAGTGTTTTTTAATATTTGCCATCATTTATTTTAATCTTGAGAGATCACATATAAAAGTATTTTACATTTACTGGGTGATAGCAGAAGCAGAATGAGACATATTATTAATTGAGATTCCATTTCAAATGCTTATGTTTGGCATAATTTGTCCAACACAAAAGATATATGTTAATCTTCCAAGAGGAATATAAGTTTTCGTGATATCTAAACATTGAAGGATAAGGGGAGGGAGACATCAAAAATGATAGATAATCATGAGTTGGGTGTAGATCAAGATTTAATTGGTCAAGAAGCATTCTTTTGGGTTTTTTGAATTTTATTTTATTTATTTTTTATACAGCAGGTTCCTATTAGTTATCCATTTTATACATATTTGTGTATATATGTCAATCCCAACCTCCCAATTCATCACACAAGAGGCATTCTACTGGGTATGAAATGTGTTCAGGGAATATTGCTATGGGATTATTTAGTAGAAAAATGTTTTTTTGCAGTTTGTACTAATGGTGGATTTTCCACTTTTAATCAAGGAAAGCTCTCAATTACTTCAGGGAATTTTTGCTTTATTAAACCTCCTGGAAAGTCAACCTGAGTTTTATGGATTCAGGTATGAGATTTTTTTTCTCTCTATTTACCATGGTCTCATGATAAATGATTTCCTCCAGCAACCACTGGTATTCTGGTTCTCTCTCTCTTTTCAAACATTAAGAAAAACTCCAATCCACAAAATAGAATTCAGGACAATACAGACTTAAGAGAAGGGCATGTACTAGCAATTCTTCCCCTGGGACAGTGTAGATAGGATATCACCCACAGGAGAGGATATAGACCCTTCAGGGAGACTGATAAAATGAAAGCCATAAAATTAGAGAATACAAAGGAACAGATTACTTTTCAATTCAGTGAGGGTCTATAATTCTACACTGCTCAGATGCAGATGAAAACTGCTTAGGTCAGAATCAAGTTGTTTCAGTAAGAGATAGCACAATAAATAATGAGGTGTTCTCTGGTGAGCCAATCACTACCAACCGCCTGTTTGAAATGTCAGAACCGTCAAGGTCAGTTGGCCTTCAGCTGATGGCAGCACTGACCTAGTGTCACTTACACGCAGTCTTTAAATTAAATTTGAAGTCTAAAAAAAGGATTACCTTTGTTTTTAGAGACAATATTTAAATCAACAATGTTTTGGGCACCACAGTGAAAGAATGATGTGGGTTGACTGAAGTTTACAAGCTGTAGACAATTGTCCATTAAAGCAATTACATTAACACTTCGGGCTGGTGAGAAATCAATATTGAGGCAGAGGCAGTGTATTTGCATATTTTTTCTCTGTCACTGTGTCCTCACCAAAGCTTTGGGAAATTGGTGTTTTCAATGCACTTTACATTCCACAACCAGGACTAAAGAGTGAGGTACTGAGAAAAAGAGAACCCAATCAGGAAGAAAAAGAAATACACATTAGAAATAATTAGAATGAAGTTTGGTAAAAAAAAAAAAATAACTCTACTATAAATATTAAAGGAATAAAGTATACTTCCTCTGAAAGAACTTGATTAGACACTCCTTGTGACTTGTTTTAAATTAACTTTCAGGTACTTTTCAAGTAGATAACTAATGTGAACTCAGCTTGTTGAAAACTTGCTTAGTTACACATTCAACAAGCCTGATGGACTGTTTTGATTATTTTTGCCCTTTATGGAGTAAGTGTACAGTAACACTAATTAAAAGCTTTTCTACTGAATAATCCATGTGCATTACCTTCCAAAGTTTAGCTTAAGGGGTCTACATTGACAAAAACACATTTTATTGCCTTTGCTTAATTTCATTAGTGGGACTCCTCTTTGACTTTGTGGGAACATTTAGATTTTCCTCCAGAGCATGTTAGAGCACAGAATGATTAGCAGAGCATTTGAAGTAACCACAGCGCAGGGATAATGGGAATGAGCCCTATAGCACTGTGCAAGCACTGGGGCCATTTATAGATGTTCTGTGCAGTGGTGGATAAAATCGGGACACACTGTATTGTACCAGAGGTATTTTCTCTAGAGCCCTCAGTAAGTCTCTTCTATGCTAAATAATTCAAACGTGTATTTTGCATTCAGTAAACAATCGCAAAGAAAAGGCAATGAAGTTGTAAAAGGAGTTTTGCTCAGTCAGTATACGTCTTTAAAAGGAAAGTGAATATGTAAAATGATACCGAATTGCCTACTGAATTGCTAAGAGTAAGAGTAACAGAGATATCTGGCACCCTAGAAAAAATTAAAGGTTTTTGGTCTTTATTGTGGTTGTTACAATTTGCTTTGTGACACTTTCTTAACAATTGAGACATTTTAGTCTGCATGTTTTTGTATGAACATAACAGAGTGATGAGAAAAATATATTTGTAGAAAAAATTCCTGAATTTATTTTGCCTTCATCTTATTTTTTTTCTCCCAGTAACTGTAATTTTACTGTTACTGTGTTCATAATTTGAAAAATTCTGTCTTAGGAAATCTTGGAATCATGTAGATACTCTTTTACCTGCTCATTAGCAGACCTATAATTTTATGTAAACCTCAATTGAGACCTAAATAGCCAGTAACACTAATTAGTCTGTAATTTCATAATCCAAGTGCTTGCAGAGAGCACAAACTTGAAAAATTCTAGATCTACAAATGCTTTTGGCTCTATGGATTTCCATACAGACTCAAAATATCACCCAAAAGGCTACTAATAAAATTTACCACAGAGCCTCCAGTGATGACTGGTCTGTGGATGAATTTCTCATTTACAAACTTGCCCTCAGAGCATCTCTATCCTTAGAAACATTTGATTCTCTTTCATTTTGAAGATGGTAGCAGATAATATCTCAGCCATTTCATGATTCAGTGTTTTCTATCATATAGGAGTGGCCTTTACTTTAGTCCATATTTTGTATTACACATGCACATATAAAATTTCCATTTTTAAATTAGCCTTTGTTCTATAATATAGTTAGTTGTAAGATCAATTATTATATTCATAATGCATTTTATTAAATTAGAAATTTTAAATAGATAATTTCAACATTTATTATAACTTGGTAATAATAGCATATATATAGCACTTAACTGAGTGCCAGGTTCTGTTCTATTAACACATATTATCTTATTTAGGTAATATTTTGAATTCCATTTTACAGATTAGGAAACTGAGGCATAGCATTGTTAGGTGAAGATGACAGGATTAGTAAGTGGTAAAGCTCAGATTTAAATGCAGTCAGTTTAGCTCTAGAATACATGCTGTTAATTTTGAGACTATAGTAGCAATTTTTAAGATACTTTAGATGACAGAATCTTAGATCTCTATTGTAAATATCTTTCAGAACTTAAAAACACTTTTGCAGCATATAACCTTTAGCAAAAGCAAGCAATGCTTATCTCCTACTAACCCTTAAACCAGATTCAGAGGATCTGTAATTTCACATAGACTTTAAAAAGGAACACTTTCTGGAAATTCTAAATTAAAAGAAACACATTCTTGAATTAATGAAAATGAAAAACTAATTAATATTTTGTGGGTTTCGATGTAAAAAAATACATGCTGTGCTATGATGAATAATATACTCCCAAAGATGTTCATGTTTTAATCCCTGGAACCTGTGAATATGATACCTTAGGTAGCAAAAGCTAATTAAATTTACGGATGGAATTAAGGTTGCTAACCAGCTGATCTTAAGATAGGTATAGGAGCCTGAATTATACAGATGAGTTCAATGTAATCAAAAGTGGAATTAAATGTTGAGAGGGGCAGACCAGGAAGTCATGGTGATGGGAAGTTAGTTGCACTGACTGCTATAGGCTTTGAAGATGGAGGAAAAGGGCTATAATCCAAGGGAATGTGAGTGGCCTCAGGAAGCTAGAAAGGGATTCTTCCCTAGAGCCTCCAGAAAGGAACAGAGCTCTATTGACACCTTGCCTTTAAAGCCCAGCAAGACCCATTTTGGACTTCTGACCTCCAGAACTATAATATAGCTTTTGATTGTGTTAAACCACTAGTCCATGGCAATTTGTTACAGCAGTGATAGGAAATTGATAAGAAATTAATACACACAAACACGTCACATATTTGTTCTGAATATCTGAATGTTCTTCAATGCAAAACAGTATTTTTGGAAATTGCTCAGAAAAATAGTGATATTATAGGCCATGATTCCAGGTTGTTGTCATTAGCAGGTAGATCGCATAACAAATTCACCATCTATCTAAGTGTCAAAGACTTTTCTAAATGCTTTAATATGCTAATTCATTTAATTCTCACAGTAACTGTATGACATAGATTCCATTATCCTTCCCATTTCGTAGATAAGTAAACTGAGGAACAGAGAGTTTAGATAGTTGGTTGAAGGTCTCAGAACTAGTAAGTGCTAAGGAAAGGATCCAGGCTTTTAGGCTCTAGAGGCCATGTTCTTAACTATCAAGCATACTGCCTTTCAAAAAAGATTAAAAAAGAAATCTTGTTATGTGACTGATGTTGTAAGCAAGGTAAATGGCTTTCTTGTCATATTCCTTCACTTTATTGATGAGGAATCTCAGGAAACCAGAGAAGTTAAAGGATTTGGCTAAGCTCATGCAGCATATCTTTGATATCTGTCATAAACTTTCTGAGAATTTCCCCCATTACAAATGGCTGATGGTGGATAGGGAAGATGGGAAAAAAAAAAAAACATACTGAGAATACTGAGAGAGGCAGTGTGACACTTACAGAATCTGTTTCCAGGTTCTGATCTGCTACTTAATTAGGTATTGGCTTAGACTTGAGTAGGCTTCATAATTCACAAGGATGTGAAGGAGGAAGGATTGTATTAAGGCCCCATAGTTACTGGGAGAGTATTAATAATTTGGCCACTGTCAAAACGTAGACTTAGTCTAATTTATAGTCCAAATAAATGGCCAGATAAAAGTACATATATTTCTCTGCACCTATTTTTCAGTTAAAAATAAAGAAGTTGATACAAATAGACACTTAGACTGGAAATTAAGTTTCAAGGTTTATTTTAGTGATTCCCCTTATCTGTACTCACTACTGACAGCAGGCTGTGAATATGTTCTTGACTGTTGCACTGAGTAACACTTCCCTCACTATGCATATAATAAAGACTAAAATTTATCTTGGGGTTTTGTAAAATGAACAACCTAATGAAACTTGGCTCTTGTGGTTTGTATTCTTTGCAGGCACCTATAGTAAAAACATAGCCTTATATCACGCAAAAGAGCATCATTTATTCATATATATTATATAAGGAGTGGCCGCTTTAAATAGAGAAGATGCTAAAAGGGCTATGATTAATTTCATCAGACATGATGAGATATACAAATAATTACTGTAAATCAAGAAAAAAAATTGTAGCCTAAATTGAATGCAAATATTAGTCTGAGAGGAAGGAAATAAGGATTTTACTACATTTACTGAGTTTTAAATTTAACAGGAGTTTGCCCAGAGAGTACACTTTCAGACACCCTCAAATTGCAATTCAACAATTAGTGGTTTGATGTGTGAGCAAATGTCTTTACAATGGGAAATGAATGACTAGTATATCCTAGCTGAGAATGTAAATGTCATGTGTAAGAGTTCATAATGAATGATGATACATGCTCTGAAAATGATCCAAAAGAATGTTGATTTCTTTTCCAGTATTGTGATCTGATAAAGTATCCTTGAAATAGACATTAAATAGTCTATTTTAACTTATGGAATTCTCTACTCCAGGATGTCACAGAATTAACGAAATGCCATGAGTAGATTAGGGGAACAAATGAATTGTATAAGCATGTTAATGAAAGTTAAATAGGAGCAAATGAAGCAAGTATTTAGGTATAGTGTATATACATAAAATTTTTTGTCTATGTATCCCCTATATATAGATGCCTTAGGGCATTTAAAAGATGTTTTTTATGTGTTAGAAACCTTAAAAACCATAAACTGAATCTGATTAAATTGTGCCTAGCTTAGATGGTAATGAATAGTATATTTTCTATACAGTTTAGTAAATTTCAATTATAAGATGAAGCAATAAATTCAAATTCTGACAAAATCAATTAATTCTGTTTAGCTGTTTCTCTGAAAATTGAAATGACCTGTTTTTCATAAAATCATTTAAATCATTTTGATAGTTGGTGTGAATTATTTGGTTTATATCTAGTTTTAGCTAACATATTACATTTATAGTCCATCTGATCATCATGTACATAGAGAGTTAAAAAGAGGAATAACAAAGTTCATTGAGTTCTTACTATGTACCAAGTACTAATGTAAGCACTTGAATGTGTGTAACACAAGAGCCCTATGAAATACATTTCTTTATATCCTATTTTCTAGGTTATAAATAAATAAATAAATAAAGCCCAGAAACACTAAGTAAATTGCCCAAGGTCACCAATCTAGGAAGAAATGGAGCTAAGATTCAAGCCTAAGCAGTCTGGCTGGAGAAATCCAGTTTTAACTATCTTTACTGATTACCATGGCTATATTGGTCAGCAAAGCAAATAGCATTCTTACCAGTACACTTATAAAAGATTCAGACATGCTATTTAAAATAGAAATCTGGGGCAATTAATGAAATTAAACTTCATAGTAGAGAAAGTGAAAAGGAATTGAAATAAGAAATAGCACATTTAATAACTTCAGTCATTCAAACAGACTCCAAGAGTCTATATGGAAAGATATGTGGTAAAGATTTAGTTGATTCTAGAGATTTTGTTTCCAAGAAAGTTGGTTAGTTTTTAGTACTGCTTTACTTCCATCAGCGTTATGCAAATTCATGATATGTTGGTGATTATGTGTTCTTCAGATACTTGGCAGGATCACAAATTATCTCCACTGAGGAGAAGAGTGGAGTGATCTATTTAAAAAGAGGATGTTAGAAATGACAGAAAGCAAGTTGAAATCCATAAAAGTTGTAGGAAAATGGATTAATATTAGTACATATAAATAATCTCTAAGAATAAATCGAGGAATTAGAAAGACAATAGAAGAAAATAGACCCAAATAAGAGAAGTTTCTTCAGCCAAAACACTGTTTTAATGGTGTTAGATCAGCCCAAATGTCTATAGATAGCTCTGAGATATAGAATATTTAGTGCATTAATGTGATAGAAAAAAAAATTGGTAGAAATGTGTAGAAATTCATTTTAAATATTAAAAAATGACCAAATTTAGAAGCTTATCTGATAGTAGGGTAATTGCTCTGTGTGTATGTGTGTGTGTGTGTGTGTGTGTGTGTGTGTGTGTGTGTGTGAGTGAGAGAGAGAGAGAGAGAGAGAGATAGAGAGAGGACATTAGTAAGAGAATAAAAAAAAGAAAGAAAAGAAAAGAATTTCCCCTAAGGAACTATGGTAAGATATGCAGTCATATAATTCTGTAAAATAACAGGTTAGACAATGCAGAAGGGAAAGATATTTGGGGAAAAAAAGTAGGGACAAAAAAGGAGATCTTCTTCAAAGAAACACTTCTTTTTGTCTCTTGATCAGAAGAGAAGGAAACTTCTCAAGTTGGGGTCCAACTTGTGGTTGCTGAAGCGGGGTCAGTAGCCCTTAGCTACCAGATGCAACAGAGCTGGTGCCCCTGTCACAAGCTCCAGTCCATTTAGGTTTTAGTTTTTCATAAAATTCCCAACAGAGTGAGAACTATTCGTTGAGTTGGAACTTGGTTTAATGCCTTAATTTGGCCCTTGATGCTGGCACCACAGGGCATGGTGGGTAAGCTCTGAAGCTGGCCTAATGTCTTCCTAGAGTTGGTCATTATAGTGTAAATTTCATTGTGGTTACGGTGTTCAGACGTGAAATCTAAGCATAAAATTTATATGCAGATGGGGGAATTCTGTGTGGCAATTCTATGGTTAGTCATTAAGTAGACTTCACTCTCTAAATATATAACATTTGAAAGCCCAAGAAATTCTAAAAGAAATATTCAGAAACAGTGTTCAGGAAAGGGAACTTCGGTGAACTTTTAGTGTTTGGGGTTCATTATAGGTAACATTTTCACTTCTCTTTCTTTTATTCCCACAGAGTTGTGTGTGTACAATCGTTAATCTTAAATTAACTGTCAACATATATTGGCATGAAAGAAAAACTTTTGGAAACTTTTTCAGTTTGTCCCAATTAACTTTTATATAATAAGATGCAGTAAAAGTATGTGCATGTTGGGCTGCCAGAAAAAAATTATGAAAGGCAGAATTAATTATGTTGAAAATGGTCTGCTAATATACTAGGAGTAATTAGTAGTAACCTAGGAGTGGAGTTCACACAGACAGATTTTATTTCATTAGAAGGCAGGATTTTCTAATAAAATGGAATGAGCTATCTAATGAGGTAGTGAGATTCTCAATACTGGAATTTAAAAAGCAAAGGATAGATGGGCACTTATGGAGGATTATGTTGAAGAAGTTCATAGTAGGTTGTACTGTATTAATTCCAAGGCTACTCCTACCTGTGTTTTTAAAATTTTATGATTTATTTAGTAATTTCTATCTGCAAAAGAAACAAGTCTTTCATCAAGGGTTGGGTTCAGCAAGACATCTAAAAGAGTATTTTTCCATGTTTGAGAAATGCAGATGAATCCCACAGAAAAGTCATATTTTAGGGAGTTAATTCTCCACTCAATAGAAATACACCATATTATTGTTTTAGGGTCTGTTCCTGACCAATGCTGAGCCAAACAAAAATTGTGGATGTGGAACACTGTACATGATTATGTGTGGGTTTAAAAGAAAGAAAAGAAATTAAAAAAATGGCATAGAGTTTTGTGATTTTGAGGGAGAAAGAAAAGGAATACTAAGGGGGAGGTGGTAGGAAGGGAGACAGAGAGAGAGAGGTTAGAGAGAGAAAGGGAGTGAAAAATAGGGAGTAAGTATAGTAAAGTATAGTAAAGATGAAGGGGAGAAACTTGGGAAGAGGGCGCAAAGGGGAGGTAGAGAAGTAAAGTTAAAAAGAAAGAGTGACAATAAACAACAAGGTCCTACTGTATAGCACATGGATCTGTATTCAATATCCTGTGATAAACCATAATGGAAAAGAACATGAAAAAAAATATATATGTATAACTGAATCACTTTGCTGTATACCAGAAATTAACACAATATTGTAAATCAACTATATTTCAATAAAAATAATAAAATAATAAAATTAAAAAAAAAAAGGTTGACAGGTGGAGAAGAAAATCTGGGATCGATGGAGAGAGGCAGAGATAATCTACAGCAAGAGAGAAAAGAGGAAAAAGGGAAGGAGAATGTGAGGGTGGAAAAGAGAGAAACACAGGTATGGAGAAGTGTGTGGAGGAGAGAGAGAGAAATGAGAGACGAAGAGATAATTTCTAGAGTTACTCTGTACTGAGGCATACTGATCATTAAATAGTATCTACTTAATAATGTAAACATCTTATAATCATCCTATTAAATTAATGATTTAATTACAAGTAGCATTTCAAATAGGAGGTATAGACTGCTTGTACTCCCTTTCTCCCTACAAGTCTTACAGGAGTGTCGGGCTCCTGGAATTACATACCTGTTGTTAACCATGATTCCTTCACCTTTGGGTGGAAAGTCCTCCTTTAGTGACCAATACTGAAATGATGCATTCTTTGCAGATGTCATGAAAAATTTTATCATGAAAAACATTATTTCACTTCTTGACTTCCTAAACATCACTGTTTTGATTATAACATTATTTTGGGATTATCAAGTGGGGTCTTGATTCACCTATTTTGAAAATCCCCTCTAACTGGTAAAAGCAGACCTATGCCTTGCAAAGCAGTTGCTACTTATTAATCTCTGATTAGAGCCAAGGGAAAGACTGAAGTAATAAACAAACCAAGCTGTATTCAGAAAGTTCAGACACATCAGAGAAAATTATTTCCTTGGGAGAGAGAATGGGCTACTCATTGACTAGGTCTTCTTAAAGAAAGAGTGAACCACCCTATGTTAAAATATCAGAGGGTGTTTATAGTATTATTTAATGTTAGTGGATTCTTATTACAATATAGGCAGTTCAAATACCTACAATACATTATTTCAACCTTCAAACATGATTTAGCGCAGTTCTCTATGCAAATATTTGAAGATATTCCGCCCTTGATGTATTTTAAAGCAAATTTCTCTAGGAATAAGGAATCCAGCTTATATATAGGAAAGACAACATTAACGTGAGCTGTAATCTTGATATATTTAGATGCATTTTTATTAAAATATACTCTAGTTTGTTGATAAAATCAATGCATATTTATGAACTGCTTAGGTAGTAAGCAATTATTTCTAAACTTGTCAGTGAATAAGAATTGCAGAATGGGATAGTTGCTGTGAATAAGTGAATATTTTAGGTGTCAGACATGCCTAAGCCAATTGCTTGAAACCAGTGTTAAATTCTCCCCTTCAAAAAGTTACTAGAGAGAAAGTAATAACAACCATAACACGTGAGCAATAAACAAATCACACACAAAAATATCAGGTTTCTGAGTAGAAACATTCTTTTTTTTAAAATATCTTTATTGGAGTATAATTGCTTTGCAATGGTGTGTTAGTTTCTGCCTTATAACAAAGTGAATCGGTTATACATATACATATGTTCCCATATCTCTTCCCTCTTGCATCTCCCTCCCTCCCACCCTCCCTATCCCACCCCTCTAGGCGGTCACAGAGCACTGAGCTGATCTCCCTGTGCTATGCGGCTGCTTCCCACTAGCTATCTATTTTACGTTTGGTAGGGTATATATGTCCATGCCACTCTCTCACTTTGTCCCAGCTTACCCTTCCCCCTCCCCATATCCTCAAGTCCATTCTCTAGTAGGTCTGCGTCTTTATTCACATCTTGCCCCTAGGTTCTTCATGGCCATTTTTTTCCCCTTAGATTCCACATTTATGTGTTAGCATATGGTATTTTTTTCTCTTTCTGACTTACTTCGCTCTGTATGACAGACTCTAGGTCCATCAACCTCACTACAAATAACTCAATTTCATTTCTTTTTATGGCTGAGTAATATTCCATTGTATATATGTGCCACATCTTCTTTATCCATTCATCTGTTGATGGACACTTAGATTGCTTCCATGTCCTGGCTATTGTAACTAGAGCTGCAATGAACATTGTGGTACATGACTCTTTTCGAATTATGGTTTTCTCAGGGTATACTAGCCCTTTTGTTAAGTGTGCTTTCGAGAAAGGGTGATAGCAAAGTTGTGGTTAAGGGTATGTCTCCATCCAAAGAAAACATTCTAAGTCTGTTAATTAGGACAATAGACCTAACATCCCAGACACATTATTCTTTTCTTAAAAGATAGCTAAATATTTCACCTCAGTTATTTAACTCTCTGTTTCCTTTTAAGATGGGCTTTTTCTTCATCTTACTCTTTGCTGTTCCCTTTGTTAATTGTCCCTAACCATGGGAATGTTATTGTAGAAGAATAGCACAGCCCAAGTGATAAGAATCATTGATTAGTGGCATTCAAATTTTGCCAGCACCAAGGGAAGACTTCCTTCCTCCAGGATTGAGTTAGAATAGTACCCACAATTAAAGATGTCTGTCAACTGCTGTTATGCCTCTAGTTCTAACTTTTAAGAAAGATAATCTGCTTTTTTTGAGAGTGTGGCTTATTTCCCCAGAGATTTAGAGCTCAACCTTTGTTTTTTGCTAAAATTGGAAATTCTTGACATAGCACTCCTCTGTTAGCTAGATAGTTGCTGACTGGTGTAAGGTTTATAGACATTAGTTATAGGACATTGTCTATGTGTCTCTCTGGGCTATGCTAAAACAGGCTAGGGAGACCCTATCCAGTCCTTCAGAACTATATGGTAACAGTTTAAGTTAGAATTAAAGTCAATATATGATTTTAAAATCTCACTTTGGAGTACACTAGTTCAATTAATCTTTTACACAAAATCCTAGTAACTTTGTTCTATCCATCAAATTGTTGACGTTCATATGACTGATATGTCACAAATCCAACTGTGGCCATCTTCATTGGTTTTTCCTCAATGAAGGACCTTTGTTGTAGTTGTTCTTTACTGAATTAAAGGAAATTTGAGTTTTGCCTTTTCCCACCTGAGAGTCCTGGACAAATGAAAGAAGTTAGACGGGAATCCCACTGTAGATCTGTTAGTAAATTTAAACTGAAATAACACTGTGTCTAAAACAAATTATCTTAAAGCTGGAAAATGAACAGAGAGAGTTATTGGGCTGTTAGGAGAACAGTTAATTTTATAAGATGCTACTCAAAAAATAACAAAGCAATGAAATTCAACAGACACAGCTCAATGAAGACCAGAAATCTGAAAGGGAAACAAGTATTTTTCAATGCATGCTAATTCAGGTAAAAAATATCTCAGCAAGATGTGTTATCACAATTATTTATCAAGCCTAGTAAGTTCAAGTTTTAAAAAAGCCACTGTATAAAAAGATAACCTATGCAAGTGAGAAAGAATATTGGAACATATTTTCAATTTATCATGGCTATAGATATAAGAAATGTCCGTTACTAGAGAAGATCTAGTTTAAGAGGTTTAAGAGTTATTAGGTGAAGGAATGGTTCTAAAGGGATAAGTGAAAAGGACCTCATGAAATAAGGGAGAGATAAAAGAAAATATTTCAGTTTTCACAGATAGCTAAAGTATTTTCTTATAATTTCAGTGTACTATTCTTTTTTTTGTTTTTGTTTTGTTTTGTTTTTTTGCGGTACGCGGGCCCCTCACTGTTGTGGCCTCTCCCGTTGTGGAGCACAGGCTCCGGACGTGCAGGCTCAGCAGCCATGGCTCACGGGCCCGGCCACTCCGCGGCACGTGGGATCCTCCTGGACCGGGGCACGAACCCGTGTCCCCTGCACCGGCAGGTGGACTCTCAACCACTGTGCCACCAGGGAAGCCCAGTGTACTATTCTTTACATTGAAATTTTCCCCACTATACTGTCACTTATTCTAAAGATAAATCATTTTCCTTAAGCAACATTTGTTCCTAAATTTATACACTATTTTATATTATCAGTGAGTTTCACTTAACTTAACTTAATGATATGGAATTAAACCTCCATAGTGACCTAGCACTAAAATATCTACCAAACCCTGTCACTTTTTTTCTTTCTTTTTTTTTTTTTTTTTTGTTACTGGTCCCTTTGAGGGGAAGCATCAGTTTCTTTGTTCTATCCAAGAGGTGCTTTATGTTTTTCAGTCAAGTTATATAAGATCCACGAGCAGGGTTTCAGTAGATTGGGATCTACCAGGGTAATATTTCTCCTCAGTACTCTGCAGTCAACAGTGGCTAAAAAATTGGAAAGGATTGAAGTTAAACAGTAATTGGTAGTCTTCCGAGATGAAAAGTAGACTTTCCTGAGTAATGTTAGCCTTCTTCACATTTATCTGGTTCACGCCCAGATAGGAACATATTTGACCTCTTATAATTATCTCAAACTCCTACAAATTACAATTGCATTTTCATTCCTGACTTGTTTATCATTTGAAACATATAGCTCCTCTTTGAAATATATAGCCTGCCCCTTAGAAAGTATAATTTGAATAACGTTGGAAATGGTTCCTTGCTTATGATTTTTGCCATTTGCCATTAACTTGAAGATAACACTTTAAGTTATTTGCTTGGATTTGGTCTTTGAGAATCCTGAAAGGAATGATCTGTGATTGATTTATGATTTAAGTTCAGATGTAGGCTAGGTTTCTGTATTATTATAGCATCAAGCCTTGAATGAGTAAAAGTTCATAGCTTATCTGTATCAAAGTATTATTAAGAAAATGATAATTGGATGGGCTTAATATTTTATCTTTTTTTGGATATTCAATGAGGATGCTTACCACTTTCTTACTGTTAGTATTAACTATTTTTTCAATAAGCTTAAATATGTCACATGTTATTTTAATTATTTAGATAATGACTTAAGTACTTTAATTCAAAGTCACAACTGGCAAAAGAATAATTTTTGTAAAATTAAAATAGCTTTAAGAGTCTAGATTGCAATGCTATATAACTGATTATATAATTGCCACCTAATATTAATCCATCTTTCTAAGGCTATATACAGATTTTATACATGAGGATGGTTTAAACTCACTGACTTTTTTCATTCAACCCTCAATATACATAATAAGAAGGAAAACAAAAGAATGAGCATCTTCCATATGTCTATAACTCAGTTTACATGACTATTTTTCCTTTTAAACAGTAATATACACCAATACTGAGCTGTTATATTTTCAGAAGCATAGTGGAATTAAAAAAAAAATTCTTACCTAGTACATGAAATTCTTCACTTTCCTCTTAAGTACTATCTGTCCAATTATCTTATGCAATTTGTAAAACAAACATGCCTGGTGATTTAAGTCAGAATAATGTTTCAGTGCATCATATATAGTAAGAAATATTAAAAGTACAAAATTTATGCATCATGTAGAAAGTGAAACAGCATTTACTTCAAATGAATGCAACAGCATTTAAGAGGTCTGGATATTGGATGCTTGTGATATTACTGTTATCAGTTTTACTAATTTATTTTATCCACATTTTTATGAATCTAAAAATATATGAGAAAACATATTTGATAATCCTGTGTTAATTTCAATAATCCTCTGATTTCTAATTGTGATTCTGATATGCATAGCTTTCACTATATGTGTAGAGTAGTGATTACATTTATTAGTTGGTCTCAGTTTAAAGTATTACAGTGTCACTCTTTGCCTTTAGTGCCTGTACATAACTTTCCTTCAGCATATGGCAGAATTTCAGCCATTTTTCTTCATCAACTTAAAAAATTAAGCTCAATTTCCTCATGCAAATAAGACCTTTATATCTCATGCAATTGAATTAAATTCATTATGTATGTCTATTTGTCTAGCTGGGCCAATAAAGCCACCATTAATTTTAAGTTGGCCATTTAATGTTATGTAATTCTTCCCATACTGAGAAAACTAGCACTAGGACATGAAATAATGAAACTGTGCCAATCCCTTCAGAAAATGCATAAGCTTCTATCATGTACACATATTCACATCAAATTTTCAAAAGAGTGATAATATGCATGAATAAGTACTGCCTTGAATCAAAGTTACTACAAGTTCCCTTTAATAGCCAAAGGTTGGAGAAGTCAACGTTGCCTGAAATTTCTGAATTGGAACCTGTATGTTTTCACAAGGTACATCCTCAGAAGCACACCTGTGGTTTATAAAACTACTTAAAAACTTCTGCCTTGGGCTTCCCTGGTGGTGCAGTAGTTGAGAGTCCGCCTGCCGATGCAGGTTCGTGCCCCAGTCCGGGAAGATCCCACATGCCACGGAGTGGCTGGGCCCGTGAGCCATGGCCACTGAGCCTGCACGTCCGGAGCCTGTGCTCCACAATGGGAGAGGCCACAACAGCGAGAGGCCCACATACCGCAAAAAGAAAAAAACAAAACAAAACAAAAAAAACTTCTGCCTCAGCCCAAGGTGGAGTAAAAGGGGCCAGCTTTATCATACCATCTGAAACAACCCAAAGAGAGAGAGAGAGAATGTATAAAACGACATTTCTAAAGCTGTGAACCTCAGGCAATGAAGGACAGTGATCCCTTAGAGACAGGAAACAAATGAGGTAAACTCTAAGATTACCACAGTTTACAATCTTGAGGGAGTTTCCAGGGCACAGCACAGGGAGAGGTAATCCAGATGGAGCCTGGAAACTCCCTGAGTTGAGGAGACAGAGATGGGAATCCAAAGAGACCAAGGTGGCTAGAGTTTCCAGGACACAGTGATGAAGTGAAGAGAGCTACACAGAAAGGAAACTCTGGGGATCACTAGAAGGTCTCCCTTGGGTATTCCTCAGTTTACACATCAGTGTCTGTGTGAGGAAACCATCTGAGGCCAGTGAAAAACCATCTGGTTGTATTATAGAATGGTGTCAGTTGCTTGCATAAAGCTGGAACAGTACTTGTTCCCACTAGCCAGACTGGAAAAATTCATATTTCTGGGGTATTGAGTAGAATACTCAGGAAGGTCCTGCTTAGCAGTGGGGACTATTTAGCCCTAGATGGAGTATTACTTTGGAATTATCCAACAAATAACAAAAGGAAGACTTGATCAAACTATTTCCAAATAAATGAAATGCATCCCAGAATAAAGCTCAATAATATTTATGAGAATAGAAAAATATCCAACAGCCAAAAAAGTGAATGCAAAATGAATGGCATCCAAAGAAAGATTACCAGGCATACACAAAATCAGGGCAACATAACCTATAATGAGGAAAATAATCAATCAATAGAAACTGACCCAGAACTGACACAGGTATGAGAATTAGCATAAAGTGACATTTAAAAATTTATTATAATTGTATTCTATGTGTTCAAAACATTAGGTTTAGATATGAAAGACATTAAAGAGACAAATCAAACTTCTATAGATGAAAGCTACAATCTATGAGATGGAATTAGTACAGGATGGGATTAACATCTGATTAGACATGGAAGAAGAAAAGATTGGTTAATATGAAGAAATCACGATACAAATTATCCAACATGAAATACAGAAAAATGAATTTAAAATGATAAAAAGAGTAACTGAGCTGTGGGAAAACTTTAAGCAGCTTTATATATAAGGAACTGGATTCCAAGAAGGAGAGATGTGAGATAGGCAGAAAAAATATTTGAATTAATAATGGCAAAATTTTCCAAACTTCATGACAATTATTAACTCACAGGGTCAAGAAGTTTAGTGAACCTCAAGCACAAGAAACATTAAAAAAGCCTACACCAAACTCATAATAATAAAATTTCTCAAAAGCAGCCAGACAAATGGGACACATTACATAGATAGTAGCAAATGGGACACAAATGGGACACATTACATAGATAGTAGCAAAGATGATGGTAGACTTATTGTCTGAAACAATTCAAGTGAGAAGATGGTAGAGGAACATCATTAAAGTGTTAAAAGAAAAAAAAATAGCCAGGGAAGATATCTTTTAAAACTGAAAGCAAAATAAAGATATTCTTGACATACAGAAGCTGAAAGGATTTCTTACCAGCAGACATGCATTACAAGAAATGTTAAAGGAAGTTCTTCAAGAAAAAAGAAAAAACATAAGATAAAAATGTGGGTGTATATAAAGGAATGTAGAGCACTAGAAATAATGATTACAGGGCAAATATATAAGATATTTTCTCATTATTTAACTCTCCTTTAAGGTAACTTTACTAAACAAAATGAAAGACAATATATTGTGGATTTTATAGCACACACAAGTAAAAAGTAAAGTGTATTTCAATAATGGCTAACAGCTGGGAGAGGAAAAATGGAAGTACATTATTGTAAATTTTTATATTATATATGAATTAGTATAATCAATTGTATCAATTGAATTATATCAATTGAAGATATCTGTGATAAGTTAAAGATATAGAAAATTAATTCTAAAGTAACCACTAAAATAATAATTTAAAAGATATCTAAAATGAGAACAAGGAGGATAAAATTGAATCACAAAAATGTTCTATCTAAAAGAAGGCAGTAAAAGGAAAATGAGAACAAAGGACAAATAGAAAACAAATAGCAAAATTATTAACTTAATCATAAACATATCAATAATCAAATTAAGTGTAATGGGTCTAAACACCTTAATTAAAATGAAGAGACTGTCAGATTCTATTTAAAAAAAACTAGACTACTATAATGCTGCCTACAAAAAATACCTTTTATTTTATTTATGTTTTCTCTGTTTTCCAGTTTTATTGAAGTATAATTGGCATATATCACTGTGTGATTTTTAGGTGTACAACATAAAGGTTTGACTTACATATATAGTGAAATGATTACCGCAGTAAGTTTAGCTAACATCCATCAACTCATATAGATACAATAAAAACAAATGGAAAAAAAGAGAAAACAAATTTTCTCCTTGTAATGAGAACTCAGGATTACTCTCTTAACAACTTTCATATGTATCATACAACAATGGTAACTATAATCACCATGTTGTACATTACATCTCTAGCATCTTATAATCAGATGTTTGTACCTTTGGTGAAGGTCAATGGGATAAAATTATATATCAGTAAGAGAAAGACATCTGGAAAATGTGTCCAAATAATTGAAAACTAAATAACACACTTCTAAATAAGAAGTGTGGCTCCAATAAGAAAATGTTTTGAACTGAATGAAAATGAAAACATCGATTTATCAGAATTTGTGGGATGCTACTAAACCAGGAAATAGGAGGACATTTATAATGCTTTTATTAGAAAAGAAGTAAAGTATAAAATCAGTGACCTCAGGCTCCATTTTTTTTTTTTTTTTTTTTTTTTTTGTGATACGCGGGCCTCTCACTGTTGTGGCCTCTCCCGTTGCAGAGAAACAGGCTCCGGGCACGCAGGCTCAGCGGCCATGGCTCATGGGTGCAGCCGCTCCACGGCATGTGGGATCTTCCCGGACCGGGGCACGAACCCGTGTCCCCTGCATCAGCAGGCGGACTCTCAAACACTGCACAGCCAGGGAAGCCCATCAGGCTCCATTTTAAGTAACCAGAAAAAGAAGAACAAATTAAACTCAAAATACTCATAAAAAAGGAAATAGTAAAGGTAGATAAATAATAAATACCAAAGCCAAAACCAATGAAATTGGAAACAGAAAAAAAAAACACAGAAAAACAATCAAACCAAAATTTGATTTTTTGAGAAAAATTAATAAAATTAAAGTTGATAAATCCTTAGCCAGACTGATCCTAAAAAAAGAAGAGAGAGAATACAACTTACTAGTATCCGCATTTAGGGAGGTATGACATCACTACAGATTCTAAAACTATTTTAAAGATAAAAAGGGGATATTATGAAAAACTTTACACCTATAAATTTGACAATTTTGATGAAATATTAAAATTACTTGAAAAACACAAACTACTAAAGCTTACTAAAGGATAAATAGATAAGCTGAAGAGTCTCATATCTATTAAAGATAAAAAAATTATGGTTTAAAGCCTTCACGCACAGGAAACAAGACCAGGTGGCTTCACTTGTGAATTCTACCAAGTGTTTTAGGAACACAAAACACTAATTCCACAAAAAAAATTCCAGAAAATTGAAGTGGAGAGAGTATCTCCCACTTCATTGTATCAGTCCAGGACAATCCTCATACCAAATCAAACATCAGCAACAAAAGAAGACTAAAGACCAGTCTCCTTGATGAATATAGATGCACAATTCTAAACAAAATTATATCAAATTATATCAGACTCATCATCATATACATCATGATCAAGTGGGGTTTATACTAGAATGCAGGAAAGGTTTAACCTTCAAAAATTAATCAATACATTTTACCATATTAAAAAGAAACTAAAGAAGAAAGAAAACACATGATCAGCATAAAGGTTGCTGAAAAGACATTTAACAAAATCTATCATCTGATCCTTATAAAAATTCTCAGCAAGGTAGGAATAGAAAGGAACTTCTACAACCTGATTTGGGGCATCTATGAAAAACTTAGAGCTAACATCACAATAGTGGTGAAAAGCTGAAGGCTTTTCCCTGAATATCAAAAACGAGACAAGGATATCCATTCTCAGCACTGATTTAAACATGATTCTAGAGGTTCTAGCCAGTGTATTTAGGCAACAAAAAGAAATAAAAGACATTCATATTGGAAATGAAGGAATAAGACTGTCCACAGACAGCATGATTCTCTATGTAGAAAATTCAATGGAATCTACATAAGAGCTATTTGAATGAGTGAATTTAGCATGTTTGCAGAATACAAGATCAATTTACAAAAAACAATTGTATTTCTTTACACTTGCAAGGGATAATGAGAAATTGGAATTTAAAATAAAACAATACAAGGGGGAGGGATAAATTAGGAGTTTGGGATTAGCAGGTATAAAAACTACTGCATATAAAATAGATAAACAGCAAGGTCTTACTGTATAGCACAGGGAACTATACTCAGTATCTTATAATAACCTATAATGGAAAAGAATATATATATATATATATATATATGTAGAACTGATCACTCTGCTGTACACCAGAAACTAACACATTGTAAATCAACTATACTTCAATAAAAATAATAAGTAAATAAATATTTTAAAAATAAAACAGTACCATTTACTATAGCATAAAAATCCTAAATAGGGATAAAATTTACAGAAACATGCAAGACATTACTGACAGAAGTCAAAGAAAGTCTATTAAATAGAAATATACTTTGCTTATGGGTCAAAAGTCTTGTTATTGTTAAGATATTAATTCTCCCACAAGTTTATCTGTAAATTAACACTACCCCTTTCAAAATCACAGAGTTTTTTGAAACTGGCAAGCTGATTCTAAAACTGTTGTGGAAATGAACAAGATCTAGAATAGCCTAAACAACTGTGAAAAGGAGGAACAAATTTAGACAGCTAACAATTCAAATTTCAAGACTTATTGTAAAGTTACAGTAAAGAAATGCACGTAGTATTGATAGAAGGGTAGACACATAGATCAGTGGGATAGAAAAGAGACTCCAGAAATAAACCTACATGTTTATGGACAACCAAATTGTGACAAAGGTGCAAAGGTAATTTAAAGAAGGATAGTATTTTCAATAAATTGTACTGAAGAAATTGGATATCGAGGTGCAAAAAATAAATATTGATCCATAACTTGCAACATATACAGAAATTAACTCAAAATAGATCATAGACTTAAATGTAAAACCTAATACTATGAAAATTTTAGAAAAAACAGGAGAAAAGATTTATGACTTTGGATCAGGCAGTATCATTAAATATGACATCAAAAATCATGATCTGTAAAAGAACAAATTGGTAAATTTAACTTCAAAATTTTAAATCTCTTCAAAAAACACTTAAGAGAATGAAAAGGCAAGCCGCTGATTAAGAAATAAATTTGCAAAGCATATATCTGATGGAGGATGTGGATTCAGAATTTATAGAACTCTCAAAACTCAAAAATAAGAATGTAATTAAAATATAGACAAAAGATTTGAACAGATAGTTCACCAAAGATGGTATACAGATGGCAAAGAAAGACATGAGAAGATGCTTAGTATCATTAGTCGTTAGGGAAATGCAAATTAAAATTGTAGTTACACACCAGTTAGAATGGCTAAAATGTTAAAAACTGACCATACTGACCAATCATTAGCTAAGGGTTGGTGAGGGTGTGGAGGAAGTGGAAAACTGCTAGTCTAAATGCAAATGGTACAACCACTTTGGTAAACAGTTTGGAAGTTTATTAAGATGATAAATACACACCTGCCATATGATCTAGCCATTCCACTCATGACTACTTACCCCAAATAAATGAAACTTTATGTCTCTATAAAAATTTGTATAGGAATGTTTCTAAAAGCTTTATTTGTACTAATCAAAAACGGTAAACAACTCAAAAATGTCCATCAATAAGTGAATGGAAAAACACACATTGATATATCGATACAACAGAATACTACGTACTACTTGGCAATAAAAAAGAAACGAATTAATGATACTTGTACAATTCAGATGAATCTCAATTATACTGAATGAAAGAATCTAGATTAAAAAAAGACTACATACTGTTTGGTTCCATTTACATAAAATTGTAGAAAATGCAAACTAACCTATAATGACGTAAAGCATAAAACAGTGGTTACTTACGGAGTCGGGAGTAGCAGGGATCTTTGGGGTGATGAATATGTTCACGAATTTGTGCTCTTGGTGTCAAGGATGTACACATATTTCAAAGCTTATCAAATTGTGCACTTTGTGTATGATTTATTGTATAACAATTATACCTCAGTAAAGTTGTAACAATTACATATTTTAAAACTTAGTAAACTTAAATTGGCTCATTAAACTCACATTATTAAATCATACTTGAGTTAGACAACAAAAAACTTAACTTTTAAAAAGATGTGCTGTTGGGCTTCCCTGGTGGCGCAGTGGTTGAGAGTCCGCCTGCCGATGCAGGGGACGCGGGTTCGTGCCCCGGTCCGGGAAGATCCCACATGCCACGGAGCGGCTGGGCCCGTGAGCCATGGCCATTGAGCCTGCGCGTCCGGAACCTGTGCTCCGCAACGGGAGAGGCCACAACAGTGAGAGGCCCACATACTGCAAAAAAACAAAAAAACAAAAAAAAACATATGCTGTTTATTTATTGGTAAGAAGTACTCACAAAAACAGTTTAGTTGGAAATTCTAATAGGAAAGCATAGCTACATTGAAACAGTTGTGAAAGGTAGTGCTCTCCAGCACCTCAAAAATTGTTAAAAATGCTTGTATTTGAGTTCAGACAATAGGGATATTCACCCCCAAAATCTATACATTATTTTTTAATATTAAGAAACATAAAATATACAAAGGAAGTAATTTTTATTAGATGCCTTTAATATGTTTTTCTGTATTATGACATTTCCCGTTTATATTTTTTTGCATGACTTGAAACTATTGTTAAAACAAAGGTTTAGATTTGTATACTTTGGAGTCAAAATTATATTTGATGCATACATAAATCATAAATAGTTGCTTAAAAGTATTTCTGCAACTAGTGTACTAAGAAGCTAGCAATGTAATGGTTATTCTGTCAGTACTTCACATCTGAAATTTGAAAACAGAAAAACATTATTGACATACTTAAAAGAGAGCACATAAACTATGTTAACCATGATGCTCTATATTTCTTTTCTAAAAAATAAACAACAACAAGCCTAGAGGTTTATTTCCAGTTTTTGATATAACCATTAAAATATTTAACATATATGGTGAGAACCATCTGTGATTTCACCTTAGCTTGCTTAACTGTTTTTCTCCTTTTAGAACTGCATGGTCCAAAATGATACATCTTCCTGGATTTTTGTTGTTGCTGTTGCTCTTGTTCGATGCTAGTAACAGACCTACAACAGCTTTGTACTTTTAATACACAATTAGAACTTCCTTGATCACATCATGATAAAATTAGGGTTAACTATTCCACAGACAAAAGAGGAACTTGATACAAATGTGTGAAATGAGTAAAATGACTGAATTTAATTGGTAAGAAGTACTCACAAAAACAGTTTAGCTTGAAATTCTAATCGGAAAACACAGCTAAGTTGAAACTGTTGTGGTGAAAGGTAGGGGTCTGCAGCATCTCAAAAATTGTTAAAAGTTCTTGTATTTCAGATCAGT
This sequence comes from Orcinus orca, assembly GCF_937001465.1. Lineage (NCBI taxonomy): Eukaryota > Metazoa > Chordata > Mammalia > Artiodactyla > Delphinidae > Orcinus > Orcinus orca. Next base: position 79,867,835 of record NC_064580.1, read on the forward strand.
CAATAGCAATATTCACCCCAAAAGTCTATACATTAATAAATTTTTTAATGTTAAGAAACATAAAATATATGAAGGAAGTAATTTTTTGTATGAATCGTGTAGTGTATCATTATGTAACATCAAATAATCCTTTGACACTTCCTCATTTTTCCCTTGGATATTTATACACTGGCTCTATCTGTGGAAAATAGTTTGGAAGGGAAATATTCTCACAGAATGCAAATTGAAATAGTTTATTTTAGTTGATCCCTCAAAATCCCTTGGTAATAGTGAAAGAATTATGTATGGGTTTACTTTTGAAATGGACTTACACATTTAATCAATCCATGTAATATGAAACTAGAGTGTTTATTATTTAGCATAATGTTATCATTAGTTGACAGAAAATAATCCTTTTGTAGAACTTTTAAAAATACATTTAATACTATTAAAATGAATAGTTTGCAAAACGCAAGTCAAATGCAGCATGGATCCATTAAGTAATCTCATCAATAATTAGGTCAAAACCACCACCTGACCCACAGTAAATTCATGCTTAAAATCCCTATTCTCTGAAAGGCTTTATATTAAATGCAGCTGTCTCTAATTTTTCTCTGTCTTCATAGAACTTATGTATATCTTAAAATGTCAGGATGATGTCAGTGTTTTCATATACATTGGAAATGGTCATATTTTTAAAAATACACTGTTCCTATGGAAAATTAATCTCAGAAGTTTAGATTAAAGAAAAATACTATTCAGGTGATAAAATGAAATACCCTGTATGAAGTGACTAATTTTATAATCTTTCAGGAGTAAATCTTTAAACCCCACCCCTAAAATATGCAAGTAAGTCTTGTGACAATACTAGAGTGCCATGTCAATTCATTTTGCTGTCACGTGCTAGCAGTCGAAACTGAAAGACTAAGATTTTATGGTGGTGAGAAGGAAATATAAATAACATTGGCCTTTACGATTAAAGTCAAACATAACCCTAAATGAAATTCCTAATTTTCCAGGGCCTCTTTATTTATTTATTTATTCATTTTTATTTATTTTTGGCTGTGTCAGGTCTTAGTTATGGCATGTGGGATCTTTTGCTGTGGTGCATGGGCTTCTCTCTAGCTGTGGCGTGCAGGCTTCTCTCTAGTTGCGGGCTTCTCTCTAGTAGTGGCGTGGGTTTTCTCTTCTCTAGTTGTCGTGCACAGATTCCAGAGCGTGTGGGCTCTGTAGTTTGTGGCACGCTGGCTCTAGTTGAGGCATGCGAGCTCAGTAGTAATGGCACATTGGCTTAGTTGCCCTGCAGCATGTGGGATCATAGTTCTCTGACCAGGGATCAAACCCACGTCCCCTGCATTGTAAGGTGGATTCTTTACCACTGGACCAAGAGGGAAGTCCCCCAGGGCCTCTTTAATCCCTGAAATAACAAACACCAGTTTTGTTGTTCATGATGAACTAGATGCACAATGTCCTTGTACTAACCTTGAAAGAATGTAATACTCTATTATTTTAATTGTCTTTTAAAATCAGAAGACAAGTACACTATAATAAATCTCTGAAATTTTTAAGGGTGAAAAATGTATTTTCTGATGTTCTGAAAACACAGCATGTTCACATCATATTTGATAAATATTATAAGTTCAAAATAGTTGCAATTTTACACTTTTGTTACAGAGAAGGAATTATATTAACCTTTTCAAAAAACTAAAATTTGTCTCCCAAGTTTAGGTAATTGTATGATGAAACTGAATCTTTAGCCATTTTGAAATTGCTCCATGTTTCCAAACCCACCTTGGATTTTCTATACCTCGCAGCTCTGTTCCTAGTTGTGTCACCAGATTTCAGTTTAGACATTTGGCATGAACTACTTTTTGTATGAATCAATTATTCTAGTAGTAGCTAAACAATTTTTAGTATGTAGGTACTGTACCTATGTAATATTTTTAAATGAGGCACACAACAAATACAATGCACGAGGAAGATTATGCACATGCACACACACACACACACACACACGAAAAAAAAATCTCCCTGTTGAAGTTGAAGACTCTGAGCTGTTTTATTTAGTACACTAAGCTGTTTTATATTGATTGCAGTCCTCACAATCCCCACAATACCCCTTTGGCTATAGTTATTATTGTTATCCCCATTTGACAAAAAAGGAAGCACACATAGATTCCATCACAGGCCCAGAATCACATATCTAGGAGGCATTTTTGAAGTGCCCATCCACATTATTTTGCTTCAACTAGATGTTAAATTTTGTTTTTTATTCATACTCCTATTGTTGGGGATATTATAATTTATACTGTAATCATTATACAAATAATGTATAGGTGCTGAAGAAGCTTTCTCAGTAACATGATCTTGTTCTTAATACATTTTTGAATTGAAAAATGTTGGACTCTCACACAAGTTTAAAAAAAAAGCTGTATTGTATTTGACTGCAAGTACTGTGAATGACCATAAAAATTATAGGGGAACTGTGTTTCTGTCACCCATGCTTGATGTCTGGAGACTGGATTTGGATTCAAATCTGCTTCCTTGTTCTATTTTTTGGTATTTAAAATATTCAATAAAGAAAAGCTTGGGGCTTCCCTGGTGGCGCAGTGGTTGAGAGTCCGCCTGCTGATGCAGGGGACACGGGTTCGTGCCCCGGTCCAGGAGGATCCCACATGCCGCGGAGTGAGCCATGGCCGCTGAGCCTGCGTGTCCGGAGCCTGTGCTCCACAATGGGAGAGGAGAGGCCACAACAGTGAGAGGCCCACATACCGCAAAAAAAAAAAAAAAAAAAGAAAAGAAAAAAAAAGCAATAATTTGCATGTCATTAATTCTGAATTTTGCTCTCTTACCCTCTCTCTCTCTCTCTGACCAATTCCTATTTTTTCTTCTTTCGTGTTTATCTGCTATGGTTATTCAAATTTCATACATATTTACAGAGATAGTACAAGAAGATATACTTCTAGTATACCTAATAAAGCACGCCAGGTTAAAATCTTTGAAGTTGGACGTTAATGTAATCTTCATTTTATTTACTCTGCACATATGTTTTCCTACCTGAATGCATGCTTCAATTATTGGGGTGGAGAGCATGTAATTTAATTCTGAAACACCTAATGCAACTGTATCTAGGATGAGGATAAACCCCAGGTGCCTATATGCACAAAGCAGATTTTGGGTAGTGGTAAACCAGAGGGTGCCATTATAAAAACCATGTTGCTATCAAATTATTCCCCAAGAAGAATTTTTACTCATGCTCATGCTGGGACCCACTACAAAAATTTTGACACTAAAAGTTTAATGGCTGTGTGTGCACTTGTGCTTGCAAACTAAGGGAAGGTGTGTGTGTGTGTGTGTGTGTGTGTGTGTGTGTGTGGTGGGGGGAGAGATGTAGCAGTCTAAAACAACTTGATACTGGGGTCCCAGAAATAGTTGTTTTGACTTCACCCAGATGAAAATCTTGATGTAAATAAGATAAAAGAAGCTGTAGGTGTTACCAAACACAAGTTCCTGTGCCCCATGCACAGTGAGGCCAAACAAAACAAAATGTTGGAGTTTGGAGCAGAGAAAGGTTTATTGCAGGGCTGAATGAAGAGAATGGGTGGCTCATGCTCAAAAACCCCAAACTCCCTGATGGTTTGGGGGAGAAGTTTTTACAGGCAAAATTTGGGGTGAGGGCTGCAGGGGGTATGACTTTCTTCTGATTGGTTGGTGGTGAGTTGACAGGGCAGTGTTCCAGGAATCTTGTGCTCAGCCTGAAGTTACCATCCTCCACCTGGGTGGGGGCCTTAGTTCCTGCAGAAGAACTCAAAGGTATTTTGTTATGTATATTCCTTGAGAAGGAACCAGGATCCTGCCTCAAGGCTGCACTATGGTTTCTTGACTGCTCCTCCTCAGTTTCTGTATTCCTTCCCTTCCCTGACTAGCAACTGTTTGAATCTGCCCTTTGGAACGCAAGGAAGGTCGAGGAGGCTTAATGAAGTCTATTTCCTATAAACAGGAAACTGGGGACATGGAAAGGATTTGTACCTGGGAGGAACCCATAGCGTGCTGCTCTGTTTTGTAGGTAAGAAGCAATCTAAGAATAGGGAGACCAGAAGTCATCCATTTATCTCTATTCATACTCTAGGAACCTATGTGCACTTGCATGATATGTTTTGCATAAATATCCTCTACAAAAAATTCCACTATTATTATTATGTGTATATATATATATATATATATATATATATATACTTTTTTTTTTTTTTGCGGTACACGGGCCTCTCACTGTTGTGGCCTCTCCCGTTGTGGAGCACAGGCTCCAGACGCGCAGGCTCAGCGGCCATGGCTCATTGGCCTAGGCGCTCCGCGGCATGTGGGATCTTCCCGGACTGGGGCACGAACCCGTGTCCCCTGCATCAGCAGGCGGACTCTCAACCACTGCACCACCAGGGAAGCCCCTCCATTATTTTTTGATACACTTAGTAGTTGGAGGGAGATTTATGTTTGAAACTCCTATATTTGATATGGTTATTTTAGATGCAACTGAAAATTTTGCAACTAGAAATCAAACTAATTTTTCAGTTAAAGGTTTAAAATATAATTTTGTTAGAGATTTAAGTATAATTTTGCAGTTAGAGGTTTAAAAGAAAAGAAATCTTAGGGAGGAAGAAATGCCTATAATGATTTTTCTCAAAAGAACTCTAGGGCAGGACTCTGTGTTAGCAATTCCTCTACCACTTTTCTGGTAACATGTAGAGTGATTTTGCCTCAGGCCTTGGCATGGGAACTGTACCCAAATTAGTGAATCTAGTAATTTCCAATTCTCTGATTGGTATGTGGAATATGGCTACCTTAAACCATAGTCTCTCTAGGTACACCCGTCTAGTAACTTGGGTAACCGGCTGGCATCCACCCAATTACCCAAATTTCTGGAAATCAAAGGGCAATTCTGTTTCTATTTCTAAAATCAGACCCAACCACTAGGATAGAAATACCTTCAAGGCATTCTGCTGAGTCATTCCACTCAACCCATGTCACCTTCCTAATCTAGGTTCCTGAGGCCCCTGAAATGTTTTGAATTTGCAATATGGCAATCTTCATTTTAGGATTTCCTAGAAGCAAAGCTAAGGTGCTTGCTCAGTTTATATATTTCACTCACATGTAAACAATCTTACTCTTCTTGGATTCTTAGCTTCCAGTTCTGTGCTTTAACTGCCAGATTTTAATTGTTATTAGAATAAAGTTATTTTTAAGTGAAATCTTTAATTTTCCTATGAAGGGAAGCTTAAACCCCAAAATTATCTCTTAAAAGAAAGAAATACTAGTAAAAATAGACACAATAAAATCAGCAAGCAAAGCAAATGAAAAGGAAAAAGCTGTGTTTAAATAATAGTTGAAGATGTTGTCCACTATGTAGGCAACATGGAGTCGGCAATAATGTGGTGGGTCTGTCACTTGAAAGTTAAGGTGCGTGGAGGGGGCAGTAAAAAGGTATATATGACATTTGGGGATTGATTACCTCAAGGAAGAGTCTTACAAAGATGAGTTTAAACAATAGAAGCTGAACATGCACAGGAAATGACTAAAATCATCAATTTTTAGTTAATCAGATAAAAATTTCCAAGGATTTTTCAGAGAGGCAGACATAGGAGGAAAAATCTACAATAGAGAGTACTGTGCTTTCTAAATAAATGAGCTAACCTGAGAGATATTATCATGGGCTAAAGCATTTGGAATTGGATTGCATTTTATTATTATAAAATATAGAGTAGTGACCAGGAAAAAAGTTCAAAATAAACGTGTATAAGCAGGTTTGGTGGAGTGGAAAAATACTTTACTGGGAATCAAGTGCTGAGGCTTCACACCCAGTTCTGCATTTGTAACCTGGGTGACTGTGAGTAAATTACTCGGCCTCTAGGACCCAGTTTTCTCTGCTGTAAAAAGAGATTAGATTTGAAGATCTTTAAAATCCATTCCAGATATTGTGTAATGATTTAATCTTTGAGAATTTAATCAGAAAAGGACAATAATTATTTAATTAATTGGTACTATAAAAGTTCAGAGGAGGAAGAAATAATCAAAAGCTGAAGTGATTGGGAGGAATGAGGTATAATTTAAACTACATACATCACAGTTGCTTAAAAAGCTGGGTAGGATTTTCATAGGCAGAGAGAAAAAGAAGGACAAAAAGGTCAGTACTAATAAGTGAATGATGAGGAGAAGTATGGGTGTATTTGACAGGAAGGGGAGTGGTTTGTAAGAGAGCAGCCTCACAGGAGTTAAGGGTTGAAAATGACACATCAGACAGAATTGCATGACTTGGTTATTTATACTAGCATATTAAGTTCTCACAGAACATATTACAAGACCAGAATATATTTCAACATTTCAAAATATATTTCAATACACAAAGTATTTTAAAATACACAATCATGAGGTGGAATATTTTGCTCTCTCCTTTAGGGTGTAAGCTCCATGTGATTTTTGTCTATTTTGTTCCTTCTTTATTCATTCACAGCATTTAGAATAGTGCCTGGCATAGGAATACATTTTACTCAGGTTAGTCTGTTTTTAAAAAATCAGAATTGTTTTTCACATCTTGAAAAATGGGATATTGTACCTTAAAGGAGCTTTGTGAAATCACTCCCATGTAGAGAGAGATATAAGGAAGTTACAATTGCTATGAGCAACCTTATTATTTTTTCAAAAGGAGATCTAGACATTTTTGTAGCTTTTCAGCTGAAGGCATTTATGACTACATCTTAAGTATCAATAAATAATGGATCTTCATTTTTCAGGTAGAAATGGTAACTAGCCAAACATGGTTTATTATTTTACTCTCGGGGCACTATGTTAAAAGTGAGTGTACTTAGACTATAAAACACCTCTGCCACTGGAGTGAAAGCCATTTGAAAGTCAGTACAACTGCAACTGCTGTTTGCTATGGAACAGGGTGTGGGAATAGTATTCGAAACAATTTAAAGCAGCAGGACAGCATCTGTACTCATAGTAACAGCATTTGTGTGGACTTATTTTTCTGCAAGCTTGGAGAATAGTCTTTTTATTCTTCTATGGGATTTTTAAAGTCATAACCCTAATATTTAAACATAACAGATCTAGAAATTATTTGCATTATTATCAATATTAAGGACAGGGCAGATATTTTTTTGGACACAAATTAGAATCATCAAGGGTTACTAAATTTTGACATTCTGTGTATTGAATTTCCATTGAAAATAAATGTTATTTGTGTTGAATGTTTTCCTCCTTGGTGCATCAAATATCCGAATTGCCTGAGATTCATTTTTAACAAGACAAAATTTTCAGTGAAATTAATGTGACTTCTGACATCTTCATATTTGTTTTTCATAGTTGTCCCAGTCCAACAATCACATAATAAGCAGTAAATCAATATGCATGATTTTCTCTCTCATTGAATTAATAAAGCCATGGAGAAAATTTTACTTTCTGATGATTCTCGACTAAGGGTTTGGGAATTTCTTACGTTTTCATTATTATAGATGAGGGATTATCCCTCAGCACCAGTGGGAAGGAAAGCTTCCCGTTGCTCTTTGAGGAGCCCTTGCCTGTTGAAATTGCAGTGGTAGTGGTAGCAATAAAGCCTAGACCTATTCATTGGTATGGCGGCTATTATGTCAGTATCATGAGTGTTGTAACTCTGGATACCTTGCTCTTCCATACCTCTTACAAGTTCTATTAGCCATCAGAGCTGGAAGCCAAAAACAAAACTACCTTAAGTACCCCAACAACATTCTCTATCTCTCTGCCACCCCTTTCTATTGGAAAATAGGCAATACCAAAAACTATACGCACTGAAAATACTTTAGAATGGCAATTACTTTCACTTTTAAGAATACCTATAACAGATGAATTAGATAAACTTTTTGCAAATTAGAGTTGATTTGACAATGGATAAGTTATTAATCAGTAATATCTGTTTTAATGTAAAAGTATTAACACTTGAGTTCTGTTTTGGCATGTAAAGTTTGAAGTAGGTTGAACGAAAGCACTTTATGACGTTTTCTTGACTATTTAAATTCAGCAACAAGTAATGTTTTTCTATTTATACTTTTTCTTTGGTCAGTTTAATTTTTCATTTTTGCTGAAAAGAAGTTACCATTTTTAAACTTTGAAAAACCATAAAACTGCCAATAAACAGATAAATAAATAAATAAAGCTAGGATACAACAGCTCTTTTGATGCATTGTTTGTATAACTATATTGGAAGGAAAAAAAACGTTTACTTTGGGGCATATCAACCAGCTGAGAGTCTAATCACAATCTAAACCAAGGAGATGCAGAGGGACCTTCAAGAGGTATCAGATTGGCTGTTGTAACTAAACTGAAATGAATTGGCATACCTGGTAACTAAATAATTACCAGGGTACCTGTGTTAGTTACACTTCTGCCCTTGTAATTTCAGAGCAGTTGGCACTGGAGGAAAAAAATTCAGAAATTCAGTATCCACCATTAATTTCTCATTAGAGGGCTAGCCACAAATACAAAATACCTTCTCTCCTTCAAATTTGGATCTTGTTCCTCCATGCATTTTAGTGTCTTACCAATAGGTTTTATTTTTCTACAAGGCCTAAGATCAATGTACCTAGATCTTGGTATATTTCTTAATAGTCTATAATTAGACTGAGAACCAGATAAGATAGATTTGCTACATCAATGTTATTTGGGAGTAGGGTCTGGAAGTTAGGTTGTTTCTTATGAAGTTCTACCATATAGCTTTGATAACATGAGTCATGTTGACATCTACAAGAATATAAGATTAATGTTTATTTTATGCATGAAGGGCGGCATTATAGAAAAGTTGACATATCTCTCAGTCTTGAGATATGAGTTGATATTAATAATGAAAAATATTAGATAGAAATGTTAATATGGTGGACCTCAGGACAAAGTGACACTGTTCCAACTAGACAGATAATACATTTTTATTAGCATTTTATTGATAGCATCCATGGCAATAATAACAAATTCATAAGGCTTGCTTCTTTTCTCCCTGAAATGATTCAGAGAAGCTCAACTTGTTTTGTTAAAAATGTAAAATTTTCACAATATTTACTTTTCATTAGTTGGTTGACTATAAAGTCATCGAGTCTTGCCTAAGACTCATATTGCAGGGCTTCATCAAGATTTTTAGCTAAAGAAAAATACATGTCCAATGTTAATATGATTAGACTGTGTTATATTAATGAACAATAGCATTTTTATCTGCAAACTTAGTTACTGTGGCTGCATGAAGGCTACTTAAAAGAGAATCGTGGTGGTTATACTATAGTGCTCTATACTCATTGAATTTAAATAATGCTTTTACTTCCTCTTCTCTATTTGAAAACGCTCTTGCTAAAATGTGGTTTTCTCTTCTAGACTTTCCTCCATCAGCAGTACTTACATGTGCTTTGTTTAGAGGACTGACAGATTGTACTAGATCATATGCCATCTCATATCTGTGCCTCTGTGGCCCAGCAACATGCAATGTGAGATGACCTGTAATGAATAGGGTACAAGCTTAGACCCTTAGGATCTTCAGCAACCGTAGATAGCTCTTGAAAAAAGGAGGAGATAAGGCCTGAGCTGAAGGAAACTGCTTACATTTAGTTTAAATGATGCCAGGTCTAGCTATAATTTGTGGGTCACTGACTTTCTTTCTTACAGATGATTTTACATAATGATGACAGATACTGAATTTGAAGTAGTCAACATTTTAAAGATGCATGAAAATGGGAAACATTCTATTCACTTTTGTTTTCAGTAAAGTGCATTGCACTCTTTTAAAAAAGAGGGGATACACTTAAAGTTATCACAAATAGAGGGAATGAATAGGATGCAAAGTTATGATATTCTTCTATTTTAATGAGTTATGGGAGTGGAAGATAATATAAAATGAAAGATAGTGAATGGGAAAGAAGAATATGGAATGATAGGTAAAATTATAGTGACTAGGAATATTGTTCTTTATTCTATTTGTAAAAGTGAGTAAGATATCAATACATTTGAGGGCACACAAGAGTAAATTTGGAGGTCATTCACACAAACACAACTTATCATTCTTATATGTTAAGCATGGTGATGGCCCTCACAGACTCAGTTTTTGATATCCTTCCTTCCCCCTGCATTCATGGCCAAAGTAACAATTAGAGGCCATGCATGTCAAATGTGCAATTCCCAGCTTTGGCTTTGTTGACAGCAGGCATTAAGTGACACCTTAACTCACAAGTTTAACTCACAAGTGTGACTCACCTAGACACACTTGTGAGTTAAACTTAATTTATAGTTGAGTAAGAAAGGGACCAAACAGTTAAGGAACTTGACAGAGAACACAGAGTCAGTTCCACAATTCATGCAACTGGATTTCCTTATTTCAGTTTAGAAAGAACTGATTTTCCACTTTCTGTTTCTTTATAGCTATCTCTTAATAAAAGTCCTGCTTCAATTAAGAGAGTTCTTTAAGCAACTGTTAGTTACACTTTCTGAAGTCAAACACATTGACTTATAAGGGGATGGAAGTCTAGAGAATGATACTTTTGGTTCTTTAAGGTTTAGAAGGCCACATTCTGTGAGTTGAATACATGAATATTTGATGCTTTTGGAGGTAAATTAACTTATTCAGAACATTATTTCCTAGAGTACAGAGAAGATATGCTTCTTACCTGAAGATTTTATCCTATATATTTTTCCTATTGCTTTGACAGTTTGTTGGGTAAAGGGAAATTTAATTTAAGGCAGAGAGATGGAGGGAACTGTTTTTGTGTCAGTTTCTTTCCTTGTTCTTCCTTTGTTTTCTCAGTTACCTGTGTATACTTATTGAAAGGGTGTGAACAGGCTGTATGGGTGAGAATGCTGTGGAAAAAGGAGATAAGCAGAAATGTTTCCTTATTTCATAGTCAGCTTTCAACATTCCCAGAGAGATGACAAAGTAGAACAGAGGCAGAACCCCTTAACAATATGACATGAGTAGGCATCTTGAATTTGGGAGTACTTTATTCCATTGTCCCTATCTAGACAGAACAATATTCAACCTTTCTAAAAACTATGTTCATAATGACAACTTAATATTTCACTTGTAGTTTAAAAAACGTGTTCTTATTTCATTAACGACTCTGAGAGGACATATTATTATTCTGATTTTAGTGATAAGAAACATATACTCAGAGTTTCCACTTTTTACCCAGCAACACAGCTGATAAGGTACAGTGCCAGAACTTGAACAAGGTCTTCTGACTACAATCTATTTGCTTCCCCCACCTCCCACCACATCTGAACTACAAAGTAAATCAGAATTCAGAGTTGTATAGTGGGTTGGAAAAGCAAGTTTTCAAATATGAGCTGATTTAAAAACTGAGCTCTTCACTCCAATAGAAAGCCTTAGCATTTATTTTTTTTAATCTGATAAGAGAAGAAATTGCTAACAGTGGTGATTTCTGGAGAATGGATTTCAGATAGGAGGTTCACTTTTCTTTATAGTCCCTTCTGAGCCATACTAATATTTTTCCAATAGGTTCATGCCGTTAAATGTTTATAGTCAATCTATCTGCAGTATAAACAATAAAATAACAATAGAAATACCTTAGATTTGTATGCAGTGTTTCCCCTCTCAAAATACTACCAATACACCTGTTTTTTGTCCTTTCCTTTGTTATCTCATTTCACATTTAAAGCAACCTAGTCCCGAGCAAGTAAAGAATGGTTCACAAGACCTCACAGCTAGTTTGTGTTCAACACAAATCTCATGTTCTTGATTCTAGACCGGAACTCTTTTGACAGCAAAAGTATTTTTTATTTCTCTTGTATGTCTCCTCTTATTCAGTCTTAGCTTAATTGTCCTGAGGCTAATAGGACTTTAACATATGTTTCAGCCACGCTTCACCCTTTACCATTCCATGTTATTATCAAATACACTGATGACTTAAAATATCATTTAAGAAGTGTTCTTTTCAACTCCAGAAGAACTTATCAATTTGGAAGGATCTAGTTCACCATGCCAGATTGAAATATTGCAATAAAACATTGTGATTTATGATACCATATTTTTATAAATCTTAAAATGGGTGACCTAGTTCAGTTGTACTTTGTGGGTTCATATACAACATATACATATATAAATATATAACATGAAATTATTAAACTTTAATAAATGTTGGTAGAATTTGGTGTAGCTTAGAACTAAAAAACAGCATGTCTGAACTTTTTATATCTGTTAGAAAATGTGAAATCTTCAGTTTCAGCAATGAACTTTCACAAAATCTAATTAAAATATAAACAGAAAAGATGTGAATTTTCTTTCCCTGTTCTCTTACATTTGCATAATGATTGTAGGTTCTGGCAGACACAGAATGTTTAAGTATTCAGTGATACATCTTTTAATTAAAATACTATACAGATAATTGCATAATACCAGCTATCCCATTATTACCCAAAGGAATGTAGTTGATATAAAAAAAATAGTTGGTTAAAAAGTGGTCACCTCAGAAAGGGTAGTTTAATTATATTTACATTTTGTTGATCCCAGAGAAGAATACTTTGCAAGTCCAGAGGCAACATTTACAAATACATCCACATGTCAAAGCAGCTTTCCCTGTACCAATTTGCACTATAAAATTAGTATCCAAACAAGACTTTGCTCATTTTATGTGCAAGTTCTTAGAAAATAATGTCTTGTTACATATAAAATAGTTGTGATTGCTTTAAAACAGTGTCCCATTAGAAAGTTCAAGGCACATTGCTTAGAATTCACTGAGCATCCAGGTAGTAAGGATGATCAAAGAAGGGTCATCCTGTTTGGCCGTATGGTCTGTGGAAAGACAGTGGCCTGGAATCCTGATTCTGCCAGTTCTTGCTATGTGATGTGGGATAATTTATTTAACCTCACTGAGCCTCAGTTTTCTTATTCATAAAATAAGAATAATAATACCTATCTTGAATGGTTCTAGTGAAAATCAGCAATAAGGTAAATTTCATAGTGCATACCTAGCAGACACTCAATAAAGGCAATTCTGATTATTATGCTGCTTTTTAAAGTAGTAAATGCCATAAAACATGATGCAAAAAAACCCACTACAATACTTTGGATCATAGGTCAACAAAATGGGAGACGGTGCCTAATTTATAAGTGCAATTGAGAATACCTTTTAACAGTAGCATAGACCTATTAGGGTATGAATTCCACTTCTCTGCCTTATTAGTTGTGTGTTCCTATGTGATTTACTTGATTTTATGTGACTCAGTTTCTGCATCTAAAAATTGAGATATAACGATACCTATTTCATTGAGAGTAAAGTGATGTGATATGGTGAATGCACCTTATACAGTGTTTGACCCCATAAACTTCCAATGACTGTTAGTTTCAAATTTTGAATGGACTGTGAAGTCCAAATGCAAGTGAAGGTGCAAGGCATTGTAGACTATAGTGTCATGCGAATGCTACTTAGTATTATCATAATTTTAAAGTTCACTGAAATGTTCATAAATTTGTTTCCTTAGAAGAATGGGTAAGGGAAAAAACAGCATAGCTACCTGTTCTGTTCTAATTTTCACTATTTAAGAGAACATTAAAGCAACAGTAAGACAAGATGTATAGTTCAAGTAAGCAAAGAAATCTTTCTTTTTGATTTTGCACTTGGGGAATTTTTCTTGATCTTTTTCTTCAAAAGGAGAATCAATTTCATTTATTAGAGCCTGAGGTCACAATTATTACAAAGAAAATAAAAAGAAATCGAATAACTTTGCATACTTTGGTAAAATAAAACAATTCAATTAAGCTTACTCAGTGTGTCTTGGTGTTTTAGCAAGGTTGGAAAGGACACTGACTTCTGTTGTTGAGTGGGCCTTTAGAGTCATTTATATCTGTACAAACATGCTACTCAATTTTTAGCACGTGAATAAACTCTAAACCAGGGAGTTTTGTCAGTTATATAGACAATGAATCCAGTCTGGAAGACAAATTGTACACTGAAGTTAAGGTGGCTGAATTTCTGATATAATTGGCTGTATGATCATGAGAACTTTACTTCTAATGATAACACAGCTGTTTCTTCTTGAAAACAGTTACTTCAACCTTAGTGAACAATTTGTCTTGTAGACTTAATGTATTAGCCTCTTAAGTGACAAATTTTTGCCTGTTCTGAAAACTAGTTGACAGAATTCTGACAGTGAACAGAAGCTATCGGACAAGCCTTTGATATTTCTTCAAGTAGCTGATTTGTTCAATTTTAAGCATTTAAAGCTTAAATGAAACTGGAAGAAAACTCACTTTACTGCTTCTAGTATAATTTTTCATATATTATTCTATATCAGTCTAGGCATACTGTTAGCTACATGTAAGCTATACTTTAAAAATAAAATTAACAGGTATTTTGTAAAGCTTCTATGTTAGGGGTATTTCCCACTTGTATCAATTCCCTATTCTCAATTTTATAGTGGTAGAAGAGTTTCTACAAATCTGGAAAAAAAATTTTTTCTATAATATGAGCAAACCTTCAAAAGAAATGTTAAAATGCAAACGAATGACCTTAATTAATTGTACATCAATCACATGGCCAGTTATTCTTACCTTTCTATGGTTTACTTCATATTTGTATATTAATTATCTTAAAGAATATATGTCATACGAGTTCTTTTTGAGCATTGTAGATTTTGTGTTAAGTGACCATAGGTGCAAAGCTTGACAATGCAACTTACAAGTTATATGACTATGGCTTTGTTATTGGAAAACAGGACCCATTATACCATTCTGACTTGGTTGTCATGAGGATAAATGAGACAATATATGTAAATATCGTAGCACAGTGACACATAGTAGGCACTTAACACATCCTTTGTTTTACTTCCCTTTTTATTGATAATTGTTGTAAAAATAATACCAAGACTCTAAAAATTGAATTTAAACTCTCTGATAAATTGTCTTTTCTGAAAGTTAATAAACTGCAACAAATATTTACTGAGTGTGGTCTAGACATTCTTCTAGGTGCTTGAGATGAACAATAAAAGATATCTGTTCTCATAGCACTTTGAATCTAGCAAGGGGAAAGAAAATATTAAATGCTAATCAAATTAATAAACTGTAGAGTATTAGAATGTGATAGACTTTTTGGAGTAGTGTAAATGGGATTAGAAGTGCCAGGGCTTGGGGTGGTAGCAGTTTTGTAGGTGGGGTCTGGGTCTGACTCATTGGGAAGGTGATAGTTGAGCAAATATCAAATGTGGTGAGGGAATTTGCTAAGTAAATATCTAAGGAAGAATTTTCCACCCAGAGGGAATAATTAAGTCCTTATATGAAAACATGATGAGGATGTTCAAAGAACTATAAGGAGGTGAGTGTAACTAAAGCAGCCTAAACTGAGGGGGAATGTTAGGAGAGGACATAGGGGGAGGCGATGTTGATGGTGGCAGCAGGGAAATTTTGAAGGGCCTTGTAAGAAGCCACTGAGAGGACAATGGCTTAACTCAGAGTAAAACAGAGAGCTGTGACGGGCTTTTGTCCAAAGGAGTGAAATAATTTTACTTCGATTTCAGAAGTATCACTTTGGCTGCTGTGTTGAGAATAGTGTCTATGGGGTAATGGTGCCAGTAGAGACTTATTGCAGTAATCCCCAGGAGAGAGAGAATAGTGCCTTGGAACAGCATGGAAACAGTGAAGGTGCTGAAAAGTAGTCAGATTCTATATTTATTTGAAAGTAAAATTAAGATGATGCCCTGACAGACTAAGATGTAAGGTGTGAGAAAAATAGAGATATTGGGCTTCCCTGGTGGCACAGTGGTTGAGCGTTCGCCTGCCGATGCAGGGGATACGGGTTCATGCCCCGATCCGGGAGGATCCCACATGCCACGGAGCAGCTAGGCCCGTGAGCCATGGACACTGAGCCTGCATGTCCAAAATAGAGATGTCAAGATAACACCAAAATTTTTGGCTTCAGTAACTGAAATAATAGAGTTGCTATTAATTGAACTTGGAAGGAATGCAAGTGAGGCACATTTGTGGAAGAGAACACGATTTCAGTTTGAGACATCTTAAGTTTGAAATGTCAGACAACCACGTCTAGATGTTCAATGGTCAGTTGGATATAAGAATCTGGAGTTTGGGAGAAATGCCTGGGCTGGAAATATAAATTTGGTGGTTTACAGCATATTGTTATTTAAAGATGAGAGACTGGATATTACCAAAGGATTGAATGTGTAGAGAAAGAGGGAAGAAACCTTAGAGTTGTCCAACATTTGGAGATCTTGCAGAAGAGGAAGAACTAGTCAAGGAGACTGAGGAGTGGCTCAGAGGAAAACCTGAGTATGCGGTGTCTGGTGAGCCAGGTAAGTAAAGCTATTAAGGAGGAGGGAGTGATCTAATGGGTTAAATGCTGTTCATAGCATCAGATAAAATGAGGAAGAAACTGGCCATTGATAAGATAGTTTACTGACTTGTGAAAAGCAATATGACTTCCCAAGTGAAAAAAGACACTTTAAGACCATTAATAATAAGTGACAGGGTTCAGAGGTCACAATCTTATGGCACACTGTCCAGATCTGGTCAAAGATGGGCTTTGGCAGGCAATTTTTAGAAATAAAAAAAAAAAGAATTGAATGTGAGAGGTATTGGAAGATATGTATTCTCCTATTGGCCATAGACTCCATCATCTCATATTATATTGAATTTGGGAGGCTTCACATATTTATGATTTTTTCTTGGCTCTTGGAAATTTTTGAATTTGTGACCCCTGGATATTAAGTGCACTTTTGCTTTGACATTGAGAAAATAATCAGATGTAATTCTGAAGGCACAGTTATTTCCATTCTTTTTTTTTTTTTTTTGGCTACATTGGGTCTTTGTTGCTGTGCACGGCTTTCTCTAATTGTGGTGAGTGGGGGCTACTCTTCATTGCAGTGCATGGGCTTCTCACTGCAGTGGCTTCTCTTGTTGCGCAGCATAGGCTCTAGGTACGCAGGCTTCAGTAGTTGTGGCACGTGGGCTCTGTAGTTGTGGCGCACAGGCTCTAGAGCGCAGGCTCAGTAGTTGTGGCTCGCGGACTTAGTTGCTCCGTGGCATGTGGGATTTTCCCAAATCAGGGCCCGAACCCGTGTCCCCTGCACTGACAGGCAGATTCTTAACCAGTGCGCCACCAGGGAAGTCTATTTCCATTCTCATAGATATAAAAGATCTTGATTTTTAGCTTGGGGTAGTTAAATTTTTCATCCAAATTTATTTCAAGGCTAGACATTCTTTCTCTCTTTTTACAAGGGCATTGAATGATAGAATGTTTGTTAAAAGGAACTCTTCATTTTGTTATAAAGCAGAAACTAACACACCATTGTAAAGCAATTATACTCCAATAAAGATGTTAAAAAAAAAAAGGGACTCTTGGTTTGTAATTTGGCCTTCCTTTATCCCTCTTCACAAAAGAGGAATTTCAACACAGAGATTGTCTTGTTTAAGGTTGCACAGCAAATGGCCAGCTGTGATATCATCAAGACTCTAAATTCTCACTCAGCTCTTGAATTTTTTTAAGTATATCATATCAGTCTTCTGACATGAAGTTTGCCATTCTATCATGCTATCTAACCACTGTTCACTTAACCTATTCATTAATCATCTGACATACGTGAGACATACTATGTTTATGCAAGTGATACATGTAAAGTGCAGTCATTTGTGAAAGCAGGAAACACATTTAAATTGTGTGCTTAAATGTATCAGAATTGCATATGGTGCTTTTAAAAATCACATATAGTAGTTTTTAAGATAATATTTATCCATATTACCTCAATAATAATTTATGATCAGGTTAGCTTAAGTGGGGAAAATCATTTTAACATTCCACTTTGGTTTTGAGATAACCACCTGTATTCAATCTATTATTCTTATCCATTAGAATTCCCCTTTTGTCCAGAAATTATTGAACCCTTAGAATTAAGTCTCTGTATTTCCTCATTTATGTTTTCCTCACTCCAAGTCTAAGTAGACTCCATGTCTGCGATCTTTCCTGCCACACCATGGTTGTAGATAATATGTCTATTTAGATATAGATTGAAGGAGCAAAACAATTAATTGTAAAAAGTTATAGCAGAACTGCAATTGGAAATAACTTTTAATGGTATAGTCATTCTGGCCTCTCTTGCTGCTCTAGCATAGTTTTTATTTGTTTATTTTGGGTTTTGCCCAGGTGCTTAATGCAGCTACTGTCCACCTTAGAAAAGTAATAATGTAAAAACTAAAACACCTTCTGACTAAGGCTAGGCAATTTTCTGTATTGCTAGGACCAAGCTATGGTTTCAATATGTTTTTTAAAAAATGGTATTGACTTATACTTTTCAGTATCTATGTACAATTTTTTTGCCACTGGCAGTGCATGAGGGGCAGGATTTTCTCCCTTACTTTCTCCTTAGCCATTATTGGATGGAGTCAGTCAGCACACATTATAGAATTTTTAGTGTATATTCTGATTTCTTAGTGATTCAGAAATAGCTGGAACAGTTCTATTCACCACTCAAATAGATCTGGATTTCATCATCTCTTTTTCATTCCTCATGTTTTCATTACATAATTCATAATGTTATCCTCCTTTCTCCTACATATGATTTTAAGAAACCTGGTATCCCTAAAGAAAATTTTATCCTAAGTGATGCTTGGCCAGGATAGTTTATTTATTTATTTACTTGAATTTAATGCCTGGGGTACGGGGGACGCAGACCACCTTCACATTTGCATTACTTTCCAGGCCTTTAAAAGCATTTGGATTTTTAATCTTTGTCTATGCTATTTTAACCCAGTCTCCTAATTAGTATTTCCCCCCTCATTCCTTCAGTCCTCCCTATCAAGTTACCCCTCCACACTTTCCCCAGATATACCATTCTAAAAACACTTCTTCATAAATCCTGTTGACTTCCCTGTTGGATGCAGGGTAAGATCCAGACTCTCTAACGTGGCAAAGGAGATGTTTCATCATCTGGTTCCAATCTAGTTTTCTAGTCACTTCACTTCTACTTTTTCTTAACCTCCTCCAAGAGCTCTAGGTGAGCATGCTAAAACCTAGTCCCTTTAGCCTGAGTGCTTTGTCACGTCCCCTTCTTTTACCTGTGCTTTTCTCTGCCTATACTCCCTTTGACTCCCTCCTCCAACTGGAAAATTCCTATTTTTCTACTAAGCACCATGAAACAATTCCCTTGTGGAGAGTTTCCCAAGTCTCTTTGGCAGATGATTCTTTTTCTGGGCTACCAATCACATTTTGCACATAGCTTTATTGTAGCACTTATCACTGTTAAATGTGGTTTAATATTTATGTGTCTCTGTTTCACTTGCTATACAGTGAGTTCTCTGATAAGCAAGGTTGTGTCTAATTCATTTTTAGCACCCAGCAGAGTCTGGCACATAATAGGTGCACAAGGGATGATTCTTGAATAGGTGAAATTGTGATCTCCTTATTTATCCTTACTTATATTCTGTAAGCAGCTGCTATCCAGTACTTGCCTGCCTGATTCTCAATCTCTTCCTCTCAACACGGCTCAGACTTCCTCATGACATTGTGCTTATTCATCTTACACTCATGGCCTCTGGTTTTGGAGATGGTGATAAAGGCAGGGCCCAGGGCACTGTGATTGATTATGTGTGGACATTGCAGTTTGGTTTGGCTCCAGCATCAGTGACAGCAGCTGCCATCATTTTTCTCAATTTTCAGGATTTCTTCCAATATCTTAAGGCATAGTATAATTCTAGAGATATCTCTGATGATTTAAGGCTTATGGTATGTGTAATTTAGCACTTCATGTCTGAATTTATTATACAATATAAGCCTTCCATAAAGGGCAGTTTTGTCAGTTTAAAATTTAACAACAAATCAAAGATATTGAATTTTCTATATATTGGAATGTATTACCGTGAAACTGTTTTAACAGCATTCAGACAAAATTTAGATCGAAAACATAGTGTACTAATGATATCTTTTTTATATGTCTGTAACAAACATGAGTAGAGTATCAGTTTTGAATAAATAACCATTGTAAAAATCAGTAGATTTATTCTTGAGAGTGAGATTACAAATTCTAAAACAACAAATCTGCTATTTGGCAAGTTATAGAATATGAAAGGCACAAAGTTAATCTTCTAGGTTTGAAATCAATGTGTAATAATTTGTGTTACTTAAAACTATTAAAGACCCCTTAATACTTTTGCTAAAGTGTCGGTGCAAGAAAAGAAAGAATAATGATAGGCTATTACTTTTTATATTGTCTTCTTTAATGCATTTCTGTTTCTCCTTCCTATCAACAACATTCATATTACATTATTTTTACCATGAAAATAGAGCATGTAATTTTATAGATAAGGAAACAGAAACTCAGAGAATCTAAATGGCTTGCTCAAAGACATACAACTAGTTAATAACAGTGCTGGGACTAAAATCTAAGTCCCTTTACTCCCACACTGGGGATCTTTACCCTATTCTATGCTGTTCCCCTTCATTTGACATTGTTTCTTTTCCAGAGTGTGTGCAGTTTTATTTACTACACAGAAAAGATACTTGTATATCTCTGTAAAGTGATTATGAATTGTGTGGAACTATAGTCATCATACTTGTTCCTATGAATAATTGAAATACAAAATTTTGAAAAAGCCTTATCTTCACAGCCAATGGAAGTATAACAAAATGGTAATTACTGAATAGTAAAAGAGTCACATAACAGCCAATCTAATTGTCAAATATTCTATCTGAAGGCAAACATTTTTTAAAATCAATGAATTCAGGTGAATACAATTTTCCAAATTCTGACTCATCAAATAAGAACTGAAGTTCTCAATAGTCGATGGTTAGAATGGTACATCAGAAACTGAGGGGACACTGAGGAGTTTACCGAATGGTATATCTTATCCTGAATTGCCATGGTTTAAAATTAGCAAGAATATGCTTGGTCTTTAATTTCTAAGAATTAAGGACAGCTGTGGTTGTTTACCCTAAGTTTAGGACAAAATTGAAGTGAATGAAAGCAAGATGTGGAGTAGAAATTTTAACACTTAAAAAGCTGATGACTCTACCCTGAACCAGAAGTACTTATCTTCTAAAAACAGATCTGGGAAGCTGGGTTAAGCCATTCTTTCTTTCTGAACTGCCCTCCACACACATCTCCACCAATGACATGCAATATTTCTTTCAAAGCAAAGAGTCAGGCTGACCTAAATGGCAGGGATGTTTCCTTGACCAATCACAGCCCATTTGAACAATTCCTCAATAATATTCAAGGTTTCTTCTAGGTCTTTAATTATATCTTTTGATGGATATCTTAGGAAAGCAATTTTTAAAAATAAATTTATTTATTTATTTTTGGCTGTGTTGGGTTTTTGTTGCTGCATGCGGGATTTCTCTAGTTGCGGCAAGCAGGGGCTACGCTTCGTTGCGGTGCGTGGGCTTCTCACTGCGGTGGCTTCTCTTGCTGTGGAGCACGGGCTCTAGGGCGTGTGGGCTTCAGTAGTTGTGGCTCTAGAGCACAGGCTCGGTAATTGTGGCACATGGGCTAGTTGCTCCGCAGAATGTGGGATCTTCCCAGACCAGGGCTCGAACCCGTGTCCCCTGCATTGCGGGGCGGATTCATAGCCACTGCTTCACCAGGGAAGTCCCCAGGAAAGCAATTTTAACAAGTGATAATTACAAAAAGCGAGGGATTTTATAAAGTATTTTGTGTTGCCTTGATGAAGGGTATGTGTAAAAATGATAAAAATTTTTTCTAATATAAAAATTTTTTATGTTAGAGAGGAAGGAAATAAGGAAGAAGAGTTGAAATCAGTTAATTTATTAATTCTGTAGATATCATTGAGTGCCTACTATTTTTGAAATTTTCTGCTAGGCTCTGGATATAAATAGTAGGCAAGATTTGTTCCATGTCTCCAAGAAGCTCATAGTATAGCAAAAATCTTACAATTAATAAATGTTTAATAGTGGACTGTACAGTGCTATAACCAACAGTTGTCTTTTTTTTTTTAAATTATACTTCTTTCAATGGCTGTATCAATTTACATTCCCACCAACAGTGTAGGAGGGTTCCCTTTTCTCCACACCCTCTCCAGCCTTTATTGTTTGTAGATTTTTTGATGATGGTCATTGTGACCGGTGTGAGGCAATACCTCATTGTAATTTTGATTTGCATTTCTCTAATAATTAGTGATGTTGAGCATCATTCCATGTGTTTGTTGGCCACCTGTATGTCTTCTTTGGAGAAATGTCTATTTAGGTGTTCTGCCCATTTTTTGATTGGGTTGTTTTTTTTTTTGATATTGAGCTGCATGAACTGCTTGTATGTTTTGCAGATTAATCCTTTGTCAGTTGCTTCCTTTGCAAATATTTTCTTCCATTCTGAGGGTTGTCTTTTCATCTTGTTTATGGTTTCCTTTGCTGTGCAAAAGCTTTTAAGTTTAAAAATGGAGGTTCCAGGGACTTCCCTGGTAGCACAGTAGATAAAACTCTGCACTCCCAATGCAGGGGGCCCGGGTTCGATCCCTGGTCAGGGAACTAGATCCCACATGCATGCTGCAACTGAGAGTTCACATGCCACAACTAAGGAGACTGCAAGCTGCAACTAAGGAGCCCGCCTGCCACAGCTAAGACCCAGTGCAACCAAATATATAAATAAATATATTTTTAAAAATGGAGGTTCCTTAAAAAACTGAAAATAGAATTACCCTATGACCCAGCAATCCCACTACTGAGCATATACCCAGAGAAAACCATAATTCAAAAAGACACATGCACCCGGTAAAGAAAGTGTGGTACATATATATAAGGGACTATTATTCAGCCTTAAAAAGGAATGAAATTGGGTCATTAGTAGAGACATGAATGGACCTAGAGAGTGTCATACAGAGTGAAGTAAGTCAGAAAGAGAAAAACAAATATCGTATATTAATGCATATATGTGGAATCTAGAAAAATGGTAAAGATGATCTTATTTGCAAAGCAGAAATAGAGACACAGATGTAGAGAACAAATGTATGGATACCAAGGGGGAAGGGGGGTGGTGGGAAGAATTGGGAGATTGGGATTGACATATATACACTATTGATACTATGTATAAAATAGACAACTAATGAGAATATACTGTACAGCACAGGGAACTCTACTTAATGCACTGTGGTGACCTAAATAGGACGGAAATCCAAAAAAGAGGGGATATATGTATATGTATAGCTGATTCATTTTGCTGTACAGTAGAAACTAGCACAACATTGTAAAGCAACTATACTCCAATAAAAATTAATGTAAAAAAATTATACCTCCCTCGCCATTTAATCACTAAGTGAGGAATTGAATAAGGGAAAAATGAAGGAGAACTGAGTTCCATCATACTGATCACTCTCAGATAAACCTTTTTTTTTAATTCAACAGAAACTTGACTTGTCCTTGTAAAAATCAAATATTCAACAGGGATTTATAGTTGTGGTTTCTTAAGTCATCTGGCAGTTTACAATGACCCAAGATCTGATAAAAAACGTGAGTGGCTACCTGATAAATCCTCCACTGCCTGCTGTTTTTACGCAAAAGAGGATTTAATTAGAAAAAAATTCAAGTCGGAATTATAGGTATTAATTCTTGATCTACCACTTAACCATTTATACTACCAATGAAGCCAATTTAATAAAATAAAGAATACATATTCATGTGAAAGATACATACTGTATGTTATAAACTGTAGACAAAAATGTATCATAAAAATTGCTCCTAGGGCTTCCCTGGTGGCGCAGTGGTTGAGAGTCCACCTGCCGATGCAGGGGACACGGGTTCTTGCCCCGGTCCGGGAAGATCCCACATGCCGTGGAGCGGCTGGGCCCGTGAGCCATGGCTGCTGAGCCTGTGCATCCGGAGCCTGTGCTCCACAACGGGAGAGGCCACAACAGAGAGAGGCCTGCCTACCGCAAAAAACAAACAAACAAACAAACAAAAAATTGCTCCTAACATATTTATGGAAAATACTTATCATATAAGTATGCATTATTAACAGTTAGAGTTTCATGTGAAGTCTTTAATTTGAGTTGAATATTGAAAATCATCCCAGTTAATTACTGTATGCCTCATAAGGAAAACTGCTTTTCTTTCTTTTTTTTTTTGGAACTACAAATATACATCTAGACTTCTATATATCAGTGATGCTCTTTAACCTTGGAATTGTTATAGTGTTCTTTTAAAATCAGGGGAAAATCTAAAATAAGGTGAATTCCATGTGGCATGACTGTCCTAATTTTTACTATATTACCTTATTAAAAAATGTTTTAATAGTTTTTTACTCATTAGAATCATATCACTCTGGAGACTTCACTTTTTGAATAAATATTCTGCTAGATTTTAATTTTAATAGCTATATATTTATTTCTTTTTGCTAGTTTAATTTCTTTTAATATTTGTGTATTTTGTGACAATGTTTTATTCTTTGCTTATGTTTTAAAAATTCTTCTGTTATTTCTTTAATTGGTTTAAAGATACTTCTCTTCATCTATCTAATGATTCTCAAAAGTTCCTTGGGGTAGTAACAGGGCTATTTGTGTGGCTATTGACTCTTTTCTATGGTAAATTTTGAACTTGGAGATAATCTTTAAAGATGATTTATCTGTAGGAATTCTATTCTGCCTGAATTGAACATGCATCCTTCTAGACAAGTTTTGAGTTTACTACTGCCAGGCAACCCAGGAGTATTATGTATTTGGGACCACTGTGCAACTTGTTACTTTGGGCATCCCTAGACCATATGAGTAGTATAAATTTAGACCACAACCTGTTAAAATACAGGTCTGTATTTGTAAATTCTCAGGAGAGAATTTTTTCCACCCAGAGTCCAAAACAAGAAAAGTTCAGATTCTTGGAATCTCACTGCTCTGATGGGTAATTAAATTAAAAAAAAAAATCCAACCTATGTATAGTTCTTTAAAAGTCTTGGCTTTATTCAGGGATTTCCTTTACAATTTTCACCTCATATGAACCTAGGAGGAGGTTTTGCAATGGAATCACAAACGCCTTGGTTTGAGGACCTGTCAATCCCTCCTCCTCCAACACGCTCACCAGGGCAGCCCCAGTGTCAATTCCTTCTTTTTACTTTATTATTATTATTTTTTGTCCTCTGAGGATTGCTTTCCTTTTCTTGCATTCTCAGTATTACATTTAAAGAGATGTTGTTATATTTTATCCTACATTCTATGAGTTCTGTAACAGGCTAGTTTTCAGATTATTTATTCTACCATGTCACCAGAAATGGAAGTCTACTAGGTTTACATACTCAAAAGTTTCATTTGTGATATACAGGGAAAAAATACTCAATATCTATATTTTCCCTGTAGGAAATCTATATTTTCTTCAAAGAATACTGCCATGTTCCAAGACACTTGCAGATTTCTCTATGAATTTTGTTTGCTTTCCTTATATCTGGGCTTAACTTTTAAATACATTCTTCCTGTCTTCTTTCTTGTTTTCTAAGTTCACATAGCTATCATTTCAGAAGGAAAGGGTTCTTTTTGTAAAACTAGAAAAAAGCCACATCTAACTTGAAATCTATTTTATAGGAACATTTAAATTAATTCAGAATAAAAATAAGCTAAATGCTAAGTGAAATGCTAGTATGGAAAATTGTCTTTTTTAAATGTATCTTTTTTAAGAGCTTGAAATGTCTGGTGGAGAAGCATGATTCTTTCATGAAACAGTTTCATGAAGCACAGATGTTTTTCAGCCTCCCACAGGGATATATCCCACCACAGTGAGGACAGCAGATGCCTCTTCTCCCACTTTCGTATCTGGCTCTATTCCTCAGGAATCTATTTGTTTCAGTGATTAGCTTAAATAAGTTATTTCAGCACAGTGAACCTCAGCCTTTTCTTTCTCTTTTTTTTTTTTTTTTTTTTTTTTTTTGCTGTACGCGGGCCTTTCACTGCCGTGGCCTCTCCCGTCGTGGAGCACAGGCTCCGGACGCGCAGGCTCAGCGGCCATGGCTCATGGGCCCAGCCGCTCTGCAGCAGGTGGTATCTTCCCATACTGGGGCACGAGCCCGTGTTCCCTGCGTTGGCAGGTGGACTCTCAAACACTGTGCCCCCAGGGAAGGCCTCAGCCTTTTCTTGAAAGTAGATTTTATGAGATGAGGTAAGGAAGAAGTAGACCAGCTCATCTAAAAATGCTTGCAGCTCCAACTGCTAATTTTTTGGAGGTACCATTTTAAATTATGCTCACCGGAAAAGAAAACAAAAACAAAAACCTAAGGATTCAAATTCCTTTAGGAAAATAAAGTTAATATGGATTTAAATTTGTCAACTTTAAATTAAATTATATATGAATCAACCATTTTATAACACATTGTCTATGTATGTCATTGATACTATGTCAACGTCAATAGGCAGGAACTGAATAATATGTGTATGTGTTAGTTTTTTATTGTTGCCATAACAAAGTATCACAAATTTAGTGGATTAAAACAATACAAATATATTACCTTACGTTTCTGAAGATTAGAAGCCCAACACAGATCTCAATGGGCTACAAGCCTGGCAATCAGGCTATGTTCCTTTCTGGAGTCTCTAGGAGAGAATCTGTTTCCTTGCTTTTACTGGTTTTCGGAGGCCACTCACATTCCTTGACTCATGGCCCCTTCCTCTATCTTCAAAGCAGAAACTTTGCATCTGTCTCATTCTTTTTCTCCTGATATCTCCCTTTGACTGCATCCAGGAAAACCGAGAAAGGTTTTCATCTTTTAAGAACTCATGTGATTAGATTGGGCCCACTTTCATAATCCAGAATAATCTTCCCATCTCAAGGAATTTAATCACATCTGCAAAGTTCTTTTGCCATGTGAGGTAACATATTCCTAGGTTCTGTGATTGGGGCATGAACATCTTTGGGTGCCATCATTCTCTCTTACTACGGTGTATGTATTTAAAGCTTTGCTCTCAGCTATCTAAAAGTTTACCTAAGCAAATGAAATGGCAATGTAATCAATCCAGTTCAGTAATATCATCATGATACAAATTTAACTGAAATATATAGAGCCAGACTTAAAATGAAAATCATGTCAAATAAAAAGAATGAGTTGAATATTCAAGTATTTGTTGAGCACCTATAATGTGCCAAACATATTGGTTCTTAATCAAATAACATTAAATTGGGTTAGACATTATTAGACTTGGTGAGTGTCTAATGTTTACTGTACATCTAGGTTACAATGACTAAATCTAGTAATTATGTAAAAGTCTATATTTTAAAGCTTTTATTTATAAAACATATATTATAAATTTTCATACTATTCATTATAAATATTTTACAATATATGATGAAAAAGAAAAAAACTCTATTTGTAACTTCCTTTTTCTAAATATTAAGAATATTATAGTGAACACTGTTTTTATTTTAAGAAATAAAATACTGGGCTTCCCTGGTTGCACAGTGGTTAAGAATCTGCCTGCCAATCCAGGGAACACGGGTTCGAGCCCTGGTCCGGGAAGATCCTACCTGCCACGGAGCAACTAAGCCCGTGTGCCACAACTACTGAGCCTGTGCTCTAGAGCACACGAGACACAACTACTGAGCCCACGTGCCACAACTACAGTTTACTTCTCTCTCTCTCATACAAATAACTATATCCTAATTATAGTAATCAATTTACATGCAGTAATCATTTTAGCTGTGATAATTATAATATATATCACCTGGATCTGTATTTGTTTTAAAAGGAAGAATCAATAATTCTCAAGTAGACAAAAGTGTGAAGCTGATTATGTGTTCAAGTGATCAGAGATTAGGCAGCGTTTGATTAAATGAACTGCTTGGAGATTTTGCAATTACATTTAATCTGCAATATAGAAGGTGCTTATAACAAATCTAAATTTAAACATCATATTCATTTTATCTTTGCAGCTCTGTTGTCATTTTCTGAGGGAATTCACCTGATATAGAGCCTTCATGTACCTCCTAATATCTCTATGTCAAATATTAGAGAATAAAAATGTGAAAGATACTCATTTTAGTAAAATGGTCAGTATAACTTACTTTTTCACTAATTTCTTTCAAAAATTAAGCAATTTGCCATTGTCTTTTAAACCACTTTAATTTAGTGGATAAGTGCTGAAGACATAAAAGGATTTCATTAGGAAACAATTTGTCAGCATCTTGGGGTATAG
This sequence comes from Orcinus orca, assembly GCF_937001465.1. Lineage (NCBI taxonomy): Eukaryota > Metazoa > Chordata > Mammalia > Artiodactyla > Delphinidae > Orcinus > Orcinus orca. The sequence goes on from NC_064580.1 coordinate 79,895,943, forward strand.
AAACATTGATACGTTCTCTTTTGAAGCAGTAGAATGAAGCATTAAAATTCCACACAATTAAAAGAAGTAAATAATATTTTGAGCAGATTTTAATTTTAACTGTAACATATAGCAACATAGTCAAGAATGAGTAAGGGAGGAGGTAAACTTGATGGATTAATCAGATTCAACAGTAATAAACTATGGTTGCTTCTCAAAGCTTGGTTTTAATAGGATGATTAGAGCCCTTGACAGAGGAATACTGTTTCAGAGAGAGATAAATAGGACCTCTAGGTAGTTTGGGGCTCATTGAGACTTATTTTTAAAATTATAGTCACTTTCGGAATTTATCTTTACCGAGATCCCTAAATAGTATCTTTGGTGGGAAAAAAGTGTCTTTTATATTCACTTATGAGGTAAAATATACCAGAGAAAGGACATTATCTCATTTCACAATGCTATATTTCTTTTAGAACACAAACATATAACATAAAGGTTTGTGTGGATCTCTCAGGGGTCCTTTCCACAATCTCACATGCAAACACTTTCTATATTTAGCCCCATAGGCAAAGAAAAGCACTGTCTTTTTAATGTTTCCAAAGTAATTTGTCCGTACCTTTTATTGTACTTATCATACTGTCCTGTAATTCATGTTTGTATTTTTATCTGTCTTAGTATATTTTGAACTCCTTGGGGGCAGTGATTATGACATTAACTCCTATAATCTCTGCCTGTCCATCAATAAATGCCTGTGAAATATATGAATAATAACAGCATTTCTCACATATTGCGCTTTGCCTGAGCCATACATAGCAGGCTCTCAATTAATATTTATTGAATAACTGAAGCTGTATTTGATCTTCAAAATGACTTGAAAGAGTAGTAAATATTCCTGAGTATAAGCAGTGTACTGTCCCTACAAATACCATGTGGAAATAAGGTCACTTAACTTTATATTTTCTATTGAGGCTCTCCCCGTGTCCCCACCTCAACTTGACCAGTAATACTCTGGTGCCTTATGAAGTACAAATGTGGATCTGTTTGAATTCCAAATCTGAGAAGTGATATTTGATCAGTCCACTATGGCCACTGCTGCTGGCTGCTGTCTAATGCAGTTGCACACTCATCCTACACGGTCTGGAAGAGGCCACAGACCAGTGCTAAGATTGTGTAGTGTAGGTCCAGATCTCAACACAAGCTCTTAGTGTTCTTCCAAAAATAAGCATACTACTTAGTGCTAATGAGCTCAGCTTTCCAAGCCTATATATTCTTGGGCTTCCAAGGAATCACTTATTGATTCAAATATATATCCTTTTGCAAGGGGACCAGCTGGTTCAAGAAACTCTCAATCAAGTTTAGTTTTTGCATCTATTACCTCATGGACCCAGATTTATTATCACCTTCACTATCCAGAAATCTACTACTAACAGTTGGCTTTTCAAAACACAGAGGACCTGATTAGACCTTTTTCATTAGACAATGATGTTTCTCACACATCCTTCAGAGGGAAGCTGCCTTCCGTGATTCTAGGAGGCCCCAAGAAAGTCCATCCTTTTTGATTCCAATGTTGCTTACACTTCTCAAATAAAAAAAGCTACTGTCATTGATTTCCCAATATTTCTTGTTAAAGAAAAAGAAAAGGAAACAATGCAGACTGTAAATTAATCCCAGGTGGGAGCGAGTGGCGTGACTCCTAACTATAGTCATGAAAAAAATGGTTGAGTATCTAATCCATTTGTGAAATTATGATTTCATAATGCACATTAGTATATACAAGGTTCTAAGAAGTCCTGAAGAAAATAGATTTAAATGTTTTACTCAGCTTCTTGAACCCATAAAATTATTTCTTGCTAAATTTGGAAATTTTTACATTATTATTTCTCCAAATATCTTTTCAGGCCTGCCCTCTTCTCTCCATGCAGAACTCTGATGATATCAACGTTAGATATTTTATTATAATCATACAAGCCTCTGAGGCTCTGTTCATTTTTTTTTCAGTTATTTTCTCTTTGTTGTTCAAATTGGGTAATTTTGATTTATCTGTTACCAAGTTCTCTGACTCTTTCCTCTCTCCCCTATGTTCTGGTGTTGAACCTATCCGTTGAGGGGTTTTTTCTGGTTATTTTTTCAGTTCCAGAGTTTCTGTTGGCTCTTTTTTATATCCTCTTTTTTTTTGGCTCTTTTTTATATTCTCTTTTTTTTTTCAGAGACTTTCTATTTTTTCAGTGTTCTAAGTGTGTTTGTTACTTCTTGTTGAAGGATTTTCATGATGGTTGCTTGGAAATTCTTTTCAGGTAATTCTAACAGCTCTGTCATTCTGATGTTGGTGTCTGTTGATTGTCTTTTCTCATTCAGGTGGAGATTTTTCTGCTCCTTGGTATGACGAATGATTTTCAGTTGAAATCTGGACACTTTGCACATTATGTTATGACACTCTGGATTTTATTTACAATTTCTGTTTTAGCAAGCCTCATCTGACACCACTCGAGTGGGGAACGGAACACTGCCTTATTACTGCCAGGTGGTGTGAAAGTCCCAGTTTCCCACTCAGCCTCCACTGACACCCTGTGGGTGCAGGGGTTTATTACTGGGTGGGGTTAGGAGTCCCTTTTCTCCACTAGGCCTCTGCTGATACCACCCTAGTTGAGAGAGGCAGAGTTGCCTTACTACTACTCAATAAGTGGCCTTCACTAACACTGAGGGAGGCTGTCTTCCTTAGGGTTGTGCAGTGCTGAGAGACCTGACTTTTCACTATGTCTTCTCTGACACCATCTACCCCAGTGGGGAGGGAGAGGGGCATCTTGTTACTGCCTGGTGTGGAGGGAATAAGTCTAGGTTTCCCACTCTGCCTCTGCTGACACCTGAGCAGTGGCGTGGAAGGGGTGATTCCTTGTTACTTCTAGGATGAGGTGGTAGTTCTGGCCTCTCCACTAATCTTCCACTGAGAGGGGTAGGAGTGACTCATTACTGCCCCCACACTCATTGTGCCCCCACACAATCACTGTGGGAGGATAAAGAAGAAGGCGGAGGGGGATAGTGGCAGGGAAAGCAGTTAAAGCACCTGACAAAGGTGGAAAACCAGGGCCTCCACTAGGCTAGTGTATGTAGGGATGGAGCCACATTTTTTCCTGTGGTGTACGGCTGAGTCAAAATGTTGCTGCCTAACAGTTTCTTTGTTGCTAGGCTGTCCCTTTCCAGGACCTTCGGTTACTGAGAGCAGGCGTTTGATGGGAATTTTTTGGTCTGTGTCTGTTGGTGTTTCCAGGTTACTGACTTCTCAAGTATACAGTCTGGATACATGAGGCAAAATGAAGACCCAGGGCCTCACAACCATGTCTTTCTTTAGGCTCTGAGGTCACTGATCTGCCCTCTCTCCAACTTTCGGACATTCCTTATGTTTGTTTGATATATGATGTTCAGTGCTTTGAGCTGTAGTTAGCAGAAAGAACAGGGAAAAGAACATCTACTTTATCTTTTGATTGTATCTTCTTTGCGATATAAGAAATGTTCAGTTCCAAAATCCATTAATACACTGTGGTTGCAACATGATGATATTATAATTATATTATTGCCTTTAATTCATTTCCTACAACACTTTTATAAAAGAAATGCTACCCCTTATCTATTATTTGGTTGCCTAGTGGTACAATTCATATAAGAAGAGCAAGATAAAGGCATGATTCTTTAGCTCTACTTACCAGTTTCTAAGATAGTGAGTTGATTCTGTCATCCTCAAAGAGAGACCAAGTAGATTATCTTCATATCATTATGAATTTATAGATTTAAATATATTTGATGTGTTTCATTTCATTATAATTCTTATTCTTATTGAAGCTCACATTATCCAATTTTGAGCCCCTCTTCAAGTTGGCTCCTGAGTTCTTTTGGCAAGATCTTAATAATCTTGACAGCTATTTGCTATTTGGTAAGATAAAATGTTCCAGGGTCACCTTGTATATTTCCTGTTTTAGATCTTGAAACTGCCAGTATTCCAAGAGAGCCTCTTTTCTTTTAGTGGGTAATATTTTGAAACCATAATCTAGGTGCTAGGGATCTTCATTGCTACTGGTTGGGTCATTCTTATAGGTTTTTTCAGTGGACAGAGATACGAAACATGTGTGTATGTGTATACACTGACACATATATATTTAAAGATAAAACACTTCATAGATTTACACTGATACTTCAAATTCAGGACTATGAGTTTTTTTATATAATGTCTTCTGTATTTTATCTGTACCTTCTTTCTTTCAGATCTATTATCCTGGTTCTAAAAGACATAAGGTACGAAAAAAGTCAGAATAGTCTCTGATTATCATTTGCTTCTTCCCATATTACACCTTCAATCATTTCAGAATAATAATACATATACTACCATGACAAATATAATCATTGAAAAGAGTTAAAACTAGTTTTGGCTATGCTCCCTCGTTGTGCACTCTTTCAAAAATAGTTGTATTATATCTACATTGATATAGTACATAAATATACTTGCTACAGTCTCTTTGTTTTAGTCCTAATTTAGTCTTCATTCTATAATAATTATATGTTTAATGCTTTGTACTAGTGTCTATTTTTTGTCTCTCCAGTCATTTTGGTTGTCTGAAGCTTATTTGCCAATGGAATCTTGGATCACTCATGGAAACAATATTCCTAAGTTCTTTCATATTGATAACTACAGTTTATGTTTTTTATAGTTGTAAGTCAGTTTTACTGGATATAAAGTCACCATATACTCCATTTCCTTATGGCATAATTACTACTGAAAAGTCTTACAATAATACGTTACATTCCCTAATAATTCACTCTCTTAGATGTTTTAAGATTTTTTTCTCTTTTTTGGTTAATTCTAGTGCTGTTTAAAGAAAATATAATGGTGTTGGTCATTCGGGGTTGACAATTTTCAGGCATGTGGTGTTGTGGTGTGTTCTTTCAATATGTAGTTTCAATATTTTTGTTCAGTTTGTATTTGTTCTGTTCTTCCGTTTGATTTTCTTCCTCAGTGAGTCCTATTATTTGTGTACTGGATCTTCTTTACTTGTTTTCAATAATTGACACTTTCTATTAAATCATTATCATCTCTTTTTTAAATTTCTTTTTTGTTTCTAAAGTTTTTCCTCCATTTGACCTTTATCTTTTTTCTTAAAATTTTTATTGGAGTATAGTTGATTTACAATGTTGTGTTACTTTCAGGTGTACAGCAAAGTTAATCAGTTATGCATATACATATATCCACTCTTTTTTAGATTCTTTTCCCATATAGGCCATTACAGAGTATTGAGTAGAGTTTCCCTGTGCTATACAGTAGGTCCTTATTAGTTACCTATTTTATAGAGAGTAGAGTGTATATGTCAATCCCAGTCTCCCGATTTATCCCTCCCCCCTCCCCCTTGCCCCCTGGTAACCATAAGTTTGTTTTCTACATCTGTAACTATTTCTGTTTTGTAGATAAGTTCATGTGTACCTCTTTTTTTTTTTTTAGATTCCATGTATAAGCAATATCATATTGTCTTTCTCTGACTTACTTCTATATTTTTCTGTTCTTTAAATTTAGAAGGAATGTTTTTTAAATGAATTCTTTTATTTCTATTTTTTCCTGAATTCTGTCACCTTATCTTTTTTTACAGTTTATAAGTCTGCTTTATATTGCTCTTTTATGTTTTGTACAATTTTCTTAATGTCTTTTAGTTCATTTTAAAATAGTAAGTTATATAGTGTTAGTCCATTTTTATGAACTGTAGGAATGCTATTCTGCTCCTTATTTTCTTTTGTCTTATAATAACTTTCTTTTTTTTTTTTTTTTTTCTTGCGGTACGCGGGCTTCTCACTGTTGTGGCCTCTCCCGTTGCGGAGCACAGGCTCCGGACGCGCAGGCTCAGCCGCCATGGCTCACGGGCCCAGCCACTCTGCGGCATGTGGGATCTTCCCGGACCGGGGCATGAACCCGTGTCCCCCGCATCGGCAGGCGGACTCTCAACCACTGCGCCACCAGGGAAGCCCTATAATAACTTTCTATGAGGTTTACCTCAATAATATTTGATTGTTCATTCTTATGTAGAATTATTAGATTTCTTGAACTTTTAGATGGGGGCAGTATACAGGGTAGCTCATGGGAGCTACCTTCACAAGTAGCTCTAACTTCACAAAGCTCCCTTTTCTGTTGTTGCGTTCAAAAAATGATGGCTTCCTTTCTGAGATATCATGGTGTTCTTTCTATTCCCCACTTTATCTGGACCTTCTTTTGCCTTCGTCACTATTGTCCCTATCCCACTCAATTTTGATTCCACTCCCAGAAGTTTTGTCTCAGTTTAGAGCCTTGTCTTGGAAGGGACCCCTGATTGGTCATTTTCAAAAGTTTGTCAGGCTACATTGCTGCAGTCCCTTCAATCACAAATGCTGGCCTCTCACACTCACTTGTAGAGTGGACTAAACCCTTATCAACTTCAGCTGCTCTCTCAACTTTTTGTTTACTGTGCTTTCCAGTGAATACTACTTGGCTATTTTGGGGTTCCCCTGTTCTCAGATCCATCAACCACCCTATTGCTTCTTCTGCTTCTTCCTACACAGACCTTGATAACATGATGGTCTTATAATTGTTGGTGATTTTTCCTGAACCACTTTTATTCTGAGAATCATGGGAATACCTTGTCACCTGATTCAGTTGTAAATGTTGTCCCTGTTTTTTTGGTTTTGCAATCTAGGTGCTCTGTCTGTTTTTCTATGGGGATTCTGGAAAATCAAATTCAAAAACTGCTACCACCACCATCTTTCCAGCATCGACGTCTGTTATACTTACTCTGGGCTCACAGGTGGAGAAATATTATCTTGTTTTGGCTTCACAATAATCTTATGGGGCAAGTATTATTGTTATCTCTATATTTTAGATGAAGTAACTGAGGTTGAGTGATTTAAACAACACAGCAAATAAATGGTGGAGCAAGGACTCAACTTAGGTCTGGTCAACATGAAATCCCATGCTTTTGATTTTAAAGAGACAGCTTCTCTACTACTGTAAATAGAGATCTAGTTTGGGGTAGAACTTGGGAGAAATAACTTATGTTTCTCATTAATTAATTTACGCATACATCAAACATGTAATGAACACATCATATGCTAGATATTAGGCTTGGCCCTGGAAATGTAAAAGTGAGAAATAGTGGTGGAGCCCCTGTTAACAAGAAGCAATAGAAATCATTAAATCAGAGATGACATTGGCCACATAAAAGTTGTACCGATGTTCATTTGCAGGAATAACTAAATATTTTGCACACCAGCTTAGATCTGTTTGCAAAGATGAACATACTGCGTACACCAAGGTGAAATTTGTTGAAGTTTAGAGTCTTTTCAGATTATCAAGTTTGCCAAGACTGTGTTCTTGTTCATTAGTTTCACAATGTGATATGTTAACAGAATGGTTTGTATTTTATGAAAAGTAATTTTGAACAAATATTACCTAGTGCTTTTAGCAGCCAAACAGTAATTGGAACAGTGTATCTTCTGTTAACTTTCTCCTTACCTATATGGATTGTGATTTATTTCAAAGATTAAAGAAAAGTTGCTATGACTACCACTGTTTTGAATTATCCTTTTACAAATGGAAAGCTGCAGGTTAAATCAATAATATACATATTTTAAAAAAAAACTTTATGCTATAAATTCTGCTAAAATTCAGATTATAATCTTGGCTTTTCTCGCCCCTTCTTTGAGAAAAAGAGGTGGGGGTGGGGAATGCCAGTGCATTAAAGTTGTGTTCCTGTGAAGTGATAACTGTAAAGCTGATGGAATTAGAAAAACCTCATTCTCCTCAGGACCTGAAAATCTGCAGGAAGGCTGACAAAACTGCTTTAACAAGACTGCTTTCAGGGAAATATAAAGAAATAAGCCTGTTAGGGTCATCTTCCCTTCTCCTTGGCTGTAGGTGTAATGTACCTTTCTGGTGATTAGTCTGACTTCATTTATACTCATATTTATTATTAATGTCAAGAATAAAATTTTCTGTTACTGTTCTTATTCAGTGTATACTGATCCTCTGCAACATTTGGCCAATTATTGTACTGTGCTTTTTACTTTAGTTTTTATTACTGAAGCTAGCAGTAGTATTCTATGTCTATAACTACCTCCTCTTTATTTAAGGATTTTTGATTTAGGATATAAGTTTAAATTTAACTATTCTTTAACTACTGGAGACTCACCTCAAAGATATTAACCCTTATTAAACAGAGAAAAAATATGAACTAAAGCTGTTGAAAGTCCCAGAATATATTGTAAGTTTATATGAGGTAAAGTAAAATTACAAACAGATGAGCTTTTGAAATGCTGTAATTTTAACAAATGTCCACGAGGGGAAAAATGTAGGAGAAAAAGCTTTTGTATAATGGACTATGAGATCTATATTTATACCATAGGTATATTTTGATGTAGTAGATGGTATCTTGTCTAACTTTAATGCTTATATTGTGAGCAAAAACACTGCATTAATATGCCTTCAGACTGTCCATTTAAACCCAGGTCTTACTGTTCCCAGAACATTCCATATGAAACAGCTAGCTTTCTTCATTACCTTTTTATCAGGGTCACCTAAACAAAAGACTAACAATCAATATAAGCAGAAAAAATAGAATGCTAGTGTGTACATATATGTGTATGTTTGTGTGTATGATTATTGTGTTTATAATATACATCCAATACATTGATTAATATATCATATATGCTATTAACAATAGCCCAAAGTTGGAAACAACCCAAAGGTCCATCAGCTGATGAATGGATAAGCAAAATGTGGTTTATCCATACAATGGAATTTTATTCGGTCAAGAAAGAAATGAAGTACTTTTGCATGCTACAATATGGATGAACCTTCAAAATATTATACCAAGTGAAAGAAACCAGTGACAAGAGTCTATATACCATTTAGATGAAGCATCCAGTATAGTCAAATCCATAGTGAAGAAAAGCAGATTAGTGGCTGCCAGTGGCTTGGGAGATGAAAGAATGTGGAGTGACTGCTTAATAGATATGGAGTTTCCATTTGGGGTAAGGAAAAAGTTCTGGAATTAGGTAGTGGTAATGGCTGCACAACATTGCAAATGTATTGAATGTCACTGAATTGTGCACTTTATAATGGTAATTTTATGTCATCTGTATTTCCAGAAAATAAAAATATATAATATGCATATTGTAGACTTACTGTGTATACTGTCCTGCTTTAGAATGGAAGCTCATCAGAAGCACAGGCCGTTGACCTACTGCATTCCAATCTTTCTTCAATTAAAGAATAATGTATGATTTAAATGATTTTGTAATTACTTTGCTTTATCATCTCTATTATTGTTTCTGTATTGCTATCATGGTATTTGTTTACATTAAAAAGTCTCACACAATTCTACTATATCTTAGCTCTGTAGTTTTAGTCCATTCAGACTAATCATTTCTTTAAGTTACCTATCATAACATTTTGAGTGTGTGTGTGTGAGTGCGTGTGCATATTTGTGTATTTATATTTGTGTATCCTTTGACATAGTTATTTTCTCTCCAACCAAATTATAAGCTTCTTGAAGGTTAGGATTCATAGGTTTGTTTTTTCTGTTTTTTCTCCGTGCCTAATACAGTACTGAGCATTTACTAGGTATCAGTAAATCTGTTGCCTGATTGATAGCACATTACTGTAAAAGAATCATATAATAACACTTCACTTAACTGGCATGTTGGTGGCTATTTTATTTTGATAAATTAATTTTTCATTTAATGGTTTTCATCATTTTATGCAATAGAATTTTTTAAGATGGGATATACCCCAAATAGAATACTGGGCTCAACCACCAAAGCACTCAGATCTGTGTATTGTTATTTGCTTGCACTATTAATTATCTTTTTAATTTTTTTGGAAGACAACTATGTTTCTCATGAAACTTCAATCAGACCAATATGCTTAGAAATTGACCATGTAAAAATACTCAACTTTATACTATATATAGCAGTGCTGTATTCACTTCAAAATGTAGAATGGATTTCCCAGTCTACTTATATCAGTTCATATACTTGGACTTCTTTTAACTTAAAACCTGTAGGAAAGCAATTGAAATCATTTTTTTGTAAATAGAAAAAACCCTCAACTTTGTTATTAATAACGTTACATGAAAAAGCATAAAATTAGAAGAAAAATTAAAATATTTCCTCCAAAATTCACATGGTTTAGAAGAGCAGAGAGAATGGAGCTTCATAAAAAATAACAGCTTCAAACTTTTTACTTGAAGCATATAAAGTTAGCACTAGTTTTGCTTGAAGGTGGAGAGATTAGGAGGTATTCATGGAATCAGGTGGGTAGACTATACCAAGATATTAGTATATTTAAAATATTGAAATACATAGGAATTTCTTGTAATTACATCATAATTTCATTTTATTTCATAAAAGATCAATGGGAAGAGTTTCTGATAATCTTGTGTAACATAATTCCATCACAAAATACAGTAACTTCCATTTTAAATATATATTGAAAAAATTAGTCTGAATACTATTAAATATTATTAAATATTTTAATAATATTTACGATAATTGTGATTTCATTGCTGGTGTTGATTCAAATAATCTAGCAGGGCATGTCTTTCTCTCTTATTATTTCTTTCTTTTTTTTTTAATCCCTACCAAAGCTGCATGTCCTTGGATTAAGGTTATAGGAGTAGCAGGTTTGCTCCCACTAGTTCAGAGTAAGCAGGTTGAAAGTGACAACATTGAAATAGAAATCTAAAATTTTTTTAAAAGTCTAGTATTGGCTCTAGTTCTCTTTGCTAGAGAACAAATCTTAGACTTATGACTGAAAAACGTGAAACAATTGACAGGCAAACAGGTTCTACCCTTCCCAGGTAAGAAAGTAATGATTATGTATGACAAGGACTAGATCATACATAGGCTACTCTGAAGTTATACTCCTTAATTAAGTTATACTCCTCAGTTAACTAGAACCCAGTCCACTGGCATCTTAGCAAATCTGTACGTGAAAAATGGGTTCTAGGTAACTGACGTATTACTGCATACAATGAAGTAAAATGGTATTTTATATGTTCAGTTTCTATGATATTTAAAGTTATATTTAATTAGCATCTTTTTTCCTAATTAATATTGATTTTCCTTTTTGTACATTTCTCAGTAAACTAAGTATACATTGTAACATGAATGACACAGACTGTTGTACTAATCAAAAGTAAAGTATATTTTCAAATCAATCAACACCAATTTGTCCTCTTTAGATAACAGGTGAACGTGAGCAAAACTCTGACTAGTCAATGTTATGGGTATACCTCTGATGCTCAGGCACTGATAAAGAAAACAGAACAAGCAAACCCAAAACAAAACAAGCAGGCTAATTCCACCAATAATTAATTTTACACAAATAATAATTTTAGCCAAATGTGAATACAGTAAATATAACTGTGTTTATGGATAAGGAGTAAACTATCTCCTTTTTACTAACTATATTAAAAATTCTAAGTTTATTCCCATTATTAAGATTGGACATGGTTATGACTGGATTTACCTTCAAAAGAATTATTCTAGAGCTCTTCTCCTAGCTTCCAGGTAAGAATAATGGAAATATTAAAATACAGTTGTTATTTGGAAAAATTTTGCAGGATGTTTTGTGGTCCAGTTCTAAAAGTATTAAGAGCATAATTTTATGTCTTTGAACTTTAATTTTTTAACAAGGTATTCTATCCTAAAGCTTAAATATACTAATAAGCAACAAAATGGCATAGAATAAAACCACTGTTAAGGAAGTTTTGAAATAATGAAAATTATGTGGCTTCTTAAATATAATGTACTGAGGCAATGCCATCATCATGCTAAGAATAAAATGGAAGATTTTTTATTATTGATTTATTTTTGCCTCAGTATGTTCTATTTAGTTTGCTTCTGCCTTCATACGAATAGTTCTTATGTAGTTAACTTTAATCATTTACTGCAAACCTAAAGTTTACCACAAAAGCTAGATTATATTCTGCATATAATGAATTATATATTTTAGATTTAGAAATTCCTTATTGAAAAAAATTATTTTCTCTTACGAGTAATATTATGGAACATTCTTATAGAAAAATAATTTTTGAAAGCTATAACTTTACCCAAAAATTTATAAATATTTAATAGTATTCAGACTACTTTTCTTCAGCATATATTTAAAATGGAACTTACTGTATTTTGTGATGGAATTATGTTACCCAAAATTATCAGAAATTTTTCCCATTGATCTTTTATGAAATAAAATGAAATTATGATGTAATTACATGAAATTCCTACATATTTCAATATTTTAAATATACTAATATCTTGGAATTTCTCACAAAAATATTATGATAGGAATGTGTTTTTAAAGTGATGAAAAATAATGTTTTCTTTCATCAAAATAAAGTTTATAAGGAACTGTGCAGAACAAAATTACTTTTGCAAATTATCAACTTTCACTTAAAATAGAAAATATATAAGTTGCATTATTCACCAAATGTGAATTGGCCTTCAGAATTGCGCACTGAAACCAAGTTACAGAGATTTGTCAAAAAATATGCCCTCTTTGGTGATCATTAAATTATCCTAAGTGATTATATCTCCTATTTCTCTTTTTACTTATTCTGTGCCTACAGACATATCCAATAACATGACATTTCCCCCCCACCCCCCAGATATGTTATAAATTCATTACAATGATTAGTATATAAGTACCGTCTTACTATACCAAAGAGTTCTTTCATTACCTTATGAATTCATGATCCACACATTTTTCCATGTGTACTGAATGGTTTGGTTTTATGTGTTCAAATATTTGATAAAATAATCCTACAAGATTGATATGTACAGGTCTTATCTCTTTTTTAGATGAGTACTGAGGAAGTCACAAGTTAGTGAAAAAGCAGCAGTTACTATTTTTATCCAGGGCCCTGGTTTCACAGTATATCACTTAGTATAAAGTGGCTTCAGTCTGGAGAAGGCAAATTTTTCTAAGAACAAATGGGTTTTAACTTAACTTGCTTGACCAACCTCCTTATTTCATAGAGGTGAATCTAATACATGAAGTGTACAATAGTATATAGAAAAGAAAGTTTATGGCTTTGAAGAATTTTATGATCTCTAGAAAGTGTAAACTCTACACACCAAAAAAAATTTTCTGAGAAAAGATTTAGATGGTAGCATTTCCTATTTTCATACCCCCTAGGGTAACTGTTTAATGTATAAGGTAAATTAGAAAGATAGATGATAGATAGGTATCAATAGATAGAGAAAAAAATTGATAGATAGATGATAGATAGACAGAGAAAAAGTTATCAGTAGAAACAGGAAAAACAATGGTAGCTTTTAGAATCAGCACTAGAAGGGACTGTGAAGATTATTTAGTGAAAACCATAGTCTTACAGATGAAGCCACTAAAACCCAGAGAAGAGTGACTTGCTGGAAGTCCAAATCTTGTTAGTGGTAGAGCCAACCTTAGAATCTAGGCCTTCCAACTCTTGGTCAAATATTTTCCCTATACAGTAGTTCTGATGCATTTTAAAGTCACCCTAGTGAATCATCTAAAATCTAAAAGGTAATTATTTTTTTATTAATGTTAGCTTAAAAAAAGGTAACCTTGACATATGTGGCCATTTCAACCTAATAGGTACATCTAGCACAGATCCTTTTTACTCTAAAAACTTCAAACACAACTTGATTCTTTGCTTTATATGAAAATAATGAATTGGTGGTGAATGCATCGAACAGCTGTGTGTTCATAAAGACCATGTTTTATTTTTGTTTAACGTTGTAATGTTTTGATGTGCTGCTGAGTGGTTTGTCTTTGGGAGACAGTAAAATGGCAGATGGTTTTACCCTAAAAGACCTCTTACTAAAGAAATTCCAGCTGTGAATATATGATACTTCCTTAAATGGTCAAAGAGAATTTATCCCATGTGTAAAATTGTTCTGCACATCTGTACTGCTTTAGGAATAATATTCTCTTGGCTTCTATAAGAAGTTGTTTTTCTCTTGAAAATAAAATGTAGAAAACTGAATTCATACAAAATGTTTTAAAATAATTTGAATGAAGGTTTTAATAACAACTTTGGCAAATGTGATCTTCTTGAAAGTATAAATGTATACCAGTATTTGAGCTATGTATAATCAGTATTATGACGAATAGTTAAATTAACGTATGCTTTACTTTGTAAAATCTCTGCTTAAAATCAGTTGTGGGCTTAAAAAGCTAAGCCTGGTACCAGTCCATAGTCCCATCGGGAAAAATCCTCTAGATTTAAAGGAAATGTTACATTGCATACCTTTAATAGTAAATAGATATTTATATTTTATACAAAATAGTAGATATTTACACTTTACCAGGTTATGAAATGTATAGATACCAACAACCATAAAAAGAAGCTAAATGGTTAGGCTGACACAACTACATAGATGCTTTAGTAACTATTTGGCATCTGTTTGTCTCATTCTTACTATTTGCTGCCAGAGCTCATGGGGAGTGTTAAAGGGGCTTACCACAGAAATGACTGGAGAAAGATTATCTGCAACCATTATGCATTAGTTTAGTCTCAACCTCAAATTATATTTAAGTTTGTTTTCCAAGTATTTATTAAATTAATGTGTCAATAAAATTGTGTAGATCTATTTTGGTTTTAAAAATATTAGTAACAATTTCAGAAGTTAGTTAAAAGAATGAACAAATCAATGTTCATACTTTGATGGAATTATAAATGGAATTATAATTAATGTTGTGCATCACCAAGTATGACATTATTATAAAGGTAATGTTAACAGTGTTAAAACAAATATATCAGAGGTACAGAGTCCAAAATGCCATTGCCTTCATAGCAGTTACCTTGAAATACAATTTCAAATTAAACATTACAAAAAAGGTGTGAGCAATAGAAGGCTCCTTGTGAGTAATGAATACAGCCTCTCAAGATAACTACTTGGAAATGGCTTTTATTCAACTATGTACATTCTGGTAAGTTTGTTAACAACCAGTTGTGTTAACATATAGCCATACCTCGTTTAGTATCTAAGTGTGCTGTGTGTGCAGAAGCATGCACACACACACACATGCACACTCACACACACAGGAAATAGTATTTGCCATCCTGTTGGAAATACCTCATTGCTTGTCTTCCAGTTCCACTCTGCTTTTCGTCAGAATCTTATATGTGCTAGAGAGGACCTCAGACTGTAAATCTGGGGTCGGCAAACTATGACTCCTGAGCTACACCCAGTCTGCCTGTGAGCTAAGAATTGTTTCTTCGTTTTAAGAAAGTTGAAAAAATCAAAAGAAGAATAATGTTTCGTGATGGAATTCAAATTTCAGTGTCCATAAGTAAAGTTTTATTGGAACACAGCCATATTCGTTTATATGTCATCTATGGCTGCTTTCACAATACAATGGCAGAGCTGAGTAATTGCAACAGAAATCATGGTCCACAAAGCCTAAATTATTTATTATCTATCCCTTTACAGAAAAAATTTGCTGACTACTTAGCAAATTTTTAAATCATCCACTTAGGTAAAAAAAACGTGAGTGTAACAAGGGATACATTTCCCCCCAGACTTAAGGAACACTCATTATCCAGTCTTGAGATAAAATTGTATGGACTTAACGAGTGATATGAATGAAGCAAAATAGTATCTTCATGGGTTTCCCTTGGGAATTAGGGGAAGAATACTTTGCCAATTTTAAACCACAACCAGCGTGTTTCTGATTACCGCGGTTCTTATATCAAATAGGGTAGGGCGTGGATAGAAAGAAGAAAAGACAGCTTGTGATTTTATCCTATTGCCTGATTTCTTCTTCATCCTTCATGAGAGAGTAGAAGCTGTATCTGCTTCAAGATGAGTGTGGTTATTACCTGGTGCTCCTGTTGCTTGACTAGAATGCAGGTGCTGGGAGGCAAATGGCTAGTCTGAACCCACAAAGGAACACTCCTAGGCTCAAAGGGGAGCATTGTGTCCACTTGGAATTTAGCTTGTTTGATCAACCTCTGCCCTTTATTTCATGGAAATGTGATTGTAATGAGTATTTATTTCTCACAATCATCAGGGTTATTTACTGCCATTTTTGTGACTATGTCTACTCTTTTGTTGAGGAATATGCTTTTAATTTCTTTCTTGTGCTAAAATCAGTGTGTGTAAGTATAGCCACATTATAAACACATATATACACATGTATATCTACACACACCCCTAGTACACACACGTGTATGCATATATATAATGTGGATTATTTGCATATTGCTTTTATGCGTGTATGTGTCCCAGTGATAGTGTCATTGCCATAGCAACGTGGTGATTATTGGTGATTATCTAAGAAAATTTAGTTTTCTTATTTCACTGGAATACAATAGCCAAGGGGCTTGTTGATCTGTATAAGAAAACTCCTAATTGGTATCTAAATGCCCTCACAGTAGCTAAATTTCCATCTACTAGCTGTACAGAAGCCAAATAATATAGAGCATAGGGGACCAAAGCAATTTTCACTGATTGCTTCTTAGTTGAAAGATAGGAAATATGCAGAACAAGTTAAATAGCCCTAGGGACTGTGTGCATTATCACCAAGAAAGACAGAAATGTGAGTTGTAAATAGGTTTATTAGATCTTGTGTATGGTATAGCAAGAGAAGCATGAAAGTGATACCATATCACTCCTCTTTTCATTCATCCATGAATATTAGATTTATCAATTATGCTTAGTGGTTAGTCCATGCATGAAAGAGGCATTATAAAATCCATATAATCCTATAATATAGCTGTAAAAATATAGTTAGGTATCTGACACTCACTTATATAAACCAAACTATAATATTCCAGAGGGAATGGACTTAACATTCAATGTTTCCTCCAGGATATGGGATCTAAGTTATTGTTATAAATGTGTATGTGAACATTTCAATGACATCGAATTGCAAGAAAATCTACTATATAATTGTCTTACCATCCGACTTATGCATTTTTAATATTTAATGCTTTTGCTAAAAATTATAGGCCTTTACCGTTTAATTTCATTTTCTCTTTTACAGTTTGTCATAGATGAGTCCTGACTGTGCTCTTTCTCATTAAATTCCTTAATAGTTCTTCTACCAGCTTTTCTATCATCTAGCCTTCCCCCTCCAGTCTAAATACAGTTTTCTAAATATTATTATTTAATTATCTCTCCATGTCTAGTGTAAAGCTCCCTGCACAGTCAGTGCCATCAAAAAAGCTTATTAACTAATTAAGAGAAACAAAAGTAAATGTTAAAATTTATTTAAAGATCACAGTGAGGGAAGTCTCTGAAAATTGACTGTAACTTCTCAAAGCCTCTCTGTGGGTTCCATTACATATCTCATATTCTGTAAGATAGTGACAACAAGGATTAGGGCCAACTTGAAAATCTGATCTTTATTTTTAAGCTTCCTACTTGTGACTTTGTCAGACCTAGAATTTATTACACAACCAATTTCTCACCACCTTCACTATTAGTGCCCTGGTCTGAGACACTATTATCTCATCTGAATTATTTCAATAGTTTCTGTAATCGTTTCCTTATTTTCCCACTTGCTTTCCCACACTCTGTTCTCCAAAGAGCCTCCAGAAGGAGACTCTTAAAAAGAAAGTCAGCTAATTCTTCTGTTCAGATCTCCAATACCTCTCCTTCTCATTTAGAGTAAAACCTAAGATCCCTTCAATAGTCTAGAATAGCCCTACAAAGTCTTCCTTTAGGTTACCAATATGAGTCATTTCTATTTAACTTCACCTCCTTCTACTTTTTCCCTCATTTAAACGAGGCTCTATGCTCTTCTCTATGAATTATCATGTATGAGTTCTTTTTCACATTTCCTTTTTTTTGAATCCCATGAAGCTGAAACACTCACAAATTACTTTCTACTTTGTGGCCCTTTGAAGAGTTTCCCTAGGACTCAACAGGTGTAAACATTGGTACAAAGGCGGCCCCAAACACGGCCAGAGCAACAACACGTTGCCTGTTCTCTCCTTTTGAGATTTTTTGCTTAAACTACAAATTATGCCAGGATGGTATGGAGACTCAATGAGCCATTTTGAGCAACCTACACACACTGTTGGTTTTGACATTTTCTTGTCTTTTTGGTGGGCCAGAGGGTACCATTGAAAATTACTGCTTCAGTGCCTGAAAGAGTTAATGTATCTTCCAGAAATGATTAGTACACCCCCCAGGAGTAGCTTATACATTAGGAGAATCTGGCTTAGTTTGTTGGTAAAATGCACATCTGCTACAAGACAACTACTGATTAAAGGGGACTTCAGTGACTCTGCTCTTTAAGAGAGCACTATCAGAGCAAGTTTACTGATTACAAAGTGCTTAAAGATTATATTCAAAGTCCAATATGACTTTTGTCACCCCCTCCCACAGGTAATTAAATGAACATAATCAGCAATACTTTATATGTTCAAATCCTCCTTCCCATTCCTTTTAGCTGCCTTTCCATCTCAGTTCACTGTATTACTACTTATCTCCACCTCATTTTGGGCAGTCAAGTGAGGCTGAAATTTCTCCCTCTATGTAGTTAAAATCTAAAATATGAGATATCGTCAGAAATTGGAGGAGATCAGCATTTATAATGGACATGAAATTGTGGGGCTGCCAATATCATTCAGATCTTTTTGTCATAATTTTCCCAGACCCACCATTTTTGAGGGATTACCATATCTATTTCCTTTATGTTACCAATTCAGTCTGACATTAGGTAAGTTATCCTTTGGACTTATTGTAGCATATGCTATTTCAGGAATCTTCTTTGCAAAGAAATCGGGAAGAAAGAGTACATTTCGAAACTGTTATTGCCTTTAGGTAGCATTAAGTGTTTCTGAAAATCAAGAGAAAACTTTTGATTTTCAAAAATTTCCTTAACAAATATTATAATTTTTCATGGTAAAGCCTTATTTTATCACCTATTACATAAAGAGAAATCTTACCTGATTTGTTATTCATTTCACACTGGGGTCCTGATTAATATTGAAAAATCATGCCAAAAAAACATAAAACGGTACAATAAGTAGATTTTAACCTTTTAGTATTTCTAAATAGTATGTTTAGAACTCTTCTGAATCTTAGAGATTTATTATCTTCTAAATAGAGATGTTTTACATTTTTACATTTTCTGGTGGGGCAAAGATTTCACCAAAGATTAATGCATTTTGAAAATGACAAAACAATTCCTTTTTCAATAGTTTCAGAATTTTGCCATTAAGGCAAAGCTATGGTTCACTATTTTGGATGTTTTAGGAGTTACTGCTTATATTATTGGTCATTTAAAAAAATGACACTTTTAAAAGTAGACCTGTTCATATAGTAGACCATAAATATAAAACCTAAGTAATTTTCTTATACAATCACCTTATCGGTACTGTATCACGATAAGAGCACTTTCCTGTTTTGGTCTTGATATTTTATCTCATAATAATCTAATGCAAACCATTTCATAATTGGGTTATATAAACATTCAGGGTTTTGAAATCACAGTCCAGGATATCTGCTTCTTCTTGTTTTCTCATTTAAAAAAGACAGAGTAAGGTGATGTGTCTTGGTAGTTAGGTCAGTAAAGGAGTAAATAATTCAGGGTTCTATTCCTTGAACTTCAATTGATTTTAATACACCATTTATACATTTTGTAAAAGGGTGAATAGGTACCGTATAAATAACCAGTATTACAGTTTAAAAAAACACTCTTCACTAATTTTGATCCCACAGTGATTATTAACATAGCAATGTTAATAAATGTGATTTAATTCTAAAATAAATGTTACCTAAAATATAATTTATTTTAATTAAAATATTATGTGATAAGAACAAGTCTGAATATTTCCCATGTAATCCATTAAAGTTTAATGTTCAAAATTAAGAAACACTGTATTTAAATAGCCTATATCTTAAAATATTCAAGTACTAAATTAGAATATACTGTGGAATATGGTGCTGTCAAGTTCTTTATTGAATGATCAGAATTTTTGTCATGAATAAATTATAAACTAAACATATTTACTTTTTAAAAATACATGTATAAGTGTTAGTGGAAAATTGATCTGTATGAAATGTATCTTTCTAAAGAGTTCTGTATATAAAATATCATATGACTCAGATGAAAACACATACTTTATAAAATTTATCATTTCTTAGTACAAAAGCTTTTGACAAATACTATAATTTATTATTTTCTTCTAATGAACACCTACCATGGGCTTTTTTTTTGATCAGAGAAAATTTTTAATTTTAGTTTTCGGTTTTTTTAACATCTTTATTGGAGTATAATTGCTTTCCAATGGTGTGTTAGTTTCTGCTTTATAACAAAGTGGATCAGCTATAAGTATACATATATCCCCATATCTCCTCCCTCTTGCGTCTCCCTCCCACCCTCCCGATCCCAACCCTCTAGGTGGACACAAAGCAAAGAGCTGATTTCCCTGTGCTATGCGGCTGCTTCCAACTAGCTATCTATTTTACATTTGGTAGTATATGTAAGTTCATGCCACTCTCTCACTTCGTCCCACCTTACCCTTCCCCCTCCCCGTATCCTAAAGTCCATCTTCTACGTCTGCGTCTTTATTCCTGTCCTGCTCCTAGGTTCTTTTTTTTTTTTTTTAAAAACCCTCCATATATATGTGTAAGCATACGGTATTTGTTTTTCTCTTTCTGACTTACTTCACTCTGTATGACAGACTCTAGGTCCATCCACCTCACTACAAATAATTCAATTTTGTTTCTTTTTATGGCTGAGTAAGATTCCATTGTATATATGTGCCACATCTTCTTTATCCATTCATCTGTCCATGGACACTTAGGTTGCTTCCATATCCTGGCTATTGTAAATAGAGCTGCAATGAACATTGTGGTACATGACTCTTTTTGAATTACGGTTTTCTCAGAGTATATGCCCAGTAGTGGGATTTCTGGGTCATATGGTACTTCGAATTTTAGTTTTTTAAGGAACCTCCACACTATTCTCAATAATGGCTGGGTGAATTAACATTCCCACAAACAATGCAAGAGGGTTCCATTTTCTCTACACCCTCTCCAGCATTTATTGTTTCTAGATTTTTTGACGATAGTCATTTTGATTGGTGTGAGGTGATAACTCGTAGTTTTGACTTGTATTTCCCTAATGATTAGTGATGTTGAGCATCCCTTCACGTGTTTGTTGGCAATCTGCATATCTTATTTGGAGAAATGTCTATTTAGGTCTTCTGACCATTTTTAGATTGGGTTGTTTGTTTTTTGATATTGAGCTGCATGAGCTGCTTGTAAATTTTGGAGATTAATCCTTTGTCAGTTTCTTCGTTTGCAAATATTTTCTCCCATTCTGAGGGTTGTCTTTTCATCGTGTTTATGGTTTCCATTGCTGTGCAAAAGCTTTGAAGTTTCATTAGGTCCCATTTGTTTATTTTTGTTTTTATTTCCATTTCTCTAGGAGGTGGCTCACAAAGGATCTTGCTGTGATTTATATCATAGAGTGTTCTGCCTATGTTTTCCTCTAAGAGTTTTATGGTCTTACATTTAGGTCTTTAATCATTGAGTTTATTTTTATGTATGATGTTAGGGAGTGCTCGAATTTCATTCTTTTACATGTAGCTGTCCAGTTTTCCCAGCACCATTTATTGAAGAGGCTATCTTTTCTCCGTTGTATACCCTTGCCTCCTTTTTCATAGATTAGTTGACCATAGGTGTATGGGTTTATCTCTGGGCTTTCTATTCTGTTGCATTGATCTATATTTCTGTTTTTGTGCCAGTACCATACGGTCTTGATTATTATAGCTATGTAGTATAGTCTGAAGTCAGGGAGTCTGAGTCCTCCAGCTGCATTTTTCTTTCTCAAGATTGTTTTGGCTATTTGGGGTCTTTTGTGTTTCCATACAAATTGTGAAATTTTTTGTTCTAGTTCTGTGAAAAATGCCACTGGTAGTTTGATAGGGATTGCATTGAATCTGTAGATTGCTTTGGGTAGTAGTCATATTCACAATGTTTATTCTTCCAATCCAAGAACATGGTATGTCTCTCCATCTGTTTGTATCATCTTTAGTTTCTTTCATCAGTGTCTTATAGTTTTCTGCATACAGGTCTTTTGTCTCCTTAGGTAGGTTTATTACTAGGTATTTTATTCTTTTTGTTTCAGTGGTAAATGGGAGTGTTTCTTTAATGTCTCTTTCAGATCTTTCATCATTAGTGTATAGGAAAGCATGAGATTTCTGCTCATTAATTTTATCTCCTGCTGCTTGCTGCTTTACCAAATTAATTGATTACCTCTAGTAGCTTTCTGGTAGTATGTTTAGGATTCTCTATGCATACTCTCATGTCATCTGCAAGCAGTGACAGCTTTACTTCTGTTCCAACTTGGATTCCTTTTATTTCCTTTTCTTGTCTGATTGCTGTGGCTAAAACTTCCAAAACTATGTTGAAAAATAGTGGTGATAGTGGGCAACCTTGTCTTGTTCCTCATCTTAGTGGAAATGGTTTCAATTTTTCACCATTGAGAACGATGTTGGCTGTGGGTTTGTCATATATGGCCTTTAATATAATGAGATAAGTTCCCCCTATGCCTAACTTCTGGAGGGTTTTTATCCTAAATGAGTGTTGAATTTTGTTGAAAGCTTTTCTGCATCTATTGAGATGATCATATGGTTTTTATCCTTCAATTTGTTAATATGGTGTATCACATTGACTGATTTGCATATATTGAAGAATCCTTGCATTCCTGGGATAAACCCCACTTGATCATGGTGTATGATCCTTTTAATGTGCTGTTGGATTCTGTTTGCTAGTATTTTCTTGAGGAGTTTTGCATCTGTGTTCATCAGTGATATTGGCCTGTAGTTTTCTTTCTTTGTGACATCTTTGTCTGGTTTTGGTATCAGGGTGATGGTGGCCTCGTAGAATGAGTTTGGGTGTGTTCCTCCCTCTGCTATGTTTTGGGAGAGTTTGGGAAGGATAGGTGTTAGCTCTTCTCTAAATGTTTGATTGAATTCGCCTGTGAAGCCATCTGGTCCTGGGCTTTTGTTTGTTTAAGATTTTTAATCACAGTTTCAATTTCAGTGCTTGTGATTGGTCTGTTTATATTTTCTATTTCTTCCTGGTTCAGTCATGGCAGGTTGTGCTTTTCTGAGAATTTGTCCATTTCTTCCAGGTTGTCCATTTTATTGGCATATAGTTGCTTGTAGTAATCTCTCATGATCATCTGGATTTCTGCAGTGTCAGTTGTTACTTCTCCTTTTTCATTTCTAATTCTATTGATTTGAGTCTTCTCCCTTTTTTTCTTGATGAGTCTGGCTAATGGTTTATCAATTTTGTTTATCTTCTCAAAGTACCAGCTTTTAGTTTTAATGATCTGTGCTATTGTTTCTATCATTTCTTTTTCATTTATTTCTGATCTGATCTTTATGATTTCTTTCCTTCTGCTATCTTTGGGTTTTATTTTTTGTTCTTCTTTCTCTAATTGCTTTAGGTGTAAGGTTAGGTTGTTTATTTGAGCTGTTTCTTGTTTCCTGAGGTAGGATTGTATTGCTATTAACTTCCCTCTTAGAACTGCTTTTGCTGCATCCCATAGGATTTGGCTCATTATGTTTCCATTTCTTTGTATGTATTTTATGATTTCCTCCTTGATTTCTTCAGTGATCTCTTGGTTATTAAGTAGTGTATTGTTTAGCCTCCATGTGTTTGTAATTTTTACAGATTTTTTTCCTGTAATTGATATCTAGTATCACAGTACTGTGGTCGGAAAAGATACTTGATACAATTTCAGTTTTCTTAAATTTACCAAGGCTTGATTTGTGACCCAAGATATGGTCTATCCTGGAGAATGTTCCATGAGTACTTGAGAAGAAAGTGTATTCTGTTTTTTTTGCATAGAATGTCCTATAAATATCAATTAAGTCCATCTCTTTAAATCTATCATTTGAAGCTTGTGTTTCCTTATTTATTTTCATTTTGTATGATCTTTCCATTGGTGAAATTGGGGTGTTTAAGTCCCCTACTATGATTGTGTTACTGTCAATTTCCCCTTTTATGGCTGTAAGCATTTGCCTTATGTATTGAGGTGCTCCTATGGTGGGTGCATATATATTTACAATTGTTATATCTTCTGCTTGGATTGATCCCTTGATCATTTTGTAGTGTCCTTCTTTGTCTCTTGTAATAGTCTTTATTTTAAAGTCTATTTTTTTCTGATATTAGAATTGCTACTACAGCTTTCTTTTGATTTCCATTTGCATGGAATATGTTTTTCCAACCCCTCACTTTCAATCTGTATGTATCTCTAAGTCTCAAGTGGGTCCCTTGTAGACAGCATATATACGGATCTTGTTTTTGCATCCATTCAGCCAGTCTATGTCTTTTGGTTAGAGTGTTTAATCTATTTACATTTAAGGTAACTATCGATATGTATATTCCTATTACCATTTTCTTAATTGCTTTGGGTTTGTTCTTCTAGGTCTTATCCTTCTTTTGTGATTCCTGCCTAGAGAAGTTCCTTTAGCATTTTTTGTGAAGCTGGTTTGGTGGTGCTGGATTCTCTTAGCTTTTGCTTGTCTGTAAAGGTTTTAATTTCTCACTCAAATCTTAATGAGATCCTTGGTGGGTAGAGTAATCTTAGTTGTAGGTTTTTCCCTTCATTACTTTAAATATGTTCCGCCACTCTCTTCTGGCTTGCAGCGTTTCTGCTGAAAGATCAGCTCTTAACCTTATGAGGATTCCCTTGAATGTTATTTGTTGTTTTTCCCTTGCTGCTTTTAATATTTTTTCTTTTGATTTTAATTATTGATAGTTTGATTAATATGTGTCTTGGCATGTTTCTCCTTAGATTTTCCTGTATGGCACTCTATGCACTTCCTGGACTTGATCAACTATTTCCTTTCCCATATTAGGGAAATTTTCAACTATAATCTCTTCAAATATTTTCTCAGTCCCTATCTTTTTATCTTCTTCTTCTGGGACCTCTATGATTCAAATGTTGGTGCATTTAACGTTGTCTCAGAGGTCTCTGATACTGTCCTCAATTCTTTTCATTCTTTTTTCTTTATTTTGCTCTGCAGTAGTTATTTCTACTATTTTATCTTCCAGGTCACTTATCTGTTCTTCTGCCTCAGTTATTCTGCTATTGATTCCTTCTAGAAAAAATTTAATTTCATTTATTGTGTTGTTCATCATTGTTTGTTTGCTCTTTAGTTCTTCTAGGTCGTTGTTTAATGCTTCTTGTATTTTCTTCATTCTCTTTCCAAGATATTAGATCATCTTTGCTATTATTACTCTGAATTCTTTTTCAGGTAGACTGCCTATTTCCTCTTCATTTGTTTGATCTGGTGGGTTTTTACCTTGCTCCTTCATCTGCTGTGTGCTTCTCTGTCTTCTAATTTTGCTTAACTTACTGTGTTTGGGGTCTCTTTTTCCCAGGCTGCAGTTTTGTATTTCCCATTGTTTTTGGTGTCTGACCCCAGTGGGTGAGGTTGGTTCAGTGGGTTGTGTAGACTTCCTTGTGGAGGGGATTGGTGCCTTTGTTCTGGTGAGTGGGGTGGATCTTGTCTTTCTGGTGGCAGAGCCACATCTGGTCATGTGTTTTGGGGTGTCTGTGACCTTATTATGATTTTAGGCGCCTCTCTGCTAATGTGTGGGGTTGTGTTCCTGTCTTGCTAGTTGTTTGGCACAGGGTGTCCAGCACAGTAACTTGCTGGTCATTGAATGGAGCTGGGTCTTAGCACTGAGTTAGAGGTCCCTGGGAGAGCTTTCACCTTTTGATATTAAATGGAGCTGGGAGGTCTCTTGTAGACCAATGTCCTGAACTCGGCTCTCCTACCTCAGAGGCACAGGCCTAACATCTGGCTAGAGCACCAAGACACTGTCAGCCACAAGGCTCAGAAGAAAAGGGAGAAAAAAAGAAAGAAAGAAAGAAGCATAAAATAAAATAAAATCTTTATTAAAATAAAAAATAATTCTTAAAAATAAAAAAAAATTGGAAAGTAATAAAAAAAGAAACCTAATGAAAGAAAGAAAGAGAGAGCAACCAAACCAAAAACAAATCCACCAATGATCCAATGATAACAAGTGCTAAAAACTATACTAAAAAAGAAAAAGAAAAAAAAACTGGAAAGACAGAACCCTAGGACAAATGGTAAAAGCAAAGGTATACAGACAAAATCACACAAAGAAGCATACACATACACACTCACAAAAAGAGAAACAAGAAAAAAATATATATATATCATTGCTCCCAAAGTCCACCGCCACAATTTTGGGATGATTTGTTCTCTATTCAGGTATTCCACAGATGCAGGGTACATCGAGTTGTTTGTGCAGATTTAATCCACTGCTCCTGAGGCTGCTGGGAGAGATTTCCCTTTCTCTTCTTTGTTTGCACAGCTCCTGGGGTTCAGCTTTGGATTTGGCCCCGCCTCTGCATATAGGTCACCTGAGGACGTCTGTTCTTTGCTCAGACAGGACGGGGTTAAAGGAGCAGCTGATTAGGGGACTCTGGCTCACTCAGGCCAGGGTGGAGGGAAGGGTATGGAATGCAGGGCGAGCCTGCGGCGGCAGAGGCCAGAGTGACTTTGCAGCAGCCTGAGGCGTGGCGTTTGTTCTCCTGGGGAAGTTGTCCCTGGATCACGGGACCCTGGCAGTGGCAGGCTGCACAGTCTCCCGGGAGGGAAGGTGTGGATAGTGACCTGTGCTTGCACACAGGCTTCTTAATGGCTGCAGCAGCCACCTTAGCATTTCATGCCTGTCCCTGGGGTCTGCACTGTTAGCCGTGGCTCGCGCCCGTCTCTGGAGCTCGTTTAGGCAGTGCTCTGAATCCCTTCTCCTTGTGCACACCAAAACAATTGTCTCTTGTCTCTTAGGCAGGTCCAGACTTTTTCCCAGACTCACTCCCGGCTAGCTGTGGGGCATTAGCCCCCTTCAGACTGTGTTCACGCAGCCAAC
This sequence comes from Orcinus orca, assembly GCF_937001465.1. Classification (NCBI taxonomy): domain Eukaryota; kingdom Metazoa; phylum Chordata; class Mammalia; order Artiodactyla; family Delphinidae; genus Orcinus; species Orcinus orca. The sequence continues at coordinate 79,922,853 of NC_064580.1, forward strand.
CCCAGTCCTCTCCCTGGGATCCGAACTCCGAAGCCCAAGCCTCAGCTCCCAGCCCCAACTCGTCCTGGCGGGTGAGAAGACAAGCCTCTCGGGCTGGTGAGTGCTGGTCAGCACCTATCCTTTGTGGGGGAATCTCTCTGCTTTGCCCTCTGCAGCTCTGTTGCTGTGCTCTCCTCCATGGCTCCGAAGCTTTCCCCCTGCCACCCCCATCTAGGCCAGTGAAGGGGCTTCCTAGTGTGTGCAAACTTTTCCTCCTTCACAGCTCCCTCCCAGTGGTGCAGGTCTCATCCCTATTATTTTGTCTCTTTTTTTCTTTTGCCCTACCCAGGTACGTGGGGAGTTTCTTGCCTTTTGGGAGGTCTGAGATCTTCTGTCAGCACTCATTTGGTGTTCTGTAGGAGTTGTTCCACGTGTAGATGTATTTCTGATGTATTTGTGGGGAGGAAGGTGATCTCCAAGTCTTACTCTTCCACCATCTTGAAGGTCTCTGCCATGGGCTTTTATAGTAACATACATATACTGATTTTCTTTCAGTGAACCACATTTTGCTAGTGAGTAGCTATTTCCAAATGCAAATAACTCTGAAGAAAGACTGTGGTTTGGGAAGCTGTACAGTTATTGCTAATTTTTTTAATAGCACATTTACGTGATTTTCAGTTTATTATACCATTGTAGGTGACTTACATATAATTATGCATTTTTTCATAGAGTAGATATTTTTATGTTGTTATTGAAGAAAGATGCCCTAGCTTTCTTCTTGAAAGGGATGACACTTGCATATTAATACATATATAGTTAAAAGTGAGGGAGTATATTATTTTTTAGAAATTAAATATCATCTCTTGTATATCAGCATGTTAAGAACAACAGTGCTTAAATATACAAATAATTTCTTTAACACGTTTTACTTCTATTGGCTTTTTGTTTTCAGTGAAGTTTCATTGTAATATCTGCAGTTAGTGGTTATTGCTCTATTTGTTTCCTTGTCAGTGCAAGTATGTAATGGTTGCATAAAATGTAGAGGACTGGGGTGTAAATCATTGAATCTATGCACAGCAGAGGGCCTAAAAAATCTCCAGCAGATTGTCATGGTTGTTATCGCATACGGCCCATAATTCCAAAAATATTTCAAAGCCTGTGTTTAGGAATGAATATTTTTCCAAAATAGATATACTGATATTCTCTTAGTCCTTCATCAGAGCACTATATGATCTTTCCCTCTCAAGCTTTCATGGGCCATTGGTCCATAGTGATAGACCTAAAACCTGGAGCTAGGAAAAGAAAATTAATATATGCAGAATGAAAATCCCTTGGTTGCTATAATTTATAAGCAAATATTCTCTGTATGAAAAAATAAACTTCACAGAAATAGCAAGTTGTCAGTTTATCAGTCAAAATGATGTATAATCCCCACAGAAGTTCAATCATATACAAATCCTAATATAAAATTTTAATTTGTCTTTAAATGGTTTGAGCTTTACTGACAAACATACTATCATAGGCATAACTTTCTTGAGGTCTAAAATAGCAGCATCAATGTATTAGGTATGTATAATCTTGTATTTATAGATGATTGATAGAGTTAATGAGAAAAATCCCACTTATTTAAAATCTTACAAGGCTGAAATACTCAGTAAAGTATTTGTTCAGCTTGTCAATTTAATATAAGTATGTTGTTGAAATTCTTAAGGATAGAGCCTAGTTGCCTGGCAATGGATTGTAGTGAAATTCATTTAAAGTTCATTGAACATGGGAGGTATGTAATTTATTCAAATCCCCCACTTATTAAATCAGGATTTGACTTTTTAAAATATTTTTTTCCAACTAATGAAATGGACTTAAAAAGAATTAGCAAAATCTCTGTAGAATTGTGACAGAGTAATTCTGTTGACTATGTTGTCTATTAAAGTTTTCACTGACAGGAGCTGAAGGCTAAATTGAGATGAATATATTTATTGTTGTTTAGAGGATTCGTTTTTATTTTGATTTACTTAGAAAGAAATTTAGTTGTAAATGCTTTATAATCTTGCCAACTCCTCCTTTTCTAGATAAATAATGAGATCATATGTCTGCATATTTAATGGAAATATATTGTAAAAAAATGTTTATAATGGGATTCCTGGATTTCTTAATATATAACTAATGATATAGGTAATAGAAGGCAGAAACTTTCCATGGCTTTATTACATTGGTAAATAAACATAGACTTTTAAAGTATAAATATATGTCAATTAAAAGTATGTAAAATTTTAGCATCTGACTTTGAGTTTGTTTCTACCCTGCTTATACTTTTGATTACACAGGTTTTTGTTGTATTTGTTGTTGTTATTCTCTGCATGTAGGTTATCTACCTGCTCACAGCCATGTTTGCATCTATTCTCTTGAGGTTTCAAATCTTAAACCTTAGGTGTGTTTCTTATCAATCTATGGTCAAGACCAAATGGGTGAATTCTTGTTTTTGAAAGAAATGTTTTTTGAATTAGAGTTACCACTACAACGTTTTCTGATTAAAGTAAGTACAATGCTGCTAAAAGTCAAAGCATTAGGTAGGAAAATGAGTTATTTGGGGATTGTTTATTTGTATCAAATAATGTGTATGGTATGTAACCACATCTATATGGTCATGTGTTCTCAGACCTCTCGTATCCATTGTATCTTTCACTGAATTACAGAAGGGATTCCTAGGGAGAAAGCTGCATGGTGCATAAGTTCATATTTAGCAATAACCAAGGAAGATAAGCTATAAATTAAATCTTGAAAAGATTGATAATGCTCTTTTGAAAATGACAACACTCTTTTCTTCACCGTTATGCTTTAACAGATGAATTAGGCTCAAGTACGTATTTGAATGAGTTCACAGTGCCTGAAGGTCTGAGAAATATAAATGTGAATTATACCTGGTGCCTGCCCTTAGGAAGTTTATAGTCAAATTAGGGAAGATAAGAAATATAGGCCAAGAATTATAAATCGAGGGAGAAACTGATTGATTCCAGAAAGGAGATTGAGAGTCTAAGCCATGGGAGACCAGAGGAAGGGATAGATCTATTTGGGCAAGAGAAGGATTCCTAGTGCAGGTGACTCTTTTTTTTTTTTTTTTTTTAACATCTTTATTGGGGTATAATTGCTTTACAATGGTGTGTTAGTTTCTGCTTTATAACAAAGTGAATCAGTCATACATAAACATATGTTCCCATATGTCTTCCCTGTTGCGTCTCCCTCCCTCCCACCCTCCCCATCCCACCCCTCCAGGCTGTCACAAAGCACCGAGCCAATATCCCTGTGCCATGCGGCTGCTTCTCACTAGCTATCTACCTTACTGCGTTTGTTAGTGTGTATATGCCCATGACTCTCTCTCGCCCTGTCACAGCTCACCCTTCCCCCTCCCCATAACCTCAAGTCCGTTCTCTAAGAGGTCTGCGTCTTTATTCCTGCTTTACCCCTAGGTTCTTCATGACATTTTTTTCTTAAATTCCATATATATGTGTTAGCATACGGTATTTGTCTTTTTCTTTCTGACTTACTTCACTCTGTATCACAGACTCTAGGTCTATCCACCTCATTACAAATAGCTCAATTTCGTCTCTTTTTATGGCTGAGTAATATTCCATTGTATATATGTGCCACATCTTCTTTATCCATTCATCCGATGACGGGCACTTAGGTTGTTTCCATCTCCGGGCTATTGTAAATAGAGCTGCAATGAACATTTTGGTACATGACTCTTTTTGAATTTTGGTTTTCTCAGGGTATATGCCCAGTAGTGGGATTGCTGGGTCATATGGTAGTTCTATTTGCAGTTTTTTAAGGAACCTCCATACTGTTCTCCATAGTGGCTGAACCAATTCACATTCCCACCAGCAGTGCAAGAGTGTTCCCTTTTCTCCACACCCTCTCCAGCATTTATTGTTTCTAGATTTTTTGATGATGGCCATTCTGACTGGTGTGAGATGATATCTCATTGTAGTTTTGATTTGCATTTCTCTAATGATTAATGATGTTGAGCAGTCTTTCATGTGTTTGTTGGCAGTCTGTATATCTTCTTTGGAGAAATGTCTATTTAGGTCTTCTGCCCATTTTTGGATTGGGTTGTTTGTTTTCTTGTTATTGAGCTGCATGAGCTGCTTGTAAATTTTGGAGATTAATCCTTTGTCGGTTGCTTCATTTGCAAATATTTTCTCCCATTCTGAGGGTTGTCTTTTGGTCTTGTTTATGGTTTCCTTTGCTGTGCAAAAGCTTTGAAGTTTCATTAGGTCCCATTTGTTTATTTTTGTTTTTATTTCCATTACTCTAGGAGGTGGGTCAGAAAGGATCTTGCTTTGATTTATGTCATAGAGTGTTCTGCCTATGTTTTCTTCTAAGACTTTGATAGTTTCTGGCCTTACATTTAGGTCTTTAATCAATTTTGAGCTTATTTTTGTGTATGGTGTTAGGGAGTGATCTAATCTCATACTTTTACATGTACCTGTCCAGTTTTCCCAGCACCACTTATTGAAGAGGCTGTCCTTTCTCCATTGTACATTACTGCCACCTTTATCAAAGATAAGGTGTCCATATGTGCATGGGTTTATCTCTGGGCTTTCTATCCTGTTCCATTGATCTATCTTTCTGTTTTTGTGCCAGTACCATACCGTCTTGATGACTGTAGCTTTGTAGTATAGTCTGAAGTCAGGGAGCCTGATTCCTCCAGTTCCTTCTTTCATTCTCAAGATTGCTTTGGCTATTTGGGGTCTTTTGTGTTTCCATACAAATTGTGAAATTTTTTGTTCTAGTTCTGTGAAAAATGCCAGTGGTAGTTTGATAGGGATTGCATTGAATCTATAGATTGCTTTGGGTAGTAGAGTCATTTTCACAATGTTGATTCTTCCAATCCAAGAACATAGTATATCTCTCCATCTATTTATATCATCTTTAATTTCTTTCATCAGTGTCTTATAATTTTCTGCATACAGGTCTTTTGTCTCCTTAGGTAGGTTTATTCCTAGATATTTTATTCTTTTTGTTGCAATGGTAAATGGGAGTGTTTTCTTGATTTCACTTTCAGATTTTTCATCTTTAGTATATAGGAATGCCAGAGATTTCTGTGCATTAATTTTGTATCCTGCCACTTTACCAAATTCATTGATTAGCTCTAGTAGTTTTCTGGTAGCATCTTTAGGATTCTCTATGTATAGGATCATGTCATCTGCAAACAGTGACAGATTACTTCTTCTTTTCCAATTTGGATTCCTTTTATTTCCTTTTCTTCTCTGATTACTGTGGCTAAAACTTCCAAAACTATGTTGAATAAGAGTGGTGAGAGTGGGCAACCTTGTCTTGTTCCTGATCTTAGTGGAAATGCTTTCAGTTTTTCACCATTGAGGATGATGTTTGCTGTGGGCTTGTCATATATGGCCTTTATTATGTTGAGGAAAGTTCCCTCTATGCCTACTTTCTGCAGGGTTTTTATCATAAATGGGTGTTGAATTTTGTCAAAAGCTTTCTCTGCATCTATTGAGATGATCATATGGTTTTTCTCCTTCAATTTGTTAATATGGTTTATCACATTGATAGATTTGCGTATATTGAAGAATCCTTGCTTTCCTGGAATAAACCCCACTTGATCATGGTGTATGATCCTTTTAATGTGCTGTTGGATTCTGTTTGCTAGTATTTTGTTGAGGATTTTTGCATCTATGTTCATCAGTGATATTGGCCTGTAGTTTTCTTTCTTTGTGACATCCTTGTCTGGTTTTGGTATCAAGGTGATGGTGGCCTCGTAGAAGGAGTTAGGGAGTGGTCCTCCCTCTGCTATATTTTGGAAGAGTTTGAGAAGGATAGGTGTTAGCTCTTCTCTAAATGTTTGATAGAATTCGCCTGTGAAGCCATCTGGTCCTGGGCTTTTCTTTGTTGGAAGATTTTTAATCACAGTTTCAATTTCAGTGCTTGTGATTGGTCTGTTCATATTTTCTATTTCTTCCTGATTCAGTCTTGGCAGGTTGTGCATTTCTAAGAATTTGTCCATTTCTTCCAGATTGTCCATTTTATTGGCATAGAGTTGCTTGTAGTAATCTCTCATGATCTCTTTTATCTCTGCAGTGTCAGTTGTTACCTCTCCTTTTTCATTTCTAATTCTATTGATTTGAGTCTTCTCCCTTTTTTTCTTGATGAGTCTGGCTAGTGGTTTATCTATTTTGTTTATCTTCTCAAAGAACCAGCTTTTAGTTTTATTGATCTTTGCTATTGCTTCCTTCATTTCTTTTTCATTTATTTCTGATCTGATTTTTATGATTTCTTTCCTTCTGCTAGCTTTGGGGTTTTTTTGTTCTTCTTTCTCTAATTGCTTGAGGTGCAAGGTTAGGGTGTTTATTCGAGATGTTTCCTGCTTCTTAAGGTGGGCTTGTATTGCTATAAACTTCCCCCTTAGAACTGCTTTTGCTGCATCCCACAGGTTTTGGGTCGTTGTGTCTCCATTGTCATTTGTTTCTAGGTATTTTTTGATTTCCTCTTTGATTTCTTCAGTGATCTCTTCATTATTAAGTAGTGTATTGTTTAGCCTCCATGTGTTTGTATTTTTTACAGATCTTTTCCTGTAATTGATATCTAGTCTCATGGCGTTGTGGTCAGAAAAGATACTTGATACAATTTCAATTTTCTTAAATTTACCAAGGCTTGATTTGTGACCTAAGATATGATCTATCCTGGAGAATGTTCCATGAGCACTTGAGAAAAATGTGTATTCTGTTGTTTTTGGATGGAGTGTCCTATAAATATCAATTAAGTCCATCTTGTTTAATGTATCATTTAAAGCTTGTGTTTCCTTATTTATTTTCATTTTGGATGATCTGTCCTAGGGTGAAAGTGGGGTGTTTAAGTCTCCTACTATGAAAGTGTTACTGTCGATTTCCCCTTTTATGGCTGTTAGTATTTGCCTTATGTATTGAGGTGCTCCTATGTTGGGTGCATAAATATTTACAATTGTTATATCTTCTTCTTGGATCGATCCCTTGATCATTATGTAGTGTCCTTCTTTGTCTCTTTTAATAGTCCTTATTTTAAAGTCTATTTTGTCTGATATGAGAATTGCTACTCCAGCTTTCTTTTGGCTTCCATTTGCATGGAATATCTTTTTCCATCCCCTCATTTTCAGTCTGTATGTGTCTCTAGGTCTGAAGTGGGTCTCTTGTAGACAGCATATATAAGGGTCTTTTTTTTGTATCCATTCAGCCAATCTGTGTCTTTTGGTGGGAGCATTTAGTCCATTTACATTTAAGGTAATTATCGATATGTATGTTCCTATTCCCATTTTCTAAATTGTTTTGGGTTCGTTATTATAGGTCTTTTCCTTCTCTTGTGTTTCTTGCCTAGAGAAGATCCTTTAGCATTTGTTGTAAAGCTGGTTTGGTGGTGCTGAACTCTCTCAGCTTTTGCTTGTCTGTAAAGGTTTTAATTTCTCCATCAAATCTGAATGAGATCCTTGATGGGTAGAGTAGTCTTGGCTGCATGTTTTTCTCCTTCATCACTTTCAGTATGTCCTGCCACTCCCTTCTGGCTTGTAGGGTTTCTGCTGAGAGATCAGCTGTTAAACTTATGGGGATTCCCTTATGTGTTATTTGTTGTTTTTCCCTTGCTGCTTTTAATATGCTTTCTTTGTATTTAATTTTTGACAGTTTGATTAATACGTGTCTTGGCGTATTTCTCCTTGTATTTATCTTGTATGGGACTCTCTGTGCTTCCTGGACTTGATTAACTATTTCCTTTCCCATATTAGGGAAGTTTTCAACTATAATCTCTTCAAATATTTTCTCAGTCCCTTTCTTTTTATCTTCTTCTTCTGGAACCCCTATAATTCGAATGTTGGTGCGTTTAATGTTGTCCCAGAGGTCTCTGAGACTGTCCTCAGTTCTTTTCATTCTTTTTTCTTTATTCTGCTCTGCAGTAGTTATTTCCACTATTTTATCTTCCAGGTCACTTATCCGTTCTTCTGCCTCAGTTATTCTGCTATTGATCCCATCTAGAGTACTTTTAATTTCATTTATTGTGTTGTTCATCGTTGCTTGTTTCATCTTTAGTTCTTCTAGGTCCTTGTTAACTGATTCTTGCATTTTGTCCAATCTATTGTCAATTCTATCTCCAAGATTTCGGATCAACCTTACTATCATTATTCTGAATTCTCTTTCAGGTTGACTGCCTATTTCCTCTTCATTTGTTAGGTCTGGTGCATTTTTATCTTGCTCCTTTATCTGCTGTGTGTTTTTCTGTCTTCTCATTTTGCTTATCTTACTGTGTTTGGGGTCTCCTTTTTGCAGGCTGCAGGTTTGTAGTTCCTCCTGTTTTTGATGTCTGTCTCCAGTGGCTAAGGTTGGTTCAGTGGGTTGTGTAGGCTTCCTGGTGGAGGGGACTAGTGCCTGTGTTGTGGTGGATGAGGCTGGATCTTGTCTCTCTAGTGGGCAGGTTCACGTCTGGTGGTGTGTTTGGGGGTGTCTGTGGCCTTATTATGATTTTAGGCAGCCTCTCTGCTAATGGGTGGGGTTGTGTTCCTGTTTTGCTAGTTGTTTGGCATAGGTTTTCCAGCACTGTGGCTTGCTGGTCGTTGAGTGAAGCTGGGTGCTGGTGTTAAGATGGAGGTCTCTGGGAGATTTTCGCCGTTTGATATTATGTGGAGCTGGGAGGTCTCTTGTTGATCAGTGTCCTGAAGTTGGCTGTCCTACCTCAGAGGCAGAGCCCTGCCTCCTGGCTGGAGCACCAAAAGCTTTTCATCCACAGGCTCAGGATAAAAGGGAGAAAAAGTAGAGGGAATTAGTAGAAGTATGAGGAAAGAAAGAAGGAAAGGAGGGTAGGAAGGAAGGAAGAAAGAAAGAAAGAAGCAAAGAAGGAAAGAAGGCAAGAAGGAAAGAAAGGAGGGAGGGAGGGAGGAAGGAAGGAAGGAGGGAAAGAAGGAAAAAAGACAGAAAGAAAGAAGATACAGTAAAAATAAAATCAAGTATAATAAAGTTATTGAATTAAAAAATTCTTATTTAGAAAAAAAAAAAAGGGACGGAAAGAACCTTAGGACAAATGTTGGAAGCAAAGCTATACAGACAAAATCTTACACAGAAGCATACACATACACCCTCACTAAAAGAGGTAAATGGGGAAAAATCCTAAATCTTGCTGTCAGAGACCACCTCCTCAATTTGGGATGATTCGTTGTCTAAAGGAGGGAAGGAAGAACGGAAAGAAAGAAAGAAAGAACGAAGGTAAAGTATAATAAGGTTATTAAAATTAATTATTAAGAAAAAAAATTTAAAAAAAAAACATGGACGGATAGAACCCTAGGACAAATGGTGGAAGCAAGACTATACAGACAAGATCTCACACAGAAGCATACACATACACATTCACAAAAAGAGGAAAGGGGAAAAAATCATAGATCTTGCTCCTAAAGTCCACTTCCTTAATTTGGGATGATTGGTTGTCTATTCAGGTATTCCACAGATGCAGGGTACATCAAGTTGATTGTGGAGCTTTAATCCGCTGCTTCTGAGGCTGCTGGGAGAGATTTCCCTTTCTCTTCTTTGTTCTCACAGCTCCCAGGGCTAAGCTTTGGATTTGGCCCTGCCACTGCGTGTAGATCGCTGGAGGGCGTCTGTTTTTTGCTCAGACAGGATGGGGTTAAAAGAGCCGCTGATTGGGGGCTCTGGCGCACTCAGGCCAGCGGGGACGGAGGGGCACAGAGTGCGGGGCGGGCCTGCGGTGGCAAAGGCCGGCGTGACTTTGCACCAGCCTGAGGCGCGCTGTGCGCTCTCCCGGGGAAGTTGTCCCTGGATCCCGGGAACCCGGCAGTGGCGGGCTGCACAGGCTCCGTGGAAGAGGGGTGTGGAGAGTGACCTGTGCTCGCACACAGGCCCCTCGGTGGCGGCAGCAGCAGCCTTAATGTCTCCCTCCCGCCTCTGGGGTCCGCGCTTTTAGCCGCGGCTTGCGCCCGTCTCTGGATTCCGCGCTTTCAGCCGCGGCTCTCGCCCGTCTCTGGATTCCGCGCTTTCAGCCACGGCTCGCGCCCGTCTCTGGAGTTCCTTTAAGCAGCATTCTTAAACCCCTCTCCTCACGCCCCAGGAAACAAAGAGGGAAGGAAAAGTCTCCTGCCTCTTCTGCAGGTGCAGGCTTTTCCCCGGACTCCGTCCCGGCTAGCTGTGGTGCACTAAGCCCTTCAGGCTATGTTCAAGCCGCCAACCCCAGTCCTCTCCCTGCGCTCCGGCCTCAGCTCGCAGCCCCGCCCGCCCCGGCGGGTGAGCAGACAAGCCTCTCGGGCTGGTGAGTGCCGGTCGGCACCGATCCTCTGTGCGGGAATCTCCCCGCTTTGCCCTCCGCACCCGTTGCTGTGCACTCCTCCGCAGCTTCGAAGCTCCCCCCTCCGCCTCCCGCAGTCTCCGCCCGCGAAGGGGCTTCCTAGAGTGTGGAAACTTTTCCTCCTTCACAGCTCCCTCCCACTGGTGCAGGTGCCGTCCCTATTCTTTTGTCTCTGTTTTTTCTTTTGCCCTACCCAGGTACGTGGGGAGTTTCTTGCCTTTTGGGAGGCCTGAGGTCTTCTGCCAGCCTTCAGTAGGTGTTCTGTAGTTGTTCCACGTGTAGATGTATTTCTGGTGTATCTGTGGGGAGGAAGGTGATCTCCACGTCTTACTCTTCCGCCATCTTCCGCCTTCCCCTGCAGGTGACTCTTGAGCAGGTTGTGGAAAGATCAAGTTTAGACATGTTGGTCATGAGGAAAAAGGTGTTTAACAAGTAATAACAGGGCTTCCCTGGTAGCACAGTGGTTGAGAGTCCGCCTGCCAATGCAGGGGACACGGGTTCGTGCCCCGGTCGGGGAAGATCCCACATGCCGCGGAGCGGCTGGGCCCGTGAGCCATGGCCTCTGGGCCTGCGCATCCGGAGCCTGTGCTCCGCAAAGGGAGAGGCCACAGCAGTGAGAGGCCCGCATATCGGAAAAAAAAAAAAAAAAAAGAAAGAAGTAATAACAGAACTATTAAAGGCACAAAAGCAGATTTCTGTGGTGCACTGTTATACATCGAATAGTTCAGTTTTGTTGTGTTATACATGAAATAGAGTTGTTGGAAGAAAACTTGAAATGTTAGATTTAGGTCTTGGATGCTAGGTGAAGGAGCTCTGTTGGCATTCATAATTTGGGGGCTGGAGGGTCAGAACTTTACTTCAGGAGGTTTATTTTGGCAGAGGTACAAAGAAAATATCTGTCCCTAATATGTTTCATTCTATTTGTAACCACTGCTACTAAAGATATACTGACAGTGTGTGGCTGGAGCCAACTAATACCTGCTTGTAAGAGTAATGAGATATCTTTGTAATGATCTTACATTTTAATGTTTTTGAAATGTTATCTCCTTTGCATGATATATCCTCTGTTATAATATGTAGTATAAGGCTATAGAAAATATACTAAAGTGATTATAGTAATAATAATACTGTACAATTTATATTTGGAAATAATTTCCTTTGTGTTTCAGTTTTCTCCTGTTTTCTTATATTCCTTGAAACGTAAACATTTTTGGTTTCTGTACTCCATGTGTGCAACCTGGAAAACTGGGATTCCACCACAGCCATTCTCTTTTTGTCTTGACTGATCTTGCTGTGTATACATAGACTGAGTCACTACTGGGCCTCTGGATTAATACAGCTTCCAGCTTTTTAAAATAATCAATACATTTAAGATGATTTTGTTTTTTTATGTACTTTAACTTTGGCCCTTTGCTTAGTTATATTTTCACTTGGTCTAGGATATGATGTGATCATGCCATATATTAAAAGCTGATATGTGGCATAGTGTAACCTAAACAGAGTATATTTATGGCTTACATGTCCAGGCAATATATAGGAAGGTGAATAATATTTTCTCTTTTGTTGTTGTTTCTAAGAAGTCAGAGTAAATAGTTTCCCCCATCTTCTCATCTTTCAGACAGAAATTTGAAACCCCACTGTGATAGGAAGAATACAGACAGATTTTTGGAAGTCAAATTTAGAAACATTCACACAATGTATTTTCAAGCAAACTAGAAAAGAAGGTTTTAACAGCCCCGAAAAAAGCAAGCATTATCCAGCTCAATGAATTGTCAAAATTAAAGTAGATATATGCACAAGAACCACTTTGGGCTACACAGTCCTTTCGTGGATGAACCTTAAGTGCAAGATGGATGGATTCACTGCATTCGGATGTATGGGAGGAAAAAGAATATTTGTTGACTACTCTTTTCAGGTCAGGTTAAAGTAATATCATTTGCCTCAATATCAGATGTTGATTCTTATCTATTTATATACCATACTTGTGAATGTCTTCATATGCAGGACTTTCATAGTTCAGGAGAAATGACTGATAGTCTAACTTACTGAGCTTTGGAAGAGTCATATGATCATCTGAGAACACATCCTTTCAAAACACAAATAATTATTGCTTGCAAAGTGATGTGAAACTTCTATTTTCAAGAAAAAAAAAAAGATTTTTCTCTCCTCCTCAACAGCTACTTTCTCACATAGGCCGTGTTCAAAGTGTTCTTTCTCTCAAATACTCATTCCTTAAAATTTTGAGACTACAGGACCTCCAGTTTATGTGATACAACTCAAAATAAATGAAATAAAAAAGCTTTTTCTTGGAGAACAAGCCATCCAGTTTCAATGAGTAAATTCAAGGCACTTAACATGTTTGAGCCAAATATTCATTACCAAACAATTCAAAGTTTAGTTATAGTAAGTACTAAAAAAGAATATATATTCTTTTTGCATAGTTTCTTACCTAGAGAAGCTAAATGTGGCATAAGGCCTGAATTTTTTGGTTAAAAATAACACTTTTTTTGTTAAAGGTACCATGCAAAAATATCTATTAGAAAATAAATTCATTTTATGGCATTAGCTGTTATGATTTCACACTGCATGCAGTTTTAGGGACCTCCTATGGAATTTAAGGGATTCACATAATTCAGATTTCTATTATAGCAATACTGAATTGAGCCTTTAAAGGATTTAAATTGCATTCATAGATGGAAAAGACCAATATCTGTAGGAAAATATGCATTTTTAATTAAAAGTAAATATATCATCAACATTTTACATTTACTAAAATGATTGTTCCTTTCCATATTTATTGTAGTATTTTCCATAATTTATTATACAAAATTACTAATGTTAGTGCAAATGAAAAATATTTTATTCTTCATGCTAAGCTTATCCTAATGATTGTTGGTGTGATTTAATTTCCAAATTTAACAAAACTTGGCATCAAGAGCTTCCCTGGTGGCACAGTAGATGTGAGTCTCCCTGCCAATGCAGGGGACACGGGTACGTGCCCCGGTCCGGAAAGATCCCACATGCCACGGAGCGGCTGGGCCCGTGAGCCACGGCCGCTGAGCCTGCGCGTCCAGAGCCTGTGCTCCGCAGCGGGACAGGCCAAAACAGTGAGAGGCCCGTGTAACGAAAAAAATAAATAAAAACAAAAAAAACCTTGGCATCAAAATAGAGCTCTTATTGATACATACATGCCAAATTTTTGATGACCCAGGAACACACATTGATTCATTTGCTCTTTTTCAGTTACAACTTTAAGTGTTATAGCTATAAGAAATAAAATTATCTTTACTTCCTAGGAAAGCTGGAATTCATACTTCAAGAAATATACTGTATTTTCATAGCATACAGCAAGATACTGATATAAATTGAAGTTTTGTCTTTTCTTGTATTGCTTATCATTTTATTGGCATAAATCTGAAAGATGGTAGAATGATTTCCCAGCATAAAATTCATAGTCTACTGGAATTATGTTCTTATGCTTTGTTCACTTATTAAGTATTCACTGTATAAAACACTATATATAGCTCATTTTGTAAAACTATGGACTCTGGAGCTAGATTGTTTGGATTTGAATTCTTGCTCCTTGAGGCTTTCTAGCTGTCAACGGATAGTTCTGTGCCTCAGTTTCCTCATTTTTTGAAATGGAGTTTTTAATAATAGTACTTTGTTTACCGTAAAAGGGTACTTAACCTAAGTACCAGGAAAGTAGGCTGTAAACCCGGCAAGAGTAAGGCTTATGACATAATTATCTTTATATACCTAGTACCTAGGAGAGTACCTACTAGGTATCATAAGCAAATAATAAATATTTTGAATGAAAATAAATGTTCCTTTGCATGTTGGAAGTTAATTATAATTTCCTTGTAATTTCTGGCTCAACTTACACTGGAATCCAATGTGACACCATGTTGGACCAAGTTTGCTGGTTCACATTCTAATGCAAAAAATATTTGTTGAAAGAACTTCAAAACATGATGTCCCCTTTTTCTCTGTTTGTATCAATACCATTGGATGATATTCTTTTTCTGATACAATAAATGTTCAAGAGTTTATTCATACAAATTTCTATAGCATGAAAATTAGCATTCCACAGTTCAATAGGTTAAAGGATGAATGAATGGAGGGATAAATAGGTGGATGGAAGGATATACAACCAGATGCAAAATATAGAATTACCAGCCATTCAATTCCAAACACTAAACCAGTAAGATACTTTTTCCATTTCTTCCCCTTTCCTTTATCAGCATATGGCAAATATTTCTGTCCTATTGTCTCTCTCTTTTCTACATCCTCAGTGTTGTTTTACAGTTGTCATTGCCCCTCTTCACTACTAAAAATTGGATAATTAAAATTGTTGTTGAACATTTAATGTTAAAAGGCATTGGTGCTTCAAAAGAGAAAATGTTTCTTTATGATTTTGTTATAAGTGACCCAGAAATGATTTCCAACACAGTATGTTCTAAATTCCAAGCTGATGGAAATTCACCTATATGTTAATTAGGTATTTATTATTTATGGTTAGGAACAAAATATCAATTGTTGAGACACATGTATACATGTAGATGACATTCTTATTTTTACTGTCCCAGTAACAATACAATGAAAAATATGCAAATCTACATTCCTTTTTCTAGCTGTATGGGAAGTGAGGATGTATGGGATTTCATTCTTAAGACTGTACAATGTTGGTCTCAACAAATCACCAAAGCATCAGATGGATGTTAGGGTAGGAGTTTCTAAAGCTAAAGGACATTAAAATTTGATAAGAAGTTAGAGAGAGCCTGGTTAAATAACTCTAAGCATCCAGGTGAATAACTAAAAGAGCATGTTTGATAGTGCTGATAATTGCACAAAATTGAATATACAAAAAACCGAATAAATTATACAGTTAAAAAAGTGAATTTTATGGCCTTTTATTATATCTCAATAAATCTGTTAAGATACTCATGCAAACACTTTAAAAATGTAAACTCTATTCTGAACACTTTCAATTAAACTGTGATACAAAGCATTCTACTTTAGTCTCTCCATCCAGCTCCAGTGAAAGCCAAAACCTACACACTGAGGAGTAACAAAGTAGTAAAATCCTGTTTTCATTTGTCTTCCCAATTTGCTCCTCACATCATTCTTATCTCCTTAAGTAGCACAGAGGAGTTGGAATGAATGCCCCATTCCCCATTTCTCCTGCCTTAATAAACTCACTTGTTTAGATAATAAGAATTAACTCAGGTTTTGGAATTTAGGTTCCATATGATTAAAGAAACTGGTAGGCAAAATATTTTTGAAAACTGTTGATTATTGTAGGAAAAATGAAAAGTATTACAAGGGACCACTTATTAAATTATATTTATATGTGAGTTTTGTTGGAATGAGTGATACTAGTCATGAAAATGATTTGTTTCAGAAAGGATATATAAATGTGTTCTGATTTTCAAGGCTTCATTGATTAATTTGCCCTCTTTAATATATTATAAACCACAGAGAAATAAAAATCATGGTGAAGATATCATTAAATTCTGAGGAAAAAATACTATTAAAAATGGTACCATATGTATAGCCCAGTTATAAATCATTCTCTCTCTCTCACTCTCATTCTCTCTCTCAGTTTAGTTCTGGATTTATACTAAGGCTACTTAAATAGAGTAGAAATGAAATTCCCAGACACACACATTCCTCAAAATTCTGATCAAACTGGTAGGTGTAAATTTATCTATATTGTACTTAATTTATTTTTTTCTTTCTAAACCATAACAAATATTATACGTTAACATAATCAATTTGCAGATTATATTCTATTCTACTTGTGATATATTTGAACTTCATTATATTTATAATTGTGATTCTCTAAAAATTTTATTTCCCAAGGAATTCCTAGCTTTCTCCTCTCTATTTAGGCTCCCTAGTGTACACACTATCAAAGCTTTATGAAGTAAGAAAATTTTATTACTTACTATGGAATTTTTGTTTGA
This sequence comes from Orcinus orca, assembly GCF_937001465.1. Classification (NCBI taxonomy): domain Eukaryota; kingdom Metazoa; phylum Chordata; class Mammalia; order Artiodactyla; family Delphinidae; genus Orcinus; species Orcinus orca. The sequence goes on from NC_064580.1 coordinate 79,939,127, forward strand.
ATTAAAGTAAAAAAATAAAAAATAAATTCATTCTATTTTTACTGCTGAATTAGATGCAGAAATATTTTCCACTGTGAAAAGAAAGATCTGTGAATATTTAGTTTATGAATATATGTTCATTGAGTGGTAAATGCATTTTTATTCACAGAAGTTCTTTCTTTTTTTTTAACATCTTTATTGGGGTATAATTGCTTTACAATGGTGTGTTAGTTTCTGCTTTATAACAAAGTGAATCAGTTATACATATACAAATGTTCCCATATCTCTTCCCTCTTGTGTCTCCCTCCCTCCCACCCTCCCTAGCCCACCCCTCCAGGCGGTCACAAAGCACCGAGCCGACATCCCTGTGCCATGCGGCTGCTTCCCACTAGCTATCTACCTTACATTTGTTAGTGTGTATATGTCCATGACTCTCTCTCGCCATGTCACACCTCACCCTTCCCCCTCCCCATATCCTCAAGTCCATTCTCCAGTAGGTCTGTGTCTTTATTCCTGTCTTACCCTTAGTTTCTTCATGACATTTTTTTTCTTCTTAAATTCCATATATATGTGTTAGCATACGGTATTTGTCTTTTTCTTTCTGACTTATTTCACTCTGTATCACAGACTCTAGGTCTATCCACCTCATTAAAAATAGCTCAATTTCCTTTCTTTTTATGGCTGAGTAATATTCCATTGTATACATGTGCCACATCTTCTTTTTCCATTCATCTGTCGATGGACACTTAGGTTGCTTCCATCTCCCGGCTATTGTAAATAGAGCTGCAATGAACATTTTGGTACATGACTCTTTTTGAATTTTGGCTTTCTCAGGGTATATGCCCAGTAGTGGTATTGCTGGGTCATATGGTAGTTCTATTTGCAGTTTTTTAAGGAACCTCCATACTGTTCTCCATAGCGGCTGAACCAATTCACATTCCCACCAGCAGTGCAAGAGTTTTCCCTTTTCTCCACATGCTCTCCAGCATTTATTGTTTCTAGATTTTTTGATGATGGCCATTCTGACTGGTGTGAGGTGATACCTCATTGTAGTTTTGATTTGCATTTCTCTAATGATTAATGATGTTGAGCATTCTTTCATGTGTTTGTTGGCAGTCTGTATATCTTCTTTGGAGGAATATCTATTTAGGCCTTCTGCCCATTTTTGGATTGGGTTGTTGGTTTTCTTGTTATTGAGCTGCATGAGCTGCTTGTAAATTTTGGAGATTAATCCTTTGTCAGTTGCTTCATTTGCAAATATTTTCTCCCATTCTGAGGGTTGTCTTTTGCTCTTGTTTATGGTTTCCTTTGCTGTGCAAAAGCTTTGAAGTTTCATTAGGTCCCATTTGTTTATTTTTGTTTTTATTTCTATTACTCTAGGAGGTGGGTAAGAAAGGATCTTGCTGTGATTTATGTCATAGAGTGTTCTGCCTATGTTTTCCTCTAAGAGTTTGATAGTTTCTGGCCTTACATTTAGGTCTTTAATCAATTTTGAGCTTATTTTTGTGTATGGTGTTAGGGAGTGATCTAATCTCATACTTTTACATGTATCTGTCCAGTTTTCCCAGCACCACTTATTGAAGAGGCTGTCCTTTCTCCACTGTACACTCCTGACACCTTTATCAAAGATAAGGTGACCATATGTGTGTGGGTTTATCTCTGGGCTTTCTATCCTGTTCCATTGATCTATCTTTCTGTTTTTGTGCCAGTACCATACTGTCTTGATTACTGTAGCTTTGTAGTATAGTCTGAAGTCAGGGAGCCTGATTCCTCCAGCTCCTTTTTTCGTTCTCAAGATTGCTTTGGCTATTCGGGGTCTTTTGTGTTTCCATACAAATTGCAAAATTTTTTCTTCTAGTTCTGTGAAAAATGCCACTGGTAGTTTGATAGGGATTGCATTGAATCTATAGATTGCTTTGGGTAGTAGAGTCATTTTCACAATGTTGATTCTTCCAATCCAAGAACATGGTATATCTCTCCATCTATTTGTATCATCTTTAATTTCTTTCATCAGGTTCTTATAATTTTCTGCATACAGGTCTTTTGTCTCCTTAGGTAGGTTTATTCCTAGATATTTTATTCTTTGTGCTGCAATCGTAAATGGGAGTGTTTTCTTGATTTCAATTTCAGATTTTTCATCATTAGTATATAGGAATGCAAGAGATTTCTGTGCATTAATTTTGTATCCTGCTACTTTACCAAATTCATTGATTAGCTGTAGTAGATTTCTGGTAGCATCTTTAGGATTCTCTATGTATAGTATCATGTCATCTGCAAACAGTGACAGCTTTACTTCTTCTTTTCCGATTTGGATTCCTTTTATTTCCTTTTCTTCTCTGATTGCTGTGGCTAAAACTTCCAAAACTATGTTGAATAACAGTGGTGAGAGTGGGCAACCTTGTCTTGCTCCTGATCTTAGTGGAAATGCTTTCAGTTTTTCACCATTGAGGATGATGTTGGCTGTGGGCTTGTCATATATGGCCTTTATTATGTTGAGGAAAGTTCCCTCTATGCTTACTTTCTGCAGGGTTTTTATCATAAATGGGTTTTGAATTTTGTCAAAAGCCTTCTCTGCATCTATTGAGATGATCATATGGTTTTTCTCCTTCAATTTGTTAATATGGTTTATCACATTGATAGATTTGCGTATATTGAAGAATCCTTGCTTTCCTGGAATAAACCCCACTTGATCATGGTGTATGATACTTTTAAAGTGCTGTTGGACACTGCAAAATAGTATTTTGTTGAGGATTTTTGCATCTATGTTCATCAGTGATATTGGCCTGCAGTTTTCTTTCTTTGTGACATCCTTGTCTGGTTTTGGTATCAAGGTGATGGTGGCCTCATAGAAGGAATTTGGGAGTGTTCCTCCCTCTGCTATATTTTGGAAAAGTTTTAGAAGGATAGGTGTTAGCTCTTCTCTAAATGTTTGATAGAATTTGCCTGTGAAGCCATCTGGTCCTGGGCTTTTGTTTGTTGGAAGATTTTTAATCACAGTTTCAATTTCAGTGCTTGTGATTGGTCTGTTCATATTTTCTATTTCTTCCTGATTCAGTCTTGGCAGGTTGTGCATTTCTAAGAATTTGTCCATTTCTTCCAGATTGTCCATTTTATTGGCATAGAGTTGCTTGTAGTAATCTCTCATGATCTTTTTTATTTCTGCAGTGTCAGTTGTTACTTCTCCTTTTTCATTTCTAATTCTATTGATTTGAGTCTTCTCCCTTTTTTTTTTTTTTTGATGAGTCTGGCTAGTGGTTTATCTATTTTGTTTACCTTCTCAAAGAACCAGCTTTTAGATTTATTGTTCTTTGCTATTGCTTCCTTCATTTCTTTTTCATTTATTTCTGATCTGATTTTTATGATTTCTTTCCTTCTGCTAGCTTTGGGGTTTTTTTTCTTCTTCTTTCTCTAATTGCTTTGGGTGCAAGGTTAGGTTGCTTATTCGAGATGTTTCCTGCTTCTTAAGGTGGGTTTGTATTGCTATAAACTTCCCCCTTAGAACTGCTTTTGCTGCATCCCGTAGGTTTTGGGTCGTTGTGTCTCCATTGTCATTTGTTTCTAGGTATTTTTTTATTTCCTCTTTGATTTCTTCAGTGATCACTTCATTATTAAGTAGTGTATTGTTTAGCCTCCATGTGTTTTTATTTTTTACTTATCTTTTCCTGTAATTGATATCTAGTCTCATAGTGCTGTGGTCGGAAAAGATACTTGGTACAATTTCGATTTTCTTAAATTTACCAAGGCTTGATTTGTGACCCAAGATATGATCTATCCTGGAGAATGTTCCATGAGCACTTGAGAAAAATGTGTATTCTGTTGTTTTTGGATGGAGTGTCCTATAAATATCAATTAAGTCCATCTTGTTTAATGTATCATTTAAATCTTGTGTTTCCTCATTTGTTTTCATTTTGGATGATCTGTCCATGGGTGAAAGTGGGGTGTTAAAGTCCCCTACTATGAAAGTGTTACTGTCGATTTCCCCTTTTATGGCTGTTAGTATTTGCCTTATGTATTGAGGTGCTCCTATGTTGGGTGCATAAATATTTACAATTGTTATATCTTCTTCGTGGATCGATCCCTTGATCATTTTGTAGTGTCCTTCTTTGTCTCTTCTAATAGTCCTTATTTTAAAGTCTATTTTGTCTGATATGAGAATTGCTACTCCAGCTTTCTTTTGGTTTCCATTTGCATGGAATATCTTTTTCCATCCCCTTACTTTCAGTCTGTATGTGTCTCTAGGTCTGAAGTGGGTCTCTTGTAGACAGCATATATAAGGATCTTTTTTTTTTTATCCATTCAGCCAATCTGTGTCTTTTGGTGGGAGCATTTAGTCCATTTACATTTAAGGTAATTATCGGTATGTATGCACCTAGTCCCACTTTCTAAATTGTTTTGGGTTCGTTATTATAGGTCTTTTCCTTCTCTTGTGTTTCTTGTCTAGAGAAGTTCCTTTAGCATTTGTTGCAAAGCTGGTTTGGTGGTGCTGAACTCTCTCAGCTTTTGCTTGTCTGTAAAGGTTTTAATTTCTCCATCAAATCTGAATGAGATCCTTGATGGGTAGAGTAGTCTTGGTTGCAGGTTTTTCTCCTTCATCACTTTCAGTATGTCCTGCCACTCCCTTCTGGCTTGTAGGGTTTCTGCTGAGAGATCAGCTGTTAACCTTATGGGGATTCCCTTGTGTGTTATTTGTTGTTTTTCCCTTGCTGCTTTTAATATGCTTTCTTTGTATTTAATTTTTGACAGTTTGATTAATATGTGTCTTGGCGTATTTCTCCTTGGATTTATCCTGTATGGGACTCTCTGTGCTTCCTGGGTTTGTTAACTATTTCCTTTCCCATATTAGGGAAGTTTTCAACTATAATCTCTTCAAATATTTTCTCAGTCCCTTTCTTTTTCTCTTCTTCTTCTGGAACCCCTATAATTCGAATGTTGGTGCATTTAATGTTGTCCCAGAGGTCTGTGAGACTGTCCTCAGTTCTTTTCATTCTTTTGTCTTTATTCTGCTCTGCAGTAGTTATTTCCACTATTTTATCTTCCAGGTCACTTATCCGTTCTTCTGCTCAGTTATTCTGCTATTGGTCCCATCTAGAGTACTTTTAATTTCATTTACTGTGTTTTTCTTTGTTGCTTGTTTCATCTTTATTTCTTCTAGGTCCTTGTTAACTGTTTCTTGCATTTTGTCCATTCTATTTCCAAGATTTCGGATCATCCTTCCTATCATTATTCTGAATTCTTTTTCAGGTTGACTGCCTATTTCCTCTTCATTTGTTAGGTCTGGTGCATTTTTATCTTGCTCCTTTATCTGCTGTGTGTTTTTCTGTCTTCTCATTTTGCTTATCTTACTGTGTTTGGGGTCTCGTTTTTGCAGGCTGCAAGTTCGTAGTTCCCGCTGTTTTTGATGTCTGTCTCCAGTGGCTAAGGTTGGTTCAGTGGGTTGTGTAGGCTTCCTGGTGGAGGGAACTAGTGCCAGTGTTGTGGTGGATGAGGCTGGATCTTGTCTCTCTAGTGGTCAGGTTCATGGCTGGTAGTGTGTTTTGGGGTGTCTGAGGCCTTATTATGATTTTAGACAGTCTCTCTGCTAATGGGTGGGGTTGTGTTCCTGTTTTGCTAGTTGTTTGGCATAGGTTTTCCAGCACTGTAGCTTGCTGGTCGTTTAGTGAAGCTGGGTGCTGGTGTTAAGATGGAGGTCTCTGGGAGATTTTCACCATTTGATACTATGTGGAGCTGGGAGGTCTCTTGTTGACCAGTGTCCTGAAGTTGGCTCTCCTACCTCAGAGGCAGAGCCCTGACTCCTGGCTGGAGCACCAAGAGCCTTTCATCCACACGGCTCAGAATAAAAGGGAGAAAAAGTAGAGAGAATTAGTAGAAGTATGAAGAAAGAAAGAATGAAAGGAGGGAAGGAAGGAAGAAAGAAAGAAAGAAAGAAGGAAAGAAGGCAAGAAGGAAACGAAGGAGGGAGGGAGGAAGGAAGGAAGGAAGGAGGGAAAGAAGGAAACAAGAAGATACAGTAAAATAAAATAAAGTATAATAAAGTTATTGAATTAAAAAGTACTTATTTAGAAAAAAGAAAGGGACGGATAGAACCTTAGGACAAATGTTGGAAGCAAAGCTATACAGACAAAATCTTACACAGAAGCATACACATACACCCTCACAAAAAGAGGTAAAGGGGAAAAAATCATAAATCTTGCTCTCAGAGACCACCTCCTCAATTTGGGATGATTCGTTGTCTAAAGGAGGGAAGGAAGGCAGGCAGGAAGGAAAGAAAGAAAGAAAGAAAGAAAGAAAGAAAGAAAGAAAGAAAGAAAGAAAGAGAAAGAAAGAAAGAAGGTAAAGCATAATAAAGTTATTAAAATTAAAATTAATTATTAAGAAAAAAATAAAAAGAAACCATGGACGGATAGAACCCTAGGACAAATGGTGGAAGCAAAACTGTACAGACAAGATCTCACACTGAAGCATACACATACAAATTCACAGAAAGAGGAAAAGGGGAAAAAATCATAGATCTTGCTCTCGAAGCCCACCTCCTCAATTTGGGATGACTCGTTGTCTATTCATGTATTCCACAGATGCAGGGTACATCCAGTTGACTGTGGAGCATTAATCCGCTGTTTCTGAGGCTGCTGGGAGAGATTTCCCTTTCTCTTCTTTGTTCTCACAGCTCACAGGGGCTCAGCTTTGGATTTGGCCCTGCCTCTGTGTGTAGGTCACTGGAGGGCGTCTGTTTTTTGCTCAGACAGGACGGGGTTAAAGGAGCTGCTGATTCGGGGGCTCTGGTGACTCAGGCTGGGGGGGAGGGAGGGGCACTGCGTGCGGGGCGGGCCTGCGGCTGCAGAGGCTGGCGTGACGTTGCACCAGCCTGAGGCCCGGCGTGCGTTCTCCCGGGGAAGTTGTCCCTGGATCCCGGGAACTTGGCAGTGGCAGGCTGCACAGGCTCCGCGGAAGAGGGGTGTGGATAGTGACCTGTGCTCGCACACAGGCCCCTTGGTGGCGGCAGGAGCAGCCTTAGCGTCTCCCGCCCGTCCCTGGGTTCCATGCTTTTAGCCGCGACTCGCGTCCGTCTCTGGGGTCCGCGCTTTTAGCCGTGGCTCAAGCCCGTCTCTGGGGTTCCCGCTTTATCCGCGGCTCGCGCCCGTCTCTGGAGTTCCTTTAAGCAGCGCTCTGAAACCCCTCTCCTCGCGCACCAGGAAACAAAGAGGGAAGAAATAGTCTCTTGCCTCTTCGGCAGGTGCAGACTCTTCCCCGGACTCCCTCCCGGCTAGCCGTGGTGCACTAACCCCTTCAGGCTATGTTCAAGCCGCCAACCCCAGTCCTCTCCCTGCGCTCCGACCGAACCACAGAAGTTCTTATTTCATGTGTGCTAATGTTTATTACAATGCCAATCATGTATTTACATATGTGAATTGTAATCTGAATTTACGAAGTTATTAGAAACAACTTTATTGCATTTCAGGTGTTTCTCAAATCTCCTGAGTGTGCTGTTAACAGAAGACAATTTATGTTTTATTGGCATATTGAATATATGTTTTAAGTGCATGATGAGGCACAGGGCCACAAACTAACTCAATAGGCAACAGTACGATAAGAAACACCAGGAGTCACCTATTATTTTTAAAAATAGCTATAAACTTGACTTTATGTCAGTTTTATAAGATTTTGTATTCTTCACAGTGGTAATTCATAATTAGTGACCTACACTTCTGTAATTATTAAAAATTTCATAATATGGTATGATCAGGGATGTTCTGAAAATCATAAAACCATAAGGGTTTGGCTAACTAGTGTTTTTGTGGCAATTTTTCAGATAAGAGACAGAAGGCGGAACTAACATTGAAATTAGAGTCCAATATCCTTTAAGTTTCATGCTAAGCTTTTTCATCTGTGCTTACTACGTCATTTAAATTTTCAGAATATTTAGTTGAGGTTGATGCTGTTATTCCCATTTTCCAAATGAGAAAATGAAAGCTCAGAAATAATAAGAAAATTGGCCAAGGTCACAGAACTCATACTTGGTATAACCTAGACCCATGCTACTGATTCCACTTCACAGACAACCATTTAATTAAAAATGTCTAACCTTTCAACGCTTAACATTGCTATGAGGATAATTTGAAGTGTGTCAAGAGCTTATATAAATGCCTTGCTAGTTCCTAAATCATTTACAAGTTGTAAATTCGGCTTCACTTTTTCTCTTTATGTCTATTTTGGACCAAGAAGTAAAGCAGTGCAATTTACAAGGAATCGGCAAGATCAGTGTTCTTGTCATATCCTGATTGTGTAACCTTTTTAAAGTCAATTCATCTATTAAAGTGGCCCATGGGGATGACATATGCACAACTCAAAGGATTTTGTGGGAGTCCGGTGAGATATTTCATATGAAAACTTTTACTTCATCATTCAAAGCCTCATCAGTAAGAAATGTCTGCATTTAAGATAGTCATTGTTACTCCTCCAGTTAAGGGAGAGGTACTTGGGATTAAAAAGTAAGCTCAGGGTGATTTTTGATTTGCCTTTGAAAGTGAAAACAAAACAATGTCTTTAAAGGAAACGAGTTACTCAAGAGAAATTCAAAATGTATAAAGTATACTTTAGAGAAAGGGAATTTGCCTTTCAAAGAATATGAAATTCCCATTGTGTATCAAGAGCACTTAACTGGTATCCCAAAAGCCGTGAACTTCCTATTCCAGAAAAGGTAAAGTGGAATTTTTAAAGTAATCATCACTTTAAATTTTCCTAGAGGAAAGTGGCTATAAAGAGCAAATAGATCTACAGAGATATGTTGGCATGCAATGTCCTGATAAATATGCCTGAATAAAATTTGAACTAGGTTCCTTTATTTTACTTTGATTTACACTGCCACTTGGTACATATTAGTATACACGTGGCAGACCATTTTGTTACTATGTGTCTGTTAAAAAAAAGACCAATTTAAGAAGCATCCATTGACAACCAACTTAGAATTTTATTTTTAAACAGAAAGTCAATATTGAAATGAAACCAGACATAGTCTCTTCCATTCCAGCTTGGAATGGAAGAGACTATGAATCTTCTGTGGATTATTTGAAATGTTAGCAAATGTCATTATGTTATTTTTGCTGAATATATTTCTATCACATGTGTTTTGGGCTTTACATAAGAACCATGGTAGCAATTATTTAAATTAATGTTCATGTATTTAGAGTGAACTTGAAAAAAATTGTATTCCTATTCTAAAAATTAAACTGCTTGAAGTTTTTTTGATTTTTACTTACAAAGAAATAACATACACAGGAGTTGATTACTCTTCGTTTATATGGTAAAGGATTTTTTAATGTTTAGAGCTATAATACAATTCATTTTTACTTTCATATGCATTTATATTGTTATACATTTATGACCTTATACTTCATTCTGGGCAAAGATATCTAGTTATGTCTTTAGGTGTAAATTACACTTGAGTGCAATAAGGTAGGTTTTCCAAACAACAAAATGGACACTGAAGTGAGAAGGGAAGCATGATATTTTATTATGCAAAAATGATTTTATTTAAGAAATTAGCCAACATTAAAGGAAAATATGAATAACTTTTCCTTTATATGGGGGATTAAATGGGGCATATTGACATCCATAATGGTCTACAAATTATCTGTTTTGAATCAGATTGGAGGGTCAGTCTCTGCTCTTTATAAGGGCTTCTTTTTCTCCCAGCCAAGTGTGAGCTATAGTTTATAGTTGGTCTATATGGCCACTAAGTGGCACAGAATCCTGCCATAGTAGTTTTCTATGTAATGTGGTTAAGGATACCATGTAATATATCTAAAACACCATAGTGAATTTGACAGCCTTTAGCATTGGCCAGCTGATATTGAAATTAATTTTACTTTGACAACTGGAAATTGTGTTATCTTTCAGGTATTGCATAATGTTTTTCAATTTATACCAAGCTTTCATTTTATTATTGAACTGGGCCTAAAAACTCCAAAAACACAAATGAAATAAATGAGGAACATTAGTGGTGCTTAGCTCACTTATCAAAGTACCAACACAGTGCAATCTTTGAAAATTGATTTTTCAGTTCTGAATTTACATTCTGTTTGCCATGTGTTCAACTTGAACTTACACAGCATAGCTCATTTTTATAAAGGTATAACATTAACATATATTGAGGATATGATTTATAGCTTATCTTCATAGATAAATGACTAAATGATACTGGCACTCTTTAGACAATAGACATTTTGCTCATTATATTGTGGATTCAATTCTGAAGCCAGCTATTTTGCCGTTGCAATTGAAATTATTTCTTTTAATCATGATGATAGTAGATGATTTCGCAGCCACATGTAACAAAATTGCAGAGTCTACTTAATCTGCTTTAACTCCTTCTATGTCTCTGTTGCTCTTCTCACATCAATGTTGTCTTGGATACTCAAGTCTTGGGACATAACTTCCCAGTTATTTCGGTCCACTTCTCTCAGGCCTACTCATTGTAACTCAGTCCTCTAGAGTCTTGTGGCTAATGGAGATAGTTACGTGGCTGGATGTTTTCAAATTAGATACCTGCTTTTCTGTTTTTATCTGTGACTACTGATGCATAAAAGGGAAAGTGTTGGTGGTGAGAGGTATATTTTGTAAACCTATGGAGATGGACCATTAGAAGTTGCAAATGCTATGAGTAAAATCAGTTACATATATATCAACATATATGTGTATGCATTTAATTTTCAAATAGTGTGCTTAATTAGCCTATAAACATGTACAGGTCACAGTGCTTATACAATGACCACAGCCAAATTTTCTTGTTCTTGTAAGACATACCTTTACAAAACATTTTAGACCAAGTAAGAGACACTATACTTAGTCATTGATATTGTTATTACATTTCCAATTTAAGTGTACTAATACATATGTGTTTATTCTTATAAATTCTGACCAGGATTCAGATTTACAGTAAAAAGAAAAAGAACAGCTTACCTTTCCCCCTCCCTGTGTCCTCAAGTCCATTCTCTATGTCTGCGTCTTTATTCCTGTCCTGCCCCTAGGTTTTTCAGAGCCATTTTTTTTTTTAGATCCCATATATATATGTTAGCTTTGTTATAAAGCAGAAACTAACATAGCATTGTAAAGCAATTATACTCCAATAAAGATGTTTTTTAAAAAAAGAACAAACTAATAAATACTCAGGTTCAAAATATTAATCTTTATTTTAATGCTGTATTTTTTCTGTGATTTATAATCTCCAGAAATTATGGTGGATAATTGAATTTGATATCACAGTTCAAGGTGCATATATTCCTCTCTTGTCTGAATGGTTTCAATCATTGTTAACAGTGGCCGGCTCTTGGAGGAGTAAAGAAAATCTATGCTCCTAAGTGTTCTAAAATATAAAAATCCAAAGTGTTGAATTAGGTTTTGGGTCTAAGTTAAACTGAAGCATGTAATATGGTGCTGCTATAGAGTTGTTAAAAGCTATTAAAATGCTGATTCCCTGTATCTAATAAACATTTGGCTGTATGACATGAGTGCATTAGTTTTATACTTAAAAGCAAAATGGCTAAAATTCTAAATAATATATAAAGAGTAGAAATCTGATACATACTTCTTGACAACAAATATTGTGTGGCAGAAAACTTAAGCATAATAATGATATTAACTTCATGTTTATACAGGACTTTCCCATATATTACATTATTGGATCCTCAAAACCCTTGTGAATTAGCTAAGACAGGGATTATTAATCTCCACTGAAAAATGAGAATACTGAAATTCAAGAAGGTATTTTACTTTTTGTAGAGTGCTAATTTAGGTCCAGTGGTATTTTTATTACACCACATTGCCTCTGAATATTCAGAATCTCATTTTCACCTAATCAAGGGAAAGGAACAATCATAAAATTAGAATGGTTTTAGGTCTATATATCTTTATAATATGTGTGTAGATATGAAGGTTCAATAGTAAGAAGTAGGCTAGTATACATCAAATGAATTTTAAACCAAAGGAATTCTAGCAATATGTGTTCTATGTTGATTCCTTATCTAGTTTCAATATTTAAAAATTATGTAAATGTCACATTTGAGGAAAAAATATATCTGTATCATACCTGCACATGAAACATTGATTCTTATGATGGGGAACAAAGCTTGACTTCTGATCCTAGAATTACAGTCCCATAATTTAGACCTCTTCAATATGATAATTTTATGGTAACTCTGCAAGCTACTACTTAAACTTTCTGCTTAGCTATTTCACAGATATTTAATGTCAATTTACTCATCATTTGAAAAACATTATATATATTCTAGCCACAGCTAAATGCATCTGCTCTGCTTGCATATGCAATGTGGTATGTACAACTAATTGAATATCTAAGCACTTTCCTTGATCCAATTAGGCTTTTCTGTTTTATTCATAGGTACAGATTGTTGCAAGCACTAAAATTGCTTCCATGAGAAAATGTTTGCCTCTAAAAACCTGGATTAGCTAATTACTTGGCACTTAGAGACAATTTCATCCATACCCTGGTTAACTCTCAATTTAAAAATACTGAAACAATGATTTAAAATAAAAAAAATATGGCTTTACTCTGTTCTATGTGTCATAAGATAAAATAAAAGAATTCCATATGGAGTGGGATAGTTTCTCTAAATTTCGAATTACCATATAATTGTATGGTCATTTTAGTTATAAACCTTTTGAAGAGTCTATTGCCTTATGCTCCATATTTTTGTCCTTTGAAAAATGTACATGCCATAAAATGCACCGATTTTGATTGTACAGTTCAATGTATTCTGACAACTCTGCACATTCATGTACCCACCACCACAATTGAGTTATAGAATATTTTCCATCAAACAAAGTGTGTAGTTCCCTTACACCTCTTTGTAGTAGCTCTTCCCTATTCCTGTCCCAGGCAACTACTGATCTGCTTTCTCTCACTATAGATTAGTTTTGTCTATTCTAGAGTTTTATATAAATGGAATCATGCAGTAATTATAGATTTGTGATTGCGTGATAGTTAAAGAACTTATTAGCACCAAATTGAACTCTGCAGTAATGTTTACAAAGCGAAATTACTCTTGAGGTTTAGTAATAATGTGAAATCCTAATAGCTGAGGATGTTTGACATTTTAAATTTCATTTTTTAAGCAGTGTGTGGAATTCTAGTACCCCTACTCTATAACAAAGACTGAGGATTTCATGTAAAGTACACGTCTATCCAAATTTCCAAACTGTGTGACCCTTCAAGGCCCTGCTTTGTTTCGAAGCTCTGTAGAATTAACACATCCACAATAAATAGCCCAGTAGCACTTCAAGGTACTAAAGGAAAAAAATTATTTTTATAGATCTTATGCCTGTTGTTACACTTAAGTATCAAATTTGAAAAGTTATGAATATAGTATGTATTCCAAGAAAAATGTTGATATGCTATGACTTTCCAAGGACTATCCCACAAATTAATTTAAATTTTAATATAAGAAAAATTATTATTAAATATAGATTCTATCATGGAATATGCAAGGGAGAATTATTGAGTATGAAATTTCTCAAAGGATTAATTGTGACCTGAAGAAGAAAGAATAAATCTTAGACATTGTTGAGGTCTGTGGAATAGACTCTCTCTATCTCTTTTTTTTTCTTTTCCAGTAAATGCATTAAGGATATCATGACTGGTAATAGATATGCTATGCATATTTATTTGTTCTTATAAAATAAAGTCTCTCTTCAAAAGCACCTATTTTTTTCTTGAATCAACGAAAGTATTAGAATATATTGGCAACCTTTAAAATCAAAATATCTTGAAGCACTTAAATCATCTTCTGTAGTTAGAAGCACATTATTATTCTAAGTAAAAAGGCAATTATTCAACCCAACTAATTCAACTTTGCTTTCCTAGAGCAAATAGCTTTAAGATCTTAATTCTAACTTACTGAGGAATTTGTTTAATATTTCTCAATCCTTGCTGCACATTAGAATCACTGGGGTAGCTTTTAGAAAATACTGGTACCCAGGCCCCACAGCCAGATATTCTGATTTATGGCTCTGGGTTGGACCTAGGCATTGATTATTTTTAAAAAGCTCCTTAGGTGATTCAAATGTGTAGCCAAAGTTGAGAATCAATGGCCTAGATGATCTTTAGCTCCCCTAAAGTTTTGTGATCCCAAGTTTGTTCTTCTGTGAGTTAGGAAAAATATTTTAATATCTTATATATTAAAAAAACTTGGAGGAGGCAGAGGCAAGAGAGAGTACACTTGGAACTTGCCTTCATAACACTGCCTTTGTGCCTACAGCAGTGACCCTCAACTTTGGCTGCACATTGGAGTTTCTTGGGTGCCTTAAAAGATACTGCTAGTCCCTTGGTCATGCTAATATGTAGCCACAGTTGAGAAATCACTGATCTAGTCACTAGAACCAACCCCAATGGTCTTTCTTTTGTCACTCTTGTGGATTTAGAACAAAACTTAGATGAAGTAATTCATACCTCTCCATTCCTCAGATCTCTATTTTTATAATATTATAGGAAGTCAGAAGACTTGGACCCACCTGAGCTTTGACAATTATTTAACCTTTCTGAGACTTAGTTTCTTCATTTTTTTTTTTACATCAGAAAGAAGAAATAATCTTGATGTGGTAGAAAATGCAAAATATTTCCTAAAATGCTGCTGAAATATTTAGTATTAATTATCAGATGATATTTTAGACTAATTTAGAAAATAATTAGAAGAAAAAACAATTTAAGAGGCATTATGTTGTCTGGAAGTACTAAGTATGTACTGATGCCTCTCAAGGGTCATGGTTCCAGCTCTGGCTCCATCATTTGCCTTAGCCATGAACCATTCACTTAACCTCTCTGGACTTCTGCTTTAAGGGTTAAAGTAATAACCTATTCTGACTCCTGCAGAAGTTCGTTCTTAACATTAAATTCACTTATATATGAGAAAGTGTATCTGCATATCTATGTTAATATTATTACTATCAAACAAAACTTGAACATTCTAAAAACTGTTGTTCTCTACGTCTTCCTATCCAAAGGTACCTATCTGAATATTTACTTAAAAAGAGAAAACTTCTTGATTGTCTTAAAATTGCTGCTGCTGAATTCCATTCCACAATGGACACATTTAATTTAGTATACACCTGCTCAGAAAAAGTATAATCAGTAAAAAACAATTTAAGCTTACTGCTCTTAAAAACGTATACTGGACTCTTTTATCTAATATCATCCCTGTGATTATCTATATCAATCATTCTCCCATGGAAGAAGAGCTGTTTTTTTGATGTCAATTTGTTCAATTGCTACTACAAATCTGCCACTGCTGTGAATTAAACTTATTTTCTTTACTAAGCATTACAAAAGTCATGATTACTTTAGCCATCATTTATCTGTTCAGTCATGGAACCCCTAAAGGCACATTAAAATGATAGATGTTTAAATCTCCATACTTCCTTTAAGATCAATTTTTTATGCATATAGTTTAAAAAATAAGTTTATAATGTCTAAGAAGACTGAATCTAGAGATGTTTGTTAGAGTGTCATGAAGAATTGTCATATAATAAGTCAGACATGCCTAAGGATAATGGTTTACAAATTTGCAAAGTCCAGTTATTATAAATTTTCAGGGCACCAATATGCTTTGATTTTTCAAAATATGGCCATTGATATAAGACAAATTATCAGAAATCTTTCCGAAGTAAAATATAAGCGACATAAGAGGGATAAAATAGGACCAGATAGACTCTGCCCACTGAGAACAGGGAAAGTGGCAATGCACTTTTTTTTTCCACATACTTAATTTTACTTTTTTATAGAGCAGGTACTTATTATTTATCTATTTTATAAATATTAGTGTATATATCAATCCCGGTCTCCCAGGTCATCCCACCACCAGCACTCCCCGGCTTTCCCCACTTGGTTTCCACACGTTTGTTCTCTACATCTGTGTCTCTATTTCTGCCTTGCAAACAGGTTCATCTATACCATTTTTTTAGATTCCACATATATGTGTTAATATACGATATTTGTTTTTCTCTTTCTGACTTACTTCACTATGTATAACAGTTTCTAGGTCCATCCACATCTCTAAAAATGACCCAATTTCATTCCTTTTCATGGTTGAGTAATATTCCATTATGTGTATGTACCACATCTTCTTTATCCATTCGTTTGTTGATGGGCATTTAGGTTGATTGCCTGACCTGGCTATTGTAAATAGTGCTGCAATGAACATTGGGGTGCATGTGTCTTTTTGAATTATGGTTTTCTCTGGGTATATGCCCAATAGTGGGATTGCTGGGTCTTAGGGTAATTCTATTTTTAGTTTTTTAAGGAACCTCCATACTGTTCTCCATAGTGGCTGTATCAATTTACATTCCCACCAACAGTGCAAGAGGGCTCCCTTTTCTCCACACCCTCTCTAGCATTTGTTCTTTCTAGATTTTCTGATGATGTCCATTCTAACAGGTGTGAGGAGATACCTCATTGTAGTTTTGATTTGCATTTCTCTAGTAACTAGTGATGTTGAACAGCTTTTCATGTGCCTCTTGGCCACCTGTATGTCTTATCTGGAGAGATGTTTATTTAGGTCTTCTGCCCAGTTTTTGATTGGGCTGTTTGTTTATTTTGATATTGAGCTGCATGAGCTGTTTATATATTTTGGAGATTAATCCTTCATCCGTTGATTTGTTTGCAAATATTTTCTCCCATTCTGAGGGTTGTCTTTCTGTCTTGTTGGTAGTTTCCTATGCTGTGCACAAGCTTTTAAGTTTCATTAGGTCCCTTTTGTTTATTTTTGTTTTTATTTCCATTTCTCTAGGAGGGGAGTCAAAAAAGATCTTGCTGTGATTTATGTCAGAGTGTTCTCCCTATGTTTTCCTCTAAGAGTTTTATGGTCTTACATTTAGGTCTTTAATCCATTTTGAGTTTATTTTTGTGTATGGTGTTAGGGAGTGTTCTAATTTTATTCTTTTACATGTAGCTGTCCAGTTTTCCCAGCAACGCTTATTGAAAAGACTGTCTTTTCTCCATTGTATATCCTTGTCTCCTTTGTCATAGATTAGTTGACCATAAGTGTGTGGGTTTATCTGTGGGCTTCCTATCTTGTTCCATTGATCTATATTTCTGTTTTTGTGCAAGTACCATATTGTCTTGATTACTGTAGCTTTGTAGTATAGTACGAAGTCAGGGAGTCTGATTCCTCCAGCTCCATTTTCTTCCCTCAAGATTGCTTTGGCTATTCAGGATCTTTTGTGTTTCCATACAAATTTTAAGATTTTTTGTTCTAGTTCTGTAAAAAATGCCATTAATAATTTGATAGGGATTGCATTGAATCTGTAGATTGCTTTGGGTAGTATAGTCATTTTCACAGTATTGATTCTTCCAATCCATGGTATACCTCTCCATCTGTTTGTGTCATCTTTGATTTTTTCATCAGTGTCTTATAGTTTTCTGGTACAGGTCTTTTACCTCCTTAGGTAGGTTTATTCCTAGGTATTTTATTCTTTTTGTTGCATTGGTGAATGCAATTGTTTCCTTAATTTCTCTTTCTGATCTTTCATTGTTAGTGTATAGGAATGCAAGTGATTTCTGTGCATTAATTTTGTATCCTGCAAATTTACCAAATTCATTGATTAGCTCTATTAGTTTTCTGGTGGCATCCTTAGGATTTTCTACGTACAGTGTCATGTCATCTTCAAACAGTGATAGTTTTACTTCTTCTTTTCCAGTTTGTATTCCTTTTATTTCTTTTTCTTCTCTGATTGCCATGGCTAGGACTTCCAAAACTATGTTGAATAATATTGGTGACAGCAGACATCCTTGTCTTGTTCCTGATCTCAGAGGAAATGCTTTCAGTTTTTCACTATTGAGAATGATGTTTGCCGTGGGTTTGTTGTATATGGTCTTTATTATTTTGAGGTGGTTCCCTCTATGCCCATTTTCTGGAGAGTTTTTATCATTAATGGGTGTTGAATTTTGTCAAAAGCTTTTTCTGCATCTGTTGAGATGATTATATGCTTTTTATTGTTCAATTTGTTAATATGGTGTATCACATTGATTGATTTGCATATATTGAAGAATCCTTGCATCCTTGAGATAAATCCCACTTGATCATGGTGTATGATCCTTTTGCTGTGTTTTTGGATTCTGTTTGCTAGTATTTTGTTAAGGATTTTTACATCTATTTTCATCAGTGATATTGGTCTGTAATATTCTTTGTTTGTAGTATCTTTGTCTGGTTTTGGTATCAGGGTGATTTTGGCCTCATAGAATGATTTTGGGAGTGTTCCTTCCTCCGCAGTTTTTTGGAAGAGTTTGAGAAGGATGGCTGTTAGCTCTTCTCTAAATATTTGATAAAATTCACCTGTGAAGCCATCTGATTCTGGACGTTTGTTTGTTGGAAGATTTTTAATCACAGTTTCAATTTCATTAGTTGTGAGTGGTCTGTTCATATTTTCTATTTTTTCCTGGTTTGGTCTTGGAAGGTTATACCTTTCTAAGAATTTGTCCATTTCTTCCAGGTTGTCCATTTTACTGGCATAGCATTGCTTGTAGTAGTCTCTTATAATGCTTTGTATTTCTGCGGTGTCTGTCATAACCTCTCCTTTTTCATTTCTAATTTTATTCATTTGAGTCTTCTCCCTCTTTTTCTTGATGAGTTTGGATAAAAGTTTATCAATTTTGTTTATCTTCTCAAAGAACTGGCTTTTAGTTTTATTGATCTTTGCTATTGTTTTCTTTGTTTTTACTTCATTTATTTCTGCACTGATCTTTATGATTTCTTTCTTTCTACTAATTTTGGGTTTTGTTTGTTTTTCTTTCTCTAGTTGTTTTAAGTGTAAGGTTAGATTGTTTGAGTTTTTTCTTGAGGTAGGCTTGTATAGCTATAAACTTCCCTCTTAGAACTGCTTTTGCTGCATACCATAGGTTTTGGATCATTGTGTTTTCATTGTCATTTGTCTCTAGGTATTTTTTGATTACCTTTGATTTCTTCAGTGATCTCTTGGTTATTTAGTAACGTATTGTTTAGCCTCCATGTGTTTGTGTTTTTCACTCTTTTTTCCCTGTAATTGATTTCTAATCTCATAGTGTTGTGGTCGGAAAAGATGCTTGATATGATTGCAATTTTCTTAAATTTACCGAGGCTTGATTTGTGACCCAAGATGTAATTTACCCTGGAGAATGTTCTGTGTGCACTTGAGAAGAAAGTGGAATCTGCTGTTTTCGGATGGCATTCCCTATAAAAATCAATTAAATCTATCTGGTCTATTTTGTCATTTAAAGCATGTGTTTCCTTAGTAATTTCCTGTCTGGATGATCTGTCCATTGGTGTAAGTGAGGTTTTAGAGTCCTGCCATTTTCATTGTGTTACTGTTGATTTCCTCTTTTAGAGCTGTTAGCATTTGCCTTATGTAGTGAGGTGCTCCTATGTTGGCTGCATTTATAGTTATAATTGTTATAACTTCTTCTTGGATTGATCCCTTGATCATTATGTAGTGTCCTTCCTTGTCTCTTGTAACATTCTTTATTTTAAAGTCTACTTTATTTGATATGAGTATTGCTACTCCAGCTTTCTTTTGACTTCCATTTTCATGGAATATCCTTTTCCATCCCCTCACTTTCAGTCTGTATGTCTCCCTAGGTTTGAAGTGGGTGTCTTGTAGACAGCATATATATGGGTCTTGTTTTTGTATCCATTCAGCAAGCCTGTGTCTTTTGGTTGGAGCATTTAATCCAATCACATTTAAGTTAATTATAGATATGTATGTTCCTAGTACCATTTTCTTAATTGTTTTGGGTTTGTTTTTGTAGGTCTTTTTTTCTCATGTGTTTCCCACTTAGAGAAGTTCCTTTAGCATTTGTTGTAGAGCTGGTTTGTTGGTGCTGAATTCTCTTAGCTTTTGCTTGTCTGTAAGGCTTTTAATTACTCCGTTGAATCTGAATGAGATCCTTGCCGGGTACAGTAATCTTGGTTGTAGGTTCTTCCCTTTCATCACTTTAAATATGTCATGCCATTCCCTTCTGGCTTGTAGAGTTTCTGCTGAGAAATCAGCTGTTAACCTTATGGGAGTTCCCTTGTATATTATTTGTTATTTTCCCTTGTTGTTTTTAATAGTTTTTCTTTGTTTTTAACTTTTGTCAATGTGATTACTATGTGTCTTGGTGTGTTTCACCTTGGGTTTATCCTGCCTGGAACTCTCTGTGCTTCCTGGACTTGGGTGGCTATTTCTTTCCCATGTTAGGGAAGTTTTCATCTATAGTCTCTTCAAATATTTTCTTGGGTCCTTTCTCTCTCTTTTCTCCTTCTGGGACCCCTATAATGTGAAAGTTGGTGTGTTTAATGTTGTCCCAAAGGTCTCTTAGGCTGTCTTCATTTCTTTTCATTCTTTTTTCTTTATTCTGTTTCATGGCAGTGAATTCCACCATTCTGTCTTCTGGGTCACTTATCCGTTCTTCTACTTCAGTTATTCTGGCATTGATTCCTTCTGGTGTATTTTTCATTTCAATTATTGTATTGTTCATCTCTGTTTATTTGTTCTTTAATTCTTCTAGGTGTTTGTTCTTTAATTCTTCTAGGTCTTTGTTAAACATTTCTTGCATCTTCTCGATCTTTGCCTCCATTCTTTTTCCGAGGTGCTGGATCATCTTCACTACCATTATTCTGAATTCTTTTTCTGGAAAGTTGCCTATCTCCACTTCATTTAGGTGTTTTTCTGGGGTTTTATCTTGTTCCTTCATCTGGTACATAGTCCTCTGCCTTTTCACTTTGTCTATCTTTCTGTGAATATGGTTTTTGTTCTACAGCCTGCAGGATTGCAGTTCTTCTGGCAATGCCCTTCTTAAACAGTATTGTGTAACTTGCTTCTTTTATTTTAAAGCAATGCTGAATATGAGGCAGATATTAATCATTCCATATCTAATACAATGTGTGGAACATAGAAAGCCAGCTGATAAAAGGAGTGATAATAAAGTAGGTTATATTACCATGTTTCATGCACTTTAGACACTTTTTATTTTCTAAGTGTCTGCAGAACAATCATAGAGGAACCTGGAGGTGATGGAGGGGAATAGACTTGTCTATGTGAACTAATGCAAGACAAATTGTAAGATTAATAGTCATCTGATGGTTATTTTCTGGAGGGTCAGTTTGTTAGATACAGAGGGAGTCTAGATGAGGTTGGTAGACTCATTAATGATGGGACTGTTAATCAAGATGTTTCAGGAAAGGTGAGCATGTTTCATTTTGTATAAGAAAGCAGCTGAATGACAAAAGTACAGAGGCCATACCCATTTTGGAATTGTAGCCAGTGGAAATAATGTAGACCAATCCAGCTGAGGCAAAAGATATAAACAAGTATGTTAACGTGCTATTTCCAAGTTCTCTATGTATGTATAATAGTATACAATTTGATGCTCACTAGGTTCATTTATTTTCTTATGATGTCATTTTCATCCGCTCATTGAAAGCTGCTTTATTTCCATTAGATATATTTCTCAAAGTATGATCTATAAAAATATGAATAAGAGTTATCTGGGGGGAACATGATCAAAGTATAATTTTGATTCAGGTGGTTGCTGGGTCCACAACAAGAAATGTCTATCTCTTTGATTCCTCTTTGCCATGATGCCACTTCATAATAAACTTTTTCTCTTGCTAGCAATTGATAGTGAGAAAGATCATTTATAAGCAAACTGTGACATTGGACACAGGAAAAGAACATAAATCATGGCAATTATCCTGTATTCCAATAAAATAAAGTTAAAATGAGGCCAAATTAAAAGACATAATTTAGCTTCAGATATAAAGTTTGTGCTAGGAAAGTTTTGCTATTTTTAGGAAATGAACTTATTTATGTCTGAAACTGAAGAAGAAAAACAAAACATCTGTGTTTCCTACTGTACACACTGATCTAGTTTTAAAAACTTTAAGTACATTGGTGTGTCTTATAACAGAATTATCTTTCTTGGTGTGTTTCAGTCCTCATTCTCCACTACCTGTATGTCTTTATGTTATTTGTATGAAAATTTTCTATTTATTCACCTATTGGCTGCTCAATTTAGTTTATTGGAAAACACCTCTGTGTGAAACTGCAGGTATAGAGACATAAATCAGGGATGGAAAGAATTCAATAGATCATCCATTCCATTTCTAAATAATCAATAATGTTTCCATATAATGCACTTTTGAGAATTTTTCCTACCCAATATTTAATTTCATAAGTAATGATCTATTAATTTGTAATTCCAGCTAAAATCATGTTTTATTTTCTGTATTTAGAAAAATTGCTTTTCTTTCCTCCTTTCTTAGTTTTCTTTCCTAACAGCATTGCAATGCCCTTAATTCTATTTACCCTGGAGTTACAAGCAATTGTGTGGTCTGACATCACAGCCACTGAACTTACCCATGTTAGCAGCCTTTCCCAATTCTGTCTCTGTATCTATTTACTCAAGGGACATAGGTCTCATAGGTAAAAATCAATATCAGAAATGAAGCAAAACAAAGTTGCACAATATATGCATGGGGATACTTGCACTCGTGGTAGTGACTACAAGGTGGGGCTACTTTCTCCCTCATGCAATGCTGGACTACAGATTCAAAGATCCTTGAAATACTTTTTCTAGTTTTTACCTAAATCTCACAGAGCCCTAAATAAGAATGATATAATTACTAGTCATTTTATTTACTTAGGTCAGTGGGTCTCAAAGTTTTAGAGTTCAAAAAAATCACCTGAGAGTCTTGGTAACCTGTAGATTTGATAGGTCAGAGGTAATGTGCAGGAAACTGCATTGTAAACAGGTACCTCAGAATCTTTGATGATGGATGCCTCTTGGACTCAGCTCTGAGAAGCACTGATTTAGGTTATGCCTATCCTGAGCAAATACTTTGTATGGGATTTCTATTTGAATGAACAAATCATATTCCCTTCTGTGGTACCTCAGTGCCACAGTGTAAAAAAACTGCCTTGAAGCAAAGCAACCGTTAAACTTTCAGAAAGTGACTCAGACTATATATTACTTTAGAGATTTTGTTTTTATTCTTTGAGAAAACTTTATTTTCTTCAAGTTTATTTTAGTTTTCTTGGACTTAAAGTATCTGTTCCAAGGTAATTCTGCTTCTTCAAAAAATTCATCCGGAACCATGAAATGAACTTGTAAGAACTGAACAAATTTCAACCAAATTTTAAAAATCTGATTTATTCCTCACAAAAAGTCATGAGAGTAACTATCAAGTTTTTCATTTCACAAATGGGTAAATGGAACTTCAGTATTACCAATTTCCCCAAGCTATACATTTAGTAAAGACAAATCCATGCTTCAGGTATATCCACTGTAGGCCATGACTCTTTTTCCACTGCATTATGAACTTGTGTACAAAGGCATAGTGGATAGCATATTTATAATCAGAGGCTGTAAGAAGGTGTGAATGACTTCTTGTTGGTATCCCATTTTTTTATTCTGGAAATGAAGGAATAATAAGACTTCAGTGAAATCAACCCAGTTGGAAGACATGTGGCACCATCCTTGTAACTACAACTATTTCTCTGAATTGGCAAAGGAGGTGTTAGAGAGACTTATGGTAAAAGATGAAGAGAAAGGAAGTCTGTGTAAGTGAATATGTTAACATCTAGCTCAAACATGGTTCCAATGACAGCATATTTATGGTCTGTAAAAAGGTTATGCATCATTTTACACGAGTTCTTTTTCTAACATTTTGCCTGTCTCTGAGAGAAAACCAAAGAAAGACCACAGCAACTGTTTGTTATTGTCATCATCAAATGAAGATGAGCCAAACTTAGAAATCATTCCTAGTGCAATGTAGTGAGAAGCCAATATTTATCACCCAGAAAGGGAAGCAAAGGACCCAGCTATAGTTTGTTTGGGAATGTTTCCAGTAAGGTCTGTGATCAATTAAGTGGTTCCTCTTTTGGATTTTACTGAGATCAGACTTTGATGCTCACAACGTGGAACAGATGTATTAAAAGGGTTGGAAAAGGATCAGCATCATAAAGGCAGAATTACATCAAAAGGGAAATATAATTGGAGCCCCATAGCCTTTGTGGGACTGAGGGTTTCCTCATCAAATATGTAAAATCTTCAAATTACATTATTTCAGTAAAACCCTATTTGAGTCATTTATTTTTACTGGCATTTAGCTTTTTTTGTTTCCTGCCAGCTAACAAAATATTCTGAGCTGAATACATAAATACAATAAAATTGACATCTGCCCAGCTGGGTTTACTCAAAATTTCTAAATCCTCAGTTTTTATTTTCTGGCACTAAAAGTACACAAAAATCTACCTCTGTGCATTCAAATGATCTCCTGGATAGGTTAGATCTAGTGTGTTAGAAATACGGGCTGAAAATCTTTTGGGAGGAATAGACTTATTTGATAAAGAAGCTCTTTTCACTTGAAATATTAGAAATAATTTCATAAACTCCCTCTATGGTCTAAAACAGTGATGTTCAATGAAATAGGCTCATTGTCTTTAATTTTTCTTGTTGGTATAGCTTTTCACACATATCATTCAAACAACAAAACTCTTTAGCACCTACAATGGGCAAAGAATTGTGCTAGGTACAAAGGAATAATGGTGAACAAGGCAGAATTGTTCCTGGTCCTCATAACGTTTATACACTGTCCTAGACAGCTTTTCAGAACTCTCCACAGCCATTAACTGCTCTCATCCTTTTATTGATGGTACATATTATGACAAGAGTCTTTTTCTGACATATATAGCTACTTACATATAGCTGATATTATGGCCAGAAAACAATAACCCTAGCATGCAACTTTCTTTGATGAGTTCATACATAACTTAAGTCATAAGCAGTTGTTCCACATGCCTAAAATTAAATTGTAATTACTATCATTTTAAATCTTAATCTGGAAACCTTGAGTACAAAGAGGTGAACCAGCCCCATGATCATAGTAAACTTTGTAGACGATTCATGCAATTTTTCCATAGTCTTTTCATGATTCTTGGCCCATAGTAAGCAGTCAGTGCACCCCTATTGCATGAATAGAAGACAGCATAATGCAATTGAAGGGACACCTGAGCAGAAGTAAGGAAATAGTTATTCTAGCTTTAATTCTATTGTTGTATCACCACGTGACGTTTGTGAAATTGTTTCCACTTCATGCACTTCAACTTCCTTAACTGTAAAACCAGGACAGTGAACTTCATGAAATTTATTTCCTTCTAGCTCCACCAATATAGAACTATATAATACTGGGAATGTCATTTGGAAGAAGGTATTTCTCATTGCTTCCATAGCAGTCCGTATTCCTGTTGGCTGCTTATAACAAATGTTTCAAAAACAAAAAGAGAGAGAGAAGGAAGGAATGAAGGAAGGGGAGAGGAAAAGAGACGTTAAGTGAAAATAAACTGGTCAAATAAATCCTACCTTAGCATATAGTTCATAAACTCCAAAAAAGTAAGAAATACATAGGGGTATATCTGTGCTAGTTTCTTGAAGGAATTTAAACTAAAGCTTAGAGCTAAATACTTCCAATTTGGCAAAACCAGGAATACTTTTATTTTTGTTAAGACTTTGGACCTCCAAAAACCTAATCAAACATTTTCACAATTTTTCATTATAGTAATAAAAAGGTTAAATTTTTATTTATGGTCATATTTGAACTGTCATATTTTGAGTCCCTCAGTAAGGAAAATGAGTGCCTTATAAATATTATTATTACTGTTCTCAAGCACTATGCTTGTTCCTGGAAACAAAGTAGAGTAATTTTTCCCTGTGGACTCAATAGATTATTAAAACTATTTTGGCTCTTTCCTGCATGCTTTAGAAAAATTCATATTCTCATCTGATGTTTGAGCAGAAATATATGTATTCCTAAGCCTTCACCTTTATTTTAATTTTGTAATAATCATATTCAGTTATGAATAAATATGGCTCTTTACTGAAAATTGAACTTCTTTTTTTTTCTTTTAAAATGGAGATGCTGGAAGATTTGGCATCCTTACAATATTTCAGTTTAAGCATTGCAAAGATCTGCTCACATTGCAAAATATTTA
This sequence comes from Orcinus orca, assembly GCF_937001465.1. Taxonomy (NCBI): domain Eukaryota; kingdom Metazoa; phylum Chordata; class Mammalia; order Artiodactyla; family Delphinidae; genus Orcinus; species Orcinus orca. The sequence goes on from NC_064580.1 coordinate 79,965,116, forward strand.
TAAAATGTTTTATCTAATGTAGCTGAATCCCAATAGTACAGAAAGCTTAAATCCTTTCTTTCTCTTCTTCCTTTTTTACTTGTATAGATAGTATACTCATTTTGGGCACCATTTGCTTTACTTTTTGAAATTCAACATTAGATATGTGTTTACAAGTGTTGTTGATTTAGATAAGTTTTCTTGAGACCTGTTTGTAATATTTGCAGGGGGTACCAGCTTCAAGTTGTTTTAAGGCTGCTAATGAGTGATTCTTAGGATTTTTGGCAGAATGAGAACAGTTATAAAAAGGAACAGCAAGGCTGTCTGTATAGCACGGTACCACTCTCCCAATTAACAGTACTTCACATTAAAACTTTTGCTCAGCTGAGCAGCTGACTATGCTAATTCTTCAGAGTTGTGTTAAGCCTTACTCATTTTTTTTTCCCCTAAGCCTACTTGCTGGGAATAGAAAGAGGAAATTAAATTGTTCAAGGTTAGGGAAAATGAGGTTACATGGCTGTTTCATTAGCATTGTCATTCAGTGTATTCTTGCATATTTTCATTTCTGAAGGTCTTGGTCCAGCTCTTTCATGATCTTGTACACACACACATATACCCATATAGAACTTCCATGCATATCTCTATCAATCTATCTATCTATCCACCTACGTTCTTATTCTCTGACTTATCTCCCTGCGTTTTAAGAACAAGGAATCTGTCTCTTTCTAGAACCTAGAATAGAGCTTGCTGCACAGTAGGTGCTTAGAAAATAGAGCTGATCCTCATTATTAACAGAGTCTGTATTTGCAAATACACTTCACTAAAATTTATTTGTACCCCCCAAATCAATACTTGTGGCATTTTCACAGTCATTTGTGGACATGCAGGGAGTGGTGAAATTTTGAGTTGCTGGTGTGCACGTTCCCAGCTGAGATCCACCAGACACTTTTCTGCCTTCTCTCAGCTCTAAGAAATGGCCATAAGATGGGGATAGTGGGGGCAGTGCAGTGTAGTATGAGCTCTGACTCGGGCCAGTTGAATGGGATTTAAATCTCAACTCTGGTACCTGTTAATGGTTGTCCTCAGGCAAGTCAGTTAACATGTATGAATGTCCTTTTCTCTTTTGTAAAATAAATAGAATCTGCTAGGAAGAATTGTATTTAGGCCTAAGAAAGAAAGAAAGATAGATAGATGGATAGATAGATGTGTGTGTGTACAAGATCATGAAAGAGCTGGACAAAGATCTCCAGAAATGTGTATATATATATACACACACACACACACACACATATATACACACACACTCACACACATGCTTCCCCTAGGAATAAGGATTCAGTATTTGCTAATTTGGTGTTCACAGCAACTTTATAGAACTACTGTTAATAGAGATAATTGTAATTGTTGCATGAAGGAATGAATCACTGACCCAGAAACTGTAATTCATATTATTTACTTAATGACAAATTTACATGAATGGGTTCTAATTATTGCTCAATGATTTCCCAGAGAACGTAGGCAGAATAATGTCTACCCACCAAGGATGTCCACATTCTAATCTCTGGTAAATGTGTATATGTTAGGATACACGGCAAAAGAGGATTATGGTTGCAGACGTAGTTTAACTTACTCTTTAGCTGACTTTAAAATAAGAAGGTTAGGGACTTCGCTGGAGGTCCGGTAGGTATAACTCCATGCTTCCACTGCAGGGGGCGCAGTTTCGATCCGTAGTCAGGAAACTAAGATCCTGCATGCCAGCCATAAAAAAAAAAAAAAAAAAAAAAAGAATAGGAAGTTTATTATGGATTATCCTGGTGCACCCAATGTAACCACAAGGATCCTTAAAAGTAGAAGAGGGCGGCAGAAGAAGGAGAACCAGAGATGGCAGTATGACAAAGACTCGGCCCAACCCTTCTGACTATGAAATTGCTAGAAGACCATGATTCAAGGAATGTGGGTGGCCTCTAGAAGCTGAGAGAGGCAAGGAAACAGATTCTCCCTTAGAGTTTCCAGGAAGGAATGCAATCCTACTGACATTTTGATTTTATGCCCATGAGATCTATTTCAGATTTCAGACCTCCAAAACTGTAAGATAATAAATTTGTGTTGTTTTAAACTAAGTAAATTTTTTACAGTAGTGATAGGAAACAAATACAGATGTCTTCAAATAATAAGTTGATATTTTTTGCTGTTGTTGATGTCATTTTTGTCAAAATGATAAAATTAACTAACACTAAAAAAGAGTCAAATGAGAACAACATTTTAGCTGAAAAAAAATTCCCCTTCAATATCATTTGTTATCAAGGAGTAGAAGAGTTTGGAGATGACAACACAAGTTGGGAACTTTACCAGGAGCAACTATTGAATGCAGACAATGATTTACCTTGATACCAATAAAAGCACAACACTCATTTAAGTCCTAGAGGGGGTTGCTCTCCTTTCAATGTGTCACATGGATCATACGTTTTTATAAAATTTCAAAAATAATATTATTAAAATAATAATATTAAGACACTAAAAAAGTGTCTCTCACATAATTTTCAGGGCCCAGAAAACCTAGATGCAACCGTGCTTGAATACCTTATTGGGAAATTTAGAGAGAGAGGGTGAGAGAGAGAGGGAGAGAGAGGGATTGACTCTGACCAAAAATATGTCAGGAAAATGAAACACCTGTGTCTCATGTACACCTGTGCATGTTTTCCTCTCAAAATTCATTTTCTATTGTGAGGGACGCATATGACAATGATATATGAGGAGTGAGATAGATATGGGGAACTTGTACCAAATACATAATTCATCTAATGTTGATCAATTAAGTACTTACTATGTGGCTAATCATTGTGACTACAAGAGAGATCTATGACTCACTCCAATTCACTAATAACTTACAGTCTAATTGGTAAGATAAAATGCACACAGACACATCATCATTAGTATGATCTAATATATAATTAAGCGCTAATATGTAAGGCACTGGAAATTAGAGAATAACATAATGCTTCAGCTTTAGCTGAACCAATAAGATGCACAAACACACACACACACACACACACACACACACACACACAGAATTGGATACTGGCTACATAGAAGAGGTAAATCCAGACTTCGTCTTAAGCGATGACTATTATATGATGTCTATTTAATTTACAGCAACTGCTCAAATAATGGCACAATAGATGAAAAACAAGTTGTCTTATGAATACTATAAGGAATAGCTTGATTAGAAAAAGCAAAAATATCTGACAGGCTGAGTGCCTTACATCATTTATTTAATTTTATCTTTGTTACAACCCTCTGGGGTAGGTACTATTTACTACCCTTGTTTCCCTGATGGAGAAACTGAGACTTAGAATCATTTAACAGTTTTCCCAGGGTTGAAGATCTAGTATGTGACAAAGCTAGGACTGAAACTCAGGTCTGTCTGATACAATTCTGCTCTCACACGCTTGAGGAGTTGGGATATAGAGAGGAAATAAGATTGGGTATGTTTCAAACACTTAACGAAGACTTCATTCAGTTTGTAGGTAAGCGTACTTCCATATGAGTCATATCTTTGCATATATACACACCTAACCTTTGAGAAATTATTATTTCTTCAATAAATTAAACTAACAATCTCCAGGAGGCTTCTGTATTTCTTTGACATAACTATGTAAATTGCTGATGTGCATGTTAACATCTAAAATCATTTGTCTGAATGTCATGGAAATGAAGTTAATGGTGTGATAAGCTTTGCTCTTGTTGTCACAAGGATGATATGGAGTACTTCAAAATATGTGATATGATAGGATAGTTATAATAACTGAAGTACTTTATAAGTCATCCTAAAAAGACGAATGTGCTTAGGGGTATTGCTTTTGAAAGAGGTAAAGAAATGTCAATCAGTGATAGTTAAAGCAAGTGGGCAGATGATTTGAATTGGAGTAATTTCACTGCATGTGAAACATAGTACATGACTAAGGCCTATAAAAATATGAATTATTATTTAAGATTAATTCAGAAGAGTATACAAAATTTTATTAAGTTTGTTAATAATTGCAGAGATATTAACAGGTGATGGAATGGGCTATTAATCTCAGGTTGAAAATAAGTGGAAGAAAAATGTATTTTAACAACTAGAAGCTTTTCTAGGCTTTCCAATTTTTTCTTCACTATACTAAAAAAACTAATAATTACCTTCACAAATATGCAAATATCAATAGCATAATTATTGCAGAATTTAAAGAAGATGCAGTGGGATTTTGTAATGTATTTGAAATATATAACTATGAATATGTGAAGTTTGATATGTGAAGCATTAGAGCTCATCAAATAAGTAAAAGAATGAAGTATATTAGATATGAGAGCTTGCATTCATCTTTGGGAGCACTAGTGTTATATATAAATGAAATAAGAAACTTGCTGTCAAGTTTCTGTGTGTATGACCATGCAATAGGAAGCCATTTTAGAAAAACAAGTCCTGATAGTTGTTTAAGTCAATATATTTACCACCAAAATTAAACATGTACAAGTACTATGTTTAAGTAAGGTAACTGATGTGAACCATGAAGATTTGCTAATTTCAGAATATCTAAACAACAGTATTGTGTCTTGATTTTAGTACTGGAACACTTGTTGCCTAGTATAGCCACAGCTTCTACCTAGTGTGACCTTGTAAAATGGACTTCTCCATTCTACTAACCTCATTTCCTCATCTTTCAAGTGAGGTGGTTGATCAGATTTTTATCCAATGTATTTCTCACACTAAAATGCTAAGGTCCTTTGAATTGTTGACATTGCTGATACTAAGGCATTCCACATTCTCAAGAAAATGATAAAATGCAGTGGTCTATATATGAAAAGTAAACTTGGACACATTTCTTCTGTGTTGGTAAAAGATGATACTTTCTCAGATGTTTAATATTAATAGAAATTATAAATTAATAATTGCAAGAAAGAATGAGGGAAATAATAAACATTGTTAAGCAGTTCAAAATATTTGGTCTTGAGCTGCTATTATATGATAACACTTTATATAACTAAATAATTTTAGAGGAACACAGATTTTAAATGGTTCAGGATCACAGCAGTGCTTAGATGACAGGACCATAGTTATGGTTGCCGGCCTGGATCATATTAACACTATGAATGACCACAGTTAACACTAATATTGTAATATTAGAAATGGGTATCTTGTCAGGTATGATACATTTATTTAGGAAATATATGGGTGTATGGAATTGTGTCAGAAGTGGCAGGAGCCACCAGAAATTTACATGAAGTATGCAGTTCTTTAGTTTACTATCTATTACTTATTTTTAAATTTTACTAAGTGCTGACATTGTGTCTCATGAAAACCTTACTGTAATGGTATCTTGGCTCACACTATTGGTTAAGAGAAGTGTATTCCAACCTTGAAAGCTGCACCTAACTTAAGCTGTGTGCCCATTTAGGAACAACGTAGAATAAACCCAAGAAATAAATTGAAGCAAACTTACAAAATTGCAACTTCAAGGAAAATTCGACTTTGAAAACTAATCTAAATAGCACTTTTTCTGCATTTCTTTAAACTCCAGAAAAAAATATAACACTTTGTCTCTTTTAAATATGAGAGGAATTTTAAATAAATAGTCATGTAAACTACAAACTAGGAAATTTACAAATTTTAAGTATAAATTTCCCTTATACAGCACTGTTTCTTATATCTGCATTAACAAAGGTCAAAAGAACTCTAAAAGTTATTATTTTGTGTTGTTAGACTTTACATTCCTTTTAAATTCATAAGGCCTCCTTCTCAACACCAAATTAAATTTTGTTTTACTTGATTTGAAAATGTAAATATGTGATAACTACTACTTTACAAAAGGCATCTTACTGAGGAAAGGCGCTTTTGGTAAAACCATATGAGTAGCTTACTTTATTTACGTAATTTACTGGAACATTCTTGTGGTCACCCCCTTTTTAATCAAAACGGTCTAGTTTTTTGGAGAATTTGGAAGTGTTCAGTTAATATGATTGAATTAACTTCTGAACATCTTGCTTCATTGAAATAGTCTAATATTAACAAGAGATCAAAGGTTTTGACTTTAATAATTTATACCTATAAAATTAAAAGAGATTTGACCATAGTAATAAGAAAATTGGCGGGTGTGTGTAGCTAGTGTGCAGGAATTGCACCTCTAGAGGATCACAGGTACCTGGTTTTACTACCAGAGTTGGAACTCATCATGACTTAAGAGGGTTTTTAAGAGTCATTACACAATGGTGCATTGGTCGATATAGTTATATGATTGCTTGAAGCTGTAGTTGAAGCTGTAGTTCTGATTATAAATGAACTTGCTTTCTTTAACACCATCTGAGTCAATTACTCATTTGGCCATAGATTTCTTTATTAATATAAGATAAATATTATTTGTTACATGTAGCTCTAATTGTTTGGAGTTAAAATTAACCTTTCACTAGGTTATGCAGACTGAAGTTAAAACTACCTCCCCCACCACCTCCAATCTTACTCCTCTTGTGATAGAAATTCATTCTCTAAATTTTCTTCTTAACTTGGTTGCAAAAAACATAAAATAAAATAAATGCCACCCACATGCCGTGGCTGCCTGTGTTCTTTTACCCTGGAATTCTGCCATTACTTAACGGGATGTGCTCAGCTATGTTAAATCTTTTACAACCCCCCACCCTCATATTGTAGAAGCAAAAAAAATAGTCCAAAGAAATTCTAACATCTGGCATATTGAGACTTTGAAAACTAAAGAAGGCATGTTAAGTTATGGTCAGAACAGTTTTTTTTTCTTTTCAAATAGCACCTATGCAAGAAAGAAAGAAAAAAATAACACAGAGCTGGGACTCCACAGGCTTCATTCACTTATAGCTATCAAAACTAAAATACCACTGCAGAGGATATTTTCCACCTGTGCTGGCTAGTATGGTAGCTAGTAGTCATGTGTGGCTATTGAGCACTTGAAATACAGCTAGTCTGAATTAAGGTGTGCTATAAGTATAAAATATTTACCAGATTTTGATCACTTGGTATGGATAAAACAATGTAAAATATCTCATGGATAATTTTTTAAAAATTTATATTGAAGTATAATTCATGTACAATGTTATCTAAGTTACAGGTGTAGAGTATAGTGATTCACAATTTTAAAGGTTATACTCCATTAATTGTTATTATAAAGTATTTGCTATATCCCCCGTGTTGTACAATATATCCATGTAGCTTATTTTATACTTAATAGTTTGTACCTCTTATCCCCTTGATTGACACTGAAATGAGAATATTTTCAATATATAGGGTTAAATATATTAAATTAGTTTCACCTGTTTCTTCTTGCTTTTTTTAGCTATTAGATATTACATATGTCTTATATTTTTGTTGAACTCTCTTTTATACTAAAAGTAGTAAGGAAAATTTTGTTTGAAGATTACTTGATACTAATTATATTATGGCTGATTAAAAAATATCAAAGACAAAGGCATGTACTATTTATGGATTTTAATATCAAATAATAATATGGAATTACTATTATTAATCATATGCATATTAACATTAAATATGCTTTTAAGGATACAGAAACTTAAAAGTTAATTAGGGACTCGACTTCTTCTTACAGTATCTTCTAAAGGGGATTATTCTTTAGGCCACAGAAATGGTGATAACTGCCTAATTGGAAATGATGTTTATGAAAATTTATCTATTGATGTTAAGAAACTACCTGAACCTCAAAATAATAAACTGTAAAACATAGTTTTTTTAGAGGACATACTCATTTTGCCCCCTTGTACTTCTTATTTTCCTGCTCTCAAAAGTACAAGTTTTTCTTTTTTAGGTATTTCTGAATTATGAGAAAGATAACCTCACACATTTCTTTGTTTTAATATATTACGTATATTTTGTGACAGATGAATTTTCACGGTTCATATCTAATCAAATCATGATAATTACTTCCATATTTTTGTTCAACTTCTTCTTCATCATTTAATGTTAGAATTATGACTAAGCTAGCTGAAAAAGCTACTCATCTTATAGCATGTCTACTGTTGTTTTGCCCTCCAAATATGCACTTGCAATGGCAAATAATGATTAATGGAATTTAAAGAATGCTGATTTTAATTAGTTTGAAATTTCTTACTTGCTTAATAAGCAACTTAACTGCATAAAGAAGGTCTTGATCACTTAGGTTTTCTTAAAGCCCCAATAATTTTGAGTGTGAGATTTCTAGTTTTGACTACATTTCATGGAAATTTAAAGTTATGTCAGCCATATTCAGTAGAAGTAAATGTGGAAATATATATATATCATTATAAAAACTACACTTAAAGTAAGAGATTAAATGGATTTAATAAATTTGCATGGTTATAGAATCATTTGGCCATATAATTCTGAGCAACACATTTTCTCCTTTGAATATTATTTTCAATTGTCTTAATAGTTGCAGCAGTTTATCCCTTTTTTGTTATTATTTTTTTAAAAAACAATGGTAACATTTATGTCATTATTTTAGATTAAGTATTAGATATTCCCCCTTCTAAGGAATTCTCTTTTTTTCAATACTTTGACCTTGTCTTAGGAAATCATTGGGAACTCATATGCACGTCTGCTCGTTTAGTTAGTCCGTGAATTATCTGACAATTCTCATTTTAAATAAGTATGAAACGGGCTATAAGAAGAGAAATTACTTTTGCTTATTACGCTTCCTCAAAATCATGCTCTAAAGCTCAAAGACACTTTCAATTTATTAGTCAGTGTGTGATTGGAGGAGCCATTTTACATCTGGGAAATATCGTATAGATTCACATCAGAATGCCAAAGTAGAGAGATAGTAACTGACTGGATTTCCCTAGTGCAAAGTGTGTTTCTTTCTGTGAATTGAGTGGAAAATACTCCAATAACTTTTTATATTATTTCCCCAATTCTATCAGACTTGGGATTTCTTTCCCTCTACTTCCCTAGGACTATTTATTTTTCTTTGGCAGATCCATTAAATTTGGAGATCTTTGTAGTGTCCCACAAAATACCACCATCTTAAAGTAACACATTCATATATTAGTATCCTAATAGTATTTTCGCATTGTTATGGCCAGATACCAGAAAAGAAGAAATTGCCAAAACAAAACAAAACAAAACAAAACCTAGGACAGGTTGTTTCACTAAAGAGAAGAATGAAGAATGAAATAACCCTTGGGATGAGAAAACATCTGAACATCTGAAGACAATTTCTTATTACTAGGCAGTGTGCAATAATCCTTTCAGATATGTGCAAATATGTCCTAAGTATTGTTCATGAGAAGCATAAACGTGTTGGTATTCCAATTCTACACCTTGAATATAAACCATTTGCAAGGCAATTATAAGCTCTGATATAACTATACACATAATATAGGAGACAATAACGTGATTTAATACAGAGAGAATTATGGTATCCACTCATTAAACTGAAGAACAGGTAATCTTCCTAAATAATTAACAATATAAGTATTGTATACTCATTTGATTTCTGAACAATATGGGTAGATGCTAAATCATTTTTGCATCATATGGTTATATATAATTATGGTATTAGTGTCATTACGTTTTTTAGTGTTTCATGGTCTCTTGAACTTAGCTTACTGGGACAACTAAAATAAAATAAAAGCCCATATTCTACATTCCTTTGGGGGTAGTGGGGCCATGCCTACCTTAAATAAGTTGTTTTCTTCAGCCTTTTCTTGCTTGTTTAGAAGGGGATGTAGCATAAACATGTGACAGCAGGTGATTTAAGGTTTGATTAAGTGAATTGACAGACTGCTCAGAGACTGATTCAGCATTTTATTGTTATTGCAATAAATCTTTTGCAATTTGCTCCCATTTTTCTTCAAGATCAGTATCTCCTTATAATGTTGGTGGAGTCACATAGCTACTTCATTCATTTTTTTCTACAGTCTCTATTTTGAACCACATTTGGAAAGAATAGACTCTGATTGTATGGCATTGCTAAGAGTGGTAGATGTTAGAAATGTCAAGATTTACCATTGAGTGTATAAAGAGCTATACAGAGAATTGAATACTTTCAGATACAGTTTAGATACACTGCCACCATTTTATTGAGGACATGATAAGCTAACGACAATGCAATTTTTCAAAGAGTTATGAATAATGGCAATGTTTCCAATAATAAGGGCTGCATGAGAGGAACTCCTTGCAAAAATGGGTTCCAGATAGTCTTAAGAGTTAATGGGTTATTTAAGTTTCTAACCTCATTAGTTGACAGCTTTTACAAACACCCAGAAAAATGCCAGTTTTGATATTGATATTCCAACTTTAGCTTCAAAGGTAATTGTCCTGGATTTTAAAATGGTAGGGTAAAGGGCTACTGACATGAATACACATAAAAATGAAAAGTGGGGAAATAGTTATGTGAGTGAGCCAGACATAAGAAAGTGGAGGTTAGGCCTTCAGGTTTTTCAAAAGTAAGCATTACTGAGAAATGGAGACAGACTTGAGGTAGACTAGAGACCCCTGAAGTAGGGAATACATAACAAGTTGTTTTAATTGCTAATGCATTTGTATTAACAGGGCAATCTATGACAATTGTGCTATCAATAATTACTGAGACATGGTTAAGGAACAGACAAAGCAACAAGAGATGATACTGCCAGACAAGTGGAGGTCTGGTAATTGTCTGCAGTATCAAACTCTCATGTATAATGATTTCTGAAGGTTGAGGTTTATGAGAGCAGTTCATTATGTATTTCAAACAAAGCTCTATTTTGATATTGTTCTTCCATCGACTAGAATAGTAAGCATTGCATCTGAAATTGTGCCCAAGGGAACCCATGTCTACCAGTTGGTTAACCTTGTGACATTCCACTAAAAAGCACCAGGATTTCTTGAAATACATAATTCATGAACCTCTCTGATTGTTTAGCATTGATCAACACTTGAATAAATTGAGTTGCTATCATATTAACATAAGTAGTAATGCTTTAGTGAGGTTTTTGCTTTTTCTTTCTTTTCTTTTCTACAGTCGATCAAGTGGTTCAGGGATTTCTAGTTTTTAAAACAGGAAGTCAATTTAGAAGACTGCAGAGTTATGAATCCAACAATGATAGCAGAAGGCTGTGAAGTACATCCTTACAACTCTTTGCATATTCCATTTAAACTCCCAGATTAGGCTGCCAGTATAGATTTGTTCTCAGACTTCTTGTCTTCTCTGTTGTCAGATATGTCTATCTTTGCATTTTTCAGCTCTATACATAATTATTCTCAAATCTAGGTAGGTTGATGTGGTTATATAATTGCCCAATATGTCAGCAGGCAAGGAAATGTAATTTATATCTTTCAGGACCTGACAAGTTAACGCACTGAAGACATTGGTCTTTCTCTAAGGAGTACAAATGGAGATAGTAGTGATCTCTATGCATATGGAGAATTGTGACTATTCCAAGCCAAGGGGCTAGGTTTTCACCTTCACATGATGAAGAGTGAGAACAAGAATCTATTTGAAAATGTGCTTTAATGAATAGGTATCATTTCACTGTTTTTCTCTTTCAGCATAATTTGCACATTTTAAACCAGGTAACCATCTTAGCAAGAAGAAAACATTTTAATTATGAGATAATGTTGTGTACAGTTTGAACTAGAGAAGAAAGTTATTACTATGTCAATGTAAGTTAGGCCATATTTGAATAGATCATTTAAGATACGGACAAATGGGTTCCGCAGTAGTAGTAAGAATTTCCTCAGTGAAACTACCCTTATTCTTGGGACAAAGAACCCCTGGCGCCGTGAGAAGTAGATAGGCGCAAATGTCTCATATGATTTCATACCTAATCACTGTTCCTTCTAGAGACTCATTCATGTGTACACAGACCTTCAACTGTAAATTCTTTAGGAATATATCTGTGTGAAAAGTGGTAGTCTTGGAGAATTAGTTGCAGATTGACACCAAGAATGCTAAGTGTCCAGTGAAGCAAAAAGGAGACATAGGACATCTTCAGATTTATGAGAGAAAGTGACTCAATTTTCCAGTGTATCAGCATTTGTAGGACAAATATATGGTGATATGAAAGAGATTAACTCTCTAAAAATTTTAAAACTCATTTTGGTGCAGTATATTAAAATGTCCACATTCCTCATTTAGTGAGGTTATTACTTGGTACAAATAATTTAATACACATTTTCTTAAACTCATGACTTTATTTTTTCCTAAATCTGCCTGTTTTTATTAAACATAAATTATGTGTGAATTTTTTATTCATAAAGCTTTATTCCTTTCCACTTATTTATTTTTGCTTTTGAAAAATATTCACCATAGTTGTTTGGTTAACATCCCACACATACTGGCTCAAATAACTGAAAAAACGGACAGTAATATTTTATCAAACCTTTCCTTTGAAAAATATTTGAAATATATATATAAAATAGAGATAAGTTTAACAGTCATTATTGAATCTATTTCTAGTAGATATTTAAATAAAAACGAGATTTGGAACCATCATTCCTTGTTTTAAAAACCTTTGATGCCCTCTGACATACATGTGTTACTCAGATTTAACACATATCTAACTTTGAGGATATCTAGCTACATGTGAGCAGTAGTCCGCTTTTCTCTTTCTTCCTAAAGGAATATACAAAGCATCAGGGTGTGGAAATATGTCTTATTTCCCCCTCATTTTATATCCTAGGACAATTTGAGACTCCTGTTTTAACTTCCAACTGCTCCATCATCTCCATTACTAGGCTGTCGGCCAATTGGATGATCATACTTTCCAATTCTCCTAGTAATTCAGCCTTTAGAACAGTTTGATTTTGCCAACAGGATTCACCAGGACAATATGCTCTGCTGTCATGAGTACTTCCTAGCTTTAGAAAGAAAAATTTGAATGTTTTAAAATATATGCTTACAGAGTGTTTTGAAATGAGTATCATAGTAATTTCTAAAATCTAGAGATTAAAAATATTAAAATGCTGCTTTGATTTGATTGCTTACAATGGCACACACACACAAACACACATACATTATTATCAGTACTTAAATACATTAACGGTACTTTTTCTACGAGCAAATCCTTTTCATTACAGTACATATGGTAACATTTTCAGTATCACCCACTGAACATAGAAATAACTACTGAATTCTGTGGGGGATTACATTCTAATAAAAATGCAAGGTCAAATCCTAAATCTTTGTACTTGAAAGTCACTCAGTTGATATCTTTTCAATCTCCATCCCCCGCCATGGCATTTTTCACCACAGAAATACCTAGGTTGCCATTAGTGTTTTGATAAGCTAATGCATTTGCTCCCTTGTTGCCAACTACTTTTCAGGCTTTTTTCTGTATTTTATATCTTTGCTTCTTTGCCTGTTTTTTTGTTCTCTTGTTACTTTTATGAAAGGTTGTACTATGTCTTCAGAATTCAGTTCCCAATACAAAATATGTTTTTATTTTCAAGTAACAATTTATTTACTTTAGAATATTCTAGGTTGTTGTCTAGAAGTATATACCCCTAAAAAAGTTATGCCTTTTAATGTGTATTTGATAAAATAAAAGTATTTCATTCTGGCATTAGTGTGGCACATCCCAAGTGATGAAATTTGCATTTTCACCCTCACGCTGTAATTTTTATGGGGTTTCTTATCTATTGAAGTAGCCTCATTTTCATGTAGTAATCTCTATAGTCCTAAAATAAGTCTAATTCAAAGTTAAAACGATGAGAAATCCTAATAGAGTGATTACTTGGCAGTTCCTCATATCTGAGTTTGAAAATTAAATGATCCATAATATTAAAAGATGTGCTGTTTAAAACTTGTGCCCTACACTTCAACTGTAGTGACTTTGTGCTTTTTAATAATTAAATTTGTACACATTGTGAAATTGTCAATGGATATTGACAAGCCAGAGATCTTTACATTGGGAAATCTTCCCCTTTCCTGGAAAACCTTTGAAATGTTCTTCAAATGGCAATAGTGTTGACTCAGAAGTGTTTTTTACTATTCAATTTCCTGGACAAAGAGGATCATTGAGCACTTTCAGGCCAACCATTATGCATATTTTTGTGAGAAAAAAGCAAAGATGTTTCACGTTTTTGGAAAATTCTTGAAAGCAATACAACAATAAAAAAATTATAAAATTGCAAATAACAGAATTAGTCACCAACGGAAGTTATCACAGTAGGCATTAAGAAGAAGAAAGTTTTCCTTATGTACATATTAAAAGAACAATAAGATAAAATTGAAATATTTAATATATTCTATAATATAAGTCACTTGCTAGATCAATCTTTATTCAAATTTAAAATAAGCAGGGAACATCACCTGATTCCTGGATGGAAGTAGTGGAGATCCATTCTTAAAGATATATATATATATATATATATATATATATATATATATATATATATATATATATATGAAAGTCCCTTTCACTGTTCTAAGCTAAGATAACAAGGCACTTTGAAGACATTACATCTACTTGCTCTCACAGAGACTATGTGAGAAGACTGAATGAGCAGCTAAGCTTACACATAGGTTAGAGGGCCTAGAGTAGGGTGTGTGTGTGTGTGCCTGTGTGTGTGTCTGTGTGTGTATGTGGTTTGGATGAAAACTTGAGAGAAGTTGGAATTAACATGGGAACTGAAGTTAATAGATCTGCCAAACACAAGCCAATAACAATTAGACAGAGATGTTCACCTTTTGATAACACTTTAATTAATAAGAAAGTGTAAAATATTGATAATGTTGCTTCAATCTGTCTTTAATTTTATTTATTTTCTCCTCTCAGATTAGAAAGCAAAATTTTAAAAGTCCTCAGGGAAGAAGCAAGGAAATACATTTCACTGCACAGTTCCCCCAGCACCAACAAATTTTCTTTTTTCTTTTTACTTCCTCTAGAAGCCTTTGCATCTCTAATGATAGTGTATATTCATGTGAAAAATATATTATTTAGCAGAATTGACACTATTAATATGCAAGCTACAGATTATGATTATATAGCTAAAAATGAGTTAAGCAGAACTGCACAGAATTTCTACACATGAACTTTTATTTTATTTGTTTGTGCTATCTCTCTATATATAGATATAATTATTATATTTATATATGAATACATATTTATTCATATGTATTTTATATAATATATTTATATATAAATATATTTTATTTATATTCAATTAAATCAATCCTAAAGCACAAGTGTTTAAGAAAAAAGTAATGTAACAGATGTTTCATTGATCCTAAGGATTTACTTTTTTTCCCTCTTGCACCAGCATTTTCTGACTTACACTAATGAAAGTAGTGAAAAACTACATTTTATGTCGTGAAGTTATGTGATCAGAACTTGAGCACAGGAACAGATTTAGGCAGATTTAGATTCAATTCTAATGATAATTAAGTCCTTAGTAAATGTGTTTCTAAGGTAGGACACATAGGACTAATAAGATAAATCATTGCGATATCATGCATCTTCCTTTTGATTTTGTTTTTAGTAAATATTATAAACGCTTACTTAAATAAACATGTAGTTGGCCATTTAAACCAAAAGGCTGAACTGAAAGATTGTGTTTTAACTTGCTCATCATATTTTTCTTCCCTTGGGCCACTAGCTAGAATCTTATCCATGGTTAAAGCACAGGCACAGTTCTGGAAATATTCTTAGGATTGCCAAAAATCAACTGAGCAGGCAGTGCTTGTCCAATGAAGCTCCAAATGCCCTCTTGTACTTAATCATTGCATATACATATGTATCTGTGTGTTCCTGAAAGTGTAATGCCAAACCATATAGGCCACATCAAGGAAATTACTACCTTGTAATTCATGTCTATTTTACAGAAACATCTCTAAAAACTGCTTTCATACCTTAATCATTTTTCTGTTCTTGGATTTCTTTGTCATTTCCCTGTTTGAATTGTTCATTCACAACTTGGCTCAATAAGTGCTTTGTGTTGTTATTAATTCCATGTGTACAGCTGTTTAGAAACTTTTACAGAAAGTCTGTATTTGTCTGGAAATGAATCTAATTAAGAAATATAAATGACATTTCTTTCCAGCTTGGCAGAAACTGTGAGAGAGAAATTATTGCCAAAAGTTTATTGCTGTGTCTTCTTTTCAGTATGGTCCCTTCAAACTTCATGGCAGTAAATGCCAAAGAACCTCATGTATCAAACTTATAGCAAGCTCTGAGCCAGGTGTCTTCAATTACAGGTCATATGCTGAGCTACATTAATCATTTTACTCTTTTGAATAAAATTCCCCCAAATTGAGTAACCTTAACCTCAGGGAAACTGTGGTTGCTAAGTTCTTTATTCTCTCACTTCTGAATTCTGCTACATCTTCTGCCTGCAATAACTATAGGAAAAGAAAAAGGCAGTTTTTCCCCATAGAAGGCAAGCAGTAAGTATTTTGAGTAAATTTAGACTGTTAGCACCTTGAGAACAGGGGCCAGTGCCACACTTTTATACAAAACTCAATCATTTAGTCCATTGTTATGCCTCCTGCTGTCACTCAGTGAACATCTGTTTATATGTACATGCTAAAATATTGTTCAGGGTTTTGTACTACTTTTGAGAGTTATCAAAACCAATTGCATTGTGCACTATGGTATGATGTTCAGGTGAAAAGAAGCGATCTTCTCTATAATTTCTCTGAAAACCAGCTCCAACTTACAAGTAGCCAAAGATAAATGATGGCTGAACTCAACAGATTAATTCAAATTATCATTAAATCAAATATGTTTTTGAAACACTTCTACCATATTGGCAGGACTACCATTTACAGCATTTAGTAGAATGTATATTCAGTACTCTTTCCATTCTTTTCAGGTGTTTGGTCTTTTTTCTTTTAATTTAGGTTTTTGGGGTTTAAATAGGTAATGTATTTGAATGGTTCAAAAATCAAAACTATGTAAGAAGGTACATACCTACAAACCTTACTTCCATGCCAGTCTCTGTCTATCCCACTTATCTTTGCCTCAATAAGCTATCACTTTCAGTTTTCTTATGTATGCTTCCAGAGTTTCTTTATGTAGATATAAGCAAATATTCATAAGATGTATCCTATTTGTTATAAACGGTCCCCTGTAGATGGATACCAGGATTTAACTACACTCTTAAAATGGTAAACAGTGCTGTAATAAATGACATTGCACAGATATCATTCATACATATTCCTAGAAGTGTGATTGTTGGGTCAAATGAACTTTAAAAATTAATTTATCTAGTTCTAGAAAAATGTTACTATTGTTTTGGGGATTACACCAAATTTAATATTAGTGTAAGGAGAAGCATCAGCTTTATGATGTTGAGCCTTCCTATCCAAGATTACAACATGTCTTTTCCTTTGTTCCACTTTAAGGTTGTGTCTTAAAGTATTTTAAATATTTTTCTTATGACCATTGCACAATTCCAGTTATATTTATTCCTGGGTACTTTATCTTTTTCATTGTTGCTATTGTAGATACCCTTGCAGTCTTAGCAAAGTAATATCTGCAAATGTAAGAAATATGAGGATATTGAGCAAAATTGGTAGTAGCACACAGTATATTTTTATCAAATATATGCTAATCCAAATACTTTATTTTCATTAATATTTATTGAATAATTATTTCTCTTGCTAAGTTTACGTTACCATAGTAAAGGACTGGGAATTCCTCAAATACTTGCTGATTAGTATATTATCATAAAATTTTTCAAATTGGAGAAAATAAAAAGAGCTTTATTATTGTTTAGTGATTTATCTCTTTAAACAAATTCAAATACTGAATTGACTCTATAGTTAACAAGACATCACTTACATTTTCCAAGCTGTTTGCTAGGATTTAGCTGTGTGACACCCTTTGATGTTAATGGGATCCAGTGCCTAAATCTCCATGAGCTGCTTGGAAATGTAACATGTCTGTGTGGCAGTAATGTCACAGCTGCTGTATTTTTTATAGATTTCTTTATTCACTTCATTTCATACATATGCATATATATATATATATATATATAATAGTAATATTAAGCACTTTTCACCTTTAGAGTACTGTTAACTCATGAAATCTAACACCTTTAAAAAGAGAGTAAATAATTTTACCTTCATTTTAACAGAAGGACAGTAAATTACTGAGGTCATGTGATTCAAAATATTACAAAAAAAGGTGGCTATTAGAACTGAACTGCTGTTGGATGTAGGCATAGACCAACTCAAAAGTAAAAATTTGAAGCAGAAATTTAGTGCATGAACCTTGCAGTGAGTAGCAATACTTGCTCTCAGCTACCTCTCCCTCAAGCTAGCCTGGCTATCCTTGTATCTGCTGAGCTTAACTTGTCACTTTCTTTTATTTCCTTCCCAGCTCTTGCTGTAGAATAACTCAAACCCTCTCCAGTTACTTAAGTGGGCACTGCAAAATTTAAAAGCATTTTTAAAAAGTATGTCATTTCGTGTCATAAACTACAATTTTAACTTTTATTTGTTCATAACAAATCCTTTCCCATGAAAAACTGGAAGCAGGGTATAGCATTTTTAGGAGAAGGGAGAGGAATTGTAGCCAAATGAAGAGATATAAAGGCAAAGCTCGAGTAAGGTATGGAATAACTGAAGTATAATATTTAGATAGAATATTGTATTACCAGATTTTAAAAGTTTAACTTCCTTCAGATAGTAACCTTTACAATATGCATGGAAAATCACCAGTCAAATTAATTTATCAACATTATTTGATAGTTTGCAAAGAGTCTTTGTATGTAAGCAACATGAACTGATAAAGACAGAATATAAATCTGATTATTAGGAAGCAGAGTTCTTTAACAAGCCCAGTAAGTAAAAATTACTTAATAATAGAGTCCTTGATGCCACTTAACTTTGTCAGCATCATACAGTCCAAGATCTGTCCCTGAAAAGACACCAGGTTCAAAACACAGTTTTTCTTGGGAAGTCCCCTGGTTCCCTAGTGGTTAGAATTCAGCGCTTTCACTACAGAGGCCCAGGTTCAATCTCTGGTTGGGGAACCATCCCACATGCTGCCAAAATACAAACAAACAAAAAAATACGTGATTGTTTCACAATGTCTACATCAGTATCAAAGGAAATATATGACAATTTAGTTCTCTAGTGTATTCCCTTTTTTTTTTTTTTTTTTTTTTTTTTTTTTTGCGGTACGCGGGCCTCTCACTGTCGTGGCCTCTCCCATTGCGGAGCACAGGCTCCGGACGTGCAGGCTCAGCGGCCATGGCTCACGGGCCCAGCCGCTCCACGGCATGTGGGATCCTACCGTACCGGGGCACGAACCCGCGTCCCCCGCATCGGCAGGTGGACTCTCAACCACTGCGCCACCAGGGAAGCCCTCCCTTTTATTAAGAATGTGCTGCAATGGCAATAGACTGGCAAGTGTATTCAGCCAAGTTGGACTTGAGATTCAGGAGAATTTAACATTGTGATAAGAAAATAAATGAAGGGAATTTAGTATTTCCAAGTCTGACTGCCTTGGGAAGAAACTGTACTTTAAATCACCATGCATCAATTTTGAATATTAGAAGGTAACTGAAACAAGTGTTTAGCAGAGGCTTAATAATAATAAAACACAATAAAAATAAAATAAAATAAAAAATATAAAACACCATCATCCTGAGGTTAGTTTTCTGCTGCATTGAGTCTTACCTTCCACACTTCAATATGATAAAAAACGTTCCCTCAATCTATCAATATAGATTAATGTTTCACCATTACGGTATGAATATAATGCAGAGTGTTCTGTTTCCCATTCTGACCTTTACCATAAAACTGATTTTTTATAGCAGACTATGAGAGGAAATAATTTTTAAATAGAATTCCAATAATGCATTTGTAAATATAACTTCTATCCTTTGTACTACTAAGCGTTAACCTTGCTATAAAAAAAAACACGTTATTCCTGTAGGTTTTGAATAAGCTATAAGAAGTAAGGACATAGAATTAAAATGCAAAGGTGATTATGGTCAGAATTGTCTAAGATTAGTCTAAAATGTGTATTTCTAAGCATTGAATAATGCTATATAAAATGCTTTATTATCATTACAAGTTTTCTCACTGTTGTGGCCTCTCCCGTTGCGGAGCACAGGCTCTGGACGCATAGGCTCAGCAGCCATGGCTCACGGGCCCAGCTGCTCCGCGGCATGTGAGATCTTCCCGGACCAGGGCATGAACCTGTGTCCTCTGCATCGGCAGGCGGACTGTCAACCACTGCGCCACCAGGGAAGCACCATTACAAGTTTTATAACAGGATGAAGTTATTCTTTGATGGTCCATATTTTGAAGAAAACACTATATATTTCAGCTATTGACCAATTGAGCTGCAATACTTCTTAGCAGTTAATCTTTTCTCAAAATTACTTCGTAATTCAAATAGCCATTTTTAACTGATTGATTAGTCCCTAAATATAAATCAATCATGTAAAAGGGTTTTAGTTTTAAACTTATACTTTTAAATAAAACTAATTAGGAATTCCAGATTATTGAAAATGAGAATTTTTCATGTAGTTTAAGTAATTCAATTGGAATAAGAAGTCTTAGGATCTTTCAAAGAAAGAGAAAAATAAAGTTGTAGATTAAGAATTCACAGTACAAACACCAGTATAGACTACACATCTAAAAAATCAAAGAGAAACTTTTGAATTTCAGAAGACATCATATTTTTTTTTCTTTTTTGCGGTATACGGGCCTCTCCCTGTTGTGGCCTCTCCCGTTGCAGAGCACAGGCTCCGGACGTGCAGGCTCAGCGGCCATGGCTCACGGGCCCAGCCGCTCCGTGGCATGTGGGATCTTCCCGGACCGCAGCACGAACCCGTGTCCCCTGCATCGGCAGGCGGACTCTCAATCACTGCGCCACCAGAAAAGCCCAATGCATCATATTTTTGACAGCTCTAAATATCCCTGTCAGGTTCTGCTTTGTTTTCTTAGTGGAACGAGAGCAAACAGAAAACTTTTCTTAGGGCAGGTTATTCTATAAATTCAATCAGCATCTGGGGTTTTCTGGGACTTTGGTAGCTCCACAAACAAAATATTTTCACCTAAAAGAGTGTCTATACCCTTAGACTTCTTGGTAAAAGAAAGATTATTATGAGTCTGATTTAGTTTAATCTGCATCAGTGGTATTTTATTATTAGTATTATCTCTGTAGGCTTGGAGGATATGGAAGTTAGCTCTGTATTAGCCGTAAACATTCTGAGCTGGATTTGAATCACTTAAGACTAAATTTTTAAAAATTCCTCCCTTTTTCAACTACTTAGAAAGTTAGCATGTCTTTCCCCAAGACATCTGAGTACTCAGAGTAAAAATAATGATAAAAAAAGCATCTACCTGAAAATTTCATATATTACCTTAATGCTCCTAGCTATTGATAAAAAAGGAGTTTTTCATGAAAATGTAGTTGCCCCTCTATTAGAAACTCAGTTCAAATAGGCTCTATCCACTAGTCTCAAACAAAAATGTAATGTCACTTGATGAAAGTAAATTTCCTCAAATAACAGTCAATTTTCCATACATTTCTTTAATTATAATATAGCATTCAAGGAGCAAAATGCATAAAAAAGAAAACAATCATCAGATATTTATTCAGTTTTCTTTAATCATAGAATCACTAAGTTGAAAGAGCCCTAGAATATGTAGTCCAATGCCATCATTTTATAAAAGGGAAAATTGAAATCCTGAAAGATAAAATAGTTTTTCCAAATCATATCCTTAGAGACAGAACTGGGGCCAACATCCATCTTGCAACCCTCACTCTAATGCTCATTTTCCTAAACAGCACTGATTATCACTCAACCAATCATTGTGGGTAATGCAAGAAAACAAAAAGATATAAGCTATGATTTTTGCTCTTATGGATTTTATAATTTAGTAGCAGATATATATACAAGACAAAAACTTCACATGATCAGGACAGGCATGATGTGTTCTATTTGTCCAGAAGCCAGATACATCATGGTGGGCTTGTAGGGTTGCAGGAGGCTTGACAAACAAGTAGTATCTGTGTGTAGGATGAGATTGTGGTGAGAAATATTACTTTAGAGTTATTATAGTGTTATACTGTTTTAAAATTTTTAAATAATCTCCCCCAAAGTTTAAGAAATATTTGGTATTTTGTTTTCTCTCCCAATACAAAATAATTAAAATATTAATGATTTTGACCATATAATTGCTACTTACTGCCATTTGTGTGGATAATTTGCATAGGCATGTTCATTTTTTAGTTAAAGAGATTCATTATAATGTTTTCATATGTCATTGCTATATCATCATGTTGTTTGCTTATATTATTCTAAAAAGTATTTACTTCTCTTTTTTATTCTAGCAGGATACTCCATTTGGGGATTTAATCCACTATTATTAAGCTTCTAATCATGAGTTAAGAAAATCTTTGCTATTAATTTGTTCAGCCATTTTTCTTTTTTTCTAAAATTAATTTTTATTGGAGTATAGCTGCTTTACAATGTTGTGTTAGTTTCTACTGTACACCAAAGTGAATCAGCTATATGTATACATATATATCCCCTCTTGTTTTGGATTTCCTTCCCATTTAGGTCACCACAGAACATTGAGTAGAGTTCCCTGAGCTATACAGTAGGTTCTCATGAGTTACCTACTTTATACACATAGTATCAATAGTGTCTATACATTTGTTCTCTATGTCTGTGTCTCTAGTTCTGCTTTGCAAATAAGATCATCTGTACCATTTTTCTAGATTCCACATACATGCATCAATGTACAATATTTGTTTTTCTCTTTCTGGCTTACTTCACTCTGTATGACAGTCTCTAGGTCCATCTGCATCTCTACAAATGACCCAATTTCGTTCCTTTTATTTATTTATTTATTTTTAACTTTATATTTTATATTGGAGTATAGCCAATTAAAACTGTTGTGATGGTTTCAGGTGCACAGCAAAGCAACTCAGCCATACATAGACATGTATCCTTTCTCCCCCCAATTCCCCTCATATCCAGGCTGCCACACAACATTGAGCAGAGTTCCCTGTGCTATACAGGTCCTTGTTGGTTATCCACTTTAAATATGTCAGTGTGTACATGTCTATCCCTAACTCCCTAATTATCCCTTCCCCCCACCCTTCCCCCCCTGCTAACCGTAAGTTTGTTCTCTAAGTCTGTGAGTCTGTTTCTATTTTGTAAATAAGTTCATTTGTAGCATTTCCTTTTAGATTCTGCATATAAGGGATATCATACCATATTTATATTTCTCTGACTTACTTCACTCAGTATGACAATCTCTAGGTCCACCTATGTTACTGCAAATGGCATTATTTCATTCTTTTTAATGGCTGAGTAATATTCCTGTGTGTGTGTGTGTGTGTGTGTGTGTGTGTGTGTGTGTGTGTACACTACATTTTTTTTTTTTTTTTTTTTTTTTTTTGCGGTACGTGAGCCTCTCACTGTTGTGGCCTCTCCCGTTGCAGAGCACAGGCTCCGGACGTGCAGTCTCAGCGACCATGGCTCACGGGCCTAGCTACTCCGCAGCATGTGGGATCTTCCCGGACTGGGGCATGAACCCGTGTCCCCTGCATCGGCAGGCGGAGTCACAACCACTGCGCCACCAGGGAAGCCCCACTACATCTTCTTTATCCATTCTTCTGCTGATGGACATTTAGGTTGCTTCCATGTCTTGACTATCATAAACAGTGCTGCAATGAACATTGGGGTGCATGTATCCTTGTGGACCATGTTTTTCTCTGGATACATGCCCAGGAGTGGGATTGCAGGGTCAGATGGTAGCACTATTTTTAGTTTTTTTGTTGTTGTTGTTGTTGTTGTTGTTGTTGTTGTTTGCGGTACACGGGCCTCTCACCATTGTGGCCTCTCCCGTTGCGGAGCAGCAGGCTCCGGACACACAGGCTCAGCGTCCATGGCTCACAGGCCCAGCCGCTCCGCGGCATGTGGGATCCGCCCAGACCGGGGCACGAACCTGTATCCCCTGCATCGGCAGGAGGACCCTCAACCACTGTGCCACCAGGGAAGCCCTATTTTTAGTTTTTTAATGTACCTCCATACTGTTCTCCATAGTGGATGTACCAATTTACATTCCTACCAACAGTGCAGGAGGGTTCCCTTCTCTGCATTTTCAACCTTTGTTTTTTCTGGTCAGGACATCTGAGTTCTAATAATATTTGAAGTTGATCATTTGAAGATTCCTTGAAGAATTACTCAAGTTGTTTCAGTGTCAATTATTTAATTTCAAAGAGGACAGTGATTTATATTTTGTATTTTTGGTGCAAGGGAGTAATACCGGCGGTAGATTAATTTTATCTAAAACACTTATTTTATTGCTCAGTTTTTCTTCACAAGAACCTATAATGACACTCTTTAGCTTAAACAGACATTTTAAAACTATTTTCACATCCTAAATGTTTGAGGAAGGTCAGTGAGTGTATGTGGGTTATGTAGAGGGGAGAGGGTACTACTCCTACATCAACCACAATAGCTACACCTTTATCTATTTTCTGTATTGTGGCTTTGATCCTGCTCAATTTCCATTAAAAAGGTGGGGAGACCCTTTTTTCTTTCTTTCTTTATTTTTTCTTTTTTTGTGGCACACGGTCTTAGTTGCTCTGCAGAATGTGGTTTCTTCCTTGAGCAGGGCTCGAACCTGTGTCCCCAGCATTGGCAGGTGGATTCTTAACCACTGCATCACAGGGAAGCTCATGCCTTTTTTTTTTTTTTTTATAGAGCAGGTTCTTATTAATCATCCATTTTATACACAACAGTGTATACGTGTCAATCCCAATCACCCAA
Source organism: Orcinus orca (assembly GCF_937001465.1). Taxonomy (NCBI): domain Eukaryota; kingdom Metazoa; phylum Chordata; class Mammalia; order Artiodactyla; family Delphinidae; genus Orcinus; species Orcinus orca. The sequence goes on from NC_064580.1 coordinate 79,989,825, forward strand.
TTCATCACACACCCCCCAACCCCCAACACTATCCCCCCTTGGAGTCCATACGTTTGTTCTCTACATCTGTGTCTCAATTTCTGCCCAACAAACCAGTTCATCTATAACATTTTTCTAGGTTCCACATATCTGCGTTAATATATGATATTTGTTTTTCTCTTTCTGACTTACTTAATTCTGTATGACAGTCTCTAGATCCACCACGTCTTAACAAATGACCCAATTTAGTTCCTTTTTATGGCTGAATAATATTCCATTGTATATATGTAACATATCTTCTTTATCCATTCATCTGTCAGTGGGCATTTAGGTTGCTTCCATGACCCAGCTATTGTAAATAGTGCTGCAATGAACATTGGGGTGCATGTGTCTTTTTGATTTATGGTTTTCTCTGGGTACATGCCCAGTAGTGGGATTGCTGGGTCATATGGTAATTCTATTTTTAGTTTTTTAAGGAACCTCCATACTGTTCTCCATAGTGGCTGTATCAATCCACATTCCCACCAACAGTGCAAGAGGGTTCCTTTTTCTCCACACACTATCCAGCATTTGTTGTTTGTAAATTTTCTGATGATGCCCATTCTAACTGGTGTGAGGAGATACCTCATTGTAGTTTTGATTGGCATTTCTCTAATAATTACTGATGTTGAGCAGCTTTTCATGTGCTTCTTGGCCATCTGTATGTCTTCTTTGGAGAAATGTCTATTTAGGTCTTCTGCCCATTTTTGGATTGGGTTGTTTGTTTTTTTTAATATTGAGCTGCAAGAGCTGTTTATATATTTTGGAGATTAATCCTTTGTCCATTGATTCATTTTCAAATATTTTCTCCCATTCTGAGGGTTGTCTTTTCTTCTTGTTTATGGTTTCCTTTGCTGTGCAAAAGCTTTGAAGTTTCATTAGGTCCCATTTGTTTATTTTTATTTATATTTCCATTACTCTAGGAGGTGGATCAAAAAAGATCTTGCTGTGATTTATGTCAAAGAGTGTTCTTCCTATGTTTTCCTCTAAGAGTTTTATAGTGTTCGGTCTTCATTTAGGTCCAAAAACCATTTGGAGTTTATTTTTGTGTATGGTGTTAGGGAGTGTTCTCATTTCATTCTTTTACATGTAGCTGTCCAGTTTTCCCAGTACCACTTATTGAAGAGACTGTCTTTTCTCCATTGTATATCCCTGCCTCCTTTGTCATAGATTAGTTGACCATAGGTGCATTGGTTTATCTCTGGGATTTCTATCTTGTTCCATTGATCTATGTTTCTGTTTTTGTGCCAGTACCATATTGTCTTGATTACTGTAGCTTTATAGTATAGTCTGAAGTCAGGGAGTCTGATTCCTCCTGCTCCCTTTTTTTTTCCCTAAAGACTGCTTTGGCTATTCGGGGTCTTTTGTGTCTCCATACAAATTTTAAGATCGTTTTTTCTAGTTCTGTAAAAAAAAAGACAATTGGTAACTTGTTAGGGATTGCATTGAATCTGTAGATTGCTTTGTGTAGTATAGTCATTTTCACACTATTGATTCTTCCAAACCAAGAACATGGTATATCTCTGCATCTGTTTGTAGCATCTTTAATTTCCTTCATCAGTGTCTTATAGTTTTCTGCATACAGGTCTTTTGTCTCCCTAGGTAGGTTTATTCCTAGGTATTTTATTCTTTTTGTTGCAGTGGTAAATGGGAGTGTTTCCTTAATTTCTCTTTCAGATTTTTAGTCATTAGTGTATAGGAATGCCAGAGATTTCTGTGCATTAATTTTGTATCCTGCTACTTTACCAAATTCATTAATTAGCTCTAGTAGTTTTCTGGTGGTATCTGTAGGATTCTCTATGTATAGTATCATGTCATCTGTAATCAGTGACAGTTTTAATTCTTCTTTTCCAATTTGTATTCCCTTTATTTTTTTTCTTCTCTGATTGCTGTGGCTAGGACTTCCAAAACTATGTTGGATAATAGTGGTGAGACTGGACATCCTTGACTTGCTCCTGATCTTACAGGAAATGCTTTCAGTTTTTCACCATTGAGAATGATGTTTGCTGTGGGTTTGTCATATATTGCCTTTATTATATGACGTAGGTTCCCTCAATGTCCACTTTCTGGAGGTTATTTTCATAAATGGGTGTTGAATTTTGTCAAAAGCTTTTTCTGCATCTATTGAGATGATCATATGGTTTTATTCTTCAATTTGTTGATATGGTGTATCACATTGATTGATTTGCATATATTGAAGAATCCTTGCATCCCTGGAATAAATCCCACTTGGTCATGTTGGATGATCCTTTTAATGTGTTGTTGGATTCTGTTTGCTAGTATTTTGTTGAGGATTATTGTATCTATATTCTTCAGTAATATTGGTCTGTAATTTTCTTTTTTTGTAGTATCTTTGTCTGGTTTTGGTATCAGGGTGATGGTGGCATCATAGAATGATTTTGGGAGTGTTTCTTCCTCCGCAGTTTTTTGGAAGAGTTTGAGAAGGATGGCTGTTAGCTCTTCTCTAAATGTTTGATAGAATTCACCTCTGAAGCCCTCTGGTCCTGGACTTCTGTTTGTTGGAAGATTTTTAATCACAGTTTTAATTTCATTGCTTGTGATTGGGCTGTTCATATTTTCTGTTTCTTCTTGATTCAGTCTTGCAAGGTTATACCTTTCTAAGAATTTGTCCATTTCTTCCAGGTTGTCCATTTTATTGGCCTACAGTTGCTTGTATTAGTCTCTTAGGATGCTTTGTATTTCTGTGGTGTCTGTTGTAACTTCTCCTGTTTCATTTCTAAATTTATTGATTTAATTCCTCTCCCTCTTTCTCTTGATGACTCTGGCTAATGGTTTATCAATTTTGTTTATCTTCTCAAAACCAGCTTTTATGTTTATTGATCTTTGCTATTGTTTTCTTTGTTTCGATTTCATTTCTTTCTGCTCTGATCTTTATGATTTCTTTCCTTCTGCTAACTTTTTTTTTTATTATTTTTTTAACAATTTTATTGGGGTATAATTGCTTTACAATGGTCTGTTAGTTTCTGCTTTATAACAAAGTGAATCAGTTATACATATACAAATGTTCCCATTTCTCTTCCCTCCTGCGTCTCCCTCCCTCCCACCCTCCCTATCCCACCCCTCCAGGCTGTCACAAAGCGCCGAGCTGATCTCCCTGTGTTATGCAGCTGCTTCCCACTAGCTATCTACCTTAAGTTTGGTAGTGTATATATGTCCATGCCTCTCTCTCGCTTTGTCACAGCTCACCCTTCCCCCTCCCTATATCTTCAACTCCGTTCTCTAGTAGGTCTGTGTCTTTATTAAAGTCTTATCCCTAGGTTCTTCATGACATTTTTTTTTCTTAAATTCCATATATATGTGTTAGCATATGGTTTTTGTCTTTCTCTTTCTGACTTACTTCACTATGTATGACAGACTCCAGGTCTATCCACCTCATTACAAATAGCTCAATTTTGTTTCCTTTTATGGCTGAGTAATATTCCATTGTATATATGTGCCACATTTTCTTTATCCATTCATCCGAAGATGGGCACTTAGGTTGCTTCCATCTCCGGGCTATTGTAAATAGAGCTGCAATGAACATTTTGGTACATACCTCTTTTTGAATTATGGTTTTCTTAGGGTATATGCCCAGTAGTGGGATTGCTGGGTCATATGGTAGTTCTATTTGCAGTTTTTTTAGGAACCTCCATTCTGTTCTCCATAGTGGCTCTACCAATTCACATTCCCACCAGCAGTGCAAGAGTGTTCCCTTCTCTCCACACCCTCTCCAGCATTTATTGTTTCTAGGTTTTTGATGATGGCCATTTTGACTGGTGTGAGATGATACCTAATTGCAGTTTTGATTTGCATTTCTCTAATGATTAATGATATTCAGCATTCTTTCATGTGTTTGTTGGCAGTCTGTATAACTTCTTTGGAGAAGTGTCTATTTAAGTCTTCTGACCATTTTTGGATTGGATTGTTTGTTTTTTTGTTATTGAGTTGCTTGTAAATTTTGGAAATTAATCCTTTGTCTGTTGCTTCACTTGCAAATATTTTCTCCCATTCTGAGGGTTGTCTTTTGGTCTTGTTTATGGTTTCCTTTGCTGTGCAAAAGCTTTGAAGTTTCATTAGGTCCCATTTGTTTATTTTTGTTTTTATTTCCATTTCTCTAGGAAGTGGGTCAAAAAGGATCTTGTTCTGATTTTTGTCATAGAGTGTTCTGCCTATGTTTTCTTCTAAGATTTTGATAGTTTCTGGCTTTATATTTAGGTCTTTAATCCGTTTTGAGCTTATTTTTGTGTATGGTGTTAGGGAGGGATCTAATCTCATACTTTTACATGTACCTGTCCAGTTTTCCCAGCACCACTTATTGAAGAGGCTGTCCTTTCTCCACTGTATATTCCTGCCTCCTTTATCAAAGATAAGGTGACCATATGTGCGTGGGTTTATCTCTGGCCTTCCTATCCTGTTCCATTGATCTATCTTTCTGTTTTTGTGCCAGTACCATACTGTCTTGATTACTGTAGCTTTGTAGTATAGTCTGAAGTCAGGGAGTCTGATTCCTCCAGCTCCGTTTTTCATTCTCAAGATTACTTTTGTTATTCGAGGTCTTTTGTTTTTCCATACAAATTGTGAAATTCTTTGTTCTAGTTCTGTGAAAAATGCCACTGGTAGTTTGATAGGGATTGCATTGAATCTGTAGATTGCTTTGGGTAGTAGAGTCATTTTCACAATGTTGATTCTTCCAGTCCAAGAACATCGTATATCTCTCCATCTATTTGTATCATCTTTAATTTCTTTCATCAATGTCTCATAATTTTCTGCATACAGGTCTTTTTTCTCCTTAGGTAAGTTTATTCCTAGATACTTTTTTCTTTGTGTTGCAATCGTAAATGGGAGTGTTTTCTTGATTTCACTTTCAGATTTTTCATCATTAGTGTATAAGAATGCCAGCGATTTCTGTGCATTAATTTTGTATCCTGCAACTTTAGCAAATTCATTGATTAGCTCTAGTAGTTTTCTGGTAGCATTTTTAGGATTCTCTATGTATAGTATCATGTCATCTGCAAACAATGACAGCTTTACCTCTTCTTTTTTGATTTGGATTCCTTTTATTTCCTTTACTTCTCTGATTGCTGTGGCTAAAACTTCCAAAACTATGTTGAATGAGAGCGGTGAGAGTGGGCAACCTTGTCTTGCTCCTGATCTTAGTGGAAATGCTTTCAGTTTTTCACCATTGAGGATGATGTTGGCTTGTAATATATAGCCTTTATTATGTTGAGGAAAGTTCCCTCTATGCCTACTTTCAGCAGGGTTTTTATCATAAATCGGTGTTGAGTTTTGTCAAAAGTTTTCTCTGCATCTATTGAGATGATCATATGGTTTTTATCCTTCAATTTTTTACTATGGTGTATCACATTGATTGATTTGCATATATTGAGGAATGCTTGCATTCCTGGGATAAACCCCACTTGATCTTGCTGTATGATCCTTTTAATGTGCTGTTGGATTCTGTTTGCTAGTATTTTGTTGAGGATTTTTGCATCTGTATTCATCAGTGATACTGGCCTGTAGTTTTCTTTCTTTGTGACATCTTTGTCTGGTTTTGGTATCAAGGTGATGGTGACCTCATAGAATGAATTTGGGAGTGTTCCTCCCTCTGCTATATTTTGGAAGAGTTTTAGAAGGATAAGTGTTAGCTCTTCTCTAAATGTTTGATAGGATTCGCCTGTGAAGTCATCTGGTCCTGGGCTTTTGTTTGTTGGAAGATTTTTAATCACAGTTTCAATTTCTGTGCTTGTGATTGGTTTGTTCATATTTTCTATTTCTTCCTGCTTCAGTCTTAGCAGGTTGTGCATTCCTAAGAATTTTTCCATTTCTTCCAATTTGTCCATTTTACTGGCATAGAGTTGCTTGTTGTAATCTCTCATGATTTTTTGTATTTCTGCATTGTCAGTTGTTACTTCTCCTTTTTCATTTCTAATTCTATTGATTTGAGATTTCTCCCGTTTTTTTTTTTTTTTTTGATGAGTCTGGCTAATGGTTTATCTATTTTGTTTACCTTCTCAAAGAACCATCTTTTAGTTTTATTGATCTTTGCTATCATTTCCTTCATTTCTTTTTCATTTATTTGTGATCGATATTTATGATTTCTTTCCTTCTGCTAACTTTAGGGTTTTTTGTTCTTTTTCTCTAATTGCTTTAGGTGCAAGGTTAGGTTGTTGATTTGAGATATTTCCTGTTTCTTAAGGTGGGCTTGTATTGCTATAAACTACCCTCTTAGAACTTCTTTTGCTGTATCCCATAGGATTTGGGTCGTCGTGTCTCCATTGTCTTTTGTTTCTATGTATTTTTTTATTTCCTCTTGATTTCTTCAGTGATCACTTCATTATTAAGTCGTGTATTGTTTAGCCTCCATGTGTTTGTATTTTTTACAGACTTTTTCCTGTAATTGATATCTAGTCTCATAGCGTTGTGGTCGGAAAAGATACTTGATACAATTTCAATTTTCTTAAATTTACCAAGGCTTGATTTGTGTCCCAAGATATGATCTATCCTGGAGAATGTTCCATGAGTACTTGAGCAAAATGTGTATTCTGTTGTTTTTGGATGGAGTGTCCTATAAATATCAATTAAGTCCATCTTTTTTAATGTATCATTTAAAGCTTGTGTTTCCGTATTTATTTTCATTTTGGATGATCTGTCCATTGGTGAAAGTTGGGTGTTAAAATCTCCTACTATGAATGTGTTACTGTCGATTTCCCCTTTTATGGCTGTTAATATTTGCCTTATGTATTGAGGTGCTCCTATGTTGGGTGCATAAATATTTACAATTGTTATATCTTCTTCTTGGATCGATCCCTGGATCATTATCTAGTGTGCTTCTTTGTCTCTTGTAATAGACTTTATTTTAAAGTCTATTCTGTCTGATATGAGAATTGCTACTCCAGCTTTCTTTTGGTTTCCATTTGCATGGAATGTGTTTTTCCATCCCCTTACTTTTAGTCTGCATGTGTCTCTAGGTCTGAAGTGGGTCTCTTGTAGACAGCGTATATATGGGTCTTGTTTTTGTATCCATTCAGCCAATCTGTGTCTTTTGGTGAGAGCATTTAGTCCATTTACATTTAAGGTAATTATCGATATGTATATTCCTATTCCCGTTTTCTAAATTGTTTTGGGTTCGTTATTGTAGGTCTCTTCCTTCTCTTGTGTTTCTTGCCTAGAGAGGTTCCTTTAGCATTTGTTGTAAGCTGGTTTAGTGGTGCTGAACTCTCTCAGCTTTTGCTTGTTTGTAAAGGTTTTAATTTCTCCATCAAATCTGAATGATATCCTTGCTGGGTAGAGTAATCTTGGTTGTAGGTTTCTCTCCTTCATCACTGTAAATATGTCCTGCCAGTCCCTTCTGGCTTGCAGAGTTTCTGCTGAAAGATCAGCTGTTAACCTTATGGGGATTCCTTGTGTGTTATTTGTTGTTTTTCCCTTGCTGCTTTTAATATGCTTTCTTTGTATTTAATTTTTGACAGTTTGATTAATATGTGTCGTGGCATGTTTCTCCTTGGATTTATCCTGTATGGGACTCTCTGTGCTTCCTGGACTTGATTAAATATTTCCTTTCCCATATTAGCGAAGTTTTCAACTATAATCTCTTCAATTATTTTCTCAGTCCCTTTCATTTTCTCTTCTTCTTCTGGAACCCCTATAATTCGAATGTTGGTGCGTTTAATGTTGTCCCAGAGGTCTCTGAGACTGTTCTCCGTTCTTTTCATTCTTTTTTCTTTATTCTGCTCTGCAGTTGTTATTTCCACTATTTTATTTTATAAGAACGGTCACTTATCCGTTCTTCTGTCTCAGTTATTCTGCTATTGATCCCATCTAGGGTATTTTTCATTTCATTTATTGTGTTGTTCATCACTGCTTGTTTCATCTTTAGTTCTTCTAGGTCCTTGTTAAATGTTTCTTTCATTTTGTCTCTTCTATTTCCAAGATTTTGGATCATCTTTACTATCATTATTCTGAATTCTTTTTCAGGTAGACTGCCTATTTCCTCTTCATTTGTTAGGTCTGGTGGGTTTTTATCTTGCTCCTTCATCAGCTGTGTGTTTTTCTGTCTTCTCATTTTGCTTATCTTACTGTGTTTGTGGTCTCCTTTTTGCATGCTGCAGGTTTGTAGTTCCCATTGTTTTTGGTGTCTGTCCCCAGTGGCTAATGTTGGTTCAGTGGGTTGTGTAGGCTTCCTTGTGGAGCGGACTAGTGCCTGTGTTCTGGTGGATGAGGCTGGATCTTGTCTCTCTGGTGGGCAGATCCACGTCTGTTGGTGTGTTTTGGGGTGTCTGTGGACTTATTTTGATTTTAGATGGCCTCTCTGCTAATGGGTGGGGTTGTGTTCCTGTTTTGCTCCTTGTTTGGCATAGGGTGTCCAGCACTGTAGCTTGCTGGTCATTGAGTGAAGTTGGGTGCTGGCGTTGAGATGGAGATCTCTGGGAGATTTTCGCCGTTTGATATTATGTGGAGCTGGGAGGTCTCTTGTGGACCAGTGTCCTGAAGTTGGCTCTCCCACCTCAGAGGCACAGCACTGACTTGTTGCTGCAGCACCAAGAGCCTTTTCTCCACACAGCTCCTCAATTTGGGATGATTTGTTGTCTATTCATGTATTCCACAGATGCAGGGTACATCGAGTTGATTGTGGAGCTTTAATCCACTGCCTCTGAGGCTGCTGGGAGATTTCCCTTTCTCTTCTTTGTTCTCACAGTTCCCAGGGGCTCAGCTTTGAGTTTGGCCTCGCCTCTGCATGTAGGTCGCTGGAGGGCGTCTTTTTTTCGCTCAGACAGGACGGGGTTAAAGGAGCCACTGATTCAGGGGCTCTGGCTCACTCAAGCCGGGGGAGGGAGGGGCACGGAGTGCGGGGCGAGCCTGCGGCGGCAGAGGCCAGCGAGACGTTGCACCAGCCTGAGGCTCGCTGTGCATTCTTCCGGGGGAGCTGTCCCTGGATCCCAGGAACCCGGCAGTGGCGGGCTGCACAGGCTCCCCGGAAGGGAGGTGTGGAGAGTGACCTTTGCTCGTACACAGGCTTCTTGGCAGTGGCAACAGCAGCCTTAGCATCTCCTGCCCGTCTCTGGGGTCCACGCCTTTAGCCGCGGCTCGTGCCCGTCTCTAGAGCTTCTTTAAGCAGTGCTCTTTGTCCCCTCTCCTCGCGCACCAGGAAACAAAGAGGGAAGAAAATGTCTCTTGCCTCTTCGGCAGCTCCAGACCTTTTCCCGGACTCCCTCCCGGCTAGCCGTGGTGCACTAACCCCTTCAGGCTGTGTTCACGCCGCCAACCCCAGTTCTCTCCCTGTGCTCTGACCAAAGCCCGGGCCTCAGCTCGCAGCCCCGCCTGCCCCAGCGGGTGAGCAGACAAGCCTCTCGGGCTGGTGAGTGCTGGTCGGCACCGATCCTCTGTGCGGGAATCTCCTCGCTTTGCCCTCCGCACCCCTGTTGCTGCGCTCTCCTCCGTAGCTCCGAAACTCCCCCACTCCACCACCCGCAGTCTCCACCCGCGAAGGGGCTTCCTAGTGTGTGGAAACATTTCCTCCTTCACAGCTTCCTCCCAGTGGTGCAGGTCCCGTCCCTATTCTTTGTCTCTGTTTTTTCTTTATTTCTCTTGCCCTACCCAGGTACGTGGGGAGTTTCTTGCCTTTTGGGAGGTCTGAGGTCTTCTGCCAGCCTTCAGTAGGTGTTCTGTAGGAGTTGTTCCACATGTAGATGTATTTCTGGTGTATCTGTGGGGAGGAAGGTGATCTCTGCATCTTACTCTTCCACCATCTTCCCCTCGTCACTGGGTTTTGTTTATTCTTCTTTCTCTAGTTCCTTTAGGTTTAAGGTTAGATTGTTTATTTGAGATTTTTCTCGTTTCTTGAGGTAGACTTGCATAGCTATAAACTTTCCTCTTAGAACTGCTTTTGCTCCATCCCGTAGGTTTTGGATCATCATATTTTCATTGTCACTTGTCTCTAGGTATTTTTTGATTTCCTCTTTGATTTCTTCAGTGATCTCTTGGTTATTTAGTAACGTATTGTTTAGCCTCCATGTGTTTGTGTTTTTTACGTTTTTTCCCCTGTAAATGATTTCTAATCTCATAGTGTTGTGGTCAGAAAAGTTGCTTGATATGATTTCAATTTTCTTAAATTTACTGAGGCTTTATTTGTGACCCAAGATGTGATATATCCTGGAGAATGTTCCGTGCAGACTTGAGAAGAAAGTGTAATCTGCTGTTTGTGGATGGAATGTCCTATAAATATCAATTAAATCTATCTGGTCTATTGTGTCATTTAAAGTTTGTGTTTCCTTATTTATTTTCATTTTGGATGAGCTGTCCATTGGGGTAAGTGAGGTGTTAAAGTCCCCTACTATGATTGTGTTACTGTCGATTTCCTCTTTTATAGGTGTTTGCATTTGCCTTATGTATTGAGGTGTTCCTATGTTGGGTGTATATAAATTTATAATTGTTATATCTTCTTCTTGGATTGATCCCCTGCTCATTATGTAGTGTCCTCCTTGTTTCTTGTAACATTCTTTATTTTAAAGTCTATTTGATCTGATATGAGTATTGCTATTCCAGCTTTCTTTTGATTTCCATTTGCATGGAATATCTTTTTCCATCCCCTTACTTTCAGTCTGTATGTGTCTCTAGGTCTGAAGTGGGTCTCTTTCAGACAGCATATATATGGGTCTTGTTTTTGTGTCCATTCAGCAAGCCTGTGTCTTTTGGTTGGAGCATTTATTCCATTCACTTTTAGGGTAATTATTGATATATATGTTCCTATTACCATTTTCTTAATTGTTTTGGGTTTGTTTTCGTAGGTCCTTTTCTTCTCTTGTGTTTCCCACTTACAGAAGTTCCTTTAGCATTTTTTGTAGAGCTGGTTTGGTGGTGCTGCCTTCTCTTAGCTTTTGCTTGTCTGTAAAGCTTTTGATTTCTCCATCAAATCTGAATGAGATCCTTGCTGGGTAGAATAATCTTGGTTGTAGATTCTTCCCTTTCATCACTTTAAGTATATCATGCCACTCCCTTACGGCTTGTAGAGTTTCTGCTGAGAAATCAACTGTTAACCTTATGGGAGTTCTCTTGTATGTTATTTGTTGTTTTTCCCTTGCTGCTTTTAATAATTTTTCTTTGTCTTTAATTTTGGCCAATTTGATTACTATGTGTCTCGGCATGTTTTTCCTTGCGTTTATCCTGTATGAGCCTCTCTGCACTTCCTGGACTTGGGTGACCATTTGCTTTCCCATGTTAGGGAAGTTTTTGACTATAATCTCTTCAAGTATTTTCTCTGGTCCTTTCTGTCTCTCTTCTCCTTCTGGGACCCCTATAATGCAAATGTTGTTGCGTTAATGTTGTTCCAGAGGTCTCTTAGTTTGTCTTCATTTCTTTTCATTCTTTTTTCTTTATTCTGTTCTGCAGCAGTGAATTCCACCATTCTGTCTTCCAGGTCACTTATCCATTCTTCTGCCTCAGTTATTCTGCTATTGATTCCTTCTAGTGTAGTTTTCATTTCAGTTATTGTATTGTTCATCTCTGTTTGTTTGTTCTTTAATTCTTCTAGGTCTTTGTTAAACATTTCTTTCATCTTCTCAATCTTTGCCTCCATTCTTTTCCCAAGGTCCTGGATCATCTTCACTATCAATATTCTGAATTGTTTTTCTGGAAGGTTGCCTATCTCCACTTCATTTAGTTGTTTTTCTGGGGTTTTATCTTGTTCCTTCATCTGGTACATAACCCTCTGCCTTTTTATCTTTTCTGTCTTTCTGTGAATGTGGTTTTTGTTCCACAGGCTGCAGGATTGTAATTCTTGTTTCTGCTGTCTACCCTCTTGAGATCTTTTACAAAGTTTAAACTTTTCAAATTTTTGAAAACCCCTTGCTTAAAGGATGAAGATCAACATTATTCAATGTCCTCTACATTCTCATTATATTTTCTACTTATTCCTCTATACAAACAGTTTGTCTCATGCAAGCTTGTTTCCTAGATATTGTCTAGACGTACCTCGTGGTTTTCTTGCTCTCTGCCTTTGCAGATATTTGCAAAGCTCCAACTTGAAAGCTTCATTTACTACTCTCCACCCCCTACACTCCTATACAAATGTCATCTGCCCTTCCAAGGTTTTATTTAAGTTAAACTTCTCCCATGAAGTCTTCTAAATTATAATAGCTGGAAGTCACCTCTGTATTCATTGAATTCCAGTACCATTTATCACTCATTCTTATCACTACTTAATGTTAGAGCTACCTATGTAGACTAGAATAAAATTTCCTTACTTTGACAATTAATATATGTTTGATGAAAGAAAAATAAGTGGATCACAAGTGTCTCAAGAGTAATAAAGTTTAACTTTTATTGTTCTTTAAGGTTCAAGCAGTACAAAAATGATGACAAATGTTTGAAGGAGAGGTTTCTACAAAATTGCTATCATATGGTGTTATCACTCTAGGAGTCTATAATGGTCCTATAGTCTCAGATTCAGAGAACTTTTCTGAGTGATAGCTGCTTATAATGTAAATTTTAAAATGTATTATTCTGCAGCGGTATGTTTTATAAGAATTGTAGATGTGTGTTTTAATTAGCCCTTCAACACTTTAATTTTAACACTTAGAATATTATATGTGAAATATATTTTTAATTTCCTTTGAGAATTTGCCTAAAACTGGGATTAACCCATTAAGACATAGGCCTTGTATTCATTTATTAACTTGACAGTATGTTTTTCTTGTAGCCTGCAACATTTGGTTTAATTCAAAAAGTTTTTAATTTTCAAATTGACTCATAATGACATCAAGATTAAGTTACTGACCTGAAGAGAGAATCAAGAAGCAGCCTTTTCTATGCTCTTTTTGGGTTATCCTATCAACACATTTCAACTTTAATAGCAATGGAGGCCAAAACCAATATTAATGCATTAGTATTAATGCCGTTGTAGACAGAAGTAGAAAGCTACGGGATAAGTAAATTCTTAGAAAGTCATTCTGGCAGTTTTCTTTCAGCAAATGTATTTTATAAGTAATAATATCAATGTTAGAGGGGCAGTGTTAAAAAGCACATGTAATACTATTCTGAATATTAGGAATCCTGGGTAGGAATTACCTGTGTAACTTTGGGAAATTCTCTTTCCCTATATTCACCTGAACTTGTCTCCTCTATAAAATGAAGGTTTGGAACTTGTTGATTTCTGAGATTCCTCTAGTTCAATCCTTTTATGTCTTTAGACTTTAAAAAGGTAGGGAAAATCATCAAAAAGTAATATCATACTTACACAAATATTCTCCAGAAGAACAAATATAAAAAGATATGTATATACTAGTGGAAGTTGTTTTTCAAAATTCAGTATCTTATTTTTCATGTAATGCATGGGAAAGGTGATAAATTAAGCTTTTGTTAAATAAAAAAAATAAAAGTAATTTTTAACAGAGGAGTTGATTTCTGTGGCAGTAGAAGTTCTTCTATGCATTAAATAGAGGAAGGAAAAATGCCTCAGAAGTGCATTTTAACACAGCATTCAATTTCACAGGAAAGATTCAACATCTCTAGCAACCCCTGGGTCGCTTCAATGTAGTGCTCTAATTTATATATCAAAGTGAGAACAAGCATACTGAAACATAAGGCCTGAAGAAACAACTCACTGTTTCTATAAAAATGTAGTTCAGCAGTTACACAGTCCATGAAATGCTCATTAACAAGCTGAGGCAATATCCACTGAGTATTCAGGTTCACCTTTGCATATTAATGAGCAATGTGTAATAACATTTATTGCTCTTGCTGTTCCACATGCAGGGAACATTGAGATTAGAGCTGGGCTATATAAATGTCAAATGGATTTATGGTCATGCATGCTGCTGTTTTTAAACAGTAGCCTCTTAACAGCTACAAAAGTCCAATTTATATGCAGGTACTTGGCACCTACATTATTTCTTGAGCCACAGATTACTGTTGCTATAGATTTCCAACCTACAACACAGATCTACCACCAGCAGCTTTATGAAGCCACATGCCCTTTAGTAATAATGCAGTTTGGGTTTTCCTGCCATAATAATGTACATTATCCTAATGTTTCATAAAAGTCTCTCATTTAAAGGGGACAAAACAAGATGTCAGAAAAATAAATCCAGCTAACATGTTAACTAAACAAGGCTGTAAATGCTGGAATTCAAATATGGTTTTCTGCTTTACTAGCAGCATGAGATCTCTATAGTCTAGAAACTCCAAGCCCACAAGATGGGAAAAGGGTGGAATATACACATATATTCATTCATTTCTAAGCATTCTTAAAAGACCTCAAAACCAGAAAACAATGATATCAACCTCTTAGCTGTTATCTCAATTTCAGGGAAATCTTTCCTGACCAGCTTCCAGCCTCACAGCTCTCCTCCACGTGTGCTTTACAATATGAATTAAACATATATCTTTAAAAATTAATAGTTCTATAAACATTTTCTTTCAAATTTGTCACATTCCGAAATTTATTGAATTTTGTTTGCAAACTAGGCACGCACAGTTTTTAGTTTGGTTTTAATGCAGTATTGAGAAAAGCTGATAAATTATTTAAAACGTCAAGTGACATGGTAGAGCCAGAACTTAACCAGCAGCAAATTACCTATGTGGTATAACTTTTTGGAGTATAGTATTGGGTATAGATATTCCATATTAACCAAAAGTACTTTATTAGAACAGATAGGAAATAAGAAAAATAGAGGTGGAACTGTGGAAGGCTCAAAGCAGTTAAATAACCTCCTAATACAGAGTTTACTCATTAGTTGTAGAGCCCTTTTTTTTTATTATTATTTCTATTATTTCCAAATAAACATTTTTTACAGAATACATACATTCAAGCCAGGTTGAGTGGGTAGCACGTAGCTTGGCAAATTGTGTGTGCTCTTAAATGTATGTCAAATACCTAAAATATATTTATGCAATTTTAATATTTTATACATTTCTTCGTTTACCTGTGAGGGAAGACAGATTTTTAATTTTTTGCAAAATTGAACTAGAGGCTTTTACACAATAACAGTATTTTTGTCTTCTTGTACTTTTTTTTGTTTGTTTGTTTTTGTTTTGTTTTGTTTTGTTTTGTTTTGTTTGCGGTACGCGGGCCTCTCACTGTTGTGGCCTCTCCCGTTGCAGAACACAGGCTCCGGACGCACAGGCTCAGCGGCCATGGCTCACGGGCCCAGCTGCTCCGCGGCACGTGGGATCCTCCCGGACCGGGGCACGAACCCGTGTCCCCCGCATCAGCAGGCGGACTCTCAACCACTGCGCCACCAGGGAAGCCCTTCTTGTACTTTTTGAGGGAAGTACTTTTGTGGTCTTGATTGTCAAGGGTATCAATATGATATATCATAAAACTGCTTCAAAACACACTGTCAGAATGGAGTAAGATGAAAAGGGGCAGAAAGAGTATGCTACCATCTTTTTCTAATAATTCAAAGTTATCCCTATGCCATCCACGATATGTACTATGAAGTAAAGATAATCACTTGTAGAATGGCAACATTTTCTAACTTTCCTTAGATGTTTGGGTAAAAAAAAAATAAGTAGAGTTAAAATGGAGATTAAGAATAGGTAGAGGGGGGCTTCCCTGGTGGCGCAGTGGTTGAGAGTCCGCCTGCCGATGCAGGGGACACAGGTTCGTGCCCCGGTCTGAGAGGATCCCACGTGCCGCGGAGCGGCTGGGCCCGTGAGCCATGGCCACTGAGCCTGCGCGTCTGGAGCCTGAAAAAAAGAATAGGTAAAGGCGTTTCCCTGGTTGCGCAGTGGTTGAGAATCTGCCTGCCAATGCAGGGGACACGGGTTCGAGCCCTGGTCTGGGAGGATTCCACATGCCACGGAGCAACTAGGCCCGTGAGCCACAACTACTGAGCCTGTGCGTCTGGAGCTTATGCTCTGCAACAGGAGAGGCCGCGACAGTGACAGGCCCGCGCACGGCGATGAAGAGTGGCCCCCGCTTGCCGCACAGAAACGAAGACCCAACACAGCCAAAAATAACTAACTAACTAACTAAAGAAGCTTTCATTAAAAAAAAAAAAGAAAAAGAATAGGTAGAATTTCATTTCTGATGAAGTAATTTTAGGTGTCAATTGCCAAATTCATATTTTACACTTTTTGACCTTAAGCCTTATATGTTTGGTGATATTGTAGTGGAAGAGTGATGCCTTTAAGACCCATAAATGGAGACAGACCATATGAATTTGGAAGCTAATGTCTTGTTACAGAAATGGGCTTGTCTTTCACTAAGTGACAATTATAACATGACTAGGATAGGTGAAAATAAAATTTATTTGAACATAATTTTGTCCTCTCAGGCATAAATGTTTTTAGCTGAAAAAAATTAATAACATAGGGCTCTCTATAAGCATTCATTATTTGTGGTGTGTGCACACTGGATTATGATACCTTTTAATCATGCAGCCTTTCTTTATTAAAAAAAAAAGTATTTCAGAGGTCTAGTACATGTTCACGTATTTTTTTGTTCAGTCAATTATTAAATTCTCTGACTATACTTCATTGTCTTGATAATATGAACATGTAGCATTGGCCAATAAGCAAGCTTACTTAACATTTCTATGATAATTAGCTGTTATGTGTTATAATTTTAATAACATGATATTTATTTTCAGAATTACCTGCTAAATTTATTTTTAATTAACTCTGACACTTAACTAAGTAACTTAGGTCTTTATAAACATTATGTCAAGTCACTAGGGTGTCTGTACTCTCAATACACGTTTTTCCTAATCTGTGTGTCATCTTTCACACAATGCCTCTCTTACCTCCTGGAGTTCTTTAGGAACAATTAATAGTTGGGGCAAAATATAATTCTTTTATTCAAACAAGGATAACATCATTTTTTTTCCTTCTTAAGTGGTTTTACTTTCTCTCTCATATTTGTCTTTAAATGTTTAGATATTTTAAAAAGTTGAACATTAACTTTTGGGTGGGAGCTATATGATTAGAAGGAAATATTTTTTCTCAGTTTAATTAGTATAGATATACTTTTAATTTTTAAATATAAAGGATAAAACCATAGTAGAATATACTTTTATAATCCACCACCTCTCCCCCCTACAAGAAAACAAAATTTTAAAAAATTAAAAATAAAATGCCAGTTGGGGCTTCCCTGGTGGTGCAGTGGGTGAGAATCCGCCTGCCAGTGCAGGGGACACAGGTTCGAGCCCTGGGCCGGGAAGATCCCACATGCCACGGAACAACTAAGCCCGTGCACCACAACTACTGAGCCTGCGCTCTAGAGCCTACGAGCCACAGCAACTGAGCCCACATGCCACAACTACTGAAGCCTGCGTGCCTAGAGTCCGGGCTCCACAACAAGAGAAGCCACCGCAATGAGAAGCCCACACACCGCAATGAAGAGCAGCCCCCTCTCGCCGCAGCTAGAGAAAGCCTGCGCGCAGCAACGAAGACCCAACACAGCCAAAAATAAATAAATAAATAAATAAAACTTTTAAAATGCCAGTTGATAGACAAATGAATAATTTGAAATGGAGGTAGAAAGGCAATCTATGACATCAATCTTCAAAGGGCAAATGAATGTAAAAGAAACAGTCATCTCTTGAAAAACAAAATGCAATTAGAATTTTAATCACATTATAATTCCTGTGCCTGAAACAAGCATAATGGGACAATTTCGCAAATAATTTTTGAATTTACTGAATTTTGAACTGGTTGTGTTCTTGGTCTACTTGTAACTAATTTCAAGATGGTTTCTATGATAAGAAATCTCTAGTTCATAATCCTTGTTGTTTCTTTTGTACTTACCATGTGTATTGTATTTGTGAACCTGGCTAGAAATACCTCTACAAAGAAAAGAAATAAATGGAATCAACGAATGTCATATTAAATGGTGGTATAATGAGAATGAAGGCCAAGTGATACTCTTGAGTACTTAATGTTTACATTTAAGAAAATTATAACCTCAAAGTATCGCCCTTCATTCACCCTATGCTTTAACCCATTGGGCGACCTGTGGTTCCTGCAACATGAACAACTTTGTCCTGCATCCTTTTGGGGAAAATTTATTCTCACCTGATATCCCTCTCTTTGTCCCTAAGTGTCACCTCTGCATGACTTGCATGACTTTTTTCTTTAATGCCACATCAACTTTCTCTACCAAGCATTCTCCTTTGACTTTCCCCACTTAGATGAATATTCCTTCCCTTCTCTCTTATCTACCACAGTATATTGTTGCTGTTACTCCATTTATCATAATCCAGTGATTTTGTATATATATATATATATATATATATATGTGTGTGTGTGTGTGTGTGTGTGTGTGTATGTGTGTGTGAAGCCCTATATATATATATAATTAGACTGTATATATATATATATACAGTCTTATATATATATATATATATAATCTTATATATATATATATATATAATTAGTCTGTAAGCTCTTTCCTGCTCTGTAATTAGAGCAGGAACCATACAATGTGTCATTGTCACAGCATCTACTCAACTGGTAAATATGGTAGTTCCTCAGATCTCAGTGTTAGGTCACTATCTACTTTTCCTCTATGATCTCTCTTCGTGTTACTTCCTAGGGCATTAAATACCATCTATATGCTGATAACTCTCCTTCATCTCTCAACATGTGTATCTAACTGCCTACTTAAGATCCACACTGGCATAAGTCATAGGTACCTTAAATTTTAACTCTCTTGCTGTGGTGCCAACCATAGTTCCTCCTTCATCACCTCTTTCTCAATAAAGAGTGTGAACATCAGCTCAGTTTATCTATTTCCCCTACTCAGCTTCCATTCAGTCCGTCACCAAATCCTATTGATTCTGCCTCAAAACTCTGTCTTACTCATCAATTTCTAATCATCTGCACTGCTTCCACATTAAACCAAGCCATTGTCAACCCACCATACACTCTGTACTACAGTCTCTGCAACTAAAATTCTCACATCTCTTCACAGTTTTCAGAATAGCTAGAGTGATGTTGAAAAATATAAATCAGATTAGGATGACTTTCCAATGCATTTAGAATAAGCAACAAATCTTTACCATGGTTTACAACACCCTACATGATTTGACTGACTTCTCTACGTCATTAACTTCATTTCATTCCCCTTTCCTCCTTGCTCAATATATATTCCAGACACATTGGTTTCCCTTCTTTATTTTTATGAAATAAGGCAGGCTCTGTCCTGCCTCAGTGTCTTTGCCCTTGCTATGCTTTCTTCCTAGGACACTGCTGCACCCTCTATTCTCAAACTTCAGGTTTCCGCATCCTCAGAGAAACTTTCCAGAGCCTACCTCTTACATAGATTCATCTTAATACCTCATTCTCTTCCTTCCTCTATTGTCTGTGTCACAATTGTAATTAAGATATACTTCAGGGATTACAAATTCCAGTGCCACAGAAGCCAGTCAGGTAAAATAAATGGGTAAAATGGGTCTGCTTATAAAGCTGTATGAGGTATGGCAAGGACTCTGGCCAGCTGGATATGACATTCTGGGTCTAAATTGGGCAATAACTGTTTGGTACCAGGCCATTTGTAAATAAGACTGCGATGTTGGAAATATTCTAAGGTCTTCAAAAAAAAAATGGACTCTAAATGTTTATGTAAATGTTCCATATTTTTTTAATGTGGTAAAACAATATTTTTGGAACAATGTATAGAACAAACAAAGCATGCCTGCAGCCCATATCAGGCCCTGGGCCTTCAGTTTGTGACCTTTGATTCATTCACCCATTTGTTTTCCTGTTTGTTGCCTGTCTTACCTGCTAGATTGTGCACTCAGAGTGGGTCAGGGAATGTGTCTGCCTTGTTCATAACTGTATCTCCAGTGCCTAACAAGTATCTGGCACATAATATGAACTCAGTAAATATTTATTGCATGAATGGATGAACATATTTGAATTTTATGCACATACTGTTTAATCATGCACTCTGAATGAATGAGTGAAACTGAAATTTTATATTGAATTATTTGAAAAGAACAATACAGTAGAGGCAGGCAACATTTAGTTTCATGAGCCACTATGGATGGTTCTAATCATATATAAAGATATATTAACAAGATAATGCTTATAAATATATCTTCAACATAAGCAATATTGTGCCCTTTCAGTCAAAACAGTAGAGTTACTAAAATTACAATGTTATATGCATCAAAGAAAGCTATTCATATTTGTTGTATGTGTTTTACATTCCTATAAAAGTCTCGAAAAGTGACATTGCCACAGGCATACTGTTCTGTATTCAAACACAAAGGAAAGTTCTATTTGGCATTGTTACACAGGTGTAACTACAAGTAACAGCACTGATTTTGATGACTTAGTTATTGAATTCCATCTCCTTGCTTTATAGACACAGCCTATAGCAGTAGGAAACAGTGGTTATTGCAAACATCTTAAATGAAGTTTTTTTTTAATGAACAAAACTATTAGTAACCTAATGATAAATGCCTGCTCTTTACAAAGGATGTTACAATAAACTAATAGTTATAGGAAATTTGCTCATTTTTTTCAAATGTAAGCTTAGTTTTAATCTGACTTTTCTGAATCAGTTCAAGAAGGCCCCAAACTAACTCTTAACAATTAAAGAGGAATAGTATATATGTCAATCATACCTCCATTAAAATGAGTTAAAAATATAAGTATTCCCTCTTTTGATTTGGAATAAAATTTTCACCAGAATGAAGATCTGTGTGTGTATGTCTATATGTATTAGGTTAGATTTTAAGGGAAAAAAGTTTAAAGTGTGACAGAATGTAATTTAAAGAATAATATCTTAAAAAGTATGTTTTAGGAAGAACATATGTGTTTTTGGTTTTGTTTGAACTATGTAAACAAAGTTTCACTGCTAATGATGTCACTATTTCAAACAGGGAAGCTGAATTTTGTGGCCAAGTAGCAAGATTTTGATTAAATATATCATTTGATTCCTTTCTAATCCAAGATAAGTCTTTCCTTTTTCATTTTAACCTTTCTTAATGGGCATATCTGTTACAGAAATGCTTATAATTGTTTGAAAACTGATTCCATGTTGATGAATGAAAACTTTTTCAGCCTGAAGTGATAAAATGAAATATGTGGGCCTAATTAATTACTGCTTCTGGGAAGTATATATATTTTATCTGATGCATTCATTGCCAAGCCACAGAGTATATATATTACTAAAATGTATAGTTATTAAATGGCTATAAATATTAATAAGTATCTATAATATTCCATGTAATTTTTTCATATAATTTATTAGTGTTCTCATTTTCCTTCAATATAGAAGTTGATACTGAATAACTTACCTAAATTGCAAAAATTTGAATCTCCCTATTCCTGGATTCATTTGTTTTATTTCCTCCACTGTTGAATTAGACTGATTACCTTCATTGTATTTGGTTATAATTATGCTGTAATTTTATTTTGATAATTATAATATTAGTCTTAAATCCTTTATGGAATAAGGCAGGGTTTAAATAAGTGATTTAAATGTTGCATAAGAAGCAGCCACATATCCACCCTTCCCTCTTTCTTTTTCCCGCTTAGTTGTATACTTCAATCCAAATGTAAAATATTGTCAATGCAGAGCTATTAGTTTTATGTTACTGTTATTGTGATTACTGAATCAGATTACACTCAGGTAGAAGTGGGAATCTGGTTATTAGAAAATAATAAATAGCCAAAAGTGTTATTTGGTCTCAGTAGAGAATATTTTGATTCGAATTAGGCTCATTCTCTATGTGGTGTGTGAAGATTTGTAAGTAGCTTCTTAAAATCTATAGTCTTGAAACTCAGGCACCAATGCATCTCCAAGTGAGGTGTTGCAGTTAATTATAATGAATGTGGAAGCAACTTGAGAAAACATTAAATGCTATACAAATGTAAAACATTCTGGTGGGAGTCTGAGCTCGGTAGTATTTACAGAAAAAGGAAAGCAATCATTGTTCTGACATCTCTGAATTCATTCTCCTGGGGTTTGAGTCAGTCAGCAACATACTTGGGTGAAGAAATAATGTTCTAGGAATTATGTGTGCCTTGGACAGGAAAGGAAGACCCAGATAACTAAAAACAGTGTTTTTATCTGAAATCTCTCAGTATTAGCTCTTTAAGATGATTCCTGGGTCATCAGAAAATATTTTTCACAAATTAGATAGATAATTGAACAGAGGACAGATTATTTGTCAAAATTCATTTCATATTTTCTAACACAATGATTTGCTATGAAAAGAACATATCTTTACAGGTGATATCATCAGTATTAGAAGAGTATAATGTTCCAAACATACATACTTAAGAGCCCAAATACAGTACATTATAGCTACTATAGTTGTCATTGTTGGAATTGGTGTTGCCCTATATACCCAGAAAATAAGTAAATTAATAAAAATAATGAATTCATCTTATTTTTATCCAGTTATTATATAGAAATCAATACAATAAATAGTGTATGTTTCTGTATTAATTCCTTAACATTGTTCTTTAAGATAGTTTTGTACTAGTAGAATGTAACTATTTTATGAGTAATAGAGCTCATATATATCTATAAACATTTTCAAATTTAAGATCTGGTTTCTTAATATTATCTATGTCTTACTAGAAGAATATATATTATATGTAATATACACATTTATATAATACTAGGAAAAGGAAAACAAAATTTTGCAGATAGGTAATTTATCAAATAAAAGTGTTGCACATATTGGCAAGATTCTTCTTTGTATTTTTGTTTGCAAACTATTTCACATATTTATACTGTGTTCCTATTTCTTAAAAAAACTCCCTTAAATAACCATCTAGTCTGAGCCACATTTTAATGTATTCCTACTAGATCATTAGACAAATTGTCATTAGTTTATATCCTTTAAGAAACTACTATTGTTAACTCAGTTTTAATATTATTATAGAAAAAATTAGGCATTTAAATTTTCCTTGGGATACTTAGCTTTTATATTGTATAACATTAATTATGATTAGTATTTCTAGTTCTTTGTGATCAGAATATGTATTTTTATGTTGATGAAACTTTTATTACATCATCACTGCTTGATATAGTCAATATTCACTTTTTTTGTAAATCAGCTATAAATTTTTTTGATTTTTATTTTATTTAATTTTTTATACACCACTTTCTTATAAGTAATCGATTTTATACATATTAGTGTATATATGTCAATACCAATCTCCCAATTCATCCCACCACCACCCTCCTGCACACTTTCCCCCCTTGGTGTCCATACATTTGTTCTCTACATCTGTGTCTCTATTTCTGCCTCGCAAATCAGTCCCTCTGTACCATTTTTCTAGATTGCACAAATATGCATTAATATACGATAATTGTTTTTCTATTTCTGATTTACTTTACTATGTATGACAGTCTCTAAGTCCATCCACCTCTCTAAAAATGACCCAATTTCGTTCCTTTATAAGGCTGAGTAATATTCCATTGTACATATGTACCACATCTTCTTTATCCATTTGTCTGTCGATGGCATTTATGTTGCTTCCATGACCTGGCTATCGTAAATAGTGCTACAATGAACATTGGGGTGCATGTGTCTTTCTGAATTATGGTTTTCTCTGGGTATATGCACAGCAGAGGGATTGCTGGGTCATATGGTAATTCTATTTTTAGTTTTTTAAGGAACTTCCATAGTGTTCTCCATAGTGGATGTATCACTTTACATTCCCACCAACAGTGCAAGAGAGTTCCCTTTTCTCCACACCTTCTCCAGCATTTGTTGTTTGTGGATTTTCTGATGATACCAATTCTAACCGGTGTGAGGTGATACCTCATTGTAGCTTTGATTTGCTTCTCTAATAACTAGTGATGTTGAGCACCTACTCATGTGCCTCTTGGCCATCTGTATGTCTTCTTTGGAAAGATGTCTATATAGGTCTTCTACCGATTTTTGGATTGGGTTATTTTTTTTTTATATTGAGCTGCATGAGCTGTTTATATATTTTGGAGATTAATGCTTTGTCCGTTGATTCATTTGCAAATACTTTCTCCCATTCCGAGGGTTATCTTTCCGTCTTTTTTATGGTTGCCTTTGCTGTGCAAAAGCTTCTAAGTTTCATTACGTCCCATTTGTTTATTTCGTTTTTTTTTTTCCATTTCTCTAGGAGGTGAGTCAAAAAATATTTTGTTGTGATTTATGTCAAAGAGTGTTCTTCCTAAGTTTTACTCTAAGAGTTTTATATTGTCCATTCTTACCTTTAGGTCTTTAATCCATTTTGAGCTTATTTTTGTGTATGCTGTCAGGGAGTGTTCTAATTTCATCTTTTTTCATGTAGCTGTCCAGTTTTCCCAGCACGACTTATTGAAAAGACTGTCTTTTCTCCAGTGCATATCTTTGCCTCCTTTGTCATAGATTAGTTGACCATAGATGCGTAGGTTTATCTCTGGGCTTTCTATCCTTTTCCATTGATCTATATTTTAGTTTTTCTGCCAGAACCATATTGTCTTGATTACTGTAGATTTTGTAGTATAGTCTGAAGTCAGGCAGTCTGATGCCTCCAGCTCTGCTTTTTTCCTTCAGAATTGCTTTGGCTATTCGGGGTCTGTTTTGTCTCCATACAAATTTTAAGATTTTTGTGTTCTAGTTCTGTAAAAAAGTCATTGGTAATTTGATAGGGATTGCATTGAATCTGTAGATTGCTTTGGGTAGTATAGTCATTTTCACAATATTGATTCTTCCAATCCAAGAACATGGTATATCTCTCCATCTGTTTGTATCATCTTTAATTTCATTCATCAGTGTCTTATAGTTTTCTACATACAGGTCTTTTGTCTCCCTAGGTAGGTTTATTCCTAGGTATTTTATTTTTTTTGTTGCAATGGTAAATGGGAGTGTTTCCTTAATTTCTCTTTCAGATTTTTCATCATTAGTGTATAGGAATTGAAGAGATTTCTGTGCATTAATTTTGTATCCTGCAACTTTACCAAATTCATTGATTAGCTCTAGTAGTTTTCTGGTGGCAACTTTAGGATTATCTATGTATATTATCATGTCACCTGCAAAAAGTGACAGTTTTACTTCTTGTTTTCCAATTTGTATTCTTTTATTTCTTTTTCTTCTCTGATTGCCATGGCTAGGACTTCCAAAACTATGTTGAATAATAGTGGTGAGAATGGACATCTTTGTCTTGTTCCTAATCTTAGAGGAAATGCTTTCAGTTTTTCACCATTGAGAATGATGTTTGCTGTGGGTTTGTCATATATGGCCTTTATTATGTTGAGGTAGTTCCTTCTATGCCCACTTTCTTGAGAGTTTTTTATTATAAATGGGTGTTGAATTTTGTCAAAAGCTTTTTCTGCATCTATTGAGATGATCATATGCTTTTTATTCTTCAATTTGCTAATATGGTGTATCACATTGATTGATTTGCATATATTGAAGAATCCTTGCATTACTGGGATAAATCCCACTTGATCATGGTGTATGATCCTTTTTTTTTTTTTTTTTTTCCGGAACGCATGCCTCCCACTGCTGTGGCCTCTCCCATTGCAGAGCACAGGCTCCGGATGCGCAGGCTCAGAGGCCATGGCTCATGGGCCTAACCGCTCCACAGCACGTGGGATCTTCCCAGACCAGGGCACGAACCTGTGTACCCTGCATCGGAAGGCGGACTCTCAACTACTGGGCCACCAGGGTAGCCCCTGTGTATGATCCTTTTAATGTGTTTTTGGATTCTGTTTGCTAGTATTTTGTTAAGGATTTTTGCATCAATATTCATCAGTGATATTGGTCTGTAATTTTCTTTTTTTTTAGTATCTTTGCTTTTGGTGTCAGGGTGATGGTGGCCTTGTAGAATGAGTTGGGAGTGTTCCTTCTTCTTCAATGTGTTTGAAGATTTTGAGAAGATTGGGTGTTAGCTCTTCTCTAAATGTTTGATAAAATTCAACTGTGAAGCCATCTGGTCCTACACTTTTGTTTGTTGGAAGATTTTTAATCACAGTTTCAATTTCATTACTAGTGATTGGTTTGTTCATATTTTCCATTTCTTCCTGGCTTGGTCTTGGAAGGTTATACTAAGAATTTGTACATTTTTCTAAGAATTTGTCCATATTTCTAAGAATTTGTCCATTTCTTCCAGGTTGTCCGTTTTACTGGCATAGCATTGCTTGTAGTAGTCTCTTATGATGCTTTGTATTTCTGTGGTGTCTGCTGTAACCTCTCCTTTTTCATTTCTAATTTTATTCATTTGAGTCCTCTTCCTCTTTTTCTTGATAAGTCTGGATAAAGATTTATCAACTTTGTTTATCTTCTCAAAGAACTGGCTTTTAGTTTTATTGATCTTTGGTATTGTTTTCTTTGTTTTTATTTCATTTATTTCTGCTCTCATCTTTATGATTTCTTTCCTTCTACTAACTTTGGGCTTTGTTTGTTCTTCTTTCTTTAGTTCCTTTAGGTGTAAGGTTAGATTGTTTGAGATTTTTCTTGTTTCTTGAGGTAGGATTGTATTGTTATAAACATCCCTCTTAGAACTGATTTTGCTGCATCCCATAGGTTTTGGATCATCGTGTTTTCATTGTCATTTGTCTCTAGGTATTTTTTGATTTCCTCTTTGATTTCTTCAGTGATCTCTTGGCTATTTAGTAATGCATTGTTTAGCCTCCATGTGTTTTTTACTTCTTTTTCCCTGTAATTGATTTCTAATTCCATAGTATTGTGGTCGGAAAAGATGCATGATATGTTTTCAATTTTCTTAAATTTACCGAGGCTTGATTTGTGACCCAAGTTGTTATCTATCCTGGATAATGCACTTGAGAAGAAAGTGGAATCTGCCTTTTTTGAATGGAATGTCCTATAAATTTCAATTAAATCTATATGACCTATTGTGTCATTTAAAGCATGTGTTTCCTTATTAATTTTCACTCTGGATGTTGTGTACATTGGTGTGAGGTGTTAAAGTTCCCCCACTATTATACTGTTACTATCAATTTCCTCTTTTATAGGTGTTTACATTTGCCTTATGTATTGAGGTGTTCCTATGTTGGGTGCATATATATTTATAATTGTTATATCTTCTTCTTGGATTGATCCCTTGATCATTATGTAGTGTCCTTCTTTGTCTCTTGTAATAGTCTTTATTTTAAAGTCGATTTTGTCTGATACAAGAATTGCTACTCCAGCTTTCTTTTGATTTCCATTTGCATGGAATATCTTTCTCCATCCCCTCACTTTCTGTCTGTATGTGTCCTTGTTCTGATGTGGGTCTCTTGTAGACAGCATATATATGGGTCTTGTTTTTTATCCATTCAGCGATCCTGTGTCGTTTGGGTGGAGCATTTAATCCATTCACATTTAAGATCATAATCGATATATATTTTCCTATGACCATTTTCTTAATTGTTACGGGTTTGTTTGTAGGTCCTTTTCTTCTCTTGTGTTTACTACTTAGAGAAGTTCCTTTAGCATTTGTTGTAAAACTGGTTTGGGGATGCTGCATTTTCTTAGCTTTTGCTTGTCTGTAAAGGTTTTAATTTCTCCATCAAATCTGAATGAGATCCTTGCCAGGTAGAGTAATCTTGGTTGTAGGTTCTTCCCTTTCATCATTTAAAATATATCGTGCCACTCCCTTCTGGCTTGTAGAGTTTCTGCTGAGAAATCAGCTGTTACCCTTAAGGGAGTTCCCTCATGTGTTATTTGTCATTTTTCCCTGTTGCTTTTAATAATTTTTCTTTGCCTTTAATTTTTGTCAATTTGATTACTATGTGTCTTGGCATGTTTCACCTTGGTTCTATCTTGCTTGGGGCTCTCTGCACTTCCCGGACTTGGGTGGCTGTTTCCTTTCCCATGTTAGGGAAGTTTCTGACTATAATCTCTTCAAATATTTTCTCGGGTCCTTTCTGTCTCTTTTCTCCTTCTGGGACCGTATAATGTGAATGTTGGTGTGTTTAATGTTGTCCCAGAGGTCTCTTAAGGCTGTCTTCAATTGTTTTCATTCTTTTTTCTTTATTCTGTTCTGCAGCAGTGAATTCCACCATTCTGTCTTCCAGGTCACTTATCTGTTCTTCTGCCTCAGTTATTCTGCTATTGATTCTTTCTAGTGTAGTTTTCATTTCAGTTATTGTATTGTTCATCTCTGTTTGTTTGTTCTTTAATTCTTTTAGGTCTTTGTTAAACATTTCTTGCATCTTCTCAATCTTTGCCTCCATTCTTTTTCTGAGGTCCTGGATCATCTTCACTATCATTATTCTGAATTCTTTTTCTGGAAGGTTGCCTATCTCCACTTCATTTAGTTGTTTTTCTGGGGTTTTATCTTGTTCCTTCATCTGGTACATAGTCCTCTGTCTTTTCATTTTGTCTGTCTTTCTGTGAATGTGCTTTTTGTTCCACAGGCTGCAGAATTGTAGTTTTTCTTGCTTTTGCTCTCTGCCCTCTGGTGGATGAGGCTATCTTAGAGGCTTGTGCAAGCTTCCTGATGGGAAGGACTGGTGGTGGGTAAAGCTGGGTGTTGCTCTGTTGGGCAGAGCTCAGTAAAACTTTAATCTGCTTTTCTGCTGATGGGTGGGGCTGGGCTCCTTCCCTGTTGCTTGTTTGGTTTGAGATGACCCAGCACTGGACCCCGCCTGGCTCTTTGGTAAGACTAATGATGGACTCTGGGAGGGCTCACACCAAGGAGTACTTCCCAGAACTTCTGCTGCCAGTGTCCTTGTCTTTGCAGTGAGTCACAGCCACCTCCCGCTTCTGCAGGTGACACTCCAACACTAGCAGGTAGGTCTTGGGGTCCCTGTTCCTTCCTCTGGGTCCTCATGCACATGCTACTTTGTGTGTGCCCTCCAGGGTGGAGTCTCTGTTTCCCTCAGTCCTGTTGATGTCCTGCACTCAAATTCCACTAGTCTTCAAAGTCTGATTCTCTGGGAATTCCTCCGCCCATTGCCAGACACCCAGGTTGGGAAGCCTGACGTGGGGCTCAGAACCTTCACTCCCATGGGTGGACTTCTGTGGTATAATTGTTCTCTAGTTTGTGAGTCACCCACCCAGCAGTTATGGGATTTGATTTTATTGTGATTGTGCCCTTCTGATCATCTCTTTTTTGGTGTGTTCCAGTGTCTTCCTGTTGATGATTGTTCAGCAGTTAGTTGTACTCAATATTCTCTTTGTGGTACAGTAGCTAGAATGACCTAGAAAAATGACGTTAACTCATTTAGTGCACAGATGCCATGTTACAGCTTCT
This sequence comes from Orcinus orca, assembly GCF_937001465.1. Lineage (NCBI taxonomy): Eukaryota > Metazoa > Chordata > Mammalia > Artiodactyla > Delphinidae > Orcinus > Orcinus orca. The sequence continues at coordinate 80,018,967 of NC_064580.1, forward strand.
AGAATATAATTATCTGTGGAAACATATAGAAGAAACACAGACAGCTGCTTATTTGGACTGAATGTTGGAATGATTTCTCCTACCCTAATGTGAATAAATAGAGTTCCTTGCTTTAAAAAAAAGTTCATTAAGACTATAACAATTTCTACTTGGTTTACCTGTAAATATCTAGGAACAAAGAGAATTCCTGGTATGTGATAGGTATTATAAAGATTTGTTGAACAAATGAATGAATATATTGTTTCCATGGAGATCTGGGGAAATAAATTATTGCCTCAGAAGTATCATATGTTTCATATATCAACCTAAAAGTAGTTTTCAAGCTGGAGAAATTGAAGTCATTTTCTGATTTTTAGAGATAAAACAATCATAATATAGTGTTCATGTACCAAATATTTTCTATGCTTTTATGAACTTCCCAGTGAAAATTTCAGTTATGAGCGCAAAATACATTACCACTTAGCAGAATGTCCTTGTACTATTGAAAACAATACACGTATGAATCACAGTATATACTTGAATTGATCTTACTGGATCATTGTCAGGACAAGATCATTTTCTAATGTGTTATATCACATTATTTGAAAAGTGAATCGTTTTATTTTATTATGTTACGTTGTGATTAATATTTATTGAGTTTAAAAATATGTACAGTGTTCAGTTCCCCTTTCAAAGTCTTAAGGTCAGACTAAATATTTTATGAATTTGAATATTAAATCAAGAGACAGGAAAAATAAATAAAGGTTAAGGAGGATTTACTTACATGAGACACAGCAAGAGTTAGAAACTTCCTCTACAGTCTGATGAGAAAATAACATACTGTGACATGGAATATTTTTTATTTCTTTAATTTCCAACTTTATTCAAAGTTTGCTCTAATCTAAAGCATTAATAGGAAAAATAAACTACTTTTGGATTAAGAAGAATTCATATCTTTTTCAATTAGTAATTTAAAAATTGACATTTCTTAACACTTAAAAATTTCATCAAGTAAGTGCATATTTAGAAGCAAAACAACACAAATTCAATACTCCTGATTTTGGCTTTTTGAGGTTTTCTTGAAAAGCCCTTTGCTTTATTTCAATGTCTTGTAAAATAATTCCCCAATTAATGACATTGTACACTGATTTACATATGAAGAAAATATAATCATATCAAGTAGATATTTTCCTTTAAAAATCATGGTAATTAGCTTACAACATTGTCTAATGTCATTATGCGGACTAGTTATAACTTTCTCTACAAATTGTGAATGATTGTTTATATATATTTTGCTACTATCAAGTCCAAAAGCTTTCTTCACATTAATCTTAATAAAATTCAAATACTTTTAGAGACTTATTTTGAAACTTTTCACAGATACCTGGTATTGTAGGAAGCTGTGAAGTTTCTTGCTACTTATTTTGATAAATGTATTTTTATTAAAAGCTACACACCTTAGGATATAAGGACAATATATATGGTCTGTACTTACAGATGGACAGACTGCTTCAGAGGGGAACAGAATACACATTCTGGAAATGGATCACACTTTCTTCATAATAGAACTGATTGCTATGATAGTATGTTTCAGAAAAATAGCCCTCAAAAAAAGAAACAAATGTTCTCTCAGAAGAAGGGATGTTTTAGATATTACAAAGTAACAAATATTTGGAAATAAAAATAAGATCCCTGAGAGTGTTTCCATACTTTTAAAAGATGGTAGCCTGCTTGGATTTTGGTTCCACATTTTACTATGAACTAATAAGACAGTATAGTTAATGTATTTTCTAATGTAATTTTGCTATTGGTCTTCTCTGAGACCAGAATTTATTATTATCCTGTATCTGTCCCTAGCTTCAACGTAGCTTAACTAAAAGAGAGATTAGCATCATTCATAGTCTCATCACATCCAGTTTGTCACAATGATAGCTTAATTAAGTGCATTATTTCCATTCAATGAATATCTTATCCAAGAATGAATAATTTCTTCAAATATAATAACAGTGCTTTTTACTATATGGGCCATGATGGTTTTGTGTAGTAAACAGTCCTGTGTGAAAGGTTTATTTTTTTTTTTGCAAGTAAGTCACTACATTTTATTAATATTCTGCTTTATTATTCCAATAAGAGTGCTAGAATGTGTCCCTCAAGTGTTTGTGCAAGAGTAGTGTTTATGTTTCAGTGTAAATATTATTTTGAACACTGACAAAGGAAATTATCATATGTCTCTTGGAGAGAACAGTAAACAAGTTGTACCTACCCCATAACTCAGACTTTAGTTCTGTGATTATAATGTATATATGTGTGAGTGTGTGTATGTGTATGTGTGTGTCTGTGTGTGTAGTGGAATACATGAAGTCAATTGGCGGACTTGTCTTTTGAGTACAGTAATTGGAATGAAAATTATAATCTTGGTGAAGAAAGTCTGAACTTGCAACCTTTAGTAATGAGAAAGAAATAATGGAGCCAAGAACACACATACTGTAATTTGAAGATGACATAAGTAAAAAATGTCATTAGCTCTAAACAAAAATATTTGGGAGTGGTGATAGGCTGCTCACTTGTAATTATTCAGTCAATAATTGGTTTTCATTTACAAATTACAAGCACATGGCAAAGAAGTCTTCTTATATGTTCAAATTAAGACACTGGAATGCTAATTAGTCCCACATTAGCTCTTAAAGCACTGTTCATTAGCAAAGCAAAGAAATAAAAGTCAAACATCTTGTTGTGGATATTGTAGGTGACAAGTGAGCAAAGATTTGAAAGAATGAGGGAGTAAACCATGTGACTGTCTGGGGTAAGCTGATTCCCTGCAGAAGGAACAAAATTACAAAGGCACCCACTGTATGCCTGATGTAGCCGGCAAGATGATCAGCATCTCTGGAGTCGACCTAGCTAGAGGAAGAGTAGGAGTCGGGCAGGAGACACAGCACAAGTCAGTAAATTATGCCTGTTTTTGGACAGCCCGAGAGCTAAGAATGGTTTTTACATTTTCAAATGGTGAGAAAAATATCCCAAGAAAAATAATATTACTTCCCACATAAAAATCTTAGGAAATTCAAATTTCAGTTTCATAAATAAAGTTTTATTGGCACATAGTCATGCTCATTATTTTATGTGCTGCCTGTGGCTGCTTTCGTCCCACAGGAGTGGAAGTGAGCAGTGGCAAAACGTACCTTAGCCCCTGCCAAGCCTGAAATATTTACTATCTGTCCCTTTACAAAAACTGTTTGCTACCGAAACCCCTGTTGTAGAGCCTTGCAGGCCATTTTAAAGACCTTAACTTTTCATCAGAGTGGTTTTTGAGCAGAGGAATGATATCAGCTTATTTCCTTTTAAAAACAGGATCCCTTTGTCTGCTACCTGCTGTATTAATAAATTGGTGGGGAGACTGGGGTGAGTGGCTTCTATTTTCTTTCTTCTTAAAAATGTTTATCTTCATAACAGGAAAACAAATCTTCTAATATGTCTGCCTTTTCCCTCTGCTCATTATTTTTCTTATACCATAAGCAAATATATACATAGACACCTATGTATACACACATATGTGTACCCATATTGGTATATGTTTATGTATATGAAGTGTAATTATAAAATAAAGAGTTGATTTTTGTTAAACTGTAAAATGAAGGGAACATATTCTTTTTTTGTCCCTTAAAAAAGTCACCTTGGAGAGCTTGAAATTCAAGTTGAAGAATGTCTGCAGTAGCAAAGATCAACTTCAAGTTACTTTAATGGCTGTAAATATGTGGTCCTTAGTTCCAGCAGGCAATGAAGCATACAAGCATCTCATACCATGTTTCCCTATATGCTTGGGTATATGAAGTCCTTTTTTTGGTAACAGATGTATTGAGATATAAATCACATACCATACAATTTACAGATTTAGTGTACAACTCAATGATTTTATTATATTCACAGAGTTGTGCAACCATCGTCACAATTAACTTTAGAATATGTTCCTCACTTTAAAAAGAAGCACAATACCTGTTAGCAATCACCCCTGCCTGCCCCCCTCACCCAGCTGCAGACCACCACTAATCTATAGATTTTCCTCTTCTGAACATTTCATATAAATGGAATCATACAATAGATGGTCTTTTTTCTCTAGCTTATTTCACTTAGAGTAATGTTTTGTGAAAGCTTTTAAGTGGCATGCCCTGTTATAAAAACTGGCATACCCTCCCTCAGTTTTACTCTAGCAACAGAATTTATTTTCAGGACTTCCCTGGTGGTGCAGTGGTTAAGAATCCGTCTGCCAATGCAGGGGACATGGGTTCGAGCCCTGGTCCGGGAAGATCCCACATGCCGCGGAGCAACTAAGCCTGTGCGCCAGAACTACTGAGCCTGCACTCTAGAACCTGCGAGACACAACTACTGAGCCCACGTACCGCAACTACTGAGCCCGCGTGCCACAACTACTGAAGCCCACGTGCCTAGATCCTGTGTTCTGCAACAAGAGAAGCCACCACAATGAGAAGCCCGCACACTGCATTGAAGAGTAGCCTCCGCTCGCTGCAACTAGAGAAAGCCCACGTGCAGCAGCGAAGACCCAATGCAGCCAAAAATAAATAAATAAATTTATTAAAAAGAGAAAAATAATTATTTCCATAAATTATTGCAGCATAGGCACTTGGGAGGAAATATCCTTTAATATGTGCATTGGAAATACAATAGCAAATGTGGTATATAGCATACTCTCTGAATATTGAAATAGCTTAGCATGTCAAAGCACATTGTAATTGTTAGTTCTTATCATAGTCTTGGCTTAAATAAGTGTCTAATGTATTAGAACCCTGAAATTAAAGGAACAGAATGTAATTATAATATGTAATGGGCGATCATTTGTAGTATTATACTCAGATCCAAATATTTAATGTTAATCTATCTAATTAGTTTCTCTAATCATATGCATAATATATTGAACAGCATTTATATACAAAAATAATTATGCCAGATTCCAATTTTCTAACACATTGAGGATCGTGTGCAATAAGAAATCTTAAGGTGAGGACTATCATCAACTTTATTTTTTTCATCAACAATCTCCCTAGGCTTTTCACACATGCACAGCACATTTGAATTTTATTGGACAAAGGAGAACGTTCAATCTGCATGCAAATTTTTTGACTAATTGTTAATAACAGTAGCAGGGTATATGTCCTTGAAAATGCATTTACATAGAGACTATTTTCACCTCTCCTCTTCAGTAATGTAGATGCAGCGAGTGAACATTTTGTTTTTTCATGAAAATTCAGCTCAATATTTTTTCCATTTTTAAGTTCCTGACATTAAGATTATCTACAGATAGTATCTGGTACTTTCTGAAAAAAAAAAGTCAATTTTACTTAAAAAGTTTTAATCACAATGACAGCTGTAGGCACATGTACCATACTTAAATAAAACCTGTAGTTGTTCTCTATTAACTATTTATCCATAAGACAAGAATAAGAAACCTTTATCAGAAAGCTAGTTAATCTATGCACTGTGGCTGTAAAAGCCATTTCACAAACTTATTGATAATGTTAATAGTTAATAATTAAACACAATGTACACACTAGCGTTTATGTGGCATAATTCATCAGGGAATGTGATATATGCCTTCATCATTAAAATGCTACTTAGGGTCTACGATCTATCAACAGAGGGGACAATTTATCTATATAATTCCCAGTTATTCATACTGTTTTTCACCTACTGCATTTATAGAATCACTTTTAAGAGAGGATTAAAATTATCTACTATCAATGCCCCTTTACTCCTTTCATGTTTTCTTTGACCTCAGAGAGAAAATGGGAAAGGAAGTAATAATCAGGATTAATACATATTGAAAAAAGAATAACTTTTAAAGTACAGATGTAAATACATACTATTTTCAGCATTTTAAAATGTCTTCAAAAACAGAATTTTGAAATGGACAATATAAATATATGTATATATGGAAATAACTATATATGTGTGCACATTTATGTGTGTATATATATGTATATATTTATCATACATATGAATATAATAAACAGGAAGAGATTTATGAGGTCAATGATTATTCCAAAAGATGTTTTATCATATTAGTTGTCAATATCTAAATAGATTTTCATTTTGATCTCTGTTCAAACACAACTTTAACTTTTTTCACTATTTTTTGCTATACTGTATCATATGGTTAGAGTATGGTTACCTTTAAGTGAAGTTATTTCTAAGAGACTTTACCAGCCATAGATTTTATTAAAGAGGGACCCACTAAATGAGATACGTTTTCAGAGCTCTTGTATAATTAACCCAAGAACAGTAAATGAAATAAAACAGTACATAAAAATAATGACAGTGCTTTTACATCACTTTTTCTTAATCTTGAAGTGAAGGTCCTTTTTTTTTTTTTTTTTTTTTGAAGGTCCTTTTATAATTTTTTTCTTGTGTAAAAAACACCCACTCATGAAAAATCAAAAGTCTTGAGAAATAAAAAACTTACATTAAATTTATAGACCAAATGGCCCTTCTTTCCCCAAATTATTTTTCCTGTGAATTTATACTCCCCTCAACTCCCCTATGAGCAAGGTTTATAAAAACCATCAGCTCTGTGCTGTAATGTCTGGTTGTCCCAAAAATGTTTATCTAGTATTAGTACATACTTAGCTTGTAATTCATCTCTCTCAGCATTCAATCTAAAAGGTACCTGAAATGAAGTACATAAAATGAAGTTATGCTAGTAAATACGTATTTTTCTTTTATAATTATAGAGAAAGATGGATGAGTATGTAAATAAAGCTATAAGAATGGCCTATGTAGCTAATGTACATTTATATTAATTATTACTTTATCATTCATTTTACTTGGGAATGGGGCATCATCATTCTGTTTCATTTGTGTCTGGAAACAATGCCACCATCTACAGATTATTCTTATAGTTATTACTAAAGGAAGGGAAACAGGTGGAGAGTAGAAAACTACGCTGGCTTGATTTAGTTTAGTCCGTTTTTCTTAACATTCTTCTCACATTAGTGAATTAAATTGAAATTTGATATGCATGGCATGCAGGATTTTATTGGTAATCAGTAATATTGAATGTTACATAGATTTTTAAATTTGAAATTCTATTTTTCATTGTTTATGCCATTTACCAAATTGTTAACATTACAAATTAGTATGCCATGTTAGTATGGGGCCACACTTGACAGATTGCTGGATCAGCAAGTATAAAGTGGAACATGATAAATTACTTAGTTTATTAAAAAACATAAAAGCAAAACAAGGGAATGCTGTTAAGAGAGTATCACATCTTAATTTAAGCCAGGCAAAGACAGTGCTTTAACTTTAAAGAGTAAGGTTATAGGCTATATTAAAGATGAAATTTTTCCTTTCCCATTTTAAATTCCGTATTGTTTGTAAGATGCTTGATGCAACAAAAAGACCGTTTAAACCCAATGTTATGTTTCAAATACCATTTTTCTCTCACATCAATTGCATTATCATTTTAACATTTAAGAAATCCATGTGCTTTAGTTAAACAAATTAGCATTTTTAAAAAAATAGTTTTGCCTACAATATTTCTACAATACATTCATTACGTATATAGTAGTCTGGGATGTCAAGTTACAGCAGAGATAGGTATTTGAACGAAACCCAACAAAATTAACTTCAAAGAATAGCTCTATATTTAAGAATACGTTTCTAGTTGCCTGTAATTTGAATATTTCATGTGTCTGAATACTGTATGTAAGTTTTAAGGTGTGACTCTTCACTCCATAAAGTTCTACATCATTGCTAAATATTGTTCTGTATGTGGCCTTGTTTGGGTACATCTTATAAGACAAGATAGAAGTACATAATTTATAAAACTTTACATTAAAAACAAGTTGTATAAGTTTAGCTGAATACATTTTAGAGATTGTCTCAAATTCATCAGATAACTGTAAAACACCCCTGTCCTACTATGGCCATGTATGCAAGGAGCTTCCTGTAATCAAGTGGCTCAGTTCTTTGTAGGTCAAGTGAGAGACAGGGATTAAATGAATCTATTCTAATGACTGAAATAACCAAAGCACAATTTGGCAACCAAAGTATTTCACAGTTTTAGCACTTAACTGAAGTACCCGGGCATAAGCTCTTATGACTTTCACACCCACACACACATACACAAGGCATGCCCACACAATACACCTTCAAAATACTTAATCCATTTGACAAATACAAATAACTTCTTCCATTTTTTTTTACAGTGAATTTACTGAATCATCTGACATCCTTGTTTATTGTCCTTTAATTTTTTTAATCTTGACAGTCTTATATGGGATGGTTTCAATCTTTATTTCAAAAGTTTACCCTAAATTTTTCATAGACACACACACACACACACACACACACACACACACACACATGCATTTAAAATTTTATGAAACTTACTTTTTCCACCATACTTCTCCTAATTTCCATTCTCTTGTTTCTTCCTTCCTTTCACATGTTCCAAAAGTTTGATAAAATATGACATATTATTGTTATAAATTATCAAATATCATGCATTATATATTAACTTTATGGTTTATATTAAGATCATCATTAATTATTTTGTATAATGTATAGGAATTACATTGATATATGTTTTTCTCTGCTTTTTTCACATGTGCAAAATCCTTTATATTTTTAAAACACTCATCCAAAAAATGCCTTCAAATATTATGAGTTGTCTAAAAAAAATTATTATTCTGATCAAAGGAGAAAATTCTGTCATTGTTACTGTAGAAATTTTAAAATCAAGAAAGGGGATTGTTGTGTGAGGGGATTGCACACTGATATCAAGAAGCAAATTACATAATGACAATAAAAATAAGTGGATGCCCTGAATATTCTTATTAAGTTAGTAAGTTTCTGTTCTGACTCCAGTGTTTTAACAGTGATATCAGTAGTTTCACAGAGCAAACTCCAGAAAGGCCTTTTCAACTGCCAGGTTTTTCTTTTCTATAGTAGGAAATGGAAACCAATTGCCTAGAATTTTCATTTTCTCTCAGAAGCCAATAGAATTTGAATCTACTTCGGAAACATTTTTTTTTTAAGAACATAATCTGACCATCATTTGATGTGATAACACAGAACTCATATGTTAGTGTTCTGCTTTTTACCATCCAGGACACTGAGGTCCACAAAAAATGTGGTTATTTCAACCAGTCATGGATAGAGTAACGTGGAGTAAGTCAAAATGCTCAAATAAGTCCAATTAATCAAAGGGAAGGAAGAAAAGAAAAAAGGGATGGAATATGCACCTCACAAAGTGCATTTCAAGAATTGCTGTTGCTCTATTAGTTCTATACATAAATAAATATGTGGGGTTTTAAAATACCATTACAGATTCAGTTATCCTTGGCTGCTGTCTTTTGGTTATTCGGCAGTTTTGCACTTTGACATTTTCAGACAGTATCACCCAACACTTTCCTTCAGTTTTGCTCTCCTATTCTACAGTGCTGTGTAGCCAACCACCCTAATGTCAGTACTACTAGGATTTCACAGGACTTAGTTCTTTAGCTCTGAATTTTTCTTTATTCTTCATGAAATCAGTGGAGAGGGATGACACAATAACACTGACGTGTGTTAGAAATTTAAGCATTGATAATTTTCTATGGCCAATTGATTTAAACTTCTAACCTTTGAACTGGAGCTACAGAATTGCTTGTTGCATATAGAAAATCTAAATGACACGGTGTCATTGGATTATATATAAACATGTTTGGGGAACTGTCAAACAGTGCTACCATTCTATCCCACATTTATTCTGCTAGGCATTATCGATCCATCTATTTTGATTGCTTTATCTATTTAAAACCATTGCATAATCACCATAGTGTCAGTTTGGGCAATAAGCTTGGCTTTCAAATGAACATAACCTGCTGACAGTGAGATGATTGTGCAAAGTAAATAACTGATTGTATTTAATTCAAGTGCATACACAATGATTCCAATTTTATATTCATTAAATATAAACAAAGGGAATCAGAAAAATGTGAGGACAGCACTTGAACAGTTTAAAAAGAATTGGAACTTTTGGAGAAGTGTTGCTGTAGTCACTTGATGAATATTTATCAACTCCAATATCTACAGCTGTTATTTGTCTTATTTTTTATTATTTATTTTGTTTTTTATGGTGAGCAGAAAACTATAGAACAGAATTTAGGCTTCATGGAAAACATCTGACGTTGCAAGTAAAAGCAACGTTTCCCAGAGACTTAAAAATGTATTAGCAAAAGGCTTTTGTATCAAATAAGATATTTTTGCTTTATAAATAGCATATGTAGAAAATAAGGAAATTATTTTATTTTAAAAATATATAATTGTGGATAGATTTTTTGAAGTGTGAATTTTAATTAGAGGTGGCAGATTGAAACTTCTATTCAATATTGTCAGTTGTAACAGAACCAAAACACAGAACCAAGAGTCTACTAGTGCCTGACACAGGCAGGTACTTGAAATTTGTAAATAAATAAATGAATGAAATGGTCTTATTCACTTAAACTATCATTATAAAAATTTATTAATTTCCTTGGGAAATAGAGACTTGAAAGTCAGATTTAATTTTGTATAGCTCCAGAATTCCCCCACCCCAATGGATTTTTGAATACATTTCATGATAACTTAATAATGTTTTTTCAGCAGTTTTATAATCTCTTGAAAGATGGTTCAGTTCCACATGCTTAGAAACTATTTTTCAAATAAAAATGTCAAGCTGTTCCAAAGTTTTTGTTTTTTTTAAATGTATAATATATCCATTTGGAGACTGCAGAAGCATTGAATTGTTGCATTGTCTCTGGTCTAGTGCCTTGCAAATGTGCTTGGCACGTAACAGGCAACCCTAAATACATTTTTTCATCATCAAAATCATAAGACCTAGGAAACATTCTATAGAACTGCCATGGGTAATATTTATTCATAGACATCACATTTAGTGGGTGTTTTAGTATACTCCCCTTTTCTTCCTGGTTATGATGAAGAATAAGCCAATAAAAACTGAACTATTATTTTGAAATTTAATTTTGACAACTGAGAATCCCTAAAGACATTCCAGGCAGGTACAACAATCTTTTCTTTCACCCTGGGAGTCTATTAAACTGGAGAATGCTGCTCCGTACAACCGCTTGCCTTTTGGAGATGGCAGGGGCAATGTAGAGCGCTGATATATGTGCAACTTGTGCTATAGCTAAAAGTCAAAATGTCTCAGAAAAAGGAAAAATAGAGGATACTCTTTTTTCCCCATTAACTGAAGTCTTTATTTTCTCAAAATACTTTTTTCTTTTCATTAAGCATTTTGGGGTGGACTTTTGTGGTATCAATAAGCAAGCCCACATTGCAGAATTCCCCTGGTAATTCTTAGCCTAAGTACACTCTTAAATTTGTAGAAGACCTGTTAATATACCATAAATGACACATAGAATTTGAAGTGTGGATAATTTGGAGGTTAAACTATAGCTATAGTAATATATACTCATAGAATGTTGCTAATAGATGATATGGGGGTACATTTTTATTTATCTTAAATGGGAAAGAGATAGTTATTATTTGAGTGTCTATTATTATAATTATTATTTTATTATTATTTGGCTGCTTTGGGTCTTCATCGCTGTGCTCGGGCTTTCTGTAGTTGCAGCGACCGGGGCTTCTCTTCCTTGCAGTGTGCAGGCTTCTCATTGCGGTGGCTTCTCTTGTCATGGAGCATGGGCTCTGGGCATGCAGGCTTCAGTAGTTGTGGCACACAGGCTCAGTAGTTGTGGCTCATGGGCTGTAGAGTGCAGGCTCAGTAGTTGTGGAGCATGGGCTTAGTTCCTCCACGGCATGTGGGATCTTCCTGGACCAAGGATTGAACCCGTGTCCACTGCATTAGCAGGGGGATTCTTAACCACTGCATCACCAGGGAAGTCCCCCTATAATTATTATTTTAATTTGAGAAGGAATAAATTGGAGTTTGGGATGTTAAATTGTTTAAACCGTCAGCAGAAATAAAATTGTGAGTGGGACTACTGAACTACTTTAGGTCTAAAATAAGTATCTATCTTTTTAAATGACAATACAACCTGATCAATTTAATCCTCTTATTTGAACATCATCTCTAATTGCAACATTTTCTGGATAACTTTACGTCTAGATTTTTTGGAAACCTTTTCAAATTTCATTTCCAGGGGACTTCTTTTCAGATTCTACTTTAATGTATATTTGAAAAGAAGACTGTTGCTGTTGATTGGGCTTTGGGCCAGGAAAGCTTGATGGTACAATGACAAATAATTGAAGGGAAGGGGGTAAAAAAAGGAGGGACTGTTCTTGTAAATCCTGCTATTGTTTAATCTATTTGCAAGGAGCTCACAGATCTTTCCAATATCCGACATAGAACTTGATGGCAGTTTAACTTCTTTCAATAGGAAATCATTGATTAATTTGCTACACACCTATGTATTAAGAGGGAAATTACCAAGATTGCCAAAGGCAAGTTGACAACTTTGGAGCAGAACACTAGAGAAGTATCAGAGCTGTGATGAAAGACAATGACTCATTTTCTTCTCTTAGTTTCAGGCAAAATAAATGAAACTTTTAATTTTTGCAGTATTCAATGCATCATAGATATTAGATACAAGCAAGTACAAGTTTTTATAAGTTAATGGTAGAATAATATAGTTGTGCAATCTTTTCTATTAAATTCTAGACTTTATGTCTGGTTTTCTTGTAACACCTAACATTATGACTTGTACATAGTAAGTGCTCTAATATATTTCAGGGTCTTTAGGCCAGGAAGAGTTCTTAACACCTTTGAAACCTGGGCAGTACTGAAGCCTCTAGCCACATGTAGCTATTGAGCATTTGAAATGACAGTGGTCTGAATTGAGATGTGCTATGAGTGTAAAATATATACCAGATATTAAAGACTTAGTTCAAAAACCATAAAATATCTCATTAGTAATTTTCATATTGATTACATTTTGAAATAATTTTTGTGTATATTAGGTTCAATAAACTATATTATTAAAATTAATTTCACCCGTTTCTTTTCACTTTTTATAACGTGACTAATAGAAAATTTTAAATTATATACATGGCTTTTATTTGAGGTTTATGTTATATTTCTATTGAATAGTGCTAGTCAAAAGATAGAAACAAAGTGACTTTTCTAAGATAGTAAAACTTCTAATGAAGGGAAAGGCAGTAGGACAATCTTGGATATCAGGGAAGCTTTTTTTGTACTTGTTATTTAGAGACATAGTAGGCACAGGCAAGGCCTAAGGTGACGTGAAGAAAACAAAAATGGGCAATCAAAAATGGAGGCAGGTAGTAACTGGTAGCTTGTGAGATTGTGGCAATCCTTACTTACAGAGTGAAACACTCATCCCTAAAAGGCTACTTAGGTAAGAGGCAATTTTAGAAATATAAATCTAAGAAATTCTATTAACCTTAGAATTATTCAATCTTAAATCTAAACAGCTGCTACAACAAGGTCATCTAAGTGCCCAAGTTGTAATAAAATTTACAGATTATATAATTTGAATTTGACATTTTAAACTGTACCTTTACCCTATTTTTATACCATTATTTATTAAATAAGCAAGGTTTTATGTTCCTATTTTCTCTTTAGCTGCAGAAGAGAGCAACTTGTTTGGGAGCTTTACCTTTTTAATTCTCTTGAAAATAGGCCAATTAGTTTTCATTAGTACAGAGGAGACTATGAAATGTTACTGTGTTAAAAAATACTTATAAAATTTCTCATAATTTGTTTTAAAAATGGTATGTTGCCCTAGCATAAACCTCAAGGCTTTCTTTTTCTCCTACTATGTAGTTATAATCCTCACTTACTGAAATTCTTCATAATATTTAGGAATAGCATTTATGATAGACTACATTAGAACCACTTACTTAGCACATCTAGTGTAGGCACATCTAGATTTACATAAAATATACATTAGGGAATTATTATTTCATTTAACATACGTGTTCTTCAGCCACTTAAGAAACACTTTTTTTTCTTTATAAGGTCATCTGCAAGCATAATTTCAGGAACTCACCTTGCATAAATTGACATATATATGAATATTAATATTAATATGAATGGATGTTGAATTTTCTTAAATGCTTTTTCTGCATTTATTGAAATAATGTTCTTTCCTTTATTTTGTCATGCAGTGTATTATATTTATTTTTTTATATATTTTGGTTTTGAAACTGAAGTGATGTATCTATAATCTATCTTCTGTTGTTCTGTTTTGGAGATAAAAAGTGAACAATAAAACTTCATTTTAGTATCTATTAGGAGTTATTACTGTTACATTTAGTTTATTTCATATTTGTAGACATGACTAGAGAAAAAGGTTTTTCACCTTTACAAGCAAATCTTAGAGTTCATTTATGTGTTAATAGGTATTTTATCAATCCAATAAATTTCTATAGAACTATTTCTCTGAAAATTCGAGACAGCTTACATATGGCTATGTGCTTTTAACATTCTAGATCTAAAATTTCAGGAGGTAAATCCCATAACAGTAAAAGATAAGATACTACAAAGGCATTACAAGAAGAAGTAAGAAAATCATATAGGTGATAAAAAGCAGAATATATTTTGGTAGATGTGGTTTAAAACCTCACCTATGTTTGTTTTGCACCTGTATCTTTTGACTCTGGCATTACAGCTTTTGGATGGGCATCATGTCATGCTAACAGCTGTGTTGATTGTGTAGACCTGCCAATGAAGCAGAATGTACTTAAAACAGGAAAGAATTTGTGCTGATGATTAAGAGGACTTCACTGTAGTATGGAAATGCCTTTACAAACATCAATGAACACATTTTTATATTTGAATAGTTCCATCCAACACTGAAGTTAGAAAACAAAATCATATTATGCCAGAAACTGATTAAAATATCACATTTTTTGGTTTGTTTTTAGTGTTAGACAAATAATCTAGTAAAAATACTCTAAGTACTTTATGTACTTTTCAGTTGTAATTCAACGTAGGAAACTCTTTCCCAAAAGTTTATATACTGGAGCAGATTGATGTTTGCTTGTTTAGCTTCAGTTACACTTCACGAACACTTCATGGATACTTGGAACACTAAAATGTTTTGAATGGTAGAAAGAAAGTCAAAGACAATGTGCTTTAGAATTGCACTTTAAACTTTTATTTCAAGAGACTTTGCTTATTTAAAATAGATGAATGTTTTTATATGTTTATATATATACACAGCCACAAAATGCTGATAGGATAATCTTATGAAGCCCACTTCAGAACAGCAAAGCTTTCTTCAAGTTTCACGAACAAAAGTCTGAAAAAATGTGAAGATTCATTGCATCCCTTTTGATAATAGTAATATTACTATTACTACTACTACTAATGAGATACAGTGAAATTCTTTTGAGAATATAGTTTTCTCCCAGAAGATGTACTTGTGGGACACATTAAAATCTATATCACAAAGTCTGATATTTGACACACAAGAGGATGCATCTGTATAGTTCCTTTATGTGGAATCTTTGCTTTCATTTTCATGAACCAAGTCCAGTTGCAATAAAATGTCATTCCTATCTTAGACTGTGATGCCATCTTATATGACACATACACAAGGAATATAATCCTATAAAACAGAACCTCATTGGACTTTGTATGCAGCTTGAAAGTAATCACTGTTTTTCAGTGATTTGTTGTGGTTTATTTTTATCAAATTGACAATTTAGATAATGTAAGAACAAATTTAAGAACAGTTAGGGCTGTATTGAAATCCCAGACACTTCTTTTGTAGACAATTATTCTGTCTATAGAAAGGGGTAATTTTTTCATGCTGTCTATATGCTTATTTATATTTAAAATTTTGTATTATTTAAAGGATTTTCCCCATTTACTACAAGTGGTATGCTCACAAAAGACAGACATGTATTGGGGTGGTGAGCATGGCAGGGACTATAAGAATTCTATCACTAAACAAATCTAGGGTTTTCATAAGAACTATATAGTTTTAATACCAACACTAATTTTACAAGAATCAACAGACATAGCAGAAGTAATGATAAGAACAAAGTGTTCTTGTCTATAAACAAAGCTGTTTTATTACAGATTTCTTTATTCTTTTTGATGAAAGCAATAACAAAGGAGGATAAAATCACCATAGCAACAAACAACATAAAAGGTTGTTATATGGTGAGGAAAACACCAAAAATTAATGGCTGTAGAAATTTTGAAAATGTAGGGCATAAACGAGCAGCCTAACCATAAATAAAGCATCAAAATATTTAGGTTAAAAATAACTATGTAAGAGCTGTACCATAGGTCTTTTATTCAACTTTGATTAATGAAATCTGCTGTGACTAAACATGTATTTGCAAATGGAAACTCACCTACCTATCTATTGATTGGGAAGTAGGAAACCTGACCACCAGTTTTCTCAAGTTTCATTCCATTATTGATCAACTCTGTTATTTAATGATATTAAAATAGTTTAAGTGATTTAAGATACTTCTGGAGATACTTCAGGAAAAGATATTTAAGGCATTCCTATATAAAATCTCTTCTATGTCATGAAGAAAAATTCCATTTGGTAATGACAAATTAAATTAAATTCCAAGTAGTTAATCTTTGCTTTAATCTAATTTTGTTAGTTTTTCTGGGACAGTGCTGTTTACGCCTGTTGTTATGGTATAATATATTTACACTGCCTTTCACTCTCAGGAGTATACTGGTTGAATGATCAATCATATGTTCTCTTTATCTGTTACTTTCTCATAAGAAAATACTAGAGGGGAGGACCAAAGGTCTACCATGTCAAGAAGGCTTAACTCTAGGCTAAACTGAGGAGAAATATTTCTAAAACTGATCCAAGTCAGCATTTTACAATCAAACCTGGTCTTTCAGTCAACGTCAACACTGTCTTTCCAGTTGCTCAAGCCAAAAGCCTTGAAGTTACTCTGTTTCTTTGTGTATATGTGAACTTGACTGTTTCAAAATTATACACAAAGAATAAGTTCACACTCCAGAAATAAATGTCCTAACATTCTTGTTGCATAAGAAATCAAAAGACAGCAATGGTACTTGAATTTAACTTCTCCTTGAATGGGTTTAAAATGACATCCATAAGAGATATTTGAATACACTTTAAGTTAAATAAGACAAGTGCTTTATTTAACTAATGCATTACTACTTCTAAAAATCTGTCTCTGAAATACAAAATCAAATGGTTGTAGTATGTCCTGTATCAAAACACAAGTCTAATTATTTAGAAGACCATTAGAACACATTTTCCATACCTAAAACTCAGCAAGGGTCATCTATCCAATTTCCCTAACCTTTGAGAACCATAAAATAAAGCATCTTTCTGATATGTAGGACAGTAGTTTTTAGGAATGTCTGAGTTAAACCAGTTTCCTATTATTGAGATAAAGGCCCTATTCTCCCTCACCTTAAACTTATCAAATGGTTTGTCTTCTATTGTACTATTCCTCTGCTGATCATAGTAGGTCCTGGTTTAATTGCACTGTTGACAACTTACAAGACTTACACTTTTTTCCCTATTGAGGATTAATATCATTTGCCATTACTTATCAGGCGAGAGCAAAAGTGGAGGATGTAGGACCATTTAATGGCAAAAGCTAGAACCATTGGTCTATTAACCAAAAAAAAAAAGACAGAGTGTAAAAGAAAGTTGTTACATACATGGTCAATTGTTGTAATAAAACAATTTTAAAGCATGTCAGGGTACCATTTAAAATGAAGTAGTTTGTGGAAATATGCTTATTTCTGTTCAAAATGATATTTATATTAAAAAGGAATAAATAATTGATAGACTCAAATATTCACTTTCTTTTTGCTGTTGGTCTCATAAATGGCATCTGTTCAGAAACTCAGTTAGAACTTAAACATATTTTACTCTTACTAGGTTTTTATTTTCATCATACCAACTTTCTTTTAGAATTTTTGTTGTGTTCATTTTTATATTATAAATAAATATTTGAACAATATCAATGATAGTACTAGTTACTTATAACAGGGAAAGGAATGACTTATATGTTGAAAACCAGTTCAATAATACCTTTCTGTTTTAAGTTAGGAAATATCAAGAATACTTTTTAATAGTTTATGTTTTAAATCTCAACATATTTGCACTTCACAGGAAATGTATTTTATAGATAGTTGGCTCTGCTCAACTTATTTATCTTTGTGATCATTAACTTGGATTTTAAGACTGACCGAATAGTAGTGCACTTTAGAATCTTCTCTAGAATAGAATTTTTTTTATACTTAGTGAACTACACTCACTTTATTTGCCTTCATTTTTATGCACAAAATGCCTCTGAGATTTTGTGGACAAATACAAGTACATATTATAAAAACAAATTAATATCTCATGGATTTTGTAGCCTCTATCAAATTAACATGCTAATAACCAAATTTCTTGCTTTTCTAATATAAATATTTAAAAGTACAGAAACTTTAGAAGGGATTTAGGCTAAATACTATACAGGAATATATGAAGTAACAATGAATGAATACAGTTTGGGAAACAGCTGTGGATCAATACGTAGGCAGAATCTCTCATTCTGCTGTTATTTTCAGATGTGAATATGGGAGGGTGGGTTTTCTCACGTGACCCACTGCAAAAGGTTTAACAGGTCTTTGATGCAGAATGACATCTTTCATAGTGAGGAAGAATTACATGTATGAATTCCTGGTTTGTATACAGTAAACACATCACATTATTATTTTTAAAAGTTTTCATAGTTTATTGGGTAACAGTTTGTATAGTTTAGTGTTATAAAACTCCTTAGAAAGGGCTTTATTGCTCAGAAGAATAAAAAAACAAAAGTGTGTGTATGTTCTCAGTATAAAAAAGAATTATCCAGAGAAAATACAAAGGGATTTGGTGGAGTGCTCCATCTTGGGAACAAAAAGATGGCAATTTAGAAGACTGGTTTTAATATTATATGTCAAAATAATCAAAAGTTTAGTCATTTCACAATTTAAAAAAGTTAAATTATCATCTAAACACACTGTACTTTCTAAATATAAGTGAATCATCTTGATCCAAAGAGAAAACTTTAATAACTGAATTATATTGCTATCTTTACAATCCTCTGAAATTTAACTTAGTAATAAGTCATGTTTTCCAAATTTAATCAATTTTATGGGGAAAATAGTTTTTAATTAGCATTATTATGTAGTTTTCAAGTACCCTGCACCTTGCAGAAAGTTAGAAATAATATTTATGGCACTGTCTTCCAGTTACTGACATATACTAATAAAGAACATTTCTGGGGATTTTTCATTTAATTTTTATTTTATAATAGAGTATATGTGATTTACAATGTTGTTTTAGTTTCAGGTGTACAGAAAAGTGATTCAGTTATACATAAACATATATCCATTTTATTATTTTTTTAATAGTTGTTTGTTTTGTTTTATTTTGGTTTACTAAATAGAAGGACTTTATTATTGAGGCAGAATGTTGGAAAAGTACAGTTTAGCCCATATAAAGAGGACAAAGTAGAAAATTGGTTAGGGAGGAATATACCACCATCTAAAAAAGTGATGTTCTAAAAGCTCTAAAATAACTATTTTTCTTCATTTCTCTTACTAATTATAAGTAATTATATTTTGCTGTGTGTTGTTTCATTAGAAATAGTCTGAGATATGCTAGGAATGAATGACGTACTTATGAATGTTCTTGAATGCAAGCTTTGGAGGGAAGTGTGAACATACATTAAAAAGCAATAAAAATGTTAATAAGGTTAAAGACAAAGCCAATTGCTTAAAATAAACACTAATACATCTCACCACAGAGAATTCCTGAGTCAAATAAAAATGTGACATTCTTTTTTTTTTTTTTTGCGGTACGCGGGCCTCTCACTGTTGTGGTCTCTCCCGTTGCGGAGCACAGGCTCCGGGCGTGCAGGCTCAGCGGCCATGGCTCACAGGCCCAGCCGCTCCGCAGCATGTGGGATCTTCCCGGACCGGGGCATGAACCCATGTCCCCTGCATTGACAGGCAGACTCTCAACCACTATGCCACCAGGGAAGCCCAAAAATGTGACATTGTTGATGCAAGAACTCCATGTATAGTATGATGTATGATAAATATCCTTATGTTGGTATTTTAAGATTGAGTCATTGACTTGATAAAAATAAAGTAATAATTTTAAAATATCATAAATAGATATAACAAAGAGTTCCTGATATATAAGAACACAAAGAGAGTCTCATTGCAGACCCCATGTAAAATCTCTGTAATTTAAAGTTGCTCTGATAAGCAGCAACCTCTATGCATATTTTGAAAAATGAAAACGGGTTGAGATCACAATCTGATTTTCTATTTGATTGATATTGTTGACAGTGAACATGGACTCCCTCAAATAAAGCAGCCTCTGCAATACCCTTAATGTATTTTCAAGTCATCTTGCCTATAGGATTTTGATCTCTACAGGGCATTTGTCATTATAAAATCTATCTTTTTTTTTTCTTGCTCTATTACATATGTAATGCCCCACTTAAACAGAATTAGGCAGCACAAGTGAAAGAGATTCAGTCCAAGAGCCTATTGGCTATGTTGTAAAGTGCCATGGATGTACCATAATTATATACAACTCTACATTGCTTCTGATGTTCCGTAATTATGCCCAGTGATATATATTATTGATTTTAAAGCAATTTAGAACTGGTCCATGCTCAGATTTGAGTGGTTATGTGCCCTGTAATTGCTTTGGTAATGTGTCTGCGTTATATTTAAATGCTTAAGGATGGCTTTACAGCTAATGAAAAATCATTGTTTGCACTTTTGCATTTCTAGTACTTCCTGTTATAAATACGTCTTCCATAGCAGGAAATAATTTTCATGAAATTCCTAAAAGGATTATGTGATTGTTACTAGACACACAGGATTTGCAAGGGGAATTTAGCCAAAAAAGACAAATTGATAAAGTTACATCATTTGCATTACAAAAAGGCTTGAAAGGTCAACATTGGCCTAAGGACATTTACATGATTCTTTTAGTTACTGTGATGATAGGATTTGTGAATGACATTACTTCTATTGTGTAAACTTATGAAAATCTGTCTTAAATAATGTATAGCTAAATATAATATACAGTAATATTAATATTTAAATATAAATTGTTTCCAATTATTTCTTTGTATACCATCTATTTCTCTTATTAAAGTTCTGAAGCTAACCACTGTATTGTTTTATTTCATCATACAATAATGAAATGTATTTTCAATACTTTTAAAAGAAAAAAGCTATCATTAGTATATATTAGTACTTATGAGATTAAGTGTTCAGAGAATACACACACTTTATTCTGTTAATGTAATTATTATTTCAATCTTATTTTTATAAAATGATATTTTATGTACAGTTTGGTGTTATTTCTGATGCCTAATGATTTTGAGTAGATACAGTTATGACTCTGCCTTTGAATATCAGAAAATAATTTCTAATTTTGTAAACTCTTTGTTTAAAATGTGGGTTTCCACAGACTTCACAATCCTATATGTTGCATAATATTTCACTTGGAATTCTTGCTAATAAATCCCACCTCAATCATCTGAACACTATCCATATATCAAAAAGAAAAATTATCTAAGCATAAGTTTTTAAATATCAGAACTTTTTTGTCCAAATAGAATTTCCTGTAACATTTCTGTTATAAGAAATTCATCTGACAAAAGAGGCAATTAGTTTGCTGAATGACAACAGGAAATGTCACCAATGGCTGCAAATTGATGATTCTATTCATTATCATGTTGGCAACTCTCCTTATTATGAGCATTAAAAGGATCACTTTCCTGTCATTTAAATCTGCACCTGCATTTCTTTTTGCTGAAACATCTTAACCTCAATTGTATACTGTAGTTTTACCTGCTAATTTTTGTTTCCTTTTCCTCACTCAATATGAAGTGTCAAATTAAACCTTAAAGTATTTATTAGAAGGATTCTCTAAAAGCTATAAAACTGGAAGTTATATGGCTGAAAGGGAATCAGCCATATAACTGAAGAACTTTTAAAATAGACATTGAATGACACTGCAGATGAACAGTTTTAATCTAGATCAGAAAACAAGCAATCTAGAGACTCTCAAGCCATAGAATCATGAAGAGAAATATTCATGTTTCAATTGCAAGTAGCAATATAATAATAATTTATTTCAGCAAAATTTTTTGGTGTCTCATTTATAGGAAAATATCTAATAATATTTAATTTCAGGGAATTGTGTGGTTCTTGGAAGAATCAAAATTAAAATTCTTGTTCCAAATTTTGCATTTTGTTCATGTTCTTTGTCTTCATAACTACTAATTTCCTATGTTGTCTTAGGATGAAAACAAAACCCAGTCATAGAAAATGATTATAGGTATTTCTTTGCTTTTCGATAGTAGATGACTTTGGCCATCTAGTTCAATTCCTGGAAAAATCTTGCTACATGTTTTGTTATTTTGTGGTTTCTTATAACCGCTGGTCATCTATTTTCTTCCTCTCCTAAAATTGGGGCAATTGGCAAAATTTAGAGAGTCACTACAATATACTGTATAAGTGTATGTTTAAATGAAATTATTCATTGTATAATAGAAAATGGGTAAGTACATATCTGATGAGTTCTGATTGGGATTATTGAAGAAAGAAAACAAGTTAGAGCTTGCTAGGATGAGGACTAGTTCAACCTGTGATGCAAAGGTTAACACTGTTGCTTTATTTGCAACAAATTTAGAGTACACAATAATCCCTTAAACTATATAAATGCCAAATTTTGGGCAGAAAATAAATAAACTTGTGAGTGTGCCCGTTCTTTGTAGTTTTGAGGACAAAGGACCAGTTTTCCATTTTTTACCATAAAATCATTGAGTTGTACTGTTGAAAGTTATTTTAGATATCTTTGGTCCAATAATCTCATTTAAAAGGTGAGAAAACTTAGGTTCAGAGAGATGAAGTGAATTTTCTAAGTTCACATGCTTGGGGAAAGCCAAACTAGAAGTTGAATCACAGTTCTATGGGTTCAGTATAGTTTCTGGTTAATAGGTCAGCTTTGGATCTAGCTTGGTGTGACAATTTTCCCTTAAATTTTCAAAGCTGGGTAATAGTGCCTTTTCTAAAACATGTTCTATGTGTGTTTTACAAGATTATTACTAGATCATGTGGCACACCATTGAAGGAGTGTCTTGTTAATGGAAGATTAGAAAACCATATTCTTGATTCTTTTCTTCAGGTTAAAGACAGTATAGTCACAAATACTTTCTCAAACTGAATGGAGGGAAAAGGACTTCTTAGTCTTCATTTCTGGGAAATAAATTGTTTGTAGGGGCAAAAATTGAGTATGTTTAAATCCACTTGGAGGAATATAAGGCAGCTTGAGTATACAGTAGCAGAATTAGGGAAGTATCATTGTATTCTCTCTTCCCTACTTTATTCTTGCCCCTGTCTCTGTTCATTCAGTTAAGGGAAGTCAGTTATATTCATTTCCAATGGAGGTCTAAACTTGGTTTAATGCCTTGAAGCGTTGTGAGAATTATAGATTTCAAGTGAGATTTATAACCTTCAAGGGAGAAAGGAAAATATAGTCCCATGCTTTCAGAGATAGCAAAAATATGGTATTTTTTCTAAGTTTATATGACAAAATAAGAGTAGAGCTAAGATTGAATTTCAGAAGCATCCTTACTCTTCTGAATGTTTTCATCCACAGCCCTGCTCACAACAGATGGAGATTGAAACACAGAATTTTAATTTCATAGGAAAAGACCTAGTGATCATCTTAGATTTAGGTTTTAATTCAAATGGCAAATGGCAACTATTATTATATGAATTGCACCACACCCATATATTTCTGGACCGATAACTTTACAGACTGCATATCCATTCTTTATAATTAATCTAGCCAATTTCTTGAATAATTGACTAGATGGTTACTTAGTATAACCCCTTTTCGTTATTTTATGTTATTGATACACTGGAATATATTGCATTTATTCCCTCTTCAAGATCCGTAAACACCTTTTCAGGGCTCACTATAAGCTAGGGAATGTGCTAAACGTTAAGTTCATTGAATTCCCACCATCTAGCACTGTATCTGGTTGAAAATAAATACACAGAAAAATTTTTTGAATTGGCTAACAAGACTAACAAGAACTGGCTAATGACTAACAAGATACAATTCCTGCCTTCAAGGATCTCACAATCTAGTGGGGGAGATAAACATATCTACATATAAAAATGTTAATTGTAATAACCACTTTTTATAGCATGGGGTTTGAACAGAGGGGAGTATAGACCCAGAGGTAGTAGCAATTAACTTAGGCTGGAGAAATTCATACAAAGTACTTTCCAGTCTAATTATTCTATGGTTAACATCACATTATTTAAGATAAAGATATATTTTGCATGAAAATATGGACATAGAAATAAAATAACAATACTTCTCTATATATTTCATATCACCCTCAATTCCTAACAAAGTTGTGCTTATAATTGTCTCAAAATATTCCAGACTAAGATGTGTAGATGATTACACTATCTTCTCCTAATATTAAAGATAAATTTAAGAGAAAGTATTAATTTTAAGAATATTTATCATTTATGCTTTTCTAGCCAAACAACATTATATATTTAAAGTACATGTATATGAATTATGCATCTACAGAAGTTTGATTCTGTTGTTAAAGAATAGAAAATCTAAGGTTACTAAAGGACAGTTCAAATAAAATGGAAATGTAAGAAAATATAGTAGTCCCTGTAATAGAATCAATTCTCAAACTTTGTTCCAGGTGTGAAGAAATGAAAATGTTTACACATACAAGAAAGAATTTAACAGTGATTTTATTAATTTAACAGTAGACGTCAATATACGCAACACCTAGATTCTACCACTAACATTTCCCTTTAAAACCTGATTATTTTCGGTTATTTTTTATGGTCAAAAAGTCCTTTCTCATACAGATAGTCACTTCTAATACTAAGGATCAATATTATTATGCTGACTTTACAAATAAAGGAACTGAGGTTCCGAGTCACCTTTTAGTTCAGTGCCCAAAAGTGTTATTTACATTCACAGTGTGGTTCCTGACCTTGGCTGTACATACTGATAACCTTTGTTCTACTCCTAGTGATTTTGACAGAATTGGTCTGGGAGACTGTCAGCTGTTGGGATTTTTAAACGCACTCTAGGTGATTCTAATGTGCACTCAAGGTTGAGAAACTCAAAACAGATGTTCAAAAAATGGTCATTGAATGAATGTGGAATAAATTTTATTAAATTATTTTTTATAACAGCTTTTTTGAGATACAAATCACATATTGTAAAATCCACCTATTTAAAGTGTACAACTCAATGTTTTTTAGTATATTCACAAAGTTTGCTATCATCATCACAAAGGATTTTAGAGCATTTTTATCACTCCAAAAAGGAAACCCGGTATCAATCAGAGGTCAATCACCAAATCCCTGTATGCCTAAGCAACCACTAATGTACTTTCTGTCTCTATAAGATGTGCTTATTCTGGACATTTTATATAAGTGTAACCAAATAATAATGGTCTTTTGTGTCTAACTTCTTTCACTCAGCATAATGTTTTCAAGGTTCATCCACATTTTGGCATGTATACTGTACTTCATCTTTTTATGGCTGAATAATATCCCATTTTACGTACATACCACATTTTTTATCCATTCATTAGTTGATGGTCATTTGGATTATTTCCACTTTATGTGTATTGTGAATAGTGCTCTGTGAGCATTCATTTGTGTACAAGTTTTTGTATGGACATATGTTTTCAATTCTCTAGATGTGGAATTGATAGGTCAGGGATAAGGTAACACTATGTTTAACATTTTGAGCAAAACAATTTTCTAAAGCACCTGCACCATTTTATGTTCCCATCAGCAATGTTTGAGAGTTCCAATTTCTCTACATCTTCAAAAACATGTTATTATTTGTCTTTTTGGTTTTAGCCATCCTACAGTAGGTGTAAAATGGTATCTCATAGTAATTTTAATTTGCATTTCCCTGATGGCTAATGACATTCCTCATCTTTCTATGCACTTTTTGTTCATTTGTGTATCATCTCTGAAAAAGTTTCTATTCTTATTTATCCTTTTGTACTAACTTATAAAAGATCTTTATGTATTCTGGACACAAGTCCATCATCAGATATACAATTTGCAAATTTTTCCCTGATTCTGTGGATTGTCTTTTCACTTTATTTGTGGTATAATTTAAAGCACAAAAGTTTTAAATTTTGATTAATTCCAATTTTATTTATTTTTCTTTTGATACTTGTGCTGTTAGTGTAATATCTAAGAAGGCTTTGCCTAACCCAAAGTCATTAAAACTTCCTCCTATTTTTTTATGAGTTTGAAGTTTTAGCTCTTAAATTTAGGTTTGTGATATATTTTGAGTTACTATTTTCATATGGTGTGAGAAAGGAGTCCAATGCCATTTTTTTTTTCTTTTGTATGTGGATGTCCAGTTTTTCAAGCAACATCTGTTGAGAAGACTGTTTTTTCCCCATTGAGTTGTGTTGGTACCCTGTCCAAAAGAAATTGACTGAAAATGTGAAGGTTTACTTATGGACTCTTAATTATGCTCCATTGATCTATACATCTATCTCTTATTTTTACTACTGCACTTTCTTGATATTCTTGCTTTGTAGTAAGTTTTGAAACTGAGAAGTGTGAGTCCCCCAATGCTGTTGCTTTTCTTTTTCAAGATTGTTTTGACGAAGTTCTATGCATTTCTCTATAAATTTTAAGATCATCTTGTCTAGTTCTTCAAAGTAATGCAGTTGGAATTATGATAGGTATTATGTTGAATTTGTAGATTAATTTGAATTGTTTTGCCATCTTAACAATATTAAGCGTTCTGATCCATAAACATGTGATATCTTTCTATTTATTTAAGATTTCTTTGATTTATTTCAACAGTGTTTTGAATTTTCACTGTAAAAACTTTGCACTTTCTTTTTGCTAAATTTATTAAGTATTTTATCTTTTAGATAGTATTGCAAGTGTAATTATTTTCTTAATTTCATTTTTGGATAGGAATGCTACAGTAAAGAAATTCAGTTAGGATTTTCTATATACAAGACCCTGTCATCTTCAAATAGAAGTAGGTGTTCTTCTTCCTTTCCAATCTGGATGTCACTTATTACTTTTTCTTGCCTAATTGTTCCAGCTAGAATCTCTGGTACAATGTTGAATTGAAGTGGGAGACCAGATATTCTGGATCTTAGTAAGAAAGCATTTAGTCTTCCACCATTCAGTATGATGCTAGCTGTGGTTATCTTATAGTTGTCTTTTGTCAAGTTAAGGGAGTTTCCTTACAGTTCTTGTTTATATTTTTATCACCAAGGTGTGCTGGCTTCATTGAGATTTTAGTTAAAATTTTTAATTGACTTTAGATTACCAATAAAATTATATGTTCCATTGCTCAAAATTCAGTAGAAAAGAAGCAAAACAAAGCAAAACAGAAAAACCTTGTGAGCAAAATGTTTAATCCATATACATCTCAGCACATAGTTACTGCTGGTTAAGTGTAGAACACCGATCTGGGCAGTGGATGGACTCCAAAGAATATTAGTTGCTTAGAAAACACTTGAGATTATTCTTAAAGGAATACAGATTTATTTCTGTGCTTAAAATGAATGAATCTTCTCTTTACATGTTTGGAAATACTGCAGTCACTAGGCATGTTTATTCCAAATGTATTTAAGGCAATTGTCCATGTAATTATGGTCACTGACTTCTTTCTCAAGATTTCTTTTCCATAAAATATCCAAATGATTGACAGATTTATGTTTGAATTACCAAGAAAGTTGCCTCAGTACCTTAAAATGGAAATTGTTCATAGTTTTAAAAAAGGTATCTTTATAAGAAATTATTCTATTGTCTTAATCTTCTATGACCAGATAGAATATCTCAAATCATATTTCTTAACTTTAGGTTCTAATTGAAGGACTATTTTACCTAAATAATGCCAGGAAAAGCAGTAACCTTTCTTTCTGGGGGTCCTAAAATATTAACCAATGCAGGGTATTGACTTTGAGATTAGTTGCTTTTATAGTCTAGGACATAATGCAGGTGGGTCTGTACTGACCTCAGTGCTAAAGTCTTGCTCAACCATGAAATAGCCCCTACTGTGTAATTTTTCAGAATAAAGAAGATGAAAAAAAGCCATTAATTTTGTTTGTTTGTTTGTTTGAGGCAATCGTTTCTTTAAGTTTCTTCTTATTACTTCTGAATTTGTTAGAAGCATTAGTGACACAATCTGACAAGTCAAATAATACTATTTAGCTCCTTCTTGAAAATAAGCAGCCAGAATTGATTAGGTCAGACATTAGTGATTACTTCAACATACACCAGGAAAGTAGACATGTAGAAAAAGGAATACACAGAGACCCTACTTTTCTACTTAATTGGCACAAATAATTTTTCCTGTAAAGTCTGATTTTCAAATCTGTGACTTCCAAATATATTTTTAATTCTGTAGTGTATACAGAAGTAGAAATATAATGTTGTACATGTGAAACATATAATGTCATGAACCAATATTCCCTCAATTAAAAAATAATTTAAAACATGTAATGAGAAATAGAAACCAGGAAACCAACTGCTCACCTAAACAAGAAGCTTTGGTAAAATGAGAATAAATATCAGAGATTACCTATTAAGGAAAGGAACAAATGCAATATTCCACAGAATCTTGGAAGAAAATTGGGACAAAGGAGAAGCTACTTTCATTTTTAGTTTCAAAGGTGATACTAAAAACAAGAGACTATAGACAAGAGCGATTAAAATTAATAATACAAAGAGATAATAAACTCATAAAACCCAGCTTTAAATAAGCAAAGAGGAATAACAGAGCAAAAGATAAAGGTGTTATTGATTGGCTTGGAGGAAAACGTGATGCTTTTACTAGAGTCTTGAATTTGAGTTCACATTTTTGGAATGGAGGCTACCAAAGACATTTCCACTGCTTGAAAATGATACTGACCATGACGTTTATGGGAAAACAAAATGGCTGAACATTGATGAGTTCAGTTTTTGTTAAGTTGCAGGTATCATGTCACATGCATGTGAGAATCAGAAAATGTAGAGAATCAATTAGTGGACAAAAAGCTAAATCAGAGTTGGAAATGTAGATTTGAGACAATTTCATGCTGAAACAAAGAAAGTGTTTGATTTTAAAAAGAAAGATCTAATTGTCTAAGAATGACAGCTTTTGTTACATCTCCCAAATCTATGATAAAATGTATGTTTGCATACCATCCATCTTTCACCTATATCTCTGAGGCCTCTTGGTTGCATATAGTTAAGTCCTTAAACTATCCAAAATAAATGTTATTTCTTGATGTTAAGATCTAGAGCCTTTACCATTTTTTGTTTTACAAAGATTATAACTTCATAGCTCCTTGTACTTCAGTAATGAAAAATGATAGTTTCCCAGCAGCTATTAAATGTGGTTAACCACACAGAATAATCCTAAGAAACTTAGTTTCAGCATAAAAGCATCTAAAATATACAGAACTTTTAAAGTGTCATTTAATCATTCAAGGAGAAGAAAAGTAGACATTGTGCATCTGCAGCTTCCCTGCAAAACTGCCACAGCCTAGCATACAGTTCAATATACAGGGGAAAAAAATTCTGATTTTACAAGAAATCCATGAAGAATAAGCCATACTTTTGGATGATTAATTAAATGGACTTAGTGGATCTATAATATTCAAATGTTAGATAGATAACCAACAAGGTCCTACTGTATAGCACAGGGAACTATATTCAATATCTTGTAATAACCTATAATGGAAGAGAATCTGAAAAAGAATATATATCTGAATCACTTTGCTGTGCACCTGAAACTAGCACAACATTGTAAGTCAACTATACTTCAGTTAAAAAAATAAAGACAAAAAAATTCAAATGTTAGGCACCTTTAGTTAAAAATTTCTAACTTTTTGAAGCAGGTAAGAATGATACATAGAAATTACTGCTAACTGAAGAAGATATTCTCCCTTGAAAAGGACACACATATGTACAAAAATATGCATGTATTCACACACCTCTGTGATAACCTAAAATCCCTAAAATAAGAACTTCCCAATCTATAATTACATGAAGTCAAATTATTCAGATTGGTTTCCTCTTTTAGTAAAACATTGTAATTTTTCCATTTAACAGTCAAAGTAACTATCTTAAAACCACAGAAAAAGAGGTGGCAAAATAAAACTGGTTCTAAACTCCTGATTTTTTATGTACTCCTTTTCACTATAACACACTGCCACACTACGAGTTTACTGGAAGAAGCAAAATGAACAAGAGTGCTGACATATGGTTCATCATTGGAATGTCACCTTGGTTTCCAAAAATTTAGGATGTACCTAGGAGCTGACTTCTCAGATTGGGTCTGGACAAAAATGAGTAGATTTAGAGATACTTTTGACTTGATTCTTATTATTCATTGTAATGGATTTCACTAGAGCTTTAAAATCCTCACTGAAGATGCCACAGGAATTTAATGGATTAGTTAAATCACAGGCTTGTAGATATTTTCAGGCAATGTGCTGAGTTGCTTGAAAAGTAAAGCTTCCTTAATCTTCCAAGTTTAAGTTCCTTCAATTCCTACAACACCGCATACAGTCATTCAATGTGCAATATAGTGGGGAATATTGTTTCAAGAACGAGATCCAGATTCAATATGCAGAACATTTGTCAATTTTGAAAGTTAACCTTTATATCCTTGCTCATAAAACCATATGCGGTTCTGTAATTCAAGCGGTCTGCTACTTTTACATGGGAGTGGAAGAAGAGAAAAAGTATATACATGGAGATATTACATTATCCCTGCCTGGGTTAATAACTTCTGCCATGTTCTCTAATGTCCTCTAGGGCATACACCACAGACCCTTAGAATAGTTTTCCATACTTTTTTTGGGGGTGGGGAAATGGGGGGGTCACAACCCTCACTGTAACTAGCAGTTGTTTTAAACTGTAAACAAAGTGATTTAAGTGATTCTTAATCCAGACTTAGTTTAGGACACTGTGCCCTGTGCTTGTGTTTCTTTGGAGAAGTTCTGGTACAAATAATGCACCTAGCTATTAGAGTACGGAGGTGAAAAACTCAGCATATAGACAGTAGCACATTCTGACTTCATTACCAAAGCTTCTTTGGGGCTAGATTCCAGAACTGAGATGATATAAAACCCTCAAACCCCGGAGGTGGCCTAATAGACAGTAAAACTTACAAGTCAGTTGAATAATGGGGCCATTTAAGTTTGTCATCATGTAGCCAAATAAATGTTTATCTTTCGGGGCTTGCCCATATAAGTTTTGGAAACATTTTGATGTGTTTAAAGCAAAAATGTAATAGTCATTTTTTGAGTTGAATTCCTGAATTTCAGTGCAACATTCACACAAAACCTAGAATGATTTAGTTGAGCCAGTTTTTTGTAAATGTTTTTAGATGGTGTGTCAGGGTTGTATGTAACCCCAATCACTTGAAGACATTTTATTTATGGGTGATATATATGTATACTTTTTAAAATGTTTTATATTTGGTAGTACTACTGAATATTTGTTTTGTTTTGGCTTTCTCTAACACCTCTCTCCAGCTACCACCACCACTCACTTTTTACCCATAAATGTCTTTCCATTGAGTCTTATTTGTTTCAAAGAAAGACAATAAGGCATGGCTAAATGAATTGTGAGGACAATTCAGATTGATTTCTTTTCTCATTATTTTAAATATAAAATTTCACAAGTACAGAACAAAAGACATTTTTTACAGAAATAATTTGAACGCTATGTTGGGAATAGTAGGAATCCCAAGTAGAATGAAAGCACTTAAATTCTTGCTACAATCCTGAAGGCCCCAGTGACTCTCAAAATAATGAAAACTGAAGAACAATGTCTGGAATTTGCAGCTTATTGTTAACATACAGCAGAGTGTGCTTCAATAACACACAGCGAATAACCAGTGAATATTATTTAGTAAACTAAGATGGCTATAGATGTTCAATTGATGTTCGTTATTTGCATCCACTCTTTCCTGCTTCAGACATTCTATAACCATAGAATCACATCTAGCTGCAGACATATCTCAAGAATTAAAACCTGAATTTATTTGGCAGTCATATTCTTGTGATATTATTCTGTATTACTGAAAACAGTGGTCTAATGATATGTCTACATACTTTAAAATTTTTGAAAGTGACAATATATTATGGTAAATTCATGCAATTTAGAAATGTATATTTGAAAATACATCATCTTTAAGTTGATTTTTTACCTTGCTTAAAATTCGTCAGATAACTGTGCAGTTTTCACTTATGTCCTATATTCCATGGTTTCCAGGTTCTAAGGCTTATTCAATAAATCACATATATTAAGCTTCATGTTGATTTACCAAGGGCGAGGATGAATATTCCTTAGTGTAGACAGATATTTCCCAAGTTTGAAAAGTCTTCATCTAATGATTTAAATAATGGATTTTACCATGTATTACAAGTCAAACAAAATTCACAATCATAAAGAATGAAAGTTATAATGAAAGGAATCTTTTGTTCCAAATCAAAGTCAGAGACTATTTCAGAATTAAATGAAACATTTTATGAAAAGTGGGTAAGGACAGTTTTCACTGCCATTATTAATACTACTTAAAACACATGGATTCATATGAAATGTTTTCAGATAATAACTCTTCTTTTTTCCAGCAACTTTTCCCTGCAGGTATGCTAAGTTTCTCAATCAAGAATAACTCTCATGTTTCCTCACATATACAAGAAGGTAGAAGAATGAAACAATTTAACAAACTCAAGCCAAAAGATCACATTCCCTGAAATTTATAACTAACAGAAGTGAAATCTGGATTTTTTTTCCTTCTTTTAAACTGCTTTATCAATTTCACAATGTATAATGAACACCTCTCCATGTAATAGGTAAAACTCTTTTGCTGACAGAAGCTTACAGATTGGGTCAAAAACACAGCATTCAATTAGAAGCTAGTAAAGCTGGATTTTTTTTTATCTTAAAGTATTTGAATTATTTCTTTAATTTTCCATTTCACACTTTGTATATGAACACAACATGGACAGTTTAAAGCAAGTGAATATTAATAATTATAGTATGCCATTTTAATGAAGAATATAAAGACAAAATCATCAGGTTTAATTTTCTAAAAGGCAGAATACTTCAAGTAACCCTCTTTTAAGCATTTTTGCTTTCCCTTTATTGTATATATCCATCACTAATGGTGACACAAACATTTGAAAATTTTAATCCATCTGAATTTCAAAAAATGAATATAAAAACCATATTACCACTGACCGTAAAAACATGTGTATAAAAAAAGACAAGTGTTTAAACTGCTCAGCCATATAATTAGAATGATATGGAGAAAGAAATGTAGTGAAAAAAATGTTGTTTCATTGAAAAAGTTTTGGTATTAAAAAAGTCACAGTTTCTTGTCAGGAAAGTGCTTATTACTTTACGTATACCTTATTTAATGGAATAGGCAGCGTTAAAAATGAATTCCATGCTTCTATCACGGTATCTTTTTGAGCTTATTCAGAAAACAATTAGAGATAGTAAGGTTGTAGAAATCTGAAACATGTTTGGAGAGCCTGACAGACATCTTACCCCCCTCCAATCAGGAGTTTCCCCTACCACTCCGCTGAAGTAGCTATAGCAAGATCAATACTTATTTCTATGTGGCTATATATAGGGATTAGTTCAAAATACTTATCTTACTTGATTTGCCTGCAGCATTTGTTTCAGTTGGTCACTTACTCCTATTTGAATAACTTTCTTCCATTGGCTTCCTGGACCTTACTCTCTCTCTTTTTTTTTTTTTTTACTTATTTATTTATTTAGTTATTTAACATCTTTATTGGAGTATAATTGCTTTGCAATGGTGTGTTAGTTTCTGCTTTATAACAAAGTGAATCAGTTATACATATACATATGTTCCCATATCTCTTCCCTCTTTTGTCTCCCTCCCTCCCACCCTCCCTATCCCACCCCTCTAGGTAGTCACAAAGCACCGAGCTGATCTCCCTGTGCTATGCAGCTGCTTCCCACCAGCTATCTATTTTACATTTGGTAGTGTATATATGTCCATGGCACTCTCTCACTTTGTCCCATCTTACCCTTCCCCTTTCCCGTATCCTCGAGTCCATTCTCCAGTAGGTCTGCATCTTTATTCCCGTCTTGCCCCTAGGTTCTTCATGACCGTTTATGTTTGCTTGTTTTTTAGATTCCATATAAATGTGTTAGCATACAGTATTTGTTTTTCTCTTTCCAACTTACTTCACTCTGTATGACAGACTCTAAGTCCATCCACCTCACTACAAATAACTCAATTTCATTTCTTTTTATGGCTGAGTAATATTCCATTGTATATATGTGCCACATCTTCTTTATCCATTCATCTGTTGATGGACACTTATGTTGCTTCCATGTCCTGGCTGTTGTAAATAGAGCTCCAAAGAACATTTTGGTACATGACTCTTTTTTTTTTTTAACATCTTTATTGGAGTATAATTGCTTTGCAATGGTGTGTTAGTTTCTGCTTTATAACAAAGTGAATCAGCTATACATACACATATATCCCCATATCTCCTCCCTCTTGCGTCTCCGTCCCACCCTCCCTATCTTGCCCCTCTAGGTGGTCACCAAGCACCGAGCTGATCTCCCTGTGCTATGTGGCTGCTTACCACTAGCTATCTCTTTTACGTTTGGTAGTGTATATATGTCCATGCCACTCTCTCACTTTGTCCCAGCTTACCCTTCCACCTCCTGCTCTTTACTCTCTCTTGTCACTCTAACCTCAAAGACACTAATTCTCAGTGTCCGTTGCTGAATCCACATCTTTTCAGCCACTCTACATTGTAGTGGCCAGGGCTTGGTCTTCAAACCATTTCTCCTTCCTATCGAATCTCACTCTCTTGGTGAGCTTATACTGTCTCGTGGCTTAAATAACATCTATATACTGATGACTTCCAAATGTATATCCTCCGGTCGTTCTTCTCCCCTAAACTCGAGAGTCTCTACCTGGATGTTTTATAGGCATTTCTAAATAATATGCCCAAGACAATTCCTGATTCCCTTCCTCCAAATCTGTTCTTCCTGAGACTTTGCCATCTCAGTTGGTCCTGCAAAACCTTTGGGATCAGTCTTGACTCCTCTGTTTCTGTCATGCCACATATTCAATCCTTTAACAACTCCTGTTGGCTCTTCTGTTAAGATATATAGAATCCAACCATTTTTGACTACATCATTGCTACCCTCCTTGTCCAAGCCATCATCATGTCTCTCTTGGATTACCAAAATGGCTTTCTAACAGGTGTCCCTACCTTTCCTATTGTCCTCCAATCTATTTATCAATACATGGCATCTAGTGAAATCCTTTAAGAACTCAAGTCAGACCATGTCTCTCCTGTGTTCAAAATTGTCCAATTTCTTACCACTCACTCAGAATAAATTTCAATGTACTCAGTGGTCTGAAAGACCCTATATGACTTGATAGGCCTTGTGTCTCTAATCTCATATGTTTCTATCCTCCTTGATCATTATACTCTAACTACACTGGCCTCTTTGCTGTTCATTAGACACATCTAGCATACCAAACACTGTTTTGTGTCAGGAGCATTGTTCTTGCTGCTTTATTTGCTTGGGATTCCTTTTCCCCAGATATCCCTATGGCTTGCTTGTTTTTATCGCCTTTAGGTCTCTACACAAAGTTAGCTCCTCAGTAAGAATTTCTTTGATCACTCTATGTAAAATAGCAACCATACTCTCCAGAAATTTCTATCCCTCTGATTTGTATTAAATTTTGTCCCACAGCACTGATCACCATATAAAAGACTATACATTTTTTATTTTGTTCATTTTCTGTCACACCTCCTATAGAATATAATGGCCATGGTGGTAGAGATTTTGACGACCTTATTCACAGCCGCATCCACCATATGTGGAGCAGTATATAGTACTTTGTAGGTGTTCGTTAAATATTTATTGAATTATTGAGTGAATGAATGTTCATCGCAAGTATCCTTGTCTTTAGTTTCCTGCACAGTTCATTAGTGATCTATTCTCATGAGATTTTGTATATCATGTAGGTACTGCAAAAGCCATTGAATTTTCTTAGGTCCTGACATGTCAACACTAGCCAGTATTTTCATGGCTGTGATTGCCATTTAAAATGTTTTGTGGACTTCCCTGGTGGCACAGTTGTTAAGAATCTGCCTGCCAACGCAGCGGACACGGGTTCGATCCCTGGTCTGGGGAGAGCTCAAATGCCGCAGAGCAACTAAGCCCTTGTGCCACAGCTACTGAAGCCCGCATGCCTAGAGCCCGTGCTCCACAACAAGAGAAGCCACCACAATGAGAAAACCTGTGCACTGCAACAAAGAGTAGCCCTCACTCTCCACAACTAGAGAAAGCCCGTGTGCAGCAACGAAGACCCAAAACAGCAAAAAAATGAAAAAAGTTTTGTGTCTAACCCATATATTTACATATTTCAGAATATCCATGGTTTGAACTCAAAATTTATTAGGTATATTGGTTTCCTATTGTTACTGTAACATATAACACAAAACTAGTGGCTTAAAACAACAAAAACTTATTATTTTACAGTTATGGACATCAAAAGTCCAAAATGATTCTTATGAGGTTGAAATCAAGGTGTCAGCAGGCCTATATTCCTTCCAGATGCACTTGGGGTGAATCTGTTTTCTTGGCTTTTCCAGCTTTTAAAGGCTGCCCGCATTCCTTGGCTCAGGGCCACATCAGTTTGACTTCTACTTCCCTCTTCACATCTCTCCCTCTGACTCTCCTTCTTCATTTTTTTCTTCATAAGGACCCTTGTGATTACATTGCACCCATCTGGATAATCCAGGATAATCTTTCCACTTCAAGACCCCTAATTCAATCAAATCTGCAAGTTAACATATTTACAAATTCAGTGTTTAGGATGTGGACATACTTGAGGGGTCATTATTCTACTTACCACAAAAGGCTGAATTTTTAATGGAAATAATTTAAAATGGTGATAGGAAACACTGCCAACATCTAAGCAAATAATGAAATCATTCCCAAGGTAATATATGGATCTTAATATTTAAAAAATTAGGTATAAAAGTAGAAGTTTTGTGCTCTTTATAATTCTGCCAGTACTTTTGAAAGAATAGATGCTGCAAACTAGTCTGCAAGTTTAGGTTTTTGTTTCACCAAAGAAGAAAATGCAGGTACTTATTTGATTTAAAATGTTACCAGATTTTTATTAATAGCATGACTGGTTTGTTTCCAAGGTTCAAGTGAATTTTATTTGCTCTAAACAATGGCTAATCTTTTTTTTTTTTTTTTTTTTTTTTTTTTGCCTTACCACAGAGCACGCGGGATCTTAGTTCCCTGACCAGAGATCCAACCCGTGCCCCCTGCAGTGGAAGCACGGATTCTTAACCACTAGACCGCCATGGCTAATCTTGAATATAAACATAAGGGTATTTGTTCTTCTCTGCATTATCATAGACTTGAAAATCTTCTGTATTGATCTTTATAGTCAGTGAAAATAGGAATCGAAAGGTGAGGACTTAGATGAAGTGCCCAGGGAGAGTGAAACTTATATATGAGAACTGATTACATAAAGTTCTGGAAAAGTCTGGGAGGCTGAACATCTGATTGAGACAATTGTCACCTCATTCCACAGGTGGGTTTTATATTCATATTTACCCATTGGAGACAGTTATGGATTCCTATAATCTCTGTGGCAGAGGTTGAGAAAGCTGCGACTAGATACCATGAATGGAGTGATTGGGAAAATGATGAGACAGGACTGGGAGGACCTATCCCCCCAGTTTCCCTGCCTGTCTCTTTCTTCTTTCTACGTTCTTCCCTCAATGGCCTTTCCCAGCCTCCACATTTCTCATTATTACAGTCATTCAGTTGGATTAAGACATTAGGTCTCCACAAGCACAAATTCAGCCAGGGAGGAATTAGCATAATAAGAAATGAACACTTTAGGATATATTAATCAGATTGGCTTGTGATTCACTATGGAAGGTCCTGAGCAAACAAAGCCGTAAAATCTATTTGATGGAATAATAGAGAAAGGAAATTTATGTTGGGGACCTGCTGAGGGAGAATAAGTCTAAATGGGGTTTATAATGAAGGGAATCCTGGGGCAGCCATTCAGTTTTTGTCATGACTAGAAAAAAACTGGCATCACTGAGAGTAGGTAGAGAATATTGCTTGGGAGGAAGACATCACCTATTAATTTTTTCCCATTTTTTCATTCATATTTTTTATATTTGGCCATGAGAGAGGATGGATGAGATGAGATAGAAAGGTATTCTGGAGACGCTTAAAGGTATTAAGAAAGTAAAATGAACATCTTTGCAAGTCTCTGCTTTTTGGACAACTTACAAAGATATCCACATTTAACAAATTTATATACAAAAGTGATCTCAAAGATGTGATGCCAAAGGCTTTGATTTTATGACATTTACAAGGGAAGAACTTGAACAATGGAAAATCTTTCTTTGCAGTAATAAGTGTCTTCAATATAATTTCATATTTGTATGATTTTTACCATGATTCTATATCCTTGGAATAGAATTTTGCATGGTAAAGTTTGGTTGGTGGAAAGCCATAAATATAAGCGATTTTAATCTAGCTACATGACTAAGATTCTAAAACCTGAGGGCAGTCTTAAAAGTAGTGTTTATATATTAAATTATTTCAGCACTTTGCATAAATATATAATCTATCTTAAGGTTCTATAGAAATGGTATTGGGAAGCAAGGACACATAGTTTAAATTTAACAGTACAATTGCAATTATTTTTTGTGCAAATATTATACAGATACTGAGCTAACAATGGTTAAATTTTTGACAGCCTATTACATCATGTACATTCACATTACAGAAATTATTTTTAAAAGTCTGTATATTGGCACTGTAGTGAACTCCTCTGTAGATGATCCTCTTGGTCTAGAAAATATGTCTTAGCAGATGCAACTTTATTATTTATATCAAGCATATTTTACAGTATATATTACTAAACATATTATTTTGCTTTTTTTAGTATATCATTTGATAATTTCTTTTAACATTTTATGTGATATTTTTATATATGTCATGCTTTTTAGTGTAATCATATCCATTTTAGTGTAATCAGGCTAACACATTTATTTTCAGCTCCTTTTCTTGAAACTCAAGTGTTTTGGCTGTGTCTGTAAAATACTTAATATCTTAATGAAAATGGAGGGCAAACATTAGTCAGTTTCTCAGATGTTTCTGAGTCTTTGAGACAACAACATTAAATGGGAACACATCATCATACAGTAGAGATGACCAAATCTCAGACAGTCATGTTCTTTGACTCTACATCCTACAACTCTATCTGGCATATAGTAGCTTCTCAGTTAATGTTAATTGAGTAATTAAAGGAAACGATCCTATTTGTCCTTACCCACCCAGCCTTAACATCAGCTTGTTCATCTCTAACAAATAACCTATCAATACCAGTCACTACTCCAGGGAATGAAGTGACCATAATTTTCTTTTTTCTTTTCTTTTCTCTTCTTTTTTTTCTTTCACATGTAAAGTCAGTACTTTTGACTTCAGGGGCTCTACTCTATTCTGTATTTCTTCACACAGTCTGACCCCTTTTTCCAATTCTCCTTCCCTGTTTTTTTCTACTTTTGGCTTCAGTTATCTTGATAACCCCTATGTCTCATCCACATTTTCTTCTTCTGTTTATTCAGCATGTATTTATTAAGCTCCTGTTGTGTGCCAGAAATTGGTCAAGGCACAAATGTAAACGAAAAGTTTTTAACCTTTGTCATGGACAACATTCTAGTGGATGGACACTGAGAATGAATAAATAGATAAATAAATAAATAGATAAATAAATAAATAAGTAAATTTATACTAAATTAACCTAGTGGGTTAATATGTGTCTTTCCAAAATATATGTCCAAGTCTTAATTGCCAGTACCTATAAATGTGACCTTATTTGGAAAAAGAGTGTTTGAAGGTATAATTGAGTTAAGAATCTTGAGATGAGATCATCATGGATTGCGGGGGTGGGGCACGGATTTTAAATCCAGTGACAGTGTCATTATAAGAAGAGGGGAAGACACAGAGACACAGAAAGAAGGCCATGTGAAGGAGGCACAGATTGGAGTTATGCAGTCCCAAGCCAAGGAATGCCAAAGGTTACCAGTAGCCATCGGAGGCCAGGAGAGAGGAGGCATGCTGCAGATTTCCTCTCAGAGCCTCCAGAGGGGACCAGTTCTGCTGACACCTTGATTTTGGATTTATGACCTCCTAAACTGAAATAATTTTCTGTTGTTTCAAGCGGTCAAAATTGTGGTAATTTGTTACGGCAGCCTTAGAAAACTAAGACAGTCAAGATGCTGAGACGTGCTATTGAATAAAATAGAGAAGGAAGTTAGAGATTGTGAGAAATTGCAAATTTAGATATGTGAGTATATAATATTTGGTCAAAGATCTGAAAACAGTAAGGGACTGAGCAAAGAACAAGGGGCCAGAACATGGCTGTATATTAAAAAGGAAACAAGGAAGCCAGTGTGGATGGGCCAGTCTGAGCAAGGGCAAGGCAGAGGGAAATAAGATTAGTAATGTAGCATGAGGCTGCTTCATAAGATGTCTTGTAGGTGGTATTACACACAATGAGATGTAAATTGTTAAAAAGTCATGCTCAAATAAGAGGTATGCTATGTTATAATTCAAGTGCTGTGTTAGACTATGATTTTCTTCCTTCTTGGAATCTATAGGAAGCTAAAGTAGACCCTCTTATGCCCAAAAGGTGATTGTCGATTAAGGTGATTATATTTGCTTTGAACTAACATGAAATAAATGGCAGCATGTATCGAATACTAATGATATATGCCAGGTGCTATTCTAATTGCTGTGCACAAAGATCTGTTTAATCTTCACACCAATCCCACGAGAGAGGTGTTTTCATTCTCCTTTTTAAGGATGAGGAAACAGAGATTCAGGTAAGTTAACTAACTTGTACAAGATTTTAGAACAAATTAGCATGCACAAATGGCATTTGGTTCAGGTCTGTGTGATTCTAAAGCCTATGTTTGTAAATTCTTTGCTGTTTTTACTAATCTACTCGAACTATTTGTATACAAAAAACATATTACGAATAAAAAGCCAAATTTATTAGATATTTAAAACAAAATGTAATATGTAGGTCTTGAGCTAGAAGAATCTTTATGTGCTTATCTTCTTTGAAGCCCCTATTTGACATATTATTTAATCATGTTAGGCTTGGGATGAAGTAGGCAGCTTAAGAAATAATAGCTTAAAACCTTGGTTATTAATTTAGTTTATTTCTGCAATCACTGTACCCACTCAACATTGGCAAGCAATTGCATTTTCCCTTGACTTCAAAAGGATTTCAACATTCCTGTCTTTCTCATCAGTCTCAATATTCTGCCCATGTCTATATATAATGAGTGTGCATTTCTTTTAAAATAAAATTCCAATGAGTCTAGTAAATAAATATTTCCTCAATACCTTTGATAGGAAAGTAATAATATAGTGATCATAAAGTTCTTGATATATAAAAATGTTGCTTTCTCAGAAATATAGATTATTCATTTTTACTTTTTCCCCCTTTTTAACTAGTCCTTAAAGACCACTTACTGTAAAATCTACTATGAAATAAACTTGAGATATTAATCTAGCTTAGGTTTAGAAAATCTACTATAAAGAGATATAATTGTGATGTTGTTTTTTAATTTTTATTATAATGTTATAATATGTAAAATTTTCCTAATGCTCTAATACAAAAATAACCAGTACTAAACTTTCTACACTTTGTAACTTAACTCCAATTTTAAAATTCCATTTTCATATTTGCTTGTTATTCCTCTTGCTTTGGTCAAGGTAAATTTGCTCTACTTGAGCTAATATGGACTCTCATTACTGTACTCCTAAATTCAATAGGTAATTGCCTAGGATAGGGGCACAGTTATATAGGTCACATCTCTATTTTGCCTACATTATTTTCCATCATATTTCAGACAGCTAACTTCTTTCTTTCCTCACTAATTATATTTACTATTTTTCCACTCTTACTTACTTGCATTACTCTCCGTTCCTCCGTTTACTATTTGCTTCAGATTTTTAGCTGATTGATGTAGGTTGTAGACTAATTCAGGTCAACATATTTTCTAGCATATCACTCAAGATTCCTAGAAGGATCTCTTGAGGAATTAGAAATGTCATTATTATATGAAGGGCTTTAATATAGTCATAATGCATATTCTTCAGGTTCTTACAAAAGGAAGTTAGATTTACCAATACCTTAGTCTAGCACATTTTTTAACTATAGAAAACATCTTATTTCTTTACTAGTTTATTGATAACAACCTAGGAATTGGATATACATATGCTTAGCAAGCAATACTGATGAATGTTTTTTTTGTTGTTGTTAAATTTATTTATTTTACGTTTGGCTGTGTTGGGTCTTTGTTGCTGTATGCGGGCTTTTCTCTAGTTGCGGTGAGCGGGGGCTACTCTTTGTTGTGGTGCGCAGGCTTCTCATTGCAGTGGCTTCTCTTGTTGCGGAGCACGGGCTCTAGGTGTGAGGGCTTCAGTAGTTGTGGCACGTGGGCTCAGTAGTTGTGGCTCGCAGGCCCTAGAGTGCAGGCTCAGTAGTTGTGGCGCACGGGCTT
Organism: Orcinus orca; assembly: GCF_937001465.1. NCBI lineage: Eukaryota > Metazoa > Chordata > Mammalia > Artiodactyla > Delphinidae > Orcinus > Orcinus orca. Next base: position 80,061,639 of record NC_064580.1, read on the forward strand.
AGCTGCTCTGCGACATGTGGGATCTTCCTGGACCAGGGCTTGAATCCGTGTCCCCTGCATTGGCAGGCGGATTCTTAACCACCCTGCCACCAGGGAAGCCCATGATGAATGTTTTTAAAATAATTAATTAGTAAGATTTTTGGTGCTGAAAACCAATTTTAATTAATAGCATAAATAATGTATCTACATGGATTGTTTTTAATTCTTTAATATTGAATTTATGCTCACAAAGCCAAGTTTTCATAGCAGCAATGAGGGCCCCTATTTGGCCATGTTTATGTTGCCAAAAATATTCAACATAAGCAGCATCTTTGAAAAACTCAGAAGACTTTCATGACAGCAACCTCATGAGACAGTTTTCTTTTGTACAAGAAATCTAGTAAGACTTTGTTTGTACCTAGCATGTGAATCTTGGTTGGAGTTGAAAACAGATTTCCTAAATTTTTAACATGCCTCACTAAATTCTCAAGTTTAGGAAGAAGTCCCTTTTTGTGCCTTATGATATAAATCCTGAGGGAAATCATGATTTCCATAATGAAATAGGACTATTCTCTGTCTCTGTCCCGCACTTGAACCTAATGTCCTGATATTAGAACAAAAAGTATATAATTCTTAATTTTTGACTTGTAATTTGATTTTGGGAGAAGAAAGCTAATTCATAATTGCTGTGGCCACCAGCTCTCAGACATCCCTTTTTCCATAGATTTTGTGTTCACAGGTGAAACGATAGAAGAAAAAGCTAGAAGTCCACAATTCCATTCTCTATTTAAATAATTGGTGTCATCATTTTCATGTCTGAATGATGGCAAGTTAGAGTAGACACAGATGATGCAATTATAATTCATTTATAGTTAAGGGCAGACATGTTTAACATTTAGGAATTACCAATCCAGATTTTAATGTGTAACTGAAAGAGAGATTTTTCATTTGACATAATCATTAGGAAGACTTACTGCAGGCAAGATTACAGACTGGAGGCAGTGATAAAGTTATTATTTTATGTGTGTGTCCTAGACAAAGGTTAATTTATCTTTACCAGAGATTGCAAGGGGGTGTGGATATTAGTACTACTGATATACAACAGATCCTCTTCATGATGCCGTCTAGTTTATATACAGTAGAGTCCCTTTCGTAGAGACAAGAATGATGATGCCAATAACCTAAACAATTTTCATTGTGCCATGTTTTTCATTGCAGGGAATAGTTAAGTCTTTAGGAGTTTAGCTTCATCTGTACTGTATTTATTTCTATGAATAATAGGAATACTATAATTTTTGCTTAATTGCAATCACATTTAGTATTTTGAGCATAAATTTGGCCAAACTTGCTGTATTTTTCTTTCCAATTGCAAAATAATACTTTTATATTTCAAATTAAACATTGCTACAACATATAATAAATTATCATATATTTCCCCATTCAAGAGATTTATGCATGGAAAAATGTTTCCAAGTGAAAGACACATGTTTTAAAATGTACAAAAAATGCATGAATTACTTCTACTCTAGTGTCTTAGAAATAATATAAAAATTAATGTTTATGTAAAAAATCACCCCACATTAAAGGGGTAAATAGTCAGTTAATCTCACTCTTTTGAGTTCTTTCAATTCCTATTGGAAAAAGTTTTTTTTTTTTCTTTTTTGCGGTACGCGGGTCTCTCACTGTTGTGGCCTCTCCCGTTGTGGAGCACAGGCTCCGGACGCGCAGGCTCAGCGGCCATGGCTCATGGGCCCAGCCGCTCTGCGGCATGTGGGGTCTTCCCGGACCAGGGCATGAACCCGTGTCCCCTGCATCGGCAGGCGGACTCTCAACCACTGCGCCACCAGAAAAGCCCATGGAAAAAGTATTTTAAAACAAAGGTTTACCACCACCCCTACGCTTTCTCTAACAATTTATAAAATCTTTGAAAATGTATAATTGTTGTCTCTGAATTATAAGTTTAGAATAGTTTTTAACGCTTTCATAGCCAGCTTTAAAGAATTTGAAACCATTTAAGAGATTAGCCCACATGCTACTTACATAGTGTATTCTTGAGAATTTATGGTAACTTCAATGACAATAATTACTTTGAAAATGAGGACTAAATGAGGACTAAATGAAATTTATAGAAGTGTGTGTGTATGCATGTGCATGTGTGTGCATGTGCATACTTGTGTCTTTATTTGGGTCTAGTTCTTGAAAAATAATCGGCAGCCATTTGTTTGAAATATCCGTGTCTACTATGAGGAGTAATTTCCAGCCATTCTCAGAGAGTTGAAAGCAAGAAATAATCTAGTGAATAAGCAAACATGAATTATTCTTTAAAGGTGTTAAACATAATTTACTGATATTTTCTGATAAGCGTTGATATTTAAAAGATGAAAGTTCAAATGATCTGGTGTTAAATAATCTGATGACAGCATAATCCTTCTACTGAATATTTGAGGCTCATTATTATGGAACATACCTTAATTGGCTTTCAGTAGGAACATTGAAATATGAAAACACATACAGAGTTATAGTTCTGTGTATTACTTTTCTGGTCTTTTGTGTGCTAATAAGAATATGTATTTTTAATGTGTAGTAAACTTAAATTATGTAAAATTGAGAAAAATGTCTTCTCCTTCAAATAAAATTGATCAGCTTGGACTAAATATAAATTACCTGAGAAAAAAATACTTTATTTTTTTCCAGTAATGTCTGTGACAGGTACAATCTCTCCCAAGTGCCCTGGGGCAGGCCACCTCCTATAGATATGATCACTGGGTCTTTTTATCTAGATCTGGATGCTTGTCAGGATCAGAGCTCTTCAAAGAAACATTAAGAAAAAGCTTTTGCAATGTGAACATTTCAACATGTATGGATAATCTGTGTGAAAAGCATTGTTCTTCTATGGATGACCTCTTTGCACAGAGTGATAGCTTTATCCTTTTTCACATCATTATGTTTGCTGGGGGAAAATCCTGCTGTGCTACATCATAATAACATGTAATCTTCTTGCTCAGTTTAGCTGAGATTTAAGGAGACTCTTTTCATAGAAGCTGTTCTTTAAAGCCTGATCTATAATTTTGCAGAATCACCACAGCAGAAGAGCAAGAGGCTTCATAAGAGAGATACAACCATTAAAACTCTTAAATGAAGATTAGTTTCAAGTTTTACAATCCGGTACCAAACCATCTGGCAAATCTCATGTCAGATTTTGTTAAACCTCTGAGCTTTCTAAGTGTTAATTCATCCCCCTTCTAAAACATTCCCCCTTCCCTAAACACATAAGCATACACTTGACTTGTTGATGATTAAGATAAAAGATCTAATTAAGTGCTCCAAGCTTGTTGATTTTTCCACCTGGTGATTTGTTACCCTTGAAGACAATTTCAAAATAGCTGTTTGCTTTTGGCAGAACCCTTGGAATCCTTATGGATAAATTAATATATTCCTCACAAATTACTCCCCTCTTTTTGTCACATTTTGCTTAGGGCTAACTACAACCAGAAAGAGGGTCGGCATATTCTTGTGCTGCCAAACTCATTCTGAGGGACTCAGACAAGTCTGGAAAATAGTGGATATGCCTATGGAATAATCCAACACTGTTTTCCTTAGGCCCTCATCATTTTAGCTTTGATGATAGTGGTTATCCTAGAAAAAATAATCTTAAAATAACTTTTAGTTTATATTAACCTGTGTTAAATCTTTTCTACACCATTCCATCCACCACTATCAAATGTGTTCTTTACTTTTAGAAACCCATGTCTCTTAACACCAGTTTGCAAGTAAAAAGCAAAATAAACAAAGCAAAAAAAGATCCAAACAATAAAGACATAAGGTCATAGGACATAAGGTGTTCCAAATCCACAATGTACTATCTATACCAGAATGCTGATGAACATAGGTTTTCATACCATTTAAATTCTGACAAATGTGTCCCATTGGTCATGTGGAAAGGAAACATAGTAAATTGTGTATTCCTGGCCTAGCCTCATCTTCCAAAAATATGCTATAAATTTAGTCTGTGAGTTTATATGGGAACACTTTACTCTGTATAACTTATTAGGAAATTTTAAATTTGTCATATTTCTTCAAGCATGTAATGTATACAGTACTTTTAGGAGAAAATATTTTAAGAAGACTTGAAAATTTTAAATGAAAACCAAATAACAAACTCCATCTTTAAATTTACTCAATCCAAACCCTCTCCTTCTTGCCACAATCCAAAAAAATTTCACTGAATTCTAAGCAAATTTACACACATTGTATAACATGTTAATAAGTCAATTCATTTAAAAGTTTTCAATAGTCAGTTTGGCTTTGTCTATCTTTAGGTATTCATAAATATGATTAATACTCGTTCTCAGATTTTGAAGATTTCGGGAAATCTCCAGTTCTGTAAACCAATGTGGTTTTTGGAATGCCAAGTAAATTCACAGATAATTTATTTTTATGTGACTAAAAGGAATTTATCTATAATCAAAAGCGGTTTCTCCCAATTAGGAGTTATGCAATAATTGGAAAAATAAGGAATAATTAAGGTCTACCTCTTCCCTGTTCCCTCAACCCTCAATCAACACATTCCTGTGCTATTTATTGTAGCACTTGGTAATTTTAATTTTTCAAATATACAAAAACCTTTTCTAAGTAATTGGAATTACTAATTTCAAAAATGTTGAGATGAAAAGAGAGAGGGAGAGGGAGGGAGAAAGAGAGAGAGAGAGAGAGAGAGAGAGAACCACATGGGGGATGGCTGTAGAAGGTTTCCACTTCATGTGATTAGGGTAGATATATCCATAACAGTTCAAGTGAACAGGATACTTATAAGGTGCCAGGCACTTTAGTAACTCAGTAAAATACAGTGATCCTAAGAGGCTCATATTATACTAATTTCCCAGATGATAAAACTGAGAGTCATCTTTAATTTGACAGAATTCGTAAACCTAGTAGATGTAGAGCCACATGCAGATTTCAAAGGCCCTGCCTTTTCCACTATTGCACTAAAATGATGAGCAGATGTTAATTTTTTTTTTTTTTCCGGTACGCGGGCCTCTCACCGCTGCGGCCTCTCCCGTTGCGGAGAACAGGCTCCGGACGCGCAGACCCAGCGGCCATGGCCCACGGGCCCAGCCGCTCCACAGCATGTAGGATCTTCCCGGACCGGGAGCACGAACCCATGTCCCCTGCATCGGCAGGTGGACTCCCAACCACTGCGCCACCAGGGAAGCCTGATGTTAATTTCTTTTAAACACTTATCTTTACCTCCTCAGATATTGCCTACCACTTTGCTAATTGTAAGACAGAAAAACACACAGAAGGACGTTAGGAAACATTAAGGAGTGTAGGAATTAACTAAGGGATTTTATTCCTATTTCAGGAACTTTCTGGAGTGTATTCACTGCCAATGAAAATTGTTCCACGTTACTTACTATAAAAATTAAAAGTTGACATATTGTCAACACTTTATTTTTTAACATCTTTATTGGAGTATGATTGCTTTACAATGGTGTGTTAGTTTCCGCTTTATAACAAAGTGAATCAGCTATACAAATACATATATCCCCACATCTCCTCCCTCTTGCATCTCCCTCCCAACCTCCCTGTGCCACCCCTCTAGCTGGGAGACTTTATATATATATATATATATATATATATATATATATATATATATATATAAAACATCTTTACTGGAGTATAATTGATTTACAACGGTATCCTACTTTCCGCTTTATAACAAAGTGAATCAGCTATACATATACATATATCCCCATATCTCCTCCCTCTTGCATCTCCCTCCCTCACACCCTCCCTATCCCACCCCTCTAGGTGGTCACAAAGCACCAAGCTGATCTCCCTGTGCTATGCGGATGCTTCCCACTAGCTATCAATTTTACGTTTGGTAGTATATATATGTCCATGCCACTCTCTCACTTTGTCACAGCTTACCCTTCCCCCTCCCTGTGTCCTCAACTCCATTCTCTAGTAGGTCTGCATCTTTATTCCCGTCTTGGCCCTAGGTTCTTCATGACCAATTTTTTTTTAGATTCCATATGTGTGTGTGTGTGTGTGTGTGTGTGTGTGTGTGTGTGTGTTAGCATATGGTATTTGTTTTTCAATTTCTGACTTACTTCACTCTGTATGACAGACTCTAGGTCCATCCACCTCATGACAAATAATTCAATTTTGTTTCTTTTTATGACTGAGTAATATTCCATTGTATATATGTGCCATATCTTCTTTGTCCATTCATCTGTCGATGGACACTCAGGTTGTTTCCATGTCCTGGCTACTGTAAATAGAGCTGCAATGAACTTTGAAGTACATGACTCTTTAAGAATTACGGTTTTCTCACGGTATATGTCCAGTAGTGGGATTGCTGGGTCGTATGGTAGTTCTATTTTTAGTTTCTTAGGGAACCTCAATACTGTTCTCCATAGTGGCTGTATCAATTTATATTCCCACCAACAGTGCAAGAGTGTTCCCATTTCTCCACACACTCTCCAGCATTTAGTGTTTGTAGATATTTGGGTGATGGCCATTCTAACCGGTATGAGATAATATCTCATTGTAGTTTTGATTTGCATTTCTCTAATGATTAGTGACGTTCAGCATTCTTTCATGTGTTTGTTGGCAATCTGTATATCTTCTCTGGAGAAATGTCTATCTAGGTCTTCTGCCCATTTTTGGATCGGGTTTTTTGTTTTTTTTGATACTGAGCTACATGAGCTGCTTGTATATTTTGGAGATTAATCCTTTGTCAGTTGCTTCATTTGCAAATATTTTCTCCCATTCTGAGAGTTGTCTTTTGTCTTGATATGGTATCCTTTGCTGTGCAAAGGCTTTTAAGTTTCATTAGGTCCCATTTGTTTATTTATGTTTTTATTTCCATTTCTCTAGGAAGTGGGTCAAAAAGGATCTTGCTGCGATTTATGTCATAGAGTGTTCTGCCTATGTTTTCCTCTAAGAGTTTGATAATTTCTGGCCTTACATTTAGGTCTTTAATCCATTTTGAGCTTATTTTTGTGTATGGTGTTAGGGAGTGATCTAGTCTCATACTTTTACTTGTACCTGTCCAGTTTTCCCAGCACCACTTATTGAAGAGGCTGTCCTTTCTCCACTGTGCATTCCTGCCTCCTTTATCAAAGATAAGGTGACCATATGTGCATGGGTATATCTCTGGTCTTTCTATCCTGTTCCATTGATCTATCTTTCTGTTTTTGTGCCAGAACCATACTGTCTTTTTCTTTTTTTTAACATCTTTATTGGGGTATAATTGCTTTTCAATGATGTGTTAGTTTCTGCTTTATAACAAAGTGAATCAGTTATACATATACATATGTTCCCATATCTCTTCCCTCTTGCGTCACCCTCCCTCCCACCCTCGCTATCCCACCCCTCCAAGCAGTCACAAAGCACCAAGTTGATCTCTCTGTGCTATGTGGCTGCTTCCCACTAGCTATCTACCTTACATTTGGTAGTGTATATATGTCCATGCCTCTCTCTCACTTTGTCACAGCTCACCCTTCCCCCTCCCCATATCCTCAAGTCCGTTCTCTAGTAGGTCTGTGTCTTTATTCCTGTCTTAACACTAGGTTCTTCATGACATTTTTTTTTCTTAAATTCTATATATATGTGTTAGCATACGGTATTTGTCTTTTACTTTCTGACTTACTTCACTCTGTATGACAGACTCTAGGTCTATCCACCTCATTACAAATAGCTCAATTTCGTTTCATTTTATGGCTGAGTAATATTCCATTGAATATATGTGCCACATCTTCTTTATCCATTCATCCGATGATGGACACTTAGGATGTTTCCATCTCTGGGCTATTGTAAATAGAGCTGCAATGAACATTTTGGTACATGACTCTTTGAATTATGGTTTTCTCAGGGTATATGCCCAGTAGTGGGATTGCTGGGTCATATGGTAGTTCTATTTGTAGATTTTTTTTTTTTTGAAAATGGGCTATTTTTTTTTTCTTTGCAGTACACGGGTATCTCACTGTTGTGGCTTCTCCCGTTGTGGAGCAATAGGCTCCAGATGTGCAGGCTCAACGGCCATGGCTCACGGGCCCAGCTGCTCTGCGGCACGTGGGGTCTTCCCAAACCAGGGCACGAACCCATGTCCCCTGCATTGGCAGGTGGACTCTCAACCACTGTGCCACCAGGGAAGACTGCTATTTGTAGTTTTTAAAAGAACCTCCATACTGTTCTCCATAGTGGCTGTACCAATTCACTTTCCCACCAGCAGTGCAAGAGTGTTGCCTTTTCTCCACACCCTATCCAGCATTTGTTGTTTCTAGATTTTTTGATGATGGCCATTCTGACTGGTGTGAGATGGTATCTCATTGTAGTTTTGATTTGCATTTCTCTAATGATTAATGATGTTGAGCATTTTTCATGTGTTTGTTGGCAGTCTGTATATCTTCTTTGGAGAAATGTTTATTTAGGTCTTCTGCCCATTTTTGGATTGGATTGTTTGTTTTCTTGTTACTGAGCTGCATGAGCTGCTTGTAAATTTTGGAAATTAATCCTTTGTCAGTTGCTTCATTTGCAAATGTTTTCTCCCATTCTGAGGGTTGTCTTCTGATCTTGTTTATGGTTTCCTTTGCTGTGCAAAAGCTTTGAAGTTTCATTAGGTCCCATTTGTTTATTTTTGTTTTTATTTCCATTTCTCTAGGAAGTGGGTCAAAATGGATCTTGCTGTGATTTATGTCATAGAGTGTTCTGTCTATGTTTTCCTCTAAGAGTTTGATAGTTTCTGGCGTTACATTTAGGTCTTTAATCCATTTTGAGCTTATTTTTGCGTATGGTGTTAGGGAGTGATCTAATCTCATACTTTTACATGTACCTGTCCAGTTTTCCCAGCACCATTTATTGAAGAGGTTGTTCTTTCCCCACTGTACATTCCTGCCTCCTTTATCAAAGATAAGGTGACCATATATGCGTGGGTTTATCTCTGGTCTTTCTATCCTGTTCCATTGATCTATCTTTCTGTTTTTGTGCCAGTACAATACTGTCTTGATTACTGTAGCTTTGTAGTATAGTCTGAAGTCAGGGAGCCTGATTCCTCCAGCTCTGTTTTTCTTTCTCAAGATTGCTTTGGCTATTCGGGGTCTTTTGTGTTTCCATACAAATTGTGATATTTTTTGGTCTAGTTCTGTGAAAAATGCCAGTGGTAGTTTGATAGGGATTGCAATGAATCTGTAGATTGCTTTGGGTAGTAGAGTCATTTTCACAATGCTGTTTCTTCCAACCCCAAAACATGGTATATCTCTCCATGTATTTGTATCATCTTTAATTTCTATCATCAGTGTTTTATAGTTTTCTGCATACAGGTCTTTTGTCTCCTTAGGTAGATTTTTTCCTAGATATTTTATTCTTTTTGTTGCAATGGTAAATGGGAGTGTTTTCTTGATTTCACTTTCAGATTTTTCATCATTAGTGTATAGGAATGCCAGAGAATTCTGTGCATTAATTTTGTATCCTGCTACTTTACCAAATTCATTGATTAGCTCTAGTAGTTTTCTGATAGCATCTTTAGGATTCTCTATGTATAGAATCATGTTAGCTGCAAACAGTGACAGCTTTACTTCTTCTTTTCCGATTTGGATTTCTTTTATTTCCTTTTCTTCTCTGATTGCTGTGGCTAAAACTTCCAGAACTATGTTGAGTAAGAATGGTTAGACTGGGCAACCTTGTCTTGTTCCTGATCTTACTGGAAATGCTTTCAGTTTTTCACCATTGAGGATGATGTTGGCTGTGGGTTTGTCATATATGGCCTTTATTCTTTTGTGGAAAGTTCCCTCTATGCCTACTTTTTGCAGTGTTTTTATCATAAATGGGTGTTGAATTTTTTCAGAAGCTTTCTCTGCATCTATTGAGGTGATCATATGTTTTTTCTCCTTCAATTTGTTAATATGGTGTATCAAGTTGATTGATTTGCGTATATTGAAAAATCCTTGCATTCCTGGGATAAACCCCACTTGATCATGGTGTATGATCCTTTTAATGTGCTGTTGGATTCTGTTTGCTGGTATTTTGTTAAGGATCTTTGCATCTATGCTTATCAGTGATATTGGCCTGTAGTTTCCTTTCTTTGTGACATCCTTGACTGGCTTTGGTACCAGGTGATGGTGGCCTCGTAGAAGAGTTTGGGAGTGTTCCTCCATCTGCTATATTTTGGAAGAGTTTGAGAAGGATAGGTGTTAGCTCTTCTCTAAATGTTTGATAGAATTTGCCTGTGAAGCCACCTTGTCCTGGGCTTTTGTTTGTTGGAAGATTTTTAATCACAGTTTCAATTTCTGTGCTTGTGAATGGTCTGTTCATATTTTCTATTTCTTCCTGATTCAGTCTTGGCAGGTTGTGCATTTGTAAGAATTTTTCCATTTCTTCCAGGTTGTCCATTTTATTGGCATAGAGTTGCTTGTAGTAATCTCTCATGATCTTCTGTATTTCTGCAGTGTCAGCTGTTACTTCTCCTTTTTCATTTCTAATTCTATTGATGTGAGTCTTCTCCTTTTTTTCTTGATGAGTGTGGCTAATGGTTTAACAATTTTATCTTCTCAAAGAACCAGCTTTTAGTTTTTTTGATCTTTGCTATCATTACCTTCATTTCTTTTTCATTTATTTCTGATCTGATATTTATGATATTTTTCCTTCTGCTAACTTTGGGTTTTTTTTTTGTTGTTCTTCTTTCTCTAATTGCTTTAGGTGCAAGGTTAGGTTGTTTATTCGAGATGTTTACTGTTTCTTAAGGTAGGATTGTATTACTATAAACTTCCCTCTTAGAACTGCTTTTGCTACATCCCATAGGTTTTGGGTCTTCGTGTCTCCATGGTCATTTGTTTCTATGTATTTTTTGATTTCCTCTTTGATTTCTTCAGTGACCACTTCGTTATTTAGTAGTGTATTGTTTAGCCACCATGTGTTTGTATTTTTTACAGATCTTTTCCTGTAATTGCTATCTAGTCTTACAGCATTGTGGTTGGAAAAGATACTTGATACAATTTCAATTTTCTTAATCTTACCAAGGCTTGATTTATGACCCAAGATATGATCTATCCTGGAGAATGTTCCATGAGCACTTGAGCAAAATGTGTATTCTGTTGTTTTTGGATGGAATTTCCTATAAATATCAATTAAGTCCTCTTGTTTAATGTATCATTTAAAGCTTGTGTTTCTTTATTTATTTTCATTTTGGATGATCTGTCCATTGGTGAAAGTGAAGTGTTAAAGTCCCCTGCTATGAATGTGTTACTTTCAATTTCCCCTTTTATGGCTGTCAGTATTTGCCTTATGTATTGAGGTGCTCCTATGTTGGATGCATAAATATTTACAATTGTTATATCTTCTTCTTGGATTGATCCCTTGATCATTATGTAGTGTCCTTCTTTGTCTCTTGCAGTAGTCTCTGTTTTAAAGTCTGTTTTGTCTGATATGAGAATTGCTACTCCAGCTTTCTTTTGATTTCCATTTGTGTGGAATATCTTTTTCCATCCCCTCACTTTCAGTCTGTATGTGTCCCTAGGCCTGAATTGGGTCTCTTGTAGACAGCATATATACGGGTCTTGTTTTTGTATCCATTCAGCCAATCTGTGTCTTTTGGTGGGAGCATTTAATCCATTTACATTTAAGGTAATTATCGATATGTATGTTCCTATTGACATTTTCTTAATTGTTTTGGGTTTGTTCTTGTAGGTCTTTTCCTTCTCTTGTGTTTCCTGCCTATAGAAGTTCCTTTAGCATTTGTTGTAAAGCTTGTTTGGTGGTGCTGAGTTCTCTTAGCTTTTGCTTGTCTCCAAAAGTTTTAATTTCTCCATCAAACCTGAATGAGATACTTGCTGGATAGAGTAATCATGGTTGTAGGTTTTTCCCTTTCGACACTTTAAATATGTCCTGCCAGTCCCTTCCGGCTTGCAGAGTTTCCACTGAAATATCAGCTGTTAGCATTATGGGGATTCCCGCGTATGTTATTTGTTGTTTTTCCCTTGCTGCTTATATTTTTTCCTTTTTTTAAAATTTTTGATACTTTGATTAATATGTGTCTTAGAGTGTTTCTCCTTGGATTTATCCTGTAAGGCACTCTCTGTGCTTCCAGGACTTGATTAACTATTTCCTATTTCCTTTCTCATATTAGGGAAGTTTTCAACTATAATCTCTTCATATATTTTCTCAGTCCCTTTCTTTTTCTCTTCTTCCTCTGGGACCCCTATAATTTGAATGTTGGTGCATTTAATATTGTCCCAGAGGTCACTGAGACTCCTCACTTCTTTTCATTCTGTTTTCTTTATTCTGCTCTGCAGTAGTTATTTCCACTCTTGTATCTTCAAGGTCACTTATCCGTTCTTCTGCCTCAGTTATTCTGCTATTGATTCCTTCTAGAGAATTTTTAATTTCATTTATTGTGTTGTTCATCACTGTTTGTTTGCTCTTTAGTTCTTCTAGTTCCTTGTTAAACATTTCTTGTATTTTCTCCATTCTATTTCCAAGATTTTGGATCACCTTTACTATCATTATTCTGAATTCTCTTTCAGGTAGACTGCCTACTTCCTCTTCATTTGTTTGGTTTGGTTGGTTTTTACCTTGCTCCTTCATCTGCTGTGCATTTCTCTTTCTTCTCATTTTGCTTAACTTACTGTGTTTGGAGTCTCCTTTTCAAAGGTTGCACGTTCTTAGTTCCCGTTGTTTTTGGTGTCTGCCCCCAGTGGCTAAGGTTGGTTTAGTGGGTTGGGTAGGCCTCCTGGTGGAGGGGATAGTGCCTGTGTTCTGGTGGATGAGGCTGGATCTTGTCTTTCTGGTGGGTAGGTCCATGTCTGGTGGTGTGTTTTGGGGTGTCTGTGACCTTATTATGATTTTAGGCAGCCTCTCTGCTAATGGGTGGGGTTGTGTTCCTGTCTTGCTAGTTGTGTGGCATAGGGTGTCCAGCACTGTTGCTTGCTGGTCGTTAGGTTTAGCTGGGTCTTAGCGTTGAGATGGAGATATCTGGGAGATTTTTGCCATTTGATGTTACGTGGAGCTGGAAGGTCTCTTGTGGACCAATGTCCTGAACTTGGCTCTCCCACCTCAGAGGTACAGCCCTGATGCCTGGCCAGAGCGCCAAGGGCCTGTTATCCACACGGCTCATAATAAAAAGGAGAAAAAAGCAAAGAAAGATCGAAAAAGGTAAAATGAAATAAAATAAAGTTATTGAAATAAAATATAATTATTAAAAAATTAAAAATTAATTTAAAATAAGGAAAGAAGAGAGCAACCAAATCAAAAAAAAAAATCCAACAATAACAAGTGCTAAAAACTATACTAAAAAAAAAGAAAAAAGAAAAAGAAAAGACAGAATGCTAAGACAAATGGTTAAAGCAAAGCTATACAGACAAAATCACACACAGAAGCATATGCATACATACTCACAAAAAGAGAAAAAGGGAAAAAGTATATATATGGTTGCTCCCAAAGTCCATCTCCTCAATTTGGGATGATTTGTTGTCTATTCAGGTATTCCACAGATGCAGCGTACATTAAATTGATTGTGGAAATTTAATCTGCTGCTCCTGAGGCTGTGGGGATATATTTCCCTTTCTCTTTTTTGTTTGCTCAGCTCCAGGTGTTCAGCTTTGGATTTGGCCCCTCCTCTTCGTGTAGGTCGCCTGAGGGCGTCTGTTCTTTGCTCAGACAGGACGGGGTTAAAGGAGCACCTGATTCGGGGGCTCTGGCTCATTCAGGCCGGGGGTGAGGGTGGGGTACGGATGCGGGGCGAGCCTGCGGCGGCAGAGGACAGCATGACATGACGTTGCACCAGCCTGAGGCACACTGTGTGTTCTCCCGGGGAAGTTGTCCCTGGATCACGGGACCCTGGCAGTGGCGGGCTGCACAGGTTCCTGGGAGGGGACGTGTGGATAGTGACCTGTGGTTGCTCACAGGCTTCTTGTTGGCTGCAGTGGCAGCCTTAGCATCTCATGCCCACCTCTGGGGTCTGCACTGTTAGCCGCGGCTCGCGCCCGTCTCTGGAGCTCCTTTAAGCAGCCCTCTTAATCCCCTCTCCTCGCGCACCAGGAAACAAAGAGGAAAGAAAAATCTCTTGCCTCTTTGGCAGTTCCAAAGCTTTTCCCGGACTCCCTCCCAGCTAGCTGTGGTGCACTAGCCACCTTCAGGCTGTGTTCATGCAGCCAACCCCAGTCCTCTCCCTGGGATCCACCGAAGCTGGAGCCTCAGCTCCCAACCCTACCCGCCCTGGAGGGTGAGCAGACAAGTCTCTCGGGCTGGTGAGTACTGGTTGGCACCGAACCTCTGTGCGGGAATCTCTCTGCTTTGTCTTCTGCACCCCTGTTGCTGCACTCTCCTCCGTGGCTCTAAAGCTCCCCCCTCCACCACCCGCATCCGCCCATGAAGACGCTTCCTAGTGTGTGGAAACCTTTCCTCCTTCACAGCTCCCTCCCACTGGTGCAGGTCCCATCCCTATTCTTTTGTCTCTGTTTTTTCTTTTTACTTTTGCACTACCCAGGTACGTGTGGAGTTTCTTGCCTTTTGGGAGGTCTGAGGTCTTCTGCCAGCATTCAGTAGGTGTTCTCTAGGAGTTGTTCCATGTGTAGATGTATTTCTGTTGTATTTGTGGGGAGGAAGGTGATCTCCACGTCTTACTCTTCTGCCATCTTGAAGCTCCCCTCTGCCAACACTTTTAACACAAAATCCTTCAAGTAAATATATCGTGGGCAAAAATAAGGATAAAATTTTACTTTGTATTTGTAAATGTTTGCCATAGTTTTGATGGATATTATTCCCATAGTAAGGATTTGGATTTCTTTTAAGGAATTAAATGAGAATGAGGGAAAAGTTTTATAAATATTATCACTAGAAGCATCACCCGCATACTTACCTGTCTTTAGGCATATATCATTGTGGTAGATATTACATAAGACTCTCCAAAAATGTCTTATATGCTAGTTTGAGAAGACTTTTTCCCTAACCTGTCAATGTGTCTAATATATGGCAATAAAATAACAAAAATCTATCAGTTAAATTCACTTGTAGTCTTCGGTAGCTAAAATAAAAAGATGATTGTGACAACTTAGAATGTCACATTTCTGCAAAATCTGAGATTCTTGGGTTTCTTACCATTACCAAGAAAATGGAAGCATACCTACCTTCCTAGTGGGAAACCTGCAACCTTTGAGAAAGAAATGTAATTGCTGAATCACTGAAGCTCCTCTGGATTCTCATTTTGCTAGATTTTGAAACAATAATGTAATGTTGAGACTAGTCAGAAATATCATGATCTTATTCTAACTATGATTTTCTTACCATTAGATTTAAGTGGCAATAAATATTCCCAAAAGGGAGAATAAAGGATGCATTCTGCATTTCACCCTAAAAGAATCACAGAATCAGTCTGGGTTTGCCTGACCCAGTAGTTTGGGGATTAGTCAGGTTAAGGTATGCAGTTAATATGTTAAGTCCCTGAATCTCAAATTCTGTGTGACACTGTCAGGAAAACATTTGGGAAGAACATTTAGAAGGCCTTGCCATATTTAGAAGTTTCAATCTAATTATCTTGCTTCATAAGCCTTTTTTGTGAGGCAGTCACAGTTGGAGAAGTGAATTTTATTCTTGTAGGTCACCTATTATTTTTTTTAAAAAACTAAACCCTTTGGCCACTGAAAATATTTTCCAATTTATCACAAAAACTATATCACTGTGTATATTTTGGGCTATAATTCACATTTCTGTGAATGGAAATTTGGTTGAAAATTTCCTTACTTCTTGCCTGAGACAAAAAATTAGGGGAGATTTAATGCAGTTTTGGACATTTACTCTGAATTAGTGCTCCTTATTAGCCAGACTCTTCCCACATTCATAGATAAAGTCATTCAAACAGACTATAGACAACTTTTTAAGGCATAAAATTTCTGGATTCTGAAAGGTGAAATAAGATAAATGAACGTTTTATTTTTCTTTCATGTATGACTATTTCATTAGATCAACAGGACATCACTGGTGAAATATTAGTGTCTAACGGATTTAATACATTTTTAAATAAAGTTGAATTCCCTTCCAATACCTAAACTATGAACTAGTAATATCTGATAGATAAGAAGAGCCAATATCTATCCATCCTCTTGGAAGTATTATTATTTAATTTTTAGCAATAATAACAGTGACACTTCTCACAACTCTTTACGATCAACAGTAAGATGTACTTCTCACTTTTCACTATTGAGCACTGTCTTAATATGAACTGGATTAAAATGAGGTTTAAATCTGTAAAGACGGTGATTATTATAAAGCACTTTACTCTTTACTTGACAGCTTGACATCTGATTCCATAAAAGGGAAGATACATTTTGGTTCAGTATGTGGTGCATGTAAAGATACAGAAACATAGATCTGCATCTTATCTTTCAGAAGTCAATGATGAACCATATTTTGTTTTATTAAAAAGGTCAAGCATAGATTTTTTGAGCACTAATATTTCCTAGAACTGCCATTTCTCTCATTTGTATTATAGTTAATCCTCAGCAGTTCTGTATATTGGAGCTATTTTATTAGACCATTTCTTACTTATTAGTATTAAAACTATGGGGTTTGGTGGAAGGGAGAAAAGTAATGGAAAGAACATTGTTAGGGGTGGGAGTATTATTTCACCTTTAAATTGTTATTTTTGTGTGCAATATAATTCAATAAACTTTTCCTAATATTTGAATATTGAAGCATATTATACAATAGAGATATTTAATTGTCAAAGTTAAATGGACAAGATACATCCACATAGCTTTAAGCATTTAACCACCTAATACACTATCCCTAATTAATTTAATGGACATTTGAATGTTGTCAGGCAGGAAAAATTTTACTCTGTCCTTCTAAGTTCTTCTGGCTGTTCTAAGAGTTAAAATGACTTGAGACAGATTAACAGGAGAAAATCAAAACAAAAATTTAATAACATATATACATGGGAGACGTCCCAGAAAACTGGATAACTCACCAAAATGGCTGAAACTCTCATCTGTGGTACTCGGGCCTCTCACTGCTGTGGCCTCTCCCATTGCAGAGCACAGGCTCCGGATGCGCAGGCTCAGCGACCATGGCTCAGGGGCCCAGCCACTCCGCGGCACGTGGGATCTTCCCGGACCGGGGCACGAACCCATGTTCCCTGCATTGGTAGGCGGACCCTCAACCACTGCGCCACCAGGGAAGCCTTGAAATGCTCATCTTAAATACCATCTTCAACTATAGACAAAGAAGGATGTTGGGGGTAGTGGTTTGGGTCTTTGATGCTGAGGAAGGCAATTGACATGGAGATGGAAAAGCAAATGTTTGGTAAACAAATTTTGCTGGGGCAAGCAGAGAGGATGGGACACAGAGTGGACTCTGATCTCTAGGCCCTGCTGAGTTTCCTCCACCTCACCAAGCTTATATTCTTTGAAAATATCTCTGGTGATAGCTCTATTCTGGGAATAGGCCCTTCATCTAAATGCTTTTAGGCAGTTAAGGGGGAAGGAACAAGAAAAATTTCCTGATCTTTCTGTTTCTTAGAAATAACCAGCCCAAATTAATCCTCATGTCAAAAAGATAAGTTTTGGGGTGGCAAATTTTGCTACCCTACAATGTGGCATGATACGTTTGACAGACTGACACACAGACAGACATAAAACTGCTCACAATTGACAGAAAATTTTAAAATCAGATTCTTAAACTGTGCATAGGAAATGCAACTCTAGTAGACTTGGTCTAAAAAATAAGGTTAAATCTGAGACCTGAGCACAAATCTGCTTAGAAACTATTGTAGCACAGGACACTTTACTCAAATACATTTGAGAATTTCATCTTTGCTTAGTGTATAACTATAAAATCACCAGCTGACTTTGCAAGTCCATCAGGAGTATGTGCTTAATTCACTTTCTCATACATCTGTCCCATCTTTCAGTTACATCTTCAGTCATATAGACCACAACCTGGATTTCCCTACCTTAGACCATATTGCTCTCTCTGCCAAAAAAAGTCTTCTCTTCACCCTCTGCATCTAGAGTCTACCAGACTTTACTTATTTCATAGACTTGGTCATTAATTACAGTTATTAGTTTGTCTTTTCTTTTCCTCTAGATCAGAAGTCAGCAAACTTTTTCTGTAAAGGGCCAGAGTAGTGTTGCTGAAACCTGACCTCTGTCACACCAAACTGAATCTTGGAGACAGAGTTTGGGGTGAAGTAGCAAAGAATAGCTTTATTGCTTTGCCAGGTGAAGCAGGCCACAGTAAGCTAATGCCCTGAAAACTATGTGTCCCAACCCATGGGGGCTTGTGAGGAGTTTTATAGTAATGGTTCAAGGGAGGCAGGGTTGCTGATAAGGATCAGGGTGCATGCAGGGCTTGCATTCCTTCAATCCAGGGATCATCTGGTATCACCGTGGTCTTGTGATGGGCTTCTGTGGTTCTTGAAGTTATCAAACTGTGACCTTTTCTCTGGAATGAAGAATGCTTCATCAAGTAGTTAACATCTTCCATTTGGTGAGGGTTTTAGTTCTGCAGAAGAGCTCAAAGATATTGTTATGTACATCCCTTGAGGAGGTAACAGGACCCTGCCCCAAAGCTGCACTATCATTTCTTGACTGCTCCTCCCTTGTCTCCCAATCCTCTCCCTTCCCTGGTTAACAACTGTTTGAACCTGCCCTTTGGAACTAGGGATGGTCATGGAACCTGAATGAAGCTTATTTCCTACAAACAAGAAACAGGGGAGGCAGAAAGGCTTTTGTGCCCAGGAGCCCCACAGGGTCCTGCTCAGTTTCAGTAGGTTTTATATATAACAAAAGAGAAACCAAATTCCCCCAAAATTTCAATTGATGATATTCAAACCATCAAATGTAATAATAATGAGTACAATGTTTTATGTAATAGAGGACTACTAATGAAATGAATGGTCTTGTATATCTGATCTCAGAAAATGTCTTTTCACACAGATAGGTACTGCCCAATACTGATATCAATCCACAAGCATATAGATTTAACTCAACATATCTATCCTTGGAAGGCATGTGAAGAGCTCTATTAGATTCTTTTCTTCATATCTGCCATTTAGCATGCCATTACATTGAAGATTAATCATTTCTAATTGACAGATAAAAGCTCCTCAATTCCATATTTATTGCAACCTATTGAAAATTTGAGTTTGTGCACAAATGGAAATTCTGCTTCTTGTTTTAACTTCTACAGGGCTGGAGTGTATAAAGTAACTTACCGTTACTTGTGACTCAAACAATTTTAGTTGTCATCAGAGTGACTTTACTGCAGTATAAATTTTGCATATAAGCACTCTTTTACCTTACAATTTTAGGTTGATTTATCAAACGTTATCAAGTTTTCAACAAAAACTAATTGCCAGAGTGATTCAGCATTCAATAATAGTGGTCAAGGGTACTTCTCATTCAGCAAAATTTCTGTCTTGGCTCTGAGCTCAAAAACAAACCTTTGCCACTTATAAGCCATCCAACTGCTTGTATGGTAAGGCAAGTCAGGATATTCAACTTGCAATTTTGACGAAGTTCACAGAATGACAATGGTTCCATTAGCAATAGCGAATGAAGTTCACTATTGACACTCCTAGTTCAATAACACATGATAGACTCAAATATTTTGCACAAAGTACCTGCTGATGTATAATACAATAAACAGCCATAGGTTTTGAACACCTTATGTTTTCCAAAGCATTGTATATTTGTCCAGCTAAACTTTTTTTCTGTGCAACATATATTTCACTCACCATTAGTTGTAACACACCTTAACAGATCCCACATCAGGTTTTACTGAATTAGTGTTTTGTCAAATTCTTTGAAAATATTCTTACCTGTTCTGTTCCACACAGACAATTCATTCATAGAGGCTAATTTTTCAGTCTCTTCAAACTTGGTATTGCTTCCTCAAGCAAGTAATAGCAATTAAGCATTGTTGGTAACATCTGTTAACTCACAAAGGAAAAACACTCCATACCATTTTCCCTTTTTTTAAAAAAATTACCGTTGTTGTTGCTCTCAATGTCCTCAACTTTTTGAGTAACTGTACTTGGTGAAACGCTAATAGTCTTAAGTTTGTTTTCTCTAGATGTATTTCTTTGCTTGCTGTAAGCAAACCCTGTTTAATAACTCACCATCAGTGAGTAGTTCTCTCTGCTTGACTAACAAATTAGCTTTTCAGAAACTTACTTTTGTCACTCATTTTCATTTATTTTTGTGATGAAATTCTGCTATGATGAGACCTTTCATTTTAATTTTCGAATTCTTCTAACTGTTGCTTTCCTGTGAGTTGGAATATTGTGATGAGTGCTTAGTCTGTAATATTAACGTGTATTGCATTCTTTTTGTCACAGGTATAGTGTCATTGCAGAATAAACACAATTTGCCATTTAAATGATAACAAAATAATTCTTGCTCAACTGGGCCTTAAAAATGTGATGTTCCACATCTGACTGTCTCTCTTTTTTTTTTTTAATTTTATTTTATTATTTTATTTTTTGCTGCATTGGGTCTACGCTGCTGTGCGAGGACTTTCTCTAGTTGCGGCAAGCATGGGCTACTCTTTGTTGCAGTGCATGGGCTTCTCACTGCGGTAACTTCTCCTGCTGCAGGGCACGGGCTCTAGGCGCGTGGGCTTCAGTAGTTGTGGCATGCGGGCTCCAGAGCGCAGGCTCAGCAGCTGTGGCACATGGATCCAGGTGCTCTGCGGCACGTGGGATCCTCCCGGACCAGGGATTGAACCCGTGTCCCCTGCATTGGCAGGTGGATTCTTAACCACTGCTCCACCAGGGAAGCCCTAACTGTCTCTTCTTTTTTTTTTTTTTTTTTTGCGGTACGCGGGCCTCTCACTGCTGTGGCCTCTCCCGTTGCGGAGCACAGGCTCCGGGCGTGCAGGCTCAGCAGCCATGGCTCACAGGCCCAGCCGCTCCGCGACATGTGGGATCTTCCTGGACCGGGGCACGAACCCGTGTCCCCTGCATCGGCAGGCGGACTCTCACCCACTGTGCCACCAGGGAAGCCCCTCTTCTTTTCTTTTTTTTTTTTTTTTTGGTTTACTTGTATTTTTTTTTTAAACATCTTTATTGGAGTATAATTGCTTTACAATGGTATGTTAGTTTCAGCTTCACAACAAAATGAATCAGTTATATATATACATATATTCCCATATCTCTTCCCGCTTGCGTCTCCCTCCCTCCCACCCTCCCTATCCCACCCCTCCAGGCGGTCACAAAGCACCGAGCTTATCTCCCTGTGCTATGCGGCTGCTTCCCACTAGCTATCTACCTTACGTTTGGTAGTGTATATATGTCCATGCCTCTTTATCGCTTTGTCACCGTTTACCCTTCCCCCTCCCCATAGTCTCAAGTCCATTCTCTAGTAAGTCTGTGTCTTTATTCCTGTTTCACCCCTAGGTTTTTCATGACATTTTTTTTTTAAATTCCATATATATGTGTTAGCATACGGTATTTGTCTCTCTCTTTCTGACTTACTTCACTCTGTATGACAGACTCTAGGTCTATCCATCTCATTACAAATAGCTCAATTTCGTCTCTTTTTATGGCTGAGTAATATTCCATTGTATATATGTGCCACATCTTCTTTATCCATTCATCCAATGATGGACACTTAGGTTGTTTCCATCTCTGGGCTATTGTAAATAGAGCTGCAATGAACATTTTGGTACATGACTCTTTTTGAATTATGGTTTTCTCAGGGTATATGCCCAGTAGTGGGATTGCTGGGTCATATGGTAGTTCTATTTGTAGCTTTTTAAGGAACCTCCATACTGTTCTCCACAGTGGCTGTATCAATTTACATTCCCACCAACAGTGTAAGAGGGTTCCCTTTTCTCCACACCCTCTCCAGCATTTATTGTTTGTAGATTTTTTGATGATGGCCATTCTGACCGGTGTGAGATGATATCTCATTGTAGTTTTGATTGGCATTTCTCTAATGATTAATGATGTTGAGCATTGTTTCATGTGTTTGTTGGCAATCTGTATATCTTCTTTGGAGAAATGTCTATTTAGGTCTTCTGCCCATTTTTGGATTGGGTTGTTTGTTTTTCTGTTATTAAGCTGCATGAGCTGCTTGTAAATTTTGGAGATTAATCCTTTGTCAGTTGCTTCATTTGCAAATATTTTCTCCCATTCTGAGGGTTGTCTTTTGGTCTTCTTTATGGTTTCCTTTGCTGCGCAAAAGCTTTTAAGTTTCATTAGGTCCCATTTGTTTACTTTTGTTTTTATTTCCATTTCTCTAGGAGGTGGATCAAAAAGGACCTTGCTGTGATTTATGTCATAGAGTGTTCTGCCTATGTTTTCCTCTAAGAGTTTGATAGTTTCTGGCCTTACATTTAGGTCTTTAATCCATTTTGAGCTTATTTTTGTGTATGGTGTTAGGGAGTGATCTAATCTCATGCTTTTACATGTAGCTGTCCAGTTTTCCCAGCACCACTTATTGAATAGGCTGTCCTTTCTCCACTGTACATTTCTGCCTCCTTTGTCAAAGATAAGGTGACCATATGTGCGTGGGTTTATCTCTGGGCTTTCTATCCTGTTCCATTGATCTATCTTTCTGTTTTTGTGCCAGTACCATACCGTCTTGATAACTGTAGCTTTGTAGTATAGTCTGAAGTCAGGGAGCCTGATTCCTCCAGTTCCTTCTTTCGTTCTCAAGATTGCTTTGGCTATTCTGGGTCTTTTGTGTTTCCATACAAATTGTGAAATTTTTTGTTCTAGTTCTGTGAAAAATGCCAGTGGTAGTTTGATAGGGATTGCATTGAATCTATAGATTGCTTTGGGTAGTAGAGTCATTTTCACAATGTTGATTCTTCCAATCCAAGAACATGGTATATCTCTCCATCTATTTGTATCATCTTTAATTTCTTTCATCAGTGTCTTATAATTTTCTGCATACAGATCTTTTGTCTCCTTAGGTAGGTTTATTCCTAGATATTTTATTCTTTTTGTTGCAATGGTAAATGGGAGTGTTTTCTTGATTTCACTTTCAGATTTTTCATCATTAGTATATAGGAATGCCAGAGATTTCTGTGCATTAATTTTGTATCCTGCCACTTTACCAAATTCATTGATTAGCTCTAGTAGTTTTCTGGTAGCATCTTTAGGGTTCTCTATGTATAGGATCATGTCATCTGCAAACAGGGACAGCTTTACTTCTTCTTTTCCGATTTGGATTCCTTTTATTTCCTTTTCTTCTCTGATTGCTGTGGCTAAAACTTCCAAAACTATGTTGAATAAGAGTGGTGAGAGTGGGCAACCTTGTCTTGTTCCTGATCTTAGTGGAAATGCTTTCAGTTTTTCACCATTGAGGATGATGTTGGCTGTGGGCTTGTCATATATGGCCTTTATTATGTTGAGGAAAGTTTTTCTATGCCTACTTTCTGCAGGGTTTTTATCATAAATGGGTGTTGAATTTTGTCAAAAGCTTTCTCTGCATCTATTGAGATGATCATATGGTTTTTCTCCTTCAGTTTGTTAATATGGTTTATCACATTGATAGATTTGCGTATATTGAAGAATCCTTGCATTCCTGGAATAAAC
This sequence comes from Orcinus orca, assembly GCF_937001465.1. Taxonomy (NCBI): domain Eukaryota; kingdom Metazoa; phylum Chordata; class Mammalia; order Artiodactyla; family Delphinidae; genus Orcinus; species Orcinus orca. The sequence continues at coordinate 80,085,160 of NC_064580.1, forward strand.
CCCACTTGATCATGGTGTATGATCTTTTTAATGTGCTGTTGGATTCTGTTTGCTAGTATTTTGTTGAGGATTTTTGCATCTATGTTCATCAGTGATATTGGCCTGTAGTTTTCTTTCTTTGTGACATCCTTGTCTGGTTTTGGTATCAAGGTGATGGTGGCCTCGTAGAAGGAGTTTGGGAGTGTTCCTCCCTCTGCTATATTTTGGAAGAGTTTGAGAAGGATAGGTGTTAGCTCTTCTCTAAATGTTTGATAGAATTCGCCTGTGAAGCCATCTGGTCCTGGGCTTTTCTTTGTTGGAAGATTTTTAATCACAGTTTCAATTTCAGTGCTTGTGATTGGTCTGTTCATATTTTCTATTTCTTCCTGATTCAGTCTTGGCAGGTTGTGCATTTCTAAGAATTTGTCCATTTCTTCCAGATTGTCCATTTTATTGGCATAGAGTTGCTTGTAGTAATCTCTCATGATCTCTTTTATTTCTGCAGTGTCAGTTGTTACCTCTCCTTTTTCATTTCTAATTCTATTGATTTGAGTCTTCTCCCTTTTTTTCTTGATCAGTCTGGCTAGTGGTTTATCTATTTTGTTTATCTTCTCAAAGAACCAGCTTTTAGTTTTATTGATCTTTGCTATTGTTTCCTTCATTTCTTTTTCATTTATTTCTGATCTGATTTTTATGATTTCTTTCCTTCTGCTAGCTTTGGGGTTTTTTTGTTCTTCTTTCTCTAATTGCTTGAGGTGCAAGGTTAGGTTGTTTATTCGAGATGTTTCCTGCTTCTTAAGGTGGGCTTGTATTGCTATAAACTTCCCCCTTAGAACTGCTTTTGCTGCATCCCACAGGTTTTGGGTCGTTGTGTCTCCATTGTCATTTGTTTCTAGGTATTTTTTTATTTCCTCTTTGATTTCTTCAGTGACCACTTCGTTATTAAGTAGTGTATTGTTTAGCCTCCATGTGTTTGTATTTTTTACAGATCTTTTCCTGTAATTGATATCTAGTCTCATGGCGTTGTGGTCAGAAAAGATACTTGATACAATTTCAATTTTCTTAAATTTGCCAAGGCTTGATTTGTGACCCAAGATATGATCTATCCTGGAGAATGTTCCATGAGCACTTGAGAAAAATGTGTATTCTGTTGTTTTTGGATGGAATGTCCTATAAATATCAATTAACTCCATCTCGTTTAATGTATCATTTAAAGCTTGTGTTTCCTTATTTATTTTCATTTTGGATGATCTGTCCATTGGTGAAAGTGGGGTGTTAAAGTCCCCTTCTATGAATGTGTTACTGTCGATTTCCCCTTTTATGGTTGTCAGTATTTGCCTTATGTATTGAGGTGCACCTATGTTGGGTGCATAAATATTTACAATTGTTATATCTTCCTCTTGGATCGATCCCTTGATCATTATGTAGTGTCCTTCTTTGTCTCTTCTAATAGCCTTTGTTTTAAAGTCTATTTTGTCTGATATGAGAATTGCTACTCCAGCTTTCTTTTGGTTTCCATTTGCATGAAATACCTTTTTCCATCCCCTTACTTTCAGTCTGTATGTGTCTCTAGGTCTGAAGTGGGTCTCTTGTAGACAGCAAATATATGGGTCTTGTTTTTGTATCCATTCAGCCAATCTGTGTCTTTTGGTGGGAGCATTTAGTCCATTTACATTTAAGGTAATTATCGATATGTGTGTTCCTATTCCCATTTTCTTAATTGTTTTGGGTTCATTATTGTAGGTCCTTTCCTTCTTTTGTGTTTCTTGCCTAGAGAAGTTCCTTTAGCAGTTGTTGTAGAGCTGGTTTGGTGGTGCTGAACTCTCTCAGCTTTTGCTTGTCTGTAAAGGTTTTAATTTCTCCATCATATCTGAATGAGATCCTTGCTGGGTAATCTTGGTTGCAGGTTTTTCTCCTTCAACACTTTCAATATGTCCTGCCAGTCCCTTCTGGCTTGCAGAGTTTCTGCTGAAAGATCAGCTGTTAACCTTATGGGGATTCCCTTGTGTGTTATTTGTTGTTTTTCCCTTGCTGCTTTTAATATGTTTTCTTTGTATTTAACTTTTGACAGTTTGATTAATATGTGTCTTGGCGAATTTCTCCTTGGATTTATCCTGTATGGGACTCTCTGTGCTTCCTGGACTTGATTAACTATTTCCTTTCCCATATTAGGGAAGTTTTCAACTATAATCTCTTCAAATATTTTCTCAGTCCCTTTCTTTTTCTCTTCTTCTTCTGGAACCCCTATAATTCGAATGTTGGTGCGTTTAATGTTGTCCCAGAGGTCTCTGAGACTGTCCTCAGTTCTTTTCATTCTTTTGTCTTTATTCTGCTCTGCAGTAGTTATTTCCACTATTTTATCTTCCAGGTCACTTATCCGTTCTTCTGCCTCAGTTATTCTGCTATTGATCCCATCTAGAGTACTTTTAATTTCATTTATTGTGCTGTTCATCGTTGCTTGTTTCATCTTTAGTTCTTCTAGGTCCTTGTTAACTGATTCTTGCAATTTGTCCATTCTATTGTCCATTCTATCTCCAAGATTTCGGATCAACCTTACTATCATTATTCTGAATTCTTTTTCAGGTAGACTGCCTATTTCCTCTTCATTTGTTAGGTCTGGTGGGTTTTTATCTTGCTCCTTCATCTGCTGTGTGTTTTTCTGTCTTTTCATTTTGCTTATCTTACTGTGTTTGGGGTCTCCTTTTTTGCAGGCTGAAGGTTCGTAGTTCCTGTTGTTTTTTGTGTCTGTCCCCAGTGGCTAAGGTTGGTTCAGTGGGTTGTGTAGGCTTCCTGGTGGAGAGTGCTAGTGCCTGTGTTCTGGTGGATGAGGCTGGATCTTGTCTTTCTGGTGGGCAGGTCCACGTCTGGTGGTGTGTTTTGGGGTGTCTGTAGACTTATTATGATTTTGGGCAGCCTCTCTGCTAATGGGTGGGGTTGTGTTCCTGTCTTGCTAGTTGTTTGGCATAGGATGTCCAGCACTGTAGCTTGCTGGTCGTTGAGTGAAGCTGGGTGCTGGCGTTGAGATGGAGATCTCTCGGAGATTTTCGCCGTTTGATATTATGTGGAGCTGGGAGGTCTCTTGTGGACCAGTGTCCTGAAGTTGGCTCTCCCACCTCAGAGGCACAGCACTGACTCCTGGCTGCAGCACCAAGAGCCTTTCATCCACAGGGCTCCTTAATTTGGCATGATTCGTTGTCTATTCAGGTATTCCACAGATGCAGGGTATATCAAGTTGATTGTGGAGCTTTAATCCGCTGCTTCTGAGGCTGCTGGGAGAGATTTCCCTTTCTCTTCTTTGTTCTCACAGTTCCCAGGGGCTCAGCTTTGGATTTGGCCCCGCCTGTGCGTGTAGGTCGCCGGAGGGCGTCTGTTCTTTGCTCAGACAGGACGGGGTTAAAGGAGCCGCTGATTCGGAGGCTCTGGCTCACCCAGGCCGGGGGGTAGGGAGGGTCACGGAGTGCGGGGCGGGCCTGCAGCGGCAGAGGCCGGCGTGACGTTGCAGCCTGAGGCGCACCGTGCGTTCTCCCGGGGTAGCCGTCCCTGGATCCCGGGACCCTGGCAGTGGTGGGCTGCACAGGCTCCCCGGAAGGGCGTGTGGCTAGTGACCTGTGTTCGCACACAGGCCTCCTGGCGGCGGCAGCAGCGGCCTTAGCGTCTCATGCCCGTCTCTGGGCTCCGCACTTTTAGCCGCGGCTCGCGCCCGTCCCTGGAGCTGTCTCAAGCAGCGTTCTTAATACCCTCTCCTCGTGCACCAGGAAACAAAGAGGGACGTAAAAGTCTCTTGCCTCTTCGGCAGGTCCAGACCCCTCCCCGGACTCTCTCCCGGCCAGCCGCGGCGCACCAACGCCCTGCAGGCTGTGTTTACGCCGCCAACCTCAGTCCTCTCCCGGTGCTCCGACAAAAGCCGGAGCCTCAGCTCCCAGTCCCGCCCGCCCCAGCGGGCGAGCAGACAAGCCTCTCGGCTGGTGAGTGCCGGTCGGCCCGATCCTCTGCGCTGGAATCTGTCCGCTTTGCCCTCCGCACCCCTGTTGCTGTGCTCTCCTCCGCGGCTCCCAAGCTCCCCCACTCCGCCTCCCGAAGTCTCCACCCGCGAAGGGGCTTCCTAGTGTGTGGACACTTTTCCTCCTTCACAGCTCTCTCCCGCTGGTGCAGGACCCGTCCCTATCCTTTTGTCTCTGTTTAGTTTTTTCTTTTGCCCTAACCATGTACGTGGGGGGTTCCTTGCCTTTGGGAGGTCTGAGGTCTTCTGCCAGCGTTCAGTAGGTGCTCCGTAGGAGTTGTTCCACGCGTAGATGTATTTCTGGTGTATCTGTGGAGAGGAAGGTGATCTCCGCGTCTTACTCTTCCGCCATCTTCCCGGAAGTCTCCCCTCTTCTTTTCTTGATTTGACATAATGGGCATGCAGGAATAATAAAAATATAAAAAATAAACTGTCATGGTAAGGCAATAGGAATGGGGCACTTAAAACTGTGTGGGAGGAAAAATAATTTTTCCTCCACCCTTTCAGATTCTTGGCTGAGACCCTCCCCCCAACCTCATAATAAAAGACAGATTAACAGGAGAAAAACAAACAAGTTTAATACCATGTATCCCTCCTGTATATGTGAGAGATACCCAGGAAATCTGAGTAACTATCTGAAATTGCCCAAGCCATCACCTTAAATACCATCTTCAGATAAAGGCAAAAGAAGATGTTGGGGGCAGGGGAGCCAGTTATGGGAGGCTATGAGGAAAAGCACAATAATCAAGGGTAAGATTGTTGTGCAGATTTAAGTCTGTTGCCTACTTCACTGAAAAATGTTTTAGAGATTTAGTCATTCTTCACTTCCTGGTACAGAGAGGGAGACACACTTACAAATGGAGATTTCCCTTATAAATGTAAATATCCTTTACAAAAGGGTAACTTTTCTTGGTTTTCAGAGCTTTTCTTATGTCTGCTCTTTCATAAAAATAATCAGCCTAAAATAATCCTTATGCCAGAAATATTTTGGGGTGGCAAATATGCTCTCCTTCAAAACCCTGTCAAGTAATAATTACATAACTCTAATTGGTAGTACACCAAACATCAGTATGAAGTCTTGAGAGTGTGACATAAGGTCTCTGTCACTGTTACTCTGTTCTGCTATTATAGCCCATGAGATTCCAACAGTCACTGAACTTGGTTTTCTTAGCTTCCTTGAAAAATTTCTCCCTTGGCTAGATAAAAGGATAACTTTTTAACCAAACCCTTTCCCCCATATACTAAAATCACATACATAGAAATGTGTAGAGTATACATTCAATATTTTTTAAAACAGAGAATATACTCTCTGTCCTGAAGAAAATAAAATGGATATAGACATCATCTTTTCAAAATCTTGATAATTATTCTGGGTTGGTATGCTAGTATCTCTATATTGGTTCATAAGCTTTTCGGCATTTATAACAACTGTTAAATATCGTTATATGATAGATAGCAAATTTGTGATGTGGTGGCATGCACAGGATAGATTTTAATTTCAGACACTGTAAATTTGCAAATACAAGCTGTTGAAGCCATTGAGTTGTAAAAGTATTGGACTGAAAGTCTCTCCAACTTAAATTTCAGCCATTTAAATGTTTTAAACTGCCCTCCACAATTGTACTCAAATGTTTAATGGAACTCTTAAATGTAACACTGGGTTATAAGCTCCATCGGAAAAGGAATTTCTTTTTTTTTTTTTTTTGTCTCTTGTTTATTCCCAGTACCTAGAGGTGTGCCTATCACATTGTAAGTCCTCAATAACTACAATGTCTAGAAAAAGATATTTACCCAGGCACTATTTTACTTACCTGTGTTTGATGCATGTGTGCATTGTACTATGTTTTCCACATTTAACAAACAAAAATACTTCTATTTTGTTCCCCTTGTAAAGCCAATGAAGGAGGTTATACGATCTCGCACACCCATGAAAGAGACAACTACTGTGGAGATCTGGACTCATCCCCAACCACAGGTATGAAAGGAAACACTTGATATTTCCCTTTACTTGATTTTTATGAATGTATAAAAACCATTCTTTTTTAAATTTTTAATTTTTTTTATTTTTTAACATTTTTATTGGAATATAATTGCTTTACAATGGTGTGTTAGTTTCTGCTTTATAACAAAGTGAATCAGTTATACATATACATATGCTCCCACACCTCTTCCCTCTTGCATCTCCCTCCCTCCCACCCTCCATATCCCACCCCTCTAGGTGGTCCCAAACCACCGAGCTCATCTCCCTGTGCTATGTGGCTGCTTCCCACTAGCTATCTATTTTACGTTTGGTAGTGTATATATGTCCATGCTACTCTCTCACTTTGTCCCAGCTTACTCTTCCCCCTCCTCATATGCTCAAGTCCATTCTCTAGTAGGTCTGTGTCTTTATTCCCGTGTTACCCCTAGGTTCTTCATGACCTTTTTTTCTTTTCCTTAGATTCCATATATATGTGTTAGCATACGGTATTTGTTTTTCTCTTTCTGAATTACATCACTCAGTATGACAGACTCTAGGTCAATCCACCTCACTACAAATATCTCAATTTCATTTCTTTTTATGGCTGAGTAATATTCCATTGTATATATGTGCCACATCTTCTTTATCCATTCATCCGATGAAGGGCACTAAGGTTGCTTCCATGTCCTGGCTATTGTAAATAGAGCTGCAATGAACATTTTGGTACATGACTCTTTTTGAATTATGGTTTTCTCAGGGTATATGCCCAGTAGTGGGATTGCTGGGTGGTATGGTAGTTCTATTTTTAGTTTTTTTAAGGAACGTCCATACTCTTCTCCATAGTGGCTATATCAATTTACATTCCCACCAACAGTGCAAGAGTGTTCCCTTTTCTCCACACCCTCTCCAGCATTTATTGTTTCTAGATTTTTTGATGATGGCCAATCTGACCAGTGTGAGATGATATCTCATTATAGTTTTGATTTGCATTTCTCTAATGATTAATGATGTTGAGCATTCTTTCATTTCTTTGTTGGCAATCTGTATATCTTCATTGGAGAAATGTCTATTTAGGTCTTCTGCCCATTTTTGGATTGGGTTGTTTGTTTTTTCACTATTGAACTGCATGAGCTGCTTGTAAATCTTGGAGATTAATCCTTTTTTGCTTCAAATGCAAAATATTTTCTCCCATTCTGAGGGTTGTCTTTTGGTCTTGTTTATGGTTTCCTTTGCTTTGCAAAAGTTTTGAAGTTTCATTAGGTCCCATTTGTTTATTTTTGTTTTTATTTCCATTTCTCTAGGAGGTGGGTCAAAAAGGATCTTGCTGTAATTTATGTCATAGAGTGTTCTGCCTATGTTTTCCTCTAAGAGTTTGATAGTTTCTGGCCTTACATTTAGGTCTTTAATCCATTCTGAGTTTATTTTTGTGTATGGTGTTAGGGAGTGTTCTAAGTTCATACTTTTACATGTACCTGTCCAGTTTTCCCAGCACCACTTATCGAAGAGGCTGTCTTTTCTCCACTGTATATTCTTGCCTCCTTTATCAAAGATAAGGTGACCTGATATATGTGCGTGGATATCTCTCTGGGCTTTCTATCCTGTTCCATTGATCTATCTTTCTGTTTTTGTGCCAGTACAATACTGTCTTGATTACTGTAGCTTTGTAGTATAGTCTGAAGTCAGGGAGCCTGCTTCCTCCAGCTCCACTTTTCGTTCTCAAGATTGCTTTGGCTATTCGGGGTCTTTTGTGTTTCCATACAAATTGTGAATTTTTTTGTTCTAGTTCTGTGAAAAATACCAGTGCTAGTTTGATAGAGATTGCATTGAATCTGTAGATTGCTTTGGGTAGTACAGTCATTTTCACAATGTTGATTCTTCCAATCCAAGAACATGGTATATCTCTCCATCTATTTGTATCATCTTTAATTTCTTTCATCAGTGTCTTATAATTTTCTGCATACAGGTCTTTTGTCTCCTTACGTAGTTTTATTCCTAGATATTTTATTCTTTTTGTTGCAATGGTAAATGGGAGTGTTTCCTTAATTTCACTTTCAGATTTTTCATCATTAGTGTATAGGAATGCAAGAGATTTCTGTGCATTAATTTTGTATCCTGCTACTTTATCAAATTCATTCATTAGCTCTAGTAGTTTTCTGGTAGCATCTTTATGATTCTCTATGTATAGTATCATGTCATCTGCAAACAGTGACAGCTTTACTTTTTCTTTTCTGATTTGGATTTGTTTTATTTCTTTTTCTTCTCTGATTGCCGTAGTTAAAACTTCCAAAACTATGTTGAATAATAGTGGTGAGAGTAGGCAACCTTGTCTCATTCCTGATCTTAGTGGAAATGGTTTCAGTTTTTCACCATTGAGGACGAAGTTGGCTGTGGGTTTGTCATATATGGCCTTTATTATGTTGAGGAAAGTTTTTCTATGCCTACTTTCTGCAGGGTTTTATCGTAAATGGGTGCTGAATTTTGTCGAAAGCTTTCTCTTCCTCTATTGAGATGATCATATGGTTTTTCTCTTTCAATTTGTTAATATGGTGTATCATGTTGATTGATTTGCGTATATTGAAGAATCCTTGCATTCCTGGGATAAACCCCACTTGATCATGGTGTGTGATCCTTTTAATGTGCTGTTGGATTATGTTTGCTAGTATTTTGTTGAGGATTTTTGCATCTATGTTCATCAGTGATATTGGCCTGTAGTTTTCTTTCTTTGTGACATCTTAGTCTGGTTTAGGTATCAGGTGATGGTGGCCTCATAGAATGAGTTTGGGAGTGTTCCTCCCTCTGCTATATTTTGGAAGAGTTAAAAAACATTCTTAGGATGTATTTCTCAATATGTATTCCATGAAGTTTCTTTAGGTGATTTTATGCTTGACTCTAGTGTGAAAATATGACAGTAAATACATATTTCTTCCTAGTGTAGTTTGATAATAATATTGGAGGTAGTTTATTTTTTGCATAAGGTAAAAGTATTCTTCAAAATGCCTCTTCTAAATGGTTATTTATTCCACTGATGTTTGTCTAATCATGAGGTCGTGGAGTGAAAAAAAATTGAGAACTGCTGTTTTACAATATGACTTAAATTTAAGGTTTAGCATAATATAGGACAATTTGATTTTATGCTAATCAGGCAAATTTTAGTAAGACCTCCCTGAAAGAAACCAGTTTGAATTTTAAAGGAAATTATGTTATAAAGTATTCTTAAAGAATCCACTTTTTCTCATTTCAATCAGGACAGCTCAAAATGTGACTAACAAATCCAACCTAATTTGTTTTCTTCAGAGGCCATAAGAGGAATTTAAAAATGAAGTGAGGAGACCAATCTAAACATTTGTTGGCCATTTATTATTCTGTGGCTGGTTTACTTACTGTTTTCCATGACATAGAGGTCCTGAATTTGACCCCTTGGGTGCCACGTTAATAACCAGAAATTATCGGCTATCCAGTTATTTTCAAATGTCATTTATTTGTTACAAAGGATATAAATTTTAAAAATGTAGATACATAAATGCATGTCTAGAGTATTAGAAAAACAACCCAAATGGAGTGAGAAGAGAATCACATTGCTTATCCTTTGTTATTTGACGAGTGCTTCTGAAATTCATGGAAATCATGTGTTCTATAATAATAACATCCTACAATATTTTACAGTGTTAATTTATGCTCTTTAGGAAGAGTTACATAATTAATACATGCCCTGTGGAAAGAAATGGTTAATTAAATAAAGGTTCATTGCAACCCAGGAGCTGTCCAAATTGTGACTAGCTTTAAATTACTCAAGTCCGAATTCACGAAGTTTTGCCAAATTTCAAACTGACTTTCTGGTCTTGCACCTCTGATTCAGTCTCAAGAAAATTGGTGAGGATGTAGAATACACGATGATAGAATCCACATCTATATCCTTGATTAAGAGGCTATACAGTCTTCAGAATAGCTGTTTTGAGGAAAAGTACACAATTTTAAAATGTGTACTTTAAGGTCCAAAGATTTGAACTACTAATGTGACAAGAGATAGGACTAGGATAAATAGTTAGATGACAGATGAAATTAGACATTGTTATAGCACTGTTCCTCTATGAATAAGACATTGCTCTATGAGCAATATTTTTTACCTAGCCAGTTACTCCTGGTTGTATTCTACTAAAAGGAGTGCAATATAAGTAATTCTACTAATTTCTTGCTGATTACTGATTCTCTTCTTTGTTTACGAACTTAAAATCTTGTTGGAGACACAATTATTTCTTTTTTAAAAACATTTTTATTGGAGTATAATTGCTTTACAATGTTGTGTTAGTTTCTGCAAACTAACAAAGTGGATCAGCTATATGTATACATATATCCCCATATCCCCTCCCTCTTGCATCTCCCTCCCACCCTCCCTGCCCCACCCCTCTAGGTGGTCACAAAGCACTGAACTGGTTTCCCTGTAGTGGGTTCATTTTGCTTGAGGTTATTTTATTAGGTAAATCTTTTAGATATCTGAGAGCCTTGATTGTCCTTACTGCCTGAGACTTCAATTGAAATTTAAGATGTGTCATAGAGTGGTGGATTGCACTGCATAGAATTATCATGAATATGATACAGATAGGGACTTTCCAACCTTGTTTTTGGTAAACATTGTGCTTGCCTCTGAAAAATTTAAAGAAAATATGTGTTTTATGAATAAGCTTTTATGGTTCCTTATATTTAGCAAGATATTCAATACTCATTTGTTGGATTTCGAAAGCAACAATCTAAAAATAGAAACTACTGAAACTAGAGTGTAACCTGACAATTAAATTATTTCTATTCCTCCATTGAAATCTTTAAACTCTTTGATTATCCCTCCCTCTACCATTCAGATGACAATTAAAGTCATGATACAGATGGTGACTTGGAGGGTTTATTTCTTTTAAATGAGCAAATACTACAATGGTGTCCCATAAAGCAGAATGGTTCTTAGCTGTAAAAGCCAACTGTTCAACTAATTAAAGTAACTTGTGAACCATGAAATAGGTCAACTTATTCTTTGACCAAAGAAAATCAAAATGAAAGTGTCCATTTCCTTACAAGAAATACCCTTGTAAGTCCATTTCCTTTAGCGGTTTTCTTAGAATCTTTAGAAAATATGTGCACAACTGGGGTGCATGTCTTGAAGTTCCAAGTTAGATTTTTTAAAATTAACGTGATTTTTAAATAACATTGGAAAAGGAACCAAATCACGCATAGCAGCTTTTCAATGTGAGGTGGACAGCAATGGGGTCATAAACATTCACTGTAGCTAACCTCCTAGCATCTGTGTAGTATTAGGGGAAATAGAGAGCTACTCGGAAATGGCTGTTGACCAGCTTTTCACATGCTGTTTACATATGCCAGTTCATGTGAAATTCTTATTTTTTGGTAATGCAGCATTCTATAATAACTTGATCTTTTCCCCTTGCATAATAGATTCTCCACCCCCAATCACCTTCCCTGCCTTTGATTCTTAGTAATTACAATGCTCTGTATGCTAGCAAGTCTAAAACTGAATAACATTCTGTCAAAAACTTGAAACAAAATAAAACTAGTATATCTGGGGGGAGTCTTTCTGTGACTTTCTATGACTTTCAATTACAATGGCCTTGTTTGTGAAACAATTCTGAAGACAGTCTGATTATGAATATAGACATTAACTTGGCTGCCACTGTACTTCATTAAATCCAGATGTATTGTGATCATGACTTATATTCATTAAGAAATAAATAGCTTAGAACAGTAGTATCAGGCAACTGCTATAGAATATATGAGTGGAGAATGGACCCACTGCTTGACATTAACTCCCCAAACCTTAACACCCACAGCTAGTGACTTATGTCTCCTACAAAGAACACAGTTCACCTCTGGCACAGAAAGTAAATGAAATAGTGCAAACACTATGAAGGGATACAAGAGAAATAAGAAATGTAGAGCAAATTTTTACTTTGGAAAGATGACAGAAGTCATATGTGGCAATGGAATTTATTTCTTTTATTTAACAAAACCTATATAAACTTACTACATATCAGGTGGTCTTTTAAGCAATTAAAACATTAACTCATTGAATTCTTATTACAAACTTATAACTATTATTAAACCTATTATTGTTATCATTAACCCTATTTTGTAGATGAGGAAGTTGGGGCACCAAGAGATGATGGCAAGTACCAAAGACAGGATGCAGACTCCCTGGGTCTGGCTCTAAAGCTCATCTTTGTAACAACTGCTTAATAATTTCTCACCACGAATGAACAGCAATAATGGAAGGTGGTCCCTGGGACAAGAAATATTTTAAAAGGAGTCTCTTTCTAGTGTTAAACTAACATAATTTTCTATTCAGCTAGAACACCTGCTTGTATTTGCGTATGATAAAGGAAGATTACCTTGTTATGATGCTGGAATGAAAATAAAAGAACAGTAAGACGTGTGGATCATAAAGAATATGAGGTTTAAAAGTAATCAGAAAAATGCAATTTGTAGACATATTAAATACAATGATAATCCTTAATGAAAATCTTTCTGCAGGATGAGAAATGCTAATTAACAGTAATAGAATGTGTGAGAATTCCCATGGTTTTAAAGAATTACCTTGTAATCTTGGAATAGTGGCTAACAGGATCACTAATTCGGTATGTTAACAGTAAAGTCATTTGATGAAGGAATTGCTACACTAATCTTATATTTTACCACAGCATGGTTAGGAAATCCACAGGGCTTTCTTTGGCAAATCAATTTTCGTAAAGTAAAACCAGCTCTTACAGTTCCTTCCTATTCTAAATGGCCTACAACTACTGATAGAATAAGCTGCACGGTATTATTGTTTTTTTGTTTTGAAATAGAACTCCAAAGGAAAGTTTAGATGTTCACGATAAGGGTCAACACTAGTGTCTTTGCTTCTCTTGCAAGGAAAAAAAAAAAAGATAATTCAAGAAAACTGCCTTCCTAGACTGTGAATAATTAAATCATGAAATGTTAGACTACACTTAGGCAGCATTTTGTTTTGATTTCAATATGTGTCTACTCAGTGGGGCCACTTGTAATGTTTCTTCATTAGCAGCAAAAGTATCTTGAAAAAAATTCATTGGGGTCATGAAACCACAAAACATTTTCCAAGGTGCACATACCATTAACTTCCGTTAGTTGCCAGCCTCGGTTTCACATCAGATGATATTTTTGATAATGCTTTTAAGATATACACTTATTTAAAAAATTTTTTTTGAACTACACACTTCATAATTTATGTTTTCCTCAAAGATCAAAGCACTTATCTTTTGGCTGGAAATTCAAGATGTTTTTTTTTTCTTGTTATGATTTCTTCATGTTGTAGAGAAAAGTATATGTTCTGTGAGAATGTAAGCTAATGATCATGCAAGAATCTGAGATCAGAATTTTTCCAAAGCTTAATCTGGGAATTTTTAAGAGTTATTTTCATCTTCTAGGATTATTTTGTGGAAGGCCTTAAAATGCTAAGCCAACTTTAGAGGTAAGTCTTGACACAATAGGAAGCCTCATTTAAAAAGAAATCAACATTCCTTGATGTGACATTATATATAACGTTTATTTTCAGACATATGGAAACTACTCAACATTGTTCTCCGACCAGACTCCTAAGATTTAGCCTTTGTCCTTGACCTTTAGTGGTGTGAGTACTTTACTTTTAGTCATTAATGACTTTTATTTTTAAGTGACTACTAAAAGCATCATGCTAGGTGCTCCACAGTAATTATTTCCTTTTCTTCAGTCTCTACAGCAGTTTTGTTGAGGTGTAGCTATAATATCTGCTTTTCTTAGTTGAGGAAACTGGGGCTCAGAGAGGTGGAATAATGCGCCTAAGTTTGCGCAGCTAGCGAGTGTTAGGGGGATTCAAACTTTAATGTTCTGATTCTAAAGTCCATGATTCTTCCCCAACTGCACACTGCCTCCCATTCTTATTATATTCACAGAGAATGTCTCTTCAGTGAACATGCATCCTACATGTGACCTGACATCCCTCTGATTCCATGGCTTATGTGTGAATCTCAGCAGCATAGCAGATTTGTGCCATGTTCACAGATAAAAGGCTTGTGAGCACCCACAGCAGATGAATACACACTGCAACAGATGGGGACCATTCTTCTGGAGCTCTTAGACTACAAAATATTGGCAACCAGTTTTGAAATGAAATTGCTAACTCTGATGTTAATATCCACTTGTTATTAAGCTTTAAAGTAGAAAATAAATATAGACCTTAAATATCATTAAGTACAATAGTAATTCATAGGAATAAAAATAGGTCTCAATTTTCAAAACATAAGGAAGAAATCAAGGATGAACCTACTTTTACTATATTAATCATTTCTTTACATGGAATCTGGATTATGAGTTGTCAGCCTGCACATGAGTCCTCTAGCAATGCCTAGCACACAAGCAAAATAAATTGTATTTGTAATCACAGATGAAACCTTTTTGATGACACTGAAATCAAAGTGCTAAAAGCTCATCACTTGGTTTATCTATCATGTGGGCTCACGAATAAAGCATGTTGGGAATTAAAAGTAGGCCACATGAGGGAGGAATAAACATCAAATTAAGTAGGGCTAGAGTTGGGGGCACCGTTCAGGGTAAGGGTACAATCCTCACAGGAAAACTGTCAGCAAGCAAATTAGAATTCCCAAGGGGAAATATGATAAATTTGGACTAACTTTCAGAAACCAAAGGTCCTGAACTAGTGGGAGGGGTTCTGTAGAAAAGATATTTAAACAGTGCTGATAATCATGGTCAGGCAACCATATTATTGGGTTCTCTTTGTAGTAAGACTCCAGCCAATGGCTCTCCCATTAACTATGTGTGAAGCCTGGGGCCAGTGACAAAGTATTTGAATTTGTTTCCACATCTGTAATATGAGGATATTTATATCATTCTTATAGAATTGCTATGAGAGTTAACACAATATATTCTAAGGCAAGCACCCAATAGATGTTCAATATGCAGATATCCAATTCTTTTTTATTTTTTTCCAATCCCATCTAAAAATTAGAAAGTAAAACAAGAAGCTGGGGAAAATTCCAGGCATATGAGCTGGGCGAGTGAAACTGCCATTAACAAACATGGACATTCAGGTTTCCATGGCCTACCCTAGCACACCACACTCTGCACTTAGGTAGTGAAATGACTGGGCATCTTAAAATACTCCCAGATATGGTGCAGATCATTTCAAGCCCAAGGTAGAGTTGGCATTCACCTCCTACAGTTAAGTGGGCTGACAATCTTCAGAAGTATATATAAAGGAAAAGTAGATAATTGCCAGAGACATCGTATGTCCATGTCTCTTCATTTTGATAGGAGATACCTTAAAGGAAAAAAATTCCAGTTGATTTAATTTTATATATCAGTTTCTCAGATCAACATGAAATTATATGCTTAAAATACTTCTTTTTGGCTAATCTAAAACTAATATAAGCAAATTAAAGTAAAGAAATTCTCTTGGAGGAAACACTGCTGAGTTTGCTCGGATTCATAGTAACAAGTGCATAAGGTCCCTAAGTTACTTTGATACCTGCTGATATAATCTAGAGCTAAGTTAAAAATTAGTAAAAACAAAAGTAAACTTTATCAAAATCTCATCCATAGGTCTATTCTATGACCTAATCATTAGACCAATTGTTGATTTCCAGCATAAATGTGATGTAAACCATTACCCTCATTACATATATATATATATATATATATATATATATATATATGTATATTTTAAAGGAATATATAATGGCAGGGAGTTCCTTAATGTGATGTGGAAGTATTTCACCTCACGATTTTGGCAGATAACAATATGAATAGTAAATCTGTCATCCCAGGCCTTGTTTGTGTAGAATTCATTCTGTCTCACATGCAACAATATCAAATTGCTCCATTTAACGTTAGTGCCTGAATGAATGTCAGGGAAACAATGCTAGAGCAATTTAGCAGTTTGCATGCCTCTGACACTAAAGATTTTCCTTTTTGTTTTGTTTGTTTTCTGTTTTCTTTGACTTTGCAGTAGGTAGTCCTTCTCCCCTGCTGTTATTTCCTGCTGCTAATTCCTATTAACATACATTGTAGAACATCCTGACCCCTCTGCAGTTGTCAGCCGTTCTCTATGATATAGAGCTCTTTTTTGTTAACTAAAGTTATTGAAAAATGAGTAGGGCAATAGAAGACTTTGTGCTCATATTGAAACTCTCACCAGGTTTCTACCAAAAATCTTTGATTAGATTTGAGTTACCTTAGAAAGAATTCATCAGTGAGTTTCCAAATATATTTCATCTACATATTCTTTACGATAAGGCTGCAAAAACACATCACCTGAACTACTGCTGTAAAACTCCATCTCCTCTCCCTTCTCCTAGATTTCTCCTATCTGTCTATTCTCGAAGACCTACCATATTTTTCATCCTAAATTCCAATACTGATTGGAAGGTCCATATGGAGGGTCCTACTTTAAAAATCTTCAGATGTCTCCCATTACTTATAGAAAGAAGTTTAGTTACAGTCACAGGTTTCCATGTTTTGGCCCACACTCTCTGGTCTTTCTACACTTTTCTTTCTGGCTCATTGCTCAATGCCTACCTTAAGTTCCAATCAAACTATACTCTTTACTCTTCCTTCAGTTTTCTTATTCTTCCCTACCTATTTATTTGTATCTATTTCTCCCCTTCCAAACAATGCTTCTCCCTTATCTCCTCCTGTGCTTAACCATTCGCATAGTACTCATCTTTTAAGGTGCCACGTGAAATACTTTTCCATCCACCCAACTGGCTATTAGCTCTTCATTCTCTGAGCTCCCATAGCACTGTGTATGTACCTCTCAAGGCTTCTTATCACACACAGAATTACATTTCAAATATTTGTGCCCATGTCTTATTCTCCCATTTAAATGTTAGTTCTTTGAGAGCAGGGATGGTTTTCAACTCATGACTCCATACCTAGTATAGTATCTTGAATTCAGTAATAGTTTTCCGGTGTGAGGCAAAACATTCTTCTCTCCCCTAAGCACTGGTATTCACCTACACTTTTTTTGAAGAGGCAATATATCATGTTGGATAAGAATTTGCACTTTGGAATCAAGTCTGGGTTTAAATACCAGCATTGCCACTGACTGGTTATGTAATCTTTGCCAAACTATTTAATAGCTCAGAGTTTTATTTTCATCATTTGTCATGACAACACTAATACATCCCTTTTATCAGGAATTGATCTAGTTTATATACATAACCTGTATAAAGTACTTAGTACAATACCTGGCACACAGTAAATATTCAATCAATGTTAATTAAATTATATATTAATATATATTTAATCTTTATATATGTATGTATGTATATATTGCTTCACCTATTGAACAACAGGCCACAAATCAGTGTTTTATAATGTAATGCAGCTTTGTTTATTTCTTTATCCATTTATTCTCAAAAAGTCCATGCTGCTCTCTCTTTCAACCTGTGTCATCTCACAGCGAGGTTTCCATTTTTGTTTTAAAGTCTCTAAAGAGGAAAATTACTTAGCCTCTAAAATCACTAATTCATTAAACTCTGCCCTTCTTTGGCAAGGGGTCAAATGGTAGGACTTAATAGAACAAGAGACCCAAGAAGCAAAGCTGGCTGTTTCACTTTCTATCCATCATCACTGCTGCTCTTCAGAATTCCATCAGTGTTCTTGGTACGTGAGGCTAAATCTGAAACATGATCAAATGAACTCTGCCGCTAGGAGACCTCAATAATTGACATCCTAATTAAAGCTACATTTGAAAAATCAACTATAAGTAATTTGCTCAATACTATCAACTGTTCTCTTAAAATACTCCATAAAATAATTTTGAGGGTGGATTATTTCTAAAGCATCTGTTCATACGTAAGCTACTTTTACGTTCTGTGTATTTACAATAATGGGAAGCTGCTTGCTAGGCATAAGTACTGAAGGTACACAAAGAGAGGATTTAGTGATCTGCCTTGCCTCATTAATGCACGTGTTATTTGGACCATGAGAGATAACCGTGAGGACCGCTTGGGCCATTGTTTTTCAGTTTTATTGAGATATAACCGACATGTAACTTTGTGTAAGTTTAAGGTGTCCTTCATGTGTAGAAAAAATTGGTTGTAAGGGAGCGTCTCAAGTGTTCTGATGCAAGGAATAAGAATGGCAACACCTCTGCATCCCAGCCCCTAACCTCCCTCCCCTATTGACCATAGGACAATGTGAAGAAGTATCTAATCGAGGTATGTTTAGAGTTAAGGCAAGATGAATATTCAGTCACATGTCTGTGCTGACTCTTCTTTGAGGCAGTCGTGCTTATTTCAGCTTATGATACTTGAAGGCAACACTGAGGTTACTTGACCAGCATAGCATGCCTTCTCACTGATGCCCTAAGGAGATGGTAGTAGAGAATGTTTATGGGAAAAGGAGGATAAAAAGTATTGCAGACTTTTTGATCCTTGGAAGTGTTTAATACATGTATTTATACAAGAAAATAATTAAATGAACAACAACTCCAGCAACCCCTTAAAAGTGGTACTTAATCACAGAACACACTCCCTAGGCATCATTTACCTTTGCTCTGTCTAAAATGGTTATGTCTTGGCTACTCAAGTGTGCTCTGAGAATTCTGTGGGTGTTCTCCACCAACACAATTGCCCTTCCTCTTCTCCGTTGCATCACCTCTGAGAGTTTGGCATTGTTGTCAATACGTAGCATAGAAACATATTGGGCTTCTGTTGATATTTTTTCTATTACAACAACTTTTAAAGCTCTGTTGTTAGTTTGAAAGGGAGTTTTACAACATGTCAAATGCAAAGTTTTTCTTTTAATATTCTAATAAAAACGTCTTTGAGAGTTAGCTCTTCTGAGGCAATATAATTTACACCTGTACAAAATGCATTTTGCTCTAAATGAAGGTAAATAAATTATTTGTGCCATATGTCCCATTCTCTCTGCTTGGTCTAATATTTTCCAAAGTAAGCCATTCGTACTATTTCTTTCTTGCTTTATTGTCACTTAACACAATAATTCAAAAAAACATTTATTGAGTATTTAGTTTGTGCTAAGTCATGAGGCAAATACTGGAAATAAAACCATGAAAAAGAAAAAAGAAAAATAATACAGGCCCTGTCTTCCAATAGCCTACAGCCTAGTAAGAAAAAATGTGCTAACCACTAATTATAAAATAAAATAGAAATAAATAGGTGATAAATACTTGAATAAGTAACAATACTATGATCATGGAAAGATGATTGCATTCGACTGGGAGTGGAAATCAGGAATGATTTCTGGTTGGAACTGGAATTCAAAGAGTAGGATAATAAGAGTAGAATTAGGATCAATAACACATTTGTTAATTTTTTTTTAAAGCACAGTGACTTGTATTCATCAGACCCTTATCAGCAGTAATAGTTATTATATCACAACCTCACATAGGTAGTAAGTGGTAGAGTTGGAAACCAGATCTCCTGTTTTACATAATAGTTTCTTTCTACAATATTTTTCTCTTCCTGAAGATAGCATGCCCTGATTAACAGAGTTGCCTCAATATCAACAGAAAAAATTTTAATTTGAATTGGATCAATTTTAGGTTCAACTGGATTACCTTGAGAACTTCCGTTTGGGGGAAAGAGTACATGAGGGAAACAGATTAAAGATCAAAAGTCATTTTTGATTGTCAGGAACTGAAAGGTTAGTTGAAACCCAAATGCAGAAGAACTCCAAATAACATTTTGGGAATATTAAGCACACATACACCCTTGTGTCATTTATAATTTTTTTTTTCTTTTTGCAGTACGCGGGCCTCTCATTGCTGTGGCCTCTCCCGCTGCGGAGCACAGGCTCCGGACGCACAGGCTCAGCGGCCATGGCCCACGGGCCTAGCCGCTCCGCAGCATGTGGGATCTTCCCGGACCGGGGCACGAACCCGTATCCCCTGCATTGGCAGGTGGACTCTCTACCACTGCGCCACCAGGGAAGCCCTATAATATTTTGATTCTGAGCTTTTATCATGGAAGCACATAAAAACTTAAAGAGATAAAGATGCCAAAACAGGTGAACTCTCAAGTGGCCTGTATTTAAAAATTTTAATCCTTAGAAGAAATTTTTGAAGCAGACAGGAAATGCCCCCAGTTAATCTATACTGTAAGTATAATTTAAGAGCACATTCAGTTTTAATAGTGAATAAAGTATACATTCTGAGCATCAGCAAGTTTGCAAGTGACTGTATATATTATTGTCTTTTCTCTCATACACACTGACCCACATATAACATCAACTTCCCTCCAAGGAGTGCACTTAGAACTTCTGCATTTGAATTTTACTCCTTGGCTTTTCCCCAGCTTTCCTCTGTTTCTTTTATTTAATTGCCAAATGTAACACCTGATCCCTGCATTGGTCCTATGAAATATGCTAGTTTTAGCTCCTCTTTCTATTTTTTTTTCCCCCTGGCATTACTTAGTATGTCAAGATCTATAAACTTGATGCAAATTTCAATAAATTACAGTCATTTGTATTCACTCAAGTTTATTTTCTGTTCAGAAATATATTCTCTAAGATAATGTGACAATGCTCCTGGTTATGCCTAATAATCCTAATGCTGCTGGGCTTCCTGGCATATATTATTTTATTTTTTAATTTTTAATAAATGAACCTGTGTCTTTTGTTCATTGAAATAAAATCCCCTTGTGATTGTTTAGTCTGTTTTATATCCTTCTGAACATGACTTGAAGGTTGCACACTGTATTTTTAAGATGAAATGCCACCAAAACTTAAATAATATTACCGTGGACCTTTAAAAATCAAATCTATAATTCAAATTGTTGTATTTCTGAGTTTCTGTACACCTTGGGGAGAGAAACTAATGTGTTAGTGGGGGGTGGGGCGTTAATGATTCAGATCATGACAGCTTCACATTTACTTTTCTACTTTCGTAGACGCTGTAGTGTAGACACTATTAAGATACAGTAACAGCCTATAGAAAGATTCTGCTAATCATTACAATTCAGACAATGAAACAAGCATATTCCTATAACAATGAACATGGAGAACATTGCTCTATCAAAGAATGAAAAATAGATGTATATACTTTATAAAAAGATTGTGTCCTTGAAAGTGAATCATGTAAGTAAGCAGTTATAACAAGACAGTAAAAATTATTCCATAATAAAATAAAATAGAAATTGACTGAAAAGAGACATGAAAAGCTATGTTATACCTGCTACTGAAAAATTATCAATTTATTTACCTTCCCATTTTGATGTTCTCAGTGTTTAAGAGAATGTAGCCTTACCAACCTACAGCCAAAACATGGTGATCTAGATTTTTATTTTCTGGTGTCTGCTAGCTAGTTGGACATTGAAGCTTGTGTTAAAAAATCTAACATATTGTTTTCCATTACCCTGTAAACTCAAGCAATAAATGTGTATTGATTAACTGAATGATCTACTGACCTCAAGGAAGTGAAAGATGTTTTTCATGTTCCCTAACAGATACTTAGAAAATACTAAAAATCCTGGCAAGACAGAGAAAATGGGTGTTTAAATTTTGGGGTTCAGGCAATATATAAGAAAATGAAATACTCATTATTTATTTGATGTACTGTTACTATCTATTGGTGCTAGTCTTATAATGATATAGGGGCATATAATAGGCAGCAAACATGTTTTGTCACCTCTGGTACTCCTTTTACATATTGTTAAATTCCTGTGATTCATGCTATAGAAGGGGGAAAAGAAGTTTGTTAAGTGAATATGCATTGGATTTAAAGAAATTTACTGTAGAGATACTACAATTTGATTTGTGCAAAGAGCATTTAAATAATCTGTACTTAATCTAAAAATCTTGAGGTTGAACTGTTTTTTAAAGGAGAGGCTACCAGATATGTACTAACTGGGCTCAGTGATAGACTAAATAATGATACATTCAGAAGACAACAGTAACTGAAGAAGTAATTTATGTTGTCCCAATGGGAGGGACTAAGAATAGACTTTTCTTTTAGTGGATCTCTCCTTCCTTTATTTTTTATTGAGATCAAGCTATTTAATAGATAAAAAAA
Organism: Orcinus orca; assembly: GCF_937001465.1. NCBI lineage: Eukaryota > Metazoa > Chordata > Mammalia > Artiodactyla > Delphinidae > Orcinus > Orcinus orca. Next base: position 80,107,150 of record NC_064580.1, read on the forward strand.
GTAAACTTGGACTTTTCTGCTAGAGGCACAGAACTTCAAGCAACAATATAAAAGTAATAGCAGTAGACATAGAATCTAAGAAATCTACATGAATTCAAACATTTTATATCTAGACCATGTTTGGACACTCCCATAACTGGCACTGCTATTCAATCATTTGACATCTTAAACAATGACTAAGAAATTTGAGGACCTGATTTTTTCTTTGGGACCTCAGTTCATCAGCCTTGGTACATACAGTCAGCTAATTTGTGCATACTAAGTCTTAGATCAAGTAACTTTGAAGCTTAAGTATGAAACAAGGATTTAGCAGAAAGGACTTCCATTGGTTTCTCTTTCCTCCTTTACTAAACATGTCAAAATGAGAAGGTAATGGTTTAAGTCTCAAATGGGGGATTCAGAGGCTGCTTTGAAACTGCCGAAAGAAAATGATCCAGGCAGGGAGACTGCAGGGTATCTCTAAGGTCTGCCCCTGTGAATCTATTTATATTCAAATTTGAAAGCAGAAATTCTGCATTTACTCCCTCTCCACTGAATTCAGTTTCACTTTGGGGAGACCATAAAGCATACTTCATGCTTAAAAAACATGGGCTTTGTAAACAGGCACACTGAAGTTTGAATCTTGTCTTTGCTAGTTACACAGCAATGGACAAACTAGTTAATTTCTCTAAGTCTCGGTTTTCTCATCCATAAAATGGAGATGATAATAGCATACCTGCTGCATAGGGCTAGAAGGATCAAATTCAACAATGCATATAAAACAATTGGGCCAGTGATAGTCAAAGCTCTAAAACAGCAGCTGTTGGGACTTCCCTGGTGGCGCAGTGGTTAAGTATCCACCTGCCAATACAGGGGACACAGGTTCGAGCCCTGGTCCGGGAAGATCCCACATGCCGCGGAGCAACAAAGCCCATGTGCCACAACTACCGAGTCTGAGCTCTAGAGCCCAAGAGCTACCACTACTGAGCCCGTGTGCCACAACTACAGAAACCCGTGCGCCTAGAGCCCATGCTCCACAACAAGAGAAGCCACCACAATGAGAACCCCACGCAACAAAATGAAGAGTAGCCCCCACTCGCTGCAACTAGAGAAAGCCCGCATGCAGCAACAGACCCAATGCAGCCAAAAATATAAATACATAAATAAATAAAACAGCAGCTGTTACTATTTCTTGAATCTATTTTCTTTTAATTTTTTAACATCTAAAAAGGAATATTATCTGGGCTGCTTGCTCTATTTATCTTCAAGGACTACTAATAGCCCTTTTTTTTCCCACTGAAAAGTGGTGATTAACACCTTCACTACTTGAGACTTTATCAATCATTACAGAGATCTTGCCCAAAGTGATTCATCAGATTTTCAGGTGTGCATTGTACAGGGTAAAGGATATACAGATATTCAAAGACCACTTCTTTCTTCCAAACCTATGCCTTGGATGGGGATGTTACCGAGCAAGTTTGTGTGCCCATTGCACAGTGAGGCCAAACAAACTGAAATGCAGGAGTTTGGAGCAGAGAAAGGTTTATTGCAGGGCCATGCAAGGAGAATGGGTGACTTGTGCTCAAAAAACCGAAACTCCCCCAAGGGTTTCAACAAAGCATTTATTTATTTTTTTTTTGGTGCAAGATCTTTATTCATTTGGGGCAAGTGACTGTGAAGGGAATGAAATGGGGTGAGATGATGAAGGAAATGAGATGATGAATTTATTGCCCCAGCCACCCCCCTGCCCCCAGGTAGCCGAATTCAATAGGGCTGGCTGGTGTTAATGCCTTGTGTAGAGGCTCACGAGTAACGTCATGTGTGTGGTTTGAGAAACTCGTGAGGCACATACAGATAGCATGGCCAAATATTCATTTCACAGAGTGGATGGAGGGAGAAGAAAAGAGAAAGAGAGTGCAGGGAGCTCAGCTCAGTGTTCTGTGATGACCTAGATGGGTGGGATGTGGGGGGTGTGGGAGGGAGGTCCAAGAGGGAAGGGATATATGTATGCATATAGCTGATTCACTTCAATGTACAGCAGAAACTAACACAACATAGTAAAGCAATTTTAGTCCAATTAAAAAAAAAAGGAAAAAAAAATCACAAATCTGCTTTAAGTGCTAAAATTGTGCACTGCAGAATTTCGATTCTGTAGGAGCTACAGACTAGTGGGACTGATATATGCTGTACTACCCAGTAAAGCTTCTTAGAAAAGATGAGATTGGAGCTGGCCTTCAGAGATGAGTATGATTTGGATAGAAGAAAAAGAAAAAGTAGAATATTCTAGTGAGCTGTAAAGTGGGGAAATTACCAACAGTGTGAGTAAAGTCATAGTAGGGGAAACAAAAATGCCATCTGTGGGGGAAGGAATCAGATCATAAGGACAACATGCAGTAGCCATCAGGCCTCCCCTCGTTTTGCCAAGGCCTCATTTTTCTTCTCAGACAATTCCCAAAGATAACCAAGTGATAGTAATGCTTGGCACAGAAGAGTTTAAATTTATTTTCTTCCCTGCTAAGTGATTCTGAAATATAAATGCTAACACCTAGAGAGTTGCGCTTTCAGCTTACTGTGTAATTCCATAAGGGAGCCATTAATAATGTCAGGATGCATTAACAGCTGAGAGAGGAGAAAAACTCTAGACTTGAAACTTTCATGACAGCACCTGAAATAAATTGTTAGCTTATATCAGAGGAGTGGCTGGGTTGACATAAGTTTTTTCTGAGTATAATTATATCATAGTTTTTCCAATTTTATAATTAAGTCATTAGCCATTCAGGCCACTGACAAGTATAAAATCAGATTTTAATATTTATTCTGGATAAATTGAAATAAAAAAGAAGGAAGTTGTAAGTTAGCTTACTTATTTCTCAGAGCACGACCTCAGTTGCTATGAGGCCTAGGCTCTGATACAGTCAGTGAATGAAATTATGTGATTTTGTTTTACAATCTCGCTTTATTGAAAAATAGTTTATGGTCACCCTAAGAAATGACTTCTAAAAAAACACAAATGCCTAGTCAGGCACAGTTTATAATACCTTATAAAAGTGTATTAAAACCATTTTCAAGTTGAAAACCCCAGAAATGTTGATGACTTTATTGCTTTGAACTAATGTTGTGTGGATCACACTGGGTAATTAAAGTCAATGGATGGCAATCACAGAAAATTTGGATAATCTGAAAGTGAGAATATCCCATTTTTGTAAGACAAAAATCTTGGTCATATTCTGAAATATGCTTATGCTAAAAATAGTTGAAAACTATTTTAAGTGTAAGGAAAATTGTTTTAGAGCAATATCCGTGTATAAAAAATATAAGCTCTGGGCTTCCCTGGTGGCGCAGTGTTTGAGAGTCCACCTGCCATTGCAGGGGACACGGGTTCATGCCCCGGTCCGGGAAGATCCCACAGGCCGTGGAGCGGCTAGGCCCATGAGCCACGGCCGCTGAGCCTGCGCATCCGGAGCCTGTGCTCCGCAACGGGAGAGGCCACAACAGTGAGAGGCCCGCGTACCACACACACACACACACACACACAAATATATATATATATATAAAAGCTCTTTTATTTCTTGTAATTTGGACACCAGAGAAGGTAAAAACATAACCTTAAGACAGCCTGAACAGGTACTCTCACAGTGTCCCCTGGAACTCAAGTTGTTCTCCCATTGTCTTATTTTTGTTTTTAATATCTCAATTTTGTCCTAAAATGTCTCTGTCTATGCATAAGGCTTTTATATACCTCTCATGTTGGAAGGCAGGCACACTTCTCTGTCCAGAAGTCATCTTAGTTTGGCGAATATGGATGTTGCTAGAGCAACCAACCAAGTTAGTGTCCAGGGAACTTGTTCCTTTGCTTTTCAGTGACAGAGACAACAGGAAGATGTTGCTCTATAACTTCCCAGAGCTAGTGACAAATGTTCTGCCACTGTCAGCAAATATTCCAGAGAAGCCATACAGTGCAGGGACATTCCAATTTGATTCTCCATTGCGAGTCTTACCAAAAGAGAATATGGCTGTGCAGAAAGGCCATGAAGTTCATTAGTCACTGTTTCAGGGACTTCTTATTTTCAATCTGCCACAACTATAGAATATAGTTTGGAGGTACAGAAGGTGGCAACAGGGAATAAGCGGTAGAATCACTGCAGTTCTCCACTAACATCTGTGATTATGGAGAAGAAAGACAGCAGCTTTAGGCAGTTTTCAATAAACACTTCACTTCTAGTAGAGAATTTGTCTATGTATAATAGGTAACTTCGACCATAGTAGAAATGGAAAGAGGGCTCAGAATCCTCTTTCTGTCAGAGACAGAATCCTCTTTCTGTCAGAGCCCTCTTAATTCTGTCTTAGTAGAGAAGAGCATTTTATTTTTCCGTTTGTTTTCCCAAATGTGCCCATTTTGAGGTACCAGAAGAGAATTAGAAATAAGCTTTTTCATTGTTTACTCACTGAAAAAGTAAGCTAGTGGGGAAAAATTCCACTCATTTAAAATAATTTGTAACTCTTCTGTGTAATGTTTGATATTCTATAGCTGAAGATCTAAGAAAAACAACTCCAGATCATCTGGAAGAAAGAGCATCCCTGAAAATTTCATCCCTTTTTTTCCCCCATTATTTCGAACAATTCTAATAACAGCAATAAAAATGTCAGTGGGAGGCTAGGTGGGTGAACTGGGGAAATTCCATTCTGGTTTAGGGAAACCAAGTGCTAGGAAGCTTATTGTTTGTATTAGGCCACAGGGCCTTTAATATGTTTGTATTTGCCCTTTGCAGTTGTGTAGAGATATAATGATTTACTGCTACAGTTAAATATGTGGTTTCTGTTCTTTAGTCATTAATAATTAGTTGAATGAGAACCTTACAAGTACAAAAAGGATCATCTGGTGTGTGAAAATGTATGTAAAATAAGAAATAACTAGACATATGTCAATTTTAAGTTCTATGGACATAGGCTAGTAAGATACACTTCTCCCCAAGGATTCCACTTGGCCATGGGAAGTCACAATCCATAATGCTGTATTATTGTGCAAAAGCTCACGGGGCCATCATGAATCTATTGAGTACACCTTTGGGCTGGATTAAACAAAGAAGACTCATTTCAGTCAAATGTGACTATGCAGACCAACTTCCAACGTAGGCCACACACTTGATGATTTGAGAAACTATGAGGAGGGCAAAGGTCCATATAGTGCTCCAAATGTAATATCAGTTTTGTGAGGAAAGATGGATGATTGCATTTGGGATTCACCCATTCTTTGACCATGATATATATCACAGCCATTATTGTTGCATGAGTCAGGTGTCTGATGCAAAGTTTCTGTAGTTTAAGATGAGCAATGATAGAACAGATTTATGGCAGTGGATATTATAAAAGCTATGCTGATTGTGTTCATTTCTCTTCAAAATAATGGAATAGAATGGTTAGTGGCAACTGAAGCAAAGAGAAGGGATAACACAACTATAAAACAGAATTGCAAAACAAGAACCCTGTGCAGTCTAACACTAGAGGATATTGTCATGTACTACACTGAACCACTAGATGGTGCACTCTGCAACTTTGTTGATTACATCTTCTCCCAAATTTTGAAAGATACCCCAAATGCCCTGTGTATATGAAATATTTAAATGTTCCTTTTGAAATTCTTAGAAATATGGAATATCTGTCTTACTTTTAACTCTCTAAAGGTAGTGCATACAACTCTACTTGCCAATTAATATGCTTTTGTTGCCCCTGGGGGAAAAACACATGTAACGAGTAACGTCATGTGTGTGGCATCCATATATTCACTCATTTTTTTTTCCAGGCCATATATATATATATATATATATATATATATATATATATATACAACGAGCCCAAGGTTGACAGTGTAATTTAGAGACATTCAGGCATGGCCTAAATATAGTTCAGCAGTAAAATTTGACTCCATCTCAACTCCTCACCTATTCCTACCCATTGCTTCTTCTGATTTCCTGCACCCTAAACCTCACTTAGTGCCTCAACTTTCTTAAGAAATAACTCATACTGTGGATTGCTTCCTTATATTTGGTAATATTATACTATGGTAATAAACTATGACCTCATTAATTGCTTATTTATTTCTCTTATTGTCATACTTAGTACCTAGTAGCACACTGTCTTTTCTCATTTGTTTAATAATATAGAAAGTATTATGTAACATTCTGTATAATATTAATTTAATATGCAATTCATACATTCCTGGAACAACATGCCATACGCCTGGTAGTAACTTAGATGTTTCTTTGTGTTTTACTTGTCATGCAAGGTCAGAGCAAATTTTATTGCTTAACTATAAAATTCAAACACCTATGAGTTACAGTAGTATGTATTTCTCAGCTCCTGATATTTTTATTTTTCCACTTTTACTTAAGTTTTCTCTATTTTATCCTGTGCTTTATCATGTAAGACTAATTCAAATCATTGTTGGAACTAATCGATGTGTGTGTATGTGCGTGTGGGTGTTTTAGCTCAAAGAGAAAATTATTTTCATTTTCGAATTTCTCTCTATATATATTTATTTACTTGAAACCAATGTAATGAAGAATATACTTCAAAGCTATGGGTATTTTTGAATCCAGAGAGTAATTCTGCTATCCACAGATATTTCAGATGTGTTTGAATCTTAAGTAGTAAAGGCTATTGTCGGTCACTGATGCAAGAGTAGTGGTGTTTCACTTATACCTTTATTACATTTTTTACAACATACTTCATTCTTTTTGCAGTATTCATTGATTTTTAAAAAGCCATTCTCCCAAATGTAAAGGAACTCCAAATTTATGACTATGTGAAGACATAGTGGTTTCAGTTTTCTATGGCAGTACTCACTTGGTTTTAACAGCTTGACTTTCATAGAATAATGCAATATCTCTAGACCTCATGTTCAAGGATGCCATCAAAGAGCCAAGACAATCCAGATAATTCAATAATATTGTTACAATTAGTGTCTAAAATGGGAGAAGCAACTTGCTCTTTTTCTAGGAAAAAGATGTTCTTTTTAAATACATCATTTGCTTTTAATTGGCATAAACTCTACAGCAGGGGTCCCCAACCCCTAACAGGCTGGTACCGATCCAGGGCCTGTTAGGAACCAGGCCGCACAGCAGGAGGTGAGCGGTGGGCTAGCTGCTCCCCATCGCTCGCATTACCGCCTGAACCATCCTCCCTGCCACCCCAACCACCTTGTCCGTGGAAAAATTGTCTTCCACGAAACCGGTCCCTGGTGCCAAAAGGGCTGGGAACCGCTGCTCTACAGCATTGAATAGCACAATTTTTATCTCTGCCTGCCTATAGCATGTCAATTGTTGTACTGAATTAAAAGTTACCTACAAAAAGAAGACCGGCTAGTCAGAGCATGCACAGAAAGTGATAACTACAGAGATAGGTTTGACAGGCTGATCTGGGACAGCAGCTGCCAGCGTGGAGAAAGAAGGGGCTCTCACAGCCATACCAGAGGAGATTCAGGGGGCAATATCCTCTGCAGAGTTATGCATTATTATTATTTTTTTGTGTGTGTGGTACGCGGGCCTCTCACTGCTGTGGCCTCTCCCGTTGCGGAGCACAGGTTCCGGACGCGCAGGCTCAGGGGCCATGGCTCACGGGCCCAGCTGCTCCACGGCACGTGGGATCTTCCCGGACCGGGGCATGAACCCATGTCCCCTGCATCGGCAGGCGGACTCTCAACCACTGCGCCACCAGGGAAGCCCAGAGTTATGCATTATTAAGGCATGACTGCATGTACTCAATGCAGTAGTTAAAACCAGACAATATCAAATCTAACATATAAGGTAGTTTTTATCACTCATCTTCATACTGGCATTCAACAAACTCATCATGCTTTTTCGTTTTTAGGCTCTCTTTTCCAAGGGACTTGTACATATATATATAATGAATGTACACTGTAGCACTTTATGACAAAGCTCATGGAACACATAGAATATCACATTGTTTGCTCTAAATGAAACGATGAACAATATAAAGGATTATTGTACTTATTCTAGCTCCAAAAGCACTTTTCTTTTTCTTTTTTCTATTTTGAGCATTTACATTTGGAGGAAACTATCACTTTAGTAAGTGGACCATGAAGGAGCCAAGGTGTTTTACTCAAATTCTCAGAAGGAAGAATTTTTATCCTTGGATAAACCATGGCTTTCTTAAGAATTGGTACATTAAAAGATAATAAAATAATTCCTTCTCCCGTGTGTTGTTTTAATTGTAAAGGATAATATTTTTTAATAAATTATATATCTTCAAACTATATTTTAATACATTAAGAAAGAAACTTCAGAAGCATGATTTTTTTTAATTGAAAGTCCTCATTGATACAATAAGAAAGAAAAAGAAATACAAGCACAAAATGTGTTCCTTTCTTTTTTATAGCTATATTACAGTCCAGGAATCCAGTAGCTTGCTTATATAGATGATTCTTGGTTGTATTCTTGGATTTTCAAAAGTAACCCTGAGACTCCCTGAGGCTTTGCATGGTTGGGTTGCATTGAATTCTAGCTGTCAGGTTTGGGTTATGATTTCAGTAACAATGTTAATTCTTAACCAATTATGTAAGAGTTTTGACAAATAAGGCTCCTTAATCCTCATACAGATAAAGATGGTATAGTGTAAATGATAATATGAAACAGAATATAAATAAAACCAACTCAGAAATATTTTCTCCCTTGTAACACAGGAGTTCTAATTTTGCTTTTGTAGCTGGTGTGACCTCTCAAAGTCTTTTGCAGATGGACTTGGTTATTTCATTATCATGACTGTAGAAAATGGCAATGTTGGTTTGCAGCTCTAGAGCTTTGATAAAGCCAGCAGAGCAACCCTCCACCGTTCAAAGCTGTCTTTATATGCCTTCTCACATAAGGGAGGGAAAAAGGAATAAGGGGTGAACTTTTTAAAGAACCAACTTGCAAGCCCATGTAGTGGGATCATGTTGAGAGGGATCCAGCTTTTTGTACTTGCTTGAACTGCATCTCAAAATCAAATGATTGTTGATCAAACAATAGCTTGCACTGCACCTCAGAATTGGCTTCCATCTCTCATGTACAGCTTTGTGCAGGATTTTTGTTATTTTCCTGGAAAAACTAGTCAACTCAAGATTGAATTGATGTTTTCTTAAGAAAAACAGATAATATTGGCTTAGATGACCTAACCAACTTCTACATCATTACCTTATCCTGATATTTCCGTATGCTAAGGTAACTATAATAAAACGTTCTTTACCTTTTAGATACTAAGAAGCTAACATCTTCTATTAAATATATTCTATTTCTCAGAATTTTAACAGAAATCTGAAATTTATCTTCTGTTAAGTAGATTTAAGTACTGTTTACTTTAAACATCTGAAGATCAAAGAATTCATGTACCATGAGGATTAATTAAGTTAAGGCCTGGTCAGCTGAGATCTGAGAAACAAATCCAGAGCCCCTACTTTAGTCTTGACTGAATAGTATTATTAATGAATGGGATTTGAAACTCAGAGATGGGAAAATGGTTTTTTTAAAAATGAAATAATCTATATTTATTTGCATTTTGAGAGAATGAATAGATAATAAAAAGTGAAATCAATTATTTTATATTTTTTTCTTAATAATGATTTAAAAATTTATAAAAGTAGCCCTTGTGCTATGTTCCTAAACAGTTCCTCTCCTGACTCATTGACTTATTTCTGAGTTTCTAGAATTTCACCTGACTGCCATGATATCCCACAAGAATGATCAAAGAATGGGTTAGTGACTGGGAAAACGTATGCAAGGTAAAGAAGACGTAAAATTTTTAAAAAGGCTAAAAAACATTTCTCAAAACTGCTAATAAGAATCAAGCTAGCAAAAAGAGAAATCTGACAGGTATTGGCTTGTGATACTGGCCATTTTTACTGTGTTGCTGTACAAGAAAGTCTAGAAAAAAATGTTTAGTGTATTACAGAAATATCATAGCTAAGATAAATTCTTTTATCTGGTTAATATGTTCATACTGCTTAATAGGTCCACAAAGAGAAAATAAATTTCTATTAAGTAGTCTTATTAGGAACTGTCCACAATATCCAAGTGAAATACTGATTTAGGCAGCTTGATACTCACTGACATTACCAGTAAAGGGATCTATTCATTTGTTTTTTTCTTCTCTAATAATGACAATTTGAGCTGATAAAATCTTTTGCCAAATAAATGACAGTTTTAAATCCAACTTAGGAACTGTAGGTTTCAATTCCTTAAAAGTTGTCAAAGAACAAAAATAAAAAGACACCTGCCATGATATACCTGCTAGCTTGGGATCTGTGTGAAAGGAGACTCTAATTTCATTTTTAACTCATTTCAAAAATCTGAATTTTATATTTAGATATCAGCTAGTATTCCACTGTTCCTTTTCACTTCTATCAGTCATGAAATGGCAACTTTAACAAAGAGCATAATGTTCTATTTTGACATTGGGAATAAATTCACTCAAAATGACTGTTGTGAATTTAAAGTTTAGAACTCTTTTACAGGCAGTCGTATGTTTTAGTAGATTTTTAATGAAATTATAATTTATACAAGTGTTATTTATTTTTAAATTAACCATAATATATATATATATATTTTTTTGCGATACGCGGGCCTCTCACTGTTGTGGCCTCTCCCGTTGCGGAGCACAGGCTCCGGACGCACAGGCTCAGCGGCCATGGCTCACGGGCCCAGCCACTCCGCGGCATGTGGGATCTTCCCGGACCGGGGCACAAACCCGTGTCCCCTGCATCGGCAGACGGACTCTCAACCACTGCGCCACCAGGGAAGCCCCATAATATTTTAAATCTATGTAATAATGAGGTATTCTGTGAGGATTTCATTGTTCTTAAAAATTGTAATAGTTCATTTCCTATTTTTCTTTTTTCCAGATTAAATAAATGTATGTTATTTAATATTTTCTTCTATATTTTGTTTTATCTTGATTTATTTTTGTTTTATACTAATTTCAAAAGTGGCATTCCTTTTCATTGTTCTAATACAGAGGTAAACATGGTCTTCTATAAGAAAAGGTAATTGGCTTTCAAAAAGTGTATCTATAAAATTGGTTAAATAGTAAAATATTCTTTATTATTTACCTGAAATTTATAATTAGATTTAGATTAAATTTAGATTTATGGAAAATGAAATCCATAAGGATCAATAACTTTGCCAATTACTTTAATGTCAATATATCAAACTTTGGAATCAGATAGGTTCGGGTTGGATCCTTTCTCTGCTCATTTTAGCTCTGTCATCATGAGCAAGTTGTTTACCCTCTTTACTTCATTTAACCACTTAAATTCTGTATGTTTCAGTTAATTCATCTGTAAAATGGGATAGTGACAGTTCCTAATGCAGAAGTGTATTTGGAGAATTTAATAAGAATGCATGTACAAATAAAGCATAATGCCTGACACAATATAAATCCTCAATAAAAGTAGCTATTATTATTTAAAATTAAGTTTCTATCATTGCTGTAATCCAATTGTCAGTACCAGGATACAAATTCAAAGGAATATATAAATTCCTTTTAGTAGATTATCAATACCCAGTAAGTAGCTATAATGAGTACCTCCTTAGTCTTGCCTTATTTTGCAAAGCAGTGACTCTCTTCAATCTTCAGTTCCATATTTGTTGTTGTTTCCTTAGGTTTCTGGGCCCATATTTAATTACAGATGATGAAACAAGTCCATCATCTATGAAATCATTTATGCCGAGGCATGGTTAAAACAAATCAGCAATTTAGTACAGAATCACACAATGGCTAACAGTTTGCAACTTCAGAACCATAATGAGTTTACTTATTGAGGGCATTAAATTAATTTGTGCTTGTGTACTCTACCTATATGTCTCCATGTTCCTGTCTATCATTATGAAAGTAAGTTTATTCCAGCATTTTATCCATAGAAAGCTCATAGACTTTTTAAGGTGTGCCTTTTCTACAAGATAAACTTCCACATCTTTGGATGAAAACAAGCCTCAGCCCAATTTTTTTATTTCTGAGCATCATGGGATGCTCTCACAATTTTCAGAATTTTTTTTTTTTTTTTTTTTTTTGCGGTACTTGGGCTTCTCACTGCTGTGGCCTCTCCCATTGCGGAGCACAGGCTCCGGACGCTCAGGCTCAGCGGCCATGGCCCACGGGCCCAGCTGCTCTGCGGCATGTAGTATCATCCCAGACCGGGGCACGAACCCGCACCCCCTGCATCGGCAGGCGGACCCTCAACCACTGCGCCACCGGGGAAGCTCCCTTCAGAAATTTTTTAAAACTAAAAAATTTTTAAAAAGACACCTTGTTATCTTGAAAAGTTTGACTTTTTATCTTGCTTGGATATTATAATATCAAAATAAAGACCAATACTTTTTATGTGCGTACTGTGAATATTTTACATAGACATCTAATTGTCTATGATCATATTATATAAAATTGTTATTTGTAGACAACATCATATTCACTAGGCAGGCTGGCATTGTGCATGATGATAAACAGAATTCAGGCAGGTATACATTGAAGTCATATTTCTGTCATTTACAAGGTGACTAATTTGGGGTGAGTTATCTAACATCTCTGAGCTACACTTTCTTCATCTATATAGTGGAAGTAAAAAAAAAAAACAAAGACTATCTCTTTGGGTTATTACACAGGTTAAATGAGATAATACAGATAATAATAACACAAGGGCTTGTAATAATGTCTGACCCTCAGTAAGTGCTCATAAATTCTAGCCTTTACTGTTGTTTATAATTGTTCTTGCTGTTGTCCACTTATACAATTAAGTAGGCTAGATTGGGAAAACAGTCATACCTAACTCTTACCATTACATTAATAATGCATATAAAATACATGTAAAGTACAGTGCTTAGTAAATAGAAGGTGCTTAACAAACTGTACTTTAAAAATTATCAATACTGCACATTCCTTACATACCCATAGTCTTCAGCAACTATTGATAGAGACTTACATGTCCATCTGTGGCTGGTGACTCATAAGTGCTCATCACAAAACATTCCAGTCATTATTTTAGAAAAATAAAAGTTGGTTTGCTTTTTATATTTCCTTTCTATCCATAGATACATATGGATAGAGTCTTTGAAATAGGTGCTTTATTTATCTTGCTTGTAGTCATTTCACTTCATCTCACCAGATATCATCTGCCTTTATTTCCAGCCATCATTCATTCCTCATTCATTTATTTTCCAATGGTCTCATATATTGGAATTTGGAATAAGAGTTTATGAAATGAATGGGTCACTCCTTAAATATTGATTCAAGAGGCAAAGATATGAAATCGGCATTTTGCATTTAATATGCAATGTGTTATCCAAAAGCATTCTGTGAGGCACTGATATTTGGCCATCTCTTTTTCTTGTTTAGTTAATTCACATATAGATTGTGGTTTTGGAGTCCACCAGGCATAGATTTAGCAGTAACATAGATGGTTAGTGCTATGCAGGTGCCAAATTTAAAACACATTATGCAGAGAAATAAAATGGTTTCAAATGGGAAGCATATATGCTTTGCAATATCCATGGTAAATTTCACTTTCAATCAATTTTAATATACCTAATCATGAAAATTAACTTAAAAGTACTGATATGGAGGAACTGCAATTGAAATGACATTTTTTTTTTCTATGAGACTTTTTTTTTTAATTTATTTTTTTTTGAGACTTTTTAAATGATCTTCACTGAATCATGCAGTTCCATATCACTGACAATACACATTGCTCTCTTTCCGGACAACTAGGGAGATGGATGTGCCAACCTTTAGTTCATACATTAACTGACCCAACTGTCTGATTGAACATTGTTATGTAACTCAGAGCACTTTATTTCTCCTTCACTATGTACCACACACTGTAGTTATTTATTATCTTCCATTAGCCATATCTGCACCCTCTGGCACATACTCAGATGAATTATGCTTGAGATTAGTAAGTAGCACTCTTTATTTCTCCACTGAAACCAAAGTTTATTGGTCTGAAGATTAACAAGCCACTTCTCCAATATTGCTCACCCTTTTAGATTTTTCTTCTTATCTCAACATTTAATTAAAAGAATGTTCAAATATACAACAAAGTTGATATAATGTTCCAGTGAATACTTGTATAACCATTTATTAGCTCTCTCCTGCTAGCTAAAACATACTTAATAGCTTAAAAGACACGCACAAATTTATTACCTGAATATAGGTTGGAAGCCCAGGCACAGTATGACTGGATTCTCTACTCAGGAACTCACTGGGCTGAAATTAAGGCATGGACTGGGGCTGTGATTCTCATCTGGGGCTCAAAGTCTTCTTACAAGCATACTGGTTATTGCCAAAATTCATTTGCGGTTGTAGGACTGTAGCCTTTATTTACCAGCTAGCTGTTGGCTGGGTTCAACTCTAGAATCAACCGACAGTTCCTTAATATGTGACCTTCAACATAGGCAGTTCTCAACAGGAATGCTTGTTTTCTTCCAGAACACCTGCTCTGCATCTCTCTGACTTCCTTTTCTTTGACCAGCTTGAGAAAACTCTCTGCTTTTAAAGGGCTCAGGAGACCCAACCAGGACAATCTTCCTTTTGTCATATAGTATAAAATAATCTAACATAATCATGAATGTGACATCTCATAGGTTCTACCCACAATCAAAGTACAGGGGCTTAGACAAGGGTGGGGATCATTGAAGGTTAGCTACGAATTCTGCCCTGCACAAACCACCACCTATATTGTCATTAATATTTTTACAGTTTCATTAAAGTATAATTAGATATATAGTAAAATTCACCCTTACCTCTTAAACTTTAAAGCCCACATTTTAAATTAATTTTTTGTATTTTTAATATTCATTTGATCAATTTTCCCAATTATAATATTGGTATAATGGTCAAATATGTGGCTCTGCTAATGGAAAGTTATACAAGTCTGTTTGTAGAAGTTGCTGTAGAATTACTATTTTTTTAAACAGTTACTTTTCTCAGTCACTTGAAGTTTGCCCTCTGACTAGACTAGAACCAGGCTAAAAATGTCTCCATGTCAGACAACCACAGTTTAATGCTGGCCTAGGGGGTTTTGTTTTTTATTAATCTCAGCGAAAACCTTGAAATTATGAATAAGAGGATAGTTTGTGTATACATTTTTAATGCAGGTTACTCTGCCCACGAAAAGTGTTGCCTAGTATATATTCATGTGATGACATACAGGAGCTGATATTGAAATAGTAATGATAAAGTTGCACTGATTTTAATGGTGTGCATTTAAATATAAATGAGAATAGTGGTCCAAATAAATTCCATCATATTTTGAACAGAGTTATTATAAATTAGGGTCACCTTGCAAAAAGTAATAAAGAAGACCCATTGGCTGTGATGTTACTGAGGACTAACACAAATGAATATAGCTCTAAAAAAAAAAAGTGGAGACACATATCATATTATTTTTTTCTTTAACAAACTGCTAAATAAAATTAGAAAGAATAGAATGAATGCATCAACAAAGAAATGGTGTGCAGTGACTTATAAAAAACAATATACTCTTCTCAATATATCTAATCTTATCACTTACAACACACATGAAAGTTGTGCTCTAATGGTGTCCAAATCCAATATTCTCCATGATGAGATCTTTCCAGCTTCATAGATAGATCTTATTTCATTTTCCACTTTTTATTTTCCCTTGTCATTTCTTTAAAACAACTGAGCATTAAAAACTCCAGTTACAAAGAACTAAGAATTTGTTATAACTATAAAAATTGGACATACCTGTAAGTAGAAGTCTGCAGCACCAGAGAAAATGTTTATAGCAAATATATTTTGTGCCAGACATGGCAGATTATTGGCTTCTAAAAATTTTGCTTTTCCTTGGTTAGTCTCTTTTAAACTTAAGTAAGCTTTGCTTTTTAAATTGTAATTTTTATTGAGATAATTCTAGGTTTAAATGAAGTTGTAAGCAATAATACAGAGAGTTCCCCTGTATCCTTTACCTGTTTTCTCCAAAAGGTAACATCTTGCAACACTCTAACATAATATCAAAACCAAGATATGGACATTGGTACAATCCACCAAACTCATTTAGATTTTATTAGATTTACATACACTCATTTGCGTTTATGTGTGTGTGTGTGTGTGGTTCTGCACAACCATATCACGTGTATGTTCATGTATCCACCACCACAGTCAAGAAACTGAACAGTTCTATCACTAAAACCTTCCCTCTTGTTGCCTTTTTATTAGCATACTCATCTCCCTCAAACCATTCCTCCCCATGCTTAATCTCTGGCAACCACTAATCTATTCTCAATTTTTATAATTTTGTGATTTTAAGAATGTGTATAAATCAAATCATACAGTTTGTAACCTTTGGGTAGCGTTTTTTTCACTCAGCATAATTCCCTGGAGGTTCACTCATGTTGTTTCATGTATCAATTGTTAATTCCTTTTTATTGCCGAGTAACATCTCATGGTATGGATATATCATAGTTTGTCTAACCATTCACTTGTTGACAGGCATCTGAGTTGTTTCTAATTTTTTAGCTGTTTCTAATTTTTTCTTGAATTAAGTATGAATTAAACTGCAATGAACATTAGTGTTCAAGTTGTGGTGTGGATGTGATGTAAGTTTTAATTTCTCTGAGATAAATGTCCAAAAGTGTAATTGCTGGGTCACATGTTTAGTTTTATAAGAAACTGTCAAATTGCTTTCCACAGTGTCTATACCATTTTTAGTTCCATCAGCAATGAATGAGTGATTCATTTCTTTGCAATCTCTCCAGTATTTGGTGTTGTTACTATTTTTTTTTAACTTTAGCCATTCTGATAGATGTGTAGTGTTATCTCATTGTGATTTAAGTTTGTATTTCCCTGATGGCTAATTGCTATGGTATGGATGTTTGTGCCCCACCCCCCATGCATATGCTGGAATTCTAACCCTCAGGGTGATGGTATTAGGAGGTGAGGCCTTTGGCATGTGATTAAGTCATGAAGTCAGAGTCCTCAGGAGTGGAATTAGTGTCCTTATAAAAGAAGCCTGAGAAAGCTCCAGTGCCCTTTCACCATGTGAGAACACAGCAAGAAGTCACCTTCTACGGACCAGGAACTAGCCCCACACCAAACATCGAATCAGCCAAGTCTTGGACTTCCAAACCTCCAGAAATGTGAGAAATAGATATTTGTTGTGTATAAGTTATCCAGTTTATGCTATTTATTTATTGCAGCTCAAACAGACCAAGATGGTAATGATGTTGAACATCCTTTCATTTGCCATCTGTATATCCTCTTTAAGGAAATGGCTGTTCATATCTTTTGTTCGTGTTCTAAATGAATTGCTTGAGAATTTTTTACTGTTGCATTTTGAAAGCTCTTTATATGCTGTAGATACTACTCCTTTGTCAGATGTATGAATTGCAAATATATTTTCCCAAACCATAGGTTGTGTTTTCATCCTCTTCACAGGGAAAACATTTTAAATTTTGATGAAATCTAATTAATCAATTTTACTTTTAAGGAATGTGCTTTTGGAAGTTCAAGTTTTAATTTTTTGAGGAATCTCTATACTTTTTTCCATAGTGGCTGCACTAATTTACATTCCCACCAACAGTACGTGAGGATTCCCTTTTCTCCACATCCTTGCCAACACTTGTTATTTGTTGTCTTTTTGATAATAGCCATTTTGATGACAAAACTCAGCCTCTGTACACTGGTGCCAAGTTGAATCTTGGAAACAGAGTTTTGGGTGAAGTAGAAAAGAATAGCTTTATTGCTTTGCCAGGCAAAGGGGGAAACTGTGGGCTCAAGCCCTCAAAACTGTGTGTCCCAACCTGAGGGGATTTGGTGAAGAGTTTTATAGCAATGGTTCAGGGACAGTGTTGCTGATAAGGAAGAGGGTATGTGCAGGAACTGCATTCCTTTAATCTGTCCTCAGGTGGTCTCCTGATGAGCTTCTGTGGTTCTCTGATGTTATCCAAACTGTGACCTTCTCTCTGGAATGAGGAATGCTCATTAAGTAGTTAACATCTTCCATTTGTTGGGGATTTTAGTTCTGCAGAAGAGCTCAAAGAAATTGTTATGTATATCCCTTGAGACAGAACCAGGACCCTGTCCCAAGGCTGCACTATTGTTTCTTTTTTTAAAAAAATACTTTTCAACATACACTATTTTATTTAGTATTTTTATAAGAATGTATGGTATAGTATTCATGCTTTTTACAGATACATAAACTGAGGGTCAATGAAATTATATAACATGCTTAATATTAGTAGTAAAAAGTAGTGGGAACAAGACTAAATTCCAGCTGACTTTAAAGTAAACACTTAATCTGCCTCACCTCATTACTTTGATCTCACTGATATGATAGTGGTTTAAAGGTAATTTAAATACTAAAGCTGAACAGATATGGCCTGTGGCCCAGCAATCCCACTTCTAAGTTATATACAACACAGAAATGTGTACATACATTCACCCAACACATGCACATATATACGTAACAGCATAATTTACAGTATGGAAAAGCTAGAAATAACCTAGATTGTCCAACAATACAATCAATAAATTGCCATATATTCATCCAGTGGAATATAATACAGTGCAAAAATTAAATTATTGGCACAATTTTCCCAAGCACATGAGAAAATTGGACAAACCAAATGATGTTGAAAGAAGCCATTCAAAAATAAAGAGTACGGTATGATCCCATTCTTATAAAGTACCAAAATAGACTAAACTAAACTATGAGGAAGTGAGTGGCCTACAGCAGGATGTTGGGTTCTGGATGCTACTTCTGTGCAATTTTTTGACCCAGGTTATGGTTATGGAACACCCAGGGTGTGTTCACTTTGTGAAAATTCATCAATTTATAATGTTGCACTATTGTTTCTTGACTGCTCCTCCCTTGTCTCTGCATCCCCTCCCTTCCCTGATCAGCAACTGTTTGAACCTGCCCTTTGGAACTCAGGGAAGGTCATGGAGGCTGAAGCCTACTCCCTACAAACAAGAAACAGGGGACTCAGAAAAGTTTCCATGCCTGGGAGACCCACATGGTCCTGTTCGGTTTCAAAATGCTTTTTCTGCATCAGTTGATAGGACCATATGATTTTCCTCCTTAGCCTGTTTATATGCTGGATTACATTGTTTCTCCAATGTTGAACAAGTCCTGCACACCTGGAATGTTCTTGGTCATGGTGTATAATTATTTTTATACACTGTTGAATTTGATTTGCTAATATCTGTTTAGGATTTTCGCTTCTACAATCATAAGAGATATTGATTAGTAGTTTATTTTTTTATATTTTTTTTGTCTAGCATTGGTATCAGGGCAATAATAGCCTTATAAATGAATTGGGAAGCATGCTTCCTCTTATTTTTCTTGGAATATACTTGGAATCAACTATTCTTTAAAATTTTGGCAGAATTCCCTAGAATTCTAATTGTACCACTGTATTTTTTTTCAGCTAACAGAACATTCTCCCTTCACTTGACTCTTGTTTTGATATATTCTCATTCCAAGGAAATGCACGTACATTAAATTCTGCTTATTTTAGCTATGACCTTATTTAGAGAAACAATGAGACAGTCCTGATCTTTTAATGTTGATATGCTACAACCTGGAAACATGTCTTTGTGATGAACAAAAAAGTCAGAGTGATAACTCACCTACAAAGAGCATACAATTAAGATAAAACTTTTGGAGATTATCAGTCAGGGCTGACTGAAATTCACTTTCTACCCTTTCTTGGGGTAAAAGAAAATAACTAAGGTTGCCATAACTGTGAAAGAAAAACACATTTTTGATGGCCCCAAGGGTAAATTTGACCTTCACTGAAATTAAAACAGATTTTGTTAGAGCATTTCTAATGATTTAACGTTTGTTTTGGCTTATGGTATCAAGCATTGTTCCTGTAGCCCATTTTAAAGTTTTGCTATCTATCTGTATAGTACTAGTTATGAAATATTTTGCTTTCTGCTGTTCTTTGCTTGCAATGATTAATTCCTAGTCAGGTGATGAATGTGAATAAAGGGTGGCAATTACAATTGCTTTAATCACTTAATAATGTGGGTCCAGGGCTCAATTGAGATTTTAGACATATATCTAAACGAATTATACTGAATTTTCTATTAATCACTGCATCCTTAGTGCTGACAAGGTCTCTTTCTAACAATAGATCTAATCATTTCAAGATGAGCCACAATTAGAATGAATATGATAAAGATCTCATCATCTGGGCCAAGATTCTGATCCCATGAGCCCAAGATAGAAACCTCTGTTTCACTACTTAATTTAACATTAAGGGCCATGCATTAAGTCTTGTGGCTCTGGAGATTTATAAATGTTTAAAAGCCCTTAATAAACTTAGTTTTTTACTTTTGGACCATAGTCACTAGCTGAATAAAATGTTTGATTTTTTTTGAAACTGGGACTTTATTTTATATGCTTCAGGCAAACTAGATCAGTATTATACAGTTTTCTATAATTCATTTTCATAACGTGATTTACTTGCGACCTCAAAGCAAAATTTTTCCCTCTCACAGTCTTTTACTACCATTCAAGGCACTTTTGTATATATCAGAAATTAATTCATTGATCATCTCTAAGTATTTTTTAGTAGCTGACTTGGACAGTAGATTGTAAGATTCTTCCTTGTTATAGTGTACTCAAGGTTTCACAGTGCATGGTTAAAATAAAGGATGATGATGTTCATATTAACAATAACAGACAGAGTTTGTTGAAAGCTTACTATATGATGGTGTTAAGTGCTCTACTGTATTAACGCACTTAGCCCTCACAAACACTCTATCATAGTGCTACTATTTTTATTCTTGGTGTTTTACAGATAGACAAGCTCAAGCACCAAATAGAGTATTCAAGCAGCTGGCCCGTGGTCACACAGTTAATAAATGGTAGAGCTGAGCTTTGAGCCAGGCAGTCTACTTCCAGAGCCCATGATCCTAAGTACCATGCCTGTCACATAGTAGATGCTCAATAAATATTTGTTGACTGATAAAATTCTATAGTTAAAGCTCCCAAGAATTACAACTCTCTCATTTTTCTAAAAATACTAACGATAAATAACCAATCATAAAAATAAAAATGTCCTGAATACAGAGCTCTGCTGAGAATAAATGCAGCCAGAGAGATAAATGGAGCCATCCACTGTTTTATGTTGAATTGGAAGCTGAAAATAACAATGTCAATGTGGTAACTTGGAAAAAAAATGAAAATCGACACGACAGATTCACAAAGCAGTAAAAAATGTACAAGCTTAAAATATTTTAGATACTTTAAGAGCTAAATTCTGGGAAGACGCCTGAGGCGGATGAGCCTCTAGGGGAATGAAATACCTTTTTAAATGAAGCTCAGACCCTATCTTATGCAGTTTTAATGTAAGTCTTTGATAATTCAAGACTTTATGGATCACTCAGGAGGAGTGCTTTTATTTCTGTATTACAGAAATCTGGCAGCATCATAGATATTGGAGTTTAGCTATGGTAAATATTCATTTGTGTGTTTAATTAATATTCACTTTATATTTCTGCTAAAGCTATAACTAAATGTTTAGAAATTATTCTCTGGGAAATAAAATTATACAAGGATACCTCTCTATTATTGAAGGAAAAGCTGCCAAATTATTTTGAGATCACAAGTATTGTAATTATCTATATTCTTGTCTCTGTTCCCTTATGAAGACTATAATCTCTGTAAGGGCAAAGATGATTATTTCTATCTTGGCAATCACTGTATCCTAGTAACTAGCCTGGTGAATGAGTGAATGAAGAAGTTAGAGGTGATGGAGGAAACAAAAATTCATTCTAGGTTGTATTTTCCGAGCACTGTCACACTGGGTAGTCCTTCTTACCTTGAAGGGCAACTAGATTGTGAATTCTTGGTCTTTTCTCCACAAATAAGATGCTCTCTTTACATATGATGCATCTGACTTAACCAGATGGAAACTGAACAAAGAATTAAAATGGTTGAATTGGAAAATTGGTCAATTATACAAGTTAGTAGTTTGCCTAGATTATAGAAAATGAACTAATACTAGAGGCTCCAGATTATGCAGCTGGCCATGTTACTTGCATATGTAAAAACATTGAATATTCTAACTGTTAATATTATTATTATTATTATATATATTTTTTTGCGGTATGCGGGCCTCTCACTGTTGTGGCCTCTCGTGTTGTGGAGCACAGGCTCCGGACGCGCAGGCTCAGCAGCCATGGCTCACGGGCCCAGCCGCTCCGCGTCATGTGGGATCTTCCTGGACCAGGGCATGAACCCGTGTCCCCTGCATCGGCAGGCGGACTCTAAACCACTGCGCCACCAGGGAAGCCCTGTAACAGTAATTTTTGAGGGAAAATTAACTTAGAGAAATCCAGTAGGTAAATACAAATGTAACTGCCTAACGTTAAAATCAATGCAAATGACTACTTTATAGAAGCACATCTGAATGTACTTTCTCTAGCATAGAAAATCATTATTTAGGAAACAAAGTACTATAGGGGATATATAATATTTATTTGGAATTATTCATACATATTTGAAACATTATTCATCATCTAATTTATTTATTGCTAGATATTGTGGCACATCGAACATTAACTTCTAGTAGTATAATATTTATTTTTGATGCATTTCTACCTAAGACATACAACAGGCTTGAGTGAAAAGAATATTTCCTTCCTGATTCATGCAATTTTGGCACATAGTATAAATTTCTGTACCTCAGTTTCCACACATGTAGCATTAGCATAATTGTATTTATATGATGAACTATTCTAAGGATTAATTCAGATAATGTATATTAAATAGCTAAGAGAAAGTCTGATTCATAGGACTCTTAAAAACAGTAGATGTCCGGGCTTCCCTGGGGGCGCAGTGGTTGAGAGTCCGCTTGACGATGCAGGGGACGCGGGTTCGTGCCCGGTCCTGGAGGTTCCCACATGCCGCGGAGCGGCTGGGACCGTGAGCCATGGCCGCTGAGCCTGCACGTCCGTGAGCCTAAAAAAAAAAAAAAAAAAAAAAAAAAAGTAGTAGATGTCCAAAATAGTTGGGAGAAGGTAGGAGAGCTATGAATTGTTATTGTTATCTCTATTTTACATATCAATAAACAGATTCAGAGAGCTCAAAGGACTTGCTCAGGGTCACACAGCTCTTTGCTCCCTTGTGGTATGATAGTATTTTATTCATCTGCTCATTAAAACACTTAAAATGTAATACTGTAATTATCTATTTCTACCTCTGGCTTCCCTATTAAACTGTGAGATCCTTTTGGGCAAGGGCCTTATCCCATTCATTTTTCTATAATTTAGAAAATTTGTACATAGTACCAAATAGGCTTCTGCTAAATGTTTCACAAATGAGTGAGTGATCTGGAGCTGGAACGTATGTCACATTATTCAAAACCGGATATTCTATTTCTCTTGTACCATATGCTTACTTATAATCATCCCAGTCCTCCAAAAACTTACATATTAGATGAAATATAGTGATTTGCATTCAGTAATCTTTCAATGCATTTTCGGTTTGATAATCATAAAACAGAACAACCTATTTTCTATCCTAGTGTATTGTTTTCCTGAAATGGGAGTATATCCCCTTCGCTCATTGTATTTTTAACTAGGACTGCCATAACAAATTACCAAAATATTTGGTTAAAACAACAGAAATTTATTCTCCCACAATTCTGCAGGCTAAAATTCTGAAATCAAGGTGTCCTCTGAAAGCCCTAGGGAAGAATCCTTCCTTGTTTCTTCCAGCCTCTGTGGGCACCTGGCAATCTTTGGCATTCATTAGCTTGTAGCTGCATCCCTCTAGTCTCTGCCCCACCATCACTTGGCCGCTTTCTTTCTGTCTGTGTGTCCTCTTCTTACAAGGGCACCAGTCTTTGGATTTAGGACATCCTGAAATCCAGGATGATTTCATCTCAAGATCCTTAACTAACTAACATCTACAAAAGCCCTTTTTACAAATAAGATCAAATTTTGAGTTTGGAATGGACATGAATTGTTGGAGGACACTATTCTATCCACTAAAGCTATTATGCTTCATTTGAGTTGATAGTATTAAGACAAGCTTAATGAAATCTCACAAACCTAAAAGCAATGAATTCAACTGGGGAAAAAAATGAAGGGCTTTGAGTTTCAGTTTTTTCAGATGATTTGAAATAAAGTTGAAAATTCTACAGAAAATGCACTAAAAGTGGAAATTCAGTATGGAATTGCTAGAGGAGTTTGAAATAGGGGAGAATATATCCATAATCAGCTAAGAGCTCAAGAAAACTATGCTGATCCCAGAAGAGAATGTTTTTCCCACCTAGGAAATAAGCAAGAAATGATAATGGGTATCAGACAATTATAATAACTTAGTCTGCTGTAAGCTAGGTAATATTAGATTAAAACTAAAGCTGAAGGATACATTAAAATGAATGCAACTATATCTTAGGTTCAAGTCACAATCAGGAAGTCATATGCTTAACTAGTACCTATGTGAGACCACTATATGAGAATTTAACGTTCACTTGAATCGATGCTAATGAACTAATGACACTGTTTTAAAATACCCTTTTGTTATCTCAGGGTTTGATATAAAGGCAGGCACATAGGTCACTTTTAAATTTTTATTTCTTATCATAGATCTAGTTAGTCATGCTTTCATCTAATATAAAAACCAGGCATTCACAGAATTAAGCAGTCTGGTAGCTACTGCACATTAAAACAATGATTTCCTTTTAACTAATGAGAAAGATCATTTGTATTCTGATGTTTATTCTTATAATCACTTTATTACTTTGATGTTCATTTTGTAAACATCTACAAGCTTTAATAGATGCAATGCAACAATCTCAGTTTTACATTTCACGAGAATGACATGTTAAGATGATCTGTAATTTAAAGTGATATCAGAGACAATTGCATATGTCTTTAGCAGCAAACAGAGGTATCTTTATGCAAAATTCAAACAATTAAAAATGAAACACTGTTCTGACTGACATGCAATATTTTAAGAAAGCAGACCTGTCTGTCACATTGATTTTGTTATTGTCACAGTATAAGAATGTTTCAGGGCAAGAGTAGGGTTTTGAATAAACCAGAAAGATTATGTGAGAACAAGTGTAATAGTATTCTAACTTAATCCTGCCTTCTCATAAGAAACTGTGATTTTCGTATCATCCATAATATTCCGCTTCTATGTCACTTTGAGAACATTTTACTCTTGTTTAGCTTTGTTAGATCAATTCTAGTATCAATCTTGAATAAAGCATTGGTTTCTTTCCCCCCTTAGTTTGACTCTCATTCTGGTACTCTATATAATCTCTGCATGTTCCAAATCCAAGATTCAGCACCCATGAAAAAATTATTTCAACTGGATTTAATCAGTACTGTCAATCCCTTTCCCCCATATTCAGCAAATGCAATGTCATTGTCCCATGATATCCTATGTGTTCTTCCAACTGTTTTATCAGACTTTTAACAGTGATATACTATAAGGTAGGTGGATTTGAATAAATAATTTGACAAACATTTTTAAAAGTTTCATTCACTTTAGCAGAGGGAATTTCCTTAATATATTTCAAATTATATGTAAATTAATATCAAGAAATAGATAACTTTTCAACCCTCTCAACGGATGGGTTTGGCAATCTGTTCAATGGTATCTTAGTAACAGGGAATAGTACATTAAGCTCACATAGTAGAATAGTTTATGCTACAGTTTTATTGATCTAATTAAAATAATTTTGGATGCCAGTGTATAGTTTAAAAAATATTTAGATAGGAATTTAATTCTAAGTATTCTAATATTTAATTCTAATATTTAGACAGTCTTTAATTCTAAAGTTAAAAATAAATTACCTTGAGAGCAAGAATGTGAAGAAATTGGAACCCTTGTACACTACTGATGGGAGTGTAAAATTGTGCAGCTGCATTGGCAAACAGCCTGGCATTTCCTCAAAAGATTTAACATAATGTTACCCTATGACCCAGCCATTCCACTCATAGGTATATACCCAAGAGAAAAGAAAACACATGTCTGTGCAAAAACTTCTGTATGATGTTTATATTAGCATTATTCATAATACCCAAAAAGTGTAAATAACCCAAATTCCCATCAATTGATGAATGTTTAAACAAAATGTGGTATATCTACACAATGAAATATTATTTGGACATAAAAAAGGAATGACTTACTGAAACATGATGCAACATGGTTGAAACTTGAAGACATTATTATAAGTGAAAGAAGCCAGCCACAAAAGACCACATATTATATGATTTTATTCATAAGTTCAGAACAGAGAAATATACAATAAAAAAACAGAAGTAGGTTAGTGGTTGTCTAAAACTTGGGAGAAGTGAGAGGTTAGGGGGTGATAGTTAAAGAGTATGGGGTTTCTTTTGTTTTGTTTTGTTTTATTTTATGTGTTTTTTTTTTTAAATATTGGGGTATAGTTGATTTACAATGTTGTGCTTTAGGGTTTCTTTTCGAGGTGATGAAAATGTTATAAAATTGAATATGGTGATGATTACAGATACCTGTGAATATACAAAAAAAACATTGAATTTATACTTTAAATGGATTAATTCTATGGTATATAAGGTATATTAATAAAGATGTTAAAATAAAACACCAGTAATAAGAGCTAACATATATACACTATTCAAAGTGCCAACTACTGTTTGATGCCCCTAGTTTACTGATTTAACCCTTGTAACAAATACTCTGGAGTAGGAACTCATATTTCTCTATTCTACAGATGATGAAACTAAGGCAAAATGACAAGAAGAAACATGTCTGGAGTCACATAGGTAATAAGTGTTAGAGACAAGAGTTGAATCCAGTCAATATAGCTCCAAAATTTGTGCTTTTCAGTAAGATTCATAATCAATTATTACAATCTAGCTCTAATTATCTATGTAATTAAATAATAGAGGAATATCTTGTTATTTGATTCAGTCTATAAATATTTATTGTAGGTCTCCTTAGTACCAGGCACTTTTTTAGGCATTGAGAATATAGCAGAATTCCAAACTCCAAAATGACAAAATGCCTGCTGCCACGGAGCTTACATTCTAGAACTTTAGAATCCAGAAGATCTGGATTGAAACCTCAGCTCTATACCTTACAAGTAGAGTGATTAAGTAAATTTCTTCATCTCTTTGATCCACATTTTCCTCTTTGTAAAATGGAAATGATAATTTTCTCACATCAAAGTGTCACTATAACAATTAAGTTAGATGATATTTGTCACTATAACAATTAAGTGAGATAATATTTGTAAAGCATTTACTAAAATGCTTCATACTCAATAAATGAAAGGTGATGATAGCAGTGGCAGTGATAGTTGTAGTAATAGTATTCCTGTCATTGTCACAATCATCACCTTCATCATCATTAAATGTAGCTAATGCCTTGGATTCAGTGTAGGAGGAAGACATAGCCTTCTAAAGTTTTGCTTGAATAAGTTCACATAGCTACTTGTGAACCCAGGACTGAAACCTGAATCTTCTGATTTCAAATTTCATATTCTCTTTACTGATGTATTGAAACTATGTATACAATTTTTATACCAGTCTCAAATTTAGAAAAAAGAGAATAAGACAATAAAAATCCATAGATACATTCCCTTAAATGTGTTCTTTTCAAATGGTGATTTACATTTTAGAGAGGAAATAGATAGTAAACAAACATGTTGAGAAGGACATTTAGGCTTACTATTATTATTAGATTCACCAGTATCTTTCCTTTAAAGCCAACAACACTCTAAGTTGCTAACTGAATAAAGTTCTGAAATACAATGTCACATGTACCAGCCTACTAAAAAAATAAGCTAGGCTGTGATAATTATATGGAGATTTAAGCCAAGTAAAAAATACACTTCAAGTTCTGATATTTTTAAAGCGTAGATTAGGGGGAGGGGTTGGATATTCCACATGGTATAGTATTAGAAACCTGACTCCATAGGCTTCTAATTTTTTATAAACACACATGCACACACTGCGATAAAAAACCTTCTTCCCCAGTTTTTTCCATCTGTTAGACAAATATTTATTTAGTTGTGTACACAGTCATAACTATTTTCATTTGACCATGCCATTCAGAAAAGTTACCACCACAACCCTGCTGGTGTCATTGAAAGTGTGTTTTGTTAAATCTTGACCACTACTGGACATCTCAAGTTGCTATTACACCTGATCCAGCTGACAAAAATTTAGTGATGGTTGAATGGACCTAGAGATTATCATACTAAGTAAAGTAAGCCAGACAGAGAAAGACAAATATCATATGATATTGCTTATATGTAGAATATAAAAAATAAATGATACAAACTTACAAACTTACATACAAAGCTTACATACAAACTTACATACAAACTTACATACAAAACAGAAATAGACCCACAGACATAGAAAACAAACATGGTTACCAAAGGAGAAAGGTGGGGGGGGGACAAATTAGGAGTTTGGGATTAACATATACACATTGCTATATATAAAATAGATAACCTACAAGGACCTACTGTATAGCACAGGGAATTATACTCAATATTTTATAATAACCTGTAAGGCAAAAGAATCTGAAAAAAAATAGATATATATGTATGTATGACTGAATCACTTTGCTGTTTTCCAGAAACTAACATTGTAAATCAACTATACTTCAATTAAAAAAAGAAATTTAGTGATGGTTGATGCTTTATTGAGTGATAATCATAATCAGCTTTTAAAATAAAGCTGTGCTTATCAAGTGCATTTTCTCCTGTACACATTCTGTTCTATTTCTTTCCTAATCAGCAGGCAGAGTAGTGAGTTAGGATAAGCTCTGGTGTCTTTGTCCTCTAATAAGTTTCTTCCTCTTTCTGTTACCTGTGTTTAGAGATGTGGCTGCCTTGACTTCTGACTCTAGTCTTGTTCCCTCTACTCTGTCATTAGGCTTAATGATCAGAAATTCCTAATAGTTGTGTTCAAGAGGACAGCTGCTCTATAAGCAGCAGCAATACATGAAGGCAGAATGAAGGTAACAGCTGTACTGTACACAAGTCAGAAAAGGAAAAGAGAAGTAGTAAACTTGGAGATGGGTAAAAGAAGGAGTTAGGATTTTTCAGAAACTGCACAGAGGCAATATTCTTTTGGGTTAGAAATCTCTTCTTGTGTTGACCCCACCCTTTGTCCTTGTTGTGTTCATTCTGAATGCACAGATCAAAAACAGACAAAGCTGAAACACAAAAGCACATAGATATTGAGAAATACCAAAATCATTTGATCTTATTTCTTCCAATTATACCAATACAGCTACAGCCTCAGTGTCTACTTGAATAACTCTTCACTGTGGTGACTTATCTGCCACCATACTCTACTGTGCTAATGCTGTATGATACAGAAGAGAGCTGACTAAAATTTGAGGATGCTCTCCTAGTTGGATCATCCCCTTGGTATTAACAGACTTTACTTCTCTTGTATGCTATATCTTGGCCCTCTTTTTCATTAGAGTCAATCAGCTCTATCACTCTAGAAAATTAGATATAATAGGAGAAATATTCATTTATTGGCAGTTGGAGTTAGAATTTATTCACTCCTAGAGGTTAATAAGAACGTATGAAAACTACATGACTAATGTATACTATAGAAAATTCTGAGCCCATAACATTCAGACTGGTGAACATTTCTCCCTACCTTACTATATATAATTTAGTTTGAAGAGTGATTTTGTTGATATAATTTTGGCCTCTTGGGAGTCATTTTTAAAATAAGGGGATAAAAATCCATGTCTCCGTTAAAATAGAAATTGCTTTTCAGCATGATTTTTCCCCTTCCAGAATTGATTTTTTTTAAATGTTTCTATCATCAAATCTGGTATCAATTTGCCAACCTACTCACATGCCTGCCAATATATTTCTGTGCTTTCTTTTAATTCTAATGCTTGTCTAGTTGTCATGAGATAGGGCCCACTTATGGTGACAGATTGTGTTCTGTCTGTGTGGTGTAGAAAATGCAAA
This sequence comes from Orcinus orca, assembly GCF_937001465.1. Classification (NCBI taxonomy): domain Eukaryota; kingdom Metazoa; phylum Chordata; class Mammalia; order Artiodactyla; family Delphinidae; genus Orcinus; species Orcinus orca. Next base: position 80,137,101 of record NC_064580.1, read on the forward strand.
GACTATCATTTTAATATTTCCCACTTGATCTATTTTAAACTTTCTCAATAGAAATTCTCAAACAAGGACAAAAGGAGCACAGCATAGGCAATGCTCTTAATTAAAATATATAATTTAGGGAAATAAACACATTCTGGAGTTGTCTTTTTTCACTGCAATGGTAAAGAGGTGCTCTCAATACGTTGACTAGCCTTAAATATTTTCATTACTTTTTCAATAATTCACTAATTTACCAAGATAGATATAATTAATATTTTCACATCTTCACTTGTCTTGCTGAGGATTTTGCATTGCTCAGTAATAAGTGGTAAAACATCTAACTAAAATCTACTGTTTTCTTGACAGTAAATTCTAATGGAGGGAATATAAAAAGATCTATCGTGGTTCTATAAAATAAAGAATGGTAATTTTTAATATTATATTCTTAAATATGGGTAAAGTTTTGAGGGTTTTTTGTCCATGATATTATTTCTGTTGGAAAGTTAAAATTTTTAACCTGTTATTTAAGAATTATCATTCATGATAGAGAGAGATGTAAATACCAATTGTTTAAAGATATTAAAATCCAAGGACAGTTTCTTGAAAGAGATTATTCAAGGCATTATCCTCAGGCTATGCCTTCACAGACAAATAGAATTCTATCACTGAGCCACTGATGGCTGAATTTGATCAACACATAAGGACAATAAGAATATCTTAGGCTAAAAATAACTACCCAAAGTGGAAAGAAAAAAACACACTTTGATTTCCTTAGATAATAGATTTGTGACCATGTCTGGATACCTTCCTCAAAAGTCAATTTTGGAAACTCACGTTATATTAAAATGACAGGAAAAAAACTATACCCTTTTTGGTCTGAGAATAAGTCATTGAATAACAAAATACAGAGCCTTTGTTTTGTTTCAAGGCAAATTATGCTCAGAGACTATCTTTGCCAATATTTTATTTAACACAGGTCTACTGTGGGAATTATAATTTCACAAGCCAATAACATACAAGATAATGTCCTTTAATAAGCCAATAAAGAAATAACATACTCCAAACCAATGATTGATTAATTACACTATTGTTCCAGGCAAAGGGCACGATGAAAGGAATAAAGTCCAAATTTAGTTGTGGTGTACCTTTCTGTTGCAGGAAGGGGGACCCCTTCCAGGGCCTAGAGTGGGCTTTTGTCTAACACTCGCAAATGAATTGTCCAAGGAGACACATGTACTGACAAAGCAAAAGGCTGTATTGGAAATGGGCACCCAGGCAGAGAGCAACAGGGTAAAGGAACCCAGAAGAACGGCTCTGCTACATGGCCTGTGGTCTCAGGTTTTATGGTAATGGGATTAGTTTCCGGGTTATCTCTGGACAATCATCTTGCATGGCCCATATTTGATCTAACTAAGTGTCTTCCCTGGTGGCATTCACCTCTCTCAGCCAAGATGGATTCCAGCATGAGGGTTTCTGGGAGGTGGACAGGACATGTCATCTCCTCCCTCCTTCTTTTAGCCCCTCCCAAATTCTTCCAGGTTAGTTTTACAAGACATACTATGGGTTGGCATGTCCTCCTTCCTTTGGCCCCTCCCAAATATTCCTGGTTAGTTTTTGGTGGCAGCACCACATTCTTCATTGAGACCTCCTGTTGCAAGACAACTCAGGCAAGAGGTTATCATCATGCCTGGTCAAGGTTTCAGTCAATGACTCCCTAACATTTTTATGAGCTGGTTCTCGAGAGAGAGAGCTTAGTCAACTGAGAGCTAATGTCCAGCTGCCAGCGCAAAGATGAAAGTCTCTTGTTGTAGAGCACTTGGCTAGGAAATGAAGGCATTGAGGCTGGCAAGCATGATAATCTCCTTCCCTGGGGCTGCTTCATGGTTTTCACCACTGCTGAGCAGAGATCCACCTTCCTAGGCAGGAGCCAATACCCCAAAGTCTTCAGAGAGCTATTTAGATCAGCAAAGAGTCATCTTGCCCAGACCAAACACTCTCAGATGGTCCTCACACACTCTGGGTATTTATACTCTAATGTCCCCTTGCCATAGCTGCTTCTTCATATGTTCTTATTGATAAGACCCTGGTGGTGCCCCTCAGCAGTTGAGCTACTACTGAGTGCTTGTCAGCAACCGCAGATGTTGATGATGACATCCTGACACAACAACTTCAATACTTTTATTGAAACAACTTTACTTATAAAAACAACTGTATTCTTAGATCAAAACAATTTTTGTCATGAACAAATAGATCTGAAATCATATCAAACCACTAAACAACAGCATTCATCCTCTTACTACATTTATTGTATCTCTCTTTGTATATACCCTTATTTCAAATTCACCTCTATCTCCTCCCCAATTTTCTCTGATGCTCAGAGAAACTTTTGCATAACTGTAGCAATGACATGGAACTGAGGTAAATTTTGAGGAGAAAGGACTTGGGAGCATCGTTAACTAGAAATGTTAGACATGCGATCCTTTTATCATGTGATGTATTCATCCTCTACAAAGGAGAATGAATCCAAGCGACAAATGGCCTAAATGCTTCTGGAGTTTTCAAAATCAATTTACCCCATTTCCTGAGGTTGAATGGGGGAAAAAAGAAGTCTTAAATAAAAATGAACAAAATGATTTTACCAGGATGGCTGCAAAAATTATTTAGTTGAACAGAATTGAATTAGGTGCTCCTAAGACCCACAAAAATTAATATTTAGAGAGAGTATCCAAAGCTGTATAGATATTTATGTTTACTCCTAATTCATGAATCTCCAACTAAACTAGTTTTTTTTTTTAAGAAATGTGTTCATGCTTGAGATAAAGACTCATCCATTTAAAAATGGATGGAAAATAAATAAGGGAATATCTAATTGGAAATATGTCTTTTCTTGGCCAATGCCTATGTGAGCTAAGGATTTAATGACTTTTTGATGACCATTGAAGATTTTTATATGGCTCTACATATTGCTGTATGAGATTTACAATGTTATATCCCTTTCCTGAAACCACTGAAGAATGCAACAGATGAAAATAGTTTCATTAGAAAAACAAAATTGTGTACTATTGCACTTGGAATTTTGGCATGTTTTTTAAAAAATATATTTGCAATAACAAATTGGAGCTGATTTTTGTTTTGTTTTGTTTTCCTTTGCTTCCTTTGCCTCCACTTTATCCTAAATCAGCAGAAATCCGAGGGAAAAAAGGCAGGAAAGGTAAGATTGTAAATTTCAAAGAAAATTGATTTCAAAATACGTTGTGATTTTTTTCTTGCATTTCTGAAGCCACAGTAGCTACTAAGTGGAGTTAAAACTGTAAGTATTTAAGATGACATATGTTGTAGTTCTGCCTCAAAAGAGCTTCAAGCTGAGCTGTCTCTACATTTTGTATCACTTACACAGTCCTGGAAGCAATTTTCAAGTCTTATTTTATTTTATTTTTCATCAACACTTTCTTTTCCCACTGTGCCAAAACAACATACTGCTGACAGCATCACTTCGTGAATATTCTGGTAATACAGTTATTTTATGATAAATTTTAGCAATAAAAGGGACCATTTTGGTGTCAATTTACAATTTAACAGTGACAGCAAAATTTAGTGAATATGAAGCATGATGATGTCTGATAAGGTCACAGAGAAAAACAGCATAAACTAAACATGGTTAATCAGTAAATTGATGTTCTCTGAGAAACTGGGCTTTAGAATGTCATCTTTCAATGCAAAAATTTTTTTCTAATTGAAATATAGTTGATGTACAATATTATGTTACTTTCAGGTGTATTACATAGTGATTTGACATTTGCATACATTATGAAATGATTACCACCATGATAAGTCTAGTAACCATCTGTAACCATATAAAGTTATCACAATATTATCGACCGTATCCTTTATGCTGTATATTACATCAGCATGACTTATTTATTTTAAAACTGGAGGTTTCTACCTCTTAATCCCCTTCACCTTTTTCAACCACTTTCCTCCCCTCTGCCAACTGCCTTTTTGTTCTCTGAAGTCTGTTTTTGATTTTTAGATTACACATGAGATCATACAGTTGTTGTCTTTCTCTGTCTGATTTATTTAACTTAGCAAAATATCCTCTTGATTCATCCATGTTGTCACAAATGGCATGACCTTTTTTAATGGCTGAGTAATATTCCATTATTATTTCATAATATTTGATGGACTCTTATTTGGCTTCCATATCTTGGCTATTGTAAATAATGCTGCAATGAGCATTGGGATGTATATATCTTTATGAAATAGTGTTTTAGTGTTTTTGTGCTGGATCATATGGCAGTTCTATTTTTAATTTTGTGAGGAAACTCCATACTGTTTTCCACAGTGGCTGTACCAATTACATTCCCACCAACAGTGCACAAGGGTTCCCTTTTCTGTACATCCTCACCAACACTCATTATTTGTTGTCTCTTAATGATAGCCATTCTGACAGGTGTGATGTGGTATCTCATTGTGGTTTTGATTTGAAGTTCCCTGATGATTAGTGATGTTGAGCATCTTTTCATGTGTCTTTTGACCATCTGTATGTCTTCTATGAAAAAATGTCTATTCTGTTCCTCTGTCCATTTTTTAATCAGGTTGTTTGTTTTCTTGACAGCTGTATGAGTTCTTTTGGATATTAACCCCTTATCAGTTATATCATTTGCAAATATATTCTCCCATTCTATAGGTTGCCTTTTTTATTTTGTTGATGGTTTCCTTTGTTATGCAAAAACTTTTGAGTTTGATGTAGTCCCATTTGTTTGTTTTTGCTTTTGTTTCCCTTGCCTGAGGAAATAGACCCCCCAAAATATTGCTAAGACCTATGTCAAAGACCATGCTGCCAATGTTTTCTTCTAGGACTTTTATTGTTTCAGGTCTTACATTTAAGCCTTTAATCCATTTTGAGTTTATTTTTGTATATGGTGTGAAAAAGTATCCCAGTTTGATTCTTTTACATGTAGCTGTCCAGTTTTCCCAACACCATTTATTGAAGATAATTTTTCATATTGTATATTTTGGCCTCCTTCAATGTGAAAGTTTTAAGTTCTGCTCACATATATATGAACAGTCTAGCTGTCTAGAAAAATTCGGTTTTCTACCATTAAAAAAATAAACTATGTCACACATATTGTTAAATTTTAATTACCTCATTGGTTAAACTGCACCACCACTAAAAATAAACAGTTATTTAGCTGTTCACTGACATTTGTTTTCTAGAATTTATGCCTTGGTTTCTTCACCATGTTTTGAGGTTTGGAACCAAAATGTTGTCATAACTATATGCTAGGTTAAATATGAGTGTTTTTCTAGTTTGAGAGACCAAATTTTGTCTTTGAAAAAGAACTTGCCAAAGGGTGGTCTAGACTATGCCACAAGTACTCTGTTAGCCCTGGATGGCTTTATCAAGTGTGAGAATTACCTGAAAACGGAGCCTGACTAGAATGTCAAAATGAATTTTCATTAGTGTTTGAGAGACAAACTAAAATAACAGCATTAGAGAATTTTCACTCAGTATACCTTTCTGAGAGTTTTCAAATGCCCGTCTGAACCATCTTATCACTGTGACCTTGGAGTGATGACTTTTTGAGAATTAACTCCTCCGAGAAGGCAAAAGTTTATAGAAGATTTCTCCAATTAAAAGGAGGGAAGCAAGGGGAATGAAATGTCACTAGCTATGTAAAGTGAAAGAGAGAGGGAGAGAGAGAGAGAGAAGCTCTACAGATTTTAGGTGTTCTAACATTCTCAACCATTCTGGTAAATTTAGGAAAGGACCTGTTGCTCAGTTATTTAAATGTTGGAATTTTGAAGAACATAAATATTGGCAGATTTTATCTAGTATAGTTATTCTATAAATAGAAAAGTGTTTTTGTTTTAAAAAATTAAGACTGTACACAGCACTCTGGGATGAACTTAGAAAACACCTGGGTCATGAAACTTTAACATAAACCACTTCAATTGTGAATATTAAAACAGTAATATAATCACAATATAAGGAGCAATGGAAAGTGTGGTTTTTAGTGATGGATACTTTTTTTTTTTGTCAAATAAAACCAAATCTGGACTTAGAGATTTTATTCAGAATAGAGAAAAGGCTCTGACCTCAGAAATCTGCAAGGTCTTAAAATCTAACAGAAAAAAGGTGCTTCTTTTTTTAAGGTAAAAAGGGGTAAGCAGAGATAAGCAGAATCTTTTAAGAAGAAACCGGACAGGCCAGATAAGTGGCCAGTGGGGTCCACCAGGAAAAGTGTCTTGCTGTGGTCAGCTGATTCCCAAGAGACCCTGATAAAGGGGATGCATTCCACATTTTTAGTTCTTGCTCATTACTTGGTGGCAAGCAGAGCTCAGGAGCCTGTAGGAAGGAGAGATTCCTGACTAAAGTTTGGTCAAGACAAAGTGTTGTAAGAAAAGGAGGGAGCCAAAGAATGGTCATATCCCAGGTTTCAGGCAAGGCCCTGGGATGGGTTCCCAAGCGAAGGTCTTTGGCTTCATGCAGGAAAGAATTCAAGAGCAAGTCAAAGTAGAGTGAAGGACGATTTATTCAGGGAGATACACACTCCATAGATAGAATTTGGGCCATCTCAGAAGGCAAGAGGGCCCTGGGGTATGGGTTGTTAGTTATTATGGGCTGGGTAATTTCATAGGCTAACAAGTGGGAGGATTATTCCAACTATTTGGGGGAAGGGGCAGAGATTTCCAGGAGTTGGGGCACCACCAACTTTTGGTCTTTTATTGTCAGCCTCTGAACTGTCATGCCTGTGGGTGTGTCATTTAGATGTTAATGTATTACAATGAGTGTATAATGAGTCTCAAGGTCTACTGGAAGTTGAATCTTCCACCGTCTTGGACCTAGTAGGTTCTAACCAGTTTTTGTAGTATCCTGTTTTTCTCAACGGCTGTGTCATTCTTTTAATTCTTGTGCCCTGCCCACTTCTCTCCGGTCTCAAAAGCAGAGTATAAGAAAGGGACAGCTGTGAGCACTTGGTCATTTTTTCCCAATACCGTTCTATACCAAAGTAAACACAGTAAAATTAACTTACTAATATTGTGCTTACTCTGTTCCAAGCACTGTGTGTGTGTGTATACATATAAGTGCATATGTGTATACTTCTATATCTATATCTACATCTATATCTATATGTCTATACCTACTACATATTTAGTCCTATAAACTCATAGTTTAATCCTATGAACTCTTTTACAGATGAGGAAACCATGGTGCAGAGAGCTTAAGTGCTTGCCTAAGATTATAGAGCTCACCAGTAGAAAAGCCATGAGTTGAACCCAGGCAATCTATCCAGAATAATTTAAAAAAAAATAAAAGAGAAAAACTTGAATCATAAAACAAATACTTCTTTTATATCAAAATAATAGTTTTATTGTATTTTAGTAATTACCCTGAATATATTTAATGTTTTAAGATGCTTCTGGAAGAATAATATTTTTTAAAAAATTTACTTCTGTCAACTCTGATGATGCTACAGACCTATTATGAAGCCCTTTTCACTAGTCTATATGCATTCTATACCTAGCCTGATATAATATGGTTAACATATACCATGGATATTAGGTCTGTCCTCTGACACCCTTTATTTTTGGTTCATTGCGTTTATGTATTTGAAGGGTATTTTGAATATTAAATTCAAGAAGCTATAAACCTTAAATATATTAAGTGTCAGAATATTCATTAACTTTGGATTTACTGCAAATATCTCCATAAAAAGTCGAATTAATCTCTTGAACCTCACCTATTTAGGTGTTTTTAATATAAATTATAAAATATTACTTTTACGTTCAGTTTAATTCAGAGTAAGTGAAAAATATAAGCTTCCTGCATTTGTAAAAAAATAGGGCCACATATTAACTTAGCTAAGAATGAAGTATCTAAATGAATGCTTTATTGTCCTAAAGTCTCAAACATCAAAGGACCTAGAGTCTCAAACTTCAAAGGACCTATAATTTCTCAAAGACTTCCTCAGCTATTTGCATTTAAATGACTTCAGAGACCTCACCAAACAAGACTAGTTTTAGATTCCAAATCAGAGTTTTAAGGTACAGAGATAGATAGACATGTTTTTCTACCTCTCTTTTAAAAGATTACATTTCACAGGGAAGCTAGTGGCATTCAAAGAGCAGAATAAAAGCAAATGTCATACTCCATACTTCATTCATTCTTTAGTATGGAATGGCTAAGAGTTAATTAAGGGGAAAATACATTTCAACACATAGCCACCTGTGACTTAATAGATTGGTGATAGCAATGTTTGTTTTCAACTAAAAGAGAGAAGTACAATTTTTGAACCTGGTTAATATAAAACAAACATTTCTTGCTTAAACACAAACTGATTCCCTAAATTAGTACTAACCTAAAAATTTCCAGGTAGATTTTTTTTTAAATCCCTCCCCTTTGGCTAAGCCTGAGTTTAAATTGCCCTCAGGGTTTGCACAAATGGCCATGCTTGTTAAAGAGTATGTTCACCAAAGTGCTAAATTGAAGTTGGCAGAAACAGAGCTGACTGAGATTCTCAAAAGAGTATATTTCTTATTTCTTTATATTTGCCTGAGGTGAATTTACAAAGTGTTTTCTTTCAGACTAGGCTAGTTGGTAGCAGAAAGAATAGCTATAGGAAAAAAGCAAATAAAAGTCATTGCCTGTTATTGGCCTCTCTTCTTCCAGACTCCTGTCATTTGTGTAACCATTTGCTCCAAGGCTACATGAAGAAGAGGGAGGCAATGAGAATGTTCAAAGGAACATATATTAAAGTAACATTTTACTGGTGTCTCCAAGCTACTTCTTCTTCCCTTATCCTATTCAACAATCCAGAAACTTTGGGAAGTTTCTTCATCATAAATTGTCCTAACTGTATAATTTAGAAGTTTGAATATGGCACAGCATGTTGAGATATTTTTTAAAGGTTTTCTCTAAATGAAACTAATTCTAAGGTTACGTTTCTGAAGAGATGTATCCACAAGCCTTGGCTCTAATGAAGGATTATTTTCATACATACTTTTTGCAACATGATAATCTAACAAATGCATGAAGCTAAATCTATAGCAATTGTGAATGCTATTTCTTCTATACTAACCAGTTTTCCTTATCAGGCATTCAGTTGAATGTTAGTAATGCTATGAGAAAGTTAAATCACATAAGAGTTCTAACTTAGCATTACCAACTACAAGCAAACCTATTTACCTTTTTCCTACATATGTTCCATAGATGTGATCTTCCAGGGACATTGTACTGCAGGTATACTGAGTCCTTTGGTAGTGTCTTAACAGCTTCTTATTTTGCTTTGGAATAGATTATTTAACTCAATGGGTAGTGACTGAAAATTTAGTTAGTGGCAAAAAAAGTGACAGATTTTAAAGGACATCTTTGGTTTGATATTTGGATTCTCCTTCTATGCTTATTCAAGACTTCTGCTTGCACTATTCAATGTTAAAACTGTTAATGTAGCTATCACCACAAATCGATATCTGTTTTGTCTTACATGTTTGTTTTTGTTGATCTGTTTTGGATTTTGTTGATTTTTGTTGCTCGGTTTGTTGATTCTATTGCCCTTATATGTACATATGTGTATTCCCTGGATGTTATTTTCACGTGATTACAAGGACTCCATGATTTTGAACATTGTCCTCTCTTTTTATGACCATAACTTTATTATCCGCCTTGTGTTATCCTCTTGTGAACTTGAACTTTCCCTTCATTAGGTCCTCTAATTGCTCATCCCACTTTATGAAATTCCTTCCTGGTTACATTCCTCTCCCCATCTCATCATTACTATCCTTGACTTTTCATTCTTGGCTTCTCACTCTGTTTATGGTGCCAATTTCCAACTGTAGTCCCCTCACAGATTGTATTCTCCACAGGTCACTGAACACTCTTTGGCAAAAAAAAAAAAAAAAAAGAAATTACAAAATTGTACTCAAAATCTAGCTTACTACACATTCATAGTATTAAACTTCTGCTGTGGCTCTAGGTATTGTTCAGAAGTCTTTTTATGCTCCTTTCCATTAACTTTCTATCCTGGGCCTTGAATGACTATCCCAAACCTTTTCAACCATCTTCAAATTCCTTTTACAATTTCCAACCCTGAATTACCAGCAGATAACTTTAGGTCCTACTCTCCTAAGATAGAGACCACCTTTGTAACCCCAATATATTTCTGAGTTCCTTTCTAGTATCTCATTTGTTCCCTTTCAGTTATTGAAATATCTAGCTCTTTAGTCTCTTTATACATGCCACTTCCATTTTTCCTTTAAATATACATAAATGTCATTTGTCAAGGAAAATAAATATGAAATAACCACCCCCCAAGTAGAATATATCCTCTTCAGCCATTGCTGTAATTCACTACTAAATTGAGAGAATCATCTCTCTATTAACTGCATTTTCTCACTACATATTCCCTGCTATAATTTGTTATTTTTACTTCCAATTAAAATATAATCCTTTCATCATTTGTCCAAGATTTTCTGCTCACTGGCTCCAGAATTTCTGTTACATTTGACATTTTAAACACTGCTCCTCTCCCAGTATTTCTGGAAACCTTTTTCTATAAAGCCTTCTGTGATCTGTCCATCCATTGCTACCCATAAATATAATGTTCACAACTGGATTGTGAGTTCATGTTAATCAAGTACATATTTCTTCTGTATTCTTTCGATTCCTAGTGTAGGAGAGGAAAACTTTTCCCTTTCTCTCTTCTAGGTTCTTTGGCTGGTCTAATAATTAAATTGACATAAGATAGATTAACAGGAGAAAAACAAATTTAAGTTTGTACATATGGGAGCTCATAAAAATATGATGCTCAAAGAAGTAACCAAAGCCGGCAGCTTTTATATCTTTTAGATAAAGAAACAATAAATTTGTAAAGAATTGACAAGACAAAGGGATTTGGGTTTAGGGTAGTAAAATTAGTAAAGAAGTAACAAAGTTTTTGTATACAACTTTCTCGGCCCTGAATTCCCTTTCTCTGGTGATGAGGATCTCTATCTTTCTCCTTGTACAGGGAAGATACCTTTCACATTGGAGATTTATTTCCTGTTTTTAGGGGGACAAAGGAGGGTCAGAGTGTTCTTCTTGCACTTGCTATTTCTTAAGTTACTTTAATTCCAAATAATCAATACACTGAAGTAGTGTATCTTGGGGTGACCTGCCCTGAACCTCATCACTAGGACCTATCATATTTCACTTTTTATAGACATTTAGTGTATTTGTCTTGTTTTAAATTTCCATTTTTTTTTTCTTTTGCGGTACGTGGGCCCCTAACTGCCATGGCCTCTCCCGCCGCGGAGCACAGGCTCCGGACGCGCAGGCCCAGCGGCCATGGCTCACAGGCCCAGCCGCTCCGCAGCATGTGGGATCCTCCCAGACCGGGGCACGAACCCCTGTCCCCTGGATCGGCAGGCAGACTCTCAACCACTGCGCCACCAGGGAAGCCCTAAATTTCCATATTTTGATAAGAGCTTAACAGAACTGACTTAATCCAAAGGAAACTGATTTCAAATTTTCCAGAATAAAATGTGAAGTATTCTACTAATGTAATAGCAAATGCTCGATTATACAGGGATTTAAAAATCTTCTTTTTAGGGTCCTCTGACTTCATGTAAAACAGAAAGAAATATGTGGCACAAATGGTAAACTACTCCTTAGCCTAATTCAGGCAGTTGTAATCCTGTTCTTTAGTGTGCATAGAAGTATCCTGGGAAAATCAATGCTGAGAGGTGTCTTCTTTGTAAAACTCTGATGCTCTGAATATTTTTTATATATATATTTTTTTCTGTAAGGTCCCAGGTGACTGAACTGTCCAATTTGGACTCTTTATTTCTATAAAAATGTTATTTTTCTTTGCTCCTACACCAAAAAAGTGGAGGGGGTGTGGCTATATGATCACATTGCGTCCTTTTCTCATCCCTTACTGAAAGACTCTAAACCTCCCTTGAAAATGTTCTAAGCCTTCCTACCTACCATTGTCTCACCTTGCAGCATCAAAATTCACCCATTATATCTCTGAGAAGCAGGTGTTTTCACTCTGTGTGTGGCATAGTATTGAGGATGGTCTGAAATAAAATCATATATATTCATTTCAGCTCTATGCCCTTTTCTGAATGTATGGGAAACAATAGACAGTGATATATTAAGTAAAATAAGTCAAGGTTTTAAAAGGTTTCAAAATATATTTTATTCAAAGCAGTAGAAAAGAAGAAAGTAATTTCAAGGTTTATTTGAATAGCACTCTTATGTGTGTTAAATACACTATTCTCAGGTCATTAGCTTTACAATAGTGTTAGATGTAGTTACAGATTCAGCCTTTCGCATATATACTCTTTCTATTTTCACAGATTGGGCAGTTTTCCATTCATTTTTTCTAGCAACTGTTGAAAGTCCTTGCTTCTGTTCATTCAATGCCATCTGAGTCAGTACATAATTTAGAAGCCTTGTCTTCTACTGTCTATGACTAACTCAACAACTGATACATTGAAATCGATACTCCAAACTATAGAGCTCAGATTAGGATTTATACTTCTGATCTCAACCAAATTGAAACAATTATAATTCTATTCTAAACTTAGATTTTCATATCAGAAACAGTGACATAGCTGTCCTCACTGCTGAATTCATGACACCTTTGAAATGTAAAATTCCCCTATTTTAGGATAAAAAGATTAAATTTTCTTTCACTTTCTTTTTGTTTAACAGCTTTATTGGAGATATAATTCACGCAATTAAAGTTTAGTTTTGTGGGTTTTTTTTTTACTTTACTTTCCTATTTATATATTTATTCTTTTAATCAAAGTATACAATATTGTGTTTGTTTCAGGTGTATCACCTTCTTAATTCATATCTTTTGATTTCTGAAAGTAACTCGGAGAGGAAACTTTCTTAGGCAATTTATTGGATAATGTTTTCTAATAACGTTTGCCAATATCATTGCTATAGAGATAACGTTGACCACTCTCTTTTGGACTACTAGACAAATCATGTTTATTTCATTAAATCATATGTTTTTCTCCGTGGCTGAGCTGAGGTTTAGTTATTCTATGATCTATTGCTTTCTTGCCACCAGCAGGGGACAGATTCTTTTGCAGTTTCTACTGAATATATGTCATCTTCACATGTGTTATACCATGTTCTTTTGCAATGATGCCAGTTTTTCATAGTTTTCTAATATTCATAATTTTGTAAGCTTTATAGTAGTAAGATATGTAGACTTTTCATTGAGTCTTTCAATCATCAAAAGCTCCTTTATTATCTTTTCTTAAATATTTATTGTATGTGTTATGTCCCTTAGGCAGTATGGTTTGAGGACTAGAACAAGCACACACTAATGATAAATGGTATAAGTAGATTAGACCCATGGAGGTGAACGAAGTTTGGCAATGCATGAGAGTACTGATTCAAATATTTTGTCTGTTTCTATGACAAAATGTCTGGATTTAAGAGTGCAGTATAAGTCCTCGGTAATAGTGACTTAGAGCCATCTCTTTTCTACCAAGAAACATTTATATTGGAAGGTTAAGAAGTTTTCTTCTGAGCACACATTTCTTCAGTAGAGTTAGCAACGGTTGCTGAATCAGATATTGAGACATTTATAAATAAGAATTGAGATTTCAAAGTCTCATATCTTGTGATGATTACGTTAGAAACATTATCTTTGGCATACTTCCTCGTATTCCTTTACTTCTCACATATTTGCCCCTCATGCATTTAATTTTTAAAGTAGGCAAGTATCCTACTTAACTCCGAGGGGACTCACAGGGAAGCCTCTAAGAATTAATCATCATTTGTTATTTTACCAAAAAATTATGAATATATTAGTCAATTTCCTAGCCCATTTATTGAGGATCCCTGTGAAACTAGTCTTCTTCATTTAGTTGAATTATTTCTTAATTGCTTAAAAGAAGTTTATAGGATTAACTTTTATGCTTTAGAGACACTAAAGCATAAATTTTACAGTCTAATGTTGAGATATAAAGAATTAATAATTCAAGATGTCTTATAAGTTCCTTTAGTCTATGCCTAACACACTACTTGAAACCTAGTAAATATTTAATGAAAATTTGTCCTTTGTTTAACAAACATATATGGAATGCCTTCTATGTATCAAACTCTGTACTTGGTAATGAAAATATCTAAAGGAATGAGATAGTTTCTTTGACTTCAAAGACCCCCTTGTATAGTAAGGAAAATAAATATGTAAACCAAAAATTCAACCTTATATAACAAGCTTAGTTTACTATAATAACCTATTTAGAATATTTTTCTTGAATAAAAATAAATTCCACTCACTTGTACTTAGGTTTTCTGTCAGGCTTACTCATTTAGAGGTAAGAGCTTCCATAAATTCACTAACCTTTCTTTAAAATATAATGGCTTCTTGTTTATGTTTTTGAGCACCTATATTTTGGTCTCTTTTAGCTTATATCAGACACATATGCCAGTGTATTTTTATTCTGTTTAAATTTCATACCCCTTCCCATTATATTTGCCTCCTCTTGGCCTACAGTATTTATCAGATACCCTTTAACAGCTTGTATTATTATTTATGAATGAGAGCTAATGTTATCCAAATATACTTTAAACATTGATTTAAGAGTTGGGTTTTCTCTTGAAGTGCATAATACTTCAAACAGTGTATCTCTTTACTAACATGACAGATTATCCTCCTTATTTTCTTGAAAGCAAGATGTGTAGTGGAGCAAATCTCAAATACTGACCTTCAGTCTTTTCCATAGTAAGCAATTGTGAATGCAGTGCTGTAAATCTCTAGCATTAAAGAACTGTCTCTGAGATCTGTTTCATATTCTGTAATAAAGGTGATTGCTGGGAATTGTTTGTTGTGTAACTCCGGAACAGGCTGTGTATCATTTTTATTGATGAGAAGATACCATCTCTGTAATGCCTATGTAAAGTTGTCTGGGTGTTAAATTGATTTAAAACATTATGCTTTGAATTAGCCATAAAAATTGCAGTGAGTATTGCAAAACAGGAAATCCCATTACAAGACTGAGCAAAGAAGCCACCTGCAGCAGGAAAAAAAAAAAAAACCACACTTCATGGCAGAAACCAATGCATTTAAACTTAGTAAACAAAAGTTGCTAGTGGGTAAGCTTTTTGGCTTTTGTTGGGCTTTGTGAAACAAGTAGATAGCAAATGCTCAATTAGTCCATTTGCTTCTCCCAATGTCCTTATGATCATCAGTCAGCTAATGTGGCTCACTGCACAGTGATTCTTGAGTAGGGAGGGAGTTTTTCTAGTACTTCTCAACTCTGGCTGCATGTTAGAATCACCTAGGGACTTTTGAAAACTGGCAATGTCCATTTTGCATTCCAAGCAATTACATCAACATCTCTGGGGTGGGACCCAGGCATTGGTAGTTTTTTAAGCTCCCTACATGTTTCAAATACAGAGCCAACTTTGAGAACTACTTTATTCAATTCTTACTGCCTTTAATTTAGATTTAGCAAATTTTATTTGTTTCTGTGGCAAATCCTTTATATAAAATCCTAAGTTTCGTTGAGGAAAAAAATTGGATTGATCGGTCTTTTCATGAATGTTATTAAAATAGTGCCCTAATTTTATTGATGTAAAATATAGTTTGCATGCCAATATAGGACCAGTACCCACAGAAAAGGCAAGCAATGACCAGTAACATATTTGCCAATGAGGTTAATCAACCCTACTCTATATATGCATGTGTGATTGTAACGATATAAAACCTTCCAAAAAGGCAGCTCGTGCTTTCAATAGGTTTATTCAATCCCTGGTTAATAGAACCCAGTTAGAGTGTTTTCCCAATCTTACAATTTAGTAATGTTTAAAAGATGCTATGATGATTATAGCATACTAGATTTCAAGTCTACGTATTGAGTAAGGATAGTAATGTACCCATTTATTTATGTTGATCCAAATAACAACCACAATATGTATAATTTCCCATATTTTGTTGTTATTGAATGAAGTATTGAAATAGTATTGCTTCTTGACACTCTCCCAAGCCAAGGTAACAGTATATTAAATATACTCATTTGAAATCTATAAACATGTAATAACTGAATAGACTTTCCATTCTTTCTGTGATTATATTGTAGCGCTGCTGGATAAACAAAAGCTTTGTCAAACAGGAAAGATTGCAGGAAAATGATCAGGGTAGTTGGTATCCCACTAAAAGTGGAGCTCAAATGAATTCTGAGGGTAAATTAAAGACAATGGTAACAAATAAAGTACATAAGAACTGGATGGCAAGAGAACACAGGGCACACATGAAATAAAGTTCTGTAAACTGATGATATATGTGAGTACTCTTTGACCTATTTACAAAATGTGCAAAAAAACAAGTTTATATTGCTCTTACTAAAGAGTGTGAATTGTGAAGCCTTGATCTTTCACTCTGCACTCATTATTCAAGTGGCTGTTATCAAGAAATCTGTTTAAATGTGAATGGCACCCACAAATCCTTGATGTATTCTTGGCAGTGTATTAGAGGATTAGAGAATTTTCTTAGATATAGAACCTTGTAAAATAAGTGTCATTATCTGCCTAGCATATACTATTCAATGTATAAAACTTGTTTATGTGACACATAACAATATTTCTGAGAGATGTATTCACTGTGCATTGAGTTGTTACAACACTCTATTATTAATACTTTTTCTAGCAGAGAGTATTACTGCTATTTCAGGATCTCTGTTGGTATTTTAATATAAAACATCAGAAATTCAGCTTCACTGGGACACTTTATACCAAGCACTAACCATATTTAAGTTAATATTTAGTGAAAGTCTTCCTCATCAGCACTATCAAGAGAAAGCAAACAATGTAATTTTCTTTTATATTCTATGTGCTTTTGGTTAAGTTTATTTTATCATATGCTTTCACTATAGATAAGAATATTCTCAATAGATGGAATCTATGGTGTCATAGGCATAACATCCTATCACTGCTTTCTAATTCCATGCTGCTACCATCACTATTTGGAATTACCTCGCCTTGTTTTGTTTAAAATACATGACAACTTTTGTTAAGAAAATATATGCTCTTACACTAAGCATTCATTGAAATTTGAGGAGTTGTGGCTTAAGACATTAGAAGTTTGGAAAGAAAGAATATTATTCAGATCTGAATATTATTCAACTCCAACTTTAACTCTCTCCTTTGGAGGTGTGTAACTTGACAAGGACTATGCAACTTTTCAAGTGGGGGTCTTAACTATATTGAGAAAGTGCTCAAGAATAGATTCAGCATTTTCTCACATCAAAAACACAATTCAGACATTGGCTGTTGAAAAACTGTCACAACTTAGTTCATTGAACACCTTTTAGGACACAAGTTAACCCATATTTCCTCAAGTCAAAAGGAAGGAAACTCATGTGTATTAGTTGGGAATTATTAACCCATTGGGAATGCTCCATCCTAAGGTATTATAGATCTGTCTTAAGTCATGTTTTACTCTATTAAAGCAAGTGTGGTTCTCTTCCTAAGAAGTCTTTTTTCCTAAGTAGAAAAAATGAGCTTATGATAATACACAAAATTTCTGGTTAGAATTCAATGTATTGGATTTCTACCTAGCTTTTTACATTAGGATATATTTTTTTATATATAAGTTATTTCATGTCAAACAAAGTGGCAATAAAAGACATTGAGGGCTTCCCTGGTGGCGCAGTGGTTGAGAGTCTGCCTGCCGATGCAGGGGACGCAGATTCGTGCCCCGGTTCGGGAGGATCCCACATGCCGCGGAGTGGCTGGGCCCGTGAGCCATGGCCGCTGGGCCTGCGCGTCCGGAGCCTGTGCTCCTCAGCGGGAGAGGCCACAACAGTGAGAGGCCCACGTACCGCAAAAAAAAAAAAAAAAAAAAAAGACATTGAAATGATTTATAGTAATTGAACAGAAATAAAATAATTTCTAAAAGCATACCGAATTCCCAAATTTAGATGACTTACCATGGTCAACTGTGACTTTAGATACTATAGCTATAGATGTATATATACATACTGGTTTTGAGACTAATAATAGCCTAGATTTTCACATTTGTCTGTTAGAAAGTATCTAAACTAAAAGCAGACATGATTTGAATGTAATTGTGACATTTTGAAATGACAATTTAATAGTGACTGAAAAAGATAAGTTTGTAATTATTGAAAGTAATATCCATTTACATATTACAGTGAAAACATTTTCAACGCAAGTTTAAATACACAATTCATCTCAGTCTTTGGTCTATGGCCATATCTATACTCATAGGTAGTTTTACCATTTTTATTATTGGAGTGGCATATATTGTGAATATCCTGGGTTGGAAATCAGAAAATCCAACATCTGTTAATTACATGACTTCCTATTTAACCATATCTTAAACTGAATTAGTTGAAGGAATTTTTCAGTTACTCAGTAACTTTAATTTTCTCTTTTTGCTTCTGATAATTCTCCTCATTAGACTAACTTTTTTTTTTTTTTTTTTTTTTTTTGCGTTATGCGGGCCTCTCACTGTTGTGGCCTCTCCCGCTGCGGAGCACAGGCTCCGGACGCGCAGGCTCAGCGGCCATGGCTCATGGGCCCAGCCGCTCCGCGGCATGTGGGATCTTCCTGGACCGGGGCACGAACCCGTGTCCCCTGCATCGGCAGGCGGACTCTCAACCACTGCGCCACCAGGGAAGCCCTAGACTAACTTTTCATAATGGCACTTTATCTTTTCATTCTTTTTCCTTAAGTCTTATGCTTATATCATATCAAAATAGTTTTTCTAAAAAGTGGAAAAATTGTCTAGTAATTGTGATGTTAATTTTGGAAATATGTCGATAACCAAGCTATATGGAAAAAATTTGTTCATTAGTTGATCAGGTCACTTTTTACCCACACATTTCATATCATGTAAATACAAGTCATTTTTACTTATTCCTTCTTAATTAGAAGTCTCTTGAGTTAATTAATGGATAATCTTTTCATAATTCTATATATACCATGTTTTGACTAAATTGAAAGTTCAATTATATTAAAGAATTTGAAGTCACTTTTCAACAAATTAAAGAAAAATATGAAACTTGAATATAAACTTCCAATTGTCTTGATTTCTAGTAGAATACTAACATTTAATAATTGGAAGCATCTTTAGATAGAATAAAACCCAATAATTTTATTTCACACATGGGTAAACTAAGGACCAAAGGATTAAGTAACCTTCTCAAAATCATATGTCTTAGTAGAAGAGTCAGGAATAAAGCCTAAGCCTTCAGAATTCCAGCCCAGTGTTTATTTACTATGACTTGCTGAACAAAGATAAGTTAAACGTACAGTAAAGATATAATAACTAGTTTATTATCCCTTTCTTCAACTCTGAAGGGCAGGTGAGTAATAACAAAGATAGTTAACTTATCCTTTCATTCTCAAAGTTGATGTGCGCCATGATAAATATAGCGTAGCAAAGTAATTTTTACTTGGCAATACATTACTTGGTATATGTATTAGTTGGCATATATTGGGAATATATGAATGGCTATTGCCTGGCTTATTTTTCACATTTTTAATTATTCAAAATATTGAAATTTCAACTTAATTCACTGCAGATCTGATAGATTTAAGATACTAAATAAAAAGCCATTGTTATATTTCACTCAAGAATTTTTTCTTATACTTTATTGTCCAGTTCTGTATCTTTCACATATTTAATGAAACTCTAAGAAAATTTTGCTCCAAATTAAGTGATTACAAATATGCAGTGATATAGAACTAAATAAAGACTAGGTAGAAAATGGGAAAACAAATGGGTTACTTTGAACAAACAATCCTTTGAGATATAAATCTATTTAGTCTAATAGATATTTAAGAATTCTGACATTATAGTGAAAAGTAGCTCTTCATTTATTGGGTCTAGTATCAAATGTGGAAAAAACTTGAGATCTCATCTAATATTACTGCTAAAAATAAATCTATGAGATAGGAAGAATAAAAATTGTTTTCAGCAAATGAACCAAGGAGCTGACAAAAATATATGTTAAAGTTCAGAATGAGTTCCCTCTGTAGTATTGTAGGCATGAGCATCTGTTTTTTAACAAACTGAATTTTAAGTATCAATGGTGGTGACGGATGAGGGCCATTTGTGTCCTGAGCTCATTCGACTAAACTGACTAGAAGATGATGCACCAACAAAGCTTGCTTCTCAATGTCTTACTGGATTTTTCTATTGGCCATACCACTGCTTATCTCCATAACAACGGAACCTCCTTTCCATTTCTGAATCAAGGATTGTTTACATACGGTCAAGTATCTGTATTTCAATCTACCCAACTTTAATTTGTGCGTGTTTCCATATACACATTGTGGAAAAATAATTGGTGGTTAAAAAACAAAAGCAGGGCTTCCCTGGTGGCGCAGTGGTTGAGAGTCCGCCTGCCGGTTCGTGCCCCGATCCGGGAGGATCCCACATGCCGCGGAGTGGCTGGGCCCGTGAGCCGTGACCGCTGAGCCTGCGCGTCCGGAGCCTGTGCTCCGCAGCAGGAGAGGCCACAACAGTGAGAGGCCCGCGTACCGCAAAAAAAATAAAAATAAACAAAAATAAAAAAATAATAATAAAAGCAAACTTAAGCAGTGACAGTAAAAGTTGCAAAGCTGGATCTGGCAAGATGATTAAAAAAGGTAAATAGTCAATTTGAAACAAAATACATATCAATATGATTGAGTGATATACAATTTATAGGGAAAATTAACATCAATTAATCTTAAATGTCTGAAATTATGAGGCATAGAATTATAATCTCTGTTGATTGGGTTTTCTGACTCCATTGTCACATGGCTTTTCCTTCAAACAGCAAGAGTCCAAATTAAGAACATGTGAATTATGGATATTGACCTATCCCATATTTTTAACTCATCTGGACCCTGTATCATGGCCTTATATTCTTCTTAGACTAAACTGGTAGCTGGTAAGAACGAGCCTGCTAAATGATATGTCTAAAATACATATTATCATGTATGCTAAGGGGACTCAAATTCATTCATTTATTTAACAAACATTTATGGAAGTCCCACTGTATGGCAGGAACTGAACTAGTTGTTAGGTTGTGACATTTACATTCAGATATATAGACATTAGTCAAGCTATTTAAAATTTTTGGACCTGAATTTCTCTGAGAAGAAAGAAGAAGAAAGGGAAGAGTTAGAGGACAACGAGAAAGAAGAGGGAACAGCAGGGGAGGGAAGAGAAAAAGGAAAACAAAGAGAAGAAGGAGGGTAAAGGGAAATGGGAGAATACCAGCAGTTCTACAATCATGTTTATGGAGTTGTCATTCCATTCCATGGGAGCTTTCCAGCAAATGATTGCCTGAAAAATATCTAATGGATTATTAAATTTAAATTGTATTTTAGCTCTTGAAGTTGAAATTTGATAGTGCTCATATTCAAAAATGAATAAAAATTATAAAATTCAGAGGCTGTTAAGCTTCACATATTTAATGTCCTACAAAAATAATATCCCAGTTCAATTTTTGGAAAAGGTATAGAATTTTAATGTCATGGAATTTAGTAATAATAAGGACTGAAAGAGGAGATGGCTCAGTAGTACAGCTGACCTTTGAACACACAATTCTCATTGCAGATGAGTTGAAAATATGGTATAGTTATCAGGTCAATATCCATAATTCACTTGTTCTTAATTGAACTTAACTGAACTGTGTGGGCCCAATTACATGGAGATTTTTTTCAATACACACATACTACAGTACTACATGATCTGTGGTTGGTTGAATCCGAGGATTCGGAACCTCGGATACAGAGGCCTGAGTGTAAAATTATACATGGATTTTTATATTAGTTCCACTATTTATAATGGGAAGGCATGGGTAGACTGTTAAGAGATTTTTCATTATTGGAAAATTATGAGTACTATTTTCTGTAATGCTGAAATTGTTAATCTATTGTGCAACATTGAAAAAGACACATAAAATCAATCAGTCTCTTGATATTAGGAAAAGAAGACCAAAATTTATAAAAATATTTATCTATCTATAGGTCTACCATTGCCCAAATTTGTGGAGCACATACCATATGCCAGGATGTGTGTGAAGCTGGGATTTGAAGACTCAGTATGACAGTAGAGCCAGATCCCTTGAGCTAAAAATTAAACTAAATAAGACAATCTATATCCCCAGCTCACTACATGATAATTCCAATTGGGATTAATTGTTTTAGCAACACTTATGGCAATTCTTACCTCCATATAAAAGCAGGTATTTAAAACTGAATAGATTAACCAAGTTATGCTGCATTCAGGGGTATGGGAGACAATTATTAATTTTCTTGCCCCTGTTCTCCCTAATGACAAGAAAAACTATGTAAACAAGGATTTCTTTACAATTTCTATTGAAATTGTCTACCTTTATTATTGTTACTTTCATCCCCTAACCATGAGTGGACAGTGCTGCAGCATGATTAAAGCAGAATGCACTGAACTTCAGATTCATACCTTTTCCCAGTCAGAATTGAAGATTTTCTTTTAGTCCAGTTTTCATGTCATGGCCAACATTGATGAGGCAGTGATTTAATATGATTTTATTTCATTTTATTTTTGCTGTTTACAACTATGTTTAGGTTTCTGATGCCTGATTTTCTTCCCACATGATTCCATTCTTAGTTCCACAAATCACCTTTTCTAATACAAAGATGTTGGCCCTTTTCATGGTCTGATGAACAGTTTTGCACATATGCCCCTATAAAATGCTATATCATCATGTAATATAACCTGTGGTTCTAAGCATATTTATTTCATTAATTAACCTCTCATTAGTTTTACACCTTCATATAAATTATTTTATTTGAGGTATATATTTTGGACTCTTTAGATTAAAATTTTCCTTTTACATGAAGTGGAGTATGGAATGATGGAAGATATATTTCTTTTATTTTAGTGTATTTTCTTTTTTAAAAATAAATATTATACAGTGTTCATCAACTGATTTAAAATTTCTCATTTTAGGCAAGTTACCTTTTTTATTAGTTGACTAAATTACCCATGTTTCTTTTAGTGGATTCAAATTTTCAGACTCTCTCTCCAAGCACAAACTGACTGAAATTACCATTTTAAACTGATTCTTGTAGTTAACTTTTTCCTAATAAAATTCAAATTAAGACATGTGAATTCTATTTAGAGTTCTATCGATAGTCAACTTAGTGAATTATTAGTAACATAAATCAATCTATTTATGTAAATTTAGTGACCAATATAAAATTTTCTTGTTATCTTTTACTATACTTGGGAGAAAGTTAGATTAGTACTAATCATTATAATGGCTCATATTTATTCCTGTTGGCTCTAAGGTTGTGCTTCTTTTTTTAAATTTATTTATTTATTTTTAATTTTTGGTTGCATTGGGTCTTTGTTGCTCTGCACAAGCTTTCTCTAGCTGTGGCAAGTGGGGGCTCCTCTTCATTGCGGCGCGTGGGTTTCTCATTGCGGTGGCTTCTCTTGTTGTGGAGCACGGGCTCTAGGTGCACGGGCTTCAGTAGTTGTGGCATATGGGCTCAGTAGTTGTGGCACACGGGCTTAGTTGCTCCGCGGCATGTGGGATCTTCCCGGACCAGGGCTCGAACCCGTGTCCCCTGCACTGGCAGGTGGGTTCTTAACCACTGTGCCACCAGGGAAACCCCAAGGTTGTGCTTCTTGATTGTATTTTTAGAAAGAAAAAAATGTCAAAGCTGCATGTATGGAATAGAATATGTGTAAGACTGAATCAAACTATTACACATTGTAAATTACTATGTGCTTTTAAAGCAATTATAATTTAACACAAAAAGAAAAAGTTATGCTGATATCTGCTGTAAAGTGTATTCTCTTACACCTCCCCAGAGTAAAAAACATTGAACAACAGTATTTTCATCCACCATGAATGTCCATGATTTAGGATAATTCTAAGAATGGGAGAAAGTGATATTACTTAGCCTTTTCTTGATAGGTACACTTAATAACTGCCAGCAAACACAGGATAAGAACAATTTTTGCTGAGAAGTAGGGCCACTTTTTTCGGAAGCTCTGAAGGAAGCTAAAATTGTTTGTGCATAAGAATATTTCTGCTGCCTAAAAAATAGTTTATTTTTATGTTTAAGCAGGATCTATTCTAATGCAATGTAGAGATTTTATTTGGGGGATAATCTGGTGTCAACTCTCAATGGCTTTTTGCATAAATTTGTGTAAAAACAAGCTGGAACTCTGGGGTTTAGTGCACAAAATACTGTCTTTTCACATCTGGGACTGCATTTCAAATTTAATCTGAAGGACTCGATGAGATATGCCAAACTGCCTGAAAACAATTTGGGTAGCTAGTGAACTGTGGTATGTGAAGGCCCATAGACACTGAAGGCACTTTTCTTTGCTTTTTTGCTTTTCTGCTTTCTCACTCCAAATAACTGCATATTGCATACAAGCAACCTATACTGATATTGCAAGGAAGACACAAGCACAGATATTTTTACTATGATGAAAGATGACATTTATTCAGTGCCTAGTTGTTTTATTATTATTATTATTATTAGGATATCAGTATGTAACGAGATGCAGATATGCTAGTAAGGTCTATGGTACTGGTCCCACGTTATTATAGAGTATGGATTTTCTGATAGCAGCATATTTTAAGAAAAGCAGTAAGCTAATCTATGTATGTAATAATGTATCTTTATGCTTTAAGTTTGAGTTTTGTTAGAGAACTAAAATTGAAAACAAGGAAACATATTGACCTAAATTGTATATTTTTCTATTCATATATATGGAATATTTATTAGAAAAAAGTTTTTTTTTTCAAAACTGCTTTATCATTCCTCAGTGGTTTCTGCTTTGCTTTCATTAACGAGCTTAGAAAAAAAAATCTTTATTGTTGGTGCACAAAAATATTCCAGCATTCTCAGAAGATTCAGAATTAGCCCTTAATTGAGGGGTACTGATGGTTAGCCAAAAGTCCACTTGACATTTTGAAAAGTAGAGTGGAATGTTAGGCATTGTTTTTCTTAATGCTTGAAATGCAATTCAAAAAGTAAAAGAATATATAAATAAATAATAAAGGAAAAGCAAATGGATGTAGTGACAATGGACTCCTTAAAAGAGGACAGTTATCTCATTCTAAATTAAATGGGCTTCTGTACTTTCAAATTGATGCTTACACAAAGGTATGTTCTCCTAAATGATCTTACTAGTTTCCAATTCTGTAGATTCTCTATTAGAGAATTTAGTTCCCTTCTTAGTGCTATTTAAAGATTTCAAAAAGAAAAAGTAGCAACTACTGAAAATCTGAAAATATAACAAGAAGGGGGTTATAATCTACAGATATCGGTCCCCTTCGAAAGATCCCACATCTACAAACATGAAATCATATTAAGTGATCAAATAAGGTCATTTTCAAGGTAGTAAAATGAAGATAATAATCATACTTCATTGAGTTGTTGTAAGGATTTACTAAGTGTATATTAAATAACTTTATGTATCTAAAATTAATCTTAACCATGCCTGGTATATAGAAGCACTATGCAAAGTTTAGCCATTATCATTATTATTAGTGGTAATGTTAGCATGATTCAATGCACTGTATTTACATGACTTCAAAACAATGGATACCAAACTAGTAGCTTGTTTTTGTAATTGAGTATCAGTAAAAAATAAAGTGTGAAAATACTGATTCTGTTTTACCTGTCCCAATATATATCCCTTTCAGTTTCCACCATCTGCATTCTCTGTCTCTCCAATGTCCTCATTCAATCATCCAGCAGCACAGATAATTGTGTTGTATGTCCCAAATGATCTAACACTATTTGGACAATATCCTGGATTGTAAAATTGTTCTCCCTGCCACCCCCCTTTCTTTAAATTTTCCTACCTCAACATGTTCTTACCCAATATCTTGTTTCTTCAGGGTTTATTTTCTACACAGTAAACAGACAGCTAGCTAATTCTACTAAAATAAGTCTGTGCTATTGGATTTAAAGTATTCCTACTCTTAGAATTGCACTTTCCTTTTTGACAGGGCGATTGCAAAGTCAAAAATTAATGGCTACTTTTGGGAATTTTAGCTCTGTTATGAGAGGTCTGGGATAGTAGTCAGTTGGCTCTTATCCTACCTTATGAAAGGATCTGCTTAGTCACTGGGAGATAGTGAGGTCGCTAGAAATTTTGAGTTAGTTATTTTTCTAAAGCTGTATAGATAAATCCAAGCCTTAAAAAGTATTTATTTTTACCAGTAATCAAGGAAGGCTGTCATTTCTTTGCACATGCTATGGTATTTACACTGGCTAAATTTTATTGTCAGGGCAGAAAAATAAAAATCATAGGAAATACATTAAACAGCTCTTTGGTTTATTTTTTTAAGTTGATCCTTTTTAAATCTTAATGTGATTCTTTCAAAAGCATATACCAGGTTTCGTATTATCCCAGGAAACAAT
Source organism: Orcinus orca (assembly GCF_937001465.1). Lineage (NCBI taxonomy): Eukaryota > Metazoa > Chordata > Mammalia > Artiodactyla > Delphinidae > Orcinus > Orcinus orca. The sequence goes on from NC_064580.1 coordinate 80,163,490, forward strand.
TCCAGTCTGCATTTCAAAATGTTTTTAAGAGAGTATCATGAATATGAACATATTTTCTTAATTTGATAAACTATCAGTTGATCAATATTTCTATAATGTAAAAGAGAAATTAATGGATGCTATATTGAAAGGTAACCACTCTGCATTTGATCCCACTATAATTTCTATTTTTTTAAGAACTTTGAATCATCAACTAAGACATTGAAAATATTTCTCTTAATTTAAACTGTATGTAATTTGTCTTTTAGGGAATTTAGTACTAAAACTATCAAATAGAGTTACTACTTAATCTTAACTTGGTTCAATTTTTATAGATGCTCCTTATCTGCTGCATAACTCAGACCTAGTTACTGAAATTCTTTCAAAGTGTATTACTGTGTTTTGGGTTTTTTTCTGTTTTTTGTTTGTTTGTTTGTTTGTTTTCCCTTCTACTCGGCAACAGACCCGGGTCCTCCCTCACCATCAACCACTGCCGCTGGTTTTTTATTTACATAATTAAATTTTATATTAAAATACAAATTGTTACTATTACATCTATATTATTAATGATTACAGTGAAGTTTTTATCTGTATTTCAGTCTATATACTTAAAATCTCATATGGAATCATATATTTTCTATCTTTTCAATGAACGTAGTATGTGACACCAAAGTGAAATGTCTATTAAAGTTGTTTAAAAGTGTTTATTAAAGTTTTTGGAAATCAGGCTCTGTTTTTCCAAGTTGGTATAACAAGGGCTGAAACATAGCTTCTGAAGCATTAGGAAGTTAAAAAACTGCATTTTCATGTTTTAAATTACAGCCTGATTTATTTCAGCTTTCACTTATATACTTAAAATGGAAGATGTAAATCTTATTTTAATAGATTTTAGCAAATTAAGAGCTGAGTACTATTGAATGAGAACAAAAAGGAAAAGAAATTTGTGAGGATGATAACATAAATACCATATAGTTATGACGAGGTCAGATATTTAAATTCAGCTAAAAAGTACACCTATGTTTTACACTCTGTAGACTCGGTAATTGGACGGATAATCTAGTGAAAGATCATAATTTAATACACAGAAGCCAATATACTTTTTAAAATTTTTCTTTTAACTAATTAATAGATATCATAATTCTTTATATGAAAAGTTTCATAGAACTATCATCTCATCTAATAAATATTTCCTAGGGAAGTTTATCATTTATTTAAGCTTTCTTAAATCATAGCTTGTTTTAACATATTTTTAAAGGAATTGAGTCATAGTCAAGAATCTGAAACACATTAGTCTAAAACACTTCTTCGATATAAGGGTAGTAGCAGCAATGACAGACGACATTTAAAATTGTCATTAAATAAAACTGCAGTTTTGATTATTTTTCTTTAACAGTTATAGTTTGATTATGATCAATGCAAGGTTCTCATTTGTTTGATATCTAATAAAATCATTAATGAATCAAATTAGTGAGTGTTAATTACACCTTCATAGTTTATTTACCTTCAATTTGCAATACATATGTTAGAGATGATAAAGTATAAAATATGCTAAATTTTACAAGCTATTGCAATCCAGGGGTTATTTCTTCCACTGTAGTTGGAAAGAGGTTAGAATTAGTATACCACTTCCACAGATTCACTTGATGGTTAAAATGCATTGTGAAAGCTATTCAAGGAAATAACCAAGGAAGAATAGTTGACTTCTAACATCTGGCTCCACAAGCAGACGCTTTAACCTTAATTCAGATTCCACTACTTAAATAACACATCAGATCATTTTAGTCATAATAAAGATACTTTCAGTGATTTTATGGAAAGCATATCAGTGTGTTGACTTGTGGAGAAATTGAATTTATTCTCTGTAAAAGCAAAAAATCAAGTGTTTTGAGGAAATTGCCCTTCTATGTTGTCATGTTTGTCTGAAATAAGTTTAATATTTTGCAATGACTAACCAGTGGCATAACTAAGTGTGCAAATACTTTCAAAAGAAATAAATCTGATCGAAGTCATTGGGCCCATTTTATCAGTCATATTATTTCAGTATGCAAAGTTATTGTATAGTGGTTACATTTGCATAGTGGTAAGAACAACGTACCACCACGTATTTATTAATTATATGATTTATACTTTTAGAGTCTCAAAGTAATTTACATAGAGGATGTAATTAGTGGATGAAAGATGAACTGAGAAAGAAATTTTTGTTTGTTTAAAGATACTGGTATAACATTGTCTTTCTAAGCATTTTTGCTTATGGAATCACTAATAAGTCCGTGTGTGTGTTTAGGGTGGAGAGATATATATCCTGTGTCCTAGATACATGTTTGGTAGCTTTAAATAATTAACAATAATTTCAGAAAAAATTGGAATGCTCCTTTTTGTTGAAATCACAGAAGATTCAACCTCTTACAATATTGAGAGAACTCACAGATGGATACACCAGATTTGTAACTTTTAAGGTTCAATAAAATATAACACACATCTGCTCTAACCCAATTCCAACCTTTTAAAGCCTATGCATCCAACCAATACAGGATAAAAGTGGCTATGCAATCTTAAGCTAGCAAAACGAACTATCTAATGACTCCATGTTGCTTAAAATATAGGAAAGATAATTAGTTTTTAGTTTTGTTGTGAGTTTCCTCCTTTTGAAAAAATTCCATAAACTATTATTAAAATTATATGCTTCACTTTTATTTTTCATCTTTGAAATGAATCAAATAGTAGTTTTTGTACCTGAATGTGCAGAGGTGGAAAAATCCTACCTTGAACAAAAGCATCAGAGACATGATTTATGATTTTGTAAATACGTCTAAATCATAACTTTGTCTACTGTGTGGCATTATGAAAATGTAAATTCCTGAAAATAGTATATATGAGACTTTACAGAATATTAATAACACTTCTTTTCAGGCAGCAAAAGATAGCTTTCTAAGTAAAAAGCAGTGTGGAACTCAGATGAATTTAGCCTTCTTTCCTGAATCAATAGTCAACTCTTTGAAACTACAGTTACACTGCACCATTTAATTCTGTGAATAGGACAGAGTTTGAAAAATAGAAAGACCTGAAGTCATGCATTCAACTGAGCTATCCCCTGGCTGTTGAAAGATACAGCTGTGGTTGTCTGCTCTTTGCCCCTGCTGTTTTAGACTGACTCCTTACATCAGGGAGTGAGGATTTTGTACAGTAAAGTTGCTGTTTTTTAATCAGAGTGAGGGAGAAAGTTCAGGTTGGTTAAACTTAATAGTTATCAAATATTATATATCATCATTTGATGATCATTTTTTAAAGCATTACAATACAATATAGAGTAGTTGACACTAAAAACATAGCAAATATCATTTAAAACTTTTCCTAATAATCTAGAAGGTCCATATGAATTTCACCAGTTGAGAGGAATCATGAATGCCAATCATCCCTCTACTTGGTAAAATGGATAAATTGTGGTTAGTAGAGATTTGCAGCAGACAGAATTGTAGGCAAGCATAGTTTACTATAAATTTCATCCAGAAGTGTTGGAAAATGTCTCCTCCCTAGACCTATTTTTCAGTTCTAAGAGAAAAGAACATAGCAGCAACGCTTCATCATGGAAAATGATTGTAGTATTTTAGAGTCATACAAAGCCCAAAGGTGGAAAGTATCTTTTTTTTTTTTTCTCACTTTCCCGACTTGAAATCCAGGGAAGGGATTAGAAAAGGGGGATGGCAGGGACAGGGTTGTTGAATGGATGAATGGAAATGGTAAGTGAAAGAAGAAATCTTTTTTCATGAAGAAATGATCTTTTCCATTATGTAAATGCAATCCCTTCCTTGGATCTCAGGTTAGAATTGTAAGGAAAAAAGGATAGTTTCTACCTCTGTCCTTTATATGACTCTTAAGTTACCATGATGAAGTTTTGCTGCTGGCTTTTCCTTTAGAACTGAAAAAAGGAACATGGGAAGAGACATTGCCAACACTTCTTGGTAAAAATTTATAATATCAATAAATGCTACTTGCCTATAACTCTGCCTACTGCAAATCTATTTTAACCACAATTTCTTTGGTAGAGCTACTGTGATTTTTGATTTTGGATTGTAGATGGGATAAAAGGTAGTGAGCTGATTGGCCAGAATAAACTTGAAGTTTTTTAAAAGCATTGTGAGATAAGTGGCAAGAGTGGAATAGGCCTGTGACAATCTGACACCCTGTCTTCCCTTTCATTCTCTTCTTTCCCTGATTTGCTTTCATTTTCCTTCTTTTTCCAGTTTCCCTTCAAAAGCATCAATACCTTTCTTTAATTTCCCCTTCTTTCTTCTCTTCCTTCCTCAAGAAGAGAAAATAAATATCCACATTACTAACTTATTTTTTCCTAAATTTCTCTTGTAGTTACTGGATTGCTTGTGAAGAAGAGTAACAGTTATTTATAGAGAGCTAGATGCAAAGGAATATGGAAGAGAACAGAAAAGGAAGTGTATTCTAGGAAGAGCGGGAAAAACATGGAAACCATTTCCTATCCAAGAATCAGTAGTAATTTTACAAGTACAGGAAAAACTTAGAACAATTTGAAACTTTAAAATAAGTTGCCAGAAGTCTACCTGAAATTTCATACATACTACTTATATACGATAAACTGTCACACTGCACACAAAAATAAGTTGGAAATATGAATAAAATAAACTTACAATAACATTTTGTTGGTACCGTCAATAGGGTTATGGCCCAATCCAGGAAAAATTCCCCAAAGTAAGCTTTTTGTCTCTAGTAAATCCTCCCTTCAATCTGCCTGGTGCTTTCATGCAACCCATGCCAACTGGGTTAGAATCATCCCTGCTTAGGCCAGGCATGACCCATGGCACGTCTCTTTGTGCTCCTAACTTCTTATCTGCATTGTCCTGTCTGTACTCCATCCTCTGTTCTCTACCCTGAAAAACTGATAACTGTGATAAAATGGTAAGAAAAATGGAGGCTTCTTAGCTCAGTCTTTAGCGGTAGCATATTGACCTCTTGGCAATGTTTATGATACTGCTTGGAGATATCCATATTAAATGTGTGACTGACACTTTAGGAATTAGAGCCAAGCAGGAGAGACAATAGCCTATCACAAGCAAGCTTTACAATACCTATTTACTGTGTGAATCTCCTTAAATCGGACTTATGGTCAAATTGTTTCCTCACAAATAGATAAAAGCCTTTCAAAAATCTCAGAAAATGTGTGTCTTTGCTACACGAATTACTGATACTTGGTAATTTCCTAAATTGTCAATAGTTTGATACACTCCTCTCTCTTTCTACAAATTGAATTTGATCTCATTTTTATCTCCGTTGTGACTCTTAGCTCTAAACTGAAATTTTGATGTTGGTAGACATACAGTACATTTCCCTGACTGCTTCTGGAGACAGATGACCAATTTTCAGTAAGTTAGACATGAGAAAGTGATTGCTGTAATTCTAATTGGCTTCCTGTTGTGCAGAAATAATCAAGAGTAGCCTGATGGTTGCAGTCAAAGCTGTAGGAGATCAGATTACCTTTCAATAAACTTTCAAGCCCTGTCATAAATATTTTGAAATGGATTATTTCTGATTGACTATCTATGTGTATTTCTCATTAGGAAAAACAGAAAATTCCCACTTATTTTGAATAACTTTATTTACCTAACCCTAAGCTAAGCTTTTCAGTGCTTTTTAAAAATGGTTCCTAATACTTAGTTTATGATTTTTTTAAAAAATTTATTGAAATATAGTTGATTTACAATGTTATGTTAGTTTAAGGAGTACAGCAAAGTGATTCAGTTATACATATACATATATTCTTTTTTTACATTCTCTTCCATTATGGGTTATTACATTATAGGTTATTGAGTATAGTTCCATGTGCTATACAGTAGGTCCTTGTTGGTTAAATTTATGATTTTTGATAAGAAAAAATATGTAATGTTCTCAGCCCCCAATGCAGGACTTATTACATATTCACAAGCTGAGCATTTTTCTTCAAAGTCAACACCTTAGTTCTACATCCCTTTACTCTACCGTGTTTACCAGGATAACTAAGATTGAAAGCACAAAGGGGGAGAGCGTAAGTAATATCTGAATGAGAAATTAAAAATAGCTTTCAATTTTTCTTTCCTCACAAAGGAAAAGGAAAAAAAACCTTTTGTTTGAGTATTTCATGAAGCACTTGTTATAGAAAAGGACAATATGTTATTGTAGACAATTGCACATCTGATGTGATTCATCTCCCTGCTGTGTTGAACATCAGCAGAGGCAGAGCTGTAGTTACAAAAGCAGATTATAAACTGTGACAAAGCCTATTCACTTTGAGGAGTGTTCATCTCCCATGAAGCATATTTAGACCAATTATGTAATACAGAGGTTTTTTGAGGTGTCTCTTCTGACATTTCCTCTCAGGAAGATGACACAAAGTTTGAAATAGACCAGGTTTGTCTTAGTTCTGCTCTACCTCTTTCATTTATAGTTGCCTTTATCTCACTCATATGCTTTGCGTCTCATGGGATTCTATCTGTTTAGCGTTCTTCTTCATGATCCCCTGTCTCGTATCTTGGTTTATGTTTTCCCGCTTCAGGTGAAATTGCATTTTCTTCAAGAATTGCACTAAATGCACCGGCTGAAGAAAAACAATGAACCCCTAATAACTGTAGTTAGTCATTGCCATGGGACACTGTGGGTATGAAAGGGTCAAGATGGAAATGGTGGTTATTTGACAAGTTGGCTTTTTCCCCTGCATTCCTCCAGTATATGACTTACATAACCACTGCCTTCTGTATGTAAAACTAGTTCTGAATATTGAATGCAGGAGGTTGCCATTTGCAATTTTGATCAGAACTTTTATTCCATTATGCTCAAAGAGGTGACTAAGACTGCCTGACAGCAGGCATCAAGTAACATAGAGAGTGACTTTGACCTTATCATTTGAACTCCTAGGATGATATTTCTAAGGGAAATTACTGAAGGGTTCTGAAAACAATTTGAATAGAAGGAGGAAATCAGGAAAGTAGAGGGTATCCTTCTGTCATGTCCATTAGTGATTGGAACTAGACAGAAAGTATTGTTCATCTGATTTACTAACAGCAGAGCTAGGCCACAAATGAAGGTCTGAAAGCATCATTCCCTCTTCTCCAATTTATCTGTGGTTACAAGGAAGCAATAAATGCTACTGGTATTTATTTTATCAAGTGCTCAGAAATATGAAGATGATGTTGTTCTAGAGAAAAAATGTCAAATAAAATCAAATAAAATTGCATATCTGGAGAGTTTTTTAGGTGAAAATGTGATATAAACTTCTAGGACTACATTGTTTCATGCCTAAGAAATAGAAAGTTCCCTTATTTTTGCTCTTGAATATTTCTGATTGTCAGATATGTATTTACATTGGAGATGCATAGGAAAATATAGTGTTGTATGTACTATAAAATAGATTTGAAAATCGTCATGTGAGTCTGTTTTGCAATTTTGTGTAAAATACTCATCCTTGAGAGTGAGTTCACTTGAAAATGCAGTTACCGATTTAGATTCATAAAAGACAGTGTGACAGTGTATTGTTGATTATATTAGGGGTTATAAGGCTAATTTGTTTTTAGAACTGCCAATCAAGTTCATTTTAACCAGGTATTCATGTAATCAAGTTCTTTGATGTGCAAGTTCATGAGAAAGGGAAAGACGGCGGCATTGCTTCTCCTTTTCACAAACGAACAAAAAAATGATGCAGGCTTTGTATTCTTGTTCTTCTAGAAAGCATGAGTGCCAGTGAAAGCAAGAATAATTCATTTTCTTTAATTATCCACCCTCGAGACTTTCTGGAAAATCAGCTCTGAATAGATAGAATGTAGAATCAACTATATCTCTTTGGTTAAGTATTAGTAGATGGTCATACGCATTCCAAGAAAAGATGGGCCATTATATATAATACTGGGCTTTACATTTAATAGTTATAACATATTAGACATAGAAAACATAGAGTTTAATCTTATCTCTCTGGATTATGGGTGCAAAGAGTCATTTGCATCTAAGAACTAATAAAGTGGCTGATCTTGCTTGATTAATGGGTGAACAATTCTCAGGTTCTGCTGCAGGAGAAAAAACAAATTTTCACTTTAGAAAAAATATTTAAGTGCCATAACGGTCAACAGGTAAGGTTTTACTGAAAACAATGGGGAATTTATAAATTGGAAAGATCCTTAATGGATTTGCATGTTGCTGGAGCACTTTACTTGCACACTGTCCTTTAAATGCTCTCACTCTCATTTTATTTCTACTTATACTATCTTTTCATGGAAGTCATTTCTATGCACTGCTTGCTAGGTCAGATTACCTCTTGTTCTATTTTAGTTGAAAACAATTCAGGAGATCTCTTAGAGTTTGGCACATAGGGGATGATTTTTAAAAAAAAATACATCTGTAGATATTCAAATAAGACTGTCACATAATGGAGCTACAATCCTGAGAAGCAAAACAAGAAAAGTCAAGAAGAAAATGTTCAAGAAAGTTGTCTTCCTAATTCTTGTTATGAAATCTTTACAGTTGATGCACTGTACCACAAAACCACATCCCCCCCAAAAACACATAACTACGCACAGTCACTATTGAGAACAATAGGCAAGGAAGAAAACCAGTTTAGTATTTATTGGTATTCAAAGAACTGCAAAGTCAAGGAGAGAGAGCTACAGTAAGAGTACGACATGAATTATTTATTTAATTCCTTCAATTTGTTGACCTTAATGAAAAGCAAAGTGATTTGAACTAAGAGTAATTAACAAGAAAGAGCCTGCCTGATAAAACCAAGAAAGAATCATATTTGTTTTAGGAATCAATGACAGCCAGAGATAGAAGATCATAATGGAACCATTCAGCAAAACAAAGAGGCTTTTGCCAAGGCAGTTGTCATGCTGTACATGTGTGCATCTGTGCAGAGATTTTTAACTGTATCCCTTGAAAGAAAGAAAAGAGAAAATGCTTGGTAAATGTTGAAGAATGTGATACTTTATTTGTTAAACTGTCCAATACTATAATTACAGCCAGTGCATTCCTCTGCTATGTCTGCAATAACCACTACCAAACAATCTTAGAGAGCTAATCAAATTAAAATATTCTTTTCCTTTAAGGATTTGTGGACTATTGTATGGTTTCCTGTATCGTGGTTATCATATCTCATGGCTAAAAATTCTCAGTAAGGAACAACGTTATATGTCTATTTGCCTAGGAAAAGTTGAGCTGACAGGAAAAAAAATTAAATATGTACTATATGTTATATTCCATGAATTTCTTGAAACATTTTTTGGATTTCTCAGTGTTCTTAAGTGGGTTAACAATGACCCAAGCTGTAATTGACCATGAGCTTGCACCAGCTAAGATTTCATTACATTAAAGTTTCTTCTATAGAAAATAAAGTGAGGGGAATAGTGAAGTAGTAGGCAGATCTCAGCGACACCAAAATGTCATTTTTGATGCCAAGTTTAAGAAAAGCTGTGTGTGGTGAATGGCATACAACACGATTTTTCATTTAAATAAAATGTCCCAGTGTGACTAAAGGTAAAACTTAATGCAACATTGAATAAAATTTAATTAGTCACTTTGGAATTATAATGGATACAATCACTTGTTTTTGTAAACTTGATTTACAAGTTTACAAACTTGATTCCATTTCTATTCTAGTTATAGTAAAGACTTAAATATTTTGTTTTATTTTAAGTGTGTATGTATGTATTATGTATATACTTTGCTCTAAGGATTTCAGAGCCCTCTAACTGGCCCTTTCTTGCTCCTCTCACTAGATGTGATGCTTATTTTGGAAATGGGGAAATCAAGATACAGTAATTAACTTATTTTCTTCCATCTTTAGAATTCCATATCATCAATTAGTTGATAAACTGCTTGGTCACACTTGCCCTAAAATATTTACATTGTGAATTAATTATTGAGTAAAAAGGAATAAACCTTAATGCCCCTCCTACCACTTTATATAGAATAAAGCTAAACCAGTAAAACTAGAAGCATTAAATTTAGGAACAAAAGTTTTTACATAAAATAAATATAAATAAACATATATTACATTTGCTGATGCATTAAGATAGTCATTTATGCATTAACAGAAAATTATTATAACTATAAATGTTTTAGAATAGTATTGGTTTCAGAGTTAATATGGCCAAACGAAACAGGGTACACGGTGGTAGATTAGGTATGCAAAGTATAGGCTATTGAGATGAATCCCCTATGATTAAAGAACATAACCTGAAAGTTATTTGGGGAATAAATCCATGCTTTAAGTTTATTTTCATTGTGATTTGTATATTTCGCTTAAAATGTCAAGAGTATAAAAACAAGTTCTAGGAAGCTGGGAATTTTGGTCAGCATTTTGTACTTTCTTATATAGTTCTAATTATATTTCTAGCCATAAGATATCTTTATGCCAAGATAACTTTTCAATCATGTTGTAAAAGGGACAAATAAAAAGCAGATAAAGAGGAAATAAATGCAACCTTCTAATGAGAAGATACTTGGTATGGCAGTCTAATACAAATCAAATACAATTAAAACATAAAAGGCCCAGGTTTTTAACTTCTTTAGAAACTTGTGTCTAATCTGTTAATGTTGACATATCTAGGCCTAGAATTGAAAGTTGAAGTTCTATATCACTTATCTGGTTTCCTTTGAACTTAGAACTAAAACTGTAAACACATTCTCAAAGGCTACGTTGGCATGTAGAAGCACATCTTTGTGTCTTCTGCTATGAAATCTGAATTTTAAAACATTAAGTTTTCCCTAAATTGAAGGGCGTACTACAAAATACCTAACCAGTAATCCTCAAAATTATCAAGGTCATCAAAAACAAAGTCTGACAAACTGTTATAGCCAGGAGGAATCTAAGGAGACATGGTGACCAAATGCAATGTGGAATCCTGGATGAGATCCTGGGACAGAAAAAGGCATTAGGTAAAAACTAAGGAAATTCAAATAAAGCATAAATTAATTAATAAAGCATAAATTAATTAATAATAGTGTATAGTATATTGGTTCATTAATAGTTGCAAAATTTATCATAGCAATGTAACAGAAAAATGTGTGTGGAGTAGGGGAACTATCTGTACTACCTTTGCAACTTCTCTGAAAATCTAAAACGACTCTAAAATAAAAAAAAATAATTTTAATTATATACTAAAAATATTAGAGAGTTTTGTCCCAGTAGCAATTCTAGCAGTATCAATGGCTTTTACTCCAGTCTGCTTAATAATTTCCCCTTCTTAGGGAATATGTCCATTAGTTAAGTACCCAGCTTCTCCAGTCATCCCAACACTCCACAGTAATGGATATTCCATTTTTGTTCATACATTTCAGGAGCTGTGGTCTTGGGGAAAAACAAGTGGATCCACAGTGATTGCAAAGAGAATTTTTTATAAACTATTGTTCTGCAAGTGCTATATACTAGTTCTCATCAAGAATACCTTAGTGTTTTCTGTTGTAAAACAAGGGCATCCTGTCAGAGAACTACTGTGTGGAAATACATAAAAATAGTAATTATTAGATTCAAGGTCCTAGAGAAACATATTCCTACCATTTTCAGTGAACACAATGCTATTATGGTCTTGAGTTTTGTACGATGAAACATCTCACATTGTAAAAGCTTATGGAGTCATGGAAGTTCTGAAATTTTCTATTTCTCACTCAGCTGTTTAAAACTATTCTCTGGAAGCCAAAATGGTAACTACCTAAAAGGAGGTCAGCTATTGTGTTTGTTAATTAATTGGAATAAATATATAATTGTAGTTTCATGAATGATTAAGAAAACTTGTAATGATACCAAAAATATAGAGAAAATCAGCATGAATAATAACTTAAATTTTTCAAAGGACAAATGCAAAATATGATTTATGAGTAAAATTGTAAAATAAACACTGAACTGCAAGCAATTATAGAACTGAGAGAGCATTACAAAAATGAAAACCAGGGCTTCCCTGGTGGCGCAGTGGTTGAGAGTCCGCCTGCCGATGCAGGGGACGCAGGTTCATGCCCCAGTCCGGGAAGATCCCACATGCCGCGGAGCGGCTGGGCCCATGAGCCATGGCCGCTGAGCCTGCGCGTCCAGAGCCTGTGCTCCGCAACGGGACAGGCCACAACAGTGAGAGGCCCGCGTACCACAAAAAAAAAAAAACACAAAAAAAACAAAAAATGAAAACCAGTCCAAAAGTTAAATATATGGTGTTGCTTACATTTGTTATATCTAAAAACAAAAAAATGAAAGAATTGGTAAATACAACTGATTTTTATATATTGATCTTGTATCCTGCAACCTTGTTGAACTTTATTGGTTCTAATTATTTTTTAGTGGATTAGTTAAGATTTTCTATATACAAGATCAGGTCATCTGCAAATAGAGGTAGTTTTATTTCTTCCTTTCCAATCTGGATGTATTTCATTTATTTATTTTATTTTATTTTTTGCATAATTGTTCTAGTAAGACTCTAGAACAATGTTGAATAGAAGTGGCAAGAGTGGACGTCATTGTTGTGTGCCTTGTCTTAGTGAGAAAGCATCCAATTGTTTGCGTCAGTTACAATGTTATCTGTGGGTTTTTCATGAATGCCCTTTATTAGATTGAGGAAGTTCCCTTCTACTCCTAGTTTGTTGAGTATTTTTTCATAAAAAGGTATTGGATTTTATTAAAAGTTTTTTCTACATCTATTAAAATGATAATGTGTATTTTTGTCTTTTACTGATGTGATATACGATTGATTTTTGTATGTTGAACTACTGTTGCTTTCCTGGGATAAATTCCACTTGGTCATGTATAATTATTTTTATATGTTGCTGTTTTGGTTTTCTAGTATTTTTTCAGAATTTTTGTGTCTATAGTCATAAGAAATACAGGTCTGTAATTTTCTTGTGATATTTTTGTCTGGTTTTAGTATCAGGTATCAGGGTAATATTGTCCTCATACAATGAGTTAGGAAGTGTTCACTTGTTCTTCCATTTTGGAGGAAGTGTTTATGAAGGATTGGTGCTAATTCTCTTTAAATATTTGGTAGAATTCAACAGTGAAGTCATCTGGTCCTGGTTGGTGTACTTCTGTCTCAGTGATACTCTTGGTTTAGGAGCTGAGGGCTTGGTGAAGGAAGGGATGGGCAGTCACAATAGTTTCAAATCTTAGCCTTTCTCTCTGGGCATGGAACCACTCACTGCCTTACAAGCCAGGGCAGGCTAGATTGGGACCTTAATATTCTCAGGGTTCTGGTCCAAAGTAAAGCCTCCAACCCATGAGTGAGGGCTTGGTGGAAGCAGAGAGCCCCTACCTCTCAGCTGCTTTCACTTCAAAGAGAGAGCAATGGAAGACATGGGTCTTCATTCAGATACTATAGACTCTTGTTGTTTTTGACCGAATTTTAGTATTCTTTTTTTTTAATGAATCATAAATTTAATTTCAAAATGTAAACGTCACTAAACATGCATACATGTTAAAACAATAAAATTTACAATTTAGTTATTTTTTTTTCTTTTTGCATAGGACATCATTACGATATAGAATCTATGCCTTACAAAATACATACAAAGTTTTATCCGAGCAAGCCAAGGCCAGATTGGGAATTGTACAACTGTAATACTTCACTGTAGTGATCCAGGAAAGACGAAACATGGCCTTCGGAAGCATGGTGTGGTGCTGGTTAAAAAAAAAACAACAAAAAATGTTCCTATGGAAAAGGAAAACGTGTGCTCAATGGAAATGGTCTTGGACCCTTGGATTCTACCTTGGGATTTTGGCAAACAATTCCAAAGAAGCTCCATCGATGGCTTTGGGAGGAGGAGGGGCCCCTTGTGCAGAGTCCCGGGGCGGCAGAGACCCGGCGTGCACCCAACCCACCCACACAGCAATTCCCGGCCCCGTGGGAGCCACAGCGGCCCGCGCCCGACAACCCACAGCTGGTCGGGAGAGCGACACCTCCAGCCCTCAGGGTCCTCTGCACTTGGCACAAGGGACTCTCCAAGGTGAGGCGAGGGAGCAAAGCCTCCCACCCATACCCAGACAGGCACCCTGACCCAGGAATGGACACCTCCCCGCGGTTGTCTGAGCCACACTGGGAAGTGGCCCCCTGCTCCATGGAAGGCAGGCTGGGGAGAGAGGCATCTGGCCTCGGACAAGACAGGCGGCCCTGGGCTGAGTTGGAGAGACGGCCTTCACCCAGACCTGTGGTTGCCGGGCAGGCATTCAGCTTGGTTTCCAAACGAGCATGTGCAGTAGCTTGTCGCCGTGTCACTAGGAAGACGTCCCGAGCCCTGAAAGCTGCTTACGCGGCCCCGCCGGCCCCCATGCATCCTGTGTCCCCCACAGGGAATGCATGATGCGCAGGGCAGGGGAAGCCACTTTCTTCCATCCTGTTAATTAGTAGATATTCTTGAATAAGTATTTCTTCATTAGTTGGATGCCTTAGGCCCATTTCCAGAGACTTTAAATGGCTGTTCTTCTACAATTTTTACCAGTTTCACTGGGGAGCAAGTCTGTGGAGTTCCTCAGGTGTCCTGCTAGAAGTAACTTTTCACCCCATAATTTTAAGATAAAGGAATATAAAATCAGAGTTTATTAGAAGGAACACTTTTTGTTTTGTTTTAAATAGGCTAGAGCTTAAGGTATGAGGTTACCATAGATTATGAAGGGCCTTGTATGTCATACTAAGAAAATTGAAAATTACCATTTTGGCAATGTAACACCCTGGTATCCTCTAAGATCCTGAGTGATATGACTAGATTTGGGTTTAACAAAACAATTCTAGCAGCTGTGTGGAACAAGTATTGGAGTCAGCTAAGCACAGATGCACATATTAAATTTCTTAAGAGCCTACACCGTGACTCCAATAGTAAGAACAAATAGAGAATAAATTCAAAAGATATATGAGGTAGAAAGTTGAAAAATTATTGATTGAATATGGAAATTGAATATGAGACAAGTAAAAATTTGATAATGGGACAATAGTTTCTGGCTAAGTTCTGATTTCAACACAAGTAGGATATATAGGGAGAGGACAAAACTTGAGGCAGAAGGTTATGGATATGGTTTTGGAGACATTACGTTGCTGGAACTGTAGGTTATCATGATGAAGATGTTCTGGAGGCAACTAAAATACAGGTCTTGAGTTCTGAGAGAATTTGACCTTGGAGATAAAGATGTGGGAGTCATGACAGGGCATATAGTATTTGAAGTCACTGGAATAGATGACATTACCCAAGAACACATAGAAGAAGAAGATAACATTTACAAATGTTAGCCGAATACAATTTCAATGACATGATTGGAAGAAAAAGAGCCAAAAAATTTCACTCTTATGGAGGAAGGTAATAGGATGGAAGAGAGGAAGGTAACAGCATTGCAAAGCAAATGCTTGACAGAGTTTCAGGCAGGGAAGTGTGGTCAGCATTTCTATACAGAATTCTAAAATTCAGTGGATTTTTATATCTCTTCCTCCAAGATGATCATTTATATAGTATCCTAGAGAACCCCTAAGTGAGATAAATCTGAACAAAAAGAACAATCTTGACAGTATGTCATTTAAAGAAACGCTATCTGGCAATTGCTGTGGTTTTGACTGTATGTCTTGTGTAGCGGTCCCATTTTGTGTTTCCAACTATGAATATATTTGCATTTGTTTGGCACCTGTAAACAAATGTTTCTCAGGCCCCCAGATGTTTAAGAAGTGATATCTGTTAAACCTTTTAAAGAGTAAAATTTCATTCTCATTTTTTAAAGATCACTTTTACATAGTAATTTCATACTGAGAAGCTGATTTTCCCTCCCATGAATACAAATAACACTAATGATTGCAGTTACAACCCAAGACAGTCCCTTGTACTGCCATTAATATTAGTGTTTTAGAATCATGCCTTACAAGATAAACAGTGCTTAAATGCATTCAGATATTTATTACAATGCAACATGAGTTTTAAATAAGATGAGATATTTTATGTTAGGAGCATAAGAACCCTTAATTTCCAGTGGAATGAGAAACTTTATCAGCAATGATGTTTAGGGAAAACAAATAGGGAGAGTATTTAAAGGTAAATCACAAAAACAGTATTTTACACCTGTGTCATATTTAGGTTATATCTACCCAGGGTCATCCTGGTTGGCTAGTTAAATTGATAATATTAATAAGATACCTGCAAAATTCTTTCTTTATGTTTCCCAATTTAGCTCTGGACTCAATGTTGATGAAAATAATTAAGTAAAACTTGTTTTTACTGAAGGCTTTCACTGTATTCATTTAGAGAATGTGATCTATAAAAATGATGATCTTGCTATCATTGAAAGCCTTTAAGTCCAAAGTATTAAGCAGAAACAGAAACTGACTCAAATTCACTGGAATTTATTAAGTTGACAAAATGCTGATTAGATATATTAATTTTGTTTTTAATTGATATGTATTTATGATATTGGAAAAGAACCATCTAATATAGAAACATGTTAATTATGATGTCCCTATCTATGTCAGATGTGTTTGTTTTTGACTGTTGTAATTCACTTCAAACAAAATAAAGAGAGTGTATTATGTAAGAAGAACATTAATCTTCAGATAATATATTGTCAGAACTGGGGGAATCCTTAGGGATTATCTAGCTTACCCCCCCCATTTTTCAGATGATGAATGTGAGGTTTAGGAATATTAAGTGATATTCCCTGGCTCACAAAACATCTTACTGTCAGGGACAGGACAACCATCCTTATGTTTTGAGTTCTGTCTGCCCTATCTTCTTCCACTTTACTAGAATACCCCTTATGTTAAAAGTCATAATAATCTTTGATCAAAGAAGAATAAAATAAAACTGCTACACTGACCAATTCTTCTAGTGAATTTGAGATGAAAATAAGATGATGTCGAATTGAGATAAACCTAGAAAAATGACAGTTTCTCAGCCCTCTTAAGTTAGCCATGATTGCAACGAATATAATCCTGCAGCAATTTTTTTTTTATGTTTCCCAAGAGATGATACTGAAAACTGTTATACTCACATCTGCCTACCTTCAGCCAATTGAATCAAAATTTTTTGTTGATTTGGTATATTTTAATAAGGCTGCACTTAGCAACAGATTACATAAATACTCAGCAAAAATTCCTCAATAAATCCCAAAATTATTGATAATGGTGCCACACATAGACAGCTGAAAGCCTGCTGCTAGGGATGCTATAACAAAATACCACAGACTAGATGGCTTAAACAATAGGAATTTATTTTCTCAACGTTCTGGAAGATAGAAGTCCAAGATCGAGGTACTTCTCAGGGTTGGTTTCTAGTAAGAACTCTTTTCCTGGCTTATAGATGACAACCTTCTTTTTTTTCCTGATTATTATGTTTTAATTTTTAAAAATAAATTTTATTGGAGTATAGCTGATTTACAATGTTGTGTTAGTTTCAGGTGTACAGCAAAGTTAATCAGTTATACATATACATATATCCACTCATTTTTAGATTCTTTTCCATATAGGCCATTAGTAAGTATTGAGTAGAGTTCTCTGTGCTATACAGTAGGCCTTTATTAGTTATCTGTTTTATATATAGTAGTGTGTATATGTCAATCCCAATCTCCCATTTTATCCCCCTTGGTAACCATAAGATTGTTTTCTGCATCTGTAACTCTATTCCTGTTCTGTAAATAAGTTCATTTGTACTATATTTTTACACTCCACATATAAACGATATCATATGATATTTGTAGATGGCAGCCTTCTTGCTGTGTCCTCAGATGATCTCTTTTCTGTGCATTCATGGAGAGAAAGCTCTCTGGTGTCTCTTCCTCTTCTTATAAGGACACAAGTCCTATTGAATTAAGACCTTACCCTTATTATCTCATTTAACCTTATAATTCCCTAAAGGCATATCTCCAAATACAGTCATATTAGGGGTTACAGCTTCAATATATGAACTTTGAGGGTATACAGTCCAGTCCATAACATCTCTTAAACATATCAATTTTCTTTTACCTTATTACCACACCTTTGCTACTCAAAAACTTTTAAAGTGTAATCTACCTAGAGGAAGAGCTGGCACATACTTGTATGTTACTAATACAGTGAAATGTGATTGAATGACACAGTATTTTCAAACTAGTCACTTGCTTTTTAGGTGCACTTATCCAGAACATTCAACCAACATAAAGGAGTAAGGAATTTTTTTCCAGAAGAACTTTGAACCAAAATAAAATAAATGATAATGGTAGTAGTTTTTAAATTATCTGTAAGATTTTTATAAATAAGTTTCGCTTTCTAGTCAGTATTTCATAAGCTTCATATGTAGTGATCATTTGGAGCCCAGTAGAATGAAAGGTGCTTCCAGCTGGGTAGAGACATAATTCTACACCCTTATAACAAAACCCTCTTTGAAACAACAGTAAAATGTTGTCTTTGCATGCCACTTTTATTTAAATGTGAAGCAATAAGCACACTTATTATTCAGAAAGCTTGCATTCCAGTTCCTAAGATAGTAAGCATTGAGTTGTCTGAGTGATGCAGAAGCAGAGCTTTATGGCTATTTGGAAGGAAGCTCTTGAGAGAAAGAGAGAGAGAGAATATAGAAACCAAGTGTGGCATTGTGTCAATGTACACTAGTACTGGTTAGGTTGAATACATTAATAAAGAGAAAACTCTTTAAATGTAGAACACTAACAGTAGAGGATAATTCAAAACTGCACAACTAAGAATGGAAAAATTGATCATTTTCAAGGTGAGAATACTTTGTTAATAATGCCTTGTATTCCTGGGTTAAGATATATAACCTTACCAAACTAGCTAATAAGAGCAAAAATTTAAAAACTAAAACCTGAAATAACCAGACCGATATAGAAACAGAGAACTTGAACAACACTATAGAAAAATTGAACCTTAACAGACATGTACAGAACACTCCACCCAACAACAGCAAAATATACATTTTTCTCAAGAACATATAGACCATTCCCCAGGAAAGATGGTATGTTAAGCCATAAAACAAGTCTTTAAATTTTTTTAAAGATTGAAATTATGCAAAGCATCTTTTTCAATCACAATGGAATGAAACTAGAATCGACAGCAGAAGGGAAATTCTCAATATAGAGAAATTTCATAAACAACCAATGGGTCAATGAAGAAATCACAAGGGAAATTAGAACATATCTTGAGACAAATGGAAATGAAAATACAATGTACCAAAACTTATGGGATGCAAGTCTAAGAGGTAAATTTATACCTGTAAATGCTTACATTAAAAAGGGAAAGAATCTCAAATTAACAACCTACCTTTCACCTTCAGGAAGAAGAAAAAGAAGAACAAACTAAACCAAAGCAAAGTAAATAATAAAGATCAGAGGAGAGATAAATAAAATAGAGAATAGAAATACAATAGAGAATATCCATGAAACCATAAGTTGTTTTTTCAAAAATATCAACAAATTGACAAAACTTTGGCAAGATTGACTAAGAAAAAAAGAAAGAAGACTAATAATTAAAATCAGAAATGAAAGAGAGAACATTACTACTTATTAAAAAAAAGAATTATAAGAGAATACCATTACCAGTTGTACACCAGTATATTGGCTAACTTAAATAAAATGGACAAATACCTAGAAACACACAGCCTCCCAAACTGCATCACGAATAAATAGAAAATCTTAATAGTCCTATAACTAATAAGGAAGTTGAATCAGTAATCATAAACTTTTCAACAGAGAAAATCCCAGGACCAGAAAAATTAAAACAGAATTGCTATATGACCTAGGAATTCCAATTCTGGGTATATATCCAAAACAATTGACAGCAGGGACTTGAACAGATATTTGTACACCCATGTTTATATTTACAGCAGTATTTTTATAACAGCACAAAGGGGGGAAGAAACTCAACTGTCTATCAATGGATGAAAGGAAAAACAAAATGTGGTATATACATATAATGGAATATTATTCAGCCTTAAAAAGGAAGGAACTTCTGACACATGCTGCATGCAGGGACTTTGAAGACATTACACTAAGTGAAGTAAGCCATTCACAAAAGAACAAATACTGTATGAATTCACTTACATGAGGTACATAGAGTAGTCAAATTCATAGAGATGGAAAGTGTAATGGTGTTTGCCAAGTACTGGGGGCAGGGGAGGGAGAAGAATGAGGAGTTATTGTTTAATTGGTATGGAGTTTTTGTTTGGGAAGATGAAAAATTTCTGGATATGGATGGTTGTGGTGTTTTCACAACAATGTAAATGTACTTAATGCCACCAAATTGTACACTTAAAATGGTTAAAATTGTAAATTTTATGTTATGTATATTTTACCACAGTAAAAGAAACAAATTTAAAACAAAACAGAACAAAATGCAAACCTGTAACTTGTACCATGTCTGAAATAAAATGGTACTTTCTCTCCACAGAGGAAACAAAGGAAAGCACTTGCTAACAGGGCACCTCTCGTTGCCAGGGAAATTTCGCCAAGCTAGTGATGTAGGGACAAAATGCAGACAAAATAGCAGAAATTTTCTATTTAATACTGACCTAGATTTGCTTTCTGTTGCTTTCTAAATACCTGTTAATTGTGCAGGTTAAAATTTTTAAAAATTGTATTATTAAATTTTTTTTAAGGAACAGAAAGGTCTGGCTCAATTTCCAGTTACTCTGGCTTCTACCCCTCAGTCAAGCCATCATTCC
Source organism: Orcinus orca (assembly GCF_937001465.1). Lineage (NCBI taxonomy): Eukaryota > Metazoa > Chordata > Mammalia > Artiodactyla > Delphinidae > Orcinus > Orcinus orca. The sequence goes on from NC_064580.1 coordinate 80,184,109, forward strand.
TGTTTTCTTACATGGACTTCCTGCCCTGTTTTTCTCCATGCAGGTCACTACAGTGACTTATTTTTGTTGTACCCGTCATTTCTTGTAAACTACTCTATTCAACTTCCCTTTATGACCTGACTGCATACTTTTCTCCTTTATTTCCAGTATTCTCTTATGTTTTGATCTTCTGTTCAGGTTGAAATATGGCAAAATAAGAAGGTTGCATGAGGGAAGTTACATTTAATTAAATTTGGAAATAGGGACTTTTCAATTTTATAAACATCATCACATTTGAAATCTCTTTTTCCTTCTGAAACCCAAATGATTTTGTCTATAGTGACTTTTACCTCAACCAAACTTCCAGATTACCTAATTTCTATTTGAAGAAAAGTAGATGGAAAATAAACTTTGATATGTGAAATGTTGAAGAAAACTAGAAATGTAAAATGGGGATGATACCAATCTCTCAAAGTTTTCTAAAATAAGAAGTAAGATAATGCATAAAACCTACAAGAAACATAGTAGATATTCAATTACAGTAGGCTCTTTTCTGCTTTCAAATTAGTTTTATTTTTCACCTTGAATCCATTTCAAGGTAGAGTCAAGTCAACCTTCTAAAAACGGTGGTGTTCTACATTAGCTAATTGTTAGTTTTCTAAGTAGAGGCTAATGTTTACATTTATTACTTCTTGTCTTTCTTTTTCTTATTATCTTGTAATCTTACTTGATGTACCATCAGCAGAAGGAATTGTCGTTTAAATACATAGTTCTTAAATTAGAAAAAAAAAAGCCCTCATACTTAAATATTGACACTGTTCAGTTAAAATAAAGGAGCCACCACGCTTGGCAGTTGGAAAGAAATTCTCTAGAAAAGCAATGAAATCAAATTTTTTTCAGAGTAGCTCACAGGACTTATCTCCCAACACTACTAGTGTTGGCTTCATGCATTCCAGAAAGGAAGGAATTACAGTGTCCATGACACATTTTTGTTCCTAACATTCAGCTGTACAATTTTAATATGGGAATTCAGGTCTTATAACTAGTATTTTTTAAATGGAAAGAAAAGATATAGTCCTTTCTTTTTTCCTCATTGTGTATGACATATAGATAAGATGTATGAAATATATGATTAAGAGGCAACAGGATGCTATTAAATTTTTCCATAGAACAGGATTGTTTTCTTTGTAGCATAGAAAAGAAATAATAGTTACTATCATTGAGAAAATAGGGCAACAAAAAGTCATCTTTTGAGAATTAAGTATCTGCACTGAGTAGATTAGATAATCTAAGCATTGTCAAGTAAACTTGGTTTTAAATTATTTCGCATAGCTAAATTTGGCATCTTTGCAGTGCAAAAGCATGCCTCAGTGTCCTTTGAGATAAAAGGGTCAGATCTGTCTATGCACTGACTCTTTTCTGCTAGTGGGTATGAAACTGTTTACATGATAAACTATTTTTTCTATTTTATTCACCTCCCACAAAACATAGCTGTTTACCTTCTTTTTTATGATAGAGCAGAATGTTTGCCATGAAGCAGTTGTGCCCTTTAGAGAACTTACAGAGCAAAATAGGAAAATGGAGATATCTAATATTGCTGTCAAGTTCAAAGAGGAGTTTGTATATAGCATGAAAGAAATTTAATTAGCATAGATGTTTTATACTTAGTAAATAATTTTACTCCACCGAAAGTTTCCTTTAACTTAAAGTTGTGGAAATTGAATCCTATTTTTATATTAACTTACATGTTAAAGTTAGAGATTAGGTCCCCTGGGAAAAGTATTTTGACTAATCTACTACCCAAATTAATAGCATAACAGACATAAACATTATATTATTTTCAAATAAATTACTACACAAGAACACTAAGAAAAAAAAAAAAAGAGACAGGTGCCTGCCACTAAGGAAAAAAAAAGAGACAGGTGCCTGCCTCAGTTTTCCATCTGCAGGAATGACAAGCTGTTACTAAAACCTTAGAAATTAGAATGAATTTTCCACCAGCCACAAATCATCTTAACCATTTAAAATTTATATTCAAGTGGATTTTTTGCATTTGAAAACATTTTCCACTGTTAGAACTTACTCCTTTATTTTAGATAATTTTCCTACTGACACAAGTTCTTTTTTTTTTATAACATGTATCCTTGAATGAGAGGAATTAACGAGGATACTGCTAAGGCCTGAAATCCTAATCCTTGTTCAGCAGTAGAGGTTTCCCCCAGTGTGTTTTCGTGATGTGGACTTATTTCATCAAATATCTAAAGCTGTCAATGATGATTGCTTGATTTTCCTCATGCTACTATTCCCTACATGATGGTTTCTTCATTAATGCCTGGGTTGTTGTATATTGATCATTGCCCATGTTTTCCCAGTGACAGGAGTTTTTCATTAGTCCTCACTTAGGGGAACCAAGGCAATTCAGTGACAGTAGCAAAGCAAAGGCAGCACTTTTGTGGTCTGTAATTCCATAAAATGTAGGTTTGTGGGGTTTTTTGTCTATTTGTTTTTGTTTCTTTGGTAAGAAGGACAGGAACTAACATTTATTGAGTACTTACTATGTGACAGGGACATTACAAAATACTTTACCTAAAGGTAGGTACTTTTAGCTCTCTTCGCAGTTGAAGAAACAGCCTTAGAGAGGTGGAGGAACTCAGCCAAGGTCACATAGTGACTGATGTTATGAGAAAGCAAACCTACATCTATCTGGGCAAAAGCTATGCTCTTTCCATCATTACACACTGCCTTCATACTAAGGAAAAGATATGACTAATTTATCGTGGTCCTTACATTAGAATATCTGCTAAGTAATGTTTTCTTGAACAAATTATACTTGTATAATTTAATTTAAACAACACTAATACTAGCTCCAAACTGTTCTTTGCACAATCTTATTAAATACATCAACACAGAGCACTGGATTGTTTTTTTACAATACCTAAAATATTAAGGTTCTCAATTATATAAATAGGGCACAAGATTAAAAAATAAGGGGCATAAGACTGTTTATCAGTCTATGAAGAATGAAAAGTGCAATATTTGGAGACCACAGTAAATCAGTATTTCCATGAAAACCTCCACAAGTGCAGATTTCAATATGTTTAAATTTGAATGCCTTATAATATGCCACGACTTGAGTTTCTATTTAATTTCTTTTCCTTTCAAGTACCAGCATGAATTTAGCGAATCTCCATCCATGCCCCTGGGAAGTGAATGCTGCAGGAAGAGTGCAATCAATATGTATACCTCCCAGAGAGCCCTGAGCAAGTTGAATTGCTACACACCTTTCAAATCTTTGAATTTTTATAGATGCACATGGATGCACAGTGATATTAGCTGTACACTCAATGCTGTACTAAAATATTCTGTAACATGTACCATTTACTCATGCCAGAACTATATACCATGAAGTGCAGAGCAAGATTGGCATCGGTGTGATAAATTTTAATCAACAGAGAGCCAGTTTAGATATTTCAAACTCCCTTTTTTTTTTTTTTTTTTTTTTTTTTTTTTTGCGGTACGCGGGCCTCTCACCGCTGCGGCCTCTCCCGTTGCGGAGCACAGGCTCCAGACGCGCAGGCTCAGCGGCCATGGCCCAAGGGCCCAGCCGCTCCGCGGCACGTGGGATCCTCCCGGACCAGGGCACGAACCCGCGTCCCCTGCATCGGCAGGCGGACTCTCAACCACTGCGCCACCAGGGAAGCCCCAAACTCCCTTTTCTTAACAGCTGATTTTTGTTTTGTTTTGTTTGCTAGCTAGATTGCTTACTTAATTATTGACTGGAATCACCTGAATAATTTCACTTACACAGAACTGGCCTCAGAGAAGTGACCTTGAACCATAACATGGTCCTTTAATTTGGGGGCACTGTTTTTCACTTATTGTTGCTATAATTTTTTAACACAAACTAAGTGGACAGTTGAGAAAACAACTCAGGTAGTTAATGAAAATATAACAACCAAAACAAGATGGTACTTGACTTCTATTTTTTTTTTAACCTGGATAGATTTGGGAAATGAATGCAACGCAAATGTTGCCTCCATTGATAGAACAAATTATTGGTGCCGTATTAATATCAAAGGAATTATTGAACCCCATATGATTTAATCATCACATTTTCTGTGGAACTTTAGTGCCTGGAACTGTGCTAGAATCTGAAGATTAAAAACAAGCAGGTCATAGTGCTTGCTTTAGACAAACTCATAGTAGTATGAGAAGATACAGAAACCATAAATTGTAAAACAGTATATTTAATGTTTTCTCTAAAAATTACCAAATGCTAGGCAAAGAATACTGTGAGAATGACTACTTGAGAAAGTCATATAAGGATGCATATTTGAGTTGAATTTGAAGAATGATTAGGCTTTTTCAAGGAAGAGAAGCAGAAGGGATAGCGTTATAGGAAAAAGTAATAGCAAAATGTAAATAACTGTGCACAGCTTACTCTGGAGTTGAATAGAATTTTGTTTTAGCATCAGTTGAGGTCATATACACATGTACATGGGGGATTATGAGGAAGGTGAGGAACAGAGTAATATTCTTTCTTTGTGACACCACTAGGATGAAACCAGGTACATAAAAGTAGAGATATTTTAGATAGAAGAAAGAAAAATAAGGGTAGAGTATACAATGACCTTTAATTTTACTACAATGGAGTAAGCTATCAATTGTTAGAGAGTGGGAAGGGTGGGGGTTATGAATAGTTACTCTAAAAGCTCTTTAGAGCCTTGTATTTGCCAAATAGGCATTAAATAAAAGTGTTTGGTTTGACTTGCTCATTTGGCAGGTATATACTTAGAGAATAGGGAGAGTTGATGGAGACAAAATCTCTCTCTCTCTGTCACTCACTGTGTGTGTCTCTCTCTCCACACACACAAACACACATACACACACATGCCATATATATATATATGTATATACATATATACGTATATATATATGTGTGTGTGTATATATATATATATATATATATATATGTATATATGGCTTGGGGAAGTGATTTCTCAGGCCTATAAACACCCTTGGTTAAGGAATGATCATTTGAATTACTCTTGAATAATTACACTACTTCTCAGCTTCCTTTGTAGAAATTGAAATTTGAACATTGTGCACCTAGGTCATATCTTTAAAGAATTTTACTCACTTCCGTCAGTGTCCTCTGATTTTATTTTAAAGGAACATCATATAAACCAAACACATGGTATGTTTATTATATATCATCCTTTTTCTCTGCTGACACATTGAATGAAACTGGTTTCCATAATCCCATCAGAAAATTGCTTAAGATGCAGAGACATCTATAGATCTCTCTAAATAGAACAGTAAATGCTGAATTTGATTAGTTAATCAGTTAGCCAAAACTTAATTTTCAAAAGGAGATCCGAAATTAGCTCTTGTTTATATCCAAGGCAAGTTAAAATATGATGTAATGCTTTTCTTTTCTTAAAATGTGAAACTTCTTTTCATAAAACAACATTATCTGTGATTATGCACCCAATAATTCATTCAGTTTAGAAATTTAATTAAACATTATTAGGGATTTTTAGTGTCATTGTGAAAGATACCATTGTGAAATTATGACAACAGTGATGTCAGATTTGTTTGTTTTTCTGTTATTGATGTAATATTATTAGTTTCTTTAATTTGGAACTCTTTACAAATAATTTACTAGGGACAAAACTGTCCTGAGGCTGATATCAGAAAGAATTTTAAGAAAAGTAAAGTTACTTTGTATTTTAAGTTTTAAGGGATTTAGAATTGGTAGATTTTGGAAACTCTTCTCCTAGTTCTGCTAAACCAAGGAACTGCCTTTCTGAAATTTTAATCTCATAAAGTCCTTGTACTCACTTAAAGAACCAGTCTCTGATAGACATTTATTCACTGTGCTCTTCTACACTGAAAAGCTCAATTCAGGTCTTCAGTGCCAAAAATGGAATTAAAATGTTCATGTCCGAAAGACAGGCAAAGACATACTATCCGAAACAATTTCAGTCAAGGACAGAAAAGGAAAGTCATCTGTAAAACTTGTTAGGTTTAAAACGTTGGAATTAGAGAGTGGAAATATGATAGGAACAAGAGTGAAGAAATGTTAATTGGAAAGAATATGTTGTTATCACTTGTTTTGAAATTGCCCCTGGACAGGCTGCCCCAGGAATAACATTTAATTGAAGACATACTGATAGACAAAAATAATTTGATATGTCTTCAAAAGTTCCTTATTTATCCTCTTTTTTTAAACATCTTTATTGGAGTAAAATTGCTTTACAGTGGTGTGTATTTATCCTCTTTTAATCTATAAAGTATATTTCCACATTCTTGTCTCATATTTCTTCACCACTCTACCAATTTGTTTAAAGAGCCCCAAACTCTAGGTTGTACAAATATGAACACTTCTGTTTGTTAAAAGAATAGTTCTTTTAAAAAATCTCTCTCTCTCTCTCTCTCTCTCTCTCTAATACTGCTCCTCAGTTCACAATATATCAAGCATGGTTATAAACTGACAATAACTATTGAGAATATTTTTCAGTGGTCTGTAAAATATCTTAATTATTTCTCAGTTGTAATGATTGTCTGGGTACAAAAGCATTAAGTAAACATCTATAGAGTATTTTGAACCAAGATTTAAAATCCATAGCAAATCTAAGCAGTTTCTTCAGATATTTTCTTCTTCTCATACTTCAGTGCAAAAGATAGTTTGGTATAGGAGAAAGGCTTACACACTTGGCATTGGAAATACCTGAGGTTAGATCCTGGATACCCCATTTACTAGCTATTTGAAATTTAGCAATTTACATAGCTTCTTTAAAACTCAATTTTCCTAACTGGTAATGGTAACTATCTCTTCTGGCTACTATTAGCATCAAATGTATCAATAGACATAAAAGATCTCAACACACAATACTTCTTATTAAATGTTAGTTATTTTTATTAGTAGTAGTTGTAGTAGAAGTAGTGACAGTAGTAGTAGTAACAACAGAAGTACAATTTCTCTGAAAATGTAAGATTATCATTAACTTATTTTTTTACCTTTTGTAGCTTATTTCATGCTTAAATCCATAGTGTAAAATCACTTTTCTAATGCCATATTTATTTCGTCCTAAGAAAAATATAGGGCAATCAATTTTGTATCACAATTCCCACTGATAAAATCTACTTTGAATAAAATTGTTCTATCAGAGTATACCATCTGGAAGAAAATGTCTTCCTCATGTTTTTATTGCGTATCTGCGTTTCAAAACTGATGTGTTTATCCCTTGACTTGGAATTTGCCACATTCCTGAGAATTCCATATATTGTAGTTAAACTTGATTTCGCCATGTTTTATGATAGTTGTCAACCAGAAAAGTCTTGCCTGTGAAATCCAGCAATCAAAAACCACATGCAAACGCAAAGACAAAAATAGGAATAGTCAGTAGGAAGCAGTTTTGCTGAGAAATTTCTTCTGTCTATGATTGCATATCCAGACTCAAAGTTGTCTTTTGAAATACAGAGATTGGGTATTTGAGGTTTATTTGCATAAATCCTTTTGCTTCTCCCTTGGGATACTTTTTACTCTTTCACTGATGTGAGTTTAGGGTTTAATATCCTCTTCATGGGTATAGGTCAGCACCTTTATTATTTCAAAGCTCCTTGGCATAGAAAGGGCTGATTTAACGTCTGATAACCTAAAATCTCAGTAACTCTTCCATTATCTCTCTAATTAGGGGAAAATGGACTCCTCTAGAACAAAATGAAAAGAATACCACCCAAGGTAAAGGCAAAAAATTCTTTAATTGTTAAACTTTTTCATCAGTTTTACTGATCAGTGAGAGGTTAAGGAAACGTGTTAACATCCTTGAAGACTGAGAAATCCATGGTCATTTAAAGACTTCACAGGCTCTATACCATTAAAAGTCTTAATCAATGAAACTATCATTATCTTTATAAAACAACTTTTCCTTACAGAATAAAGTAGGCATTGTCTACTTTATTAAAAGAATGTAAATTCTCTCTAAAGATGCCTAATTGTACACACATTTTAAAAGCAGCCTCATAGCTCTGTAGACAGAGCTGTAAGCTAAACCAAAAGATTCTATTAAACATCAAAACGTTTTGTGGAAACATTTATATAACTTTGATAACGACTTGAATTTTCCATTATTACCTCCATGTTTGGTACTATACAGCTTTACATGGGGCTCCTGATTATCTTGAGAGTGCATGGTAAGTCCACCTTCCTCTATCAGTTGGTCATTTATCATATATGCATGTCTACAATATGTATCCTAAAACCATCCTGCAAAATTGTCAACTTAAATTTTGATTGTTTAGGATAAACAAATATCAATGCATGAGGACTTTGAACATGAGGTTTTAAAAATTTGGTGAGGTAACAAAGTATAGAATTAAATAATTTGGATTGAATTTTAAGGTCCAGGTTTTCTACTTATTAAGAATGTGACCATGGGCACAGAATTAAGATTTACTTAGCTCAGTTATTTTCTATGTTAATGCAGATAATCATGTCTACCTCAGATAGGATTATCAAGAAAATGAAATGAGACTTTACATGTAAAGTGCTTAACACAAGGCCTCTCATATCATAAACACTGTATAGATGAGAGCTGCTATTATTATCAATGAGAGATTAAAATTTGCAAATGCAAAATAATACTGATTAGAAGAACAAGGCTTTTTTGATTTGTGTGCTAGTGAATATAGAATACATTTTGAAATGCTGCCATTTATTCGTAACCTTCCTGTGCTTTCTTGAAATATTACACATTTTTTTTTCATTTTGCTAAGTGAGCATCATGGTACAATTCAAATCAATATTCATGTATGTTCAGTAATTTAATTGAAGTTACCATGCACTACCAGAATTGTTACTACAGTTAATGGGTTTGGGTTGGTACCAAAACACTATGTGATATGACATTCTACATGTACTTAAACAAGGCAAAAATATCTCATTTTACCTGTTCTCATACTGTTCAGTTTTATGAATGGTACACAAATGCTGTATGTATTTATGGCAATTGACTAGTGAGAAAAATAAATTATTATGAGCAATCATTGTAGTAGACAAAAGTTCTGGCTCATATTCCTCTGAGTTTTGTACCTGCTTATATAATACCTCTGAAATTTACTTTCCTTGTCCCCTGCTCCTGTTATAGAACTGACAATGTAGAGAGGAAGTGGGCAGACTTAACAAATAGTCAAAGACCTCTCTCTCTCTCTCTCTCTCTCACACACACACACACACACACACACACACACACACACACATACACACACACACACACACACACACACATGTTTTGTGGAGAATATATGATGGACAATATATGATATGGAGAATATATGAAGAATATGGAGAATATATGATGAATAAATCACTAGGCTTGCTCATATCACTAGCAAGTAAAGGGTGTTTCAGGTTTTTAAACTTATTATGATTCATTGTACATGCTTAATTCAAACAATATATGAAGATATTAGGATGAAAGGAAAAATTTACTTTCAATCTTTTTATACCCATTACTCAAACATTGAGGGTTTTTTTTTATGTTCAAGTTTTTGAGTATATTCACATGTAGCTTTCACAGAATGGCACACATAGCATACAAAATATTTTCTATTTTTAAGCTTTTGTAGCAGAAACATATATGTTGTTGATATGTAGCCTTTTAATTATAATTATTGTCTGTATAACTTTCTATTGATATTCTCTGATGGCTAATTTAATGTTATATACTAAGGAATTTGATCTTACATACTTAACACATGTACACATACAAGTATTTACCAGAAAGAGACAAAGTGTACTAAATATTCAGTATTACCTTAAATATAACTAACTTTACCCTCGGTAATTACTACCAACATTTTCCAGAATTATATGCAATATTCTCAAATGTATAAGTGGCTGAATCAAATATGTATGAGGAAAAACACTAACAATAGTAACAACAAAAATAAACATTTACTCAGTATTTACTATGTACTTTCTGTTCATTATTTCATATAACTGAAAATAAGCAAAGAAAAAAGTTATTTTTATCAATATTTTACAGATGGCAAAACTGAGGCTGAGAGGGGTTAAGTACAATGCAAAGAATATATGAAAAAGGTGGGCTTAATCATGAAGACATGAGTATAGTCTTAGAGCTTTATGAAGTCTTTATGTCTTACTTTAATTTTATCATATTTCTACTCACCTAAGTACAAATATATACAGTAGTCTCTCAGTATCCATGGGGGACTGGTTCCAGGACCGCCACATATATCTAATTCCAAAAATGCTCAAATGCCTTATATAAAATGGCTTAGTATTTGCATATAACCTACACACATCGTGGTATACTTTAAATCATCTCTAGATTACTTATAATACCTAGTACAATGTAAATGCTATGTAAATAGTTGTAAATACAATGTAAATGCCATGTAAATAGTTGTAAATACAATGTAAATGCTATGTAAATACTTGCTGCCTGAGGCAAATTTAAGTTTGCTTTTTGGAACTTTCTGGAATTTTTTTTTTTTTAATATTTTCTTTTCACGGTTGGTTGAATTCCCAAATGCAGAACCCACAGGTACGGAGGGCCAACTGTATGACACATCATATAAACAGGTAACACTAAAAATAGTTCTTGACAAAAAATTTTTTAGTTACAAGAGTCATTTCCTAACAATACTAATTCAATTGCTACCACAACACTATTAATAACGTTATATTAACAACACTAATAAAACCTATTGCAAGGGGAATATTGTCATCTTAAGGACAAAAGAATGACAGAGACAGGAAAAAAAAGCTTGAAATCAAAGAGCTATAGTAAAACTGAAATGGTGAAGAGCATGCCTATTAATACCATTTTATTTCAGTTCTCTTTTAGTGGTGTTATGTCCTTTAGATCTGTCACCTAGTTTGTGTTTCCTCTCTTGGTTCCATACTGTCTTTTCACTGGAACCACTGGGAAAGACTACTAACTTGAAATTGATGATACATTTACAGCTAACTTTGTTTAGTTGCTGAGTAATGACACTATCCTTTTTAGGTTATTTGCTTGCTTAAGCAAGAAACTAACCAATTAAAAAGCAAGTGCATTATAATAAACAAATACTTCATAAAGGCTTCATAGGGGAAAAAGCCTATTTCTTTCTATTTAATGCAATCACTATGCTTATGTGAACAGAAAATATTAAAGCTTTTGTTTTAAAGGGGAAATAAGGCTTGTCTTATAGAGATTCAATTAAAACTATGATACGTTATAAGAACTAATCGAAAAAGCTATCAGGCTGTGATTTATTTCCCCCTGTTGTTATACTATTTAGATAGCCTGGTATTCCAATTGTTGCAGGACCAGAAAGAGGAGTAACTGTAGGATTTTTCATTTACCTCCCACTATTAGATGAATAAGGAAGCAATACATCCACAGATTCATTCTTGAAACCTGGAGTCCATACATGTCTCTTCACTGGTGGTCTGGTGAGGCCCTGTATAGGAGAATGTTCTGTGTTTATATTAGAATAGCCCATTCCCCTCAACTTTTAGATACTGATATTTTACTAGGAACACAGATGTGAGCCTCTGGAGAAGGGAGCTTCGTTATCACACCCTAAGACCGCCTTATCAGATTCACCTTGCTTCTAAAAGTGTCAAATCTATTTCTTTTAAATATCTGGATTTCTCTTCATTTTAATGGTAGAAATGAAATGGTATTATTTTATACCTTTTTCAATTTTTCCAGGCTTTAATAAAACATTTAAGGCCAATCCAAGAAAATTAATTATGTTAAAAATAAAATTCAATCAATATTCCAGATAGTAGTTTTAGATAATGATCTAATCCTAGCTCATATATTCTGTATTTCTTTACTAAAATTATCTTTTTTAAATTGAAGTATAGTTAATTTACAGTGTTGTGTTTGTTTCAAGTGTACAGCAAAGTGATTCAGTTATACATATATATTATATATATATATATATTCTTTTTCAGATTCTTTTCCATTATAGGTTATTACAAGATATTGAGTATAGTTCCCTGTGCTATACAGTAGGCCTTTTTTTTTTTACCTATTTTATATACAGTAGTGTGTATATGTGAATCCCAAACTCCTAATTTAACTCCAGCCCCCATCCCCTTTGGTAACCATGAGTTTGTTTTCTACGACTGTGAGTCTATTTCTGTTTTGTAAATAAGTTCATTTGTATCAATTTTTTAGATTCCACATATAAGTAATATCATATAATATTTGTCTCTATCTGACTTACTTAAAATTATCTTGATAACAGTGATTAGTGTGTTTCTGCTTTAAGCTGGTAGTTTAGGGTGGGACTAGCATAGAGAGGGAAAATCCTGGCTTATAAAAGGTAGAACTGTAAAAGAAACCCTCATATACTTTTTTTGATGAGCAGGAGTATGACATTTCTTGTACAGTTAAGGGTTTTAACAAGATGTGCTAAAGTCACTGACACCTGCTCTACCCTGTCAGTTAGAGTGCTCAGGTCACACATGAGGCCACCCCAGTGCATAAGGTCTTCTGTGTAAACTTGACAACCTGTTGCTGGAAGGCAGTGAGTTAACTTGGTGGTGTCCCCAGTACTTATAAATCAACTTGGCAATCCCTTTCTGCAGTGTCAATAGAGTGAACAATCTGACTTCATAGGTCAGATGAATCTACCTTCATTTATAGCATGAGACCTTCACAGCACTCTGTAGCATTATTGAAATAACTTGGTGACATTTTATTTTTCTTTCAATGCCTTCAGGAAACAGAAAGACTATCCTGAATAATGTTTATATACAATTTATTGCTGAGTTAATCTCTTAATATAAAAAAGATAACAATCTAGTATATAATAATATTATTTATCACCATCATCTTGAATGTCATTATTAACATACTGCAATTCTTTGGGACAAAAGGATATCTGGTTGGGAAAAATAGAAACTGGGCAACCAAAGTCTTTGGGGATGGTCTTGTATACTCCCAAACTTAGCAACATTGTAAGTCTAAGCATTCAAGGAGTAATGACTCACTCTAGTTCAGACCACACTTTCTCTGATCTTAAATAAAATAAATGAAAACAGAAAGGAAATGATAGTAGCCAGCAACTCTTGCTTTTCTCACAAAATTATGTAAAAATTTCCAAAAAGCAGTAACTATGAGTGCAATCAAATTACATTAAGATAGTCTCTGCACAAATAATCCTAACATCAAGAAAACAATACTTTAATAGATAATTTTAGAAAACCCATCATTCCAATTTAAAGAGAAAAATTAATTTTAAATGATATTTTCATTTAAATGAGAGGAAAAATCACAAATTATCTTATATTGTTCTAATTTCTCCGTGTGCTGTAGAGGAGGCAAATCATAACTGTGTCCTGGGTAGCCTTACAGCTGTGGCAAGTGCCACAGTCAGTATGACCCTTACTTATACTTTAATAACACCTTGATTCAGCAGACAAAGCTTATTTCTGCCTCCAATACATCTCTTAATCTAGCACCTGTCCTCACATTATACCCTGGTTGCCTAAAGCCATATAAGTTTCATCAATTGCTCTAGAATTTTCCTGAGCTCCACATTCCTATTAAAGCTAGCCTTCCCCCATTGCCTCCCTTTATAGTCAACTGCTGCTCAGAGAAATTAATACCACAGTGTTAATAATTGATGACAGCAAAACATGTCAATGTTGTAAAATAAACCAAAAGAATGAGTATTTTGATTATCTGTTCCTACATAACAAATCATTCCAAAACTCAGTGGCTTAAAACAACATCAATTAATTTTTTATGTCTCACAGTATCTATAGGTTGGGAATTCAGGAAGGGTTGGACTGGGTGGTTCTGGCTTGGGATCTCTCATGTGGTTGCAGTCAGAAGTTGGCTAGAACTGGAACAGATGACTGAAAGAGCTGGAGACTGGCAGGGCAGCTCTTTCCTCAGGTACATTCTGGGCTTCTCCATGTCGAGTAGTTTGGACTCCCTTGCAGTATAGCAGCCTCAGGGAAATCAGATTGCTTATGCGTCGAGGTTCATGGATCCAACAGCTAAACAGGTGAAAGTACACAATATTTTATGACCTAGCATCATTTCTGCTGTACTGTGTAAGTAGAGGAAGTCACAAAGGCCCACTCAGATTCAAGAAGAGGATATACAGACTCCACCACTTGATGGTGGAGTGGCAAGGTTCTAGAGGAAATTGTAAGATAGGTGATATTTTTGTAGATATCTTTGGAAAATAACAATCTGCCAAAAATGAGTAATGTGGGCATTTTGTGGCCTTCAGGCCTTCATTATGTTTACTCTATAACATGTTATATTTATTTTTGATAAATGTTTATCAATATATAATGGAAAAGAAAATGATAGGTTAATTGATTGAATGCCACTTAGGACTTATTTTCTTTTTGCATTTTTCCCTTAGGAAGACTACCCCAAAACATGTAAACTCTTACTTAACTTTTCCATGTTTAATGAAGGTATTGTTACCTATATCAGTATTTGAAAAGTCAGATTCTCCTTGAAAAATACAAAAAAAAATTTGTGGAAATTATTAGAAATACCAAACCTTCACCTCATGATTTGCAAATGTAAAACAGTGAAGAATTGTAAAACATTCCAATCTGAAGTCCCTCATCAGTCTTCTTAGTTATCTGTTTTAATGGTCGGGAAAACTAGAGTATGCATATCCCATATATCTTCAGCCCATAATTACATGCATTCAAAGGCCATATCTGAAGGAAATCATTACAGTGTAGAAATAGAAAGATTAGCATTTGAACTAATAATCTTACATTAGAGGGTCAAAGAATGAACTTGGAAGCCCTTGAACATTTTGAATTATATTGTTTCAAAAACAACCATAATTAAAAAACCTTATGTCAATCCATTGTGTGGTTTTGCAGTGCTCAATTGTCCTCAAAATTTCTCATTTGTCACTTGCACTTGGGCAGTCTAGATGACTGCATACTGAGCTATATTCTGAAGCTTTAAAGAGGTTTCTTAGAAAGAACACATAAAAGGCTTCCTTTAGACTACCTGCAAGGTGTCCATGTGCTTTTTGCTACTTGAGAAAATAACTATCATAGTATAAGAATTAATCATTTTCAGTCAGAAAAGAAATAATTAATTTCACCATTTTACTTTTGGTCCTAGCAGCTTTTGATTGTGTTTTGCAGAATTTAATTACTGAAGACATTTCAAATTTTCAGTATATTATGCACCTGAGATTAGTACACATGTTGACATTTCTATTCAACTAGGATATATCATCAAAATATATTTTAATCCTCCTAGAGGAACATTTCTCCAACAGAAAGACTTTGTTGGAGCAAATAAGAAATTGGTAATTAAGATGTAAATAAGATCAAGCCTGTAAATATTTCTTCATCAGAAATATAATATAACATTTCTGAGACATAACTCAAATGATTCTGAATCATGTAATGTGTTCTTAAGAGTGCCCTAGTTTTGGGCTTTCCTGATGGTGCAGTGGTTGAGAATCTTCCTGCCAATGCAGGGGACACAGGTTCGAACCTGGTCTGGGAAGATCCCACATGCCGTGGACCAACTAGGCCTGTGAGCCACAACTACTGAGCATGCACGTCTGGAGCCTGTGCTCCGCAACAAGAGAGGCCACGACAGTGAGAAGCCCATGCACCGTGATGAAGAGTGGCCCCCACTCACCGCAACTAGAAAAGCCCTCACAGAGAAATGAAAACCCAACACAACCAAAAATAAATAAATAAATAAATTTATTTTTTAAAAAAAAGAGTGCCCTATTTTTAATTTTTTTCAGAAACCCAGACTCTTGAGGTAATAATTATATTTAAATAAAAACAACAAAATTCAAGACTTCTGTCTCTGACCAAGACTGAGTAACAGGGAGAGGGTTAATCCTCCATGAAATAAATGTATGAAACAATGGTTCTAAAGATATTATATGTAGAGTTACAAGAATAGTGATACTAAGGGACAGAAAACAAATAAGGTGATTTCTGCTATTGCTTTAGCTTACTGCCTGGATAACACTTCTATGCTGTAGTACAGTGAGAGGGAACCCAGGCAGAACACTTTGGAGTCTTGAAGTTGACTGTTTTGGAATTTTGAGTCGAGGGAGGCCAAGTTGACTAGAGTCCCAGAGTGGTGTTAAAGGAAAATTTATAGTATAAAATTCTTATATCAGAAAAGAAATGTGGTCTTAAATTAACTATCTAAGCTTCCACACTAAGAAATTAGTAAATGAAAAGCAGAATAAAAGCAAGTTAAGCAGAAGAAAAGAGATAATAAAAATTAGCAAATCAATGAAATAAAAAACAGAAAAATAGGCTTTCTCAAAGCTTGATAGCAGGGATGGAAGGAAGCCACAGCAGAAACTCCAAGACAGTTGCCACTGCCCTGTCCCACTGTCTCATCTCTCCCCCTTTTGGTTGGAGACAAGATGGTGGAGTAGAAGGACTTGATTTCAACTCTCATGGAAACACCAAAATCACAACTAAAAACTGAACAACCATCGACATAAAAGAATGGAACCTACCAAAAAAAGATATCCTACATCCAAAGACAAAGAAGCCACAACGAGACTGTAAGAGGGGCACATTTGCAATATAATCAAATCCTATACAAGCTGGGTGGAAGACCCACAAACTGGAAAATAATTATATCACAGAGTTTCTCCCACAAGAGTGAGAGCTCTGAGCCCCACACAAGTCTCCCCTGCCTGCGGGTCTGGTGTCAGGAGGAAGAGCCCCCAGAGCATTCAGCTTTGAAGGCCAGCAGGTCTTGATTGCAGGAACTCCACAGAACTGGGGGAAACAGAAATGTCACTCTTGGAGGGCACACAGAAAGTCTCATGTGCACCGGGTCCCAGGGAAAAAGCAACGACTTCATAGGAGCCTAGGACAAACCTACCTGCTGGTCTTGGAGGGTCTCCTGGGGAGGCAGGGTTGGCTGTGATTCACTATGGGGACAAGAACACTGGTGGCAGAGGTACTGGGGAGTACTCATTGGTGTGATCTCTCCTGGAGGCCACCTTTTTGTCACCAAGACCCGGTCCCACTCAAGAGTCTGTAGAGTCCAGTGCTGGGATGCCTCTGGACAAACAACCAACAGGGAGGAACACAACCCCACACATCAGCAGAAAGGCTGCCTAAAGTCTTCCTGAGCCCACAGCCACCTCTAAAAACAACCCTTGATGTGGACCTCCCCACCAGAGGGACAAGACCCAGCTCCACCCACCAGTAGGCAGGCACCAGTCTCTCCCACCAGGAAGCCTGTACAAATCTCTTAGACCAACATCATCCACCAGGAGGCAGACAACAGAAGCAAGAGGAACTACAACTTTGCAGCCTACTGAATGGAAACCACAGTCACAAAAATTTAGGCAAAATGAGATGGCAAAGGAATAAGTTCCAGGAGAAGGAACAAGATAAAACCCCAGAAGAACAACTAAGTGAAGTGGAAATAGGCAATCTACCTGAAAAAGAATTCAAGGTAATGATAGTAAAGATGATCCACTATCCCAGAAAAAGAGTGGAGGCACAGACTGAGAAGATGCAAGGAATGTTTAACAAAGAGCTAGAAGATAGAACAAACAAAGAGAGATGGACAATACAATAAATGAAATGAAAAATACACTTGAAGGAATCAATAGCAGAATAAATGAGGCAGAAGAACAGATAAGTGAGCTGGAAAACAGAATGGTGGAAATCACTGCTGCAGAACAGAATAAAGAAAAAAGAATGAAAAGAAATGAGGACAGTTTAAGAGACTTCTGGGACAACATTAAATGAACCAGCATTCACATTATAGGGGTCCCAGAAGGAGAAGAGAGAGAGAAAGGGCCTGAAAAATACTTGAAGAGATAACAGATGAAAACTTCCCTAACATGGGAAAGGAAACAGTCACCCAAGTTTAGGAAGCACAGAGAGATCCATACAGGATAAACCCAAGGAGGAAAACGCCAAGACACATATTGATCAGACTGACAAAAATTAAAGACAAAGAGAAAATATTAAAAGCAACAAATAACATACAAGGGAATACTCATATGGTTATCAGCTGAAACTCAGCAGGCTAGAAGGGAATGGCACGATATATTTTAAATGATGAAAAGGAAAAATCTACAAAAAGAATACAATACATCCGAAAGGCTCTTGTTCAGGTTCAACAGAGAAATCAAAACTTTACAGACAAACAAAAGTTAAGAGAATTCAGTACAACAAAACCAGCTTTACAACAAATGCTAAAGGAATTTCTCTAGGTGGAAAGGAAAATACCACAACTAGAAACAAGAAAATTATGAATGGGAAAGCTCACTGGTAAAGGCAAACATACAGTAAAGGTAGAAAATCATCCACACACAAATATGATATCAAAACCAGCAATTGTGAGAAAAGAAGAGTACAAATGCAAGATATTGGAAATGAATTTTAAATTAAAAGAAAAACAACTTAAAACAATCTTGTATATATATAAACTGCTATATCAAAACCTCATGGTAACTGCAAACTGAAAATCTACAATAGATATACACATAAAACAGAAACAGCAATCCAAACACAACACTAATATTAGTCATCAAACCACAAGAGAACAAAAGAGGAAGGGAAGGAAAAAGACCTACAAAAACAAATCCAAAACAATTAACAAAATGGCAATAAGAACAAACATATCAATAATTACCTTAATGTAAATGGATTAAATGCTCCAACCAAAAGACTGGGTGAATGGATAAAAAAAAATACATGTATATGCTGTCTATAAGAGACCCACTTCTGATTATGGGAAACATGCAGACTGAAAGCAAAAGGATAGAAAAAAGTATTCCATGCAAATGGAAATCAAAAGAAAGCTGGAAGAGCAATATTCATATCAGACAAAATGGACTTTAAAATAAAGGCTGTTACAAGAAATAAAGAATGACACTACATAATGATCAAGGGATCATCATATCCAAGAAGAAGATATAACAATTGTAAATATATATGCACCCAACATAGGAGCACCTCAATATATAAGGCAAATACTAACAGCTATAAAAGGAGAAATCAACAGTAACACAATAATAGTGGGGGACTTTAACACCTCACTTTCATCAATGGACAGCTCATCCAGACAGAAGATCAATATGGAAACACAGACCTTAAATGACTCATTAGACCAGATAGACTTAATTTATATTTATAAAGCATTCTATACAAAAGCAGCAGAATGCAAATTTTTCTCAAGTGCACATGGAACATTCTCTAAGATAGATCACATGCTGGGCCACAAAGCAAGTCTTGTAAATTTAAGAAAATTGAAATCATATCAAGCATATTTTCTAACCAAATGTTATGAGATTAGAAATCAACTGCAAGGAAAAAAATGCAAAAAAACACAAACACTTGAAGGCTAAACAATATGCTACTAAACAACCAATGGATCACTGAAGAAATAAAAAAATACCTACAGACAAATGAAAACGAAAACACAATGATCCAAAACCTATGGGATTCAGCAAAAGCAGTTCTAAGAGGGAAGTTTATAGCAATACAATCGTACCTCAGGAAACAAGAAAAATCTCAAATAAACAGCCTAAACTTACACTTAAAGCGACTAGAGAAAGAAGAACAACAACAACAAAAAAAAAACTTAGTAGAAGGAAAGAAATCAAAAAGATCAGAGCAGAAACAAATGGCTTAGACATGAAGAAAACAATAGAAAAGATCAAGGAAACTAAAAGTTGGTTCTTTGAAAAGATAAACAAAATTGATGAACCATTAGCTAGACTTATCAAGAAAAAAAGGGAGAGGGATTAAATCAATAAAATTAGAAATGAGAAAGGAGAAATTACAACAGACACCCCAGAAGTACAAAGGATCATAAGGGACAACTACAAGAAACTATATGCCAATAAAATGGACAACCTAGAAGAAATAAACAAATTCTTAGAAAGGTACAATCCACCAAGACTGAATCAGGAAGAAATAGAAAATATGAACAGGCCAATCACAAATACTGAAATTGAAACTGTGATTTAAAAACTCCCAGCAAACAAAAGTCAAGAACCTAATGGCTTCACAGGCAAATTCTATCAAGCATTTAGAGAAGAGTAAACACCTAACCTTCTGAAACTATTTCAAAAAAAATGGAGAAGAAGGAACACTCCAAAACTCATTCTATGAGGCCACCATCACCCTGATACCAAAACAGAAAAAGATACTACAAAAAAAGAAAATTACAGGCCTATATCACTGATGAACATAGATGCAAAAATCCTCAACAAAATACTAACAAACCAAATCCAACAATACATTAAAAGGATCATACATCATGATCAAGTTAGATTTACCCCAAGGATGCAAGGGTTTTTCAATATCTGCAAATCAATCAGTGTGATACACAGTTAAAAAATTGAAGAATAAAAACCATATAATCATCTCAATAGATGCAGAAAAAGCTTCTGACAAGATTCAACACCCATTTCTGATAAAAACTCTCCAGAAAGTGGGCAGAGAGGGAACATACCTCAATATAATAAAGGCCATATATGGCAAACCCACAGGAAACACCATACTCAATGGTGAAAAGTTGAATGCATTTCCTCTATGATCAGGAACAAGACAAAGATGTCCACTCTTGCCACTTTTATTCAACATAGTTTTGGAAGTCCTAGCCATGGCAATCAGAGAAGAAAAAGAAGTAAAAGGAATCCAAATTGGAAGAGAAGAAGTAAAACTGTCACTGTCTGCAGATGAAATGATACTATACATAGAAAAGTTTAAAGATGCTACCAGAAAATTACAAGAGCTCATCAATGAATTCAGTGAAATTGCAGGATACAAAATTAATACACAGAAATCTGTTGCATTTCTATATACCAACAATGAAAGATCAGAAAGAGAAATTAAGGAAACAATCCCATTTATCACCTCATCAAAAGAATAAAATACCTAGGAATAAACCTACCTAAAGAGGCAAAAACCTATACTCTGAAAACTATGAGACTCTGATGAAAGAAATCAAAGGTGACACAAACTGATGGAAAGATGTACCGTGTCCCTTGATTGGAAGAATCAACATTGTGAAAATGACTATACTACCCAAAGCAATCTACACATTCAGTGCAATCCCTATCAAGCTACCCATGGCATTTCTCACAGAACTAGAACAAAAAAAAAATTTAATTTGTATGGAAACACAAAAGACCCTGAAGAGCCAAAGCAATCTTGAGAAAAAAAAATGGAGCTTGAGGAGTCAGGCTCCCTGATTTCAGACTATACTACACAGCTACAGTCATCAAAACAGTATGGAACTGGCACAAAAACAGGAATATAGATCAATGGAAAAAGATAGAAAGCCAAGAAATAAACCCACGCACCTATGGTAAATTAATCTACTACAAAGGAGGCAAGAATATACAAGGGAGAAAAGACATCCTCTTCAATAAGTGGTGCTTGGAAAACTGGACAGCTACATGTAAAAGAATGAAATCAGAACATTCTCTAACACCAAACACAAAAATAAACTCAAAATGGATTAAAGACCTAGATGTAAAACTGGATACTCTGAAACTCTTAGAGGAAAACATAGGCAGAACACTCTTTGACAAAAATCGCAGTAATATCTTTTTAGATCCACCTCCTAGAGTAATGAAAATAAAAACAAATGTAAACAAATGGGACCTAATTAAATTTAAAAGCTTTTGCACAGCAAAGGAAACCATGAACAATATGAAAAGACGACCTATAGAATGGGAGAAAATATTTGAAAAAGAAGCAACCAACAAGGGATTAATATCCAAAATATACAAACAGCTCATTCATATCAATATCAAAAGAAAAAAAAAACAACCCAATCAAAAATGGGCAGAGGATCTAAATAGACATTTCTCCAAAGAAGACATACAGGTGGCCAAAAAGCACATGAAAAAATGCTCAACATTCATAATTATTAGAGAAATGCAAATCAAAACTACAATGAGGTATCACCTCATACTGCTCCGAATGGCCATCATCAAAAAGTCTACAAACAATAAATGCTAGGGAGGATATGGAGAAAGGGAACACTTCTACACTGTTGGTGGGATTGTAAATTGGTGCAGCCACTATGGAGAACAGTATGGAGGTTTCTTAAAAAACTAAAAATATAGCTAACATATGATCCCGCAGTCCCACTCCTGGACATATATCTGGAGAAAACCATAATTCGAAAATATACATGCACCCCAATGTTAATTGCAGTAGTATTTACAATAGCCATGACATGGAAGCAGCCTACATATCCATTGACAGATGAATGGATAAAGAAGATGTGGTACATATATAAAATGGAATATTACTCAGCTATAAAAAAGAATGAAATAATGCCATTTGCAGCAGCATGGATGGACCTAGAGATTATCATACTAAGTGAAGTTAGTCAGACAGAGAAAGACAAATATCATATGATATCACTTATATGTGGAATCTAAAAAATGATACAAATGAACTTATTTACAAAACAGAAACAGCCTCACAGACTTAGAAAACTAATTTATGGTTACCAAAGGGGAAAGCTGTGGGGGAGGGATAAATTAGGAGTTTGAGATTAACATATACTCACTACTACATATAAAATACATAATCAACAGGGAAGTACTGTATAGTACAGGGAACTCTACTCAGTATTCCATAATAACCTAAATGGGAAAATAATCTGAAAAAGAATAGATGTATGTAAATGTATAAGTGAATCACTTTGCTGTACACCTGGAACTAACACAACATTGTAAATCAACTATACTGCAATATAAAATAAAAATAAATAAAAGAAAAATAATGGAGAAAATCAATGAGAGCAAAATCTTGTTCTTTGAGAAAATTAATAGCCAGACTGATCAGAAAAGAACAGAGAAGACAAAACTTCCTAATATCAGGATTCTGAAAGCTGACATCACTAGAGATTCTACAGATACTTCAAGTATAAAGGAGGAGTATTAACATTTATACCTGTACATTTGGCAACTTTGATGAAATATAAAAATCATTTGGAAGAAAATACAAAAGCCTACTCAGGAAGAAATAGAAAGCCTGAATAGCTCTATATCAATTAAAGAAATTGAGTTTGAAATTATAAACATTCTTTTGAGAAAGGATATTCCAAGCTTGGATGGCTTCACTAGGGAGTTCTACTCAACATTTTTAAACAAGACAATATTAATTCTGTACAAACACTGAGATAATAGAAGAGGACAGAATATATCCCAAATCATTCTTTGAGGCTGAAATTACTCTGATATCAACAGCAGAAACAGACATTAGACAAGAAAACTTTCACACCAATATCTTTCATGAACATAGATGCAAAAATTCTTAACAAAGGTTTAGTGAATCAAATCCAACAATGTAGTAAAAGGATACTATGTCATGAACAAGTGGGTCTTACCCCTGGTATGCAAGATTGGTTTAAACACTCAAAATCAATGAGTGTAATTCATAATACTAACAGATTGAAAAAGGAAAACCATGTGAGCATCTCAATCAATACAAAAAAAGAATGCAACAAAATCCAGCACTGAGTTTTTATAAAAATTCTCAATAGACTAGGACTAGAAGAGAAGTTTTGCAGCTTGATAAAGGATATCTGTGAAAACCTATGGTTAACATTATACAGAATGATGAAATACTGAATGATTTCTCCCTAGGGTCAGGAACAAGGCAAGAATGTCCCTTGTTACCACTTCTATTTAACTTGTAGTGAAGGTATTAGCCAATGCTTAAGGTAAGAAAAAGAAATAATGTTGGAAATGAAGAAGTAAAACTTTCTTCAAAGATGTCAAAAAATCTTATACAAAAACTGCTAGAACTAACAGTGACTTCATCAAGGCTGTAGGATACAAGATCAACATACAAATGTTAATGGCATTTCTATATACTAGCAAAGAATAACCAAAATATCAATCATGGATTGAAATTCTCAATATTGTTGAGATGTCAATTTTCCCTAAATGATTTATAGTTTATCTCAAATCTCAATCAAAATTCTGTAGGCTTCCATTTTTTTTGTAGAAATTGACAAGCTGATTCTAAAATTCATATGGGAATGCTAAAAAACCAGAGCAGCATAAGAAACTTTGAAAGAGAAGAACAATGTTTAAAGACTTACATTGCCTGACTTGAAGACTTGTTAATGGTGCAGTAATCAATACAGTGTGGTTTTGTGGGGGGAAAAAGTACAAATAGAGCAGAGTAATGGAATGGAGAGTCCAGTAATGGACTCACACATATATAAACAACTGATTTTTACCAAAGGTATAAAAAAAAATTCAGTGGAGAAATTATCTTCTTGCCAATACGTGGTGCTACAATATTTGGATATCCACATATGAAAGAATGGATGTCAATTCATATTTCACATCATATATCAATCAATAAAAATTAACTCAAAATGGATCATCAACCTAAATGTAAAATCTAAAGCCATAAACCTTCTAGAATAAAACATGTGAGATCTTTCCGACCTTGGGTTATACAATAATTTACAATAATTCCTTATATGGAACACCAAAAAAAAGATTAATTGTACCTCATCAAAATTAAGCATTTCAACTTTTTAGAGACATTCCTTTTTGTGTGCGTGTGTGTGTAAATGTGTGTGTGTGTGTGTGTGTGCCAGGCCCTTTAAATTTTTATTTGCATTTTTTCATTTGTAGAGACATTCTTAAGACAATGGAAAGACAAGCCACAGAAAGAGAATTTATTTGCAGATCTCATATTTGATAAAGGATTTATATCCAGAAATTTATTTTTAGAAATTCTCACAACTAAGTAGTGAGATAACAAACAGCCTAATTAAAAATGGTCAAAACAATGTGAACAGATACTTCAACAAAGAATATGTATGGGTGGCAAACATTTCATTAAAACACGCACATTCCATGTCATTAGGGAAATGCAAAATAAGACATTTGAATACTTGAAATTAAAAACTCTTAGTGAGAATATGAGGCATCTGGAACTCTCATATATTGCTGGTGGGAATGTAAATTGAAGAAATATGCTGGAAAACAGTTTGACAGTTTCTAAAAAGTTAAACATACTCCCATTAGATGACCTAGTCATTCTACCCTTAGTCATTTGCTTGAGAGAAATGAATCTCTCTCTCTCTCCTTCTCTCTCTACCTCTACCTCTCTCTCTCTCTCTCTCTCTCTCTCTCTCTCTCTCTATATATATATATATATATATATATATATATATACACACACACATATGCTTGGGGAAATTTTAAAGAGGAAGTTGGGTTACCACATATTTTATTCAAATGGTCCTTTTCCTTCTTAACCAGTCTATGCCTTTCTTTACAAACTGGTTTTAAAACCACCTCCTCTGTAAAGCCTTCCCTGATTAATTTCTTCTCACTCGTTCACAGGTTTTAATACACATCCTCTCAAGCTTGTTGAACTCAGTTTTTCTAACTTAGTCTGCTTGTTTACAACATTACATCTTTAACTTAACTCAATTGTGATCAGGGAATTTTATTTTCCATTTCTTTTGTATGCCTTCATGTTAAATTCAGTGTTCCATGAATAATAGGCATTCAGATAAGTAGCAAAGTAGCACTATCTGGCACACATTAATCATAACATGTGTCATAACTAGGGTTTTGTTATTTCCAATTTGAAGTTTACAGTTATAGACTGTTTTTTAAAAATGCCTTGTTAATAAAGTTACAGTGAAATCACTACCTTTCGCTAATTATCTGTTAAATATTTAAGAGTTGGGTCACCTAAATTTCTTGGAAAAGTGACAATATTCAGCATAATGAGATGTATAAACAAGAGAAATTAAGAAAGCAAGTAAATACTTTTTTAATGAGTATTTCATTTCTTTTGACAAATGCATTTATTTACTGGTATCACAGGGCAGCTTCACTCTTAAAAAGAACATTCAGGTTGTACTTTGTCTTTTTTCCTAAATCTTTTGTTTGTGTGTGTGTGTGGGGGGGGGTCTCAGGTATGTAAAGGTTACAAAGGTTATAATAAGAGCATAAGATGTAGGATCTCTGGTAATTTGGGCTCCTATGTATTTCTTGAAATATGACCTCTCACTTCCAGTACACATTGTCTGTGTGTCAGTGAAGAAAAATAAATTAGTAAAGAAAATTATTGGCTTCAGTTTACAAATATGTCCTGACAAGTTCTGGAGCTAAATGTTATAATTGACCCCTTATCACATACTTTCACAAAATATTGTGTTTGTTAATAAGCAATGGATTGGGTTAATAGACCATTGTTTCTCAAACTGTAGTTCCTAGACCAACAGCAGCATTTGGGAACTGAATCTTAATGCACGTTCTCAGGCCCCACACCAGGCCAATTGAATCAAAAACCCCAGGGGTGGGCCCCAAAGATGGATGTTTTAATAAGCCTATGAGTTATTCTGATGCATGTTAAGGTTAACTATTGGGTTAAACCAAGTGAAACTTACCAACTTGGGTTTATGCCTAGGCGTTCAGGGGTGCTTAGCCAATAAGAAATGCTATCATGCTAAATGCCAGGGTAAGCAAGAAACAGTGAAGGTAGAAAATCTATGCAACATGTACATAGGAGGCAGCACAGAGTATTAGTTTAGTGCCCTTTATTTTGTTTGAAACTGCTAAAATTTCATGCCCAGCTTCACCATGAATTAGTGATAAAAACTCAAGTTATTTAAAACTTCTGTGATTGAATTTCAAATGTGTAAAATGAGGATGATGATACTAGTACCTGATGAATAGCATCTTGTGAGGATAAAATAATACATATGAAGGATTCGAATTGCAAGAGATTTAAATCCTAAGATTTTGCATGCAAAGACTCTGTGTACTTTTTTGTGGCTTATGTTGTACAGCTGACAATCAATGGGTGTATGTGAGCTACAGAGTCATTAAATCATTTCTACCTGATGGAGGATACCTTTTACACTGAAGAACTAAGGTTTTATCAAGCATTCAATTTCTGGAAGATTGCTTTGGAAATAATTTTTCACTATTCAGAAATTCACTTGAAATGCATATGCAGCCACGTGAGTAAAGATATTGAAAGAACTCACTTTGAGAACTTTCCTGAGGGAAAGTGGGCATTGAACAGACTTCATGTTCTGAATAGAGGTTGTAATAGGACAGATCATGTGCCTAGTTGAACTTGGCAATTTGCCCAATTTGATATAAATAAATACTTACTGATCCATTCAATCTTTTGATATCAATTTAGCACTTAGAAATTATCTTTGATATTTCTAGAAAGTAAACTTCAATTAAGCAAGATATATTTATTAGCACCTTTAGTGACAGAAAAACCTTACAGTCCTTTACCATTACAAATAACCTGCAAATTATCATCAGTGTTGAAAATTGGACCTGGAATCTATTTTAAATTTGTGCTTTTGCAATTCAACTGCACTGGAAAGCTTCTGTTTGCATTTCAGGCTCTGAATATAGCACTTGCTTTTGGACTATTTTGTTCAGTCTCTCAGAGTTAGGGGTTAGGGTCAATCAGTTCCGTTATGGAGAAAACAAATTAATTGTTTATTCATGATATGCTATAACTCCCTCCTATTTTTTTAGGTTGAAGATAATAAAATTATTTTTCCAACATTGGAAGCAGTAGCCACCTAGATTGTGTGTAAAATCATTTTTTTTCAGATCCTAAAGCATAAAAATAACTACTATCAATTCAAGATGAACACCAAAGTCCATAGTTCTATTTATTTATTTAAAAAATCTTTATTGGAGTAAAACAGTTGTTTTTAAAACATCTTTATTGGATTATAATTGATTTATAATGGTCTGTTAACAGTTTCTGTTTTATAACAAAGTGAATCACTTATACATATACATACATCCCCGTACCTCCTCCCTCTTACGTCTCCCTCCCATCCTCCCTATCCCACCTCTCTAGGTGGTCACCAAGCACCGAGCTGATCTCCCTGTGCTATGCGGTTGCTTCGCACTAGCTTTCTGTTTTACATTTGGTAGTATATATATGTCTTGCCACTCTCTCACTTCGTACCAGCTTACCCTTCCCCCTCACTGTGTCCTCATGTCCATTCTGTACGTCTGAGTCTTTATTCCTCTCCTGCCTCTAGTTTCTACAGAACCATTTTTTTTCTTTTTCAGATCCCATGTATATCTGTTAGCATACGGTATTTGTTTTTCTCTTTCTGACTTACCTCACGCTGTATGACAGACTCTAAGTCCAACCACCACACTACCAATAACTCAATTTCCTTTCTTTATATGGCTGAGTAATATTACATTGTGTATATGTGCCACATCTTCTTTATCCATTCATTTGTGATGGACACTTAGGTTGCTTCCATATCCTGGCTATTGTAAATACAGCTGCAATGAACATTGTGGTACATGACTCTGTTAGAATTATGGTTTTCTCAGGGTATAGACCGAGCAGAGGGATTGCTAGGTTGTATGGTAGTTCTATTTTTAGTTTTGTAAGGAACCTCCATACTCTTCTCCATAGTGGCTGTATCAATTTACATTCCCACCAACAGTGCGAGAGGGCTCCCTTTTCTCCACACCCTCTCCAGCATTTACTGTTTGTAGATTTATTGATGATGGCCATTCTGAGTGGTTTGAGGTGATACCTCATAGTAGTTTTGTTTTGCATTGCTCTAATGATTAGTGATGTTGAGCATCCTTTCATGCGTTTGTTGGCAATCTGTATGTCTTCTTTGGAGAAATGTCTATTTAGGTCTTTTACCCATTTTTGGATTGGGATTTCTGTTATTTTGATATTGAGCTGCATGAGCTGCTTGGAAATTTTGGAGAGTAATCCTTTGTCTGTTGCTTCATTTGCAAATATTTACTCCCATTCTGAAGGTTGTCTTTTTGTCTTGTTATGGTTTCCTTTGCTGTGCAAAAGCTTTGAAGTTTCATTAGGTCCCATTTGTTTATTTTTGTTTTTATTTCCATTTCTCTAGGAGGTGGGTCAAAAAGGATCTTGTTGTGACTTATGTCATAGCTTGTTCTGCCTATGTTTCCTCTAAGAGTTTTACAGTGTCTGGCCTTACATTTAGGTCTTTAATCCACTTCGAGTTTATTTTTGTGTATGGTGTTAGGGAGTGTTCTAATTTCATTCTTTTACACGTAGCTGTCGAGTTTACCAAGCACCACTTATTGAAGAGGCTGTCTTTTCTCCATTGTATATCTTTCACTCCTTTGTCATAGATTAGTTGACCATAGGTGTGTGGGTTTATCTCTGGGCTTCCTATCCTGTTCCATTGATATATATTTCTGTTTTTGTGTCAGTACCATATTGTCTTGATTACTGTAGCTATGTAGTATAGTCTGAAGTCAGGGAGCATGATGCCTCCAGCTCCGTTTTTCTTTCTCAAGATTGCTTCGGCTATTTGGGGTCTTTTGTGTTTCCATACAAATTGTGAAATTTTTTGTTCTTGTTCTGTGAAAAATGCCATTGGTAGCTTGATAGGGATTGCACTGAATGTGTAGATTGCTTTGGGTAGTATAGTCATTTTCATAATGTTAACTCTTCCAATCCAACAACATGGTATATCTCTCCATCTCTTTGTATCATCTTTAATTTCTTTCATTAGTGCCTTATAGTTTTCTGCATACAGGTCTTTTGTCTCCTTAGGTAGATTTATTCCTAGGTATTTTATTCTTTTGTTGCGATGGTAAATGGGAGGGTTTCCTTAATTTCTCTATCAGATTTTTCATCATTAGTGTATAAGCATGTAAGAAATTTCTGTGCATTAATTTTGTACCCTGCTAATTTACCAGATTCATTGATTAGCTCTAGTAGTTTTCTGGTAGGATGTTTACGATTCTCTATGTATAGTATCATGTCATCTGCAAACAGTGACAGGTTTACTTCTTCTTTACTGATTTGCATTCCTTTCATTTCTTTTTCCTCTCTGATTGCTGTGGCTAAAACTTCCAAAACTTTGTTGAATAATAGTGGTGAGAGTGTGAAACCTTGTCTTGTTCCTGATAGAGGAAATGGTTTCAGTTTTTCACCATTGAAAATGATGTTGGCTGTGGGTTTGTCAAATATGGCCTTTATTATGTTGAGGTAAGTTCTCTCTATGCCTACTTTCTGGAGGGTTTTTATCATAAATGGGTGTTGAATTTTGTCAAAAGCTTTTCCTGCATTTATTGAGATGATCATATGCTTTTTCTCCTTCAATTTGTTAATATCATTTATCACATTGATTGATTAGCATATATTGAAGAATCCTTGCATTCCTGGGATAAACCTCACTTGATCATGGTGTATGATCCTTTTAATGTACTGTTGGATTCTGTTTGCTAGTATTTTGTTGAGTTTTGCATCTATGTTCACTAGTGATATTGGCCTGTAGTTTTCTTTCTTTGTGACATCTTTGTCTGGTTTTGGTATCAGGGTAATGGTGGCCTTGGAGAATGAGTTTGGGAGTATTCCTCCCTTTGCTATATTTTGGAGGAATTTGAGAAAGATAGGTGTTAGCTCTTCTCTAAATGTTTGATATAATTCGCCTGTGAAGCCATCTGGTCCTAGGCTTTTGTTTGTTGGATGATTTTTAATCACAATCTCAATTTCAATGCTTGTGATTAGTCGGTTTATAGTTTCTATTTCTTCCTGGTTCAGTCTCAGAAGGTTGTGCTTTTCCAAGAGTTTGTCCATTTCTTCCAGGTTGTCCATTTTATTGGCATATAGTTCCTTGTAGTAATCTCTTATGATCCTTTGTATTTCTGCAGTGTCAGTTGTTACTTCTCCTTTTTCATTTCTAACTCTACTGATTTGAGTCTTCTCCCTTTTTATCTTGATGAGTGTGGCTAATGGATTATCAATTTTGTTTATCTTCTCAAAGAACCAGCTTTTAGTTTTATTGATCTGTGTTATCATTTCCTTCGTTTGTTTTTCATTTATTTCTGATCTGATTTTTATGATTTATTTCCTTCTACTAACTTTAGGGTTTTTTTGTTCTTCTTTCTCCAATTGTTTTAGGTGTAAGGTTAAGTTTTTTATTTGAGATGTTTCTTGTTTCTTGAGTTAGGTTTGTATTGTTATAAACTTCCCTCATAGAACTGCTTTTGCTTCATCCCATAGGTTTTGGATCATCCTGTTTTCATTGTCATTTGTTTCTAGGTATTTTTTGGTTTCCTCTTTGATTTCTTCAGTGATCTCTTTGTTATTAAGTAGTGTTTGTTTAGCCTCTATGTGTTTTTTACAGATTTTTTCCTGTAATTGATATCTAGCCTCAAAGCATTGTGGTCAGAAAAGATATTTGATATGATTTTGATGTTCTTGAATTTACCAAGGCTTGATTTGTGATCCAAGATATGATCTATCCTGGAGAATGTTCCATGAGCACTTAAGAAGAAAGAGTATTCTGTTGTTTTTGGATGGAATGTCCTATAAATATCAATTAAGTCCATCTTGTTTAATGTATCATTTAAAACTTGTGTTTTCTTATTAATTTGCATTTTGGAAGATCTGTCCATTGGTGAAAGTGGGGTGTTAAAGTCCCCAACTATGAATGTGTTACTGTCGATTTCCCCTTTTATGGCTGTTAGTATTTGCCTTATGCATTGAGGTGCTCCTATGTTGGGTGCATAAATATTTACAATTGTTATACCTTCTTGGATCAATCCCTTGATCATTATGTAGAGTCCTTCTTTGTCTTTTCTAATAGTCTTTATTTTAAAGTCTATTTTTTTTGAAATGAGAATTGCTACTCCAGCTTTCTTTTGATTTCCATTTTCATGGAATAACTTTTTCCATCCCCTCACTTTCGGTCTGTATGTGTCCCTCAGTCTGAAGTGGGTCTCCTGTAGACAGCATATATATGGTCATGTTTTTGTATCCATTCAGCCAGTCTATGACTTTTGTTTGGAGCATTTAATCCATTTATATTTAAGGTAATTTTCACTATATATGTTCCTATTACCATTTTCTTAATTGTTTTCGGTTTGTTATCGTAGGTCTTTTCCTTCTCCTGTGTTTCCTGCCTAGAGAAGTTCCTTTAGCATTTGTTGTAGAGGTGGGTTTGTGGTGCTGAATTGTCTTAGCTTTTGCTTGTCTGTAAAGCTTTTAGTTTCCCCAGTAAATGTGAATGAGATCCTTGCCGTGTAGAGTAATCTTGGTTGTAGCTTTTTCCTTTTCATCACTTTAATTATGTCCTGCTACTCCCTTCTGGTTTGCAGAGTTTCTGCTGAAAGATCAGGTTTTAAACTTATGAGGATTCCCTTGTATGTTATTTGTTGTTTTTCCACTGCTGCTGTTAATATTTTTTTGTGTGTTTAATTTTTGATAGTTTGATTAATATATGTCTTGACATGTGTCTCCTTGAGTTTATCCTGTATGGGAGTATCTGTGCTTCCTGGAATTGACTGACTATCTCCATTCCCATATTAGGGAAGTTTTCAACTATAATTTCTTCAAATATTTTCTCAGTCCCTTTCTTTTTCTCTTGTTCTTCTGGACCCTTATAATTCGAATGTTGGTGCGTTTTATGTTATCCCAGAGGTCTCTGAGACTGTCCTCAATTCTTTTCATTCTTTTTTCTTTATTCTGCTCTGTGGTAGTTATTTTCACTATTTTATCTTCCAGGTCACTTATCCGTTCTTCTTCCTCAGTTATTCTGGTCTTGATTCCTTCTAGAGAACTTTTAATTTCATTTATTGTGTTGTTCATCATTGTTTGTTTGCTCTTTACTTCTTCTAGGTCCTTGTTAATCGTTTCTTGTATTTTCTCCATTCTATTTCCAAGATTTTGGATCATTGTTACTATCATTATTCTGAATTCTTTTTCAGGTAGACAGTCTATTTCCCTTTCATTTGTTTTGTCTGGTGGGTTTTTACCTTGCTCCTTCATCTGCTGTGTGTTTCTCTGTCTTCTCATTTTGCTTAACTTACTGTGTTTGTGGTCTCCTTTTCACAGGCTGCAGCTTCATAGTTTCTGTTGTGTTTGGTGTCTGCCCCCAGTGACTAGGGTTGGTTCAGTGGGTTGTGTAAGCTTCCTGGTGGTGGGGACTGGTGCCTGTGTTATGGTGGATGAGGCTGGATCTTGTCTTTCTGGTGGGCAAGACCATGTCGAGTGGTGTGTTTTGGGGTGTCTGTGATCTTATTATGATTTTATCAGCCTTTCTGCTAATGGTAGGTCTGTGTTCCTGTCTTGCTAGTTGTTTGACATAGGGTGTGCAGCACTGTAGCTTGGTGGTCGTTGAGTGGAGCTGGGTTTTAGCATTCAGTTGGAGATCTCTGGCAGAGCTTTCACCACTTGTTATTATGTTGAGCTGGGAGGTCTCTGGTGGATCGATGTCCTGAACTTGGCTCTCCCACCTCAGAAGCACAGGCCTGCCACCCGGCCGGAGGGAGCACCAAGACCCTGTCAGCCACATTGCTCAGAAGAAAAGTGAGAAATATAGAAAGAAAGGAAGAAAGAAAGAAGGAAAGAAAGAAAGAAAGAAAGAAAGAAGAAAAACTAAAATAAAGTTATTAAAATAAAAACTTTAAAAATTGTTAAAAGTAAAAAAAAGTGATAAGAAAAAAGAAAAGAAAAGAAAAAGAAATAAAGAAAGAAGACAGCAACCAAACGAAAAAACAAATCAACCAATGATAGCAAACACCAAAACCTATACATAATAAAACAAAGAGCAAAAAAAAAAAAAAAAAAGGACAGACAGAACGCTAGGACAAATGGTAAAAGTAAAGCTGTACAGACAAAATCACACAAAGAAGCATACACATACACACTCAGAAAAAGAGAAAAAGGAAAGAAATATATATATCCCAAGTCTACAATTGCTCCCAAAGTCCACAGCCTCATTTTGGGGTGATATTTTGTGTATTCAGGTGTTCCACAGATGCAGGGTACATCAAGTTGATTGTGGAGATTTAATCCACTGCTCCTGAGGCTGCTGGGAGAGATTTCCCTTTCTCTTCTTTGTTCGTACCGCTCCTGGGATTCAGCTTTGGATTTGGCCCCGCCTCTGCATGTAGGTCGCCTGAGGACGTCTGTTCTTTGCTCAGACAGGACGGGGTTAAAAGAGTAGCTGATTAGGGGGCTCTGGCTCACTCAGACCAGGGTGGAAGGAAGGGTATGGAATGCGGGGTGAGCCTGTGGCGGCAGAGGCCGGAGTGACTTTGCAGCAGCCTGAGGCGTGCTGTGTGTTCTCCTGGGGAGAACACACGTGTGTTCTCCTGGGGATTTCCCTGGATCACGGGATTGTCCCTGGTAATGGCAGCTGCACTGGCTTCCTTGAGGGGAGGTGTGCATAGTGACCTTTGTTTGCACACAGTCTTCTTGGTGGCTGCAACAGCAGCCTTAGTGTTTCATGCCCATCTGTGGTGTGCGCATTGATAGCGGCAGCTTGTGCCCGTCTCTTAAGCTTGTTTAGGCTGTGCTCTGAATCCTCTCTCCTCGCACACCCAAAACAATGGTCTCTTGCCTCTTAGGCAGTTCCAGACTTCTTCCCGGACTCCCTCCCATCTAACTTTGGCACACTAGCCCTGTTCCGGCTGTGTTCACACAGCCAACCGCAGTCCTCTCCCTGCGATCTGGACTCCGAAGCCAGAGCCTCAGCCCCCAGCCCCCACCCACCCCAGTGGATGAGCAGACAAGCCTGTCAAGCCAGTGAGTGCCGGTTGGCACAGATCCTCTGTGTGGGAATCTCTCTCCTTTGCACTCTGCACACTTACAGCTGTGCTCTCCTCCATGGCTCTGAAGATTCCCCCCTGACAACCCCGTCTCCACCAGTGAAGGGACTTCCTAGTGTGTGGAAACTCTTCCTCTTTCACAGCTCCCTCCCAGAGGTGCAGATCCCTTCCCTATTCTTTTGTCTCTGTTTTTTCTTTTCCCCTACCCTGGTACATGGGGAGTTTCTTGCATTTTGGGAAGTCTGAGGTCTTCTGCCACCGTTCAGTAGATGTTCTGTAGGAGTTGTTCCACATGTAGATGTATTTCTGATGTATTTGTGGGGAGGACAGTGATCTCCGTGTCTTACTCCTCTGCCATCTTCAAGGTCTCCCCAAAGTCCATAGTTTTAGACCTCAAGTGAATCTTGATCCAACAAGAGAGATTAATTTTCTATTTGGTTCACTTATAAGTAGCTTATGTATAAATCACACTTGCATCTATCATCAGGAATCTAAAAGAAATGTGCTCCAGGCTTTGATTCCTGAAACTTGTCTGAGAATAAGTGAAAATCAAGGCATTTGTAGGAAATTGAAATGTATTCATCTTGAACAAGCTTTGCATGCATAGGCATATTTTTCAATCCATTGTTGGACTAGAAGCAACCAAATGATAACAAATCTTAATGGTGAAAATGAGCTCCTCTCTAATCTGCAAGTATCGGATCAATAACACTCCATCTGTTAATGGAGAAGGCCAACACTCTTGAGGTTTCCAAACTGTGTGAAAATCACACTTAAAATGAGTAACAGAAAGTATTTACTAGGAACATTGTGCAGAAAAGTTGCTTTAAATATACTTTGCTGGTTAGCCTGAAACTTCACTATAAGGAGATCATTTATTTCTAGCCAGTATCTTATAAATGTTTGTATATGTATGTGAGTAGATAGACACTGGTAGAAGGAGTGTGTTTTTAAAACATTCACAATAGTGATTATTATTTGACAGTTAATATCTAATCTCTTTTTTATTTAATATCATTATATTTTGTTTTTACTGACCTACGTTTGCACAGTAGGTGGTATAAAAATAAGCCTAGAACCTTCATTACGCCAGTGTTAGTCAGTTGGCAAAGCTGTGTTATGATTTGGAAGTTAACTAGTGGGTTACATTTTATTTATTTTTTAAATTAATTAAATAATTTTTAACATCTTTATTGGAGTATAATTGCTTTACAATGCTGTGCTAGCTTCTGCTATATAAAAAAATGAATCAGCAATATGTATACATATATCCCCATATCCCCTCCCTCTTGTGATTCTCTCCCACCATCCCTATCCCACCCCTCTGGGTGGTCACAAAGTACCAAGTTGATCTCTCTGTACTATGCAGCTGCTTCCCACTAGCTATCTGTTTTACATTTGGTAGTGTATGTATGTCCATGCCACTCTCCCACTTCATCCCAGCTTACACTTTGCCTTCCCTGTGTCTTCAAATCCATTCTCTATGTCTGCGTCTTTATTCCTCTCCTGCCACTATGCTCATCAGAAACTTTTTTTTTTTTAGGTTCCATATATATGTGTTAGGATACAGTATTTGCTTTTCTCTTTATGACTTACTTCACTCTGTATGACACACTCTAAGTCCATCAACTTCACTACAGAAAACTCAATTTTGTTTCTTTTTATGGCTGAGTAATATTTCATTGTATATATGTGCCACATCTTCTTTCTCCATTCATCTGTCTATGGACATTTAGGTTGCTTCCATGTCCTAGATATTGAAAATAGTGCTGCAATGAACATTGTGGTACATGTCTCTTTTTGAATTATGGTTTTCTCAGGGTACATGCCCAGTAGTGGGATTGCTGGGTCATATGGTAGTTCTATTTTTAGCTTTTAAAGGGACCTCCATACTCTTCTCCATAATGGTTGTATCAACTTACATTCTCAACAACAGTGCAAGAGACTTCCTTATTCTACACACCCTCTCCAGCATTTACTGTTTGCAGATTTTTTGATGATGGCCATTCTGACCAGTGTGAGGTGATACCTCATTGTGTTTTTGACTTGCATGTCTCTAATGATTAGTGATGTTGAGCATCCTTTCATGTGTTTGTTGGCAATCTATATGTCTTCTTTAGACAAATGTCTATTTAGGTCTTCCACCCATTTTTGGACTGGGCTGTTTGTTTTGCTGAAATTCAGCTCTATGTGCTGCTTGTATATTTTGGAGATTAGTGCTTTGTCAGTTTCTTCGTTTGCAAATATTTTCTCCCATTCTGCGGGTTGTCTTTTCATCTTGTTTATGGTTTCCTTTGCTGTGCAAAAGCTTTTAAATTTCATTAGGTCCCATTTGTTTATTTTTGTTTTTATTTCCATTTCTCTAGGAGGTGGGTCAAAAAGGATCTTGCTGTGATTTATGTCATAGAGTGCTCTGCCTATGTTATCCTCTAAGAATTATATAGTGTCTGACCTTATATTTAGGTCTTTAATCCATTTTGAGATTATTTTTGTGTATGGTTTTAGGAAGTGTTCTAATTTCATTCTTTTACATGTAGCTGTCCAATTTTCCCAGCACCACTTATTAAAGAGGCTGTCTTTTCTCCACTGTATATTCTGGCCTCCTTTATCAAAGATAAGATGACCATATGTGCGTGGGTTTTCCTCTGGGCTTTCTATCCTTTACCATTGATCTATATTTCTGTTTTTGTGCCAGTACCATACTGTCTTGATTACTGTAGCTTTGTAGTATAGTCTGAAGTCAGGGAGCATGATGCCTCCAGCTCCGCTTTTCGTTCTCAAGATTGTTTTGGCTATTCGGGGTCTTTTGTGTTTCCATACAAATTGTGAATTTTTTTGTTCTAGTTCTGTGAAAAATGCCAGTGGTAGTTTGATAGGGATTGCATTGAATCTGTAGACTGCTTTGGGTAGTATAGTCATTTTCACAATGTTGATTCTTCCAATCCAAGAACATGGTATATCTCTCCATCTGTTTGTATGATCTTTAAATTCTTTCACCAGTGTCATAGTTTCCTGCATGCAGGTCTTTTGTCTCCTTTGGTAGGTTTATTTCTAGGTATTTTATTCTTTTTGTTGCAGTGGTAAATGTGAGTGTTTCCTTAATTTCTCTTTCAGATTTTTCATTGTTAGTGTAAGTATGCAAGAGATTTCTGTACATTAGTTTTGTATCCTGCTACTTTCCCAAATTCAAGGATTAGCTCTAGTAATTTTCTGGTGGCATCTATTGGATTCTCTATGTATAGTTTCATGTCATCTGAAAACAGTGACAGTTTTACTTCTTTTCCAATTTTTATTCCTTTTATTTCTTTTTCTTCTCTGATTGCCATACCTGAAACGTCCAAGACTATGTTGAATAATAGCAGTAGAGTGGGCACCCTTGTCTTTTTCCTGCTCTTAGAGGAAATGGTTTCAGTTTTTCCCCACTGAGAATGATGTTGGTTGTGGGTATGTCATATATGGCCTTTATTATGTTGAGGTAAGTTCCCTCTGTGGCTACATCCTGGAGAGTTATTATGATAAATCATTGTTGAATTTTGTCAAAAGCTTTTTCAGCATCTATTGAGATTATTATATGGTCTTTATCCTTCTATTTGTTAACATGGTGTATCTCATCGATTGATTTGTGTATACTGAAGAATCCTTGCATTCCTGGGATAAACCCCACTTGATCATGGTGTATGATCCTTTTAATGTGCTGTTGGATCCTGTTTGCTAGTATTTTGTTGAGGAGTTTTGCATCTATGTTCTTCAGTGATATTGGCCTGTAGTTTTCTTTTATTGTGACATCTTTTTCTGATTTTGGTATCAGGATGAAGGTGGCCTCGTAGAATGAGTTTGGGAGTGTTCCTCCCTCTGCTATATTTTGTAAGAGTTTGAGAAGGATATGTGTTAGCTCTTATTTATATGTTTCATAGACTTCACCTTCATCTGGTCCTGGGCTTTTGTTTGTTGGAAGGGTTTTAATCACAGTTTCAATTTCAAGGCTTGTGATTTGTCTGTTCATATTTTCTATTTCTTCCTCGTTCACTCTCAAAAGCTTGTGCTTTTCTAAGAATTTGTCCATTTCTTCCAAGTTGTGCATTTTTTTGGCATACAGTTGCTTGTAGTAATGTCTCATGATCCCTTGTATTTCTGTGGTGTCATTTGTTACTTCTCCTTTTTCATTTCTATTTCTGTTGATTTAAGTCTTTTCCCTATTTTTCCTGATGAGTCTGACTAATGGTTCATCAATTTTGTTTATCTTCTCAAAGAACCAACTTTTAATTTTATTGATCTTTGCTATTGTTTCCTTCATTTCTTTTTCATTTATTTCTGATATGGTGTTTATGACTTCTTTCCTTCTGCTAACTTTGGGGGATTTTTTTGTTCCTCTTTCTCTAATTGCTTTAGGTATAATGTTAAGTTTCTCATTTGAGATTTTCCTTCTTTCTTGATTAGGATTGTATTGCTATATACTTCCCTCTTAGGACTGCTTTTGTTGCATCCCATAGGTTTTCGGTCATTGTGTTTTAATTGTCATTTGTTTCTAGGTATTTTTTAATTTCCTCTTTGATTTCTTCAGTGATCTCTTGGTTATTTAGTAGCATACTGTTTAACCTCCATATGTTTGTATGTTTTATAGTTTTTTTCCTGTAATCGATATCTAGTCTCATAGCATTGTGTTTGGAAAAGTTACTTGATATGATTTCAATATTCTTAAATTTACCAAGGCTTGATTTGTGACCCAAGATATGATCTATCCTGTTGGAATGTTCCATGATTGCTTGAGAAAAATGTGCATTCTGTTGTTTTTGGATGGAATGTCTTATAAATATCAATTAAGTCCATTTTGTGTAATGTGTCATTTAACGCTTGTGTTTCCTTATTTATTTTCATTTTGGATGATCTGTCCATTGGTGAAAGTGGGGTGTTAAAGTCCCCTACTATTACTGTGTTACTGTTGATTTCCCCTTTTATGGTTGTTAGCATTTGCCTTATGTACTGAGGTACTCCTATGTTGGGTGCATAAATATTTACAATTGGTATATCTTCTTCTTGATTTGATCCCTTGATCATTATGTAGTGTCCTTCTTTGTCTCTTGTAATATTCTTTATTTTAAAGTCTATTTTTTCTA
Source organism: Orcinus orca (assembly GCF_937001465.1). Classification (NCBI taxonomy): domain Eukaryota; kingdom Metazoa; phylum Chordata; class Mammalia; order Artiodactyla; family Delphinidae; genus Orcinus; species Orcinus orca. Next base: position 80,223,813 of record NC_064580.1, read on the forward strand.
ATAAGAGTATTGCTATTCCAGCTTTCTTTTGATTTTCATTTGCATGGAATATCTTTTTCCATCCCCTCACTTTCATTCTGTATGTATCCTTAGGTCCTACGTGAGTCACTTGTAGACAGCATATATAGTGGTCTTGTGTTTGTATCCATACAGCCCATCTGTGTCTTTTGGATGGAGCATTTAATCCAGGTAAGTTTAAGGTAATTATTGGTATATGTGTTCCTATTACCATTTTCTTAACTGTTTTGGGTTTGTTATTGTATGTCCTTTTCTTCTCTTATGTTTCCCACTTAGAGAACTTCCTTTAGCATTTGTTGTAGAGCTGATTTGGTGGTGCTGAATTCTCGTAACTTTTGCTTGTGTCTAAAGGTTTTAATTTCTCCATCAAATCTGTATGAGATCCTTTCTGGGTAGAGTAATCTTGGTTGTAGGTTTTTCCCTTTCATCACTTTAAATATGTCTTGCCACTGCCTTCTGGCTTGCAGAGCTTCTGCTGAATGATCAGCTGTTATCATTATGGCAATTCCCTTGTATGTTATTGCTTTTCCCTTGCTGCTTTTAATATTTTTTCTTTGTATTTAATTTTTTGATAGTTTGATTAATATGTGTCTTGGCGTGTTTCTCCTTGGATTTATCCTGTATGGGATTCTCTGTGCTTCCTGTACTTGATTGACTATTTCCTTTCCCATGTTAGGGAAATTTTGAACTATAATCTCTTCAAATATTTTCTCAGACCCTTTCTTTTTCTCTTCTTGTTTTGTCATCCTTATAATTTGAATTTTGGTGCATTTAATGTTGTCCCAGAGATCTTTCAGACTGTCCTCAATTCTTTTCATTCTTTTTTCTTTATTCTGTTCTGCCCCAGTTATTTCCACTATTTTATCTTCCAGGTCACTTTTCCGTTCTTCTGCCTCAGTTATTCTGCTATTGATTCCTTCTAGAGAATATTTAATTTCATTTCTTGTGTTGTTCACCATTGTTGTTATTTAGTTCTTCTAGGTCCTTGTTAAACGTTTCTTGTATTTCCTCCATTCTATTTCCAAGATTTTGGATCATCTTTACTGTCATTACTCTGAATTCTTTTTCAGGTAGACTGCCTATTTCCTCTTCATTTGTTTGGTCTAGTGGGTTTTTACCTTGCTCCTTCATCTGCTGCAGATTTGTCTGTCTTCTCATTTTGTTTAACTTACTGTGTTTGTCATCTCCTTTTCACAGGCTACTTCTTTGTAGTTCCTGTTGATTTTGGTGTCTGCCCCCGGTTCAGTGGCCTGTGTAGGCTTCCTGGTGGAGGGGACTGGTGGCTGTGTTCTGCTGGGTAGAGCTGGATCTTGTCTTTCTGGTGGGCAGGGCTGTGTCTGGTGGTGTTTTTTGGTTGTCCCTTAATATGGCTTTAGGCAGCCTTTCTGCTAATGGGTGGGGTTGTGTTCCTGCCTTGCTAGTTGTTTTGCATGGGGTGTCCAGCACTGGAGCTTGCTGGTCATTGGATACAGCTGGGTCTTAGTGTTTAGAGGCAGATCTCTGGGAGAGCTCTCACTCATTGATATTACATGGGTCTGGGAGGTCTCTGCTGGTCCAGTATCCTGGACTTGGCTCTCCTACCTCAAAGGCTCAGGCCTCACACCCAGCTGGAACACCAGGACCCTGCCAGCCACATGGCTCAGAAGATAAGGAAGAAAAACAAGGAAAAAAAGAACAGATAGAACCCCAAGCCAAATGGTAAAAGCAAAACTAAACAGACAAATCAAAAGAAATACACATACACACTCATAAAAAGAAAAGAAACAAACAACCACAAAAACAAAAAATGAACAGTCAGAACCCTAGGACTAATGCTAAAAGCAAACCTAAACAGACAAAATCACACAAAGAAACATACACATACACACTCACAAAAAGAGAAAATAAAGGAAAAATATTTTTTAAAAAGTTAGAAAATAATAAAAAAAAAAAGAAAGAAAGATGAGAGCAAAAAATCCAATAAACAAATCCACCAATGATAACAAGGACTAAAAACTAAACTAAGATACACTTAAAAACCTGAACCAAATCAGACACCAAAAGCAAACTCCAAGTCTATAGTTGCTCCCAAAGTCCACCAACTCAATTTTGGGGACATTTGTTCTCTATTCAGGTATTCCACAGATGCAGGGTTCATCAAGTTGAATGTGGGGATTTAATCTGCTGCTCCTGAGGCTGCACAGAGAAATTTCCCTTTCTCTTCTTTGTTGACAGAGCTTCTGGGTTTCAGCTTTGGTTTTGGCCCCACCTCTGCATGTAGGCCGCCTTTAGGCATCTGTTCCCTGCCCAGACAGGAGGGGGTTAAAACAGCAGCTGATTAGGGCTCTCTTGCTCACTCAGGCAGGGGCAAGGGAGGGGTATGGTAATCATAATTGGAATGTGTGGCGAGCTTACAGTGACAAAGGCCAGTGTGACATTGTAACAGTCTGAAGTGCGTGGTGTGTTCTCCCAGACAAGTTGTCCCTGGATCTCCAGACCCTGGCAGTGGGGCTGCACAGGCTCCTGGGGGGGTGTGGGTAGTCACCTGTGCTTGAACACAGGCTTCTTGGTGGCTGTAGTAGCAGTCTTAGTGTTTCATGCCCGTCTCTGTGGTTCAAGCTAATAACCACAGCTCGTGCCCATATCTGGAGCTTGCTTCAGTGGTGCTCTGCCTTCTGTGGGCGCATGGAGCAGGAATCCCCTCTCCTCACTCACCCCAAAATGATGGTCTCTGGTTTCTTCAGCTGCTCCAGACATTTTCCCTGACTCTATCCCAGCTTCTGTGGCACACTAGCCCCCTTCAGGCCGTGTTCATGCAGCCAACCCCAGTCCTCTCCCAGTGTCTGAACTCTGAAGCCTGAGCCTCAGTTCCCAGCCCCCACCTGCCCCAGTGGGTTTGCAGACAAGCCTCTCAGGCTGGTGAGTGCTGGTCGTCACCAATCTTCTGTGAGGGAATCTGTCTGCTTTGACCTCTGCCCCCCTGTTGCTGCACTCTCCTCTGTGGATCCAAAGCTTCCCCCCAACCCCCCATTTCCACCAGTGAAGGGGCTCCCTAGTGTGTGGCAACTTTTTCTCCTTCACAGCTCCCTCCCAGAGGTGCAGATCCTGTCCCTATTCTTTTGTCTCTGTTTTTTCTTTTTCCCTACCCTGGTACATGGGGATTTTCTTGCCTTTTGGGAAGTCTGAAGTCTTCTCCCAGCGTTCAGTAGGTGTTCTATAGAAGTTGTTCCACATGTAGATGTATTTTTGATGTATTAATGGGGAGGAAGGTGATCTCCACATCTCACTCCTCCACCATCTTGAAGGTCTCTGTGGGCTATGTTTTAAATGCTTATAGGTGACATATACCACAAGACAACAACTACATAAATAACCTTAGTGATTTTGTTTGTGCTCATTACATTATAGTTATAGGGAAACTGTCATCTAAATATGTCACAATTATATATAATGACAGTGATCATTAAAAGTCATATAATTTATTCTTATATTATTTCTCACAAGCAGGAAAGGTTTATTTTCCAAAGAAATCTGTTAAGAGCATGCACACACAAAATTATTTCAAAAAAAAGGTGACTTCATGGTCATAATTAGATTGAATCTTGAGATACTTGCAAGACTCAGTTGTAATGCTGAAGTAGTTAAGATTTTCTAGCTAAAACCCTAGGTACTGCATAACTCTGAAAAGAAATATATAGAAACACTTATTTTACATACATGACAAATATATCCAAAATCTTTAATTAATTAATTACTGATTGTTCACATTATCTTGAACCTGAAAATGTCAAAACCTCATTTCTGACGACATATGAAAACTTTTTCATTTGAGTTCCTGGTATATTTCCAAAATATTTTTTGTTCGGATTTTTTTTTTTCAGTTACACTGAATTCATTGACTTTCACCATGTGTGCTGTAGTGAAAACTGTATGCTGCACAATTGCTATACTTCAAATTCACTCAAAGTTTTCAAAATTTATAAACATTTATGAAATGTACAATGCATGGACAACTTCATTAGCATACTTATCTCTTTGCAGCTGTGTCTCTTCTAGTAAGATTTTGAGCCAATCTGTTCAACAAAGTTGTTTTAAGAAAAGAGTCAGAGAGGCTGAGATCTCATTAACTCAACTCTACCAAACAATTCATAGAACACACTTTTGGATTCAGTTCCTTACAATGATCTCTTAGCTTTATATTTACATAAGAAGGGGTTGACTCAAAATATTTGACATTTTATTCTATGTGACAGAGGGCTTCTCCAAAAATAAATGGAGATGTGAAGGTATTCTTAAGCTTTTGCACAAATAATAAGTTTGATCCTATTTAAGCTATACATGTTTGGCAGTTCATAATAGAAATATCTGATCTTTATTATAAGGCTGAAAAATAACTGGAAATAGCTGGAACACTGAATTTGCATCTGTGAGCAGCGTGGTGCATTTTCTGTGCTTTATCTTTTAAGGTAGGAAATTTGAATTTGTTAACTGAGAAGCTCTCACCTTGCTCTCCAAGATGCCTTACACTACTTCTGTCATATTGTTGAATTCCACAAATTCTCTATGGAGAACCTAGCCCTGTGCCTTGCTCATGGTAGATAATAAGTAAATGTGAGTTCTCATTCTCTTTAGAAAGTTTACAGACTTCTTATGGTTTTAGTCATTAGTTTTTCAGAGAAAGAAAATACATTGTCCCCAGTAACATTTCTGGAAAAAAAGATTAACACTTATAGGTCATTCATTCACAAAAAATATCCTCAATCCACTTATTGTTCTCAGCCCTGGAGATATAGAGCTGAATAAGACAAGCTTCTAGCTGCAGTCAAGTTTATAATCATTCAAGAGACATGGAAATTTAAAGATGTAATACAATGTGAATAAATTTTTAAATGAAAATATTAATTGATATGAGGGCCTATCAATCATTGATATTAATGAGAGTAGGAAGTAAGTAAATCTGTCTGAGTAATTACAGTAGATTCTCAGAGATTACTTGCTATAACCAGTCTTGATTCCAGCTCATTTTAAGGTTTTTTTTAAGGTTGTTAAATATGGGTAAATATATAAAAGGTGGTGATTTACCATGGGAAAAATGAATAACTATATCGGTATTGACCATTTATAGTGTTTAGAGTATTCTAGGAACCACACTAAGGAATGTAAATGTAATTAAAAGCTTACAAACAAAAACAATCCCTTTGGTAATCTCTAAAATATACAAACAGCTCATGCTGCTCAATATTAAAAAAACAAACAACCCAATCCAAAAATGGGCAGAAGGCCTAAATAGACATTTCTCCAAAGAAGACATACAGATTGCCAACAAATATGTGAAAAGATGCTCAATATCACTCATTATTAGAGAAATGCAAATCACAACTACAATGAGGTATCATCTCACACTGGTCAGAATGGCCATCATCAAAAATTCTACAAACAATAAATGCTGGAGAGGATGTGGAGAAAAAGGGACCCTCCTACACTGTTGGTGGGATTGTAAATTGGTACAGCCATTATGGAGAACAGCATGGAGGTTCCTTAAAAAACTAAAAATAGAACTACCATATGACCCAGCAATTCCATTCCTAGGCATATACCCAGAGAAAACCATAATTCAAAAACATACATGCACTCCAATATTCATTGCAGGTCTATTTACAATAGCCAGGACAAGGAAGCAACCTAAATGTCCATCAACAGAAGAATAGATAAAGAAGATGTGGCACATATATACAATGGAATATTACTCAGCCATAAAAAGGGAAAAAGTGTGTCATTTGCAGAGAGGTGGATGGACCTAGAGACTGTCATACAGAGTGAAGTAAGTCAGAAAGAGAAAAAAATATCATATAATATTGCTTATATGTGGAATCTAGAAAAATGGTACAGATGAACTTACTTGCAAAGCAGAAAAAGAGACACAGATGTAGAGAACAGACTTATGGATACTAAGGGGGAAGCGGGAGTGGGATGAATTGGGAGATTGGGGTTGACATTTATACACTATTGATACTATGTATAAAATAGATAACTATTGAGAACCTACTGTATAGCACAGGGAACTCTATTCAGTGCTCTGTGGTGACCTAAATGGGAAGGAAATCCAAAAAAGAGGGGATTTATGTATACATATAACTGATTCACTTTGCTGTACAGCAGAAACTAACACAATGTTATAAAGCAAGTACACTCCAATAAAAATTAATTTAAAAACCCATAAATACAGAAAAAATCACCAGAAAAAAAATCCCTTTGGGATACAAATATGTAATTATATATATATATATATATATATATATATATATATATATATATATATATATATATATATATATATATATATATGTATACCCAAAGAGATGAGGAATGTAAGCTTAAAGAGTAAAAGAGTAAAACACTTGCCTCAGGTCACACAGCTAATAAGTAAGTATTTCAACCTCCAACTCAGTTCTTTGATTAGACTCCAGAAACATATTCTTAACTTCTACATTTTACTGCCCCCCATTTAGGTCTATAGTTCCATATCTAACAAGTAGAATTATTTTTGCTTGAGCAGTTTGCTTTAAAAATATTCTTGAATTAAAAGCTTATATTCACACAAAGAGGGCATGCTTCAGTTTTCTCAGACCCACATTACTTTTTCAAATAAAACAATAAACAGGTTGACAATCTTTTCGAATAGAAGCTTCTTATTCAAATAGCTACCATCATTAACCTATTATATGAATTTCTTGCTTCTCAGTTAGGTAAAGTTAATTAATTATCTTCTACTGTTTTAGAGAATTTAGGCTGCATTCTGTATTCTTAAATCACATTGAGAAAGGAAAGTGCAGAATTTGCATTTGTGGAGTATTGTCACAATATTCCTTTTTTTAAATTGAGTAATTTGTACATGGATACATAAAGAAGTGTATATAAAAGCAACTACAAGCACATTTATGTATAAAACCTGTAGTTAATTTTCTCTCCTATAATCAAATTCATAAGATTACACATATATAAATTAAATTCTTTACCAAATATTGGAAGCATTCCTGCCTTGGATAATTGTTAGATTTAGACCCCATTATAGTGGTCTTCAAGTGGTTTAGAAATATAGAAAACACAGCATGTTAAATGCCTATAAATAACCCAGTCAATTACATTAAATTGTTCATTTGTATAGCTACCAATTCCTGTGCAATAAGTGGCTGGGCCCTGTTGGTTGATACCCTGAAGCTCAGGTATTAACACTGAATTTGAAGTGCTTGGTTTACTTTTTCTCCATTCGTAATCACTAGTGGTTGAACAAAGCTAAAAATTTGAATATATTTACCTTGTTTAGAAATTCAAAATGAACAATAAAAATATTTGAAGTTAATTATATTCTTCTATTTATCATTTCTGATTATTGGATTATGTCTATTTCATGCTGTTTAGTAGCTAATCTGAAACATTTTCCAAACTAAACAACTGGCTAAATGTAAGAATATGTCTAATGGAATTGAGTGTTTTATTTGATCAGAATCATGATTTGCTAAAGTTGGCTTGGTGCTAAACACATTTATTTGAAACTCAAATAGCTGTCTTATTGTAAATGTGTAGCAGACAGAGTTCAGGCAAAATCCATTTTCAGGATGGTGTGCCTCAAAGCCATTTGGAAGACCAAAGTTTAATATTGGATTCATTTTGGAAATTCTATCTGCCTTCTTGAGTGTTAGGTAGAATAGAATTCATCAGAAACCAGTTGAGCACTAATGATATAGACCTATATGGTTCTATCACTTTATAAATCAACCAAAAGCACTTAAACATTCAGACTCGTTTTCAGAATAGGTTTTCTCCTCACCTTTTAGTAGAATAGGTTAGATTAAAATGAAGGGTGGGGAAAGGAAACAATAAATCTTAAACCTGTAATGACACTTTAAATTTTATTTCAGAACCACTCATATTGAATATGAAAATAAGGGAACATACACAAAATGTTTTATCTAAGGCTCCATCTCTAGGTATAATTCTTCATGTAAAAAGACTTTTTGTCTTTAGGGGAAAAGATCACATTAGATAAGATTTTTAACATTATCAAACTAGCTTTGAATTATCTGATGGATCTTGTCTGTAGTTTTAAAAATCCACTGTTTGTGCATTTTTAAACATGATTTTTTTGGGAAAAAAATGGTTTTACTCAAGAAAATTGGGAAAATAATGCTACCAAATTTAATCCCTAACTCAATAACATTCAATATTATTTTTCGATGGACACTTAGGTTGCTTGCATGTCCTGGCTATTGTAAACAGAGCTGCAATGACCATCAGGGTTCATGTGCTTTTTGAATTATGGTTTTCTCTGGGTAGATGCCCAGTAATGGGATTGCTGGATAAAGAAGATGTGGTACATATATACAATGGAATATTACTCAGCCATAAAAAGGAATGAAATTGGGTCATTTGTAGAGATGTGGATGGGCCTAGAGACTGTCATACAGAGTGAAGTAAGTCAGAAAGAGAAAAACAATTATCGTATATTAATGTATATATGTGGAATCTAGAAAAATGGTACAGATGATCTTATTTGCAAAGCAGAAGTAGAGACACAGATGTAGATAACAAATGTATGGATACCAAGGGGGAAAGGGGGGGTGGGGGGAATTGGGAGATTGAGATTGACATATAAACGTTATTGATAGTACATATAAAATAGATAACTAATGAGAACCTACACTATAGCACACAGAGCTCTACTTGATGCTCTGTGGTGGTGGTGACCTAAATGGGAAGAAAATCCAAAAGAGAGGGGATGTATGTATATGTACAGCTGATTCACTTTGCTATACAGTACTATACTCCAATAAAAATTATTTTAAAAATACTATTTTTGGGACATTCAATTATACATTATATGTAAACTAAATTGACTCTTACGTTGAGTTTGAACAATGTGAATACAATTGAGTATTTAAGAATTTAGAGTATTTAAGAATTTAGCTACATGAGAAAACTTTACTTTGGGTATTCTACCTCTACATCAGATTAAAAATTCCTTGAAGGTGGATTACATGGGGTTTTTTGCTCCTGAACAACAAGTTATTTGGCTCCTCAAGTTTTAGCACAATATTCTACACTTAATAGAGAATCAAGAAATAATTTCTGATATACAGAATATGAAGCTAATGAATGATATCTGGGGATTATGTCCATCTGACCCTTTCCTCATGCCTTTAGAGGAAAATTAAAGGTATTATTAATGATGAGGCAGCAAGAAGCAAGAAAGTACTGTTAATTCTATTTTGTAAACTGATTAACAATATGGCTATTACATTATTTTATCAAAGTCGTATAGCAAGTCAAGGCAGAGAGAGAAGCATAATCTACACGTTCTTAGTCTCAATTCTCACTTATAATAGACTGCCATTCTCTTCCACTTTCTGGGAAAGGGGTGATTAATATGTCAAAAGAAATTTATATGTAGTGCTAAACACTTGTAAAAATATTTTTTCTTTACATTTTCCACAATTGTACTATAGAATTGTATTGTAGAAATGCTATTGATGACAATACCTTCCATGGATTTTATAAATATCTCACCAAGGCAAAGAAAACTAACGACATTTGATAAGGAAATAAAACAGATTTATTCGTCAAGAACATTTTGTTTGTAAGCTACTCCTACATTCTCTCTCAACATCCAAGTTTATATAATAAGCTCAATTTTGAATAAGGAATGAAGAAAAGGGCCAATGGCAAAAGTAATAACAACAAAGAATATTTAAATTAATAATGTTAAATGGAAATACAAAAATAAAATAATGGGTGTAAATCTGGGAAGATAATCCAGGAATCTAGCAGAGTGCTGTCTACTGTCTCTTCAGGAAGCAGAAGTAGGACAAATTCCTCCCACAAGTTCTTCCTAATTTTGTACAATCAAAAGGTAGAAATGCTTGCCCTTCACCCCCCCTTTTTTTTGTTATTCCTTCTCCACTTTACTTCCTTTGACTTTCCCATATGTCTCTGTATGTTCACTTGGTTCAGTTTTTGAGCTCTTTGAATGACAGGGAGTTTATAAATTTTATTAACCAAACAATAGGGAATACGAAGAAACAATAACATAGCTATATTGAGAAGAGAGCAAAAACAGAAGGAAATAAGCAGATCTGTTTAATTGGGTGTGTGATTTTCCTGTTGTAGTTACTTGCTTTTTAGTAACATGACTGAATTCAACAATGACTACTATCCCTTACAAATAGACAAATCATCAAAAGTCACTTTGGGTTCAATGCAGTAAACTGGATGTGTAGTACTATCACATAGAACTTCTTACTAGCTTGGAAAGAATAAATTTGGAGGGATTACAAGGAGAAAACCATAGAGAAACTCAGGATATGAAGCTTTATACCCTTTCTCCCACTACCCTCAACTATACAATAGAAACATTCCCAACACACACTATCAGAATATTAGAAGAAGCCTTAAAAAATCTTTAAAGAAGTGTATTAACAAATGCCTTAAAGAAATTTTATTAAATCCAGAATGCTTTTAATTTATGATTTTTTCACTTATATTAATTTCAAGAACTGTAGTAATCTCAGAAGAAGAAATCTCAAACAAAATTCAATTGCTTTATAAAATAAGCTCATAGTCTTAATAGTTATTTAGCGTCTGTCTCACTTGTTGAAATTCAACAAGTTATTTCTGACATCTGCATCTGTCCTTTGGAGTTACTCCACAGTTCATCAAGATAAACTCATTCATTATCTTGAGAATAAGTGAACACAATAGATGAGGTACTGATAACTGATTAGTCACTCCTGTGTATATATCAGAATAGTATCAAGGGTTAGTATCTGTATTTTTTTCTTATAAAATGACTAGCTTCTTACGTGTGAAAAATATTTCAAAAGAATCCTAAAATAAGAAGGAGAAAATACATAGAACTCCATCTTTAAAAAAATGTTTTTTTGAATTTCCAATTTTAAGTTATTGGTCTTTTTCCTTGTTGAAAGAGCAAATATTTGCTTATTGAAACAAATATTAATGATCTTAGATGTACATTAAAAACTACGAATGCTATATTAGCAATTAGTCTATCAACTCATATGACAGATTCAAGATTAAGTTTTTATACCTTCCATGACATTTTGAAGTAGATCATTTTTGTAGTGTGGGAAAGAGAAGAAAAGGAAAGGTCATAGAATTCTTATCAGTCAGTCATATTGTCCTGTAAAATAGAAATGTCTGTTTAATGTCAGTGAATAACTCAGATTGGGCTTCATGGATTATTTGTTAGAACAAAGCATCTTTACCTCATTTTACACCTCAAGGCTTATAATCCTTTAAACTTTGCAATAATAGAATACTCAGTCACTAGGTGGATCCTCTATGCAAGAGAAGTTATTTCCACTTTCCAAACCTCCTCCTCTCATAATATCAATAAAATCTGCACAGATCCAAGAACCAATAGATTTATCAGACTGTCTTCTGAGAAAGTAAGACTTTGTATTGAAAAATTTACCTGTGATGCATAGAATTATATGTTTAAGTGAAAACATAGGCATACATAGTAGACTACAATAAATATTTAACAAATGCTTGTGTATCCTGACTTCTTACAGAACAATTATATATTCCTCTCAAATTCTATTAGATTTGTTTTCTTGATGTTCAATAATTCATTCTAGTCAAGGAGACTATCTTAGTCCATCCTTATGGTGGCAGCCATAGACATTTAGTTATTATATGACTAGATTATGCTTTAATTCACTGTTATATCACAGATTTGTTTGTTTGTTTGTTTGTTTGCGGTTCACGGGCCTCTCACTGTTGTGGCCTCTTCCGTTGTGGAGCACAGGCTCTGGACGCGCAGGCTCAGCGGCCATGGCTCACGGGCCCAGTCGCTCCGCGGCACGTGGGATCTTCACGGACCGGGGCATGAACCCGCGTCCCCTGCATCGGGCAGGCAGAATCTCAACCACTGCGCCACCAGGGAAGCCCTATCACAGTTTTTAACAGGCATCTTTCTACAGGTATTCAAACCTTAAAGAAAATGACCTAGGGTATATTTTTCCTATAGAAAATGTTTTGTGTGGCACCCATTAAGACATAATTCTTTTTAATTGATTTTGTACTAACTTTATGTTAATTGGGGGTAAAAAGAACTGGGTTTTATTAAATCACTTTCAAATTATTTATTTGAAGTATCTACTTATATGTCTTTTGTGCTAAAATAATCTCTTCTATCTTTAGATACACTTAAAATTCTCTTTTACATCCTTAAGTATATGTTGAATTACTCCTGTACCTTGCTTTATAAAATAGATTTTTTAGTTATTTGCATATGTGGCCATATTTGTGTTTGTGTTTGGCCAAGCTCAGCCATAAACCATGTTACTGCTGGTGATAAATGTCATATTAATCAACAATCATATAAATAACTTATTCATAGACAAGTAACACATTAAGTAATTTAAGAAATTGTAGAAAATTAGATGTCATTATACATTCACATAGTTTGATGCAATGAAATGTTTGATGTTAACCATGACACTAATAGTTAATAAAGAGTTTTGTTTTGTTTTGTTTTGTTTTTTCCCTTCAGATGCCTTTACAGTCTTCTAATGCAACAAAAAATCTGGCAGTTAGAAAGAAAAGAATAAAATATTCTGGAAAAAATAAAGGGCACCTGAAATCATAGTCTAAAATCTGAGAGGATTCTGGGTAGAAATGGATTTCCTAAGTATATCTGTGTGCAAAAGAAAGCAGCTAACCCTCAGGAACACCATTTATACCAGGGTTTTATACCAGGCTTATGACACCAGGTTTGTGTCACAAGGTATTTTCCATTGTTTGCAGTTGAGGATCCTGGACTACTAGATGGCAGGGGGTCAAATCTACATTCTATTTTATGACCTCATGGATTCTACTTTTTTAAAATAATCTGCCTTTGGGCAAAATGTATATTTTTATATAAGAAAAACTCTTTATAATTTATGCACATTATCTGTATTGTAGTATAAGCATGCTAGATTCCACAAAAATATCAATATTTGAGTCTTTAATTGATTTTCAAATCAAAGATTATTTATAGTTTTCTTATTTTCTTCAAGTGGCATCATTTTGGGGCTTAAATCTATCCTTGAAGACAAACATTGTATTAGGTTAAGACCATAGAGATTACATGAAACAGGAAGACATACATTTGAGCCAGAGAGAAATTTAAAAACAGAACAATGGTTGATGTCAGTCAGAGCCCCATTTTCACTTCAGAGCATGAGCTTTCTTTTTAGGGTAATTTATAGTATCCACTCTCCCCAGCCAGACTCTAACATTTATCTGTTCTTTTGTACAACACTCTCACCTGAATTCCTCAAGCTCAAGCAAAGAGGTTGTTTAAGTAATTGAAGGAGGCTTGTCATTTCATGTCTGACAACCTCTGATGGTGAACCTGTGAGCTACCAGCAACCAATGATTCAGCCCCTGACTTGTTCACAAAATCAAAAGGAAAAACAAAATACAAAAATAAATATTAAATATTTTAAGCCAAGGGCTTTGCTAAGCTAGCAAATAGCAGTATAGGATTCTAATTCTGGTTTATTTGACTCTACAAGCCCAGGAACTCCACCAATATGCTGTACTACTTTCTCTTCAGTAACCTTCAAAAATCAGAGTTAAGAGATTAAGACCGTTCATCTATCATATGTTTCAACTCATGGAAATCAAACCCAACAAATGATAATGGAAAAATAAAGTATGGGACACTGATCATAGTCAGCACCATTGGCTTCTTGACAGTAGTGAAATTTTTCTGCACAGTTGCTCTCCTAAAGAGAAGCATTCATTCTAAAAAGAACTCTAAACATCTTAAATATATGGGGATTAGTACATAATTGCAGCTCAGTGCATGTGGCTGTAGCTGGTAGAGTTCATAGGATCTCAAACATGGTAACTTTCTGCTTAGATCTTTGTGAAATATACCTTAACACACATATTTAGATGGTTAAAGGCATTGTATACTTATATATCTAAGAATTAGATTTTTTTACAATTTAAAACATTTAAGTATACAAACAAAAATTGTCATTATCTAGGCTATATAATGATCTAAATATTCATTATTTGGATGCCCACATTAGAATATTAGTTCTATCAAACGATGGATTCTTGCTTTGCTTTGTTTTTAACTGATGTGTCTTCATGGCATACAACAGTTTTTAACACACAACAGATGATGAATAAATATTTGTTGAATGAATAAAAATAATTTTTATGGATTTTAGTTGATGATTAAATTTAAGTTAACTATATAAAGAAATTTGAAAATTAATTCAAAAGTAGATTGTATGATAATTGGAACCATGCCCTATCCTTCCTGGCGAATATAATTTCTGTCTATGTAAATATTTTATTAATGTCTAAAAACATTTGCTATCTCTTTCCTAACTTTGGAAAAAAATTGTAGTTCATATAAGTTCCTATAGACCTGCATTTATAACTTGAATACAAATGAAGCAGGAAAGCTTATCAGTAAGTGTGTAAAAATTGTAGACCTGTGACCATTTATCTTGTTACATTTATTTTTATGCTACTGTACTTCAAAACATGTCCATTCTACCCATATCATACATTATTCTCTTCTTTTGTCATGAAATATTTGTGCACTGATAGACAATGAAAATTGGCATGTTTCTCTAGGTTTTCCATTTCACTGCTGGCAGCTTTTGAACTTATATAGACTACTTTGCAATTCAAAGGGAAAGAAAGAACATGTGAGTTGATTTCAAACTTCTGAGTAACCATTGTTTGGCAAGATGTTTACTTACTGTGATCACAGTTCCATTGTTCTTCAGTCCTAAGAGACAATAATCCCTAATCAGGTACATCTGTTTCAAGAACTAAAATTACCTCTACTTTACAAGACTCACTTTCTTTGAACCATCCTTTCAATTGAATTCTACCCCAGTGAAACTCTTTTGTGTTGGTTCACAAATAAATAATTTCAAATTTCCTTACCTTCAGAATAAACTGCCCAAGAATGACTCAGACTGGGTTCAACTAAAGGATGACCTAATTTAACTTCATGTAAACTAATAATATTTAATTTTTTTGAAAATTATTTTGTTTCACCTAAATCTGTAATGTGCATTTAATAGTAAGTTTTTTTTCCATTTCTTTAGCTATCTTTAAAATTCAAGTTGATTAGTTTTCTAAGATCTGTAACTATGTAATTTCACCTTAAGAGTTATCAATGTTATTTATAGTGTAATACTAATTACATTACTTTTACATTTGAATAGTGTACACTGGGCTTGGGCCAAATTTTGTAACTCAGTGATCAGACACTGCATGCTCATTTACTGCAAGTATCATATGAATCACAGTTATCTGAGGTGAAATGCATTTTTCTTCAATTGCCTTCATAATTCTCCACTGTGATTTCTCCCTTCATCTGGACAAATCTGATTGATGTGGAACTTCCATGGTGTTGGCTACAGGAGAGGTTCATATACCCTGAATTACTGGCACATCAACTATTGATTTACTGATGTTTTGGTTCCTTAAGATCATCATTCCACACCAAAATGTTGCCTACAAAGCATTACATAGATTATGGAGAAGAGCTGTGAAGTGTTTATATATATAGAAATCTCTATTTTCAGACAGTGGGAAATTGGGGAGAGTAACTCAATCCAACTAGATGATCACACCATCAATTGGGGAGAAAGCTATTTCCAGTTGCCTTAAATTGGACAGAGTAATTTTCTTTATTATCATCAAGATTTTCTACTTTATACAATAAAAAGATACTGACTTTGAAGATGTGGTATGTTATTTTCATACTCCATCTGTTGACCTTACATTTTAAATTAATTGGGGCTCATGCCTAGAGTTAACCCTTTCTAAAAAAGCCATAAAATTTTAGAGAGGAAAGGGATATTAAAAATTAGAGACTGACCTAACTCTGTCATTTGACAAATGAGAAAACTGATGTCAAGTGTGTTTTGATTACCAAGATTTACATGAACTAGAACTGGAACTGAAATGTGGGTCTCTCAATTCACAGTCTAGGGCACTTTCTACTCTATTAAACTCTCCTTATTATTAACTATGTCTTGCACATTTTATTAGAAATAAAGTATTTAGTGTAGGATTTTGTTTTCATCACTAAGACAAGTGTTGGTGTTGACATATATAGTCAAAGAGGAAAGAAAATGGTTGAAATTAGGTGAATTTATAATAAAGGCACCAAGGAAAATCATCAAACATTAGTAGGTACTCAGTGAAAAAAAGGAGTTCAGTGTGGTAGAGTTTTAAAAGACTTGATAATGTGAGGTCAATCAGTAAAATAATGACAATGATCTTCTTATGTGGCTTATAACCTAGCACTGCAGATCAACCTGAAAGAGAAACAGCAAGATGTTGTGAACAATAGCAGCATCACTGAAATAAATTGTCCCTATTTATCTAGTCGGTAATTAGAGTTCTAATTAATTAGTAATTTTTATTGATTTCACTTTCTAAAAGGAACTGCTAGTCTTGTAATCTTTATCTCCCTTGACAGCCAATAAAATCTACACTGATTACTTTGCAGGAAAAAAAAAAAGAGTTGTTGAAGTAGAATCTCCTATATTAAAAATAATGCAAAGACAAAAGAAATAAACAAACAAAAAATCTCTTTACTATCTGAAGGCACAAGTAAAAGATACAGTTTTGAGCTTTATTACCATAATATATTATTAAAACATGACATCCTGAATGGTTTTGTCATTTATTAACTGCAGTTTAAACTGTCTTTGTAAATTTCTGAGAATCCTTGCATTTTCTGCAAATACCATATGATCTAATAAAGATACTCTGTGTTCTATATCTGTCTCATAGACATCTAGTTTGGTCCTGACCGAGCATTAGCAGCCTAAGGATCCATTTAGAAGGATACAGGAGAGAATATAGATTTATATTGCAGTATTTTTTGAACATTTGTAACTGATCACTGCCATCAGAGAAATGTGCCACCCAATCTTGGGACTGTGCAAATATACAATTTCACAAATCTCCATATAATCCTTGTGAATTCAAAAAGACACTTTAAATGTTGCCTTAAATACACCAAGTGTTGCTATTTCTGTAGCCTCATATATCAGCTGGCTGGCAGAGAAATTCATATATAGAATGAAAGAATAGCTCCTGTTGTCTCTTTTGATTACACCACCAGGAGCTCCTTCTATGTCAGTACTCCTGGTAAAAGCTTCAACTTTTATTCCCTAGAGGAAACACTAGGAGATAATTTGGAGAGCAAAGCAGAAGTTGTAACATTTTTCTCTGCTTCTTTCATGCACTAGGAACTCATTTACTTTATTCACAGACTGGCCTTGCTTTGCCAGCAAAGAAACTAGAATTTATATTGCTTTATAAAAAGGATCCATTAACAACACTAAAAAGTTCCATGTCTCTAAAAATGTGGTGTGTAATTACCTAATACTGAATTATTTAAAGAAGAAAAAACTACCAAATTTAGCTCTAATATACCTGGCTATATGTCATATAAATTCCATTAAGTTAACTATTTATCCTAAGCTTACAATTATTAAGTGATTCACCCTTCAAAATATTTCCCCTATAGTTACAACATAGTTTAGAGTAGAATCATCTTGTCATAATAAAATTTCAAATCAATGTACTCGCCTCTTGATACAGGAAACAACAAATGCAACAAGAATATAATAGCGTAAGTGAAAGTAGAAAACAAGTTTGATCTGGGTGGTGCCTTTTTTACAGGAGGTAATGACATTTGTTTGTTGTATTACCATTTTGGTATTGTTTCCATAATCACTGAGCAAGAAAATGAAATAGCTTAAACTATGTATCTTTCAACCCTAATAGAATAAATACAGCCAAACTATTAACAAATGTGCCACAGGGTATTTTACTGGGGAATTTCTGTGATCTTCAGAGTAAGGTCTTTGGCCATGTCAGTTCCCCTAGTTATCTACTTAAAGTGAATGTCATTCATACAGCAATTACTATTGTACAAAGATGGTACATAAAGATGCCCACTCTGGATGATTCGGAGACCATAATGCAGATGGTTATTGTTAAAGACAGCAGGAAATGCTTCTCTTTGCAGGGAATGTGGCTCCTATGGAACAGTGAAACTAAAGTAAGTACTGAGTGCCTAATGTAGGCGACTCAGGATGGAGCCAAGTTTGAAAAACTCACTTTGATTCTCAGCGGAGAGTAGTCAGTTTTTTGCTGAATGAATCACCCAAAGCATTATTGGTTAGATTTATCTAAAAACAGAAAATGTAGGCCATTAATTAGAAGTCATGGTGATTGTTTTGCTTTATTCTAAAAACGCAGTCGAATGTGATTACCAAAATTGAAGGTCTGGAGGAATCTTTTAAAAGCAAGAATGTTCATGTCCTAATATTGTCTTTGCCATTAACTCTTATAATTGAGGATATAAATTACCTCAGTTACCCAATTTGGAGAAAAATTAATCCAGCGTTTCTGTTACCCTGTTTTATCTGCATTAATCTCATTAATTATAGATATGCTTTTCTTTATTTTATTTTGTACTTTTTCAGTCTTCTGCCTGTTTTTTAATACTTAAGAGAATTGAAGATGTTGAAAGCTAATTTTCAGGGATGTATGTTACTTTTATTTATTTTATTTTATTATTTTACTTGCAGATAGAGTTTTAGTCACAGGCAGTGACTGTAGGAATAAAATGAGAGGTTTGGAGGGTAGGGGAAGGGAGATATTTGGGGCATGTAGGCAGTGTAGAATGACAAGAATTTGTGATGTCTTATTAAGGGGCAAAGGTTAAGGAACCACAAAAGACAGAAAACATGAAGTACAAGGATAAGGCTGGGACAAAGGCAATATGGATTATGTTTCTGATATGTTGATTTTGAAATGTTTATGAGCAGTCAGTTGGACATCTTCTGTATGTAGTTGGAAAACAATATTGGTTTAAATCTCAAAAGTGACATCTAACTAGGCTGAAGATAAATGTTTGAAAGCCATTTGTTAGAGGCAATAATTGAAGTTGCGGAGTAGAGAAAGATTCTAGAGCCTCTTAATATACATATTCATTCATGTATTCAACAAAGAATTTTGACTGCCAATTATGTGCCACACACAAAATGATAAGATATCACATTCATGTTATTGAAATCACAAAGATGTTGAAAGTATGCATTCATTTAAAGTAGAATCTGTATTTTTGGCCATGGCCAGATCCTTTTAGGTACTGGATTTATACTTTTCAGTCTTTTATGAAAAACAATCTTATAATACTTCAGGTAAGGTATATATATATATATATATATTTATATTTATATAACAGAAATATATATATATTTCTGTTATACACTTACGGTTGTTTGCTTCACTGAACTTTGTTCTAACACAGGAATTTGATTATTTGGATATTTCTCTGTCTGTCCATAATCACCCATGGTTTATATTGTGACTTAAAGAAACTCAGTATTCCTCCTAGCTCTGAAGTTACCAGCAACACAATCGGGGACTCAAACAGACATGAGAAAATACTCTATTGTGCTCACAGATAGAGACAAAAGTGTGATATTGGGCAAACAGAATAACATTTTATCCCACGTCCATTAGCTCCTCTTATTTTCTTTTAGCATCTAGAATCTGATATCTATAAGTTCTTCTATTCGTTTATTACAAATTCTGCTCATAAGGGATGTGCTATTAGTCTTACAAGAAGTTTATATTTCAGGCTGTAGAGTCTTAAAGCAAGGACATTTATGGTTTCATCAATTCTCACTAACCTGTAGTCCTGCAGCCTTATAATCTGATTCCCATGAAAAGCTGTCATCAGAAGGCAGTAGGTAAAGTGTACATTTTCCCTGGAAATTGATTGTCACACATTGTTTAGTGGTGGTGCCTCATGCCTGGGGCAGGAATGGCTATTCTTCATTGCATCTCATTTGTGTTCTTTGATACTAACTGCCCTTTGTTAGAAAAAGTATATATTTATGTGATAAGTTTGGGAATGAAGGAAGATAAACATACATTTTGTGTGAGCAGATTATCTCTACCTTTTGGGTTGTTCAGAAGGGACTGATTATTTATAATCATCACTAATAAAGTCAAATTTGGGATCTCATTATTTAAAGTTACTGATCACTAGGAAAGAAAATGCAAGTGAGAATGAATTGTACTTAAAAGTCTATAGGCTACTACATTAGTTTAAAACATCCAAATAGATTTTGCACAACAATTAAGGATAAATGTATCCCTTGGTACATATACTCAGTGAACAGCTTGGATTGCTGTATTCAATTTCTTACACAATACAATAAAAGCAAACTAATTGAAGTTAAACATTAGTCTAAGTCAAAGTTCATGACTCGATGATAAAATTCAGTGGATCAAAAACCAGTGTTTCCAGCTGACTTAACATCTGATTCATTTCATGACACAATAGATTTGATTGGCTCTGCCGTTTAAGATTTACAGAGCCAGCAAATGAGCTAAAATATGTATACAATCAGCAAGTATAAGAAGTCTGTCTCTCCATCACTGCATTTTGGGCTATGTGCATGGTAACTAGATCTTATTGGAACAAGCAAACAAAAGTGTTTCTTAAAACACAATATTGCTCCATTAAAAAAAAAAAACAGTCGTTCTGCTCCTCCTCAGTGACTTGCACCCAGCACATACTTTTTAAATGAGTTGTCTGTAAGAGCAAACAAACCTATTTTTCTAAGCATAAAAAAAAAATCTTTCAATCAAATTTCATTGCTAGGATCCTTATTTTCTCACTCCTTAGGGAATCATTTTTACAAATTATCTACATTTGAAAGATCTGAAGTCTACGTTTTATGAAGCTTAAAATATACCTCATTTTGAAACTACGTAGATTTTTTTAATAGTTTAAAAGTATGTATAGTTTATTTTTAAATTTTTTATTAGAGTATAGTTGATTTACAATGTTGTGTTAGTTTCTGCTGTATGGCGAAGTGTATCAGTTATACATATACATATATCCATTCTTTTTTAGATTCTTTTCCTATATAGATCATTACAGAGTATTGAGAAGAGTTCACTGTGCTATACAATAGGTCCTTATTAGTTATCTATTTTATATATAGTAGTGTGTATGTGTCAATCCCAATCTCCCAATTTATCCCTCCTCCACCTCCCCCACCCACTCCCCCCCCCCGCCCCCGGTAACCATAAATTTGTTTCCTACATCTGTGACTCTATTTTCTGTTTTGTAAATAAGTTCAATGGTACAAATAAAACTATATAGATTCTAATTGTTTCCTTTTTTGAAGTGCTTGTACAGTACTTTTATCATTTTGTGAAAGTGAAATATAGCTTTATCTCTTGCTTTTCTTATGCTACTTTTCTGTAGCATAAAATTATTTTAGGGCAATAGATTCATTTCATTTCTATTTCTACAACATTTGAAAGACTGGAATATTTTAATACTCAAAATATTTTGAATTTGTCCAATATATTACATGTAAGATGAATGAATAGAATTGTCTTTTCTAGGAATTGAGCTTACCTAAACTGGATGTCCATAAATCAGGTAAGCAATTCTAAAATGAGGGGATTATTTAAAAATATAGCTGAGAAAAAAATTGGACATCAGCTCAAAATGCTGTTTCAGTATTTCTGGTCTAAACTAAAGCTTAAATTTCTCCCCTTCATCTTGTAGTTTAAAAAAAAATACCAGCAAAACTGCCTTCGTGTAGCTTTTTCTTTCTTTTCTTTTTTTCTCTAACTTCTACTACATCATACATATTTAAAAAGACATTGTATCATTAGTCGGTCAACAAAATCTCTTTACTGTCTATATGCTCTGGGCACCATTCTGGGCACTGTAGGTCTTCATTAGGTCACTAAAGTGTCATTCATATTAAAACTAATGGGTTGAATCATGCAAAAGTAAGCATTTTGCTCTTCTGTTCACACATTTCCAAGAACTGCTGGAAAATATATTTTTTAAATGGCCTGCCTGGGACCATGGCAAACTCATGCTGTCAGGGTTCTTGGTGCCTCTGGGCAGTATTTTTATTAGTCCTCTTATTATTTCCTATCACATTATCCTCAGAAGCTGATTCAAACTTTTTCAGTCTTTTCAAACTCCGAGTCCTACCCTATGCCACTTAACGATTTGCCAGATGTTATCTCAACTGCTATCTTCTTTAGAAGATTAAGATAATTTAACTTGGGTTTTCTCCTCTACACTTCAGAATATTATTGAATCTTTCCTTTCACTGTCTTTTCTTGTTTTTATCTTTGAAGAAAATATATATCTCTCCTTTGAATTCCCCCATTTTGCATCTTTAAGTCATTATTCTATTTGGTCTTCCTATATCTTTATGCACAATCAATCAGGTCCTCATTAGTTTAAAAAACAAACAATTCTAAATGTCTTAAGCCCTGCTTTTCCTTCAGACTTATGCCCAAACTCTTCACTTTCTTTTGTCTTCAAATTATTTAAAAGATCATTCATTCCATAACTGCTACCAGAAGACATCAACTCATAAACTTTGTGAAACCTGGAATTATTTTTCACAATTTTATCATTTTATTTTCTTAAAGGGAACCAGTGGTTACCAATATCAGCTGATTTTTCTCAGTTCATAGCTTCTTGAAAATCACTGTTTTTTTAGTTTTTGTTGTTGTTGTCATCTTGTTTATCTTTTTTTTCTGTCCCGTTTTATATGACTCCCTCCTCTACTGTAACATTTTTAAAGATTGTGCTAAAACACAAATAACATAAAATTTACCTTCTTAATCATTTTTAATTATACAGTTCATGAGCTGTTTTCTCACTCAACTGATTGTGTCCTTTGATGCACAAAAGATTTACATTTTAATGTAGTCCAATTTATGTATTTATTCTTTTGTTGACTGTACTTTTGCTGCCTTATCCAAGAAAGAGTTGCCAAATCCAAAGTCATGAAGATTTTCCTCTATGTTTTCTTCTAAGTATTTAATAGTTTTACCTCTTATGTTTAGGTCTTTGATCCATTATGAGTTAATTTTGGTATAGGATGTAAGGTAAGGGCCTACCTTCATTATTTTGCATATGGATATCAATATTTTCCAACATCATTTGTTGAAAAGACTGTCCATTCCCCATTAACTGGCCTTGGCACACTTGCATTTGACTGTATATGTGAAGGTTTATTTCTGGACTTATTTATTCTATAGGTTTACTCTATTCCATTGGTCTTCATATCTATCTTTATGCCAGTAATACACTGTTTTGATTACCGTAGCTTTGTAATAAGTTTTGAAATCAAGAAGTGTGAGACTTCCAACTTTGTTCTTTTCTAAGATTGTTCTGACTCTGTGGAGTTTCTTGAGATTCCATATGAATTTTAGGATGGATTTCTTTATATAGGCAAAAAAATATAGGATTTTAATAGGGATTTCATTGATTCTATAGATCACTTTAGGTATTATTGACACCTAAATAATATTAAGTCTTCCAATCCATAAACATAAAATGTCTTTTCATTTCTTTGTGTCTTCTTTAATTTCTTTCAGTAAAATTATGTAGTTTTTGGTGCATAAGTCTTTCACCTCCTTGGTTAAGTTTACACAAAAGAATAGTTTTTTATACTATTGGGAATGAAATTGTTTTCTTAATTTCCTTTTTAGATTGCTCATTGTTACTGTATAGAAACTAAACTGATTGTTGAGTGCTAGTTCTGCATCCTACAACTTTGCTGAATTTGTTTATTAATTTTAACATTTTGTGCGATGTGGAATCTTTATGGTTCTTTTTTTTTTTTTTGTGGTACGTGGGCCTCTCACTGTTGTGACCTCTACTGTTGTGGAGCACAGGCTCCGGATGCGCAGGCTCAGTGGCCATGGCTCACGGGCCCAACCACTCCGCGGCATGTGGGATCTTCACGGACCGGGGCATGAACCCATGTCCCCTGCATCAGCAGACAGACTCTCAACCACTGTGCCACCAGGGAAGCCCTATGGTTCTTTAATGTAGGTTCATGTAGACTTACAAACAGAGATAATCTTTTCTTTTCCTTTCCAATTGATTGCCTTTTACTTCTTCTTTTTGGCCTGATTGCTCTAGTTAGGACTTCCAGTACTATATTGAATAGAAGTGGTAGAAACAAGCTTCCTTGTCTTGTTCCTGATCTTAAAGGGAAAGCTTATAGACATTCACCATTGAGTGTGATGTTAGCTGTTGGATTTTCATATGTGGTCTTTATAATGTTGAAATTATTGCCTTCTATTTCTAGTTTATTGAGCAATTTTATCATGCAAGGGTGTAGAATTTTGTCAATGCTTTTTCTGAAGCAAATGAGATTTGTTTTCCCTTCATTTTGTTAATTTGGCATATTATATTGATTGATTTTCATATGTTGAGCCATCTTTGCATTCCAGGAATAATTCCTGCTCAGTCTTGGTGTGTAATCCACTTAGTGTGCTATTGAATTCTGTTTTCTAGCATTTTGTTAAGGATTTCTTCATTAATGTTTATCAGGGATATTGCTCTATAATTTTCTTTTCTTGTGATGTCTTCTGTCTAGCTTTTGCATCAGGGTGATAGCTTCCTCATAGAATGAGTTGACAAGAATTACCTCCTTTTCAAATTTTTGGAATATATTCAGGAGAATTGGTATAATTTTTTTTTTTGGTATAATTCCTTTTAAAATATTTTTAAAAACTCACCAGTGAGGCCATCTGGTCCTGGGCTTTTCTTTGTTGGGAGATTTTAGACTACTGATTCAATCTTCTTACTCATTATAGGTCTGTACATATTTTCTATTTCTTTATGACTTAACCTTGGTATGTTGAATGTTTCTGAAAATTTGTCCATTTCATCTAGGTTACTGAAATTTTTAACATACATTTGTTCATAGTACACTCCTACAATCCTTATTTCTGTAAAGTTGGTTTCAATATCCTTTTTTCATTGCTGATTTTAGTTATTTGAGTATTGTCTCTTTTTTTCTTAGTAAATCTAGCTAAAAGTTTGCCAATTTTTTGGTGATTTTGAAGAACATGGTTACAAGTACTGCTTTTAGTGGCCTCTAACTTGATAGCCAAACTATTACATCATTCCCATCAATACTCTGAGTCAGGAAAGACAGAATCACATATTTTGGGTAGCCCCTCCTCCTCAAAAGCCAGAATGTTGAAAATAATTTTGACACTTTTCCTTCATTCCTGAGTGAGCAACTGGGAGTAGGACTGCTTCCTCTTTACTGTACACCACTGGAGAAGGAATGGGGCAAAAATAAGCAAAAATGTCACGAATTCCCTACTGTTTTGAGTGTGGATTTTTCTTGGTTGGGCATTCACTTGTTAGATGCATATTCTTAACTGTTTTCTAGAGCTCCAACAAAGCTACTTTCTTAAGTATGTTGTCGTTTACTTTGGTATTTCACTGGGGAAATGAGAACCTGAAACATCCTAGTCAATCGTCTTATCATCTAGCTGATATCTGAAATCATCAGCCTACATCCTTCATTCTTAGATTTTGTTTCTTTTACTCCTCTGACCAT
This sequence comes from Orcinus orca, assembly GCF_937001465.1. Classification (NCBI taxonomy): domain Eukaryota; kingdom Metazoa; phylum Chordata; class Mammalia; order Artiodactyla; family Delphinidae; genus Orcinus; species Orcinus orca. The sequence continues at coordinate 80,249,312 of NC_064580.1, forward strand.
TCCTTTTCTATCCTTGATTCTCCTATCTCCCATTCTATACCATTTTCAAAACTCTTAGTAAAAAATACTCCCTGAAATTAGTACTCAGTAAGTACTAGATTTTTTAAAAATCACCTTCTTCTACACTTCTTCAATTGGAACTGACTCCTTAAAGTGTAGGTGACTTCTCTTTTGAGGTACAAAACAGAATTTCCAGTTGCTTGTTTGGCATCTCAACTTGAATGTTCATTACTGAACTGACTTAAATAGGAAAAGAGGATGCTACTTTTTTTTTTTTTTTTAGTACGTGTGCCTCTCACTGTTGTGGCCTCTCCCATTGCGGAGCACAGGCTCCGGACGCGCAGGCTCAGCAGCCATGGCCCACGGGCCCAGCTGCTCCGCGGCATGTGGGATCTTCCCGGACCAGGGCACGAACCTGTGTCCCCTGCATTGGCAGGCGGACTCTCAACCACTGCACCACCAGGGAAGCCCGAGGATGCTACTTTTGACATTTGTTTTCAATATCTTAGGTACAGGCTGGAAGATCCAGTTCATAAAACATTACATTTCTCAACATGTAACTTAAGTCTAAGTATTATAGTCTTTTACAAATATCAGTCCTTAAATTCATTACTTTAATTCAACAAAATTTATTGACTTTTACCTACTAAGTTCTGGACATTGTTCCAGGCACTGAGCATATTACAGTGAATAAGACAGACAAAAGCCTCTGTCTTCATGGAGGTGATAGGCAGTAAAGATAATATAAAAATATATAGTATGTTAGAAGCCATTTATGTGCTGTGGAATACCTAGAGAAGTGGAAATAGTATTAGTAACACCACTTGGGGGGTGGGCAAGTCACAGTTTAAGTAGCATGCTTAAGGTAGGCCTCATTTATAAGGTGATAGTAGAGGAAAGACTTGAAGGAGATGAGAGAGTCTTTCAGGTAACTCGAAGAAGAGCATTTCCAGTTATAAGGAACAGACTGTGTAAAGTCTATGAGGCAGGAGCATGACTTGATGTGTATGAGGATTACCAGGATGCCATTATGTCTGAGCGATTTGAGGAAGGGGAAAATGATAGTATGATGGGTCAGAGATATAATGAAGGGCCAGATTATGTAGAGATTAGAAGGTTACTATAGGATTGTGACTTTTACTCTCAGTGAAATAGAAAGACACTGGAGTATTGTAAGAAGATAATTGACATAATTTGACTTTGGTTTCAACAAATTCACTCTGTCTGATATGTTGATAATGGAAAGAGAGATAGACTGAAGTTAACAAGACCAATTAGGTAGCTAATGCAATATTCTTAGCAAACTATGTTAGTGGCATGGATAGTGTGCTCACAGTGGAAGCACTGGGAGTGTTTAGATCTTGTATATAAAACTGTTCCTTGATATCAACAGGGGGTTGGTTCCAGGACCTCCTATAGATACCAGAATCTTTGGATGCTCCAGTCTTCTACATAAAATAGTGTAGTATTTGCATATAATCAAAGCACAAACTCCCATATACTTTCAATCATCTCTAGATTACTTATAATGCCAATACAACATAAATGGTATGGAAATAGTTGTAAATACAATGTGAATGCTATGGAAATATGTTCTGGCACACAGCAAACTCAAGTTTTGCTTTTTGGAGCTTTCCAGATTTTTTTTCAAGTAGTTTTGATCTACGGTTGGTTGGTTCAGATTTGGCACCCACAGATATGGAGGATTACCTGTATATCCGATAATAATTACTGACTTCTATACATCAGAAGGTAATTGCCATGTTAAAATAAGAAAACATATGATGAAAATGTGAGTACATTTATATATCCATAAATGTATAACTAAGCTAATAATTATTAACATATATAATAAAGTATAATAATAGGTGTTTTTTGAAAGAGTGTTTCTCAGTATAGTGAATCAGTAACAGAAAACAGAATTTCCTTTTTTATAGCATGTAAATGCTTATGGGTAAAGTAAATATATTTGTAATATTACTAATATGTTATGTTGTAAAAATCAATGAAGGAAAAATTCCTTAGCAATTTTTTATAAGCATCAGGGTTTTTTTAAACTCGCAAGCCTTAAAAGCATGGTGGAAAATATTTTCCTTCTGTGGCTGGCTCTTAAGTATAAAGCTTTAGATACTTTTGGGTACATAAGGAAGACAATCAGCTGGATTTGGGTCATAATGCAAACAAAGGCCCTATGCATGAGGTGATTACAATTATATTATGAGACACTGATGAAATTTATTTATCTTTATAATGCAATAAATGATATTATGTATCTATTCCATTTAAAAGCACATTGATTCAGTATGATTCTTAGAAACTGATAACTAGCTGAGTAAATAAATCTCTCTCTTAAGCTCAAATGCAATCAATATATGCTAATGAATAAAGAAATTAAGGCCAGAACCCATGTAGGACAATGAGGAATTAATGATTATCCATATCACAATTTCCTTTCAAAAGGCTATCACAAAAATATGCTGATAGCATGGAGAAAAATAAAAGATTCTTGGAAGAGGCATGGTCCTATTTTTCATGATAAGCAATTCTTGTTTATTTCTTTTGATAGAGGACAATAATCCAACCCTCAATTTTAAACTGTTTTGAAAAATATGTTTTAAAATGAACTAAACTATTACAATATAATAAGTGAATTCAGAGAGAGGATGTCATCAAGATGGTGACATAAGTTGTTCGTGATGTCAATTCCCTTCACAAGAAGATTAACAACTCTTCAAGAAGAGGGCATCATTGAGAGGATGCTAAAACACAGGGGTGAAGCTGAAACACCTCCATGTACAACAGAGACCAAGACAGACTGCATTTGAAGGATAAGAGAAGCAGCTACATGTTGACTGCATTGTCCCTCACACAGGCCAGTACAGCTCCATGCAGAGAAGTCTCCCTTGAGCCTATTTTTCTTCCAGTGGGAAAAGAGAACCAGGGGACAACCAAGTACTTTCAGCATCATGGGTCACTCTTCAGAAGCCCCTACTTAGATCTCACATCATGGGATTGCAGGGAAATCTGGAAGCCTCAACCACTGTGAATATGACTATGATGGTAGACTGGAGGCAGGAGTGGGGTGGAGGGTGTGGTTGCAACAACCAGCACAAGGGTCTTGGCAGATAGAGTTCATATCTGCAGTACTTAAGTAGTAATTCCAACCAGCAGCTTTGCTCAAATGCAGAAACAAGTGAGGGTACATTCTGACCAGGGAACTCAGCAGGCTGCAGATCTGCCTGATTCACATCGTCAAATGAGGAGTTTTGCTGGCCCTAGAGCCCAGTTTTCCGATGCCCAGGCGAGGAGCTGGATCACAGACCCACTCACTGTGGAGAGTGTTTTCCAGCCCCATCTGACCAGAAGGGCTGGCAATAGCTCCTGGAAGCAGTGTGGCCCAGTGGCACTAAAGCTGAGAAGGAAGCAAGCAGAGCTGATCACCCCCAGAGCAAAGTCAGTACCAGGTGTGAAGCATTCCCAGGCTATGCACGGGTAGGGGGATGAATTCACAGACAGTGCTGGGGAGGATGTGGAGAAAAGGAAACCTTTGTGCACTGTTGGTGAGATTGTAAATTGGTACAAGCAATATGGAAAACTATAAAGCATCCTCAAAAAATTAAAAATAGAACTATCATATGATCCAGCAATTCCACTTCAGGGAATATATCCAAAGGAAAAGAAAACACTAACTAGAAAAGATAGTTGCACCCTCGTGTTCATAGCAACATTATTTCCAATAGCAAAGACCTGGAAACAACTAACTTGCCCATCAACAGCTGAATGGATAAAGAGGTTGTTGTACACAATAGAATATCATTCAGCCATAAAAAAAGAAGAAATCCTACCATTTGTGACAAAAGGCATTATGCTCAGTGAAATAATTCGGACAGAGAAAGACAAATACTGTAAGATCTCACTTATATGTAGAATCTAATAAAAATAATTTTAAATCCCCACCAAACTCATAGAAAAAGAGGTAAGATTTGTGGTTACCAGAGTCAGGGGTTAAGGGGAGGGAATTGGAGGAAGGTGGTCAAAAGTTACAAACTTCTAGTTATAAGATAAATAAGTACTGCGGATGTAATGTACAACATGATAACTATAGTTAATACCACTCTGTGCTATATAGGAAAGTTTTTAAGAGAGTGAGTAGATCCCGAGAGTTCTCATCACAAGGAGGATTTTTGTTTGTTTGTTTCTTCTTTCTTTTCTTTTTATCGTATCTATAAGAGAAGATGGATGTTAGCTGGACCTCTTGTGGTAATCATTTCACAATATATGAAAATCAAACCATCATGCTGCAAGCTTAAACATATATGGTGATATATGTCAATTATTTCTCAATAAAGCTGGGGGAAAAAAAAGTGAATTCACTGATAGACTCTCCCCTTCTAGGCTAGGTATTGCTTGATTTAGTAACTATTAGTAAACTATTAAGCAAGTGATAAAATGGACTTAGATGTAATTACTTCTTATTTATAGCAGAAACAAAATAGCTTGAAATCGCTGTAATTTCTTTTTTTCTTTTTTTACTAACTCAGATCTTAAAAGATTTCCTTTGGTTTTTAATTTTAGTTGGACGTTTTTCTCATGCAGCTCCTTCTTCATGAATTGCTCCAACACTCTTAATGGATTCTGTCTCAGTTGTTAGATAAAAGAGTAAAAGATACTTCCATTTAAAACATTGTATCAACTGATTAAGGTGTTAACAACATTTATCCGGACCAATTATCATTTACTTTTCAATTGCTAGATTAAGAGATACTGTTTCTGGTAGAATTGAAATAAATTAAACAGTTGGGAAACAATAGGTCTACTGTGTGTGTCTGTTCTTGAAAGTACTTACAGTTGAAATGAGTTGTAAGAGAGCTACAGCTTATAATGTATAGATTCCAGTGCACGATGTTTAGTGAGTTTTAGAAATAAACGAACATCACTGCCTTCACAGTGGAAAAGAAAACAGTCTAAGAAACACTAAATTTTTACCATCCTTTTTGTGACCACTAATTAAACAATGCCTTGCCTGTATCTAATACTAACTAACACTGATTATGCTGATAATATTCAATCATCCAGGAAGAATATGTTTATATTCCCGATGGTGTTCTTAATTTTTGTGATGGATGTATGTGCTAACTATCACCAGGTGTTGAATTTCACCAATTTCACAGTCTCACACTGGGCCTCTTCATCCCTGGAATCTGTCAACTCAGTGGCAGTTATAATGTTTCATTTTGCAAAAAGATATTGCAGAATAAGTGATAGCCCAAGCTGAATAGTACCCTGCACGGAGCTTAAGGGTAACTGAAAATTAAGAGTAAGGTACCCAGAGTGAAAAACATCTGTCTCAAAGTGTGCTGTGGGGCTTCCCTGGTGGCGCGGTGGTTGAGAATCTGCCTGCCAATGCAGGGAACACGGGTTCGTGCCCCGGTCCGGGAAGATCCCACGTGCCACGGAGCGGCTGGGCCCGTGAGCCATGGCTGCTGAGCCTGCGCGTCCGGAGCCTGTGCTCTGCAACGGGAGAGGCCGCAACAGTGAGAGGCAAGTGTGCTGTGACTAATGGAGACACTGAGCTACCTCTTTTAACTTATAATGCCATATATGTGCATTCATTGGTAGTATTGGTATGTTGGAATTACTCATAATACATAACATTGATAGGACAGTATGTATCATGTAATTTTTTAAATTTATTTTTTATTGAAGTATAGTTGAATTATAATGTGTTAATTACTGCTGTACAGCAAAGTGACTCAGTTTGAATGAAGATGGAGAATGACAAAACAAGTCAGGAAAATCTTGATCTTAATCATGTATAGAACTGAGAACAGAGCCTGGTTTTTCTTATGGATATTGTTATAGGAAATGGCTTGTAAATGCAGTGAGACTCAGGAGATTTCTATTCCATTTAGTTAAATCATGGAAGCAATTTTAAATTAAAATTGCTTCCTTGATTGTTGCAAACTTACTTCAATTTATATTTAAAATCTTCTGTATTTTCTCACTCAACTCTTTCATGTTCCTGTAGTACATATTTCATTATTGTCCTTATTGCCTCTCTCGCTCTCTATCAGAATTTTTAGAAAAGCTCTCTAAAATCAGATTGATTTCCTATTTTCAGTCAATATCATATGATAATGAGAGAGCAGTGGTAATTTAGAACAACAAGATGGTATTATTAAAAATAGCATATGAGATTATTTTAAGCTGATATATTGTGGTTAAAGAGGAAATAAGGACTAGGTTGATTATATGACCATTTTATAATTTATTATACTATCACATTTGCAGAAATTTTTTCAAATATGTATTTACTAGTCAAAATCAACTTATCACTAATAACTGAGGCCATGGATAATTGAGAACCTTCAAAAAAATGTATGGACCCAAAATATTTCTTAAGTTCAGTTCTGGTGTTCTAATATCCTAGGAATGTTGTGCATATTTGTTAAAGAGATTTAAGGGAATTTTAATTCTAAACATAATAATCTTTTTAAAGAAACCATATTTCCATAGTATTAATCAGAGTTAACTGGTAATGTATTTTCACTAGTTTCTATTATGTTGCAAGATAACCTAGAAAATCTACATAAGACATATAAACCTTTTGCCTAGTATAGTCTTCTTAGAGCTCTATAGAGTTCATTTATTGATATTTATTTCCATTTATTTGTATATGAATGCTTTCACTGTTAGTATGTATGACTGCATATATATATATATATATATATATATACACATAAAGGTAAAATACATTTACATTTAACTTTAAATAAATAGCATACATTTCTATGTATACTAGTTGACTAAGTAATTTCAGAGATAAATATCTAACTCTTCTAGAATTTCTAATGTAACTTTGACTTATCTATTGTCATTTCATTTTCAAAGGTTAATAATGAGGTGTTTTGATTCATTTGATTTTTTAGTCTAGATTTTAAATCCTAAGGATGTGTGTGTTTGTGTGTGTGTGTGTGTGAGTGTGTTTTGAAATAAAACTTTTTTTTCTTTTTGGTGAAGCAGTTGCCACTTGCATTTATTTACAAGAAATAAATTTTACCTGCTATCAGCTCTATTGAGGTAATATTTATCCCATTAATCTGTCAACACAAATAATCAATAAATAATCTATAAGAATAGAAGAGAGATTTTAAGAAACTACTCTTGAAATTGTATAGAACATCACTGGTATCATGCTTTCCATTTCTTGTTAATGTAACAGAAGTACATTAGGTGTATATTTGTTCTTCAGTTCCCCTAATGTGCACCTTGTGTCTATGTCATGAAATCGTAACTTTCAGTGGGCACAACTACTTTAGAAGAGAGATACACTATGAGAGATTTGAATTAATCTTAAATGAGTGGATTATTGGGAGAATTAGATACAGCTATATGAACATCTGATTCTTCTGGTTTGTATTGACCATATTAGGTTTCTTGATTTATATTATGCATTTTCAATGTGGTAGAAACAATATCTAAGTATTCAATAACTATTTTGATCAATCTAGTTAATAAATATTGTTATGGTGTAAATTAAAAAAAAAATTACAATCACATCTAAGTGCTTGGAATTTTCTCCCTTCTATTTTTCTTCAATTAGCTGAAAATGAATGTTCAATTAATAATATAGTTTTTAATAATTTATCCATAGTCAGTGCTTAAAATTAGCGGCACTCAAAATTTAGTGAACATAAGAATCATGAAGGGTGCAGGTAAAAATGCCGATTTCTAGACCATGACACCTGAGATTCTGATTCAATAGGTCTGTGATGGGACCAACTAATTTGAATATTTAATTTGACCTTGTCACTCACCACCACCACCCCCACTATTCCTAGACCAAGTACTGAGAAATACTGGTTTAAATGATGCAAACTTCATGCTGCTATGGGGGAGAAAAAATAATTTGAATTTATTCAAATAATCATTTTTAAATGCATTATTTTCTTTAACGGTTAAAGCAGATGTACACTGTATGTTTGATAGGCCACAAACAGGCAGTTTTATTCAGCATAAAGTTTAAGTTAAATTATGTATAAGCCAGAATGACTTCCCTATACCTCAATATGTGAACATTTCTTCCATCTGTTGGATTTTCAAAGCCTCATTTTTATATTTGTAATTCTTTTTTCTTCTGAAATGAATCACAGAACTGTACATATTCCTATTTTTATTTTATATAAATTTAAAAAATCAAATAAATTCAATTGTTTTAAAATACATGTACCAAATTCTAAATTTCTGAAGATTATTATCAATTGATTTATAAAGTCACATTTTGTCCATTCCCCCCCACTACCAGCCCTGAGATTACGGCCTTAGATTTCCATAGCACAAGTCACTTATCTTAATCTTTCTGTTTTATCCAAAGATGGTTTATCCCTTGTCTCCCAGAGAGCACTCACTGTCTCCAGATATTGAATTCTAAGATTGTAACAATCAGAAAGACTTTTATTAATACTTTAGAGTATCAATTAGAAGTCCTTTTTTTTTTCCACCTTAAGAAATGTCTATTAGGTATGTAAACTTCATATTATACTACCTTTCTAGTTTGATAATTGATTTAACTTGTTTGACTAAAGAATGATTCTCTGGGAAAATGAACTTTTGTTGGCTCATTTGAGAGTAACAGAAAGTTCAGTGGCTTATCTGGATATGAGTTGTTTTCAAGTATAATAATTTTATCTGAGCAAACTCACCATGAAGTGTGAACTTCTACGATGCTTTGATAATCAGGAACTATATTTTATTCATGTTTCTGTCCCTTGCACTTAGCACAGTATCTAGTACATTGTTGACATTTAACAAATGCTTTTGGAATTTAATTGGATAGGATGTTTAAAATGATAATTCATATCACTATGTGTGTGCAGTGATTCAGATCATATTTATCCATATTTAAAGTGTGTATGAAAATAAACTATTTTCCAAAAGGGCTATCAAATTGAATTATCAGTAACCATCTTGAAATTATAAGTATTCTAGTAATTTTTGTTAATGTTAATATTAATCCATGGGAGAGAAAACTTGGATGTGATTTCTTCATAAAATAATGGCAGCACAAAATTTTTAAAAAGAGAGATTAAAAAATAAAAGCTCCTAAATATTTGGGATTATTAAATATCAAATTAAGCATGCACATTTTATAGAGTTCACTTTCTTGTGTATCATTCTGTGTACGTTTCTGAGAATTAGCTTAAATTTACATTTATTTTAAATTATTATTACTTTAAACAATATAGCAAATAGTATCTAGCTAAAATAATCTGTTTGAAGTTTTTGCTTATCAATATTTGTTTAAATGACTTTTAATATGTCATATTTGTTAAAATTAATTTTTAAAATAACTCCAGGGACTTCCTTGGCAGTCCAGTGGTTAAGACTCCATGCTTCCACTGCAGGGGGCATGGATTCAATCCCTGGTCTCAGGACTAAGATCCCACATGCTGTGTGGCAAGGCCAAAAATAAATAAAATAAATAAATAAATAAATAAATAAATAAATAAAATAACTCCAGAAGGAAAATAAGACATATTGATGTGCTTGGATTTGTGAAAAGCATGTTGTATGTATGTGTGTGTGTGTGTGTGTGTGTGTGTGTGTGTGTGTGTATCTTGTGTAACTTCAAGATTATCTCTGTTTTGTCTTCCCCTTGCCTATTACGTCTGAGGTCATATTTTTAAATTTAAACATCACAACATATTTTTTTGGGTTATCATTTAGATCAGAGTAAAATCTTCTGTATAATGCACCACAGATAGACTTTTCCAACTTGTTTTTAAAACCAGTTGTGAGTGAACAGTTCTCCTTAATTTGAATTTATCCCATTTCTTGTGACCAACTTCTAAACTTAGAGTTAAACATTTTACCATCAAGTTACTTGTCTTATTTTCTCAAAGTGTTGTAATTATTTTGTTTTATTACTACAACAAAATTTGAGTAGGGGGCCTCCCTGGTGGCACAGTGGTTGACAGTCCGCCTGCCGATGCAGGGGATACGGGTCTGTGCCCCGGTCCAGGAAGGTCCCACATGCCACGGAGCGGCTGGGCCCGTGAGCCATGGCCGATGAGCCTGCGCGTCCGGAGCCTGTGCTCTGCAACTGGAGAGGCCACAACAGTGAGAGGCCCACGTACCGCAAAAAAAAAAAAAAAAAAAAAAAAAAAAAAAAAAAAAAAAATTGAATAGGTTCATAGATATGCTATTTTAGAAGAACATGAAAACTAACCTAACTTAACCTAAACACACTGAACAGATTTGAAGATTTGCCGCTCCATGAAACTATTGAACCGAAAATATCCAGCAGCAGTAATATACGGCAAATTCATCTTTCAACAATAGAGTTACATTAATTCTTTTGTGCCATATTTCCATCAGGGAGCTGTGAAGGATGTTAAGTTGCCTGGTTGCCCGTGGTTGCTAAGTGAAGGTGATGTCTTGATTAGCAAAATATTTTCCAGGGGCTGATGTCAAATGGAAGTAAATCTTAGGGGTTTGCTACATTGTTTCCCTGTCAGTAAAAGAAATAGTATTTGGTCTGCCTAACTCTTTTCAGTATTACTTTTTGGAAAAAAAATAAAAAGAGATCTCTTTACTTATTTATGGCAATAACTTAATGCTCCAATATTTTTAACTTTAGCATTCTGTCTGAATTTAAACATTATTACCTAATGGTATTTCCTAAAGTGTCACCAGTTCTTACTCCTGACCTTTATGTCATTTACTTATGGGTCACTTACCTTTTACTCAAAGATTTAAAAATATGTTCAAAATCATTCTTTTCAAAACAGATCATTTATCAGTAATGTTGGGAATCAGTAATATTAGAAAAAACTTTCAGACATCCAAGGAAATAGTCTATATAATTTCTAAGTACAACTATAATTATTGTATGTGTTGATCGCTTACTGAAGAATTGTCAGGGCATGCATGGAAAGCACTAAAAGACATTATTTCAAAATCTCATAGGAACTTCAGAGATCTAGAGATAACACTCCTCATTGAACATTGTAAAATATGACCTACTGTATTTTGTAGGATCTAATCTTTTCAATTTGTGTACCTTAAACCAAATTGTAGAATGCACTTCAAGAATAAGTAATTTTGGAAGATTTATTGAATTTAAACATTAATTAAATTCAGTATTGGGCCTGGAGTTCTTATATTTAGTTCAGAGTATTATAAATGAAGTTGTCTCAACACCACAGAGCTTAAAGAGCTTCTAAGTACAAATATATTTCAGCAACATTTTTTCCTCCATGGCATCAAATTCATATATTTAATTTTAACAGTTTTATCATTGAAGTTGTCTTCTGTGTCAATAAAAGCAGAATTTTGTATTATAAAGACTGCACCAAATAATAATTAATGCTTATTAAATCAAATTGTATTATTATTCTATCATTCATATATACATATAAACTGAAAATACATTTTAATACTTATAATACCATTGGAATTATCTTTGTTTTTGTTCAGAACAATACTGCATGTTAGCATGATCAAGTTATAGAGAGATAATTTTATATCTATGAAGTTTCTCACACATATATACACACACACACAGTCATCATTTTATTCCATGGTCACCTCTATGTTAATAATGTCATAGGTATATCATATGTATCATTCACCAAAAATGAGCAAGAACATTTCCTGAATGCAAAAGGAAATGTCTCATATAAAAATTATGAATTAATGACTAATTAGACTACAGTCTGACATTAGAATCCCATTATTCTAATGACTCAATTTATTTTAAAATGTCAAATTGTCTATTCAAAAATATTTAGAAAATTTAAGCAGGACTCCTTGTTTTCTTTTTTTTCCCCTTGAAATTGTAATCAAAGGATTCTGTAATGCAACATCTGAGTCCTATCTTAGACCCACTGAATCAGAATATTTGAGGGTTGAATCCTAGGAATCTGCATTACTAACACATCAACTAGGTGATTTGTATGCATCTAGTGTTTTCTAAACCACGGAATAGCTGGTTACATTAGCTGGCTAGCAATTTTACCAAAATTGAATGCCGTTTTCTCCCTAATTCCCAAATACAATGAAAAGCAACAAAAGTAATATTACAATAGGTCCAAATAATGTATTTAAGGTAAACACATAAGATTGATTTGAGGGTTTGGGGTTAGGAAACAAAATATTTCACTAGTTTCTATTTCATCCTCAGTTTAAATATATTTTAGAAATATGTGTATATAACTTTTTTAAAGCAATGAAAAGGGTAGTGCCATATCAGTTTTCTCTTGGTACAGTAGCATAATATTTTTTTCACCTTTTTAACTTGTAGATCACTTTGAGGTTATTTTTTAATACCATTTGTGTGTGTGTGTGTGTGTGTGTGGGTGTGATAAATGGAATATAAGGGTGTTCTTGTTTGTATGTAAAATAAATAGAGGGAGGTCTGCTTTTAGAAAAATATATCTGTATAAAGAGTTGCACAATAAAAGAGTACAGTAATACTACAGATACTAATACTTTGCAATTCTTCTTCCTTCCACCCTCAACTATATTCAACCCTACATTGCTTACTGCTACCTTCCATCACTGACAGTTGTTGCTGGAAGATGCAGCTATTTTAATTTACTCTTTGATTACCAATGGGAATTATAGAACTCCAAATATTTTTTAAAGAGTGACAAGAGTTCAAAGGGAATATTGGTCTTCTAATCTCATATATTTCCAGGATGTTACCCATTTTACCTGAGTAGAAGTTGTTTTTGATGTGCTCTGATGAACACCAGGTAAAGAAGATGAAGTTAAACATGCTTTATGTACACTTGAAAGGGTCTAAAACAAACAGGTTACCAATGTTTGGTACAATGCAATAAATAAATTACCACCATGCCAGGTGATGTGCACTCTTCAGTTTTATTAGGAAAATTTTCTAGGTCATTTTTATTTTTAAACTGGTATTTGATCACCATCACATAGTTTCTTGTTGTGATTTCTACTAACATTAAACAAGAGAATATTTTGTTCCAAGTGTTTATGCAATTAATGACAATGCCAGGTTTTTCATCTTTCACTGTATACTGCATAGTGATTCCAACCTATATAATTCAAGTCAGAAACCATCTGTTGCTTGAATGACATTTGGTTTGTTTAAAATGCATCAATTAAGCAGACATGTTGTGTAACTACAGCAATGGAAGAATTATTTTGCAAATATAAAAGGTCACACCAGAGACAAAGCACTGCTCAAAGCAAAATTTGTGGCTTCTGTCTTGGAAACACATTTTCAAACAATTTAACAACTTGAAAATATTAAATATTGACTAATATTATGAAAAATAAAATGGTTATTTGTATCATATGTGATCTATAAAGCCATCATCTCCTAAGCCCACATTATCACCAACAATAAAGTGGTAAATATTTAAGGTCTGACTTTGTTAATTACATAAATAAATTACATGGGTAAAAAGGAAAAGAGTAAAATGTAAACAATCTGAAAATACTGTGTCAGGGAGGAAAAATTTTCATTTACCCCTCTCGGTTCTTCTAGCTGGTCTAAGAATAAAATTGACATGAGGTAGACTAACAGTAGAAAAATCATACAAAAGTTTACTAACATGTATACATGGGAGAGACTCAGAAGAACTGAGTAACTTGCCAAAATGGCCGCAGCCCTTACCTTAAATACCATCTCCAGCTAAAGACAAAAGAGGATGTTGGATGGGAGAGGCAGTAATGGGAGATGACCAAGCACAGCACAGTAAACAAGAGTAAGGTTGTTATGCAAATTTAAGCCATTGAATTCTCCATTAATAAGAGTTTCTAAATCTTCAGGTACAGGGAGGGACACACCCTTACAAATGGAGATTTCCCTTACAAATGTAAATGCTTCTTATAAAAGGGTAACTCCTACTTGGTTTTCAGTTTTTCCCGTGTCTACTGCTTAGAAAAGAACCAGCTTAAAAAAAATTAATATGCCAAAGAGACATATTTCAGGGTGGCAAATTCTGCTCCTCTACAGATGCCAAATTAAGTTGGAGATTTTAGCTTGGAATAGGAATATTAGTAGATGAGGCTTAACTATCTTCAAACACTGGAAGCCTTGTCATGTACAAGAATCACACTTATTCTATATAGCTACAGAAGACAGATATAGTAATAATTGGTGGAAATTTCTCCTTCTGTCAATGTTTTTATTTCCAGCAGCTACCAAGAGTTCTATTACATTTTGAGCTGGAGAACCAAATAATCAAAGATGTTAAACTCAAATAAAAAAGCAGAGTAAGGCAGACATGATTCTTAGCATGAACTTACCTGTTAAATATTTTAGCAATTCACATGCCTTTTTTTTTTTTTATCTTTCTTACTTCCTTGAATGACTGTTTTTTGAATAGTTTGAGGTTACCAGATAACTGCTTTTGGACAATGAAGGTCCTATGATGATTTATATATTTAAATGTAAGTCACTAAATCTACATGTGGTTAGCACCAAAAACAATGTAGAAATGTTTCATCTATTTTTTAAAATTGATACTTGGGTTTTGTCTTAGAGACCATTGCAATGGCCTGGTTTCAATTTTAATATCTGGTTTTAATTTTTGTACACATGCCAGTTTCAAAGCATGTTAGGTTTTCAGTTTTGTTCTATTTTCATTGTTAGTCACACAATTGTAGTTTCTGAAGCATTGTAGATTCAAATTCACAAAACTCAATTGCCAATTTAACAATTCATCATAGTACCTATCTACAAATAGATTAATTCCATTTTGATTAAGCTGAAATGATTCATGACTCAAGGAAAGATGCCCTCAAGAAATGCCATGTAGTCTTCTATCAAATGAATATGTCTGACAATTGCCAAAAATTAAATAAATAAAATAAAATTTTAAAAATGACCAAGTGCCATGAAAAAAAATCATGGCAAAATAGAGCTAAGAGAAGATCTGATTCTGGAGAAGATCATGAAGAACTTCCTGCATATGCTAGTAATAAGTTATGGTATTAAAAAAATAAAAGCCTTGAAGGGTAAACATTTCAGGAACATAATGTGAAAGGGAAAATGAGAAATTATACAGACCTTTCAAATTTTATGAAATGGAACCCTGAAAAAACAATCAGGTGAACTGATATATCCTGCAAGATGACTTGAGTTGGAAACGCAGGAGGCTTTATAACTATAAGTATAGGGTCAAATAATAAAGGACTACTATAAAATATGTCATCTGGGAGTTTTTACACTGGGAATTATGAGCTGCAAGTGAGATATATGTGCTGACCATGTAATGCTGGTGAAAATTTCAAGTTGAATTTCTAACTATTTTCACATTTAACTTTATAATATATTGAGTAATTATAAATTCTTTTGCAAAGAGACAGGACCCATGGGAAAATGCAGATTACCTCTGACATTCAGAATGAAGCTGTTGATTATTATAGAATAGGGGAGCTCAGAAGCTTAAAATGTGTTAATTTGATATCAAAAATGTTTTATATATGAATCAAAAACACTCTTGCATATGGTAATCTTTAAAAAATAATAACCCTATCTATGATTACCCTTTCTAATCAGAGTTCCTGGTGTTGGCAGTGAATCTAAGGTAGACTGGGTCAAGGTATATTAGAATTGGAGTCAGGGGGAATGCAAGGATGTATGATTAGTTTGAAAACTTTGACAGGTAATTCTAATGAGCCCTCTAAAACATGATACTCAAGCATTCAATAATGAGATTCATAGGCTGGCCTATCTGTATGCAGCCTCTTTGCTGCCAGATTAACCTTTCTAAAATGCCACTTACATCATGTTATGGAAATGTAACAATATTCACCTGATATTTAGTATGGAATTATGCCTTCATGAGGTATAATGGACACAAGAATGTTGGGAATTTGATAGTTTGCCTGTAAATGATTCATCTAGGTAACACCAATATTATTTCTGAGCATTCATACATTTTGGAATTTTGATTGATTTGAGGTAAAAAGAAGGCATGTAGATTATAGGGAGAGGCTCTCTGTCGACTTTTCTCTTACTGGCAGAAAAATAACTAGACTTTCAGTACAGACATTTATTCATGAATAATCCAGGATTTGTTTCCATCCCGTAAAGGCACCATTGCAATCAATAGATTGTTTTAATTTGAATGCCACAGCTTCCTAGAAGAGTAGCAGACAGACAAATTATGACATGGTCATTAACGTAATAGCTCTTTTATATTGCACAGTAATCATCGTCAACACTTGAAAAAAGGGAATTATTTAGTCTTCTCTTTGAGAGACCTAAGGAATGATTTTCATGAAATAGTTAATATTTCTAAATATACTGGATAAGAAAAATACCTCTGTATCTTGAATACGTCCATATTATGAATCTGAGCAGAAAAGTGCCATCAGAGATTAGGGATTCATCCATTAAAAAGTAAAGGGTAAATGAGTTAAACCAGATTGCCAAAATTTACTACAAAGGATTCATAAATTGTTAAGTTCATATAATTATTTTATGTTCAGTTCTATCTAGAAGTGTCACAAATTGCAAAATGCAAGTTTAAGTAGGAATCATTAAAGTAACCCTAGGAAAAAATAGTTAGCTGTTCTTTTCCCATTAAAAATTAAATTTTCAGAAGCCTTTTGAAACAATTCCTTAAAAATTAAATTCTAACAATTTCACCTAAGGAACTATTTCATGGAGATTTTGTAAAATGATGGACAACCTAGTTAATCACCCATGTGCCAATAAACAGCCTCTTGTGAATTCACTGAATAAAGAAATAGAATATTACATTTAATCAATGATATTTGAATGCCTTCTATAGATTATAGAAATAGGTAAAAAAAATGCTTTAGACTGTAAACTTTGAAACTGTGAATTGAGAAAGAAATCAAATCCTCAGTATGCAGTTGAACTTCAGACTATTTTAAAATGATATAGAGCCATTAATGACCAAACAACATACCTTGGTTTCCACTTGAAGCATTCCGATATTTGTTAAAGTTAATATAGACAAGAGAGTTTATTAATATGACTGAAATCTCAAAGGTGTATACGTAATAATGTCACATATAAGAACTGCATTTCAGGAACAGGATGCTGGTGCTTGTGGTGTTTTACGGGCATTCAGGAAAGGACAAAAAACAGTTGTGTTCACTAAAGGGAGTCCTTACCAACCCATTTATTCCCTCTTATGTACCCTTAAGGGGATTCAATTTATGAGTATCAGAAGAGTTGGGGGTCAATACGTGACCTGGCTAATTACAGATTCACTCTAGGGCATTCCTTTGCAAGGGATTTTAGTTGTTACTAGTTACAGGTGTCATAGGATGGGATATCTTTTTGACTTAAATTGCCTTCTTCTTTTCTGTGTAGATAAGCAATTGAACACAAAACTCCATTTCTCTTACATCTGGAAGTAATATATATATAGGCCCTACTTCTATCATTTGATAGACCTTTACCTTTTATTCACTGGCAATTTTAATTCTGTTAGGGTATATGACTCCATGCTTAACTAGCACATGTTAAATTCTAGATTCATTTATTTTTGTCAGCAGTAATTATTTTCCTATATATAGATTCTATTATCTAGGTCTAATACTTTAAAAAAAGCTAAATGATAAAAATACTTGAAATATCTGACTTATGTCTTAATAGAAAATTAAAATACCTCTTAACAGTTATGCATTGTAGTGGAACAACTGTAAATTAGTCTCATGCTTAACTGGCTTATTTTATATACAATGACTTTTAAATTTATGTGTTAAGTATTATTTTGACTTTAAGTTACATATAATAACTGACTGTTGATAAATGTCTACAATACAATGTTTCAGGCATTTTTAAATACTGTTTTTCCAGTTCTTGAATTTTTAAAAGTTTTGTGAGCATAAATGCTTATATCTTACTTGAAGTGGCTGAAAATATATTCACAACTATAAGTAATTTTTGGAATTAAATGGGGTTTAACCTATAACTAAATGAGCTTATGGCTTCTTAGAGAGAGAACAGTCAAATGCAGCTTTGCTGGACAGACAAAATTAGCTCACTGTGTCCTCACATGGCAGAAGGGGAGAGGGAGGTCTCTTGGGCTGCTTTTATAAGGACACTAACCCCATTAATGAGGGCTCCATCCTCATAACCTAATCACTTCCCAAAGACCCCACCTCCAAATGCTATTATGTTGAGGATTAGGTTTCAACATATGAATTCTGAGAGGACACAAACATACAGTCTACAGCAATACCAACATCTGAAGAAATGGCTGACTGTCAAGCCTGAACCTGTGAAAGTATATGCACTCTGTCATGGAAATTTCTAGTGCCTAATTACATGTACCCTTTGATATGTATAAATTCCTTAAATAATTATCTCTAAATTGCATCTTTCATGCTACTAGTAGTTAAATGTTTTGGTTGATCTATTGTTACATAGCAAACTATCCTTAATCTTTGGAGCATAAAACAAAAATCAATTGTACTTAACATTTTTTAAGTCAGGAATTTAGGTAGTGCACAGCAGAGATTGCTATCTCTGCTCTACAGTGATTGGTATCTCAAATGGAACGGCTCAAATATCTGGAGATGGCTGGGATGGATGGCTCAAAGGAGACCATAAGCTATAATGTCCAGAATGGATTCTTTACATACATATTTAGCACTAATCTCGAGTGGTTGGAGCAGCTGGGCCTCTCTGGGTATTGTATTATACTTTCTTTTTATGGAGTTTTTCCACATGGGAAGCTTGAGCTTCCTCACTGTATGGCAGTCTCCAAGTAGTCAGACCACTTTCAACTCAGCTGATTTTCCTGAATGAGTATTCTAAGGGAGCAAGGCAAAAACTGTGAGATTTGGTTACACAGGGCCTCTCCATATTCATTGTGGTAGAAGACTACATAAGGGTCTGAATACCAAGATGTGAGGTCCATTGTCAGGGCTATCTTCAGAGACTAGCTACTACATGTAGCAATACCGCAAACAAAATTACTGCTACATCTGGTGGAGTTACCACACTATTGGATGTCATGAACCAAATCCTACATCTTTATATATTGGCATGTATAAGTTTTTTATATTCTGCTATAATTACTATAAGAGATGATCCCTGTAGTTTACTTTTATAATTATCAACTGTTATCCATACCAAGTAATTATTTTTATTGTTTAGAGTGTAGAATTGATTTAAATGAATTCCAATTCAAAATCTTGCCCTTAAGATTCTTTGAAAAGATGATTTGTAATTTTAATTTATAAGCCTACATGATTGAATAAATTTGTATTATTATTTACTGTTTCTGCCCACCAGAATCTTACAGATATAACAGTAAAATTTCATTATATTTATTCAAGTTTATTATTCAAAAAATGAAATCTTGTCAAATTATAGTTAAATAAATCCATGTTCAAATGATGATCAGAATATCCAATGTGCTCAAAGGTCAATATGGGTGACAGCCTCTTGCTTTAGAACAAGTTAACTTTTATTCTGCAACTGGATATGCCCTGTTAAAAAAATATAATAAAAGCAATTCTGCTGCCAGGTAAAGCAGGTTTGAACACAGAGCTGACTGTTCACAAAAGCCTGAAATCGTTCACAACTCAAGATAATATTAATGTGACTTCACTAGATAGCTGAAATAATACATTTTCTAAATTGGATGTATTAAGCAATTATTCAGATCATAGCTGAAACCCTGTAATTTTCTGTCTTTTTCAGTCCCAGCGGCGTGTCACATTTCACCTACCAGAAGGCTCTCAGGAAAGCAGCAGTGATGGTGGACTAGGAGACCATGATACAGGCAACCTTTCCAGCACATCCCATGCCCTGCCCCTTGGCTATCCTCAGGAGGAGTACTTTGATCATGCTGCACCCAACAACCGCACTGAAGGGGATGGCAACTCTGATCCTGAATCCAGTAAGTGATACCTCTCTAGTCCTGCAGTATAAATGGGCTTACTGTGTTTGAAAATCAAACAACTGCAGCCATAATAACATTGGCCATTTAATTATGTTAGTAACACATTTTCAAAAAGTAAAAACACAGAATTAGGTGGAAGGCATATATGCAGCAGTTTATCATTTTTGAAATATGTGATCACATCTACTTTGAAATTTACTATGAAATTTGAATAGCCATTTTGTTTAGACATAGAGTTTTCCATTTACCTATACATACATATGTATTTATATGTATATAATCAGCCAGTTTATTTTATTCATTTATTTCTGTACAGATAAAATATTTTTATAATTCATATAAAGTATTTTCTAGATTTTATTTTTAATCTTTAATAGAGATAAGAATCATAAACAATTAATTATTTTTTGCGGAAATAAGAGATCCTGACTCCAAGGTAGAAGAATTGGTCTGAGGTTTTCAATAATGTATTGAAACCACATGCCTTAAGCCATGTTACTATTTAGAAAAACATTTAGATTTGGTCTCCAGACTGAAGGTATTAAAGGATATATTTTGCACAATCCAAAGATGTTGAACTCTTGAAAAGGATCATGAAGTTGATACTAAATAGAGTTCATTAAATTTATTATCTTGAACATGTATCTTGAACATCACTACTTCCTCATAATTTTGGGAAATACAAAATTTGGTAAGATTATACATATCTCAGAAGATTCTTGTATTTGAAGAATTATAAGTTGCCTCAGGTATGTTTTATGTACATAAATCTGTGTAGGTCCAAAAGAGCATATATGTGATAGAGAAGAGTCATAGGTATAAAACAAGAAGAAAAAAGGGACCACATAACATATAAAATAAATATAAAATAGAAATTTTGTAAGGTATTTTGAGCATTATGGATTGTATAGATATATAATTTAAATAAACCTCCAGTTTTGAGAACAAAATGGCTTCCCCATCATTGTATTTTATTTATTTATTTATCCCAACATTGTATTTTAATCTCTATTTTCTAAACTCAAAAAACTAAGGGAAATGCATTGGTTAAAGATCAGAATGTAATCTAAGACTAAGCATACAGAACCAATGACAGCATAACAAAATTTTTCTCTCTACAAAAGTAGACACTGGATATTAAAAGTGTTTTCAATATAAACATTTTAGAGACTATTTAGACACCAAATTCAGAAAGTCCTAAACATCTGTCTCTTTATTTAATTTTATACTTAAAACAATTTATCAGCATTCATTCTGAGGATGAAAAATTCTTCCATAATATGCAATACTAATCTACCTTTCATTTACTTATGTATAACATGATATAGTGACTTCTGGTAGAAATACATGACTGTGACTATATCTTCTGCTATAATGAACTCAGAGCCAATTTCTAATAAGAATATGGTCATAAGTTACAAATATGCATTAAGCAAAGGTATCTTTGTTCTTTTTTACTTCATAAGTTATTATTGTAATTGTAGGCCTATCTCTGCCTTGTTAACGGATAGAAATATATAGATGAAATAAGCATCATTTTTATAAACTAGAGAGAATTGATTCCTTTGCGTATGATGTGTTATTAAACCCTTTTCTTAGAGGATTGTATAGCAACAATTAAAGAATAAACTCAAAGTAAGCATCCACAGTGTGGATCTAACCCTGAAATAAATTTTCAAGCCGAATGAGACTAAGATGGTATATTATTGATAGTAATAGGGGCAGAATTGGTATGGGCTAGAATCTATTATAAAACATTTAAGGAGCTTCCCTGGTGGCGCAATGGTTGAGAGTCTGCCTGTTGATGCAGGGGTCACGTGTTCATGCCCCGGTCTGGGAAGATCCCACATGCCGCAGAGCTCCTGGGCCCGTGGGCCATGGCCACTGAGCCTGAGCGTCCAGAGCCTGTGCTCCGCAACGGGAGCGGCCACAACAGTGAGAGGCCCGCGTATCGAAAAAAAAAAAAAATTCAAATGCAGAGTTCTTTACAGGACCACATTTTATTAGTAGTTAAGAGTGCAAGTATATACCTGAAACTAACATAATACTATAAATCAACTGTATTTCAATAAAAAAACTGCAAGTGTTAGTAACAATATAAGAGCTTTATTTATTTTTTTTATTTTTTAATTTTTTTTTGCGGTACAGGAAACATTTTTTCAGGCAAATTTGATATACTAGTATTGTGTTAATTATTCATCCGAAAAATTCAATGAGAAAATACCATTCAGTTTGTTAGAAAGAATAATAATAATGGTATATATATTTAAGGGGCCAGTAGCCGTTACTTTTCCAAAAGATGTCACAGAAAATCATCTAAATCTATAATTCAGCAAATGTTACCCATATAAATGTTAATTAGGTACTTTTGTTTGTTGCCAAATTTGACTTCTTAAATCCTCCGATATTTTTTTAAATGCATTTTTGAGCAAAGCTACACATCAATTCCCATACCACAACAGAAAGAAAAGTGAATGGCTGGGCTTCCCTGGTGGCGCAGTGGTTGAAAGTCCGCCTGCAGATGCAGGGGACACGGGTTCGTTCCCCAGTCCGAGAAGATCTCACATGCCACGGAGCGGCTGGGCCTGTGAGTCATGGCCACTGAGTCTGCGCGTCCCGAGCCTGTGCTCCGCAACGGGAGAGGCCACAACAGGGAGAAGCCAGCGTACCGCAAAAAAAAAAAAAAAAAAAAAAAAAAAAAGTGAATGGCATCATTTTGTTAATATTGTTATGTGAAACAAACAGGAAATGCATTCAAACTGAGAAAGAAAAGTTATGCTGCTTTTAAAGGTTAATTATCCACCCAGGCCAATTCTGTCTCAGCTGGCTATGTATTTGAAAGATAGTTTCCTAAACTGTGTTCATTCTTAGCCTGTATAGTAGTGTCAGTCCAGGGAGGGAAAAGTAAAATAAATAAATAATTTAAATCAGCTCAACAAACCTGAAGTCACGGATTTCGAAAGATAAACCAATCAGTATTTCTAGTATTTGTTCTGTCCCACCTGGAGGAAGGGACTGAGCTCAGTGCTCCTGGATTCTGAAGGTATAAAACAAATGTCTGCTAATTTTCATTGCATTGACAATAGACAACAACATTCAGCTTTATCCATCTATTGAAATAAAAAAAAAATCCTTCACATAGAGTAATATTTTTTTAAGCTAACAATAATATCAAATAAGTCACTTTTATCGATTCTCACAGGGAAATCATTGCAGTCATGAATACTGTCTGTGCCTACCAGCTTATTTTAGTCCCTGGTGTGTTATATAAATAATAGTGTATATAAATAGATTAGAAAGAATGGTTCCACCCAAGAGTTCAGCTGTCTGCCATTGCTTGGGAACGAATAAGGCACACTTGATAGTAGTTGTATACTAAATGAGCTTAGGCAGATATAAATAGTGATCTAGTGGCAGATGCTCTGTAATTTGTATTAATTTTATCACTTAAATTGACATGCTTTCAAAAACTCAATTTTTTTCTTTTCATACTTACGAAAGTTAAAATATATATCTTAATAAGAAAATGGGTGAAACAAATCCTACTGCACCATCCTATCATATCTAACTTTCCTATACAGGAAATGCAATCACCATACAAAGCAATCAAAAAGTGACATCTCATTTGGAGTATCTAGGCTTTGTGAAGTCAATGAAGGATTTATACTAGAGATAATCTAAAAAAAAAAAAAAGAGTCACAAAAGTCATGGATCAAGATGAAAAGTATACCTCTGAAGTTGGAAACTTGAAGACATTTACAGGATTCCATTTGGGTGACAGCCTTTAAGATGAGTGTATCTTTAGTATCTTAAATCTAATATGGATTAGATAGAGTTTTATCAGTCAAAAGCAGGCCACTCTAAGTAAAGCAATCTCTTATCTTGTCTTTTCTGTTTGAAAATGACAAGCACTAGAAGCTTGGCACAAGCTGCCAATTGAAAGCCAATGCCATAAGGTCTAGAATGTCAGTAAGCTTGAAAAACCACCTTCAGTGGCAGAGAATATGTGGCCTTCTCTTCACAGTAAGCCTTCCTTTGTGTCTAAATTTTTATTAGGCTACCTATACCACATAATAAAGTTCATTTGACATTTATATTTCTGTTATTTATGAGCCATGAGGCAGTTCTTTTTATGACCTTCTTCTGTCTTTCTTCTGCTTTTTTTTATCTTACTCTTACTTCTCACTTTGCCTATAAGACAAGAATGTTTGCCATGTGTTCTTTTTTGTAGTTCTTTGAAAGATAATACAATCAGTCATGCAAGATGCAACTTTGGGGTGACTTGGACTATTTAGTAGTATTAGCCATATACCAATTTCTTGTCTTAAAATAATTTATAAATTTTAATGAATGAGAAGCACTATAGCAATATATTTTGTCCCCATGACACTTTTAAATTGTACAGTAACTTGCAAGTCTCATAACTGCTTGCATCAACAGAACACTCGACAACTAGTAAGTTTATCAAGGAAATCATTAAATAATGAATAATTATAGATGATCTATCTTACTATGATTTCTGCAATTTGTTAATTTACATCTTTATCAAATGTTGAAGATTCCCAGTAGAGAATAGAAGTGACAGTGTTTGCTGAACCAATTTTTCCCCATTTTAATCAATAATCTTAGTAATTTTTGTCCCAGTTCCACTAAAATAAAAATAAAGTACATGATCATCTGGCACTTTATCAATCTTATATTGGAAAAAATGTGTAGGTTACATAAAAAAGTTCTTCTAAGTAGTATATATGAAATTAGCCTTTAAAAGTATATTTTTTGTCAGAAATTTCTTCTGTAATATGTATAGTTCTCAAAAGCAATGAGAAAACAGATGATTTTAAATATTACTTTGAGGTATCTATGTAAATCATACTTTTAAAAAATTTGGATATTGACTAATAGTTTTATTGTAATACTTCATTTTGTAATCACTATCCATGAAATATTTTTACCACAGGCCACAGTACATCAACTCATTTAGGCCATTATTTTGCATATTATAGGGTTCTAATTCAGGCACTGCAATTAACTAGCTATGTGGCCTTGGACAGGCATTTTAACCTTACTGAATCTTCTTTTCCTTAGCTAAAAAATAAGGGGATTATACTGATCTCTAATGTCCCTTCTAGGGTCATAATTTTGTAACTATTAAAATCGCAAAATGTACATGTTCAGATGTTGCCATTTATATAGTCTTTGAATTTCAGAGCTCTAAGGGACCTTAATGCCATTTACTCCAACTCCCTCATTATGCAAATGAGACAACTGAGATTTAAGCCTTTTAAGCAATAGCTTAATGTCCTAAACCAAGATTTAATGTTTATCATGTTCTAAACTAGAAGAGTCACTAATGTTGGTAAGCAGCTACTTTTTGTAATTTAAATGAAGCAACTTGTTGAGAATAGACAAGTATAAAATTTAAATATTTACCATCCCTCAAGGGGAATGTTATAATATATCCATATGGAAATATTTTTAATATATGTGATGAGGCCTTGTATTAAAATTTTAAAATGGTTCCCATTTAGTATCTTATACAACTGAAAGGCAATTGAGCAATATGGACTGATCATTTCTAAAATTACTATTAGTGCTAACCAATGAAAGTTTTATAGGGAAAATTGAAAACATGCTGAATCTTAATGATTGCTATGTCAGGAAACTAGCTAATCTTTACTATGATTATCTAACATACATAAATTTTGATTGTGTGTGTGTGTGCATGCATGTGTGTGTGCATACTACTTACAGAGCAAATTGGGATTAAAAATTAATTGTACAAAGTTAATTTCCTCTGAATAGGGTGAAAAGTACATAAAAAGGATCTCAGGGGGGTGAAACAGAATGAATATGTGAACATATCCCTCATCCTTTCTGCTGAAAACTCAACTCTTCCTCCATTCTGAAATTCCTGTCATTCTATCCTACTTCAATTTCCTGGCAGAATGTTGAAGTTATAATTAACAGGGAAGTGATTTTGATAGACTCAAGTCTACTGAGTTAATAGTGTGCCGTATAGTAAAAATATTTGGAGAAAACATTATAATAGTCTTTTATGGACACTGATCAGAACTGTAGATAAAGGCATGATAACTTTTAGAGCTATAAAGCAGCTGTACTCTGCTCAAACTTTTAAATTATGTGAAGAAGTTTGTCTTACCTAGAAAGTATGTTTGCTTTTATTTATACTAAATTGATGACATGGAAGTTAATCCTCTGGATTGAGAAAATCACATTGAAATTAAAAAAAACATTTTGAGAAAAATACTTTTTGGTCTTACAAATAGCATTATTTTTACAGCTCAAAATTATCTAAGCATGTAAAATATGATGATTTTCATTTGACTTTTTGATATTCTACTCCTATTTGGCTCATCAGCAGTGTAGCACAAGGCTCACTGGCACATTATCATTTTTGTTTTAATGGCCTAGTTTTCCAGGGTTGGGGTCAGATCAGATTTACTTACATGTAGATCTATGCATGGAAATTAATCCAAAACTGAATTGCACAATTCCTTCTTAATTGATGGTTCTATTCAACTACACCCTGCTTATCTCTTTTCGAAACATGTGTTCTCATAATGTATAAATACTTCTTGGCTTTGATTTGAAGGAGAAGCCAATTTTGCAGAGGCACGTACATGTTGTCTAAGTCATTTTAAAGAATGTAGCAAATTAATCTTTAGCAAATTATATGACTAAGTTAAATATTAACAAGAAATTCAGGGATTCTTTGCTTAATTCAAACTCCAGTTACAAGGATGCAGTACTCATCTGAGATGTTTTTGAAATATGAATGCACCAAAGGCCTTTTCAATTGTTGGATTATCATGCTTTTTATTGAGCTGTTTCTGTTTGTTTTTTCCTAGAGATCATTTTCTATAAAATGTAGTTTTACAAGTTTAGAACTATTACAAACATTGCAATACTAATGTTTTGTCCTCTTCTCCAGTGCTGATTCTGAGTTGAATTGGACAGGAGAACAGGATATATCAAAAACTTCACACAGGTATCTGTTTTTATTCAAGTAGAAAATTGGAATTTGGGGATTCAACCAGAAGTAAATCCAAATATTGAAATTCCAATGAAAAATCCCATCATATTGAACTATTAAGACTTCCCTTCTGAAAGAACTAGCCATTACCTTTTTGCAGAACAACTTAGCTTCCAAAATATAATATCTGAAATCCAAATATCATGAGGAAAGATTTTAAACACATTGAACCCAATTCAATACCCATGTAACTCTTTGAAATATCCCCTCAGGGTTTCAAAGGATATGAACTGTGGCTAAGTAAAAAAACCTTTCATCTAGAAAGATCCCATAATACCCAATAGTCTGAAATGAATCTGTCTATACATTATCACTCAATATAGGAAAAAAGCAGATTGCTTTTAGGACAGAGAGTGAAAGACCACGGCATAGGTAAAATTAATCACACATTTTAAACTGAGTTTTCTGAGCTGTTTCAGCAATACTATTTTTGCAAAAAGAAAGAAATATTGGAGCAAATTCAAGCTAAGACCTTAAGAGACTTTGATTTTTAAAGACATTGATTTTCTTTGTTTGCCCACTCCCAGATAGGTTTTTTTTTTCCTGAAATTGAAGAATTTTAACTCTCAGAAGATTAAAAAAATACATTAAGATGAAGTGCAGATATGTTTTGTCTTCTCCCATTTCTGTTTTAGTCTCACGTCTACAAGTGAGCCTAGCTGCTGTTGTAATATGTATGATTAAATAATTAGTTATGAAAAGAAGCATTCTAATGGGATGGGGCCAGACTACTTGATTAGACTCAGTCCTGCAACTCACTAGCAATATGACATTTGACAAGAAATTTAAGTTCCCTGTGACTCAGTTTTCCTCATTTTTAAAATGGCAATGATAACAGCTGTCTCACAGTATTGTTGTATTAAAGGAGTGTGTGCACATGTATCTGAGTATATACATATACTTAAAGCATTTTACAGGATTTTTTCTTGGGATAATGCATATTCTCACACAGTACTTTCCAAAGTTTCATGCACACACACCACTTGGAGATCCTGTTAAAATGTAGACACAGTAGTCTGGTGTGGGAAACTGAGGTTCTGCATTTCTAACAAGGCCCCAGACAGTGTCGATCCTGCTAGTCTGGGAACCTCACTTTGATTAGCAAAGTTCTAACAAATGTGTTGAGTAGCTGACCAAAATAGAGATGAGGGAGAGCAGTGCAACAATTAGCCATGATGAGTTAAGGCATTAAAATAACTCATGATGATCTGTGATAAAGCCTCAGTGGAGGTTCTGTTATATTTTAAGAAATATCAAAATTTACTGTATTGGAGTTTATATTGTATACACTTTGGGATAAATCTTGTACCGAAGTGTAGAAAAGCCTTCTAGATAGTTTTGAAGTGTTAGTATGTACTCACTTGGTTCTTCAACCAAAAGATTGTCTTTCCTTACTGTCTCTTCATACACACATAGGTACACACACACACATGCACATACAAGTGCACACATCTTATTTTTTTGACAATTCCAATTTGAAAAACAATATTCTATTTATATGTCACCATGTCATCTAGGTGAGGATAAATGCTCTTTTTATTCTAGGTGTGCAGCTATATACAGGCTCTCTATTTCTGGGAAACTTATCAGAACAACAGGGCAGAAAGGGCATTAGCAAAGTAGAGCACTAGCTGCACAGTCAACTAATCGACTCAGCAAACATCTTATATGCACGTGAAGTCATTAAGCTTCCCATTACACACAAGCTGATTAAGAATCCTTCTGGATCATTGCTCGTGTTGATGGTCTGATTTCTGTGAACTATTATCAGAATGGGGAAGATGAATAAAGAAGTCGAGAAAGTGGCAAAAAGTAAATGCAAAGAGACAGATAAGTTTCCTATTGAATGTGGGGTGCTGTACTGTTTTATTTGACTACTTTTGCATGTATCCAGAAGAGTCTGTGTTTTGTGTATGCCTATTGAATCATAAAAAGGAAATGTCCTGTTGTTAAACTCCTAATAGTTTTGAGAAGGCATATTTGCTTAGCAATTCAATGTGGATATATTCTCTGATAGGAACTTTGAGTAACTGCTCATTATGTGTGAGTTTTATTTCTTTCTTTATCTCATTGCTCACTAATATATCCTAGTTTAGTTCGAAAGAGTGAAGAATTATTGACTGATCATTTGTTCTTGCATCATGTTTTATTATTATCATTCATTTTCTTTGCAATCTTTCTCCGTACTCTCCCCCTCCTAGTTTGTTTTAGGAGGCTCTATGCCTCGAGTCTAATGGACATAAAATGAAGGGAAGTCTGTGATTTTAGTATGCATGATGCTTTCTGAATATAGATGCTGAGGGAAATTGTAGGCAGATGTGTTTTCATCTCTTATGGTATATGGCTTTTTCTATTCCACAGTAGGAATCAAAGACAGCCAAATTCTATTCAACATTGTGACTTATTTGAATTAAACCTTCACAGAGTTTAAAATATATTAATGATTTTATTTCAAATTGTTTTAGAATTTTCAAATTAACTATTAGAACTTTTCCCAGAAATGAATAGTTTAGGATCCTATCAACAATAGTAGCAGCAGCAGCAATAATAATCATACAGTCAAAAGTAAAATGTTCATGTTGAAATTTACAGAGTGTATACTCTTCTTTGTAAGTGGGTGGATTGATATGTTAGAAGGGGTAAATGGAGAATATGTTACTGCTGATTTGTAGATCAGGCTTACCCTCACACTCCTTAGGCATAAGTGCAAATAAGTATTCCTCCCCAGGGTGAGGATTGAACATACTGAAGATAAAGCAAACTAACTTACTCTGAGCATGAAGAAATAAAAAGAATACTTGCCATTTTTATAACTTCCCACCATTTTCAGAGACATAAACCATCTTTAATATTATGGTTTTTTTAACTTTTTTTTTTTTTTTTTGCGGTACGCGGGCCTCTTACTGCTGTGGCCTCTCCCGTTGCAGTCGGAGCACAGGCTCCGGACGCGCAGGCTCAGCGGCCATGGCTCACGGGCCCAGCTGCTCCGCGGCATGTGGGACCTTCCCAGACCGGGGCATGAACTCGTATCCCCTGCATCGGCAGGCGGACTCTCAACCACTGCGCCACCAGGGAAGCCCAATATTATGTTTTTATTGCATGAATATGGCAGCCCCATGTTTTTGCTCCATTACAAAAGCATTTCATTGTAAATCATGTTTCTTAAATGCTCTGTGCAATGCCTGTATTATATGAGACCAAGCCATTTTATTGGAATATTTTAAGGTGATTTATTGCAAGTAAACCCATGGCAAAATGTTATTTCTTAAAAAAAAAAGTCATAGGTGAGCACAAAAATATGTTTTTAATCAATGAAATTTCTTTTAAAGTATTTTATCTTGATATAAGTAAAGAAACTTCTGTATATCTGGAACACTGAATGCCCTATCAAGACTTCAGTTTGTGCTGATTTATAACAAGTAATTATCTAATGAAGACAGTGTTAGGCATGTGTGAAAGTTATTGAAGTAATGATTTGCCGTTTTGACAAATTACTGTAGATCAAATGATAATGCCTCATTTATATTCTTTCTCTTCTTTCTTGAATCTAAGTCCTTAAGCAAATATAGAAATGGCTTTTAAGGGAAATACTCATTTGCATGGAAAAGTAAATGGCCCTTAGATGGATACATGAATTAATCCTTAGTGTCCTATTTCAGTTACTCCTTCCTGTTTTTGAAGGAAAGAATAATTTTCTTATCAAATTAATAGATACATGTCTACTTGTATAGACATGGAAAGAACAAGGTTAAGGATAAGGGGGACAGAGATATAGAATCTGTCAATAACTCTTTGTGCCCTTAAAGAGGTCAGTTATTCTCTTTAGGCCCATGTCACATATTTGTAAAATAACAGGCTTGGAATGACTCTATAATTTTGTTGTTCAATTTTCCCATACACAATATTATATTCTGCTTAGGTAGCAATTTAAAAATTCTCTACTTTTTTCTGTTACATTACCTTAATTTGTTAATGTTGGATAATAACTATCACTAATACCTGTTATTCATCCCAAAGGATTGAATTTTAATTTTCTTTTTTAGCTAACAAAATAGTGTGCGGTGTTAAAAATATAATAACTTCAACATGAGGGTGAAATCTTTAAATACCTCAAAAATTCACCAGCTAAATACCTAGGAGAATATCTTACCCAGGTTAAGCCTTAAGGGAAATTCTAGTAGACCAGTAGGTATGATATAACTTTAGAAAATATTAGAGAAAATAAAGAAAATATTTTCAGTGATCACAGGCAGCAACAAAACATTTTTATTAAAATATCATTAAAGTATTCTACTATACATGTCGGTTTATTATCGATGATTCATAGGTACTGAATCAATCATGTATAAATTTAGGGAGATAGAAAATTTCATAGGGAATTCTGATAAAACGTAAGGTGCTTGCAGTAGAAAGTATTACCTAAGGAGAATCATTAGAATTTGAGAAATATTTATTTTTCCATTTTAACATTTTACAGCATAACTCAATCCGAAGAAACTATTATTTTTCATGAACTATTTAATTTATTTACAAATACAGGTGACACTCTGTTTTGTGCTGCTTTAAAAATAGAGGGAGTAGTTGTTGGTGAAATGTTAAATAAATAGTCTACATCTATTATCTGCCCTATAGAATTGGCTCCTGAAGCACACCATTCCACTGCTGCCCACTATCTTATCAGAAATACCTAAGGCTTTTATGGCTTTATCTGTGGATGTTTTGACCACACAGCTTTCCTTAGATCTTAACACCAAATTTCACAATTGCTTCATAGGCAAATACAAGATGAACAATTAACATTGTTTTTTCAACTGATTTTACTGCATTTCTTCTTTTATATGTGTTTACAATTTCAGACATTTGCCAAAGCAGACACATATATATCACCTTTCAGTATTTTCTTTCATTGGTTGGAGAAAGTATCATCTAATCAAATGTTGGGATAAAAAATACTTTTTCTCCCTGTAAACCTGCTGAGGGCTTATACTTTTTATGGGTTAATGATAAGCCTTACCTCTCACCTGCTGGTTGGTGAAAAGAGATTATTATTTCATTAGATTTCATTCGGATGGGAAGGGAGGATGTATGTAGTTAAAGACAAAGTTAATTACACACTACTTTCTTTTTTAATATACTATGAAAAGACTTGCTTCATTCAGCACAGGCCTACTAATAATGTTTAAGATTATGTTTTTGTTGGAAGATATAGTACAGGTAAGAGAAAGTAAAGAATACCCTTATGTGAACATAGGCTCTCACCGGGAACAATTAAGTACTCTATTTATACAACACAAATACACACACACATATATATATTTTAAATTATGCTATGTATTTTGTGTTATTTCTGCATTGATTCACAAAGTTCTTAAGGGCCCATGGAAATAATATATTAAAGACTTATTTTACATATCTGATATAACCCTGAAGCCAAATCACTTTAAAATATCTTAAAATACATTAAAATATTTTTTCTAAGAAAAGTAACACAATATGCTCCAAAGAACTTGTATTTTGTTCTCAGGCCATTAATATGATGAAGGTATGGTGAATTCTTGATAGAGTTTTCAGCACAATTTCTCATACTTTTAATACTTACCATCCAAAGACTAATACAGAGGTTGCACCCATTGTCATGACTTTGGTTTAATGGATTATTTGTAAGTTATGTACTTAAAAGTCTTGGGACTTTAATCCAGGTTACGCTATCCATCATGTTTAAAACCCAGAGCACTATGAAATTTTCAGTAGAAATGATGGTAGGTTCTTTAAGTTTGTAAAGAAATTTTAGTTTGATATAATATCTTCCATTTTTAAATTTGCATTACAGAATGATAGCTAGACTATCATTACTTCTGATAACTCAATATTAAACAACAAAGTCACTTTTTCTCTGAGATTATGGCTTACTTCTGATGTCAGCATTACTTGTAAGGATGATCACTGAATGTATTGCATATGATTTTCAAAAAATACTAAATGTCATTATCTGTAAGGTTTGTTTCTCTTCTGCTTATGTTTTAACTCCATTGAAAATTAGTGGCAAGTTTTACATTAAAACCTACCTGACAAATATCACTCATACATAATGTAAGAAATAAATACCTTGGGTAGGAAGCTCATTTTTAAAAGGGAGGAAAATAAAGGAAATAAAAATCATAGCTAAAATATACCTTAAGAAGATCAAGCTATGGTGCTCACTTCTATTTTTTGAACATTGTATAGAAACTAAATTTCCTTTTGAACTTCTAGATTCCTTTTTCCAATCTAAGCATTTATCAAAGGGAGAGATATAATGATGATGAATGATTTTAGTAACTTATTTTATACATATAACAACAAAACAAAACAGCAGGTTGAAAACTAAATGTACTAGATTTTTATAGATTATAATTAAAGGTGAATAGTGCATTTAAATCCAGGAAATCTTACTGCAATGCCTTTGAGTTACTGATAATAGCTTCCAGAACAAAGTAATACACTGAAGAAATGATAAACCATAAATTACTAATAAAATATAACAAGTCCATTTTTATGCAATTTAAGGTAAATATGACTTAGATATTTAGGCAGAGGATTACTGTCTTGAGATAATGAAGCTTCCTCCTATCTTAGAAATTTCCCTGGGTTTCATATGAACTCAAATCAGTCTGAATTATTAATTTACATCTAGATCTTCAAATTTAAAATCTACAAACTTCCTATTTATTTTGGTTCAAAACATCATGAATTGTTGTTTGTATTTGAGTACCTATGTGAGTATCTGTTTACATGTGTGTTCAGAGATATGGGTGGGATATATACTTGCTATTTATTTTGTAGAATGTGAATTTGTAAGTCACTTCATGCATTCCTCCCATGAGTTTAAAAATAAATCTCTTCTGCTTGCTAAATCAGGTTGTAAATACCTCATTTAGTCTGCTACTACAGTAACTCATAAGAAGAGAGTGGTTGCTTTTCCATATTTTACCTCTGGCCTCATCTTATGCCAGTGACTGCTGATTATAAGTACTATTAGTGAAACTGAAATCAGCATGGAGCACTCAAGTTGCTTTTCAAATAAAGTTCTTGTTTCAGCATTTATTTTCCCAAAATCCTTTTAATCAATATTATGGGAAAGTCCATAAACTTTCTGCTGAATATTTAACAAGCTGGAGGTCATTACAAACATTTCTTATCAAGGGCAAGTGAAATGAGATTGCAATCAGGAAAACAGAAGACTCAATGATAAGCTAAGCTTTGTCTCTTAGATAAAATCTAACCAAAAAATCAAAGTGACTCACATTTTCACCTTTCTTTTGTAGGATTTACTTTTCCTGGTTTGAGCCATAATTTTCAAAAATGATAAATAGGACTAATTCATTTGATTTGAATCACTATCTTATGTTTAAGATGATGATTGTAATTAATTCTGCACAATGGAAATACTGGCAGAATTTAAGTAAGAAGGCTTCACTAAAGTTTCACAGTTTAATATTAAAAGCATAATTCCTTTTGCTAAAAATAAATTTTAAGTGCCATGTGATATTGTACATTTTCTAATTGACCTAACTTACTTTTACTAATACTTAAATCAAAAATCTAACAAAACTATGTTTCTATCTTAAGAGCAATCAAAAGATATGAAAGAAAATAGAACCAGATTTTAAAACTCTTACGCATTTCACCATCCTCAGAAATAAATGAATGAATGAATGGGCTTTCAATCTACCCTCATTTATGTTCAAATTACCTATGTAAAGAAGTTGTCTTAGCTGTGACAGGGCGAGAGAGAGTCATGGACATATATACAGTAACAAACGTAAGGTAGATAGCTAGTGGGAAGCAGCCCATGGCACAGGGATATCAGCTCGGTGCTTTGTGACCGCCTGGAGGGGTGGGATAGGGAGGGTGGGAGGGAGGGAGACGCAAGAGGGAAGAGATATGGGAACATATGTATATGTATAACTGATTCACTTTGTTATAAAGCAGAAACTAACACACCAATGTAAAGCAATTATACCCCAATAAAGATGTTAAAAAAAAAAAAGAAGTTGTCTTTAGCTGGATCACATGGAGATGTAGAATGAAAATTTCAATTGTATATACTCTCCTAGCTAATTAACAAAAAAATATATATGAGACTTAGCCTTACTATACCTTCAAGTTTTAATCTATAGTAAAAATATAATACCATTTGTTATTTATCTTAAAGTTGTATGTATAGGAATAGGAACCTTATTTTTCTTCTAAAGAGAAAGATTTTATTTAAGGGAAAAAATAAATAGCAGAGCTGCAAATGGATTACAACTTCCAGTCTTCCTGCTTACATATCTTTGGAACTCTTTCTCTAGCAGAGTTTAAGTAGAACGGTGAGTGACTAGGCCATAGGTTGGTCTTTAAAATTAATCACTAAATTCTACCACTCCATCCAGTGGATTTGTGAGGTAGGTAGATATTGAAGAATGGACTTAACTACATATAATATAGCCAGCTCTGGCCTCTGCCATTTTGTTTAAGCAAACACAAAACTGAAGAATTTTAAAGGACACAAATGATTTGTTGTGTTAGGGGAACTTTCAATGCATGCAAATAATATTCTGTTATTGCCCCAACACTTCCTATGAAGAATAAAGATGTGCATTATAAGATGATGTTTGGTTGTGACTTTGAGGAAGTTGCATACTCAAGCTCTATCATTTCCTCCTTTGTATAAACGTGTATAATGTTAATACCCACCCCACTGGATTGTCTTCAGGATCAAATGACATAAGCAGTGGAAAACATTTACAATACCCCAAAGTGTGTATGTGTTTGCTCTTTCCCTACACTCTTGCAGACACTGGATATTATTAGTATGTTTTAATTTTGCCAAAATGATATATGAAAAATGTGTTTCTTTGATGTCCAGATGTAATTTTCCATATTTATGAGTGAGACAGTACATCTTAGCATGTTTTAACATGTGTTCACCAGAATATTAATTTCAGCTATAAAAAATTTCCCTTTATCTTTATTACTTTTCAACATATTGGACTTTTACCGATTTCTGCAGTTTTTAAAAAGTAGATTCTCAGATTTGTCAGTTACATAAAGCTGTATGCATAGAAATTAATTTGCATTATTTAACTCATACAGAAGGCAGAAGAAACACCCAAAATGTTAGTGTTTGCTGTAGTTTACTAGAATGCATTTAATGATGAGAAATGCCTTTTTTTAAATTTAATTTTACTTACTTTTTTATACAGCAGGTTCTTATTAGTTATCCATTTAATACATATTAGTGTATATATGTCAATCCCAATCTCCCAGTTCATCACACCAAGAAATGCCTTTTTTATCACTATTCTTAACAGGATTATATTTTATATAAATCCATATAGATTTTATCTATAGAAAAGCATGTTTAGCGTTAAAATATTTTTAAAAAGATACCTGGCTAATTATACTTAGAGTGATACAATTTAAGCTGGGAAATGTCAACATTACACTGATATGTTGTGTATTATATATTTCCTGAGGACTAAGGGTGAAAGACATCATTTGCTACTTTGAAATGAGTTTTAAAGTACTTTGGGAGAATTTATTTTGCTAGCATGACTTTCTTTGACTGTGGCTATACTTATTTTAATCATGCAGGACCAATTTGAGAGATGCTATTTACAATACCAAATGCATTTTTAGAATTAAATTATGTATCATCCAATAATATGCCTGATGTCATCATAGTTCAGCAGAGGACAATTTTAAATAGTAGTTATCTCATATAGACACAAGCATACCACATAATACTTAAGCTAGAACTTGGTTTGACATTCTGTTTAAAGACCACATCAAAATGGTAAACTTCCCCTGCTCTTGATCACTTTGAGATCAAGAGGTATACAAATTATAAAACACTGTTTGTCTTGTTGCTATAACTATTTTGTTATTTGAATAAATTCCATGTTGGTGAATAAGTCATCCACATTATGTATATTAATAGAAATATAGTGTAGATTTGGCAAGTAGATAGTAATGAGAGAATGCCATTTGGTTGAAATAATAGAGCTATGCAGTGTTTTTCTCCCTTATTTCTGAAATACAAAAAATTTCAAACTCTGTGGTCCACAAAATTGTGTTACATTGAACGTATTATATTGAAATTATGCTTTGTTAAAAATTGGGTTAAAAAGTAACAATGGCTAAACTCAAGTGAAGATTTGGTCCTTAAGTCTATTTGATTCACAGTACTTTTAGTTAATTGCTTTACTCTACCTCATTTTGCTTGTGCTTATTCTATTTCAATTAGTGGACTCTTAACATTTGTATTTACTGAAAATCAATGCCAAGAAATTGCTTATTCAAGACTTACACTTTGAAGTGTGAAATATTTATCTTTCCCCAGCACTTTAAAAGCGTATCTTTTAACATTTTAAAATAAACATATATTTACACATTGGACTGGCGAAAGCAGAATTTAAACTAGAAATGTGACTGTAGTAATAGCTTTAATTACTTTGAGAGGAATTTAAAAGGATGTATCCATGCGAGAATAAAGGCTTCCCTCCCTCCAGTGGCATCCGTATAATTTATTTTTAAAGAAACCATCCTTTATGCATTTCAGGGTTCCCCCCCCCGCCCCCGCACCTCCCCGCCCGTCCCATCATTGTTACTGGGAAAATTGGTAGAAAGGAATGTAATTAAGGGAGGAAAATCACACTTAGGAATTACCAAGCATAATTATCTCTTCTCCTCCCATTGCTTGCTGATAGGAATCCTTCCAGGTGTTTAGCTAGAGATGGAGTGAGTCACTTTCTTGGTACATATAGTGAGTGACTTGCTTGGCAACTTACTGTCTATACTGAGAATTAGTTGCACAGCAACAAAAGATATATTCTTATATTTTCAAGGTGAAATTGGTACCTGAGTGAAACTCTTCATGCAGAATTGCCCCTGCAGTACCAAGTAAGAGAATTTTAATGCTACACCTGCATGAAAAGGAGAATAAGAAAGGGGGTGATGAAAAGATAGCTTTGAAGAGAGATAGGTGATTCCTTCAAGATATAAAGGAAAATATAATTTGTGATTATCATTAATGTTTGCCAATTTGGCTTAAAGTCCTTAATAATCTGTATACCCAGAAGCCCTGGCATAATATTCATTATTATAAAACTTAGTAGGGCATATTAGGATTTTAGAAGTGATATTTTGAATCAACAATGCCAAAAAGTTACAAGGGACAATGGGAAGATAAGGGAATCTGCATAAGTAGTAAGGACTGCTTTCTTGAGGGATCTCAGAAGGGTCAGCTGGCATTTGATGACATCAAAGGATAAAGAAAATCTGTGCCTTTGGGGTAAGAAAGTGGTATCTGCAAACTCTCTAGGAAGCAATGTAGATCTATGTGGTATCAGTCTGTAAGAAAAAGACAAATCAAGAAAAAACCTTTTGCATTCCATTATTAGCTGTGGAAGTGGATAAAATCAGCAGATTACAGTTTAAATAACCTCAATGTTTTCTTTATTCCTGGCTGTTTTGTATCACTAATTTTTAAAACTAACAAAAATATGAGGCAGAAAGATTTTAAAATACAATATATTGCAAGAAATTTTTGCCAGAGAATGTTTGGGTAGTTCAATGCTATGAAGACACACTAAACATATATTTCCCTTCAGGTTGAATAAATTGGCAAAGTTATGTGGTCGCACTTATTTTTCAAGGCAGTTAAGAGTTAACAGGAAATGCAAATCAAACATGCTATTTCAGAGAGGATTAATCAGATAAACTGAGGGTAACAGAGGTAAAATACTATTGTCATCATATCATATGAAGATTACACATTATATACATGACTTATCACTGAGGATCCTTTCCAGAAATGAGGGTCTTCAGGAGATTTTTTTTTTTAACATCTTTATTGGGGTATAATTGCTTTACAATGGTGTGTTAATTTCTGCTTTATAACAAAGTGAATCAGTCATACATAAACATATGTTCCCATATCTCTTCCCTCTTGCGTCTCTTCAGGAGATTTTTACTCTCAGGATAGTTCACAGCCTCCAGCATTTCATCAAAATTACCATTTAAGTGTTTTTACCGTCTTATGACTCTAGAGGCTTCTGCTCCAGGTATGCAAAGGTCACCTGTGACTCTGGTTTTGCCTATCTTTCCAGATTTTGGGCTGACAATTTGTCCTGCAACCTTAGTTCTCTGATAGATCCAAGAAAAGTAATTGATTTTCATCTTGTTCAGATTTTTCTTGTAAGGGAGCTAGCTCTTTGCATACCAAAGTGGAAACTGGAAGTTGCCTCATAACATTATAATTAGTTCAATGAAAATATATTTTAATAAATTCTGTATTCAATCACATTAGATATTATTACTTTTCAGTGTCCTACTTGTTTCCATCTTCTTCTTGGATAACCTTTTTATAGTCCTGAAAAGTAATGTAATACTTGAAACAACTAAACAACGGCAATTTAAAACTTTTTTTTGTTTGTTTGTTTGCGGTACGTGGGCCTCTCACTGTTGTGGCCTCTCCCGTTGTGGAGCACAGGCTCTGGACGCGCAGGCTCGGCGGCCATGGCTCACGGGAATAGCTGCTCCGTGACATGTGGGATCTTCCCAGACCAGGGCACGAACCGGTGTCCCCTGCATCGGCAGGCGGACTCTCAATCACTGCGCCACCAGGGAAGCCCCCAAAGACCAACTTTTTAAAATGAATTTTTTATTAAGCTATCACTATGCATTCAATATAATTACTTTTTCTTATTTAATGAATCATTGTTTTTTGTTTGGAATAGACATGATATGACAAAACTTAAAACAGATTTAGGGATACTGATCAGAAAACTCTACCTAAATTTCAATGTTTTAAAAATTAACCTTTGTGTCTACAAAAATTTAACCAGCCAACATCACTTTCATTAGTTCTTTTTATTTATAGATGACCTAGTTAAGAGGTGTTCAATATAAATTGCCAATTGTGGGTAATCATATATTCGGTTTGAACATTCTTTTTACCCCTGGCTTGGTTCTTTGTTGTTGTTGAAATCTAGTTTTATTTTTCCTAATTCAGGTCTCCATGTTAATTTATTATTGTTTCACAGAGAAATTCACAAAAGTTATAATAAATAATCTTTGATTATTTCCTACAGTACAAACAACCCAGAATTTATTAAGAAGAACTTGGCAACATTTGGATCTATATATATTTATCATTTTCTCAAGAACACAACAAATTCTATTGCTATCTATCTCTCTTTGAGGGAAATCAAACATTGATGCACATACTTTTCTAAGGTCTTGCTGCAAAGTAGGTCTGGTGGGCTTAGTTATTTATGGTCTCTCAATTCATATTCTCTTAATATACCACGATAGAATGAATCAAGAGGTAATCACAGTGGAAAATTTAGAAATATGGCAAACTAAATGTTTTAATATTGCTAATTACTAATTAATAATGAGATCAATGCCTTTTATCAGGTGTTTACTGTGTTCAAGGCACTAAGATTTTATTCTCAAAATCAAACATATGGAACAGAATTTAATATCTCAAATTTATAGGTTGTTAAACGAAGGCTTACAGAAGTTAAATAGGTTGCCAAGTTATACCATTAGAATATGATGGAACCAGTGGTACATCTGATTCCAATATCTTTGTTATTAACTATTAAATGAACCTGACACAAATGCTTGTTTACAGATTTATGACATTTGCACATGCACATTGATTATGAGTTGAGCAAGAAGTAAAGATATCACCAACTGTTTCACAGAATCATTATTATTATTTTTAATTTTAAAAGGTTACAGCTTTCCAAGACAATCAACCACTATAAACCAAGAGTCACATGGCTGTACCAATGTCACCTCAAGTCTTGAGTCCTAGGATGAAATTCTTACCCAAAGAATGACATAAACAATCACACTGGAATTTTTATTCTCAGCCAAATCCAATGACCTCCAAATTGAAAAATTGATTTCCAGAAGGCAATTATATTATAGTTCTCAGCATTTATCTTTGGGTACAGTGTATACTTTGTTGTCATTTATTTTAATATCAAATCTCAGTTCTGATCAATAGCGCTAGATTAAAGAGGAAAAAATGTGTTTTCATAAGCAAGGGCTTTGGAATGAAATGTAGTACTCTTCAGAACTTTACACTATTTAAGCTTTTGTTTTTTTTCTGAAGCATATGGTATTGAGTGAAGGTTCTATAACTCACTAATAATTACCCATTAACAGTGCATCTTCATCAGAGGAGAGTGTTCTACTCTGAGTTGCACTACTGCTTTCAGGAGGACCACTTAACTTCCTACAAGAGGTGATTTACCTCATATGGGTGAACATATGTATGCTTATCATTTTATCTTTTAAAATAATTTCCAAGAGATCATGGACTTTACTTCATTACATTAATGTACCTTTCTGTCACTGACTAACAAAGCCTAATTTCTACTTCTTAATATGAATTAGACTACTAGTCCCTAAATGAAAATACAAGTGTATCAATTGTCTTATCTGAATATTAAATTTATTTTATAAAAAAAGAAATAGTATTTTATTGACTCAAAAAGTATGAAATGAAATATTCTAAAATACAAGTCAGCATTTATTTGCATTAAAATAATCAAGAAGATACAGTATAGACAACTTGAAAACATTTCCAATAGAAACAATTTTAGTGACTTTAAAGCAAAATTGTATGGAATTTTAGAAAAGAAAAATAATGTGTTATGTTTATAACTACAATGAGAGGTGTGTTTGGTCTATTTAGATACTTAGCTGAATAGCAATCATGAAAGTGTGAATTACAAGACACAATTTATGCTGAATGTGTGCTTTAACTAATAGGTGAAATGGCACAAATTCCAAATTTTGCAATTAAAATATTGACATTCTACAATTCACTTACTAGGAAAAATTATTTCCAAAGCTTTATATTATTAGGGAAGACTAAATATCCATAGTTATTTTACACTTTTTATGATTGGAAAAATGGCTTTAATATGTGCTAATAGGAAAGTAAACATTGTTTTTATTTCTTACTGTGCTGTATTGAATATACATATAATGAAGCTTCCCAAGTGAATTGAATTCAAAATATTTCTCATGTTTTCTAACCAATTAAAAGCCACAGGTAGGCTGTTGATTGTGTGTGTGTGTGTGTTTTCTTAAGTAAACTTATCAATATTTAGTGTATAAAACTCCAGTATATTCAATTAAGCAGAGAGGAAAAAGCAGGCATATGTTTAAAAGAAGATCTGGGCTTAATTGAGAATGGAAATAATTAGAAAGTTGATTCCTCTGTTTTTTTTAGTGCATATTTCTCTTTGAGAACATTAAACCTGGTGCTTCTATTTATTCTAGTAACTAAATATTTGTTAACTATAAATTAAAGTTGTACATAATTTATTGTGTTTTCAGGATCCAAGCCACTTTAGTGGCTTTTTT
Organism: Orcinus orca; assembly: GCF_937001465.1. Lineage (NCBI taxonomy): Eukaryota > Metazoa > Chordata > Mammalia > Artiodactyla > Delphinidae > Orcinus > Orcinus orca. The sequence goes on from NC_064580.1 coordinate 80,291,660, forward strand.
TTTAACATCATCTCATAATTATAGCTTTAGTATACTGGACAATTACTTCATTACACATAAATGCATCTCATTGATTTTAGCAATGACAGAGGTGGGCGGCTGAGAGTCAGAGGTATTGTTTTTAGCTGTTGTAGTCCTTTTCAGAGTGATGGTGTAGTGTGCATTATGCATGGGATAAATGCCATCTGTAGACAAATTAATGATTTGTTGAGAGAAAGGTAACAATAAATAAACTCCTAGTAGAATATAACGAATAGTGTTAGTTGAATTGTGAAAAGCAAGTAAATATTAGTGTTTGCATTTTGTATGAGTTGGTATTTCCAAAGTATTAATAATTATTATTTGTGTTTTTTCTATTATAGTGCTAATGTCATACCAGGCACATAGCTGCCAAATTGATATTATTCTTTTAGATTTCTAGAAATTTATTCAGCATTAGAACAAAAGATACGCACCCTGCATTGGTTGCAGTCGGCTGGCTCCCAAATGTGTCAGCACTTGAATTATGGATCTTTTATACTAGCTTTCAAACAGATTTTTTTTTATTACTTACAATATTGAAATAGAATGTTATTCTAACTTTATTTCAGGACAGACACATAGGGAATACTCAATATGAATTAGAAAAATATATTTCAATGTTTAGGGAGTTCTAATCTATACATGTAATTTTTGTTAAACTTTGTTTCTGCTCCTTGCTCACGCTAAATTTAAAGGCAATAATGACTGGTTAAGGAGACTATGAAACTGTTATTGGCAGTGAATACTGCAGAGGTTTAGCTCATTGCCTAATGTGTTTAATTAATATTGAACAGCCATCAAGTCACTTTGGCTTATAGCCCTGGTCATACACTTTTGCTTTCTTTTTTTCTTCTGTTCTTTGTTTCTGTCTCTTTCTTCTCTTATGCAAAAGCTTGTTCTTATTTCATATACTAGAAAGCTAAGCTTTGACTAACCCACTCCTGACAGACTGGTTTACTACATGAGGTGTGTTCTGTTTACTCGATTTTAATATAATTGTCTTTTGACCTAGTTGAATAAGGATTTTCATGTTTTTAATATGATATTGAATAAAATTCATCTAATCTTCCGCTGAGGTACATTTGCCACCACTTCCAACATGCTTCTATTGCCCAATGCCAGATCTCTTCCCTACCTACTAGTTTTTCTTTTTTTTCTTTTTTTAGTTTTTCTGATTTAACACATTTGATAGTACTAGTAGTTTCAACTAGTTTAAGAGTATAGAATAATTACTACTAAGTTTTGCTTCCTGCTAAGACAAAAGTATCAAAATAGAGTAAATTCCTGATTATCCATAACCGCAGATAATCATAAAGTAAAAATGGCCAGATAATCACAAAAGTGTATCTGTGAAGGCAGATATAATTTCCTGATTTTTTAAAAATAATATTTTATTTAGAGGTTTGTCGTGATATTTAAATGATAAGTAATCCATATCTTGGAGCTTTGATAAACTTTCAGTGTCTCCTATCCTTTGATAATGATAAATTATTCATTTAGAAAAAATGTTAGTAAAATAAGGCAACTTTTAGGAATTTGCCAAGTACTTTCTGCACATTTAGGACAATTTCAGAACATAATAAAACCAGTGTGTTGTTAGAAAAGGAAATAATTCTTCTGGCATACAACTGCATTCAAGTGATAAAATGTTTACCAGATCTGGCTTTTGTTGATTTTTTAATAACAGTTTGTGAAATAATGATAGATGTTGTTATTTTTTGTAGTAGTCACTAAGACCCAGTGGTTCTTTAGAAAATCAGGCCAATAAACCTGGAAGGACGGGAGAAAGGAAATCTTAACCTTGAATAAGACAAGATTAGTCCCCATGAGATTTGTCATAAATTATTCATATTATCCACCTAGAATGGCATCAAATTACCTTGTGCTGTGTGCATAAGGGACTTCAACGGAAATGATAGCTATGTAAATTTCATTTTTTAGTGCAATGTGACATATTTTGATTAGTGAGAAAATGACACCAGAGAACAAAATTTTATGACTTTATGTTTAGAAAGGGGTTCATAGCTTTTCACTTGCTTTCCCAATGTTGTTTCTCTACATTCACTTACTGTCATAATTCATTTAATAATTTATTTACTGGGGGGAAAATTGACAGACAGATGCCATTTCATGGACGTAGATTCCTGGGGCAACAAGCCAGATTCTAATCAGTACAAACATCCAACTTTCTACAAAGCCTGATAACTTTAATAGGGACTCTGCTATTGCAGTGTGAGTATTCGCAGATATATCCAGAGTAAATTTCATTTTTAGATGAAAGTTTATATTGAAAAGGTTTCCAATGCAATGGTGAGAGGAACAAAACAAACAAAATATTCTAAGTAAATATGTTTATAGTTTTATTTAAAAATTTTTCCCTGATGAAGTATGTATGGCGTTTTCTTTTCCCCATTACCTTTTGAGACTTTTTATGTAAAGACTCTATTATGGTTACAGAGAGGCAGTTTGATCATCATTTTAGTCACCAAAGCATGTGTGACCAAGGCTTTCACAGCTATCTTCTCATTTTTTATTAAATCTCAAATCATATTTATTTACAATGACTTTCCAGATATTTTCAAAAGTTTCAGATCTATTATTCATTTGTGAATATTATATACATAACATCTTATTATTTAGAAAAAATGAAGACCACAAATGTCATCTGTTTGGAATACATGTAGACTTGTAGATTGTGGAGATTTATGTTTAACACAATCTGAATTTTTCAAGGGGCTCAAATTGGGCCTCTGACAGCTCCAACTCCATATTAGGAAAGCACTACTAATACGTATTTTCCCAACCAAATATGCTTTAAGATATTTTTTTAATGTTATAGAATGAGATCCTTTAGTTTTCAAATTTTGTTTCTAATTCTCTGCTACACAGTACTAGACCATAAAGTTTGATAACCAATAGTTTCCATGATCATGCCTCATCCATCACTTGGCTTGTATAATTATAGTGATTTTCATCAATTCTACAGAAATAGAATGAACTAAGATCAAATTGTCCATGTGAAAATAGAAGATAGCTCAAACTCTGATTATCTTGCCCATAGATTTACTTTGTCAGAAGCAAAAGTATCTTTACAAGATAATGTATTATTTACTATATCCTGTGCTTTTTAAAATTTTCACCCACTTTCAAATAACCTTTCAAATAACCAGCTTTTGGTTTCATTGTTTTTTTCTATTATTTTTGTTTTCAATTTTGTTGATTTCTATTTTCTTTGTTATTTCCTTCTTTTTGCTTGATTTAGGTGTAATTTGCTTTTCTCATTTCTTAAGGTGGAAATTTATAACATGGAATTGAGGACTGTCTTATTTTCTAATTTGTGATATTTAATGTAATCTTCTCTTAACCACTGCTTTAGCTACATCCTACAAATTGTGGCATGTTGTGATTTTATTTTCATTCAACAAAAATTTTTCCAATTCCCCTTGAAACTTCCTTTTTGGCCCATGTATTAATTAGAAGTGCCTTCTTCATTTCTCTCTCCATTTCTATTCCTTTTTGTTTCATGTATTTCAAAGCTCTGTTACATAAAACACATACTTGTAAAATTGTTGTCTTCTTTACGAATTGATCTTTTTATCATTATATAATTTCTCTCTTTACCCATGGTTTTATTCTTTATTCTGAAGTCTACCTTTTCTGATGGTAATGTGGTCATTCCAATTTCCCTTTAATTATTGTTCGCATAGCATATCTTTTTTCATCCTTCAACTTTTAACTTATCTATATCCTTATGGTTAAAGTAGGTTTCTTGTTGACAGAATATAGTTGAGTCTTTTTTTTTAATCCAACCTGACAATATCTTAATAAATGTGATGTACCTATTTATTTTGATGTATTTATTGATATAATTGTATTTAATTCTACCATTATATTACCTATTTTCTGTTTGTCTCTTCTCTTTTGTGCTCCTCTTTCCCACTTTCCTTTCCTTCTTTGTATTCTTTGAGAATTGTTTTCATATTCCAGTTTAAATTACCTATTGACTTTTGGCTATATCTTTTGTATTATTTCTTAGTGCTTGCTCTAGGCTTTATAATATACATACCTAACCTTTCACATTCTACTCAGTTATATTTTACTACTTCAGTAAAACTGTAGAAGCTTTACAACCATATAGATTTCTTTTACTCTCCCCCATTAGACTTCTCATTACAGTTGTCATATGGGTTAAATCTATACAAATTGATTTCAGTGAGCATACATATTTTAAAGAATTTAAAAGAAAATAAGATTTTACATTTACTGATATATTCACTATTTTTCTTGCTCTTCCTTCATTCCTGAATATACTCTCTACTGGCCTTCAGAAAAACCTCTTATTACTTATAATAATGAAATATAATCTTTAACAATGTATTCTTCTGAGAAAGAGATTTAATAAATTCAAGTTTATATCATTGCCTTTTAGCTGAAAATTTTCTTTTAGCGTTTTTTAGAGCAGGTCTACCAGCAATGACTTCTCTGAGTTTCCCTTTATCTGATGATGTCTTTGTTTATCCTTCATCCTGAAAGAGATTTTCCATATACATAAAATTTTAGATTAGTGGTTATTTTCTTTCATCCCTTTAAGATGCAGCCCCATTGTCTTCTGGCTTCCATGATTTTTAATCAAAAATCAGTGGTAATTTGAATCATTGTTCCCCTGATTGTAATGCATTGTTTTTCTCTAGCTGTTTTCAAAAGTATTTATTCTAGTCTGTTTTTAGTAGTTTGATTATGATGTGCCTGGACATTGTTTTCTTTGAGTTTACTGTGATTGAGGGTCTGCTGAGCTTTTTGAATCTGTAATTTTATGGCTTTCATCAAATGTGGAGGTTTTTGGCCCTTACATCTTCAAATATTTTTTCTGCATTGATCTTTTTCTCTTCTTCTTCTGAGACTCCAATGGCATATATTTTAAAACTTTTGAAATTGTCCCATTGTTCCCTGAGGCTTTATTCATTCTTTTTACAACATTTTTTTCTCTCTGTTCTTCAGATTGGATAATTTCCATTGATTTAACTTCAAGTCTATTGACTCTTCTATCATCTCCATTCTGTCATTGATCACATTAAGTGAATTGTTTATTTTTTATTTTAGATATTGCATTTTCAGTCATATAATTTTAATTTGGATATTTTGTATTGTTTCTACTTCTGTGAAAGAAATAGAACTTCTACCTTTTCATTTATGTCATGGAGCAAATATATAGTTGTATTAGCTGCTTTAAAATCTTTGATAATTCCAATACCTAAATCATCTCAGTATTGGCATCTGCTCATTTTCTTAAGTATTTAGAATTGGTCATATTTTCCTACATCTTTTTAATTTCAAATTTTATGTGGTAGAAATCTTGGGTCCTATTTGAATTATCTTAATAATGCTGATTTTTTCATTTGTTTGTTTAGCAGACAGTTGTTCTAATCTTATTATTTTTTTTTAATCTCATTTTTAAAAGAGTTTGCTGTGATGTTTTGGTTAATCCAGTACACGCATGCTTCAAGAGTTAGTTGAGGCTTAGGCTGTAGTTTACAGAGGTACTTCTTTTTATTGTTCTTTACTTTATTGTGCTTCATGGATATTGCAATTTTTACAAATTGAAGGTTTGTGGCAACTCTGCATCAAGCAAGTCCATCGACACCATTTTTCCAACATCTCTGTGTCACATTTTGGTAATTCTTGCAATATTTTAAGCTTTTTCATTATTATTATATTTATTATGGTGATCTGTGATTAGTGATCTCTGATGTTATTATTGCAAAAATTCTGGCTCACTGAAGGCTCAGATTATGGTTAACATTTTTTAGCAATAAACTACATTTTAATTAAGATATATAATTTTTTTTAGACAATGCTATTATCACACACTTAATAGACTAGACTATTGTGTGAAGATAACTTTTCTAAAATTGTTTTATTTTATTTTTATTTATTTATTTTTGGTTGCATTGGGTATCTGTTGCTGCACACAGGCTTTCTCTAGCTGCATCGAGTGGGGGCTACTTTTTGTTGTGGTGTGTGGGCTTCTCAGTTTGGTGGCTTCTCTTGTTGCAGAGCATGGGCTCTAGGTGCACAGGCTTCAGTAGTTGTGGCACATGGTCTCAGTAGTTGTGGCACACAGGTTTAGTTGCTCTGCGGCATGTGGGATCTTCCCAGACCAGGGATTGAACCTGTGTCCCCTGCGTTGGCAGGTGGATTCTTAACCATTGAGCCACCAGGGAATTCCCATGGTCTTAACTTTTATGTGCACTGGGAAACCAGAAAATTCATGTGACTTGCTTTATTGCAGTGGTCTGACACCAAACTCACAATATCTAAGCAGTATGCCTGGATATCATAGTTCAGTTCTCAAGGCCCTTTACTAATCTGCTTTGAGCCTCTCTCAAGCTTGTGTAGCTCAGGGGTGAGCCTGGGACTTGTGTGGATTCATACACAGAGTTAGGGAGTCTGTTTATTTAAATTTATGTTTCTAGGACTTCCCTCACATTCTCTGACACTTTTCTTGTTCCTCTGGCCAGAAAGACACAGTTTCTACTGGAGATTTAGCTGCCAGTTCCAAACCTTTGCTCAGCTTTGCAACTGGGATCCTATGGGCAAATCCATGAGACAAAAAGGACAAAATGTAGGGGGATTCTCATCCCAGAATAGGTTGCTTCTTCATTTTTTTTTAAATTTTTACTTATTTATTTATTTATTTATTATTTTTGGCTACATCAGGTCTTAGTTGCAGCACATGGGATCTTTCATTGAGGCACATGGGCTTCTTTCTAGTTGTGGCACATGGGGCTCACAAGTTGTGGAGTGTGTGGACTCCAGAGCACACGGGCTCAGTAGTTGTGGCATGTGGGCTTAGTTGCCCTGTGGCATGTGGGATCTTAGTTACCCGACCGGGGATTGAACCCACATCCCCTGCATTGGAAGGTGAATTCTTAGCCACTGGACCACCAGGGAAGACCCCTGCTTCTCCATGTTTTTACTCCTTTCCACCATCTTCCCTCTTTTTTGGTTATATTTCAGGTAGTTGATTTTTAAATATTTTCCAGAGATTTTAGTCCTAATCAGTGATAAACATAGGCTAGACTGGGCTTACTACATTTTGGACAGAATTAGAACCCTCTAAGAAGGAGGTGCATTTCAGTTGGTCCTTACATCTATGAGCACAGAGGAGGGTTCTCTGGGCTTGAGACTCTGGCCTTTGAGAAGGGGATGCTGGCTAACTGTCACAGGGGTCTCTGAGGAGGTGGTGTGATTTTATTGCTCCTTTAAGTGTTGACACAACTGCAAGCTGGTTTCAGCAGTGGCTCCTGGGACAAACTATCTTTATCAGCATGAATATGTGAGGCTAGGATAACTCCTAAAGGAGGGTCTTGAGCCAATAAATGGCATGATCTAATGTTTATTTCAAGATGATCACTCTGATTACTCTTTGGAGAACAGACTGAATGGTACTAGAGCAAAAACAAGAAGACTAGTTAGAAAGTATAGCAATAATTCAGATGAATTATGGTTTATACCAGGATAGTAGCAGTATATGTGGAGGATAGTCATCAGATTGTAGGTATGTTTTGAAAATAAAGCCAGAAATTTTCCTAATATATCAGACATGCAATTTTAAGAATGATGGAAGAATCAATGGTAGTCCAATTTTTTGACCTAAGGAAATAGAAGTATTTTTTTTTAATTGAAATGGTAAAGACTGTGGAAGAACCAAGTGTGGGGTTAAAAGAAATTTCCAGGGGAGAGGGACATATTGGATTTGTGATGCCACTTTCACATGCAAAATATATGTTAACTAGGCACTTAGATATACCAGGCTGGATTTTAGGCAAGTTGCTTTGGCTTGGAGTTGAGTATATAGATGGAATTTAAAGCCGTGAAGATGGATATCACCTAGGGAATAAGTATAGACAGAGAAGGGAAAAGTTCTGAGAACTTATTCCAAAGACATTCCAACCTTTAGAGGTGGTAGAGGTGAGAAGAAATCAACAAAGAAGATTGAGAAAGAGCAGTATGATGTAAGAGAAAAATTGAGTCAGTGGGATACTGGAAGCCACAGGAACAATATCAAACATAACGTCAAGAAAATGAGGGGAGATCTTCAAGATGGCAGAGGAGTAAGACGTGGAGATCACCTTCCTCCCCACAAATACATCAGAAATACATCTACCTGTGGAACAACTCATATAGAACACCTACTGAATGCTGGCAGAAGACCTCAGACTTCTTAAAAGGCAAGAAAATCCCCACATACCTGCATAGGGCAAAAGAAAAAAGAAAAAACAGAGACAAAAGAATAGGGATTGGACCTGCACCTTGGGGAGGGAACTGTGAAGGAGGAAAAGTTTTCACACACTAGGAAGCCCCTTCACTGGCAGAGACATGAGGTGGTGGGGGGGAGAGGGAAGCTTCGGAGCCATGAAGGAGAGCGCAACAACAGGGGTGCAGAGGGCAAAGCGGAGAGATTCCCGCACAGAGGATTGGTGCTGATGAGCACGCACCAGCCTGAGAGGCTTGTCTGCTCACCCACTGGGATTTGTGGGGGCTGGGAGCTGAGGGTCCGGCTTTGGAGGTGAGACCCCAGGAAGAGGACTGGGGTTGGCTCTGTGAACACAGCCTGAAGATGGCTAGTGCACCACAGCTAGCTGGGACGGAGTCTGGGAAAAAGTCTGGAACTGCCTAGGAGGCCAAGAGACCATTGTTTCTGGGTGCGTGAGGAGAGGGGATTCACAGCACAGCCTAAACAAGCTCCAGAGACAGGCATGAGATGAGGCTATCAGCATGGACAACAGAGACGGGCATGAAATGCTGAGGTTGCTGCTGCAGCCACCAAGAAGCCTGTGTGCGAGCACAGGTCACTATCCACACCACCCCTGCCGAGAGCCTGTGTAGCCCGCCACTGCCAGGGTCCCATGATCCAGGAACAACTTCCCTGGGAGAACACAGGGCTCAAATCAGGCTGTTGTAACATCACGCTGGCCTCTGCCACCGCAAGCACGCCCTGCATTCCATACCCCACCCTCCACCTCCACCCCACTGCCTGAGTGAGCCAGAGCCCCTGAAATAGCTGCTCCTTTAACTTCATCCTGTCTGGGCAGGAACAGACGCCCTCAGGTGACCTACACGTAGAAAAGGGGCCAAAACAAAGCTGACCCCCAGGAGCTGTGCAAACAAAGAAGAGAAAGGGAAATTTCTCCTAGGAGCCACAGGAGCAGCAGATTAAATCTCCACAATCAACTTGATGTACACTGCGTCTGTGGAACACCTGAATAGACAACAAATCATCTCAAAATTGAGGCGGTGGACTATGGGAGCAACTGGAGACTTGGGGTTTGCTGTATGTGACTGACTGGTTACTGGTTTTATGTTTATCTTAGATTAGTATTTAGAGTATATTATCATTAGTAGATTTGTTTATTGATTTGGTTGCTCTCTTTTATTTGTTAATATATGGATATATATATATTTTTTCTTTTTCTCTTTGTGTGAGTGTGTATGTGTATGTTTCTTTGTGTGATTTTGTCTGTATAGCTTTGTTTTACCATTTGTCTTAGGGTTCTGACTGTCCTTTTTTTTTTTTTAATTTTGGTTTTTAGAGCTTGTTATCATTGGTGGATTTGTTTTTTTGATTTAGTGCCTCTCTCCTTTCTTTCTATTTTTTTTTCTTTTTTAAAATTAGTTTATAATTTTTTAAATAATTTTAAATTTGTTTTCAATAACTATTTATTTTATTTTATTTTTTCCTTCCTTCTTTCTTTTTTTCTCCCTTTTCTTCTGAGCTGTGTGCCTGACAGGGTTTTGGTACTCCAGCCAGTGTCAGGCCTGTGCCTCTCAGGTGGGAGAGCCAACTTCAGGACTTTGGTCGATCAGAGACCTCCCAGCTCTACATAATATCAAATGGTGAAAGCTCTCCCAGAGATCTCCATCTTAATGCTAAGACCAAGTTCCACTCAACGACCACCAAGCTAGAGTGCTGGACACCCTATGTCAAAAAACTAGCAAGACAGGAACACAGCCCCACCCATTAGCAGAGAGGCTGCCTAAAATCATGATAAGTCCACAGACACCCCAAAACACACCAACAGACGTGGACTTGTCCACCAGAAAGACAAGATCCAGCCTCATCCACCAGAACACAGGCAGCACTCCCCTCCACCAGAAAGCCTACACAACCCACTGAATCAAGCTTACCCACTGGGAGCAGACACCAAAAACAAGGGGAACTAAGAACCTGCAGCCAGCAAAAAGAAAACCCAAAACACAGTAAGTTAAGCAAAATGAGAAGACAGAGAAACACACAGCAGATAAAGGAGAAAGGAAAAAGCCCACCAGACCATACAAATGAAGAAGAAATAGGCAGTCTACCTGAAAAAGAATTCAGAGAAATGATAGTAAAGATGATCCAAAATGTTGGAAATAGGATGGAAAAAATAAAAGAAATGTTTAACAAGGACCTAGAACAACTAAAGAGCAAACAAACAATGATGAACAACACAATAAATGAAAATAAAAATTTTCTAGAAGGGATCAATAGCAGAAAAACTGAGGCAGAAAAACGGATACGTGACCTGCAAGATAAAACAGTGGAAATAACTACTGCACAGCAGAATACAGAGAAAAGAATACAACAATTGAGGACAGTCTTAGAGACTCCTGGGACAACATTAAATGCACCAAAATTAGAATTATAGGGGTCCTAGAAGAAGAAGAGAAAAAGAAAGGGACTGAGAAAACATTTGAAGAGATTATAGTTGAAAACTTCTCTAATATGGGAAAGGAAATAGTCAGTCAAGTCCAGGAAGCACAGAGAGTCCCATACAGGATAAATCCAAGGAGAAACACACCAAGACACATATTAATCAAACTATCAAAATTAAATACAAAGAAAAAATATTAAAAGCAGCAAGGGAAGAACAACAAATAACATACAAGGGAATCCTCATAAGGTTAACAGCTGATCTTTCAGCAGAAACTCTGCAAGCCAGAAGGGAGTGGCAGGACATATTTAAAGTGATGAAAAGGAAAAACCTACAACCAAGATTACTCTACATGGCAAGGATCTCATTCAGATTTGACGGAGAAATTAAAAGCTTTACAGACAAGCAAAAGCTAAGAGAATTCAGCAACAAAAAAACACCTTCAAAACAAATGCTAAAGGAACTTCTCTAGGCAGGAAACACAGGAGAAGGAAAAGACATATGATAACAAACCCAAAACAATTAAGAAAATGGGAAAAGGAACATATATATAGATAATAACTTTAAATGCAAATGGATTAAATGCTCCAACCAAAACCCATAGATTGGCTGAATGGGTATGAAAACAAGGCCAATATATATGCTATCTACAAGAGACCCACTTCAGACTGTGGGACACATACAGACTGAAAGTGAGGGGATGGAAAAAGATATTCCATGCAAGTGGAAATCAAAAGACAGCTGGAGTAGCAATTCTCATATCAGACAAAATAGACTTTTTTTTTACATCTTTATTGGAGTATAATTGCTTTACAATGGTGTGTTAGTTTCTGCTTTATAACAAAGTGAATCAGTTATACATATACATATATTCCCATATCTCTTCCCTCTTGACAGACAAAATAGATTTTAAAACAAAGACTATTACAAGAGACAAAGAAGGACACTATATAATGATAAAGGGATCAATTCAAGAAGAAGATAAAGCAATTTGTAAAGATTTATGCACCCAAGATAGGAGCACCTCAATACATAAGGCAAATACTAACAGCCATAAAAGGGGAAATCTACAGTAACACAGTCATAGCAGGGGACTTTAACACCCCACTTTCACCAATGGACAGATCATACAAAATGAAAATAAATAAGAAAACAAAAGCTTTAAATGTTACATTAAACAATATGGACTTCATTGATATTTATAGGACATTCCATCCAAAACCAACAGAATACACTTTCTTCTCAAGTGCTCATGGAACATTCTCCAGGAGAGATCATATCTTGGGTCACAAATCGAGCCTTGGTAAATTTAAGAAAATTGAAATCGTAACAAGTATCTCTTCTGACCACAATGTTACGAGACTAGATATGAATTACATGAAAAAATCTGTAAAATATATAAACACATGGTGGCTAACCAAACACTTCTTAATAGCCAAGTGATCACTCGAGAAAACAAAGAGGAAATCAAAAAATACCTAGAAACAAATGACATTGAAAACACAGTGACTGAAAACCTATGGGATGCACCAAAAGCAGTTCTAAGAGGGAAGTTTATAGCAATAGAATCCTACCTCAAGAAACAAGAAGATCTCAAATAAACAACCTAACCTCACACCTAAAGCAATTAGAGAAAGAAAAACAACAACAACAAAAAAACAAAGTTAGCAGAAGGAATGAAATCATAAAGATCAGATCAGAAATAAATGAAAAAGAAATGAAGGAAATGATAGCAAAGATTAATAAAACTAAAAGATGGTTCTTTGAGAAGATAAACAAAATTGATAAGCCATTAACCAGACTCATCAAGAAAAAAAGGCAGAAGACTCAAATCAATAGAATTATAAATGAAAAAGGAGAAGTAACAACTGACACTGCAGAAATACAAAGGATAAGGAGGGATTACTACAAGCAGCTATATGCCAATAAAATGGACAACCTGGAAGAAGTGGACAAATTCTTAGAAAACCACAACCTTCTGAGACTGAACCAGGAAGAAATAGAAAATATGAACAGACCAATCACAAGCACTGAAATTGAAACTGTGATTAAAAATCTTCCAACAAACAAAAGCCCAGGACCAGATGGTTTCACAGATGCATTCTATCGAACATTTAGAGAAGAGCTAACACATATCCTTCTCAAACTCTTCCAAAATATAGCAGAAGGAGGAACACTCCCAAACTCATTCTACAAGGCCACCATCACCCTGATACCAATACCAGATAAAGATGTCAGAAAGAAAGAAAACTATAGGTCAATGTCACTGACGAACATAGATGCAAAAATCCTCAACAAAATACTAGCAAACAGAATCTAATAGCACATTTAAAGGATTATACAGCATGATCAAGTGGGGTTTATCCCAGGAAACAAGGATTCTTCAATATACACAAATCAGTCAATGTGATAAACTGTATTAACAAATTGAAGGAGAAAAACCATAAGATCATCTCAATAGATGCAGAAAAAGCTGTCAACGAAATTCAACACTGATTTATGATAAAAGCCCTCCAGAAAGTAGGCATAGAGGGAAATTACCTCAACATAATATAGGCCTTATATGACAAACCCACAGTCAACATCGTTCTCAATGGTGAAAAACTGAAAACATTTCCTCTAAGATCAGGAACAAGACAAGGTTGTCCACTCTCATCACTATTATTCAAAAAAGTTTTGGAAGTTTTAGCCAAGGCAATCAGAGAAGAAAAAGAAATAAAGTAATCCAAATTGGAAAACAAGAAGTAAAGCTGTCACTCTTTGCAGATGGCATGATACTCTATATAGAGAATCCTAAAGATGCTATCAGAAAACTACTACAGCTAATCAATGAATTTGGTAAATTAGTAGGACACAAAATTAATGCACAGAAATCTCTTGCATTCCTATACATTAATGATGAAAAATCTGAAATGCAAATCCAAACTACAGTGAGGTATCACCTCACAATGGTCAGAATGGCCATCATCAAAAAATTAACAGAGAAATTAAGGAAACACCCCCATTTATCATTGCAACAAAGAGAATAAAATACCTAGGAATAAATCTACCTAAGGAGACAAAAGACCTGTATGTAGAAAACTATAATACACTGATGCAAAAAATTAAAGATGATACAAGCTGATGGAGAGATATACCATGTTCTTGGATTGGAAGAATCAACATTGTGAAAATGACTGTACTGCCCAAAGTAAGCTACAGATTCAATGCAATCCCTTTCAAAGTAGCAATGGCATTTTCACAGAACTAGAACAAAAAAATTCACAATTTGTATGGAAACACAAAAGACCACAAATAGCCAAAGCAATCTTGAGAACGAAAAACAAAGCTGGAGGAATCAGGCTCCTGGGCTTCAGAGTATACTACAAAGCTACAGCAATCAAGATAGTATGGTACTGGCACAAAAACAGAAATATTGATCAATGGAACAGGATAGAAAGCCCAGAGATAAACCCACATACATATGGTCACCTTACCTTTGATAATGGTGGCAAGAATATACAATGGAGAAAAGACCACCTCTTCAATAAGCAGTGTTGGGAAAACTGGACAGCTACATGTAAACGAATGGAATTAGAACACTCGCTAACACCATACAGAAACATAATCTCAAAATGGATTAAAGACTTAAATGTAAGGCCAGAGAGTATAAAACTCTTAGAGGAAAACATAGACAGAACACTCTATGACATAAATTACAGCAAGATCCTTTTTGACCCACCTCCTAGAGAAATGGAAATAAAAACAAAAATAAACAAATGAGACCTAATAAAACTTAATAGCTTTTGCATAGCGAAGGAAACCATAAACAAGATGAAAAGACAACCCTCAGAATTTGAGAAAATATTTGCAAATGAAGCAACTGAGAAAGGATTAATCTCCAAAATTTACAAGCAGCTCATGCAGCTCAGTATGAAGAAAACAAACAACCCAATCCAAATATCAGCAGATGACCTAAATATACATTTCTCCAAAGAGTATATACAGATTGTCAACAAACACATGAAAGAATGCTCAACATCACTAATCATTAGAGAAATCAAAACTACAAAGAGGTATCACCTCTCTCCACTCAGAATGGCCATCATCAAAAAATCTACAAACAATAAAGGCTGGGGAGGGTGTGGAGAAAAGGGAACCCTCTTGCATTGTTGTTGGGAATGTAAATTTATACAGCCACTGTGGAGAACAGTATGGAGATTCCTTAAAAAACTAAAAATCGAACTACCATATGACCCAGCAATCCCAGTACTGGGCATATACCCAGAGAAAACCCTAATTCAAAAAGAATCATGTACCATAATGTTCATTGTAGCTCTGTTTACAATAGACAGGACAGGGAAGCAACCTGTGTCCATCAACAGATGAATGGATAAAGAAGATGTGGCAGGGCTTCCCTGGTGGTGCAGTGGTTGAGAGTCTGCCTGCCGATGCAGGGGACACGGGTTCGTGCCCCAGTCCGGGAAGATCTCACATGCCGTGGAGCGGCTGGGCCCATGAGCCATGTCTGCGGAGCCTGCATGTCCGGAGCCTGTGCTCTGCAATGGGAGAGGCCACAACAGTGAGAGGCCTGCATACTGCAAAAAAAAAAAAAAAAAAAAGAAGAAGAAGATGTGGCACATATATACAGTGGAATATTACTCAGCCATAAAACAAAACGAATTTGAGTTTTTTATAGTGATGTGGATTGACCTAGTGACTGTCATACAGAGTGAAGTAAGTTAGAAAGAGAAAAATAAATACCTTATGCCAACACATATATCTGGAATCTAAAGAAAACAAAAAGATTCTGAAGTACCTAGGGGCAGGACAGGAATAAACACGCAGATGTAGAGAATGGACTTGAGGACACGGGGATGGGGAAGGGTTAGCCTGGACGAAGTGAGAGAGTGGCATGGACTTATATATACTACCAAATGTAAAATAGATAGCTAGTGGGAAGCAGTCGCGTAGCACAGGGAGATCAGCTCGGTGCTTTGTGACCAACTAAACGGGTGCGATAGGGAGGGTGGGAGGGAGACGTAAGAGGGAGGGGATATGGGCATATATGTATACATATAGCTGATTCACTTTGTTATACAGTAGAAACTAACACAGCATTGTAAAGAAATTATACTCCAATAAAGAGGTTAAAAAAAGAAAGAAAATGAGATTTTTCAAGTAAAATTTGATCTGAGAATTAACTATTTGATTTTAGCACCATGGAAGTTGCTTATACCTTGAGAATAATCAGAGTAGTATTGAAAGTGAAAGTCTGGATCAAGTGGGTTCAAGACACATGAGAGGAGAGAAATTGGATACAAATGGCATAGACAATTATTTTGAAGAGTTTGCTAAAAGGGGAGCAGAGAAATTGTGTGAGTTCGAGGAAAACATTTTCAAAGAACAGAAATCTAGAATGTAGTTTGACAAAATATTATGATTTTATTAATATGTTGCTTCTTTCAGCTTTTGCATTCATTTTTCTATTGTTATGATTAAGCTATTAAATAGTCAATAGATAACTATTAACCTCAAAGTATACTGGAATTGACCAAAATGTTCTACTCCTAGTAAATAAGCATAAATAATATTTATAGAGCTAGAAGGACATTTCAATAGTTCTAGACTTCAGGCATTGCTGAAAGCAATTTGAAACATTACTGTCCTGTCTTAAAAGGGCAATGCAAGGTAGAGAAAGAGAGCAACCTAAAATGACTAAGAAATGTGTTGTCATCAATTTTATGAATATTGTAATAACAAGTTGGCATACATTATTTTGGGATTACATATTTAGGACAGACATATATATTTCAAAATAATGAAAACTTTGCATTAAACTATACTTTCATGGAGATGCTAAAAACTATTATAAGGAGCAATATAAAGGCTCAATTTTAACAATATCATACCTAATATCAATGCTTACATATTAATACATAAAATAATACTATTTTAGGAAATTATTAAACATCATACTTGTTTATATTCATGTAGATGAAAATATGTTGAAATGTTGAAAACAAGATATTGCTTATCTTTAATATACTCTTTTAAAATAGTATTTTATCTTAGAACTTAAGGTGAAAATATTAGAGAAAATAATATAATTTTATTTAGAAGGGACACTTTAGATGATATAGTCCAAGTTTATGTATTTACAAATGTAGAAATTTAAATACAGTGTATATAATGACTCACCCAAAGTAACACAGCTAATTTTGACAAAGTTTGGTATCAGGTGGTTTTCAGTACTCTTGCTGCTGTATTTTTCAGAATCATATTAGAGAAGAAAATTAAACATATTAGGAAAATGTCTTTTTTCTTTCCTTTCTCTTCCCCTTCACTACCTGCCTTTCTCCTTTTCTTCTTTTCCTTCTTTTCTCCGTACTCCCTATCAGCTTTTTGCTTATTCTCCTCCTTTAAGAAAGGAAGATTTAGGCCTTTTGCCTTCCAAGATGGCCCATACTCTGTCTATGGAGCATGTATCTCCCTGAATAAACCTTCTTTCACTTTACTACGTCTTGCTCTTGAATTCTTGCCTGCACAAAGCCAAGAACACACACTGGGCGGCCATCCCAGGGA
The DNA here is from genome assembly GCF_937001465.1 of Orcinus orca. Taxonomy (NCBI): domain Eukaryota; kingdom Metazoa; phylum Chordata; class Mammalia; order Artiodactyla; family Delphinidae; genus Orcinus; species Orcinus orca. The sequence goes on from NC_064580.1 coordinate 80,308,939, forward strand.
CTCGGACATGACTTGGGGTGTGACCATCCTCTTACACCCCCTCTCTCTTTCCTGCAACATCTTTTCTGGCACACAATGCGGGGCCTCAAAGGCCATAATCTCGATCCGCCTATTGGGCTATGGCTCCCCTCTGAAGGGTGGCTGGGACTTATCCTGAGCCATGGAGATTCAAGTAGCCCCTTAGGTGGCAGCTGACGTCACCTGCAGGATCTGGCAGAGACCAGTTCTCTGGCCGCGAAGAAGCGCACTGAGGCCAAGGCTTTTCCACCTCAGTCTTTCTCATTCTCCTATTGCTCTATCTCTTTGGACTTGAAAAGATCCACCCAGACGACCACCGAACATCCAAATTAAGACTGCACGGCAAGTAATTGACAACTTGGTTGGGTCTAAAGAACTCCTGCCAGGGGGCTTATCTGGTGACGCAGTGGTTGAGAATCTGCCTGCCAATGCAGGGGACAGGGGTTCGAGCCCTGGTCTGGGAGGATCCCACATGCCGCGGAGCAACTAGGTCCGTGCGCCACAACTACTGAGCCTGCGCGTCTGGAGCCTGTGCTCCGCAACAGGAGAGGCCGCGATAGTGAGAGGCCCGCGCACTGCGATGAAGAGTGGCCCCCGCTTGCCACAACTAGAGAAAGCCCTCGCAGAGAAACGAAGACCCAGCACAGCCAAAAATAAAAAAATAAAATAAATTTAAAAAAAAAAAGAAAGGAAGATTTAAATGTTAATGAAATGGGAGAAGGTTGAAAGAGAAGAATCATTCTAGTACTATCCCCCATAATTCTTTACTTCACACACACACACACACACACACACACACACACACACACCCCACTGAAGGTATTTGGAAGAAGAACTCTAATGTTCTAAATTCTTTGTAGTTTAAAAAAATAACCTCTACTATTTCAGAGAACAAAATAGCCCATATATCCTTGGACAGAAAGAAATAACAGTAACCCTACAGATTTATTTCATGAACTTCAGATCAATCATGTTCTGAGATTTCTCTTTTCTCTGGGGTGTTGACCAATATACCTAAAAGTTACTGGTTTAAGAGTGCAGACAACCATAGTTTTGAATTCCACTTTTTATAGTTATCAATCATTTGAAATTTGCAAGTATTTAATACCTCAGATCTTCAGTTTGTTAATCTAGAAAATAAGGATAATTATGCTTAATTTATTATGACATTGCTAGCTTTAAACGTTACACCTGACACAGTATAAGTACTCATGTGTTATTTTTTATTATCAATATTATTATCAGAAACAACTCTCTTTAAATGGGAAATACCTTTATGAAAACTCATGAACATATTCATAGTCACTGTTTCAAAGAATAGCCATAGTAGGACCTGTGAACTATTATGGAACTGGTCTACTTAAAATTCAGTTAGTGACATCATAAGTAAGTGGAGGCATAAAAGGGATACATAATCTAAAGTAGTATTATCTTTGCTTTAAGACTTTTGGCATATCTTCATATTCCGTGTTAAGAAATCCAGTTCTTTTAATAATTGTAATCAAATTGAGCTTGTTATTAGAGTGTTTAACTGTACTATTGAATGGGTTTGAGATGAAAAGTGATATGGACAATTTTATTTATGAGCCTCAAATGAGCATTTGCTGATGCCATTGTAATTTCTCATACAAGTATACAAATGATACAGCAACATTTCTTGCAGTGCTACCTTCAGAGTCATAATAAAACTCTTGCAGAACATGTGTGTGCACCATAAAGAAAAGGCAATGAGTTTTCTTTGGGAACTGATGGCCCTTATTAGCATGAATTGAATTGTGCATCTGTGTTTGTAACAGGATGAGTGATGTGGCAGTGGATTGCTTTGTACACATTCCTGTGCTTTCCCTTCTGTTTGGCCCGCTGTTTATTTTCTCATCCAGCCCACCCAGGTGAGTGACATTTTCCCTTCCCGACTTTACTCTCTGGAGATAACGGAGGAAGGCAAGAGTATGTGTAAGCAAACGTACCAGTTGTCATAGTCTCCACTTTCTGGTGTCCCTTTTGATTTCCTTCTGTGCCTTTGACATTCTAGGAAAAAATCTTTTATAACACATCACGATACACCCCCTCCCACCCATCCAGATAGAATAAGTGGTTGAATGCCTCACACACCATGGCCTTTATTCATCTACGTTTATAAAAATGCCTCTTCTTTTTTTTAGCATTGCCAACTCTCATACGTTTACTTATTTATTTTGGTTCAGTAAGCATGCTGCCACTGTTGTGTCATCTGAAAATTTAGCCTTTTAGCTTCTTTGATGACATAATTAACATGAACTGAATAAATCCAGCTTGTGCCACAGCTGTCAAGGCACCTGGGTATTTATAGTTTCACCCTCTCTTCTGAGGCAGGAGAGCTTTCATAACACATATGGTAGGGTGAATCTGGAGCAGATGGACTCATATACTCTGGCTTTCAATAAGGCAAGAGGGATAACACTGCATAAAGCCCAGTCACAATTCTGTCGAGGGTACTGAATTGATTATGTCCTGCACTAGACAATGCTTGGGTCCAACCAAATGCATTCTAGATGCCTCAGTGCTGGGTTTTGGGGTCCTGAATTTTAAAATAAAAATAAAATACTTAGCTTATATAGAAAATAGCAAATAATTTTCTTCTCAGTGGCCAATGACGGGAACTAGCATAAATAACCTTTTGCATTTATTCAGGAGAAGATAATTCAGAATGCTAAGTGACTTTTCCCTTTCACCTATATGACAAAACTTACCTTGACCAATGAAAAATCCAACAGTATCTGAAAAGAAACTCCAGGGTCATAGGAAGTAAAATAAGTCTTGAAAGTGACAATTGGTGTATAAAAATGAAGAGTTGAGAAGTCTGTCAACCCTTGGAGGGCACAGACACCCTCCTACAGAATCATCCTGCCCTGAAAGCACAGGTGGCATCTAGCAGCCTGATAAATGTCATAGGTAACTCTATTGTCCATTAATAGTATCTGCCATACACACACTTTAGGAATTAAACAGGCCATTGAAAGCCAATGTCAGGGAGTTAGTGAAATTTTAAAAGAATAATCCACACCTGGCTAATGAAAAGCTGAGATAGATGGAGTTTTAGATGCTTTTATACACAAGTCTTTGTTTGAAGTATTCTGTGCCTTATGGTGGAGGAGAGATCCGTGATTTTCAGAGAGTATGAGTGGGCGGTAATGCACCTCTAGGGGATGCAGATCGTGATAACTGATGGGCTCTTTCAAATTACACCTCCTCGCTACCCAGATTCTCTGAACCTCCCAGAGGTGCGTAGCCCTGTGAGAATCACTGCCTGGTGAGCTTCATTGACAGATAATATCACACTCAGGTTTGTCGATGTGGAAGAAAAGTTAAGTAACTGATGACTTTTCTTCCTCTATAATAAGTTTTCTTAAAACTTCCAGTGTATTGTTAAACAAGAGAAATGTTCTTTCAGGTTTAGCAACTTCTGTCTGTAACAGAAGCATGAAGTATGCTTTGTATGAGAATATGAAACTTACCATCTGCCTTAATGTCTTCAGAGAACAGTTATCAATGATTTCTTTCCAGGGTTAAAATTAATAGACTTGAACTTATTGTACTGTGAGCATCTTTAGGATTTTGTCCATTGTGAAAATATCCTCTAAATGGCATCCTGCCAAATATTAGGCCTTCTTGTGGAAGTTCACAATTTGTGACAGTTCATCCTAATATGCATAATATTTCTGTTCTAATTCCATTTTTGAACTTTTGTGTTCTATTTTTATCTGAGGATGGAGATAAGGCTAAATAAGATTCAGAAGAAAATATATTAAATGTGAAAAATAGCAGTTAAGAATTAATTTCCCATGGCAATTGATTACATGTTTATTCAGTAGTTTGGCACAGTTATTTGACTAGACTTTTCATTTCCAGTGTCAATTGAGCAGTTTATCCATTTTACTTTAGAGTGTTCATTTTTTGTGATAATAATTTCAATGTTTTTGCATTTATTATGTCCGAGGAAGAGGAAACTTGCTGATAGAACAGTTTAATTTCAAGGAGTGTGGTCTTCTTAGGGGCTGTAAATGTCTTGGCTATGTGGTTGAACTTTCAACATTTCTCCTCTAAAAATAATTTGCAACCTCTACTGCCATCAATCTTAAATCTGTATTCATTAATGATGTGTTAAAAAATATATTTAAAAGTCACAGAGGAACAAAGTTGTGTTATTTCTGTTGTGGAAGACTGGTTTAAAATATTTGTTAGAAATAGTCTGAAAGTACAACGTACTGTAATTGTAGTTTGTCATATGTGGTTCATTGTCATTAGTCAGAGGCAGCACTATATATAGTACATATAACAGCATAAGTCAGGTTTACAACTCTGCATCCATCTGTAATGCATGATAGCATATGTTTTATAGGGCTGATTATTAAGATAATATATCTTTGTATTCTCAAAACCTCAACTTTGAAATTTCTTTGCTGATAAGAAATTAATGCCTAAGAATTAAAAGCTAAAGTGAATTCCACTGTACTTAGTCTTCTACTGACTTTACAAAATGAAGATTTACCTGCAGGAGACATTCTTTCTTTCTTTCTTTCTTTTTTTAAGATAAAGATGTAAAAAAAGCTAACCTCACCTTATATTATATAATAATATTGTTTTGGGGAAATAAAATGAAAAGTACAGGATTCCTAACACTCTCCCTCAAAATGTAACTGAAGACTGACTTTTTTCTACACTGTCTTTAATACTTACAGTTCTAAGTCTCCATACTTGTGAAGAAAATGTTCTGTTGATGTTTTGCATGATAGAAGTAATGCATTTATAAAATTTGTACACAGGCACTTTCCACTAAAGATAAATATACTTTAAAGAGGTATTTTGTCCCTAGATGATAGTACTGTCCATGAATTAGCACTATGATAAAAGGGAAACATTTAGGATTTAGCAGAATGTCATCAAATTTAAGACAAGAGAACTGAATCTCCATTTTTGTTAGGCTTACACCTATAAGAAGGTAAGGGGGAAAACGTAGTTACAAGTAATCAAAGCATTTGTAAACACACATATATATTTTGCGGGTGGTGAGGGATAGGTAGGGGGCATTATTATCAAGCTATTATTGTCTATCAATCATGTGTGATATGTTTATTAATTCAACCCTCAGCCATCTTAAATACATTATCTTCAAGTGGCATGAGAACATACTCTGTCTGCCTATATCCTTTTCTGCCTGAAAATCACCAACTTACAATATAGTCAAGCCAGTCATTTGGGAAGTTGGATATTGCTTAGGAACTGAATTATCTCACTGTGTTTCACCTTTATGGAAATTAATTAGCTTATGTCTAGGAGTCCACCTGTTTTCACTCCTCTGAAAATTAGATAAGGTTAGAATCCTAAATAATTTTTAAAGTCTTTCCTTTAAAGAAACACTATAAAGGAAATATTACCTCTAACTCTTCAATTAAATTTGTATTAACCTAGTAATTAATTAGATTTATTTTACATATTTTAATATAAATTAGAAAATGGTTTGGAAATATTTTATTAACATTTGATTGGCCCAGAAATGCACCACTCAACAAATATGAACAAAAGCATGTTTCAAATAATAATAATGAATTGATCATTTTATCATAGTTAATGATCCCTTTGAATTTTTATACCAGGATTGTTGGTATTGTTGTTTCTATTTTTTCATCTTTCTTAGCATTTGTTTCAAAGTCATTTAAAAATTTCATTGTCAATTTTTGAATTTTTAGTTGATTACAAATCATGTGGCACCATACTTCTGAAGCTTTTATGACCAGTTTTTCCTATAACCAGCTGTATATTTATATCAGTGGCTTTCAACAGAAATATTATTTAGACTGGTTCAAAGATTTCATAGATTAGATTTTGCACAGCAAGCTCTACTTTAAACTGTCTTCCATTTTAAAGTTTTATTCTCCAGTATGTAATGTTCCTAGATATGAGTGACATCAAAATCACCTTTTCAAGAATTGAAAAATTCCATCACATGGGTTCATAAATGCAGTATAGCCCCAAATACTTCCTTTTCTTTTCTGCATATCCTTTGGTAGTTAGTTCAGTGCTTGATATCTAGTAGGAGATGAATAAATAGTTGTAGAATATGCATGAAAAACAGTTGCTAAAGAAATCCTGCCAGAATATGACTGTAATTTCTGTGAGCACTCCTTGTTAAAATGGGGGTTTGGTCTTTATTTATTTAGAAATATGACAGCTAAATAAAGTTAAAATTTCATTATTTAACAAAAATAACTACTCATTATATTGACAGCATCATTATGGTTGTTTTATTACTCTTGGCTATGATGTTTTATAATTAGAGCTCTGAATCTTTAGGGAAATCCACAAGAAAACCTGGTGAGCAAATTTTCAAAGTGTATTTATTTCACTTTCATGCTTTAAGTTAATTAAGACTTAATTTTAAATTAAATTATCTTCAACACAATTTTGGTTGAGATACACTAAAGAATATTGTATTACTTCAAAGCCTGCTGTAAATCTGTCAACATGGGTTTGGGCACAGCAAAGTGTAGCTTGGTTCAACAAGGAATAGACAATAAATGAATGATTTTAATTTCTGCAGTAGGAAATGATAGGGAAGACTTTTTTTGGTGGTGTTTTTTGTGGCTTGTATGTTTGGGGTTTTGTTTGGTTGTTGTTTTAGAAACTGTCATTGTAATTGCTACTAGGGAATATAAGCCAACAATAAACTTATCCCAAAAAAGGCTTATAAATCATTTAGTATTTTAAAGTTTCAATATCCCCTTCCTTCATTTGGCCTTACCAAGCAACCAAAAGTAGCAAGGAAATAAGTGTATAAATAAGACATTATTTACAGTAGTAATAATAATAATAAATAAATAATATTCAACCTTCTTTCCTGTAGGTCCAGAAAGGTGACCTACATTTTGCAAGCATTCTGTAGAGGCCTACTTTCACACTGTGGAATATTCACTTTTTATCATGATTCACATAAAGCCTTGTGAACATATGAAGGACATGTAAGACAGCTCAAAGATGTCCCATGAGCCTTATTCCTTTTTCTTAGATTTTATGTTCTGAGAACATCTATGGTAGGAGTCTGTGGTGTGTTGCCAAAATGTCAGTGTTATGGAATTTTATAATTTATTCCACAAATGATCCTCAGTTAGAATTGTGAAGGGAACGTGTGTTTTGGAATCAGTCCTGAAAGTGAATACTGACTTTGCTGTAAAATGAATATGATAATGCCTACCTCAGTGGGTAGATGTGCAGATCAAATGACACATGTACATAAAGCACATAGTATAGTGCTTGAAACCTATTACCTGCACAGTTATGATACATTATTGTTTTTGTCACTGTTTTCGTTGATATAGGGAGATTTAGGAATACAGGTGCAACTTGACACATACATGTCTTTTCATGATCAAATAACATCCGTGATGCGAGTAGTGGTAAAACAGTGAGAAAAGGTTCTGAACACACAGCAGGCTCATGGAAGCAAGAGAACACCAAAAGCAAACTAACTTTGCCTAGAGTTAGCTTCAGATTGTGAATACAATGAGAATCTGTTTCATTATTTTCTCCTCTTTTAAAATCATACAGCATAAACATAGGGTTCTTATAGATGTATTTTAAACTAAAATTTATCTATCATTTATCATCTGTGTATTTTTTTTTAACATCTTTATTGGAGTATAATTGCTTTACAATGGTATGTTAGTTTCAGCTTCACAACAAAATGAATCAGTTATATATATACATATATTCCCATATCTCTTCCCTCTTGCGTCTCCCTCCCTCCCACGCTCCCTATCCCACCCCTCCAGGCGGTCACAAAGCACCGAGCTGATCTCCCTGTGCTATGCGGCTGCTTCCCACTAGCTATCTACCTTACGTTTGGTAGTGTATATATGTCCATGCCTCTTTATCGCTTTGTCACCGTTTACCCTTCCCCCTCCCCATAGTCTCAAGTCCATTTTCTAGTAAGTCTGTGTCTTTATTCCTGTTTCACCCCTAGGTTTTTCATGACATTTTTTTTTAATTCCATATATATGTGTTAGCATACGGTATGCAAATCAAAACTACAATGAGATATCATCTCACACCAGTCAGAATGGCCATCATCAAAAAATCTACAAACAATAAATGCTGGAGAGGGTGTGGAGAAAAGGGAACCCTCTTACACTGTTGGTGGGAATGTAAATTGATACAGCCACTGTGGAGAACAGTATGGAGGTTCCTTAAAAAGCTACAAATAGAACTACCATATGACCCAGCAATCCCACTACTGGGCATATACCCTGAGAAAACCATAATTCAAAAAGAGTCATGTACCAAAATGTTCATTGCAGCTCTATTTACAATAGCCCAGAGATGGAAACAACCTAAGTGTCCATCATCGGATGAATGGATAAAGAAGATGTGGCACATATATACAATGGAATATTACTCAGCCATAAAAAGAGACGAAATTGAGCTATTTGTAATGAGGTGGATAGACCTAGAGTCTGTCATACAGAGTGAAGTAAGTCAGAAAGAGAGAGACAAATACCGTATCATCTGTGTATTTTTATAATTATACATTCATGCCATGATGTACAAATAGACTTTTGCCATTTACCAGTATGGTGCTTAACGTTTGCTTCAACAAAAAGAAGCTGAATGAAAGGAACATGAGTGAACCACCTTTTATAACTACCACAAATATATCTTTCAAAAATCATAGCAAGATTTTATAATGAGATGACACTACTTTTTTCATTGGCATAGCTTAAGGGGAAAAAAAGGACAAAATGTGTCAGTCTTTGGCAGAGTGTATTAAATATCTTTACTCATAATGAATAAAATATAAATGGCAAAAAGTAGACTGAATTTTAAAAAACATATTCAATAAATGGATACCTTAAGTAATGGTGTATGGCCATACTCAAAATTAAAACTTCCTCATTTTTTGACAGGTTGTCTAGTACCAATTTAGGAAAAAAATACCATCAGTTAAGACTCACATTAAAACCCCTAGTTCATAGTGAAAATAATTTGGAGACTAACAAAATTAAAGGATCTTCAACAATTAAAAAAAAATAACATTTTTTTGTCCAAAGAAGTAAAACTGTTTGAAATTTTTAATTTTAAATAGTGCAAATAAAAAATCTCCCATCTTGATTTGGATAAAATCTGCATGGAGAAAACTGAATGACATAAAAGAATAAATTCTAAATAGATGAACAAAATAATAATAGAAACTATCATAGAGAAATAGCTGACATATATAATCATTAAAGTAATAAATATAGTAGAAAAAAGTCCCTTATAAAACATGAATTTAATATGTTTTAAGAAGAATTAGGCAAAAAATTAATAACTCCAGAAACCAGAAATATGCATAATATCCTGAATTCTCCTGATTTAATATCTGGTATTTCTACATGGTTATATTTTACAACCAATCCCCTAGCTTCCATAGACTTGTGGAAATACTATTCAAGGAATTAAAATAAGTACTAATCTGCTATTTCACTGTTTTCTGTAATTATAACATCAACAATGTATCACTGTTAACTAACTTAGAAGCCAGCAGGGATAATGTTTTTGTCCACTGTAGTGCTTAATAGGTATATCTCATCACAGGGTAACTCACGCATAGCATGGGTATATACACAGGGATTTTTTTTCAATTGCATTGTTCAGGTTTATTGTTGTCTGTCTGTGAGTATGAACTAGCTGTGTGTAGGAATATTTAATAAAGAAAACCTGAATACTGTGAACTTTGATATAAGCCTCAACTGTCACCTATAAAAAATAATATTATAAGTCATTTAATCTGGTTATAATGTCTGCTATTTGAGACTTTGTCTTCTCTTTTTAATTCTAAAATAATTTGTGTCTGAGCTTTTCCCCTGATGTTTTCTCATCAAGGAGCAGGTAGTCATCAAATTTGAGTGTGTGTTGCAGCAAAAGTTTTATTCGGGTTGTTAATATATTGCTGTTTAGTATCTGTAATTGTATTTAACTTGCACAGAGTGCCTGAATATAAGATTGGGCACAAAGCCAGTTCAAACCCCCAAATATAAGTGTTGAGTAAAAGTAAGCATTTGACCTTGTTACCAATAAACATGGGGAACAATATGGTTGAAACAACATGGGATGAAAACATGGGAGTTTTAGATGAGAATTTTCAAGGACGGACTTTGAAAAATTCATAGTGCTGTTATTAATGAGGCACTAAGTAACCTTAAATATATAAATCACATTTAAAAAATAAAGAGACAAATACAGTGTATGTATATATGTTTTATATAATGGCTCAAGATCGACATCAACAATAGGAATGGGTGGTTAGCAAAATAGTAAGTCACAATTCTCTTGACAATTCTACTTAAAGATAATCACATAATCATTTTGGTAAAATTTCATATATTTTCTACAAGTGTCAGTAAAATTTTGTAGTGAATCTCTTGGGTGAATCCCTACTCAGAAAATCAATATATTTGAAAAGTAAATGTAAGTTTGGAAAGTCAAATACTGATAATGAAGGATAAATCACCTTACTTAAAATAAATACATAATTGACCTTAATAATAGAGGCATAAATATGACTATAATTAATTTGCTAATTGTCCATGTGTGCCCTCCCTTCTCTCTTTAAACTTAACATCTGCTTATTAATTAATTTCACTGGCTTTGTTAATTGTATCATTTGCTCTGGCAATGTGCTATTATTGCCTTTGAGGCTTTTAGAGAAGCAGAAGAGATTTCTCACATGGAATGGTCCACAGATTTAAATGGAAACAGAAATCCTGCAACAGTGTAGAAATTTTCTTAGGTGGTGTGTAATACATATGATTCTTGTACACATATAGTGGTCATGTAAGAAAACAATTGTAACTTAGAATTAGTCTGAAAGAACTGGAAGATGGGAAAGGATGCTGTTATAAGCCTCGATTAAAGTACAGCTTGTAGAAAGATGGATGAGAAAGGTAACACAATTACAGGTACAGGTAACAGGTAGGATGGAAGTATGATTTAGGTGTACTGGAAACAATAAGGGAATGACTGATGAGTAATGGAAGATAAGATTGAATAGAAAGTTGGGTTCTGCCTAAAAGGCAGTCTGCATGGTTTGAACATAATCTGTTGGGTAGTCAGACAGACATAAGCAAAAGGCAATATTTTAGAGTTTATAAAAATTCAGTCTTGTAAGGAAATTTAGAGGTCATATATTACTTCTCATTATTCAGTCAAAGAACTTAATCCACATATTGTCCTTTCCATAATCCTACTCTAATGACAAGTCAAATCATAACCTGAAAGATTCTTTACATTGTGTTAAAAATTATATGAGCGCATACTTTAGAAAACATGACACACACTGTAACAACAACAAAAAAAGGTACCTGTGTGCTGTTGCTTTTACTCAATGCAGTATTAGTTAAGGGAACTGATGATTTTGTTGTATTTAACTTTAAAAAGTGAATTATGCACCAAGCATTCATTAAGGGAAATCTGATGCACTTGAGCATATATGTCATGACATGGCACATAGACATACATGGGATTTTTTTTTTTTTGGTATTTTTCTGTTAAAGAAACACACAGGAGAAACCTGGCCTTTCAATGAATGTGAGACTGTGCATAAATATATAACTCAGACTTCATTTGGGCTTCTTAGGTGCCATTGTGGATTAATGGCATTTACATAATTAAAATGAGGTTATAAACTGTCATAAAAATGAAGAAGGAAAGAGGAGTGTCTCTAGGATTACATCTCTGAAGGTAATAACACTAAGTGGGCAGCAATAATAAAAATAATTTAGCTCTGTGCTGTCCTAGCGATCACCTTGGATTGTGACCATTTATATTATATTGAAATAAGAGACCAGAGCTTAAAAGGACAACAGTGTGTAACCTCAATCTGGAAGAGTATAGACAGACTACATACTGAATCAGAGCCATGGGGTCTTCCTCCATATGATGATTTTTTTTAAAAAGTGCAGCTTTTCTGAGTAGCTGTTGATCAAATCACCTAGTACTAAAACCATTACAGTTTAAAAGCATATATTTGTAAGAGTATGAAAAAAAACACCTGAGTTTAAGATTAAAAAGCATGCTAAAAGTCTTCTTATCTACATTTAAAGACACATGCTATTTAAGTAATCATTCCTCGAAGCATTTTAAACAGACATTTTGTGAATTTCTTGAGAGTTCAGGTTTAGGTGTGTAAAAATATGTCAACATAGAAATTTCAACTCTCTTTTCCTCCTTCCCTGTCTTCCTCCTGCCTCCTCCTTCTTTTCTTTGCATCTGCTTATGCATTAGAGATATTTAAAGCAAAATGATTTGAAGAGAACACTATAGTCACAAACTTTGGAAGATTAAAGACTTTTTGAAAACAGTAAACCAAAAAGTATTATAAATTATAGGATATAATATAAGAGTATGGAGTATAAAATATTACTTTTAAAGTCATTTCTACTTGATAATCATGCTTAATTACAATGCTGTGATAGCTAGTTTTTTCATTTAATTTTTTTGCTTTTATTATGACGGGCTAATATGTTTTTCCCTTTAGATTCTCAAGTACATACAAGTCTTGATTCTAACATTGTTAAATAATGTTAAATGTTAACTTTTTAAACCATTCTTCCAATGATCTCTTAAATTTGTGAGATTTCATATTTTTAAATACCACAAATTGCTTTAAAATGATTCAAAATACAAATTAATGCCAACATAGATTTCAATAGTTCATGCCAAGTATGATTGAGATTTAGCTTTATGGCATATCAATGAAAGAATTGTTTGGAAGCCACTTTATAAAGTTGGATAACATGCATCCTAAAGAAATCAATGTTTTAGTAGTAAATTTATTAACTAACATGTTAGAGAATTCAAAGATGAAAGGTGTAATATTCAGATCTTGGATACAGTCACTCAAAGTGCTTATCATTAAGGGCAACCTTAATTTAAAGACTATTCAGAAAAACTTAGATAACTGAAGAAAAAATTGAAGTTAGAGCTGATAGAATTAAGGGGGATTTTTATTTGTTTAGTTTTTTGTAAGCATAGCATAAGGGACAGCAGCCAATGTAATTTACTGATCCACCAGTCATGAGTAATAAATCTATTTTCTATTTCATTATGTGATAAAATGAACAATTTTTTTGGTAAAAAGATTTAAATATCACCAAATTACAGCACAGATTTTAATGAGGCCCAAAGTTAAATTTGCAACAAAGAAGTAGGATCACACACTTTGGATCAATTTAGAAAAGTATAAATCTTATAAGTAACAGTCTACATGGAACAGAAGAACTTTGATATCATTCCTTTACCACTGTTAGGGTTTGGGGCACCATGAGTTATGAGGATTGTTTAAAACAACAACAACAATAACAACGAAAGTATTCAGAGTAGAACAAAACAACCAATCAAGGGAAGAAAACATAACCCATGAGAAAAGTATAAAGGAATTGGGAGAAGGAAAGGTTGAAAAGTGATTTTAAAATTGTTTTCAAGTATTTAAATATTTAGTGAAAACAGAGTATTTGAAGATCAACAGTTCTTTATTTTCACTAAATATAGAAAAAGCCTTTGAATTAAATTTAGATATTGTACTAGCTCTAAAGAACTGCTTCTTTTAGAGTAAGATAGGCCATTGGATAAAGTCTCTGGGAAATTGTGGAGTCATCTCTCTTGAGAATAATTAAGAGTAACACAGATAACTAAAATTCAGCCTTGCAATGAGGTAGCAGACTGGATTAAGAGAATTATTATTTTGTCCCTACACTTTGATTCCATGATAATTCTGAATGAATTAAACATGTCATCAAATGCCTCCAACTTCAGTGAAGTTCTTAATTTAACCTCATATTATTTTTTTTCATGGCTTAACATTTCACCAAAGCCAAGTCAAATTTTAAATTCTGTATAATTACTTAATAACACCTAGATTTTTAATCTTAGAAAGTCATTTTCAAGGGATTATGAGGCAGAATTAACAAAAGAAAGAACAAGAATACTTATTACTTCCTGAATATCAGCCAGTATTTGACTCTAGATCAGTTTTAGCCTCTCCTCTTTCCTATGTAGTGTGCAAATAATGTGGCTTTTTTTTCCAGATTAAATAGACCCAGGAGTGAGCACATACAAACTAGAATATTAAATAAAATTGTCCTGAATTGATTATATGTAATTTCTGTTATTTTTTTAAAATGAGAACTAAAGAGAATGAACACACAGACAAAAAAAGTTGGGAAATAGCAGGATTTAACCATTCCCAATTTGAGAATTTTGAAAGGTAAAATTCTTATAATATATGTAAGTATTGTTACATTGTATTTAATACATGCAAATACATGTAAGTATTGGCTTAGGTAATTCATTTTCACTAATGTCTTATAGCCTGAATTTTATTGTTCATTAGCTGGCAAAAGCATTATACTTTAAAATATATAGTAACAGATATTCAGATCATTTTAGAATGACTCACATAAGTAAATCTGCTCATTTGCAGATGGCTTTGACATTCTTCAGATAGGTACCACTTGAATGTGATGTAGAATATAGGACTTTTCTAAGATCCTCTTCAAATGAAACATAAGTCTTTACTTCTATTTGCCAAGTTTAACAAATGTTTGACATTCATCTCCTAACTAAATTGGTACAGAACAGGAAGATCAACATAGCCATACTTTGAATTTGTTGCTCATTCATGATGGACTATAATCATTACCCTACAAGTAGCATGTAGAATGTTACTTTTAGAGAAAAATCTTAGCAAATAGCACAGGTATCATACTTAGACATTTCATGTATAGACAGTATGAACAGGCAATTATAGTCAACTAAATAAAACCAGGGCAAATCAGATATTTGAAAAGCACAAACACTCTCTGATTAACTTCTAATATAATAAATAACTTCAATCTTCTCTACCACAAATTTTAATTGACTATTAAATTGAATTTTTTTGTTTGACTTCATAGCATTATCAGGGGGATATTCTCATGTGAGTGAGAAGAACAAGAAGAGATACCAACCAAGAGAATAAGGAGAAAATGAGTCTCTGGTCAACCTGCTAATTCAAAAATTAGTCCCTAATATAAGAGTATAAGAAATCTTTCAATTCTAAAGTGAATATTTAAAATAATATACACAAACATTCTACCACACAGATCTGGAATTGAGGCAGAAAGATAGGTTATTTGCACAAAGTTACACAAAAGTGTAATGATAACACTTGGGTTAAAAACCAGTCTCAAAATTGTTTTTGAATCTTACATGAGAACTTGCCTTGTGTTCTGCCCATTCTGTCAGGGAACATTCTGAAGAAATATTTTCATGCAGTGATTAAGCCCACAAAGGTCTCAAAAGTCAGAAACCCCTTTATTTCAATCTCAGATCTGCCCCTTATCTTCTTATCTGAAACTCAGTTTCCTCATCCATTAAGTAGGAATTAAATAGTAATATTTACAAACTTAGACAGTTGTTGAAGGAATAAAATAAATGCAAAAAGAGTTCTTGACACATAGTATGTGTAACAAACAAAAGTATATTATAGGTTTTTTTAAAATTGAAAATGTATAATTGTGTAATTTAAAAAATTATTTCATCTCACATTGAATAAATGACTTATTTATTATAGAGTTCCTGAAATGGCAAAGATAAAAGTTTATTGAATTGTGTCCATCACAGATCACTGGGAAAATTTTCTTACCATACATATACATTCATGCACACCCACCAAGAATTAAACCACAAAGACCAGAAATTAAAGTTAAATTTTATTGATAAGATTAACAAACTTTTGATTAGAAGACTCTTATTTATAAGAACATAACCCTATTCAATTCTAATAGGAAACCTATTAACAGATACAATTAGAACCAGTTGTAGGATGCTTTACCAAAGAAATCAGATGAAGGGGTAAATTATTTTAAAATGCATACGTACCTTAAATATATGTGATTCATAAATAGTTGAAACAAATAAGTGCACATTTATCTTCTATTATTTGATGTCTTTGTCTTTTCTTTAGCTGTATGTTCACTGGTTAGAGTCATGCACCATATTATTACAAAAACCACACCCATAATACATAGTCTGTAATTGCCAGTTTTGGGTCCCATAAAATAGTGTGTATTTAAACATTCTTGAAAAGCTTTCTGAATATGGAATGCCTCTGGAATTTTATGGTACTTTTCCTGAATCTTCTGCTGTTATCCTGCTCAGACGTAATTCTATGACAAGCCTTGGTGCAACTTGCCATTAACAAGTCTTTCTGAAAAGCTCAGTTTAATCTTCTTTGAAACAATTATTTTGTATTCATATTTTACTAGTTAACATAAGATTTTAATTAAATGAAATAAATTTAATAGCAAATGCAGCTGATATTAACATGTCTATGAACACATATCTAACTTTTCCTAAGCATAAAACACATTTTGGCAGCAAAAAAGTAAATGGACATACTATACTATAAAGTAGCATCCTAATTGGGGACATACAGCTTACTGAGGTCAACAAGTCAGTATGTTTTATTCATGGAAAGAAAAATGAATTTGTTTGACCAATGAAGTGATTAAGTGGAGGCCTGTCAAAACAGTTTTTAATTTATTAATGTTAAAATATTTGCCATATCAAAGTGGGACATCTAATTATGGTAGACCTCACTACAATTTAGCACTGTATTTACGTAGCCAAACTGAAATTTTGATGAAAAGTCAACACAATACATTTAATCTTCTAATATCTAAAAAGTTTGTTTGCAGTTTGTGTATATCCTTCACAGCTACTTGACTGCTACCTGACAGCAGCATCAGCCTTTAATCAGAGATACAAAGTTTTAAAGTACATATGAATGATTTTTAGAGTAGCTAAAATGAATGCATCTCAAATTTTCATGACCAGATGCATCACCTGTGGATCTTGTTAATGGAAATTCTTTTTTAGTACATTTTTATGTTATATATACTTTACCACGGTTAAAAAAAGGCAAAATATATTGATGCCATGTCCCACTCCAGGCCAATATTATCATTTACTCTGGGAATAGAACCTGGAAATGGTAGTTTTGCAAAGTTATCCAGTTGATTAAATGTGCAGACAAATTAGAGAACCAGTATTTGAATGGAAAAACTTAAAATACCTTCCAATCATTTACCATTTGAGTTCTGGTGAGAATGAAGGTAAAGTTTTATCTTAGATTCCATCAATTCTTTGTGTCACAAGGGAAGAAAATATGTTTACTAAGAAAGCACATTCTCAAAACTTTGTTAGGCTAAATGTAACATAGAAAAGCCTTCATGATAAGGAAAGCAAAGAAACTTGATTAATTGCAATTAATTTAATGAAGAGCCACAAATTTCTGGCATTCTACTTTGTTTATGGTCAACTATTTAACAGTATTAGTTTGAGGATCACAAAATACTTTACTAGAGAGATGAAAAGCAA
Source organism: Orcinus orca (assembly GCF_937001465.1). Classification (NCBI taxonomy): domain Eukaryota; kingdom Metazoa; phylum Chordata; class Mammalia; order Artiodactyla; family Delphinidae; genus Orcinus; species Orcinus orca. Next base: position 80,326,387 of record NC_064580.1, read on the forward strand.
AATTTTCCTTTTAATCATGTCAAATTCTTCTTGGGCTAAATTCAATGATTTTAAAATTCTCAAAATAAAGGAAACAGGAAGGTGATCAGTAATCATTCAAATGGGTATTAAAGTTTCATCTGCTAATTATATCATAATATTTTTATGAATCTGAGAGTACTCATAGAACTGATATGAAAACTGAAGAACTGTTAAAAATGATATTTTAGTACACATGAATGTGTGAATTGTATTGTATGTTAATATTATCTATTTATGGATATGTATAGATAGATTAGATAGCATGATATATAAATATACATATGTTACATCCAGGATGAATGTTTTCTGAGCATATTGATTCATGTATAGACTTTTATCAAAACAAAACATTTATCAAAAGAAAGAATATAAGCATCAGGATCAGATTGTCTGAGTCCAAATATTACCAACTTTGTAAACTTAGGCAGCTTTAATCACTCATTTTCTGAGTTCTTTAACATCTACAATAAAGACTTCCTGTAAGAACAAAGACAAATCCACCCTGACAAAGAGTATAGCAATGGTCTTCAAGCACTACAGTGCAAAACTGAGATGATCTAAAAACAAAGCAAAATTTCATATATATACATATATAATATTATGAGATATATAATGGCATACTAAACAATACAATATTTGTGGCATTTATATGTCTTCCTTCTTTTATTTCTGTACCTTTGTTTTTGTTATTGTCTTCTGTCCCTCTATTACAAGTTCCCTGACATACTTAGAGAATGACCCATATAGAATTATAATTATGTTGAATATTTATAGAGGTGTCAACATTTATAATAGTATTTGAGATATACAATTTCCTCTCTTAAATCTGTCTTATAAATGTGACCGGTAATGATACATCTTATGCAGTATTAAATATTAATTTGGGATTATACATTAATGATAAAGACCAAGTGACTTCCTTGATTGCTATGTCAATGGAAACTAGAGAAATGACTTAGTTTTCTTGCTGTGTAATAAACATTTCATTTGTACTCCTGCATGCCACAGAAATGCAGCATATAGAAGTGATAGCAAGTATTATAGTCATGAGTATCCATTCTGAATTTGGTCCTAATTAACACTAGTTTATGAAAATATAAGATGGTGAACTCTTATCTTAATTGTTTGAACTATAAACATATATCGACCTGGCAAAGTACTTTAAGTCAGCAGAGGTTACATACCAAGTAAGGAGTGTAGTCATAGGTATTTGAAAACTGGGTCAGTGTTCTTTCTACTCAATAGTCAAATTTAGATTCTTTAAAAATGCTATCAAATTCAAAAGTCATAAAATGGAATCCACCCCAACCATTTGGTCAACAGAATGAAATTTATTTTTCTATTTTATTGTAGTACCTACAGCATCTTTTAGACATTTCTCTATTGCCTTATAAACTATTTTTGAATAATTGTTTCTGAGACAGTCTATGATTTAAATGTCCTTTGAAAACCAAAGAAGGCATTCTTCCATTTGAAATAGTACTTAAAATATTTACATTCTTAAAGTTAAGGCTTGTAAAGTGATTGCAAGTACCTGCAAATCAAGTGAAATTTGAATGTACTCTTCTATTGACCTGATGTTCTATGATCTGTACCTGTACTTATATACAGATAATTTGGATCAATGACCTGTAGGAAAATGACACCTAATTTTCCCATTTTAAAGTGACTCACTGAGGTTAAGCCATTTAGACAACATACCAAAGACAGGATAAAACTGCTGAAAAATGCTAAACAGAAACCTGTACATTAGCATGTCTTCCTATATATATATATATATATATATATATATATATATATATATATATATATATTTAATAGAATAAAAGTGCCAGGTGATCTGAGACCATGTTCTTTTTTTTTCACCAAAGTATTCTCAATATATAGCAAGTCCTACAACATAATAAATGATAAATATTTTTTGGTCTAATGAATGTCAGAGATGCTTTTTGGTATTTTAGATTTGGAAATTCTGCCTAAACAAAACAGAGTAGGCAAAAAGTATTCTTTCTTCTTTTAAGATTAAAAATCATGAAAAATGTAGGGTTCCAGAAGTTCTTATTGGTGGAGAACTCATGACCTGGCAAACCAAGGCAGTGATGCAGAAGGATGTTCTTTATAACAGAAATAGGTTATACAAAAGTCTGACAAAAAGACCATTTAGAAAATTTGCCCCAAGAGGGTGAGAAATGGTTTTGATACAGGCATACATTATAGACTTTTTTCTTTCATCCTTAGATTTGGTTTCGTTAATTTTCACTGAGCTGGAATTAGTGTTACAGGGTGACTGTGACATATTGACACTCAAATATTCAACATGTTTTCATTCACTCAATATTTGCCAAATGCTTAATGATGCCAGACACTATTCTAGGTTATTTTTGTGCAATCTTTTGCTAAATATACCATAGCACATTAGCCTGAAAAAAATTTTTTGACCAAAAATATTGTGAGAGAATTTATTACTAAATTACTATATGCCCCTAAGTGTATTGCGTTGTTTTACCACAGGATATGTTCGGATTTGTATTATACATGGCCTGAAAATAGTTTCACCTGTGTAAAGATTTGTTCTTTGAGACATTTTTTTGTCAAGAAGTCACACATACGTATTAATATTTTTAGGTTTAGTGGCAATATGTTTATTAGTAGTAGTACTACATTCTATTATATATTTATGACTCCTAAAATCCTTGATTTAGATTATATAATTAATTTTGAATTACATCTTCTTTCTTTCTTTGTTTTGTTAGATTGTTTATTTGAGATTTTTCTTGTTTCTTAAGGTAGGCTTGTATAGCTATAAACTTCCCTCTTAGAACTGCTTTTGCTGCATACTATAGGTTTTTGATCATCGTGTTTTCATTGTCATTTGTTGCTAGGAATTTTTTGATTTCTTCAGTGATCTCTTGGTTATTTAGTAACGTATTGTTGATCCTCCATGTGTTTGTGTTTTTTATGTTTTTTTCCCTGTAATTCATTTCTAATCTCATAGTGTTGTGGTTGGAAAAGATGCTTGATATGATCTCAATTTTCTTAAATTTACTGAGGCTTGATTTGTGACCCAAGATGTCCCATGCACACTTGAGAAGAAAGTGTAATCTGCTGTTTTTGGATGGAATGTCCTATAAATATCAATTAAATCTATCTGGTCTATTGTGCCATATAAATCTTCTGTTTCCCTATTTATTTTCATTTTGGATGATCTGTCCATGGGTGTAAGTGAGGTGTTAAAGGCCCCCACTATTATTGTGTTACTGTCGATTTCCTCTTTTATAACTGTTAGCAGTTGCCTTATGTATTGAGGTGCTCCTATGTTGGGTGCATATACATTTATAATTGTTATATCTTCTTCTTGGATTGATCTCTTGATCATTATGTAGTGTCCTTCCTTATCTCTTGTTACATTCTTTATTTTAAAGTCTATTTTATCTGATATGAGTATTGTTACTCCAGCTTTCTTTTGATTTCCATTTGCATGGAATATCTTTTTCCATCCCCTCACTTTCAGTCTGTATGTGTCTCTAGGTCTGAAGTGGGTCTCTCATAGACAGCACATATATGGATCTTGTTTTTGTATCCATTCAGCAAGCCTGTGTCTTTTGGTTGGAGCATTTAATCCATTCATGTTTAAGGTAATTATCAATACGTATGTTCCTATGACCATTTTCTTAATTGTTTTGGGTTTGTTTTTGTAGGTCCTTTTCTTCTCTTGTGTTTCCCACTTAGAGAAGTTCCTTTAGCATTTGTTGTAGAGCTGGTTTGGTGGTGCTGAATTCTCCTAGCTCTTGCTGGTTTGTAAAGCTTTTGATTTCTCCATTGAATCTGAATGAGATCCTTGCCAGGTAGAGTAATCTTGGTTGTAGGTTCTTCCCTTTCATCACTTTAAGTATATCATGCCACTCCTTTCTGGCTTGTAGAGTTTCTACTGAGAAATCAGCTGTTAACCTTATGGGAGTTCCCTTGTATGTTATTTGTCATTTTTCCCTTTCTGCTTTCAATAATTTTGCTTTGTTTTTAATTTCTGCCAATCTGATTACTATGTGTCTCGGCATGTTTCTCCTTGGATTTATCCTGTATGAGACTCTGTGCTTCCTGGACTTGGGTGGCTATTTCCTTTCCCATGTTAGGGAAGTTTTCGACTATAATCTCTTCAAGTATTTTCTCGGGTCCTTTCTCTCTCTCTTCTCCTTCTGGGACTTCTATAATGTGAATGTTGCTGCATTTTATTGTTGTCCCAGAGGTCTCTTAGGCTGTCTTCATTTCTTTTCATTCTTTTTTCTTTATTCTTTTCTGCAGTAGTGAATTCCAGCATTCTGTCTTCCAGGTCACTTATCCGTTCTTCTTCCTCAGTTATTCTGCTATTGTTTTCTTCTAGTGTAGTTTTCATTTCAGTTATTTTATTGTTCATCTCTGTTTGTTTGTTCTTTAATTCTTCTAGGTGTTTGCTAAATATTTCTTGTATCTTCTTGATCTTTGCCTCCATTCTTTTTCCGAGGTCCTGGATCATCTTCCCTATCATTATTCTGAATTATTTTTCTGGAAGGTTGCCTATCTCCACTTCATTTAGTTGTTTTTCTTGGGTTTTATCTTGTTCCTTCATCTGGTACATAGCCCTCTGCCTTTTCATCTTGTCTATCTTTCTGTGAATGTGTTTTTTGTTCCACAGGCTGCAGGATTGTAGTTCTTCTTGCTTCTGCTGTCTGCCCTCTGGTGGATGAGGCTATCCTATATCTTCCTTCTAATGTATCTCATTTAAATTATTTGAACTAAAGAGCCAATTGATAGCTGGGAATGTTTTGTGTGCATTCCTGAAAGTGCCTATTTTTCAAAATGAGAGTTTTGTGATAGTATTCAGAGTTTATTGATAACCATATATGGTTTTATGCTGAAAATATGTAATGATGCACTAGGTTTGGTTCTTTTTGATGTTATTCAGTTAACTATGTATAGGAAGTAAAGTTTAAAAACATAGGATTAGAAATTCATGCATATTTATTTCAAAACCATATATCAAATTCTTCTTTTATCTTCATTAACCTAAAGGATAATATATATTCTAAAAAATAAAAATCCAAAAATTTCTTCTAGTAAGAAAAAACAATATTCTTAGGTCTTATTTAAATCAAGTAGTATTTATTATTTTAAAAATGAGTATTTTTGTCTTTCTCTTGACACTTGAAATCCAGGTGTAATGTTTCAAATTACAGGGAAAATATCAGATTATTTTGTTTTTGGAAACATACATTGTGGTTTGGTTATTTAATTTAATTACACAATTTTCCCTTCAATTTTTACAAACAAAACTACATGTAGTCCTTAAATTTAATTTAAAGAAATAAAATTGAATTTAATTCTATTTAAAAAAAACATGTAGAATCACTTTTAGAATTTTTTCAGTGAGTTGTAACTATGCAAACTGAGTGAACACTGGTTTCTTCCCTGCCTGATCCAGTACAAATGTAGAAACAGAATAAGAAAGTATTGCTACTTAGGGATCAGGGGATTCAAGGACCTGCCTAGAACATTTTAATTGTCCCTTCTTACAAATCCTTGTGTCATAATGTTTCATCTGAGTGCAGTGAGCATTGGAGGACCAGATAGGAGTGACATACATTTTAAATAAACGTCTTGGTTGGTCATGCTTTAGATTCTCTTAGGCCAAATTTCAGATTCTTAGCAATACTAATTGGCATATTTGACACAATTTGTGTATCATTTCCCCAGCTTGGCTAGCAGAAATATTATCATTCTATGTCTGAAGCAACTTAGCTAAGTAAAGGGAGAGATTAATACTTAAGAACTCAAGCAAGTACAGTATCAAATTTATACTATGTGAAAGATTTATATTTTCTTTCTTATTATGTAAAAAGTAGATCTTAGGCAATATTTTATCTCTAACTGATATGCTTTTCTTTTGCAAATACCAAAATATAATATTTATATTTTGTGTATTCAAAGAGCTATTACCTTGAATCTGTGTCTTCTAATCATGAAGTGAAGATGATTTCTAAGGCAGATAGCATTTGGTTTATTCAAAAAAACCTTTTAACATGTCCTATGCAGTCAGTTCATCTGTCAGACTGGTAGCATAAGTCGTTCATACTCCTCCTTCTCTTCCTGTGCATATAAACTTTTATTTAATTCAGTTTGAAATAGCTTACTTCTACTTTTCATTTCTTCTTCATGTTTGTGGCACTGTCTTTTACTCTTTATTCTTTTATTTGTAAAATACTTATCAACATATCACCAAAGGAGATTGTTTCTCCACAGTAGATACCCAATGTTACACCACATGGAAAATGTCTCTTCTTGTTTATTCCTAAAATCTATAGCCAGATGTCCATATGTCAGGTTTATCCATTGACATTTGAAATATAAAACTAAATAATTTTATGGATAATAATTATATATGGATAGTGCCATTAAACACTAGATTTTAAAATAATTTAAATCTAAAATAAAGAAAAATGATCATACTTCTTTTGATATCAAGCAAACATAAATGTGGATATTATTTCATTCTTTTAACTGTCCTAATGGAAAAATAGGTCTTCCAATACATTTACTTTTCATTTTTTCTTCAATATAATGTCCCAAATAGTTGAAAAAATAAAACTAGCTTGAGACTATTTTTTAGAAATGGCCTATTGTTTCAAGGTCAACTCCTTTCCCCAAATGTTAAAATACAACACATGAATAGCCAGTTAGTTCCAAGAATGAAAATTTCTGCCAAAGCTTGTGTTCTGTACTCTGGCACAAAGTCCCAGCAAAATATACATTAGAGAGAAAGACTATAAAATAGAAAATAAACGAAAAGTCTCCAATTATTTAAAAATACCAACTTGGTACTGTGATTTAAACTGGTATTAATTCACTGTGATTACAAGAAATCACAACTTCCTAGGCACTAACGTAGCATATGAGAAAATGAAAACATATTCATAAAGAGAATCATCAAGTCAGATTGCCCTTCTAACACCATACTTTTTCTTTCAGTCATTTTATCTACTTAAATATGTGCTATGTAAATATTAAGAGATACATCATAGAATGACCAATTTACTTGGAATTTTCTAAGTAGTACATCCAGATACATCTCTCTAAATTGATGCATTGGGAGAACAAATGCTATCAATAAATAGTGTTCACTATCTTTCTCATTTTTCAGAGAATTTTAAAGTGAAATTAATAGAACATTATTTTGGAGAGCCATATAATATTTACTGATAGTGAAAGATAGAATGTTATTGAAGTTAGTTCTCATGGATTTTTAAAAATTATGCTCCTGTGTACAAAAATGTATCAACCTCTGCTCAAAATAGAATTAAATCAGGTATTTTTCAAATGGTTATTATATGAACTATTTCCTTTCCTGGTTTCCTATTTCATATACTACACATATATTATACATAAGTAATATACAGAATATGTTTATAATATAAATATAGATGTGCATATATTATAAATATAAATGTTTCTCCAATGAAACATCTTTGTCTCTAAATTGTACTTTAAATGGTATGCAGAGCCTAATATTTTTAAAAATGCATATATTCATGTGGAAGGACAAAATACTCTGGAATTCACAAAGTTGATTTCCACTAATGAAATAATAATCTGAAGTGTTTTAGTAAAAGCCATTCCCTGATATCATGTCCACTTATGCCATACAGAGACTTTAATTACCTACTGTTTTCTTCCTACTACAGCAGATTTTTTAATTTGTTTGTTATAGAGCAAACAGTTTGGTGAAAATGTGAGGGAATATATTCAAAAGTTTTTTAATCTAAAAAGTAACTTATTTTTAAAAGAAAGTTTCATTATATTAATAAACCTAGTACATTTAGCACATATCTCTAGATTTACTTAAGGTTTATCTGTGTTATTTTTCTGTGTGCACAACTCATGGTCATTGACAAGCCAGTCAAAGCTTCTAAAATTGAATAAACTGATTAAAAGAAAATCATATTAAATTTCACAAAGAAGAGATTTAAAAACTTAAATCCGTTAGTAGTGGGAAAATTGTACACTATTACCTTGGAGGTATGTACTTTACATTAAATCAGGCAAAGGAAAATGCTTCAAAAATCAATTTCTCTATGGACCCAAAGACCAGATACACCATCAAGTCCTATTTTAAAATGGTCATAATTTAGAATTCATTCACTCAATAACAGATTGAGTATTAAAAGGTGTGAAATATTTGAGAGCTACAATTGTTTCAAACATTTTGGATAGCTTAGAGGCAGATTTCATAAATATTGATTTTTTAGTATTTTCTTTGCCAAATGAAAAGACAATGGATCCAGCCCTCAGGCTTTTGTTTTTGGAATTTCTCAAGATCATTTAAATTTGTTATTTTCAGAACAGCTTCATACACCTCTCAGAATAATGTAACTAGGGCCTTGGTAGGTCCTTTCAATGAACTGTAAAAACATTTATATTCCAACTTTTGCTTTCTTGAAAAGTTCAGAATCCTTCATGTTTCAGTTTCTTTGAGGTTTGTTTGTTTGTTTGTTTTGTTTGTTTGTTTTGAAGTTGGGGCAGTGAGCTCAACTCATTTTATTTTATAGTTTTTTTTTATTTTTGTGTGTTTTTCTGTTTGTTTGGTTGGGTTTTTTTTTGTTTGTTTGCTTGTTTTTTTTTTTTTTTTTTTTTTTTTTGGCAGCACTGCACAGCTTGCAGGATCTTAGTTCCTGACCAGGGATGGAACCGAGGCCCTCATCAGCAAAGGCCTGGAGTCCTAACCACTGGACTGCCAGGGAATTCGCAGCACAATTCTTAAAAGAAGGATCTTCTCCCTTAAATAACCAAACTAAACCAGAAGTATTTGGAATTAGCATTTGTGCTGCTTAGAACAGTTTTACAAAGTGATTAAGTGAAGCCAAAATATCTGTGTTCACAGGAGTCCTATTCTCTAAGGTATCTGGCCCTGTACATCTCAGAATTTTTCTTCTCTTAATTGTAACTGTCAAAAGGAGCTATTATGATTGGCTAGATTCACTCCGTATGCTTCTGAACCATTTAAAACATTAAGGTCAGATTTTGAGATGGAACTTTTTGACTTAAATCTTTAAGGAAAGGAGGAATAACACTCCAGGACCAAGCTAAATTACAAATTACAATTTTTAGTAGGAATTATCTTTTTTTTGATTTGCCAAATCAAGATTTTGATTCGTAAAGTATGCTCTTCTCTTGTTTGCCCTTGTCAATTGGTGTGTACAGTAAAATGTAAATTACATTTAATATTCATCTAAGTTGGCATTTCCCCAAAATATATTCTAAAAGCACTGATTTTTTGATACTCTCTGCAGTAAATGTTTATCTTGGGCAAATAGGTTCGGATATACATATTGTTTCCATCTCTTGGAAATGATCAATAAACCATCAATAAAACATTTCATAGTGTGTGAGTTCTTTGGTAGAGAAAATGTGAATTCTAATTCTACTTCTTCCTTTCATTTGTTGTGTGGATCATAGATAAGTAATTTCATTTCCTCTTATTTTTTAAATTTATTTTTATTTTTTATTGAGATATAATTGACGTATAACATTGTGTAAGTTTAAAGTGTGAAACATGTTGATTTGATACATTTATATATTGCAATGTGATTACCATTGTAGCTTTAGCTAACAGCTCTATCATGTCACATAATTATTATTTCTTTTTGAGGTGAGAAGATTTATGAGCTAGTCTCAGCAATTTTGAAGTATGTCATATAGTATTTTTGACTGTAACCAGTATGCTATGCCTTGGATCTCCAGAACTTGTTCATCTTCTAGTTGCAAGTTTGTACTTTTTAAGTCATTTCATTTCTTTTGACCTCATTTCTTCATATGTATACTAAGAATATTGAATCAAATGACTTTCTAAGGGCTCTGGTCTTTGGCCTGTGAATTTATTTTATTCTAGAAAAAATTTAAGTTGTACCTCTGTGCTCTTTGAAGTACAAACACTGTCAACATAAAAAAGAAAATGACATTTGAAAGTACTATCTGTTACACTGGTCCCAAACATATCCCCTAAATAAAAGGTCAGAAAACCAATAGATTATGGATTAGAAAGATTTTGTAATGAATAGAAAAAATGAGTTAATTTCAGGAATTTTAAAAGACATACAGCTCTAAGCTGTGGTCCCAAAGATATCCCCTAAGTAAAAAGGCAGAAAATACAGCCAATAGTTTATGGATTAGAAATATTTTGTAATAAATAGGAAAAATGTGTTAACTTCAGAAACTTAAAAATATGTACAACCCTAGGCTAAAAAGGAAAATAAGCCATTTGGTATGGCTCAGCATGAGTTTGGTTAACCAAAATCCTATTAATGTAGAGAATGGTAATTGCATATTAGTGAAAATGTTTCCTTTTAATTTCTAGGTTTTAGTCTCTCCAATAAAGCCAACACTATGACTTTGGTTGTCAATTTTGAAATGAATATTTCTTTTTTTTTTTTTGGCTGCACTGCGCAGCTTGCAGGATCTTAGTTCCCCCACCAGAGATTGAACCCAGGCCATGGCAGTAAAACTGCCAAGTTCTAACCACTAGAGTGCCAGGGAATTCCCTGAATATTTCTTTAATCCAGCAGTAAACTAACTTTTATAGAAACTCAGGACTGATATGAATAGAAATTTTAATATACAGAGATGAGAAATTTATTTTATACTTGCAACATTGCTTTTATTGTAAATAAGGTACTCATTATACTAATCGCCTTGCATCTTTTGCATTTGTAGCCTTAACCTTTCACACAATTTGAACAGAAAATTTGATTTGAGCTTCACTATTTTTGTGGTTCAGACTCACGTACAATAATGCTGTAGCTTATTAGTTTTGCAATAAACAGGAGATGCACTGGGGTGATTTGGATTATGCATCAAGAATTGGATCTTCTTGGCACATCTTCTGGAACGCTTTAAAATTAGCATTATTCAAAGAAAACTAGGTATTGGCCAATTAATTTGACATTACATCTTCAAGTACATTGTTGTTGTTGTTTTTCATATTGATTCAGCTATATTCTGTGACCTTCAGTACAAACTCTTGTGTGGCTTGGCATAAGAAAATGAATGAGGAACTTGTTCTCAAAAATTAGTCCATAACTTAGAATATGTTAGGCTTTAGATGAATTGAATCTTGATTTATCAGATTTTTCTCTATATTAAGAAGCATAGTAAACACTGTAATGTACTGAGACATGGTGATGCATTAAATAAATAAATATTTAAATATTTATTTAATACTTATAGAAAACATTATCCTTCAATTGACTATAGTGGCAAAGATATCTGCTTATCTCCAAATGAATGTCTTTAAAAATGTTTTCAAATCTTACTTACCCCCAAGGTAATGACCTTTTAAAATTTCATTAAAGTAGCTTTATTATGTGACTTTAAAAATTATACATGATAAAACAACTGCAATTGTTACTATTTTTTTGAAGTAAATGGCAGTAATAGATTGGTGCATGATATTTGATCAACAAACATTAAGGCAACACAATCAATTTTGTGGTGAGCTCTGTTGACCTTTAAGCTATTCAAGCAGTATCTATTTATCAATATTTTTTTTCACATTTAGCCAGATGTTCCTAGTGCATGTTGAGTATTTAAACATTTATGTTAGGATTATGAAGGAAATGTTAAAATATGTTTGTATAGAGTAATAAAACATGTTCTGTTATTGTTCTTGTGATAAATTTTTGTAATTTTTATGTGACTTAAGTAGAAGCTGCATTTTTTACTGTAAAAAGTGATTCCTTAATTTAAACTTTGTAGTACAAGAATCCCAGTAATTCATGTTGTTTACTAATTAATTACTTATGTTCCTTTACTAATTAAGATATTTGAGTAATAAATTTAGAAAGTAATGTTAAAACCTCAAGTATATTTCAAAGTAAGCATGTACACAAACTTAAATTTTTATGTGATTATTGCATTTGTGTAAGTAAAACTAATGATACCTGAACTATTAATGGCTTAAATTTATTAATTAATACATTTATTATTAAATACATTGCAGAATATTTAATAACCTGAAAACAATTTTCTTGGTGAAAGCAAGTTTAACTTGTTAGATATATTTATTTTATTTATTAGTAAAATTTCAAGTTACACATAAATGATAACTCATCCATAATATAACTGTAGTTGGATTTATTAGTAAAATAATTCATTTCAGTCATAGTGATTCACGTAGATTCTAGTATCTCAAATGACAAGGATTATCCTTATTTTGATCTTGCAAAAATCTTGAGCAGTGTGGATGCTTCAAAAATATCAATGATAAACCTTTAAACATTAGGAAGCAATTGAAATTTAGGAATGCATTTGGAAATGAACTTTATGTAAAAATTCTTCCTAATATAATGAATGTATCTATTAATTTCTGTGTCAGCATATGAGTACTTAATATTGCTTTAGAGGGGGAAAATTGTTCCCTTTTTGACTATTTTTCATGTGATGAATTTGTGTCTCTTCAGAACTGTCCTGAAAATTTTATGCAGAATCTGCTTATTGTCCTGAATTTTAAAGAAAATTGATCAATATTTGACTTTACTAGTTTATAAACCAATTTTCATTTTTCAGCTTGGGAGCTAAATGTCTCCTGGGATAGATTTTTAAAATGTGTTTGTTTTCTTTTTCATTGTTGTCATGTCACTTGTTTTGCTTTTTTTATTTGTACCTCCTTACCCTTAGAAATAAGTCTAGGCCTATCACATATTTTTTTCTGACCTTTTCAGTTACCAAATTGGAAAGGATTTTAATAACTAGGTCTAGAACACACTGAAATTACATACTTAAAAATGAAAGCAAGCACTTTATTACTTCTCTGCTTAAAACAGCCTTTCTTTTTCACTCCAGTATATTGAAAACTCTACATTTAAATATTACAGGAATTTTTAAAAAAAGTATTACAGGAATTAATTATTAATTCAAATAATAAATTAAAATACTGTGTGTGTGTGAGATAGAGAGTGAGAGACTTATCATTGAAGTAGAACCATTATTTGAGTGGTGCAGGGTTGATGAATATTATTTAGAAGATCAATTCTACCTAAAGTGCCTTGTGAAAGCACTACTTTTTTTTTTTCTTTATACTTTGGTTTGTATTACCATTAAATTACTTTGCTTATGGACAAAACACCTTATGATGAAAAATAAATGTGCCATGTATATGTCGATGACACTTAAAATGTTGTGCAATGCTCTCTAATTAATCCATATTATTGTATGGAAACATTACTTTCACCTCCATTTTTCTGTCTTTGACCTATTCCTTCTCTCTAAGCATTGCATACATTTTTAGTTTCATAATATTCAAATTTAATCCAAAGTTGATTTTTAACAAGTTCAAAATGTTTATCTTTAACGTTTTTATCTTTAGATGTGTGTTATTAAATATATCAGAAAATCATTTTTACTGTTGGCTTTAAAATTTTACAAAGAATAAATCTGTGATTCATTTGTCCGGATCAACATATATCAAAGTATTTATAAATATATAATTACTTTGTTTTGTTTGAAAATAGACTTTGCTATTTGTCTTAGATCAAGCATGATCTCACAGTGTTTTGAAGGAAGTCACTTGATAATGCAGCGCCATAATTTATTTATCTGGATAATAAATATAATGATCTCGAATCCCCCATTTTTAATTGTGAAAAATAAATGAAATTTTAGTTATGAAAATAGCTGTATTATAGAAAAAGTGTCTTAACCAAGATAAGAATACTTCTATTGTGCCATCTAATATTAGTATCCATTGATGTTTTGTTTTTTCCCATGATTTTTTCAAATCGGATTTGGAGGAAAAACAACCTGTTAAGTCAAAACCAATGTTTTCCTTATGCTACACTTCCTGTAGGAGGTTCCAGGAGAAAAAGTGAAATTTTAATAGAGGACTACACTTTGTTATCATCAGCAATGAAGCTAGAAAATCTACTGAGTTCTTGCAAAATGTTGAGTTCAACAATACATTGCCTTCAGGGGAAGGACCAATCATGACTTCCCAAAAGGTCAGAATATAGCATAGGCTTGGTCTGAGTTTAGAAAAACATACTATAGGAGATAGATTTTTATGGGTTATCAGTATTCTACCTTATCTATCTCAGTCATCACGTTCTCTAAAAAATGATGTTGAACATATATTGCAATATATTACAATTTACATTTATTTAGTTAATGTAACATATTGGGAATAAAAGAAAATATTTATTTGTACTTAACTTTGTTAAACTGTCTTTTTAGCTTTCATTCCTGGACTAAAGAAAGGTACAGTAGAAATCAACACAAATCATAACCATGGTGCATTTATCATTTTAAAATGAATTTGTGTTTGTTTTAAGAACTTTGGCCTTTTCATTTCTCATAAAACATTGCAATTTCAACTGTTTGCTTCAAACACATTTTTAATATGTTTAAAATGAACTGATATCTAGGAAAGGTATCAGTCATTTGGTTATCTTATATAACTGGATGCTTTTTCCAAGTTATGTGTAATTAATCTTTAGATGTTAATGTGAGCCTGTTGTCATTTATTTGACTTACAGTAGTTACTTTCAAATTACCTATGAATTTAATTATTCATTTTTCTCCTCTGACAGTATAAGCATATTTAGGCATCTGTCTGAGGATGCATTAAATATATAATTCTACTTTTCTATATTTTCATTTGAAGTTGATCTGTAAACTGTGAATGCTGTATACATGCCTAACAAAATAATCCAAGTTAACATTCTTTGTGAACTTGTAAATAATATGCATTTTCTTTGCCAAAAAATATATATGGATTACATGTGAATCTATACTAAATCATGGTCAACAGAAAACAAAAATCTTTAAATATGGAGTTTAAGCAATCAGTTAAAACGTATCTAATTTTACTGTGCTGATAAAGTTTTAAAATGATGCAGGGTATTTTGAATGTTCCAAATATATTTGCATTCTCTGTGTATATGCACCAATTTCTTTATTGTGTATTTCATAGTTCAGGATGGATCTATCATATTGTTTCATTGCTATTTAAGACAATAATTCATTTCACTTCACACACTTTTAAAATATGTTACAGTCCATCAATATTTTGACTGGGTGGAAATAGCACTCAAAGAATAATTTTTTCTGAAATCAGTCATAAAAATCTAAATCGTTAAGTAAAGAACTTCCCCTTTAGTTTTTAATTTTGACATATCATCAATACTAACAGCATGTGTTACTATTTTTGGTATTTTAAATGTTTTTTTCAATGTTGCTTTGGTCTTTTTACATTGCATTGGCATATTTCTCTTGTGATCTTATGTAATTTGTTTTAATGTCCATGATAAATTTTTAACTATCATCTAACTAGCAGAATTTCAAGCTAAATATTTTACTCCCCATGAAAGTCTTGAGTATTCAACATTTACATGGGTTATTCATGTGAAAGTGGATGCATTACATGTACTTTTCATTTTTTCTCTCCCCTTCTCATTAGTTTCTACGTATCCCATGATAGATACTGTTCAGAAACTAGAGCTATATAAAGTCATGGTGATATTTTTGTGGTTGTGATGCAAAGTCAAGGTGTTTTGAGCATAACTATTCAGAGGCATAGTGGAAAGAGCATTTGAATGTGAGCCATGACATCTAGAGTTCTAATGACAGTTCTGCACCTGACTAGATGCATACTGGCCAAGTCATTTAAACTCAGAGTCTTCATTTTCTTCTTTCCCTCATTAAAAAAATCTAGTAATCATAATTATGCTTAAACCTCAGGAGAAGTCATGCTGCTAAAACATGACAACATAATAATAATCACAAATTTAAAAAAAAAACAAGTGTGTACAGTTCTATACGCTGTCCCTATAACCTACAAATGTTTTTATCTTAATACACCCCTGCTATGTGTAAGTTCTATCATTTTATCCATTTTTGCAAAGATAGAAACTGAGGCAAAGAAAGGCTAAATAATATAGAAATTCATTTGATAAAATGAATTAAAGCACTTTCCCTGTATAAAACACTACTATTACTTAGATTTTTAAACCTTTATCAATACACCAATGAGTAATGATCATTGCAATTAAACTCATATTTTAAACCTTGCTGTAATTGATATTTATTTAGTATATTCATAATGCAACTGGGCTCTGCCTCCAACTGCACTGAAACACCATAGTACCTTTTGTAGTTATATTCTATGATAATTTTCATACCATATTTTATATATCCATTTTTCATCAACTCATTTGAGTAGACTTGCTATTATTTAACTCACATAGCACAATTTCTTAGGCATATTTTATGTAGTTAAATGTTAGTTTATAAGAGGAAAAAGCCCTCTGCGAGTCTAATCATAAATTTATAAAACTAAGATCATTTTGTTTATTTAACTCTTCTATTGAAGGGTAACTGATAACCAGGGATGACATTGAGTTTTTTCTTAAATACAAAAATATGTAGGCTTTTTCCCTCACAGTAAATAAGATATATACATGCAAATTCTTAGTAATAAGATAATTACTTTTAATTCTGTTATGCTTTACTTGTCCCCAAGTAAGAAATTGCAAATATATACTTGTCAGTTCATTCAGAGCAAATTCTTTTGTACCACCTTCTGAGGAAAACATACATTAATAAACATTTATAAATTAATACCTTTCATTGAATTTGCTTGCAAGTGTACTTTCCTTTTTTGTGGACAAGTTTTAATGTAAGGTGAGAGTTTTAGCTATAATTTATCAATTACATTTTCTGTTTTCATTGAGGTCTAGGGTTTAAGCAATAGAATGTCAACTGGTTTGTCTACCTGCAGTCGTTCATTGTCCATAGTAATGTTCAGTTGTCCAAGCTGAGTGTTGGCATATCATTACAGTGTTTTATTACCCTTCTGGCCTTCAGATAGCTCTCATGGATCTGTTCTTGAGAGAGGTTTCCATATTTCTTGTTAGTACTCAAGGGCCAGCTGTAATTTAGGAGTTCATTACTTTAGACTTGAAATGTTGAATTTGAGTCAGGAGAAGCTGTTTAGAGATTAGAATGTGGGGGGGGGAAAGTAGGTTGAAGTGGAAGGTTCTAGGAAAAACTGGGGAAATGAGTTATCTCTCAGCCAAATGAATCACCTCACCTATCTTCATCCAACTACTTAGTTAATAATAGTTTGTGAACATAAAATATAATTCATCCTTATGCATGATAGATATGGAGCTTTTCATATGTCAATTAGTAAGAAAAGTAATGTCTTTTCATAAGGTATCTTTTTTTTTTCATGGCCAGGAGTTAATGAAAATGTATGTGTAAGTTTCAAAATGAAAAACTTATAGCACAGGCCATAATATTACTCACTTTATGTTAATTTATATAGTATCTCCCTAAATTCTCAGACCAAAGGACTAAATCAATATGCAGTTTTGTTAGTTTTGTTTTCGATTACTAATAGTAGACTCTAGAATGTCATAGAGCAATATTTGTGAAAGAAATTAAGTCTGATGAAGGATTTGCATATTTTACTGTCTAAAATTGCCTTCTTTAGATCATGTATAACAAGTTCATTCCACCATATTATGTATTACACAGTGACACATAGAATTAGAAAAAACATGTCTTATGATAAAATTGTATTGTTTTTTAATGTTTTTTTTACAATGAAGAAAAAAGAAACAAATGTGATATTATTTATTACATAAAAGTTGACTGATTAGTAGAAAATTTAGTATCTTTTTGAGGCTATGCAGTGTATTAAAGTTAGAAAATGGGTGCAGTACTTTAGTGTTATCATTCTGATAAAAACTCTTGGCATACCTTTGAAACAGTATATAATTTGTGAATAAAAATGCATAATTTAAACTTTATGTTCTGAGTATATACTAATGTCTTTTAAAAAATCTTTGTAGGGAAATAAATAGTATTGCTAGGTGACATATTGGTCAGCTGCTTGTTAGCAAATCATGGCTTGAACATTTAAATGACCCATAAACATTACTTCTGCTACAGCTAATAAGAATAGTAACCCTGATTTCATAAAGCATAATTTTATTTTACATCACTCTTATATTGCCTTGAAATTGATACTATTTGACTGACACAGTAAAATGATAAAATATTACTTTACTTTCATTTGCAGATGCCATATCAAAAGCTGGATCTACTATGAGGCAGAATTTTTCTATCGAAATATACTTTACAAACAGGTGATTTTTTTCTAGGACACACATAACAATTGATTGTTGAAAAGGCAACTTTCTCATTAGGTAAATTGTCTATCTGAGAATATAGCCCAGGATTCTTGAAGTTCAAGTAATTTATTATCATTGATTTTGATCAGCACTGTCACTGGAAATATAATGAGGGACACATATATAATTTTAAATTGTCTAGGGGCCACATTTAAAAAACAAACAAAAAAACCAATAATAGGTGAAATTCATTTTACCAATATATTTTATTTAACCCAACATAAACAAAATATCATTATTCCAACAGGTAATCAATATAAAAATTTTCTATAAGATAGTTTACATTTCTTTTCATAGTAAGTCTGGAAATCTGGCATGCATTTTACACATACAGCACACCTCAGTTCCAACTAGCCACATTTTAAGTATTCAATAGCTATGTGTGACTAGTGGCTGCTACATCAAAAAAGCTTTAGATACCTCTCGAAGACTAGGGATTTGGGATTGGGCTGCAGAGAAAAAAAGGGCTTTGGTATACATTGGCTTGATATTATACCTTGAAGAAAAACAAACAAACAAAGAACGCTTGAAAACCTTGAATTTATCCTTGCTCATCTGAGGACATTTTCCCCCTGGCTGGTCAAAGTTCAAAGAAAAACAGAAAACATTTGGTAAATGTACTCTTGTTGATTTTCGCTGTCATGGGGGATGAAACAATGTGCAATGTGAAACAGCAAAGGGCTGTATAGATCAAAGTCAACACTTTCAATTGCAGACTTTTTGTCATATGTTTGAGGCTCTTAAGAAACACAATTCATTGCAATTTGCTCTCCTTGAAATTCTTGAGTAGTTTTCAAGAGGAGCCTTCAGTAGAGAACACTGATTGGTGCTTGTTAATCTCGAGGCATGGATGATTTTAAAACGTGTATTGTATAGCGTTTTATAATAATCAATATGTATCACTACCAGAACTTGAACCAGAAGGCTGAAAATTTTCTATCTTCCAGTTCATATAAAATGTGATACTTCAATTTTAAAAGATTAGCAATATAATTTACCATGTTAATGTGAATGTAAGAATGTGAATTTCTAAGAATATTAAATAAGAGCATGTAATTTCTTAAACAAATCTAAAATACTTATATAATAGATGTCTGCATGTGGTATTCATGGTGCTCATGCTCACAGGGTGTATTTCCTAGGTTCACCCACTATAAAAATGATTCTAAATAGTGCTGTGTGTCAGAGACAATTTAAAGCATTGATTTCTTCACTTGATAATCACTTATTACTGGTCCAAAATATCACCAAGCTAAAAACAGAAAACACCTTACAAAGTAATGAACTGCAATGCTCATTTAATAAGACAACATTCAAGTAAATCGAAAAATGCTTCATGTTCTTAACTACAATCATATCTAATTATATTGTTGCTTATAGGTAAAGATATGGAATATACTATTTACCTATTATTCAGAATCCAAGTGAAATTTATAAAATTTTAACAGTTTGCATTTTGAAGAAACTGACTGTTGAAGGCTTTACACAATTTGAATTTATATCAGATTAACAAAAATTGTATTTTATTTGTTGTCTATATTTGTTGCTGTTCTCCAAATATAACAATATCCTAGAAGATAAGAGGGAAGAAATAGGGAACTTTAGAAAACTCATATTAAATACTTTCCAAATATATTGACTCTGGCCTTCTTAAGCTTTTTCTAATGTGTTTAAAATGCATAGAATAAGAATATTTAGAGAAGTAACAAAAAGAGGGGAAAGATTTTTGTCAGCAAATGTCAGAATATATAAAGCTTTAACAAAAACAAGATGGTAGGCGTGTAGAAATTGATAGATCAATGTGGTAAAATAGTAAATAAGCTGACCATAATGCATACCTGAAGTTAATATATGATTAAAAAATAATCAAAACCAGAGGTAAACAAATATGCATGAATTATTAAACAAATTGTGCTGTGAAATTTGGCAAAGTATTTGGAAAAAGATCATCACTCCAAAATACAGATCCAAAAAAATTATAGTAGGTCAAAGATGTAACTATAAACCTGGGGACATACAGTAGAAGAAAATATGTGAATATTAATTAATCAAAGAAATGGACTTCATTTAAAATTTTACTCCTGAATATCTGTATAATTTGTGACAAAACTAGTTCCAAACATTTCTGATAAATATATTTCATTGAATTGAAATACTGAAATTAGTTCTCATGCTACACTATGGAAATTACTGTTACTCCAAAAATTTAAATTCTAGAGTGATTCTATTATCATTAATTTAGACATAGCTCTTGAAAGAAAGGATGATTGCAGAAGGCAGACTGTATGGCACTAAGTAATAGCTATTCTCTTTTTTTAAATATGGATTTTGATGATAGTGGTAATAATAATCACCAACTTTTAATGAGTAGGTATAAAACATTACTCATTGTTCACGTTTCAAAGCAGCGACAGATGAAGTCTGTCACTTTCAAACAATGGGTTATTTTTAAATGATTGTATGATTTCTTCTAACAATATTTCATCAAACTGGCTTATATTTGTAGATGTAGCCCTATTGCTCCTTTCATGCTAATGTACATTGAGAGTAAAGAGTTTCCTAAAAGTCTTGCACAAACCTGCCTTTTCCTCCCAACCTTCCCTTTCACAGGCCTCTTGACAGCTCTCGACAGCTCTCTTTCCCTTTGCTTCCTTTTATTCAACAATCTTTTTTGAGTATCTGGTACATGCCAGGCACTATACTAATTCCCTTCCTTCATCTTTTAATCTCTCTCCAATAGGCAAGGGATGACATGGGAGAAAATTAGTAGTATAGCTATAGTTAGAGATGGAAGTTAGATAGAGGCAGAGGTAGAGTTATTTATTCATAAATATATGAAATTACAATTTTAATATTAATGTTCCATGGTATACTTTGTAAGAAGATTTAACATATTGTGACCTTGCATTAGGATAACATAGAGATAAATTTCAAATGGAATTGCTAGAAAAAAAACTATATACAATTTTCAACATTTTCTCAAAATATTCAGAGGCAGAAGTATAAGCCAAAGAGTCTGCCTGGTTGGATCACTTTGAGAATGTACTCTTTCATGCCTGCTATATGATTGCATTTCAGTTTAATACCAAAATGGTCCATGCATAGCTTCATCATGAAAAATGATATTGGAATTTTGTTTAAAACTGTATAAACAAAACTACTTTTTAATCATATATACTTCTGAATATTCTTCCACATTTTTCAAGTTGCTAAAGCAATCAGGATTGATTGAAAGTCAGATAACAGAACTACTTAACTTGATAATCTAATTTTAGGCTCAAGTATAAAAGCATCCACTTTCCTTAGTTATCAGTAACTGCACTGCCTAATTTATTTTTGAGGTTAGTTCTATGACTCCCCTAAACTTAATATTTTATTGTAATTAGTTGATGTTCAAAAAAACAGCATTGTTATGAAGGGAAAATACTACCAAGGTTTTATTAATTCCATATGTTCTTTTAGGTTTTCTGGCAAGAACTCTGAATTTCCATTTTATCTATGATAATATAATAATAATAATTCTTATTTACAGTTTAATGGAAACTCAAAATTAGGGTTATACCATACACATTTGCTTACTTTTAGAATTTACTTAAGAAATATCACCCAATCAATTGATACTTTCTTGAAAAGACTCTCTACTGGAAATTGTAAATTTTTTTAAACTAATTAATTAACACATCCTAATTTAAAAGGATTTGTTTCATTGTTATGGTATTTAGTTGTACTGTGTGTTGCCGTTTCTTCAACTTTTAAATTTTCCCTTGAATACAACTATTGTAAGCATTTTCTCTTTGAAAGCTTATATAGCAGAACTAATATATGTTGATTTAGTGCTTTTATTGAGATATAATTCACATAATATACAATTCACCCTTTTAGAATGTACAATTCAGTTGTTTTTAATATATTCATAAATGTGTGCAACCTTCACCACTATTGAATTCCAGAACATTTTCATCACCCACAAAGACCCACATAACCATTAGCAGTCACACCCTAATCCCCCATATCCGCATTCTGGCAACCAATACTCTCACTTCTGTCTCTAGATTTGCCTATATAGGAAATTTCATAAAATAGAATCATGCGCTATGTAGTCTATTATGTCTGACTTCTTTTACATAGCATAATGTTTTCAAGATTTATCCACATTATAGTATATATCAATACTTCATTCCTTTGTAAGGCTGAGTAATATATCATTGTATTGTGTGGTACACACATTTTGTTTATCCATTCATCAGTTGATAGAAATGTGAGTGTTTCCATCTTTTGGCTGTTATGAATAATGCTGCTACAAACATTTGTGTACACTTTTTTGTGTGAACATGTTTTCAGTTCTCTTCAGTGATTATTTAAAAGAGTAGAATTGCTGGGCCATGTGTTAACATTATGTTTAATATTTTAAGGAACTGCCAAACTGTTTTCCAAAGTGACTGTACCATGTAACATTCCCATCAGCACTGTATGGTGGTTTTGATTTCTCCAAATCCTTACCAACGTCTGTCAATATCTGTCTTTTTAATTGTAACCACAGTAATGGGTGTGAATTATTATCTCACTTTGGCATTGATTTACATTTTGCTAATGATTAATGATGCTCAGAAGATTTACATGTGCTTATTGGCCATTTGTATATCTTCTTTGGAGAAAAGTTTATTTGAATACCTTTCATTTTTCTTTTGGAGTATTTTTTTTAAATTATTGAGTTGTAAGAGTTCTTTATAAATTCTGGATGCTAGTTACATAAAAGATATACAATCTGCAAATAATTCTTTTCATTCTGTAGATTGTCTTTTTATTTTCTTGATAGTGTCTTTTGAAGCACAAAAGTTATTTTCATGAAGTCTTATTTGTCTATTTTTTATTTGTTTGTTGATGCTTTAGGTTTCTACATCAAGAAATCAATGTCTAATACAAGGTCTTCAAGATTTGCACCCATGTTTTCTTCTAAAAAATGTATAGTTTTAGTTCTTACGTTTAGGTGTTTGATTCATTTTGAGTTAATGTTTGTATATGGGGTGAGGTAAGAATCCAACTTCATGTTTTTTGAATGTGGAAATCAAATTGTTCCAGAAGCATTTGTTGAAAAGACTATTCCTTACCCATTGAACTCTCTTGGCATTCATGTCAAAAATTGAGCAAAATGAATATGTTTATTTCTGGAATATAAATTGTGGTCTGTTAATCTACATGTCTATCTTCATGATTGTACCACAAAGGCTTGATTATTGTAATTGTGTTAAGTTTTGCTATCAGAAAGCATTTCTCCAAATTTGTTCCTCCTTTTCAAGATTGTTTTTGCTAATATGGATATCTTGAATTTCTGAAACAACTTTAGGATCAGCAAGTCAATTTCTTAAAAAAAAAATCAGCTCAGATTTTAATAAAAACTGTATTGGATATATAGAACAATTTAGGAAGTATTGCCATTTTAATAATATAAAGTCATCTAATCCATGAACACATATCTTTCAATTTATTTAAATTTTATTTAATTTCTTGATGTTTTGTAGTTTTTAATACACAAGTTTTGAACTTCTTTTGTTAAATAGGTTCCTAAATAGTTTATTCTTTTAATGTGCATAGAATTGTTTTTAAATTTCAATTTCAAATTGTTCATGGCTAGTGCATAAACATTGACTTTTCTATGTAGATCTTGTATCCTGCAACCTTACTAAATTGTTTATTAACTCTAAGAGTATTTATGTGTATTTCTTTGGATTTTTTGTATACATTATTTCACCTGTCAATAGAGATAGTTTTACTTCTTCCCTTCCAATATGAATTTCTTTTATCTCCCTTTCTTACCTAATATCCTTCTTTGTCTCTAGTAACATTTTTGGTCTTAATGTGTTTTTTGTCTCATGTTAATACAATTTCTCCACTCCTCTTTTGATTACTGTTTACATGGTATCTATTTTTCCATCATTTTATTTTCAACCGATTTGTATTTTTGAACATAAAGTGTTTCTCTTGTGGTCAGCATATAGTTGGATCATTTTTCAATTTGTTCTGTCAATCTATAACTTTTGATTGAAGTGTTTAATCTGTTTACATTTAAAGTAATTACCAAGTTAGGACTTGCATTTTTTTTTATCAATTTTATACACATCAGTGTATACATGTCAATCCCAATCGACCAATTCAGCACACCACCAGCCTCACCCCACCACAGTTTTCCCCCCTTGATGTCCATATGTTTGTTCTCTACATCTGTGTCTCAACTTCTGCCCTGCAAACCAGTTCATCTGTACCATTTTTCTAGGTTCCATATACATGCGTTAATATACGATATTTGTTTTTCTCTTTCTGACTTACTTCACTCTGTATGACAGTCTCTAGATCCAACCAGGTCTCAACAAATGACCCAGTTTCATTCCTTTTTATGATTGAGTAATATTCCATTGTATGTATGTACCACAACTTCTTTATCCATTCCTCTGTCAATGGGCATTTAGGTTGCTTCCATGACCTGGCTATTGTAAATAGTGCTGCAACGAACATTGGGGTACATGTGTCTTTTTTTTTTTTTTACATCTTTATTGGGGTATAATTGCTTTACAATGGTGTGTTAGCTTCTGCTTTATAACAAAGTGAATCAGTTATACATATACATATGTTCCCATATCTCTTCCCTCTTACCTCTCCCTCCCTCCCACCCTCCCTATCTCACCCTTCCAGGCAGTCACAAAGCACCGAGCCGATATCCCTGTGCCATGCGGCTGCTTCCCATTAGCTATCTACCTTACGTTTGTTAGTGTATATATGTCCATGCCTCACTCTCGCCCTGTCACAACTCACCCTTCCCCCTCCCCGTATCCTCAAGTCCGTTCTCCAGTAGGTCTGTGTCTTTATTCCTGTCTTACCCATAGGTTCTTCATGACATTTTTTTCCCTTAAATTCCATATATATGTGTTAGCATACGGTATTTGTCTTTTTCTTTCTGACTTACTTCACTCTGTATGACAGACTCTAGGTCTATCCACCTCATTACGAATAGCTCAATTTCGTTTCTTTTTATGGCTGAGTAACATTCCATTGTATATATGTGCCACATCTTCTTTATCCATTCATCCAATGATGGGCATTTAGGTTGTTTCCATCTCCAGGCTATTGTAAATAGAGCTGCAATGAACATTTTGGTACATGACTCTTTTTGATTTTTGGTTTCCCCAGGGTATATGCCCAGTAGTGGGATTGCTGGGTCATATGGTAGTTCTATTTGTAGTTTTTTAAGGAACCTCCATACTGTTCTCTATAGTGGCTAAACCAATTCACATTCTCACCAGCAGTGCAAGAGTGTTCCCTTTACTCCACACCCACTCCAGCATTTATTGTTTCTAGATTTTTTGATGATGGCCATTCTGACTGGTGTGAGATGATATCTCATTGTAGTTTTGATTTGCATTTCTCTAATGATTAATGATGTTGAGCATTCTTTCATGTGTTTGTTGGCAGTCTGTATATCTTCTTTGGAGAAATGTCTATTTAGGTCTTCTGCCCATTTTTGGATTGGGTTGTTTGTTTTTTTTTGTTATTGAGCTGCATGAGCTGCTTGTAAGTTTTGGAGATTAATCCTTTGTCAGTTGCTTCATTTGCAAATATTTTCTCCCATTCTGAGGGTTGTCTTTTGGTCTTGCTTATGGTTTCCTTTGTTGTGCAAAAGCTTTGAAGTTTCATTAGGTCTCATTTGTTTATTTTTGTTTTTTATTTCCATTTCTCTAGGAGGTGGATCAAAAAAGATCTTCTGTGATTTATGTCAAAGAGTGTTCTTCCTATGTTTTCCTCTAAGAGTTTTAGAGTGTCCAATCTTACGCTTAGGTCTAAAATCCATTTTGAGTTTATTTTTGTGTATGGTGTTAGGGAGTGTTCTAATTTCATTCTTTTACATGTAGCTGTCCAGTTTTCTCAGCACCACATATTGAAGAGACTGTCTTTTCTCCATTGCATATCCTTGCTTCCATCTATATTTCTGTTTTTGTGCCAGTACCATACTGTCTTGATTACTGTAGCTTTGTAGTATAGTCTGAAGTCAGGGAGTCTGATTCCTCCAGCTCCGTTTTTGTCTCTAAAAACTGCTTTGGCTACTCAGGGTCTTTTTTGTCTCCATACAAATTTTAAGAGTTTTTATTCTAGTTGCATAAAAAAATGCCATTGGTAATTTGGTAGGGATTGCACTGAATCTGTAGGTTGTTTTAGGTAGTATAGTCATTTTCACAATATTGATTCTTCCAATCCAAGAACATGGTATATCTCTCCATCAACAGATATCATCTTTAATTGCTTTCATCAGTGTCTTATAGTTTTCTGCATACAGGTCTTTTGTCTCTCCTGGTAGGTTTATTCCTAGGTATTTTACTCTTTTTGTTACAATAGTAAATGGGAGTGTTTCCTTAATTTCTCTTTCAGATTTTTCATCGTTAGTGTATAGGAATGCAACAGATTTCTGTGCATTAATTTGTATCCTACGAAGTTACCAAATTCATTGATTAGCTCCAGTAGTTTTCTGGTGGCATCTTTAGGATTCTCTATGTATAGTATCATGTCATCTGCAAACAGTGAGAGATTTACTTTTTCCTTTCCAATTTGAATTCCTTTTATTTCTTTTTCTTCTCTGATTGCTGTGGCTAGGACTTCCAAAACTATGTTGAATAATAGTGATAAGAGTGGACATCCTTGTCTTGTTCCTGATCTTAGAGGAAATGCTTTCAATTTTTCACCATTGAGAATGAAATTTGCTGTGGGTTTGTTGTATATGGCCTTTATTATGCTGAGGTAGGTTCCCTCTATGCCCACTTTCTGGAGAGTTTTTATCAGAAATGGGTGTTGAATTTTGTCAGAAGTTTTTTCTGCATCTATTGAGATGATCATATGGTTTTTATCCTTCAATTTCTTAATATGGTGTATCACATTGATTGATTTGCATATATTGAAGAATCCTTGCATCCCTTGGATAAATCCCAGTTGGTCATGGTTTATGATCTTTTTAATGTGTTGTTGGATTCTGTTTGCTAGTATTTTGCTGAGGATTTTTACATCTATATTCATCAGTGATATTGGTCTGTAATTTTGTTTTTTTGTAATATCTTTGTCTGGTTTTGGTATCAGGGTGATGGTGGCCTCATAGAATGAGTTTGGGAGTGTTCCTTCCTCTGCAATTTTTTGGAAGAGTTTGAGAAGGATGGGTGTTAGCTCTTCTCTAAATGTTTGATAGAATCCACCTGTGAAGCCATCTGGTCCTGGACTTTTGTTTGTTGGAAGATTTTTAATCACAGTTTCAATTTCATTACTTGTGATTGCTCTGTTCATATTTTCTATGTCTTCCTGGTTCAGTCATGGAAGGGTATACATTTGTAAAAATTTGTCCACTTCTTCCAGGTTGTCCATTTTTTTGACATAGGGTTGCTTGTAGTAGTCTCTTAGGATTCTTTGTATTTCTGCAATGTCTGTTGAAACTTCTCCTTTCTCATTTCTAAGTTTATTGATTTGAGTCCTCTCCCTCTTTTTCTTGATGAGTCTGGCTAATGGTTTAACAATTTTGTTTATATTGTCAAAGAACCAGCTTTGAGTTTTATTGATCTTTGTTATTGTTTTCTTTGTTTCTATTTCATTTATTTCTGTTCTGATCTTTATGATTTCTCTCCTTCTGCTAACTTTGGGTTTTGTTTGTTCTTCTTTCTCTAGTTCCTTTAGGTGTAACGTTAGATTGTTTATTTGAGATTTTTCTTGTTTCTTGAGGTAGGCTTGTATAGCTATAAACTTTCCTCTTAGAACTGCTTTTGCTGCATACCATAGGTTTTGGATCATCCTGTTTTCATTGTCATTTGTCTCTAGGTATTTTTTGATTTCCTCTTTGATTTCTTCAGTGAACTCTTGGTTATTTAGTAACATAGTGTTTAGCCTCCATGTGTTTGTGTTTTTTACGTTTTTTCCCCTGTAATTCATTTCTAATCTCATAGCGTTGTGTTCAGAAAAGATGCTTGATATGATTTCAATTTTCTTAATTTTTCTGAGGCTTGATTTGTGACCCAAAATGTCCCATGCACACTTGAGAAGAAAGTGTAATCTGCTATGTTTGGATGGAATGTCCTATAAATATCAATTAAATCTATCTGGTCTATTGTGTCATTAAAACTTGTGTTTCCTTATTTATTTTCATTTTGGATGATCTGTCCATGGGTGTAAGTTAGGTGTTAAAGGCCCCCACTATTATTGTGTTACTGTCAATTTCCTCTCTTACAGCTGTTAACAGTTACCTTATGTATTGTGGTGCTCCTATGTTGGGTGCATATATATTTATAATTGTTATATCTTCTTCTTGGATTGATCCCTTTATCATTATGTAGTGTCCTTCTTTGTCCCTTGTAACATTCTTTATTTTAAAGTCTATTTTATCTGATATGAGTATTGCTACTCCAGCTTTTTTTGATTTCCATTTGCATGGAATATCTTTTTCCATCCCCTCACTTTCAGTCTGTATGTGTCTCTAGGTCTGAAGTGGGTCTCTTGTAGACAGCATATATATGGGTCTTGTTTTTGTATCCATTCAGCAAGCTTGTGTCTTTTGGTTGGAACATTTAATCCATTCATGTTTAAGGTAATTATTGATATGTATGTTCCTATGACCATTTTCTTAATTATTTTGGGTTTGTTTTTGTAGGTCCTTTTCTTCTCTTGTGTTTCTCACTTAGAGAAGTTCCTTTTGCATTTGTTATAGAGCTGATTTGGTGGTGCTAACTCCTCTTAGTTTTTGCTTCTCTTAGCTTTTGCTTCTCCATCAAATCTGAATGAGATCCTTGCCGGGTAGAGTAATATTGGTGGTAGGTTCTTCCCTTTCATCACTCTAAGTATATCATGCCACTCCCTTCCTTTTGATTCAAGTGTTTAATCTGTTTACATTTAAGGTAATTACCAAGTTAGGACTTGAATTTTTAATTTTACTATTTGTTTTCAATATGTCTTATGCATTTTTTGTTCCTTTGTTCCTCCATTGTTTTCCTCTTTTTTGTTAAATGACTATTTAACAAATTTCATTACTTTTATTATATTTTTGAGTTATTTTCTTAGTGGTTACCTTGGGGATTATAATGAACAATGCAGTTTATAACAATCTAGTTATGATGAACACTAACCTAATTTTAATAATATATAAAAACTGCTCCTCTATAGTTCCATTCTCTCTCCCCTCCATCATGCTGTTATTGTCATATGAATTATGTCTTTCTATATTGTATGTCAATCAAAAGATTTATAGTTATTGTTTTATACAGTTCTCTTTTAAATCAAATGAGATAAAAAGTTACAAATAGAAAATAAATTATATTATCTTTTATATTTACCTATGCATTTATTTCACCAGCATTTGAGCTACTCTCCAGTGTCCTTTTCTTTCAGTCTGAAGGCCTTCCTTTATTATTTCCTGTAAGGCAGGTTTTCTAGTAATGGAATCTCTCTTTTAAAAATAAATCTGGGAATGTCTTAATTTGTTTTTCATTGTTGAAAGATAGTTTTACAAGGTAAAGAATTCTTGGTTGAAGTACTTTTCTTTCAACAGTTTGAACACTTCTGGCCTTTACAGTTTCTGATGGGAAGTCCACTGTCAATCTTATTAAAGATTCTTTGTACAGGATGAGTCATATCTATCTTGCTACTTTCAAGATTGTCTCTTGGTCTTTGTCTTTCAAGTGTTTGATTATGTTGTGCCTAGGTGTTTATTGGAGTTCATTCAGCTTCTCAGATGTGTATATTAATGTATTTTACCAAATTTGGGGCTGGTTTTGGTGATTATTTCTTCAGAGATTATTTCTTTTTTATTCTCTGCTTCTCGGATTCCCATTATGAATATATTTGTCCATCTGATGGTGTCTCACAGGTCTCTTCATTTTTCTTCATTCTTTTTTAGTTCTTTTCCACCTATAGACAATTTTATTTGACCTATCTTTAACTTTGTTGGTTCTTCTGCATGTGCCAATCTGCTGATGATAGTCTTCAGTGAATTTTTCATTTCGGTTATCATACTTTTCAATACCAGATTATCTACTTGTTTCTTTTTACATTTTCTACCTCTTTATTGATATCCTTTATTAAGTGAGACATTATTCCCATGCTTTAAAAAAATTATTTAGACATAATTTCCTTTCATTCTTTGAACATATTTAAAATATATGCTTAAAGTCTGTATCTAATAAGTCCAATGTCTGCACTTTCTCAGGGACAGCTTCTATTTATAGCTTTTATTCCTATGAATAAGTCATAATTTATGTTTTATATTTTTTTGAAAACTGGCAGTTTAAAATAGTACAATGTGACAACTCTAGAAATCAGATTCTCCCCCATCCCCAGGATATTTTTTTGTTGTTGCTGACACTTGTATTTGTTTATTTAATTACTTTTCTTAACTAATTCTCTAAACTGTGTATTCTTTGTTATGCATGTTCACTGAAGTATTTACCTGAATAGCTAACTGGTAAGCTAATGATTGGGCAGCACTTTCTTTAAATGCCTGGAACTATAAATCTCCTAGTCTTTGCTGAGAAGATTTTTGTGTCTATTGAGCCATGCCTTCAACACTCAGCCAGGCTCTTTACACCTCTACCCTTAGCCTTTACTTCTGCTCATATAGAGCCTCAATATCAGCCAAAGGCAAAAGTTGAGGGCTTTCTCAGGTCCTTCCTGAGAATGTAATCAGGCCTACCCTTATGTGTTTGTAGTTATCCAAGAATATATTGTGGCTTATCAAAGGCCCTGTTGAAATTCATTCCCCACCTTTTCTTGTAAGCTTTTTGGTACGTCTATTATGTACTCCCTGTTATCCATCACTTCAGGAAGCTGAAATGTCA
The DNA here is from genome assembly GCF_937001465.1 of Orcinus orca. Classification (NCBI taxonomy): domain Eukaryota; kingdom Metazoa; phylum Chordata; class Mammalia; order Artiodactyla; family Delphinidae; genus Orcinus; species Orcinus orca. The sequence continues at coordinate 80,357,468 of NC_064580.1, forward strand.
AAACACTTGCCTGTAATTGTTTTCAACATCAGCTCTCTGGGAGAAGGTTTTTAGCACTGGGTGAGCTCTGTATCAGCTTAAAAGTAGGTCTTACAGGGGACCACAAAACAGGTAATATAATGACAACCCTTTGGGAATGAGGCTTTTCAAATAGCTTCAATTAAGTTCTACTCTCTTCAGGGGTTACCAAGCTGCCCCAGGAATATGGGTTGTTATTTTTCAAAGCTACTACTGAGCTGAAGGGTTGAGAATGAGTCTAGTGTAAGCTAAAGCATGACAAATCTTGCTGTTCTTTTAGAGGTAAAGTTGTTTTTCTTGAATAAACCTTCTCTGGATTGCTTAAAACCTTTGGTTAGCTTTAAGAGTCCTGAAAAAACTTAGTTCTGATATTTTGGCCAGTGTTTTCATTGTTTTCATGGAAGACAGGATTTTGAGAATTTCTTACTCTACAATGTTAGCTGGCACCAGTCCTGGAATCAGTTTTAGGTGTGATTACATTTATTGAATACATTTCATCTGATTATAGTATTAAAAATGCAATACAGTCTATTTTCCTACTAGTTAAGCTATACAATTAGAAATAAGAAGTTAAAATAATAACAACCTTTAATGGAGGGCATAATTCTGAATTCTTTATCTCTTTTAATCCTCACATGGTAAATGTTATCTTCAGTTTACAGATGAAGAAACAAAGGTCAAAATACTATATATTGACCATTTCACAGATAGTCGAAGCAAGATTTTGAACCTAATTCTGTATACCTTCAATTCCCACTGTTTCAACCATCAAAATTTAATTATAAATCTCCGCACTTAAAAATCTTATATATTATGAAGTATAGTGACAATATAAAATTTAGCTTTAAACAAAATATCTGTCAGTATGTTGGGTGCTCAATACTCTGTGAACTGTTTTAAATTGTGAAATGGGGAAATAAAACAACTGGACTATGTTTATGTTATGCTAATAAATTCTATTATTTTACTAGCTAAAAGTACTCTTATGATCATGTTCACTGATATATATCTAATGCCTAGGTTAGTGTCTGGCTCATAATGAATTAATATTGATTACTCAATCATGGATTAATGCCATCGTATAGAGTATTTAATTATTAATAAATAATTATTTACTGAATTTATTTTCATTATTTGTAGGTTGAATATGTTACAACAGTACAGTATATTAGCGAAAATTTTTTCATAATGAGCTGAGATCTATGGTTCAAGAAATATTCATGTTTTATGGTACAAAGTAATATGGATTCCTTACAACACCATAGAATAAAAAGCACAGATTTATCAAAATGTGAGAATGTGGGGCTTCCTTGGTAGCGTAGTGGTTGAGAGTCTGCCTGCCAATGCAGGGGACACGGGTTCGTGCCCCAGTCTGGGAAGATTCCACATGCTGCGGAGCGGCTGGGCCCGTGAGCCATGGCCGCTGAACCTGTGCGTCCGGAGCCTGTGCTCCACAACGGGAGAGGCCACAATAGTGAGAGGCCTGCGTACCACACACACACAAAAAAAGGTGAAAATGTGTGTAAAAATAACATCAGAGAGAAAGTTCGTGTAAAAATACACTTACTGAGGTTATAGGATATATAAATTTTTTTCAGAAGGTAAAACAGAATATAGGTTAAGTATCATTAACAGAAATGGTGAAGTTAAATCAATAACAGCTGCTTTTTTTCCTAATATTCCTTGGAATTGTATATATTTTGAGGTTATTTACACACAAAAAATAAATTTTAAATAATTTTGACGTTACTTATATTTAAGAAAAAAATATTCACATTTAAAGTCAATTTTATAGATTGAAGTCAGTTTATTGAAAGGTTTTTTTTTTCTCATATTCATAGCTGATCTGTCATGATCATTGAAAATGACATTTTTTTTCTAAATAAATGGTCAATTCAAGGATAGATTCATACATCTCATTATGATAAATTCCTCACAAATAAAATAAAATAATGATAGGGTAAGGATTATGAGAAATCTTGATGTCATTCTTATACAGTATATCTTGGTCTTAAAATTATGTATAAAACAAGCAGAATCAAGAGAACTAGAACAAAAATAGATTGTTACAAAGTAAACCTTATATTGATTTTTTATTACTAGAAATTTATCCTTAATTTTTACTTAAACTAACAATACTTTAATATCTGGAAAGAAATCCCTAATTTTTCTTATAAAATTTAATTTGCACATTTTAGACATATAGAATACCTAATACATGTAGGGAATTTTGTTACATTTGGAAAGCTAATCTCATTCTTTATCTCTGCTGTTTCAGTAACATAAGAAAAGTCTCCTGTCCACCAGGGAAAATTTTATAAGGCTACTTTTTTTTGTAAATACAGATCTTCTACTGTATCAGGCTTCTACTGATAATCAAACAAGCTTTAAGGATTATGGAAATTATAGGCTTTTAATATAGTTTGAGATACTTTTAGAAATTTTCCACATGAAACAATTTATTGTTATCACTATAATTAAATTTAGATTTTAGAATAATAAAAATCTTGAGATACAATTAGGAAAGACATATTTTAAGTATTTTTAAATTGATTCAATTTGACTGGTTTATTAAGAATTTAGCCATCTAACTGGTTCATAATTTTTATATGACTAAAGTTTCCAAGAATGATATCCATTCAGGTGGTAACAAGAAATTAGGTTACATTTTCTAATTCAATCTTTAAGTTTCTTTTTTAACTTAAATTTTATAGTCACATAAATAATCCAGGTGATTCATACCAAATAACATTTTTCCTTCAGGTATTTGAAAGAAAAGAGAATGTCAAACTTATTAGTGTTTGCTTTAAGTAAGCAGGCAGATAGAAAACTGGTAGAAATCCTTTTAGAATTATGCCTTAATAACTGCAAATTAACTCCTGAATATTAATTTGGCTATTAGATTTGCATATATAGTTGGATATATAGATATAGATGATACAGATATATAGATATAGATACAGATATAGATAGATGGATGCAAATTTTATCAATCTTTCTGAGAGTTGCATACCTCCTCTGTTTTCAAAGTCAATTTATTAACAGGTTTCTAGTGAATATTTGTGACCAACATTTTGAATAGCACCTAAGATTACTAGAACAATAATCAAGCAGATTATAGCAACATTCTGTTTGTATTAGTTTCTTATTGATGCTGTAACAAATTACCACAATCTTAGTGTCTTAAAACAGAATAAGTTTATTATTTTACATTGCCAGAGAGCAGAAGTCCAAAATGCACTTGGATAAAATCAAGGCATTGATGGGACTGTGTAGCATTCTGGAGCCTCTAAAGGAGAATCCATTTTCTTGCCTTTTTGCAGTTTCTAAAGGCTACCAGCATTCCTTGGCTCATGACTTCTTACCATTTTCAAAACCAGCAAAGCCTGGTTCAGTTTTTCTCACAATGTCATCACTCTGGTTTTGACTCTTCTTCCTCCCTTTCCTCCATTTAAGGACCCTTGTGACAACGTTGGCTCCACTGGGATAATCCAGGATAATTCCTTTAAGATCATCTGATTAACAAACTTAATTCCACCTATAACCTTACTTCTCCCTTGCCATGTATTATATAACATAATAAAGATTCCAAGGATTAGGATTTAGACATCTTGGGGATAGGAGAATTTATTCTGCCTGCCACACCACACTTTACTGTTTGAAAAGCAACTTTTAATGCTGTAACCATGTTTAAAAGATGTCTAAACATATTTTTAACAAAGTAGTTTCAATAACTTTGACCTTTGAGATATATCCAAGAAAGCTGAGAACTATTTTGGAAATTGGGGTTGTTTCTGACATTCCAGGTTCATTCAGGTTTTTAGGATATTAAATCCTAGTTGATTTTAAATGACCCATTCCACAATTTTCAACCTGACTTGGTGTGAAGATATTTCCTTGCATCAGCATTTCAAATTATAAACATATCTTTCTTCTTAGCAAAGACTCATTTAGCCTCTTAAAGGCACAGTTTCCTCATTTGTAAAATATAAATACCATTATGCAACTACTTCATAGTGTGTGGTGAGGATTTAATGAATTAATGCATACAAAGAACTTAGCCCTGTCCTTTGGATATTGAAGATGTTCAGTATTATGCTAATATAATAACAGCTTTGTTATTTTCCCATTTTTATTATTTATCTGGATGCAAATTATACTGTTTTCCTGCTTAGCCTTTAGGCAAAACTCATTTTATTTTATTTTTATTCCAAATATAAATTAATAAAAGAGGTGCTGGGCTTCCCTGGTGGCACAGTGGTTGAGAGTCCGCCTGCCGATGCAGGGGACACGGGTTCGTGCCTCGGTCCGGGAAGATCCCACATGCCACGGAGTGGCTAGGCCCGTGAGCCATGGCCGCTGAGCCTGCGCGTCCGGAGCCCGTGCTCCGCAGTGGGAGAGGCCACAACAGTGAGAGGCCCATGTACCGCAAAAAAAAAAAAAAAAAAAAGAGGTGCTGCTTGTTTTCATCAATCCATGAAATATTTTTTCTATGAATTTAAAAAATAAAGCTTCATGTGTAATTATATTCTTTTATCATTGTCAGTATTTTCAGGCATATATGTCAAGTTAAAAAGCAAGAGAGATACTTCTTAATGAGTTTATCAAAGAAGCTTATAACTGTTGAATATGTTTTGAACCCTCTATTCTTATACTTAAATACAATTAACCTTTACCTTTAACTAAGCTAACTTCTCTGTTAATTAGTGTCTAACTCTAAAGGTGATAAGGAGATAGCAAGGTTAATTTGCATATTTTAAAATCTAAACAAATCTTGATAGAAATTAATAGATGTATGCGTATAAATCTAAGGTTGTAGTAACTCTTTCGTACCCACATATGTTTTATTAAAATTGTAGGGACATTCTTCTTTTACTTGTTTTTCTTAGTCTTCAAACTTGTGTGTAGACTCCTTATAAATAGTCTCAACTTGATTGTTAGTTATAAATAGGAATATTTTTTGAAGAATTAGGCAGTAACATTTGTATTTTAACATCCATGGGAATGCTATATTGTGTCTGAATTAATAATCTGACACTAAACATTAAACAGTATTTTTTTTCTTATCTCATCCTTTGATACTTCTTAGCATATGAGGTGTTTTGAGGAAAGATGTGGAACATGTAAATTAATTGTCTTTTTTTACCCTTCAATGATAATTAGGGTATTTATTAAATTCCCTGAAGTCATATGACACATCTAAACTCAAACTAAATTCTCTGCCTCTTGTAGGCTTTATGTATGACATTATGATAATCCAGATTCTATTTTTTTTAAATGACAAAATGAATTTATAAATCAACAGAGACACATGGATTACCATAATTTTATAAAGAAAGAGAAAATTGTTACAGTTGTGGCGCATGGCTTGTTTGACATTCCTTGCAGCTAAACAATTTATCGCCTTTTACACAGACTGTTGTCAGAAGTAGTGAAGGATTGCTGGGAAAACGGCATTTTCTCAATGCTTTGGAGTTTAAACTACTCCCCAAAGACACAGTTCCTTCAGTGAAGCATGTGGCTTTGTTGTCACTTGACCAATAGACTGCACCTTGCATGGGAAAAATTTGTCTCATTCTTTTCACATGTGATGCAAATACTGATTTTTAAATATTTTTAAAATTTTTAAATCACAAATGATTAGTAATAGCTTAGAGAAAAACACATATGCTGTTGAATTATTTCTAATCTTTTATTCTTCACCATATATAAGTTGTACTAAGAGAGTTGCGATATATTTACAAAGGCACTTATTTATTTTTTTTGACTTTATCGTTTTTTAGAATTTTTATTGAAGTTTATTTGATTTACAATGTTGTGTTAGTTTCAGGTGTACAGCAAAGTGAATCAATTATACATATATGTATATCCACTCTTTTCTAGCTTCTTTTCCCATATAGGCCATTAAAGAGTATTGAGTAGATTTTCCTGTGCTATACAGTATGTCCTTATTAGTTATCTTTTTTAATATAGTAGTGTGTGTATGTCAATCCCACTCTCCTAATTTATCCCTCCCCCCCTTCCCCCCTGGTAACCATAAGTTTGTTTTCTACATGTATGACTCTATTTCTGTTTTGTAAATAAGTTCATTGGTACCTTTTTTTTTTTTTGGTTCCATACATAAGTAATATCATATATTTTTCTCTGTCTGACTTACTTCACTTAGTATGACAATCTCTAGGTCCATCCAAGTTGCTGCAAATGGCATTATTTTGTTCTTTTTTATGGCTGAGTAATATTCCATTGTATATATGTATCACATCTTCTTTATCCACTCCTCTGTCGATGGACATTTAGGTTGCTTCCATGTCTTGGCTATTGTAAATAGTGCTGCAGTGAACATTGGGGTGCATGTATATTTTTGAATTATGGTTTTCTCTGGAAATATGTCTTATTATTTTCACATGTGATGCAAATATTGATTTTAATGATCATGATGCATATGAACAGTTTTGCATTGAAGTAGGAATGAGAGTACATAAATAGAAAAGTAGTTCTTCAAGATCATATAGTTAGTTTATGAAGGCCCAAAACTCAGAGAAGTCAATAACACATGCTCAGGAAGTCCTATGTTCTTTCAGTTATATAGACTTTCCCCTTAATTTACATAAATTATATATTTCAGTGTTGTATATTGTACAATTTATTTTATTCATAAAATTATATGCAATATATTGCTAAAATTCATCACCCCCAAATCTGACACAGTGATAATGTCTTTATTTAGATTCTGCACTTTGATGATACCCTGATTTAACATGAATATGTTGCATCATGGGAGGGGGAGCACATAAGAAAACATTTTTATCATATATACATTTTATTTTAATATCAAAAGTCATATTCTACTATCTATAATTTTGCCACTGAAATAATCATTTTGTATTTGTTTTTGTTTAATTAAATGATTTGTAAATTAGAGGTGTAATAGTTACATATAGTATATATCTAATATTTTGTCATGAATTTTTTTTCTTATTCTGGAATCATTTATTTAAAGAACATCTGTAAAGATAATGCAGAGAATTCCCTTAGAGCTGTCACACAGGTTACCCTATTGTTAATAACTTATATAACTATGGTACATTTATCAAAACTAAGAAATCAACACTGCTAAAACGGAACTAATCTATAGACTTTATTCAGATTAAACCAGTGTTTCCAAAAATGTTCTTTCTTGGTTTCCAGGATCTAATCCAGGATAACACATTGCATTTAATTGTCATGTTTTTTGCGACCTATGACGATTTCCTATGAACTTGACAATATTGAAGAGTAATGGTCTTCTAGAATGTCCCTCAATTTGGATCTGTCTGATGTCTGTCTCATGATTAGATTATGGATTATGGATTTGAGGGAGAATAACAGAGGGGTTATGGATTTGAGGGAGAATAAAAGAAGGGTGAAATGGCTTTCTTGTCTCATTATATTGGGAGTATATAATATCCTTATGACATCAATGGTAATATTTTCTTTGACCACATGCTTAAGGTGATATTATGCCAGGTTTCTCCACTGTAAATTTGTTCTTTTTCCCTTTCCATACTCTATTCTTCAGAAGTGAGTATCAAAGTCTGAAAGAAAAATAAATAGATAGATGATAGATAAATTTTAGCAGCTCCATTGGGATATAATTTACATACCATAAAATGTACCCACATAAAATATATAATTTAATGGGTTTTATATCTTCACAGAGTTGTGCAACCATCATCACAATCTAACTTTAGAACATTTTTGTCACCCCAGAAAAAAAACATATACCCATTAGCAGTCACCCCCAATTGTTCTACTCCATGCCCCTTGTTATAAACAACCATTAATCTACCTTCTGTCCCTATTGATTTGCCTAATCTGAATATTTAATATAAATGAAATTATTTATTTGGGGTCTAACTGTCTTCTTTCACTTAGAATAGTAGTTTCAAGGTTTATCCCTCTGGAGTATGTATATCAGTACCTCAATTCCTGGCTTTTTAATATTATAGTATAAAAACATGACATAAAATACACCATCTTAAGCATTTTAAAATGTACAGTTCCATAGTGTTTTATTGAATAATATCTCATAGTATTGATAACCACAAATTATTTACCCAGTTATCACTTGATGGATATTTGTTTTCTTCCCTACTTTTTGGCTATTATGAATAATGCTGCTATCACCAATTGTGTATAAATTATTTTAACATCTTTATTGGAGTATAATTGCTTTAAAATGGTGTGTTAGTTTCTGCTTTGTAAGAAAAAGAACCGGCTAAACAAATACATATATTCCCATATCTCCTCCCTCTTGCATCTCCCTCCTATCCTCCCTATCCCACCCCTCTAGGTGGTCACAACGTACCAAGCTGATTTCCCTGTACTATGTGGCTGCTGCCCACTAGCTATCCATTTTACATTTGACAGTGTATATATGTCCATATCACTCTCTCACGTCGTCCCAGTGTACCCTTCCCACTCTCCGTGTCCTCAAGTCCATTCTCTACATCTGTGTCTTTTTTCCTGTCCTGCCCCTAGGTTCTTCAGAACAATTTTTTTTTGAGATTCCATATACATGTGTTAGCATATGGTATTTGTGTTTCTCTTTCTGACTTACTTCACTCTGTATGAGAGATTCTAGGTCCATCCACCTCACTACAAATAACTCAATTTTGTTTCTTTTTATGGTTCAGTAATATTCTATTATATATATGTGCCACATCTTCTTTAACCATTCATCTGTCGATGGACACTTAGGTTGCTCCCATGTCCTGGCTATTGTAAATAGAACTGCAATGAACATTGTGGAACATGACTCTTTTTGAAATGTAGATTTCTCAGGGTATATGCCCAGTAGTGGGATTGCTGGGTCATATTATAGTTCTATTTTTAGTTTTTTAGGGAACTTCCATACTGTTCTCCATAGTGGCTGTATCAATTTACCTTCCCACCAACAGGGCAAGAGGGTTTCCTTTTCTCCACACCCACTCCAGCATTTATTGTTTGGTAGATTTTTTGATGATGGCCATTCTGACCAGTGTGAGATGATACCTCATTGTAGTTTTGATTTACATTTCTCTAAAGATTAGTGATGCTGACCATCCTTTCATGTGTTTGTTGGCAGTCTGTATATCTTCTTTGTAGAAATGTCTATTTAGGTCTTCTGCCCATTTGTGGATTAGATTGTTTGTTTTTTTTCATATTCAGCTGCATGAGCTGCTTGTAAATTTTGGAGATTAATCCTTTTTCAGTTGCTTCATTTCCAAATATATTCTCCCATTCTGAGGGTTCTCTTTTTGTCTTCTTTATGGTTTCCTTTGCTGTGCAAAAGTTTTAAGTTTCATTAGGTCCCATTTGTTTATTTTTGTTTTTATTTCCATTTCTCTAGGAGGTGGGCCAAAAAGGATCATGCTGTGCTTTATGCCATAGAGTGTTGTGCCTATGTTTTCTTCTAAGAGTATTATAGTGTCTGACTTTACATTTAGGTCTTTAATCCATTTTGAGCTTATTTTAGTGTATGGCATTAGGGAGTGTTCTAATTTCATTCTTTTACATGAAGCTGTCCTGTTTTCCCAGCAGCCCTTAATGAACAGGTGGTCTTTTCTCCATTGTATATTTTTCCCTCCTTTATCAAACATAAGGTGACCATATGTGTATGGGTTTATCTCTGGGTTTTCTCTCCTGTTGCATTGATCTATATTTCTGTTTTTCTGCCAGTACCATACTGTTTTGATTACTATAGCTTTGTAGTATAGTCTGAACTCAGGGAGCTTAATTCCTCCAGCTCCATTTTTCTTTCTCAAGATTGCTTTTGCTATTTGGGGTCTTTTGTTCTTCCATACAAATTGTGAAATTTTTGGTTCTAGTTCTGTGAAAAATGCCATTGGTAGTTTGATGGGGATTGCATTGAATCTGTAGATTGCTTTGGGTGGTATAGTCATTTTCAAAATGTTGATTTTTCTAATCCAAGAACATGGTGTATCTCTCCATCTGTTGGTATCATCTTTAATTTCTTTCATCAGTGTCTTATAGTTTTCTGCATGCAGGTCTTTTGTCGCCTTAGGTAGGTTTATTCCTAGGTAATTGTTTCTTTTTGTAGCAGTGGTAAATGGGAGTGTTTCCTTAATTTCTCTTTCAGATTTTTCATCATTCGTGTATAGGAATGCAAAAGATTTCTGTGCATTAATTTTGTATCCTGCAACTTTACCAAATTCATTGATTAGCTCTAGTAGTTTTCTGGTAGCATATCTAGGATTCTCTATGTATAGTATCATGTCATCTGCAAACAGTGAGAGATTTACTTCTTCTCTTCTGATCTGGATTCCATTTATTTCTTTTTCTTCTTTGATTGCTGTGGCTAAAACTTCCAAAACTATGTTGAATAATAGTGGTGAGAGTGGACAATCTGTCTTGTTCCTAATCTTAGAGGAAACAGTTTCAGTTTTTCACCACTGAGAGTGATGTGGGCTGTGAGTTTGTCATATATAGCCTTTATTATGTTGAGGTAAGTTCCCTCCATGCCTACTTTCTGGAGGTTTTTATCATAAATATGTGATGAATTTTGTCAAAAGTTTTTCTGCATCTATTGAGATGATCATATGGATTTTCTCCTTCAATTTGTTAATATGGTGTATCACATTGATAGATTTGCATATATTGAAGAATCCTTGGATTCCTGGGATAAACCCCACTTGATCATGTTGTATAATCCTTTTAATGTGCCGTTGGATTCTGATTGCTGGTATTTTGTTGAGGATTTTTGCATCTAGGTTCATCGGTGATATTGGCCTGTACTTTCCTTTCTTTGTGACATATGTGGTGTGGGTATCAGGGTGATGCTGGTCTTGTAGAATGAGTTTGGGAGTGTTCCTCCCCCTGCTATATTTTGGAAGAATTTGAGAAGGATAGGTGTTAGTTCTTCTCTAAATGTTTGATAGAATTCACTTGTGAAGCCATCTGGTCCTGGGTTTTTTTTTTGTTGGAAGATTTTTAATCTCAGTCTCAATTTCAGTGCTTGTGATTGGTCTGTTTATATTTTCTGTTTCTTCCTTGTTCAGTCTCAGAACGTTGTGGTTTTCTAAGAATTTGTCCACTTCTTCCAGGTTGTCCATTTTACTGGCATGTAGTTGCTTGTAGTAATCTCTCATGATCCTTTGTATTTCTGCATTGTCAGTTGTTACTTCTCCTTTTTCATTTCTAATTCTATTGACTTGAGTCTTCTCCCATTTTTTCTTGATAAGTATGGCTAATGGTTTATCAATTTTGTGTATCATCTCAAAGAACAAGCTTTTAGTTATATTGATCTTTGCTATCGTTTCCTTCATTTGTTTTTCATTAATTTCTGATCTGATCTTTATGATTTCTTTCCTTCTTCTAAGTTTGGGTTTTTTTTGGTTCTTTTTTCTCTAATTGCTTTAGGTGTAAGGTTAGGTTGCTTATCGAAATGTTTCTTGTTTCTTGAAGTAAGATTGTATTGCTATTTACTTCCCTCCTAGAACTGCTTTTGCTGCATCCCAAACGTTTTGGGTCATTGTGTTTTCATTGTCATTTGTTTTTCGGTATTTTTTGATTTCCTCTTTGATTTCTTCAGTGGTCTCTTGGTTATTTCAGAGTGTACTGTTTGAGTCCGTGTGTTTTTATTCTTTACAGTTTTTTTCCTGTGATTGATATCGAGTCTCATAGCATTGTAGTCAGAAAAGATACTTGATACAATTTCAATTTTCTTAAATTTACCAAAGCTTGATTTGTGACCAAATATATGATCTATCCTGGAGAATGTTCCATGAGCACTTGAGAAGAAAGTGTATTCTGTTGTTTTTGGATGGAATGTCCTATAAATATCAATGAAGACCATCTTGTTTAATGTATCATTTAAAGCTTGTGTTTCCTTATTTATTTTCATTTTGGATGAAATATCCATTGGTGAATGTGGGGTGTTAAAGTCCCCTACTATTCTGTTACTGTTGATTTCCTCTTTTATGGCTGTTAGCATTTGCCTTATGTATTGAGGTACTACTATTTTGGATGCATAAATATTTACAATTGTTATACCTTCTTCTTGGATTTATCCCTTGATCATTATGTAGTGTCCTTCTTTGCCTCTTGTAATAGTTTTATTTTAAAGTCTTTTTTGACTGATATGAGAATTGCTACTCCAGCTTTCTTCTGATTTCCTTTTGATTGGAATATCATTTTTCATCCCCTCACTTTCAGTCTGTATGTGTCCTTAGGTCTGAAGTGGCTCTCTGGTAGACAGCATATATATGGGTCTTGTTTTTGTATCCATCCAGCCTGTCTATGTCTTTCAGTTGGAGCATTAATCCACTTACATTTAAGGTATTTATCGTTATGTATGCTCCTATTACCATTTTCTTAATTGTTTTGGGTTTGTTATTGTAGGTCTTTTCCTTCTCTTGTGTTTCCTGCCTAGAGAAGTTCCTTTAGCATTTGTTGTAAAGCTGGCTTGGTGGTCCTGAATTCCCTTACCTGTTACTTGTCTGTAAAGGTTTTAATTTCTCTGTCGAATCTGAATGAGATCCTTGTTGGTTTGAGTAACCTTAGTTGTAGATTTTTAACTTTCATCACTTTAAATATATTCTGCCACTCCCTTCTGGCTTGCCTAGTTTCTGCTGAAAGATTAGCTGTTATCCTTATGGGGATTCCCTTGTATATTATTTGTTGTTTTTCCCTTGCTGCTTTTAATATTTTTTCTTTGCCTTTAATTTTTGATAGTTTGTTTAATATGTGTCTCAGTGTGTTTCTCCCTGGATTTATCCTGTATGGGACTCTCTGCACTTCCTGTACTTGACTGACTATTTCTTTTTCCATATTACCATATTTTTCAACTATAATCTCTTCAAATATTTTCTCAGTTCCTTTCTTTTCCTTTTCATCTTCCAGAACCCCTATAATTCGAGTATTGTTGCATTTACTATTGTCCCAGAGGTCTCTGAGACTGTCCTCAATTCTTTTCATTCTTTTTTCTTTAGTCTGCTCTGTGGTAGTTATTTCCACTAGTTTATCTTCCAGGTCACTTATCCGTTTTTTCTGCCTCAGTTATTCTGCTATTCTTTCTAGATAATTTTTAATTTCATTTACTGTGTTGTTCATCATTGTTTGTTTGCTCTTTAGTTCTTCTAGGTCTTGTTAAGGGTTTTTGTATTTTCTCCATTCTATATCCATGATTTTGTATCATCTTTGCTATCATTACTCTGAATGCTTTTTCAGGTAGACTGCCTATTTCCTCTTAATTTGTTTGGTCTGGTGGGCTTTTACCTTGCTCCTTCATCTGCTGTGTGTTTCTCTGTGTTCTCATTTTGCTTAACTTACTGGGTTTGGGGTCTTATTTTTGCCAGCGGCAGGTTTGTAGTTCCCATTGTTTATGGCATCTGCCCCCAGTAGCTAAGGTTGGTTCAGTGGGTTGTGTAGGCGTTCTGGTGGAGGGTACTGGTGTTTGTGTTCTGGTTGCTGAGGCTGGATATTGTCTTTCTGGTGGTCAGGACCATGTCCAGTGGTGTGTTTTGGGATGTCTGTGACCTTTTTATGATTTTAGGCAGTCTCTCTTCTAATGGGTGTGGTTGTGTTCCTGTCTTGTTAGCTGTTTGACATATGGTGTCCAGCACTGTAGCTTGGTTGTCTTTGAATGGAGCTGTGTCTTACCATTGAGATGGGGATCTCTGAGAGGACTTTTGTCATTTGATATTACATAGGGATGTGAGGTCTCTGGAGGATGAATGTCCTGAACTTGGCTCTTCCACCTCAGAGGCATAGGCCTGAAACCCAGCCAGAGCATCAAGACCCTGTCAGCCACACGGCTCAGAAGAAAAGAGAGAAATAAAGAAAGGAAGAAAGAAAAAACATAAAGTTATTAAAATAAAAAAGAAAAATAGGAAGAAAAGAAAGAAAGAAAAAAGAAGAGAGCAACCCAACCAAAACAAATCCACCAACGATAACAAGCACTAAAAACTATACTTAAAAAAAAAAAAAAGACAGACAGAACCCTAGGACAAGTGGCAAAAGCAAAGCTCTACAGACAAAAATCACACAAAGAAGCCTACACATACACACTCACAGAAAGAGAAAAAGGAAAAAAAAATCTATATCTCTATATATAAAAGAAAGCAACCAAATCAATAAACATATCCACCAATGATAATATACTCTAAATAAGATAAACATAAAACCAGAAACGAATTAGATGTAAAAAGCAAACCTCAAATCTACAGTTGCTCCCATAGTCCACTGCCTCAATTTTCAGATAATTTGTTGGCTATTCAGGTATTCCAGAGATGCAGGGTACATCCAGTTGATTGGTGAGATTGAATCCACTGCTCCTGAGGCTGCTGTGAGAGATTTCCCTTTCTCTTCTTTGTTCACACAGCTCCTGGGATTCAGCTTTGGATTTGGCCCCACCTCTACATGTAGGTCACCAGAGGACATCTGTTCTTCGCTCAGACACGACTGGGTTAAAGGAGCAACTGATTAGGGGGCTCTGGCTCACTCAGGCCTGGGGAGAGCAGGGTATGGAATGCAGGGTGAGCCTGTGGAGGCAGAGGCCTGTGTTATGTTGCAACCACCTGAGGCGTGCTGTGTGTTCTCCCAGGGAAGTTTTCCCTGGATCACAGGACCTGGCTTGGTGGGCTGCACAGGTCCCCAGTGTGTGTGTGTGTGTGTGTGTGTGTGTGTGTGTGTGTGTGTGTGTGTGGATAGTGACCTGTGCTTGTACACAGGCTTTTGGTGGCTGCAGCAGCAGCCTTAGCATTTCGTGCCCATCTCTGGGGTCCATTCTGATAGCCACAGCTTGTGCCCCTCTCTGGAGCTCATTTAGGTGGTACTCTGAATCCCCTCTCCTCACACACCCTGAAACAATGGTCTCTTGCCTTTAGGCAGTTCCGGACTTTTTCCTGGACTCCCTCCTGGCTAGCTGTGGCACACTAGCCCCCTTCAGGCTGTGTTCACACAGCCAACCCCAGTCCTCTCCCTGGGATCTGACCTCTGAAACCTGAGCCTCAGCTCCCAGACCCCACCCCTCCTGGCAGGTGAGCAGACAAGCCTCTCAGGCTGGTGAGTACTGGTCAGCACCGATCCTCTGTGCAGGAATCTCCCTGCTTTGCCCTCTGCACCCCTGTTGCTGTGCTCTCCTTCTTGGCGCTGAAGTTTCCCCCACCCTCACCAGCTCCGTCTCCTCCAGTGAAGGGGCTTTCTAGTGTGTGGAAACTTTTCCTCCTTCACAGCTCCCTCCCCAAGGTGCAGGTCCTGTCCCTATTCTTTTGTCTTTTCTTTTTTATTTTGCCTTATCCATGTACGTGGGGAGTTTCTTGCCTTTTGGAAGGTCTGAGGTCTTCTACCAGCATTCAGTAGGTGTTCTGTAGGAGTTGTTCCACAGGTACATGTATTTCTGATGTACTTGTAGGGAGGAAGGTGATCTCCACGTCTTACTCCTCTGCCATCTTGAAGGTTTCCCTGCTGTATATACATTTTTGTGTAGACATATATTTTTAATTTTCTTTGGTATATACCTAGGGTTGGAATTACTGGGTTATATGATAACTTTATTTTTAACTTTTTGAGGAATGGCCAAACTGTTTTCCAAAGCATTATTTTATATTCCCATCAGCACTGCATGAAGTTCTCAGTTGCTCCACCTCTTCCCCAAGACTTGTTATTATCTTTTTTATTATAGCCATTATAATGGGTATAAAGTGATATTTCCTGATTTTGATTTGTATTTTCCTAAGACTAATAATACTGAACATCTTTAACGTGCTTATTGAGCACTTGTATATTTTCTTGGCAAAATGTCTACTCAAACACTTTGCCCATTTTTAATTGGGCTGTTTGTCTTTTTATTGTTGAGCTGTAAGTTACCTATATGTTCTGAATACATTCCTTTATCAAATATGTGATTTGCAAATATTTTCTCCCAGTATTTAGCTTAATTTTTCATCCTTTTGACAGTTTTTCTCAAAGACAAAGTTTTTTTATTTTGATGAAATCCAATTTTGTCTCTGTTGTTTGTACTTTTGATGGCATATCTAAGCAACCATTGTCAAATCCAAGATTGCATTTGCTGCAATGTTTTCTTTTAAGAGATATATAGGTTTAGATCCTATACAATATTTAAGTCTATAATGTACTTAGAGTTAATTTTGTACATGGTTTGAGTTAGGGGTCCTTTTGCATCCTTTTCCATGTGATTACAGAGCAGAATTTGTTAAAAAGACTATTCGTTCTCCCATTAAATTGTATTGATGTAACATTATACTTTAAAATGTATTAATAGATTAAATCCCTCTAAAATTTCCTGAATTCTATCACAATTTTGTTATTGGTCTGTTGTACTATTTTGAGGATTACAATATTGGACTTGAATGGCAAATGAGTTGGAAAAAGATGTGAAAATATAGACATGAATAAGAGGGGGCCTTGGTCTAAAAATAATCAGGACTGAACAATTATCTTACCTGGTACCGTGTGTAGTTATAAAGGATAGGACACTAATTTTCAGTGAGATATCCATCTGGTAATCTGCAGTGACATTAAGAGAAATGGAATGCAACCCATCACCTAGACATCCTCAAAATCAGGAATTATATTCATTTCCTTTCACTCTGTTCTTTACTTTCTAACTAGAACTTGGTAACATATTCCAACTTTCTATACAGTACTACAATACCTAACATTTTTTAACTCCTTCTGTGTTCTGGTACTTTGCTATATGATTTGCATAATTCCATGTTCTAAATCCATGAATATAATATTTTTAAAGGGTGAGGTAGTAGATACAGAGCAGTTAACAGAGAACTATATAATATTATCTATTAATTTCCACTGTATCAATCCTATATTAATAATAAAAATACTACAAATCTTACTTTTTGTCATTTGAACAAGTCGCTTAATTTCTCTGTGCATCCAGACTTTAAGTAGCAGTCTCACAGTTTAAACCCAGTCAACGTTATTATGAATCCCCTTCGCATTCTATTATACCCTCTCCAAAAGGCACAATAAATGATACAGAGAATGTAAATAATGTAATAATTTGCAATGCCATTTTCTAAAACAAAACAAAATGGGTGAATGGTTTTAAAATTATTTCACATAATTTTAATCATTTTTAAATGAAGACCTGCTGGGTTCCATTTCATATCACACAGGATAAGAGGTACCTTTGAATAAATAGTTATGTATATGCAATGTTACAAATATGTTTCATACTGGCATTTTATGATTGTCTATAGCTTAAGAAACAACAGACTGTGCTATTTTTACTATTTCTATTTTATGGTTTTCTCTAAATCATGTGCAAAGTATCTATGGAAATTCTGAGTCAGAGTTGGAAGGGTGGATTAGATGACTGTACACTACATGAAGCCATATCACAAGAGGGTGTTAACTTGGAATATGTTTCGAGCTTAAAGTAGCACCACAGTTCTTTGGCCATATAATGAGATTATCTGAAAGAAGTATCTTCCAGGAACTGCAATTGGTATCTATAGGTGGGTGGATAGAGGTAAGGGAAGGTGTGAAGACATATGGTAGGGAACCTGGTACAGTTAGAAGTACTTCCTTTTTTGTCATCAGAAGTTATCCCTAACATTAAAATTTACATTTAGTGGTTTTAGAAATGAATGTGTTAGTGATTGCATGAGAACCTCACCTACAGATAGATGATTTAGAAGATGATTCGGAATTGTTTACAAGTTAAATGCTACTCACATTTTATAGCAGCATATTTTCCACAAGAATTTATCACAAAATATTTAGATACTTCCATTCTATTTTATCAGACTGTGATTCGATACATATTTATGCACATATGTTTATTAATTTCATTCTGTTTTCCCTCAGTAACAAGAACTTTAAACACTATCCTTTGAAAATCTTAATATTTATTTTGAAATTTGCCTTGGGTGGAGAAATAGAGCTTTTAGCTTAAGAGATTTTCATTCCACATAATGTTAATTTCATTTAGTGTTTAGAAGAAAATGAAGTTTTCTCCATAACTTTATTGTTGTTTATTTTATTTTTTCAGAGTGAAACGAAGTCTCAGAATGTCACTTAGAGTGCCTGAATGAGCCTAACAAGCAATAGCTTCTCTTTGCTTATTGGGAAAATAATCTCTTGTTTACTGAGTATGCAGTCCTTGATAATGTCTCTTTTCAGTTACAGTCAGGTATATGTCATGATCCATTTAAAAATCATTCCATTTTTATGTAAGGTCTGTTAGGGAAATTGACACTTAGATATTTTCATGAAATTGGTCTGCATTGCTTTGTCTAGCTCACTATTCTTGTAAAAAGTCAATAGATATGATTACAAGGAAACTTGTAATTGATTGGAAATTCAAACTCCTCCTTGTAACATTCTTTGCCCTGTGTGCATATAAGCACCAGTTAAGTTTAAATTCGTAACCTCAGAAAGAACAAGCTTATCTTTTATTTTATTCTTTCATAATCCACTCCATAAGAGAAATGGCTTCTTTATAGATAGTTGATTTAAACACTTAAGCAATATTTTGCATTTGATGTATTGCCTAGAAATCGAAGTCTCTATTCCAGTGTGAGGTTATTTCTGATTTTATATCATTTCTGCCAGAGAATGTGAACTACTGAGAAAGCAGTGACATAGCAGTGTAATATGTAATGTTTCCCTCCTGAGCATTACTACTTAACTTCGGGAAGGAGCAATGTTCAGTAGAAAGAAGACTAAAGTAGACTTCAGAGATCATAGCTATGTGCAAAATTAAGAAAACACTTGAATTAACATTCAAGTGATGAATGATAAACTGGTTTTTATACTTCTAAAAAGCAATGTGAAGCCACAAAGCACCATTAAGATATAAGGGTTTAGGGATGATTGCTTTAAAAGTATTAATTATTTGTTAGACAATTTTCTACTGTACCCAGGTACCAAAAGGTACCTTGATATTTGTATCTGTTTTGTTTGTTTTGTTTTATTTCTTTCCCATGCTCTGCATGGTGATAATCAGTTTTTCTTAAGATGAGAAATACTGGATCTTTGGAGATAACCTATTTTGGGGAATACTGGATCTTTGGAGATAACCTATTTTGGGGAGTGTTTAAATTATTATTATAATAGTAAACATCATAAATATTGTATTTGGAGCACTCTTTCATTGGTCATATGACTAAAACTGTTAAGAATATTGAAAAAGATAATGACATAAACATATAGCAGTGCACTTACCCCAGAAAAATTAGTGATTAATGATAATGACATAGGAAAAGATCAGGAAGACTTCACTTATGTCAAACATGCTCATATTTTTTCACATCTCATAAGAAACACATTTACAATGAAGAACAATTATGCATTTAATAATAAGAAAAGGGTTAATAAAGTAACACAATGACACATTTAGTATATTTAAATATAAATTTTCTCTCCAAAGGTAATAAAATATGAAGTTATTTTAAGCCCTGAAGGAATGAGTTAATTTATTATTATTAATAATCCATAAAGTTTCAATTACTTGTGATAATAAAGTTAATATTATATTCCCCTAAAATGTAAACTTGCATAATAGTGGAAAGATTGATGAAATGGTAAGTAATGTTAAAGTTAGAAGAAACATTTATTTATTTATTTATTAATATCTTTACTGGAGTATAATTGCTTTACAGTGTTGTGTTACTTTCTGCTGTATAACAAAGTGAATCAGCTATACGTATACATATATCCCATATCCCCTCACTCTTGCTTCTCCCTCCTTCCTGTCCTGCCCCTAGGTTAGAAGTAACATTTATTATGAGAGAAGAAAGTCTTGTTGGAGTTCTCAAAACTCATTTTTTTCTGTCAACAGAACAAAAATTGAAAATACATAAAAATCTTTATCCCATTAAATGTAGAGCTGAAAGCATTTTCAGGCTGCCTATTGAATTAGCAAGCAAAAAATTGAGTATTTGAGTGATACAATCCTGCCAAAGAGTCAGCCAAGAGGATTTGGGTAGCTTTATTAAAACTGGGTTGGATGGAGAGGCTGAGTGCTAATTCTTTTTTTTTTTTTTTAAACATCTTTATTGGGGTATAATTGCTTTACAATTGTCTGTTAGTTTCTGCTTTATAACAAAGTGAATCAGTTATACATATACATATGTTCCCATATCTCTTCCCTCTTGCATCTCCCTCTCTTGCACCCTCCCTATCCCACCCCTCTAGGTGGTCACAAAGCACCGAGCTGACCTCCCTGTGCTATGCGGCTGCTTCCCACTAGCTATCTATTTTATGTTTGGTAGTGCATATATCTCCATGCTACTCTCGCGCTTTGTCACAGCTTACCCTTCCCCATCCCCATATCCTCAAGTCCGTTCTCTAGTAGGTCTGTGTCTTTATTCCTGTCTTACCCCTGGGTTCTTCATGATATTTTTTTTTCATAAATTACATATATATGTGTTAGCATATGGTATTTGTCTTTCTCTTTCTGACGTACTTCACTCTGTATGACACACTCTAGGTCTATCCACCTCATTACAAATAGCTCAATTTTGTTTCTTTTTATGGCTGAGTAATATTCCATTATATATATGTGCCACATCTTCTTTATACATTCATCTGATGATGGGCACTTAGGTTGTTTCCATCTCCGGGCTATTGTAAATAGAGCTGCAACGAACATTTTCGTACATGACTCTTTTTGAATTATGGTTTTCCCAGGGTATACGCCCAGGACTGGTATTGCTGGGTCATATGGTAGTTCTATTTGTAGTTTTTTAAGGAAACTCCATGCTGTTCTCCATAGTGGCTGTACCAATTCACATTCCCACCAGCAGTGCAAGAGTGTTCCCTTTTCTCCACACCCTTTCCAGCATTTATTGTTTCTAGATTTTTTGATGATGGTCATTCTGACTGGTGTGAGATGATTTGCATACCTCTAATGATTAATAATGTTGAGCATTCTTTCATGTGTTTGTTGGCAGTCTGTATATCTTCTTTGGAGAAATGTCTATTTAGGTCTTCTGACCATTTTTGGATTGGGTTGTTTGTTTTTTTGTTATTGAGCTGCATGAGCTGCTTGTATATTTTGGAGACTAATACTTTGTCAGTTGCTTCATTTGCAAATATTTTCTCCCATTCTGAGGGTTGTCTTTTGGTCTTGTTTATGGTTTCCTTTGCTGTGCAAAAGCTTTGAAGTTTCATTAGGTCCGATTTGTTTATTTTTGTTTTTATTTCCATTTCTCTAGGAGGTGGGTCAAAAAGGATCTTGCTGCGATTTATGTCATAGAGTGTTCTGCCTATGTTTTCCTCTAAGAGTTTGATAGTTTCTGGCCTTATATTTAGGTCTTTAATCCATTTTGAGCTTATTTTTGTGTATGGTGTTAGGGAGTGATCTAATCTCATACTTTTACATGTAGCTGTCCAGTTTTCCCAGCACCACTTATTGAAGAGGCTGTCCTTTCTCCACTGTAGAGTCCTGCCTCCTTTATCAAAGATAAGGTGACCATATGTGCATGGGTTTATCTCTGGGCTTTCTATCTTGTTCCATTGATCTATCTTTCTGTTTTGTGCCAGTACCATACTGTCTTGATTATTGTAGCTTTGTAGTATAGTCTGAAGTCAGGGAGTCTGATTCCTCCAGCTCCGTTTTTCATTCTCAAGATTGCTTTGGCTATTCAGGGTCTTTCGTGTTTCCATACAAATTGTGAATATTTTACTTCTAGTTCTGTGAAAAATGCCAGATGTAGTTTGATAAGGATTGCATCGAATCTGTAGATTGCTTTGGGTAGTAGAGTCATTTTCACAATGTTGATTCTTCCAATCCAAGAACATGGTATATCTCTCCATGTATTTGTATCATCTTTAATTTCTTTCATCAGTGACTTATAATTTTCTGCATACAGGTCTTTTGTCTCCTTAGGTAGGTTTATTCCTAGATATTTTATTCTTTGGCTTGCAATGGTAAATGGGAGTGTTTTCTTAATTTCACTTTCAGATGTTTCATCATTAGTGTATAGGAACGCCAGAGATTTCTGTGCATTAATTTTGTATCCTGCTACTTTACCAAATTCATTGATTAGCTCTGGTAGTTTTCTGGTAGCATCTTTAGGATTCTCTATGTATAGCATCCTGTCATCTGCAAACAGTGACAGCTTTACTTCTTCTTTTCCAATTTGGATTCCTTTTATTTCCTTTCCTTCTCTGATTGCTGTGGCTAAAACTTCCAAAACTATGTTGAATAAGAGTGGTGAGAGTGGGCAACCTTGTCTTGTTCCTGATCTTAGTGGAAATGCTTTCAGTTTTTCACCATTGAGGATGATGTTGGCTGTGGGTTTGTCATATATGGCCTTTATTATGTTGAGGAAAGTTCCCTCTATGCCTACTTTCTGCAGTGTTTTTATCATAAATGGGTGTTGAATTTTGCCAAAAGCTTTTACTGCATCTATTGAGATGATCATATGTTTTTTCTCCTTCAATTTTTTAATATGGTTTATCACATTGATTGATCTGCGTATATTGAAGAATCCTTGCACTCCTGGAATAAACCCCACTTGATCATGGTGTATGATCCTTTTAATGTGCTGTTGGATTCTGTTTGCTAGTATTTTGTTGAGGATTTTTGCATCTATGTTCATCAGTGATATTGGCCTGTAGTTTTCTTTCTTGGTGACATCCTTGTCTGGTTTTGGTATCAGGGTGATGGTGGCCTCATAGAATGAATTTGGGAGTGTTCCTCCCTCTGCTATATTTTGGAAGAGTTTGAGAAGGATAGGTGTTAACTCTTCTCTAAATGTTTGATAGAATTCGCCTGTAAAGCCATCTGGTCCTGGGTTTTTGTTTGTTGGAAGATTTTTAATCACAGTTTCAATTTCAGTGCTTGTGATTGGTCTGTTCATATTTTCTATTTTTTCCTGATTCAGTCTTGGCAGCTGTGCATTTCTAAGAATTTGTCGATTTCTTCCAGGTTGTCCATTTTATTGGCATAGAGTTGCTTGTCGTAATCTCTCATGATCTTTTGTATTTCCGCAGTGTCAGTTGTTACTTCTCCTTTTTCATTTCTAATTCTATTGATTTGAGCCTTCTCCCTTTTTTTCTTTATGAGTCTGGCTAATGGTTCATCAATTTTGTTTATCTTCTCAAAGAGCCAACTTTGAGTGTTATTGATCTTTTCTATTTTTTCCTTCATTTCTTTTTCATTTATTTCTGATCTGATTTTTATGATTTCTTTCCTTCTGCTAACTTTGGGGTTTTTTGTTCTTCTTTCTCTAATTTCTTTAGGTGCAAGGTTAGGTTGTTTATTTGGGATGTTTCCTGTTTCTTAAGGTGGGCTTGTATTGCTATAAACTTCCCTCTTAGAACTTTTGCTGCATCCCATTGATTTTGGGTCGTCGTGTCTCCATTGTCATTTTTTTCTAGGTAATTTTTTATTTCCGCTTTGATTTCTTCAGTGATCACTTCGTTATTAAGTAGTGTATTGTTTAGCCTCCATATGTTTGTATTTTTTACAGATCTCTTCCTGTAATTGATATGTAGTCTCATAATGTTGTGGTCGAAAAAGATACTTGATACAATTTAAATTTTCTTAAGTTTACCAAGGCTTGATTTGTAACCCAAGATATGATCTATCCTGGAGAATGCTCCATGAACACTTGAGAAAAATGTATATTCTGTTATTTGTGGATGGAGTGTCCTATAAATATCTATTAAGTCCATCTTGTTTAATGTATCATTTAAAGCTTGTGTTTCCTTATTTATTTTCATTTTGGATGGTCTGTCCATGGGTGAAAGTGGGGTGTTTAAGTCCCCTACTATGAATGTGTTACTGTCGATTTCCCCTTTTATGGCTGTTAGTGTTTGCCTTATGTATTGAGGTGCTCCTATGTTGGGTGCATAAATATTTACAATTGTTATATCTTCTTCTTGGATCAATCACTTGATTATTATGTAGTGTCCTTCTTTGTCTCTTCTTATAGTCTTTATTTTAAAGTCTATTTGGTCTGATATAAGAATTGCTGCTCCAGATTTCTTTTGGTTTCCATTTGTATAGAATAACTTTTTCCATCCCCTTTCAGTTTGTATGTGTCTCTAGGTCTGAAGTGGGTCTCTTGTAGACAGCATATATATGGGTCTTGTTTTTACATTCATTCTGCCAATCTGTGTCCTTTGGTGGGAGCATTTAGTCCATTTACATTTAAGGTAATTATCGATATGTATATTCCTATTCCCGTTTTCTTAATTGTTTTGAGTTTGTTTATGTAGGTATTTTCCTCCTCTTGTGTTCCTTGCCTAGAGAAGTTCCTTTAGCATTTGTTGTAAAGCTGGTTTGGTGGTCCTGAACTCTCTCTGCTTTTGCTTGTCTGTAAAGGTTTTAATTTCTCCATCAAATCTGAATGAGATCCTTGTTGGGTACAGTAATCTTGGTTGCAGGTTTTTCTCCTTTATCACTTTAAATATGTCCTGCCAGTCCCTTCTGGCTTGCAGAGTTTCTGCTGAAAGATCAGCTGTTAACCTTATGGGGATTCCCTTGTGTGTTATCCGTTGTTTTTCCCTTGCTGATTTTAATATGCTTTCTGTGTATTTAATTTTTGACTGTTTGACTAATATGTCTCTTGGCGTATTTCTCCTTGGATCTATCCTATATGGGACTCTCTGTGCTTACTGGACTTGATTAACATTTCCTTTGCCATATTAGGGAAGTTTTCAACTATAATCTCTTCAAATATTTTCTCAGTCCCTTTCTTTTTCTCTTCTTCTTCTGGAACCCCTGTAATTCGAATGTTGCTGTGTTTAATGTTGTCCCAGATCTCTCTGAGACTCTCCTAAGTTCTTTTCATTCTTCTTTCTTTATTCTGCTCTGCAATAGTCATTTCCACTATTTTATCTTCCAGGTCACTTATCCGTTCTTCTGCCTCACTTGTTCTGCTATTGATCCAATCTAGAGTATTTTTCATTTCATTTATTGTGTTGTTCATCATTGTTTGTTTCATCTTTAGTTCTTTTAGGTCCTTGTTAAATGTTTCTTGCATTTTGTCCATTCTATTTCCAAGATTTTGGATCATCTTTACTATCATTATTCTGAATTCTTTTTCAGGTAGACTGCCTATCTCCTCTTCATTTGTTAGGTCTGGTGGGTTTTTATCTTGCTCCTTCATCTGCTGTCTGTTTTTCTGTCTTCTCATTTTGCTTATCTTACTGTGTTTGTGGTCTCCTTTTTGCAGGCTGCAGGTTCGTAGTTCCCGTTGTTTTTGGTGTCTGTCCCAAGTGGCTAGGGTTGGTTCAGTGGGTTGTGTAGGCTTCCTGGTGGAATGGACTAATGCTTGTGTACTGGTGGATGAGGCTGGATCTTGTCTCTCTGCTGGGTAGGTCCACATCTGGTGGTGTGTTTTGGTGTGTCTGTGAACTTATTATGATATTAGGCAGACTCTCTGCTAATGGGTGGGGTTGTATTCCTGTTTTGCTAGTTGTTTGGCATAGGGTGTCCAGCACTGTATCTTGCTGGTCGTTGAGTGAAGCTGGGTGCTGGTGTTGAGATGGAGATCTCTGGGACTTTTTCACCATTTGATATTATGTGGAGCTGGGAGGTCTCTTGTTGACCCGTTTCCTGAAGTTGGCTCTCCCACTTCAGAGGCACAGCACTGACTCCTCGCTGCAGCACTAAGAGCCTTTATCCACACGGCTCAGAAAAAAAGGGAGAAAAATAGAGAGAAATAATTAGTAGAATTGGGAAGAAAGAAAGAAAGAAAGAACAAAAGAAGGAAAGAAGGAATGAAGGAAAGAAAGAAAGAAAGGAGGGAGGGAAGGATGGTGTGAGGAAGGACGGTAGGAGGGAAGGAAGGAAAAAAGAAAGAAAGAAAGAAGATAAATTAAAATAAACTAAAGTAAAATATAATAAAATTATCAAATTAAAAAATAATTATTAAGAAAGAAAATTTTTAAACAAACAAACAAAAAAATGGATGGATAGAACCTTAGGACAAATGGTGGACGCAAAGCTATACAGACAAGATCTGACACAGAAGCATACACATACGCACTCACAAAAAGAAGAAAAGGGGAAGAAAATCACAAATCTTGCTCTCAAAGTCCACCTCCTCAATTTGGGATGATTCGTTGTCTAAAGGAGGGAAGGAAGGAAAGAAAGGAAGGAAGGAAGGAAGAAAGAAAGAGAGAAAGAAAGAAAGAAAGAAAGAAGGAAAGAAGGAAAGAAAGAAAGAAAGAAAGAAGGAAGAAGGAAGGAAGGAAGGAAGGAAGGAAGAAAGGGAGGAAGGAAGGGAGGAAGGAAAGAAAGAAAGAAAGAAGATAAAGTAAATTAAAAAAAAACGGATGGATAGAACCCTAGGACAAACGGTGGAAGCAAAGCTATACAGACAAAATCTCACACAGAGGCATACACATACACACTCACAAAAAGAGGAAAAGGGGAAAAAATAATAAATCTTGCTCTCAAAGTCCACCTCCTCAATTTGGGATGATTTGTTGTCTATTCATGTATTCCACAGATGCAGGGTACATCAAGTTGATTGTGGATCTTTAATCCTCTGCTTCTGATGCTGCTGGGAGAGATTTCCCTTTCTCTTCTTTGTTCTCACAGCTCCCAGGGGCTCAGCGATGGATTTGACCCCGCCTCTGCATGTAGGTCGCCGGAGGGCGTCTGTTTTTCACTCAGACAGGACGGGGTTAAAGGAGCCGCTGATTTGGGGGCTGTGGCTCACTCAGGCCGGGGGGTGGCATGGAGTGCGGGGCGAGCCTGCGGCGGCAGAGGCCCACATGACGTTGCACCAGCCTGAGGCTCGCAGTGCATTCTCCCGGGGAAGCTGTCCCTGGATCCCGGCACCCTGGCAGTGGCGGGCTGCACAGGCTCCCCAGAAGGGAGTTGTGGATAATGACCCGTGCTCACACACAGGTTCTTGGTGGCAGCAGCAGCAGCCTTAGCGTCTCATGCCCGTCTCTGGGGTCTGCACTTTTAGCTGCATCTCCCGCCGGTCTCTGGAGCTCCTTTAAGCAGCACTCTTAATCCCCTCTCCTCGTGCACCAGGAAACAAAGAGGGAAGAACATGTCTCTTGCCTCTTCGGCAGCTCCAGACCTTTTCCCGGGCTCCCTCCCGGCTAGCCGTGGTGAACTCACCCCCTGCAGGCTGTGTTCACGCCGCCAACCCCAGTCCTCTCCCTGCGCTCTGACCGAAGCCCGAGCCTCAGCTCCCAGCTCCGCCTGCCCCGGCGGTTGAGCAGACAAGCCTCTTGGGCTGTTGAGTGCTGGTCGGCACCAATCCTCTGTGCGAGAATCTCCCCGTTTTGCCCTCCGCACCCCTGTTGCTGCACTCTCCTCTGTGGCGCCGAAGCTCCCCCCCCTCTGCCACCCACAGTCTCCGCCCGAGAAGGGGCTTCCTAGTGTGTGGAAACCTTTCCTCCTTCACAGCTCCCTCCCACTGGTGCAAGTCCCATCCCTATTCTTTTGTCTCAGTTTTTTCTTTTTCTCTTTTGCCCTACCCAGGTACGTGGGGAGTTTCTTGCCTTTTGGGAGGTCTGAGGTCTTCTGCCAGTGTTCAGTAGGTGTTCTGTATGAGTTGTTCCACGTGTAGAGGTATTTCGGGTGTATCTGTGGGGAGGAAGTTGTTCTCCACGTCTTACTCTTCCGCCATCTTCCCCACCCTCCTAATTCTTTATGTAGTAGAACATAAGGTCAAAGCTTGCCTTTTGGGTTTGCCTGGTGGTGCAGTGGTTGAGAGTCCACCTGCCGATGCAGGGGACACGGGTTCGTGCTCTGGTCCAGGAAGATCCCACATGCCGCAGAGTGGCTGGGCCCATGAGCCATGGCCGCTGAGCCTGCGCGTCCAGAGCCTGTGCTCTGCAACGGGAGAGTCCACAACAGTGAGAGGCCTGTGTACCGAAAAAAAAAAAAAAGCTTGCCTTCTGGGAATTTTTCCTTGTACTAGATTACCAGGTTGAAAAGTGCTGTCAGAATGCAGAACAGAGTTTAGAGAGCAAGTGTTAACTATCTAGATGCAAGAAAAATGAAGTATTTTAATTGCTATTATCATTAAGTAAAGTGATATTAATTCCCCCTAAAACTCAGAGTATAAGAGAATATAAATTGTCTGTTTTACCTGTTAGCTGGGATGTACAGGTGGGCAAGATTCACAGAGTAAATGATACAGAAGGCATTATATTTAACATGGCAAGCATTGTAAATTTATTAAATCTTATTTATAAATCTCTCCACTCTTCAAGGATTTCATGAAAATGATCCTGTATACATGTATTAAATAATAAGCAGGAAATTTATTACTATCTCCTTAATCTTTATAACTTGAAACTCGAATACCTTTGATTTCTTCATCAGAAAATGTGGGACAGTACTATGTTGAAACCAATATTTGCAAAACACCTGTCGTATTGTAAATGCTCAGTATGTATCAGCTGCTCCTTGCAATATGTGTATACAGAATCATAAAAGCTAAAGATCATGGACATACAATGCAAAGCTATAAAAAAGTAAAGTGACTCTCACATATCCCAAGTTGATTCAAATATCTGTATACTCCTATATTCAAATTCTTCTTTAGAAGAAAATATACTAATTTTAACCGGTATGCTCCAAACCATCATAACTCATAATTCATTTATTTTCTCTGCCTTACCTACTTAATTTTTCTTGGGAAATTATTTTGCTTGTGCAAATATATTGATATGAGCAATAAACTTAACAAATATTTCTGATTTTTTATCACCACTCACACAATTAAGTGAACAAATTGAAAAAAACATTTTTAGCATGTGTCTTTAAGCAGTAGTAATATCATTATGCTGTCAAAACGGATTTTAGTATATCCTCTCAGAGATACTGTATTGCATTTTTCCAACTGTCATGTAATCCTGTGTTGTTTTCAATTGAAGTATTACATTGTGAAGCTTCAGAACTTCATATGATTGTGGATGAAGTGCTTTCCTTAGCAAAGCTTCAGTGACATAACAAATATATAGTTTTTCAATTCCAAGAAAAAAACTCTATTTTTGTTTCACTTGAACTTAAAGATACAGCTTCACAATTTGGTTAGTCTATTAAAGGAAGGATATAAGAAAGAAAAGATTGCAGAGACAGTACTTAATGTTGTTAATTTTTCTGCCCTTACAGACATTACTCAGTTCCCGTTTGTTTAGTTAATATCTCTGGCTACCATTACCGGAGAATACCTTGAAACACATAGTTGTAAATATATGAAAACACCCATCTCAACTTTCTTCAGATGTAAAACAAAAGTTCCAGATTATTTTATTATACTTATTTATCTAATAATGCCCGAAGATGAAAAGAAAAAATGGCTATGTTTATAGGTATAAACCTTATCACAAGAGTCACATAAATGGGGTAAGAGGGAACCAGTAAAACTTGTTAATAGTGATAATTCCGTGATTTCTGATTTTTTTTTCCTTTCTCTTTCTTCAAACCTCCATGGGCAAATTTAAGAGTCAGGTTTTAATATCTAGGTCTGTACTGACCAATATATTAACCACTTGCAACATGTGTCTAGGAATCCTTGCAATGTGGCTAGCTCAAACTGATATGTTCCCTAAGTGTAAACTAAATATGAGATTTTAAGACAGTATTAAAAAATAATGTAAAATATCTGAGTAGTTTTTTGTTTTGATTACATGTTGAAATGATAATATTTTGGATATATTATGTTAAATAAAGTATAATATTAAAATGAATTTCACCTGTTTCTTTTTACTTTTTTTAATGGGGCTACATGACAATTTTAAATTACATATGTGTCTTGTACCTGGGCCTCTCATATTTTTGTTGGACAATGCTGCCGTAGAGAGGAGTGGGTTATTGAGGACTTACTGATCAGAAGCAGGTGGCACAACAAAAACTGAGTCCCAGAAACTACGTGACCTCCCCAAGATGTCCCGGAGTTAGTGCTACACTTAGAAGAGAAAGATGATCATTGATCTTTTATCTCAGAGTTCTATCTACTGGAATATACTGACTTCTCCCCCTCCCCCCACCACCATTTTGCAATAAATATGCAAACCAGCTGCCTTTGGAAATCATCAATAAACATTTAAAATAGCTGTAACAAATAAAATAATTAAAGGTTTTACCATATCTTACCAGTTTTCCACTCATGATGTTCACTGAAATGTTTATTTACTCTTTTCACCTAAATATTGACAAGCTATGTTAGAATTTTATCTATACTTCCTATAATTTTAGCCCATATTTATCTAATGCAGGGTTTCTCACCTTTGGCCCTATTAACATTTGGAGCTAGGTAATTCCTTGTTGTGTGGGGCTGTCCTGTACATTGTAGGTTGCCAAGCAGCATCTCTGGCTTCTATTCTCTGTCAAGTGATAAAAGTGGTAACCCTTCCCCCGCCCCAGAGTTGTGACAACAAAACTCTAGACATTACTACGTGTCCCCTTGGGGGTAAAGTTACCTTCCATTAAGATCACTGATCAAATGTCTTTTTCATCTTTTATTTGAGCTAATACAAGATGGTAATGCAGTTTTCTAATATTCTATTATAAAATACTAAGTATTTTAGTACTTAATTATGCCAAGTTATTTCTGTATACAGAAAAATGGCATAAAAAGGTAAAATTTTCAAATGGTTGCTATTTATAAATGGTATTTAAATCTTCATTTAAAAAAAGAGTAAGATTGTTTATTGTTCAATAATAGCTCAGTTAGCAATTCTGAGCCCTTATGCTGTGTCAGGCATTGCGGTAGGACCCTAGGGCTCAGAAATAAGTATACTGCAATCTCTGTTTCTAAGAGAGATTTAGGTTCAAAAATAGGTAATTCCCATATAGTATAGTAAGATATAGTTATGAAAGGTATAGTTATGATATAGTTGATATATCATATGAACTATATGAAGATATAGTTATTAAAATAGTTTTCTGCTCTGGAGAAATAAGAAGGCCCTTTCTGACTCCTATGAGCTAATAGGTTTCTGTTAGGACTCAATATTTGCCAACTAATGATGTGTATGCACCACTGACAAGAATAATTCATCCTTCAATGAACACCCTGTAATGATGTGATTGAATTACCTCCCAATTAATTTCAAATCCTGAATATCAGTAAGGGGTGAATCTGGTTAATGTTTTATTAGAACTGTATCACATAATCATCTCCTCAGTTAACCTCTTACCATCAGTAACTTCTTCTTAGGGTGCAGGTTGTAAGAAATGACAAGAAGCCTCTATTCTGGGGAAAGTTTTGCTTAGTGTCTTGAGTGTTAGGAGAGGGATTTCTTTCTAGTCACTTGAATGTAAGTTCACTAGGAAGTAAGCTCTGTGATGGCCAAGTTCTGGTCTGTTTTATTCACTGATGTTTCCCATGTGCCTATAACAGTACCTGGCATATATAAGCTTTCCAATAAATACTTGTTCAGTGAATTTTTGCCCAATTTTATCAATCATTTGTCTATTTCTTTAGTAGAGTACAATCATTCTAGTTGTCTTACAAATATATACAGGGCTCATGAACAATGACTAAGGTTGAATTTACATTTTTGAGCTAGTTAACTACTAGAAAGCTCAAAATCTTTAATTGTTAGACTCAGGCAGGCTTGAAGAAGCGTGTTTATAAGCTAGGTTTGTATTCAAAATAGTTTCAATGTGGACTGCAAAGAAAGACCTAATCAGTCTAAATCTAGATATAGTAAAACATTATTTGCTGCAGAACAGGTATATACCATACAAACTCTGATCTGAAGAAATGACACTTGTTTCAGAAACCGTGATATGCAGATTCCCCTAGAGTCTGTCTTTATATGGACAGAAAGTAAAGACAGAACAATTAGGGATGATATGGCCAATTTTCAAGACAGTTATTTGGAACAACTTATTACAGCTCAACTTTCCAGAAAGTGACACGTGCAGCTCTGTGGGGATTATTTCACACACAAGCTAATTTGTAGCTTTTCCAAATGGCCAGATGCACCCAGACCCTGGATGTGGGCACACACCCACATCAAGTGAACATTTTAAAATATGCTGTGTATAACATAGTTTTATATCCAAACTAATGATTTAACTTTGATGACTTCGACTTCTAACTAATAAATAGCAGAGCTGGATTAATTTATTTTTTAACATCACAGTAGATTGGCATTTATTGTGATTATAGTTATGGTGGTATTATACCACCAGAAATATTAATGTGAATGAACTTTTTCACTCACTTTTGGACCTTGCTGGATTACTCCTATGTCTGAAAAAATAAAAGCATGAGGAAAAGACGTTTCTGGTATTATATCCTGGTGAAAGACACCCACCACCTGCTCTGAACAAAAATGGCTGTCATAGCCAAAATGGTCACCACAGGCAATGCCCATGTTAGGCTTGGGGAAAACAATGGCTTCTCAGAGACCTTCACCCAGAAACCCAGATATGTTTACACTTGAATGTTCATTTAGTACAAAATATATTTGTCCCTTACCCCTTCTCTCACAATGTTTATTTTTCTTTTTGGGCAGAGTCAAACTTTGTGAGTTTACTTAATTATTTCCACCCTCCTTTTTTAAGTTTTTCTTTCAGATCCTCATAGAGCTAAACTGAGGATGAAATAATATACCGTTTTCTGTCAGACTCTGTTCTGTTCTTACTATCAAAATTATTTTTCAACAATCTGCATCTCCACCCTTTTAATCTTTCTAATTCTGGCCCATTTCATTTATTGAAATAATAGGAGTCATGCCACAGAACTTTTATGTATATCTTTCAAATCACTAATATTCTCACACAAGCTGTTGTATGAAACAACGTGATCTTATTTGAACCCAATAAGTATTAATTCTGGCATATTATTTTTAACACCTATAATTCTGTAATAATGATTAAAGTACTAATAATAATAACAGCAAAAACAAAAATATAATAGCTTTCTCAAATAAAATTGAACTTCAAGGCAGATAGATAAAAAACAACTGTGAACATGACAAAGCGATGCCAGTCCTTGGACTGCACAAAAGGAGAAAAAGGTTTTGCTGACATGTAAACCTAATAAGTTCTTTAGAACTGACACTAATAGATGAAATGGTAGTCAATACATTCTCAGTACTTCTGTTTCTAAGAACTTGTACAAAAGAGACAGGAGAGCTCCTTGTTTTCAAAGAGTAACAAGAGCATCAGAGACAAATTAGTAGAGAAATAAGGACATGGATTATCTTTAGAATAGATATTTTAATCATGGGCTTTACAGCAATAAAACGTCAAATATAATTTATATCACCTAAACCTCTATAGTTTTTTTTTCCTCCACATATCTTTATGTCATATACTCTGGAGTATTTTTCTTCCTTGTATTGACAGTGATGATGCAGTTAGGTTTATGTCAGAAATACATATATACAATTAACAAAACCTACGTGTGAAGATGCATGTGGGTTGAAGTTATATACTTCTGGGAAGTAAAATGCTACTTTTCATAACAATGATCATGAAAAATCTGTCTATGTACTTATAATGAACTTGTCACCAATAGAAGTTAAGCCAGATGTCAGAAAGAGGGACCCCAGAGACCATGATTATCTATTAAATACACAGTACAGAAGTGGCATGTGCAGTGGCACTGAATTTATTTGCCCTGTCTCACTACCATGCTTGCCCTGCACAACTTGTTTTAAGAGAGAGACAGAAATTCAGTCTTCATTGAGCCATTCAGTTTTTGGCACAATTACTGAAATGATAACTAGGAGAGAAATTAATGACAGCTGTGATTTTTGACAGAGTCTTAGGGAATTCTAATCTGGGAATTTTGATAGTTGAATGATTGTTATTAGTTACAAGCATATCAACTAAAAAACAAGGCACAGACCTCAGGAGGATCTTGTGAAGCTTGTCTTGTGATCTATTTTGTGATCTATTTTAATAGGAAGTGAAACAGGTCTTCTAAAAGGAAGAGAGAGTTGAGTAAATTATGAGTGAGTATATTTTTTCTACTCAAATTTATTTTAAATCATGGCATATAAGTTATTGCCAGAATCCCAATTCAAATTTCACTAAAATAGTTTAAAAGAGAAACAGGAGGAAAAAGAAGGCAAAAAAAATGTAAGGTACATAATAAATTGTACTTAGAAAATTCCAGATTCCCTCCGTGTAATATAAAAAAAAATGAAATAAAGAAAATATTGGGTATTCCTCCACGTGTTGCATTTCTAGGACTGTGTTGTATAGTCCAAGTGGCTTAACACAAGAGACTTAGTTTACCATTGTCTTACATTAAGTCTCTGTTAATAGCTTGATTTGTATGGCATGTATTGGCAATATCTGTATCTGAATGCCATGAAACTCATCAGCTTTGAATTTGGTATAGTAAAATATGCATTAATTGGAAAAATTTCAGTCTTTAATGGTGACAAGCCATGTTCATTTTAAGTTTAGGTTTTATCCTCAAACCTATTTTATTTTAGCTGTTTGTAAAAATTAAAGTGAACTGTGTTGAATTAGCTTTTTAATTTTTTATGTATTTATTATTTTTTTTGCTAATTGGTTCTGAGCCTCTGGGTACAACTTGAAGGATTAGATACTACTTATACTTCTGCAATAAAACAATAAGCCACTTAAACTTTAAGGTAATCTACATCATTAGAAAATAGTATTTTTACAATAGCAGTTTACACAAATAAGTTGCTTCAATTCAATTAGTTTGAATTCACTTTTGCAAGCATAGCAACCTTTATTGTGATATTATCTTCACTACAGAATAGCTAGGTACCAAATATTCAAATAACTTTCTACATATATTTCTTCACTTCAGTTAATCACTTTAGTATTTTGCTCTCTCTCACGGTTTTTTAGAGTGAAATATGTTTGTTTTGGAGAAAGCTGCTTTTTCTGTGTATTGGTGAGCTGAATCCAAACTTTTATTGTGTCATTGATTAGAAATTCAGGTAGCAAAAATTTTCCCCAAATCAGTATACAATGGGGGGAAAAGGATGTTTCAGATCTAAATCTGCCCATAAAAAAAGTATTTTGTTCAGATCGTGCATGCAAACTATACAAGATAACACTATTATGGAGATGTCACACCTTCTTTTATATCTTTCCCATAGAAAACATATAAGACCGGATTAATTAATCAGGGTTTCAATTTAACTGTGAGCTTCGTTCTTGCTTAACATACATTTTGGAGTTTGGGCAAAAGTAAACAGATATGTTTTGATGACTGAAAACATGTTATATATTTTAAGCTGATTTCTTCTTTTAGCCTTAATAACAGGTCACTACATCAGCTTTTCAGGAACTTCAAAATGCCTGGGGCTGGGAAACTAGAGATTTGCATTCTAGTCCTAGGTCTTTTTTCTGTCATTTATTTTGAGAAAAATCATACCTATTGTATATAGTTCAGCTGTTGCAGTGTCAGATGGGAAGGATCAGCAACCCCCTGCTTCACTGCCTGGGTTAGCATGAGATTCAGATGGGAGATAGGAGACTCATTACCAAAGTTGAAAACACTGAGAACATACTAGGCTGTATTTCTCAGTGACTCAGATGTGAAATTAGTCAGGTTGCTTCTAACTCTTCAGGTTTTTCGATTTTCAGTTCATTTTTACACACTGGCACACCATAGGGGTAGTAGAGTTGGTTTGTTGATATGAAAATGACGACTACTATGCTTTAACTTTCTTAGAATATAGCTATGCCCTCTGAAAATCATCCGCATACATCAGCCTTGAGGCCCTTTACAAGTACTAATAGTGTTGCTGGAGTTGCTTCCCACAAAGCCAGCATGTCTTGGTGAGCTAGGCAGAATATTTAAATATTTAAATCCCAGTCACTAGAATATGCCTGTGTGTCCTTCTGTGAGGTCCTTAACCTTACTGAGATTCATCTGGAACATGAGCCTGAAGAATGTCATTAGTTAAGGCACTGACAGTAACATGCTCTAGGATATATGAGTCATAGAAGATGTGTTTACCAATATGTATGTTGCTTGTTAAACTGTATATGTAAAAATTCTGAAAGT
The DNA here is from genome assembly GCF_937001465.1 of Orcinus orca. Taxonomy (NCBI): domain Eukaryota; kingdom Metazoa; phylum Chordata; class Mammalia; order Artiodactyla; family Delphinidae; genus Orcinus; species Orcinus orca. Next base: position 80,393,407 of record NC_064580.1, read on the forward strand.
ATAGATGCTCGGTGGTAAGCAGAACTTTTGAGGCAAGTATTATGGGGACTAATTTTCCAGAGAGGATCAGAACAAATTTTCTCTTTTTTCATTTCCCCAAAAGACTACTAGTACATTTCTTTAACTTATCTACTATGTTACCAAGTGATCCTTTAGAGCTGAGAAAAAGCTCTAGAATTTGCAAACATCTTTATAAAACACCCTTGAGAGCCCAACATTTGATATTAAATAGGGTGTGATTTCTCTAAATGTTAGCTAATAATTAATTTATAATATTTTCTTCTTTTAAAATAAGAATCATGTGAAATAAATATACATTTCCAAAATATCTATATAAAATATATTTGTGATGTGCATATATGGATGTATCTTGCACATACTAAAATGTCATAAGTACAGATCTCATTGTTAGAGAATATAATATAGTTCAGTGAGAGATATTTTATTTTTGATTGCAAGGTTAATATTTTTTTAAAAAAACCTCTAAAGTCTTATTTCAGTAAGAACATCAAAACTGTCATAAATAAATGATAATATTGGAATTGCAATATAATAAATAGGGCAGTTCACACCTCTGTCGGTTTTGGTCTCATTAGAAGTCAATAAGGCAGTAGTGTGTTCATTTTTGTTACAAAATCCATCTTTACGACCAAAAAATATGGGAAACTTTTATTTAATACTTGGATTCTGCATAACACAGAAACTAGTGAACTAAAGCAATAAAAACTACATGTCCGTCCCCTTGATTTTTTTTTTTTTTTTTTTTTTTTTGCTGTACGCAGGCCTCTCACTGTTGTGGCCTCTCCCGTTGCGGGGCACAGGCTCCGGACGTGCAGGCTCAGTGGCCATGGCTCACGGGCCCAGCCACTCCGCGGCATGTGGGATCTTCCTGGACCAGGGCACGAACCCGTGTCCCCTGCATCGGCAGGCGGACTTTCAACCACTGTGCCACCAGGGAAGCCCTGTCCCCTTGATTTTTATAACCCTATTTGACAACATTTTACAAAAAGGTTATTTTCTTTCCCTTCACAAAGCTAAGTATTATAATGCAAAAAAAAAAAAATGAGAAGCATATGTTGAACGGTCAAACACACAACCCTACCAAAATATCCATTTTGCTATTTTACCCATCCATCTAGTTTAAAGGGAGTTGGAAAGCCACACCTCAAACTCACACAATTCAACAATTCCCTTAAAGAAAATGAGGGTCAAAGTATCGTACAAGAAATAGTAAAGAGGTATAAATTGTTCAAAACCTGTTATTATAAAATAACCCAAAGATCATGCAAATATAGTCCTTCTAAGTCCTTTTCATGTCATTTGTGATTCAAGAGATGTATTTTGTCCTGGCCTTTCAATAGGATATCAGTGCACTTTTGTCTTCTCCTCATGAACTGCCAAGCAGTTTCACAGATCAGAACATCTATCCCCTGTTAGGAGTATTAAATATCACTGTCTGTTTATCCTATGAAAAATGAAGTATATGTTAGTGGAGCTGTCATGCCATATGTATAAACAGTTCACCTTTCACTTCGTTTCAGTAGAGAGAGGCTGACATTTGATGTTTTTTTAACTCTCCTTGTTTTCTCCAGTGAATATTATAGGACAGCACTACTGTAATCCACCCTTTCTCACTGACAATACTGAATTTACATAATGCATTCAAGAAAATGCATTGATCTACAGTGATGCCCTCTTTCTGGAATAATGATCAGACCCTGAAGAGTGGTAGGAGTTTTTTCTCTAACCTGAGGTATCAGTAAATGCATCAGACTTGGGAACGGTTCACATGAATTGTAACTAAAACTGAACATAATCATTTGCCTTGCTGGGCTCGCATTTTACAGTTATATATATAGACTACAAGGTGCTGTTCTACAGTTGATGACTCTGCCAGATACAATAATACCATTGCATTGGTGTTAAGTCCACAATATCTAAGCAATTTAAGTTGTTCATATGTAAACTGAGATTCAAAAATGTTAAGTAACTCCCCTGTAGTATATAGTTATTAAATAGAAGGGTGATATTTAAAGGCTGATTTGTCACACTCTATCCTAGTCCTTTTCTCATCACATCACACTGCATTTTAACAGTGAGTTTCCTGTAATATTTGTATAAACATTTTATATATTGATGCAGCCCTTTTTTTCTGGTTGCCATTCTTTTTTATCAACTAATGCAAATTGCTTAGCTTAGCAAGTCTTCCATGATCTGCATCTCATCTATCTCTCCATGCTCATTTCTCCACTTGCCCCTCAATCTCAATGCTTTAAACAATCCAAATAATTTAAAGTTCACTTAATGAGTCACTCAGCTTCCTTGTTGGTTTATATACTACTTTGTTTGCAATGTCCACTTTAAAGCACTTCTTATTTTTCAACCCACAGCTCAAGAGTCAATTCCTTTTACAATGCTTCCACGACCCTCCCCCAGGTAGAATTGAACACTATATCCTATATGGACCCCTGTCATAGCAGCTAAAATAAACTCAGAGATTCTTTCCTCAGCTGTGTCCAGCCTGCTATCAAGCCCATCAAAGGCATCCTTCATTTCTGTTTCAGTGTTTTGTTTTGTTTTGTTTTGTTTTTGCTGTACGTGGGCCTCTCACTGTTGTGGCCTCTCCCGTTGCGGAGCACAGGCTCTGGACGTGCAGGCTCAGTGGCCATGGCTCACGGGCCCAGCTGCTCCGTGGCATGTGGGATCCTCCTGGACCTGGGCACGAACCCGCGACCCCTGCATTGGCAGGCAGACTCTCAACCACTGCGCCACCAGGGAAGCCCTGTTTCAGCGTTTTTTGATCTCTAATATTTCTTACTCATCCTTTCCATCTATTTGCTTACATTGACCATCGGTTCTTGCATGCTGTTTCTGATTTATTCATTAGAGTCCTTAGTTTATTAATCATAGTTGTTTTAAATTACTAGTCAGACGATTCCAACATTCCTGCCATGTCTGGCTCTGATGCTTGCTCTGTTGCTTCGCACTGTGCTTTTTGCCTTTTAGTATGCCTTGTCACTTTTTTCTTGATAACAGGACATGATATATTGGGTAAGAGGAACTGCTGTAAATAGATCTTCATTAACATGGTGATAAGGTATAAGGGAAAGGAGAAGTGTTCTGTAGTCCTATGACTAGGTCTCAATTTTTTAGTGAGCCCATGCCTCTGGACTGTGAACTTCACAAATGTTTCTCAACTTCCCCACCCTTTTTGGGAGTGACAAGATGGCTAAAGGGGTTGGCTTTGGACATTTCCCTTGCTCCATTTAGAAGTCCATAGCAGCAAAGTTGGGTATTTCCCTTCCCCCAGGTTAGTTAGGCTCTGATAAAACCTCAGCAGGTTAAGCTGTGGTTAAACAGTTTCTCTTGAATTCAGGTCTTATTAAGAAGAACGGAGGGCTCTGGCATCTTTCAAAATGGTTCTTTTCTCCCTCTCCCTGCCAAAAGACCTTGGGGATTTTTCTCACTGTGAGAACTTGGTAGAGTTCCAGGGTGTAAAACTCAAAAACTATTGGGGCACCTCAATGACTGGGTCCCACTGGAGTTTTTATCTCTCAGAATTGTTTGCATTGAGCATCCAGCAATTTCTCAATTACAGTTTAGGTTTTCCTACCCTGGCACTGGTTTTCATGGGGGTTTTTCTTGTGGATTTCTGCTGTGATAAGTTGTTATTTGAATTGAAATTAACTTTTTAAGTACAGAGCATAAGGTAACTTTAAACTACTATTTTTTTAAATATAGCAGTAGTGTCAGGTATTCATTAGGATTTAGACACTAGGATTCTACAGTTAAAAGGTGAATCTTTCAAAGTACAAACTTTTGATTGAAATGTTTATATATATTTCATAATTATAAAAATAAGAATTATTTCATTTAATTGACTATTTGATCAATCATGAGAAATTTTAATATTGCTTTGTTTCAAATCATTAATTATCATAATAGAGAATGATCTTGTTTGAATTGGAAGTAGACAGATATATATTTATAGATATAGATATATATGCATAGGACTAGGTAAATGTCCGTTATTTGCCAAGTATATCAATATTCCAAGTTATCAAAATTTTATTTGATATGCTTTTGTAAAATTGCTATGCCCTTAGATGTTCCGTGCAAATATTGATCACTTAAGGATAATACATGATTACAAAAAGTCTGATTAATTTGCTTTGTGGGAGAAAAGTCAAACATCCAGTTAATTCGTTTTTTTAAATTTTTTAATTCATTGTTTTGTTAGTGTATAAAGACACACTTCTTGGGCTTCCCTGGTGGTGCAGTGGTTGAGAGTCCGCCTGCCGATGCAGGGGACACGGGTTCGTGCCCCGGTCCGGGAGGATCCCACATGCCGCGGAGCGACTAGGCCCGTGAGCCGTGGCCACTGAGCCTGCGCGTCCGGAGCCTGTGCTCCGCAACGGGAGAGGCCACAACAGTGAGAGGCCCATGTACCGCAAAGAAAACAAAAAACAAAGACACATTTCTTGTTGGTTTAAACTGCAAAATATAACAAACATTTGCATAGAGTATAATGGTACTTCCGTAAATTGGACCATTATCTCAGATGTCCACAATTAAGCATGCCCTGAGAGTTTTCCTTTTCTCTCTTTTAAAGTTATTTTTATGAAAGTATGCTCTTTAAAAGAGGTAATTTAGTTTGTCTTGAGTAAAATTAGTCCACCTACAAAAGTAACAAAGCATAACGCTAAATTGTAAAGTTTCTATAGCAAATATGTTATCCTATTGGGACAGCATGTCATCACATATGGTATACCAAATTACCCACTCTTTAGAGACACCTGTGGTTCACTAACAGAATGTGGTGGATTATCACTAAACATACAGACATTTGATAGTTTAAAACAAATCTGCTACATTACTGCAGTAGAGGTTTTTTTTCCTCAAAAATTCTGCTGCCCAGTTTGTTAAAAATAAATACCATGACACAAGAATGAAACTTCAAGTCCGTTTATTAGTTATATAGTTAGCCTTATAATGTACTAAGTCAATCAAACAATATAGTGATTATGAAACCATTGCAAATTTTAAGTTTATTATATACTTATGTGATACATAACACTTTAATCCTAAAATGCTTAAAAATAAAGATCACACTTATACACATAAAATGCAACCTTCAAATATGAAATGAATAATATAAACCTGAAGCAGTGATTAAAATACCCAGTGGAAGATAAATTCCTTAACTTGAAAAGAAGCAGCTTCTTTGCAAAACTGAGTAGTTCTTTCATGTATATTGCACATCAGCAATAGATTAGATATTATAGCATAATTCAAAATATCTTGACTATATTCTAGAGATAACTTGGGGAATGGAAAATATAGCATATTTTTTTTCTGGGTAATTCTTTATAATCTTCCTGAAAAGAAGTCCACAGACACTTAGATTGTTTTAGTGCCTCCCAAATTCTCCCTAAATGTACTAAATATCTCCTAATTGTTTCATTCTGGTTTCTTTTATACCTTATCTCCTTTCATTAAATCTAAATCACTTCAATACAATATATATTTTTTTTAATTCAGAATTTAGAGGGTCTGTGAAATTTGTCTCGATATTTATGACTATTTACTTAGGGGAAAAATTTACTCATTATCAATATGATGCTAATTAATTAAGATTTATTTCTCTTCAGTGTAAACAAATAAATATAAAACAATCAAATATTTGATTCTATATTTATACAATTTTGATAGTAATTTTTGCCCAGACATGAGCTCTGGATTTTAAAAAAAAGAATAAAATAAATGAAAGTACCTCTCCCTTTGGAGTTTCTGAAAACCAGTGGATAGTTATTGCCATCACTATGAATAATGCATTTTAGAAATACCATTGAAGAAGGGCAATAAGTAATTCCAATCTTTCTCTGGCCTTTATAATGCTAGTTCTTGTCACTGTAACGTGTATAATTTTCTTCAACTGTGAATCCAGCTCCTCACTGTATTTGCTTTGTAACACATTTCTAATGCAGCTAAAATGAATCTTTATAGAGGCAATTTATTTATGAAAATTTCTGTGGCTTAAAACACTTTTCTTGTAATTGATACCCAGAATGAAAATTACACTGAACATGTAATCAAGTTGTAAAATGTTTTAAAGTGGTTGCACTCCACTTTTTTATATGCTTATCCAAACAATTTATCTTTCAAATGATTTCAATTCCAGGAATCAGGATCCTTTTATACATCTCTCTAATTAATAGTGTTTAATTTTGAAAAAAATTACCTTAATCTGTGAAAAGCATGTGATTTGTTTCACCTTTTATTTTCCTTTTTACAACATCAGTTCCTATCCTCATCTTCAAAGGTCGAAAATGTAATGTAGAGGGTGAATATATTTCTACTTGTTTTCCATTGAGGAAAAGTGGCAAAAGCCTTTATTTCCCATCAGGACTGAGCTAAAGAGAGATCCTACAAACTGTCAGAAATAGTGCCAGAAACATGTAACAATATAGAGGCCTGAGAGATATAGGGAGGATTTAGGCAGAAAATCGAGAACATAAACATGAGGTGGGAGGGGGGACAGTTCTGAGAGTGCAAATCAGAGCAGCTTTCCAGCCATTTCAGAATTGGACTTTTATAATGTCTTTGAATCACTTTGAATTGAGCGCTCCACATCAGAAAACACTCAATTGCAAAAAATGCCATGTCAAAAATGCATTCCAAAACCAAATATAAATACCTTATGGATTATCCTTGCTACTGTCCTCTGCTGGGTCAGATTGGTGAGAGCTGACTCTAGTTCAGTTTCTTACAATGAGAAATACAGATCTTTAAGTGAGAAAAATGTTTTTAGACACTGACATTTTATTCATTTGAAATCAAAATGACTGGCGCAAACTTCTGCTGAATCATCTGGGTTTCCATGTGGATATTAAATATTTGATTTGCACCTAAAGAAAAACTTTCATGTTGTAAACTGATGTTTAACTGGTGTTGGAGTAGCAGTGAAGAGGCCAGGCTGCAACAACAAGAAACAAGAATTTTAACATTGAACCTCCAACACATATCAACCCTCTCATTTTAGAATGCATAACATTTTATGGATATTTTACAAATGATGTAAAGCTAAGACTAACATAAAACTCATTAAAATAAATCAACATAAGATTAAAATAACTAAAATAATAGCAAAATTAGAACAGCATTTGGGACAGAAATTTAGCTGGGATTTTAATAGGTGCCTGAAAATAACTTTGTATATACAAATAAGTTGAAAGAGAACATATTTTTAAATTTCCTGAAGAACATCTAATTTTACTAAATATTAAGATCAAAACAATGAATTTTTAAAACTTTTTTCTTCTGCCTCAATAGATTATATATCACTGAAAAAGTAAAGAGTTTTGCCAAGATGAGACAGTGCCCATGTTTTCATACTGGCTAGAAAAAAAAAAATGTCTGGTGTTAGCCACTGCTCTGATTCTGAGACTATGTTAGACAAAAGTTGATGTATATACTGGGGAAAAAAAACTTCACAGCTACCTATTTTTATTCACTTTCATAGAAATTTCCTAGGGAAACAAGACATATCAAAATTAAAACATCAGCAAGGAAATCGTTTACTAAGGTGAAGCTGAGGAAAGCAAAAGTGACAGCAGTTGTAGAAAGCGGCAGTAGCTCTTGAAGTTAAGCTGCTCTGTCACATACCATCAATTGGACCATTATCTGGTGCAGGAGGGCTGTAATAAATTGTCAGATTTACTTCTTAGCTGAAATGATGGGATGGAAATTGCGCTGTGTATATGAGGGTTGGGTGGGGGTGGGGAGAATGAGTATATCAGATTTGCCTACATGTAAGACCTACAGTGATTGACAGTCTGGCACTAGACTTAGAGTTTCTTCAAATAAATTATAACTTGGGAATCTGGATATTGTGATTCTTTAAGGCCAAAAGTTCAGATAAAAAGAAAGTGCTATTAATAGTGACAAGAAATACTGTATTTACTTTTCCTTTTTTGAGACATATTCTGATTAGAATTCTGCAAAATGGTTTCTGCTTCAGATTCTCCTTTTCTTTTAGATAAGTATTATTTGAGAGCAGTCTACATACTTATTGATTACAGCTTCCTAGTCAGTTGTTATAAGAGCTAATATTGCCTCAGTAATATTTATTTTGTTTATTTCTTCTGCATTTCAAGAAATGCAACAATGGTATATGGGGAAAAACATGGGGCTGGGCTGGGACTTAGGTGACCTGGTTTCTATTCTAGATCTTAGTATATAGGAGATGCTTAATAGTTGTTAGTTTCCATCCTCACCCCTGGGTAAAGAATTGTTTGGCTAGACAAAGGTCAAATTCGTAATAGCTTCTCTGTGCAACATAAGGAAACACTGGTAGGAAAAATATTAATTATTGATCTTTGAGATAAACCTGCAAATTTTCTTATTAAGTCATATTCTCATTTGAGCCTTACAATATCTCTCCCTTCTTTTGAGACTCATAATGAAATATGCCACGATTTAAAATAGAGATTTAGCTAGAATCTCACTTCAAAAATTATAGGATATTTAATAATGAAACAATATGTTTTCAGACGTTTTAATTTGTAATGTAATTGTTGTTCTTGTGTGAAAGTAAACATGAAGTATTGAACTTGAAGGTGGGTGAAATTAAATAATTTCTTGCTTCAAAACAAACCTAAATCTTGATATAATTGGAATTTATAACTTACTGAGGACAACCTTGAAATATTTAATTAGTAGGAACCACCGCCAGGCTATAACATCTTGTCTACAGAGTTGTTCTCAGTTGATTACTTTATTTCATTCCTTTAGTGATAGTGAATGAAACCTGCTTTCCCCTGTTCCTGAATAACAACATGGCAATAAGATAAACACTAGAGCAGTATCAGCATGGTTGAAAGAATTAAATAACAGGGCAAAAATCTTGCAAATGCCAGTTTCTGAATCTTTTAAATTAGCTCTCAGTACAAATTTGGGGAAAGGGTTTTGTCTGAATTATTCTGATATAATAATTGCCTGTCTCTACTTTGCTTAACCATGAAAATGCAACTTGAGGGCATTTAGCATATTACTGACAATTTTCAAGGCACTAAATTGTCCTGACGAGGCCTTGAAAAGCTAACTATGCTGTAGAGCAACCTAACTTATCACCATGGAGTGATTCAGGTATGGGGGTGTATCTGACTAAATATTCTTAACAATGCCTCCCTGGATTAACAGACTGTATCTTGCGCAGTTCTGGAAGGTGCAAGTTCTCTTAATAGAACACTTCTGCTTGTGCCTTTTATAAGATTGTTAAGAAATTCAGTTCATATTATCCTAACTCATCTCTTGATTTTTAAGTACAGCTTCCCCAGAAACATCAGATTCACTCTGCTTTTCAATTACTGTGCATGAAATGTATTCTTAAATTATGGAAATCTATTCTCAGGCTTTCAATTGTCTTAAGTGTTTATCTGTAAGAAGTGCAGATTTAGCAATACGTTTTTTTTTTTAACATCGTTATTGGAGTGTAATTGCTTTACAATGGTGTGTTAGTTTCTGCTGTATAACAAAGTGAATCAGCTATACATATACATACATCCCCATATCTCCTCCCTCTTGCATCTCCCTCCCACCCTCCATATCCCACCCCTCTAAGTGGACACAAAGTACCGAGCTGATCCTGTGCTATGTTGCTGCTTCCCACTAGCTATTTTACATTTGGTAGTGTATATATGTCCATGCCACTCTCTCACTTCATACCAGCTTACCCTTCCCCCTATCTGTGTCCTCAAGTCCATTCACTATGTCTGTGTCTTTATTCCTGTCCTAGCCCTAGGTTCATTCAGAACCACATTTTTTTTATTTTTTATTTTTCTTAGATTCCATATATATATGTCAGCATATGGTATTTGTTTTTCTCTTTCTGACTTACTTCACTCTGTATGACAGACTCTAGGTCCATTCACCTCATTACAAATAGCTCAATTTTGTTTCTTTTTATGGCTGAGTAATAGTCCATTGTATATATGTGCCACATCTTCGTTACCCATTCATCTGTCAAAGAACACTTAGGTTGCTTCCATGTCCTGGCTATTGTAAATAGAGCTGCAATGAACATTGTGGTACATGACTCTTTTAGAATTATGGTTTTCTCAGGGTATATGTCCATTAGTGGGATTGCTGGGCTGTACAGTAGTTCTATTTTTAGTTTTTTGAGGAACCTCCATTCCACAGTGGCTGTATCACTTTACATTCCCACCAACAGTGCAAGAGGGTTCCCTTTTCTCCACACCCTCTCCAGCATTTATTAATTTATTTATTTATTTTACTTTTTACATCTTTATTGGAGTATAATTGCTTTACAATGGTGTGTTAGTTTCTGCTTTATAACAAAGTGAATCAGTTATACATATACATATGTTCCCATATCTCTTCCCTCTTGTGTCTCTCTCCCTCCCACCCTCCCTATCCCACCCCTCTAGGTGGTCACAAACCACCGAGCTGATCTCCCTGTGCTATGCGGCTGCTTCCCACTAGCTATCTATTTTACATTTGGTAGTGTATATATGTCCATGCTACTCTCTCACTTTGTCACAGCTTACCCTTCCCCCTCCCCATATCCTCAAGTCCATTCTCTAGTAGACCTGTGTCTTTATTCCTGTCTTACCCCTAGGTTCTTCATGACATTTTTTTTTCTTAAATTCCATATATATGTGTTAGCATACAGTATTTGTCTTTCTCTTTCTGACTTACTTCACTCTGTATGACAGACTCCAGGTTCATCCACCTCATTACAAATAGCTCAATTTCATTTATTTTTATGGCTGAGTAATATTCCATTGTATATATGTGCCACATCTTCTTTATACATTCATCTGATGATGGACACTTAGGTTGTTTCCATCTCTGGGCTATTGTAAATAGAGCTGCAATGAACATTTTGGTACATGACTCTTTTTGAATTATGGTTTTCCCAGGGTATATGCCCAGTAGTGGGATTGCTGGGTCATATGGTAGCTCTATTTGCAGTTTTTAAGGAACCTCCATACTGTTCTCCATAGTGGCTGTACCAATTCACATTCCCACCAGCAGTGCAAGAGGGTTCCCTTTACTCCACACCCTCTCCAGCATTTATTGTTTCTAGATTTTTTGATGATGGCCATTCGGACTGGTGTGAGATGATATCTCATTGTAGTTTTGATTTGCATTTCTCTAATGATTAATGATGTTGAGCATTCTTTCATGTGTTTGTTGGCAGTCTGTATATCTTCTTTGGAGAAATGTCTATTTAGGTCTTCTGACCATTTTTGGATTGGGTTGTTTGTTTTGTTTTGTTATTGAGCTGCATGAGCTGCTTGTAAATTTTGGAGATTAATCCTTTGTCAGTTGCTTCATTTGCAAATATTTTCTCCCATTCTGAGGGTTGTCTTTTGGTCTTGTTTATGGTTTCCTTTGCTGTGCAAAAGCTTTGAAGTTTCATTAGGTCCCATTTTTTTATTTTTGTTTTTACTTCCATTTCTCTAGGAGGTGGGTCAAAAGGATCTTGCTGTGATTTATGTCATAGATTGTTCTGCCTATGTTTTCCTCTAAGAGTTTGTTAGTTTCTGGCCTTACATTTAGGTCTTTAATCCATTTTGAGCTTATTTTTGTGTATGGTGTTAGAGAGTGATCTAATCTCATATTTTTAAATGTACCTGTACAGTTTTCCCAGCACCACTTATTGAAGAGGCTGTCCTTTCTCCACTGTACAGTCCTGCCTCCTTTATCAAAGATAAGGTGACCATATGTGCATGGGTTTATCTTTGGGCTTTCTATCCTGTTCCATTGATCTATATTTCTGTTTTTGTGTCAGTCCCATACTGTCTTGGTTACTGTAGCTTTGTAGTATAGTCTGAAGTCAGGGAGTCTGAATCCTCCAGCTCTGTTTTACATTCTCAAGATTGCTTTGGCTATTTTTAGCAATACCTTTTAAAGCTGTTGAATGTTCAGACTGCAGACAGCAAGGCTGAATGTGCTGGGAGGTTCTGCAGGCCAGTTTTCCCAGATGCAATTTAGGAGTATAAAAGTAAAGCCTGTAGTGATTGCAGTTTGTCACTGGACGCTGTGTCTTTGCATGTGTCCAATACACATTCCTGTGCTATCTTTTCCGGAGAGATGAGCATACCTGAAAATTGCTACTGTCTGTGAGCCAGGTCTGAAAGGCATTCCTATGGCAACTGTGTGCTTCTAGGAATTCTAGTAACTCTACTGATCCCAGGCAGAGACAGTTGCAGAGCATCGTTAGAACATATTGCTGGCAGTAATTTAGATCAAATGGGACAACAGAGAATGTTAAAGTTCAAAATCCCATTATTTGGTAGTGAGGAGGCAAATAGGCAACATTAAAATAGGCAACATTAAGCTGGAAAGGGGAGTGCAGCTTCGGAAGAGGGAGTCTGGGTTTGAATATTGTATTCATTAGTTATTAACCTAATATGTTTCAGCTATAAAATGGATGTGATTATATCCACCTTAATGCAATATAACGTGTTTTTTAACAAACACTAAGCACGGTGCATGTAACAGAGTGTCTTCCAAATTTATTGTATCTATCGTTGTTATTGTTGCTTTTAGCATTATTGGTCCATGGAGAGACAAAACAAGGCACAGAGAAGTTAACTGAACTAGATGAGTCTGAAACCCAGTCTTAATTCAGTGCATTTCTGCCTTGAAGCATCTTAGTGACAGAGAACAGAGGCAGGATAAGATTTTCCTGTATTTTCTAAGAAATAATTTGAAGCAGCATAAAAAATCCCCTGAAACTCCATATCGTGTTCTTTGCTTCTTGAGTGTGTACATAGTGGAATCAAAAGCTTTCAAGGAACCTCCCCACTCCTAGAAGATGAGGGGGTGCATAAGATTATGACAGGTCCAGCTTCTTGATGGCAAACTTAGCTGAAATCCAATAAGGCCTTTATCTATGGCGTCACATAGTAATGTCTATTGCTTGTCTGTGCTTGTCTTTAAGGGTATTCCTTCAAATATGGATCATTATAAAATGTTGCTGTGGGGAAACTCTTCCCTGAGTATGTATTACTTCGTGTTAAAGCAATGGATTACAAATCAAAACCTTTAGAAGCCTCATCATCCATGAAACTGATTTCACATACCATCCGCTAGGTGAAGGACATCCTAATATAATGGTCTATTTCTTTGAAGCATCAACACATTCATGCAGATACCTGTCCATTTACCAGTGCTTTGGAAAGCAAAAGAATATTATCTTTTCATTGTGGCTCATTGAGTTGAATCAGTGCTTTCTCTTTTGAAGGAAAGAGAGACACATCACTGGAAAATGCAACAGCCTTTGATGACTACAACACTTCCAAGATTAGTAGATGGTAGTTAGCATATTAATACTGGGAACTATTTTGGGGTTAAATATAATTATATTGAACTCATCAGAATACTCTTCCTCTTGTTACAACATTTTTAGAGAACCAACTAAAGTGTCTTGAGGAGACTGGGTTTTTGAAGTATGGAATTAAGATGAGTTTCTCCTGAGAACTAAATTATTTAACTAGGATGAAATTACTGGAGGAATGTTTAAAGGATGATACACGAAAGAAAGGAAAATGTTTAATTAAAGCCATAGTTAGTATCTTTGTAACTACAGGTCATAAAACTGAGCCATCATTTCACAGTGGGTGTACAGAGTGCTGAAGCACAATGGGAAAGTGATTTTTATAGTACATTTATTAAATCAAATGATTTTGGATTATTTTGAAATATTAGCTTGAAAATTTAACACAAAGTGGGAAGCAGCACTGAGCAGTGGTTAAGATCTTGGCTCTGCAGTCAGACTACTGAATTTTATTCTTAGCTCTACAATTGCTAGCTGTGTGGTCTTGGGCAAGTTACTTAACTGTGCCTCAGGCTTCTCATCTGTCAAATGGAGATAATATTAGTACCTACTTCATGGAAATGCTTTGCAGATTAAATGAAAGATGATGTGTATAACGTGTATAGAAAAATGCCTGACATATATTAAGTCCTCAATATGTTTCAGCCCTAAGAATTAATTAATAGAGATAGAATGACTTAAAGCAGTTAGGATGGTGCTTATTCAGTATGTTATCTCTTTTATATTATGAAATATAGTGTATTCTCATGCTTACTATTGTTAAAATACAAAGTGGAGACAAAGGTGAATGCATTTTTTAATCACACATGTGTACACATACCCTGTGCAACTTGAGTAACTTCAAGTTTTGCCCCTTCTTTCTAAAAAAACAAGGGCAAATTGCTTCTTTACTGAGAATGGAAAGAAGATTTTCTTATTAAGAAAGTAGCGGCCTTTATATTGTGAAAGTATGAAAAATGTTACTATCAAAAATAATGAAACTTTGGAAATAAAGGGAGAAATGAAGTTATGGAATTGATAAAAAAATCATAGTGAGGAATTCCTTTATATTTTGCACTACACAAAAATAAGAATATTAGAAATATGGCCACCACATAATGTGACATTTCATAAGGATTTCGTGACCATAAAAATTTTCAATATGTGATTATTTTATCTGTTGAAGATCTTAAACACTCAGACTTGAAATGAAGGTTACACCTCTGAAGATTCACTAATTTTGACATTTTTATTCCCATCATTTCAACTTTTCAATTCGAAAAGTACTTTTTTCCTTTTATATTCTTATTTTCATAAGGTTCCGCATGTTGATTTTTTTTAATGTTTAATCTTTGCCTTTACAGATTCTTTGAAATAATATTTACATGCCATAAAATTCACGCATTTTAAGTGTACAAGTCAATGACTTTTAGCAAATTTACAGAGTTGTGCAATCATCACCACAATGCAATTGTAGAACATTTTCATCACCCCGTAAAAGATTCTTTGTGTCCATCCTTAACTCCAGGCAATCACTAATCTACTTTCTGTCTCTATTGTCCTATTTTTTAATATAAATGGCTTTTTTTTTTTTTTTTTTTTTTTTTTTTTTTTTTTTTTTTTGCGGTACGCGGGCCTCTCACTGTTGTGGCTTCTCCCGTTGCGGAGCACAGGCTCCGGACGCGCAGGCTCCGGACGAGCAGGCTCAGTGGTCATGGCTCACGGGCCTAGCCGCTCCGCGGCATGTGGGATCCTCCCGGACCGGAGCACAAACCCCTGTCCCCTGCATCGGCAGGCAGACTCTCAACCACTGCGCCACCAGGGAAGCCCACTTCTTTGATTTTTAAAAAGATGTTACAGTGCAATGACAGTATTTCCATTCACTGGGGATCTCACCTCCATGGTCTATTGGTGAAAATTGTTTGAACTAAGATGATAGATTAATCCCATGTTTTCTTGTTTTCTTTCTTTCTTTTATACTATAAGTTATTTTAAACAAATTAGTATGTGAAAGCTGTCATATAGTTTCAATATTTTTCAAAAACAAAGTTGACTTTCCTATCTGCCTTAAACCTGTTTCATTTAACTAATTTGTTTTAATTTAACTGGATTTTTATCTTAAAGAATATTTGTAAACTCATCCAAATTGAGAAGTTAAATGCTGTATATATCATTTTTTGAAATGTCTTTCTTTTCATGTTTGTTTACATTCTCTTTACCTATCATGTGGATATTTTTATTATACTTTCCTTAGCAGCAACTATATCTTCATGTATAAGCATAAATATTGATATTATAAAATACTTTTGTAAAACACAATCACAACACTGTGTGTGTGTGTGTGTGCATAGTATACATATGCACTTTGTAGACTCAGTCCAGTGATTGCTAGGGAATATGGTCTGGAACAATTCAATTGAGCCAATTATATTCTTGGGAGGATATCACCATATACCTTTCATCACTATGAAAAGGAGATGATGTTTTGCATTCTCCACTTGGTCTAGGCACCTTTTTGACTTGCTTATATAAGGCCTATTTCCTCAGTTTTGCAAAAGCTAGAATGATCAGGCCCTTCAGCATTACATCCTAACGTAGTCTGTTGAAGACCTTCTGGGAGCATGTTAGCAAAAAAGGAATTTGCTAGATACAAAACAAATCTTTCAGGGAGCATTCAGTATGACTTACTGATAAAAAGATCTTTCAAGTCCTGCTACTACTGCTTACTAACAGTGCGACCTTGGACAAGCTCTTAGACACTCTGAACCCCATTTCCTCATTTGTAAAATGAGGATCATAATGTTAACTACTTCATTTTTGTAAGAATACATAAAATAATGCATGTCAAGTGCCTCATACATTGCACTGGCAGATGAACTATGTATAGAGAACCTGGGTAACTCATTCAAGCTCATATGAAACTGGGTGTTAACTCATTCATAATTAAAACCAAACTTGTGTTTATCCTTCTATTATACTAGGACATAGATTTATCCTCTCTATCAAAACATGACCTTCTCCTTCTCCCTAATGCCAGGTTATATGTTCTTTGCCTTTACTTTACTTTATGATTAAGCTAGTACCACTCTCTGTCTTGCAGAGTGCTTAAGTATAATTATTACTTTCTTTGTTAGAGATAAAAAATATAATTAATGACTGTAGACTCATTTATCAAAAGGCATATTAACCTATCAGTTGTAATTAGTTCAAATTACAGTTGGCATCAGAAAGCAGAAATTTACCATAATGACATCATATTCTTTTTTTTTAAATTTATGACAGGAAAATAAATCAAAATTATATCTTTATCATTAGTTAATTAATCGTCCCAGTATATTCAAATAATATGTTTCATTTTTCAGCATGTCATTTTTACAATATTATACTTTCCCTTTATCCCTTTCACCCTCTCTTTGCCTTCATATGCCCACTTCAAGTACATATTAATAGGAAATGCTTGTTTTTTTACAGATTTTTTTGGCTTTTTGAGGATTTGTGACTAGAGATGACAATAATGTCAATAGATATATCTTTGTAGATTTGAATTTGTACTATGACAGTTGAGAAATGATACTGACAAGTATTAAGTGTTTTCTTTGCCTTGTGGGGTAGGATGGAAGGAGCAGTTGGTTGGCTTCTAATTATATGAATGAGAGAGGAAAAAGAATAATTGGACACTATTTGTAAAAATGACTCATTGTATAGAAAAATTGCTGATAAATAAAAATATCTTGGGGGTGCAAGAAATAGAAAGGAATCAACATGAACATTTATTGTATTTATAGTAAATGTTATTTTGTTTATTTTCTAGATCCTCTGATAAGAAATTTACATACATTATGTCCAATTTTCAAAACAGTCTTTCTGAAGAATAGGAATTGCAAACTCACTCTGGACCTTAAGAAAAAGGGGATAAGGGACACAGAGGGAGCTAAT
This sequence comes from Orcinus orca, assembly GCF_937001465.1. Taxonomy (NCBI): domain Eukaryota; kingdom Metazoa; phylum Chordata; class Mammalia; order Artiodactyla; family Delphinidae; genus Orcinus; species Orcinus orca. Next base: position 80,410,691 of record NC_064580.1, read on the forward strand.
TAATTTTCCCAAGATCAAAAACTCTTAAGTGCCAAAACAGCCCAAGTCTATCTGACCCTTAATACTTATACTTTTCCCACAACTTGATGCCACTTGAATAAGCTATATTCAAGAGTTGTTCTTTGCAGTTAAGATTTTGACCATTCAGAAAGTAAGGCTCTCTGACAAATCTGCCATAGATGCATCAGTCAGAGAGTAAGCTAAATATAGGACAGGAAATGATGGGTCAAGCCTTCTGCACTATTTTAATGATCATTAATTAAGTGTCATGTTTGGGGGCAAAACTGCTGAAGGTAGCAAAGTAGAACTTCTCAGGCTGTTTTAGAAAACTATAAAATTTGGTTGCACATGATTTGGTCTGAAGTATTGTTCAGCTCATGCAGACATTGTATAAATATGCATATCCCTTAAAAGATGTCACATTTTAAAGTCTTTCCCCCAGAATAACATCACAGCAACAGGCAATCCATTTTGTCATTACCATCCAATGTCATATCAACTTTTCTCAGTGATGCACTGCTTTTCGACCAAAATGATGATATTTATTGGTTTGGATGAGTCACGTCTTTTGCTTACTACTCTGCCCACAGGCTCTTTTGAATCCCTTTCTACATACACAGGGAATTATAGTTGGTCTATTTCTAAAATTTCATGTTATTAAATTGGTCCACAAATATTTTATCCACTCATCTCCTCATTATTTTTCCCTCATAATGTGTTAGATAGCTGTGAGCTACATTTTTTCTATAAATAGTAAGAGTAATGTTATACATTTCTCACATCTCATAAAAACAAGACATATTGAATCAAGATTGAAATTTGACATTAACTGGTGCTATCATAATCTTGACTTTGTGCCCACCAGAGTTCACCCTGGAACTCAGTGGCAGGGATTTTCTCCAACTGCCTCCATCTCTGCTTTGGTCACCCTGCCCACAAAGTTTACGTGGCCTCCCTAAGGGCGTGAGCATATGCCCTAATGCACACATGCTCTTTTAAAAACTTCCAGGGAAAGAGATTTTGCAGCAGTGAATCAATTAGCCTTTCTGGTACTTAATAGCTCACCTCATCATAAAGTTCTTTCTTTTGCTCACTGATCATTACTTTTCTTACATCCTGAATCTAACACGTGCTCTTTTTCGTTTATTTTCAGAAATGTCCTTGACCTCTCAATTCATCATAATTTGTTTTTAATGTTTAGTTTTTAGCACCTTTCCCAAATGAAATATGACTGTTTCTTCATCCTTTTTCTATGACTTCATTTTGAATTAAGGTGAGCTACTTTCAGATACCAAACTAGATATGTTTCAGTATGCTCTAAAAGGGAGGCTAGAAGCCGTGTAGTAAACAGTTACTACGGAAGAAAAAAATGGTTTGGTATTCTAGAGCTTCTGGCTATTTTCGTTTATCATGTATTATCCAGAGTTAAATTTTAAACAGCTTGACACCTCAGTACCCAGCTACTACCTTTATCCCTATTGATTTTAAGCAACTTATCCTCTTGGAAGATCTCTTTCCCTTTTCTCTTTAAATTGCTCTGGAGTTGTGAAAAAGAGTTTATAATATGAAGCAAACATATCATGCCATATATCAGGTAGAGTTAATATAGGAAGACACAAATGATTAACTACCTAGACGGTGTAAATCTATCGGATGTCCAACTTTTGCTCTATGTCTCTTATCCAAAATCTGAATTCTTTACCTATTCATTTCTCAGAAGGAGCTCTTGTTAATGCATACTGTGGTGAAACTAAGGCAATAACATTTATCTGGCTTATCCTCTGATTTCTGACAATATGGGTATCCACTCCTACCTATCAGTTATTCCATCCCTATTTTTATACCCCTACAAAAGATTTGTGTTTTCATTGGAGATTTGTGTTTTCAGTGTTAGTTTTCAAGGTCAGTTTGTCCTTTTCTTTACTACAACTAAATACAGGTGAAATTTATCCTCTGGAATTCATGTTCTGTCCCTGTAACAGACACTTGTTTCAATCTATTGCCATTTTGTGCCTTGCCATTCCCTTGAGATCTGATAATTGACCAAAAGTTAACTTAATAGGAGGATAGATAGCTAAGAGAATGTCATCTTTAGAATGTGTATTGGCAATGCCTAAAGTCCAGTACACGGTTTGTGCTCATGTCTTTGACCAGGACCTTGTTTTTCTGCTATGAGGAACTCCGTGATTTTTGATAATTGATCTGCAACCTACCCAAAAAAGTAAATCTGACAATGAGAAACAAACTTGTAAAGTTTTTCCTTACTCAGTAATGAGTAACTGTGCCAGAAAAGAGTCCTTAAATAGAAACTGTGTAGAATCTTCATAAAATATTATGTCTTCAACCCATTAAAAACAAACTTAGTTTCCATGTGGTGTTATGATTCATACTATCATATCCTTTTTAACCATTTTGAATTTTCTTTTTGATATCTGCCAAATTTCCTTCCTGAGTTGTGTCTTCTTTTTAAACTTGATAAGAAGCTGCCTATTTTTTTCTTTTATAGATACAGTCATGATGTCAAGAAAAATATAAAAAATAATTAAAGCTATTCACAAAAATGGTACTGCATAAAATTGCCAAAAATAAGATTTTTTTTAACATGGAATCTTTATTTTATCAGGTTTTGGCCAATCAGGTACACAATGGCTTATTGAAAAGTTCTCTATCAACCTTGCCTTATAAAACATCCTAACCATAACCATTTTTGAAGCCAGTGTGTTAAATTTTAATTGATAACCATTTAAAAGAAAAATATTGCAATGATAATGCAACTTTAGCTAGACAAGCTAGACAATAGAATTCATTCACTGGATCATTTTCAAATTTCTTGTTCTAATTTTTCAAATTAGAAGATAAAACACAGAGTGCTAGGAAATGACCTAAGAATTAATTGGGATACAAAATTAAGAAATGGAACTCAGTACTTGGGCTGCAGATTCCCTGCTGTTCCCTGTAGCTAAATATTTCTCAGGTGTCAGAATACAATAGGCCAGCATCTGAACTTTTAAAAGAGTACCTGTCCTTGAAATAAAAGTTATTCTTAATTCATCACAGGAGGTTTATGTCCTTGTAGACTGACTTTAGCATTTCCTTCCTTTCTTATTCTACCACCTGCAACATTTGATATATGGTTTCACCTTTATGATCATTAGCAGCTTTTGGAGTACTGAAGGTGGTGGAAGCCAAGTAAGGAAAAGAAGAAATCCGTAATTTTTCCATGAATTGAGCTTTCTATGAACTCTGCTTTACTTGCTTGCTATTTAATAGCTCATGTTTACATGGGGGAAGTTGTTGTTTTGGTCTATTTTTCTTTGTTTTATTTTGTAAAAACATATTATCACATTTTAAAACAAAACTCCTCATTTCCTGAAAATTAGAGCTTTTATGCTATAGACTTGGTTAGAGAGAAAGACATTTTTACTGGAAAATCCTGAAGTCATATGGTAAAAATATACATTGGGTAGATTTTATTCAGAGAGATGGCTAATGCCCATGTATATTTACATTCAGAGTAAAAATAATGTGTTTTATTCTACTGGTAAAAATTGAACTTTTTGATTTTCAGTTGTGGCTAAGTTGACATGCAAATTTTAAAATATTTACATTATTACTGAAATCTTCATATGTTTAACTAAATAAGCAGTGTGATATCTGATGTAATGTCTTTGATGAGTGTGAAGCTTGAAAGGGAGTTTTATATAGTGTCTTCTTAGACAGAATACAAGATTGAAGTATTTTTGTCATAAATCCTAAAAATGCCAACAGATCACATGCATAAATGAAGATTTTTTTTTAAATTAATGTAATATATAAAAATGAAATCAATGTCTTCATTTAAAAGCATTATAATAGTACAATTTCCCGTGAAGGATATTTGAAATCACTGGACACATTTCTTTTTCTTTTTTAATTACACATGGTATGATTCTGATACCTTTAGAATGCTTATAACCAATTTTAAAATGCTGGAAATTTTGACAAACAGAATATAGTTAGTTAATATAGGTTGAGAAATTAGTCCTAAAGTTAATTTATTTAAAAAAAATTATCAGACCCTGCACTTAAAAGAAAACACTTTTAAAAAGATAAATATCCAAAATTGTATTCATCTATTCAACAATCCCGCCCAAGAGAAGTTATCTAATATAATTGACCATTTCTTCCAAAGGGCATTCATTCATTCCTTCAAGACCCAAGTAAAATTTTAACCCAAATATCTGATTTCTACTTCACTTATAAAATTAGATTCTCTTCTTTCCATCAGTAATGTCAAGCATATTTAAAAAGCAATCATAGATTTATTATGAATGAATGTAAGAATGCATGAGTGAATGAAATGGACCACAATCTGACAGACTTCCAGATAGCTCTTTGAGTGTGAAAAACATTCCCCATTCTCAGATGAATAGATGAAAATGAGAGGAGAGTGTGAGAACTACCTCTAAATTCTCTCCTAGCCCTAGATACTAATCAAAAGAGGAATGAGACTGGTAACTGTGGAACTAGTTGTAAAAGCAGGTCTCTTTGGTTAGTTAAAGAGTTTGATTATTCTTCCAAGAACAAGAGGTCACATAATGCAGCTAACAAAATTACAGAGAAGTTTCCTTTTAAGACAAATAAAATTACACACACACAGACACAGACATATACATGCACAATGCACATGCATTTAATGAGTCCTAGGTTGTGGCAGGAATTCTTAGTGAAATTCCAGTTCAACCCTTTTTCATATATCTCTGAAAACACTATATTTCTCCATGTTTTAATAAGAATTTGAATTATTACTTTAATATCTCTGAGAAAAGAAGAGGTAATGTTTGTACAAAAGTTTGGATGGTCAAAAGAAGAACAGTGGTCTTTATCTTTAAACCCACTACCTACAAATGTATATGTAACTCAGGTGATAAAATAAGAGCATCAGTATAGAGATTTAGGAAATTATGTCCAATTTAAGCCCTAAAATTTGTTACATTATTAACTGAGGAAAGATTAGTACAGAATTGATAAAGGTAACAGAGGGAATCACTGAATGATATAATAATCAGATCCACACACCTTAAAAAAATAAACAGCCCAGGTTAGATTTAGATTGCTGTCTGGATTAAAGGGTAGAGCTTTTTAATGCACCACTGTTTTCCTGAAGCATTATACTTAACACTGTGGAAAGCTCCCCCTTTTATGTGTTTATAGAATGAATGATTTTTTTAAAGGAAATCAGAAGAAAAGAACACAGTTGGATTCATGTTTACAGAATAGGCAGTGATTAGTGTGCAATCTGTGTTGTTGTAACCAGCAAACCACCATTGCTTGTTTTTTGGTTGGGTTATTCATACTAAATGCATTAGTCAGGGTTTCTAGCATTAATATAGATATATTCCATGGCTGCAAGTGTTGTTCTAACAGCAGAACAGAGCTGTGATACCTTTCAGACAAATGCTAATCACGGTCCACTGAATCTATATGTATTATTTAGTGCCATTACCACTCTTAGAGCTTTCCAGATTTTTATTTCTCTGTTATTTATTTGTGTTCATGGATCTTGGTAATGCAGTAGAGCCCTTATACTGTAATAAGAAAGAGCAACTACAAGAGCAATAGTCAGTCTAAGCTCTTGCCCAGAGTAGCACTGGGATAGCAGTGAATATGAAGAGGATTAATGGATGTAAAATCGTGAATAATTACATATAAGTAGCCAAAACAGATGGCACATCTTTTCTCTGGGTTTCATTGGTTGAATATAAAGAAAATAGAATAGCTGACTCAAATGCATGTAAGTAGAGACTAGCATTTACTAAAGTATGTTCTATGGGATGCTAATAAAGAAAGAGATATTTTCAAAAAGTAAAAGTAAATAAATATAGGTTCTGTGATCTGTTTGTGAATGAGAAAGGAAAATTGGAGGTACATATAACTTGAGCCAATAATGGTGTCCATCATTGTTGATAACCGTCTTCTAGATTTGGTAGAAATAACAATTGAAAATTATATAAGGATTTATTGGGAATATACAAAGGACTTCTCTGTAAGATACCGTGCTTTAGCAAGGACTGACCTTTTTTTTGTGAAACAGGGTTTTGTAAATAAACTATGTGTAATAGAATTAGGGATATTAAAATAAGTGATTTGAAATACTTTGCCACCATGCTTTCCTCTTTAGAAAAAAAAAAAGGAAAAGAAAAGAAAAGAAACCTTAGAACCTGAAAATTAACTTTCAATTCAGGCTGTCCTCAAAGCGAAAAAAAAATTTTTTTAAAAGATTAAAAATTTTGTTTTCTTTATTATTCTTTGAACCCCAAGTTCAAGGTACATATTAGACCTCCTAATTAGTCTTCATCTATGGGGGGAGTAGAAGTTCTTCCAATAAGATTCAAAATCATTTGAATATTGATTATTTTGAAAAATTAGCTTGACTCCCCCTTTTACATATAATGTGTACAAATGCAAACTTTCTTGAGAAGGCTGGGGGAGAACATCCACCACCACCAAAACAGGCCCCACATTGTTGTCAATGTACCAACTACAAAGAACATTAATCCTTACCCCAGTAATAGATACAAACTATAGCTGTCAGGCAGGAGAAATTCAGAGATGGGTGCTAATAATGCCACTTTCCTAATACTTTGTCATGCATATCCCTTTCAAAGACCCTGTGGTCTCTTAGTACAAAAGTTACAGTAATGCTTCAAAATGGTTCTGTGCTTAAAGAATAAGATTGCAGAACTTTAAAAAGGTATAAACAAAATGCCCCAGACTCACAGAACCCAAAGACAGAATATGATATCACTTAGGTGATGAATCTCTGAATCAACTATTTTTAGCTCGTTTTTCCTTTCTTTCTTTCTTTCCTCCCTTCTTTATTTTACTTACTTACTTACTTTCTTTCTTTCTTTCTTTCTCTCCCTTGACAACTGATTACAAAGAAACAATTGTATTAGTCATGGAGTCATCTGATGTAGTCATCATGTTGGTCACACAATTCTAAGTAAAGCCTTTTAAATTATCCTTTCATGGATGGATAGATGGTGCCAATTTCAACTGGTCTAAAAGTATATTGGTAGCAAACGTAGATGTAGAACGTATTTTTTTTAATTCTCAAGTTAATGCATTATCTCCAAAACTATTTCTCTTATGTTAGAAGAAACACATCTGTGGCACTCCCACATGTGAGAAAAACACTAGAAATGGAAAGGTTTCCTTGAGCCAAAAAAAAAAAAAATATATATATATATATATAGATAGATAGATCAATTCAGTAGGAGTAAAGTGCCAATTTTAAACTGTGTAGACAGAATCTTAATTTAACTCCTCTGAGGTTTCTTTGAAGGATTTAGAACAAAACTTAATGTCTTAAAATTAACTTTGTAAATAAAACTCTATCCTCAGTGTATCTAAAACAAAGGGTAAGACATCATCGGTATTATCAAAAAATGCCAAAGCTACGTCTTTTAGCAGAATGTCAGTGTTCTCATGTTTTTAACTTTAGATGTCAAAGTTATTTCCCCCATAAGTGAAATCCAGAGATGGGTTTATAATTTATATTTATAATTTTCTATAATATAAATCATTGACAGAAATATGCTGTTTTCTGAAGATCTGAACTCTGTGTGCATACTCTTAATGAATTTACTTATTTAATTCATAAATGTGTTCCTACACATTATTTGCTTAAACCAGCTTATTTGTTATTAACATATTATATATCATGCTCTGAAAATTTGCTCAACCTGATTTTATCAAAAATTGAAGGTTTTTATGAATATCTTAAATAAGCAAGTAAATATTTACACTAACACTGAAAAAAATCTTATTTTGACAATATTTGACATATCAGAGAACTTGACTTGAAAAGTATTAATATTAAACCACTGACCCACCTATGTGATCTTTCTTAGCCTTAAGCTTTTCTGAGTTTAGTGAGAGTCTTATATTGTCAAAAAAATATTCAATTATCTTTTTCACAGAGAAAATCATGAAAAATCATGGCTTAACAGTGTGCCTGAGGGACTGGAAATGAAAAGATCTTTAAGTTCATTAATTTCACTAATGTGGATAATTTAATTCCTATTTTTCATTGGTATTCTAAGGATAAATGGGATTTTCTGTCATGCAGCAGTAATGTATTACTAATGATACTAATAATACTAATTATACTAATAATGACCTCAGTAATCATGCTAACCTAGTACAGGGACAAATTAGACACTGGGGAAAGCGAGGTCTAGTATAGGGAATTTCATGAAAGAAAGATACACCAATAGAAATATGTTTTAATTGGTGTAGACCCTACAGTACCTTGAGAGTATCTGGTCTGTCCTTTATACTTCAAGTTTCCATTATTTAGCTGCTGTCCATAAAGATTGGCTATTGATAAATATAGTGTTCATTCTCCCAAAGTGATCAATAAAAGGGGAGTGAGGACATCAATAAGAAACTCTTCAGATAGAGTTTAAATTAACCTAAATTCAGTTACATTTGTTTTCTCCTTAAGAAATTAGACTTAATGTTACCTTTACTATTCAAATATAAGGAGTAGCTCTAATGTTAAATAATTTTTTTAAAGAAGAAAATTCTTTACTAAATACAGTATACTAACAAATACCATACTATCTTCATCATCAACTAAATCTTTGTTGTACTTAAGCATATATGAGAGTAGACAGTAGAGACACGAAGTGTTTAGTCAGAATGAGGGGAATAAATTAGGAAATAGTAGAAATGGGAGAAAAGATACAGATTAGGTTTAATAAGATACAACATAGAAAGTGAAAAGCTGTTCACATTAGGATGCAGTGAGGTTTAAGAATATATTAAAAGGGACTCAGGATAAGTTAAGGAGTAATGTATCTAGCAAGGAAATGTTTGTTTTCTAAAAAAAATTTGTAAACATTAAAAACTGATTAGAACAGAATGTGCAGTTTGTTTGGAGGCCTTGAGAAGGAGATCATAGACAAGATAGAATACTAATAAAATATCTTTGAGAGAGAAAAATAAAGATGAATAATACTAAAATATAGCCCTAATACTTGTGATGTTATGGCATAATTTTATATGTATAATAAAAATTCCTTTAGTGAATATTTATTAGATCCTCTATACCAGACCCAGTTCTAGGTAGCTGGGTTTTATCAGAGGACAAAACAGAAAAAAAATTCCCTGCCCTCTATGAACTTATATTTTAGTGGTAAAAGAGAGACAATAAGCAATCAACTTAAGAAATAATTTTGTGATATATTAGAAGGTGACAAGTGCTATGGAAAAATTTAGTGCAGAGGTAGGAAATTTGCAAGTTGATTTTTAGGTGCAGGCCAGATTTTATTTTAAATAGGCCTGCTCAGGTAGAAATCTTGAAAAGGTGATGATTTTGTAAGACCTGAAGCAGGTGACCATATTTACTAATTACATTACATAAATTTAACATGTGTCTAGTCTATGTAACCTGAAGCTTACTATCTAGTGTGAATACGTTTATAATCTATAGTAGAGAAAAAGAAAAATTATACTTGCATGTATCTATAAGACTTTTGAAATTATATTAAATTATCAGATTCTGGCTTTAGAACTTTTATAACCAATTTTTAAACAAAGATATTCATACTATATTCTTAAGCTTTCCTGAACTTAGAAACTCTTTAAGACATGTAGCGCAATAGTCTCCATAATATAATGATAAAACTTGTACAAGCTTCTTAGAAGGTGTTTTGTGGGACAGTAATATTTCAAGAGTAAAATTTTAGCTAGGACAACTAGATATTTCCTTATGAGAAATTTATTATTAATTACTACTGTGTATCTTTAGTCAAAAGACTACAAGACAGATAAAAACATTAATCTTTTCCTTACTAAACTGTATAGCAAAGTCAAATGATTACAAATATTGAAATTTTTAGTGAATAATCCCAATGTGACTCTGTTATTTTGTGAAGACAAAGATTTATATTAAAATAGTTGCCATGGTTTCAACATATGTACCAGATAGATTGTGGGAGGAGTGTGATTTGTTAATATTAACATCAAATCATATTAGGAATCTTCATAAATAGTGTTATGTGAATATTTTTATTCAGATAATTTCAGAAAAAAAAATAAGCACTCTTATTGAGGTGAAATAGCAGTTTCTTTGTTGAAACTACTAAGCTACTATATTCTATTTTTCTATATTTAAAAAAAATGTGCGACACTTACCTTAACTTCATTACCAGTAAGATTCATACAGGTGAAACTTTTCTGGGGAGATTGAAATGTTAACATAAAAAAAAGATTATGGGGAACACAAACTCACTAGAGAAACAGCATTATCAAACCCTGTAACACAAAACACTTTATAAGGATTGAATATCAAGATTAAAGGATGAACCTCTAAGACGTTTCTTATTCACCCAGCCAGTATGATACCTTTGAGAAGGCAAAAGTTTTTGTCGATTCTATGCAAAACAGTGCTAAAATAAGAAAGACTTGAGGAGATAGTCTTGTTAACCTAAGATCATTCTACATAATGTCGTGTTTTCAAATATGTATCCTTACTGGTACTATACTGTATCACAGGATCTTATTCCTACCTTTGCTTCTAATTGGCTAGTATTTGATTATATGATCTAATCTAACTTAGATCTTTATATTTTTACTTCTAAATTATTTTATGGACCCGATAAGTCTGTTGAAAATAAATAATGCAATGTTGTTTGATAGCATTTTACCTATGATAGAACTTATTTCAAAGTTGGAGTCAATCCTGTCCCCACTTCATCAACTATGTTTATGTAGTATTCAAAATCCTTTGTCATTTCAAAAATCTTCACACCCTCTTCACCAGGAGTAGATTCCATCTCCAGAAACCACTTTCTTTGATCAACCATAAGAAGATCTCCTCATCCATTAAAGTTTTATCATGAGATTGCAGTAATTCAGTCACATCTTCAGGTGCCATTTTTAATTTTAGTTCTCTAGTTTCCACCACATCTACAGTTACTTCCTCCACTGAAGTCTTAAGCCCCTCTAAGTCATCCATGAGAGTTGGAATCAACTTCCAAACTCATGTGAATGTTGATATTTTGACCTCTCCTCATGAATTATGAATGTTCTTAATGGCATCTAGAATGGCAAATCTTTTCCAGAAAATTTTCAATCTACTTTGCCCAGATCCATCAGAGGAATCACTATCCATGGAAGCTATAGCCTTATGAAATGTATTTCTTAGATAATCACTTTAAAGTTGAAATTACTCCTTGATCTATGGGCTGCAGAATGGATGCTGTGCTAGCAGACATGAAAAGAATATTAATTTCATTGCTCACCTCCATTAGAGCTCTTTGGTGACCAGGTGCATTGTCAATTAGCAGTAATATTTTGAAAGGACTTTTTTTCTTTTTCTGAGCAGCAGATCTCAACAGTGGGCTTAAAATATTCAGTTAACCATGTTGTAAACAGGTGTGCTGTCATCCATGCTTTGTTGTTCCATTATACTGCACAGGCAGAGTAGACTTAGCATAATTCTTAAAGGCCTTAGTATTTTCAGAATGGTAAATGAGCATTGGCTTCAACTTAGTCACCAGGTGTGTCAGCCTCTAAGAAGAGAGTTAGCCTGTCCTTTGAAACTTTGAAGTCAGGCATTGACTTCTCCTCTTTAGCTATGATGGCATCTTCTTCCAATAGAGGCTATTTTGTCTACATTGAAAATCTAGTGTTTAGTGTAGCCACCTTCATTAATTAGCTAGATATTCTGTATAACTTGCTGCAGCTTCCACATCAGGAGTTGCTGCTTCACCTTGTGCTTTCATGTTATGTAGATGACTTCTTTCCTTAAACCCCATGAGCCAACCTCTGCTAGCTTCAAACTTTTCTTCTGCAGTTTCCTCACATCACTCAGCCTTCATAGAATTTGCAGGAATTAGGGCTTTGCCCTAGATTAGGCTTTGGCTTAAGGGGGATGTTGTGAGTAATTTGATCTATCCAGACCACTAAAACTTTCTCAATATCATCAATAAGGCTGTTTCACTTTCTTATCATTAGTGTCTTCACCAGAGTAGCACCTTTAATTTTCTTTAAAAACTTTTCCTTTGCATTTCCTTTGCATTGGCTAACTTTTTGCACAAGAGGCCTAGCTTTTGGCCTATGTAAGCTTTCACATGCCTTCCTTACTAAGCTTAATCATTTCTAGCTTTTGATTTAAAAAGAGAGACCTGTAACTCTTCCTTTCACTTGAGCACTTAGAAGCCTATGTAGAGTTATTAATTTGCTTACTTTCAATATTTTTGTGTCTCAGGAGACAGGGAGGTTCAAGGAGAGGGAGACAGATGGGGGAACAGCTGGTCCATGCAGTAGTCAGAACACAAGCAACATTTATCCAACATTTATCAGTTAAGTTTGTCATATTAGATGGGTATGATTCATGGCACCCCAAAATAATTACAATAGTAACATCAAAGATCACTGATCACAAATCACCATAACAAATATAACAATAATGAAAAAGTTTGAAATATTGGGAGAATTACCAAAACGTGACACAGAGACATGAAGTGAACAAATGCTGTTGAAAAAATGGTGCCCATGGACTTTGTCTTCCTCACTACAGGGTTGCCACAAACATGAAATTTGTAAAAAAAACTCAGTAAAGTGCAGTAAAGTGAGATATGCCTGTACTCTACATTTTATTGTTTGATTAAAAGTACTATTAGCATGTTTCAAAGTGTCTATGAATTTTAATAAAGTTATAATAAAAACATTTTCCTAATTTTTTCTTAAGAGCTCATAATAGGAGCCCAAATTTTGTGGCTCAACATATGCTTCTTAAAAATAATCTGTAAGAAAATCATTTGAAGCCAATTTATATGTGAGATACATAACATTCTCCTTTTAGATGAAAGAATAAAAACATGTTCTGTGAAAGTATGCAAAATAACATTAACAAATGGAATCCTTTCACCATTAAAAAATTGTTATTTATTTTCTGATGACTAGTATTCTCTATGAAAAACCTAAAGCCTCTCAAGTGGCAGAAATTTACGAAGTTCAATGCAGTTCTAATAAAAAGAATACATGATCTTCTTTAAAAATGCAATAAAGAAAATATCATTTTACTCTCCAGAGAGCCATCTTTCTAGATACTCCATGGTACAGAAGAAAAATGAAGTGTTTCAACCAATTGTGTTATTAATGATCCTGAACAGGATCATTCATCATAAGAGATCAAAATTCTTCAGCATTTTATTTCATCTTTCAAAAAAGTGTTAAGTCTGGATTATAGAACACTCACTTCCATTTTTTTCATCTAGAATATGAGGAACTAGTGAGAGTATCTGATTTCTACAAATATTTGAAGGGGTCATGTTTATTTTTTAAAAATATCTGAAGTCACTAGTCAGTTTAATGTCTGAATGTCAGAACACTGCAGTTCTTGATCATACAATAATAATTATAGAGCTTTTTAAAAGTTGGCCCTTAATAACTTTTGAACCTTTATTTTTAAACATTGCCATGATTTCCTATAGACACATGTAAATTCTCAAAATTCTGCTTGAAGGTAAATATTACATAAAATTGACTTTTATACTATAAAGATGACCTACAGTTATCAACACAGCATTAAATTGTTATTCAAATCAACATTGTTGGCCAATCAATTCCAAAAGTATAAACATGTCAAGAATATACATGGTGGGCTTCCCTGGTGGCGAGTGGTTGAGAGTCCACCTGCTGATGCAGGGGACACAGGTTCGTGCCCCGGTCCAGGAGGATCCCACATGCTGCGAAGTGGCTGGGCCTGTGAGCCATGGCCACTGGGCCTGCGTGTCCAGAGCCTGTGCTCCACAACGGGAGAGGCCACAACAGTGAGAGAAACGTGTACTGCAAAAAAAAAAAAAAAAGAATATACATGGTAATAGACTGTTTTCAATCCTTAATTTCCCAATAATCCCTACTAATCAGAAAGTAGAATGAAATCTCTAGCTAATTCATTTTTTCAAATGTTCTAAATAGGCTAGAAGTTGTCATATGAATTCACAAGATCAGTATCAGGGTCATTATTTGGAAAAAAAAAGTTTGCACATAGTACATACTCTAGAACAGAAGGATATGCTGTACTCAAGTCATCTAAGGAAGTCATCAAAAGACAATCTTATTTTCCAAATATGTGAAAGGTAAATAAGAACATAGATATCTAAGATAAAACAAGAAAAAAAAAACAACTGTGTAAGTAGCATAGATTCAATTGTCGATAGACCATTAAAGGAAGGAAAGAAAGAAGGAAAGGAGGGAAGGGAAGAAGAAAGTTTAAGAAAAATCAGCCTCTGACAATTTCATTTCCCTCTTAAATGAAACTGGTAGGTTTTGGCGGGGAGGGTCAGCATAGGGCAGTTTTTAAACACCTTCCTCACTGTGGCATCCATATGTATTGGAATAAAACCCTGAGTTTCAGGCAGGTACAATTTCATCACTAAATTTTCCTTTTGGGGAATGATTCTGCATATTTCACATTTTCCCATAAACTAGTTAAGTAGGATAGCAAAATGCCTTAAGAGAATGTATCATTTTGCTTTTTTCCTAGGTACATAAGTTACCCTTGGAGAAAATATAGCTATGTTCTCCTCCAAAATAGGTTTTATGAAGAACAGAGCCCTTGAAGAATAGAAGAGAAAATTACTGGCTATGTTTAACAAAGAGTACAGCAAAACAGTTTGCCCTTGATTTATTTTTTTAAATAATGAGATTAGAAGAGCTGTTGTTAGACTTAGACTTAGTTAGCCAAGGAAGTACACTGAGAATTCAGCACAAGGCAATTTTGCTTTCTTTTTTTTGCTTTTGTTTTATTTTATTTTGTCTTACCCTCTTTGTTCCTATCTTATGTGAACAGTTACCACTGGAGACAGACATCTTAACATTTAACCCCATTATATGATTTTTATTTTAGTTCAGAAGGTTGGACACATTATCTAAAATAATTGGATTTTCTTAGACTCACTGTAATTAAAGACCTGATTTAATCAAATCTCTCCTGAACATCAAATTCTAGAAATGCCTTTAATGAAGAAAATATATTGGTGTGAATTAACAATGGAAGCAATTTTTTAAAGTAAGGAAAACTTGTATAAATGAAATTTTTAGAATCAGTTTAGGTGGTGTATTTTTACTGATAGCCTAGAATCCTGCAATTTATATATCCAGACTCATACACCTCAAGACACAGGCAGAGTAGACTGGCACCTATCTCTTCCTATTACCTGCACCCATGTTCCATGACTCCTAGAAGTGGACGGAAATGTTAGTGCATAGTATAGGGGTTTTAATAGAATAATTGGAGAGATCCTATTGTCTAAAAGCATGCTCCCATAAGGTGGACTGAAAAGGCCGTTATAGCTTTTGATATATTCCCTGGGAGAGAGTGGAGAGAAAAGTCATAATGATAAGCATGTGAGTTTTATAACCACCAAGGGAGCATGTGAGGATTTACTTTAGCATATATTCAATTTTTACCAGAGCAATTTATAATTTAGAGTTTATTTGTTCCAAAGATGAATAATATCTTACCACATAGGAGATATTTATTCTATCAGATAAGGAGATATGTAAAATTGTAATTTTTTGAATCACTGACTTTAAGAGTTAAATTCTTGACTGATAATTAATCCACTGATATGCGGTCATGTGCATAAATTTAAATAAGGCTCTTGCGCATAATGTGATAGAAAAATCAGTAGTATGAATTTAGAAACCCCTTCTCAGACATTTTAGGTTAAGAATATAAAATTATTGTCACACCTGATACCTTTGGTTTAAAGGTAGCATTTTCTCTGTTATCTTTCTCCAAAATTGTATGATGGGGAATAGAGGAAGTATTATCACTAGCCCTCAGGCACTGTTGATAAGGGTCTGCTCCTTTTATTGTGGGTTGGCCAAAAAGTTCGTTTGTTTTAAGTAAGATGTTACGGAAAAACCCAAACGAACTTTTTGGCCAACCCAATATTTTAAAAGTATGCACCCGACAATGAACTGCTGAATATCCAGTCTAGGTATTATGTGGTGGGCTGAACCTTACACAACTGGGGGCCTTTTTTCCTCTTTGAAAAAAATGACAAAGAAAAGGAAAGGAATTTTTTATCTGAAAGAACCTTGATGATCAGGGAGTTCACACTGTTTATTTTATAGATGAGAAAACTAAGCCCTAGTGAGGATGTGACTAACCTAAGATCACACATTTATTTAGTGGTGGAAATTAGGAATAAAACCCAAAAGAAAAATTATTGACTTGCTACCAGAATCTGGCTGGAATAACGCTAAAATGAGAAACTATACAGTATTAGAGAAGACAGCATCACTTTAAAGGCCAAATATTGTTATCTTCCATCAACATATGTGGAGACATCTTAGAAAATTCTCATCTCCGTGTATTTATGAGAACTTTTTTTTCAATAAGTATTCTAGATGAATCATTACTAGTTTATTTTCCTTGTTATTAACTCTTATTTTGAGGATAGATAGCAAACAATTAGGAAACAATTGTTAGAGTATGTTACTCAAGGAAAAAGTTAGGTAATGCCAATTCCCCACATTCCTCTCTTCCAAATTACAGATGTTATGACAGCCTAAATAAAGTTACTATACAGTAATAATCTATAGTTAAGTGGAGAAAAAGAGCCAAGTTTGAGAACTATGTAAAATGTGCAGGTGTCTGATGAAATTTTGTATTTCCTTACAGTATTTCAAGCCACACAATTATTTTATCACTACCCTCCATTTACACAAGTATATTGCTTTTCTCGTAAAAAAAGTAATGTCTGCAAGTGGCCTTTAGCTTAATTTTCCTTAATATTGGATCTACAGCTTCAGGAGCACATAGACTCCATAAATTTAATCAACATTTAATTATTATATTACAAGGACCTGTTGCCTGAATTGCAAAAATTGATCTGCTGCTCTCTTCCCTGTCTCCTCACAGTACGCCCCAGCACAGTATCTTATTGTCCTCCTTGGAGCACTAACATCACTCACTACTGCGGGGCTGGGGGGAACAATTTTCCTCCTCACAGTGGACATATTTATTGCACCCTTAGGAGAACCCAGCAAAAAAGAACTAGCTTCTAGATAGTTCCATTGAAAGCACTATTGCCACCATAAATTCAACATAAATCCCCATCAAGAATTATTAACAGTTTCTTTCTGTGAATTAGAGTAGCATCATGGTGATTTGGCCAGATTTCTCTATTCCTTCATAGCTGTCAAGATTCCTTGATAAACTACTTAGAAAATGACATAAAAGGTGAGAGAATAGTGATAAAGGGAATTGGTTATAAAATAAAATATGGTGAAATAACAACTGATTTTTTTTAAATGTTGCTTAAGGTAATACTCATTTTTTGGAAAAATGCTATTTAAATGCATATTCTACTTCCCATTTAGGGTTTCTAAATGAAGATTAAGTTGTAATCTCAAGAAGAAATGTGAACACAAACCTCTCTCTCTCTCTTTCTCTCTCTCTCCTTTTCTCTCTCTCTCTCCCTCCTTTCCTTCATTCCTTCCCCCCTCCCCACCTTAAAATTTAGAATGTTGCTAGTTATTTACCTTATATTATCATGAAGATTTACCTTTAGTGTGCTTTTTCCCTATCAAGGCTTTTAGAAGATACACACTTACCTTGAGAAAAATGATAACTGGTCATTTTTATTCTAAAGAGCTTTTTCTTGGTATTAAACTGATACTCTTATTGCTGTATAGTTTTATCAGTTCCATCTGTAAATAAGAAAAAATACACTGGATTTTGCAAAAATATTCTATTTCACCACCATTGTATAGATAGTGAACTATTTGTAAGATTTTTAGCATCCTTTAAAATGTTATTTTGGTAGTACAGAAATTATATTAAAACTCTAAATTCTATTTGTATCAGGTGCCAATAGCTTCGATATATGTAAAAGTTGATTAAAACCGAAAGCCCTTGTTTAAAAAAGATGATCTGGATTCCTCCTCCCAACACAATTCAAGTTTAAATTCTGCATCACTATCTATAAAATACCCATAAAGGGAAGAGCTCATTTCCTTCCTGTACTTTCATTTATTTTTTATTCTTTTATCTAGCTTCTGACATCTTATCATCAGTGTTCACAATGACACTTGCTGATCCTGTCAAACCTGTGATAATATGATGAGCATCCCTAAATTAATTTCTCTTAAAATTAGTGTCTTCTGGAATGTGAACAAAAACTATATTGCAATGTCAAAGTTTTGCTTTCAGCCGTCTTTCCCTTATCTCTCAGAATGCTATCAGAAGTAGTCCTCTTAATAGATGACAGAGCTAACACCAAGTGACATAAATACTATTTGAAATGTTTGTTCATAACAACACAGAAAAAAAGTAAACTTTTTGAAGTGACATGTTTCACCTGTTATTAGAGAATACTGCAAGCATTACCACAGTTATTAAAATTATATTAAATGAAGCAACAGTCAAAATATAAACCAAAAGATCAGAATGTCTTAAGAAATGTCTAATCCATATACTTAATGTGTGGAGAGTATAATTGTCATTTATTAAAATCAGGTTTAAAGTGTACCACTCAATATTTGATTGATTGAAATATAGTTGACCTACAACATTATATTAGTTTCAGGTGTATTACAGAGTGATTTGACATTTGCATACATTATGAAATGATCAACACCGTAAGTCTAGTAACCATCTGTCCTCATAAAAAGTTATTACAATATTATTGACCATATTCTTTATTCTGTATCCTTATTCTGTATATCCCCATGGCTTATTTATTTTGTAACTGGAGGTTTGTACCTCTTAATCCCCTTCACTTATTTCAACACCTCACCCCCCTACACTGTGGTAACCACACATTTACTCTCTGTATCTATGAGCCTGTTTTTGCTTTGTTTTCTTTCTTTTTATTTTTAGATTCCTCATATAAGTAAGATCATATTTTTCTTTCTCTGTCTGACTTATTTCACTTAGCATGATGCCCTCTAGATAGATCCATGTTGTCTCTGTTGGCAAGTTTGATTTCATTATATATATATATATATATATATATATATATATATATATATATATATACACACACACACACACACACAAATAACATCTTCGTTATCCATTCATCTAAGGATGGACACTTGTTTGCTTTCATATGTTGGCAATTATAATAAATGCTGCAATGAACATTGGTGTACATATTTCTTTCTGAATTAGTGTTTTTGTTTCCTTTGGGTCAATACCCAGAAGTAAAATTGTTGGATCATATGGTAGTTCTATTTTTAATTTTTTGAGGAACCTCCATACTGTTTTCTGGAGTGGCTGTATCAATTTACATTCCCACCAACAGTACAGGAGGGTTCCGTTTTCTCCACATCCTGGCCAAGATGTGTTATTTGTTGTCTTTTTGATAATAGCCATTCTGATAGGTGTGAGTTGGTATCTCATTGTGATTTTAATTTGCATTTCCCTGATGATTAGTGATGTTGAGCATACTTTCATTTGTCTGTTGGCCATCTGTATGTCTTCTTTGGAAACAAATGTCTGTTCAAGCCCTCTGCCGATTTTTTAATTGAGTTTTTTTTTTATATTGAATTGTATGGGTTATTTGTATATTTTGGATATTAACCCCTTAGCAGATATATCATTTGTAAATGCCTTCTCCCATTAAGGAGGCTGCCTTTTTGTTTGCCATTTAATAATTTAAAACAGGCACCAGATACATCTGACCAAAACAGAACAAGGTACAATAAAAAAAAAAAAAACTCATATAATCTCACAAAATACAGTGATATAGAGGTCCAAAATCCTGCTTTTAGTACATTATGAGGAATACTAAGTTGTAATTGCCAAATCTCACACTAATGTTCAAGTTAGAAATTACGTATTTAAATTTGACTTTGCTTTCCTAATTTAAAATTTAATTTGATATGTTACATTACTTTATTTTCGAGCAGTCATTAATAGTTGATAAAGACTTTCATATACATTACTTATTTCATTTTGAACATGAAGTGGATTTTCATTTTATTTCATTGGCTACTTACTTAGACAGTATTGTGATTTGGGGTCAATGTAAGGAAATACTGTTTAATCTGAAATTAACTGTCTCTCTCCAGTGCATATTTTGATCTTCAACCAAGTTTCTTTTTTTTTTTAACATCTTTATTTGAGTATAATTGCTTTACAGTGTTTTGTTAGTTTCTGCTGTATAACAAAGGGAATCAGATATATGCATACGTATATTCCCATATCTCCTCCCTCTTGCATCTCCCTCCCTCCCTCCTTATCCCACCCCTCTAGGGGGTCTCAAAGCACCGAGCTGATCTCCCTGTGCCATGCAGCTGCTTCCCACTAGCTATCTATCTTACATTTGGTAGTGTATATACATCAATGCTGCTCTCTTACTTCATCCCAGCTTACACTTCCCCCTCCCTGTGTCCTCAAGTCCATTCTCTATGTCTGTGTCTTTATTCCTGTCCTACCCCTAGGTTCATCAGAAACTTTTTTCTTTTAGATTCCATATATATGTGTTAGCATACAGTGTTTGCTTTTCTCTATCTGACTTACTTCACTCTGTATGACAGACTCTAGATCCATCCACCTCACTACAAATGACCCAATTTCGTTCCTTTTTATGGCTGAGTAATATTCCACTGTATATATGTACCACATCTTTGTTATCCATTCATCTGTTAGTGGACACTTAGGTTGCTTCCATGTCCTGGCTATTCTAAATAGTGCTGCAATGAAGATTGTGGTACATGACTCTTTTTGAATTATGGTTTTCTCTGGGTATATGCCCAGTAGAGGGATTGCTGGGTCATACGGTAGCTCTATTTTTAGATTTTTAAGGAACATCCATATTGTTCTACGTAGTGGCTGCATCAATTTACATGTGCACCAGTACTGCACGAGGGTTCCCTTTTTTCCACACCCTCTCCAGCATTTATTGTTTCTAGATTTTTTGATAATGGCCATTCTGACCAGTGTGAGGTGATACCTCAATGTAGTTTTGATTTGCATTTCTCTAATGGTTAGTGATTTTGAGCATCTTTTCATGTGTTTGTTGGAAATCTGTATATCTTCTTTGGAGAAATGTCTATTTAGGTCTTCTGCCCATTTTTGGACTCTGTTGCTCTTTTCATTGATATTAAGCTGCATGAGCTGCTTGTATATTTTGGAGATTAATCCTTTGCCAGTTGCTTCGTTTGCACATATTTTCTCCCATTCTGAGGGTTGTCTTTTTTTCCTTTTTTATGGTTTCCTTGCCTGTGCAAAAGATTTTAAGTTTCATTAGGTTCCATTTGTTTATGTTTGTTTTTATTTCCATTTTGCTAGGAGGTGGGTCAAAAAGGATCTTGCTGTGATTTATGTCATAGAGTGTTCTGCCTATGTTTTCCTGTAAGAGTTTTATAGTGTCTGGCCTTACATTTAGGTCTTTAAGACATTTTGAGTTTATTTTTGTGTATGGTGTTAAGAAGTGTTCTAATTTCATTCTTTTACATGTAGCTGTCCAGTTTTCCCAGCACCAGTTATTGAAGAGGCTGTCTTTCTCCATTGTATACTCTAGCCTCCTTTATCAAAGATAAGGTGACCATATGTGCATGGGGTTATCTCAGGGCTTTCTATCATGTTCCATTGATATATATTTCTGTGTTTGTGCTAGTACCATACAGTCTCGATTACTGCAGCTTTGTGTATAGTCTGAAAGGCTAGGAGCCTGATTCCTCCAGCTCCGTTTTTCTTTCTCAAGATTGTTTTGGCTATTTGGGGTATTTTGTGTTTCCATAAAAATTGTGAAAATTTTTGTTCTAATTCTGTGAAAAATGCCAGTGGTAGTTTGATAGGGATTGCATTGAATCTGTAGATTGCTTTGGGTAGCATAGTCATTTTCAAAATGTTGATACTTCCAATCTAAGAACATGGTATATCTCTCCATCTCTTTGTATCATCTTTAATTTCTCTCATCAGTGTCTTATAGTTTTCTGCATACAGGTCTTTTGTCTCCTTAGGTAGGTTTATTCCTAGGTATTTTATTATTTTTTTTGCAATGGTAAATGGGATTGTTTCCTTAATTCCTCTTTCTGATCTTTCATTCTTAGTGTATAAGAAAGCAAGAGATTTCTGTGCATTAATTTTATAACCTGCAATTTTATGGAATTCATTGATTAGCTCTAGTAGTTTTCTGGTAGCATCTTTAGGATTCTCTATGTATACTATCATGTCAACTGCAAACAGTGACAGTTTTATTTCTTCTTTTCCAATTGGGATTCATTTTATTTCTTTTTCTTCTCTGATTGCCATGGCTAAGACTTCAAATACTACGTTGAATAATAGTGGTGAGAATGGACATCCTTGTCTTGTTCCTGATCTTAGAGGAAATGCTTTCACTTTATCACCATTGAGAATGATGTTTGTTGTGGGTTTGTCATATATGGACTTCATTATGTTGAGGTAGGTTCCCTCAGTGCCCCCTTTCTGGAGAGTTTTTATCATAAATGGGTGTTGAATTTTGTCAAAAGATTTTTCTTCATCCATTGAGATGATCATATGGTTTTTATTTCTTAATTTGTTAATATGGTGTATCACACTGATTGATTTGCATATATTGAAGAAGACTTGCATCCCTGGGATAAATCTCACTTGATCATGGTGTTTGATCCTTTTAATGCATTGTTGGATTTGGTTTGCTAGTATTTTGTTGAGGATTTTTGCATCTATATTCATCAGTGATATTGGTCTGTAATTTTCTTTGTGTATAGTATCTTTGTCTGGTTTTGGTATCAGGGTGATGATGACCTCATAGAATGAGTTTGGGAGTGTTCCTTCCTCTGCAATTTTTTGGAAGAGTTTGAGAAGGATGGGTGTTAGCTCTTCTTTGAATGTTTGATAGAATTCACCCGTGAAGCCATGTGGTTCTGGGGTTTTCTTTGTTCGAAGATTTTTAATCACAGTTTCAATTTCCTTACTTGTGATTGGTCTGTTCATATTTTCTATTTCTTCCTAGTTCCATCTCAGAAGGTTGTGCTTTTCTAAGAATTTGTCCATTTTATTGGCATATAGTTGCTTGTAATAGTCTCTTACGGTGCTTTGCACTTCTATGGTGTCCATAGTAATTTCTCATTTTCCATTTCTAATTTTATTGATTTGATTCCTTTTCCTCTTTCTCTTGATGAGTCTGGCTAAAGGTTTATCTTTTTTCTTTAATATTCTCAAAGAACCAGCTTTTCGTTTTGTTGATCTTTGCTATTGTTTTCTTTCTTTTATTTCATTTGTTTCTGCTCTGATCATTATGATTTCTTTCCTTCTACTAACTTTGTGTTATTTTTGTTCTTCTTTCTCTAGTTCCTTTAGGTGTAAGGTTAGATTGTTTGTTTGACATTTTCCTTGTTTCTTGAGGTAGGATTGTATTGCTATAATCTTGCCTCTTAGAACTGCTTTTGCTGCATCCCATAGGTTTTTGGTTGTAGTGTTTTCATTGTCATTTGTCTCTAGGTATTTTTTGATTTCCTCTTTGATATCTTCAGTTATCTCTTGGTTATTTAGTATTATATTTTTTAGCCTCCATGTGTTGTATTTTTTCCAGTTTTTTTTTCCTGTAATTTATTTCTAGCCTCATAGAATTGTGGTCAGAAAAGATGTTTGATATGATTTAAATTTTCTTAAATTTACTGATGCTTGATTTGTGACCCAAGATGTGATCTATCCTGGAGAATGTTCCATGTGCAGTTGAGGAGAAAGTGTAATCTGCTGTTTTCAGCTAGAATGTCTTATAAATATCAATTAAATAAATCTGGTCTATTGTGTCATTTAAAGCTTGTGTTTTCTTATTAATTATCTGTCTGGAAGATCTGTCCATTGGTGTAAGTGAAATGTTAAAGTCCCCAACTATTATTGTGTTACTTTCAACTTCCCCTTTTAGAGCTGTCATCATTTGCCTTATGTACTGAGGTGCTCCTATGTTGGGTGCATATGTATTTATAATTGTTATATTTTCTTCTTGGATTGATCCCTTGATCATTTTGTAGTGTCCTTCCTTGTCTCTTGTAACATTATTTATTTTAAAGTCTATTTGTTCTGATACGAGTATTGCTACTCCAACTTTCTTTTGATTTCCATTTGCATGGAATATCTTTTTCTATCCCATCACTTTCAGACTGTATGTGTCCCTAGGTCTGAATTGGGTCTCTTGTAGACAGCACATATATTGATCTTGTTTTTGTATCCATTCACCCAGTCTGCGTCTTTTAGTTGGAGCATTTAATCCATTCACATTTAAGCTAATTATTGATATGTATGATTCTACTACCATTTTCTTAATTTTGGGGGGTTTGTTTTTGAAGGTCCTTTTCTTCTCTTGTGTTTCTTTCTCAGAGAATTTCCTGTAGCATTTGTTGTAGAGCTGGTTTTGTGGTGCTGTATTCTCTTAGCTTTTGCTTCTCTATAAAGCTTTTGATTTCTCCATCGATTCTGAATGAGATCCTTGCTGGGTAGAGTATTCTTGGTTTTAGATTCTTCCCTCTCATCACTTTAAATATATCATACCACTCCCTTTTGGCTTACAGTATTTCTGCTGAGACATCAGCTGTTAACCTTATGGGAGTTCACTTGTATGTTATTTGTCTTTTTTCCCTTGTTGCTTTTGATAATTTTTCTTTGGCTTTAACTTTTGTCAATTTCATTACTATGTATCTTGGCATGTTTCTCTTTGGGTTCTCCTGTCTGGGACTCTATGCACTTCCTGCACTTGGGTGGCTATTTCCTTTATCATGTTAGGGAAGTTTTCTATTATAATCTCTTCAAATATTTTCCCGGGTCCTTTCTCTCTCTCTCTTCTCCTTCTGGGACTGCTATAATGCTAATGTTGGTGCATTTAATGTTATCCCAGAGGTCTCTTAGGCTGTCTTCATTTCTTTTCATTCTTTATTCTGTTCCACGGCAGAGATATCCACTATTCTGTCTTCCTGGTCACTTATCCATTCTTCTGCCTCAGTTATTCTGCTATTGATTCTTTTAGTGTATTTTTCATTTCAGTTATTGTATTGCTCATCTCTATTTGTTTGTTATTTAATTCTTGTAGGTCTTTGTAAAACATTTCTTGCATCTTCTGGATCCTGCCTTCATTCTTTTTCTGAGGTCCTGGATCATCTTCAGTATCATTATTCTGAATTCTTTTTTCTGGAAGGTTACCTATCTCCATTTCATTTAGTTGTTTTTCTAGGGTTTCATCTTGTTCCTTCCTCTCGGACATAGTCTTCTGCGTTTACATTTTGTCTATCTTTCTGTGATTGTGGTTTTCTTTCCACAGACTGCAGGATTGTAGTTCTTCTTGCTTTATCTGTCTGCCTTCTCGTGGATGAGGTTATCTAAGAGGCTTGTGCAAGCTTCCTGATGGGAGGGACTGGTGGTGGGTAGAGCTGGGTGTTGCTCTAGTGGACAGAGCTCAGTAAAACTTTAATCCTCTTGTCTGCTGATGGGCAGGGCTGTGTTCCCTCCCTGTTGGTTGTTTGGCCTTAGGGGACCCAGCCCTGGAGCCTACAGGCTCTTTGGTTGGGCTAATGGTGGGCTCCAGGAGGGCTCAAGCTAATGAGTACTTCCTGGAACTTCTGCTGCCAGTGTCCTTGTCCCCACAGTGAGCCACAGCTGCCCCCCACCTCTGCAGGAGACCCTCCAACACTAGCAGGTAGGTCTGGTTCAGTCTTCTATGGTGTCACTGCTCCTTCCACCTGGGTCCTGGTGCATGCACTATTTTGTGTGTGCCCTCCAAGCATGGAGTCTCTGTTTCCCCCAGTCCTGTCGAAGTCCTGCAATCAAATCCTGCTGGTCTTCAAAGTCCAATTCTCTGGGGATTCCTCCTCCCATTGCCAGACTGCCAGGTTGGGAAGCCTGACGTGGGGCTCAGAACCTTCACTACAGTGGGTAGACTTCTGTGGTATAATTGTTCTCCAGTTTATGAGTTGCCCACACACCGGTTATGGGATTTGATTTTATCGTGACTGCACCCTGCGTACCATCTCACTGTGGCTTCTCCTTTGTCTTTGGATGTGGGTTATCTGTTTTGGTAAGTTCCAGTGTCTTTCTGTCAATGATTATTCACCAATTAGTTGTGATTCTTGTGCTTTAGCAAGTGGGAATGAGCGTACATCCTTCTACTCTGCCATCTTGAGCCAATCTCTCACCACTTTTCTTTTTTTTTTTTTAATTAACATCTTTATTGGGGTATAATTGCTTTACAATGGTGTGTTAGTTTCTGCTTTAAAACAAAGTGAATCAGTTATACATATACATATGTTCCCACATGTCTCCCCTCTTGCGTCTCCCTCCCTCCGACCCTCCCTATCCCACCCCTCCAGGCTGTCACAAAGCACCAAGCCAATGTCCCTGTGCCATGCGGCTGCTTCCCACTAGCTATCTACCTTATTACGTTTGTTAGTGTGTATATGTCAATGACTCTCTCTTGCCCTGTCACAGCTCACCCTTCCCCCTCCCCATATCCTCAAGTCCGCTATCCAGTAGGTCTGCATCTTTATTCCTGTCTTATCCCTAGGTTCTTCATGACATTTTTTTTCTTAAATTCCATATATATGTGTTAGCATACGGTATTTTTGTTTTTCTTTCTGACTTACTTCACTCTGTATGACAGACTCTAGGTCTATGCACCTCATTACAAATAGCTCAATTTCGTTTCTTTTTATGGCTGAGTAATATTCCATTGTATATATGTGCCACATCTTCTTTATACATTCATCCGATGATGGGCACTTAGGTTGTTTCCATCTCCGGGCTATTGTAAATAGAGCTGCAATGAACATTTTCGTACATGACTCTTTTTGAATTTTGGTTTTCTCAGGGTATATGCCCAGTAGTGGGATTGCTGGGTCATATGGTAGTTCTATTTGTAGTTTTTTAAGAAACCTCCATACTGTTCTCCATAGTGGCTGAACCAATTCACATTCCCACCAGCAGTGCAAGAGTGTTTCCTTTTCTCCACACCCTCTCCAGCATTTATTGTTTCTAGATTTTTTGATGATGGCCATTCGGACTGGTATGAGATGATATCTCATTGTAGATTTGACTTGCATTTCTCTAATAATTAATAATGTTGAGCATTCTTTCATGTGTTTGTTGGCAGTCTGTATATCTTCTTTGGAGAAATGTCTATTTAGGTCTTCTGACCATTTTTGGATTGGGTTGTTTGTTTTTTTGTTATTGAGCTGCATGAGCTGCTTGTAAATTTTGGAGATTAATCCTTTGTCAGTTGCTTCATTTGCAAATGTTTCCTCCCATTCTGAGGGTTGTCTTTTGGTCTTGTTTATGGTTTCCTTTGCTGTGCAAAAGCTTTGAAGTTTCATTAGGTCCCATTTGTTTATTTTTATTTCCATTACTCTAGGAGGTGGGTCAGAAAGGATCTTGCTGTGATTTATGTCATAGAGTGTTCTGCCTATGTTTTCCTGTAAGAGTTTGATAGTTTCTGGCCTTACATTTAGGTCTTTAATCCATTTTGAGCTTATTTTTGTGTATGGTGTTAGGGAGTGATCTAATCTCATACTTTTACATGTAGCTGTCCAGTTTTCCCAGCACCACTTATTGAAGAGGCTGTCCTTTCTCCACTGTACATTCCTGCCACCTTTATCAAAGATAAGGTGTCCATATGTGCATGGGTTTATCTCTGGGCTTTCTATCCCGTTCCATTGATCTATCTTTCTGTTTTTGTGCCAGTACCATACTGTCTTGATTATTGTAGCTTTGTAGTATAGTCTGAAGTCAGGGAGCCTGATTCCTCTAGCTCCTTTTTTCGTTCTCAAGATTGCTTTGGCTATTCGGGGTCTTTTGTGTTTCCATACAAATTGTGAAATTTTTTGTTCTCGTTCTGTGAAATATGCCAGTGGTAGTTTGATAGGGATTGCATTGAATCTATACATTGCTTTGTGTAGTAGAGTCATTTTCACAATGTTGATTCTTCCAATCCAAGAACATGGTATATCTCTCCATCTATTTGTATCATCTTTAATTTCTTTCATCAGTGTCTTATAATTTTCTGCATACAGGTCTTTTGTCTCCTTACGTAGGTTTATTCCTAGATATTTTATTCTTTGTGTGGCAATGGTAAATGGGAGTGTTTTCTTGATTTCACTTTCAGATTTTTCATCATTAGTATATAGGAATGCCAGAGATTTCTGTGCATTAATTTTGTATCCTGCTACTTTACCAAATTCATTGATTAGCTCTAGTAGTTTTATGGTAGCATCTTTAGGATTCTCTATGTATAGTATCATGTCATCTGCAAACAGTGACAGCTTTACTTCTTCTTTTCTGATTTGGATTCCTTTTATTTCCTTTCCTTCTCTGATTGCTGTGCCTAAAACTTCCAAAACTATGTTGAATAAGAGTGGTGAGAGTGGGCAACCTTGTCTTGT
This sequence comes from Orcinus orca, assembly GCF_937001465.1. Lineage (NCBI taxonomy): Eukaryota > Metazoa > Chordata > Mammalia > Artiodactyla > Delphinidae > Orcinus > Orcinus orca. Next base: position 80,439,083 of record NC_064580.1, read on the forward strand.
TCCTGATCTTAGTGGAAATGCTTTCAGTTTTTCACCATTGAGGATGATGTTTGCTGTGGGCTTGTCATATATGGCCTTTATTATGTTGAGGAAAATTCCCTCTATGCCTACTTTCTGCAGGGTTTTTATCATAAATAGGTGTTGAATTTTGTCAAAAGCTTTCTCTGCATCTATTGAGATGATCATATGGTTTTTCTCCTTCAATTTGTTAATATGGTTTATCACATTGATAGATTTGCGTATATTGAAGAATCCTTGCATTCCTGGAATAAACCCCACTTGATCATGGTGTATGGTCCTTTTAATGTGCTGTTGGATTCTGTTTGCTAGTATTTTGTTGAGGAATTTTGCGTCTATGTTCATCAGTGATATTGCCCTGTAGTTTTCTTTCTTTGTGACATCCTTGTCTGGTTTTGGTATCAAGGTGATGGTGGCCTCGTAGAATGAGTTTGGGAGAGTTCCTCCCTCTGCTGTATTTTGGAAGAGTTTGAGAAGGATAGTTGTTAACTCTTCTCTAAATGTTGGAAAGAATTCGCCTGTGAAGCTGTCTGGTCCTGGGCTTTTGTTTGTTGGAAGATTTTTAATCACAGTTTCAATTTCAGTGCTTGTGATTGGTCTGTTCATATTTTCTATTTCTTCCTGATTCAGTCTTGGCAGGTTGTGCATTTCTGAGAATTTGTCCATTTCTTCCAGATTGTCCATTTTATTTGCATAGAGTTGCTTGTAGTAATCTCTCATGATCATTTTTATTTCTGCAGTGTCAGTTGTTACTTCTCCTTTTTCATTTCTGATTCTATTGATTTGAGTCTTCTCCCTTTTTTTTCTTGATGAGTCTGCCTAGTGGTTTATCTATTTTGTTTATCTTCTCAAAGACCCAGCTTTTAGTTTTATTGATCTTTGCTATTGTTTCCTTCATTTCTTTTTCATTTATTTCGAATCTGATTTTTATGATTTCTATCTTTCTGCTACCTTTGGCGTTTTTTTGTTCTTCTTTCTCTATGCTTGAGGTGCAAGGTTAGGTTGTTTATTTGAGATGTTTCCTGCTTCTTAAGGTGGGCTTGTATTGCTATAAACTTCCCCCTTAGAACTGCTTTTGCTACATCCCATAGGTTTTGGGTCGTTGTGTCTCCATTGTCATTTGTTTCTAGGTATTTTTTTATTTCCTCTTTGATTTATTCAGCGACCACTTCATTATTAAGTAATGTATTGTTCAGCCTCCATGTGTTTGTATTTTTTACAGATCTTTTCCTGTAATTGATATCTAGTCTCATGGCGTTGTGGTCAGAAAAGATACTTGATACAATTTCAATTTTCTTAAATTTACCAAGGCTTGATTTGTGACCCAAGATATGATCTATCCTGGAGAATGTTCCATGAGCACTTGAGAAAAATGTGTATTCTGTTGTTTTTGGATGGAGTGTCCTATAAATATCAAGTAAGTCCATCTTGTTTAATGTATCATTTAAAGCTTGTGTTTCCTTATTTATTTTCATTTTGGATGATCTGTCCATGGGTGAAAGTGGGGTGTTAAAGTCCCCTACTATGAATGTGTTACTGTCAATTTCCCCTTTATGGCTGTTAGTATTTGTCTTATGTATTGAGGTGCTCCTATGTTGGGTGCATAATTACTTACAATTGTTATATCTTCTTCTTGGATCGATCCCTTGATTATTATGTAGTGTCCTTCTTTGTCTCTTTTAATAGTCCTTATTTTAAAGTCTATTCTGTCTGATATGAGAATTGCTACTCCAGCTTTCTTTTGGTTTCCATTTGCATGGAATATCTTTTTCCATCCCCTTACTTTCAGTCTGTATGTGTCTCTAGGTCTGAAGTGGGTCTCTTGTAGACAGCATATATAAGGGTCTTGTTTTTGTATCCATTCAGCCAATCTGTGTCTTTTGCTGGGAGCATTTAGTCCATTTACATTTAAGGTAATTATCGATATGTATGTTCCTATTCCCATTTTCTAAATCGTTTTGGGTTCATTATTATAGGTCTTTTCCTTCTCTTGTGTTTCTTGTCTAGAGAAGTTCCTTTAACATTTGTTGTAAAGCTGGTTTGGTTGTGCTGAACTCTCTCTGCTTTTGCTTGTCTGTAAAGGTTTTAATTTCTCCATCAAATCTGAATGAGATCCTTGCTGGGTAGAGTAGTCTTGGTTGCAGGTTTTTCTCCTTCATCACTTTCAGTATGCCCTGCCACTCCCTTCTGGCTTGTAGGGTTTCTGCTGAGAGATCAGCTGTTAACCTTATGGGGATTCCCTTGTGTGTTGTTTGTTGTTTTTCCCTTGCTGCTTTTAATATGCTTTCTTTGTATTTAATTTTTGACAGTTTGATTAATATGTGTTCTGGCATATTTCTCCTTGGATTTATCCTGTATGGGACTCTCTGTGCTTCCTGGACTTGATTAACTATTTCCTTTCCCATATTAGGGAAGTTTTCAACTATAATCTCTTCAAATATTTTCTCAGTCCCTTTCTTTTTCTCTTCTTCTTCTGGAGCCCCTATAATTCGAATGTTGGTGAATTTAATGTTGTCCCAGAGGGCTCTGAGACTGTCCTCATTTCTTTTTATTCTTTTTTCTTTATTCTGCTCTGCAGTTGTTATTTCCACTATTTTATCTTCCAGGTCAATTATCCGTTCTTCTGCCTCAGTTATTCTGCTATTTATCCCATGTAGAGTACTTTTAATTTCAATTATTCTGTTGTTCATCGTTGCTTGTTTCATCTTTATTTCTTCTAGGTCCTTGTTAACTGTTTCTTGCATTTTGTCCATTCTATTTCCAAGATTTTGGATCATCCTTACTATCATTATTCTGAATTCTTTTTCAGGTAGACTGCCTATTTCCTCCTCATTTGTTAGGTCTGGTACATTTTTATCTTGCTCCTTTATCTGCTGTGTGTTTTTCTGTCTTCTCATTTTGCTTATCTTACTGTGTTTGGGGTCTCCTTTTTGCAGGCTGCAGGTTCGTAGTTCCCACTGTTTTTGATGTCTGTCTCCAGTGGCTAAGGTTGGTTCAGTGGGTTGCGTAGGCTTCCTGGTGGAGGGACCAGTGCCTGTGTTGTGGTGGATGAGGCTGGATCTTGTCTCTCTAGTGGGCAGGTTCACGTCTGGTGGTGTGTTTTGGGGTGTCTGTGGCCTTATTATAATTTTAGGCAGCCTCTCTGCTAATGGGTGGGGTTGTGTTCCTGTTTTGCTAGTTGTTTGGCATAGGTTGTCCAGCACTGTGGCTTGCTGGTCGTTGAGTGAAGCTGGGTGCTGGTGTTAAGATGGAGGTCTCTGGGAGTTTTTCGCCATTTGATATTATGTGGAGCTGGGAGGTCTCTTGTTGACCAGTGTCCTGAAGTTGGCTCTCCTACCTCAGAGGCAGAGCCCTGACTCCTGGCTGGAGCACCAAGAGCCTTTCATCCACACGGCTCAGAATAAAAGGGAGAAAAAGTAGAGGGAATTAGTAGAAGTATGAGGAAAGAAAGAAGCAAAGGAGGGAAGGAAGGAAGGAAGGAAGAAAGGAAGGAAGGAAGAAAGAAAGAAAGAAAGAAAGAAAGAAAGAAAGAAAGAAAGAAAGAAAGAAAGAAAGAAAGAAAGAAAGAAGCAAAGAAGGAAAGAAGGAAAGAAAGGAGGGAGGGAAGGAGGGAGGAAGGAGGGAAAGAAGGAAAAAAGACAGAAAGAAAGAAGATATAGTAAAAATAAAATAAAGCATAATAAAGTTATTGAATTAAAAAATATTTAAAAAAAAAAAGGGACGGATAGAACCTTAGGACAAATGTTGGAAGCAAAGCTATACAGACAAAATCTTACACAGAAGCATACACATACACCCTCACTAAAAGAGGTAAAGGGGGAAAAATCATAAATCTTGCTCTCAGAGACCACCTCCTCAAATTGGGGTGATTCGTTGTCTAAAGGAGGGAAGGAAGGAAGGAAAGAAAGAACGAAGGTATAGTATAATAAAGTTATTAAAATTAATTATTAAGAAAAAAAATTTAAAAAACCATGGACGGATAGAACCCTAGGACAAATGGTGGAAGCAAGACTATACAGACAAGATCTCACACAGAAGCATACACATACACATTCACAAAAAGAAGAAAAGGGAAAAAAATCATAGATCTTGCTCCTAAAGTCCACCTCCTCAATTTGGGATCATTCCTTGTCTATTCAGGTATTCCACAGATGCAGGGTATATCAAGTTGATTGTGGAGCTTTAATCCGCTGCTTCTGAGGCTGCTGGGAGAGATTTCACTTTCTCTTCTTTGGTCTCACAGCTCACAGGGGCTCAGCTTTGGATTTGGCCCTGCCACTGCGTGTAGGTCGCTGGAGGGCGTCTGTTTTTTGCTCAGACAGGATGGGGTTAAAGGAGCCGCTGATTCGGGGGCTCTGGCGCAGTCAGGCCGGGGCGGGGGGGGGGGGGGAGGGAGGGGCACTGCGTGCGGGGCGGGCCTGCGGCGGCAGAGGCCAGCGTGACGTTGCACCAGCCTGAGGCCCGCCGTGCGTTCTCCCAGGGAAGTTGTCCCTGGATCCCGGGAACCTGGCAGTGGCAGGCTGCACAGGCTCCGCGGAAGAGGGGTGTGGAGGGTGACCTGTTCTCGCACACAGGCCCCTTGGTGGCAGCAGCAGCAGCCTTAGCGTCTCCCCCCCATCTCTGGGGTCCGCGCTTTTAGCCGCGGCTCGCGCCCGTCTCTGGGGTTCGCACTTTTAGCCGTGACTCGCGCCCGTCTCTGGAGTTCCTTTAAGCAGCACTCTTAAACCCCTCTCCTTGCGCACCAGGAAACAAAGAGGGAAGAAAAAGCCTCTTGCCTCTTCGGCAGGTTCAGACTTTTCCCCGGACTCCCTCCTGGCTAGCCGTGGTGCACTAACCCCTTCAGGCTATGTTCAAGCTGCCAACCCCAGTCCTCTCCCTGCGCTCAGTCCGAAACTGAAACCCGGGCCTCAGTTCGCAGCCCCGCCCGCCCCGGCGGGTGAGCAGACAAGCCTCTCGGGCTGGTGAGTGCCGGTCGGCACCGATCCTCTGTGCAGGAATCTCCCCGCTTTGCCCTCCGCACCCGTTGCTGTGCACTCTTCCGCGGTTCCGAAGCCCCCCCTCCGCCTCCCTCAGTCTCCGCCCATGAAGGGGCTTCCTAGTGTGTGGAAACTTTTCTTCCTTCACAGCTCCCTCCCACTGGTACAGGTGCCATCCCTATTCTTTTGTCTCTGTTTTTTCTTTTTTTCTTTTGCCCTACCCAGGTACGTGGGGAGTTTCTTGCCTTTTGGGAGGTCTGAGGTCTTCTGCCAGCCTTCAGTAGGTGTTCTGTAGGAGTTGTTCCACATGTAGATGTATTTCTGGTGTATCTGTGGGGAGGAAGGTGATCTCCGCGTCTTACTCTTCCGCCATCTTCAAGGTCCCCCTCACCACTTTTCTAATACAAAAGCTTTCAACAGTTTTTCAGAAGTGCCAGAAGATATACATTACTCAGAAGCACACTTTTACACTGTTAGATTTGATAGGGGCACAGTGAAATCTGGATTATACTATTTAAAATTATTACACATTTGAAATAATTTTCTTTATCACATAGGATTAAAAAGACTGTAATTCAAAACATTTTTTTCCTTAGATTGATGTGAAAATTGTAGCACTCATATTATTTCTATTTGTCAGTTTGACTACGCATTTTCCCTTCATTTAAAATACTAAATTGTTGCTTCATGAAATGTTTCATTTTATGTTTATACTTTCTGGTGCAACTAACCGATAATCAAAATATGTCATTGCTTTTTACCCTTTTTATTGTGTAAGTTGTTACCATATATTTTAAAACATTCATATCTACCTACACTGATTTATACTCACACTCTTGTATAAATAAATGTAATCTATCACTCTGTTGATTTGCATTTAATTTATAGAAAGTGATCTAAATTTTCTTTGAGAAACAATGTGTATTTTTTAATGAAAGGAATTATTATATTTGATAATATATGCAGTTACCATCCAAAATTTATATAAAACAAACTTTAAAAAGCCCATAACAATAAGATATTAACTACAAAATACAAATTAATTGTGGGCAAACATATGCATGTATGCAGTGCATATGCATGGCATCTATTCTATCATTATTTTGAAAGGTGTGAATGTTAGGCACAGGTGTTATAAATGCTAATATATATGTTTCATATTTGTTGTGTTTGTAGCCTTTGGAACATGACTAATGGAATCTAATAAAATTTTCTAAATTATATGATATACATAATGTACTCAGTTAAGTGATATAAAGTAGATTTCAATTACATTTTACTATCTCTATGATATTATAAATAATTGGCAAGACTAGCTGGGAAGAAACACATTAGTTGAATATTGAAAACTTCCTGCATTGTATTGTTCCTAGAGGTGTAATATTGTCAGAGCAATTTAGGTTTTGAAAATATATATATTTTTTTACCTGAGTAAATAGGATGAATCACCACAGAGCTATAATAAACTTTTTTAATATGTATTCATTAAGGTATAAAGCTTATTTTAAAAAAAGAGTACTATAATAGTATATTGACTATGTCTTAAATTGATTTTATAAAATATTCTAAGTAGTTTTAATAGTGAGTTTCATTTTACAACTTATGTAACCACACAATATCATAAAATGTCTAATTCAAAAATCTGCATATTTGCATATTTCAATTATATAATTATTGCTCTGTGAAATTGACAGATGATTCAAACCTTGGGGAAAATGTATTTTGGGTTGGAATTGCAACACTTTAGGAAAAAATGCAAAAATATAGATATACTTCATACTTATTGACTTGTTTAGATGCAATTTTACTTTTAATAGCTTTTGTAAAAGTAAATAATATAGGTACATATTATCCCTTGTGTTTAAAACACATTTTTATTGTACAGTAGCTCAAAAATCTTCCTGCAATTCATGTAATAAAAATTTAATATTTGGTTTGTCTTTCTTACAAATGTGGATCCTTGGTCACAGGCAGGGCCAAGCAAGAAAGTGACTATCTCAGTATAAATCCATGACTGCCTTCAGCAAGGCTCTGACATCTTCTCTCCTGCTAACTTTGAATTAGCACAGTAATATTCATAAATGAATAATAATTTATTAGTTAATATTAAGATGACCAGAATAACAGAATGTGCCTCCTTAAACACCTTTTTTTAGACATAAACTAAAATAGATTGCACCACAAAATGAAAAGCAACAGATTTATCAAAATTTTTGTATATGGTCTAGCCTCCATCAATATCAGAAATATTAGAACCAAATAAATATTAATTGCTCAACAGGTCTTTGCTAAAATAATATCATGTATTCCTTAAAAAACGAAAGGAATTTTTCTGAGAGTAGGGAGCAGAGCTGGTCTAATATGTTAAAAAAGAGACTGTTTTTCAAGACCTGGGATTTAAATTAAAGAATTTAATATTGAGAAATTAGTTCCTCTCTTTCTCCACAAGGTATATGGTTTATAATGTTAGGATGTATATAAGAAATATATGATAAGTTTCTTCTTTAAAATAGTTACCTACTATGCATATACAAGGGTTACTTATCTTTTTAGCATCTGATTGAAAGCAAATAAATTCTCATTGATGTTTTTTGTGGTTATTGTGCAGTTACAGAAAATTCGTGGATACATTAGAGCATCATATCAAGAATAGGACTGCCAGATAAAATACAGGATGTCCAGATAAATTTGGATTTCAGATAAACATTTTTTTTAGCATAAGTAGATCTAAATATTGCATCAAGCATACTTACACTAATAGTTAGTTGGAGTTTATATAAAATTCAAATTTTACTGGGCAACTTGTACTTTTATTTGTCAAATCTGGCAACCCTAGTCAAGAAGCACTGTTAAAATCCTTTGGGTTGAATATAAGAACATGGTCTTGGAATATTCTCTGTTAACTGTTATATTTGTATTAACTACAATAACATTATAATGTCTTTCTTGTAATGTGCCTGCAGGATTTAATATCATGATTATTATTGAGTTATTGCTCAATCTGCCCAGAAAAGTGATAAAGAGAAAACATAGACACTTTAAATAATTGAATTAAATTATAAATATAATTAATATTTTCAGATTTTCCTTATCCAATTATCAGAACTGTTTTTATCAAATACTTTTCTTCCTCCCCAATATTAACTTTCTTTTAATAAAGAAAAATTATGCTTTATGTCTCTTCCAGAAGAAATCTGTAGAAGAATGACAAAGTGGGTAGTTAAAAACATCGTTATGTGGAAAAGTTTACAAATTCTTGCTTACTATATTTTGGTATTGTTCTCCAAATAATATGTCATAGTAAACACAGTAAATTACTACATTTTATGTTCAGTGGTACTGACAAAGACTCTCTCCTTCACCAAACTTTAGACAGGTTCCTCTGAGCCCTCTTTTTGACTAGATCTCATTTTTGGGCCCTCTCTTTGGCCTGTCAAGCCCTGAAAATTCAGTTTAGAGAGAATCCCACACCCTCGATATTTGATTACTCAGGCATGACTTCAGCAAGAATTCTGTTGAATTGGTTTATCAAGAATCTCCCTACCCTTGATGTCTCCTCTTAGTAATTTTCCATCTCCCCATCCATCTCCCCCTCTCTCTTCTCCTTGACTATAAGTACTCAGCTGTCTTTACTGTATTCAGAGAAGAGCTCAATCTCTCTCTTCTACTGAAAATGTCTTCACACCACACCTATGACAGTGTCTTGAGTAAAGTCTTCCTTATAGTTTTAACAAGTGTCAGAATAATTTTTTAACAATACATTCATTTTAAGTATATTGTAAAAATTTAAGAATATGTATTCTAATTCCTAGAGCAATCACTAAAAAAATGTAAAGACATATAGCTAAAAAGCCAATAAATAAATTAAAGTGGATATCTAAAAAATTCAAATAATCCAATAAAAGGCAGAAAAATAGGAACAGATATTAAGAAAAATAGAGGACAAGCAGAAAATTAACAATAAAATGGGAAACCAAATTAAACTATATCAATAGTTACATTAAATGTTAACAAAGTAAACACTCTAAATAAAGGCAGAAAGCAAAATCCAACTGTATGCTGTCTAGAAGAGATGCATTTTAAATACAAAGATATAGATAGTTTGAATATAAATGGATAGGAAAAGATATATAAATTGAACAGTAAATATAAAGAGCCAGAGTAGCCATGTTAATATTAGAAAAATAGACTTCAAGACAAAAAGTGTTACCAAAAATAAAGACTATTTCATAATTTAAAAAGTGTTAATTCGTTAGGAAAATATATTAATCTTATATGGGTATGCACTTAATTTCTTCAAAATATGTGAAGCAAAAATGATGAAATTAAAACAAGGAATACATAATCCCATAAATAGTAGGAGATTTTAAACATCATTCTCTTTGCAACTGACAAGTAGATTAAAAAAAATAATCAGTAAGAAATAGAGGATCCAAACAACACAATCAACCACATTCACCTACTTGATAATTACATACAGAATACTACAACCTAAAACTGCAGGATATGAATTGTTTTCCAAATGCATATAGTGCATTCACCAAGGTAGACCATTTGCTGGATCATAAAACAAATTTTAATAAATTTCAAAGGATTGAAAGCACACAATATATTTATTGAACTTAATGGAATTAAACTATAAATAACAATTAGATACCTAGGAAAAATCACAATATTTGGAATTTAAACAACATACTTCAATGAGAAAAAGAGGAAATCAAGAAGTTTAAGCTATTCCAAACTGTATTGTAATAAAAATACAATATATCAAAATTAATGAGATGCAAATAACTAAAGCTATTCTCAGAGGAAACATAAGCTTTAAATGCTTATATTAGAAAAAATAAGAGGTCTAAAATTAATGTCCCAAGATACTAACTTAAGCTAGAAAATAAATACAAAATAAACCCAAAGTAAGTAGAAGGAAGTAATAAAGAAAAAAGCATAACCCAACAAAATAGAAAACAAACATTAATGAAAATGAACAAGTCAAAACTAGTCCTTTGAAAACTTTAATAAAACTGATATATCCCTTGCTAAAGCAATGAAGAAAAAAGATAGGGATCAAAAATCAATCAATCAATATCAGGGAAAAAAGGGGAGCCATCGCCAAAGATCCTACAGATAGTAAAAAATAAGAGAATAGTTAAGCACAACTTTTTTCCAACAATTTGGACAACTTAGAAGAAATAAACAAATTCCTTGAAAGACACAAGTTATCAAAACTCCCTCAAGAAGAAAATATATAATCTGAACAGTTCTATATCTATAGAAGGAATTTACTTTTTTTGCTGAAAATCTTCCCACAAAGAAAACATCAAGCCCAGGGAGTCTCAAAGGTGAATTTTCAAAAATGTTTAAGGATGAAAGAATAATAATTCTCCACAGACTTTTTCAAAAAATACAAGAAGGAATGTTTTACAACTCATTTAAGGGACCAGCATTATTCTGACACTAAAATCCAGGAAAAGACAGTGTGAAATGAAAAGAATAAAAAAGCTACAAACAATATTCCTCATGAATATAGGCACAATGTCCATTTAAAATATTAGCAAAACAAATCTAACAATATATAAAATGTGAGATACATATTAGGGAATGAAGTATTTCCTGGGAATTCATGGTTTCTTTAACATTTAGAAATATGTCTTTGTAATTCACCCCAGTAACATAGTAAGTTTTGTTGCTATAGTGAATAAATGCAGGCCCATCTTTAGAGCCTAAGTGCAACTGAATCACTAGAAAACATAATGAGTTAAAAATAGAATAAGAATATGAGGTTAATCCTTTCTTCCTTTCTTAGTAAAAGAAAGTTCATGTGTATGTATTGAATTGCACTTAAGTTGTGTATGTATGTACAGTAAAATCCATATGTGGGGAGGATACATGTTAATAGTGAGGAAAAGCAATTTTAGGAAAAATGTATTGAAATAAGTATGCTGTTTAATTCAGGGAATGTTGCTTTATATTCTATCTTAATATGCCAGCCTACATACCGTGAACAATGTTTCATCTATTTCCATGTCCATTTATCACGGATAATTTTTGGTTCATTTCCCTCAATTGAGAAAGAGTACTGCCTCCGGGGCCTTCCTCTTCACTTAAGGTTCCAATTAACTGTCCAAAGGACTGTTCACACTAGTTCCCTGCAAATCTCCCTGTACCTAAATCTCTCCTTTTCTTCACTCATTTCTATCGTCCCCAGACCTCTATGGATATTGTGCTCTCTCTTCCATAACCACCACAATCACATCCTCCTTATTTTACACACACACACACACACACACACACACACACACACACACAACCTATGCCTTATTTATCATCTTCCTCTTAAATGGAGTAGTTAAATTGGCTGTCATTCACAAATTACATACATATATTTGGATTAAGTACATTTTAAGAAATCTTATTTTTTTTGGTCCATATCTTCAGCCACTTTGTAAGAAATGTATGATTAGTCTATTACATTATAACAGTTTATTTATCTATACTGTTAATTAAACTTTAGTTTGCTGTGAAGAAACGTTGTTGTTTAAATGAACACTATCTCTATGATTCTCTATATGTTTTTATAGCACATACACTTACCTTTGAAATCTTGTACAGATTAATTGAAATACAGGTTGTCTGCAGTGCAAACATCAAAGTTATAGTTCATTAGACTAAATTTGATTAATGCTTGTCCACCTTATATCTGTACAAACATTCTAATGCTCCTCATTATAAAACTTCACAAAACTCCTCATTCTAATGCTCCTCATTAAAAAACTCCTCATTACAAAATATATCTGTACAAACATTCTAATGCTCCTCATTACAAAACAGATATAAATTTGTACAGATCAAAAATATTGAATCTATAGTATGCCTAATACAACTGGAGCACCAGTTGCCATTTTTAAAAAAACAATTTGAAAGAAAATCTTCATATGTCATTTACAGTACAGTTATGATATCTGCATTAATAAAAGCAAGCAATTAGCTTTATCTCTTGACCAATTAAATGTACTTGCAATATTAGTGTAAAATTATATAAAGCATTGTTTTTTCAATGACCTACCTCTAAAGAATATGCAAATCAATACAAGCACAAATAGAAAAGCAAGTACCAGGCATTCTCTGTTTCAAAAAAGAAAAGCAACACTTTTTTCTTCTCTCTTGCTCAAAGACAATCAGCATATTGACACCAGGAACATATTGAGTTTGACTAAAATACAAAATACTGAATAAATGCTCACATGCATAATGTTTGGCTGCAGTAAGTTAGAATTTATTGAAAATTTCATTCAAGTAATATGTAATACTGAATCCCAAATGGTTAATTCATACCCACCTATATTATGGGTAATAGTTCATAAACATTGTAACAGGAGTAAGAATATTTCCACTAGAGAAAGTTTGCATGACTTCTCTCACATTTGAATCAATTTATTCAAAGTTACCATAGAATAAATGTTTCCACATTTGTTTCATTATATACTTTGACATTTCCAAATCCTACCTTAGAATAACCTAGAGGTGATCCCAGCAGTGGGAATATCTGGTGCCACTACTGTTTATCCTTGCTCTTATTAGTGCCCTATTCAAAGAGCATCATTAGGGGAAGAAATCCTTTCTCTTCTTCAGATTGTAATTAGATAGCAATGATGATAGTAATAGCTCACACTTTCTCTGTTGTATATGTTTTCAGTATAAAAATCAATTTTATAGAAACAAAATTATTTAAATGGAATATCCAAAGTAATTTAGATATCTGAGTTTTCTTTCTATGTATATCTTTTAACAGCATTACATAGTATTATATATGACAGACTTTGTTTTTTAATAAGCATGAAATGGTACTTTTTCAGTACCTTTGAATATATTTTTTCTTGTACTTCCTATTCTTTATGTCAAAGACACCAATACTGTAGATTGTGTTGAAAGGCATATTTAAATGGCATATTTTAAAAGCTATCAATTACATTTTAAAATATAAATTAATTGATTACATATCTCTTTAATCACTAAAATTAACTCTTCACTTGATCTTAGCCAAAAGCCCTAGAAGCAATAACATTAACTATTGCTTTTGCAAAATATAGTTCTTGAATAGTTACTAACTAATAGTAAATTTATGAACAAATATTTCCCCAAATAATCCCAAAATATCATGACTGATTTTGTGTTTATAGTCACCTATGAGTCTCTGTAATAACGTATATTAACATGTTTAACTGTAATAGCCTTTGTTAACAAATACACCGGACAGCATTTATTATTAATGATTCAGTATTCTAAAAAGACTCATTATTAGAAGGACCTAGCATGTTTGTAAGAAACTCCCAGAATTCATAATAGGAGAAGTTTATAATCTTAACATTATTAATTTTTAAATGGAGAGAACAATTTCTATTTCTTGTAAGATATATTCAAAAAAATGGGTTAAACCTGAAGTGTGAAGATTTTGCCAAGTGAGTTCTTAAACAAGGCAGGTGTGTCCCAGTTTTCCCAATCTAAATAAACACAGGCTTCCTGCTTTATAGAATAGCAATAGGTATTACCAAGCCCACTTCATTAGCACAAATAGGCCAAGATTATTGGATGAAAGGCATTGGCTACATTTATTGGTCATTAATAATTCTGTATGTTTTTCATAGTGTCTGTGGCCATAGATCAAAAGTCCCTTTTTCCATCTTCCAAAAGGAGAATCTATAAGTCTGATAGATTCTTCATTAAACTAAAAAAAATTAAAAGTCACACTAAGGTAATGGCCTTGTTCTGCTTTGGACTTGTAGATATTAAGTTCACGCTATAAATCAAAGTTCTAAAGAATAATAAAATATTCTCTGCTAATCCCCCAGAAAAAATGAAAATGTTTTACTTTCCAATTTCAAAAGCCAAATACAATTAGTGCTTTGTGAAGTATACTTTGCATCACAACACTCCTAGCGTGATAATGTTTTGCATCAAAGTGTCATTGCCTCTTCATCAAGTATGTGTGCACTATTTCAATATGATAAAATATAAAAGAATAAAGTAATTAAAAATTTGGCATTTACCTGCATTCTGTCTTAGTTTTGCATAGATTTGGGTGTTTAAAATATTTTACAGTCACATGATGCAGAATATGTCACAGAATTTTGAAATGAAAGATATCACAGCTCATTTTATTAAAGTATATCAATTAATATTAACAAATAAGTTTTAAGTCTTTCAAAGTATTGCAGATAGACATGAAACAAAATTTATTCAGTGATATCATCCATGAGATTATTTTTGGCTGCTGTGGTAGTTCCGAAGATTTTCTTCTTTTACCAGGTTTGAATTGTTATTTTCATCAAATACTACTTTTAAAGGGGAAAGGAAGACTCTTCTTAGTGACTATTGTTAACTGAACCAGTGTAAGGTTGTCACCATTGTTTCGCTGAGGTCCCAATAACCTGATAATATAAAAACTGCTACACTTGTTGATTAATCAGAAATGCTATAGCAAATGAGTCACTTCTCATTGTTTGATGGTTGTTGATATTGCGAACTATGTTTTCATGTATTTGCAGTGTTTTGAAATATGAAAAGTATCTGTGTAATTATAGACAGTTTCATTGTGTGAGAATTTTGCTTCTTTCATCATTTTACTCTAAATGCAATGCTATACTGTTAATATTAAGAATTTGCTTAATTTAAAACCTGCTCTTGGGCTTCCCTGGTGGCGCAGTGGTTGAGAGTCCGCCTGCCGATGCGGGGGACGTGGGTTTGTGCCCCGGTCCAGGAGGATCCCACGTGCCGCGGAGCGGCTGGGCCCGTGGGCCATGGCCGCTGGGCCTGCGCGTCCGGAACCTGTGTTCCTTAACGGGAGAGGCCACAACAGTGAGAGGCCCGCGTACCGCAAAACAAAACAAAGCAAAACAAAAACCTGCTCTTTGTTAAGCTAGTTAACTAACTTAGACTTTAAGTTATATAGGAATAAAACTCTGGGAAGTCTAAATTCAGAACTAATATATGATTATGGAACCATGGACTCTTGATTAAAGGTCTGGTGTAGAATAAACAATTTATTAGCATAAAAAAGTATAGATATATTTGTAGCTATAAGGTAGCCAACTCTAACGATATTTTCATAGTAAGCTTTCCAACCCCACCTATTTCCAGATGTTTGCTTACTCATATGGGCCCAAATTATTATTTTGGTGATGGGAACTTTACTCAATTTGTTCCCAACAAGTCTCAGTGGATATTGGAGAGATGTCAGGTGAAAATAGGATCATTCATCTTATTATATTTGTTTCTAGTGTGTCCTTTTGCTACTCTGACTAATTAACTTACATGAATAGATTGAAGGTATCAAGTTGCAACAGATTATCTTCAACAATATTAGGGGAACTTTAAATCTCACAAAACTTTAAATAAAAAGTGAAAATCTGAGTTGAATGTCCCAAATACCTTTACTAGGCATTTGGACCACATTATACCAAACTCTGAACTGTCAACCCATTAGGCAAGTCATAAATTTTCCAGTTATTCGCTTGGGAAGACCAAATGATGAACAACTGAGGGCAGTAAAAAATATTTGCTGAAATAAATGTATCAGTTACAACGCAGTATTCCCCTAAAACATGACACTGAAAATCTTCAGTGGTATAATTGGAAAGCTACTGAAAGAGCAAGAGAAAGAAAGACCAAAGCAAATTTATAACAATATCACATTCTTTTTCATGAGAGGTCAGCTTTGAAAACTAATCAAATGATCTGTATAAGAACTCTATCATATGTAATTTGCTATCAGAGATTAACAGATATATTAAATGGAACAGTTTGGAGATTTCTGTATAATGAACATTCTATTAAGTTTTGGAATAGCACTAAGGAAAATGTCTATAAAATATGCATTTGTCTTCAAATTGATAAAGGTTAGAGAATGATAGGGAGCATCACCAGAGCACATTTAATCATATCTATGAACTTGTTATCTGAATTCTGAAAGACTGGAATTTTTCCTCTATTTCTTGAAATATATATATATATATATATATATATATATATCAGCCAACTAAATAAATGTGAGTTAACAGATAGTTCTCAAAAGCAATTTAATGGTCAAATAAGTGTAAGCATTTAGAACAAAGGAAAAGAATATCCAAATGAATTTATTTAACCTCATAAGAGCACATTTTCTTTCTGACACAAAACAGATGAATTACACTCTAACAGTGATCTTAATTTCATTGTGCTAAAAATATAGTTCAATATTCTGTCATTTTTCCTCACTCCTTCTCAACAACTGCAGATGGTAACAGTTCTCTTGTAAGTGATTTCCAAAGAGAGATATTGGGTCTGTCTCCTTTGCAATATATTCTTTATAGATAGGTATTTTTATCACCCTGTTATATATTCCATTTTCCCAGTATACTCGATTGAGGTGCATATTGGCAGAATTTTGGTCATCACTTGACTCATAACTTTAGTTCAAGTTGCCTTTTCAACATGATAAAATGATCAAAAATATGACTACATCACATTTTCCCTATAGAAAATTACTGTGATATCCAAAGGGTATTTTTATGCTTTACGAGGATAATATATTTCCCTAGGAAGAATATTTATTTCTTCAAAGTTAAATGTTATTAATAAGTTACAGAAGCCCTCAGAGAATGTTGTTTTAAGTGTAATTAATTTGAACTCCACTAATTCACAACGAATGTTATTCTGAACTTTCACTGAGTTAGTCTGTGCTTGACTTGTACTCTCTCTTTGGGAAATAGTTCATTAATTAAATGGTATCGATAGTATTAAGGGAGACTGTATAGCCCACTAAAAAAATATGCTTAAAAGAATATTTTAGTAGCATTCATTCAAATAGAAACTCTTAGAATATTAATTACACTTCTGTTTTTGTGCTTTTATTTATATTGGTTCTCTAGTAGTTGGTGGATTTTTATGCACTTAGAGATACAACAACGAAGTTTATTACAAAACTTGTTTTAATTAAAACTAGGATTTTCACCAAGGTATTCTGAATTCTGAGATTAAAAACATTTAGCTAAAAATGTGACTTTTTATAAATTTTACACACACGCACACACACACACACACACACATTGTGAACAATCTCCTTTTTATCTAATTGGGTATAATTACATTTAGTAGGTTTGGATATATGTTTTCTGTTTGTTGTAGCTTGTGAATAGGCTTTTTTCAAGTCATGAATGTTACTAACTATAGCAATACCCATTACTTCAAGGACAAGACAGAGTTTTTTTAAGGACAAATAATATCAATGTTTCTGGTTATTTATTAAAACTCTACTACCAAATTGACAGAGCCTCTATTCAATTAGTATTTATGTGGTTTATCTACTATAAGCCAATTAGAGTTAAGTGAGAAAATAAAAAAGATGTTTTGGATTAGTGTCAAGGTGAATTATTGAGAAAAGTTCTAGAGATGTACTTAATTACCTATATTTTATAGTAAATATCATTTGAACAATAATATTACATTGTTCCATCACATATTTTGGAAGCACTTTATGTGAAGTATCGTCTGTCCATCTAAAATATTATGTGTCAGCTAGTTTCCAAATTCTTCAGAAAATCTGTCAAATTGTGAAAAACACTACAATATTTTATATGCATAATGAATTTTTTAAAAGCCCTTACCTTTTGGCTTTTTAATTTTTCTTCAATTCTGTATGTATTTGTTACTTAATTTCCCAAGTTTTCAAGAACTCTCTAATTTTGTTAGTCAAAATGTTAGTATTGAATTCAATTCTTAGCATGCTTTGTTTTATTCTCTATGGATGAAAGCTATCTAGTTGGAAATTATTGATTTCACTTGGTAAAGTTAATGCTTAACTAGAGACAGAGTGACAGCAAGTGAATTCAGAAGGTGGATGGTTCCTAATAAATTAGACTTCTAAAACTTGAAAGATGCTTGTTTAAATATATAGAAATAGATCTTTTGAGAAGAAGGGGCAATATGAATGGCTGCCATTTAGCAACTAGAAGACAACAAATAGTGCTGGGAAAACTGGATATCCACTTGTAAAAGAATGAAGTTGCACCCTTACCATATACCGTATACAAAATTTAACTCAAAATGGATCAAAGGCTTAAATGTAAGAACTAAAACTATAAAAATCTTACAAGAAAAAATATGGGGAAAAAACTTTATGACATTGGATTTGGCAAGATTTCTTGGGTATGACACCAAAAACACAAGCAATAAAAAAAATAGATAAGTTGGGCTGTATCAAAATTAAAACCCTTTGTACAACAAAGGATCTGGTCAACAGAATGAAAAGGAAACACACAGAATGGGAGAAAATATTTGCAAATCATATATCTGATATGGGACTTATATCCAGAATATAAAGAGAATTCTAACAACACCAAAACAAACACTCAACCAACCCAGTTTAAAAATGAGCAAAAAACTTGAAGACATTTCTCCAAATGCAGTATACAGATAGCCAATAAACACACGAAAAGATGCTGCTCATCACTAGTCATTAGGGAAGAGCTAATCAAAACCACAGTGAGATGCTACTTCACACATATTAGAATGGCAGTTATTAAAAACACAAACACACACACACAGAAAATAACAAGCTTCAAGGGGAATGTGGAGAAATTGGAATACTTGTGTATTGCTGGTGAGAATATAAAATGGTGCAGCTGCTATAGAAGATGTATGGTGATCCCACACAAAATTAAACATAGAATTACCATATAACCTAGTAATTTCATCCCTGGATATATACCCCAAACAACTGAAACGGGCTCAAATATATTTGTACACATGCATTGATAACAGCATTATTAAAATTATATATATATATATATAATTTATACATATATATATATATATACACACACACACATATATATATGACAATAACAGTATAAAAGGGGTGGGTAGGAGCAAAACTGAATTGGAGTAACAAAACAACATCATATGGTAACTCAAAATACACAGAAACAAGCAAACAAATGAAGAGAACCAGAAATGGCAAATAAGAATGTTAGTAAAAAATAATTGATAATTATTTATAAAACTTGCACTCCCATCCTTGTTTCAGCTTCATTAAAACAAATAATACATAAAGTAATAATTATAACAATATATTGAATTTTTACATACATATGTGTTATATATATGTATATATATATATGGCACAATAAAGAGGAGAGAAAATATAGATATATAGGAGTAATATTTCTATTTCTCACTGGAATTAATGTATAATAAATCTGAAGTAATTGTAATAAGCCCGCACAATCTAAAGACCAGTAAGAGAATGACATACACACACACGTGTGCACATATGTGTGCATAAATAAGTATACATATTTACATGTAACATTATATACACTATATATTATATATACATATGTAGTCAAAAATCATTAAAAGAATTACATTAAACTAGAAAGTATTCACCTAATGCAGAAGAAGCTGTAAAGGAGGAATAGAGGAACAGAAAAAGACATGAAATACATAGAAAACAAAAAGTAAAATGGTAGATATAAATGTACTATATCAATAAGACCATTGAAAATGAATTGATTAGAAACCCCAAACAAGGAAGAATTGTAACACTGAATTAAAAAAATCAAATCCAAATGTATGCCTACAGGATGCAGGCCTTAGTTTCAAAGATACAGATGGATTAATTATGAAATGATGGAAAAGTTATATCATGCACACAGAAATCATGATAGAGTGACTACACTAATATCAGACTTATTTAAATTAGAAAACCTTTAAAAATGTTACTAGAGATAAAGAGGGATATTTTTTCATGATAGAATGGTCAAATAATCAGGAAGATATAACAATTATAAACATATATGCATCTAACAACAGTGCTCTAAAAATCATGAAGCAAAAACTGACATAATTGAAGGGAGAAATAGACAATTCAATAATAACAGTTGGAGATTTCAATATTCCACTTTCTATAATAGAAAGAATAACCATGTAAAAGACCACAGAGGAAATAGAAGAAGTGATCAGTACTCTAAGTAAATTAGACCTAGCAGACATCTGCAGAACACTCCAGCCAATAAGAGCAGAATACATAGTCTCCTCAAGTGCACATGCAGCATTGTACAGGATAGACTATATGCTATGCTATAAAACAATTCTCAATAAATTGAAAGAAATGCATTCACACAGAATATATTCTCTGGACACAATGGAACGAAATTAGAAATAAAAGAAAGAAATTTGGAAAGTTAATATGTATGGGAAAATTAAACCACACACTCCTAGATAATCAATTGGTCAAAGAAGGAATCACAAGAGAAATTAGAAATTACTTTAATGGTGAAATACTCTGTTTTCCCCTAGTATCAGGAATAAGACATAGGATGTCCACTTTCATCACTGCTATTAAACATTATACTGGAGGTTTGAGCCAGAACAATTAGACTATATATATATATGGCATTCATACTGCAAAGAATGAAGCAAAACTATCTCTATATGCAGATGATATGATCTTGTATAGAGAAAATCCTACAAAATCCAATAAAAACCTATTAAAACTAATCAAGCTCAGCAGTGTTACAGGCTTTAAGAGCAATATATAAAAATCAAGTGTATTTCTATACTCTAGCAATAAATATTCCAAAAAAGAAATTAGGAAAACAATTCGATTTGCAATGGAATAAAATACTTAAGAGCAAATTCAACAAAAGAAGTGCAAAGTTTTTACTCTGAAAAATTTGAAATAACTATTGAAAGAAATTAAAGATATAAATAACTGAAAAGACATCCCATGTTCAAAGACAGGAAGATTTAATACTGTTAAAGTTCAATACTTCACAAAATGATCTTCAGATTCAAAACAATACTTAACAAAATTCAAACTGAATTTTTGCAGAAAGTTAGAAGAGGAATTGGAACTTTCATGTATTTCTGATGGCAATGTAAAATTGTGCAGCCAATTTGGAAAACAGTTTGGCACTTCTTCAAATTAAACATAGAGTTGCCATATGACTCAGCAACTCCATACACAGGTACACTCCCAAGAGAAATGAATAACTGTGTCTACACAAAAACTTTTTTGGTTTGTTTGTTTTTCATTTTTTACATCTTTATTGGAGTATAATTGCTTTACAATGGTGTGTCAGTTTCTGCTTTATAACAAAGTGAATCAGTTATACATACACATATGTTCCCATATCTCTTCCCTCTTGCATCTCACTCCCTCACACCCTCCCTATCCCACCCCTCTAGGTGGTCACAAAGCACCGAGCTGATCTCCCTGTGCTATGCAGCTGCTTCCCACTAGCTATCTATTTTATGTTTGGTAGTGTATATATCTCCATGCTACTCTCGTGCTTTGTCACAGCTTACCCTTCCCCATCCCCATATCCTCAAGTCCGTTGTCTAGTAGGTCTGTGTCTTTATTCCTGTCTTACCCCTAGGTTCTTCATGACATTTTTTTTTCTTAAATTCCATATATATGTGTAAGAATACGGTATTTGTCTTTCTCTTTCTGACATACTTCACTCTGTATGACAGACTCTAGGTCCATCAAACTCATTACAAATAGCTCAATTTCGTTTCTTTTTATGTCTTAGTAATATTCCATTGTATATATGTGCCACATCTTCTTTATACATTCATCCAATGATGGACACTTAGGTGGTTTCCATCTCCGGGCTATTGTAAATAGAGCTGCAACGAACATTTTGGTACATGACTCTTTTTGAATTCTGGATTTCTCAGGGTATATGCCCAGTAGTGGGATAGCTGGGTCATATGGTAGTTCTATTTGTAGTTTTTAAGGAACCTCCATACTGTTCTCCATAGTGGCTGTACCAATTCACATTCCCACCAGCAGTGCAAGAGTGTTCCCTTTTCTCCACACCCTCTCCAGCATTTATGGTTTTTGATTTTCTGATGATGGCCATTCTGACTGGTGGGAGATGATATCTCACTGTAGTTTTGATTTGCATTTCTCTAATGATTAATGAGGTTCAGCATTCTTACATGTGTTTGTTGGCAGTCTGTATATCTTCTTTGGAGAAATGTCTATTTAGGTCTTCTGCCTATTTTTGGATTGGGATGTTTGGTTTTTTGTTCTTCATCTGCATGAGCTGCTTGTAAATTTTGAAGATTAATCCTTTGTCAGTTGCTTCATTTGCAAATATTTTCTCCCATTCTGAGGATTGTCTTTTGGTCTTGTTTATGGTTTCCTTTGTTCTGTAAAAGCTTTGAAGTTTCATTAGGTCCCATTTGTTTATTTTTGTTTTTATTTCCATTTCTCTAGGAGGTGGGTCAAAAAGGACCTTGGCTGTGATTTATGTCATAGAGTGTTCTGCCTATGTTTTCCTCTAAGAGTTTGATAGTTTCTGGCCTTACATTTAGGTCTTTAATCCATTTTGAGCTTATTTTTGTGTATGGTGTTAGGGAGTGATCTAATCTCATACTATTACATGCACCTGTCCAGTTTTCCCAGCACCACTTATTGAAGAGGCTGTCCTTTCTTCACTGTACATTCCTGCCTCCTTTTTCAAAGATAAGGTGACCATGGGCACACGGGTTAATCTCTGGGCTTTCTTTCCTGTTCCATTGATCTATCTTTCTGCTTTTATGCCAGTACCATACTGTCTTGATTACTGTAGCTTTGTAGCGTAGTCTGAAGTCACAGAGCCTGATTCCTCCAGCTCCGTTTTTTGATCTCAAGATTGCTTTGGCTCTTTGGGGTCTTTTGTGTTTCTATACAAATTGTGAATTTTTTTGTTCTAGTTCTGTGAAAAATGCTAGTGGTAGTTTCATAGGGATTGCATTGAATCTGTAGATAGCTTTGGGTAGTAGAGTCATTTTCACAATGTTGATTTTTCCAATCCAAGGACATGGTATATCTCTCCATCTATTTGTATCATCTTTAATTTCTTTCATCAGTGTCTTATAATTTTCTGCATACAGGTCTTTTGTCTCCTTACGTAGGTTTATTCCTAGATATTTTATTCTTTGTGTTGCAATGGTAAATGGGAGTGTTTTCTTGATTTCACTTTCAGATTTTTCATCATTAGTGTATAGGAATACCAGAGATTTCTGTGCATTAATTTTGTATCCTGCTACTTTACCAAATTCATTGACTAGCTCTAGTAGTTTTCTGGTAGCATCTTTAGGATTCTCTATGTATAGTACCATGTCAGCTGCAAAGAGTGACAGCTTTACTTCTTCTTTTCTGATTTGGATTCCTTTTATTTCCTTTTCTTCTCTGATTGCTGTGGCTAAAACTTCCAAAACTATGTTGAAAAAGAGAGGTGAGAGTGGGCAACCTTGTCTTGTTCCTGATCTTAGTGGAAATGTTTTCAGTTTTTCACCATTGAGGACAATGTTGGCTGTGGGTTTGTCATATATGGCCTTTATTATGTTGAGGAAAGTTCCCTCTATGCCTATTTTCTGGAGGGTTTTTATCATAAATGGGTGTTGAATTTTGTAAAAAGCTTTCTCTGCATCTATTGAGATGGTCCTATGGTTTTTCTCCTTCAATTTCTTAATATGGTATATCACCCTGATTGATTTGCATCTATTGAAGAATCCTTGCATTCCAGGAATAAACCCCACTTGATCATGGTGTATTATCCTCTTAATGTGCTGTTGGATTCTGTTTGCTTGAGGAAATTTGCATCTGTGTTCATCAGTGATATTGGCCTGTAGTTTTCTTTCTTTGTGACATCCTTTTCTGGTTTTGGTATCAGGGTGATGGTGGCCTCGTAGAATGGGTTTGGGAGTGTTCTTCCCTCTGCTATATTTTGGAAGAGTTTGAGAAGGACAGGTGTAGCTCTTCTCTAAATGTTTGATAGAATTCTCCTGTCGAGCCATCTGGTCCTGGGCTTTTGTTTGTTGGAAGATTTTTAACCAGAGTTACAATTTCAGTGCTTGTGATTGGTCTGTTCATATTTTCTATTTCTTCCTAATTCAGTCTTGGCAGGTTGTGCTCTTCTAAGAATTTGTCCATTTCTTCCAGGTTTTCCATTTTATTGGCAGAGTTGCTTGTAGTAATCTCTCATGATCTTTTGTATTTCCGCAGTGTCAGTTGTTACTTCTCCTTTTTCATTTCTAATTCAATTGATTTGAGCCTTCTCCCTTTTTTTCTTGCTGAGTCTGGCTAATGGTTCATCAATTTTGTTTATCTTCTCAAAAAACAAGCTTTTAGTTTTATTGATCTTTGCTGTTGTTTCCTTCATTTCTTTTTCATTAATTTCTGATCTGATTTTAATGATTTCTTTCCCTCTGCTAACTTTGGGAGTTTTTTGTTCTTCTTTCTCTAATTGCTTTAGGTGCAAGGTTAGGTTGTTTATTTGAGATATTTCCTTTTTCTTAAGGTAGGATTGTATTGCTCTAAAGTTCCCTCTGAGAACTGATTTTTCTGCATCCCATAGGTTTTGGGTCGTCGTGTCTCCATTGTCATTTGTTTCTAGTTTTTTTTTTATTTCCTCTTTGATTTCTTCAGTGATCACTTCGTTATTAAGTAGTGTATTGTTGAGCCTCCATGTGTTTGTATTTTTTACAGATCTCTTCCTGTAATTGATATCTAGTCTCTAACGTTGTGGTCAGAAAAGATACTTGATACAATTTCTATTTTCTTAAATTTACCAAGGCTTGATTTGTAACCCAAGGTATGATCTATCCTGGAGAATGTTTCATGGGCACTTGAGAAAAATGTGTATTCTGTTGTTTTTGAACAGAATGTCCTATAAATATCAATTAAGTCCATCTTGTTTAATGTATCATTTAAAGTTTGTGTTTCCTTATTTATTTTCATTTTGGATGATCTTTCCATGGGTGATAGTGGGGTGTTACAGTCCCCTACAATGAATGTGTTACTGTCGATTTCCCCTTTTATGGCTGTCAGTATTTGCCTTATGCATTGAGGTGCACCTATGTTGGGTGCATAAATATTTAAAATTGTTATATCATATTCTTGGATTGATCCCTTCATCATTATGTAGTGTCCTTCTTTGCCTCTTCTAATAGTCTTTATTTTAAAGTCTATTTTGTCTGATATGAGAATTGCTACTCCAACTTTCTTTTGGTTTCCATTTGCATGGAATATCTTTTTCCATCCCCTTACTTTCAGTCTGTATGTGTCTCTAGGTCTGAAGTTCGTTTCTTGTAGACAGCATATATATGGGTCTTGCTTTTGTATCCATTGTGAGAATCTGTGTCTTTTGGTGGGAGCATTTAGTCCATTTACATTTAAGGTAATTATCGATATATATGTTCCTATTCCCATTTTGTTAATTGTTTTGGGTTCATTATTGTAGGTCTTTTCCTTCTCTTGTGTTTCTTGCCTAAAGAAGTTCCTTTGGCATTTGTTGTAAAGCTGGTTTGGTGGTGCAGAACTCTCTCTGCTTTTGCTTGTCTGTAAAGGTTTTAATTTTTCCATCAAATCTGAATGAGATCCTTGCTGGGTAGAGTAATCTTGGATGCAGGTTTTTCTCCTTCATCACTTTAAATATGTCTTCCCAGTCCCTTCTGGCTTGTAGAGTTTCTGCTGATGGATCAACTGTTAACCTTATGGGGATTCCCTTCTGTATTATTTGTTGTTTTTCCCTTGCTGCTTTTAATATGTTTTCTTTGTATTTAATTTTTGACTGTTTGATTAATATGTGTCTTGGCATATTTCTCCTTGGATTTATCCTGTATGGGACTCTCTGTGCTTCCTGGACTGGATTAACTATTTCCTTTCCCAATTTAGGGATGTTTCAACTATAATCTCTTCAACTATTTTCTCAGTCCCTTTCTTTTTCTCTTCTTCTTCTGGAATCCCTATAATTCGAATGTTGGTGCGATTAATGTTGTCCCAGAGGTCTCTGAGACTGTTCTCAGTTCTTTTCATTCTTTTTTCTTTATTCTGCTCTGCAGTCGTTATTTCCACTATTTTATCTTCCAGGTCACTTATCCGTTCTTCTGCCTCAGTTATTCTGTTATTGATCCCATCTAGAGTATTTTTCATTTCATGTATTGTGTTGTTCATTGTTGTTTGTTTCATCTTTAGTTCTTCTAGGTCCTTGTTAAATGTTTCTTGCATTTTGTCTATTCTATTTCCAAGATTTTGGATCATCTTTACTATCATTATTCTGAATTGTTTTTCAGGTAGACTGCCTATTTCATCTTCATTTGTTAGGTCTTTTGGGTTTTTATCTTGCTCCTTCATCTGCTGTGTGTTTTTCTGTCTTCTCATTTTGCTTATCTTACTGTGTTTGGGGTCTCCTTTTTGCAGGCTGCAGGTTCATAGTTCCCATGGTGTTTGGTGTCTGTCCCCAGTGGCTAAGGTTGGTTCAGTGGGTTGTGTAGGCTTCCTGGTGGAGGAGACTAGTGCCTGTGTTCTGGTGGATGAGGTGGATCTTGTCTTTCTAGTGGGCTGGTCCACATCTGGTGGTGTGTTTTGGTGTGTTTCTGGACTTATTATTTTAGGCAGCCTTTCTGCTAATGGGTGGGGTTTTGTTCCTTTCTTGCTAGTTGTTTGGCATATGGTGTCCAGCACTGTAGCTTGCTGGTCATTGAGTGAAGCTGGGTGCTTGTGTTGAGATGGAGATCTCTGGGAGATTTTCTCTGTTTGATATTATGTGGAGCTGGGCAGTCTCTTGTGGACCAGTGTCCTGAAGTTGGCTCTCCCACCTCAGAGGCACAGCACTCACTCCTTGCTTTAGCACCAAGAGCCTTTCATCCACACAGCTCAGAATAAAAGAGAGACAAAATAGAAAGGAAAGAAAGAAAGAAAGAAAGAAAGAAAGAAAGAAAGAAAGAAAGAAAGAAAGAAAGAAAGAAAGAAAGAAAGAAAGAAGGAAAGGAAGAAAGGAAGAAAGGAAGAAAGAAGGAAAGGAAGAAAGAAAGGAAGGAAGAAAGAAAGAAGGGAGGGAGGTAGGGAGGGAGGTAGGGAGGAAGGAAGAAAGGAAGGATGGAAGCAGGGAAGGAAGGAAAGAAAGAAAGGAAGAAAGAAAGAAGATAAAATAAAATAAAGTAAGATAAAATAAAATAAAGTTATTAAAATAAAAAAATAATTATTAAGAAAAAAAAATTTTTTAAAGAAAGAAAGAAAAAAAAAACTGACAGATAGAACCCTAGGACAAATGGTGGGAGCAAAGCTATACAGAAAGAATCTCACACAGAAGCATACACATACACACTCACGAAAAGAGGAAAACGGAAAAAATAATAAATCTTGCTCTCAAAGTCCACCTCCTCAATTTGGGATGATTTGTTGTCTATTCATGTCTTCCACAGATGCAGGGTACATCAAGTTGATTGTGGAGTTTTAATCCGCTGCTTCTGAGGCTGCTGGGAGAGATTTCTCTTTCTCTTCTTTGTTCTCACAGCTCCCAGGGCTCAGCTTTGGATTTGGCCCTGCCTCTTCGCGTCGGTCGCCGGAGGGTGTCTGTTCTTCGCTCAGACAGGACGGGATTAAAGGAGCAGCTGCTTCGGGGACTCAGGCAGGGTGGGATGGAGGGCTACGGAGTGCAGGGCAAGCCTGCGGTAGCAGAGGACAGCATGACGTTGCACCAGCCTGAGGTGCACCGTGCGTTCTCCTGGGGAACTTGTTCCTGGATCCCGGGACCCTGGCAGTGGCGATCTGCACAGGCTCCTCAGAAAGGGGCTGTGGTTAGTGACCTGTGATCACACACAGGCTTCTTGGTGGAGGCCTCAGCAGCCTTATCGTCTCATGCCCGTCTCTGTGGTCCGTGCTTTTAGCCGCAGCTCGCGCCCGTCTCTGGAGCTCCTTTAAGCAGCGCTCTTAATCCCCTCTCCTCACGCACCAGGAAACAAAGAGGGAAGAAAAAGTCTCTTGCCTCTTCGGCAGGTCCAGACTTTTCCCTGGACTCCCTCCCGGCTCGCCATGGTGCACTAACCCCCTGCAGGCTGTGTTCACGCTGCCAACCGCAGTCCTCTCCCTGAGCTCCGACCGAAGCCCGAGCCTCAGCTCCCAGCTCCGCCCACCCTGGTGGGTGAGTAGACAAGCCTCTCGGGATTGTGAGTGCCGGTCGGCACTGATCCTCTGTGCAGGAATCTCTCCGCTTTGACCCCCGCACCCCTGTTGCTGCGCTGTCCTCCACGGAGAAGAGCTTTCCCCCTCCGCCACCCACAGTCTCCACCCGTTAAGGGGCTTCTAGTGTGTGGAAACATTTTCTCCTTCACGGCTCCCTCCCACTGGTGCAGGTCCCATCCCTATCCTTTTGTATCTGTTTATTCTTTTGCCCTACCCAGGTACCTGGGAAATTTCTTGCCTTTTGGGAGGTATCAAGTCTTCTGCCAGTGTTCAGTAGGTGTTCTGTAGGAGTTGTTCCACGTGTAGATGTATTTCTGGTGTATCTGTGGGGAGGAAGGTGATCTCCACATCTTACTCTGCTGCCATCTTCCCCTCCCTCAAAACTTTTATACAGTGTTGATAAAGCATTACTCATGATAACCAAAAAGTAAAAACAACCCAAATGTCCATCAACTGATGAATGAATAAATAAAATGTGGTATAATCATACAAAGTGTAATCTTGAGCAATAAAAAATATAACTGAAGCGCTGATACATGCTACAACGTGGGTGAACATTAAAAACATTATGCTAAATGAAACAGGCCAGTCACAAAAGACTTCATTTAAAGGATTCCACTCATATTACATGCCTAGAATAGGCAAATCTATCGAAGAAAAAGGTACATTAATGGTCACTTAGGGCTGTGGATTTTGGGGGGAAGTGGTCAGTGACTGCTAATGGATACCAGGTTTCTTTTGGGACTGATAAGGATGTCCCAAAATTGATTGTGGTGATAGTTGCACAACTATGTGAATATACTAAAAACCATTGAATTATTCACTTTAAATGAGTGAACTTTATGGCATGTGAATTATATCTCAATAAAGCTGTTAAAAAAGGAATTTCTATAAATCATATATTTCAGTGAAAATGACTTGGTATGTTTCCTCATCATAAAGAGGCAAATAACTCAATGTTGAAATTATGATATATTCTTGTGTTGTAAAATTTAAAGCTGCCAGATCAGTTGCTTTTCTGATGGTGAGGAAATTAAATTTTGTTTTAAAGTATAGTTGTATGTATGTTCATATATTTCCATGCATGCTTTTATGATTTAATGTCACCCGAAATATATAACACTCTACCTTTCCAAATACTTCCCAAATATAATTGTGCAAAAATATAGAATATTTTAAATGTTAAGCTCATAGGGACATTTTTAAAGTGCCTTCTAAATGAAGAAAAGTAAATGGTTATCTAATGGAGAAAATTAGCCTTATTAATGAGAATCACTTCTGATATATACTATTCTTTGGCTTTAAGTGTGATAGTATAATGCCAGTACCTGGACTCTATATCCTGTTGAGGACTTATAGGAACGTGAATTCTATTTTTAACTTTTAGGATTGTTATGTCTTCTTAGAGAAATGACCTTTTTTTTTAAAAAAAAGTCATGATGTAATATCCTTCACTATCGCTAGTAGCATTCTTTGCTTTAAAGTCAACTTTTACATTGATATAGCTACTCTATCTTTACTTGGCTAGTCTTTGTATGGTATACTTATTGATATTTCATACCTATGGAAATTTGAAAATGTTACAGAAATCTTATAAAGGAGTTTTAAAAAGTATTGTAGTTTAGAGCTAAGTATTTTGGATCTGTAATTAATTATGTTGCTAAACTGATTTGCCATGATTTCAGAAAATGAGGAATACAGAAATCAATTGTCTCTAAGATAATTACAGCTATATTTCATTCTGGAAACTAAAAGACATATCTTAGAGTTCAATAAGCTATGTTTCCAAATTAACCTAATTGATTCTTAGATTTATTCTCAGATTAATTAATTAGATTCTTAACCAAACCGTTAGCTATAATTGGTTAGTTAATTACATGTTTCTGTGACTGGTTTTTCCATTTACCATTCTGTGACTGGTTTCACTCATGTCGTCTCTTTGTGTTAGGACCATATTTCAACTGACTTGTGTGTAGTGATCAATGACCACAGCTTCCATTCCCAGTCACAAACATAATTTAAAATATCTACATTTGGGAGACTAAACCAAAGTATCCTAATTATAGAAATGAAATGCCATCCTCCCACTCCTGGCTATTTATGTTACTGTAAGAATTATTTCTTGACAAATCAAGTACCAATCGTGAAAATATTAGAAGTCTCTGATGCATTTATATACAGATTATTAAATGTTCCTGTAACAATATGATTTATTTTAAGTAGCTATTAAACATATGCCTTTGAAACATAAATTTTATTATTTGTTTCCCACCCTAACAGCTGCAGAAATAACTGTTCAACCAACCTTGGAAGAGGCCTCTGACAACTGCACTCAAGAATGTCTCATCTTGGGCCACTCTGATGCCTGCTGGATGCCAGCTTCTCTGACCCATTCCAGCCCTTTACAGGCACAGACCTCTGCTCTGTGCCACAGCCCACCCCTGACGCAGACCACTCTTCGCCGGCGCAACCCTCCAGTGACACAGACCGTTGTGCTCTGCCACAGTCCGCCGGTGACCCAGGCTATTGCACTGTGCCACAGCCCTCCACCAGCACAGACCTCCACTCTGCACCACAGCCCACCTCTAGCACAGGCTACTGCTCTTCGCCACAGCCCTTCACCAGCACAGGCCTCTGCCCTCCGCTACAGCCCTCCCCTAGCACAGGCTGCCACAATCCACTGCAGCCCTCCTCTGCCACAGGCTGCTGCCCTCCATTGTAGCCCCGCACAACCACCAATGGGTCTGCAGCAAGGTTGGGGGCAAAGTGCTGGCCCTGATGGACTACTTTCTCTTGATCAGGGAGCACAAGGTAGTACAAGATCTCAGTTTTACGCCATGTCTGAAAGACTTCATCCTAGTGATGATTCAATTAAAGTCATTCCCTTGAAAACCTTCACTCCAGGGCAGCAGGCCAGACCCTCTAGGGGTGATTCTCCCACTATGGAAGAACATCCTTTATAAAACTAAAACAGCTACTTCACATTTTCCAACAGGATGTATATAATCAAAGTTTAAGATCCAATTTCAATGAATACTTCAAATTGTTAGATTTGTAAATAGCTATGTAAATAGAAACCAATACCAGAATCAAGTCTAGAGCTAGACCCTTAGTCAAAAGTTAAAAATAAATTTACAATTTGATTAATTCAGGATGTGTATTTAAAAATAAAAGAAATTGAAAAAAAAGTTGCACCCTTTTGTACAGAAAGGCTTATCATGGCATATATTAATATATAGTATATATTATTTCTGGTGCACTGTATTTTTTCATTTATTTTTACCAACATGTACAATATTACTGATTTTTTTCCATTCTGTTTTTTGTGGACCCAGTACATAGCTAATGGAAAACTAACAAATATCTGATTTTCCAAGAGTACGTTTATTCTATCTAAACTTTTGTTTAGACTGTTAGAAGGTTTAAGTACGGTGGCATTTTTGTTTGTCTTTTTGTTTGATATTTGTTGTTGTCTCCACTTTTTTGTTATTAGTTTTTCTGCAAAAATGACCAATAGGGGGTGGAGATATCTCTTATATTTTTTGTTTCTGTCTGTTTTTTATGTTTTCTACCTTTATTTTAAGAATATATTGTTGATATAATTTGTATATACATTTTCAGTAAAGAACTTATAAAAACTGTACAGATTTACGTCTATAACCTATTTCTCTACTCTTTAGTAGAGTTCGAGACACTGAAGTGCAATAACTGTGCCCAAATTAGGCAATTGTTTGCTAAAAAGGGCCTCTTTCTTTTTGTGTTAAATTTATCTTTGTAGTTTAGTGTAAAGTGCATCAGAAATCATGTTGTATCTGTCATTTTAAGCCTATATTCCATTATTAATTGGGTCTTTATCTTCTGAAATTTGTATATAACAGCTTAGAAAATCATAAAGAAGGTGGATGTATTCAACTCCTAATTAAAATAAACATAACTGTAGATAAAACCACATACTAAACCTATAAGACTAAGGGATTTTTGTCAACCTACTGAAGAAAACCACTGATAACAAGATGAAAGTCAGGAAGGAACTTTTCAAGAGACATAATTATAAATCTACATCAAATGTGTTACAGTATAGAATTTTAAGGAGATGTGCAGAGGGAGAAATGGGGTTCATGACTGCCTCTTGGGGTTGAAAAGAAATACCCCAATAACACACACACACACAAAAATAAACCAACAAAATCTCATATATGAAACAATATATGTCATTCTAAGCAAAGAATACATGAGTATTCCTAGGGAACATTAGTTTCCTTCTGTTGTCTGTTCTTTATTTTATTTTTTGTCCTCTTAACTGTCCGTGGTCTTCTATGTGCACATTTGATCAATTTACCGAAACACCATCAACTTAATTTTCATCCATAGCAAAACTGAAAATATTTATTTCAGTATTACGCTAAACCAAGAGACAATTGATGTTTTAGTTGTGGTGTGTGGGGGGGGAGTGAATATTTCTTCTTGCTTAAATTAGATGTAGACTTTGTAATGTGTAACTTGAAGATATGTAATTTATGATTAAACTGTGTGTAAATGTTGTATTATAAACTGTGGTAAATGTATAGTTTCATTGGTGAAAGTTTCCATTGAATGTTGAGAAAGCTTCTCTTCATGTGCCCAGCAGGTTACGTAGCATTTTGAGAATATATTGTTCCCATTATGAAGCTCTTTAAATCATATCTGATTTGGTGTGTAGAACTTCTTAACTTTTAACTACTAGAGTTTAATTACTGAAATTTCAAATTAGTTAGTATTACTGATTTTTTTCCCTCATTTGTGTTTGTTATATTCAAAGGGATTTGGAGCATCCTGGTATTCCAGATGCAGGTGAGTCCTGAAGGACTGATGATGTTTGAAAGTGAAGATATTGAAATATGACGATGTATATGTGTTGGTATTCTTGTTGCTATGGTTAATGAAGATTTTATACCTGGGGAAGATAAAGAAACCTAGAATGACAAAATCGGTGCTTCCAGTAGATTTTAGAATGCTTTTTCCTCTAAAGCTTGCAAAGATAATGTGCTATTTTTTTTCTTTTTTTAGTTATTTCTACATTTTCTTCTCCACATTATTAGTTAAGATCTACACACACAAAAAGAAATAAATGAAAAAGAGATAAAAAGGAGAAACTGAAAGACAAATAATGTCAGTAGTATGAATAGTTACTATCTATGTTAATGAAAATCAGAATAGAAATCAATGTTAGATATTTGGGATTTTTTTTCTGATAGTGTGATTTATTGAGTTATATGGGTGGCTCTTAAATCCTCATGTAAAATTTGTGAAGTTTTGATACCTTTCCTAGAGATATAGGAATGAACAAATATGCTTTTATTGTCCTTTCTAACTCTGATTATACAGTCAGACTTAGATTGTGTTTAGAATATTAAATGACTGGGCACCCTCTTCTGTGTTTGTACCAGAGAGGCTTTGAATGGAAGCAGGCTCAAAGTAGCCAAAGAGGCAAGGGGTGTGAGCCCAGTTATGCTCCTCTATGCATTCTCTTCCTAAGCTTCCACTGGGTCTGGACTTGGCAACCTGTAACGTCCAAGGTTTCAGATCTGATGAGATCTTTCTCATCACATTGCAAATTCTTTCTTTGAGTGGATGGACAGAGCTGTAGGTTGACAAAACTCACAGATGGCTTTTTTAATGTGCAAAAATTTAGTCCTGGAACTCCAATAAGTCTTATTTTACCATCAACCAAAAATATTTCCCTTGAAAAAAGTAAGATTTGATTTAGTTGGAAATAAGAACTTATAACTGAATGACAAGGATGGTAATAATATGTTTAGTCAGACTGGTTGTTCTATTTTGTGGCCATGTTCAGTTACATGTGATCATTAATTTACTAGTTATAATGTTAATATACCACATTTGTAAATATGTATTCAAACACTGTGTATCTTATATGCTAAGTGCATACATATTTTTTCCTTGAACTTTATCTTCAAGTTTTAGCTAATACTGTGTCAGTGTACTAAAAACAAACTTACATATGGTACAAACAATGTAATACATTTAGAAGGTACATTTTGTGTAGTCTCATCTAATTATTTAACATTTTATTTTTGGTAATGTAAATTTGGTTAGAAAAAAAAAGGTTGCTAAATGATTAGTGCTATTGTGTACTGGTGACAGTTATGAAGAGCCTCTGCCTTCTCAAACCAATATTTGTCACACACTTTCATTAAAGTCATGGGAAAATTAAGTTTTACTCACATGTATATTTCAACATTAGTTTTTTGTTGTTTATATTAAGTCTGAATGTGCGTATATCTCCTAATCCACATTTGTGAACACCTATTTGTTTAATCTTTTCTCTTTTTATATTCTTCTGATGTATATTTTCCACTATAGTTATCATTTCCTGTCTTTCCTCTTTCATATTTTTTCCAAACCAAATTTATGGTTATATATAGATGAACTTTTTCTCACAATCATTAGACTATTTTGCCTATTTCCAACTGGCACAATTGCCCTGGAAAACATGGGAGAAAGAGAAGCTGAACTATATTTGGACAGGAAACTTTTTACATTAACATGCCAATTATCACACCAGAGCAATTTTATGCAGAGGCCTTAAAATATTCATTCATAGTAGCTTTCTTACACTAACCATCCATATGCTTTCAGTAAATATGATTTTTAAAAGCAGTACAAGTTGACATCAGTAAAAGTAGTAAAATGAAAAGGCCACTCAGAAAAATGTGTGTGCACAAATGAAAACAAAAATAATGAAGGCAATTGTTTAGTGATTGTCTGTGATACTTTTACAAATAAAATGTGTGAAATTTATGCTATCCCTGCTTAAAATACTTGAAATTTTATGAAATATGTATTTATGTTTGTATTTCGAGAAGATTCCTCCTCTGTGACATCATACAGCATCTGAAAGTGAACAGTATCCCAAAGCAGCTCTAGCCATACTTTGGAAGTGAGACGGTTGGATATTGTATGGCCCAGGATGGCAGTATGTAGTCCAGTGGCAAATGTGTATTAATTGTTCAATATCAGATTCTGTATTGCATGCTTTCTTATTCATTAATATAGGTATTAATAAAGCTCTGAGAAATGAAGATACATATTCATTGTGTGTGTTTATTAATTCAAAAGTCAAAGGTTTTATTTTATTTTAAATAGTTTTCTAAATCTATCTAGAGTAAAATACACCTTTTGGTGGAACATTTTGATGAGTTAGCTTACTTTTTTGTTTGCTCAGTCCCTTCAATATAGTTCTTTGAAATGCACATCTTTTCACCCACTTTTCAAAGTTGGTAAGCAATATTGTAGTCTTTTAGAACACTTATTTTGAATCTTACAAGACAAACTTGAGATATTTATTTATTTCAGAATAGGCCTATTGTCTCATTTAATGTAAAAGCCACCTAAGGATTTCCCTACACAACCCTTGAGGATCCAAGTGAAATAAGATTCTGGAGAATGTTGATAATATTTGTGGAACAAAATAACTTCACTCCTGGCTTCACTTTGGCTAAATGGAGAGAATTCCAGTACTTTGAAACCTCTCAGGCTACACAGGATCAGTAAATACTCCATTGCACTTGGTATTTTTATCAGTCCTGAAGTTTGATTAAGAGTTATAGAGCAATAATCTAGAGCTTTTTGTCTTCTTTCTTTTCTCACCCATTTTTCTGTAATTGTGATATTAATGTACTCATTCTTACCAAAGGTTGGCTGATGAAGGAATTAAAAACAAAAAATTAAATCAAGCAAATATTTAATTTCTGGCAAAAGGAGATTGGAGATTTAGAAGAAGTATAACATATGTGTAGGTTAATTTGTGTTATTTCTCAGCTTGACTCCAGCCATTTGGGAAAAAAACACAAGCTGTAGTGAGTAATATGTAGATTAGGAATTACCAGATTAGAGATAGACATTATCATAATAACCTTGGCAAGAACTCTAAAAACCTGAAAAAGTGAATATGGTGAATACACACTGTGTGAATGGGGGAAAAGTGCCCTACTGGAAAAGAATGTTGAAAATTTATATTTCAACAAGTGGAAAAATTAGTGAGCTAATATTTAGTTTGATTAAAACCATTATTGGGGCTTCCTTGGTGGCACAGTGGTTGAGATTCTGCCTGCCGATGCAGGGGAAACAGGTTCGTGCCCCAGTCCAGGAAGATCCCACATGCCGCGGAGCGGCTGGGCCTGTGTGCCATGGCCGCTGAGCCTGCGCATCCAGAGCCTGTGCTCTGCAACGGGAGAGGCCACAACAGTGAGAGGCCTGTGTACCGCAAAAAAAAAAAAAAAAAAAAAAAAAGACATTATTGAACTTGCTGCTTTCATTGCTAGAACTGGTCACAGTGATTGATAAAATAAATTGTTAATGGTGTAATGGAAATGGCTTCAAACAAAGCAAAACAAAACAAAACACAACTGTGAAGCAGGCAAGTAGGTACAGTATTTAATTTCTTTAAGTTGGGTTACAAACTCAATAGCCATTTCAAGTATCTGAGAATCTACAGCTGCATAAAAACAATAGAAATTTAACTTGTACACAGGCTTAATTCCTTTATTGTCTATCAAAGTGTTCTAAAGTTAATTGGGGAAAACAAAAGTAAAAGACAAAAATAAAGAAAACCATAAATGGAAGCTTAATCCTGTCAACAATTTAAGTATATCAGGGATCTATTCATTGTACATTTTCTTCATAAACAGTTTTGAAGAGTTTTAGATTTACAGAAAAATTGCAAAGATGATACAGCTCCCAAATACTCATCTCCCAGTTTCTCATGTTATTAACATAGCTAACATGGCATATTTGTTACAATTAATGTGCCAATATTGGTACATTATTATCAACTAAAGTCCATAGTTTATTCAGTTTTCCTAAATTTTCTGCTACTGTCCTTTTTCCATTCCAGGATCCCATCCAGAATTATACATTGCATTAAGTAGTCATGTCTCTTTAAGCTCCTCTAGACTGTGACAATTTCCCTGACTTTCCTTGTTAATGATGACCTTGACAGTTTTGAATACTGGTGTGGTATTCTGTAGAATGTCCCTCAGTTGGGATTTATCTGGTGTTTTTTTCTTGATTAGACTGGGGCTATATGTTTTTGAGTGGAAGACCATAGAGGCAAAGTGCCTGTTTCATCACATTTTATGAATTGTACATGATAGTACATTATTTAACTTATACAGTTAGTGTTTTGCATCATCTCACTTTCTGCTTAGGTTTCACTCTTCACCATTGAATCAGAGACCCACAATTTTTCAAGTGTTTGGTGCACGGAGGCTCAGGATATCCCGACAACATTCCTTCCATGCTCTTGAAGTCCATGGGATAATTTAAGATATGCTCTTTCCCAAATTACCACTTTTCACAAAGATTACTATCGTAACATTTCATTTTAATTTTTCAGTGTCTAATGGGGCAATTTTAACTAAAGTATTAATAGAAAATAATAAGTAACTGTGTTCCCCTTCCCACAGTTACTAAATAGTAAATGAGTGCTGTGGTGATATTCCACTAATGATGAAAATTTCAGGAATCATGTCTATGATATTGTGATTTGTAATAAGAAATACATATATATTCGTATCTGTCCCTGGTTCCTGCCACAGAGATCCTAAAACCCTTGTGAATTCTTAAGTGATAAGAGCAGTAAGAACATCTTTTGTTTCAGTATTTGGCCTCTGACCCTGGTTCCTGACACAGAGCTCCTGAAACCCTTGTAATTTCCTGAGTGGTAAGATTGTCTTTTGTTCTAATGAGGCAACTCTGAGTGGGCTCCTGGATGAGAGCTGGTCATCTAAAAGACCAAGGCATGATTAGAAGCTTGAAATTTTCAGCCTCGCCCTTGCCCCCATTCTCTTGAGAAGAGAAAAGGGTTGTAAATGGAGTTAATAATCAACCATGGCTATGTGATGAAGCCTCCATAGAAACTCAAACATGACCAGGTTGGTGAACATGTGGAGGTGCTGGGAGAGTGGTGTGCCTGGAAAGGGCATAGAAGCTCTGCACTCCTTCCCACATATCTTGCCCTATGCATCTCTTCCAAAGGGATGTTCAGTGTATCCTTTATCATACCCTTTAATAAACTGGTAAAGGTAAGTAAACATGTCACTGAGTTCTGTGAGCTGCTCTAGCAAATTAATGGAACCTAAGGGAGGAATCTCCAATCTGTAACTGGTCAGTGGGAAGCACAGGTAACACTCTGTGCTTACTACTGGTGTCTAAAGTTGGGGGTGGGGACAGTCTTGTAGGACTGAAAATTTAACTTATAGAATCCTATGCTATCTGGATATCTAGTGTCAGACTTGAGTTGAATTGTAGCACACCCAGCTGGTGTTGCATGTAGAGAAATGCTTGGTGTGGAAAAAAACCTCCACACATTTTGTGACTAGAAGTATCTGAAGTGAACTATTCTGTGTGAGTAGTAAAGGAGATACATAAGAAAGAGAAACACAGAAGGAGGTGGAAAACTGAGATTTTACCTTTTTTAATGACAAGTAGAAGACATTGAGCACCTAGACACACATAGAACAAATACAATACAATAGGTAAATATCCCTTATTTCTGGGGTTGGGGACAAAAATTGTTGGATTCTAACTTGTTTTACTTGTCTTGGAGTTGTGAAGAAGTGTAGATAAATTGATTATTATTTAATAGATTGGTGCTTTGAAGCTCAAGTTTACTAGGGGATATTCACTAGACATTGTCAAGGGAGAAATGTTATTGAAGATTTATCTAATGAGAGAAAACTGTTGGCCCTTTTCTTAAGTCTTTTTAAATTTTACACCTAAACCAATTGGCTCTTTGATGCCATATATCTGGTAGTTACAAAAATTTATTACCAAACAATATACTCAATGTGTGAGAGGGAATTGATTTTTCATAAACTAAAGGAAAAAAAAAGTTGTGGCTTTCAATTTAGAATGCTTCTATAAGAACAGTTCAAATTTATAAAGCAAATTACCCTGCGATAGCCCAAGGTAAATTTTTTCCACTGCATTCTTTATTCATAGGAAGAGAAAAAAATCAATTACTAGATGACACATGTGAGTGCCTTTTAGGCACAATGATGATAATGCTTGTCACTGTATATTTTTCTATGAAAGCATTCACGTGATCAAACACAATGAAACTAAGAGCCTAAGTCATACACTGCCCATTTCCAGTACTTAAAGTCATTGTCTTACATATTACAATACAGTTATATGCCTAGAAGGGAGCATTTGTTTAAAGGGTCAGCCAACGACTCCCCAAATAGCTTTAGTTTTACCTAGCTGTGTTCGGTAAGGTGTCAAGAAAGACTGTCTTACACACAAGTCTGTTTCTCAACCAGGAATGACACTGAAAGAAGCTGAACTTTAAACATGAATTGTAAGGATCAAAGTACTTGTCTTGCCAGCCATCCAATTGGAGGAATTATCCAATCATCCTATTATTCTTGTCTGCAATGTGCTGCTGAGCAAGTGGAAAAATCCAGGAAATGTATTACTTAGAAAATCTTATTGTCTATGTCTCTGGTTAAAATAGTTCACACTAGATTTTCCAACAAAATTGATTCTAGCAATTAGATTTGATAGGTAACCAAGGCAGAGTACTGAGATTCTTTGTTGGTTAATTTTATGTGCCAAGTTGGGTAGGTCATAGTACCAGAGATTTGGTCAAACACTGGTCTAGATGTTGTTGTCAAGATCTTTTTTACATGAGATTAACTTTTAAATAAGAAAACTTTGTTAAAACAGATTATCCTCCACAATGTGTGGTGGGTCTCATACAAACAGTTGAAGGCCTTAAGAAACAACTCCTATCCTCCCTCTGAGGAAGAGGGAATTCTGTCAGCAGACCACATTCAGATTTGAACTATAACATCATTGCTTCCCTGGGTCTCCAGCTTGCCAGCATACCTTCAGATTTTGGACTTGCCAGCTTCCACAACTGTGTGAGCTAATTCCTTAAAATCAACCTCTCTGTCTCTGTCTCTGCCAGGCTCTGTCTGTCTGTCTCTGTCTCTCTTTCTGTCTCTGTCTCTCTCTCTCTCTCTCTATCTATCTATCTATCTACCTATCTATCTATCTATATGTACTTTTTTTTTTTTCTGGAGAACCCTGATTAATACAGGTTTTAATTTTAAGCATATCTTAACTAAGATCTGTCATACAAGATCAGGCCTGATGAAGTGCTGTTTCATTCAGTATTCGGGTTCTGAGAGAAGTATATTCTTTTGACATGCAGGTGGTCTTAGCTAGAATTCTATCTGCCTCCAGTAATTGTTTAGTAGTTAAGTTCTAAAATCATACAAATCTAGGCCCAAATCCCAGTTTTTCCACTTGAAAGCTAGATTACCATGGGGCAATATTTAAGCCTCATTTTTCTTTCTTGTAAACTGGGGTTAATACAGGTATATTATAAGCAATCATGGCAATAAGTGACTTATGAACTTTGGCTGGAGAAGGGAACAACTAAAAGGACAAATAAAAAAGTGAAAAATATTTCCTCTGGAGTGACACCTATATATAATTCACCTTACTAGATTTTTACCTCTTTCCATTCAATGGGGAAGTGAAATAAAGAAAAATGAACTAGTCAACCCTCCTCTGTCCTTAGAGAAGGTGCCTCAGCCCTGAGACACTTGAAATCTAACCACCTGATGAAGTGAAGTTGTTAGTCACCTGAAGAACACAAGGGCCTCTCGTCCCATTGGCACTGAGGCAATGCTTATGGGCATTTTCAAACACCTAACCTGATCATGGCCATCATATTATTACTAAAGTTTTATGCTTAGAACTTTATTAGTGAGGAAGATAGCAGTAAAGGAAAGAACTTAAAGAAACAAATATTTAGAGAGTGAGATAATGAGGCAGGGAAGGAAATAAGAAAGACAGGCTTGAAAGAGAGAATTGATAATTCGGTGGGTATTTAATGAGTGCCTGTGAAGTGGAAAGCACTGTTCTAGTCACTGAAGATACAATCATGAGAAGAAAAATGGTTTCTGCTCTTCTGGTGCTAGTGATCTAATGATATGTAGGGGACAGGCAATAAACAAGAATACACATACATTTATTAGAAAATGTCTGATAGTGATCAGTGAGGAAAATCCAACAAAGTAATATGATAGAGGCCGACTCTTTAGTATGTGTATTAAGATGTTTTTTAGCTCCATATAATAGAAAACCCTGACTCAAATAAGTTCAAAATGAGAAATTTCATTATTTGACTTAACACCATATCTATCCTAAGGTGAGGATGTTTCAGATGTGGTACATCCAGGCTCTAACTTTGCTTCTCTGTTAATTCCCTTGGTTTTACCTACTATTGTTTATTGGCTTCATCCTCAGGCTGCTAGTAAGAAGACGGCTGCAATTTCATTGTCACATCTAAATACAGCAACATCCAGAGAAAGAAGAAGAGATGCCATATTTCAAGAAACAGAAAAATCTTCCTCGGGGACCTCCCAGCTGACTATTTTATTGGCCAAAATGAGGTCACATGTCCCTAATGAAACAATCACTGGTAAAGTGCATGAAGTTGCCATGAATAAATTAAACTAGAAGAAATAGATTTGGTTTAGTCAAATACGGAGCCAGTTTTGTTGTGATTTTTGTTAAATTAACATTTGTTACGTAAAGCCCTGGGGTACCAGTCGGTGAACCACCTGTTCAAAGAAGACTACAAGGGAAAATGAAATACAGAAGGTTATTACTATTCTAGAGATGTAGAGAGTACATCCTGAGGGTCCAAATGGGAAGGGCAGGGCAGAGTACAGGCAGAAAGCAAGAAACAAGACCTGGGGCAT
Organism: Orcinus orca; assembly: GCF_937001465.1. NCBI lineage: Eukaryota > Metazoa > Chordata > Mammalia > Artiodactyla > Delphinidae > Orcinus > Orcinus orca. The sequence continues at coordinate 80,480,854 of NC_064580.1, forward strand.
TTGCCTTTGTTAGGGTCCATGGGTTGAATGCTTTTGGGGTTCCTGGACTAAGGCTAGATTGGTCAATTCAAATCAAAAAAGTGGGGTTTTGGTAAGTTCCACAGCGGTCTTACCTAAAGGGGACACAAGAGGAAGGAGTTGGGAGGCAGGAGTGACTGTTTTATCACCAGAGGTGTTGAGGAAGTCATATCAGGAACTTGCACTTACTTGTGACTCTGAAGGCCATTATTTAGGGCATGCACTAGTGAGTAAGACTAGTGTCAGTTCAAGGCCCCTGTAGGCTATTAGCGATGCAAAATGGGTGCTGAGGTATTAATATCATGGAGTGGCTTAGCTAAATTCTCAGCAACCTTAGAAGGCCTCTTTGAGAAGACATTTGAGGTGAGATGAGATATGGATGATAAAAGAGGCAACAAAGGATGAATTGAGACTGGGAGGTAGAGATAATAAATATGGAGAAAACAACAAGAGTAGTTTTGTAGAAGTCAAAGAAGGAAAGAATATCAACAAAATGTGAATGTTTGACTCTGTTAATTGTCAGAACTTTGTTACTGTTCTTTCACTTCAAGTGGACCTTAATGCTGCCCAACAACCATACCATATTAGTGTATTTTTTCTTCTACTCTTCTAGATGATTCACTCATCCTTGGTTGATAATATTGTTGCTTATTTTAATGAGAACATTGGAGCAACTCAAACAGAATTTTCACAAGCTCCTACCACAAATTCCTATTTCCAACTGCCTGCATCTGTGACCATATAGTCTTCCTTCTCTCTTGTTATAACCCTGGAGGTGCCTTCTTCGTTGTCTCTTTCCCTGGTTGTCTCTCGTAAAGTTCTAGCTGGTCTATGGTTTGGTGAATTTTCTCATGGAGGCAACAGAATTGCTTACCATTAAAATCTGCATTACTTTCAACAAATTTCCTAGGCTTAAACATCCCCACAGTCCATTCTAAATTTAGCCTGATAACTTGGGGTGAGCTTCAGAGTTTTCTGTTCTTACAACTTGTCTCTATCATTGTGCAAAATCTTTCTGCCATTGCTCCAGACCTTGTGACCATGACAGTGGCTCAATACTCTCAGGCTCCCCTACACCATTCACACCCAAAGTGGATGGTAGCTTCTGGTTTTCTCAGTTTGCCTCCTTAGAATGGCTCCATCTTATGAGTAATCTGAAGTGAAGGTAACTAGGCCCTAGTATCCTCAGCCTGCCATACCAGGAGAAGAGCTAGTACCCCATGAGTTAGGGCTGAGTAGAGAAAGAGATTCCCAGAATCAGTCTTGCCTGGAATGGAGCTTCTGCAACACAGATCTGGGAGGGGTAAGATATACTGGTAGCCCTCCCATCCATGGAAGACACTGAAACAATAGATTGGAAGTCGGTGGTGGGGAGGGAACCCTGTGTTCTTAGCTGATCCCAGCATGAGTGGACCTCCCATGATTCTAGAGAAAGGGAGTGGGCTGTGGCTCAAACGCCATATAGACATTCTGTTCTTACCAGATTTTCTTGGAAAAAAAAAAGTGTATTATATGCCCTTGGAACAATTTCCAGAGACTTTAAATGGTTATTTATTTTTGTTTTTCAATAACTTTTACCACTTATGGTTGTTTTATTGGAGCAAGCTCCTCACACTACTATTCTAGAATCAATTTCCCTAAACTTTAATCTTAAAAATTGAAGAAATGTCAAATGAAACCAAAAGTTAATTCTTAAAAATACAAATAAAATAGGTAACTTTCTGTCTAAACTTAGTAAGCATAATAAAGAAAGTAAAATTATGTCATATAAGAAAAAGATGTAATCATGGATATGGAACTTATTTTAAAAAATTAATGTGGAATACTACTCAAATAATTTTAAAATCTGAAGGAAAAAAAAATATTTCATTGCAAATATAAATTACCAAAGTTGACCAAAGAAATGATAAACTACCTAGACATAAAAGTAATCTTAGAAGACAGAAGAGAGGCAATTAAACACCAACCTATTTAAAAAGAAGTCCAGACTTAGATGTTTTCCTGTTCAACTATATAACTTTTAAGACACTTAAAACTCCTATAGTTTTCAAACTCATTCCATTTTGGGGGAAGAAGAAATTTTTCTCTACCTTTCTAGGTTCTTGTGGCTGGTCTAAGAATTAAATTGACATGAGACAGATTAACAGGAGAAAATCAAACAAAAACTTAATAACATTGATACATGAGAGAGACTCAGGAAAACTGAGTAACTCACCAAAATGGCTGAAACCCTCACCTTAAATACCATCTTCAACTAAAGACAAAAGAGGATGTTGGCGGTAGTGGTTTGGAACTTCAAAGGGGAGGAAGGCAATTCACATGGAGATGAAAACGCAAATGTTTCCTGGGCCAAGCAGAGAAGGTGGGACACAGAGAAGAATTTTAACAAACAGACTTTGTAGGTTTCTCTATTTCTATATACCTAATTCATACTATAGTTATCTATGGTGATAGCTGCCTGCCTGGAACAGGTCCTCTATCTACATTCTTTTAGGCAGTTAGGGGGAAGGTCAAAGGTTCTTCCTGGGTCTTTTGCACCTTAAAATTAATGAGCTTAAATGAATCCTCATACCAAAGAGATACATTTTGGGGTGGCAAATTTTGCTCCCCTACACCATTCATTAAAAAAAAAAATTAAAATTTCCATAATTTATTTTATGAAACCAACAAAACTTTACTGCTTAAATATTAAACCTCAAAAGTAGCACAAAAGAAGAAAATGTTAAACAACGTTAAATTATGCATAAATGAAAAAATCTAAAAAATAGTCATCCAAATTAAGTAATACATGAAGAGAACAATACACCAATATACCATGATGACAGAGTATGTTCTACTCCACATATGCAAAATTGGGTTCTTTTTAGAAACTCTATCAATAGAATTCACTCTAACAATAAATTAAAAGGGAAAATATATGATTGTATCAATAGAAGCTGAAATTAAACATCCAACTCAAATAAAAATGTAGGTAAATAAAAATTAAAGGGAACTACAAAATATGGTAAATACATTTTGCAATAAAACTAACAGACATAAATAGTAATGAAATACTAATTTCCATTATTGTCAGAAAAAGACATATACATGCTCTCTTCACTAATATATGACATTCTTTTTGGAGATTTTATATAGTAGAATAAGATAATAAAATGAAACTTTCAGTATAAATCTTAAAAACTTAAAGTTGTTTCCAATAAATATTGAAAAAATGTTATTTCCAAAAATGTTCTGGAATTCCACAGACTCTTCTATGAACTAGTAAAAATATTAAGATAATTTGAAGGCATATTTGGAATCAAATTAAAAGGAAAAAAAAATTAAAGGTCAATAGCTTTTCTGCAGACCACTCAGATAAAGGTAGGGTCTTCCCTGGTGGTGCAGTGGTTGCGAGTCTGCCTGCCAATGCAGGGGACACGGGTACGTGCCCCAGTCCGGGAAGATTCCACATGGCATGGAGTGGCTAGGCCCGTGAGCCATGGCCGCTGAACCTGAGCGTCGGGAGCCTGTGCTCTGCAACGGGAGAGGCCACAACAGTGAGAGACCCGCGTACCACAAAAAAAAAAAAAATCTTCCAAAAAACAAAAGCCCAGGGTGAGATGGCTTCACAGGTGAATCCTATCAAACATTTAGAGAAGAGCTAAGATCTATCCTTCTCAAACTCTTCCAAAATATGGCAGAAGAAGGAACACTCCCAAACTCATTCTATGAGGCCACCATCACCCTGCAACCCAAACCAGGAAATGATGTCACAAAAAAAGAAAAATACAGACCAATATCAATGATGAACACAGATGCAAAAAACCTCAACAAAATACTAGCAAACAGAATCCAACAGCACATTAAAAGGATCATACAGCATGATCAAATGGGGTTTATCACAGGAATGCAAGGATTCTTTAATATACACAAATCAATCAATGTGATACACCATATTAACAAATTGAGGGAGAGAAACCATATGATCCTCTCAACAGATGCAGAAAAATCTTCTGACAAAATTCAACACCCATTTATGATAAAAACCCTGCAGAAAGTAGTTATAGAGAGAACTTACCTCAACATAATAAAGGCCATATATGACAAACCCACAGCCAACATTGTTCTCAATGGTGAAAAAATGAAACCATTTCCAGTAAGATCAGGAGCAAGACAAGGTTGCCCACTCTCATCACTATTATCCAACATAGTTTTGGAAATTTTAGCCACAGCAATCAGAGGAGAAAAAGAAATAAAAGGAATCCAAATTGGGAAAGAAGAAGTAAAGCTGTCACTGTTTGCAGGTGACATGATACTATACATAGAGAATCCTAAAGACTCTACCAGAAAATTACTAGAGCTAATGAATGAATTTGGAAAGTAGCAGGATACAAAATTAATACACAGAAATCTCTGGCATTCCAATACATTAATAATGAAAAATCTGAAAGAGAAATTAAGGAAACACTCCCATTTACCACTGCAAAAAAAAGAATAAAATATCTAGGAATAAACCTACCTAAGGAGACAAAAGACCTGTATGCAGAAAACTATAAGACACTGATGAAAAAAATTAAAGCTGATACAACAGATGGAGAGATATACCATGTCCTTGGATTGGAAGAATCAACATTGTGAAAATGGCTACACCACCCAAAGCAATCTACAGATTCAATGCAATCCCTATCAAACTAGCAATGGCATTTTTCACAGAACTAGAACAAAAAATTTCTCCATTTGTATGGAAACACAAAAGACCCCAAATAGCAAAAGCAATGTTGAGAAAGAAAAACGGAGCTGGAGTTATCAGTCTCTCTGACTTCAGACTATACTAGAAAGCTACAGTAATCAAGACAATATGGTACTGGTGCAAAATAGAAATATAGATCAATGGAACAGGATAGAAAGCCCAGAGATAAACCCATACACATATGGTCACCTTATGTTTGATAAAAGAGGCAAGAATATACAATGCAGAAAAGACCGCCTCTTCAATAGATGGTGCTGGGAAAACTGGACAGCTACATGTAAAATAAGGGAATTAGAACACTCCCTAACACCATACATGAAAATAAACTCAAAGTGGACCTCCTAGAGAAATGGAAATAAAAACAAAAATAAACAAGTGGGACCTAATGAAATTTAAAAGCTTTGCACAGCAAGGGAAACTGAAAACAAGACAAAAAGACAACCCTCAGAATGGGAGAAAATATTTACAAATGAAGCAACTGACAAAGTATTAGTCTCCAAAATATACAAGCAGCTCATGCAGCTCAATATCAAGAAAACAAACAACCTAATCAAAAAATGGTCAGAAGACCTAAATAGACATTTCTCCAAAGAAGATATATAGATTGCCAACCAACACTTGAAAAGTGCTCGACATCACTAAACATTAGAGAAATGCAAATTAACACTACCATGAGGTATCACCTCACAGAGGTCAGAGTGGCCATCATCAAAAAATCTACAGGGCTTCCCTGGTGGCGCAGTGGTTGAGAGTCCACCTGCCGATGCAGGGGACGCGGGTTCGTGCCCCGGTCAGGGAGGATCACACATGCTGCGGAGCGGCTGGGCCCATGAGCCATGGCCGCTGAGCCTGTGCATCCAGAGCCTGTGCTCCACAATGGGAGAAGCCACAACTGTGAGATGCCCGTGTACTGCAAAAAATAAAATCTACAAGCAATAAATGCTGGAGAGGGTGTGGAAAAAAGGAAACCCTCTTGCACTGTCGGTGGGAATATAAATTGATACAGCAACTATGGAGAACAGTATGGAAGTTGCTTAAAAAACTAAAAACTACCATATGACTCAGCAATCCCACTACTGGGCCTATACCCTGAGAAAATCATAATTCAAAAAGAATCATGTACCAAAATATTCATTGCAGCTGTATTTACAATAACCAGGACATGGAGCAACCTAAGTGTCCATTGCCAAATGAATTGATAAAGATGTGGCACATATATACAATGGAATATTACTCAGCCATAAAAAGAAACGAAATTGAGTTATTTGTTGTGAGGTGGATGGACCTAGAGACTGTCATACAGAGTGAAGTAAGTCAGAAAGAGAAAAACAAATGCCATATGCTAACACATAAATATGTAATCTTAAAAAAAGAAAAAAAAGTTTCTGAAGAACCTCGGGGCAGGACAGGAGTAAAGACGCAGATGCAGAGAATGGGCTTCAGGTCATGAGGAGGGGGAAGCCTAAGCTGGGAAGATGTGAGAGAGTGGCATGGACATATACACACTACCAAATGTAAAATAGAGAGCTACTGGGTAGCAGTCACATAGCACAGGGCGAGAAGCTCTGTTCTTTATGTCCATCTAGAGGGGTGGCATAGGGAGCGTGGGAGGGAGATGCAAGAGGGAGGAGATATGGGGATATATGTATATGTATAGCCGATAACATGTTATAAAGCAGAAACTAACACACCATTTTAAAGTAATTATACTCCAATAATGATGTTAAAAAAAAACTAAACTAAAAGCATATAGAACAAACTGTGAATTTTCCTTGAGATGTTTTAAGGGTTTTGACTTTTTAATGGCTGTTATTGGAGAAATAAATAAAATGCAAGTCATGTTCTGTTGGTTTCCCATTCATTTATGTGTTTGTATTGGAAGGTAAATACTCTAGGAAATGCCTAAATAATAAATCAATTTTTGTTTTAGTGTCATGTGAATAGATGCAGAAAAAGAAAACCTTGTAAAGTTATGAATCTGTCAAATAAAGAATGAAAAATTAGATTTAAAAAATTATGTAATGAAACAAAAATAAATTTCTCCTCATCCTTTTACAATCAATTATTTTTACAAAGAAATATACGGCTCTGAAATAGAGTAATCATTATAGTAGATTCACTAAATATTGAAGTCCATGATGTGGGGTGTGGCAATGGTAGCAAAAATACCTCATACGAAGAAATTTGAAAGCATACTAACCTGTTCAGAAACTAATGTTGTAATGTGCATAAGTTTAGAATTCTAACATTCTGTAATTTCCCAATTTTAGATATATGTGCTTGAAGTGCATTCTACTGAAGTCAACAGTCTTGCCTCTCAGCTTTGGCAGGAAACAAGGGGGCTCAAAATTATTGAATATAAGTAGCTAGAATAACAGTTGAGGATTGAGTCTAGCTTGGACAGAGTAGAACCAGTTCAAAATATTTTGGCTCTTCGTTTGCCCTCAATACTGCTTGCATTTTCATTACAGACCACTGTCACAGGAAGTCTAGGATTTATATTCTGCTATATGTGGGAATTGGATGGAGGATAATGTTAGTGAATTATAGAACAAATTGAAATCTACTTTCTTCAGCAAGTATTATTCAAAAGGCTCTTGATTTAGGTATAGACACTGTTGTACCTTTATCATAAGAAAACAAAAAAACACTGTAGAAATAGCACTTTTATTTTTCTCCCAGTTCTCTCTTTCTTAAGCACTGCACTATCAGAGAAATGTTGCTTCTTTTGCTTTATTGTTTTTTTCCCCCCACTGTGACAAATACTTCATGCAGGTCATTTAAACTTCCTGTGTACAGGAGCAAAAGTAAGAGAAAAAGAAAAAACATTATAATTTTTTGTACTAAATGCAAACCTTAAATTAAGCTCAAGAGAGTTCTAACTTTTGAATTTAAAAAAGCCTTTAAAATGTCTCACAACATGTGTAAGACTATGAGGAAAATTTAGCGGATAACACTTAGTGGATATTTCATGATATTAAGGAATTATTCATTTTAAGTTTGATGATTCCATTGTGGTTATATTTTTAAAAGTCTTAACTTGCAGAGGCATATACTTAAGTATGAAATAATTATGTAATTTTCTTCAAAATAATCTCAGTTATGGGTGGGGCAGGGGACTTGTTGTATGTAGTGATTCAGCAAGTTAGGACATGAATTGTTGATGAATAATTTGAACAGTTGAATAGTTTTTAAGTTTAGTGGTGAGATCATGTGGCTTCATTAGAAAATCCTCTACTTTGCATAGGTTTGAAACTTCTCATAATGAAAAAAAGTATAATCATACAAAATTAATTGATTCATTTATTACTGGCTTTTAAAGGAAATATTTTTGTTGTAAATTTTGAATGGATTAGTATAATTTGAAGCGAAGCTCTAATACATTAAAATATCCTGCTCCTTTGACATCCAGGGCCTTCTCCAGCTATTCAAACCTTGGATTTCCAATATCTTCTTTGAACACTAGGTAGAATTTTTTTAGAGACTCTTGAATCTCCTAGCAGTATTTCCTCAGGAGAGAAGAAAACAAACATATGTGTTCCGTTTTCATCAGGAACTTCACAATACATTTAAAATGTTAAAAGTTTGGGTGACAGAATTGTAGAAATTAAAAGTATCACAACAATCACAAATCAACAGTAGTTATAAAATAATCATTACTACAGTATAATATTGACTCAGAAGGTACACAATATCATCAGCATTGATCACTCTATTGACTTTTGTGTTCACTTTAGTTAAATCATTACAGCTTTTTACTGACTTGACCTTACCCTTTTATACACTCAAGAGGCAAATTTCACTAGTGTTTTATGGAGTAAAAGATTTTCATCTGACAACAGCTTGGTATTTGCTATACTTCTTCCTTCTTATGTTGTATCTTACAACTGCTCAGCTCAATATTTCTTCTGACAGATTTTGCCATGAAATACATATTCTCAGTTGTAACAAAAATAAAATTTACACTTTGGAAAATATTTGGCAACACATTGGGAAGGGGTTACGGCACATGTGACTTGTTGAGAATCCATATCTTGATGGAATTCAATATAATCTGTTCATTATAGAGGTCCTGTAGTTGTTTTCTAAGGTACCTAAGAGCACCAAATTGGCTATTTTTCATTTAGTGTGACTGATCAGTCATAGAAGTAGAACTTCGTGAAAAATATTAGGAAGGCATAGTAACATTGAATTGTGTCTGAGAGTGCTATGAGGATAAACCATAATCTTGAAGACATTTTACCCATATATATGTACCTAGATAAAATCCAGGGAAAAGATTTCATTCTAAAATCATAGAAAAGGTGTATTTTTATATGGCTGTGCTTGTCAGAACACTAAATTCTCTTATCAGATCCATCCAGATTGCTCTTCATATCATGCTGTGGCTACCTGGCATTAGTACATCTGTGATTTTGAGTATTACTTTCCCTGAAAATTTCCTACTGCTTTCCCGAAAGAAAGATTTGTGAGTGAAGTAATAAATTATTAATGCTACATGTCATAAAGTAAAATATATTCTTTTTCAGATTTTGATTCACTAATCAAGAATAAATGAATGCATCTGAATTATTCAAAGAAACTAAAATTATACAAATTATACTCAAATTGAATATTTTGAATATTCTATTCAAAATGTAACAAAAGGGATCACTCTTCACATTAACCTATACTTTTACAAGGTACCAGTCAGGTTCTTACATGAAACATTTAACAGTGCATTCTTTATGAATTAAAATGAAAAGAATGTCTTATAAATTGGAAATCTTGCATCAAATGCAGAGTAGAAAGTCAGTTATCTTGACATTAAAAGGTTACTGTGCTAGGTTGAACCTCAAGAGGTCAGATTCCAAAGCATCCCATTCCATACCTTTAGTCACACTTCAATCAATATTGCCATGACAATGTAATAACTCTCTGTATTAAGTGATATTTATTACTTCTTGGTGGTTTACAATGACTACTTAAAAACTGGCCTTCTGAAAATGCTACATAACAACAATGCTTTGATTCAGTCTGTCACACTTATGAAAGACCAGAGCTACATTAATTTATAGGAATCTAGGATTAGAGGTAACCTACTTTTATGATGTGTAGTCTTTTTTGTTTTTGCCCCAGGCCCTCAGTCTATGGAATGGATATGTTAAGTGTATTTTAATGGAGCTTATGTTGTTATTAGTTAATTGCTTAATCTGTTTTAGTTACAAAATTATTCCACTGTATTGAAGACAAAAATAACATCAGAATTATAGGCTTTTTGTGTTATAGTAAAATAGAGGGTTACTGTGAAATTAAATTATTTGAATAATGCAAATCATATTGCTTGACAACAAATAATAGTAGCTAGTGCTGTTATAATTATAATTCACTCATCTACATTTACACAAAACAGTTCTGCCATCCTTTAAAAGGTCTATTATCTGCAGCTTACAGGACAGGCTTATACTATTTCTTCCATGATAAGAATCCCATTTCTGTAAAGATTCTGTCTCTATTTTCATTATTTCTTTCAAATTTGTAAACAACACTTTCTTTCACAGCAAATTCTGCAAACCTACACAAATTTTACAAAGTTATTCAAAATTAGAAAATATCTTGGAGTGCCTAGGCTCACATCTATAATCGAAGAAGTTATTGAAATACCTGTGGGCATAATCTTCTATTTCTCTTTCAGGTAGACAAGTTCCACACCATCATGTGTGCTCTTTCTATGTACTCAACCTTTCTGGAGTTCTTCAGTGCCTACTGTTACCTTTTCTACTAGATAAAAGTGTTTTAGAAAAAAAATATGTGACTGAAAATGTGAAATTGATTGAAAGACTGAACACTGACAAGTAAATTTCCCATTTGCTCTCCCTCTCCTAAAAAAGAATTGTTACCTCCCAAAGTCTGTCTTCCAGATACAATCAGTTTTTCTAATCAAAATAAATTGAACTATCCCAGAGTGAAATTTTCCAAGTTCTAACATGTGGGCATCCACAAACATAATGACCAAATCTCAGTCCAATAAAAGAAAGCTCTCACTAAGCTCATCAGTAAGCAAGTCCCATCAACCTATACATAGCTTCAAAATAGTTTTAGTTCCTGATTCTTACCTTTGGAATAGATTCTGACTTTTGAGGAAAACTGGACTATAAGTCATCAATTAAAATAACAAGGGAATGATGTCAGCAAGATGGCAAAGTAGGAAGGCCTAGTCCTCGTTCCCCAACAGAAACACCAATTTAACAATAACATATGGACCAAAATACCTTTATGAGAGGTCTAAAATTCAGTTAGGAAGTTGCAGTACTCCAGATGAGCACAAAACAAAGAACAGCCACATTGAAATGAGAAAGAAGAGTAGTTTTATTTAACTTGAGCCAGCCCTTTCCTCAAGTTGCACATAGAGACAACCTTGGCCTGCAACTTCTCCAATCAGGGAAAAGATAGAATGGAACATGCCTCAAATATCTTGGTGCTTACATGCATTGCTGGAGAAGTTGGTTTCTGTCTTGCCTCATATGTAGTCCTGGTAAAACTGGCATAGTTCAGATGCCAGGGGGAAGTTAAGAAAAAAAGAAATGGGGCAGACAGCCTGCTGTGGCTGGCACTGCTCTGTGAGATTGCAATCAAGTAAAGAACCTGAAACTTCTCCCCTTAGAGGGAGGAGAGGAGTAGAGAATGCGTCCAACATTCTGGTCTTTCACTAAGCTGCCCAAGAGGCTCATTTCTGTCACCCCTCACAAAGGACCCTGGTGGAACCAACTTAGGTTTATGGAGGCAATTAATAAGAAGGAAGAGTGAAGGGTGGCTTGCTGTTCCCAGCACCGCTCTGCAAAATTGGGAAAAGGGGCCGATCTTAAGACTCCTCCACAAGGAAGGAGAGAGGGAAGTAGAGCATGCCTCTAATGTCCTAGCCTACAGTATAGCAGTCAGACACCAGAAGGACAGAGGAGCAGGAGATTATAGAGTCTTGAAAAAGAAAGAAAGAAAGAAACCAGTAAATCACTCTAATTCACAATCTACATGCACAAGTTCAAGGAAGATACATTCATAGAAAAGGTTTGAGTGGCTCCCAGAATGCCTAGCCAGGCTGATTGGTGAAGGTCTTTCCTTGTCAAAGCCAGTCTGTAAAGACTGGAAGAGGCAGCAGTTTCTTCAAATGTACAGACATCAAAGCAGAGCTACAAGGAACACAAAGAATCAGGGAAACATGATACAATAAAGGAACAACAACAGCAAAAATGTTTAGTAATGGACCCTAAAGAAATGGAAATCTATGAATCATCTGACAAAGAATTCAAAATAATCATCTTTTTTTTTAATTTATTTTTTTTATTTTTGGCTGTGCTGGGTCTTCGCTTCTCTGCGAGGGCTTTCTCTAGTTGCGGCAAGCGGGGGCCACTCTTCATCGCAGTGCGCGGGTCTCTCACTATCGTGGCCTCTCCTGTTGCGGAGCACAGGCTCCAGACGCGCAGGCTCAATAGTTGTGGTGCACAGACCTAGTTGCTCCGCGGCATGTGGGATCCTCCCAGACCAGGGCTCGAACCCCTGTCCCCTGCATTGGCAGGCAGATTCTCAACCACTGCGCCACCAGATAAGCCCCCTGGCAGGAGTTCTTTAGACCCAACCAAGTTGTCAATTACTTGCCGCGCAGTCTTAATTTGGATGTTCGGTGGTCGTCTGGGTGGATCTTTTCAAGTCCAAAGAGATAGAGCAATAGGAGAATGAGAAAGACTGAGGGGGAAAAGCCTTGGCCTCAGTGTGCTTCTTAGCGGCCAGAGAACTGGTCTCTGCCAGATCCTGCAGGCGACGTCAGCTGCCACTTAACGGGCTACTTGAATCTCCATGGCTCAGAATAAGTCCCAGCCACCCTTCAGAGGGGAGCCATAGCCCAATAGGCGGATCGAGATTATGGCCTTTGAGGCCCCGCATTGGGTGCCAGAAAAGATGTTGCAGGAAAGAGAGTGGGGTGCGAGAGGATGGTCACATCCCAAGTCATGTCTGAGTCCCTGGGATGGCCACCAAGTGTGTGTTCTTGGCTTTGTGCAGGCAAGAATTCAAGAGCAAGACATAGTAAAGTGAAGGAAGTTTTATTCAGGGAGATACACACTCCATAGACAGAGTGTGGGCCATCTTGGAAGGCAAGAGGCCCAAAATAATCATCTTAAAGAAGTTCAGTGAGTTATAAGAGAACACAGATACACAACTAAACAAAATTTAAAAAGCAATACATGAATAAAATAAGAATATCAGCAAAGAGAAACTACTAAAAAGAACTGAACAAAAATTCTGGAACTGAAATATATAATAACTGAACTGCAAAACTCACTAGAGGGTTTCAAGAACACACTTGATCAAGCAGAAAAAAGAATCAGTGAACTTGAATATAATCCCACTTCTGCATATATATCCAAAATAATTAAAATCAGGATCTGAAAGACATATCTGCACTCCCATGTTCATTGAAGCATTATTCACAATATCCAAGATATGGAAATAATCTAAATGTCTGTCAACAGATGAATGGATAAGGAAAATGTGACATATACATACAATAGAATATTATTCAGCTTTCTGAAACTCCTGGATCCGAGACAAGGGTAGTTCATTACCCACAGCAATAGCAGTAGCAAGAGTATCATATTTTGCACTGGTTTTCTGAGCCTCAGTTCCCACAGGGTGATACAAAAAAAGCCATCTGAAACCTGCATACACAATGAGATGTATTATAGATGATAAACTTTGAGTTTACGGAGCTCAAATCTTTTATTGGGTTTTAAGTATGCCTGCTCTTTTCTCTGGAGGGAGACACTACCAAGGCTCTTCTCTCTGCAAACATCCTTGATAAGCTAGTTCAGAACAAGAGACAGTTAGTACTTCCCTCACAAGAGATGTAGAAATTCAAGAGGCCCATTGAAAATCTCCCAACAGTGACTATTTTAAATTTAATAAAATTCTAAAATTCTGTTCATAAATTGCACTAGTCACTTTTAAAGAATTCCATAGCCATATGTGGCTAAAGGCTACCATACTGAACAATGAAAATACAGAACATTTCTATTAATAAAGAAAATGCTATTGGATAGAGTGGCTCCATTTCATACAATAGCAATAATAATGAATAATAATAATAGTAGTAGTAGGTAATATTTGTTAAGCATCCACAATGTGCCAAGCACTTTAAATGCATTATCCCATTTAATGCTCACATTAGCCCTAAAAATTAGAAGTTGTTATCCCCACTTTGTAGATGAGGAAACCATGCCTTAGAAACGTAGAACAATTTACCTACCTAAGCTCATACTTGTGGTTATTGTCAGAGACTGAACCATACTTAACTACTCTCTTATGTTACTTTCCTTAGATTCCTATAGCAGATAGTATTTTCCAACAACTGCAACAATATTTACAGTCCCACATGCTCTTCCACATTTTCACAAACAACTCTATCAAGAGATAGAAACTATATTCCCTCCTCTTGAACTTGAGTGGGTCTTTCTTACTGGCCTGATGGAAGTGATATTACATATAGTGTAAGTAATGTTACTGTATATGAGGTTCATGAATAGGTTATATTCTTGATAAGAGTTCATATCATTGACAACACAATAGAGCTTCTACCTGTTTTCCTCATGGGACAGTAACTACCAGAAGTCAGCTGCCAGGCTATAAGGAAGCCCAAGCCACATTGAGAATCCTTGTCAAGATACATCAGCTGACAGCCATCACTGAGGTCCCAGGCAGCAGCCAACATCAACTGCCACACATGTGAGTGAGGAAGCCTTCTAAATGACTCCAGCCCCTGTCATCAACTGATTGTAACCTGGGAGGCCCACAAAAGAATTGTCTACCTGATCCAAATCAACCCTCAGAACCATAAGTGATGATAATAATAGAATTGTCTACCTGATCCAAATCAACCCTCTGAACCATAAGTGATGATAATAATAACAATAATTAATAATATATTAATGCTCTTTTGTATCATTAAGCTGTTATTAGCAATAGATAGTTGAAACAATGCACCTTCAAACTGATTATGTAAAGAGCTTTATTTTAGTCAATTAGTTAATATTTATATGCTTTATTTGTGCATTGATGCATTAGTAGAAATAAATGAACATATAAGTGGGTTATTCCTTCTACATTCTGCCCGACCTTTTGTAGAACTAGATTTGAAAAGGAAAATTAAAATAAAATTTTTGCTTATATGAAAAAATAAAACTATTGACAAAGATGAATTTTGTCCAAAGCAAAATTGTTTCTTAAGTAGCTCTTCACATTTTGTTAGATATTGCCATATTTGAATTTCATACCCTAGACTTCTTTCATTTATTTATTCTGGTTGCTACATAAGTTGCCTTACTTGATTTTTTTCCAAAAATATGAAAAAAATTAATTAAAGCAAATATATTTAATCCTTTTCTCTGAAAAAATACAAACTATTATACTAATGATAACATTCAAAAGATCATGAAAAATAGTCAACGAAGACATACAACTTTATTTATCATATCCTTATAATCTAGATTCAATCTTTGCATTGCCATATACTCATCATACATCTAGGAAAGATCATATGAATTTTTGTAGAATTTACAATTTTGTAGATTTATATTTATTTTTGTTGTTGCAGTAATAACACAATATAAGATCTACTGTCTTAACAAAAATTTAAGTGCACAATAACATATTGTTAACTATAGACACTATGTTGTACAGCAGATCTCTAGAACTCATTCATCTTGTATAACTGTAACTTTAAACCCATTGAGCAACAAAATTCCCCATTTCCCCTTACCCCAGTTCTCACAGATTTATTTTAAGTAAGCCTAAGATTTTCCAGAGATTATTTTTATTTAGAGGTAAAAATTGCTTACAATCAAACTTTGAAAATGGATATTCCCTTCTTTCCAGCTTGATCAATTCTTGAGGAACTGGCAATACTCTCATAATAAAACAGGTTAGAAACTTTATATGCTATTGCTTTAAAATCATCTCAAGGAGTTACAATGTCCGTTCTCGGCAGCATCATTTGTCCTAAAGCATAGAGGAAGGACAAGGAATCAGGAGCTAACAGGCTGGAGGACACTGGAGTTACATTTAGAGATTCTTGCTTGTTTTTTTGGTGTAGTTTATTCACTATGGCTTAAGGCGCAAGCAAGCATTCACCACTCACTACTCTCATTATTTTCAAGGCTGTTTAGTAGACAATAACAAATACTAAGCAAATAAATCTTTTGAACCATTTAAACCTAGTTCTGAAGTTTTAGGTAACAAAAGCTTACAGAGTTGACCCTAGGTGTTTATTTCTATATCTACATATATTTTTCCATCCGTCTTTATTTACATATAAAACTGGGAGAACACCCGCCATACCTGAGGTATTCTCTGAACAGGGAAAAGAAAAGCAAAAGTATTTGGCATGAGAAGGCAGTCCCATCTAAGAATTTGAATTGGGTATATTTAAAATAACTGTAATCTCAAATCTGCTGCAGTTTTGCATGGTTTAAGGTTAATACCTCAAGAGACAAAATTTTGTTTTGCAGAATGTCCTAATACACTTAGTTTCTTAACTGTAGGCCTCAGAGTTTACTCTGCATTGTGAACAGCAGCTATAAAATGTTCTACTCCTGTAGAAGACAGCAAAGCACGTGGAAATATTTCTGTACACCTATATTTATCCTGGGAATGAATCAGAATAGTTATATGAAGTCACTTAGAGAGACGGGTCCCTTAGAAAGCGTCCCATCTCTTAGACTCCTAGTAGCAGCCCTTCTAAATAAGAAAGCTACAGAAACTGCATGATGAGACTTCTCAAAATTGTCTCATTTGGGGACCAGCTCTGTTTTTCGTTCTCAAGATTGCTTTGGCTATTCGGAGTCTTTTGTGTTTCCATACAAATTGTGAAATTTTTTCTTCTAGTTCTGTGAAAAATGCCAGTGGTAGTTTGATAGGGATTGCATTGAATCTGTAGATTGCTTGGAGTAGTAGAGTCATTTTCACAATGTTGATTCTTCCAATCCAAGAACATGGTATATATCTCCATCTATTTGTATCATGTTTAATTTCTTTCATCAGTGTCTTTTAATTTTCTGCATACAAGTCTTTTGTCTCCTTAGGTAGGTTTATTCCTAGATATTTTATTCTTTTTGTTGCAATGGTAAATGGGAGTGTTTTCTTGATTTCACTTTCAGATTTTTCATCATTAGTTTATAGGAATGCCAGAGATTTCTGTGCATTAATTTTGTATCCTGCTACTTTACCAAATTAATTTATTAGCTCTAGTAGTTTTCTGGTAGCATATTTAGGATTCCCTATATATAGTATCATGTCATCTGCAAATAGTGACAGCTTTACTTCTTCTTTTCTGATTTGTATTCCTTTTATTTCCTTTTCTTCTCTGATTGCTGTGGCTAAAACTTCCAAAACTATGTTGAATAAGAGTGTTGAGAGTGGGCAACCTTGTCTTCTTCCTGATCTTAGTGGAAATGATGTCAGTTTTTCACCATTGAGGACAATGTTGGCTGCGGGTTTGTCATATATGGCCTTTATTATGTTGAGGAAAGTTCCCTCTATGCCTACTTTCTGCAGGGTTTTTATCATAAATGGGTGTTGAATTTTGTCAAAAGTTTTCTCTGCATCTATTGAGATGATAATATGGTTTTTCTCCTTCAATTTGTTAATATGGTGTATCACTTTGATTAATTTGCATATATTGAAGAATCGTTGCATTCTTGGAATAAACCCCACTTGATCATGGTGTATGATCTGTTTAATGTGCTGTTGGATTCTGTTAGCTAGTATTTTGTTGAGGATTTTTGCATCTATGTTCATCAGTGATATTGGCCTGTAGTTTTGTTTCTTGGTGACATCCTTGTCTGGTTTTGGTATTAGGGTGATGGTGGCCTCGTAGAATGACTAGGGGAGGGTTACTCCCTCTGCTATATTTTGGAAGAGTTTGAGAAGGATAGGTGTTAGCTCTTCTCTAAATGTTTGATAGAATTCGCCTGTGAAGCCATTTGGTCCTGGGCTTTTGTTTGTTGGAAGATTTTTAATCACAGTTTCAATTTCAGTGCTTGTGATTGGTCTGTTTATATTTTCTATTTCTTCCTGATTCAGTCTTGGCAGGTTGTGTCTTTCTAAGAATTTGTCTATTTCTTCCAGGTTGTCCATTTTATTGGCATAGAATGCTGTAGTAAACTCTCATGATCTTTTGTATTTCTGCAGTGTCAGCTATTACTTCTCCTTTTTCATTTCTAATTCTATTGATTTCAGTCTTCTCCTTTTTTTTCTTGATGAGTCTGGCTAATGGTTTATCAATTTTGTTTATCTTCTCAAAGAACCAGCTTTTAGTTTCATTGATCTTTACTATTGTTTCCTTCATTTCTTTTTCATTTATTTCTGATCTGATTTTTATGATTTCTTTCCTTCTGCTATCTTTTTTTGTTGTTGTTGTTCTTCTTTCTCTATTTGCTTTAGGTGCAAGATTAGGTTGTTTATTCGAGGTGTTTCCTGTTTCTTAAGGTAGGATTTTATTGCTATAAACTTCCCTCTTAGAACTGTTTTTGCTGCATCCCATAGATTTTGAGTCATCATGTCTCCATTGTCATTTGTTTCTAGGTATTTTTTTATTTCTTCTTTGATTTCTTCAGTAATCACTTCTTATTAAGTACTGTATTGTTTAGCCTCCATGTGTTTGTATTTTTTACAAATCATTTCCTGTAATTGATATCTAGTCTCATAGCGTTGTGGTCAGAAAAGATACTTGATACAATTTCAATTTTCTTAAATTTACCAAGGCTTGATTTGTGACCCAAGATATCATCTATCTTGGAGAATGTTCCATGAGCACTTGAGAAAAATGTGTATTCTGTTGTTTTTGGATGGAATGTCCTATAAATATCAATTAAGTCCATCTTGTTTAATGTATTATTTAAAGCTTCGGTTTCCTTATTTATTTTCATTTTGGATGAACTGTCCATTGGTGAAAGTGGGGTGTTAAAGTCTCCTACTATGAATGTGTTACTGTCAATTTCCCCTTTATGGCTGTTAGTATTTCCCTTATGTATTGAGGTGCTCCTATGTTGGGTGCATAAATATTTACAATTGTTATATCTTCTTCTTGGATTGATCCCTTGATCATTATGCAGTGTCCTTCTTTGTCTCTTCTAATAGTCTTTATTTTAAAGTCTATTTTGTCTGATATGAGAATTGCTAGTCCAGCTTTCTTTTGGTTTCATTTTGCATGAAATACCTTTTTACATCCCCTCACGTTCAGTCTGTATGTGTCTCTAGGTCTGAATTTGGTCTCTTGTAGACAGCAAAGATATGCATATTGTTTTTGTATCCATTCAGCCAGTCTGTGTCTTTTGGTCGGAGCATTTAGTCCATTTACATTTAAGGTAATTATCGATACATATGTTCCTATTCCCATTTTCTTAATTGTTTTGAGTTCGTTATTGTAGGTCTTTTCCTTCTCTTGTGTTTCTTGCCTAGAGAAGTTCCTTTAGCAGTTGTTGTAGAGCTGGTTTGGTGGTGCTGAACTCTGTCAGCTTTTTCTTGTATGTAAAGGTTTTAATTTCTCCATCAAATCTGAATGAGATCCTTGCTGGTTACAGTCATCTTGGTTGCAGGTTTTTTTCCTTCATCACTTTCAATATGTCCTGCCACTCCCTTCTGGCTTGCAGAGTTTCTGCCGAAAGATCAGCTGTTAATCTTATGGGGATTCCCTTGTGTGTTATTTGTTTTTCCCTTGCTGCTTTTAATATGTTTTCTTTGTATTTAATTTTTGACAGTTTGATTAATATGTGTCTTGGCATATTTCTCCTTGGATTTATCCTGTATGGGACTCTCTGTGCTTCCTGGACTTGATTAACTATTTCCTTTCCCATATTAGGGAAGTTTTCAACTATAATCTCTTCAAATATTTTCTCAGTCCCTTTCTTTTTCTCTTCTTCTTCTGGAACCACTATAATTTGAACGTTGGTGCATTTAATGTTGTCCCAGAGGTCTCTAAGACTGTCCTCAGTTCTTTTCATTCTTTTTTCTTTATTCTGCTCTGCAGTAGTTATTTCCACTCTTTTATCTTCCAGGTCACTTATCCATTCTTCTGCCTCGGTTATTCTGCTATTGATCTCATCTAGAGTATTTTTCATTTCATTTATTGTGTTGTTCATTGTTGTTTGTTTCATCTTTAGTTCTTCTAGGTCCTTGTTAAATGTTTCTTGCATTTTGCTGTTCTAGTTCCAAGATTTTGTATCATCTTTACAATCATTATTCTGAATTCTTTTTCAGGTAGACTGCCTATTTCCTCTTCATTTGTTAGTTCTGGTGGGTTTTTATCTTTCTCCTTCATCTGCTGTGTGTTTTTCTGTCGTTTCATTTTGCTTACCTTACTGTGTTTGGGGTCTCCTTTTTGCAGGCTGAAGGTTCATAGTTCCTGTTGTTTTTGCTGTCTGTCCCCAGTTGCTAAGGTTTGTTCAGTGGGTTGTGTAGGCTTCCTTATGGAGGGGACTAGTGCTTGTGTTCTGGTGGATGAGTCTGGATCTTGTCTTTCTGGTGGACATGTCCACGTCTGGTGGTGTGTTTTGGGGTGTCTGTAGACTTATTATGATTTGGGGCAGCCTCTCTGCTAATGGGTGTGGTTGTGTTCCTCTCTTGCTAGTTGTTTGGCATAGGATGTACAGCACTGTAGCTTGCTGGTCGTTGAGTGAAGCTGGGTGCTGGCATTGAGATGGAGATCTCTGGGAGATTTTCACCTTTTGATATTATGTGCAGCTGTGAGGCCTCTTGTGGACCAGTGTCCTGAAGTTGGCTCTCCCACCTCAGAGGCACAGTACTCACTCCTGGCTTTAGCACCAAGAGCCTTTCATCCACACGGCTCAGAAGAAAAGGGAGAAAACGTAGAAAGAAAGAATTAGTAGAAGTATAAAGAAAGACAGAAAGGAGGGAGGGAGGGAGGGTGCAAGGAGGGAAGGAGGGAAGGAAGGAAAATAGAAAGAAAAAAGCTAAAGTAAAATAATATAAAGTAAGATAAAATATAATAAATTTATTAAAATAAAAAATAATTATTAAGAGGAAAAAAAATGAAAAAATGGATGGATAGAACCCTGGAAAAAATGGTGGAAGCAAAGCTATACAGACAAAATCTCACACAGAAGCATACACATACCCACTCAGAAAAAGAGGATAAAATCATAAATCTTGTGCTCAAAGTCCACCTCTTCAATTTGGGATGATTTGTTGTCCAGAGGAGGGAAGGAAGGAAAGAAAGAATGAAGATAAATTACAATAAAATAAAGTTATTAAAATAAAAAAGTAATTATTAAGGGAAAAAAAAGATGGATGGATAGGACCCTCGGACAAATGGTGGAAGCAAAGCTATACAGACAAAATCTCACACAGAAGCATACTCATACACACAAAAAAAGGAAAAGGGGAAAGAATAATAAATCTTGCTCTCAAAGTCCACCTCCTTAAGTTGGGATGATTCGTTGTCTATTCATGTATTCCACAGATGCAGCGTACATCAAATTGATTGTGGAGCTTTAATCTGCTGCTTCTGAGGCTGCTGGGAGAGATTTCCCTTTCTCTTCTTTGTTCTCACTGCTCCCAGGGTCTCAGCTTTGGATTTGGCCCCACCTGTGTGTGTAGGTCGCTGGAGGGCGTCTGTTCTTTGCTCAGACAGGACAGGGTTAAAGGAGCCGCTGATTCGGAGGCTCTGGCTTACTCAGGCCAAGGGGTAGGGAGCGTCACGGAGCGCAGGGTGAGCCTGTGGCGGCAGAGGCCAGCGTGACAATGCACCAGCCTGAGGCGCGCCGTGCGTTCTCCCGGGGGAGTTGTCCCTGGATCCCGGAAGCCTGGCAGTGGCGGGCTGCACAGGCTCCCCAGAAGGGGGTGTGGATAGTGACCTGTGCTCACACACAGGCTTCTTGGTGGCAGCAGCAGCAGCCTTAGCATCTCATGTGTGTCTCTGTGGTCCGTGCTTTTAGCTGCATCTCGCAGTCCATCTCTGGAGCTCCTTTAAGCATCGTTCTTAATCCCCTCTCCTTGTGCACCAGGAAACAAAGAGGGAAGAAAAAGTCTCTTGCCTCTTTGGCAGGTCCAGACTTTTCCCCGGACTCCCTCCCAGCCAGCCGTGGCGCACTAAACCCCTGCAGGCTGTGTTCAGGCTGCCAACCACAGTCCTCTCCCTGGGCTCTGACCGAAGCCCTGCCCACTCCGGCGGGGTAGCAGACAAGTCTCTCGGGCTGGTGAGTGCCGGTCGGCCCTGATCCTCTGTGCTGGAATCTCTCCGCTTTGCCCTCCACGCCCCTGTTGCTGTGCTCTCCTCCGTGGCTCCGAAGCTCACCCCCCCCCGCCACCTGCAGTCTCCACCCACAAAGGGGCTTCCTAGTGTGTGGACACTTTTCCTCCTTCACAGCTCCCTCCCGCTGGTGCAGGACCCGTCCCTATCCTTTTGTCTCTGTTTATTCTTTTTTCTTTTGCCCTACCCAGGTACGTGGGGTGTTTCTTGCCTTTTGGGAGGTCTTAGGTCTTCTGCCAGCATTCAGTAGGTGTTCTGTAGGAGTTGTTCCACGTGTAGATGTATTTCTGGTGTATCTGTGGGAAGGAAGGTGATCTCCATGACTTACTCTTCCGCCATCTTCCCAGAAGTCTCTCTTTGGGTTATTTTAATGGAAACATGTTAATATAAATGTTTCAGACATTACATGAAACTTCTAAAAATCTTTAAAAAAAATAATCTTCTTTTTAAATTGTTGGTAACATTATAAAACAGAATGTGCCTTCTTAATTTTAAGATATCAATGATAGACAAATCATAAACTCTGAATTGAAGGAGAAATAAAGCTTGTTAAGCCAAAAACAAACAAACAAAAAAAAAAAAAAAACAAGAAAGAGCTAAAATAAACCTAATTTTACATATCAGGGAACTAGAAAAGGAACAAACTAAGTCCAAAATTAACAGAAGGCAGGAAATAAACATCAGAGTGGAAATAAATTAGAGACAAAAAGAGAATAGAAAAGATCAATGACACTAGGAATTAGTTTTTGAAAGCATAAACAAAATAGACAAACTATTAGCTGGATTACCAAGAAAAAAGGAAGACAAATAAATAAAATTATATATGAAAGAGGAGACATTACAACTGATACCACATAAATACAAAGGACTGTAGGAGACTACTATGAATAATTATATGCCAACAAATTGTACAGTCTGGAAGAAATGAATAAATACCTAGAAACATAAAACCTATCAAAACTGAATCATGAAGAAATAGAAAATATGAACAGACAAATTACCAGTAAAAAATTGAATCAGTAATTAACAACCTTCCAACAAAAAGCTCATGGCTCAATGGCTTCACTGATGAATTCTCATAAACATTTCAGAATTGGGAAGTTGCAGTGTGCTGTAAAGGGAGGCCCAACACTGAAAGGGAGGGTAGGGGGTTGACTTGCCCACCTGTTGTCCTCCACCATGGCAGAGCTCTAGAGGACTAAGTGAGTGCTGCCTTGTCAGCTTCCACAGCATACTTTGGCCACTGTCCTTTCTCCCTTCATCGCCTTGGGCCCCTCCTTTGTTCCCTCTGTCACATGTTAACGGGCCACATGGGGGAGGCACTGTATAGAGGGCAGCAGGAAGTGGTATTGGCCACCATCCTCCCACTGGCCTCCTCCTTGTCATCCTCCTGCCCGGCCTGGGGCTAAATGCAGCCAAACTGTCAGGCCCCTCCCCCTGGCCAGACGGATCCTTCTGCCTAGAAACCAGGTGTGGAAACGACTGGCAAATACATGGCATCCAGGAGAAAGATGTCTTTCCTCTTCTCCAGATAATGAAAAACTTTATAAAAATCTATCACTTCATAAAACTTCATAAAATCTATCACTGTGGATGAAAATAGGAAGTCATTTGCATCATCTTATATTCAGATTTTCAAGAAAGGAAAATACTTCTCAAAAGATTTCAAGAAGTAAGAACTGTTAAAGATTGCTTCAGGAATTTTATATTTGATGATGAAGATTTGGAAAAACCTTACTTCCTAGACAGAAAATTTCCATCTTCTGTTATTGCTTTCTCTTATCTGAAGATTGAAACTCTATTCCTTATACAATTAATGGGTATTTGACAGACTACCAAAGGGAAGGAGTCTGGTTTATCTATGGACAATTCATCCAAGGAAGAGGGAGTATTCTTGGTGATGATATGGAACTTGGAAAAATAGTACAGGGTATTTCATTTTTGGTGGCAGTTTTGCATAAATAGATTACTCATGAAGATATTGAAAATAAAATGCCAGAGGTTTTACTACAAAGTATGAAAAAGGAGCACCTCTTCTCTTATAGCAAAAAATATGTTCTTAATAGTTGCTCCTCTTTCTGTCCTCTACAACTGGAAGGATGAATTGGACACCTGGGGATATTTCAGAATCACTATTTTACATGGTAACAAAAAAGACAATGAACCGACTTGTGTAAAGCAGAGGAAATGTGAAATTGCTGTAACGGCTTATGAAATACTGTACTTGTGTCTGGATGAACTTAGCAGTTTGGAATGGTCAGCTGTTATTGTAGATGAAGCTCATAGAATCAAGAATCCAAAGGCTAGAGTAACAAAGGTTATAAAACTTTAAAATGTAATGTTCACATTGGCCTCACTGGAACCTGGACTGGGTTGTGCCAGGACTTTTAGGTAGCAGGATCCATTTCAAGAAGCAGTTTTCTGACCCAGTAGAACATGGTCAGAGACACACAGCAACAAAAAGAGCACTAGATACTGGCTGAAAGTTGTCTATCAAACAGTATTAGAAACAGAAGATGGCACAAAAACAGAAATCAATGTAACAGAATAGAGAACACAGAGATAAATCTAACCACTTATGGTCAATTAATCTATGACAAAAGAGGAAAGAATATACAATGGGGAAAAGACAGTCTCTTCAATAATTGGTGGTGTGAAAACCAGATAGTTATGTGTAAAATATGAGATTAGAATACTTCCTCACACCAAATACAAAAATAAACTCAAAATGGATTAAAGACCTAAATGTAAGCTCTGAACCATAAAACTAGAAAAGAGCATAGACAGAGCACCCTTTGACATAAATCATAGCAGTATTTTGCACATGTGTCCTAAAGCAAAAGAAATAAAAGCAGAAATAAACAAATAGGACTCAAACTTACAATTTTTTTTCACAGCAACGGAAACCATCCACAATATGAAAGGAAAAACCTACTGAATGGAAGAAAATATTTGCAAATGACATGACCAATAAGGGGTTAATATCCAAAATATATAAACAGCTCATCCAACTCAACATCCAAAAAACAAACAACCCAATTAAAAAGTGGGCAGAAGACCTGATAAACATTTTTCCAAAGAAGACATACAGATGGATAACAGGCACATGAAAAAATGCTTAGCATCTCTAACCATTAGAGAAATGCAAATCAAAACCACAATGAGATATCAATTCACCTCTCAGAATGACTTTAATCAAAAGTCTACAAATAACACATATTGGTGAGGATGTGAAGAAAAGGGAACCTTTGTACACTTTTGGTGGGAATGTAAAGTGGGGCAGCCACTGTGGAAAATAATATGGAAGTTCCTTAAAAAACTAAAAATAGAGCTACCAAATTATCTGGCAATTCCACTCCTGGGTATATACCCAAAGAAAATGAAAACAGTAATTCAAAAAGATACATGCACCCCAATGTTCATAGCAGCATTATTTACAATAGCCAAGACATGTAAGCAACTTAAGTGTCTATCAACATATGAATGGATAAAGAAGATGTGATATACATATATACATATTTGTATATATATACATATGTATATATGTATATACATTCAGCCATAAAAAGGAATGAAATTCTGCCATTTGCAACAATGTGGATTGACCTGGAGTATTACGATTAGTGAAATAAATCAGACAGAGAAAGGTAAATACTCTATGTTATTACTTATATGTGGAATCTAAAAAATAAAACAAATGTATGTAACAAAACATAAACAGACTCACATATATAGAGAACAAACTAATCGTTACCAATGGGGAGAAGGAAGGAGAGAGGGGCAAGATAGAGTATGGGATTGAGAGGTACAAACTACAATGTATAAAATAGATAAGCAACAAGAATATATTGTACAACACAGGGAAGTGTAGCTCTTGTTTTGTAATAACTTTAAATTAAGTATAATCTATAAAATATTTAATCATTATGTTTGTATACCTGAAACTAATAAAACATTGTAAATTGACTCTACTTCAATTAAAAAAAATTAATTAGGAAAGGCAGAAAAAGAGGGTACAAAATAAACAAAAGCAAATACATTAATTGAAAACAGCCATAAACATGATAAATATTAATTTAATGTTAATAATCACTTTAAATGTGAATGATCTAAATGCACCTATTAAAATACACAGGTAGTGTGAAATAAAAAAACACAGCTATATGTTATGTACCATAAAGATACATTAAATTTAAAGACTTAAATTAAAAGGAAGAATTGGGAAAAGGTAAACCATGTTAATTCTAAGCAAAAGAAAGCTGGAATAGATATGGTAATTTAAAACAAAGTAGACTTCAGTACAATGAAAATTACCAAAGATAAAGAGATATATTACATAATAATAAGTAGGTCACATATGCAAGAAAACATACAAATCTTAAATGTGCATGCACTGAAAAACTGTCCAAATACATAAGCCCAAATCTGATAGAAATAAAAGGATATATAGACAAATCCACTATTATGGTTGGAGACTTCAACACCTCCTTTTGTAATTGATATATCAAGCAGACAGAATATCAGTAAGGATATAGCTGACTTGTATAGTACTATCAATCAACTTGATCAAGTTGACACTTAGAACATTCCATTCAACAATGGCAGAATATATATTCTTCTGAAGGTCATATAGAAAATTCACCGAGATAGATGACATTATTGGCCCAAAAACACTTTAATGAGTTTAAAAAAATAAAAATCATACCATGTACATTCTCATACCACAAAGGAATGAAACTAAAAACTAATAATGTAAACAGAGCTGGAAAACCCTCAAAAATTTGGAGATTAAACAACATATTTATTAATGGCACATGAGTTATTTTGTGTTTGCTCCACCTAAATATACTTTGATTTGAATAAGCTTCAGGGTAATAGCAAAACTAAGAAAGAGAAAGTACACAGAGTTCGCATATACCACTTTCCCCCCCAACAAACATAGCCTCCCCTATTATCAACATACCATACCAGAGTGGTATATTTCTTACAATTAATGAGTCTACATTGACATGCCATTATTAGTCAAAGTCCATAGTTTCATTAGAGTTCACACTTGATGTACCTTCTATGAGTTTGGACAAAAGAACAACGATAATTACCCACCATTATAATATCATACAAAACAAGTTTCACTGCCTTAAAAATTTCTCTGCTTTGCTTATTCATTCATCCCTCTCCCCACCCCTAGCAACCACTGATTTTTTATTTTCCCATAGATTTTTCTTTTCCAGGATGTCTTATAGTTGGAATCATACAGTATTTAGCCCTTTAAATTTGACTTTCTTAACTTAGTATTGTGCATTTAATTTTCCTCCATGTCTTTGTATATCTTGATGGCTCATTTCTCTATAGTGCTGAATAATACTCCATTGTTTAGATATACCACAATTTATCCATTTACCCACTGAAGCACATCTTGATGGGTTCCACGTTTTAGCAATTATGAATAAAGATGCTACAAATATTCATTTACAGGTTTTTAAAATTGGCATAAGTTTTCAATCATTTGGGTAAACACCAAGGATCATGATTGCTGAATCATATGATAAGAGAATGTTAAATTTTGTAAGAATCTGCTAAACTGTCTTCCAAAGTATTTGTATCATTTTGCATTCCCACCAGCAAGGTATGAGAGTTCCTGTAACTCCACATCCTCACCAGCATTTGGTGGAGTCATTTTTCTAGATTTTGGCCATTTTAATAGGTGTGTAGTGGTATCTCATTTTATTTTCAAATCTTTGATGAGATGATGTGGTACATCTTTTCACATTAATATTTTTCATCTGTATATCTCCTGTAGTAACTTGTCTGTTCTAATATTTTGCCCAATTTTTAATTGAGTTGTTCATTTTCTAGTTAATTTTTAAGAGTTTGTATACTTTGGATACAAACATATACCTTTATATGTTTTATTTTATTTTATTTTATCCCCATGTGTGGCTTGTCTTCTAATCCTTTTGACATCATATTTTACAGAGCAGAAATTTTTAATTTTAATAAAATCCAGCTTCAATCTAAGTATTTTTCACATGTACCTAAAATCAGTTATTCTCATTTAGAACAAATTCAGGTGGGTAAATGAGAAAACAAAAGTTGTTGTTTTTATTAATATTTTAAATAGAAATATCCATGGACAGTACTATTTCTTTAAGACACAAGAGGAACATTATAATAATAAAGTATTGAAAGGCATTAAAATGTGTTACTTGGAATTACTGCCTCAAATGATTATTCATTATTGCATGGTGTAAATTGGTGCTGGGTTACATGCAATACCTGTAAAGACACTGATCCTCTCTTCCATAAGTATAGAATGCTCTAGACTTCATAAAGTCATCATAAAATCAAGAATTCTGTCCACACTATAAAAATTATCAAAGGAAATTCAAATACTTCAGGCACATCTGACATATTGGGGCCTTTGTATCAGCACCGGAACCACCATTACAGAATCTCTGGGGATAGTGTGGCTTTTCTAAAATTTTCTCAGGTTTAACTCAATCTTTCTCTCTAATCTCTGTGAGATCTACTGTAGGCTCCAAAGACATTGTCATATTTGAGTGACAGATGGGTTCTCAGTGTCATATGACTAGCTAATCTGCCCCTCAGTGTCTGGTTAACTGGTAGAGTCACTAGTATAGATGGTATATCTTCCAGGCTTAGAAAGATTTGATGAATTTATTTTCAAAAGAAATTTATATTAGTACTGACATATCTTATTCTTAGAATAAAGTAAAATACTTAAGATTCACTAAATAGTAATTATTATAATTTATTATTAATTTTTGTTTTCCATACTCCAAACTAATTCTGACGAGAAATCTGTGAAAGTCAGAAACATAGAATGGGACCAAGCAATAAATTATTAAAGGATTAAAATATCTGTCTTATCGGATTTGTGAAGACAAGACTGTGGCTTGTCTTCTCATTCTCTTGACACTGTCTTTCACAGAGCAGAAGTTTTTAATTTTAATGAAGTCCAGCTTATCAGTTATTTCTTTCAATGGATTGTACTGTTGCTTTTGTGTCTAAAAAGTCACTGGCAAACTCAAGGTAATCTAAATTTATTCGTATGTTACCTTTTAGGAGTTTTATAATTTTGCATTTTACATTTAGGCCTATGATCCATTTTGAATAAATTTTTATAATAATTATTATTATTTCTTGCATGTGGGTGTCCAGTTGTTCCAATACCACTTGTTGAAAAGACACAATTTTCTTCATTTTATTGCCTTTGCAACTTTGTCAAAAGTCAGTTGACTATATTTGGTTGCTCTATTCCTGGGCTGTCTGTTCTGTTCCATTGATCTATTTGTCTATTGTTTCACCAGTATTGCACTGTCTTGATTACTATAGCTTTATAGTAAATCCTGAAGTTGAGTAGTTTCATGCCTCTGACTTTGTTATTCCTCAATATTTTATTGACTATTTTGGGTCTTTTGCCTCTCCATATAAACTTTGGAATCAGTTTGTGGATATCAACAAAATAAGTAGCTGGGATTTTGTTTGGGATTGCATTGAGTCTATAGATGAAGTAGTAACAATTGATATCTTAATAAAACTGCATCTCCCTGTCCATGAACAATGAATATATCTTCATTTATTTAGATCTTTATTTTTCTTTTGGACATATATCCAATTTGTAACTGAATGTATATGTCATATCTTGTTCATCCATTCATCCATAGATGGACACTTGGGTTGCTTCCACATTTGATTACTGTGAATAATGCTGCCAATGTCATGGGTGTACAAATATCTCTTCTAGATCTTGCTTTCAAGCTTTTTTGAGTATATACCCATAAGTGGAATTGCTGGGTCATACGATAATTTTATCTTTAATTTTTTGAGGAACAACCATGTCTTAGTTATTTTGGGCTGCTCTACAAAAGTTCCAATGACTGAGTGGCTAAAACAACAATATTTATTGCTCACATTTCTGAAGGCTGGGAAGTCCAAAATTAAGGTTCCAGAGATTTCTGGAGGGGCCTCTTCTTGTATCTTCACATGGCAGAGAGAGAGAGAGAGAGAGAGACAGAGAGAGAGAGAGAGAGAGGAAGCAAGCTCTCTCTGGTCTCTTCTTTTAAGGGCACTGATGAAATGGAAAAATTCCTAAGAACACACAACTTACCAAGGCTGAATCATGAAAACACAGAAAATCTGAACAAACCTATAACTAGCAGGGCTACTGAATCAGTAATCAAAAACATCTCTAAAAAGAAAATGCCAGGATCAGATGGTTTCACTGGTGAATTCTAACACACTTTTAAAGAAGAATTAACACCATTCCTACTTAAACTCTTCCAAAAAAAAAAAAAATGAAGAGGAGGGAACAAGTCCAAACTCATCCTAATAGTGAAATTTTCTGTTGTTTTCTAACAGCATACATTATAAATTATTTTTATTAATTTGTAAAGAAAACTTTGGATTTACTTACCTGTTTAACATTTTAGTTATTTGCTCACTATTATGCATATCAGACTATTCTTCTGACATCTTTTGTTCATTCTTGAGGAGTTAATTTAGTACAGGTCTCTTGTTGGTAGTCTCACTTTTTATTCATCTGAAAGTGTCTTTTTCTACTCTAATTTTTCATATATTGATTTCCTGGTGTGTATCAGTTATCTACTACTATATAGAAAAACAACATTTTTTTTAAGATTTTGTTTTTGATGTGGACCATTTTTAAAGTCTTTATTGAATTTGTTACAATATTGATTCTGTTTTATGTTTTGATTTCTTGGTCGTGAGGCATGTGGGATTTTAGCTCCCAGACCAGGGATCGGACCTGCACCCCCTGCATTGGAAGGTGAAGTCTTAATCATTGGACAGCCAGGGAAGTCCCACCATTTATTTTATTTGGTGTTGACTTTGAGTCTTCAATTTAGTCTGTGTTCAACTGGATGGCTCTTCTACTGGTCCTGTCTGGGGCTCATTCATGTGACTGTATTCAGCTTGTGGATCAGCATGAGCTTGTTGGTCTAGGGTAAGGTTAACAAACCTCAACAGTATTGACGTTTTGAATGGGATAACTCTGTGTTTCATGGGGCTTTCCTATATATTATGAGATATTTAGCAGTATCCATTGCCTCTATCTTTGAGATGATGATGGAACTTCCAGAGTCGTGACAACCAAAAATGTCTCCAGACAAATGTTCCCTTGGAAGCAAAATTGTCTCTGGTTGAGAAACACTTATGTATCAATTTCACACTGTTGTTGTAAAAATTAATACAAACAGTAATTTAAAATCACCCCAATTTATTATCTCATAATAAATGCAAAATGGATCTTACTGGGTTAAAATCAATGTGTTGGTAGAGATGCAGTCCTTCAGGAGGCTCTAGGGAAGAATCTATTTCCTTACCTTTTCCAGCTTCTAGAGGCTGCCTGCATTCCTTGGCTTGTGGCCATTTCCTCTGTCTTCAAAGCCAGAAATGTAGCAGTGTAGGATCTTCAAATCTCTCTCTCTCTCTTTTTCTTTCTCTCTCTCTCATCTCCACTTTTGTTGTCTTACCTGTTTCTCTGACTCTTTTAAGGTTCCTTGTGATGACATTAGGCTCACCCAGATAATCCAGGATATCTCCATCTCAAGGTCTTTAACTTAGTCACATCTGAATGCAAAGTCCCTTTTACTTTGTATGATGACATATTCACATATTTCATAGATTAGGATGTGGACATCTTTGGTCAGGTGGAAGGGTATTATTTTGCCACAATTGGTCTAGGAGGACCTCATTTGGAATGAGTCCACATGTTTTCATCTTTCAATAAACTATCCTAGACTTCTTCATATTATAGAGGTTGAATTCCCAGGAGCAAGAAGCTAAGCTCCAGTTCCCAAGGGCTTTTAAGCCTCAAATCTGATAATGTCTTATGGGTCAAAACATTTCACAAGACCAACCCTAGAGTTAATGTGGGAGAGGACTATACAAGAACATGGTTATAGGAAGAAAAGATTCATTTAGAGGAATTGCTGAAAATCTAACATGGTATGACAATCCAGGTCGAGTTATTTTGTCTCAGAACTTTGAAGATATGACTTCACTGTATTCTAGCTTCAATATTTTGTTAAGATGTTGTTGTAAATATAATTATTGTTTCTTTTTAGATGTTCTGGTCTTCTTTCTGGATGCTTGGATATACTGTGGTTTCTAGACCTATATATTCTTGTTTTTATCAGTTCTGGAAAAATTTTCAGCCATTATCTCCTTACATATTTTCTCCCCTTCAATTATCTCTATTCTCTCCTTTTGTGATTTTTATTAGATTTATGCAAGACATTTAATTTCACATCTCCATATACTTTCACATTTTCTTTTTTAATTTGCCATATGCTTGTTTTTCTGAGCTGTTATTTGGGTAATTTCTACTGGTCCATCTTCCACTTCTTTAATTCTGCTTTTAGTTATCTATTCTGCTGTTTCTCCTGTCAGATGTGTTGTGTTTTTTTTTTTAATTTGAGTAATTATATTATTTTTTATATTTAGGAGTTCTACCTTTTGTAGAGACTTTCAATGTCTCCTAACTAATATCTTGCAAAGTTTTAGTTGTTATAGAACTGAATGGTCACTTGGAGGATCTAAGTATCTATAATAAAAAAAAACAGAAGTGTTACATAGATCTTTTAGTTTTTAAGGATAAAGAGGAAAATTCCTGTGTAGAGAAAACAGCATGAATAAAAACACAAGAATGAGAAGTGTAAATGTGTTTCATGTAATGTTGAGTTAGCTAAGTTCATCTGAAGTAGATGCTAAGAGATACAAAAGCCTATATGACAGGAATTTCTTCTCTTCCATATACATATGTACTCTCTTCCATTTCTCTTAAAACACACTACAATCTTTGTGTATATTTGTTTTACCACAGCAAAAAGGTGGTGAGAAATATTAATTAACACTTGGCCTTAGAATTACAAAGACAAAGGAGAGAGTTTGCAAATTTGATGACCTGGAGAATACAAGTTTAGTTCAAAGGGAACATCTGCTACTCAGCTCCAGCTTCCTGTTGCCATTCAAGACTAAAAGTCCAGTGTTGGCACATTTTTTGATATTTAAAACAAGCCCAAAATTCAGATGTTTCTGAGAAATATGACTTTTGTCAATGAAATAAATAATTTTTAAATAATCCTATGCAACTTAATAGTGGGAGCATCAAATTATCAAGGCCTATGTGGTCCTTTGGCTTAATAGTTGATTTCCAACATGCAACAAATTGATGGAAAATGGTTTTTAAAAAAAGGTGGAAATATTAGCTGGAACTAGACACTAGAAGCCTTGCTAAAGTGTTTGTTATACTCTAT
The DNA here is from genome assembly GCF_937001465.1 of Orcinus orca. NCBI lineage: Eukaryota > Metazoa > Chordata > Mammalia > Artiodactyla > Delphinidae > Orcinus > Orcinus orca. The sequence continues at coordinate 80,514,194 of NC_064580.1, forward strand.
TCAATAAACAATGGGAAAATTGGAGACTTTTAACATGGAAGTGGCAGGACTTAAATAGTGTTTCATAAAGAATAATCAACTTGTGATATGAAAGATGTACTAGAACAGTGGTCTCTATTTTGTTGGTCATACACTCATCAATAAAAACTATTTGATTATGTACTTTCTGATATACAGATAATTAGCTGGTTATAAAGTATATACATTTCCTGTTGTACTACTTATGTATATTATAAAATATATTCAAAATTTAAATGATATAAATATTACTTTACAATGTATTTCTTACTGTGATGTTTTGCATTAGCACTAGCCACTATCTCAAAGCACATAGACATCATCATTAACAGTAATGGATATAAATATATATTTAAATATTTTTGCTAACATTAGGAACATTTAGATGACTTCTTATATCTGATCTAATTATTGTCATTTTTACCTTGTAATGAAACTAAAGAAGTGCTGCTTTTAGAAGTGTCTGCTGCATTTTCATATAATCTATTTGTATCTGCAATATTAATATAATTTTCAATCTTCAATTTCATACCCAACATATTTTTAGGGCCTTTGGCCAATGTTTGATTATTCATTTCCTTAAAAATTGATAATGTAATATTTAAATCCACTGAACTGGAATGAGTAAAACACAATATCTAATGAAAGCTGAAGAAAAATGAAGAGTGAAGGCACCAACCCCTCCATATTGTGATACTTCGTCTCCTTCAAGATAACATGCCTCCCAGCCTTGTCAAATAAACATATACTTATGAATTGAGTTGGAAGCCAGTGTCAACATATATGTTAAATGTTGGTAAACATAAATTTCTTTCTGATTTTTAAGACATCAAATTATATAAATCAAATCTATGATTTTCTGTCTTGAATTCTAGTGGGCCATTTGAATACTTTTGGCATATTTAATTTCTATTTGAAGATTACTGCCCAGGAGCAAATATTATTGAAATGAAGGAAACAATTAAGTAGATACTTGTATAGTTCATGCATATGTTATGAAAGATTGAAATGGGTTTCTGGAATGTACTCTGGCTATAGAGTTTTATGTGAGAAACACTGTAATGGAAAAATTGATAATACTTATTGGATAGTTGGATGTAGGGAGTGATGTAGAAAGACATAAAAATAATTCTGAAGTTTCAAGACTGAAAAAAGCAATGGTAACTATTAAAAGAAATGAGGTTTGGGGTTTTGATTATGGGTTCAGCTTTTTGACATGTTGAGAATGAGGTCTTGGAACATCAAAATATGAATAGTCAGCTATCAAAGAGAAATATGAGAAGAATGTCCCAGAGATGTTTTTTAACTAAGTACATAAATTTCACATAGATGTAATAATTAAGATATTGAGATGAATTAATTCTCTAAGGAACAAGTGAAATAAAATCAAGGACAGCACCTTATATTTAAGGAGCAGGAGAAAAAAAGGATTATTAGAAAAACAACATAAAGCTCAGTTGAAAGGTGAGAGAAAAAACAGTAATGAATGGTCACAAATTTTAAGAGCATTTCAATAAAAACAAGTTGGTTAGTCAACTACTGCAGGGAAATCAATTTTAATGAGAACTAAGGAATTGGTTTTATCATTTGGAGATCATTCCAGAGGATAGATTTAGTACTCATGTAGAGAAGGAATCAGATTACAAAGAATTTGGGTGGATTGATGTTGCCAAAATAGACAGAATGATTGAACACTATTTTTAAAGAACTTTGGGTAAACAAGAAGCCAGAGACAGGCTGGAGTTTATGAGAACAGGATTAATGGGCTGGTGGTGAGGTTAATTGTGTTACCTACTGAAATCTCAATATCAATTTTTGAAAAAATTGGTCCTGAGGAAAGTGGTCAGCCCTTACACAGCACATTTTTCCATGAAAAGGAAAGGACAAAATCCTCATTTCTTAGGCCCTAGCTGAGCAAATATATAAGTCTCCAGTTCTAGCAAAGGTAGGGTACTTTTTTAGAAGTAAGTGGAAACAGCAGGGAGACTACTAGTCAGTGAACTAAAGATGTGGCAGACCCCAGTACTAGAATAAGAATTTGACAGAAAAAAAAAGAATCATCTGTGAGAATTAACACACATAGGTCAAGACAGAAACCCAGCTCTACTGAATGAACTAACTTGGGGTTGGACAAAGTAAATGTGAATTCAGGGCAATCCATGAATCTGAGGGCAGAGGCTGAGAAATAAAGGCATGTCTTGACAAGAAGGAGTAAAGTTTAAATTTTGTGTTGTTATAGATAACCTGAGCCTATGCATGACAGAGGGGAAGGAAGATAATTAAAGATTCAAGAGAAAGGATAACATTTGTGGAAGGAAGTAATGAATTAAAGCAGAGAAAATAAAGTTAAGATGGCACTTTCTTCATTAAAAAAATAAAAATTATTTATACAGTGGACATTTTTTTTAAAAAAAATATGCTTATGTACATATTATAAGCTGGTGATTAATAAATATAGGGTTTTGTCTTTATGGAGCATACAATCTAGTAGGAGATGAATAAATAAATAAATATTGTGATAAGACTTCTGTGGGAAAGAACAGGACTCTGTAAAAAAATAATATGGTATGGAGAAGGGATGGATTAGGAGACAAATTTAGATCAGGTTGTCAAGGAAGTTCTGCTTTAGGAAGTTTCATTAGAGCTGAGACCTTCATAGATGGGTTGAACAAGTAGTTTACCTAGTAGAAAAGCATCTAAAGTAGAAAAATAAGAAGAGAAAAAGCTTTGAAGAGGGAACAAGTTTGGAATGTTGAGAATCAGAAAAAGGACAAGTGGGGCTGGAGAGTTTAGTGTAAGGGAGGAAGTAGTAGAAGGTATGAGAAAGTCAGTGAAGGTTCAGATCATGCAGAGTTTTATAGGTTGTAGTAAGGAGTTTGGATGTTAAATTCTAAGTTTGAAGGGGAAAGCCATTGGAGGATTAAAGAGGAGAGTGAAATCATCTGATTTACCTTTTTTTTTTTTTAAAGAAGATGTTGGGGGTAGAAGTTTATTAATTAATTTATTTATTTTTGCTCTGTTGGATCTTCATTTCTGTGCAAGGTCTTTCTCTAGCTGTGGCAAGCGGGGGCCACTCTTCATCACGGTGCACGGGTCTCTCACTATTGTGGCCTCTCTTGTTGCGGAGCACAGGCTCCAGATGTGCAGGCTAAGTAGTTGTGACTCACGGGCCTAGTTGCTCCACGGCATGTGGGATCCTCCCAGACCAGGGCTCGAACCCATGTCCCCTGCATTAGCAGGCAGATTCTCAACCACTGCGCCACCAGGGAAGCCCTGATTTACATTTTTGAAAGATTAACTGCTGTGTGGAGAATGGAATTGAGAGGCAAGTGTGTTTGGATGCAGGGAGACAAAATTTGAGGCTATTTAAAAATCCAGCCAAGAGATGAGGGTGGTCTGTCCTAGGCTGGTGGCAGTAGAGAGGGATAGAAATTGACATGTGGGGTATATTTTGGAAGTAGAAATTGCAGGACTTGCTGATAGATTAGGTGTGGGTTAAGACAGAGAAAGGTATCCAGAAAGAAACTAGATTTCTAGTTCAGACAGTTACTTGATGTGTCAAATAAGTCCATTAAAGAATAGGGTTAAAAAGGAGTATCAGTTTAATCAATCTGGCGGGTGAAAATCAAATGATCAAAATGGCAATTTATTTCATCTATTGACTGACATTCTTTTACTATGAGGTTGAAATTGAGTAATGGATTAAAATGACCTATGCTTGGATCATTTCCTGCTTATCATTTTTCAGACATGACTAAAAAATAAAAGTACCTGTGAAACTGAGGATTCTAGCCTTGGATTTATTTCCTTAAATGTCAAAATGGAAACAGTTGAAACAGTTGAAATTGTATTGAAGCACCTAGGAAGATTCAAAAATACAGTCTACTACAGAATTCTTCAAAATGCAGACACTTTTTAGTAAGTGCTTTCAAACTCCATATTGCTTACCATGAGGCAGCTTGGAAAAATGGAATGTTAAGTAGCAACTAAAATAAGACATATTAATCTGTATGTTTAAGGCTGTAAAATATATATGCAGACAAAATTTAAGAATTTGGTCTGGTTGATCCCCAGAAATTCAAGTCTTTGTTACAATAAGAACGTGTCTCTAAGCATCATCCTTACTATAATAATTTTGATTAAATGAGGTCTTTCCTTTCTGCTGTGAATAAAGCTGGCTACTGAATAAATTGTGAAGTATGAAAACCTGACCTTTCAAATTCCTTTAGTCTATTTTGTTTTTTACTCCTTGCTTTCTGTACACTTTTTAGGGGCCTAATATTTTATTTTTGCCTTCTTGATTCCCTTCTTCTACTCTAATTGTTGCATCCTACACAAGACTAACATCTTCTGCAATCTTATTTTGTGGGCATTTTCTTCCCTGTTTTGCTTCTTCAGGTTCCTTTGAAAACTTAGCTGATTCACAGATAATGTGATGCTATATATTGAAAATCCCATGAGATCCACAAAAAAATTACTAGAACTAATAATGAATTCAGCAAAGTTACTGAATACAAGGTCAACATATAAAATCAGTTGTGCTTTTATATACTGACAAGCAGTGAACAGTCTGAAAAAGAAATTAAGAAAATAATTCCATTTGTAATACCATCCAAAAAATTAAAATACCTAGGAATAAATTCAACTAAGGAGGTGAAAAACTTGAACATTGAAAACTCTAAAACATTGCTTTAAGAAATTAAAGAAGACAAAAATAAATGGAAAAACATCCCATGTTCATGGATTAGAAGATTTAATGATGTTTATATGGCAATACTACCCAAAGTGATCTACAGATTCAATACAGTCCCTATCGAAGCTCTAAAAGCCTTTTTACAGAAATGGAAAAGCCAATCCTCAAATTCATATGGAATTAGAAGGGATTTCAAATACCAAAACAAACAACAACAACAAAAAAAAACATGAAAAAGAAGAGCAAAGTTGGAGAAACCACACTTCCAGATTTCAAAACTTACTACAAAGCCACAGTAATGAAAACAGCATGGTACTGGCATAAAGATAGACATAGAGACCAATAGAGTAGGATTGAGAAGCCAGATATAATCACATATATTCCTGGTAAATTTATTTTCAACAAAGATGCCAAGATCATTCAATGGAGAAAGAATAGTCTCTTCAACAAATGGTACTCAGACAACTTGATATTCACAGGCAAAAGAATGAAGTTGGAGTGGTATCTCTCACCATAAACAAAAATTAACTGAAAATTGATCAAAGACCTAAATATAAGAGGTAAAACTCTAAAACCTTTAGAAGAAAATACAGGTTTTTGTGCTCTTTGTGACCTTGAATTTGACAATAAATTCTTAAACATGACACCAAAAACATAAGCAACAAAAGAAAAATAGATAAATTAGACTTTGTAAAAATTGAAAACATTTTGTGCATCAAAGGACATTATCAAGAAAGTGGAAGACAACCTACAGAGGGGAAAAAAATCTTTGCAAATCTTTATCTTTTTCTCATAAGAGTTCTCATATAAGAATTCTTATAACTCAATGACAAAATGTTGAACAACTCAATTCAAACTCATAATTCAAAAACGCAAAACACAAACAACCAAAAGATAACCAATCCAGGGGCTTGACAGATATTTCTCCAAAGACATGCAAATGGCCGATAAGCACATGAAAAGGTACTCAACATCATTAGTCATTAGGTAAATGCAAATCAAAACCACAGTGAGACACAACTTTACTCCCACTAGGATGACTGTAATACATTTTTTTAAATGCAAAAATAACTAATGTTGGCAATGATGTAGACAAATTGCAACCTCCCCCATACATTGCTAATTGTAATGTAAAATTGTTTAGTTGCGATGTTTAAGTTGGGAGGTTTGCAAAAAATTAAACATAGAATTACCATACGACTCAGCAATTCTACTTCTAGGTATACATTCAAAAGAATATTTGTACACAAATGATCATAATAGCATTATTCACAATAGACAAAAGTTTGAAGCAAGTCAATTGTCATGAATAACTGAATGGAAAAAGAAATTGTGATGTATTCATGAAATGAAAAATATTCAGTCTTAAAAATGAAAGAAGTACTGTTACATGACAAAACCTTGAAAATATTTATCCTAAGTGAAATAAGCTAGACACAAAAGGTTACATATTGTACAATTCCATTTATATGAAATATCCAGAATAGGTAAATCCATAGAGATAAAAAGCAAGTTGGTGATTCCACAGGCTAGAAAAAGGGGAATAGGGAACTGTTTAATGTGTATGGGATCATAATCTGAGGTGATGAAAATATTTGGAAGTAGATAGAGCTGGTAGTTACACAACATTGCAAATGTACTAAATGACACTAAATTATTCACTTTAAAATGGTCAGTTTTATTTTATGTTAATATCACCTTAATAAAAACATTTGAGTTGTGTCTCACTTCCTTAAATCTAATAAATCTGAAGTTTACATTTAATGGCTGAATGTTTACTCCCTTTCAGATAATTTATGCAATCTGATAGAAGAGGGATAATAATGCTTTAACACAAAGAATTGGCTAATGGTGGAAATTTCTGGCAGGGCCAGTTTGATAAATATTATTGGCTATGGAGGTTGCCTGACTTCCTCATTTAATACGAGTGTAAGTGGATCTTTTCTTACTGGACAATTTTAGTATACTGGTAATGGTACTACCTGATTTTTGCCATTTTGAAGTTTTAAAATCCTAATTATGTGCAGAGCTGAAATGTAGTGCTCAGAGGAGGTTTATTGCACAACCAAGGCTTTATTTCTGGAAGCAAGTGGTCTTAAGTGCCAACAGTTTTGAATCCCACATTTTTAGAAATATTGTGACGTGTATACATTGTAAAAGGTTTTGTCTTTTATAATGGGAGAGCACCTAGGGTTTCTGAAGCAGGCTCATTGATAAGTAGGCCGTCTGTCACCCTACTATTTAAAAGCTTTCTTTCGTTTTGTGCTTCTATAACTGTACCACTTTAATTTGAAACATCTGTGTCTGGCTTAAAGTGATACTATATTATGTAACTTTTAAATCGTTCCTCCTTTATGACTATTTAGAGGAAGTACTATTGAAATAGATGAAACTTTCCTTTAGAGGAACTTCTCCCTTCCTCAGAGCTGAACAAGATACCTTCCATTTCTCTCCAAGCAGGTGCAAAAGATACAGTTACAGCAGTCTTTGAGTTTGAGGGAACTAAATTTTGTCATAATACTTCATATTACACTAGATGTGCCATAAAAGGTAGATAGCTAGTGGGAAGCAGCCGCATAGCACAGGGAGATCAGCTCGGTGCTTTGTGACCGCCTGGAGGGGTGGAATAGGGAGGGTGGGAGGGAGGCAGATGCAAGCGGGAAGAGATATGGGAACATATGTATATATATATAACTGATTCATTTTGTTGTGAAGCTGAAACTAACATACCATTGTGAAGCAATTGTACTCCAATAAAGATGTTAAAATGAAAAAAAACTGGGTGCTGCAACACGGGCTGGAATGAAATGCCAAGCAATAAGCAAAACCAGGAATAAAAATCAATACTTCAGAATATTTCAATAGCCAAAGAATATGGCTTCAGAAGAAAATTTGTTTCAGTTACCTTCCCAGAAAAAGAAAAATAGGAATAGGAAAAAAAAATGTTCAAAACCAGTTCCTACTGAAGCTCTGGTTAATTTATGAAAGTGTTATAGTTCAGTTGCCTAGTCTCTTTCTACTCTCAAAGTGAGTGGGCAGTATTTCAAGCAAATTGACTAAACCTGAAAACAGATGTTTAATAAGATGATCTTTACTTGCTAGAAAATAAGACAACTGAAAAAAATTTCCCCCAAAGAATTTTACTCTCCACTTCCCCACATATGTAATATTTTGATATTTACCAATGGATAACTTCAATAAGGTTTAGAAACTTTTTATTAGGTGTTTGCATATTTGGACAATTCCTATTACTATCACTTCCACTAGTGGTTTTGAAGGTATTTCAGGAAATTGACAGCAATTTGATAGCTTTTTATGTTAGGTTCATGATTAGTCAGGAACAATTAAAGTGCAGTAAGGAAATTATTGTTTTAAAGGGTAATAAATCTCATCTATAATCTCCATAAACAATTAGTCCTATCAAGATTTTTGTTTGCACAGGCTCTAAGATATTGTGAGGAGCCTATAACAATATACCTCTATGTATGTAACCTAAAGGTAAATTTATTAAATCTTTCCTAGAGATTTCATCCTCCAGAAGAAATGTTAAAGGAATTTATCAGGTTTTCAGAAAATAAATTTCCAAGAGAAATCTCTCACAATGGATTCTCACCCATCACCAGCACTACTGACTGACCTGTACTTCCATACCTTAAAGATGAAAACACAAAAGTACTCCTTTAACTATATAGTACGATTCCTAGAAACTTTATGTCTGTGGCTATCTATCATGCTTTGTCTTCTTCAAGTAACAGCACCCTGACTTCCTTTTATAGGATTACCTGTTCCCCATTGTGATTAGTCTTTATAGGAATGTTGACCAGGGTGTCAATCCCTTCCTTAGGCAAATTATGGTTAAAAATCCAAGTGTAACTAACTGAAGTCTCTCTTGAGCAGAGTGATAAAAGAATGAAAAAATGGTTAGATTTGATTCACCCCAGCAGAGGCAGCATGGTATACCTGCTATGTTGATCACTGGTATCATCTTGGTTCCTACACTTTTTGTAGGTGTGTTTGTTATCCAAAGTCAATCTTTTGGGCTTGCAAGCAAAAGAACTATTTGGCAAAACAATGAATGATATTGTCCTGACAAGGTGCTTGTGAGTGTTAAAAAAAAATAAGAAATGTGAAACGCCTAGCACGATGTGTGGCACATAGCTGTTTAATAATAATAATAAAGCTAACATGAATTGAGTCTCATAGTGCTGCGAACTTCATTCACATACATTATCCCACTTAGTTCTCACTGTGCATCTATGAAATAGATTCTAACATTATTTCCATTTATAATGGAGAAACTGACACAATGAGAGATCCAAACTTATGCAGCTATTAAATAGTAAGGCTGGGATTTGAAATCTGGCAGTGTTCAGATACACACATTTAAACACTACTTTCTAAATCGGTTCCTCATTTTTCTTGTGTGGCAGTGAAGAAGCCCTAGTCCATAGTGTAGTATAGTCAAGAAATGCCATACTGAACAGCTGTTTCTAACAAATAGCATTGCCCAGTATTGAAGCATCACTCTATTAATTAGTTCTCTGCTAGGAGTGGAGTTTCTTGATGGTCATTTCATGACTAGCCTGTCCCATATTAATAACATTAGTCACAAAGAGTATTCCCAAAAACATGTATTTCCTTCTCCTATGTGCAATATGGGAGAGATTTTAATAACTAGATGCAACTATGTCTTCAATGCCATATACATAATACATCTGTGAAGTAAAACAATCAGTATTTGATCTTTAGAACCACAATTATGTTTTTCATATAAATGGGATTATTATGGCCTTTGCAAAAGCAACGTCTGCTGTATTCTTGCTTAAGATTCTTCTAAGATTCTGCCATAGCTACAGGCCTGTAAGAAATGATTCAGTTTTCTCATACTTCCTATGTAATGAAACATTTTCAGGTTAGAAGCTAAAATAAAGCAAATGCTGTATTACAAAAACAGTAAGCAAGATATCTTCCAGTTGTTGCCGTTAGCCTTTTTTTCCTTTCATAGGCTAGAATTCAGTGCTAACCAAGCAAGACTACTTTTTTGAGATAGGTGTTGATCATCCCATGTTTACAAAGGAAATAGTCCACCAGGAAAAGATATTGCCAGATTCACTGTGGAAGAGAGTTGATGGTAACTGGATGTCATTTTCAGTTGCACTTAGCCATTTTTTTTCTCTGTTGTCCTTGGGAAATTGTCTGACCAAGTGATCCTTAAAATACACTTGAAACACACTGCATAAAGCTTGACTTAAAGTCATTAATAGAATTACCTCTCCAGTATGACAAATGAGGTTTCAGAACACCTCCAGGTCTTTCTTTGGCTTCAGACATAATAAGGACATAATAGCAGTTCATTATTGTAAATGGACCTGTCACCCTTTCCAGCCAAAGCATTCTTTGTCTCTCTAACTTTGGATAAATTTACGTATCTCATAAGGTTTTTGGATAAACCTTATGTATTTCACAGATGAAACAAGAGATGATGGTTGAGAAAGAATGTACGTGCCGATGTCTCAAAAATTTGTACACCTTCTTTTGGATTTGAAATTTTTAGAATATGTTTTTAAAATGTTTATTTTCAAAATGACACATTTACTCAAAGTAGCTTCTGGAGTCCTATTTAATTGACAAAGTTCTGCCTCATGTTCTGAGGACCATGAATCTTTCATAACTGATACATATGTATATATATATATATATTTAGTTATAATTTGTTTTTCAAAGCTTTTATGTGGTCTTTATTGAGTTAGTTGTTAGTATTGTAAAATTTCTGATTCAGTTCATGGGAATTTTAATATCTACTATAAATAAGGGATACCTTTTTTTTTTTTTCCCAGTGAGTATGTATTGAGCACATAGTATGTGCAAGGTTATGTGCTCAGTTCTGAAGATAAAAAATTGAATTGAAGCATTTCTACTGTGGCAAAGCTTACCAGTTAGTCATTATCCTGTCTCAATGGTTTTTCTCAGGCTATTTATATCCTGCCACTGGAAACTAAACTCTGAGGATCATATTATACCTCACCTACATGATGGAGATATCAGATTCTCTCCTTCTGTTCTTTGCTTGATTTTGTATTGCTTTGTTTTGTTTTTCCTCCATAAATTACTGAAATGTCAAAGTCTAGGTTAAAAAGAGGTGGGGGAGGGGCAATCACAAAAGCCAGGCTCTAGTTAGTTTGCTTTGCAAAACACTATATGAGCTTGGGCATGTCTCAGCTATTCAGTTTCTTCATCTTTAACATTGACCATCCAAGATATTTACTCCATAGGTAAACTGAGGCAAATATGGTATTTATTTATTTAGTTTGGTATCTGCAGTCTCTAACTTGTAAATAATTATCCAAAACAAGTATCAAAGCCAAATTAAGTCTACATGAGAACAAGCCAAACACTAGCAATCCTAAGGCTGCTAAACAACATTTGTTGAATGGATCCCATAAGGGCCTCTCCAGGTTAACGATGCTGTATACCCACCATATATATCATTTTATTTATCTCAGCCTCTATTTTTTATTTTTTAATATTTTTTTCACATTCATTGTTCATTCTTTACCCGTTCTTCTGCTTGGTTTCTCTTCCGGTTCTTATTTACCTTAGACATGTCACTGATATTGCTTAACCTTTTGGAGACACTCAGGGCTCAAAAAATTCTTAATACTCAGAGGATTCCAGATTAAATACAAGATGCTCAGTTACACTTGAGTTTTATAAACTATGAATAATTTTTAGTATAAATATATCTCATACAATATTCATAAATGTATGTCCCATACTGAAAGAATTATTCACTGTTTGATTCTCTAATTTAATTGATCATCATACATTTTATTGCTAAATCTGGCAACTTGATCCTCATTAGAACATACTTTTTTAACATGTTTACTGGAGTATAATTGCTTTATAATGTTGTGTCAGTTTCTGCTGCAAAACAAAGTGAATCAGCTATACATATACATACATCCCCATATCTCTTCCCTCTTGCGTCTCCCTCCCTCACACCCTCCCTATCCCACCCCTCTAGGTGGTCAGAAAGCACTGAGCTGATCTCCCTGTGCTATGTGGCTGCTTCCCACTAGCTATCTATTTTATATTTGGCAGTGTATTTATGTCCATGCCACTCTCTCACTTCGTCCCAGCTTATCCTTCCCGCCCCCCATGTCCTCAAGTCCATTCTCTACATCTGCATCTTTATTCCTGTCCTGCCCCTAGGTTCATTCGAACCATTTTTTTTTTGGATTCCATATATATGTGTTAGCACACAGTATTTGTTTTTCTCTTTCTGAGAGAAAGAGAGTCTGTCACTCAGTATGACAGACTCTAGGTCCATCCCTCTCACAAAAAAATGACTCAATTTCATTTATTTTTATGGCTGAGTAGTATTCCATTGTATATATGTGCCACATCTTCTTTATCCATTCATCCGATGATGGGCACTTAGGTTGCTTCCATGTCCTCACTATTGTAAATAGTGCTGCAATGAACATTGTAGTACATGACTCTCTTTGAATTATGGTTTTCTCAGGGTATATACCCAGTAGTGGGATTGCTGGGTCACATGGTAGTTCTATTTTTAGTTGTTTTAAGGAACCTCCATACTGCTGTATGTGGCTGTATAGTGGCTATGGTAGCCTCCATAGTGGCTGTATCAATTTACATTCCCACCAAAAGTGCAAGAGGGTTCCCTTTTCTCTACACCCTATCCAACATTTATTGTTTGTAGATTTTTTGATGATGGCCATTCTGACCAGGGTGAGGTGATACCACATTATAGGTTTTTTTTTTTTTTTTTTTTTTGCAGTACACGGGCCTCTCACTGTTGTAACCTCTCCCATTCTCCCATTGCAGAGCACAGGCTCCAGACGTGCAGGCTCAGTGGCCATGGCTCACGGGCCCAGCCACTCTGCGGCATGTGAGATCTTCCCAGACTGGGGCATGGACCCGTGTCCCCTGCATCAGCAGGCAGACTCTCAACCACTGTGCCACCAGGGAAGCCCCACATTGTAGTTTTGATTTGCATTTCTCTAATGATTAGTGATGCTGAGCATCCTTTCATGTGTTTGTTGACAAGGCGTATATCTTCTTTGTAGAAATGTCTATTTAGGTCTTCTGCCCATTTTTGGATTGAGTTGTTTGTTTTTTTGATATTGAGCTGCATGAGCTGCTTGTATATTTTGGAGATTAATCATTTGTCAGTTGCCTCATTTGCAAATATTTTCTCCCATTCTGAGGGTTGTCTTTTTGTCTTGTTTATGGTTTCCTTGGCTGTGCAAAAGCTTTGAAGTTTCATTAGGTCACATTTGTTTATTTTTGTTTTTATTTCCATTTCTCTAGAAGGTAGGTCAAAAAGGATCTTACTGTGATTTATGTCATAGAGTGTTCTGCGTATGTTTTCCTCTAAGAGTTTTATACTGTCTGGCTTTACATTTAGGTCTTTAAACCATTTTGAGTTTATTTTTGTGTATGGTGTTAGGGAGTGTTTAAATTCTTTCTTTTACATGTAGCTGTCCAGATTTCCCAACACCACTTATTGAAGAGGCAGTCTTCTCTCCATTGCATATTCTTGCCTCCTATATCAAAGATAAGGTGACCATATGTGTGTGGGTTTATCTCTGGTCTTTCTATCTTGTTCCATTGATCTATATTTCTGTTTTTGTGCCAGCAAGATACTCTCTTGATTACTGTAACTTTGTAGTATAGTCTGAAGTCAGGGAGCTGAATTCCTCCAGCTCCATTTTTCTTTCTCAAGATTACTTTGGCTATTTGGGGTCTTTTGTGTTTCCATACAAATTGTGATTTTTTTTTTGTTCCAATTCTGTGAAAAATGCCATTGGTATTTTGATAGTGATTGCATTGAATCTGTAGATTGCTTTGGGTAGTATAGTCATTTTCACAAGTTTGATACCTACAATCCAAGAACATGGTATATCTCTCCATCTGTTTATATCATCTTTAATTTCTTTCATCAGTGTCTTATAGTTTTGTGCATACATCTCTTTTGTCTCCTTAGGTAGGTTATTCCTAGGTATTTTATTCTTTTTGTTGTAATGGTAAATGGGAGTGTTTTCTTAATTTCACTTTCAGATTTTTCATTGTTAGTGTATAGGAATGCAAGAGATTTCTGTGCATTAATTTTGTATCCTGCTACTTTACCAAATTCATTGATTAGCTCTAGTAGTTTTCTGGTAGCATCTTTAGGATTCTCTGTGTACAGTATCATGTCATTTGCAAAGAGTGACAGTTTTACTTCTTTTATTTCTTTTTCTTCTCTGATTGCCCTGGCTAAAACTACCAAAACTATATTAAATATTAGTGGTGAGATTGGGCAACTTTGTCTTGTTCCTGATCTTAGGGGAAATAGTTTCAGTTTTTCACCATTGAGAATGATGTTGACTGTGGGTTTGTCATATATGGCCTTTATTATGTTGAGGTAGGTTCCCTCTTTGCCCACTTTCTGGAGAGTTTTTAATAATAAATGGGTGTTGAATTTTGTCAAAAGCTTTTTCTGCATCTATTGAGAGAATCACATTGTTTTTATCCTTCAAGTTGTTAATATGGTATATCACAGTGATTGATTTTCATATATTGAAGAATCCTTTCATTCCTGAGATAAACTTGACTTGATCACAGCGTATGATGCTTTTAATGCACTGTTGGATTCTGTTTGCTAGTATTTTGTTGAGGATTTTTGCATGTATGTTCATCAGTGATATTGCCCTGTAGTTTTCTCTTTTTGTGACATCTTTGCCTGGTTTCACTATCACGGTGATGGTGGCTTCATAGAATGAGTTTGGGTGTATTCCTCCCTCTGCTATATTTTCGAAGAGTTTGAGAAGGATAGGTGTTAGCCTTTTCTAAATGTTTGCTAAAATTCAACTGTGAAGCCATCTGGTCCTGGGCTTTTGTTTGTTGGAAGATTTTTAATCACAGTTTCAATTTCAGTGCTTGTGATTGGTGTGTTCATATTTTCTATTTCTTCCTGGTTCAGTCTCAGAAGGTTGTGCTTTTTAAGAATTTGTCCATTTCTTCCAGGTTGTCCATTTTATTGGCATATTGTTGCTTGTATCAATCTCTTATGATCTTTTGTTTTTCTGTAGTGTCAGTTGTTACTTCTCCTTTTTCATTTCTAATTCTGTTGATTAAGTCTTCTCCCTTTTTTTCCTGATGAGTCTGGCTAATGGTTTATCAATTTTGTTTATCTTCTCAAAGAACCAGGTTTTAGTTTTATTGATCTTTGCTACTGTTTCCTTCATTTCTTTTTCATTTATTTCTGACATGATCTTTATGATTTCTTTCTTTCAGCTAACTGTGTGGTTTTTGTTGTTCTTCTTTCTCTGCTTGCTTTATGTGTAAGGTTAGGTTGTTTATTTGAGATGTTTCTTGTTTCTTGAGGTAGGATTGTATTGCTATAAACTTCTCTCTTAGAAGTGCTTTTGCTGTGTGCCATAGGTTTTGGGTCATCGTGTTTACATTGTCATTTATTTCTAGGTATTTTTTCATTTCCTCTTTGATTTCTTCAGTGATCTCTTGGTTATTTAGTAGCATACTGTTTAGCCTCCATGCGTTTGTATTTTTTACAGTTTTTTTTTCCTGTAATTGATACCTAGTCTCATAGCATTGTGGTTGGAAATGATACTTGATACGATTTCAATTTTCCTAAATTTACCGAGGCTTGATTTGTGACACAGGATATGATCTATCCTGGAGAATGTTCCATGAGCATCTGAGAAGAAAATGTATTCTGCTGTTTTTGGATGGAATGTCCTATCAATGTCCATTAAGTCCATTGTGTCTAATGTGTCCTTTAAAGCTTGTGTTTTCTTATTTATTTTCATTTTGGATGATCTGTCCATTGGTGAAAGTGGGGTTTTAAAGTCTCCTACTATGAATTTTTAACTGCTGATTTCCCGTTTTATGGCTGTTAGCATTTGCCATATGTATTGAGGTGCTCCTAATTTGGGTGCATAAATATTTACAATTGTTTTATCTTCTTCTTGGATTGATCCCTTGATCATTATGTCATGTCCTTCTTTGTCTCTTGTAATAGTCTTTATTTTAAGGTCTGTTTTGTCTGATATGAGAATTGCTACTCCAGCTTTCTTTTGATTTTCATTTGCATGGAATATCTTTTTCCATCACTCACTTTCAGTCTGTACGTTTCCCTCAGTCTGAAGCGGGTATCTTGTAGACAGCATATACGTGGGTCTTATTTTTGTATCCTTTCAGCCAGTCTATGTGTTTAGGTTGTTGCCTTTAATCCATTTACATTTACTGTAATTATCAATATATATGTTCCTATTACCCTTTTCTTAATTGTTTTGGGTTTGTTTATATTGGTCTTTTCCTTCTCTTCTGTTTCCTGCTTAGAGAAGTTCCTTTAGTATTTGTTGTAGAGCTGTTTTGGTGGTGCTGAATTCTCTTAACTTTTGCTTGTCTGTAAAGTTTTTCATTTCTCCATCAAATCTGAATGAGATCCTTGCTGGGTAGAGTTATCTTGGTTGTACATTTTTCCCTTTCATCACTTTAAATATGTCCTGCTACTCCCTCCTGGCTTGCCAAGTTTTGCTGAAAGATCAGCTGTTAACCTCTTGGGGATTCCCTTGTATGTTATTTGTTGCTTTTCCCTTGCTGCTTTTAACATTTTCTGTTTGTATTTAACTTTTTTTTAGTTTGATTAATATGTGTCTTTGTGTGTTTCTCCTTGAATTTATCCTGTATGGGACTTGCTGCTTTTCCTGGATTTGATTGACTATTTCCTTTCTCATGTTAGAGAAGTTTTCAACTATAATCTCTTCAAATATTTTCTCAGACCCTGTCTTTTTCTCTCTTCTTCTGGGACGCCTATAATTCGAATGTTGGTGTGTTTAATGTCCCAGATGTCTCTGTGACTGTCCTCAATTCTTTTCAATCTTTTTACTTTATTTCCACTATTTTATCTTCAAGGTCACTTATCTGTTCATCTACCTCAGTTATTCTGCCCTTGATTCCTTCTAGAGTAATTTTAACTTCAATTATTTTGTTGTTCATCATTGTCTATTTGTTCTTTAGTTCTTCTAGGCCCTTGTTAAATATTTCTTTTATTTTCTCCATTCTATTTATGAGATTTTGGATCATCTTTACTGTCATTATTCTGAATTCTTTTTCAGGTAGACTGCCTATTTTCTCTTCTTTTGTGTTTTTGCCTTGCTCCTTCATCTGCTACATATTTCTCTGTCTTCTCATTTTATTTAACTTTCTATGTTTGGGCTCTCATTTTCGCAGGGTGCAGGTTCATACTTCCTGTTGCTTTTTTGTTGTCTGCCCCCATTGAGTGAGGTTGCTTCAGTGGCTTGTTTACCCTTCCTTCTGGAGGGTACTGGTGCCTGTGTTCTGGTGGGTGGTACTGGATCTTGTGGTGTGTTTTGTGGTGTCTGTGAACTTAGTATGATTTTAGGTAGCCTCTCTGCTAATGGGTGGAGTTGTGTTCCTGTCTTGCTAGTTGTTTGGCATGGGGTGTCCAGCCCTGGAGCTTGCTTGGCATTGGGTGGAGCTGGGTCTTAGTGTTGAGATGGAGTTCTCTAGGAGTTCTCTCACCAATTGATATTACATGGGGCTGGGAAGTTTCTGGTGGTCCAATGTCCTGGACTTAACTCTTCCACCTCAGAGGTTCAGGCCTGATACCTGGCTGGAGCACCAAGACCCTGTCAGCCACATGGCACTTTTGTTTCTAACATACCATGCAGGCAGAAATCCAGGGGACTGACTGATGTGGTAGGAATTCTCACCTGCTGGCTTCTGTCAGGTGTCCCAGCATGTCTTACTGTGACAACTTTGGGGCAAGTAGTGTCCAGCCAGTAAAGTTTTATCCCATTCTCATCCCAATGGTTGGATAGGAAGAAATTGCCCTCTACCCTTCTAGGTTATTCTGGCTGGTCTATGAATTCAATTGACAAGAGACAGATTTACAGGAGAAAATCAAGCAAAATTTAACAACATGTCTACATGGGAGACACTCAGAAAAACTAACTCCTAGACTTTATTTAAATTAAGATAAAATTGATATTTAACATTGTGTAAGATTAAAGTGTACAACAAATTGATTTGATACATTTATATATTGCAATATGATTACCATCATAGTGTTAGCTTATATCTCCAATGCGCTGCATAATTATCATTTACTTTTTATAGTGAGAGCATTTAAAATCTAGTCTCTTAGCAACTTAGTAACATGTACTACAGTACTGTTAATTATTTTCACAGTGCTGTATATTAGCTCTCCAGAAGTTATTCATCTTCTAACTTCAAGTTTGTACCCTTTGACGAACATCTCCCCAGTTTTCCAAACCACCAGCCCCTGGTAACTGATATTCTACTCTATGTTTATATGAGTTTAGCTTTTTTAGTTTCCACATATAAATGAGATCATGCAGTATTTATCTTTCTGTGACTTATCTCAGCATAATATCCTCAAAGTCTATCCATGTTCTTGCAAAAGGCAGGATATCTTTTTTTTTAATGACTGAATAATATCCCAATATACACATATACCACATCTTCTTTATCCATTCATCTATTGATGGACACTTCCGTTTTCTCCACATCTTGACTATTGTGAATATTGCTGCAGTAAGCTTGGGAGTGTAGATATCTTTCTGATATCCTGTTTTCATTTCTTTGTATATATACCCAAAAGTGGGATTGTCAGATCATATGATTTTTATTTTTTTTAATTTTTGAGGAACTCCCATACTCTTTACCACAGGGGCTGCACCAATTTACATTCCTTCTAACAGTGCAATTAAGAAGTATGTATATTCTGCTGCTGTTGGATGAAATGTTAGCTCCATTTAGTCTAAAAGTATATATAGTTCAAGTCCAATGTTTCCATTTTGATTTTCTGTCTGGATAACTTATCTATTAATGAAAATGGCTATTAAAGTCCCCTATGATTATTGTATTATCATCTATTTCTCTCTTCAGTTTCATTAGTATCTGCTTAATATATTTAGGGTCCTCCAATATTACGTGCATATATATTTATGACTGTTATAGCTTCTTAATGAGTAGATAACTTTATCATTATATGATGACCTTCTTTGTCTCTTGTTACTATTTTTGGATTAAAATCTGTTTTGTCTGATATAAGTATAACTACCATCACTGCCTTTTGGTTTCCACTTGCATAGAATATATTTTTTCTGTCCCTCACTTTGAGCTGATGTGTGTCCTTAAAGCTGAAGTGATTCTTTTGTAGACAGCATATAGTTGGGTCCTGTTTTTTATCCATTCAGGCACTCTTTGCCTTTTGATTGGGGGATTCAATTAATTTACATTTAGAGTAGTTACTGATATGTAAGAACTTACTAATGCCATTTTGTCAATTGCTTTCTGGCTTTTTTATTTCCTTTTTTTCTCTCTCTTGCTGACTACTTTTGTGAATTAGTGGCTTTCTGTGGTGGTCATCTCTGATTTCCTTCTCTTTATCTTTTGTGAATCTGCTATAGGTTTTTGCTTTGTGGTTACCATGTGGCTTGCATAAAACATCTTACAGATAATATAGTTCATTTTATGCTGATAGCAACTTGACTTTAATTACATACAAAACTTTACCCTTTTATTCCCCCTTTTTATATTTTTGATGTGACAATTTACCTCTTTTTATATTATGCATTCATTAACAAATACTACTAGCTATAGTTTTTAAAAATATTCTTTTCCTTTAACTTTTATAACATCATTGAGTGGTTGACACAACATCTTATTAGAGTTTTTTAAACTGTGTATTACCTTTATTAGGATGTTGTATATTTTTGTATGTTTTCACCTTACCGACCTTTTCATTTCAGCTTAAAGAATGCCTTTCAGCATTTCCTATATGACAGGTCTAGTGATGTTGAATTCTCGCAGCTTTTGTTTGTCTGGGAAGATCTTTAGTTCTCCTTCATTTCTGTAGAATAATTCTGCCAGGTAGAATATTCTTGGCTGGCAATTTTTTTCTTTCAGCACTTTAAATATATCATTCTACTCTCTTCTGGGCTGTAATGTGTCAGAGAAATCCACTGATAGCCTTATTGGGTTGCTTTGTAGGTCGTAATCTTTATCTCTTGATGCTTTTAGGATTCTCCCTTTGTCTTTGATTTTCGACAGTTTTACAATAATGTATCTTGGAGAAGACCATTTTGAATTGAAATAATAGGATGATTTACAAGGCTTATGAACTTGGATGTCCAAGTATTTCCCCAGGTTTGGCATGTTCTCAGCTATTTTTCTTTAAATAAAATTTCTACCCCTTGCTCCTTCTCTTCTCCTTCTGTTACTCTAATGACTCTGATATTTATTCTTTTGATGGTGTCTTATAGGTCAAGTAGGCTTTCTTTGCCCTTTTTTATTTTTATTTTTTTACTTTGTTCTCCTCTAATTAGGTTATTTCAAAGTTCCTATTCTCTAATTCAAGGCTTCTTTCTTCTATTTGCTCAAGTCTGGTATTGATGGTCTCTATTCTATTTTTATTTCATTCATTAAACTCTTCAACTTCAGAATTTCTGTAGGGTTCTTTTTAATGATTCTTATCACTTTCTTATATTTCTCATTTTTTTGTGTATTTTTTCCTGATTTTGTTGAATTGTCTTTCTTTCTTTCTTTTTTTTTTTTTTAACATCTTTATTGGGGTATAATTGCTTTACAATGGTGTGTTAGTTTCTGCTTTATAACAAAGTGAATCAGTCATACATAAACATATGTTCCCATATGTCTTCCCTATTGTGTCTCCCTCCCTCCCACCCTCCCCATCCCACCCCTCCAGGTGGTCACAAAGCACCGAGCCAATATCCCTGTGCCATGCGGCTGCTTCCCACTAGCTATCTACCTTACTGCGTTTGTTAGTGTGTATATGCCCATGACTCTCTCTCGCCCTGTCACAGCTCACCCTTCCCCCTCCCCATAACCTCAAGTCCATTCTCTAAGAGGTCTGCGTCTTTATTCCTGCTTTACCCCTAGGTTCTTCATGACATTTTTTTCTTAAATTCCATATATATGTGTTAGCATACGGTATTTGTCTTTTTCTTTCTGACTTACTTCACTCTGTATGACAGACTCTAGGTCTATCCACCTCATTACAAATAGCTCAATTTCGTTTCTTTTTATGGCTGAGTAATATTCCATTGTATATATGTGCCACATCTTCTTTATCCATTCATCCGATGATGGGCACTTAGGTTGTTTCCATCTCCGGGCTATTGTAAATAGAGCTGCAATGAACATTTTGGTACATGACTCTTTTTGAATTTTGGTTTTCTCAGGGTATATGCCCAGTAGTGGGATTGCTGGGTCATATGGTAGTTCTATTTGTAGTTTTTTAAGGAACCTCCATACTGTTCTCCATAGTGGCTGAACCAATTCACATTCCCACCAGCAGTGCAAGAGTGTTCCCTTTTCTCCACACCCTCTCCAGCATTTATTGTTTCTAGATTTTTTGATGATGGCCATTCTGACTGGTGTGAGATGATATCTCATTGTAGTTTTGATTTGCATTTCTCTAATGATTAATGATGTTGAGCATTCTTTCATGTGTTTGTTGGCAGTCTGTATATCTTCTTTGGAGAAATGTCTGTTTAGGTCTTCTGCCCATTTTTGGATTGGGTTGTTTGTTTTCTTGTTATTGAGCTGCATGAGCTGCTTGTAAATTTTGGAGATTAATCCTTTGTCGGTTGCTTCATTTGCAAATATTTTCTCACATTCTGAGGGTTGTCTTTTGGTCTTGTTTATGGTTTCCTTTGCTGTGCAAAAGCTTTGAAGTTTCATTAGGTCCCATTTGTTTATTTTTGTTTTTATTTCCATTACTCTAGGAGGTGGGTCAGAAAGGATCTTGCTGTGATTTATGTCATAGAGTGTTCTGCCTATGTTTTCCTCTAAGAGTTTGATAGTTTCTGGCCTTACATTTAGGTCTTTAATCCATTTTGAGCTTATTTTTGTGTATGGTGTTAGGGAGTGATCTAATCTCATACTTTTACATGTAGCTGTCCAGTTTTCCCAGCACCACTTATTGAAGAGGCTGTCCTTTCTCCATTGTACATTACTGCCACCTTTATCAAAGATAAGGTGTCCATATGTGCATGGGTTTATCTCTGGGCTTTCTATCCTGTTCCATTGATCTATCTTTCTGTTTTTGTGCCAGTACCATACCGTCTTGATGACTGTAGCTTTGTAGTATAGTCTGAAGTCAGGGAGCCTGATTCCTCCAGTTCCTTCTTTCATTCTCAAGATTGCTGTGGCTATTCGGGGTCTTTTGTGTTTCCATACAAATTGTGAAATTTTTTCTTCTAGTTCTGTGAAAAATGCCAGTGGTAGTTTGATAGGGATTGCATTGAATCTATAGATTGCTTTGGGTAGTAGAGTCATTTTCACAATGTTGATTCTTCCAATCCAAGAACATGGTATATCTCTCCATCTATTTATATCATCTTTAATTTGTTTCATCAGTGTCTTATAATTTTCTGCATACAGGTCTTTTGTCTCCTTAGGTAGGTTTATTCCTAGATATTTTATTCTTTTTGTTGCAATGGTAAATGGGAGTGTTTTCTTGATTTCACTTTCAGATTTTTCATCATTAGTATATAGGAATGCCAGAGATTTCTGTGCATTAATTTTGTATCCTGCCACTTTACCAAATTCATTGATTAGCTCTAGTAGTTTTCTGGTAGCATCTTTAGGGTTCTCTATGTATAGGATCATGTCATCTGCAAACAGTGACAGCTTTACTTCTTCTTTTCCAATTTGGATTCCTTTTATTTCCTTTTCTTCTCTGATTGCTGTGGCTAAAACTTCCAAAACTATGTTGAATAAGAGTGTTGAGAGTGGGCAACCTTGTCTTGTTCCTGATCTTAGTGGAAATGCTTTCAGTTTTTCACCATTGAGGATGATGTTTGCTGTGGGCTTGTCATATATGGCCTTTATTATGTTGAGGAAAGTTCCCTCTATGCCTACTTTCTGCAGGGTTTTTATCATAAATGGGTGTTGAATTTTGTCAAAAGCTTTCTCTGCATCTATTGAGATGATCATATGGTTTTTCTCCTTCAATTTGTTAATATGGTTTATCACATTGATAGATTTGCGTATATTGAAGAATCCTTGCATTCCTGGAATAAACCCCACTTGATCATGGTGTATGATCCTTTTAATGTGCTGTTGGATTCTGTTTGCTAGTATTTTGTTGAGGATTTTTGCATCTATGTTCATCAGTGATATTGGCCTGTAGTTTTCTTTCTTTGTGACATCCTTGTCTGGTTTTGGTATCAAGGTGATGGTGGCCTCGTAGAAGGAGTTAGGGAGTGGTCCTCCCTCTGCTATATTTTGGAAGAGTTTGAGAAGGATAGGTGTTAGCTCTTCTCGAAATGTTTGATAGAATTCGCCTGTGAAGCCATCTGGTCCTGGGCTTTTCTTTGTTGGAAGATTTTTAATCACAGTTTCAATTTCAGTGCTTGTGATTGGTCTGTTCATATTTTCTATTTCTTCCTGATTCAGTCTTGGCAGGTTGTGCATTTCTAAGAATTTGTCCATTTCTTCCAGATTGTCCATTTTATTGGCATAGAGCTGCTTGTAGTAATCTCTCATGATCTCTTTTATCTCTGCAATGTCAGTTGTTACCTCTCCTTTTTCATTTCTAATTCTATTGATTTGAGTCTTCTCCCTTTTTTTCTTGATGAGTCTGGCTAGTGGTTTATCTATTTTGTTTATCTTCTCAAAGAACCAGCTTTTAGTTTTATTGATCTTTGCTATTGTTTCCTTCATTTCTTTTTCATTTATTTCTGATCTGATTTTTATGATTTCTTTCCTTCTGCTAGCTTTGGGGTTTTTTTGTTCTTCTTTCTCTAATTGCTTGAGGTGCAAGGTTAGGTTGTTTATTCGAGATGTTTCCAGCTTCTTAAGGTGGGCTTGTATTGCTATAAACTTCCCCCTTAGAACTGCTTTTGCTGCATCCCACAGGTTTTGGGTCGTTGTGTCTCCATTGTCATTTGTTTCTAGGTATTTTTTGATTTCCTCTTTGATTTCTTCAGTGATCTCTTCATTATTAAGTAGTGTATTGTTTAGCCTCCATGTGTTTGTATTTTTTATAGATCTTTTCCTGTAATTGATATCTAGTCTCATGGCGTTGTGGTCAGAAAAGATACTTGATACAATTTCAATTTTCTTAAATTTACCAAGGCTTGATTTGTGACCTAAGATATGATCTATCCTGGAGAATGTTCCATGAGCACTTGAGAAAAATGTGTATTCTGTTGTTTTTGGATGGAGTGTCCTATAAATATCAATTAAGTCCATCTTGTTTAATGTATCATTTAAAGCCTGTGTTTCCTTATTTATTTTCATTTTGGATGATCTGTCCATGGGTGAAAGTGGGGTGTTTAAGTCCCCTACTATGAATGTGTTACTGTCGATTTCCCCTTTTATGGCTGTTAGTATTTGCCTAATGTATTGAGGTGCTGCTATGTTGGGTGCATAAATATTTACAATTGTTATATCTTCTTCTTGGATCGATCCCTTGATCATTATGTAGTGTCCTTCTTTGTCTCTTTTAATAGTCCTTATTTTAAAGTCTATTTTGTCTGATATGAGAATTGCTACTCCAGCTTTCTTTTGGCTTCCATTTGAATGGAATATCTTTTTCCATCCCCTTACTTTCAGTCTGTATGTGTCTCTAGGTCTGAAGTGGGTCTCTTGTAGACAGCATATATAAGGGTCTTGTTTTTGTATCCATTCAGCTAATCTGTGTCTTTTGGTGGGAGCATTTAGTCCATTTACATTTAAGGTAATTATCGATATGTATGTTCCTATTCCCATTTTCTAAATTGTTTTGGGTTCGTTATTATAGGTCTTTTCCTTCTCTTGTGTTTCTTGCCTAGAGAAGTTCCTTTAGCATTTGTTGTAAAGCTGGTTTGGTGGTGCTGAACTCTCTCAGCTTTTGCTTGTATGTAAAGGTTTTAATTTCTCCATCAAATCTGAATGAGATCCTTGCTGGGTAGAGTAGTCTTGGCTGCATGTTTTTCTCCTTCATCACTTTCAGTATGTCCTGCCACTCCCTTCTGGCTCGTAGGGTTTCTGCTGAGAGATCAGCTGTTAACCTTATGGGGATTCCCTTATGTGTTATTTGTTGTTTTTCCCTCGCTGCTTTTAATATGCTTTCTTTGTATTTAATTTTTGACAGTTTGATTAATATGTGTCTTGGCGTATTTCTCCTTGTATTTATCTTGTATGGGACTCTCTGTGTTTCCTGGACTTGATTAACTATTTCCTTTCCCATATTAGGGAAGTTTTCAACTATAATCTCTTCAAATATTTTCTCAGTCCCTTTCTTTTTATCTTCTTCTTCTGGAACCCCTATAATTCGAATGTTGGTGCGTTTAATGTTGTCCCAGAGGTCTCTGAGACTGTCCTCAGTTCTTTTCATTCTTTTTTCTTTATTCTGCTCTGCAGTAGTTATTTCCACTATTTTATCTTCCAGGTCACTTATCCGTTCTTCTGCCTCAGTTATTCTGCTATTGATCCCATCTAGAGTACTTTTAATTTCATTTATTGTGTTGTTCATCGTTGCTTGTTTCATCTTTAGTTCTTCTAGGTCCTTGTTTACTGATTCTTGCATTTTGTCCAATCTATTGTCCATTCTATCTCCAAGATTTCGGATCAACCTTACTATCATTATTCTGAATTCTCTTTCAGGTAGACTGCCTATTTCCTCTTCATTTGTTAGGTCTGGTGCATTTTTATCTTGCTCCTTTATCTGCTGTGTGTTTTTCTGTCTTCTCATTTTGCTTATCTTACTGTGTTTGGCTTATCTTACTGTGTTTTTGCAGGCTGCAGGTTTGTAGTTCCTCCTGTTTTTGATGTCTGTCTCCAGTGGCTAAGGTTGGTTCAGTGGGTTGTGTAGGCTTCCTGGTGGAGGGGATAGTGCCTGTGTTGTGGTGAATGAGGCTGGATCTTGTCTCTCTAGTGGGCAGGTTCACGTCTGGTGGTGTGTTTGGGGGTGTCTGTGGCCTTATTATGATTTTAGGCAGCCTCTCTGCTAATGGGTGGGGTTGTGTTCCTGTTTTGCTAGTTGTTTGGCATAGGTTTTCCAGCACTGTGGCTTGCTGGTCGTTGAGTGAAGCTGGGTGCTGGTGTTAAGATGGAGGTCTCTGGGAGATTTTCGCCGTTTGATATTATGTGGAGCTAGGAGGTCTCTTGTTGATCAGTGTCCTGAAGTTGGCTGTCCTACCTCAGAGGCAGAGCCCTGCCTCCTGGCTGGAGCACCAAAAGCTTTTCATCCACAGGCTCAGGATAAAAGGGAGAAAAAGTAGAGGGAATTAGTAGAAGTATGAGGAAAGAAAGAAGGAAAGGAGGGTAGGAAGGAAGGAAGAAAGAAAGAAAGAAGCAAAGAAGGAAAGAAGGCAAGAAGGAAAGAAAGGAGGGAGGGAGGGAGGAAGGAAGGAAGGAGGGAAAGAAGGAAAAAAGACAGAAAGAAAGAAGATACAGTAAAAATAAAATAAAGTATAATAAAGTTATTGAATTAAAAACTTCTTATTTAGAAAAAAAAAAAAAAAGGGACGGAAAGAACCTTAGGACAAATGTTGGAAGCAAAGCTATACAGACAAAATCTTACACAGAAGCATACACATACACCCTCACTAAAAGAGGTAAATGGGGAAAAATCCTAAATCTTGCTGTCAGAGACCACCTCCTCAATTTGGGATGATTCGTTGTCTAAAGGAGGGAAGGAAGGACAGAAAGAAAGAAAGAAAGAACGAAGGTAAAGTATAATAAGGTTATTAAAATTAATTATTAAGAAAAAAAATTAAAAAAAAAACATGGATGGATAGAACCCTAGGACAAATGGTGGAAGCAAGACTATACAGACAAGATCTCACACAGAAGCATACACATACACATTCACAAAAAGAGGAAAGGGGAAAAAATCATAGATCTTGCTCCTAAAGTCCACTTCCTTAATTTGGGATGATTGGTTGTCTATTCAGGTATTCCACAGATGCAGGGTATATCAAGTTGATTGTGGAGCTTTAATCCGCTGCTTCTGAGGCTGCTGGGAGAGATTTCCCTTTCTCTTCTTTGTTCTCACAGCTCCCAGGGCTAAGCTTTGGATTTGGCCCTGCCACTGCGTGTAGATCGCTGGAGGGCGTCTGTTTTTTGCTCAGACAGGATGGGGTTAAAAGAGCCGCTGATTGGGGGCTCTGGCGCACTCAGGCCGGCGGGGACGGAGGGGCACAGAGTGCGGGGCGGGCCTGCGGTGGCAAAGGCCGGCGTGACTTTGCACCAGCCTGAGGCGCGCTGTGCGCTCTCCTGGGGAAGTTGTCCCTGGATCCCGGGAACCCGGCAGTGGCGGGCTGCACAGGCTCCGCGGAAGAGGGGTGTGGAGAGTGACCTGTGCTCGCACACAGGCCCCTCGGTGGCGACAGCAGCAGCCTTAACGTCTCCCGCCCGCCTCTGGGGTCCGTGCTTTTAGCCGCGGCTTGCGCCCGTCTCTGGATTCCGCGCTTTCAGCCGCGGCTCGCGCCCGTCTCTGGATTCCGCGCTTTCAGCCGCGGCTCGCGCCCGTCTCTGGGGTTCGCGCTTTTAGCCGCGGCTCGCGCCCGTCTCTGGAGTTCCTTTAAGCAGCGTTTAAACCCCTCTCCTCACGCCCCAGGAAACAAAGAGGGAAGGAAAAGTCTCCTGCCTCTTCTGCAGGTGCAGGCTTTTCCCCGGACTCCCTCCCGGCTAGCTGTGGTGCACTAACCCCTTCAGGCTATGTTCAAGCCGCCAACCCCAGTCCTCTCCCTGCGCTCCGGCCTCAGCTCGCAGCCCCGCCCGCCCCGGCGGGTGAGCAGACAAGCCTCTCGGGCTGGTGAGTGCCGGTCGGCACCGATCCTCTGTGCGGGAATCTCCCCGCTTTGCCCTCCGCACCCGTTGCTGTGCACTCCTCCGCAGCTTCGAAGCTCCCCCCTCCGCCTCCCGCAGTCTCCGCCCGCGAAGGGGCTTCCTAGAGTGTGGAAACTTTTCCTCCTTCACAGCTCCCTCCCACTGGTGCAGGTGCCGTCCCTATTCTTTTGTCTCTGTTTTTTCTTTTGCCCTACCCAGGTACGTGGGGAGTTTCTTGCCTTTTGGGAGGTCTGAGGTCTTCTGCCAGCCTTCAGTAGGTGTTCTGTAGGAGTTGTTCCACGTGTAGATGTATTTCTGGTGTATCTGTGGGGAGGAAGGTGATCTCCGCGTCTTACTCTTCCGCCATCTTCCGCCTTCCCCTCTGAATTGTCTTTCTGTGTTTTCTTGTAGGTCAATGAACTTCCTCTATTTTGAATTTTTTATTGGGTAAATAGCAGATCTCCATATCATTGGGTTTGGTTACTGGAGGAAGATTTTGGTCGTTTGGTGATGTCATGGTTCCTTGATTCCTCATGTTACTTGGAGTTCTGCATTGTTGTTTTTGTATTTGAAGTAGCAGAGCCTCCTCCAATATTTAATGGCTTCAGATAGGAGATACATTTTGTTGTTCATGCTTATATCTGGGACTTTCTTTGACCTTTTATGGATATATTTGCTCCATGCTTCTTTCCTCTTCTTGTGGCAGAATCCTTAAGCTTGTATGTCTTTTCTCAACCTTACAATAACCAAGCCAACTGCTGGAAACCTCTTTTACTTTCTCAAAGGTGGAACTACCATTCAAATTTGTGATTTCTCCCTTGCCCATAGACTCTGGATTGTTTTTTGTGTACATTCCCTGACTACTCAAGCTCCCTCTTGCCACCACCCTCAGGAGGTGAACAAGGAGCCAGCCACAGAGTTGGGGGAAGTGTGAGTTTGGTACTGGGAGATTTGGTGTGCCTACAGGCCAGGTTAGGGGATCCTCAGGTGAGATTTTCCCAGAGGTTCATGGGCAGGCTTCCTGTTGGAGTACAGAGGCAGTCAGCAGGGACCCCATTCTTTAAATGCTTTCTGATATTCTTGTCTGCCTCTTTCCTAATCTCCTCCCTCCCTGCTAGTCATGGAGCTCTTGCTTTAATATTCTGAGAGAGATGGGTTTCTTTAGCAGCTTCTCAAATTGCTGGGGAATCTGGGCACTCATTCACCACTCTCCCACTTCCTCCATGGGAAAGATCCCTGGCCTCTTATAGCTCTTAGCTGTGCTGTCTTGGGAAAAGGAAAGATACTGATAAACTTCCTCTTACCCATTCCAATGAATCCAAACTTGTATTTATCTTTTTTGGCTCCAACAGAGTTGTGGAACTTCTCTTTTGTAAAACCTGTACTTCTACAAAGACTGTCTCACCTATGGGTGTCTGCCCAAATCAGTGTTCTTCAGGTGCTCCCAGACTACCACTGAAAGGGCCTGTAGCTTGTTTATAGGCTCCTGCTGGTTCTACAGTCTATATCAAGTTCTGCCTGCCTATTACCTGATGCACAAGGGGTTGAGACTCCTCCTGGGTCTCTTGGATTATGGTCCTGGATCCCACAACTCCCACAGAGCACTTTTGTTTGTGGATAGATGCCAAATTTTAGCTGTTAAATGGGGGGACAAAAGGGAAGGATATCTTATGCTGCCAGGATGCTGATGTCACTCTCCATAACATTTTCTTCCTTATGTGATTAAGTACTAATATGTATGTTTATCCTTCATTTGCCTCTAAGGTATTTAAATGTTATATTTCTAATTGGTATATTTAAAAGTATGATTTCACATTTATTTTACCACTGAGAATTTTATGTCTACAATTGAATATCCCCCCCCATTTCTGACCTTCCTATGTCTATGAATGATGCAATTATTTTTTCAGTTGGTTGGACTCAAAGCCTCATTTTATTCCTTTTTTGTTGTCACCCATTATATGTGAAAACTTTCCAAGTCCTTTCAATTACCTGCAATTTCTCTCAAATTTATCCATTCATTTCCACTGCATGCATTACTTTTTTGCCTTGTGTAACATTATTGAAACTACTAAAAGCATATTTATAAAATTTTTATATGGCCCAATTCATATCTAGTTATGAATAAATAACTAATGTTGCAGGATGAGAAAACTGGAATTTCTCTACTGATAGAAACAAATGAAATGACATAAATAAGGATGCATGTAATGTTTTGTAATAGTCATTTAGAAAAAAAACAGCTGCAAAAGTAGAAGATGGGGATACCTGACTTGCAGTTCAGTTTTGCATTGTCATATATTTTTATTATATTAGTAATTATTTGAATGTTTAAAATTCATGGTATGTTTTATATACATTCTAATTTGATTCTTTCAGCAGTCTTGTGAGGTGATTTCTAGTATTATGTCTATTTTATAGATGAGGAAACTGAGATTCAGACAAGAAAAAGAACTATCCCAAGTTCCTAGCACATTTTATAAAACCTTTATTCAAAGAGCCAATACCTGGGAAAAACCCAAATGTCCTTCAACCAGTGAATGGATAAACTTTGTTATATTCATACAATGGAATGCTACTCATCAATACAAAGAAACAAACCAATAATATACAGAACAACTTGGATGAACCTAAAAGGCATTATGCTGAGTGAAAGAAGACAGTTTTCAAAGGTTATAAACTGTGCGATTTCACTTATATAACATACTTGAAGTGATAAAATTAGAGTGATGAAGAACAGATTAGTGCTTTTCATGGGTTAGAGGTAGGGGAAGAGTAGGACTATAAAGAGGTAGCACAAGGCAGGTTTTGTGGATGAAAGAAGTAAATGTTCTATATTCTGACTGTGGTGTCAGTTACATAAAAATATACATGTCTTAAACTTCATAGAAATGAGCACCAAAGGAAAAAAAAAACAGTCATTTTCACTATATGATAGTTTTAAATTAAATTTTTTAAATTAAATTTTTAAAGAGTAAAATATATATATGTATGTGTATATATATATATATAAACTTATTTTCATGCATAATTTTTAGCCTAGTTTCCAAACAAGCAAAATTAATTTTAATAAAAAAGACTATAATGGAACATTTGGATTTATAGTTATTTCAACAGGCGCTAGATGCTATTTGTTGATTTAACTGAATTCATAGCACAGATTTTATTTTAATCACTTTAGCAACAAATTTGGAGACTTCCTAATTAGTAATATTTTCATACCCTGGAAAAAGAAAAACATAATAGTAGCTAATATGAAAGTAGTTATGAGTTGTTAGTTACTAGGATACACAACAATGCTCACTCTTTCTGCTCTTGAAGGGTAATAAAATAATGCATAAAAAAGAATTGTGTGTATATGTCCAAAAAAATATATGGGTGAACAAACTGGGTACATTCATACAAAAGAATACTACTCAGTAACAAAAAGGGAAAAATAAACTACAGATACACATAACAATATGGGTGAGTCTTGGAAACCTGATGCTGCCTGAAAGATGCCAGACTCAAGAGTACACATTGTATGATTCAATTTACTTGAAATGCAAGAACAGGCATAGCTGATCTATGGTCATAAAAATTAGAAAACAGTTGCTCAGGTGGGAATGAGGTGAATGAGGTGAAAAGGAACAGGAGGGAACTTTCTGGAGCCATGGAACTGTACTATAAATTCTTGTGGTTGGTACTCACAGGTGCATATATAACATGTCAGTTATGTGGGTTTTTTATGTAAATTACACTTTAATACATAAGAATGATATTTAATGATATGAGAAAATATTCAAAATCCATTAAGAATATGATGAGTATGTTAATAAAAGTAAATTATATTCAGTTTATATATTCCATATAAATAGTACAAAAATAATTATAAGAAAGAAATTGTGCACAATAGCTAAAATGGTCTCATTTAAGCTACAGTATTTTAGAGTACATTTTGGTTAATCCTCAATTTCTGTTTTTTTTCTCTTCTTACTCCCCAGTCACAGAAGAAATTCACAAAATGTGTGAATTGAGTTCAATACAAAAGTTTCATTTATACTTTTGTGACTAAGTAAATGTTTACTACTTCAAATACTATATTATAGTATTTGTTTGATTAGTTTTCTTTGTCCCT
Organism: Orcinus orca; assembly: GCF_937001465.1. NCBI lineage: Eukaryota > Metazoa > Chordata > Mammalia > Artiodactyla > Delphinidae > Orcinus > Orcinus orca. Next base: position 80,545,885 of record NC_064580.1, read on the forward strand.
ATTATTAAGTCTTTTGACACCTTTTAAAATGTCCTGGATACAGCACTATTCCATGTACTTCAGCTCAGGTTCACCTTTAGGATTTGAAGGCCAGAGGCAAAAGTACAAATGAAAGCTCTTAGCCTATAGCCTTCCCCCTTTCTCTTCCCACCACTGGATCTGTTTTTATCCCAGAAGACAAGTGTGTGGATTTTTATTAGCACAGCTGAATCAATCACAATCCCTCATTTACTTTCCATCTTCATATACTGGGTTTTGATGTTACAGCAGCATCCTGATTTCATCAAATATGGAGTTTGTGTTTTCATTTCCTTGTTTTTTTTTTTTTTTCTTATTTGGGAGTGATTATCAGAGAATAAAGGGGTAGAAACCTCTTCTTTCTGTCATCCTAAATCCAGATGTGCCCTCATGACATTTTGTACTTCTTTGAAAATGTCTATTCTCTTCTTTTATGCAGCATTCTTTTTTGCACGGTTGTCTTAACTCCTTCAGTAAACTATAAGCTCTGTGGAGACAGGCTGTATCATTTTTGTTTCCCCTGAAGAATTTAATCTGGTACCTTAATTATATGGGGTATCAGCAAGTACTTGTTGAATTAAATTAAGTTAAATTAGGTTTTAAAGGTTTTAGGAAAAACAGTACATAAAGTGCATTTATGCATACCTTGTTTTCATTCACACAGTAAACAATTTCATTTTCTTTTGAACACCCATGGCCATCCATGGACAGTGAAAATAGTGGAAAGTATTTATTTCACTGATCAGCATTACCTATTAGAAATCATAATTCTTTTGATTTCAGACAGTCCTAGATTCAAATCATTTCTTTCATTTACTAACAAGGTTTTAACCCACTTTGTAGGGTTGTAAGGATTGCAGGAAATAAATCTCATTGTGAAAACATCTGTAGTGTAGTTTGTGCTCAATAAACCACTATTGTTGTTGTCTCATTATTTTAATGAGGTAACACAATGAAACCCTCAGTGGTTTTTGCACCACGTGGAGTTAACTGCTCTTAGAGTGGTGAATCAGTCTCTGCTGACATTTCTCTTGCTGTCTCCTGTCATTCCTCCATATTTTAACTTCTAATAGTATAGTATAATGGTTAAGAATGCAAATGCTGAAACCAGGTTTTCCTTGCTTCTAATCATGGCTTCATCATTAACTGAGCTTTTGACCTTGAACAAGATATTTAACCACTTTATGCTTAAGATCCCTCATTTGTAACTTAGGGATAGTCATATTTATTCATATCCCCATTTTTAAGATGAAATTAGTTGTGTTGCATATTTAAAACCGTGTTTAGAGCAAAAACTTATATGGGTTAGTTATAAAAGTTCTGATTTCCTGTTGCTTCTACATTTTGCTTTTTTAAGCAATAAAAGGCTTAATTTAACACAATTCTAAGGTGCTCTCAGTCCTGCAGGTGGTCCTAGGAATTTCCTGCACAAAAAGTCCACAAATTCTGCAGAATCCATCTTTTCCATTTACTTCTAGATTTTGGATGATAAAACAATCAATCATATGGTTTCTTAAAAAGTGGAAATATGACTAACGGTTTATAAGGTGATTCTGCCAAAACAGACTAGCAGAAGCATCTGATATGCCCCAAACCTGTGCAATTATTCCATATGACTGTATCCTGGCTTTTGCATGGAAAAAAATAATAGAGTCATCTTTTCACCAACCTAGTCAGTGAAATACCATGAGTTTTTTCTTGGAAAGAGAATAGCTATAAATAACCTCTGTATCTAGATTTCTTATTCAGTACTTTAGCTCTATTTGTTTAAATACTTAAACACTGAAGGTAATGTCCTCCCCACTGCTTTTGCAGCTATATTAGTTGAGTGGAGTGAGAGTAGGAGTATATTATTATATTCATGTTTAATTCATCTGTAGTTGAGTAGATAGAGGAGAAATAGAATTATCTTAAACCAAGAATGAAGAATCTCCTCTCCCTTCCCTTTCAACCAATATCAAGTGCGATTTTACTGACACTGAATTTGGAGTATTTTCTGTCCATAGGACCTAATCTTTAGTTATGGTGAACATTTACTATCATTTATAATTAAATTCCACCATGATTTATTGTTTGGCTAATATTCCTCATGAGTTTGGAATGCCAATTGCATTTTTTCTTTGTTGTGCTACATTTCATATTACTTGTAAGTGCATTCCTCTAGCTCTGCAAATCCTTCATATCTCTATGTCAGCAGGTACTACAATTTGTTGAGGATGTAGTAATAGAAAAAGCATTCCCTCCTTCAAATATGACATGTGGTGTATTACCTGCATGTGCAGTTGTCAGGGGTATAGTTTTTGACCTGCAATGCATTACTTGCTTGACTGAGTTTGGGATTGTTTATCACTGATGACATATTTCTCTCTAGGAACATACTATTTTTCTTGTCACTGCTTTAAAACAGTAAATGGTGAGAGGAACCTGGAATTTTCCAGCAATTTGTGAAAGAAATTATTTCAAGTTTCATCCCATCCCATCAGAAATAACTTTTATGGTGGATCTCCAATGTGTGTGGATGAACACTATTCTAGCATACAACAAAGGTATATCAAGAGCTTTGTGCATACAGAGTACTTATCTTACTAATTATACCTAGGGCTCATAAAATACAAATGATAATGAGAAAATTAATTTTTAAACCAAGAGAAAGTCATTTTGCAGAGCATTAACTCTTTTCCTTGTATTAAAAAATATTTGGAGACCATATCCATATTCTTATTCCTAAGGGAAATTAATATATTTAATCTTAATAATATTGTCAATATCACCTTAAAATGTAAATGAATTGTAGTGTGCTAGATTCATAGTAATAATATTCCTACTCCCCCTTTCTTTCTGATAATATATAAATATTTACTTTTTCATGATTTCTTTTTTTTTTTTGCGATATGCGGGCCTCTCACTGCTGTGGCCTCTCCCGTTACGGAGCACAGGCTCTGGACGTGCAGGCCCAGCGGCCATGGCTCATGGGCCCAGCTGCTCCATGGCATGTGCGATCCTCCTGGACAGGAGCACGAACGCACGTCCCCTGCATCAGCAGGTGGACTCTCAACCACTGTGCCACCAGGGAAGCCCTTTCATGATTTCTTAATTCAGGTCCACAAAATTAAGTCTTGAGAAACAACTTGCTCAATTCCTACCACTCTACCATCACTATCATCATTCTTAGTGTAACTCAGACTTTGACAAACAAGTGCTGTCTGATGGTTTATGATCAGTTTTCCAGATACTGCAGAGTTCAAACCATTGATAATTTCCCAAAGTCATCATTGTTTTATTGGGTGGGAAATGCTGTTTGCAAAACAATGATGACAGGACATTTCTTCCTGCGTCACAACAGCCAATTCTGTTTTGTTTTTCTCCCCGTGATAGAGTACAGAGATTGATTCATTCATTCTTAAAGAAACATTTATTAATAACTCACTGTATTCCAATGATATCACAGATAATTGAAATCTGCAGTTGATTCAAATCCTGATTTTAACCATCTCTCACAATAAACTTTTTTTTTTAGATCTGCAAGTACCAAGTAGTTGAACTGCCTCATTTGTTATTTATGTTTCATTATTTTTTCTTTACACATAAGTAGCCAGCTGGAATTGTAAAATCTTAACAAGTACATAGTTTTGTTTAAGTAATTTTTCTCTATGTTTATAAATCAGGAAACTCACAACTGCCTCTTCCTTCAGATAGGACTGTCCCTAAATTTGGTACCACACAGTCTTGTTTCAGAATCAGTTTAGCATTAAACAAAAGGATCTCTACATTGTCTCTTCAGTGAGACCAATTTTGTAACCATAGGTTTAAAGCTGTCATAATTGCAGTCTAAAGTGCATTCACAATCTATGATAGTAATTATATGTATGAACATATCATTTTCTTCACTCATTCTGTAACTTCATATAGGAGGCAAAAATTATTCTCTTACTCAACACTTGAGTTTAATTTGTTTTTACCCATTAAACATCTTGGTAAAATATGAAACATTTCCCTCAATGTTACCTGAAAACAATGTTCTGCATCTTTTCTCTCCATGTAGATTCAATACACAATATTTTTTAATAAAGAATAGATTTAGAGACGAGGGGAAGATGGCGGAAGGGTAAAATGTGGAGATCACCTTCTTCCCCCAGATACACCAGAAATACATCTACATGTGGAACACCTCCTGCAGAACACCTACTGAACGCTGGCAGAAGACCTCAGACATCCAAAAAGGCAAGAAAGTCCCCACGTACCTGGGTAGGGCAAAAGAAAAAAGAATAAACAGAGACAAAAGGATAGAGATGGGACCTGCACCAGTGGGAGGGAGCCGTGAAAGAGGAAAGGTTTCCACATACTGGGAAACCCCTTCTCGGGGGGGAGACTGCAGGTGGCGGAGGGGGAAAGCTTCGGAGCTGTGGTGGAGAGTGCAGCAACAGGGGTGCAGAGGGCAAAGCAGAGAGATTCCCACACAGTGGATCATTGCCAACCTACACTCACCAGTCTGAGAGGCTTGTCTGCTCACACGCCGGGGTGGGCGGGGCTGGGAGCTGAGGCTCGGATTCAGTTGGAGCGCAGAGAGAGGACTGGGGTTGTCAGCGTGAACACAGCCTGCAGGGGGTTCGTGCACCACGGCTAGCTGGGACGGAGTCCAGGGAAAAGTCTGGACCTGCCGAAGAGGCAAGAGACATTTTCTTCCCTCTTTGTTTCCTGGTGCGCGAGAAGAGGGGATTAAGAGCGCTGCTTAAAGGAGCTCCAGAGATGGGCGTGAGCCGCGGCTAACAGCGCAGGCCCCAGAGACAGGCATGAGACTCTAAGGCTGCTGAGGCTGCCACCAAAAAGCCTGTGTGCGAGCACAGGTCACTATCCACATTTCCCTTCTGGGGAGCCTGTGCAGCCCGCCACTGCCAAAGTCCCAGGATCCAGGGACAACTTCCACAGGAGAATGCACAGTGGGCCTCAGGCTGGTGCACTGTCATGCTGGCCTCTGCTGCGCAGGCTCGACCCACGCTCCGTACCCCTCCCTCCCCATGGCCTGAGTGAGCCAGAGTCCCCGAAGCAGCTGCTCCTTTAACCCCGTCCTGTTTGAGTAAAGAACAGACGCCCCCGGCAACCTACACTCAGAGGCGGGGCCAAATCCAAAGCTGAGCACAGGGAGCTGTGCGAACAAAGAAGAGAAAGGGAAATCTCTCCCAGCAGGCTCAGAAGCAACGGATTAAAGCGCCACAATCAACTTGATGTACCCTGCATCTGTGGAATACATGAATAGACAACAAATCATCCCAAATTGAGGAGCTGGACTTTGAGAGCAAGATTTACGATTTTTTCCCCTTTTCCTCTTTTGGTGAGTGTGTATGTGTATGTTTCTGTGTGAGATTTTGTCTGTATAGCTTTGCTTCCATGATTTGTCCTAGGGTTCTATCCATCCGTTTTTGTTTGTTTGTTCGTTTTTGTTTCTTTCTCTTTAAAAATTTTTTTTGTAATAATTATTTTTTATTTTAATAACATTAATTTATCTTACTTTATATTATTTTATCCTCTTTCTTTCTTTCTTTCTTTCTTTCTTTCTTTTTCTCTTCTTTCCTTCTTTCTACTTTTTCTCCCTTATATTCTGAGCCATGTGGATGAAAGGCTCTTGGTGCTCCAGCCAGAGTCAGGACTCTGCCTCTGAGGTAAGAGAGCCAACTTCTGGACATGGGTCAACAAGAGACCTCCCAGCTCCACATAATATCAAATGGCAAAAATCTCCCAGAGATCTCCATCTCAACACCAGTACCCACTTCACTCAATGACCAGCAAGCTACATTACTGGACAACCTAAGCCAAACAACTAGCAAGACAGGAACACAACCCAACCCATTAGCGGAGAGGCTGCCTAAATCATAATAAGTCCACAGACATCCCAAGACACACCATCAGACGTGAACCTGCCCACCAGAAAGACAAGATCCAGCCTCATCCACCACAACACAGGCACTAGTCCCCACCACCAGGAAGCCTACAAAACCCACTGAAACAACATTAGCCACTGTTGAAAGACACCAAAAACAATGGGATCTATGAACATGCACCTGCAAATAGCAGATCCCAAACACAGTAAGATAAGCAAAATGAGAAGACAGAAAAACACACAGCAGATGAAGGAGCAAGATAAAAACCCAGCAGAACCAATAAAAGAAGAGGAAATAGACAGTCTACCAGAAAAAGAATTCAGAATAATGATAGTAAAGACGATCCAAAATCTCTGAAATAGAATAGACAAAATGCAAGAAACATTTAACAAGGACCTAGAAGAAATACAGATGAAACAAGCAATGATGAACAACACAATAAATGAAATTAAAAATACTCTAGATGGGAACAAGAGCAGAATAACTGAGGCAGAAGAATGGATAAGTGACCTGGAAGATAAAATAATGGAAATAACTACTGCAGAGCAGAAAAAAGAAAAAAAAAAGAATGAAAAGAACTGAGGACACTCTCAGAGACCTCTGGGACAACATTAAATTCACCAACATTCAAATTATAGGGGTCGCAGAAGAAGAAGAGAAAAAGAAAGGGACTGAGAAAATATTTGAAGAGATTATAGTTGAAAACATCCCTAATATGAGAAAGGAAATAGTTAATCAAGTCCAGGAAGAACAGAGAGTCCCATACAGGATAAATCCAAGGAGAAATATGCCAAGACACACATTAATCAAACAGTCAAAAATTAAATACAAAGAAAACATATTAAAAGCAACAAGGAAAAAACAACAAATAACACAAAAGGGAATCTCCATAAGGTTAACATCTGACCTTTCAGCAGAAACTCTGCAAGCCAGAAAGGACTGGCAGGACATATTTAAAGTGATGAAGGAGAAAAACCTGCAACCAAGATGACTGTAACCAGCAAGGATCTCATTCAGATTTGATGGAGAAATTAAAACCTTTACAGACAAGCAAAATCTGAGAGAGTCCAGCACCACCAAACCAGCTTTACAACAAATGCTAAAGGAACTTCTCTAGGCAAGAAACGCAAAAGAAGGAAAAGTCCTACAATAACAAAACCAAAACAATTTAGAAAATAGGAAAAGTAATATACATATCAATAATTACCTTTAATGTAATTGAATTAAATGCTCCCACCAAAAGACATAGACTGGCTGAATGGATACAAAAACAAGACCCATATATATGCTGTCTACAAGAGACCCACTTCAGACCTAGGAACACATACAGACTGAAAGTAAGGGGCTGGAAAAAGATATTCCATGCAAATGGAAACCAAAAGGAAGCTGGAGTAGCAATTCTCATATCACAAAAAATAGGCTTTAAAATAAAGCCTATTAGAAGAGACAAACAAGGACACTACATAATGATCAAGGGATCGATCCAAGAATAAGATATAACAATTTTAAATATTTATGCACCCAACAATGGAGCACCTCAATATATAAGGCAAATACTAACAACCATGAAAGGGGAAATTGATAGTAACACATTCATAGTCAGGGCATTTAACACCCCACTTTCACCAATGGACAGATCATCCAAAATGAAGGTAAATAAGGAAACACAAGCTTTAAATGATGCGTTAAACAAGATGGACTTATTTGATATTTATAGGACATTCCATCCAAAAACAACAGAATACACATTTTTCTCAAGTGCTCATGGAACATTCTCCAGGATAGATCATGTCTTGGGTCACAAATCATGCCTTGGTAAATTTAAGAAAATTGAAATTTTATCAAGTATCTTTTCCGACCACTACTCTATGAAACTAGATATCAATTACAGAAAAAGATCTGTAAAAAATACAAACACATGGAAGCTAAACAATACACTACTTAATAACGAAGTGATCACTGAAGAAATCAAAGAGGAAATAAAAAAATACCTAGAAACAAATGACAATGGAGACACGACAACTCAAAATCTATGGGATGCAGCAAAAGCAGTTCTAAGAAGGAAGTTTATAGCAATACAATCCTACTTTAAGAAACAGGAAATATCTCAAATAAACAACCTAAGCTTGCATCTAAAGCAATTAGAGAAAGAAGAACAAAAAAAAAAAAAAACAAAGTTAGCAGAAGGAAAGAAATCATAAAAATCAGATCAGAAATAAATGAAAAAGAAATGAATGAAATGATAGCAAATATCAAAAAAACTAAAATCTGGTTCTTTGAGAAGATAAACAAAATTGATAAACCATTAGCCAGGCACATCAAGAAAAACAGGGAGAAGACTCAAATAAATAGAATTAGAAATGAAAAAGGAGAAGTAACAAATGACACTGCAGAAATACAAAAGATCATGAGAGATAACTAGACGCAACTCTAAGCCAATAAAATGGACAACCTGGAAGAAATGGACAAATTCTTAGAAATGCACAGTCTGCCAAGACTGAATCAGGAAGAAATAGAAAATATGAACAGGTCAATCACAAGTACTGAAATTGAAACTGTGATTAAAAATCTTCCAACAAACAAAAACCCAGGACCAGATGGCTTCGCAGGCGAATTCTCTCAAACATTTAGAGAAGAGCTAACACCTATCCTTCTCAAACTCTTCCAAAATATAACAGAGGGAGGAACACTCCCAATCTCATTCTACGAGGCCACAATCACCCTGATACCAAAACCACACAAGGATGTCACAAAGAAAGAAAACTGCAGCCCAAAATTACTGATGAACATAGATGCAAAAATCCTCAACAAAATACTAGCAAACAGAATCCAACAACACATTAAACGGATCATAGACCATGATCAAGTAGGATTTATTCCAGGAACGCAAGGATTCTTCAATATATGCAAATCAATCAATGTGATACACCATATTAACAAACTGAAGGAGAAAAAACATATGATCATCTCAGTACATGCAGAGAAAGCTTCAACAAAATTCAACCCCCATTTATGATAATAACCCTGCAGAAAGTAGGCACAGAGGGAACTTTCCTCAACATAATGAAGGCCATGTATGACAAACCCACAGCCAACATCGTCCTCAATGGTGAAAAACTGAAAGCATTTCCACTAAGATCAGGAACAAGACAAGGTTGCCCACTCTCACCACTCTTATTCAACATACTTTTGGAAGTTTTTAGCCACAGCAATCAGAGAAAAAAAGGAAATAAAAGGATTCCAAATCGGAAAAGAAGAAGTAAAGCTGTCACTGTTTGCAGATGACATGATTCTATACATAGAGAATCCTAAATATGCTACCAGAAAACTACTAGAGCTAATCAATGAATTTGGTAAAGTAGCAGGATACAAAATTAATGCACAGAAATCTCTGGCATTCCTATACACTAATGATGAAAAATCTGAAAGTGTAATCAAAAAAGAAAACACTCCCTTTTACGATTGCAACACAAAGAATAAAATATCTAGCAATAAACCTACCTAAGGAGACAAAAGACCTCTATGCAGAAAATTATTAGACACTGATGAAAGAAATTAAAGATGATACAAATAGATGGAGAAATATACCCTGTTCTTGGATTGGAAGAATCAACACTGTGAAAATTTCTCTACTACCCAAAGCAATCTACAGAATCAATGCAATCCCTATCAAACTACCACTGGCATTTTTCACAGAATGAGAACAAAAAATTTCATAATTTGCATGGAAACACAAAAGACCCTGAATAGCCAAAGCAATCTTGAGAATGAAAAACGGAGCTGGAGGAAGCAGGCTCCCTGACTTCAGACTATACTACAAAGCTACAGTAATCAAGACAGTATGGTACTGGCACAAAAACAGAGCGATAGATCAATGGAACAGGATAGAAAGCCCAGAGATAAACACATACACATATTGTCAACTTATCTTTGATAAAGGAGGCAGAAATGTACTGTGGAGAAAGGATAGCCTCTTCAATAAGTGGTGCTGGGATAACTGGACAGGTACATGTAAAAGTATAAGATTAGATCACTCCCTAACACAATACACAAAAATAAGCCTGATTATAGACCTAAATGTAAGGCCAGAAAGTATCAAACTCTTAGAGGAAAACATAGGCAGGACACTCTATGACATAAATCATAGCAAGTTCCTTTTTGACCCACCTCCTAGAGAAATGGAAATAAAAACAAAAGTAAACAAATGGGACCTAATGAAACTTAGAAGCTTTTGCGCAGCAAAGGAAACCATAAACAAGACCAAAAGACAACCCTCAGAATGGGAGAAAATATTTGCAAATGAAGCAACTGACAAAGGATTAATCTCCAAAATTTATAAGAAGCTCATGCAGTTTAATAACAAAAAAACAAACAACCCAATCCAAAAATGGTCAGAAGACCTAAATAGACATTTCTCCAAAGAAGATATACAGACTGCCAACAAACACATGAAAGAATGCTCAACATCATTAATCATTAGAGAAATGCAAATCAAAACTAAAATGAGATATCATCTCACAACAGTCAGAATGGCCATCATCAAAAAATCTAGAAACAATAAATGCTGGAGAGGGTGTGGAGAAAAGGGAACACTCTTGCACCACTGGTGGAAATGTGAATTGGTACATCCACTATGGAGAACAGTATGGAGGTTCCTTAAGAAAACTACAAATAGAACTGCTGTATGACCCAGCAATCCCACTACTGAGCATATACCCTGAGAAAACCATATTTCAAAAAGAGTCATTTACCCAAATGTTCATTGCAGCTCTATTTACAATAGCCCGGAGTGGAAACAACCTAAGTGTCTATCATTGGATGAATGCATAAAGAAGATGTGGCACATATAGGCAATGGAATATTACTCAGCCATAAAAAGAATTGAAATTGAACTATTTGTAATGAGGTGGATGGACCTAGAGTCTGTCATACAAAGTGAGGTAAGTCAGAAAGTGAAAGACAAATACCGTATGCTAACACATATATATGGAATTTAAGAAAAAAAAATGTCATGAAGAACCTAGAGGTAAGATAGGAATAAAGACACAGACCTACTGGAGAATGGACTTGAGGATATGGGGAGGGGGAGTGTAAGCTGTGACGAAGCGAGAGAGTGGCGTGGACATATATACGCTACCAAACTTAAAATAGATAGGTAGTAGGAAGCAGTTCCATAGCACAGAGAGATCAGCTCGCTGCTTTTTGACCACCTAGAGGGGTGGGATAGGGAGGGTGGGAGGGAGGGAGATGCAAGAGGGAAGAGATATGGGAACATATGTATATGTATAACTGATTCACTTTGTTATAAAGCAGAAACTAACACACCATTGTAAAGCAATTATACTCCAATAAAGATGTAAAACAAAAAAGAATAGATTTATTTCAAGTCCATTTTTCTATATAAATTATTCTTTAAAAATTCATTGATTACCACTTTTGGAAATCCATTGATCTTTTCTCATATCCTATCTGCTTCAATTTGGATGAAATTCATTCAGTCATCAGATATTTACTTAGCAATGACTATATGTCAAGCCCTGTACCAAGGTTAAAGAAAAGAACAAAACTTTTAAAAACTCTGCCTTCATGGAACTATCATTGTAAAGTAAGCATTTGGTGATGGCGATGGTGGGGTATTCCCACTCCTGAATACCCCAACCTTGTTATACTCGCTCCTGATTTTATTTCTGTAACTCACTGTCATTTTTTCAAATATCACTTTTCTGAAAGAGATTTTGTTAATAATTTTAAAGTATTTTTAAATTGAGGTATAATTTACGTATGTGAGCAAATGATAGATATTACTGGTGTAGTATGATGAGTTTTATAATTGCATAATCATCCTTATCAAGTTATTGAACATTTCTGTCACCCAAGAAAGATCCGTTTTGCCCCTTTCCATTCACCCTCAGTCCACTCCCAGGAAACTACTGTTCTGATGTATTTTTTTTGACCAGAGATAAGTTTTATTCTGTTTTAAAAGTTTAGATAAATGGAATCTTACAGTATGTACTTTTCTTTGTCCAGTTATTTTTCATTCAGCCTGATGTTTGTCAGTCACCTGTGTTTTGCATGTTTATTCATTTTCATTGCGAAGGAGCATTTCATTGTATGGATAGACCACAATTTTTAAATTTATTCCTCTGCTGATGGATATTTGAGTTGTTTCTTATTGGGGGCTATTATGAATAAAGCTGCTATAAACATTCTTGTACAAGTCTTTTTGTGTACATATTTTATTTTCATTTTTCTTGGGTAAATACCTAGAAGAACTTCTGAGTCATAAGGCTTTAATTTGCCTTCCACTGGATCAGTGGTATTGAGTGTATTCCTGAACTTATTTCCTGTTAGTATTCAGTCAAGACCAGAACAGTGCTTAGTCTCAAGCTAATTGTTTCCCAATACTGAGACAAGACACTAGCCAATTCCCTGTGAATACTGAAGTTTTGAATCTGGCAGATGGAAACAAGCACTAATCAAGTTTTTAGCTGATTTTGTTGTTATTATTGTTGTTCCTTCAAGTTGGGAGAGTAAATCTGGTACCTTTTACTGCATCTTTTTCACAAGCAAAAGTCTACAGATCATTTATTTTTAAAATATTGTTTCTAATGTAAACATGTAGAGCTATACATTTTCCTCTAATTATTCCTCCAGCTGCATCCTGCACATTTTGATGTAGAGTTTTCAATATAATTTAACTCAATTTTCTAACTTCCCTTGTAATTTCATCATTGATACATGGGTTATTTGAAACTATGTTGCATAATTTCACAATATTCATATTTTCAACATGCCTTTTGTTGTGATTTCTAACTTAGTTGCATATTGGTCAGGGAACAGTGTCTGCATGCTTTCAACCCCTTAAAATGAGGCTTGTTTATAGCAAATGATATGGTCTAATTAGTGCATCTTCCATGTGCTCTTGAAAAGAATGTGTATTTTCTTTTCTGGGTTTATTATTCTATAAATGGAAATTAGTTTAAAATGTCTGAGAGTGTTGTTGAAGTCTTCTATATGCTTATGATTTTCTGTCTACTTGTTCTATCAGTCCTGAAAGAGGGATATGGGAATCTTCAAATATAATTATGGATTATGTCTATTTCTCCATTTACTTCAATTATATTTTATGTAATGTTTGAAACTCTGTTATTTGCTAAATACACATGGTTCCCTTTCCCCTCCTCTTACTGGAAGCACAAGGGGATTGTTCTCTGATATCTACTGTGAGAACCTGGCTGAACTCCTAGAGGTAATTCTCACAATACTGTTGAGCCCTCCCATCCCCACCCACCCTACCAAGACTGGGTGCCCCTGGAGTTTTTTGTGTTGTCTACATTGAACCTCCAGCACTTCATCAATTACAGTTCCAGTTTTCCTTCTCAAGTCCTGGTTCCCACTGTGGTTTCCACTCCTGAGTCTCTGCTCAGGTGGTCACTTCTTCTTTGAGTCTAAAATGCCTGACATATTAGATTAGCTCAAGATGACAGAGTAAAAAGATGTGGACTCACCCTCTTCCTATGAAAAAATCAAAATCACAGCTAACTGCTGAACAACCATCGAAAAAATAATGTTGGAACTTACCAAAAGAGGATACCCTATATCCAAACACAAAGAGGAGGCCCCAGCAAAACAGAAGAAGGGATGTAATCACAATAAACTCAAATCCCATGTCTGCTGGGTGTGTGACCCACAAAATGGAAAACAATTATACCACAGAAGTTATCCCACAGGAGTGAAAGTTCTGAGCCCCACCTCAGGCTTCCCAGCCTGGGAGTCTGGCAAAGGGAGGAGGAGTCCGCAAAGAATCTAGCTTTGAAATCTAGTGGGTTTGACTTCCACAGACTGGGGGAAACAGAGACTCCACTCTTGAAGGGTGCACACAAAGTCTCAAGTGCACCAGGAACCAGGGATAAAAGCAGTGACCCCAGAAGAGACAGGGACAGACCTGCCTGCTAGTATTGAAGGGTCTCTTGCAGAGGTGGGGGGTGGCTGGGTCTCACTGAGTGGACAAGGACACTGGTAACAGCAGTTCTGAGAAGTACCAATTGGTGTGAGCCCTCCTGGAGGCCACCATTAGCCTCACCAAACAGACTGTAGGCTCCAGTGCTGGGTCGCCTCAGCCCAAACAACCAACAGGCTGGGAACACAGCTCCACACATCAGCAGACAAGCAGATTAAAGTTTTAATGAGCATGACCCTGCCCACCAGAAGTACAAGACCCACCTGCACCAACCACTAGTCCCTCTGATCAGGAAGCTTGCACAAGCCCTTAGAAAACCTCATCCACTAGAGGGCAGACAGCAGAAGCAAGAAGAACTGCAATCCTGCAGCATGTGGAACAAAATCCACAATCACAAAAAATTAGACAAAATGAAATGGCAAAGATATATGTCCCAGATGAAGGAACAAGATAAAACCCCAGAAAAACAACTAAGTGAAGTGGAGATAGGCAAACTTCTGGAAAAAAAAATTCAGAATAATGATAGTGAAGATGGTCAGAATCTCCAAGAAAGTACTTAAGAAGATGCAATAAATGTTTAGCAAAGACCTAGAAGAACTAAAGAATAAACAAACAGATATGAACAATACAATAAATGAAATGGAAAATACACTACAAGGAATCAATGGTAGAATAATTGAGCAGAAGGACAAATAAGTGACCTGGAAGACAGAATGGTGGAAATCACTGCCGAGGAACAGAATAAAGAAAAAAGAATGAAAAGAAATAAAGACAGTCTAAGAGACCTCTGGGAAAATATTAAATGCACCAGCATTCATATTATATGGGTCCCAGAAGGAGAAGAGAGAGAGAAAGGACCTGAGAAAATATTTGAGGAGATAATTGCTGAAAAATTCCCTTACATGGGAAAGGAAACAGGCACACAAGTCCATGAGGCACAGAAAGTCCCAGGCAGGATAAACTTAAGGAGGAATATGAATTAAACAGACAAAAGTTAAAGACAAAGAAAAAATACTAAAAGCAGCAATGGAAAAATGAGAAATAATATACAAGGGAACTCCCATAAGATTATTATCTGGTTTTTCAGCAGAAACTCTGCAGGCCAGAAGGGAGTAGCATGATATATTTAAAGTGATGAAAGGGAAGAACCTACAACCAAGAATACACTACACAGCAAGGCTCTCATTCAGATTTGACAGAAAAATCAAAAGTTTCACAGAAAAACAGAAGCTAAGAGAGTACAGCACCACCAGACAGGCTTGCAACAAATGCTAAAGGAACTTCTCCAGGCAGGAAAGAGACCAGCACCTTAAAAGAAACTTGTACATATATAGACCAGTATAACAAAACCTAATGGGTACAGCAAACCCAAAAACTACAATAGGTACACACACACACACACACACACACACACACACACACACACACACACACAAAGCAACCCAAACACAACACTACATATGGTCATCAAACCACAAAGGAGAAAACAAGAGAGGAAGGGAAGAAAAAAGACCTACAAAAGCAAGCCCAAAACAATTAGAAAATGGAAATAGGAACACACATATCAATAATTACCTTAAATGTAAATGGATTAAATACTCCAACCAAAAGACATAGATTGGCTGAATAAATACAGAAACAAGACCCATATATATGCTGTCTACAAGAGACCCACTTTAGTCTTAGGGACACATACAGACAAAATGTGAGGGAATGGAAAAAGTTATTCCATGCAAATAGAGATCAAAAGAAAGCTGGAGTAGCAATACTCATATCAGACAAAATAGACTTTAAAATAAAGACTGTCATAAAGGACAAAGAAGGACACTACATAATGATCAAGGGATAAATCCAAGAAGATATAACAGTTATAAATATATATGTACCCAACATAGGAGCACCTCGATATATAAGGCAAATACTAACAGCCATAAAGGGAGAAATTGACAGTAAAACAATAATAGTGGGGGATTTTAACACCCCAGTTTCATCAATGGACAAATCATCCAGACGGAAAATCAGTAAGGAAACCCAGGCCTTAAATAACACATTAGACAAATGAACTTAATTGATATTTACAGAGCATTCCATCCAAAAGCAGCAGTATACACATTCTTCTCATGTGCACATGAACATTCCCCAGTATTGACCACATGCTGGCCACAAAATGAGCCTTGGGAAATTTAAGAAAATTGAAATCATATTAAGCATATTTTCCAACCACAATGCTATGAGATTAGGAATCAACTACAAGAAAATAAAACTGTAAAAACACAAGCATGTGGAGGCTAAACAATACACTACTAAACAACCAATGGATCAATGAAATCAAAGAGAAAATCAAAAAACACCTAGAGACAAATGGAAACAAAAGCACAAAGATCCAAAACCTATGGGATGCAGCAAAAGTAGTTCTAAGAAGGAAGGTAATAGCAATTCAGTCTTGCCTCAGGAAACAAGAAAAATCTCAAATAACAACCTAACCTTACACCTAAAGCAACTAAAGAAAGAAGAAAAAACAAAACCTAAAGTTAGTAGAAGGAAAGAAATCATAAAGACCAGAGCAGAAATAAATGAAATAGAGATGAAGGAAACAATAGCAAAGATCAATGAAACTAAAAACTGGTTCTTTGAAAAGATAAACGAAATTGATGAACTTTAGCCAGACACATCAAGAAAAAAAGGAAGAGGACCAAATCAATATATTAGAAATTTTAATTTAATTGTAAAAGGAGAAGTTACAACTGACTCCACAGAAATACAAAGGATCATAAGAGAGTACTACAAGCAACTATATGCCAACAAAATGGACACTTTGGAAGAAATGGACAAATGCTTGGAAAGGAACAATATCCCAAGACTGAACCAGGAAGAAATAGAAAATATTGAGCAGACCAATCAGAAGTACTGAAATTGAAACTGTGATTAAAAATCTTCCAAGAAACAAACTCATGCAGCTAATATCATCAATACAAACAACTCAATCAAAAAATGGGCAGAAGACCTAAATAGACATTTCTCCAAAGAAGACATACAGATGGCCAAGAGGCACATGAAAAGTGTTCATCATCACTAATTATTAGAGAAATCCAAATCAAAACTACAATGAGATATCACCTCACACCAGTTAGAATGGCTATCATCAAAAAATCCACAAACAGTAAATGCTGGAGAGGGTGTGGAGAAAAGGGAACCCTCCCACACAGTTGGAGGGAATGTAAATTGGTACAGCCACTATGGAGAATAGTATGGAGGTTCCTTAAGAAACTAAAAATAGAGCTACCATATGATCCTGCAATCCCACTCCTGGGCATATACCTAGAGAAAAACATGGCCCAAAAGGATACATGCACCCCAGTGTTCATTGCAGCAGTGTTTACCATAGTTAAGACATGGAAGCAACCTAATTTTCCATTGACAGAAGAATGGATAAAGAAGGTGTGGTACATGTATACAATGGAATATTACTCAGCCATTAAAAAGAATGAAATAATACAATTTGTAGCAACATGGGTGGAGGTAGAGATTGTCCTACTGAGTGAAGTAAGTCAGACAGAAAGAGAAGTATTGTATGATATAGCTTATATGTGGAATCTAAAAAAAATGATACAAACGAACTTATTTACAAAACAGAAAACAGACTCACTGATTTAGAGAACAAACTTATGGCTACCAGGGGGGATGTCTGGGGAGAGGAATAGTTAGGGAGTTAGGGATTGACATGTACACACTGCTATAATTAAGATGGATAATCAACAAGACCTACTGTATAGCACAGGGAACTCTGCTCAATATTCTGTAACAACCTAATTGGGAAAAGAATTTGAAAAAGAATGGATACATGTACACGTATAACTGAGTCACTTTGTTGTACACCTGAAACTAACACAACATTGTTGATCAACTTTACTCTAATATAAAATAAAAAGTTAAAAATAATAAATAAAATTAAGATGCAAAAATACAGATATTAAGGATGTCTTATTGATGAATTGACTCTTTTGTTATTGTGAAATATTCCTCTTTCTCTATTTTAATATACATTGTCCTGAAATCTACTTTCTCAGATATCAATATATCCACTCCAGCTTTCTTATGGTTAGGGTTTCTGATTCCTATCTGGTTTCCCATACCGAAGTCTCTCTCCACTCTAATCATGTTTGCATAACACTTCCAGGACAATCTTCATAAAATATCACTTTCATAAAGCCCTTACAATGCTCATTGATCTTTACTGGTTCTCCATTACTTATAAGATAAATATTCTTCAGCTTGCCATCCATTGATTTCCACTCTGTGGCCCTAATTTATCATTCAAAATGGTTTTTCCCTATAAAAATCTTTTGTGTCATTCAACGTGGCCTGAAAATCACAGACCTCCAAATGGCTGGTGCATTCTCATCTGTAGCAGATTGAATAATTGGCTTTAATCTCCACCTACCTTGAATCCATACTCTTTTAACATGTAATTTTGCAGTTCCTCATACTATATTCAGTGTGTGCTTGCCTATCAGTTGTCTTTTGGACTTGGCCATATAGCCTACTTTGTCCAAGAGAGTTAGAAGATGTTATACAAGTAGACATCACATGAGCAGAGACTTGAAATGTGCTCTCAAAGTTGGGTTTTTCCTCTTGTATCTACTATCACCCTGATATTTTGGTTCTTCTGCTGGTGAAGGCAAGATGAAGCTTATGGCCAAAGCCAGCCAAGCCCAGGTGAAAGCAGCCAACTTCTAGTTGACCCACAAAAGCATGAGTGAGAAGAAATGATTGCTGTATTAGGTCACTGGGTTTTGAAGTGCTTTGCTGCACACCATTATTGTGTCAATAGTTAACTGATATATTACATTTGTACTTTTCTTCAGTCTTCTTTTTATCTTTCTTCAATTATTTAGACATCTCTTAGATATATACTCATTTTACAAGGTTCAATCTAATGTCCCCTCCTTTAAATACTTTTTTTTTAGCAATTTAGCTCATAAAGAATTTCTCCTTTATTATCCTTTAGCACCTCCTATCTGTGTCAGTACTTTGGGAAATATAACTTACCACACATACATATTTATATGTTTGTGTTCCCTACCCCCTTTTAAGTGCAACATTCCTTGCCCCCCACCAGCTTTACTGAGGTATAATTGACAAATAGGAATTGTATATGTTTAAGGTATTCAACTTGATGTTTTGATTTATGTATATATTGTGAAATGACCACTACACTCAAGCTAATTAACTTATATACCCATCACCTCACATTGTTACTATTTTCTTTCTTTGTGTGTTTATGTGGTGAGAACATTTAAGATCTACCTTCTTTTCTTTTTCTTTTTTATAGTATCAATAAAACATTTATTTTATATAAAATTATTTTATAACTGAGACATGTCATATCACAATGTTTTTTTAATCTTTAAAAATTTATATTGATTTAAAGTAAAATTAAAGCTAAATGTACATTGAAGTTAAATGTACATAAACAAAATTGTACATGCAATAAATTGTATAGCTGGATGCATTATCACAAAGTAAACACATCATGTAATGAACACTCAGACCAAGAAGCACAACATTAACATTACCAGAACCTCAGAAGCTCTCATGTCTGATTCTATTCACTACTATCCCATGATCTGAAGCATCTAAGAACATAGGTCATTTATTGCTCTTTTTGAAATTCATATAAATATACAAGTGTATATATTATTTTGTAGCTTCTTTCTCTCAGCCATAATATTTTTAAGATTCATATTCTTGTATACCTGTATGTATATCTTTCAGTTATTGCTGTTTAGTATTTCATGGTATAAATATATGAGTGTTTATTTGACCATTCAATTTGAAGGATAAGAAGGATACTTGTACAGATTTTTGTTCATACACTTATGAATAGTGCTGCTTCAGCTCACACGATACATTTGTTTTGGTTAATATATTCTCATCTGTGTTGAGAATATACCTAGAAGTGAAATTGCTGAGTCATAGGTTATGCTAATATTAGATACTGCCAAATAATTTTCTAAAGTAGTTGTAGCAATTTATACACCAACCAGCAACAGATGTGAATCCTGGTTGCTCTCTAATTTAGCTAACACTAAGTATTGTCAGTCTTTTTCACTTTAAACTTTTTGATAAGCATTCCAGGAAATTGCATCATAAGGATTTATGAAGTAAAGCAACATTTTTTCACACACACACACACACACACACACACACACACACACACACACACTGTATTTTATTATTATAAGAGATAAATAAGCTGACACCAAGCATTGTAAATGGATGACCACAACAAAAGCAACAATGATTGCAATTACCAAACACGAAACACACTCGTACTATGTTATAATATTGACATTCAGTCCAGTAATCCTCCACTGTAACAGCTCCTTTACTTTGCAGTGAAAATTGATTTGTATATTTTTTGCCTCTGAGTCCTTGTGGGATTTTTTTTCTTTTTATTCAAACAGAAAGTCACAAAAATTATAATCATCCTCATCGGTTCACTCAGTCCCATGTAATTAATTTTTTTTTCATCTTGATCTTTTGTTAGCACTTTTATGAATTCATCAGTTTTCCATTAGAGTTCTGAAAATGTTTATTCATTCAGTTCAGCAGTATAGTCAGTTACCAGGAACCTGTACTTGTCAGAGTCTTTTCCATGAATTCCTTGAAGATGAAACCGTTTTATAGGAACATTTTTGCAAAAGCATCAGAGTACACCCAGAACTGTCTGTAAATGACAAAAGACTTAAAAATGACCACTGTTAAAGATTTGATGAAAGTTCATAATAATGCAGTTGACAAGGAAATTTAGTTATTTCTGAGATATACATTTTAAAGTAATAACTAGAATTATGACCTATAATATTATACCAGAACATATAAGATTTTTAGAAATTTCATGTAATGTCTGAGGATCTACCTTCTTAACAAATTTCAAGTATACAATATCATATTGTTAACTATAGTTATCATATTGTACATTATATCTCTAGAAGTTATTTACCTTGCATAAATTTTGTACCTTTTGACCAACATTTCCCCATTTCTCCCTCCCCACTGTTTCTGACAACCACTGTTCTTAATCTCTGCTTCTATATGTTTGACTCTTTTAGATTCTACATATAAGTGAAATCATGAAGAACTTATCTTTCTGTATCTGACTTATTTCATTTAGCATAATGTCCTCTAGGTTCATACATGTTGTTGCAAATGTCAGGAGTTCCTTCTTTTTCAAAGGCTGAATATTTCATTGTCTTTGTGTGTGCATATAACTTTTTCTTTTTTTTAATTTAATTTTTATTGGAATATAGTTGTATTGCCATGTTGTGTGAGTTTCTGCTGCAGGGCAAAGAGACTCAGTTATACATACACATATATTCACTCTTTTCTGGATTCTTTTCCCAAATAGGTCATTACAAAGTATTGAGTAGAGTTACCTGTGCTATACAGTAGGTCCTTGTTAGTTATCTATTTTATATATATTAGTCTGTATATGTTAATCCCAATCTCCCAGTTTATCCCTCCCCCTCTTCCCCCTTGGTAACCATAAGTTTTTTTTCTACATCTGTGACTATTTCATTTGTACCATATTTTTAGTTTTCACATATAAGCAATATCATATATTTTTCTTTCTCTGTCTGATTTCACCCAGTATGACAATCTCTAGGCCCATCCATGTTGCTGCAAATGGCATTATTTCAACCTTTTTTTGGCTGAATAATATTACATTGTGTAATATTGTGTCATACATATATATATATATATATATATATATATATATATATATATATGACAACTACTTTATCTAGTCATCCCTCGATGGATATTTAGGTTGTTTCCATGTCCTGGCTATTGTAAATA
Organism: Orcinus orca; assembly: GCF_937001465.1. Taxonomy (NCBI): domain Eukaryota; kingdom Metazoa; phylum Chordata; class Mammalia; order Artiodactyla; family Delphinidae; genus Orcinus; species Orcinus orca. The sequence continues at coordinate 80,567,602 of NC_064580.1, forward strand.
GTGCTGCAATGAACTTTGGGGTGCATGTAAATTTTTGATTTATGGTTCTCTCTGGATATATGCCCAAGAGTGGGATTGCTAGATCATATGGTAGCTCTGTTTTTAGTTTTTTAAGGAAACTCCATACTGTTCTTCATAGTGAATGTACCAATTTACATTCCCACCAACAGTGTAGGAGAGTTCCCTTTTCTCCACACTCCCTCCAGCATTTATTTATTTATTTATTTTTTTCTCAGCATTTATTGTTTGCAGGTTTTTTGATGATGGCTATTCTGACTGGTGTGAGGTGATATCTCATTGTAGTTTTGATTTGCATTTCTCTAACAGTTAATGATGTTGAGCATCTTTTCATGTGTTTGTTGGCCATCTGTATGTCTTCTTTGGATAAATGTCTATTTAGAACTTCTACCCATTTTTGATTGGGTTATTTATTTATTTTTTTATATTGAGCTGCATGTGCTATTTGTATGTTTTGGAGATTAGTCCCTTGTCAGTTGCTGCGTTTGCAAATATTTTCTCCCATTCTGAGTATTGTCTTTTTGTTTCATTTATGGTTTCCTTTGCTGTGCAAAAGCTTTTAAGTTTAATTAGGTCCAGTTTGTTTAATTTTGTTTTCATTTTCATTACTTTAGGAGGTGGATCAAAAAAGACCTTGCTGTGATTTATGTCAGAGAGTGCTCTACCTATGTTTTCCTCTCAGAGTTTTATAGTATCCAGCCTTACGTTTCTGTCTTTAATCCATTTTGAGTTTATTTTTGTGTATGGTGTTAGAGAATGTTCTAATTTCATTCTTTCACATGTAGCCATCCAGTTTTCCCAGCACCACTTAATGAAGAGACTTTCTTTTCTCCATTTTATCTTCTTGCCTCCTTTGTCTTAGATTAGTTGACCATATGTGTGTGAGTTTATTTCTGGACTTTCCATCCTGTTCCCATTTATCTATATTTCTTTCTTGGTGAAAGTACCATACTATTTTGATTACTGTAGTTTTTTAGTATAGTCTGAAGTCAGGAAGCCTGATTCCTCCAGCTGTTTTTCTTTCCCAAGATTGTTTTGCCTATTTTGGGTCTTCCATGTTTCCATACAAATTGTAAAAATTTTTCTTCTAATTATGTGAAAAATGATACTGGTAATTTGATATGGATTGCAATGAATCTGTAGATTACTTTTGGATATATAATCATTTTGACAATATTGATTCCTGCAATCCAAGAATATAGTATATCTCTCCATTCTTTGTATTATCTTTGATTTCTTTCACTAGTATCTTACAGTTTTCTGAGTATAGGTATTTTGCCTCCTTAGGTAGATTTATTCCTAGGTATTTTTTTTTTTTTGATGTGATGGTAAATGGAATTGTTCCATTAATTTCTCTTTCTGATCTTTCATTGTTAGTGTATATGACTGGAAGAGATTTCTGTGTATTAATTTTGTATCTTGCAACTTTACTAAATTCATTGATTAACTCTAGTAGTTTTCTGGTGGCAATTTTAGGATTTTCTACGTACGGTGTCATGTCATCTGCAAACAGTGAATATTTTACAACTTTTTTTCCAATATGGATTCCTTTTATTTCTTTTTCTACTCTGATTGCCATGGCTAGGACTTCCAAAACTATGTTGAATAAAAGTGATGAGAGTGGACATCCTTGTCTTACTCCTGATCTTAGAAGAAATTTTTTCAGTTTTTCACCAGTGAGAATGATGTTTGCTGTGGGCTTGTTGTATATGGCCTTTATTATGTTGAGGTAGGTTTCCTCTATGCCCACTTTCTGAAGAGTTTTTATCATAAATTGGTGTTGAATTTTGTCCAAAGCTTTTTCTGCATCTATTGAGATGATCATATGGTTTTTATTCTTCAGTTTGTTAATGTGGTGTATCACATTGATTGATTTGCATATATTGAAGAATCCTTGCATCACTGGGATAAGTCCCACTTGATCATGGTGTATGAGCCTTTTAATGTGTGGATGTTTTCTGTTTTCCTGTATTTGGTTGAGGATTTTTGCTTCTATGTTCATCAGTGATATTGGCCTGTAATTTTCTTTTTTTGTGTGATATACTTGTCTGGTTTTGGTATCAGGGCGATAGTGGCCTCGTAGAATGAACTTAGGAGTGTTCCTTCCTCTGCAATTTTTTGGAACAGTTTGAGAAAGATAAGTGTTAGCTCTCCTCTAAATGTTTGATAGAATTTATCTGTGAAGCCATCAGGTTCTTGACTTTTGGTTGTTGGAAGATTTTTAATCACAGTTTCAATCTCATAAAAACAACTGATTGGTGTATTAATATTTTCTATTTCTTCCTGCTTCAGTTTTGGAAGGTGGTACCTTTGTAAAAATGTGTCCATTTCTTCTAAGTTGTCCATTTATTGGTGTTTCATTCCTTGTAGTATTCTCTTATTATCCTTTGTTTTTCTGTTGTGTCAGTGGAACTTCTCTTTTTGCATTTCTAATTTTATTGATTAGAGTCCTCTTGCTTTTTCTCTTGATGGGTCTGGCTAAAGGTTATCAATTTTGTTTATCTTCTCAAAGAACCAGCTTTCAGTTTCATTGACTTTTGCTATTGTTTTCTTTGTCTCTGTTTAATTTATTTCTGCTCTGATCTTTTTGATTTCTTTCCTTCTACTAACTTTAGGTTTTGTTTTTTCTTTCTCTGGTTGCTTTAGGTGTAAAGTTAGGTTGTTTATTTGAGATTTATCTTGTTTCTTGAGATAAGATTTTATTGCTATAAATTTCTCTCTTAGAATTTATTTTGCTGTGTCCCATAGGATTTGAATTGTCATGTTTTCATTGTCATTTGTCTCTAGGTATTTTTTGATTTCCTCTTTGATTTCTTCATTGATCCATTGGTTCTTTAGTAGTGTATTGTTTAGTCACCACAAGTTTGTGCTTTTTGCAGTTGTTTTCTAATAGTTTATTTCTAATCTCAAAGGCTTGTGGTTGTAAAAGATGCTTGATATGATTTTAATTTTCTTAAATTTACTAAGGCTTGATTTGTGGTGCTAGATGTGATCTATCTGGGAGAATATTCCATGTGATGTGCACTTGAGAAGAAAGTGTATTCTGTTGCTCTCCGATGGAATGCCCTTATAGAAATCAATGAAGTCTATCTGGTCTAATGTTTCATTTAAGACTTGTATTTCCTTATTAATTTTCTATCTGGATGATCTGTCCATTGGTGTAAGCAGGCTGTTAAAGTCCCTCAGTATTACTGTGTTACTGTCAATTTCCCCTTTTATGGCTGTTAGCATTTGCCTTATATATTGAGGTGCTTCTACATTGGGTGTATAAATATTTACAATTTTTATATCTTCTTCTTGGATTGATCCCTTGATCATTATGTAGTGTCCTTCCTTATCTCGTATAAGTCTTTATTTTAAACTCTATTTTTTCTGACATGAGAATTGCTACTCTAGCTTTCTTTTGATTTCCATTTGCATGGAATATCTTTTTCCATCTCTTCACTTTCATCCTGTATGTGTTCCTATCTCTGAAGTGGGTCTCTTGTAGACAGCATATATATGGGTCTTATTTTTGTATCCATTCAGCCTTTCTATGTCTTTTGGTTGGAGCCTTTAATCCATTTACATTTAAGATAATTATCAATATGTATGTTCTATTTCCATTTTCTTAATTATTTTGGTTTTGTTTTCATAGGTGTTTTTTCTTCCTTTCCTTTTTTGTTCTCTTGTGTTTTGATGCCATCTTTTGTGTTGTGTTTTGGTTACTTTTTTTCTTTTTTTAAGTGTGTATCTATTGTAGTTTTTGTGCTTGTTGTTCCTATGAGATTTTGATATAGCAGTCTATGTATGTACAAGTTTGTTTTATGTTGCTGGGCTCTTTCCTGCCTAGAGAAGTTCCTTTAGCATCCATTGTAAAGCTGGTTTGGTGGTGCTGAATTCTCTTAGCTTTTGCTTGTCTGTAAAGCTTTTGAGTTCTGTGTCAAATCAGAATGGGAGCCTTGCTGGGTAGAGTATTCTTGGTTGTAGGTTTTTCCCTTTCAACCTTGACATATATTGTGCCACTCCTTTCTGGCCTGCAGTTTCTGCTGAAAAATCGACTGATAATCTTATGGGGTTTAGCTTGTATGTTTTCTTTTTGCTTTTCCCTTGTTCCTTTTAATATTTTTTCTTTGTCTTTAATTTTTGTCAGTTTGATTAATATGTGTCTCTGTATATTTCTCCTTGGGTTCATCCTGTGTGGGATCCTCTGTGCTTCCTGGACTTAAGTGTTTCCTTTCTCATGTTAGGGAAGTTTTTAGCTATATCTTCAAATATTTTTTCAGGCCCCTTCTTCTCATCTCCTTCTTGAATGCCTATAATTCAAATGTTGGTGCATATAATGTTGTCCCAGAGGCTTCTGAAACTGTCGTCATTTCTTTGCCTTCTTTTTTCTTTACTCTGTTTCATGGAAGTGATTTCCACCACTATGTCTTCCAGCTCACTTATTTGTTCTTCTCCCTCAGTTATTTTGCTATTGATTCTTTGTAGTGTATTTTTGATTTCAGTTTTTGTATTTTTCATCTGTTTGCTTGTTCTTTAAATCTTATAGCACCTTGTTAAACATTTCTTGTATTGTCTCAATCTGTGCCTGAATTATTGTTCTGAGATTTTGGGTCATCTTTACTATCATTACTCGAATTCTTTCTCAGGTAGGTTGCCTATCTCCTCTTAATTTAGTTGTTCTTTTGGGTTTTTATCTTGTTCTTTGGTTTGCAACATATATCTCTGTCATCTCATTTTGTCTAATTTTCTGTATCTGTGGTCTCCTTTCCACAGCCTGCAGAGCCATAATTCCTCTTGCTTCTGGTGTTGTCCCATGTGTGAGGTTGGTCCAGGGCCTTGTGCAGGCTTCCTGGTAGGAAGGACTGGTGCCTTCCCTCTGATGAGTGGAGCTGGGTCTTGTCTCTCTGATGGGCAGGGCCGTGTCAAAGGGTATGTTTTGAGGTGGCTGTGAGTGCAGTATGACTTTAGGCAGCTTGTCTTCTGATGAGTGGCACTGTGTTCCTATCTTGTTGGTAGTTTAGCCTGAGGCTTTTCAGAACTAGAGCCTGCAGGTTGTTGCATGGGGCCGCATCTTGGTGCCAAAATGTTCACCTTCATGAGCGCTCACTCCAATCAATATTCCCTGGGGCTTCCACGACCAGTGTCCTTGCCCCCACAGTGAGCTATATTTGACCTTCGACTCCTCAGGAGACCCTCCAAAACCCCTAAGTAAGTATAGTCCAGGTTCCAATGGAGGTACTGCTTTTTGCTTGGTCCCAGTGCATGTAAGACCTTGTCTCTACCCTCTAAGAGTAGAGTCTCTGTTTCCCCCAGCCCTCTGGAGCTCTTTCACTCAAGCACCACTGGCCTTCAAAGCTGAATGCTCTGGGGATTCTTCCTCCCAATGCCAGACCCTCAGACTGTCTCTTGGTGAGCTATTTTTATGTGGGAACATCCCTGTACATCCTGTGTGGGCTTAATATTTTTTGTTGCAAAGGCTGCTTCTAGCATAGATGTCTTCCACCTCTTTCTTCAGTGTATGTTGGCCATTATCCCCTTGATAGGAGGTGTGACTGATGTTGTGGTGACCAGAGCCTGCACTGGATATTGAGCAGGTCCTCCCCTTGGCTCTATGGCTGTCACTGACCTGTCATAGTTGGGGTCTACTCCCTAGTTGTTGGATTAGAGGTCCCCACATCTGTTTCTTCACTGTGTTTCTGGTCTGCAGTGTGAGATAGGTAGGGTTGGATCAGTCTCACTGGGAGGGAAGCCACTGAGTATTCCTCCTCTGGAGCTGTTCACCTGTGGGTGTGCTCTGTTGTGTCACCTTTCACCCATTGTGTGAGCTCCCAGATTACTTTGTTGCTGGCACTGCTCTTGGCTCCACCTTACTGGTGGGTATACTGGCAATTGGCTCTTATGTCTCTCAGACATTATTTTTACCATGCCACCAGTGTGGATCCACTGAAGTCAGGTCCAAGGATTGCAGTAATCATGGATCTGGACCCATTGTGGGCACTATGGGGGAAGCTCAGACTCTGGCCTGGTCTAACCCCTACATGTATGTGCTCACAAAGTTGACATGCTAAAGCTAGAGCAGTCTTGGCTGCAGGAGCACCCGTTGTCTGTTCAGATGTTCTGTAGGTGCTGAGTTTACAAAGCTGGTCATGCAGGTGTCAATTCGTGGTTTGTGCAGCTGTGAGGAGAGATTTCAGCTTTTCTTCCTTAGCTGCATGGCCTTTGGGGCTCAGCTGTGGTTTCAGCCCCACTTCTGTTTGTGGGCTACCCACAGGGTTCTGCTCCCAAGGCTGCCCTGGATCACACAAATCCACCCTGGCAAAGAAGGGCAAGGAGGCAGCAGCTGCTGGTGTCACAGGAGCACCTGCCTCTGCAGGTACAGAATGCAGAGGAGGAGGTTGTGGCTGCCATGGTTGCAGGAGTGCCTGCTCCAGAGGGAGTCCTTCCTAGTGCCGAGAGAGCCAGGGGCCAGTGCATGGAGAAAGAGGCTGCAATGGTGGTCCTGCCCCTTGTGTATCACTTGGTAACAGCGCTTTACTTCTATGGTCGCTCAGGCTGTATCCTCACAGACAACAGCAGTCCTCTCCCTGGGTCTGCTCTCCAAACCCCATGTTCCAGCACCCAGCCCCCATCTGCACCAGCAGATACACGTCTCAGGCTGGGCACACAGGGCTGTGGCACACACCATCTGTATAGGTCTCACTCTGTCCTTCCTGCCACAGATGGTTTGCTGCACTCTCCTCTGATAGCCCCTGAAGCTCCCCTTCTGTCCCAACTGATCTCCCAGCCAGTGAGGGGACTTCCTCAGGTATGGGAACCTCGTGTCTCCTTCAGCTCTCCACTACGGGTGCAGGTCCTGTCCTGCTCTGCTTCCTCTCCTCTTCCTTTTACCTTCTTTTTTCTTTCATCCTATCTGGTTATGTGGGGATCTTTCTTGTCCTTTTAGGTGTTCAAGATCCTCTGCTAGTGTACTGCTCATGCTCTGTGAGACTTGTTCCATTTGTAGATGTATTCTTGATGCATTTGTGGGGAGAGGTGAACTCCACATCCTCCTACTTCTCCGCCATCTTGACTCCCTTTGTGTGTGTATATTTATATTGATACATATTTTCTTTAGCCATTCATCCATTGATGGACACTTAGGTTATTGCCATATCTTGGGTATTATGAATAATGCTGAAATGAATGTTGTAGTACAGGTATTGCTTCAAGATTTAGATTTCATTTACTTTGGATATATACCAAGAAGTAGAATTGCTGGAGGATATTTTCTATTTTTTAATTTTTTGAGGAACTTTCATGTTGTTTTCTATATGGCTGTACCAATTTACATTCCCACCAACGGTGTCCTCATCCTCGCCAGTACTTGTTATCTTTTGTCTTTTCCATAGTAGCCATTCTAACAAGTGAGAGGTGTTATCTCATTGTGGTTTTGATATACATTTCCCTGATGATTATTGATGTTGAGCACTTTTTCATATACCTATTAGCCCTTCGTATGTTTTCTCTTCTGAGAAATAATCTATTCAGGTCTTTTCCCCCAAATATATGTATACACACAAAATATATAGGGAACTGATACAACTCAGTAGCAGAATTCTTCATATGGCACTTTCCTAAATCTCTTCTTACTCCCTTGACTATTCATGCTCTCTCCCTTGTTTTTTTAAAATTATTATTATTTTTTTTTTACTATCCTGTCTTCTTCCTTTTGTTTCTTAATTGTGGTAGCTCTCAAGCTTTCTCCTCTTTTCAAACTTTATTCACTCCCACATGTTTAATAGTGTAGACTCTGGATCATATGGCCTAGCTATGACCTGAGACAAGTAATCAACACCTCTTTGCCTCAGTTTCCTCTTCTATAAAGAGGTTCATGATAATAATCTAACTAATAGGTTAACTTGATGTTTAAATAAATTCATACACATGATGCATTTAAACCAGTATCCTTAATCAGTGTTAGCTACCATTATCATTATTGGTGAACTTAATAATTTATGGCTTCGACACTGACTTTCATTCTGATGATTTTATGGTTCTCCAATTTATATCTCTAGCTCTGATTTCTTTCACATCTGTGTACAATGGCCATGTTTTCAACTGCCTGCAGAACTTCTCCTTTTGGTTTTTGTTATCATTACCATAAAACCCATACGTATGAAGGTACACTGTATCTCTCCTTTCATTTTGGTTAATTATTCTATTTTTTCAGGAGTGTCTTCATTCCCTAACATCTGAAACTAGAAACCTCAGGATGACCATTGATTTTTCACTTATCTTATGTCTTTCCCTGTCCATTTTTCCCCCAAATGTCTCAGATTCACCTATTTTTCTCTACTTCCACTGATTGTGCACTAGTGCAGGAACTCAATAGCTCCTTCTTAGATTAGCACAATGTTTTTCTAGCTAGTTTCTCTGTGTCTAGTCTCTCTGACCAAAATCCAACCTAAATACTGACCTATCTGATTAATATTAGTATTTTCTGGGTCTAGCCCATCCATATAACCTTATCTTACCTTTGATCCTAACACAAACTTCCATTGTGTATCACACAAATGTGCATCTCCCTAATCTCCAATTGTTATTTCCTCAGTTGGCCAAAAACACTCATGGTTTAGTACTATATAGAGTACTGACTTTAAAACCTATCAGTAATTTATCATTATTTGTTCATAGAACTACTGAATGAAACTTTTGTCTATTATATCTGGAAAAGAATTAAAGATCAAGTAAGCAAATCCCCAAGGTCACATAATAAGTAGTAACAGAACTAAGGCTAGATCCAAGCTTTTTGATGTGTGATCCAGTATTCTTTCCATTATATCATGATATTTCTTCTTCAAAATATCTTGAAATTTAATCTATGTCTTGGTAGTAATAACTATGAATCCTAACTACTGGATTAGGGCTTTATATTCTCTGATTATTACATATATGTTAACTTTGCTTTCAACAAATAGACTCTAAGATAATCAATGTTGGGACCATGTCTTAAATTTTCTTTCTTTATAAATTCTTCATCATACCATTCACAGTTCTGAATGTGTAGGTGAAGCACAATAAATATTTTTTATTGATTAAATGGAATTGTAAATGCACAAGTCATTATTTCTAGATCTCGTATTCAAAAGATAGTATAATATAATGAACGGGCAACACCATGTATAACACTTCTGCTGTTTCATTATATGGTATTGTATTTTAACCAAGGAGTCAAAATGCTATGAAGAAAAAATTATCATGCACTACTGTGATCTAAAGATTTTGGGGGAGTCAAAAGAGTATTCATGTTTAAGAATGCAAAGTTTCATTATGTCATTAGGCTCATCAGAGTTTTTGTGCCTTTACAAAAATAGGAAACATTATTTCCTCCACCTAAATGACCTTTAAATTTTGTTGAAATGCTAATCATCCTTAAGGTCTAGTTCAAATATTACTTCTTTTCTAAATCCTTTCCAATGAGGAACAATTGTTCCCTCTCTCACATTCCATGTGATATCCTTCTATTATAGCAGGTTTTGGCTATTCTATAGTCATGTTTATATGTTTACTCCCCAGTTATACTTTGAGAACATGGACTGGACTTTAATTCTGTATTCTTAGTGCATAACAATGTAGTGAGTTGTTTTGAATGGATGCCTTAATTTAAGCTGAAACATGTGTGTTGTTATATTTGTGTGTTTATGTGAATATTCATGTACTTCTTACCAGTGTCTAAGTCAAGTTACAAGACACTACCTACAAAGTGTGATCACTGCTTAATACATACTCCAAGAAATACTCCCTAATCATACATCAATAGGTGTCATGTAGAAAATAATTAAACTGCCAAGGACACCCAAGTATTTATCACAAAAATCAATTTTTCACAAATCTATAAACTCAGGAAACAAATCAATATGCTTAATTAACAAATCTATTCATTAAAGACACCAAATGTTCTATTATTTAACTAAATCAATATTCTTAAAAGAAGCCAGTATTTAAAAATGGGATTAACAGTTTACTGGCATTTTCTTTATACATAGGAACTGTAAACTATTTGGACTAACCTAAAGCAAAATTGTGATGAAGACCTTAGTTTTTTAGAGCACCAATGTTCTCCCATCCCTCATTGTGTACTTTTTTGTTGTCCAGAACCCCATGACTGGGGTCTTGTTTACCAAGGTCTTACCTCCACCTCCACCTGCTATAGCGGGTGCACCATCAGAATTGCCATGTCTCATTTTCCATTCCTTTATGTCCCCGTTTTTATATATTAGAGTGGTGATCAAAGGGGTTATCTATTGATTTTATATCATTCACTCACTGGAAGGTTGGTCATACACCTTTAAGACATTTCTAGAAGGACCTTAATGAGAAGTACATCATATTGTCTCTTTTCATTCCTGCTAGTGGTGTTACCAAGTATCATTTTAACATGTCATTAAATAGGAATTTATTTTCTCAGTTGTAAAATGAGTTTGCTAAGGCTTACTTTGAATAATTTTTATAAGGATAGGAAGACACTATATCTATATATCTGTGCACATATGTGTGTATACATATACTAACACATGTACATAAAATGTGCATGTGTATATATATTTTTGTACAGTGTCCAGTGTATTATAAATATTATTCTCCTTTCCTCTAACAATATTTAACTGTTTAGTAGAGCATCATTGCAGCTACTCTGTAAATATCTATCTTTCTCTCTTTTTCCTTGTCATACCATAAAAATTCTCTCTTCAGTTCTGTGGTGGATAGACAGAATGTGCCTGCCAAATGGAGCAGTTCTCCTATATACATTTTTGGAGCAGAATTTTGGTAGTTTACTCCATGGAAAAAATTTTTAAATTTTCTGAAAATGGAGCTCCATGTTTCATGAAATTTTAAATATACAGAATACTATATCCCTCTATTGGAGAATCACAATGCATATTAGCATGGTGAAGGTTTTTGGATATGTATATGTATGTGTGTGTGTGTGTGTGTGTGTGTGTGTGTGTGTGTGTGTGTGTGTGTATTCAGTTTAACTTTGTTTCATCCAAAATTTTCTAAATTTCTTTCACCATGAAGATTTTTTTAATGGAAGATATCTCATGTGTATTAGTATAAAGTCTAAATTGCTGAAGAAAAGGAAGAAGAAGAGACTACAGAATACCATGATTTAAATAAGATAGAAACCTTTCTCCTACACAATAGTCATGAGGTAGGCAATATGGATACTGTAGGATAGCTCTGCTTCTGGAATTTGTATAAAAAATCAGTATCAGTCTATCTTGTTGTTCTGCCATCCTAAATATTTGAATTCCATCTTGTGGTTTAACATTTCTTTCAAGTCTTCCAGTCATGATTGCACTCCACTTTTCAGAAAGAGTAAGGGGCAAGGGAAGCAAATCCCTTTCAAGTGCATGCCTCAGAAATGGCATATCTTTGTTACCTGAAAGCACCAAAATACAAAGGAAGCTAGGAAATGCATTCTTCACTTGAGTATGCATCAAGATAAAACTTGAGAGTTTTGTTTGTTAAAGGAAGAACAGAATGGGTATTGGTTAATAATCAGTTTTCTCTGCTTTAAAAATGGACTAATTTTTCCCTATAACACTATTACTAAAAAAGTATATTAGAGAATATGAGAATACAGCCGTTTTTAGTCCTGGGCATTTATGCAAGTCTATGAGATCCATGCAACAACTCTCCATAAATATAAGAAGGAGAATTCACATAATATTTGCACCAATTGTCTCAGAATAATTATACCTTTTTTTTGAACTGTTTTTCTTTTCATCCAGTTCCATTTTGGTTGTTTACTCTTGGATGAATGTCTCATTTACATTGATTCTGTTGTTACCTTTTAGGCTTGTTTTTTTTTTTTTTTTTCACCTGGTCCTTTCTGCTCCTCACTGTCTTCTGTGACAAGTGCTCTGACAGAGTTGACCTTACAAGATCTACCTGCTTTCTGTTTGCTCAGGACTGTAGCATCTCCCCAACTTGCACTTCCAGACTTAATTTCTAGCCTTCTGGCCAACCTGCTTAAAGCCCTACAAGGAGAGAATTCAGACAGATAACATATGCATATTAATATTGACCTGAGACAGTTCATTTTAAAGAGTATGAAAGAGCCTCAAGATTTTAAGGAACCTTAAAGACTTTCTAGTACAGTAACTATCTGATATTTTAATCATATACTATTATCATCCAATGATATCTACTAATTCTTGAGACATTCCTGCTAGTTATAGCTCACATCAAAAGCTGCCACTCTATAACCTCCAGTAGTAGATCCTAGCTTGAAACCACACTCCAAAACTAGCCTGCAGCCAAGCAGATCATGTTAAGATCTTTGTTCACATAACCTTCATCTCAAATTTAGAAGGCAATCATATTTCTTTTAAAATACAAAGCCAATATGAACTTAGTAGAGTGACAGTTCTTAGAGTCTGCACAGAGCTATAGGGTCCTGGAAACCAGACTGAAACAGAAGAGCTACTCAAAAAGGGGAAAATGGAATGATTATAAATCTCAGTCAAGGAATATAGCCAGAAGTCAGAGTGAAAGAGACACTAATAAACGTCAAGTTGCATAAGTATGAGATGAGGCTCTGTATATGAATATGAACAAAATTGAAAAGTAAAGTTTTGTGAAAAGTAGAAGTCACAAGTAATTTTTAACCAATCCTTTATTTATTCATTTAATTTAATTATTTGTTTAGTTTTTCATTTGTATTGTAGCAAGTACAAATCTTCACCTTTAACTTTATTATCTTTGTACTGCTAGAATAAAGTGCATTGAAGAAAGCATGAAATAGATTGAGAGAAGTGTAGAAAGAATCCTCCATGTGTCTAATTCAGGGGTAGGATGAATTTGTCTGCTCCCTATACCTTGTGCATCCTCACTTCCTACAACTAACATGAGTAGGGGTTCCCTCTTGGGGGAAAGCAATAGTTCCTAATGTCAAGTTACATTATGTTCTTTCACTGGGTCATTTAGACAAATAGATTGCTGGCTCTCAGATTAACATTTCTGTCCCACACATCAGTTCCACAACAAGACAGGAGCTGAGTTTGTAAAGAGAAAACTCCTATCCACATAGTGAGTATTAGTTCTACATTAGGAAGTCTACAGCAAAACACATCATTATACCTTATGCCCAAACTGTCTACATTCCTAAAAATTGTTCTCGCTTTTCAAGTTATTTATAAGTATACATTTTATATAGCACTTTATATCCTTAAAATAAGCTTAAACAAATATCATGCTATATTTTTTTATTATAGTGCTTCAAGGGTGCTTATTTATATATTTCCAGAAAACAAAATTTTATTTACCAATAATTCATATTTATTCACATTGCTAATTATCCAAGAATTGAAAAACCTTCTTTACAAAGATAAAAATTGTTTCATTTCATAGTTCTGAAATATTTCAATATAGATAATATAACCCATTTATCTATTCTCATTGTATTAGAACTACATCTCAACCATTCCTAATAATTTGATTTCTAGATATTCAGGTTCACTGAACACTCCATATTAGTAAAATTTTAGTTAACTTTTTTATACCACTTGTACCATGTAGATAGAATACATAATATCTTAGAACTGTCCTGAAGACTTTCCAAAGAAATACAATCATAAGTAAGGGAATATTACTTCAATGTGAAGTTATAGTGCTAGAAAGAGGAGACATACAAAGTCAGGCACTCCTAATAGCAAGCAATAAGTCTCTTCTCTTTAAATTCTTCCTCAATCTCATTTTCTTGGATGTGTGAAATGAGCAGAAAGAACCGTGGCAGAAATCACTTGTTTCTAAAAATTCTGATACGAATTCCCTCTCTCTGAAAAAGAAATCTATGTGAGGAAATAACAATGATTTTTGTGGAAGAAGGCTCTAGGAAGTAGATAGAAAACAGAAATCAATGGAGAGAATGAATGAAGGAATATATTACATCAGGTATTTAGAATCTTTGAAGTCCCAGTTTATGCTTGTCTTCCATATATTTACATGCACTAGACTCAGCCAATGGAAGTACTTATATTGATGGATTTTCTGGTATAATAAGAATGCATGTTAGTGATGCAAATCTACAGAGACATACATACTAATATAATTGCATTTGGTTTCATTCAGTAAGATGTACAAATATGTAGACAGAACCATTCCATTTTTCCATCCATTATCCAAGTTATCTTAAACTTGCTGGATTTAGTTCTCAAGTTTTTTTCTCAAAAATATTTGGGCCAAATTCAGCACATTTACAGCTATAGTACAACTACTTTATTGTTCCTTCTGCTTTCATTTTATCATTCAGTTTATGCTGCCAAAAATTGGGGAAAAAATTGTAAGCAAACGACATCTGTGGCATTTTTACTTTAGGAGTAGTTAATGATGATGTGGAAAATAGTGACTTAAAAGTCAAATCTAATAAAATTCAGACATATATACATGTGTGTATATATATACACACACATATATAGTAGCTCTTCATCATGATTATATGTATAAATATTATCAATATATGTGTCTATCCAAGGAATCCATGTAAGACTGAAATAGGTTACCTTCAAAAGTCTTATAGTCTTATTGGCATAAAACTTTTGAGACCTTCTGGAGAGGTGGTGAAGAGTGTATCATTGAGTACTAAAACAGAACTGATACATCAAAAATCTTCTATAAAACTGCAGAAATTTTATGAATACACATTTTAATAAATTTCTCATCTAATCAAAAAACAATGAATATTCAAACACCAGCCCCCCCCCAACAACAACAAAGTAATAAGCTTGAAATGAAACCAGAACAGGAAGTTTTGAGTAGCCATTGAAACCAAAAAATCAGAGAAACCCTAAAAGCAACTTCCAAAATCAGCACTGCAGTTTATAGATTAAGACATGAGGGGCTTCCATGGTGGCGCAGTGGTTGAGAGTCCGCCTGCCGATGCAGAGGACGTGGGTTCGTGCCCCGGTCCGGGAAGATCCCACATGCTGCAGAGCAGCTGGGCCCGTGAGCCATGGCTGCTGGGCCTGCGCATCCAGAACCTGTGCTCTGCAACAGGAGAGGCCACAACAGTGAGAGGCCCTCATACAGAAAAAAAAAAAAAAAAAAAAAAGACATGAGAAAATCTCAAATGAAGGAGATGAACTTGAGACCACTACATTTTATCAAGGACATTGCAAGGAATTTAAAGTGGTTCCAGGCCATAGTGTCTCCTGAGCTCAGGCACAGGCATCTGCAAATGAAATCATGCCCTTTATAGACCCTTATATTACCACAGAGAAATATCAAAGAGATATGAACTCACTATTAAAGTTTACTAAGCAATGAAGAAAATAAATTTAAATAAGTGAAAGTCAGCAGGAATTTTGTTTTTAGATGCAAGGGATTTACATATCTAAGATATATATCAGAACCATCATAAACTGACTACAAATTATTTATTATGTGTTAAAAAAAATAAGACAGGGACTCCAGAATATGAATAAGCAATATGAGACTATCAAAAATAATCTGACATTTAAAAACAACCAAATAAAACTTTTAGAAATGTGTGTATACACACACAAGCGACTATTTTTATTTGTTGAAATTTAAAACTCAGTGGGTTCTTTCACTTCTGTTACTATTAGAAAGTTAAAAGATTATACATCCCAAGAAACAATGAGAAAATTCCAGATAAGTTAAAAGTTTTATTTTTTTGACCTCTCAGATTTGCTAAGGAAACAAAGAAACCTAAATAAATTCCAAGAAGTGAAAGAATCTACATATATGGAGAGGTATACCATGTTCATGGATTGGAAAATGCAATATTTTTTATAATAGCAATTTTCTCCACGTTGAACTATGTATCTGAGGCAATACCAATCAAAGTCCCAGAAAACATTTTTTTAATTATCAAGATGAACATAAAATATATATGAAAAATCAAAGGAAAAATAAGAGCCAAAGCAATTTTGAAAAAGAGGAACAAAGTCAGAAGATTTAGAATAACCAGTTTTAAGACACACTATAAACCTATGGTAATCATAGATTTATGATGTGGTAATGTCTTAAGGATAGACATATCTGTCAATAGAACAAATGCAAAAATCCTAAAATAAACCCATTTTTAGAAATTAATAGACTTTGTTTTTAGAGTTCAGGCTTACCTAAAAATTGAACAGAAAGTACAGAGTACCCATTTACTCACTCAACCACCCTAACATACATGGTTTCCTCATGTTGCATTATCATAGAACATTTATTGTAATTGATGAGCCAATATTGATGCAGTATTATTATTATTATTTTTTAACATCTTTATTGGAGTATAATTGCTTTACAATGGTGTGTTAGTTTCTGCTTTATAACAAAGTGAATCAGTTATACATATACATATGTTCCCATATCTTTTCCCTCTTGCTTGATGCAGTATTATTAGCTACAGCCTTTCCATTAGAGTTCACTCTAGGTTGTACATATGAGTTTTGACAAGTGTACAATATGTTATTTTAAAATGTAGGTTTTGTTATCATTCAGGTATGGTGAAGCTGATAGATCAGGAGATAGCTGTCATTGAAAAGACAGTTTGCTACTCACAGTTCTCAAGCAGAGGCAGCACAAAATGCCACAATGGGCCACACAGGGAAGCACCAGGTTTAGCCAGAAGGCAAAAGGTATAGGGAGAAACATGGGTAAGAGCCTTCTTCATGCTTTCCCGCTACCACAATTCAAACTGCCAGTACCTCCGAGAGGGGAGCTCCTACATACATCTGGTGCCCTGATTTTTACATATGGTGACCTGGTTTCTGTGGCTACCACCCAAGGGATGCCCTCTGGTCACCTGGTTCTGGAGGCCAGGGGGGGCTTGTGTTCCTGGGTTCAATGGGACTATAACATTGGAGACATTGGCAAGATAGTTCTTGGCAGACTATCACTCCCAGGGCACTGCAGTTAGCAGACTGAAACACACCTCCAGTCTTTCTAAGAAAGACTTATTTGCTTTTCCAGGAGATTTGGTCTGTGATAGAGGCTTCTGGTTTGGCAAACTTACAGGGGCTTAAGGAGGTAATCTCAGGAAATGGAGTCTAAAGGACATAATCTTTGCATTTTCCTTCTGTCTCATTCCAGTTCTATGATATCATACAAAAAGAAGCTTATACACTCCTCTGGTGCCCTGACTTTTGTGGCTGCTACCTGGGGATACTTCTACATTACCTGACTCTGGTGGCAATTGGGGCTTTTGCTTGCAGCTCCCACAGAACTGTAAACAATGGAGAAAGAGCTCTTAAATAGCTACAACCACCAGGGCACAGCAAGAGGCAGCAGACCCAGGATTTCAGTCTTTCTGTAAAAAAGGCCTATTAGTTTATCATAATAATTGCAGCCTGAAATACAGGCTTCTAATTACACACACTTCCAAGGGCTGACTGTAAACTTTTCCTGAGACCTTAGAGAATGGCACTCTTTCACACTCCCTTCTGCCATACTTCAGAGCACCAGATTCCTCAAGAGGGGAGATCTTATATGTGTCTGGCACCCTAGTTTTTATGTTGGGTGCCCTTATGTTTTGCAATTGCTGCCTAGGGGATATCTCCTTGATCTCCTGTCTCTGATGAACTGAACTGAAAATACACTAGAGGGGTTCAAAAGCTGACTAGATGAAGCAGAAGAAAGGATCAGTGGATTTAGAGACAGGGCAGAGGAACTCACAGAACGAAAGCAGCAAAAGTAGAAAAAGATAAATAAAGAGAAGATAGCTTAAGGGAGTTATACACAATATCAAGCACACTAGCAGTCACATAGGGGTCCCATAAGGAGAAGAGAGAAATAAAGGGGAAGAAAACTTATTTGAAGAAATAATGGCTGAAAACTTTCCTAATCTAGAGAAGAAAACACACATGCAGATCCAGGAAACCCCAAGATATCAAAAAAATAAACCCAAAAAGACCTACACCAAGAAACATTATAATTAAAATGTCAAAAGTTAAAGGCAAGGAAAGAATCTTAAAAACAGCAAGAGTAAAACAACTTGTTATGTACAGCGGAACCCTCATAAGACAATGAGCAGATTTTTCAGGAGAAAATTTGCAGGCCAGAAAGGTGTAGCACAATACATTCAAAGTGCTGCAAGAAAATAATTTCCAAGCAAGAATACTCTACCAAGAAAATTATTATTTAGAATTGAAGGAGATATAAGGAGCTTTCCAGACAAGCAAAAGCTAAAGGAATTCATCATCACTAAAATGGCTTGCAAGGTATGTTAAAGGGACTTCTTTAAGTTGAAAAAAGCACTAATTAGTAACAGGAAAACATATGAAAGTATAAAGCTCACTGGTAAAGGTAAATATGTAGTAAAAGTCCTTGATTAATCACTTAAAAATCTAGTATGAAGGTTAAAAAGAAAAAAAAAGTAGTAAAAATAATTGATACAACAATTTAGTTAAGGGATATAAATAAAAAGGTATAAAATGTGACATCAAAAACATAAAATGTTGTGGGGGGTGAAGGTAAAAGTATAGAACTTTAGAATGCATTCAAACTTAAGATGATATCAACTTAAAATAAACTGTTATAAATATGAGTTATTATATGTAAGCCTTATGGTAACTGCAAAGTAAAAACCTATAGTAGATGTAAAAAGATAATGAGAAAGGAATCTAAGCATACACTAAAGTCTTCAGGCCACAAAAGAAGTGAGCAAGAGAAGATGAAAGGAGCAGAGGAACTACAAAACATCCAGAAAAAAATTAACAAAATGGCAATAAGTACATACCTATCCATAATCATTTAAAATGTAAATCGGTTAAATTCTCCAATCAAAAAACGTAAGAGTGGCTGAATGGATTAAAAATCAAGACCCATTTATATGCTGCTTACAAGAGACTCACTTCAGATGTAAGGACACACACAGACTGAAAGTGAAGGGATGGAAACATATTACATGCAAATGGAGACCTAAAGAAAGCTGGGGTAGCTATATTTATATTAGACAAAATAGACTTTAAAACAAAGACAGTCATGAGACAAAGAAAGACATTACATAATGCTAAAGGAGTCAATACAAGAGGATATAACATTTGTAAATATTTATACACCCAACATAGGAGCACCTAAATATGCAAAGCAAACATTAACAGACCTAAAGGGAGAAATAGACAACAATACAATAATCGTGGAAGACTTTAATATCCTATTTCCATCAATGAATAGATCATCCAGACAGAAAACCAAAAAGGAAAAATTTGTTTTAAACAACATGTTAGACTGGATGGACTTAACAGATGTATACCAAACATTCCATCCAAAAGCAACAGAATATATATTTTTCTTAAATGCACATGAAACTTTCTCCAGGATAGATTATAAATCATGCCACAAAACAACTCTTTAAAACTTAAGAAGATTGAAAATATAACAAGCATCTTTTCCAACCACAATGGTATGAAACTAGAATCAATTACAAGAAAAGAATTGGAAAATTAACAAACATATGAAGATTAAGCTACAGGCTTCTGAAAAAACAATGGATCAACAAAGAACTCAAAAGAGGGTTTAAAAAAAAACTTGAGAAAAATGAAACTGTACATACAACATACCAAAACTTATATGAGCCAGCAAAAACAGTTCTTAGAGGAAAGTCCATAATTATAAATGCCTACCTCAAGAAATAAGAAAAATCTCAAATAAACAGCAAAACCTTACACCTCAAGCAACTAGGAAAAGAAAAACAAGCAAATCCCAGAGTTAGTAGAAGGAAGGAAATAACAAAGGTCAGAACAGAAATAAATGAAATAGACACTAAAAAGACAATAGAGAAGATCAGCGAAACAAAGAGGTGGTTCTATAAAAAGATAAAATTGACAAAATGTTAGCTAGACTCACTAAGAAAAATAGAGAGGACTCAAATAAATAAAATCAGAAATGAAAGAGGAGGTATTACAACTGATACCACAGAAATATAAAGAATCAAAACAGGCTACTATGAACAATTATACACCAAAAAATTAGACAACCTAGAATAAATGTATGAATTCACCATGTGAAACCACACAAAATCATTAAGAAATAGAAAATCTGAACAGACAGATCACTAGTAAGAAGATTGAATCAGTAATCAAAAAATTCCCAACAGGGCTTCCCTGGTGGCGCAGTGGTTGAGAGTCCACCTGCCAATGCTGGGGACACGGGTTCATGTCCCGGTCCGGGAAGATCCCACATGCCGCGGAGCGGTTGGGCCCATGAGCCATGGCCACTGAGCCTGTGCATCTGGAACCTGTGCTCTGCAATGGGAGAGATCACAACAGTGAGAGGCCCATGTACCGCAAAAAAAAAAAAAAAAAAAAAATCCCAACAAACAAATGTCCAAGACCAGATGGCTTCACTGGTGAATTCCACCAAACATTCAAAGAAGAATTAATACCATTCCTTCTCAAACTCTTCCAAAAATAGAAGTAAAGGAAACACTTCCAAACTAATTTTATGAGGCCAGCATTGCCCTGATACCAAAACCAGACAAGAAAAACACAAGGAAAGAAAATTACAGGCCAATAACTGTGATGAAGATAGATGCAAAAATCCTCAAAAAAGTATTAGCGAACAGAATTCAACAATAAATTAAATATCATACATTATGATCAAGTGGGATTTATTCCAGTGATACAAGGATGGTTCAACAGCCTCACATTAATCAACGGATATACCATGTTAACAAAATTGAGGATAAAAATCATATGATCATCTCAAAAGATGTAGAAATGCATTTGAAAAAATTAAACATCCATTTATGATAAAAACTCTCAACAAAGTAGTGATAGAGGGAACATAGATCTACATAATAAAAGCCATATATGACAAGCCCACAGTGAACATATTCAATGCAGAAAAGTTGGAAGCTTTTCCTCTAAGACCAGGAACAATAATGTTTTTTCTATTTCTTTAATTTTTTATCTATATGAGATGATGGATGTTCACTAAACTTATTGTGGTGATCATTCCATGATGTACATAAGTTAAATCATTATGTTGTGCACTTTAACTTATACAGTGCTTTATGTCAACTATATTTCAATAAAACTGGAAGAAAAAACACAATGAGATATCACCTCACACCTGTTAGAATGGCTATTATTTAAAAGATAGGAAATTAACAAGTATTAGCAAAAATGTGGAGAAAAGGGAACCATTGTGCACTGTGGGTAGGAATAAAAATTGGTGCAGTTGCTATGGAAAGTAATACAGTTTCCTTAAAGAGTTAAAAATGTAACTACCATGTGATCCAGCAATTTTACTTCTAGGTATCTATAAAAAAAAAAAAGAACACAATCTCAAAAAGTTATAGCACCCCATGTTTATTTCCACATTATTTACAATAGCCAAGATATGGAAAAAACTTGTATCTATTGAAGATGAATGAATAAAAAAATATGGCATAGAAACACACACACACACACACACACACAATGGAATATTATTTAGCCATAAAAAGAGGGAAATCTTGCCATTCACAATAATGTAAATGGACCTTGAGGACATTATGCTAAATTAAGTTAAATAAGTCAGACTGAGAAAGACATATATCATGATCTCAGTTATATGTGAAATCTAATGATTTTTTTAAAATGCGCATATATATGGAGAATTGATTGGTGGTTGCTGGTGGCAAGGAGGTTGGGGGCTGGGAGAAATGTGTGAAGGGAGTCAAATGTTACAAGCTTTCAGTTACAAAATAAACAAGTCATGAGAATATAATGTACATCATGGTGATTATAGTTAATAATACTGTATTAAATATTTGAAAGTTGTTAAGAGAGTATACCTTAAAAGTTCTCATCACAAGAAAATAATTCTCTAACTATATACAGTAATGGATGTTAACTAGACTTATTGCAATAATCATTTAACAATATATACAAATATTAAATCATGTCTTATACCTGAAATTAATATAATATCATATGTCAATTATACCTCAATAATTTTTTTAAAGTATGCTCTCTGAATTACAGTATTTTAAAATGAAAAGAGAAGCCACGGATTGAGAGGAACCATTTGCAATACATACATGTGATAGGCAGAATTCTCAGATGCTGCCCCTTTCATTCTCACCCCCTGTTGTACCCACCTTGTATAATCACCTTCCTTTACATATAGGGGAGACAAGTGTATATGATGGGATATCATTTCCATAGTTAAGTTACTAATCAGTTCATTTTGAGTTAAACAAAAGGAAGGCTATCCTGGGTGGGTCTGACCTAATAAGGTGGGTAAATCTTTAAAAGAAACAAAAAGCAGCAGTAGACCTTCTCTTGCTGGCCTGAAATTAAGAAAACATATACGTTTTAAACTGCCTAATAAGGAGGCTACTTGACAAAGAACTATGGATGGTTTCTAAGCAAAGAGAGTGGTCCCTGGAAGACAGATAGCAAGAAAATAGGGACCTCAGTCATAAAGCTACAGGGAAATAAATTCCTCCAACAAACAATGAACATGGAAGGTAACACTGATCCTCTGATGAGAATCACAGTCCCATTCAACACTGTAATTATAGCCTGAAAAGCAGAACCAGTTAAGACACCCACAAATTCCTGGCCTGTGGACATTGTGAGGTAATAAATTTGTATTGATTTAAGTTAAAAAGTTTGTGATAACTTATTCAGCAATAGGAAACAAATGCAAAATGTTTGACAAGGGACTTGTGTCCAGTAATTATAAAATTCAATTATAAAAATTCAAACAACCTAATATTTGGATAAAATATTTGAAAAGACACTTGACCAAAGAAGATATATGTATGGCAAATAAGCACAGTAAAACATGCTTGCATTAATTTCCTATTGCTGCTATACCAAATGACCAGAAATTTAGTGGTTTAAAGCAACACAAGTTTATTATCTTACAGTTTTGTAAGTTAGAAATCAACATGGGTCTCTGTGGGCTAAAATTAATATGTATACACAGGGCTGTACTCTTTTCTTGAGGCTCTAGGAAAGACTCCTTTTCCCCTTTTTTTTCAGCTTTTAAAGACTCCCACATTCCTTGATGCATGGCCTCTTTCTCCAACTTCAAAGCCTTACATTCTTTGACCATACTTCTTTAGTCATATCTCCCTCTGACCCTCACCTCAGCTGTGAAAGATTCTCCACTTTTAGATTGGACACACCCAACTAATCCAAAATAATTCCATCTCAAGGTCCTTAATCCTTAGTCACACTTGTACAGTCCATTTTGCCTTGTAAGGTAACATATTATAGGTTCTAGGGATTAGGATGTGGATATCTTTGGGATATCATTATTCTTCCTTCCACAGTGGTTAATATTATTAATCATCAAGAAGCATAAATTAAAACTAAAATGACATGGCAGTAGTACCCACTAGAAAAGTTAAAATAAAAAATACTAGAAAATACTATGTGTTTGCAAGAATATGGAGCAACTGGGTCTTTAATATTATTGCTTACGGGAATAGAATGTAGTAAAACTATTTTGGAAGATGGTCTATTCATCTCTTAATTTAAATGTACACTTACCTATGACTCAGCAACTCCATTCTTAGGTAATTGCCCAAGATGTATAAAACATAAATCCACAGTAGACTTGTTCATGAATGTTAACAGTAGTTTTAGTCCTAATAGGGAAAAACTGGAAACTACCCAAACGTCCATCAACAAGACAATAGGTAAACTGTGGTATATCTACATAAAGGAGCACTAGCTAGTAATAAAAATGAACAAACTTCTGATATACACAATAACATGTATGACCCTCAGGATCACTATGAACTAAGCACAAAAGAGAATATGCTATAAGGTTTCATTTATATAAAACTCTAGGAATGATGACTCTAATCCACTGATAGAAAGTAGATCAGTGTTGCCTGCCTCCTGGTATGAGAAGCAGAAATTTAATGGGAAAGGGTATGTGGAAAACTTTTGGCATGATGAGAAAGTATTATACCTTGGCTTATGGTGATATGTACATGGTTATATGCATATGTCAAAATCACTGAAATATAAAATTAAATATATTAAATATTAAATACGTGGATTAAATATCTGGATAAAGTTTAAAGAAAACTTTAAAAAATATATATGTTTATCTAAATATCAGTAATCTGTTGCTATGTACCAAACTACTCCTCCTACGTCAAAGCCAAAGAGTCTCTTTTATCACTCAGCTAAAACAGACTCATGTATAATATAACATAATCATGTAGTGACTGCCCCATCACCTTTGCCATATTCTATTGGCTAGAAGCAAGTCAGAAGTTTTGCCATACTAGATTGCAGGGGATTATATAAGGCATGAATAATTAGAGATTTTCTTAGGGTATTCTTGCCAAAGCCCACTCTCCGGTCCCCAGTGACCTATGTCTCCCTCACATGTAAAACATATTCACCTCATTCCAAGATTTCCAAAAGTCTCATACCATTGCAGTGTCAAGTCAAATTTCAAAATTTCATCATCTAAATATAGATCAGGTGCAAATAAGTCTCGTAGATTTAATCCATTTTGCTCCTGAGATAAAATTCCCCTCTATCTTATGGAAATGTGAAAGTAAAGAGACAAGTTATCTGCCCCCAATACACCTGTGATGCTTAATTTTATGTGTTAACTTGACTGACTGAACCATGAGAATACACATATGTATATGTATATGTATACTATATGTATAGATATAGTATATATCTACATTCATATACATACAGATGTTGATATACTATATATATACTATATCTTACTGGTTCTGTTTTTTTCTCTGGAGAGCACTGACTAATACAATACCCAACATATAGTGGTGGAAAAAGCATAGGATAACAGCAATAGACATCCCAGTTCGAATAAGGGGGAAATGGAAGATGAAAACAGTCACTGCTCCAAGGCAGTTATGTAATCCAGACATGCAAACTCCAGCCAAAGTCCCTTGATCAGGTTCAAGGACTAGGGATAATCCTTTGTGGCTCTTGGCTCTGTCCTCTGGGTTTTTTTTTTTTTCTGCTTCTGAATCATCATTCCTTTTTCATGTAAAGTAGCATTTATTTGCAGCTCAGCCTGCTTCCTGCCAGTAGAATTTTTGGGGTCCAAGAAATACTTTTCATTTTTAATTGTCTCTGTCTCTTTTATTCTAAGTTGGCAGTGTTTCTGCTAAATTAATTTCTTAGGAACTTTGTGAGTGTTCCATATATTTCATAGGGATTCATTCCATTATACAAAAGACAAACTCACAGCTCTTTTCAGGATAATCCCTTCTCTAATTCTGGCTCCTGCTGAGATGGATGAGAGAGAATGGCCTTAAACTTCCAAGTGGTCCTCTGATATAGTTGAAAGGATCTGTGAGGCACACCCTTAATCTCTTTAAAGAGGATTTTGTGTGACTAAATACTCTGATGTTTGATCTTTCTGGGGCTTCAGGAAAGGGTTGTAGAGTCACCTTCAGCCTTTTCTCTGGAGCACACTTTCCTAATAATAAATCTCTTAATTTAATGTCTTTTGCCATTTCCAAAGGCTGAGCATTTCCAAAATCATCAGGTCCTGCTTCCTTTTGGTATAACAGTTCTTCCCTCAATTTATCTCTTTCTCTGACATTTTACTGTAAGCAACAAGAAAAACCATGCTGTGCCTTCAACACTTTGTTTGGAAATCTTCTTAACTATGTGGGCAAAAAAAAAAAAAAAATGTTGCCTGCCTTTTATGTAAACAACGCTGCCTGCCATCAAGCTATCAGTCACTGCAGCTGCCCCGAATGCCCCTAATGGTGCACCCTGAGGGGAATTCAGTTTGGAGAAAAACAGGATACTGGCCCCAGATTGTTAAGAGGCATATCAAAGGAATAATTTCAATAAGCCCAGACTCCTGCAACTTCCCGTACAAAGAAAAGCATTAAATCCTTAAATTGAGATGTCATTTTTTTTGTGATTAGCAGTAATATTTTGATGTTCAAATACTTTTTTTTTCAGCAAAAACTTCTATATATCTTGGCTCCTCCCTTACCTCTTTGGAATACTTCCTCAAAGCTATCTGAGAGGCTGTACCCTGGGCTATATTCCTCAATAAGGTTCCCGAATAAAACATAACTTGCAACTTTATTTTTTCAGTTGACAACAAAATATCTAAGTCTGTCACTTATCCACATAATTGCAAGTCACAATTCTGCTAAGCTCTCTGCTACTATAAAACAATGACTTCCCCTTCCTCTACTTTCCAATAATATGTTCTTCTCTTTTTTTCTGAGCCCTCACCAACAATGTCCTCCAAGTCCAGATTTCTAACTGTCTGTTTAGGGTTATTTAGACTTTATTATGTTTTCAAACAGTCTTCCAGCTGAAACAGGAGGGAAGGGGGAAGGGCACAACCTTTAAAAGAATGACACAGCCATAGGACATGACAAAAACTGGTTAGAGTTAACTAGGTCCAAGATGGTGGAAGATTCGACTTCCAGCAGACCTTGAGCCTCATGATGCGCTCACTGTAATACATTAGCTAAATGACACACCCACCAGTGCCATGACAGTTCTGAAGCCAACCATAAAAGGTCAAAAAGTGGGCGGTGGCCCAACTTGTGGAAATCCCTGCCTGTTCCCCCAAATAATTGGAATAATCCTCCCATTCATTAGCCTATGAAATTACCCAGCCCATAAAAATTAACCATGCCATATTTTGAGGCTCTCTCACCTTCTGAGATGGCCCACACTCTGTCTGTGGAGTGTGTTTCTCTCTAAATAAATCCACTCATTACCTATCACTTTGTCTCTGAATTCTTTTGCAATGAGGCAAGAACCTTAAATTCACTGGGAACACAGCTATAGCACTGTTCAAACCTATTCTCACACTTTTAGTTACTTGTTAGGGCAGCATCCCACTACACAAACCAAAATCTGTACTAGCTATCTATTGCTGACTAAATTCTGTATCAATCAGGTTTCAACAAGAGAAGCAGAACTGGTAACAGATCAAATATACATGTATATTTATTTGTTACAAGGAATTTCATGCAACTGTGGAGACTGGCTAAGCAAGTCCAAAGTCCATTGCACCGCCAGCCAAGAAGGGATGGTCATTCTCAGGATGAAAGTCCATTAGCATGGGCTGAAGCTTTTTGTCCACAGGTGGCAGTCAGAAAGAAAGGTTTATGGGAAAGAGAGAGTAATTGCAGACTCAGTGTCTGGAATCTCCCTTACACAGGAGGCCTATGACCACTTTTAAAGGATTTTTAACTTATCAAGTCAATTCCACCCAGGATAGTCTCCCTTTTGATTAATTTAAACTCAAAGTAGATTAGGGTTTGAATCACATCTGAAAAATCACTTCATGGCAACACCTAAATTAATGTTTGATGAAATAACTTGGAGAAGGTGTGTATATGCAAATAGAT
Source organism: Orcinus orca (assembly GCF_937001465.1). Lineage (NCBI taxonomy): Eukaryota > Metazoa > Chordata > Mammalia > Artiodactyla > Delphinidae > Orcinus > Orcinus orca. Next base: position 80,594,936 of record NC_064580.1, read on the forward strand.
GGCCACTACCCTCCCTCCCATCCCCCAAATCTTACAAGAGAATATTCCTTATAGTCTTTCCTAAATTAAATCAAACTAGAATGGGGATAGTTGGAAATGTAGTTCAGCCCAGCAAAGTTGATACATCAAAAAGCCAACACAACTCCTTATCATTTGGTCTCTGATGACATGACATTTCTTTTCTGCCTGCAACGTATTGGCCATAAGTTACATGGCCAGACTATACTGAAGTGGAAGTATACTAGTGTGGACATTTTTAATTACCATATCCTGCCTTCAGGTCACAAATTATTTACATCTAACCCACATCCAAAGTACATTCACTCCTCCCAAACTACCATCCCCCACTATTTATGTAAAGTATAAGAGCAGATAAGACTAATCTATGGTGATACCTCTCGGGGATTTATGGTGGACAAAGAGAAGTGTAAAGGAACTTTCTGAGACATGGGAATTTTCTGCAATTTACCTTAGGAGATGATTACACAGATGAATTCAATTGTCAATGTTTATACAAATAAAAAATTAAGAGCTATGCATTTTTGTATGTACATTTTATTTCAATAAAATAATAAAAAATTAAAATAAAAATATCAAACTGAAAGGATTGTTAAAAAGTAGATTAAATACAGTTGAATAGTATATTGGTGAATTGTAAGATAGGTGTGAAGACATAGAATGCACTACAGAGAATCAAAGAATGATAAAATATGAAAAAGAAGATAATACATGTGAAAGATAGAATGAGAAAGTCTAAAATATTGTTAATCAGAGGCTCAAAAAAGCATATCTGAGAGAAAGGATGTGAGGCCATATTTGAAAATATCACCACTGAGAATTTTCCAGAAATGATCAAACACATGAAGAATTGAAACTCCAAAGAGCAGTGTGTTTTTGTCTGTTTTGGTTATCACTGTATCATCAGCATGTAGAACTCTACCTGGCAAGAATTAGGTATGTAATAAATGTTAATAAATATTTGTTAAATAAATGAATAAATCCTTAGAAATAAGAAGAGCAATGTACACTAAAAAACTAAAAATAAATTCACTCCTAAAATTATTGTAGTGAAACTATAAAAGTGCAAAGACAATGATAAGAACTTAAAAGCAGTCACAGTAAAAAGAGAGATCAACTTAAGTGAAATACTATTATACCATATTCCTATAAGAATCTGAAGAAAGATTTCAAAAATACTAAAACAATAGTATGCAGAATTTTCCCTGGTTAACATTCTCTAACAGAACATATAGAGTTTTTTTTTTAATACTGTATCTTTTTGGACACATAGAGTATATGGATCTATATAATATGTTTTGGCCAATGCATACATAAAAAAAATTACATTAGGGCTACCCTGGTGGTGCAGTGGTTGAGAGTCCACCTGCCGATGCAGGGGACGCGAGTTCGTGCCCCGGTCCAGGAGGATCCCACATGCCACGGAGCGGCTGGGCCCGTGAGCCATGACCGCTGAGCCTGTGCATCCAGAGCCTGTGCTCCACAAGGGGAGAGGCCCCAACAGTGAGAGACCTGTGTACCTCAAAAAAACCCAAAAAACCAAAACCTCTCTTTTTTGCCTTCACCTGGCCCTTAGTAACCATCATTCTATTTTCTGCTTCTATGAATTTGAATATGCTAAATACCCCATATAATCTGAATCATACAATATTTGGCCTTTGCATCTGGCTTATGTCACTTAGCATAAATTAGGCTTCAAAATTCATTCATGTTGTAGCATATTTCATAATTTCATTCCTTTTTAAGGCTGATAAGTATTCCATTGTATGTATATACCACATTTAGTTTATCCTTTCATTTATTGATGACACTTAGATTGTTTCTACATTTTAGCTATTGTGAATAATGCTGTTATGAGTATTGGTGTACTAACGTCTGTTCTCGTCCCTGCTTTCAAATTTTTTGTGTATATACTTAGAAGTGGACTTGCTGAATCCTATGGTAATTCTAATTTCATTTTTTGAGGGACTCTCATACTGTTTTGCACAGTAACTACACCATTTTACATTCCTCCAGCAATATATGTGTTCTAATTTTTGTGAATCCACAACAATCCTTGCTATTTTCTTTTTTCTATTTTTTTTTGTAATAGTCATTGCAGTGGATGTGGGTGGAGCCTCATTGTAGTTTGATTTGAATTTCTCTAATTATTTGTGATTTTGAGCATATTTTCATGGTTAATGCTCATCTATATGTCTTCTTTAGAGAAATGTCTTTCCAACTCCTTTGCCCATTTTTTTTAAATTGGGTTGTTTGCTTGCTTTTTTTGGTTGGTGTCATTGAGTTGTAAGAGTTCTTTACAGGGCTTTGTGACCACCTAGAGGCATTGGATAGAGAGGATGGGAGGGAGATACAAGAGGGAGGAGATATGGGGATATATGTAAACATATAGCTGATACACTTTGTTATAAAGCAGAAACTAACACACCATTGTAAAGCAATTATACTCCAATAAAGATGTTAAAAAAAAGAGTTCTTTACATACTCTGGATATAAACATCTTATCAAATACATAATTTGCAAATATTTACCCCATTCTATGGGTTGCCTTTCCACTTTCTTGATATAAGAATGCACAGAAAGTTTTTTCTTTTTTATTTGATGAATTCTAATTTGTCTATTTTATCTTTGTTGCCTGTGCTTTTGGTGTCATAGCCAATAAATCATTGCCAAATTTAATGTCATGACTTGGGAATATATATGTTTTACAAAGCTCCTGAGGGTTTTTTACTGATATATTGGGTTTAAGGTTTATTGGTGATATATTAAGAAAAATTATAGCTTTAAATTTCACTCCCACAAGATTAAAAAACATTATCTGTAAAGACTCTCTAATGTTCAAATCAGAAACACCTGAGGCCTATGACTCTCATAGGCAATGCCAAATTTTAACTTCTATTTAGCATGTATGAATTTCTTATAATAATATAATAAGATTCAAGATATATGCTTAACCTCACAAATATACATCCACTCATTGATAAATGCAAAAAACATTTATTGGTGGTCTGCTGTGTACTAGTATCTATAGTGGGTTGGGGACAAAAGTGACAAAAAAATTACCCTTATATTTTAGAGGGGAAGATAGACAAATACAGCAGTGTAGAAAAGTTATTAAAAGCATAGACTTTGACTGTAGGTTCCTTGGGTCCAGCTGGAGTTCTGCCACTAACTAGTTTCCTTATCTTGGGAAAGTTACTTAAGCTGTCTGTGTTGCAGTTTCCTTATCTAAAAAATTGAGGCTAATAAAAAGTACCTAGTTCAATGTGGATTTATGAAGATAAATGAATTACTATGTACAAATTATTTAGAGTAGTGCTTGGTGCATTAGCACTAAGTACTTGACATCATTAGCATTTAAAATATGGTTTGATTAGTGCTATGAAATATGGGAACATCACAAAGAGATACAATCCAACTCTGACTTGTTGGTAGTGAGGGCTTGGTCAAAGGGAGCTTCTTGGAGAATGTAAGGTTAGAATTCAAGTTTGAGGGATGACTAGGAATTTGATGAGGGGGAAGGGAAATGGACAAGAGAATACTTTCTTGGCAGAGAAAACAGTGGAACAGAATGAAAGAGTTTTTATGAGAGCGAAAACTGCATATAATTCTGAATGTATAGAGTGTAAGTTTGTTAGTGAGACAGTAATAACGAAGGGGTAGGTTTGACCCAGAGTATGTCATACCTTGCAGAAGTAGAATACCAGGCAATAAGAGAAATTGTTACACGAGCTAGACAAGCTTCGGTTGAGAACCGGAGCATGAATTTCAGAACCCCTTTGTGTTCTCTTTACTGATGTTTGGGAGATGGGTGAACTATGGTCTCCTGGGTCCTCATGTGGAACAAGAATAGGTTTCAGTGGTTAATGATTTTAAAAAGAACAAAGAATGAAGGAACAAACAACTGTCATGAGGCAAGAGAAGTAAACATAGTAAAGATAAAAAATTAGTCATAAACTCTTCCAGTTCTGTTTCAAAGGTGAAGATCAGCCTGAAGCACTTGAGGTGCAGGATCCAAATCCCCTCAAGCACTCAATCATCTGACTAACTGGAGTCTAAGAAATGATGACGCTGACAATTGCTGACCCTGTGACTTCACTCAACTAAGTGTCAGGATTTTGTCAACCTAGAGCAATCTTTGCCTCATTTTAAGGCTAAAATCTCTGCCTCCCCAGGGTGGGTATCGCTGCCATTTTTGAACATGCAATGTATGTTTGAGAATATTGTCACTCTGCTCAAGCACGTCTAGATATCCACCTTTACATGGAAGATTACACTCACCCTTTCATGAATAAGCATGCACATTTAGCTTAAAACTTCCCTGATCTTGCTGTTTGGGAAAACAGTGTTTTGAGAGCTATATACCTGTCTCCATACTTGTTACAAGTAATAAATGCTTCTGTTTTAATTAAAAGTACTTTTTGTATTCACTGGCTAACCACCCCAGTGACAGATCCATTGAGTCTGGTAACAAGTTCTACATGAAAGTGGTAGGAACTGCGGCTAAAAAGTTGACAGAGACCTTCAGATTTAGGCATTATATATTCTTAATAAGAAGGTTAAGACTCCTAAAAGCCAAAGTAGTAATGTTTATTTTGAGAAGTAAATTCGACTCACACAATTTTTATTGAATTTGTGTTAAAAGATAAGCATGGGTCCCCAGAACAAGTTTCAGACAAACATGGGAAGGCATCAAAACATGCATAATTAAAATCAAATAAAATATGTAAATTTTGGTGTTAGGCTTAGAGGAGATAATTACAAGCAAGCAATCTAATTAAGGCCAAATGAGAAAAGAGGAATAGATGAAATTGATATTACACAAAATTTTGATATAGAACCACAGTTTTCCAAGAAAAGGCTGAGAGAATTCCTTGAGAGACTCCTATGAAGGCTATGAAAGTTGATAAAATATTGAATTATTGTATAGACTCTAAACTTGAGACTCATAAGGGTGCTAGAGCAACAAAGAATACTGTTTAGACAAACTTGTAATATCTTTACAGTTACCTTTTTAGTTATCAACTCACACAGGTAAGTTTTTTTTTTAATTAGATAGATACAAACATAGTTTTTTATGTATGAGTGATCATATTTATTTGCAGATTTGTCTTATTTGTTATATATATATATATTATGCAGATAAGAAACTTTTGAAGACGTATGCTAATATCTTATTTTTCACTTTTACTCCATTGTGTGCTTCAATAAATTATTTTTCTGCCTATGAATAGAAAGAGGCCAAACAACTATTTATTACAGAGGTTTTATAAGCTTTCCCCTCAATAGGATTGTTTCTTTAGAGATCTTGATGATCTGGGAAACTTTTTCTGTAAAAAAACAGATAGTAAATATTTGAGGCTTTACTACAACTGCTCAACTCTGTCAACTCTGCTTTTGTAACACAAAAGCATCACAGACAGTACATAAAGGAATGGGTGTGGCTCTGTTCCAATAAACTTTAATTATAAAATCATTTGCTAAACTGAATTAGGCCCTTGGACTACAATTTGTTGACCCATGATCTAGTTATATTGGAGTCTCTGGAAATATGACACATATTCAAGAAAAAAATATTTTCACTTGTTATAAGACAGCATTTATTTTAGAACTAAACTGTTATTTGTGGCCCTGTGTGCTAAATATGAGTATAGATATGAATATAGTCTATATTCATTTTTACAATTGTTTGACTTAGTCAATTGTAGAGGAGGAAAAAAGTTGTTTTTCTACATTCTTGTTTTTTGGCCTGGGGCCTACAAATTAGACTGACAAAAGACAGATTAATAGGAGAAAAGTTACACAAAGTTTATTTGATGTTAATATTTTAATTTTTTTACATACACAGAGGTCTTCCTAAAAAGAAATGAAGACCCAAAGAAGCAGTTAAACTTGGAAGAGGGACAGGAAGGGGACTTATATAATCATCTTAAAAGGCAATAAATTGTGGAGGAACTAATGGAAGATAAAGGTTATTTACTAATGTTTTGTTTATGCTCACTCATCTCAGTGCCATCTTCAAGTCTGGTGACAAAGTTGTTCTCCCATAAAAGAGAGACACCTTAATGAAGGAAATGTATGTCTGCATTTAGGCTGATAGGAAGTGGGAAGAGAACTTTTCTTGTATCTTTAATTTTTCATTTGCCTTCAGCTCAAAATAATCTTATGCCAATGCAGCAAATTTTGGGGTGGCATATTCTGATCACCTCTATTTCCCCTGTATAAAATTTTACAGGAAATTTTACATATTAAAAGTTGAGTTGATAACTGTGAAGAGAAGTTTCAGTTTAATAGCTGAGTGGTATGAGATCCACAAAGGGAGAGAAGAATATTGATTAGAAGAAAGATGAATAAGCAGAAAAGAACAAATCTAAACACACTTCCCCATATTCTGTTAAAACCAAACTCTCAATCCTGGGAATAGAGTAGTCCAATAAAACTTATGAGCCTCATTTATCTGATGGAAAGTATTAATCTTCTCCTTTAACAGGTGTAAATTAGACACCATTTGTCCTGTCTGATTTACATAGAAGCTGCGTTTTTTACTAAGGATTGTGCAAGCTCCTCCTTGGTCAGGGCTTTGTATACAGGGCACAATGTTGACATAATCAGCAATCAGATTGATTTGCTAATGTGGCCATGGTTTGGAAGACTGGTGTGTGGGGGTGCTGGGTTTGTCCTTGACACGTTGAGAAAATAGTAAGGATTAGTAGGAATATGACACAGTTTGAAAGAGAGTCCATAGCAGAGGGAGACTTACACTGAGACAAGGAACCTCCATTCAGTCCTTCAATAAATGGGGAAAAAGGGGAGAAGGAACGGGCGACAGTTTGTTTAAAAGGTCAAAGAGGTTTTTTTGTTTTCTTTTTCCTGAGGGGAGAGAAGGATTTCAAGGGGGAAAATAATTGGTGGAGATGATGTTCTTGGCAAATATCATCAAAAAGGTTGACCGGAGTCATGATAATGATTAGTGTGGAGTAGTAATATTCATAAACTTTATCTTATATATAATATTAGAATGAGAGAGTAAGACATAGGGAGAAGGCTGCCAATTTGATCTCTTACCTGCAGTGGGATACAACAGAGCCATCTTTGTTTCTTTATAAAATACAAACAGTACAAATTTTCTTCTAATAATTATTTATCTGTGACATACAAATTTTGACAATTCATGCTTTCATTATCACTCAGTTTAAAATATTTATTGATTTCTTATGATTCCTTTTGTAAGCCATAGGTTATTTATGAATATGTTATTTCATTTTCTAAATTGTGATATTAACCTATGTTTCCATTATTTTTGATTTTAATGTTACCACAGTTTACTTATCTTTTGGAATTCATGGAGGCTTTCTGTATGACAAAATATGTATTCTATTATTTTAAATATTCTATGTATGCTTGAAAATATTTTCCTGTTTTTTTGTAGGGTTATATGTGTAGACACACACACAAACACACACAGAGTATATATAAAACAGATTTATTTTAGGTTTTTCTACAAGGATGTGTTAAAGTCTCTAATTAAATTGTTGCTTTATCTTTGTTTCTCTGAAGTTTTGTTACTGTTTAGTGAATATATAAAGTCTGCACTGATAAAGGTATATATTTATAATAGATATATCTTCTTGTTCAATTGTTTTGTTTATCATAACAACCTTCCTGTTCCCTTATGTTTTTTTTTGACTACATTCTATCTTTTTCAGATACTTAATAACCCACACTGAGATTTCTTTGTCATATTGCTTGATATTTCCATTTCTTTTCCTCTATTTTCAAGTATTCTATGTACCTTTATCAACATCCAGTTGGATCCTGTTTCTCTTTTCTCAAAACTATATGTCTTTTTGTTTTATTAATGAGTATATCCCATTTATATTTATTGAAATTGTTGTTGTGTTAGTATATATTTGTCATTTAATTTCACATTTCCATTTAATCATTGATTTTTGCTTTCTTATTTCTTACAAGCATCAGTTTCTCAGGATTAGATTAGTCACAATCTTTGCTTCATTAAAACCTGTCATCATTGTTCCATGCATTGCTCTCTCAATTTATTTGCTCATTTACATTACAATGAATACACATGAGCCAACTCTCCACACTAATCAGAACACTGATACTTGATATCCATCTTTGTGATCATCATATATCTGATCACCCTGACTTCCTTCACTCACGAAAACTAGTATTTGGCCCACTTTTCATCATTTCTGTTAATAAAATCCAAGAAAAATTCCCCATCACCTCTCATCTAAATTCCTGCAGTGGTTTCCTAACTAATTTCACTGTATCTACTCTTGTCCAAAACAAATTAGTTTTCCACACTGCAGGCAGAGTGAGTTTTATAAAATGCAAATCTGATTTTTTTTTCCCACTTAAAATCTTTCAATAATTTTCAATTGCTTCTTAGACTAAAAAACAATATCCTTATCATGGCTTGCAAGACCTTGTTTGATTGGTCTTTCTCTTTCTCCAGCCTTGTCTTTTACCATACACCTCCTTTGTCTCTGAGCACTAGTCACACAGGTGCTTATTCAGTCTCTCAATCTATACTTCCTTCTAATACAAATTAAGATGAGGAATTTTATAACAATTCAAAAGAAGAGAATAATAGAATTTATGAAAATTTGATTTTAGACTAAAGCTTTCTGAAGCATTTATTATTTCTGCCATGTAAATTTTTAAATTTTATTTATTTATTTATTTACCTTATAAACACCTTTATTACATATATATTGTACACATACATGTATCTGTTCTTTTTCAAATTCTTTTCCCATTTAGGTTGTTACAGAATACTGAGCAGAGTTCCCTGTGCTGTACAGTAGGTCCTTGTTAGTTACCTATACTGTATATAGTAGTGTGTATATGTCAATCCCAAACTCCCAATTTATCCCTCTCCCCTCCATACCTTTCCCTTTTGGTAACCATAAGTTTGTTTTCCTAAGTCTGTGAGTCTGTTTCTGTTTTGTAAATAAGTTCAGTTGCCATGTAACTTTTCAAAGTAGCCCTTGTGAGGAGCTTCAAAATGGTGGAAGAGTAAGATGCAGAGATCACCTTTCTCTCCACAAATACATCAGAAATACATCTACACGTGGAATAACTCCTAAAGAACACCTACTGAACGCTGGCAGAAGACCTCAAACCTCTCAAAAGGCAAGAAACTCCCCATGTATCTGGGTAGGGGAAAAGCAAAAAAAGAAAACAGTGACAAAATAATAGAGATGGGACTAGCACCAGTGGGAGGAAGCTGTGAAGGAGGAAGGGTTTCCACACAATAGGAAGCCCCTTTGCGGGGGGAGACTGCAGGTGGCGGAGGGGGGAAGCTTCGGCGCCACGGAGGAGAGCACAGAAACAGGGGTGCAGAGGGCAAAGAGGAGAGATTCCCGCACATAAGATCAGTGTTGACCAGCACTCACCAGCCCTGGCAGGTGTCTGCTCACCTGCCAGGGCGGATGGGGGCTGGCAGCTGAGGCTTGGGCTTCGGAGGTCAGATCCCAGGGAGAGGACTGGGGTTGGCTGCGTGAACACAGCCTGAGGGGGCTAGTGCACCAGAGCTACCTGAGAGGGAGTCCGGGGAAAAATCTGGAGCTGCTGAAGACACAAGAGACTTTTTCTTGCCTCTTTGTTTCCTTGTGTGCGAGGAGAGGGGATTAAGAGTGCTGCTTAAAGGAACTCTAGAGACAGGCACGAGCCATGGCTATCAGCGCGGACCCCAGAGATGAGCATGAGATGCTAAGGCTCCTGCTGCAGCCACCAAGAAGCCTGTGTGCAAGCACAGGTCACTCCCACACCTCCCTTCACAGGAGCCAGTGCAGTCCGCCACTGCCAGGGTCCCGTGATCCAGGAACAACTTCACAGAGAGAACGCACGGTGTGCCTCAGGCTGGTGCAACATTATGCCAGTCTCTGCCACCGCAGGCTCACCCCGCATCCATAGTCCTCTCTCTCCCCGGCCTGAGTGAGCCAGAGCCCCCAAATCAGCTGCTCCTTTAACCTCGTCCTGTCTGAGCAAAGAACACATGCACTCAGGTGACCTACACACAGAGGCAGGGCCAAATCCAAAGCTGAACCCCGGGAGCTGAGCAAACAAAGAAGAGAAAGGAAATTTCTCCCAGCAGCCTCAGAAGCAGCAGATTAAAGCTCCACAATCAACTTGATGTACCCTGCATCTGTGGAATACCTGACTAGACAATGAATCATCCCAAATTGAGGAGGTGGACTTTGGGAGCAATTATATATATATATATATATATATATATATATACACACACACACACACATACATACATACATACATATATATATATATATATATAATCTTTTTCTCTTTTTGTGAGTGCGTATGGTATAGCTTTGCTTTTACCATTTTTCCTAGGGTTCTGTCTGTCTGATTTTCCTTTTCTTATTACTTAAAATTTTTTTTCTTAATGATTATTTTTTATTTTGATAACTTTATTTTATTTTATCTTCTTACTTTCCTTCATGTTTTTCTCCCTTTTATTCTGAGCTGTGTGAAGAACAGGCTCATGGAGCTCCAGCCATGTGTCAGGGCAGTGCCACTGAAGTGGGAGAGCCAAGTTCAGGACACTGGTCCACAAGAGACCTCCCAGCTGCACGTAATATCAAAGGGGGAAATCTTCCAGAGATCTCCACCTCAACACAAAGACCCATCTCCACTAAATGACCAGCAAGCTACAGTGCTGGACACCCTATGCCTAACAACTAGCAAGAACAGGAACACAACCCCATCCATTAGCACAGAGGCTGCCTAAAATCATAATAAGCCACAGACCCCAGAACACACCACAAGACACAGTCCTGCCCACCAGAAAGGCCAGATCCAGCCTCATACACCAGAACACAGGCATTAGTCCCCTCCACCAGGAAGTCTACACAACCCACTGAACCAAACTTAGCCACTGGGGACAGACACCAAAAACAAAGGGAACTAAGATCTTGCAGCCTGCAAAATGGAGCCCCAAACACAGTAAGTTAAGCAATATGAGAAGACAGAGAAACACAGAAGATGAAGGTGCAGGCAAAAACACACCAGACCTAACAAATGAAGAGGAAATAGGCAGTCTACCTGAAAAAGAATTCAGAATAATGATAGTAAAGATGATCCAAAATCTTGAAATACAGTGGAGAAAATGCAAGAAACGTTTAACATGGACCTAGAAGAACTAAAGAGCAAAGAACAGTGATGAACAACACAATAAATGAAATTAAAAGTTCCATAGAAGGGATCAATAGCAGAATAACTAAGGCAGAAGAACGGACAAGTGACCTGGAAGACAAAATAGTGGAAATAACTAATGCAGAGCAGAATAAAGAAAAAAGAATGAAAAGATCTGACAACATTCTCACAGATCTCTGTGACAACTTTAAACACACCAACATTTGAATTATAGAAGTCCCAGAAGAAGAAGAGAAAAAGAAAGGGACTGAGAAAATATTTGAAGATATTATAGTTGAGAATTTCCCTAATATGGGAAAGGAAATAGTTAATGAAGTCCAGGAAGCAAAGAGAGTCCCATAATAGATAAATCTAAGGAGAAACATGTCAAGACACATATTAATGAAACTATCAAAAATTAAATACAAAGAACAAATATTAAAAGCAGCAAGGAAAAAAAAACACCAAATAATACACAAGGGAATCCCCATAAGGTTAACAGCTGATCTTTCAGCAGAAACTCTGCAAGCCAGAAGGTGGTAGGACATATTTAAAGTGATGAAGGAGAAAAAGCTACAACCAAGATGATTCTACACAGCAAAGATCTCATTCAGATTTGAAGGATAAATTAAATCCTTTATAGACAAGCAAAATCTCAGAGAATTCAGCACCACCACACCAACTTTACAACAAATGATAAAGGAACTTCTCTAGGCAGGAAATACAAGAGAAGGAAAAGACCTACAGTAAAAAACTCAAAACATTTAAGAAAATGGTAATAAGAACATACATATTGATAATTACCTTAAATATAAATGGATTAAATGCTCCAACCAAAAGACATAAATTGTCTGAATGGAAACAAACAAAAAAAAGACCTGTATATATGCTGTCTACAAAACACCTACTTGAGACCTAGGGACACATACAGACTGAAAGTGAGGGGATGGAAAAGGATATTCTATGCAAATGGAAATCAAAAGAAAGCTGAAGTAGCAATTCTCATATCAGATGAAATAGACTTTAAAACAAAGACTATTACAAGAGACAAAGAAGGACACTACATAAAGATCAAGGGATCAATCCAAGAAGAAGATACAACATCTGCAAATATTTATGCACCCAACATAGGAGCTCCTCAATATATAAGACAAATACTACAGCCATAAAAGGGGAAATCAACAGGAACTCAATCATAGTAGGGGACTTTAACACCCCACTTTCACCAATGGACAGATCATCCAAAAGGAAAATAAATAAGGAAGCACAAGCTTTAAATGATACATTAAACAAGATGGACTTAATTGATATTTATAGGACATTCCATCCAAAACCAACAGAATACACATTTTTCTCAAGTGCCTATGGAACATTCTCCAGGATAAATCATATCGTAGGTCACAAATCAAGCCTTGGTAAATATAAGAAAATTGAAATTGTATCAAGTATCTTTTCCAACCATGCTATGAGACTAGATATCAATTACAGGAAAAAGCTGCAAGAAATACAAACACATGGAGGCTAAACAACACACGACTTAATAACCAAGAGATCACTGAAGAAATCAAAGAGAAAATCAGAAAATACCTAGAAACAAATGACAATGAATATACAATGACCCAAAATCTATTGGATTCAGCAATAGCAGTTTTAAGGGTGAAGTTTATAGTAATACAATCCTACCTTAAGAAACAAGAAACATCTCAAATAAACAACCTAACCTTACACCTAAAGCAATTAGAGGAAGTAGAACAAAAAGACCTCAAAGTTTAGCAGAAGGAAAGAAATCAAAAAGATCAGATCAGAAAAAAATGAAAGAAAAAATGAAGGAAACGATAGCAAAGATCAATAAAACTAAAAGCTGTTTTTTTGAGAAGATGCACAAAATTGATAAACCATTAGCCATTGTTATCAAGAAAAGATGGGAGAAGATTCAAATCAATAGAATTAGAAATGAAAAAGGAGAAGTAACAAGCGACACTGAAGAAATACAAAGGATCATGAGAGATTACTACAAGCAACTATATGCCAATAAAATGTACAACCTGGAAGAAATGCACAAATTCTTAGAAATGCACAACATTCCGAGACTGAATCAGGAAGAAATAGAAAATATGAACAGACCAATCACAAGCACTGAAGTTGAAACTGTGATTATAAATCTTCCAACAAACAAAACCCAGGACCAGATGGCTTCACAGGAGAATTCTATCAAACATTTAAGGAAGAGCCAACACCTACCCTTCTAAAATTCTTTAAAAACATAGCAGAGGAAGGAACACTCCCAAACTCATTCTTAGAGGCCACCATCTCTCTGATACCAAAGCCAAAGATGTCACAAACAAATACAACTACAGGCCAGTATCACTGAGGAACATAGATGCAAAAATCCTCAACAAAATACTAGCAAACAGAATCTGAGACCACATTAAAAGGGTCATACACAATGATCAAGTGGGGTTTATTCCAGGAATGCAAGGATTCTTCAATATACGCCAATCAGTCAACGTGATACACCATATTAACAAATTGAGGGAGAAAAACAATATAATCATTTCAATAGATGCAGAGAAAGCTTTTGACAAAATCCAACACCCACTTATGATGAAAAAACTTCAGAAAGCAGGCAGAGCGGGAACTTTCCTCAACATAATAAAGGCCATATATGACAAAACCACAGCCAACATCATCCACAATGGTGAAATCTGAAACCATTTCCACTACGATCAGGAACAAGACAAGGTTGCCCACTCTCACCAATATTATTCAACATAGTCTTGGAAGTTTTAGCCACAGCAATCAGAGAAGAAAAATAAAAAAAAAGGAATCCAAGTCAGAAAAGAAGAAGTAAACCTGTCACTGTTTGCAGATGACATGATACTATCCATAGAGAATCCTCAAGATGCTACCAGAAAACTACTAGAGCTAATCAATGAATTTGGTAAAGTAGCAGATAACAAAATTAATGAACAGAAGTCTCTTGCATTCCTACACACTGATGATGAAAAATCTGAAAGTGAAATTAAGAAAACACTCACATTTACAAATACAACAAAAGGAATGAAGTATTTAGGAATAAACCTACTTAAGGAGATGAAATACCTGTGTGCAGAAAATTATAAGACACTGATGAAAGAAATTAAAGATGATATAAATAGATGGAGAGATGCACCATGTTCTTAGATTGGAAGAATCAACATTGTGAAAATGACTCTACTACCCAAAGCAATCTAGAGATTCAATACAATCCTTATCAAACTACCACTGGAATTTTTCACAGAACTAGAACAAAAAATTTCACAATTTGTATGGAAACACAAAAGACCCCGAATAGCCAAAACAATCTTGAGAAAGAAAAATGGAGCTAGAGGAATCAGGCTTCCTGACTTCAGACTATATTACAAAGCTACAGTAATCATGACAGTATGGTACTGGCACAGAAACAGAAATATAGATCAATGGAACAGGATAGAAATCCCAGAGATAAACCCACACACATATGGTCAACTTATCTTTGATAAAGAAGGCAAGAATATACAGTGGAGAAAAGACAGCCTCTTCAATATGTGGTGCTGGGAAAACCGGACAGCTACATGTAAAAGAATGAAATTAGAACACTCCCTAACACCACACAAAAATAAACTCAAAATGGATTAAAGACCTAAATGCAAGGCCAGACACCATCATACTCTCAGAGGAAAACATAGGCAGAACACACTATGACATAAGTCACAGTAAGATCCTTTTTGACCCAACCCCTTGAGAAATGGAAATTAAAAAATAAAATATGGGACCTAATGAAACTTAAAAGCTTTTGCAAAGCAAAGGAACTCATAAACAAGACAAAAAGACAACCCTCAGAATGGGAGAAAATATTTGCAAATGAAGCAACTGACAAAGGATTAATCTCCAAAACATACAAGCAACTCATTCAGCTCAATATCAAAAAAACAAACAACCCAATCCAAAAATGGGCAGAAGACCTAAATAGACATTTCTACAAAGAAGATAAACAGATTGCCAACAAACACATGAAAGAATGCTCAACATCACTAATCATAAGAGAAATGCAAATGAAACTACAATGTGATATAATCTGACACCTGTCAGAATGGCCATCATCAAAAAACCTACAAACAATAAATGCTGGAGAGGGTGGGGGGAAAAGGGAACCCTCCTGCACTTTTGGTGGGAATGTAAATTGATATAGCCACTACGGAGAACAGTATGGAGTTTCCTTAAAAATATAAACATATAACTACCATACGACCCAATAATCCCACTACTTGGCATGTACCCTGAGAAAACCATAAATCAATAAGAGACATGTACCAAAATGTTCATTGCAGCTCTTTTTACAATAGCCAGGATGTGAAAGCAACCTAAGTGTCCATCAACAGAAGAATGGATAAAGAAGATATGGCACATATGTACAATGGAATATTACTCTGCCATAAAAAGGAATGAAACTGAATTATTTTTAGTGAGGTGGTTGGACCTAAAGTCTGTCATACAGAGTGAAGTAAGTCAGAAAGAGAAAAGCAAATACCGTATGGTAGCAAACATATAGGGAATCTAAAAAAAAAAAGAAAAAAGAAAAAAATGATCAGAACAACCTAGGGGCAAGATGGGAATAAAGATGCATACCTACTGTAGAATGGACTTGAGGACATGGGTAGGGGGAAGGGTAAGCTGTTACAAAGTGAGAGAGTGGCATGGACATATATATACACTACCAAATGTAAAATAGATAGCTAGTGGGAAGCAGCCGCATAGCACAGGGAGATCAGCTCAGTGCGTTGTGACCACCTAGACGGTGGGATAGGGAGGGTGGGAGGGAGCAAGATGCAAGAGGGAAGAGATATCGGGACATATGTATATGTATAACTGATTCACTTTGTTATTAAGCAGAAACTAACACACCATTGTAAAGCAATTATACTCCAATAAATATGTTAAGAAAAAGTTAAATATTATCAGTTAAAAAAAATAGTCCCTGTACTTATATACCTCCTCCTTACTATTCTAAGAACTTCAAATTATCTAATGGAATGTTATTAATCTTCATAACATCTTACAATATTTGGGAGGATTAGATGTGTAATTCTATTTAGTAGATGAAGCCAGGAAAGGTGAAGTGACTTTTTCGAAGTTATATAGTTGTAAGTTTCACATTGGGAACGAGGTTTTCTGACTCTTAGTTGAATGCTCTTTCCAGCTGACCTATCATTATGCTTAAGTATTCTGTAGTATTTTATATTCTCAGAATTCAGGGAATTTCCAAACACGCAGCTGATGTGCAATTTCAATGTTAACCTTAAGTGTTAAAGAATGGGACAAGAAAGTAATTGATTAAAGCAAAACAGGTAATTCTCTTCCAAGAAGAAGGTTAATAGGTGAAAGCATTCACTGTATGGATCTGACTTTGCTTTTATCTTATCTTAAGTTTGACTGATTCACTTCTTCCTATATCAGCCTTCTTCTGTACTTTATTTCACATCTAGGTAGATAATGTACTACCTACTCTCTGGCCATTCCTGTAGAAAAAAAACATAAGAATGGATGAAAATTTGCACTAGTACTTTGGATCCTAATATCTCATGCCTCTGATTTTCCCTATTCATGGTATAGATCCGGTACTACATTTCTCAAGGAATGTAAGAGGAGTTCGGAGAATCCGTAGGCTTGAAGAGAATTTCTAGAAGATGAGGTTGAGTTATAGTAAAATTAAGTTTGATTTATGGAGTTAATTCAAAAAAGATGAGGAGAAAGTCATTATTGTCACACTTATAGAGGAATAAACTAAGTAGAATATTTTTTAAAAGGCACAAAACATGATCAAGAAAAGAGAGTATTTGTCTCAATAAAAAAATAGGAATGATTCATTTTTGACTTTTTAAACTTTACTCGTATATGAGAGTGTTTTTTTAACAGATCATACAACCTACTTAAGATATTTAAAATATACCAAAATGAAAATATATCTTTATCTTTTCTTCATCTATAAAATGGAAGAGATAATACCAGACTTTCCTATTTTAACTCACAAGATGCCATGGGAAGCCACTAAGGTGCTAAGAATAAACATGCAAAGTTTTAATGCTTCAAATGAACCTCAGATTGCTATGCCTGCTAAAATGACTTCAAGAATATTTTCAGTGTATGTATGCATTTTCATAGGAGATATCTGAGTAATGACAATCATAATCTCCGATGCATGAGATATTTTTTTATGATTTACTATTAAAGTGGCTTATTTGTGTTATTATTTTTTTCTAGAAAAACTAATTTATAATAAAAATGAAAAAGGAGTACACTAAGGTGAAATTATTTCACTTGCTTTAAAAATATTTTTTCATTATAATGTTGTTCATGTTTCTTGTTTTTTTCTTTTTTTTGGTTTCCTCCCTGTTATTTTTTAAACATCTTTATTGGAGTATAATTGCTTTAAAATGGTGTGTTAGTTTCTGCCTTATAACAAAGTGAATCAGTTATACATATACATATGTACCCATATCTCTTCGCTCTTGTGTCTCCCTCCCTCCTACCCTCCCTATCCCACCCCTCTAGGTGGTCACAAAGCACCAAAATGATCTCCCTGTGCTATGCGGTTGCTTCCCACTAGATATCTAGTTTACGTTTGGTAGTGTATATATGTCCATGCCACTGTCTCACTTTGTCACAGCTTACCCTTCCCCCTCCCTGTATCAAGTCCATTCTCTAATAGGTCTGCATCTTTATTCCCGTCTTGCCCCTAGGTTCTTCTGATCATTTTTTTCTTTTTATTTTTTTTTTTTTAGATTCCATACGTGTGTGTTAGCATACGATACTTGTTTTTCTCTTTCTGACTTACTTCACTCTGTATGACAGACTCTAGGTCCATCCACCTCACTACAAATAACTCAGTTTTGTTCCTTTTTATGGCTGAGTAATATTCCATTGTATGTATGTGCCACATCTTCTTTATCCATTCATCTGTTGATGGACACTTAGGTTGCTTCCATGTCCTGGCTATTGTAAATAGAGCTGCAATGAACATTTTGGTATATGTCTCTTTTTGAATTATGGTTTTCTCAGGGTATATGCCCAGTAGTGGGATTGCTGGGTCGTATGGTAGTTCTATTTTTAGTTTTTTTAAGGAACGTCCATACTCTTCTCCATAGTGGCTGTATCAATTTACATTCCCACCAACATTGCAAGAGGGTTCCCTTTTCTCCACAACCTCTCCAGCATTTATTGTTTGTAGATCTTTTAATGATGGCCATTCTGACAGGTGTGAGATGATATCTCATTGTAGTTTTAATTTGCATTTCTCCAATGATTAATGATGTTGAGCATTCTTTCATGTGTCTGTTGGCAATCTCTATATCTTCTTTGTAGAAATGTCTATTTAGGTCTTCTGCCCATTTTTGGATTGGGTTGTTTGTTTTTTTGATATTGAGCTGCATGAGCTGCTTGTATGTTTTGGAGATTAATCCTTTGTCAGTTGCTTCATTTGCAAATATTTTTCTCCCATTCTGAGGGAGAATAATGTTTCAAGTCACCTCTAAATTTCAAAAAATAAGATAACCCTAGATTTTGACATAAAAAAATTATGTTTTAAAATAGTTCACAAAATAAACAAATGATTAAACATTGATTGTGATGGAATAATTATATAGAAGGTGATATATTTGAGAAAATATCTGTTATAATCATTTTATTTAAATATTCCAATTAATTGTTATACACTCCCCAAATCACACTTGAATAATAGGATGCTATTGAGATTTATGCTAAGCCTAGGCAGTCTACATAGTTGGAAGACCATTAAGCATGATATACAGACACCAATAGATATAGTACATAGATTGTATTGTAGTCAAATGCAGTATGTCTGAATTTACAATCATATTTATTTCAAATATGATTTTCACCACAATAAAAATGTCAATATATTTTAATATATTAATCAAATAATAGCAACATTCTTGTTCAATGTGAGTTTTAAACCAGTCACAACCCCACCTGGAGGATCTTTACAGAGCACCAAAATATCATTAGTTTAAATAGACCTAATTTAGCAGGTAAGTTTCTGCTTATTTTCTACTTTTAGATTTGGTGTTTGCATAGCACAGAAGGAGCAACAATAAATAGAACTCACTAAATAATGTATTTGTTTAGATTCCTTAACTAAAAATATATATTTCCATAATTCATGCAGAGATATATCTCCACTTTCTCCAGACAACTGGTGGCTTAAATATAACAAGTAGAAGAAAATTGATCAAACTCTTAAAACATTAAAGCAAAATAAAATCTGTAGGGGCTTCCTCAAGTAAAATCTGAGATAACGATGATGTAAGGCATGCACTAGTTCTTTAAATATATATGCAACCTGAGAATAGATGATTTGAATACTCATGAATTAGTGGGTGGTAACTTTGAGTTAGTGTATTAGATATTAGATTCAGCAAGTTATATATCTAATTTAGAAGGTTATCTTCTGGTTCATAGGGTGATGTATCACATTCAAGCAGGACATCTAATTTAGCAGTTTATATAACTTACTCAATACATGATATACCCGATAAAGAAGGTGATCTGTTTAATTCAACAGCTAGTATATCAGTTTCAAAATGTGATGTGATTTTTTCAGTAAGGAATTAACTTTACTCATAACTGATTTATCTATTTTAGCATGAAATATGCCATGTTCTGTAAGTTATTTATTTATATGGAATATGAATTTTATATTAATATAGATTTTCACTGCAAAATAATTCAGAAATTCTTGGATTACTTTGAATCTAGTTACTCTATTTTATTCATTTATAAATGGGGTTTGCACAGATCACCCACTTCAGAATAATCAGGAATGCTTTTTATTTTTTTAAATAAATTTATTTATTTATTATTTTATTTTTGTTTGCATTGGGCATTGTGCACGCAGGCTTTTTCTAGCTGCAGCGAGTGGGGACTACTCTTTGTTGCAGTGCTTAGGCTTCTCATTGCTGTGGCTTCTCTTGTGGCAGAGCACAGGCTCTAGGCACACGGGCTTCAGTAGTTGTGGCATGTGGGCTCAGTAGTTGTTGCATACGGGCTTAGTTGCTCTGCAGCATGTGGGATCTTCACAGACCAGGGCTCCAACCCTTGTCCTCTGCATTGGCTGGTGGATTCTTAACCACTGCACCACCAGGGAAGTCCCAGGAATGCTTTTTAGAAGTGTAGATTCCTGAGACCCACAACAGACCTAATAAGGAGTAAGGTCCAATAGCTGTATACATAACAAGGATCTGAGGTGATTTATATGCACAGTGCTATGTTTTATAAAGTTTGAAAATTCTGAAATGTAAACAAAATATATTAAAACCAAGAAGATGAAAACACGAGGATGTTCTAAACATGAAAAATAAATTTATGTTGCACTCTAAACTTCACATTTCCTTTGTTTCAATTATCACAACTCCTTGTCTTTTGTCTATATTGCCTCTAACGTGGGATATAAAAATGCTGTGCAAAAGTCACCTGTGACTGGTCTTACATAATGAAGTAAACTGATCATTTCTCCTTGTGGTCTGATTAAAAGATTGGATGTATTCAAAGTCTGACAAGTGAAGTCTGCATGGAGTCTGAATGGAAAGTCTGAATGGAAAAAAAAACAGTTATTGATACTTTTCCTTTTTTACTTTGATATTGTGGTTTCATATATCCCTATATATAATTTACAGTAATTATTAATGTTCTACACTGCCTATTTCAGACTCCCTTCCTTCCAGGGTCACATAAAGATTGCATTTTCCAGACTCTTTAACTGAAGTGTTGTATAGCCACATGGCTTGGTTTGGCCAATAAAATATGAGGAGAACTGATAATATATATATAAACTTCTATGTGGAAGCTTTAACCACTAGCATGTGTAGGTTTCCCATCCTTCCCCCTTCCTAATGAAGATGTTTATTGGTATTATCGTGTCCCTTTTCAATCATCATAAATTGAGTATGTGCAGGAAACAGATAATTTTTCTTTATATTTTATTTTTTTTCACATAAGGAAGAGTCACATCTAGATCTGATATAGAGATTATCTGTGCCTAATTCAGGCATCTTGGATTTAGAGCTTGACATAGTCACTAGATGAGATTTTTGTGTTGCCCTCCCTGAGACTGTAGTGAAAATATTATGTGTGAAGGAAGGGAATGAGCTGAATCTTTTGTGAACAGCCTCTATGGAGAACAGTATGGAAGTTCCTTAAAAAATGAAAAGTAGAGTCACCATATGATCCAGCAATCCCACTCCTGGGCATATATCTGGATAAAATTATAATTTGAAAAGGTACATGCACCCCAATATTCATAGCAGCACTATTTACAATAGCCAAGACATGGAAACACAACCTAAATGTCCAACAACAAATGAATTGATAAATAAAATGTGGTATATGTATACAATGGAATATGACTCAGCCATAAAAAAATGAACTAATGCAATTTACAGCAACATGGATGGACTTAGAGATTATCATATTAAGTGAAGTAATTCAAAGAGAGAAAGACAAATGTCATATGATATCACTTATATGTGCAATCTAAAATATGATACAAATGAACTTATTTACCGAAGAGAAACAGACTCACAGACATAGAAAACAAACTTATGGTTACCAAAGGGAAAGGGGTGGGGGGAGGAATAAATTAGGAGTTTAAGATTAGCAGATACAAACTACTATATATAAAATCGATAAGCAACAAAATCCTACTGTATAGCACAGGGAACTATACTCAGTATCTTGTAATACCCTATAATGGAAAAGAATATAACTACATAACTGAATCACTTTACTGTACACTTTAACACAATATTGTAAATTAACTATACTTCAATAAAAAATATAACTGATTATTCAAGCTCAGGAAAAAAAAATATACGAAGTTCAAATCTATGTCAATAAGAAAAGTTTTATTAGAACACATCCATGCCCATTTGTTTATGTATTGTGTTTGGTTACTTTCATACTACAATGGCAGAGGTGAGTAGTAGCTTGGCAGGGACCATGAAATCCACAAAGTCTAAAACAATTACTATTAGACTCTTCACAGTAAATTTTCGCAAATTTATACTCCAAATAATTAATGTTTTTATTGTTCATAGTCAAATGAACTCTGAATATTTAATAAATATTGTTGGGTGAAAGAACAAGTCCTCAGAATAAATATTGAAATGAAAGTTTTATTACCCCAATTTACAGAAGATAAAAGTAAGGCTCATAATTACATAGCTAATAGTGACAAAACATTGTATGGCTCTGTTATATCCCACTGCAGGAAGAGGTCAACTTGGCACCCATCTCCCTGTGCTCCTTGCTCTATTGTCCTAATTTTGTACATAAGATAAAGTTTATGAATCTTACTATTCCACACTAAGTATTGTCATGACTCAGGTCAACAATTTTTTTTTTTTTTTTTGCGGTACGTGAGCCTCTCACTGTTGTGGCCTCTCCCACTGCGGAGCACAGGCTCTGGACGTGCAGGCTCAGCGGCCATGGCTCACGGGCCCAGCCGCTCTGTGGCATGTGAGATCTTCCCGGACCGGGGCACAAACCCGTGTCCCCTGCATCGGCAGGTGGACTCTCAACCACTGCGCCACCAGGTCAACCTTTTTTATGATATTTGTCACTTGCACTTTCTATAACAAGTGATTTTCATACAGATAATTATTGTTATCATTAGTTGTTTACATATCTGCCTCCTCTACTAAACCTGTGCATACCTTAAAAGCAGTGGCAACATCTTATGCAACTTTACACTAGTCACAAATAATACAGTCATGGTACATAGTAGATATAAGATAAATTGTTATTTATTGAATGAATGGTCAAGAATGCAAAACTGATCCAAGAAGGCTAGCATGTGACTTAAACATTAGCAGAGTTCTGACACAGAGAGTTTATATGAAAAATTCAAACACATAAAATCAAGGGAAGTTTGCTTTAGGGTCTGAGTTGTAGTCATTACCTAATGTCTTCATTTTATAAAGTATAAATAGTTTACAAATACATTTTAGCTGTGGAAAGCAAAGTTAAATTGATTAATGACCCAATCTAATTCTCAACAGGACTATGAAATCCAGGTGCACTTCTAAGTTTCCATTGGGGTTGTTTTTGTTTTGGTTTAGTTAACATTTACTGAGTACTTACTATTTGCCCAGCACTTTATATACATTATTTTGTTTAACCCTCCTATGAGAATAAGTGTGTTAAAATGATTTGTTCAACATCATACTTCTAATAAGGACAAGTGATATACAGGCAGACCTCATTTTATTGTGTTTCCCTTTATTGTGCTTCAAAGATACTGTGTTTTTTACAAATTGAAGGTTTGTGGCAATCCTGCATTAAGCAAGTCTATTGGCACCATTTTTCCCAACCGTTCTTGCTCAATTCGTGTTTTTGTGTCACATTTTGATAATTTTCACAATATTTCAAGCTTTCTTATTATTTTATTTGTTATAAATATAAAACTTTAGTGGATGAGGAGTTGCTTCTTATGGAGCAAAGAAAGTGGTTTCTGGAAATGGACTCTACTACTGGTGAAGTTGCCATGAAGATTGTTGAAATGACAGCAAAGGATTTAGAATATTACATAAACCTAGTTGAAATCAGTGGCAAGGTTGGAGAGGATTGACTCAAATTTTGAAAGGAGTTCTACCGTGGGTAAAATCCTACCAAACAGCATTGCATGCTACAGAGAAATCATTTGTGAAAGGAAATTGTTGATCAGGGTGCCCAACTTCAGTGTTGCTTTATCTTAAGAAATTACCACAGCCACCCCAACCCCAGCAACCACGATCCTGATCAGTAAACAGCTCTCAACTTTGAGACAGGACCCTCCACCAGCAAAATGATTATGGTTTGCTGAAGGCTCAGATGATGATATTTCTTAGCCACAAACTATTTTTTAATTAAGGTATATACATTGTTTTTTAAGACATAATGCTACTGCACACTTAGTATAGACTACAGTATAGTGTAAACATTACTTTTGTGTGTACTGGGAAGCCAAAACATTGGTAAGACTTGCATTATTTTGATATTCCCTTTTTGTGGTAGTTTGAAACTGAACCCACAATGTCTCTGAGATGTGCCTGTAGTTTTCATCTAGATCTGACTAATTTCAATACCCAAGACTGTACCCACTAAATTATACTGCATCTAATATTCCCAGTCTCCTCAACAGTTTTTTTGCACCTTCCATGAGCAAACAGTAACAATATATGCTCATCTATAGTGAATACCTATAATACACATTTATCCACTAATCCTGAAACAAAGTTGTTCAGTTCTATTGATCTAAAACAAATAGACTGCCAGCTATTTCTCCAGCAAAAATAGGTTTATTCAGGATTAGCTAAGAATTGCAATTCAGAGTCTGCAACCATGGTGAGCCAAGTTCAAGTCCCCATAGAGCAGCAAGGGGAAGAGAACTTATAGAGGGTTAGCAACCTAAATGTTCATTGACAGAGGAATGGATAAGGATGTGGTGTATATATATATATATATATATATATATATGTATATATATATAATGGAATATTACTCAGCTGTAAAAAGAATGACATAATGCCATTTGAAGCAACATGGATGGATTTAGAGATTATCATACTAAGTGAAGTAAGTCAGGCAGAGAAAGACAAATTTCATATAATATCACTTATATGTGGAAACTAATTTTTAAAATGATACAAATGAGCTTATTTACAAAACAGAAACAAACAGATCTCAAAATCAAACTTATGATTACCAAAGTGTAAATGTGGGAGGAAGTGTTAAATTAGGAGATTTGGATTAACCTATACACACTACTATATGTGAAATAGATAACTAACAAGAACTTGCTGTATAGCACAGGGAACTCTACACAATATTCTATAATAATCTATATGGGAAAAGAATCTGAAAAATAATGGATACATATATATGTATAACTGATTCACTTTTGCTGTACACCTGAAACTAACACAACATTGTAAATCAACTATACTCCAATAAAAACTTTTTAAAAAAGAACTTATAGGGCTTCCCTGGTGGCGCAGTGCTTGAGAATCCACCTGCTGATGCAGGGGACACGGGTTCGTGCCCCAGTCCGGGAACATGCCGTGGAGCGGCTGGGCCGTGAGCCATGGCCACTGAGCCTGCGTGTCCAGAGCCTGTGCTCCGCAATGGGAGAGGCCACAACAGTGAGAGGCCCACGTATATAAAAAAAGAACTTATAGAGGGTAAAAGGAAGTTGGGAGGGTTATAGTAAACAAAGAGTCCATGGTTTTTCACTGGTTGAGTTGTTGCCAGGAAAGAAGAGGAGCCTTTCTCTTTCCATTGGGCTCTCCTATCCTCCCCCTTCTTGTCTCCCAATTCTATTTAATTGATGTTTCTGTTTGTTACTTTTTTACAGTTCCATAAGGAGAGAGATTGCATATAAAACTGATAGTGGAAGGAAAATGAAGTAATTAGCCCCTGGTGATGAAATGTGAAGCACCTGTAAGCAAGGTACAGAAAGAAAAAATTTAAGGGCAACTGAAGATGCTATGTCTGTTTTGAGGGGATGGTCTTGTCAGTAAACTTTGTAAGTGATGCTCTTGAATAATACAATTCAAGGGTCGGGAAAAAAACAATGCTTATAGAGAAGGTAATTCTTGAAATTCCATATTGTTGCCTCTAAATATTGGACTTTGATTTTGATTAGCATACAAATATTCTTGGATTGGTAACTCTTCAAGTTATAGATACATTTATCTTAGTGTGAGATAAGGAATTAAAAATGTATTTCTCAAAGGTCAAAAGAGCATTTGTTTAAGAATAATACTGATGGGTAAAACATGTACAATGTTAGTGGGTAAATAGGTTCTTAAACTCAAGAAAGCACATAAAAGTCAAATTCAGTGTGAAAAACTCTCATGCATAACTTAATGATCCAGAAATTTTGATGTTGGATTTTTACTCCCTTGTTTGAAGAACCCCAATCCGAGGTTAGGGTTATTCACCCTGATATAGTTAGGATCTTGCTTTTTGCCTAGATTGTGGAGGAATCCTTCTACCTTTCTACCCTAAGGGGGAAAAGCAGTTTATTATTTGGGATTGCTTATAGAAGTACAGAGGAACAGCCTTGAAACAAACTCCTTATTTGGAAATTTGTTTACTTCTTATGTTGTAACTGCAGGTCACCATCCTTAGCTTGATAGTAACCCCACTGAGGTGCCTACAGCCTGAAGGAGACTTCTAGGTAAGCAGAAAGAAGGAGATTGAAAATCTGTGTTCTCTGCAGTTTTATGTCTGTGTCCAGCCACACGAGGAAAGCACAGCTTGAACAGTTCAGCCTGGTTTGTGTGACCCAGGCTCAGGTATCAGGATCAAAGTAAGGAAAGGTGTCTGTGGCTGGACAGTCACACACACACACACACACACACACACAGGGCACTATAGCTATAAATAGAAAGATGATCTTTGTGAGAAAATATGAAAAAACAAGTTGGTTATGCATTGAAGTATAGAGAATAGAAGCAAATAGCAAAGACTTTAAAATCAGACACATTTGCTCACAATCCCAGCTCTGGTACGTAAAACTATTTGATTTAGAATATGTTACATAGCCTCTTACCTTTAGTTTCCTCATCTACAAATGGCAGCTGTATTAGCAGATTTTTCAGAGAACTTTCATAAGGAATTAATAGTGTATATAGAGAATTCCTTGGTGGTCCAGAGGCTAAGACTCTGTGCTTCCACTGCAGGGAGCACGGGTTTGATCTCTGATCTGGGAGCCACATACCCCTTGGCACAAACAAAAAAAAAAATGTTGTATAAAAAGTATTCTGTGTCTACCATACAATGAGACTCAAAAAAAGGTATCAATTATCATGATGATAATCATGTCAATTATGAAGATAATAAGTAATAATGACATTGATACTGTAATTATTTTAGCAAAAGCTTTAGACAAAAAAATTGTGAATTAATACCATATAACATTACTATATACTGCATAAAACTTCAATAATAATTTAAAAATGTATATCATATTTATCAATTATCTCTTTCCTGATTTTTGAAGAATTTTTCATATCACATTAGTAAGCAAAACTACTCTATTATCACTTTCCTTAGGTACAGAAATATGACTCTTACCTGGGCATTTTTTTAATATGATAGGTCCAACAACAAACATTCAAAATTAGTAAAGATATGGAAGATTGGAGCAACAAACTTAACAAGGTTGATCTAATACATGCATATACATACACATCATACACACATATATATTTATATATATATATTCATATATATATATATATAGAGAGAGAGAGAGAGAGAGAGAGAGAGAGAACGCTGAATTCCAAATACAGAATATATATATTGAAGAACAGTATGCAGGGAACATGAATGAAAAATAAACATGTAATGGTCAAAATGACGTAAAAAGTCAGAAAAGTTACATAATAAAGATAACATCCTTTGACCAAAATGCAAGTAAATAAAATATCACAATGTGAATATAGTTGAGAAATATTTAGAAACTTTAAAATGTCCTTCTCAATAAATTGTGAGTTAAAGAGGTAGTTATACTGGAAATTACACAATATTTAGATCTGAATCCTAATGAGCACTACAAAAAAATTAGGGGATGTAGCTAAACTGTTATTTAGAGGGAAATTTATACAAAAATTATATATATTTTTTTAATTTTGAAAATTCATTACTAAAACATTCAACTTAGAGTCATGGAGATGGAAACTAAACCTAAATATAAAAGAAAAGGAAAAATTATAAAGATAAAAACAAATAATTAATTAAAAATAAAGAAAACAAAACCTTGTTCTCTGGAAAGACATAGAAAGAAATACTGATCAGTAGGAAAGAAAAGATGCAGATACAAATAAATAAAATTAAGGACAAAAGGAGAGTATAACTAGAAAGACAGTATAGATATTAAAAATTCATTGGAGAGGGCTTCCCTGGTGGCGCAGTGATTGGGAGTCCGTCTGCTGATGCAGGGGACGTGGGTTCGTGCCCCAGTCCGGGAGGATCCCACGTGCCGTGGAGCAGCTGGGCGCGTGAGACATGGCCGCTAGGCCTGTGCGTCTGGAGCCTGTGCTCCGCAACGGGAGAGGCCACAACGGTGAGAGGCCCGTGTACCGCAAAAAAAAAAAAAAAAAAAAAAAAAAAAATCATCGGAAAATACTATGAACAAATTTATCCAACATTTGAAACTAGATGAGATAAATACCTCAAAAAAAATTAGTAAAACAGACCAAAAGAGAAATAGAGAATCAATGGAACTTAATCAATAATTGAAAGAACACACATAAAAGTTCCAGATTATTTTTACCAAAAATACAAAGAAAAAAGATAATTCCTATATAATTTAAAATTTTTCATAGGTTAGAAAATATATCCTTAATTTATTCAGGAGAAAAAATCAGTAAAAGAAAGACAATTATAGACTAATGTCAATTATGAGTATACATATAAAAATTCCACAACAATAAAAATTTTTTTCCATCATGTTAAAAAAATTATATATAAATATATATATATGTGTATATATATATATATACATATATATCATGACCAAGAAAAGTTTATTTTCAAAAAGCAAAAAATATTTAGGTCAGAAAATATATTAATCAAATATATCATATAAAATGATTTCAGAAGAACCTATGTGATTGTAATAACAGATGTAATCATTCAATTAAATTTCAATACACATTCATGTTAATTTTTTTTTCAGAACATAAAGATAGAGACTTCAGCTAACCTGAGAAAGTTACCTACCAAAATATGTAAACAAGAGAACTTCATTAACCTGATTGAGGCAATCTATTATAAATATGCAACAAGCATTATCCTTAATGCTACCACTTTAGAAACATTGCTATTAAAGTTAGAGACAAGATACAGTTCATCATTTTTCAAACCTGTTAATATTCTACAAAGGCCTTAGATAATTAAATAGGAGAAACAACCAACCCAATTTCAATGAGCATTCTTAGCACAAAAAAAGAGTGGTCTATAAATACAATGTTCTACTAAAAGAAGGAAGTTTTGGAGAAATAGCTAATTCCGGTGTGAATTAGGAAATGTACAAATTGAATTTAGAGCACCTTGTCATGTCTGAAATCTAAGAAGCTATCAAAAACTATTAGGATCATGACAAAAAACATCCCACAGAAGTCAACTTGAAGGGGCTTATACTAGCCAAAGATGGGATCATTTGTTCATTAAAAAAGAATAATAACAATGAGAAAGAGAGAGAGAATAGTCAGCAACCAATAATGAAGAAATTTCCCTTAAGAAAAATGGAATTAGAAACCCATTCATTAAAGCTTTTCCATATGCCCTTCATCTGGATAAACTACAGTGAGCTGATTATTGCAAATAAATACATAGAACAGCAGTGTATAAAGTTCAATGATTCAGTGGTCAGATGTTCTTACTGGATCAGTTTGTTGAATGAAGTTTCCATAGGTATGGGAAATCTGTAACAACCACAGCCCAATCTAAACTCTAATTGTGGTAAATAACTTATGGAACATCTATGTAGCCAAATCTTTTATCTGGAAGTGTGGCAAGGCTAAACAAACAAAAATAAAATGAGAATCTGTGCTCTGGTTTAGTGGTTTCTACAAATATAGAGAAAAGACAAGAGACAGGGTCATGGGCAAGACTGTCAGAGATAGAGAAGTAATATATGATCCCTTCCCTCAAGGTTATTCATGATCTAGTAGCAAAGACAAGTATATAAATAAATATAAGACAACCTAGAGTAAGTTAGGTGTCCTAAGAAAGCATGGTGATAGGAAAGTGTTATATCTGGGGTGGCTCAGTCTGAAAGCATTCTGGATTCTTTGTGGCAGGTAATAGGATAAGCAAGTTATAGATGAACCAAAGGCAATAGACCTGTATAGTTGACTCAAATTGAAAAGCCTAATTTTTAGTGTTCAAAAAAGTATTGTGAACTGAGCTTAGACAAGTTTCAGAGTCCTGGTTCTTAGTTGTGGAATGAAACATCATAGTAGAAGTGTCACTTAATTAAGGATGTGATAGATTTTGCCAAAATAAGCCACAATATTTTGCAGTTCCCCCCATTAAGGAGTTAAGTATATCTTTCTACCTTTGAGTTTCGCCTTGGTCATGTGAATTGTTTTGGCTAATAAAACATTATTAAATATGTACAAGCAGAGGTTTTAAAAGTATTCACATAATGGGGCATGCACTGTTTTACTAATGGAGACTCTTCTGTACCTACTGTAAACTAGCCCAGGAAAAATATAAATAGATTGGATTTCATTACAATCTATTAAACTAAAAGATTATGTTTGTGCTTCAAATGATTCCATGAAGAAAGTGAAAATACAACTAACAGAATGGGAGAGAATATGGGAGAAGATATTTGCAAATCATATCTCTTAGAACTTAATAATAAAAAGACAAATAATGGAATTATAAAATAGGCAGAGAATTTGAGTAGACATTCCTCAAAATAATATATACTAATGGTCAATAGATATGTGAAAGGATGCTCAACATCAGTAATTATTAGGATAATGCAAATCAAAACTATAATGAGATTCCTCAGAAACAACCAAAAAGAAATGCTAATGATTCAAAACACAGAAATGAAGAATTATTTCTGCTGGGCTTATTAGTAGACTGGACACAGCTAAGGAAAGAATCTCTGAGTTTGAGGATATCTCAAAAGAAACCTCCAAAACTGAAAAGCAAAGAGAACAAAGATAAACAAACAGAAGAGAATATCCAAGGACTGTGATACAACTACAAAAGGTGTAGCATACACATAACAGGAATACCAGAAGGAGAAAAAAGAGAGAAAGAAACAGAAGAAATATTTGAAAAATAATGACTAAGAATTTCCTCCAAATTAATGTCAGACACCAGCCTACAGATACAGGAAGCTCAGAGACCACCAAGAAGGATAAATGCCCCAAAAAAACCCAAAACCCTACACTGAGGCACACCAATAAGGGTGTTCACAGTGGCAATATACATAACAGCTTCAAACTCAAAGACGTACACTAACAAAAGTAACTAGGAAGAGATCATTTCATATACATGTGCTTCCAAAACTGTAAGAGAAAAACATTTATGTTATTTATAGTGTTCCATACCCTGGGAAAAGAAGAAAACACATACAAATGCTTAAAAAATACATACAAAACAAAATGCATATAACTATACAATTTCATATACAATATCTGAAATGTGTATAATTTATTTCAGGAAGTAATGAGTTTTATGAGGAAAAATAAAGCAGGGTAAAGGGGATAGAGAATATGGGGAAGATAGTGTTATGGAGGTCATGGAAATCCACTGGGTTAGATGACGTTTGAGCAGGAATTTAAGAGAAATGAAATTGAGCCATATAGACATATTTAGGAAGAACACTCTAGGCAAAAGAATCAGAATGGAAAAGTCCTGTTTTATGAACATGGTTGGTATTTGGGGGGAAAAAACATGGAGTGTATTAATGGCTTCCATGGAGTGACTGAGAGCAAATAGTGATAGGAAATGAGATCATAGAAGCAGCGGAGGGCCATATCTTTCTAGGGACTCATAAGCAACTGCAAGGAATTTAGATTTATTCTGAAAGAGAGGATATCTTTAGAAGGTGAGTGATATATATTTGTAAAGGATAATTCTGGCTGCTCTATGGTGAATAGATTAGCAGGGCAAGTATGGATGCAGGGAGAAGATTTAGAGGCTATGGAAATCCAAGTAGTATTTGGAGATGGTGAGAATGGTCAGATTATTACAAATATAGAGCTGATTAATTGAACGTGGTATATAAGAAAAAAAAAAACAATACTGATGTCAAGGATTTTGACCTGAGCAATTGGAAGAATGAAGTTGCCTTTTATTGAGATGTGTTATATTTGTAAAGAAAAATGTTCTATGTATCTATCTATATATCATAATGTAGTAGATATATCTGGTGTGGGATTAACAATGATTTTTTTGTTGTTTGTGTGTGTGTGTGTGTGTGTGTGTGTGTGTGTATCTATACTTTTAATTTGTATTCAACAAATGTATTTGTTTTCTATTGCAGCCATAACAAATTACCACAAACATACTGGCTTAAAACAACACAAATTTATTATCTTATAGTTCTGTGGATCATAAATCTAACATGGCTCTCACTGAACTAAAATCAAGGTGTCAGCAAGGCTGCATTCCTTCCCGGAGGCTCTACAAGAAAATTCACTTCCAGTTTCTAAAGGTAACCTGCATTCCTTGGCTTGCACCCCGCTTCTTTCATCTTTAAAACCATTAATGTCAAATCTCTCTGACACTTACACTGACACACACTTCTCTTTGACCACAGCTGAGGAACATTCTTTCCTTTTTAAAGATTCTTTTGATTAGGTGGGGCCCACCTGGATAATCTGTGATAATCTCTGGGATAATCAATGTCTTTAATCACATCTGTATAGTCCCTTTTACCAGGTGGCTAGCATATTCACAGGTTCCAGGAATTAGGACATGGACATATTTGGGGGACTGTTATTCTTTCTACCACAATAAAAAAAATTTGTGGAAGAAATATTTGCATGGGTGATATTTAAAATATTCTTATGCCCATTACCCATCAATAATCACTGCTGAATTTTTAGTCAACTTCCTTCTAAACTCTGAGCATGTATGCTATCTTTTCTTTTTCCAATTAATATTGTAATATACACACATGTATTCATTGAACATTCACTTGTCAGTGTCAGGCCCTGTGTTTGACACCAGAGATATAAACTGTAACTTACTTTACTTATATAACATTATATTATAAATATTTACATATGATTTTCAAATACCATATGGATGTACCAAAATTTATTCAACAGTACACTAATATTGGACCTTACAATTACCACATTATAATTCACACATAAATTTATATACATTTTTGTGTATTTTCTGGATATTTTATCTGTATGTATTGTTATAAATATGGTGCTCATCATTCTGCAACCATTACTTTTCAATTAAATATATCTTAAAGAACTTTCTATCTCAGTACATATAAATATGAATAATTCAATAGAGTGGATATACTATATTTAACTTAGTGATTATTATTATCATGAATATTTAAGTTTTTTTCTATTTGTTTTCTGTTATAGGCTGTTTTTTTAAATTGCTTTCCCCAAAGGTTGTGCCTATTTAAATTCCCTTCATAGAAGGTCAGCTTTGCAGGCAGTAGTATTGGCAGCGGCAGGTGGGAAATGGCACACGACTTGATCTCCATCTTTGGCACCAAAAAAGACAAAGTCAACTATTCATTTTGTTTCACAATTGGAGTATGTCCTCATGGAGACAGATCCTCTCAGTCGCACAATAAACCAACCAGACCATTGCCTGCTTGAACATGTACCATAACCTTCAAAACTCTTCATTGCCTGCTGACAGTTTGTGCTGTGCTATGGGTGATGTCAAAATGCAAGTACATTATGATGAATTTTTTGAGGAGGTTTTTACAGAAATAGAAAAATAGGGTTGAGTTGAAGAGAAGAACGTCTGTGATAACCTTGGAGATCACCTAGGTGTAAACATGTATGTCAAGTTTCGTCCTGAAGAAGATGCAGAAAAGGATTTGATTGACTTGAGGCTCTCCTCTGGGACAGATGTCAGAGAAGCCTGATGCCACCAGTATGAAAAGGCAGTGTGTACAGGAGAAGGCTTCTGCAACTTCATGCGTTTGAAGCCCATTTCTAGAGAATTGTGGTGAGAGTTATATGGACACCATTGCAAGAAGCATAGATGGAGGTCAGGGTCTGGGGACCAGAGTGTGGACAGAAGGTAGTGGAGAGATCATGAAAGATGAGGGCAATTTTAAGCCATGCCATTTTTACCCTATGTCTTCTAGAAAGTGTAGTTGATTGACCAAACTAGTTCATAATGGGAATTTTTTTAAACAACAGCGACAAAACCAACAAGGATGGGTTTCTGAATAAAATCAGTAATGATATAGTAAAAAAATAAATAATACTCATCACAAGTTTATGAAGCTGACCATCTCATAAAACATTGGTTATTGTTTTAATATTGATTTTTTATTACAAACGATATTGAATATTTTGTTTGCTAATGGCCATTTATATTTATTTTCCTAGTTTTTTATTGTCTCTTTATATTTTTACCACAAAATAGCATTCTTCATATATCAATAAGATTGTTTGGTTCTGGCCCCTAAAATGGGCAGGATTGAGCCTATATATTGGAGATCAATAGTACTAGCAGCTGAGTTGTAATTAGGAAAGGCAGGGACTAACAGACAGGTTATATTTGTTGTGCATAAAGACTACAAAATGAATAGCTATGAAATTAGGGATAGAATTAGATGAGGTTACCAAAGACAGAAACAAGCAGTTCAACATGGCTAAGCAATGGATCTCATGTATTAGAAACATAATAAATAAGCTTAGAGAAGTGGGTTGGAGCCATATATTGTGGAGAACCATGAATTTCAGTTTGAAGAGTCTGTTTTGTTTTTGTTTCTCTTTTTCTGTAAGTAGAAAGAAATTTGTTAGGAGCTCCATTAGAGCTGTGCTGTAGTAAAATTAATCTCCCCACTGCTGAATTAGAATGGAGAGAGGCTGGAGTTAGGAAAACAAATTGAGTCCACTCTCTCACAAAAAATAAAAACAAACCTGAAGTGGTAGAAATACAAGACTTGTTAATTTAGCAACTGATCTGATGTGGGAAGAAGGGTGGGGAGTAACAAGAAAAAGTAAAAAAAATATATGATTATAAGTGTTGATGTGAGGAGAATAGAGGTAAAATCAATAGAAAATAGTAAGGGAAACCATGCAGCAAAGCAAAGTAGTTAAGAACAAGGACCCTAGTGCTAGATTTTCAAGCTCAAGTCCTGGCTCTACTATTTACCAGCTGTATGACCGTGGGCAGTCACTGAAACATTCTGCGGCTCAGTTTCCTTATCTGTAAAATGGGAATGATGGTAGAAATTGTACCTACTTCAGAATTTAGTGCCTTATTTTATGTAAAGCACTTAGAACAATTCCTGATATTTTATTATTTACTAGTATTTTAAAAACCCCAAAAATGAAATTAAGTAAATTTGAAGATCTAATTGGCTTTATCCAGTGATTCATGGGTTGGGCATCATCCCATCTAGCAACTAGAAGAGAGTTCTGAGTACAAAATGGGAAATTTTTATAGACAGAAGGAGGGTGGGGTAAGAAACTATTAACAAAATAAAAGAAAGGGTTATTTTCAGGCCAGGACATCTTTTTTTTTTTTTTTTTTTTTTTGTGGGAGAAGGGAAAGCAAAGAAGTTACCATGCAGATTGCTTCTTCTTCCTGTGGGAGATGGAGAGGCACATGACTGATGACCTTACTTGTACATGACAGAAAATTCCAGATTGGTCCATTAAGATTACATTTAAACTGCAATTAGATCAGGTATTAAATCTAGGTTTGGTATCATGGGCTTTAGCACAAGTGATGTCATTTGAGGCCTGTGGTTTTCTTATAACACTATATTTTAAAAAGATGATATGCTAGGTTTTGGAATTGTTAAGTTTATTAATAACCTATCTCAGTATTGAGAAGCAGTGGAAGTTGAAAATTATATCTGAAACTCAAATGATAAGGAGGGTTTGACACATAGATTTTGGAGTCAATTTCATAGGTATAACTGAAACTCTCTGGGAGTAAATGTAATAAACCTAAATAAAGAAAGAAAAAAACAAAGGCAAAGAGGGACTAGGGCGAAATTGGGAGAATATCTAACTTTAAGATGTGGGGGACCACAGAAGAGGAGTCAGCTAAAGATACAGAAAAAGATCAGTAAGATTGTTAACAGAACTAATAGGCTGGTGAAGACTCAGAAAAAAAAGGCAAAAGTTTGACGAGAAATTATTGGTCAACAATATGAGTGACTTCAGAGAGTCTGGACTTCTTTTGCTTGATATTATGGAGTTTTTAAGAGTTTCTATCCACATTGAAGAATCTCCTCTGGTTCCCCTTTCAATGAAT
Source organism: Orcinus orca (assembly GCF_937001465.1). Lineage (NCBI taxonomy): Eukaryota > Metazoa > Chordata > Mammalia > Artiodactyla > Delphinidae > Orcinus > Orcinus orca. The sequence continues at coordinate 80,631,173 of NC_064580.1, forward strand.
TCCACTGTCAAGATAGTATTCTCTCTCCTGAAGATTAGAGTGACTGGCATCTGTATCTGCTTAGAAAAATGAGAAAGAAATAAAGCTATCCTTATATTATTTAGATTATAAAAAATGTTGTTATGTACTTGCATTGAAAATGGCTCTCCGAGTTAAGAGAGACAGTTCATGCCTCCTCTTGGTTCTGGGAAACAGACTGCCACTAGAATGTACTTAGAGAACTACCAGAATAGATGACAGATGCAAACATCATAGTGAAGGGAAAAGGCTGAAATAAAACTTCTGCCAAAACAATCCAATGAAAATGTCAGTTACTTCAGGTCTAACTTTTTGAATGTCTCATTCTGTAATTTGGCATGAAATTGGGAGTGGGTAAATTCAGGCAAGATACTTAGAGTAGGAAATTCTTAGTCTAAACAAGTTCATTAAAATTTCAGGGGCCTTTAACACCTCAGTAACAGCCTGCCCACACGTTAACATTTATTGTTTTGAACTGCCAACATCTTGCTTTTATGGTATACATTTATATGCTAAATTGCCTATTTCGTTAAGCTGTAAGTTCTCATTTAACAGCATCAGAAATAAGATTTGACTATGTGTTTGTATTTTATTAGTGCTATACCAGACTTCCTGATAGCTCAAAATTCCTAAAGGCAGAAATTCATTGCATCCCCTTCATAAGATGCTTGCCTAAAATAATTTGTTATAAATACTACATTTGCATACACTTGAAGTTTTCAGACTTGGGTCGTCAGGAAAAGTGGACAAAATTACTTCATTTAATTTTGCCTTTAAGCAAATCATAAGTGAAAAGTTTAAGCAATTATATAAAGAAAATAAAAGTACAAGCTAACAAATGATTCTTTTCTTAATGATTTCAGAGTAAATCAGCAGGAAACTCCAGGGAAATGGATGCTGAGTAATGATATACTATTATAAGCATTCTCATGTATAACATAGAGTTGCCAGATATTTGCATGGTGGGTGAGAGAGTTCACTTGACTCTATTGAACATGATGTAATATTATGAAGTATTTAACACAGGAACTTCAAAATCCAAACCTCAATTTGATGTAGTGAGAAGAAAAAGTATTGGTTAAGGGCACAGATTGAAAAGGAAATTGAAAAATCCTACTCAGAAAAAGACTCTCTACACTGGTGGATAGCAGAGACTAAAGATACGTTCCATTTGGGAAACACCATGTCACCCACACTTTTCCACCTATTTTCAGAACCTTTTTCTCCTACACTTGAAATGCATTGGCATCAAAACACAAGGAGAATACTAGATTTATAAATCAAGGCACAGAATTTTTAACCCATAAATTATAAAGGATTTTATTCCCCTTGAAGATCTTTTTTTTTTTTTTAAATCTGGCATGAAAACGAATGAATGTTTTTTTCTCCTTAGTGTTGAAAGAATTGGATATGTAAGGGAAATTAAATAAAGTGAACCAAATTTGTTGACTACTTAGTATGTGTCAGATACTAAGTCACTTTGTATTGGGCAGATTGGTCACCACTTCAACATGATTGTATCCCTTTTCATTTTGTCACAGCTTTTTGATTTAGGTGGTATCAATACAACACTTACTCCCAGCAACAGAATCTGATATTTTTTGTAAATTTCTTTGCTAAAGTTATTTGCTCAGTGTGGGAACATGACTGAAAAAGTCTCATAAGTGGGAACTCCAGGACTTTTGTTCAATATTTGGAGGAGACATGCTTTTTTCTTTCCCCCTTGATGAGAATAAGAAAGCATGTAAATCTGGGAGATGCTGTCAGCCACCCAGCTACGAGAGTAGTCAGCCCCCAGATAAAGCCAACATAAGAGAAGGGAAGAGCCAAGATATTTATAGGAAAACAGGGCTGCAATCCTCATGACATCATAAATCTCTATATCAAACCACGCTTCAGCCCACACTCTCTAACACTGAAAGCAAGCAGGACCCTCTTGGGCTCTCCCGGGCACAAAACCCTTTTCATTGCCCCCCACCCCACCCCCCATTTCTTGTTCTTAGGAAAAAGGTTTTCAGCCTTCTAAGCCTTCCCTGAGTTCCAAAGGGCAGATACAAACAGTTGTTAATCAGGGAAGGGCAGGAATGCAGGAAGAAACAATAGTGCAGTATGAGGCCTTGGCCTGGTTCCTCCTTGGGAATGTGCCTAACAATTTTTTTCTCTTTGAATTTTATTTAATTTATTATTTTATACAACAGGTTCTTATTAGTATTTCATTTTATACATATTAGTGTATATATGTCAATCCCAATCTCCCAATTAATCCGACCACCACCCCCACCACTTTCCCCCTTGGTGTCCATACGTTTGTTCTCTACATCTGTGTCCATATTTCTGCCCTGCAAACCGGTTCATCTGTACCATTTTTCTAGGTTCCACATATATGTGTTAGCATACGGTATTTGTTTTTCTTTCTGACTTACTTCTCTCTGTATGACAGAACCTAAGTCCATCCACCTCACTACAAATAACTCAGTTTCATTCCTTTTTATTGCTGAGTAATATTCCATTGTATATATATACCACAACTTCTTTATCCATTCATCTGTCGATGGGCATTTGGGTTGCTTCCATGACCTGGCTATTGTAAATAGTGCTGCAATGAATATTGGGATGCATGTGTATTTTGAATTATGGTTCTATCTGGGTATATGCCCAGTAGTGGGATTGCTGGGTAATATGGTAATTCTATTTTTAGTTTTTTAAGGAACCTCCATACTGTTCTCCACAGTGGCTGTATCAATTTACATTCCCACCAACAGTGAAAGAGGGTTCCCTTTCTCCACATCCTCTCCAGCATTTACTGTTTGTAGGGCTTGATGATGGCCATTCTGACCAGTGTGAGGTGATACCTCATGGTAGTTGTTTTTTTTTTTTTTTTTGGTATGCAGGCCTCTCACTGCTGTGGCCTCTCCCGTTGTGGAGCACAGGTTCTGGATGCGCAGGCTCAGTGGCCATGGCTCACGGGCCCAGCCACTCCACGGTGTGTGGGATCCTCCCAGACTGGGGCATGAACCCATGTCCCCTGCATCCATAAGCAGACTCTCAACCACTGCACCACCAGGGAAGCCCCTCATTGTATTTTTGATTTGTATTTCTCTAATAATTACTGATGTTAAGCATCTTTTCATATGCTTCTTGGCCATCTGCATGTCTTCTTTGGAGAAATGTCTATTTAGGTCTTCTGCCCATTTTAGGATTGGGTTGTTTGCTTTTTAATATTGAGCTGCATGAGCTGTTTATATATTTTGGAGATTAATCCTTTGGCCATTGATTCGTTTGCAAATATTTTCTCCCATTCTGAGGGTTGTCATTTCATCTTGTTTGTAGTTTCCTTTGCTTTGCAAAAGCTTTTAAGTTTCATTAGGTCCCATTTATTTACTTTTGTTTTTATTTCCATTACTCTAGGAGGTGGATCAAAAAAGATCTTGCTATGATTTATGTCAAAGAGAATTCTTCCTATGTTTTCCTCTAAGAGTTTTATAGTGTCCGGTCTTACATTTAGGTCTCTAATCCATTTTCAGTTTATTTTTGTGTATCGTGTTAGGGAGTATTCTAATTTCATTCTTTTACATGTAGCTGTCCAGTTTTTCCAGCACCACTTATTGAAGAGACTGTCTTTTCTCCATTGTATATCCTTGCCTCCTTTGTAATAGATTAGTTGACCATATGTGTGTGGCTTTATCTCTGGGCTTTCTATCCTGTTCCATTGATCTATATTTCTGTTTCTGTGCCAGTACCATACTGTCTTGATTACTGTAGCTTTGGAGTATAGTCTGAAGTCAGGGAGTCTGATTCTTCCAGTTCCAGTTTTTCCCCTCAAGACTGCTTTTGCTATTTGGGGTCTTTTTTGTCTCCATACAAATTTTAAGACTTTTTGTTCTAGTTCTGTAAAAAATGCCATTGGTAATTTGATAGGGGTTGCACTGACTCTGTAGATTGCTTGGGTAGTATAGTCATTTACAAAATATTGATTCTGCCAATCCAAGGACATGGTAAATCTCACCATCTGTTTGCATAATCTTTAATTTCTTTCATCAGTGTCTTATAGTTCTGTGCATACAGGTCTTTTGTCTCCCTAGGTAAGTTTTTTCCTAGGTATTTTATTTTATTTTTTTTGTTGCAGTGGTAAATGGGAATTTTTCCTTAATTTCTCTTTCAGGTTTTTCATCATTAGTGTATAAGAATGCAAGAGATTTCTGTGTATTAATTTTGTATCTTGCAGCTTTACCAAATTAATTGATTAGCTCTAGTAGTTTTCTGGTGGCATCTTTAGGATTATCTATGCATAGTATCCTGTCATCTGCAAATAGTGACAGTTTTACTTCTTCTTTCCCTATTTGGATTCCTTTAATTTCTTTTTCTTCTCTGATTTGTGCGGCCAGGGCTTCCAAAACTGTGTTGAATAATAGTGGTGAGAGTGGGCATCCTTGTCTTGCTCCTGATCTTAGAGGAAATGCTTTCAGTTTTTCACCATTGAGTATGATGTTTGCTGTGGGTTTGTCATATATGGCCTTTATTATGTTGAGGTAGGTTTCCTCTATGCCCACTTTCTGAATAGTTTTTTTTTTATCATAAATTGGTGTTGAATTTTGTCAAAAGCTTTTTCTGCATCTATTGAGATGATCATATGGTTTTTATTCTTCAATTTGTTAATATGGTGTATCACATTGATTGATTTGTGTATATTGAAGAATCCTTGCATCCCTGGGCTAAATCCCACTTGATCACAGTGAATGATCCTTTTAATGTGTAGTTGGATTCTGTTTACCAGTATTTTGTTGAGGACTGTTGCATCTATATTCATCAGTGTTACTGGTCTGTAATTTTCTTTTTTTGTAGTATGTTTGCCTGGTTTTGGTATCAGGGTGATGGTGGCCTCATAGAATGAGTATGGGACACTTCCTTCCTCTGCAACTTTTTGGAAGAGTTTGAGACGGATGCGTGTTAGTTATTCTCTAAATGTTTGATAGAATTCACCTGGGAAGCCATCTTGTCCTGGACTTTTGTTTGTTGGAAAATTTTTAATCACAGTTTCAATTCCAGTACTTGTGATTGGTCTGTTCATATTGTCTATTTCTTTCTGGTTCCGTCATGGAAGGTTATACCTTTCTGAGAATTTGTCCATTTCTTCCTGGTTGCCCATTTTATTGGCATAGGGTTGCTTGTAGTGGTCTCTTAGGATGCTTTGTATTTCTGCAGTGTCTGTTGTAACTTCTCCTTTTTCATTCCTAATTTTATTGATTTCAGTCCCCTCCCTCTTTTTCTTGATGAGTCTGGCTAATGGTTTATCAATTTTGTTTATGTTCTCAAAGAACCAGCTTTTAGTTTTATTGATCTTTGCAATTGTTTTCTTTGTTTCTATTTCATTTATTTCTGTTCTGATCTTTATGATTTCTTTCCTTCTAGTAACTTTGGGTTTTGTTTGTTCGTTTTTTCTCTAGTTCCATTTGGTGTAATGTTAGATTGTTTATTTGAGACTTTTCTTGTTTCTTGAGGTAGGCTTGTATTGCTATAAACTTCCCTCTTAGAACTGCTTTTGCTGCATCCCATAGGTTTCAGATCATCGTGTTTTCTTTGTCATTTATCTCTAGAGAGTTTTTGATTTCCTCTTTGATTTCCTCAGTGATCTCTTGGTTATTTAGTAACATATTGTTTAGCCTCTATGTGTTTGTGTTTTTGTTTTGTTTTTCTCCCTATAATTGATTTCTAATCTCATATCGTTGTGGTCAGAAAAGATGCTTGATATGATTTCAATTTTCTTAAATTTACTGAGGCTTGATTTTTGACCCAAGATGTGATCTATCCTGGAGAATGTTCCATGTGCACTTGAAAAGAAAATGTAATCTGCTGTTTTTGGATGGCATGTCCTGTAAATATCAATTCAATCTATCTGGTCTATTGTGTCATTTAAAGCTTGTGTTTCCTTATTAATTTTCTCTTTGGATGATCTGTCCATTGCTGTAAGTGAGGTGTTAAATTCCCCCACTCTTACTGTGTTACTGATTTCCTCTTTTAGAGCTCTTAGCAGTTCCCTTATATATTGAGATGTGCCTATAGTGTGTATATATATTTATAATTGTTATATCTTTTTCTTGGATTAATCCATTGATAATTATGTAGTGTCCTTCCTTATCTCTTGTAACATTCTTTATTTTAAAGTCTCTTTTGTCTGATATGAGTATTGCTATGCCAACTTTCTTTTGATTTCCATTTTCATGGAATATCTTTTTCCATTCCCTCACTTTCAAGCTGTATGTGTCCCTAGGTCTGAAGTGGGTCTCTTGTTGACAGCATATATATGGGTCTTGTTTTTGTATCCATTCAGCAAGCCTCCTTCTTTTGATTGGAGCATTTAATCCATTCACGTTTAAGGTAATTATCCATACAATCCAATTACCATTTTCTTAATTGTTATGGGCTTCTTTTTGTAGGTGCTTTTCTTCTTTTGTGTTTCCCACTTAGACAAGTTCCATTAGCATTTGTTGCAGAGCTGGTTTGGTGGTGCTGAGTTCTCTTAGCTTTTGCTTGTCTGTAAAGTTTTTGATTTCTCTGTTGAATCTGAATGAGATCTTTGCTGGGTAGAGTAATCTTGGTTGTAGGTTCTTCCCTTTCATCACTTTAAATATATCATGCTACTCCCTTCTGGTTTGCGGAGTTTCTGCTGAAAAATCAGCTGTTAACCTTATGGGAGTTCCCTTGTATATTATTTGTCATTTTTCCCTTGTTGCTTTCAATAATTTTTCTTTGCCTTTAATTTTTGTCAGTTTGATTACTATGTGTCTTGGTATGTTTCTCCTTTGATTTATCCTGCCTGGGACTCTGCGTTTCCTGGACTTGAGTGGTTATTTCCTTTCCCATGTCAGGGAAGTTTTCGCTATAATCTCTTCAAATATTTTCTTGTGACCTTTCTCTCTCTATTCTCCTTCTGGGACCCCAAATGGGAAAGTTGTTGCATTTAAGGTTGTCCCAGAGGTCTCTTAAGCTGTTTTCATTTCTTTTCATTCTTTTTTCTTTATTCTGTTCCACAGTGGAGAATTCCATCATTTTGTCTTGCAGGTCACTTTTCCGTTCTTCTGCCTCAGTTATTCTGCTATTGATTCCTTCTAGTGTATTTTTCATTTCAGTTATTGCATTGCTCATCTCTGTTTGTTCTTTAATTCTTCTAAGTGTTTGTTCTTTAATTCTTCTAGGTGTTTGTGAAACATTTCTTGCATCTTCTCGATCTTTGTCTCCATTCTTTTTCTGAGGTCCTGGATCATCTTCACTATCATTATTCTGAATTCTTTTTCTGGAAGGTTGCTTATCTCCACTTCATTTATTTGTTTTTCTGGGGTTTTATCTTGTTCCTTCAACTGCTACATAGCCCTCTGCCTTTTCATCTTGTCTATCTTTCTGTGAATGTGGTTTTTGTTCCACAGGCTGAAGGATTGTATTTCTTCTTCCTTCTGCTGTCTGCCCTCTGGTGGATGAGGCTATCTAAGAGGGTTTTTCAAGTTTCCTGTTTGGAGGGACTGGTGGTGGGTAGAGCTGGCTGTTGTTCTGGTGGACAGAGCTCAGTAAACCTTTAATCTGCTTGTCTGCTGATAGGTGGGGCTGGGTTCCCTCCCTGTCGGTTGTTTGGCCTGAGGCAACCTAACCCTGGAGCCTACCAGGCTCTTTTTGGGGGCTAATGGTGGACTCTGGGAAGGCTCATGCCAAGGAGTACTTCCCAGAACTTCTGTTGCCAGTGTCCTTGTCCTCATGGTGAGCCACAGCCACCCCCATCTGCGCAGGAAACCCACCAACACTAGCAGTTAGGTCTGGTTCAGTCTCCTATGGGGTCACTTCTCCCTCCCCTGGGTTCCAATGCTCACACTACTTTGTGTGTGTGCTCCAAGAGTGGAGTCTTTGCTTTCCTCAGTCCTGTCAAAGTCCTGCAATCCAATCCCACTAGCCTTCAAAGTCTGATTCTCTAGGAATTCCTCCTCCTGTTGCCAGACCTCCAGGTTGGGAAACCTGACATGCGGTTTAGAACCTTCACTCCAGTCGGTGGACTTCTGTGGTATAAGACTCACTCCAGATGGAGAGGAAGATGGCGGAAGAGTAAGACGCGGAGATCACCTTCCTCTCCACAGATACACCAGAAATACATCTACACGTGGAACAACTCCTACAGAACACCTACTGAAGGCTGGCAGAAGACCTCAGACCTCCCAAAAGGCAAGAAACTCCCCACGTACCTGGGAAGGGCAAAAGAAAAAAAAGAAAAAACAGAGACAAAAGAATAGGGACGGCACCTGCACCAGTGGGAGGGAGCTGTGAAGGAGGAAAAGTTTCCACACACTAGGAAGCCCCTTCGCGGGCGGAATCTGCGGGAGGCAGAGGGGGGAGCTTCAAAGCCGAGGAGGAGTGCACAGCAACGGGTGCGGAGGGCAAAGCGGAGAGATTCCTGCACAGAGGATTGGTGCCGACTGGCACTCACCAGCCCGAGAGGCTTGTCTGCTCACCCGGCGGGGCGGGCGGGGCTGCGAGCTGAGGCTCTGAGGCTCGGGTTTCGGTTTCGAATGGAGCACAGGGAGAGGACTGGGGTTGGCGGCTTGAACATAGCCTGAAGGGGTTAGTGCACCACCGCTAGCCGGGAGGGAGTCCGGGGAAAAGTCCGCACCTGCCGAAGAGGCAAGAGACTTTTTCTTCCCTCTTTGTTTCCTGGTGCGTGAGGAGAGGGGTTTAAGAACGCTGCTTAAAGGAACTCCAGAGACGGGCGTGAGCCGCGGCTAAAAGCGCAAACCTCAGAGACAGGCGCGAGCTGTGGCTAAAAGCGCGGACCCCCAGAGACAGGCGCGAGCCACGGCTAAAAGCGCGGACCCCCAGAGACAGGCGCGAGCCACGGCTAAAAGCGCGGACCCCAGAGATGGGAGGGAGACGCTAAGGCTGCTGCTGCCGCCACCAAGGGGCCTGTGTGCGAGCACAGGTCACTCTCCACACCCCTCTTCCGCGGAACCTGTGCAGCCCGCCACTGCCAGGTTCCCGGGATCCAGGGACAACTTCCCTGGGAGAACGCACGGCGGGCCTCAGGCTGGTGCAAAGTCACGTCGGCCTTTGCTGCCGCAGGCCCGCCCCGCACTCCGTGCCCCTCCCTCCCCGCCGGCCTGAGTGCGCCAGAGCCCCCGAATCAGCGGCTCCTTTAACACCGTCCTGTCTGAGCAAAAACCAGACACCCTCCAGCGACCTACATGAAGAGGCAGGGCCAAATCCAAAGCTGAGCCCCAGTGAGCTGTGAGAACAAAGAAGAGAAAGAGAAATCTCTCCCAGCAGCCTCAGAAGCAGCGGATTAAAGCTCCACAATCAACTTGATATACCCTGCATCTGTGGAATACCTGAATAGACAACCAATCATCCCAAATTAAGGAAGTGGACTTTAGGAGCAAAATCTATGATTTTTTTCCCTTTTCCTCTTTTTGTGAATGTGTATGTGTATGCTTCTGTGTGAGATCTTGTCTGTGTAGTCTTGCTTCCACCATTTGTCCTAGGGTTCTATCCATCCATGGTTTTTATTTTAATTTTTTTCTTAATAATTAATTTTAATAACATTATTATACTTTACCTTCTTTCTTTCTTTCTTTCTTTCTTTCTTTCTTTCTTTCTTTCTTTCCTTCCTTCCTTCCTTCCCTCCTTTAGACAACGAATCATCCCAAATTGAGGAGGTGGTCTCTGAGAGCAAGATTTATGATTTTTCCCCCTTTACCTCTTTTAGTGAGGGTGTATGTGTATGCTTCTGTGTAAGATTTTATCTGTATAGCTTTGCTTCCAACATTTCTCCTAAGGTTCTATCCATCCCTTTATTTTTTCCTAAATAAGTATTTTTTAATTCAATAACTTTCTTATACTTTATTTTATTTTTACTGTATCTTCTTTCTTTCTGTCTTTTTTCCTTCTTTCCCTCTTTCCTTCCTTCCTCCCTCCCTGTCTCCCTCCTTTCTTTCCTGCTGGCCTACTTTCCTTCTTTGCTTCTTTCTTTCTTTCTTTCTTCCATCCTTCCTTCCTTCCTTCCCTCCTTTCCTTCTTTCTTTCCTCATACTTATACTAATTCTCTCTACGTTTTCTCCCTTTTATTCTCAGCTGTGTGGATGAAAGGCTCTTGGTGCTCTAGCCAGGAGTCAGGGCTCTGCCTCTGAGGTAGGAGAGCCAACTTCAGGACACTGGTCAACAAGAGACCTCCCAGCTCCACATAATACCAAACGGCGAAAATCTCCCAGAGACCTCCATCTTAACACCAGCGCCAAGCTTCACTCAATGACAGCAAGCCACAGTGCTGGACAACCTATGCCAAACAACTAGCAAAACAGGAACACAACCCCACCCATTAGCAGAGAGGCTACCTAAAACCATAATAAGGCCACAGACACTCCAAAACACACCACCAGACGTGAACCTGCCCACTAGAGAGACAAGATCCAGCCTCATCCACCACAACACAGGCACTAGTCCCCTCCACCAGGAAGCCTACACAACCCACTGAACCAACCTTAGCCAATGGAGACAGACATCAAAAACAGCGGGAACTATGAACCTGCAGTCTGCAAAAAGGAGACCCCAAACACAGTAAGATAAGCAAAATGAGAAGACAGAAAAACACACAGCAGATAAAGGAGCAAGATAAAAATGTAGCAGACCTAACAAATGAAGAGGAAATAGGCAGTCTACCTGAAAAAGAATTCAGAATAATGATGGTAAGGATGATCTGAAATCTTGGAAATAGAATGGAAAAATGCAAGAAACAGTTAACAAGGACCTAGAAGAAATAAAGATGAAACAAGCAACGATGAACAACACAATAAATGAAATTAAAAGTACTCTAGATGGGATCAATAGCAGAATAACTGAGGCAGAAGAACGGATAAGTGACCTGGAAGATAAAATAGTGCAAAAAACTACTGCAGAGCAGAATAAAGAAAAAAGAATGAAAAGAACTGAGGACAGTCTCAGAGAATTCTGGGACAACATTAAACGCACCAACATTCGAATTATAGGGGTTCCAGAAGAAGAAGAGAAAAAGAAAGGGACTGAGAAAATATTTGAAGAGATTATAGTTGAAAACTTCCCTAATATGGGAAAGGAAATAGTTAATCAAGTCCAGGAAGCACAGAGAGTCCCATACAGGATAAATACAAGGAGAAATACGCCAAGACACATGTTAATCAAACTGTCAAAAATTAAATACAAAGAAAGCATATTAAAAGCAGCAAGGGAAAAACAACAAATAACACATAAGGGAATCCGCATAAGGTTAACAGCTGATCTCTCAGCAGAAACCCTACAAGCCAGAAGGGAGTGGCAGGACATACTGAGAGTGATGAAGGAGAAAAACCTGCAGCCAAGACTACTCTACCCAGCAAGGATCTCATTCAGAATTGATGGAGAAATTAAAACCTTTACAGACAAGCAAAAGCTGAGAGAGTTCAGCACCACCAAACCAGCTTTACAACAAATGCTAAAGGAACTTCTCTACACAAGAAACACAAGAGAAGGAAAAGACCTACAATAACAAACCCAAAACAATTTAGAAAATGGGAATAGGAACATACATATCGATAATTACTTTAAATGCAAATGGACTAAATGCTCCCACCAAAAGACACAGATTGACTGAATAGATGCCAAAACAAGACCCTTATATATGCTGTCTAAAAAGACCCACTTCAGACCTAGAGACACATACAGACTGAAAGTAAGGGGATGGAAAAAGATATTCCATGCAAACGGAAACCAAAAGAAAGCTGGAGTAGCAATTCTCATATCAGACAAAATAGACTTTAAAATAAGGACTATTACAAGAGACAAAGAAGGACACTACATAATGATCAAGGGATCGATCCAAGAAGAAGATATAACAATTGTAAATATTTATGCACCCAACATAGGAGCACCTCAATACATAAGGCAAATACTAACAGCCATAAAAGGGGAAATCGACAGTAACACATTCATAGTAGGGGACTTTAACACCCCGCTTTCACCAATGGACAGATGATCCAACATGAAAATAAATAAGGAAACACAAGATTTAAATGATACATTAAACAAGACGGACTTACTTGATATTTATAGGACACTCCATCCAAAAACAACAGAATACACATTTTTCTCAAGTGCTCATGGAACATTCTCCAGGATAGATCATATATTGGGTCACAAATCAAGCCTTGGTAAATATAAGAAAATTGAAATTGTATCAAGTATCTTTTCTGACCACCATGCCATGAGACTAGATATCAATTACAGGACAAGATCTGTAAAAAATACAAACACATGGAGGCTAAACAATACACAACTTAATAACGAAGTGATCACTGAAGAAATCAAAGAGGAAATAAAAAAATACCTAGAAACAAATGACAATGGAGACAAAACGACCCAAAACCTATGGGATGCAGCAAAAGCAGTTCTAAGGGGGAAGTTTATAGCAATACAAGCCCACCTTAAAAAGCAGGAAACATCTTGAAAAAACAACGTAACCTTGCACCTCAAGCAATTAATGAAAGAAGAACAAAAAAACCCCAAAGCTAGCAGAAGGAAAGAAATCATAAAAATCAGATCAGAAATAAATGACAAAGAAATGAAGGAAACAATAGCAAAGATCAATAAAAATAAAAGTTGGTTCTTTGACAAGATAAACAAAATAGATAAACCACTAGCCAGACTCATCAAGAAAAAAACGGAGAAGACTCAAATCAACAGAATTAGAAATGAAAAAAGAGAGGTAACAACTGACACTGCAGAAATAAAAAAGATCATGAGAGATTACTACAGGCAACTCTATGCCAATAAAACGGACAATCTGGATGAAATGGACAAATTCTTAGAAAGGCACAACCTGCCAAACTGAATCAGGAAGAAATAGAAAATATGAACAGACCAATCACAAGCACTGAAATTGAAACTGTGATTAAAAATCTTCCAACAAAAAAAAGCCCAGGACCAGAAGGCTTCACAGACGAATTCTATCAAACATTTAGAGAAGAGCTAACACCTATCCTTCTCAAACTCTTCCAAAATATAGCAGAGGGAGGAACACTCCCAAATTCCTTCTACGAGGCCACCATCACCTTGATACCAAAACCAGACAAGGATGTCACAAATAAAGATAACTACAGGCCAATATCACTGATGAACATAGATGCAAAAATCCTCAACAAAATACTAGCAAACAGAATCCAACAGCACATTAAAAGGATCATACACCATGATCAAGTGGGGTTTATTCCAGGAATGCAAGGATTCTTCAATATACGCAAATCTATCAATGTGATAAACCATATTAACAAATTGAAGGAGAAAAACCACATGATCATCTCAATAGATGCAGAGAAAGCTTTTGACAAAATTCAACACCCATTTATGATAAAAACCCTACAGAAAGTAAGCATAGAGGGAAATTTCCTCAACATAATAAAGGCCATATATGACAAGCCCACAGCAAACATCATCCTCAATGGTGAAAAACTGAAAGCATTTCCACTAAGATCAGGAACAAGACAAGGTTGCCCACTCTCACCACTCTTATTCAACATAGTTTTGGAAGTTTTAGCCACAGCAATCAGAGAAGAAAAGGAAATAAAAGGAATCCAAATAGGAAAAGAAGAAGTAAAGCTGTCACTGTTTGCAGATGACATGATCCTATACACAGAGAATCCTAAAGATGCTACCAGAAAACTACTAGAGCTAATCAATGAATTTGGTAAAGTGGCAGGATACAAAATTAATGCACAGAAATCTCTGGCATTCCTATATACTAATGATGAAAAATCTGAAAGTGAAATCAAGAAAACACTCCCATTTACCATTGCAACACAAAGAATAAAATATCTAGGAATAAACCTACCTAAGGAGACAAAAGACCTGTATGCAGAAAATTTTAAGACACTGATGAAACAAATTAAAGATGGTACAAATAGATTGAGAGATATGCCATGTTCTTGGATTGGAAGAATCAACATTGTGAAAATGACTCTACTACCCAAAGCAATTTATAGATTCAATGCAATCCCTATCTAACTATCACTGGCATATTTCACAGAACTAGAACAAAAAATTTTGCAATTTGTATGGAAACACAAAAGACCCCGAATGGCCAAAGCAATCTTGAGAACGAAAAAAGGAGCTGGAGGAATCAGGCTCCCTGACTTCAGACTATCCTACAAAGCTACAGTAATCAAGACAGTAAGGTACTGGCACAAAAACAGAAAGATAGATCAATGGAAAAGGATAGAAAGCCCAGAGATAAACCCACGCACATATGGACACCTTATCTTTGATAAAGGTGGCAGGAATGTACAGTGGAGAAAGGACAGCCTCTTCAATAAGTGGTGCTGAGAAAACTGGACAGGTACATGTAAAAGTATGAGATTAGATCACTCCCTAACACCATACACAAATATAAGCTCAAAATGGATTAAAGACCTAAATGTAAGGCCAGAAACTATCAAACTCGTAGAGGAAATCATAGGCGGAACACTCTATGACATAAATCACAGCAAGATCCTTTCTGACCCACCTCCTAGTGTAATGGAAATAAAAACAAAAATAAACAAATGGGATCTAATGAAACTTCAAAGCTTCTGCACAGCAAAGGAAACCATAAACAAGACCAAAAGACAACCCTCAGAATAGGAGAAAATATTTGCAAACAAAGTAACCAACAAAGGATTAATCTCCAAAATTTACAAGCAGCTCATCCAGCTCAATAACAAGAAAACAAACAACCCAATCCAAAAATGGTCAGAAGACCTAAATAGACATTTCTCCAAAGAAGATATACAGACTGCCAACAAACACATGAAAGAATGCTCAACATCATTAATCATTAGAGAAATGCAAATCAAAACTACAATGAGATATCATCTCACACCAGTCAGAATGGCCATCATCAAAAAATCTAGAAACAATAAATGCTGGAGAGGGTGTGGAGAAAAGGGAACACTCTTGCACTGCTGGTGGGAATGTGAATTGGTTCAGCCACTATGGAGAACAGTATGGAGGTTCCTTAAAAAACTACAAATAGAACTACCATATGACCCAGCAATCCCACTACTTGGCATATACCCTGAGAAAACCAAAATTCAAAAAGAGTCATGTACCAAAATGTTCATTGCAGCTCTATTTACAATAGCCCAGAGATGGAAACAGCCTAAATACCCATCATCAGATGAATGGATAAAGAAGATGTGGCACATATATACAATGGAATATTACTCAGCCATCAAAAAAATGAAATTGAGCTATTTGTAATGAGGTGGATAGACCTAGAATCTGTCATACAAAGTGAAGTAAGTCAGAAAGAAAAAGACAAATACCGTATGCTAACACATATATATGGAATTTAAGAAAAAAAAATTGTCATGAAGAACCTAGGGGTAAGGCAGGAATAAAGATGCAGACCTACTAGAGAACGGACTTGAGGTTATGGGGAGGGGGAAGGGTGAGCTGTGACAGGGCGAGAGAGAGTCATGGATATATACACACTAACAAACGTAGTAAGGTAGATAGCTAGTGGGAAGTAGCAGCATGGCACAGGGATATTGGCTCGGTGCTTTGTGACAGCCTGGAGGGGTGGGATAGGGAGGGTGAGAGGGAGGGAGACGCAAGAGGGAAGACATATGGGAACATATGTACATGTATAGCTGATTCACTTTGTTATAAAGCAGAAACTAACACACCATTGTAAAGCAATTATACCCCAATAAAGATGTTAAAAAAAAAAAAAAGACTCACTCCAGTTTGTGAGTCACCCACTCAACCGTTATGGGATTTGCTTTTATTGTGATTGTGCCTCTCCTACCATCTCATTGTGGCTTCTCCTTTGTCTTTGGATGTGGAGTATCTTTTTTGGTGAGTTCCAGTGTCTTCCTCTCAATGATTGTTCAGCAGTTAGTTGTGATTCCAGTGATCTTGCAAGAGGGAGTGAGCACACATCCTTCTACTCCGCCATCTTGAACCAATCCCTGTGCCTAACAATTTAATGCATATCTCTGAGTTCTAAAGAAACTAAGATCCCCAACCAGATGGAGGATGGTAACTTCAGTTTGAGCACAAGTAGGTGGACCCCAGACTTATTGGAACCAGAAGCCTGATGATTGAGATTCCTGGAACACCACTGTGTTACTTCATCACTAACCAATCAGAAGAGGGTTACACATGCTGCAGCCCTCCCCACAAATTTTGTCAATAAAAACTTTTTCACTGAAACCCATCAGGAAGTTCTTGTCTTTTGAGCATGAGCCACCCGTTCTCCTTGCTTGTCCCTTCAGTAAAACTTTCTCTGCTCCAAACGTAAACATTTCAGTTTGTTTGGCCTCACTATGCATTAGGCATATGAACTTGGGTTTGACAACAATCCCATATATACCATTTACTTTTTAAAGTTATTTTGTAGTGAGTTTCCTATTACTTATAAACAAAAACTCCTACCTGATATAGAGGTGTTCTTTTTGTGTCTGTTTTTCAGTTGGTATTAGTCTAACAGTATCTTTATTCCATTACTTGGGAGATATTAATGGAAAGAGAGCAAATATTTTTAAGAAACCTAATAGTGATTCAGAATCATCTATAATAGCTACAGAATATTGGGAGGAAAGGAATTAATTCAACTTGAAAATTGTGAGGTGAATTAGAATCATCTCAGGTTACAAAACTTATTTATTGAATAATACACTCACAGAATTGCCAAGCGAGAGACACCCTAAAGAACTGCTGTATCAGAAACATACAATGATAGAGACACTGAGTAACAGAATCAAAGATATTCAGAAACAAGATATGTGAGTATGCTTGCTCTTTTCTATTCATTCCAGTAATATTTAGTCCTATTTCTATTCTAGAACTCAACCCATTATAGTTGTTTCACCTCTACTGATCTATGAGTTCCTCACTGGTAAAATCCCTTCTTTGGCTTCATATTTCTAACAGTGATCATAATGTGCTGCATATAGTAGAACCGTAGTAGTGTTTTTGAATGGTTAAATGAACACAAGCACTCTGAGAGAGTGAGGGAACACTCAGAGGAGTGAGAACTCCCCAAGTGCTAGGTTGGACCTAGAAGGAACCTTGTTCCTCATTATCCCTCAACACTATGCTGACAAAATAACTTGTTTAAACAACTAAAATGAGAAGGTTTTATGAACAAATCTTTAATCTGTCTCTGAAAGGTTCAGGGAATTAAATATCTAAGAAAACTTTACCATTTTTCAAAGATAATTCCTTGTTTTGTTTTAAAAGAAACTTATTTGAATAATAGAAATAAAATTACATTAAAGAGAATTTGAGAAACAAGAACAGATCACTCATAATAACTCACCTACATATAACCACTGTTATTTTGGAAAACAGAGTGCACTTGTAATTTTATATGCTGTTTGTTTTTTCACTTCACTTTGAGCAGTAAACACCATCCCATTTTGCAATCTAATCTACACAACTGCATTTTTCAATGGTTGAAAATAGTCTACACTGGGAATTCCCTGGTGGTCTAATGGTTAGGACTCCACATACTCACTGTTGAGGGCCCTGAGTTCAATCCCTGGTCAGGAACTAAAATCCCAGAAGTCCCATGTGATGCGGCCCACCCTCAAAAAAATTAGTCTACACAGTAAATGTACAAAACATTTATTTAGTGATTCTGTTGTTGAAGACAAATTATTTTCCATTTTACATTATTATAAGTAATACTGTAGTGAACAATCACATGCATATTATCTTTTCTATATATTAGATTATTGGTTAAGGCTAACAGTACCAAAACTGATTTTAAACTTAAAAATTTTAATTTTCTCAATATATACTGTTCCAAAATGTTTCTAATTATTTATGATAATGTCAGTAACGTGTGACTGCACCTGCTTTGCCACATTTCAGTAAGGCAAATTATCATTTAAAAATGTATGCTAATATAATTGGTAAAAAGTGGAGATACTGTATTATCATTTTTTTCTTTTTTTTTTTTGGCTGCATTGGGTCTTTTTTGCTGTGCACAGGCTTTCTCTAACTGTGGCAAGCAGGGGCTACTCTTCATTGAGGTGTGCGGGCTTCTCATTGCAGTGGCTTCTCTTGTTGCAGAGCACAGGCTCTAGACATGTGGGCTTCAGCAGTTGTGGCATGCAAGCTCAGTAATTGTGGCTTGTGGGCTCTAGAGCACAGTCTCAGTAGTTGTGGTGCACTGGCTCAGTTGCTCTGTGGCATCTTCCTGGACCAGGGCTCGAACCCATGTCCCCTGCATTAGCAGGCAGATTCTTTAACCACTGTGCCACCAGGGAAGTCCTGCATTATCATTTTAATTCCCATTTTTCTTTTCTTGTAAGGTTAAACATTCTTTAATATATTTTTCCTTTATTGAATTTTCTTCAGCTTTATAGCAGCTTTTGTTGATAGCCTTAGAATCTCTCTTATCATCTGCTGCCTGTGCTAATGACTCTTACCTAAAACCTTAACTGGAAGATTGCCCTTGAAAGATTGGAGCCAGCTCCAGCAGAGGAGCCTATACCCTCCACCCAGGTCAGCTCTTAGTTAACAGCACAGGCCTGCAAAATCTTCACTCGCTTTCCTCAAGTAGCGGGGGCATGACTCTGAGGTGAAATTTGCATTCCAGATCACCCCATGGAATCAGATTGAGGCTAAACTTCATCTAAAAAAACATCTTTGTCTAGCTCTTTGCTTTCCTTATCCTGCTTCTCTCACTACCTTACAGGTAGCCTGAGCATAACTCATTTAAAAAAAATAGAATCTTGTATTTCAGGGTCTGCTTTAGAGGACAAACCTAAAATAAATATACTATGCATATTTACATGGTGTGGCCTTAATGTATGATTTTGGTGCTTTTTGTTTGTTTTTACTGTCTATTCCAGAATTTAGAGAATATAGAGATCTGTTTGCATGTAATATTTCCATAGGAAACAGATCAATATGATTCTTTTTACACTCCTACTGTAAAAATAGATTCAAGTTTCTTTTATTTTAACAATTAATTACTTTAAATCTCATTTGCCCAGGGACACTACTAACTCAGTCTAAACGAGCTTTTCATGATTTCAAACTCCAGGTGGAAAGAGAACAACAAAGCATAACAAATACACTGACTGGGATAGAATTTTTTTTTTAATTGACTGCCAGAAACTTTCTTAATCAGGTATCATAATGCAAAAATGTTTGATATTGAAGATTAAAAATTTAAAGACATATACATTTAAAAGTGGGAGTATTTATTAATTTTGATTTGATTTGAAGCTAAAAACCTGACATTTTAAATTTCATAACATAATATGTAGTATGGAATTCAAATTTGAATCACTTATCTGAGGACAATATTTTTTTATTCTTCTGTTTTGTTAATTTATACTCTTGTATTATATCATCTTTCTTCCATTTTCTTACATTTACTCAATTGTCCTATTTCTGACATCTTGAATTGGACAATTAAATCATTAATTTTCAAATTTTCTTTTTATAACATAAACATGTAAAGATACAGATTCTCATATATGCTGCATTTTTTAATATTTATTCTACATATTTTTCTAATTGACATTGAGATTTATTTTATGACCTATAAGATACATAACATCTGTATTTTCTTACTTCCAGATGTATAAGGGAGTTTATAAATCATTTTGTATTTGGTTTCTAAGTTAATTCCTTTACACTTAGAAAATAAAGTTTGTATACTAACAACTGTAGACTTTGTGATCTTGTTCAAGATCAATTATTTTAGTAATGTATATTTGTTTGAAAGCATTGTGTATTCTCTATTATTATTGGGTCTTGGGATGGTCCAATATATAGCATTCATTCTTCCCTTAAAAGACGAAGAGAAAACCATGTTGTTAATAAATTATAACTTCTGTTATTGGTAAACATGACATAGAAGAATATGGTTAATGACTGGGGCAAACTGAGCTTCCTAATGCTGCAGCTAAGAATGAGACTTACCCATTCAGTATCAACCAATAATAGAATGTTGCAGTTCCTACCCTGTATGGGCAGAGGAGCAGAAAATATGTGCCCTCTGGAAGCATGTTGTATCCCTAAAGGCAAATAAAATGAAAGTCTGGACTATGCTTACCCAGTTCTTTACAAAAAGTCAATAATCAGATGTCAATTGATCTCACCTTGGAAAGAGTGAGGAAAGGGGTAAAGAGAGGCCATGAATGTTTAATAAAAGGTCCTTTACATTGATGGAATCATCATTAATGGGTTTAAGGATCTTTATGTATCAGTTAAATCAAGCGCTCAAAATAATATTCAAATCTTTTAAATCATACTTAATTTTCATCTGCTTGGTAAATCAATTTCTGAAAGAAATATGTTAAAATCTTTATAATTGTGGATTTGTCTATTTCTCTTTGTAATATTGTAGTTTGCTTCATATTTTTATAGTCTATTCTTTATCAGCTTCATATAAGATTAAAATTGAACTCTCTGGTGAATTATTCCTCTCATCACTTTTTCTAATACAATATTCTGTCTCAATTCAAGTTAATACAATATTAATATAACTCATCAACTTCTTTTCAGTTAATATTTATTCAGTATCTCTTCTCCATTTCTTTCTTCCAAATAATCCATGTCCTTTAAAGTACATAGCTCAATTCCTAAAATACAATCTGATTGTCCCTTTTAACAGGTGGATTTGGGTGGTATTTCCTATTTTACTCTAAAGTTATTTACACTCACACGTTTATACATTTTCAACTGTAAGGGCCCTTTTGTTTCTGTAATAAATTTCTAATTTTATTGCACTGTAATCAGAGAATATTATTTGTATTGCTTTTCCTTTGTGGAATTTATGGAGACTTTCTTTATGATCTAATATATTGTTGATTTTTGTAAATATTCTATATGCCTTATAGAAGAAGACATATTTGCTATTACTGGGGCATACAGTTTGGAATATATCCATAAAATCTCTTTTATTAGTTTTATTAATTCTTCTAAATTCTTCCTTATTATTGCCAACTTGATTTGTCTTTAACTTTGAGAGATGTACTAAAATCAACCATTATTAATATGTTTCTATCTTTTCTTGTATTGCCTATAATTTCTGCTTTGTGAAGTGGTTGTTGTATTATCTGATGCATTGCTATTCATTACTATATATCTTATTGATGAAATTTTGCATCTAGTCTCAAAAGTGATTGGCTTGTAATTGTCCTATCATGTAAATTTCCTAAAGAGTTTTGGTATAAACAGAATTTAATAAAACAGGTTGGGTTGGGAAGTGTTTCTGTTCTTAGGACTAATTTGTGATTGGTGTTATTTCTTGTTTAGATATTTCATAATTCACTAGTGGAACCATTTAGGCTAAGAGTTTTCTTCATGGGAATGATTTTATTTACAGTATCAATTCCTTTAATAATTAGTGGGTTATTCTTATTCCCTATTCCTTCTTGTACACAGTGTAGAAAGTTGTACTATCTATAAATTTCCTGTTTTTAGCTTAATTTTCTAGTTAATTGATATAAAGTCCACAATTTATGATCTTTTCAATGTCTGTTTATTGTGTAGTGATATACTTTTAAATTTTAATTTCTGATATTATTTGTGCTTTCTCTTTTCTTCTCCTGGCTATCCTCATTAGGACTTTCAGTAAGTTTCTCCAAAGATCCAAATTTCAGTATAGTTTTTCATTTGTTTTATGTTTCACAAATATATGCTCCTTAGATTTTCTTTCTTTCCCTTGACTTTAGTTTAATTTTGTTATTTGTATAACTCTTTGTGATAGATGCTTAAATAAATGGTTTTCAGTTTTATCAATTTTTAAAATATATATTTAAAGCTTCTAACTTTCCTTTATTCAAACATTTAGCTCCATCCCACAAGGTTTTGGAAGTTATATGTCCATCATCTTTCAGGTTAAGATTTCTTACAGTCCACATTGTGATTTCTTCCTTGATCCATGAGTTCTTTCAAAGTATAGTGCTTATGTTACAATCATAGGGGAATTTTATACTTAGCTTCTTGTTATGGATTTATAGCTTAAATACACTGTGGTCAAATAATGTATTCCTGTAAGATTGGAGTCTTTGAAAATTGTTGAAACCTGCTTTATGGTCTAGAATATAGTCAATTTTTATAAATGTTGTGTAAGACCAGAAAAAATATATTTAATAACTGACACATTTATTCACTGAACAAGTTTACCTTTTATTATTGTATTTGAAATTATATATTTATTATTATATTAGCTATATTAAAATGTTATTGCTTTATTATGTTATCATGGTATAATTTTTATTATATTGGAGAAATTAAGAAAAGGGACTGGGTTTAAATTCTAACTCTACCATTGGTATATGGCCATGGCAAAGCTGCTTAAACTCTTTGTACTTCAGTTTCTATTTCTGTAAAGTGAGAAGAACAATAGCGATTAACTCATAGGGATTAGTAAGAATCAATATAGTTACTCTTTGGAAAGTGCTTACAGCAGTGACTATCACACAATAAGTGTTCCATAACTTTTGGATGTTATAAGTGAACAAAAAAAGGAGATAGAGGAGCTAGGCAGATGGTTCAAGTTGTGATATATGTCCAGTGAAGTATGTACACAATAGTTCTTGTGATAGACTGGTCAAAGGCTTTAAAAATGAGACTTTTCAAATACTTAATGGAAAATTTCTATGCAAGTTGAAATACCACTGCAGCATGCACTTTTCATAGATCTAAATGTAAAATGCAAAACTATAAAACTTCTAGATGAAAATATAGGAGAAATTCTGCATGACCTTGGCTTTAGTGATGAGAATTTACATATAACAACAAAAACATGATGTATAAAAGAACAAATTGATAAGTTGGACTTTATTAAAATTAAAACTTCTGCTCTGTGAATGATACCGTTAGAGAATGAAAAGATAAGCCACAGACTGGGAGAAAGGATTTGTAAAACATAGATTTGATAACAAACTTATATCCAAAATATATAAAACACTTTTAAAACTCAACAATAAGAAAATAAATCACCCATTTAAAAATGTGGGAATACCTGAACAGCTCACAAAAGAAGATATACAGATGGCAATTAAACACATAAAAAAGATGCTCAACATCATTTGCCATTAGGGGAATATAAATTAAAACAAGGAGATATCACCACACACCTATTAAAATTATTTAAATACCAAATATCTGAAAATACCAAGTGTTGGCAAGGATTTGGAGCAACAAGAACTTTCACTTATTTCTGGTAGGAATGCAAAATGGCACAGCTACTTTGGAAGACACTTAGGCAGTTTTTACAAAGCTAAACATAGTCTTACCATGCAATCCATTAAGCAAACTCTTAGGTACTTATCCAGCTGACTTGAAAGTTTATGTCCATATGAAAACTTGCATATGAATGTTTATAGCATTTAATCATGGTCACCAAAAACTGGGAGCAACCAAAATGTTCTTCAATAAATGAAGGTATAAACAAACTAGTATATCCATACTATGTAGTACTATTCACTGTTTAAAAGGAATAGGCTATTAATCCACTCTCCAACATAGATGAGCTGTAGATGCTTATTGCTCAGTAAAGGAGTCCAGTATGAGAAGGCTACATATATAAATATATCAGTTTATTTATATAACATTCTGGAAAATGAAAAACTATAGAATTGGTAAACTGATCACTGGTTGTCCAGAATTTGAGATGGAGGAGAGGCACTACATAAATCACAGGAGATTTTTTAAGGTGTTGATACTGTTATGTATCTAGTGGTAGATACCTGACATTATCCATTTATCAAGTCCATAGAACTTTACAGCATAAAGAGTAAACTCTAATGTATGCAAATTATAAAACATCAACTAGAAAGGCAGGGTATCTCAGGATGAAATGCAAACTGTGACAACAGGATCTAACTGCATTACAAATGTATAATATAACCTGACTGAAGAGGGTCATGGGAAAGATGCTGACCTGAGTAACTTTGGAAATGTATGGGACCTATAAGACTAAAGACAATGTAATGGCACATAACACTGTACTTTGATTGGAAAAGTCATTCCCTTGTGTGTAAGTTATCAATACCAAAACCAATACATATATATACTGGAATTGAATAAATAAGTAAATGATTGGTGGATGGTGGGAGCCAGGTTTTTTTCCATGGTAGTGAGTGAGATTATGCATGAGCAAGGAGAGAAAGCTAGAATGAGCCTTTTAGTACTGAGTTAGAGTTGAAGACAGCAGTATAAACTCATGTTTAACTCATAGATACAAGCCCAATACAGATATGGTTGGATATATATTTATGTATATTATTTATTAGATCTGTGTATATACACAGATTAGTGTGTGTGTGTATATATATATATATATATATATATATATATATATATATATATATATATATATACACACACATTTCCTAGCTCTATCTGCTAAGAAGGCTTAGAAGCAATGACACTCCAGTAGCAACAAGCACATCCCATGCTCATATAGTGGTTTCTAATTCCATTCCCCAATAACGGGAACATAGATCCTTGTAGAAATGGCCAGTTCTAGAACTGGGGCAGGAAATAGGAAACATACAAAATGAGCCTGGGACATCTTATGGTGCCAGAAAGTAAGAAAGTGCTCAAAAAAAAAAAAAAAAAAACCTCACAATGATGAGGACATGTCAAAGGAACAGAGGAACCAACTGAAAGAGCTCCAAATGGCCGAAGTTGGAACAATTTGAGCAATAAAATAAATAAGGTAGCATATCTATGTTTACATACTGATATAAATAGGTGAATAAATGAGGGAGAAAAGACTTATCTCCCATACAGCAGAATTCCATATAATGTATGTGTAAGCAGCTCTTTTGCCTCTTTCCTGTTTGTCTATTTCTGTTCCCCTTAAACCTTAATTATAAAAATGAGCTCACTATGTAACCTTTAACCTAACTCCTGACTTCTGTTCTACTAAATGCCTTGCCTAACCTGTTGATTCCTTTCCTGGATTAAAAGGAGTAAGAAAGAAGAATTAATTAGTTAAAGAATGACAGACATTCTTCCCCCAGCTTCCCTCTTAGCAAATTTGCAGGTAAATGACACAGCAGGTTAGCATCCAAAGGAAGATCAGGAGAAGTCAGTAGGTCTGCAAACAATGGAAAATTGAAGCATCTGACTTCCTACCTTAATGATGAACTGAGATTGTTTCTCCTTTTTACCTTTAAAAACTGTCATGGCTGAGCAGAAACTTTGGAGTTGGTCATGGGACATGAGTCTGCCTTCTGCCCAGATCACCAGCTTTTCTGAATACAGCACCTTTCCTTTCTACTGACACTTGCCCCTCCATTATTGACTTTTGAGGGGTGAGGAGCCGAACCTAAGTTCAGTAACATATATAGATACTGGCCCCTCACTGAGGTGGAGCAAACGTCCTTCCCACACTTAAAATGTGGGCAAGGCTTTCTAACTGGAAAAGGAAGGAAGGAGAAGTAATTTTATAGTGGAAAAATATGGCAAAATCAACTTCAGCCAGTTGATCAAGGTTAGCATCATCAGTGATGTAATTTTGATAGCATGTACTTTTGATATAATGGGTTGAGAATGGTAGTTTACCTCCCAAAACCCATAACCCCAGTCTAACCATAAGAGAAACAGCTGACATACCAAAATCAAGGGGTATTCTACAAAATACTTGATCAGCACTCCTCAAAACTGTCAAAGTTATCAAAAACAGAGAAAGTCTAAAAAATTGTCACAGGCTGGAGGAGTCTAAGGAGACATGAACACTGAATAAATGTGGCATATAGGATAGGACCCTAACATAAGAAGGACCTTAAATTTTAAAAAAAAAAGGGAATTAAAAGAATCTGAATAAAGTATGGAGTTTAGTTAAGAATAAAAGTTATTTGCAATGTTGTAATCCTCCTACAAGAAACACTTTTCCATAAAACCATTATTAAAACCTGCCATTCTAACAAAGATTGTTTCTTTATCCATATAAAGCAATTCAAAATAGGCATAAAAGGAATAGCACTTTAAGAGATAATTTATAAATGGAAGTATTTCAGCAGAAGTAGGAGCCTGGAGCTAATGGAAACTCTGAGAACCTAGATCCTCTAGTAATTCATAGAACTCTTGGAGATAGTTTGGGACTTCCATAAGACATAAATAGGGATTCAAGTTCATTCTAACTAGGTCTTACTGGACAATAAGACCTTAGTTAATATTTGGGTTACAATTGGTTAGAGTATAAGAATATACGAGGAAGACGACTCTTTCATGTTTTTCATTAAGTAGAGAAATTTAAAAGAACACATTATGGTTTTTATCAATAAAATTACAATTTTTTTAACATCTTTATTGGGGTATAATCGCCTTATAATGGTGTGTTAGTTTCTGCTTTATAACAAAGTGAATCAGTTATACATATACATATGTTCCCATATCTCTTCCTTTTTGTGTCTCTCTCCCTCCCCCTTCCCTATCCCACCCCTCCAGGTGGTCACAAAGCACCGAGCTGATCTCCCTGCGCTATGCGACTGCCCCCGACCAGCTATCTACCTTACGTTTGGTAGTGTATATATATCCATGCCCCTCTCCTGCCCAGTCACAGCTCACCCCCCGCCCTCCCCATATCCCCAAGTCTGCCCTTTAGTAGGTCTGCATCTCTATCCCTGTCCTACCCCCAGGCCCTTCATGACATTGTTTTTTTCTCAAATTCCATACATATGTGCCAGCACACGGCACCTGTCTCTCTCCCTCCAACTCACTTCACCCTGCATGACAGACTCCAGGTCCATCCACCCCACCACAAATAGCTCAATTTCGTTTCTCCTTAAGGCTGAGTAACATTCCATTGTATATATGTACCACATCCTCTCAATCCACCCATCCAATGATGGGCACCTAGGCCGCCTCCATCTCCGGGCCACTGCAAACAGAGCTGCAATGAACATCATGGCACACGACTCCCCCTGAACTATGGTTTTCTCAGGGTACATGCCCAGCAGTGGGACTGCTGGGTCACATGGCAGTTCCATTTGTAGTTTTTAAGGAACCTCCACACTGCTCCCCACAGTGGCCATACCAATTCACACTCCCACCAGCATTGCAAGAGTGCTCCCCCCTCTCCACACCCACCCAGCATTCACTGTTCCCAGATTCTTTGATGATGGCCATTCTGACTGGTGTGAGATGATATCTCATTGTAGTTTTGATTTGCATTTCTCTAATGATTAGTGATGTTGAGCATTCTTTCATGTGTTTGTTGGCAGTCTGTATATCCTCTTTGGAGAAATGTCTATTTAGGTCTTCTGCCCATTTTTGGATTGGGTTGTTTGTTTTTTTTGTTATTGAGCTGCATGAGCTGCTTATAAATTTTGGAAATTAATCCTTTGTAAGTTGCTTCATTTGCAAATATTTTCACCCATTCTGAGGGTTTTCTTTTGGTCTTGTTTATGGTTTCCTTTGCTGTGCAAAAGCTTTGAAGTTTCATTAGGTCCCATTTGTTTATTTTTGTTTTTATTTCCATTTCTCTAGGAGGTGGGTCAAAAAGGACCTTGCTGTGATTTATGTCATAGAGTGTTCTGCCTATGTTTTCCTCTAAGAGTTTGATAGTTTCTGGCCTTACATTTAGGTCCTTAATCCATTTTGAGCTTATTTTTGTGTATGCTGTTAGGGAGTGATCTAATCTCATACTTTTACATGTAGCTGTCCAGTTTTCCCAGCACCACTTATTGAAGAGGCTGTCCTTTCTCCACTGTACATTCCTGCCTCCTTTATCAAAGGTAACGTGACCATATGTGCATAGGTTTATCTCTGGGTTTCCTATCCTGTTCCAATGATCTATCTTTCTGTTTTTGTGCCAGTACCATACCGCCTTGATTACTGTAGCTTTGTAGTATAGTCTGAAGTCAGGGAGCCTGATTCCTCCAGCTCCATTTTTCGTTCTCAAGATTGCTTTGGCTATTCGGGGTCTTTTGTGTTTCCATACAAATTGCAAAATATTTTGTTCTAGTTCTGTGAAAAATGCCAGTGGTAGTTTGATAGGGATTGCATTGAATCTGTAGATTGCTTTGGGTAGTAGAGTCATTTTCACAATGTTGATTCTTCCAATCCAAGAACATGGTATATCTCCCCAGCTATTTGTGTCATCTTTAATTTCTTTCATCAGTGTCTTATAATTTTCTGCATACAGGTCTTTTGTCTCCTTAGGTAGGTTTATTCCTAGATATTGTATTCTTTTTGTTGCAATGGTAAATGGGAGTGTTTTCTTGATTTCACTTTCAGATTCTTCATCATTAGTGTATAGGAATACCAGAGATTTCTGTGCATTAATATTGTACCCTGCTACTTTACCAAATTCATTGATTAGCTCTAGTAGTTTTCTGGTAGCATCTTTAGGATTCTCTATGTATAGGATCATGCCATCTGCAAACAGTGACAGCTTTACTTCTTCTTTTCCGATTTGGATTCCTTTTATTTCCTTTTCTTCTCTGATTGCTGTGGCCAAAACTTCCAAAACTATGTTGAATAAGAGTGGTGAGAGTGGGCAACCTTGTCTTGCTCCTGATCTTAGTGGAAATGCTTTCAGTTTTTCACCATTGAGGATGATGTTGGCTGTGGGTTTGCCATATATGGCCTTTATTATGTTGAGGTAAGTTCCCTCTATGCCTACTTTCTGCAGGGTTTTTTATCATAAATGGGTGTTGAATTTTGTCAAAAGCTTTCTCTGCATCTATTGAGATGATCATACGGGTTTTATCCTTCAATTTGTTATTATGGTGTATCACAATGATTGATTTGCATATATTGAAGAATCCTTGCATTCCTGGAATAAACCCCACTTGATCATGGTGTATGATCCGTTTAATGTGCTGTTGGATTCTGTTTGCTAGTATTTGGCTGAGGATTTTTGCATCTATGTTCATCAGTGATATTGGCCTGCAGTTTTCTTTCTTAGTGACATCCTTGTCTGGTTTTGGCATCAAGGTGATGGTGGCCTCATAGAATGAATTTGGGAGTGTTCCTCCCTCTGCTATATTTTGAAAGAGTATTAGAAGGATAGGTGTTAGCTCTTTGCTAAATGTTTGATAGAATTCACCTGTGAAGCCATCTGGTCCTGGGTGTTTGTTTGTTGGAGATTTGTAATCACAGTTTCAATTTCAGTGCTTGTGATTGGTCTGTTCATATTTTCTATTTCTTCCTGATTCAGTCTTGGCAGGTTGTGCCTTTCTAAGAATTTGTCCATTTCTTCCAGGTTTTCCATTTTATTGGCATAGAGTTGCTTGTAGTAATCTCTCATGATCTTTTGCATTTCTGCAGTGTCAGTTGTTACTTCTCCTTTTTCATTTCTAATTCTATTGATTTGAGTCTTCTCCCTTTTTTTCTTGATGAGTCTGGCTAATGGTTTATCAATTTTGTTTATCTTCTCAAAGAACCAGCTTTTAGTTTTATTGATCTTTGCTATTGTTTCCTTCATTTCTTTGTCATTTATTTCTGATCTGATTTTTATGATTTCTTTCTTTCTGCTAACTTTGTTTTTTTTTTTTTTGTTCTTCTTTCTCTAATTGCTTTAGGTGCAAGGTTAGGTTGTTTATTCGAGGTGTTTCCTGTTTCTTAAGGTGGACTTGTTTTGCTATAAAATTCCCTCTTAGAACTGCTTTTGCTGTATCCCACAGGTTTTGGGCCTTCGAGTCACCACTGTCATTTGTTTCTAGGTATTTTTTTTTATTTCCTCTTTGATTTCTTCAATGATCACTTCGTTATTAAGTTGTGTATTGTTTAGCCTCCATGTGTTTGTATTTTTTACAGATATTTTCCTGTAATATCTAGTCTTATAGCATTGTGGTCAGGAAAGATACTTGATACAATTTCAATTTTCTTATATTTACCAAGGCTTGATTTGTGATCCAAGATATCATCTATCCTGGAGAATGTTCCATGAGCACTTGAGAAAAATGTGTATTCTGTTGCTTTTGGATGGAGTGTCCTATAAATATCAATTAAGTCCATCTTGTTTAATGTATCATTTAAAGCTTTGTTTCCTTTTTTTATTTTCATTTTTGATGATCTGTCCATTGGTGAAAGTGGGGTGTTAAAGATCCCTACTATGAATGTGTGACTGTCTATTTCCCCTTTTATGGCTGTTAGTATTTGCCTTATGTATTGAGGTGCACCTATGTTGGGTGCATAAATATTTACAATTGTTATATCTTCTTCTTGGATCGATCCCTTGATCATTATGTAGTGTCCTTCTTTTTCTCTTGTAATAGTCTTTATTTTAAAGTCTATTTTGTCTGATATGAGAATTGCTACTACAGTTTACTTTTGGTTTCCGTTTGCATGGAATATCTTTTTCCATCCCCTTACTTTCAGTCTGTATGTGTCTCTAGGTCTGAAGTGGGTCTCTTGTAGACAGCATATATATGTGTTTTGTTTTTGTATCCATTCAGCCAATCTGTGTCTTTTTGGTGGGAACATTTAGTCCATTTACATTTAAGGTAATTATTGATATGTATGTTCCTATTCCCATTTTCTAAATTGTTTTGGGTTCATTATTTTAAGTCTTTTCCTTCTCTTGTGTTTCTTTCCTAGAGAAGTTCCTTTAGCATTTGTTGTAAAGCTGGTTTGGTGGTGCTGAACTCTCTCAGCATTTGCTTGTCTGTAAAGGTTTTAATTTCCCCACCAAATCTGAATGAGATCCTTGCTGGGTAGAGTAATCTTGGTTGCAGGTTTTTCTCCTTCATCACTTTAAATATGTTCTGCCACTCCCTTCTGGCCTGCAGAGTTTCTGCTGAAAGATCAGCTGTTAACCTTATGGGTATTCCCTTGTGTGTTATTTTTTGTTTTTCCCTTGCTCCTTTTAATATGTTTTCTTTGTATTTAATTTTTGACAGTTTGATTAATATCTGTCTTGACATATTTCTCCTTGGATTTATCCTGTATGGGACGCTCTGTGCTTCCTGGACTTGATTAACTATTTCCTTTCCCATATTAGGGAAGTTTTCAACTATAATCTCTTCAAATATTTTCTCAGTCCCTTTCTTTTTCTCTTCTTCTTCTGGAACCCCTATAATTCGAATGTTGGTGCATTTAATGTTGTCCCAGATGTCTCTGAGATGCTCCTCAGTTCTTTTCATTCTGTTTTCTTTATTCTGCTCTGCAGTAGTTTTTTCCACTAAGTGATCTTCCAGGTCACTTATCCGTTCTTTTACCTCAGTTTTTCTGCTATTGATCCCATCTAGAGTATTTTTCATTTCATTTATTGTGTTGTTCATTGTTGTTTGTTTCATCTTTAGTTCTTCTAGGTCCTTGTTAAATGTTTCTTGCATTTTGTCTATTCTATTTCCAAGATTTTGGATCATCTTTACTATCATAATTCTGAATTCTTTTTCAGGTAGACTGCCTATTTCCTCTTCATTTGTTAGGTCTGGTACATTTTTATCTTGCTCCTTCATCTGCTGTGTGTTTTTCTGTCTTCTCATTTTGCTTATCTTACTGTGTTTGGGGTCTCCTTTTTGCAGGCTGCATGTTTGTAGTTCCCGTTGTTTTTGGTGTCTGTCTCCAGTGGCTAAGTTTCGTTCAGTGGGTTGTGTAGGCTTCCTGGTGGAGGGGACTAGTGTCTGCGTTCTGGTGTATGAGGCTGGATCTTGTCTCTCTGGTGGGCAGGTCCACGTCTGGTGGTGTGTTTTGGGGTGTCTGTGGACTTATTATGATTTTAGGCAGCCTCTCTGCTCATGGGTGGGTTTGTGTTCCTGTTTTACCAGTTGTTTGGCATAGGGTGTCCAGCACTGTAGCTTGCTGGTGTTGAGTGAAGCTGGGTGCTGGCATTGAGATGGAGATATCTGGGAGATTTTTGCCATTTTATATTATGTGGAGCTGGGAGGTCTCTTGTTGATCAGTGTCCTGTAGTTGGCTCTCCCACCTCAGAGGCACAGCACTGACTCCTGGCTTTAGCAGCAAGAGCCTTTCATCTGCACGGCTCAGAATAAAAGGGAGAAAATGTAAAGAGAAATAATTAGTAGAAGTAGAAAGAAAGAGAGAAATTAAGGAAGGAAGGAAGGAAGGAAGCAAGAGAGGAAGAAAGAAAGGACTGAAGGAAAGAAGGACAGAAGGAAAGAAGGAAAGAAAGAAAGAAAGGAAGGAGGGAGGGAGGGAGGGAAGGTGGGAGGAAGGAAAGAAGGAGGGAAGGAAGGAAAAAAGAAAGAATGAAAGAAGATAAAATAAAATAAAGTAAAATATAATAAAGTTATTAAATTAAAAATAATTATTAAGAAAAGAAATTTTTAAAAAGTAGGACGGATAGAACCTTAGGACAAATGGTGGAAGCAAAGCTATACAGACAAAATCTCATATAGAAACATACAAATACATACTCACGAAAAGAGGAAAAGGGGAAAAAATCATAAATCTTGCTCTCAAAGTCCATCTGCTCAATTTGGGATGATTCGTTGTCTATTCATGTATTCCACAGTTGCAGGGTACATCAAGTTGATTGTGGAGCTTTAATCTGCTGCTTCTGAGGCTGCTGGGAAAGATTTCCCTTTCTCTTCTTCGTTCTCACAGCTCCCAAATTTGGCCATGCCTCTGCCAGTAGGTCGCCAAGGGGCATCTGTTTTTCGGTCAGACAGGACGGGGTTAAAGGAGTCGCTGATTCAGGGGCTCTGGCTCATTCAGGCTGGGGGGAGGGAGGGGCACGGAGTGCGGGGCGAGCCTGCAGCAACAGAGGCCAGGGTGACGTTGCACCAGCCTGAGGCTCACCATGCGTTCTCCTGGGGAAGTTGTCCCTGGATCCCAGGAACCTGGCAGTGGCGGGCTGCACAGGCTCCCCAGAAGGGTGGTGTGGAGAGTGACCTGTGCTCGCACACAGGCCCCCTGGTGGTGGCAGCAGCAGCCTTAGCGTTTCCCTCCCATCTCTGGGGTCCACGCTTTTAGCCGCTGCTCACGCCCATCTCTGGAGTTCCTTTAAGCAGAGCTCTTAATCCCGTCTCCTGGCGCACCAGGAAACAAAGAGGGAAGAAAAAGTCTCTTGCCTCTTCGGCAGCTCCAGACCTTTTCCCGGACTCCCTCTTGGCTAGCCGTGGTGCACTAACCCCTTCAGGCTGTGTTCACGCCGCCAACCCAAGTCCTCTCCCTGTGCTCCGACCGAAGCCTGAGCCTCAGCTCACAGCCCTGCCTGCCCTGGCGGGTGAGCAGAAAAGCCTCTCAGGCTGGTGAGTGCCAGTCGGCACCAATCCTCTGTGTGGGAATGTCCCCGCTTTGCCCTCTGCACCCCTGTTGCTGTGCTCTCTTCCATGGCTCTGAAGCTCCCCCCTCCACCACCCGCAGTCTCCGCCCGCGAAGGGGCTTCCTAGTGTGTGGAAACCTTTCCTCCTTCACAGCTCCCTCCCACTGGTGCAGGTCCCATCCCTATTCTTCTGTCTCTGTTTTTCCTTTTTTTCTTTTGCCCTACCCAGGTACGTGGGGAGTTTCTTGCCTCTTGGGAGGTGTGAGGTCTTCTGTCAGTGTTCAGTAGTTGTTCTGTAGGAGTTGTTCCTTGTGTAGATGTATTTCTGGTGTATCTGTGGGGTGGAAGGTGATCTCTGTGTCTTACTCTTTCGCCATATTCCCCTCATCCTCTAAAATTACAATTTATACAGTAAGGCATGACCCTGCAAGTCTGAGATATTGATTGTTTTTATTAAAGCTATTGTGAATTTTAAGGAGACACTTTAAAATATTATAAGTATTTTGTATCAACAGATACTTACTTTGAGGAACATTAAGGAGGAAGAGGCCACAAAATAACAGTTTCTCCAAAGTATGTGTGCAGGGGTATCTATAAAAAACAATAGGAGCTGCTCCAACTCAGGAAGGTTTTTCAGAAAATGATGTCCATCAGGGTCAATAGTATGACTTCCCAAAGGGAGTATCATCCCTGGCTGAAAGTTTTGATATATTACCTGATATATATGTATTTCCCAGACTGTCCTGTGATATTTGTAGATATGATATTCCTACGTTTCAGCTACATATGGTTGAGAGGGAATCAAATGCCTACTCAATTATTCCTGAAGAATAATTTAATATGAGCAATGGCCAAGACACACCATAGGTCTTACTATGTAAGCAAGACCTGTGTACCTGTTAGTAAGGAGGGCCTCTTCCCATTTGCAGAAGTTCCCTTTCACTGGGATAAAAGTAAGTGGGAACCACAGACACTAGAAATCTACCCTCACAATATCTCATCCAGAGTTCAAACATGTAAAAATCTTTTTATCCTCATTTTCCTGAATATTATATGGTGAAAACTGCTCAAGAATAGAAGCTATATATACATCTTTTTGAGAGCACTTCTCAATAAGAAGTGACCAGGTATACACATATGTATCTGTTGCAATAAAGATTCTGACCATTTTGATGTTTGACCATGAGAACTTTAAAGCCCAACCACTCCTTTTTTTCTTCTTCCCCAAATCTGGGAAAGTGGATAAAGAAGCATGCACATTCTCTCCTTTGGTGCCAGAGGGAAGTACAAACTTCCCTCACTCTAGCCCCACACCCAAGTCACAATAAAAAACAAAGCCACTTGCCCTTCCCTTCACTCAAGCTATTTTGGATCCATTTGGGTACCCACACTACTATTCACAGAAAACCTCTCTGTGTGAATAATAAGCCTTTTCACATATCCTCTTGGTGTTTCAACATTTTTAGCAATTTGTTTTTGGAGAAAGATTGATCATACACTCTGGCAAACCACAAGACATCTATATAACTGAAACAGCACTTTCACACAGTATGTGTACTTGTTATGTGTGAGACATTTAAATATTTTCTACTTTGCTATATTCCTATTTATTGCTTCAGAAATGTTCACTATGGTCCACTTAATCGATTTAATGATTGTCTAATGTGGTGTTATCCATACCTCCCAAATTTCTTCAGTTTTTGAAGCTGACTTACCTCAGGTCACACATATAGAATGATGAAAAAGCTGAAACTACAACTCAGGTCTCCTCACTCCCAATCCAATGCATTTTCTATTATACCATGAGTATTTTGTATGGTAATAGAAAATCTCTTCTGCAAAGAAGCAGGCCATCTGTTCATATGATATAATGTCTACAGGAAAAGAACATTATTCTGATGCTCATACTCAACCTTCTAGTGTTAACATTAATATTCTTTTCACTTTTGTGCCTAAGTGAGTCTTCAGTAGCTTAAATGTATTATAGTTAAATTTACTAGAATATTATAAGTTTGAAAAGGATACTGGCTAGCATTTTTCAACTTACCATTTTTAACAATAGCCACTTTGTATGCAGTAGAATGAAATACTGACATGAATTTGCATACTGATTTTTCCTCTTTTTAAAATAAATGTACATGCTGTTTTAGAATTGTTAAGCTGCTCATCAAAGACGGGCTGCTGACATTTAAAGTATCAAAGTGTAAGTGCTATTGAAGCAGGTTCTATATGTAAAGTTGGCATTTGGAATTATATGTGTTTTGAAAAGCCATAAAATAAATAATAATTTATAAGTGGAATTATATGCTTAAATATAATTTACTCTAATGTGTGTAAACAGCAGTGAAGCAGTGAACAAAAAAGTTATTTAGGTAATTATAATTTTTAAAAGACCTTTACCACATTATTATCTGGATACTTTAGGAAATATTGTTTTTCTCTTCTTGTTAACCTTAAAGGACTGTTTGAATTCAATACGTGAATTGAATCCTAGTAATACAAAGATATGACATCTTGAATTAAATGAATTAAAAATTTAGAAATATCATCTGATTCTTATCACAATCACTTTATTTTCCCTATGCATACTTCACTCATAGTTAATGAAATACTTTGTTCCATCAAACAAGATAACATGCATACACACAAAGACACATATATAGGAATGTACATTCAAAGATTAGAGGATGTGCTGATCAGTTTTGAGAACTCAGTGGGGTATGCAGCTAAGATTTGTCTTAAATTTTTTTTTTGAGTGTTAACATGAATGGAATCATAGCATGCTTTATGATGTTTTCCATGGATAAAGCCCCCATGTGAATCCTGATCCCTTAGACTTTGATCTAATTTGCCACATAGAACCCTTAAGTCCTGAAAGAGAATTAAGTTAAATCTTAGCTCCATAACTTACTGAATTCTCAGGACCTCAGTTGTCTTGCTTGGGCAATAGAAATAGTAATTTTTATGACAGAGGATTGTGAAAATTAAATTAAAAAGTGATTTATATATATATATATATATATATATATATATATATATATATATATTCCCAGTTCCCAGTACAGGGCAGGGTGTTCCACAAATATTAATTCTATTACTCTTACTATGTGATTGTTATCCAGGCTAAGTTTGCAAAATGTCTGATGGTTTTTGGTAAACTACTTTCCCTGAAAAAAGTAAAAACTTTGCATCAAGAGTCTTCACCTAGCCCTTCTAATGTTCTTGGTATTAACTATTCTAGATAACAAAACACAAGGTATATTATCAGAGTGTCTGCCACCAGAAAGGACATGTATTGTGGGCATGGATGATTTCAGTTGGAAATTACCAACATTAATCAAGTTTAAGATATAATCATTCTACAAAGTAAAACATGTTCATTAGGTAGAGTGAGAAGTTAGCTTATATATTTTTCACAGATGGTTAAGCATAAGATATAAGAGCCAAATCTATTTAGATTTCACAAGAGGTTTTGTGTATTTGTTGATCTATTGCTAATTTTCCCTTTTCTTTTACTTTGGGCTTTAATTGGATCTTGACTAGACTCTGACAGTCAATAAATAAAGAACAAGTACAGCAATTTATGAGTTTCATTATCTTATGCTTGGTATTTTTCCTGTGATGTAGAAGTTACTGCTCTCTTTTAGACAAGGAGGAAGTCAATACTCAGGTTGAAAAGAAAGCTCAGTATTTGACATTATAAGCAAAGTTCTTTTTTAACCTCAGGAAGACAAATTCTAATAGAAATCATCTGAATGTCTAGTCTTAATTATTGGAAAACAAACAAAGCAATATTGGCTTGCCAACTACTAAATTACTTAGTACCAAATGTTTTCATTTATTTTAGTAGAAAACTATTTCTAAAAGGGAAATAAAGACTGATAATATTTCTACATTAACATTTTAACCATTTTATACATTCTGTGAAGAACGTGAGTTATATTTCCTTTAACACTGATTTTTGTCAGCTGCTTTTTTTTTGACCTACTGGAATGAATCTCCTAGGGTTAAAGTGTTTAGAGAAAGGCATGTTTTTCTCTAACTTGGCAAGATAGTTGCATCAGTTGCTGAAACTTTTTGTTTCTGTTCTCTGAATGTATTCCCTCAATGTATTCAACTGGGCATTGTGAAGATAAAGAATTTTTAAATAATTTATAACTCTATCAGAAAGCAGTGATAAAATTGAATTTCTATGGCTTTTTTCCTTGAATATTAGAAACTAGTTATAAAAAAATGTATGTTCACAAGTTGCTTCAAAAATAAGACACTAAAATTAAAAAGTATTTTGTTAGAGAGTATATTTTAAAGAACACTCCATTGCTTCTGCTGAACAAAATAATTACATTTGTGTCTATCATATTAATTTACCAATAATAGCATTTCTTAGATAGTTTTCATCTTGATAATTTCAATAATATTTATTTTGATTGCTATATTAAATATCAAGTAATCATTACGTAATATGCTTTCCCTATTATTACTAATGGGAATTTGGTAAATCACAAATGATCACAAATTAGTTTCATCTCCTTCCATCAAAAAATAGAATCTAGTTCTAAACCCTTTGGATCTGGATTGGCTTTGTGATTTGCTTTGACTAATTGAATGAAACACAAATGATGTGGTGCACATTCTAAGCTTAAGCCTCAGGAGTCCTTAGGGCTGCCATTCTCTCCCTCTAGGAATGCTGTCTGCATTTGACCAAGACCAGGCTAGTCTGCTGGATGATGAGAGACTATGTGGGAAGAGAGAGCCAGTGAAATCAGTCAGTCCAGCTATACCACTTGTGGCCCTACACTTAATATTGTGTCCAGCTAGCACCTCAAAGAGCAGAGATGAACTATCATGGCTGAACTATCATGGCTAGTCCAAATTTCTGACCCACAGAATTTTGAACAAATAAATGATTTTTATTTTAAGCCAATAAGTTTTGAAGTGTTTCATTATAAAGCAATGGTTAACTGATATAGGGATCATAAAAATACATACTGTGATATACTGTGTTACAATGGAATGTGTGTATGGATATAGATCATTTTAAAGGACTTTTTACATGATAGAGACAGTAGCCTTGAGTTTGATTCTTGACTCTTCACTTACTACCTGTGTGATCTTAGGCTAATTCCATAATCACTAAGCCGTTCTTCATCAGTAATATGGGATATAAAACTACTTTTCAGAGTAGT
The DNA here is from genome assembly GCF_937001465.1 of Orcinus orca. Classification (NCBI taxonomy): domain Eukaryota; kingdom Metazoa; phylum Chordata; class Mammalia; order Artiodactyla; family Delphinidae; genus Orcinus; species Orcinus orca. Next base: position 80,669,555 of record NC_064580.1, read on the forward strand.
TGTGAAGATTAAATTGGCTAATTGATTTAAAGTATGTAGTGAACTGCCCAATACCTAATAAATGTGGAATAAATGTATGAAGTAATTAAGATGTGCATTACTTATAAAGTTTCTCAACATTTTAAAAAAGATGGCGTCCTTGAATAATTTTGTAATGAATTTTGTATCTAAAGAGTTCATCTTCATAGTAAAAAATAAATTGGGCCTCAATATCATTATACAATAATTAGAAGATTTTCACTGTTTTTGAGTCAGTGACTGTGAGTCAAACATATACTTTAGTGCTTTATATACCACTGTATTAACTTAATAAATAAATTGTTCTCCTTCTCATTCTTGGTAAGCAAACCTGACCTGCTATGTTTATTGTAATTATCTTGATTTTAACTAATTGGATTAGCCTTTTTAATGGTGCTTTATTAGTCCACCTGCATTCACATAATTCTCTTGATTTTACATTATACATAATTGATGGGAGACAAATTATTTACTGATTTAAAAAGATTAGGATTACTACTATACTACCAATCTCCTTCAGAGAGAAAGAGCATCATAAAAAAGCCTTGAAGGGTTTATAAGAGTAAATCCATGTGACAACATGGTTGGACCTTGAGGGCATTATGCTAAGTGAAATAAGTCAGACAGAAAAAGACAAATACCAAATACCTCATGACCACACTTATAGTGGAATCTTAAAAACAGAAACAGAAACAAAAAACTGAACTCATAGATATGGAGAAAAGATTGCTGGTTGCCAGAGGTGGGGGTTCGGGGGGAGTGAAATGGGTGAAAGTAGTCAAAAGGATCAAACTTCCAGTTATAAAATAAATAAATCCTTTAGGTATAATGTACAGCATGGTGACTGTAGTTAATAATACTGCATTGTATATTTGAAAATTGCTGACAGTAGATCTTAAAATTTCTCACTGTAAGAAAAAAATGTGGTGATGGATGTTAATTTTTGTGGTGATCATTTTCAAACGTATGCATATATCAAATCATTATGTTGTAAACCTGAAACTAATATAATGTTATATGTCAATTATCTCTCAATTTTAAAAATTAAATATTTTTCTAGGAGATTTCCCCCTGTTTTTTTAGCCAAAGAACATCACTGCCCTTTCTTACCTTTGAAGTTATCTTCCTTCTTCTATCATGGCTTCCTGTTCTTCTCCTTGGATGATTTTCAATGTTGTTCACCTGGCCAAACAAAAACAAGCAGAAAAAAAGAGTAAATAAAGAGATATAAAATAATTTTAATGTTCTATTTTTCTTAGAAATGAGTGCTTAAATAATTGCATGTTTTGCCTACTCAGTTACTTTAAGCCTTTTGAACAGAATTTCTTAAGTTAGGTTCCAGAGATGGGTTTTAGGGGGTCCTAGGCCAAGAAAATTATATGTAGTAATTTATATATAGATGCAAAAGTACAATTATTTGATGAGGTGAGGTCAGGGACAAGACAAGAATTTTATCATATTTACAGAGAATTCCAAGACCCAATAAAGTTTAAGAAGCACTATGCTAGAGGTTCATGACTAAGAATTCTAAAAGTGTTGGAGAGAAGGTGTATATAACAAAAGAAAAATTTGGAGACTGTTGAAATAATCCAAGTGGGAAGCGATAAATCTGAGACTAGGTCAATGACAGTTGAGATGAAGAAGCTAGATTTAAAAAATATTTCTGAAGTAGCTGCCTTATGTCAAGTACCCTAGGAAACAGACTCTGAAACAAAGAATTGCATTTAGGAGATTTATTGGGACTTCCTTTTGGAAACAAACTTAGAACAGAATGAAGGAAGCAGGACTGCGTAGAGGGAGTAGTAAAACCATGATATGGTAGCAACAGAGGTCCCATCCAATCTTAGGAGGAATGCTGAGCTTGGTAAAGCCCCTCAAAAATGTGCAGTGAGGGGCTTCCCTGGTGGCGCAGTGGTTGAGAGTCCGCCTGCCGATGCAGGGGACGTGGGCTCATGCCCCGGTCCGGGAAGATCCCACATGCCACAGAGCGGCTGGGTCCGTGAGCCATGGCTGCTGAGCCTGTGCATCCGGAGCCTGTGCTCTGCAACTGGAGAGGCCACAGCAGTGAGAGGCCCGCGTACCGAAAAAAGAATAAAAAAGTGCAGTGAGGCAATAGGGCCAGGTCTTTTTACTCCTACATTGACCCATGATATGATGCAGGCTATATTTAGGGAGGGGACATGACCTTGGTGAGGCATCTTCCTTCAGCAGAGAGCAATTCCTGGGGAAGGACTCAATATAATACATCAGTGGTCAACATTCTTATCAGTTGAAAGAATGACTGCCTTGGTCTTGAGAGGGAATCTAAGTGTCTCACCTTGTATGCACTTGAAAAATATTAATATGATTTTAAAATATAGACATTTATTATAATAACTATGATGTGCCAGATTTGTGATAAGTACAATGAATGCAGCAGTTAACAGGAAAAATAATATCTTTCTTTGTATGGAGTTGTGTTCATGGGGTGGAAGGAACAAAAACAAAAAAACACATAAATAAACAATATTGTGATAAATGCTGTGGAGAAAATAAACCAAGCTAAAATTTTGGAGAGTTACTGGTAAGCTATACATATATTTTTAGTCTTTATTGGAGTATAATTGCTTTACAATTTTGTGTTAGTTTCTGCTGCACAACAAACTGAATCACCTACATGTATACATATATCCCCATATGCCCTTGCTCTTGAGCCTCACTCCCACCCTCCCTGTCCCACCCCTCTAGGCCATCAAAAAGCGTCAAGTTGATCTCCCTATGCTATGCAGCAGCTTCCCACTAGCCATCCATTTTACATTTGGTAGTGTATATATGTCAATATTACTCTCTCACTTCATCCCAACTTCCCCTTCCCCACCCCGCATGTCCTCAAGTCCATTCTTTATGTCTGCATCTTTATTCCTGCCCTGCCACTAGGTTTATCAGTACTGTTTTATTAGATTCCATATACATGTGTTAGCATATGATATTTGTTTTTCTCTTTCTGACTTACTTCACTCTGTATGACAGACTGTAAGTCCATCAACCTCACTACAAACAAAATTTCATCCCTTTTTATGGCTGAGTAATATTCCATTGTGTATATGTGCCACATCTTCTTCATCCATTCATCTGTTAATGGACACTTAGGTTGCTTCCATGTCCTGGCTATTGTAAATAGCACTGCACTGAACATTGTGGCACATGTCTCTTTATGAATTATGGTTTTCTCAGGGTATATGACAAGTAGTGGGATTGCTGGGTCATATGGTAGTTCTAGCTTTAGTTTTTTAAGGAACCTACATACTGTTCTCCATAGTGGGTGTATCAATTTACATTCCCACCAACAGTGCAGGTGGGTTCCCTTTTCTCCACACCCCCTCCAGCATTTATTGTTTCTAGATTTTTTGATGATGGCCATTCTGAGTGGTGTGAGGTGATACCTCATTGTGGTTTGATTTGCATTTCTCTAATGATTAGTGATGTTGAGCATATTTTAATGTTTACTGGAAATCTGCATGTCTTCTTGGAGAAATGTCTATTTAGGTCTTCTGCCCACTTTTGGAATGGGTTCTTTGTTTCCTTGGTATTGAGCTGAGTGAGCTGCTTGTATTTTTTGGAGATTCATCCTTTGTCAGTTGCCTCATTTGCAAATATTTTCTCCCATTCTGTAGGTTTTCTTTTCGTCTTGTTTATGGTTTCCTTTGCTGTGCAAAACTTTTAGGTTTTATTAGGTCCCATTTGTTTATTTTTGATTTTATTTTCATTACACTAGAAGATGGGTCAAAAAAGATCTTGCCATGCTTTATGTCACAGAGTGTTCTGCCTATGTTTTCCTCTAAGACTTTTATAGTGTCTGGCCTTACATTTAGTTCTTTAATCCATTTTCAGTTTATTTTTGTGTATAGTGTTAGGAAGTGTTCTAATTTCATTCTTTTACCTGTAGCTGTACAGTTTTCCAGCACCAATTATTGAAGAGGCTGTCATTTCTCCGTTGTGTATTCTTTACTCCTTTGTGAAATATAAGGTGGATCATATGTGCATGGGTTTATCTCTGGGCTTTCTATCCTGTTCCATTGATCTATATTTCTGTGTTTGTGCCAGTACCATATTGTCTTGATTACTGTAGCTTTGTAGTATAGTCTGAGGTCAGGGAGCCTGATTCCTCCAGCTCCATTTATCTTTCTCAAGAATGCTTTGGATATTTGGGGTCCTTTGTGTTTCCATACAAATTTTAAAATTTCTCATTCTAGTTCTGTGAAAAATGCCAGTGGTAATTTCATAGTATTGCATTGAATCCGTAGATTGCTTTGGGTAGTATAGTAATTTTCACAATGTTGATACTTCCAATCCAAGAACATGGTATATCTCTTCATTTGTTTGTATTGTTTTTAATTTCTTTCATCAGTGTCTTATAGTTTTCTGCATACAGGTCTTTTGTCTCCTTAGGTAGGTTTATTCCTAGGCATTTTATTATTTTTGTTGCAATTGTAAGTGGGAGTGTTTCCTTACTTTCTCTTTCAGATTTTTCATCATTAGTGTATAGGAATACAAGAGATTTCTGTGCATTAATTTTGTATCTTGCTACTCTACCAGACTCATTGATTAGCTCTAGTAGCTTTCTGGTAGCATCTTTAGGATTCTCTATGTAGTGTATCATGTCATCTGCAAACTGTGACAGTTTTACTTCTTTTCCGCTTTGGATTCCTTTTATTTCCTTTTCTTCTCTGATTGCTGTGGTTAGGACTTCCAAAACTATATTGAATATACTGGTGAGAGTGGGCAACCTTGTCTTGATCCTGATCTTAGAGGAAATGCTTTCAGTTTTTCACCATTGAGAATGACGGTGGCTGTGGGCTTCTCATATATGGCCTTTATTATGTTGAAGTAAGTTCCCTCTATGCCCACTTTCTGGAGAGTTTTGCTCATAAATGGGTGTTGAATTTTGTTGAAAGCTTTTTCTGCATCTGCTGAGATTATCATATGATTTTTATCCTTCAGTTTGTTAATATGTTGTATCACATTGATTGATTTGTGTAGTTTGAAGAATCCTTGCATTCCTGGTATAAATCACACTTGATCACGCTGTATGATCCTTTTAATGTGCTGTTGGATTCTGTTTGCTAATATTTTGGTGAGGTTTTTTGCATCTATGTTCATCAGTGATATTGGCCTGTAATTTTATTTGTTTTTTTGTGGTGTCTTTGTCTGGTTTTGGTATCAAGGTGATGGTGGCCTCATCTAATGAGTTTGGGAATGTTCCTTCCTCTGCAATTTTTTGGAAGAATTTCAGAAGTATAGGGGTCAACTCTTCGCTGAATGTTTGCGAATTTGCCTGTGAAGACATCTGGTCCTGCACTTTTGGTTTTTTGGAGTTTTTTAATCATAGATTCAATTTCAGCACTTGTAATTGGTCTGTTCATATTTTCTATTTCTTCCTGGTTTAGTCTTGGGAGATTGTACCTTTCTAAGAATTTGTCCATTTGTCCACAAATGGAGATGGGTTTTGTTGAATGATTTTTGTGTGTATCAATTGATATGATCATATTCTTTTTCTTTTATTTATAGCTTATTGATATGGTAGATTATATGGATGCATTTTCATATGTTGAAACAACCTTGATTACCTGAAATAATTTCCATTTTGTGATAGTGTATAATTCTTTTTACATATTGCTGGATTATGTCTGGTAAAATTTTGTTGAGGAGTTTGCATCTATATTCATAAGAGATATTGCTCTGTAGGTTTCTTTTTTCTTTTTCACACACACACACTGTATTTTATTTTTACAATAGATAAATAAACTGACACCAAGCATTGTAAGTGGATGACCACAACAAAAGCAACAATGATTGCAATTACCAAACATGAAACACACTCATACTATGTCATAATATTGACATTCAGTCCAGTAATTTTCCACAGTAACAGCTCCTTTACTTTGCAGTGATTATTGATTTGTATATTTTTTGCCTCTGAGTCCTTGTGGGATTTTTTTTTAATTCAAACACAAAGTCACAAAAATTATAATCGTCCTCATCAGTTCACTCAGTCCCATGTAATTATTTTTTTTCATCTTGATCGTTTGTTAGCACTTTTATGAATTCATCAGTTTTCCATTGAGTTCTGAAAATGCTTATTCATTCAGTTCATCAGTATAGTCAGTTACCAGGAACCTGTACTTGTCAGGGTCTTTTCCATGAATTCCTTGAAGATGAAACTCTTTTATAGGAACATTTTTACAAAAGCATCAGTACACACAGAACTGTCTGTAAGTGACAAAAGACTTAAAAATAACCACAGTTAAAGATTTGATGAAAATCCATAAGAATGCAGTTGACAAGGAAATTTAGTTACTTCTGAGATATACATTTTAAAGTAATAACTAGAATTATGACTTATAACATTATACCAGAACATATAAGATTTTTAGAAATGTCATGTAATGCCTGAAACATTTATGTTAACATATTTCCATACAAGTAACCCAAAGAAAGTTTAGTATTAGTTGTTTTTTGCTTGTATGTTTGTTGTTTTTTTTCCCCCCTTGGTGTCCCTATGTTTGTTCTCTACATCTGTGTCTCAATTCTGCCCTGCACACTGGTTCATCTGTACCATTTTTCTACATTCTACATACATGCATTAATATACAATATTTGTCTTTCTCTTTCTGACTTACTTCACTCTGTATGACAGTCTTTAGATCCATCCACGTCTCACCAAATGACTCAATTTTGTTCCTTTTTATGGCTGAGTAATATTCCATTGTATATATGTACCACAACTTCTTTATCCATTCGTCTGTCGATGGGCATTTAGGTTGCTTCCATGACCTGGCTATTGTAAATAGTGTTACAATGAACATTGGGGTGCATGTGTCTTTTTGAATTATGGTTTCCTCTGGGTATATGCCCAGTAGTAGGATTGCTGTATCATATGGTAATTCTATTTTTAGATTTTTAAGGAACCTCCATACTGTTCTCCATAGTGGCTGTATCAATTTACATTCCCACCAACAGTGCAAGAGGGTTCCCTTTTCTCCACACCCTCTCCAGCATTTGTTGTTTGTACATTTTCTGATGATGTCCATTCTAACTGGTGTGAGGTGATACCTCATTGTAGTTTTGATTTGCATTTCTCTAATAATTAGTGATGTTGAACAGCTTTTCGTGTGCTTCTTGGCTATCTGTATGTCTTCTTTAGAGAAATGTCTATTTAGATATTGCTCTGTAGGTTTCTTTTTTGTTTTCTTCCTCATTTTTTTTGGCACTTTCTTTGTTTGGTTTTGGTAAAAGTGTGATACTAGCATCATAAAGTAAAAAATATTCCCTCTGTCTCTATTTTCTAGAAGATTTTGTGTACAATTGTTGTTAATGTTTATTCTTTTTCAAATGTTTGATAGACTTACACATTGAAATCATTTGGACATGGAAATTTCATTTTGGGGATGTTTTAATTACAAATTTAATTTCTTTAATGGTTATAGGACTGTTCAGGTTATGTATTTCATCTCAGTGAGTTTTGATAATTTATGTTTTTTTTAGAAAACTATTCATTGCTTCTAAGTTGTCCAGTTTATGAACTTAAAGTTATTCAAAGTTTTCTCATATTATGTTTTTAATGGCTGCAGGATCTGTAGTGACATCCATATCTCATTCATAATATCTGTGATTTGCATCTTCTCTTTTTAGCTTTGCTGTTTTTATTAGAAGTTTGTTAAATTTAATTATTTTATTTTATCATTTATTTGATTATAAAATTGAATGATTTTTATTGAATGTCTTTAATAATAGTTCCTTTTCTCTACCAGCTTTGCGTTTATTTTATTCTTCTTTTTCTAGTTTCTTGGGGTACAATTTACTGCTCTGAGACCTTTCTTCTTTACTACTGAAAGCATTTAGCACTATAAAATTTCCCCCCGTACTGACTTAACTGTATCCCACAAATTTTAATTTTTGGCTATGAACTGTGAGCACATAGTTTCATACTTGGCTTTCAATCTGAAATTCTAATAGGGCATCTTAAAATTAATATATCCAAAATGTAGTTGTTGATTTCTCTGCTACGTCCACTGACTCATTTATCCAGAATAAGCCTCAACTCAAAATATAGCACAATTCTTCCACCCCCTAGCTCAAACCCCTAATTTAGCACTATCCTTGATTTAATTCTTTTCTTTACAACCACCCCCATACATTCTTTAATTAAGTCTTGTCCACCGTTCTTCAAAATGTATTAGAAAACAATCCACTTCCCCATTCCACTATCAAAACCATTTGCCAAAACACTACCATCTTTCACATAGACTACTACAATAAAATTCCAACTAATCTCCCTACTGACATAATTGTGCTCCCACAATCTGTAGCATCCAAAGAGATCTTTTAAGTATGTAAATTGGATTATGTCTCTCATCTGCTTAAAATATGTCCCTTTGCACTTAAAAGTCTATTTGCTTATCAGGTGTTTTACCTTCAGTTCCCTAAAAAACAGAGCCTGAGACAAATTCTTACTTGTTAACACTTTACTTAGGAGTGCAATCCCAGGGAAAAGGGAAGTGATAGGGAAGAAGGAAAAGCAGATATGAGTGTGTGCATTACCAAACTGGCCAAAGTTTTGTAACAAGTGCAGCTGATTACTCCACCAACAACAGTCTTGTTCAATCTCCTAAAACACCTTTGGAAAGGTGACATGAACTACTGTGTCTCAGAAAAATACATATGGGGGAAGAAGGAAGAAGAATTTATTTTCCATTCTTCAAACTTTGCCCAATGGGGCATCATCCTACCCTACTTCTAGTCTGTATCATCTAAGTTCACTAGAAACCTACAAGAAAAGCCAAAACTTCCACTGGTTCATTCCAGCCAGTGAACAAGCAAAACCATCCTGCTTTACCAGTTAATGTCATGTATGGTGATATTTGACCTGCAGCAGTGGAAGCAGTAGCAACTGCAAGTTGGATCTATATGGGAACAGTACAAGTCATTGCTAAGTCCCTCCAGTCACAAAGCAAGACAAATTCATGGATATAGGATAATCCTTAAACTAATCCTCTAACATATGGTTTATAAGCTTTTAAATGATCTGATGTCTGCCTTTTTCTTGACCCTCATCTTTACCACTATTCATCTCACACACTATACTTTAGCTACATTGTTCCTCATGGTAGCAAAATTTGTAACTGCTTTGAATACTTTCATTTTATTTTCTCTCTGTGGAGAATATTTGCCAAGTATTTGTAGGGTTAGCACCTTCTTATCTTCTACAACTCAACTCAAATATCACCTCCACAAGACCATCCTAGATTCCATAGATGAAAATAGCTTACCAGATCCAAAGAGTTAAGATGGCAGAGGAGTAGGAGTATATGGAGTTCAACTCTCTCCATGGATGTAACAGAAATTCATCTATAGGACTTCCCTGGTGGTGCAGGGGTTAAGAATCCACCTGCCAATGCAGGGTACACTAGTTTGAGCCCTGGTCCAAGAAGATTCCACCTGCCATGGAGCAACTACCATTTGCCACAACTACTGAGCCTGCACTGTAGAGCCCATGAGCCACAAGTACTGAACCCATGCACCACAACTACTGAAGCCCGTGTGCCTGGAGCCCATGCTCTGCAACAAGAAAAGCCACCACAATGAGAAGCCTGTGCACCACAACAAACAGTAGCCCCCACTCGCTGCAACCAGATAAAAGCTTGCATGCAGCAAAGAAGACCCAATGCAGCCAAAAATAAATAAATTAATTAATTTAAAACAAAAGGAATACATCTATAGATGTAACAATTCTCACAGAACACTAGCTGAAAACTAGCAGAAGACCTTGGACATTGGCAAGGACTATAAAGATCCCTGAATAACTGGGTAGGATTTAAAAAAGAAGGGAGAAGGAGGAGGAGAGGAAGTGGGACTGAACCTGCACCCCAGGCAGGGGAACTGAAGCAGAGGAGAGATTCCCGAATTTGGTGAAACCCCCTGTCTGATAGAGAAATCAATTGGGACAGAAGGGAAGCATTTGAGGCTGTTAGAAGAGGGGAAAGTGGCTGATCTGTGACAGATGGGACAGAGTGAGAATTATACAGATGGTCCATACCACGGCCCTACATGCCCTGGACTGGGAAGTGTGTTCACAGGTGTGCAAGGGGGCTGGGAGCTGGAGCATGGAGGTTGGAGAACAGGCCCAGAGCAAGAACTGCTGTTGGCTGTGGGGAGATGGACTGAGAGTATGGGAAGGGGGAAATCTGCAGCAGGGAATGCCTACAGAGGAAGACTGGACTGCCATGGAACCAGGGCACTACTGCCGAGTCACAGGCAGGGTGTGGAGCCACTATTGTAACCTCTCTCTCTGCACATGTCAGCGCCTGCTGATGGACAATAAAAAAAGCCCCCTCAGGTCTGGCTCTCATGTGCTGGCTGCAGGGAAGTAAAAAAAGTGCTTTCAGGGCTTCCCCGCTGGCGCAGTGGTTGAGAGTCTGCCTGCCGATGCAGGGGACGCGGGTTTGTGCCCCGGTCCAGGAAGATCCCACATGCCGCGGATCAGCTGGGCCCATGAGCCATGGCCGCTGAGCCTGTGCTCCACAATGGGAGAGACAACAACAGTGAGAGGCCTGCGTACAGCAAAAAAAAAAAAAAAAAAGTGCTTTCAGGCCTGGCCCTCACATGCCTGCTGCTTGTCGTCAGAACAGGCCCTCACTTGGGCCATATCTCTTGCACCCATGGCCACTGGCATCCCTGCACATTTGGCTTTTCCACAGCTCCCACAATTCAAGCAGTCATACCATGCTTGCGCCTGGCCCTCACAGGGGCAGACCCAAGAACTTCAAGGCAGCCTTGGGACCAGACTCCGGTGGGTGGACCACATGCAGAGGTGGAGATAAGACCAAAGCTGAACCCCAGGGATCGAGTGACTAAGGAAGAAGATCAAAAATCTTTCCATTAGCTGTATAAGCTGCAGATTAAATCCCCATGATCAGTTAGGTAGACCCTGCATCTATAGAATACCTGAGTAGGCAATGAGTGTTCCCACAAATGAAAACAGTCTGGTTCTGGCAGCTGTGGACTTTGGGGGCAAGCACATGCAGGAATTGGGCCAGATCAGAGTCTGAGTGGTTCTAACACGGCCCACAGCAGGACCAGAGATCAACCCAGGGGAAGAAGAGAGCCTCTTGGGTAGGTGGAGGTGGGCTGTGGCTCACGGTGTGTGCAAGGGCACTTACAGTGGAGACCCAGGGAAACATAATTATTACCATTAATTTTATTATGTTTTGATTCATTCTGTTGTTGGTTCTGGCTTTTGTTTTGTTTTGTTTTCTTTTTTTGTTTATTTGTTGTTGTTTTAGTATATATATATATATTTTTTTTAATTTAGTCTTTTGGGATCATGTTTTATAACATTTTTTTTAATTTTTGTAACATATTTTTATTTTTACTTTGATTTTCTGTTGTTCTCTGTTCTTTTCCCTTTTTTATTTTTCTCTAATATATGTTTTATTGTTTTTATATTTCCATTACTATTTTGCTTTTCTGTTGTGCAGTGTTTTTTCCCATTTTATTTTGTTATAATTTTTTAAAATCATTTTAATTGGTTTGTCCTGTTTCCTTGCTTTATTCTTCAGTTGGCACACTGCTTGGTTTTGTTTTTAGGTTTTGTGTTTTTGTTAGTTTTGATCCTAATTGTTTGATTTCACTTTGGGGTTCTTCTATTTGTCTGGTTGTTCTCTTGCTTTCTGTTTTATTTGGTTCTGTTTTTGTTTCTTTTGCATGTGTGTTTCCTTGTTTCTGTTTCTGTTCATTTGATCTTGTTTTTACAATTTCTCTGGGGTTTTGTTTGACTTTTTCTTTTCTTTAATATTTTTCTATTTTTTATTTCTATTTCTACATTGCTTTTCTGTTGTTCTGTCTTCTTTCCTCTTTTACTTTTTCTTTTTTTTAATCATTTTTTTTGGTTTGTTTTGTTTCTTTACTTCATTCTTCAGTTGGCATCTACTTTGGTTTCATTCTTTGATTTTGTTTTTTGTCAGTTTTTAATTGTTTGATTACCTTCTTGGGTTCTTTTGTTAGTCTGGTTGTTCTCTTGCTTCTTTTCTATTTGGTTATGTTTTTATTTCTTTTGTGTGTTTGCATGTTTCCTTGTATCTGTTTTTGTTTGCTTGATTTTACTTTTTACTCTGTCAGTGGTTTTGTTAGTCTTTTATTTTTCTTTTTCCTTTAAATCCCCATTATTGCTGGGATGAGTGACTTGTGGGGTCTTGGTTCCTCGACTGGAAGTAGGGCCTGAGGCTCAGGGGTAGGAGCACCAAGTCCAGTATGCTGTACCACTAGAAAATTCCTGGCCCCAGGGAAGATTAATCTCTGAGAGCTCTCATGGGGGCCTCTATCTGAATCCAAGACCCAGCTCCACCCAACTTCCAGCAGCTCCCAGCGCTGGCTGACTCGCACCAAAGAACAAACAAAACAGGAACACAAACACACCCATCAGCACACAGAACAACTAAAGTCATACTAAGCTCACAGGTGCCCCAAAACATATCACCTGACCTGGCCCTGCTCATCAAATGTAAAAGACTTAGCTCCACGCACCAGACCTCATACACCAGTCCCTCCCATCAAGAAGACTACGTAAGCGACTGCACCAACCTCACCACCAGGGGCAGAGAACAGAAGCAAGAGGAACTACGACCCTGCAGGCTAGGGAAAGGAGACCTCAAATAATGTAAATTAGACAAAATGACAAGACAGAGAATTATTTTGCAGGCAAAGTAGCAAGGTAAAAACCCACAAGACCAATAAATGAAGAGGAAATAGGCAACCTACCTGAAACAGAACTCAGAGTAATGATAATAAAGATGATACAAAATGTTGGAAATAGAAAAGAGAAAATACAAGAAACGTTTAACAAAGATCAAGAAGAACTAAAGAACAAACAAACAGTAATGAACAACACAATAAATGAAATTAAAAATACTCTAGAGGGAATCAATAGCAGAATAACTGAGGCAGAAGAACGGATAAGTGACCTGGAAGATAGAATGGTGGAAATAACTGCCACAGAGCAGAATAATGAAAAAAGAATGAAAAGAATGGAAGACAGTCTCAGAGACTTCTGGGACAATATTAAGCACACCAACATTTGAATTATAGGCATCCCAGAGCAAGAAGAATAAAAGAAAAGGTCTGAGAAAATATTTGAAGAAATTATGGTCAAAAACCTGCCTAACGTGGGAAATGAAATAGACAATCAAGTCCAGGAAGTGCAGAGAGTCCCTTACAGGATAAATCCAAGGAGAAACAGGCCAAGACACATATTAATCAAACTATCAAAAATTAAATACAAAGAAAAAATATTAAAAGCAGCAAGGGCAAAGCAACAAATAACATACAAGGGAATCCCCATAAGGTTAACAACTGATCTTTCAGCAGAGATTCTGCAAGCCAGAAGGGAGTGCCAGGACATATTTAAAGTGATGAAAGGGAAAAACTTACAACCAACATTACTTTACCCAACAACGATCTCATTTAGATTCAACAGAGAAATCAAAAGCTTTACAGGCAAGCAAAAGTTAAGAGAATACAGCACCATGAAAGCAGCTTTACAACAAGTGCTAAAGGAACTTCTCTAGGCAGGTAATACAAGAGAAGAAAAAGACCTACAAAAACAAACACAAAGCAATTAAGAATATGGTAAAAGGAACATAGATATCAATAATTACCTTAAATGTAAATTGATTAAATACTCCAAACAAAAGATAGAGACTAGATGAATGGATAGAAAAACAAGACCTGTATATATGCTATCTACAATAGAGCCACTTCAGACCCAGGGACACAAGCAGACTGAAAGTGAGGTGATGGAAAAGATATTCTATGGAAATGGAAATGAAAAGAAAGCTGAAGTAGCAATTCTCATATCACACAAAATAGACTTTAAAATAAAGACTATTACAATTGACAAGGAAGAACACTACATAATGATCAAAGGATCAGATCAAGAAGTAGATATAACAATTGTAAATATATATGCAGTCAAAATAGGAGTACCTCAATACATAAGGCAAATGCTAACAGCCATGAAAAGGGAAGTCAACAGTAACACAAAAATAGTAGGGAACTTTAAAACCCTACACTCGCAAATGGACAGATCATCCAAACAGAAAATAAGTAAGGAAACACAAGCTTTAAATGACACATTAGACCAGATGGAATTAATTGATATTTATAGGACATTCCATCCAGAAACAACAGAATAAAATTTCTCCTCAAGTGGACACGGAACATTCTCCAGGAGAGATCACATCTTGCATCACAAATCAAACCTCAGTAAATTTAAGAATATTGAAATCATATCAAGCATTTTTTCTGACCACAACATTATAAGACTAGATATCAATTACAGGAAAGAAACTGTAAAAAATAAAAACACATAGAGGCTAAACAATACACTACTAAACTACCAAGATATCACTGAAGAAATCAAAGAGGACATCAAAAAATTCCTAGAAACAAATGACAATGAAAACACGATGACCCAAAACCTATGGGATGCAGCAAAGGCAGTTGTAAGAGAAAAGTTTATGGCAATACAATCCTACCTCAAGAAAAATCTCAAATAAACAATTTAACCTTACACCTAGGGCAACTAGAGAAAGGACCAAAAAAAAAGCCCAAAGTTAGCAGAAAGAAAGAAATCATAAAGATCAGATCAGAAATAAATGAAAAAGAAATGAAAGAAATGCTAGCAAAGATCAATAAAACTTAAAGCTGGTACTTTGAGAAGACAAACAAAATTGATAAACCATTCGCCAGACTCATCAAGAAAAAAAGGGAGAAGACTTGAATAAACAGAATTAGAAATGAAACAGTAGAAGGAACAACTAACACTGCAGAAATACAAAGGATCATGAGAGATTACTACAAGCAACTATTTGCCAATAAAACCTGGAAAAAATGAACAAATTCTTAGAAAATTGCAACCTTCCAAGACTGAACCAGGAAGAAATAGAAAATAAGAACAGACTAAACACAAGCCCTGAAATTGAGACTGTGATTAAAAATCTTCCAAGAAACAAAAGTTCAGGGCCAGATGGCTTCACAGGCAAATTCTTTCAAACATTTAGAGAAGAGCTAACACCTATCCTTCTCAAACTCTTCCAAAATATAGCAGAGGGAGGATCACTCCCAAATGCATTCTACAAGGCCACCATCACCCTGATACTAAAACCAGACAAAGATGTCACAAAAAAGAAAATTACAGGCCAATATCACTGATCAACATAGATGCAAAATTCCTCAATAAAATACTAAAAAAGAGAATCCAACAACACATTAAGAGGATCATACACCATGATCAAGTGGGGTTAATCCCAGGAATGCAAGGATTCTTCAATATATATACAGAAATCAATCAATGTGATACACCATATTAACAAACTGAAGGATTAAAATCATACGATAATCTCAATAGATGCAGGAAAAGCTTTTGAAAAAATTCAACACCATTTATCATAAAAACTCTCCAGAAAGTAGGCACAGAGGGAACTTACCTCAACATACTAAAGGCCATATATGACAAACCCACAGCCAACATCGTTCTTAATGGTGAAAAACTGAAACCATTTCCTCTAAGATCAGGAACAAGAGAAAGTTGCCCACTCTCACCACTATTATTAAACACAGTTTTGGAAGTTTTAGCCACAGCAATCAGAGAAGAAAAAGAAATGAACAAATCCAAATCAGAAAAAAGAAGTAAAACTGTCACTGTTTGCAGATGACAGGATACTATGCATAGAGAATCCTAAAGATGCTACCAGAAAACTACTAGAGCTAATCAATGAATCTGGTAAAGCAGCAAGATACAAAATTAATGCACAGAAATCTCTTGCATTCTTATACACTAATGATGAAATATCTGAAAGAAAAATTAAGGAAACACACCCATTTACCATTGCAACAAAAAGAAGAAAATATCTAGGAATAAACCTCCCTAGGGAGACAAAAATCTGTATGCAGAAAACTATAAGACACTGATGAAAGAAATTAAAGACAATACAAACAAATGGAGAGATATACAATGTCCTTGGATTGGAAGTATCAACATTGGGAAAATTACTATACTACCCAAAACAATCTACAGATTCAATGCAATCTCTATGAAATTACCAATGGCATTTTTCACAGAACAAGAATGAGAAATTTTACAATTTGTATGGAAGCACAAAAGACCCCAAATATCCAAAGCATTCTTGAGAAAGATAAATGGAGCTGGAGGAATCAGGCTCCCTGACCTCAGACTATACTACAAAGCTACAGTAATCAAGACAGTATGGTACTGGCACAAACACAGAAATATAGATCAATGGAACAGGATAGAAAGCCTAGAGATAAACCCACACACATATGGTCACCTTATCTTTGACAAAGGAGGCAAGTGTATACAATGGAGAAAAGACAGCCTCTTCAATAAGTGGTGTGGGAAAACTGTACAGCTACATGTAAAAGAATGAAATTAGAACACTTCCTAACACCATATGCAAAAATAAACTCTAAATGGTTTAAAAACCTAAATTTAAGGCCAGACACTACAAAACTCTTAGAGGAAAGCATAGGCAGAACACTCTATGACATAAAGCACAGCAATATCCTTTTTGACCCACCTGCTAGAGTAATGAAAATAAAATAAAAAATAAACTAATGGGACCTAATGAAACTTAAAAACTTTTGCACAGCAAAGGAAACCATAAACAAGACAAAAAGACAGCCTACAGAATGGGAGAAAATATTTGTAAATGAAGCAACTGACAAAGGATGAATCTTCAAATTATACAAGCAACTCCCTCAGCTCAATTTAAAAGAAACAAACAAACCAATCTAAAAATGGGCAGAAGACCTAAATAGACATTTCTCCAAAGAAGGCATATAGACTGCCAGCAAACACATGAAAAGATGCTCAACATCATTAATCATTAGAGAAATGCAAATCAAACCACAATGAGGTATCACCTCACACCACTCAGAATGGCCATCATCAAAAAGTCTAGAAACAATAAATGCTGGAGAGGGTGTGGAGAAAAGGGAACCCTATTGTACTGTTGGTAGGAATGAAAATTGATACAGCCACTGTGGAGAGCAATATCTAGGTTCCTTAAAAAACTAAAAATAGATCTACCATATGACCCAGCAATCGCACTACTTGTCATATACCCTGAGAAGACCATAATTCAAAAATAGACGTGTACCACAATATTCAGTGCAGTGCTATTTACAATAGCCAGGACATGGAAGCAATGATGTATCCATAAAGAGATGAACAGGTAAAGAAGATGTGGCATGTATATACAATGGAATATTACTCAGCCATAGAAAAAGGAATAAAACTGAGTTATTTGTAGTGAGGTGGATGGACCTATAGTCTGTCATACAGAGTGAAGTAAGTCAGAAAGAGAAAACAAATACTGTGTGCTAACACATATATATTGAATCTAAAAAATACGGTGCTGATGAACCTAGTGGCAGGGTAGGAATAAAGTTGCAGACATAGAGAACTGACTTGAGGACACGGCGGGGCAGGAAAGAGGAAGTTTGGATGGAGTGAGAGAGTAGTGTTGACATATATACACTACCAAATGTAAAATGGATGGCTAGTGGAAAGCTGCTGCCTAGCATAGGGTGATCAGCTGGATGCTTTTTGATGACCTAGAGTGGTAGGATAGGGAGGGTGGGAGCAAGCCTCAAGAGTGAGGGGATATGGGTATATACGTATACATATAGGTGATCACTTTGTTGTACAGGAGAAACTAACACAACATTGCAAAGGAATTATACTCCAATAAAGATTAAAAAAATGATAACATGCACCACAATGTTCATTGCAACACTGCTTACAATAGCCAAGACATGGAAGCAACCTAAATGTCTATTAATAGAGGAATGGATAAAGAAGATGTGGCATATATATATTCAATGGAACATTACTCAGTTATAAAAAAGAATACAGTAATGCCATTTGCAGCAACATGGATGGTCCTAGAGTTTATCATACTAAGTGAAGTCAGTCAGACAGATAAAGATAGATATCATATGGTATCATTTATACGTGGAATCTATAAAAAAAGGATACAAATGAACCTATATACAAAATAGAAATAGGCCCAGAAACATAAATAGAAAAAAAATCTGTACCAAAGGGGAAAGGGTGGAGGAGGGATAAATTGGGAGTTTGGTATTAACATATACACATTATTAGATATAAAACAGATAACCAACAAGGACCTAATATATAGCACAGAGAACTGAACTGAATATTTTGCAATACTCTATAATCATTTCATTGTACACCCAAAACTAACACATTGTAAATCAACTATATTAATCTTAAAAAATATATTGAAAAATAATAAATATATAAAAAAATTAAACAAATTTAAAAAGGAGGTATTTCTCAAAAGGAATATAGTCTTCTTTCTTGTGGTTCTTTATCTTTTCCTATAAGGCTTCCAAGAAGTTAGATTATCCTTTAGGACAATTGTACAAATGTTTTACTTTGCCTTTTGTTTCCTACGTGTTCTATGACCCTGTGGATAATAAGAAGAAATTAAAGAAATATAAATATGACTGTCAGAGGTGAAGAAAAAAAAAGTGAAAGGGAAGCAATAATAAAAATGGAACCCTTAAAAAAAAAGAAATGGAACCCTTAATATAAAGAGAGTAAGCAAAATGCAAATAAAGGGTATCGTCAAGTAAAATATTGATAAATTATTGACATAAAAGTCTGAGAAAAGCATGGGAGTTTATGAAATCTGGGGGAAAACAGAAGCTTGGAATTTTATGGCTAGTTGATATGTAGAGATTATATAATAAAAAGTTTTTATGTCCCCAAAAAGAAATAAATATGATCATATCAATTGATACACACAAAAAATTATTTAACAAAACCCATCCCCATTTATAATAATAATTCTCACCAGACTAGGACTACAAGGGGACACTTCCTCAATTTAATGGAGAGCATCTAGGAAGCATCTACGTCTATCATCACGCTTAATGGTGAAAAATTTAATGCTTTCTGCCTAAACTCAGGAAAAAGACAAAGGTGTCCACTATTACAATTTTTGTTCAAAATAGTACTGGAACTTCTAGCCACTGTGATAAAGCAAGAAAAAGAAATAAAAGATACCCAGATTGAAAAGGAAGGAAAAACTATCTGTATATGGCAATAACATGATCTTGTATATAGAAAATGAAATCTATTAGTACTAATAAAGTGTTTTAGTGTACCACTTTGGAGATGACATAATTGTCTACATAGAAAACCACAAGGAATTTTAAAAAACATCATTTCCATCAGGTTGCAGGATTTAAGTTCAACACTAAAAAGTCAATGATATACCTTTATGCTAATAATGAACTGGCCCACACTTTTGCTCTGCAAATCTCTTAAAGGGGATGATAAAACAAACTACAGATTAGGACAAAATATTTGCAATCCTTATATCCAACAAAGGGTAAGTATCTAGAATATGTAATACAACTTAACAGTGAAAAACAGTGTATTAGAAAATTGACAAAATGCATGAAGAGACATTTTCCCATAGAGAATATACAGATTGCAGATTAGCACATGAAAGATGTTCAACACCATTAGCCCTTAGGAAAAAGCAAATTGAAACCACAATGAAATATCATCACAAGTCTATCAGAGAAGTTAAAATAAAAATAACGATACCACTAAATGCTAGTGAAGATGAGGAGAAACTGAACTAAACATATATGGCTGGTAGGAATGTCATATGGTCCAGTCGCTCTGATGAAGAATATGGCAGTTTCTTAAAAAAAAAACTAAACATGCAAATAATATATCACTCAGTAATTGTTCTCCAGGACATTTATTCTGGAGAAATGAAGGCTATATACAAAAACTTATACATGAATGTTTATCACCATTTTATTCATAATAGCCCTAGCTGGGAAACAATTGAGATGTCTTTCAGTAGGTGAATGGTTAAAACAAATTATGGTACATCCATATGATGGAAAACAACTCAGCAATGAAAAGGAACAAAATGTCAATGCACACAATTACTTGGATGAATTTCCAGGGAATGATGCTGAGTGAAGAAAAGGCAATCCCACAAGGTCACGTGCTATATAATCCCATTTATATAACTTTCTTGACACGGTAAAACTATAAAAATGGAGAACAGATTTGTGGTTGTCATGGTTAAGGGATAAAAGGGGGGATGCAGGAAGGAAGGAAGTGAGTTTGGTTATATATGGTGAATAATAGAAGCCTCATGGTAAATGGACTATTTTCTGTCTTTGTGTTAATGGCAATACTTTGGTTGATATTATACTGCAGTTTTGCAAGATGTTGTCATTGGGGGAAGCTAGGTAAGATGCATGCTGGATCTCTCCATATCTTACAACTGCTTGTAACTTAAAATTATCTCAAAATAAATAGTTGAATTAAAAATACTCAAACTTTCTTTAACCCCAGATTTCCCAAATTTATTGAGCTGAAACGTGTTTTTCAGGTATGTTGTCCATACTGTTGGAAAAAGTTACACTTGATATTTACTTCTTCAAAAGTGCATAATAAAAATGCAATTCATCCTAGGAAACAAAGACCATTGCCAACCAAACTATAAAAAGTATAGAAACCTGCACATGCTTAGGTTCATTTTTGACTCATTATATAGGCAACTATAATCTATGAGAAAGAAAGAGGTTATTATTTTGGGAAAAAGCCTGTAGTACTGAAAATGTAAGTTCTAATATCACCAACAGTTGAATATAAATAGATAACTACATTAGAATTAATCCATCAGAGATGTTTTCTTTAACACAATATTTATATATCCTTTTACTTAAACTGTTTGAATATTTTGTTCTGAAGGGATTTTTATTATGATGACATTTGTGCTTAAGATAGTGTGATACTTACAACAGTAAAGGCAATTTGTAAAATTTTCCTGTTGGACTTAAAAATTGTTGCTTGATTGCTGTCTCAAGTAAGGAAATGTGTGGTGATTAATAGAGAGGGAAAGGAGTTTGGTAATAGTCTACCTGTTTCTGAGTCAAGCACTGTTTGAAAACATATTCTACTTGCAAATAAAATTTAAAGAGAAAATCCTTTAAAAAAGTGAGAGACTGCAGTTAATGTAAATTCCTCAAATATCATAATATGAAATATGATAACTAATTGATTATCCCTCCCTGAGTGAGTGCCCTTTCCCTCTTCTATGTCTATTTAAAGCCCTTAATACTTGAGGTCCATTTTAAGTACCATTTCAAAATTTATCTCCCTAAGGAAAAACAAATTTAGCTAACAGTGATAATCTTTCTTAACCACACATAGCCCCTCTATTGTTTTATCAACATGGTAGAGATACTTTAATATATTTTATTTATTACTTAGCAATCTAGTATTATTTTCCATTTCACATATGTATATGTTTTCTTTTGAATGGTTTATAAGAGGTCCTTGAGGGCAGGGATTATGTCCAACACTTTCTCATCTGCATAACTACATGGTAAGTGACTATAACAAAGTCACACAGTTATTAGGTGGCCTAGCAAAGATTTGTACATAGGTGTTTGACACTAAATCCAATGCCTCTTTTCATTATTTCATGTCTTCCTCTGTTGATATGACCTACCAAACTCACCTAATTGGCAAATAGTGGAATAGAACTTGTTAAAGAAATTATGGTAAGCATATATAAGAGGTTTCTAATTTGCTGTTGAAAGGAATAGGGAGACCTATATTTACTAATGGAAAGACTTCCAAGAAATTTGTGTTCAGTTTTAAAAGCCATGTGTAGGACAATATGTATAGCATTCAGCAATTTGTGTAAAATAAAAGAAGGAGCTACATACTAATATGTTTGTATAGGCATAGAATATCTCAAAGAAATACACAAGAAACCAAGAGACTGTGGGTCAGGCTATAGTATAGGGCAGATTTTATTTCCACTGTAAAACTTCGGCACTGCTTGCATTTTTTTTACCCTTATGTATTAAGAAAAAAAATAGGCCTGTGGCATGACAGAGTGATTTTCTCCTAAAGATAAGAATTTCTTAGACTAGGAATGAAATTTGAGCCAGAAATTTTTTTTAAAACTTCAAAAACTACCAAGTTGTGGAAAATACTTTGTCAAGGAAAAACTTTCTGTAATACATTTATCTATCATAATATTTATATACTATTACTTGAAGGATAATTTAAATCTTGGAGTATAAATCACAAAGTACTTTCTAACCAGCAACTCATAAAAAAAAATCAAGTTGAACGTTCAAAGGGGAAGTGATGTCATATGTTTATGTTTATGAATATACCAGGACCCAGTGTCATTTATTAGTTCAATCCCTGTGGAGCTATACATATTTATGAAATCACAAGTAAGAGTTATGAATTGCAGCACTAAGAATTGCAAAATTAAAAATGTGCTGCTGCATATTCACACTCATCATAGTCATCATTTATTTATAATTGCTAAATAAAAGACTGCATCATTTAATTCATGAAATATAAGAGTATAGGAAAAAAGTTACTACAGTATTGTAAAACTGCTTGCAGTTACAAATTGGAGGGCAGAACTCTATGTTTTGAAAATACTCTTAGGTGAGTCCTGAAAAGCTTCTATGATTCCTTGGATGATATAACAGGCTCACAATGTATTCTCTTCTGTCATTCTGCTTTTCATCTTTACTCTTGGAGTAGAAGTTGTTGACTTTTTCTCCACTGATTATACTGATTAATTTGATCACAGTAGATGGTCAAATCAGATAATTCATACTTCAAGGTGTTGATTTGTTCACATTTTGGAGGACTACCTAAATTTATCAACTTAATCAGTTATAATGCAAATAATTACTTTTCCCAAGACCCATCCTTTCTGTATTTGGCAACATCTTTTAGCCCTAATTAATGTACCATTTGTTTTATATTGTTAAAATGCAATGTTTGATTTAAATATTGAATTGTTGAAATAGTGGTAGTATGCCAGCTTGTAAGTGTTCTATCTTGAATGTTTAATGTTACAGTTTCACAACATGTTTACCTCAGTTTACTGCCAAATATACTTCAGAAAGAATTGTTTTAACATAATACTATATACCTGCATATGTGTCCTGGGTCTGTGTGCAGTAAAGGCATCTATATTTTTTGTTGCTTGATCCTAAATTTATTCTGCTTTTTCTCTAGTACTATTTCCCTAGAAAAATGTCTACAGATAATGCAGAGTAAGACTATCTCTTATGAAAAAGCAATTTAGCACCTCACAACTATGAAGCTGATGGTAAATGAATGATAAGTCAATCATAAAACTTCTCCTTAGGGCAGAATATATGAATAGAAAAAAAAGATAGGAAATGATCAAATGGATATATACTGTTTTAATCCCTTTCTTAATATCAATTTCTTGTCAAGAAGATACCATGAAAAGAATATATGAGAGTATAACAGAGGCCTATATTTCCATTTTACTTAAAAGACTGATCTTTTTGGGTCCAGTGCCTAATATATGATACAGGGTATAGTTAGTGCTTGATAATTTTTTAGTGTGGTAAAATATACATAATATATAACTTACCTTTTAACCATTTTAAGTGTAACAGTTAAGCAGCATTAAGTACATTCAAACCGTTGTTCAAGAATTACCTGTATTCATTTTGATATCTTTCTCATTATCCCAAACTGAAACAATATACCCTTTAAAAATAACTACCCATTTCCTTCTCCCCCTAGCCCCTGGTAACCATTATTCTACTTTCTATCTCTATGAATTAGTTTCTTCTAGGTCCTTCATATAAGTGGAATCATGCAATATTTGTCCTTTTATGGATGAATTATTTCACTTAGCATAATGTTTTCAATGTTCATTCATGTTGTAGCATGTATCAGAATTTCATTCCTTTTTAAGGCAAAATAATATTTCATTGTATGTATATACCAAATTTTGATTATCCATTCATCCAAACATGAATATTTAGGTTATTTCCATATGTGGCTATTGTAAGTAATGTTGCTATGAATATTAGTATACAAAATTTCCCATATGCCTTATCTCAGCCAATTTGCACTCAACACTGTCTTCATTTCTATCACCAAATGTTACTGCTTCCTCTTTTTGAAATTCAAATAAATGAAAACACACAGTAGGGACTCTACTGTGTTTGGCTTCTTTTACTCAGCATAAAGTTTTTGAGATTTATCCATGTTGTTGGGTGAATCATTAATACATTCCTTGTTATCCCTGAGAAATATTCCATGGTGTATATATACACAGTAAATACTGATCATCCATTCATCTGAAGATGGGAATTTGGATTATTTCCACTTTGGCTATGAGGAATAATGCTGATGATTGGGAATATTGCTGGTATGAACATTAATGTGCAAATATTTGTTTTGAGTCTCTGCTTTCAGTTATTTGGGTATATACCAAGAAGCAGAAATGATGGATTATATGGCAATTCTATGTGTAAGTTTTTGAGGAACCATCAATCGTATTGTTTTCCAAAGCTACTGCATCATTTAACATTCTCACGCACAGGGACAAGGTTTCCAATTTCTCCACTTCCTTGTCAACAGTTATTATTCACTATTATTATTTTTTAAATAATAATCATCCTAATGTGTGTGGAGAGATAGCTCATTGTTGTTCTGATGAGCATTTCCCGAATGACTAATGATGTTGAGCATCTTTTCACATGCTTATTGGCCACTTGTGCATCTTATTTGGAGGAATGTGTATTTGAGTCCATTCCCCAATTTTAAATTAGGTTGTTTTGTCGTTGTTAAGTGGTAGAAGTTCTTTACATACTCTAATAATTTTTTTTTTTTTGGCCGTGCCATGTAGCATGTGGGATCTTAGTTCCCCAATCAGGGATCGAACCTATGCCCCCTGCAGTGGAAGCATGGACTCCGAACCACTGGACTGCCAGCAGATTCCCCAGTTCTTTATCAGATATATGAGTTACACATATTTTCTCCCATTCTTGGGTTGCCTTGTTACTTCCTTGATATTGTCCTTTGCTGTACAAAGATTTAATTTTGATGAAGTCCATTATTTTTTCTTCTGTTGCATTTTTTTTTGGAGTCATAACCAAGAAATCTTGCCAAATCCATTGCCATGATGCATTCTTCCTGTATTATTGTCAAGAGTTTATACTTTTAGCTCTTATGTTTAGGTATCTGATCCATTTTGAGTTAAATTTTATATATGGTGTAGGGTCCAACTCATTCTTTTCATGTGGACATGCAGTTTTCCCAGCACCATTTCTTGAAAAGACTATTCTTTCTCTCACTGAATGATTTTGGCATGTTATCAAAAATCATTCGACCATATATGTGAGGAGTTATTTCTGGGTTTTCTATCCTATTACATTGGTCTACATGTCTGTCTTTCTTCCAGTCCCACACTGTTTTGATTACTGTAGCTTTGTAGCAAGTTTTGAAATCAGGAAGTGTAAATCCTGCAAATTTGTCCTTCATTATTAAGATTGTTTTAATAGTTTTGTTTCTGATTTCTTTGAGATTCCCTAAGAATTGTTGGATAGATTTTTTTTTCTATTTCTGCAAAAAATATCATTGGGATTTTGATAGTTTTTGCATTGGATTGAGTATGTAGATTGCTTTGGGGAGTATTGATATCTTAACAAAATTAAAGCTTCCAACCCATGAACATAGGATGTCTCTCCATGTATTTATGTCTTTTCAGTTTTCTTCAGCAATGTTTTGTAGTTTTCAGTGTATAAGTATTTTGCCTCCTTGGTTAAGTTTATTTCTATTTTATTATTTTTGGTGTTATTGTAAATAAAATTGTTTTATTAATGTCTTTTTCACACTGTCCACTGTTTTTAATGTGTAGAAATACAACTTATTTTTGTATGTTGATTTTGTACCCAGAAATTTTGCTGAATTCATTATTGGATCCAATAGTATTTTATGGAATCTTTATTGTTTTCTACATATAAGATCATGTCATCTGAAAACAGAAACAATTTTACTTCTTTTCAATTTAGATGTCTTTTATTTCTTTTTGTTGACTAATTCCTCTGGCTAGAAATGCCAACACTATATTGAATAGAAATGGTAAATACAGGTATTTTTGTCTTTTTTCTGATCTTAGAGGAAAAGCTTCCAGTCTTTCACCACTGAGTATGATGTTAGCTGTGGTTTTTCATATATGGACTATAATTATGTTGATGTAGTTTCCTTCCTTTCCTAGTTTGTTCAGTTTTCATCATAAAAGAGTATTAAATTTTGTCAAATTCTTTTCTTGCATTCTTTGAGATGACAATGTTTTCTTTTTTTCCCATTTCATTCTCTTAATGTGGTGTATTACATTGATTGATTTCTGTATGTTATAACATCCTAGCAGTCCTGGCAAAAAGTATCACTCGACTGGGAATTCCCTGGCAGTCCAGTGGTTAGGACTCTGCACTTCCACTGCAGGGGGCCCGGGTTTGATCACTGGTCAGGAAACTAAGGTCCTGAAAGCTGTGTGGCATGACCAAAAAAAAAAATCACTTGGTTATGGTGTATAGTGTTTTTAATATACTGCAGAACTTGATTTACTTGTATTTTGTTGAGAACTTTTACATACATATTATAACATACATTGGTCTGAAGTTATGTAGTGTCTTTGTCTGGCTTTAGTATCAGGGTAATGCTAGCCTCATAGAATGAGTTAAGAAGTAATTCCTCTCTTCAATTTTTTGGAAGAGTTTGAGAAGACTTTCTATTTACTGTTCTTTAAATTTTTTTGGTGTGTTTTTGGTTTTTTTAGAATTCACCAGTGAAGTCATCTAATCCAGGCCTTTTTTGTTTTTGTTATATGGTTTTTGATTACTGATTCAACCTCCATAATAGTTAGAGGTCTGCTCAATTTTTCTATTTCTTTATGATTTTAGTTTTGGTAAATTGTGTGTTTCTAGGATTTTGCCCAATTCATATATATAATCAAATTTGTTTGTGTACAGTTGTTCATAGTACTCTCCTATGATCCTTTTTGTTTGTGAAGATTGGTAGTAATATCCCCACTTTCATTTCTGATTTTAGTGATTTATTACTCCTTTTTTATTCTTAGTCAACAAAGCTAGTTTTAACAATTTTGTGGTTCATTTTGAAGGACAAACTTTTGGTTTTCTTGATTTTCCTTATTGTTTTTCTATTCTCTGTTTTATTTATCTCTGCTTTAATCTTTATGGTTTTCTTCCTTCTGCTAGTTGTAGCTTTAGTTTGTTGTTCTCTTTCAGTTCTTAAGTCATAAAATTAGTTTGTCAATTTAAGATTTTTCTTCTTTACTGATGTGCTTCCAGCTATAAATTTCCCTCTTACCATTGCTTTCACTGCATTACATAAGTTTTGGTATGTCGTATTTTCATTTCCATTTTCTAATATCTCCTGTGATTTCTTCTTTGACCCACTGGTTGTTTGAGTTTGATTTGTATTTTACACATATTTGTGAATTTTCCAATTCCTTCCTGTTATTTATGTATAGGTATTCCATTGTGATTATAAAAGACATTTTGTATGTTTCCAGTCTTTTTAAATTTATTGAGATGTGGTTTTTTTTGCTTAATAATTGGTTTATCCTAGAGAATGTTCCATAGGCACTTCATAAAAATGCATATTCTACTGTTGTTGGGTGGAGTGTTCTATAAAGGTCTGTTAGGCACATTTGGTTTATACTGTTGTTCAAGTCCTGTGTTTCCTTACTGATCTTCCGTATGTTTGTTCTATTGATTATTGAAGGCAGGGTGCTGAAGTCTCCTACTATTAGTGTAGAGATATCTATTTCTCTTTCAATTCTTTCAATTGCTTCCTATTATTTTGGAGCTCTGATAATTGGTGCATATATGTTTATAATTGCTATATCTTCTTGAATTAAACTTTTTATCAATATATACAGTCTTTGTCTCATATAACAGTTTTTGACTTAACATTCACTTTTTCTGAAATTAGTATGATCATCCCAGCTATCTTTTACCTACTATTTGCATGAAACAACTTTTTCCCTCTTTTAACTTTCAACTTATGTTATCTATAGTGAATTTTTTTAGACAGCATATAGTTGGACCAAGTTTTTAAAAAATTTATTCTGTCAACCTATGCCTTTTGATTAGACAATCTAATGCATATACATTTAAAGTAATTACTGAAAGGGAAGTATTTACTTTGGCCATTTTCATATTTGAATTCTGTATGTCTGATAGTTTTTCTGTTCCTTATTTTCTCCTTTACTGTCTTTCCTCATATTTAGTCAGTATTTTGTAGTAACACATTTTGATTCCCTACTCATTCCCTTTTGTGTACAGTAAGTTCCCTACATATAAACGAGTTCTGTTCCAAGAGCACATTCGGAAGTGCAATTTGTTCATAAGTCCAACAAAGTTAGGCTAGGTACCCAACTAACAAAATAGGCTATATAGTACTGTACTGTAATAGGCTTATAATACTTTTCACACAAATAATACATAAAAAACAAACACACAAAATAAAGAAAACCTTTTTAATCTTACAGTACAGTACCTTGAAAAGTACAGTGGTACAATACAACAGTCGGCATACAGGGGCTGGCATCAAGTGAACAGGCAAGAAGAGTTACTGACTGGAGGAGGGAGAGGAGGTGGGAGATGGTAGATCTGAAGGATCATCAGCAATAGAAGATGGAGGGCAAACTGCAATTTCATTCATGCCTGATGTTGATGACACAGGTTCTGGTTCCTTGCTGAATTCAATTCTACCTACCCTCTTGAAAAAACGATCCAGTGATGTCTGGGTAGTAGCTCTTTTTTTTGTCATCACAGATGACACAGTAGCATTGGATTGCATTCTGAACAGCTACTGCAACCTTTGTATACCATTCTACAGTCAGGTCATGTACCTCAAAAACTAACAGTGCCTCCTCAAATAAAGAAAATCCCCTTGCCATTTCCTGCCTTGTGAATCGCTTATGCTTGCTTCTGGACATCCTAGGCTTGAACTAAAGATACTGTACTACAGTAGTCTATATAGTACTGTACAGTAAAGTACACAAAAGCACAATGTACGTCAATTATGTGAATTAACTTATGATTTGACATGTAAACACGTTCGCATCTTTGTAAGTTCGCAACTTGAAGGTTCATATGTAGGGGACTTACTGTATATCCTTTATATATTTTCTTTGTGATTACCATAAGGATTATATTTAATATTCTAAAAGTATAACAATCTATTTTCAATTGATACCAATTTAACATCAATCTTGTACTATACGTCTCTGCCCTCCTCCCCAAAGTTATGTTATTGTTGTCACAAATTAAACATTACATCCTTATACATTGTGTGCTAATTAACATAGATTTGTAAATATTATGCATTTGTCTTTTAAAAATGTAGGAACTGAAAAGTGATGTTACAAACTCAAATTACATTAATAATAGATTTTATATTTGCCCATGCATATAACTTTACCTGATATCTCTATATCTTCACATGGCTACACAGAAGTTACTGTGTAGCTTCTTTTCATTTCAGACTGAAGAACTCCCTTTAGCATTTCATGCAAAGATTTTCTAGTAGTAATTAAATCTCTCAGATTTCATTTCTACGGGCATGCCTTAATTTTTCCCTCATCTTTGAAACACATTTTACCAAATATACAATTCTCAGTTGAGAGTTTTTTTTTTTTTCTCTTGGAAACAGTGCGATGATGCATTTAACATCAATCTTATGTTGCTGATGAGGAATCATTTGTTAATCTTATTGAATATCCTTTGTAGTGACAGGTTGCTTTTCTCCTGCTACTTTCAATATTTTCTGTCTTTTGACACTGTGTTTATAATGTGTCTTTGGGTATTTCCTATTTACTTCATTTGTTGAGCTTCTTGGACTTGTAGATTTATACCTTTCATCAAATTTGGTAAGTTTTTGGCATTATTTCTTCAAATAATCTCTCTGACCCTTTCATTCTTTATTTTCATTCTGGGACTCCCATAATACATAAATTGGCCTGCTTATGGTGTCCTGTAAGTCCTGTAAACCCTGTTCACTATTTTTGCTTTCTGTTCCTCAGACTCAATGTCTCTAAATATCCTAGATTCAAGTTCACTGATTCTTTCTTCTGTCTGCTCATATCAGGTGTTAAAACCCTCTAGTGAATTTTTAAGTTTATTTATTTTATATTTTCAGTTCCAAAATTTTTATTATTTTTTAAAACAAGTAACTTCTATAATTTTGTAAATATTTTCATTTGGTTCATATATTGTTTTCTTGATTTGCTTTAGTTCTTTGCCCATGTTTTCCTTTAACTCTTTGAACAATTTAAGACAGTTGTTTAAAAGTCTTTGTGTAGTAAGTCTGATGTCTATGTTTCTTCAAAGATTTTTATTTTCTTACACTTTATTTTCTTCCTTTGAATAAGCAGTGTTTTCTTGTCTCTGTATGCTTTGTGGGGTTTTTTTTTTTGGTTTATATTTGGGCATCTGAAAAAATGGCCACTTCACCCCATCTTTGCAGACTTGTTCTGTGTTGGGTCAATCCTTGTCTGATTAGCTGGGCATACTTTTAGTCTAGGGATTAGTTCAAAAAGATTCAGGTCTTCTCAGGTCTTTTCTGAGCATAGGTCTTATCTGGGTCTGTATATGTTTTTTTTCAATTCCTCTGTATACATGTATGCTTTGGGAAGTCTTAATTTCTTAAAACATCTCACTCCACCTTCTTGGGACCTTAGATGGTCTTTGTGTGTCCACTCATAATTTCTTACCCCACACATATGCTGCTCTTGGTCTCCCTACTGTTTTCCTGAACAGTGCCTACTGCTTTGCCTTGCTTCTTATCCAAGCTAGGCAAAACAGGGATCAGTTCTTCAGGCAGTCCACAACAAGCTAGAACACTGCAAATAAGGTCTGCTTTGCCTCCTCTTGTTCAAAGGGTAACTGGGAACTGGAAATTTGGATGTTCTATTGTGTATTTTGACCCACAATTTTTTGTCTCAGGCATCTGTTGGTCTTATCGTTCCTGTGTCCATTGCTTCTCCACTCCTGAATTCCAAACTGCATTGCTTCCTCCCCCCAATAAGATCTGAATTAGGTGAAACAGATACCAGCCCTTCAGGCAGCCCCCAGACAGGTTTGAATGCTACAAACAAGTTCTTCTTTGCTCCTTCTAGTTTGAGGGAGATAATTTGGAATTTGTTGCCATCCCTTGCCATGCAGAAGAAGGGGTGGGGCAAAGTAAGAGCATCAAGAAATTTTCTATCACTTTGTATGTATTTTTTTCTTTATTGGACATTTGCTTGGTTGTTGTAGATCTTTGACTTTTTCCCAGAGCTCTTATGAAGTTATTTTATCTAGTCTATAGTTGTTTTTTTTTAATGTTTCCATGTGACAATGAAGGCCCAGAGCTTCCTAGTCTGACATTTTTGCTGATGTCACTGATGCTTTATAATTTTTGCTGAATGGATGAATTTTTAAAATTGTAAAATAATAATATAATTTAAAATAAATATATTTTATTCTGGCTTGATGATTTCTTGGCTCATTGCAAAGAAGGTGTAGAAAAAGAGCTTCCTTTGTGAAAAACTCTAAAATGTTTATCCCTTTAATTCTGTTTGGAATTTCCCCCATTCTCTGAAATCTTTTCTTCTTTTCTGACTTTTATTTTGTATATTACTTTCTGACCAAACCCTCTCAGTACTCCTAACTCTCTGTTTTTCTCTCCACCATCCTTTCATCAGTGTTCAAAAGTAGTCTTGGAAATACCACTACTGGGCATATACCCTGAGAAAACTGTAATTCAAAAAGAGTCATGTACCAAAATATTCATTGCAGCTCTATTTACAATAGCCCGGAGATGGAAACAACCTAAGTGTCCATCATCTGCTGAATGGATAAAGAAGATGTGGCACATATATACAATTGAATATTACTCAGCCATAAAAATAAACGAAATTGAGCTATTTGTAATGAGGTGGATAGACCTAGAGTCTGTCATACAGAGTGAAGTAAGTCAGAAAGAGAGAGACAAATACCGTATGCTAACACATATCTATGGAATTTAAGAAAAAAATGTCATGAAGAACCTAGGAGTACAACAGGAATAAAGACACAGACCTACTAGAGAATGGACTTGAGCATATGGGGAGGGGGAAGGGTAAGCTGTGACAAAGTGAGAGAGAGGCATGGACATGTATACACTACCAAACGTAAGGTAGATAGCTAGTGGGAAGCAGCCGCATAGCACAGGGAGATCAGCTCGGTGCTTTGTGACCGCCTGGAGGGGTGGGATAGGGAGGGTGGGAGGGAGGGAGATGCAAGAGGGAAGAGATATGGGAACATATGTATATGTATAACTTATTCATTTTGTTATAAAGCACAAGCTAGCACACCATTGTAAAGCAATTATACTCCTATAAAGATGTTAAAAAAAATTTAAAAAAGTAGGCTTGGAAAGAGGTTGGAAATAGGATTGGGAGGATAAGGAGATGGCAAGACACAGAGAAGATATTGGAGAGAAGTCTAAGAAAGCAGAGGAAGAAGGAAGGGCTTGCTAGTAAATGTTATCTTCGTTTCGTAATGAATATAAGTAGACCTGCACAGTTCAGACCCATGTTGTTCAAGGGTCAACTGTATAACATTGGTGATATTGTTGCTTGAACCTCTATGTTCCATTACTTATATTCAGATTAACAAAAGAATATGTGCTTTTATTTCCAGTTTTTAGAAAAATGTATAAGGCTAGAAAATTAAAATAAGAACTCCAGAATATCTCTACTGCTATTGACTTTAGAAAAGAGTTTATACTTTAAGTAAGAGTTAACAATGAAAAACTTCTTATTAATTGATAGAATGGGTAGACTGAAAATAAACAAGGAGGTAGTAGACTTCTACAGTATAATCAACTAATTTGATATAGTTGGCATTTAACAAACTCTCCATGTAACAACAACAGAATACATGTATGCAACATTTACCAAGATAGATCATATTAAGAGCCATAAATCAACTCTAAACAAATTTAAAAGGCTTCAAGTCATGGAAAATATCTTTTCTGACCACAATCAACAGCACACAGCAACATGGATGAATCTCAAGTTATGCTGAGTGGAATAAATCAGACAAAAAATAATAGATACTATGTGATTGCATTTATGTAAAACTCTGGTAAATGCAAACTAATCTACAGTGATAGAAAGCAGACAAGTGGCTACCTGGGGTAGGAGTAGATGAGCAAGTGTAGAAGGGAGGGATTCTACAGGGCCATAAGGTAACTTTTGTGGGTGATGTATATGATCACTACTTTGATTGCAGTGATAGTTCCACAGGAAAATACCGAATAGTATACTTTAAATAGGTACAGTTTATTGTAAGTCATTGCATCTTTTAAAAGCTAGTTTTAGAAAGCAAGTGCTAAACAAAAACTAAATAAAATTAGATCACTTGGTCAACAGTACATACCGACTAGATAGAACGTGTGGTAACATTAGCTGGCAAATTACCCTTTTA
This sequence comes from Orcinus orca, assembly GCF_937001465.1. Classification (NCBI taxonomy): domain Eukaryota; kingdom Metazoa; phylum Chordata; class Mammalia; order Artiodactyla; family Delphinidae; genus Orcinus; species Orcinus orca. Next base: position 80,703,044 of record NC_064580.1, read on the forward strand.
GATATGAAATTGGAGGTAAACTTGCATGCACATCTGAGTAACAGCTTACCTGGCATATAGGAGCCTTTCATCAAATGATAGTTTATTCTTCCAACGTAGAGGTAAGGTCTCAATCAAATGTTTCAGTTATTGTAGAAATCTATTCCAGGTCAGACAGTGGTGAGGTACAAAGAACAGGCACCTAGTTAATTAGGTCCTTGTTCAAATAACAAAGTTTTCTGATTTATATGCTGCTGAGTGAGAAAGTTAGCTTCAGATTACATTAGAGAGCTTTATTTTTGAAAATAAAACATTTACTGTGGTGAGTGCATTTTCTAAAAATTTCTTATGTGATGCATGCACCTGATAGAAAATCTGGAGAATACATAATAATGTAAGGAAGAAAACAAATTCACCTATAATCCCACCTCCCATTGATAGCTTCTGTTAACAATCAAAAATCTATTCTCCAAATGAGATATTTCACTGAATACTTAAGATTAAAATACATTTCTGGTCAAATCGGTTCACATCACTTGCACAGACAATGTGGCAGGCAACTATCACACAGGCCGGAGTGGCTGGTAAACAGTTTCACCAAAGCACATATTACAAGGAATAATGACCAAGTGATAATGACAAAGCAAACAGTTTCACAGTATTTTAAATTAGTTTTTCTATGAGGGTTGTACTATAACCTTTATTTTGCATATTCCTTAAGGTCTTTTTTAAACTCATTTAAAACTGACAGTTTAATAGGTTGAACTGGTTACTGGTTTGCTTCTTGGTGAACTTTATAATGTAGCTTACAACAAAAAGTGTATATTATTTTAATTTTTATAACTCAAGAAGGACCTGACTGTGCTACACAATGATCTCAAAAGGAAGAGAAATTGATAGTAACTAAAAACTAACAAACAGAAAATACTTCCTATAGTTTAATTTCTCAAGACATGAAACTCAAACTCAATGCTATAGTAAAAGCAAATATATTTTTAAATGAAAGGATGGGTAAAGTTAAAGGTGAATTTTTTAAAAGCCATTGTGTAAATATGAATTATCAGATAAAAATGAATTTTTAAAGCAAAAGAGCATTAAACGTAGAGTAATTTAAACTAAACAAAGAAAAGATGAAACAATAAAGAAAAACTAGTATTTAAACTTTTTGCAAAATTATATATATTTCCATATATAATGGTATATTATATCCCTTTTAATATAATCTACTATAGTACAAACAAATAAAATACAATAATAATCCACGTTTTATATATATGGAACTTACATATGTATATATATTCTATAAATACATTTTCATGTATGTTCCACATATATTTGGCACATAGTGACAGGAATGAATCTAAAAATTGGGTTTATAATTGGTGGGAATCTATCCATCAACTGAGTTATGTTCTAAATGAAAAATATCTCACTCTTGCTTTCTTTCTCTCCCTCTTTTTCTGTATATATACACACATATACACAAAATGGAAGTCTGAAAATGTAATATAGGAGCCAGATAAAATAGGCTACAGGTGGATCTGAGTGGCACATGGGTAGGCTCTTCTGGACATTGCTTACTCATAGTCTCAATTTCTCTTTATTTCATGTGTCTCCTGGATTCTTAGCTGCTTGTTTTGCCTCAGCTGTCACCAGAGAAACCCAGTTCCTTTTAGGACCTATGCAGATATATTGCCTAAGGACAGCCAGCCATTGGCCTGGAGTTTTTAGTTCTACTTGCCCTTTCTGGGTTCAGATGAAATGCACACCACAGGGCAGGGGCTCTGTTTCCCTGAATGGATTCTGAAGGAGCTGGATGATGTAACCTGGGAGTTTAGAAAACTTAATAGGGGTGGACTTTCACTAATGGGAGATAGAAATTTGGAAAATGCATGGCAAATAAATTTCTTTTCTCTTCCTCATTCTGATGGATTTATAGAATTATAGTTTCCCTGAACATGTTGTCTGAAGATGACTTATGTGGCCAATCAGGTGTAATTGTTAGGAGATCTGCTTTAAAGTCTGTTGCAAAGTAGAGGCCTACATAGGAATTAATCACCTTGTATTGCTTTCCATCCTTCCTGGTCCCACTTTCATTTTCCCCCACTCACAGTGTCCTAATAATAGACCTTCCAAATAAAGTTTTAGCAATTTATCCTTGCTTCAGACTCTGTATTTTAGGGAACATAGACTGAAAAAAATTGTATATACCCATGAATATATATAGTGATAACATTGATAAATAAAATAAAACTGCTGTCCACAGAGGTTGTGAAAATTACAGTTCCCACTGACAATGTATGAGACTGCTTACTTTCCAAAACCCTACCAGGATATAGGATCAAAACTTTAAATTATGTTTCCCCATCTTATTTTCAAAAAATGGTATGTTAATGTAGTCTCATTTGCATTTCCCTAATCAGTCATATTCCACATCCTTCCATAGGTTAATATGCCACTTGTATTTCTTTTATTGTGAGGTGTTCACTTCCTTGGCCCATTTTTCAACTGGAGTTTTCATATTCATGTATGTTTTAATGTAATAGATATTTGTTCATTGACTGAGATTTTAGTTTCACATATTTTTCTGAGTTTAAATTTTGGTTTTTTGCTTTGTTTATGGTGGTTTTGCCATACAAAACATTTGTTTTAATTTTTATTTTTTTGAAGTAATCATGTCTCTTTTTTGATTTTTAGATTTTTTTCAGCATACATAGAAAAGCATTCCCATTTTGAAAACTTATCTACACATTTACTCTTTGACTAAGCAATCTCAACTCCAGCATCCCAAGATGTTTTTGCAAAAAAACAAAAAAACAAAAAATGACATATGCCAAGACTACTCATCACAACACTATATATTTTTAAGCATATTTATGGGAATATAATTGCTTTACAATGATGTGTTAGTTTGTGCTGTATAACAAAGTGAATCAGCTATATGTATACATATATCACCATAACCCCTCCCTCTTGCCTCTCCCGCTCACCTTCCCTATGCCACCCCTTAGGTGGTCACAAAGCACCAAGCTGATATCCCAGTGCAATTCAGCTGCTTCCCAATAGCTATTTTTTATAGCTATTTATTTTATATTTGGTAATGTATATATGTCTATGTTACTCTCTCACTTTGTCCCAGGATACGCTTCCCCCCTCCATGTTCTTAAGCCCATTCTCTACTTCTGCGTCTTTATTCCTGTCTTGCCCCTAGGTTCATCAGAACCATTTTGGGGTTTTTTTAGATTCCATATATATGTGTTAGCATAAAGTATTTGTTTTCCTCTTTCTGACTTACTTCACTCAGTACGACAAACTCTAGCTCCACACACCTCACTACAAAACACTCAATTTTGTTTCTTTCTATGGCTGGCTAATATTCCACTGTATATATGGCCCACATCTTCTTTATCCATTCATCTGTGGATGGACACTTAGGTTGGTTCCATGTCCTGGCTATTGTAAATAGTGCTGCACTGAACATTGCAGCACATGACTCTATTTGAATTATGGTTTTCTCAGGGTATATGCCCAGTAGTGGGATTGCTGGGTCGTATGGTAGTTCTACTTTTAGTTTGTTAAGGAACCTTCATACTTATCTCCATAGTGGCTGTATCAATGTTCATTCCCACCAAAAGTGCAGGTGGGTTCCCTTTTCTCCACACCCTCTCCAGAATTAATAATTTCTAGATATTTTGATGATGGCCATTCTGACAGGTGTGAGGTGATACCACATTCTAGGTTTGATTTGCATTTCTCTAATGATTAGTGACATTGAGCATCCTTTCATGCATTTGTTGGCAATCTGTATATCATCTTTGCAGAAATGTCTATTTAGGTCTTCTGCCCATTTTTGGATTGGGTTGTTTGTTTTTTGGAATTGTGCTGCATGAACTGCTTGTAAATTTTGGAGATTCATCCTTTGTCAGTTTCTTCATTTGCAAATATTTTTTCCCATTCTGAGGGTTGTCTTTTGGTCTTGTTTATGGTTTCCTTTGCTGTGCAAAAGATTTGAAGTTTCATTTGGTCCCATTTCTTTACTTTTGTTTTTATTTCCATTTGTCTAGGAGGCGGGTCAAAAAGGATCTTGCTGTTTTTCTATAAAGTTTTATAGTGTCTGGCCTTATAGTTAGGTCTTTAATCCATTTGGTGTTTATTATTGTGAATGGTGTTAGGAAGTGTTCTAATTTCATTCTTTTACATGTAGCTGTCCAGTTTTCCCAGCACCACTTTTTGAAGAGGCTGCCTTTTCTTGGTTGTATATTCTTGCCTCCTTTATCAAAGATAAGGTGACCATATGTGTATGGGATTGGGTTTATCTCGGGGTTTTGTATCCTGTTCCATCGATCTATATTTCTGTTTCTGTTCCAGTACCATACTGTCTTGACTACTGTAGCTATGTAGTATAGTCTGAAGTCAGGGAGCCTGATTGCTCCGTTTTTCTTTCTCAAGATTACTTTGGCTATTCAAAGTCTTTTGTGTTTCATACAAATTATAAAATTTCTTGTTCTAGTTCTGTGAAAAATGCGATTGGTATTTTGATAGGTATTGCATTGAATCTGTAGTCTGCTTTGGGTGGTATAGTCATTTTCACAATGTTGACTCTTCCAATCCAAGAACGTGGTATATCTCTCCATCTGTTTGTATCATCTTTAATTTCTTTCATCAGTGTCTTATAATTTTGTGCATACAGGTCTTTTGTGTCCTTAGGTATGTTTTTTCCTAGTTATTTTATTCTTTTTGTTGCAATAGTAAGTGGGAGTGTTTCCTTAATTGCTCTTTGAGATTTTTCATCATTAGTGCATAGGAATGCAAGAGATTTCTGTGCATTGATTTTGTATCCTACAACTTTACCAAATTAATTAATTAGGTCTAGTAGTTTTCTGCTAGCATCTTTAGGTTTCATGTCATCTGCAAACAGTGGCAGTTTTACTTCTTCTTTCCCGATTTGGATTCATTTTATTTCTTTTTCTTCTCTCATTGTGGTGGCTAAAACTTCCAAAGCTATGTTGAATAATAGTGGTGAGAGTGGGCAACCTTGTGTTGTTCCTGATGTTAGAGGAAATGGTTTCAGTTTTTCACCACTGAGAACGATGTTGGCTGTGGATTTTTCATATATGGCCTTTATTATGTTGAGGTAATTTCCCTCTATGCCTACTTTCTGGAGAGTTTTTATGATAAATGGGTGTTGAATTTTGTCCAAAGCTTTTTCTGCATCTATTGAGATTATCATATGATTTTTATCCTTCAGCTTGTTAAGATGGTGTATCACATTGATTGATTTGTGTATATTGAAGCATCCCTGCATTCCTGGGATAAACCCTACTTGATCATGTTGTATGATCCTTTTAATGTGCCTTTGGATTCTATTTGGTAGTAGTGTGTTGAGGATTTTTGCATCTATGTTCATCAGTGATATTGGTCTGTAATTTTCCTTTTTTGTGACATCTTTGCCTGGTTTTGGAATCCGGATGATGGTGGCTTCATAGAATGAGTTGGGGTGTGTTCCTCCCTCTGCTATATTTTGGAAGAGTTTGAGAAGGATAGGTGTTATATCTTGTCTAAATGTCTGATAAAATTCACCTTTCTAGCCATGTGTTCCTTGGTTTTTCTTTGTTGGAAGATTTTTAATCACAATTTCAACTTCAGTGCTTGTGATTGGTCTGTTTATATTTTCTATGATTTCCTGATTCCATATCATAAGCTTGTCCTTTTCTAAGAATTTGTCCCTTTCTTCCAGGTTGTCCATTTTATTGGCATATAATTGCTTGTAGTAATCTCTAATGATTCTTTGTATTTCTGCAGTCTATGTTTTTATTTCTCCTTTTTCATTTCTAATACTGTTGATTTTAGTCATCTCCCTTTTTTCTTGATGACTCTGGCTAATGGTTTATTAATTTTGTTTATCTTCTCAAAACACCAACTTTTACTTCTATTGATTTTTGCTCTTGTTACCGTCACTTCTTTTTCATTTATTTCTGATCTGATTTTTATGATTTCTTTCCTTCTGCTAACTTTGGGGTATTTTGTTCTTTCTCTAATTGCTTCAATGTGTAAGGTTAGGTTGTTTAATTTAGTTTTTTCTTGTTTCTTGAGGCAGGATTGTATTGTTATAAACTTCCCTCTTAGAATTGCTTTTGCTGCATCCCATAGGTTTTGGATCATTGTGTTTCCATTGTCATTTGTTTCTAGGTATTTCTTGATTTCCTCTTTGATTTCTTCAGTGATGTCTTGGTTATTTAGTAGCGTATTGTTTAGCTTCCATGCGTTTATATTTTTAACAGTGTTTCTCCTGTAATTGATATCTAGTTTTATAGCATTGTAGTTGGAAAGGATACTTGATGCGATTTCAATTCTCTTAAATTTTCCAAGGCTTGATTTGTGACCTAAGGTGTGATCTATCCTGGAGAATGTTCCATGAGCACTTGAGAAGAAAGTGCATTCTGTTGTTTTTGGATTGAATGTCCTATAAATATCAATTAATTCCATCTTGCTTAATGTGTCATTTAAAGCTTGTGTTTCCTTGTTTATTTTCATTTTGTATGATCTGTGCCTTGGTGTAAGTGGGGTGTTAAAGTCCTCTACAATTATTGTGTTACTGTTGATTTCCCCTTTTATGGCTGTTATCATTTGCCTTATGTATTGAGGTGCTCCTATGTTGGGTGCATAAATATTTACAATTGTTATATCTTCTTCTTGGATTGGTCCCTTGATCATTGTGTAGTGTCCTTCTTTGTCTCTTGTAATAGTCTTTATTTTAAATCTATTTTGACTGATATGAGAATTGCTACTCCAGCTTTCTTTTGATTTCCATTTGCATGGAATATCTTTTTCCATCCCCTCACTTACAGTGTGTAGTGTCCCTGGGTCTGAAGTGGGTCTCTTGTAGACAGCATATATACGGGTCTTGTTTTTGTGTCCATTCAGTTAGTCTGTGTCTTTTGGTTGGAGTATTTAATCCATTTACATTTAAGGTAATTATTGATATGTATGTTCTTATTACCATTGTCTTAATTGTTTTGGGTTTGTTATTGTAGATCTTTTCCTTCTTTTGTGTTTCCTGCCTAGAGAAGTTCCTTTAACATTTGTTGTAGAGCTGGTTTGGTGGTGCCATATTCTCTTAGGTTTTGCTTGTCTGTAAAGATTTTAATTTCTCTGTCAAATCTGAATGAAATCCCTCCTGGGTAGAGTAATCTTGGTTGTAGGTTTTTTCCTTTCATCATTTTAAATATGTCTTCTCACTCCCTTCTGGCCCTCAGAGTTTCTGCTGAAAGATGAGCTATTATCCTTATGGGGATTCCCTTGTGTGTTTTTTGTTGATTTTCCCTTTCTGCTTTTAATATTTTTTCTTTGTATTTAATTTTTGATACTTTGACTAATATGTGTCTTGGTGTGTTTCTCCTTGAATTTATCCTTCATGGGACTCTCTGCACTTCCTGGACTTGATCGACTACTTCCTTTCCCATGTTAGGGATGTTTTCAAATATAATCTCTTCAAATATTTTCTAAGACCCTTTCTTTTTCTCTTTTTCTGCTGTGACCCCTATAATTCAAATGTTGGTGCATTTAATGTCCCAGAGGTCTCTGAGAGTGTCCTCAATTCTTTTCATTCTTGTTTCTTTATTCTGCTCTGTGGTATTTATTTCCACTATTTTATCTTCCAGGTCACTTTTCCATTCTTCTGTCTCAATTATTCTGCTTTTGATTCCTTCTAGAGAATTCTTAGCTTCATTTATTGTGTTGTTCATACCTGTTTGTTTTCTCTTTCATTTTTCTAGATCACTGTTTAACTTTTTTTTTTTAATTTTCTCCATTCTATTTCCAAGATTTTTGATCATCTTTCCTATCATTACTCTGAATTCTTTTCATGTAGAGTGTCTATTTCCTCTTCATTTGTTTGGTCTGGTGAGTTTTTACATTGCCCCTTCATGTGTTGCATATTTCTCCATCTTATTTTGTTTAACTTACTTTGTTTGAGGTCTCATTTTCGCAGCCTGCATGCTCATAATTCCCATTGTTTTTGGTGTCTGCCCCCATTGGGTGAGTTTGGTTCAGTGGCTTGTGTCAGTTTCCTGGTGGAAGGGACTGGTGCCTGTGTTCTGGTTGTTGGGGCTAGATCTTGTATTTCTGGTGGGTAGGGCTGCATCTGGTGGTGTGTTTTGGAGTGTCTATGAACTTAGTATTATTTTAGGCAGCCTCTCTGCTAATTGGTGGGGTTATATTACTGTCTTGCTAGTTGTTTGGCATGGGGCATCCAGCACTGGAGATTGTTGGCTGTTGGGTGGAGCTGGGTCTTAGAGTTGAGACGGAGATCTCTGGGAGAGCTCTCAGCAATTGATATTATGTGGGGCCAGGTGGTCTCTTGTGGTCCAATGTTCTGAACTCGGCTCTCCCACCTCAGAGGCTCAGGCCTGACAGCAGGTCAGAGCACCAATACGCTGTCAGCCACTTGGCTCAGTAGAAAAGGGAGAAAAAAAGAAAGAAAAAATAATAATAAAAAATAAAATAAAATTTGCAATATTATTAAAATAAAGTAATAAAAAAGTAATAAAAAAAGGAGAGCAAGCAAACAATAAACAAATCCACCAATGATAACAAGCACTAAAATCTATACTAAGATAAATATGAAAGTCAGAAAAAGTCAATCACAGACAGCAAACCCCAAGTCTACAGTTGCTCCAAAAGCCTACTGCCTCAACTTTGGGTTGATTTGTTTTCTATTAGTGTATTCTACAGAGGCAGGGTACCTTAAGTTGATTATGGGGATTTAGTCCGCTGCTCCTGAGGCTATACGAAGATATTTCCCTTTCTCTTCTTTGTTCACGTAGCTCCTGGGGTTCAGGTTTGGTTTTGGCCCCATCTCTACCTGTCAGTTGCCCTTAGGCTTCTGTTCTCACCCAGACAGGATGGGGTTAAATCAGTGACTTCTTAGGGGGCTCTGGTTCACTTATGCTTGGGGGAGGGAGGTTTACGGTAGTTATAATAGGAATGTGGGGTGAGACTGCAGTGGCAGAGGCCAACATGGTGTTGTAACAGCCTGAAGCTCGCCATGTGTTCTCCCTGGGTAGTGGTCCCTGAATCACAGGAATCTGGCAGTGGTGGGCTGCACAGGCTCCTGGGGGTGGGGAGGATGTGGATAGTGACCTGTGCTTGTGCACAGGATTTTGGTGGCTACAGCAGCAGCATTAGCATTTTATGCCCGTCTCTGGTGTCCAAGCTGATAGTCGCAGCTCACGCCCATCTCTGGAGCTCGTTTAGGCAGTGCTCTGCATTCTGTGGGCAGACAAGGAAGGGATCCCCTCTCCTCACACACTGCAAAACAGTGGTCTCTTGCCTCTTAGGCAGGTCCAGAATTTTTCCCAGCCTCCCTCCCAGCAGCTGTGGTGCACTAGCCCCCTTCAGGCTGTGTTCATGCACCCAACCCCAGTCCTCTCCCTGAGGTCTGACTTCCAAAGCCAGAGCCTCAGCTCCCAGTCCCCACCTGCCCTTGCGGGTGAGCAGACTTGCCTTTCAGGCTGGTGAGTGCTGGTCGGCTCCAATCCTCTGTGCGGGAGTCTCTCCGCTTTGCCTTCTGCTCCCCTGTTTCTGTACTCTCCTCCATGGCTCTGAAGTCTCCCCCAACCCATCCTCCACCTCTGCCAGCAAAGGGACTTCCTAGTATCTGGAAAATTTTCCTCCTTCACAGCTCCTTCCCAGACGTTCAGGTCCCATCACTATTCTTTTGTCTCTGTTTTTTCATTTTTCTTTTGCCCTACCCAGGTACGTGGGGATTTTTTTGCCTTTTGTGAAGTCTAAGGTTTTCTGCCAGTGATCAGTCAGTGTTCTATAGGAGTTGTTCCACATGTAGATGTTTTTTTTTTGTATTTGTGGGGAGGAAAGTGATCTCCACCTCTTACTCCTCCACCATCTTGAATGTCCCCAGCACAACACTATTTTTAATAACAAAAAATTTAAAAAAAATCAAATGTTTATCTATTTGGGTTTGGTTGAATAAAGTACCTTATCCACATAATTGATTATTATGGCACTGCAAAAATGAATGAGAATTGTCTCTATATACTGCTATGCAATTCTAATCATCCTCTTGTATGAAACCACAAAAGACTCTGAATAGCCAAAGTAATTTTGAGAAAAGAAAAGTCCTGAAGACACCACACACCCTGATTTCAAACTATATTACAAAGCTATAATACTCAAAACATTATGGTACTGGCATAAAAACAGATACATTTATCAATGAAAGAGAATAGAGAGTCCAGAAATAAACTGATATGTGTATGGTCAATTAATTTATGACATAGGAATCAAGAATATACAATGGGGAAAGAACAGTCTCTTCAATAAACCATGTTGGGAAAACTGGACAGCCACATATAAAAGAATAAAACTGAATCACCATCTTACACCATACACAAAATATAACTAAAAATGGATTAAAAACTTAAATGTAAGATGTGAAACCATAAAACTCTTAGAAGAAAACATAGGCAGTAAGCTCCTTGACATTGATCTTGCTGATGATATTTTTGGATCTGACACCAAAAGCAAAGGCAACAGAAGAAAAATAAACAAGTGGGACTACATCAAACTAAATTGCCTGTGCAAAGCAAAGGAAAATGTGAAAATAATAAAAATGCAACCTACTGCAAGGGAGGAAATATTTGCAAATCATGTATCTGATAATGGCTTTGTATCCAAAATACATAAAGAACTCATACAACTCAACAGCCAAAAAAATTCTGATTAAAAAATGGGCAGAAGATCTGAATAGCCATTTTTCCAAAGAAGACATACAGATGGCCAACAGGTACATGAAAACAAGTTCAACATTTTTACTCCTCAGGAAAATGCAAACCAAAATCACAATGAGATATCACTTCACACCAGTTAGAATGGCTCTTATCGAAAAGACAAGTAATAACAAGTGTTGTCAAGGATATGGAGAAAAGGAAACACTTCTGCACTGTTGGTAGGAATATAAATTGGTCCAGCCACTATGGAAAATAGTATGGAGGTTCACATTAACTCAAAAAGATATAGGTACTCCCATTTTCATTGCAGCAGCATTATTTACAATAGCCAAGAAATGGAAATGACCTAAGTGTCCATCCATGGATGAATGAATAAAAAAGTTTATAACACACACACACACACAAAACGGAATATTATTCAGACATAAAAACAAGAACAAAATCTCACCATTTGTGACAACATGGATGGAACTTGAGGGTATGATGTTTAGTGAAATAAGTCAGACAGAAACAAATAATGTATAATCTCACTAATATGTGTTTTATTTTAAACACAAAAACAAGTTCATAGATACAGAGAAAAGATCGCTGGTTACCAGAAGTGGGGGTGGGGGCGGGGAAAATGTGTTAAGGAGGTCAAAATGTACAAACTTCTAGTTATAAAATAGATAACTCTTAGGAATGTAATGTACAGCATGGTGACTATAGATAATAATACTCTCTTGCATATTTGAAAATTTCCAGAAGAATGAATCTTAAATGTTTTCATCACAAGAAAAAAAAAAAACTTGTAACTATATATGGTGATGGATGTTAACTAGATTTATTGTGGTGATGATTTCACAATATATGCAAATATCAAAGCATTGTTTTATACCTGAAACTAATATAATGTTATTTGTCAATTATACCTCATTTAAAAGAATGAATGAGAGTTGTCTCTATATATTGCTATGCAGTGATTTCTAAGAAATATTATTAAGTGAAAACAGCAAGGTAGAGAAAATTGTGTATGATATGCTACTATATTTCAAGTAAAAGGAAGGTATGGATTCATATACATATATTAAAAAGCAATATTTTTTAATGTAAGGCTAAACAAAAAAATGAATATATGTATTAGACAGAGGAGGGGGGAGTGATATGATAGGGTAGAGGAGACAAGGATGGATGCTAGAATTCTCTGAATTTACCCAGTGTTGTAAATTTGATATGGGGACACTGGAATATATTTTGCATAACTAAAAAGCAAAATGTAATCAAAATTTTAGAAAAACACAGAGTCTAAATAAAGCTTGTTATTTCTTTAATTGAAATAAAAATGAACTGGACTGTGTAGAGTTGGTGATTTAAGTACACTGAAAGGAAATATCCTGAGTAATTTTGTAATATATCATTTGAACTGTATAACTGTGGGATATATATTGACAAAAAAATAACTAAAAATAAATCTTAATTTTTAAAGCAATCATATTACAAGTAATAATGTTGACACTGTCATTCTGAAAGTATTAGATAACATTTGAAGGTTAAAACAAATAAGTAATTATTTAGGGTTAGTGTTTTCAGCTTGAGGGAAAAAAGATTCATAAAAATAGTTGAAGAAGTTCAGTTAAAAAAAGAAAATTGTGATCCTAAATTTGATTTACAGTTATCAGTATATCTATATGTTTGTAATAACATATTTTGTCTTCAATGATGCACATTTCTTAACTCTCTCCACTGAGGCAAAAACAGCAACATTAACCACCTCAGCATCAATAATCTCATAGACTGTGGTCTCTAAATACCATTTTTCACTTAAAGGAAGCATTGTCCTTGGAAAATGGCTAATCTGAGGTCTGCTGTAGGAAATGTATGAGTTTAAAATATTTTCTCATAATAGGTAAGCAAGGAAACTATTAACCACTATTGGTGTGATGTCAACATGATTTAGGAGCCCTCTCCAGCTTGAAAGAGGCTCTAACTGGATAAATATGGTATATTTTGAGCATTAAAAAGAAAAATGACTGCAATGATTGAAGCACATCAAATGTGTTAAAATGTATGAGTCCATGATAGTGTAACAATCTCATTGATCACCTTTGGAGGATGCTAGGGAACCAATCTTATTCTGACTCCTGACAAAGGTGGAAAAATCAAGTATTTATTCCACATCTACAATACAAGCAGTACCATCAACTCTAGTTGATGAGGGAAACTTTTCATCATAAAAGTTTTATAGCTAATAAATGAAGAAATAATAGAATTAGAATATCACCATTTTTAACCTGTAATGAAATAATAAATCTAAACAATTATGATAATGGCTTTTAATAACAGTGGGTGAAGCTCATGAGGGACTTCATATTGGGTGGATCAAACCAACACTTCAACCCATAAATCAGTCTTAACTTCCCAAGGCATTCTTTTCATCCTGATGAAGTCTGCACCATCTATAACCTCTTCCTGACAGAAATTTGAACCTGAATCTGATTAAGAACTAACCACTCATTTACAAGAAATATAAAGGACAGAAGCACCAGTTAAATAACATCATAGGAAAACAATTGGTAAAATCTAGAATGAGGGGAAATGCTTTAGGGCAAATTATCTGGTTGCTTCAACAAATTAGTTCCAAGAGAAAACATAGGGAGGGGAGAACTAGAGACATGTAAAGCAAACAACATTGTTTGGATCCTGATTTGAAGAAATAATAAAAAGAAAAAAAATTAGACAATGAAATTTTTTTAAAATAATGAGAAATATATAATTTTTAGATATGATAAAGTTGCCATTTTTATATTTTTAATGAGGCCTTATCTTTTACATATATACACTAAAATATTTATGGATAAAATTATGTGGTATCTAAATTTGCTTCAATATAATCTCTTCTGTGTGTGGTAGGGGACATGGTGGGGATTGGAAGTGATGGATGTAGCTGAAACAAAATTGGCCATGGGTAGCAAATTGTTGAAGCTGGGATATGGGTACACAGTGGTTCATTATACTATTCTCCCTACTTTTGTGTATATTCAAATTTTCCATAGTAAAATATTTTCTAGAAGAAAAGCACTTCCCAACATGAGGTATTTTTAATTCTTCCATTTTTGCAAATATAAAAAATTTCTTTATTTACATTTCAATTTTGATCCATCTGGAATTTATTTTTGTGTAAGATTTGAAGTAGAGATACAATTTAACTTTTTTCCAGATAGCAACCCAGTTGTCTCAACATTGCTTATTGTGTGATCTATATTTTCCTCATTGATTTAAATTGTCACATTAATACTGAGCTTAAAACATTTATTTTGAGGAGTGTTTCAAACTTTCTGGCTATGATAGAGTATCTAGTTTGGAAATACTTTTTACCCTAAAACAACTATAAAACAGAAAGAAATATATGAAATAACTTTTTCAGACTTTGGACAACAAGAGGCAAAGGACAGTGATCCCTGAAAGAAAGGAATCAAACAAGGTAAATTCCATGATCTCTCCAGCTGTCTATTTTTAAGCACTCTCTAGATGATAGCACAGGAAAGGGAAGTCCCAAAAGGGCACTGTTACCTTAGAGATCTGAGGAGACATAGATTGGAACTCTGGACTACTGCAGTGACTGGAATTTCCAGGTCAGTGTATCAGAGACAGGAGAGCCATATACAGAAAGAGCTCTGGAAATCTGCACAGGAGACCCCTTGATTCTTTGGCCTTTTTTTTTTTTTTTTTTTTTTTTTTTTTACTTTTCACTTTGACCAATACTAAATTGTGTATTTTGAAAGAACACAGTTCAGCCTCCAGGCTGAACAAGAGCACCAACTGAGGAAAGAGCAACTATTTGAAAACAATATAACTACCAGGGAGCTATGATGTGAGCAATTACCAGAGATCCCACAGGGTTGGAAAATGTGTGATTGTTGACCACTAAGAATGGAGAGACATTTTTGAACACCCTGGGAGTTCAGTAGAGACCTCAACAGGCTACACTTTATGAATACAGCTAATCTAGTTCTAGAGTGAATGCTACCCTTGGCTCACCTTAACAAAGCTTAAAAAACAAGCCTAAGAAGGGTAAAGCCAATCTGCAAATAAGTTAACTTTCTGCTAAAACAAACTTAACATTCTGTTAATGAAGATAATAAAATCCAGACATTCAACATTCAACTATGTAACAGCCATAATGTTCAACATACAAAAAAAAGTATTTGATAAGCAAAGAAGCAGAAAAAATGTGACCTATAACAAGAAAATTATTAAAAAGGAAGTGACCCAGAAATGACAGAGATGATGGAATTAGCAGATAAGGAGTTTAAAATAGCTAAGATGAACTTGTTTGAAGGTTTAAAGAAAAACTTAAACATAATGAGACCACAAATAGGGAATCTCAATGGAGAAATTAAAACTATAAAAAGGACCAAAGAGAACTTCCAGGGCTAAAATATTCAATATTTGACTGGAAAAAATATCTGGGTAAGCTTAATAACAGATTATATGTAACAGAAGAAACATGACTATAATGCAATAGAAACTATCCAAACTAATGCATAACAAAAACTTATCTGGAAAATCCCCAAATATTTAGATATTAAGCCACAGACTACTAAATAGCCCATAATTCAAAGAAGATATTAAAAGAAAAATTGAGGACTAATTCAAGAAAGGGAAGAAGCAACACACCAATGCCCTCTCTCTAAAGCACAGCAATCCTTTCTCCATCCCTCTAGCCAAACTCATTTATTTATACCCAGTATCCCCCAATTACATCATTTATTCATTGTACATTCATTTAACAATTAAAGACTCAAAAGGGGCTCATTTTATGTGTCAGGTGCCTTCCTCCTCACAGCAGTGGCAGAGCAGTTTTCTTGACTGAAATTGAAGTATACTTAAGGAACAGACTGTTATTTCCAGAAGCCTAGAAAAGAGTATCAGATACTTATTCCCTCTAGTTACAACTCAGACGGAAGACACCAGCTTCAAAGTTCCTACAGTGGGATTCAGTCTATAAAGAGCTATCTTTTTCCATCCCATAGGTATCCAGTATGTTTGTCCTATATTCTTTCTGACAATTTCCATTTTTCCTCAACTGGTTGCAGCATAGTGCTAATAAGACCAAGGTTGCAATTCAGAACTCTTAAGGTCCAACTGGTTTCCACAGGGAAACCTATCTTCATGAAAATATTCCATATTTCTAATCCCTGCCAAGTATCTTGTATTGATCTCAAGGGCAGTTTAGGAAAGCATGTGAGAAAGGCTTAACACAAACCCATCATCTTTTTAAAAACAAATGTTCAAGTTTAGTTTTACTTGTTTTATATTTAGATAAAGCACCTTTCTTGTGTTTGTGCTTCCAGTTTAATAGAATTACATCTTAGATTTATTTGTTTGTGCCACTCTGAAATTGGACTACTCAGTTTTGATTACCAGCTCTACTACTACTAGCTATGTAACTTCAGAAAAATTACTTGACTTCTCTGTGCCACCCTATCCTTGTTGAATAAGAAACAGGCACAACCTAAAAGTTGCAAGTTATGCTTTACTTGGGGACCTTACTGAGGGCTATAGTCATGAAGACTGTCTCTCACATAGCTCTGAGGAACTGCTCCAAAGAGGTAAGAGAGGAGCCAGGATACATGGGAGATTTTGCTCAGAAAGAAAACCATGTAGTTGAACATCAAAAGATTACTGCTAATTACAAAAAAACAGATATCTCAAGTTAATGATTTTTGTGCTTTGCTATGTATGGGAGGATGCAAGAGTCTGAGCTCATTGAAATTATTCCTTAGATATGCATCTTAACTATCTAGGGCCAGTATCCTATTTTTCTCCATCCTGAATTCCCCTCTGCACACACTTTGGGGGGAGGGTGTGCAGCTTCAGTGGCTGATGGCTTGATGTGGACAACATTCTTTGTTTACTGGAATGGTAGGCAACGTTCTTTGTTTACTAAAATTGTAGGCAACATTTTTTGTCCATATCCTCATTTAGAAAATGTGGATGTTGACAATTATACCTGCCTCATGTAATTATGAAGATTAAAGTTGAAAGGTTTTAATGTATGTAAAACATTTAATGTATGGTACAGAGGAAATGCTATGTCAATTTATGATTATTATTATTGTAAATTCCTTTCTTTAAGATACTATTAGGAGTCTAGGGTGACGGAGCCCTGTCACACCTAAATATTAATTGTTTGAATGATACCATCAAAGCAAAAACTATTAAGCAGAAAATCTCAGCACTAAAGCCCATCCATCCAGCCATGTTGTACAGAGTTCAGAATTTCAACATGTATTGCTGTTTTGGAGATATTTGTCATTGTTACCTGATGGGGAGAAAAATTAGACTTCTACTCAAGATAGTGAACTGTGGAGACTATAAAATTGTATAAAATTTCAGATCCTCCGAAGTCTGGATGCCCTAAAGCATTTCCAAACTTTCTCAGGCTGGAGAGGGAGGGCAGTTGTATTTCCAACTGAGAAACAATAACTTAAGGGAAAAAGCCTTTTACATACATTTGGGAATGGGAATTGAGTCTACAGTTTCTACTCATGTCAGGTTGCTGAAACTGATTCCATATATAAATACAGAAATCTGGAAAGGACTATCATATGTGTTATCCTAAATGTAGACCAGATAAACTCTGTCTTCTGGCCCCCAAACAGTGGATTGAAAATGAACATTTTGTTTTGGAACAGAAGTGTAAAGAAGTCATCTGCAAGAATCAATACCCCTAGTTTCAATATTTGTGGCTGAGGTTGAAACTACCCAATGATGTAGAAATCCTAAGCCAAGAAATCAAGAAAATTAATACCGTGAGGATGAGCTTAAGAGCAAAATTTGTGAAATACTCCAAAATTCCACCACTACAAAGTTGTTACATATAACAAATAGAAGAACTCATACTGGAGAAAATAATAATAATAACCCAAGCTTGTTATTTCATACTCTCATGCCAATCTGGAGACAAAAATTCCCAGTTTTAAGACCTCTATAATCTGTCTCCAAGTCTAAAATAAAGATTTTCTTATTGTCAGGACTCTGAGACCACTTCAGGCTGAGAATCTCAAGAATGTTCTGAATTTCTGCTTGAGGGGTAGGATCTTTGGGGTTTGACAGTCAACTCTATTCTAATCTGATTTCTAAATCAACTTTTTTTTCAGACTTCTTTGGGAAGCTGATATAAGTTACGGTACATTTTCCTAGAAAAATACACATGTATATAACAATAACATTAGGGTAGTCACAGATTACCCAACATCTATTATTGTACCCCCACGCATCCATGGAACCCAGGTTAAGTATATTCAGTATTTGATGAAGAGCAAGAATTTGGGGATGTATAAGGAAGCTTATATCTCAGTCCTTGCTTATTTCCCCCTTGTTGGACTTCCATTTGGTACAGATGTAATAATGTATCTTGTACAGATTGTCGAGATTCAAAAAGAGTCAATTCATTTGAGCAAACTTACACTTTTTCATAAGTCATGAAGGTTTACAATACTGTAAATCCATACTCTGTCAGGGGTAAAGAGTAAGAGATTCAATCTAAATTTATTAAAATTATCATACCATAAATAAATACGGTAAGATAAAATAAAAGTTGAAATTGGGATACTGTTGTAAAGGTGATAAGAAAAAAATAAGATAAAGTCGGGAGTAAGGTTAGTATACAAATACATGGTAAAATTATCTGGCATATTTTCTAGAAATAAGCTGCAAATGTAGTTTAAACTTTCCACCAGCAAGTGTAAAGCATTATTTTATAATATGGCTTAATCCAGGAATATATCTTAAAACATATCAAATAGGGATCAGCAAATTGTTTCTGTAAAGTGCCAGCAGACAGTAAGTATTTTAAGCATTGAAGGCCATATGGTCTCTGTCCCATATTGTCCTTTGCTATTTGCTTTGCTTTGTTTTTATTTCACAACACTTGAAAATTATAAAAACCTTTCTTTAGTCCCAGGCCAAAAACAGTTCAGGGCTGTAAGTTTGCCAACCCCTGATATAGAAGAATCAATGAGTGAACTATTCCTCAGGCAATCTTGCATAAATTCAATAGCCTTTCATTATAAAACCTCTTAGCAAACTGATAATAGAAGGAAATTACCTCAACATAATAAAGGCCATATATGACAAATCCACAGATGACATCATACTCTTATGTGACAATTAAAGACTTTTCCTCTAAAATCAGGAACAAGACAAGGATATCCTCTATTGTCACTTCTATTCAACAGTCTTGGAAGCCATACTCATGGCATTAAGCAAAAAAATAAATACAAAACATCCAAATCAGAAAGGAAGAATCGAAATTCTTCATATATCTGTTTTCAGATAATATGATCTTAGGTATAGAAAATCCTAAAGACTCCATTAAACAATATTAGAACTAATAAATCAATTCAGAAAAGTGGCAAGATATAAAATCTATATATAAAAATCAGGTACATTTCTATACAGTAACAACAAATTATCTGAAAAGAAAATTATGAAAATAATCTAATTTACAATAGCACCAAACACACAAAAAAATACTTAGGAATAAACTTAACTAGGGATGTGAAAACTTATATACTGAAAACTACAAAACATTGATGAAAGAAATTAAACAAGATACACGTTGAAAGACATTCTGTGTTCATGAATTGCAAGACTTAATATTGTTAAAATATCCATACCACCCAAAATGATCTGTGATTCAATAAATCCTTGTAAAAATCCTCAATGCATTTTAACATAATTATTAAATATTCTAAAATTCATATGGAAACACAAATGACCATTAATAGCCAAAGAAACCTTGAGAAAAAGGAACACAGCTGGAAATATTATATGCCTTATATTACAAAGCTACAGTATTCAAAACAGCATGGTACTGGCATAAATATAGACACATAGACCAATGGAACAGAAATGAGAGACTAGGAATAAATGCATACATATATGATCAACTGATCTTTGACAAAGATGCTAAGAATACAGAAGGAGGAAAGGATAAATTTCAACAAATGATGCTAGAAAAATGGGCTATCCAGGCAAAAGAAAGCTTGGACCCCTAACTTAACACCACACAAAAAGATCAACTCAAAATGGATGAAAGATATAAAGGTAAGACCTGAAAATATAAAACTCCTCAAAGAAAACATAGCAGAAAGTTTCATAACATTGGTCTTGGAAATGATGTTATGGATATGACACCAAAAGCACAGGCAATAAAAACAAAAATAAACAAGTGGGACTACATCAAACTAAAAAGCTTCTGCACAGCAAAATAAACAATCAACAGATTGAAAAGCCAAGTTACAGAGTAGCAGAAAATATTTACATATCATATAACTGATAAGGGGTTAATCTCCAAAATATATAAGGAATGCCTACAACTTAAAGTTAAAAATAAACAAAACTAATAACCAAATTAAAAAATGGGTTAATGATTTGAGTAGATATTTCTCCAAAGAAAACATACAAATGGCCCACAAGTATATGAAAAAAATGTTTAATGTTACTAATCATCAAGGAAATACAAATCAAAACCACAGTGATATCACCTCACACATTCTTGAATAGCTATTTTATTTATATAATATATTTAAAAATGTATATATATGACAACAACTGCTGGTGAAGATATATAAAATATATATAGCTCTTATATACATGTATATATATGACAACAAGTATTGGTAAGGATATGGAGAAAATGTACCACTTGCACATTATTGACAGGAATGAGAAATGGTGCAGTCACCATGGAAAACAGTATGGAGTTTCCTCAAAAAATTAAAAATAGAATTACTATATGATCCAGCAATCCCACTTCTAGATATTTATCCAAAAGGAACTGAAATCAATATTTCAAAGTGATGCCCACACTCCATGTTCACTAGTGCATTATTCACAATAGCCAAGATATGGAAACGAACTAAATGTCCATCAACAGATTATTGGATAAAGAAAATGTAGTATATCTATTCAATGGAATATTATTCAGCCATGAGAAAGAAGGAAATCCTGCCATTTGTAACAACTGGTTTCACTTATATGTAAAATCTAAAATGTCAAACTCACAGAATCAGAGTGTAGAATGGTGGTTTCCAGAAGCCAGGAGGAAGGGGAAATGGGGAAGTGATGCTCAAAGGCACAAATTTCAGTTGTGCAAGATAAATAAGTTCTGGAGATCTGCTATACAGCATAGTGCCTATAGTAAAAAAATATTGTATTTATACTTAAAATTTCCTGAGGTTAGATCTTATGTTCTTACCACATACACAAAAATAATAATAAAGAGGGCTGGAGGAAATTTGGGGAGGAGATGGGTGTGTCTATTGCCTTGATGGTGGTGATGGTTTTATGGGTAGATAATTATCTCCAAACTAATCGAGTGGTATACATTAAATATGTACAGCTTTTTACATGTCAATCATATCTCAATAAAGTGGTTAAAAAAACATGAAAATAAAACTAAGAATAGAAGGGAGCCTCCTCAGCCTGATAAAGAAGATCTATGAAAACCCACAATTGGAATCATATATAATGTTGAAAGATAGGACACTTGTCCCTAAATTAAAAAACAAGACAAGAGGATGTTCATTCTCATCACTTCTGTTTAACATTGTACTGGAGGTTCTAGTGAGGGCAATTAGGCAAGAAAACAAAATTAAAAGAATCCAGATGAGAAATAAGAAAATTTAAACTATCCGTATTTTCAGATGATATAATCTTGTACATAGAAAATTCCTTGGAATCTGAAAAAAATACTGTAAGAGCTAATAAAAGTATTCAGCAACATTGTAGGACAAAAGATCAATACAAAAATCAATTGTATTTCTATATCCCAGAAATAATTCATCTGAAAATAAAATTAAGAAAGTAATTCCACTTACAAACATCAAAAAGAATACTATACACAGGAATAAATTCAAAGAAAGGAGTAGGACAGTTATACAATAAAAAATACAAAATATTCTTAAAAGGAATTGTAAAATACCTAAACAAATGCAAAGATATCTCATGTACATGGATCAGTACACTTAATATTGATCAGATGGCAATACTCCCCCAAATTAACTAAAGATTCAAGGCAAGTGCAATTAGAATCCCAATTTGTTTCTTTATAGAAATTGACAAACTGATACTAAACATTCATATGGAAACACACAGGACCCAGGTTATGCATAATAATCTTGAAAAAGAGCAAAGTTGGAGGACTTACACTTTCTGACTTCTAAACTAACTACAAAGCTACAGTAATGAGGATAATGTGGTACTGGAATATGGATAGACACATATATCAATGGAATTGAATTAAGATTCCAGAAATAAACCAATACATCTATGGTCAATTGCTCTTCAACAAGGGTGCCAAGATGATTCAAGGAGAAAGATTAGTGCTTCAAAGAAATGGTGCTGGGACAACTGGGTATTTACTTGCAATATAATGAAGTTGTACTGCTACATCTTATCATACACAAAAATTACCACAAAAATGTAGCAAAGGCCAACATTTAAGAGTTAAAATTATAGAGCATAAAAAAGCATAGGGGCAAATCTTCATGACCCTGGATTTTGCAATGGTTTCTTTGATATAACACCTAAAACACAAGTAACCAAAAATAAATAAATAAACTGGACTTCATCAAAATTAAAATCTTTTGTGTATCAAAGGGCACAATCAAGAAAGTAAAAAGACAACCCACAAAAATGGGAAAAAATATTTGCAAATCATATATGAAATAAGGGACTTGTACTGAGAATATATATTTTTTAAAAACTCCTTCAACTCAACCGAGGCAAAAAAAAAAAAACCCAAATAATTAATTAAAAAATGGGCAAATCTTTGAATAGACATTTTTTTTCAAAAAAAGATGTGCAAATGACTCATAAGCACGATTATGCTCAATATCATTTGTCATGAGAGAAATACAAGTAAAAACTATAAGATGCCACTTCACAAACACTAAGATGGCTACAATCAGAAAGACAAATAATAAACTATGTTGGCAAGAACTAGAAAAATAGAACCATTACATATGTTGGTGTGAATGTAAAATAGCACATACCATGTATGAAAATGATAGGCTATTCCTCAAAAAGTTAAACATAGTGTTACCCAAAGAACCAACAATACAACTCCTAGGTAAAATCCCCCCAAATTAAAAAATATGTTCATGCAAAATTTCATATACAAATGTTCATAGCAGCCTTATTCATAACAGCTAAAAAGTAGAAACAACCCAAATGTACATGAACTGACAATGGATAGACTGAATATATCCATATAACGGGATATTATTCAACAATAATAGAGAATGAAGTAACACACACTACAACATGAATGAACCCCCAAAACATTATGCTGTTTGAAATAAACCAGAACAGAAAGCACATAATATATGATTGCTATTTACGTGAAATATCCAGAATAGGTAAATCCATAGAATCAGAAAGTTGATTAGTGTTTGCCAGGAGTGGGGGAAGGTAGGAATGGGAAGTAACTGCTAATGTGTCTGTGGTTTCCTTTTGAAGTGGTAAAAGCATTCTGGATTTAGGTAATGGTGATGGTTGCACAACCTTGTGATATACTAAAATCCATTGAATTGTACATGTGAAAAGGGTGAATTTTATGTATGTGCATCATAGCTCAATTAAAAAAGAAAAACATAAAACTTATTATAAAGCTACAGTAATCGAGACAGTGTGGTACTGGTACAAGGATAGACATATGTATCAACAGAATAAAATTTAAAGTCCAGAAATAAACCCAAACCTCTATGGATTAATAATATTCCATTGTATGTATAGACAATATTTTGTTTATCCATTCATCTGTTGATGGACACTTGCCTTAGTTCCACATTTTGGCTGTAGTGAATAATGCTGCAATAAACATTGGTGTACAAGCCTCCGTTTGAGCCCTTAGTTTCTATTGGACATATACCTAGTAGTGGAATTGCTGAGTCGTGTATGGTAATTCTAAGTTTAGCTTTTTGAGGGCCTTCCAAACTGTTCCACAGTGGCTGCACCATTTTACATTCCCACCAGTAATGCACAAGATTTCCAATTTCTCCACATCTTCTCTACCACTTGTTATTTCTTTTTTCTTATTTTTTTTTTTAATTTCAGCTATCCTCATGGATTTAGAGGGATGTCACATTGTGGTTTTGATTTCAATCTCCTTCATGACTAATTATCTTGAACAATTTTTTTATGTGCTTATTTGCTATATGTAGTTCTTCTTTGAAGAAATGCCTATTCAGATCTTTTGCCCATTTTTAATTTGGTTGGTTGACTTTTTATTATTGAGTTATAAGAGCTCTCCATACACAGTTGACCCTTAAAAAACTCTGGGGTTAAATAAGTGTATAATTTATAGTTGGCCCTCAATATCTGCAGCTCCTCTGCATCCACGGATTCAACAAACCACAGACCATGTAGTGCTGTTGTATTTAGTACTGAAAAATATCCTCTTGTTAAGCAGACCCTTACAGTTCAAACCCATGTTGTTCAAGAGTCAACAGTATTCTAGATACAAGTCCCTTATCAGATATATTATTTGCAAATATTTTCTCTCATTCTGTGGGTTCTCTTTTTCACTTTCATATAGTGTCTTTTGATTCACAAAAATTTTCATTTCAATGAAGTCCAATTTATTTTTTATTTGATTGCCTGTGTTTCAGGTGTGATATCTAAGAAATAATTGCTTATCCAAGATCACATAAGTATACTCCTATATCTTCTAAAAGTTTTATACTTTTAACCCTTACATTAATGTCTATGATCGATTTTGAGTTATTTTTTAAAATATGGTGCAAGGTAGGGGATCCAACTTCATTCTTTGGCATGTGAATTATCCAGTTACCCAAGTATCATATGCTGAAAAGACTATTATTTTCCCAATGGATTGTCTTGTTACTTTTGCTGTAAATGTAAGGATTTATCTCTGGACTCTAAATTTTATTCCTTTGATCTATATGTCTATTTTATGTCAATATCATACTGTACTGATCACTGTTGCTTTGTATTAGCTTGTGAATATGAGAATTATGAGTCCTTCAACTTTATTCTTCTTTGTCAGGATAGTTTTGGATATCATAGGTCCCTTCAGTCTCCATATGAATTTTAGGATTAGTGTGTCAACTTCTATGATTGACCCAGTTTGGATTCTGGTAGGGATGTGTTAACTCTATTGGCCAACTGGGGAGGGTTAACATCTTAACAATATTAACAATAATCAGTTTTCTGATTAATGGTCTTCAGATGTCTTTTCATTTATTTAGATCTCTAAGTTCTTCAACAAAGTTTTGCAGCTTTCATGATACAGATTTTCATGGTACACTTCTGTTAAATTTATTCTTAAGCATTGTGTTGGTATTGTAAGTTAAATTGTTTTCTTAATTTCATTGTCAGTTTGTTCATTGTTAATGTATAGAAATACAATTGATTTTTGTTTATTAATCCTCCTATATCTTGAAAACTTGCTAAACTCATTTATTAGTTCTAATATTTTTTATTGAATTACCTGAGATGTTTATATATCTCAGGAATATAGGAATATTAGGAATATCAGGAATAGGAATATCAGGAATTAGGAATCAGGAATATCAGGAATTAGGAATATCAGGAATAGGAATATTAGGAATATCAGGAATAGGAAATACAGATGCATCTTTTGCTGTAATTTTTCCTCTGTGGCTTGTCTTCTCATTCTTTTGGCATTTTCACAGAGCAGAAGGTTTTAATTTTAATGAAGTCAAGCTAACCATCTATTTATATCATGGACTTATTCTTTGGTGTTATATCTAAAAAGTCATCACCATACCCAAGGCTATCTAGGTTTTCTCCTATGATATCTTCTAGGAAATTTAGAGTTTTGCACTTTACATTTAGGTCTGTAAACTATTTTGAGTTACTTTTTGTGAAGTGTTTAAGGTCTGTGTCTAGATTATTTTTTTGGGGGGTGGTGGGGGTGGGGAAGGCATATGGATCATATGAATGTCTACTTGTTCCAGCACAATTTGTTGAAAAGGCTACCTTTCCTCTATTGTATTGTTTTGGCTCCTTTGCCAAAAACAAGTTGACTATATTTGTGTCTATTCTGGGCCCTCTATTCTGTTCCATTAACGTATTTGTCTATTTATTCATCAATACCACATTGTCTTGATAAATGTAGGTTTATAGCAAGTCTTGAAGTCAGGTACTGTCAGTCCTCTGACTTTGTTATTCTCCTTCAGTATTGAATTGAATATTCTGAGTCTTTTGCCTCTCCATATAAACTTTAGCATCAGTTTGTCAATATACATCAAATAACTTGCTGGGATTTTATTTTCATTTAGTTCAGAATATTTCAAAATCTGAAATATTTTCTTTGACCCATGTATTATTTAGAAGTGTGTTATTTAATCTCCAAGTATTTGGGGATTTTCCAGCTATCTTTCTGTTATTAATTTCTAGTTTAATTTCACTGTGGTCCGAGAGCAGGCATTGTATGATTTCTATTCTTTTCTTTTTTTAACATCTTTTTTGGAGTATAGTTGCTTTACAATGGTGTGTTAGTTTCTGCTGTATAACAAAGTGAATAAGCTATACATATACATATATCCCCATATCTCCTCCCTCTTGCGTCTCCCTCCCTCCCACCCTCCATATCCCACCCCTCCAGTTGGTCACAAAGCACCAAGCTAATCTCCCTGTGCTATGTGGCTGCTTACCACTACCTATCTATTTTACGTTTGCTAGTGTATATATGTCCATGCCACTCTCTCACTTTGTCACAGCTTACCCTTCCCCCTCCCCATATCCTCAAATCCATTCTCTAGTAGGTCTGTGTCTTTATTCCCATCTTACCCCTAGGTTCTTCATGACATTTTTTTTTCTTAGATTCCATATATATGTGTTAGCATACGGTATTTGTCTTTCTCTTTCTGACTTACTTCACTCTGTATGACAGACTCTAGGTCTATCCACGTCATTACAAATAGCTCAATTTCGTTTCTTTTTATGGCTGAGTAATATTCCATTGTATATATGTGCCACATCTTCTTTATCCATTCATCCGATGATGGGCACTTAGGTTGTTTCCATCTCTGGGCTATTGTAAATAGAGCTGCAATGAACATTTTGGTACATGACTCTTTTTGAATTATGGTTTTCTCAGGGTATATGCCCAGTAGTGGGATTGCTGGGTCATATGGTAGTTCTATTTGTAGTTTTTTAAGGAACTTCCATACTGTTCTCCACAGTGGCTGTATCAATTTACATTCCCACCAACAGTGTAAGAGGGTTCCCTTTTCTCCACACCCTCTCCAGCAATTATTGTTTGTAGCACACGAGCTTAGTTGCTCTGTGTCATGTGGGACCTTCCCAGACCAGGGCTTGAACCTGTGTCCTCTGCATTGGCTGGCGGATTCTTAACCACTGTGCCACCAGGGAAGCCCCTGGTCTGTTTATATTTTCCATTTCTTCCTGGTTCACTCTCGGAAGGTTGTGCTTTTCTAAGAATTTGTCCATTTCTTCCAGGTTGTCCATTTTATTGGCATAGAGTTGCTTGTAGTAATCTCTGATGATCCTTTGTATTTTTTCAGTGTCAGTTGTTACTTCTCCTTTTTCATTTCTAATTCTATTGATTTGAGTCTTCTCCCTTTTTTTCTTGATGAGTCTGGCTAGTGGCTTTTCTATTTTGTTTATCTTCTCAAAGAACCAGCTTTTAGTTTTATTGATCTTTGTTACAGTTTCCTTCATTTCTTTTTCATTTATTTCTGATCTGATTTTTATTATTTCTTTCCTCTGCTAACTTTGGGTTTTCTTTGTTCTTCTTTCTCTAATTGCTTTAGGTGTAAGGTTTGGTTGTTTATTTGAGATGTTTCTTTTTTCTTGAGGTAAGATTTTATTGCTATAAAATTCCCTCTTAGAAATGCTTTTGCTGCATCCCATAGGTTTTGGACTGTCATGTTTTCATTGTCATTTGATTCTAGGTATGTTTTGATTTCCTCTTTGATTTCTTCAGTAATCTCTTGGTTACAAAATAGTGTATTGTTTAGCCTCCATGTGTTTGTATTTTTTAGAGATTTTTTTTCCTGTAATTGATATCTAGTCTCTTAGCATTGTGGTAGGAAAAGATACTTGATACAATTTCAATTTTCTTAAATTTACCAAGACTTGATTTCTGACCCAAGGTATGATCTATCCTGGAGAATGTTCCATGAACATACGAGAAGAAAGTGTATTCTGTTGTTTTTTGTTGGCCTATCCTATAAATATCAATTATCAATTAAGTCCATCTGATCTAATGTGTCATTTAAAGCTTGTGCTTCCTTATTTATTTTCATTTTAGATGATATATCTATTGGTGAAAGTGGCATGTTAAAGTTCCCTAGTGTTATTGTGTTATTTTCCTCTTTTATGGCTGTTAGCATTTGTCTTATGAATTGAGGTGATCCTATGTAGGGTGCATAAATATTTACATTTGTTATATCTTCTTGGATTGATCCCTTGATCATTTTGTAGTGTCCTTCTTTGTCTCTTGTTATAGTATTTATTTTAAAGTCTATTTTGTCTGATATGAGAACTGCTACTCCAGCTTTCTTTTCATTTACATTTGCATGGAAATTTTTTTTCCATCCCCTCACCTTCAGTCTGTATGTGTCCCTAGGTCTGAAGTGGGTCTCTTGTAGATAGCATATATATTGGTCTTGTTTTTGTATCCATTCAGGCAGTCTATGTCTTTTTGTTGGAGCATTTAATCCTTTTACATTTAAGGTAATTATCGATATGTATGTTTCTATTACCATTTTCTTAATTGTTTTGTTTTTGTTTTTGTAGGTCTTTTCCTTCTCTTGTGTTTCCTATCTAGAGTAGTTCCTTTAGCATTTGTTGTAGAACTGGTTTGTTGGTGCTGAATTCTCTTAGCTTTTGTTTGTCTGTAAAGATTTTAGTTTCTCCATCAAATCTAAATGAGATCCTTTTTGGGTAGAGTAATCTTGGCTGTAGATTTTTCCCTTTCATCACTTTAAATATGTCCTGCCACTGCCTTCTGGCTTGCCAAGTTTCTGCTGAAAAATCAGCTGTTAACCTTATGGGGATTCCCTTGTTTGTTATTTTCCCTCCCTGCTTTTAAGATTGTTTCTTTGTATTTTATTTTTGTTAGTTTGATTAATATGTGTCTTGTCGTGTTTCACCTTCAATTTATCCTGCATGGGACTCTTTGTGCTTCCTGGAGTTGATTAACTATTTCCTTTCCCATGTTAGGGAAGTTTTCAACTATAATCTCTTCAAATATTTTCTCAGTTCCTTTCTTTTTCTCTTCTTCTCCTGGGACCCCTATAATTCGAGTGTTGCTGTGTTTAATGTTGTCCCAGAAGTCTCTGAGACTGTCCATAATTCTTTTCATTCTTTTTTTGTTTGTTCTGCTCTACGGTAGTTATATCCATTATTTTATCTTCCAGGTCACTTATTCATTCTTCTGCCTCAGTTATTCTGCTATTGATTTCTTCTAGAGAATTTTTAATTTCATTTATTGTGAAGTTCATCATGGTTTGCTTGCTCTTCAGTTCTTCTATGTCCTTGTTAAACATTTCTTGTATTTTCTCCATTCTATTTCCAAGATTTTGGATCATCTTTACTATCATTACACTGAAATATTTTTCATGTAGACTGACCATTTCCTCTTCATTTATTTGGTCTTGTGGGTTTTTACCTTGCTCCTTCATCTGCTGTGTGTTTCTGTTTTCTCATTTTGGTTAACTTACTGTGTTTGGAGTCTCCTTTTCACAGTCTGCAGGTTCATAGTTCCTGTTGTTTTTATTGTCTGTTCCCAGTTGGTCAGGTTGGTTCAGTGGCTTGTGTAGGCTTCCTGGTGGAAGGGACTGGTGCTTGTGTTCTGGTGGTTATGCTGGATCTTTTCTTTCTGGTGGGCAGTGCCACATCTGGTGGTATGGTTTGGGGTGTCTGTGAACTTATTATTATTTTAGGTAGACTTTCTACTATTTGGTGGGCTGTGTCCCTGTCTTACTAGTTGTTTGGCATGGGGCCTCCAGCACTGGAGCTGGTTGGCCGTTGGGTGGAGCTGCGTCTAAGTTTTGAGATGGATATCTCAGGCAGAGCTCTCACCGATTGATATTATGTGGGGCTTGGGAGTCTCTGGTCGTCCGATGTCCTGAGCTCGGTGCTCCCACCTCACAGGCTCAGGCCTGACACCAGGCCAGAGCACCAAGACCTTGTCAGCCACATGGCCCAGAAGAAAAGGGAGAAAAATGAAAGAAGAAAAGAAAAGAAAAAAACCCAATAAATTAAACATTAACATAATAATAATTTTAAAGAAAGAGAGAGCAACCAAACTAATAAACAAATCCTCCAGTGATAACATGTGCTAAAAACTAAACTAAGGTTAACATAAATATCAGAAACAAATCAGTCACAGACAACAAACCCCAAGTCTACAGTAACTCCTAAAGTCCACTGCCTCAATTCTGAGATGATTTGTTGTCTATCCTGGTATTCCACAGATGCAGGACACATCAAGTTTATTGTGGGGATTTAATCCACTGCTCCTGAGGCTGCACAGAAAAATTTCCCTTTCTCTTCTTTGTTGGCACATCTCCTAGGGTTCAGATTTGGTTTTGGTCCCACCTCTGTGTGTAGGTCACCCTCAGGCATCTGTTCCTGCCCAGACAGGTGGGGGTTAAACAACAGCTGATTAGGGGGCTCTTGGTCATTCAGGCTGGGGGGAAGGAGGGGTACATTAGTTATAATTGGAATGCGGGGTGAGCCTGTGGTGGCAGAGGCTGGTATGACATTGCAACAGCCTGAGGCATGCTGTGCATTCTCCCGGGGAAGTTGTCCCTGGATCATGGGACCCTGTTAGTGGCAGGCTGCACAGGCTCCTGGGGGGTGTGGGGGTTTGGATAGAGACGGTGCTTGCACACAGATTTCTTGGTGGTTGCAGCAGCAGCCCTACCATTTCATGCCCGTCTCTGGTGTCCATGCTGATAGCTGCAGCTCACACCCATCTCTGGAGCTCGTTTAGGCAGTGCTCTGCATCCCCTCTCTTCACGCACCATGAAACAATTGTCTCTTGCCTCTTAGGCAGGTCCAAACTTTTTCCCGGACTCTCTCCTGGCTAGCTGTGGTGCACTAGCCCCCTCAGGCTGTCTTCACACAGCCAACCCCAGTCCTCCCCCTGGGATCTGACCTCCGAAGCCAGAGCCTCAGCTCCCAGCCCCCACTCGCCCTGGTGGGTGAGCAGACAAGCTTCTCAGGCTGGTGAGTGCTGGTCGGCACCTATCGTCTGTGCGGAATCTCTCCACTTTGCCCTCTGCAACCCTGTTACTGCACTCTCCTCCATGGCTCTGAAACTCCCCCCACCCCAGCCCCTGTCCCTGCCAGTGAAGCAGCTTGCTAGTGTGTGGAAACTTTTCCTCCTTCACAGCTCCCTCCCAGAGGTGCAGGTCCCATCCTTATTCTTTTGTCTCTGTTTTTTCTTTTTCCTTTTGCCCTACCCAGGTACGTGGGGAGTTTCCTGCCTTTTGGGAAGTCTGAGGTCTTCTGCCTGCATTCAGTAGGTGTTCTGTAGGAGTTGTTCTACTGTAGAAGTATTTTTGATGTATTTTGGGGAGGAAGTTGATCCCCATGTCTTACTCCTCCACCATTTTGAAGGTCTCCCTACAAGTCCACTTTAAATTACACTATGCCACTTCATGAATAATGAAAGTACCATATAATAACAAAATATTTGTAATTCCTCTCTCCCTTCCTGTGCATTATTCTTGTCATTCATTCCACTTATATGTAAACATACATAAGCATTTATATAATATATATAAAATTTTTTAAATTTTACTTTCATGTATTCATTTTTTATGTAGAAATACAACATAAAGTTCTTTATTTCTTTATGTAGATTCAAGTTTCTGACTTATACCATTTTCCTTCCCTCTGAAGAACTTCTTTTAACATTTCTCAAAAGGCATGTCTACTGGCAACAAATTCCTTCAATGTTTGTTTGTCTGAGAAAGTATTTCTTCTTCACTTTGAAGAATAATTTTGGAGGAGACAGAATTCTAGGTTGTTGGGGTTTTTTTCTCTCAAAACTTTAAATGTTTCAGTATACTTTCTCATTTTTTGCATACTTTCTGAGGAGAAGTTGGATGTAATTCTTATCTTTCCTTCTCTATAAATAAGGTGTGTTTTCCATCTAGCTTCTTTCAAGATTTTTCTTTATCTTTGAATTTCAGAAGTTTTAAAATGTTATGCCTAGGTGCAGTTTTTTGTTTGTTTGCTTGTTTTTTACATTTATCCTGCTTGGTGGTCTTTAAGGTTTGTGAAGCTGTTGTTTTGTGTCTGACATTATTTTGAAGAAATTCTCAGTATTATCACTTTAAATATTTCTTGTGTTCCTTTCTTTCTTCTCCTTATATTCCAATTACACATGTTTTACTCATTTTGTAGTTGTCTCACAGTTCTTGTATATTCTATTCTGGGTTTTTTTCACTCTTATTTTTTTTCTCTTTGCTTTTCAGTTTTCTATGTTTCCACTGTAACATTCTCAAGCTCAGAGATTCTTTCCCCAGCCATGCCCAGTCTACTAATGAACCCATAACAGACATTTTTCATTTCTGTTACAATGTTTTTGATCTCTAGTATTTCTTTATGATTCTTTATTAGAATTTCCATCTCTGTGTTTACATATCCATCTGTTCTTGCATGTTGTCTACTTTTTACATTAAAGCAATCAACATATTGGTCATAGTTTTGTTTTTTAATTAATGGTTTGATAATTCCAACATTCCTGCTATATTTCACTCTGGGTCTGAGGCTTGTTTAATCTCTTCAAACTATGTTTTTTTTCTTTATTTATTTAGTTTTGAAAGCTGGGCATGATGTACTTGGTAAAAGATGTAAATAAATGTGAATATTCTTTTACTAATGTAGAGATAAGGTATGTGGATAAGAAAAGCATTGTGTAGTTCTATGATTAGGTCTGTCTTTTGTTGAACCCGTGTCTCTGGACTGTGAACTTCAGCAATACTTCTAAATTTATTTTTCCCCCTCTTATGTGGAACAGGATAGCTAGAGGGGACCGGAGTTGAATATTTCCCTTTCCCCACATGAAAGGCTAAGTGATTCTAGAGCTGGGTATTTCTTTTCCTCTTGTTAGGTTAGCATTTTATAAAACCCCAAAAGGTTAAATTCTGGTAAAATACTTTCTTCTGAGGGCAGTCTTTCTTCAGAAGAGCAGAGTGCTCTGGCATATTTCAAAATGGTTTTTGTCCACTCCCCCTGCCAGAAGCACACTGGGATTTTTCTCCAATATTCACTGTGAAGACTTGGTAGAGCTCTTAGAGGTAAAACTCACAAAAGTGTGGGGACCCCACCTATGCCTGGGTTCCCCTGGAACTTTTAATTCTCAGAGTTTTGCACATTGGGCCTGCAGCAACTCATCCATTACAGTTTGAGTTTTCCTTTCCTGGTAGTAGTTCCTGTGGAGGTTTCTTCTTGCGGGTTTCAGCTCCTGCAAATTGTGATTCTCTGTATCTGCATGTCCAACTCTCCAATTTGGGGGACAGCAGTTTTCCCTGTAACCTTGCTTCTCTGACATATCTAAGAAGGGTTGTTGATTTTCAGTTTCTTCAGCCTTTTACTTGTTAGAGTGGTGAATTCTAAGCTCCTGATGTGCCAAATTGGAAACTCATCTTTGAAAACCTTAAAATGGGAAAGCTTATCCATATGATCAAAAATGAAAATTTTATGTTGAATATAAACATCCCAAATAACAGCAAAATAGGATATCTTTTCTTGAAAGCTGAAAAAAAGCTTGCAGAATTAAATGAGGTCTTGTTCATGTGAAAAATCCCAATTTAGAATGCCTACAATATATCTTGATTATAGCCTTTCACAGGACATAACTAGAAAAATAATTTTAAAAACCTCTTCATATCTGTAAAGCACATAGTTGCCTTTCTTTTAATGTCTTTTTGTTAGTATATGAAAACAGAAATCTGATTTCTTTGCCCAAGTCAAGGAAACAATGGCAATGTGAATGAAACAGTTTAGTAAATTAATGAGTTTTGGATTTAAAAAAAATAATAATACAGGAAATCATACTTAAAAAAGTGTTCTCTAAAATAAATGATTCTGCAAACCAGCAATCAAAGATTAAAAAAATACAACATATTTATGAAAAACAATTTAACCTTCAAGGATTATATATACCTCAAAACAAAACAGAACCAAAAAATACAACTTTTACCAAAAGAGTAAAGACAAATGGGAGCCAAGTCCTCATACTCTGAAAATAAATAAATAATATATATATATATATATATATATATATATATAGTATGGAGTGCTGGAATAAGAAATTTCATTTATCCCCCAGGAGAGAAAAAATTTCAATTACCCACTCCTCTTATTGTCTCTCCTGAGTTATCACATCTGGAAGTGGAAAAGATAAATCTCAGTCCGTCCAATAAACTACTTGAATTTCTCCTACTTTCATTTAAGCTGAGACAAAAAAGGAACAATAACCAATAGATGAAATTATTTTTCTAAATTGAAAAGCATTGCCATATCTTTGTTTTTTTTAAAAAAAAAAGGTTTTTTTAATGGTAAAAAGTAAGTAAAGCTAATTTGAAAAGATTTTTGTAATTAAAAGGAAGGGGAAATATATTCTGATGAGGTAAAATGATGCAGGAGAAAACAAACCTATAATGATGAATTTTTTTCTTTTCTTCCCAAAGAATGTATAATAAAAAGAAATTCAGAATAGTGATTACCCTGATATCAGGATAAGAGCAAGTATGGGGAACTGAAGGGGAAAGAAATTGCATACAGGAAGAGAGGGGCTTTCAACTGTATTTCTGGTAGTTTATTTTCTAAGCTAGTAAGTGGAGGTTTATTTAATCATTCTTTATGCTTTTTGTTTATCTTAAATATTTCACAGTACATCTTTAAAATTACACCTATATCAGTGGGATCAGAAATTATCTTAAAAGATCATCTCCCTTCATTCCTCCTACCTCTAGGCAACACTATACCAAAACCATACTGTAAAAGCCAATGAGGTTCTTATACATTATTGTGAAAATCAGACACACAGCATATTTTGTCATTTTAGAGGCTATCAATTCATATGGTTAGTGGAGGTTATAAAAAATTAAATGAACCTTCGCTAGATTTTAGGCTATTTCTTTTTTATCTAATTGATTCAAAGCCTTATTTTTCTATGACATTTGCTCTCTTGAGATAAAGACATACTAAAATACAAAGGTTTTCTGAGGGAGCTATAAAAAGTTATGAGAAGTTTTAATTGAAAAATTTTTAGAATTATGGAAAGATAATTATTTGTTAGTATGTTTCAGGTTATAGTGGACATGTGAGGAATGCCTGCCAAACCCATGTCCCTTCCTTTGGAAGTAGCCTCCATATCCCCAGCTGAGAGATTGCTTATGCCAAATGCACACAACCTTCCCAACATAGGCAAGCCAATATGATTCTTTCCTTATAATTTAAACTAATCTATTTGTGGACTACTAACTGGAGAATTTTAAAAACAAACCAGGGCATCAATTCTTAGCCCATGAGCATTGATAGGCAGAAGGGAGATCTGTGTAGAGAAACAGCAGAAAGAAGCAGATATCAAAGATAAACAGATAAAAGATCAGGTGGGCCTGGCTCCAGGCTCAAAACTACATCCTGGTCAGTGTCTGACTCCCTCTTCCCCAGTGATGCACCTGCAGGCTGAGAGATCCTTGGATACTCCTAGACCAAAGGCTGGGTCCAGAAAATTATCAGAGCATTTCTTGCAGACTCGGCTAAAGCTCAGTGAGAAGATGCAGGTGGCAAAACTAATGTGGTATGGCTAACAGGGTCTTGGTGCTCCAAATGGGTGTCAGGCCTGAGCCTCTGAGGTGGGAGAGACGAGTTCAGGACATGGTCCACCAGAGGCCTCTCAGCTCCACGTAATATCGAACAGCAAAAGCTCTCCCAGAGATCTCTAACTCAACGCTAAGACCCAGCTCCACTCAACTACCAACAAGCTACAGTGCTGGACACCCTATGCCAAACAACTAGCAAGACACGAACACAACATCACCTATTAGGAGAGGGGCTGCCTAAAACCATAATAAGGTCAAAAACACAACAAAACACACCACCAGACATGGTCCTGCCCATCAGAAAGACAAGATCCAATTTCACCCACCAGAACACAGGCACCAGTCCCCTCTACCAGGAAGCATCTACAACCCACTGAACCAACCTTAGCCACTGGGGGCAGACACCAAAGAAACAGAAACTAGGAACCTGTAGCCTGCAAAAAGGAGACCCCCAAAACAGTAAGTTAAGCAAAATGAGAAGACAGAGAAATATGCAGCAGATGAAGGAGCAAGGTAAAAACCCACTAGACCAAACAAATGAAGAGGAAATAAGCAGTCTACCTGAAAAATAATTCAGAGTAATGATAGTAAAGATGATCCAAAATCTTGGAAATAGAATGAAGAAAATACAAGAAGGTTTCACAGGGACCTAGAAGAACTAAAGAGCAAACAATGATGAACAACACAATAAATGAAATTAAAAATTCTCTAGAAGAAATCAGTAGCAGAGTAACTGAGACAGAAGAATGGATAAGTGACCTGGAAGATAAACGAGTGGAATAACTACTGCAGAGCAGAATAAAAAGAATGAAAAGAATTGAGAACACACTCAGAGACATCTGGGACAATATTAAACACACCAACATTCGAATTATAGGGGCCCCAGAAGAAGAAGAAAAAAGAAAGGGACTGAGAAAAATATTTGAACAGATTATAGTTGAAAAGTTCCCTAATATGGGAAAGGAAATAGTCAGTCAAATACAGGAAGCACAGATAGTCTCATAAAGGAAAAATGCAAGGAGAAACATGCCACGACACATATTAATCAAACTATCAAAAATTAAATACAAATAAAAAAATATGAAAATCAACATATAACATACAAGGGAATCCCCATAAGGTTAACAACTGGTCTTTCAGCAGAAACTCTGCAAGCCAGAAGGGAGTGGCAGGACATAATTAAAGTGATGAAAGGGAAAAACCTACAACCAAGATTACTCTACTCAGCAAGGATCTCATTCAGATTCAATGGAGAAATTAAAACCTTTACAGACAGCAAAAGCTAAGAGAATTCAGCGCCAACAAACCAGTACAACAAATGCTAAAGGAACTTCTCTAGGCAAGAAACACAAGAGAAGGAAAAGACCTACAATAACAATTGCAAAATAATTAAGAAAATGGTAATAGGAACATACATATTGATAATTACCTTAAATGTAAATGGATTAAATGCTCCCACCAAAAGATATAGATTTGCTGAATGGATACAAAAACAAGACCAATACATGTGCTGTCTACAAGAGACCCACCTCAGACCTAGGGACACTTACAGACTGAAAGTGAGAGGATGGAAAAAGATATTCCATGAAAAAGGAAATGAAAAGAAAGCTGGAGTAGCAATTCTCATATCAGACAAAATAGACTTTAAAATAAATACTATAACAAGAGACAAAGTAGGACACAACATAATGGTCAAGGGATCAATCCAAGAAGAAGATATAACAATTGTAAATATTTATGCACCCAACATAGGAGCACCTCAATTCATAAGTCAAATGCTAACAGCCATAAAAAGAAAAATCAACATTAACACCATCATAGTAGGGGATTTTAACACTCCACTTTAACCAAGGGACAGATCATCCAAAACCAAAATAAATAAGGAAACACAAGCTTTAAATAATACATTAAACAAGATGGATTGAATTGATATTTATTGACATTCCATCAAAAACAATAGAATACAATTTTTTCTCAAGTGGACACAGAACATTCTCCAGGATAGATCATATCTTGGGTCACAAATCAAGCCTTGGTAAATTTAAGAAAATTTAAATTGTATCAAGTATCTTTTCTGACCACAACACTGTGAGACTAGATATCAATTACAGGAAAAAATCTGTAAAAATTACAAACACGTGGAGGCTAAAAATACACTACTTAATAACCAAAAGATCACTGAAGAAATCAAAGAAGAAATCAGAAAATACCTAAAAAAAATGACAATGAAAATACAGTGACCCAAAACCTATGGCATGCAGCAAAAGCCATTCTAAGAGGGAAGTTTATAGCAATATAATCCTACCTCAAGAAACAAGAAGCATCTCAAATAAACAACCAAACCTTACACCTAAAGCCATTAGACAAAGAAGAACAAAAAAACTCCCAAAGATAGCAGAAGAAAAGAAACCATAAAGATCTGATCAGAAAAAAAAGAAAAACAAATGAAGGATATGATAGCAAAGATCAATAAAACTAAAAGCTGCTTCTTTGAGAAGATAAAAAAATTGATAAACCATTAGCCAGAATA
This sequence comes from Orcinus orca, assembly GCF_937001465.1. NCBI lineage: Eukaryota > Metazoa > Chordata > Mammalia > Artiodactyla > Delphinidae > Orcinus > Orcinus orca. The sequence continues at coordinate 80,741,155 of NC_064580.1, forward strand.
ATCAAGAAAAAATGGGAAAAGACTCAGAACAATAGAATTAGAAAAGAAAGAGGAGAAATAACAACTGATACTTTAGAAATACAAAGTATCATGAGAGATTACTACAAGCAACTATATGCCAATAAAATGGACAACCTGGAAGAAATGGACAAATTCTTGGAAAAGCATGACCTTCTGAGACTGAACCAGGAATAAATAGAAAATATAAACAGACCAAAACCAAGAACTGAAAGGAATAAATGGAAAATATAAACAGACAAAAACCAAGAACTGAAATTGAGATTGTGATTAAAAGTCTTCCACCAAACAAAAGTCCAGGACCAGATGGCTTCACAGGTGAATTCCATCAAACATTTAGAGAAGAGCTAACACTTACCCTTCTTAAACTCTTCCAAAATACAGCAGAGGGAGGAATACTCCCAAACTCATTCTATGAGGCCATAATCATCCTGATACAAAAACCAGACAAAGATGTCAGAAAGAAAGAAAACGACAGGCCAATATCACTGATGAACATAGATGCAAAAATCCTCAACAAAATACTACCAAACAGATTCCAACAGCACATTAAAAGGATCATACAGCATGATCAAGTGTGGATTATCCCAGAAATGGAAGGATTCTTCAATATATGCAAATCAATGTGATAAGCCATATTAAAAAAAACTGAAGGAGAAAAATCATATGATCATCTCAATACATGCAGAAAAAGCTTTTGACAAAATTCAACACCCATTTATGCTAAAAACCTTCCAGAGAGTAGGCTTACCTCAACATAATAAAGACCATATACAACAAACCCACAGTCAACATTGTTGACTTACCTCAACATAATAAAGACCATATATAAAAAAACCACAGTCAACATTGTTCTCAATGGTAAAAAAACTGAAACAATTTCCTCTAAGTTCAGGAGCAAGACAAGGTTGTCCACTCTCATCACTATTATTCAACACAGTTTTGGAAGATTTAGCCACAGCAATCAGAGAAGAAAAAGAAATAAAAGGAATCAAAATTGGAAAAGAAGTAAAACTGTCACTGTTTGCAGATGACATGATACTATACATAGAGAATCCTAAAGATGCTACCAGAAAACTACTAGAGCTAATGAATGAATTTGGTAAAGTAGCAGGATACAAAATTAATGCACAGAAGTCTCTTGCATTCTTATACACTAATGATGAAAAATGTGAAAATTAAGGAAACTCTCCCATTTACCATTGCAACAAAAATAATAAAATACCTAGGAGTAAACCTACCTAAGAAGATTAAAGACCTGTATGCAGAAAATTTTAAGACACTGATGAAAGAAATTAAAGATGATACAAACAGATGGAGAGATATACCATGTTCTTGGGTTGGAAGAATCAGCATTGTGAAAATGACTATACTACCCAAAGCAATCTACAGATTCAATGCAATCCCTATCAAACTACCAATGGCATTTTTCAAAGAACTAGAGCCAAAATTTTCACAATTTTTATGGAAACACAAAAGACCCCAAATAGCCAAAGCAATCTTGGGAAAGAAAAATGGAGCTGGAGGAATCAGGCTCCCAGAATTCAAAGCTATAGTAACCAAGACAGTATGATACTGGCACAAAAACAGAAATACAGATCAATGCAACAGGATAGAAATCCCAGAGATAACCCCATGCACATAGGGTCACCTTACTTTTGATAAAGGAGGCAAGAATATACAATGGAGAAAAGACAGCCTGTTCAATAAGTGGTGCTCATTCAGCTCAATTTCAAAAAAACAAACAACCCAATCCAAAAATGGGCAGAAGACCTAAATAGACATTTCTCCAAAGAAGTTATACAGATTACCAACAAACCCTTGGAAGGATGCTCAACATCACTAATTATTAGAGAAATGCAAATCAAAACTAAAATGAGGTATCACGTCACACCACTCAGAATGGCCATCATCAAAATATCTACAAACAATAAATGCTGGAGAGGGTGTGGAGAAAAGGGAACACTCTTGCACTGTTGGTGGGATTGTAAATTGTTACAGCCACTATGGAGAATATTATGGAGGTTCCTTAGAAACTAAAAATAGAACTACCATGTGACACAGCATTCCCACTACTGGGCATATACCCTGAGAAAACCATAATTCAAAAAGAGTCATGTACCACAATGTTCATTGCAGCTCTATTTACAGTACCCAGGACATGGAAACAACCTAAGTGTCCATCAACAGATGAATGGATAAAGAAGATGTGGCATGTATATACAATGGGATATTACTCCACCATAAAAAGAAATGAAATTGTGTTATTTGTAGTGAGGTGGATGGACCTAGAGACTGTCATACAGAGTGAAGTAAGTCAGAAAGAGAAAAATAAATACTGTATGCTAACACATATATATGGAATCTAAGAAAAAAACTGGTCATGAAGAACCTAGGGGCAAGACGGGAATAAAGACGCAGGCTTACTAAAGAATGGACTTGAGGATATGGGGAGGGGGAAGGGTAAGCTGGGACGAAGTGAGAGAGTGGTATGGACATATATACACTAACAAATATGAAATAGATAGCTAGTGGGAAGCAGCCGCATAGCACAGGGAGATCAGCTCTGTGCTTTGTGACCACCTAGAGGGGTGAGATAGGGAGGGTGGAAGGGAAACGCAAGATGGAGGAGATATGGGGATATATGTATATGTATAGCTGATTCACTTTGTTATAAAGCAGAAACTAACACCCCACTGTAAAGCAATTATACTCCAATAAAGATGTTAAAAAATATATATATCAGGTGGCCCAAGACAGGTACAATAGCTAGATTTGTCCCTTATAAATGTTCAGATTATACAGAGGCATATTTTAAAGATTTTGGTAATTGTTCTGAGTGATACTGCAAGCAAGCGAAGCATTTTCAGCAGGAAATTTGTATTGATTGGGGTTAGATTTTTAAAAGATCACCTCAGATATTCTAAGAAGAGGAGAATGTAAAGTCTTGAGACTATATAGGGAGGCCAGTAATGAGTCAATTGCAATTATCCATATGAGAGTTGATGGTGGCTTGGACCAAGGTGGAGGTGTAAAACGTGGTCAGATTGTCTATACAGTGTGAAGGTAGAGCTAACAAGAGTGCCTGATGAATACTATGTGATGTGTAAGTGAAAAGGAGTTGTCAAAATGCTGCCAAAATTTGATTAAATTATTAGATAAATAAATAGTAGAGGATATACTAATATTTGTATAATGGAACGCTGTGCATCCGTAACATAGAATGTGTGGATCTAGAAAGTTCTCCAAAATATATTAAGTTGAAAAAGTAGATAGACAAGAGTGTGATTCATATATTACCATTTGTGTAAAAAGGATGAGGAATGAGATTATGATATATAGGCATGAACCTGCTTTTATTTAAAGTATATATCCCTGGAATGACATAAACCAAATAATAATATTTGTAGTATGTGAGAAGGGAGGGCAGCTAGGGTCAGAAGCAGAAATTTATCATTGTACCTATTCCTTTTCATTTTTTGAATTTTGAAACTTGTGAATGTGCTATTCATATAAAAATTAAAATTAGCTTGTGGGTTTACGAAAGCTACACAGACAGTAACTTCATAGCAACTTGGGAAAATGTGAAAGAAAATAAATTTAAAACCTAGGGTGATTTTATTGAATTACAGAAAAAAAATTATCATACTAAATAAAAGATCAGATGAGAATGTGACTCCTTGTCACCATTGCTGCAAGTTAATATGGTTACAGCTTTGTTTATAATAAAAAGTTTTTTGAAAGGTCAACCTATGCAACAATTTAGAACCTTGCTGTGTGAATATTTCTAATATTTCATAGTGAAGTGTTTTGATTTTTATTTATAAAACAACAGTAGCATATTTTGTAACCAAAGATTTTTATTAATCTAGGCAAATGTTTAATCTTACTCACTCTAGCTTATTCATACCCCCAAAAATTTGTGTTTGAAAAGTAGCAACTTGATACAGAAACATTAAATTTTGGCCCTTTATATTATTAGAAAATTTTACTGGTTAATACAAATGTAACATTTTTAATATATTTATATAAAGTAGAATACTAATTTCTTAGTAATTCACATAATTGTTTTCAGTAATGTTCTTGGAATTCATAGGAAATATATTGAAAAATTCCTTTTTTCCTAAGGAAAGTTTCAATCATTAATGCAGAGTAAAGAATGTCTAGAGGTAGTTTCATCTACTAATGATTACTTCTCTTGATATAATCTTACTGGCTTCACTCAAATTTGAAGGAAGTTGTGCATGTACACGTGCATGCATGTTTCAAATACTGCAGCCTTTGTTCTGATTACTGTACATACAAAAGAACTATCATTAACAGTATCTGAATTAAGTTAAACTCAATTTTGTTGAAGCAATACTGAGATAAACAGTAAAAAAAACGATCAAAGATTTTCACTCTTATAAATGCAGTAGACAAAGCTGAAATTCAAAGCAAAGAAAAGGTCTTTTCTATAAAAGACAGGTCTTTGCTATAAGAGACAAAGCTGTGTCTCATAGCACACTTTAACATATCTGAGGACAAAACAAGATTGGTGGGGAATAAAATTAGAATCAATTTTAAAATTCTAAAGGTGGTATGTGTTCATGTACCCACCTCTTGCCTCCCACTTCACCCCCAGCCCTGTCAGTGAGGTTAAAAATAGATCCAAAGATAATGTGGTACAGTGGAGGGAGCATGAATTTGGGCTTTGGAATCAGAATGATCTGGGTTTGAATATGATTTCCACCACCTACTGACTGTGTGACCTTGAGCAATATAGTTCTGAGTCTTAGTTTTCTCACCTATAAAATAAAATAATCAAAATGAGTAGGTGATCAATAACTGTTAATTTTATTTTCCAGATGCTGCTGCTACTGTGAGGTAATAGTAGCAGGAAAAAAATGTCTAAGGTGCTATATTTTGGTTGGCACATGGTTACAGTTTTCGGTTATTCTGGATATGTTTTATAGAAAATAAATTTGGAAAACCTTAGATATCAGGTAAAGAGATAGGAAAAAAAGAAGCTAGAGAATCCAGTTGCTTAGCTGCAGAATGTCTTGTCTGCACATCAGGAGAGAAATGCAGGCAGAACAGGAACTTCTTAGCATTTCACTAACTAAGCTCAAAATATTCTTTAAAAGAATATGGGCTTCCCTGGTGGCGCAGTGGTTGAGAGTCCACCTGCTGATGCAGGGGACACGGATTCGTGCCCTGGTCCGGGAAGATCCCACATGCCGCAGAGCGGCTAGGCCCGTGAGCCATGGCTGCCTAGCCTGCGCGTCCAGAGCCTGTGCTCCGCAACGGGAGAGGCCACGACAGTGAGAGGCCCGTGTACCGCAAAAAATAATAAATAAGTACAGTCTATTATGACATTTGAAAGATCACTATGGGTACTACTGGGAATGATTATATGTTTACGTTTTTAACTTCACTTCTTTTGACATCAAAACACGTTTGTAGAGATAAGGTTTTCTTTTTATTCAAAATAGTCACATGATCTATCTTAAAAACATCCTTTAAGATGTCTTCATAGTATACCTTAAAATATAGTTTTATGTTACTTTCTTGGCAGCAAACATTTAGTTGAATAGAGATGCTTATAACAGACTGCTTCATTTATTTAGTTTGTAGTATACCCTGGACATGTTTCTGAAATGTCAAAAAGCTTTCAATGAGTCTATTGGTTTAAGTAGACTATAGAAAAAACAGCTGTTATCTATCTTTTCCTTCCACCCACTGGAATATTGAGTTAATTTACTTTCTATCCTATTCCTGATTGAGATGATTACTTAGAAAGTTAGAGTTAATGATGCAAGTTTAAACCAGGTGCTGCCTCTCTTCAAGTCATTTTCTTCCAAGCATGTGAGTACAGATTTTGAAAACTGCACATGCTCTAAGTGTGGCAGATGACTTGTCTGAAATGATGCTTTAGCCATCTGGACTCTAGAGTTTTGCTCTTGGGTGAATAAGAACAGCTTCATTATTTTTCTTGGGAAAGAAAAAGAGCTTTTTTAGACTATAGACTTTTTTGATTCTTAGACTGGCACAAAAATTTTCAAAGATCCAAATAAATACTAAGTCCCTAAAACCCCTAAGCTAAACTCAAGATGAAGAACAATGATAATAGTAAGATGGATAAGGTGATTGTCTTGATCTTTTGGATCTGAATAAAATGAGGCAGACATCATTTAGGATATTCTAGACATGTAGAAGCAATCTTCAGTGTTAGGTTCTGCTTCAATGTTATTGCTTCTGTGTTGGAAAGAGAAAGTTTGCAGTGTAGCTAATACTTAATTTTTCAAGATAATTATCTAAGCATATTTTATATCTTTCTACAGACTTTGCCTATATTTTGTCCACTTTACTGATGGTTAGTATGTTTACCAGAAAGCAGATAGGAATAGGGAGAAGTGATTAAAGTTAAATATATCAATTTCAGCTGTAGTTTCTTGAATCCTTTAGAATTCAAAGGTTCTCAACCTTGGCTGCACATTATAATCAACTAGGGAACTTTTAAATCTTTAATTCACAGGCTGCTCCCCAGTTCAGTGAAATCAATTTCTAGGGGTGAGACCCAGATATCTATAAATTTTAAAGCTCCCCAGGTGATTCAAATGTGCAGGCAACAGAGAACCACTGCTCTAACTTCTTTGAAGTAATAAGAAAAACTTTGATCAGTTGCATTTCTAACAGCAAATTCTTTGTTGTTTGCTTATATTTTTTGTACACAATTTCTAATTTCTATATTTATGACTGTGGCTAGTTTGGTAATTTTAACTGAACTTGTACCTAATGTTATAATTTGCTCAGATGTAGTCTTTTCAAAAAAGCCATCTCTGACCACCCTAAAATAGTCACCACCACCTTTATCACTGTCTACCCTTTTGTTCTGTTTTACTTTTATTCATAGCATTCATTACTGTTTGACATTTTACTAAATATTAATCTCTTTATGTTTACTGTCTGTCATCCCCATTAGATATTAAACTCCATGAAAGCAAGTCCTTTGTTTTGCTCACCACTACATCCCAATGACCTAGAGCAGAGCCTGGCATATAGTCGATGCTTAATAAATATTTGTAGAATGATTGACAAATGTATAATCAACAAATAATCTATTCTCTTCATTATTGGTATTTTTTAATATCAATGCAAAAAACTTTTCTCTTACCTTGACTGCTTCAGAGTTCTATGTGTAAGAAAATGTCTTGCCAAACAGATCATGCACTCATTGAATACTACATTAGTGTTGAGGAGGAGATCCAGCTACCACTTCTACGTGAGAATTTCCACCACATGGAGTATGGCAAGGGTCATAACGATACTAACCACCAGAAATAGGGGCCCACAGACCTCGATCTGCCACATTTTCTACATGTTTGGAATTGCCAAGGAGGACTCAACACACAAGGTGCTGGTTGGAACAACGCTTTAGTCACAGAAAGGAGAAGAGACACAGCAAGATCAGTACCTGTAGTCTGTGCTAGTCTCCCATGGCATGTGGGTTTGCCCCAATAGCCAACACAGGATAATGGACTGCATACACACTTCTGGCTCTGCAGGCAAAGATTTATTCCCTTCCTGCAAGGGGCAGATATACTGGTAGGGCTGGCTAGGTGCCATATGACACAGTAGTATAAAGAAGTTCATTGAATACCCAGAATAAGGGAAAGGTTTCTCCTTATAAGGAAGAAGAATCCAGTGCCAAGTGACAGCTCAGCATCTGGCTTCCATAGAGGAGGGGAATGTTTTAGGCCCAGGACACTAATTGGGCAGTCCTGAGGAGGGGCAACAGGTCATGCCATGGCAACTTTCCACAACAATTAGCTTTAGGTATAAACTCTTTTTTCTGTATTTCCTATTACTAGTTGCTAAAAATATTCAGTTAGCAGCAAGTATATTCTTTCTATTTCAGAGGAGCAACTAAGACATAGGTAATTTTCCATCGCCAGATCAATCAATAATCTAGCTAGAAAAAAATTCTTACATCTGAGTTTCTGCAGTAATAATGTTAACTTCTTAAAGAGAAGAGAAAGAAAGTTCAAAGATAACTTAGTGATAAAATAAGAAGTATAAGTTTTGTTGTATCAAAATAAGCTGTAAGGAACAGAATTTTTACTTGTGCAATAATTCAAAGGTAGATTTCTTTCTTTTTTTTAAATTAAAGGTTCATTGATATTTACTGGATACTTATAATATTCCAAGAATTTTACACTTAATTCTCATAGCAAATGCTGTAATATTATTTACCATTAGCTGGCAAACTAGTAGATTATATTTTCCAAGATGATTGTGACAAAATTTCTCATCTTGTATGCTCTTCTTATAATGTGACATTGACTCTTCTCCCATTGAGAGGACCATTCCTTCCTCTTGAAACTAAGTACTATGACGATGGTAAAAATGAGGCTTGTGATTTCCAAGTGTCAAAGGTATATTTCTTTATTTTTACAGAGAATATAGGTGTTTATTGATTGAAACTGTATTCTCATGCCTTATTCTAAGCTCCAGCAATATTTAGGTCTTCTTTACTGTTTCTTAAATGTTCTAATTCATTTGCAACCACCAGGTCTTTGCCCTTCCAGTTTCCTCCACCTAGAATATTCTTCTTCAAGCTCTATGCAAAATGTGCTCATTCTCATCATGCAAGTCTTAGCATAAATGCCACCTTTCAAAAAAGCTTTCTCTTACTTTTTAGAAAAATAGCTTCCTTGTTACTTCGTATCATCACCGGATTTATTTCCATCCTAGTTCCCTTCACAATTTTTAATTATCTTGTATGTTTTATATCTAGGCTACTACAATAGTTACCTTAGATGGTTAATTTCCATTTGTCTCTCCCAGAGTCATTGTCTACCTTTCTGAATGCTGTTGACTATACAGGGGGTTGAATTCTATTGACAGCATTACCTGGGCTCTCTTTCCCTTGAGCTTCAAGTTGGAGTCAACAAATGGGAGACACTGGATGGTAGAAAGAGAAAGAAATCAGGGCATATATGGCCTGCTCTCCTTTCCTACCATTGCAATGTTTTAGCAATGACTACATTTCTCTAGGATTATAGCTCCTATCAGCTGTAACTGTGTTCCAGTAACACTTTCCACAACTGTCACTTCAGGGCTGGGATGCATCAGTCTCAGCAGGAAAGAGTACATTCAAATTGGGGAATTTGATGGTAGTTTAATAATGGTATTATTACAAAGGTGTGGTTAGGTATATGGAAAGTAACAAGGGATGAATCATAACCCCTGAGCTAGTAAAAGAGGGTAACCAGGAAAGGAAGCTATATGAAGAACTACCTGAAGTAGCTATAATCCTAGAGAAATGCAACCACTCTTAAAATTTGACCCTAAGAGTTGATGGGGTGGGCGGTAAGGGTGGTAGAAAGTGGAGTTGGTGGTGGTGGTGGGGGCAAATACCCCTATCTTATACTTGTTTCCTAAACGTGTTTGCCATTGTCACCCACCTGCCAAACCTAAACAGAGGCCATATGACAAGGTAGCCTAATTTTTTTTCGTACTTGGGCCTCTCACTGTTGTGGCCTCTCCCATTGTGGAGCACAGGCTCTGGACGCGCAGGCTCAGTGGCCATGGCTCACGGGCCTAGCCACTCCGTGGCACATGGGATCTTCCCGGACCGGGGCACAAACCCGCGTCCCTTGCATCGGCAGGCGGACTCTCAACCACTGCGCCACCAGGGAAGCCCGACAAGGTAGCCTATTGATTGCAATTTATATAGATCAGGTTCTTAGGACACAAAGCTGGGTGGAAAAAGAGTGGAGAGTGGATCTGAAGTGACAAATGTAGAATTTCCGGCACAGAATGGTAATGTCTTTGTACAACTGCTGTTCAGTGGGTGCTTCACCATCTCATTTTGGTTTCCCTAACCTTTTGGTACCCTTGTAATCTCTGCAAATAAACCCTTAGATCATACTATTATTTTCCTGTTGACACTCTGATGGATACACCTCCTAACAATTCTCCCCATATTTGTCCTTAATACAACAGTTAGAGTTGTCCACTTAAGATGTAAGGCAAATCATATCAGTCCTCTCCTCAAAACCTTTTAGTAACTTCCTCACTAATCTAAGAGTAAAACTGAAAGACTTTACTATGGCCCACAAGACCCTGCTAGATCTGCTTTCTGTGTCACTCTCTGACCTCATCTGCTACTACTCTATTCCTTGCTCACTATACTCTAGCCACACAGATCTTCATTGGGTTATTATGCCTAGAATATTCTTAACACAGATATTTGAAAGTCTCTCTCCCCCATAGTATTTAGGTCTCTGCTCAAATTTCACTTTTTCAGCAGCCTTCCATAAGCAGCTATCCAAAATAGTCTGTAGTTTCCCCCTGATTTCTTCAATTTCTAACTCTGGATAACTCAAATAAACATTCCCATCATTTATGTAATTACAACTGCAGAATGCCCTGTGACTTGCATAATACTTTATCCATCTTTCAGAAACTCACCTTTGTTTGCTTTGTATTATATGAATGTGTGTGTTTTGTGGTTGTGTATGTGTATGTATACATGGGTCATTCTTTATATGGCAAGCAAGAGGACTCCATTCTCTATTTACAGGCTCATCAAGGCTTAAGCTACATATAAGATACTCCCACCAAGGCTAACTGTCTTTAGCAATGATGCCCTGTTTACAGCCTGAGCTAATCAAGTCAGTCAGGTGCCATAGTCCAGGGCAGGACCTATCTCTTCCCAGAACTTCACCACTTCAACTCTTACATTATGAAATCACCTAATCCAAAGAGTCACTCTACTTCTGGTATTATGCCCTAAAGATTTCTATGAAATATCTTTATTTAAAAATCCTCTGTTCAAAACTAGTGAAAACTTATAAGCAAGAAATGCTCACTTTCTAAAATGATCATCTCAGAATTGTTGGTATGATGTTCTCCTTTACTAAAGTAAGTCAATAAAACTCAATTTGCTCATTTCGTTATATAATTATTACTTTGAGAAGGGGGATTTCCATAATTTGTATGACCCAAGTTTCTACTATAAGACCCCTGCCTTAGACTAGAATGCTTGATCCATACTAACTCTGTGTGTATATATTCAAGGCTTTTGCATCTCTGCCACATGAAGGTCCCAACTCAAGGCAGATAAAGGAGTCCCATGCTGGCTATGAGATACAATTTTGATGAAGGTCATGAGTACTGGGTTTTATTTTATCCCAGGATAATTAGATTGTCATTCATTCAATTCTTTGTTGTTCTCATCAAACTTGTCTTTCTAAAAATTCTGTAGAAATTTTGCTTTTCATCTAATATCAAACTTGTCTTATCTTGTCATGAGCACCATTAGTCTATGTAGTTAAAAAAAGACGGTAAAAAAGTAAACCCACAAAAGCCTGTAAATCAATGACCAAAAACTGGTCCTAAACACTGACAAGTTAAAGATTTTGCCAGGCCATTGCCCTTCAGTGAAGGAAGTTTTCTTCGGGTCAGCATCCAAAAGCCTTAAAAGGTCTTTCTTTTTCTCTTGATACCATTTCTGTGACAAAACCTTCATACACTAAATCTTTCAGAGGACACAGATTGGTTAGTGGCTAGAGATGGCTAACTTCTGGTTAGGGACACAAGACACAAGATGAAGAAACAATACATTCAACTGACCATTATCAACATACTTTGAGTCATCTCAGTTCAAGCCATACTACTCCATTCAATTGTCTACTTTTTAAAAATTGATGTAAAGAAGAATCTAAATGAAATTCTGATGAAAAATAGTTTCATTAAAGGATTCTTTGGCTACAGCTAATGAAAATGTGAAAAACTTAAGACAATCTGAATTTTGGATCCATCATAATCCTATTCCTTTAGTCATTGCTCTTATCAAATAATTTTCTTTCCTCCTTTTACACTCACTTCCTCACTCCCAATTGAATCTTCTCCTCCTCCCTTTCTTCCAAATTCTGATCCCATCCCCCCGTGACTTTCCCAATCTCTGATCATCTTCCATCTCTGATTCTGTACTCAAACCACAATTTTCTTTAATAATAAGATTGCCAAACATGAAGGTAAACTTTTGCAGGAAGATTTTAGACACTTGCCTCGGTCTGAGTTAATGGCAATCATCAAGGATTTTCTTCAAACCTGAGAAAAGAGAAAGATGTTTACTGGAGAAGTTGAATAATACTGGGAATCTAAAACCTCAGCTTCCTTGACCTTTAACAGCTAGTACATATATTAGTAGGACATTCAGACAATAAAATCTGGCTCAACAAAGTAAATTGCAAGGATCCTGCAAAGAATTTAGCTATGCCTGAGGTCCACTGAACAGAACAGATACTAGAGAAAACATAAGATATGTGACAGTCCTTTCTGAAGGTTATACTCATATTTCCACTAAATATTTACTAGACAGTATACATATACAAAAAATGTCTTATATAAGAATGTTTAAAACAGCTGTATTCATAGTAACTCAAAAGTGCAAACAATCCGGGCTTCCCTGGTGGCACAGTGGTTGAGAGACCGCCTGCCGATGTAGGGGACACGGGTTCGTGCCCCGGTCTGGGAGGATCCCGCATGCCGCGGAGCGGCTAGGACTGTGAGCCATGGCCGCTGAGCCTGCGCGTCCGGGGCCTGTGCTCTGCAACGGTAGAGGCCACAACAGTGAGAGGCCCACGTACCGTGAAAAACAAAAAAAAGTGCAAACAATCCAAATGTTCATCCATAGAAGAATGGATAAACAAATTGTGGTATATCCATACAATGGAATATTTCTCAGAGATAAAAAGAGATAAATTAGTGAGTCAAGCAACAAAATGGATAAATCTCAAAAACATGAGTAAAAGAAGCCAGACACAAAAGGATGTCGACTGTGTGATTTCATTTATTTTAATTTGAAGGAGAGGCAAAACTAATATTTGACCGTAGAAATCAGAACAGTGTGGGATAAAAATTGACTGGAATGAGGCATAAGGAATATTTCTGTGATTTTGGAAATATTTTATGTCTAGATTGGACTGTTGGTTACATGAGTGTATGCATTTATTAAAACTCATAAAATATTTTGTAATCTGTGCATTTCCCTGTTAAGTAAACTTTACCTCAATTGAAAGAAAAAAAGAGTAGGCGGTACTCCAGTCTTGCAAGCAAAGAAAAGATAAATCCATTGGAGATTTTAATGAATGTCTTTTCAATGCCTTCAAACAACATTCTAGGGTAGATATAGAGGCAGATGCTCATGCCACAGTTGTTGTTATTATTATTTTTCTTATTGTGAAAAGTCTATAGAGGAGGAAAAATAATTTTCCCTCTATTCTTCTAAGTTCTTGGGTGAGACCTCCTGTAATAAAAGACAGATTAACAGGAGAAAAAATAAACAGAAGTTTAATAAGATATGTACCTCCTGTATGAATGGAAGATGCCCAGGAAAACTAACTTCTTGTAAAAGCCCAAGCCATCACCTTAAATACCATCTTCAGCTACAGACAAAACAAGATGTTGGGTAAAGGACTAGGGGAGCCAGTTATTGGTGATTATCAGGAAAAGCACAGTAAACAAAGGTAAGGTTGTTATGCAGATTTAAATTGCTGCCTTCTCCATTGATAAGTGTTTCTAGAGATTTAGTCATCCTCCTCTACCTGATACAGAGAGGAAGTCACCCTTACAAATAAAGATTTCACTTATAAATGCAAATGTCTCTTAAGAAAAGGTAGCTTCTTCTGAGTTTTCAAAGCTTCTCCTGTGTGTGCTGTTTCTTAAAAATAATCAGCCCAAGATAAATCTTACATCAGAGATACATTTTGGGGTGGTATATTTTGCTCCCTTTCAAGATTTAAGATAAAAATAGGGATATTTAGCCATAACCAAAGGCTAGAATAGGAAATAGGTCACCTAATAGACCTATAGCATTTGGAAATTTCTGAAAAGGTCTTACAACAAAACCAAACTTGTTCTGTAAACAATCCAAAATAAGTTAATAGCTTTACAGATCAAACAATAGGATTGTTCCATGTTCTCCCATTTTCTTCCCCAAAAAAGGGTTCACTGATAAGGATACTTGATATTACTATAAACAAAATGAATACTAAACAAACAACTTCCCAGTGTTGCCCAAAAATTAATAGGCAAGGACAAATCTGATAAAAGTGAGGGACCAGCAAGAGAAAAGTGAGGGGTCTAGCTTCCAGTTTTTCCCTTAAACTTGCAAGATTTGTCATTAACTTTTGGAAGCTAATTTTGCAGTTCTCTTATAGTTACAGTTCCTACACTTTGTGCAATAAATCTACCACTATGTCCGTCCATCTTTCTTGGAGTCAATATTACCAAATTGTACCATTGCAAGAAATCTCAGCCACCCCCTATCTCCCAGCCAATTACCCTTTGTCCTTTGACTGAGAAATGGATCTCTTTTATGATATCACACCAATCAATTTAATTCAGTAGGCCACTTGAAATTCCCAAGGATTTTTCAAGTCATAATCAGACTGTAGCTAACTTGGACCTAGCCTTACTGGTATCCTTATATTTAGATAAAATTTGAAGATCCCTAGGAGAAAACAGATTCTGTATGGATTAAAAATTCTACATATATTGGCAGATTTGATGATACTGAGCCCATCAAGGTTCAGTTTCATCCATCCATACCTTTACCTCAATGTGCATAAAATACCCTAAGGAAAAGAAGGATTAAGGCCCACAGTAGATATACTAAACAAAATAATACTCATACTTTGCACTAGTACTTGTGATAATCCTGGCCTGCCTGTTAAGAAACCCAATGAACAAGAGTTCAGATTCGTTCAAGGTCTTAAGTCTGTCAAGAGTATGGCTGCAGCCTCCTTTCCAGTGGTGCTAAAGACAAATGCTATTCTTTTCATGATCCCATCTAAGGTCACCTATTTTACAGTTGAGGATATATATTCTGCCTTTTTTTAATGTCCCCAGATTTTCAGACAGTGAATATTTGTTCACCTTCACTTGGAAGTAACAACATTATACAGGGACTCTCATTTCCCAGGGAGTCACTGATATTACTGCTTATTTTTATAGGTTCTTAATCGGGATCTCAAGGATCATAATTTTTTAAAAAAATTTCCCCTCATATAATATGTGGATAATATTTTATTAAGCTCCAAAAATAAAGAAATCTCTAAAATGAGTTCTGTGTACTTTTGAACTCTTAGCCCATAAAGAACAGACATTACCAAAGGAAAAATTACAATTTTGTCAGCAAAAGGTTCATTATTTGGAGAATTATTTGCCACAGAGGAATAAATCTCTTGCCTGTGATCAACCATAAGCTGTCCAAAGCTTCCCTAGGCCAGTTAGTCTAAGACAACTAGGGTATCTCTAGGTCTTCCTAGCTATTGTAGATAGTGGGTTCCAACCTTTTCCAAAATTACTTTTTTTTTTAACCTAACTAAATTCTCATTGAAAAAGTCCTCAATTGGGATCTCAAACATGAACAAGAATTTTGCAAACTAAAGTTAGCTCTTCACCAACCCCTTCCCCCAGGTCTGCCTTACTACTGCAAACATTTCACCCTATTCAGGAATGATCTGATCAGGCCCCTGGTGTTCTAACTAAACCAAATAGAAACCGCCAAAGACTCATAGCTTACTATAGTCTCTTTCTTGATACTCTAGTTACCTTAAGACTATGGCAGCCACCAACAAATTTGTTGAAGCCTCTGATGACATACTTTTGGGCTCTTCCTTGAAACTAACAGTCCCTCTTTGCTATTTACTGAAAAAACAAAACAACAACAACAAAACACTTTCTTATCAAACTGGCTTACATCCTATGATACATTCATAATTTTCTCCTTCATATATTATTATACTTTACAATACTACTTTGAATACTGCTTCTGTCAGTAAAACATGTAGTCTAGATTCTGCCTGAGAATCATCTATGTCTCACGTATACTTACTAAAAAATCCTTTATACAGTCCAGACTCTGTTGAGGGGTCATGCCACAAAACACCAAAAAAAACCCAAAATGAACCAAACAACAAAAAAATCAGAAAAAGGAGATTATCAGACTAGTTATACTATAACAGGTTTCATTTGACATTTAGAAGATGATTCTTCAACATAAACTAAATCAGCCCAGATAGTAGAACTTATTGCCCTTACTAGAATTCTTTATGTGAAAATGCCTAGAAACGATGACCAACCTATTAACAATGAGCATTCCTAGTGCTCAGACTATGAAGTTAAAATACCATGTCACATACCAGAAATGTCATTTAATATAAATTAAACTTCTTAGAGAAATGGTTGATTCAAGGCATGGACCAGAGAATGTACAAGATGAGTCTGGAACCCCTTGACATGTCAGATAGTAAGGAAGCTATCAAAGACTATGAAGGTCATGTCAATAAGACTCAAGTGTCAACTTGAAGAGACTCTCTTGGTCAAACAATATACAATTTTAGCCTCAATGAGGTTAAGAATTGAAACAGATTGAAAACATTAAATATATTTAAATCTATAATTTTATAAGAATTTTAAAAATAATTATTCACCTTCTGAAAATGACAAAACACAAATTCATTATCTGAAAACTCTGTAAATAAAATGAAAGTATCATGCATCTACCCTGCCTTTCCTACATAAACTGTACCACAGAATAACCAAACATTAGATGAGAACTGTTCCCTTATAAAATTATTTCAGATTGTAAAAGCAAACAAAATGATAAAATTAGAATGTTGCCATTTTGAAACCCCCAATGGATCTAGGCATTGAGGATCAAAAGCTGCTAACATTAAAAAAAAGTGTGAAAAACAGACATGTGCATCCTGATGAAACAACAAAACACCACCAGTAGCCTTGCCACAGGGATTGCATCTGACTCTGATCACACTTCTGAATCCAGTTGCCAATTTGCAGAAAATACAAAGAAACTTGCTGAACCGCACCATGATTACACAAGCAGAAAATCCTAGACTGGAAATATTGGCAAGTCATACCTAGGTTCTTAAACAAATAAACTGTAACAAAGCAAAATATATAGAGGGGGCATCTATTGATTAAAAGTGACTTAAAAGCCATATCAGATGTTTAATTGGAGATTATTAAGCTATAGTATCTAGGGTTGCACCCTTGGGTGATAAAACCATTTTAAAAATATAAGAAAGTTATTACTATAAAACCATTTTAAAAATATAAGAAAGTTATTACTATAAAACCATTTTAAAAATATAAGAAAGTTATTACTATAAAACCATTTTAAAAATATAAGAAAGTTATTACTATAACCGTTTTAAAAATATAAGAAAGTTATTATCAGGATAATGGTTACTTATGGTGGGAGGAAAGGACTATGATTTAGATGGGGCAAATGGAAGGGCTTCTGGAATGAGCGCCAAAGTTCTATTTCTTGACCTGCATGATGGGTATAAAGCTATTAACTTTATAATAATTATCTAAGATAGTGCTATCCTTGAGAGGAAATGGTGACTGGAAGAGCACATAAAGGGGAATTCTGGGATGTTGTTTTGTATTCTGCTTCTACATCTAGGAGCCGGTTATATGAGTGTGCTCTGCTTTTTAAAATGCATTGATCTGTTCACTTATGTTCACTTTTACATATGGAAATTATACTCCATAAAGAGCATAAACAAGCTAATTGGCATTCCTGTAAACACTTCAGAGGAGCATATTCCTTCCACTGGACACTTCTGGAATTAGAAATATCCTCTTATTATTAACTCCAGCATCAGTCATATAAAAATTGGACCATGATCATGGAACAGAAAAATACTTCTGCAAAATTATTTATAGAATTGTCCATGGGGACCAGAAACACAATAGGAGTAGGATTAAATATTAACACTATTTTTTTCTATAGTAGTCTATTTGTATTCCTCAGAAAGAATCCAACCTGCTTTATAAAAATTATTCAGCTTCAACCAGGCAGTTAACTAGGGCACTCCTGTCATGTTAAGCAATGTGTACACCTCCAATACAATTTCTATGTCACAAGCATACTATATATTTTTTTTGCAAGCATACTATATTTTATGTGGACCAAGCTCTTTCCTTATTTATAAGCCTGACTTGTGTATATGGGATAATTGTCAGAGACTTTATATATTCAAGACCAATATACACCCTGTGGACCATTTCTTAATGAGGTATTAGCCCAGTAATATAAAAAATAAAGGCTTCTATGGAAAATTACACAGAAAATTCACTACTCCACTTTTATGCCTACCATCCAAATAGTGATTTCTATAACGTTCAGACAATTATCAATAACTGTAGCTGAAGTTGTAAATGGTACTTCCACAGCTCTCAAGGCTCAAAAGACAAGTGTAATTCTTTTGGTCCAAGAGATAATGGACAAATGAGTAACTTTAGATTCTCTATTAGCCAAGATGGTGTCTAATGTTGCATTCAGATAAATACTACTGCCAATTATAACAATCAATCTCTAAATCAAAAGAGCTGGCCACTTGGGAGCTTGTTTTGTTCATCTGGATTTGTTCATTTGCATCATGGACTCATAGAATTCTATATAATTTAACCCTTACTTTCCTGTTAGTCTTTATGTGTGTTGTCATTGGCAGGTGTGTACTCTCCAGAGTTTTATATGTTGCTGTGACACTAATATCACATCAGATGAACCAACAACTCATCATTTGACAAAATCAACACAAAGGTCAAACTCTGATTCAACTCCAGACTGTTGTTTCTGAGGCAATGATCTTATCTAGTAATCACAAGAGTGGTATAGAACTGCTGTAAGAATAATTTTGTGGCTAACCTTATGGTCTGGCCAGGATGGCCTAAGGGGTGGAGGATTAGAACAGCCACACTTTCACTAAGCAATCTAATCACAGAATGTCCTGTGACTCATATAATATTTTCATCTGACTCTGTTGCATCTAGCTTTGTCTTAGGAAATCAACCAATCCAAAGCTTCACCTGGCCTCTCATATCTCAACCTAAAAGCTTCCCAGCCCAAACCATGAGCAAAAATGTCATGCACTCAGTTTCTTTAAGGAGATGATATTTTGGAATTTCCCATGTAGTGTTGTTCTCTCTTCCGAAATAAGTCAATAAAACTGCTTATATCATACATGTTTCTTTATTTGAAAAGAACTTACCCTGCTTTGTCTTTGTCTAGTGCTTATAATTTGTGAAATATTTTTAATTTGTTAGTTTCCTACTTACTATCTCTCTCCCCCTACTAAAATATAATTTCATGAGGGCAAGATCTTTAAATATCTTATTCACTTCTGTACTTCCAGCATAGTACAGTTATAGACCTATTTAAGTGTGAGTGCATAAATGAGATTCTTATCTGGGACACCCTCCCTAGAATATATGCTCAATGAAACTAGGGATTATGTGGTTCAAACTGCCTGTGTGTAGTAAGTGTGCAATAAATATTAAATTAATAAATTAAGGCTTAAAATTAAAAACTTGTGTTCTCTTTCTGAAAATAGTTTCTTTGTACAGGGATTTATGTAGAGTTGTTTGTTTGTTTACTAGTTTGTTTTTACTTTTCTTAGCTAGCAAAGTTTTATATAAATTATAAAATCTAATAAAATAAATGAAACTTCTTTCACTGAGTTGGTAACTATCTAGAGTCAAAAGTATTATAACATAGGAAACTGTTAGGAATACAAAGCATACAGAAAAGAGGTGGAATTGATCACAGAGCAAGTGAAGTGTGTATGTTGAATAAATGACCTGAATATAGTATGAAAAAGAGGAGTGTCAGCAGACAGGTTCAACTCTTATGATGTTATCTGAATTCACCCGGGGAATATAGGGTATCTAGAGGAGATGGAGAGTAGAGGAATCTGACTGACAAAATGGATACTGGAAGCACTGGGTAGAGAATCAAAATATTTATTTGATGTTGGATAGAATAAAAAATAATGTTAAAAATAAGAAAACGGACCCCAAATGGTGTTGCTTATGTTAAGCCCCATGTCATCAAACCAACTTAATTACAGTTTTCGCTCTCCCAAAAATGAAATCTTAAACTGGTCAATCAAGAATTGCCTGATCGGGACTTCGCTGGTAGCGCAGTGGTTAAGAATCCACATGCCAATGCAGGGGATACAGGTTCAAGCCCTGGTCCGGGAAGATCACACATGCTGCAGAACAACTAAAGCCCGTGCGCCACAACTACTGAGCCCACGTGCCACAACTAATGAAGCCTGCGTGCCTAGAGCCCATGCTCCACAACAAGAGAAGCCACTGCAATGAGAAGCCTGCACACCGCAACGAAGAGTAGCCCCTGCTTGCCACAACTAGCGAAAGCCTGTGCGCAGCAACACAGACCTAATGTAGCCAAAAATAAATAAACAAATAAATAAATTTATTTTAAAAAAAAAGAATCACCTGATCAGCCCTAGTGAGGTCATGTGTCTGATAAACCTCTGCCACCCCCTAAAGGAAAGTGACCTTGAAATAATCAACCAGCTCTTTTTGTGTAGTGTAATTTCCTTGTTCTTGCTCTTTTCTACCTATAAAAATCTTTCATTTGTAGAGCTCCTTGGAGCTCCTTTCTACGTGCTAAATTGAATACTGCTTGATTCATGAATTGTTGAATAAAGCCAATAAGATCTTTGAAATTTACTCAGTTGAATATTGTTTTTCAACAATAGTACATACACAATTCATTAAAAAGCTATCTTGAAATATCATATACTCTGTATTCTAATAAGTTAAATTGACACAAGTTGGAGACATCTCTGATAAAAATTGAAATGGTAAGCAAGATGTACAGAGACACAGCAGTAGGATCTCAATGTAGAAACTTCAATAAATTCAGTTAATATTAACACTTAATAGGTCAAAGGATTGATATACCAACTGATGGGGTTCAGAACGTGCTACTCCAAAATATGATACCTTGGCATATTGAATATGTTAAGCTGAAGGACTTTGAGAAAGTAGCTGAGAGTACCTATCAGGCTTCCTTTGAGGATTAAATGATCTAATTCTAAGTGAGCAGGGCTTGCCCTTTTCCCCTGAAACAGGACATAAAACCCTCGTATGAGAGGTGCCCACCTTATACCTGGAGGAAAGGATCATTCTTATCTCCACAGACAAAGGGATGCTAAAAGGATCCAAACAATCCATTCTTGCTAAGTTTCCCCCAGTTTACTAGATTTACCTCATATGCTTTAACCTACCTTATTCCTCTACAACTGTCCATTCTTCATCAAACCTAGCATAAAATACTCAGGTTTAATTTGGGAGGTTTTCATTTCCTTATGAATGCTCCTGTGTCACATAAAACTTATATTAAATAAATTTGTATGTTTTTCTCCTGCTAATCTTTGTCAGTTTAATTTTCAGACCCAGCCAGATAACCTAAGAGGGAGGAAAACTTTTTCTTCCCCTACATAACTCAAGAAATTGAAAGATTTTTTCCCTGTAAAGACTTAATGATAACCAGCTTTAAGGTTTTTATATATATATATATATATATATATATATATATATATACCTAAAGATGGAATGTGTAGATATATCTGTGCTTTCTGCTTGTGTGGGGGTGATGGAGGATGGTGGTGCAGTATGTTGGGGGCAGGGCTTAAACCAGAGAACTTAAAAAATATAGAGGTGTCGTAAAGCAAAACTTGACATTGCCCAGTCAAGCACTCTTCAGGATGTGGGAAACCCTTAAATAATAAATTAAACTTATGTTTTGGAATGCTGCCATGTTCCAAGTTCTCAAGCCCCTAGAAATTCCCTTTAGTACATATCTAAATTAATCTGATTCCCCATTTTACCAGATTGTCTTCTATGGCATTCTCTTTCCCCAGCATTTCTGATTATCCTTGGGAAATACTTACATGTTTAGCAAAATTCATTCTGGTTTTCACTTATCACCTCTTCCTCCAGACAATTGGTCTGGGCTTCTCTTTTCCAGGTTGCTTTGTCTTTTTCAATGCCACTTCACTCCAGTGTGGCCAAATGCCTCTTCCTTACTGTTCTTAATCTTTGCTAACTCTAAGTTGTAGAAGATAACAAATCTCTTTGAGATTTACTATTACAGCATTCTGGTTAAGTGTATGGACACTGACACCAGACTGTTTAGGTTCTAATCCCAACTTGGTCACTTAGGAGCTGTGGAATTTTAGGGAACTCTCTGTGCCTTATTTTCCTTATTGTAAAATGGAGATAATACTAGTATCTATCTCATAGGACTGCCATGAAGATTAAATGGGTTAATCCCAAGTGAACATTAAGAACAGTGCTTGGCACATAGTAAGTGATATATAAGTATTGTTGATGAAAAAATTAATAAATCTAAAAAAAATGGAAAATTTTATTTGAGCCAAATTGAGGATAATAACTTGGAAACAACATCTCAGAAAGCTCTGAGAACTGTTCCACCCGTTAGAAGTCAAGGCACAGTTATATAAGTTTTTTGAGACAGAAGGCTATACATTAAATGATGTATTATTGACAGTTTATGCAATCCAGATGTAAGTGTCATCACTGTGACTCCTTATAAGATCAAGAAGGAATGTATCTTTTAAGCAGTTGTCTTGTTGGTGCTAGGAGAATGTTGCTTTTTATGGTTGAGCAGGTATTTCTGCCAATGGAGGAGGTTTGGTCGAAGCATAATGCAGGTACACAAAGCAAAGTAGAGGGGAGAGAGGAGGCCAAAGTGTAAACAGATAGGTTAGGGGGTCCCCAAAGAAAGGGAACCAGGAATGGCTTTCTTTAAATAAGAGAAGCCATTTTTGCCTAAGCCATTTTGTGATCTAAGTCTGTGATCTAAGTCTAAGTCAAGGCAATGCTTGTCCTTGAACAGGTCTAGGTAATTAATGATCTTAAGGGAAGTAAGGAAATGCAGGAACAAAGGAAAAGCAGTCAAGAACAATAGTTTAGTGATAAAACAGAGTCCTAGTTCCCCCTCAGGGGATATATGTAACAATCAGATACAGGTCTTTGAGTTCTGCAGGAACCAAGGCCCCCAACCAAGTGGAGGATGGAATGATGATGTTGACCCTCCTGACTTCAATCAACTAAAGGTGGACTCTCTTGACTTTTGAACTTTTCCCCAATTTTATGCTGAATTATCCTCTGCTCAAGCCCCTTCATGAATATGCATGTACCCTTAGCTTAAAATTTCCCCAATTTTGCTGTTAGGGGAGACACTGCTTTGGGAGAGATCCCTGGTGGTCTCCTTACTTGCTGCAAGTAATAAATCTTTCCATCTCCCCAACTTTGGCTTGGTTGTGTCTCTTAGCTTGACATCCACCAAGAGGCAAACCCAGTTCTCTGGTAACAAATTGGTAGAGAAAATATGTTATGTATAAATCTTTTCTTGTCTTGCCATAAAATATGAATTTTAGTTCACAGTATTATTTATATAGAGGTTTGGGAACAAAATAATGAAAATGGCAATGAAGAGAAAAATCACCAAAAATTGAGTATCATATTTTACCTCATGTTTATTGTCTAGTGCCTACCACAGGAGCTTCCTAATTGGCTATTTCAGTTTGCCTTCCCCCACCTGTTTCCATATTCAAGGAGAAGTTTGAATAACTCACTTCCTGGATTTGCTTTGACCCTGTCTTCTCTTTCCAGAGTCCCCATCCTCAATCTCCCTTGCTGTCCCCACCTGAAGGAGAAAAGGAAATTCTCTACCTTCAGTAAATGGCCCACTTTTTAAAGCAGCAACTCAGGCCACACTAGAGATTTTTACATTACTATACTCAGTACATAACCTTTTAACTAGAATTTGGAAACTTAAGTAGTTAATCAGTTAAGTGGTTAAGTTCCTCATTCTAGGATAGGATTTTGGCTTTGTATTAACATAAATGGGATGTTATTACAATGTTTATCCCAAAACAGAAAAGGAAGTTTTTCTAAATTTTCCACCATAATCAGCATCAAAATTAGTAAATTAATTAGAAATTCAAGTAGGCCTCCCTTCTAGGAAAGCTGGAAATGTCCTTGAAATAGCAGTTGGTCCCACTGCACTTTTAAATATGTGTCATCTTAAGAAAGGCTTTACCTCTTATATCACAAAGTGTTTATGAGTCCTGGCTTTGAAGCTCAACACAAATGGGTTAAAATACTGGCAATATTTAGGCAAGATATTTAAACTTTTTGTTTCATCATCTTAAAATGGGGTTACTAATGCCACCTACTTCATAGCATTGTTTCCAGTGTTAAAAAGATAAATAAATATGATAAATGAAGCCCTTATTACATTGTCTGGAACATAGAAAATGCTCAATAAATGTCAAATATTTCTAAGTTATGATAATAGGTTCTAGAAAAAAAGGTCAAACATTTTTTTTTTCTTTAGTTTTGTATGATCCTTGTTCTAACTTTCCTCTGGAGCCATAATGAGTTCCTGATGCAATTCATGTCTTCAAATTTGCTAAGAATAGCTGATGAGATTCAAGGTGAATGTAAAATATTCTATTTTTTCATATCTTGTTTTTAAGACAAGAGAAGAAAATACCAAAGAAGGGTTTAGCTCTCCTTTTTAAAAGGGCAACACAATGTAAGTCATGCAAATCCCCTCATTTCCTTATTTCAGGTTATTGAATACATTTTCTATGTCACATCCCCCATCTTTGTTTAACATATAATGCTGCAATTTACCTTCAATACCCTAACATTGTGTGTCTGCTTTTGAATGACTGTTATGACTGCTTTCAGGTATAGACATATCCAGACAAGCAAGGTATCAAAAGCGGTTATTTATGCTTAGAATATGATTGTACAACAGTTTACCAAAGCCCTCTTATTGATTCTAGATATCACTTATTTCTTTGAGGATATTATCAAATCTTTCTTTGTTTTTCTAGTGAGAGGACAATTAAGCATAATCTAATTTGCTAAACTGAAGGGGAGAAAAACAGAATTATTTTATACTTTAAAAATCTCTTTCCATCTTTGATCTGATATTTCAGGTAAACACATTTTACGGTATTATTCTTTCCATTTTCATATTAATATTTTTGGATTCTCCATTAAACAGATCATGGTATCAAAGTATTTCAACATATTCCTCTTTTTGGTGAATCTTATTCTGTTTATTGAGGTATTGTTACCTGAGAAGTGGGTTCACCTCTAGGTGCTTGTCGAGCCAAAAGACACAACCAAGTCAAAGAGCAGGACAAGGAAGCATTTATTACTTGTAACAGATAAGGAGAAGACTGAGGATCTTTCCCAAAGCAGTGTCTCCCTGAACAGCAAAATTAGGGAAGTTTTAAGCTAAGGGAGCATGCATATTTATGAAGGGACTCATGCAAAGAGGAATTTAGTGTAGAATTGGGGATAAAGTTGGCAGGATCCAGGTTCTAATTGATTGAAGTCACAAGGGCCAGCAAAGGTCACATCATCAATTCTCTGGCTCCAGTTAGTCTCATGGCCAATTGTTCAAGGGGGTTCAGATACTGTAAAACAGTTCAAAAATATGTGTCAGAACTGGGACTCTTAGTGACTGATTTATTATCTCTGATATCATTATTTCTCTGGCCTGGCAATAGCTGTTTGTTCCTACATTCTTTTGTTCCCTTAAAATTATTAACTACTCAGACCTGTTCTGTATGAGCAAGCATTGTGGCCTGGCTTAGATCACAAAATGGCTTAGGCCTAAATTGGCTTCTCTTACTTTAAGAAAGCTATGTCTCATTTTCTTCCCCTGGGGACCTCTTACCATATCTGCCTACAGTATTGGTTTATTGGCTGTAGTGTTGAAACTGAGGAGAACCCTGTGGGCCCTCCCCCAGCACCAAGTACAAAGGCTCTTCCATGTCCACTGCCTCTTGTCTGTAGAAAAGCTGAAATC
Source organism: Orcinus orca (assembly GCF_937001465.1). NCBI lineage: Eukaryota > Metazoa > Chordata > Mammalia > Artiodactyla > Delphinidae > Orcinus > Orcinus orca. The sequence continues at coordinate 80,766,932 of NC_064580.1, forward strand.
TCCCAGGCCTCCCTAAATCACAAAGGAGCAGGTTCAAGCAGTTAATGATGAGGACAATAAAGTTACAGATTCAGTATCTGATGCAGAGTCCTGAGTCATTTTACAGGTACTATAACTGCTACCAGAGGGAAAAAGCTAACTGCATGATGACCAGATTGTAGCTATGACATAAGCTGCTCAATCTTGAGCAGTACTAAATCTATGGCTAGCACAATTCCAAGAACTGGACTCAAGAGAATGAGTTTAACATTATTGCCCATAATAATCTATATCTTTGTGGGCATCAAAATAACTGTAGCTTGCTCTGCCCATACATGTAAGCCAGCAACTCAGATTGTCAGCAAAGAGATGCTACAGACCCATGTTGACATCTCCCACTCTGAGAATACAGCACCCTATGTCAGCAAGAAGAGGTTACAGAAGATAGACCTTCACCACTATTCCCATAGAAATGAAATGATATCTGAGAAGTGGGGATTTGTAAGCAGCTCTTTTGCCCCTTTCCTGCTTGCCTATTTCCCTTAAACCTTAATTATAAAAATGAGATCACCAGGTAATATTTAACCTAACTTCTGACTTCTGTTCTACTAAATGCCTTGCCTAACCTGTTGATTCCTTTCCTGGATTAAAAGTAGTAGGAATAAGTAATTAGGTAGTTAAAAAATGACTGACTCTTTACCCCCATCTTCCCCTTAGCAAATTTGCAGGTGGTTCACACAGGAAAGATAGCATCCAAAGGAAGATCAGGAGAAGTCAGTACGTCTGCATGCGACAGAAAAATGACAAAAAATCTGAACTCCTACCTTAATGCTTAACTAAGTTTGTTTCCCCTTTTTCCCTTTAAAAACTGTCATAGCTGAGCAGAATCTTTGGAGTTGGTTTCAGGACATGAGTCCACCTTCTCCCCAAATTGCTGGCTTTTCTGATTAAACAACTTTCCTTTCTACCAACACTTGCCTCTTGATTATTGGCTTTTGATCAGAGGGCAGCCAAACTTGCGTTTGGTAACACTGTTCCCTATTGTTTCATGCAAATCTTTTGTTAGTGAAAGGTCTAATGAAGTCCAGTGTTTTAAGTTTTTCATTGCATCTCTATTTCATAATTTTAAATCTTTTAAAAGATAGTCTTTATCACTTTAGAGACCTTAGCACTATATTTTGTTAACCAATATCAAATAGTTGACTTTCTTCCATTATGCTTTTTCATCATAAAATTAAGATCACATTACAGAATTTTTTGGAAATAAAATACATGGATGAATTACTTATCAATTGCTGTGTAACAAATTACACCGCTTGCTACATAACAAATTACATCAAAATCTAAGAGCTTAAAATCAATAGTGAACATTTTATCTCACATAGTCTTTGAATTAGGTTTCAAGAGTGACTTAACTGGGTATCTCATGATGTTGCAGTGGAAGGGACAAATAACCCACTAGAGTGGCATGAAGACTACTATAAACTGAAAAATTTTGGACAAACAGCCCCAGAAAAAGCCTTATCTGAACATCCCTTTGATTGATGATTAAAGCAGGGCTTTCTGAGGATTAAACTGCCATAAATCCCCCCATGGAAGCTTCCAGCCAAAAAGGAGACTGCCCATTAGCACCAGGGTGAAAAATTGTGTAAACAAGCCCAATAGAACCTTCCATACTTTCTCACTGAAGCCACAAATCCCCACCTCCCTTTGTTAAGCTGATATATAAACACTTACCCCTGATTGTTTGGAGAACCACTTCTTTTAAAGTGCTCCAGAACTCATGTTTTCTCTTGTTAATCTACTGTTATCAATTCATTCACAGCCCCACTACCACCATAGCTACCACATGGACCTAAGTTGGTAGAGGAAACCTTTTCCTCTCAACACAGTCCAAATGTCAACATAGGTTGCCATCATCCGAAGGTTTGACTAGGATTGGAGGATCTGATTCCAAGGCTCATGAACATGGTTGGCAAGTCCTTGCTGGATGTCAGAAGGGGGTCTCAATTGTCCTCATGATGTGCAACTCTCCATATGACTGCTAGAGTATCCTCATAGATAGGATGGCTGACTTCTCCCAGAGTGAGTGATCATTAGAGAAAGCAAAAGACAACCTATAATATATTTTATGACCTAGCGTTAGAACTCAGACACTGTCATTTCTGCAATATTATATTGGTTACACAAGTCAGTCTTATTCAGTGTGGGAAGGGATGTTACCAGTCATACATACAAGAAGGCAATATCCTTGGGGGCCATTTTGGAACCTGGCTATCACAATGGCTTTTTTTTTTTTTCTATTTAGTTGAAATTCCATAGTAAATGCTATTCTTAATTCTACTTTTAAAATTAACATTATATATAAAACCATTTCTCTTCATTATATCATCATCATAATCATCCTTTTCAATGAATATGTAGTACTCCATCATAATTTAATTATCAATTACACTATTCTTGATATTTAGTCTCATTCTAAAATAGATAATTTTGACAGTTAATCATTTCTTTTTTTATAGAAGTACTTAGCAGTCTTTTCACAACATTAACCCCATAAAAACAATTGTCATTTTGTTTTAACGGAAAATACAGTGTTACTTATGACTGTACCCAGCTTAGACTTGATGAATTAAGCTGGTCTAATTCCTTCCTTAGAGAAGTATTTGAGAGAAACATTTTTGTGTCTCTGGAAACTCTTTGTGTTATGTGAATAGAACACAGGGTAATGAGCTGACCTATTTTTTTAGCCACATCTTTTGTCATTAAGAATCTGAAAACAGGAAAGACCTATGCTTAAAACCCTTATAGGATCTTCATTCATTACACAATAATGTATAAATAAATATGGCCTAAAAAGGCCTGTCACAAATTGTCCTCTGCCTACTTTATCTCTTCAATCTCCTCTATCATATAACCATACATTTTACCCAAGCTGCATCCATGAGAGGTATTCAGGCCTTGAACAGGCCAAACTGTTTTACCCAGGCTTTCCTTTATTCATGTTGCTCTTGCAGCTTGTGATGCCCTCTTGTACCTGTAATGATGCCTCTCCCATTTATCTCACAAACTACTCATCTTTCTTTAAAGGAACACACATAAGGAAGGAGTTGTCAATCCTATCTGGAAAGGGGGTTTAGGGAAATTTCTTTCAAGATAGAATCAACAACTCTTTCCTTGTTTGTGTTCCTTTAAAATTTCTATCATATGACCTGTTATATTTCATTGCACTTGTTTTTAAAGTCTTTGATTTCAAAATATCTTAATCAACTGTTTCCTCAGTGCATCCTTCATCTAAACATAAGTGCTTAGCACATAGCATTTGCACATTTAGAGGTTAAAGTAAAGACCCTTAGAGATATTCAGCATCATCCTTTTCCTTGTATTAAGAGAGCTACTGTTTGTTTTTCAAGACTACTACATGAGGAGATTTTAGGAGCCTCTTGACCTTATATTCAACAAATATTTTAGCAAGCACCCTGTACCAATCACTGTTCTAGGTGCTGGAGTATACCAGCAAACAAAATAGACAAAGTCCCTGCCCTTATGAATCTTACATTCTAGTGAGTGTTAAGAGACTAGACAAATGTAGAGCGAGTAACAATGTCAGATGTTAGTAAATAATGAAGAGAAAATAAAATAGTTTTAAGGGATAAGGTAGCCAAGGAAGGCTCCTCTGAAGGCATGATATTTGTGAAGATGGAAGTGAGCGACTGAGCAATGTGATAACTAATGAAAGAGGATTCCAGGCAGCAAAAACAGCAAAGACAAGCAAGTACCAGATGTCATCATAGAATAACAAGGAGACCAGTGTAACTGCTGCTGAATTAACAAAGATGAGAGTGTGAGGCCATGAGGATAGAGAGGAAACAGGGGGTCTATTTTAAAGAACTTGGTATTTACTCAGAAGGAACAGTGAAATAACAAAATGAGACATATTCTGAAACGATTCTGCTGGAAGCATTGTAGAAATTAAGGTATAGATGTTTGAGGGATAAAACAGGAATACCACTTAGAGGCTACTGAAATAATCCAGAAGAGAAATGTTGATGAATTGGACTAGGTGGGAGTGGTAGGTGTAAGGAAAATAGTCATATTTAGGATATAGTGTGAAGGTAGAGGCAACAATGATATATTGGATATCAGATGTGGAGAGAGCAATCAAAGATGACTCTGGCCTATGGTTTGAGAAACTGGAAGAATAGAGTACCTGTCTGCTGAGATAAGAAAGACTGATGGAAGAACAAGTATGAGGGAAAGATAAGAAGGAATTTGGCTTCTACCATATTTAAATTGCATTTAGCAAGTAGGCAATTGGATATACAATTCTGGAGTTGTTCTAGTTACTATGGCTCTATAAAAATTTACCCCTAAACTTAGTGTCTTAGAACAATGGCAGCATTTAGTTTGTTCACAAATCTATAATTTGGGCTCTGATTGTTGAGGAAGATATCTGTGTTGCACTTGGCATCTAGTTGAGTTGACCTGATGTCTGGAGTTTGGAATATTCTGAAAAGTCACTCAATTACATGTCTGGTGGTAGATGCTGTTTGTTGAAACCTTATCTGGGGCTGTTGGTTGGAACAACCAAACCTGGCCTCTCCACATGGGTCCCCAAAGCAAGTATGGCAAAAGAGAAACAGAGAGAGAAATGGAGAGAGAGAGACAGAGAGAGACAGATAAATTGCTCCATATAGGAGCTGTAATGTTTTTATGAATTCATCTTGGAAGTCAAATAACATAATTTCCCATCATGACTTATTGGCTGGGAAAGTCATAAGTATGCAAAATTCAAGAGTTGGGAACACAGTGTTGGTCACAATGTAATAATAGCACATAGGATGGGAGGCATAACTATGATCCATACCTGTTACCTAATTCCCTTCCTTGCAGCCTTCATCTCAGATCAACCTGGTTTTTTCTCAAAGGCAGCAGCTTTCACCAAGTGCTTGAAAACTAGAACAGAGAAAAGTAAATGTATGAATTGTCTTCTGCTGTAGGATATTTTGAAACTGACAAGTGCTTAGGGAACTTTTAAACTTGATATACTTGTCCTTAGCCTCAAATATTAATGGTCTTCAAGCAAGTAAGTCTTAAGCACAGGTAGTAAGTATACTTTACCTGATTCTATATATTTTATTATAAAATTATAACATGTCTAAGTCCAAATATTCAATGTCCTGCCAATGGGAAACAAGAAGACAATAGTTTTTCTTACTTACAGATATTCAGGAATGCACTTAGAACATATTTTAAGTGATATCTCATGTTTATTTAAAGCAAGTGACATAGACTGGCTGAATGGATATAAAAACAAGACCCATATATATGCTGTCTACAAGACACCCACTTCGGATCTAGGGACACATACAGACTGAAAGTGAGGGTTTGGAAAAATGTGAATGAAAATCAAAAGAAAGCTGTAGTAGCAATACTCATATAAGACAAAATAGACTTTAAAATAAAGACTGTTACAAGAGACAAAGAAGGACACTACATAATGATCAAGGGATCAATCCAGGAAGATATAACAGTTGTAAACATATATGCACCCAAAATAAGAGCACCTCAATATATAAGGCAAATGTTAACAGACATAAAAGGAGAAATTGACAGTAGCAAAATAATAGTGTGGGACTTTAACAGCCCACTTACATCAATGGACAGATCATCCAGACAGAAAATTAATAAGGAAACACAGGCCTTAAATGACACATTAGACTAGATGGACTTAACTGATATTTATAGAGCATTCCACCTGAAAGCAGCAGAATACACATGCTTCTCAAGTGCACATGGAATGTTCTCCAGGATGGATCACATGATGGGCCACAAAGCAAGCCTTAGTAAACTTAAGAAAACTGAAATCATATCAAGCATATTTTCCAACCACGATGCTATGAGATTAGAAATCAACTACAAGGAAAAAACTCAAAAAACACAAACACATGTAGGCTACACAATATACTACTAGACAACCAATGGATCACTGAAGAAATCAAAGAAGAAATCAGAAAATACCTAGAGACAAATGAAAACTAAAACACAAATGAAATCCAAAACCTATGAGATGCAGCAAAAGCAGCTCTAAGAGGGAAGTTTATAGAGATACAATCTTACCTCAGGAAACAAGAAAAATCTCAAATAAACAACCTAACCTTACCCCAAAGCAACTAGAGAAAGAAGAACAAACAAAACCCAAAGTTAGTAGAAGGAAAGAAATCATTAAGATCAGAGCAGAAATAAATTAAATGGAGAGGAAAAAACAATAGAAACGATTAATGAAACTAAAAGCTGATTCTTTGAAAAGATAAACAAAATTGATAAACCTTTAGCCAGAATCATCAAGAGAAAAAAGGAAAGGGCTCAAATCAATAAAATTAGAAATGAAAAAGGAGAAGTTATAACTGATGCCACAGAAATACAAAGGATCATAAGAGGCTAATACAAGCAACTATATGCCAACAAAATGGACAACCTGGAAGAAATGGACAAATTCTTGGAAAGGTACAGTCTTCCAAGACTGAACCAGGAAGAAATAGAAAATATGAACAGACAAATCACAAGTACTGAAATTGAAACTGTGATTAAAAATCTTCTAACAAACAAAAGTCCAGGACCAGATGGCTTCACAGGTGAATTCTATCAAACATTTAGAGAAGAGCTAACACTGATCCTTCTCAAACTCTTCCAAAAAACTGCAGGGGAAGGAATACTTCCAAACTCATTCTATGAGGGCATCATTACTCTGATACAAAAACCAGACAAAGATACCACAAAAAATAAAAAAAATACAGGTCAGTATCACTGATAAACTTAGATGCAAAAATCCTCAACAAAATACTAGCAAATTGAATCCAATAAACAAACCTTATTTTAAAAAGGCCTTCTGTTTTGGGATAACCAGAGGGACTCAGATATTGAACAAGGTGATATTTGTTACTGACAGACAGTATGTGATTGAAGCAGTGTTGATGGTACCCAGAGACACTGACAAAGGATACAAATCTCTTTAATGTAAGTAAAAGAAACTAAAACATAGCTGCATGAAGATGGCTATATAAAACAAGAGACCCAGGAACACTCTACCCTTTGTAGGGGAAATATCCCTTTGTATTCAAGCCCCCATGAAGGTATCTACTGCTGATAATAATGTATGACTAATATCACGATTCATCAGATCCTTTGAGAAACTCAATCCAGGCATTTCTAGGATCACGGAAGAGTATGTTTATACCCCTATAGACACCCTAAACTGTTCTGAGAGACACACATTCAGAGTTTACTTGTTAATAATTTTCTGGTGTGATGTTGCCCAGGGAATAATTATCTTTATAATTATTCCCTGGGTTGAATCAAAAGTTGAAGCCAGGAGTCCCTGGCATCTGACCATGTTAAATAAGATTGTTTCAGACCTGCCTAACTTCAGTCCCCCCAGATTGTCTTCCAAACATTTTCTAAAACAGTATAAAGTGGATATCCATTGACACCTTAATGATAGTAGTTTGTGTGTGTACTAAGAGCAATCAGGTCCAAGTATAGTGAAATAGACACTAACGGGTATATGAAGCATCATCATTTCAAATACACAATCATAAACATTTAAACATATATCTACCTTCAAAATTAAAAAATTACTGATGAAATAAAATGAATCAAATCTTTGACTTCCAAATCTCAGTGTAACAACCACTGATTGTATAGAAACAAAATTTCTCTGTTGAGGCGAATAAAACATTAAATTGTATCATTGACATTAATTTGAGTGTATAACTCCTCTCTTCACTGAAGTTCAAATATTCCATTGCCACATAATACAACCAGTTTAGAAAGGATTGGCAGTGACTCAATATGCTTCTGGCTTTTTAAGAAACATAAATCACATCACGACACTTTTATACTTAAAATCATACAATCGCTTCCCCTTGCAAGCAGAGTAAAATACAAACTCTTCATATGGCCAGCAACAGTCTGCTTTACCTATAGCTATCTATCTTTAAACCTCTTCTCACAGCACTTTTCACTTGGCAGTATTTTCATTGACAATGGTCCTGGTCACTCTTCTGCAAGCTGCTTCCTGCTCAAGGACTTTTAAATTGCTGCTCCTCTGTCAGGAATGCTCTTTTCTGAAAGTTGCAAATGACTGCTTCCTTCGACCTTAACCTTAGTTCAAACAGTACTTGCTAAGAGAGGTTTTTCTTAATCACACAAACCCAAGCTGAGTATCAAATTCAAGTTACTTCTTATCACATATCCTTCTTTTATTTCTTTGATAGCACTTAACACTCTAAAATTCTTATTTTATTCACTTGCTATTCATTTATTTCTTCCCCTCTCTATCTCTTTACCCCTGTATTTCCAAATGCTTCTTTGTACTAGTTCCTCATTTATAGCATATATCTTTCCAACCTCTGGCCAAAAGTTTACCCTGTACCTGTCTTCTTGCTGAAAGACAACAGATTGTTACTATATTTTTAAAATATGCATATAAGCATTCTTGGAACTCAGTCTTGTGATCAGAGCTAGATCCATTCAAGGTGCTAAGAGATGAAGGTGTTAAGGTCAGTTGATGGTTTAATGCCCTTGAAAAATACTGTCATTTCTCTTGGAAACAATGTTTAAAGATAGGAGCTCAAGATTCTTCTACTCCCGTAGCCTTACAAAATGTATTTCTTAGATAACAAGACTTGAAAGTCCAAATTGCTCCTTGATCCATGGGCTGCAGAACAAATATGTTAGCAAGCATGAAAGCAACATTAATCTCATTGTCCATCTCCATTTGAGCTCTTGGATAACCAGGTGCATTGTCAATGAGCAGTAATATTTTGAAAGGAATCTTTTTTCCTGAGCAGTAGGTCTCAAATTTACTAGGGAATGTAAATTTTGTGCACCAGAGGAAGGGGTTATTACTTGTTAAGTTATGCTTTCTTAGAATGCATTCTCTCTTCAACTTCAGGGTTTTTTAAAAAAAATTATTGAGATGTAATTAATAAACCATTGAATCATACGTTCAAAGTGTACAATCAGTGAATTTACCTATGTTCACAGAATTATAAAACCACTACCACTATCTAATTTCAGAATGTTTTCATCACCTCAGAAAGAAACCCATAACCATTAGTAGTCACTCAACACATGCCATCCATGCAACAAGCCCCTGGAAAGAACTAATCTATATTCTGGCTCTACGGATTTTCCTAATCTGCACATTTTATTTAAAAGGAATCATACAATACACGTCTGGTTTCTTTCACTGAGCGTTAAGTTTTCAAAGTTCACTCTTGTTACAGCAAATATTAATATTTCATTATCTTTTATGGTTGAATAATATTCCATTGTATCAATATACCTCATTTTATTTATCTAGTCATCACTTGAAGAATATTTGGGTCATTTCTATATTTTTCCTATTATGAATAATGATGTTATGAATGTCCATGTACAAATGTTTGTGTAGAAATAGGTTTTCAATTCCCTTGAAATTACTAGGAGAGGAAATGCTGGGTCACATGGCAATTACAAGCATACCTCCTTTTATTGTGCTTCACAGAAATTGCATTTTTAACAAATTAAAGGCTTGTGTCAACTCTGCATTGAACAAGTCTATCAGTGCCATTTTGCTAATAACATTTGCTCACTTTGTGTCTCTGTATCACATTTTGGTAATTCTCACAATATTTCAAACTTTTTCATTACTATTTGATTTGTTATGGTGATCTGTGATCAGTGATCTTTGATGTTACCATTGTAATTATCTTGGGGTGTCACTGACTGCTCCCATAAAAAGATGGCAAAATTAATTGCTAAATGTGTGTGTTCTGACTGCTATACCGATTGGCCGTTCCCCCATCTCTCTCCCTCTCCTTGGGACTCCCTATTCCCTGAGACACAACAATATTGAAATCAACAGATTGTCAACGTAGATAAAACATCCTTCTACTGGAAGGAGATGTCACCTAGGACTTTCATAGCTAGAGACAATTCAATGCCTGGCTTCAAAACTTCAATGTACAGGCTGACTCTCTTGTTAGAGGCTAATGCAGCTGGTGACTTTAAGTTGAAGTCAATGCTCATTTACCATTTTGAAAATTTTAGGGCCCTTAAGAATTATGCTAAGCCTACTCTGCATGTGCTCTATAAATGGGAAACAAAGCCTGGATGACAGCACATCTATTTACAACATGGTTGACTGAATATTTTAAGCCCACTGTTGAGAACTACTGCTCAGGAAAGAAGATTCCTTTCAAAATAATACTGCTCATTGACAATGCACCTGGTTACCCAAGAGCTCAAATGGAGATGGGCAATGAGATTAATGTTGTTTTCATGCTTGCTAACACATGTGTTCTGCAGTCCATGATTCAAGGAGTAATTTGGACTTTCAAGTCTTGTTTTCTAAGAAATATATTTTGTAAGGCTATAGCTGCCATAGGTAGTGATTCCACTGATGGATATGGGCAAAGTCAATTGAAAACCTTCTGGAAAGTATTCACCATTCTAGATGTCATTAAGAATATTTATGATTCATGGGAAGAGGCCAAAATACTGACATTCACACGAGTTTGGAAGAAGTTGATTCCAATCCTCATGGTTGACTTGGAGGGATTCAAGACTTCAGTGGAGGAAGGAACTTCAAATGTGGTGGAAATAGCAAGAGAACTAGAGTTCTAAGTGGAATCTGAAGATGTGACTGAATCACTTCCATCACATCATAAAACTTTAATGTATAAGGAGTTGTTTCTTATAGATGAGCAGAGAAAGTGGTTTCTTGAGATGGAATCTCAAGATGGTGAAGATGCTGTGAAGATTGTTAAAATACCAACAAAAGACTTAGAACATTAAATAAACTTAGTTGATAAAGCAGCTGCAGGTTTTGAGAGGATTTACTCCAATTTTGAGGGAAGTTTTACTGTGGATAAAATGCTATCAAGCCCTTTCCATACTACAGAGAAATCGTCCATGAAAGGAAGAGTCAATCAATGCAGCAAACTTCATTGTTGTCTTATTTCAAGAAATTGTCACAGCCACTCCAGCCGTCAACAACCACCACCATCATCAGTCAGCAGCAGTCAACATCGAGGCAAGACTCCACACGCAGAAAAGATTACAACTCTCTGAAGGCTCAGATGAGGGTTAACATTTTTAAGTAACAAAGTATTTTTTAATTAAAGTATGTACACTGTATTTTTAGACATAATAATATTGCACACTTAATATACTACCGTATAGTGTAAAACACGTTTTTTTACACACTGGGGCACCAAAAAAATGTATAAGTTACTTTATTGAGATATTCACTTTATTGTGGTGATCTGTAACTGAGCCCACAATATCTATGAGATATGCCTGTATTTGTTACCATATTTGAGAAACTACCAAGCTTTTACCAAAACACCTGAACCATTTTATATTCTCAAGAGAACTGAATGATGATGGTTGTAATTTCTCCATGTCATTACTAAAACTTACATTTTGATTAAAACCATCCTATTAGGTGTGAAGTTGTGTTGACTGGCATTTCCCTAAAGGCTAACTATATTGAGGATCTTTTCATGTGTTTACTGTACATTTATCTATCTTCTTCAGTGAAGTGTCTATTAAAATCCTTTACCACATTTTAATTGGGTTATCTTTTTATTATTGAGTGGTAAGATAATTTATATATTCTCAATACAAGTCCCTTGTCAGATATGTGATTTGAAAATATTCTCTGATGGTGTTGATTGTTTTTATGTCCTTATGTTGTCCTTTTTAGCATGAATGTTTTTAATTTTGATAACATACAATTTATCTAATTTTTGTTTGTCAGTTATGTTTTCAGTGTCATATCTAAGAAAGCATTGCCTAACCCAAGATTACTACTATGTTTTCTTCTAAGAGTTTTATAGCTTTAGCTCTTAGATTTAGATCTATGATCCATTTTGAGTTAATTTAATATATGGTGTAAGGTAGATATTCAAGATTATTCTTTTGCAAGTGGATAATCAGTTGTCCCAGTATCATTTGTTGAAAAGACTATCATTTTCCCCATTGAATTGTCTTGGAACACTTGTAGAAAATCAATTGACCATTAATGTGATGTTTTACTTCTGGACTGTCCATTCTATTACAATGAATTATATGTCTTATCCCCGTGCCAGTACTATCCATGGATTGATTACTGTAATATCATAGTATGTCTTAAAATAGGGAAATGTAAGTTCTCCAGATATGTTTTTTTAAAAGATTGTTTTAGCTAATCTCGGTACCTTGTATTTTCGTATAAATTTTAAGGTTAACTTCTAAATTTCTGCCAATACAACAGGTTGAGTGTTGATAGGGATTGTATAGACTCTGTAGATAAAAGTGGGGATCACTGCCATATTAATAGTATTAGGTCTTCCAGTATATAAAGATGGGATATCTTTTAATTTGTTTAGTTATTCTTTAATTTCTTTCAACAATGTTTGTAGTTTTCATTGCCTAAGACTTTCATTTACTTTGTTACATTTATCCCTCCTTTATTTCGAGTATACTAATTTTATTTCTTAAAATTTATTCTTATTAAAGTATAGTTGATTTACAATATTTTGTTAGTGTCAGGTGTACAGCATTGTGATTTTTTTTCTCAGATTATATTCCATTATAAGTTATTACAGTATAGTGGGCATAATTCCCTGTATTATGCAGTACATTTTTGTTGCTTATCTACTTTATATTTAGTAGTTTTTATCTGTTAATCCCATACTCTTAAGTTGTCCCTCCTCCCTTCTCTCCCCTTTAGTAACCATAAGTTTGTTTTCTGTGTCTGTTTCTATTTTGTATATAAATTCAGTTTTATTTTTAGATTCCACATATAAGTGATATCACATAGTATTTGTCTTTCTCTGTCTGACATTTCACTAAGCTTAATATTCTCTAGGTGCATCTATGCTGCTGCAAATGGCAATAATTCATTCTTTTCTATGGCTGAGTAATATTCCATTTTATATATATATATATATATATATATATATATATATATATATATATACACACAACATCCTCTTAAGTCAATCGTCTGTTGATGGACACTTGGGTTGTTTCCATCTCTTGGCTATTGTAAGTAGTACTTCTATGAACATTGGGGGTATGTATGTTTTCAAATTAGAGGTTTTTTTTTTCTACTGGATATATACTCAGAAGTGGGATTGCTGGGTCACATGGTAGATTTATTTTGTTTTTTAAGGAACTTCCATACTGTTTTCCATAGTAGCTGCACCTATTTACATTCTCACTGACAGTGCATGAAGTTTCCCTTTTCTCCACATCCTCTCCAGCATTTATTATTTGTAGACTTTTTGATGATAGCCATTCTGACCAGAGTAAAGAGATACCTCATTGTGGTTTTAATATACAGTTCTCTAATAATTAGTGATGTTGAGCATCTTTTCATGTGTCTATTAGCCATCTGTATGTCTTCTTTGGAAAAATGTTTATTTAGGTCTTTTGCCCTCTTTTTTTTGATTGTTTTTTTTTTAATTTTTATTGGAGTATAGTTGATTTACAATGTTGTGTTAATTTCAGGGGTACATCAAAGTGAATCAGTTAAACATATACATATATCCACTCTTTTTTTAGATTTTTTTCCCATATAGACCATTACAGAGTATTAAGTAGAGTTTCCTGTCTATACAGTAGGTCCTTATTAGTTATCAATTTTATATCTAGTAGTGTGTATATGTCAATCCCAATCTCCCAATTTATCCCTCCCCCCACTTATCCCATGGTAAACATAAGTTTGTTTCCTACATCTGTTACTCTACTTCTGTTTTGTAAGTTCATTCGCACCCGTTTTTTCAATTCCACATATAATCTATATCATATAATATTTGTCTTTCTGTGTGTGACTTAACTTCACTCAGTATGACAATCTCTAGGTCCATCCATGTTGCTGCAAATGGCATTATTTTGTTCTTTCTTTATGGCTGAGTAATATTCCATTGTATATATATACCACAGCTTCTTTATCCATTCTTCTCTTGATGGACATTTAGGTTGCTTCCATGTCAAGTCTATTGTAAATAGTGCTGCAATGAACATTGGGGTGCATGTATCTTTGAATTATGTTTATTTTTTGATATTGAGTTGTATGAGCCATTTATTCCTATTCTTTATATACTCTGGATACCCATTCATTGTAAGATATATGATATATACATATTTTTCTCCCATTCTATTGGTTATCATTTCACTGATGGTATCATTTGCAGCACAAAGTTTATAAAATTTTGTTGAAGTTCAATTTATCTATTTTTTCTCCTTTTGCTTTGCTTTTGGTGTCAAACTAAGTAGGCATTGTCTTACCTAAGGTCACAATGATTTACTACTATGTGTTCTAAGCTTTATATATATATATATATATTAGCTTTTACATTTTGGTCTTTGATCCATTTGGATTTATTTTTGCATATGGTATCAGGGAGAGTTTCAACTTCATTCTTTTGCATGTGGAAATCCAGTTGGTGCAGCACCATTTTTGCAGACTATTAATATCCCATTGAATCATCTTGGTACCCTTGCCAAAAATCAATTGAACATAAATGGCAAGATATATTTTTAGACTCACAATTGATTTTTATGAACATTCTTATATGATTCCCACATTGTCTTGATCACTCTAGCTTTGTAGTAAGTATTGAAATCAGAGAGTGTGAATCTTCCAAAATTCTTCTTCATTACCAAGATAGTTTTTGGTATTCAGGTGCTTTGGATTTCCATATGAATAAATAAATCAGCTTGACAATTTCTGCAAAGAGGGCCAGCTGGGATTTTGACAAGGATTATGTTAAATCCATAAATACATTTGTGAGGTATTACTGTCTTAATAATAACATCCTCCAATTCATAAATCTGGAATGTCTTTCCATTTATTTAAGTCATCTTTAAAATTTTCAATGATGTTTTATAGTTTTCAGTGTACCATATACTTGCACTCATTCTGTGAAATGTATTCCAAAAACTTTTTATTCTTTTTGATGCAATCATAAATGGAATTGTTTTAAAATTTCCTCTTTGATGCTAGCTGTGGGGTTTTCACACATGACTTTTATCAGGTTGAGGAATTTCCCTTGTTTTCATAGATTTTATTCATTTTATGTATTCATTCATTCATTCACTTATTCTTTTATTCATCTATTTATTTATTTATTTTAGTGTTTCTATTATGAAGGGGCATTGAATTTCCTCAAATGCTTTTTCTGTATCTATTGAGATGTTTGTGTAGTTCTTGCATGACATCTGTAGGATCCTCCATCCAGTGAGGGGAATATACACATTCTTTTCAAATGCATGTGCAATATTCTCCAGGATGGACCATATGTTAGGCCATAAATCAAGTCTCAGGAAATGTAAACAGTTTTTAATAAAAAAATTATGAGATAGAGGACCATGCTTAAAATAGTAAAGGAATGTATAGTGAAAATGCTTCATCAAATAATATCTATAAATAATTAGAAATTAAAACAAAAGAACCAAATAAACATGCTGAAATTAAAATATATAATTATTGAAATTAAAAATTCACTAGAGAATCTCAACAGTAGATTTTACCTGTCAAAATAATGAAATGAATCAGAGAACTTGAAGATAAATTACTAGATATTATGCAACCTAAAAACAGAATAAAGAAAATTTAAGAGTCTCAAAGAAATATGCAACATCCTTAAATATACCAACATGCACCTAATGGGAGTACAAGAAGAAGAGGATAATAACAAAGGAACAGAAACATATCTTTAATAAAGTAATACCAGTAAACCCCCCTAATTTGGTGAATAATGTTAATCTACACATCCAAGAAACTCAACAAACTCCACAAAGAGATCCATGTCCAGATGCATTATATTAAAAATATTGAAAGAGAAAATCTTGAATGTAGCAAGAGGAAAACAACCGATCACATACAAGGAGCTCCAGTAAGATTAGCAACTAATTTCTCATCAGAAACCATGAAGGCTAGACAGCAGTGGAATGACATATTCAAAGTGCTAGGAGAAAAAGAAAACAGTGTCAAAAATCTTATCTACAGCAAAAGTAACTTTGAAAATGAATGCAAAATAAAAACATTCCAAAATAAACAAAGACTGGGATAATTCATTGCTAATAGACCCACCTTATAAAGATGGACAAAAGAGGTTCTTCAGGCTGAGAAAGTGACCATAGATCAGAATTCAATCCCACAGAAATAAATAAAAGAACACAAGTAATAGTTATAATGCAATTATGAAAGAATGTGTAAATGTATCTTTATTCTTCCTGTTCTTAACTGATTTAAGAAGCATTTGTATAAAATAATATGATTTTAATTGTATTGTTGGATTTCTAACATACAGAAAGGTAATATAGTTGAGAACTGTAGTGCAAAGGAGGTAGATGAGAACAATGTTGTATTGGAGTAATAAAATGACAGCACATGGTAATGGAAATCTACAGGAAAAATGAAGAGAACATTAAAGGGTAAATAATAACAAACTCTATAAATATTTATTTCCTCTCCTTTCTTTTCTAAGGTTCTTTAAAAAATATACAATTAAAAATAAATAAATAAAATAGATATAAAATTATGTAAAGAGTTATTGTGGTGTTCATTTAGAAATATATACAAATATCAAATCATTACTTTGTACATTTGAAACTAATATAATGTTGTTGATTATACCTTAATTTTAAAAAATGAACTTACTGAAAAAAATTACATATAACAATTGTAGGGTTTATAATATATTTAGATATGTTATGTACAACAATAATAGCACAAAAGGTGTGTAGAAATTATAGAGCTATTTAACATAATGATTCTATATCTCACTGTGATTAAATAGTATAAAGCTGAAGTAGATTCTGATATGTTAAGATATATATGGTAAGCCCTAGAGAAATTATTAAGGGAATAAATTAAAAACATAGTAAAACATCATTAAAGCAAGGAGTTGTTCCACTAAGAAATATTCACTTAATGCAAAATAAGCCAGTAATGGAGGTATAGAGGAAGAAAACTATATGTGAGACATATATGAAACATAAAGTAAAATGACAGACATAAATCTAGTCATATCAACAATAACATTAAATATGAATGTATTAAACAATCCAATCAAAAGTTAAAGATTGTTAGATAGTTTTTTTAAACAAAATAATCCAACTATATACCATCTACAAGAGACACATTTGAGATTTGAAGTAACAAATCTGTTAAAAGGAAAAGATTGGATAAAGTTATATTTTGTAAACAGCAACCATAAGAAAACTTGAGTGGCTATATTTAATCAGAAAAGCTAGAGCTTATAAGAAAAAAATATGTCACTAGAGATAAAAAGGGACATTTTATAATGATAAAAGTGCAAGTTCTTCTGAATGATATAAAAATTATAAATATATATTCACCTAACAATCGAGCCTCAAATTCTGTGAAGCAAAAACTGACAATTGAAAGGAGAAATAAATACTTCAGCAATATTTTTTTAGAGATTCAATACCTATGTTTCAATAAAGGAGAGACAAAGTAGGCATACTATAAATAAACAAATAGAAGACTTGGACAGCACTATACACAAACTAGATCTAACAGATATCTATAGAGCATTCCACCCTACAACAATAAAATACAAATTTTTCTCAAATACACATGGTACATTCTCCCAGATATATAATACTGGGCTATAGAACAAGCCTCAATAAATCTAAAAGGATTGAAATGATACAAAGTATGTCCTCCTATCACAAGAGTGAAATGAAAACTAATAACAGAAAGAAATTTATGAATCTCACAGATATGTAGAAATTAAGCAACACACTCCCATACAATCAATGTATCACAGAACAGTTTGGAGAAAATTTCATGAGATAAATAAAAATGAAGAAAGAATATACAAAACCTTATGGAAAGCAGCTAAAGTAGTGCTTACAGGAAAACTTATATCTGTATATGCATACATTAAAAAAGAAGAAAATCAGAAATTAATAACTCAACATTATACTTTAAGAAACTTGAAATAGAAGGGCAAACTATACCCAGAGCAAACAGAAGAAAGAAAATAATAAAGATTACAGTGGCAACAAATGAAATAAGAATAGATAAAAACAAAATTAACTGTTGTTTCTTTGAAAATTTCAACCATTTTGAAATTTTTATCTGGGCTCAATAAAAAAAAATGTTAGAAGACTCAAATTACTGAAATCAGGAAGGGAAGAGGAGACATTACTGCTGACATTATGGTAGTAAAAAAAAGACTCTAAGGGACTATTATAAAAATATATGCTAACAAATTAGGCAATAGATAAACAAATACCTATAAGGAGATAAACTATCAAAATTGACTCAGAAGAAACTGAAAATATGAATAGATTTTTAACAAGTAAAGTGATTTAATAAGTAATTTAAAATCTACTCACAAAGAAAATCCCAGGATCAAATGGCCTCCCTGGTGAATTCTACAAAACATGTAAGGAAGAATTCATATCAATTATTCACAAACACTTCCAAAATTTAGAAGAGGATGGAACATTTCCCAACTCATTTTCTGAGGCCAGTATTACCCTGATACTACAACCACACAAAGACATCCTATACTCACACACATACAAAAAAACTGCAATATCTCATGAATATAGATGAAAAAATCCTCAACGAAATGCCAACAAACTAAATTCAGCAGCACATAACAAGAATTATACACCACTACCAATTGTAATTTATCCCAGAAATGCAAGTTTCAGCAAACACATGAAAAATCAGTTAATTGTAGCAAATCATATCAATAGAATATAAGACAAAACTCACATGATCATCTCAAAAGGTGAAGAAATAGAATTTGACAAAATTCAATGCCCCTTCATGATAAAAAACACTCAACAAACTAGTCAAAGAAGGAAATGCCCTCAGTCTGATAATAAGTATCAACAAAAATCCCACAGCTAACATTATATTTAATGGTGAATGAATGTTCTTGCCCTAAGATCAAGAACAAGACAAAGATGCCCATTACTGCCACTTCCATTCAAGATTGCACTGGAGGTGTTAGTCTGGGCAGTTATGCAAGAAAATGGGTGGGGAGGGATCATTTAGATCATTTAGAAAGAAAGAACTAAAATTATCTCAATTTGCATATGGTCTGATCTTTTATATAAGAAATCCTAAGGAGTCCACCACAAAATTATTAGAACAATTAATGTGTTCAGGAAACTTTCAAGATACAAGATTAATATGCAAAAATCAGTTGTATTTTTATACAGTAGCAATGAGCAAACTGACAAAGAAATTGAGAAGACAACTTAATTTCAAATAGTATCTAAATGAATAAAATACTCAGCGATAAATTTAACAGAATACTTGCAAAACTTATACTCTGAAAACTACAAAATATTGTTGAATGAAATTTAAGAAGACTTAAGTAAATGGCAAGATATCCCACATTCATGGTTTGCAAGACTTGATATAGTTAAAATGAAAATCTTCTACAAATTGATCTACAAACTTAATGTAATCCATACCTATATCTCAGCTGACTTCTTTGCAGAAATTGACAAGCTGATCTTAAAATTCAAGTGGAAATTCAATGAACCCAGAATAGTCAAACCAATCTTGATAAAGCATAACAATGTTGGAAGACTCACACTTCCCAATTTTAAAACTTACTACAATGTTACAGTAATCAATACAGTGTGACACTAGCATAACAGTAGACATAGAGATCAAGGAAATGGAATTGAGAGTTCAGAAATAAATCCATATGTCAATGGTCAATTGATATTTTACTGTGGTAAAATATATACAACATAATATTTACAATTTTAACCATTTATGTGTATAAGTCAGAGGCATTAAATATACCACAATGCTGTGTAACTATCATTTCTCCTCCCTCAGTCCTTGATATCCTCTATTCTACTTTCTGTCTCTATAAATTTGACTCTTCTAGGTACATCATACAAGAACCATACCATATTTGTCCTTCTGTGTCTGCCTTATTTCACTTAGCATAATGTTAAGGTCCATCCATGTTGTAGTATATATTAAAATTTCATTCTCTTTTATGACTTAACATTCCATTGTATTTATATACCACATTTTTTTTATCCATTCATCTTTTGAAGGACACTTAGGTTGTTTATACTTTTGGCTATTGTGAATAATGCTACTATAAACATTGGTGCACTAATATCTATTCTAGTCCCTGCTCTCAATTATTTTGGATATATACTTGGGGGTGGCATTGCTGGTCCTATTGTAGTTCAATGTGTAACTTTTGGGGAGCCACCAAACTGTACAGTGGTACACTGTACCAAATGGTACTGTGGCTGTAACATTCTACATTCCTACCAGCAATGCGTGAGAGTTTCAGTTTCTTCACATTTTCACCTATACTTTTTCTTTTTCACAATAGCCATCGTAGTAGGGGTGAGTGTTATTTCACTGTGATTTTGACTTGCATTTCCCTAATGACTAACGGTGTTAAACATCGTTTTATGTGTTTATTGGTCATTTACAAGTCTTCTTTAGAGAAATGTCTATTCAAATCCTTTCCTCATTTCTATATTGGGATGTAATTTTATATTTGGGTTATAGGAGTTAATTATATATTCTGGATATAAGTCGCTTATCAGATACATAATATGTAAATATTTTCCCATTCAGTGGGTTGTCTTTTTTTTAATATAAATTTATTTATTTATTTATTTATTTATTTATATTATTTTTGGCTGTGTTGGATCTTTGTTGCTCCTCGTGGGCTTTCTCTAGCTGAGGTGAGCAAGGGTTACCTTTTGTTGCAGTGTGCGGGCTTCTTATTGCAGTGGCTTCTCTTGTTGTGGAGCATGGGCTCTAGGCATGCAGGCTTCAGCAGTTGGGGCACATGGGCTCAGTAATTGTGGCTCTTGGGTCTAGAGTTCAGGTTCAGTAGTTGTGGCACACAGGCTTAGTTGCTCCACGGCATGTGGGATCTTCATGGACTAGGGCTTGAACTTGTGTCCCCTGCATTGGCAGGCAGATTCTTAACCACTGCGCCACCAGGGAAGCCCCTGTGGGTTGTCTTTTCACTTTCTTGATTGTGTCCTTTGAAGCACAAAGTCTTCTGATTTTGATGAAGTCCAATTTATCCTTTTTATATTTTTTCTTTTGTTGACTGTGCTTTTTTCCCCAGATGACCAAACATTTTATTGAAATCAGCAAATAAAATTCAATTGTGCTTTTGGTATTATACCTAAAAAGATTTTGTTTAACCCAAGGTCACAAAGATTTACACTTATATTTTCTTCTAAGTTTTTCTTTTAAATAACTTAAGATGTTATATTTAGGTCTGTAATCCATTTTAAGCTAATTTTTGAATATGGCATAAGTTAGGGGTCCAACTTATTTCTTACATATATGGATATCCAGTTGTACTTGTATGCTCACATTTGAGCTTAATTTTTAAGTGTTCCTGTTATATCTATGATATTCTTATTATCCACACTGGCTCAAGTAAGCCATACCAAAATATGGGCATGGTTGCCTGCCATGTGGCTAGAAGGATGAGAGATGGGTAGTTTTCTAGAGTACTAAAGGCTGAAGTTGATCAAAATGAACTGTTATTTGCAAGCTAAGCTTCCCCCCAAAGCTGGAAGGGTTCAGATAGACTCCAGAGTTCCATAATAGTTACTTCAGACAGTTTCTGTCAGTACAATTGTTGTCTAGGTGAAGTGACAAATTCCGGAGCTTCCTATTTTGTCATCTTCTCTGAAATCCTGATCAATTGAATTTTTTTGTGTGTGTGTGGTATGTGGGCCTCTCACTGTTGTGGCCTCTCCTGTTGTGGAGCACAGGCTCCAGATGCGCAGGCTCAGCGGCCATGGCTCATGGGCCCAGCCGCTCCACGGCATGTGGGATTTTCCCAGACAGGGGCACGAACCCGCGTCCCCTGCATCGGTAGGTGGACTCTCAACAACTGTGCCACCAGGGAAGCCCAGTCAATTGATTTTTGACAAAGGTAAAAGGCTATTCAATAAGGGAAAGAATAGTCTGTTCAAGAAATGTTGCCAGCAAAGCTGGATATTCATATTCCAAATAGAAGTAGTGTTGCTATATTAACAGCATACAAAATTGTCTTCAGGGCATAGAATATCACCAGGAATAAAGAGGGACATTTAATAATGATAAAGGGATCAATGAATCAATTCATCAAGAGGACCAAACAATCCCAAATGTATATATATCTGACAACACAAATTAAAATTTCATGAAAAATTAATGGGAGAAATAAACAAGTTCACAATTATGGATGGAAATGTAAAAACCCACCTCTCAATAACTGATAGAATAAGTAGATAGAAAATCAGTAAGGATATACAACACATGATTGAGAACTGTAAAGAACTCTGGCACAAAAAGACTCCATCCAAACTCCTTCACTAAGCTTCTTGACCAACTCTAGCATTGCTTCTAGCAGCCTAAGACTGGGTTCTTGGGATGATCCAGAACCCTTTTGAATACCTATCTGCAAACACTTAAGGATGTCAAAAAATTTACTGTTTGTTCTAGAGAATACCTGACATAGGTCCATGACTTCCCTTTGTTAGAGCATTTACTAAAAAGGATTTACAATTATAAATCCTTCATCTGTCTCTTTGAGATGTATATATATTTCCTACAACTCAGGAATATCTTTCTCATTCCTTTGAAATGTAATCTTAGGAAAAAAAACGGTCTCTGTGGGAGGATAGAATCCTAACTTCCATAACTGCTAGCTAAGCAATCACAGATGGCCTAAATCATTTGTAATATTTTACTTCCCTGATTCCACTTGAACCCCTGCTCATTCCATCTCCCTACTCATTCATTCTCCCTTTAAAGCACTCAGTCACCTCTGAACAAATTGGAAAGGAGCTCAGCTCTTTCCAAATTCACATGATGCATTCACCAAGATATATCATAAGCTAGGCAATAAAACAAGTCTCAGTAAGTCTAAATAAATTTAAATCATCAAAATTACATTCTTTAATCAAAAAGAAAGGCAATTAATAATCATTCCAAAAAAAATCTGAAAAATCCCCCCATAATGGGAAATTTATAAAAGACATTTCTAAGTAACCCATGGATCAAAGAACTTCCAAGAGAAGCAAGAAATTCTTTTGAACTAGATTAAAATCAAAATACATATCAGGGGCTTCCCTGGTGGTGCAGTGGTTGAGAGTCCACCTGTCGATGCAGGAGACACGGGCTTGCGTCCCAGTCTGGGAGGATCCCACATGCCATGGAACGGCAGGACCCGTGAGCCATGGCCACTGAGCCCGCATGTCCGGAGCCTGTGCTCTGCAACGGGAGAGGACACAACAGTGAGAGGCCCGCGTACCACCAAAAAAAAAAAAAAAACAAATTGTGGGATACAGCTAAAGAAATGCTTAGATACTTATGTTAGAATATAAAATGCTTATGAAGAAAGTTCCCAAATGAGTGACCTAAGTTTCCATTTTAGGAAAGAGAAAAAAGAAAGATCAAATTAAACCAAAAGCAAGAAAGAAGAAAATAATAGGTAGCAGAAATCATTAAAATTAAGACAAAAAAAATAGAGAGAAACTCAAGGACACGTAAAAGTGGTTCTTGGAAAAAGGTAAATAAACTAGACTAATCAAGAAAAAAAGACGCAAGAAAGAGTAGTTCCCACTTGCCGCAACTAGAGAAAACCTGCGTGCAGCAATGAAGACCCAATGCAGCCAAAAAATAAATTAAAAAATGTTTAAAAATCATTAAAAAAAGAGGACTTCCCTGGTGGTACAGTGGTTAAGAATCTGCCTGCCAATGCAGGGTACACGGGTTTGATCCCTGGTGCGGGAAGATCCCACATGCCGCAGAGCAACTAAGCCTATGCACCACAACTACTGAGCCTGCGCTCTACAGCCTGTGAGCCACAACTACTGAGCCCACGTGCTGCAACTACTGAAGCCCATGCTCCTAGAGCCCATGGTCCATGACAAGAGAAGCCACCACAATGAGAAGCTCACACACCACAACAAAGAGTAGCCCCAGCTCTCCACAACTAGAGAAAGCCCGCGGGCAGCAATGAAGACCTAACGCAGCCAAAAATAAATAAAATAAAATAAATAAATTTAAAAAAAAGAGAGGGAAGGCACAAGTTTTCAATATCAGTATGAAATAGGGACATCACTACATATCTTACGGCTAATAGAAGGATAATAAGGGAATATTCAGGACAGCTTTTTTCCAATAACCTCTACAAATTCCGTAAAGAAGACAAATTCTCAGAATGGAGACAGAATAAATAGATAATATGAGTAGCATTATATTTATTAAATAAATTGAATTTGTGATTAAAAACCTTCTCATAATGCAAATTCCAGGCCCAGATAAGTTCACTGGTAAGTTCTGTCAAGTATTTAAGGAGAAGATAAATCCAATCTTACACAAATTCTTTTAGAAAATAAAGAAGGGGAGGTCACTTCCCAAATTATTTTTTTGATTTCAGAATTACCCAGAGACCAAAACCAGATGAAGTTATTACAAGAAAAACACAATTACAGACCAACAACTTTCATGAAGATAGACACAAAAAATCATAACAAGATATGAATATCCAAAAATATATAAAGTAATACAACATGAATAAGTGAATTTTATTTTATCAGGAATACAAGCGTGATTTAGTATTTTTTTAAAGTTGCTATAATTCATCTTATTAACAAAATAACCAGGAAATACCATTATATCAACTCACTAAATGCCAAGAAACATTTGAAAAAATTCAACAAGACTGCTCAATGAAAGGAAAGTTCCTCAACCTGATAAAGTCTATGAAAAACCTAAAGCTAACATCACACTTAAGGGTGAAACAACACATCCTTTCCCCCTAAGGTCAGGAAAAAGATGACAATGTTCATTCTCACCATTTATATTCGATATTCTACTGGAGATGTCAACCAGTGCAATAAAGAAATAAAAAAGAAACAAAAAGTATAGCAAATGAAAATGAAGAAGTATTCACAGATGACATGATTACATTGTTAAAAAATAATAAATCTACAAAAAAGTGAACTTAGCAATGTTGCACTATATACAGTATACAAGAAATTGATTGTATTTCTGTACAATTTCAATGAACAATTGGAAATTAAAACAAAATTGTTACAATAGCATCAAATACATTAAAAGCATATATATAAATGTATCAAAATATGTTTGATGTTTACATACTGAAATTATATAGCATTGCTGAAACAAATTTTTTTAAAAATTAATGGAAAGATACATTATGTCCATGGATCACAAGATTCAATATAGTTAATATAATCAATTCTCCCCATATTGATCTACAGATTTATTGCAATATCAAACGTGGTCCCAGCAGTTGATTTGTAGAAATTGATGACTTCATTCAAATTATATGTAAAAATGCAAAGGAGCTAGAATAGCTAAAACAATTATGAAAAACAAAAACAATGTTGGAAAACTTGATTACATGATTTCAAGAACTGCTATGAAGCTACAGTAATCTTAATGTGTCATGGGATAAGATTAAGACTATAGATCAATGAAACAGGATAGAATTCAAAAATAAACCCACATTGATGTTTTGCAATAATGACAAGATAATTCAGTAATTTGTTCAACAAATGGTGCTGGAATAACTGGATACACATATAGAAAAACCTGAATATCAATCCATACCTAATACCATACACAAAAATTAACTTCAAATAGATTAGAGAACTAAATGTGAACACTAAACTATAAAGCTTCTAGGAGAAAAGCGAGAAAAAAATCTCTGTGACCATGGTTTAGGCACTTAGATACAACGCAGAAAACATGAACCAAAAGAAAAAAATAATAAAATCAATTTCTTCAAAATTGAAAGAAAAGTAGTATTTGAATGACACTGTCAAAGAAATGAAAATGCAAGCCACTGAATTGGAGCAAATATTTGCAATGCATAGATCTGACAAGGGACTTATGTTCAGATTATATAAAGAATGCTTGGAAATTAATAATGAGATAATTCAATTTAAAAAATAGGCAAAATACTTAAATAGACATTTCATAAAAGAAGATTTATAAATGGTCAAAAGCACATAAATATTTGATCAATATGAAGGTAATGCAAATTCAAACAATAAAAAATATCAGAATGGCTAAAGTCACAAATAATGATAATTCCAGTTGTTGTTGAGTATGTCAAACAATTCATACATTGCTGGTGGGAATGCAAAATGAAAAACAGTTTGGCAGTTTCTTATAAAGTTCAACACATATTACACATGACCCAGAAATTACACTCCTAGCTATTTTCCTAAGAGAAATTAGAACATATGTTCACACAAAGACTTACCCACAAATGTTCATACAAAATCTATATAATAGCCAAAAAACTGGGGAAAAAAGATTCCAGATGTCCATCAGCAGATGATTGGATAAACAAATTGTTATATATCCATAGTATGGCTCATTTGTTGTTGTTCTTTTTTCTCTCTCTCATTTCTTTCCTTATTATCCTGCAGTATATATCCTTCTGCAGCTGTTTTAAAGTCATTGCTGATTCCATCATCTTTGTTAATTCTGTGCTGTTTCTATTAAGTGATTTTTTTTTCTGTTTGTTGGTGAAAAGGTTTTGCTTCTACACATGTGTAGTAAATTTTTATTAGATGCTGAACTCTGGGAGTTTTACATTGTGGACTACTGGATTTTCCTTAATTTTTCAGAGTGGAGAGCTTTGTTTTGACAGGCAGTTAATTTACTTTTGGAACAGTTTGATTCCTTGGAGGTCTGATTTTAAGCTTTGCTATGATAATTCTACATCTGAGATAGCCCTACTACTAAGACATGACCCTTCTGGGATCTTTACTGATTGTCCTGGCTTTCCTACATGGACTCTGCACCCTGAACTCAAATATCTCCCATCACTGTAAAATTCTAGAACTTGTTCATGTTCAGCTCCACAGATGTTCTGTGCTCAACCTCCTGGAATTACATCCTATGCATGTTCAACTAAATATTTAGCAAATCTCATGAAAATCCTTATGCATTTATCTGGAGCTTTTGCTCTGCATATCTCCCTCCTGCATTCAAAAATTCCAACCACTGCAACCTCCTCAATTCTGATCTCTATCTCCTCAACTCAGCACTGCCACAAGGATCTGCTCGAGTGCTTCCTTCTTGAGCAGTGTTCTTGAATGTACATCCAAGTAGAAAGCTAGGCAGTGATAATGCTGTCCTCATTAGTTTCCCTTTTCTCAGGAATGACAGTCCTGTGCTGCTTCTTGTCCAAACTGAAAATAATTGTTTCACATATTTAGCCCAGTTTTCTAGTTGTTTATGGTGAGCTGGCAAGTTTGGTCCTCATTAATCCATCATGGCTAGAACTAGAAAATTTTCAGGCCATATTTTTGTTATATTTTTGCTTTCCTAATGTTTTGAATTTTTATGTAGTTAGATTTAACTATTCTCCTATACAATTTGTGCCTTTTAAATCTGTTTTAAAAAAACTTTCCCTTACCCAGACCATACTTCTAAACTATTTAGACCATACTTCTACACTATTGTTTTCAAACAGCTTGAGAATTTTGTTTTACATGCTCAGGTCTTTAATTCATATAGAATTTTATTTTCTCTGTTTGGTACAATATAGAGATCTAAAGTTATTTATTTCTGATAGAGAGTCGATTATCCCCAAATTAGGCCTTAAATCATCCTTCTTTTTCCATTGATTATACATGCCACTTCTATTAACTACTTTTTAAATAATGAGAGTAATATAAGCTCATAGGGAAAAAAAGAATGAAAGAAAGGAAGAAGGAAAGGAAAAAGAATAAAAAGAAAGAAAATACTAAAGTAAAATTTCCTTTCACATTCTCCCTGAACTCCTAATAATATAGCACAGAGATTATCACTCATATGATTGTTTCTATATTGTTTCTAGAAATTTTCTATACATAAACATGTATAGATTTGGGTTACTTTAGGAACAAATTATGTAATTCTTTGTTAGAGCTGATAGTTGTGTCTTGTTTCTAGGACCTAAATTAATTTCTTTGATCTGATCTAAGATAATAATAAATTTTTAAAGTATTTTTTAATTATAGGACCTTTACACACTTCCTTTATTTAATCACTTCTACCATATTACACAAATTGGCCATGTCTTTGATAGAACATGACCTTTTTATTTGAGGATTTATGTTTCTGCAGATGCAGAAAAACCTGTATTAGAAAAAGGATTAATTAACAATTAATTCTGGCTATTTGAGGGAGGGTGTCGTGGGTTAGAATGGGGAATTATGAAATTTTCCTTGTTCATGACACCCCATTACACAGTGCAACATATCATAGAACAATTCATCTGATTACCTCAGGCCCCTTAGGAACATCTGACCTTCCTAACCAGCAGGAAGCAGTTGCAAAACTTTGGTCTACCTTTTGCCAGCTTTCTTTGAAAATGCCTAGACTTAACTGCATAAGTATCTACTCCACATTTGCCATTCATTATGTCACTTTCGAAGATCAAATTCTCTTTTACTAGTCTTTATTAATAATGAATATTATTACAGAGAAATTGAGAGGTTAATTAACGTGCTGAAAGTTGCACAACATTGTTAATGGCAAGAGTCAGGATTTGACCTAGTGTCGGACTTCAAAGGCAATTCTTTTCTACTATACCACACTACCTTATTCTTTCTTACTCCCATATAACATTTAGCATATTGTTTTCTACATATTGTATTCTCAAAAGGATTTGACTTAAGAAAAACATTTTTAAATTAAACATAGAGAAGTGTCCAGATAGTATTCCCTCTGGGTGGGGGGTTCTGAATGAGGATGTGTATTAATTTAACCACACAAATCAAATAATGATTTATATATAGATAAGAAAGGTGAATTTAATATGAGCAGGATTTTTACTAGGCAAAATGTGGACAAAACTATTTAACTCTGTATATATAGCTGCCAAAGGCAGATCAAGAGTATTCAAGTTATACACTATGTTGAAAATATTTTGTAGCTAAAAAAATATCTATCAAATTGATATTCTGATTATTTCTAAAATTTTCTCTAAGCTATTCTAACTACTTTATAATGTGTTCTACCTCAAGTCGTTAATATTCCTTGGAATCTCAATGTAGTAAAATATATTCTTTTGTCTAAAACAAAGTGAGCAAATTCATTCCAAAGAAATAAAAATGGAATGGCCCATTTGAAAAAGAAAACAATGAGCTGCATTTGATGTGGAAGCTTTTAAAAAGAGAAGTCAGTGCTTCAGATGATTTATTTTATTTCTAACTATAACAGAAATGACTTAATTTTAATCATTTCAAACTTTTGATTCAAATGAGATTCAACCTTGGGGCAATAATTTCTGAATCCATTGTTAACTATTCTGGAAAAGATATTAAGATCTTCGGCTGTCTTTAGAATTTCTAAAAAGTTGGTGTTGCATTAAAAAAATTAAAGTCACAAACATATTTACCAATCATCTTAATCATAAAATGTCATTTATTTCTCACTTATATACATAGTGAAAAACCACTACTTATTGAGCATTTACTATGTGCCAGGTATTGTGCAAATTGTTTTACAGGTATTCTCTCCTTTGTTTATGTAACTTGCCCAGAGTCACACACTTAGCAGATGACAGACACAGGCTTTGAACTGCAGTTTGTGTGACTCCAAAGTAAATGTTCTGCTATGTAAACAAATACGGTATATGTCAGTTGATGGTCAATATTATCTTTCTATTTCAGAAATGTCAAGTTTAGTACAGATTTATCACTAACTGGGAAATTTAAAACTGACAATGTTTCATGATGTAATTTTAAAGAAAAATGCAAGGATATATGGAGAAAGTACTTTATCAAAAGGATGAAGTATCGGGCTTCCCTGGTGGCACAGTGGTTGAGAGACTGCCTGCCGATGCAGGGGACACGGGTTTGTGCCCTGGTCCGGGAAGAACCCACATGCTGCGGAGCGGCTAGGCCTGTGAGCCATGGCTGCTGAGCCTGCGCGTCTGGAGCCTGTGCTCCGCAATGGGAGAGGCCACACACAACAGCGAGAGGCCCGCGTACCGCAAAAAAAAAAAAAAAAAAAAAAAAGGATGAAGTATCAATACATTAGAAAGAAAGAGAATAACATTTGAAAGGTGCTGTGTGAATCTTATATCAATGAAGACTAAGGACATTTGACAATTTCTGCAACACTTTACAGCTTTGCCCCTAGCTACTGTCAAGCGAGCTCTTAATACAGTCAGATGAAATTAAGCTATTTATCTTACGCAGCCCCTTTACTGAGTGACTAGAAATATTAATAAGGATGAATTGTACATTCATATAGCAAAAATAATATATTAAAATGTTACCATTTGGACTAGAAAGCATCAAAAGCTGGAAAAAAGACATTAGAGTTGATGTCCACTGCACAAATTCAGAAGCACAAGGGAGATAATTTAATGATAATATAGGAGAAGATGAGTAGAGCATAGTCTCTGGAGTATTTAACCTTCCCCCCTTTAATTTGCTGGAGCATGTATGTCTCTTGGTATCAAATCAGTGGAAAGCTAAATTTAGTGTCAAATTTGTAATATCATCCCTAACCCATGAAAAAATTAAATCAATATATAAGTACACAAAGGAGTAGAATACAGCAACTTGCTGAGTTTTATTTTAAATTAACTTCCCTATATATGTGTTAGCATATGGTATTTGTTTTTCTCTTTCTGACTTACTTCACTCTGTATGACAGACTCTAGGTCCATCCACCTCATTACAAATAACTCAATTACGTTTTTTTATGGCTGAGTAATATTCCATTGTATATATGTGCCACATCTTCTTTTTTTTTTTTTAACATCTTTATTGGGGTATAATTGCTTTACAATGGTGTGTTAGTTTCTGCTTTATAACAAAGTGAATCAGTCATACATAAACATATGTTCCCATATGTCTTCCCTGTTGCGTCTCCCTCCCTCCCACCCTCCCCATCCCACCCCTCCAGGCTGTCACAAAGCACCGAGCCAATAGCCCTGTGCCATGCGGCTGCTTCCCACTAGCTATCTACCTTACTGCGTTTGTTAGTGTGTATATGCCCATGACTCTCTCTCGCCCTGTCACAGCTCACCCTTCCCCCTCCCCATAACCTCAAGTCCGTTCTCTAAGAGGTCTGCGTCTTTATTCCTGCTTTACCCCTAGGTTCTTCATGACATTTTTTTCTTAAATTCCATATATATGTGTTAGCATACGGTATTTGTCTTTTTCTTTCTGACTTACTTCACTCTGTATGACAGACTCTAGGTCTATCCACCTCATTACAAATAGCTCAATTTCGTTTCTTTTTATGGCTGAGTAATATTCCATTGTATATATGTGCCACATCTTCTTTATCCATTCATCTGTCGATGGACACTTAGGTTGCTTTCATGTCCTGGTTATTGTAAATAGTGCTGCAATGAACATTGTGGTACATGACTCTTTTTGAATTATGGTTTTCTCAGGGCATATGCCCAGTAGTGGGATTGCTGGGTCGTATGGTAGTTCTATATATATATATATATATATATGTGGAATTAAAAAAAATGGTTCTGAAGAACCTAGGGGCAGGACAGGAATAAAGATGCAGACATAGAGAATGGACTTGAGGACGTGGGTGGGGGAAGGGTAACCTGGGATGAAGTGAGAGAGTAGCATGGACATATACACACTACCAAATGTAAAATAGCTAGTGGGAAGCAGCCACATAGCACAGAGAGATCAGCTCGGTGCTTTGTGACCACCTAGAGGGGTGGGATAGGGAAGGTGGGAGGGAGAAGCAAGAGGGAGGAGATATGGGTATATGTTTATATGTATAGCTGATTCACTTTGTTATAAAGCAGAAACTAACACACCATTGTAAAGCAATTATACTCCAGTGAAGATGTTTAAAAAACTAAATAAATAAAGTTAACTTCCCTATCTTGTCTCACCAATACTTTTTGTTGGGGTTATTCTAAATATCCTTGAATTGAATTAGAGGTTCATTGAGAATGCTTTTTTTTTTTTTTTTTTGCTTGCTCTGCTCCTGTTGTCATGTTGTTTCCTTGAACTGGAACTGGAACACTCTCCTCTTCAACTAAACTTGTCAAAATTCTACTGTTTCAAGATCTATCACAACTGTCTCTTCTCTCAGGAAGCTTCTTTTGAACTTTTCCAATTAAATATGATCTCTCTCTTCTTTGTATTTCTATAACTTTTAATCACTTTTCCAGTGACAAGAGCTTTGGGAATGAGACCACATGAGATATGAAGGTCCAGGGGGTGGGTTTTTGAACCTGTTATATGAACTAATGTATCCTTTGGTGTAGGGTCCCAGGGATGTCTTTTTTACTTAGACAATGATATTATTAGAACTAATCTAGATATACTGGAATTGAGATCAAGCTGATTCTATGTGTTTTCTCAGGGCCTCTGCTAACAACTAGCCCTCACATTGGTTTCTGTTTTACAATTCTACCATGATTATCTTCATCTAAGGTATTCTATAGACAGTCTTTTTCAAAAATGGAGTCTGAATACTATGGCAGAGACTGCTAGCTCTCTCCTAACATCTATTCTCCCCTTCTTTATTTTAGTAATAGATAGCCCTTAAGTTTTAGCAGTTCACATACTGTTTATCTAGAGACTACATTCTAAGCTTCGTTTTCAGGTTATGTGACTACATTTTCATCGGGGTTATTGAGCCAAAATGATATGTTCAACTGTTATGTCACTTAATAAAAAGAAAATGTATACCCTTTTTTTTAACATCATTATTGGGGTATAATTGCTTTACAATGGTGTGTTAGTTTCTGCTTTATAACAAAGTGAATCAGTTATACATATACATATGTTCCCATATCTCTTCCCTCTTGCGTCTCCCTCCCTCCTACCCTCCCTTTCCCACCCCTCCAGGTGGTTACAAAGCACCGAGCCGATATCCCTGTGCCATGCGGCTGCTTCCCACTAGCTATCTACCTTATGTTTGTTAGGGTGTATATGTCCATGACTCTCTCTCACCCTGTCAGAGCTCACCCTTCCCCCTCCCCATATCCTCAAGTCCGTTCTCCAGTAGGTCTGTGTCTTTATTACTGTCTTACCCTAGGTTCTTCATGACATTTTTTTTCTTAAATTTGATATATATGTGTTAGCATACGGTATTTGTCTTTTTCTTTCTGACTTACTTCACTCTGTATGACAGACTCTAGGTCTATCCACCTCATTACAAATAGCTCAATTTCATTTCATTTTATGGCTGAGTAATATTCCATTGTATATATGTGCCACATCTTCTTTATCCATTCATCTGATGATGGGCACTTAGGATGTTTCCATCTACGGGCTATTGTAAATAGAGCTGCAATGAACATTTTGGTACATGACTCTTTTTGAATTTTGGTTTTCTCAGGGTATATGCCCAGTAGTGGGATTGCTGGGTCATAGGGTAGTTCTATTTGTAGTTTTTTAAGGAACCTCCATAGTACTCTCCATAGTGGCTGAACCAATTCACATTCCCACCAGCAGTGCAAGACTGTTCCCTTTTCTCCACACCCTCTCTAGCATTTATTGTTTCTAGATTTTTTGATGATGGCCATTCTGACTGGTGTGAGATGATATCTCATTGTACTTTTGATTTCCATTTCTCTAATGATTAATGATGTTGAGCATTCTTTCATGTGTTTGTTGGCAGTCTGTATATCTTCTTTGGAGAAATTTCTATTTAGTCTTCTGCCCATTTTTGGATTGAGTTGTTTGCTTTTTTGTTACTGAGCTGAATAAGCTGCTTGTAAATTTTGGAGATTAATCTTTTGTCAGTTGCTTCATTTGCAAATATTTTCTCCCATTCTGAGGGTTGTCTTTTGGTCTTGTTTATGGTTTTCTTTGCTGTGCAAAAGCTTTGAAGTTTCATTAGGTCCCATTTGTTTATTTTTGTTTTTATTTCCATTTCTCTAGGAGTTGGGTCAGAGAGGATCTTGCTGTGATTTATGTCATAGAGTGTTGTGCCTATGTTTTCCTCTAAGAGTTTGATAGTTTCTGGCCTTACATTTAGGTCTTTAATCCATTTTGAGCTTATTTTTGTGTATGGTGTTAGGGAGTGACCTAATTTCATACTTTTACATGTACCTGTCCAGTTTTCTCAGCACCACTTATTGAAGAGGCTGTCCTTTCTCCACTGTACATTCCTGCCACCTTTATCAAAGATAAGGTGTCCATATGTGCGTCGGTTTAGCTCTGGGCTTTCTATCCTGTTCCATTGATCTATCTTTCTGTTTTTGTGCCAGTACCATACTGTCTTGATTACTGTAGCTTTGTAGTGTAGTCTGAAGTCAGGGAGCCTGATTCCTCCAGTTCCATTTTTCGTTCTCAAGATTGCTTTGGCTATTTGGGGTCTTTTGTGTTTCCATACAAATTGTGAAATTTTTTGTTCTAGTTCTGTGAAAAATGCCAGTGGTAATTTGATACAGATTGCATTGAATCTGTAGATTGCTTTGGGTAGTAGAGTCATTTTCACAATGTTGATTCTTCCAATCCAAGAACATGGTATATCTCTCCATCTATTTGTATCATCTTTAATTTCTTTCATCAGTGTCTTATAATTTTCTGCATACAGGTCTTTTGTCTCCTTAGGTAGGTTTATTCCTAGATATTGTATTCTTTTTGTTGCAATGGTAAATGGGAGTGTTTTCTTGATTTCATTTTCAGATTTTTCATCATTAGTATATAGGAATGCCAGAGATTTCTGTGCATTAATTTTGTATCCTACTACTTTACCAAATTCATTGATTAGCTCTAGTAGTTTTATGGTAGCATCTTTAGGATACTCTATGTATAGTATCATGTCATCTGCAAACAGTGACAGCTTTACTTCTTCTTTTCCAATTTGGATTCCTTTTATTTCCTTTTCTTCTCTGATTGCTGTGGCTAAAACTTCCAAAACTATGTTGAATAAGAGTGGTGAGAGTGGGCAAACTTTTCCTGTTTCTGATCTTAGTGGAAATGCTTTCAGTTTTTCACCATTGAGGATGATGTTGGCTGTGGGCTTGTCATATATGGTCTTTATTATGTTGAGGAAAGTTCCCTCTATGCCTACTTTCTGCAGGGTTTTTATCATAAATGGGTGTTGAATTTTGTCAAAAGCTTTCTCTGCATCTATTGAGATGATCATGTGGTTTTTCTCCTTCAATTTGTTAATATGGTTTATCACATTGATAGATTTGCGTATATTGAAGAATCCTTGCATTCCTGGAATAATCCCCACTTGATCATGGTGTATGATTCTTTTAATGTGCTGTTGGATTCTGTTTGCTAGTATTTGGTTGAGGATTTTTGCATCTATGTTCATCAGTGATATTGGCCTGTCGTTTTCTTTCTTTGTGACATCCTTGTCTGGTTTTGGCATCAAGGTGATGGTGGCCTCGTAGAAAGAATTTGGGTGTGTTCCTCCCTCTGCTATATTTTGGAAGAGTTTGAGAAGAATAGGTGTTAGCTCTTCTCTAAATGTTTGATAGAATTCGCCTGTGAAGCCACCTTGTCCTGGTCTTTTGTTTGTTGGAAGATTTCTAATCACAGTTTCAATTTCAGTGCTTGTGATTGGTCTGTTCATATTTTCTATTTCTTCCTGATTCAGTCTTGGCAGGTTGTGCATTTCTAAGAATTTGTCCGTTTCTTCCAGATTGTCCATTTTATTGGCATAGAGTTCCTTGTAGTAATCTCTCATGATCTTTTTTTATTTCTGCAGTGTCAGTTGTTTCTTCTTTTTCATTCTAATTCTATTGATTTGAGTCTTCTCCCTTTTTTTCTTGATGAGTATGTCTAATGGTTTATCTATTTTGTTTATCTTCTCAAAGAACCAGCTTTTAGTTTTATTGATCTTTGCTATTGTTTCCTTCATTTCTTTTTCATTTATTTCTGATCTGATTTTTATGATTTCTTTCCTTCTGCTAGCTTTGGGTTTTCTTTGTTCTTCTTTCTCTAATTGCTTGAGGTGCAAGGTTAGGTTATTTATTCAAGATGTTTCTTGCTTCCTAAGGTGGGCTTGTATTGCTATAAACTTCCCCCTTAGAACTGCTTTTGTTGCATCCCATAGGTTTTGGGTCATTGTGTCTCCATTGCCATTTGTTTCTAGGTATTTTTTTATTTCCTCTTTGATTTCTTCAGTGATCACTTCGTTATTAAGTAGTGTATTGTTTAGCCTCCGTGTGTTTGTATTTTTTACAGATATTTTCCTGTAATTGATATCTAGTCTCATGGCATTTGGTCGGAAAAGATATTTGATACAATTTCAATTTTCTTATATTTACCAAGGCTTGATTTGTGACCCAAGATATGATCTATCCTGGAGAATGTTCCATGAGCACTTGAGAAAAATGTGTATTCTGTTGTTTCTGGATGGAGTGTCCTATAAATATCAATTAAGTCCATCTTGTTTAATGTATCATTTAAAGCTTGTGTTTCCTTATTTATTTTCATTTTGGATGATCTGTCCATTGGTGAAAATGGGGTGTTAAAGTCCCCTGCTATGAATGTGTTACTGTCGATTTCCCCTTTATGGCTGTTAGTATTTGCCTTATGTATTGAGGTGCTCCTATGTTGGGTGCATAAATATTTACAATTGTTATATCTTCTTCTTGGATTGATCCCTTGATCATTATGTAGTGCCCTTCTTTGTCTCTTCTAATAGTCTTTATTTTAAAGTCTATTTTGTCTGATATGAGAGTTGCTACTCCAGCTTTCTTTTGGTTTTCCTTTGCATGGAATATCTTTTTCCATCACCTTACTTTCAGTCTGTATGTGTCTCTAGGTCTGAAGTGGGTCTCTTGTAGACAGCATATATAAGGGTCTTGTTTTTGTATCCATTTAGCCAATCTGTGTCTTTTGGTGGGAGCATTTAGTCTATTCACATTTAAGGTAATTATCGATATGTATGTTCCTATTCCCATTTTCTAAATTGTTTTGGGTTCGTTATTATAGGTCTTTTCCTTCTCTTGTGTTTCTTGTCTAGAGAATTTCCTTTAGCATTTGTTGTAAAGCTGGTTTGGTGGTGCTGAACTCTCTCAGCTTCTGCTTGTCTGTAAAGGTTTAATTTCTCCATTAAATCTGAATGAGATCCTTGCTGGGTAGAGTAGTCTTGGCTGCAGGTTTTTCTCCTTCATCACTTTAAATATGTTCTGCCACTCCCTTCTGGCCTGCAGAGTTTCTGCTGAGAGATCAGCTGTTAACCTTATGGGGATTCCCTTGTGTGTTATTTGTTGTTTTTCCCTTGCTGCTTTTAATAAGCTTTCTTTGTATTTAATTTTTGACAGTTTGATTAATATGTGTCTTGGCGTATTTCTCCTTGGATTTATCCTGTATGGGACTCTCTGTGCTTCCTGGACTTGATTAACTATTTCCTTTCCCATATTAGGGAAGTTTTCAACTATAATCTCTTCAAATATTTTCTCAGTCCCTTTCTTTTTCTCTTCTTCTTCTGGAACCCCTATAATTCGAATGTTGGTGCGCTTAATGTTGTCCCAGAGTTCTCTGAGACTGTCCTCAGTTCTTTTCATTCTTTTTTCTTTATTCTGCTCTGCAGTAGTTATTTCCCCTATTTTATCCTCCAGGTCACTTATCCGTTCTTCTCCCTCAGTTATTCTGCAATTGATTCCATCTAGAGTACCTTTTAATTTCATTTATTGTGTTGTTCATCATTGCTTGTTTCATCTTTATTTCTTCTATGTCGTTGTTAAACGTTTCTTGCATTTTGTACATTCTATTTCCAAGATTTTGGATCATCCTTACTATCATTATTCTGAATTCTTTTTCAGGTAGACTGCCTATTTCCTCTTCATTTGTTAGGTCTGTTGCATTTTTATCTTGCTCCTTCAACTGCTGTGTGTTTTTCTGTCTTCTCATTTTGCTTATCTTACTGTGTTTGGGGTCTCCTTTTTGCAGGATGCCGGTTTGTAGTTCCCGTTGTTTTTGATGCCTGTCTCCAGGGGCTAAGGTTGGTTCAGTCGGTTGTGTAGGCTTCCTGGTGGTGGGGACTGGTGCGTGTGTTGTGGTGGATGAGGCTGGATCTTGTCTCTCTAGTGGGCAGGTCCACGTCTGGTGGTGTGTTTTGGAGTGTCTGTGGACTTATTATGATTTTAGGCAGCCTCTCTGCTGATGGATGGTTTTGTGTTCCTGTTTTGCTAGTTGTTTGGCATAGGTTGTCCAGCACTGTAGCTTGCTGGTTGTTGAGTTAGCTGGGTGCTGGTGTTAAGATGGAGGTCTCTGGGAGGTTTTCGCTGTTTGATATTATGTGAAACTGGGAGGTCTCTTGTTGACCAGTGTCCTGAAGTTGGCTCTCCCACCTCAGAGACAGAGCCCTGACTCCTGGCTGGAGCACCAAGAGCCTTTCATCCACACGGCTCTTCCCGGGGAGAAATTCCAGCAGAAGGTATGGGTCATACTTCCTCTTCTTTCGCAGGTGGCAGCCCGGCAACTCCTCTTCTCCGGCGTCACCTGCGTCCTCAGGAAACCCAGCTCCCGTAAGCGTGGACGCAGCCCCACATTGTCCTGAAGCTGAAACCCCAGCGAGTCCTGAGGAGACTGAGCGCCAATCAGCAGCCACAGCCCGGCGGTGCCTGCAGAGATGCAACTCCCCTCAGCCGCACTCAGAGCCGTGAAAAAATGTTTACCCTTTAACTTCCTCTCATTCCTCCTTTCTATGGGCAGTTGGTGACCAAGGCCTCAAACCTTGTAGAAAAAGACAACCCAGTAGGATATGACAGAGCAATAATATAGAAGGAATGTGGGTGTCTGCATTAGCTTGTGAGTCAGAACACATAACTACCCTGGACCAGCACCTATGTAAGAGAGAAGAATAAACTTTTTTCTTTTATATTTGGGAGTTCTTCATTATAGCAGCTTAGCTTTGGGTATAGATCCTAACTAATACAAAGTTCACTTTTATTAGGATCACTTTGCTCCATTTCGGCTCTACTGAGTAAGAATCTCCAACAGTGGATTTTAAGAATCTTCATTTTAACAACTTTTCTAGATGGTCCTAAAACACTCTAAGTTTGAGAACCACTAATATAGTGGTTAGGGCAATGGAATTGGAGTCAGAGGTATATGAGTTTAAAACATAGCTTTGTTACTTAAGCATTGTATCCATGGCTCCTCCCCTCTCGCAGGTCCCTGCCAACCATCTGCTTTTAATATACCCTTTTCTGGTCCTCTGTTATGTAACTACTTTCCCCTAAAAATTAGTGATTAGTTACACAGCTGTTTATCCTCTTGTGATCCTGGGTAAGGGAAACCTCCTCAGTGAATGCTTTTATCCCTTTGCCCCATAATATACAGACTCAGGTTTCTGGTTGGCTGCCCTTAAACTCATTCTCACTCTAATTTTCTATTCTGACATGGCTGCCAGACTATTTTGCAACTTCATGTACTAAGAAAAGATAATGTTTTTGGCTTTGTTTTTTCAAAATGTATGTATACTATCTGTGTTTCCTCTGGAGATTGTGAAAAGTGCCGATTCCTTGTTCCACAAAAGATATTCAAATACAAAATTCTGGTATGTAGCCCAGGAATCTGAATTTTAACTGGCTTTCTCAGTTGGTTTGTATGCAGACTAAAGTTTGAGCACCTCTAACTGTACCAATGCTCTGAGAAAATATATTGACAATTGTTGCAGTAAACTCACCCCTTGCTGTCGTTAGGGTATATATAGAAATAAAGTCAAGAATTATTCTATATACTACAACCCTGGAACTCAGCCTAGCGAATCAAGATAAGCAGAGAACTTCAGAATTATGTCTGCCTTAGAAAGTATGTGTATCTTATCCTTAGCTTTAGAAGCTTGGGACCACTTATTATGAGCATTTCTGCAGACCATGCCTCTTATATGTATATAGAGAGGGGCAACTGATTAAATCCCTGGAGAGTTTGTGGAAGGAATAGTTTCAAATAACATCTTGATCTGCACTCCAGAGTTAATAGGTTTCCAGTGTAGCATTTTATTTTCTGAAAATGATGAAGCATTTTCATCTCAAAAGCATTTCTCAGTCAAAAAGAGTGAATAATTGTTAGGTGGAAGAGATCTCAGGTTTGACTTTAGGAAGCCCATTTGTCACTTTCTTTAAGAAAAGGTCCTTTTCTTTGGATGATTTTCCTCTCTTACCTGGTTAATCAATTCTCAATTTAGCATGCCCTTGACTCTTATTGGACAAGGGCAAGATAAACTAGTTTGTAGTTTCCAAGTTGATTTTTGTTGTCCTTGTGATATAAGTTGTAGTTCCTTTGGCTACTCTTTTTAGTCATAAAATATTGTCATTATTACCTACAACACCAACAAAATAAAGCACTTATGAAAATAGGGAACAGCTTTAAGTGCTAATCATACATTACACAGTCCTCTGCCATCTATGAGTTTATTTTAAATTTCAAATAATTTTGATAGTCATCACTAATAGTTATTTAACACTTTCTATATGCCTGGCACCATCCCAAATACTTTCCATGTATTATCATACTTTATCTCCCTTTTATAATATGATACTAAAGCTTAGAAAGGTTAAATGATTTGCCAAGGTCACAAAGTTAGTAAGTGAAAGAGCTAAAATTGGCACTATTATCCACTATGCTTTTTATATAAACCATACCGATGAACAGTAAAAAACACTGGTGAGCACAAATAGCATAGACTTTTCTATTGACTTATGTTTGTCATTTTTCATTGAGAAGCCAGGGACAGCACAAGTTAATCTATGCACAGGTAGCAGGGGTGATCCACATAATGTGATTTCAGAGGATATGACGGAATACTTCTCAACTCAAATTCTTCTTTAAAAAGTATTATCAAGTGTCCCATTAACTATCTGATGTTCCAATGTTTTAATGTAGAAGCTTTATTTATTTAAGAAAAAGAACAAGACTAGAAATGGGTAATTATTGTATCAGAGATGTTCAAGGTACTTAGCATATTCAGCCATTTAGTCCTCACAGCAGCATTTTGATGGAGGTTTTAGATATCGACTTAAAAAATAGGGTGGGGGAGCAGAACTAAGGTTCATAGAAGTTAAATACCTTGTCCAAGAAACCAAAATTTGAATACAGAATTATCTGATTTAAAAGCACATGTTCTTCAGACTACTTTAAACTTTTTCATGGTTATAATATAAATTTCCAAAATAGGAGAGATAAGAGTTACCATTAAAAAATAAAGGTTGGGAATACATATACAGCAAATGTGAATAGTGGTTATATTGCTGAGTGCTAGGATAATGACCGTTTCTCTCCCTTGTTTATAAAATGCTTTTCTGTACTTTTTTTACAAGGAACAAAGATTATCTTAAAACTGCATTTTAAAATAGTAAAGCTAATTTTATTTTTAAGGAAGAAGACTTTTTAGGAAACACCATAAAGTGGTAGTTTTCAGCTGTGTTCCTTGGAGCCCTAAAATTCTATGGAGTGGGTGGTTGTGAGGGCAAGCCAGGTGAGTGGGATTTGGGGCCTCCATCTAGATTTCAAACAAGAATCTTCAGGTTTTATCAATTATATTTATTGGACTATATCAAAATATTATATTTAGGGAAAAATGAAAAAAAAAATAGTTCCTTCGCCAAAAGGAAAAAGATTGAAAACCTCTGTCATATGGAACTAGAGCAATAAATCCACCTAAATGAATGTTTCTTAGTCAATAGTTTCTCGGAGGTGAAAAGTATCCCCATAAAACAAATATATGCCTGATGTTGCTAATTTGTGCCCATTTTTCTGTCCATTTCATATCATGAGTTCTACTCCTGAAAACAGGTTCTTTTCTTATTTTCTTCTGTTCAAAACAAAAGATAAAAGGAATTCAAGGGAATTTCCAGGTGCTAAGGTTGTCCAGGTAGGTCAGGGACCATAAGTATTTGAACTTTTAAATTATTTGTTAATTTTTTAATCTCTTCCTGATATTTGCCATTTTAACTATTATCATTCTTATAATACTTAGTATTATAGTCCTTGAAATAAAAGAGCTACTGTGCTTTACTTCAAGAGCAGCAGCAACAATAACGACAAATAAGAGCTGAATAAAATATAGTACGTCGACTGTCAGTTTGAGGGTGAGGAATCCCAAAGGACAGAGTAGTAACTACAAAAAGAAGGAAAAAACAGTCTAAGTCCCTGGGATCTTGTATCAAGGATGGAAAGAACGAACAGGGCATTGTCCTAAATCTGATTGATAGTTCTGGTAATTCAAGCTTCCTCATAGTTGTTGCTTCTTAAAATTTTACTCACTCCTTAGAGGTAAGTTAAGATGCTTTACTGTCTGTGTTCTGCCTGCCATAGAGTTGGAGTTCAATCTGTATGTATGACTGACTGAGTGCCTCAGAGAATTTTCTTATACGTATTGGTTGTCTTACTGTAATTAGGATGAAGCATTTTAATGCTAGTATCCATACAGAGAGCCATGAATTATGAAAAGGTGGCCTCTTGGAAATAGAGAACGGCTTCATAGAAGACAGCAGTGAATGGAAGCACCATCCTCTTAAATAAAGCACTTTCTTCTGGGCTATTGCAGGAGAGAATGAGTTGAGAGCCTGCATCAAGTGAGGAACACACAGAATTAACTCTGATCAGTTTCCATTTTATTATACATTATTTATGTAAATAGATATGTGCATGAAGAAAGCTAAAGCTAAGCCACAACCACACTGAGTCTCACAGTTACAGGAATGCAATTCATGAAGTTCATGTAAATATACAATCAGAGCACATGTGCATGATTAAGAATAGGAACAAATGTATTCAGCACCAGAAATAATTTGACTTCATTGAACAGTTTTGTTTCTAGTTTTATTTTGCACAGTTTTATATTCTCCCCTTCTACTCTCATTGTATTGGTGTTATTGGTATTACTCACTCTTAAGCAGGCTTTTTTTCTTCCTTATTTCTCTCCAGATAAACCCACCACCTTTATGGGAGGGAATGGGAGGGACTTAAAATTTTCTAATCATTAGTTAATTCCATGACTATTTCACTTTGGAACCGGAACGTTTGAAGTGTTTGTAATTGGATATGTTCCACAACTTGAGCAAGCAGCCATGAGTGAAGCAGAAACACTTCTTTTAAAGATTTGGAAAGTGCCTCATAGCTGACAGCTGAATGAAGTCTGCATATTGGTAAGAATTTGAGCTAAATCAAAGCCAGCATTCAAAATGCAATGGTCTGGAAGTCACTTTATTGTTTCCTCTCACTGTCCTTTGCTCACTTCCCCTTTGGTGTGACTCTTTTCAGTAACCTGTGGGGCTGCCCACAGTATGCTGTGTCTAGGTCCTTGATGTGTGGTTGTGTGGTAGTCCCTTGAAGCAGTGCCCAGGACTTACTTTTGAAGCTATTCCAACGGGGCATCTCATTGATAGGCCATGAGTAGGTGCGGCATCTTATCCACACAGAAATGGGGATTTTATATAGCTTAAAAGCACATTGATTTCATTCTCAGCAAGGGATCATACAGTCATAAAAAGTTCATTAATACATGTGTAGTAGTGGAAAATGAAACTCCAATTTCATTTAATAAATTAAATGAAACTGAATT
Organism: Orcinus orca; assembly: GCF_937001465.1. Taxonomy (NCBI): domain Eukaryota; kingdom Metazoa; phylum Chordata; class Mammalia; order Artiodactyla; family Delphinidae; genus Orcinus; species Orcinus orca. The sequence goes on from NC_064580.1 coordinate 80,810,460, forward strand.
TAATAAATGAATGTAATACCAAAAAAAGCTATATACTATAGAAATATATACTTATGCTCACCATTCTTTCTAGATGTGAGACTTAAAAACTAAAAATGTATATAGAAACAATGTCAAAACATATATTTTAAATGATAATATTTACTCCCACATTAAAATTCCTTAAGTTAGTTCATTTATTTGAGAAAGATTAAGCATTCATTATAAGTTTAATAAAATTGAAAGACTTCTTGGAAACTGTTTTTGTTCCTTTGTAGTAAATGCCCAATGGAGGAAAAAGAAATCTGGCTCTAAAGGCCAGTTTGATGTGAGCTTGTGCCCGTCTGTCCTTGTGTTGTTTGCTAAGAAAAACATCAATGAAACACACCCTTAGGGATGGAAGAATGTAAGATGTGAACTTAATGAAGGTTGACAATGACTAATATTGATGTCCTTATCACAGATGACAAGAGGGCTAGGCTGCTGCTCTGCCATAACGGCCCTGTACTAGTTCAAAAGATTATTTGAAAGCTGCAGTGTTCATGCCAAGATCTTTCACCCAATGTTCATCAGCATAAAATGTCTTATCCTCCTGTTTCCTAAGCTTTACACTGAAGAGAGTGTATGCCACTGCTGTTTTAATACAGCTTCTTCCCTGGACAGTTTGGTTCTACCTTTTAGCATATCAAGACCCCCAGAAAAGAAAGGTGACTTTAGGACTATTTTCTATGCAATAATGATAATACCACTTTCTATAAGAACCTGTTTGTTTCTTTTTTTGCTAAATTCACTCTTTTTTAAATAAAATGTGTGAATTAGCTAAGTGTCCCTATGTATTAAAATATGCATGTGATATAAACTATAAGATAAAGGGGGATTTCAAATGCTAAATAATACAGTCCAAGCCCCTCATAGACCACATTCTTATATATTAACTATGCTTTGCTTCTTGAAGTAAAAATAAAATTGAAAAGGAATTCATGGATGGAACATCATGTCCACATCAAATTATGTCATAACCAGCATTACTAAGGGCATACTAACATGGTTATTTTTCCTTGTTAGACGAATAAGCACAATTATTTTTAAGGAGTTTCAAGAAAGAACCTGTGTTTTGTGTTAAGATAATAAATTGAACCTAAATATTTATTTCTCCTTTTGTAGCATATTTGTCTCCCAATATCCATTTTCTCTTCTTCTCTGGTAATAGAACCTCTACTTTTGAGCTGGGTACATTCTGCAGTCACTATTGTAACTCATTGTGGCCAAATGACTAAGAGACAGCTAGTGGAATGTAATATAATTGAGTGTGCCCTTCTTTGCTGCTTCTATCTTCCCTCTGAATGGAATTCAGATATGATATGAAGATATGAACCAGTCATCTTGAACCATGAAATAGAAGACATGCATTGAAAAGTTTAGAGAAAGACACAGAAGGATCTGGGGTCTCCAGTGATCATGGAACCACAATGTCAACCCCAGATTTTTTACCTCTGGATTTTGTTCATGTGAAAAAAGAAAGAAATGTCTCTCTTGCTTGAGCGACTCTTATTTTGGATTTCTGTTATCCATAGCCAAACCTTTTCCTAACTGATAAGCCACCTCTCTCTTAAAGAACAAAATTAGAGAAAACATCCATAGAACTGAAAAACAAAGAAGGATACTTTCAAAAATCCAGAAAATTTGAGGACATTTTGAGGAAATAAATAACATTACTTTTTGGTATGTTATTTTACAAATAAAAAGTAAATAAAACAAAGGGTAACAAATTAAGGAAAAATCCAATCACCACTGATAAATCCACAACAAAAAGCAAAGCCAAGCTCCCTCACCTGAGACATAATTAGGCTGGTTTCCTTTAAAAGAAAAAAAAGAAAGAAAGAAAAGAAAAAAGAAAAGTTCAAAGCTCATAATTACAAGGATAAGTCTTAGAGCAACCAGCAGGATAACAAGAAATTGATTTGCTTCAATGCCCCAACCTCATAAAATCTTCCTCCCTCACCCTTATTGAGGGCAGGTATCCAAATGACTTACCCCTATCAGCTGCTTATTAAATAGAGAATTTTTACTGTAGACTCATATTGTAAAGAGGGATTCCAATACTCAGATGACTGAACTGCCACACATGAAAATGAGTTTTAAAAAAGGCTAGGCAAGCAGCAAACTCCCTAACAGAGATCAACTACCTTAGCATCTTCCTTCTTCTTCACTTATAATTACTGGTCTAACCAAACACACACAAGTTTAGGGTCCCAGAAGACAAGGCCCTAAGATAGGTCGAGCACACTAAATGAGTCATTAGCACCTGCATTTTCTTCCAATTAACAATAATGGAAGTTGGATTTTACCACACACACATATACCTGCAGTCTTGTAACACTGTACAAAAGGAGCCTTAACCCATATGGCTATTCCCATCCTGTGTGAGAGACTGTTCATTTTCCCATTGACATCCATTGCCCTTCCTTCTTTTTAAACAATAGAATCTCCAAGTTTCATCAGTGCATATTACCATACACATAGAGACCAGCCTCTCTTGCAGTCAGGTATGGATGAAAAAATGATGTGTGCAACTTCTGGGTCACATTTTTAATAAGTAAACTACTTGCCTTATTTATCATTTCACTTTCTTGGTAGCTAGGTCTTGACTAAGAATGACACCTTCCATATCAGTAAGCAAACGATGTTATGGCCATCAGCCACTGCAGGCCACCTCCCCCAACCCCCGCCACCCCTGCCACGCCAGGGTAAGTCCTGAGGGAACTCAAGATGAGAACAGACTGCGCAAAAGACCTGCCTGCCTTCAAGCCATCAGACACTGCAGCCAAACCCCTGACGGTGTACCCTGAGGATACTCAAGATGAGAAAGCACAGGATACTGGCCCCAGGTAGCTGAGGTGCATATCAAAGGAATGATTTCAATGAGCCTTGACTTTTGCATATTTCCATACATAGAAAAGCACTAAATTCATTAACTTGAGATGTCTGGTTTTCCTTAATTAATAGTAATCTTTTGATGTTCCGACTACCCTGTCTTTTGTTGCAAAAATTTCTATATATCCTGGCTCCTCCCTTACCATTTCAGAGCAGTCTCTCAGAGCTATCTGAGATGCTGTGTCCCCGGGCTAAAGTCCTTAGTTTTGTCCACCAAATAAAACATAATTCTCAACTTTTAGGTTATGCATTTTTTTTCAGTTGATACAGGAAATGGCAGCAATTGCAGCAGCTCCTCAGGACCCAAAGATGGAAGCTGCATATTGAAGTGTGGCATAGCCACCATTCCTAGCTTAACTCTGGACTGTTATTAGAGAGAAAAATAAAATTCTAACTTATGTAAAACTCTAAATTCTGGAGTCTTATTATCACAGCAGCTTAGTCTGTAACATAGTCCATGAAATATCAAGGGGAGCACCAAGCAATGCCAGGAGAAAAGGGGCCACTGTCACAATAGAAACCTTTAAAACACCTGTATCAAGTCAGTAATTTCTGAGACAATGCTGCATATAAAACAATTTCAAACTCTCAGTCATTTTTATATTTTTTTTTCTTGCTTACAGGTCTGCATTGGCTAAGGGTACTCTACCTCAGGTTGTAGCTTGGTTTGACAGGTCTAGGAAGGACCAGGTACATAATTTGTACAGCCCAGTGCAAAATGTAAAAAAAAAAAGAGGCCCCTTATTCAATATCAAAGAGAAGGAATCACATTAAGTTACTAAACTATAAATCATTTTTTTTTAAAAAAGCATTTTTCTCTAAAGATATTCTACTACTTATAAAACACAATAAAATTAATAGTGGTACATGAGTAACAACATAATCTTATAATTGCAAAAAAGTAACATTTTGGTATCATAATTATATATAATACAATAAATAATAGGGCTTTGCTAGTTTGATATCTTTATTAACCATAGAATATTTTTGGCTCACCATTCTGCAAATTTATTTATTAGATCATCAAAATGAACTTTTAGAAAACTTATTTCAACTGATATAACTGACAGTAATGTCAGGTTCTTTTGGCAAATGCAAGATGACAAATAAATTTTGATTTATTTTTTATTTTGAGAAGGGCCTTTCTGCTGATGCAACTGTTACTGGTGCTGTTAATGGTATTTTATAGGCTGCAAAAACATCAGGATATATTTCTTTATTTTCTTCCAGTTTTATTGAGAAATAATTGACATACATCATTGTATACATTTAAGGTGTACAGTGTCATGGTTTGATTTATATATATTGTGAAATGATTACCGCAATTGGTTTAGTTAATATCCATCATCTCATATAGATACAATATAAAGAGAAGAAAATTTTCTTGTGATGAGAACTCTTAGGATCTACTTTCTTAATTTTCTTATTTATCATACAGCAGTGTTAACCATAGTCATCATGTTGTATAACACCCAGTACTTATGATTGGAATTTTGTACCTTTTGACTACATTCCTTCAATTCCCCCTTTCCCCAACCCCTGGCTCTGGTAACCACAAACATGATCTCTTTTTCTATGAGTTTTTAAAATTAGATTCCACATTTAAGTGAGATCATACAGTATTTGTCTTTCTCTTATTTATTTCACTTAGCATAATACTCTCAAGTTTCATCTATGTTGTCGCAAATGGTAGGATTTCCTTGTTTTTAATGACTGAATGACATTCTATTGTGTACATATACCACAACTTCTTTTTCCGTTCATCCATTGATGACCACTTAGGTTGTGTCCATGTCTTGGCTATTGTAAATAATGCTGCTATGAACATGGGGATACAGATATCTATTTGAGTTAGTGTTTTCATTTCCTTTGGATATATTCCCAGAAGTGGAATTGCTGGACCATATGGTAGTTCTATATCTAATTTTCTGAGGAACCTCCATACTGTTTTCCATACTGGCTATACCAATTTACAATCCCACCAATAGTGCACAAAGGTTCCTTTTTTTTCACATCCATGCCATCATTTGTTATCTCTTGTCTTTTTGATGATGGTCTTTCTAACAGGCATGAGGTAATATCTCATTGTCGTTTTGATTTGCATTTCCCTAATGACTAATGATGTTGATTATCTTTTCATGTACCTGTTGGCCATTCACATATCTTCTTTGGAAAACATGTCTATTCAGGTCATTGGCCCATTTTTTAATTGGATTATTTGGGTTTTTGCTATTGAGTTGTATGAGTTCTTTATATATTTTGGATATTAACCCCTTATCAGATATATGGTTTGCAAATATTTTTTTCTCATTCCATAGGTTGCCTTTTCACTTTGTTGATTGTTTCTTTTTCTGTGCAGAAGCCATTTAGTTTGTCATAGTCCGCTTGTTTATTTTGTATTTTTTGCTTGTGCTTTAGGTATGATTTCCAAAAAATCATTATCAAGACCTCTGGGAGGGCGATTTTTTCCTATGTTTTCTTCTAGGTGTTTCATAGTTTCATGTCTTACATTTAAGTCTTTAATCCATTTTGAGTTAATTTTTGTGAGTGCTGTAAGATAGGGGTCAAGTGTCATTCTTTTACAGGTGAGTACAGGACAGATCTCTGACCAATTTTTTTCAAAATATAAATTTTAGTGTATCTAGAGCCTATGATTTTTGCAGAACTATTTTTCTAAAAAGATTTAACTCTACATACAAACCAGTTTTTTATAAGTCTAAATTTAATTTTAAATGTAAGTTCATGGGATAGAATTTTATAGTTTCCTCTGACATTCCCTGTAGCTTCTTGAGTTCATACACAAAAACAAAAGTGGTTTCATGGTTTGTATATTATTCAAACCATCTGTTTATACATTCTATTGCTGTATTTAATAACAAAGAAAGCATAATTTAAAATTATCTTCCTCATTAATAATTGGTTTATTCTAAGCTTCATATAAACATAATGTACTTTCCATCTAATGCAAAGATCTTTCAATTTAATTTCAATTTCTAAGCCTGTGGATATTTGCTTTGCAATGTTGTAGTAGTTTTCAAAACCAGGGAGTATACATTCATTGATGAATTCTAATAACTCTCTGATATGCTTTATTGCAATATCCATGTATATGCTTTTATTTTGTAATAATTTACTGACAAAATTTACTGCCTGAGAGTTGGCATTTTCTGTCCCAGCACTCATACTGGAGAGTTAATATTTGTGCAGATGCCACAGAAGCCAGCTCTTCAAGGAACAGCAGGACAGCCTGCCAGCACAGGTCAGTGCTGCCCCCTTGCAAAATTTCACCTCTCTCCCATAGCTATGGTTGCTGCTGATGCTGCAGCTGTTGCCACCACTAATCTGGGTCCAGATCCTAGCCCAGCTGCTCCCTCAGATTGCTGCAGTTATGCCTGCACCAGAGGCCAAGCCAACTTTCTGGTATGTACGCTGCCTGTCATGCCTGTGGATCTAAGCCCTGGCATATGCACACTACTGCCTAGAGTATTTCCTATGATCATGCACATGCTCCACTATCTCATCAGATTTCACTTTCAAAACATTAAGTACAAAGATTAAATTATTAACATTTTCAAAACAGCAACTGCAGAACACTGCAGGGTAACACCTCCACTAAGCCTGTCCTGGCTATAGGCTACAGGTTGGATTCAGATCTGCTCCATTTTTCTTCATTTTGGAACTTAAGCTAAAGTGACAATAACTACCTGGAGTATGTGCTTGTCTTGGCAGATCTCAGGAGTACAAAAGAGCAAGCCAAAACATGAAAGCACGTTTAAAGGCTCTGCTGATGTCACATCCATAAACATTCCACTGGCCAAAACAAGTCACATGGCCAAGCTGAATATCAGTGAGATGAGAAAATGTACTCCACTCACAGTAGGAGGCACTACAGGTACTGCATACTTACAAGGAAAATGGTGTGGATGCTTAATCCTCTTACAGGTAGTGAGAAATTGTGATCAATAATCCAAGGTGATCATGTCTCCATTCTTCGCTGAAGAAGGTTAAGTAAACAAAAAATAAGAAGACTATAGAAGATCCAAATGACATAATAATGAAAATATTATAGCTATGTGTCAATATTTATGCTCCAAGAATAGAGAATATAACTTCTTCTCAAGCACACATGGGATATTCACAAAAACTGACCACACATTAGTTCATAAAGAAAAACCTCAATAATACAAAAAATATTCTGTAACTAAAATGCGATACAACTAGAAATTAGTAAAAATTCAAACAAACAAATGCCAACTTAATATTGCCTTTGAACTGGATTATAGTTTAGCTTAAAGAACTCTTGGATGAAAGAAAAAATACAAACTTCATTTAAAATATCAAAAAACTATTGACAATTAAAAACTATAGGATATCAAAACCTGGGGGATAAAATTAAAATGCAATAAGAGAAAGCCCTAAATGCTTATATCAATTAAAGATGAAAGAATTAAAATCCATGAATTTTAGTCATTAACTCAGAAAGCTAAATCAAAAGACAAAGGTAAACCAAAAGAAAGAGACAGTTAGAAAACAATAAAAATAAAATAAATAAAATAACAATAAACAGTAAAAATAAAATAAATAATAAAAGCAGAAATTAAGCGGGTAGAAAACAGAAAAACATTCAAACTAATACAGAACTCAAATAGCTAACTAAGGAGCTTACCTGCTGCAACTAACACCCAGTACAAACAAATAATAAATAAATATTTTGAAAAATTTCAATTAATAATTTAAAAAAAAGAAATCAAACTGCTATTTTGTTAAAAAAATAAATTATACAAACTAATAGCTAAACTCCTCAAGAAAAAGAAGGAAAAATCACAAATATGCAAAATCAGAAACGATAATGGGGATAATCATTGAAATAAAGGGAAATTTTAGAAATCAAAAAGACTATTTTGCATAACTCTTTAAAAATAAATTTGAAAACCTATATGAAGGTGGTATTTTCTTAAGAAAATACAAATAACCAAAACTGAGCCCAGTAGAACTTAACATTTTTCACAGTTCATTTTCCATAGAGGTACTAGAGAAAGTTTAAAAAAAATCTACCACCCCTTCCCCCCAAAAAAATCCACCAGTTCATATAAGAATGCCAACAAAACTTCAAAGACTAGATAATGCTAATGCTACATTCATTTTTGAAAGCTCAGAGAAAGACAAACCTCCAAGACCTTTATATAAAGCAAGTACAATATAACATTGACACTGAAATCAATATAGGTAACACCAAAAAGGAAAACTACAGTTCTCATTTATGGATGTCAATACAAAACTCCTTAATAAACTTTTGGCAAGCAGAATCCAACACCACAGTAAAAAAATAATAATACATGACAACTGGTATAGATTACAAAAATGACCACATACTCCTTTTCATCTTTCTATACACACCTCTTTGCGATGTGACTTTGGCATTCCTCTGTCAAAAGGTGGAAACTACTCCCCTTAAATCTGAGCTTGGCCATATGACTTAATTTTGCCCATGGGACATTAGTAAACACAATGCAAGTGGAGGTTTTAAAAGAACTTGTGCACTGGGATTTGCCCAATTTGAGGGATTTTGGGACTCCTGCAACCACCACTGTGGCCCACTGCTGGCCCACTGCATGATGAGAGATACATGGCATATTCACCCCACTATCCCAACTGACGGTCAGTTCTGGTAGCCAGCACCAGTTACCAAATATGCAAGTACATCCTAGACCTACCAGTACCCAGCTAACCTTCTAGCTGACTGCAGAACCACCCACTTGCAGACTCATGAGCTATGATAAAATGGTTGTTATTTTAAGCCACCGAGTTTTGGGGTGTTTCTTTTGGCAACAAAAGCTGTTAAAACAAGTGAGATTTATTTTCCAGGAATACAAGAATGACAAAAAGCACCAAAAGCAAAGCCACAGGTAATAGACCAAGAGAAGATTTTTGCAACATAAATCATAGATGAAGGGTTAACATCTCTAATATATAAATAAATCTTAAAAGTCAAGAAAAAATGTAGAAAGGAAAATTAAGTGAATAGACAGTTCAAATGTAAAGAAACAGGGAGACACAAAAGGGAGGGTATAGGTATATGGGGATATATGTAGCTGATTCACTTTGTTATACAGCAGAAACTAACAACATTGCAAAGCAATTATACTCCAGTAAAGATGTTAAAAATATTTAAAAAATGTAAAGAAACAAACAGTTTTGCACATATAAAAAGTTGCTCAACTTATAATAAAAGATGAAAAACCTCAAAAGCATGATAATACCTTCTGCTAGTGAGGCTGTGGTCAAATAAATACCCTCATACATTGTGCTGGAGTGTACAATGGTACAAAGCTAAGGAGGGGAATTTGGCAATGTCTAACAAATTTCCATTTGCATATACCTTTGACTCAGCCATGCCTATATTAGGAATTTGCCTTGCAAGTACATCTCTACACAAATACAAAACAAAAAACATAAGAAAAATAAAACAGAAACTAATGACAGTTGTGTTCTGTGGAGGATAGTTGGGAACAGAATGGAAGGAATAGTGAAGGAAAGAAGTCTTCCTCTAATTTTTATGGCATTTCTATTTAATAAAATTAAGTCAATAAAGATAATTTTTTAAGGAACTATAAGCTTGGTTAAACTACCAGAAAGAGATTAACCTAAATGTATTTCAAATTTATAACATAGAGTGTAGAGAAATAATTCAAGACCTTACAAAGAGAAAAATGTACTTTTTTCTTTCTTTTTCTTTTTTTTTGCGGTATGCGGGTCTCTCACTGTTGTGGCCTCTCCCGTTGCATGGCTCACAGGCCCAGTCGCTCTGTGGCATGTGGGATCTTCCCGGACCGGGGCACGAACCCGTGTCCCCTGAATTGGCAGGCGGACTCTCAACCACTGCGCCACCAGGGAAGCCCCAAAATGTACTTTTACACAATGGGGAAATGTGGGGATAGCAAGTGATCAAACTCAGTATCCCTAGCAAACACTAAACTGTTATATAAATTGATATTTTATACTTCCTGATATGATACCATGATATGTACACAATAACACTTCTATAGTATTCTTGACCCTAATTTTTAACCTGAATCCAAGGAAACAAGCATAAAATTCCAGATTCTAAAGACTTCATAATACAATGGGCTAGAATCTTCAAAACAACCAAACAAATCCAGCCAAATAAAAGAGGCTAACTATTCTGCATTAAAGGAGACTAAGGAGGTGTGATAACTACATATAATTCATGATTCTTGAATGTGTCCTAGATTTAACAAATGAAAACACATTCAAAAAGAACATTATAGGGCTTCCCTGGTGGCTCAGTGGTTGGGGGTCCGCCTGTTGATGCAGGGGTCACGGGTTTGTGCCCCAGTCCGGGAAGATCCCACATGCCACGGAGCAGCTGGGCCCGTGAGCCATGGCCACTGAGCCTGCGTGTCCGGAGCCTGTGCTCCGCAATGGGGAGAGGGCACAACAGTGAGAGGCCCGTGTACTGCAAAAAAAAAAAAAAAAAGAACGTTACAGGGACAATTGGGGAAATCTGGACTATTATATTAGGTAGTATTATTGTCTCAATATCAAATTTGTTCAGTTTGATAATGGTGAATAATGGTGAATTCTCCCAGACAACAGGAGAATTTCTTTGTTTTAAGAAGATAAGAAGATGGGTAAAATATCATGATTTTGCAACATACTTCCAAATGATTCAGCATTTGGGACACACATACACACACACACACACACACAACAATACATACACATATATATAGAGTGAATGTGTATATCTATATCTATACCTATCTATCTATCTATGTATCTATCTATATCTATATCTATATCTATATCTATCTATATATATATATATAGAGAGAGAGAGAGAGAGAGAGAGAGAGAGAGTCAGACCAGAGAGAAAGACAGAGACAGAGACAGACAAAAAGAAGCAGAGAGAGGCAGACAAACAAGGCAAATGATAACAACACACAAATACAGTTGTTCATTTTATTATTCTTTCAACTTCTCTAAAGTCTTGACATTTTTCAAGATAAAAATTTGGGGGAAGGGAAGAGTAAATAATTTGAAGATTTAAAGGCAGGATTGATTTTGTTAACTGATTAGCTTCACTGTAAGATGTTCAGGAGGAGACGCAACCTTTTATTCAGAAGTTCTTTCATTGATAGGTATTTACTCTTTAATTGCTCAGTTTTCCCAGGTTGGAATTCTTCACTTTTCTGCTTGAGATACAAACCTGGCTACTAGCAGTTATGGAGCTGAATGGAAAAAGAAGCCTGGGCAATCTCAGTGTTCAGTATGGAGGCTTTCATTTAACCCATTTACTGCTTCTGTTTTTAAAGTAGCATCTCACTAACACCTTGAACTCTGCCTGGTTCATCGAGTCCACAGCTTTGTCTGGCTCAACCTGTACAAACATAAAACCTCAAGCACACTGTTATAAATGAGTAAGTTTGGGAGAATGTATAGCTACATTGGGTTAAAAAGGAAAGTGGTGAACCAAATATTATTTTTTTAAGACTTTCAATTAATTTTCAACCTTGCCTTGAAGCCCCACATTCTAAGTAGCCTTGTGTTCCTGCCTTCCAAAGCCACATAAGGCTATTCTTAAACCTTTTATGAACTCCATGGGGACGATGGCTCACTTTTTGTTGGCTTTCCTCTGCAGGCTTAGGTTTCAATTTTCTTTGGTCATCAGAATTAGTTGCCATTACTTCACTTTCTTTCTAGTTTCCAAATAGTTGATTTCTAATGTCTTCCATCGTCTCCTCACTTATTTCTTTTGTTTTGTGTGTTTATATTGCTTTATTTCTTTGCTGCCACTTTAATGGTGTTTCAAAGGGTACTAATATAAAGGTGTATGTTCAATCCACCATGTTTAAAAGACATCTAATATTAGTAAATCCAGTGTTGTAATTCATTTTGTGACAGCGTTAAATCTCAAAGTATCAATCTGTGTGTTTTCAGCATATTTTTCTGAACTTCCTCTGTGTCAACAGTATATCATGGACTATTTTCCATCTCCCAGACAACACTGAAACAGAAAAAGGACTACACTGAAGCAGAAAAAAAGAGAAGAGGTAATCTAAATGTCAAATGACGATTTTCTCATGCATGCCTGCAGAGCTAGTTTGTTTGCTCTATTAGACTAGATAATACTAGGCTGGGAGAAGGGAGAAATAAGGTAGAGTTGCAATGGAAATTTTTAGCGAGTGAAGCAGGATGCAGAGTGGAAAGAATACTCCTTGATTTTGTAGACTAAATTGCCCTTGAGTAGGGATTCCTCACTGACTCACAGGTGTCTGAGCAATAGTCCTGGATAATTGTAAGCAAGGTACAGCACATGGGTGTGAAATAATAGAAAACACATATATTAGTCTCAGTCCCCTGTTCCTGGCAAAGTTTCTAAAACCCTTGTAACTTCCTAAGTGATGATAATACTGGGAGCATCTTTTGTTCTAATATTTGGTCTTTGGTTTCTGACACTGAACTCTTATATCTCTTGGAATTTCCTGGGTGATAGTAGTGTCCTTTGTTCTAATGAGGTGACTCTTGCTGGGCTCCTGGATGGGGGCTGGTCACCAGAAAGACCAAGCCAGGATTAGAAGCTTGGGATTTTCAGCTGTACTCCCCACTGTCCAGAGAAGAGAGAGGTGCTGCAAACTGACTTAATGACTTATCATACCTATACGATGAAATCTCCATTAAAACTCCAATAGAATGGGGTTTGGAGAGCTTCCTGGTTGCTGAACACATCCACACATCACAAGGATGACACGCCCCAAATTCATAGGGAAAAAAGCTCCTGCACTCTGAACTCTCCCAGACCTCGCCCTTTGTGTCTCTTCATCAGGCTGTTCATCCGTATCCTTTGTGATATCCTCTATTATATAGTAAACTGGTAAATGTAAGTAAGGGTTTCCCTGAATTCTGTGAGCTGTTCTAGCAAATAATCAAATCCAAGGGGGAGGAGGTCTTGGGAATCTGCAATGTGAAGCAAATTGGACAGAAGTTGTGGGTAACCTGGGGACCTACTGCTTGTAATTGGCATCTGAAGTGAGAGCAGTCTTGTGGGACTGAGGACTTAACCTGTGAGAATTGACACCATCTCTAGGTATGTAGGATCAGAATTGAGTTAAATTGTAGGACACCCAACTGATGTCACAGAGGATTGCTTGGTGTGAGGAAAATACTCACACATCCTGTGTCAAAAGTGTGACCGTAGTAATGGTGTGAGAATAGAGGAGAAACACAGGAGGGGAACTGAGGTTTTCTAACATATATAGGTCTATGGGATCAGGAAAAGTGGAAACTTCACTACTGACCAAGATGGAACTGCAGAGAAGAAGTTTGAAATCCACAAATGGGGCAACAGTGGTCAAAGCATCATTGTTTAAAATGACAGAAATACATCAAATGAGAAAAAACTATTATACTATCAGTAGATATTCAGAAAGATTTTAACCAAAATTCAAGAGTTCTTAATAAAAACATTAAGCGAGAGCTTCAAGATGGTGGAGGAGTGAGACATGGAGATCACCTTCCTCCCCACAAATACATCAAAAATACATCTACATGTGGAATAACTCCTACAGAACACCTACTGAACGCTGGCAGAATACCTCAGGCTTCCCAAAAGGCAAGAAACTCCCCAGGTACTTGGGTAGGGCAAAAGAAAAAAACAGAGACAAAAGAATAGGGACAGGACCTCTGGGAGGGAGCTGTGAAGGAGGAAAAGTTTCCACACACTAGGAAGCCCCTTCACTGGAGGAGACAGGGCCTGGCGAGGGGGGTGAAGCTTCAGAGCCATGGAGGAGAACAGAGCAACAGGGGTGCAGAGGGAAAAGAAGATAGATTCTCGCACAGAGGATTGGTGCCAACCAGCACTCAACAGCCTGAGAGGCTTCTCTGCTTACCCGCCGGGGCAGGTGGGGGCTGGGAGCTGAGGCTCTGGCTTCAGAGGTCAGGTCCCAGGGAGGGGACTGAGGTTGGCTGCATGAACACAGCCTGAGGGGGGCTAGTGCACTACAGCGAGCCAGGAGGGAGTCCAAGAAAACATCTGGACCTGCCTAACGTCTGGACCTGCCTAACGTCTGGACCTGCCTAAATGTCTGGACCATTATTTCGGGGTGCGCGAGGAGAGGGGATTCAGAGCACTGCCTGAACCAGCACCAGAGATGGGCGGGAGCCAGAGCTATCAGTGCAGACACCAGAGATGAGAATGAAATGCTAAGTCTGCTACTGCAGCCATCAAGAAGCACGTGTGAAAGCACAGGTCACTGTCCACACCTCCCCTCCCAGGAGCCTGTGCAGCCCACCACTGCCAAGGTCCCATAATCCAGGGACAAATTCCTTGGGAGAACACACGGTGAACCTCAGGCTGTTGCAATGTCATGCCGGCCTCTGCCACTGCAGGACTGCACCGCATTCCGTACCCCTCACTCCCCCTGGCCTGAGTGAGACAGAGCTCCCTAATCAGCGGGTCCTTTAACTGCGTCCTGTCTGAGCGAAGAGCAGATGCCCTCAGGTGACCTAAATACAGAAGCAGGGCAAAATCCGAAGCTAAATCCAAGAAGCTGTGCCAACAAAGAAGAGAAAGGGAAATCTCTCCCAGCAGCCTCAGGAGAAGTGGATTAAATCTCCACAATCAGCTTGATGTACCCTACATCTGTGGAAAACCTAAATAGACAATGAATCATCCCAAAATTGAGGTGGTGGACTTTGGGAGCAATGATATATATACATTTTTCCTTTTTCTCCTTTGTAAATGTGTATGTATATGCTTCTCTGTGTAATTTTGTCTGTATAGCTTTGCTTTTATCATTTCTCCTAGGGTTTTGTCCATTCATTTTTTTTTTAGTATAGTTTTTAGTGGTTGTTATCATTGGTGGATTTGTTTTTTGGTTTGGCTGCTCTCTTTTTCTTTATTTGTTTTTTAATTTTCTTTTCTTTTTTAAATTACTTTTTAATTTTTTTACATAATTTTTTATTTTAATAACTTTATTTTATTTTACATTTTTCTTTCTCTCTTTTGTTGTTTCTCCCTTTTCTTCTGACATGTGGCAACAGATTCTTGGTGCTCCAGCCGAGTATCAGGCCTGTGTCTCTGAGGTGGGAGAACTGAATTCAGGACATTGGTTCACCAGAGACCACCTGGTTCCACATAATATCAAACAGTGAAAGCTCTTCTGGGGATCTCCATCACACTAAGAACCGGCTCCACTCAATGACCAGCAAGCTACAGTGCTGGACACCCTATGCCAAACAAATAGCAAGACAGGAACACAACACTACCCATTAGAATAGAGGCTGCCTAAAATCATAATAAGTTCACAGACACCTCAAAACACACCACAGCACATGATCCTGCATACCAGAAAGACAAGATCCAGCCTCATTCTCCAGAACACAGGCACTAGTCTCCTCAACAAGAAGCCTACACAAGGTACTGAATGAAACTTAGCCACTGGGGACAGACACAGAAAACAACAGGAAATATAAACCTACAGCCCACAAAAAGGAGACCCCAAACACAGGAAGTTAAGCAAAATGAGATGACAGAGAAATAAACAGCAGGTGAAGGAGAAAGGCAAAAACCCACAAGACCAAGCAAATGAGGAGGAAATAGGCAGTCTAACTGAAAAATAATTCAGAATAATGATAGTAAAGATGATCCAAAATCTTGGACATAGAATGGAGAAAATACAAGAAACGTTTAACAAGGATGAAGAAGAAATAAAGAGTAAGCAAACAATGATGAACAACAGAATAAATGAAATTAAAAATTCTCTAGAAGGAATCAATAGCAGAATAACTGAGGCAGAAGAATGGATAAGGGACCTGGAAGATAAAATAGTGGAAATAACTACTGCAGAGCAGAATAAAGAAAAAAGAATGAAAGGAATTGAGTCTCAGAGACATCTGGGACAACATTATATGCACCAACATTTGAGTTATAGGGGTCTCAGAATAAGATGAGTAAAAGAAAGGGACTGAGAAAATATTTGAAGACATTATAGATGAAACTTCCCTAATATGGGAAAGGAAATAGTAAATCAAGCCCAGGAAGCACAGAGAGTCCCATACAGGATAAATCCAAGCAGAAACATGACAAGACACATATTAATCAAGATATCAAAAATTAATACAAAAATATTAAAAGCAACAACGGATAAACAACAAATAACATAGAAGGGAATACCGATAAGATTAACAGCTGATCTTTTAGCAGAAACTCTGCAAGACAGAAGGGAGTGGCAGGACATATTTAAAGTGATGAAAGGGAAAAATCTACAACTAAGATTACTCTACACAACAAGGATATCGTTCAGATTTGATGGACAAATTAAAAACGTTACAGAAAAGCAAAAGCTAAGAGAATTCAGTACCACCAAACCACCTTTATAACAAATGCTAAAGGAACGTCTCTAGGCAGGATACACAAGCAAAGGAAAAGACCTACAATAACAAACCCAAAAAGATTTGGAAAATGGTAATAGGAATATACATATTGATAATTACCTTAAATGCAAATGGATTAAATGCTCCAATGAAAAGACATAGACTGAATGGATACAAAAACAAGGACCGTATATATGCTGTCTACAAGAGACCCACTTCAGACCGAGGGATGCATACAGACTGAAAGTGATGGGATGGAAAAAGATATTCTATGCAAATGGAAATCAACAGAAGGCTGGAGTAGCAATACACATATCAGATAAAATAGACTTTAAAATAAAGACTATTACAAGAGACAAAGAAGGTCACTACATAATGATCAAAGGATCAATCCAAGAAGAAGATATAGCAATTGTAAATATTTATGCACCCAACAAAGGAGCACCTCAATACATAAAGCAAATGCTAACAGCCATAAAAGGGGAAATCGAAAGTAACACAATCATAGTACAGGACTTTAACACCCCATTTTCACCAATGGACAGATCATCCAAAATGACAACAAATAAGGAAACACAAGCTTTAAGTGATACATTAAACAAGATGGACTTAATTGACATTTATAGGACATTCCATCCACAAACAACAGAATACACTTTATTCTCAAGTGCTCATGGAATATTCTCCAGGAGAGATCAGATCCTGGGTCATAATTCAAACCTCAGTAAATTTAAGAAAAGTGAAATCATATCAAGTATCACTTCTGACCACAATACTATGAGACTAGATATCAATTATAGGAAAAAAATCTGTAAAAAATACAAAAACATGGAGGCTAAACAATACACTACTTAATAACCAAGAGACCACTGAAGAAGTCAAGGAGGAAATCAAAAAATACCTAGAAACAAATGACAATGAAAAAATGATGACCCAAAACCTATGGCATGCAGCAAAATCAGTTCTAAGAGGGAAGTATATAGCAATACAATCCTACCTCAAGAAACAAGAAGCATTGCAAATAAACAACCTAACTTACAGCTAAGGCAATTAGAGAAAGAATAACAAAAAACCCCAAAGTTAGCAGTAGGAAAGACATCATAAAAAACAGATCAGAAGTATATGAAAACGAAATGCAGGAAACAATAGCAAAAATCAGTACAACTAAAAGCTGGTTCTTTGAGAAGATACACAAAATTGATAAACCATTAGCCAGACTCATCAAGACAAAAATGGAGAAGACTCAATTCAATAGAATTAGAAACGAAAAAGGAGAAGTAACAATTGACACTGCAGAAATACAAAGGATCATGAGATTCCTACCAGCAACTATATGTCAATAAAATGGACAACCTGGAAGAAATGGACAAATTCTTAGAAAAGTACAACCTTCTGAGACTGAACCAGGAAGACATAGAAAATATAATCAGACCAATCACAAGCACTGACATTGAGACTGTGATTAAAACCTTCCAGCAAACTAAAGCCAGGGGCCAGATGGCTTCATGGGTGAATTCTATCAAATATTCAGAGAAGACCTAACACCTATCCTTATCAAACTCTTCCAAAATATAGCAGCAGAAGGAACACTCCCAAACTCATTCTACGAGGTCACCATCATCCTGAAAACAAAACCAGACAGAGATGTCACAAAAAAAGAAAACTACAGGCCAATATCACTGATTAACAGAGATGCAAATATTCTCAACAAAATACTGGAAAACAGAATCCAACAGGACATTAAAATGATCATACACGATGATCAAGTGGGGTGTATACCAGGAATGCAAGGATTCTTCAATATACACAAATCAATCAATGTGATAAACCATAATAACAAATTGAAGGAGAAAAAACATATGATCATCTCAATAGATGCAGAAAAAGCTTTTGACAAAATTCAACACCATTTATGATAAACACCCTCCAGAAAGTAGGCATAGAGGGAGCTTACCTCAATATAATAAAGGCCATATATGACAAACCCACAGCCCACATCATTCTCAATGGTGAAAACTGAAACCATTTCCTCTAAGATCAGGAACACACCAAGGTTGTCCACTCTCACCATTATTATTCTACATTGTTTTGGGAGTTTTAGCCACAGCAATCAGAGAAGAAAAAAAAAAAACAGAGGAATCCAAATCAGAAAAGAAGAAGTAAAACTGTCACTGTTTGCAGATGGCATGATACTATACATGCTAAAGATGTTACCAGAAAATTACTAGAGCTAATCAATGAATTTGGTAAAGTAACAGGATATAAAATTAATGCACAGAAATCTCTTGCTTTCCTATGCATTAATGATGAAAAATCTGAAAGAGAAATTAAGGAAACACTCCCATTTATCATTGCAACAAAAAGAATAAAATACCTAGGAATAAACCTACTGAAGGAGGCAAAAGATCTGTATGCAGAAAACTATAAGGCACTAATGAAAGAAATTAAAGATGATACAAACAGATTCAGATATATACCATGTTCTTGGATTGGAAGGATCAACATTGTGAAAATGATTATACTATCAAAAGCAATCTACAGATTCAGTACAATCCCTATCAAACTACCAATGGCATTTTTCATAGAACTAGAACAAAAAAATTCACAATTGGTATGGAAACACAAAAGATCCCAAATAGCCAAAACAATCTTGAGAAAGAAAAATGGAATTGGAGGAATGAGGCTCCCTGACTTCAGACTATACAAATAAGCTACAGTAATCAAGACAGTATGGTACTGGCACAAAAAACAGAAATATACATCAATGGAACAGGATAGGAGGTCCAGAGATGAACCCACCCACATATGGTCACCTTATTTTTGATATAGGATGCAAGTATATACAATAGAGAAAAGACAGCCTCTTCAATAAGTGGTGCTGGGAAAACTGGACAGCTACATGTAAAAGAATGAAATTAGAACATTCCTTAACACCATACACAAAAATAAAGTCAAAATGGATTAAAGACCTAAATGTAAGGCCAGACACTATAAACCTCTTAGAGGAAAACTGGCAGAACACTCTATGATATAAATCTCAGCAAGATCCTTTTTGACCCACCTCCTAGAGAAATGGAAATAAAAACAAAAATAAACAAATGGGACATAATGAAACTTAAAAGCTTTTGCACAGCAAGGAAACCATAAACAAGGTGTAAATACAACGCTCAGAATGGGAGAAAATATTTGCAAATGAAGCAACTGACAAAGGATTAATCTCCAAAATTTACAAACAGCTCATGCAGCTCAATATCCAAAAACTAAACAACCCAATCCAAAAATGGGCAGAAGACCTAAATAGACATTTGCCCAAAGAAGACATACCGATAGCCAACAAATACATGAAAGGATGCTCAACATCACTAGTCATTAGAGAGATGAAAATCAAATCTACTATGAGGTATCACCTTATACCAGTCAGAATAGCCATCATCAAAAAATCTACAAACAATAAATGCTGGAGAGGGTGTGGAGAAAAGGGAACCCTCTTGCACTGTTGGTGGGAATGTAAATTGATAGAGCCACTATGGAGAACAGTATGGACCTTCCTTAAAAAACTAAAATTAGAACTACCACACAACCCAGCAATCCCACTACTGGGCATATACCCTGAGAAAACCATAATTCAAAAAGAGTCATGTACCACAATGTTCATTGCAGCTCTATTTACAATAGCCAGACATGGAAGCAACCTACGTGTCCATCGACAGATGAATGGATAAAGAAGATGTGGCACATATATACAATGGAATATTACTCAGCCATAAAAAGAAACGAAATTGAGTTATTTGTAGTGAGGTGGATAAATGTAGAATTTGTTGTACAGTGTGAAGTAAGTCAGAAAGAGAAAAACAAATACCATATGCTAAGACTTATATATGGAATCTAAAGAAAAAAAATGGTTATGAAGAACCTAGGGGCAGGACATGAATAAAGATGCAGATGTAGAGAATGGACTTGAGGACACTGGGATGGGGAAGGGTAAGCTGGGACGAAGTGAGAGAGTGGCATGAACATATATACACTACCAAATATAAAACAGCTGCATAGAACAGGGAGATCAGCTCAGTGCTTTGTTACCACCTAGAGGGGTGGGATAGGGAGGGTGAGAGGGATACCCATGAGGGAGGAGATATGGGTATATATGTATATGTATAGCTGATTCACTTTGTTATAAAACAGAAATGAACACACTGTTTTAAAGCAATTATACTCCAATAAAGATGTTAAAAAAATTAAAAAAGAAACTTATGGATGTAGCAAATACAGAACACAGGCCAGAATTCCATAGCAAAGAGGAGGCTGGAGAAGGGTGGAGGGTGGACGTGGAAGGCAAATAAAAAATATCCAGTGCAGTTCATTCTGGAGTTTTAAAAATTGTGAGCCAACAGCATTGCTTTATGAAGAGAATCCATGAGGGGAGAGCCTATATAAACAAAATGTGTTACTCTCATGTTAAAAAGAGTTGAAACGAAAATTTCAGTGATTTAAGCTTAAGAGTGCTTGCATTTGTAATGTTAATTTGATGAATAACCTTCACAGTACAAAATAATAAATATAAATTTATTGTTATAAAAAACATTGAGTAAACTAGGAATAGAACTATGCTTTCAGAATAGGACAAAGCATATAGGTTGGAATGGAACAGAAATTATCATACATGAGAAGCACCTAGAAACCTAGAAACTATATTAGAATGGCCATTTTAAGTGTTAGGGAAATTTGACAGTCACATAGGAAAAAAATATTAACTTAGAATCCTAACTCACACAATGCAAAAAAAAATAATTGCTGGATTAAAGATATAAATGAACAATGCAACTTTTCATAGTACTAGAGCAATGTCAAGGAATATTTTTATAATGAAGGAGACCTTTCAGAACAAAAGCACAAAACCCAGAGTTGATAAAGGAAATAAGTGATAGATTTAACTAAATAAAAAGAAGTAATTACTGTTTGGTGAATAACACCAGAAATAAAAATTTAATAACAAAACCAAAAGCCAATGCATGGATAAAACTAATTACATCAAAGAATAAAAGTTAACATCCATACTATATCAACATTTTCTACATACAAATGAAAGAGATAAATAATTTAACAAAATAGTAGTATTAATACTAGTAATGGTGTTTATGTAATATTTAACATAAGTATTTTTGAATGCTGTATATTACAAACCCATTTGAGCATCATAACACATCTATGATGTTGTCACAAATACTACCTTCATTATCCACATTTTAGAATTGAAGAAGTACAGAGTAACTTGGTCAGGTAAAAACAACAGCTACAACAATAACAGTAAATAACTCATGGATTCATGATTTAAACCTAGATAGTTCTAGAGTTCATGCTAAAAAGAGGTCATAATTTGGATAATGAGAATTTAAGGTAGCAATAAAATTCAGATCATCAAACAGGTAAACTGTGGAACATACTGCGAGATGGTGGAAAAATATATATGAAAACAGAATAATAACTTGAGTGGAGGGATGGTGAGGTAACTTAAATGATAGGTTGGAGAAAGTATTACTGGATCAGTTATGAATAGAAATGAGGTAAATGCAGGTGACTAACACGAAAAGTAAAAGGAGAGCACTACGTCCACAGTTGCATCATTTGAATATCATCTTCTCATTAGTCTAAGTGCTGCAAATGTTCCATAATTTTCCAAGTTAGCACACTGTAATTTAACTCTGTTTAGAAGGTCTTAACAGAGCCATAAATCAAGTTTATATTGACCTCCTCAGAATATCAGAGCCTAAACTAAAACACTTGGAAAAGATTTTTAACCCCACTACACTATACTATTCATAGGGTCCTGGAATTATAATTTATAATTCATATTGTATGATTGTATAATTATTGATGTGTTTCAACTAACACACCACTGGTTATGGTAATAGATGTAAAATATGGTAAATGAATTAACAGGTCAATACAAAGTATTATGGCTTGATCCCTTAATTGATTTTAGCCTTCTTGGCTATGAGAGTTTTCAGTGATAATAAAATGCGCTCTGAATTTCAGATACTAATGAGAAAGGAGGTCTTGTGAAGTAAGAGTTTACCAAAAATTTTCAGGTGAAATGTATTATCTACTGATAATAAAGGAAGATTATGCTGATTCCTTTGTAACTGGGTGAATATCTGATTAAATTTAAAAAAGAAAACTAGATACATTAAACTTGTTCAAAATTAAAACCTTTTGTGTCACAAATAATATTACCAAGAAAGTGAAAAGACAACCCAGTGAGTGAGAAAAAGTATTTACAAATCATATATTTGATAAGGGACTTGTATCTAGAATATATAAAGAACATTTACAATTCAAAAATTTAAATCAACCCAATTTAAAAATAGACAAATGATTTGAAAAGACACCCCACCAAAGAAGATAAATAAATGGTCAATAAACACATGAAAAAATGTTCAACATCACTAGTTGTTAGGGAAATGAAAATCAAAACCACAATGAGATACCACTTCATACTCACTAAGATGGCTATAATAAAAAAGACAAGTGTTGCTAAGCATGTGGAAAAATCAGAGCCCTCATACATTGCTAGTAGAAATTAAAATGATACAGCTGCTGTCGGAAAGTCTCACAATTCCTCAAAATGTTAAACATAGAATTAACACATGACTGAGCATTTCCACTCCTAGGTATATAGCCAAAGGAAATGAGAACATACTTCCACACAAATATTTATATATGAATGTTTTTTCTATTCATATTACATGATCTATTCTGCTGAGTTAGCATATTGGGCATTCATTTATTTTTACACGATGAGCATGTATTAGTCTTACCATGTGTTAGCTTGCTTTGTATTTCAGTTTTTAAGGAGTACATTGTATGATTCATCAATGAATTGTCAATCATTTTTGGAAAGTTGGCTAGTTGTCCTGAGAGGCTCCTCACAAGGGAGCACCTTGTTAAATTCACTACAAGCCAGATTTCAAATGTTTTATTAAACCTCAGTTAAAAATATATTTAATGTAGTGACCCAGTATATACACACACTCAGTCACTCATTAGAATCATCCTAAATATTGTACACTCTCAATGATTTATTCTATTCTGTTCTTTTTTTTTTTCTATTCTATGCTATCTTATCCTATTCTGTTCTATTTCATTAGAAAGTATGCTGGAGGGGTTGTGTGGATGAAGGAATTAATAGGTGGAGCACAGAGGACTTTAAGAACAGTGAAAATACTCTCTATGATACTATAATGATGGATACATGTCATACACTTGTCCAATTCCATAGAATGTATAACACCAAGAATAAACTCTAATGTAAACCGTGGACTTTGGGTGATGAAGGTGTGTCAGTGTAGGTGCATCAGTTGTAATAAATGTACTACTCTGTTGAAGGATGTTGATAATGGGGGAAGCTATGTTTGTGTGGAAGCTAGGGGATAAAAGGGAAATCTCTGTACCTTCCTCTTAAGTCTGATATGAACCCAAAACAGCTCTTAAAAATAGACTTTAAAATAAAAAACTAAAAATAGTTCCAAATTTGATAATTCCAACATCTGGGTTATCTCAGAGTAGGTCTTCATTAGTTTATCTTCTCTTGAGAAAAAAAAAAGACTGCTGGACACAATTGATATAGTGACTACAAGTGGGTTGCCACCTGCAGTTTACAAAACACTGGTCTGGGGTCTAGAACACAGCCTTTCAAGATGAAGTATATTTGAATAGGATCACTTTGTTTGCCTCTTCATTTTTCTAGGCTGACTCTTCTCTTCATATTGTGTTTCTCCTAATAGAATTCACTTGACTATGTTTGCTTACTTATTAATGATATTATTATTATTAAAAATAATGAAAATTTATGTAGCACTGGCTATTTGCCAGAAAATGTACTAATAATTTTTCATTCATTGCTTCATTTAATTATCACAACACTTTCATGGGTTAGATACTATTAAAATCTTTGTTTCACAGATGAGGACACCGAGGCACAAAAAGGTGAGTATGAAATACTCAATATATGACACTGTCCTAAGTGCTTTACAAATAATTTTCTAATTACTCTTCTAAAACTGTACTTCAAAAGATTAATATTGGTATGATCCCCATCTTAAAAATGGGTTTATAAAAGTTTAAGAAGCTCACCCAAAGTAATACAATTAGTAAATAGTGGAATTGGATCAGACTCTGGAGTCCAAGAAAGTAATTATTATGAATTCCAGTCTTTCATCAACTTTTGGGTGTTTCTGTCCCTTTAGTTAATTATTTACTCATAGATTTATTAAAGTTCACAAATTGCTAGTCACGTTCATGCTGTGTGGCTTTGATTAGTTTTATTATGAAGACAATATTATTCCCATTATCCTTACCTTTCAGTGAAGGTGTTGGAATTTCAACTTGCATTAATGGCATGGGGCATCTGGGAACAAAAACGAATAAGGCATATTTCTTCCATTGAGAAGCTCACAGTCAGTGGGGAGAAACAGATAAGTAAGCAGTAAAAAATTGTTAGTGTGGTACACAGATATTAACAAGATGCAACTGAAAGGACAGAACAACTAATTCTGTCATGGAAAGTTGGGTAAGATTTCAAGAGAAGAGTTATTATTTAAACTGAGCTTGAAAGGAAGAATAAGATTTTGCCAGGTCACAAAGGGGACAAGGACATTCTAGGAAGATATAATTATCTGTCATTACATGTGAAAATGCACACCACCTATGCTATACCAGGGACTATTTTGATATTTACCCTCTACAATCATCTCATTGTAAAATATAGAGTTCTATGCTAACGAATTTAATCCACCAACATACTCAATTCAATTGCTGATATAACAATCCATTATGTTTCTTGGCATTTTCCACAAATATGTGATGTTTAATTTTATTCTAGTTTACTGTGTACACCATTTTTAAAGTCATGGATTAAAGGTATGAACTGTATATGAGTAAAAGTATAAAACACTTGTCAAATGTTTGAAATAATAATTATTTTCATAACTGGCCAGTTAAAATATTATAATAAATTTTATTTAATTAATATGTATTAATCAATGAAAATACTAATAGTATTTAACATTTTGTTACCCTTATTATGTGCTAAGAACTTCACATATATTAATCTTGATATTGTTTAATCCTTACAACAGTCTCATAAGGTAAATGTTATCGTTATCTCTATTTTGAAGAACCAAAGATAGAGAGGCTCAGAGAGACTGAGCACCTTGCCTCAACAATCTAGTAATTAGCAAATTTAAACCTAGGAAATCTTAACTCTAGGACTTGTGCCCCTTCCTAACCAGAAGGTACAGGAGTCACAAAGAGAAAATGCTGGCTTTTCAAGTGGAGTTTAACACCCAATAAAAAATACATATGTGTGCATAATTGTTAGAAAGGAGTCATTTAAAACTGAAAAGACAGGGGAAAAAAAGAAATCCAGAGTTTTTACTGAGTAGAGAAATAGCTAGTCACTAGTTTCATAGCAGAAACTTATAAGGAGAAATGTAAACATCCCCTGCTTTGTTGAGGGGGAAGTATTATAACTTTAAGAAAAATGATAAAATTGTCAAAATGCAAGAAATTTAAAATGCTCATCATCATCATTATATTTGCCCTAGGATACAGTAAAATTCACTTTTTTTCATCAAAATGAAAAGGAAAACTAACCATTGCACCATCAAAGTAATTCCTGACCCTCCACCATAGGTTTGTTTTTACTATAACTGGTATATGTGGTCATGATGAAGATTTCAAAGATGGTAGAGAAGTGGGAAAATACAAAATATAAGCATACTACTCTGCCATTTTATTCCCCAATGTTAACAATCATAAAGAGTTGCTTTCCAAATATAAAGTGTTTGGCAACTTGCTTTCCTTATCAGTATATCCAGATTTAGCATGTACAGATCCATCTCACTTTTAGTGGCTGAATAGTTTTCCATTGTATAGATGTATCACAATTCATTTAAGCAGCTCTCTACTGATGGTCAAAAGGCGTGTGCAGTTTACATTTTAACTGATTTTGTAAAATTGTGCTCCAAAAGGAGTACTTCAATTTTGACTCCTAGTAATAAAATAAAAAATTGCCTCTTTCTTCACTTACTTATGAAAGACAAGTATTATTAATTTTTTTTTCTATTTAGAAGGTAAAAGTTACTATCTTGTATTTTCATTGTATTTCTCTAATTATAAGTATGGCTGAATATCTTTACATATGTTTTTAAGACATATGTTGTTTTCAATTAACTACAATTTCATATTTCAATTTGGTTGTTTTCCTTTTTCTGATTCATTCTAAAGAGTGGAAATAGCCTCCTTCCATCCACAAGATATGTTACAGCAGCATGACTTTTATTTTTTTTTCAAATGAAAATGTACTTTTCTATTAGTTTTATATTCCTTTTTTTAAATTAATTTTTATTGGAGTATAGTTGCTTTACAATGTTGTGTTAGAAGAAAATCCAAAAAAGAGGGGATATATTTACATGTGTAGCTGATTCATTTTACTGTACAGTAGACACTAACACAACATTGTAAAACATGACTTTTAAAATCCTGACCCATTGAATGATGCAGAGATATGTCCAAGGAGTAGGTATGGGAAAATAAGCCTGAGTGACAATTTTCTTTGAAATTCCATCCTAGAATACAGGTTACTTTTCGGAATTATGGGATCAAAATGAAACTATTAACAACTCCACTTCACTGATTATCTACTGTTTCACTGTAGTTTAACTAATATTCATAAGAAGAATGCCAGAAAATCTATAGCTAATGAAGATTTCATTCTTTTTTACCTGTATGTTTATTTATTTTAGAAGACTTTAAGGGAGATTTTTGCTAGATTTTTTGTAATAGAGGCAATATCTTGATGCACTTTGAACTTAAGTATCTACACAATTTGCAGTTGACAGTCATGAAAACTAACAAAAAATAAGCAATTACATGTTTATCTCACTTTCATATCCTTCCAATAGTAGAAATGTATCTATGTAGTTTCAAAAGAAAATACAGTGTGTCTAGCTCTGAAATTCAGATGTTTTTTGGAAAACATTAGTAGCAGCAGGTAAAGAAAATTGGTATGTATTATATGATGTAAGCCCAGAGACCCAGTAATCCAGATACACAGGATTGTGAGGTATGATTGTCCTCATCACCACCACCAATTCCACTGTCCCCCCAAATCTAGCAAATTTGAGGGTAAGCTCCAGGGGCTTGCTCATGTAGGCATTTATTTGAATTACAGCTGTACTTGAGCAGGTGGCTTGGGTAAGTTTTTGACCAGAGAATGGCACTATTCTCATACAGCCTCTTCTTTTTTTCTGTCTGCT
Organism: Orcinus orca; assembly: GCF_937001465.1. Taxonomy (NCBI): domain Eukaryota; kingdom Metazoa; phylum Chordata; class Mammalia; order Artiodactyla; family Delphinidae; genus Orcinus; species Orcinus orca. The sequence continues at coordinate 80,838,083 of NC_064580.1, forward strand.
TTTAATATTTTCTCTTGATCAATGGTTTTGAGCAATTTGATTATGAGGTACCTTGGTCTACTTTTCTTCATGTTTCCTGTTCTTCTTGCTTCTGAGTTTCTTTTATCTGTGGGTTTATAGTTTTCATCAAACTTTTTAAATTTTTGGACAGTATTTACTCAATTTTTTTTTCTCTTTCAGCCTCTCTCTCCTTTCCTGCAGGGACTGAAATTAAACATATATTAGGCTTCTTTAAGTTATCCCATTGTTCACTGATGCTGATGCTCTGTGCATTTTTTTCTTCTCTGTGGCATTTTGAATTACTTCAATTGCTTTGTCTTAAAGTTCACTAATTTATTTGTCAATGTAGAATCTGCTTTTTATCCCCTCCAGTGTATATTTTTCTTCATAGACATTTTAGTTTTCACCTCAAATATTGTATTCTTCATGATTAGAAGTTCAATTTGGGTCTTTTTTCACTTCTCCAATGACTATAGTTAACTTTTTGAGCATACAAAATACAGATATAATAACATTTTAAATGTCCTTATTTAATTCTAACATTGGGGTCGGTTTCAAGACATTTATTTTTCTCATTATAGGTTACATTTTCCTTTTTTGCATGCCTGACATTTGTGAATTTTTTCTTGGTGAGTGCTAAATAATTTTGTAGTCCTATAAATATTCTTGAGTTGTGTTCTAGGGTAAAGTTTAGTTACTTAGAAACAGTTTTCTCCTTTTGGTCTTTCTTTTAAGATATGGTACAAGAACAGAAGTGCTCAAAATAACAATTCATTATTTTATTTCTTGAAGGAAAAGCTAATTATTAGAAAATTGAAGGCCAATTTCTTATCCCTGGATGCAAGCAAAAATCTTCTTTCAGTATTATCTCAGTTATTAATATGTTCAGTACATTCATGGGCATAGGAACTGCTATAATATGTGACATTTTGTAAAAGCCAAGTCTTTTATTAGGGAAGCTTGAGTTGACTGAAATGGGTAATCACTCTCTGGTTCAAAAAGAATTCCAAGACCTTTTATAAGTACCTGGCTTTTGTTGACTAGCTCGAGACTCAAACAATGCATTATTTTGTTTCTAGAAGGAAAAGTTTATTAAATCTCAAACAACCCACTTGACTTTCAGACAAATATTTGTTCATTTGTTTCTTTCAAGTTGTAGATGAAATGTTAAAGTACATTGCAAAAATTATAGAAAATATATCAAAATATTACCCTTTGTTTTTAATTCTCTTTCACCACTTTCATTTTCATGTATTTTTATGGTTACAATTACAGTGTATATATGTTTGTATTTTACCTGTCACCTGATGATATATTATCAATATTTTCCCATGTACTACTTAGTCTTCACAAGTGTTATCACTTTTAGTGTGTTAATGATATTCAGTTTAATATATAATCCATAATATGATTAATCCTCTTTCATTTGAAACTTAGGTTGTTTCTTTTCTTTCCCTGTTTGTTTTTATTTTTATAAATAATGCATTCATTAAAATTAGTTATTAATTTTTTAGGATAGGTTCCCACAGGAGAGATTACTGAGTCAAGGAATATTATAATTTTCATGGCTCTTGATACATATTGCAAAATCACCTTCAAGAAGTGTTATTTGAATTTACATCACCAGAAATGTACCAATTCCACAATAGCTTTGTTAGCATTTAAAACAGATTAGCAAATAAACAAACATACAACACGTTTTGTTCTTTTCATAGGTTAAAAAAGACATTTTATTTTATTTTTGTTTACAAAATTTGAACATTGTTTCATATATGTGTTCCAAAAATTTATTTTCTCTTCTGTGATGTGTCTGTTGATGTCTTTTGTTTATACAAACAGACTTTTAAAATATAATCCATTCCCTCATTTTTGTTATTGTGATATGACATAAAATTTGTCATTTTAAGTGTAAAATTCAGTGCCATTAAGTATATTCATAAAGTTGTGCAACCATCATCGCTATCTATTTCCAAATTTTTTACCACCTCAAACTGTACCAGTTATGCAATAAATCCCTATTATTCCATTGTCCAAACTTCTGGTTATCTCTAATCTACTTTGTTTCTGTGGATTTGCCAATTCTAGACGTTTCATATAAGTGCAACCATACAATATCTATCCTCCTGTATCTAGCTTATTTCAAATAGAATAATGTTTTTAAGGTTCAACTACATTACAGCATGTCTCAGAACTTCATTCATTTTATGGTACTACACATTTCATTATAGATATACCACAAAAAATAAAATGAAATATAATCCATTCCTATATTGGTGACTTACTGCACTCTGTTTTGTGATTCTGATATGAAATAAAATTTATTTTATTGGTATTGTTGTTTGGTTTTATTACAATAGTAGTTGTATCTTCATTCTAGAAAATTTAAATCTGTAGGAAAATCACAAGATGAATTTTTTAAAAAAACGTATCTGTAATACCATTATTCAATGGCATTTCTTGTATGCTTTCATCCAGTGTTTGTGTATTGCAAATTTAAAAAACAAAGTAGTATATTGTAACACAGTCTCTTTCATGTCTTCTTCATTCAGATTATTTCAATATGCTTTGATAATCCAATTTTAATGGTCACATTCTTATCATATGGATATATCATAATTTATTATAGCACTTTATTATGTCTGGACAGTTTATTTGCAAAAAGAAAACACTACAACAAATGTAGTTGTATAAATTATTTAGAGAATACAACAGGTTATCCCTTAGAATAAATTATTAGAAGTGGAATTACAGATACTCATTGCCAAACTGTTTTCTGGAAATCTTGCATGAAATTATGCACCCACCAGTAGAAATCTGCTTCATTGGATTGCTTCCAAATACTGGGCATTTTTTGTTCTTTATCAGTTTTATAGACAAAAGTATTGTCTCTATTTTAAATCACTTTGATCATTTTTAATGTCTAACATTTAAAAACTAAATGTATTGTTCACCTGTATAATTTTTATCAAAGCTTCATTTGGGGTACATTGAAGAAGCAGAAAATAAATCTATCAGGCAGTTCTGAAATTTACATCTATTAGAGGACCACTTAAGAGGCTATTGAGTATACTGGGTAATAATATTGTAATAATCCTTGAGACAGAAAATTAAGGCTTGAAATATGACTGTGGTCATGGAAATAGCATAACAGAAGTTTGGAGAGATGTTTTAGAATAGAAGTTAAGATTTGATTGCTGATAAGATATGGGAGAGAGAGAGAAGGAACTAACAAACATGACAATACAGTTTCTTGGCTAGGTGACAGAGGAATGAGGATGGCATTAAATGTGATAAGAATTACGTGAAGATCATGTTTAAGGAAAAAATATAGGCAGTGTTCAACATGAGATATTTGAAGTATCATTATATACAATCTGAGGAAATGGTTTCTCGGCAGGCAGAGTTCTTATATATCAATTATTACATTTACATCAGTAGAACAGAAAAAATATCCCCCAAACAATCACCTGTATATGCATAAGAACTAATGTACAATAAAAGTGTGGTGTTTCAGGGACTTCCCTAGTGGTTCAGTGGTTAAGACTCTGCCCTTCTACTGCAGGGGGCATGGGTTTGATCCCTGGTTGCCAAAGTAACATCCCACATGCCTCACAGTGCGGCCAAAAAAAATGCTGTTTCAAATAATTAAAAATGGAGTAGACTAATAATTAGTGATGTTGAGCATCTTTTCATGTGCCTTTTGGCCATCTGTATAACTTCTTTGGAGAAGTGACTATTTAGAAATTCTGCCATTGTTTTTTGATTGGGTTGTTTTTTTTTTTGATATTGAGCTGTATGGGCTGTTTGTACATTTTGCAGATTAATCCCTTGTTGGTCGCATAGTTTCCAAATATTTTCTCCCATTCTGTAGGATGTCTTTTCATTTTGTTTGTGGTTTCCTTTTCTGTGAAAAAGCTTTTAAGTTTAATTAGGTCTAGTTTGTCTATTTTTGTTCCTATTTCCATTACCATAGGAGGTGGATCAAAAAAGATACTGTTGTGATTTATGTCAGAGAGTGTTCTGCCCATGTTTTCCTCTAAGAGTTTTATAGTATCCAGTCTTACATTTAGGGCTTTAATCCATTTTGAGTTTATTTTTGTTTATAGTGTTAGAGAACGTTCTAATATCATTCTTTTACATGTAGCTGTCCAGTTTTCCCCAGTACCACTTAATAAAGAGACTGTCTTTTCTTCACTATATATTCTTGTCTCATTTGTCATAGATTAATTGACCATAGGTGTGTGGCTTTATTTCAGGGCTTTCTATACTGTTCCATTAATCTATATTTCTGTTTTTCATCCAGTACTATACTGTGCAAAAGAAAAAAAAAACTACAATGAGGTATCACTTCCTACCAGTCAGAATGGCTATCATCAAAAAGTATACAAACAGTAAATACTGGAAAGGATGTGGAGAAAAAGGAACCCTCCTACACTGTTGGTGGGAATGTAAATTGGTACAACCACTAGGGAGAACAGCATGGAGGTTCCTTAAAAAACTAAAAATAGAGCTACCATATGATCCTGCAATCCAACTCCTGCGCTTATATCCAGAAAAAAACATAATTTGAAAAGTTACTTGCACCCCAATATTCATTGCAGCACTATTTACAATAGCTAAGACATGGAAGGAAACTAAATGTCCATCAACAGAGTAATGGATAAAGAAGATGTGGTATTTATACACAATGGAATATTACTCAGCCATGAAAAAGAATGAAATAATGCCACTTGCAGCAACATGGATGGACCTAGATATTATCATACTAAGTGAAGTAAGCCAGACAAAGACAAATATCATATGATATCACTTATATGTAGAATCTAAAAAAAAGTGATACAAATGAACTTACTTACAAAACAGAAAGAGACTCACAGACATAGAAAACAAAATTATGGTTACCAAAGGGAAAAGGGGAGTGGGGGGAGGGATATATTAGGAGGTTTGGATTAACATATACACACTACTGTTTAAAAAATAGATAACCAACAAGGACCTACTGTATAGCACAGGGAGCTATACTCAATATTTTGTAATAACTTATAAGGGAAAAGAATCACTGGGCTGTACACCTGAAACTAACATGATATTGTAAATCAACTATACTTCAATTTAAAAAATGGAGTAGACTAGTCAATAAGTGTTGTTTGGAGACCTATCTATTTAGAAATAAAAGTAAAGTTAGATCATTTGCCTCACACCTTACACCAAAATAAATTCCAAATGGACTAAAGATTTAAATGTAAAAAACAAAACTCTAATCATATCAGAAGAAACTTATTGTGTGTTTAAAACTCAAGGTAAAGAAGGACTTTGTGATTATGATCTGAAACCCAGAATCCATAAGGAAATAAATTAACCATTCAACAACATAGAAAAATTTAAATTATACACGGTAACAATAAAGGGCAAAGACATAGGCAACACATATATCAGACAATGGGTAATGTACATAATATATACAGAAGTCTTATAGGAAAATAATTTTAAAAACCATTACAAATAAAAATGGACCAACAAACATATAGAATTATTTTAAATTACTAGTAATCAGTAAAATGAAAATTTAAAATAAAATAAAATTGAAAAATTGAAAAGAAATATTCAGTTACTGAATTTCTTTCATTACACTGGCAAAAGTTTAAAACGTTTATAATATCCACTTTGATGAGAATATTGGGAAATAGGTTTTCTCAAAGATTACTAGGAATATATGTTCATAAAGCATCTTTTAATTTTTATTTTTTAATTGAAGTATAGTTAATTTACAATATTGTGCCAATCTCTGCTGTACAGCGAAGTGAATCAGTTATACACATATAAACATTCTTTTTTAAAAATATTATTTTCCATTATGGTTTATCACAGGGTATTAAATATAGTTCCTTGTGCTATACAGTAGGACCTTGTTGTTTATCCATCATATATATAATTATGTCTGCTAATCACACATTCCCAGTCCCTCCCTCTCCCAACCCCCTCCTCTTTGGCAACCACAGGTCTGTTCTGTATGTGTGTGAGTCTGTTTCTGTTTTGTAGATTGGTTCATTTGTGCCATATTTTAGATTCCACATATAAGTGAGTGATATCATATGGTATTTGTCTTTCTCTTTCTGACTTAGTTCACTTAGTATGATAATCTCTATTTGCATCCATGTTGCTGCAAATGGCATTATTTCATTCTTTATTACAGTTGAGTAGTATTCCATTGTATATATGTACCACATCTTCTTTAGCCATTCATCTGTCGATAGACATTTAAGTTGTTTCCATGTTTTGGCTATTGTGAATACTGCTGCTATGAACATAGGGAAGCAAGTATCTTTTTGAATTATAGTTTTGTCCAGGTATATGCCCAGGGGTGGGATTGCTAGATCATATGATAATTCTATTTTTAGTTTTCTGAGGAAACTCCACACTGTTTTCCATAGTGGCTGTACCATCTTATATTCCCACCAACAGTGTAAGAGTGTTCCCTTTTCTCCACACCCTTTCCAGTGTTTGTTATTTGTAGACTTTTTAATGATGGCCATTCTGACTGGTGTGATGTGATACCTTATTGTAGTTTTGATTTACATTTCTCTAATAATTAGTGATGTTGAGCATCTTTTCATGTGCCTACTGGCCATCTGTATGTCTTCTTTGGAAAAATGTCTATTAAGGTCTTCTGCCTAGTTTTCGATTGGGTTGTTTGGTTTTTTTGTTGTTGAGTTGTATGAGCTGTTTGTGTATTTTGGAGATTAAGCCCTTGTCTCTCTCATCATTTGCAAATATTTTCTCCCATTACATATGTTGTCTTTTTGTTTTTTGTTTTTTGTTTTTTTTTTTGCATTACGCGGGCCTCTCACTGTTGTGGCCTCTCCCGTTGCGGAGCACAGGCTCTGGACGCGCAGGCCCAGCGGCCATGGCTCACGGGCCCAGCCGCTCCGCGGCATGTGGGATCCTCCCAGACCGGGGCACGAACCCGTGTCCCCTGCATCGGCAGGCGGACTCTCAACCACTGCGCCAACAGGGAAGCCCTGTTTTTTGTTTTTTTATGGCTTTCTTTGCTGAGCAAAACTTGTAAGTTTGATTAATCCCATTTATTTATTTTTGTTTTTGTTTCTATTGCCTTAGGAGACTGCCCTAAGAAAACATTGGTACAACTTATATCAGAGAATGTTTTGCCTATGTTCTCTTCTAGGAGTTTTATGGTGTCATGTCTTATGTTTAAGTCTTTAAGCCATTTTGAGTTTATTTTTGTGCATGGTGTGAGGATGTGTTGTAACTTCATTGATTCACTTGCAGCTGTCCAACTTTCCCAGCACCACTTGCTGAAGAGACTGTCTTTTTCTCATTTTATATTCTTGCCTCCTTTGTCAAGAAGGAATTGACCATAGGTGTGGGGGTTTTTTTCTGTGTTTTCTACTCTGTTGCATTGACCCGTATGTCTGCTTTTGTACCAATACCACACTGTTTTGTTTACTGTAGCTTTGTAGTATTGTCTGAATTCTGGGAGAGTTATGCCTCCTGCTTTGTTTTTTTCCCTCAGGATTGCTTTGGCAATTCTGGGTCTGTTATGGTTCCATATAAATTTTTGGATTATTTGTTCTAGTTCTGTGAAAAATGTCTCGGGTATTTTGATAGGGATTTCATTAAATCTGTGGATTGCTTTGGGTAGTATTGCCATGTTAACAGTATTAATTCTTCCAATCCAAGAGCATAGGCTAGCTTTCCATTTCTTTGAAGCCTCTTTAATTTCCTTTAATAATGCTTTGTAGTTTTCAGCATATAAGTCTTTCACCTCCTTGGTCAGGTTTATTCCTAGGTATGTTTTTTTTTTTAGTGCAATTTTAAAAGGTATTGTGTTTTGTTTTGTTTTGTTTTACATTCCTTTTCTGATATTTCATTGTTAGTGTTAAGAAATGCAATCAATTTTTGAATGCTAATCTTGTATCCTGATACTTTGCTGAATTTATTTATTAGCTCTAGTGTTTTTTGTGTGGAATCCTTAGGGTTTTCTATATATAGTATCATGTCATCTGCATATAGTGACAATTTTTACTTCTTCCCTTCCAATTCATACATTTTATTTCTTTTTCTTGCCTGATTGCTGTGGCTAGGACTTCCAATATTATGTTGAATAGAAGTGGTGAGGGTGGGCATCCTTGTCTTGTTTCAGATTTTAGTGGGAAGGCTTTTACCTTTTCACAATTGAATATTATACTGGATGTGCGTTTGTCATAAATGTCTTTTACTATGTTGAGATATGTTCCCTCTATTCCCACTTTGGTAAGAGTTTTTATCATGAATGGATGTTGAATTTTGTCAAATGCTTTTTCTGCATCTATTGAGATGATCATGTGTTTTTTTTTTTACTTTTCTTTTGTTAATGTGGTGTATTACATTGATTTGCAAATGTCAAAACAACCTTTTGAACTTGGGATGAATTCCACTTGGTTGTGGTATATGATATTTTTTATGCCTTGTTGGATTTGGTTTGCTAATATTTTGTTGAGAATTTTTGCATCTGTATTCATCAAAGATATTAGCCTGTAATTTTCTTTTTTGTTGGTGTCTTTGTCTGGTTTTGGTATCAGGGTGATGAAGGCTTCATAAAGTGTTTTGGGAGTGTTCCCTCCTCTTCAGTCTTTTGCAAGAGTTTGAGAAGAATTGCTATAAGGTCTTCACTATAAGTTCTTCTTTGTAGGTTTGATAGAATTCGCCTGTGAAGTCATCTGGTTCTGGACTTCTATTTGTAGGGAGTTCTTTTGTTTGTTTGTTTGTTTTTATTACAGGTTCTATTTCACTTCTAGTTCTAGTGATTGGTCTGTTCAAATCATCTATTTCTTCTTGATTCAGTTTTGGTGGGCTGTATGTTTCTAGAAAGTTGTCTATTTCTTCTATGTTGTCAAATTTGTTGGTATATAATTGTTCATAGTGTTCTCTTATCGTTTTATGTATTTCTGTGGTATCAGTTGAGATTTCTCCTTCTTCATTTCTTATTTTATTTCAGTTCTCTCTCTTTTCTTCTTGGTGAGCCTGGCTAGAGGTTTGTCATTTTTCTTTACCCTTTCAAAGAAACAGCTCTGGGTTTTATTGACATTTTTCTATTGTTTTTTTAATCTCTATTTTATTTATTTCCTCCCTGATCTTTATTATTTCATTCCTTCTGCTGACCTTAGGTTTTGTTTGTTCTTCTTTTTATAATTCTTTTAAGTGGTCATTTAGGTTGTTGACTTGAGATTTTTCTTGTTTTTGATGAAGGCCTGTATCACTATGAACTTCCCTCTAAGAACTGCTTTTGTATGGTTGTGTTTTCATTGTCATTTGTCTCAAGGTATTTTTTAATTTCCCCTTTGATTTCCTCGTTGATGCATTGGTTTTAAGTAGCATATCGTTTAGTCTCCATGTAGTCATTTTGGTCTCATTTCTTTTCCTGTGGTTGATTTCTAGTTTCATGCCATTGTGGTTGGAGAAGATGCTTGAAATAAATTCTATACTCTTAAATTTGTTGAGGTTAGTTTTGTGCCCCAGTATGTGGTCAATGCTAGAGAATGTTCCGTGTGTACTTGAAAAGAATATGTATTCGGTTTTTTTTTTTTTTTTTGATGTAATGTCCTGAAAATATCAATTAAGTCTAGCTGTTCTATTGTACCATTTAGGACCTCTGTTGCTTTATTGATTCTCTGTCTGGAAGATCTGTCCATTGATGTGAGTTGGGTGTTACATTCTCCTATTATTATTGTATTCCCATCAATTTCTCCCTTTATGTCTGTTAGTATTTGTTTTATGTATTTGGGTGCTCCTATATTAGCTTCAAATAAGTTGATGAGTGTAATATCCTCTTCTTGTATTGATCCTTTTATCATTATATACTGTCCTTCTTTATCTTTCTTTATAGTCTTTAAAGTCTATTTTGTCTGATATGAGTATTGCAACTCCTGCTTTCTTGTCATTTCCGTTTGCCTGAAATATCTTTCTCCATCCCCTCACTTTCAATCTATGTGTGTCCTTTGCCCTAAGGTCAGTCTCTTTTAGGCAGTATATTGTAGGTTCTTGTTTTTTTAACCAATCTGCCATTCTATGTCTTTTTTTTCTTTTTTTTTTTTTTTTTTTTGCAGTATGCAGGCCTCTCACTGTTGTGGCCTCTCCCATTGCAGAGCACAGGCTCCGGACGTGCAGGCCCAGCGGCCATGGCTCATGGGCCCAGCCACTCCATGGCATGTGGGATCTTCCCAGACTGGGGCATGAACCTGTGTCCCCTGCATCGGCAGACGGACTCTCAACCACAGTGCCACCAGGGAAGCCCATTCTATGTCTTTTTATTGGAGCATTCAGTCCATTGACATTTAAGGTAATTATTGATACATATGTATTTATTGCCATTTCAAACCTTGTTTTCCAGTTGATTCTTTGTTTCTTCTTTGTTCCTTTCTTTTTCTTTTTCTTTTTTGTGGTTTGATGATTTCCTTTTATTTTATGCTTGTGTTCTTTTTGGGTTTTGTGACTCTATTGTATGATTTCCTTTTATTTTATGCTTGTGTTCTTTTTGGGTTTTGTGACTCTACTGTATGTTTTTGATTTGGCGTTGCCCTGTTTCTCAAGTATGTTAGCCCCTTCCTATATCTGCTTGCTTTAGACTGATAGTTATATAGGCTCCAAGACATTCTAAAAAAAGAAAAGAAAAATAATCTGCATTGTCTTACTCTCCTTCCCCACATTTTATGATTTTGATGTCCCTTTTTACATTCTCATGTTTATCATTTTGCTGTTCCTTGTGTTTATCATTGCTTTCACAAATAGTATTTTTTTTTCTTTTTGATCTGTATACTGGTTAGTTTAAGTGATTTACTTAACAGTTGTGATTTCCTCCTTCCTATATCTTCTTGCTTCTTTTCTATTTAGAGATGACCTTTTAATATTTCTTTTAGGATAGGTTTAGTATTGCCGTATTCTTTTAGTTTTTGCTTGTCTGAGAAATTATTTCTCCTCCTATTCTAAATGATAATCTTGCTGGATAGAGCACTGTAGGTTGCAGCTTTTTCTCTTTCAAGACTTTGAATATATTTTGCCACACCCTTCTGGCCTGCAGTGTTCCTGTAGAGAAATCAGCTAATAGCCTCATGCGGGTTCCCTTGTAATTAACTCTTTGTTTTTCTCTTGGTGCCTTCAGAATCCTCTCTTTATCTTTAACTTTTGCCACTTTTATCAGAGTATGTCTTGGCATATGTCTGTTTGGGTTCATCTTGTTTGGGACCCTCTGTGCTTCCTGTATCTGGATATCTGTTTCCTTCTTTAGGTTTGGGAAGTTTTCAGCCATAGTTTCTTCAAATACATTTTCAATCCCCTTTTCTCCTTCTCCTTCTGGAATCCCTATTATGCATAGATTGGCCTGCTTTATATTATCCCATAGGTCTCTTATATTGCTTTCTTTTTTTTCATTTGGCTTTCTTCCTGCTGTTTTTTATTGGGTAATTTCCATTATTATATCTTCCATGTCACTTATTCTTTCTTCTACATTATTCATTCTGCTATTCATTGCCTTGAGCTCAGCTTTCATCTCAGCAAATGAAGTTTCTAATTTTTCTTGGCTCCTCCTTATAGTTTCTAGTTCCTTTTTACAGTAATCTGCATTTCTGTTGATAGCCTTTCTTAATTCCTTCAGTATTTTCATCACCTTCTTTTTGAACTTGGTGTCTCTTAGACTGAAGAGATCTGTTTCATGTTTTTTTTCCTTCAGGGGAATTCTCTTGGCCTTTTAACTGAGAGTCATTCCTCTGCTTCTTCATTTTGCTTATATTACTCTTACTCTGTGAGTTTAGAAGAAACAAATATCTACTGTACTCTTGGAGGGCTATTTATATGTGGGAACATCCCTGCATAGCTTGTGCCAGTTTAATATTTTTTTGGTGTGAGGGCTGTATTTGGTTTGGTGTGAGGGCTGTATTTGGTTTGGATGCTTGTTTTCTCTTTCCTCAGTGTGTGCTGGCCATTATCCCCTTGATAATGGGTGTGTGCAGGTGCATGGACCGTGTACACACTCCCAGGAAGGTGAGGGCAGCAGTTGGCACTGAGTTGTGGGACGTTCAGTAGTGGCAGCAGGTCACGCATACCCCCGGGTGGCAGGGGTAGTGGTTCACACAGGGTCATGGGATCCTCTGCAGTGGCAATAGGCCACGTGCACTCCCAGGGAAGTTGGGGCAGTGGTGGGTGCTGTTGCAGGACCCTTGTTGGCAGGCCGCACATGCTCCTGGAAAGGTGGGGTCAGCAACCTGCACCCACTCACAGGATCCTCGGTAGTGGCAGTGGTCTGTGCCCGCCTCTGGAGTCCAAGATGGCAGTGGTGGCTCACACCCACCCCTGTAGCTTATGTAGGTGGTGTTCTGCCACATGAGAGCATGTGACACCTGAAAGAAGCTCATATGGTAGGCCCGCCCCTCTTCTCACTCATCCCCCAACAATGGTGCCTTGCCTCTCTGGTGAGCCCAGGCTTCTTCCCATACTCCCTTGGTTGTTGTGCACCACACCCTAGCACCCTCAGGCTGTCTTCATGCAATCAACTTCAGTCCTCTCTCCAGGGTTTGACCTTCAAAGCCCAAGCCACAGCACCCAGACCCTTCACACCCCAACAGACCAGCATCTCAGGCTAGAGAGTGCCAGTCAGCACCAATCATCTGTGCAGGTTTCTCCCTGCTTTGGCCTCTGAAAACCTGTTGCTGTGTTCTCTTCTGAGGCTCCAAAGCTCCCCCTCTGTCCTGGCTGATCTCCCCACCAGTGAGGGGACTTCCCTGTATGTGGAAAACTTTCTTCTTTCAGAGCTCCTTCCCAGGGGTGCAGGTTCCATCCCGATTCTTTTCTCTCTTTTTTTTTCTTTTTTCTTTTGTACTACCCAGTTATGGGGAGATTTTCTTGCCCTTTTGGAGGTCTGAGGTCTTCTGCCAGTGTTCAGTAGATGTTCTGTGAGAGTCGTTCCACTTGTAGATGTATTTTTTTTTTTTTTTTTGCAATTTGCGGGCCTCTCACTGTTGTGGCCGCTCCTGTTGCGGAGCACAGGCTCCAGACACACAGGCTCAGCGGCCATGGCTCACGGGCCCAGCCACTCCACGGCATGTGGGATCTTCCCGGACCGGGGCACAAACCCATGTCCCCTGATCGGCAGGCGGACTCTCAACCATTGCACCACCAGGGAAGCCCCTTGTAGATATATTTTTGATGTATCTTTGGGGGAAGGTGAGCTCCACATCCTACTGCTCCACCATCTTGATATTTGCTTTTCCATAAAGTTTGACAGCATGTACTAAAATCCTTACATGTGCCTTAGATCAAGCAGTTTTACTTATGGGATTATATTTCACAGACAACCTTGTAAATGTACATTAAAATATGGTACAAATTATTACAGGGATGTTTGTAATAGATTAAAAATTAAAAATAAGAGAAATGTCTAGCAATGAGGAAATTATTTACTAAATTATGGTACATTTAAGCTATGAGATATTATGCTATTTATTGAAAATTTTTCTATGAACTACTATGAGATTAAAAAAATCAAATCACAGAAAATACATATACGATGACCCCATTCACATGTATATATATTCATGTGTGTGCATGCACATGTGTGTACATGTGCACACTTGTGGAGACACTAGCTGCCTTACAAGTATCCAGTTCCCCTAAGGTTCACATGTACTCTCTTTTGATTTTTTAGCACAACTAATTTTTCAACAGATCTCCTTTATCCCTGAACATTTTTGGGTAGATTTCTGTTCCTTACAGGTAAATAATCCCTAAGTCAAACTGAGAGTTTAGGTTGGAGGTAGAGTTTTGTATTGTTTTGTTAGGAAAAGAAGTATTGGGCACAATGTGGAGTAATGAAGAAAATTTAGCAGAGAGGATCTGATTAAAAGTAGGAGAAGGAGATAAACTACACAGGAGAGATCCCTGAAGGCACAGGAAGAAAGTTTAGCCTTGGAAAGATGGAGAGTTACATTCTTTTTGGCCAGGAGATGAGGAATATAAATTTTGAACAAATGATCAAAATTGCTCACTGGTTTGTGTACTACAACATAGTTAAAATACATTGAGAGTACTGGTATGTCCGTAAGTGTAACCATATTTGTTAAACGAGGGAAGGACTATTAACCCTTTAAACTTATTTGACAAACTGCTGAATGACATGGGCATCTATTCTACTGATATTATAAAGAACTCCTAGATGCAGAAACTGAAACAAGTCCTGAACAATTTAATCATCTCCCTTCCCCTATCCAACTTATCTTGTGTTCTTTATTGTTACTGTATGGAGAGTATCACTGTCCAACAACAAATATTTTGATGGGACGAATGTTGGGTGTTGGTTTGGATGAAAATCTATCAGGCCATAATTGGATGAAAAGTAACTTTGCTGGACCTATTATTATCCTGGCATTCCTGCAATGTATGGCTAATGAGAATAAAATTAGAGATTGAAGAGAAGATACATGTTTTAACATATTGGTAATAATTTCGTAGACCATGTGTGTGGTAAAGAATTTACTAGCCTAAAAGATATTAGTTTCTCCTTCTCTTGACAGACTCACTATTTTGTGTTTTGACCACATTACTGTCTCCTTTATGCTCTCTTCCCTGTGAAACCAGGTCTTATATTTCTATTAACAGGTTTAGTATTTTTGTGCTATCAACAGTGAGTTGTTATAGATATAAATCCACATTCTGTCCATCAAAGGCTTTTTTTTTGTTAGCCATAGGTCAAGGGAAACATGTGCAGCAAGGGAAATGACCAAAGAGATCAGTGAGGGGTTCCTCTTCCTGAACTTATGTGAAGGAAGGAGACTAGGTGTCTGTTCCAAGTGGAGAGATGATCATGTACTTGTCCCTTCCATGTGGTCCAAGTGAGGGCAGTTCACTCTCATTGTGCATTTAAAGTGTATGCACGCATATGCGCACACCCACCCGCCCCCACACATATATATATATATATGTATGTATATATATATATATATATATATATATATATATATATATGATCGAGAAAAATATATAATTCGGAGTCTCTTCTCTGATAGCTATTTTCTATGACCTCTTTCAAAGTCCTTGTCTTGATGAGCTGGAAATATTTCTTATCATTTGGTACAGAAAAGCTGGTAGACGGAGAGAAATAGGGAAAGAAGACTTACTTGTTCTTCATCCTTGAATTGTTTCATGACAGCTCATTGAGAATCATAAAATAACTTCTACTATGGATGGATCAGATGGGAAAATAAAGTACCCTCTGTTATAAAGTTGCAAGGTAACATAGAATTCTGATAGTAAATAGCCCAAGAGCACCTATAGTTAAATTTAAGTCCATATTTTCTACTCAATGAAAATAAAATTATGGCTATCAAATGTCTCAGTAAAATTTTCTTTCTTTCCCTGGAAATAGTGAACTCAAGCCTACAAGGCAGTATCTATTAAACTATAATTCTTTGTAATTTAGTCTGATTTTAGTTATCAGTTGATTACTTATTTATTTATAGTTATTTTGTAAATAGTTCTAAGAAGAGCTGGCTATGTTATTGTTCAATAGTTTAGCCCCTCGAGGCCGTTGCTGACCAAGTGCCATGTATTTTAAAAAGAAAGTCTTAATTATGAAAGCCCTGAAGTAAGAAATTCCTTTGTTTAAAATACCCTGCAAACCATTTGGTGCATCATTTGCATGTTCATAGTTCCAAATTACTGAGGTTATGATGTGTGTTATAAATTAATTACCATGTACATAATGAATTAGCCACCTACTGAGTTTTCTAAGTGGGTTTATTTCTTCCGTGGCTTTAAATATAAGATCTACTTTGAATTAATATTGTTATATACAAATTTATTTTCTTAATGCTATTTCATTGATGTCATCCTCGTCACTGCCATCCCCTTCACCATCACCCAGTAATGTATATTGAGTTCCTGGGTGTATGTGACTTGTACCATAAAAAATACTAATCCTGAAATATTGACCAACAACCAAGCAACTTGATAATTAAAATGTAGTTTGTCTAAAAATGATGCTAAAATAAATCAACTCAAATTTTGCTTTTTAAGCTCAGGATGTAGTAATTTACCATCTGGATTTGTGCAAGAAAGAGAATCTTACTTTAATCCTCTCATTGATTCTCAAGTAATTATTGGCTTAACTAGTTTGCCTTTCCACCACTTTTTCCATATAAAGGAAAGCATCGGAACCTGATTATATGAGTGACTGGAAACTTACAAGAGAACAAAACAAAACAAAACTAGTTCTCATCTTCTAGGATGGTTATGTTGTAAGGTTTAAACTCATGGGGAAGTGTTAACATATTCCCGCCTCCCCATAATTGAAAGCTTGCCTAGATGATAATATTGCTATCACCAAGTTAGAATTCTAAAAACATAATTTTTTGAATAAATACTTACATATAAATTGAGGAGACAGTTTTTAAAACTTAAAGTTATTCTAGACTTTTTAATTGTGCTACTGCTTTATTTGATATTATTAGAATATTCCAAAATTATTTTCTGTTATAAACAAAAATAGTATCTAGGAATATGCTTAACCTTGTTTATATATCTAAACAAAGATAAGAGCAGTAAAAACATAGTTTCTCAAACTTTGTACTATTCACATTTGGGGCTGGATAATTCTTTGTTGTTGGGGGGGCTGTAGTTTAGATTGTAGAATATTTAGTAGCATTCCTGGCCTCCTCCTGCTGGTTGTCAGTGACACCTCTTCCCCCCAACCCCACCCCATCTCTGTGTCGTCCCACCCCCCACCATGTTGTAACAACCAAAATTATCTCCAGATATTGCCAAATATCCCCTGGGGGCAAATATTCCCCTAGGTGTTAACCAAGGAAATAAAAAAAAAATCTTTGTGTAATTAAGAATTAAAGGCAGTTTTTTTTCCAGTATAGTACAACTGTTACAATCCTGGACTCTAGACCCAGACTCTTGGAGTTTAATATACTGGCTACTGACCTTGGGCAACTTAAACTCTGCACCTCATCTTCTTTATCTGTAAACTGTGGATAATAATGTATTGTAGTGCTTAAGAAGGCAGATACTGGAGCCAGACTGCCCAGGTTTGAATACTGGCTAGGCAACTCTTGTGAATTTGGGAAAATTATTTTAACTCTGTGAGCCTTAGTTTCCTTATTTTCAAATGGAATAACAATAGTATTTACCTGATAGAATTAGTGAAAATCAAATGCATTAGTTTATATAAAGTGCAAAGATCAGTGTCTGGTACAGTAAGTTCTGTGTTTGTGTTAGCTAATATCATGTTATTATTAAAACGTTTGAAAAATCAGAGCAACTATGGCTCATTTCATAAGTTCACAGTCACTGACACCTTCTGTATGTGTACCTGGCTATGTAAAGAACTAAGTAAATAAGACACAGAAAAATTGTAAATTAAAAAAGTTTGTCCAAAAGACTACTGAAATAATCAGACTGCTATTACTTATATCACAATACATTTTTAGGTACTTCTTTTATACTTTATCTTACTTATTTACAGTATATACACTTTTTATATTTGTATTGACTTACACAGGTCATTGGTTTCAAGTCAGAAGATTGATGTTTAGGATGTGCTCTGTTACAAACTTGATGATCCTAGACAAGTCACTGAAAGTTGTCACACTTTCCTCATCTAGCAAATGGTAATAGTCACTCGACACAATTGATTTCACTGAGAAATTTTGAGGAACATGATAGTGAATGCATTGGAAAAGTAATATGGGATGATGATGATGATGATGATGATGTTGATGATGTAGTATCAGCACATGGTACCAAATCCTTAAACTCTAACGAACAAAACTGAATTGCATAATATTTAAAATTATTCTAATTTGATATATCAAATATCAAAAATAAGAAAGACAATGTAAACAAATCATTAAATTAATAAGTATAAACCAGCTATTATAAAATTATATCTACTCTAACTGACTTCATAGGGAAAGTGTTTTAATATATATTCTTATATTTAGTCACATTTTACTTTTAATTATGCATTCTGAAAATAAGCTTGATGTAGTATTCAGTAAAGTTTTATGCTATCAATTTCAAATGAGAAAATATATGCAAAAAGATTAAACTTGTTTTTCAAATTAGGTAATTGTCTACTTACATTAGGTACATCTCTCCCATTTAAATATTGTAAAAGAATGTAATTAAATAGTGTTCCATTGCACTGAACTTGAAGTCAAGTCCTAGATCTTAAAAAGATTGATGAGATGATTTCTAAAGTCCTTTCTGTCAAAATATGGTACTCAACTAGTGTCAAGATAAATCAGGTCCCAAAGGATTGAGGCCCAGTGCATAGGTAGATGCACTGGACTAAGGAAGGCCACCTGGAGAAGTCCTGTAATTAGTGTTTGGGAAGAATTCAAAACAGATATAAAGGAGGGACCTTCAAGATGGCGGACGAATAAAACATGGAGATCACCTTCCTCCCCACAAATACATCAAAAATACATCTACATGTGGAATGACCCCTACAGAACACCTACTGAACTCTGGCAGAAGGCCTCAGGCTTCCCCAAAGGCAAGAAACTCCCCAGGTACTTGGGTAGGGCAAAAGAAAAAAACAGAGACAAAAGAATAGGGACAGGACCTCTGGCAGGGAGCTGTGAAGGAAGAAAAGTTTACACACACTAGCAAGCCCCCTTACTGGTGGAGACAGGGGGTGGGAAGGGGGGAAGATTTGGAGCCGCGGAGGAGAGCACAACAACAGTGGTGCAGAGAGAAAAGCAGAGAGATGCCCGCACATATGATCAGGGCCGACCAGCACTCACCAGCCTGAGAGGATTGTCTGCTAACCTGCCTGGGCAAGTGGGAGATAGGAGCTGAGGCTTGGGCTTCTGAGATCAGATCTGAGGGAGAGGACTGGGGTTGGCTGTGTGAAGACAGCCTGAAGGGGCTAGTGCACCACAGCTAATCAGGAGGGAGTCCAGGAAAAACTCTGGACCTGCCTAAGAAGCAAGAGACCATTGTTATGGGGTACGCAAGGAGAGGGGATTCAGAGCACCACCTAAACAAGTTCCAGAGATGGGTGTGAGCTGTGGCTATCAGTGCAGACACCAGAGATGGGCATGAGATGCTAAGGCTACTACTGCAGCCACCAAGAAGCTTGTGTGCAGGCACAAGTCACTATCCACACCACACCTCCTGGGAGTCTGTGCACCCCGCCACTGCCAGGGTCCTGTGATCCAGGGACAACTTCCCAGGGAGAATACATGGTGTGCCTCAGGCTGTTGCATCACCATGTCAGCCTCTGCCATGGCAGGCTAGCCCCGCATTCCGTACCCTTCCATTCCCCAGACCTGAGTGAGCCAGAGCCCCCTAATCAGCTGCTACTTTAACCCCATCCTGTCCAGGCAGGCAACAGACGTCTTCAGGAAATCTACATGGTGTGGGAGCAAATCCAAAGCTGAACCCCAGAAGTCGTGTGAACAAAGAGAAAGGGGAATTTCTCCCAGCAGCCTCAGGAGCAGCAGATTAAATCTCCACAATCAACTTGATGTACCCTGCATCTAACGAATACCTGAATAGACAACAAATTATCCCAAAATTGAAGTGGTGGACATAGGGAGCAAATTTAGACTTGGGGTTTACTTTCTGCATCTAATATATTTCTGGTTTTATATTTTTCTTAGTTTAGAATTTAGAGCTTATTATCATTGGTAGATATGATTATTCATTTGGTTGCTCTGTTCCTTTTATTTTGTTAATTTTTTTTCCTTTTTCTCTTTTAGTCAGTGTGTATGTTTATGCTTCTTTGTGTGATTTTTCTCCATATAACATTCTTTTTACACTTTGTCCTATGGTTCTGTTCTTTTTGTTGTTGTTGTTCTTTTTCGTATACATTTTAGTGC
Source organism: Orcinus orca (assembly GCF_937001465.1). Taxonomy (NCBI): domain Eukaryota; kingdom Metazoa; phylum Chordata; class Mammalia; order Artiodactyla; family Delphinidae; genus Orcinus; species Orcinus orca. The sequence goes on from NC_064580.1 coordinate 80,857,960, forward strand.
TTGTTAACATTGGTGGATTAGTTTTCTGGTTTGGTTGCTGTCTTCTTTCTTGCTTTTAATTACTTCTTTACTTTTATATTTTGAATAATTTTCTTTTATTTTAATAATATTTGTTTTATTTCATTTTTTTCTTTCTTTCCTTTTACTTCTCACTTTTCTTCTGAGCCATGTGTCTGATAGGGTCTTGGTTCTCCAGCCAGGTTCAGGCCTGAGCCTCTGAGGTGAGAGAGCCAAGGTCAGGACATTAGTCCACCAGAGACCTCCCATCCCCACATAATACCAAATGGAGAAAGCTCTCCCAGAGATCTCCATCTCAAGGCTAAGACGCAGCTCCACTCAACGACCACCAAGCTACAGTGCTAGACACCCTATGCCAAACAACTAGAAAGACAGGAACACAGCACCACCCATTAGCAGAGAGGTTGCCTAAAATCATAATTTCACAGACATCCCAAAAGACACCACTGGATGGGTTCCTACACACCAGAAAGAAATGATCCAGCCTCATGCACCAGAACACAGGAAAAAGTCCCCTCCACCAGGAAGCCTACACAACCCACTGAACCAACCTTACCCATTGGGAGCAGACACCAAAAAAATGGGAACTACTAACCTGCAGCCTGCAAAAAGGAGACCCCAGAAAAGCAAGTTAAGCAAAATGAGAAGACAGAGAAATACACAGCAGATGAAGGAGCAAGGTAAAAACCCACCAGAACAAACACATGAAGACAAAATAGGTAGTCTACCTGAAAAGGTATTCAGCACAATGATCATAGAGATGATCAAAAATCTTGGAAATAGAATGAAGAAAATACAAGAAAAGTTTAGCAAGGATCTAGAAGAACGAAAGAGCAAACAAACAATGATGAACAACACAATAAATGAGATTAAATATTCTCTAGAAGGAATCAACAGCAGAATAACTGAGGCAGAATGGATAAGTGACCTGGAACATAAAATGGTTGAAATAACTACTGCAGAGCAGAATAAAGAAAACAGAATGAAAAGAATTGAGGACAGTTTCAGAGACCTCGGGAAGAACATTAAATGCACCAACATTTGAATCATAGGGGTCCCAGAAGAAGAAGAGAAAAAAAAAAGGGTCTGAGAAAAGATTTCAAGAGATTATACTTGAAAACTTCCCTAATAAAGGAAAGGAAATAGTCAATCAAGTCCAGGAAGCGAAGAGAGACCCATGCAGGATAAATCCAAAGAGAAATATGCCAAGACACATATTAATCAAATTATAAAAATTAAATACATAGAAAAAATATTAAAAGTGAAAAACAACAAAACATACAAGGGACTCCCCAGAGGACTAACAGCTGACCTTTATGCAGAAACTCTGCAAGCCAGAGGGAGGGGCAGGACATATTTATAATGATGAAAGAGAAAAACCTAAAAGTAAGATTACTCTACCCAGCAAGGATCTCACTTAGATTCAATATAAAAATTAAAATATTTAAAGACAAGCAAAAGTTAACAGAATTCAACACTACCAAACCAGCTTTAAAACAAATGCTAAAGGAAATTCTCTAGTTAGGAAACACAAGAGAATGAAAAGACCTACAATAAAAAACCCCAAACAATTAATAAAACGGTAATAGGAACCTACATATAAATAATGACCTTAAATGAAATTGGATTAAATGTTCCAAACAAAAGACATGGATTGGCTAAATGGACACACACAAAAAATGACCCATATATATGCTATCTATGAGAGACCCACTTCAGACCTAGGGACATATAAAGACTGAAAGTGAGGGGATGGAAAAAGATATTCCATGCAAATGGAAATGAAGAAAAAAACGGGAGTAGCAGTTCTCATACCAGACAAAATAGACTATAAAATAAAGACTATTACAAGACACAAAGAAGGACACTACATAATGATAAAGCGATCAATCCAAAAAGAATATATAACAATTGTAAATATTTATGCACCCAACATAGGAGCACCTCAATACATAAGGCAAATGTTAACATCCATAAAATGGGAAATCGATGGTAACACAAAAATAGAAGGGGACTTTAACACCCTATTACACCAAATGGACAGATCATCCAAAATGAAAATAAATAAGGAAACACAAGCTTTAAATGACACATTAAACAAGATGGACTTAATTGATATTTATAGGACATTCCATTCAAAAACAACAGAATACACTCTTCTCAAGTGCTCATGGAACATTCTCCAAGATAGATCATACCTTGGGTCACAAATCAAGCCTTGGTAAATTTAAGAAAATTGAAATAGTATCAAGTATCTTTTCCAACCACAACACTATGATACTGGATATCAAATACAGGAAAAAAGATCTGTAAAAAATACAAACACATGGAAGCTAAACAATACACTACTAAATAACTAAGAGATCACTGAAGAAATCAAAAAATACCTTGAAACAAATGACAATGAAAATAAGATGACTCAAAACCTATGGGATGCAGCAAAATCAATTCTCAGAGGTAAGTTTATAGCAGTAAAATCCTACCTCATGAAACAAGAAAATTCTCAAATAAACAAACTAAACTTACACCTAAAACAATTAGAGAAAGAAGAACAAAAAAATCCCTGAAGTTAGCAGACAGAAAGAAATCATAAAGGTCAGATCAGGAATAAATGAAAAAGAAATGAAGGAAAAAATAGCAAAGATCAATAAAACTAAAATCTGGTTCATTGAGAAGAAAAACAAAATTGATAACACGTTACCCAGACTCATCAAGAAAAAAAGAGAAAAGACTCAAATCAACAGAATTAGAAATGAAAAAGGAGAAATAACAACTGACACTGCAGAAATACAAAGGATCATGACAGATTACTACAAGGAACTATATGTTAATAAAATGGACTACCTGGAAGAAATTGACACATTCTTAGAAAAGCACTTCCTTCTGAGACTGAGCCAGGAAGAAATAGAAAATATAAACAGACCAATCACAAGCACTGAAATTGAAACTGTGATTAAAAATCTTCCAACAAACAAAAGCCCAGGACCAGATCGCTTCACAGGCAAATTCTATCAAACATTTAGAGAAGAGCTAACACCTACCGTTCTCAAACTCTTCCAAAATATAGCAGAGGAAGGAACACTCCCAAACTCATTCTATGAGGCCACCATCACCCTGATAACAAAACCAGACAAAGATGTCACCAAAACAGAAAACTACAGGCCACTATCACTGACTTAGATGCAAAAATCCTCAACAAAATACTAGCAAACAGAATCCAACAGCACATTACAAGGATCATACACCATGATCAAGAGGGGTTTATCCCAGGAATGCAAGGATTCTTCAATATATGCAAATCAATGTGATACACCATATTAACAAATTGAAGAATAAAAACCGTATGATTATCTCAATAGATTCAGAAAAAGCTTTCAAAAAAATTCAACACCCATTTATGATAAAAACCATCGAGAACGTAGGCATAGAGGGAACTTACTTCAACATAGCAAAGGCAATATATGACAAACCCACAGCCAACATCATTCTCAATGGTGAAAATCTGAAACCATTTATTCTAAGATCAGGAACAAGACAAGGTTGCCCACTCTCACCACTATTATTGAACATAGTTTTGGAAGTTTTAGCCACAGCAATCAGAGAAGAAAAAGATATAAAATGAATCCAAATTGGAAAAGAGGAAGTAAAACTGTCACTGTTTGCAGATGACACGACACTATACATAGAGAATCCTAAAGATAGTACCAGAAAATGACTAGAGATAATCAATGAATTGGGGAAAGTAGCAGGATACAAAATTTATGCACAGATATTCCCTGTATTCCTATACGCTAATGATGAAAAATCTGAAAGAAAAATTAAGGAAACACTCCCATTTACCATTGCAACAAAAAGAATAAAATACCTAGGAATAAACCTACCAAAGGAGACAAAAGACCTGTATGCAGAAAATTATAAGACACTAAAGAAAGAAATTAAAGATGATTTAAACAGATGGAGAGATATACCATGTTCTTGGATTGGAAGAGCAAACATTGTGAAAATGACTATACTACCCAAAGCAATCTGTAGATTCAATGCAATCCCTATCAAACTACCAATGGCATTTTTCACAGAACTAGAACAAAAAATTTCACAATTTGTATAGAAACAGAAAAGACCCTGAATAGCCAAAGCAATCTTGAGAAAGAAAAACAGAGCTGGAGGAATCAGGGTCCTGGATTTCACACTATACCACAAAGCTACAGTAATCAAGAGAGTATGGTACTGGCACAAAAACAGAAATATTGATCAATGGAACAGGATAGAGAGCCCAGAGATAAACTGACTCACATATGGTCACCTTATTTTTGATAAAGGAGGCAAGAATATACAATGGAGAACAGACAGCCTGGTCAATAACTGGTGCTGGGAAAACTGGACAGCTAAATGTAAAAGAATGAAATTAGAACCCTCCCTAACATCATACATGAAAATAAACTCTAAATGGATTAAAGACCTAAATGTAAGGCCAGCACTATAAAATTCTTAGAGGAAAACATAGGAAGAATACTCTATGACATAAGTCACAGCAGAATCCTTTTTGACCCACCTCCTAGAGAAATGGAAATAAAACCGAAAATAAACAAATGGGACCTAAGGAAACTTAAAAGCATTTGCACAGCAAAGGAAACCATAAACAAGATGAAAAGACAACACTCAGAATGGGAGAAAATATTTGCAAGTAAATCAACTGACAAAGGATTAATCTCCCAAATTTACAAACAGCTCATGCAACTCAATATCAGAAAAACAAACAACCCAATCCAAAAATGGGCAGAAGACCCAAATAGAGAGTTCTCCAAAGAAGATATACAGATTGCCAACAAACACATGAAAGGATGCTCAACATCACTAATCATTAGAGAAATGCAAATCAAAACTACAATGAGGTATCACCTCACACCATTCAGAATGGCCATTATCAAAAATCCACAAACAGTAAATGCTGGAGAGGGTGTGGAGAAAAGGGAACCCTTTTGCACCATTGGTGGGAATGTAAATTGATATAGTCACTATGAAGAACAGTATAGAGGTTCCTTAAAAAACTAAAAATCAAACTACCATAAGTCCCAGCAGTCCTTCTACTTGACATATACCCTGAGAAAACCATAATTCAAAAAGAGTCATGTGACCACAATGTTCATTGCAGCTCTATTTACAATAACCAGGACATGGAAGCAACCTAAGTGTTCATTGACAGATGAATGGATAAAGAAGATGTGGCAAATATATACAATGGAATATTACTCAGCCATAAAAAGAAATGAAATTAAGTTTTTTTGTAGTGAGGTGGATGGACCTAGAATCTGTCATACATAGTGAAGTAAGTCAGAAAGAGAAAAGCAAATACTGTATGCTAACACATATATATGGAATCTAAAAAAAATAAATAAAATTGATCTTAAGAACCTAGAGGCAGGATAGGGATAAAGATGCAGACGTAGAGAATGGACTTGAGGATATGGGGAGGGAGAAGGGTAAGCTGGGACAAAGTGAGACAGTGGCATGGACATATATACACTACCAAATGTAAAATAGATAGCTAGTGGGAAGCAGCCATGTAGCACAGGGAGATCATCTTGGTGCTTTGTGACCACCTAGAGGGGTGAGATAGGGAGGGTGGGAGGTAGATGCAAGAGGGAGGAGGTGTGGTGATATATGGATATGTATAGCTTATTCACTTTGTTATAAAGTGAATAAGAAACTAAAACACCATTGTAAAGTAATTATACTCCAATAAAGATGTTAAAAAAAAAAAACTTTCACATTACAACCCAGAAAAAAAAAAAAAAAGAAGGACTGCCAATAAGCTTTGAGGGCCCTGATGAATTTGGAGGCCATGAATTTGGAGAGGCATCAGTCTTTAGGGTTATGGAATTTTATTCACCACCTATAAGCTATATGCATGCAGAAATGAAGCCTATCATTAAAAAAGGTTATATTTTCTTGTTAATCTACTGTTCTTTCAGTTTTAGGACAGAGCAGGGAGTAATACAAGTATTATTCTTTATTTTTATTTATTTTTATTGAAACATAGTTGATGTACAATATTTTATAAGTTACAGGTGTACAATAGTGATTCATAATTTTTAAAGGTTATACTCCATTTATAGTTATTATCAAGTATTATTTTAAATGTAGCCCACAGACTGTACTTCAATGTTTATTTTTGATGGCAGAGTGCATATGTTTATGGGAAATCCCCAAATGCCTCCTGCCATTGCCCATTTTCCTCCTCTTGCCCTGTAAACCAATGTAGAGAAAGCTAATGGAAAAGGAAAATCTTCTGTATTGTTTCATTAGTCTTAGGAAATGTTTGAACCCACATTGAATGACAATCATGTCATTGAGGCAGCTGATGTGCTTTTAAAATTTGTCAGGGTAATATCTGTGTTATTCTCACAGTTTGGAATTTATTTATACTTTTTCAGTAGAAATGTTTATTTTTAATTTTTGACTCTCAGTCTCCACTCTCTCTGTGGGTAAAATTATTTCAAATTGAAATTTGGAATATACTCGGCTCAGCAAGAGTTTTTAAAAGTGGAAATTATCACTTTTCTTTTGAAAATTGAATTTCTAATGAAAGAGTTAGAGATAGGATTTTTTTGGATGGAGACATTTTTGATAGGTAATGTAATGAAATATCCAGTCTGAGTGCTGGAGCCTAATCTTAGCTTTTAACTTGGATTTAATCTGTATTAAAATAGCCAGTAGATGAGAAAATCATATTAATAAAAATGGACTAATTTTATCCAAGATAGTTTGATAATGTTTCTTACATTTCCTCAGTTTTGTGGTATCACACTTATAAACCTTGACAAAGTTCTTTTAAAAATAATTGTGGTGCTCTCATTTCACTAGATGAATACATGTATAATTCTCAGTGCAATGTTTATTTCAACAGGTTTAGGAGATTTATTTTAAAACCATTTAAAAATTTTTTCATAGTGTAATTTTTTAATGACAAAAGTACTAAATATTCACTGACCCAGATTGTACAGTGTGATCTTGTGCATATTAACCTCTCTGATCGCATCTGCTACTACTCTGCTCCTGATTCAATTTGTTCCAGCCACACTGGCCTTCTGACTATTCACTAACCACTTTAGATATACATCCATCTCAAGAGCATTGTACTTGCTTTTCTTTCTGCCTGGAATGCTCTTGCCCAAAAAATCTTCATGGCTCTTTCTCTCATTTCCTTCAGGTGATTTTCAATTATTGCCTTCTCAAGGAGATCTTTGTCCACCTCATTTAAAATAGCAAAATCACTGCTCTCCTGCCAGCAGTTTCTCTTCCCCTTCGTGGATGTTTTTTCTCCATAATATTTATCATCATATAAAGTAGCATGCATTGTAGTCATATGTTTAAGTAAATATGGGCCACAAATTATCTGTTTATGTTATTGCTATATTTCCAGCATCTAAAACAGTGTCTAAAATACAAAAGCTGCTCAAGATATACTAGTTTGATAAATGAATAATTGTAGAAAATATGAAAAAATGCAGAAGAACAAAGAGAAGAAAAGAAGACATTCATAATCTCACAACCTGGAAATAATCATAGCTGTCATTTTTGTGCATGCTTATGTGCACCTCTACAAACATACATACACATATGCCTATAGTACTAAATATAGTAGTAGTGGTAGATTTAATAGTAAGAGACGTAGTAAGAAAAAAGTGGCAGGTAACCAGTCATTTGACTCTATAGCTACAGTTTCTGTGAGTAAGGAATTCAGGAATAGCTTAGGTGAATGAGTGATGGCTCAATGTCTCTGCTGAGCCTGCAATCAAGATGCCAACCAGCCTTCAGTCATCTGAAGTCTTGACCAAGAATTGAGGTCCCACTTCCAAGATGGCTCACTCACATCTTGGCAAGTTAATGCTGGCTGTTGGCAGGAAGCCTCAGTTCCTTGCCATACTGGCCTTTCTATTAAGATGGTTCAGTGTTCTTTAAAAAATATCAGTTATTCTTTCCCAGAGTGAGTCATTCAGGAGAGAGAGAAAGGAGGAAGTAACAGTGACTTTTATTACCTGGTCTCAGAAGTTACACACCATCACTTCCACTTAATTCCATTTATTACAAGTGAGTGACAAAGTACAGCTCACAGTCAAGGGAAGGGAAATTAGGCTCCACCTTTTGAAGGAAAGTGTATCAAATTTGTGGACATCTTTTTAAGCCACCACACTGACCAAAATAAGTTATAAATAAAAGAAACATAGTTAACAGTGAGATTAGGGATCATTCCCAACTCAATAACAAATTGCAAGCAATACTTGCCAAATGTAACAGAGATTAAACCAAATTATACTAAGCTTCTGGGAATTTAAAAACAGTTGTCATTCCCAAACAGAGGAGAACTTCTGTAGAAAGTACGTGAAAGGAATTCTGAAGGAAAAAAAACACATTAACATCATTCTATTTAGAGGAAATTTTGGAATTCTGGATAGATCACAGGGACAATGAAGAATTCCCCCTATAGAGTCCTTGTTTCAACCAGAAGGCAATAGCACTCCAAGGCTATGGATGTAGTGCTATAGGGAAACTGTAAACGTCTTTCCTTTCTCTGGTGTTTTATGACAAATATTCCTAAAAGGATTTAGACTTGCTTTGATATATACGTGATAATCCCTAAAGTGAAAGGACAAAGGGGTATAAGAGAAATAGAATAGTTTCATCAGAGATCTTTTCATGGTGAAGGTAAATGGCAGCAAAACAAAGGCAAGTTTTTATGAGGAAAATATGTAGCCATATCAAAAAAATGCCCACAAATCAAGATAAATATATGTAATCCAACTTTTTAAAATGTTGGCCAGCTCATCTAAAAGGGAGGATTCAAAATTAATAACAAAGGATAACTCCAGTGGGGAAAATATGGATTCCTCAAAGTGATAATGTTGGCTCCAGATGCCAGAGTTTCCATAAGCTTGTAAAGAATGCATAAGAGAGTTCCCTGATTACAGACATCCAAAAGACTCAGATCTTGTCAGCTACTAATCCCTTCTACTCCAGACAATAGAATGACTAAACAGATTATGTAAGCCATCAACTCAGCTCTGCAGTTTAAATATTTAAATGGTCTGTAGATAAACAGGAAGGAGATCAAATAGAAATCAGCAAAACTCTTTGGGGGCATAGGTAGGTAGAAATGTTCCACTCAAAGATGAGTGAAAAAATAGGATCAATAAAAATTTCTGCAATAAAAAAGAAGGAAAAGTATACAACATGCAAACTTGGATGAAGAGCAAACTTTGGAAGAAAATTTATATGAGGAACTAGAGGAAAATTTAGACAATAATTGAACTGTCAAAGTAAAGAAACATGGATTTTGGGCTTCCCTGGTGGCACAGTGGTTGAGAATCTGCCTGCCAATGCAGGGGACACGGTTTCGAGCCCTGGTCTGGGAAGATCCCACATGCCGCGGAGCAACTAGGTCCGTGAGCCACAACTACTGAGCCTGCGTGTCTAGAGCTTGTGTTACACAGCAAGAGAGGCCGCGACAGTGAGAGGCTGGTGCACTGTGATGAAGAGTGGCCCCCGCTCGCTGCAACTAGAGGAAGCCCACGCACAGAAACAAAGACCCAACACAGCCAAAAATAAATAAATAAATAAATAAATAAATAAATAAATGAAACATGGATTTCAAATACATAAACAATGAAAGAAGAAAATAAAAATGGATTAAAATAATGGAGTGGTGGGGCTTCTCTGGTGGCACAGTGGTTAAGAATCCACCTGCTAAGGCAGGGGAAATGAGTTCGATCCCTGGTCTGGGTAGATCCCACATGCCACGGAGCAACTAAGCCCATGTGCCACAACTACTGAGCCAGCATTCTAGAGCCCATGAGCCACAACTACTGAAGTCCGTGTGCCTAGAGCCCGTGCTCCTTGACAAAGAGAAGCCACCACAATGAGAAGCCCGCACACCACAACAAAGAGTAGCCCCCACTTGCCGCAACTAGAGAAAGCCCGTGCACAGCAATGAAGACCCAATGCAGCCAAAAATAAATAAATAAATACATTGTTTTAAAAAATAAAATAATGGAGTGGTCCTAGCTGAAGGATCAAAAAAAAAATTAATGAGAAAAAAAATGCCACAGTAAAATTTGAATTTACTTTGAGGAAGCAAGCACAGAAACATAACTATAGAAAACGAAGGACACAGCACATAAGCATAAGCATAAACATAAATTGATCATCTAGCATTCGGGAGGGAATAAAAAAGAAAAGATTTCAGTTTTTATTGAATAAACCATCTAAAATTCTCATTTCTTCATCCTGGTGGTGTTTTTGTGCCATTTTTAATTATTTGGTAATATCCCCAGATTGTATAAAATAAAAAAAAAATAGAAATGAAAAAAAATAAAAATTAAGGTGGTAAGAAGGAAGGCAACAGAGATGAAAGATAGAAATGAATGCTTTAACATATGGTTGATCAGTGTTCTTGTGTATAAAAGAATAGGATAATGACAGAGAAAAGTTCTAAAAATAAGATATGCTATTGGTTTGAATAACCATCTGATTCTTCAGATAAAGGGTATCATTATATATTTATCATGTATCAGATAAAAATAATAAAAAAATAATTTTACATGTTTACATGAAATTATTTAAATACAGGATTCAGTTTTAAATTTCACAAAGAAAAATTTGAATATAAAAGGCCAAAGCAAAATTAGGAGTTTTGGGATTAACAGATACATACCACTATACATAAAATAGATAAACAAGGATTTATTCTATAGCAAAAGGAACTTTTTTCAATATCTTGTAATTACCTGTGATGAAAAAGAATCTGAAATTTTATATATAAATATTTAAAACCGAATCACAAAGAAAGAAAAGTGTAGAATAAGGATGTGTGGAGAATAAATAAATAAATAAATAGCCAAAAGAAAACTGAATAAATTCCACAAGAGTAAAATACAATAAAAGTAAAAGTCAACAACAAATACACAGACCCATCTCCAATTACCTACTTAGAAATTGAAAAATATTAATATTCTTTCATTTATTCCATAAATATTTACTGAACACCTAACATATACCAGGTAGTCTTCTAGGCATTAGGAAAACAGCAGTAAACAAAACAGGCAAAAGGTGAACCTTCAATGAGCTTATATTCAGTTGAAGTAAGGGAGACAATACAAATGTAAATAAGTAAAATATATATTATGTTAAATAATTATGTTTTATAGAGAAAGGTAAATCAGGGAAGAGCAGGAGGTAACAGCAGTGGGTGTGTGTGGGGAGAAATGAATGTACAATTTTAAATAGAGTGGGAAGAGAAGGCTTACCAGAGATAACTTGAAGGTAAGGGAGAGGGCCATGTGGCTATCTGGGAAAAAAGAACATTTCAGGAAGAAGGAAAAGCTAGAGCAAATGCCCTGAAGTAGGAATGTGTCAGCTTTGCTCAAAAAAAATTGAGGAGGCCAGAAAGGCTGGAACAGAGTGATTCTGACAGAGAGTAGTGGATGAGGTCAGAGAGGTAGTAGGGAGAGGGCATCAGATTCATGTAGGGAAGAAATTTTTAGATTTTAAGGACTTTGAATTTTATTCTATGTGAGAAAAGTCATTGGAAGGATTTGAATAGATGAGTAACATGATTTGACTTACATTTTTGAAGGATTATTTTGACTGTTGTATTGAGACTGTTATATTCTGCAAGTGAGAAGTAGGGAGAGCTGTTATAAGGGTATTAGAATGATCCAGGCAAGAGGTGATGATGACTTAGACCAGGGTGTGCAATGGAAGTGATGAGAACTGATGAGATTGTGGATATATTTTTAAAGCAGAACCATTTCTCAATTGATTGGGTGAGCAGTGTGAGGAAAAAGAGAGGAATCAAGATTGATTCAGTTTTTAGCAGGAAGAATATACAGGGAGGAACTTGAGATTCACTGAAATGAGGAAGATTTTAGGAGAAGCCTTGACTCAGTGAATGTGTAGAATACCAGAAGTTGTTTGGGTCATGTTAAAGTTTGAGATTTCATTAGACATCCAAGTGAAAATGTCAAGAAGAGATTCTTATAGCCGGACATACAGCCTTGAATTCAGGAGTAAGGGCCAGGTTGGAGGTACTTATTTGAGACCTGTCAATGCATAGATGGCATTTTAAGCCATGCAACTAAATAGGAGTATAGATAGAAAATAGATATTTACAGGTCTGGGAGATGAGGAGGAACCAATAAAGGAGTCAAGGAAGGAATGGCCAGTGAGGTAGAACAATTGGGAGATGGGATCTTAGACACTAATCTAAGTAACCCTTGGATTAAAAATTTATAATTGAGATTATACACTATCTGGAAATGATAAGCATTAAGAACACTCCATATTAAAATTTGAAGAAATGGGTTATAGTAAGAACTAGAGTAAAATTCAGGCCCTAAATTTCCCTAATTAGAAAACAGTAAAGAATAAAAATGAATAAACTAACTCAGCAATCTATAAAAAATCCCTTAATAATATAAAATACATGATTAAGAGCTAATGAAATGAAGCAGGACCCTGTGGGGCCCTCCTGGGTACAAAGTCTTTCCATGTCCCCAGTTTCTTGTTTGTAGAAAATAGACTTCATTCAGCTTCCTTGACCTTCCCTGAGTTCCAAAGAGCAGATTAAGTCAAAGAGCACTTGCTAATCAGGAAAAGGAGAGGATGCAGAAATAAGGGAGGAGCATTCAAGAAACAATAGTGCAGCTATTGGTCATGGTCCTGGTTCCTCCTCAAGAAATATACATAACAATATCTTTGAGTTCTTGTGCATGAACTAAGGCCCCGCACCCAGGTAGAGGATGGTAACTTCAGTCTGAGTACAGGATTCAGTGAACATTATTTACTGAATATTTATTAAGTGCTGGGCACTGTTTTAAATACTACATGAATTATCTCATTTGATAATGAATCCTTGGATGCAATTTTACTGAAGTTAAAAGTAAAACAAGAATTACCACTATAACTTTGCCTACTTGAAATTGTAGTTCTTGTCCAAGTGAATCTAATAAGACTTTTTTTTTAAGTAAAAATATTAGAAAGAGAAGCAATGTCATTATTTACATATGATATGATCATCTACTTAGAAAATTTAAGAAATTCACCTGAAAAACTATCCCACCTAATAAAACTTAGTAAGAGGCTGCAAATTTAAGATCAACATGCAGAAATTAATATCATGTCTATACACTGGCACTACTCAATTGAAAAACAGAATGGAAAATAAAAATCTATGCAAAATTGTGATGAAAACCATAAAACTACCTAAGAATAAACCTCAGAAGGCATGTACGTGACCTTTATGAAGACACTTTTTAAATTTTATCGAGAGCATAAAATACACCTAAAATGCAAAGGAAATAAAAAGAACCTATGCTATCAGATGGGAAAACTCAATGTGATAAACATGTCAACTTTCATGAAAATTAATCTATAAAAATATTTTAATAGGATTTAACAAACATTTTCTAGAATAATTCATTTGAATTGAGAAGAGAATACACAAGAACAAATAATAAAATTGTTATAAAAAACAGAATAAAGAGAACTTGTCCTTACAGACAGCCAACTGGCACATGAAAAGATGCTGAACACTGCTAATTATAAAGAAATGCAAATCAAAAACACAATGAGGTGTCACCTCATATGGGTCAGAATGGTCGTCATAAAAACATGTACAAACAATAAATGCTGGAGAAGGTGTGGAGAAAAGGGAACCCTCCTACACTGTTGGTGGGAATGTAAATTTGTACAGCCACTATAGAGAACAGTATGGAGGTTCCTTAAAAAACTAAAAATAGAGCTACTGTATGATCCAGCAATCCCAGTCCTGGGCTTATATCTGGAGAAAACTCTAATTCAAAATGATACATGCACCCCATGTTCATAGCAGCACTATTTACAGTAGCCAAGACATGGAAGCAGCCTAAATGCCCATCGACAGATGAAAAGATAAGGCAGATGAGGTATATATATACAATGGAGTATTACTCAACCAGAAAAAAAGAATGAAGTAATGCCAGTTGCAGGAACATGGATGGATGTAGATATTATCATATTAATTGAACTAAATCCAACAAAGACAAATATCGTATGATACCACTTATATGTGGAGTCCAAAAAATGATATAAATGAACTTATTTACAAAACAGAAACAGACTCACAGACATAGAAAATAAACTTATGTTTACCAAAGAGGAAAGGGTAGGGGAGTGATAATTTGGGAGTCTGGGATTAACATATACACACTACCATATATAAAATAGGTAAACAGCAAGGACCTATTGTATAGCACAGGGAACTATATTGAATACCTTGTAATAACCTATAATGGAAAAGAATCTGTAAAAGAATACACACAGACACACACACACACATAACTGGATTACTTTTCTGTATACCTGAAACTAACACAACTTTGTAAATCAACTATACTTCAATAAAAAAAAAAGTCAGTAGGTGAAGGAAGTTTATGTGCACATTTTATAATGGGCTATCAGTAAATAGGTAACCTCTCAAAGATTTCAAAACATAACATAAGCTACCTATGTTCTTATAATAAAGGTTTACAGCAGTAGCAGAATTACAGCAGTGAAACAGAGAACAAATAAGAAAAAAGTTCATTAACAACAGAAATCATAGCACAAGATAAAAAGACCACACATCTATAATATTTATATATATTAATAGAATAAACTCACCTATTAAAAGAACAAGATTCTTATAATCCGTAGACAAGAATACGTGTAAAACGAAGTGACTCAGAATAGTTGGAAGTTAATGATAGGCAAATACAGACAGACAAATCAACCAATTAAAAGTAGGGGCTGAACACTGAGAAAAACTTGAATTGCTGACAAGAAATCATTACACGAGACAAAGAAGATGTATTAGTTTCCTAGGGCCGCCATAACAAAATACCGTAGCCTGGGTGGCTTAAACAACAGAAAGTTATTTTCTTACAGTTCTGTAGGCTAGAAGTCCAAAATCAAGGTTTTGGCAGTTTTGCTTTCTTCTGAGGCATCTCTCCATGGCCTGCAGATGTCTGCCTTCTTGCTGCCCTCACATGGCCTTTTCTTCCTTTCTTTTCTTTTTTTTTTCAGATTGCTTCCTTCTTTATGTTTTTTTTTAATTAAAAATTACTTTATTGCTGAAAAGTGCTCACCAACATCTGAGCCTTCAGTGAGTTGCCATCTTTTTGCAATAGCAACATCAAAGATCACTGGTCACCATAACAAATATCATCATAATGAAAAAGCTTGAAATATTGTGAGAATTACCAAAATGTGACACACACACACTAAGTTAGCGAGCAAATGCTGTTGGAAAATGGTGCCAATAGACTTGCTTGATGCAGGGTTGTCACAAACGTTCAATTTGTAAAAAATGCAGTATCTGTGAAGCACCATAAAGCAAAGCACAATAAAACACGGTGTGCCTGTAATTAAAGCCCTTACGTGTTTTTTGGGGTTTTGTGTCTTACACTTGTGTTCATATTTAAAACAAAATTCTTTCTCAATGTTTTTGTGAAACAGATCCCATTAGACCATCAAGTTGTTTTTTCCCTCTGAGAAGATCTCTTCACAAGCATGGGCACCAAATAGCACTTCTTTTTAGTGAGTCTTAAAAATACATCATGAAAATTTTCAAACACATATTGTGAGTTGACCCCTCTTGGCACACATGATGTCTCTCATTATCAGCATCAAAACATTATTGCCCTACACATGACTGGATGATTCCTCAACATTGATAAAACTCTGCCACAGAATATCATTGCCTAACTTTGTTGATCACTGAGCATGTTTGTTTTATTAATTATTACTTTATCTCTACTGGGTTTTCTTCTCCCTGTAAACAGGCTTTAGTCTTCACTAGCTCTTTAAAAGTGTTATTATCAAGCCCACTTATAATGACTGTCCTTTGCCACATCTGGCCTTGTCTTTCCGCCATGCTTTCAATAGACTCTACTACAATGAGCATGCATCAGAATCACCTGGAGGGCTTGTAGGAACACAGGCTGCAGAATGCGACGCCCAGTTTCTGATTGGTAGGTTTGGAACGAGACTGAGAATTTAAATTTCCTGTCAGGTTCCCAGGTGATGCTGATACTGCTGATCTGGGACCTCACTTTGAGGCTCTGGGCTCTACCAGTATGCCTTTTGCCTCCTATTGTTTGCCAGTTTTCACAGCTAGAGAGATTTAACTTACACGTGTTGATTCTGCCCCACATAGGTAGTATGGAATACAGGCCTTTCATTGGTTCATTATGACATGATTTTACGGCAGATTTGATGTGGGTAGCAGAGCTGAGCCTTTCCTGAGTTTTCTAGCTCCTGTACTTCATCCCTTCCTGGATTCCTTTCTGGACATGCTATTTCCTCTGGGGTTAGGACACTTTGATTTCCCTTGCTTAGTTCCTTCTGGAAGCTGAAAATGAGCAAGTAAGTTCACTTCCCACATCTGAGAATCTACCTGGTTGCCCTCTAGACATGTGACCCCATGCACACCTTGGTGGTATTGGTTTGGCTGCCCTGACTTCTTTTCGTTGCTTGTTGTTAAGACTTTGAAGTTTGCCTTTTCTGTGCCAGTGAGTCTAGTGACCTGGGTCTGGCATTCCCAAGCCTGACTTCAAATACCCCAGGCTACCTTCTTCTCTGCTTTTCAAACATGGATTATTTATTCAGTTGAATAATGTTGTTGCTATTTCTCTGACTGCTGCCCATTCTTTCCCTCTCTTGATTTCTATACGTGTTTCCAGACCCCTCAATCCCAGGCTCCATCTACCTTATGCTCTGAGACTCAGTGCTGGCTTGGTCTTTTTCCTCTAAGAATGATTACTTTTCTGGTTAGATCACGCACCTTGGCTGGAAGGTTCTAATGTCACCTGCATGCATGACTTAGATCAAGTAAGTCAACTGTATTTTTTCATTTTTAAACCTGTGTCAAGGAGGTCTATGGGCTTGCTGTGCAAAATGTAGTCTGAGGATCAGTGGCTTTCAGCATGTTAGGGGCACTTGTTAGAAATGCAGAACCCTAGGCCACACCTCAGATGTACTGAGTTAGAATCCACAAGAGCCCCAGGTGATTTTCATGCACATTGTAAAGAAGTGACGTATGATATAGCATCTATAGGATGAACTGCTCCCACCTTAGGCTAATTGTGACTCAACCTTTCCAATCAGTTTTTCCAACTTCCTTGTCGCCATAGATGTAATTTTACAAACCTGTGTTGGGTGAGTTTCCCACTGACAATGTGAACTATGACAAACAACTCACTCAAATGGCCTTTTCTCTGTGTTCATGCAACCCTGGTGACTCTTCCTCTTCCAGTCCTAATCAGATTAGGGCCCTACCCTTATAACTTCATTTAACCTTAATCACCTCTTTAAAGGACCTATCTCCAAATACAGGGCTTCAGTGTATGAATTTGGAAGGCACCATTCAGCCCATAACAGAAAAACACCTTATACTAATAAAGGACAAAATCTACAGTGAATATCTGTCAGGAATTTTAATGCAGCAATTAAAAAGCATAAAAAATCCATAATGGGCTTCCCTGGTGGCGCAGTTGAGAGTCCGCCTGCCGATGCAGGGGACGCAGGTTCATGCCCCGGTCCAGGAAGATCCCACATGCTGCGGAGCTGCTGGGCCAGTGAGCCATGGCTGCTGAGCCTGCGTGTCCGGAGCCTGTGCTCCACAATGGGAGAGGCCACAACAGTGAGAGGTCCGCGTACCGCAAAAAAAAAAAAAAAAAAAAATTCCATAACGATGGGAATTCCCTGGCAGTCCAGTGCAGTGGTTAGGACTCAGTGCTTTCACTGCTGTGGGCCAACGTTCAATCTCAGGTCCAGGAAGTAAGATCCTGCAAGCCTCAGCACAGTGTGGGGGGGGGGAGGGGTGAGTTACAAAAACAAAAAAATCCATTAAGGAAAAACTATGTAAAATAGGAGAAATATATATAAACACAATAATAATATTAGACTTTAATCCCCTCAGTTCATGACAAATTCAAATAGTCAAAAACAAGCAAATGCAGGATCTAAATAACAATAAACTAGATAAATGTAAATAGAATTTTGCAAAGCTTTATACCTTGAAAGCTGAGGCTATACCTTCTTTTTTAATGTCTATTAAACATGATTACAAATAGAGTGCTAGTAGGCCACAAAGAAGACATCAACAAATTGCAACAAGTACAGATAGCACACACAACATTCTCTAATTAATATGTAATGAAACTAGAACTAGATAAGAAACAGAAAACCGCAGTCATCTGCATATTAAATAAATATACCTTTCTCAATATAATTTTTATATAAAGAGAAAAGAAAAAGCAATATCTACAAAATGTCCAGAAAATGTATGGTGTTGGATGTTTGATATAATTTGCGTATGACAGCATTTGGGCTTGGCACCATTTGAGGGGGATGCTGTCAGCTTTGTTGTGGTGACAAACTACCCCTGAATACTCCTTGTTTACATCCCAAATACGTTATAGTTTCCTGTTGTGCTCCTGTGGAGGCTACCCTGTGTCTTCTCATTCAACGACGCAGTTGAGGTAGGGGCTCTATGCATGATATACCCACTCTCATTACAAGGAAAATCAGGAAAGATTGTGAAATCATGAGTTCTCTTAAATCTTTTGCTCAGATGTGACATGTATCATCTCTGCTCATATTTCATTAACTCAGCCCAAAGGCAATGAGGTGGGGACAAATACTGTCTCCAACTAGAGATTGGTGAGCACTATGTGTGGGTGGGGATGCCTAATCTTTTTTACACAGAAAGGGGCTGGGGACTGAATAATTCCACATGATGACATAATTGGCCACTGGGGCATAGAGTTTTGATATAATTTTTCTATTCTAATTCATCACAAGTCATCTTCAGTAATTTATTCTGGAAAATTACTCATGTCATCTAAAATATAAAGGTATACCCAGTCCCATAATTTTAAATGTTTTCTGAATATGTAGGCAATCCCCTTTTTCATATTAATGTTTATATTTACATTGTCTCTACCATTTTTCTTGGTCAGGTTTGGTGGTGGTGGTTGTTTTTAATTTTATTGCTCTATTCTGAAAACCACTTTTTAGTTTTATTTGTCAATGATACGAAATATTTTCTAACTCACAAATGTATGCTTTCAATCTTAGTGACTCCTTTTCAGATTTTATTTTGCCGTACATTGTTGCTTTTTGCAACTTGTTCATTAAATTGTCATTTAATTTTCAGTCTAGACTACTTAATATTAAAATAATATATAACCAATAATTTTCCTCTGAGTATGGATTTAGCCACATCTTACAGGCTTCTAATTGTTGTCAATTTCTAAATATTCTGTTGATTTCCTCTTTGACTCCAAAGTTGTTTAATTGGGGTCTACAAATATTTATTATTGACATATCAAATATTAATATATTATTACAAATAAATACATATTTTATTTATTGAGTTTTTTGTGTGTGGTCCATATTTAAATAAACAATGATCATTACAAGCAGAATATAAATATATGTAAACATTTATACATACATATATGTAGATATATGTATGTATAATTCAATGTACCTTAAAACAGAGACTACCCAGTATTTTATAATCAGAGAACATCATTTTTTTCAGACGTCCAAGGAGCATATATATTTGAAAAATAGTTTTCAAAATGTAGAAATTTGACAAGCCATATTCTCCAAACATGATGTAATACAAGAAATAAAAGATACAAATTAAAATGCATTTTTATATAAAAAAGTATTAATTATATTACTAAAATAGTGTACATGTTCAATTTTTGTCCTTAGATGACTGATCACATTCTAAGAGAAGTTTCCTGATATAATTTTGGTATTGCCAAAATATTTTTTCTTAAAGTTTTTGCTTTACCTCTTTCAATAAAATGTTGCTTGATGTGTGGAGATCTGTAACTGTTACATCATCTTGAGTAAGTGCATCTTTGTCATTATAAAATGTCATTCTTAATTCCATATGATATTTTGGACCTTGAAATCTTTTTCTTAAATTTCCACAGATGCATCCAGCTTTCTTCTTATTAGCATTTGCCTGTTATACCTTTTCTATCATTTCTCTTTTAAATTGTTTTCTTTTACCTATTGTTGAGTTTTCTTTATTTATCCAATCACAGAGTTTTGGTTATCTTCATATTTTAAAAGACATTCACATGTATTGCCCTAAGTTAAAGATTTCTTCTATTCCTATATTTTGAATGAATATTTCTTTTCTAAGTTATTTTTTTCTTAGAAAATCATCTATTTCATAGGTATTTTCAAATGTATTAGATAATGTTTTATGTAGAATTATTTTATATATTTTAAATGCCACCTCCCTCCATGATTATATTCTCCTTCTCATTTCTATTATACTGTGGCTGTTTTCATTTGATTTTACTTGCCACATTTTGTCTATTTTATTAACACTTGAAAATCTAGCTCTTGGATTAATCAAGTATATCTAATTTTCTGTATCATATTGATTTTTAATCTACATTAATTGATTATTCGTGCTTTCCTTAGGTTTATTGTGCTGTTATTTTCTGATTTGTTGATGTGAATGTACAATATATTTTCTCTATGGTCATAAAAATCTTTATGTACAACTTTTGTCAAATTTTAATATGTGCTCTACAAAATATCCACTGTATGCCAATTTTCTTACTCTGTCTAAGCCTCGGGTACTTCATCTGTAAAATGTATATCTTCCCCAAGTAATTATTGTATAAATCATCTGTATTTTCATTTCTTTTTGATATCATAATTCTTTAGTTGAGTTTCTTTCTTTGATTCCAATTTTGTTATTTTTTGTTGTTTTCATTTACAAACTTCTCTCTCTGCTCACACCTGCCTGAGATTCTTAGAGATGCATTGTTGTTTTAACAGGGCACTCCTACCCAAGTTTAAAAATCACATCTGAAGTAAATCACTCTTTTTTTATTTGTTTGTTTCTTTACTGTGTTAAAAAAAACATAACATTCAATTTACCATCTTAGCAGTTTTTAAGTTTACAGTTTAAAAGTGTTAAGTATATTCACACTGTTGTACAATAGATCTCTACAACTTTTTTATCTTGCAACAGTGAAACTCTATACCTATTAATCACTAATTCCTCCTGCTTCTGCTCCTTAGACCTTGGCAACTACCTTTCTACTTTTTGTTTCTAAGATTGTGACTACCTTAGGTACTTCATATGAGTGGAATCATCAGTATTTGTCCTTTCGTGACTAGCTTAGCATAAAGTTCTTGAGGTTTATCCATGCTGTAGCATGGGACAAGATTTCCTTCTTTATTAAGGCTGAATAATATTCCATTGTGTATGTGTGTGTCTGTATGTGTGTGTGTGTGTGTGTATGTATATACACACACACGTGTATATATATATATATATATATATATATATATATACCACATTTTCTTTACCCATTCATCTATCGATGGACATTTGAGTTTCCTCTGCCTCTTGGCTATTGTGAATAGTGATACAATGAGAATGGGTGTGGAAACATCTCTAAGATCCTGCTTTGAATTCTTATGGATATATACCCAGAAATGGGATTGTTAGGTATAGGGTAATTCTGCTTTGAAGTTTTTGAGGAACATCCTTAATATTTTCCATAAAGATGTTTAAGATGTAAGTGACTGCCTAGTATCGGTTCTCTCACCAGTAGGGAATCATTTTATCCTCCCATAGAAGAATATGAATTAGAAGTAGTTGTGCTCATAAAAAGATTTTATGAGACTTTGGGAAAAGTAGGACTTTGAGGCCTAATTGACATAACTGAAACATAGGATTGTCAGTAGAGCTATCTATCCCATCTCTTATTTGGATCTTTACACAGTACAGTTTTAGTACCTAAGTACTCAAGGTAGCCACTAGCAGAAAATGGATGGTCCTACATGTGTTAACATTCTCAAAAAGGGCAAAAGGGCAATAACAGCAGAGCAAGACAAATGGACAATAAGAACAGAGCAGAAACATGTGAATGGGCTTCCTGCTAGATATAGATAAGGCATGATCTTAAGTATACCCATAAATTAATTGAGTAGATTTTAGAGGGGTCAGAAATCCAATAATAGTAGGTGGCACCTGAAAATCTTTATGTGTTGGCCATAAATATTACTGTGTCCTCATACACACATAAGCTGAGTCTGAGATTCAGATAGTTCCTCTTATCCAAAGGGTCATGGCACCGGGTGGAAGATAACTGATATAGATTTATCTACATTATTTTTTTCTGAACTCAGTGAAGAATCAAGACAATGGACCTCTGTTTTCTGCTTACGAAAATGTTATAATACAAATATTTGATATTAATCATTGCTTTTTTTACCTTTTTTTGCCCCGTGGGATAAAGAGGTTGTACGATATGCTGACTGTATTAGCTTGCTAGGGCTGCCATAAAAAAATACCACAGACTGAGTGCCTTCAACAATAAAAAATATATTTCTTATAGTTCTGGAGGCTAAAACTCTTAGATCATTGTGTCAGCAGGGTTGGTTTCATTCTGAGGCCACTCTCCTGGCCTTACAGTTGAGAGCCTTCTTGCTGTGACCTCACATGGTCATCCCTCTGTGTGTGTCCTAATCTCCTTTATAAGTACACCAATCATATCGGATTAGGGTTCACGCATATGACCCTATTTTAACTTAATTACCTCTTTAAAGGCACTATCTCCAAATACAATCACTTTCTGTGGTACTGTGGGTTAGGGCTTCAACATATGAATTTGGGGGGACACAATATAGCCCATAACAGTGATGCATAAAGTTTTTCTAGAACTATGGAAAGCAGAGGTGATAAAGCAAAGAAAATACCAGATAGTATTGCCTGTTCAAAATTTTAATCAAATATATGTTTATTTCCAGTATCCAAATGCCAATATATTTATTATTAGCATAGAGAATGTTGTCTGTCTCTCAATGTACAGTTCTTTGAGCACTATCAGTTAAACATACAGAGGAATTCTTGGAATGTAAAGTAAATAGTGAAGAGTTTTTCATCTAAGTCTTAAGGTCATCAATTATTTAAAGCAAAGACAAAATGATAAAAAAGTTATAATACACATCTTTTCAATAACATGCAATTAAATTATGTTTTAGTATCACTCTGTCCAAAGATAATGCTCTATGATTCTAAATAAGAAAAGCTGAGGAAGAAAGGCTTATCTGGACATACTAGTTTTACATTTTAAGATTTAAGCATAATTGAATTTTTATGCTTGAAGATACAGTTATTAAAGCAGGTAAATCAAACTGAACCTAAGCCAGTATAGGTGAGCTTATTCTCTTATATTGGAGGAATGAATAAAAATAGGGAAACATTATCAGGCTGAGCTAATCCAATATACAGGTTCATAATTTTGTCTTCCATGAAACCAATATACTTTGAATAGATATTTAATGTTATAAAATATAAATATTTACTTAGAGGTGTGAAATTGACATAGTATTAATAAAATAGTTTCCTTTAGTCTATATATTAAAATAAAGAACTTATATTCTGAATATAACATAACACTTTAACTTATTTGGAATTGTCTGTCATGTCACAATTTCTTCATTCCTTATAACTAGATTGCATACACTCACTAAGAATACAGGTAACTTATGTAGTTTGAGTTACAAATCTTGCTGAAAATACATTAAAAGTGCTCTCTCTCTCTGTCTTATAAAACCTTTTCCAATTTCACCTCTTCTCTCTTCAGGTTTCCTCTGCAATCTTCGAAACATGACAACTCTTTGGGAAGTATTCTAAAGAACTTATACTTTAGATAAGGGAACAAATGATTCGTATAAAGAAAATTTTGTCCATCATTACTCAATTACAGTATTTCTGCTGGCGGAGTCTACCAACATCAACTAACCTATCATAAGCTTAGTTGCATGGCCTCTTATATTCCAAACAAATTTTTAAAACCTTGTTTAATGAGCTATATCCTACATACAGAGGAATATGTAAAACACATACAATGAAACTGCTACCAATGCCAAGGAATAGGACATTGCCAGCACCCTAGAGAACCCCCATGAATGCTTCCCAATTCACCACCTTTCCTCTAGAGTATCCACTATCTTTACTACATGTATGTTTCCTTAAACACTATATAACTTAGTTTTGCCTATTTTATATAAATGGAATATTTGGATGTATTCCATTACATCTTATTTCTTTTACTCAATATCATGTTTGTGAGATACATACATGTTGCCTAGTAATTTTTTTTTTTTTTTTGCGGTACGCGGGCCTCTCACTATTGTGGCCTCTCCCGTTGCGGAGCACAGGCTCCGGAGGTGCAGGCTCAGTGGCCATGGCTCACGGGCCCAGCCTCTCCGTGGCATGTGGGATCTTCCCGGACCCAGGCATGAACCCATGTCCCCTGCATCAGCAGGCAGACTCTCAACCACTGCGCCACCAGAGAAGCCCCCCTAGTATAGTTTTAATCTGTCCATTTTTATTGTTGTATATTATTTCAGTATACAAATACAATACAATTTGCCCATTCTCTTCCTGATAAACCTGTGGGGATTTTTTTCCCGTTCAGAATTACTATGGATACAGCTGGTTAAACTCTAGGTGCATGTCTCCTGTTGTTCACAGGCAAGAGCTTTCCTGAAGTATATAATTAATGTGGAATTGCTGTCAAAGGGTATGTGACTATCCAAGTTTACAATATAATGATTAAATGTTTTCATTAAATGACTGCATCAACACACATTCCCACCAGCAATGCAGGAGTTCCTGTTGATCCTTTTTTTTCTTTAATACTTAGTATTAACTACTTTTAAAGTGTTTGCCAATATAATGGATATAAAAAGGAGGATTTCATTGAAGTCTTAACTTGCAAGTCCTTGATTACTTATGAGATTCAGCATTTTTTTCATATGTTGAATGGACTTTTAAATTACTTTTGTGAAGTCATTGAGAGTGATGGTGAGAGTGGATAATCCTATTTCCACTTCCTGGTTCCTGGAGATCTGGTATCAAATATCAGTCATTGGTTCAATACAAATACTGTATACTGGAAGACAACACCCTGACTCAAGCTGCCATACATGAGCAAGGCACTCTAGCAGAACTTTAATAGGCCATCCCAACTTTATATCAGACTAGCTTCTTCTGAGCAATGAGGTATATGGTGAATCCAGGGAATCGCATTGTCATGAGCTCATTGTCACATCTCCTTTGCCATAAGATTGATCTTGTGGTCTGAGGTAATAACATGCTGAATACTGTGTGGATAGATTAGATAGTCTGTAAACCTTCAATGGTGATGGAGGAAAGGCAAATCCCTATCTGGAGTAGGTGTCAATTTAAATAAAGAAGAATCACTAATTCACCTAGGGTGGATAGGCTCCAATGTAATCAACCTGGCCTCTAGTTGTGGGCTAGTCTCTTGAAGAAATGCTGCCATATTTAGGGCTTAACATTAAATTCTGATAGATGAGGCACTCAGCAATAGCAATAGCTAGATGAATATTGAAGAGAGAGGAGCCCATGTTATTGAGCTATGCATAACCTTTATTCTTGCTACCACACCCACACTGTTATGGTCAGCATTTGGAATCACAAAGGAGAAAGTCTGCCTGATATCCATAGGATGAATCTTTCTGTTCATCTTGCATTTAAGAGTTAAATGCTGTCACCTGGCCTCTAACATTCCATAATCCCATCATCCATTTAGAGTATCTCCTAGGGAGTTCAGTTCAATGGCAGTGTCTCCCACTGTCAACCCTAAGCTATAGAGGACAACCACCATTGAGCTTCTTAAAGATGCAAGTGTGCATGTCACTAGTGTGACTCCCACTTATCTGGGCCTCTAACTTCTTCCTCAACAGTTTTTCAAAGGACTTCTGGCATCTTTATGTCATTTACTCTATGCCATTATCTTTGTCCAAGTTTTAGGGAGCTATCCCAAAGGAGTTCTATGAAGAGCTCCAGACACCTTTGCCAGAACATAGTATCCTGAGTCACATGTGACTACCCTCACCTTAATAAATTTTCCCTTATATAGATTTATATTCCACCACCTACTCCAATCTGATACTCCCATGATTCTTCTTCCGATACTCCCATGCTTCTTTTATCTCCTATTACTTCTGATGTATCTGTCTGATTCTGTAATTCTTTTAGTGTGTAAGTTATTTCTTCCCATCACAGGGATTTTATTTTAGCTCACGCTGTGCTGAAACCCAACCCTGGTTGCTGGCCTGGAGGCAGTGGGGAGAAGAGGGGCCAGATTTTTTTTTTTTTTAACATCTTTATTGGAGTATAATTGCTTTACAATGGTATGTTAGTTTCAGCTTCACAACAAAATGAATCAGTTATATATACACATATATTCCCATATCTCTTCCCGCTTGCGTCTCCCTCCCTCCCACCCTCCCTATCCCACCCCTCCAGGCAGTCACAAAGCACCGAGCTGATCTCCCTGTGCTACGCGGCTGCTTCCCACCAGCTAACTACCCTACGTTTGGTAGTGTACATATGTCCATGCCTCTTTATCGCTCTGTCACAGTTCACCCTTCCCCCTCCCCATAGCCTCAAGTCCATTCTCCAGTAAGTCTGCGTCTCCATTCCTGTTTCACTCCCAGGTTTTTCATGACATTTTTTTTTTAATTCCATATATATGTGTTAGCATACGGTATTTGTCTCTCTCTTTCTGACTTACTTCACTCTGTATGACAGACTCTAGGTCTATCCACCTCATTACAAATAGCTCAATTTCGTCTCTTTTTATGGCTGAGTAATATTCCATTGTATATATGTGCCACATCTTCTTTATCCATTCATCCGATGATGGACACTTAGGTTGTTTCCATCTCTGGGCTATTGTAAATAGAGCTGCAATGAACATTTTGGTACATGACTCTTTTTGAATTATGGTTTTCTCAGGGTATATGCCCAGTAGTGGGATTGCTGGGTCATATGGTAGTTCTATTTGTAGCTTTTTAAGGAACCTCCATACTGTTCTCCACAGTGGCTGTATCAATTTACATTCCCACCAACAGTGTAAGAGGGTTCCCTTTTCTCCACACCCTCTCCAGCATTTATTGTTTCTAGATTTTTTGATGATGGCCATTCTGACTGGTGTGAGATGATATCTCATTGTAGTTTTGATTTGCATTTCTCTAATGATTAGTGATGTTGAGCATTCTTTCATGTGTTTGTTGGCACTCTGTATATCTTCTTTGGAGAAATGTCTATTTAGGTCTTCTGCCCATTTTTGGATTGGGTTGTTTGTTTTTTTGTTATTAAGCTGCATGAGCTGCTTATAAATTTTGGAGATTAATCCTTTGTCAGTT
The DNA here is from genome assembly GCF_937001465.1 of Orcinus orca. Lineage (NCBI taxonomy): Eukaryota > Metazoa > Chordata > Mammalia > Artiodactyla > Delphinidae > Orcinus > Orcinus orca. The sequence continues at coordinate 80,885,293 of NC_064580.1, forward strand.
GCTTCATTTGCAAATATTTTCTCCCATTCTGAGGGTTGTCTTTTGGTCTTCTTTATGGTTTCCTTTGCTGCGCAAAAGCTTTTAAGTTTCATTAGGTCCCATTTGTTTACTTTTGTTTTTATTTCCATTTCTCTAGGAGGTGGGTCAAAAAGGACCTTGCTGTGATTTATATCATAGAGTGTTCTGCCTATGTTTTCCTCTAAGAGTTTGATAGTTTCTGGCCTTACATTTAGGTCTTTAATCCATTTTGAGCTTATTTTTGTGTATGGTGTTAGGGAGTGATCTAATCTCATACTTTTACATGTAGCTGTCCAGTTTTCCCAGCACCACTTATTCAATAGGCTGTCCTTTCTCCACTGTACATTTCTGCCTCCTTTGTCAAAGATAAGGTGACCATATGTGCGTGGGTTTATCTCTGGGCTTTCTATCCTGTTCCATTGATCTATCTTTCTGTTTTTGTGACAGGACCATACCGTCTTGATAACTGTAGCTTTGTAGTATAGTCTGAAGTCTGGGAGCCTGATTCCTCCAGTCCCTTCTTTCGTTCTCAAGATTGCTTTGGCTATTCGGGGTCTTTTGTGTTTCCATACAAATTGCAAAATTTTTTGTTCTAGTTCTGTGAAAAATGCCAGTGGTAGTTTGATAGGGATTGCATTGAATCTATAGATTGCTTTGGGTAGTAGAGTCATTTTCACAATGTTGATTCTTCCAATCCAAGAACATGGTATATCTCTCCATCTATTTGTATCATCTTTAATTTCTTTCATCAGTGTCTTATAATTTTCTGCATACAGATCTTTTGTCTCCTTAGGTAGCTTTACTCCTAGATATTTTATTCTTTTTGTTGCAATGGTAAATGGGAGTGTTTTCTTGATTTCACTTTCAGATTTTTCATCATTAGTGTATAGGAATGCCAGAGATTTCTGTGCATTAATTTTGTATCCTGCCACTTTACCAAATTCATTGATTAGCTCTAGTAGTTTTCTGGTAGCATCTTTAGGGTTCTCTATGTATAGGATCATGTCATCTGCAAACAGTGACAGCTTTACTTCTTCTTTTCTGATTTGGATTCCTTTTATTTCCTTTTCTTCTCTGATTGCTGTGGCTAAAACTTCCAAAACTATGTTGAATAAGAGTGGTGAGAGTGGGCAACCTTGTCTTGTTCCTGATCTTAGTGGAAATGCTTTCAGTTTTTCACCATTGAGGATGATGTTTGCTGTGGGCTTGTCATATATGGCCTTTATTATGTTGAGGAAAGTTCCCTCTATGCCTACTTTCTGCAGGGTTTTTATCATAAATGGGTGTTGAATTTTGTCAAAAGCTTTCTCTGCATCTATTGAGATGATCATATGGTTTTTCTCCTTCAGTTTGTTAATATGGTTTATCACATTGATAGATTTGCATATATTGAAGAATCCTTGCATTCCTGGAATAAACCCCACTTGATCATGGTGTATGATCCTTTTAATGTGCTGTTGGATTCTGTTTGCTAGTATTTTGTTGAGGATTTTTGCATCTATGTTCATCAGTGATATTGGCCTGTAGTTTTCTTTCTTTGTGACATCCTTGTCTGGTTTTGGTATCAAGGTGATGGTGGCCTCGTAGAAGGAGTTTGGGAGTGTTCCTCCCTCTGCTATATTTTGGAAGAGTTTGAGAAGGATAGGTGACAGCTCTTCTCTAAATGTTTGATAGAATTCACCTGTGAAGCCATCTGGTCCTGGGCTTTTCTTTGTTGGAAGATTTTTAATCACAGTTTCAATTTCAGTGCTTGTGATTGGTCTGTTCATATTTTCTATTTCTTCCTGATTCAGTCTTGGCAGGTTGTGCATTTCTAAGAATTTGTCCATTTCTTCCAGATTGTCCATTTTATTGGCATAGAGTTGCTTGTAGTAATCTCTCATGATCTCTTTTATTTCTGCAGTGTCAGTTGTTACCTCTCCTTTTTCATTTCTAATTCTATTGATTTGAGTCTTCTCCCTTTTTTTCTTGATGAGTCTGGCTAGTGGTTTATCTATTTTGTTTATCTTCTCAAAGAACCAGCTTTTAGTTTTATTGATCTTTGCTATTGTTTCCTTCATTTCTTTTTCATTTATTTCTGATCTGATTTTTATGATTTCTTTCCTTCTGCTAGCTTTGGGGTTTTTTTGTTCTTCTTTCTCTAATTGCTTGAGGTGCAAGGTTAGGTTGTTTATTCGAGATGTTTCCTGCTTCTTAAGGTGGGCTTGTATTGCTATAAACTTCCCCCTTAGAACTGCTTTTGCTGCATCCCACAGGTTTTGGGTCGTTGTGTCTCCATTGTCATTTGTTTCTAGGTATTTTTTGATTTCCTCTTTGATTTCTTCAGTGATCACTTCATTATTAAGTAGTGTATTGTTTAGCCTCCATGTGTTTGCATTTTTTACAGATCTTTTCCTGTAATTGATATCTAGTCTCATGGCGTTGTGGTCAGAAAAGATACTTGATACAATTTCAATTTTCTTAAATTTACCAAGGCTTGATTTGTGACCCAAGATATGATCTATCCTGGAGAATGTTCCATGAGCACTTGAGAAAAATGTGTATTCTGTTTTTTTTGGATGGAATGTCCTATAAATATCAATTAACTCCATCTCGTTTAATGTATCATTTAAAGCTTGTGTTTCCTTATTTATTTTCATTTTGGATGATCTGTCCATTGGTGAAAGTGGGGTGTTAAAGTCCCCTACTATGAATGTGTTACTGTCGATTTCCCCTTTTATGTTTGTCAGTATTTGCCTTATGTATTGAGGTGCACCTATGTTGGGTGCATAAATATTTACAATTGTTATATCTTCCTCTTGGATCGATCCCTTGATCATTATGTAGTGTCCTTCTTTGTCTCTTCTAATAGTCTTTGTTTTAAAGTCTATTTTGTCTGATATGAGAATTGCTACTCCAGCTTTCTTTTGGTTTCCATTTGCATGAAATACCTTTTTCCATCCCCTTACTTTCAGTCTGTATGTGTCTCTAGGTCTGAAGTGGGTCTCTTGTAGACAGCAAATATATGGGTCTTGTTTTTGTATCCATTCAGCCAATCTGTGTCTTTTGGTGGGAGCATTTAGTCCATTTACGTTTAAGGTAGTTATCGAATTGTGTGTTCCTATTCCCATTTTCTTAATTGTTTTGGGTTCGTTATTGTAGGTCCTTTCCTTCTTTTGTGTTTCTTGCCTAGAGAAGTTCCTTTAGCAGTTGTTGTAGAGCTGGTTTGGTGGTGCTGAACTCTCTCAGCTTTTGCTTGTCTGTAAAGGTTTTAATTTCTACATCAAACCTGAATGAGATCCTTGCTGGGTAGAGTAATCTTGGTTGCAGGTTTTTCTCCTTCAACACTTTCAATATGTCCTGCCACTCCCTTCTGGCTTGCAGAGTTTCTGCTGAAAGATCAGCTGTTAACCTTATGGGGATTCCCTTGTGTGTTATTTGTTGTTTTTCCCTTGCTGCTTTTAATATGTTTTCTTTGTATTTAATTTTTGACAGTTTGATTAATATGTGTCTTGGCGTATTTCTCCTTGGATTTATCCTGTATGGGACTCTCTGTGCTTCCTGGACTTGATTAACTATTTCCTTTCCCATATTAGGGAAGTTTTCAACTATAATCTCTTCAAATATTTTCTCAGTCCCTTTCTTTTTCTCTTCTTCTTCTGGAACCCCTATAATTCGAATGTTGGTGCGTTTAATGTTGTCCCAGAGGTCTCTGAGACTGTCCTCAGTTCTTTTCATTCTTTTTTCTTTATTCTGCTCTGCAGTAGTTATTTCCACTATTTTATCTTCCAGGTCACTTATCCGTTCTTCTGCCTCAGTTATTCTGCTATTGATCCCATCTAGAGTACTTTTAATTTCATTTATTGTGTTGTTCATCTTTGCTTGTTTCATCTTTAGTTCTTCTAGGTCCTTGTTAACTGATTCTTGCAATTTGTCCATTCTATTGTCCATTCTATCTCCAAGATTTCGGATCAACCTTACTATCATTATTCTGAATTCTTTTTCAGGTAGACTGCCTATTTCCTCTTCATTTGTTAGGTCTGGTGGGTTTTTATCTTGCTCCTTCATCTGCTGTGTGTTTTTCTGTCTTTTCATTTTGCTTATCTTACTGTGTTTGGGGTCTCCTTTTTTGCAGGCTGAAGGTTCGTAGTTCCTGTTGTTTTTTGTGTCTGTCCCCAGTGGCTAAGGTTGGTTTGGTGGGTTGTGTAGGCTTCCTGGTGGAGGGTACTAGTGCCTGTGTTCTGGTGGATGAGGCTGGATCTTGTCTTTCTGGTGGGCAGGTCCACGTCTGGTGGTGTGTTTTGGGGTGTCTGTAGACTTATTATGATTTTGGGCAGCCTCTCTGCTAATGGGTGGTGTTGTGTTCCTGTCTTGCTAGTTGTTTGGCATAGGCTGTCCAGCACTGTAGCTTGCTGGTCGTTGAGTGAAGCTGGGTGCTGGCGTTGAGATGGAGATCTCTCGGAGATTTTTGCTGTTTGATATTATGTGCAGCTGGGAGGCCTCTTGTGGACCAGTGTCCTGAAGTTGGCTCTCCCACCTCAGAGGCACAGCACTGACTCCTGGCTGCAGCACCAAGAGCCTTTCATCCACAGGGCTCCTTAATTTGGGATGATTGGTTGTCTATTCAGGTATTCCACAGATGCAGGGTATATCAAGTTGATTGTGGAGCTTTAATCCGCTGCTTCTGAGGCTGCTGGGAGAGATTTCCCTTTCTCTTCTTTGTTCTCACAGTTCCCAGGGGCTCAGCTTTGGATTTGGCCCCGCCTGTGCGTGTAGGTCGCCGGAGGGCGTCTGTTCTTTGCTCAGACAGGACGGGGTTAAAGGAGCCGCTGATTCGGAGGCTCTGGCTCACCCAGGCTGGAGGGTGGGGAGGGTCACGGAGTGCGGGGCGGACCTGCAGTGGCAGAGGCTGGCGTGACGCTGCAGCCTGAGGCGCGCCGTGTGCTCTCCCGGGGGAGCCGTCCCTGGATCCCGGGACCCTGGCAGTGGCGGGCTGCACAGGCTCCCCGGAAGGGCGTGTGGCCAGTGACCTGCGTTCGCACACAGGCCTCCTGGCGGCGGCAGCAGCAGCCTTAGCGTCCCATGTCCGTCTCTGGGCTCCGCACTCTTAGCCGCGGCTCGCGCCCGTTCCTGGAGCTCTCTCAAGCAGCGTTCTTAATCCCCTCTCCTCGTGCACCAGGAAACAAAGAGGGACGTAAAAGTCTCTTGCCTCTTCGGCAGGTCCAGACCCCTCCCCGGACTGTCTCCCGGCCAGCCGCGGCGCACCAACGCCCTGCAGGCTGTGTTCACGCCGCCAACCTCAGTCCTCTCCCGGCGCTCCGACAAAAGCCGGAGCCTCAGCTCCCAGCCCCGCCCGCCCCGGCGGGCGAGCAGACAAGCCTCTCGGCTGGTGAGTGCCGGTCGGCCCGATCCTCTGCACTGGAATCTGTGCGCTTTGCCCTCCGCACCCCTGTTGCTGTGCTCTCCTCCGCGGCTCCCAAGCTCCCCCACTCCGCCTCCCGAAGTCTCCACCCGCGAAGGGGCTTCCTAGTGTGTGGACACTTTTCCTCCTTCACAGCTCTCTCCCGCTGGTGCAGGACCCATCCCTATCCTTTTGTCTCTGTTTAGTTTTTTCTTTTGCCCTAACCAGGTATGTGGGGGGTTCCTTGCCTTTTGGGATGTCTGAGGTCTTCTGCCAGCGTTCAGTAGGTGCTCCGTAGGAGTTGTTCCACGCGTAGATGTATTTCTGGTGTATCTGTGGAGAGGAAGGCGATCTCCGCGTCTTACTCTTCTGCCATCTTCCCGGAAGTAGAGGGGCCAGATCTTAAGGAAGATGAACATCATCATGCAATGCACCTGGCTAAGGTGAGGTCTTTGCAGTCTTCAGCTAGGGGAGGCCGCTCATCTCTAACAAGGGAAAGAAGGCTGCTAATGTTGGTGCAGAAAGTTAGAGGAAAACTGAAGATTGAAGATTCTCAGGATTGTCCACTTAAGTATGACCATCTCCTACTTCCAGGTCTAGTTTGCTCCTTTCATAGCCCTGGATTTGCCATAGGAGATCATTCAGATGGTCACCTTTGCTGTTCTGCCACCCTTCAATTAGATATTGAAAGTCAGCTGTGGTAGATGAATTTCCACTCCTTGCCACCAAAGAGGCCATCTGTCTTTCACATCATGGCTTGAGTTGATATTTGGCTGGTCTGAGCATGTCATTTTCTTTTTTCAAAACTTTCAAAAGAATTAACAACAGCTAGCCCACTTCACAGTTTTTATAATTATAATTACCATTACAGTCATACAATTTCTGTGCCATAGCAAACCATAACCTAATGCTTTATAGTCCACCTGCCACTTATCCCAATCACAAACAGGTGGAAGTTCTAAGTAATAGTGGTACTATTGCTAATGGCTATTTCTGCCACTTACTAACAGCAATGGACCTCTTATTGACATAAGATCAGTGAGTGATCCAGCTCTAAAACCCTATACCAGGGTTCTCCTTTTTAGGGCAATTCTTGGTACTAACTGTTATAACATGAGTTCTCCCAAAAGCAGACCCTGAGATAAAGGGGTATATATGAGTAGTTTGGGAATATTCCCAGGGAGCAGTGGAGGATTCAAGGGTAATGAAAAATGAAAAAAAAAAAAAAAGGAGGAGTTATTGTTAGCCACTAATACAAGCAACTGATACATAGAAGCCATGAGATCTCTAAGATAACTGTGAAATGCATCCCAGAACTGTGCTCTGCAAAGAAAAAAAGTATTTAGACATAGACTTCTGTCAAGGATCAATCTACTGGGCATTAACTCCCTCTCATTTCTGGGTTGCTCATTCATGGATACTAAGTAATTTCCTAAAGGCTCCTGTGCTGTGGTACCAGATAAACCCAGGAATAAAGAACAAAGAAGTAAAGTGAGGCACAGTCAGGCTGAACCTGTATGAATCTGGTTAAACTGGATGCTGTATCAGTGGCTGAAATAAGCAATGAAGCCAAAAGGATTTGAAATGGTGCAAAATTGGTATCTAATACAATCATCCATTCAAGGCTTTTGCCCATGTTACCACTCAGACTTACTCAATTTAAAAGTCTAATTTCATAGCTGATTTAAATATGATTAAGGGGCGTATGGTATATTTTATATACCCCAATATAGCTTATCTAAGCTTGAAAGCTGAGAGGTAGAATGAAGGAAAAGGACCAAGGTCTTTAATGTTTATTTAACTGAAGTTATAAAGTTCTATTTGCTGATCATTAATACTTATCTAGTTAACACCTGCTAGTCCTGGATGTCTTCTGTGTGTCCAGCATCCAAATGCTGATTCTCTGGTGGGATATATGGTTGAGCTTTTTGAAAAGCCAGGCAAATCTTCTTCAATGCCTGCCATGAGAAATGTGGCTCTGGATAACCCTCCCAGTGTTTCTGCATAACCTTCTGCCACAGGCTGTACAGCCTATAGACTTCTCCTGATCAAAACCAGCCACCTACCACAGTATTCCCTTTACCCACAAGGGATTCATGCATTTTTACTAAATTATGTTGCTTCACCAATATTTCTTCTAGAATTGTTATTGCTTTCAAATATTTCAAAAATCTGAGAATGCTTTTAGAGTCAGAAATGACATAGTGAACCCAGCTTTATTTTTTTCAAAATGGATAAGGAATTGAACCAGCAACATATATTGAAAAATTCAAATTTTACTAATGACCTTAAAAATAAACTCTGTCATATCAACTCCTCATATGTAATTTGATCTCTCTTTATACTCTCAATTCAGTTCCATTGAAATGTCTATTTCTGTACTAGTTTCACACTATTTTAAGTATTGTAGCATTATAATATGTTTTAACATCTGCTTGGTCAAGCCCTCCCTAATTATTGTCAATTTTCTTAGTTCTTTAAATTTTTGGACACCTACTATGTGCTGGGAATTCTTAGAGATACTTAGTATACATATGTGTCCCTGTCATTATGGAGCTTACATTTTAGTGACTATTCTAATAGGCTCACATTACTATTCTTGTATATAAATTTGAAAATAATGTTGTCAAGTGTCCTCTCTCCCAAATCCTAGAACTAGCTTGACATAACTACAAATTTTATAGATTTAGAAAAACTGATATTATTGTAATATTTAATCTTCCTATCAAAGATCTGACTCTCCATTTATTGAGGTCTTTATTTTTATCCCTTAATGGGGTTTTAGATCTTTATACATATAGATTCTAGGGTAGTCTATATGTTTTTGTTATTACTAAAGTAAATACCTTTGATAAGCTTTCTACTTGGTTACTACTGGTAGAGAGTTGTTCAACTGATATTTTTATCTAGATGTTTTATATTATTTCCAAAGCTTTTCAGCTAGTTTATTAAATCCTTGAGATTTACAGATACATGATCATATCATCTGTAGGTAAATGGTAATTTTGCCTTTTTCTAATTTTACACTCTGTATTTTATAATTTTTACTAAAATACATTGACTACCATTTACAGATCATTGTTAAATAGCAGTGTTGTCATTCTAGTTCTAGATTTTAATTGAAATACTTTCAGTGTAACATTAAGCATAATGCCAATAATTTAAAATGTATAATTTTCTTAATTTTAAGAAAGTGTCTTTTTATTCTCTATTTAGTCATATATAATCATAACAGATTTTGAAAATAACAAATGCCTTTCCAGCAGCCACCAAAATGAGTACATGGCCTTTTTCCTTTGCCTTATAGTGAGAAATAGGAATAGATTTTCTAACATTATCCTATTTACTTCCTAGTCATAGTATGCTACTCTTTTTTTTTTGTCTGCTACTCTTTAAGTATATCTCTAGATGTACTTTTCTCATATTTTGTTTAGAAGTTTCTACATTCATAAGTGAGACTGCATTGTAGTGTTCCTTTTGAGTGTTAGTTTTGTCAAGTAATTTTCTGGTTTCAAAAAATTGGGGAAATTTTCTTTTAATAATTTGTGGAACAATTTAAGTACACTAATAAGTAGCCATTGCTTAAAAGTTGAATAAATACACCTGTAAACAGGCATCCTCAGGCAGCACTGATAAATATATAGGTTGGCACAAATTTTCTGAAGGAGGGTTTGACAATATATGCCAAAATTCCAATTCTAGTAATTTATCTTATAGAAATTTTCAAAAATGCACACACAAGAATGTTTATTACATTCCAGCAAACAATTAGAAATAATATAAATATTCATCAGCATCAGCAAAAAGAGATGAAACCATCACTAGTCATAAGTCCTGGATAATATTGGCATCTGTGCAGGAGGAAACATAAGAAAACAAAAGGATGTCTGAAGGGTTTTAACATATTTTTAGTTTACCTGTTACTATTTTTTAATGCATTCCTTGTATTATACTATGGTTATAAAATGTATTCTATAATATTTTTATTTTCTTGAATTTATTAATTTTTTGCCTAAGGTATTTTCAAGTTGTTTAAATTACACATAGAAATTTGATAACTTAAAAGGGCATTCTCTGTGTTCAAAGAAGAGTATTCAATATGCATATATTAGAACAACTTTATAAATAATATTATTCACACTATATATATAGACACATACTTTTTGTCTAAATATTCTGAAAAGCAGAGATGTGCTATAAATCATTATTTTTTCTAGCAAATTCTTATATTTACAAAAAATTTCAATATATATTATAATATCATTAATATAACACTTTAATATACAATATGCTACATTATTCAGTCCATAAATATACATGACAGGTAAATTTTCATTGCAACATTCAACTTTCATGAATATAAAATGACTCATGTCATACTACTTAATGCTAATTGATTTTTACCTTATTTGACATTAATATAGCTATACTTGCTTTCTTTGTTTGCATTTATTTGCTGTAGATGCCTAATTTTTTCCTTTCTACTTTTTAAGTTTTGGGTGTATGACTTTTAGGTAAAATATGGTTAGAACTGGTTTTTTATCCAATTTGTGAATTCTTTATTTGTTATGTTTCTCAATTTTCATTTACGCTAAAAATCTATAAATTTGGTCTTACTGTTGTCACCTTCTTTTAAGATTTCTCTTTTCTATCTTTTGTTTCTCATTTATTTTCTAACTTTTGGTACATGATCTGTGCTTCCTTTTATTGTTCTCTCTAGGAGTTTGAAAAATGTACCTTCTTTTTTGGTTCTACTAGTGATTATTTTTATAATTATAAATAGAATGCACAGGAATATATTGATCTATTTGTAACTTTCAGAAAAAGAAAACTGAAATCCATTGACTATAGATCATGAGGAAATTAACATTTTACATTTCTTCCCACTTCCTACTTTGAAATTTTAGAATTGTAGTTTTGTTCAACAATAAATTGGGTAAGTTTTTTTTTTTAAACATCTTTATTGGAGTATAATTGCTTTACAATGGTGTGTTAGTTTCTGCTTTATAACAAAGAGAATCAGCTATACATATACATATATATCTCCATATCCCTCCCTTTTGCATCTCCCTCCCACTCTCCCTATCCCAACCCTCTAGCTGGTCACAAAGTACCAAGCTGGTCTCCCTGTGCTATGTGGCTGCTACCCACTAGCTATCTATTTTACATTTAGAAGTACATATTACTCCATGCCACTCTTTCACTTCGTCCCAGCTTACCCTTACCCCTTCCCAAGTCCTCAAGTCCATTCTCTACATCTGTGTCTTTATTCCTGTCCTCGCCCTAGGTTCTACAGAACAATTTTTTTTTTTTAGATTCCATATATATATGTGTTAGCATACAGTATTCTCCTTCTGACTTACTTCACTCTGTATGACAGACTCTAGGTCCATCCACCTCACTACAACTAACTCAATTTCGTTTCTTTTTATGGCTGAGTAATATTCCATTGTGTATATGTGCCACATCTTCTTTATCCATTCATCTGTCAGTGGACACTTAGGTTGCTTCCATGTTCTGGCTATTGTAAATAGAGCTGCAATGAACATTGTGGTAATGACTCTTTTTGAATTATGGTTTTCTCAGGGTATATGTGCAGCAGTGGGATTGCTGGGTCATATGGTAGTTCTATTTGTAGTTTTTTAAGGAACCTCCATACTGTTTTCCATAGTGGCTGTATCAATTTACATTCCCACCAAGAGTGCAAGAGGGTTCCCTTTTCTCCACACCCTCTCCAGCATTTGTTGTTTGTAGATTTTCTGATGATGCCCATTCTAACTGGTGAGAGGTGATACCTCATTGTAGTTTTCATTTGCATTTCTCTAATGATTAGTGACATTGAGCATTCTTTCATGTGTTTGTTGGCTATTATGTATTTCTTTGGAGAAATGTCTATTTAGGTCTTCTGCCTATTTTTGGATAGGGTTGTTTGCTTTTTAGATATTGAGTTGCATGAGCTACTTGTAACTTTTGGAGATTAATCCTTTGTCAGTTGCTTCATTTGCAAATATTTTCTCAATTCTGAGGGTTGTCTTCTCGTCTTGTTTATGGCTTCCTTTGTTGTGCAAAAGCTTTTAAGTTTTATTAGGTCCCATATATTTATTTTTGTTTTTTATTTCCATTACTGTAGGAGGTGGATCAAAAAAGATCTTGCTGTGATTTATGCCAAAGAGTGTTCTTCCTATGTTTTCCTCTCAGAGTTTTATAGTGTCTGGTCTTATATTTAGGTCTCTAACCCATTTTGAGTTTATTTTTGTGTATGGTGTTAGGGAGTGTTCTAATTTCATTCTTTAACATGTAGCTGTCCAGTTTTCCCAGCACCACTTATTGAAGAGGCAGTCTTTTCTCCAGTGTATATTCTTGCCTCCCTTATCAAAGATATGGTGACCATATGTGTGTGAGTTTATTTCTGGCCTTTCTATCCTGTTCCATTGATCTATAGTTCTGTTTCTGTGCCAGTACCATACTGTCATGATTACTGTAGCTTTGTAGTATAGTCTGAAGTCAGGGAACCTCATTCCTCCACCTTCATTTCTCTTTCTCAAAATTGCTTTGGCTATTCGAGGTCTTTTATGATTCCATACTAATTGTGAAATTTTTTTTCTCTAATTCTGTGAAAAATGCCATTGGTAGTTTGATAGGGATTGCATTGAATCTGTAGATTGCTTTGGGTACTAGAGTAATTTTCAAAATGTTGATTCTTCCAATCCAGGAACATTGTATATCTCTCCATCTGTTTGTATCGTCTTTAATTTCTTTCATCAGTGTCTTATAGTTTTCTGCATATAGGTTTTTTTGTCTCCTTTGGTAGGTTTACTCCTAGGTATTTTAATTTCTCCATCAAATCTGAATGAGATCCTTGCTGGGTAGAGTAGTCTTGGTTGCAGGTTTTTCTCCTTCATCACTTTCAGTATGTCCTGCCACTCCCTTCTGTCTTGCAGAGTTTCTGCTGAAAGATCAGCTGTTAACCTCGTGGGGATTCCCTTGTATGTTATTTGTTGTTTTTCCCTTGTTACATTTAATATTTTTTCTTTGTATTTAATTTTTGATATTTTGATTAATATGTGTCTTGGCGTGTTTCTCCTTGGATTTATTCTGTATGGGACTTCTGCACTTCCTGTACTTGATTAATTATTTTCCTTTCCCATATTAGGGAAGTTTTCAACTCTAATCTCTTCAAATATTTTCTCAGTCCCTTTCTTTTTCTCTTTTTCTGGGACCCCTATAATTTGAATGTTGGTGCGCTTAATGTTGTCCCAGAAGTTTCTGAGACTATCCTCAATTCTTTTCATTCTTTTTTCTTTATTTTGCTCTGCAGTGTTTATTTCTACTATTTTATATTCCAGGTCATTTATCTGTTCTTCTGCCTCAGTTATTCTGCTATTGCTTCCTTCTAGAGAATTTTTAATTTCGTATTTTGTGTTGTTCATCATTGTGTTTGTTTGCGCTTTAGCTCTTCTAGGTCCTTGTTAAACGTTTCTTGTATTTTCTCCATTGTATTTTCAAGATTTTGGAAATCTTTACTATCATTACTCTGAATTCTTTTTCAGGTAGACTGCCTATTTCCTCTTCATTTGTTTGGTCTGGTGGGTTTTTCCTTGCTCCTTCATCTGCTGTTTATTTCTCTGTCTTCTCATTTTGCCTAACTTACTGTGTTTGGGGTCTCCTTTTCAAAGGCTGCAGGTTCGTACTTCCCGTTGTTTTTGGTGTCTGCCTCCAGAGGCTAAGGTTGGATCAGTGGGTTGTGTAGGCTTCTTGGTGGAGGGGACTGGTGACTCTGTTCTGGAGGATGAGGCTGGATCTCATCTGGTCTGGCAGGACCACATCCGGTGGTGTGTTTTGGGGTATCTGGATCTCATCTGGTCTGGCAGGACCACATCCGGTGGTGTGTTTTGGGGTATCTGTGACCTTATTATGATTTTAGCTAGCCTCTCTGCTAATGTGTGGGGTTGTGTTCCTGTCCAGCTAGTTGTTCGGCATAGGGTGTCCAACACTGTAGCTTGCTGGTCGTTGAGTGGAGCTGGGTCTTAGTGTTGAGATGGAGACTTCTGGGAGAGCTTTCACCATTTTATATTATGTGGAGCTGGGAGGTCTCTGGTGGACCAATGTCCCGAACTTGTCTCTCCCAACTCAGAGGCAAAGGCCTGACACCCGGCCAGAGCACCAAGACCTTGTCAGCCACATGGCTCAGCAAAAAAGGGAGAAAAAAAGAAGGAAAGAAAGAGAAAACTAAAGTATAATAAGATAAAGTTGTTAAAATAAAAATAAGGAAATAATTTTTAAAAATTAAAAATAAAAAATAAAAAGAGAGTAACGAAACCAAAATACAAATCCACCAATGATAAGAAGTGCTAATAACTATACTAAAAAATGAATAAATAAAATAAACAACAACAAAAACAAAACTGACAGAGAGAGCCCTAGAACAAATGATAAAAGCACAGCTATACAGACAAAATCACACAAAAGAGCATACACATACACGCTCACAAAAAGAGGAAAAGGAAAAATATATATATCTTTGCTCCCAAAGTCCACTGTCTCAATTTTGTGATGATTCGTTTTCTATTCAGGTATTCCTCAGATTCAGGGTACATCAAGTTGATTGTGGAGATTTAATCTGTTGCTCCTGAGGCTGCTAGGAGAAATTTCCCTTTCTCTTCTTTGTTCGCACAGCTCCTGGGGGTCAGCTTTGGATTTGGCCTCCCCTCTGCATGTTAATCGCCCAAGGGCATCTATTCTTCACTCAGACAGGATGGGGTTAAAGTAGCAGCTGATTCGGGGGCTCTGGCTCACTCAGGCTGGGGGGAGGGAGGGGTACGGAATGCAGGGCAAGACTGCAGTGGCAGAAGCTGGTGTGATGTTGCAACAGCCTGAGGTGCATTGTGTGTTCTCCCAGGGAATTTGTCCCTGGATCACGGGACCCTGGCAGTGACAGGCTGCACACACTCCTGGGAGGGGAGGTGTGGATAGTGACCTGTGCTTGCACACAGGCTTCTTGGTGGCAGCAGCAGCAGCCTTAGCGTTTCATGCCCGTCTCTGCTGTTTGCACTGATAACCGTGGCTTGCACCCGTCTCTGAAGCTCGTTTAGGCAGTGCTCTGAATCCCCTCTCCTTACACACCCTGAAACAATGGTCTCTTGCCTCTTAGGCACTTCCAGACATTTTCCTGGACTCCCTCCCGACTGGCTGTGCTGCACTAGCCCCCTTCAGGCTGTGTTCACACAGCCAACCCCAATCCTCTTGCTGGGATCTGACCTCTGAAGCCCAAGCCTCCGATCCCAGCCCCCACCTTCCCTGGTGGGTGAGCAGACAAGCATCTTGGGCTGGTGAGTGCTGGTTGGCACTGGATCCTCTGTGCACAAGTCTCTCCACTTTGTCCTCTGCACCCCTGACTTTTGCTGTGCTCTCTTCTGTGGCTCCAAAGCTTCCCCCCCGCTACCACTGTCTCCACCAGGGAAGGAGCTTCATAATGTGTGGAAACTTTTCCTCCTGCACAGCTCCCTCCCCGAAGTGCAGGTCCAGTCTCTATTCTTTTGTCTCTGTTTTTTCTTTTTTCTTTACCTTACCCAGGTACGTGGGGAGTTTCTTGCCTTTTGGGAAGTCTGACGTCTTCTGCCAGCACTCGGTAGGTGTTCTGTAGGAGTTGTTCCACATGTAGAGGCACTTCTGATGTATTTGTGCAGAGGAAGGTAATCTCCATGTCTCACTCCTCTGCCATCTTGAAGGTCCTTGTCTGGGTAGGGTTTTGTAACAATTCTTAATGTTGATTAAATTTTCTGTTACATGGATTTCATGCTCATTATCGTTTCTTTCATACCTTAACTTTCCTATTCAGTGATTTATTACTTTTAGATTTATTTTTCAGTTGGATAGATTATAACAACTTGATTTATCAAAATGGGGGCAGAATTGATGTACTTCCTGATTCCCTGTATATGCAAGCATATACTTAAGATCTATTATGATGTTTTCAAACATGTATGACAAACTGGATGGATGTAAAATTTCAGTATCCTGCTCTAAAATTCTCTGTAGATGTCTTTCTTTTTCCTTCTGGCATCTAACGTTGCTGAGGAAAAGTCTTATGTAGATGATTTTCTTTATTTACCAGAATTTTAGGAGTCTGTCTTTATTCTTAAAGTTTAATAATGTGTAGTGAATTTCAGTATTGGTATTGGTGAAGTTTTATTCCTGTTCCTTGTACATGGAAAGCCCATTTGAATTGACAAATCAGTTCTTTCATTTTAGGAAAGTTTTCTTCCATTATATACTTATCTCCAAGAGGGGATGATTGATTTTGTCTTATCTTGACCTATTTGTCCATCAATTTATTGAGTATAACTGGAGATGATAAGAGAATACACAATTCTGGTTAACAAAACTGGGGCTATAATTCAATGGGTTTAGTTTTTTAGAAATTAAAGAACAGTTAAATGATATAAACAACAAAATGTGATCATACCACCTTTTTATTATAATTTTATTCTGGTAAAGGCTTTTACTTTGTAGAAATATTTAACTTTATTGCAATTTTGTTTGACTGCATTTTGTTGATGTATAGGATATTTAAATTTGTATTCTTGTTTTGAATCAATCTTTACTATTAATAGTATATTATTAAAACCTTATATACATATATTATCACAGTCCAGTTTCACTCTTCCATGATCATTCCATTCATTCATCTATTTATATGTCTGATCCTAATAACATATATGTTCTTTGGAGCAAAGATTTTCTTTATTTCTATTCTCCAAAGTTTAGCCTATGTCTAGCAGACAGGTTTCTTTTGTCATACTTTCAAGAATTCCACAAAACTGCACATATCATTATTATTACTTTATGGCTCTTTTCACTTTTATCCAAACTTTTAACTTAAAAATTTCCAAACATGCACAAAAGTGGAAAGAATAGTGCAGTTGATATCCATATGCCCTTTATGTAAATAAACTGCTGTATGCTGCCACAGATACTTTAATTCTCTATTTCTTTTGAATTTTTTTTATACAGTAGGTTCTTATTAGTTATCTATTATATATATATTAGTGTGTATATGTCAATCCCAATCTCCCACTTCATCCCACCACAACCCTCCCCCCCCTTCCCCCCTTGGTGTCCATATGTTTGTTCTCTACACCTGTGTCTCTATTTGTGCCTTGCAAGCCAGTTCCTCTGTACCATTTTTTCTAGATTTCACATACATGCATTAATATGTTTGTTTTTCTCTTTCTGACTTACTTCACTCTGGATGACAGTCTCTAAATACATTCACATCTCTACAAATGACCCAATTTTGTTCCTTTATATGACTGGGTAATATTCCATTGTATATATGCCTCATCTTCTTTATCCTTTCATCTGTTGATGGGGATTAAGGTTGCTTCCATGACCTGGCTATTGTGAATATTGCTGCAATGAACATTGGGGTGCATGTGACTTTTTGAATTATGGTTTTCTCTGGGTATATGCCCAGTAGTGGGATTGCTGGGTCACATGGTAGTTCTATTTTTAGGTTTTGAAGGAACCTCCATAGTGTTCTCCATATTGGCTGTATCAATTTACATTCCCACCAGCAGTGCAAGACAGTCCCCTTTTCTACACACCCCCTCCAGCATTTGTAGTCTGTAGATTTTCTGATGATGCCCATTCTAACTGATGTGAGGTGATACCTCATTGTAGCTTTGATTTGCACTTCTCTAATAATTACTGATGTTGAGCAGCTTTTCATGTGACTCTTGGCCATCTGTATGTCTTCTTTGGAGAAATGACTATTTATATCTTCTGCCCATTTTTGGATTGGGTTGTTTGTTTTTTAATATTGAGCTGCATGAGCTGCTTATATATTTTGGAGATTAATGCTTTGTCTGTTGATTCATTTGCAAATATTTTCTCCCATTCTGAGTGTTGTCTTTTCGTCTTGTTTATAGTTTCCTTTGCTGTGCAAAAGTTTTTAAGTTTCATTAGGTCCCATTTGTTTATTTTTTTTCCCATTATTCCAGGAGGTGAGTTAAAAAGGATCTTGCTGTGATTTATGTCAAATAGTGCTCTTCCTATGTTTTCCACTAAGAGTTTTATAGTGTCCTGCCTTACATTTAGATCATTAATCCATTTGCAGTTTATTTTTATGTGTGGTGTTAGGGAGTGTTCTAATTTAATGCTTTCCATGTATCTGTCCAGTTTTCCCAGCACCACTTATTGAAGAGGCTGTCTTTCTCCATTGTATATCCTTGCCTCATTTGTCATAGATTAGTTGACTATAGGGGCATGGGTTTATCTCTGGGTTTTCAATCCTGTTCCATTGATCTATATTTCTGCTTTTGTGCCAGTACCATATTGTCCTGATTACTGTAGCTTTGTAGTATAGTCTGAAGTCAGGGAGCCTGATTCCTCCAGCTCCGTTGTTTTCTCTCAATATTGCTTTGGCTATTCAGGGTCTTTTATGTCTCCATACAAATTTTAAGATCTCTTGTTCTAGTTCTGTGAAAAATGCCATTGGTAATTTGATAGGGATTGCACTGAATGTATAGATTGCTTTGGGTAGTGTAGTCATTTTCACAATATTGATTCTTCCAATCCAACACAATAGTATATCTCTCCATCTGTTTGTGTTATCTTTGATTTCTTTCATCAGTGTCTTATAGTTTTCTGTGTACAGGTCTTTTACCTCCTTAGGTAGCTTTCTTCCTAGGTAGTTTATTCTTTTAGTTGCAATGGTGAATGAGATTGTTTTCATAATTTCTCTTTCTGATCTTTTGTTGTTAGTGTATAGGAATGCAAGAGATTTCTGCGCATTAATTTTGTATACTGCAACCTTACCAAATTCATTGATTAGCTCTAGTAGTTTTCTCGTCCCATATATACAATTACCTATGTATCATGTCATTTGTAAACAGTGACTGTTTTACTTCTTCTTCTCCAATTTGGACTCTTTTATTTCTTTTTCTTCTCTGACTGCTGTGGCTAGGACTTCCAAAACTGTGTTGAATAATAGTGGCGAGAGTGAGCATTCTTGTCCTGTTCCTCATCTTAGAGGGAATGCCTTCAGCTTTTCGCCATTGAGAATGATGTTAGTTATGGATTTGTCATGTATGTCCCTTATTATGTTGAGATAGGTTTTCTCTATACCCACTTTCTGAAGAGTTTTTATCAGAAATGGGTGTTGAATTTTGTCAGAAGCTTTTTCTGCATCTATTGAGATGATCATATGGTTTTTATTCTTCAATTTAATATGGTGTATCACACTGATTGATTTGCATTTATTGAAGAATCCTTGCATCTGTGGGATAAATCCCAGTTGCTCATGGTGTATGATACTTTCAATGTGTTGTTGGGTTTTGTTTGCTAGCAGTTTTTGAGGATGTTTGCATCTATATTCATCAGTGATATTGGTATGTAATTTTCTTTTTTTGTAGTATGTTTGTCTGGTTTTGGTATCAGGGTGATGTTGGCCTTGTAGAATGAGTTTGGGAGTGTTCCTTCCTCTGCAAATTTTTGGAAGAGTTTGAGAAAGATGGGTATTAGCTCTTTTCTAAGTGTTTGATAGAATTCACCTGTGAAGCCATCTGATCCTGGACTTTTGTCTGTTGGAAGATTTTTCATCACAGTTTCAATTTTGTTACTTGTGATTGGTCTGTTGATATTTTCTATATCCTTCCAGTTCAGTATAGGAAAGTTATACCTTTCTAAAAATTTGTCCCTTTCTTCCAGGTTGTCCCTTTTATTGGCATAGAGTTGCTTGTAGTAGTCTCTTATGATGCTTTGTATTTCTGCAGTGTCCGTTGTAACTTCTCCTTTTTCATTTCTAATTTTATTGATTTGAGTCCTCTCCCTCTCTTTCTTGATGAGACTGGCTAAAGGTTTATCAATTTTGTTTATCTTCTCAAAGAACCAGCTTTTAGTGTTACTGACTTTTGCTATTGTTTCCTTTGTTTCTATTTCATTTATTTCTGCTCTGATCTTTATGATTTCTTTTCTTCTATTAACTTTGGGTTTTGATTGTTCTTCTTTCTCTACTTCCTTTAGGTGTAAAGTTAGATTGCTTATTTGAGATTTTTCTTGTTTCTTGAGGTAGAATTGTATTGCTATAAACTTCCCTCTTAGAACTGCTTTTGCTGCATCCCATAGGTTGTGGATCATCGTGTTTTCAATGTCATTTGTCTCTACGTATCTTTTGATTTCCTCTTTGATTTCTTCAGTGATCCCTTGGTTATTTAGTAGTGTATTGTTTAGCCTCCATATGTTTGTGTTTTTTACATTTTTTCCCTGTAACTGATTTCTAATGTCATAGCATTGTCAGAAAAGATGCTTGATATGATTTTAATTTTCTTAAGTTTACCAGGGATTGATTTGTGACCCAAGATGTGATCTATCCTGGAAAATTAGCCATGTGCACTTTAGAAGATAGTGTAATCTACTGTTTTCAGTTGGAATGTCCTATAAATGTCAATTACATCTATCTGGTCTATTGTGTCATTTAAGGCTTGTGTTTCCTTATTAATTTTCTGTCTGGATAATCTGTCCATTGGTGTAAGTGAGGTGTTAAAGCCCCCTACTATTACTGTGTTACTGTCGCTTTCCTCTTTTTTTTTTTTTTTTTTTTTTGCGGTACGCGGACCTCTCACTGTTGTGACCTCAGGCTCCAGACACGCAGTCTCAGTGGCCATGGCTCATGAGACCAGCCACTCCACAGCATGTGGGATCTTCCCGGACTGGGGCACAAACCCATGTCCCCTGCAACAGCAGGTGGACTCTCAACCACTGCACCACCAGGGAAGCCCCTCCTCTTTTATAGCTGTTAGCATTTGCCTTATGTATTGTTGTACTCCTATGTTGGGTTCATAAATATTTACAATTGTTATATCTTCTTGGATTGATCCCTTGATCATTATGTAGTGTCCTTCCTTGTCTCTTTTAACATTCTTTATTTTAAAGTCTATTTTATTTGATATGAGTATTGCTACTCCTGCTTTCTTTTGATTTCCATTTGCATGGAGTATATTTTTCTAACCCCTCACTTTCAGTCTGTATGTGTCCCTATGTCAGAACTGGGTGTCTTGTAGACAGCATATATATGAGTCTTGTTTTGTATCCTTTCAGCAAGCCTGTGCCTTTTGGTTGGAACATTTAATCCATTCACATTTAAGGTAATTATTGATATGTATGTTCCTATGACCATTTTCTTAATTGTTTTGGGTTTGTTTCTGTAGGTCCTTTTCTTCTCTTGTGTTTCCCACTTAGAGAATTCCTTTAGCATTTGTTGTCAAGGTGGTTTGTTGGTGCTGAATTCTAGCTTTTGCTTGTCTGTGAAGCTTTTGGTTTCTCCATCAAATCTGAATAAGATCCTTGCCAGGTAGAGTAATCTTGGTTGTGGGTTCTTCCCTTTCATCACTTTAAATATATCTTACCACTGCCTTCTGGCTTGTAGAATTTCTGCTGAGAAATTAGCTGTTAACCTATGAGTGTTCCCTTGTATGTTATTTGTTATTTTCCCCTTGTTGCTTTTAATAATTTTTCTTTGTCTTTAGTTTTTGTCAGTTTGATTACTATGTGTCTCGTCATGTTTCTCTTTCAGTTTATCCTGCTGGGGACTCTCTGTGCTTCTTGGACTTGGGTGTTTATTTCCTTTCCCTTGTTAGGGAAGTTTTCAACTATAATCTCTTTAAACATTTTCTCTGGTTCTTTCTCTCTTCTTCTTCTGGGACCCCTATAATTCGAATGTTGGTGTGTTTAATGTTGTCCCAGAGGTCTCTTGGCCTGTCCTCATTTCTTTTCATTCTTTTTCCTTTAGGCAGTGATTTCCACCAATCCATCTTCCAGATCACTTATTCATTCTTCTGCTTCATTTATTCCGCTGTTGATTCCTTTCAGTATGGTATTGTTCATCTCTGTTTCTTTGTTCTCTAGATCTTCTAGCTCTTTGTTAAATATTTCTTGTATCTTCTACATCTGTGCCTCCACTCTTTTATTGAGATCTTGTATCATCTTTACTGTCATTTCTCTGAGTTCTTTTTCAGGCAGATTGCCTATCTCCACTTTACTTAGTTGTGCTTCTGGGCTTTTATCATGTTCCTTCATCTGTAACATATTCCTCTGCTGTCTTATTTTGTGTAAATTTCTGTGTTTGTGGACTCTGTTCCACAGCGTGCAGAATTGTATTTCTCTTGCTTCTGGTGTCTGCCTCCTGGTGAGTGAGGCTTGTCTAGTGACTTGTGAAGGCTTCTGGGTGGCAGGGACTGATGCTTGTCCACTGGTAGTTGGAGCTGGGTCTTGTCCCTCTTGTGGGCAAGGCCATGTCAAGGGCTGTGTTTAGCAGTGGTTGTGGGCTCAGGAAGAGTTTAGGCAGCCTGTCTTCTGTGTTACTTCCCTGTTGGTTGTTTGGTCTGAGGCGTCCCAGCACTGGAGACTACAGGCTGTTGGATGAGACCAGGTCTTGGTGCTGCTGACTCAAGAAAAATGTCTGTCTCCTTTAGAGCTAAACACTTATGGATATTTCCACCACCAGCCTTTATGACCCCAGAAAGAGACACAGCCTCCCCCTGCCTCCCCAGGAGTCCCTCCAAGACTAGGAGGTAGGTCTGGCCCAGGCCCCTATGAAGTCACTGCTTTTTCCCTGGGTCCTGGTGGGCAAGAGACCTTGTGTGTGCCCTCCAAGATTGGAGTTTCCATTTATCCCAGTCCTGTGGAGTTCCTTCGATCAAGCCCCACTGGCCTTCAAACCAAATGCTCTGGGGGCTCCTCCTCCTGGTGCCAGATCCCCAGGCTTGGGGCTTCACATAAGGCTCAGAACTCTCACTTCTGTGGGAGAACTTCTGTGATATAATTATTCTCCAGTTTGTGTGTCACCCACCCAGTAGGTATGTGATTTGGTTATATCACGTGTGTGTCCCTCCTACCATCTCACTGTGGCTTCTCCTTTTTCTTCAGATGTAGAATGTCATTTTTGGTAGGTTCCAGTATTCTTTGTCAATGGTTATTCAGCAGTTAGTTTTGATTTTGGTGTTTTTGTGAGAGGAGATGAGCTCAAGTCCTTCTACTCCACCATCTTGTCTCTATTCTCCCCCCATTAAGTCTTATTTTCTGTAGTTCTTTTGTATGTGAAAAAAATCAGGAAATTTTTGAGTAAAATTAGATCTGGATGACAAAGAAAGTACTACATGTCAAAAAAAATTCAGGCAGATAATCTCCATTGTATACAAGTTTTTTTGTTAAAGAAAAAGGGACAATAGAGAAAATAAAATGATATGTCTGATTTACTCATAAATATTTTGTGAGAGCCCTACATGAAAATATTAGTTAACTCAAATCATCAGTGAGTTACATAAAAGACTGATCATGACCAGAGTTAGGATTTATACTAGGAAATAAATAATGCTTAAACAAGAGAAAAGCTTATTGATATACTTTAACACATTAATGAAATTAATTGTAAAAATTTTATAGCTAGCTCAAAAGAAGAAATTCACTTGATGGATTTCAACATCAGTTATCGGTTGAACATTTAGTGAAGATCCAGGTCAAGACAATGATATAAGGTAAAAAGAAAGACGTATAAAGATTAGAAGTGAAGAAAACTTGCCTTTTGCAATAGCCATAACCATCTACATTAAAAAGCCAGCATAATCTATGTGAAAAGATATAACATTTATTATATAATATATAATAGATGAAATATTAAATCGTGACAGTGAGAGGGAGAGAGTGAGAGATGGGGAAAGAGACACAGATCTGTCAGGTTGCTGGATAAAAAATAAAAATTCAAAGATCAGTAGCATTCTTCTACATTCACAAAAATTATGTAGAAAATTTAATATATTACCATTAAAAATAGTAACAAAATCTACAGAATATCAAGGAATTAACCTAATGATTAATAAATAAGATCTTTATTAATAAAAATTTTAAACTTTATTAATGGACGTAAAACAGACTTCAGTAAATGGAAAGATACCCCACATTCATGGAAGGAAAGTCAATATTTTACATATCTTAATTCTTAAAAACTTAACCGATACATTTTTAATTAAAAACTGCAAAATTTTATGGGAAAGGATTTATGAAGTATACTAAAATGTATATGGAAAAATAAAGAAGCACAAATAGCTAAACAACAATACCAAAAGGAAGTAAAAGATTAAGTGGGCTCCACCAGGTTTGAATATATACCACCACATCATAGTAATTAAAACAGGTTCAGAAAGAGAAAATAAACCAAGGAATATCTTAAAGATCACAGTGGAAGACTTATCTATACAACAGAAGTGGTAAAAATCAATTAGAAAATTGCTTTGAGTTTCCAGTCCAGCATTTATAGAGCTTGGAAGTTGTCATTCCATCCTACCACAAATAAAAAGCTGAACAAACTAAAAATCAAGTTTTTCTTAAATCTTTCAGAGAATTGAGGTTACAAGGCAAATTTCTGCTCCCCATGTTAAAGAGGCATATAGGTATATAAAGAAAAATCACAACTTACAAGAAAGGAGGGCTGTGAGCAAAAACCTCCATGGGAAAAATTATTGGAGTAGAAAACCTGAACTATAACTGATGAATTGCTGGATGCTCCATGTGGACAACTCTAAGAGATAAAAACTAAAGGGGATCCCAATCTATGGGTGGAGAGTACTTTCATTTTTGTGAGTTTTACTTCCAAGAGTGGTACCAGGTTCTCAAAGTGAAGATTGGAGAAAAATCCCCTCGTACTTCCTGCAGGGGAGAGGAAATGTAGCTGTCTTGAAGTAGGCCACAGCATTCTGTTCTTCATAAGGTTTGCCCCCAGGAGAAAGTCATTTATTAGAGCTTAAACTATTGGGGTTCTATCATAGTCTAATGATCTGGGGGAATGGAAATATCCAGCTGTAGCCCACTCTAGCCTGCCACTTGGGATAATGGAAACACTAAACTACAGATCTCACTAGTCTTCCACGTGGAGGAAGGAAAATACTCACTTCCAGTCCCCTCTAGCCATCCAGTCCCTCCTTAGGTGGAGGAGGAACAAAGACACACTTGTTAAGTTCACAGTCCAGGGGCACAGGCTCACTAAAAGACTGAGACTTAATCATAGGACTAAAGAACACTTTTCCTCTCTACACATCTTACCACCATATTATTAAAAGTTTATTTGCTGTAGGTCCTTTATCCCTGTACAACATGTTTGGCTTTCAACAAAAAATTTCAAAGCATACTAAAAGGCAGAAACAGTTTAAAGAGAGAGAGCAAGCAAGCTTCAGAAGCAGAGCCAAATACGGCAAGAAGATTAGAATTCTCAGACCAACAAATTAAACTAACTATGATTAATATGCTAAAGGCTCTATGGATAAAGTAGACATCATTCCAGAAGAGAAGGGCAATGTAAGAAGAGAAACGGAAAGTCTAAGAAGGAATCAAAAGAAATGCTAGAGATCAAAAATACTAAAACAGAAATGAAGAATGCTTTCAATGGACTTATTAATAGACTGGTCCAGGTAGAGGAAAGATATCTCAGCTTGAAGATATGTCAATAGAAACTTCCAACACTGAAAATCAAAAAAGAAAAAAGACTCAAGAAAGAATAGAATATCGTAGAACTGTGTGACAAAATGTGTTAACAAAATGTGTAATAGGTAATGGGAATACCACAAGGAGAAAGAGGGAAAGAAATAGAAGGAATATTTGAAGTAATAGTGACTGAAAACTTCTCCTAAATTAATGTCAGATACAACAGCACAGATTCAAGAAGCTCAGAGAACCAAGCAGGAGAAATGTCAAAAAAAAAAAAAATCCACCTAGGCATATCATATTCAAACTGCAGAAAATCGAAGAAAAAGTCTTGAAAGAAGTCAGAGGAAAGAAACACTTTACTTAGAAAACAGAAAAAATAAGAATTACATCTGATTCCTCATACAAACCCATGAATGCAAGATGAGAGTAAAATATTTAAAGTGTTGAGAGAAAATAAAACAGCAACTTACAATTCTATAATTATCCTTCAAAAGTGAAAGAGAGATAAGCACTTTCTCAGACAAATACTGAGAGAATGTTGCCAACAGACCTGCCATATGAGAAATGATAAAATAAATTCTCCATAAAGCACAAAAATGATATATGTCAGAAACTCAGATCTGCATAAAGGAGAAGCACTAGAAAAGGAATAAGTGAAAGTAAAATAAAAACTTATATTTGTCTTATTATTAACTGATGTAACAGATAACAGTTTCTTCAAAATAATGATAGCAATAATATATTCATTGATTTTAGCTCATATATAAATAAAATGAATGATAATGATAACAGGGACAGGATAGAGGAATTAGGAATAGTTATTATATGGTACTTTACTATCTATGAAGTATTATAGTGTCATCTGAAAGTGGACTTGGATTACTTCTAAATGTATATTGCAAACTCTAGGGAAACTATAAAAAGCCCCCCCAAAAAAAGAAAAAATAAGAAGTATAATTGATACACTAAGAAAGGAGAAAAAAATGGAATCATAAAATGCTCAATTGAAACCACTAAAGACAGAAAAAGAGTTGAATACAAAAATTGGAACAAAGAATAAGGACAGTGAATACAAAACAATCATAAATACGGTACATATTAATGCAACAATATCACCAATCACTTCAAATGTCAATGGCCTAAATACACCAGTTAAAAGGCAGAGACTGTCACAGTTGATCAAAAAATCAAGAAAACTATTGATAAAACTTGTCTGTAAGAAACCCACTTTAAATATAATGATATGTATATAGATTAAAATTAAAGGGATGGAGAAAGGTATACCATGCGAACACTAATCAAAGAAAGCTGGAGTTGGTTTATTAATTATAGACAGAGCTACCTTCAGAGCAAGGAATATTATCAGGGATAAAGAGAGACATTGCATAAAGATAAAAAGGTCAATTGTCAAAGAAGACATAAGAATTCATAATGTGTATGTCCCTAACAAGAGAGAGTCAAAATGTGTGAGTCAGAAAGTGTTTGAACTACAAGGAGAAATAGATGAATCCACTACTATATTTGGAGACTCAACACTTTTCTCTCAGAAAAGGACAGATCTAGCTGGCAGAAAATCAGTAACGACATAGTTGAACTCAACAGAACTTTCAATCAATTCTTAAAGCTCAACAAATGACAATGAACAACCCGATTAAAAAATGGGCCAAAGACCTTGACAGAACCTCACCAATAGGAGACGTAAAAGTGACAAGTAAGCATATTAAAAGATGATGAACATTATATGTCATTAGGGAATTGCAAATTAAAACAACAATGAGAAATCACTACAAACCTATTAGAATGGCTAAAATCCAAAATGTGGACAACACCATATACTGACAAAGATGAAGGGCAACAGAAATCTCATTCTCTGCAGGTGGGAATGCAAAATGTGTACCATTTTGGAAAACAACTTGGCAGTCCTTTACAAAACTAAATATACTCTTACCATATTATCCAGGAATCAACCTCCTTGGTATTTAACCAAATGAGTTGAAAACTTATGTCCATCAAAAAACCTACACACATGTTTATAGCAACTTTATTCATATTTGTCAAAACTTGGAAGCAACCAAGATGTCTTTCAGTAGGTGTATGGATAAACTGCGGTACATTCAGACAATGGAATATCTAAGTACTAAAAAGAAATTATCTATTAAGCCATGAAAAACCATGTGGGAACCATAAATGCATATTACTAAATGAAAGAAGCCAATCAATAAAAGGTTTTAAGGGCTTCCCTGGTGGCACAGTGGTTGAGAGTCCGCCTGCCGATGCAGGGGACACGGGTTCGTGTTCCGGTCCGAGAAGATCCCACATGCCGTGGAGCAGCTGGGCCCGTGAGCCATGGCCACTGAGCCTGTGCGTCCGGAGCCTGTGCTCTGCAATGGGAGAGGCCACAACAGTGAGAGGCCTGCGTACTGCAAAAAAAAAAAAGAAAAAAAGAAAAGGTTTTAGGAAACCAACTATATGACACACAACTATATGACATTCTGGAAAAAGTAAAACTATGGAGATAGTAAAATGATTAGTAGTATCCAGAAGTTGAGAAGAAAAAAGAATTAATAGGTGTAGCACAGAGGAGTTTTAAGGCAGTGGAAATACTATGTATGATACTATAATGGTGGATATATGTCATTATACATTTGTCCAAACCCATAGAATGTTCAAAACAACAACAGTGAACCCTGAAGTAAACTATGGACTATGGGTGATAATGATGTATCCATGTAGGTTCATAGATTATAAAAAATATACCACTCTAGAACAGGATGTTGATAGTGGATGAGGCTCTGTGTGTTGGGAACAAGAGTTATATGCTAACTCTGTATCTTGTGCTCAATTTTGTTGTGGACCTAAATCTGCTCTGAGAAACAGTCTATCTAAAAACATCTGTGAGGAAAATGTAAATTATTCTCTATTGGAAAAACTGCCTACTATATGTAGAAAAACAAAAGTGGATCTTTATAACTTGCAGTATTAAAAAAATATAAATTCCAAATCGTGATAACTCCAGGAAAATTATGTCGAAGACTAAAATAAGGAAAATCCATATTAGAATCTGAAGAATGGGCCTAGGGATATGCAGGTTGAAAAAGCTCCTTAAGTTGATTCCAGTATTCACCTCTGATTAATAGACTCTTTCAACATCTCATCTTAGTTATTCTAATATTTAGCACAATAATATGGCTTGTGACATGCTTTTGGAATCATTTGGCCAAAATTCTATGGCTATATAATGACTTTTAAAATGCATAACTCCTCATATAAGGATTAGATCATGTCAGAGGTCACAAAGCAACTCCACATTTTTATACACACACACACACACACACACACACACACACACACACATACAGGGACAGAGGATAGAAATTTTGTAAAAGAAAAATATTTTTCATTAAAATCCTAACAATATATGTTTGAAGTTTTAAGAGATTTTAAAAATAGATTTTAGTAAAAGGAATCAGTGAAGACCAACAAACTAAGACATAACCATGAAAATAATAGTTGTTTTTATTATTACTAGTATTATTATTACTAATACTTAAATAGTGCTTACTCTGTGCCAGACATCATTCTCAATTTTATACAATATTAGCTCATATAACCCTCATAATAACTTTATTGGGCAGTTATTATTTCAATTTTATAAATGAAAAAGTTGAGGTAGACAGAGATTAAGTAACTTGCTCAAGGTCACACAACTAATGGTAGTGTTGCTGGGATTCAGATCCAAGTGTTCCATCCCTAGAGTCTGTACCTTTAACCAATTCAATAAATTTAAAACTATGCTCAATTAATTAAAGAGAAAATTGTGAAATTTTCACTTAGAAACTAGACAAGAAAAAATAAAGGAAAATAAAGGAAAGTAAAATATCTGTAAATATTTAACAGACAATATAGGGAGGCAGGTAGAAAGGAAAAGAAAAGGACAGGAATTATAATATTATCTGAGTATTGTGTATGAACAAAGTTATGTTATAGTTACAAAGGACAACTCAGTGAGAAGTTGATAAGGAAAGTGTGAATGTACTAGAGTTCTTGGGCTAGAGATCTAGTTTCCCCTGGATTGGGTAGACTGGATAGATTTTTATTTGGATTATTAGAGATTATCCTTTGCCAGCAGAAAACAAAATCCTTTCCTATTCACTTCATCCTTCAGCACTAAGCCTCTTTTAACAAGAATTCTTTTCAGACTACCTGTGAAAACAGGGATATTGCTCCTGAATTCAGCAAATATGCACAGCTGACCTAAAGGGATGTTTAATAGCTGTAGCCCAGAATTCTTCCTCACTATTGCCAAGCACATTTTCATGTTTGTTCCATTTCTACAACTAGATAGAGTTGCTTGCTGCTTTTGCTAATGATTTTGCTAATGATTTTGCTTTCTACATGTGTTGTCTTATCCCTTTCCAATAATTGATTTTAGAGTTCAATTTTTTAATTTATCTAAAGGAGAGCACTAATGTCATAAAAGACCCAAGCAATCTTTGCATATTTTCTCTTTCCCAGTGACTAAGTGATATATGATAAAACAAAAACATACTAATGGTAATTTTAAACAAAAAACATACTAATGATAACTGCTTTCCAACTAACCCTAAATGGTCAAAAGAAAGGCATGATATATTTAGCAAGAAGCTTACATATCCTGCCTGTTTGTGAGATGAGCAGCTGTACAAAATATTGATGCAAGTTTCAGTATCACAATGTATGTAAATATGAGAGTGCATTCTTTAAAGATCTAATTAATTCAAAAATTCCTCTTTTAGGGCTTCCCTGGTGGCACAGTGGTTAAGAATCCGCCTGCCAATGCAGGGAACACAGGTTCGAGCCTTGGTCTGGGAAGATCCCACATGCCACTGAGCAACTAAGCCCGTGCGCCACAACTACAGAGCCCGCGTGCCACAACTACTGAAGCCGCACACCTAGAGCCCATGCTCTGCAACAAAGACAAACCACCACAATTAGAAGCCCATGCTCCGCAATGAAGAGTAGCCCCCGCTTGCCACAGCTAGAGAAAGCCCGCGAGCAGCAACGAAGACCAAACACGGCCAAAAATTTTAAAAATTCCTCCTTTAAATTGAGAAAATAAATTGAAACCCTGGGTCAAAAAAACATATGCATCCCAAAGATCATAAAATTCATGTAATATAGTAAGTTTAATTGCTTATGGGGGGTTCAGTTCAGATCCAATTTAATCTTCGAAACCTTAAGGACTGATACTTAATGTTTAATAGGGAAATTATCTCTCCAATGAAAGATAAAATTTGTAATTTATTCATTATGTCGCAGCATAACTCTGCATGAGCTATTGCTATTATTTAATGATCCAATTTGTGATTTTAAGAATATTTGGGATGTGTGTTTCTTCACGTATAGAGATCCTCCTCCTCTTTGATGAATGAGAGGCAGTTTTTCATTTCTTGTAATAAAAATGGGATAGATATAACCAATCAAAAGGAAATGGAAATGTTGACAGCTTAATCGATTTCCTTTTTTTTATCTTGAGTCACAGTTTCCTCTCTAACTACACTTTAACAGACAATGATACACATGAAATATTGTGTTTCTTCCATAATACTTCCTCGTTTGAGTGTCTGAGTGTATATAATTTCCTTCATCTTTACTATATCTGAAATTCTATCATTTATCTGAACAAATGAGGCAATTATTACCTTTTAATTTGGATTAGTTATGAATCTTATATTTCCACAACTACTTTCCCTGTCATAAAATGCTTATACTACTCCCAGTATTTCCACCTGCCTAAATGACATAACCTTTATCTTACTTGATTACTGAACGTCAAGTAAATTGTGGAAGTTGATTTTAGCCAACAATTACTATTTATGTAAACATCCCAAAATGTTTATTACTGTCTTTATAACAGGTAAGTATCCCAAACTTACTATTCAAACTGATTGTAAATATCTACAGAAATTATTCAGACAAGAGTCAGAGAAACAAGTTTCCTTAACTTCATTTAACCAGGGAAAGGGGTCTGTGTTGCAAAATACTTGTGTCTTCTAATTCCTGTGATACATGATATTAAGAAAGATAGTTACCTAACAACCTATATCAAACAGACTAAGGCCAATTTCCAGATTTATCTGCTAGTTGTCTTTTCACCATAGTTTTACAGAAATAAAGACTTTAGTTGCAGATTAAACATTATGGGCTGTTCATCTCCTATTCCAGTACAAAACAGACTTCTGAGTATGGGTGCCCATCACACTTAAATTAAACAGCCTATAGGGTGCTTTAGGGAGAATGGTGATAAGCTATCTTACTTACAAAGTGGTTAAGACCTCCATTAAGCTCTTACAGACTTTGGTTATATCCAAGATGGCATGTCCCTGAGGAAGGGAATTCTGAATACTGTGGAAAGCAAGCACCTGGGAGGGACACTCAGAGTCCCAAGAGAAACAAATATAATGTCTTAAATCTGTACCTGAAAAATAACTAGATAGTTGGTAGGCAGTATATAGAAAGAACAAAGATGTATCTTGGGGCAATCTTTGAGAGGCAGGCTTATATAACCCCAATGTGTGACTGAATGCAATACTATCAAACTTGAAGACTCTTCCACCCATACATTTAGTTAACTAAACCAAAGGTCCATTCCAGAATAATGAGGCAGAACACCACTAGCTACAAGTTTTGTTAGTGTTCAGAATATAAATTTATTGGGATAATTTAACTCAAAGAAAATCATACATGTAAATACCTCAAATATTATGTTTATAGACTGTCCAAAATCCCTGAGAATTCAGGCATGTAAATCTTGGACCTTGAATATCAGTTTTTCATAGTCATTGCTACAAGATACATATCCATTAGGGGTATTTTGTTGAATGTAAGGTAGCTCATATGGTGGATAGGAAAACTGGAGAAATAGAATTGTAAGCAAGACAGGAACTATGGTGGAGAGGAGATAAACTCTTTAATTGTCAGAGCACAATTGCTGAGTTCAATGAACTCCACTTGCTTCCTCTCTTGTTTTACTTGTTTCAGGATCCAAAGTTCAGGGAGAGAGATTCCAAAAGACTGAGCTTATCTCACTTGTCCACTCCATTTCCATTACAATGTAGTAAGAAGAGATTGGAAAGGGGATTTTTAAAAATTGAGGAATTGCTAAAAATTGAGGAATTGCTAAAAATTCCTCAACACTAAAAGTTTCTATGATTCAGTAATGAATGGATGAATAAATGAATGAATAAAACCTTAATAAAAAATCAAAATTACCAGAATGCTATCTCTTATACTCTCTTACATCTTCATGCTGATAAAATACACTGTCCCTCCCATGCAGCAATTGATATGATTTCCCTATTTAGCATCACAGCTACCTAGGAATCAGATTGCAGAAACATCTCTAGTATCGTCAGAGATGTCTCAGGGGCCTAGAGAGGAAAAGGGGAAGGACAAGTGCTGGGACTATAGACCTCTTCACTCTACTTCAGCCAAAGCATCACCACTCTTATTTCTTTATTTTTGTGGGGTTCTATTTCTAAAAGTGTATTTGAGAACCACTAATCCAAGGTCATAGAGCTAGTTAGTGTTATAACTAAATTATCTTAAACCTACCTGTGCTACCTGATTTCTATAGGAAATCTGAACTGGAGATTTTGAAAATTTGGCAGTCATCGTATATGTTATGTGGCAGACTTCTTTGAACTTCCCAGCCAGTTTTCTTTAGCTATCCCTAAGATCAGTAGCTATATGACTATTCCCATCAATTCTTGTCAAGATGAATACTGTGTCTAGGTGTTATTGGACATCTTAAAAAATCATATTGTCATTGATTCTAAGCTTAGGAGTGTAACAATATATATTTTCTTCACATATGACCTTGTATTATGTTAACAATAATTAATCTAATTCCCTTGTTGCCCATATCTCTTCTTTTCCTTCTAAGAGATTTAATAAAGAAAAATGGGGCTGCTTATATATTTAACAGCAAAGTCATAGGAAAAATCTTGTAAGAGTTAACATGGTAATTTTTCAAAGGTGAACCAGGACAAAAAGAAATCAATGCCTTGTGCAGTAAACAAAATACTTTGACCTTCCTTGGAATTAAAAAAGAAAGAATATTTGATAAAAATTGCACTTATGATCAGGTCTTCATCACAAATAATAATTCTGGGGAAGCCACAGACATTTGGAAAATTTTACAGTATTTACTTTAATGGTTAATGCCATGATCATCCTGTTTGCCTACTTTGATTGTTCATTTTTAAAGCAAAAGATTTTTTCAAAAAATAAATAAATGTATACATATGAATGTATGTATATATATGTATATTATATATATATATATATATAAAACCTTTCCTTGAAAGTTAGATAATAAGTCTAAAAATATTCCATATTATTTTGACACATTATCTGGTTCCTCAATTTGACCATTCAATATTGTTTCAAATAGAGTGACCCTTTAAGCAAGGGACTATGCTGAAACTGGGAAAATAAACATAGTGACCTATGCTAACTAGCATGCAATTTAAAGAGTTGGTAATTAAGGTAATGAAATACTAAAATAGAATGTATGCTAAACATCCATACTTGAGGCAATGTTGAATATTTCCTTTTCTTGTTAGGATCATTAATAGTCTTAGCATTAAGGACCACCTGGTAATGAAATAACTATTAACAAATTAACTAAGTAGAACAATTATTCTCAACTTTGAGTTAGGCTATCAACTAGTAAAAAGAGCCATATTAAAAGGAAAATTATATTTAATAATCCTTGATCTGACTACTACCATTATTCAAATAACTCTAGTACAAAGTATTATTGGCATTAATCAAAAAGCTTTGATCCAGGGCTTCCATGGTGGCACAGTGGTTGAGAGTCTGCCTGCCGATGCAGGGGACGCAGGTTCGTGCCCTGGTCTGGGAAGATCCCACATGTCACGGAGCAGCTAGTCCCGTGAGCCATGGCCACTGAGCCTGCGATTCTGGAGCCTGTGCCCCGCAACAGGAGAGGCCACAACAGTGAGAGGTCCACGTATCGAAAAAAAAAAAAAAAGCTTGGATCCATATTTTGAGGGGAAAGTACTGTTTTCAAGATATGCATAGTAGTGCTGTGTTTTCATTTTTTCTTTCAGTACAAGATGTAGCAGAATCATATTGCAAAAGAAATATGTAAAATTTGAGATCTTACATGTGAAAAAAACAAGCAGTATAACAATTTTCAAAAGTTTAAGCCAGAAATGGAAGAATTTTTCAAGATTTTTTGTACTGAGTGATTTTAATGAATCTGGTTATTTACAATTTGGGCTACAAAGCTAATATGTTACAGGATGCACAAAAACAGAAACCAAGGCCCTTCTACTCATTATGCTTCATAATGGAGAGAGTGTAGAGAAAAGGGAATGTTGGTGGGAATGTAAATTGGTACAGTCACTGTGGAGAACAGTATGGAGGTTTGTTAAAAAACTAAAAATAGAACTACCTTATGACACAGAAACTCCACTCCTGGGCATATACCCAGAGAAAACAATAATTCAAAAAGATACATGCACCCCAATGTTCACTGCAGCACCATTTACAATAGCCAGGACATGGAACAACCTAAATGTCCATCGACAGATAAATGGATAAAGAAGATGCGGTACATATATATATAATGGAATATTACTCAGCCACAAAAAGAAACAAAATAGTGTCATTTGCAAAGATGTGGATGGATCTAGAGATTGTCATGCTGAATGAGGTAAATCAGAAAGAGAAAAACAAATATTGTATAATATCTCTTATATGTGGAATCTAGAAAAATGATAAAGATGAACTTATTTGCAAAGCAGAAATAGAGACACAGACATAGAGAACAAATGTATGAATACCAAGGGGGAAAGGGGGGGTGGGAGGAATTGGGAGATTGGGGTTGACACATATACACTATACATATACATATACACTATTGATACTGTGTATAAAATAGACAACATACACACACTACTATATATAAGATAGATAACCAACAAGGACCTGCTTTTTGTACCAGGAACTCTACTCAATATTCTGTAATAACTTAAATGGGAAAATAATTTGAAAAAGAATAGATACATGTATATATATAACTGAATCACTTTGCTGTACACATGAAACTAACACAACATTGTTAATCAAGTTTACTCCAATATAAAATAAAAAGTTAAAAAAATTAAAAGGGGCAAGAAGAAATTCATAATAAAAAAGATGTGATATATATGTATATATATACACATACATATATATATATATATATATACATATACACACATACATACAATGGAATATTACTCAGCCATAAAAAGAATGAAATAATCCCATTTGCAGCAACATGGATGGAACTAGAGATTATCATAGTAAGTGAAGTAAGTCAGACAGAGAAAGACAAACATCATAGGATATCACTTATATGTAAAATCTAAAAAATGATACAAATAAACTTATTTACAAAACAGAAACAGACTCACAAACATAGGAAACAAACATGGTTATCAAAGGGGAAAGGTGGAGGCAGAGGGATAAATTAGGAGTTTTGGATTAACATATATACACTACTATATATAAATTCATAACCAATAAGGACCTACTGTATAGCACAGGGAATTTTACTCAATATTCTGTAATAATCCAAATGGGAAAAGAATCTGCAAAAGAATAGATATATGTATGTGTATAACTGAATCACTTTGCTGTACACCTGAAATTAACACAACATTGTAAATAAATTATACTCTAATATAAAATAAAAATAAAAAAATAAAATAACCCATCACAAAAAAAACCCAAAAACAATTTAAAAAAGTAAAGGATGCATATGATTTATATAAAAAAGTGCATGAAAGATGGATTTTAAAATGTAATTTTAGGACTTCCCTGGTGGTGCAGTGGTTGAGAGTCCGCCTGCCAATGCAGGGGACATGGGTTCGTGCCTTGGTCCGGGAAGATCCCCCATGCTGCAGAGCGGCTAGGCCCATGAGCCATGGCCGCTAAGCCTGCGCATCTGGAGCCTGTGCTCCGCAACGGGAGAGGCCACAACAGTGAGAGGCCCGCGTACCGCAAAAAAAAAAAAAAAAAAAAAAAAAGGAATTTTATATTATCTCTTCTGTAACTGAAGTACATTTTTAGAGATGCTGAAGGAGAAAGGACACTAGGTTGTCAACTGGTCTCGTGCATAGTCACCTGGGCAATACATGAGAAGATTGATGAAGAGGCTATTGCTTCAGAAGATTGGTACTACAGAGGAAAATATTGCAGAATCACTAAGGGCTTTTCATGTTTGATTCCTACTCCCTTCCCTAATGTACCCAGAGATCATCACAAAAGTGGATTGAAATATGTTTCAGGATAAAAGTCTCTTTTGCATGAAAAAAATAAAAGTTAAAAAAAAAAGAAGATGCACTAAAACAGAAACAAAGGCCCTTCTACCCACTATGCTTCATCCTGCCACAGGGCCTTTGCACTTGTTCTTCCTTTTGCCTGAAATGTTCTTTCCTCACTTCTTACACAAATTAAATTCTATTCCTACATCACTCAGCTCTTAATTCAAGTAACAGAGCTAAAACAGATAGCTCCAGTGACATGAAATATATTATTCGTTTCTTTTTCCTTTCCCTCTTTTATTCTGCTGCCTGGAGACCAGATATGATGGCCACAATCTTAGAACATAAGAATGAGAGCATTACCCTAGCTAGGGAGGACAGAGTACTGAGCTGACAGAAGTCTGAGTCTCTAAGGACACTCTGGAGCAAAGCCACCTTATCAGTCCTGATGGCCTTCTTCTGGCTTTTATATGAGAGAGAGCACTTATCTTGTTCAATTCACTATGTTTGGATTTCTCTTACTCTCAGTTAAATGTAACCCTAACTGATAAACCACCATTACAGCCTCTGATAACATCACTCTTTCAAGACACTTATCCAGTTTTTAATTATGTGTTTATTAGTATTATTAGCTTTTGGATTAATATCTGTATCCCTCTCACCGAATAGTAAGTTTCATGAAGGCAAGGACTATATTCACCATTGTACTCCTATCACCCTAGCACAGTGAAAAATAAATACTATCTTGAAGGAAGGAGGAGTGGAGGGAAGGAAGTAATGAAGCAATGAAGGAACAAATGAACAAGAAAAGAGAAGGTAGAAAAACATAAGAATGCTAAGTTTATCCCCCATACTCCTCAGTCTTCCTTCTCTCCTTGCCTCAGTGCTGTAGTCTCTCTTTTAAGAGTACTCTGTACCTTCAAGTTATCTTTACTTTTGAAAACTTTTCAGTAGGTGATCTAAAAAAATCTATTATTACCATAAGTCTTCTTAGAGGTGTTTATATTTTACAAACAAAAAAGTAATAAGTGAAAGAAATGTCATAAGTGGAAGCATTTGATCTTGATCATGGAAATCCTTGCAGAACCTGACCCAGAGAAAATCATTAAATCATTACATGTTTCTACTTCAGAAAGTTTTATTTTGGAAAGCTCATGTAGATATCTTCAAAATGGCATCTTCTACTCAAAGGCTATTGTGGTCAGTCAGTCTCTAGATTTATCTGCTTTATTTACAAAAAAATTGCCACTTCCTATGACTTTAATAGCTTCAGGAAAAAAAAAAAAGAAGAAGCTAGGGTGAAGGAATCCTTTTTAGAAAGAATAAAAAAATGCGGAAATTGCAGCTATACTGTTCTTCAGACACAGATATTTGGCTGGAACTGTTTCACGTCATGAAAGAAAATGAGAAGAAATTTAGATTAGCCATAATCTAGGTTTATTTTAAATGTGTAAATCTTTCTATGCTTCTTTGGTTGTATATTGATGATCTTTTAATAAAAGAGCCTATTTCAGGGTTGAGAGGAGGAGGAGTTGGATGAAGCTGGTCAAAAGGCGCAAATTTCTAGTTATAAATAAATACGAGGGGTGGAATGTACAACATGATTAATATAATTAACACTACTGTATGTTATACATGAAACTTGTTGAGATTAAATCCTAAGAGTTCACATCACAAGGAAAATTTTCTTTTTCTTTTATTTTGTATCTATATGAGATGGTGGATGTTCACTAAACTTGTAATCATTTCATGATGTATGTAAGTCAAATCATTATGCTGTACACCTAAAATTTATATAGTACTGCATGTCAGTTATACCTGATAAAACTGGAAGAAAAATAAATAAAAATAAATTTTAAAAAGGTCTATTTAAATGGAAAAATTTGAAATAATCAGATGCTAAACTCTTTGATGCATTTATTTTGTGCAATTTTTTACCCTCAGGGAAGAATTAGGACTCCTTTATAAGCTAATTAGAATTTTAAAAAATAATAATTTCTCATTAATTCAGAATGCATGCCAGCTTCAATATTTACTTGATTCCAAGAAATTATGATAAAATTTTCTAGCAGAAATTTGAGATGTAACTAACATAAACCAAAATAGTTTGACTAAGAGGGAGCTTACATTCTGATGTTGATAAATATATTTTTATTATTTATAATGATAAATAAGATAATAAATAAGACAAAGCGATAAAGTTGAGACAAAAATAGTGTAATAATATAACAAAGTACAATGTAACTTATAATGCCATGCAGTGACAATTTCTATGAGGGAAAATAAGGCAGGATAAGGGGATAATGAATCTTGAGCTATATTAAATAGAATGTTGAAGAAAGACCTTCCTGAAAAAGTCACATTTAAGCAGAGACCTGATCTGAATGAAATGAGGGAGCTTTGTTGGTGATGGGTATTTCAGGAAAAGGCAATAGAAACACAAAATTCCTAAGGTTGAAAAAGAACTTGATGTTTTCAAGTGACAATAAGAAAGCCAGCATGCACAATGAAGGGAGAATGGTAGTAGATGAGATGAAATATATAGTACAGAGCTAGATTAGATCATGTACAGTTTTTGTTGCTCATAGTATGGAGTTTGGATTTTACTCTGAGAGTGATTAGCAAATTTGAGTGGCATGATTTAAAACTTTTTTAAGGGTGATTCTGATTGTTGTATGGAAAACAGTGTTAAAAGAGGGCAAGGAAGGAAGCAGGGGAAACCAGTTAGGCAACTATTGCAATAGTCCAGATGAGAAATACTGGTGGCTTGGACTAAGATAATAATGGTGCAGGTGGTGAAAACTAGTCAAATGGGATATATTTCTAAAATGGAGCTGAAAGTATTTGTTGATGGTTTAAGTACAGGGTGTGAGAGAAAGCAAGGGGTTAAGATTCCTGAGTTTTAAACTTAAATAATTAGATGATTGTCATTTACTGAGAAGGAGTAAAGCATGGGAGGAATAGGTTGGGGGATGGGAATCAAGAGTATGGTTTGGGACATTTTATGTTTGAGATGCTTACTAGATAACAGTGGAAAGGTCATGTAGATGTATGAATAGATGGGTCTGTAACTCAAAGGAGAGGTTGGGCTGGAGATATAAATTCAGAAGTTGAGCATATAAAAGATATTAAAAGCCATGGGAGTACGTACAACAGAGGTCTGAGAACTGAGCCTTAGGATACTCTAATATTTAGAGGTGTACAGAGAGGAAGGAACCATAAGAAGAGACTGAAAAGCAGCAGTTGGTAATGTAGGATGGAGAACATGTGTCATTGAAACCAAATGAAAAAAAATATTACAAAAAGGAGGGAATGATCAACTCTGTTAAATATTGTTAAGAAGCCAAGATGAGGACTGAGAATTGACCACTGGACTTGGCAAAGTAGAGGTTGTCTACAACCTTTACAAGGATGGTTGTAGCTAAGTAGTGGGGACAATATCTTTTTTAATCTTAAAGGATATTGAATCTTAAGGATACTACTATTACTATGCAAGTTTTTGAACTCATGCAATGTTTAAAGCATTGTGCTGATTATATACATTATTTCATTTAATCAGTGCAACAAACCTCTATTATCATATTAGGATCTTTATTTTATAGATGAGGAAACAGAGTCTCAAAGAAGTTAAGTAACTTTCCTCCTCACATAGCTGGTAAGAGGCAGAGCCATGATTTAGGTAAGGGCTCCTTGATTTTAGACCCTCAGTATATAATCATTTTTAATACTGCCTTCTATCTCAAGTAGGCCAACTAGACATTCTATCAAAGTCTTAACCTTGACTCTGTATTTTCCTTGTGATTTCTCATAGTGAGTCTTCCTA
This sequence comes from Orcinus orca, assembly GCF_937001465.1. Taxonomy (NCBI): domain Eukaryota; kingdom Metazoa; phylum Chordata; class Mammalia; order Artiodactyla; family Delphinidae; genus Orcinus; species Orcinus orca. Next base: position 80,925,311 of record NC_064580.1, read on the forward strand.
TACTCTGTTATCTCTAAGAGAACCCTCCTTCAACCATTATTTTCATTCATCCTTGCCCTCTTGTCTGAGCTCCATTTTTATGTTTCACATACTTATTGGACATTTCTGGATTGTCACCTCCAACTCAGCAGGTGTAAAAATAACTCTTTTTCTTCCTCCCACATTCAATTAATCTACTGTACTTTAATTTCTTATTTTGGTTATGGACTTCATTCAGCCACTAGGAAACCAAATGCTGGTACCACCGTGGATTTGCTCTCTACTCCTATTCAGCTAAGAAGCTCTCCCTACTTTTCTTACCATAAGATTTGTCTCTCTTTTCTATCCATTTTCATGTTCACCTCCTTAGTTTAGGCCTTAATTTCTTTAAGATTAACTATTGAAGTAGCCAATTAACATGGATCTTTGAATCAATTCATCTGTTTATCTTTGTGAAACTGCATTTCCTCAAACTTTGTTTTTATTACACTATCCCCTTCTTTAAATAAAAAATAAATATATCCTCTGGCTAAAGCAAAACTCCTTTGTCTAGTGTACGGGGTCTTCTATGTTCTAGTCCAATATAAGCTCCCATTACTCTAAAATACAAACACTACACTATGTCAGTCAAGCTGGTTTGTTCATGACACTTCTCTGCCTGAACAGCCTGCCCTCATTTTCATTATCTAGTAAAGCCAAATCTGTCCTTCAAGGATCAGATCACATTACTGTCCCACAATGTAAAGTTTATGAATCTTACCCTCCAGGAAGGTGAATTCTACCTTTTAACCACTTATCTAGAACTTATTTTATAAATTATGATTTCTTAACATCTTTATTAGGGTATAATTGCTTTACAACGGTGTGTTAGCTTCTGCTTTATAACAAAGTGAATCAGTTATACATATACATATGTTCCCATATCTCTTCTCTCTTGCATCTCCCTCCCTCCCACCTTCCCTATCCCACCCCTCCAGGTGGTCACAAAGCACCGAGCTGATATCCCTGTGCTATGCGGCTGCTTCCCACTAGCTATCTACCTTACGTTTGGTAGTGTATATATGTCCATGCCTCTCTCTCGCTTTGTCACAGCTCACCCTTCCCCCTCCCCATATCCTCAAGTCCCTTCTCCAGTAGGTTTGTGTCTTTATTCCTATCTTATCCCTAGGTTCTTCATGACATTTTTTTTCTTAAATTCCATATATATGTGTTAGCATACGGTATTTGTCTTTCTATTTCTGACTTACTTCACTCTGTATGACAGACTCTAGGTCTATCCACCTCATTACAAATACCTCAATTTCATTTCTTTTTATGGCTGAGTAATATTCCATTGTATATATGTGCCACATCTTCTTTATCCATTCATCTGATGATGGGCACTTAGGTTGTTTCCATCTCCGGGCTATTGGAAATAGAGCTGCAATGAACATTTTGGTACATGCCTCTTTTTGAATTATGGTTTTCTCAGGGTATATGCCCAGTAGTGGGATTGCTGGGTCATATGGTAGTTCTATTTGTATTTTTTTAAGGAACCTCCATACTGTTCTCCATAGTGGCTGAACCAAGTCACATTCCCACCAGCAGTCCAAGACTGTTCCCTTTTCTCCACACCCTCCCTAGCATTTATTGTTTCTAGATTTTTTGATGATGGCCATTCTGAATGGTGTGAGATGATATCTCATTGTAGTTTTGATTTGCATTTCTCTAATGATTAATCATGTTGAGCATTCTTTCATGTGTTTGTTGGCAGTCTGTATATCTTCTTTGGAGAAATGTCTATTTAGGTCTTCTGCCCATTTTTGGATTGGGTTGTTTGTTTTTTCATTATTGAGCTGCATGAGCTGCTTATAAATTTTGGAGATTAATCCTCTGTCAGTTGCTTCATTTGCAAATATTTTCTCCCATTCTGAGGGTTGTCTTTTGGTCTTGTTTATGGTTTCCTTTGCTGTGTAAAAGCTTTGAAGTTTCATTAGGTCCCATTTGTTTACTTTTGTTTTTATTTCCATTTCTCTAGGAGGTGGGTCAAAAAGTATCTTGCTGTGATTTATGTCATAGAGTGTTCTGCCTATGTCTTCCTCTAAGGGTTTGATAGTTTCTGACCTTACATTTAGGTATTTAATCCATTTTGAGCTTATTTTTGTGTATGATATTAGGGAGTGATCTAATCTCATACTTGTACATGTACCTGTACAGTTTTCTCAGCACCACTTATTGAAGAGGCTGTCCTTTCTCCACTGTACATTCCTGCCTCCTTTATCAAAGATAAGGTGACCATATGTGCATGTGTTTATCTCTGGGCTTTCTATCCTGTTCCATTGATCTATCTTTCTGTTTTTGTGCCAGTACCACACCATCTTGATTACTGTAGCTTTGTAGTATAGTCTGAAGTCAGGGAGCCTCATTACTCCAGCTCCTTTTTTCGTTCTCAAGATTGCTTTGGCTATACGGGGTCTTTTGTGTTTCCATACAAATGGTGAAATTTTTTGTTCTAGTTCTGTGAAAAATGCCAGTGGTAGTTTCAGAGGGATTGCATTGAATCTACAGATTGCTTTGGGTAGTATAGTCATTTTCACAATGTTGATTCTTCCAATCCAAGAACATGGTATATCTCTCCATCTATTTGTATCATCTTTAATTTCTTTCATCAGTGTCTTATAATTTTCTGCATACAGGTCTTTTGTCTCCTTAGGTAGGTTTATTCCTAGATATTTTATTATTTTTGTTGCAATGGTAAATGGGAGTGTTTTCTTGATTTCATTTTCAGATTTTTCATCATTAGTGTATAGGAATGCCAGAGATTTCTGTGCATTAATTTTGTATCCTGCTACTTTTCCAAATTCATTGATTAGCTCTAGTAGTTTTCTGGTAGCATCTTTAGGATTCTTTATGTATAGTATCATGTCATCTGCAAACAGTGACAGCTTTACTTCTTCTTTTCTGATTTGGATTCCTTTTATTTCCTTTTCTTCTCTGATTCTGTGGCTAAAACTTCCAAAACTATGTTGAATAAGAGTGGTGAGAGTGGGCAACCTTGTCTTGTTCCTGATCTTAGTGGAAATGCTTTCAGTTTTTCACCATTGAGGATGATGTTGGCTGTGGGCTTGTCATATATCGCCTTTATTATGTTGAGGAAAGTTCCTTCTATGCCTACGTTCTGCAGGGTTTTTATCATAAATGCATGTTGAATTTTGTCAAAAGCTTTCTCTGCATCTATTGAGATGGTCATATGGTTTTTCTCCTTCAATTTGTTAATATGGTTTATCACATTGATAGATTTGCGTATACGCATATCTATAAATTATTTTTCCCATGTGATTGTCAAGACATCTCTTAGTATAAATACCCATAACAGTGCCTTATATGTATAGAACATGTTTGGAAAACAAGTATAGGGTTGGGATATTAATAGCACTATTTGATAGGTTGTTGTGAACTTTGAAAGACTTAAATCCATGTAAAGTATTGAATACAATAATTAAAAATAGTGAGTACTCAAAATCTTAGCTATTTTATTTTACTAAAAAAGTATAGTATCACTTGATATCTCAAACTTAGAAAAAACTTCCATTTCTCAGAGATCCTTAAGCATATTTTAAAATGTTTAGTTACTATATATATATGTGTATGTATGTGTGTGTGTGTGTGTGTGTGTGTGTGTGTGTGTGTGTGTGTGTGTGTGTGTTATATATATATATTCAGGGATAGGTTTTGAGAAGCACAAATAATTTTCAAACAAAATAAAATTATTTTAAAAATTAATGTTCTTTGGAAGGTAATAATTGTTAATCCCATATGTGTACATAATTTTCTTTAAAATATTGCTATACTTCAATTTATCTAGAATCTAAAATATCAGAAAGTTAAAATATCCTGGAAATGCTTCATTCTGTATTCTGAAACAAAGAAACATATCAGCCAAAAGTTATTTAACAAATACCCTTCTAGGATATGCCTTAAAATTGATACAGAATCATTCCAAGCTCCTATAACTTCCAAATTTCTGTAAACATCAAATAGAAGAATTGATAATTGAAACAAGAGTCCTAAGACATTTCAAATAGTGTATTGACTTAGAATAAAAAATAAGCTATTGTGCTTCCCTGGTGGCGCAGTGGTAGAGAGTCCGCCTGCCGATGCAGGGGACATGGGTTCGTGCCCCGGTCCGGGAAGATTCCACATGCCATGGAGCGGCTAGGCCCCTGAGCCATGTCCGCTGAGCCTGCGCATCCGAGGCCTGTGCTCTGCAATGGGAGAGGCCACAACAGTGAGAGGCCCACGTACCGCAAAAAAAAAAAGAAAAAAAAAGCTATGGTCATTATAAATATTATTTTTGTGCTTATTTCTTTTGTTTCTAACATATAAAAATTGATAATCTAAATATGGGAGTAAAGAATAAGAGCAATAATACTGATGATGACTTTCTATGAAGGTAGGGGCCATGTCTAATTTGTTCATCACTGTACATCTAATAGTTAACTCAGTACTCAGTATATGGGAGGTGTTAAATAAATACTTTCAAGCAAATAATTATTCATTATAATACTCACAGCTAGTGCTTTTTCAGCATCTGGTATGGGCCAGAAATTATGCTAGGTACTTCATAGACATTATGGTAATCCTTATCAAAACCTTTATAGTATGTAATATTATTATCTCCACTTCACAGCTGAGAATCTGAAGCCTAGAATAATCAACTAACTTGCCTAAGAATACGCAACTAATGAGTGGTAGAGCTTAACTACAAATGCAAGTCTGTTTGACTACAAAGCTGGGCATTTTTCTCTATGTCACTTTCTCTCTTAATAGCAGTTTAATAGAATTTTAAGTTACTCATTCACCACAAACAAAGTATAAAACAGCACTTTATTGTTGAATAATACCATCTTCAACAGCTAAAATGGAAGACATATATCTGAACTATAATGGGTTATGTTAGAGAGATATGTTAAGGAAAATTTTATTCTTATCACACTATTCCTATTCTTTCTGGAAGTTTCCTTTAAACAAAAACCAAAAAATCTCTGAGATGTGATTTGTCTGCCAGTTTGAGTAAAACATATTTGTCACATAATGTGAACACTTTAGAAAATCTTAGTAAATGCCAGCATAGAGACGGATCTCCCTGGACACTTCTACTTTCATACTATGCCTAAACAAGCAGCAGCAACCCTTTTACTAAGGGAAACTCAGGTTAGACACTGTAGAAGACAGAAGAGATATAAGTTTACTCAGGTGAAAAAAGTGGTAACAACTTCATTTTTCAGTTGTGAACCTACTTCGTGTAAAGAGAATATTTTTTTCTCCTTAGTTTTCCCATTCTCTGTTATTTAAGAGATAATTCTTTATTTTCAGATAAAAACTGATTTCTCTTAGACCAAATATCCTTTAGCCATATTTTTGGTAATAACAAAACAATTTATAAAGTATAAAATATTTATGTTTCCCTACTGGGAGGAGTGTGTAAGAACTTTATTAATATCTTTAATTTTTTTTATGTCTAATATGTGTTTTGGCCCAGTTATTGTTACTTTAAGGATTTTTAGAAAACAAACAGGGAACAGAGTTGTTTTTCATAAAAACTTGTAGAGATTTGGAATTTTAGATGGGGAGAGGGCTTTGAAGGAAACACAGATAGGAATCAGAGGTAAGGAGTAAAGTAATAATGATAACAATAAAAATAATAACAGCTAACATATTGGGAATTTGCCAGTAATCATTCTAAACACTTTACATATATTAGCTCATTTAATCATCAGTACAATCCTATGAGGAAAGTAATATCTCCATTTTACTAATGAGATAAGGGAGCCACAGAGAAATTAGATAATTTTCCCAAAATCAGACAACAGGTAAATGATAAAGCCAGAATTCAAGTATCTTAATGAATAAATCTGGCTAGGGACTGAGCCAAAAAATCTGGAAAGAGACCAGGAGTTTTGAGGATGAATATTCCCTGTGGCTGATAGAGCCAAATAATTTTCAAGAACAAAGATCTCCACTATTCAGTTTTACTTCTCTGCTGTGTAGTTTTGCCACAGAAAACACCTATAAATTATCCTCCTGAAACTTGAGTAAATGTGTACCGTAAACAACCAATATATGTGAAAGACTTTGGAGAAACCAGGAGAAAAGGACAATACACTATGTTTATGTACACAGAGCTTAGAGAAAAGGAAAGAGATATAGGAGGAAAGAAAGGAATATATTGAAAATTCAGAAGCAGAGAGGACAAGAAGTGATTAAAATAAACAAATCTCTTGAGAATCCTTAGCTATTGGGGAATGCTGAGTATCCCATTATTTTTAGATGAAGACCTAAACCATTTTTAAATTATTTATTCATTTATTTAATTAATTTATTTTTGCTGTGCTGGGTCTTAGCTGCAGCATGTGGGATCTTCGTTGAGGAAGGTGGGCTTCTTAGTTGCAGCCTGCATGAGGGACCTAGTTCCCTGACCAGGAATCAAACCCAGGCCCCCGGCATTGGGAGTGTGGAGTCTTACCCACTGTACCACCAGGGAAGTCCTAAGACCTAAACCATTTTAAGTGTTAGGTAAGTGTTATACCATAAAGCTGAAGAACAAAGATGTACCCAGGTTGCTAACATTAGAATAAGTTAAACAATTTTTGAAGATGAAGAATTTTTAAATATGAGCAAAACCCACAGAACACTGATACACAGTCATTTAATTTTTAACTTTTTAATGAAATTTTGCTGCAGTGATAGATAATTAGGGACCCATTGAAATAATTAAGAATTTACACAGGATGAAGAATAATTCTACTGTGTACTTTGGGAAATTCTCCAGGATACTATCCTCATACCTTGTTTGTTTTTTTTGTTGTTGTTTTGTTTTGTTTTTATTTCACACACTCAGCCTGAGCAATCTCAAATACACCCTTCAGCTTCAACTACCAGGTTTATGATAAGGATTCCTACATCTGCATCTAAAACTCCTAGTTTTCTCTCCTAAGCTTAAATTCTACTTAATATCTCTCCTCTGCTTGTCCCAATGCCGTCTCATAACAACATCTCTAAATCTGAATTCTTCATCTCTCTCCATTCTGTCCTCTTTTTATATGTCCCCCATTCTGCTGAGTGGCATCATTATCCATCCTGTCACCTAAGCCAGAAACCAGGGAATGATCCTATATTATTCTTTCTCAAATATCCCCTGGCACATAATCAATCATCAAGTTCTGAATTTCTCTTGTACCTACCCTATTCTCTCCATCTCCACTGCCACTGCCTTAGGGCAAGCCCTCATCCTCTCTCACTTGAATTATTTCAATAATTCCTTTCTTGACTACAGTTTTCACACTCTTCAATATATCCTCCAAACCAACAGCAGAATCATACTTTTAACACACAACATTAGTCATTTCATTCTCTTCTCAAAGTTTATTTGGTGTTCCACATCATTCACTGAAATATAAGGCTTTTCATGATATAGATTCTGTATGTTCATCTATCCACATTTCCAGCAACCTTCCCCTTCCTACTTTACACTAGTCATCCTGAACTGTTAAGATTTCCCCACACATACCATCCAGCCTCATGCCTACATGCCCCTACATATAGCATATCCTCTGACTCCCATCCCCTCCATTTATTTATACTTGTAAAATCCTATTCATCCCTGTAGTCTGGGCACAAATGCTACCTCCTCTGAAAAGCCTTTCCTGACAGCCCATGCAATAAGGTGTTCCATCCTCTATGTCACCAATGTCCTTTTTTATCAACAGCATATACCTCTATTTTAGCAATACACTTACTCTATTGTAATTTGTTGAAATAATAAGCAAATGAATCAAACTAATAAATACCCATAGAGAAAAAGATTAAAACAAAAACTAAACATTATTTAAAAATTAATGGCTAACAATGTAGAGATGAGAAATTGGAAAACACATAGAAAGGTACAGTGTAACACAATGAAAGAGTAATCAACATTCAGCAGAAGAGAAAAGTGTATACAAAACTGAACATGAAATCAAACAGAGGCTAAAAATTATCTAAGGAAATGAATGCAGACATTTAGAGAGAAATCAGTAGAAAAGAAAAAAGATTATCCATATTTTGAACTTAGAATTTTAAAAAGTGCCATTCTCTTCCACTTCCACAGCCAACAGTGTTTGAAATGAAAAGAGAAAAATACCTGAAAAAGTCAAAGACAGAAAAAAGAAGACACTTTGAAAAAGTGACTTGGGAAAGCAATCACTCTCTTGCTAGCCTTAACTAAATGGGCTATATTTTACCCAGGTTATCTGCTAGCCAACACACACCTGCAGAGAATATTTAGTACTGATAGAAGCAGTGACACTGAACAACAAGCCCTGCTGCCAGAAGATGTAGAAAATCTAATATTTATCTAAATTAACTATGATATCTTTACAGAATACCCTGGGTCATTGCCAAAGAATTGTTCTGTTACCCAAAAATACGTTATTAACAAGAATGATGACAAACAGAAGATAAACACTGAAAAGCACAGGGACACTTTTTTACAATATGAGTTTTTATTAAAGCTCTTCCAGTTGCATGTGCTTTCTGTTTTTCTGTGATATCAGAGGAACCACAGCAATACTGAGGGGAAAAAAAGCTGGAGGAATCATGCTCCCTGATTTCAGACTATCTTACAAAGCTACAGTAATAAAAACAATATGGTAATGGCACAAAAAAAAACAGACACATAGATCAATGGAACAGAATAGAGAGCCCAGAAATAAACCCATGCACATGTGATCAGTTAATGTACAATAAAAGGCAAAAATATACAACTGGGAAAAGACAGTCTTTTCCATGAGTGGTCTTGTGAAAACTGGAAAGCTACATGTAAAAGAATGAAATTAAAATATTTTCTCACACCATATACAAAAATAAAGACAAAATAAATTAAAGACCTAAATGTAAGACCAGAAACCATAAAAATCCCAGAAGAAAACATAAGCAGTACACTCTTTGACAAAGTCTTAGCAATATTGTTTTGGATCTGTTTCTTCAGACAAGGGAAACAAAAGCAAAAATAAACAAATGGGACCTAATTAAACTTTAAAAACTTTTGCACAGTGAAGGAAACTCAATAAAATGAAAAGACAACCTACTGAATGGAAGAAGATATTTGCAAAAGATATTTCTGATAGGGGCTTAATATCCAAAATATATAGAGAGCTCATATAACTCAATAAAAAGATCAAACAACACAATTAAAAATGGGCAGAAGATCTGAATAGATATTTTACCAAAGAAGACAAGCAGATGGCCAACAGGCACATGAAAAGATGCTCAACACCACTAATCATCAGAAAAATGCAAATCAAAACCATGATGAGATATCACCTCACACTTGTCAGAATGGCTATCATCAAAAAGACAACAAATAATAAATGCCTGTGAAGATGTGGAGTAAAGGGAACACTAGCACACTGTTGGTGGTAATGTAAATTGGTACAGTCACTATGAAAAACAGTATGGAAGTTCGTCAAAAAGTTAAAAATGGAACTACCATATGAGCCAGCAATTCCACTTCTCAGTATATATCTGAAAAAAATAAAAGCATTGATTCAAAAGATAGAGGCACCCCAATGTTCACAGCAGCATAATTTACAATAACCAAGATATGGAAGAAACCTAAGTGTCCATCAACATATAAATGGATAAAGATGCTGTGATTATATATATATATATATATATATATATATATATATACATAACTATAAAAAAGAATGAAATTTTGCCATTTGCAACAATGTGGATGGACCTGGAGGATATTATGCTTAGTGAAATAACTCAGAGAAAGACAAATATTGTATGTTTTCACTTATATGTGGAATCTAAAAAGTAAAATAAATGAACAAAACAAAAAAGAAACAAACTCAGAGATACAGAGAAAAAACTAGTTCTTACCAGTGGGGAGAGTGGGGGGGCTAGATAAGGGAAGGGGATAAAGAGGTACAAACTACTAGGTATAAAATAAGATACAAGAATGTGATGTACAGCACAGGGAATATAGCCAATATTTTTAATTATAGTTGATTTAAATGTTTTACTGGTTTCAGGTGTACAACACAGTGTTTCAATATTTATATAGATTATATTCCATTTAAATTTACTGGAAACTAATGGCTATATTTTGTGTAGTATGGATATTTTGACAATATTAATTCTTTTAATCCATGAACATGATATATGTTTCCATTTCTTTGTATCATCTTCAGTTTCCTTCATCAATATTTTATAGTTTTCAGAATATAGGTCTTTCAACTCCTTGTTTCAGTTTACTGCTAGGTGTTTTATGCTTTTTGATGCAATTATAAAAGGGATGGTTTACTTGCTTTCTCTTTCTGATAGTTCATTGTTAGTGTGTAGAAAACTAACAAATTTCTGTATGCTAATCTTGTATCCTGCGACTTTGTGGAATTCATTTATTCTAATAATACTGGACAGTTTAGGGTTTTCTGTATATTGTATTATGTCATCTGAAAATAGTCATAGTTTTACTCCTTCCCTTCCAAACTTCATGACTTTTGTTTATTTTCTTGTCTGATTGCTGTGGCTAGGACTTCCAGTGTTAAGTAGAAGAGGTGAAATTGGGCATCCTTGCCTTGTTCCTGATTTTAGAGTAAAGGCTTTCAATTTTTTGCAGTTGAGTATGATGTTAGTTGTGGGTTTGTCATAAATGGGCTTTATTATGTTGAGATATGTTCCCTCTATACCAACTTTGATGAGAGTTTGTATCAAGAAATGGATGTTGAATTTTGTCAAATTCGTTTTCTGCATCTATTGAACAGATCATGTGATTTTTTATCCTTCCTTTTGTTAATGTGGAGTATCACATTGATCAATTTGCAGGTAATGAACCATCTTGGCATCACTAGAATAGATACCATTTAACCATGGTGTATGATCCTTTTTCTTTATTGTTGAACTTGGTTTGCTGAACTTTGTTGAGAATTTTTGAATCTATATTCATCAGAGATATTGACCTGTAATTTTATTTTCTTCTAGTGTCTTTTTGTTTGGTTTTGGTATCAGGGTAATTGTGACCTCATAGAATGAAGTTGGGTGTGTTTGTTCCATCCTCTTCAATATATTGGAATAGTTTGAGCATATAGTTATTAGCTCTTCTTTATATTGATAGAATTCCCCTTTGAAGTCATCCAGTCCTGGATTGTTATTTGCTGGGAGGTTTTTTTTTTTTTTTACAAATTCAATTTTACTATTAGTGTTTAGTCTATTCAGATTATCTATTTCTTCTTGATTCAGTACTGGAAAGTTGCATGTTTCTAAAAATCTGTCCATTTTTTTCTAGGTTGTCCAATTTGTTGGCATATAACCATTCATAATATTCTCTTATGATATTTTGTATCTCTGTGATATCAGTTGTTATTTCTCCTCTTTCATTTCTTATTTTGTTTATTTGGGTCCTTTCTCATTTCTTCTTTATGAGCTTGGCTAAAGGTTTATCAATTTTTTTTTCAAAAAAAAACACAGCGCTTGGTTTCATTGGTCTTTTTTTTTTTTTTTGGTCTTTATTTTATTTACTTTCTCTCTGATCTTTATTATTTCCTTTCTTCTCATGACACTGGGTTTTGTTTGTTCTTTTTCTAATTCCTTTAGATGGTAGGTTAGGTTGTTTATTTGAGATTTCTCTTGTTTCTTGAGGTAGGCCTGCCTCACTATAAACTTCCCTCTTAGAACTGCTTTTGCTGATCCCATAGATTTTGGAAAGTTTTGTTTCCATTTTCATTTGTCTCAAGGTATTTTCTGATTTCTTCTTTGATTTCTTCATTGACTCATTAGTATTTTAATAGCATGTTGTTTAGTCTCCATATGTCTGTATTTTTTCCATTTTTCTTCCTGTAATTGATTTCTAGTTTTATACCACTGTGGTTGAAAAAACATGCTTGATATAATTTCTATCCTCTTAACACATTATTGAGCAGAGATGTATTAGTACGTCTTTTGTTACCTGAACATTATTGACCAGAGACGTATCAATACACTTTTAGAGAGTGATAAAATTAACATCACTGTGTGAAGTTGTTAGAGCTTAAACTTGATCAAGGTTCATTATACAACTTATGATTGTTGTTATCTTTCACATTTTTCTCCATTAGGTTTTTGTTCCAACTTTTTGTATGTTACACACATAAGGTTACTCCTGTAAACTTTTCAAAAATGACACATCGTGAAATTTATGTGAAGAAGAATTTTTCGGTGAATTTTATGCAGATACTTTCTCTGATTTTCTGAGCGACATATACACTAGTGTCTCAGAAGATGATAATTCTTCAGAATAGAGTTCTGATTCAGATGATGTGAATATTAGACCAACAAAAAGATAAAAAACTTAGTGATTGATTCTGATGCAGAAAGTGAAAATGAAACTCATGGTGCTGGAGAATATTCCTTTGCTTCTACAGAAGAGTGGATTGAAGACACAAAAATTAGAAGACTTTACAGGTGTGTCAGGTGTAACTATTGAATGTAATAACCCACAAAGTGTTATTGAAATAGAATTAATTTTTGGTAATGAGTTTTTCAAGTTGGTCACTTCTCAAACAAACTTGTATTACCAACAGAATGAAAAATCATATAAAAAGTATGATAAGGCTTTAAAATGGACTGATGTAACCAATAGTGACATGAAGAAGTTTCTTGGATTAACAATTTTGATGGGACAAATAAGAAAGTCACACTGGAAAGAATATTGGTTGACTGATCCCTTACTTGAAACACCTATCTTTCCAAATATTGTGACCAGAAGAAGGTTTTTTTTTTTTTTTTAACATCTTTATTGGGGTATAATTGCTTTACAATGGTGTGTTAGTTTCTGCTTTATAACAAAGTGAATCAGTCATACATAAACATATGTTCCCATATGTCTTCCCTGTTGCGTCTCCCTCCCTCCCACCCTCCCCATCCCACCCCTCCAGGCTATCACAAAGCACCGAGCCAATATCCCTGTGCCATGCGGCTGCTTCCCACTAGCTATCTACCTTACTGCGTTTGTTAGTGTGTATATGCCCATGACTCTCTCTCGCCCTGTCACAGCTCACCCTTCCCCCTCCCCATAACCTCAAGTCTGTTCTCTAAGAGGTCTGCGTCTTTATTCCTGCTTTACCCCTAGGTTCTTCATGACATTTTTTTCTTAAATTCCATATATATGTGTTAGCATACAGTATTTGTCTTTTTCTTTCTGACTTACCTCACTCTGTATGACAGACTCTAGGTCTATCCACCTCATTACAAATAGCTCAATTTCGTTTCTTTTTATGGCTGAGTAATATTCCATTGTATATATGTGCCACATCTTCTTTATCCATTCATCCGATGACGGGCACTTAGGTTGTTTCCATCTCCGGGCTATTGTAAATAGAGCTGCAATGAACATTTTGGTACATGACTCTCTTTGAATTTTGGTTTTCTCAGGGTATATGCCCAGTAGTGGGATTGCTGGGTCATATGGTAGTTCTATTTGTAGTTTTTTAAGGAACCTCCATACTGTTCTCCATAGTGGCTGAACCAATTCACATTCCCACCAGCAGTGCAAGAGTGTTCCCTTTTCTCCACATCCTCTCCAGCATTTATTGTTTCTAGATTTTTTGATGATGGCCATTCTGAATGGTGTGAGATGATATCTCATTGTAGTTTTGATTTGCATTTCTCTAATGATTAATGATGTTGAGCATTCTTTCATGTGTTTGCTGGCAGTCTGTATATCTTCTTTGGAGAAATGTCTATTTAGGTCTTCTGCCCATTTTTGGATTGGGTTGTTTGTTTTCTTGTTATTGAGCTGCATGAGCTGCTTGTAAATTTTGGAGATTAATCCTTTGTCGGTTGCTTCATTTGCAAATATTTTCTCCCATTCTGAGGGTTGTCTTTTGGTCTTGTTTATGGTTTCCTTTGCTGTGCAAAAGCTTTGAAGTTTCATTAGGTCCCATTTGTTTATTTTTGTTTTTATTTCCATTACTCTAGGAGGTGGGTCGGAAAGGATCTTGCTTTGATTTATGTCATAGAGTGTTCTGCCTATGTTTTCCTCTAAGAGTTTGATAGTTTCTGGCCTTACATTTAGGTCTTTAATCCATTTTGAGCTTATTTTTGTGTATGGTGTTAGGGAGTGATCTAATCTCATACTTTTACATGTACCTGTCCAGTTTTCCCAGCACCACTTATTGAAGAGGCTGTCCTTTCTCCATTGTACATTACTGCCACCTTTATCAAAGATAAGGTGTCCATATGTGCATGGGTTTATCTCTGGGCTTTCTATCCTGTTCCATTGATCTATCTTTCTGTTTTTGTGCCAGTACCATACCATCTTGATGACTGTAGCTTTGTAGTATAGTCTGAAGTCAGGGAGCCTGATTCCTCCAGTTCCTTCTTTCGTTCTCAAGATTGCTTTGGCTATTCGGGGTCTTTTGTGTTTCCATACAAATTGTGAAATTTTTTGTTCTAGTTCTGTGAAAAATGCCAGTGGTAGTTTGATAGGGATTGCATTGAATCTATAGATTGCTTTGGGTAGTAGAGTCATTTTCACAATGTTGATTCTTCCAATCCAAGAACATGGTATATCTCTCCATCTATTTGTATCATCTTTAATTTCTTTCATCAGTGTCTTATAATTTTCTGCATACAGGTCTTTTGTCTCCTTAGGTAGGTTTATTCCTAGATATTTTATTCTTTTTGTTGCAATGGTAAATGGGAGTGTTTTCTTGATTTCACTTTCAGATTTTTCATCATTAGTATATAGGAATGCCAGAGATTTCTGTGCATTAATTTTGTATCCTGCCACTTTACCAAATTCATTGATTAGCTCTAGTAGTTTTCTGGTAGCATCTTTAGGGTTCTCTATGTATAGGATCATGTCATCTGCAAACAGTGACAGCTTTACTTCTTCTTTTCCAATTTGGATTCCTTTTATTTCCTTTTCTTCTCTGATTGCTGTGGCTAAAACTTCCAAAACAATGTTGAATAATAGTGGTGAGAGTGGGCAACCTTGTCTTGTTCCTGATCTTAGAGGAAATGCTTTCAGTTTTTCACCATTGAGGATGATGTTTGCTGTGGGCTTGTCATATATGGCCTTTATTATGTTGAGGAAAGTTCCCTCTATGCCTACTTTCTGCAGGGTTTTTATCATAAATGGGTGTTGAATTTTGTCAAAAGCTTTCTCTGCATCTATTGAGATGATCATATGGTTTTTCTCCTTCAGTTTGTTAATATGGTTTATCACATTGATAGATTTGCGTATATTGAAGAATCCTTGCATTCCTGGAATAAACCCCACTTGATCATGGTGTATGATCCTTTTAATGTGCTGTTGGATTCTGTTTGCTAGTATTTTGTTGAGGATTTTTGCATCTATGTTCATCAGTGATATTGGCCTGTAGTTTTCTTTCTTTGTGACATCCTTGTCTGGTTTTGGTATCAAGGTGATGGTGGCCTCGTAGAAGGAGTTAGGGAGTGGTCCTCCCTCTGCTATATTTTGGAAGAGTTTGAGAAGGATAGGTGTTAGCTGTTCTCTAAATGTTTGATAGAATTCGCCTGTGAAGCCATCTGGTCCTGGGCTTTTCTTTGTTGGAAGATTTTTAATCACAGTTTCAATTTCAGTGCTTGTGATTGGTCTGTTCATATTTTCTATTTCTTCCTGATTCAGTCTTGGCAGGTTGTGCTTTTCTAAGAGTTTGTCCATTTCTTCCAGATTGTCCATTTTATTGGCATAGAGTTGCTTGTAGTAATCTCTCATGATCTCTTTTATCTCTGCAGTGTCAGTTGTTACCTCTCCTTTTTCATTTCTAATTCTATTGATTTGAGTCTTCTCCCTTTTTTTCTTGATGAGTCTGGCTAGTGGTTTATCTATTTTGTTTATCTTCTCAAAGAACCAGCTTTTAGTTTTATTGATCTTTGCTATTGTTTCCTTCATTTCTTTTTCATTTATTTCTGATCTGATTTTTATGATTTCTTTCCTTCTGCTAGCTTTGGGGTTTTTTTGTTCTTCTTTCTCTAATTGCTTGAGGTGTAAGGTTAGGTTGTTTATTCGAGATGTTTCCTGCTTCTTAAGGTGGGCTTGTATTGCTATAAACTTCCCCCTTAGAACTGCTTTTGCTGCATCCCACAGGTTTTGGGTCGTTGTGTCTCCATTGTCATTTGTTTCTAGGTATTTTTTGATTTCCTCTTTGATTTCTTCAGTGATCTCTTCATTATTAAGTAGTGTATTGTTTAGCCTCCATGTGTTTGTATTTTTTACAGATCTTTTCCTGTAATTGATATCTAGTCTCATGGCGTTGTGGTCAGAAAAGATACTTGATACAATTTCAATTTTCTTAAATTTACCAAGGCTTGATTTGTGACCTAAGATATGATCTATCCTGGAGAATATTCCATGAGCACTTGAGAAAAATGTGTATTCTGTTGTTTTTGGATGGCGTGTCCTATAAATATCAATTAAGTCCATCTTGTTTAATGTATCATTTAAAGCTTGTGTTTCCTTATTTATTTTCATTTTGGATGATCTGTCCATGGGTGAAAGTGGGGTGTTTAAGTCCCCTACTATGAATGTGTTACTGTCGATTTCCCCTTTTATGGCTGTTAGTATTTGCCTTATGTATTGAGGTGCTCCTATGTTGGGTGCATAAATATTTACAATTGTTATATCTTCTTCTTGGATCGATCCCTTGATCATTATGTAGTGTCCTTCTTTGTCTCTTTTAATAGTCCTTATTTTAAAGTCTATTTTGTCTGATATGAGAATTGCTACTCCAGCTTTCTTTTGGCTTCCATTTGCATAGAATATCTTTTTCCATCCCCTTACTTTCAGTCTGTATGTGTCTCTAGGTCTGAAGTGGGTCTCTTGTAGACAGCATATATAAGGGTCTTGTTTTTGTATCCATTCAGCTAATCTGTGTCTTTTGGTGGGAGCATTTAGTCCATTTACATTTAAGGTAATTATCGATATGTATGTTCCTATTCCCATTTTCTAAATTGTTTTGGGTTCGTTATTATAGGTCTTTTCCTTCTCTTGTGTTTCTTGCCTAGAGAAGATCCTTTAGCATTTGTTGTAAAGCTGGTTTGGTGGTGCTGAACTCTCTCAGCTTTTGCTTGTCTGTAAAGGTTTTAATTTCTCCATCAAATCTGAATGAGATCCTTGCTGGGTAGAGTAGTCTTGGCTGCATGTTTTTCTCCTTCATCACTTTCAGTATGTCCTGCCACTCCCTTCTGGCTTGTAGGGTTTCTGCTGAGAGATCAGCTGTTAACCTTATGGGGATTCCCTTATGTGTTATTTGTTGTTTTTCCCTTGCTGCTTTTAATATGCTTTCTTTGTATTTAATTTTTGACAGTTTGATTAATATGTGTCTTGGCGTATTTCTCCTTGTATTTATCTTGTATGGGACTCTCTGTGCTTCCTGGACTTGATCAACTATTTCCTTTCCCATATTAGGGAAGTTTTCTACTATAATCTCTTCAAATATTTTCTCAGTCCCTTTCTTTTTCTCTTCTTCTTCTGGAACCCCTATAATTCGAATGTTGGTGCGTTTAATGTTGTCCCAGAGGTCTCTGAGACTGTCCTCAGTTCTTTTCATTCTTTTTTCTTTATTCTGCTCTGCAGTAGTTATTTCCACTATTGTATCTTCCAGGTCACTTATCCGTTCTTCTGCCTCAGTTATTCTGCTATTGATCCCATCTAGAGTACTTTTAATTTCATTTATTGTGTTGTTCATCATTGCTTGTTTCATCTTTAGTTCTTCTAGGTCCTTGTTAACTGATTCTTGCATTTTGTCCAATCTATTGTCCATTCTATCTCCAAGATTTTGGGTCAACCTTACTATCATTATTCTGAATTCTCTTTGAGGTAGACTGCCTATTTCCTCTTCATTTGTTAGGTCTGGTGCATTTTTATCTTGCTCCTTTATCTGTTGTGTGTTTTTCTGTCTTCTCATTTTGCTTATCTTACTGTGTTTGGGGTCTCCTTTTTGCAGGCTGCAGGTTTGTAGTTCCTCCTGTTTTTGATGTCTGTCTCCAGTGGCTAAGGTTGGTTCAGTGGGTTGTGTAGGTTTCCTGGTGGAGGGGGCTAGTGCCTGTGTTGTGGTGGATGAGGCTGGATCTTGTCTCTCTAGTGGGCAGGTTCACGTCTGGTGGTGTGTTTGGGGGTGTCTGTGGCCTTATTATGATTTTAGGCAGCCTCTCTGCTAATGGGTGGGGTTGTGTTCCTGTTTTGCTAGTTGTTTTGCATAGGTTTTCCAGCACTGTGGCTTGCTGGTCGTTGAGTGAAGCTGGGTGCTGGTGTTAAGATGGAAGTCTCTGGGAGATTTTCGCCATTTGATATTATGTGGAGCTGGGAGGTCTCTTGTTGATCAGTGTCCTGAAGTTGGCTGTCCTACCTCAGAGGCAGAGCCCTGCCTCCTGGCTGGAGCACCAAAAGCTTTTCATCCACAGGCTCAGGATAAAAGGGAGAAAAAGTAGAGGGAATTAGTAGAAGTATGAGGAAAGAAAGAAGGAAAGGAGGGTAGGAAGGAAGGAAGAAAGAAAGAAGCAAAGAAGGAAAGAAGGCAAGAAGGAAAGAAAGGAGGGAGGGAGGGAGGGAGGAATGAAGGAAGGAGGGAAAGAAGGAAAAAAGAAAGAAAGAAGATACAGTAAAAATAAAATAAAGTATAATAAAGTTATTGAATTAAAAACTTCTTATTTAGGAAAAAAAAAAAAAGGGACGGAAAGAACCTTAGGACAAATGTTGGAAGCAAAGCTATACAGACAAAATCTTACACAGAAGCATACACATACACCCTCACTAAAAGAGGTAAATGGGGAAAAATCCTAAATCTTGCTGTCAGAGACCACCTCCTCAATTTGGGATGATTCGTTGTCTAAAGGAGGGAAGGAAGGACGGAAAGAAAGAAAGAAAGAACGAAGGTAAAGTATAATAAGGTTATTAAAATTAATTATTAAGAAAAAAAATTTTAAAAAAAACATGGACGGATAGAACCCTAGGACAAATGGTGGAAGCAAGACTATACAGACAAGATCTCACACAGAAGCATACACATACACATTCACAAAAAGAGGAAAGGGGAAAAAATCATAGATCTTGCTCCTAAAGTCCACTTCCTTAATGTGGGATGATTGGTTGTCTATTCAGGTATTCCACAGATGCAGGGTACATCAAGTTGATTGTGGAGCTTTAATCCGCTGCTTCTGAGGCTGCTGGGAGAGATTTCCCTTTCTCTTCTTTGTTCTCACAGCTCCCAGGGCTAAGCTTTGGATTTGGCCCTGCCACTGCGTGTAGATCGCTGGAGGGCGTCTGTTTTTTGCTCAGACAGGATGGGGTTAAAAGAGCCGCTGATTGGGGGCTCTGGCGCACTCAGGCCGGCGGGGACGGAGGGGCACAGAGTGCGGGGCGGGCCTGCGGTGGCAAAGGCCGGCGTGACTTTGCACCAGCCTGAGGCGCGCTGTGCGCTCTCCCGGGGAAGTTGTCCCTGGATCCCGGGAACCCGGCAGTGGCGGGCTGCACAGGCTCCGCGGAAGAGGGGTGTGGAGAGTGACCTGTGCTCGCACACAGGCCCCTCGGTGGCGGCAGCGGCAGCCTTAACGTCTCCCGCCCGCCTCTGGGGTCCGCGCTTTTAGCCGCGGCTTGCGCCCGTCTCTGGATTCCGCGCTTTCAGCCGCGGCTCGCGCCCGTCTCTGGGGTTCGCGCTTTTAGCCGCGGCTCGCGCCCGTCTCTGGAGTTCCTTTAAGCAGCGTTCTTAAACCCCTCTCCTCACGCCCCAGGAAACCAAGAGGGAAGGAAAAGTCTCCTGCCTCTTCTGCAGGTGCAGGCTTTTCCCCGGACTCCCTCCCGACTAGCTGTGGTGCACTAACCCCTTCAGGCTATGTTCAAGCCGCCAACCCCAGTCCTCTCCCTGCGCTCCGGCCTCAGCTCGCAGCCCCGCCCGCCCCGGCGGGTGAGCAGACAAGCCTCTCGGGCTGGTGAGTGCCGGTCGGCACCGATCCTCTGTGCGGGAATCTCCCCGCTTTGCCCTCCGCACCCGTTGCTGTGCACTCCTCCGCAGCTTCGAAGCTCCCCCCTCCGCCTCCCGCAGTCTCCGCCCGCGAAGGGGCTTCCTAGAGTGTGGAAACTTTTCCTCCTTCACAGCTCCCTCCCACTGGTGCAGGTGCCGTCCCTATTCTTTTGTCTCTGTTTTTTCTTTTGCCCTACCCAGGTACGTGGGGAGTTTCTTGCCTTTTGGGAGGTCTGAGGTCTTCTGCCAGCCTTCAGTAGGTGTTCTGTAGGAGTTGTTCCACGTGTAGATGTATTTCTGGTGTATCTGTGGGGAGGAAGGTGATCTCCGCGTCTTACTCTTCCGCCATCTTCCGCCTTCTCCCCCCAGAAGAAGGTTTGAACAAATAATGACATTTCTTCACTTTAATGATAACTAGGAAACTCCACTGACTGCAGACAGAATTTCAAAAGTTAAACCTCTTTTGGATTATTTTCTACCAAAAGTTCAATCAATCTGTATACCCAAACAAGAGCTATCCCTTGGTGAGGCAATGATAAAGAGGAGAGGACGACTTAGATTCAAATCCTATAATCCCAGAAAACTTACAAAATATGGAATTTTGGTCAGAATGGTTAGCGAAACTGAAACTGGATATATATGCAACATTGAGATTTACATGGGTGAAGGAAAGAAACTGCAAGAAACAGTATTATCAGTCCTATAGCCTTATCTTGGTTCATGGCACCATATTTACCAAGACAATTAAGACAAAAACAGTGTCCATATCTGAAATATTGTTGAAAACTAAAAACAGAGTTTGTGGGACTCTGGGAGAATCATGTTCTACCAAACCAATTAGAGGAGAAATCTAAAAATCTACAGAGGGGAGAAATGACATTTGTATATGGAAAGACAAGAGGCTAATCCGCATGGTGACAATTATTCATGACGCCTCCATAGTATCTACAGGAAAGGAAGACAGGAGGACTAACCATCAGATAACTAAGCCCACTTGTGTATTAGATTATAATAAATATACAAAAAGAGTTGGTTGATCCAATCAATATCTGGAAAACTTCAATATCCTCCAGAAAACCCGAAAATGGTATAAGAAAGTGGGTTTCTGTTGATATTTGAGTAATTGCAGTTTATTCAATACACTTAAAATTTATTGTAACCTTAATACACAGAATAAAATGACTTACAAGCAATTTTTGTTAGCAGTAGCTAGAGAATGGATAACTGACCATTCTGGTGAATGCAGTGGTAGTCCCACACGTGGTCCTTCTTGTGTCATTTCTAAAAGAGCCCCCTACAAAAATCCATCTTGTTGACTATAAGGTTAAAAAAAAAGAACATATTCTAGAGGAAATAATACCCACAGGACTAAAAAATCAATGCCACCAGAAAGCATAGTCTGCTCTTCCCGGAAAAAGTGCAGTGAAACCTGGTATGTTTGTAATAGATGTTCTGTTCCCCTGCACAGAGGTGCCTGCCATATTGCCTACCACAATCTTAACGAAATATTAGAATGCTTTAGTAAGACATGTACAAAGTTTCAAATAAATACATTAAGTGCAAAAGAAGTTGTTGATATTTACTCAAACATGAGTGTTTCAATATTCACTTACATAACAAATTGCCAGCCACAGGCATTACTTTCTGCAAAAGTCCCCCAGTCAATAATGTGTTAAGTTTGTTGAGACATGTTTTGGGTCTAGCATGTGATTTTTCCTGAGAATGTTCCATGTGCACTTGAAAATAATGTGTATTCTATTGTTTTTGGATGAAATGTCCTATAGATATCTGTAAGTCCAACTGGTCTAATGTGTCATTTAAGAGAATTGTTTCCTTATTGATTTTGTGTCTGGATGATCTGTCCTTTGGTGTAAGTGGGGTGTTAAAGAAGCTGCTTTTATTGTATTATTGTCAATTTCTCCCTTTATATCCTTTAATGTGCTTTATATATTTAGGTGCTCCTATATTAGGTGCATATATGTTAATGAGCATTACATCCTCTTCTTGTATTGATCCTTTTATCATTATATATTGCCCTTCTTTGTCTCATTTTAAGGTCTTTGTTTTAAAGTCTATTTTGTCTGATATAAGCATTGCTATCCCCACTTTCTTTTCACTTCCATTTGCATGGAATATCTTTTTCCATCTCCTCCTTTTCAGTCTGCTTGTGTCTTTAGTTATTAACGGAGTCTCTTCTAAACAGGATACAGATGGGTCCTGGTTTTTAACCAATCAGCCACTCTATGTCTTTTGATCAGAATATTCAGTCCATTGATATTTAAAGTGATTATTGATAGGTATGTACTTATTGACATCTTGTTACTTATTTGTGTTTCTTCTCTGTTCTTCTTCTTTAAACACAGTCTAAATGATTTACATTTTTTTTACTCCCCTTGCACACAGTTTGTGTTTTTGATGTCATATTTTACATCTTCATGTTTATCCCTTTACTGTTTATTGTAATCATAGTTGATTTTACAATTATTTTCTTTTACTCTTTGTACTAGCTGATTGAAGTGGTTGATCTTCAGCCTTTACTATATGTATATTTTGCCTCTACTAGTAGGATTTTTCTTTTCCTACAGGTATTTATTTCTTGTTATATCCTTTACTTTTCGACTTAGAGAAGACACTTTAATATTTATTTTAGGGTAGATTTAGCATGGATGAATTCTTTTAGTTTTTGCTTGAGAAGTTCTTTATCTTTCCTTCAATTCTAAGTGATAATCTTGCTGGTGGAGTATCCTAGGTTGCAGGTTTTTCCATTTTGGCATTTTGAATATGCCATGCCACTCCCTTTGGCCTGCAAAATTTCTGCAGAAAAATCAGCTAATGGCCTTATGGCAGTTCCCTTTTATATGACTTTTTTCTCTTATTGCCTTTAGAATACTCCTTTTACCTTTAACTTTTGCATTTTAATTATAATGTGTCTTGGTGTGGGTCTGTTTGTGTTCCTTTTGTCTGTGACTCTCTGTTCTTCCTGTACCTGAACATCAGTTTCCTTCTTCAGGTTTGGGAAATCTTCAGCCATAATTTCATCAAATACATTTTCAACATCCTTTCTCCTTCTTTTCTCCTTCTGGGACCCCCATAATGCAAATGTTGGTATGCTTGATGTTGTTCCAGAAGTCTCTTTAACCATCGTCATTTTTTAAATTTGATTTTCTTTTTGTTGTTCTGATTGGGTGATTT
This sequence comes from Orcinus orca, assembly GCF_937001465.1. Classification (NCBI taxonomy): domain Eukaryota; kingdom Metazoa; phylum Chordata; class Mammalia; order Artiodactyla; family Delphinidae; genus Orcinus; species Orcinus orca. The sequence goes on from NC_064580.1 coordinate 80,948,473, forward strand.
CCATTTTTCTATCTTCCAGATCACTTATGCATTCTTCTGTATCACTTAGTGTGCTGTTAATTGATTCCTTTTTCATTTATCATATTCTTCAGTTCTGACTGATTATTTTTTACATTTTCTAGTTCCTTGTTAAAATTTTCACTGTGCTCATCTATTCTTTTCCCTAATTCAGTCAGCATTCTTATTGTTAATGCTTTGAACACTTTATCTGGTAAATTATATTTTTCTGTTTCATTAATTGTTTTTTCAGGGGTTTTCTCTTGTAATATCAATTGAAATAAATTCCTCTGTCTTCTCCTTTTGCTTAGCTTTCTCTGTCTTTATGAAATTAAGTGAAACAGTTACTTATTGTGCTCTTGAAGGGGTGTCCTTATGTGGGAGCATCACTATAGAGTCTGCATGTGCCCAGTGGATTTGGTGAGAATGCTAGATTTGACATGTGCATGAGTCACATCTTTCCCGGTGTATGCTGGCAGCTATCACCTTTGTAGGAAGTGGGGCTGGAGATGAAGGGGTTAGGGCCAGAGCCAGGTGTGATTTGGAGCTTCTCCTCTCCTCAGTAGCCAGCACCAGACTATTGATTGCAGGGGTGGGTCCCAAGTTACTGGAAAAAAAGCCCTGGATGTCAAGTCTGAGCCAGCTCTGCTACTTTTAAGTGTGTACTCTCCACCTCCCAGCACCAGCACCCTCACCCCAGAGGGGAGCAGTGCTTGAGCAGAAGGGTCTGCTGTGGGTTCTTGGCATGGGTCTAGGCATAGGTTGTGGTGGCTCTGGCCACATTCAGAGACCCAGACTTCTTCTGCTGTACTGCCTGCATAAGTGCCAGTAATGGCTGTCCCTACCCTGCTCAGATCGAGGTCTGAGCTGCTTTTGTCCCTCACAGTTGATCTCTCCTCTAAGCTATGGCAGTCCTTGCCCCAGTGTGGAGGTCATGAAGCAAGTGGGGCTGGAACAGGCACTCATCTCCGGCTGGGGCACATGCCAGAATGGTCATGGGAAACTGATCAGCATCCTATGTAGTTTCAATCCTTCCTCTCGGCTCTGTTTCAGGAGTAAACAAGTGTGTGCACATTCCTCATAAATGAATTCCAGGTTTCCCACAGCCCTCTTGTTAGTCCCATTGGCCCTCCAACTAGCTAAGGGGACTCATCTTCTTGGTGTCAGACTCCAAGACTGGGGCATCCAATATGTGGCTCAAACCACTCACTCTACAGAGATGATCTTCACCCATGTAATTGCCCTCCTCTTCTTATGCCTCCTAGAGGCACAAGTCCTGACCTGATCGCTTCACTTCCCTTCCTACTCAATTCTGTGTGGATCTTTCTTACAGCTTTTGTTGTACAGGAGTCTTTCTGCAGTCTCCAGTTAGTTTTCAGTGAGAATTTTTCTGCATTCAGATGTATTTTTGATGTGTTTGTGGGGGTAGTTCCATGTCCACCTACTCCACCATCTGGATCCCATCTTAGTGGAGATTCAAGAGGGAAACTGGCACAGGAATCAGTGCTGGGGTAGGGAAACTGGAACTGTAATTGATGAATTGCTGAAGGCTCAATATAGACAACTCTGAGAGTTAAAACCTCCAGGAAGAACCAGTCCTGATTCAGTATTAGAGCAGGTTCCTTACAATATTGTGAGATTTACCTCCAGGAATTTGGCAAGGATTCTACAGTAAATATTGGAGAAAATCCCTCCTGCTTCCCAGAAGGAGAAGGGCAAAAGAACTATTTTGAAAAGTCATAGTCAATATTTTATAATAACTTTAAAAAAATGGTGAAAGGAGTCAAAGTTATTTAACTTGAGGAATTTTTGAGGAAACAAAATGTTAGTCTGAATGTGAAAAAAGAAGGAAGAAAGAAGGGGACAAAGGAAGGAAAGGGAAAGAAGGAGAATATTCACAGCAGTTATCAATAGCTGACCTGAAATATTTAGAAGGCCATTTTGTTAAAAAAAAAAAGGGGGAGTTTAGAATTTGTCTGCAGGACACAATGAGACAAAATTAAGACTAACAAGTTTATGTTACCCTAGAAATATATTTCAGGTCAATTTGAGGAAGGCCTCTTGAATAATCAGAGATCTATAAAGAGATGATGAGTTTACCTCAGTCATAGGTTAAGAGTCCACTCAGTAGGATATGGGAAAGGCAAAATGAATATTAGATGAAATGGTAGAGGGACATCTTTAAGGATTATTTCATCCCTGAGACACTCCAACTGTTCCATTTTCTTTTAATGTAGCTAGTATGCATCATTCATTAATTTTTGAATGCTGATATGCTTATTTCTCTAAATTAAATTAAAACTGGCTTGAGAACACATTTGTAAATTAGCAGAAAGTCCAAAATCTTTTATTTGGAGCTCTTATTTTCCTTGTATTGGCCAAGAACTCCAAGGTTTACAGTTTGAATGAGGAGGTTTATTTAATTTCCACACTTAGAGAGAGCTCTGGTGTCCAATGCTTCTGTTACTATCACTGCCTTTGTTTCTTCCTACTACATAGAATCACTATTCAACAATGATCTTCCATAACTGACCTCTGTTGCAGGTTTACATTGAAGGAATGTCTCACTGGTCTCAGCTCTCCAGTACAAGCCAGTATTGTCCTTCAAGTTTAGATGATTCTAAGGGTACAATTTTCACTGTCCTAAAAATGTCCCAAGATATCTCTCATTGGTTTTCCAGGGTTACAGTTTCTAGACCCTTAATCTTTCATCTTCTCCAATCCATTCCCCTCTAAAACTACGGCTACTGATAGAATCACCTTGTCTAGATGTGTTAAGGTTGTTAACCTTTGAGAACTTTCATCTAGTATCCCTATTTCCAGGCTAGTAGATACACACCAGAAATCAGGCAGATTTTCCTTTATAACTCTTAAAATACAAAGAATCTTATTTCATTATGTTTTCCAGATAGTAGGGCTGCTATCTCCCCTTTTTAAATTGGCTTCCTTAAATTTTAACACTTTCTTCTCAGAGGATTATTAATAAACTTAGTGGCTAAAAGATAATTTATAATTCTAAGGAAAACAACCAGTGAAATTAGTTTCTGACTTGCTAGATTGGGAGGTGGGTGTCGGTATTCTAAGTTTGGTCTCTAGCATAAATACTCTGATACATTTAGAAACCTATCTGGTTAAAACCATATCTCCTCTTTATAATAAAAGATACTTTTATTAGAAATTCTATCTTTGTCTTTAGAATTAGGCAAAATTATTTTTCTCTAACTGAACTTTCCAAATATTTCCACCTATCACCAATTAAAGTGTTTGTTTCTGCAATAACTGCTTTCAAGCAGGGAGACAAACAGTATCGAAAGATAAAAATATGCTGTGCTTTGGAATTAGAATGAAAAAGTTTAAACAGATATTAGGACATTTAGAAAGAGAGCAAGGGCAGATATTAAAGATTTTGTGATTATCTCACTATCAACCATCTAATACTGATCTTGGTAAATATCCTGACTTTTATTCAGCTATTCATACCTCTCCCATCAGCCCTTGTGCTTTGGAAGAAGACAGCTCCATCTCTGGCCTCTAGCATAGATCATGTGAATTAGGCCTAAGATAATTAGCATAACACCATTTATTGCCAACAGTTATTTTTAGGGGTAAGTTATTTTTAGGGGTAAGAATATGTCCAATTCAGTGCAATAAGTACGTAAGCATACTATATATATTAGAATCTAAGTAATTCAATAGGATACATTTAAGAGAGGAAAGGGGATGCTGCTAATAATTATACCAAAACATGAGGCATAAACTGGAACTGCCCCAAACTAGAACATATGAGAACCCAATTAGTAAGATATAAGACGAAGTTTGCTGGGAACTTCTGAGAAACGAGTTCCCTAGATCTGCAGAGAAAATTTTGAGGAGTTTATTTATCCATATCTGTATGTTATTTCCTGCTTGAGCATTCTGTTATTTCTATTCATTTGTCTTAGGTATTATAAAGATAAAAAAAAAATTTAGATCCATTTAAAATTGCCTTGTTTAAATTAGCCAATTAAATGATTTCAAATTTCTTAACAAGTAAATAACATTCTATTAACTTTACTTAGTCCAAATTTTGGTAGATAAGCACTCTGGTATTTTGAAGACATTTAAATTGACATTTCATGATGGAAGATAAAAGATGTAAAGGTAGCACTTTTACCTTCTGCATCTCAAAACAAACAAAACAAAAATGAAAACATTTTATACATATTATATTAGTCATAGGTGTGACCATGCCTGTAAATGATTTTCTGCTAAAGATAACCATATAGCCATGCCACTAATCTGAGCAATTGTAAGAAACCCTGAAGGAAACTGGGTCAAGTTTTAAGTTTCACCTGACTTATAACCAACAAATAGGGAAAGGAGGTAAAAAGAACAAGAAGTTGTTAAGAAAAAGAGTAACATTGTCCTTTTTTTTCATTATTAAATATCTTTGTCTTCAATCAGTGAATTGAGCTCAGTTCTGGAAAAAAAAATTATTCCTTCAAGGCATACAATGCCCAATAACTTCCTCCTTCATGCTTAATAATCTTGTATATGAGGAACCAATCTAATTTGTGAAAACAAATTACTCCTTGGGGATATGTTATTTCAACCCACACTGAATATATTATTCATTTTAAAAGTAGCAATAAAGATTATAAAAGGTGTAATTCATTATTTTTCTAACTGTTTCATGATTCCATTGGGATGTGAGGCTTAAATCTCATGCAGGATGTCTACCTTAATTAGATTGCTTTTGAAATCAAATACAATATAATTTTAACATAAAAATGTCACTCAAGGGAAACAGTTCATTTTCAAAGACAATTAATGAAATTTAAGGCAAAATATTTTGGTAAGAGTAATACAGAACATATAAGTTCTGGTCAGCATTAAAATTACCACTAGAGATTTCAATAGTGGACTCTTTCTTTAATACACAGGACATCATATTAGCTTTCAAGATTGGGAAAAGACATTATAGAAAGACATTAAAATTATACCAGGACATACAAATATAGATGATAATATCCAAACTTAAAAAAAAATTGGAGCATACCAGGAAATACATTGGATTACTTGGAGCCCTTTGGCCTAAATCTTTGATTTGGTTCTACCAAGAGATTATTGTGCAACTTCTGACAGTTGCCTTGGAATTTTTCCCCATTCGACCATAAAAGACACTTCATTCACCTTGAATTTGCCCAACTAATCAAATCCAGTATTCATGACCTGACTCCAAACAAACTCTTCAGCCCTATCTCCTACTACTTCTCTTCACACACTTAGCTAAATAGAAAAACTTGTTATTCCTAGCATACAACCCATGTTTTCTAAAGTCTATGTTTTTATTCACATTAACCCTTCTGCTTCATATTCCTTTTCACTCTTTCTCTCTCTCAATCATGTATACTTAAGTTCTACCAGGCTTTAAGAATCATCTCTTCCAGGATGGATTCTTCTCTTTATCCTCTTATAAAAGAGCAGTTATTCCATGATTTGAACCTTTCATATGACTTTTTATAACCCATCATTGTCTCTTTATATATCCTATTTCACTGGTAGCTTGGTGAAATCAAAAGATCACTCTTCTCATTTGAAAATAAAGGAGATTCTTGTCCAGATTCACAGTAACCAACTGTGTGACCACAGGTAAGTAACTTAACTTCTCTGAACCTATAAAATGAGAATAGTAAAACAGGTGGTCTCTAGGGCCCCTCCTATATCTTTAGTGGTCTGATCCTGTTATACCTTAAGAAGCTTAAGGGCCATATCTGTGGCTTCAGAAACAAATCCAGTGCTTTGCATATAGTAAGCATAGTAAGGATTTAATAACTGAAGAAGTTAACCCATAAAATGAAGATATTAATATCTAATTCTGTCAGTATTATGATGATACCAGGATGAATTAGATAATATAGGTGAAAGACTTTTCAGATGAAAGAATTATGCAGTTGCTGAGCTAATTTAATGTCTTACTTTAATTCCTAAATGAAATCAGCTGTTACAAATAGTGTCAAATTATGGGGTCTTTAAATTATTTAAACAAATGTACAAAAACATCTTTCTGTATGAACTAGAGACCAGAAATTATAAGGAATAATGGAAGGTATAACTTTCTTTCTTTTTTTATTGGGGCAATATATGTATGTATATATATATATATATATATATATATATATATATATATATATATATATATATATGATTTTAAGCATTTTTAAGAGTATAGTTCAATGTTATTATGTCCATTCATACTGTTGTGCAAACATTACCATTATCTATCTCCAGAACTTTTGTATCATTTCAAACCCAAAGTCTTTATTCATTAAACAATAACTCTCCATTTTCCCATCTCTCCAGTCCCCAGTAGCCAACACTCTACTGATACTTTCTGTCCCTACAAGTTGACTATTCTGGGAAAGTCATAAAAATAAAATTATATATTTATCCTTTTGTACCTAGCTTATTTTACTGACCATAACATCTGCATACATAGATGTTAAGAATACATAGATGTTAAGCTCCTAGACATCAGTCTCAGCAATGATATTTTTTGATTTGACACCAAAAGCAAAGGCAACAAAAGTAAACAATTGGGATTACATCAAACCAAAAAGCTTTTGCATTTAGAAGGAAACCATCAACAAAATGAAAAGGCAACCTACTAAATGGCAGAAAAGATTTGTAAATCATATAACTGAAAAGGTGTTAATATACAAAGTATATAAAAAATTTATACAACTTAATAGCAACAAACAACCAAAAAAATAAAAACCCAAATAAGCCAATTAAAAAATTGGTAGAGAATCTGAATAGATATTTTTACAGAGATTACATACAGATGGCAAACAGGTACATAAAAAGATGCTCAATATCATTAATCATCAGGGCAATGCAAATCAAAACCACAATGAGATATCACCTCACACATGTCAGAATGACTATTATCAAAAATACAACAAATAACAAGTGTTGACCATGATGTGCAGAAAAAGGAACCCATGTGCACTTTTGGTGGGAATGTAAATTAGTGTGGCCACTACATAAAAACACTAAAAACTTTCCTCAAAAAATTAAAAATAGAACTAATTTAGGATCCAGACATTCTACTTCTGGGTATTTATCCAAAGAAAATGGAAACACTAATTCAAAGAATTATACATACCCCCATATTCATTGAAGCCTTATTTATAATAAGCAAGACATGAAAACAATCCAAGTGTCCACCAACAGATGAATGGATAAAGAAGATGTGGTATATATACACAATGGAATATTATTCAATCATAAAAAAGAATGAAATCAGAGGAGTGACCATGATGGCAGTGTAGGAAGAGCATGAGCTCACCTCCTCCCATAGGCACACACCAAAATTACAACTATTTACAAAACAAGTATCCATGAAAACAACCTAAATACTAGCAGAAAATATTTTCCACAACTAAAAATATAAAGAAAGAACCACAGTGAAATAGGTACTAGGGGCAGAGACACAGAGTAGAGATACACACCTGGGTAGGGGACCCACAAATGGGAGAATAACCACAATTGCAGAGGTTCTCCCCAAAGTTTGAGGTGTCTGAGACCCATATTCATCTCCCCAGCCTGGGGGTCCTGCACCAGGAAGAAGAGCTCCCAGAATGTCTGGCTTTGAAGGCCAGCAGGACTTGCATATGGGAGAGTTGTAAGGCTGTAAGAAATGTTGACTCTACACTTAATGGCACATGCAAAATCTTGCATGCTCCAAGACACAGTGCAGAAGCAGTAATTTGAAAGAAGCCTGTATCAGACCCACTTGCTGAATTTCAGGGTCTTCCAGGGAGGCAGGAGGTCGCTGGGACTCCCCCTGGGGACACAGATGCTGGTGGTAGCCATTTTGGGGAGGTTGTTCAAACACAAGGATGCTGGTGCTGGCAAGTAACATTTTGGAGTCCTCCCTCCAGACTATTAGTACTGGGACACAGCCCCACCCAAAAACCAGTCCCGGAACGCCCCAGGCCTAGCAATCAGGTGTGTGAGAACCCAGCCCCACACTCCAGTGGACTGAAACTAGCCCCAGGCTTCCCCAAGCCTTCCAGGAGGCTGTGCAGGGACCCAGTACTGTCCACCAGCAAGCCAGGACCAGCCTGGGTACTCCCTGGGCCATGTCACCAGCAGTACGTGGACCCAGCCTTATCCACCAGCAGGCCAGCACATCCCCCAAATTTCAAGGCTTTAGTCCTTCCAACTACTGGGCCAGTACTAGCCCCAGGAACCCCAGCACCTTCAGCCACCCACTCTGGGACCAAGCCCTGCCCACCAGAGTGATGGTGACATTTCCAGGACCCCCAGGCACCAAAGCCAACTACTTTGGATACCCCATAACCCACAGCCAGCCATGCTAGGATCTGGTCTCACCCACCAGCAGGCCAGCAGCAGCTCCAGGCCCCACAACCAGCTGCCCTGGGACCTGGCCCTAACCACCAGCAGACTGGCACCCAATGCAGGATTCATCAGGCCATACAAACAGCCATGCCAGGACACAGCATCACCCACCAGTGGTCAGCAGTCTCTACATGAGGCAAATATTGATAGCCAACCAGGCTGGGGACCAGCCATATCAACCAGTTACTCACAATATACAGTCCCACCACAAAAGAAAGGCCCACTCAGCCCACAGAATGGGCACCCCTAGACCATACAGCTCTGGTGAGCAGAACGGAGTGTGCTACTGGGCCATAGGATATCTCCTAAATAAGGCCACTTCTCCAAGATTGGGAAATAGAACTGACCTACCTAATAATACAAATAAACAGAGAATTAGGCAAAATGAGGCAACAAAGGAATATGTTCCAAATGAATGAATAAGATAAAACACTGAAAAGAAAACTGTGTGACATGGAGATAAGCGATCTACCCAATAAATAGTTCAAGGTAATGATTTTAAAGATGCTCAATGAACTCAGGAGAAGAATGGAGAAGCATAGTGAGAAGTTTAACAAAGAGATAGAAAATATAAAGAGGAACCAAACAGAGCTAAAATAACTGAAATAAAAACTACACGAGTAGGAATCAACAGTAGCTTATATGATACAGAGAAACAGATCAGTGAACTGGAAGACAGTAGTAGAAATCATGCAAGTTCAACAGAAAAAAAGAAAGAATAATTTAAAAATATGAGGACATATTTAAGAGATCTCTGGATAATATCAAGTACACTAACATTCACATTGCAGGGATCCCAGAAAGAGAACAGAGAAAGGGGCAGACAACTTATTTGAAACTACAATAGCTGACAAATGTCCCCAACATGGAAGGAAACAGACATCCAGGTCCAGGAAGAAGAGTCTTAAACAACAACACAAAGATGTCCATGACAAGACACAGTGTAATTAAAATGGCAAAAAAAAGAGAATATTAATCAAACTGTCAAAAATTAAATACAAAAAAAAAACCCCATTAAAAACAGCAAGGGAAAACAAAAAATAACACACAAGGGAATCCCCATAAGGATAACAGCTGATCTTTCAGCAGAAGCTCTGCAAGCCAGATGGGAGTGGCAGGACATATTTAAAGTGATGAAGGAGAAAAACCTACAACCAAGACTATTCTACCCAGCAAGGATCTCATTCAGATTTGATGGAGAAATTAAAACCTTTACAGACAAGCAAAAGCTGAGAGAGTTCAGCACCACCAAACCAGCTTTATAACAAATGCTACAGGAACTTCTCTAGGCAAGAAACACAAGAGAAGGAAAAGACCTACAATAACAAACCCCAAACAAATAAGAAAATGGGAATAGGAACATACATATCAATAATAACCTTAAATGTAAATGGATTAAATGCTCCCACCAAAAGACACACACTGGCTGAATGTATACAAAAAAAGACCCATATATATGCTGTCTACAAGAGACCCACTTCAGACCTAGGGACACATACAGACAAAGTGAGGGGATGGAAGAAGATATTCCATGCAAATGGAAATCAGAAGAAAGGTGATGTAGCAATTCTCATATCAGAAAAAATAGACGTTAAAATAAAGACGATTACAAGAGACAAAGAAGGACACTACAAAATGAACAAGGGATCGATCCAAGAACAAGATATAACAACTGTAAATATTTATGCACCCAACATAGGATCACCTCAATACATAAGGCAAATACTAACAGCCATAAAAGGGGAAATCAACAGTAACACAATCAGAGTAGGGGACTTTAACACCCCACTTTCACCAATGGACAGATCATCCAAAATGAAAATAAAGAAGGAAACACAAGCTTTAAATGATACATTAAACAAGACGGAGTTAATTGATATTTATAGGACATTCCATCCAAAAACAACAGAATACACATTTTTACCAAGTGCTCATGGAACATTCTCCAGGAAAGTTCATATCTTGTGTCAAAAATCTAGCCTTGGTAAGTTTAAGAAAATTGAAATTGTATCAAGTATCTTTTCCGACCACAACTCTATGAGTCTAGATATCAATTACAGGAAAAGATCTATAAAAAATCAAAACACATGGAGGCTAAACAATATACTACTTAATAACGAAGTGATCACTGGAGAAATCAAAGAGGAAACAAAAGAAAAACCTAGAAACAAATGACAATGGAGACAGGACAACCCAAAGCTATGGGATGCAACAAAAGCAGTTCTAAGAGGGAAGTTTATAGCAATAGAATCCTACCTTAAGAAACAGGAAATATCTCAAATAAATGACCTAACCTTGCACCTAAAGCAATTAGAGAAAAAAGAACAAAAAAAACCCAAAGTTAGCAGAAGGGAAGAAATCATAAAGATCATATCAGAAATAAATGAAAAAGAAATGAAGGAAACAATAGCAAAGATCAATAAAACTAAAAGCTGGTTCTTTGAGAAGATAAACAAAATTGAAAAATCATTAGCCAAACTCATCAAGAAAAAAAGGGAGAAGCCTCAAATAAATAGATTTAGAAATGAAAAAGGAGAAGTACTAACTGACACTGCAGAAATACAAAAGATCATGACAGGTTACTACAAGAAACACTATGTCAATAAAATGGATAACCTGGAAGAAAAGGACAAATTCTTGGAAATGAGCAACCTGCCGAGACTGAACCAGGAAGAAATAGAAAATATGAACAGGACAATCACAAGCACTGAAATTGAAACTGTGATTAAAAATCTTCCAACATGTCTTCCCTGGTGGCACAGTGGTTTAGAGTCTGCCTGTTGATGCAGGGGACAGAGGTTTGTGCCCCTGTCTGGAAAGATACCATATGCTGCGGAGTGGCTAGGCCCGTGAGCCATGGCCACTGAGCTTACATGTCAGAGCCTGTGCTCCACAATGAGAGAGGCCACCACAGTGAGAGGTCCACGTACGGCAAAAAAAAAAAAAAAAAAAAAAACTTCCAATAAACAAAAGCCCAGGAGCAGACGGCTTCACAGGCGAATTCTATCAAACCTTTAGAGAAGAGCTAACACCTATCCTTCTCAAACTCTTCCAAAATATAGTGGAGGGAGGAACACTCCCAAACTCATTCTACGAGGCCACCCTCACTCTGATACCAAAAACAGACAACGATGTCACAAAGAAGGAAAACTACAGGCCAATATCACTGATGAAAATAGATGCAAAAATCCTCAACAAAATACTAGCAAGCAGAATCCAATAGCACATTAAAGGATCATACACCATGATCAAGTGGGGTTTATTCCAGGAATGCAAGGATGCTTCAATATACTCAAATCAATCAACGTGATACACCATATTAACATATTGAAGGAGAAAAACCATATGACCATCTCAGTAGATGAACAGAAAGCTTTTGATAAAATGCAACACCAATTTATGGTAAAAACCCTGCAGAAAGTAGGCATAGAGGGAACATTCCTCAACATAATAAAGGTCATATATGACAAACCCACAGCCAACATCGTCCTCAATGGTGAGAAACTGAAATCATTTCCACTAAGATCAGGAAATAGACAAGGTTGCCCACTCTCACCACTTTTATTCAACATAGTTTTGGAAGTTCTAGCCACAGAAATCAGAGAAGAAAAAGAAATAAAAGGAATCCAAATCAGAAAAGAAAAATAAAGCTGTCACTGTTTTCAGATTTCATGATACTATACAAAGAGAATCCTAAAGATGCTAGCAGAAAACTAGTAGAGCTAATCAATGAATTTGGTAAAGTAGCAGGATACAAAATTAATGCACAGAAATCTCTGGCATTCTTATACACTATTGATGAAAAATCTGAAAGTGAAATTAAGAAAATACTCCCATTTACCCTTGCAACAAAAAGAACAAAATATTTAAGAATAAACCTACCAAAGGAGACAAAAGACCTCTATGCAGAAAATTATAAGACACTGATGAAAGAAATTAAAGGTAATATAAAGAGATGGAGAGATATATCATGTTCTTGGATTGGAAGAATCAACATTGTGAAAAGAACTCTACTACCCAAAACAATCTACAGATTCAATGCGATCCCTATCAAACTACCACTGACATTTTTCACAGAACTAGAACAAAGAATTTCACAATTTGTATGGAAACACCAAAGACCCCGAATAGCCAAAGCAATCTTTAGAAAGAAAAACAGAGCTGGAGGAATCAAGCTCCCTGACTTCAGACTATACTACAAAGCTACAGTAATCAAAACAGTATGGTACTGGCCCCAAAACAGAAATACAGATCAATGGAACAGGATAGAAAGCCCAGAGATAAACCCACGCAGATATGGTAACCTAATCTTTGATAAAGGAGGCAAGAATATACAGTGGAGAAAAGACTGCCTCTTTAATAAGTGGTACTGGGAAAACTGGACAGGTACATGTACAAGTATGAAATTAGAACACTCCCTAACACCATACACAAAAATAAATTCAAAATGGATTAAAGACCTAAATGTAAGGCCAGACACTATCAAACTCTTAGAGGAAAACATAGGCAGAACACTCTATGACATAAATCACAGCAAGATCCTTTCTGACCCACCTCCTAGAGAAATGGAGATAAAAACAAAAATAAACAAATGGGACCTAATGAAACTTCAAAGCTTTTGCACAATGGAGGAAACCATAAACAAGACCAAAAGACAACCCTCAGAATGGGAGAAAATATTTGCAAATGAGACAACTGACAAAGGATTAATCTCCAAAATTTACAAGCAGCTCATGCTGTTCAATTACAAAAAAAAAAACAACCCAATCCAAAAATGGGCAGAAGACCTAAATAGACATTTCTCCAAAGAAGATATACAGATTGCCAAAAAACACATGAAAGAATGCTAAACATCATTAATCATTAGAGAAATGCAAATCAAAACTACAATGAGGTATCATCTCATACCGGTCAGAATGGCCATCATCAAAAAATCTAGAAACAATAAATGCTGGCGAGAGTGTGGAGAAAAGACAACACTCTTGCACTGTAGGTGGGGTTGTAAATTGATGCAGCCACTATGGAGAACAGTATGGAGGTTCCTTAAAAAACTACAAATAGAACTACCATAAGACCCAGCAATCCCACTACTGGGCATACACCCTAAGAAAACCGTAATTCAAAATCAGTCATGTACCAAAATATTCATTGCATCTCTATTTACAATAGCCAAGACGTGGAAGCAACCTATGTGTCCATCGACAGTGAATGGATAAAGAAGATGTGTTACATATATACAATGGAATATTACTCAGCCATAGAAAGAAACGAAATTGTGTTATTTGTGGTGAGGTGGATTGACCCAGAGTCTGTCATACAGAGTGAAGTAAGTCAGAAAGAGAAAAACAAATACCATATGCTAACACATACATATGGAATCTAAGGGAAAAAAAGGTCATGAAGGACCTAGGGTTAAAACGGGAATAAAGACACAGACCTACTAGAGCATGGACTTGAGGATATGGGGAGGGCAAGGGGTAGGCTGTGATGAAGTGAGAGAGTGGCATGGACATTTATACACTACCAAGTATAAAGTGGATAGCTAGAGGGAAGCAGCCACATAGCACAGGGAGATCATCTTCGTGCTTTGTGACCACCTAGAAGGGTGGGATAGGGAGGGTGGGAGGGAGGGAGACACAAGAGGGAAGAGTTATGGGAACATGTGTATATGTATAACTGATTCACTTTGTTATAAAGCAGAAACTAACACACCATTGTAAAGCAATTATACTCCAATAAAGTTGTTAAAAAACAAAAAAAAAAGCACCAAGAGAAAAGCAAGAAGTTAAACACAAATGAACTCCTATAAGACTGTCAACTGACTTTACAGCAGAAATGTTGTAGGCCATAATGAAGTTACACAATATATTTAAAGTGATTAAAGGAATAAAAACCTGCAACCAAGAATGCTTTACCCAGCAAGGCTATCATCCAGATCTGAAGGAGAAATAGAGTTTCATATACAAGCAAAAGCTAAAAGAGTTCAGTATCACTAAACAAACTTTATAAGAAATGTTAAGGTACTTCTCTAAGTGGATAAAAATCCACAACTAGAAATATGAAGATTATGAAAGAAAAAATCTCATTGGAAAGATATAAAATATGATGTAAAAAATTAAACATGTGTGAGGGGGAGTAAATATGCATTTAGGATGCATTTGAAATTAAGACAACATCAACTTAAAATAATTATGTAAAAATATAGGTTACTATACATAACCTCATGGAAACCACAAATGAAAAATCTCTAATATATATCCCCATATTCCCTCCATCTTGAGCTGCAAAGCATTAAGCTGATCTCCCTGTGCTATGCAGCAGCTTCCCACTAACCATATAGCTGGTTCACTTTGTTGTACAACAAAAAACTAACACAACATTGTAAAGCAGTTATACTCCAATAAAGATATTTTAAAAAAAAAGAAAACGGGCTTCCCTGGTGGCGCAGTGGTTGAGAGTCCGCCTGCTGATGGGAGGGGCACGGGTTCGTGCCCCGGTCCGGGAGGATCCCATATGCCGCAGAGCGGCTGGGCCCGTGAGCCATGGCCGCTGGGCCTGTGCGTCCGGAGCCTGTGCTCCGCGACGGGAGAGGCCACAACAGTGAGAGGCCCGCATACCGCAAAAAAGAAAAAAAAAAAAAGAAAACATAAGCAGACCACACAGCCAGGAAAAAGAAAGAAAGAGAAATCTGTAATAGACATACAAACAAAAAAGGGGAAAAAAAACTCAAACATATCACTAAATATAGCCATCAAATCATAAGGGAAGAGAGAAAAAGAAGAAGAAAGGAACAAAAAAAGAACAACAGAAATGACCCTAAAGCAGTAACAAAATGGAATTAAGTACATACCTATAAAGAATTACTTTAAATGTAAATGGTCTAAATGCTGCAATCCAAAGACAAAGCATGGCCAAATGGACAGAAAAACAAGACCCACATATATGCTTCTACAAGAGGCTCACTTCAGATCTAAAGACACAGACAAACTAAGAGAATGGGAAAAGGTATTCCAATAAAATAAAAATGAAAAGAAACCTGGAGTAGTAATACATACATCAGAAAAAAAAATAGACTTTAAAACAAAGACTAACAAGAGACAAAGAAAGACATTACATAATGATAAAAGGGTTGATCCAACAAGAAGACATAATAATTATAAGCATATATGCAAACAATATAGGAGCACCTAAATACATAAAGCAAATACTAACAAACATAAAAAAGATATTGACAGTGATACAAGAAAAGTAGGGGACATTAACATCCTGCCTACATCAATGGACAGATCATCCAGACAGAAACTCAATACGGAAACACTGCCCTTAATGACATATTAGATCAGATGGTATATATACATATATATTGTATTTATATATAGATATACATATTAAATCAGATAGTGTATATATATATATATATATATATATATATAAAACATTCCATCCAAAAGCAGCAAAACACACATTCGTTTTGAAGTTTCCATGGAATATTCTCCAGGATAGATCACATGCTAGGCCAAGTAAAAAAGTCTTAGTAAATTAAAGAAGAATGAAATAATATCAGGCATCTTTTCTGATGATAACACTATGAGACTAGAAATCAATGATATGAAAAAACTGCACAAAAAACACAAGCACGTGGAGGCTAAACAATATGCTACTAAACAGCCAGTGGGTCACGGAAGAAATCAATGATGAAATAAAAAAATACATGGAGACAAATGAAAACATAAACACAATGCTCAAAAATCTATGGGATATGGGCTTCCCTGGTGGTGCAGTGGTTGAGAGTCTGCCTGCCGATGCAGGGGACACGGGTTCGTGCCCCAGTTCAGAATGATCCCACATGCCACAGAGTGGCTTGGCCTGTGAGCCATGGCCATTGTGCCTGCGTGTCCGGAGCCTGTGCTCCACAATGGGAGAGGGTACAACAGTGAGAGGCCCACATACTGCAAAAAAAAAAAAAAAAAATCTATGGGATAAAAAAACTAAAAATAGAATTACCTTCTGACCCAGCAATTCCACTACTGGGCATATACCCTGAGAAAACCATAATTCAAAAAGAGTCGTACCACAATGTTCATTGCAGCACGATTTACAATAGCCAGGACAAGGAAGCAACCTAAGTGTCCATCGACAGATGAATGGATAAAGAAGATGTGGCACATATATACAATACAATATTATTCAGCCATAAAAAGAAACGAAATTGATTTAGTTGTAGTGAGGTGAATGGACCTAGAGTCTGTCATACAGAGTGAAGTAAGTCAGAAAGAGAAAAACAAATACCATTTGCTAACACATATATATGGAATCTAAAAAAAAGAAAAAAAAAGGTTCTGACTAACCTAGGGGCAGGACAAGGATAAAGACCAGATGTAGAGAATGGACTTGAAGACATGGGGAGGGGAAAGGGTAAGCTGGGGCAAAGTGAGAGAGTAGCATTGACATATATACACTACCAAATGTAAAATAGATAGCTAGTGGGAAGAAGCTGCACCGCACAGGGAGGTCAGCTTAGTACTTTGTGACCAACTAGAGGGGTGGGATAGGGAGGGTGAGAGGGAGACAAAAGAGGGAGGGGACATGGGGATATATGTATACATATAACCGATTCACTTTGTTATAAAGCAGAAACTAACACACCACTGTAAAGCAATTATACTCCAATAAAGATGTTTAAAAAAAATCTATGGCATAAAGAAAAACCTGTTCTAATAGGGAAGTGTATAATGATACAAGCCTACCTCAGGAAACAAAAAAATGTCTCAAATAAACAACCTAACTTCACACCTAAAGGAATTAGGAAAAGAAGAACAAACAAAACCCAAAGTTAGTGGAAAGAAAGAAATGATAAAGATCACAGCAGAAATAAATGAAACAAAGACTAGAAAATAGAAAAGATCAATGAAACTAATAGCTTGTTCTTTGAAAAGATAAAGAAAATTGATACACCTCTAGCCAGATGCATCAAGAAAAAAAGAGAGGATTCAAATAAAATCAGAAGAAATAAAGGACCATAAGAGACTAATACAAACAATTACATGCCCTCCAAAATAGACAACCTAGAAGAAATGGGTAAATTCCCAGAAACATACAGTCTCCCCAGACTGAATCAGAAAGAAATACAAAATATGAGAGATTAATTACCAGTAATGAAATTGAATCAGTAATAAAAAATAAATCTCCCAACAAACAAAAATCCAGGACCAGGCAGCTTCACAGCTTAATTCTATAAAACATTTTAAAAGGAGTTAACACCTACCCTTCTCAAACTACTTCAAAAAATTAAAGAAGAATGCTTCTGAACTGATCCTATGACACCAGCATCACACTGAAAACAAAACCAGACAAAGACACTACAAAAAAAGAAAACTGCAGGCCAATATCACTGATGAACATAGATGCAAAGATCCTCTACAAAATATTAGCAAACTGAATTCAACAATACATGAAAATAATCATACACTATGATTAAGTGCGATTTATCCCAGGGATGTAAGGAAGTTTGAACACCAGCTAGTCAGTCAATGTGATATACCAGATTAACAAATTGAAGAATAAAAACCAT
Organism: Orcinus orca; assembly: GCF_937001465.1. Taxonomy (NCBI): domain Eukaryota; kingdom Metazoa; phylum Chordata; class Mammalia; order Artiodactyla; family Delphinidae; genus Orcinus; species Orcinus orca. The sequence goes on from NC_064580.1 coordinate 80,966,447, forward strand.
AGGATCATTTTGAAAGATACAGAAAAAGATTTTGATAAAATTCAGCATCCTTTTATGATTAAAAACTCTCCAAAAAATGGGTATAAAGGGAAAATACGTCAACATAATAAGGGCCATATACGACAAATCTACAGCCAACATCATTTTCAACTTTGAAAACCTGAAAGCATTTTATCTAAGATCAGGAACAAGACAAGGATGCCCACTCTTGCCACTTTTATTGAATGTAGTATTGGAAGTACTAGCCTCAACAATCAGACAAGAAAAAGAAATAAAGTGACCCCAAATTGGAAAGGAAGAAGTGAAACAGCCCCTGTTTGAAGATGACATGATACTATATGTGGAAAATCCTAAAGATGCCACCAAAAAACTATTAGAACTAATCAATGAACTCAGCAAATTTTCAGGATATGAGATTAATATACAGCAATCTGTTGTATTTTTATACACTAACAACAAACTAGCAAAAAGAGAAAAAAAGAAAACAGTTCCATTTGCAATCTCATCAAAAAGAAAGAAAAAAATAACTAGGAATAAAGCTAACTAAAATATATTCTGTTCTCAGAAAAATATAAGACATTAATGAAAGAAATGTAAGATGACAGAAACAAATGGAAAGGTATACGATACTCATGGACTGGAAGAATTAATATTGTTAAGATGACCATAAGACCCAAGGCAATATCCAGATTCAATGTAATCCCTATCAAAATACCAATGGCATTTTTCACAGAACTAGAATAAAGAATTCTAAAATTTGTATGAAAATACAGAGACTTTGAATAGACAAAACAATATTGAGAAAGAACAAGGTCGGAGTTATCATGCTCCCTAATTTGAAACTATACTACAAATCTGCAGTTATCAAAAGAGTATGGTACTGACACAAAAACAGACACATAGATCAATGGAAAAGAATAGAAATCCCAGAAATGAAACCACCCTTTATGGTCAACTAATCTATGATGAAGAATGCAAAAATATACAATGGGGATAACACAGCCTATTCAATAAATGTTGTTGGCAAAACTAGACAGCTATATGCAAAAGAATCAAACTAGACTACTTTCTCAGAATATACAAAAAAAATTCAAAATGAATTAAACACTGAAGTAGGAGATATGAAACCATGAAAGTCCTAGAAGAAAACACGCAGTAAGGTCTTTGATATCAGTCTTAGGAATATTTTTTTCAATATGTTTCCTCAGGCAAGGGAAACAAAAACAAAATCAAAGAAATGTGACTCCATCAAACTAAAATGATTTTGCATAGCAAATGAAACTACCAACAAAATGAAAGGCTATCTACTGAAAGGGAGAGTTTTGCAAATGATAAATCTGATAAGGGGTTAATATACAAAACATAAAGAACTTATACAACTCAACATCAAAAACACAAACAAACATAAGACCCAATTAAAAAATGGGAAGATGAGGGGAGAGAGGGAAGATGGTGAAACAGCAAGACGCGGAGATCACCTTCCTCCCCACAGATACATCAAAAATATATCTACACGTGGAACAACACCTACAGAACACCTACAGAATGCTGGCAGAAGACCTCAGACCTTCTAAAAGGCAAGAAACTCCCCACGTACCAGGGTAGGGCAAAAGAAAAAAACAGACAAAAGAATAGGGATGGGACCTGCACCAGTGGGAGGGAGTAGTGAAGGAGGAAAGGTTTCCACACACTAGGAAACCCCTTCGTGGGCGGAGACTGCGGGTGGTGGATGGGGGTAGCTTTGGAGCTGTGGAGGAGAGTGCAACAACAGGGGTGCAGAGGGCAAAGTGGAGAGATTCCCGCACAGAGGATCGGTGCCGACCAGCACTCACCAGCCCGAGAGGCTTGTCTGCTCACTTGCCAGGGCGGGTGGGGCTGGGAGCTGAGGCTCAGGCTTCGGTCAGAGCACAGGGAGAGGACTGGCAGAATGAACACAGCCTGAAGTGGTTAGTGCACCACAGCTAGCCAGGAGGGAATCCGGGGAAAAGTCTGGACCTGCCGAAGAGGCAAGAGACTTTTTCTTCCCTCTTTGTTTCCTGGTGCTCTAGGAGAGGGGATTAAGAGCACTGCTTAAAGGAGTTCCAGAGATGAGTGCGAGCGGCAGCTAACAGCGCAGACCACAGAGAAGGGCATGAGACTCTAAGGCTGCTGCTGCCACCACCAAGAAGCCTGTGTGCGAGCACAGGTCACTATCCACACCACCATTCCAGGGAGCCTGTGCAGCCCGCCACTGCCAGGGTCGCAGAATCTAGGAACAACTCCCCCGGGATAACTCACAGTGCACCTCAGGCTGGTGCAATGTCACACTGGCCTCTGCCACCACAGGCTCACCCCGCACTCTGTACCCCTCCCTCCACCCCAGCCTGAGTGAGCCAGAGCCCCTGAATCAGTGGCTCCTTTAACCCCATCCTCTTTGAGCGAAGAACAGATGCCCTGCAGCGACCTACATGCAGAGGTGGGGACAAATCCAAAGCTGAAACCTGGGAGCTGTGTGAATAAAGAAGAGAAAGGGAAATCTCTCGCAGCAACCTCAGGAGCAATGGATTAAATCTCCACAATCAACTCGATGTACCCTGCAACGGTGGAATACCTGAATAGACACCAAATCATCCCAAAATGAGGAGGTGGACTTTGAGAGAAAGATTTATCATTTTTTCCCCTTTTCCGCTTTTTGTGAGTGTGAATGTGTATGCTTCTTTGTGACATTTTGTCTGTATAGATTTGCTTTCACCATTTGTCCTCGGGTTCTATCCATCTGTTTTTGTTTTTTAAAATATTTTTAAAGAATTCTTAAAAATTGTTTTTTTATTTTAATAACTTTATTATATTTTACCTTACTTTATTTAATTTTCTTTTATCTTTCTTACTTTCTTTCTTTCTACTTTTTCTCCCTTTTATTCTGAGCCATGTGGATGAAAGGCTCTTGGTGCTACAGCCAGGAGTCAGTGCTGTGCCTCTGAGGTGGGAGAGCCAACTTCAGGACACTGGTCAACAAGAGACCTCCCAGATCCATGTAATATCAAATGGTGAAAATCTCCCAGAGATCTCCAACTCAACACCAACACCCAGCTTCAATCAACGACCAGCAAGCTACAGTGCTGGACACCCTATGCCAAACAACTAGCAAGACAGGAACACAACACCACCCATTAGCAGAGAGGCTGCCTAAAATCATAATAAGGCCACAGACACTCCAAAACACACAACGATATGTGGACCTGCCCACAAGAAAGACAAGATCCAGTCTCATCCACCAGAACACAGACACTAGTCCCCTCCACCAGGAAGCCTACACAACACACTGAACCAACTTTAGACACTGGGGACAGACACCAAAAACAAGGGAAACTACAAACCTGCAGCCTGCAAAAAGGAGACCCCAAACACAGTAAGATAAGCAAAATGAGAAGACAGAAAAACACACAGCAGATGAAGGAGCAAGATAAAAACCCACCAGACCTAACAAATGAAGAGGAAATAGGCAGTCTACCTGAAAAAGAATTCAGAATAATGATAGTAAAGATGATCCAAAATCTTGGAAATAGAATAGAGAAAATACAAGAAACATTGAACAAGGACCTAGAAGAATTAAAGATGAAACAAGCAACTATGAACAACACAATAAGTGAAATTACAAATACTCTAGAAGGGATCAATAGCAGAATAACTGAGACAAAAGAACAGATAAGTGACCTGGAAGATAAAGTAGTGGAAATAACTACTGCAGAGCAGAATAAAGAAGAAAGAATGAAAAGAACTGAGGACAGTCTCAGAGACCTCTGGGACAACATTAAAGGCAACAACATTCGAATTATAGGGGTTCTAGAAGAAGAGAAAAAGAAAGGCACTGAGAAAATATTTGAAGAGGTTATAGTTGAAAACTTCCCTAATATGGGAAATGAAATAGTTACTCAAGTCCAGGAAGCACAGAGAGTCCAATACAGGATAAATCCAAGGATAAACACTGCAAGAAATATACTAATCAGACTGTCAAAAATTAAATACAAACAGAACAATCAAAGCAGCAAGGGAAAAACAACAAATAACACACAATTGAATCCCCATAAGGTTAACAGCTGATTTTTCAACAGAAAAAAATGCAAGCCAGAAGGGACTGGCAGGACATATTTACAGTGATGAAGGAGAAAAACCTACAGCCAAGATTACTCTACACAGTAAGGATCTCATTCAGATTTGATGGAGAAATTAAACCTTTACAGACAAGCAAAAGCAGAGAGAGTTCAGCACCACCAAGCCAACTTTACATCAAATGCTAAAGGATCTTCTCTAGGCAAGAAACACAAGAGAAGGAAAAGACCTACAATAACAAACCCAAAACAATTAAGAAAATGGGAATAGGAACATACATATCGATAATTACCTTAAGTGTAAATGGATTAAATGCTCCCACCAAAAGACACAGACTGGCTGAATGGATGCAAAAACAAGACACATATATATGCTGTCTACAAGAGACCCACTACAGACCTAGAGACACATACAGACTGAAAGGGAGGGGATGGAAAAAGATATTCCATGCAAATGGAAACCAAAAGAAAGTTGGAGTAGCAATTCTCATATCAGACAAAATAGTCTTTAAAATAAAGATTATTAGAAGAGAGAAAGCAGGACACTACATAATGATCAAGGTATCGATCCAAGAAGAAGATATAACAGTTGTAAATATTTATGCACCCAACATAGGAGCACCTCAATACATAAGGGAAATACTAACAGCCATAAAGGGGAAATTGACAGTAACACATTCATAGTAGGAGACTTTAACACCCCACTTTCACCAATGGACAGATCATCCAAAATGAAAATAAATAAGGAAACACAATCTTTAAATGATACATTAAGCATGATGGACTCAATTGATATTTCTAGGACATTCCATTCAAAAAACAAAATACACATTTTTCTCAAGTGCTCATGGAACATTCTCCAGGATAGATCATATCTTGGGTTACAAATCAAGCCTTGGTAAATTTAAGAAAACTGAAATTTTATCAAGAATCTTTTCCGACCACAGCGCTATGAGACTAGATCTCAATTACAGGAAAAGATCTGTAAAAAAATACAAACATATGGAGGCAAAACAGTACATTACTTAATAACGAAGTGATCACTTAAGAAATCAAAGAGGAAATAAAAAAATACCTAGAAACAAATGACAATGGAGACAAGATGACCCAAAACCTATGGGATGTAGCAAAAGCAGTTTTAAGAGGGAAGTTATAGCAATACAATCCTACCTTAAGAAACAGGAAGCATCTCGAATAAACGACCTAACCTTGAACCTAAAGCAATTAGAGAAAGAAGAACAAAATAACCCCAAAGATAGCAGAAAGAAAGAAATCATAAAAATCAGCTCAGAAATATATGAAAAAGAAATGAAGGAAACAATAGAAAAGATCAATAAATCTAAAAGCTGGTTCTTTGAGAAGATAAACAAAATTGATAAACCATTAGCTGGACTCATTAAGAAAAAAAGGGAGAAGACTCAATTCAATAGAATTAGAAATGAAAAAGGAGAAGTACTAGCTGACACTGCAGAAATACAAAAGATTATGAGAGGTTACTACAAGCAGCTCTATGCCAATAAAATGGACAACCTGGAAGAAATGGACACATTCTTAGAAATGCACAACCTGCCAAGACTTAATCAGGAAGATATAGAAAATATGAAAAGACAAAACACAAGCACTGAAATTGAAACTGATTAAAAATTTCCAACAAACAAAAGCCCAGGACCAGATGACTTCACGGGTGAATTCTTTCAAACATTTAGAGAAGAGCTAACACTTATCCTTCTCAAACTCTTCCAACATATAGCAGAGGGAGGAACACTCCCTAACTCATTCTATGAGGCCACCATCACCCTGATACCAAAACCAGACAAGGATGTCACAAGGAAAGAAAACTAGAGATCAATATCACTGATTAACATAGATGCAAAAATCCTCAACAAAATACTAGCAAACAGAATCCAACAGCACATTAGAAGGATCATACACCATGATCAGGTGGGGTTTATTCCAAGAATGCAAGGAGGCTTCAATATGCTCAAATCAATCAATGTGATATACCATATTAACACATTGAAGGAGAAAAACCATATGCTCATCTCAATAGATTCAGAGAAAGCTTTTGACAAAATTCAACACCCATTTATGATAAAAACCCTGCAGAAAGTAGGCATAGAGGGAACTTTCCTCAACATAATAAAGGCCATATATGACTAACCCACAACCAACATCGGCCTCAATAGTGAAAAACTGAAAACATTTCTACTAAGATCAGGAAAAAGACAAGGTTGCCCTCTCTCACCACTCTTATTCAACATAGTTTTTGAAGTGTTAGCCACAGCAGTCAGAGAAGAAAAAGAAATAAAAGGAATCCAAATGAGAAAAGAAAGAGTAAAGCTGTCACTGTTTGCAGATGACATGATACTATACATAGAGAATCCTAAAGATGCTACCAGAAAAATACTAGAGCTAGTAAATGAATTTGGTAAAGTAGCAGGATACAAAATTAATGCAAAGAAATCTCTGGCATTCCTATACATTAATGATGCAAAATCTGAAACTGAAATCAAGAAATCACTCACATTTACCGTTGCAACAAAAAAATTAAAATATCTGGAATAAACCTACCTAAGGAGACAAAAGACCTGTATGCAGAAAATTATGACACTGATGAAAGAATTTAAAGATGATACAAATAGATGGAGAGATATACCATGTTCTTGGATTGGAAGAATCAATATTGTGAAAATGACTCTACTACACAAAGCAATCTACAGATTCAATGCAATCCCTATCAAACTACCACTGGCATTTTTCACAGAACTAGTACAAAAAATTTTACAGTTTGTATGGAAATGCTAAAAACCCCGAGTAGCCAAAGCAAACTTGAGAAAGTAAAACGGAGCTTGAGAGAACAGGCTCCCTGACTTCAGACTATACTACAAAGCTACAGTAATCAAGAGAGCATTGTACTGGCCCCAAAACAGAAAAATAGATCAATGGAACAGTATAGAAAGCCCAGAGATAAACACATGCATGTATGGTCACCTTATCTTTGATAAAGGAGGCAGGAATGTACAGTGGAGAAAGGAAAGCCTCTTCAATAAGTGGTGCCGGAGAAAGTTGACAGGTAAATGTAAAAGTATGAGTTTCGATCACTCCCTAACACCATACACAAAAATAGCTCAAAATGGATTAAAGACCTAAATGTAAGGCCAGTCACTATAAAACTCTTAGAGGAAGACATAGTCAGAACACTCTATGACATAAATCACAGCAAGATCCTTTTTGACCCACCTCCTAGAGAACTGGAAATAGAAACATAAATAAACAAATGGGACCTAATGAAACTTCAAAGCTTTTGCACAGCACAGGAAACCATAAACAAGACCAAAAGACAGCCCTCAAAATGGGAGAAAATATTAGCAAATGAAGCAACTGACAAAGGATTAATCTCCAAAATTTACAAGCAGCTCATGCAGCTCAATAACAAAAAAACAAACAACCCAATACAAAAATGGGCTGAAGAACTAAATAGATATTTCTCCAAAGAAGATATACAGACTGCCAACAAACTCATGAAAGAATGCTCAACATCATTAATCATTAGAGAAATGCAAGTCAAAACTACAATGAAATGTCATCTCACACCAGTCTGAATGGCTATCATCAAAAAATCTAGAATCAATAAATACTGGAGAGGGTGTGGAGAAAAGGGAACACTCTTGCACTGCTGGTGGGAATGTGAATTGGTACAGCCACTATGGAGTACAGTATGGAAGTTCCTTAAATCTACAAATAGAACTACCATATGACACAGCAATCCCACTACTCTGCATATACCCTGAGAAAACCATAATTCAAAAAGAGTCATGTACCAAAATGTTCATTGCAGTTCTATTTACAATAGCCAGGAAATGGAATCAACCTAGTATCCATCATCGGATTAAAGGATAAAGAAGATGTGGCACATATATACAATTGAATATTACTCAGCCATAAAAAGAAACGAAATTGACCTATTTGTAATGAGGTGGATGGGCCTAGAGTCTGTCATACAGAGTGAAATAAGTCGGAAAGAGAAAGACAAATACTGTATGCTAACACATATATATGGAATTTAAGAAAAAAAAGTTATGAAGAACCTAGGGGTAAAACAGGAATAAAGACACAGACCTACTAGAAATGGACTTGAGGATATGGGGAGGGGGAAGGGTAAGCTGTGACAAAGTGAGAGAGTGGCATGGACATATATACAGTACCAAACATAAAATAGATAGCTAGTGGGAAGCAGCCGCATAGCACAGGGAGATCAGCTCCGTGCTTTGTGACCACCTAGAGGCGTGGGATAGGGAGGGTGGGAGGGAGGGAGACAAAAGAGGGAAGAGATATGGGAACATGTGTATATGTATAACTGATTCACTTTGTTATAAAGCAGAAACTAACACACCATTGTAAAGCAATTATACTCCAATAAAGTTGTAAAAAAAAAAATGGGCAGAGGGGGCTTGCCTTGTGGCGCAGTGGTTGAGAGTCCGCCTGCCGATGCAGGGGACGCGGGTTCGTGCCCCGGTCCAGGAAGATCCCACATGCTGCGGAGCAGCTAGGCCCGTGAGCCATGGCCGCTGAGCCTGCGCGTCCAGAGCCTGTGCTCCACAACGGGAGAGGCCACAACAGTGAGAGGCCCACGTACCGCAAAAAAAAAAAAAAGGGCAGAGGAGCTAAATAGGGATTTTTCCAAAGAACACATACAGATATCCAGTAGGTACCTGAAATATATTCAGCATCACTAATCATCAGAGACATACAAATCAAAGCCACAATGAGATATCACCTCAAAACTGTTAGAATGGCTATTATACAAAATGAATAAAAAACAAATGTTGGTGAGGGTGTGAAAAAAAATGGAACCCTCCTGCACTGTTAGTGGAAATATAAATTGGTAGAGCCACTATGGAAAACAGTTTGGAGATTCCTCAAAAAACTAAAAATAGAAATACCAAATGACCCAGCAATTCTACTTCTGGGTATCTCAACAACAACAACAACAAAAAATAAAAACACTAATCCAGAAAGATATATGTACCCTATGTTCATTGCTGCATTATTTACAATAGCTAAGATAAGGAAGCAACCTAAGTGTCCATCGATAAATGAATGGATATAGGAGCTGTGGTATATATATACAACTGAATATTACACATCCATAAAAAAGAATGAAATCTTGCTACTTGCAACACCATGGATGAACCTACAGTGTATTATGCTAAGTGAAACATGTCAGACAGCAAAAGACATACTGTATGATTTCACTTATATGTGTTATCTTAAAAAAAATTGAACAAACATAACAAAACAGAAACAGAGTCACAGATTCAGAGAACAAACAGTTGGCAATATGGTGAGGGAGATTAAGAGGTACAAACTTACAAATACAAAACAAATGAGTCATGGCCATGAAATGTACAGTGTGGGAAATATAGTCAAAAATAATGTAATATCTTTGTATGGTGACAGATGGTAACTAGACTTATCATGTTGATCATTTTGTAATGTATAGAAATATCAAATCACCATATTGTGCATCAGGAACTAATATGATGGCTTAGATCAATTATACTTCAACAAGCGAACAAACAAAAACTCATAGAAAAAGGGATCACATTTGTGATTACCAGATGTGGGGGAATCAACGAGGGACAACTGGATGAAGATGATCAAAAGATACAAGCTTCCAGTTATAAGATAATCAAGTACTAGGGATGTAATGTACAACATGATTAATATAATCATTAATATAACATTACTATATGGTACATATGGAAGTTCTTAAGAGAATAAATCTCAAGAATTATCATCACAGGGAAATATACTGTTTCTTTTTCTTTCATTTTGTATCATATGAGATGATGGATATTCACTAAATTTACTGTGGTAATCATTTTATGATGTATGTAAGTCAAATCAGTATGCTGTACATCTTAAACTCATGCAGTGTTGTATGTCAATTATATCGCACAAAAACTGGGGGAAAATGAGGTCTTACCATTTGTGACAACATGACTTTCTTTTATGGCATTCTTGGTCACATAAGTCAGACAGAGAAAGACAAATACCATATCTCACTTATATGCTATATTAAAAATATAAAACCCAAGCTCATAGAAACAGAGCAGATTGGTGGTTGTGTGGTTGCCAGAGGTGGGGATGGGTGAAATGGGTGAAGGGGGTCAAAGGTACAAATTTTCAGTTTTAAAATAAAAAATTCGTTATGGGGATGCAATGTACAGCATGGCATCTATAGTTAATATTATGACATCACATATTTGAAAGTTGCTAAGAGAGTAGACCTTAAAACTTCTCGTAGGAAAAATAAATTGTAACTATATATGGTGGTGGCTATTAACTAGATTTATTGTGGTGATCATTTCACAATATATACAAATATTGAATCACTATATTGTATACCTGAAACTTATATGAAGTTATATGTCAATTATACAATATTTTATTGTATGTATATAACACATTTTGTTTATCCATTCATCTGTAAAAGGACATTTGTGTTGTTTCTACTGTTTGGATATTATGAATAATGCTGCTATGAACAATGGTGCACAAATATCTGTTTAAGGCCTAGGTTTCAGTTCTTTTGGGTATATACCTTGAGGTGGAATTGTTGGATCACGTGGCAATTTTATTTTTAATTTTTTGAGAAACCACTGTACTGTACTGACTGTACCATTTTACATTTGCACCAGCAATGTACAAGGCTTCCAATTTCTCCCCATTCTTATAACAATTGTTATTTTTTTCTGTTTATTTGTTATAATAGCCATCCTAATGAGTGTGTAGTGGTATCTCATTGTGATTTTGACTTGCATTTCCCTAGTGATTATTGATTTTGATTATCTTCTCATGTTCTTATTGGTCATTTGTGTATTTTCTTCAGAGAAATGTCTATTCAAGTCCTTTGACCATTTTTTAATTGGGTTGTTTGTTTTTGTTGTTGTTGAGTTATAGCAGTTCTTTATATGTTCTGGATATTAATCCATTACTGGATATATAATTTTTAAATATTTTCTCCCATTTGGTGGGTTGCCTTTTCACTCTGTTCATAGTGTTTTTTTGATGCACAAAAGTTTTAAATCTGAATGAAGTCTACTTTTGTTGCCTGTGTTTTGGGTTACATACTCAATAAATCAGCACCAGATCCAATGTCATGAAGGTTTTCTCCTAAGAGTTTCATAGTTTTAGCCCTTATATTTAAGTCTTTGATCCATTTTGAGTTAATTTTTATATATGATGTAGTGTAAGGGTCCAATGTCACACTTTTGCATGTTGATATCCAGTTTTCCCAGGACCATTTGCTGAAAAGAGGTATTCCTTTTGAAGCAAATAATTTGCTCTTTCTGAGTGCCTACACTAAATTTTGATACAAATTGCAGCATTGATAGTTAACTTTAAATTGAGTCATCCAAACACATAAAGTACCCTTTACTTCATTACATTTACTTGTTTAATATGAAACCAAGAAAAAGGCCTCGAGAAAATCTTTATGTAGTTTAGAAAAGGAACACACTGAAGAGTAGACAGGGATAGGTGCATTAGAGGCTCTTCCTAGGCAAAAGGCCTCCTTTCTCTTGAATCAGTAGAGAATTCCACCTTCCTCTTCACTCTTCTTCATTATATTGGGGAGTGTTATGGGCCTGAGGAGAAAAAATAATCCTTCTGGAAGCAGCAGTATCCTAAAAACAGGTTAGAGTTCCTCTCAAACAAATTAAGGTTTTAATTGGTTCTACCAAGAAATGGCATAGGCTGAATTGCCATCAAATAATTGGTTCCAGTTATTTAGTGGTACCTGAGTCATCATATATTAATACACTCAATTTGCTGGCATTTAACCTATAATTTAATGTTAATCTAGACAGAACCATTTGATTTTCCATAAAGAAAAAAATATAGATGCAAACATGGAATTGACTTAAAGAAAAAAGTTATGCCTAAATGTTTTCATAACTTTCCAGAAGTTGTTAGGGAATAAAAATGGTTTTATAAACTTAAATATTAAAATTAATTTGAGCTATATTCATCTGGTGTCTCATATTCTGTATGAACAACTTTAGCATGGTTAAGAGTTTAATTAAACATGTATGACAGCTGAATGTGAGGAAAAACGACCCAAGAAAACTATACAACATACAACTGAACTACATAAAATTAAAAAGCCAAAAAACTTATATCAAAAAATGGCATCATGCACTTCTTAAGAACAAAGAAATTCTAGGTAGCCACTTTATTTTTCTAGGTTCTTTAAAACAAACTACCACAAACTGGGTGACTGAAAGTAGAAATTTATTCTTTCACATTCTGGAGACTAGAAGTCTAAAGTCAAGATGTCAGTGGAACCATGATCCCCCGAGACTCTGGGTAGAATTCTTCCTTGCCTCTCTCTAGTTTCTGGTGGTGGCCATCAATCTTGGCATTCTTTGGCTTGTAGTTGCATCACTCCAGTCTCTGCCTCTGTTGCCACAAGACATTCTTTTTTGTTCTCAGAATGATTCCATGTCGTCATATGGCATTCACTTCCCTGTGTACCAGTCACATTACATTAGGACCTACCTTAATTGAGTATGACTTCATCTTAACCTGATTACATCTGTAAAGACTCCATTAACAAGTAAGATTACATTCACAGGTGCCAGGGAGTAAGACTTCAACATATTTTGGGGGGTATAAAACTTAACCCATAACAGTAGCTAACTCACTTTCTTTGGGATCTAGGCAGAGGAAAAAAGAGCAACTATAATTATCACTTATCAGAATAGTTATCTACAACCTTGGTTCTAGTCTTACTTGTAATGACAGGGTTTGGAGTCCTTAAATGCCATATAGTAGTAGAAAGTGCAATGACTTTGGAGTCAAAAGATCTGAGAAGTCCCTCTGACATCCTATATTTATATTATTGAACAAGTTAATTTACTTCTATGAAACTCCCATTACTCATCTCTGAATTGGAGCTAATAATATACAAATTTCTTAGGGTTATAATAAGGATTGTGAAAAAATATATAAAGCCCTTACAAAGTACCTGGACCACTGTAAGTGCTCAAAAATATTAGCAAGTATTATTATTTCCATGCTAGAGCACACTATGAAGTACTGTTTACTAAATTTGGCCTGGGTTTACATTTCTTAATCCTATGTGGGTCATCAGGAAAAGGTCTTCAGGAATCTAGACCAGGTGTCAGCAAATATTTTCTGCAAAGGGCCAGATAGAAAATATTTCAGGCTTTGTGGAAGTTGCTCAACTCTCTTGCAGTTCTCTGTGGAACTGCTCACCTCTGTCAATGTAGTACAAAAGCTGTCACTGATAACATGTAAATGAATGAGTGTGGATGTGTTCCAATAAAACTTTAATTATAAACACTGAAATTTGAATTTCATATAAGTTTCACATGCCACAAAATATTATTCTTCTTTTAAATTTTTTCAACCATTTAGAAATGTAAAATCCAAAGGAATGATGTTAGCAAAATGGCATAATAGGAAGCCCCCAACCCTTCTTCTTCCATGGAGACACTGACTTAACAGCAATACATGGACCAATTACCTTTGTAAGAAATACAGACTAGTTAAGAGGTTTCTGCATCCTAGGTGACAGATAAGCTAACTGCATCAAAACATGGTAGGAACATTTGTGGCAGTCACTGACCAGAGCCCCTCCTCCTAGCACAGAACTGCAAGATTTGGAGAAAACTCCAAACTTCTGACTTCCCTCTCGAGAAGCGAAGAGAAGAGTGGAAAATTCACCCAATGTTGTTACTGGTTGAATTAATTAAAAAGAAAAAAAAACAGCATCCAACAATATGCTGTGTATAACAGATTTACTTTAAATTCAGGACACACATAGACCAAAACTGAAAGGATAGAAAAGGGTAGTCTATAAAAATGGAAACCTAAAGAGAGCAGGAGTGGCCATACTTATATCAGACAAAATAGACTTGAAGACAAAAGCAATCACAAAAGATAAAGAAAGACATTGTATAATGATAAGAAAACAAATTTAGCAGGAAGATAGAACAATTATAAATGTATATACACCTAACATTAGAACTCACAAATATATAAAGCAAACATTGATAGAACTGAAGAAAGAAATAGAAAATAATGTCAGTAGACTTTAATACCCAAATTTCAGTGATGAATGGACCAACCAGACAGAAGATCGATAAGGGAATAGAAGAATTGAGCAACACTACAGACCAACTGGACCTAATAGACATATGCAAAACTCTACCCAACATCAACGGAATACACATTATTCTTAAGGGCATATGAAACATTTTCCAAGACAAACCACATATTGGGACACAAAAATATATACATATATTAACAAACTTAAGGAAATTAAAATAATACCAAGTATCTTCTTCAACTGCAGTAGAATGGGATTAGAAATCAATACCAGAGAGGAAACAGGAAAATCCATAATTTGTGGAAATTAAACAACTCACTCAAACAACAAATGAGTCAAAGAAGAAGTCACATGGGATTTTAGAAAATATTGGAGACAAATTAAAATGAAAAGACAACACACCAAATCTTATGGATGCAGCAAAAGCAGTTCTAAGAGGGAAATATTGATAATACAATACATAGTGATAAACACATTAAACAAAATCTCAAGTCAACAACTTAACTTTACACTTCAAGGAACTAGAAAAAGACAAACTAACCCAAAAGTTAGCAGAAGGAAGGAATTTTAAAATATTAGAGCAGAGATGCAAAATGGAGAACAGAAAAACAATAGAAAATAATCACTGAAATCGAGGGTTTTTTTTTTTAAGATCAACAAAGTTGCAAATTCTCAGCTAGACTAAGAAAAAAGAAAACTCAAAGAACTAAAATTAGAAATGAAGGAGGGAGCATTAGGATGGTTACCAAATAATTAAAAAAATTATGAGAGACTACTATAAATAAGTATAGACCAACAAATTTGCTAACCTAAAAGAAATGGATAAATTCCTAGAAACATACAACCCACCAAGATTGAATCATGAAAAGTAAAAAATCTGAACAGAACTATATCTAGTGAGGAAACTGAAGTAGTAGTCAAAAACCTCCCAACAAAGAGCAGCCCAGAACTACATGGTTTCACTGGATTATTATACCAAACATTTAAAGAAGAACAAACACCAATCCTCCTCAAAACCTTCCAAAGAATTCAAGGAGAGAGCAACACACTGATACCAAAACCAGACAAAGACACAACCAGAAAATAAAACTAGAGACCAAAATCCTTGATGAATATTGGTTCAAATATCCTCAATAGAATATTAGGAAGCTGAATTCAACAGTATAGAAAAAAATATTGTACTATGACCAACTGGGATTTATACAGGGATGCAAGGAGGTTGGTTCAACATATTAAAAACAATCAATATAAGTACCACATTAACAGAATAAAGAACAAAAACCACATACTCATTTCAACTGATAAAAAAAAATTGACACAATTCAACATCCTTTCAAAACTAAACAATTCAAAAAAATTCAACAAACTAGGAACAGAAGGATACTACCTCAACATGATAAATCCCTATATGAATAGTCTACAGCTAACATCATCTTTAACAGTGAAAGACTAAAAGTTTTTCCTTTAGATCAGGAACAAAAGAAGGATGACCACTCACCACTACTATTCAACATAGTACTTGAAGTTTTAACTAGAGCACTTAGACAAGAAAAAGAAATAAAAGGCATCCAAATTGGAAAGAAAGAAGTAAAATTATCACTGTACACAGATGAAATGACCTTATATGTACAAAACCCTAAAGATTTCACACACAAAAAAAAACTGTTAAAAATTAATTTCAGCAAAGTTGCTAGATACAAAATTAACACTCTAAGTTCAGTTGCATTTCTATACACTAACAATAACCAATCTGAAAGGAAATTTAAAAAGCAATCCTATTTATAGTAGAATCAGAAAGAAACACTTAGGAAGAAACTTAACCAAGGAGGCAAAAGATTTGTACACTGAAAACTAAAAAATATTGCTAAAAGAAATGAAAGATACAAATAATTGAAAAGCATCCCATGTGCATGGATTAGAAGTTTTATATTGTTAAATGGTCCATACTATCCAAAGCAATCTACAGATTCAATGCATTCCCTATCAAAAACCCAATAGCATCTTACACAGATATAGAAAAAAAAATTCATATGGAATCTCAAGGGATTCTGAATAGCCAAAACCAAACAAACTTTAAAAAGTAGTTGGAAGCTTCATACTTCACAATTTAAAAATATACTATGAAGCAACAATAATCAAGATGGTGTGGTACTAGCATAAAGATATGTAGATATGTAGACAAATGGAACAGAAAAGAGAGCCCAGATAGACCCTTGTATACGTGGCCAGGTGATCTTCAACAAAGGTGCCAAGACTACACACTGGGAAAGGACAGTCTCTTCAACAAATGGTGCTGGGAAAACTGAATATTCACATGCAAAATAATAAAGTTGTACCATTACCTTACACAGTGTACAAAAATTAACTTAAAATGGATTAAAGACCTAAAACTATAGAACTTCTAGAATAAAACAAGAAAAAATTTCAGGACATTGAATTTGGCAATGATTTCTTGGATATGACATAAAAAGCAGAGGCAACAAAAGCAAAAATAGATAAAGTGTTCTACATCAAACTCAAATACTTCTGCAAAGCAAAGGATACTATAAACAGAGTGAAGAGCCAACCTACAGAATGGAAGAAGATATTTGTAAGCCACGTGTTAGATAAATGGTTAATATCCAGCATATATTAAACTCCTACAACTTAACAACAAAAAGACAAATGACCCAATTAAAAAATGGGCAAAGGACTTGAAAAGACATTTCTCCAAAGAAGATACAAAAATGGCCAACAAACATATGAAAAGATGCTCAACATCACGAATAATGACAGAAATGCAAGTCAAAACCTCAATGAGATATCAACTTACACCATTAGGATGGCCACAATCACTAAAACAGACTACAAATACTCAAGGGCATGTGGAGAAATTGGAACCTTGTGCACTGTTGGTAGGAATTTTAATGGTGCAGCCACTATGGGATACAGTACGAAGGTTTCTCAAAAATTTAAAATTACCATCAGTCCAGCAATTTCACTTCCTGATATGTATCCAAATGAAATAAAAACAAGATCTGAAAGAGATATTTGCACACCCATGTTTACTGCAGTATTATTAACAATAGCCAAGAGGTAGAAGCAATCTAAAATCCACTGACGGATAAATGGAGAAAGAAAATATGGTATATATACACACTGAAATATTATTCAGCATTAAAAAAGAAGGAAATACTGTCATACACTACAACATGGATGAACCTTGAGGACACTATGCTAAGTGAAATAAGTTTGAAGTCTGTCCCCAAAAGACAAATACTGCATGATTCCAGTTATATGAGGTATCTAAATTAATCAAACTCATAGAATCAGAAAGTAGAATGTGGTTACCTGGGGCTGGAGGGGAGGGGGAAATGGGGAGTTTTTGTTTAATGGGTATAGAGTTTCAGTTTTTCAAGATAAAAAAGTTCTAGAGATCTATTGTACAACAGTGTACATGCAGTTATTTCTACTGTACTGTACATTTAAAAATGGTACAGATGGTAGATTTTGTTTTATGTTATCTCTACCACAATTTTTTAATGTAAATTCATTCTTAGCTTATGGCTGTACAAAAACAGGTGGTGGGTGAGATTTGGCCCATGGGCTGTAGTTAGCCAACCCCCGGTCTAAGATAAGAGGGAAATTGGAATGGAATTAAAGAGTAGGTTTTGCACCCAGTCTAGAGTAGAATTTAAGTGACAAATGAATTACAAAAACCTTGTCTTTTCCCAAAACACCATGCTACAGGTTGCTTTGTATCCCTCAAAAAGATATGTTGAAGTCCTAATTCCTGGCACCTGTGAGTGTGACCTTCTTTGGAAATAGAATCTTTGGGAAATAGAGTCTTTGCAGGTATAATCAAGTTAAGATGAGGTCATTAGGGTCAGCCATAATCCAATATGAATGGTGTCCTAATAAGGATAGGGGAAGAGACACAGGCATACACACAGGGGAGAATGCTATATGAAGACAGAGTCAAAGATTTGAGTTATGCTGCCACAAGGCACTGAATACCTAGGTCTGCCAGAAACTGTAAGAGGAAAGGAAGGATCTTCCTCCAGAGGCTTTGGAGGAAGCCTGGCACTGCCGACACCTTGATTTTGGATATCTAACCTCCAAAACTGTGAGAGAATAAATTTCTGTTATTTTACCTACGCAGTTTGTGGTACTTTGTTATGGCAGCCCTAGGAAACTAAACTCCACTATTTGAGAGAAAAGTTACAATTTGTTATTATCTATTACATTCTGTGCTGCAATAAATGAATGATGTAAAACAAGAATTGTTATCCAGAGAGAAAAATCTAGTTGGGTAATCAAATGTAACACTCATGAAACAATCTGAGAGCACTGTATTATTTAAACACTACATTGTGTTGGGTGTTGCGAGGAGTGGTAAAGAATATTTAGTGATCCAACCATAATTTAAATTGTTTCTTGAGTAAAGTTTATAATGTTAATTGGTATAATTTAGTGTCTATGGTGAACAAGTCTAAATGAGTTGCACTTATATTGTTATATTTCATCTAAAAGCAATTCTTTCCAGTCTATTTCAAATATTTGCCAGTTGAAAAATATTTAGCATAATCACTTGTTAAATTATTCTGCACTTTGTTAGTTATTTTTAATATAAATATGAAGTACACCTCCATTTACTAAAGAATATTGACTCCTAAAAAATTTTGCAGCCAGTGAGAGCAAAATGTTTGTGCGAGGCAGAAGACATTCCTTCCCTCGCTATGTCCCTAATGCTCCTGCCCTCATTGGAATCTAGCAGAAGCCTAAATAATACTGGAAATACTGGAGGCTATATTAAAAATAGAAGCAAATGTCAAGTCTTGTAGTGCATGGAAAATAAAACTGAAGAATGTCATATGAAATTGCTATGATAAAAACCCACAACTAACTAGTTGTGTGGGCAATTTATTTAACATGATTGTCTCAGTTTTCTCATCTATGGAATGGAGATATAAATACCGCCAGCTACCTATTTCACAAAGCTACTGTGAGAATTTCATGATATTGTACTGGTAAACCACTTAGCACAATGTCTGGAATATAATAATGGTAATAATAAGTACTTAATAAATGAAGTCTAGGAAAAGAGACATTTTAATACAATAAAACACAGGAGGTATTCTGGCAAGAAGTTAATCTTCTTAAGAAAAATAAATGATTTTGAGATATTTCAAACTGGCATCAGACCATGGTAAGGAACTCTATCCAGGTATCCACCAATAAAAGTAGATGAAACAGATAAAACTAGTAACAAGCCCTGTCAGATGCTGAAATGAGAAGAGGCTGGACCTTGGTGTGAAAAGAAGAGTTCAACAAAACTGAAGGGTGAGGAGGAGTTACAAATGAGAGAGTAAAGACAGACACAGAATGAATGCAATCAGAAGACATGATCTGAATGTCTTTAATAAAGAATCCAATTCAAGACACAAAGATCAGGGATAAAAGTAATAGAACAGGGAAAGCCACTTCCAAATATATGCCTCTTGGTAGACTGTAGTTTGGAATATATTGCTCAAACCTGCCATGAAGGATGTATTAAACTTTCTCAGGTATTCTGTGTACCTCTTAGCCCAGCTGAATGTGAAGTCCTTTTATCATGAAATGCATGTACCACCAATTGTTACTTCCATAATAAATGTGTAGAGTCAAAGACAAAACTGGAATCAAAATCTAACACTTCTGTAAGTATTAGTGAGCATGAAGTGAGTAAACTGTGACTCCCCTGAGCAAATTCTGAGTGACTACTGCTCATGGCTAAGGGGAAACAGTGGTCGATAGGAGGAGAGGTCTTTAATTGTTGAGCTGAAGAAATGACTTGGAGTCTGTTTTTCCACACAGTAAAATATCTATTTAAAGTCAAAACTCTAAGCAGAAAAATGAGTATTCACAGTGAATAGGTTTTAAACTTGGCAACAATAACAGTGATCCTTTACCACAGAAGTAGCACACAGATGCCATAGAGAACATAGGTTCTCAGAATGGAAAGGTAGAAAAGCACACCCATGACATTCAGTTGAGCACATTAAAGGGAAGGAAAACCCTCTCTAAACATCAGTGATTGCAGATTTGGCACTTAATTAATGGCTGTTCTTTGAGCTCGTGCATAAATGACCAAGAATCAGTAAATAATCACAAAACCAGTATCTCAATAAGATCAGACCATGTGAAACTAAAATTATATGAAACATGGCACATGGGAACAGATTGAACTGTCCAGAAGTTATTCCCTTGGTCACACTGGTCAAAGATTATTACAAGTTCCTTAGTAAGGTGAGCTAGAGATTAATATCAGGGTCCATGAAATAAATTTTATAGTTATACATACGTATAGTGAAACCATATGTACTATGTAACTTAGGCAACAAGTTCTCTTATCTTCTTAAATTCTATACTTAAACAACCACTCGAGGTACTCATATTTTGATAACTGGACCATTGTATTATACCTGACTATTAAATTCAACACTCAGGTATCCACAATGTGCAAATACAAGTAACCCCTTTTATAAGACTTTTTTTTTCTTAATAAGGCATATTTATCTCTGGTGATTCTACATATTATAATCCATTCTATCTGTCCTTAATACTTCACATAAAATATGACTTTATTAAACAGTAATACTGTTGCATTTATAAGAGATAACATAGTGAAAAAATATGACATGCATGTTTTTATTTCACACTTTCCTTATTAGCTTTAGCTTTGGGATATAGGGGAAAGAGACGAATCTAGATGATTTAGCTCTAGCATTCAATTCCTGCTAATGTCTCATCTAGAAAAAAATGAAATTGCATTGGAGGGTTGACAGTAATGTTTCTTTTTAGCAGGTAAGGCAAAGTGCAGATGTAGAAAAGAGGAAGAACTAGGGCTGGGGTAGCAGGCAGGCTATGGGAGAGAAATACATCAGCCAGTAGCAGTGAGTGCCATTTTCTAGTTCTTAGTTTCTAGTTCCCCATTATCCATCCCCAAATAAATTTTATTATCTGAATTAAGCAAATTTAAGTAGGTGGAGAGATAGAACTAATATGCAAGAACAAAAACTCCACGCTACTCACTATAATTGCAATAGTAGCTCAGAGAAGGGAGCCACCAAGCCAGTTCCTATGTTACTTTAGCTCTTTGTTACCGCTGGCAGTAGTGATTATTGTTTTATACTAATATAATGTGAAAAGTAGGGTTGAGGTGATGGGGATTACATAAGAAAACATATTCTTCATTTTTTTTCTCAAAATGTGTAGAGAAGATTGAGCAGAAATGTAGGAAACACACATGCAGAAGGAAACTAACAATAATAAACTCTCAAGATAATCAAAATGCAATAATCAACATATATAGGCATCCCATAGCATTAAGCTTCCCTTTCAAAACAAGTAAGTAAAATTTTGTTCCTTGAAATATTAAGAAAAAATATAACAATAAGATAAGATTTTAAAAAGTCATTATCTTACAAATGGTTATTGAATGAGTCAATGTTATAAGTGGAATCCATCTGTGATACATCACTGTACTATATAAAAATGGTTTCAATGCACAGAGTATCTATGGTAGTTTAGAAGAAATAAATTGATAAATGGTAGAAGAAAACACTTGACAGGGATAAGTGGAATTTTAAGCTGAATGTGTTTCTGCTCTCTGATTTTATAGCAGGTTGATTCTCTGCACATGAAACAGTCTTCTCTTGCATTATCTGTAGAGAAGAGATAAGAATAGAGCAAAGTATTTTGTCTTAAAATCTGTCTCATGAGCCTCAGTATCCCAACCACATATTGATAGAAATATCTGTCTCTGATGCACATGCAATTTTTTGAGGTGGGGAGGGAAACTATATTGCAAGTCTCCAAAAAAGGTATTTTTCTATCACACTCCAATATGTCTGTGAAGGATATCCATCATAACTGAAGCAAAACCATTAATTTTCAGAACTGTCAGTCTAAGCAGATAGATAAACAATGGGAACCCAATCTAACACTAAAAAAAGTATAGACTATACTTCCTCCATTGAAGTTTATCATTTTAAGGTGAACTCTGATGTGCATCAAGTTTTCCTTCCTGGCGGTTGTTTTTTTCCCTTTGTAATAAGTAGCTCAAGTGTCATTACAAAAGCAAGCACATATTAACTCAATAATACCAGAAGAAAGCATTTGCAAAGTTTGTTGAAGGAGCAGATCAACTAAAGTTAAAGAAAAAACTGACAGCAAGCTCACTGTTCTGCCTCAAAAAAATATGAAGGTGATAGTCTTATATGCCACTGGCAGTCTCTGGCCTTCTGTTTGATATTGAATCTCTAGTGAAAATTTACCTGTGAGTAATCCAATTATTTAATACGGGAATAGCAAAGGCTGATGCAACCAACAACTAGAACACCAAGATATTCAACAACTTTCAGAGCCTTTTAAAGAGGTTTGCTTAAAGGTCATTGTGACAAGTGTTCTTTAACCAGCTAGCACTTTAAGGCAGATGATGTTTTTGGCTCTTTGTTGAAGTGAGCCTAGGCAATGATTAACTTAAGTCCAATTTGCAGCTAGTTGAGTCACACAAGAGCAAAGCTATGCTATCACACCAAATGGTGACTTGTTAATATGTCATACATTTGATCATACCCTAGCAACTGTCTTCTGGGTTGTAAAATAAAATGGCAGCTTTTTTTCTTGTCAGAAAATAGAGGTTTTTATTATTGGCCATTGTAGAAACTTAACAATAATGGGCAATTATAATAATAATCCTGCAATTATATAAAATCTGGAGAATTTCCTAGACTGAAGGTGAAATCAGTTAAAAATGAGAAAATTAATGTCTGTGCCTCTTAGAGTTTCAAAGTTTCCTTTAATGTACTTAGTTTTCAAACCATCATATTATCTTAACTACTTGTTGTTATCAAGTATAACACATGATCAGACAATTACTAAGGAAGTGATGATTACTATGGTAACATACTGTTGCTGAGGTTTCACAATCTAGAGAACTATCTCGTATATAAATCTCTTAAGCAACACCCCATAAATGTACTAATTTAATTCATTGATTCATTTACACTTGGAAAGATGTTATAAAATGATATATATTTAGTTAGGAATTGGCTAAATAAAAACCTTCCTTAAATGATTTCCATGAAGATAGCTACTTAAAAAATGTTTCACTAACATATTTTTGAGGTGAATGTGCTTAAGGAATGATGGTTATCTGAGTTGACTTTCAATTTAAGCATCAGTTTTTTAATGTGGATATTTTGAATGCAAGCTTATAAAATTAAATAATGGTAAGATAATAAAATGGGTTGAAATTTCACAAGGAAGTGTGGTAACTTTGTATCAAGGAATAAGCAGACTATTGCCATCTTGTGTTATTCATACCAGATTTCTCCACAAGTATAGAGTTTAATCATGACTATCATGATTATCTGCTTCCATGTAGAACATTGTCCTAAAAAGCCTGTGTTTATAATTGATCAAGCAAAACACTAGTGTACAATTTATATGGTATCTCTATAACCTTGTAAGCATATGGGGTAGGAGTAGGGGAGTGAATAAATTTGTTTCATAAATGAACTGCACTTTAAGTCCACCCAAAGAAAACTACATATGGAATTCATAAAGACAAACAAAGTAGCAAAGTCTGGAGCCACTTTGGAATTTTCTTTAGAAAAGTATTATTTAAAACATGATTAAAGGGCCTTTCATTTAATAATTGGGAAGATACTGTTTGATCATGTCACTTCCCTGATCAGAAAGTTTTGGCGGCTCCCTACTGAAACCAGAAGAGTGTCCAAACTCTTAAAACAACACTCTTCTACATAAAATACTGCAATAGCCACTAATGGGTTTGGCTGCTTCCACTTTTGCCACACACACTTAACCCCTGTTCTGAAATCCATTCTCTACACACCCAGCAGCCAGAGTGATATCTTTAAAATACAAATCAATCAGTGCCCTGATCTAGAATCTCAAGCAGTTTCCCATCACATACACCATCTTGATCACTAACACTTATTCAACAATTCCCCTGTGCCAGGTTCTGTTCTATGGGCTTTAATTAGTATTCCCCACTCATTTAATGAAGCAAAATCCCCTTAACATGGCCTGCTGTGCCCAGCATGATATGGGCTCTGCCTACCTCAGGGTGCACCACTCCCCTACCTCCTCAATTCCCACTAACTATACTAGCTCCTTTATTGTTCTTGGAGCACAGCAAGCTCATTTCTGCTCCAAGGCCTTTGAACTAACTGCAGCCTCTGCCTCAAGGATTCTTGTCCCAGCTCTATGCAAGACTGTGATGTTTCCTGACTTAAGACTATACTACAAAGCTACAGTAATCAAGACAGTATGGTATTGGCACAGAAATATAGATCAATGGAAGACGTTAGAAATCCCAGAGATAAACCCATGCACCTATGGTCACCTAATCTATGATAAAGGAGTCAAGAATATAAAATAGAGAAAAGACAGCCTCTTCAATAAGTAGTACTGGGAAAACTGGACAGCTACATGTAAAAGAATAAAATTAGAACACTTCCTAGAACCATACACAAAAATAAACTCTAAATGGACTAAATACCTAAATGTAAGGCCAGTCACTATAAAACGGTTAGTGGAAAACATAGGCAGAACACTCCATGACATAAATCATAGCAAGATCCCTTTTGATCCACCTCCTAGAGAAATGGAAATAAAAACAAAAATAAACAATTGGGACCTAATGAAACTTAAAAGCTTTTGCACAGTAAAGGAAAACATAAACAAGACAAAAAGACAACCCTCAGAATGGGAGAAAATATTTGCAAATGAAGCAACTGACAAAGGATTAATCTCCAAAATATACAAGCAGCTCATGCAGCTCAATATCGAAAAAAACAAAACAAACAAAGAACCCAATCCACAAATGGGCAGAAGAACTAAATAGACATTTCTCCAAAGATATACAGATTGCCAACAAACACATGAAAGGATGCTCAACATCACTAATCATTAGAGAAATGCAAATCAAAACTACGATGAGATATCACCTCACACCAGTCAGAATGGCCATCACCAAAAAATCCACAAACAATAAATGCTGGAGAGGGTGTGGAGAAAAGGGAACCCTCTTGCGCTGTCAGTGGGAATATAAATTGATACAGCCACTATGGAGAACAGTATGGGTGTTCCTTAAAAAACTAAAAATAGAACTGCAATATGACCCAGCAATCCCACTACTGGGCGTATACCCTGAGAAAACCATAATTCAAAAAAGAGTCATGTACCACAATGTTCATTACAGCACTATTTACAATAGCCAGGACATAGAAGCAACCTAAGTGTCCATCAACAGATGAATGGATAAAGAAGATGTGGTACATATATACAATGGAATATTACTCAGCCATAAAAGGAAACGAAATTGAGTTATTTGTAGTGAGGTGGATGGACTTAGAGTCTGTCATACAGAGTGAAGTAAGTCAGAAAGAGAAAAATAAATACCGTATGCTAACACATATATATGGAACCAAAAAAAAAGAAAAATGGTTCTGAAGAACCTAGGGGCAGGACAGGAATAAAGATGCAGTTGTAGAGAATGGACTTGAGGACACAGGGAGAGGGAAAGGTAAGTTGGGACAAAGTGAGAGAGTAGCATTGACATATATACACTGCCAAATATAAAATAGATAGCTAGTGGAAAGCAACTGCGTTGCAAGGGGAGATCAGCTCGGTGCTTTGTGACCACCTAGAAGGCTGGGATAGGGAGGATGGGAGGGAGATGCAAGAGGGAGGGGATATGGGGATATATGTATACATATAGCTGATTCACTTTGGTATACAGCAGAAACTAACACAACATTGTAAAGCAATTATACTCCAATAAAGATGTTAAAAGAGAGAGAGAGAGAGAGAGAGAGAGAGAAATAAAAAGTGTATGTCACTGAACCCATGGCAACATCCTGTGGAAAAGACTCAGTCTCTAATCTACTTCATAATTCAGTCCAGACTTTCACAAGTAGCTTTGCCAGGGTCATCATATAAGATTACATAGGGGGCAACATTTACAAAGATTATGATTTGAACTATGCCCTTTAGAGTTGTGGGTGCATAACTGCACATCTATTCATGGTGTCCTGAGCTGTTGATGCCTTTAGCAATGTTCCACACCTCCCTTGATAATAGATTGTGTATGATCATTCTGAGAATGAGTAAAGCATCCTATATTGCTACTACCTGATGTCTATGAGGCAGCTGACACCAGAGCTTATTCTATCCTGTCATCCTAGGACAGACTGTCATACATGACTGGATGAAAAAAAAATAACTTTATTTCAAAGATCCCTCACCAGTTTGTTGGGGAGCCCTTTCACTGATTATAATAACACCTGGAAGTGAGCATCTCCCTCTGAAGAATCTCCAAGAAAGCAGGTGATGTCACTCAACTTTCCTGTTTCACTTGATTTATCAGCAGCCAAAGCCCTTAGATTGTAATCAGCACAGTATAAAAAGGAGGGCCAATAAAAACAACTCTTCCTACCCTCAACCTCACAAAAAGATATTCACAAAAACTTAGATATCCCTAGATAACAGACTGAGAAGAGAGAGATACTTGGAACTTTGTAAAAGTATAGACTGAATTTCTGAACTCTCCGATGTTACCCATAGGGAAGGCATAAGCATTTATTACACTTTGGGGATTGATACTTGAAACCTTTCTCACCTAGAATTGCATAGGAAGTCTCTAATTTCATTTGTTTCCCCGCAGCAATTTAGGTCAGTGCTTTGCATGTAAGAGGTATTTAATAAATGTTTATTAAGTTAAAATTAGTTACTCACTACCCCCACCTACATCCCATGCAATTAGTGAAACAATTATTTTAGTTCAAGTTCATGTGTAGTCTCAATTTTTATTTCAATGTATTCCTAACTCCTGGGTCCTTTTTGTAGAGAAGGATTTATGTGAATTCCTATTTCTTTTTTCCTCTGTTCTTAATGCCTATGAAACCATTGCTCTGTTGTTTTATTGCCAGTCTTTCTAAACCTTCTGTTTATCGTTGACTCCTACTTTTTACTTTGCTATCACTGTTAAAATAAATTGCCCATCTTTGCTCATTTCTCCACAGCATCTCACTTTCAGACTCTAAAAGTATTTTGTAATGTTTAGGTCTACTCCAATGTTCTACTGATTGTGTAACAACATCCACCATGATTTCCTTGTAATTCATTCCTTGATAGTGGGAAAAGAGGTGACAGACAAAATCAGCAAGTGTAGGAGGGGAAGCAATACAGGGGAAAGCATTGAGGAAAAATATTTTTTGAAAGTCCTTCCTATAACTGCAATAAACCATCATGAAATCCCATGGCGGGGGGAAATGACTTCTACACAATCAGTGTAGATGGAAATTGAACAATATAATAATCTTTCCAAAAGGGTGAATGGTAGAAGGTAAAAAAAAGGAGAGTCATTCTCTGGCTTCTTATAATATTCAGTATGACTCTATTTATATTATTGTGAAAATAAATGACCATTTGTCCTCTACTAATAAACTATTCATAACAACAATAAAATAACAAGCCAAAAGCAAACCAGTGACAAATGCTTTGGGTGGTGGCCAGTGTGTGGTAGAGGTCATTGGATTAGAAAATTACTATAATTTAGAGTGATGAACAGGTTTCTGCCATTATCCCATTTGTATTTCACTTTAATTTCTGGGAAATTATAATTATGAACCACTTGGGTGGTATTAAAAAAAATAAACAGCTCCCCACCCATGAGCCTGACCTAAGCAAGTTAATGAGGATAACAGTGTTTTAACCTTCTTCATTCTTGGCATACACTAGGGAGAAATCACAGATGATAGTGAAAAATTGCTACCAGATTAGAAAAGAAGAAATGCAACTAATTACCAACTGAAGCCAACTGCTTCATATTTTGCAAGAAACACATATTTTGAGTATATATATTATGCAATAATAAGGAAATATAGAAGTTAAAAATAGTTGGATATTTCATCATGGACTAACCTTAAATGAGAACAGAATATGAGAAAAAATAGATGGAAATAGATAACGAAAATAAATGGGAAAGTATATTTAAATAATATTAATCAAGTAAGAAATGTATTTTTAAAAAACAAAATACAAGCACAAGCTCATCTTATTTTAACTAAACATCTTAAAAAGAGTTTTGAACTTAATAAAATATTAGGTGACGATAACTATAGCAAATCATGGACAAAATATATATATATATATATATATATATATATATATATATATTTTTTTTTTTTTTTTGCATTACATGGGCCTCTCACTGTTGTGGCCTCTCCCGTTGCGGAGCACAGGCTCCGGGAGTGCAGGCTCAGCAGCCATGGCTCACGGGCCCAGCCACTCCACGGCATGTGGGATCTTCCCGGACCGGGGCACGAACCCGCATCCCCTGCATCGGCAGGCAGACTCTCAACCACTGCGCCACCAGGGAAGCCCAGACAAAATATTTTTCAGGCAGACGTACGTCAGATTTAAAGACTGCATTCAATCCTAGAGGTTCATCCAGCTTTTAGCCTCTGTAAATGACCAGACAAAATAAAGAGAATAGATAAATCTAAGGACTTGTAAGAGATTAATAATTGCCTTAGAACCTGCCCAATGAAATGTCTTTTGTTGACGTGCATATTTTCTACACTTTTACTTATAAGCTCCCTTTTCACAGTGCTCCACATAGCACAGGGTAGAACCTTTCCTTTGTAACATGTTAACATGAATATTGAAAATACTAATTTCATTTTTTATTACTCCAAAAAAGAATAAACCCTATGATCCTTATTTTCTCCATCTGAAAAAATATAGATGACAAAAAGACCCCCTTGACCAGGTTGTTATGAGAATCAGATGATGAACATACTTATAAACCTACAAGGAGGCTTCCAAAGTGAGATATTTTGGCACCATCATCATAGTCATCAATCAGATAAGTCTGCCAGGGTAAAAGGATGATCAAATTAATAGTGACCTAGAATCCTCCTGGAACAACAGAGTTTTCTATATTTTGGTCAATCAGCTCTATATGATAAATATATATATATATATATATATATATATATATATATATTTACTTGTTTATATTTTAGATTATAAGGTTATAAGCCTGTGAACCTGAAAGTATATTTCATTTCACTTAATAATAGTGAACTATAATATTTATTATGATCCAGGTACCATTTAATGTGCTTTACATGTAATAACTCATCTAATTCTCTACATAATCCTATAAGGTAGATACCATTATTATCCCCATTTTACAGATGCAGAAACTTAGGCACAGGGATGTTGAGTAATTTGGTCTCACAGTAACTTCTTGAACTAGATTTGAACCAGAAATTGAAAATCCTGGTATTTGCCACTATATGATTCTGCCTCATTTCAACATTGATCAAGAAAGTACTATATGACAGACACAGTGCCTGGCAATAGAACTACAATCCTGTACAAAGATAAACAACATCCTTGACCTCATGGACTTTATAATATAGAGGAGTAGGCGGACATTTACCAAATACTCAAATGTAAAACTGCAACTTTGACAAGTGCTATGAAAGAATAGAACAGCATGCTCTGAAAAGAGGAGCATTTGACCTGGTCCAAGACTTAACAGAAGGATTCCATCAGGAGTCTCAAGCTGAAATTTCAAAGATGAACGGAATTTAACTCGGCGAAGAGGAGAGGGAAAAATATTTCAGACGGAGGAAATAGCATGTGTAAAAGTCCTGTTATAGGACAGAATATGGCACAATTGAGAACTTGAAAGACCAATTCCAGCAATTTGCAAAAATGTGAGAGTGAGGGGAGAAATAGTATGACACAGTTGTAAAGATCAGCAGGGGCCAGACCAACCAGGCCTTGTAGCATTTATTGAAACTTTTGATTTTAATTTTTAGAGCCATGGGAATCCATTGACATGTTAAAACAGAGTTTACCTGCTAAAATCTACAGTTTTAAATGATTATTCTGGCAGTTGAGTGGAAAAGAGGTTATTTTTGTCTTGCCAAGATGGTAGTTTACCACAAGATACTAGATATCTATCACTCAAACTCCATTATCCACTAAGTTCAACCATGGAGGAATTTCATAGATGAATATCCTAGAATATAGGAAATATAGGGAAACTGGAAAAAAAATTCTGGAGACACAAAAAGCTATTTTGAACTGGAGAGGGGATGAGGAATGTTGTGAAGAACAATAAATTTTATCTCTTGGTTACATACAGAAATTTTCAACCAACGATTAAAGAATATATATTCTTCTCAAGCACATATGGGACATTTTCAAAAATAGAACATGTACTAGGTCACAAAATATATTAATTTTCAATGCTTCATAACAAGTCAAGGTGTTGGTTTAGCTACATTCTCATCTGGTGGCTTAAGTAGGGAAGAAGTCACTTCTAAACCTCTTCTGAAAATTGGCAGATTCATTTCCTTATAGCTGTACAAATTATGACAGCTTTCATCTTCAAAACCAACAAGGAGAGAGTTTCTCTGCAGCTTCAAGTCTCTAACCTCTAGATCTTCTTTAAAGGCTCAACTTATTAGGTGAGACCCACCCAGGATAATCTCCCTTTGATTAACTTAAAGTCAGGTAATTGGGGACTTTAATTACATCTTCAAAATCTCTTCATGTTTGCCTTATAAGATAAATGAATCAGGCAACAATAGCCTATCACCCTGGCCATATAGTGTTGCTTAGAGGTCACAGGTACCATCCATATTTAAGTGGAATTGATTATACAAGAGTGTGACTTATTGTGGTTACCTAGGATGAGCCTGTAAAGACACATTTGAGACAAAAAATTTGAAAGAACAGATAATATAAAAACTATATTTTGACCCCTAACAAAAATAAGGTAGAAGTTGATAATGATAAGACAATTTAAATATCTAATATAATTAGAAAGATATTTTAATTCTAATTTATAGGTCAAAGGAAAAATCATAATAAAAATTTAAAAATACTTAAAACTAAATGATAATAAAGCATTATATATCAAAATGAGGGAACTGAGAAACTTTAAATCAGACACAATATAAAGATTGCCACTATCACCATTATAATGGAGATCTAGCCAGCACACCTGGAAAAGAAAAAATAAAGTCATAAAGATTAAAAAGGAGGTAAAGTGCCATTATTTACAGATGAAATACTTAGTGACATAGAGATTCCAATGGAATCTACAGACAAAATATTAAAATTAATAGAAGGATTTTATTAGGTAACTAGAAATCAATATTCAAAAGTCAAATGCATTTTCATAAACTACAACTAGAATCACAAAAAATCACAATAGCATCAAAAATGACGATTCCTTAAATATATATCTAATCAAAGATATTAAAGATCTCTACAGGGAAAATAATAAAATTATATTGCTGTATTAAGGAAAACTTAAATAGGAGAGAGGCACCTGTTCAGGATAGAAGAGAGTATCATAATGGTAGCAATTTTCCTTAATATATACATTTAGTGCAATTCCATCAAAATTTCAACAGTTTTTCATTCAGGTTGATAAGCTAGTCATAAAATTTTATGGAAAAATTAAATTCCAAGTTTAGCCACGATACTTCTGAAAACCACAGCAGACTTGCTTTACCAGCTACCTGGAATTATTATGAATAGAATAGAGAGTTCAGAAAGGGACCCAATGTTTTTAAAAAGCTGTGAAGTGTTTGATAAGTTACCTGTTACAGGCAGGCAGATAGCTAGGTATGAGCAGAGAAATGGGGGCAGGGGTCAGGTGGCAGGAAATCACACATCTTGTAAACATAGGGGGTGCATAGGCAGACAAAGAAAAGTAGGAATCTCCACACTGACAGGAAATCACACATTTTGGGTGATAAGAGTCCTGGAAGTACACAAAGAAAGGTGGGGAAAGACGGGAATCTCCTACATCTGAATATAACCTGTTGCTCATTATGCTCTCATTACGATAAAGTTAGCCTTACAAATAAGATGTACCCATCATGTGCTGATGCCATGGCAATTCTGATCTAAGCTAAATAAGTACAATAATCCCTCCTCCCTTGGGAAGATTAAGGTGGGATGAAAATCAAGGAATATAACCCCCAAACTCCTACTTCTCCGGTGATATTCTGCCCCTTCTTTTGTATACCCCTCATAACCAGCTTGCCAGAAAAATCCGTGGCAGAAACTCCTCACCTGTCTGCCCACTATCCCTCTGAGAGTGTATCCTTGCATAAATAAACTCTCACTTTACTTTCTTAACCTCTCTGCTTCGTCTCCAAATCCCTTCATGACAAAGAAAGAATATTAAATTCACTAGGAGCAATCCTACTTGCAAAATAATTATATATGTATACATATTTATTAATATATAATATAATTAATAAAATATTTTATAATTATACAGTATTGCATAATATAATTATAGTATATATTATATGGTGCAAAATTGTATACCATATATATGCTATAGATACATTTATACTATATATGCTATATATATATAAAATATAAGGCACTTAGGTCAGATAAAAAGAGTTCCTTATTGATACAACCAGATGAACAACCAGAATAACACTGCAGCCATCAGTCCCTACACTTAGACCCACAGGTGATGCGAAAGCTTATGGACTCTTCCTACTGGGGTGGCAGGTTACCTGCCACAGACAAGGGATGACTAACAATGAATTTTTTTCATTTATATACAAGAGATAGATAACCATCCTCTTTCCTACCCACCCCCTCAGGGAAAAAAATGGGGGAAAAATACCCTTTTGCTTGTTTGAGATATAATAGAAAGGATCCTGGGTTCTTACCGTCACCCATTGGAATATAAATATATCTTTCCAAGGGCTAAATAAACACCAGTTGTCTCTGGCTTTTAATACAGAGATGTTGCCAAGTTCTGGGCTTCATCCCTTTGGCATGTAAATACCAAAGGAAATAGAGTTCTAGTCTTCCTGGAACCTTGGGACTTAACCTAGGGACCCTGTCAGGACTGTGACTATTTGACCCTCTCTGGAAGAGATGAAACATTTTATTATTCTTTTGGATCAAAGCAATTACCAGACAAATGGCTACAATATCATTCTCATAGTATGTGAGGAGGAAAATCTTCCTAGGAGAAATTAAGACAAATATTTTCTATCTTTATATTTTTATATCTTGGAAGGCTAGGGCTTTTTAACAGACGAACTGAGAAATCTGGAAAGTTTTATTTCCCCACACCCACACATGTATAAAACTTTGATATAAGTCCAATATAGCATTGTAGATAAATAGGGAAAGAAAGGACTATTCAATACAAGCAGGTGGAAAGATGGTCATTCATAGGGAAAAACTGAAATTGTATCTCTGCACCATTCAAAAATTAACTTTAGATAATGGTATAAATTAACTTTAGATAATAAATATAAAACATATAATAATATATAATATTATAATATAAAAAATAAAATGGTATAATGTTTAATAGGAAATATAGGTGAATATGTTCCTGAATTTGGGGTGGAGAAGGACCTCTTAAGACACAAAACATTATTTTTTAAGAGATGACAAAGTTGACTGTATTAAAATTAAGAACTGTCCTTCAAGCAATGCTTTTAGGAAGTTGAAAACACAAGACATATACACACTCAAAAAAAGAAAAGAAAAAAATGAAAGAAAAGCAAAGAAAACACAAACCACAGTTTGGGAGGAAAAAATGTATTCACAACACATATAACCAAGAAAGGATAGGAATTGAAAATATACAAATAAGTCATGTAAATCAATAAAAAAAATAAATATTCTCATAGAAAAATCAGAAAAAAAAAGAGGCATTTCAAGAAAAGGAAACATTTACAACCAACATAAAGAGATCCTCCATCTCATTAATGATCAGGAAAATACAAAGTAAAACTACAATGAGAAAACATTATACTCATTCAATTGGCAAAAATAAAATAAAATAAAAAGTAAAAATAAATCATGACAATGCCAGGTTTTAGAGATATTGTGGATCAATTGGCTATCTTATATATTCCTGGTGGGAGAACATTTTCTTGATACAACTTCTTTGGAAAATAATTTTTCATTAAAATGGTTATATATACAAAATATATTTTTGCAAATGTATACCATGAGACATAAAAACACCAATATCAATAATAGCAAAAAAAGCTGGAACAACTCAAATTACAACATATAGGGAAAAAATAAACTGAGATTATTCATAAGATGCAATATTTTCCAGCAGTCAAAAAGAATAAACTGTAGTTATTGGGGAGTGGAGCTGAAGAGTATCGCCAATGTTTCCCAGATGGGACTACACCAAATAAGCACTTCTGTCTGAAAATTCAGTCTCTGCTCCACAATAACTTTGAAATGGGTTGCCTAATTTTAAAAAACAATACAACTGCCACTTTATGGAGTACTAAGGAATGCAGTATGATTTGTGAACCAAACATAACACAAAATTTAAGAAAACAGAACATCAAGTAGACCTCAGGAATGTAAAAGGAAGAGATGAATAAAATAAAAAGTGAAATAAAGTAGGAAACAGAAAAGGAGTAAAATAGTTTGCTCTTTAAAAAACATAGTGAAAACATGAAATCAAGAAAAGAAAAGATTAAACATGATCATGTAACTTGAGAAGAAGAATAAAACTACAAAAATAGAGGAATGATACATGAAACATAATGCTAACATGTTAGCAAGTTTTAATGAAATAAACCCAAATATGTAGAAACCTGTAAGTCTAATAACTATGGGGAACAAAAGAATGATGACCACCTCCAACTTCTCAAATATTTCCTGACTTAGATGATTTAATGGGTAAGGTGTATTACATCTCCAATGAAAAGATTATCTTTATACCACTCAAACTATTATGAAGCATACGAAACAATGTAGACTTTAGTAGCATAATCCTGATATTGGACTTCCCTAGTGGTCCAGTGATTAAGACTCAATGCTTCCACTGCAGGGGCATGGGTTCAATCCCTGGTGAGGGAACTAAGATACCACACAGCCGAAAAAAAAAAAAAAAAAAAAAGACAAAGCCCCTTCCCTCCTGGCAAATATAATCCAAAAAAATAAATAAATAAGAAAAGAAAACCAAAGACGAATCTTCACTATGACTATGGATAATGTAAAAACCTAAGTGAAATATTATCAACTTAAATCCATCATTAATTCAAAGTATAATCACAACCAGAGTGGCTGAGTTACAAGGTCCCAATATGAGCTGCACAGAACACCCAGAATCAGTTACTCCTGTCTGCTGCCTCCCAGCCCTTTGTGTTAAGCTTAGACCAGTAGTCAGATTTCCTTCTCGTTTATTTTGAATTGTCTCTCATGGGCTCCCACTGCGTTTCATGTCCTCTGTTCTCACACCACTCACATATATGTATTTTAATGACTCTCAGTTTCAAAGGAAAAGAATTGGGGTCCTAATTCATTTTTCCTCAGGAGGACTCCTTGTAAATATTAGTTACGGATAGACATGTGAGGGAGGCAATCATCCCCATCCCACAGTTGCCAAAAGCAAAATGCACATGGAAATTTGGAGTAGAGGTGAAACATATCACCACATATTACTGAGCCAAAATTATTGAGTTATGTGTAAAATGATTTTGTATTACTTTTACAAACAGAAAAATAATGATTGCACAAAGCAACATTAAATTTTATATGTTGATTGTGAAAATATAACTTTGTTTTCTTGTGACTAAACTAATTTCCCAAGACCCAAATTCTATCTGATTTATAAAATTTTAATTTAATTACTCTGAAATAAAATTACTAATTAACATAATTTTTCTCATGTAAGTTTTAAAATCAGTCAATTCCGATCTGTTCCCTAGATTGCATCACATGACTCGCCATCTATTTCTTAATATTTATTGTATGGTATAAGAATTATAACAGCTTCCTTCAGAGTTTAGCCTTTGTATTCTGAAAAGGTAGCTCCTACAAAATAAAAACATTAGCTTTCAAGACTTTTTCCTGTGCTATGAGATAAGAGTCTATTTCTGGAATTCAAGGCCACAAATTTGACTCTGATCTCTGAGGTCTTCTGTGACCTCATGCAATATTCTCCAACAAAGCAGGCAGTATACAGGTAGTAAAAATAAAAAAGCCTCCTGGGTATAGGAAGCACAATTAAACTATTGATGGAATATTTTTCCTAATTTAGTTTTATGTTCCATGATCTCAGACTCAAGAACATTGTAATAGACTGATCCCTTGGAGACAATGTTCCCTTTCTCTCATTTCATGTTTCTGCCTATCCCCTTCTCCCAGATAATACTAAATCTCTGCTTTAATGTATGAATGACAAAATTAATGTGATTTAAACTGCAATGTGTAGTGGTAACTGGGAATATTTCCTTTGTTTGTAAATGCTAATGTTTAAGGAAATGATACTTGGATTACGTATAGCTTCTATTTATTGACAATTTAACTCTGAGCTTAGTGTTGCTTTCTTCTCTATCTATTCACTCTTTCCAGGTCATTTCATCTACTCCTGTGGTTTTAAATGCCATCTATGACTCAGAAATGTGTAACTGCAGCCCTGACCTTCTGAATGCCTACTTTATATCCCCAATTAGATGCCTAACAGGCATCTCATATTTGACACAACTAAATCCTCTTGGTATCAAAGCCTGAAGTAAAAATCAAAATGCTGGCATCATTTGGGAGGATAAATCCGGGTCAGTAAGGGCAAGGAGTAAAAGGACAATGAAATGCAGGTTAGATTCATCAACAAGCATGTTCACTCAACACACAGATTTCTCAAGGTTTGCAAGAAGAAATCATACCTCAGAGCAGTCCACAGAGGGGATAAATATGGGGAAATGTATATGCTAAGTCCTTTCTGTGGTGGGCATGAACATGTGCATACACATAACTGCCTTCAAGAAAGGATTTGTGACCCAGCTGTTGGGAATGCTATCAGGAGTCAGACTCCAGCTGTCAGCTCCTTCAGAGAGCCATCTCACCCAACAGTACACAATTCCCGAGGCAGCTCACAACCAAAAATTGATTATGTAAGTATAAAAGCCAGGCTTTTTTTGCCTACTTCAGGACAACTCTAACTGGCTTTATGTGCCCAACCATAGCGTTAGCCAAATCTTTGTTGAGTGTATCTCAGTTTGATTTCTCCCTCTATCTGATCTTACTTCTGTATCCTTTCATTCACATGTGTTAACCCACAATAAATATATGACATAATAAACACCATGTAAGTATTTATATCCAGAAAACTCAACCTACAACACCATCTGTCTCTCATTTCTCATTAGGTAAAAGTTCATATGATAAAGAGTTAATTTCCCAAAATTCTGAGTCACATCATCTGGCCCCTTCACAGTTACTCAAGAATAGAATAGCTTTCTAGTTCACCTGGGACTGACTGGGTTTTCACACTGATAGTCCTCCTTCCTGAGAAACCCCTCAATCCTGGGCAAACAATGATAAATTGGTCACCATACTTGGGAAGACTGATCCCACACCACATGGTGTGGAATTTCATTTAAATCTAGACATGGCAGGGCTTCCCATGGCGCAGTGGTTGAGAGTCTGCCTGCCGATGCAGGGGACACGGGTTCGTGCCCCGGTCTGGGAAGATCCCACATGCCGTGGAGCGGCTGGGCCCATGAGCCATGGCTGCTGAGCCTGCGCATCTGGAGCCTGTGTTCCGCAACAGGAGAGGCCACAACAGTGAGAGGCCCGCGTACCACAAAAAAAAAAAAAATCTAGACATGGCAGAGCAGCTACTTGATGCAGCAGGGTTGCAATCATAAGATAGAAATGAGGCAATTGAGGGAATCTGAAAAGGAGCACACTTTTTTGTCCAATTCATTGTCCAGAACTGAACTAATTCATACACACTCTCCAAAATGCTCCTCTCAGTCTTCCTCATGTCAATATGTAACACTACCATTCATCAGTTGCTTAGGGCAAAAACTTTGAACTTCTCTCTTTTTCTCATAATCCATATCCAGTCCATCCTCAAATCCAGATGGCTCTAACTTCAAAATATATATAGGATCTTATCCCTTCTAACATTTTCCATCACTATCACCATATTCAAGCTATCATGATTTTCCTCCTGGACATCTATAATAGTTGCCTGACTGATCTTCCTCTTTTTACTTTTCCCCATTCGATTGGTTCTCTAAACATATGGCAGATGATTCTTTAAACAACTAGTTCAGATAATGTTAGTCCTCTACTTGAAATTCTCCAAAATCTCACCATCACCGTTAAAATCTAAAGTATTGAGAGGTCAAGATAGTAGAGTAGGAGGACACGGAACTCACCTCCTCTCAATGAAAACATCAAAAATACATCTACATGTGAAGTAATTCTCACTGAAAATAAACTGGAGACTGGGAGAAAGACTCTTGTACAACAAAGGCTGTAAGAAAGATTTACACGGAGCTGGGAAAGAAAGGAAGAGAAGTGATCAAATTGGGACCTGTACCCCTTGGAGGAGACACAGAAGAGGAGGGTGATTACTGGGCTTGGAGATCCTCCCTGGGGAGTAAGAAGTTTGAGCCACCTATTGGGTGCCCCAGCCCTGGGAGCTGCCCCAGTTGAACACTGAGAGGACAACTCTCCTTTGTTGGTTTGAAAACCAGTGGAACTGAGAGCAGGGCTGTAAGAAACTTAGACACCATGCATGAAGGATATGCACACATTTGCATACTCCCAAAATAAGGGGGAGAAAGGAGATTGAAACTGCCCAGGACCGTGGCTGGTTTCCCCCAACTGCCCTGGTGTGTGCCCCAGCTTGAGTTGAGTGCCAGCTCTGGCCCCTCTTGCTCCATGGCACAGCTCCACAATAGGGTGAGGGATGCAGTGGCTGAGAGTTGTGCACAGTTGTGAGGAAAGCAGGTGGCTCGGACTCAGAAAGACATCTGAACATGGCAGGGGCAATGATTTCTGGTGCTTGCTTTGGGAGTAGACTGGGACTCAGGTTCCAGGACCACCATAACCCATGTCCAACCCATGCCAATCACCTCTACCAAACCTTCTTAGTCCAGCACTGCTCCCCTCTGGGGTGAGGGTGAGAGTGCTGGGAGGTGGAGAGAACACATTTAGAGGGAACAGAGTCAGCATGGTCCAAAAGCTCAGGGCTTATGCTCCAGCAACATGGAACCCAACCCCTCCACCAATAAAATGGTGTTGGCCACTGAGCAGAAGAGGAACCCCAGGCCAAACATGGCTGTAATTCTAGTCCCTCCATTACCAGCCTCGTCTCTCACCAAGGTGATAACTGGCAGCACACACTGGGGGAAGATGTGACCCATGTTGATTTCAGATCCAGCTTTCCCACCAAAGCCACTGTGCACAGACAGACTGCATAGGGATACTCCCACACAAGGACACCACCTCAAGACCAGCATAGGATGTTCACTGCAGCAGCACATATACTAAATCTGGAAAAACACAGAGCAGATTAGCATGACCACTGCACAAGGATGACATGCAAATTCGTAAAGTATCCATATTTTTGATTGGAAGAATCAATATTGTCAAAATGACTATACTACTCAAATCAATCTACAGATTCAATGCAATCCCTAACAAATTACCAATGGTATTTTTCACAGAATTAGAACAGAAAATTTTATAATTTGTATGGAAACACAAAAGACCTGAAGAGACAAAGCAATCTTGAGAAAGAAAAATGGAGCTGGAGGAATCAGGCTCCCTGACATCAGACTATACTACAAAGCTAGAGTAATCAAAACAGTATGGTACTGGCACAAAAACAGAAATGTAGGTCAAAGAACAGGATAGAAAGTCCACAGATAAACCCAAGCCCCTATGGTCACCTAATCTATGACAAAGTAAGCAAGAATATACAATGGACAAAATGTCTCTTCAATAAGTGGTGTTGGGAAAACTGGACAGCTACATGTAAAAGAATGAAATTAGAACATGCCCTAAAACCATACACAAAAATAAACTGAAAATGGATTAAAGACCTAAATGTAAGGCCAGATATATAAAACTCTTAGAGTAAAAGGTAGGCAGAACACTCTCTGACATAAATCCTAGCAGGATCTTTATTTATGCACCTCTTAGAGTAATGAAAATAAAAACAAAAATAAAGAAATGGGACCTAATTAAACTTAAAAGCTTCTGCACAGCAAAGGAAACCATAAAGAAAACAAAAAGACAATCCACAGAATGGGGAAAAAGTATTTGCTAATGAAGTGACCAACAAGGGATTAATCTCCAAAATATACAAACAGCTCATGCAGCTTAATATTAAAAAAACAAAAAAACAGTCAAAATATGTGCAGAAGATCTAAATAGACATTTCTTCAAAGAAGACCTATAGATGCCAAAAAGGACATGAAAATATGCTTAAAATCACTAATTATTAGAGAAATATAAATCAAAACTACAATGACGTATCACCTCACACCAGTCAGAATGGCCATCATCAAAAAATCTACAAACAATAAATGCTGGAGAGGGTGTGGAGAAAAAGGAACCCTCCTACACTGTTGGTAGGAATGTAAATTGGTAAAACCATTATGGAGAAGTGTATGGATGTTCCTTAAAGAAGTAAAAATAGAACTACCATATGATCCTGCAATCCCACTACTGGGAATATACCCAGAGAAAACCATAATTCAAAAAGATACATGCACCCTAATGTTCATTGCAGCACTATTTATAATAGCGAGGACATGGAAGCAACATAAATGTCCATCAACAGAAAAATGGATTAAGAAGATCTGGTATATATATACAATGAAATATTACTCATCTATATAAAAGAAGGAAATAATGTCATTTGCAACAACATGGTTGGACCTAGAGATTGTCATACTGAGTAAAGTAGGTCAGATAGAGAAAAACAAATATCATATGATATTGCTTATATGTGGAATATAAAAAAATAGAATAAATTAACTTATTTACAAAACAGAAATAGAATCACAGATGTAGAAAACAACTTATGGTTACCAGGGGTGGAAAAGGGGGGAGGGGTAAATTGGGAGATTAGGATTGACATATGCATAGTATTATATATAAAATAGATAACTAATAATGACCTACTGTATAGCACAGGTAACTCTTCTCAATACTCTGTAATGACCTATATGGGAAAAGAATTTTAAAAGGAGTGTATATATGTATATGTATAACTGATTCACTTTGCTGTACAGCAGAAAATAATGCAACATTTTAAATCAACTATATTCCAGTAAAATATTTTTAAGAAAGAGGGAGGGCTTAGGAAACATTAACTAAAAAATGACCAAAACAGGTAACTGTTTCACCTAATTTCATAGAGACAAAGAAAGATAAGCAAAATGAGAACACAGAGGAATTTATTTCAAACAAAGGAATAAAAAGACACTGAAAAAAAAAACAATTAGTGAAAGAGATAAATAACTTTTCAGATAAAGAGTTGAAAGCATTAATAATAAAATGCTAACTAAACTAGGGAAAAGAATAGATGAACACAGTGATAATTCTAACAAAGAAGTAGAAAATATAATAAAGAATCTTTTGGTTAAACATAAGACATGACACCATAAAATTCCTTGAATAGAGCATAGGCAAAACATTCTCTGACATAAATCATACCAGTGTTTTCTTAGGTCAGTCTCCCAAGGCAATAAAAATAAAAGCAAAAACAAACAAATGGGACCTCATCAAACTCATAAGGGGTTTCACAGTAAAGGAAGCCATAAACAAAATGAAAAAAACTATGGACTGGGAGAAAATATTTGCAGACAATGTGAACAACACAGGATAAATTTACAAAATATATAAACAGCTCATACAATTCAATCAAAAATTGGGCAGAAGACCTAAAAAGACATTTCTCCAAAGAAGACATACAGATGACTAATAGGCACATGAAAAGATGCTCAACATTGCTAATTACTAGAGAAATGCAAATCGAAACTACAATAAGGTACCACCTCACACCAGTTAGAATGGCCATGATCAAAAAGTCTACAATTAATAAATGCTGGAGAGGGTGTGGAGAAATGAGAACCATCCTACACTGCTGTTGGGAATGTAAATTGGTACAGCCACTATGGAGAACAGTATGGAGGTTCCTTAAAAAACTAAAAATAGAGCTACCATATGATCCTGCAATCCCACTCTTTGACATATATCTGGAGGAAACTCTTAATTAAAAAAATGCATGCACTCCAATGTTCATAGTAACACTATTTACAATAGCCAAGACATGGAAGCAACCTAAGTGTCCATCGACAAACAAACGGATAAAGAAGATGTGGTATATATATATATATATATATATATATATATATATATATATATTACTCAGCCATAAATAATAAGGAAATAATGCTACTTGCAGCAACATGGATGGACCTAGACATTATCATACTAAGTGAAGTCAGAAACAGAAAGACAAATATCATATGATATCACTTGCATGTGGAATCTAAAACGTGATACAAATGAACTTATTTACAAACCAAAAACAGACTCACAGACTTAGAAAACAAACTTATGCTTACCAAAGAGTAAAGGAGGAAGGAAGGGATAAATTAGGAGTTTGGGATTAGCAGATACAAAGTACTATATATAAAATAGATAAGCAAAAAGGATTTAATGTATAGCACAGGGAACTATATTCAATACCTTGTAATAAACCATGATGCAAAAAAAAAAGAACCAGTCAGAAAGGAAGAATACAATAACTGAAATTTTAAAGTACACTAGAAGGAATTAACAGCAGACTAGGTGATACAGAAGAATGCATATGTGATCTGGAAGATAGAATAATGGAAATCACCCAATTAGAACAGCAGAAGAAGAAACAAATTTTTAAAATGTGAGCAGTTTAAGATTCTTCCAGAACATCAAGCATACTAACATTCACATTATAGTGGTCCCAGAGGGAGAAGAGAGAGAGAAAAGGCTTAAAAATATATTGGATGAAATTATAGCTGAAAACTTCCCAAACCTGAAGAAGAAAACAGATATCTAGGAACAGGAAGCACAGAGGGTCCCAAACAAGATTAACCCAAACACACCCACACCAAGATACATCATAATTAAAATGGCAAAAGTTAAAGAGAAAATTACAAAGGCAGAAAGAGAAAAACATATAGTCATAAAAAAGGGAACCCCCATAAGGCTATCAGCTTATTTTTCTGCAGCAACTTTGCAGGCCAGAAAGGAAGGGCATGGTATATTCAAAGTGCTGAAAGGGAAAAACCTGCAACTGAGGATACTCTACCTAGCAAGATTATCATTTAGAATTGAAGAAGAGATAAGAACTTCTCAGAGAAGCAAAAGCTAAGACTTCATCAATACTAAACCTACCTAATAATAAATGTTAAAGGGTCTTCTCTGAATGGGAAAGAAGTGGCTACAAGAAGTAAATATTTATAGGAAAGGAAAAACCCCACTAATAAAGGCAAATATAGAGTAAAGGCTGAGGATTATCCACTTAAATAAGCTAGTATGAAGATCAAAAGGTAAAAAAAATCATAAAATCATCTCTAACTACAATAAAAAGTGAAAGGATAAACATGAACATGAAAAATATGGCATTAAAAACACAAAACATGGGGGAGGGGGTACAAAATTTACATCTTTTAGGTTGTGTTTGAACTTAAATGAGCACCAGTATAAAACTGTAGATACAGTAA
The DNA here is from genome assembly GCF_937001465.1 of Orcinus orca. Classification (NCBI taxonomy): domain Eukaryota; kingdom Metazoa; phylum Chordata; class Mammalia; order Artiodactyla; family Delphinidae; genus Orcinus; species Orcinus orca. The sequence goes on from NC_064580.1 coordinate 81,010,297, forward strand.
TAACTTAGCATATCTACAAGATATTCCACCCAAAAATAGCAGAATACACATTATTTTCAAGTGCACATGGAATGTTATCTAGTACAGACCATAGGCTAGGCCAGAAAACAACGGGTCAATAAAAAAACAAAGAGTAAATCAGAAAAAAACCTTGAGACAGATGAAATAAAAACACAAATTTCCATAATCTATAGGAGAAAAAAAAATCTATGGGATTCAGTAAAAGCAGTTCTAAGAGGAAAGTTTATAGTGATATAGGCCTACCTCTATAAACAAGAAAAATCACAGATAAACAACCTACCTACGATCTAAACAAAGTAGAGGAAGAAACAAAGCCTAAAGTCAGTAGACAGAAGGAGAAAATAATGATCAGAATGAAAAAAATAGAGACCAAAAAAAAAAAAAAAAAAAAAAAGAAAAGAGAAAGAAAGAAAAGATCAAAAAACCAAGATCTGGTTTTCTGAAAAGATAACCAAAATTGATAAGCCTTTAGCCAAGCTGATTAATAAAAAAAGAAAGAGAAGAAATTACAACTGACATCATAGAAATAAAAACAATCATAAGAGACTACTACAAAGTTATATACCAACAAGTTGAACAACCTAGAAGAAATGGATAAATTCCTAGAAACATACAATCTTCCAAGACTAAATCAAGAAGAAATAGATAATCTAAACCAACTGATAGTAGCATTGAAATTGAATCAGTAAAAACAAACAAAAAATCTCCTAGCAAACAAAACCCAGAACTGGTTGGCTTCACAGGGTAAATCTACAAACATTTAAAACAGAGTTAATAACTATCCTTCTCAAGATATTATAGAAGAGCCAATATTCCCAATCTAATTCTATGTGGCCACCCATAACCTGATACTAAAATCTAAGACACTACAAAACAAAAAGAAAATTATAGGCTAATATCTCTGATGAATATAGATGCAAAAATCCTCAACAATATAATAGCAAACTGAATTCAACAGTACATAAAAATGTCATACACCATGATCAGCTGGTATCTATTCCAGAGAAATGCTAATCAAATCCACAATGAGATATCACCTCACATTTGTCAGAATGGCTATTGTCAAAAAGACAACAAATAATCAATGGTGGTGATGATGTGGAGAAAAGGGAACCCTTGTCCACTATTGGTGGGAATGAAAAATGGTATAGCCATTATGGAAAACAGTTGGAGTTTCCTCAAAAAATTAAAAATAGAACTACCATGTGATACAGCAATTCCACTCCTTAGTATGCATCTGAGTAAAATGAAAACACTAATTTGAAAAGATATGTATACCCCAATGTTTACAGCAACATTATTTACAATGGCTAAGAGAGGGAAACAACCTAAAATGTCCATCAACAGATGTATGAATAAAGAAGCTATGATACACACACACACACACACACACACACACACACACACACACACACACACACACACACAATGGAATATTACTCAGCCATAAAAAAGAATGAATTTTTGCCATTTGCAACAAAATGAATGGACCTGGATGGTATTATTCTTAGTGAAGTCAGATAAAGACAAATAATGTATGTCTTCACTTATATGTGAAATCTGAAGAATTAAGACAAATAAATAAATATTACAAAACAGAAATACACTCAAAGATACAGTAGACAAACTTGTGGTCATCAGTGAGGTGGTAGAGGTAGAGACAAGATAGGGGAAGAGGATTAAAAGGTACAAACAACTAGGTATAAAATAAATAAGATAGAAGGATGCAATGTATAGCACACAGGTAATATAGCCAATATTTTATAACAAATTTAAATGGAGCATAATCTATAAAAATATCAAACCACTATGTTGTACACCTGTAACTAATATAATATTGAAAATCAACTATACATCAATATAGAATAAATAATTTCTTTGGCAATTCAATATATTAAGCTAATAATTATTTTATGCTTATATTTTATTGCAGTTATTAATGCAGCAAACTATTAAAACATGTCACAATCTGGATGAATCTCAAATTCATTTTGCCAAGTGAAAGAAATCTGACTCAAAAGGCTATATACTATTTGATTCCACATATACAGTATTCTTTAAAAGGCAACAATGTGGGAAAGAAGAATAGAACAGTGACAAGGAGTTGGGGATTAGAGGGAAAGGTGTGACAAAGGGATACTATGAGGGAATTTCTGAGGAGTGATGGAACTGTTTTTTTTTTTTTTTGTGGAGGTGATTACACAACTATGCATTTATTGGTATACATAAAACTGTACACCAAAATATGTGGAATCTGCTGTATATAAGGTTTAAAATAAATATTTAAAAGTGAAAAAAATCTGACATTTCATTGTTAGTGTATAGGAATGCAAGAGATTTCTGAGTATTAATTTTGTGTTCTGCAAATTTACCAAATTCATTGATGAGCTCTAGTAGTTTCCTGGTAGCATCTTTAGGATTTTCTATATATAGTAACATGTCACCTGCAAAGAGTGACAGTTTTAATTCTTCTTTTCCAATTTGGATTCCTTTTATTACTTTTTCTACTCTGGCATAGCTAAGACTTCCAAAACTGTTTGAATAAAAGTGGTGGCAGTGGACATCCTTGTCTTGCTCCTGCTCTTAGACGGAATGCATTCAGCATTTCACCATTGAGAATGATGTTAGTTATGGATTTGTCATATATGTCCTTTATTATGTTGAGGTAAGTTCCCGCTATGCCCACTTTCTGGAGAGTTTTTTTTTTTTAAATCACAAATGGGTGGTGAATTTTATCCAAAGCTTTTTCTGCATCTATTGAGATGATCATGTGGTTTTTATTCTTCAGTTTGTTACTGTGGTGTATCACACTGATTGATTTGCATATATTGAAGAATCCTTGCATCCCTGGGATAAATCCCACTTGATCATGGTGTATGACGCTTTCAATGTGTTGTTGGATTGAGTTAGCTAGTATTTTGTTGACCCCATTTACCATTGCATCAAAAAGAATAAAATACCTAGGAATAAACCTACCTAAGGAGAATAAATAGTTGTAGTCTGAAAACTATAAGATGCTGATGAAAGAAATCAAAGATGACAGAAACAGATGGAAAGACATACCATGTTCTTGGATTGGAAGAATCGATATTGTCAAAGTGACTATACTACCCAAGGTAATCTACAGATTCAATGCAATCCCTATCAAATTACCAATGCCATTTTTCATAGAACTAGAACAAAACATTTTAAGTTTATATGGAAACACAAAAGACCCTGAATAGCCAAAGCAATCTTGAGACAGAAAAACGGAGCTGGAGGAATCAGGCTCCCTGACTTCAGACTAAACTACGAAGCTACAGTAATCAAAACATGGTACTAGCACAAGGACAGAAATACAGATCAATGGAACAGGATATAAAGCCCAGAAATAAACCCACACACCTATGGTCAATTAATCTAAGACAAAGGAGGCAAGCATATACAATGGAGAAAAGACAGTCTCTTCAATAAGCAGTGCTGGGAAAACTGGACAGCTACATATAAAAGAATGAAATTAGAACATTTCCCAACACCATACACAAAACAAACTTAAAATAGATCAAAGACCTAAATGTAAGACAGGACACTATAGAACTCTTAGAGGAAAACATAGGCAGAACACCCTTTGACATAAGTTGTAGCAAAATCTTCTCATAGAGTCATGAAAATAAAAACAAAAATAAACAAATCAGACCTAATTAATCTTAAAAGTTTCTGTACAGCAAAGGAAACCATAAACAAGATGAAAAGATGACCCACAGAATGGGAGAAAATACTTGCAAATGAAGTGACTGACAAGGGCTTAATCTCCAAAATATACAAACAGCTCATGCAGCTCTATATTAAAAAACCAAACAACCCAATCAAAAAATGGGCAGAAAATCTAAATAGACATTTCTCCAAAGAAGACATACAGGTGACAAAAAACACATGAAGTGATACTCAACGTCACTAATTATTAGAGAAATGCAAATCAAAACTACAATGAAGTATCACTTCACACCAGTCAGAATGGCCATCATCAAAAAATCTACAAACAATAAATGCTGGAGAGGGTATGGAGAAAAGGGAACCCTCCTGAACTGTTGGTGGGAATGTAAATTGGTAGAGCCACTGTGGAGAACAATATGGAAGTTCCTCAAAAAAGTAAAAATAGAACTACCACATGATCCAGCAATCCCACTCTTGGGCATATATCTGGAGGAAACCACAATCTGAAAGGATACATGCACCCCAATGTTCATGGCAGCACTATTTACAATAGCCAGGACATGGAAGCAGCCTAAATGTCCATCAACAGAAAATGCATAAAGAAGATGTGGTAATATATACAATGAGATATTAGCCATGAAAAAGAATGAAATAATGGCATTTGCAGCAACATGGATGGACCTAGAGAGTATCACACGAAGTGAAGTAAGTCAGACAGAGAAAGACAAATATCATATATCACTCATATCTGGAATCTAATTTTTTTTTAATGATACAAGTGAACTTTTCTACAAAACAGAAACAGACTTACAGATATCGAGACCAAACTTATGGTTACCAAAGTGGAAATGTGTGTGGGGGGGTTAAATCAGGAGGTTGGGATTAACATACACACTACTATGGATAATATATATATATTACATATATATAAGATAGGTAAGCAACAACGACCTACTGTATAACACAGGGAACTCTACTCAGTGTTCTCTGATAACCTATATGAGAAAAGAATCTGAAAAAGAATGAATATATGTATATGTATAACTGAATCCTTTTGTTGTACACCTAAACTAACACATTGTAAGTCAACTATACTCCAATAAATTTTTTAATTCAAAAAAATTATTAATTCAATCTCAAAAAAGGGAAAAATTATTAGTGCTATTCAATATCATCAAAATGAAAAAAATTACAATGACACCTTTATCCCAGTGTTAACATATCTGAAATATAACTAGTCAAATTTAATTGAATTTAAGTCATTTTTTCTTCTAGTACTATTTTTCTCTGAGAAAGTTATACAATTTATAATATACAAAACTAAACACAAATGGTGCATAAAAGGCCTTGACATCAGTCCCCAATTCATTCTGCTTAGAGAACAGATAATAACTCTTAACCATTGGGCTTAAGGGAATAGTTCTAAATATTCTAAATCCTCCTCTGTGTGTCTTACACTATATTCATTCCATATAGTTGATGGCTTGTGTCCTTATCCTTTTTCTGTTGAATACTGCACTTTATACTTATCCATGTACTCAAAGTTCCACCTGTAATTATTGCTCTTATTTTTTCCTTTCTCTTCTTCCTTCTCCCCTTACTTTCCTCCAACTCACTTTATCACTCCACCCCAACCCTAGATAATCAATTCTTATAGCCTGATATACACTCTTCAATACTTTCCTCCATCTTCATAAAATTATACATAAACCTATAATACATATTTGCATATATGGGATTTGTCTTCATTTTATGTAAATAAATCATTTAAACTTCACTAGATCTCATTTTTCTCACTTAAAATTACATTGTGGAAGGTCTTATAAGTTGGTTGGTATAAATATAACTTGGTATCTTAACATCTGCATGATATTCCATTATATGAATGAACCACATTTTCTTCAACCATTCCCCTTTCTTTCTAGTTGTTGATGTTGGTCTTGGTTGTTTGTTTTAGTATTACAGTGTTACATATATCCTTACATAGTGGTGCTTTTATATCTATTGTAGATTTCCACAAGGACAAAATTACTTTCCCTAAAGGCCTGAACGATTCATATTACACCAGCAAAACTGGAAGTTACATTTCACCCACATTTCCATTAGCACACCTTTTCTTATTTTTGTCACTATTTTGGGTGAAAAATGCTATATCAATTTTAATTAGCATTTCTCTGGTGGCATTCATAGGCATTTCCCCATAGGCATATTATCCCATTTTAGTCAGTTTCAATTTGTACTTAAATGAATCATCCATTTGTATGTTTTGCCATTTTTCTATCTAGCTATTTGTCTTCTTATGTATGACTGATATCTTTTTCTGTAATATACATTGTAAGTACAAACAGGCCTGATACACAAAGAAATTTGAGAAAGCGGATAAATATTATGTACTCTTTGATTTTGTTTATGTATTCTTTGCCATAGAAGCTTTTTGTTTTATATTGTCAAATATGTCCATCTTTTCTTTCAAAGCTTCTGGATTCACTTTTTTTTAAAATTATACTTCTGGATTTTATTCCCTGTTTTTAAAAAAATACATGAATGAGTATTTCAAGCACATAAATATTATTTTAGGCAAACTAGGGAAGAATTTACTTTGTCTTTAATATTTACCACAACCATCAAGACTATTATATTAGTTATTTTTCACTATAACACTGCCACAAAACTTACTGGCTTTAACAAAATTATATTTTATTTGTTCCCCATTCTATTGGTTAGCATGTCGAGCTAGGATCACCTGGTCAGTTCTTCTACTGGTTTTGCCCATATCATCTGGCACTCAGTTGGGCCTGGAAGATTCAAGATGGCCTCAATCACACATCAGGAGGTTGATGCTGGTCTCAGTTTGTCCTCATTTTTCATGTGGTCTTTAACCATTAAGGATCTTCACATGGCAGCATTGCCGTCCAAGACAACTAGTATGGAAGCTGGATTCACTTTCTTCATTAGAAATATTTGCCCAATCCATACTTTACACTACAATTTCCTAAATTTTCTGCATAATTTCTTGTGTATTTTTTTAAACTTAAGTATTTATGCATCAGTGTTAATTATTGCATATCTTATAAGGTAGGAGTACAAATTTATTTACTTCAAGATGCACCAAGGCAATTTATTTAAACAAATCATTCTTTTCTACTGAAATGAAACCATTTCTTTTCATAGATTAAATTTCTATGTATGCACGGATTTATTTATGGGCTCCTTATTTTGTTCCACTAACTTGCCTATCCTCAATCCTAAAGCTAAACCACCCTATTATTCTTCTTTCATGATTTCTTCCTTGTACTGAAGCATTTATAAGTCCACATAGAATTTGTTATTATTTTATAGTTTTTTTTTTAATTTGGAATTTCTTTGATTTCCATATGTAGCTTTGGTTATTGCTAGTAAAGAGAAACAGCACTGAACTCTGGGTATTTATCTACTACCCAGCTAATTTACAAAATTCCCTTATAAACACTAGGAGTTTATTTACTATAATACATGATGAAGGAAAATAATATTTTCTTCTTCTTTTCCATTACTTGTATCAAATATTTAATTTTCCTCTTTTTTCTGTTGCATTATAATTTATTTTCAAATAATAATGATAACAGTATTCTACTATTTTAATATAAATGGCTTCAGCATTTTACCACATAAAATTATTTCTGCTGTTGGTATTTGATGAATACTTTTTCTCAGATTTAATTATTTCCTTTCTTTTTCTATTATATGTCAATTTTTATAAGGAATAGGGATGCTGAATTTTATCAAATATATCTATTGACATGATCACATTTTCCCTTAAACTTGTTAAAATAATTAAATATGTTATTAGGTATCTTGATGTTGAGATTCTTATATTTCTAGAATAAATTTTCTTTGGACAGATTTTACTTTTCCTATACTGAAATGTCAAATATTCTAATATTTAATTTAGAACTTTGGCATCTATATTATTAAATAAGGTTAGTGCATAGTTTCCTTTTGGCACTATCTTTATCAGGTTAGAACACTAGGGTCTACTTGCTTCATGAATTGAGGTTCTTTCCATTCATAGCCTTGAATGGCTTAGATAACATTGTATTACCTGTCTTTTATAGGTTACATGAAGCTCAACTATGAAATGGTCTGGTGTTCACATCTTTTAAAGTGGCATATTTTTATTCCTCTTCCAATCAACTTATGGATATATAATAAACATGGATATATGAGAATCATTCAAATTTTACAAAATTTTATAGATATGGATTAGATTGACTTTATTAATTACATCATTCAGTTCCTTATTTTTTTTTATTTTTTCCTAATGGACATGTCTTATTTTGAGTGTCTTAAAAGTCTTCCACTACGATAGTACTTTTATTGTTTTCCAATCATTTAAAATATTTCCATTTCATGTATGCTATGTTGATGTTGCATACATGTTTATGACTGTTATGTCTCCTTTCTAAGTCATTCATTTTATCATGTCAGCACTTTTAATCCCAAATTTTAATTTGAGAAGACAGCAGAGTAGAAAGAACCTGACCTCACCTCCTCTCACAAACACATAAAAATCACAACTATTTGCAGAACAATCATTGATAAAAAAGATTTTTTCTACCAGAAAAGATCTTCTTTTCTGGAACCTACCAGAAAAGATCTTCTACAACTAAAGACGTAAAGAAGACAAGTAGGAGGGGCAGAGTTGTGACATAGTCAAGTCTCATACCCCTCGGTGGGCAACCCACAAAGTTAGCAGGAGTTCAGCAACTAACTTTCCTTCCTCCTACTAACATATTATTACATTCCTCCTAGTAACAAATGTCGGCATGTTGCTGACATTACTCCCGAGAGAATAACTGTTAAGTCACGAATGTCCATTGAATATTAGCACGTGATTTGCAGGATCTATTACAATGAACATTTGAATTGGTCCTCTATAACCTGTTATTATTTATTATTTTAGTGATAGTATTAACTCATCTTACATTAATAAGTTAATTCTCACTTGGTAGCAATGGATTGTTTTTATATTTACTTCTGGATTCAATTTGCTAATATTTTATTCTGGAATTTCACATCCCTATTCATACATGAGCTAAATCTCTGTGTCTTTCTTTCTTTCTTTCTTTCTTTCTTTTTAATTCTTTCTTATTCTACCCTTGACTGGTTTTATTTTTTTTTTCCTTTTTTAACATCTTTAATGGAGTATAATGGCTTTACAATGGTGTGTTAGTTTCTGATTTATAACAAAGTGAATCAGCTATACATATACGTATATCCCCATATCTCCTCCCACTTGCATATCCCTCCCACCCTCCCTATCTCACCCCTCTACAGGGCCACAAAGCACAGAGCTAATCTCTCTGTGCTATGTGGTTGCTTCCTCCTAGCTATCTATTTTACATTTGGTAGCATATATATGTACATACCACTCTCACTTCATCCCAGCTTACCATTCCCCCTCCCTGAGTCCTCAAGTCCATTCTCTATATCTGCATCTTTATTCCTGTCCTGCCTCTAGATTCTTCAGAACCATTTATTTATTTATTTTTAGACTCCATATATATGTGTTACCATACAGTATTTGTTTTTCTCTTTCTAAATTACTTCACTCTGAATGACAGAGTCTACGTCCATCCACCTCACTACAAATAACTCGATTTTGTTTCTTTTTATGGCTGAGTAATATTCCATTTTATATATGTGCCAAATCTTCTTTATCTATTCATCTGTCAGTGGACACTTAGGTTGCTTCCCTGTTCTGGCTATTTTAAATAGAGCTGCAATGAGCATTGTGGTACATGACTCTTCTTGAATTATGGTTTTCTTAGGTTATACACCCAGTAGTGGGATTGCTGAGTCACATGGTAGTTCTATTTTTAGGTTTTTAAGGAAACTCCATACTATTCTCCATAGTGGCTGTATCAATTTACATTCCCACTGACAGTGCAAAAGGGTTCCCTTTCCTCCACACCCTCTCCAGCATTTATTGTTTGTAGGTTTTTTGATGATGGCCATTCCGACTGATGTGAGATGATACCTCATTGTAGTTTTGATTTGCATTTCTCTAATGATAAATGTTGTTGAGCATCCTTTCATGTGTTTGTTGGCAATCTGTATATCTTCTTTGGAGAAATGTCTAGGTCTTCTGCCCATTTTGGATTTGGTTGTTTGTTTTTGGGATATTGAGCTGCATGTGCTGCTTGTATATTTTGCAGATTAGTCCTTTGTCCATTGCTTCACTTGCAAATATTTTCTCCCATTCTGAGGGTTGTCCTTTTGTCTTGTTAATGTTTTCCTTTGCTGTGCAAAAGCTTTTAAGTTTCATTAGTCCCATTTGTTTATTTTTGCTTTTATTTCCTTTTCTCTAAGAGGTGGGTCATAAAGGATCTTGCTGTGATTCATGTCATGGAGTGTTCTGCCTATGTTTTCCTCTAAGAGTTTTATAGTGTCTGGCCTTATATTAAATCTTTAATCCATTTTCAGTTTACTTTTGTGTATCATGTTAGGAAGTGTTCTAATTTCATTCTTTTATATGTAGCTGTCCAATTTTCCCCACACCATTTATTGAAAACGCTGTCTTTTGTCCATTGTATATTTTTGCCTCCTTTATCAAAAATAAGGTGAACATAGGTGTGTGGGTTTATCTCTGGGTTTTCTATCCTGTTCCATTGATCTATATTCCTCTTTTTGTGCCAGTATCATACTGCCTTGATTACTGGAGCTTTGTAGTATAGTCTGAAACCCAGGACACTGATTCCTCCAGCTCCATTTTTCTTTCTCAATATTGCTTTGGCTATTTGGGTCTTTTGTGATTACATACAAATTGTGAAACATTTTGTTCTAGTTCTGTGAAAAATGCCAGTGGTAGTTTGATAGGGATTGTATTGAATCTCTAGATTGCTTTGGGTAGTAGAGTGATTTTCACAATGTTGATTCTTCCAATCCAAGAACATGGTATATCTCTCCATCTGTTTGTATCATATTTAATTTCTTTCATAAGTGTCTTATATTTTCTGCATACAGGTCTTTTGTCTCCTTCAGTAGGTTTATTCCTAGGTATTTTATTCCTTTTGTTACAGTGGTAAATGGGAGTGTTTCCTTAATTTCTCTTTCAGATTTTTCATCTTAGTGTAAAGGAATGCAAGAGATTTCTGTGCATTCATTCTGTGTCCTGCTACTTTACCAAATTCATTGATTAGATCTAGTAGTTTTCTGGTAGCCTCTTTAGAATTCCCTATGTAGTGTATCATGTCATCTGCAAACAATGACAGCTTTTCTTCTTCCTTACCAATTTGGATTCCTTTTATTTCTTTTTCTTCTCTGATTGCTGTGACTAAAACTTCCAAAACTATGTTCAATAAGAGTGGTGAGTGTGGACAACCTTGTCTTGTTCCTGATCTTAGAGGAAATTATTTCAGTTTTTAACCATTCAGAATCATGTTGGCTGTGGGTTTGTCATTTAGAGCCTTTATTATGTTGAGGTAAGTTGGCTCTATGCCTACTTTCCAGAGGGTTTTTATCATAAATCGGTGTTGAATTTTGTCGAAAGTTTTTTCTGCATCTATTGAGATTATCATATGATTATTATCCTTCAGTTTGTTATTATGGTGTATCACATTGATTGATTTGTGTATATTGAAGAATCCTTGCATTCCTGGATAAAAGCCATTTCATCATGCTGTATGATCCTTTTAATATACAGTTAGATTCTGTTTGCTAGAATTTTCTTGAGGATTTTTGCATGTACGTTCATCAGTGATATTGGCCTGTAGTTTTCTTTCTTTGTGGCATCCTTGTCTGGTTTTGGTATCAGGGTGATGGTGGCCTCATAGAATGAGTTTGGGGGTATTCCTCCCTCTGCTGTATTCTGGAAGAGTTTGAGAGAGATAGGTGTTAGCTCTTCTCTAAATGTTTGATAGAATTCGCCTGTGAAGCCATCTGGTCCTGGCCTTCTGTTTGGTGGAAGATTTTAAATCACAGTTTTGATTTTAGTGCTTATGATTGGTCTGCTTATATTTTCTATTTCTTCCTGGTTCAGTCCCGGAAGGTTGTGTTTTTCTATGAATGTGTCCATTTCTTCCAGGTTGTCCATTTTATTGTCATATAGTTGCTTGTAGTAATCTCTCATGATCCTTTGTATTTGTGTACTGTCAGGTGTTACTTCTCCTTTTTCATTTCTAATTCTATTGATTTGAGTCTTCTCCCTTTTTTCTTGATGAGTCTGGCTAATGATTTATCAATTTTGTTTATCTTCTCAAAGAACCAGCTACAGTTTTATTGATCTTTGCTATTGTTTTCTTCATTTCTTTTACATTTATTTCTGATTTGATTTTTATGATTTCTTTCCTTCTGCTAACTTTGGAGTTTTCATGTTCTTCTTTCTCCAGTTGCTTTTTGTGTAAGGTTAGGTTGTTTATTTGAGATGTTTTTTGTTTCTTGAGGTAGGATTGTATTGCTATAGACTTCCCTCTTAGAACTGCTTTTTCTGCATCGCATAGGTTTTAGGTAGTTGTGTTTTCATTGTCATTTGTTTCTAAGTATTTTTGGATTTCCTCTTTGATTTCTTCAGTGACATCTTGGTTATTAAGTAGTGCATTGTTTAGCCTCCCTGTGTTTGTATTCTTTACAGATATTTTCCTCTCATCGATACCTAGTCACATAGCATTGAGTTCAGAAAAGATACTTGATATGATTTCAAATTTCTTCAATTTACCAAGGCTTCATTTGTGACCCAAAATGTGATATATCCTGGAGAATGTTCCATGAGCACTTGAGAAGAAAGTGTATTCTGTTGTTTTGGGATGGAATGTCTTATAAATATCAATTAAATGGAATGTCTTATAAATATCAATTAAATCCATCTTGTTTAATGTATCATTTAAAGCTTGTGTTTCCTTATTTATTTTCATGTTTGATGATCTGTCCATTGGTGAAAGTGTGGTGTTAAAGTCCCCTCCTATGATTGTGTTGTTTTCCTCTTTTATGGCTGTTAGCATTTGCCTTATGTATTGAGGTGCTCCTATGTTGGGTGCACAAATATTTGCCATCGTTATATCTTCTTCTTGGATAGATCCCTTGATCATTATGTAGTGTCCTTCTTTGTCTCTTCTAGTAGTCTTTATTTTAAAGTCTATTTTTCTGATATTAGAATCACTACTCCAGTTTTCTTTTGGTTTCCATTTGCATGGAATCTTTTTCCATACCTTCACTTTCAGTCTGTATGTGTCCCTATGTCTTATGTGAGTCTCCCGTAGACAGCATATATACAGGGTTTGTTTTGGCATCCATTCAGTCAGTGTATGTCTTTTTGTTGAAGCATTTATTCAAGTTACATTTAAGGTAGCTATTTATATGTATGTTCGTATTACTATTTTCTTAATTGTTTTGTGTTTGTTATTGTAGGTCTTTTCCTTCTCTTGTTTTTCCTGCCTAGAGAAGTTCCTTTAGTGTTTGTTGTGAAGCTGGTTTAGTCGTGAGGAATTCTCTTAACTTTTGCTTGTCTGTAAAGGTTTTAATTTCTTTGTCAAATCTGAATGAGATCCTTGCTGGGTAGAGTAATATTGGTTGTAGGTTTTTCCCTTTCATCACTTTAAATATGTCCTGCCACTGCCCTCTGGCTTGCAGAGTTTCTGCTGAAAGATTAGCTGTTAACCTTATGGGGATTCCCTTGTATGTTATTTGTTGTTTTTCTCTTGCTGCTTTTAATATTTTTTCTTTATATTTAATTTTTGATAGTTTGATATGTGTTTAATTTTTGATATGTGTCTTGGCGTGTTTCTCCTTGGATTTATCCTGTATGGGACTCTCTGTGCTTCCTGGAATCTATTGACTATTTCCTTTCCCATATTAGAGAAATTTTCAACTATAATCTTTTCAAAAATTTTCTCAGACCCTTTCTTTATCTCTTCCCCTTCTGGGACCCCTATAATTCAAATGTTGGCACTTTTAATGTTTTCCCAGGTGTTTCTGAAACTGTCCTCAATTCTTTTCATTCTTTTTACTTTATTCTGATCTGCAGTAGTTGTTTCCACTATTTTATCTCCAGGTCACTTACCCATTCTTCTGCCTCAGTTATTCTGCTATTGATTCCTTCTAAAGAATTTTTAATTTAATTTATTGTGTTGTTTATCATTGTTTGTTTGCTCTTTAGGTCTTCTAGGTCCTTGTTAAACGTTTCTTTTATTTTCTCCATTCTTTTTCCAAGATTTTGGATCATCTTTACTATCATTACTCTGAATTCTTTTTCAGGTAGACTGCCTATTTCCTCTTCATTTGTTTGGTTTGGTGGGTTTTTACCTTGCTTGTTCATCTTCTGTGTGTTTCTCTGTCTTCTTGTTTTGCTTAACTTACTTTGTTTGGGGTCTCCTTTTTGCAGGCTACAACTTCGTAGTTCCTGTTGTTATTGGTGTCTGCCCCCAGTGACTAAGGTTGGTTAAGTGGGTTGCATAGGCTTTCTGGTTCAGGGGACTGGTGCCTCTTTTCTGGTGGATGAGGCTGGATTTTATGTTTCTGGTGGGCAGGACCATATCCAGTGGTGTGTTGTGGGATGCTGTGACCTTATTATGATTTTAGGCAGCCTCTCTGCTAATGGGTTGAGTTGTGTTCCTGTCTTGCTAATTTTTTGGCATAGGGCGTCCAGCACTGTAGCTTGCTGGTCGTTGAGTGGAGCTGGGTGTTAGAATTTCGATGGAAGTCTCTGGGAGAGCTTTTGCCATTTGATATTACATGGACCTGGGAGGTCTCTGGTGGACCAATGACTGAACTCAGCTTTCTCACCTCAGAGGCACAGGCCTGACACTTGGCAGGAGCACCAAGATCCTGTCAGCCACATGGCTTAATCAATGGTTAATGGCAGGCACAGGTGGAATGATAATTGATATGTACTATATTTCTTATTCTTTAGTACTTCTATCTTTTCTTTAATGTTTATAGTTTTCTGTATTATGTTTCCTGATTTTTATGTCTTTATTCATGCTTCTCCTATGATCACATGCAGCCCAATGGATATCCTCCTCTGAGTTCCCATGGCTTTGTGGAGACGTTTTTATGTTTAAAACACAAAAACTGCACACAGGTCATTGGAGCTGTCTTGAAGCCCTTGATGTCAGAATGATCCATTTCTTACATGTCAGGGATATACTGCTTTTCTCCAGGTTTGGGGTCTTAGGTGTGCTGTTTTGCCATTACTTCCATTGTAAAGAAGCTTTTTGATACTTTTATTTTTAGAATTCCAGCAATGCAATTCCCACTGCTATTCATTAGGGTCTGTGAGTATTTGCTTTCATTGAGTGACGGTTGTGGATTCGGGAGTCAACTGTTTCCCTCTGCTACTGAGTAGTCACCTATGCTGCTTTCCTGTTGTGTATCTAAAAAAACATCTGGGAGAAACTGCAGCAAGGCCAGCTTCTCAGCAGTTGCAGCTCTACCAGGAAGCTTATTCCTCCCTCTGTTTGGAACAAGTTGTCCTGCAGGTGCGAGGGCGCCTCCTTGGTCCTAAGGAAACTAACTTCTTGTTGACTTGACTGGTTTTCAATTCAGATTTATGGTAGCTAGTTCAGTTTCCAATTAACTCCTGGATAATGCTGGTTTGAGTGGTCATAATGTAATTTCTTTACTCAGATCCATATTAGCTCACCATATCCAGTATCATTTTCCAGGGCCTCAGCAACATCTCTCCCTGTCATGTACCACCTTTCTCCCTGAGTAATATAATAACCTAAGCTTATATTGTAACTTCCCTTTTCAGATGTAAAGATGCCATATGGATTATGAGTTGTAAATTCTCCACTTGCTTCCTCACCATATTTGCAATCTGTCCTTTGCCTGTTTTGTGTCCTTAGATACTGATGCTTGTGTACTGCTTATCTAGATTCCCTTGCTAGTTGGCCTGTGGTTGGCTTTGAGTAATGGTAGGAACTGGTAAGATATGGGAGGACAGAGGGAGAAAGAGGTCCTGATTTTTCTTAGCTGCTCCCTCGCTTCTATGGATTGAACTGTGACCCAGTCCCCAGATCCATATGTTGAAGGCTTAATCCTCAAAGTGTGACTATATTTGGATGTAGGGCTTTTAGGAGGCAATTAAGGTTAAATGAGGTCATAAAAATGGAATCCTAATTCAAAAGGACTTGTGGTCTTATAAAAAGTGGT
Organism: Orcinus orca; assembly: GCF_937001465.1. Classification (NCBI taxonomy): domain Eukaryota; kingdom Metazoa; phylum Chordata; class Mammalia; order Artiodactyla; family Delphinidae; genus Orcinus; species Orcinus orca. The sequence goes on from NC_064580.1 coordinate 81,026,140, forward strand.
AGAAATCTCTTTTTTCCTCTCCTCTCTTCTCTCATTTCCCTTTACTCTCTCTTCTCTCTTTCCCTAAGCACACACACTGAGGAAAGGCTATGTGAGCCCACATTAAGAAGGTGGCCATCTACAAGCCAGGAAGAGAGCCTTGCCAGGAACTCAATCAACTGGCACCTTAATATTGGACTTCCCAGCCTCCAGAAATGTGAGAAATAAACTTATGTTGCTTAAGCCACTCAGTGTATGTTATTTTGATATGACAGCCTGAGGTAACTAATACATCTCTTACTTTGGCACAATGCCTCTGATAATAGCCGCATCTCCCGCCTTGAATGCAGTTTCCCACTGGGAAACTCTCCTGTACTGCAACACATTTTACTGGGTTTTGATAACATTATTTCCTCCACTTGATCCTAGGAGTGCTAGTGGTTTTCCACAATTGCTTATTTATAAGTGTTGTAATATTCCTTGTTTATCCCTGTAGGCTTTGCACATTTCATTAATGGTCCCTTCAGTAAAAGTCCCTTCATTTGTACCATCTACAGTAAATTCTGTTTCCTGTTAGGATGCTTACTATTTTCCCAAGAGAGAAGTGTCGTGTGATTTTTAAAGTGGTAGTACCAAAGCTACAAGTTAGAAGTACATTGCTTATTATGTCAAAGATACCCCACCATAGTATTTAAGAAAAAAAAAAATAAATTCCAGGATTGGTCTTCCCAACTTTAAGACCCTTAGTAAAGTATACAGATACTTTTTCCAATTATACGCAACTAGTCCATAACCAAAGGTTAATCATTGTGATTACCCCCTCTTATTATAGGAGTTCAAATATAGAGACTACCTGGCACTCTAAACCAAACTTAATTTTGATGACAGGGAATAAATAAAAAGAAATGGATGCATGTACTTGGTGCCTTTAGATGGCTAAGGAAGTCCAGTTAGGTAGTACTCTTAACAGTAAAAGAGGATAGACAGCTAAGATGTCTGCAAAGCCTCAAAAAACACAAATGAGGCTTTGTGCACAAAACACAAATGCACAAATATCTTGTATAAAAAGCATAGTCACAGTCAGAAGATCAAATACAAGGGGTTTTTAAGACAAAAGTATATCACGAACAAGGTCAGTTGTAAATGGTGCATTGATTGATATATACCACCAGAGAATCTGTTGGCCTTTCAGCCAACGAGTTTGGCTGGGCAATTAGGTTAACACTCACAGCACATCAGTTACATTTAATACTTATATTTCCAGCAACAAATTACTACGGAATTTTCACGGAGATAATGCAATGATTGCTTTAGTGGGATCCAAAGGCAGGATGGTAGCAAAACTCAAAGCAAAAATATTTTTCTACTCTATAGTTTGAGATTTGATATCTCTTCTTACATACAGTGATCTATGAGGCAAATATTGTGCATACATTCTAAGGTGAAAATGAAGATAATAACAGTGGAGAATGGGAGATGTACAAGTATATTATATTCACCATTGAATATACTGGTCACTGGAACAGTAAACAACCTCCCTGGTGGTTGAATGCATTCTGTTCACAATATTTTGTTCTTTTTATATCACTCCTTACCTGTCACCTTCCATTAACATGTGCTGTACTTCAGGTACTGAGTCTGATTTTCTTAACATAATTATTGATTTCTGTCCCATTCAATTTAGTTCATGTAAAAACATTTGTGGCATCCTGACATATGTCTGTGGCTAATAACTGCATTGATCCGTCATGTCCTGGGCTAAGCAAAGGACAGTATTCTGATGATGGAAGAACCTGAAGCTTATTAAAATTTTTAGGAGAAGTAGTTTGACGGTTGATCAAATTAGGTAAAGCATATAAAGTGCTTAAGATGGTGACTAGCTATTTTTAGTATTCTAATTTTCATTCAGTATCAAATAAAAAACTAACATCTAAATTGGGCATTCATGTAACATGTTCACCATTTCATTATTCATACATATATATTTTTTATATATGTATATATATATATATACACACATATGTAATTTAAGAAATTAGCTCATGTGATTGTAGAGGCAGGCAACTCCTAAACCTGTGGGATAGGCTGGCAGGCTAGAGATTAAGGTCAGAGATGACGTTACAATCTTGAGTCCAAAATCTTCAGAGCAGGCTAGCAAGCTGGAAATATAGGCAGGATTCCTTCTATCTTGCAATCTTGAGATAGAATTGCTTATTCTTCAAGGAAGATCAGTCTTTGCTCTCAAGGTCTTCAGCTGACTGGATGAGACCGACCCAATTAATGAGTGTAAAATGATTTACTCAAATACTACTGATTTAAATGTTAATCACATGTAAAAAATATCTTTACAGCAGTATCTAAATTGCCGTTTCACCAAACAACCAGCACCATAGCCTAGCCAAGTTGACACATGAAACTAACCATTACAATCCATGATGTTATCTCCCAAAATCATTTAGGATGCCAAATTATTTTTTCTTTTAGTAATTGTGCATATTTTAGAGCCTGAGATTTAGAATTCAGTATAGAAATTTTTAAGAGAATGAAACTCATGGTATTAATATTTTTACCAAATATGTTCATGTTTTGGCATTTTAAGTGTCAATAATTTGTTTAAAAGGATTTAGCCTATTAAAACGTCAATCTGTAATTCTAAACTAAAATATGCAATGAAAAATTGATTTATATTTGTGAATTTAAACTGAGATCTCCCTAAGCTGATACATAAACTGGGAACATTTAGAATGAAAATTCCATGAAGCCAGGGATTTCCTTCTACTTCATCCAGTGCTACCATCTAAGTGCCAAGAAGAGAACCTTCCCAATAATAAGTTCTTTTATTTTTAAACATCTTTATTGGAGTATAATTGCTTTACAATGTTATGTTAGTTTCTGCTGTATGAAAAAGTGAATCAGCTATATGTATACATATATCCCCATATACTCTCCCTTTTGCGTCTCGCTCCTACCCTCCCTATCCCAACCCAATAGATGGTCACAAAGCACTGAGCTGACCTCCCTGTGCTATGCAGCTGCTTCCCACTAGCTATCTATTTTACATTTGGTAGTGTATATATGTCAAGGCTACTCTCACTCTTCATCAGAGCTTACCCTTTCCCCTCCCCGTGTCCTCAAGTCCATTCTCTACGCCTGTGTCTTTATTCCTGTCTGGCACCTAGGTTAATCAAAACCATTTTTTTTTTTTAGATTCCATATATATGTGTTAGCCTATGGTGTTTGTTTTCCTGACTTGATTCACTCTGTATGAGAGACTCTAGGTCCATCCACCTCACTATAAATAACTAAATTTCGTTTCTTTTTTACAACTGAGTAATATTCCATTGTATATATGTGCCACATCTTCTTTATCCATTCATCTGTTGATGGACACTTAGGTTATGTCAATGTCTTGGCTATTGTAAATAATGCTGCAATGAACACTGTGGTACATGTCTCTTTTTGAATTATGGTTTTCTTAGTGTATATGCAGAGTAGTGAGATTGCTGGGTCATACGGTAGTTCTATTTTTAGTCTTTTAAGGAACATCCATAATGTTCTCCATAGGAGCTGTATCAATCTACATTCCCACAAACAGTGCAAGAGGATCCCTTTTTCTCCACACTCTCTCCAGGATATGTTGTTTGTAGAATTTTAATGATGGCCATTCTGACTGGTGTGAGGTGATACCTCATTGTAGTTTTGATTTGCATTTCTCTAGTGACTAGCGATGTTGAGCATCCTTTCATGTGTTTGTTGGCAATCTGTATATCTTCTTTGGAGAAATGTATTTTTAGGCCTTCTGCCCATTTTTGGATTGGATTGTATTTCTTTTTGATATTGAGCTGCATGAGCTGTTTGTATATTTTAGAGATTAATCCTTTATCAGTTGCTTCCTTTGCAAATATTTTCTCCCATTCTGAGGGTTTTTTTTTGTCTCGTTTCTTGTTTCCTTTACTGTGCAAATGCTTTTAAGTTTCATTAGGTCCCATTTGTTTAATTTTGTTTTTATTTCCATTTCTCTATGAGGTGGTCAAAAAGGATCTCGCTGTGATTTATGTCATAGAGTGTTCTGCCTATGTTTTCCTCTAAATTTTATAGTGTCTGGACTTACATTTAGGTCTTTAATCCATTTTGAGTTTGTTTTGTGTATGGTGTTAGGGAGTGTTCTAGTTTCATTCTTTTACAGGTAGCTGTCCAGTTTTCCCAGCACCACTTATTGAAGAGGCTGTCTTTCCTCCATTGTATATTTTTGCCTCCTTTGTCATAGATTAGGTGATCATAGGTGCATGGGTTTATCTCTGGGATTTCTAACCTCTTCCATTGATCTATATTTCTGTTTTTGTGCCAATACCATACTGTCTTGATTACTGTAGCTTTGTAGTATAGTCTGAAGTCAGGGAGCCTGATTCCTCCAGCTCCATTTTTCTTTCTCAAGATTGCTTTGGCTCTTCATGGTCTTTTCTGTTACCATACAAATTGTGAAATTTTATGTTCTAGTTCTGTGAAAAATGCCATTGGTAGTTTGATAGGTATTGAACTGAATCTGTAGATTGCTTAGGGTTGTATAGTCATTTTCCCACTGTTAATTCTTCCAATCCAAGAACATGGTATATCTCTCCATCCGTTTCTAACATCTTTAATTTCTTTCAACAGTGTCTTATAGTTTTCTGCATACAGGTCTTTTGTCTCCTTAAGTAGGTTATTCCTAGGTAAATTCTTCTTTTTGTTGCAATGATAAATGGGAGTGTTCCCTTAATTTCTCTTTCAGATTTTTCATTGTAAGCTTATAGGAATGCAAGAGACTTCTGTACATTAATTTTCTATCCTGCTAGTTTACCAAATTCATTGATTAGCTCTAGTAGTTTTCTGGTAGCTTCTTTAGGATTCTCTATGTATAGTATCATGTCATCTGCAAACAGTGACAGTTTTACTTCTTCTTTTCTAATTTGGATTCCTTTTATTTCTTTTTCTCCTCTGATTGCCGTGGCTGAAACTTCCAAAACTATGTTGAATAATAGTGGTGAGAGTGGGCAACCTTGTCTTCTTCCTGATCTTGGTGGAAATGGTTTCAGTTTTTCACCATTCAAAACGATTTTGGCTGTGGGCTTGTCATATATGGCCTTTACTATGCTGTGGTAGTTTCCCTTTATGCCTACTTTCTGGAGAGCTTTTACCATAAATTGGTGTTGAATTTTGTTGAAAGATATTTTTCTGCATCTATTGAAATTATCATATGGTTTTTATCCTTCAGTTTTTTAATATGATGTATCAAATTGATTTATTTGCATATACTGAAGAATCCTGGCATTCCTGGGATAAACCCCACTTGATCATGTTGCATGGTACATTTCATGTGCTATTCGATTCTGTTTGCTAGTATTTTGTTGATGGTATATGCATCTATGTTCATCAGTGATATTGGCCTGTAGTTTTCTTTCTTTGTGACATCTTTGTCTGGTTTGGGCATCAGGGTGTTGGTGGCCTCGTAGAATGGGTTTGGGAGTGCCCCTCCCTCTGCTATATTTTGGAAGAGTTTAAGAAGAATATCTGTTAGCTCTTCTCTAAATGTCTGATAGAATTCTCCTGTGAAGCCATCTGGCTCTGGACTTTTGTTTGTTGGAAGATTATTAATCACAGTTTCAATTTCAGTGCTTGTGATTGGGCTGTTTATAGTTTCTATTACTTCCTTGTTCAGTCTTGGAAGGTTGTGCTTTTCTAAGAATTTGTCCATTTCTTCCAGGTTGTCAATTTTAATGGCATATAGGTGCTTGTAGTAATCTCTCATGATCCTTTGTATTTCTGCAGTGTCAGTTTTTACTTCTCCTTTTTCATTTATAATTCAGTTGATTTGGGTCTTCTCCCTTTTTTCTTGATGAGTCTGGCTAATGATTTATCAATTTTGTTTATCTTTTCTAAGAAACAGCTTTTATTTCTGATCTGATGTTTATGATCTCTTTGGTCTGCTAACTTTGGGGTCTTTTTATTCCTCTTTCTTTAATTCCTTTAGGTGTGAGGTTAGGTTGTTTATTTGAGATTTGTCTTCTTTCTTGATGTAAGATTGTATTGCTATAAGCTTCTGTTAGAACTGCTTTTGCTGCATCCCATAGGTTTTGGGTCATTGTGTTTTCACTGTCATTTGTTTTTAGGTATCTTTTTACTTCCTTTAAGATTTATTCAGTGATCTCTTGGTTATTTAGCAGCATATTGTTTCGCTTACATGGGTTTTTAGTTTTTACAGGTTTTTTTTCCTATAATTGATTTCTGATCTCATAGTCTTGTGGTTGGAAAAGATACTTTATACAATTTCAATTTTCTTAAATTTACCAAGGCTTGATTTGTGACCCAAGATAAGATCTATCTCAGAGAATGTTCGTTGTGCACTTGAGAAGAAAGTGTATTCTGTCATTTTTTGATAGAATGTCCTATAAATATCAATTAAATCGCTCTGGTCTAATGTGTCATTCAAAGCTTGTGTTTCCTTATTTATTTTCATTTTGGATGATCTGTCCACTGGTGAAGGTGGGGCGTTAAAATCCCCTACTATGATTGTGTTACTATTGATTTCCCCTTTTATGGCTATTAGCATTTACCTTATGTATTGAGGTGCTCTTTGTTGGGTGCATAAATATTTACAATTGTTATATCTTCTTGGATTGATCCCTTGATCATTATGTAGTGGCCTTCTTTTGTCTTGTAATAGACTTTAAAGTCTTTTTTTATCTGATATGAGTATTGCTACTCCAGCTTTCTTGTGATTTCCATTTGAATGGAATATCTTTGTCCATCCTCTCACTTTCAGTCTGTATGTGTACCTAGGTCTGAAGTGGGTCTCTTGTAGGCAGCATATATACAGGTCTTGTTTTTGTATCAATTCAGCCAATGTATGTGTTTGTCTGGAGCATTTAATCCATTTACATTTAAGGTAATTATAGATATGTATGTTCCTATTACTATTTTCTTAATTGTTTTGGGCTTGTTATTGTAGCTGTTTTCCTTCTCTTGTGTTTCCTGCCTAGAGAAGTTCCTTTAGCATGTATTGTAAAGCTGGTTTGGTGGTGCTGAATTCTTTTAATTTTTGCTTGTCTATAATGGTTTTAATTTCTCTGTCAAGTTTGAATGAGATACCTGCTGGGTAATCTTGGTTTTCCCCTTTCATCACTTTAAATATGTCCTGCCACTCCTCTCTGGCTTGCAGTGTTTCTGCTGAATGATCAGCTGTTAACCTTATAGGATTCCCTTGGATGTTATTTGTTGCTTTTCCCTTGCTGCTTTTAATATTTTTTCTTTGTATTTAATTTTTGGTAGTTTGATTAATATGTGTCTGGGCCTATTTCTTCTTGGATTTATCCTGTATGGGACTCTCTTTGCTTCATGGACTTGACTATTTCCTGTCCCATGTTAGATAAGTTTTCAAGTAAAATCTCTTCAAATATTTTCTCAGAACGTTTCTTTTTCTCTTCTTCTTTTAGGACACCTATAATCTGAATATTGGTGCATTTAATATTGTCCCAGAGTTCTCTGATACTGCCCTCAATTCTTTTCATTCTTTTTTTCTTTATTCTGCTCTGCTGTAGTTATTTCCACTATTGTGTCTTCAAGGTCACTTATCTGTTCTTCTGCCTCAGGTATTCTGCTATTGATTCTTTCTAGGGAATTTTTAATTTAATTTATTGTGTTGTTCATCATTGTTTGTTTTCTCTTTAGTTCTTCAAGTTCCTTCTTAAATGTTTCTTGTATTTTCTCCATTCTATTTCCAAGATTTTGGATCATCTTTACTGTCATTACTCTGAATTCTTTTTCAGGTAGACTGCCTATTTCCTTCTCATTTATTTGGTTTTGTGGGTTTTTACCTTGATCCTTTATCTGCTTATATTTCTCTGTCTTCTCATTTTGTTTAGCTTACTGTGTTTGGGGTCTCCTTTTCACAGGCTGCAGGTTCATAGTTGCCATTGTTTTTGGTGTCTGCTCTCAGTGGGTGAGGTTGGTTCTGTGGCTTGTGTAGGCTTCCTGATGGAGGGGACTGGTGCCTGTGTTTTGGTGGGTGGGGTTGGATCTTTTCTTACTGGTGAGCAGGGCCATGTCCGGTGCTGTATTGTGGGGTGCCTGTTAACTTTTTATAACTTTAGGCAGCCTCTCTGCTAATGGGTGGGTTCTTGTTTCTGTCTTGCTAGTACTTTGGCATGGGGCGTCCAGCACTGGAGGTTGCTGGCCATTGGGTGGAGCTGGGTCTTTGCATTGAGACAGAGATCTCTGGGAAAACTTTCAGTGATTGATATTACATGGGACTGGAAGGTCTCTGGTGATCCAATGTCCTGAGCTTGGCTCTCCCACCTCAGAGGCTCGGGCCTGACACCAGGCTGGAGTGCCAAGACCCTCTCAGCCACACATCTCAGAAGAAAAGGGAGAAAAATAGAAAGAAAAATAAAATAAATAAAATAAAATTAACAAATAAAAATTTAAAAATTATTAAAATAAAAGAATGAGAAATAAATAAAATATTTTTTAAAAAAGTGAGCAACAAAACCAACAAGCAAATCCACCAATGATAACAAGTGATGAAAACTGAACTAAGATAAACATAAAAATTGGAAACAAATCAGTTGCAGACAGCAAACCCCAAGTCTATATTTGCTTCCATTGTCCACCACCTCAACTTTGGATGATTAATTGTCTATTCAGGTATTCCACACATGTAGTGTACATCAAGTTGATTGTAGGGATTTAATCCACTGCTCTGAAGCTGCATGGAGAAATATCCCTTTCTCTTCTTTTTCTGCATGGCTCCTGGGGTTCAGCTTTTGTTTTGTCCTCACATCTGCATGTAGGTCACCCTCTGGCATCTGTTCCCCACCCAGACAAGACGGGGTTAAAGCAGTGACTGATTAGGGCAGTCTTGCTCACTCAGGCTCAGGGGAGTGGGGGGTAAGATAGTCATAATTGGAATGTGGGGTAAGCCTGCTGTGGCAGAGGCCAACGTGATGCTGCAACTGCCCGAGGCATGCCATGTGTTCTCCCGGGGAAGTTGTCCCTGGATCATGGGATCTAGGCAGTGACAGGCTGCACAGGCTGCCATATTGGGGTGTGTGGATAGTGACCTGTGCTTGCACACAGGCTTTTTGGTGGTGGCAGCAGCAGCCTTAGCATTTCATGCCCAACTCTAGTGTCCAAGCTGGTCTGTAGCTTGTTTAGGCGGTGCTCTGAATCTCCTCTCCTTGTGCACCCTGAAACAATGGTCTCTTGCCTCCTAGGAAGGTCCAGACATTTTTCCAGATTCCCTTCTGGCTAACTGTGGTGCACTAGCCCCCACAGGCTGCTTTCACACAGCCAACCCCAGTCCTCTCCCTGGGATCTGACCTCCAAATCCCGAGCCTCATCTCCCAGCCCCCACACCCCCAGAGGTGAGTAGATAAGCCTCTCAGGCTGTTGAGTGCTGGTTGGCGTTGGTCCTCTGTGCAGGAGTCTCTCTGCTTTTCCCTCTGCACCACTTTTGCTTCACTCCCCTCCATGGTTCCAAAGCCTCCTCCCTACCCACCCCCCATCTCCACCAGTGAAGAGGTGCTCCCTCCCAGAGGTGCAGTTCCCATCCTTATTCTTTGGTCTCTGTTTTTTCTTTTTCTTTTTTTTTGCCCTACCCAGGTACATGGGGATTTTCTTGCCCTTTGGGAAATCTGAGGTCTTCTGCCAGCATTCAGGTGCTGTTTTGTAGGATTTGCTCCACATGTAGATGTATTTTTGATGCATTATTGGAGAGGAAAGTGATCTCCATGTCTTACTCCCCTGCTATCTTGAAGGTCCCTCCCAATAATAAGTTCTTAGCAAATATTTGTAGGATAACTCTAAGAAAATTCAAGACTCATCAGACATTCAAGTATACTAGGACTATTTTGTTCAAGTTAGTTGAGTACTTAAAGGAAACAAAATAAATATATTTATAAATCCAGCTTAAAATATTTATGCAAGTTTAAGTTGTAAAAATCTTCCTTAAAGTTAATTTTTTGCAATTAGCTAAATATATGAATATAATGATATTGCCAACTGAAAATGGAAACCTCAAGAATAACTGGCTTTTTGAGTTTGTAACTTTAATAAACTGAATATTAATATTATAGTTAATGGAACTTGTGAATAATTTTTTCTGTGCACCATAATCACCCTCAAGGACATAAAAACCCTCAAACTTGAAAGATAGGTCAATATTTCCTAAACTTATGGACAGCTTAATTTTAATTTCATTGATTTTTAGAAGGAAAAAGAGTAAGGAAAAAATTAAATAATTACTGCATTTCAGATAAATGTTTCATTGAAATGAGACATTGTTAAAAGAACTCTATAAAGTTTTTTAAATATTACAAGGAATTATTGAGCCACTTTTGCTGTCATATATATATATATAGTAAAATAAAATATATATGTATATAAATGTATATACATATATATTTTATGACACTTTTCTACATTAGGCACCATAGCAAGTTGATTAAGAGCACAAACACTCAAATCAAATGTTCTAGGTCTGAAACTTAGCTCCACCACTTAACCAAAGTGGCAAGTTACTCAACCTATATGTGTCTTGGTTTCCTTACTGTTAAAATAAGAAAAATAGTAATACCTGTCTCCTAACATTATTGTGTGGATTGCAGAAGATTATTCCTCTCAAGTACTTTAAACAGTGCCTGGTACATATGCATTTTATTAGGTATAGCATCTGTTAACTTCCTGCTACTAAATAGAAAACCAGCCCACATTCCTCCCAAAGTACCTACCCCAATATCTGAGTTTTATTAGTAAAACTGTTTGATAATATAAAAATGATTGTATAATTTGTGTAACCACTTCAAGAACCATTATCCCCACAGTTGTTTTGTTTTAGTCCTATCAAAAATGGAAATGATTCAATGCATGCTGTTAGTACTTTTATCATGGCTTTTCCATTCCTCAGTTCTTAATCTGGATTACTTTCTTCACTGACTAGATTTTGTCATCAAGTAGAGAAGTTTTGTTGCCTGTTTTTGTTTTTTTTTCAAAAGCTCATGGGCACTAAATTTTCTAGCTCTTGCATGTTTAAGAATGTCATCTTCCTTCCAATACAGTAGCCATTAACCATATGTGGTTATGGAGCATTTGAAATGTAACTAAATCAATTGAGATGTGCTATGTGTGCAAAATACACAGGATATTTCAAAGACTTAGTATGTCAAATATTTAATTAATAATCCTTATATTGATTTCATGTTGAAATAGTATTTTATATATAGTGGCTTGCAAAAAATATTATTAAAATAAATTTCACCTGTTACTTTTTTCTTATTTTTTTAATATGGCTACTAGAAAAGTAAAATTACAAATGAAAGGTCAGAAAGAGAAATTAAGCAAACAATCCCATTTAGCATCACAACAAAAAGAATAAAATATCAATATATATGAGCAAACCTAACTAAGGAAGTAGAATACCTGTATTCATAAAACTATGAGGTTTGATGAAAGAAATCAAAGATGACACAAACAGATGGAGATATATACCACATTTTTGGATCGGAAGAATCAATACTGTGAAAATGACTATACTACCCAAAGCAATCTACAGATTCACTGAAATCCTTACCAAATTACCAATGGCATTTTTCACAGAATTAGAACAAAATAATTTACATTTTGTATGGAAACACAAACGACCCCAAATAGCCAAAGCAATCTTGAGAAAGATAAACGGAGCTGGAGGAATCAGGCTCCCAGACTTCAGACAATATTACAAGGCTACAGTAATCAAGACTGTATGGGAATTTCCCTGGTGGTGCAGTGATTAAGAATCTGCCTGCCAATGCAAGGGACAAGGGTTCCATCCCTGGTCCAGGAAGATCCCACATGTCACGGAGGAACTAAGCCCATGTGCCACAATTATTGAGCCTGCACTCTACAGCCCACGAGCCACAACTACTGAGCCCATGTACTACAACTACTAAAGCCCACGTGCCTAGAGCCTGTGCTCTGCAAAAAGAGAAGCCACCACTATGAGAAGCCCGTGCACTGCAATGAAGAGTTGCCCCCACTCACCTGAATTAGAGAAAGCCCATGTGCAGCAACAAAGACCCAACACAGCCAAAAAACATAAATTAGTTAATTTAAAAGAAAAAAAACTGTATGGCACTGGCACAAAAACAGAAATATAAATCAATGAAACAGGATAGAAAGCCCAGAGATAAACCCATGCACCTATGATCACCTAATCTATGACAAAGGAGGCAAAAATATACAATGGAGGAAAGACAGCCTCTTTAATAAGTGGTGCTGGGAAAACTGGACAGCTACATATAAAAGAATGAAATTAGAACACTCCCTAACACCATACACAAAAATAAACTCAAAATGGATTAAAGGCTAAATGTAAGGCCAGACACTATAAAACTTAGAGGAAAACATAGGCAGAATACTCTTTGACATAAATCACAGCAAGATCTTTTTTGACCCACCTCCTAGAGTAATGAAAATAAAAAAATAAACAAATGGGATTTAATTAAATTTAAAAGGTTTTGCACAGCAAAGAAAACCCATAAATGAAACAAAAATACAACCCTCAGAATGGGAGAAAATATTTGCAAATGAAGCAACAGACAAGGGATTAATCTCCAAAATACACAAACAGCTCATGCAGCTCAAGATCAAAAAAGCAGATAGCCCAATCAAAAAATGGGGGGAAGATCTAAATAGACATTTCTCCAAAGAAGACACACAGATGGCCAACAAACACATGAAAAGATGCTCAACATCACTAGTTATTAGAGAAATGCAAATCAAAACTACAATGAGGTATCACCTCACACCAGTCAGAATGGTCATCATTAAAAAATCTACAAACAATAAATGCTGGAGAGGGTATGAAGAAAAGGGGCTCTCCTACACTGTTAGTGGGAATGTAAATTGGTACAGTCACTATGGAGAACAGTATGGAGTTTCCTTTAAAAAACTACAAATAGAGCTGCCATATGACCCAGCAATCCCACTCCTAGGCATGTATCTGGAGAAAACCATAATTTGAAAGGATGCATGCACCCCAGTGTTCATTGTAACACTATTTATAATAGCCAGGACATGGAAGTAACCTAAATGTCCATCAACAGAGGAATGGATAAAGAAGATGTGGTATGTATATACAATGGAATATTACTCAGCCATAAAAAGTAATGAAATAATGCCATTTGCAGCAATATGGTTGGACCTAGAGATTGTCATGCAGAGTGAACTTAGAAAGAGAAAAACAAATATTGTATAATATCACTTATATGTGGAATCCAGAAAAATGGTACAGATGAACTTATTGGCAAAGTAGAAATAGAGTCACATATGTAGAGAACAAACACATGGATACCAAGGGGGAAGGCTAGGTGGGATGAATTGGGAGATTGGGATTGATATATATACACTACTACATATAAAAGAGATAACTAATGAGAACCTACTGTATAGCACAGGGAACTCTACTCAGTGCTCTGTGGTGACCTAAATAGGAAAGAAATCTTAAAAAGTGTGGATATATGTATACATGTAACTGATTCACTTTGCTGTACAACAGGAACTAACAGAACATTGTAAAGCAACTGTACTCCAATAAAAATTAACTTAAGAAAGTAAAATACTTATGTGACTTTCATTATATTTGTATTGAAAAGTACTGCCTCAGAACTTAATATTCTCTGATATACTGAACTCCTTGTATGTGGCTTATCATATCTGTATACCTTTTGAATTATCTCTTCTTTATTGTTGACATTTCATAACTTCACTTGGATATGTCTTGATGTTGAAATATATAAATTTTGGGGAGTTCCCTGGTAGTCCAGTGGGTAGGACTCCATGCTTCAACTGCAGTGGGTGTGGGTTCAATCCCTGGTCAGGGAACTAAGATCCCGCATGCTGCACTGCATGGCCAATATATATATATATATATATATATATATATAAATATAAATTTTCCTTAGAAATGATATGTGGTAGAATGCAGTTATGACACTAGTTTTTCACCTTTCCTTGTAACCAAACCCTTTACCATGTAACTTTGAAGTTACATGTGGGAAGGTTGATCTGTCCCACTCTTGATCTTGGTCTGAAATGTGACTTGCCTTGGCTAATGGGATGTTAACTGACATGATGCACTCAGAGGCCTGAAATGTGCACTTTGGAAATTGCTGTCTTTTGCACCTCTGCCATAGCCAAAAGCACATGCCTATCTAACCTTATGTAGGATGAGAGACATAGAGCAAAACCAAGTCACTTACTTACACAGTCAAGAACAGCGTATATCAACCAATATCAGGCAAAACCTCAGTCATGGGAGTGAAAGTAACCAATATAAGCAGAGCTGCCTAGCTCACCACTCCAGATACATGAGCAATGAACACTTGTATGCGTTGAGGTTTTGTATTTGCTTTTAAAAAAACATATACACCAACAAATAACTGATGCAGCCTTAGATCTATAGATTCAAATCTCTAAATCAGGATAATTTCATTCTAGCATATTTTAGAATAGTTTGTCTATTCCATTTACTCAGCAATCTCTTTAGGAAAACCAATTGAGAATATGCTGGATCTCTATTGCTTGCCTTTTATAGCAATGTTTTTTAGTTTCTAATCACAGACATCGGGTTTTTTTCCTAAACTAAATTTGGTTTTCACATATCCAAATTTCACTACCATAATTGTGTTCTCAACTGTATTTATAATTGTGGTGTGGCTTGTAATGTGATTTCCTTTGTTCTAATGATTTTATTATTCTTTTCCATTTTTTCTTCTTAAACTATGCTCATTCACTTTCCTTCTTCTATTGTCCCATTATCTTTCTTCAGCTTTTGCATCTTCTTTGAATTCCTTTAAATTGTTTTTCTTTCAAAAGGATTACATCTCCAGAAAATTCCTTGAGTCTATGGATATTTATTTGCCCTAAAGTTTCCTGTTTTCTGGGGTAATTCTTTTTCTAATTTATAGTCAGTATCTACATTTTGCATATCTGCTTTTCCTTGCTTTTAACTGAAATATGCAGATAATCACATTGAGATTACCCCTTATTTACTGTCTTTGAAAGGAGAAAGTTTTCTATATCATCTATTTTCTGAAAAATAATCTGGAGAGCATGAAGGGAATAAAAGAAGCAGTCAGCAGTTTCAATGCAGGTCTGTGGTCATGTTCTCTACCTCTCAACACTGCCTTAAATATTCTGCTTAGAGGACATTACTCCTCTCAATTTGCAAGATTAAGGAGAATTGGTGTAGTCTTAGATACGGGCACTCTAATCAAGGATCATTGGCTAAACTCTTAAGGATACTGACACTTATTTTTAGGGACATCTATTTACTACCTAAGCTCTGAAGGAGCATATTTTAGTTTTCTCTTCCTTTTCTTTCTTGAGTTCCTCAAGAGTAGCTCATGATCATCCTTCTTTCCACTCAAATTTCACAGTATTTTATATTTTCTTAAACTTATGATTTAGGCAATTTGAGGCTTGTCCATGTTTATGTCACTGAAGAATGAGTTTTCTTTTATTTAATTTTATTTTTGATGTTCTCAGTGGGATTCAAATAGGAAGAGTTAAATCAAAATGATTTTACTCCAATTTCATTCTTATATAAAAGTTCAGTCTTCAACTTATATATAACAAATATATAAATTCAGTATGTTGATGCATGCTCATCTGAACAAAGTTTAACTAATTTTATAGTCAATTCATCAAACATGGTTCAAAATGTTTACAGTACTGGAATCTACTAGAATTCTACTAGGCTGCATAATTTTATGATCTTCACATTAGTAAAAAATATCCTCCATGAAACCATATTCATCTCTTCCTATCACTGGGAAGAGCTAGAAATTTGACAGGAATTTACAGAATTTCTCCTTTATTTCCAGGAGTTAAAAGTCAGAATTATTCTTAGCAAAGTGAACAAGAAAGTACTCCAGGCATCTTCTTTTATATTGTTTTCCATTCAGGAGACTTTGAAAAAGAAAAATAGAGTGAGTGTATTGCAAGATCCATTATTCATGATGCTACTAGTGAGATTTTCTTATATGATGAAAAAAACACTGCTTCTAAAGGGAAGAACAAAACAAGTGAAATTACAGACACTTTGATTTTCCTTTTAGGTAGAAAGAGATGTAATTCAACTTAAAAAGACCCATCTTCATTCAGTATCCTGAGGTTATACTATTATCTATGTTAGAATATCAATATATTTTTTATACTTAGGTAGAATGATGATTGTGGACTGTTCATACACTTAGGTTAAAATATGTGACAGAGGAAAGCCTCTTACTATGGTGTGAAATAACTATATTTAGCATTGAAACCTTTTTTCTAACAACATTTTTTACGTTTCTAAAGTAATTGTGATTAGGCCATTGGCCAGGCCTGCTATAGACATGAGGACGCAATAAGAAAGAGAAAATAGATACATGAAACTGTGGGTTCAGTAATTATTTGCCTTATTTGGAAATAAACTATTAAATATTTAGACATGTCCTTCTGCTTACTTTTATGAAAGACAGTGAGCCCTAGCATTTTTTCCTTTCCCTTTCAGATTTTTGTACATGATTCCATGAGTTGCTAGGGAGGCATCAGGCATCTGAGTCACTCTTCCATTTGTGTCCTTTAATTACTGTATACTTTGCACATATTATTAACAGTTTCAGTAATTCAATTAAAGGGAAAACCACTTAAGCTGATCTGTGTCATCAGTCTCTCCCATTTTCAAACCTGAACCAGTCCATAGACCTCTTTTGAATGGCCCTATAAATAAAAGAAAGAGTGAGAGACAGATATAACAAGATACAGATATATAAATATGTATGAATTGTAAGTATACTATATACTGTAGACACTTTTACACACACATTTTCTACTTAAAAACATTATATCACGAACAACTTTCCATTTCTTAGAAGCACACTTACTGAGTCAGGGAGTATAAGCATTTAAAATAATTAATGTATATTTCCAACTTCCCTTCCAGAAAGTATATTAATTTCCATTTCCATCAACAGTTTATGAGAATGCCTGATTGTCACCAAACCTTAGCTACTACTGAGTATTAACTTGCAAGAAACTTTGTATGGAGGTACAGATTAGCAAAATGGCAAAGTAGGAAGCTTCAAGCTCTTGTTCACCCACAGATATATAAAAATATCAACCATTAGCTACCTGAAAAAACTTTGTGGAAGCTCTGAAAAACAATCAAAGGTTTATGGCAACCAAGCAAACATTCAATCAAGAAAAATGGTCTTGGTATTGAGTGGCAGGAGTATAGCATATCTTATTTGAAAATTACCATGTATCTACTCTAAACTATCTGGGGATACCTGAAGGCCTGGACACTCATCTCATAAAAACTACAATGAGACTACATACCAACATATGCCTGGGGCAGGAGATTCTGAGTGAAGACACAACAGACCATCTAAGGCCCAGATAATCTGAGATATGACGCCTTGGGAAATTAGGACATTAAAAAGCAGCAACACATATGGGAAAAATTTGAAAACCACATATATGTCCAGACATAAGTCATATGCAGAAAACTCTTGAGATGATCTTCACCTTTCATCTGTTTCCTAGGCTCAGAGCAAATATAGCTAATTGATAAAGAAGCGCTGCAGCAGAAAGGCAATTAGAAAGACTGAGAAAAGAGGCTGCTCACTCTCTTTTTTTGGTGGGGAGGTGGGTTGGAATTTTTGTCTGTTTCAGCTCCTTGAATTCCAGGAAATATCTGTCAAAATACTACCTGAATATGAGCTAAAGAAGCAGAGTCTTCATACATACGACAAGATAGCCTTTGCAAAAATAGTTGTGGAATGGTTTCAAAACAGACTAC
This sequence comes from Orcinus orca, assembly GCF_937001465.1. Classification (NCBI taxonomy): domain Eukaryota; kingdom Metazoa; phylum Chordata; class Mammalia; order Artiodactyla; family Delphinidae; genus Orcinus; species Orcinus orca. Next base: position 81,043,973 of record NC_064580.1, read on the forward strand.
TACAGCCATCAACAATCAAACAAAACAAACATGGCAAGCCCTAGTGTGGGACAATTATCTAATTTCCACAATTATTGCATTATAATAATTAAATACCCAATTTTCAACAATGAATCATAAGGGATACAAAGAAAAAGGAAATGTGGTACAGTCAAAAGAACAAATTAAATTACAGAAATTATTAATGAAGAAGCCTAGACATAGAATTTACTAGGATAAGAATTTAAAACAACTGTATTAACATGCTCAAAGAGCTAAAGGAAAACACAAACAACTAAAGGAAATCTGGAAATTGATATGTGAACAGAGAATATTAACAAAGAAAGAAATTATAAAAATGAATAAAATAGAAATTCTTGAGCTGAAAAGTACAATAACTGACACAAAAACTCACTAGAGAGTTTCAATAGCAGATTTGATCAAGGAAAAGAAACATCAGTGAACTTAATGATAGATCAATTGAAATTGTCAAGTCTAAGCAGCAAAAAACAAACCAAACCAAAACAAAACTAAAAAATAAAGAAAGCCTAAGGAACTCGTGGGATATCATCAAGCTGATCAACATTAGCAATATGAGAGCTCCAGAGAGAGAAGAGTAAACGAAAGGAGAAAAAAGATTATTTGAAGAAATGATGGTTGAAAGTTTCCTAAATTTGAGGAAAGACATGAATCTACAAATGGAAAATATGGAAAGAACTCCAAATTAGATAACTCCAAAGAGATCTACACCAAAACATATTATAATCAAACTTTCAAAAGACAAAGATAGAGAATGTTGAAAGCAACAAGAGAAACAACTCATTATGTACCACAAATCCTCAATAAGATTATCACTGGATTCTCAGCAGAAACCTTGCAGGCCAGAAAGCAGTAGGATGATATATTTAAATGTTGAAAAAAATCTGTTAAATGAGAATTCTACATCCAGCAAAATTGTCTTTCAAACATGAGAAAGAAATTTCCAGAAAAATGAAGGTTGAGAGCATTTACTGTCACTAGATCTTCCCTACAAAAGTGCTAAATTAGGGAGTCCTTTATGATGAAATGAAGTGACAATCAATAGTAATTTGAAGCCATCTGAAGATATAAAGATATCCAGTAAATATTTGGGCAAATATGAAATCTAATATTATAATCTTAGTTTATAACACTTTTTATTTTCTACCTGATTAAAAATAAAATGCATAAAAATAATTATAAATCTATGTTATTGGTCACAATGTGATAAAGATGTAATTTGTGATATCAATTATGTAGAGGGGGTGGAGCTTTATAGAAGTAGAGTTGCTTCATGTTATTCAAGTTAAGTTGGTATGAATTCAAATTGGAGAGTATAAAATTAATATGTTATAGATAATCCTCATTGTAAGAACAAAGAGAATATCTATAAAATACACATACAAGGAAATGAGAAGAGAGCAAAAAAGTTTCAATACAAAGAATCAACTAAACACAAAAGGTTATAATTGAGTTAATTTGGGAACAGAAAGTTATAAAACATAAAGAAAACAAATAGAAAAATAATGGCTATAATATAGGGGATAAGTTGGCAGAATGGATAAAAAAAAATCATACAACTATATGCTGTCTAAAAGAAACTCACTGTAGATCTAAAGATACAAGCATGTTGAAAGTAGAGAAAACGATATTTCATATGAATAATAACCAAAAGAGAGAATGGGTGGTTTGCTATATTAATATCATGAAAAATAGAGTTTAAGTCAAAAACTATTACAAGAGACAAAGAAGGATATTATATATTGATATAGATTTTAATTCACCAAGTTGATATAACAATTATAAATATATGCACCAAACACTAGAGCACTAAAACCTGAAACAAACTGAAAGAACTGAAAGGAGAAGTAGATAGCAACACAGTAATAATTGGAAACTATAATATCCCACTTTCACTTATGGATAGAACAACCAGACAGAAGATCATCAAGGAGATAGAGGACTTGAACAACACTACAGATAAAATGGATCTAACAGACATATACAAAATACTTCAATCAACAACTGCAAAATACACATTTTTCTCAAGTCCACATGAAATATTCTCCAGAATAAACCACATATTAGGCCATAAAACTAGTCTTAATAAATCTAAAAGAATTGAAAGCATAAATTATATTTTTCTGAACACAATATAATGAAACTAGAAAGCAATAACAAGGAAAATGGGAAAATTTTAAACTATGTAGAAATTAAACAACACACTCTTAAAACAGCCAATGGGTCAAAGGGGACATCACAGGGCAACTAGCAAATACCCTGAGATAAATGAAAATACAACATATCAGACTTATGAAATGCTGCAAAAGCAGTGTTAAGAGGAAAACTTATAGCTATAAATGCACACATTAAATAGAAGGAAGATCTCAAGTCAATAACCTAAGTTTACATCTTAACTAACTACAGTAAAAAGAGCAAACTAAAGTGAAAACTAGTAGATGGAAGAAAATACTAACACTTAGAAAAGAGAAAAAATAGAGAAGAGAAAAACAACAGAGAAAAATAAAACCAAAATTGATTTCTGGAAAAGATCAACAAAATTGACAAACTTTTGGTGCTCAGCATCATTACTCATAAGTGAAAATGCAGATCAAAACCACAATGAGGTATCAACTCACATCTGCTAGGATGACTATTATGAAAAAAAAAAGATAACAAGTGTTAGTTAGGAGGCAAAGAAATTGGAACACTTATACACTGTTGGTGGGGATATAGAATGATGCAGCCACTATGGAAGACAGTATGGAGGTTCTTAAAAAAATTCAAAACAGAACTACCTATGATCCAGTAAGCCCACTGCTGGGTTTATATACAAAAGAATTGAAATCAGAATGTCAAAGATATATATATATATATCTCCGTGTTCATTGCAACATTATTCACAATAGTCAAGATATGTAAATAACCCAAATGTCCATTGACTAAGCAATGGAAAAAGATAAGAAAATGCTATATATATATATATATATATATATATATATGGATGTATATATATATATATAGATGTATATACACACACACATACATATACACAATAGAATATTTTCAGCCTTAGAAAAAAAGGAAATCCTGCCGTTTGCAGCAACATGGATGAACCTAGAAGACATTATGCTATGTGAAAAAAGCCAGTCACAGAACAACAAATACTGCATGATTCCACTTATATGAGGTATCTAAACAAACTTACAGAAGCAGAGAATAGAATGGTGGTTGCCAGGGGCTGAAGGGAGGGAGAGATGGGTAATTGTTTTACAATGAGGGTAAAGTTTCTGTTGTACAAGAAGAATAAGTTCCAGAGATCTGATGTATAACCTAGAATGTATGGTTAACAATACAGCATTGTGCACTTTTAAAATACATTAAGAGGATAGATCTCATGTTAAGTGTTCTTATAAAAACACAAAGAATATAAGGAGGTTTTTGGCAGTGATGGATATACTTAGTATCTTGGTTGCAGTGATGGTATCATGGGTATATGTATATGCCCAAACTTACAAAAAATATATATTAAATGTGTGCAATTTTCTTCTATATCAATTATACCTGAATAAAGCTAAAACAAAAGAGAAGTCTCAAATCTAGAATGAAAGTGGGGACATTATTCCTGGTTTTATAGAAATAAAAAGGATTATAAGAGAATACTATGAACATTTGTATGCTAACATATTGGATAGTCTAGATGAAATAGAAATCTTCCTGAAACACATAAATTACCAAAACTAAATCATGAAAAAGGAAAATCTGTGTAGACAAGTATGGAGATGAAATCAGTAATCAAAAACCTCCCAATGAAAAAAAATCTAGAACAAGATGGCTTCACTGGTGAGTTCTACCAAACATTTAAAGAGCAATAAATACCATTCTTCCTCAAACTCTTCAAAAACAATTGAAGAGAACACTTCCTAATCCATTCCATGAGGTCAGAATTGCCCTGATACCAAAATCAGACAAAGACACTCCAAGAAAAGAAAGCTACAGAACAATATCTCTTATGAATATTGATGCAAATATCCTCAACAATGTATTACCAATGAATACAGCAGCATACTAAAAGGGTTATACACCATGACCATGTGGGGTATATTTCCCTAATGCAAGGATGGTTCCACATATAAAAATCAATCAATATAATTTACCACATTAATAGAATGAATGAGGGAGAAAACTACATGATCATCTCAATTGATGTCAAAAAACATTTAACGAAATTCATCAGCCTTTCTTGATAAAAACACTCAATAAGCTAGGAATGAAAGGAAACTTCTTTATCATGATAAAGTCCATGTATGAAAAATCCACAGCTAACATCATACTCAATAGTGAAAGGTTAAAATCTTTTCTCCTAAGATCAGGAACAAGACCAGGATGCCTGCTTTGCCATTTCTATCCAACATAACACTGGAACTTCTAGCCAGAACAATTGGACAGCAAAAAGAAACAAGGTCATCTAAATTAGAAAGGAAGAAATAAAATTCTCCCTTTTTTCAGATCATATGATCCTATATGTAAAAAAACATAATGATTCCACAATAAAATTATATAATGCTAATAAAGAAATTCAGCAAAGGATACAAAATCAACATGTAAAAATCAGTTACATTTCTACACATTAACAATGAACAATTCAAAAAGGAAATTAAGAAAACGAGATAAAAATACTGCCTAGAGTGATCTACAGATTCAATGCAATCTCTATAAAAATTCCAATAGCATTTTTTGGAACTGAAAAATGCATCCTAAAATTCATGTGGAACTCAGGGAACACTGAATAATCAAAACAATCTTAAAAATGAAAAACAAAGTTGGAAGACTCACGTTTCCTGATTTCAAAACTTACTACAAAGCTACAGTTATCAAAATAGTGTGGTACTGGCATAGGGACAGACATATTGATCAATTAAATAGAATAGAGATCCCAGAAATAAACCCTCACATATATAGCCAACTGATTTTTGACAAGGGTGCCAAAACTGTTCAATAGGGAAAGGACTGTCTTTTCAACAAATGGTACTGTGAAAACAATATCCATGTGCAAACAAATGAAGTTGGACCCTTATATTATACCATATATAATATTTAACTTAAAATGGATCAAAGACCTAAACTAAGAGCTAAAACTGCTGCTCTACATCACCAATCATTAGGGAAATGCAAATCAAATCCAGATGAGATAGCACTTCACATACATTATGATGGCTATTATTTTGAAAAATGGAAAGTAAAACGTGTTGGAAACTTTGGCATTGCTGGTTGGAATGTAAAATGACACAGCTGTTGTAGAAAACAACATGGTGGTTCCTCAAATATTTAAACATAGAATTACCATATGATCAGCAATTCCACTTCTAGGTATATACTGAAAATATTTAAAGCAGGGATTCAGATACTTACACACTAATGTAATAGCATTATTCACAATACCTAAAAGGTGGAAATAACCCAAATGTCCATTGACAAATGAATGGAAAAACAAAATGTGGCCTATATATATATATATATATATATATATATATATATATATATATACAGTGGAATATTATTCAGCCTTAAAAAGGAATAAAATTCTGATATGTCACAACATGTGTGAACCTTGAAGACAATATGCTAAGTAAAATAAGCCAGGCACAAAAGGACACATATTGTATGATTCTACTTATATGAGATATCTAGAATAGGCAAATTCATAGAGACAGAAAGTAGAATAGAGGTGACCAGGAGCTGTGAAGATGGGTATTGTTTAAGGGGTACAGATTTTCAGTTTGGGATGATGAAAACATTCTGGAAATGGATAGTGGTAAGCGCTGCACAATATCGGGAATATGCAAAGGCGACTGAATTATACTCTTAAAAATGTTTAAAATGGTAAACTTTATGATATGTATGTTTACCAAAATTAAAAAATATAAGTACTTTAAAATCTTGATAAATTGATAGATAAGATATATAATTTTAATTTTCATTGTTCTTATTAAGACTAAGAATTTTTTATATATTTATGTTTGTGTCAATTACTAATAGTCTATTGATGTATTCATCTTTCATTTATTGATTTGTACAGAATTTTCATATATTATGATTATTAGTATATAAAGATAAAATCATGCACACTCAATTATTTTCTATTAATTTGCTGAGTCCCAGTGCTACTTCCAAAATGTCTTAATTATTATAGAATTTTAATACATTTAAGAGTTTTTAATATACACTGTCTTTATTACTTTTATTTTTCAAAATATTTAGACTATGCTTGCTCTAATACATTCTTTTAGATTATTTAGATTAGATTTTAGGATGACATTGTAAAATTGAAAAAAAAAATCCCCTTGGTATTTGGTTAGAATAGTAGCTTAAATGCTGTAAATTAATTTGGAAAGAATTCATATCTTTTGTATTAGTTTTCTATGGCTGCTGCTAATTATCACAAATTTAGCATCATAAAACAACACAAATATATTATCTTATAGTTCCATAGGTCAGAAGTCTGAAGTGTATGTCACTGGGCTAAAATCAAGGTTTTGGCAGGGTTGCATTCCTCTCTGGATGCTCTAGGGGAGGATTCATTTCCTTGCTCACTTGGGTTGACAGCAGAATTAAGGTCCTTGTTATTTTTGGACTGGGGTCCCATTTTCTTGCTGGCTGTATGCTGAGGGTAATTTCCAGCTTCTAGATTGTCATTATGGCTCTCTACTTCTACCTTCTTATATTCAATAAGAGCTCATGTGATTACATTAGGGCCACCCAAATAATCCAGGATAATCTCCAACTTTTAAAGTCTGATGATTAATGATCCTAATTCCATCCTCAGCATTTACTCTCCTTTGCTATGTAAGGTAATATATACACAGGTTCCAGCAATCAGGATATGGACATAATTGGGGATGCAGGAGGCATGATTCTGCCTACCACATCTTTACATATTATTCTTCCTATAAAAGGAAACAAAATACCTTGCCCTATACTTAAGTCTATATTTTTCATTCAGCAGAGTTTTTTTGTTTTGTTTTGTTTTGTTTTTCTAGTTTTCTTCATATGGGTTTTTACATTCCTTATTCAGTTCATTTTAAGCTGCTTATATATTTTCCATTTTACATGGAATATTTTTCTTTAGAATCTTCACAGTGCCATGTAGATAACATTCAATAACTACTTGTTAAATGAATAAATTATGCTTTTCTAAATGGCAAGTGATGCTATACAGCAAAAATATTATGTATACATTTATTTTCTATTCAAACATTTTACTGAATTTCCATATGTTTTAAATACATTTGATCAGGTAATCTAGGAAGTCCTAAGCCAATTCCCAGTGTTTCCCAGCAATCTGGTACATTTCTGCTGAATTAAACATTAACATTCCTCTCCATGCACTGCCCATTTCTCTGACACTGACTCAACATAATGTGTGAAAAACTTTCATCTCAAACATGCACTGTTACCAGATTTTTATCAGTCTCTCATCTAGTTTTGGCACTTAACTTGATGGGAATAAACCACTCAGAAAGCAACCTGCTATCTCAGTTCCTTCCATTATTTACCCTGATGGAGAAGTGCTTTTTAGAGTGGGAAGGAGATAGGACCATCTTATGGCCAACTCAAAACCTGTTACTTTTGGGCTTCCCTGGTGGTACAGTGGTTGAGAGTCTGCCTGCCGATGCAGGGGACACGGGTTCATGCCCCGGTCCGGGAAGATCCCACATGCCGCAGAGCGGCTGGGCCCATGAGCCATGGCTGCTGAGCCTGCGCGTCAGGAGCCTGTGTTCTGCAATGGGAGAGGCCACAACAGTGAGAGGCCTGCGTACCAAAAAAAAACCAAAAAACTGTTACTTTTGACTTGAAGGGTGGAAAATGCAATTTTCTAGATGGGACAAATTCTACATTTTTGACCCAAGGCTCAAGTTACAAGGAAGGAAAAATTATTTCTGCTAGGTTTTCAAGCTCTACACAATTTCAAGCAACAAAATGTGTCATCCACTGAAGGTTATTCTTGGTTCAGCTAAAAAAAAGAATGATGGTACTGGAAAATCTTCCCCAAATATGGCATCATAAGGACTGTCGGTATTACCTTTAAGTGTTGTTGACTTTTCACATTTATCTGAGTCTGTATAGATTTCATTTTAGTAGTTTTGGAGAGGCAGTATTGGGCCTTACTAATCAGATTCCATTTGACAACATGGAGAAATCTTAGCGATATAAATATATATTTATTTTTATAGGATCTACAAATGATAACTATTATCATCAAAGATTAACCTAGAAAATACATAATAACCTAAGATTCAAACTAGATGAAGAGTTTTTGAACTTCAACACATTGGTGACTGTGCCCTTGCTCCAATTTATGACGAGTGGAAGATACTCCATAGACCCTCCATTTTAAAAAGAATGATTTCCATAAACGTATAGCCTCTTATTAAGTCAACAATAGTTTGGGCAATTCAGCAGCTTTCTTCACTTAGACAAATGACACAATTCTAAGTTGGTCTCAAATGTGTATTGAGAGTGATGGGGGAAGTTGGGCAATGTTTTGTTAAATGACACTTTCTTTTAGGATTATTGGGTCTCAGAGGTCCCAAAGAAGTACTTACATAAGATAATGCAAAATTACTAAATTCAATAGTCATGAATATTAAAGACTATATCTGTATTCTTAAATGGTGCCCAGCTAATATTTACAACACTACATGATAAGTGCTATAATAAAGGCATGCAAAATAAGAAACATCCAAGAGATAAAACAGCTAACATTTATTTTTACTATGTATACATTGTGACAATTATTGTACTGCTAATCTAACATAAAAGTAATGACCAGTATTTGAAAAATACAGTTTCCAAAATACTTTAAAACATATATCTTCATTTATATATTAGTGTGTATTTTTGGAACATTTTTTCCCCAGAGGAGACAATAACTTTAATAAATAAAAAGTAAGATCTTTCCTTTGCCTCCTCATGATGTTATAACATTTATGAAATGGCAGTTCAGATAGATAGGTATACTGTGGCCATATAATACTTGACAACTCATGGTGTTTTATTTTTGGGTTGTGTTTTTGCATGTGTTTCATCTTGCCATGTATATTGTTCAGTTATGCATTTAACCAGTATTTATTGAGTGATTTATATGTGTCAATACACTTTTAGAGATACTGGTAAATCCAGTAGAAATCAAGACATAGTCCTTCTTCTCACTGGGGCTTATTTTCTAGTAGGGAAAATATATACACACCTCGTTAACAAATAAATATATATATATTTTAGAAGAATATAAATAAATAAATATATAAATATATATATATTAGAAGAATTATAACATATATATATGTTAGAAGCTATTAGAGAAAATAATTGGAAGTGAGGTTTCTTTTTGAGGTAATGGAAATGTTCTAAAATTAAACTTGTGTTGATGGTTACATAACTAAAAACTTACTAAAAATCATTAAATCATACACCTAAAATGAGTATATTTTAAGATTCATAAACTATAACTCAGTAAAGCTGTTAAAAGTAAAATCTCAGTATTAAGAAAGCAAACAATCCAATTTAAAAATGGGCAAATGGCTTGAATAGGCACTTCATCAAAGAAGATATATTAATGACAAATAAGCACATGAAAGTTGTCTAATATAAATATCCATTAATGAAATGTGAATTAAAAGCACATCAAGATACACATTAAAATGGCTAAAATTAAAACAAAAATACTGACAGTACCAATGGCTGATGAGGATCTGGAACAAGTAGAACACCCATGCACTGTTGGTATGAATACAACATGGTATAGCCACTGTGGAAAACAGTTCCACAATTTCTTATAAAGTTAAATATACATTTACCAAATGACCCAGCAATCCAACTCCTACTTATTTACCCTAGAGAAATGAAAATTTGTTTTCACACAAAAATCTTTAATGGATGTTTATGATCTATGAATAGATCATAATTGTTCAAAACTATAAACAACCCAAATATCTTGCAAAGGGTGGCTGAACAAACAAATTTTGGTGCCTCTATACAAAGAATACCCTCAACAATAAAAAACGAGCAAACTTTTGATACACTCAACAACTTAGGTCTCAGAGTTATTATGGTGAGTAAAAATAGCCAGTCTCAAAGTTCACATATTGTATGATTATATTAGTATGATATTTTCCCAAAAAGACCAGACTACAGTGGTGAAAGATAAATCAGTGCTTCCCAGGTTTTAGGGCAGAATACAAAGGTATAGCATGAGGGAATTTGTTTGTAGTAATGAAATTGTTTTGTGTCCTGATGGTGGTGACTGTTGCATGAATAGATTCATGCATTAAAGATCCTAGATCTGTACATCAATTAAAATCAATTTTAGTACATGTTAATTTAAAAATTAAATAAAGTTATGTAATTAAAATTTAAATAAATAAAATGTGTAGCTGTGCAAGAGCTGGGAACTTGAATCCCAGTGGTATATGAAAATAAAGGAGTGGATTTTTATATTAATGTCCAACGGATGAAAAATCCTGGGATAAACTGGAGCCTCAGAGTGACTTAAAGCAGAAACTTGAATAATGTCATTGGTGGCTGATTTGTGTCTTTCTCTGAACCGGGCATTCTCTGTGTTGTTTCATTCTCAGACAAGTTCTCTCCTGGTGATGGCACAATGGCTGCCACATCCAAAAACAATGGATGGGCCATGCTGCAAAACTCCAGGTGGCACCATTCATGTTGTAGTCAATACAAACAGAGCCTCTGAAGATGGGCAATGTACAGGCTGTGCAACTCTTTGATGTGTCCCTGAGGACAAACACACCTTTCTCTCTGGACACCACAAAGTCTGAATATCTGTTCTGATTGACTTAAATTGGGATCTATGACAATTTCTAAACTAATCAATGAAGTTACTGGCTTAAACCTACATTACAAATTTGGCCAAAGCACGAAGTCAGAATTGAGGTGGGGGAGGAATTAATAACCAGAGGGAAATTATGGGAAGCAAAAACAATAGATGTACATATGCTACAGTTAGTAAATTACTTATTTCTTGAAAACGCCTTTGCAAAATTTCAACTCTCCTCAAGCCTCAAATGTATCCTCAACCCTCACTTTCATCAGATGACCTAGGTTTCAAGAATATGTAAAAATTTGCAACCATCTATCACAATCCATTTCAACCTCCCACCACAGTCTCAAAGATATCCTTTCTTCTGTTCAAGGTCACTCCATTTTGTGCCTTTGATCTGATCCCCTAACTCATCTCCTCTAGGACCTTAATCCATGCCATCAATTACACTATATTCCCTGTATCATTAATCTCTATGACTTCTAGATTTCCTGTCCATCTTTATATAAAAGTGCTAAGATATCTTATAAGAAAAAATAATACTTTTAATACTTGCTCTCTCTAGCTACCTTCCAATCACTCTTCTATTCTCATGAAAACTTCTCAGAATTGTTATTTATATTCACTCTTCTTTCCTTCTTCACCTCCCATTCTCTCATTTCTCTTTAATCTGGCTTTTGTCCAAAACATTCCAGTCAAAACTACTTTCATTAAGCTTTCAATGACCTCTAAATTATAAAACCCAAGAGATATTTTTCAGTTTTTACTTTACTAGATTGCTCTACTATATTCTTCACTGTTTACTGGTCTTATATTTTTTAAACCCTCTACTCCCTTGGTTTCCATGACACTGTGTTCTCTTGATTACTTTTTGTCTGTCTCCCTCATGGGCTCATCTTCAAACATCCACCAATTAAATGATGGTATTAATGAGAGTCTCATCTTTGATCCAATACTTATCTTATACTACACACTTAGATTTGATTTTATTTATTCCTTATCTTTCAGTTGATAACTCCCACATATAAGTTTCTAACTATAACTTCCTCTCAAAGCTTTGGAATTATTTATCTAGGAATCTGGAGACATTTCAAGCGTAGATTTCCCATAAACACATCAACTTCTAACATTTCCAAAATTAAAGCTCATTATCATCACCCCAAGTATTTCCTCCGCTTTAATTTTTTGTAGTTGATGACACTGTAATAAATGTATTTACTCAACTTAGAGAACAGAGTATCACCCTAGATTTCTCATTCCCTATCATCACCACAGTTGTTCAAAGATCAAATCATGTTTATTTTACTTCATAAGCATTTTCTAAATCATTTACTCTTTTTGTCTTATTACTACTATTATTTATTAATCCAAATACTTATTATTTTTTTCCTACACTAATGTCAACAGCTTCCCAAATGGTCTCTTTGTCTCTACTCTTCTCCATATCCAATTCATTATATATACCACCAAGTGGTGCCACGGATAAATCTGATCAGGTCACTCCCATGCTTAAAACTTTCAGTATTTTATCATCCCTGTCAAAATAAAGATCAAACTTCTTGACATAGCATACAAGGCCCTGCCTAGGGCTTATCTCATACCATTCCCTACCTCACACTGTTAATTTCAAGCAGCATCAAACTTGTAATTATACATAAACCTTGATAGTTCTCTCTTAGGATGTTATGCATGCTGTACCCCAGGCCTCCACACACATAACACACTTTAATTATATATATATATATATATATATATATATATATATCAGTGTACTTACCACCTGTTTTATAATTTTTTGGGTATGTCTATCCAATTCAATTACAAAGACAAGAACCATTTCTTATTGTTGGAATCCTGGAGAGAGCCCTCCCTCCTAAAGAGCAGTCATATTCTCTACTGAGGTTCTGAAAATAGAATCAAACAAATGGTAAAATTGGTGGCCAAACTATTTCTTTTATTACTGGTGGCTAAGTTGGAAGATGTCACATACTGCAAGAGACAAATGGACATACTAAGTGAACCCTAAAATTAGGCAGATTTACTCATCCCATCACAGTCACTCCAGGGCCAGACATGCCTACACTCCATGAAAGCATTGCTTAGGTAAGAATTGAGGCAGAGTCGAGGAGAACTGGCAACTCTGGGGGACAACTCACCTGCACACAGCAAAAGAAGGGTACAGCTTATGCATTCCTAGTTATTATTTCCAAATTTAGCTATCAAGCAAGCCATCTCTGCTTCCCAGCTACAGTGATTAAAGGTGAGGAAAGAGCCCCAAAATGTGTTTAGTTAAAAATCCCTCCTTATGGAAACTCCAGGGTGGGGGGTGTATTTCTCCTGTAATGCTATTAATCTTTCTGTTCACAGAGTCTAGTTTATGGGCCTGACACATAGTAATCAATGATTTTTGAAGGAATTAATGTTTAATGTATAATCAACTAGAGGAGTAATGAAAAATATAAATAATTGTGATATAGGCAATAAAATTTAGAACTGTTAACCAAGGAGAGACCTAAAGAATATGTTTTCAATGTATAATTTTTTAAAGTAGATTAATACTTGGCATAATTTTGCAATAAATTGCTATTTTCTTATAATGTCTTATGATAAAAAGAAAAAGAGGCTTAGAAACAGACATACCTTGTTTTGACAAGGAAGAAAGAAATGTTTTGGAACTGTCTTATGGTACTTGAATACGCATCTTAAAAAGCTACAAAAACAAATAAATATATAACATAAAAATTCTTTTTTGCGACTAGTAATCATTACTTCATGGACTCAAAAAGGATTTTTTTTTATATTGAGAAGATGTTACATTTGCAGGGTGGGAAAATTGGCTGCTGGGGTTTTGATTATCCAATAAATAAACCTTGGCCTAGGCTACATTATCATAAAATGTATTTTTATGTTTACTTAGCAGCATATTGAAATTGCTTTTGAATTTGCTACTTTGAATATCATCAGTTTCAACAGATTATCAGTGTTCTCTGAAGCAAGCAATTTTGCCTGTCATTTTAGCACTTTGATTCACTGCTTGTTAACACATCACACACCAACCTGAAGAACCAACCTTTGGATAGTGTTCATCTAGGCTGAGATCTGGACTCCTTGACTTTAAGATTTTTTTTTCTCATATGCCTTGTAACTCAGGTCAGAGCTTCCCATTTTAGTTTTGCCTATTCAGTGATATTTACTAAAAAATAATGCTTCAAATTAAAGTTGAATCCCTATGCAAAGAATTTAATCTTTCCTTTTCTCTACAGTATAGCTTGGAAAGACGGGTAGTATTATTAACCTCTGTTTTATCTGCAGCTTTTAGTTAACATTGTTATTTGGTTGAAAACATAGCCCCCATGATATTTTTCTATAACTACTGAAACTATAGAATCTATTGAGAACTAAGAATTAGGAAATTTATCTCAACAGATATATTTTGAATACTCCCCTTTGTGTAAGGGATATTAAGCTAGCTGTTTGGACAAATACAACTGTTTACCATTAAAGAGTTTACAACCAAATTAGAGAACTTAAGACAAATTTACAAATATAGTACAGGCAGAATATGATAAATTCCAAGAGTTAAACATATAGTGCTTACTATTAATTCTCAAAAACAAGGTAGATCACATCTGATTAGTGGGATGTTCCAATTAAGAAGTGCCACATAATTGATATTTATAGGACATTGCATCTGAAAGCAGAAGAATACACTTTCTTCTCAAGTGCACGTGGAAAATTCTCCAGGATAGATTACATCTTGTGTCACAAATCAAGCCTTGGTAAATTTAAGAAAATTGAAATTGTATTGAGCACATTTTCTGACCACAATGCTATGAGATTAGAAATCAATTACAAAAAAGAACTGTAACAAACACAAGGAAGCTAAACAATATGCTACCAAATAACCAATGGATCACTGAAGAAATCAAAGAGAAAATTAAAAAATACGTAGAAACAAATGACAATGAAAACACATTGTCCCAAAATCTATAGGATGCAGCAAAAGCAGTTCTAAGAGGAAAGTTTATAGCAATACAATCCTACCTCAAGAAGCAAGAAAAATCTCAAATAAATAACCTAACCTTACAGCTAAAGGAACTAGAGAAAGAACAAACAAAACCAAAGTTAGTAGAAGGAAAGAAATCATAAAGATCAGAGCAGAAATAAATGGAATAGGAATGAAGAAAACAATAGCAAGATCAATGAAATGAAAAGCTGGTTCTTTGAGAATATAAACAAAATCAATAAACCTTTACCCAGACTCATCGAGAAAAAAAGGGAGAGGACTTAAATCAATAAAATTAGAATTGATTTTAAGTTACAAGTGACACTGCCGAAATACAAAGGATCATAAGAGACAACTACGAGAACTATATGCCAATAAAGTGGACAACTGGGAAGAAATGGACAAATTCTTAGAGAAGTACAAGTTTTCAAGACTGAATCAGGAAGAAATAGAAAATATGAACAGACCAATCACAAGTAATGAAATTGAAACTGTGATTTAAAATCTTCCAACAAACAAAAGTCCAGGACCAGATGACTTCACAGGCAAATTCTATCAAACATTTAGAGAAGAGCTAACACCTATCTTTCTCAAACTCTTCCCAAAAATCACAGAGGGAGGAGGATTCCCAAGCTCAACGAGACCACCATCACACTGATACCAAAACCAGACAAAGATATCGCAAAAAAAAGAAAAGAAAAAGAAAAAGAAAATTACAGGCCAATATCACTGATGGACAAAGACACAAAAATCCTCAACAAAATACTAGCAAACGAATCCAACAGCACATTAAATGGATCATACAGCATGATCAAGTAGAATTTATTCCAGGAACACAAGGATTCTTCAATATACACAAAGTAATCAATGTGATACACCATATTAACAAATTAAGCAATAAAACCATATGATCATCTCAAAACATGCAGAAAAAGCTCTTGACAAAATTCAACACCCATTTATGATAAAAAACTCTCCAGAAAGTGGGCATAGAGGGAACCTACCTCAACATAATAAAGGCCATGTATGACAACCCCCAGCAAACATGATTGTTAATGGTGAAAAACTGAAAACACTTCCTCTAAGATCAGGAACAAGACAAGGGTGTCCACTCTTGCCACTCTTATTCAACATAGTTTTGGAAGTTCTAGCCATGGCTATCAGAGAAAAAAAAGAAATAAAAGGAATCCAAATGGGAAAAGAGGAAGTAAAACTCTCACTGTTTAAAGATAACATGATACTATACATAGAAAATCCTAAAGATGCTACCAGAAAACTACTAGAGCTCATCAATGAATTTGGTAAAGTTGCAGGGTACAAAATTAATACACAGTAATCTTTTGCATTTCTATACACTAACAACAAAAGATCAGAAAGAGACATTAAAAAAACAATCCCATTTACCATTGCATCAAAAAGAATAAAATACCTAGGAATAAACCTACCCAAGGAGACAAAAGACCTGTACTCTGAAAACTATAAGATGCTGATGAAAAAGATCAAAGACTACACAAACAGATGGAAGGATATACCATGCTGTTGGATTGGAAGAATAAACATTGTGAAAATGACTATACTACCCAAAGCAATCTACAGTTTCAATGCAAACCCTATCAAATCACCAATGGCATTTTTTACAGAACTAGAACAAAAAATCTTAAAATTTGTATGGAGACAAAAAAGACCCTGAATAGCCAAAGCAATCTTGAGAGAAAAAAAAAATGGAGCTGGAGGAATCAGACTCCCTGACTTCAGACTATACTACAAAGCTACAGTAATCAAGACAGTATGGTATTGGCACAAAAACAGAAATACAGATCAATGTAACAGGATAGAAAGCCCAGAGATAAACTCACGCATCTATGGTCACCTAATCTATGACAAAGAAGGCAAGAATATGCAATGGAGAAAAGACAGTCTCTTCAATAAATGGGGTGGGGAAAACTGGACAACTACATGTAAAAGAATGAAATTAGAACACTCTCTAACACCATACACAGTGTCTTCTGTGTTGCATAATGACTGAGGCCTCAGCTAATGTGGCTTAAATAGTTGAAGGTTCCTCAGATGGCTAGATGTATCTGGGTAACTCAACAGGTAACATATGTCTGGACCTCAACTCTGGCTTTTGGCTGGGTTTTTCTGTTCTCTCTGTCTTGCCATCTGAGACTATAATGTCCTATATGGTTTATTCATTCACATGTCTGGTACCTGAAATGGTATGGCTGGAATAGGAAATACTAGCCAAGTATCTCTCACTTTCCACTCAACCCACCCACGTGGGTAATTTTGGCTTCCATATAGCATGGTTGTCTTAGGGCAATCAGACATCTTCCATGGCAGTAGGCTTACCTCAGAGGTACCAATCCAAACCTCAGAGTGGAAACTG
This sequence comes from Orcinus orca, assembly GCF_937001465.1. Taxonomy (NCBI): domain Eukaryota; kingdom Metazoa; phylum Chordata; class Mammalia; order Artiodactyla; family Delphinidae; genus Orcinus; species Orcinus orca. The sequence continues at coordinate 81,061,205 of NC_064580.1, forward strand.
CTGACCTCTTAAGGCTTGTATGTAGAAACTGGCAGCGTTATTTCTATCATATTATATTATTAGTCGAAGTAGTCACAGAGCTCAGACCAATTAAAGAGGAGGGCACACAGAACACATCTCTTAATGGGAGGAGTGCCAACATATATGTGGCCATTTTTACCAGCTACAGGAGATTAGAAAAACCCTAAGAGAAGGGGTAGCATTTGAAATTGTTTTTTAGAGAATGGGTATGATTTTGACAGGTAAGATAATGTGATAGGTATTTAAGGTAGGGAGATACACAGGAGCACACATGAATATGGTAAAGAAAGTGAGGGAAATATCCAGAAACAGTAAAATAGCAACTTATGACATCTATGTAATGCCATACAAATAATATACAAATGGTTGAAGATTGCAAAATAAGAGTTAACATAATTGGCCCCAAGGTTTTGCACTGCCCAGCAGAGCACATCATTTGACTTCTTCCTCTTGGTCAAGTGGTAATATCTGATTTTTCTACTTTTGTGAGATGTTTTCCAGATATCTTCTTTTAATTAGATATCAGTAGGTTATATTAGGTGCAGGAAGTCATATAACTAGTACCTGTTGAATTTTGAACTACTGTAGTATTTGTTTAGCTTTCAAATTATATTTCTCTTCTCTGGGCATTCTCAAATACTTAAATTTTTATTATTAATCTTTCTCAAATTTCCTAATTCCTAGTACATTTTTCCATAATGTTATCAAATGAAAATGACAGTGTGCATGGCTTATGATTTCTGTCTCCTTTCATAAATTATAAGATCCAGGATTAAAGGTAGCTACTGGAGCTATGTAAACCCTTAAATGCTCTATATTACAAGAAATAGGTTATATTTCTCTAACACATCAGGCTATAATTGTGTCTATATGTAACTCTAGTCACTCTGACCATTTGGATCACTAGTTTTCTGAATTGTTGGGTGGTGTCAATAATATACTTGCACATGCCTCTAACTCCTTAAGCAGGGAAAACTTACCTCTTTTATCCACTAGATGGAGCCCAATAGCCCTTCCATGGTAGGTAAATGGTCCATGATCTCTCTAGATTTTGCATATCCAGATCATGCTAGCCTCTATTCTTTCAGATATGAAATGTTTAACTACAAATCGATATCTACAATTAACATGGAAACATTTGATGATCAAGAGCTTTTAAATGAATATTTTATGATACAGATGAAAGACATTCAAAATGATATATTATTATTATTATAAATTGAAATTAAAAAAGCATGAGGAAGCCCTGAAAACACAGTAGCGTCCTTATATTTGGATATATATATGGTTCTTAGGATTATTTTGGAAGCTTTAAATACATATGGGGGGGAGGTTAATGTTGTGAGTGACTAAAGTATTTACTTTTTCACTATCTTGGGAGTCAACTTTATTGCATGAAAAAATATTAAATATTCCGAAAGTCATAATGCTTTCAAAATAAAAATTAAATGTCCACAAATGAAAAATTTTACTCTTCCCTGAGGAACTATATTCCAGACTACTTTGCACTGATATGACATGAAGATCCAATGTTGAAAAACTGGTTATTGTATTATGATGAGATTTTATAGAGTCAGAAAATACATGTTTATTTACAAGATTTTAGCAACAATGATCCATGAAATGTCTTGTTGCAACACATGTGGGTGGGGTTTACAGTTTACTGTTTGCCATAGTATAGTTTGCTATAGTATAGTTTACTGTTTGCTATACAGGGGGAACACTCTTGCAGTCCTGAACTAGATATTACACCAAGAAGACTGCATTCAGTAACTCATGGGTCAACCTACCCTAAGAGTTGATAGAAAGCACTGGGCTTCTAGTCATCATCTTTGTAGTCTCTAGTGCCTATACAAATCATTTCCTGGGGTAATTAATTCAACACTCGGCACTTTACATGTTCTTGGTGAAAGTAGTGATTCAGACTTTATGAACTACCTGACTGCTCCTCAGTTATTTTCATCTCCATTCCAGATAGACAGAAGACTGTCATCAAGTAACCCTGAGAAGAACTGGAAAGAAGGTGGAAAGCAAGGAGGGCCCTGGGAAAGAAAGAAACTCCACATTACCCTCCATATGAAAAAAGCAGAAAAGGAAATAAAGGTCCTTGATTATTTGTCCATTCTATTGCAATACATCAGAGGGGAAAAATGCAAGTATTCAGACATTCCTGTATTTCATTAGCAGTCCTTTATATTTATGTTTTTTTTCTACCAACACAGATTATTCTGGAGGTTTATAATCAATTTTGTAATAATGTCTTTTCCTATTTCTTTTTTTTTGATCCTCTTCTAAGCTAGTTCAATCTCTTTGCCAGTGGCTATTTTTTTCCCTCAAAAAGAATATTCTTTTTCACCTGTAAAATAGTACTGTACTTGAGAAAGATGAAGAAGGCTGTAGCAATTTAAATTGTTATTATCTAGAATAAATAACATGGTTTTCAAATGTATTCGCCAGATATTTAAAAAGTACACCGGGAAATTGTAGGTTCATGTTCTACCCTAGGATGATGGGACCTCCTGACAAGTATACTGTTAACTCAAATTGTCTGTATCCAGTGGAATTTAATTTTCTCTAACAGTTTATTTGCCAGGGTTATTTCTAGCTATAACAATTTTCCTCTTAAAACTGAGTTTCTAGCAATTTTATGCTGAGTTCATAAAATGGTCATGTTACTTCCAATGGCATATAGTCATTATAAAGCTGCTAATGAAACATTTTACGAGGAAATAAGTTATGAAATCATCAATAATGATAAATTCTCCTAAATTCAGGATGGGATTACCTCTTGGTTAACACATAAGACTATTTTGAGGCCTAAAACAATAGAAAGATATTGGAGGACTGAGGAGAACGAGGCAACTAACAAGTTTTAGAGAAAATTGCTTTACTGTTCTCCTGTATAGAAATATCACTCCTATAAGCTTAAGATTAATTCAGAGGGGGGAAATAACCTATAACTGGATCTACATTGGAAAGAATGAAAATTTCAGCTGGTGTGCTTATAAGACATTAGCTTACCAGTTTATTTTTTAAAAATAGTTAATTATTGTTATATCCTTATGTACTTAGCCTGAATAGTTTATTATATCACAAGAGTTTAATAAAGGATTACTATACCTGATATCCCATATTTAAATACCAATCTTATCCAGAATATATAAAAATGCCTACAAATAAATTATAAAAAGACATACAATGCAATGTACAATAGGTAAAAGACTTGAACAGTTGACAGAATATACAAATAGCCAATAAACACATTAAAAGATGCTTAATACCATTATTCACTGTGAAAAGTGGAAATCAATTATCATAATAAGATACTATCAACATGCACCAGAATAACTAAAATTAAAGAAAAGAGACAATACTAAACTGGTGAGGATATGGGAAAATAGGAATTCTAATATACTGCTTGCTGGCTGACATACAAAATGCTACAACTTTGGAAAGCTGTTTGACAGTTTCATATATATATATATGTGTGTGTGTGTGTGTGTGTGTGTGTGTGTGTGTGTGTGTGTGTGTGTGTGTGTGTGTATACTAAAACCCAGTAATTCCACTCCTTGTTTCTTTTTTTATCTAAGAGCAATGAAAATACCAATTCAAAAAGAAAAGTTTTGTGTAATTATATCAGCCTGGTTCACAATAGCACACAAACCTAGAAAAAAATAGTGTCTATCAACAGGAGAATGGATAGACAAATTTTGATATCAAAAAGAAACTACTGGGCTTCCTTGGTGGTGCAGTGGTTGAGAGTCCGCCTGCCAATGCAGGGGACACGGGTTCATGCCCCGGTCTGGGAAGATCCTGTATGCCACGGAGCGGCTGGGCCCGTGAGCCATGGTCACTGGGCCTATGCATCCGGAGCCTGTGCTGCACAGCGGGAGAGGCCACAACAGTGAGAGGCCGCGTGCTGCAAAAAAAAAAAAAAAAAATGAATCTACTGACAAAAACACTGCAACATAAATGAATCGCAAAAATATTATATTAAGCTAAAGCAGTCAAACACAAAAACATAGTATATAGTTCCATTTATCTGAAGGTCAAGAAGAGGCAAAAACTAATCTATAGTGATAGAAATCAGAAAGTAGTTGTCTTGAGATGGTAGAGATGGACTGGACCATATGAGGGAATATTTGATGTGATAGAAATGTTCTACATCTTGCTTTTGTTGGTGGATACATGGGAATATACATTCATCAAAACTCAGACTTGAACAATTAAGATGTATGAATTTCACTGTATGCCAAATATTCATCATTAGAAATAAATAAAATAGATATGTCAAAATATAATATAAAATAAGAGGGGGAAATGGGGAGTTATTAGAGTACACAGTTTCTGTTATATAAGGTAACAGAAATGTACTGTATATATATAAGTACACAGTTTCTGTTATATAAGGTAAACAGCATAGTACCTATATTTAATATTGTACAATTGTGTCTAGCCTTACATTTAGGTCTTTAATTCATTTTAAGTTTATTCTTGTGTATGGTGTTAGGAAGTGTTCTAATTTGATCCTTTTACATGTAGCTGTCCAGTTTTCCCAGCACCACTTACTGAAGGGGCTGTCTTTTCTCCATTGTATAGTCTTGCCTCCTTTGTCAAAGAGGCTAATGCACATATATGTAATCTAAAAAAACAGTACTGATGAACCTAGTGGCAGGGCAGAAATAAAGACACAGACGTAGAGAATGGACTTGAGGACACAGTGGGGGAGGGGGAAGCTGGGACAAAATGAGAGAGTAGCATTGATATATATACAGTATCAAATGTAAAATGGTTGGCTAGTGGGAAGCAGCTGCATAGCATGGGGAGATCAGCTCGGTGCTTTGTGACCATCTAGAGGGGTGGGATAGGGAGGGTGGGAAGGAGATGCAAGAGGGAGGAGATATTGGGATATATGTAAATGTATAGCTGATTCACTATGTTATAAAGCAGAAACTAACACACCTTTGTAAAGCAATTATGCTCCAATAAAGATATTAAAAAATATTGTATTATATACTTAAAATTTGTCTAAGAGGGTAAATCTTTTGTTAAGTGTTCTTATCACAAAAAGCAATAATAATAATAATAATAAATAAAATGATAGGAAGAAACTTTTCGAGGTGATGGATATGTTTATGGCATAAATTATTGTGATGGTTTCATGAGTGTGCACTTATCTCCAAGCTCACGAAATTGTACACATTATTTATATACAGCTTTTTGTATGTCAAAAAATACAATGGAAAAAAGGGATATTTCTTCTCCCCTTTCCAATATTAATTTCCTTTGGTTCTTAACATAGCATAGTAAATTAGTTAAGAACCCTATTTTCATTTCTTCTAGCCAGCACTTCATTCTTTGCAAAACAAATATCCTTCTAAGAAACTTTATTTTATTTACTGTGAAAGTAATATATCCTCAGGAAAAAAAATTGGGGTGATAGTGATAAAGTGGTTGGAGAAAAGTGACCAAACATTATATTTTAAGTGCTCAATAAATATTTGTGGAATGAAAAATACAATACAATACAATACAATACAATAAAGTAAAATGACCTGTAACACCAAGTAAATATATATTATAATATTTACATGATCAAGATTGATGTATATATACATATATATCATTGATGAAGACTGATACACATATATATTAATCTTGATCACCCAAATATTACAATAGATAATTTTATTTTCATTCTTAAACCCAACAGTCACTACTAATAACAGATAGCCTTTTAAGAGCTTTATTAAGGTATAGTTTGATGGCTTGTAGTATCCTGAAAGAGTTTTACGTCATCACAACAGTCAGATTTAGAATATATTCAATTGCCTCACAGAAAGCCCACACCACATAGCCATCACCTAACAATACTCTCATTCTCCCTAGCCCTATGCAACCACTAATCTACTTTCTATCTCAGTGGATTTGCCTATTTTGGACATTTCATGTATATAGTATCATGCAATACATGACCTATTGTGTCAAGCTTCTTTCACTTAGCATAATGTGTTCATGTTTTAGCCATGTTGTAACATGTATACTACTTAATCCACTTTTATGGTCAAATAATATTCCACTGTATAGATATACCACAACTTGTTTATTCATTCATCACTTGATGGATATTTGAGCTGCTTCCACCTTTTTGCTATTGTGAATACTGCCAATATGAACACATATGTACAAACATTTATTTGAACAACTTTCTTCAAATCTTTAGGAGTGGAATTGCTGAGTCATAAGTAACTTGATGTTTAAAATTTTGAGGAACTGCCAGACTGTTTCTCAAAGTGGCTGCAACATTTTACATCCATACTGTCAGTGTATGAGGGTTCTAATTTCTCCACATTCTTACTAATACTTGTTATCCTCTGTCTTTTTTATTAAAACCACTCTAGTGTGTGTGATGTGGTATCTCCTTGTGGTTTAGATTTGCATTTCTCTCATGGCTAATGATGTTGAGCATCTTTTTATATGCTTATTGGTTAGTTGTATATCTTCTTTGAGGAACTGTCTATTCATATCCTTTGGCCACTTTAATGGGTTGTCTTTTGTTATTGAGTTTAACTTGAGGTGGAGTGAGGGTGATCAGGGCCCCTATATTCTCAACCTTTCATGACTGGAGTAGAGCCTCTATCCTTAGGGCATGGTCTGGGTGGAGGAACTGAGACACCAACCTCTTGGCTGTATTCACCAGAAATTTAATCTATTTACCTTGGAGGGGCTTAGAGCAACTGGAAGCCTGCCCCTCCTGGTGAGATATGTGGTATTAATTTCCTAGGGCTGCCATAACAAAATACAACAGACTGAGTGGCTTAAAACCAGTTACCGAGGCCAAAAGTAATGAAATCAACATAATGGTAGGGCCATGCTCCCTCTGAAGGCTCTGGAAAGATTCCTTCCTTGACTTTTCTTTGTTTCTGATGGTTGCCAGAACTCTTTGGCATTACTTGGCTTGTAACTGCATCACTCCAATCACTGCTTTTTTCACCACATGTCCTCCTTCCCTGTGTTTCCTCTGAGTTTCTGTGCAACAAATTTTCCTGTCTCTCATATGATAACACCAGTGATGATATAAGGCCCACCCTAATCCAGGTGGACCTTCTCTTAACTTAATTACACCTGCAAAGACTAAGTCCAAACAAGGTAACTTGTAGAGGTAGCAGGGACTAGGACTAGAATATATCATTTTGGGGGACACAATTCAACCAATACATATAGATAGCCCTTAATGAAGAGGTTAGGGTAGAGGATGAACTGTCTTCTTACCCAAACCCACCCAGAGTGGAACTTCAAACAGGCTGACCTAGGAATAGGGAACTGCTCATGGCTCAAATGCCAGAAAGTCTCACTATTCTTACTGAATTTTAGTAGATTTTCTTGAACAAATTTTGTTTTTCTAGCTGCATGCTACTTGATCAATTCCCAGAGATTTATTTTTTAAATATCTTTATTGGAGTATAATTGCTTTACAATGGTGTGTTAGTTTCTGCTTTATAACAAAGTGAATCAGTTATACATATACATATGTACCCATATCTCTTCGCTCTTGTGTCTCCCTCCCTCTCATCCTACATATCCCACCCCTCTACGTGGTCACAAAGCACCGAGCTGATCTCCCTGAGCTATGTGGCTGCTTCCCACTAGCTATCTATTTTACGTTTGGTAGTGTATGTATGTCCATGCCACTCTCTCACTTTGTCCCAGCTTACCCTCCCCCCTCCCCGTATTATCAAGTCCATTCCCTAGTAGGTCTGTGTCTTTATATCCATCATGTCCCTAGCTTCTTCATGACCATTTTTTTTATTTTAGATTCCATATATATGTGTTAGCATACGGTGTTTGTTTTTCACTTTCTGACTTACTTCACTCTGTATGACAGACTCTAGGTCCATCCACCTCATGACAAATAACTCAACTTCATTTCTTTTTATGGCTGAGTAATATTCCATTGTCTATACATGCCACATCTTCTTTATTCATTCATCTGTTGATGGAAACTTACGTGGCTTCCATGTCCTGGCTATTGTAAATAGAGCTGCAATGAATATTTTGGTACATGACTCTCTCTGAATTAAGGTTTTATCAGGGTATATGCCCAGTAGTGGGACTGCTGGGTTGTATGGTAGTTATATTTTTAGCTTTTTAAGGAACCTCCATACTGCTGACACTTCAGAAATACAAAGGATCATGAGAGATTACTACAAGTAACTATATGCCAATAAAATGGACAACCTGGAAGAAATGGACAAATGCTTAGAAAAACACAACCTTCCAGGACTGAACCAGGGAGAAATAGAAAATATAAACAGACCAATCACAACCACTGAAATTGAAACTGTGATTAAAAGTCTTCCAACAAGCAAAAGCCAAGGAACAGGTGGCTTCACAGGCGAATTCTGTGAAACATTTGGAGAAGTGCTAACACCTAACCTCAAACTCTTCCAAAATATAGCAGAGGAAGGAATGCTTCCAAACTCATTCTATAAGGCCACCATCACCCTGATATCAAAACCAGACAAAGATGTCACAAAGAAAGAAAACTACAGGCCAATATCACTGATGAACATAGATTCAAATATCCTCAACAAAATACTAGCAAACAGGATCCAACTGCACATTAAAAGGATCATACACTATGATCAAGTGGGGTTTATCCCAGGAATGCAAGGATTCTTCAATATATGAAAATCAATCAATGCGATACACCATATTAACAAATTGAAGGATAATATCCATATGATCATCCCAATAGATGCAAAAAAACTTTTGACAAAATTCAACACCCATTTATGATAAAAACCCTCCAAAATGGAGGCATAGAGGGAACATACTTTAACATAATAAAGGCAATATATGACAAACACACAGTCAACATGATTCTCAATGGTGAAAAAGAGAAACCACTTCCACTAAGATCAGGAAGAAAACAAGGTTGCCCATTCTCACAACTTTTATTCAACAACGTTTTGTAAGGCTTAGCCACAGCAATCAGAGAAGAAAAAGAAAGGAATCCAAATGGGAAAAGAAGAAGTAACGCTGTCACTCTCTGCAGATACTATACATAGAGAATCCTAAAGATGCTACCAGAAAATTACTAGAGCTTATCAATGAATTTGGAACAGTAGCAAGATGCAAAATTAATGCACAGAAATCTCTCGCATTCCTCTACACCGGATATGAAAAATCTGAAAGCGAAATTAAGGAAACACTCCCATTTACCATTGCAACAGAAAGCATAAAATACCTAGGAATAAACCTCCCTAAGGAGACACAAGACCTGTATGCAGAAAACTATAAGACACTGATGAAAGAAATTAAAGATGATACAAAGAGATGGAGAGATATACCATGTTCTTGGATTGGAAGAATCAACATTGTGAAAATGACTCTACTACTCAAAGCAATCTACAGATTCAATGCAGTCCCTATTGAGCTACCAATGGCATTCTTCACAGAATTAGAACAAAAATTTTACAATTCGTATGAATGCACAAAAGACCCTTAATAGCCAAAGCAATCTTGAGAAAGAAAAATGGACTTGGAGGAACGGTCTCCCAACATCAAATTATACCACAAAGCTACAGTAATGAAGGCAGTATGGTACAGGCCCAAAACAGAAATATAGATCAATGGAACAGGATAGAAAGCCCAGAGATAAACCCATGAACATATGGTTACCATACTTTTTATAAGGAGGCAAGATTATACAATGCAGAAAAGACAGCATCTTTAGTAAGTAGTGCTGGGAAAACTGGACAGTTACATGTAAAAGAATGAAATTAAAACACTCCCTAACACCATACACAAAAATAAACTCAAAATGGATTAAAGACCTAAATGTAAGGCCAGACACTATCAAATTCTTAGCGGAAAACATAGGCAGAACACTCTATGACATAAATCACAGGGAGATCCTTTTTGATCCACCTACTAGAGAAATGGAAATAAAAACAAAAATAAACAAATGGGACCTAATGAAACTTCAAAGTTTTTTGCACAGCAAAGGAAACCATAAACAAGATGAGAAGACAACCCTCAGAATGGGAGAAAATAGTTGCAAATGAAGCAACCGACAAAGGATTAATCTCCAAAATTTATAAGCAGCTCATGCAGCTCAATAACAAAAAACAAACGACCCAATCCAAAAATGGGCAGAAGACCTAAATAGACATTTCTCCAAAGAAGATATACAGATTTCCAACAAACACATGAAAGAATGCTCAACATCATTAATCATTAGAGAAATGAAAATCAAAACTACTATGAGATATCATCTCACACCAGTCAGAATTGCCATCATTAAGAAATTTACAAACAATAAATACTGGATAGGGTGTGGAGAAAAGGGAACCCTCTTGCCCTGTTGGTGGGAATGTAAATTGATACAGCCGCTATGGAGAACAGTATGTAAGTTCCTTGAAAAACTAAAAATAAAATTACCATACGACACTGAAATCTCACTACTGGGCATATACCCTGAGAAAAACATAATTCAAAAAGAGTCATGTACCACAATGTTCATTGCAGCTCTATTTAAAACAGCCAGGATATGGAAGCAACTTAAGTGTCCATCGACAGATAAATGGATAAAGAAGATGTGACACGTATATAAAATGGAATATTAGCCATAAAATGAAATGAAATTGAGATATTTGCAGTGAGGTGGATGGACCTAGAGTCTGTCATGTAGACTGAAGTAAGTCAGAAAGAGGAAAACAAATACCATATGCTAACACATATATATGGAATTTTTAAAAATATGGTTATGAAGAACCTAGGTGCTGGACAGGAATAAAGACACAGATGTAGAGAATGGACCTGAGTACATGGGGAGTGGGAAGGATAAGCTGGGATGAAGTGAGAGAGTTGCATGGACTTATATATGTTACTAATGTAAAATGGATAACTAGTGGGAAGGAGCTGCATAGCACAGGGAGATTGGCTCCGTGTTTTGTGACCACCTAGAGGGGTAGGATAGGGAGGGTGGGGGGGAGACGCAAGAGGGAGGAGATATGGGGATATATGTATATGTATAGCTGATTCACTTTGTTCTATAGCAGAAAGCAACACACCATTGTAAAGCAATTATACTCCAATAAAGATGTTAAAAAAATAAATAAGAAATATTTTTTTTAAAAGTATGATACACCATGATCAAGTGTGATTTATACCAGGATGCAAGTGTTCTTCAATATACGGAAATCAATCAATGTGATAGATCATATTAACAAATTAAAAAATAAAAACCACATGTTCATCTCAATAGATGCAGAAAAACCTTTCGACAAATTCAACATCCATTAATGACAAAAACTCTCCAGAAAGTGGGCACAGAGGGAACCTACCTCAACATAATAAAGGCCATATATGACAAACCCACAGCAAACATCATTCTCAATGGTGAAAAATTGGAAAGCATTTCTCCTAAGATCAGGAACAAGACAAGGATATCCACTCTCACCACTATTATTCAACATAGTATTTGAAGTCCTAGCCACAGCAATCAGAGAAGAAAAAGAAATAAAAGGAATACAAATTGGAAAAGAAGAAGTAAAACCGTCACTATTTGCAGATGATATAATACTATACATAGAAAATCCTAAAGATGCCACCAGAAAACTAATGGAATTAAGCGATGAATTTGGTAAGGTTGCAGGATACAAAATTAATGCATAGAAATCTCTTGCATTCCTACACACTAACAACAAAAGATCAAAAAAGGAATTTAAGGAAACAATCCCATTCAGCACTGCAACAAAAAAAAAGACTAAAATACCTAGGAATCAACCTACCTAATGAGGCAAAAGATCTGCACTCAGAAAACTATAAAACAGTGATGAAAGAAATCCAAGATGACACAAACAGTTGGAGAGATATACCTTGCTCCTGGAGTGGAATAATCAATATTGCGAAAATGACTATACTATCCAAAGCATTCTATAGATTTAATGCAATCCCTATCAAATTACCAACGGCATTTTCCCAGAATAAGAACAAAAATTTATACAATTTGTATGAAAACACAGAAGACACCACATAGCCAAAGCAATCTTGAGAAAGACAAATGGAGCTAGAGGATCAGGCTCCCCAACTTCAGACTATACTACAAAGCTCCAGTAGCAGGACAGTATGGTACTGGCACAAAAACAGAAATATAGATCAATGGTACAGGAAAGAAAGCCCAGAGATAAACCCATGCACCTATGGTCACCTAATCTATGACAAAGGAGGCAAGAATATACAGTAGAGACAAGACTGCCTCTTCAATAAATGGTGCTGGGAAAACTGGATAACTACATGTAAAAGAATGAAATTAGAACACTCCCTAACACCATACACAAAAATAAACTCAAAATGGATTAAAGACCTAAATGTAAGGCCAGACACTATCAAATTCTTAGAGGAAAACATAGGCGGAACACTCTATGACATAAATCACAGGGAGATCCTTTTTGACCCACCTACTAGAGAAATGGAAATAAAAACAAAAATAAACAAATGGGACCTAATGAAACTTCAAAGTTTTTGCACAGCAAAGGAAACCATAAACAAGATGAGAAGACAACCCTCAGAATGAGAGAAAATAGTTGCAAATGAAGCAAGTGACAAAGGGTTAATCTCCAAAATATACAAACAGCTCATGCAGCTCAATATCAAAAAAACAAACAACCCAATGAAAAAATGGGCAGAAGACCTAAATAGACATTTCAGCAAAGACATACAGATGGCCAAGAGGCACATGAAAAGATGCTCAACAGCACTAATTATTAGAGAAATGCAAATCAAAATTACAATGAGGTATCCCCTCACAACGGTCAGAATGGCCATCATCAAAAAAATCTACAAACAATAAATTCTGGAGAGGGTGTGCTGAAACTGGAACCCTCATGCATTGTTGATGGGAATATAAATTTATACAGCCACTGTGATGAAAATATGGCGGTTCCTTAAAAAACTAAAAATAGAACTACCATATGACCCAGCAATCCCACTACTAGGTATATACCCTGAGAAAACCATAATTCCAAAAGACACATGTAACCCAGGGTTCATTGCAGCTCTATTTACAATAGCCAGGACATGGAAATAACCTAAATGTCCATCAACAGATGAATGGATAAAGAAGATGTGGTGCATATATATAATGGAATATTACTCAACCATAAAAAGAAATGAAATTGGGTCATTTGTAGAGATGTGGATGGACCTAGAGTCTGCCATACAGAGTGAATTAAGTCAGAGAAAGAAAAACGAATATTGTATATTAACACATATATGTGGAATTTAGAAAAGTAGTACAGATGAACCTAATTGCAAGGCAGAAATAGAAAGGCAGTCATAGAGAATGTATGTGGGACATGGGGGGAAGGTGAGGGTGGGATGAATTGGGTGATTAGGTTTGACATAAATATACTACCATGTGTAAAATAGATAGCTAGTGGGAACCTGCTATATAGCACAGGGAGCTCACTCAGCTCAGTGCTCTGTGATGACCTAGATTGGGGGGATGGGGGGCGAGGGAGGTCCAAGAGGGAGGGGATTTATGTATATGTATAGCTGATTCACTTCACTGTACAGCAGAAACTATCACAACATTGTAAAGCAATTATACTACAATAAAATTTGTGTTTAGAAAGGTATCTTTGTACAAAGAGCCCTGTAGCCATAGACCGTGGGACCAGTTCCCAGAGTTCCAAAAACCAATTAACCATCACTAGCCCCAGGACCTGTGAGCCTCAGCTCCATTCAACAGCACCAGCCTAGGGACACTCCAGAGCCTGCAGCCATCCATGTCAGGAGCTGGCTGTACCCAAGAGTAGGCTGAAGCTAGATCCAAGAATCCTGCGCTCACAATCACTCACACCAGAATGTGGCTCTGCCCACCAGTGAGCCAGCACTAACCCCAGGACCCCTAGAGTTCCATAGCCAAATCCCTTTTGACCCAGCCCAACAATGAGCAGCCAGCAGCCTCTACACAAGGCAGAGCCTGGCAACCAACTGGTCCAGGGGCCAGCCACACCTACCAGATTCCACACATAATCAGTCCACCACAACAGAAGGACCCACACAGCCCACACAGAATGCACAACTAGAACATATCGCTCTGGTGACCAGAGGAGAATGTGCTGTTAGCATGCATAGGACATATCCTACAAAAAGCTACTTCGCCAAGGTTAGGAAAAATAACCAACCTACCAAATACATAGAAATAAAAACAGCAAATCAGACAAAATGAGGAAATAGAGGAACATGTTACAAATGAAGAAACAAGATAAAACTTCAGAAGAACTAGGTGAAGTGGAAAAGGTCAATCTATCCAATAGGTGTTCAAGGTAATGATTGTAAAGATGATCAAAGAACTCAGGAGAATGCATGAACACAGAGTTAAAAGAGTTAGAAGATATAAAGAAGAACCAAACAAAGCTAAAGAATACAATAACTGAAATGAAATATACACTAGAAAGAATCAACAGTAGATTAAATGATACAGAGGAATGGATCAGTGAGCTGGAAGACAGAGTAGTGGAAATCACTAAAGCTGAACAGAAAAAATAAAAAGAAAAGAGGACAGTTTAATAGACCTCTGGGACAACATCAAGCACACTAATATTCACATTGTAGGGGTCCCAGAAGGAGAAGAGAGAAAGAAAAGGACAGAAAACATATTTGAATACATAATAGCTAAAAAGTCCCCTATCTGGGAAAGGAAACAGACATCTCAATCCAGGAAGGACAAAAAGGATCATCCTAAAGATGACCACATCAAGACACTGTAATTAAAATGACAAATGATAAAGAGAATATTAAAACAGCAAGGGAAGAGCAACAAGTTACATACAAAGGAATTCCCATAAGGCTGTCAGCTGACTTTTGAGCAGAAACCCTGCAGGCCAGAAGGGAGTGGCATGATATATTTAAAGTGTTGAAAGGGAAAAACCTACAAGAATAATCTATCAGCAAGGCTTTCATTCAGATTTAATGAAGAGATCAAAAGTTTTACAGACAAGCAAAAGCTAAAAGAGTTCAGCAACACCAAACCAGCTTTACAAGAAATGTAAAAGGGACTTCTCTAAGCAAAAAAGAAAAGGCCACAACTAGAAACGTGAAAAGTATGAAAGGAAAAAGCTCATTGGTAAAAGCAAATATACAGTAAAGGAAGTAAATCAACCATGTGCAAAGCTAGTAGAAAGATTAAAAGAAAAAAAGTAGTAAAAATCATCTATATCTGCAAAAAGTAGTTAAGGGATATAGAAAACAAAATGATGTAAAATATGATGACAAAAACAGTAAACTCGGGGGGGAGAGGGGAGGAAAAATGCAGGCTTGTTGAAATGCATTTGAAATTAAGAGATCAGCAACTTAAAATAACTATACACACACACACACTCACACACTTATATATGTAAAACTCACAGTAACCACACCAAAATCTATAATAGATACACAAACACAAAAAGAGAAAGGAATCCAAACATATCACTAAAGGTAACCTAAATATATGACTAAAGATAGTCATCAAATCTCAAGGGAAGAGAACAAAAGAAGAAAAACAAAGTAGAAAAACAACCCCAAAACAATTAACAAAATGGTAATAAGTATTTATACGTACTTATAAATAATTACTTTAAATGTAAATAGACTAAATGCTCCAATCAAAAGACATAGACTGGCTGAATGGATACAAAAACAAGACCCATATATATGCTGCCTACAAGAGACTCACTTCATATCTAAAGACACATGCAGACTGAAAGTGAGGGGATGGAAAAAGGTATTCTATGCAAATGGAAATCAAAAGAAAGACAGGGAGGCAATTCTTACAACAAACAAAATAGACTTTAAAACAAAGACTCTTACAAGAGACAAAGAAAGACATTACATAATGATCAAGGGATCAATCCAAGAAGATATAACAATTGTAAATATATATGCACTGAACATAGACACACCTAAATACATAAAGCCAATATTAACAGATATAAAGGGAGAAATTGACAGAACACAATAATAGTAGGGGACTTTAACACCCCAGTACATCAATGAACAGATCATTTAGACAGAAATTCAATAAGGAAACACTGCTCTTAAATGACACATTAGATCAAATAGACTTTATATACAGTAAGTCCCCTACATTCAAGCAAGTTCCATTCAGAGAGTGTGTTTGTAAGTCCAATTTGTTTGTAAGTCCAACAAAGTTAGCCTAGGTACCCAACTAACACAATCGGCTATATAGTACTGTATATAAAAGGTTTATAATACTTTTCATGAAAATAATACATAAAAAACAAATACAAAAAAAAACATTTTTAATCTTACAGTGCAGTACTTTGAAAAGTACAGTAGTACAGTATAACAGCTGGCATACAGGGGTTGGCATTGAGTGAACCGGCAAGAAGAGTTACTGACTGGAGGAAGGAGAGGAGGTGGGAGATAGTAGAGCTGAAGGATCATCAGCAATAAGAGACAGAGGGCAAGCTGCAATTTCACTCATACCTGACATTGATGACACAGGTTCTGGTTCCTTGCTGGATTCAATTCTATCTATCCTCTTGAGAAAACAATCCAGTGATATCTGGGTAATAGCTCTTTTTTTCTTGTAATAGATGACACAGTAGAACTGGATTGCATTCTGAATGGCTGCTGCAACCTTCGTGCACTATTCTACACTTGTGTCCTGTGCCTCAAAAACTAACAGTGCCTCCTCAAATAAAGAAAATCCTCTTGCCATTTCCTGCATCATGAAACTTTTTCATTCTTCAGTTACTTCTTCTTCCTCTTGTCTCTCTTCGTCCTTCCTCTGGACCTCCAATTCCTGGCGCTTCTTAGCAGTACCAACTACATCACTGCTGCTTTTACACTTGCTTCCAGACATCCTGGGCTTGAAATAAAGATACTGTACTAATGTACTCTAAAGTACACAAAACCATAACCACTTGTAGAGGATGCAAGCATGTGACAATGTACACCGGACACATGAACTAACTTACGTGATTGGACATATGAATGCACGTTCACAACTTTGAAAGTTCGCAACTTAAAGGTTCGTAAGTAGGGGACTTACTGTATATATATATAAAACATTCCATCCAAAACCAGCAGAATACACATTCTTTTCAAGTGCACATGGAACATTCTCCAGTATAGATCACATGCTAGGGCACAAAAGTCTCTGTAAATTTAAGAAAATTGAAAACATATCAAGCATCTTTTCCAAATACAATTCTATGAAACCAGAAAAAAACACACAAACACATTAGGTATCTATTTTGTATATCAACCTGCTGTATAACACAGGGAACTCTACTTTGCTGTACAGTAGAAACTAACACAACATTATAAAACAAGTATACCCCAATAAAAAAAAACAAAACACAAACACATAGAAGCTAAATAATATGCCACTAAACAACCAATGGATCACTGAAGAAATCAAATAGGAGATGAGAAAATACCTGGAGACAAATGAAAACAAAAACCCAGTGACCAAATTCTATGAGATGCAGGAAAAGCAGTTCTAAGAGGGAAGTTTATAGTAATACAAGCTTACTTCAGGAAACCAAAAAAAATTGCAAGTAAACAACCTGACCTTACACCTAAATGAACTAGAAAAATTAGAACAAACAAAATCCAAAGTTAATAGAAGTAAAAAAAATCATAAAGATCAGAGTAGAAATAAATGAAATAGAAACTTAAAAAAACAAGGGAAAAGACAAATGAAAATAAGAATTGGTTGTTTGAAAAGATAAACACAATTGATACAACTTTAGCTAGACTCACCAAGAAGAAAAAGAGAGGGGTCTCAAATCAATAATACCAGGAATGAAAAAGAAGTTACGGTTTACAACACAGAGATACAAACGATCATAAGAAATTACTGTGAACAACTATATGCCAATAAAATGGACAACCTGGAAGAAATGGACAAATTGCTATAAGTGTACAGTCTCCCAAGACTGAACCAGAAAGATATAGAAAACATGAACAGACCAATGACCAGTAATGAAATTGAATCCATAAAAACAAAGCAAAACAAAACAAAACAAAACAAAACTCCCAACAAACAAAAGCGAAGGACCTGATTCATACAGAGATGAATTCTACCAAACAAAGTTTACACCTATTCTTCTAAAATTATTCCAAAAAATTGCAGAAAAAGGAACACATCCAAACTCATTCTACAAGCACAGAAACACCTTGATACCCAGAACAAAGATATAACTAAAAAAGAAAAATTCAGGCCAATATCACTGATAAACATAGATGTAAAAATCCTCACCAAAATATTAGCAAATTGAATTCAACAATACATTAAAAGGATCATATACCATGATCAAGTAGGATTTATCTCAGGTATGCATGTATGGTTTTATATCTGCAAATCAATCAATGTGATACACCCCATTAATGAATTGAATAAAAATCATGTGATCATCCCAATAGATGCAGAAAAATCTTTTGACAAAATTCAACATCCATTTATGATAAAAACTCTCAACAACATAGGTATAGAGGGAATATACCCCAACATTATAAAGGACATTTATGATAAGCCCACAACTAACATCATACTCAACACTGAAAATCTCAAAGCATTTCCTCTAAGATTAGGAACAAGACAAGGATGCCCATTCTTGTCACTTTTATTCTACATAGTATTGGAAGACTTATCCACAGCAATCAGACAAGAGAAAAATAAAATGATTCCAAACTGGAAAGAAAGAAGTAAAATTTTCACTGCTTGCAGATGACATGATACTACACAAAGAAAATCCTAAATATACCACCAAAAATCTACTAGAGCCTATCAATGAATTTGGTAAAGTTGCAGGATACAAATTTAATAAAAATAAGTGTCTTTCTATTCTATACACTAACAATGAACTATCAGAAAGTGAAATGAAGGAAACAATCCCATTTACCATCACAACAAAAAGAAAATACCTAGGAATAAATCTACCTAAGGAGGTAAAAGTCTGTACTTGAAAAACTATAACATGGATGAATAAAATTAATGACAACACAAACAGATGGAAAAGTATATTATGTTTTTGGATTGGAAGAATTAATATTGTTAAAATGACCATACTACACAAAGCAATCTACAGATTCAATGAAATCTCTGTCAAAATACCAATGGCATTTTTCATAGAACTACAACAAAAACATTTTTAATTTGTATGGAAACACAAAAGACCCTGAATATCCAAAGAAATCTTGGAAAAGAAAAACAAAATTGGAGGTAGCACACTCACTGACTTTAGACTATACTAGAAAGGTACGTTAATGAAAACAGTATGGTACTGGCACAAAAACATATACATACATCAATGGAACAAAATAGAGAGCCCAGAAATAAACCCACACACTTATGGTCAATTTAATCTATGAAAAAGGAGGCAAGATTATATAATGGTGAAAAGACAGTCTCTTCAATAAGTGGTGCTGGAAAAACTGGGAAGCTACATGTAAAAGAATGAAATTACATTTTTTTCACGCCATATACAAAAATAAACTTAAAATGTATTAAACACCTAAATTTAAGACCTGAAACCATAAAACTCCTAGAAGAAAACATAGGCAGTACACTCTTTGACATATGTCTTAGCAATATTTTTTGGATCTGTATCCTCAGGCAAGGGAAACAAAAGCAAAAGTAAACAAATGGGACAATATCAAACTTAAAAGCTTTTGCACAGGGAAGGAAACCATTAAGAAAAGAAAAAGACACTCTATTAAATGGGAACAGATATTTTCAAATGACATGTCTGATAAGGAGTTAATATGCAAAATGTGTAAACAGCTCAATATAACAAAAAACTCAATTAAAAAATGGGCAGAAGACCTGAATTGACAGTTTCCCAAAGAAGCTGTAGAGATGGCTAATAGGCACATGAAAAGCTGTGCAACATAGCTAATTATCAGAGAAATGCAAATGAAATCCATGAGATATCAGCTCACACTTGTCAGAATGGTTATCATCAAAAAGAACACAAGTAACAAATATTGGTGAGGATGTGGAGAAAAGGGAAGGCTTGTACACTGTTGATGGGAATGTAAACTGGTGAAGCCATTTTGAAAATCAGTATGGAGGTTCCTCAAAAAGTCAAAAATAGATCTACCATAGGATCCTCTAATTTCATGCCTGGGTATATATCCAAAGAAAACGAAAACACTAATTTGAAAAGATATATGCACCCCAATGTTCATAGCAACATTATTTACAATAGCCAAGATGTGGAAGCAACCTAAGTGTCCATTAACAGATGAATGGATAAAGAACATGCAGTGTATATATACAATGAAATATTACTCAGCCATAAAAATAATAAAATTTTGGCATTTACAACAACATGGATGGACCTAGAGGGTATTATGCTTAGTGAAATAAGTCAGAGAAAGAGAAACACTCTATGTTATCACTTATATATGGAGTCTAAAAAATAAAACAAATGAATATGACAAAACAGAAACAGACTCACAGATATAGAAAACAAACTAGTGCCTACCAGGGGGAGAGGGAAGGAGGGAGGGGCAAGATGTACAAACTACTATGTATAAAATAAGTAAGCTACAAGTATATATTGTACGTCACAGGGAATATAGTCAATATTACATAATAACTTTATTTATTGATTTATTTTTATTGTTGTGTGTGTATGTGTGTGTTTTTAATTGAAGGTCCCTTACTGGTCCTGCTTCCATGAGTGGCTGTGACCAGGGGAAAAAGGGAAGGGGAACCAAGTGGTGCAGGGAGGGGCCATCTCCACAACATTCCATTTATACACAGAACTAAACAGACAAGCACAGAGTCACTATTGTGGTTAGACGTTAGCAGCGTGGGAAAGGGGAGGAACAGGTGGGAAGTTGGGTTGTTGTCAAAAAAATACAGCCCCCCCAAATAGGGGTCCCTGGGGAGCACTTGATCTGTTTCAACCCAAGAGGAATCAGAAGATCAAAAGCTGTTTGGGAAGGCCAGAACTGTCAGGGATGGAGGGAGAAGGAGGAAGATCCAGGAGGTGGGGTTGCTGTTTGGCAACTGGGGTGAAGGGACTGCCCTCCTCCTGCTGGGATCCCCCCAGCCCCTCAGGTCTGGCAGGAAGGGGGCAGCCTGCAACCCCCACAGTCAGGTCTGGGGCTGCCAGATGCTCCAGGTAGGGGGCTGGAGGGAGCTCACAAAGGCTTGCCCTCCAGGGAGAGGACAGCGCTGCTCCCCTGCTTCTCTGCCAGGGTGCAGGGGTCCTTGACCTCCTTACAAGTTTCCCTGTAATTCATCTTGATCTCTGTCATCTTCTTCTTAATGGCACCCTTGGAGCTGTCATACATCATTTTGCTCTTAAAGGGTGCACATTCAGGGGTCCAGAAGATGAATACCAGGTCCTCCTTCTTGCTCTCCTTGGTCTCATAGATTGCCTCATAGAGGACGTAGTGGCAGGCTTTGTCCAGCAGCATCTTGACAAAGGTGGCATAGGGGTCGTCTACAGTCTGGCCCACATCACCTACCAGGATCTCCTTGCCCTCCTCCAGGATGATGTTCTTCTTGTCCTCGCTCAGGCAGAAGAACACCACCTTCTTGTCCTTCTTCACCTCCTCTGGTGTTGACAATTTACACATCTTCATGTCATTGAACATTTTGATGACCCCTTCAGAGACAGCCACACTGGAGGCTATGTTTCCAGAAGCAAAAAGGAGAGAGCAAGGAGAGCCAGAAAAGACAAGAGCTGCTGCAGCTGCTGCCAGGATCCAACTTATCATAATAACTTTAAATGGACTATAATCTGTTAATTTAATTGCTATGTTTTACACCTGAAACTAATATTGTAAATCAACTATACTCAATTAAAAATTATCAAATTTTGTTATGGACCATGTTTTTGGTGTTGTATCTAAGAAGTCATCACTAAACCCTAGGTCACCTAGAGTTTCTCCTATGTTATTTTCCAGGAGGTTTATACCTTTGCATTTTACATTTAATTTTCAGATTCATTTTGAGTTAATTTTTGTGAATGATGTAAAGTCTGTCTAAATTAATTAATTAACCTACTTTCTGTCTTCCTTCCTTCCTTCCTTTCCATGTGGATGTCCAGTTGTTCCATCAGAAATTATTGAAAAGACTATACTTTCTCCATTAAATTGCCTTTTCTTCTTTGTCAAAGATCAGCTGACTATATTTATGTGGTTCTATTTCTGGGCTCTCTATTCCATTCCATTGATCCATTTGTCTATTCTTTCACCAGTTTCAAACATTTTCATTATCGTAGCATTATGATAAGCCTTGAAGTCGATTAGTGTCAGTACTCCAACTTTGTTCTTCTTAAATATTATGTTGGTTATTCCAGGTTTTTTGCTTTCCATATAAACTTTAGGATCAGTTTGTCAAAATACACAAAATGGCTGGCTGGGATTTGGATTGAGACTTCATTAAATCTATAAATCAAGGTGAGAAGAACAGAGATCTTGTTAACATGAACTCTTCCTATCTATGCATATGGAATATCTCTCATTCATTTAGAATCATCTGATTTCTTTCATCAGAGTTTTGTAGTTTTCCTCATTATACATATTTTGTTAGATTTATAACTAAGGATTTCATTTTGGGGGGGTCAAAGATAAATTGTACTATGCTTTTAATTTCTAATTCAAATTGCTAACTGTTGGTATATAAGAAAGCAATTGACTTTTATATATTAATCTTGTATCCTTCAAATTTGCTAGTCATTTATAAGTTCAGTGAAATTATTTTGAGTCAATTCTTTGCAGTTTTCTACATAGACATTCATGTCAATTAAAATGACTTTTTAATTGTGATAAAATATGTGTAACATAAAATTAATGAATTTAATGATTTTAAGTGTTTAATTCAGTAGTGTTAACTATATTCACATTGTTGTGCAATCACTCTCTAGAACTTTTCATCTTGCAAAACTGAAACTCTATACCCATTAAAATACGATTCCTCATTCCATCCTGTCCCCAGACCCTGGCAACCACCTTTCTACTTTATGTTTCTGTGAATTTGACTACTCTAGATATTTCATATAGGTGGATATAAGTGAAATCATACAGTATTTGTCTTTTTGTGGCTGGCCTAGTTCACTTACTATAATGTCCTCAAGGTTTGTCCATGATGCAACATGTATCAGAATTTCCTTCATTTTTAAGGCTGAATAATATTCTATTGTATGTATATATCACATTCTGTTTATCCATTCATCCAACAATGGACACTTAGGTTGCTTCCGCCTTTTCCTTATTATGAATAATAGTGCTATCAACATAGGTGTACAAATATCTCTTCAAGACCTTTGTATATACACCAAGGATTTCAATAGGTATCAGAGACTAAAATTTCCACTGGTGTCCTTGTTTTTGTCTTCCCTGTTGTTCTGGGGTTTCCCTAGAGACTTCTTAAATATTGCCTGAGATGCACCTTTTTTTTCAGTTGTATTCTTCTGTTATTATATAGGATACCTATTGATGTGCTGATGAGGTGTGGGGGAGGTGAGGTGTTCTATATTCCTATGACTAGGTCTCAGCCTTCTAATGAGTCTTTGGCCCTAGCCTATGACTTTCCACGTATATCTCAGTTTTGTTTGCCCCTGCCCCCTTAGGAGTGACAGGAAGGCTAGAAAGTATTGGAGTTGGGTATTTCCCTTCCGCCAGATTGTTAAGGCCCTGGTAAAACTCAGGTAGGTTAGGCTCTGACCTAGGTTTCTATTGAGGGTGGGCCTTATTAAGAAGAACTGAATGCTCTGGGCATATCTTAAAATGGCTGTATTTCCCCTCTCCCTGATGGAGGCACAAAGGGATTTTCCTCTGATGTTCAAACAGTCATGAAAAGTATGGGGGCTCCCCTAAGACTGCACTTCCCTGCAGTTTTGAACTTTCAAAGTAGTCCATACTGAGCCTCCAGCAATTCATCAGTTACAGATTAGGTTTTCCTACCCTGGCACCAGTTCCCATGGAGTTTTCTGCTTCTGAGCTTCTACTCTGATAAATTGTGATTCTCTTTTTCCACTATTTCTTCAATTTTGGGGGCTGCATTTGCCCTGAGACCTCAGCTTTCTGATGGATCTAAGAAGAGTTGCTGATTTTCAGTGTGTTCAGGGTTTTTCTTGCTGTGTGAATGAGAGAACTGACATCCAAACCCCTTACACGCTGGACCAGAAACCAGAAGTCTAAGCCAATAATATTATAAAACATAAATATTACCACATCAGCCTTATGTTTAAAACCCATCAATAGCTCCTTATTGCTTTTAGGATATAAACCTAATCTTAGATATTTCCCAAAGGCCTTGGTTTTTCTTATTCCTGGACTTAAAGAGGAGACACGTCAGTGAATATCTCATCTTCTTACCTAATGATACTCATGATTACCTATTTCGACAGAATGTCATCCACCTCTGCACATACATAAGTATGAATGAATATTCAAGGAAGCAATATCCCTTTGTGCATATCAACTATATTGTTTTCCCACCTACAAACTAAATATAAAGCAATTAAATCTCACCAAAGAAGGATTTGACTTTTAAAAAGCAAAATTGGGGATATGGCAAAAATCAGTATGTTGAGGTCAATCATTACTCAGTAAACCAATTTATTTTAAAGCTAAGAAATTAGACATAAAGAACATGAAGGTTACTTGTGTTAAAATGCAATTAATTTCAATATTAGTATACTCATGCTTAAGTTGTGACATAGTGACACAATACTGAAGAAGACTGAAGAAATCATTTTTTAGAACTTAAGTAAAATGAAAACTTCTTAATTATTTTCCTTACGTATCAATTTACTTGAGCAAAGAATTGTCAGGTGAAGGAATTTAGGAATAGGTATAGAAATTAGAAGGCAATCCTTATTTAATGTCACATAACTTATTCATCCCTAATGATAGATTTAATGTTTGCATAAGTGAAATATGAATCATACGTCAAATGCCAAAATATGTAAAAGCCACATTTAGGAAAAAAAATCTCTCCTCACATCCAAATGTCAAGTAAGTCTCTATTAATTAATTTCTAGCAATTACTGTGGATATCAGTCCATAACTTACCAGATCTATTACACTTGTTTTAAAGGAAAACTAAATAAGTAAAGAGAAATCAATAAGGTCATATGACTTCTTTTTCTATGTTTTCTGATCTGCATTTACTTTGAATACAAAGGTCATTTATTTTCAAGAAAACTACTTTGAACTTATTTATTTAAAAATGTATTTGTCAATAAAATGACTTGAATTACTAACTCCTAACTCCTGTTTTCTCAATACCTTTTTTTTGTATAGTATGGCCCAGGACAAGCTACTCTGCCACAAAATTTCTAGATTCTGAGTAAAATGTAGTTTTTGTTGTTGGAATTAAGGGACACCTCCAATAAGTCACTGGAGCAAAGGAAAACTAAAATACTGAAAAACAATAGTATGTAAATTAAGAAAAGAATAAGTATTTTTAATTTTCCCTATACACTAATAGGTTCTGGGATGTTAAATGGGAGGTAAAAAGCTCTTCTTGAGTCTACTGGGTCTTGACTGCCTTCAGCTCCACATGCCAAAGTGGCATATTTTAGGGTGGCACATTGTGTTACCCTTCTGTTGCCCAATAGCAGAGCCTCACATTTTATGAAGCAAAAATTAATACAGTTGCAAGGAAATATTGCCAATTCCACCAACATAGTGAGTCAATACAGTTCTCTTTAAAGAATTGGAAAAAAATATACTAGATTTGAAAAACAAAATAAGCTTGATTTATCGCACTTACGTAAAACACTGCAACCAACAAACAGAAAACACACATTGAACATTAATGAAGACTGACCACCATAAAACAAGTTTTGTTTTAAAACTCTTATGTTTCACTGTAAGCACTTTTAAAGAGTTCTATAAATCTTGTAGAGATGACAAAAGGAACTATACATGGTAAAAATTCCTAGTATACTAGACAATACTCCAGTATTGTCTATAAGTCCTATTTTTTCCAAGGTAGCTGAGATCCTCACTTAAGGTGAATATTAAAAGGTGAAACTTCTGCATCACTTTGAACTTTCATTTCAAACCCGCATTTTTTTCCTATGAGGTCTCTATCCTCTGTAATCCATTGGCTTGCCAGTGTGGCACCCTGACTCAACATTATTAGGATGAAATCAGATATTTCTCACCATCTTAATCACAGAAGATCAAAAACTAAAATGAATCTCCAAAATGTCAGTTATCCAGAGAGCCAGTCTATTTTTAGACAACTGATCTACAAATCACCAAACCACTTCAGGGTTAACAAGTGGCATCTGGTATGTACTGGTAAATAGCATTAATTTTAACTAACTTTTTATTCTCTTTAATTTTACATATTTTACAAAATAATAAATCTCATTAACCTTTAACATTATGTTATGCTCTAATAAATTATATACATTTGTTTTCCATGGTAATTATTAGAAACATATAGCTTTGCCATTCATAAACAGCTAAATTAGCACAATTACATTTTAAAATGTTTCTCTGGCATTTTTTTCCCTTTTGAGCATCAGTGAAAAACTCACGCCTATGTCAAAGGTTACTCAGAATTTTGTAACCAGAGGTTTAAGGTCAGTATTGCCATTTAGATATACAATTCACTATATAACACTGAAGACAAAGAAATTGTCAGCTAAGATTTTTTTTGGGGGGGGGCGTCCTAGGTGATTATATTAGCTTCCTCCTGAGTGTAAGTGATTAAATGGCATAATATCCTAAGTATGGTTTATAGGGCTATTTATAGGAAAATTATAGTTTTGAGTAATATTATTTTAGCTATGTATCTTATTTATAAGAGATTATTTGTAATACTGTTTTTATGGTGAGCTAAAAGAGAGCGTTATTTGAGTTTTTGTTGGTTTTAAGCACTACTTCCTGCTGTTTTTAGAAATCTATAAATAATATCTGAAAACTTTGACCCACTTTTCTATCTCTAATTTTTTTTATCACAACAGTTGCTATATTGACCAATTCTCTGATTCTTTTATTCCTTTATTATTTTTTGTTTTTCTTCTTGAAGGTAAAATGAAGCTGACTCATATTTTGATAATCACTTGAAATCTACATAATCCCCCTTTGTTAAATAACCCTTTGTTAAATAAATCTTTCAAGCTGCAGGCAAAACTACTGTTCAACTTTGATCATTTTTAAATAACATTTCATAGTAGTTATAAAGATATGCTAATAAAGGAAGTGGGATGGGTAATGCACTAATATATCTAAAACAATTAAACCAGGTCAAATGATAGAACATAGAAAGCCGGTCTATGTAGAATTTCCATTTTCCACATTAACAGAAATATTTATTAATAATCACTTAATGGAATTAAAAAATACCTTTATAGATGTTGATCCTAGGTCACTGAGAAGACTGATAAATTCAGACATTCCACTAAACCTTGAATGTATGACTATTATTTCTGTCCAAATTTTTGCTTATTTTATCATTGTATGGCAAGTAAATAAATTTTGAATGAGCTGAATCATGCACAAAATCTCCATGCATGAAAAAATTTGTTTTCCTCTTCATAAAAGAAGTTAAATTTTTATTTTTATATATTTCTTTTTTTAGAAAGACTGGGAGAAGTTAAATTTTTAAATCATCTTTTTTTCTAAGAATATACTTTAATCAGAGAATAATCCTTTAAAACTACATTAGTTAAAGATCTTAAATTTTGGCCTTTGTATAGATAATTTTTCAAAAGTTTGTGGGTTTTGTCATAATCAAATTGTATCACTGACATAATGGATCCAAACAATTATTCTGAAGTTGACCATTAAAAGCATCCTTAAGAAAATCTTAATCATTAAATTGGATGAAGAGGGAAAAGACAACTGAGAAGTATTTTTAATCATTGAACTGTTTATGCTCAGGACATTAAATTTCATAAATGCTCTGAATTTAGGAAAATATACTAGTGTGTGAATTGGTTCTATTTAATGAAAATTTGATTTGGTCATATTTCAATTTTTTTAGTTGTTTTGTTTTACGTAAATACTGGTTCACTTGATGCTTTTTGAAAGAGTAAAATATTTTGTCAAGAAAACAACTGAACTTAGCAAATTAGAATAGTTCTAATATTGTGTTCATCTTGATTTTTAAAATTCTTTTAAGAGCTGGAAAGGAAGATCTAGTCACTTCAATTTTAGTTGGGCAAAAAAAACGATGGATAGAGTAGAAAAAATTGTTATGAACATGGGAGAAATGAATCAAATAGTTTAAGATATAGAATCAGCTATACCTAAAATTTTAATAAAAGCAGTTTGTATTTGGTATACCTAGCCTTCCCTTTCTATATAGAGTTTGCCTCTTTTAACCTGTATAAATATAAGGAGAAAAGTTAATAAAGCATTTCATTGATTATTATCAGATTCACTGACATATTCAAAGAAATATAAAATGAAAAGTTTCAAAGGAATAAATCTCTAATGGTGGAATTTAAGTCATAATGGCATTTGGATGGGGACATTCATTTAGGGCTGAGAGGCTCCTAGACTACTCTTCACATCATCTTGCATGTATGACTGTGCTTGACTATACTCCTTGCTGTGTGTAGAAAGGGGTGTCTATTTGAATGAATGTATTCTGTGGCTTCTTTTTTCTCAACACCACTTTGTGTCATACTGAAGGGGAACAAAGATCAAGTTGTGAAAGGTTTTTCCTCAAACTATTCAAATGGTGATATTATTCTGAAATCTCAAGAGACAAAAGGTGGCAGGACAGAAAATCAACATTGACAAATGCTCAGTCCAATTCTCTACCTGACCTGTTACATGGGTATATCAGAACTGACATCGTTGATCTCCTTAAGGCATTCACGACTCAAAGAAGTTACGACTTGCAGAAAAAGCCAGCTGGGTGCATTAATACATAGAAACTGGCAACTATGGCTTTGGTTTCATAAGCAGTAGTATTGCCAGCTGGCTCCAAGGTTTTGCCTAGACTGATTTCCCTCATCAATTCTAGGCTCTCCTAAGTGGAAAATATTCAGGTCCAAGTGGGCTCATCTTCCTGCAAATCATGGAAGAATATTTTCTTAGCTTTCCTTTGGTTGTGATTCAGATAGTAAAGTCGTTTATGCACTCTCTTAGGTACTAATATCAGTGTGTAATAAAATGCAATACAGTGGAGCAAATAAGAAAATGACTGGCATTGAACTGAGGCACAGTACTCACTCAAAACTTCAGTTTCTTCAAATAATAGTGCCTGCCTCATTGGGAACTTGTACGATTAAATGGGATGACATTTGTAAAATGTTGAGCATAGTACCTAACACATTGTAGCTACTCAATAAATAACCAGTTTCAGCTCAAACAACTCAGGTGTTATTGCTTTTATATACTGAGGTTTGTAGAAGATTTGATGAACAAGCTTTACAACTTTAACAAACAAACTTTAAAAAATCACTGGTCTCATTGATCTCAAAAAACCTTTCCAGCTCTAAGATTATAAAATGATTACACCCTAGTTCCCTCTACAGAGTATTTTACTTGATGTTTCTCAACAGATAGCACAGGACTTGTGAACTTAACCAAGATGGAGGGAGAGTAGTTGACTGCTAACAGTGTCTCCATTTAAAGGACTAAGTGGTCCATTAACACTGGTAATACGTGAGAGTATTGTAGGACATACATAGGCAAACATTTTTGTAATAAACATATATGTTTTAAAAATTAAATATATTAGAAAGAATATAAATAGCCTAAATACATGGCTTTAAAATTGAGTCAATTTTTAATGGATAAACAATACTAAATATAGGGAAGTAAATGGAAAATATGAATGAAGATAACACTTACATAACCAATGACTGGAAAATATTGTTTTTATCTATACTAATGTTATGTTAGAACTTCTTAAAAAATAAAATGAATGAAATTTATATCCTATTGAGAATACAAATTTGTCCATACATACACAAATAAAAGCATCTGCTTTTCAAATGTATCTTTGTCTAAAAAGAGATTCATGACTGCACAACCAGATTATTCCATTCTCACTACACCATTAATTAATTCCATTTGTGGCAAATCCATTCTATATTACCAGCTCCAATCTTCTGTAAATTAAATATATGATCTTAACTTCTCAAAAAAACATAATTTACAACTGTACTACTGTCTTTCTACTTAAATCGCATGTAATATTTTCTAGTTAAACTCACTGGGTAAAATATTAATTAATAAAATTATAAACTGAAACTTCTTCAAAATGTGTAGCCTCTTGGGTATAAATCCATAATATTAAGAAAAGTGGAAAGAAGAGCAAAATAAATAAATAAGCAAATAAAAACATTTATTTTGAGAGCAATAGGAATACAGTTACTTGCTTTGTTTTTATTCTTGTGCCAAGCAAGCTGCATGGTTTATTATATAAATAACCTACACAAAATTTTTGGACCACTTTATTTTGGCCCTAAAATCTTAATATCATCCAGACTAATCATCTTCAGAATATGAGAAAGATAGTAGAAGAGCAAAATTCATCCCAAGAAATTAAAAATATAGATGCTAATCTCAAATCTTTTTACATTTCACTTTATTTGAAATCTGGAAGGAATTATTGATCTAGAGAGTAAAATAATAAATTTTAAAAGTTGTTTATACAGTCACTATTTTTAATGCATAACTCCTGCATTATAAACAACTGTAAATTGAAATTCTAAAATTAAGTCTGAGAAACTACTACCTACATTCATTTCAAACACTAGTATATAATAAATGGCAGTGACTCTATGAAGAAAATGTGAAAGTCCACTACTAATGAAATAGTTTATTTGTTTAGCTTTCTAATGGAAAATATTTAACAAAGAAGGTGAAATTAAATATGAATACTTGGAAGACTTAATACACAGTATTAGTGAATTAAATCAAGATGGAAAGAGAGAGGATTTAAGATAGCCGAGTAGGTGGATGTGCAGTTTATCTCTCCAT
This sequence comes from Orcinus orca, assembly GCF_937001465.1. Taxonomy (NCBI): domain Eukaryota; kingdom Metazoa; phylum Chordata; class Mammalia; order Artiodactyla; family Delphinidae; genus Orcinus; species Orcinus orca. The sequence goes on from NC_064580.1 coordinate 81,092,180, forward strand.
GGATGTATCAGGAATACATCTATAGATGCAACAATTCTCACAGAACACTGGCTGAAAACTAGCAAAAGATTGGACACCAGAAAGGACTATAAAGATCCCTGCATAACTGGGTAGGACGGAAAAAAAAGAAGGGAAAAGGAGGAGGAGAGGAAGAGGGATGGGACCTGCACCCCGGGGCAGGGGAGCTGAAGCAGAGGAGAGATTCCCAAATTCGGGGAAACCCCGCTCTGACAGGGAAATCGTTTGGGACAGAAGGGAAGCATTTGAGGCTGTTGGAAGAGGGTGAAACGGCTGATCTGTGGCAGATGGGACAGAGTGAGAAATACACAGTTGGTCTGTACAACAGCCCTACGTGCCCTGGACTGCGACGTGTGTTCACAGATGTGCAAGGGGGCTGGGAGCTAGTGCGTGGGGATTGAAGAACAGGTCCAGAGTGGGGGCTGCTGTTGGCTGTGGGGAGATAGACTGGGGGGATGGGAGGGAGGAAATCAGCAGCAGGGAGTGCCTGTGGAGGAAGACTGGACTGCGATGGAGGCAGGGTGCTGCTGCTGAGTCACATGCAGGGGGAGGAGCCACTATTGTAACCTCTCTCTTGCCTACCAATGACAATAAAAGAAACCCTCTCAGGGCTGGCCCTCACGTGCCTGCTGTTGGGTGCCAGAAAAACCCCAGCCAGTGCTGGCCCTCATGTGCCTTACACTGGGTGCCAGAAGAGGCCCTCACTAGGGCCATATTTCTTGTGCCCGTGGCCACCAGCTTCCCTGCACATTTGGTACCACCAGTGTTCCCACAATCCAAGCAGTCATACCACCTCTGCACCCTGTTAACAATGGATGGAAAAATATATGTTTTGATAACAGTACCCGAAATAGAGGTGGAGTGGCTATACAAATATCAAGATGTGGTAGATATATACAATAGAATATTACTCAGCCATAAAGAAAGAACAAAATAACGCCATTTGTACTGACATGGATGGACCTACAGATTGTCATACTGAGTGAAGTAAGTCAGACAAAGACAAATATCATATGATATCACTTATATGTGGAATCTTAAAAAATGGTACAAATGAACTTATTTGCAAAACAGAAATAGAGTCACAGATGTAGAAAACAAACTTATGGTTATCAAGGGGGAAAGGGGGAGTGGGATGAATTGGGAGATTGGGGTTGACATATACACACTACTATATACAGAATAGATAACTAATAAGGACCTACTGTATAGCACAGGGAACTCTACTCAATACTCTGTAATGACCTATAAGGGAAAAGAATCTAAAAAAGAGTGGATATATGTATATGTATAACTGATTCACTTTGCTGTACAGCAGAAATTAACACAACATTGTAAATCAACTATACTCTAATAAAAATTAGTTTAAAGTAGAATTTAAGACAAAATTTGTTATTAGAAACAAAAGGGACATTTTATAATCAAAAAAAGGCCAAAAAAACACACAATTCTAAACATGCGTGAACCTAACTATAGAGCCCCAAAATACATGAAGTAAAAACTAACATAAATGAAGTTTAACAATAATTGTTGGGCACATCAATAATGTACTTTCAATAATGGATAGAAAAAATAATCAGAAGATCAACAAGGAAATATAAGATTTGAACACTATAAATCAACCAACCTAGCCCTAACAGACATCTATAGAACTCTCTACCCACAAACAGCAGAATACACAGTATTCTTAATTGTTCATGGAGCAGTTTACTATGTAACATATGGGTAGACCATATGTCAGGTCATAAAAAAGTCACAATAAATTTTAAAAGATTGGAATCACACGAAGTATGTTCTTCAACCAGAACAGAATGCAATTAGAAATCAATAACAGAAGGAAATTTTGGAAATTCATAAATATGTGGAAATGTAACAACACATTCCTAAATAACAAATGGGTAAAATAAATTACATGTAAAATTAGAAAAAAAAGAACTTAGAGAAGTATAAATATGAAATCATAACATACTAAAACAAATGGGAATCAGAGAGAACTATGCTTCCAGGGAAATGTATAGCTGTAAATGTCTACATTAAAAAAGAATAAATGGTGGGTGATGTCAAAATGGTAGAAACACTAGACCCCACTTTCCCTCATAGGCACACTGAAACAACAATAAATGAACAAATTCCTTTTGTGAGAAGTCCAGAACCTAGTTGAGAAGTTTCTACACCCTGGGCAAGCATGAAACTAGTCACATCAAAGCCAGTAGGAAAATATACTCTTACCATAATCCCTATCCTTGGCACAGTACCATATGATCGAGAGGAAACACCTAGCTCCCAGCTTCTCTTTGGGGAGAGAAAGAGTTGGACTGCATATCCAATGTTCCAAATTACTGGGGGCTGCCAAAGGCACTGGTTCTGTTTCACCTGTCTCAGACTGCTGATGAAACTGAGCATACTCTAGATACCTAAGCACCACTGAGAACAAATACAGAAGTTTGAAGTAGTATGAAGGTATTTGTAGTAGCCCCTCACTACAGGGGCTACTGGAAATACGTTCTAAACAAACGGACAAGATAATTCTCTAGAACCCAACCCTAATGAAATGGAGATACATGATTTACCTCACATAGAATTCAAAATAACCATCATAAAGATGCTCAACAAAATCAGGAGCACATGCAGGAACAAAGTGAGAATTTCAACAAAGTGACAGAAAGTATTTCAAAAGTAATAAACAGAAATCTTGGAGCTAAAGAATACAATAACTGAACTGACAAATTCACTAGAGGGGCTCAACAGTAAACTAGATCAAGCAAAAGAAAGGATCAGTGAACTCAAAGATAGGTCATTGGAAATTATCCAATAATAGGAACAAAAAGAAAACAAAGAATGAAAAAGAGTGAAGAAAGTTTAAGAGACTTATGAGACCTCACTAAGAAAACCAAAATATGTGATATGAGAGTCATAGAAGAAGAAAACTACAAAACATTATTGAAATAAATTAGAGAAAACCTAAGTTAATATAAAGATAATCTGTGTTCCTGGTTTGGAAGACTTAATATTAAGCTGGCAATGTTCCCCAAATTGGTCTACAGAGTCAATGTAATCTCTATCTAAATTCCAATTGCTATTTTTCAAAAATTAACAAATTGATACTTAAGTTCATACGGAAATGCAAGTGATCCACTATAACAAAAAAAAAAATCTTGAAAAAGGACAGCAAACGTGGAGGACTCATATTTCCCAATTTTGAAACTTACTACAAAGCTACAGCAATCAAGACAGTGTGGTACTGGCATAAGGAGAGGCATACAGATCAATGGAATATAATTACAAGTTCAGAAATAAGTTCATTTATCTGGGTTAACTGATTTTCAAAAAGGGTGCCAAGACCATTCAATGGGGAAAGATTTAGTCTTTCCAACAAATGTTATTGGAATAATTGGATATTCACATGGAAAAGTATGACTTTGCTCTCTTCACACGATACATAAAAATCAACTCAAAATGGATCATAGGCATAAATGTAAGAGGTAAAACTATAAAACTTGTGGGGAAATAAAGCAGTAAATCTTCTTTACCCTGTATTAGGCAATGCTTTCTAAGATATGACACCTAGAGCATAAGCAAAAAAACAAAAAGATTGATAAATTAGACTGAATCAAAATTAAAAACTTTTATGCATCCAAATACACTTTGAAAAAATTGAAAAGATGACCCATAGAATGGGAGAAAAAATGTGAAAATTATATATCTGATAAGGGACTACCATCCAGAATGAATAAAGAACTCTTACAACTCAACAATAAAAAGACAATTAAATTATAAAGGGGGCAAATGATTTAATAGACATTTCTCCAAAGAATTTATACAAATGGACAATAAGCACAGGAAAAGATTCTCATCACTAGTCATCAGGGATATGTAAATCAAAACTAGAACGAGATATCACTTCATGCCCAGTAGGATGGCTACAATTTTAAAAACTGAAAACAAGTTTTGGCAAGGATATGAAGAAGTTGGAATCCTCATACATTTCTGGTGTCATTGTGAAATGTTTCAGCCACTATGTAATAATGTTCAGCAATTCCTCTAAAAGTTAAACACAAACATATCATGTGACCCAGCTCCCCAGTATATATATATATATATATATATATATATATATATATATATATATATATATATATACCCAAGAGAATTAAAAATGTGTTCACACATACTTGTACGTGAATGTTCATAGAAGCATTATTGAAAACTGCCAAAACACGGAAACAATCTAAATGTCCATCCAATGATGACTAGATAAACAAATGTGGTATATCTACACAATGGTATATTATTCTGCCATAAAAAGGGAAAAAAAGTATTGACATGTGCTATAGCATGAATGAACCTTGAAAACATTATTTCAAGTGAAAGAAACTGGACTCAAAATGTCACATATTGTATGAATATTTTTATATGAAATATTTGAAAAAGACAAATCCATATGGATAGAAAGTAGACTAGTGGTTTTCGTGGGCTTGGAAGGGGGAAGATAGGGAAGGGAGTCACTGATAATGGGCAAGATATTTCTTTTTTGGATGTGGAAAATGTTCTGTAATTAGATGGTGGTGATAGCTATACATTTTTAATATACTAAACCACTGAATCCTACAATTTACAATGGTATTTTATGTTATGTGAATTATATCTTTTTAAAAAGGCACAATTAAGGTATGCTTGTGTGGCCAAAACTATAGCACTGTGAAAGTACATGACCATATTTGTTTCAAGACACTGCTGACAAAAATATTTACACACTTGAAAGGGCACCACGTAGTGTTGCAGAAGTAAAGCCTCTGTTTGTCTACCACTCTACTTCAACTTTTAGTGTTTTCTTTAATAGAAAGGTAATGTCCAGTCACAAAAGGTATCTTTTGATTATTCAAAACCCAAAAGTAATACATGTGTGCAGAATGTTGTTAGAATCTTCTTCAGGTATCAATAACAGAAAATGTAATTCAGAAGTTTAGCACAGGTAAACAAAAAACAAAAAACAAAAAACAAACAAAAAAAAAAAAGGGCTTCCCTGGTGGCGCAGTGGTTGAGAGTCCGCCTGCCGATGCAGGGGACACGGGTTCGTGCCCGGGTCCGGGAGGATCCCACATGCCGCGGAGCGGGTGGGACCGTGAGTCATGGCCGCTGGGCCTGCGCGTCCGGAGCCTGTGCTCCGCGGCGGGAGAGGCCACAACAGTGAGAGGCCCGCGTACCGCAAAAAAAAACAAACAAACAAAAAAAAAAAAAAAAAAAAGTTTAGCACAGGAAAATTCCTTTTAGGTGCAAATTATCCAATGTATTAGCATCAATGATTTTGTTGGTATTGTTGTTTGTTGTCTCTTTGTTTTATTTAGATCAAGGTATGAGAGACAGAATATGGTGGCTTGCTGCTGAAATGATGGGCCATGTGGTAACAGCCTAGGGATTGGTTTCCCAGTTCAGGGATCTCAGGATAGAAGTAGTTGAAAACAGGAGTCTAGAAATCAGCAAAGAATAATTCAAGGGCAGATCAGATAGAGAGCCTCACTACCTTAAACCTTGAGCTGGCTAGTCAGGAAGGGCACTGATTGAGATAGCTGAGTTAATTCAGAAGTTGTTGATGGTTGGAGGGAAATGGCCAAGGTAGGCTGAGAATAAGGTCAGGCAAATGAGACATAGAATTCTGGTTCCATGGCTCAGACAGTGTCAAGCAAAGGTGGTCTAGTAGCCCTGAATACTCTATTATGGAGAAGGTTCTCCAAATGATTGATACTGATCTGATACATTTTTATTCTCAGAGTGCCAAGACCATTCGTTTGACTCCACCTTTCCTCTGTTGACTCCACATTTTCTCTGACACTCTGATACCTGAAAGAGCTTCACCCCTTTTTGAAACGCTTATTTCATGTGGAATTAGAGAATTGTCTTTTTTACCTTCAAAAACATTTGGTCTCTACAGGAATGTATCATTGAACTTAAGGCTTTACAATGGGAACTTTGTTCTTCAATGTGCAGAGTGCACTGTAGGGACTTTCTTTACCCTATAATTTATATCTAGAAATCTAACTCTCCCAGGAAAAGAAGGCTAGACAGAGTTGGAGAACATGTTGAATCTTACAGCAGCGGGGAGTGGCTCCCAGAGAGGAAAAGCTACTAGTGACAATGTTAATTGCTCTCTGTCATAGGGAACAAGGACTGTAAGTTGGAAAGCAATATTGAAAATCATGTGTGCCTTAAAAATAGCAAGTGTTTCCTACCTGACATCAAAATCTAGATGAATTATTTTTGTTTTCAGTTTTCTTTCAGATATTTGGTGGTGAATGAACTGACCCATAGTGTGGTATGCCAGACAAAGTTACACACATACTATATTACATAATCACTTCTAAGTTCTTTATTTCTAAGTTGTCTTCTCTAAGTTCTATCCTAATACATTTAAAAAAGAAGCCTTCCATTAAGCAATATAAATCCTAATGCTCTTCAAGCTAGATATTTCTCTTACATAATTTTACCAAATAACATTATGAAACTGTTTAGCATAACACACTCATGCCAAATGGGACAGCTAACTAGTCAGAGGAGTATGCTAACACATTTTTCTCCTTTCAATATCTGACTTTCAAAAACACACACCTGCCCTTTTCCTCATGTTGCCAAGACATACAATATCCCATATTGTTGAAATGATTTTTGTTATGAAGAGAAACAAAGAAAAACAGTTTCCATAACAATGTGTCTTTCTATATGAAAACACTAAGAACATCACTTTCATCACTATTTAACTTTTGTCTTGTTTTGTCAGTTTGCCTGTTGATTTACCCAGAGGATAGAGCAGATGCTGAATATTATTTTGAGGAGAGGACAGAGGCAAACAGACAGTTAAAGAAAAATGTATTCTAATTTCACAGAGTAAGTTATTTAGCGACATAGGCTTTCTGATGTAGGCAAATAATAAAACACGATATGGCAAATGAATTAAGTTATGTGTTAAGAGAGTGTCTTGTGAATTTTGCATGGATATGTAAACCAATAGATTTGTAGAACTGGCATATGAAGATGAATGTCTATTAATTTTGACTGTACCATAAATACACATGCATGAAATGAAGTTTAACACATACTAATATGGGCCAGGTTCAGAAGGTGGAGAGAGAAGATGGAGAAAATCTGGCTAAGAATGAGGTTCCCAGTGCCTCAAAATTTATATATCTCAGATGAATAAATGACAATAAAGCGAGGCTGGATTCCTGACTAAGCTGAATGAATTATAGAAGTTATTTTTTTTCTTTCTGTGCTGTGCACCGTTGAATTGGGCACATAATTGTGTGTGTGTGTGTGTGTGTGTGTGTGTGTGTGTGTGTGATGAGCGAGAGAGAGAGAGAGAGAGAGAGAGAGAGAGAGAAAGAGAGAGAGAGAGAGAGAGAAAGAGAGAGAGAGAGAGAGAGAGAGAAAGAGAGAGAGAGAGAGAGAGAGAGAGGGAGGGAGATAGTTTAATTGGGCATGTACCAGGCAGTTTTCTGGATTATAAATTATTTAGATAACTGCACAGGATGTTATAAGCACAGATTAAGAACTAATCATTCTGCCTAGCGAAAGCCAAAACAGGTTTCAAGGAAGAGGTGACAATGGAATTGGCTATTGAGAGGTGAGCAGGAGTTCTTTAGGAAAGTGAGGAGAAGGAATTTTACAGCAGAGAAAAAAAGCACTCGCATTACAAGGAAGGCATTAAAAAGCCTTCTTTTGGGGAGAAAATGTAAAAAATGTAACCTGCTGTGTTTGGAATACACATTTTATTTTATAGCATAAATATGAAACTTATTTTCAGATTTCAGCAGTCCAGGCAATATTTGGGTCATGACCAGTATGAATTAATCCAACTAGCTTGTTTCATCACAGCAACAAAAAAGGGAAGGGAGCAGAGAGTAGAGGTATGTGAGTGAAACTGGGTAATCGGATAGATGGTAGACATAAAGATGTCTAACCAGGAAGCCATGCAACTGAGACTGACAGAGAATCTAGAGAAATGTTAGACTAGGAAGGACAATCAGTGTGAATGGGCTATTTAATAACTGACAGGGACAAGAAATTAAGAGGAACCTCCTGTTTAAAGATGAATTGTGCTACCTCTGTGTAGTAAAACCTATCTGCTGACAAGCAAATTTCTCCACATGAGAACTAACAATAAAGCTGACCCTCTGAAAACCTGTGGAAACAGCTTCCCATTTCTCTCTTAGCACTCTGCTCCTACCTTATGTCATCAGCCCCCAACCCTTTCAGGTATACACCATCTGTCCCTATATGTACCAGATATTCTTATGCTATTATTTTGTTGTCTCAAAATCCCCATAATGGTGTTCTGTTAGGTTTATCATATGTGGGTAGGAACATACTCCATGCCAATCTTTCCCTCCTCCTTCAATTCAATCTTCCCTGTTCTGTATCCTAAGTCTTATCCATTCTACCTCCCAATGCATATCAAATATGTCTACTCCTTTCTGTCCAAAGTACCTTTGCCTTAATTTAGGTCTCTGTCTTTCAATGGTTCCCTATTATTAACAGTATAAAATTCAAACTGTAATGATAATGGTCTGAAATAAGTTAATGGCATTTCTGAAATAACTACACTTTATGAATTTGCTTACACTTTAAAAGAATTTGCCTTGTTATATCAGCAAGTTATGAAATACATGAATAAAAATGATATTGGTCATATTAAAATGTTTACGGAAGCAGAGGTTGGATGTGATATTTTGTACATTTAAAGACCAGGTATAACACAGACATAAGAACTTGTCCCATTGATGTAATGTTTTCCAAAAAAAAAAAATCTTTTTTTAAAAAGAACACCATTAAAATGCTGAATTTGCACATATACTTGTGCTTTCTTTGAAATCTTAGTAGCAAAACTCCTTTTTTTATGAGGTGCTGTGCAATTTCAGTGGTAATTATGTAATGAATCTGAATGTCCTTGAATAGGCTTTTTGAATTTAATTTTCCATCTTTTCTGCAGAAGGTCTAATCTTTGAATACAAAATTGTTTAGAGAATACAATCAGAGCAACGTCTGTAATCTTCTACAAACTTTGTGAAGTTTTCTTCCTATTTTAGACCCATGGGGCCTGATTTTCAGTTTTAAACTTTTGAAATGTCTTTATGTGTGTCTTTGTACAAGTCATTTAAACTGTATGTGCCTCAGTTTTTTAATCTATAAAGTGATGATGATGATAATAATACTAATAATTTCTTATAAAGTTGTGAAAAATAACATAATGTATGTGAAGTATTTAGCACAGCTCCTATCACATGGTAAGTTTCACTCAGTATTATCTGTCATTATTATCACTATTATGATTATTATATGCCTTCTATGAGATCTTTCCTATATATATATATATGTATATATATATATTTTTTTTTTCGGTACGCGGGCCTCTCACTGTTGTGGCCTCTCCCGTTGCAGAGCACAGGTTCCAGACGCGCAGGCTCAGCAGCCATGGCTCAAGGGCTCAGCCGCTCCGTGGCATGTGGGATCTTCCCGGACCGGGGCACGAACCCGTGTCCCCTGCACCGGCAGGCGGACTCTCAACCACTGCGCCACCAGGGAAGCCCTCCAATATATTTTTAAAATGTATTAACTACTTTCTCTTTTTCCAACCACCCTATCATCAATGTTTTTAAATAACAATAATATTTTGCATTCTCCCCAGAACTGATATGACTTGACCTCAGAGAGAATAAGTATGGAAAAAAGAACTGGTATCAATCAGAATAGGCTATATTGTCATGCAGCAAAAATCAATTCCCAAACCTAATTTAAAACGACTAAAGTTTATTTTTCACTCATTCTACAGGTTCAGTACAGATGATCAGGGGTGTCTCTGATCATCATAGTCACTAAAAATCCCAGACTGACAGCATAGCCATCATAACATTGTTAGTCACCATACCAAAGGGAAAAAGAAAGCACTGGGAATCTCACATCAACTATTCAATATTTTGGCATGAAAGTGACACATATCTCTTTGACTCAAAATCATTGGCCAAAACTAATCTCATGGCCCCACCCAAGTGCATGAAGACAAGGAAGTGCAATCCCACTCTGTGTGCAAAAGATGGAGAGGCAGACATATTTGGCAAACAACACTAATGACTATAGCCAGATTCAAACATATTCTAAACTTGGGTAGATGATATTATCAGATAAAAGTCCTGTTGAAGGACTGTTAAAGTCCTTCTGTTGAAACCTAGGGATTTTATATCCTCGAGTTTACTATTAAGGATTGAAGTAATAACAGTCTCTATTCACCCCATGCAATTGAATCGGACGCAACACAATCTAGTCATTTACTCACATCCCTCATGATCACTTCTTGAGAAGTATTCTCAATAATGGAGGTTCTTGCCACTTGAATATCAGTTAAAAAGTTGGAGTGGCTCAATCTCTAAACTGCATCAAACCCAAAAGAGAAACACAACTAAGGATTTCATCATTAATTGACATTAGGAACCTATGTTAACTCTGAGGTTTCTGCTTTGAGTAACTGGGTAGGTGGTAGGCTGAGATAAGGGTGAGAGTAAGATAGGTGGATGACTGTAAAAAACAGATGATGAATTCAATTTTGGACAAGAGTTGAAGTGCCTATACAGTGTCTATAGCTAGGGAAATCAATCTGGATTGGTTATGGAGTTTGTGGAATCAGCACTGTAAAGGTTAAAATATTTAACACCATTAGTACTAATAAAATAATCAAGAGTGAACGTATACACTGAAAAGAGTATAGGGACAAGAATAAAACTCTGTGGAATAAGAAACAACCCAGATGTATATCACCTGGTAAATTAATAAACTAATTTGTGATACATCCACATACAATGGAATACTACTTGGCAACAGCAAGGATGAATCTCAAAAGTATTATGCTAGGTAAAATAAGCCAGACACAAAAAGTTACCTTCTGTATGATTCCATTTATATAATATCCTGAAAAAAAAGGCAAAACTATAGGGTCAGATATCAGATCAATTGTTGTCAGAAGCTAGGGATGGAGAAGGAAAAGACTGACTGCGAAGGAAACAACAGAACTTTTTGAGGTGAAGGAAATGTTATATATTTTGATTTTAGTGGTAATTATACAACAGTATACATTTGTCAAAACAGCACACTTTAAAAGGCACTCTTTTAAAAGGTAAATTTTTCTATATGCTAATTATATCTCAATAAGCCTGATCTCCAAGGATAAGCAACATTCAAGACACAGGTAGAAGAAGAGGAACCTAAAGAGGCTTGAGAAAGAATAGTAATAATGATAGAAGAAAACCCAGAAGTGATGTGGAAACCAATGGAGGAATCTTAACATACAAGGTGGAATTAATTTTGTGATAATGTTTGCAAAGTCTCTAGACTTAGCAAATAGAAGGTCACTTATGACCTTGGCAAGAGTAATTTAAGTAGAGCAATGAGGATGAAAGCCAGTGGGCTGAGAAGGGAATGAAGGTGAACACATGCTAAGGGTGTATATAAACCATTATTTGAAGAGGTTTTAATTCAAGGTAAAAAGAAAAAGAAAGAGATGGCTAGATAACAACACATGGTAAAGGAGGATTTTCATGATGGGGCCAGTGAGAGAAGAGGTTTGAAGACCGAGGAACAGAGAGGAATACTTGATGGAATGAGATCATTGGAGAGGCAAAGTGGAATAAATCCAGAACACATGTGGATGCAAGCAGTATGCTGTAATAAGAGAAAGGACACTGTTATGAGTTGAAATGTGTCCTCCTAATTTTTATGTTGAAGCCCCTACCTCCAGTACCTTGGAATTCTACCTTATTTGGGTAATGGGTCTTTACAGAGGTAATCAAGTAAAAATAAGGTCATTAGAGTGGGCCCTTATCCAATATGATCAGTGCCCTCAAAAAAGGGGGAGATTTTCAGAGACATGCATAGAGAGAAGACAATGTGAACAGATACAGGGAGAAGATGACCATATACAAATCAAGCAGACAGGCCTGAAACAGATCCTTCCCTCAGAGCCATCAGAAGGAACCAACCCAGCCAACACCTTGATTTTGGATTTCTAGCCTCCAGAACTCTGAGACAACATTTTTTTTTTTTGCTTACACCACCCAGTTTGTGGTACTTTGTTATGACAGCCCTATCAAGTTAATGCAGACACATTCTTTACTGAAATTGGAATGAAGGAAGGCAAGATGAGAGTATGTGCAGATAAGATTGTCAGGGGCAGGGAGGAAGATGAAAGAGTCCATGGCTGATGGACTTTTTTGTTTTTTTGGTGGAATAAGATGTGAAATAGTCTATTAAAATGAGGATGTAGAGGGATAGATTAAAATGGTGATAATTTGAACTACCTGTTCTGGAGAACAAGATAAGGAGCTGACTAGTGACATTATAAAAGTTATTACTGAGCACAGGTAAGATGAGCAAGTATGGATTTGTAGTGATGCCTACATGCACTGTTGTGTTCTTCTCCATTAGTTATCATAAACCTGGAGGTAAATGGGAAAAAAGTAGATAAGAGAACTAACTGAGGATTTTAGGGCATGATTGGTGAGGGCAATAGAAGGACTATAGAACATGGCAAGAGGAATAATAATGGGAAATGTGATATTGTATGTATAGCAAAGGAACTGAAAACTGAAAAGAGCTGATGCATTGAGAGAAAATGGACAGGTTAAGGAGCTAAAGTTCTTGATTAGATAAGAAAGGAAGTGAGTTGGAAGAATGGCAGATTTGGATTAGAATAGTGACATATTGCAGTTTAAGAGTTCAAATCTGAAGCAGTTCTGGGCATGGATGAATGACTGAGATATGAAAGCTGTTAGAGTTGAGGTGAAGATATGTGATGTTAGGATGACTTATCTACATGGACTTTAAAGTTACCAGTGATGATTTCAGTATTTGGGATGGAGAGAGAGATTGTGCTCTAGGTACCAGAATCTTCAAAAATTGCTAATAGATCAGTGGGTGAAGATGGCAAGGAAGGGCAAAAGATGATAGCAGTAATATGGCTGGACACTACAGGCCTCAAAGGAGAAGGGATTTTCAACTAAAGGTAGAGGAGTAATTAGATTATCTATTTACATTGTAAATAAAGCCTTATTATCTCATAGATAGATAGATATAGACAGCAATGTTAACTATGCATGTACTTCCAAGAAATAAAATTTAATGTCTAGCAAACAACATGAAAATAGATGCTAAATTTAAGTATGTATGTGGTGCTCTCAGATATCACCTAGTTTCAAGTTAACACTGGACAAAATGTGACTGCAGTGTACTTACTGTGAATTCATCTCAACAAGTAATGTCTCATTAATGAAAATCATTGAGAAGTTTAAGTTCTTGCCTCATAATAGTTATACAACACAGAGTATACTCTGCAGTGGAGTAAAAATGATTAGTTTTTAAATATTTGTCTCTGAGAGCCCTTAAAGTTGACATATTTGTGATATTAATCAATATGTTTTAAACATGAAGGTGATGTTATGGATTCACCATAAGTTGTACATGTAAGATGTTCATACTAAGCAATAGAGTGATGTTTCTGGGTAGTTGGCCTTTTGGGAAAATAGGTTTTACATGGTGGCCTAGGTTAAGGATGTAATCATGACCAGAGGAGAGTATAATTATGATTAGTACATTAAACTACCTTACTTTAACCCAGGATTCAGCATCCTTTACAGCAGAACCCTACCCAGGTCTGCTGTTGTCAGGATGTATCCTTAGGCTCTGATCCTCTCCAACTTTCTGTTACTCCCAAAATATTACCATTAAACCAGCACTGTTCAAGAGAGCTTTTTTCCAATTATGGAAACATTTTATATCTGCACTGTCCAGTATGGTAGTTACTAGCTACATTTGCCAATTGAGCACTTGAAGTGGGGCTAATATGACTGAGGGGCTAAATTTTTTTATTTTCCTTAATTTTAAATAATTTGAATTTAAGGAAATCATATGTGGCTAGAGGTTCTCATGTTGGAGAACATATCTCTAGACCTTGTTAGATAATCTAAAAACAGAATTCATGCAAACAAGTTAATGGTTGATCTATGATGTACCCCTTCAACTACATTTTATGGTAAAGTTTTAGGGTAACATTGTAGGTAAAATGCTTTAACACAAGGTATTGATTCTAAAATGATAAATGGGAAGTACTTTGACAAATCGACACAGCAGAAATTTGGGGATATAGGTTTCACATGATGGCCAAAAAATTCCATTACATAAGCCGTAATCCCTTATGCTTGCATATAAGACTGACCTTGATAGTATAGGTTGACTTGTTAGAGTCTCAGTTTGTTGAGAAGTCAAAGCTCTTACCTCACTAGTGTATGAGATCAACATATTTATATTACCACTTATTTCCCAAACCAAAACTGTACTACTCGTCATTACACTATATATATATATATATATATATATATATATATAGTTCATGTGCTCTGAGATCCCCAGTTTGGGGATGTCAGTAATAATCTTTAGAGACAGGTGAGCTTAGGGAAATAGAGCCCCACTACTGCAGTTGGTCATGTAAAGCAAGACTCTTTTGACATTTTAACATACTTCCTTTCCTCCATTCCCTTCACTACCAAAATTGAAAATTGCTGAGAGCAGAGGTGCAAGATTCCTCTCTTTATTAGACTCAGATGTACTGAAGTATTAGAGCATATGACATTGAAACTAATTGTTTCCAATGCTTTTGCAATAACACCTTTGAAATTCAACTCATTTACTTACTATTGGTTGCAGTTTTATCTCATGCTATTTCCCAATATTAACTTCCTCCAGTTAATACTGTTTAATTCTGTACCTGACAAATACACCTTGCACCTTGTATATCTCTTACCTTTCTTCATCCAGTCTCCTTCTGAGTCTCAGAATCAATTTTCTTACTTTAAAATGGGGTGGGTAGTGCTTACATCATTGTGGTTTTGTAAGGATTTATATTTTGTATGAAAAAATAAACAACACAACATCTGGCACATGATAAATTATAAAAAATGTTTAAATGTTAGGGGTTTTTTTCTTCCTGTTTTCTTCCTTCCTCTAAACCTCTATTATAATTTTTGCATTCTAAGGGATATTTTTATATCTGTATGTTTTATGTAACTTCACCTAGAATGTAATTTCCTTGAAGGCAGTGGGAGGAAGTGGTTAATACTTCTTTGTAGATATAGCAGTATCTATTATACAGTAGGTGCTTAATAAATAAGTTTGTCAATTGTTTTTTAGGGATTTTTAGGAATATACTAGAACAATATACAATGAGTACACAAGCTTAAACGCAAGATGACCATAGACAACTTTCTTAACATCCCTGAATCTCTATCTTCTCATACATAAAATGAAGATGATAACAATAATACCTATTTTAAAATGTTATTGTAGAATGAAGAAAAATCTAAGCATGGGAGGAAATTAAGAAGGTTAGGTCCATACCACATCTATGTAATGTGTGTTTAGTTTGGGAGAGATTTTGACAACTTAGAGATTGTCCAAAAGAGAATAACCAAGAATAGGAGGTATTTAGATTAAACATGGGGGGAAGGAGGGAGGGCAAAGTACCATCAATTTTTAGCTATATGAGCAATTGTATGTGGGAGAAGAAATCATTTTTTCCTTAATATTTCCCTAATTTTTTTAAACATCTTTATTGGAACATAACTGCTTTACAATGGTGTGTCAGCTTCTGCTCTACAACAAAGTGAATCAGTTATACATATACATATGTTCCCATATCTCTTCCCTCTTGCGTCTCCCTCCCTCCCACCCTCCCTATCCCACCCATCTAAGTGGTCACAAATCATGGAGCTGATCTCCCTGTGCTATGCGGCTGCTTCCCACTAGCTATCTATTTTACGTTTGGTATTGAATATATGTCCATGCCACTCTCTCACTTTGTCACAGCTTACACTTCCCCCTCCCCATATCCTTAAGCCCATTCTCTAGTAGGTCTGTGTCTTTATTCCCATCTTACCCCTCGGTTCTTCATGACCTTTTTTTTTTTTTCCTTAGATTCCATATATATGTGTTAGCATACGGTATTTGTTTTTGTCTTTCTGACTTACTTCACTCTGTATGACAGACTCTAGGTCCATCCACCTCACTACAAATAACTCAATTTCGTTTCTTTTTATAGCTGAGTAATATTCTATTGAATGTATGTGCCACATCTTCTTTATCCATTCATCTGTTGATGGACACTTAGGTTGCTTCCATGTCCTGGCTACTGTAAATAGAGCTGCAATGAACATTTTGGTACATGACTCTTTTTGAATTATGGTTTTCTCAGGGTATATGCCCAGTAGTGGGATTGCTGGGTCGTATGGTAATTCTATTTTTAGTTTTTTTAAGGAATCTCCATACTTTTCTCCATAGAGGCTGTATCCATTTACATTCCCACCAACAGTGCAAGAGGGTTCCCTTTTCTCCACACCCTCTCCAGCATTTATTGTTTGTAGATTTTTTGATGATGGCCATTCTGACTGGTGTGAGATGATATCTCATTGTAGTTTTTATTTACATTTCTCTAATGATTAATGATGTTGAGCATTCTTTCATGTGTTTGTTGGCAATCTGTATCTCTTCTTTTGAGAAACGTCTATTTAGGTCTTCTGCCCATTTTTGGATTGGGTTGTTTGGGTTTTTTTGTTATTGAGCTGCATGAGCTGCTTGTAAATTTTGGAGATTAATCCTTTGTCAGTTGCTTCATTTGCAAATATTTGGAGAAGAAATATTTAATTCTGTCTTGCTCCAAAGTGTAAAAATAGGACTATTGGTAAAGTTACAGTGATAAGGGCTTTAAATCACTTCAATTTGATTTTCCTATATTATATAGTAGAAGGAGCATGAGAAAATAAATTAAAACATGTAGATTCTAGTCTCAGCTTTGCAACTATGCAGCTGCACAATCTTGGACAAGTCACTTTATCATTCAGAGTCTCAGTTTTCAACATCAAAAATGAGGCTACTGTGCTTAACTAAAAAGTTCTCAAAGGTTTGAAACTGAACATCCTAAGATCTTAACTTAAACAAGAGAGAAAATGTTCCTCCCTTTAAAAGTCATACTTGAGATTATGTTTTCTAAGATATGCATGTAAGGCAATTGAATTTCTAATAATTATGATTGTGGACTAAATTGAGTTTGTATTAAGTTATAATTCTAGAAAAATGATAGTATTTCCTTATTTTTCCTCTAATAAATATTTAATGTATAGCTTAGTGGTTCATTTAAAGTAACCTACCCAGTGCTTTGATTCTTGAATAATGTATTAAATAATAGCTAAGGCAAAGACCTGTAAGAATACTGAAAGTACATGTAACTCTGTACTGTGGAAGTTTTATTCTTGAATAGAGTGGAGGTCTTTGTACCACTCTTAGAACAAATGGATAGTATTTTTTTCTGATAAGAAACAAAGATGACAGAAATAAAAAACTGCTGCTGAGAAGTTTAGTTATACAGAGAAAAAATTTATTAAAATGAGTGTGGTTTATTACAAGTCTGATATACCAGATTTAAATTGCTACATGTTGTGAAAAGGAAAAAGCAGTTTCAAACTTCATCACTTTATTAATAGACATGAGTGTAGTTCCTAGAATGTCAATAGCCCAAAGCTACCAAATTATTGAATGAGATATTAAAATTTCACGATATAGTTTCTTTAGCAGTAGCTTTACTGTGGTGACCTATCATTCAAGAAAATACGAAACCAAGCTTTTAAGAAGTGTTTACAAGACCTTAAGTTGTGGAGCCTAATTTTCAGACTGTATCAGAGGTCAAAGTAATTCATGTTACCCTCATCATTCAGGAAAACTACAATCCAGACAAAACAGAAGCAGGAGAATATCATTAAAACAAATTTGGCAATATATAATTTTCCATTTTGAAATTCACTTATCTCATGGTAGTTTTATCTTTATACAGGCACATATGTATTTGTTTCTATCTTATGACAGCTTTATGCAACACTATAAAGAGAAAATTATCATTAAGGGAAGAGAATGTCCAAGGTCGCACAGTTTAATCAACAGATATTGAAAATCTACTATGGGCTAGGCTCTGTGGAAGGTACAAAGCAATTAGAAGATATGATCCTTGCCTTTAAGGAACTTATACTTTGATTAGTGAAGCAGGCCTGAAACAATTAAAGCAAAATGAATGATAAAAGGCAGTATGTGATCAAGGACGTAAATTGTGTAATAAATTTACCAAATGCTATAGTAGTTTTGAGAAATAGCACTGAATTACTCAAAGAAAGCTCCATGGAGGAGAAGAGTGCTAAGATACACTTTTAAAGATGGGTAGAGTACAGAGAAGGATTTATTGGAGGTCCTGAAAGTGACATGCATCATTTCTGCTCACATTTCTTTTGCCGGAACTCAGTCACTGGGCCACATGAAACTGCAAAGGAGCCTGGGAAATGTAGCCTACCTGTGTGACCAGGAGGAAAAAGAAAAAGTTTTGTCACAGGTGTAAGTCACAGAGAATGACCGCTCTCTTACTATTGTATTTCAATCAGATAGGATACTCTGAATAACTTCTTTAGGCATCCATTTTCAAATATGACTACATGGCTCAAACATTGTTAAGAAAGCTGGGGGCTTTCCTGGTGGTGCAGTGGTTAAGAATCCGCCTGCCAGTGCAGGGGACACGGGTTTGAGCCCTGGTCCGGGAAGATCCCACATGCCACGGAGCAACTAAGACCGTGTGCCACAACTACTGAGCCTGTGCTCTAGAGCCTGTGAACCACAACTACTGAAGCCCACTCACCTACACCCCGTGCTCAGCAACAAAGAGAAGCCACCACAATGAGAAGCCCGCGCACTGCAACAAAGAGTAGCCCCCACTCACCGCAACTAGAGAAAGCCCGCGCACAGCAACGAAGAGCCTATGCAGCCCAAAATAGATAAATACATAAATAAATCTATAAAAAAAAAGAAAGCCGACTTTGCTTCTATAGCTTTTCAGAGACCCTGTTCAGAATCAAACCAAACAAAAACCATATGTTGATTCTCATTTTTTCTTAGGTCAAGGTGGTATTTTCTAGGTTCATTTACCAAGATTTACAAGGCATCAGTGAATAACCCTGTGAGGAGGGAAATTTAGGTTCCATTTAGAGATGAAGAAATAGCTGTGCTTAAGTCACATAGTCAGCACATCGCAGAGTCCAGATTCAAAACCAGGTCTGTTTGACTCAAAGTTTTTGTACTTTTGTATTTGCTGTGAATATCACTTTAAATATATGAGAGTTATTTATTAGAGGTTTCAATCTATCTTTGGTTAACAGGAATTTATGGTTGTGTCTCAGTTCTGCCTCTTAATAGCTCTTTTGCAGCTTGATGCAGGTGAAAATCTTGGAATCCAAACTTAGAAGACTATAGACAATAGAGCCACACAATGGCAGAAACCTGAGTTTCTGAATCACCAGTTGAAGGAGGAATGCCCAAAAATCAGAAATATTTGTTCTGAACAAAAAATAAACTTCAATTTTATTTGACCCATTAAGAAAAAAAGAAAGTTGGGTTGAATTTGGATGGTTGAAAAGAAGAGGTATGACCAATCCAGATGAGGCAAATGACATTATAAAAGACATGAAAACACGAATAAGTGAAATGTTTTAAGGAACACAGTGAGTCTGGCTTTCTACCTTTCAAGAAAAAAGAATTTCATGAAGACACTGAGTTATATTACCTGTACTGAAGTCCTTTCCTTGCTATTCTTTAGTAGAGTCTTGTGTACACTTTGGTTGTTGGTATCATAAAATCTGCCAGAAAGTGAAATTGTGATCCTAAAAAGAGATAACGTTTAGAATCAACAAAGGCACTGTGCAAATCATTTAGTTGGCAACTTTAAAATAAGAGTGTGCATACAAAATAGAACTTTATCCCCTACCCCATTGGTCAAAAAGCACCTCGCTAGTTAGAACTGTCTAATACGTTTCAAAAGGAAATGACCAATTTATTTGTATAGTGTTGGGTAATAATAGCCAAAGTTTATGGAGTGCTTACTATGCACTGAGTCCTATTCTAAGTGCTATATACGGATTATCTCATTAAATTCTCACAATACTATGAAGTAGATACTATTATTAAATATATTATACAATAGTAGAAATTGTTTGAAACTGCTCTTTCTTCAGTGAGAAGAAGCATTTCCTACCTAGTTGTAACTTGGGCTTACTTTAATATAATTTCTACCAGGTTCAGACCTGCCACATTCAAATGAAACCAGGCCAGTAGGGAGAATGCAAAGGAGTCTTTTGTTCTTCTTTCTTCACCTGAAAAAGGCATAAAATTTGTAAGTGAGCATACTCTTCACTAAACAAATGCCCCATTTTCCTTGGGTGGTAGTTGGAGCATTAAATTGATGGAGGACATTACGTGTAAAGTATCTAAATATCAGTGAAGGATATTTGAGGACTTTTCCATCATTAATGATTGTCTTTTTGTTCCTAAGCATGAAATCAATAAGAAATATATATAATACATATTATATATATTTAAAAGCTGAGTCACAGCCTTATTAATAATAAATTATTTTGCCCATAATTTTCTTGGGATTGAGAAAAATATAACCAAGTGGTTTCCAGAAAATTCATTTGATGCGTGGAGCTATTTTAATTTAAGACTGAGCAGTGCCTCCACGGGAGATTGTATGTACAATTTTACAAACCAGTGGACACTATGCTATAGGACAAAATATGATTTGTAGCATATTATTTTCTTGTTGGAAGTTAATAGGCCCTTCTTTGAATACATGTTAAAATTGAATTATCACTAGGATAAATTGTTAGTTTGATAAAATAGGAATAAAGAGAAAACATTCAATATTCAAGAATGCTATCTTTCTACAAATACATTTATCTGGATGTTTCTACACAGTCAAATGCAACTGTGCAGATACCCATTCAGACATTTTGCTTACATGACTCCAGATTGCTGTAAATGTCTGATGACTGCTTACTTTTTACCTAGATGTTTGCTGTTAATTAGAAAAATTACAAATATTATTTGAAGCTATAAAGAAATCACATTAATCTGTGTATTAGTCTACGTCCATTCTGTATTATCAAATTGACAACTTTTTGATAACTTCATTGAAAAAGGCAGTGAGTTGAAGCTGCAGGAACCTTCTATCCATAATTTCTTTTAAAATATTCATGAAAAGACTTCTGGTATCCAAATGTTAATAATGGATATTTCAAGGGAGTAAGATTTAGAGTGAGTTTGGTTTACCTCTTTGTACTCTTTGTACTTTTCTGTGTTCTTTGAATTTTTCATGATGTGAATATATCATTTCTATAAAATCAATAAAGTCTTTATTCTTTAAAAACAATACCCATGAAACCATCTGAAAGGAAAGAATCCTTGGTAGTGATTTCAAGGAGTAATGAAAAGTAAAGCTACACCAGATCCTGGTAGAATTTTTTTGTAATCTTCCATCCTGGTGGTTAAATCGTTAAGAAGCTTCCTATATTGATAAGAAATTCACAAAAGAGGAAATGTAAATGGACAACAAACATGTAACAAGATTCAAATTCACAAATATAGATGGCATACAAATAAAGTTACAATGAAATATCAGTCTACACGCATTTGTCTGGGAAAAATGAAGTTAGAGTAGAATCTAGAGAGATTTTTTGTATACTTTGCAAAGTAATTAGTTTTATAAAATAAAGAATAGGTATATATACAATGAGAGAACTTTCACTCCCAAACTGGCTTAGGTTTTCGTTCTTCAAATCTTTAAAATATCTGATTGATAAATATTTTCTAGTCTAAGGACTAGTTCATTTCATTGTATTCTCAACATCTCTAGATATTGCTCTGACTTTTGCAATTAAACTCTGACTGGTTTCAATTTTTAATGAAGGCTGAATTAAAGAACGTGGAGCTTATGATATTTAACTCGACACTTTCAAGCTTCTGTGGATGTGCTCAGCTATTTGTACTGCTTTCCTCTACCCCATCAACCTCATTTTTGCCATGGCTTGAAATCCGTTTATCAATCTATAACTAGAAGATGGGAGGGAGGAAAAAAGTTTGAGGCCAGCTTAGCATCTGTTAGCACTTCGACATTCCAGTACAACACTGTAGTAAAGTTTTTAAAAAATGTCTCACTGAGATATGTTGGATATAACAGCAACATTTACAATATCAAGTTAAAAAATGATCAAAGAAGAACAGCTGTATAGTCACATGTAAAAGAATGAAGGTGGACCCCTTTCTTATGCCATATAAAAAAGTTAGCTTTAAATGGATCATAGGCCTAACTGTAAGAGCTAAAACTATAAAGCTCTTAGACGAAAGTGTAGGTGTAAATCTTTGTGACCTTGGGTTAGACAATGTCTTTTTAGGTATAACATCAAAATCACAATTGAACTTTGTTGCAAGTTTCAATAAAATGATTGGTCATTTGGGGAAAAACACAATCAATAAAGGCAAAAAAATTAAACTAGATAAACTGTATTTCCTCAAAAATCAAAAACCTTTATGCTTTAAAGTACACTACCAAGAGAGTGAAAAGAGAACCTATGGAATGGGAGAAAATATTTGTATATCATATATCTGGTAAGAGACTTGTGTCAAAAATATATAAGAAACCAATTTAAAAATGGGCGAAGGATTTGAATAGCTAGTTATCCAAAGAAGACTTACAAATGATTAATAGGCACAAGAAAATATACTCAACACCATTATTCATTAGGGAAATGCCAATCAAAACCATAGTGAGTTACCACTTCACCCACACTAGAATGGAGGAAGTATTGGCAAGGATGGGGAGAAACTGGAACTCACACCTTGCTGGTAGGAAGATAAAATGGTGTAGGCACGGTGAAAAACAGTTTTGCAGTGAGAGACCTCAGACAAAGGACACAGCATTTTTTCCTGCTTTTTGAATAAGGGATTCCACATTTATATTTTGCACCAGGCTCTGAAAATTATGTAGCTGACCCTGAATACAGTTCTTGGAAAGTAGTAGCATTCAAAAACGTGTAGCTTTTACAAAAATATATATTAATAGTAGGTAAATAAGAGTTTTAAAAAATTATTAAAATGACTAAAGGTACAAAACAGAAACAGTCATAGATGCAGAAAACAAACAGGTGGCTATCAGAGGGGAGGGTAGTAGGGAGCTGAGAGAAATAAGTGAGGGAGATTAATAGGTACAAACTTCAAGTACAAAATAAATGAGTCATGGGGATGAAATGTACAACTTAAGGAATATAGTAATTAACAATGTAATATCATTTTATGGTGACAGATGGTAACTAGACTTATTGTGGTGACCATTGTGAAATGTATAGAAATATCGAATCACTAAGTTGTGCACCAGGAACTCAGGGTTGTAGGTCAAGTATGATTCACAAACAAACAAACTCTTAGACAAAGAGATCAGAGGCGGGTATAAAGGGAGAGAGGGAATTAGATAAAGATGGTCAAAGGGTCAAACTTCCAGTTATAAGATAAATAAGTACTAGGAATATAATGTACAACATGATAAATATAATTAACATGGATGTATGCTATATATGAAAGTTGTTAAGAGAGTATATCCTAAGTGTTCTTCTCACAAGGAAAAAATATTTGTTCTTTTACTTTGTATCTATATGAGATGTAGTAATTATTTCATGATGTACATAACTAAAATTACTATGCTGTACACTTTAAACTTGTACAGTGTTATAAGTTAACTATATCTCAATGAAACTGGAAGAACAAAAGCATTAAATGTAATTTTTAATTGATCCAAGCTATATTTTTAAAGATATAGTAATGCTTACAATAATGGTATATATGACCATAATTACAGAAATATAAATATGTATATATGGGAAAAGATTGATATGAAAACACAAAATAACAGTAGTTGTACAAAGTTGGTTTTATTGCACATACTTATTCTCTCTATTTTAAAAACAGTATTTCTGTAAACTGCTTAATTGTCCCCCCCCCCAATTCATATGTTGAAACCCAGTGCCAATGTGTTGGTATTAGGAGATGGGGCACTTGGGAGGTGTTTATGTCCCAAGGGTGGAGCTTTTATGAATGGGATAAGTGTTTTTATAAAAGAGACTTAACAGGATTCCCTTCCACCACATGAGGACATGGTGACAAGAGGCCATGAACCACGAAGTAGACTCTCATCAGACATGGAATCTGTTGGCACTTTGATTTTGGACTTCCCAGATTCCAGAAGAGTGAGAAAAAAATGTCTGTTGTTTATAAGCTACCCAGTCTATGGTATTCTGTTAAGTAGCCTGAACAGACTAAGATAGGTATGCAATATTGCTTTGATGAGAATAAAAATTTTCACTCTGTGTACTAGGGTGCTTAAGAAACCATTGAACCAAAATGCAATAATTTTATGTGTCATTTCACCTAGAAGCAAAGGGCTGACTCAAATGAACTCCTTTCTGAGGGCCTATTATCTACAAAAAATCTTATTTAAACTTCTTTTTAAAAATTCGATATTTTGTTCATCATGGAATTTTTGTATTAATTTTTATCTTTTCCAATATTGCATTAAAATACTCCTTATCTTCATTTCTGAGCTCTTTGTTTTGTTTTGTTTTTTTTAACATCTTTATTGGAGAATAATTGCTTTACATTGGTGCATTAGTTTCTGCTTTATAACAAAGTGAATCAGTTATATGTATACATATGTCACCATATCTTTCCCCTCTTCCATCTCCCTCCTTGCCACCCTCCCAATCCCACCCTCTAGGTGGTCACAAAGCACAGAGCTGATCTCCCTGTGCTATGTGGCTGCTTCCCACTAGCTATCTATTTTACATTTGGTAGAGTATAAATGTCCATGCCACTCTCTCACTTTGCCCCAGCTTACCCTTCTCCCTCCCCGTATCCTCAAGTCCATTCTCTAGTAGGTCTGTGTCTTTATACCCATCTTGCCCATAGGTACTTCATGACCTTTTTTTTTTTTTTTTTTACAATCCATGTATATGTGTTAGCATACGGTATTTTTCTCTTTCTGACTTACTTCACTCTGTATGACAGACTCTAGGTCCATCCACCTCTCGACAAATAACTCAATTTTGTTTCTTTTTATGGCTAATATTCCATTGTATATATGTGCCACATCTTCTTTGTCCATTCATCTGTTGATGGACACTTAGGTTGCTTCCATGTCCTGGCTATTGTAAGTATTGCTGCAATGAATATTGTGCTACATGACTCTTTTTGAATTATGGTTTTCTCAGGGTATATGCACAGTAGTGGGACTGCTGGGTCATATGGTAGTTCTATTTTTAGTTTTCTAAGGAACCTTCATACTGTTCTCCATAGTGGCTGTATCAATTTACATTCCCACCAACAGTGAAAGAGGGTTCCCTTTTCTCCAAATCCTCTACAGCATTTATTGTTTGTAGATATTTTGATGATGGCCATTCTGATCCATGTGAGATGATAACTCATTGTAGTTTTGATTTGCATTTCTCTAATGATTAATGATGTAGAGCATTCCTTCATGTGTTTGTTGGCAATCTGTATATGTTCTTTGGAGAAATGTCTATTTAGGTCTTCTGCCAACTTTTGGATTGGGTTGTTTGTTTTTTTGATATTGAGCTGCATGAGCTGCTTGTAAATTTGGCGATTCACCCTTTGTCAGTGGCTGCATTAGCAAATATATTCTCCCATTCTGAGGGCTGTCTTTTCATCTTGTTTATGGTTTCCTTTGCTGTGCAAAAGCTTTTAAGTTTCATTAGGTACCATTTCTTTATTTCTGTTTTTATTTTCATTACTGTAGGAGGTGGATCAAAAAAATTCTTGCTGTGATTTATGCCAAAGACTGTTCTTCCTATGGTTTCCTCTCAGTTTTATAGTGTCCGGTCTTATATTTAGGTCTCTAACACATTTTGAGTTTATTTTTGTGTATGATGTTAGGGAGCATTCTAATTTCATTCTTTTACATGTAGCTATCCAGTTTTCCAAGCACCACTAATTGAAGAGGCTGTATTTTCTCCACTGTATATTCTTGCCTCCTTTATCAAAGATAAGGTGACCATATGTGCGTGGGTTTATCTCTTGGTTTTCTAACCTGTTCCATTGATCTATATTTCTGTTTTTGTGCCAGTACCATACTTTCTTGATTAGTGTAGCTTTGTAGTATAGTCTGAAGTCAAGGAGCCTGATTCCTCCAGCTCCATTTCTCTTTCTCATGATTGCTTTGACTATTCGGGGTCTTTTGTTTTTCCATACGAATCGTGAAATTTTTGTTCTAGTTCTGTGAAAAATGCCAGTGGTAGTTTCATAGGGATTGCATTGAATTTGTAGATTGCTTTCAGTAGTAGAGTCATTTTTACAATGTTGATTCTTCCAATCAAAGAACATGGTATATCTCTCCATCTATTTGTATCATGTTTAATTTCTTTCATCAGTGTCTTATAATTTTCTGCATACAGGTCTTTTGTCTCCTTAGGTAGGTTTATTCCTAGATATTTTATTCTTTTTGTTGCAATGGTAAATGGGAGTCTTTTCTTAATTTCACTTTCAGATATTTCATCATTAGTGTATAGGAATGCCAGAGATTTCTGTGCATTAATTTTGTATCCTGCTACTTTACCAAATTTATGGACTAGCTCTAGTAGTTTTCTGGTAGCATCTTTGGGATTCTCTATGTATATTATCAGGTCATATGCAAACAGTGACAGATTTAATTCTTCTTTTGCGATTTGGATTCCTTTTATTTCTATTTATTCTCTGATTTCTGTGGCTAAAACTTCCAAAACTACGTTGAATAATAGTGGTGAGATAGGGCAACCTTGCCTTGTTCCTGATATTAGTGGAAATGGTTTCACTTTTGCAATATTGAGGACGATGTTGGCTGTGGGCTTGTCATATATGGCCTTTATTATGTTGAGGAAAGTTCCCTCTGTGCCTACTTTCTGGAAGGTTTTAATCATAAATGGAGGTTGAATTTTGTTGAAAGCTTTCTCTGCGTCTATTGAGACGGTCATATGGTTTTTCTCCTTCAATTTGTTAATATGGTGTATCACACTGATTGATTTGCGTATATTGAATAATCCTTGCATTACATGGATAAACCCCAGTTGATCATGGTATATGATGCTTTTAATGTGCTGTTGGATTCTGTTTGCTAGTATTTTGTTGAGGATTTTTGCATCTATGTTCATCAGTGATATTGGCCTGTAGTTTTCTTTCTTTGTGATATCTTTGTTTGTTTTTTTTTTTTTTTTTTCCCTGTGGTACAGGGTCCTCTCACTGTTGTGGCCTCTCCCGTTGCGGAGCACAGGCTCTGGATGCACAGGCTCAGTGACCACGGCTCACGGGCCCAGCCACTCTGTGACATGTGGGATCTCTCCAGACCAGGGCACGAACCCGTGTCCCCTGCATCGGCAGGCGGACTCTCAACCACTGCACCACCATGGAAGCCCTTTGTCTGGTTTTGGTATCAGGGTGATGGTGGCCTCATAGAATGAATTTGGGAGTGTTCCTCCCTCTGCTGTATTTTGGAAGATTTTGAAAAGAATAGGTGTTAGCTCTTCTCTAAATGTTTGATAGAATTCGCCTGGGAAGCCATCTGGTCCTGGGCTTTTGTGTGTTGGAAGAGTTTTATTCACAGTTTCAATTTCAGTGCTTGTGATTGGTCTGTTCATATTTTCTATTTCTTCCTGGTTCAGTCACGGAAGGTTGTGCATTTCTAAGAATTTGTCCATTTCTTCCAGGTTTTGCATTTCATTGGCATATAGTTGCTTGTAGTAATCTCTCATGACCCTTTGTATTTCTGCAGTGTCACTTGTTACTTCTCGTTTTTCGTTTTTATATCTATTGATTTCAGTCTTCTCCCTCTTTTTGTTGATGAGTCTGGCTAATGTTTATCAATTTTGTGTATCTTCTCAAAGAACCAGCTTTTAGTTTTATTGATTTTGCTATTGTTTCCTTCCTTTCATTTTCATGTACTTCTGATCTGATCTTTATTATTTCTTTCCTTTTGCTAACTTGGGATTTTTTTTGTTCTTCTTTCTCTAATTGCTTTAGGTGTAAGGTTAGGTTGTTTATCTGAGATGCTTCTTGTTTCTTAAGTTAGGATTGAATTGCTATATACTTCCCTCTTAGAACTGCTTTTGCTGTATCCCATAGGTTTTGGGTTGCCATGTTTTCATTGTCATTTGTTTGTAGGTATTTTTTTGATTTCCTCTTTGATTTCTTCAGTGATCTCTTGGTTATTAAGTAGTGTATTGTTTAGCCTCCATGAGTGTGCTTTTTTTTTTTTTGTAGTATGCAGGCCTCTCACTGTTGTGGCCTCTCCCATTGCACAGCACAGGCCCCGGATGCACAGGCTCAGTGGCTATCGCTCACGGGCCCAGCTTCTCTGCAGCATGTGGGATCTTCCTAGACCTTGGCACGAACCCATGTCCCCTGCATTGGCAGGCAGGCTCTAAACCACTGCGCCACCAGGGAAGCCCTGTTTTTTTACAGACATTTTCCTGTAATTGATATCTAGTCTCATAGCATTGTGGTCAGAAAAGATACTTGATACAATCTCAATTTTCTTAAATTTACCAAGGCTTGATTTGTGACCCAAGGTATGATCTATCCTGGAGAATGTTCCATGAGAACTTGAGAGGAAGGTGTATTCTGTTGTTTGTGGATGGAATGTCCTATAAATATCAATTAAGTCCATCTTGTTTAATGTATTATTTAAAGCTTGTGTTTCCTTATTTATTTTCATTTTGGATGATCTGTCCATGGGTGAAAGTGGGATGTTAAAGATCCCTACTATGAATGTGTTACTGTCGATTTCCCCTTTTATGGCTGTTAGTATTTGCCTTATGCATTGAGGTCCTCCTATTTTGGGTGCAGAAATATTTACAATTGTTATATCTTTTTCTTGGATCGATCCCTTGTTCATTATGTACTGTCCTTCTTTGTCTCTTCTAATAGTCTTTATCTTAAAGTCTATTTTGACTGATATGAGAATTGCTACTCCAGCTTTCTTTTGGTTTCCATTTGCATGGAATATCTTTTTCCATCCCCTCACTTTCAGTCTGTATGTGTCCCTAGGTCTGAAGTGGGTCTCTTGTAGACAGCATATATATGTGTCTTGTGTTTGTATCCATTCAGCGAGTCTGTGTCTTTTGTTTTGAGCATTTAATCCATTTACATTTAAGGTAGTTATCGATAGGTATGTTCCTGTTATCATTTTCTTAATTGTTTTGGGTTTGTTATTGTAGATCTTTTCCTTCTCTTGTGTTTCCTGCCTAGAGCAGTTCCTTTAGCATTTGTCGTAAAGCTGGTTTTGTGGTGCTGAATTCTCCTAGCTTTTGTTTTTCTGTAAAGTTTTTAATTTCTCCGTCAAATCTGAACGAGATCCTTGCTGGGTAGAGTAATCTTGGTTGTAGCTTTTTCTCCTTCATCAGTTTAAATATGTCCTGCTACCCACTTCTGGCTTGCAGAGTTTCTGCTGAAAGATCAGCTGTTAACCTTATGGGGATTTCCTTGTATGTTATTTGTTGTTTTTTCCCTTGCTGCTTTTAATATTTTTCCTTTGTATTTAATTATTGATAGTTTGATTAATATGTGTCTTGGTGTGTTTCTCCTTGGATTTATCCTGTATGGGACTCTCTGTGCTTCCTGGACTTGATTAACTCTTTCTTTTCCCTTATTAGGGAAGTTTTCAACTATAACCTCTTGATACATCTTCTCAGTCCCTTTCTTTTTCTCTTCTTCTTCTGGGACCCCTATAATTCGAATGTTGGTGCATATAATGTTGTCCCAGAGGTCTCTGAGACTGTCCTCAATTCCTTTTATTCTTTTTTCTTTATTCTGCTCTACAGTAGTTATTTCCACTATTTTATCTTCCAGGTCACTTATCCATTCTTCTGCCTCAGTTATTCCGCTATTGATCCGTTCTGGAGAATTTTTAGTTTCATTTACTGTGTTGTTCATCATTGCTTGTTTCCTCTTTAGTTCTTCTAGGTCCTTGTTAAATGTTACTTGCATTTTTTCCATTCTATCTCCAAGATTTTGGATATCTTTACTATCATTATTCTGAATTCTTTTTCAGGTAGACTGTCTATTTCCTCTTCAGTTGTTAGGTCTGGTGGGTTTTTGCCTTACTCCTTCATCTGCTGTGTGTTTCTCTGTCTTCTCATTTTGCTTAACTTACTGTGTTTGGGGTCTCCTTTTCACATGCTGCAAGTTCATAGTTCCCATTGTGTTTGGTATCTGTCCCCTGTGGCTAAGGTTGGTTCCATGGGTTGTGTAGGCTTCCTGGTGGAAGGGACTTGTGCCTGTGTTCTGGTGGATGAGGCTGGATCTTGTCTTTCTGCTTGGCTGGTCCACGTTTGATGGTGTGTTTTGGGGTGTCTGTGGACTTTTTATAATTTTAGGCAGTCTCTCTGCTAATGGATGGGGTGTGTTCCTGTCTTGCTAGTTGTTTGGCATAGGGTTTCCAGCACTGTAGCTGGCTGGTCGTTGAGTGGAGCTGGGTCTTGGCGTTGAGATGGACATCTCTTGTAGATTTTCACCATTTCATATTACGTGGAGCTGGGAGGTTTTTTGTGGACCAGTGTTCTGAACTTGGCTCTGCCTCCTCAGAGGTGCAGCCTTGATGCCTGGCTGGAGCATCAAAAGCCTGTCTTCCACATGGCTCAGAATAAAAGGGAGAAAAAAAAAGAAAGAAAGAAAGAAGAAGATAAAATAAAATAAAGTAAAATAATATAAAAGTTATTACACTAAAAATTAATTATTAAAAATTTTTTTAAAGTAATAAAAAAAGAAAGAAGAGAGCAACCAAACTAAACAACAAATCCACCAATTATAACAAGTCCTAAAATCTATACTAAAAAAAAAAAAAAACAGACAGACAGAACCCAGGACAAATGGTAAAATCAAAGCTATACAGACAAAATCACACAGAGAAGCATACACATACACACTCACAAAGAGAGAAAAAGGGGAAAAAATAATAAATCTTGCTCTCAAAGTCCGCCTCCTCAATTTGAGATGATTCCTTGACTATTCAAGTATTCCACATTTGCAGGGTACATCAAGTTGATTGCAGAGATTTAATCTGCTGCTCCTGAGGCTGCTGGGAGAAATTTCCCTTTCCCTTCTTTGTTCGCACAGCTCCTGGGGTTCAGATTTGGATTTGGACCCGCCACTGCATGTAGGTCACCTGGGGGCATTTGTTCTTTGCTCACAGAAAATGGGGTTAAAGGAGCCGCTGATTCGGTGGCTCTGGCTCACTCAGGCTGGGGGACAGGGAAGAGGACGGAGTGCGGGGTGAGCCTGCGGTGGCAGAGGCAGGCATGACATTGCGCCAGCCTGAGGGGTGCCATGTGTTCTCCTGGGGAAGTTGTCCCTGGATCACGGGACCCTGGCAATGGCAGGCTGCACAGGCTCCTGTGAGGGGTGGTGTGGATAGTGACCTGTGCTTGCACACAGGCTTCTTGGTGGTGGTGGCCGCAGCCATAGCATCTCATGCCCATCTCTTAGGTCCGTGCTGATAGCCGCGGCTCGTGCCCATCTCTGGAGCTCCTTTAAGCAGCGATCTTAATACCCTCTCCTCGCGCACCAGGAAACAAAGAGGGAAGAAAAAGTCTCTTGCTTCTTCAGCAGGTCCAGACTTTCTCCCGGACTCCCTCCCGACTAGCCGTGGTGCAGAAGCCCCCTTCAGGCTGTGTTCATGCAGCCAACCGCAGTCCTCTCCCTGCGCTCCGACCGAAGCCTGAGCCTCAGCTCCCAGCCTCTGCCCGTCCTGGCAGGTGAGCAAAAGAGCCTCTCTGGCTGGTGAGTGCTGGTCTGCACCAATACTCTGTGCGGGAATCTCCCCTCTTTGCCCTCCACACCCCTGTTGCTGCGCTCTCCTCCACGGCTCCGAAACTTTCCCCTTCCGCCACCTGCAGTCTCTGCCCACGAAGGGTCTTCCTAGTGTGTGGAAACCTTTCCTCCTTCACGGCTCCCTCCCACTGGTGCAGGTCCCATCCTTATTCTCTTGTCTCTGTTTTTTTTTTTTTTTTGCCCTACCCAGGTACATGGGGAGTTTCTTGCCTTTTGGGAGGTCTGAGGTCTTCTGCCAGCATTCAGTAGGTGTTCTGTACATGTTCCACATGTAGATGTATTTTGGTGTATTTGTGGGGAGGAAGGCGATCTCCACATCTTACTCTTCCACCATCTTGAAGCTCCTCCTTATTTCTGAGCTTTTTGGAAATCCCTTAAATTTTGTGCCTGTTTTGTAAGCTCTTTAATACCAGAGGGTTGTTTAATGAATACATTTTAATACATTTAAACTTCCTTTAGGTAATATATCACTTTTTAAATAGAATAGTAACTTATTTTCATGCCTGTATATGATAAGACTAGCAGTATGGCAAATTATATCTCTAAACGTAGAAATGGATGTTGTATTTTCTTTTCTAAATGCAAAATCAGTAAACTAGCCTAATCTTAGAGTAGGTTTTATTCATAGGGACAATTAATTATTTAATGACTCTAGTCTAAATTTCTTAGAACTATCCTGTAATGACTCTTTTCATGATTAGATTTTCCCTCAGGTCCACTGATAACTCTGATCTATTTATATATAAACTAGATTCAAATTTGTAGACAATTGTTAATCCAAAGCAAGACCCTATTTACGGGAGATGCACTAAGCACTATATATAAATAGGTGTTGACATCTGTCCAAAGACAGCTTTCCTACCAGCCATTATTTCCTTCTAGGAACTCAAATTCCAGCCATTAAAATCACTTCTGGGTGACATATAGTAAATACAGAGAATGGAAGGAGTTGCCTTTAAAAGATTAATGTTGAAAAATTCTTTATAAATAAGAGGACAAGGAAACTCCTAAAGTTCCGCACGTTGGGATTAACAGATTTTCCCATTGGTGAACACAGAAAGAAGCAGGTTCTGAGAGGTTGGAATGCAGGATCTCAGCATAGTTTATTTTCGATGCTGAATTATGTCTTTGTAAAGCTGCTCTGAAAAAAATTATGCTGTCTGATTGAAATCCTTTCTGTGACTGCTTTAATAAAGAGGTATAATTCTGAAAAAGTTTTAAAATGTGCTAATAACTAGTCTTAAATGTGCCTGTAACTTACAGAATAACACAGTCATGGTAATCCATTACTGTCTGGTAGCAGTAAAGCTATATTTGTAGCTGTGTTTTTTTTACCTCTTTTTTTTAATAGGTGGAAACATTTTTAACATTGATTCTGCAAAACTAAGGACACAAAGTAACAGTAAATGGCATATGAAATAAATGAATAAAGCATAAATCCCCAGTAAGACATGTTTTTTTGTTGCAGGAAAAAGGCTAGGACATAATTACCCTGGAGAGGTTTCTCAGGCTTTGCACTCTATTAGCTTGGGGTGCAGTCTAATGACACAAACAGAAAACTCACTTACCGACAGAGCATTTTAGCTTAAAAGGAGATAGTTATTTGATATATCTTTATATAGCATGTATAGGTAACCCTTTGTTTGGCCTACATGTTGAAACTATTTTCCTAGTTTGCCATTTCTTTTAACTCTGCATATGGTGTATTTTGCCTGTGAGAAAAAATATATAACTTTATGTCCTTAACTATTTGGTCTTTTCCTTTAAAACTTCTGAGTTTCACACCATGTTTTGAAATGTCTTCTTGAGTCTAACACTAAAACATTTCCCTATATTTTCCACTTATATATTTTGTTTATACATTAAAAGTTTTACCTTCTGAAATTTATTCTTATTTCAGAGTGAAGTGGGGGTTTCAGCTGATTTATTTCCAAATAGCTAATTATTTTTACAATATATATTAAAAAATCTAACTTTTCCTTGCTGATGTGAAATGCTATCTTTATCACATGCTCTGAGAACTAACATTGTTTCTGGTCTTTTTCTATTCCATTGATTTTTCTGTTTATTCCTTTTCCAGGATCAAATTAACTATTGTACCTTTTATTACATTTAGATAACTGCTAGAAAAAGCCCCATGCTTTCATTAATCTAATTAATTTTTAAATAGCTAATCTCACACATTCTTTTCTGCCAGATAAAATTTAGAATTAATTTATCAAGTTCTGAAAAAAAATCCCACTAAATGTATGGATTGTACTAGATTTAAATTTATGAATCAAATTGGTGGAAACTAACATTTTGCACTATCAAATCCTCCCATTCAAAAATCAGTTTTCTCATGAAATAAGTCAGACATAGAAAGACAAATACTATAGGATCATGATCTCACTTTAATGTAAAATCTAAAAACAAACAAACAAACAAAACTCATAGAACACGAGATCAGATTTGCGGTTACCAGAGGAAGGGGTTGAGAGGAGGGGGAATTGGAGGAAGGTGGTCAAAAAGTACAAAATTCCATTTATAAGAAAAACAAGTATCAATGCTAGGGATGTAATGTAGAACATGACTATAGTTAACACTGCTGTATAATATAGGAACTTTTTAAATATAAATTTATTTATTTTATTTATTTATTTCTGGTTGTGTTTGGTGTTAGTTGCTGTGCATTGGCTTTTTCTAGTTGCCACGAGCGGGGGCTATTCTTCATTATGGTGCCCGGGCTTCTCATTGTGGTGGCTTCTGTTGTTGCAGAGCTAACAGGCTCTAGGGGTGTGGGCTCAGTAGTTGTGGCTCCCAGGCTCTAGAGAGCAGGCTCAGTAGTTGTGGCGCACAGGCTTAGTTGTTCCACGGCATGTGGGATCTTCCCAGACCAGGGATTGAACTCGTGTCCCCTGCATTGGCAGGCGGATTCTCAAACACTGAAACACCAGGGAAGTCCTATTGGAACATTTTAAAGAAAGTAGATTCTAAGAGTTCTCATCACAAGGAGAATTTTTCTTCTTTTGATTGTATTTATATGACAGATGTTAGCTAAACCTATAGTGGTAATAATTTCACAATATAGTAATGTAAATCAAACCATCATGCAGTACACCTTAAACTTATACAGTTATGTATGTCAATTATTTCTCAATAAAACTGGGAAAAAAATTCAATTTTGTGATCTAAACATGCAAGTGGTCCTGAATTTGTTTTTGGTCTGCTTTCCTTGAAAGGATCTAGTGTCATAGTTCTACTAGATGGGTGATCTGAATTGGGAACTTTTATATCTATTTCTCTGCTCTGGAAAGTTAAAATAGCAGGAATTTTCTTTTCCTTGAAAGTTTAATACAAATTGATTGCAAAGTCATTGGTTTTACTGTCTTTGAGGTAGCATGATTTTTATAATTTTCTTTTTTTGGTCAATTAAGGTTTTATGTTTTGCTTCTTACTGAGTGGCTTTTTAAATCTATGTAATTTATTTTTTATAATTTCACTTAATCTAGATTTGCAAATTTCTTGATATAAAATTCTACATACTAGTTTCTCAATTTTTAAATTCTCCATATCCCCATTTCTCATTTTTAATGTTGCTCAACTATGTGTTATTTTCATTTATTTTCTGGGTTAGAATTGTGATGGGTGAATTTATTTTCACAGACACAGCTACTAGTTTTGATTTTATTTAACAGTTCTATGGGAGTGCTTCTAATTATTCATCACCTTAAACAACTTTCCTACTTCTGTTGGTTCATTGTGATTTTCTTTTTCTAGCTTCCTGGCTCAAATATTTGGTTCATTAATGTTTAAATTTATCATTCCTAACTTACATACAAAGAATCTAATAATAAGTAAAGAAACTTGCTCAAGGTCACACAGCTAATGAGTGGCAGAGCTAAGAATCCAACACTGACTCAAGCTCACAATTTTAACTACTACTTTCTGCTGCCAAACCTATTCCAATGAAAAAATGACAGTAGGATGGAACAAGAAAAGAGGGAGGCAAAAATATATGGGGAAGTCATTAGTCAGAATACGCTATGTGTTTTTCCATCTGTTGTCTTCTAAATACAACCCTATGACATGTGTTTCATGAACCTCATTTTAATATCAGTACAGTTTTTGAAATATGTTCTAATAGCCCATTAATATTTTTTTTGCTTTTAAATTATTTATTATATAAGTTTCAGGTGTACAACATTGTAGTTCAACATCTGTATACACTACAGAATGATCCCTCACCATACAGTTGACTCCCTTTACCCATTTCTCCACCTCCCAACCCCTCTCCTCTGATAATCAGTAATCTGTTCTCTGTTATCTATGAGTTTGTTATTGTTTTACTTTTTATTCCATGTATGAGTGAAATCATACGGTATTTGTCTTTCTCCATCTGATATATTTCACCTAGCATAATACCTTCAAAGTCAATTAGTGTTGTTACAAATGGCGGGATTCCATTCCTTTTTATGGCTGAATAATATTAATAATGGCTGAATAATAATAATCCGTTGTATAAATATACCACATATTCTTTATCCATTTATCCATCAATGAACATGCTGATGAACAGGTTGTCTGCATATCTAAAAAGTCAAATAGTTCTTACAAATTTTGTTGCAAAAACCTCTCTCCTACAATTTCCCCTGCCCAGGAAAAGCCAGGACAATTTCTCACAGGGGATGATACTGGTATTTTCCTCCAGGTCTCTAAATAATGAGCTTATATCACCACACCCCGACTTTTTATTTTAGTCATTACACTTGGTCCTCCATATCTGCAGGGTGCCACAGCCATGGATTTAACCAATGGTGGATTGAAAATATTTTTTAAAAATATTTATGTATTAATTTAGTTGTGCTGAGCCTTAGTTGCAGCATGTGGGCTCCTTAGTTTCAGCAGGCAGGCTCCTTAGGTTCAGCAGGCAGGCTCCTTAGTTCCAGGACATGGGCTCCTTAGTTGTAGTATGTGAAATATTTTTTATTTTTAAACATCATTATTAGAGTATAATTGCTTTACAATGGGGTGCCATTTTCTGCTTTATAACAAAGTGAAACATCTATACGTATACATAGATCCCCATATAACCTTCCTCTGGCATCTCCATCCCACCTTCCCTATCCCACCCCTCTAGGTGGTCACAAAGAACCAAGCTGATCTCCTGTGCAATATGGCTGCTTCCCAAAAGCTATCTATTTTACATTTGGTAATATATATTAGTCCGTACCAACCTCTCACATCGTCCCAGCTTACCCTTACCCCTCCCTGTGTCCACAAGTCCATTCTCTACATGGGCGTCTTTATTCCTGTGCTGCCACTAGGTTGTTCATAACAACTTTTTTTTTTTTTTTAAGATTCCATACATATGTATTAGCATACGGTACTTATTTTTCTCTTTCTGACTTACTTCACTCTGTATGACAGACTCTAGGTCCCTCCACCTCACTACAAATAACTCAATTTCATTTCTCCTTATCCCTGAGTAATATTCCATTGTATATATGTGCTACATCTTCTTTATCCATTCACCTGTTGATGGACACTTAGGTTGCTTCCATGTCCTGGCTATTGTAAATAGAGCTACAATGAACATTGTGGTACATGTCTCTTTATGAATTATGGTTTTCTCAGGGCATATGCCCAGTAGTGGGACTGCTGGGTCATATGGTAGTTCTGTTTTTAGAGTTTTCAGAAACCTCCATAATGGCGCCTTATAAGGGTAAGCTGGGACAAAGTGAGAAAGTGGCATGGACATATATACAGTACCAAACATAAAATAGATAGCTAGTGGGAAGCAACTGCATAGCACAGGGAGATCAACTCAGTGCTGTGTAACCAACTAGAGAGGTGAGATAGGGATGGTGGGAGGGAGGGAGACACAAGAGGGAAGAGATATGGAGACATATGTATATGTATAACTGATTCACTTTGTTATAAAGCAGAAACTAACACACCATTGTAAAGCTATTATACTCCAATAAAGATGTTAAAAAAATGAAAGAAACCTCCATACTGTTCTTCACAGTGGCTGTATCAATTTACATACCCACCAACAGTGCAGGAGGGTTCCCTTCTCTCCACACCCTTTCCAAAATTTTTTGCTTGCAGATTTTTTGATGATGGCCATTCTGACTGGTGTGAGGTGATACTACATTGCAGTTTTGACTTGTATTTCTCTAACGATTAGGTATGTTGAGCATTCTTTCATGTGTTTGTTGACTGTCTTTATATATTCTTTAGAGAAATGTCTATTTAGGTCTTCTGCACATTTTTGGATTGGGTTGTTTGTTTTTTTGATACTGAGCTTCATGAACTACTTGTAAATTTTGGAGATAAGTCCTTTGTCAGTTGCTTCATTTGCAAATATTTTCTCCCATTCTGAGGTTTGTCTTTCCGTCTTGTTTATGGTTTCCTTTGCTGTGCAAAAGCTTTAAAAGTTCATTAGGTCCCATGTTTATTTTCTTTTTATTA
Source organism: Orcinus orca (assembly GCF_937001465.1). Lineage (NCBI taxonomy): Eukaryota > Metazoa > Chordata > Mammalia > Artiodactyla > Delphinidae > Orcinus > Orcinus orca. The sequence continues at coordinate 81,130,466 of NC_064580.1, forward strand.
TTTCCATTTCTCTAGGAGGTGAGTCAAAAAGGATCTTGCTGTGATTTATGTCATAGAGTGTTCTGCCTATGTTTTCCTCTAAGAGTTTTATAGTATCTGGAATTAAATTTGGGTCTTTAATCCATTTTGAGTTAATTTTTGTGTATGGTGTTTGGGAGCATTCTAATTTCATTCTTTTACATGTAGCCATCCAGTTTTCCCAGCACCACTTATTGAAGAGGCTGTCTTTTCTCCACTGTATAATCTTGCCTCCTTTATCGAAAATATGGTGCCCATATGTGCATGGGTTTATCTCTGGTCTTTCTATCCCGTTCCATTGATCTATATTTTTGTGCCAGTACTATATTGTCTTGATTACTGTAAATTTATAGTATAGTCTGAAGTAAGGGAGCCTGCTTCTTCCAGCTCCATTTTGCTTTCTCAAGATTGCTTTGGCTATTCGGGGTCTTTTGTGTTTCCATACAAATTGTGAATTTTTTTGTTCTGGTTCTGTGAGAAATGCCATTGGTAGTTTGATAGGGATTGCAATGACCCTGTAGATTGCTTTGGGTAATACAGTCATTTTCACAATGTTGATTTTTCCAATCAAAGAACATGGTATATCTTTCCATCTGTTTGTATCATCTTTAATTCCTTTCATCACTGTCTTATAGTTTTCTGCATACAGGTCTTGTCTCCTGAGGTAGGTTTATTCCTAGGTATTTTATTTTTGTTGCTATGGTAATTGGAGTGTTTCCTTAATTTCTCTTTCAGATTTTTCATCATTGGTGTATAGAAATAAGAGATATTTCTGTGCATTAATTTTTCATGCTGCTACTTTACCAAATTGATTGATTAGTTCTAGTAGTTTTCTGGTAGCGTCTTTAGGATTCTCTGTGTATAGTATCATGTCATCTGCAAACAGTGACAGCTTTACTTCTTTTCCAATTTGGATTCCTTTTATTTCTTTTTCTTCTCTGACTGCTGTGGCTAAAACTTCCAAAACTATGTTGAAAAACAGTGGTGAAAGTGGACAACCTTGTCTTGTTCCTGATTTTAGTGGAAAAGGGTTCAGTTTTTCACCATTGAGAATGATGTTGGCTGTGGGTTTGTCATATATGGCCTTTATTATATTGAGGAAAGTTCCCTCTATGCCTACTTTCCAGAGGGTTTTTACCATAAATGGGTGTTGAATTTTGTCGAAAGCTTTTTCTGCAATTATTGAGATGAGGATATGGTTTTTCTCCTTCAGTTTGTTAATATGGTTTATCACGTCGATTTGCATATATTGAAGAATCCTTGCATTCCTGGGATAAACCACATTTGATCATGCTGTATGATCTTTTCAATGTGCTGTTGGACTCTGTTTGCTAGTATTTTGTTGAGGATTTTTGCATCTAAGTTCATCAGTGATATTGGCCTGTTGTTTTCTTTCTTTCTGACATCTTTGTCTGGTTTTGGTATGAGGGTGATGGTGGCCTCATAGGATGAGTTTGGGAGTATTCCTCCCTCTGCTGTATTTTGGAAGAGTTTGAGAAGGATAGGTGTTAGCTCTTCTCTAAATGTTTGATAGAATTCACCTGTGAAGCCATCTGGTCCTGGGCTTTTGTTTCTTGGAAGATTTTTCATCACAGTTTCAATTTCAGTGCTTGTGACTGGTCTGTTTATATTTTCTATTTCTTCCTGGTTCAGTCTCTGAAGGTTGAGCTTTTCTAAGAATTTGTGCATTTCTTCCAGGGTGTCCATTTTACTGGCATATAGTTGTTTGTAGTAATCTCTCATAATCCTTTGTATTTCTGCAGTGTAAGTTGTTACTTCTCCTGTTTCATTTCGAATTCTATTGATTTGAGTCTTCTCCCTTTTTTTCTTGATGAGTCTGGCTAATGTTTATGAATTTTGTTTATCTTCTCAAAGAACCAACTTTTAGTTTTATTGATATTTGCTATTGTTTCCTTTATTTCATTTTCATTTATTTCTGATCTGATCTATATGATTTCTTTCCTTCTCAAAACTTTCAGTTTTTTTTTTTGTTCTTTTTCTCTAATTGCTTTAGCAGTAAGGTTAGATTGTTTATTTGAGATGTTTCTTGTTTCTTGAGGTAGGATTTTATTGCTACAAACTTGTCTCTGAGAACTGCTTTTGCTGCATCCCATAGGTTTTGGGTCATCGTGTTTTCATTGTCATTTGTTTGTAGGTATTTTTTGATTTCTTCTTTGATTTCTTCAGTGTTCTCTTGGTTATTAAGTAGTGTATTGTTTAGCCTCCATGAGTTTGTATTTTTTACAGATTTTTTCCTGTACTTGATATCTAGTCTCAGAGTTTTGTGGTTGGAAAAGATAACTGATATGATTTCAATTTTCTTCAATTTACCAAGGCTTGATTTTTGACCCAAGATATGATCTATCCTGGAGAATGTTCCATGAGCCCTTGAGAAGAAAGTGTATTCTGTTGTTTTTGGATGGAATGTCCTATAAACATCAACTAAGTCCATCTTGTTTAATGTGTCATTTAAAGCTTGTGTTTCCTTATATTCATTTTGGATGATATGCCCATTGATGTAAGTGGGATGTTGAAGTCCCCTACTCTTGTTTTTTTTTTTTTTTTTTTTTTTGCTTTACTTCTTAGCCTCTGATGGCTCTGTCCTTACTTTGATGTTGTCAAGATTGCTAACATTTACATTCTGTGTGGTTTTTTTTTTTAGATGTTGGGAGTAGGAGTTTATTAATTAATTTATTTATTTTTGCTGTGTTCGGTCTACATTTCAGTGGGAGGGCTTTCTCTAGTTGTGGCATTTGGGAGCACTCTTTATAGCAGTGTGCAGGCCTCTCACTATCACAGCCTCTCTTGTTGTGGAGCACAGGCTCCAGACGCGCAGGCTCAGTAGTTGTGGCTAACAGACCTAGTTGCTCCGTGGCATGTGGGATCCTCCCAGACCAGGGCTCGAACCCGTGTCCCCTGCATTAGCAGGCAGATTTTCAACCACTGTGCCACCAGGGAAGTCCCCTCTACTCTTTCTGTGTTACTGTCAATTTCCCCTTTTATGGCTGTTAGCATTTGCCTTATGTATTGAGGTGCTCCTATGTTGGGTTCATAAACATTTACAATTGTTATGTCTTCTTCTTGGATTGATACCTTGATCATTATGTAGTGTGCTTCTTTGTCTCTTGTAATAGTCTTTATTTTAACGTCCCTTTTATCTGATATGAGAATTGCTACACCAGCTTTCTTTTGGTTTCCATTTGCATCGAATATATTTTTCCATCCCATCACTTTCAGTCTGTATGTGTTCCAAGGCCTGAAGTGGCTCTCTTGCAGACGGCATATATACAGGTTTTGTTTTTGTATCCATTCAGCCAGTCTATGTCATTGGGTTGGAGCATAAAATCCATTTACATTTGTTATGGATATGTACATTCCTCTTACCATTTTCTTAATTGTTTTGAGTTTGTTATTGTAGGTCTTTTCATCTCTTGTGTTTCCTGCCTAGAGAAGTTCCTTTAGCATGTGTTGTAAAGCTGGTTTTGTGGTGTTGGATTCTCTTAGCTTTTCCTGGTCTGTAAAGGTTTTAATTTCTCCATCGAATCTGAATGAGATCCTTGCTGGGTAGAGTACTCTTGGTTGTAGGTTCTTCCCTTTCATCACTTTAAATATGTCCTGCCATTCCTCTCTGGCTTGCAGAGTTTCTGATGAAAGATCAGTTGTTAACCTTATGGGAATTCCCTTGTATGTTATTTGTTGTTTTTCCTTTGCTACCTTTAATATTTTTCCTTTGTATTTCATTTTTGATAGTTTGCCTAATATCTCTTCGTGTGTTTCTCCTTGGATTTATCCTGTATGGGACTCTCTGCACTTCCTGGACTTTATTAACTATTTCCTTTCCCTTATTAGGGAAGTTTTCAACTATAATCTCTTCAAACATTTTCTCAGTCCCTTTCTTTTTTCTGTTCTTCTTCTAGGACCCCTGTAATTCGAATGTTGGTGTGTTTAATGTTGTCCCAGAGGTCTCTGAGACTGTCCTCAATCTTTTCATTCTTTTTTCTTTATTCTTCTCTGCCATAGTTATTTCCACTTTTTTATCTTCCAGGTCACTTATCCGGTCTTCTGCCTCAGTTATTCTGCTATTGATTCCTTTCAGAGAATTTTTAATTTCATTTATTGTGTTGTTCATCACTGTTTGTTTGCTCTTTTGTTCTTCTAGGTCCTTGTTAAATGTTTCTTGTATTTTCTCCATTCTATCTCCAAGATTTTGTATCATCTTTACTATCATTACTCTGAATTATTTTTCAGGTAGACTGACTATTTTCTTTTCATTTGTTTGGTCTGGTGGGTTTTTACCTTGCTACTTCATCTGCTGTGTGTTTCTCTGTCTTCTCATTTTGCTTAACTTACTGTGTTTGTGGTCTCCTTTATGCAGGCTACAGGTTCATAGTTCCTGTTGTTTTTGCTGTCTGGCCTCAGTGGCTAAGGTTGGTTCAGTGGGTTGTATAGGCTTTCTGGTGGAGTGGACTGGTTCCTGTGTTCTGGAGGATGAGGCTGGATCTTGTCTTTCTGTTGGGCAGGACCATGTGCAGTGGTGTGTTTTGGGGTTTCTGTGACCTTTTTATGATTTTAGGCAGCTTCTTTGCTAATGGGTGGAGTTGTGTACCTCTCTTGCTAGTTGTTTGGCATTGGGTGTCCAGCACTGTAGCTTGCTGGTTGTTGAGTGGACCTGGGTCTTAACATTGAGATGGAGATCTCTTGGACAGCATTCCCCATTTGATATTATGTGGAGCTGGGAGGTCTCTGGTGGACCAATGTCTTGATATCGGCTGTCCCACCTCAGAGGTGCAGGCCTGACACCCAGCCGGAGGTCCAAGACCATGTCAGCCACACAGCTCAGAAGAAAAGGGAGAAAAAAAGAAAGGAAGAAAAAAAATAGTTAAAATAAAAAATAATTATTAAAGATAAAAAAAGAGAGCAACCAAACCCAAAACAAATCCACCAATGGTAATAAGTGCTTAAAAGTATACTAAAAACAACAACAACAAAAAATCCAGACAGACAGAACCCTAGGACAAATGGTAAAAGCAAATCTATACAGACAAACTCACAGAAAGAAGCATACACATACACACTCTCAAAAAGTGAAAAAGGAAAAAATATATATATATCATTGCTCCCAAAGTCCACCACCTCAATTTTGCGATGATTCGTTGTCTATTCAGGTATTCCACAGATGCAGGGTACATCGAGTTGATTGTGGACATTTAATCCGCTCCTCCTGAATCTGCTGGGAGAGATTTCCCTTTCTCCTCTATTTTCGCAGATCTCCTGGGGTTCAGCTTTGGATTTGGTTCCCCCTCTGCATGTAGGTCGCCTGAGGGCATCTGTTCTTCGCTCAGACAGGACAGGGTTAAAGTAGCAGCTGATTAGGAGGCTCTGGCTCACTCAGGCTGCGGGGAGGGAGGGGTACGGAATGTGGGGCGAGCCTGCAGTGGCAGAGGCCAGCGGGATGTTGCAACAGCCTGAGGCGTTCCGTGTGTTCTCCTGGGGACTTTTCCCCTGTATCACGGGACCCTGGCCGTGGCGGGCTGCACAGGCTCCTGGGAGAGGAGGTGTGGATAGTGACCTGTGCTTGCTAACAGGCTTCTTGGTGGCTGCAGCAGCAGCCTTAGCGTCTCATGCCCATCTCTGGGGTCCGCGCTGATAGCAGTGGCTCATGCCCGTCTCTGGAGCTCGTTTAGGCTGTGCTCTGAAACCCCTCTCCTCGCTCACCCCGAAACAATGGTCTCTTGCCTCTTCGGCAGGTCCAGACATTTTCCCAGACTCCCTCCAGGTTAGCCGTGGTGTACTAGCCCCCTTCAGGCTGTGTTCACACCACAAACCCCAGTCCTCTCCCTGCGATCCGACCGAAGCCCGAGCCTCAGCTCCCAGCCCCAGCCCACCCCAGCGGGTGAGCAGACAAGCCTCTTGGGCTGGTGAGTGCTGGTCGGCACCGATCCTCTGTGCAGGAATCTCTCCACTTTGCCCTCTACTCCCCTGTTGCTTCACTCTCCTCCATGGCTCCGAAGCTTCCCTCCCCACCACCCCCATCTCCACCAGTGAAGGGGCTTCCTAGTGTGTGGAAACTTTTCCTCCTTTACAGCTACCTCCTAGTGGTGTAGGTCCAGTCCCTATTCTTTTGTCTCTGTTTTTTTCTTTTTTCTTTTGCCCTACCCAGGTATGTGGGGAGTTTCTTGCCTTTTGGGAAGGCTGAGGTCTTCTGCCAGCGTTCAGTAGGTGTTCTGTAGGAATTGTTCCACATGTAGATGTATTTCTGATGTATTTGTGGGGAGGAAGGCAATCTCCACGTCTCATTCCTCTGCCATCTTGAATGTCTCTCCAGCCCAGTAATATTAATCATAAACTAATTTTGTCCAAATAAAGAGACTTTTTAAAATACTTTCACCTTTCAAGAATATGAAATTGTATTAATTACTCTGGTTATTGTACTATCAGTGCACAAAAATGCTTCTTAGAACAATCTGAATAAAGTTCAATGAAGCTGGAGAGTAGAATTTTTGAAATATCATTAGATTTAAGTGCTTATTAAGAAAATGTGTATGCACCGAAGGAGAGAACACCATAAATTCCACAGGAAAGCTGATTTGAGCTAATGCAAAAGGTTTAAAGGCTTCAGAAAAGGATACAGACAAAATTAATGTAAAAAGGGAGAAAATAAAGTGGAACTAAGGCAGTCATTGGCATTCATCTCAATAAATTCTAAATAAATAAAAGGATAATAAGAAAAAGGTGGTAAAATCAGGATTTAAAAAATGGATCATCAAAGACCTAGCACATAGAATTAATAAACTATGTAAGAGTATGTGTCAAGGATAAAAATAAGAAAAGTATATCTTTAAACTAAGTAGCATCAAAAAATGATATTATATTGAGGAAAATTCTATACAGTACAGGGTGCATTGTTCTCTTGGCTAATATCAACAGCCTTGGACTGTATAGAGAACAAACGTGAATAATTCTAGACCTATACAATATGATAACCACTAGTCACATGGAGCTATTGAACACATGAACTGCGGCTGGTCTGAATTGATATGTGCCTAAAGTGTAACATATACATATTTTGAAAACTTAGTAGAACAAAATATCTCATTAATATTTTCATTTGATTAATGTTGAAATAATATTTTGGAAATATTCTGTTATATATTAAATGATCTTTCTTTTGTACTTTTTAATGTGGCTAGTGCATATAAAATTACACATATTGCTTGCATTGTATCCTGTTTGAATAGCACTGTCCTAAAATAATACTACACACACACACACACACACACACACACACACACAGAGAGAGAGTCAAAAGAAAATCCCACAAAAAATATTAGATGTGATTGATTCTGTATTCAGGCTTTGTTTTCAATGGAAACCATTAAAGATAAACATCTTAGAGTTTATTAAGACTCTCAAATTACATAAATTGTCTTTCTAGGTATCTCAAGTTGATCAGATAATTATTAATTCTCCATTATATATGTCTACAGAATAAAAAACAGTTTATTTGGGAAGAAATAAAATGGAGCAGATGGTCTTCACTGGTGAGACTCAAAAAATAAATGACATTCATCTACTGAAATATTTATTAAGATCATGTTATAGGTACTAGTGCATTCTGTTTAGTTAAGAATATATTGAAGGATTATATTTAATGATTTCATACTTAATTTAGAATAATTTTTCAACATCTTCATAGTAATTGTGCCTAAATGTAATATGGCCCATTTATTTGCAAAGGGCTTAGGCATCTGCTAATAATATTGATAAAAGCCAGGTTTCCTCTTTAGTTAGATCAGATTGGGATTAACTGAAATTTCTTTGGCTGGATTCTTGGATGTATCATTCAGGGACCTTATTTCCTATGTTGCATTGAAGTGGATACTTGTTTGTCTCCACAGCATCCATTCTATCCTTCCCTAACTGTGTGACAGTCATGCAGTTTGGGTGGGACTGACCTTCCTTACAAGGGTGATCCCTGAGAAGCATAATCCAATTAGCACAACCTCACCCCCCTATGCAATACCAAACTAAACTATGGATAGTCAATAATCCTAATTTAAAACAACAAATGTATGCTATTCTCCTGAAAACCACATTGGTTCAAGTTGGTTCAGAATGAAGCACAGGACTTTTGTATAAAAGTGTAGAGTACTCATGTAAATCCTATAACTGCTGTATCTATTTTGCTACAAGGAGGAAAAAGAGCCTGAGAACAATTACAACACATGGAGGAGAGCAGAGTTGAAAGAATAATAGAAAAATTGAGCTAGGAGCCTCATAAAACTGCCAGAAGTCCTGCCCATAGACTTTTCCAACATTTTGCCAATATATTTTTTTCATTCTATAAAACTAAGGTGAATTTTCTGTTGCGTACGATCAAAAGCATCCAAACTGAAATACCTATAGCTTTTCCTTGATTTATTTTTTATACTTTACACTAAAATTTTCCTGGCTTTTTTTGTTTGTTTGTTTGTTTGAGGGCCATTTTTACTATATTTATTTATTTTCTTTAACATTTTTATTGGGGTATAATTGCTTTACAATGGTGTGTTAGTTTCTGCTTTATAACAAAGTAAATCAGTTTTACATATACATATGTTCCCATATCTCTTCCTTCTTGTGTCTCCCTCCCTACCCCTTCCCTATCCCACCCCTCGAGGTGGTAACAAAGCACCGAGCTGATCTCCCTGTGCTATGTGGCTGCTTCCCACTAGCTATCTACCTTCCATTTGGCAGTGTATATATGTCCATGCCTCTCTCTCGCTTTGTCACAGCTCACCCTTCCCCCTCCCCATATCCTCAGGTCCTTTCTCCAGTAGGTCTGTGCCTTTATTCCTGTCTTACCCCTAAGTTCTTCATGACATTTTTGTTTCTTAAATTCCATATATATGTGTTAGCATACGGTATTTGTCTTTCTCTTTCTGACTTACTTCAATCTGTATGACAGACTCTAGGTCTATCCACCTCATTACAAATAGCTCAATTTCGTTTCTTTTTATGGCTGAGTAATATTCCATTGTATATATGTGCCACATCTTCTTTATCCATTCATCCGATGATGGGCACTTAGGTTGTTTCCATCTCCGGGCTATGGTAAATAGAGCTGCAATGAACATTTTGGTACATGACTCATTTTGAATTATGGTTTTCTCAGGATATATGCCCAGTAGTGGGATTGCTGGGTCATATGGTAGTTCTATTTGTAGTTTTTTAAGGAAACTCCATACTGTTCTCCATAGTGGCTCTACCAATTCACATTCTCACAAGCAGTGCAAGAGTGTTCCCTTTTCTCCACACCCTCTCCAGCTTTTATTGTTTCTAGATTGTTTGATGATGGCCATTCTGACTGGTGTGAGATGATATCTCATTGTAGTTTTGATTTACATTTCTCTAATGATTAATGATGTTGAGCATTCTTTCATGTGTTTGTTGGCAGTCTGTATATCTTCTTTGGAGAAATGTCTATTTAGGTGTTCTGCCCATTTTTGGATTGGGTTGTTTGTTTTTTTGTTATTGAGCTGCATGAGCTGCTTGTAAATTTTGGACATTAATTCTTTGTAAGTTGCTACATTTGCAAATATTTTCTCCCATTCTGAGAGTTGTCTTTTGGTCTTGTTTATGGTTTCCTTTGCTGTGCAAAAGCTTTGAAGTTTCATTAGGTCCCATTTGTTTATATTTTTTTTTATTTCCATTTCTCTACGAGGTGGGTCAAAAAGGATCTTGCTGTGATTTATGTCATAGAGTGTTCTTCCTATGTTTTCCTCTAAGAGTTTGATAGTTTCTGGCCTTACATTTAGGTATTTAATCCATTTTGATCTTATTTTTGTGTATGGTGTTAGGGAGTGATCTAATCTCATACTTTTACATGTACCTGTCCAGTTTTCCCAGCACCACTTATTGAAGAGGCTGCCCTTACTCCACTGTACATTCCTGCCTCCTTTATCAAAGATAAGGTGACCATTTGTGCATGGGTTTAACTCTGGGCTTTCTATCCAGTTCCATTGATCTATCTTTCTGTTTTTGTGCCAGTACCATAGTGTCTTGATTATTGTAGCTTTATAGTATAGTCTGAAGTCAGGGAGACTGATTCCTCCAGCTCTGTTTTAAGTTCTCAAGATTGCTTTGGCTATTTGGGGTCTTTTGTGTTTCCATACAAATTGTGAATTTTTTTGTTCTAGTTCTATGAAAAATGCCAGTGGTAGTTTGATAGGGATTGCATTGAATATGTAGACTGCTTTGGGTAGTAGAGTCATTTTCACAATGTTGATTCTTCCAATCCAAGAACATGGTATATCTCTGCATCTATTTGTATCACCTTTAATTTCTTTCATCAGTGTCTTATAATTTTCTGCGTACAGGTCTTTTGTCTCCTTAGGTAGGTTTATTCCTAAATATTTTATTCTTTTTGCTGCAATGGTAAATGGGAGTGTTTTCTTGATTTGACTTTCAGATTTTTCATCATTAGTGTATAGGAAGGCAAAAGATTTCTGTGCATTAATTTTGTATCCTGCAACTTTTCCAAATTCATTGATTAGCTCTAGTAGTTTTCTGGTAGCATCTTTAGGATTCTTTATGCATACTACCATGTCATCTGCAAACAGTGACAGCTTTACTTCTTTTCTGATTTGGATTCCTTTTATTGCCTTTTCTTCTCTGATTGCTGTGGCTAAACTTCCAAAACTATATTGAATAAGCGTGGTGAGATTGGGCAACCTTGGCTTGTTCCTGATCTTAGTGGAAATGCTTTCAGTTTTTCACCATTGAGGATGATGTTGGCTGTGGGTTTGTCATATACGGCCTTTATTATGTTGAGGAAAGTTCCCTCTATGCCTATTTTCTGCAGGGTTTTTATCATAAATAGGTGTTGAATTTTGTCAAAAGCTTTTTCTGCATCTATTGAGATGAGGATATGGTTTTTCTCCTTCAATTTGTTAATATGGTTTATCACATTGACTGATTTGCGTATATTGAAGAATCCTTGCATTCCTGGAATAAACCCCACTTGATCATGGTGTATGATCCTTTTAATGTGCTGTTGGATTCTGTTTGCTAGTATTTTGTTGAGGATATTTGAATCTATGTTCATCAGTGATATTGGCCTGTAGTTTTCTTTCTTTGTGACATCCTTGTCTGGTTTTGTTATCAAGGTGATGGTGGCCTCGTAGAAGGAATTTGGGAGTGTTCCTCCCTCTGCTATATTTTGGAAGAGTTTGAGAAGGATAGGTGTTAGCTCTTCCCTAAATGTTTAATAGAATTCGCCTGTGAAGCCATCTGGTCCTGGGCTTTTGTTTCTTGGAAGATTGTTAATCACAGTTTCAATTTCAGTACTTGTGTTTTGTCTGTTCATATTTTCTATTTCTCTCTGATTCAGCCTTGGCAGGTTGGGCATTTCTAAGAATTTGTCCATTTCTTCCAGGTTGTGCATTTTATTGGCACAGAGTTGCTTGTAGTAATCTCTCATGATCTTTTGTATTTCTGCAGTGTCAGTTGTTACTTCTCCTTTTTCATTTCTAATTTTATTGATTTGAGTCTTCTCCCTTTTTTTCTTGATGAGTCGGGCTAATGGTTTATCTATTTTGTTTATCTTCTCAAAGAACAAGCTTTTAGTTTTATTGATCTTTTCTATTGTTTCCTTCATTTCTTTTTCATTAATTTCTGATCTGATTTTTATGATTTCTTTCCTTCTGCTTACTTTGTGGTTTTTTTGTTGTTCTTTCTCTAATTACTTTAGGTGCAAGGTTAGGTTGTTTATTCGAGATGTTTCCTGTTTCTTACGGTGGGCTTGTATTGCTATAAACTTCCCTCTTAGAACTGCTTTTGCTGCATCACATAGGTTTTGTGTCATCGTGTCTCCATTGTCATTTGTTTCTAGGTATTTTTTTTATTTCCCCTTTGATTTCTTCAGTGATCACTTCGTTATTAAGTAGTGTATTGTTTAGCCTCCATGAGTTTATATTTTTTACAGATCTTTTCCTGTAATTGATATCTAGTCTCATGGCGTTGTGGTCGGAAAAGATACTTGATTCAATTTCAATTTTCTTAAATTTACCAAGGCTTGATTTGTGACTCAAGATATGATCTATCCTGGAGAATGTTCCATGAGCACTTGAGAAAAATGTGTATTCTGTTGATTTGGGATGGAGTGTCCTATAAATATCAATTAAGTCCATCTTGTTTAATGTATCATTTAAAGCTTGTGTTTCCTTATTTATTTTCATTTTGGATGATCTGTCCATTGGTGAAAGTGGGATGTTAAAGATCCCTACTATGAATGTGTTACTGTCGATTTCCCCTTTTATGGCTGTTAGTATTTGCCTTATGCATTGAGGTCCTCCTATTTTGGGTGCAGAAATATTTACAATTGTTATATCTTTTTCTTGGATCGACCCCTTGTTCATTATGTACTGTCCTTCTTTGTCTCTTCTAATAGTCTTTATCTTAAAGTCTATTTTGACTGATATGAGAATTGCTACTCCAGCTTTCTTTTGGTTTCCATTTGCATGGAATATCTTTTTCCATCCCCTTACTTTAGTCTGTATGTGTCTCTAGGTCTGAAGTGGGTCTTTTGTAGACAGCATATATAAGGGTCTTGTTTTTGTATGCATTCAGCCAATCTGTGTCTTTTGTTGGGAGCATTTAGTCCATTTACATTTAAGGTAATTATCGATATGTATGTTCCTATTCCCATTTTCCAAATTGTTTTGGGTTCAATATTGTAGGTCTTTTCCTTGTCTTGTGTTTCTTGCCTAGAGAAGTTCATTTAGCATTTGTTTTAAAGCTGTTTTGGTGGTGCTGAACTCTCTCAGCTTTTGCTTGTCTGTAAAGGTTTTAGTATCTCCATCAAATCTGAATGAGATCCTTGCTGGGTAGAGTAATCTTCGTTGCAGGTTTTTCTCCTTCATCACTTTCAGTATGTCCTGCCACTCCCTTCTGACTTGCAGAGTTTCTGCTGAAAGATCAGCTGTTAACCTTATGGGGATTCCCTTGTGTATTATTTGTAGTTTTTCCCTTGCTGCTTTTAATATGCTTTCTTTGTATTTAATTTTTGAGTTTGATTAATATGTGTCTTGGCATATTTCTCCTTGGATTTATCCTGTATGGGACTCTCTGTGCTTCCTGGACTTGATTAACTATTTCCTTTCCCATATTACGGAAGTTTTCAACTATAATCTCTTCAAATATTTTCTCAGTCCCTTTCTTTTTCTCTTCTTCTCCTGGAACCCATATAATTCAAATTTTTGTTAGTTTATTGTTGTCCCAGAGGTTTCTGAGACTGTCCTCAGTTCTTTTCATTCTTTTTTTCTTTATTCTGCTCCGCAGTAGTTATTTCCACTATTTTATCTTCCAGGTCACTTATCCGTTTTCTGCCTCAGTTAGTCTGCTATTGATCCCATCTAGAGTATTTTTCATTTCATTTATTGTGTTGTTCATCATTGTTTGTTTCATCTTTAGTTCCTCTAGGGCCTTGTTAAATGATTTTTTTGAATTTTGTCTATTCTGTTTCTAAGATTTTGGATCACCTTTACTATCATTATTCTGAATTCTTTTTCAGGTAAATTGCCTATTTCCTCTTCATTTGTTAGGTCTGGTGGGTTTTTATCTTGCTCCTTCATCTTCTGTGTGTTTTTCTGTCTTCTCATTTTGCTTATCTTACTGTGTTTGGGGTCTCCTTTTTGCAGGCTGCAGGTTCATAGTTCCCGTTGTTTTTGATGTCTGTCCCCAGTGGCTAAGGTTGGTTCATTGGGTTGTGTAGGCTTCCTGGTGGAGGGGACTAGTGCCTGTGTTCTGGTGGATGAGGCTGGATCTTGTCTCTCTGGTGGGCAGGTCCACATCTTGTGGTGTGTTTAGGGATGTCTGTGGACTTATTATGATTTTAGGCAGCCTCTCTGCTAATGGGTGGTGTTGTGTTTCTGTCTTGCTAGTTGTTTGGCATAGGGTGTCCAGCACTGTAGCTTGCTGGTCATTGAGTGAAGCTGGGAGCTGGTGTTGAGATGGAGATCTCTGGGAGATTTTTGCCATTTGATATTATGTGAAGCTGGGAGGTCTCTTGTTGACCAGTGTCCTGAAGTTGACTCTCCCACCTCAGAGGCACAGCACTGACTCCTGGCTGCAGCACCCAGAGCCTTTCATCCACACAGCTCAGAATAAAAGGGAGAAAAAGTAGAGAGAAAGAATTAGTAGAAGTAGGAAGAAAGAAAGAAAGAAAGGAGGGAAGGAAGGAAGGAAGGAAGGAAGGAAGAAAGAAAGAAAGAAAGAGAAAGAAAGAAAGAAAGAAAGAAAGAAAGAAGAAAAGAAGGAAAGGAAAGAAGGAAAGAAAAAAGAAAGAAAGGAGGGAGGGAGGGAGGGAGGGACAGTGGGAGGAAGGAAGGAGGGAAGGAAGGAAAAGAGAAAGAAAGAAGATAAAGTAAAAAAATAAAATATAATAAAGTTATTAAATAAAAAATAATTATTAAGAAAAAAATTTTTAAAAAAACAAAACAAAAACGGATGGATAGAACCTTAGGACAAATGGTGGATGTAAAGCTATACAGACAAAACCTCACACAGACGCATACACATATACACTGACAAAAAGAGGAAATGGGGAGAAAAATCATAAATCTTGCTCTCAAAGTCTACCTCCTCAATTTTGGGATGATTCGTTGTCTAAAGGAGGGGGGAAGGAAGGAAAGAAGGAAGGAAGGAAGGAAGGAAGGAAGGAAAGAAAGAAAGAAAGAAAGAAAGAAAGAAAGAAAGAAAGAAAGAAAGAAAGAAAGAAAGAAAGAAAAAGAAGATAAAGTAAAATAAAGTTATTAAAATAAAAAGTAATTATTAAGAAAAAAAAATGGACGGATAGATCCCTAGGACAAATGGTGGAAGCAAAGCTATACCTACAAAATCTCACACAGAAGCATACACATACACACTCACAAAAAGAGGAAAATGGGAAAAAATCATAAATCTTGCTCTCAAAGTCCACCTCCTCAATTTGGGATGATTCGTTGTCTATTCATGTATTCCACAGATGCAGGGTACATCAAGTTGATTGTGGAGCTTTAATCCGCTGATTCTGAGGCTGCTGGGAAAGATTTCCATTTCTCTTCTTTGTTCTCACAGCTCCCAGGGGCTCAGGTTTGGATTTGGCCCCGCCTCTGCGTGTAGGTCGCTGGAGGGTATCTGTTTTTTCTCAGACAGGACGGGGTTAAAGGAGCCGCTGATTGGGGGGCTCTGGCTCACTCAGGCTGGGGGGAGGGAGGGGCGCGGAGTGTGGGGTGAGCCTGCGGTGGCAGAGGCCGGTGTAACGTTGTACCAGCCTGAGGTCCGCCGTGCGTTCTCCTGGGGAAGTTGTCCCTGGATCCCGGGAACCTGGCAGTGGGGGGCTGCACAGACTCCCCGGAAGAGGGGTGTGGATAGTGACCTGTGCTCGCACACAGGCCCCCTGGTGGTGGCAGCAGCAGTCTTAGCGTCTCCCACCCGTCTCTGGGGTCCGCACTTTTAGCCGAAGCTCACGCCCGTCTCTGGAGTTCCTTTAAGCAGAGCTCTTAATCCCGTCTCCTGGCGCACCAGGAAACAAAGAGGGAAGAAAAAGTCTCTTGCCTCTTCGGCAGCTCCAGACCTTTTCCCGGACTCCCTCCCGGCTAGCCGTGGTGCACTAACCCCTTCAGGCTGTGTTCATGCAGCCAACCCAAGTCCTCTCCCTGTGCTCCGACCAAAGCCTGAGCCTTAGCTCGCAGCCCCGCCCGCCCCGGCGGGTGAGCAGACAAGCCTCTCGGGCTGGTGAGTGCTGGTTGGCACTGATCCTCTGTGCAGGAATCTCCCCGCTTTGCCCTCCACACCCCTGTTGCTGTGCTCTCCTCCGCGGCTTCGAAGCTCCCCCCTTCGCTACCTGCAGTCTCCGCCCGCGAAGGGGCTTCCTAGTGTGTGGAAACCTTTCCTCCTTCACAGCTCCCTCCCACTGGTGCAGGTCCTGTCCCTATTCTTTTGTCTCTGTTTTTTCTTTTTTCCTTTTGCCCTACCCAGGTACATGGAGAGTTTCTTGCCTTTTGGGAGGTCTGAGGTCTTCTGCCAGTATTCAGTAGGTGTTCTGTAGGAGTTGTTCCACCTGTAGATGTATTTCTGGTGTATCTGTGGGGAGGAAGGTGATCTCCATGTCTTACTCTTCCACCATCTTCCCCTCCAGCCCCCTGGCTCTTTGATAGAATTTCTTATTCTTCTTTCCCACTCTCAAGATTTTCTGTAATTTTTTCTCTGCTCTGTCTTCTGCCTTTTTATCTCCCCACCCCTGGTAATTTGGTATCACTACTTTTGACCAATGTATAGTCAGTCATGCTGGTCTATAAATAGGAAATATTTTGCATGGGTGAATCTTCCTAACTGGGAACTAACATTATAATACATCAAATTGACCTTCTGAGATGCCAAAATACATGGTTTAACTTTGCTGCTTGCTTATTATATCTGATTTCTACATAAGTCACTGGGTTTACAATGAAATTCATTCTTTAATTTAATAAAATGTCCCAAAACACTAGACCGAGTTGTGTTTTTCTTTAAATGCAATGATTTTAAGCATGTAGATCCATTGTCACATATATATTATATATATTTCTAAGTTTATGTGCATCTTTCTCTTGTATGTCATTTTATATGGTCTACCTGTTGCTCCAGTTTTGTGCCTCCCTCGATTATATTTCTTTGCCTAGTCTCTCCATCTCACCTAATGCTGCTTCTATTCACAGATGATTATTAAAAGCTGACCATGACTCTCTGATGTTAGAACTATATATCCCACATTGTAAATGGATTCAATCTTGGAAATCAGTTTTTTTTTTACAGTATATCCAATATACACTGTAAAGCATTGTTTATGTAACCCACACAATGTGGGCAAGAATGAATAAACAGACAACACAAGAGCTACTGCTTTGTAGAGAAGATTTAGTAGCAGTGTACATGAAATGTTCTGGTAACCATTTTCATGCGTGATCAGAGATCTTTTTCAGCTCAGACACCACTAAACTGCACCTTGCTACAGCGTGGCAGGAATGATGAACATTAAGAAAATACAGATGAAGTTCTGAAACAATCGGATTAGAGCCACAACCACAGTCTTCTAGATCTGCACTAACACAGTAGACTGTATCCATACTTGGCTATTGAGCACTTGAAATGTGGCTAGTCCAAATTGAGATGAGCCATAAGTATAAACTATACATTGGATTTCATAGACTTAGTGTGAACAAAAAATGTAAACTATATGATTAATAAATATTTTATATTTATTACATGATGAAATGATACAATTTTAATTATAATGGCTTAACTGAAATTATTAAAATTGATTTCACCTGTTTCTCTTTACTTTTTTTTTTTTACCTTTTTTTTTTTTTTTTTTTTTTGCGGTACACGGGCCTCTCACTGTTGTGGCCTCTCCCGCCGCGGAGCACAGGCTCCGGACGTGCAGGCTCAGCGGCCATGGCTCACGGGCCCAGCCGCTCCGCGGCATGTGGGATCCTCCCAGACCGGGGCACGAACCCGTGTCCCCTGCATCGGCAGGCGGACTCCCAACCACTGCGCCACCAGGGAAGCCCCCTCTTTACTTTTTAAATAAAGCTACTAGGAAATATAAAATTACATATGTTGTTTGCATTATATTTCTATTGATCAGTGCTGCTATATGGCATACTGAAATGACTCCAACCCATCAATAGAGATTGATTGCTAAGAACTTAAAACTTAAAGCCTCCATAAGCCAGTTTTAAGACCCAGTAATGAAAATACTAAAGCAAGAAAAAAAATACTAGCCATGTGAAATAAGAACCATGTGAGACCTGGGAATCTTATAACAAGCTTCCCAGGTGGATTCAAAGCAAGGTCAGTTTTGAGAACCACTGTTTTATGGTCATTCCCAACAAATCTTTTCATGGTCTTCATAAATTTCCAAAAGAAAGAACACCTTTGAGGGACTGTTATAAAAGAAACCTGTACCCGGTGGGCTCTCCTTGACTATGAGTTGCGAGCAAAACTAGTTAAGCAACCTTCCTTCATAACTGTGGCTTAAAGAAGCACCTTGTCTGTTGAATGGGCTATAAGCAGAGAAAACCGAGGAAAATGTCCTATTGTGAAGTGTACCAACCTACATGTACATACATATTTTTCACCATGACAGATGTACTTTATAGCAACAGAACTTTTCTTTAAAGAGATACCCTCACTCTATAATGAACTTTGCCTTAAATACAATGAGAATGGACACTACACACAGAAGTAACATGTCACAGGAATTTAAAAAAATGGTATCAGTTATGAGAATGTGGAGGAAGAGTCAGGTAATAAAAGTGTTATTTGTTTCTAACACAAGAGTGGAGGCAGAATTTTCATGTGTGTGAGAGAAAAATTGCTGCTTTATGTGATTATTTCAAAACTCCATTTTAAAAATATGTTTCATTTTCCTTTTCAATATTTTTTCTGGTAAGCATACAAAAACTTTAGAAAATAAATTCTCTGTCATCTAGATGAAAATAGTAAAAGCAGATGGACCAAAGTTTCTGCTAGGATGACTTTCAAATAGAGAAGGTGATAGCACTTATATAAGTCAACAGGAGAAAGAAGAGCTAGGAACCATAAATTCCTGTTAGGAGTAAGGAGATTCTTCTGAGTAGGTCAGATAATTCCTTTCTTACAATTAAGAGGAAAATAAGAAAGTCGCATAAAGTCATCACAGAGCCCTACTCACAACTGGCCCCTGCTCTAGATGTCCTGCCTATAGAAACATTGAGAAGCAAGAGTGCTTGAGACACACAGGAAGGCCTCCCTGACTAGGTTCCCACTCTTGGGTCAACAGAACATCAGCATTTGAAGGAAACTCTCCTAATTCCTGGACCCAAACCCTTAGGCCTGTTGTAATAGACTTAAAGAGGGATTCTAATCTGGTTACTTCTTTCCTCTTTCTCTTTCATTCTTTTGTTCGTTCTCTTTCTTTCTTATATTTCTTCTTTTCTTTTCCTTTCTTTCTTCCTCTTCTCTCCCTTTTGTTCACTTTCTTTCCCCCTCTCTTTCCCTCTTTGCTTCATTCCTTTCAATTGCTCTTTCCTCTCTCTCCTGTTCTTTTCATATTTTTACATTTCTTTTTTCCCGTTTTTGTCCCCTATTGTTCTCTTCTCCTCCATTTTTCTCTTCCCTTTTCCCCCCTCACCTTTTCCATTTTTTTCCCTCTGCCTTCTTAAGTGTAAAAACAAAATATATATGTTCAAACAGAAGAAGAAGAAAACTAAATTATTTGGAATTGTGTGAAAATTCATCCACTGAGGTATCCATAGTTTGCTTTTTCCCATTTCATACCTTTCACTTTGAACTTACAAAAGGGGAGGGAGGGAGAGAGAGAGGGAAAGAAATTGGCAGACTTTTATGATTTCTTCCTTCAATTGTTATTATTATCTATTTTGATCAAAATCATAATCAAATGTTCCATATAATTAAAAATTTAACCTTTCTCAGGACATCTTTGTACGTCTGTGCATACAGATCTACCTCACGCTTTTAAAAGCTCCATGGTCTACCATTATCTGGATGGCAAGGCCGCATCAAAAAGTGTTTAAACTTGCTGTTACTTGAACCAAATATGGAGTTTGATCTGACTCAGATGTTAACTAGGAGTGTAATCTTGAACAAGATCCTTGCTTTCTCTAAGTCTCAATTTCTTCATCTGTAAAACGGAGATAACGTAATAGTATCTACTGACCAAGATGGCATTAATGTTCCCCTCAGCCTAACTAAACTTTGGACAGGTTTCTTCCTGATTCTAAGCCCTGAACTTTCCTTTTTGAGGTCATTTACTTTAGAGAATTTGTAAATTATTTCTTAGCTCTTTTGAGATGTAAATCTTTCTAAAAGTCTATTGCCAGGTTTACAACCCTGGTATGTCTTTCTCAGGAATCCAGGAGCCATCCCTTTCAAATGTAATCATCAAGAAATATAGCACCCCTTTCTTCCAATCTCTGTGGGAGAGTGGGAGCTTAACTTTGGTGCATGCCTTGCTCAACCTATAAAACTATCTCCTGTCATAAACATATGAGTTTATTTTTCCTTTGGATAAAGCCAATTAAAAAACACAGATTGCCTGTGAATCCTCACTAATGTCCTCCAGTACTTTTCCACTAGTTCATTCCAGTGCTTAAACTGCCCCCCACCAATGTTTTTTTTTGAGCAGAATTGAGTTCGGACTGAGTTCTGACCTCTCCTCTGCTGCAATAGCCTTGAATAAAGTCTTCCCTGTCTGTTTGACTTTGTTCATTGCACTTTTTGCTTTGACACTACTTTATACAGTTGTTGAGAGGGATAAATGAGGTAATAGACATAAAGCATCCAGTGCTTAGTCAATACTAAGTGCTCAGTAACCACCAGTTATTTAAACTACCATAAATGATTTAATCTACATTGACATTTTCATTGTCTCTAAAAATGTTTTCACTTTTACAATGCTGAATTTACACTCCCATATACTAACTCTTCCAAAATATTGTGAGTATTTCTGTAGGTTATTTTTATAGAATTATGGAATTGCATTTTAAAATTTAGTAGGTTGCTTCCATGTCCTGACTATTGTAAATTGTGCTACAATGGACACTGGGGTGCATGTGTCTTTTTGAATTATGGTTTTCTCTGGGTATATACCCAGGAGTGGGACTACTGGGTCATATGGTAGTTCTATTTTTAGATTTTAAGGAAACTCCACACTGTTCTCCATAGTATCAATTTACATTCCCACCAACCGTGCAAGAGGGTTCCCTTTTCTCCACACCCTCTCCAGCATTTATTGTTTGTAGATTTTTTGATGGTGGCCATTCTGACCTGTGTGACAATACCTCATTGTAGTTTTGATTTGCATTTCTCTAATAATTAGTGACATTGATCATATTTTCATGTGTTTGTTGGCCATCTGTATGTCTTCTTTGGAGAAACATCTATTTAGGTCTTCTGCCCATTTTTTGATTGGGTTGTTTGGTTTTTGATATTGAGCTGCATGAGCTGTTTGTACATAAATGTCCATGAACAGAGGAACAGATAAAGAAGATGTGGTACATATGAGCAATGGAATATTACTCAGCCATAAAAAGGAACAAAATTGTTCCATTTGCAGAGACGTGGATGGACCTAGAGACTGTCATACAGAGTGAAGTAAGCCAAAAAGAGAAAAACAAATATCATATAATATTGCTTATATGTGTAATCTAGAAAAATGGTACAGATGAACTTATTTGCAAAGCAGAAATAGAGACAATGAAGTAGAGAACAAGTGTATGGACATCAAGGGGGAAGGGGGAGTGGGATGAATTGGGAACTGGGAATTGACATATATACACTATTGATACTATGTATAAAATAGTTAACTAATGAGAACCTACTGTATAGCACAGGGAACTCTACTAAATGCTCTGCGGTGACCTAAATGGGAAGGAAATCCAAAAAAGAGGAGATATATGTATATGTATAGCTGATTCACTTTGCTATACAGTAGAAACTAACACAACATTGTAAAGCAATTATACTCCAATAATAATAAAAACAAATTTAGTAGGGATTGACGAAGTAGATTTCAAATAGTAAGGAGAAGCCTAAAGGACTTATCTTAGAGGATGGGCTGGGTACAAAAGAAGTTGCATAGTGGTTTAAACTGAACTCCCAAACTTCTGCTTGAAGTAAATCAACTATGCTTTTATTTGTTTTATAAATCAAAGTTCAAGGTAAATTTTTCTGGAAAACAAAAAGACTAAGTGGTTCTGTTGCTAAAAACAACAGCCACCACATGCAAAAATATTTGTTAGGGGATGGGGTCCAAGGAATTGTGTTTTTAACAATATTTCCAGGGACACTGATGAATATTAAATTTGATAAATGGTGGAAAACAAGAATATGTGCTTGGAATCAGATGCATCTGGTACTTCTAGGTTTAAATCCTCAAATCTACCACTTATAAGATGTAACAATGCCTCCTAACCCATCACATGCATCATTGTCAATGATCTGTTTTTATATAACTTACCTTCAACTACACAGGCCTAATTAGATTGCTTCCTCAATGTTATCAGTCCCTCTTCCCTACAACTGTCTTTATAGAGGAGACTACTGGGAACCAGTTCATTTCCTCTTTTCCCCATCTTAAGTCTGTTGCACTGACATAGCTGACAGTCCTCCCAAATTGCGTTAGATCTATTTCTCTCACTCTAATTCAAAGCTCCCAAACTTTGATGCAAATTAGAATCTCCTAGGGAGGTTTTAAAAATATTCATTCCCAGGTTATACTCCATACCAATTAAGTCAGAATGTCTGGGGATGGAGACGAGGTATCTTTTTTAAATACCCCCAGGTGACTCCAGTTTGCACAATTGGGGAACCACAATTGGGGAGGTAGCTAAGAAGAGATTTTCTTAGAGCATTTCAGGCTCTAAGGCTCTAAGTCTCTCCCATGGAAGGCCTGAAATGTGGACTACTTCCTAAATTTTTTAGCCAGCTGCTAGTGTTCGGGTTAATTTTAACACAAGCCAACAAACAAATGCAAAACTTTAAGGCAAAAATTAGAACCCACTTTCCAGCAGTATCCCAGCAGTCACATCACAGCGCCCCTAATACGCCCCTACCCAGGACTGAGTCTTCTCCATATCCATCTCACCCGCTGTAGCAGGAGCAATAATTTGTCGGGGGTGTAGGGTGTGGCTCTGGAAAGACATCAGAGAGAAAGTTACATTTGCAATAGCCTTTGAGGATGGAAAAGATTTTCACAGGTGCAGAGATGAAGGAAAATGGCATTAAAAAGTGGCAACAGACTGAGGAAAGGTATGAACAGTGCTGAAGGGAAGAGTACAATATTAGGTGTTTTTGTATTGTATCAATGCTTCTCAGAGGGAGTCTGAAGAACAACAGCATCAAAATCACCTGGATGATAACCAGACATCTGCATTTCTGCCAAGCTCCCAGGGTGATTCTGGAGTCTAACCTTCACCTAAGAGACAGTTAGATACCATCTCAATGGAAAAATATGATTAGAGTTCACCTTACCCTGCACTCCCTTTTTCCCTCCTGTGGGCTTGCTATCAACTACACAACCCCACAGTTGGTGTTTGCCGCCCCCTTGTGGAAAGAGATGGGAATTATCCCTTCTGTTGCCACTCAGTTGCTGTGCATGGACTTGGAAAGCACAGTATCCAGGAATCTTGTGCCCATCAAGCAAGGTTGGTAAGATTAGATTCTCGGGACATCTCTCTCCTATCTTTCTGTAAAAATGAATCTCTTCTTAGCTACCTCCAGGAAATCCAGTCCTACAGCCTCCCTGGATCACTTATTCCTGTGGGAGAGGGTGGAGGGTTCTGAATTGTAAAAAAGCATTCTTTAGGAGTAGAGATTTTGTGCTAGAGAGTAACTTTCTAGAAGTAGAGATTTGAAAAGATTAATGGGACAGAGGCACACAGAATGGATTGGATGAGAGAAAAACTAGAAATAGAGGGTTAATTAGACCATTGCATTAATTAAGAACCATGGAATGGTAAGGAAAGGGACAAATGTGACAGACATTGTAAACAAACATTACACAGGGTCAAGTGGTTTACTAATATCACGGGTGTGGGAGAGAGAATATGATTCATCTCCTGGTAAACCATGACTTTTCCAGACCCCACGACTGAGGCATTAATCTCACGTGGTAACAGTTTTCTGCACCTGAAAACAATTCTTTGGAGATGAAAGAACTTCCATGGTGCTAATTTTCAAATCCCACCCTGTAAAGTAAAGACTAGCTCCTCAGGCTGTAAACAAGGGCTATGCCCACATAGAGATAGCTACGGAACCCTATGCTGGCTATTCATTTATCATAAGGCATCGCATCCAGAAGACAACTCTAAAGCAAATGTTCCCTATGAGAAATAACATTAATTCATCAATGACAATTATCTCTAGTTACAATACCAATTAATTGATCTGATAAATTAGCTCTTACCAGGTAGTAGGAAGGCCAGTGAGAATGGTGCTGAAGACATTAAATGAGAGTTGGGTAGGTGCTTCAGGGGGCTGCATATGTTACTTTGGGGGACCCAGAGCCACCTTCAAGTACCATGAGAGCATTGGGATCCTCAGCCAATAGTAATAACAACTGTTTATGTTTATTGAGTGGATGCTTCCTATGTGTCAGGCACTAATAAAAGCTTCTTACATGTATTAACTCACTTAATCCTCACACCAATCCTATGAGGTAGTAGGATCTATTATTATCCCTGTTTTATAGCAGAGGAATTTGAGGCACATAGAGGTTGAGTAATCAGACAAGGCCACAGTTAGGAAGTGGGGGAGCCATGATTTACATCCCAACAGTCTGGTTCCATTGCTTACATTATTAACCCCAGTGTTATGATATCTTGAAAATACTGTAAGAAAAATATGTGTTTCTTTGGCATAATATTGAGCCCTAAAGCCTCTAAGATGCTCAAGATCTCAGGGGTTTAATGCCACTCCTCCAAAATGATTCAGAAGGAGAATCAATACTGAAAGGATCTGGCAGCACCCTCTAGGACAGAGCCAGAATAGTGAGGAGTATGAGGTGGGAAGGGTAGAGGATTAAATAAAGATTGAGCAGTTATGAGGAAAGGATAGAGTAAGAGAAATAAGGTAGGTGAGGGGATCTTAAGACATAGCATGACCAAGGAAGATTCTATATAGTTTGATAGTGAAAAATAAATATGTTGTACCATCCGTTGATTCCATATTTGTATGTAACAGGCTACTAGTAAGACTTCTTTCTGGTAAAGCACTATTACTTTATCGCTTTCCAGGTATTATCGGACTAAGAGTAACATAACAAATGCTTTTACTGTGATAATAAATCCTTTGTGTTATAAAGGGATGCCCTGAAGCTGGTGGAAATACAGTGCTGTAGCAGATAATGAATTAATTAGATTACCTAACAGTAAGATATGAAAAACAGCCTATATGCTTTAAGGCTACTAATATGCCACTCTCTCCTTTTTCTAACATCTTTATTGGAGTATAATTGCTTTACAATGGTGCGTTAGTTTCTGCTTTATAACAAAGTGAATCAGCTATATGTATACACATATCCCCATATCTCCTCCCTCTTGCTTCTCCCTCCCACCCTCCCTATCCCACCCCTCTACGTGGACACAAAGCACCGACCTGATCTCCCTGTGTTATGCAGCTGTTTCCCAGTAGCTATGTTTTATATTTTGTAGTGTATATAAGTCCATGCCCCTCTCTCACTTCGTCCCAGCTTACTCTTCCCCCTCCCCATGTCCTCAAGTCCATTCTCTACGTCTGCATCTTTATTCCTGTCCTGGTCCTAGATTCTTCAGAACCATTGTTTTTTTAAGATTCCATATATATATGTGTTAGCATATGTTAATTGTTTTCTCCTTCTGACGTACTTTGTATGACAGTCTCTAGGTGCATCCAACACACTACACATGACTCAATTTTGTTTCATTTTATGGCTGAGTAATATTCCATTGTATATATGTGCCACATCTTCTTTATCCATTCATCTGTTGATGGACACTTAGGTTGCTTCCATGTCCTGGCTATTGTAAACAGAGCTGCAACGAATATTTTGGTACATGACTCTTGCTGAATTATGGTTTTCTCAGGGTATATGCCCAGTAGTGGTATTGCTGGGTCGTATGGTAGTTCTATTTTTAGTTTTTTCAGGAACCTCATACTGTTCTCCATAGTGGCTGTATCAATTTACATTCCTGCCAGCAGTGCAAGAGTGTTCCCTTTTCTCCACACCCTCTCCAGCATTTATTGTTTCTAGATTTTTTGATGGCCATTTTGACCGGTGTGAGATGATATCTCATTGTAGTTTTGATTTGCATTTCTCTAATGATTAATGATGTTGAGCATTCTTTCATGTGTTTCTTGGCAATCTGTATATCTTCTTTGGAAAAATGTCTGTTTAGGTCTTCTGCCCATTTTTGGATTGGGTTATTTGGGTTTTTTTTGATATTGAGCTGCATGAGCTCCATTTTGGAGATTAATCCTTTGTCAGTTGCTTCATTTGCAAATATTCCCTCCCATTCTGAGGGTTGTCTTTTCGTTTTTTTATGGTTTTCGTTGCTGTGCAAAAGCTTTTAAGTTTCATGGTCCCATTTGTTTTTTTGTTTTTATTTCATTTCTCTAGGAGGTGGGTCAAAAAGGATCTGGTTGTGATTTATGTCATAGAGTGTTCTGCCTATGTTTTCCTCTAAGAGTTTTATGGTGTCTGGCCTTAAATATAGGCCTTTAATCCATTTTGAGTTTATTTTTGTGTATGGTGTTACGGAGTGTTCTAATTTCATTCTTTTACATGTAGCTGTCCAGTTTTCCAGCACCACTTATTAAAGAGGCTGTCTTTTCCCCATTGTATATTCTTGTCTCCTTTATCAAAAGTAAGGTGACGGGCTTCCCTGGTGGCACAGTGGTTGAGAGTGTGCCTGCTAACGCAGGGGACGTGGGTTTGTGCCCTGGTCCGGGAGGATCCTGTATGCCACGGAGTGGCTGGGCCCGTGAGCCATGGCCGCTGGGCCTGCACGTCCGGAGCCTGTGCTCCGCAACGAAAGAGGCCAAAGCGGTAAGAGGCCCACGTACCACACAAAAATAAAAAAGTAAAGTGACCATATGTGTGTGGGTTTATCTCTGGAATTTCTATACTGTTCCATTGATCTATATTTCTATTTTTGTGTCAGTACTATACTGTCTTGATTACTGTAGCTTTGTAGTATAGTCTGAAGTCAGGGAGCCTGATTCCTCCAGCTCCTTTTGCTTTCCCAAGATTGCTTTGGCTATTCAGGGTATTTTGTGTTTCCATACAAATTGTGAAAGTTTTTGTTCTAGTTCTGAGAAAAATGCCATTGGTAGTTTGATAGGGATTGCATTGAATCCATAGATTGCTTTGGGTAGTATAGTCATTTTCACAATGTTGATTCTTCCATTCCAAGAACATGGTATATCTCTCCATCTGTTTGTATCATCTTTAATTTCTTTCATCAGTGTCTTAAAATTTTCTGCATACAGGTCTTTTGTCTCCTTAGGCAGGTTTATTCCTAGGTATTTTATTCTTTTTGTTGCAATGGTAAATGGGAGTGTTTCCTTAATTTGACTTTCAGATTTTTCATCATTAGTGTATAGGAATGCAATAGATTTCTGTGCATTAATTTTGTATCCTGCTTCTTTATCAAATTCATTGATTAGCTCTAATAGTTTTCTGGTAGAGTCTTTAGGATTCTCTATGTATATTATCATGTCATCTGCAAACACTGACAGCTTTACTTCTTCTTTCCATTTGGACTTCTTTTATTTCTTTTACTTCTCTGATTGCTGTGGCTAAAACTTCCAAAACTATGTTGAATAATACAGGTGAGAGTGGGCAACACTGTCTTGTTCCTGATCTTAGTGGAAATGGTTTCATTTCTTCACCATTGAGAACGATGTTGGCTGTGGGTTTGTCATATATGGCCTTTATTATGTTGAGATAGGTTCCCTCTATGTCTACTTTCTGGAGGGCTTTTTATCATAAATGGATGTTGAATTTTGTCAAAAGCTTTTTCTGCATCTATTGTGATGATCATATGGTTTTTATTCTTCAATTTGTTAATATGGTGTATCACACTGATTGATTTGCGTATATTGAAGAATCCTTGCATTCCTGGGATAAACCCCACTTGATCATGGTGTATGATCCTTTTAATGTGCTGTTGGATTCTGTTTGCTAGTACTATGTTGAGGATTTTTGTATCTATGTTCATCAGTGATACTGGCCTGTAGTTTTCTTTCTTTGTGACATATTTGTCTGGTTTTGGTATGAGGGTGATGGTGGCCTCATAGAATGAGTTTGAGTTTTTCTCCCTCTGCTGTATCTTGGAAGAGTTTGAGAAAGACAGGTATTAGCTCTTCTCTAAATGTTTGATAGAATTCACCTGTGAAGCCATCTGGTCCTGGGCTTTTGTTTGTTGGAAGATTTTTAATCACAGTTTCAATTTCAGTGCTTGTGACTGGTCTGCTTATATTTTCTATTTCTTCTTGGTTCAGTCTCAGAAGGCTGTGCTTTTCAAAGAATTTGTCCATTTCTTCCAGGTTGTCCATTTTATTGGCATATAGCTGCTTATAGTAATCTCTCATGATCCTTTGTATTTCTGCAGTGTCAGTTGTTACTTTTTTATTTCTAATTCTATTGATTTGAGTCTTCTACCTTTTTTTCTTGATGAGTCTTGCTAATGGTTTATCAAGTTTGTTTATATTCTCAAAGAAGTAGCTTTTAGTTTTATTGATCTTTGCTATTGTTTCCTTCATTTATTTCTGATCTGATCTTTATGATTTCCTTGCTTCTGGTAACCTTGGGGTTTTTTTGTTCTTCTTTCTCTAATTGCTTTAGGTGTAGAATTAGGTTGTTTATTTGAGATGTTTCTTGAGGTAGGATTTTATTGCTCTAAACTTCCCTCTTAAAACTGCTTTTGCTGCATCCCATATGTTTTGGGTCATCATGTTTTCACTGTCATTTGTTTCTAGGTATTTTTTGATTTCCTCTTTGATTTCTTCAGTGATCTCTTGGTTACTAAGTAGTGTATTGTTTACCCTCCATGAGTTTGTATTTTTTACTGATTTTTTCCTGTACTTAATATCTAGTCTCAGAGTTTTGTGGTTGGAAAAGATAACTGATATGATTTCAATTTTCTTCAATTTACCAAGGCTTGATTTCTGAACCAAGATATGATCTATCCTGGAGAATGTTCCATGAGCACTTGAGAAGAAAGTGTATTCTTTTGTTTTTGGATGGAATGTCCTATAAATATCAATTTAGTCCATCTTGTTTAATGTGTCATTTAAAGCTTGTTTTTCCTTATTTTCATTTTGGATGATATGTCCATTGGTGTAAGTGGGGTGTTAATGTCCCCTACTATTTTTGTGTTACTGTCAATTTCCTCTTTTATGGCTGGTAGCATTTGCCTTATGTATTGAGGTGATCCTATGTTGGGTTCCTAAACATTTACAATTGTTATATCTTCTTCCTGGATTGATCCCTTGATCATTATGTAATGTCCTTCTTTGTCTCTTGTAATAGTGTTTATTTTAAAGTCTATTTTGTCTGATATGAGAATTGCTACTCCAGCTTTCTTTTGATTTCCATTTACATGGAATATATTTTTCCATCCCATCACTTTCAGTCTGTATGTGTTCCAAGGCCTGAAGTGGGTCTCTTGTAGACAGCATATGTACACTTCTTGTTTCCATGTCCATTCAGTCAGTCTATGTCTTTGGATTGGAGCATTTAATCTGTTCACATTTAAGGTTGTTATGGATATGTACATTCCTCTTACCATTTTCTTAACTGTTTTGGGTTTGTTATTGTAGGTCTTTTCCTTCTCTTGTGTTTCCTGCCTAGAGAAGTTCTTTAGCATTTGTTGTAAAGCTGGTTTGGTGGTGCTGAATTCTCTTAGCTTTTCCTGGTCTGTAAAGTTTTAATTTCTCCATCGAATCTGAATGAGATCCTTGCTCAGTAGAGTAATCTTGGTTGTGTTTTTTTTTCCCTTTCATCACTTTAATTATGTCCTGCCACTCTCTTCTGGCTTGCAGAGTTTCTGCTGAAAGATCAGCTCTTAAGCTTTATGGGATTCCCTTGTATGTTATTTGTTGTTTTTCCCTTGTTATTTTTAATATTTTTTCCTTGTATTTGATTTTTGATTGTTTCATTAATATGTGTCTTGGTTTGTTTCTCCTTGGATTTATCCTGTATGGTACTCTCTGTACTTCCTGGACTTGATTAACTATTTCCTTTCCCATATTAGGGAAGTTTTCAACTATAATCTCTTCAAATATTTCCTCAGTCCCTTTTTTTTTCTGTTCTTCTTCTGGGACCCCTATGATTCGAATGTTTTTGCATTTAATGTTGTCCCAGAGGTCTCTGAGACTGTCCTCAATTCTTTCTTTATTCTGCTCTGCAGTAATTATTTCCACTATTTTATCTTCCAGGTCACTTATCTGTTCTTCTGCCTCAGTTATTCTGCTGTTGAGTCCTTGTAGAGAATTTTTAACTTCATTTATTGTGTTGCTCATCATTGTTTGTTTGCTCCTTAGTTCTTCTAAGTCCTTGTTAAATGTCTTGTATTTTCTCCATTCTATTTCCAAGATTTTGGATCATCTTTACTATCATTACTCTGAATTCTTTTTCAGGTAGACTCCCTATTTCCTTTTCATTTGTTTCATCTGGGTTTTTACCTTGCTCCATCATCTGCTGTGTGTTTCCCTGTCTTCTCATTTTACTTAACTTATTGTGTTTGGGGTCTCCTTTTTGCAGCCTGCTGGTTTGTAGTTCCTGTTGTTTTTGGTGTCTGTCCCCAGTGGCTAAGGTTGTTTCAGTGGGTTGTGTAGGCTTCCTGGTGGGCGGGACTAGTGCCTGTGTTCTGGTGGATGAGGCTGGATCATGTCTTTCTGGTGGGCAGGACCACGTCTGGTGGTGTGTTTTGGGATGTCCTTATTATGATTTTGGGCAGCCTCTCTACTAATGGGTGGGGTTCTGTTCCTGTCTTTCATTCCACTTTCTCTTATCTTACATGCCTAAGAAGGTGTCTTAAGGGCAATTGTTACTATAGTTTGTAGGTGGGACAAAAATTAATTTTTCTTAGATCAGTAGAGAACTGAGAGCTATCCTTTTTTTAGAGTAGAAATTAAGGAAATTCAATAGATGTCTATAAATGGTTTAACTGACCTGCCCCCAATTTTATAATTATTTTGTTGCCTTAGTGACCAATGAAAATAGTAATTAACATTCTAGATATGGATTTTTCCCCCAAAATGATAAAAAAAAATCTATTGTAGGTATTTGTCCAAGGAATTGTATATGACCATCTACATTGTTCCTTTTAATTTTTCTCCCAAGCAAAACTTCTTTGGAAGTACAATGTATTTTAGCACACATTAAAGTATTGGCCATATTTTTCAAGGTATTAATCATGAAACATCCTCACTTCTGCCTTTTCCTCATAGCTATCATTAATGAAGCTCTTGTTGTCATTTGAACTTTTCATGGATAATTGAGTTAATTGTATAATAATTAAATTTTTGATAGCTGAAGTCATGATAAACTCATCTTACCTGCAAAACATAAATATCATTGATGTATTAATGACAGTTTAAAAACTGTGGAATGCATTATGAAAGCATTACTACTTAAGCATCATGATAATAATTGCTAGGAAGCATTGTGGTTAATTCTAAATGATTATAGCTAACACATTTAGTACTTAGTATGTGGCAGACATTGTTCTAGGAACTTTATATACATTTTTACTTATTTAATTCTTGCCATGACAATAAGGGGTTAGTATTCATATTCTCCCCATTTTACTGATGAGGAAACTGAAGCAAAGGAAAGTTAAGTAAGTTGCCCAATGTCAAACAGCTACTAAATGGCAGAAGCAGAAGTGGGATTTAAACCCAGGCAATCAGGTTCCAGAATTCATGTACTTAATCACTATACAATACCACATCTTATATGGTAGAACTTGGAGAACAAATACTTTAGGAACAGTGGTGGAATGCCAGCTAAGATTTGTTTTTTTTTTTCCCTTTGTAAATAATACAGTGGCTTTTTTTTTCTTCAGAGAATGGGTTTTCTCACAATGCAGTATAACTACATTCCCTGCTAGAGCTGACTTCTGTTATTATCTATACATAATTCTGAGCCTTCTGAACATTATGATGTGACCTGGTGCTGAGTATCTACGAGGGCATGCTTTAAATTCTGGGTTTCTTAATGAACCTATACTTTTTTCTTTCCCTTTCGAAGCTGTTGAGTCATACAACTCCATCAGGCTCCAAGTGAAATTTCTATGTTACATATTCATTAGAATGCAATAAATTAAGTACTAAAATTTAAATACTGGGGAGACAGGGTCACCTTTTTAGACATTTTTTCAGAACTGTTGCTATACTAAATGTATGGCAAACATGAATGTCTATATACTGTTGTATTTAATTTCTTATGAAGCTAAGCAGCCTCCAATAAAACTGCTTTGTGCCTTAGTTAAATATAAGACAAAAAGGAGGAACCCATCTGTATTGGTACAAAATGTACAAAAGATAATATAATTTTTTTTTTTATTCTTTGTCAATGATCCTTAAAATCCATTATAGTTCAACCTGAGGATAGATCTTCTTTGCTGAATTAAGAAGGATGATTTCAGGGCTTCCCTGGTGACGCAGTGGTTGAGCATCTGCCTGCCGATGCAGGGACACGGGTTCTGTGCCCCGGTCCAGGAAGATCCCACATGCCGTGGAGCAGCTGGGCCCGTGAGCCATGGCCGCTGAGCCTGCGCGTCCGGAGCCTGTGCTCCACAATGGGAGATGCCACAACAGTGAGAGGCCCGCGTACCACAAAAAAAACAAAACAAAACAAGAAGGATGATTTCAAACAAAACTTTTTTTAAAACTGGAACCCTCAGTTAACAAGACTTCATAAACTGTACGTTTTTTTTTTAATTCCAGATACACTTACATTATTGTAAATTATTATAAGAGAATGTTGAACAATTATTAACCATAAGCTGGACTAGAAACCTCCACATCCAATGATGAAGCCCCCTTTTTTTTTTTTTTTTTTTTTTGCTGTATGCGGGCCTCTCACTGTTGTGGCCCCTCCCGCTGCAGAGCACAGGCTCCGGACGCACAGGCTCAGCGGCCATAGTCCACGGGCCCAGCCGCTCCGCGGCATGTGGGATCCTCCCGGACCGGGGCACGAACCCGTGTCCCCTGCATCGGCAGGCGGACTCTCGACCACTGCGCCACCAGGGAAGCCCTAACTGTACGTTTTGAGGGAGAATATAAAAGCAAATCAGAGATAACAACATGATGGGTTCATGTTTAAAGCACTGCCAGTGTATGTTTTGGATTCAGTCCAGATTGTGCTCAATTTTCTACATTCATCATCTTGTGCTAAGCCAGTCTTAAGCAAAACTGTCAAATAAGTCACTATGTCTTCAGGGCACACAAATGCTTTCTGGCTTTGCTTGGTAACCCATTCAGTCTTTTCCGTCTACCTTCCTTCTAAAATGTTCTTTTTCTCACTACATCAAAATTCTTCTGCAGCAGGTTCACCCGACCTCAGCTTAGCTGTGAGGAGGGAAATATTTGATCAATTAAACTTATTCATTAAGATGTTGTTAATGACTGTGAAATGCTTAATATGTTAGCTTTCCCAGAAGTATTTGCATTTTTAGAATCACATTTTAACCTAAAGGAATCTCTAGAATCACTAGAATTACAAACAAAATCTGTTTGGCAAAGACAAATTATCTGGTACACTACAAATTAACCCTCCAGGAAAGCACCTAAAAGATTGTTTGTTTCTCTTGTAATGTGGAACTTTACATTAATACGGAACATTTTATCAAGATTTTCCAGGAAGGGTAAGTAGATGATAAAATCCTTGAGTTCTTATATATTTAGGAATGCTTTTCTTTTACCTTAAAAATAAACAACGTACTAGATAGATACAGAATTATTGGGCTACAGCCTTTTATACTCCACACCTTGAAGATTTACTCCATTGTGTTCTTGAATGCAGTGTGAATGAGACTTTTAAGACCAGCCTGAGATTTTGTTTTGTTTTTGTTTCATTTTGTTTTGTGAATCATCTATTTCTTTTGTAGGAATACTTGTAAATTTCTTTCTTTGTCCTTGAAGTTGAATAATTTTATAAGGATATACCTTCTTTTTTTCCTTTTAAATTAAAAAAATGTATTTTTAAATTGGGGTATAGTTGCTTTACAATGTTGTGTTAGTTTCTGCTGTACAACGAAGTGAATCAGCTCTATGTATACATATATCCCCTCCCTCTTGGACCTCCTTCCCACCCCACCCCACCCCCATCCCACCCATCCAGGTCACCACAGAGCACCAAGCTGAGCTCCCTGCACTATACAGCAGGTTCCCACTAGCTATCTGTTTTATACATGGCAGTTCACATACATCAATCTCAATCTCCCAATTCATCCCATCCCCCTTTCCCCCTATAAGGATATGTCTTGATCTTAAGCATTTTCTAATATTTTTTCCAAGAGCTCTTTTGATCTGCAATGTCTGTGTTTTTCAGAAAAGTTTTATTTTATTATGTCTTGCAATTTATGGGTAATTTCTCTTCCACCTTTCAAAGATACCAATTATTACATGTTAGATCTCCATGGTTTGTCTTCAGTATCAATCATCTTCTTTTGAATCTAGATTCAAGTTCCAATTCTGCCACTAACCAGCTATGTGGCCTTGGGCGAGTTTCATAAACTCTCTGAGCTACCTGTAAAATGTGGCTAATAATAATATTTGCCTTACAGGTTTGTTGTGAGGTTTGAACAACATAATTGTGTAAAACACTTAGCACAGTGGCCTATAGCTGGTATTACTATTAGCTATTATTATTTAAGACTTCAAACATAAAACTGAGAGAATTGGATATTCACTTTATTACATTATCAAGGCAGAATAGGGGACTCTTATTTTGGAAACCATCTCATCTTTAACCTTCGAATAAGTAGAACGATCAGTCAACAAGAAAACCTCATTTTTAAAGCAATCTGGTTAGTCCTTATTTAAATAAGCTTTACGTTAATATATTATCTTTTTAAATAGAATTTCCTAATTCCCTTTTGATTCCCCTTGCTTTGGTGAGTGCTTCAGAGTCCCTGAGATTAAACACTTAGAAGAAAATATAACTGCCCTAACATACTGAGGCACTGAGCATTGTTAGTCACATCTAGTCACGTGAACTTAAGGTGAGATGGCAGTCCTTGCAGCTTAAGAAAAGTGTTAGTGAACCCCAGAGCAAAGATGTATAATTTAGATGGTATTTCAAACCCAGACCCAAATTAGTCTGCATAGCTAGAGTACTATGGAAAGTCAAAAAACAGTCAGGTTTTTTTTTCCTTCTTCAAGCAATTTCTTTTTTTTTTTAACATCTTTATTGGAGTATAATTGCTTTACAATGGTGTGTTAGTTTCTGCTTTATAACAAAATGATTCAGTTATACATATACATATGTTCCCATATCTCTTCCCTCTTGCGTCTCCCTCCCTCCCACCCTCCTTATCCCACCCCTCTAGGTGGTCACAAAGCACTGAGCTGATCTCCCTGTGCTATGCGGCTGCTTCCCACTAACTATCTATTTTACGTTTGGTAGTGTATATATGTCCATGCCACTCTCTCACTTTGTCACAGCTTACCCTTCCCCCTCCCCATATCCTACAAGCAATTTCTTGAGTAATTGCCTCCTTGGCTGTCCAACTGCAAATCTGGTATTGATGATAAACACCTCATTGAGCTTAAGTTCTCTGAGTCAAAGTTGGAAATAGGCTGGTGAGATCTTCATTGGGAGAAAATCTCGCTGTTTGTTGTAGCAAGGGAATCCTTGAGCAGGATGATTTATAAATGAATTTTCCAGAGAAGAGTTAAAGTCATGATACATCAAGGCCAAACAGGGAACTGCTTCAGTGACTATAATCAGAAAGTTTTCTTAATTTATTGTTGGCATGAGTTCTTGGCTTGACTACTCTTGTTTTCCCTTCTGTGGTCGCTACTTTTACCTATATATTTACTTCTGGAGTTATTTGGGAGTGACAGTAGAGATTGTTCTGAAGAAAGAATTTCATTTTTTCCTCTGCTGGTCATATTTCTTGGGCTGATATATCTCTGACTGACCACTGTAAAATCTATAGATTTAAGCTCCATGAGGACAGGGACCATATCTGCTATACTTACTTCTGTATTCTTAATACCCAGTATAGTGCCTGGCACCTGGTATACACTTAATGAATATTAATTGAATGAATGAATAAATGAGACCAAGGACTCTTTGGTATGTGCACCTCCATATTGTGTCATTTGTATATAATCCTTATTGTTATCTATCTTGAATAAACTTATTCTCTCCCTGGTACAGTTGCTTTTCTTCTAAAAACAGGTGATAAATCATAGATTTCTTTCAAAGGGAGCATGATGTGAATGTTTTCTGTAATAATATGGCCAGTAGGCTGTGATAAAGATTTGCAGTTTGTCTAAATTTAATTCAAGCGTTATATAGTATCTTAGCCTAAAATCAAAGCCAGAGGATGGCTCATTTGGAATGATCATTTAGGGAGCAGGAGCTAGAGACAGAGAGAGTGAAAGAGGGAGGAAGAGAAACCAGTCCAAGTATGCCTGATCAAGGTGGTCACTCCTACAGGTGACTGGTTGAGGGCTCCTGCTGACTCTTGTGAGAAGACTTGGCAAATGTTTCTAGGAAAGGTCTTCTCAGGAGAAGAAAGAGGGAAGCATTCATTCATTGAATTTCATTCCTCATTGGTCAAGGCATACCCTAAGAAATATTAATTCCCCTGTACTTTCAGGTCGCATTTGTGTGAGCAATGAGCAGGTTCCTATCATGACCTGTACTATGGTACCAGAGAAGCCCAGGGCAGGAGGCAAGAGACATTTAGTTCAGGCTTGCGGGGAGGTGCTGTCAGTTTTCACCTGTGCCAAGCTGGTCAAAATCTGTGGGGAATTGGTTACCACAGATGTGGCTGGAATAAGAGGTAAGGCTGGGAGATTTGAAGTGGTGCATAAGAGCTATCCCATGCAAATAGTAAAATGACTAATCACTTATGAATATGCCTTGAATAATATGTTCCAGCTAGCATCATTGAGCCCCAAAAGAATACGTTGGCTGTAATTCAATCCATGAATTCTGTAGCTGCTTCTGAATCACGCACACTTCATTCTGGTGTTTTGGCATTAGCAGAACCACAAAATTGAATTACAAGACGATATTCAATTAAGACATATTTTAAGGGAAGAAAAATTATGAAACAAAACGAGATGTAAGGCAAATTGTAATTTAAAGGAGATGAAGACACACTGTTCTCCTAACAAAGGCAACACTATTTTTGTAGAATTTGCAGGTATTTAATTGAAATAAGATTTTATCTAGAAATATTTATGATTAGCCTGATTTTTAAACTGTTTCTCAAAACTTGACACTTAGCTACAGTGTACATGCAAAATAAAATTGGACCCACTCACATTTAGAGTCACATCTGCAAGGAAGATGACTTGATTCTTTTGTTCCCTGGATAGGGTTGCCCATAGAAACCTAACACCTGTCATATCAAACACTGCTAAAATAAGTACACTCACATAATGATGACTAATAGAGAAACTTAGCCTGACCTTTTCTACCAGAAGTCATCATCAGAATGGCTATGCTCCATAACATATTTATTCATCAGGGTCAAACAGAGATGAATCATAATCAATTAGTTTTCCTCTTTAAGTCTAGTCTGCTGACATAACCTTGATTTTTAAAAGTTGATCCTAACTCAGTTCCAGGAGCCCAGAGCTACTTTAATTTTCATTTCGGTACTCAAGATGCTCTTTAAGGTGCATTCAAGAAACAAGAGAGGAGCATATAATTTGGCTGAGTCCCAAAATGCCATGTTATACTTCAAGGAAAACACCAATATTCTTGTGGACTGAAACTACTCTTGCACCAGAACTTACTGGTGAATTTGTCAGTTAGCTGAAGATCAACTTCCATCGTAAGTTACACACTAACACATCCAGGCCCCAGGGATGTGGAAAAATGCATGTACCCAGTGAGTGCTGTTGAGCCTGCAGGTTGCTCAGGCAGGTTGTGTAGGAAGTTGGATCCCCAGACAAACATGTATTTCTCTCTCCCAGCAGATTTCAGATCAAGTACATGACATAAAATTATTTAGTGTTCATACATTTGCAGCAGATTCTGTATATGAAAAGTGCTTTCCTAGATGACACTGTGATTTTTCTCAGCTTAATTGAAGAAATCTAAATTGAGACCTCTGATTTTCACCATTCTACTTAGAAAATGAAAATAATGAAAAACCAAATATTTGTGGCAACATTTTTTAAAGTTATAATTATGTGGTATATGTAGGCTATAAAACAGCCAATTCAAAAAAGTGGCAGTGCATAATGGAAAGAGGGCAGAATATGGATCAAAAATATGGAGACTGTTTGTCAATCAACGTAGGCTAGGTTATTCTGTGGTATAAACAAACTCCAAAATCTCACTGGCTTAAATAAAATATCAAAGGCTTATTTCTTAATATTGTTACTTATCCAATGTATGTTGACCATAGGGTGGGGAGCAGGAAGTTGAGGAACTCTGCTCCACATAATTGTCATTCAGACTGATGGAAGCTCCACCAACTTAAAATGTTGTCATTTTAATACAAAATTCCAGGGTCCACTGCCACATGGGAAGACAGGGTTGGAGAGTTGAGTCTGAGCATTTCAATGCTTCTTCCTGAAAGTGACATGTCACTTTTGATCTCATTACATCAGGCAGAACTAGTCGTATGGCCTACTCCTACTCTAATTTCAAGGAGTTGGGGAACTATAATCCTCTGTGTACTGGAATGAAAAGAGAACTGAATATATTGGAGGGTTCTAATAATGGCTACCACACTTTTAGTCATGACTACCACTTTTGCACATCATTGGGACAATGACTTAGCCTTTCTGAATCTCAGTTTCCTCACTGTAAAATGGGGATAATTTTTGCCTTGGAGTAATTATAACTACTAAATGAGATAAATCTTTTAAAGTATTGAACAGAGTGTTCAACACATAGTAAATATTTGATAAATGATGAACATTTTAATTCAGGGGGAAAATAATCAGCTCTTATCACTTAGTCTTGAATTACCCAAGTTTATCTATACCAACAAGATTCATTATCTTAAAGTCAGTCCTTCCCATCACTGTATATTTGGCCTGAAAACATTAGTTTTTATACTGGTTTCCATCTGGACCCTCTAGACCTGAGTAAAGATTATCTATGATTGATCAAGATACTACTACCATTGGTATAATTATTGTTATATGTTAAACACAGCGACAACTGGTTACATAACAACTCTGTTCAGATTAACAAATAACTTCTGTTTTGTAACATATTTGTGGTTACTATGCATATATGTTTTTGTTGCTTTGGGGTTATACAAGTTTGATTAATAATGTCTTTAGTAGCTTTTATGAGGTGGTTAATGTCTATGCTTCATGCATCTAACTTGTCTTTGTCTTATATTGTCAGCATCTATGTGAGGTATCCTGCCTACCATTTACTTTATTATTGCCTCAGAGCACTTAGGATGGTGATCTGTACATTATGGGGATCCAATATATGTTGACTGACTACTGGTAGTGTGGCGTCTATGATTCTGCTTAATAAAACTAAAGTACTTATTAAGTTTTAAGACAAATCATTTGATGGATACATTTCTAAATGTAGTGTATGTATCTCTGCCTTTTAAACAGATGATAATGAAAATATCCTTTGATGATTTCCTCCATTCTTCCAGATTCAAACAACTCAAGTTTACCTACCATCTATATCCACATGACCCAAAATGTCTCTCCAGCCTTGATCTTCTTTTGAACTCCAGGTATATATTGTTAACTATAAACAGGGTATCATTATCAGAATGTCTCTATCTTCTGTCACTTTCAATTCAACATGGACAAAGCTGACCTCATTATCTTCCCTCAGAAACCAAATCAAGTTGTTCTTCCTCCAGTTTTCCCTATCTATGGCCTAACCTATAAGCCTTACAGTCATTCTTAACATCTTCTGCCCTGTTCCTTACATCCAGTCAGTAACCTAGTCCCATTGAAACTACTTTCTGAGTATGTCTTATATATCTTCTTACTTCTATTGCTTTAGTTCATCTGTTGTCACTGAAACAACCACAATATCCCCCCCACAACTAGACTCTTCACCTCTATTCTTTCTTTCTTCAAATCACCTTTCACACTGCTATCAGAAGAAGGAGGCTGTTTTACCAGTAGCTTTTAAAAAATGATATATTAAAAAATTGCTCTGGATACAAATCTATGCACTTTCTCAAATTGTATCAAGAGCCTGTTTTCCAAATACGTTTGCCCACCTCTTGGACTGTACCTCCTTTGTAGAGTTCACTGAGCTAGGTGGAATCCAAGTTAAAACCCCATACCTGTCTAACCATCATATCTCATGCACCAAGCCTAAATGCAGTAAGCCATTTCTCCATTTCTGGACATGAGTGAAATGCCACACCATGCTGCATGATCTGGCTTCCTGAGTGGCCTCTGAGTGGCTGGATAATGCAACCTGAAAGTACTGGGTGTTAGCTCCCCATGAGGTGAACCTGACCAATAAATGAGTAAAGTATATAAACTCCCTTTCCCTTCTCCCTTCTCCCTTCTGCCTTCAGAGGACTGCTCCAAGAAGCAGGTTCTCTTTTCAAGCTTTCAGAAAAGTCCAGCACCAGTGATGCTAAACAAACACACCTGCTGAGAACAACCTGCCATGTCTCTTCACAGCACCTGTGATGAAGCAGAAACCAGCTCAGGGATTCATTGCCTCATACTGCTTCATGCTTTTCCTTGTCTCACTTACCCTTTTGTTCTTTACCCTCAAATCCCTGGACTTGCCCTCCCAAATAAAGTGTCAGCATGTTAAACTAGCACTGGGCTCTGCTCACAGAGAACAAGGGCTAAGACACATAGTGAAAATCAGTGTAAAGGGTAGACAGTAAAAAGTAAGTCTCCCCCAGCAAAACAAAGCCTGATCCTCATTTTCGTGCCTCAGAGACATCGAGTATTACCCGTTTTTATTTTTCCTTTCAAAGATAGTCTATGAATATGAGCACCTGCATAAATATTACATATTACATACATACATATATGTGGATATTTCCCTTTTTTACACAAGCAAAAATAGAATATGCCCATTGCTCCTTGAGTTTTCACAGAGTGAATTTTCTAAAACATAAATCTGATCAAGTCACTCTCAAACTTAAAAAGCTTCTGATAATGGCTTCTCATTATCCCCAAATAAAATTCAAATTCCCATCACTGAAGGCCCTCCATACCTGGCCCCAACCCCTGACTATCACCATTTCCATTTAGTCCCCTGACCTATAATATGCCCTTTATTTAGCCACACTCAATGTTTTCTGTTCTGCCTACAAGCAATGCTCTCACATGCCCTTACATTTGTGCATGCTGCTCCATTTGCACGAAATATTCTTTCAATATGTATGTGTGGAATGATTAAATGAATCACTGATTCACTGTGGTCACCTAATGACTATAGTTTGATGTTCCTGTTAAATATTAGTTTTTCTCTTCTGTGTAGTTATCTATCACTTTTCACAGCTGTGGACGTATGTTTTGAACAGCATCTGCTAATATGTCTAAAACGGCTGTACATTCTCAAGCAAGGTAGGCATAGTGTTCTCAGAGGAAACCAAAGAGCCAAGCTAAGTAAAATGACAACTTTAATTTTCTATACAGGACTACTTTTCTAAGAGTACAAGATCCAGGCTTTAAAACAGATGTTTTTTTTTTTTTTTTTTTTTCGCTACTGGCTGTTTTCAGGTGATTCATTTAATTCTGGCTTTCAGTTGTACCTTGGGTGATTGTTTTGGCTAGAAATCTGATAGGTGGATAAGTGTAGCGTTACTCTTCATTACATTTTTCAAAATCCTAATATATAGCACACATGCACAGAAGAAAGGAAAGAAAGGAGCATTCAACCAAACTACCTTTTCTCTGGCCTACATGTGGAAATATCATTACACATTCAAAAACCTGAACACTCATTAACATCCTAGACATTCTATATGCAAAACTAGAGTGAAATATGCAGAACTGCTTACTAGGACTTTGAGGGAAAGATTATCTGATATTTATAGAAACTTATTAAAAGAAAATGAAGTTTTCAGTCAGAGTTTTTGGATTGTTTTAACTTTGTTCAGATGAAGAAGAAAACAAGGCTTTGAGCTTCTTGAAAGGAAGAAGTTATATATGCATGAAGTATTGATTTATCCTTCTTGATCCAAGGTCTCCCAGAATACCAGCATTATGTAGTGCATCTCCATTTGTTCATAATGCATTAAAGGGCATCCTAAATTTTTTCTCATACCTGAAGGCATTTTGAAATGAAGCCTTCTTCAAGTAATATGCCTTTCTTAGAAAACACCTACTTGTTGGCTCGTCTCTACCACTGTTGTCCATGTTGTGATCCGTTGAAGGCCTACAAAGACTTCTCTGTATCTCTCTACAGACACAACAGATTGTGTATGTGCAGTGGAGTTTCTGTGGAAACTGGTTATTTAAAGACTGTCATGCCTATGTCCGTCCTTGTATCTCATCTGTTCAGCCTCAGGGAGTAGACTTCTAGCCTCAGTGATCCACTGAAGAGTGTCCTGAAGAGAGCTCAATTATATTTATGGAGTACGTTTCATTCTGACATCTCTTCAGTGCCCTGTAAAATGGGGAACATCTACCAACCTGTCAACTTTCAACTGTCCCTTGGATTAAAGAAGAGGCTACCTTAAAGACTTTGGTACCTTAGCTGCTTGGTAGGATAGGTAGAAACTATTTGAAACCCTCTACCCCGAACATTTCAAAGGACCCGAGCTATAACTGTTTCTGAGTTAGTACATGGTAAACAAATGCATTATGACTATGCAGGTACTACCATTAGAAAGCCTGACTCAGAACAAATTGTCATATAGCATATGTGTGTATCTTATCCAATTGGGGCAATGAGAAAACTATGCCCACATGGCATATATTTGAATTGGCAACCAGTTTGTGGCATGCTGGGTAAATGATTGAAAAGGAGTGGGGAAAAGGCATCTAGGTTAAATGACATGATATTCCTTTCACTGGCTTTTCTACACCAGTATAGGAGAACTCAAGGCAAAAATTGCTGTTTGTGCTATGGTTCTTGACTACATAGCCAGGCAAAGGCTTCATGGGGGAGGTGGCATTTGAGCTGATCCTTGACAGGAACATAAAATATCAATAGGTGCAGTTGGCAGGAAAATATTCTGGGTTGTGGGAATAATAACAACAACAATAAAATGTAATGATTGTCGAGAGCTCACTATCTGGCAGGAATTTTTCTAAACACATCATATGTTTAGCTCATTTAGTTTTCACAGCAACCCTATGTGGTAGGCATTAACATTATCTACTTTATAGATGAGGAAAACGATCTACAGAAAAATCAGGAAGATGAAATAACTGCTTAAGGCCACGCCACTTGTAGGCATTAGAGCTGAGATTCAAAATAAGGTAATCTTACCATAGAATCCATATCCTTAACTGCTCCCTCAAAGTAAATGAGTAAAGAAGCAGTAGTGGAGAAATATAACAATGTGTTTGGAGATGTCAAGTATTCTGGAGCTACTGTGGCATAGCATATGATAGAATTAATTGTAAATAATAAAAGAAGAAGCTAGAATAATCTGGGACCAGATTATCAAAGACTTGAAAAATTATGCTAAGGAATTTTTAGTTCATTATAGAAGTAATGATTGGAGTAAGATTAGGGAATAATAATGGCTTTTTAGGATTAAGTGACATAATGCAACCTACTTTGGCAATATAATCTTAACTATATCATTTAGAGATAAAGGCATGCAGGCAAGAGAGACAAGAGCTGGAGACGATGAAAACACTTGATGTCCCTTCTATGAGAGTTGCCACCTTAGATAAGTGGAGAGATGGAGAATGAATGATACATTCGATTTTTGGTGCTAGAATGGAGTGCATTAGAGGAATATGAAACATTTCAAAGCCCATAACCCAATCCAAGTCCCTAACCATAATGTTATTTATATTGGAGCCATTTCTGAATTTTCCCAGCAAAGAGATACCAGGTAGATTTTCTCATGCCATAATCAAAATAACTAATGTCAATTATAATAGTGCTTAAGAAGTTGCCTTGTGTATGACAGAAAGTTAATACTCTGTGAGGACTTAAAAAAGAAGACCTTATGATGACTTACTTGAAGGCTATATACACTATTTTAGAGGTTTATATTTCTCACACTGCATTCAAGGGCACCATTTAATGCATTACCACATTACTTCAGCAGTAAACTAAATGTTATCCTAATGGTCTAAAACTGTTATCTCCTAAAGTCTGACTTTCTATAAGAGAATGACTTAGGTATGGAAAGAATCTGGCACAACTAATTGCTTATTGCTTAAGAGTACTAAATTGCATCTTAGAAGTCTGAATTACTACCATGAAAAGCGCAGTGTACCTAGAATGAGGAAATCATTTTATTCTGAGTCCAAGAGGCAGTTCAGTGTAGTGGTTAAAAGTACAGTATCTGGGCCACACTGATTGGATTCAAATTTCAGCTTCACCACTAACTGTTGATCATGGCCAACTTACTTAACAACTCTGTGCCTCAGTATCATCACTTGTAAAATAGAGATACTAACATCACCAACTTCAAATAGTGAAGATTATGTGAGTTAAGGCATGCAAATCTAAAGCTCTTAGTACATTGCCTGTAATATACATAATTCAGTAAATGGTAGCTATTATTCTAAGAATATTATATGAAGTGGAGTATGTACATCAAGAGCTACAATTTTCATATTATTTCCCATTAAGTCATTATGTTGTCTTTGTATTAATTAGAAGAGTCAACATAGAAACTTTACATATAATGGCTGCCTCATTTTCTTTTCTGTTTTTTCTTTCTTTTTTTTTTTTCAGTACACGGGCCTCTCACTGTTGTGGCATCTCCCGTTGCAGAGCACAGGCTCCAGATGTGCAGGCTC
The DNA here is from genome assembly GCF_937001465.1 of Orcinus orca. Lineage (NCBI taxonomy): Eukaryota > Metazoa > Chordata > Mammalia > Artiodactyla > Delphinidae > Orcinus > Orcinus orca. Next base: position 81,175,130 of record NC_064580.1, read on the forward strand.
AGTGGCCATGGCTCACGGGCCCAGCCGCTCTGCGGCATGTGGGATCTTCCCAGACCGGGGCACGAACCCGTGTCCCCTGCATCGGCAGGCGGACTCTCAACCACTGCGCCACCAGGGAAGCCCTTCATTTTCTTTTAATTTCTAATTTGCCTTGTGTCAGAATAAAAAGCAGTGTTAAATATCCTATGTGCTGTAAGAGTGAATAAAATCTTGGCTCTATCACTTACTAGTGACGGGAAAGTGACAGATTAGAAGCTTCCATTCAGAATTTACTGGCTTGTCCCTAATCATTCTCAACATCTGTGGTATATGCTTCTGTTATGAATGCTGCTGCCGATTAGTTTGCCTACAGGAATCTAGTTGATAAACTACTCGTAAAGAAACTAAGGGAAAAAATTGGTAAGCGAAGAAGGAAAACTGTGCATGGCATGATTTCTTTCTTTACTGCAGACTGATAGACATTCCATAATTATTTCTGGTCTAGAGTTTTATTGCAATAAGCTTCCCCATGGACACGTTTGACAGGGATCAGAATTTCTTCCTTCCCCTGTGGGAGGCAATGTAAGTTTTGACACTTGCAAAAAGTGATAAAATTGAACAACACAGTTCAATGCCATAGGTTTATTCCCCTGTGACCAGAGTTCCAGTTACCTAACACCTTCCTTGTAAAGCTCACTGTGAAGAATCTAGGAGATGGAGGATGGAGGATGCGGCAAGGTGTGCAAGGGAAAATGATCTTCAGTTCTAAGAGGGGAGTAGACATTGTTTTATACAATGTTTATCTGAATGGGTACATATTGAGAGACCTGGTTTGGTAGATTTACAATGATTAGGCCAAAGCATGACCCCTTGAGCCCATGATAGCCTCATTGGATGTTCATTGGAGATGCTTGCCTTTAGTGTTATAACTTTTTATCTTAGCAAACATCAAAATGTGAGCAGAAATAAAAGAAAGAGGGAGAGAAAATAAGCTATTGATTTTCTCATGTTGTCTTAACCCAGAGCCTAATTGAAGGTCAGTATATGTATCCACCTCAAAGACTGATTTTTGGATAGGCATCATGGTTTCCTGACACACAAGTCAAAAGAGGCTCCTGGATATTCTACACATGTTATCAAAAAGAAAAATGTTTCAGCTGATGCAAACATTCTCTTAGGAAAATCAAACTTAAAGAAAATAAACTACAAAACAATTTGGTTGCTTATCAAGAGCCCAAATAAAAGAGAGATATCTTGACTGGGTCGGTAGATTGAATACAGGGAAGAGAGGGAGACTTTGAGTGTTCTGTTTGTCATTAATCCATAACTGAACCTAAAATATGTATTTGTATGTCAGGTGACTAAAACCTACTTCTCTCTTCAGTTCATCCTGTTCTGTAGCAGTAAATGCATATGTTATTTTCATCTTTTTCACACTACATAGTGGTAAAACTCATGTTAAAAAGTCTGACTTATTATGAGGCACATAGAGTAAATAGAAGGAAAAGAAAAACAAGATGATTCTGATTCACTCCAATTTCTCCCTCCCTCTTACCCACAGCTCCACCGGCTTTTATGTATAGATTCAGGTATACAAATGATGTCCATGGAGTCCCTGCCTCACAATGCTTCATGAAAGAGACTTGGAGAACTTCTTTGTAAGAACAAGGAATGAGAAAAGTCCAGCTCATGTCTGGCTTGTATGCTTCATGTACAAGCCCAATTTCTGATCAGAGCATACTGCAAATTGGCAAGAAAATACGGAATGATTATAAATGGGCACAAAGTTTCTTTTGGGGATGATGGAAATCTAAAATTAGACTCCGATGACAGGTGCATAACACTGTAAATATACTAAAATTCATTAAATTGTACACTTATAATGGGTGAATTTTATGATTTGTATAATATACCTCAATAAACAGTTAAAAAAAACAGAATTGGCAAGAACTACTTTTTGGATAAATCCACACAATGCTAAAAACCTGGATGAAAATTAAAAAGAATTCACATATGGATGCTATATCTATCAATACAACAATAGTTCTCAAATTTTCTGGATTGTGAACTACTCTGGTAGGAGAAAAGGTCCTATATCTCCCCACCACCACCTCCCAACTCCACTCAATTCTCTAATTTATTATTGTAAAGAAAACTATACCAAAACCCCTACCTGGAGATGGTGGCAGTTGCAGCAATAGGGTGACTGCTGTCTGATTCTTTTACATGAGGCTTAACTTAAAACTTTTAGCAGTGAAGTGTCTCTGCAGTTAGGTCTCTTTTATTCTTCTCTCTCTTCTGCTTCAGCATTTCCCCTAGATTCTAATACATCTTACCTGTGCTTTTTGACTAGCCTGGTGTCCAGCTGAAGATCAATGAATATTCTAGTCTACTGATCTACAGTACACAAAATGTTTTATATTTTCCAAACAGATGCTGTTTGACTACAGTGTTTTAAACTTCTCACTCAAGGTCAAAGATGTACCTATCTTTCTTTGTATCGCAGAACCTAATAACTGCTCTGGCCAAGAAGGGTAAATAACAAACACAACATTCACTTCACCTTAGATAAAAAAATAGTTTCTAACCTCTAAACAAGATTATTTTAAAAAAATCTGAAAGGAAACAGTTGGCAGATTGATATGGACGTAGAATGAAGTTGACCTTGCAAGTGGACCCTATCAATATAGTGTTGTGACCTGCATTGAATTAGGCTGAGCTCCACAATTTGGGGGTGGGGGAGTGGGGTGGATTATCACATCATTTCATATTTGTTTTCAGAATTCATGTATTATCCGGCTTTAGTGATAGAGATGATTTCAGTTGTTTTATACACTTAAGAAATTTGAAAGTGGCTCCTAAAGTTTCAATGAGTACACCTCAAGTATTTTGTATAATCCAGGGTAATTTAACGCTGGAATGATTTACCCTTGCATTATCATGTGCAGGAATACTTCTTGGCACTGACTTCAGAATCCCTAATCTGTCCTTCATCCTTATACATTTGCAACCTCATATCTAAAGTTCTTATGAAGCACCAAACATTCCTCTGTTCTACCTTTTCAAACCATTTTCTGTAAAATAATGTATGCACATTTCATCTCCCTTAACTTCCAGATCTGTGTTGTTTTCTAGCTATTTCTTTCATGTGGAATCCTTTCTTTCTCTGCATTAATTTACGGCCCTCACCTTTAAGACCCAGCCAAAAGTTTTCTCCTCTAAGAGGTCTTTTCTGATCGTTTCACTTGCCGTTCATGTAGGAATACAAATTCTGGTGTTCGCATCATATCTCAGAGATTTTATTAGTTGGCGAAAGTCAACCTAAAAGGGATTTCTCCTTGAGGGCAATTTATCATTTTTTTCATAACTCCACAAAGTCTTAAAACATTTGTTAATCAGCTTTAAAGTAAAAAAGGAACAACCCCATCCTCTTGATAAACATGTTATATTTGGTTAATTGCTCAGTTATTCTAATCTGTAAAAAATAAACTTTGTTACAACTGTGTTGGGTCCATGCTCTTTCTTGAGAAGACATAAAATGGACTTCTGCTGGGCAAATATATTGAAAGACTTGATGGATCAAGTGGTCTGAATTGGTATACTAAATCCCTAATGAGTATGAGAATAAAAATAACAAAGTTTTGTAAAATTTTGAAAATAAGTAAGAGTGGCAAAAGTATTTCTATCTCATTAGGATAAAAGGGTATAAGGGTCTTGTTCAGAAATCACTGAGATGCTCTATCTCCACATCTTCAAAACAAGTGATAAAGAGCAAAAAATCCCAAAGCTTTAGTTCTCATTTAGATTGTATTGTGTGCCCGCCTGCTTTCCTTCCTTCCTTCTCTCCATGTTTCCATCCATTCTTCCTTTTTTCCTTTCATAAAACACTTTTTATTTTACTTCCTCTAAATTGGCCAGCATACATTCCCCTAAGAAGGAAGGCAAGGTACCAGGAAAGAGCAGCAGATTGTGGCAAGGGCCACTGCCTAATTTTCATTTGATACACACATTTGGTCCAGTGTTTATTTTCGTGAATCAATCAACAGCTAAAGTCGTACTTAACAATTAAGTTTTCATAGATGTGACATACTTTGTAGACAACCAAAGGAGTAACTTATGGTTTGAATTTGTTTTTCTTTTATCAGTGCTATTTATTGTTATTTTAATAGTGAAAACACCAAGTATAAGTAAAGTTCATTGGTATTTACTTTAATTTCCTGTTAAATATTTTCCTTGTCCAGTTTAACTTGCTTTTACCTTCACATTTCAGCTTTTAAATCTAGAGATAAAGTATTAGTGCAGGGCATAAGGGTTTCTTATCTGTAATCCATCAGGAAATAGCCAGTGATTTTATCCAAAAGTTCCCCTTTCTATTTTCTGAGATGCTACCACATCTCTCCTGCTATATTGGGGGAAAATGACCAAACCAAGAGTCATAGTTTCTTCTAGGACTACTATCATAGAGATGGTCATACCAGTCAGACAATCAAAAAAAGTGATATTTTGCTGATCTCAACTCTGTTTCAAAAATCTTTTGGAACCAGCCAGGTCACTAATGGCTGAGAGGGTTATACATCTGTGAAACTTACATTTAAGATCATTTTCCTTCTACAAGGATGCTATCATCCTCTCTTATCAATCATACTAACCTTATAACCTTCCATTTCCAACTTTTAAAAATTACAATTGAGTATTTATTTTTATTGTTGTATGGGTGAGCATGCTAGATCTATAGAAAGACTTTAGTTAGTGAATCAGATTTAGGAACCAATGTAATGTCTGCCTTTTTCCCTATAGCACCTGACAGTCCTGCCATCAGAGCAATTCGTTTATGTTAGGGCAGTGTCTTAAGAAAGTCCCAATTTAAGTATAAGTGTATTGCCTACAAAGAATAAAACCATTAGCAGTTACTAAAGTGTCTGCATAGGTTATCTAGGAGTAGCAATGGGAAACATCAGAGAATCTTGGAAGGAGAGGAACTGCTACATTTTGATGAGGGAGAGGAAAGCTAGCCTTTACTGTGCAGGAAAAGTAGATTTGTACTGAATTCCCTGTGAGAGCCTCTTGGTAATATGAGGACACAGACATCTAGACAAGACAAGCAAAAGTAATAAGGGAGATTTATGTATATAAGAGGGAGAAGGGAGCCAAAGATAGCCCTCAAAACTTAGCTTGGAGCCAGCTTTGGTCTACAATAGGAAACTTGGAAGTGAAATATATATATAAATGTCATGTGTGTTTGTGTGTGCCTGTTTATGCATGTGTGCACATGTCCACACACATGCATGTGTATATGGATGCATGACTGTCTACATTTTTAAAGTGTTCTGCATTTCAAATAATATAGCATAAAAGGACTGATAATTGACACAGAGATTTTAAAGTAAAACAATCTTTGGAACCAGGCTAGAAACAAAGAAGGCTTGTAAGTGGTCAATACCATTTCGCCAATCAAAGGCCTAAGGAAAGTGCTAAAACAATTTACAGAAAACAAGATTTAAAAAGGATTAAAAAAAACAAGATAAAAGTGTGCCTTAACACCTATATGGCTGTTTCTGGCTTTATTACATGTCAGCAGCTCCAGTTTTGCACTGGGACCCTTGACAGCATAAAAAGTTCAGATCTCTCTTGATCTTCAGTGGCTAAAAAGAAATGAACAGTTGTACTCTGTGTAACAAGAACATCTTTAATCATTCCTTAACACTGTTAACAGTGGTACACATCTTATGCTCTGGTCAAGGAGAATTTCAGTCATTTGTAGAAAGAATTCATTGAGTAGAATAGTATTTCTGAAGTAACTTAGATTCAACCAAGTGGACTAAAGAACAAAACTTTGTATCAAGCAGAGTGGTTTCCAAACTGAAAAAGGTAGAACAAAAACTGGGGAGAAGAAATTAAAACCCAATGATCAAGGAGGTTATCATGAGAGAGCACTAAGTTTACTGTAACAAAGTTTAAATCTCCAGGCTCAGATGATTTCATCCTTTTCAAGAAAGAAGGGAGTGAAATTACCGAGGTTAAATTAACTGATTTAATTGTAATAAATATATAAAGTCTAGTATCTAGTTTCTTCATATGATGTATTGTGCCCTCCTCCAAATTCATATGTTGAAGCCCTAACGCCCACTGTGATGTTATTTGGAGAAGGATCCTTTGGGATATAATTTGGTTTAGATGAGGTCATGAGGCTGGGGCCCTCATGATGGGATTAGTGCCCTAATAGGAAGAGACACCAAAGAGTTTGCTTTCTCCATTTCTCCTTGTCATGTAAGGATACAGTGAGAAGGCAGCCATCTATAAGCCAGGAAGAGAGTCTCAACCACACACAGACCATACTGGCACCTTGATCTTAGACATCTGGCCTCCACAACTGTGAGAAAATAAATTTTTATTGTTTAAGCCACTTAGTATATGGTATTTTGATATGGTAACTTAAGTTTGCTAAGACAGGGAGACCTGATTAAAAGTCATTAAAAAAAGAACTTAGGGCTTTTAGTTTACTAAAAGACTGACTGACATATTAAAATGTGATATGGCTGACAAGAAGTAAATGCTGAGTTAGGCTGCAGTAATGAAAGTGTAGATTCCCTTATGAGAACAACAGCAACAGGTAATAATGTTCTTTTACTCTGGTGAGGCAACTTCTTCAATGTTATACTAAATTCAGGCAACTTAATTTTAAAGGGGAATGTTACAAAGCAATATCCAAAAGAGGATGGCCAACGTTATAAGAGTGGGCAGGGTAAAATATAAAGCAGGACCTGATGGAGACTGGGTATGAAGTCCATCATGTTGTACAATGACAGGGAGACAGAATTCACAATGATTTTATAACTTTAGGTAAGAGGAGGAGATATACAATACAATCTCCAAGGTCCCTTCTAATCTCATTTTCATGGTTCTATAACTGTGCTCCTGTGTGTGGTAGTGAGCTTTTGAATTGAAGCTGGATTAACTACCCATCAGGGATACTGTAGAGAACTTTCTCACAGTGGGTTAGAGCTTGGACTATAGAATCTTTAAAGTCTCACATACTTAATCACATACTTAAGAGTATGTGATTCTGAGTCTAACACTCCATAAAAACATGTTAAAGTAAATGAACATTTTCAGAGCAAAAAACTGCTATCAAATTACAGTGGTCTGTCCAATATATAATTAAATGTTGAAGCCTTGGTACCCAACACAAAGGAAGGAAAGAATGATCCTTCTGAAGAAAAAAATCACCATGACTTCTCTAGTGATGTGTTTCAGAGTCTGTGCAGTCCTACTAGGACACATGTATAGGTTGAGACTGAGGAGGAGGAGAAGCAGAGCTGGAAATAGCATAGTTCAGACATCTATCACAGTATTTGGGGTTCAAATTGTTGCTATTTCATTGGCTGTGAATCATCAAGAGTGCTGTGATGGCTCTGACCAATAAAAAGAACATGAGGCTTGGGGTATATGATTTGGGTTCAAATCTCAGATTTAGTAGATACTAGTGATGTAAATTTTAAGCAAATTTAATCTCTACCATTATTATGTATTTTTAAAAAAGAAATAATCGGTGCTATTAATTGAGCATTATTAGGATACAGATTGCAATTCATTATTTCACTAATTTGCATAAAAACCCCACAAGGTAGGTATAATGGCCCACATTTTACATGTGTTCACACACAGTTATACAGCCAGTAAATTGTACAGATAATTTATCAGGCTTATTTGACCCTAATGTCTATACTTTTAGCCTATTTTAATACCCTGCTTCCTGAGCCTTATTTTTCTCATCAGTAAATGAGGAAAGTCCTTTGAAATGGCATGGTTAAGTTAGAAATAGAGCTGTCCCTTCAACAACGCTGGGATCAGCAGTGCCAACCCTCCATGCAGGCAAAAATACGTGTGTAAGTTATAGTTGGCCCTGGGTATACACGGTTTCTCTGTATCTGCATTTCCACATACTCAGATTCAACCAACCACAGATGGTGTAATACTGTAGTATTTACTGTTGAAAAAAAATCATAAGTGGGCTCTTACAGTTCAAACCTGTGTTGTTCAAGGGTTAACTGTAACTTAAAACATCTAACATACATTAATGGTTCTATAGATCATGGCTTTTGTTATCAACCCTACCCTTCTAGGCATATATTAGACAATCAGGCAGTGAGACTCTTCATTCCTCACTCAAGAAGATGCACTGCTTGGTTGTTTCCACAGGAGCCATCTTTAGGGATGGAGAATTTACCCAAAATGTAATGTCCTAGTGAGTAAGAAAAATGACTAACAAGATACTAAAGTAATAAAACACTATTTTTACCTATTATACTTTCCCACACTGACAAAGATTATTTGTGTGTGTGTTGTACACACACACACACACACACACACACACACACATACACACACACACATTCTAGTGCTGGAAAAAGTGCAGAGAAAAGACACTGCTGGTACTAGAGTTAAATGATGTTTCTGAAGGGCAACACAGCTTCATATATCAAAAGCCTTAAAACTGTCCATACCCTTAACCCAGTAATATTTCTTCTAAACAGGTATCCTCAGAAACTAATCATTTGTGGACAAAAAATTATGTACATGAACTTCATTGCATCATTATTTATAATGCTGATAAATTGAAAACAACCTAAATCTCCAACAGTAAGAGAGCTGCAAAATAATGTATGGTCATGAAACATTATGCAGCTGTCAAAAACATGTTTCCCTGTGCCACGGGAAAATCTTTACAGTATATTCTTAAGTAAAAATACCAGGATACAAACCTACATAGACAATAATCCCAATTTTTGTTAAACTGTCGTATGCATACACACACACACACATACACACACACCCCATACATAGAAAAAATTTTGGAAGGAAATAAACCAAGTGTTAACAATGGTTATCTCATAATGATGGGATTATATTTTTTAATATTCTCACTTACCATTTTCTTGTTATTTTAAAAATAAATCAACTTGCAGTTACCAATAGCACGAGGAAAATCATGAATGGGGGGCATGATGTCCCAGATTAACAGCTGAAATACACAGGTAGTTATGTGACTGTCACTAACCTACCCTGAATATGTGTGATAGCAGGATATTGGACCTCATTGAGTTCTTCCAATACATCAAATGACTTTCCTTTCAGAGGGGAGATGGGTAATGACCTGAAGAGAAAAATTTCTTGCATCATTTTTTAAAGAGGTCACCTGTTCCTGTGTCTTGCCTTTAGGTAATATCTAAACATCATTAGAGGCAGTGATACTTCTCTTCTTGAACACCTTGATCGATAAACCTACACATTAACAAACCTTTAAAGGAAAAAAACAACTAATTTTCAAGCCTGATTTTCTGCTTAGCGTGTGTGTGTGTGTGTGTGTGTGTGTATGTGTGTGTGTGTGTCCAAAGAGAAAGACAACTCAGCATCTCCATATTTGATCAATTTTCATGACAGGAAAGATGACAATTCAAACAAAACTCAGGTAGAACAAGAAAGAAGAGTATTCTGTTTTATAGTCACTCAGTGAGGCTATGAGTCAGAGATAGGAGACTGGGCCAAATAGATGATAATTATCTTGCTGTCAAAGCAAGCTCTGAAATTTCTGATATTAAGAGTCCTGTTTTAACCAGATCTCTGTTGGAAAAATGATATTAACTATTTTTCTTACTCTTTTTGTATTTTTTTTACATCTTAATTGGAGTATAATTGTTTTACAATGGTGTGCTAGTTTCTGCTTTATAACAAAGTGAATCAGTTATACATATACATATGTTCCCATATCTCTTCCTTCTTGCGTCTCCCTCCCTCCCACCCTCCCTATCCCACCCCTCTAGGTGGTCACAAAGCACTGAGCTGATCTCCCTGTGCTATTCGTCTGCTTCCCACTAGCTATCTATTTTACGTTTGGTAGTGTATATATGTCCATGACACTCTCTCACTTTGTCACAGCTTACCCTTCCACCTCCCCATATCCGCAAGTCCATTCTATAGTAGGTCTGTGTCTTTATTCCTGTCTTAACTCTAGGTTCTTCATGACATTTTTTTCTTAAATTCCATATATATGTGTTAGCATATGGTATTTGTCTTTCTCTTTCTGACTTACTTCATTCTGTATGACAGAATCTAGGTCCATCCACCTCCTTACAAATAGCTCAATTTTGTTTCCTTTTATGGCTGAGTAATATTCCATTGTACATATGTGCCACAGCTTCTTTATCCATTCATCTGTTGATGGACACTTTGGTTGCGTCCATGTCCTGGCTATTGTAAATAGAGCTGCAGTGAATATTTTGGTACATGACCCCTTTTGAATTATGGCATTCTCAGGGTATATGCCAAGTAGTGGGATTCCTGGGTCATACGGTAGTTCTATTTTTAGTTTTTAAAGGAATGTCCATACTGATCTCCATAGTGGCTGTATCAAGTTACATTCCCACCAACAGTGCAAGAGTGTTCCCTTTTCTCCACACCCTCTCCAGCTTTTATTGTTTCTAGATTGTTTGATGATGGCCATTCTGACTGGTGTGAGATGATATCTCATTGTAGTTTTGATTTGCATTTCTCTAATGATTAATGATGTTGAGCATTCTTTCATGAGTTTGTTGGCAGTCTGTATATCTTCTTTGGAGAAATGTCTATTTAGGTCTTCTGCCTATTTTTGGATTGGGTTGTTTATTTGTTTGTTATTGAGCTGCATGAGCTGCTTATAAATACTGTAGATTAATCCTTTGTCAGTTGCTTCATTTGCAAATATTTTCTCCCATTCTGAGGGGTGTCTTTTGGTCTTGTTTATGGTTTCCTTTGCTGTGCAAAAGCTTTGAAGTTTCATTAGGTGCCATTTGTTTATTTTTGTTTTTATTTCCATTTCTCTAGGAGGTGGGTCAAAAAGGATCTTGCAGTGATTTATGTCATAGAGTGTTCCACCTATGTTTTCATCTAAGAGTTTGATCATTTCTGGCCTTACATTTAGGAATTTAATCCATTTTGAGCTTATTTTTTGTGTATGGTGTTAGGGAGTGATCTAATCTCATACTTTTACATGTACCTGCCCAGTTTTCCCAGCACCACTTATTGAAGAGGCTGTCCTTTCTCCACTGTACATTCCTGCCTCCTTTATCAAAGATAAGGTGACCATATGTGTGTGGGTTTATCTCTGGCCTTTCTATCCTGTTCCATTGATCTATTTTTCTGTTTTTGTGCCAGTACCACACTGTCTTGATTACTGTAGCTTTGTAGTATAGTCTGAAGTCAGGGAGCCTGATACCTCCAGCTCTGTTTTTCGTTCTCAAGATTGCTTTGGCTATTCGAGGTCTTTTGTGTTTCCATACAAATTGTGAAATTTTTTGTTTTAGCTCTGTGAAGAATGCCAGTGGTAGTTTGATAGGGATTGCATTGAATCTGTAGATTGCTTTGGGTAGTAGAATCATTTTCACAATGTTGATTCTTCCAATCCAAGAACATGGTATATCTCTGCATCTATTTGTATCATCTTTAATTTCTTTCATCAGTGTCCTATAATTTTCTGCATACAGGTCTTTTGTCTCCTTAGGTAGGTTTATTCCTAGATATTTTATTCTTTTTGTTGCAATGATAAATGGGAGTGTTTCCTTGATTTCACTTTCAGATTTTTCATCATTAGTGTATAGGAATGCCAGAGCTTTCTGTGCATTAATTTTGTATCCTGCTACTTTGCCAAATTCATTGATTAGCTCTAGTAGTTTTCTGGTAGCATCTTTAGGATTCTCTATGTATAGTATCATGTCATCTGCAAACAGTGACAGCTTTACTACTTCTTTTCCGATTTGTATTCCTTTTATTTCCTTTTCTTCTCTGATTCCTGTGGCTAAAACTTCCAAAACTATTTTGAATAAGAGTGGTGAGAGTGGGCAACCTTGTCTTGTTCCTGATCTTAGTGGAAATGCTTTTAGTTTTTCACCATTGAGGATGATGTTGGCTGTGGGTTCGTCATATATGGCCTTTATTATGTTGAGGAAAGTTCCCTCTATGCCTACTTTCTGCAGGGTTTTTATCATAAATGGGTGTTGAATTTTGTCAAAATCTTTCTCTGCATTTATTGAGATGACCATATAGTTTCTCTCCTTCAGTTTGTTAATATGGTGTATCACGTTGATTGATTTGTTTATATTGAAGGATCTTTGCATTCCTGGAATAAACCCCACTTGATCATGATGTATGATGCTTTTAATGTGCTGTTGGATTCTGTTTGCTAGTATTTTGTTGAGGATTTTTGCATCTATGTTCATCAGTGATATTGGCCTGTAGTTTTCTTTCTTTGTGGCATCCTTGTCTGGTTTTGGTATCAGGGTGATGGTGGCCTCATAGAATGAGTTTGGGAATGTTCCTCCCTCTGCTATATTTTGGAAGAGTATTAGAAGGATAGGTGTTATCTCTTCACTAAATGTTTGATGGAATTCACCTGTGAAGCCGTCTGTTCTGGGCTTTTGTTTGTTGGAAGATTTTTAATCACAGTTTCCATTTCAGTGCTTGTGATTCGTCTATTCATATTTTCTATTTCTTCCTGATTCAGTCTTGGCAGGTTGTGCATTTCTAAGAATTTGTCCATTTCTTCCAGGTTGTCCATTTTGTTGCATAGAGTTGCTTTTGGTAATCTCTCATGATCCTTTGTATTTCTGCAGTTTCAGTTGTTACTTCTCCTTTTTCATTTCTAATTCTATTGATTTGAGTCTTCTCCGTTTTTTTCATGATGAGTCTGGCTAATGCTTTATAAATTTTGTTTATCTTCTCCAAGAACCAGCTTTCAGTTTTAAAGCTTTCTTTTTGATAATAAGAACTCTTGCCCCAGGAATTCAGGAATTCTCTTTCTAGCAACCGAAATTCCATTATTATAAATCTATAGCTAATTTTTAATTTGGTTTAGTAGTAGACAATTTAAAAGAGCAATGTTTAATGTCAATATCTAGTATATGAAATCCAGTATGTATTGGCTAATACATTTTGAATTGACTGGCTCATTGATTAGCATCTGCTTTATGCTGGATGTTATGTTTATGTAAGTTATTTTATTTAAGTTAAATTGAATGAGAGTTCCTGCTTTCCATTTCACAAATTTCTGAAAGAACCTGCAGCTTCCCAGATATATACCAATTTCATATTCTTCTTTGTGATTAGAAGCTATATAAATTTATACACACTTTTGGTGGTAAAGTCCTTGGCATTTATAGAAATAAAATGAGATATATTCATACTCTTAATGTTTGCAGATTCTCTCTTCCCTGATGCCTCCTAAGGGTCTTTCATCCAATCTCTGCTCCCGGGACCCAAATTGTTCAGAATAGTAATACAAGCTTTTTTATTGAAGTTCTAAATCCCAAGTCTTTTTAGATTCCCAATTTGAGAAAGAACTCTGAAAATTTAAATTTAACATTTGTTTTATTGTTGATATAAAAGTAATGGAGACTCCAGAATTAATTGGACCTCAGAATCCAAATCTATGTAACTTGAAGTATTAACCATTACTGGGATATGTGTAGACAGATGAATTTGACAATTTGGAGCAAATAAAAATTTCCCCTTTAACTCTTTGCTTTATTGAACCAACTTGGGTGAATTGGAAAATATTAACAACGAATGAGCATAGATATGAAATGTGAATTGTATTAGATATTTGTATTTATCCTGAAAATGTATGCAGGCTCAATCTTAGGGAATGAGAATAGGTCTTACAGAATTTTCAATAGGGAATCTTTATCTTTAGAAGTGGTAATAGGATAAATGGGGAGGGAAATTTGCCCAGTGCTTTCATGAGGGATAGTATCAGAACTCTGGTCAAAATCACAGCTATTAAGATCTGAGTGTCAGAAGCCAGCACAGTTCAGGAGCACAAATCCAATGTAGATAATTACAGATGCTCCAATGACCCAGTCTCCTCTCAAACCCTTGCTATTGCTTACTCTGTCATAAGGAACTAGGGTTCTTTCTGAAAGATCTATGGGCTCTCATGGATAATAAGGCATATGTAAATAAATAAGATTCATCCTGACAGACTATAATAATCTATAACTGAGAAGAGTTTTTCTTCCCTGTCTGAAGGAGAAAGAGGAAAAGAGAACTCACCGAGGACAGAAGACCTAACTTCTTCTAGTTAAAAGACCACAATGCCTAACTGCATAATAGGATGTAGTAGAAACAAGTACAATGAATTAGGAGTCAGATTTCAATCCAGGTTTTTTTTAAAGCTGTGAGACCATGGGCAAGTCCCTTGACCTCCTTGGACCTTACTATCTCTAAAATAGAGGTTTTTACATAGATCCAGGGGTCCCAAACTCAAATGCCTGAAAAGGGCAGACAGGCAATGTAAATCAGATCGTGTAATTGTGTCTCCTGTGAGAAAAACAATAGTCCGAGCAAGAGGGAAGGTTATAGCAATTGATGTCCTGCATTAGAATCGGATAAACAGTAGGGAGTGATAGGAAGTGAGGTAAACTGGAGAGCCCTAGTTTCATTTAAAGAGAACAGTCACTACTGACCTCATTTCTCCAATAGATCATTTCTTTGAGACAATATAGGTCCCATTTTGCCAAACCTTCTGATTCTTCAAAAGATACTGGATATCCAGATTTGTATGCAAACTTTCTCACACTTTTTAACATTAGCAACTAATGTGAATTACTTTACATCACTGTGCAGGTCAGACAAAACATGCCTTGGATTGGCTCTGTCCTGAAGATAGCCAGTTTGCCACCTCTGACTCAGATAACCTGTAAGACTCTATTATGACATTAATAAGATCCACTTAGAGTTATTTTAAAATTCTGGCCTTAGTTTCTGCCAGTGCCATTTCTCTGTCTAATCTCTTCTCCTTAGTTATACCCCAGCCTCTCCCACTGACCTTTCTTCTTGTGATCACTGTCTTTGATACCACCATAATCCTCTATGCTTCTTCAGCCAGCCCTCATCCACTAACACTTGAGAAGGCCCAACCCTGCCTACCATTCATGGCCTTCCAGCCATGGCCCTCTCACTCCTGTAACCTAACCATACCTCCCCATCAAACCCTACCCACTATGGCTAGGTTTTAAAAAAAACCTTGAATTAGTCAATCTGTGCTTGACTATGTGCCATATTCACCTATGTGAATATGTATGTGACTTTAAATGGAAAGAACAACTTACTCTTATATGGGAATATTTCCAGACAAGTGAAACTTGAATGGTAGGTATCTTAGTCTATTTGGGTTGCTATAACAAAAATACCATAAATTGGGTGGCTTATAAACAACAGAAATTTATTTCTCACAGTTCTGGAGGCTGGATGTCAGAGATTAGGGTGCCAGCATGGTCTGGATTGCAGATTTCTCATTGTATCTTCACATAGTGGAAGGGCTGAGCCAGCTCTCAGGGGCCTGTTTTATAAGGGCATTAATCGCATTCACAAGGACTCCACCCTCATGACATAAGCACCGCCAAAAGGCCCCACCTCTGAATACCATCATATTGGTCATTGGGATTTCAACATATGAATTTTGGAGGGACACAAACATTCAGACCATAGCCATAGGTTTCTATTACTGGTATCTTCAGATAAAAGCTTTAGTTTATGTTTCATCTGAATATGTACTCTTCTAACGAATGGGTCAGCAAACAAACTCAATCTGGTTGCAGAAAGTGTTTTCAGGGTTTCGCACAATAGTAAAGCATAATTCTTTGGGGATAATTAACATTTTAAATGAGGTATTGTCACATCTTCCCTGACAGTTTCACAATATTATCATTTGCTAGCAAGGTCAGTATTTTCTTAATACATATTAGTTCAGTCATTGCTTCACCAATAAAACTTTGAAAGACTAAGACTACTCTTTTAAGCTCTATAAACAGAAGTAGCATTCTTATTTATTGTTGTTATGTAGAGACCTAATTTGATGAAATTTGGCTTTGAAATTAAATTCCAGTTTGGAGCAGACATTATTGCAGACAGGTAGAGAGAACAGTCTTGGTGCCAAATATGAATCCCTTTCACCTTAGGCAAGTCATTTAATTTCTCAGCCTTGGTTTCCTCTTTTGTGAAATGTGGATGGTCATTACACCTATGTCATAAGACTGATGTGAGGATCAAAGATGATCATGCTTTTCACAGTGTTCTCACATAGGAAGCACTGTATAAAGGCCCCAAGATATAATCTCGTATCAGCCAGACCTAATTGAAAATAGACTATATTAGGAAAAATATAATCCTAATAGTCTGTATTAGGGGGAAAATGTTTATATGGAGATGAGACCCAGTATATCCTAGGGGAGAATAAGTAGCCAAAAGCAGGATTACCACTTCAAAGTTTTTAGAGAAGCTCCTATTCCTTAGAAGTAAAGCCCTACAGGCTTACTAGCCTTCTCTCTGTTCAATGAAATTTCCAAGCCCCTTCACACCACACGTCCATTGCACCTGCTAATCCTTCTGCCTGCAATATTTAGCCTTGAATCCATCCCCTATCAACTTAGCTTGATGATTTCCTACATTTACTTCAAATCTCAACTTCCATGAACTTGCCCAAGGGGTATTTTCCCTGGCCTCCCAGTCTTAGGCCCGTCTACTAAATTTTTTCATAGCACCCTGAATTTTTTCTTCACTGAATTTATCAAAGTATGTAACTATATATATTTTATGAGGTTAAAAACTGTCTGTCTCCCCCTTTAAACTGTAACCTCCATGATGCCAGGGACTGTGTCTATATTCCCAGCACCTAGCAGAGTGCATGACATAATTCTCTTATTAAATATTTATTGAATGAATGTCAATGGAAGGATTAATTTTTAAAATCCCTAGATGAGATAATCAAGTTAATTTAAGTTCACACTAAGATCTAAATAACTGTTATTCATTCCTTCCTGAGAGCATGTTTGGATGGCTGGGGAGAGAGCAAAGGAAAGTGGGTGACACAGTGGAGGAGGAGAGCGTGAAGACAGGGGTAGTAGAAGCTGAACACAGTATAAGTTTGGCCTCTGCCCCATCAGGTTAGGGCCACCAGGCTGCCCTGATTGACTGAGCCTCTAAGATGGACTGCCATCTCACAAGGTGTCATCCTTTCATTTGTAAATCCATTTCAGGTGAGCACACAAAGCAGACACTAAAGTCTGAGAGTTCAAGAGTTTAAGATTTGTTTTCCTGAAACTGTCAGCTAAATGGTTCCACGTTTCTCTTCCAAGGCTTATAAACTGGCAAGACTGACAAGTTTGCTGTCTTCCATCTTTGAAATGGACATATCTAGTTGGGGAAAGTGTACTGAATGTGTTTACGTAGGTGACATATTCTTTCTTTAAAACTGAAATAAGTAGACATCAATGAGTTCATATTGGCAGATTCTCTCCCTAAACTCCAAGCACACAGTGGACCTTTCTGGCACAGTGATCACTCACTCAGTCACTCAAGGATGGGGTGCGAGGGTGAGGCATGTAGCATTCTCTGCCAGGATTTGTGCTTGCAAAAGGCTAATTGCTTTCTCATGGAGGGGTTGACCTTTTCAAAATTTTAAGGCCTGCCATTCTAAGTTTGTTTTGTTTTGTGTTTTTTTTTTTTCTGTACGCGGGCTTCTCACTGTTGTGGCCTCTCCTGTTGTGGAGCACAGGCTCCGGACGTACAGGCTCAGCGGCCGTGGCTCACGAGCCCAGCCACTCCACGGCATGTGGGATCTTCCCGGACCGGGAACGAACCCGTGTCCCCTCCATCGGCAGGTGGACTCTCAACCACTGCGCCACCAGGGAAGCCCCATTCTAAGTTTTAAAGGAACATTCCTGTTATAGAACTGGACTATTATTAAAAATTGAAACTATCAACTGCTGAGAGAGACTGGGAGGGAGATGGATGGTCTTTGGGTTTAGGGACTAACAAGTATTGAATGTTTACTATATCGCAGGTTCTTTATATATACCATCTCATTTAATTTCCAAAACTGCCCTAGAGACAGATACCATTTTTCCCAGTTTGTAGCTGAAAATATAAAGCTCATAGAGTTTGCCTACCCAATGTCACACAGCCAGGAAGTAACAGAGCCAGCATTCAAACTCAGGTCTGTCTGGCTCTGAACCTCAGGCACTCTTTACCATACTATACTACTTCTTAGATGTATGTACAATGCAGCATTATACCTATAAAAATGGAAACAGTATCAATCATGCCACCCTGCTAATTTTTTCTTAAGCACTTTTGTTCTTCTCATCTCATATCAATATTCAATTTGGAATTCTACCACAATTTTCTTTCCATTTTAATCCCAGTGCAAATGTGGACACAGAGGGAGCATCAAAAGATTCAGGAAAACAGAACTGAAAGATTCTTTGGGATGAGGACTGTATGTTATTCATCTTAGTATCCCCAAAACCAAGTATAAGTCCTGGCTCATAATAGAGGTTCAATAATGTTTGAGTGGGGAAGGAAAAGATTTGGGAACTTATCAAGGACTTCCCTTAGTGGTGGAAACACTTGGACACTTATTTATGGAGACAGATCTCATTACACTGCTCGTTGTATAAACTCTACATACACCCAGGGTTGACTGGATCATAAGTTACACTCCCAACATGCAAACTGTTAATGATAATAAAATCAATGCCCAGGCCAGAAAATTTAGGGAATGGCAAAGGTATTATTTTCTCATTCCTAACTTCATAGGAAGGGTACATACCATTATTTGATCCCCCAGACAGCCATTTAATAAGTACATATTAGCACCAGGCACTATGCTAGTCACTAGAAATACAAAGATGAATGAACCCTGAATGCTACTTTGAGAGAGCTCACAACCTAGTTGGGAAGACAGACCCATAAGCAATATTATTTTCTAGGAAATATAGTAAAGAGTAATGCTAGATATAAACAGGTTATTTTAGAAACTCAGAGGAAGGACACCTGACCAACCTGGTAGTATAAAGGAAAACTTCCCTGAGGAGCTGATACCAGAATTGAATTTAGATGGGTGTATAGCATTTAGCCAGGAAAGGCATAGATTTGGAAGTGATCACCATACAGGTAGGAGTTGAAATGATGAAAGTAGATGAGATCTCCAATGTAAAACTTACTGAGTAAGAATAACTTTGGGACTAAAATATAACTCTAGAGTATCAACATTTGGAGGTTCAAAAAGAGACCATAAGGAAACAAAGGAGGAGCAGTGAGAGGCAGGAGAACTAAAAGAGTTCTTGAGCCACTTGAATGTTCCACTCAAATGTTCATAGTAACTTTATTTGTAATAGCCAAAAACTGAAAACAACTCACAGGCTCACTAGCTGGTGAATGGATAAACAAACTAAGGTACATCTGTACAATGGAATACTGCACAGCTATAAAAAAGGAATGAACTACTAATACACCAAACAACACAGATGAATCTCAAAAACATCATGCTAAGTGAAAGACACCACACCAAAGAGTCAATACTATACAATTTCTTTCATACAAAATATTTTAAAGGAAAAAATGATCTATAATTATATATATAAGCAGATCAGCAGCTGGCTGGGGAGGGAGAGAGGACTGACTTAAAAGGGGCAAGAGGGGACTTTTGGGGATGAAGGAAATATTCTATATCTTGATTATAGTGGTAATTACAGGAGTGTGCACATTTGTCATACTCAGCAAATGGTACACTTAAAATGAAGGTATTTTACTGTAAGTAAATTATATCTCAACAAGGTTTATTTTTAAAAGTCTGTGGTGTCACAGAAGCCAAAGAAGTATTACATCCCAATAAGGGTATTAAATGTATAACTTCTCAGAAGCCAAGAGTTTTGATATTTCAGGATGGGGAGCTTGATTAACAATGATTAATGCAGGATTGATATGCAGTAAGACACAAACGGGGAGGGTACCCATTGGTATTTAGAAGATAACTGGTAATATGTGTAAGAGCTATTTGATGGAACATGGAGGTAAAAGCTAGATTGCAGTCAGCTGCAGAGTGAAGTTAGAAAATAGAGATACTAAATGTATATTACCCTTCTGAAAAATTCAGATAGAAGACTGAATGGTAGCAACAGAGATCAAGGAAGGGTTGAGTAGTGTTTGTTTTCAGAGAAATTTTAGTATATTTATAGATTGAGAGGAAAGAATCAGTAGAGAGGGAGGGGATTGTGAAGGTTGCAGGGAAGGTAAGGAGGAGTGGGGTTGAGGGTAAAAATGGAGTGATTTACCTTGAAAGGATATGAAGAGGGCTGTAGGAACAGATGAGTTTGTAAGTAGAAGGATTAGAAATTGGGGGAGGACATTCTGATTCCCTCTGTCATCTTTTGAAAAGGTGTGAGTCAACATTTGAATATGGGGTTGAGAAAAGTGACAATTTTTGGAATATCCTTGGATCAAATTGGAAAGAGTTGACTCAGATCAAGTAAAAGGACTGAAGGGCAACACTGTAGGCCCAGCTGGAGCTGATTATTACACCAGCTGTAATAATGATCATCAGTTGTAATGATCCCAACACGCACTCATAAGACATTTTTGGTTTATTTCAGCAGCACTCCATTCCCCCACATATGGATAAGAAGTATTTTAGAATTAATTCGTCATTTGAGTTTTGCTGAACAGGTCCTACACAAACATAAGAGAAGGAATTTGAAGGTGTTGCTAAAAGGATAATTTTAGCATTGGGTCCAGGTGGAATGTAGAAGAAAAAAGAAATCCAAAGGAAATTGATAAACTAAGACAAAGTGGAAAAGTTAAAGGATCTAGGAGGTCTAATTAGGTTATAAAAAGGAAGGGGGGGAGTTGGTAGGTAGTTTCTGAGACAACTGAAAGTTATAGAAAGTTGTGGTTAGAGAAAAGAACATTGAAATTTAAAGATTTCACAGGTAGTGAAGATCTGGTGAATGGTGAGTAGCTGAAATAGAAAACAAGTGAAGGTCACTGAATTTCAGGAGGTAAAAATCTTAGAGGGAAAATGTTCCTCATGTATAACATGTGTTCAATAAATGGTTGTCAAATATATGAATGGAGGGATGGTATGATGAGGGATTCTACAGATGACTTGAGAATGATGGGTATTCATTGGGGAAAGATTCCTGGAAGAGGTAGACCCTGAGATAAGAAATAACAAAGAGTAGTTATGATGGCCAAGATAATATGATTAGCTGGTTTTTTCACTCACAAGACATTGAAGATTGTGAGTCATGTGCCATAGTATTCCTGTTTTCAGTTAAAGTTCCCAGGAAAGCATATTGAACAAGGTAAGAAAAGATGGTAGGAAGAATTTTTTTGTTGTTGTTTCTTTGGTTTTGTTTTAATTTTTAAAAATTTTTATACAGTTTTAAAGGTTAGTTTCCACTTACAGTTATTACAAAATATTGGGTATATTCCCCATGTTGTACAATACATCCTTGAGCCTATCTTATACTCAATAGTTTGTATCTCCAACTCCCCCAAGGGTGGTAGGGATAATTTGAAGTGAGGACAAAGAGAAGCAACTTTAGTGGCATTATCCAGGCGCACACAATTTAAAGAGTGAGACTAATTATAAACATATGTGTATACCATATATTGAGAGATTCTATGTATCCAATTCATTTAATCCTCATAACTTTATAAGATAGGCACTATTATTATTTCCATTCCACAGAGGAAGAAAAGAAGGCTGTTAAAAAGTTAAAGTTAAAAGATGTTAACTCCCCCAGGATCACAGTTTGTAAGTGGCAGAACTGGGATTCCAAACTAGTATGGTTCCAACTCTTCAGTTTTTCTCATGTAAACCTGTCCTTGTATCTCCTGGGTTTTGTGAGTGATATACTCTTGCTGCTTCCCATATCCAATGGAGTATAGTTATTTACTTGAAATTCAGTTGGAGCAAAAGGATTAGCCTTGTTCTTTAGTCCAATAGATGGATTATCTTAATTGTACCAAGTTCACAGCTAAAAACTCGGAGCTAGCAAGAGAGCAGCTGCATGGTCCTGTTAAATACTGATATTATGATTCTTATCTCACCAAAATCATATCTGTGAATATTATATGAGAAAACATATTAATTTTATAATTGAAAAACAAAAAAATAATGAAATTGGAAGAACTGATTCTTTGAAAACCACAAACTACCAAAAGCAAACTAAGATAAAGTAATATGAATAGTCCTATAACCACTAAGAAAATTGAACTCATACTTTAGAAGCTCCCAGAAAAGGAAATCTCCAGGCTCAAACAGTTTCACAGGAGAATTCCACCAAATATTTAAAGAAATATTGACACCATTGTACACAATCTCTTCAAGAAAACAGATGAGGGAGGAACACTTCCCAACTCATTCTATGAGAACAGTATTACCCTGATACCAAAGGCAGACAAAATGGTACAAGAAAACTATAAACTGATATTTCTCATGTTTAGATGCAAAAATTCTCAACAAAATACTAGCAAACTGAATCCTGCACCATATAAAAAGGATTATACACCATGCCAAGTGGGATTAATCCCAGGTTTGCAAGAGTGGTTAAACATGAGACTATCAATTAATGTAATACACCATATCAAAAGAAAATAAAAAATAAATATGATCATTTCAATAGATTCAGAAAAAATCTTGTATCAAAACCCAACACGCTTTTCATGATAAAAATACTCAGTAATCTAGGAACAGAGGGGAACTTTTTCAACCTGATATAGAGTATCTAAAACCCTACAGGTGTTACTTTGATGTTTCAAAATAGTCAAAGACTGAAGGCTTTCCTCTGAGATCAGGAACAAGGCAAGAATGTCCTTGTTATTCCACACAGTACTAGAAGTTCTAGCCGCTGCAATAAGTCAATTGAAAGAAACAAAAGACATTCAGGTTGTAAAGGAAGAAATAAAACTTTCCTTATTTGTAGATGACAAGAAAATCCCAAGGAATCTACACACCAAAGGAAAAAAAAAACTCTTAAGAACTAAAAAGGGACTTCCCTGGTGGTCCAGTGGTGAAGACTCTGCACTTTCACTGCAAGGGGCACCTTCACACAAACTCACACAAATCAATTAAATTACTATATACTAGAACTAGAATATGTGGAAGCTACAATTAAAATTACAATTTACAATCACTCCAGAGGAAATGACATAATTAGGTATAAATGTAACAAAACATATAAAGGATCTGTATGCTAAAACTTATAAAATCCTGATAAAAGAAATTAAAGATATCGAAAGAAAAGGAGAGGCATACTATGTTCATAGATTGGAAGACTCAATACAGTAAAGTTTTCAGATTTCCCAAAATTGACCCATACCTTTTTAATGCAATCTATCAAAGTTTCAGCATGTTTTTTGTAGACATAGACAAGATTTTTCTGAAATGTATGTGAAAGTGCATAGTTCCTAGAACAGCTAAAACAATCTTGAAAAAAAGAAGAATTGTGTGGAATATTAAGGCCTAATATTTACCTACAGTATTCAAAACACTGTGCTCTTGGTGAAGAGATAGACACATAGAACAGTTAAACAAAATAGAGAATGCAGAAATAGACCCATGCAAATATACCCAACTAATTTTGGACAAAGGGGCAAAAGAAATTTAATGGAGAGGGATAGCCTTTTCAACAAATGTATCTGGAGCAATTAGACATTCATCAGGCAAAAAAAAGAGGAACGTTGCCCTAATCCACACCTTATACACAGATTAACTCAAAAGAGATCACAGACTTAAATATAAAACATAAAACTATAAAACTTTCAGAAAAAATAGGAGAAAATTGTCAGGATCTAGGGCTAGGCAAAGAGAGCTTAGACTTGGCACCAAAAGCACCAGCCATAAGAGAAAAAATGATAAAGTGGACTTTACCAAAATTAAAAACTCTTGCTCTGTGAACAACACTGTTAATAGAATGAAGACAACCTACAGAGTGGAAAAATATTTGCAACCATATTTCCAACAAAGAGATTGTATCTAGAATATGATAAAGAACTCTTAAAGTTCACCAATAAGAAAACAAACAATCCAATTTAAAAATGGGCTAAAGATATACACAGTCAGTTCACAGACAGATGGCAAATAAGCACATGAAAAGATGGTCAACATCATTAGCCCTTAAGGAAATGGAAATTAAAGCCACAATGAGATAACACTACACACATATCAGAATGGCTAAAATAAAAAAAAATAATCAAAACAAAAAATACTGGTGAGGATGTTGAAAAATTGGACCATTAATACACCATTGGTTGGAAAGTAAAATGGTACAACTACTCTGGAAAATAGTTTGACAATTTCTTATAAAACCAAAAGTGCAACCAGCATACGACTCAGCAATTGTGCTCTTAGGCATTTATCCCAAAGTGATGAAAACTATGGTCTCACAAAAACCTGTACCAGAATGTTCAAGCAACTTTATTCGTAATGGAGAAAAACTGGAAACAGCCCAGGTATCCCTCAGAGAGTGAAAGGTTAAAAAACTGAATATCCATACCATGAAATACTACTCAGCAGTACAAAAGAACAAGTTTGATATACTCAACAACTTGGATGAATCTCCAGGGAATTATGTTGAGTGTAAAAAGGCAATGCCAAAAGATTACATACCATATGATCCCATTTATATAGAATTCTTTTTTTTTTTTTTTCTGGTACGCGGGCCTCTCACTGTTGTGGCCTCTCCCGTTGCGGAGCACAGGCTCCGGATGTGCAGGCCCAGCGGCCATGGCTCACGGGCCCAGCCTCTCCGCGGCATGTGGGATCTTCCCGGACGGGGCACGAACCCGTGTCCCCTGCATCGGCAGGCGGACTCTCAACCACTGCGCCACCAGGGAAGCCCTATATAGAATTCTTGAATTGAGAAAATTATAGAAATAGATAACAGATTATTTTTTAGCAGGGGTTAGGGACAGGGAATGTGGGTGGAGATTGATGTAGCTATAAAAGGCCAACATGAGTGATCCATGTGATAATGGAACTGTTCTGTGTCTTGCCTATCTATGGTGTTGGATACATGATAAATTTCATTGAATTAAACACACACACACACAAATGAGTACAAATAAAACTCAGAAATCTGAGTAAGATTGGTGACTTATATCATGCTGGTATCTTGGTTGTGATACTACTATAGCTTTGCAGGATGTTACCACTGGGGGAAACTGGGTATAGGTTACATGGGATCTTGATTATTTCTCACAAGTTCATGTGAATCTCCAATTATCAGAAAATTAAGAGTTTGAAAAACAAGCATTTTAGTAAATATGAAAATAAATATTTAAAAAGCTTTTTTAACAAGAAGATGCCATTTCATATCCAACAACTGTATTTTTCTTAATGTTTACAAGCTTTCAACATATTTTTGAAACTATAGGTTCACTAAAGGTAATTTTAGGGAAACAATGGTAAAATCTAAGACATTGCTATTATGACTAAAACACAAGCTCTTTATGAATATTATCTCATTGAATTCTTACATCCTACTTCATCCTTGTGAGATTGATGTTATTGTTATTCTATTTTACAGATGAGAGAACAGGTTCAGGATTTAGTGACTAAGATATAATTTGAACAGAGGTCTTTCTTTCTCCAAGGCTTAAATACTCTAAGTACGCAGACAGTACACTGAGTACCTCCCAATAACATGGGATGAGGGTGGGGTTGGCATTTTGGGCTGCTGAGATCTGATATAGAAAAGTTGGAGTCACTTTAGACATGATTCCCCTGGATAAAACCTTACTGTAATTACCCCTGGATGTGAATAAATAGAATAAGCAGCAATGCATCAGGATGTCTCTAGTAAAAAAATCTATTGTAATGCCTACTGTATGAAGACATTCCTACAATCAAACCATCTCTGATAGCCATTTCACCGTTTATGAGAGTCCAGTCCACAGCTTATGAAAACAAATACTTTGAAGGAGTATTTTACTTTAAGACTGCTGACTTGAGAGACAGAAAAGGTAATATTCAGTAAATATTAAAAGGAAGAGCAGTCTTGAATATTTAATTCCCCCAAGTCCTGCCTCTGACCTATATGAAAATGATGCAGCCCACTCAACCAAGGCATTCTCAGTTGCCTCAGAATAAGAGGCACAGATGGTCTCTCAGGTAGCGAATCCAGTATTATTAAGAGTTTTCTCTGTTAATGAATTGGTCTTGCTGAAAAGCACATAGTTAGGTCTGTTCATGGATGAGGATCAGAAGCCCTAAAGTACTTCTGCTGCTTCTCTTTTTATCAGACTAGTTTTCTGTGGTAGCAGTTGTCTGGGGAAGCTTACTGGGATTGAAGATCTGGTTTGATTTGAATAATTTATTAATAATTTGGAAAAAAACTAATTAAATTTGTGTGTGATTCTAAAGTTAGAGCTCCTACAGGGACCCAGAAGGAATAGACGTATAAAAGGAAACATTTCAAAAGATTCTGAGTCTGTTACTTCCCTAGTCCCATCTTCCCTCCAATATCTTTCTCTCTTCATCTTCTCACTCTGATTCTTCATTTCTCTCTATCTCTCTCTTTCTCTATTTACACACACACACAGACACACACACACACACACACAGACACACACACACACACACACACACACACACACACCCCACTACTAATCAGAGACAGCATGTGAGAATAACCCTCTTGGGGGAGAAGATTCATTCACTATCATACTCCAGGAATCAGAGAACTGCCCATACTCATCCACCCATACTCATGCATTCTAGTCACACACGTTCCCCTTTACCTTCTTAATCTTCTATTAGAATCGGAATCATAAGCTGTCAGAGCATAAAGAACCTTAGAAATTCTACCCTCTCAATTTATAGAAGAGGAAACTAAGAGAGAGAGGATATGAGTGACTTGTCCATGGACACTGAGTTAGTTAGTGGCAGAGCCAGGACTAAAGACCCAAGCAGCAAATTATAAAGGATAGGGAATAAGAATGGAAAAAATATTCAGTGGCTTTTTTCCTGATATGCTTCATTCTAAAGTCTGTTATTGGGCCCCACAGTGACTTGCCTCTGCTCTATTATTTGCTCTGCCCACAAGACTCATGGTGGTTAGCTGGGATTCAGCTGGCCTTAATTTGGAACTGAATGTGTTAAGTAGTAGTGGTGGTGGTGATGGTGGTTTGGAAGAGCTCATGCTCCCTTGGTCCTCAACCTATTTATATTTGATGTTTTAAATTAGAACCCGACCCCACTGATCCCAGGCTAATAAGTGAGGTTGAATTTCCTTAACTGGTTCCTTCCAGCCTGAGACTCCATGAAAACCTGAGAGCTCTCAATTTAAAATGCAGCCTCTAGGCAAATTATCACAATATGTACCTACCTCTGCAATTTCTTCCAGTTAAACTACCCAGGTGCAGTGAGAATGTGCCAATTCAAAATAGTGTGCTGGTGCTTTACGATTTTCTTGTCCTAATGAACATATGCAGTCATCTTGTTTTTCCCGGGATGACTTGATGCAATCGATGACAGATTTCTTCATCATGCCTTTTTCTTTCTCCTTCTCTCTCTTGCACATGTGAGAAATCATCATCTGAATGTAAGCAAATTGATTAAGAAGTTCAGTCTCAGTGCAAACTTTGATACTTTGTTCTATCTCTGCTTTTTCACCAAAGAGAGCTACTAGAATGTCCCTATTTTAGACTCAGTTCTCCAGAGTACACACTATTCCGTAAGGTAGGTAATAATAATAGCAGTTATCAGTATGAGTACTTACTATGTTCCTGACACTGTGCTAAACCTGGATTAACTCAGTTAATTTTCATGAGGCCCAGAAATAAGCCCATACATATATGGTCAATTAATCTATGATAAAGGAGGCAAAAATAAGCAATGGAGAAAGGACATTCTCTTCAATAAATGGTGTTGGGAAAAGTGGACAGATAATGCAAAAGAATGACACTGCGCCATTATCTTACAGAATATACAAAAATATATTCAAAATAGATTAAAGACTTAACTGTTAGACCTGAAACCATAAAATTCCTAAAAGAAAACAGGCGATATGCACTTTGACATCATTCTTAGTGATATCCTTTTGGACTTCTCTCCTCAAGCAAGGGAAGCAAAAGCAAAAATAAACAAATGGGACTATATCAAACCAATAAGCTTTTGCACAGTGAAGGAAACCACCAACAAAATGAAAAGGCAAACTATTCACTGGAAGAAGATATATGCAAATGTTATATCTGATAAGGGGTTAATATCCAAAATATAAAAAGAAATACAACTCAATGTCAAAAATCAAGCAATCTGATTTTAAAATGGGCAGAGGACCTGAACAGACATTTTTCCAAAGAAGACATACAGATGGCCAACAGGTACATAAAAAGATGGCCAATATCACTAATTACCAGGTAAATGCAAATCAAAACCACGACACACCACCTCACAGTTGCTAGAATGGCTATTGTCAAAAAGACAACAAATAACAAGTGTTGGAGAAGTTGTGAAGAAAAAAGAACCCTCCTACACTGTTGATGGGAATGTAAATTGGTGCAACAAATGTGGGAAATAGTATGGAGGTTCCTCAAAAATTTAAACATAGAACTACAGTAGATCCAGCAATTCCATTCCCGGGTATGTATCCAAAGACAACAAAAATACTAATTCAAAGAGATATATGCACCCCTATGTTCAATGCAGCATTATTTACCATAACCAAGATGTGGAAGCAATCTAAGTGTCCATCAACAGATGAATGGATAAAGAAGATGTGGCACAATGTTCATTGCAGCACTATTCGCAATAGCCAGGACATGGAAGCAACCTAAGTGTCCATCGACAGATGAATGGATAAAGAAGATGTGGCACATATATACAATGGAATATTAGCCATAAAAAGAAACAAAATTATGTTATTTGTAGTGAGGTGAATGCACCTAGAGTCTGTCATACACAGTGAAGTCAGAAAGAGAAAAACAAATACTGTATGCTAACGTATATACATGGAATCTAAAAGAAAAAAAAATCGTTCTGATGAACCTAGGGGCAGGACAGGAATAAAGATGCAGACATAGAGAATGGACTTGAGGACACAGGGAGGGGGAAGGGTAAGCTGGGACGAAGTGAGAGACTAGCACTGACATATATACACTACCAAATGTAAAACAGATAGCTAGTGGGAAGCAGCTGCATAGCATGGGGAGATCAGCTCGGTTCTTTGTGGCCACCTAGAGGGGTGGGATAAGGAGGGTGGGAGGAAGACACAAGAGGGAGGGGATATGGGGATATAGGTATACATATAGCTGATTCACTTTGTTGTACAGCAGAAACTAACACAACATTGTGAAGCAATTATACTCCAATAAAGATATTAAAAAAAAAGGTGTGGCATATATATATATATATACAATGGAACATTACTAAGCCATAAATAAGAAAGAAATCTTGCCACTTGCAATAACATGGATGGGTCTAGAGGGCATTATGCTAAATGAAATGTCAGACAAAAAAGACAATTACCATATGATTTCACTTATATGTGAATTCTGCAGAACAAAACAGATGAACAAAACAGAAACAGACTCATAGATACTGCACAAAAAACAAACTGTTGGATGCCAGAAGGTAAGCGGGTTGGGGGAGGGGTGGGCAAATAGGTGAAGGGAATTAAGAGGTACAAATTTACAGTTATAAAATAAATAAGTCACGGGATGTAATGTACAGTATAGGGAATATACTCAATAATATTGTAATAACTTTGTATAGTGACAGATGGTAACTAGACTTTTCATGGTAACCATTTCAAAATGTATGTAAATACCAAATCACTATGATCCACATCTGAAGCTAATATAACATTGTATGTACTTCATTTTTTTTAAATACAACAAAAAAAGTAAGTGCTTCACCTCAAAAAATAATCTGTGCTTTTAAACAGATGCTAAACCACCTCCAAGTCTTATTGGACTCTTTGAATAGTGAGAGTAGCAAAAGAAATGCAGTAAATGGAGGCTCACCACTTAAAGCAGTAAAAGCGCTTCCCTTTATGTGCAATTCACTACCAAAAAGTAGGCCCAAGGGAAATTCTGGCTCAATATATGTTGAAGAATCACAATGAAAACAAGTTTTAATTTTAGAAAAGCTATACATAAAAATGAAGCATATTTAGGTTTTAAAAAAACTTTAAAACAGTTATTATTACCCAGTTTTCTTAATAATGAAGAGTAGTTAGATTAAAGTTATATAAATGCGAGTGAGATTTTTTTTCCGCACATAGTTCTTACTTGCTGAAGCAGGCATTTTTTTTTATAAGGCAGGAGCTGAAAGCATACTAGAGTAAGAGAAAACTATAAATATTAAAATGCAAAACTATTATGGCAAGAGCACAAACTTGTCTTAATGAACTGCTTGCCTTTAAAATCTCTACCAACTGAATTTTCTTATTAAGGGTTTATTTTAAGTCCAATTCCATTCAGTATGAATACAATTCTTACAGTAACAGCCTGTCTTTCACAGTTAATTGCTGCTTGTCTCCTTGGATATAATCATTTGCATAATTGTGATTCTTTTCAATAATAAAAAAGGATTATATAATCTTGGTAAAGCAAACATCATAAAATATAAATTTACATGAAATTAAATGAATAAATGTTCCATAGTAACAGAACTATTAACATCTACCAAAAGAATAATCTTTAATATTAGAGCCTATGTATTAACAGAAAATCACTTTAGATTACACTACTGTTCAAATGTCATTTAAAATTTAAATCTCGTTTTGGAATTGTAGTATTGAAAGGAAGCTCAGTAGTACCAGCTATAAGTTAAGGTTTATAATAAATGAAGGCAGGGGGTGGGAAGCAGATGTATCATTGCAGTTTTGCCTCAGTAAGGTACAAACGAAGGCTAGAAGCCACAGTCCACTTGGATGAAAGTTGGATTATGTTAACATATGAGCTCTTTATTTATCTCTTGTGTTCCATTTTCCATCCACACTTGTGGCACTCAAAACCAGCACCCAATGGCCCCAAACCACCTTGGCCCCCATTCTCTCCCACTGTTGGGGCTGGCTCACATGCTTTTCCAAGCCAGCCATCAGGAGAACCACAGCTGTGCAGCAGCTAACAATCTGCTCCTAAGTAAATTCCTGGGGATGTAGCCAGTAATCTGGCTGTGCCCCTGACAAAACACAGCACCAAGTCACCACACACCATGCTCCTCCCTCCTTTGCTACACCAGAGTTGGCAGGCATCGAACTCCCACACAGGACATCACCTAGGGATGGTTTTCCTGTACAGAATCACTTGCTTTCAAGTCATTGAATCCAGCTCACTTATACAAATTTGAGCAAAGAATAAGGGGAGGACATGTCTCTTAAAGAATTAGTTTGTAGTATTTTACGAAGCCCCTTCCTCCCTTCAATCCACATAGATGAGGATGACTAAGCTGTCCTAGCAGGATGCGATGAGTCTCAATGGTGCACTGGATGGTGAGTGCATGAAGGCAGAGGCTGTGCTGATTTTGCTAAGGCCTAGTGTTGTAAGCTCTAGATAAAGATGAACAAAGCTCTTGAATAAATAAATACATGAACAAATTATACCTAAACCCTAGGGGGGTTTAAAGCACAGAAACATTAGAAAGTTAGAATTATGTCTTTTAACAAATGAAGACTTATAGCATAGTGGTTTAGAGTATAGGCTTTGAAGTGAGAAAGACTTGAATGACTTACTAAGTCACTTAGAGTAGTAAACTTAGGCAAGAAACCTAAACTCTCTAACCCTAGTTTTCTATGTACAATGGGAATAATGGTAGTATATACATTATAGGAATGTTGTATTAAATGAGATAATATGTGTAAATGTCTTAGCATGGTTCCTGATACAAGGAAGCACAGAGTAACTGTTAGCATTGTTATTAATGTTCATTATTACTACTGTAGTGCCAACATCTGATTTAGTATGCAAACGCCAAAGTCATGAAATTCCTTTTAAAAACTGTATAGATAAGATAAAAACTGCCATTCCTTTTCCATTTTATAAAAATTGTCATTCATTGAGACTCATCAAGTTTAATTACCATGTATTTGTACAGATATATCCACTCACTTTTGTGATAGACAAAAGAGGTATACACACATTTACACAGTTTCTCTTCTTTGATTACCCTGTTTGTTCTCCATATTCCAGTGGGCTTGGTCATATACATTCTTGGAAGACCAAGAGAAAGCATTTCTCTAATATGACTTTCTTGGGGAAATGGACTATTCATGAAATGTAAACACCTAAAGGATTCAGCAGAGAAACACTAACATAGGTTTCATTGATTTGAAAAGGAAATTGACCTCGAAGCCTTGTCTGCCTGGGCCACAGAAAGTATTATATTTCTAACGAGAAGAAATTCTTTGACTTCTTTTCACCCAGCCTTTATTTTTCTTTTCAAAGGAAGCTACAGATTGACTGTAGCCTTGATCTATCATTTTTAATGTATGAGTCACTGGGTAAAATCTCTAAACTTCAGAGATATTAGAGGGAGTGTTTATTCCTCAATGCTCTGGTTTCCCTGAGGAGGGATTAAATCTTGAGGCCTCTTGCCCCGCCCCTTACTCCTCTCCACTGAGATGCAGTGAGTTTCCTGGTAGGTGGGCTATAGCCACTGGTCCAAAATTACGTTAGTAGGCCAATAGTCTAAATCTGTAAGCATTCTCTTTCCCTCTTCACACCAGATCAGTGTACAGCAGCAGCTCTAGGTAAATGGTATCCTCTGCAAAACCAAATTGACCCTCGGGTGAGCAGTTCCAAGATGGAGGGAGGAATGCTAAGCCACTGCCTCAAATATAACTTAGTAATAAACATGACAGTTTGATCTCTATCTTCTGGCCACTGTATTTACTGTTCAATTGGCTCTGAATGTGAGTGAATAATAAATATGTCTTTTTTTTCAGCTAGACATCTGGAACCTTATTCATGCAAATGAGATCCAGTCTGATTCCTTCTCTGTGTGTGAACCTCAGGTAAGACAGAGTATAGAATATGCAAGACTCATGTAGGTCTATAAGTAGCCTACTGTGATAAAAAAGAAAAAAAAACATGGGCTTTAGAGTAAGATAAAACTGAATGTGAATTCTCTGTAGCTTTCCTACTTTCATGCCTTGGGACAAGTTAATTAACCTCTCTGGGCTTCAGTTCACTCATTTGTAAAAATGAGAATAACAGTAATAACTCAAAGTTTTTGCAAAACTAAATCTGTTTATGAATACCTGATACATGGTAAACTCTCAATAAATGCTGCTTCTATAGGAACATTATTTTCTTATCATCATCAAAATCATTATTTTAGAGGAAGCCCTCTGCAGGTTCTCATGCTCCCCTCCATGACTAAGGCACATACATGCCTGATGCTCTGTGCAAACCCAATTAGGTAGCTTAGCTCTGAGAAGGAGCAGAAACCAGTGCCTATAGCTAATATGATGCCCTTTACTTCAAAAAGGTTTCTGTGCTTTTTTAGGAACAGGAAAGTAAAGCTATTATGGCCCTACATGATTTCAGAGGCCCTCACTTCCATGTGAGTAATTTCTTTAGAGATAAAAATCAAAAAAAGGAGACAGATAAAAAAGGATGTTATCTGTGCCTTTCCAAGGACAACTCTGTCTGACTCCAGAGGCTATACTCTTAAATCCTATATTGCCTCTTCCTGGTATCTTCCCAGACAAAGCATCTCCTGATTTTTAAAAAATATGTTACAGGAAAGATTTTTCTGGGTTCAACATGTGATAAGACCTCAGCTCCCCCAAAGATTAGCTGTCTGAAATCCTCAGTCTACTGTAATAGCACATATCTTAAAAGTTATCCAAACAAAATAAAACCATATTTAAGATCAAAGGCGTAACCTCTAAATAGCCACCAACAAATAGACAAATGAAAGAAGTACAAGAGACCCAAATATTTCAACTAGTATATCATGATTGGTCAATTCACTATGTAGTGTGAAGAGTACTCCATTGACTGGTGATTTTACAAAATATCAGCCTAAGACAGTTCATGCAAACAAAGTAAGGAAAATATTAGAGAAACAATTAAAGGAAGAAAAGAGAAAAGATAGGTATAACGGCAGTGACTTGAAGCAGTTGGGAGGTGGAGTAGCAAAAAGCGGCATATAAAAGAAGAAAGAAGATAGCTAACAATGAAAAGACAAACCTGATTGGCAGTGTAGTTAGGGGTAGGACAATGACTGAGAATCCCTTGTACCTCATTAATATCACCTTAGTTGCAAGAAGCAGGTAAATGCATCATAGGGCCTCAATACAGTGCCTCTGAAGACCTTAGAGCACTATGGGCACAAGCTGAGCTATATTAGAATAAGCAATAAGCCTTGACCGATACCACATGCACAAGCAACACAGTAGAAATGGGGCAGCATAGAAATCATCCAATAATCTCCCTTCAATGAAGGGCAAGGAGCAGAACTGTAAACAGTTACAAGGGGAACAGGCAAACCAACCAAGAACTAAAAGCACAGAAAAGAATTATAGATCTGAATAATATTTATAAGAAGAGATAACATTTATTGAGTATTTCCTAGGTGTAAGTACACCATTAAATGTTTTATTGAAATTTATCATTTAATGTAGCAAGCCTGCAAGTGAAGTTCTGTTATTATACCCACTTTACAGGTAAAGAAACTGAATTATAGAAAAGTTAAGTAACTAAGACAGTTTTATCTGACTCCTGAGTTCACAATGGAATGGAATTTTGGAATTCCATTCCACAAAAAATGGAATTTTGTCTCTTCTCAGTGTCTTCCCCAAAAGAGTAGTGCTTGATTTTTAAAATAGATTTTGAATCATTAAAACACTAGATATTCAAATTAGAAGACCCAGGCCATATCCTGTGTGAATGGTTCTTAAAGGCCTCTTATTTTTGTCCCAGTGTTCATTGAGAAGGTGAAAGGTTTTTATTAGGCAATACTTTTCACCTAATTGTGTGACTTTTCAGAAGGATGACTTTGACATTTCAAAGTGAGATGGAGCATTAGAAGGCTACATACAGTTGGTATTCAAAAAAAGACAGCAATTTATGATGCTGCAAAAGAATGTAATTTCCCCCCCCGCAAAAAAGCCTTCTGAAAATTATCTGAATATATTATATATTTGCAATGCTGATAAAACTGAACAGTTTTGGCAATAGTTGCTAACTCTGAGTTTTGTAAGTGCCTGTCAAAGACTCATTTCCACACACATCCACAACCCCCTCTACACACAGACACATACACACACATGAACACAGACACACATGCTTGCATGCACATACACACAGTACAATTTCTCTTTTAAGCACAATAAGGATAGACGACCAATTCTTCCTTGTACTGGTCTGAATCAGGGCTTTGTTGGAAGTGACTGTGTCAGACAGAGATCACAGAGACCAGCTGGAGATATAGAGAAGCACTAGCAAAAATAATTTGCAATATGGTGCTAGGGGATTGCAAGTGCTATTTAAAATAGACAGCAGTCAAAGATTCAAGGAAGCAAACCTTCAACTTCAGACAAGTCTATCAGCAAATGATGGGGGTTAGAACTCAGAAACTGCATTTAAGAAAAAAGACTTTAATTTCAGGATGGATTCTGGGAGAGAAAACTGGGATGCTGTTCATCAGGATCCCTCTTTTAGAGGCTTGGGGCTTAAATTGAAAACCTAGGCAAGGTTTTTACTGTGACATGGGTTAGAAATTTTGAAACTACATTCTTGTATATTCCAGACTTGAGCATATGATTAAATATATTGAGGATGATGAGAGCTAAGTTTCTCACTGTTGCAGGAGTTACAAGTATGGAAAGGGAGGATACAAAAATGTACCCTGTTTTGCTGAATTAGAATTGAAACTATCAGTATGGCAAAAAAAATACACACACACACACGTATATATATGGGAGAGAGAGAAACATACACCTATGCAAAGATATATTTCCTAGCTCAATCTGCTGAAATAACCTAAAAGAAATGAAGTACCAATAATGACGAGCGCATCTCAAGGCCAGATCGTGGTTTCTAAATATAATTCGCCAATAAAAGGAACCTGGGCTCCTTGGTTGATTCCAGGGCAGGAACGGGAAAGTACAAGATGTGCCTAGAACATCATTTGAAACCAGAAAATAAGAAAGTATTTAAAGAATAGTGGGGACATGTGAAAATGATAGAGGAGACATCTCAAAGGAACAACATGAACTTTCAAATAAATAATAATAATAATGGATTATATCCCACTGAATAAAATAAGAATCCATGAGCCCAACAAAGTGAATCTGT
Organism: Orcinus orca; assembly: GCF_937001465.1. Taxonomy (NCBI): domain Eukaryota; kingdom Metazoa; phylum Chordata; class Mammalia; order Artiodactyla; family Delphinidae; genus Orcinus; species Orcinus orca. Next base: position 81,211,235 of record NC_064580.1, read on the forward strand.
TATACATATACATATATCCACACTTCTTTAGATTCTTTCCCCATATAGGCCATTACACTTTGCTATACAACTGAAACTAACACAACATTGTAAATTAACTATACCCCAATAAAAATTAAATAAAAAACACTTCTTACTAAATGAACCAACAAGGAATAAGAGAAGGAAAGGAAGGAAGGGAGGGGGGAGGGAAAAAAAACTGTTGAATTAAGTGACCAATAAATTCATTAATGGGGCTTCCCTGGTTGCTCAGTGGTTAAGAATCTGCCTGCCAATGCAGGGGACACAGGTTCAAGCCCTGATCCGGGAAGATCCCACATGCCATGGCACAACTAAGCCCATGTGCCACAACTACTGAGCCCGCGAGCCACAACTACTGAAGCCCTTGTGCCTAGAGCCCGTGTTTTGCAACAAGAGAAGCCACAGCAATGAGAGGCCTGCGCACCACAATGAAGAGTAGCCCCTGCTCACTGTAACTAAAAAGCCCGCGCGCAGCAACGAAGACCCAACGCAGCCAAAAATAAATAAATAAATAAAAATTTAAAAAATAAAATTAAATACATTAATGAAAAAGAAAAGAATCCGAGAGCCTATATGGTTATAAATAAATCAATGGCAGGGTAAGGGAAATTGTTTCTTACAGTAGAATAACAACTAATTAATATATAAATAATAACGGAGTTAGAAAATCATTGATGCATGCTAAAACTACTGGGTGAAATTTTGATGAGAAACAGAATGTATACATCAAACCTTAAAAGGACCTCCCTACAAATTACTTATCAATTACAAAGTTACAGGAGAGAAAGCTAACAGACACCATCTTAATCAAATTATCAAAGCTAACATCACCAATGTTGGGGCAAACTACTATCATAAGGCTCCTGATATGATGCCCTGAGAAGGATACAATATCACTTATGAGATATTCCTGCCCCAAAATTCATAACCTGAATCTATACATAAGGAAACATCATTGAAGTATATTCTGCAAAGTACCTGGCCTGTACACTTCAAAGATGTCAAAGCCAAAAAACACAAAGAAGGATAGAGGGACCATTCTGAATTAAAGGAGCTTAAAGAGACATGACTACTAAATTCAATGAGTGATACAAGGTTGGTTTCTGGACCAGGAAAAAGAGCTATACAAGACATTATTGGGGGGCTTCCCTGATGGCACAGTGGTTAAGAATCTGCCTCCCAATGCAAGGGACATGAGTTTGAGCCCTGGTCCGGGAAGATCCCACGTGCTGTGGAGCAACTAAGCCTGTGCGCCACAACTACTGAGCCTGCGCTCTACAGCCCGCAAGCCACAACTACTGAGCCCGTGTGCCACAACTACTGAAGCCTTCGTGCCTAGAGCCCTTGCTCCACAACAAGAGAAGCCACTGCAATAAGAAGGCTGTGCACCACAACAAAAAGCAGCCGCTGCAACTAGAGAAAACCCACACACAACGAAGACCCAACACAGCCAAAAAATTAATTAATTAATTAATTAATAATAAAAGACATTATTGGGGCAACTGATGAAATTTGAATATTAACTATGGATTAGATAATAGTTGTATATTATCCTGATTTAAGTTGTTTAATTTCCTGATTTTGATAACTGTGGTCATGTAGGAGAACACCCTTGTTCCTAGGAAATACATGCTAAAGTATTTAGGGAAAAGTGGGCATGGTGTCTATAACTTATTCTCTCTCAAAAATGCATAAATACATACATTAATATACATACATATGTAAAGAGAGAAAGAGAGAAGCAAAATATAAATAATCGGTGAATCTGGGTATAGGATATATGAGAGTTCCTTGTTCTATTCATGCAACTTTTCTGTAAATATGAATTTTTACAAAATAAATACTTACACAAACAAAAAACCCTCAGGCAAAGTTTTTGGGATTCCATCTTGGGGCTTGAATGCTTTTGAACTTCCAGTGAATGAAGGCATTGAACACAGAATCTAGGTAGGTGCCCAGGCATGTAGGGGATAATGAAGGAACCAAGTTTTTAGCACCAGAGTGTCAAACAAAGACTGGCTAGCAAGGAATAAGGCAAGAACTCAAGTGACAAAATCAGAATCTGAAGAGAACCAGCGGCACAGCTAACTCAGATACATTACTAGTGTAAGGCCCTGTGTAGTCCTTCTGCTTACTGACAGGTTTAGTCCAAGATTCTGTGCATACATATATAAGTTATGTAGCCCTGCAATGCTAAGAAGGCTGCATGGGTTGGGAACCAAGTATATGATTACAGTTAGATTTGGGGGAAGTTCTATGCAGCCGCACTGTGTAACATCTTCATTCAGCTGGAACAAATTTCAGTATAGATCTTTACAGCTTAATGCCTTAAGCTCCCAAGAAGGAAAATTTGCATGGATAGAAACACTTTCTTTTTTCTTGTCCCATTATCTTTTGTGTTCCTCAGAATCGGAAGATGAGAAAATAGCTACCTTTACACTCTTGCTTCTCAAACACAGGTGCACTTTGAAATCACCTAGAGAAGTTTTAAAACTACCAATGCCTGTGCCTCACACTCAGAGGTTCTATTTCATTGGTCTGAGGTGGGTTCCAAATACTAGTAATTTTTAAAAATCTCCTCAGAGGATTCTAATGTGCAGCCATGGTTGAAAACTACCGGTCTAGACACTGCTTCTCAAAATGTTGTTTCTGGATCACCTGTATCATAATCATCTGGAGTATTTATTTAAAATGCAAAAGTCCAGATCCCAGCCCACACTTACTAAATCAGGATTTGGGGGGGTGGGGCATTTTTTAGAACATTCCCAAGTGATTGTTTTACTCACTATGTTGAGAACCACTGCTCTGGATTTCTGAAGAGCTCACTTTAAAAAAGCAAGGCTAGCTCTCCAGAGAATATATATATATATATATATTAGCACTTCTCTGTTCCCAGGATGTTACCTCACTGATCCTATAAAACTAGGTGCTTTTCAGAATATAACATGACATGACAGGTGAAATTTCTGGGGAAAGTTGATGCATTATGCAGGGATGATACAAGGCTTTCATTCTGATTTTAACAAAGATTATAGACATTTTAATATATATTTGCTTGGGATTCTATTATAAGCCAAATATTACATAAGGCTTGGAGAGCACTGAAGTGTGGTATCTCATGAGCTGGACTGCTGTCACCTCATAGTGATTATGAACAATTTGTCACTCTTGAGATATTCCCTCCGGCAGAGCACAATTTCAAAAATTCTTGAAATGGTGATGGTGAATTTTCCTTTATCTTGGTAGCAAATAATGCAAGGAAGAAAATTACATATGAGCAGATGAAGATAAGTCCCTGATATGTTCTGTATAGTATGAAGAAGTAAGAGATAGTGTTCCGAATCCTGCAACAAAATCAAGAAGAAATAAAGATGATGATTTTCTGGAGAATAAGAAAACCACTTATTTTAGCATTCAATCCACTTATTAATTGTGCATAAAGATAGCCATATCATATTACTCAAGATGTTCATCTGTGGTACCTCTATACAGAGAGGTAAGCGATTAAGATGAAAGCTCATGTCATTTCTGGGTCTTTTTCCAGAAAGGAAGTCCCAAAATTTCTCTGAGGTCTTTACACCATCGAGAGTGTAAACAAAACTATATTTTCAGGTCTGAAACAATGATTCTGAGTCACTAATAAAAGATTAGATGACAGCCTAACACACTTAATGAGGTAGGAAAAAACATGTACCACATTTTTGAAAACTTCTAAATGAAATCTGTTAAATAAAGCTCTGGCACTCAGAGAGTTAATTTCTGCTATATGGAAATACATAATATCTTGTCCTCCTTAGTTCTTTGAGTATAAATTTCATAAACTGTGTGAAGAGAACGGACTGAGATTAGCTGTCCTCACTATCACCGAGTAATTGCATTCCCTTTGCTTCATTTGGCTATATGAATGTGTCCTAAGAAACCAATTAGTTTAACTTTTATTTATGCACTAAAGAGTTAAGTGATAAAGAAAGACATTAACATTCTCCTCAAGTGTTTCAGATCCATGTAACTCCATCCGGGAATTGTCACAAAGAAAAACGAACAAGATTGCAATCATTATCTTTAGATTTCTATTACCACAAATATGTTTCTCTTTTATTTAATGCTATGTCATGATTACAAGTTTCAGCCTATAAACTGGGAGGTAAACCTGGATTTATGCTGTGAAATGTAAATGAATTTTACAGTAATTCAAACACATTTTCATTTACCATGGTTATAACTAGCAAAATTTTATTCTATGATACTGGACACCAGTCTTTCATTCCAATTAACACCTTTTTCACAAAGCTAGGTAGATAATCATTTCTATCATATGCATTATCTATGTTTACAGAGATCTTAAGTAAAACTATGTACATGAAGTTGTATACCTTTGTAAATTTCTAATGGGTATTCAATTAACAGGTAAAAAAATATAGATTGAAGCATTCATGGAATGAAAAACCAGTGAGCAATTAGAAAAAAAAGCAGCAGTGAGTCCAAATGAGGAGAATGCTTTACTCCACAACTTCTCTCACACTATTTCAATCAAGTACTGGTTATTCCACAGAACCAAGGCTAGATAATGAGTATGTGCAGGATACTACAAACATTCTTAAAAATTGTTTGTGTTCAGAATATCTGGAACATTTTCAAGGAAGAGGAAGTGCAGCACCTTTAAGAAACATTTTTATAAATAATTTAGGAAGGGAAACAGTTCATGATCATTATCAGATGCTACCAGTCTGGTTTAATCAGTAATCAGCCAGTCTGTTTGTTTCCTTTCTAAATCAGAAGATAGCTTTTCTTTTCATACAGTCAGCATATAGTTTGTAAGCTCCTACTATGTGACTGGCACTGGGCTAGGTACTGAGAATACAGTCGTGAGCAAGTGGGGGGAAGAGGAGTTTGGAACCATCTGAGAAACATTACCTGCATGTTCAAAGGATCATTTCAGCTAAAGAAACATGACGGCCATGCTCAGTTGATCCTTGAAAGTATTAACAGACTAAAAGAACACAACTGAAACAGGGAAATATTAGACAGTTTCTAGAGGTAAAGAGCAGGTCATGGGAGAATGGTAAAAAAAAAAAAAAAAAAAAAAGACACTAGCTCTGCCTAGAATTCTGTCTTGTGATGTGATTCGTGTACGTTTTGCATATATGTTGTTTACCTCTTTTTTAAAATATTCTTTTTTTATTGTGGTGAGAGCACATCATGAGATCTATCCTCTTAAATTTTAAGTACAATACAATATTGTTAACTATAAGTACAATGTTGTAAGGCAGATCTCTAGAAATTATCTTGTATAACTAGAACTTTGTACTGGTTGAACAGCAAAATGGAGACTTGCTCTGTTGTTTACCTTTTAATGAAATGATATACTAACAATGACTTTATATATAAAGTGTTCATCTTTTCAGTTTTATACATTAGAATCACAGGCATTATCCCAAAGTAGCTACTTGAATGTATAAGCTAAGCATTCACTAGTTGCAGACCTCTACTAGGTCAGCCCTACTTCAGTGACACCAGCATTTCATACGATTATTTTATTGGAGCTGGAGTAAGGGACATTGAGAAAGCAAAGATGCTGGCTTGGAATACTGATAAAACCATGGTAAAATCAGCAGATGAAATCAGACATGATGGGGATCTAGACAGAAAGAACTGGGTCGGCAATGATAACAATGGGTGATGAACAAAGATGCCCAGAAGCATGGTTTCCCTAAGAAACCTTCTTAGGTATACACTGTAGTTATAATATATATCTGTGATTTATCAACTGTGCCCTGAAATTCTTTGCACTGCTTAAAGAAGGCAATGTGAAGACAGAGACAGAGATTGGAGCAATGCAGCCACAAGCCAAGTAATGCTGACAGCTACCAGAAGCTAGAAGAAGCAAGGAACAGATTCTGCTGTAGAGACTGCAGAGGAAGTGTGGCCCTGACCACACCTTGATTCCAGCCTAGTGATACTGAGTTTGGACTTCTGGCCTCCAGAACTGTGAAGGAATGAATTTCTGTTGTTTTAAGCCAGCAAGTTTGTGGTAATTTGTTTCAGCAGTCACAGAAAACTTTATACAAGTATCTTAACATGACCAACAGCTGATCTGGGTGCTAAGTCACTACGAGTGAGAAAAGGAGAAAAAGCTGAGTTCCTAAGGTCATAACCCTGAAACATCATCTCTTTAAATCTTGGCTGGTGGTGATACAAGAAACCAGGATCCTCTGGACATTTATTATTGCTCCTAAGGGATATTATAAAATTTTTATAAGAATTCTGAAGCCAGAATAAAATATATTCATTCTTCGCATTTCCATGGCTGTTAGCTTTCAATATTTCTTATTTTATTTTATGTTCTTTTCTACCTGACAGAATCTTCTGTGTACATAAAGAGTTTAAAGATATATCTCAGTTGTGGCTATCAAACTAGACTTTTTCTTTGAAGATAGTTTTCCAAGAAAAATGAGTTATGGCTTTTAAAAATTGACAACAGAGACAAAATGAAAGATAAAAGCAAGGGTTAACCTAAGTTGATTGAAGGAAACATAATGTATTTAGAGCTAGCATTGCTTGAAAATGTTAACCTGGAACTCACATCAGGGCACCAGTAGCCATGGACCCAGGGGTGATACAATTAAGAAAAGAGACAAGGTTTGTTTGTTTGAGGTAGAATCTTAGATTATTTGATCGACAGTATGACACCTCAAACCCAACTCAAAGTTGTAGACACACACTTATGTGAATTATGCCCATCTCCATGGTACACAATTCCCTCTGCCCCCAAAACACACACACACACACACACACACACACACACACACACACACATCAGCGTTGTACAACGCACAATGAGTAGCTGATTACCATATTATACATTTCTTTTGGATTCTTGGTTATCTCATGACATGTACTGCCCACTTACTAGAAGTGGAGGTGTTGCTAATCAGTGGTGCTCAACATTAGTTGCATATTAGAGTCCCCAGGTCCCCAGGGGATATCTTAAAACCACTATGCCTAAGACCCAGCCCCAGAGATTCTATAGTCTGTGGTGCAGTCTGGACATTAGGATTTGTAAAAGCCCTCCAGGTGATTTTGAGGCACAGATAAGCTTGCAAACCATCTGGGCACCAAGGATAGAGTTTAGTCCATAGCTTCTCAAACTCTAATTTGTATATGCATCACCTGAGTATCTTATGAAATTACAGATTCTGATTCATTAGGTGGGAAATGAGGTTTTGCTTTCCTTATAAGCACCCAAATGATGCTGCTGCTGGTTGTTGAAGGCTATACTTTGCGCAGCAAGAGCCAAGATCACTGTTTCCCTATTTCTAGAAAATGAAAATATATATTTGTAAAGCACACTGCCATTTCTGGATAAGGCTACTCTTAGCAAGAAACAACTGGACTCTAGGGGATCTGGCTGCCCTAGGCTCTATACAGTCACCCCAGGACTAAGAGAAATGATATCCCAGCTCATCTGTGACCCACTGTGCTGCATACTAGTGGCACACTGGTTGCATATCTTTGGCTTAGAACCATACATATCATTACCAATATATGATACTTATAGATAAGACAAATACTAGAACTATACACCTAGGAGAAAATATAAACTACACATGCATTGCCAAAGGGGATGCAGGTCATGAGCAGGTAGCTCTATCCATAAATAAGGAAATTTAGGATATTCAAGAGCTACAGAAGCACTGCCAATGTAAACATAGGGAAGAAGAAAGGGTCAACACAGATTTGAAAGAGTTATTGAATTCAAACATTTGCCCCTTAAGCTGGCTGTCCAGTATTGCTCAAACCAGTTTGTGTTTCTCCTTTTGTAAACCTACCATAGTATAATATCCAGATATTTAAAGACTAGTATAAAAGGGATAATCAGGACAGGATACAGAGAAATAATTTTAGTATCTCTGCAGCACTGAAAGGTTCACTGGTATGGGTATACACACTCTGGAGCTAGAAGGGAGATGTAAATTGATATACTATTGTTTGTAGCATGGACAATAATGAAATACCATTCTTACTTTCTAAGCTTAATAGTTTAAGGTGTTTCAACATGTTGGAGGAGGGCTTCTACTATATAGTTAACTTTCTTCCACTTAATTGCCTATAAATCTTATGCTTAATTTATTTTTACAAAAGGTAAAATTAAGTTATTGCTGCCACTAACAGCGTGTTTTAATTTCCATTTGAACAAAATGCAGATGAAAGGTTAGGGATAAAAATTTAAATTAATAGTGATAGATTCAAGGAGTTCCTGAGTATCCTCCAAATGCTTATGTCTGTAAAACCTCTTGCATATAAATAGAGCTATATAGAGGTATTGCATCTTCTGGGCAGACCCAGTTTTAATGCCATGAAATTAATCTGATCAGTGGAAGATATATACCCACAGATTCCCATGGGTCATTTTTATCAATAATTAAATTGTATAATTTTTTCTTTGTCTATATTCCTTGTTGTCCCACAATGAGTAAATTAATGGAATTAGTGTGTTCAGAATGGAAAAGAATCTTAAAGAACTTATCTCTCATATTTTATACATGTGGAAATTGAAACTCAAAGATTCTAAGTGGTTAGCCCAAGATTATATAGTTCAATAATAACATAACCAGGACTAGAATCAAGTTCTCTTGAATCCTTGTTCAGTGCTCTCTATAACATGAATTAATATGTCAGCTAAACTTAAAAAGATAATAATAGAGATTTATGAGATGGTGAAGCAGACATGCTCTGTGCCTAAGCTAAGCTGTTCTCTGGGACAGTACCATTAAAATGTTGCCATTCTTTATCTGGCATCACCCAAAAGGCAGCTAAGCCCTGGACTACTCTAGAAAGCAGATGTTTGTAAGGTTGCTTAACAAGGATTTCAAAATCTGTAAGTGAACCACTGTGGGTAACTTTTCTGGCATGAAAATATCTGCTTGAATCATCTATAAATGCAAAAAGCCCAAGAGGGGGTATGTGATGGGTGAGTAGAAATGGATATTGACTTAGGCTTTAATGAAAAAGTTTCCCCATTCTAGCTGATGACTCATGTGGTGAAATTTCTTTTTCTGATTTCTCTGCCTGTCAGTCCATTCAAGAAAAGGTCACTGTTGAATGGGTCAACATCATTTTGTTGACAATTTCTAATTGTATCAAATTGTATTGCTCACATCTTGTCACATAGAAGAAATATTTTTTCTCCACTATGAGGATCTTTTTTCCTCATTATTATCATTTAAAAGAGTGAGCTGCAATTCTTCAGAAATTTGAGTACATCTATGGGATTATTTGATTTCCCAACACTGCTCCCTCAAAAATACTCTAAGACACATATTTACTTATAAAACTAAAATTTATTCTATGGAATTTGGGAGGTTATATTTGTTCATACCCTGCAGTGTTATAAAATTAATCTCCATTAAAAACCAAATACCTCTCTAATATTAGAATTATTTCCCTTTTTACATAAAGGAAGTCTGAAAATATTAATGATCAATGGCACGATATATATATATTTCAAACAAATATACCCTTATTTTACTTCATTTACCTATGAAAATATGTGAAATTTCAACACAACACAAAGCTCAAATGATAATTAGAATGATCAGAATTCCAGAACCAGCATTTATTTGAATTGTCCAAGTATTTTATGTATAGGAGATGCTATTTTTCTGACACTTTTTGCAGACAGTAAAGTTAAAATTGGAATCTGTTCTTTTTTTAATTGTGTAGTGATTGTAAAGACAACCATAAAATTTGTTATTAATTTGATTTTTTTAATCCCGCTTTCTTGCCTACTTTTGAGGTCTCCAAAAGGCTCCCTGCCCAGGTTCTGAACAAAATGAAAAATAAAACATAGGAGAGGGAGGTAGAGAACCAACATATCACCTTGATTATTAATGGAATATAAACTGAAAGATGTAGCTTTAGTTCTATTAACCAGGCGGACTTATTAATAATAAACCCTGAAATCAGACAGGCAAATTCACTGATTCATAGCAGCTGAATCAGTGTCACTGAACCAGGACAGCACCCCCTTCCCCATAAGGGGCAGAGCACAATTAGGCCTGTAGGCAGGCCTATTCCCTAAAAGGAAGAAGATGGAGCTTAGTCAAGTGTGCCACTTGTCTACCAATCTCATGTCATTCCAAATCACCTGGGGCACAGTGATTAAAAGGAGTGCAGAATTGCCAGGAGTGTGTCTAGAAAATTCTCTCCTCGTCAAATCCAGAGAAGCTGGAAAAAATCATTACTCCCCTCTAACATAAACTTCAAGATTTGACACGTCTTGTTAACAGTGCTTTGTCTTTCTCTGTACTTCACTCTGTCATCAGTCTCTTCTGTTCTTTTACCATTTCCCCATGTTCCTATTCTATCTACCCCTAGGGCAAATAGGGATCTTTCCCTCTTTTGGCTCAAGTGGATAAGGTGATGGAAGGCCCTTAATGGACAACCTCGATAGATGAACTTATGGAGGCTCCCTAGTCTTTAACAAAACAGTCATAGAATTGAATGGGGAAGGCCTTGGTAGCAGAATGAGGTGGAAATACAATATTTTGGCAAGGAACAGAAGAAGGTTCATCCAGCAGGAACCTTAACAAAAGAGTGGGAATATCCTGATAATAGAACTAACATTCAATAATTCTAGTATTTTCTACATGTATAAAAAATGTATTGACTTTGTCCTAGACATTGCTTGACTCTCATGACATGAGTTAAACCATGTGGCCAATAAAATCTAAGGTTTTCCCAGACAAAAACAGCTACAGCACCTATAAAGTAGCTTGGGCTAAAAGATATAGAATCAGTATAAACAGTTCTCATATGTTGGCATATTCAGCTTATATAGATAAAAGGAATATAATAAATTAATTTTTATTAATCTTTATTGGAGTATTATTGCTTTACTATGTTGTGTTAGTTTCAGGTGTACAGAAAAGTGAATCAGTTATACATATACATATATCCTCTCTTCTTTTAGATTCTTCTCCCATATAGGCCATTACAGAGTATTGAGTAGAGTTCCCTATGTTATATAGTAGGTTCTTATTAGTTATCTATTTTATATATAGTAATGTGTATATGTCAATCTCAGTCTCCCAATTTATCCCTTCCCCCCCTTACCCCCTGGTAACCATAAGTTTGTTTTCTATATCTGTAACTCTACTTCTGTTTTGTAAATAAGTTCATTTGTACCCTTTTTAAAATGTCATTTTTAACAACTGTCATTATGAAGACATTTTCTATATTTCAAAAGCATTGATGTGGGTATCTCCAGTCCTCTAGAGATAAAGAGCAGAGTGTAAAACTAAACAGAATGCAAGTTTTTACAGCTCTATTCTGTCATCAAGCAGGAACTCTCTTTCAAAAGTTCTTACCATTCTGTGCCAGGAGACATTTGGGAAATACTATCTTACAAGCCATGGCTTCATGGCCATTTGCCATGTGATAATCCTCTCCTCATCTGGGAAAATAGATGGACTGAATAAACTGTCAGTAAGAAGGCTACATAAATGAGCTGTTCACTCACAACTGATAGCTTAATATTATAATCATGAGAGAAAAAACCTAACATGGTCTTCAAAATCTTAACATCTTGTTCTCTGTTCTGAGAATATTTGCATACTTTTACTTCGTAATATTTCTCTTAGAGACCAGAGGAAGCCCCAAGTGAGAAAGAGAATGCTGTTAGTACCTGATATCACTGTCAATTAACTCTCATGTGCTAAAAGGAAAGAAGATGAACTTGCTCCCTAGGAAGCACTGACTAGGTTGAGTTCAAAGATAATCCTTTGTCTGCCAACCTAAGACAGAGAGTGGGGTATAGCAGAGGCGTCTTTAGTGTTTGAATTTCTGAAGTAATTCAAAGAAAGATAAATTACTAGGAGAAACCTGAGAAACCAGAACAGATATTACCTGATTAATACTATTATCTTGAGTAGGAAACTTAAGGGCTTTTTCGAAAAACTCATTTGATTCATATCTATCTCTTAGAGTTTTTTTTTTGTACTGAATTTATGGCCTGACCTCTCTATAAATTGACATGTCTTTGTAGATTTTTTTCTGGAGGTTGCATATAAATCAAACTTTAATAAAGCAGAATCATTATTAAGTGATCATTATTACATTCTTTAAAATGGAAACATGCAAATTGTTACAAAATAGAGATAATGTGTTGCGGTTGGAAGAATTTTTATTAAAAGCAATATTGTGGTCAAGTCATTAATAATGTGACAAAAACTTTACTAATATTTATTCTCTACTTAGGCAAAGAGAACTGGGTGCTGAGTCAGAAGACCTCAGCCCCCAAGTAGACAGGTCATCTTGAGCAAGTCATGATCTTTTATTTAATCTAATAAAATTTACAGGGCTAAATTCTATAATAAACTTCCCCTAGACTCCTCCAAAACTCCAATCAGAATAAAAGTTCAAGGAATATTGTCCAATAAAATCATTGGAAGAAAGCTCATCGAGGGGTGGAGATGATAGAAAATGGAAAGGATCAGGCAGATGTACTTTCTTTTTTCTATTTTATTTATTTATTTATTTATTTTTTATACAGCAGGTTCTTATTAGTTATTTATTTTATACATATTAGTGTATATACATCAATCCCAATCTCTTAGACTTTTAAATCTATCACTCTCTGCCTTATAACTAAAAGAAAGAGTGAGTTAATTAATTTAGGGTTTGGCAAAGAGAAGCAAGTCTCCCCTCAAACACTCCTTCTCCATCTTCAACATCTTACTCTAACCCACTTAGATTGCACATATCCAGTTTTGACTTACATATATTTTGTAGAATATTCATAACTGTCCTATGAAGTGTACAAAAAAGTTGTTCTTTTAACTCAGTAATTTATTACTGATGAATATGCTTCTACTGTTTTATCTCTAGGCTTCCTGACTAGAAGTGTGATTTCTGGCAGCACAGTCATAATGGAATTGCACTATAAAATCATATGGACAGCCCAGAAATTTGCCCTCTATATTTGTTCTTTTGGAATTCACTGGTCTGTTCTTTCATAGAACCATTAATTGCAAAATTCATAGATCCATAATTATGCTAATTAAATGTTTGTGTTTATTTTTTAATGTTCCATTCCCTTTTATCAAACAATCATCTGGAAGCTTAGATATTCTTAAACAGAACCTTTTAAACATTCAAGAACCCATAATGAATGGGTCTGTTATTTCTAAAGTATCTTGTCTTTACTAGCAAGTCTCCACTTTTGCTGAATCACACTTATTCTCAGTCCTAAACTTTTGATCTTTCAACATTCTCCAAATTAGATTGGTTTGCCTAATGGCTACCTTACACTCCCATAAACAAATGTGATGTAATTTTAGTTTACATAAGTCTGTCCTCAATAAATTTATGCAAGGAATGTGCATTAGGTTACTGGGTTAAAAGATGTTAGCCATGGAGTTGAGCTAGAGAATGTTAATGATATTCTAACTTAGCTTGAATTTCCAATAACTTAAGCTAGGTTCGTAGTTGCCTAACAAAGTAGAGAGAATATTTTTAGAGAGGCTTCCTAAGAATAACATGTTAATGTATTAAATGTTATGATATTATCTATAAAAATGTACACAAGCTTTCTTTGGAAATATCTTTGAGAATATTTTCCTGGTTATCTACCATTTATTATTCATAGTTCTGTTCCCAATAATAATCATAATAGTTAAAACTTTTCTTGAGCACTTATGTGCTAGGGACAGTACTTTACATGTGTTTTACAGAATCCTCACAACTGCCCTATGAAGTGAGACCCATTAATATCCCCATTGCAACACTGACAGTAGAGAGGTACAGAAAGCCAGTGACTTGGCTAAATTCACAGCTAATAAGTAACAGGCCAAGTTTTTCACCCAGACAACGTGATGTGTGACTCCACTCCACAACTTGCACTTTTAACCATTATACTCTTTCTTTTCCTGTTATATATCTGTGTATGTGCATGCATGTGTGTATATGTGTGTGTGGAAGCATGCATGTATGCACACACACATATGTGTGCACCAAGTGTCACAGATAACATAATAATAAATATGTCATGCCTTTCTTTTCTCATGCTAAAGAAAAATAAAATTCCTAGTTAATATAGTGTAGTGGTTAAAAGCACAAACTGGAGAGTTGAGCTTTGAATCCCAGTTCCTCCATCTTTTACCTCTACATACTTGGGTAAGTTACTTAACCTCACTGAGCCTCCATTTCCTCAACTCTAATACCGTAACAATGAGAACAATACTTACCTCATGAAGTTGTGTTGAGGAAAAGTAACAGCAAGTACAGGAAAGGAACAGTATTTATTGAACATTGGTATACGAGGTATTGTACTAGGCACTTCGGTTCTGAGTCCTCTCAGCAACCTTATAAAATAGGCATCAATCTCATTCTTTTTACAAATGAGGAAACTAAAGTTCAGAGAGAAGTAAGTTACTCAAGGCTACAAGTGGCAATTGGAATCCAATAGTTGGAATCCAACCCAGACCTGTTGGTCACAAAGTCCATGCATCTTTCCATGACACCACTTTGTTTCTTAGGTAGAGAGAAATGGGTCTTGGTAGACAAGATGAAGTGGCAAAGGCCAATTTGATGAAATTTACAATTTTGCTGAGGACTGGCTCTGTTTATATTTCTATTTCTGGATGTGTTTGAGGGCAATGTGTGTTGAATAAATATTCACTGTGCACCAATTCTTGTCTGCCCCAGCTATCAATGAACCACTTATACAACATCAGCTCTTTGCAACAAAAATTTGATCTGAGGGAGGAGTAGGCATTTATTCATTCATTTACACCTTCATTTATCAGTCATTTACTAAGCCACTTCTCTGTGCCAGACACTGTCTTAAGTGCCAAGGATAAAGAACTTAAAAAATCCTGTTAAAAAAGAAAACAAAGTACCTGCCCTCAAACAGCTACTTGCATCAGGGCATGTGGGGTAGAAGTAGACAAAGGGAAGCCATTTACACACAAGATGCTTCTCTTTTCTTTCTTGCTCCCAGAACAGAATGGTACCTCTGAGGATTGGCAGCACAAGATGAAAGGAACCAGCTAGAATGGTCACCGCAATTTATCTCAATTCAAGTTTCCAAGGAAGTAATCTCCCAAGACCCAGTGCCTGAAGGATTGGGAATATAAAACCATATGAGATGTTAACATTCTGTCATGTCTTTCCAAAACTGGATAAAATTTCCCCCTTTTAACAGTGCAGTAATGTAAGGAAATAGACTGAGTGTATTTTTAGAAGTTTAAGAGGGTTAAACACTTAATTATTTAAGTTGTTTTAACTTTTTTCTCTCATGCCAAATTTCCCAGATGCAATAAGAAAAAAGGAGCTATTTGAAGAGCCATACCAAGGGGAAAAAAATGGAGAGAGAGAGAGAGAGAGAGAGAGAGAGAGAGAGCTCTCTTATAAGCCGAAAGGTCACAGGACCAAAATCACAAAGTGGTTTTTAAGCTAAGGCTACTTTTCCATCAGTATTCATCATGAATGAGTTTTTTTTCAGTGCTGGGTTATATAAACAGCTAGCTGCCTGCATCCACAGCATGAAGTATGTTTTGTCCGGATTCTTTTCAGTTAAATGGCGTTATTGCTAAGAATATAGGCAAGAAACAAATTTCAAAGATATGTAGCACATTCCATCTTATTGATTACATATTTCTTCAAATAATGTGAACCAAATCAACAAAGCTGACTGGTTAAATGATGATTACAAGTAAATAAATTCGTGGAGAAGGAAAGAGGATGTAGAATATAAATGGGGACAAATCTGACTCTCGAAAAACTCGTCTCAAATTACAAAGGAAAGAAAAGATGTCCTATAGAAATGGATGACTACCTAACACATTTTCCTACCTGCATCTCTTAACTTGTAAGTCATTTTGAATGCCAGAGCTGCCAATGTCAAGGTCATCTTTGACACTGTGTGTGTGTGTGTGTGTGTGTGTGTGTGTATCTGTGTTCATTTCTTAGTCCCACATTTTCAAAAGCCCAGTATGTTCCAAATTGCTGAAATTCCATACAGAGCTCTAGATGATATAATACTGTGTAGAAATTTAAATCACCCACGGTACAGGGAATTTCAGTACTGACAAGTACTACTGTTAATTTCTGAAAGAAAATGTACATTTCCTCATATCTTAGAATGTTTTTCCAGAAGAAAATATTTTTGCCTTATCTACCTAGGAGAAGAATAAGATTTAAATACAGAAATCACCTTTTTATTTCTGAATTTTCCTTACTTACATTATCTTCCCTAACACTTTTTTGTTATTTTGGGGCTAATTCATCTTCCTTATCTTATAGTGCCACCTACTGGTAAATCATAAATATTGCGGGTTTTAGAACTTTAAGATAGAAATATGCCTAAAGCTCACTTCACGTCCTAGTGAAGTTTGATAGACAGCAGAGAGAGATCCATACTTTTGCCCTTAGAATTCTTTATCCCTAGGAAAAAAGCAATATTTAATCATTTTCACTATTTTCTCATTCAGAGTATTTTATTCATGTGTTCTTGGCAGCAGTTATTTGTAAGTCCATTTCCCTAGATCTGGGAACCACAATAAAAAACAAAAATGGATTATTCGGGCTTTTATATTAGAGTTTGCTTGTTTAAAGGAAGAAAGAGGCAAGACTTCTTTCTTCTCTACACATAAAGAAAAAGCTTCTATAGGGCAACTGTGTCCTTCCTAAGGAAATAGCAAATCAGTCCTCATTTTCAAAGACCTACATTTGATAAGTTTAACATATAGCCTGGAGTGAAGCTGAAGGAATGGATGGAGGGGCTACCAGGTAGTGATTATAGAGATTCTCTTCTAGAACTATCTGTAGCCCTCATCTCTGTAGGGGTAACTCCTTTACTCCCAATCTGAGTAGGGGGCTGAGACCGACTCCTGGTACCTGGGTAATCTGAATGTGGATCTCTGGGGTTTGCTCCCACTTAGTAGGGATGTGATACACAGATTGAATAGGAACAATTTAGAGAAACTACTTCTTCTCCCCAGATGGGGGAAAGGGGTTCACTAATAGGCTCTTGCTGATTTCAAATCAGTCAATAAAGCCTGAATTTCTCTTCTGAGAGAGAGTCAGTCTGCATCACTATTCTTCATATCTATGCCAAGCATCATATCTACATTGAGAATAAGTTTGGAAAGAGGATACATTGCATATAGAAGAAATTTGAGTCTCAGAACTCTAGAAATATCCCACTTATTTATAACCTTCCTCCTTTTATCACCTCATCCTTTCCCAATGCCATTAATCACACTTCTTTTATGAGAGATTAAT
Organism: Orcinus orca; assembly: GCF_937001465.1. NCBI lineage: Eukaryota > Metazoa > Chordata > Mammalia > Artiodactyla > Delphinidae > Orcinus > Orcinus orca. Next base: position 81,228,542 of record NC_064580.1, read on the forward strand.
GATGAAATGCTATAATAAGAATCTTTAAAGTTCTTTAAAAAGCAAGCAATGCTACACATGTATACAAAGATGACTCTTGTTCTCTAGTATTGAATCACATGATTATACTCAGAGAAGAACTTTGGGATGGTAAATAACCAAAATAATTTATATGATGTCATCTTCAGAAGGCTGAGAGCATTGGACAATTTTAATAACTCACTTCCACCATTAAAATTATTCATTACATGGAAATTAGAAAGAACGAGCACACTGGGGAGATGTGCTTAACTTTTAGCAAAGGGAGTATATCTTAAAAGGAATTCCCTTCCATTTTCAATCTCTAAAAGTAAGACAAACATCCTTGACTCATTTAGATACAGACTTTTCCTGAGTGTTGATCCACCAGATGGTTTCTAAAGACCCAGTAAACAGAGCCTCTGTAGATTTGCACAGGGGAATTATTCTTTAAAAAACAGACAACCCAGGAAATGCACCAAGGCAATCACTCAGCACAGCATCCTAACATCCCTGCATGAGAAACAGAATGCCTTCACTATTTAAATGGCATCCCTATGATTAGGAGATACAATGATCTAAGCCCTTCAAAATTTAAGAGTTGAAGATAATAGTTATATTTTTGGAAAATTTTATGCAAAGTTCTTCTCATTCTGATTCACTAAACATTTTCCCAAAGGCACTAAGGGAGAACTTCAGTAGTATTAGGAGAAACAGACGTTAACTCTCCATTTGTCACTAAAAACTAGGGTTGCTTTCATTCATTTATAAAAGGTGGAAAGAGGAGAAACTTGTTTCTCAGACCTGAAAGTACGATGGTTCACTTAAGACTCTGGGGGACAGTGTGTTAAGTGAGGCAACAACAAAGGAAGCTGGCATTTATTAAGCATTTACTATGTTCTAAGCAATGTGCTAAAAAGCCTCTGATCCTAATCACACAAGGGAGATATTGTTGTTATCATGATGTACCACGTAATTTGCCCAAGGTCACTCCTCAAATAACTGGCAAAGCTGATACTCAAACCCGTATCTGTCTGACCACAAGTCAATGTGGTCCTATGGATGAACAGTTCTGGGGAAGTCTGCAAGACTTCCCAGAGGAGATGGTCATCTTAGCTGAGACCTGAAGGACAAACAGGAGTTAATTAAGCAAACTGGGAACAGGAAGACTGTTCCAGGCTAAAAGAAAATTATAAGAAGACCTAGAGTAAAGAGAAAAATAGGGTTTAAGCACTGTGAATAATTTTATGTGGCTGAAGCATAGTGCTTGAGAGGAGTAATGTGGGGGAATCATGATGAAAAGATTAGGAGATCATGGAGGACATTATATGCCAAATTAGAGAATCTGGAATTCATCACGAAGGCAATTGGAGACCCATGATAAGCAGGAAAGTGACATGATCGGATATGTGTTTTGTAAAATGTTCACTCTGGATGAAGAAAACAAAATAGATGGGCGGGGGCAAGACTAGAAATCAGAACAGTTAGGAGACTGCTTCAATTTTTCATAAAAGAAATTATGGTGAAAAGAACTAAAATATTTGCTAAGGAAATGGAGAGCGAGAAACAGACTTGAGAAATATTTGGGAAGTAGAAATGACAGGACTTGGAGACTGGATGTGGGAGACGAAGAAGAGGAAGGAGTCAAGTATGACTTTTAGGTTTCTGGCTCAGATCCCTGGTGGATACAAAAACTGAGACTGAGAGAAAGATTTTGGAGATTATGCATTTATACATACCTGCTACAATCCTCTCCCATGAGTTGTTATCATCCTTTTTAAAAGATCCCATGGGGAAACTACAAATTCTCCTTTAGAGCTAGAATACTGAAATAGCATCTTCATTTGATTAATATTCACAGGGTGCCTTGTACTCATATGGTATTAGGCACTGGGGAAGGATAACAGAAGATACCGTAAGCTATGATATCTCCCCTCTAACACGTTGTTGGGAAGATATAAGATACAAACCTAAAAATATATGAACTTACAGAAGTGACTGCCAGAATAGGTGACTATATAGCAAAATCAACTAACAGTTTCATAGTATTGTAGTATAGTAGTATGCATATTCACCTGGATAGGCTAGTTGACACTGTGATGTAACCCATTAAAAGGCTACTGCAGGTCTAGGTGACTTTCCAGAAGAGAGATCTTTGACAAGATGACTAGAATTCTAGAATGTCTTAGGGCACTTCTTCTTGCCTGTCAGAGCAAGTCAGATCAACTTAAAGGTGGCAGAGGTGGTGTGAGCAACAGCAGAGAACTGTGGTCCTCATCTATGCCCAGAGGTCGAAGGGAACCAAATATTGCTGAACAGTTGTAATGTCTACAACACTGTGTCAAGCACTAGGTAAGTCCTTTGTAAATATTAACTTTACACCTCCTCCCCAGAAAATGAATTAGGCACCGTTATTAGCCCTGTTTTACAGATGTGGTAACAGTCATTGCAAGGTTAAGGAACTTGTCCAAAGTCAAAAAGCTAATAAATGATATAGAATTGGGATTTGAACCTAGGGTACACTGGTTCTAGAGTTCTATCTCTTAAGTGTTCTGCTACGCTGATACACATGACAACTCTTCTGCTTATTTTATTCAAGAGGTAGAAGAGATCAGTATAGGAAATTGCATGTCTTAACTTGGACCTGTGAATGAGAAGGGTGTGTTTGGCGAACAGTGAGAAGAATGGCATCCCTGAAACAGGGCGCTGGTATTGGGAAGTAATGGAAAATAGGGTTGTTGAACATCAAATTCATCTGAATATAATTCAGAACAGTGCTGAAGTCCATGCAGAGAACCTACGTGCAGAGCTGCCCACACCAAACACACATGTGCGTGCATGCACATATATGCTATACTGTGCTGAAGTGACAAAACCACCTTTAGAAGTTAGTTCCTTTGCTTTCAGGGCAATTCATCAGTTAAGCATTATTGAGTCCTTCTATGTGCCAGGCACTGTGCTTAAGTTCTAGTAACTAAGTTAGAAACACCCTGCTGGTGAGTGACACCATGGCGAGCCACAGCAATAACAGCCAACATTGGGAAAGCACAGTCCCTTCCATTTGTAATCTAGCTATTATCCTCTATCAGTTACAATTTTTTGATCACAAGTAACATAATATTGCTCTGTGTAATTTAGGCAAAATAATTTTTTTTAAAAAAGAGAGCAGGATAACAGGAGACTGGAGATCTAATCTTGGAAAGAACTGGAAACAAAGGAGCTTGGAAGCAGACTGCAGAAACAATCTAGTCAGTGCCTCACCACTATTAGGAGTGAATGAATGTCAACTCATTTTCATTTTTGTTACCCTCCGTTAAAAATTTTAGTTCCAGGAATGGAGCTTCTGACTTGTCCAGCTTGGGTTACAGTTACCCTTTATTTAGGAAAAGAGAGGCCCAATTAAAGTACCACCAAACTGTAGGGAAGAGGTAATTCCTCAAAAGGACATTGGGTTGCATTTAGGAAGAGTGAGTGGATGCTGTATATCCAAAAATCAACTAATGTTTTATCCAAACTTGTTAAATTCAGACCTATGAATGACAAAATTTATTCCATCAACATATTCTTAACAACAAAGGAAGGTAAACTCCTGTCCCTAGTAATCTAAGGGATATAGCCTAAAATAGACATCCATAAGGACACGGACCAATACACACACACACACACACACACACACACACACACACACCTCTTATCTTTAAAATTCATATGGATTTTCCATTCTACTTTATAAACTATATATCTTTATATTAATATAAATTTGAAGAAGACAAGTAAACAATTATGGTGCTTGTAATAATATCTAATATTTATTGAGCTCTTAATCGAGAACCTAACATATACACACCTTTTCATAATATACATAATTGTTTACAATATTTTAAAATGGAAACTATTGGGGACTTTCCTGGTGGTGCAGTGGTTAAGAATCTGCCTGCCAATGCTGGGGACATGGGTTCGATCCCTGGTCTGGGAAGATCCCACATGCCACAGAGCAACTAAGCCTGTGTGCCACAACTACTGAGCCTGCGCTCTAGGGCCCACGAGCCACAACTACCGAGCCTGCATGCCACAGCTACTGAAGCCAGCATGCCTAGAGCCCATGCCCCACAACAAGAGAAGCCACCACAATGGGAAGCCCACGCAATGCAACATGAGTAGCCCCCACTTGCCACAACTAGAGAAAGCCCGCGCGCAGCAACGAAGACACAATGCAGCCAAAAATAAAATAAATTAATTAAAAAAAATAAAATGGAAACTATTATCCTTATTTCACAGACAATGAAACTGAGGATCAAAGAGACAAAGCAACTTCTGCACGGTTAATAAGTGGTAGAACCAAGATTTTGGTCCAAGCCTGTGAAACCTAAAGCTTGTGCTCTTTACTGCTATCTGATGTATTTACAATTTATAAGCACTTTGGTTTTTGTTACAGGTAAATAGCATTACTTCTTTTGGACATATTAATGATGGTAATTTCATCAATATTTCCTTATTCTGAAATTTCAAATAAAAGTCATTTTTTCAAGCTATTGCTGCACTAGAGGCAGCTACTTGTTACAGTAATTGGTTTGGAAATCTTTTATTCATGAATCAAATTAATTTCTTACTCTGATGAAATGAGTTAAAAAGCTATTCCAATAGTTTTATTTTTTCAATTAAAATTTAACAATTCTATTTAGTACACATAATTGTTTATTTTCAGAATCGATAAGGCACCAGTGTCTTTGCTTTTAACTACCTCAACATAATACAATAGTATATTTTCAGACTGACTGTTCATGAAAATATACACCAAATTCTTAAAGACAGTTACTAAATACCTCTTAGGTCTTACTGCAATATAATTCTGCAAAAATACACTTGAAAATATCCTTTACATTCACAAAAAAACTGAAAAAATAATTCTATAGAGTATCTAGTGTTAATCTTTACTTGGCAATAAGAATCACCACAATAGTGAAAGGTGTAGATGGAAGTGACACTGTGACAGTTGAATGTTCTAATATTTTGAATTCTGAAGGATTTATAAGAGGAAGATATCTCTTTCACAGTCCAAATGAGTGCTTTTTACTGAAGGGGGAAAAATGAATCTATTAAAATGGTCTCATTTCTCCATGAAAATATTTTATGACTGTGTCTACATGATGCCAAAGGATGATTGATTTGGCGATTTCAATAAGGTTAAAGAAAGTATACAATTTAGTGAAAAAATGAGTCAGAATGGTGATTTAGTTTAGTGGAGCTGCTTGGTTGCCTTTTAACCTTCAACTGGTATAGTTCATGTATATAGATAAAACTCAAGTCATTTATCTTCTGTGAATTTATCTTTCAATGTGCCCCCACTATCATCCATGTCATCAAAAATACCAATCACAATGTGAAGCTATGAAATTGATGTCAAATAATTACCACCAGGATGCTTTCTTTTCCTATAGGTGGTAGAAATTAAGACTAAAGTTGAACGTAAAAGAAAAAACAGTACCCTGTAAATAAAATAAAGCCATGTTTGAAAAGGATATATTTCAGAGCAACTAATATTTTTCTTTTTAGCTTATTTCCCCAATAAAGGTATTTTAAGCTGAAACAAGTTGTTCACTCCATTCCAAACAATAGTGTGCATTAGGGGAGGAGAGAGATTACATTTCTATTTTTATGAAAAGTTGAAAATACTTATATTACTCTCAGTAAAATATCTTCCAAAAATATAACCCCAAAGTGACTTGTATATGTGTATTTTCTTAAATAAAAAAAGGCGAGGACTAAAAATTGTAATTAATATTATATAGATGACTCCACATATTTGAGTCTTTTGTTTATAGGAAGGAACATATTTTTAAAGAATATGAATTAAATATCATAAAGCAGTAGCTGAGTCTTGAAGCATCATGAAAGAAAAAAGAACATCCACATGACAGCAAAAAAAAAAAAACATAATAGAAAAGTTTGAGTCAAAAGGTCAGAACCTGTCAGCAACACCTGCTACAATTCAATTCAATATAATCTACTTTTATCTAAATAATGTGAAAAGAGGAATCACACTATGTAGGAAAGGAGGGCAGTTATTCTATGCTGCAGAAAGCCTATGATATTCAGCATTAGAGAGGTCCTTATCCCATTTTAAAAAATAAATAAGTGCAACACTAAACAAATACACCAAACAGATAATCACAATATCTAAAAAAAAAATACTGTATTTATACTTCCCCACACATTCCGAGATTGTGTGGATGTGAAAGCTTTGTTCCTTCATTTTATTAACCAGCCAAACTTATTGATTATAGACTGCCTAATACTCTGGCTTCTGTTGATCCTGCAGATGAATATATTTTCCCAAACTGATCTTCAGACTATTAACAACAACAACTGAGCCCCTACATTTCAGATCCCAGGATCTATAGCTAAATGGCCTAAAGAGAGTAAGAATATGAGGTCAATGTACATGAATTTAATTTGTCAGGTAAACCTCTTTGAAACTCTGCTACCTCTATTTTTTCCTCCTTTTTCTTCACACAATAATTTATTGATAGTCCACTCAGTGCAAAACACTGTGCTGGGTACTGTTAGGAACTCTTTACTAAGGTGGGGGGTTGCCGGATAAATTAGGAGGTTGGGATTTATACATACACACTACTATATATAAAATAAACAACAAGGACCTACTGTATAGCACAGGGAGCTATACTCAATATCTTGTAATAACCTATTATGGAAAGGAATCTGAAAACGAATATATATATATATATATATATATATATATATATATATATAAAACAATCACTGTGCTGTACACCAGAAACTAACAAAACATTGTAAATCAACTATACTTCAATAAGATAAATTTTTTTAAAAAAGATAATCTGGCTTTTTTTGTAGCATACTGACCTTCTCTTTCTCTTCATTTAACTAAATTTAGATAGATCAAAACTATAAAACATTTTCCATAAGTAATTATTACCAATATAGAGCTCAAACTGGAATGAGTTGGCTCTCAAAGCATTATATATGATAAAAGGTCTTTGTAATATCATATATCAGTGTTGTGATACAACTAATATCAGACTTTTTCTTGAGTTTCTTCTGGCCTGCCCAGATTTCTGTCCTTTTTCTTGCACTGTGGAAAATTATTGAAGCTCACTGGATTCTATATCTGGTCTTCTACTTAGCCAACTAATTGAGTACCAAAAGCTTATTTTTCTTAGTATGATGACAAAGTAGTGGTTTCTTCGGGCTAAATGGAGGATGCAAAAAGCAGAACCTTTTTTTTCTTACCATCTCCTCAACCTGTGCCAAGGTAAAATGAAAGATATGGAATGGTTTTTACTATATGATAAACGGTTTGTTTTTGTCCTAATAATCTGTATTTCAAGTCTCAAGCACTTGTAATTTTCCCAACTATAATTTGCTAACTTATGAAACAGTTCTATACCATTAGGGAGTTTGCTCCATTGAGTTCTGGAGCAATCCAGTAAACTGGCAATCAAAAGGTTAAGAGCAAGCCCTGTAGAAGAGATCAAGGATATTTGGTTCTAACAACCCAATTTCAGTGCATATGTCCTGAGTCGTAGTTTTCTTTTATGATTTTCAAAGAACAATCTCACAGACTTATTACCATTAAGCATATCATCCATTTTGAACAGAGAAAAAAATAAGAAAAAAGATTGTGTCTATGAAACATAATGACAAAAGAACCAGAATTCACTGAGTGTCTAAAGTGGGCCAGGTGCTTTACAATCCTTATTTAATGTGAATATTGAAACTCACAAGGATCCAATCTATATTACTTTGCTAGGGCTGCCCTAACAAAGTACCACAGATGGGGTGGCCTAGACAACCGAAATGTATTTTCTCACACCTCTGGAGGCTAGAACTTCAAGATGAAGGTGTCAGCATGTTTGGTGTCTTCTGAGGCCTCTCACTTTGCCTTGCAGATGGCCATCCTCTCCCTGTCTTCACATGGTCTTCCCTCTGTACATACCTGTGTTTACATTTCCTCTTTCTGTGACGATACCACTCAGACTGGATGAGGGCCCACCCTAATGACTTCATTTTAACTTAATTACCCCTTTAAAGACCCTATCTCCAAATATAGTCACATTCTCAGGTACAGGGGGTTAGCACTTCAACATATGAATTTGGGGAGGAAGATTCATAATTCAGCTCATAACAGTCAAGTAATCCACTGAAGATCACACAGCTAGTATATGGGAAATCTTGAATTTGCACCCAGGACCATCTGACTCTCCAGTCTCTGCTGTCTTTCTGTTTAGAAAGTCAGTGATTTAGGAATAAAAAATAGTCTGTATTTCTAAGAACTTACAACTGTCCATTGTTCCCCATTTTCAGAATAAACTACCATAGTTGCTCTCTAATATATATGAAATGACTTTTCTACTGCCCCATAGGAATCAGATCTCACAGACATTGATTTCTCTGAAATAATGTGAGGCAGCACGCTGAAGCACCCATTTGGTTGTGGGCTAGGACTCAGTGCGTTCTGCCTCAAATCAAGAGCTGTGGTTTACCCTTATGGCAAGTCTAAGGTAAGTTTCAGAAAGCGGTGACTGAATCATGTTCACGTATTCTTTCTTTCCTTGTTCACTCCAAATATTCAGAACATAAAGACACACAATACACTATATTTTTGGCAGCACTGTGAATGTAGCAAACCCACACTTGTATATATATAATTGTAATAAAGCAAGGCATTCTTGTTCATCTTCTTAAGACTACATTCAAAAACATTAAACAGCAACAAAATGTAAGTAAACACTGCCAAGCTACAATGCACAGCAACACAGTTTTATATTCCAGGAAATATAAATGTGCTGTGTAAAATGTTCCCCAATTAAGTTTCCTCTTCTGTTTTTTTTTTCTATAACATCTTTTGTCAGTTTATTTAAAGTGCTCCTGATATCCATGATTTAATGATGGCATCTGTGAAATAACCAAATATTCAAGATCAGCAATATTGTTTTCTAGTTTCATCCCACTGTCATACTTCCAACCATTATTGTTGGAAGAATCATAATGCATTAGTCCTGCTTGATGCAACAGAAGAGAACTTTACAAGAACCTTAATTGCACACACATTCTTTGAGTTTTGAAGGTTAGAAGGGTTAAACAGCAAAAAGGAAGGTCAAGCCAGCAAAGTAAAAGTCCGTATTTCATGGAATTACTTGATTTACTTATCACTTTCCTTGAGGTCTGACAGACATATTGATGATTAGGTTAACTCCTTCAAACAGATTTACATGTTCTGGGAAATGTTTGTTTGACCTACCCTTGGAGATGTTTTGATATAAGGCTTTATATGTATATGTATATTTAGCAATTTGGTAATTCTTAAAGGCCTTAAGGAATGAAGAAGAGCAGAAATAAGTATCAAGCATTACATATTCCAGTGGTGAATTAAGCTTATGGAAGGGGGTTGGGTTTCAGGGAGTGGTGATGATGCTTCTAAAGGTTTGACATGTTGCTTTATAACTACTGCATCTCATAAGCTTCCAGGTTTACACCAGGTGTGTATCATCTACAGCTGACTCCCCCCACCCCCCCAGCTACATAGTTCTGCAAGTTTTCCTTTTTGGTATATTAGATTTGTCTTTTTACTTTTTCTAGTCTGCAGCCAAGCTCAACAGAAAGGCCAGGTGTTTCATAGTAGATAGCCAAAGAAAATTTTAATGAAATTAGACTGCAGAATAATAGGCATAAAAGCCTTACGCATAGAGCATAGTGAATAGATATTAAACAGAGTACAACTTCCCCAATTTGCCCCATCAGTCAAAAGGGAAAGGTCTCCTGAAGAATACCTAATAAGGTGCTGTACCTCTCCCTACATCTTATTATCTAAGTGCCTTATCTGTTCACTGTCACATTTTTCTCAAGTTTTGTTGGATAATATATTACTCCAGTCTTCTCAAATAGCTTTTAAACAGCTTTAACCTAAAAATAAAAATAGGTCAGTATTCTGGGCTGTGAAATTGGTGAGACCTCCATTTTCCCCTTACCCTCACCCCAATTTTCATAATCAAGGCTTTAGTTGATGTTAAAAAGTCTTATTACACTGTCCTCAACACCTTCCCTCTCCTCGTGCCCAATCCCTCCATCAAGTGATCAGTTTAGTTTAAAAATTATATTTCTATTTGTGTAGTCCATTTTTTGTGATCCATTATCACAAATCCAAGATACCCTTTTAGAGGCCACATTCAGAAAGTGACCCCTGAACAGGTCTAGTTTGTTTTACGGGTCTCCTACTATGTCACAGTAAAAATAAACTTGTGTGTGTGTGTGTGTGTGTGTGTGTGTGTGTGTGTTGGTAGGAGTTGCTACCGGGATAAAATAACTAGTTTTCTCAAGTATATTCTTTTGAAAAGTCTAAGGGGCATAGTCAAGCTAGTAGTTGTAAGAGATGAATAAGAGAAACTCTCCAATTTCTCAAATATTTGCTGCAACAACACGGTATGAGGGGGAAAGCAGTTGGAAGTGTTTTGCATCTGTGGGAATAGTTAACTTCAACATCATACCGTCCAGGTATAATTTAGGTACAGGACACTGCATGACCTACACTAATATGAAGAGGCATGAGATAGTGAATGGGCCTACCCAACATCTAAATTTCAGGATGAGCTTGACTAAAGAGCTGTTTCCCCAAATTTTAAAGTTAGAGAGAATATGTTGTTCATGTTCCTGAAGTCATGTTGATAGGTCAACTTTGTTCTGGTACTGCCTAAAATACTAATTTTCTTTGAGTTCTTCAAACCAGTTATTTTTTCCTTCACTCATATGTTCCCTCTCCCAGAATATGCCCACCACCACCATCCTACAGGGCACAGACACTCTCAATCTCTCTCTCGCTCTCTCTGCTTAGCTAACTCCTATTCATCCTTCAATTCTCGGTTTTAATAGCACTTCCTCAGAGAGGACTTTGCTCACCACTGCACTATGAAATCAGCGCCTGCTTGTTATTCTTTCTCATAGACTTTGATTTTCTTCCTTCATATAATTTCATAAAATTTACACTTATATTTAATGTGTTAATATCTATTTCCCAAAATACACTGTAAAATACTAATTATTTCTCTTTGTTCATCACTATAAATCCAGTCTGGACCTTAGAAGGCACTTAAAACATATAATTTGTTGAATATATCAATACAAGGATGACCCACTCTAGTTACCATCTTATTAAAATTTAGGGTACTTGCCATGAGATGGTGGAGGTAACTTTTTCTGGAATAATAGCCAAGAGAATTTGGTCATTTCAGGGATACCTAATTAACTTTCAGACATAAAAACTCAGGCTCCTACTTTGAAAAATGTTTTCCTCTAAATAGATATCTCTTAATAAAACTACAAGTTACACAACTTACCAACACTGAAAAAAAAAGATCAAGAAAAATGCCTTGTAGATTCCCTCTTTGCTAATTTGACAATTTTCTGTCTTGTTCACTGCTGAATTCCTAGGACTCAGAACAGTGTGTACCACTATTTGAGTAGGAACTCAATAAATATTTGTTGAATGAATGAGTTGTTCTGTAGCTATTCAGCTTAACTAGTGGCTTCTCTTCTCTGTTACAGACCTACCCTTCGTCTCTTCCCCCAAGACAGAATCTCCTGATGTTATATTTCCTTTGAACCACTAGCATTCATGGAGTTTCATCCTTTTAAACCATAGCTCCTATTACTTCTCAAATAATGACATTTACCAATTATTGATCATTTACAATGAACCAAGTACTTTACATGCATTAGTGTTAAACCTGAAGACAACAACACACTGTTGGCATTATTACCTCCATTTTACAGATGAGACACTACATTCAAGAGTGGTTAAATGACTTGCCTGTGATTGTAGAAGTATTATTTATCCATGCCAGATATCAAACACAGGTCTGCCTCTCACAAAAGCCCATATTTGCTTAGCTATGTCATGCTCTCTCCCTTAACTCTTTAATTGGCCCCTGAAGTCACAGAATACGATTTTTTTTCATAAAAACACTAAAGCAATTTCATTTATTTGTTAAATGTTTAGTACAAACCATTGTTCAGTCAGTTTTTTCTCTATGTAGGTATATGAAAAAAATACTATTTCAGTGACATATGTAGAGAGATTTATCCCAAATAGATAAAAAGTTTCCTTGAATATGAGTCCCTCAATTACATATCTTCTTTTACTAACTCATTGTAATATTTAATATCTCACTATCAGCAAATCTTTCACATCATATCTTAATTTTCCATACTGATGTTGATTTTAATTTCCTTGAAAACACTTATATCCCCAATAAAATATGAGAACAACTGCTTACTCTTCTTCAAGTTAAAACACCTTTGGAGATTATAGGACAGATATTAAAGCATCCTTCAAGTTGCTCTTCTCTCCAGACATAATCCAAGGACCTTTAAAATTTTCATTTTAATACTGTACTGATACTATAAATCAAATATGTATTTTGACACTGCATTTTTTCACTGATATTACCCTTGTGCTTTAGGGCCTCCCCATTAATAGAGGGCTAGAAGAATGGTACTTAAAAATATATATAAAAAAGCAAAGAAAGAAATAAAAGTACGTGTCAAGAAAGAAAACTTTATCACGTGACCGCCTGTTTGGGACCGGCAAGCTGTGTGACTTGGTGAATGACATTTACCTTCTCTTACTTTCCAATTTCTCATCTATAAAATGGGGGGAGGGGAGGGCATATTAGAGGATTTCTAAGTCCATTTAAGCTCTAAAATATGTGACTCTTTACTTTCTGAGTCTTAAATAATTTTATGTGGAATTTTACATTCAATTATAATTGAATTACATACTTTTTTCACTCTGGTTTTGAAAATTATGAAATACATAGTTGAAAAATATGGTCTTCACAGAATATATGTCATGGTGTTTTTATAAATGTCTCAAAAAAGTTGTCCCTCATATCACAGTGGATAGATTATGACAGGATTAGAAGGAAAGTGTTTAAGTGGTACTACAATTTACAGCTTTAATCACAAAATATAAGAGAAAAACAACACAAATTCAGTCATCAAAGTATTAGGTGTGCGGTGTTGCTTAAATTTAAGTCATCTGTTTCCACTTAAAATGTGTTGATGCCCTACCTGTAACAAGGCATAATTTAGGGCACCAAGCCTCTAATCAACCTAATGCCCAGCTCTCTGTCCCTCGATTACTTACTCCACTGGAAGACAATTTCATTAACCCCCTCCTATGCAATAATTTTCTCTGCCACATATTCAGAAAAAAATTATTTTCTAGCAGTATAATTATTTGACCATGGTGAATGACAAGTGTTTTATGAAATTCACCAAGCAGATGAACTCTGACACCTGGCCTATTTGAGCTAGCTTTAAATTAATGAGGGCCTTTTTTAGTCTATTTGCATGAGCCATTTAAAGCTTTAGATTATAACTTTAATTCCATTTAAAATTGGTGATACTAAAGGACTTGGCACATCAGGTCACTCATGACATTTGCATTTCAGAAACGGATCTGATAACACTGTATTAAGAATAACAAGAAATTCATCTGGAGTACAGTGCAAAATCTAAGCACCCAGTGCCTAGTCTCTGCATTACTGATTTTATCTAAAAGATTCAGCAGTTCGGGCTTCCCTGGTGGCGCAGTGGTTGAGAGTCCGCCTGCCGATGCAGGGGACACGGGTTCGTGCCCTGGTCCGGGATGATCCCACATGCCGCGGAGCAGCTGGGTCCGTGAGCCATGGCCGCTGAGCCTGCGCGTCCTGAGCCTGTGCTCCACAACGGGAGAGGCCACAACAGTGAGAGGCCCGCGTACCGCAAAAAAAAAAAAAAAAAAAAAAAAAAAAGATTCAGCAGTTCTCTCTATAATTGGGTTGTGTCCTTACCAACTGAAGAGTTTAACTGCCTCCACAGGGTTGAAAACAATTACCGAGGGTTTTTCAATGTGGGCAGACACCAGAGGGAAAATTACCTAGTCATTTGGGGTTTAGTGAAGATAGGCTAAAGGCAGGTGCTCTGTGGGACAGCTGTCACCCACTGAAGAATGCCCTTGTAAGCCCTAACAACGAAGGGCTATCACAGGATTTTCTCAGCTGCCCAATCACTAAATGAGGCATATAGACATATATTTAGAGGTGGGATTCTGGCTGTTTCCATTTCAAAATAAACCAAATCACAAAATGGTCAAAAAGAGCATCATTTTCTAAGCATGCTTAGATCATGTGAACCTCTGGTCATTTAGACTGCCAAACAAAGTATACAGACAATTATTCTATTAACTCATTTAATTGAATACCTGTTAGAAGGATATACTATGGAAGGTGCTAGGGACACAACAATGAATAAATAAGACACACATTTTTTCCCTCTCGGGTTGCTCAGATTCTAGTAGAAGGACAGACATAGATTTAAATACAGTTTGGGCCAACAGAAGTGGGCACAAGATCTTATGGTAGTACTTAGGCAGGTATCCAACCCAGCTTGAAGATGGTTCATAAAGATTTCCAGAGAGGATACTTGAGCTACGGCTTGAAAGAATAGTAGTTTGCCAATGTATTGAATGAGGGAGTAGTGTATTCCAAGCAAAGAAAATTCTAAATACAGAGCTCAAGGATGGCACGAACAATGGGTTGATGGTAACACACACAAGACCATATAGCAGTAGAAGCTAAGTTTTAAGAAACAAATCATGGAAATCATCTTACTTTCTTATCTTCCATTTTCCCAGAAATGAAGATCAATTCCAGTTAATTGAGGAGTCTGAGTAATTAAGGGTTTAAAGCAACAACAATCAATGTAGCAGGGGAGGTGGTGGGGTGAATCTAACTACAGTACATGAAATATGGTCCAAGATTTGGGTTTTATCTTAAGAACTTGCAGCTGACTTAGGTGGCAGGTTGGACAGCAGTGGGCCTGATTCAGTGTTGTTATTTTTATTTTTCAGTCTTATTGCTATCATGTGTACTTGTCAGCAATTTGAATTCACCACCGAGATAGTTGTATAGATCAGCCAGGCCGCTTTCACACAATCAATCATTCTCTGTCTCTCATATTCTCTCTCTCCCTCTCCCTCCCTCTGTCTGTCCCCCTCTCCCCCCAACTCTGCCCTCACCTCCCTACCATGCCTTGTTCCAAAAAAATTATAAGGCAGCATAGCAGTTCAAAGATGCATATAATACAGTAACATGCAATAAATTATAAATAAATGGGGACATAAGGCAAAGGAAAATTAAAGCTGTAAAGTAGGAGAGAGTTCAGTGTGTCACGTTAGCCAGTAAAAACATTCATGAAGTCCCATACAATGGAAAAAGTGAGCCACGATTTTGGCTCTGTCAGTCAAGGGCCTTAAAGAAGGATACACAATTACATCATTCACAATATCTACCTTGTATGAATGAACCCTTGTTCGGTAGAAGCACCACCTGTCCTAACCTTGATTTCTCCTGTGAGAAGAAATTTCACACTAAGTTTATCAAACAAAGCACAACAGAATCACGTACAAATATACAAATGATCTGAAATTTCCAGTGGATTTGTGACCATTGCAAACTTTTTTCAAAGTGTTCTAAGTAGGTGATCCTTTCCCTTCATGTTGTGGGTCTAGTCACAATTTATTTACTTTCATGAGTTTGGTGAATTTCTGTGAGGCCTTCAAAAAAGGAAAACTGTAAATAGTGCTGCAATGAACATTGTGTTACATGACTCTTTTTGAATTATGGGTTTCTCAGGGTATATGCCCAGTAGTGGGATTGCTGGGTCGTATGGTAGTTCTATTTTTAGTTTTTTAAGGAACCTCCATACTGTTCTCCATAGTGGCTGTATCAATTTACATTCCCACCAACAGTGCAAGAGGGTTCCCTTTCCTCCACACCCTCTCCAGCATTTATTGTTTCTAGATTTTTTTTGTTTGTTTGTTTCTAGATTTTTTGATGATGGCCATTCTGACTGGTGTGAGGTGATATCTCATTGTAGTTTTGATTTGCATTTCTCTAATTATTAGTGATGTTGAGCATCCTTTCATGTGTTTGTTGGCAATCTGTATATCTTCTTTGGAGAAATGTCTATTTAGGTCTTCTGCCCATTTTGGATTGGGTTGTTTGTTTTTTGGATATTGAGCTGCAATAGCCAGGACATGGAAGCAACCTAAGTGTCCATCGACAGATGAATGGATAAAGAATATGTGGCACATATATACAATGGAATATTACTTAGCCATGAAAATAAATGAAATTGAGTTATTTGCAGTGAAGTGGATGGACCTAGAGACTGTCATACAGAGTGAAGTAAATCAGAAAGAGAAAAACAAATACTGTATGCTAACACATATATATGGAATCTAAAATTTTTTAAAAAATGGTTCTGAAGAACCTAGGGGCAGGACAGGAATAAAGATGCAGATATAGAGAATGGACTTGAGGAAACGGGGAGGGGAAAGTGTAAGCTGGGATGATGTGAGAGGGTGGCATGGACATATATACACTATCAAATGTAAAATAGCTAGTGGGAAGCAGCTGCATAGCACAGGGAGATCAGCTCGGTGCTTTGTGACCACCTAGAGAGGTGGCATAGGGAGGGTGGGAGGGAGATGCAAGAGGAAGGGGATATGGGGATATATGTATACATATACATGATTCACTTTGTTATACAGCAGAAACTAACACAACATTGTAAAGCAATTATACTCCAATAAAGATGTTAAAAAATAAATGAAAAAATAAAAGAAGGAAAATGGATTACCATGATTGTATAATGCTATTCCTCTAGCAATATATGCCAATGCTTTCAATGCCTTGGAACACCTCCTCCAAGATGACCTATATCTGTCCTATCACCTAGCAACTATTGGCCTGTCAGCAATTGTAATTTGAGATTTTCTATGTGTGATTATATTGTAGAACAGAAAAGGATTAAATATACTGATGTGATACTTGTGCATTATGCAGTCATTTTCCTGTAGGATGGAAAGAAATTTAAGTTGGGAAATAAGATAGATGGTGGGTAAAGCAATTCTGTTGTTGGTTTCAACCATAGTAAATGGCATCTCATCAGTAGCAGGTACCAAAGTTGTTAATTCCCATAAAAAGTGAAGAGAAGTAGTTGGACTGCAGAGAATGATGCTACATCTATATAGCACAAAAGTACTTTTTCAGTTCAGCAATCACAATGTGTTATAAGCACACTGTCTCCACTGAAGATTGCGTGACTCATTAAATCAAATTTATTGCCTTAAAGATTTTCCCCTTTTTTAAAGGGGTCTATTTGATGAAGAGATTTTCATTCAGAGGTGAAGGGATATCTACCAACCTACTCCCAACACCCTACAGGGCAAGCTGCAGGCAAAAATCTAACTGTCACAAACAGAAATACTCTATTAAAATAAGTACATTTCACTTGTCAGATTTGTTCTGTGGTTCCTGTGGAGGGAATGGCCATATGGCCACGGAGTCCTCAATCCTAGTAAGTCTTTACTTGTGAAAATGATAAAACCTAGCTAATTAAGATGGACCAAATTTGAATGGAAAAACAGAGACAGACATTTGTGCCCTGAGCTTTAAAACCTGTTAAGGCTCTATGTGTGGGGGAAAGGTTAGGAAAATTGAGAATAGGCACAATGCTGGCTGGAGTAACCCCCAAATCCCTTGCAGGAACGGTGAATATACTTCATTTGGAGAGGACCCCGAGGAATGTTTTTCAGTTATATAAATTTCCTGACTAGGTAGCACAGTTGCAATGTTCTGAAAATACCTCTTTATTATGTGTTTAACATTGAACACAACTTCTTAATATCCTTTTGAACAACTTACATCTTTCTGTGTCTAAAAGAACATGAAAGATTAGATTTTTTAACATGTTTATTGGAGTATAATTGCTTAAAATATTGTGTTAGTTTCTGCTGTATAACAAAGTGAATCAGCTATATTTTAAAGGTCACTCTTTCCTATACAATAAAAGGAGAAGTTATAATGAGTAAAGACAAGCACTTATCAAGCCCAAACTCCTAATTCTTAAATTCGCCTGATAGTTGTTCAAGGTGACAGAGATATTTCCTGCTGAGAATTTATTAGGGAAACAGAAAAGTTCTGGAAGGGACCATTCACTGTACATTGGGGTTATATCTCTCAATGACAGTTTTCCTTCCATGCACTATCCCGTGTTCTATAACCTTCCTTGGTAGCAAGCTACAGGCTTAAGGTATCAACTCTTCTAGTTAAGATGCCTTTCATTCCTGTGGCGTTTCCTGGATTCAGGCAACAAAAGGGGTCTAAATGGCCTCTGACTTAAGCACCTGTACACCCTGTGGGAGCTAACAAAATGTACCTGGCTGATTACTACTGCCTGTGTTGATTTTGAATAATAAGAATTTCAAAGACTGCTTTTAAACTTGAATTTCTAGCCCTGATATAAACTGCAGATACATTCTCTACTTTTTTAACAGATGAATTAATTTCCCATTGTGATCCATAACCTTTTGACTTATGTTAACAATGCTGAGGCTGGCTGGCATTAGGTAAACCTGGATGCCTGTCTTGTTTCAGTATCAGTTTGAAAGCAACCAGGTTGTCTAGAGGGAAAAAAGGAAGGGAGCAGATGGACTATTCAGAAACCTCATGATCTTTCCTCTCACAAGGGTTCCCCTTGAGACAAAGGATAGAAAGTAATCCAGAAGAAAATAAGAGACATAGTGAAATAAAACACCCTATTTCCTGTTAGGATGAGTGTTATCTTTGTGAAATTGATGCATTGCCAATGAGGTCTCTGCAGGTATCAGGCTTGGTGATGAAGCATGTAATGTAAATATTGATTTAGAATCTAATAATTAAATCTAATTTGCTTTCCCAGGTTAAAACATCTCTTCTTCTCCTGCAGGTAATCCCTGCTGTGACAGAGCAGGACTTAGGCTTCCAGGCAGTAAAGGGCTTCCTTAGCCTAATATCTAGTAGTTCCTTACATTCCTTTTAGTTTGCAATTCACCACCTTCTTTCACGACTTCCAAGTGCAGTCTCAGGTCCAGCTACTATTGAATGACTGACCTCTTCCAGTTCATAAACCTCCCTTTCCCATGAGCAGTTGGGCAGTTTCCTTCAGAGGCCACTAGGAGGCACCTCATGCATAACAAAGTCCCTGCTGAACTGTAAAATAGCTACCAAATTGCTCAGATATCCCAGGAATTACTCTTTTAGAGAATTGCTCAAGGCCTTCTAGAGCCACACTAGGGCAGCAAGTCTAAGTATTATGCATATGACACTACTCTGAAATCCCTTTTGTGTGACCTAAGTTCGGGCTCTGAGTTCTTTTTCCAGTTTTTCCTAAAGTGACTTTGGAGCAGGTTGGTATAGTCAGTGCATCACTTACCCTTAGCGATGTGTCAACTCATATAACCAGGAGTCTAACAACCACACAGTACCTTTATACAACTTCTCCCACTTTAAGAGCTGAATAGCATATGTGGAATAAAGTTTGTTGGCATCAGAGATTGGGTGTGCAAGTGTGTGTGCCAGACCATGTAAATGGGGGGGTGGTGCCATGTGTGGAAGTAAATGTCAAAACACTACTTAAAGAAATTAAAGAAGACTCAAATAATTGAAAAGGCATCCCATGTCCATGGATTGAAAGACTTAATATTGTTAAAATGTAAATATTGCCCAAAGCAGTTTACAGATTCAATGTAATCCCTATCAAAATGCTAATGGCATTTTTTGAAGAAATACAAAACTCCATACTAAAATGCATACCTAAACTCAAATAGCCAGAATTATCTTGAAAAGGAACAAAGTTGGAGGTTTCACACTTCTGATTTCAAAACTTATTACAAAGTTACAGTCATCAAAACAGTGTGGTATTAGTGTAAACTCAGGCATATAGACCATGGGATAGAACTGACAGCCCAGAAATAAACTCTCACATATATGGTGAAATTATTTTCAACAATGGTGCCAAGATCATATAGGGAAAGGACAATCTTATCAACAAATGGTGCTGGGAAAACTGGACATCCGAATTCAAAAGAATAAAGTTTGACCCTTACCTTACATCATATACAAAAAATATTTCAAAATTGATCAAAGACTGAAAAATATAAAACTCCTCAAAGAAAACACAGGGGAAAAGCTTTATGACATTGGATTTAGATCTGGCAATGCATTCTTAAATATGACACCAAAAGCATAGGCAACAAAATCAAAAACAGATAAATAGAACTATATCAAACAAAAACCTTTGCACATCAAAAGACACAATCAATATAGGTTAAAGATGCAACCTATGGAATGGGAGAAAATATTTTCCAACTACCTGTATGATTAGGGGTTAATATCTAGAATATATAAAGAGCTCCTAAAACTCAACCACAATAAAAAGCAAATAACCCAAGTAAAAATTGAGCAAAGGACTTAAATAGACATTTCTTCAAAGATTACATGCAAATGGCCAATGAGTATATGAAAAGATAATCAACATCATTACTCATTAGGGAAATGCAAATCAAAACCACTGAATGAGATATCACTTCAATCACATAGGATGGCTACTATCAAAAAAAAAAAAAACAGCAAGTAGCAAGTACTGGTGAGGATGTAGAGAAATTGGAACCCTGTGCTCTATTGGTGAGAATATAAAATGGTGCAGTCACTGTGGAAAATAATATGACAATTCCTTAAAAAATTAAAAATAGAATTATCAGCAATCCCACTTCTGGCTATATATCCAAAATAATTAAAAACCAGTATCTCAAAGAGAGATTGGCACACCCATGTTCATAGCAGCAATATTTACAATAGCCAAGAAGTAGAAGCAACCCAAGTGTCCATAGATGGAGATACGGATAAACAAAATGTGTATATACATACAATGGACTATAAATCAGCCTTAAAATGGAAGGAAACTCTGTCATATGCCACAACATTGATGAACCTTGAGGACATTATGTAAGTGAAATAAATCAGTCACAAAAATCAAATACGGTATGATTCCATTTATATAAGGTATCTAAAGTAGGCAAATTCATAGAAAAAAGTATTGGGTTCACCAAAACTTCCTTCGGTTTTCAAGTAAAAATAAAAGACACGTTTTTCATTTCCACCAAAAACTTTATTGAAGAACGAATTCACTGTTTTGTTCCACTACCTTCTGCCATTTTTCAGGCAGGTTCAGAATTCCAGCCTCCCAAAACTTTTTAACTTTTTGAGCAGAGAACTGTTCCAGGTGCATTCTACAGTCTTCCAGGGAATTGAAATTTTTTCCATTTAGAGAATTTTGTAAAGACCAAAATAAATGGAAATCCAAAGGTGCAATGTCTGGTGAATATGGCAGATGAACCAGAACTTTTCAGTCAAGCTGTAACAGTTTTTCCCCCGATCATCAAAGAAACACGCGGTGTTGCATTATCTTGATGTAAGATCATGCGTTTTCTGTTGACCAATTCCAGATGCTTTTCATCAAGTGCTGCTTTCAGTGGTCTAATTGGGAGCAGTACTTGTTGGAATTAATCATTTGGTTTTCCAGGAGGAACTCATAATAGAGGACTCCCTTCCAATCCCACCATATACACATCACCTTCTTTGGATGAAGACCGGCCTTTGGTGTGGTTGGTAGCGGTTCATTTCGCTTGCCCCATGATCTCTTCCATTCCACATTATTGTATGGTATCCACTTCTCATCATCCGTCATAATTTCTTTTAAAAATGGAACGTTTTCATGATGTTTAAGTAGAGAATCACATGTGGAAATATAGTCAAGAAGGGTTTTTCACTTATCACATATCTAAAACTCTATCCACCCACCAGTCTTTCAAATTTTTAATGCATTTCAAAGTTCGATGCAGATAGTGTGCTTTACTCCTCAGAAAACATATTATTAACTAAAGTTCAATAGTTGGGGACTATAGGTGGCTGATATATAGATTCTTATTGTACAGTTCTTTTCAGCTTTTCTTCTATGGTTGACACTTTTCTTAGTGAAATGTTAGAAAAATTACGATTATTTCAGTCAAGTTCAACTGTACCCTGAAGTCCACCTATGGGCCCCTATTGTGCCTTTATACAGACTTCTGCCACAGTAACTTCTCAAATGTTGTAGCTTTTAGTTGTTTTACCTTGCTATATTCTCTACTCTACTGGGAGTTCATTGAGGATTGAGACTGTGTCTTACCTCTGTATTTTGACGTTTAGCACACTGGTACATAGTAGATATTATTTAATATATATCGAATAAATCAATCCTAAATTAAATGATTAGTAAATGACTATGTATTCATTCAACTGACAAACATTTCTTTGGTTCCTATAACTATCATTCACTGCGTGCTTATAACATGCCAAGAACTTTGTTAGATACTCTGCCCATACTTCCTCACTTAAGTTTCAAAACAACCTATGGTTTATATATTAATTACATTTTAAAAGTAAAGCAACTGAGACTCTAAGAAGTTAATAATTTACCCTAGATCACAGAGCCAGTAATTGATGGAGTTGGGATTCAGCTCCTGACTCCAAGATCCATGTACTGAACCACCTTATACTGCAAATGATTTCTGTGCAGTAATGCATGTTTTCTGTTTATTATGTGCTGTATACTGCACCAGGCACCGGGGAAGCCAAGAGGGAAAAATAGATCCATGAACATGAAGGAAGACACAAAATGTGTGATAAATAAATGTCTGTGTCTAGACAAGTTCTCATACCCCACATAATGCTTCATGAAGCTGTGTAGTAATGACTGAATTATGTCCTCTCCCACTACATACATACACACACACACGCACACACGCACACGCACACACACATGCGTGTGTGCGTCCACGCTCATGTACTTCCTAAATAACTGCTTTCATCAGCCTTGAAAATCAAAGAAAAAACAGCCTCCTCCCCTCTAGCTGTTCTGGAGCATTTGGGGGTGGCACTTCAGTGCATTCTTTTGCAAATGATTGCTTTGCCTCAGGAGAGAGATTAATTGGTTTCTATGGTCAGCTACCTTCTTAGAGAAAAATCTGTCAAGAGGAGAATAGGGAAAGCAAAACCCTGTGTGTGCATCTTTTTTTAAGCAGTACTGAGCATTCTGAATGA
Source organism: Orcinus orca (assembly GCF_937001465.1). Classification (NCBI taxonomy): domain Eukaryota; kingdom Metazoa; phylum Chordata; class Mammalia; order Artiodactyla; family Delphinidae; genus Orcinus; species Orcinus orca. The sequence continues at coordinate 81,251,584 of NC_064580.1, forward strand.
ACAATTCTGAGTGCATATGTGACTTCTTACTCAGCTTACCGTTCACAAAAAGGAATTCAAAATTGGAATCCTGGCTGTTACTTTTTGAGGTATCTAAATGGATAATTTTCTCTAAATATAATAAAGTTTATGTTACAATAAATTATAATAGCTAGAATTTATTGAGCATTTACTATAGGCCAGGCCCTATACTATGGGTTTTACATAACTTAGCAATGTAATTGTCACAACAATCTTATGAGTAAGGCACTATTATTATTAATCCCACCTTACAAATGAGGATGTATGGTGTCAGAAAGGTTAAAGGCCTTGCCAGTATCACAACGGAAGGAGGCAGAGCCTGTGCTCCACCCACTTCTCTCTTGATTTCAGAGTTTATGTGCTCAATGAACTACTATGATTTACTCTCATCCTATAGGAGGAAGGAAAGCAAATGGTCATCCTAAAAGAACATTCAGCAATAGCAAGCAAATTGCAGCCAGGAGAAACATCTTAGATTCTCCTAGTCTCTCCCCTCAATCTCCCTCAAGCCCCCACTTCACCTCCTACCCGCACCGTACCCCCAACCTGACTGTGTTAAGGACACAGCAAGAAAACTGCCTGTTGTCTGCAAGCCAGGAAGACAACTCTCAACAGATCCCAACCATGCTGGCACCCTGATCTCAGACTTCCCAACCTCCAGAATGTATGAAACAAATGTCCATTGTTCAGGCACCCACTCTGTGGCATTTTGTTACAGAAGCCCAGGCTAACACAATTATATTCAATTAAAATGTATTGATTCAGTCATTGCTTATTACAGGAGTTTGGTTCAATAGAAAATATTTTATTAACCAATGGTATGCACTATAAAAAGCTGGAAAACCAGAAACAAGGCACAACACCTATAAGCATCTTTGTATTTATTTAAAAATGTATAGGTCTCTTATGTTTAGCGTTTCTTTTCAGTTTAAAAGTGAATGTAGGACCTAAATAGACATTTCTCCAAAGAAGATATACAGATTGCCAACAAACATATGAAAGGATGCTCAACATCACTAATCATTAGAGAAATGCAAATCAAAACTACTTTGATGTATCACCTCACACTGGTCAGAATGGCCATCATCAAAAAATCTACAAAGAATAAATGCTGGAGAGGGTGTGCAGAAAAGGGAACCCTCTTGCACTGTTGGTGGGAATGTAAATTGATACAGCCACTATGGAGAACAGTATGGAGGTTACTTAAAAAACTAAAAATAGAACTACCACATGATGCAGCAACCTCACTACTGGGCATATACCCTGAGAAAACCATAATTCAAAAAGAGACATGGGTCACATAATCTTTAAATAAATTAGACTTGAGCTCAGTTTTTTAAAAAAAAATCTCATATTGTCTGTCACATTTAATTGGCTTATCTTTTATCACAATAAAGCATAGTGTAAGTGAATACTAAATGACATGCTAATTTTGAGAGAAAAGAAAAACTGTGGTTACACAGATGATAATACTTCATGTTTTGTACAAATTATGGAATACATCTTCGATTGAAGAAGTATATTTCAATTTATATTTGAAAATAGTTGACTGAAAATGAAGAATAATTTGAAGTTGTCTTATATGACAAAGGATGCAGGTATACCCTTTGAAAATTACAGCCTTTAAAACTCTTAATTTTTTTCTTTTAGGAAGAGTTAGTTACCTATAGCCATGGTGTACCACAACCTAAATTAAGACAGCCTTAATAGCAGAAGTCCTCCTTCTCTTCTTTCACTTCTTCCTCCTCCTTTCTTCACAATAACTGCCATTTATGGAGTATTTGCTCTCTTCCTTAAAAACGACATCTCATTCTACAACTGCCCATGAGGTAGATACTATTGTTATCACCATTTTACTAAGGAAGTGCAATTCACCTCATTGCCTAAATTCACACAGCTAATAAATGATGAAATCTAGAATCAATCCCAGTCCAACTGACTTCAAAATCAATGTTTTTAGTCACTGCCGTTCCTGTATGGGGATGCAATGCATTTTGACAAATTTACCAGCTCTATTTTCATTACAAAGGTGTATAGTGAATATTTCATCTGTAGGAAGAGAATATGATAAAAATCCATTCAAGTTCAATGACTTACATAGCTCACAAAAACCCTCTTGCTGTCTCCTATGTTTAGCTTTTTTGCTTGCCTTTTATTAATTTTGATTATTTATTAATTTTTCACCTGCATGGAGACTCTCTCCTTCCCTGATCCAGAAAACCACATCCTTTCCTTTCCCATTTTGTACCTCAAAGAAACCATCTCCACAACGATTTAGTTAAACAGACCATCCCATTCTGCCAGATCTACTCTAAAGCCAAGAATTTATCCACACTTTGCACTTATTAAATAGTATTATCAGTTAGGAACATGGACTCTGGCGCTCAATCACCTGGATTTGAATGTTGATTCTCACAGCCAATACCTCTGTAACCTTTGGGTGACTTTCTTAAAACTCTATCCCTTGGTTCTCTCATCTGCAAATTGAATATAACAGTAATACCTACATCATTGGATTGGGTATTGTGGTGATCAAATGAGTTATTTATGTAAAGCATGCAAAATGGTGCCTGGCATATTGTAAAAGCTCATTAGATTTTAGCTATTAACTTATTCAAAAGAGGTTCTTTGTTTGCCTATATTCTGGAACTTTCCATTCTCTTAGGCTTCTGTCCTTCAACCTTTACAGGAACCATGCAGCCCAGTGTAAATGCAGCAGCAACTGAAGGAGAACAAAGGATCATTCTTTCCCCCTGTGTTGAGAGAAGTACACTGGGAACATTCACTCACGCTTGATAAAGAAGACACTGACCAAAACAAAAACAAAAACAAAAACAGACACTGATGATAACCACAGAGATTTCCATTAAGCAAATGTGTTGTCCTGCAGCTGTTGCTTTGAAGATAAGAAATGCTGGATTCTTCAATAAGTACAGAGCATTAACTGGATAATTTTTAAAATGATAGAAATGACTCCCTAACATTAAGACCATGAGACAACTGCTTCCCAAGTTTTCTTCTGACCCTTAACAATTTTCTGTGGTTGAGGTAATTGAACTTCACTTGATTCTAGAGAAAAATATATTTCAAAGAACCATCTACTCTCCCACGTCCGGAATACATTATCTAGTGTAGACTGATCATCCTTCCCATACTTTTGATAAATTCCCTAGTCAGCAGAAATAATGTTAATGAAACATGAAGAGTCAATATTAATTAGAGTTAATGAAAAAATAAAACCCTCTTCTAATTACTATGTCTGACATTTTGCCCTCCCTGAAATATACAAGAAAAGTAATTAATGAGTTTAATGCTGCACTCTTCTTTTACTACATTCTTGTAATGGGCTTAGCAAAGATTGTCAACAACTCCAAATCAAACATTTTCTTGAGGCCAGTTTTAAGCATGGAATTCCTACCCAGGATGCATCCATTCCCACCTGAGTAATGCCCACTGACAGGTGGGCACATGTGTAGTAGGATAGCTATGGCCTAGAAAGTCACTCAGTTTATATACTAGAGAGAAGTCTCCTCCTAGCTTTTGCATAATTATTGTCATCTTTCCCTCCATTCCACTTACAATCTGTAAGATAGAAACTAAACATATAACACAAATATGTGTTTTTTTAATTGTTTGTCTAAAGAAATCTGAGGTATTTTGCTGAGTGTGGCAGAAGAGAAGAAGGATTTTTCTCTAGTTTTTTTCTATTTTAAGTACAGAATGTGGATGCCAGCATGATTTCTGTGATGATTAAGAGAATTCTACTTTAATTCCACTGAGGATACTATGATTAAGATATTAACCAATAGGTTAATGATTCTGTTACCATAGATTTCTATTAGAAAGAGAGCTACAGATATATTCAGCTAATAATCTCAGGAAAAATTCTCTAAATATAATCTAAACACATATTTCCTTTGGGCAGCTCTCACTGACCATCTATCATGCTTATTTAGTGAACAAAAAAGTACACTTTAGCAATCAAGAAACAACTATCTTAACTTCTTTAATCTTAGTTGTTTTTATCATTTTATCTATTCTCTTCTTCCTTGTGCATATCTTACATTCATTTGTATTCTCATCTTCAATTTTTTTCTGACCTTTCGTTGTTGGTGTTGCTCACCTGCATTTATCCCTGACTTCTCCTAAACACGTTTCTATTTTTATATTCTAATCTTCCTGTTCTTCCTTAATGGTTTCTTGTGTCAAATAAAAACAAATCCAGACTTAGGTAAGATGAAACTTCTTCCAAAAATACCTACTGCAATCGGGAGAAGATTCCAACCTCAGGATCTGCACGTGTCTCAAAACCAAACAGAAAAAGGATTTTCTCATGTAGGGAGGGATCATCAGAGCCAACAGAAACTTTTGAGGGGAAACTAGTCAAAGGAGTGAGTAAGCAGATAGCATATTCAGGGTGGTCTGACAGAAAATGTTTCTCACTGTGGTTTGCCCACTTCAATTCTATGGATGTGTTGTGTATTAGTCAGGGTTCTCCAGAAAAACAAAACCAACAGGATGTTTATACATAGAAAGAAAATTGCCTCGTGATTGCAGAGGCTTGGTAACCCTAAAATCTTCAAGGTGGGCCAGGCAGGATGGAGACCCAGGGAAGAGTGGCAGTTTGAGTCCAAGGGCAAGCTTCTGGCAGAAATCCTTCTTGTCATGGGAAGACCAGTCTTTGTTCTATTAAGTCTTCATTGATTGGATGAGGCTCACTCGCATTATGGAGCGTAATCTGCTTTATTCAATCTACCAATTTAAATGTTAATCTCATCCAAAAACACCTTCACAGAAACATCCTGAATAACATTTAACCAAATATCTGGGTATCATTGCCCAGCCAAGTTGATGCATAAAATTAAGCATCACATGCTGTTAAGGGGGGGTGTTTTACATTTTAGTGCTTGTTCAGACTTTGGGGGAGCCAAAGTCCAAGAATTTATGGAGAAGAAAGAAACTCGATTAAAATTTAGTCAAAATAAAGCAGAGGGTAAGAAATATACAATTGTGAGCACTTGGTCACTTCTTTGCTTTCAAACTTCAGTTTCCTGGATATGTTTGTCAGATTCAATACAGAGTAAGTACTTGATAAGACCATATGTTTACTATCATAACTAACACTTCTAGCTTCATGTCCTAGCTTCATTGTAAATGAGATAAGGGCACTGGAAGAGCTCACTGAAGAACTATTTTGAAGGGATGGTAATTCAGTAGGTTAGGCAAAGAAATTAAAACATGAAGTAGATGTTTCAAAAATACAACCAAGGTGAAAGGCTCGAAGAGTTTCAAAGATCCCATAAACTAGTAGTGATATTAGATGACATATTTCATTAAGGATCAGGAATGCTTAGACATTCAACAGTTATTATGTATTTACTATGGGATGGCACTGTGCAAAGCAATGGCTATTCGCATAAGGTTGAAAAAATGGAGACTCTTCCCTGATATTGTAGAGGTTACAGTAATAGTAGGGAGAGAGACACATGAGTGTATCATAAAACTCCACGTCACTCGAGTGTCACCAAAAAAATGAATTGCTTACTTTCAGGTATATATATATGTAAGCATGCATGCAAAGATATACTATGTATATAATATATATGCCAATAAGTGTTTTATCTTTCAAGTCAATCAAAGTAATAATATGGGGGGAGCTTCAAGATGGCAGAAGAGTAAGACGTGGAGATCGCCTTCCTCCCCACAAATACATCAGAAATACATCTACATGTGGAACAACTCCTACAGAACACCTACTGAACACTGGGAGAAGACCTCAGACCTCCCAAAAGGCAAGAAACTCCCCACGTACCTGGGTAGGGCAAAAAAAAAAAAAAGAAAGAAAGAAAAAACAGAGACAAAAGAATAGGGAGGAGACCTGCACCAGTGGGAGGGAGCTGTGAAGGAGGAGAAGTTTCCACACACTAGAAAGCCACTTTGTGGGCACAGACTGGGGGTGGTGGAGGGGTGAAGCTTCAGAGCCACGGAGGAGAGCGCAGCAACAGGGGTGTGGAGGGTGGAGCAGAGAGATTCCCTTACAGAGAATTGGTGCCGACCAGCACTCACCAGCCTAAGAGGCTTGTCTGCTCACCCACCAGAATGGGTGGGGGCTGGGAGCTAAGGCTCGGGCTTCGGAGATCAGATCCCAGGGAGAGGACTGGGGCTGGCTGTGTGAACACAGCCTGAAGGGGGCTATAGTGCAACAGCTAGCTGGGAGGGAGTCCAGGAAAAAGTCTGGAGCTGCCAAAGAGGCAAGAGACATTTTCTTGCCTCTTTGCTTCCTGGTGTGCAAGGGGAAGGGATTAAGAGCGCCACTGAAAGGAGCTCCACAGACGGGTGTGAGCTGCGGCTATCAGTGCGGACCCCAGACACGGGCATGAGACGCTAAGGCTGCTGATGCAGCCACCAAGAAGCCTATGTGCAAGCACAGGTCACTAACCACACCTCCCCTCCTGGGAGCCTGTGCAGCCCACCACTGAAAGGGTCCCGTGATTCAGGGACAACTTCCCTGGAAGAACACACGGCACGCCTCAGGCTGGTGCAATGTCACACTGGCCTCTGCAGCCGCAGGCTTGCCCTGAACTCCGTACCCCTCCTTCCCACCAACCTGAGTGAGCCAGAGCCCCCAAAGCAGCTGCTCCTTTAACCGCATCCTGTCTGAGCGAAGAAAAGACGCCCTCAGGCAACCTACGCACAGAGGCGGGGCCAAATCGAAAGCTAAACAACGGGAGCTGTGCGAACAAAGAAGAGAAAGGGAAATCTCTCCCAGCAGCCTCAGAAGCAGCAGATTAAAGCTCCACAATCAACCTGATGTACCCTGCATCTGTGGAATACCTAAATAGACAATGAATCATCCCAAATTGAGGAGGTGGACTTTGGGAGCAACAATATATATATACACTTTCCCCTTTTTCTCTTTTTGTGAGTGTGTATGTGTATGCTTCTGTGTGTGATTTTTGTCTGTATAGCTTTGCTTCTACCATTTGTCCTAGGGTTCTGTCTGTCCGTTTTTTGTGGTTTTTTTTAGTACAGCTTTAGCACTTGTTATCATTGGTGGATTTGTTTTTTGGTTTGATTGCTCTCTTCTTTCTTTCTTTTTCTTTTTAATTACTTAAAAAAATTTTAATAATTTTTTTTTATTTTCATAACGTTATTTTATTCTATTTTACTTTCTTTTATTTTACTTCATTTTATCTTCTTCTTTCGTTCTTACTTTCTTTTCTCCATTTTATTCTGAGCCATGTGGAGGACAGGCTTTTGGTGCTCCAGCCAGGGGCTGGGGCTATGCCTCTGAGGTGGGAGACCCAAGTTCAGGACTCTGCCCCACAAGACACCTCCCACCTCCACGTAATATCAAATGGTGAAAATCTCCCAGAGATCTCCATCTCAATGCCAAGATCCAGCTCCATGCCACAACCAGCAAGCTATAATGCTGGAAACCCTAAGCCAAACAACTGGCAAGACAGGAACACAACCCCATCCATTAGAAGAGAGGCTGCCTAAAATCATAAAAACACGAGAGACACCCCAAAACACAACACCAGATATGGACCTGCCCACCAGAAAGATAAGATCCAGCCTCATCCACCAGAACACAGGCACTAGTCCGCTCCACCAGGAAGCCTACACAACCCACTGAACCAACATTAGCCACTGGGGACAAACACCAAAAACAACAGGAACTAGGAGCCTGCAGCCTGTGAAAAGGAGACCCCAAACACAGTAGGTTAAGCAAAATGAGAACACAGAGAAACACACAGCAGATGAAGGAGCAAGGCAAAAACCCAACACACCTAACAAATGAAGAGGAAATAGGCAGTGGACCTGAAAAAAAAATCAGAATAATGAGAGTAAAAATGATCCAAAATCTTAGAAATAGAATGGAGAAAATACAAGAAACATTTAGCCAGGACCTTGAAGAGCTAAAGAGCAAACAAACAGTGATGAACAACACAATAAATGAAATTAAAACTTCTCTACAAGGGATCAATAGCAGAATAACTGAGGCAGAAGAACGGATAAGTGATCTGGAAGATAAAATAGTAGAAATTACTACTGCAGAGCAGAATAAAGAAACAAGAATGTAAAGAATTGAGGACAGTCAAAGAGAATTCTGGGACAACATTAACCACACCAACTTTCAAATTATAGGGGTCCCAGAAGAAGAAGAGAAAAAGAAAGGAACTGAGAAAATATTTGAAGAGACTATAGTTGAAAACGTCCCTAACATGGGAAAGGAAATAGTTAATCAAGTCCAGGAAGCACATAGAGTCCCATACAGGATAAATCCAAGGACAGACATGCCAAGACACATATTAATGAAACTATCAAAATTAAATACAAAGAAAGTATGTTAAAAGAAGCAAGGGAAAAACAACAAATAACACACAAGGGGATCCCCATAAGGTTAACAGCTGATCTTTCAGCAGAAACTCTGCAAGCCAGAACGGAGTGGCAGGACATGTTTAAAGTGATGAAGGAGAAAAACCTACAACCAAGATGACTCTACCCAGCAAGGATCTCATTCAGATTCAATGGAGAAATTAAAACCTTTACAGACAGCAAAAGCTAAGAGAATTCAGCACCACCAAACCAGATCTAAAACAAACGCTAAAGGACGTCTCTAGGCAAGAAACACAAGGGAAGGAAAAGACCTACAATAACAAACCCAAAACAATTAAGAAAATGGTAATAGGAACATACATATCGATAATTACCTTTAATGAAATGGATTAAATGCTCCAACCAAAACACACAGACTGGCTGGATGGATACAAAAACAACACCCATATATATGCTGTTTACAAGAGACCCACCTCAGACCTAGGGACACATACAGACTGAAAGTGAGGGGATGGAAAAAGATATTCCATGCAAATGGAAATCAAAAGAAAGCTGGAGTAGCAATGCTCATATCAGAAAAAATAGACTTTAAAACAAAGACTATTGCAAGAGACAAAGACGGACACTACATAATGGTCAAGGGATGAATCCAAGAAGAAGTTATAACAATTGTAAATATTTATGCATCCAACATAGGGGTACCTGAATACATAAGGTGAACACTAACAGCCATAAAAGGGGAAATCGACAGTAACACAACCATAGTACGGAACTTTACACCCGACTTTAACCAATGCAGAGATCATCCAAAATGAAAATTAATAAGGAAACACAATCTTTAAATGATACATTAAACAAGATGTACTTAATTGATATTTATAGGACATTCCATCCCAAAACAACAGAATACACATTCTTCTCAAGTGCTCATGGAACATTCCCCAGGATAGATCACACCTTGGGTTACAAATCAAGCCTTCATAAATTAAAGGAAATTGAAATGGTATCAAGTATCGTTTCCGACCACAATGCTATGAGACTAGATATCAATTACAGGAAAAAATCTGTAAAAAATATAAACATATGGAGGCTAAACAATACACTACTTAATAACCAAGAGATCACTGAATAAATCAAAGAGGAAATAAAAAACTACCTAGAAACGAATGACAATGAAAACACAACAACACAAAACCTTTGGGATGCAGCAAAAGTAGTTCTAACAGGGAAGTTTATAGCAATACAATCTTACCTTAAGAAACAAGACACATCTCTAATAAAAAACCTAAACTTATACCTAAAGCAAGTAGAGAAAGGAGAACAATAAAACCCAAAGTTAGCAGAAGGAAAGAAATCATAAAGATCATATCAGAAATAAATGAAAAAGACATGAAGGAAATGATAGCAAAGATCAATAATACTAAAAGCTGGTTTTTGAGAAGAGAAACAAAATTGATAAACCATTAGCCAGACTCATCATGAAAACAAGGGAGAAGACTGAAATCAATAGAATTAGAAATGGAAAAGGAGAAGTAACAACTGACACTGCAGCAATAAAAAGGATCATGAGAGATTACTACAAGCAATTCTATGTCAATAAATTGGACCACCTGGAAGAAGTGGACAAATTCTTAGAAATGCACAACGTTCTGAGACTGAACCAGGAATAAATAGAAACTATGAACAGACCAATCACAAGCACTGAAATTGAAACTGTGATTAAAAATCTTCCAACAAACAAAAGGCTAGGACCAGAGGGCTTCACAGGCGAATTCCATCAAACATTTAGAGAAGAGCTAACACCTATCCCTCTCAACCTTTTCCAAAATATAGCAGAGGGAGGAACACTCCCAAACTCATTCTACGAGGCCACCATCACCCTGATACCAAAACCAGACAATGATGTCACAAAGAAAGAAAACTACAGGCCAATATCACTGATGAACATACATGTAAAAATCCTCAACAAAATACTAGCAAACAGAATCCAACAGCACATTAAAATGATCATCCTCCATTATAAAGTGGGGTTTATCCCAGGAATGTAAGGATTCTTCAATATATGCAATTCAATCAATGTGATACACCATATTAACAAATTGAAGGAGAAAAACCATATGATCATCTCAATAGATGTAGAGAAAGCTTTTGTCAAAATTCAACACCAATTTATGATAAAAAGCCTCCAGAAAGTAGGCATAGAGGGAACTTTCCTCAACATAATAAAGGCCATATATGACAGACCAACAGCCAACATCATCCCTAACGGTGAAAAAATGAAACCATTTCCTCTAAGATCAAGATCAAGACAAGGTGGCCCACTCTCACCACTATTATTCAAAATAGATTTGGAAGTTTTAGCCACAGCAGTCAGAAAAGAAAAAGAAACAAAAGGAATCCAAACCGGAAATGAAGACGTAAAGCTGTCACTGTTTGCAGATGACATGATACTATACATAGAGAATCCTAAAGATACTACCAGAAAACTACTAGAGCTAATCAATGAATTTGGTAAAGTAACAGGATACGAAATTAATGCACAGAAATCTCTGGCATTCCTATATACTAATGATGAAAAATCTGAAAGTGAAATTAAGAAAACACTTCCTTTTACCATTGCACAAAAAGAATAATATATCTAGGAATAAACCTACCTAAGGAAACAAAAGACCTATATACAGAAAATTATAAGACACTGATGAAAGAAATTAAAGATGATAAAAATAGATGGAGAGATATACCATGTTCTTGGATTGGAGGAATCAACACTGTGAAAATGACTATACTACCCAAAGCAATCTATAGATTCAAAGGAATCCCTACCAAACTACCACTGGCATTTTTCACAGACTTAGAACAAAAAATTTTCACAATTTGTATGGAAACAAAAGAGACCCTGATAGCAAAGCAATCTTGAGAAAGTAAAACAGAGCTGGAGGAATCCGGCTCTCTGACTTCACACTATACTACAAAGCGACAGTAATCAAGACAGTATGGTAGTGGCACAAAAACAGAAATATAGATCAATGGAACAGGATAGAAAGCCCAGAGATAAACCCACACACATATGGTCACCTTACCTTTGATAAAGGAGGCAAGAATATACAGTGGATAAAACACAGCCTCTTCAATAATTGCTGCTGGGAAAACTGGACAGCTACATGTAAAAGAATGAAACTAGAACACTCCCTAACACCATACACAAAAATAAACTCAAAATGGATTAAAGACCTAAATGTAAGGCCAGACACCATCAAACTCTTAGAGGAAAACATAGGCAGAACCCTCTATGACATACATCACAGCAAGGTCTTTTTTGACCCACCTCCTAGACAAATGGAAATAAAAATAAACAAATGAGACTTAATGAAACTTAAAAGCTTTTGCACAGCAAAGGAAATCATAAACAGGACAAAAAGGCAACCCTCAGAGTGGGAGAAAATATTTGCAAATGAAGCAACTGACAAAGGATTAATCTCCAAAACATACAAGCAACTCATGCAGCTCAATATCAAAAAAACAAATAACCCAATCCAAAAATGGGCAGAAGACCTAAATAGATATTTCTCCACAGAAGATATACAGATTGCCAACAAACACATGAAAGAATGCTCAACATCATTAATCATTAGAGAAATGCAAATCAAAACTACAATGAGATATCACTCACACCAGTCAGCATGGCCATCATCAAAAAATCTACAAACAATAAATGCTGGAGAGGGTGTGCAGAAAAGGGAACCCTCTTGCACTGTTGGTGAGAATGTAAATTGATACAGCCACTATGGAGAACAGTATGGAGGTTCCTTAAAATACTAAAAATAGAACTACCATACGACCCAGCAATTCCATTACTGGGCATATTCCCTGAGAATACCATAATTCAAAAAGAGTCATGTACCAAAATATTCACTGCCACTCTGTTTACAGTAGCGAGGACATGGAAGCAACCTAAGTGTCCATCAATAGATGAATGGATAAAGAAGATGTGGCACATATATACAATGCAATATTACTCAGCCATAAAAAGAAACAACATTGAGTTAGTTGTAGTGAGGTGGATGGATCTAGATTTGTCATACAGAGTGAAGTAAGTCAGAAAGAGAAAAACAAATACCATATGCTAACACCTATATATGGAATCTAAAAAAGAAAATGGTCATGAAGAACCTAGGGGCAAGACGGGACTAAAGACACAGACCTACTTGAGAATGGACTTGAGGATACGGGGAGTGGGAAGGGTAACCTGGGACAAAGTGAGAGAGTGGCATGGTCATATATACACTACCAAATGCAAAATAGATAGCTAGTGGGAAGCAGCCACATAGCACAGGGAGATCAGCTTGGGGCTTTGTGACCACCTAGAGGGGTGGGATAGGGAGGGTGGGAGGGAGGGAGACACAAGAGGGAAGAGATATGGTGACATATGTATAAATTATTCACTTTGTTATAAAGCAGAAACTAACACATCATTGTAAAGCAATTATACTCCAATAAAGATGTTTTCAAAAAAAGCATTAATATGAACTCTAGCTTGGAATTATAAAATGGTTCATAAGACTGGAAAGAAAAAAATACTTTTTCTTGTAATTATATGATCTTTCCTATCTTTCTCATAGAATTGTCCCTTTGCCTGGAATACTTCTTATCCCACTTATGTTCACATGGCCAAATCCTACTCATCTTTCAAGATACAATTCAAATATCACTTTCTCTGTGACGATTTCCTTTATCTCTGGCTCAAGCTGTTAACTGTTCCTTAATCTGTTCCCATAGCACTTTGCAAACAGGTTTTTATTTCTTTCCGTGTTAGGTTGAATATACTTGTTTACTCATATCTCTTCCACCAAACTATTAGCTAGCTACTTGAGAATAGCCACAGTGTCTTTCTGAGCTTTGCAAATTAGAGCTTAGCACAGCGTCTGCTGATAAAAAAGAAGTGTACTGAGTGAAGGAATGAATATATAAATGAATCTTCATGTCATACAATTGAATGGTATGTTGCTTGGATGGCTGATGTGTTTATCAGTCAAAATCACCTGGATTATGTTGTAGGTACAGGTTTAAAACAACAGAGATTTATTTATACCTCACACTGATCCACAGTGAAGATCTTTTCATCATAATCACTCAGAATTTACAGAACAGCCAATGTCATGAATTTTACTGGTTACCATGCCAGAAAAAAACAGAAATAATTAAAGGGTTTCACACAAAAATTAAATGTTAGGATCAGAATGGAGACTTGCTATGTCCACTCACAATCCTCTGGCAAAGCTGGTCTTCAGGCCACACCGAATCACAAAGAAGCCAAGAAAATAACAATCTTACCATTTGCCTGGGAGAAAAGAGCCAGTAAGCAGCACTAATGACTGCTGCACTTGACAACCAGCAACAAATATGTTTCTTGAATTCAGAAAGTCATCTTATGCATCAGCAGAAAACATATGTTTCAAAGTCATAAGGGAAATTCTAGGGGGAGAATTGATCTTGGGACACTGTATTCAAATTCAGTCTAAAAGCCCTGTCTTTTCTATAGCACTGTGAAATAATATCTTAATATTCTCTAATGTTCATTATTATCCTTTTAAAAATCTCATGCTTTTTATTCCAGTTCATGTCAAATTTTTGGCCAATAATTTGCTAGAATTTTCAACTGTAGTCTAAATATTCTAAAAATATTGTTATGGGAATATCACGAGGCAATGGCAAAACACTAATATTATAATTTGACATTGCTCTAAGAAGTAGTTAACCTATTCCCCTTTACATCAGACACTCATTTTAATTGCTATAAATTAATTGTTTAGGGCCTGATTTCACAAAGCTGTGCTGGAATCTGACCTATTTAAACAGGCTTTGTATACAGAACTGTTAACCAGGTTAGAGAAGGGTAGTAGATAAGATCATAGAAACCAAATCCAGAGAGCACAATTTCTATATCTTCCCCCAAATAGTGGTACCACATACAGTATGATACAAATAATTTTACAAAATAATTTTATAAATACGGTAATAGCAATAGGCAGTGTGACACAGGGAGAAGAGGCTTAGTCTTGGATCTAGAAGATCTGATTTTCTCAGCCCCTCTTATTTTAAGCTGTATAATTTTGAAACCTTCTCAAACTTTTCAAAGCCTCGGTTTTATATGAAATGAGGACACTAATATTCTATCTCACTCCTAGGACTCTTTAAAGACTCGTTTGAGATAATATATATGAAGAACCTGTAAAACATAAATGTCATATTATTATTAGTACTTATATAACAGTCTACCTCAAAAAACACTTAGGACACAAGATATTAGGTTCCATACTTCTCATCAATATTTTAAGAAAGAAGAATGGAGGGAGGAGACAAGATGGTGGAGTAGAAGGACTTGAGCTCACCTCCTCTCACAAAAACGCCAAAATCACAACTAACTGCTGAACAACAATTGACAAAAAAGACTGAAACCTACCAAAAAAGATATTCTACATCCAAAGACAAAGAAGAAGCCACAACAACATGGTAAAAGGGGCACTTCTGTGATATAATCAAATCCCATACCTGCCAGGTGGGCGACCCACAAACTGGAAAATAATTATATCACAGATGTTCTCCCACAGGAGTGAGAGTTCTGAGTCCCACATCATGCTCCACAGTCTGGGGTCTGGCATTGGAGGAGGAGTGCCTATAGCATTTGGCTCTGAAGGTCAGTGAGGCTTCAGAGCAGGAGTTCCACAGGATGTGGGGAAAGAGAGACTCCACTCTTGGAGTACACACACAAGGTTTCACAAGCACTGGGACCCAGGGTAAAGCAGTGACTCCATAGGAGCATGAGCAGACCTACCTGCGTGTCTTGGAGAGTCTCCTGGGGAGGCGGGGGTCAGCTGTGGCTCACTGTGGGGGCAAGGACAGTGGTAGCTGAGGTCCTTGGGAATATTCATCAGTGTGAGCTCTCACAGAGGTCGTCATTTTGGCACTGAGGCCTGGCCCCACTCAACAGCCTGCAGGCTCCAGTGCTGGAATGCCTCAGGCCAAAGAACCAACAAGGTGGGAACACAACCCTATGCATCAACAGACAGGGTGGTTAAAGCCATACTAAGCTCAACAGCCACCTATAAACACACTCCTGGACACGGCCCTGCCTACCAGAGGGACAAGACCCAGCTCCACATACCAGTGGGCAGAACATAGTTCCTCCCCACTGGGAAGCCTGTGCAAGCCCCTGGACCAACCTCATCCACCAGGGGGCAGACACCAGAAGCAAGAGGAACTACAATCCTGCAGAAGGCAGAATGGAGAATACAAACAGAAATTCAGAAAAAGTGAGAAGGCAGAAAAATATATTCCAGACAAAGGAAGAAGATAAAACCCCAGAAGAACAACTAAGTGAAGTGGAGATAGGCAAACTGCTGGGAAAAGAATACAGAATAATGATAGTAAAGATGACCCAAGATCTCAGGAAAAGAATGGAGGTACAGATTTTGAAGATACAAGAAGTGTTTAACAAATTGCTACAAGATTTAATGCATGAACAAACAGAGATAAACAATACGAAAATTGAAATGAAAAATACACTGGAAAGAATCAATAGCAGAAAAAATGAGGCAGAAGAATGAATACGTGAGCTGGAAGACAGATTGGTAGAAATAACTGCCACAGAACATAATAAAGAAAAAAGAAGGAAAAGAAAAGAGGACAGTCTAAGAGACCTCTGGTACAACATTAAACACACCAACATTTGCATTATAGGGGTCCCAGGGACATGGGAAAGCTCACTGGTAAAGGCAAACATACAGTAAATGTAGGAAATCATCCACACACAAATATGAAATCAAACCCAGTAATTATGAAAGGAGGAAAGTACAAATGCAAGATATTGGAAATGCATTTGAAATTAAGAGACCAGCAACTTAAAACAATCTTGTACAGTACATCCCCTACATACAAACCTTCAAGTTGCAAACATTCAAAGATGCAAATGTGTGTTCATATGTCCAATCACATAAGGCATGAGTGAAATTGCAGCTTGCCCTCTGTCTCCTATTGCTGATGATCCTTCAGCTTTACCATCTCCTACCTTCTCTCTTGCCAATTTTATTCAACATAGTATTGGAAGTCCTAGCCATGGCAATCAGAGAAGACAAAGAAATAAAAGCATCCAAATTGGAAAAGAAGTAAAACTGTCACTGTTTGCAGATGAGATGATACTATACATAGGAAATCCTAAAGATGTTACCAGAAAACTACTAGAGCTCATCAATGAATTCGGTAAGGTAGCAGGATAAAAAAATAATACACAGAAATCTGTTGCATTTCTATACACCAACAATGAAAGATCAGAAAGAGAAATTAAGGAAACAATCCCATTTACCACTGCATCAAAAAGAATAAAATACCTAGGAATAAACAAACCTAAGGAGGCAAAACACGTGTACTCTGAAAACTATAAGATGCTGATGAAAGAAATCGAAGGTGACACAAACAGATGAAAAGATATACCATGTTCTAGATTGGAATAATCAATATGGACAAAATGACTATATTACCCAAGGCAATCTACAGATTCAATGCAATCCCTGTCAAATTACCAATGGCATTTTTCACAGATCTAGAACAAAAAAAAAATTAATTTGTATGGAAACACAAAGGACCCTGAATAGGCAAAGCAATCCTGAGAAAGAAAAACAGAACTGGATGACTCTGACTTCAGTCTCCCTGACTTTAAGCTATACTACAAAGCTAAAGTAACTAAACCAGTATGATACTGGCACAAAAACAGAAATATAGATCAATGGAATAGGACAGAAAGCCCAGAAATAAAACCATGCACCTATGGTCAGTTTATCTATGATAAAGGAGGCAAGAATACACAACGGAGAAAAGACAGTCTCTTCAATGAGTGGTGCTGGGAAAACTGGATTGCTACATTTAAAAGAATGAAATTACAACATTCTCTAACACTATACACACACACAAAAAAAACTCAAAGTGGATTAAAGACCTAAATGTAAGACTGGATACTATAAAACGCTTAGAGGAAAACATAGGCAGAACACTCTTTGACATAAATTGCAGCAGTATCATTTTGGTTCCACCTCCTAGAGTAATGAAAATAAAAACATAAAATAAACAAATGAGACCTCATTAAACTTAAAAGTTTTTGCACAGAAAAGCTAACAATAAACAAAGACAACCCACAGAATGGGAAAAATATTTGCAAAGAAAGTGACCAACAAGGTATTAACCTCCAAAATATTCAAACAGCTCATGCAGTTCTATATAAAAAAAAAAAAATCAAAAAACGGGCAGAAGATCCAAAAAGACATTTCTCCAAAGAAGACATACAGATGGCCAAAAAGCATATGAAAAGATGCTCAACATTGCTAATTTTTAGAGAAATGCAAATTAAAACTACAGTGAGGTATCACCTCACCCCAGTCAGAATGCCCATCATCAAAAACTCTACAAACAATAAATGCTGGAGAGGGTGTGGAGAAAAGTGAACCCTACTACACTGTTGGTGAGAATGTAAATTGGTAAAACCACTATGGAGAACAGTATGGAAGTTCCTTAAAAAACTTAAAATAAAACTACCATATGATTCAGCAATCCCACTCCTGGGTACGTATCCAGAGAAAACCATAATTCAAAAACATATATGCACCCCAATGTTCATTGCAGCCCTATTTACAATAGCCAAGACATGGAAGGAACCTAAATGGTCATCAACAGAGGAATGGATATAGAAGATGTGGTACATATATACAATGGAATATTACTCAGCCATTAAAAAGAATGAAATAATACCATGTGAAGCAACATGGATGGATCTAGAGGAATCTAAAAAGCTGATACAAATGAACTGGTTTACGAAACAGAAACAAACTCACAGGCTGCAAAAACGAACTTATGCTTACCAAAGGGGAAAGGTGGGGGATAATTTAGGAGTTTGGGATTATCATATACACACTACTATACATAAATAGATAATCAACAAGGACCTACTGTATAGCACAGGTATCTCTACTCAATATTCTGTAATAATCTATATGGGAAAAGAATCTGAAAAAGAATGGATATATGTATATGTTTAACTGAACCACTTTGCTGTACACCTGAAACTAACAACATTGTAAATCAACTATATCCCAATATAACATAAAAATTAAACTAAAAAATACATTTTAAGTATATTAAAGAATAAATAAATAAATAAAAATTTTAAAAGAAACATAAAAAAAGAATGACATTAGTTTATAACTTACTTAAGATCAGAAACCAAAGAATGAAACTATTTTGTATGATATTGTACTGGTAGATACATGACACTACATGTTTGTCAAAACCTGTAGAAATTTAC
This sequence comes from Orcinus orca, assembly GCF_937001465.1. Classification (NCBI taxonomy): domain Eukaryota; kingdom Metazoa; phylum Chordata; class Mammalia; order Artiodactyla; family Delphinidae; genus Orcinus; species Orcinus orca. The sequence continues at coordinate 81,270,296 of NC_064580.1, forward strand.
AATACAAAGAAGAAACATTAATGTATGTAGATATTTAAAATATCATCTAGGAATTCAGCAGATCCCAGGATGAAATGCAGAATGTGACAAAATAATCTAAGTGTATTATGGAATGTATGAAACCTCATTGAAGGAGATGGGGGAAAGGTGTTTACCTTAGTAACTTTTTAAATGAGTAGAGAATAAGACTAAAGGCAAAAGACACAGCACTGTACTCTTGATTGAGTTGATTAAGTTATTTCCTTTAGGCATACATGTTAACAATTCTGAAATTGCTACACGTGTATACTGGGATTCCATAAACAAGTAAACAGTGGATGGTGCAAGTCAGGCTTTTCACTGTTGGAATGGCAGTTTACAGATAAATCAAAGGGGAAAGCTAGAATGAATCATATTATACTCAAATAGAGTTAGAGACAGAATAAGCTCATGTTTAGATTACTATAGATACTGATCAATAAATTACAAATAATTATCAGTACATGTGTATACAGGGGTTTGTATAAACAGATATATTTCCAAGTTCTCTCTGTACACTGAGAAGACCTAGAAGCAACAACACCCCAGTAGCAACAAGCATACCTAGTGTCCAGATACTAATTTCTATGCCATTATCCAATGAAAGGAACCAAGACTCCTTGGAGAAAAGGCTGATTCTAGTACTAGAGACTGGAATATGTAAAATGAACTTAGAGCACCTTATACTGCCAGAAGTAAAAAAGTGCACAAAAAATAAAACAATAGGAGTTCATCATATCAATGCAGAAGCCAATTGAAAGGATGCTCAATGGCTAAAACTAGAACAATTTGAGCCAAAAAAAAGAAAATACTGGACTATAACCCAAAGTATAAAATTAATATCCATGAATCCACACTGATATAAATGAATGATTAAATAATTGAGTTAAAAAAATCTTTAATGGAGTATTCCAAACCATTTATGTAGACATTCTGTGATAAAGATGGGTGAACATAACGTCCCACTCCTTAAATATGAGTGGCACAACCTATGGCATAGAAGCAGCACTACTGACAATAGCCAAAAGGTAGAAGCAACTCAAATGTCTATCAACAGATATATGGATAAAAAAAATGTGGTAAATCCATATAATGGAATATTATTCAGCTTTAAAAAGGAAGGAAATATTGCCATTCACAACAACGTGGATGAACCCAGAGGACATTACGCTAAGTGAAATAAGCCACACACAAAAGGGTAAACATTCTATGACTTCACTTATATGAGGGGTCAAGTGTAGTCAAACTCATATAAACAGAAAGTAAAATGGTGCAGCCAGTGGGGAGGGGGGGGAAACACATTCACAGAAAGATAGACAAGATGAAAAGGCAGAGGGCTATGTACCAGATGAAGGAATAAGATATAACCCAAGAAAAACAACTAAATGTAGTGGAGATAGGCAACCTCCCAGAAAAAGAATTCAGAATAATGATAGTGAAGATGATCCAGGACCTTGGAAAAAGAATGAAGGCAAAGATGGAGAAGATGCAAGAAATGTTTAACAAAGATCTAGAAGAATTAAAGAACAAACAGAGATGAACAATAAAATAGCTGAAATGAAAAATACATTAGAAGTAATGAATAGCAGAATAACTGACGCAGAAGAACAGATAAGTGACCTGCAAGACAGAATGGTGGAATTCACTGCTGTGGAATAGAATAAAGAAAAAAGAATGAAAAGAAAACAAGACAGCCTAAGAAACCTCTGGGACAATTAAACACAACAACATTCACATTATAGAGGACCCAGAAGGAGAAGAGAGAGAGAAAGGACCCGAGAAAACATTTGAAGAGATTATAGTCAAAAACTTCCCTAACATGGGAAAGAAAACAGCCACCCAAGTCCAGGAAGTGCAGAGAGTCCCATATAGGATAAACCCAAGGAGAAACATACCGAGACATATAGCAATCAAACTGGCAAAAATTAAAGACAAAGAAAAATTATTGAAAGCAGCAAGGGAAAAATGACAAATAACATACAAGGGAACTCCCATAAGGTTAACAGCTGATTTCTCAGCAGAAACTCTACAAGCCAGAAGGGAGTGGCATGATATACTCAAAGTGATGAAACGGAAGAACCTAAAATCAAGATTACTCTACTCAGCAAGGACCGCATTCAGATTTGATGGAGAAATCAAAAGTTTTACAGACAAGCGAAAGCTAGGAGAATTCAGCACCACCAAACCAACTCTACAACAAATGCTAAAGGAACTTTTATAAGTGGGAAACACAAGAGAAGAAAAGGACCTACAAAAACAAACCCAAAGCAATTAAGAAAGTGGTAATAGGAACATACATATCGATAATTATTGCAAACGTGAATGGATTAAATGCTCCAACAAAAAGACACAGGCTTGCTGAATGGATACAAAAACAAGACTTAGGGCTTCCCTGGTGAGGCAGTGGTTGAGAGTCCGCCTGCCAATGCAGGGGACGTGGGTTCGTGCCCCGGTCCGGGAAGATCCCACATGCCGCAGAGCAGCTGTGTCCATGAGCCATGGCCTCTGAGCCTGCACATCCGGAGCCTGTGCTCCACAACAGGAGAGGCCACAGCAGTGAGAGGCCCGCATACGGAAAAAAAAAAAAGAAGACAAAACTCATATATGCTGTCTACAAGAGACCAACTTCAGACCTAGGGACACATATAGACTGAAAGTGAGGGGATAGAAAAAGATATTCCATGCAAATGGAAATCAAAAGAAAGCTGGAGTAGCAATACTCATATCAGATAAAATAGACTTTAAAATAAAGAATGTTACAAGAGACAATGAAAGACACTACATAATGATCAAGGGATCAATCCAAGAAGAAGATATAACAATTATAAATATATATGCACCCAACATAGGAGCACCTCAAAACATAATACAACTGCTGACAGGTATAAAAGAGGAAATCAATAGTAACACAATAATAGTGGGGGACTTTAACACCTCACTTACACCAATGGACAGATCCTCCAAAGAGAAAATTAATAAGGAAACACGAGCTTTAAATAACACAATAGACCTGATAGATTTAATTGATATTTATAGGACATTCCATCCAAAAATAGCAGATTAAACTTTCTTCTCAAGTGTGCAAAGAACATTCTCCAGGATATATCACATCATGGGTCACAAATCAAGCCTCAGTAAATTTAAGAACATTGATATCATATCAAGCATCTTTTATGACCACAACGCTATAAGATTAGAAATCAATTACAGGGAAAAAAATGTAAAAAACACAAACACATGGAGGCTAAACAATATGTTACTAAATAACTAAGACACCACTGAAGGAATCAAAGAGGAAATCAAAAAATACCTAGAGACAAATGACAATGAAAACATAATGACCCAAAACCTATGGGATGCGGCAAAAGCAGTTCGAAGGGGGAAGTTTATAGCTATACAAGCCTACATCAAGAAACAAGAAAAATCTCAAATAAATAATTTTACCTTACACCTAAAGGAGCTAGAGAAAGAAGAACAAACAAAACCCAAAGTTAGCAGAAGGAAAGAAATCATAAAGATCAGAGCAGAAATAAATGAAATAGAAACAAAGAAAACAATAGCAAAGATCAATAAAACTAAAAGCTGGTTCTTTGAGAAGATAAACAAACTTGATAAACCATTAGCCAGACTCATCAAGAAAAGGAGGGAGAGGACTCAAATCAATAAAATTAGAAATGTAAAAGAAGTTACAACAGACACTGCAGAAATACAAAGCATCCTGAGAGACTACTACAAGCAACACTTTGCCAATAAAATGGACAACCTGGAAGAAATGGACAAATTCTTAGAAAAGTATAACGTTCCAAAACTGAACCAGGAATTAATAGAACATATGAACAGACCAATCACAAGTAATGAAATTGAAACTGTGATTCAAATTCTTCCAACAAACAGAAGTCCAGGACCAGAGGGCTTCACAGGTGAATTTTATCAAACATTTAGAGAAGAGCTAACACCCAAACTTCTCAAACTCTTCACAAAAATTGCAGAGCAAGGAACTCTCCCAAACTCATTCTAGGAGGCCACCATCACCCTGATACCAAAACCACACAAAGATACTACAAAAAAAAAATTATAGACCAATATCACTGATGAATATATATGCAAAAATCCTCAGCAAAATACTAGCAAACAGAATCCAACAACACATTAAAAGGATCATACACCATGATCAATTGGGATTTATCCCAGGGATGCAAGGATTCTTCAATATATGCAAGTCAATCAATGTAATATACCATATTAACAAACTGAAGAATAAAAACCATATGATCATCTCAATAGATGCAGAAAAAGCTTTTGACAAAATTCAACACCCAATTATGATAAAAACTCTCCAGAAAGTGGGCATAGAGGGAACCTACCTCAACATAATAAAGGCCATATATGACAAACCACAGAAAACATCATTCTCAATGGTGAAAAACAAAGCATTTCCTCTAACATCAGGAACAAGACAAGTATGTCCACTCTCACCACTATTATTCAACATAGATTTGTAAGTCCTAGACATGGCAATCAGAGAAGAAAAATAAATAAAAGGAATCCAAATAGGAAAAAAAGAAATAAAACTGTCACTGTTTGCAGATAACATGATACTATACATAGAGAATCCTACTGATGCCACCAGAAAACTATTAGAGCTAATCAATGAATTTGGTAAAGTTGCAGGATACAAAATTAATGCACAGAAGTCTCTTGCATTTCTATACACTAATGATGTAATATCTGAAAGAGAAATTAAGGAAACACTCCCATTTACCATTGCAACAAAAAGAATAAAATACCTAGGAATAAACCTACCAAGGGAGACAAAAGACCTGTATGCAGAAAACTATAAGACACTGATGAAAGAAATTAAAGATGATACCAACAGATGAAGAGATATACCATGTTCTTGGATTGGAAGAATCAATATTCTGAAAATGACTATACTACCCAAAGCAATCTACAGATTCAGTGCAATCCCTAACAAATTACTAATGGCATTTTTTACAGAACTGGAACAAAAAATCTTAAAATTCGTATGGAGAGACAAAAGACCCTGAATAGCCAAAGCAGTGTTCAGGGAAAGAAATGGAGCTGGAGAAATCAGACTGCCTGACTTCGGACTATACTACAAAGCTACAGTAATCAAGACAATATGGTACTGGCACAAAAACAGAAATATAGATCAATGGAAGAAGATAGAAAGCCCGGAGATAAACCCACACAGCTATGGTCAACTAATCTATGACAAAGGAGGCAAGGATATACAATGGAGAAAAGACAGTCTCTTCAATAAATGGTGCTGGGAAAACTGGACAGCTACATGTTAAAGAATGAAATTAGAACACTCCCTAACACCATACACAAAAATAAACTCAAAATGGGTTAGATACCTAAATATAAGACTGGACGCTATAAAACTCTGAGAGGAAAACATAGGAAGAACTCTCTTTGGCATAAATCACAGCAAGATATTTTTTGATCCACCTCCTACAGTAATGGAAATAAAAACAAAAATAAATAAATGGGGCCTAATAAAACTTAAATGCTTTTGCACAGCAAAGGAAACCATAAATAAGATGAAAAGACAACCCTCAAAATGGGAGAAAATATTTGCAAACAAATCAATGGACAAAGGATTAATCTCCAAAATATATAAACAGCTCATGCAGCTCAATATTAAAAAAAAACAAACAACCCAATCCAAAAATGCGCAGAAGATATAAATAGACATTTCTCCAAAGAAGACATACAGATGGCCAAGAGACACATGAAAAGCTGCTCAACATCACTAATTATTAGAGAAATGCAAATCAAAACTACAATGAGGTATCACCTCACACCAGTTAGAATGGGCATCATCAGAAAATCTACAAACAACTAATGCTGGAGAGGGTGTGGAGAAAAGGGAACCCTGTTGCACTGTTGGTGGGAATGTCAATTGATACAGCCACTATGGAGAACACTATGGAGGTTCCTTAAAAAACTAAAAATAGAATCACCATATAACCCAGCAATCCCACTACTGGGCATATACCCAGAGAAAACCATAATTCAAAAAGACGCATGCACCCCAATGTTCATTGCAGCACTATTTACAATAGTCATGTCATGGAAGCAACCTAAATGCCCATTGACAGATGAATGGATAAAGAAGTTGTGGTACATATATATAATGGAATATTACTCAGCCATGAAAAGGAATGAAATTGGGTCATTTATAGAGACATGGATGGATCTAGAGACTGTCATACAGAATGAAGTAAGTCAGAAAGAGAAAAAACAAATATCGTATATTAACGCATGTATGTGGAACCTAGAAAAATGGTACAGATGAACCGGTTTCCCGGGAGAAATTGAGACACAGATGTAAAGAACAAACGTATGGACACCAAGGGGGGAATGCGGTGGGGTGTAGGGGTGTGGGGGGATGAATTGGGTGATTGGGAGTGACACGTATCCACTGATGTGTATAAAATTGATGACTAAAAAACCTGCTGTGTAAAAAAAAAAAAAAAGTAGAATCGTCGATGCCAGAGGCTCAGAGGAGAGGGAAATGAGGAGTTGTTGTTTAATGGTTATACAGTTTCAGTTTTGCAAATTTTCTGGAAATTGGTTGCACAACACTGTGAAAATATTTAACACAGCTGTACACTTAAATGTTTAAGATGGTAAATTCTGTCATATGTATTTTATCACAATTTTTCAAAATGTAGATGGTACATAGTGTTTTTCTTCAAAAAGTACAATATGAAAAGGGAGGAAGAATAACAATAACTTCACAGTGGTCAAACCTGACACATGCTGCCTGAACCAGGTGACTGAGGTGATTATCATCAGTGATAAGTCATGTTGATGCATGTACCATTGAGATGATGTGATAAAAATGGTACTTTACCTCTGTGGTCTTCTTCTCCAAAACCTACAATCCTAGTCTAATCATGAGAAAAACATGAGACAATCCCAAATTGATGAATATTCTACAAAATACCTGACCAGTACTCAAACTGTCAATGTCATCACAACAAGGAGAGTCTGAGAAACTATCACAGTCAAGAGAAGCCTAAGTGATATGATGACTAAATGTAATATCATATCCTATATGGATTTCTGAAACAAAAAGGATGCTAGTGAAAAACCTAAGTAATTCAAATAAAGTAGGGATTTTAGGTAATAATATTATATCAAAATAGTTTCCTTAGTTTTGACAAATGTATCAATAGTACTATAAGATGTTAACAATAGAGGGAAAAGAATATGAGATATATGGGGACCCTTTGTACTATTGTTTAAACTTTTCTATAAATCTAAAGCTATTCAAAAATTTGCAATATTTATTACTTTTTTTTAAAAGCAGACAATACAGATTCAAGACTCTGTACCCAATGAGATGTACATTTGTCAATGGTATTTGTAGCCAGAAGAAAAACATGTCTTGATATGTTATGTCCATTATCTTCAGTATTAGCAACTGAATTCAATATAATTTGTGGGAGAACAGGCAACTATGTTCAGGGATTTAAGGGATGCTGAAAATACCATTTTACTGCCTCCTCTCTCTTTTTCCTGTTACTTTTTCTGTGTTCAGCCATAACAAGAATACAGACTTGGTTCTGAATATGCTCTGTTTTAGAAATTATGTGGAATGGAGGCTTTGTGCTATGATAATAGTATATATATATATATATATATATATATACATATATATATATGGCATGCATGGTTAGGCAACTTACACAAATTGTTCCATTACTTTAATATTCCCCATGGACCTATGAGTGGGTGCTTACGAACTTCACTATTGTTGAGATGAAGACAATGAAACTCAGACAGGTTTAAGTACTGTAGCGGTCTGAAAAATGATCTCCCCAACGATGTCCTGCTATATGTAAGTGTTACCTTATACAGAAACAGGATCTTTGAAGATGTGATTAGGATCTCAATGACCTTGAGAAGGGGTGAATATCCTGGCATATCCAGGTGGGCTCTAAATTTAATCACAAGTGTCCTCATAAGAGGGAGGCAGAGGGAGATTTGGAACAGACAGAAGAGAAGACAATGTGGCCGCAGAGGCTGGGATCTGAGTGATGCAGACACAGCCAAGGAAGGCACACAGCCCTTCCAACACCTTGATTGCAGCCCAGTGACACTGATTTCAGACCACCAGCCTCCAGAAGTGTGAGAGAATAAATTTATGTTGTTTTAAGCCATGGAGCTCGTGGTAATTTGTTATAAGCACCCAGAGGAAACTAATATAAGAGCCTCTGCCCAAATTCATTCAGTTTGTAAGTGGTGGAGCTAGTTTCTCAACTGGATTCTCCACCCTCTAGAGCCTATGCAATACTCCTTCTCATGCTATCTACAGGCATAGTATGTAAACTAATAAGCCACTTAGCTACATAGAAAATTTAGCTTCCATATGATATTTTTCCTAATTTCAGAGACCTTCTAATACTCAAATTATCTAATAAATAGGTATTATTTTATGTCCAAAGTGTAAAGAAAAGAAATAAAAAAAGCATTTTTTGAAATTGCCAGATAACAGATTTCTGTTTCTACACATTCCTAGTGCTTCCAGATTTCCAAATTGCAGTACTATATGTTCAGTGATTAGGCAAAAGAGAGCAGTTAATTTTCTTTTTGTGCTTACAGGTATATAAGCACATTAAGTAGAAATGTCAACTCGTCTCCTTCTCAACACCTATACTTGGAATTTTATTTCTTTAAATAAAACATCATTTATTTTCTCCAAGCAAAATACAGATAAAAATTAAATGCTTTTTTATTTCAAAAAATAGTTAAATGAATATAAATATTGTTGGCTGATTCTCATGAGCTTATATGAAGGAAAAGAGACATTAACAAATGCCCTGGAATTCTCTTTGAAACTGTTGTGGATAAAATACTTGCATCTTATTATTTTCATTATTTTAATTGTTAATAATTAGTGCCTTATAATTACATAATACTTTATAAATTATATAGGGTTTTTATATATATCATCTTATTTAACCCTCTCAACAACCTTCTTAGGTAAAGCAATGAAGACTAATACATTTATTTTTGCCCATTTTCCAGATATATCTATTTACTTTTTAAACTAACCAAGTTTACTTAGTTAGCATTTACTGAGACTAACCAAGTTTAAGTAATCTTCCCAGGTCACGTGGCTAGTAAAATACAAAATTGGGACTATAACACAGGTCTTCTGAACCTGAGTTCAGTTCTAAACCAGTTCTCCTTCCATCACTACAAAAATAACAACAACCATAACACAACAAAACATTGATTAGCCAAAACTCAACTAATTGCAATCCTTAATAATCACATTTTCGTCTCATGGTTATTAGGAGGAAGAGGTAAGTTCGTAACTAGCAGATAAGACGTATAAAACACAATAAAGTACTTTCTCTAGTAGATGCTGTATCTAAAAGGTATATGTTCTCACCAAATCTCTCAAAACATATTTATTTATAGGTACAGTTATATTCACAAATCATTTATGTGAAGAATAATGGCCTAAGGCCTCTGTAAGAGGCTTAATCATCAAAGAATCAATTACCTTCACTAGATTACCATTATTGAGGTAGACTAACACCACTAAAATATATTTCATTGGTTTTTTTTTGTTTGTTTTGTTTTGTTTTTCAGTACGCGGGCCTCTCACTGTTGTGGCCTCTCCCGTTGCGGAGCACAGGTCCGGACGCGCAGGCTCAGCAGCCATGGCTCACAGGCCCAGCAGCTCTGCAGCATGTGGGATCTTCCTGAACTGGGGCATGAACCCATGTCACCTGCATCGGCAGGCAGACTCTCAACCACTGCTCCACCAGGGAAGCCCAACAATGTAAATATTTATGCACCCAACATAGGAGCACCTCAATACATAAGGCAAATACTAACAGCCATAAAAGGGGAAATCGACAGTAACACAATCATAGTAGGGGACTTTAACACCCCACTGTCACCAATGGACATATCATCCAAAATGAAAATAAATAAGGAAACACAAGCTTTACATGATACATTAAGCAAGATGAACTTAATTGACATTTATAGGACATTCTATCCAAAAACAACAGAATAAACTTCCTTCTCAAGTGCTCATGGAACATTCTCCAGGTTAGATTATATCTTGGGTCACAAATCAGCCTTGGTAAATTTAAAAAAATTGAAATCATATCAAGTATCTTTTCTGACCACAAAACTATGAGACTAGATATCAAATACAGGATAAAAATCTGTGAAAAATACAAACATATGGAGGCTAAACTATACACGACTAAATAACCAAGAGATCACTGAAGAAATCAAAGAGGAGATCAAAAAATACCTAGAAAAATATCACAATGAAAACCATTAGCCAGGCTCATCGAGAAAAAAGGAAGAAGACTCAAATCAATAGAATTAGAAATGAAAAAGGAGAAGTAACAACTGACACTGCAGAAATACACAGGATCATGAGAGATTACTACAAGCAACTCTATGCCAATAAAATGTACAACCTGGAAGAAATGGACAAATTCTTAGAAATGCACAACCTTCTGAGACTGAACCAGGAAGAAATGGAAAATATAAACAGACAAATCACAAGCACTGACATTGAGACTATGATTGAAAATCTTCTAACAAACCAAAGCCCAGGACCAGATTGTTTCACAGGCAAATTCTATCAAACATTTACAGAATAGCTAACACTTATTCTTATCAAACTCTTCCAAAATACAGCAGAGGGAGGAACACTCCGAAACTCATTCTACGAGGCCACCATCACCCTGAAAGATGTCACAATGAAAGAAAACTACAGGCCAATATCACTGATGAACATAGATGCAAAAATCCTCAACAAAATACTAACAAACACATTCCACAGCACATTAAAGGATTGAAAAATATAATCAAGTGCAGTTTTTCCCAGGAAAGCAAGGATTCTTCAATATACGGAAATCAATGTGATAAACCATATTAACAAAGTGAAGGAGAAAAATCATATGATCATCTCAACAGATGCAGAAAAAGCTTTCAACAAAATTCAACACCCATTTGTAATAAAAACCCTCTAGAAAGTAAGCATAGAGGGAACTTACCTCAACATAATAAAGGCTATATATGAGAAACCAAAAGCCAACATCATTCTCAACGGTGAAAAACTGAAACCATTTTCTCTAAGATCAGGAACAAGATAAGGTTGCCCACCCTCACCACTATTATTCAACACAGTTTTCAAAGTTTTAGCCTCAGCAATCAGAGAAGAGGAGGAAATAAAAGGAATCCAAACCAGAAAAAAGAAGTAAAGCTCTCACTGTTTGCAGATCACATGATAATATACCTACAGAATCCTAAAGATGCTATCAGAAAACTTACTAGCACTAAACAGTGATTTTGGTAAAGTAGCAGGATACAAAATGAATGCACAGAAATCTCTTGCATTCCTATACACTAATGATGAAAAATCTCAAAGAGAATTTAAGAAACACTCCCATTTACCATTGCTACAAAAAGAATAAAATATCTAGGAATAAACCTACCTAAGGAGTCAAAAGACCTGTATGCAGAAAACTATAAGATACTGATGAAAGAAATTAAAGATGATACAAACAGATGGAGAGATGTACCATGTTCTTGGATTGGAAGAATCAACATTGTGAAAATGACTGTACTACCCAAAGCAATCTACAGATTTAACGCAATCCCTATCAAACTACCACTGGCATTTTTCACAGAACTAGAACAAAAATTTTCACAATTTGCTTGGAAACAAAAAAGACCCTTAAGAGCCAAATCAATCTTCAGAAAGAAAAACGGATCTGGAGGAATCAGGCTCCGGGACATCACACTATACTACAAAGTTAAAGTAATCAAGACAGTAGGTACTGGTACAAAAACAGAAACATAGATCAAAGGAATAGGATAGAAATTCCAGACATAAACCCATGCACATAAGGTCCCCTTATTTTTGATAAAGGAGGCAAGAATATACAATGGAGAAAAGACAGTCTATTCAAAAAGCAGTGCTGGGAAAACTGGACAGCTGCATGTAAAAGAACAAAGTTAGAACACTCCCTAACACCATACACGAAAATAAACTCAAAATGGATTAAAGACATAAATGTAAGGCCAGACACTATAAAACTCTTTGAGTAAAACAGGCAGAACACTCTTTGACATAAATCACAGCAAGATCCTCTTTGACCCACCTCCTAGAGAAATGGAAATAAAACAAAAATAAACAAATGGGACCTAATGAAACTTAAAAGCTTCTGCATAGTAAAGGAAACCATAAAGAAGACGAAAAGAGAACATTCAAAATGGGAGAAAATATTTGCAAATGAAGCAATGGACAAAGGATTAATCTCCAAAATTTACAAGCAGCTCAATATCAAAAAAACAAACAACCTAATCCAAAAATGGGCAGAAGACCTAAGTAGACATTTCTCCAAAGAAGATATACAGATTGCCAGAAGATACATGAAGGGATGTTCAACACCACTAATCATTAGAGAAATGCAAATCAAAACTACAATGAGGTATCACCTCACACCAGTCAGAATGGCCACCATCAAAAATATTGACAAACAATAAATCCTGGAGAGGGTGTTGAGAAAAGGGTAACCTCTTCCACTGTTGGTGGGAATGTAAATTGATACAGGCACTATGTAGAACAGTAAGTCAGAAAGAGAAAAAAGACATACTGTATGCTAACACATATATATATATATATATGGAATCTAAAAAAAAAAAATGCCCTGAAAAACCTATGGGCAGGACAGGAATAAAGATGTAGACCTACAGAATGGACTTGAGGACACGGGGAAGGGAAAAGGTAAGCTGGGACGAAGTGAGAGAGTGGCATGGACATATATACACTACCAAATATAATATAGATAGCTAGTGGGAAGCAGCCACATCGCACAGGGAGAACAGCTTGGTGCTTTGTGACCACCTAGAGGGGTGGGATAGGGAGGGTGGCAGGGAGATGCAAGAGGAATGAGTATGGGGATATATGTATATGTATAGCTGATTCACTTTGTTATAAAGCAGAAACTAACACACCATTGTAAAGCAATTATACTCCAATAAAGATGTTAAAAAATATTATTTCATAACAGTTGATAAAAGTTAGCATTACTCTTATTTTTATTATTAAAAAAACAAATAAGATGAATGAAGAAACAGAAATGACAGGAAAAGCACGGTAGGAAAATGAGATAAAGCCAGCAATACAGTCTATATTTAAAAGACCATACATTCCTCTAGAAATGTGAGAAGTGAGCCAAATATTTGGCTCTGAGCTCTCTATTGTCTATTCTTTGAGTAAAGAGGCAAATAATTACCAGATTCAACAACTTTATAATATAGAGTCAAAGCAATGGCTCAGGAGAGACACAGCATTTTCTGAAAGCTAAAATTCTTTGAACCCAAGAGGTATTTCCCCAATGGATCCACATAAAGGGAAAAGTGTTTGCCATAGCAGTCTGCATCCTCAATAATATCTCATGACAAATATGATAGTGAGGTTTTTTTATAGGTTCTTTCTTTAACATCTTTATTGGAGTATAATTGCTTTACAATATTGTGTTAGTTTCTGCTTTATAACAAAGTGAATCAGTTATACATATACATATATCCCCATATCTCTTCCCTCTTGTGTCTTGCTCCCTCCCACCCTCCCTATCCCACCCCTCTAGGTGGTCACAAAGCACCGAGCTGATCTCCCTGTACGATGTGGCTGCTTCTCACTAGCTATCTATTTTACATTTGGTAGCGTACATATGTCAATGCTACTCTATCACTTTGTGCCAGCTTACACTTCCCCCTCCCTGTGTCTTCAATTCCATTCTCTACATCTGTGTCTTTATTCCTGTCCTGACTGTAGGTTCTCCAGAATCACTTACTTTTTTTAGATTCCTTATATATGTGTTAGCATATGGTATTTCTTTTTCTCTTTCTGACATACTTCACTCTGTATGACAGACTCTAGGTCTATCCACCTCACTACATATAAATCAACTGTGTTTCTTTTTATGGCTGAGTAATATTCCATTGTATATCTGTGCCACATCTTCTTTATCCATTCATCTGTCGATGGACACTTAGGTTGCATACATGTCCTGGCATTTTAAATAAAGCTGCAATGAACATTGCTGTACTGGACTCTTTTTGAATTATTGTTTTCTCAGGATGTATGCCCAGTAGTGGGATTGCTGGGTTATATGGTAATTCTATTTTTAGTTTTTTACAGAATCTCCATACTGTTCACTATAGTGGCAGTATAAACTTACATTCCCACCAACAGTGCAAGAGGGTTCCCTTTTCTGAACAACCTCTCCAGCATTTATCATTTGTAGATTATTTCCTGATGGCCATTCTGATTGATGTGAGGTGATACCTCATGGTACTTCTGATTTGCATTTCTCTAATGATGAGTGATGTTGAGAATCCTTTCATGTGTTTTCTGGCAAACTGTATATCTTCTTTGGAGAAATGTCTATTTAGGTCTTCTGCCCATTTTTGGATTGGGCTGTTTGTTCGTTTGATACTGAGCTGCATGAGCTGCTTGTATGTTTTGGAGATTAATCCTTTGTCAGTTGCTTCATTTGCAAACATTTTCTCCAATTTTGAGTGTTGTCTTTTCATTGTTTATGTTTTCCTTTGCTGTGCAAAAGCTTTTAAGTTTCATTAGATCCCATTTATTTGTGTTTTTATTTCCATTTCTCTAGGGGGTGGGTCAACAAGGACCTTGCTGTGATTTATGTCAAAGAGTGTTCTGCCTGTTTTACTCTAAGAGTTTTATACTGTCTGGCCTTACATTTAGGTCTTTAATCCATTTTGAGTTTACTTTTGTGTGTGGTGTTAGGGAGTGTTCTAGTTTCATTCTTTTACATGTAGCTGTCCAGTTTTCCCAGCACCACTTATTGAAGAGGCTGTCTTTTCTCCATTGCATATTCTTGTCTTCTTTATCAAAACTAAGGTGACCACAGGTGTGGGGGTTTATCTCTGGACTATCTACCCTGTTCCATTGATCTATATTTCTGTGTTTGTGCCAGTACCATACTGTCTTGATTACTGTAGCTTTGTAGTATAGTCTGAAGTCCAGGAGCCTGATTCCTCCAGCTCTGTTTTTCTTTCTCAAGATTGCTGTGGCTATTTGGGTTTTTTTGTGTTTCCATACAAATTGTGAAATATTTTGTCCTAGTTCTGTGAAAAATGCCAGTGGTAGTTAGATAGGGATTGCATTGAATCTGTAGATTGCTTTGGGTAGTAGAATCATTTTCACAATGTTGACTCTTCCAATCCAAGAACATGGTATATCTCTCCATCTGTTTGTATCATCTTCAATTACTTTCATCAGTGTCTTATGGTTTTCTGCATACAGATCTTTCATCTCCTTAGGTAGGTTTATTCCTAGGTAATTTATTCTTTTTGTTGCAATGGTAAATGGGAGTGTTTATTTAAATTCTCTTTGAGATTTTTCATCATTAGTGTATAGGAATGCAAGAGATTTCTGTGCATTCATTTTGTATCCTGCTACTTTACCAAATTCATTGATTAGCTCTAGTAGTTTTCTGGTAGCATCTTTAGGATTCTCTATGTATAGTATCATGTCATCTGCAAACAGTGACAGCTTTACTTCCTGTTTTCTGATTTGGATTCCTTTTATTTCTTTTTCTTCTCTGACCGCTGTGGCTAAAACTTCCAACACTCTGTTGAATAACAGTGGTGAGAGTGGGCAACCTTGTCTTGTTCCTGATCTTAGAGGAAATGGTTTCAGTTTTTCACCATTGAGAATGATGTTGGCTGTGGGTTTGTCATATATGGCCTTTATTATTTTGAAGTAAGTTCTATCTGTGCCTACTTTCTGGAGGGTTTTCATCGTAAATTGGTATTGAGTTTTGTCAAAAGCTTTTTCTGCATATATTGAGATTATCATATGTTTTTCCCCTTCAATTTTTTAATATGGTTTATCACATTGATTGATTTGCATATATTGAAGAATCCTTGCATTCCTGGGATAAACCCCACTTGATCATGGTGGATGATCCTTTTTGTGTGCTGTTGGATTCTGTTTGCTAGTATTTTGTTGAAGATTTTTGCATCTATGTTTGTCAGTGATATTGGCCTGTAGTTTTCTTTCTGTGTGACATCTTTGTCTGGTTTTGGTATCAGGGTGATGGTGGCCTTGTAGAATGAGTTTGGGAGTGTTTCTCCCTCTGCATATTTTGGAAGAGTTTGAAAAGGATAGTTTTTATGTTTTCTCTAACTATTTGATAGAATTTGCCTGTGAAGCCATCTGATCCTGGGCTTTTGTTTTTTGGGAGATTTTTAATCACAGTCTCAATTTCTGTGTTTGTGATTGGTCTGTTTATATTTTCTATTTCTTCCTGGTTCAGTCTTGTAAATTGTGCTTATCTAAGAATTTCTCCATTTCTTCCAGGTTGTCCAGTTTTATTGGCATATATCTGCTTATAGTAATCTCTCATGATCCTTTGTATTTCTGCAGTGTCAGTTGTTACTTTTCCTTTTTCATTTCTAGTTGTATTGATTTGAGTCTTCTTCCTTTTGTTCTTGATGAGTCTGGCTAATGGTTTATCCATTTTGTTTATCTTCTCAAAGAACCAGTTTTTAGTTTTATTGATCTTTGCTATTGTTTCCTTCATTTTTTTTTTCATTTATTTCTGATCTGATCTTTATGATTTCTTTCCTTCTGCTAACTTTGGGGGTTTTTCGTTCTTCTTTCTCTAATTGCTTTAGGTGTAAGGTTCGGTTGTTTATTTGAAATCTTCCTTGTTTCTTGAGGTAGGATTCTATTGCTATAAACTTCCCTCTTAGAACTGCTTTTGCTGCATCCCATAGGTTTTGAGTCATCGTGTTTTCATTGTCATTTGTTTCCAGGTATTTTTTGATTTCCTCTTTGATTTCTTCAGTGATTTCTTGGTTATTTAGTAGTGCAGTTGTAGCCTCCATGTGTTTGTACTTTTTACACATTTTTTCCCTGTAATTGATATCTAGTCTCACGGCATTGTGGTTTGAAAACATACTTGGTATGATTTCAAGTTTCTTAAATTTATAAGGCTTGATTTGTGATCCAATATATGATCTGTCCTGGAGAATGTTCCATGAGCCCTTGAGAAGAAAGTATTCTGTTGTTTTTGGATGGAATGTCCTACAAGTATCAATTACGTCCATCTTGTTTAATGTATCATTTAAAGCTTGTGCTTCCTTATTTATTTTCATTTTGGATGACCTGTCCATTGGTGAAAGTGGGGTGTTAAAGTCCCCTACTATGATTGTGTTACTTTCGATTTCCTCTTTTATGGCTGTTAGCACTTGCCTTATGTATTGAGGTGCTCCTATATTGGGTGCATAAATATTTACAATTGTTATATCTTCTTCTTGGATCGATCCCTTGATCATTATGTAGTGTCCTTCTTTGTCTCTTGTAATAGTCTTTATTGCCTTAATATTTGCCTGTTAGAAAGAAGTGCCACATAAACTTTTGTTGATTGAATAAATGTCTTCCCTTGCACACTAATTTCATCAAATCAAGGAATATTCATTACTGACACTTAGATAAAGGACAAAACTAAGGTTATTCAAGAATAACTTGAAAAAACTTCCAATTTTAAGAGGAAGCTGTGAAACTGTCACTGTTTTCAAATGGCAAGGTTTTATATATATATATATATATATATATATATATATATATATACACACATATAGTCCTAAGGATGCTACCAAAAAACATTAAAACTAGTAAACAAATTTAGTAAAGTTGTCCAATATAAAAGTAATACACAAAAACCTGTTGTTTCTATATAAATAGCTATCAGAAAGAGAAATTAAGGAATAACAATCCCATTTACAATTCCATTAGAAAGAATAAAATACCTAGGAATAAATTCAACCAAGGAGGTAATACTTATACTCTGAAAACTGTAAGACATTGATGAAAGAAACTGAAGATGACAAAAATAAATGGAAATATATACCAAGCTTATGGATTGGAAGAATTAATATTGTTAAAATGACCAAACTACACAAGTCAGTGCAATACCTATCAAAATACCAAAGACATTTTTCACAGTAGTAGAAAAAATATTTCTAAAATTGATGTGGAAACACAAAAGACCTTGAAAAACCAAAGCAATCTTAACAAAGAAGAATGAAGCTGGCAGGCATCATGTGCCCTGATTTCAAACTATACTACAAAGATACAGTGATCGATACTGGTATAAAAACAGATGCATAGTATAATGGATCAAAATAGAGAGCCCCAAAACAAACCCACATATATATGGTCAAATAATCTACAACAAAGGAGGCAATAATATACAATGGGGAAAAGACAGCCTTTTTAATAATGGGTTTGGGAGAACTGGATAGCTACTCACAAAAGAATCAAATTGGACTACCTTCTCACAAGCTGGACTACCTTCTCACAAAACTAAACTCAAAATATATTAAAGACTTAAATGTAAGACCTGAAACAATAAAACTCCTAGAAAAAAACCAGAGACAATATGCTCTTTGACATTGATCTTAGCAAAATTTTAGGGGTGTCTTTCTCCTCAGTCAAGGGAAACAGAAGCAAAAATAAACAAATGGGACTACATAAAATTAAAAACCTTTTGTACAGCAAAGGGAACTTTCAACAAAACAAAAAAACAGCATAGTGGATGGGAGAAGATATTTACTAATGATGCATCTCTTAAGGGGTTAATATCTAAAACATACAAAGAATACCTACGACTCATCAAATAAACAAACAACCCAATTAAAATGGGCAGAGGACATGAATAGACTTTTTTCCAAAGAAGTCATACAGATGGTCAACAGACACTTGAAAAGATCCTCAACATCACTGGTCATCAGGGAAATGTAAATCAAAAGAACAATGAGGTACCACCTCACACCTGTCAGAACGGCTATCATCTAAAAGACAACAAATAACAAGAGTTGGCGAGGATGTGGAGGAAAAGGAACCCTCATGCACTGTTGGTGGGAATTTAAATTGGTATAGCCACTATGGAAAACAATATGGAGCTTCCTCAAAAAATTAAAAATAGAAGTGCTCTATGATCCAGCAATTTCACTTCTAGGTATTTACCTGAAGAAAACAATAACACTAATTCAAAAAGATAGATGCATCCCAATGTTCATTGCAGCATTATTTACAATAGCCAAGATAGGAAAGCAACCTAAGTGTACACTGATAGATGAGTGAATAATGGATATATTTTATATGTATATATAAAATGGAATATTACTCAGCCATAAAAAATAATGAAACCTTGCCATTTGCAACAACATGGATGGTCTAGAGGGTATTATGCTAAGTAAAATAAGTTAGACAGAGAAAGACAAATACTGCATGATCTCACTTATATGTGGAATCTAAAAAACAAAACAAACAAAACAAAGCAAAAATAGATTCATAGATACAAAGAACAAACAAACAGGTGGTTTCCAGAGAGGAGCGGGTGGAAACTATTGAACGTGATTAAGAGGCACAAACCTCCTGTTATAAAATAAAAGCCATGAAGATGTAATATACAGCATAAGGAATATGGTCAATAATATTGTAATAACTTGGTATGTGGACAGACAGTTACTAGACTTATCATGGTGATCATTTTACAATGTATGTGAATGTCAAGTCACTATGTAGTACACATGAAAATAACATAATATTGTATATCAACTATGTTTCAATTTTATAAACTACATAAAGTGAATCTAGTAAAACAGAAGATTTAAATAAAACCTGCAATCTGTTATCATAACACCTAAAATGTCCAAGATTCAATAGAAAATCACTCATCATACTAAAAAACAGGAAAATCACAGCCTGAAAAAATAATGAACAGAGGACAACATGCAGTTGATTCAGCTGTTGGAATTATCTAGTGAATATTTGAAAGCAAAAATCATAAAAATGCTTAAATGGGAAATTACAAATATTCTTTGAATAAAGGGAAAAAAACAGAAAACCTTAGCAAAGAAATAGATTTGAGATATAGAGCAAAACAGAATTTATAGAACTGAAAGTACATTAACTGAATTAAAAACTCACTGCATAAGCTCAACAGTAGATTCGAGATGGAAAAGAAAAGAATAAGTGAACTTGAAAATAGAACAATTGAATTTAACCAACATGAACAACAGAAAGAAGATAGAATGCAAAAAAGAAAAAAAAATGAACAGAGCCTTAGTGTCCTGTGGGATAATAACAAAAGATCTGATTAGAGTCCCAGAACAGAAGGAGAAAGAGAATGAAGCTTAGATAGTATTAAAAAAAAATACTGGCTGAAAACTTTCCAGATTTGATAAAATAACATTATGGTCAATTTCATGTGTTAACTTGACTGGATCATGGGATGCCCAGATTTTTGGCTAAACATAATTTCTAGCTATATCTGTGAGGGTGATTCCAGAGGAGGTATGCATTTGAATTGGTAGACTGAGTAAAGCAGATTGCTTTCCCCAGTGTAGGTGGGCTTTATCCAATACATTAAGGGCCTGAATAGAATTAAAAAAAAAAAAGTAGAAGAGAGAATTTGCCTCTCTGACTCCTTGAGCTATGATAGAAGTCTTCTGCCCTCACACTGGGAAGTACACCATCCTCTCCTCTAGTTATCAGGCCTTCAGGCAGATTAAACTTACACCACCAGCTTTCCTGGGTCTCCAATTTGCAGATGGCAGATCATGAGACTTCTCCATCTCCATAATCATGTGAGGCAATTCCTCATATTAAATCTATTTATAATATATATCCTGCTGGTTCTATTTCTCTGGAAAACTCTAACTAATACATATTTTAGTACTGAGAGTGGTTTTAGAGGAATAGAATATGTTAAGGATGAGTTTTCTAAATTGGTTTCAGTGTTTCTGGAGTTGGCTCTCTAATCTGATTAGATTTAAAGATGTTAATGATTTTATTTTCAGTAGTAAAGAGGGCACTGATAGTCCATGATGTTACCTGGAGATAGATATAGGTAAAATATCTGCATTGGATATTTCTAATAAAACATAAGAGACAAGGAATGAATGACTGCATATATGTTACTTTAGAACATTTTTAGAAAACTAATGAATATAATGAGGTAGGCTGGTTGTCCCTAATGTCACTGGCAAAGTGGTGCAAGAAAAGGATGAGCTCAGGGACTCAAATTCCCAGCTCAATTGCCATATTAATAATCTGAAAACTTCCAAATGTGCCCTGAAGGAGACTCTTAGCTCCTGTAGCCACAGAGATAAGATTGCTGAAAATCAAACACAGAATCTCATTCTGAGACTGGCTGAATGACAATGCAACCTGAACTCTTATCTTCACAGGATGTCTACTTTTAAAGTAAGAGCACGGACTAGCACTGACTGGGAAAGAATGGGATCCTGTAAGTTGAGATGGGAATTCATGAGAAGACCTTGATGACTGAGCTGCTAAATTCTGATGAGTCTTCTTTTGCTGTGGAAGAGGCCTATCCATACCCAGTGGAAGCAGCCTCACCGCCAATGATGGTGGCTTCCCCACTCCCAGTGGTAGTGGCTCCTCCACCCCTATCTGAGGGGATAAGTCCCGTATTGCCTGAGAAAACTCTAATAGCCTCACCTGGGGCAGCTGCCATGCAAGAAAAGGCTGATTCTCCTCAGGAGTCACCCCCATCACCTCCCTTTGCTTCTAGACTCAAGTCCCATCAGGCCCCTAAAGGTGAGATAAAAAATGTGACCCATGAAGAATTGTACTACACTCCAAAAAAACTACTTAAGTTTTCTAATTTACACAGACAGAAAACCAGGGAACATGTGTGGGAATGGCTACTAAGGGTGTGGAATAATGGTGGAAGGAACATAAAGTTGAGTCAGGACAAATTTATTGATATAGACTCACCAAGCAGAGATTCTGCATTTAATGTTGCAGCTCAGGGAGGGAGACAGGGCTCTAACAGTCTGGTGGGTTGGTTGGTTGGTTCATTGACTGAAACATGGATCAAAAGTTGCCCACAGTGAGCGAACTGGACATACTCGACCTGCATTTCTGGTTTAATGTAGAGAAAGGGATTCAAAGGCTTAGGGAGACTGTAAAATCCATATTACAATGTTTTTTCCATTTAGGACCTATTCACCCACACTGGGAGGGTCCAGAAGACATACTTTTAAGCAGTACTGTGAGAAATAAACTTCTGAGAAAAGCAGCATCACTGAGGAGCTATTTATTCTCTTCTTTGTAGGTCAGACCTCACAGTGAGAACAGTAGTCACTGAATTGAGAAACCTAAATGCAATGGGAGTAATTGGATCTTGATGTGATAGGGGTCCAAGTGTCAGCATTCAATTACTAAAGACAAGGTAGACATAATTACCATAATGGACAGCAGATTCAGAGCAGTAATCAGAATAGTCTGGCTCATGCATACCTATGATGTTGGTTGCTTGATCATGGTGTTCCTAGAATGAAATAGATGGGAAACCTACTAAATTCTTACTTGATATGTATAAACAGAGAAGTTCTAGGTCAAGAAAACAAAAGTCTAACCTAAATCATTGAAACAGAGTCACAGTCCCTCTTTCAATTCCTGGACTTGATTGTAGTTTACAAACTCAGAATCCCTTGAATGAGGGAGAGGCTGAACAGCCTTGAGGAAGGACCTGGTACATTACCGAAAATTTATGCTACTATTCCTTTTCCCAACCTTCCCCATAGGGACCTACGGCCTTATATCACAGTAACTGTGCACTGGGAAAAAAAGAACAAATCAGATCTTTGGGGGACAACTGGACACTGGCTTTGAACAAACACTAATTCCAAAACGTCATTGTGGGCCACCAGTCAGAGTAGAGGATTATGGAGGTCAGGTCATCAATGGAGTTTTAACTCAGGTCCATCTCACAGGGACCCAGTAGGTCCAAAAATCCATCCTGTGGTTATTTCCCCAGTTCTGGAATGCATAAAATGGAATACATACATGCACATTCAGCAGCTGGCAGAATCCCCACATTGATTCCCGGACCTCTAGAGTTAGGGAAATGATGGGAAAGGCTAAGTGGAAGCCAGTAGAACTGTCTCTACCTAGGACAATAGTAAATCAAAAGCAATACCACATTACCAGAGGGATAGCAGATATTAGTGCCACCATCAAGGACTTGAAAAATGCAGAGGTGGTGATTCCCAAAACATCCTAATTCAACTCACCTATCCAGCCTGTGCAGAAGACAGATGGGTTTTAGAGAATGAAAGTGGATTATCATACACTTAATCAGGAGATGGTTCCAATTTCAGCTGCTAAACCAGATGTGATTTCATTGCTTGAGCAAATTAACACATCTCCTGGTACCTAACATGCAGCTATTGGTCTGGCAAATGATTTTTTTTTCTACATCTGTTAATAAGGACCACCAGAAATAATTTGCTTTCAGCTGGCAAGACAAGCAGTATACCTTCACCATCCTAGCTCAGGGGTATATAACCTCTCCAGCCTTATGTCATAATTTGGTTCACAGGGATCTTGATTGCCTTCATTTCCACAAAATTTGTGGAAATTTTTTGATGAAATTATGAAGATTGGACCTAGTAAGACATAGCTACTACTCTAGACTTATTGGTAGGACCTTTGCCTGCTAGACAGTGAGAAAGAAACCCAACAACAATTCAGGGGCATTCTACTTTAGTGAAATTTGAAGAGGTCCAGTGGTGTGAGACATGTCAAGATATCTCTTCTAAAGTTAAGGGTAAGTATTTTATCTGGTCCTTCCTATAAGCAAAAAGAGGCACATTGCCTAGTGGGCTTCTTTGAATTTTGAAGGTAACATACTCCTCATTTTGGTATGGTACTCTGGCTCATTTACCAAGTGTCTCAAATAGCTACTAGCTTTGAGTGGGGCTCAGAGTAACAGAAAGCTTTGCAACTTGCCCATCCTGCTATGCAAGCTGCTTTGCCACTTGGGACCCATGACCCAGAAGATCCAATGATGCTTGAATTGTCAGTGGCACATAGGGAAGCTGTATGGAGTCTATGTCATGTCCTTATAGGTGAACTGCAGTGCAGGCCCTCAGAATTTTTGAGCCTAGCCCTGTAATCCATTGTAGATCACTACTCCCCTTTTGAGAAAGAACTCTTGGCCTGCTACTGGGCCTCAGTAGAAATTGAACATTTAACCATGGGCCACCAAGTTATCTTGCAACTGGAATTGACCATCATGAAATACGTATTATCTGAACCACCAAGCAATAAAGTGGGCAGGCAAAGCAGCACTGCATCATCAAATATAAGTGGAATATATGAGATTGGACTTGAAGAGCCCTGAAAGTACAAGTAAGTTTCACGGAGATGTTGTCCAAATGCTCATTATCCCCACTCCTGTTACACTCTCTTTTCCTTCCCAGCCAGTACCTATAGCCTCATGGGGAGTTCCCTATGATCAGTTGACAGAGGAAGAGAAATCTCAGGCCTAGTTTACAGAAGGATCCACAAGATATGCAGGTACCACCTTGAAGTGGACAGCTGCAGCACTACTGTCCCTTTGTGAGACATCCCTGAAAGATAGTGGTGAAGGGAAGTCCTCCCAGTGAGCAGAACTTGGAGTTGCACACCTGTTTGTTCACTTTGCTTGAAAGGAAAAAATAGCTTAAGTGCAATTATATACCGATTCATAGATGTGGCTAATGGTTTGGCTTAATGGTCAGGAACTTGGAAGGAACATGTTTAGAAAATTGGTGATAAGAAAAATTGGGGATAGAAGTCTGTGGATATGTCTCTCTGAATGGGCAAAAAAATGTGAATATATTTGTGTCCCATATGAATGCTCACCAAAGGGTGAACTTTGCAGAGGAGGAATTTAACAATCAAGTGGATAGAATTACCCATTCTGTAGGTACCAGTTACCTTCTTTGCCCAGCCACCTATGTCATTGTGCAATAGGTTCATGAACAAAAGTGGCCATGGTGGCAGGGATGGGGGTTATGCATGGGCTCAGCAGCACAGACTTCGACTCATCAACTTGGTTAAGGCTACTGCTGAGTGCCCAACCTGCCAGCAGCAGAGATCAACACTGAGTGCCTGATATGGCACCAGTCCCCAGGGTACTCAGCCAGTTACATGGAAGCAGGCTGATTATACAGAACTGCTGTCATCATTTAAGGGACACTGTTTTGTTCTTACTGGAATAAACACTTATCTGGATATGGATTTGCCTTCCTGTATGCAATGCCTCTGCCAGCACTACCATCTGAGGACATATAGAATGCCATATTCACTGTCATGGTAATTCAATAAAGCATTCTTTCTGATCAAGGAACTCACTTCACAGCAAACGAAGTACAACAATGGACCCATGCTCATGTAATTCACTAGTCTTACCATGCATGTTTCCCGCCATTCTGAAGAAGCTGGTTTGACAAAACAATGGAATTGCCTTCTGAAGACTCAGTTACAGCACCAGCTCAATGACAATACCTTGCAGGGCTTGGGAAAGGCATCTAATATATGGTCCTTATGTGGCTGAACCACACTGAGTCCATTTTATTAGCTCCATATTAGGCCTGCAGTCCTACTCTTCCCCTTAATGCATGGCTAAAACTTTAGCCTACTCACAAAGAATGTGCCAAAGCGAGATAAGTTCCCTATAAACTTTTATCCTTGCCTTCATCAGATATGAAAAGTAGAAGAATGCCTTTTGCTGATGCAAATGGTTAATGGTCATGAGACCCACAGGGGGAGGAAAAACATCCAGTTCTCAACAGTGTGGGCATCCTTTTCCCTTGGTAGTCTGATTCTACTTTTAGCTTTAGCCCCTTTAAATCTCCCTGTACTCCTTTTGGCGGTACAGAGTGCAGCTGCTAATGCCTCTGGGATCATTGTCCGCCTGATCCTGCCTATATGTAAGTTACACAAAATAAACATCATAATTGCACTTTATGGAGTTACCTGCTTCATTTTTTGGTCTTAAAGTTCCTTCTCAATTCAGAGGATATTATTCAATATCTCTACCTCCCAACACTGCTGTTTCTCCCGTAGCCAGGATTCATGGATCCAGGAAACATAGGGTGGAAATGGAAATGGCATCACTCACTATTACCTCCACTGACCCATTAGAAAATTTTTTGCTTCCTATTCCTATGACCTAACACTCTGGTGGCCTAGGGGTCTTAGTTCTAGAGAAAGAAATAATTCCACCAAGAGACACAACAATGATTCCATTCACCTGGATGTTAATACTGCTGCCTGGCCACTGTGGGCTCCTCATGCTTCTGAAGCAATAGGCAAAGAAGGGAGTTATAGTGTGGGCTGAGATGATTGATCCTGCTACCAAGGGGAAATTAGACTTTTCTGCTCCACAGTGGAGGTAAGTAAGAGTATGTCTGGAAAACAGATAGGGTGTCTCTCAGTATTACCATGTCCTGTGATTAAGGTCAATGGGAAACTATAGTAACCCAATCGAGGTAGGACTACTAATGGCCCAGACACTTCAGGAATGAAATCTTGAGTTATCCCACCAGCTAAAGAAGAACAACCAACTGAGGTGCTTGCTAAAGGCAAATGGAATACAGAATGGGTAGTAGAAGACAATTACAAATACCAGCTATGACCAGTGACTAGCTTCAGAAATAGAAATATAATTCTCATGAGTATTTCCTCCTTGTTTTGTTATGAATATTTTTGTGTATATGTGTATGTACAAGTGTGTTAACACATATACTTTTCTTCCCTCTCTCGTTCTCTTATCATAAAATATATGTTGACTTTATATATCATAGTATTTAAGTATTGTTAATTTTACATCACAGTATTTAAGTTATGGGATATCAAGTAGAAGAATAAACATCACTCAAGAACTTTACCTCCTCTTCTGGGGCAGAGTTTGGCATATTTTCATCTATACACAAAAGAGTTGTATTATTGAGGTGCAATTATAACCTTGTCATTGTGTTTATTTGAAAATTAATTATGGTTTAAGGAGATGCATATGGATGCTAATTTGAGAAGGGTTGGACTTGTGATGGTTAATTTTATGTGTCAACTTGACTGGATAATAAAGTGCCAAGATATATGGCTAAATGTGATTTCTGGGTGTGCCTCTGAAGGTGTTTCCAGATGATATTAGCATTTTGAATCAATGGATTGAATAAAACAGACTGCTCAAACTTCCCTAGTGGTGCAGTGGTTAAGAATCTGCCTGCCAATGCAAGGGACATGGGTTCAATCCCTGGTCCGGAAAGATCCCACATGCCGCAGAGCAGATAAGCCCGTGCGCCACAGCTACTGAGACTGCACTCTAGAGCCTGTGAGCCACAGCTGCTGAGCCCGCGTGCTGCTACTATTGAAGCCTGCATGCCTAGAGTCCGTGCTCTGCAACAAGAGAGGCCACCGCAATGAGAAGCCCACACACCGCAACGAAGAGTAGCCCCTGCTCGCCATGACTAGAGAAAGCCCGCGTGCAGCAACAAAGACCCAATTCAGCCAAAAATAAATAATTTATTAAAAAAAAAACACAACAGACTGCCCACCCCAGGGTGAGTGGGCATCATCCACTCCACTGAGGATCACGATAGAATTTTTAAAAGTGGACGAAGGGAAAATATGCCTCTCTGCTTGACTGCTTGAGCTGAAATATTGGTCTTCTCCTGCCCTAGGACTGGGAATTAAATCATGAGCTCCCCGAGTTCTCAGGCCTTCAGCCTCAGACTGAACTATACCACTGGTTTCCTTGGGTCTCCAGCTTGTAGACGGCAGATAGACTTCTCACCCTCCATAGATGCATGAGCCAATTCCTCATAATAAATTTCTTTAGGGGGTGGAATAAAATGACAGGGTAAGAGGATGCAGAACTCACCTCCCTCCATAAACACATCAAAAATATACCTACATGTGGTACGATTCTCACTGAAAACTTACTGGAGATTAGCAGAAAGACTCCTGTAAAACCAAGGTTGTAAGAAAGATACACACAGAATCACATAGGAAGGGAAGAGAAGTGATAGGAATGGGGCCTGTGCCCCTGGGAGGGGAGTCAGAAGAGGAGCGAGATTATACAGGTGCAAATTCTCCCTGGGGAGTGAGCAGTTCGAGCCACATATTGGGTCCCCCAGCCCTGGGGCCCGACACTGGTAAGATGAGTCCCCTTGGTTGGTTAGAGGGTCAGTGGGACTAAAAGGAGGGCCCTGGGAAGCCTGGACTCTGCTTGTGATGAGTGTGCACATGCTTGCTTACTCCCTGAAAAAGGGTGGAGAGGGCAGGTTGAAACTGCACAGGTCGCTGACCAGTTTCCCACAACTGCTCTGATGTGCATCCCAGCCTGAGCCCAGCAAGTGCTCTGGTCCCGCTTGTTTCAGGATGCAGCTCCAAATTGGAGTGAGGGTTGCTGCAACCAAGGGGAGAGCTTGGCTGTGAGGCACAAAGGTGGCTCAGACCCAGAATGGCGTCTGAGCAGGGAAGGGCAGCCATTAATGGCACATATACAGGCAGCATATCAGAAGCAGTCCAGGTCTCTGACTGTGGCCAGAATACCACGAGCTGCACCCTGACACACACCAATTGCCCACACCAGCACTGCCTGCTCTGTGGTGCAGCTCCACACTACTGTGAGGGCTGCAGCAGCCGAGGGGAGAGCTTGGCTATGTGGGACAAATGTGGCTCAGACCCAAAGTGGCAGTACATCAGAAGTTGTCTGAGTTGCTGGCTGAAGCTGGGGCCAACACAGACCCACACTGAGCACCCACACCAGCCTCTCTTGCTCCAGTACTGCTTCCCTCTGGGGTGAAAGTGCCAGTGCTGGGAAGGGGAGAGCACACACTTAAAAGGAATGGAGCCAGCTCAGACTCAACTCCCAGGGCTTCTGCTCCAGTAACTTGGGACCTGACCTCGCCTTCAATAGGGTGGTGACAGCCACTGACCAGAGGAGAAGCTTCGGCTCACACCTGGCTCTGGTTCTAGACCCTCCATCTCCAGCCCCACTTCCTACCAAGATGATAGCTGCCAGCACACCCTGGGAAAACTGTGACTTGTGTTCATAACAAATCCAGTCTCACGCCAAATCCCCTGGGCACATGAAGACTATATAGGGACACTCCCAACACAAGAACACCCCTTCAAGACTGTAATAGGTAACTGTTTCACCTAATTTCATAGACACAGAGCAAGTTAAGCAAAATGAGAAGACAGAGGAATTTGTTTCAATTGAAAGAGCAAGAAAAAACCCAGATAAAACTACTAATGAAGCAGAAATAAACAATTTACCAGATAAAGGATTCAAAGCATTAGTAAAAAGCATGCTAACTGAATTAGAGAAAAAAATAGATGAAAATAGTGAGAATTTTAACAAGGAACTAGAAAACATAAAGAATAACCAGTCAAAGGTGAAGAATACAATAACTGAAATGAAAAATACACTAGAAGGAATTAACAGCAGACTAGGTGACAGAAGAATGCATAAGTCATCTGGAAGATACAATAGTGGAAATCACCCAAACAGAATTGCAAAAAGAAAAACAAATTTTCACAATGAGAACACTTTAAGAGACCTCTAAGATAATATCAAGTGTACCAAAATTCACATTATAGGGGTCCTGGAAGGAGAAGAGAGAGAGAAAATGGTTGAAAATGTATTTGACAAAATTATGGCTGAAAACTTCCCAAACCGGAAGAAGCATACAACCTCCCAAGACTGAACCAGGAAGAAATAGACAATATGAACAGACTGATTACTAGTAGTGAAACTGAATTTGTTATTAAAAAATTCCCAGCAAACAAAAGTTCAGGACCAGACAGCTTCACAGGTGAATTATACCAAACATAGAATATTACTCAGCCATAAAAAATGAAATGCTGCCATTTGCAGCAATGTGGATGGACCTAGAGTGTATTATGCTTAGTGAAATAAGTCAGTCAGAAAAAGACAAATACCCTATGTTATCACTTATGGTGGTATCTAAAAAATAAAACAAACAAATGTATATAACAAAATAGAAAGAGACTCATAGATATAGAGAACAACTAGTGGTTACCAGTGGGGAGAGGGAAGGGGGAGGGACCAGATAGGGATAGGGGATTAAGAGATACAAACTATTTATACAATACAATTTATTTATACAATACAATTTATACAAACTATTTATACAATAAATAAGCAACAAGGATATACTGCACAGCACAGAGAAATATAGCCATTATTTTGTAATAACCTTAAATGGAGTATAATCTATAAAAATATTGAATCATTACTCTGTACACCTAAAACTAATATAATATTGTAAATCAACTATACTTCAATCAAAATCTCTTTATATACACACATGCATGCACACACATGCTTTTAGAAATACATGGTTGAAACAAAAATTATAACCCTACCTGTTTATGTGCCACTCAATGTATATATAGGAAATACTTAAGCCAATTATATTTGACAAGCACAGGGAGTAAAGGAACCTATATGGATGTAAGAGTTTCTACACTTCACTTGAAATGGTAGAGGTGATAGGTTCTCCCTCTCTCTCTCTCTCTCTCTCTCTCTCTCTATATATATATATATATATATATATATGACCTAACATACATTGTAATGCCCAGAGCAACCACTAATACAAACATACAAAGCAATATACTTCTGAAAAGTAATACAAATAAATCAAGATGGAATCCAAAAAAGGTTAGGAACAACAGTTTCATCTTGCCTGCATCATCCCATTCCTCAAGCCAGCACTGCTCAGTGCAAAGAGGTAAATCCCTTGTCCAAGAATTCCCCTAGCAGAATGAGCAATCACCTTTCCCAGCTTTTTGGGGCATTGCATGAAGGACTTGCTTCAGTTTATCCCCATCCAGTTCGCTGGGGAGACAGGCATAGCTGAGACTCTGGAGATGCTAGGAAGAAAGAAGAATGGCAAGAGTTATCAGCATCAGCCACATGTTGAGACCAGACACAGAACCCAGTGGCCTGCTGCACAGAGTTCCCTAGCAGGTTTCACTACTGAGGAAACCAACAGCCAGCACAGCTGTCTTGGATTCACAGCAGAGTTCACCCCTGAGGGTCCCACATGTTTTCACATTCACAGGCTCCAACTACCTGAGTCTCTCCATCCTGCCCCCCACAGCTGACCCTGAACCCTGCAGGTAAACACATGCACACAGCCAGCCATGACTCCTATTGTCAGCCCCCACCCCTGCATGCATGCCCACAGCAAGCCTCTGGAACCATGTATGAGTACACCATCACCCTGAAGCATCACTGCTGGATGTTTCAGTCCCTCTCTGCTGGGCCTGGAGGAACTGCTGAGAACCCCAGCAGCCCTTATAGCCACCATGCCCTGCCACAGCTCTAGCTGCCAAAGACCATACAGCTGCTGACTTTGTAAGTTGCGGCTGCCTGAGCCAATGAGACACTGAACACTCCCCCAAATACACACATACCTGGGGCTATTGCATGCCTAGGGTGTGTAAATCATTTATAACTCTAGTATAAAGGTTAAAAGACAAAAGCATTTAAAAAAAAAGACAGCTACAATAATTTGTTAATGGATATACAATATGAAAAGATGTAAACAGTGACAATAGAAATATAAAATGTGAGGGTTGGGAGTAGTAGTGTAGTGATTTTGTATGCGATTGATATTAAGTAGTTATCAGCCTAAAATAGACTGTTATAAGATGTTATATGAAGACTCATGGTAACCACAAAGCAAAAACCTATAATAGATACACAAAAGATAAAGACAAAGGAATCAAAGTAAATCACTACAGAAAATCATCAAATCACAAAGGAACACAGTAAGAGAGAAAAAATGGGAAAGGGATATATAAAACACTGAGAAAACAACTAACAAAATGACAATAGTAAGTCCTTCCCTATCAATAATTATTTAAATTTAAACAGACTAAATTATACAATCAAAAGACCTAATTTGCCTGAATGAAAAAAAAAAGAATAAGACTCACCTATATGCTGCCTATAAGAGACTCACTTCAGCTTTAAGGACACACATAGACTGAAAGTGAAGGGATGAAAAAAGATATTCCTTGCAAATGGTAACTGAAAGAGAGCAGAGGCTCTCTTTTTATATCATTTATGTCAGACAAAAATGCCTTAAAGTCAAAAACTGTAAAAAGAGACAAGCACCAGTATATAATGAAAAAGGGGTCAATTCTTCAAGAGGAAATAACAATTGTAAATATATGTGCACCCAACACTACAGTACTTAAGTACAGTCATCCTTCAATTTCCACAGAGTATTGGTTCCAGGAGCCCCTGCACATACCAAAATCTACAGATGCTCAAGTCCAACAGTCAGCCCTCTATGTGTGTGGTACCACATCTGCGGATTCAACCAACCATGGATTGTGTAGTAGTCTATGTATTTATTGAAAAAAATCCATGTATAACTGGACATGCACAGATCAAACCTGTGTCAACTCTATATAAAACAAATATTAACATATTTGCAGGGAGGAATAGACAGCAATACAATAATACTGGGGGCCCTTAATATACCACTTTCAACAATGTATATATCATCCAGACAGATAATCAGTAAGGAAACAGTGGACTTAAACTACACTTTAGACCAACTGGACCTAACAGATATTCCACTGAGCAACAACAGAAGGCATTTTCTTCTCAAGCACACATGAAACTTTCTCCAGGATAGATCATACGTTATGCCACAAAACAAGTCTTAACAAATTTAAGAAACATATTGAGTACCTTTGCTGACCACAATAATATGAAATTAGAAATCAAGAATAGAAGGAAAACTAGAAAGCTCACGAATAGAAGGAAATTAAGCAACACGCTCCTAAACAACCAATGTGTCAAAGAAGCAATCAAGAGGGAAATCAAATAATATCTTGAGACAAATGAAAATGAAAACACAACACACCAAAACTTATGGAATTAAGCAAAAGCAGTTCTAAGACAGAAGTTTATAGTGACAAATGCCTACACTAAGAAAAAGGAAAACTCTCAAATAAAAACCTAACAAAAAAGAACTGCACAAGAACAACCAGCAACAACCACAAATCTTGGAGACAAAGGAATATGATATCAGAGTGGATAAAATATAAAATATGTCAACAAAATATTGCTAGATATGAAAAGAAACAAAAGTGTGCCAAATACTCAGGGACAAAAAAGCAGCTGACTGAATATGTTCATGAGACAGGCCTAGATTTGGGGCTTAGTAAACAAAGACTTTAAAGAGGCTATTATAACTATTTTCGAAGACTTAAGGAATCATGTTTAAAGAATTAAAGGAAGTATGAGAAAAATATATCCTTAGAGAATATAAATGAAGATTTAGAAATGATAAAAAGAATCATATAGAAATTCAGGAGTTGAGAAATATTCAATACTATAACTGAAAAAAGGTCACTAGAGAAGCTCAATAAAAAATCTGAGCATACGGTAAAAGAACCAGTGATTCTGATGATAGAGCAATAGAGATTATCTAGTCTGATGAACAAAATGAAAAAAAAAAAAGAATGAAGAAAAATAAAAGAGCATCATAGACCTGTGGGACATCATCATCTTCAAGCATATCAACATATGCATAATGGGAATCACAGGAGGAGAAAAGAAAGAGAAGGGGCAGATAAAATATTTGAAGAAATAATGGAGGAAAACTTGCCAAAACTGATGAAAAACATTAATCTGAAGATCGAAGAAGCTCAACAAACTCAAATTAGTATAAAGTGAAAAAGATAACACCAAAACATGCCATAGTCAAATTGACAAAGGTCGAAGGAGAAAATCTTGAATGCAGGAAAAAAAATGATTTAAGAGGTACAAGTGTTTCTTAATGAGATTAGCAGCTGACTTCTCACAAACATCAGATAAACATGAATAACAGAAAATAATGGGGTGACAGCTTCAAACTGTTGAAAGAAAATGACTATCAGGCATGAATTCTATAAAATCTCCTAGTAAATCTCCTTTATAAAAATCTCCTTTAAAGATAAAAATGAAATTAAGACATTTACAGATAAATAAAAACTGAGAAAATGTACTGATATCAGATCAGACTTACAGGAAATACTAAAAAGAATCCTTCAGACTGATAGGCAAGGACACAGGATGGTAACTCAAATGTAGAAATGAAGAAAACTTTTAAAAGTAGTTATATATGTACTATAAAAGATAGTATATGTATTTTTGTCCCTGTTTTCTTCTTGTACCTATTTTAGAAGAGAACAAAACAACTACCAAACTGTGTTGTTGGGAAAACATAAATTTGCATGGCAATAATGATACAGAGAATGAGGGAAAGATTGGAATTTATTGGAGCAAAGTTTTTATATACTATTGAAATTAAGTTAGCATTAATCTGAATGTGATGTTTTTTAGTTAAGATGTTAATTATATTCACCAAAGTAACCAATAAGAAAATTATGATTAAAAGATATATCATGAAAGAAATGACAAAGAAATTTAAAAGGCACACTAAAAATACTTAATTCAAAAAAAAAGGGGGGCAGGGTTTCAGGACTTTTAAAATGACAAGAGGGTCAATCCATCAGGAAGACATAACTATACAAAACACACAGCAGCAGAACACACATAACAGCAGAACCTAAAAATATATGAGAAAAACAGACAATATTGATGGCAGAGAGAAAAAAAAACTATTCCAAAATTGTTTTGAGATTTTAAATCCCCACTATCAATAATCAGTAAAACAACTAGGCAAAAGGTAAACAATGAACTATAAGACCTTGAAAAATACTATAAACTAACTATGGCTAACAAACATGTATAAAACACTCCATCCACAACAGCAAAATACATATTTTCTTAAGTGTACATGAAACATTCTAGAGCCTAGACCATAAACTAGCCTATAAAACAAGCCTCAATAAATTTAAAAGAAGTTAAATAATACAAGTATACAAAGATTGCTCTCTGACAACAAAGGAATCAAATTATATATCAACAATGGAAGAAAATTTGAAAAAAAATTTAAATATGTGGAAATTAAACGACACCCTACTAAACAGTCAATGGATCAAATAAAAAAAATAACAAGGAAAATTACAAAAATTTTTGTAACAACTGAAAATAAAAGCTCAACATACCAAAACGTATTAGATGTAACTAAAAGTAGTACTTATAGCAAAATCTACATCTGTAAATGCCCATATTAAGAAAGTAGAAAGATCTCAAATCAATAACCTAACAAACATTCCACTTTAAGATACTGAAGAATGAAGAGGAAACTAAACTTAAAGCAAGTAGATAGAAAAAAATAAAGATTAGAGTGGACATAATTGAAATATGGAATAGAAAATCAGTAGGAAAAATCAAAAGATTGACAAAATTGACAAAAGTTTGGCTGGTTTGACCAAGACAAAAAGAGAAAATATTCAAACTACCAAAACAGAATAAAAGAGGGAAATTGCTACTGACCTTACAGAAATAAAAAGGATGATAAATGAATGCTATAAACAACTTTACACCAACAAATTAGATAATTTAAATAAAATGGAAAACTCATCTAAAACCACAAGCTTATAAAACTAATTCAAGAATAAATAGACAATCTAAATAAACTTATAATAAATAAAGAAACTGAATCTAATAATAATTTTTAAAAACTACCTACAAAGAAGACCCCATGCCCAGATGATTTCACCTCTGAATTCTATCCAATATTCAAAGAAGAATTAATACCAATTATTCACAACACTTCCAAAAAAGAGAAAAGGGAACAAATCCCAACTGAGTTTTGAGGCCGGTATTACCCTAATCCCAAAACAAAAAAAAAAGACATCACAAGAAATTAAGCTCACAGACCAATATCTCCTATGAACACAGACATAAAATTACTCAACATAATACTAACTAGCCAAAGCCAGAAACAACATACACCATGAACAAGTGTAATTTGTCCCAGGGTTGTACAGTTGGTTTAATGTAATATATCAATGTAAATTTTTTTAATCACATGAACATCAAAATAAACACAGAGAAAGCATTTGACAATATTCAATATTCTTTCACAATAAAAATACTCAGCAAACGATGAATAGAGGGGAACTTTCTCAACCAGATAAAGGGCATCTAAAACCTACAGCCATATATATATCTCTCTGAGATACTGATTTCATTTCCTTTGGATATATACCCAGAAGTGAGAATGCTGAATCATGCAGTAGTTCTATTTATAACTTTCTGAGGAACTTCCATACCGTTTTCCATAACAGATGTATCAATTTACATTCCCACAAACAGTTCCCTTTTCTTCACATCCTCACCAATGATTCCCTTTTCTTCACATCCTCACCAACACTTTTTGCTTTGACTTTTTTTTTTAAAACATCTTTACTGGACTATAATTGCTTTACAATGGTGCATTAAGTTCTACTGTATAACAAAATGAATCAGTTATACATAAACATATATCTCCATATCTCCTCCCTCTTGCGTCTCCCTCCCACCCTCCCTATACCACCCCTCTAGGTAGACACAAAGCACAGAACTGATCTCCCTGTGCTAAGCAGCTACTTCCCACTAGCTATCTATTTTATATTTAGTAGTGCATACATGTCCATGCCAATTTCTTACTTCATCCCAGCTTCCCCTTCCCCTTCCCCATGTGCTAAAGTCCATTCTCTAAGTCTGTGTCTTTATTCCTGTCCTGCCCCTAGGTTCTTAAGAACCTCTTTTTTTTTTTTTTTTTTAGATTCCAAATATATGTGTTAGTATATGGTATTTGCTTTTCTCTTTCTGACTTACTCCACTCGGTATGACATTCTATAGGTCCATCCACCTCACTACAAATAACTCAATTTCATTTCACTTTATGGCTGAGTAATATTCCATTGTATATATGTGACGCATCCACTTTCTCCATTCATCTGTCAATCAACACTTAGGTTGCTTCCATATCCTAGCTATTGTAAATAGACCTGCAAGGAATATTGTGTCACATGACTCTTTTCCAATTATGGTTTTCTCAGGGTATATGCCCAGTAGTGGGATTGCTAGGTCATATGGTAGTTCTATTTTTAGTTTTTTAAGGAACCTCCATGGTGTTCTCCATAGTGGCTGTATCAATTTACATTCCCACCAACAGTGCAAGAGGAACGATTCCTTTGCTCAACAGACTCTCCAGCATTTACTCTTTGTAGATTTTTTTATGATGGCCATTCTGACCGCTGTGAGGTGATACCTCATTGGAGTTTTGATTTGCATTTCTCTAATGATTAGTGATGTCGAGCATTCTTTCATGTGTTTGTTGGCAATCTGTATATCTTCTTGGGAGAAATGTCTATTTAGTTCTTCT
This sequence comes from Orcinus orca, assembly GCF_937001465.1. Taxonomy (NCBI): domain Eukaryota; kingdom Metazoa; phylum Chordata; class Mammalia; order Artiodactyla; family Delphinidae; genus Orcinus; species Orcinus orca. The sequence continues at coordinate 81,307,565 of NC_064580.1, forward strand.
GCCCATTTTTGCATTGGATTGTTTGTTTTTTTTCATATTGAACTGCTTTAAATTTTGGAGCTTAATAATTTCTCTGTTGCTTAATTTGTAAATATTTTCTCTCATTCTGAGGGTTGTCTTTTTGTCTTGTTTATGGCTGCCTTTGCTATGCAAAAGCTTTTAAGTTTCATTAGGTCCCCTTTGTTTATTTTTGTTTTTATTTCCATTTCTCTAGGCGGTGGGTCAAAAAGGATCTTGCTGTGATGTATGACATAGAGGGTTCAGTCTATGTTTTCCTCAAAGAGTTTTAGAGTGTCTGGCCTTACATTTCGGTCTTTAATCCATTTTGAGTTTACTTTTGTGTATAGTGTCAAGGAGTGTTCTAATTTCATTATTTTATATGTAGCTGTCCAGTTTTCCCATCACCACTTACTGAAGAGGCTGTCTTTTCTCCATTGTATATTATTGCATCCTTTATCAAAGATGAGGTGACCATATGTGTGTAGGTTTAACTCTGGGCTTTCTATCCTGTTCCACTGATCAATATTTCTGTTTTTGTGCCAGTACCATATTGTCTTGTACTGTAGCTTTGTAGTATAGTCTAAAGTCAGGGAATCTGATTCCTCCAGCTCTGTTTTTCTTTCTCAAAATTGCTTTGGCTACTCGTGGTGTTTTGTGCTTCCATAGAAATTGTGAATTTTTTTTGTTTTACTTCTGTGAAAAATGCCATTGGTAGTTTGATAGGGATTGCATTGAATCTGTTGATTACTTTGGGTAGTATACTCATGTTCACAATGTTGATTCTTCCAATCCAAGAACATGGTATATTTCTCCATCTGTTTGTATCACCTTTAATTTCTTTCATCAGTGTCTTATAATTCTCCGCATACAGGTCTTTTGTCTCCTTAGGTAGGTTTATGCCTAGGTATATTATTCTTCTTGTTGCAATGGTAAATGGGAGTGTTTCCTTAATTTCTCTTTCAGATTTTTCATCACTAGTGTATAGGAATGCAAGAGATTTCTGTGCATTCAGTTTGTATCTTGCTACTTTACCAAATTCATTGATTAGCTCTAGTAGTTTTCTGGTAGCATCTTTGGGATTCTCTATGTATAGTATCATGTCATCTGCAAACAGTGACTGTTTTACTTCTTATTTTCTGATTTGGATTCCTTTTTTTTTCTTTTTCATCTCTGCTGTGGCTAAAACTTCCAAAACTCTGTTGAATGGTAGTGGTGAGAGTGGGCAACCTTCTCTTCTTCCTGATCTCAGTGGAAATGGTTTCAGGTGTTCACCATTGAGAATGATGTTTGCTGTGGGTTTGTCATATATAGCCTTTATTATGTTGAGATAAGTTCCCTCTATGCCTACTTTCTGGAGAGTTTTATCATAAATTGGTGTTGAATATTGCTGAAAGATTTTTCTGCATCTATTGAAATGATCATATGGTTTTAATCCTTCTAGTTGCTAATATGGTTTATCATATTGATTGATTTCCATATATTGATGAATCCTTGCATTCCTGGGATAAACCCCACTTGATCATGGTGGATGGTTCTTTTAATGTGCTGTTCGATCTGTTTGCTAGTATTTTGTTGAGAATTTTCGAATCTCTGTTCACCAGTGATATTGGTCTGTAGTTTTCTTTTTTTGTGACAGCTTTCTCTGGTTTGGGTATCAGGGTGATAGTGGCCTCGTAGAATGAGTTTGGGAGTGTTCCTCCCTCTGCTGTATTTTGGAGGAGTTTAAGAAGGATATGTGTTACCTCTTCTCTAAATGTTTGATATAATTCACCTGTGAATCCATCTGGTATTGGACTTCTGTTTGTTGGAAGATTTTTAATCACAGTTTCAATATCAGTGCTTGTGATTGGTCTGTTTATATTTTGTATTTCTTCCTGGTTCAGTCTCAGAAGATTGTGCTTTTCTAAATATTTGTCCATTTATTCCAGGTTTTCCATTTTATTGGAATATATTTGCTTGTAGTAATCTCTCATAATCCTTTACATTTCTGCAGTGTCAGTTGTTACTTCTCCTGTTTCATTTATACTTTTATTGATTTGATTCTTCTCCCTGTTTTTCTTCATGAGTCTGGCTAGTGGTTTATCAATTTTGTATACCCTCACAAAGAACCAGATTTTAGTTTTACTGATCTTAGCTATTGTTTCCTTCATTTCTTTTGCACTTATTTCTGATCTGATCTTTATGATTTCTTTCCTTCCGCTAACTTTGGGGTTTTTTTTTAATCTTCTTTCTCTAATTGCTTTAGTGTATGGTTAGGTTGTTTATTTGAGATGTTTCTTGTTTCTTGAGGTAGGATTGTATTGCTATAACCTTCTGTCTTAGAACTGCTTTTGCTGCATCCCATAGGTTTTGGGGCATCATGTTATCATTGTCTTTTGTTTCTAGGTATTTTTTTATTTCCTCTTTCATTTCTTCAGTGATCTCTTGGTTATTAAGTAGTGCATTGTTTAGCCTCCATGTGTTTGTATTTTTTACAGATCTTTTCCTGTAATTGATATCTAGTCTCATAGCATTGTGGTCAGAAAAGATACTTGATACCATTTCAATTTTCTTAAATTTACCAAGGCTTGATTTGTGACCCAAGATATGATCTATCCTGGAGAAGGTTGCATGAGCACATGAGAAGAAAGTGTATTTTGTTGTTTTGGGATGGAATGTCATATAAATATCAATTAAGTCCATCTTTTTTAATATATCATTTAAAGCTTGTGTTTCCTTATTTATTTTCATTTTGGAATATCTGTCCATTGGTGAAAGTGGGGTGCTAACGTCCCCTACTATGATTGTGTTACTGTTGATTTCCCCTTTTATGGCTATTAGCATTTGCCTTATGTACTGAGGTGCTCTTATGTTGGGTTCATAAATATTTACAATTGTTATACCTTGTTCTTGGATTGATCCCTTGATCATTATGTAGTGTCATTTTGTCTCTTGTAAGAGTCTTTATTTTAAAATCTATTTTGTCTGAAATGAGATTTGCTACTCCAGCTTTCTTTTGGTTTCCATTTGCATGGAATATCTTTTTCCATCCTCTGACTTTCAGTCTGTATGCATCTCTAGGTCTGAAGTGGGTCTCTTGTAGACAGCATATATACGGGTTCTGTTTTTGTATCCATTCAGCCAGTCTCTGTCTTTTGGTTGGAGAATTTAATCCATTTACATTTAAGGAAGTTAACAACATGTATGTTCCTATTGCCATGTTCTTAATTGTTTTGTGTTTGTTATTGTAGGTGTTTTAATTTTCTTGTGTTTCCTGCCTAGGGAAATTCCTTTAGCATCTGTTCTAAAGACGGTTCAGTGGTGCTGCATTCTCTTAGCTTTTCTTGTCTGTAAAGGTTTGAAATTCTCCGTCAAATCTCAATGATAATGTTACTGGGTAGAGTAATCTTGGTTGTAGGTCTTTCTCTTTCATCACTTTAAATATGTCCTGCCACTCCCTTCTGGCTTGCAGGGTTTCTGCTGAAATATCTGCTGTTAACCTTATGGGGATTCCCTTGTATGTTTTTTTTTTTTTGCTTTTCCCTTGATGCTTTTAGTATTTTTCCATTGTGTTTAATTTTTGATAGCTTGATTAATATGTGTCTTGGCATGTTTCTACTTGGATATATCCTGTATGGGCCTCTCTGCACTTCCCAGACTTGATTGACTATTTCCTTTCCCATATTAGGGAAGTTTACAATTATATTCTTTTCAAATATTTTCTCAGTTCCATTCTTTTTCTCTTCTTCTTCTGGGAAACCTATAATTCTAATGTTGGTGCATTTAATGTTGTCCCAGAGGTCTCTCAGACTGTCCTCAATTGTTTTCATTCTTTTTTCTTTATTCTGCTCTTCAGTAATTATTTCCACTATTTTATCTTCCAGGTCACTTATCCGTTCTTCTGCCTCAGTTATTCTGCTCTTGATTTCTTCTAGAGAATTTTTAATTTCACTTATGTGTTGTTCATTATTATTTGTTTGCTCTTTAGTTCTTCTACATCCTTGTTAAATGTTTCTTGTATTTTCTTCATTCTATTTCCAAGATTTTGGATCATCTTTATTATCATTACTCTGAATTGGTTTTCAGGTAGACTGCCTATTTCCTCTTCATTTATTTGGTCTTGTGGGTTTTTTACCTTGCTCCTTCATCTCCTGTGTGTTTCTGTTTTCTCATTTTGGTTAACTTACTGTGTTTGGGGTCTCCTTTTCACAGGCTGCAGGGTCATAGTTCCCATTGCTTTTGGTGTCTTCTCCCCTGTGGCTAAGGTTGGTTCAGTGGGTTTTGTAGGCTTCCTGGTGGAGGAGACTGGTGCCTGTGTTCTGGTGGATGAGGCTTGATCCTGTCTTTCTGGTGGGCAGGACCCTTTCTGGTGGTGTGTTTTAGGGTGTCTGTGAACTTATTATCATTTTAGGCAGCCTCTCTCCTAATGGGTGGGGTTGTATTCCTGTCTTACCAGTTGTTTGGCATAAGGTGTCCAGCACTGTAGCTTGCTGGTCATTGAGTGGAGCTGGCTCTTCACCTTAAGATGGAGATCTCTGAGTGAGCTTTCACCATTTGATATTACATGGGGCCAGGAGGTCTGTGGTGGACCAATGTCCTGAACTCAGCTCTCCCACCTCAGAGGCTCGGTCCTAACATCCGGCCAGAGCACCAAGACCCTGTCAGCCACCAGTTCAGAGAAGGGAGAAAAAGAAAGAAAGAAAAATAATATAAAATAAAGTTATTAAAATAAAATTTATATTATTAAAAATAAAAAATATAAAATAAAAAAAGAATGAAGGGAGTAACCAAACCAAAAAACAAATCCACCAATGATAACAAGTGCTAAAAACTATACTAAAAAAAAAAAATGATCAACAGAACCCTAGGACAAATGGTAAAAGCAAAGCTATACAGACAAAATCACACAAAGAAGCATACACATAGACACTCACAAAAGGAGAAAAAGGAAAAAAATATATATATATATATTAAAAAAAAGGAAGAGAGCAACCAAATCAATAAACAAATCTACCAGTGATAATAAGCTCTAAATACTAAACTAAGATAAACATAAAACCAGAAACAAATTAGATGCAGAAAGCAAACCTCAAGTCTACAGTTGCTCCCAAAGTCCACCACCTCAATTTTGGGATGATTCCTTGTCTATTCAGGTATTCCAGAGATGCAGGGTTCATCAAGTTGATTGTGGAGATTTAATTTTTTGCTCCTGAAGCTGCTGGGAGAAATTTCCCTTTCTCTTCTTTGTTTGCACAGCTCCTGGTGTTCAGCTTTGGATTTGGCCCCACCTCTGCGTGTAGGTCACCTGAGTGTGTCTGTTCTCTCCCCAGAAATGGTGGGGTTAAAGTAGCAGCTGATTAGGGGTCTCTGGCTCACTCAGGCCATGGGGAGGGAGGGGTACGGAATGCAGGGCGAATCTGCCACGGCAGAGGCCTGTGTGATGTTGCAACAGCCTGAGGCATGCCATGTGTTCTCCCGGGGAAGTTGTCCCTGGATCTCGGGACCCTGGCAGTGGAGGGCTGTACAGGCTCCTTGGAGGGGAGGTGTGGATAGTGACCTGTGCTTGTACACAGGATTCTTGGTGGCTGCAGCAGCAGACTTATCGTTTCACACCCATCTCTGGGATCCACACTGACAGCCGCAGCTTGTGTCCATCTCTGGAGCTTGTTTAGGTGGTGTTCTGAATACCTTCTCCTTGTGCACCCTGAAACAATGGTCTCTTGCCTCTTAGGTAGTTCCAGACTTTCTCCCAGACTCCTGGCTACCCGTGGTGCACTAGCCCCCTTCAGGCTGTGTTCATGCAGTCAACCCCAGTCCTCTTCCTGGGATCTGACCTCCAAAGCCCGAGCCTCAGCTCCCAGCCCCGCCCACCCCGGCAGTGAGCAGACAAGCCTCTCAGGCTGGTGAGTCCTGGTCGGCAGCAATCTTCTGTGTGGAAATCTCTCCACTTGGCCCTCTGCACCCCTGTTGCTGTGCTGTCCTCCACGGCTCCGAAGCTCTGCCCCTCCACCACCCACAGTCTCCATCCGTGAAGGGCCTTCTAGTGTGTGGAAACCTTTCCTTCTTCACAGCTCCCTCCCACTGGTGCAGGTCCCAACCCTATTCTTTTGTCTCTGTTTATTCTTTATCTTTCGCCCTACCCAGGTATGTGGGGAGTTTCTTGCCTTTTGGGAGGTCTGAGGTCTTCTGCTAGCGTTCAATAGTTGTTCTGTAGGAGCTGTTCCTCATGTAGATGTATTTTTGATGTATTTGTGGGGAGGAAGGTGATCACTTATTACTCGTCTGCCATCTTGAAGCTATCTCCTGTTTTGACTTTTTGATAATAGCCATCCTAACAGGTGTGAGGTGATATTGATGGTTTTGATTTGAATTTCCCAGATACTTAATCAAGTTGAGCACTGAAGTTTCATGTACCTGTTGGTCATTTGTATGTCTTCTTTGAAAAAATGTGTATTCAGGTCCTTTGCCTATTTTTGAATTTGGCTGTTAGTGTCACTTTTTGCTACTGAGTTGAGTTCCTTTATATATTAAATATTAAGCTGTTATCTGATATTTGGCTTCCAAATACTTTCTCCCATTACATTGGTTGCCTTTTCACTCTTGATAGTTTCCTTTGCTGTGCAGAAACATTTAAGTTTGATGCAATCCCACTTGTATATTTTTGCTTTTGTTTACTGTGCCTTTCATGTCACACCCAAAAAAAAAAACACTGCCCAGGCCAATGTCAAGAAGCTTTTTCTCTATGTTCTCTTCTAGTAGTTTTATGGTTACAGGTATATCATTTAAGTATTTACTCCATTTTGAGTTAATTTTTGTGTATGTTGTGAGATATATATTGCAGTATTATTCATAATAGCCAAGATATGGAAACAACCTAAGTTTCTGTCAATTTATGAACGGATAAAGAAAATGTAACACACACACACACACACACACACACACACACACACACACACACACACATACACACAAGGATATTATTCAGCCTTAAAAAAAAGAAGGAAATTCTGCCATTTGCAACAACATGGTTGAACCTGTAAGATATTATGCTAGGTGAAGTAAGCCAGACACAGAAAGACAAATACTGCATGATCTCATTTATATGTAGAGTATAAAATAGTTGAACTCATAACAGCTGAGAAAGAGTATAGAATGGGGGATGGGGGAAATGAAGAGATGTTGGTCAAAGGGTACAAAATTTCAGTTATATAGGATGAATAATTTCTGAAGATCTAATGTATAGTGTGGTGATTACAGTTAATAATGCTGTATTGTATACTTAAAATTTGCTAGGAGAACTGATCTTAAGTGTTCTCACCACAAAAATATTAGATAACTATGTGAGGTGATAGATGTATTAATTATCTTGATTATGATAATCATTTCCCACTGTATACATACATCAAAATATCACATTGTATACCTTAAATATATAAGATATTTGTGAAATATATGTCAATAAAGGTGGAAAAATAATAAAAAGAAGAGCCTATTAGGCTAGGATAGTTAGGAGTTCATCACTTCAAGTAGAGAACTGACTTTTTCTGCTAAATTAAAAAATAGGTTTTGGAATGTTATAAATAAATAAAGAAAGAAGTCTCACTTTTCCCCATTGATAAAATGGGTAAATAAATGGTATTGAACCCACAGAGTCACTGTAACTATGAAATAAGTAAATATATATCAAAGTAAAACACTTAGAAAATATCCTGGTACACAGAAATTACCTACTAATAATCACTTAAAACTATTACTATTATCATTATTATCTATATGAAAACAGTCCTTTAATATACATTAAAATTTTTCTCTGGCTAGTAGGATTATAAGGGTGATTTGTTTTAAAATTGAGGTATATTTGATAATTAAAAACTATATATATTTAAGGTGTAGAACTTGATGATTTGAGAGAGATATATATATATATATATATACACACTGTGAAATAATCACCATATTCAAATTAACAAACTAGAACAACCTTATGATTCAGCAATCCCACTTCAGGGTATATATCCAAAGGACATGAAATATCTCAAAAAGATCCACATTCTCATGTTCATTGCACCATTATTCATAATAACCAAGACTTGGAAGCCATCTAAGTGTTCCTCCACAGATGAGTGGAAAAGGAAGATGTGGTATGCATGTATGTGTGTGTATACACACACACACACACACAACCACACACAATGGAATATTATTCAGTCTTAAAAAAGAAGGAAATCCTGCCATCTGCAATGACATGGATGAATCTGGAGGACATTTTGCTGAGTGAAATGAGCCAGACACATAAGAATACTGCACAATCTCATTTAGATATGGAATACAAAAACAGTTGAACTGATAAGGGTGAATTTTATTTCCTGAGATGTTTTTTTCTACATTTCTTCCCAAAGTGAGCAAGTATTCCTTATATAATTTCAAATCTAAAGGAAGAGGGACAGAAAGGAACAGATCCTGCCAACCCTGATTAACACAGCAGGATTAAAGTGTAGGTTGTAGATTAGCAGCAAGTAACTAGGGGTCTATATTGATCTCTTACAGTTCAGCCCATAACCGGGTCCTTTGTCCAGTCAAATAAAAGCTGCAGTCTTAAGTGGTCCATAATAGATTACTCAGAAATTGTGAATAGTGGAATACTCCAACTGGTTATTAAGACCTATTGATTTTGTCTCCTGGATGTCTCTTTAATGTATCCACTCCCGTCCTTCACCAATGCCATCACCATAATCCAGGTCACTGTCTTATCTCACCTGAATTATTGATAAAGCTTCATAATTGGTCTTTTATTTGAAACAGGCTGAATAGTAAGAGCTGTCATTTATGGAGCAATTACTATGTGCCAGGAACTATCAGTTCCTATAATCCCCATCACAACCCTGTGAGGTAAGTGCTTGCTATAATAATCTCCATTTGACTGATGGGGAATATTGAGGATTTGCAAGAGACTGTTATTTTCTCTATGTAACTGTGAAACAGAAATTATTTGAGGCAAAAGCAAATGTTCTTAAACCCATAGTACAATCTCATGGTACCCATGGTACCATTGCACCATAGTACAATCCCATTCCCCTTTGCTTCCTCCCCCACCCACAATCTGAAATCCACATTGAAGATAAAGTGATGTTTCTAAACCACAAATCTGGACTTGTTATACCTTTGTGTAAATCCTTCCCGTAGTACAGCATTAACCTCAGGATAAAATTCAACCTCCTCACATGGCAGGCAAGGCCTAATATGACCTGGTTCCTGCTTAATTATAAAGGCTTCTGCAATGCCTCTACTTCTCTCACACACCCAGGACTCCTCTTGGTGAACATCTTGGGCTCCCTGAAAGTGCCTATGCCTTCTTGACTCACATCTTTGCTCATATTGTTCTCACTGTTGCTTGTAATTCACTCCCCCATTATGCCCACCTGAAACACTCTTACTTGAATACTCAGGTCAAGATTCAACTCCTTTTCCTGGCTATCCAGGCAAAGGTATACACTTCATTATCTGTGCTGTTTTAGCCAATCCCTTATTCTCACACATGCTTTACACTTCAGTAAGTTTTGTTTACCTGTTTGTTACTTCTACTAGACTAGGAGACCTGCAGGGCAGAGACTATCCTACTCACACTTGAAAGTACATTATATTGTATGATGCCTGACATACAGCAGGAGCATAAATATGACTATTTAATTAGAAATTAACAAAAGAACTACTTGTGTGGGCATACTTAATTACTTATTTTTTCACTACTTTCTCTCTTTTTTAAACACCTTTATTGGAGTATAATTGCTTAACAATGGTGTGTTAGTTTCTGCTTTATAACAAAGTGAATCAGTTATACATATACATATGTTCCCATATCTGTTCCACTTTGTGTCTCCCTCTCTCCCATCCTACCTATGCCACCCCTCCAGGTGGTCACAAACCAGCGAGCTGATCTCCCTGTGCTATGAGGCTACTTCCCACTAGCTATCTATTTTACCTTTGGTATTGTATACATGTCCATGCCACTCTCTCATGTTGTCACAGCTTACCCTTCCCCCACCCCATATCCTCAAGTCCATGCTCTAGTAGGTCTGTGTCTTTATTCCCGTCTTACCCCTAGGTTCTTCATGACTGTTTTCTTATTTTTCTCAGATTCCCTATATATGTGTGAGCATACAGTATTTGTTTTCCTCTTTCTGACTTACTTCACTCTGTATGACAGACTCTAGGTCCATCTACCTCACTACAAATAACTCAATTTCATTTCTATTTATGGCTGAGTAATATTCCATTGTATATATGTGCCATATCTTCTTTACCAATTCATCTGTTGATGGACACTTAGGTTGCTTCCATGTCCTGGCTATTATAAATTGAGCTGCAGTGAACATTTTGGTACATGACTCTTTTTCAATTATGGCTTTCTCAGGGTATATGCCCAGTAGTGGGATTGCTGGGTCACATGGTAGTTCTATTTGTAGTATTTTTAAGGAACCTCCATACTGTTCTCCATAGTGGCTGTATCAATTTACATTCCCACCAACAGTGCAAGAGCATTCCCTTTCCCCACACCCTCTCCAGCATATATTGTTTCTAGATTTTTTGATGATGGCCATTCTGACCGGAGGGAGATGATATCTCATTGTAGTTTTGATTTGCATTTCTCTAATGATTAGTGATGTTGAGAATCCTTTCATGTGTCTTCTGGCAATCTGTATATCTTCTTTGGAGAAATGTCTACTTAGGTCTTCTGCCCATTTTGGATTGGGTTGTTTGTTTTTTTGTTGTTGAGCTCCATGGGTTGCTTGTAAACTTTGGAGATTAATCCTTTGTCAGCTGCTTCATTTGCAAATATTTTCTCCCATTCTGAGGGCTGTCTTTTGGTCTTTTTTAAGGTTTCCATTGCTGTGCAAAAGCTTTTAAGTTTCATCAGTTCCCATTGGTTTTTCAGTTTTTATTTCATTTCTCTAGGAGGTGGGTCCAAAAGGATCTTGCTGTGATTTATGTCATAGAGTGTTCTGCCTATGTTTTCCTCTAAGAGTTTGATAGTGTCTGGACTTACATTTAGGTCTTCAATCAATTTTGAGCGTATTTTTCTGTATGGTATTAGGGAGTGTTCTAATTTCATACTTTTATATGTACCTGTCCAGTTTTCCCAGAACCACTTATTGAAGAGGCCGTCTTTTCTCCAATATATATTCTTGCCTTTTATCAAAAATAAGGTGACCATAGATGTGTGGGTTTATCTCTGGACTTTCTATCCGGTTCCATTGATCTATATTTCTGTATTTGTGCCAGTACCATACTGTCTTGATTACTGTAGCTTTGTAGTATAGTCTGAAGTCCAGGAGCCTGATTCCTCCAGCTCTGTTTTTCTTTCTCAAGATTGCTGTGGCTATTTGGGTTTTTTTGTGTTTCCATACAAATTCTGAAATTTTTTGTCCTACTTCTGTGAAAAATGCCAGTGGTAGTTTGATAGGGATTGCATTGAATCTGTAGATTGCTTTGGGTAGTAGAATCATTTTCACAATGTTGACTCTTCCAAACCAAGAACATGGTATATCTCTCCATCTATTTGTATCATCTTTAATTTCTTTCAACAGTGTCTTATAAATTTCTGCATATAGGTCTTTTGTCTCCATAGGTTGATTTATTCCTAGATATTTTATTCTTTTTGTTGCAATAGAAAATGGGAGTGTTTTCTTAATTTCACTTTCAGATTTTTCATCATTAGTGTATAAGAATGCCAGAGATTTCTGTGCATTAATTCTGTATCCTGCTACTTAACAAATTCATTGATTAGCTCTAGTAGTTTTCTGGTAGCATCTTTCAGATTCTCTATGTATGGTATCATGTTGTCTGCAAACAGTGACATCTTTACTTCTTCCTTTCCCATTTGGATTCCTTATATTTCTTTTTCTTCTCTGATTGTTGTGGCTAAAACTTCCAAAACTATGTTGAATAAGAGTGGTGAGAGTGGGCAACCTTGTCTTTTTCCTGATCTTAGTGGAAATGGTTTCAGTTTTTGAAAACTGAGGAAGATGTTGGCTGTGGGTTTGTCATATATGGCCTTTATTATGTTGAGGAAAGTTCCCCCTATGCCTAGTTTCTGCAGGTTTTTTATCATAAATGGGTGTTGAGTTTTGTCGAAAGCTTTATCTACATCTATTGAGATGATCATATGGTTTTTCTCCTTCAATTTGTTGATATGGTGTATCACATTGATTGATTTGCGTATATTGAAGAATCCTTGCATTCCTGGAATAAACCGTAGTTGATCATAGTGTATGATCCTTTTAATGTGCTGTTGGATTGTGTTTGCTAGTATTTTGTTGAGGATTTTTGCATCTATGTTCATCAGTGATATTGGCCTGTAGTTTTCTTTCTTTGTGACATCTATGACTGGTTTTGGTATCAGGGTGATGGTGGCTTCATAGAATGAGTTTGGGAGGGTTCCTCCCTCTGCTATATTTTGGAAGAGTTTGAGAAGGATAAGTGTTAGCTCTACTCTAAATGTTTCATAGAATTCGCCTGTGAATCCATCTGGTATTGGGCTTCTGTTTGTTGGAAGATTTTTAATCAGTTTCCATTTCAGTGCTTGTGACTGGTCTGTTCATAATTTCTATCTCTTCCTGGTTCAGTCTCAGCAGGTTGTGTATTTCTAAGAATTTGTCCATTTCTTCCAGGTTGTCCATTTTATTAGCATAGAGTTGCTTGTAGTAGTCTCTCATGATTTTTGTATTGCTGCAGTGTCAGTTGTTACTTCTCCTTTTTCATTTCTAATTCTATTGATTTGAGTCTTCTCCCTTTTTTTCTTGATGAGTCTGGCTAATGGTTTATCAATTTTGTTTATCTTCTCAAAGAACCAGTTTTTAGTTTTATTGATCTTTGCTATCGTTTCCTTCATTTCTTTTTCATTTATTTCTGATCTGATCTTTAAGATTTCTTTCCTTCTGCTAACTTTGTGGTATTTTTGTTCTTCTTTCTCTAATTGCTTTAGGTGCAAGGTTAGGTTGTTTATTTGAGATATTTCCTGTTTCTTAAGGTAGGATTGTATTGCCATAAACTTCCCTCTTAGAACTGCTTTTTCTGCATCTCATAGGTTTTGGGTCATCGTGTTTCCAATATCATTTGTTTTTAGGTGTTTTTTGATTTCCCCTTTGATTTCTTCAGTGATCACTTTGTTAAGTAGTGCATTGTTTAGCCTCCATGTGTTTGTATTCTTTACAGATCTTTTCCTGTAATTGATATCTAGTCTCATAGCATTGTGGTAGGAAAAGGTACTTGATACCATTTCAATTTTCTTGAATTTATCAAGGCTAGATGTGTGACCCAAATTATGATCTATCCTGGAAAATGTTCCATGAGCACTTGAGAAAAATGTGTATTCTGTTGTTTTTGGATGGAATGTCCTATAAATATGAATTAAGTCCATCTTGTTTAACATATCAGTTAAAGCTTGTGTTTCTTTATTTATTTTCATTTTGGATGATCTGTCCATTGGTGAAAGTGGGGTGTTAAAGTCCCCTACTATGATTGTCTTACTGTCAATTTCCCCTTTTATGGCTGTTAGTATTTGCCTTATGTATTGAGGTGCTCCTATGTTGGGTGCATAAATATTTACAATTGTTGGGCTTCCCTGGTGGAACAGTGGTTGAGAGTCTGCCTGCCGATGCAGGGGACACAGGTTCGTGCCCTGGTCCGGGAATTTCCCACATGCTGCGGAGCGGCTGGGCCTGTGAGCCATGGCCGCTGAGCCTGCGCGTCTGGAGCCTGTGCTCCACAATGGGAGAGGCCACAACAGTGAGAGGCCCACGTACCAGAAACAAAAAATTACAATTGTTATATCTTCTTCTTGGATTGATGCCTTGATCATTATATAGTGTCCTTCTTTGTCTCTTGTAATAGTCTTTATTTTAAAGTCTATTTTGTCTGATATGAGAATTGCTACTCCAGCTTTCTTCTGATTTCCATTTGCATGGAATATCTTTCTGTCTGCTCACTTTCAGTCTGTATGTGTCCCTAGGTCAAAGGTGGGTCTCTTGTAGACAGCATATATATGGGTCTTGTTTTTGTATCCATTCAGCCAGTCTGTGTCTTTTGGTGGGAGCATTTAATCCATTTACATTTAAGGTAATTATTGATATGTATGTTCCCCTTCCCATTTTCTTAACTGTTTTGGGTTTGTTATTGTAGGTGTTTTCCTTCTCTTGTGTTTCTTGCCTAAAGAAGTTCCTTTAGCATTTGTTGTAAAGCTGGATTGGTGGTGCTGCACTCTCTCACCTTTTGCTTGTCTGTAAAGGTTTTAGTATCTCCATCAAATCTGAATGAGATCCTTGCTGGGTAGAGTAATCTTGTTTGTAGGTTTTTCTCCTTCATCACTTTAAATATGTCCTGCCACTCCCTTTTGGCTTGCAGAGTTTCTGCTGAACGATCAGCTGTAAACCTTATGGGGATTCCCTTGTGTGTTATTTGTTGTTTTTCCCTTGATGCTTTTAATATGTTTTCTTTGTGTTTAATTTTTGACAGTTCGATTAACATGTGTCTTGGCATGTTTCTCCTTGGATTTATCCTGTATGGGACTCTCTGTGCTTCCTGGACTTGATAAACTATTTCCTTTCCCAAATTAGGGAAGTTTTCAACTATAATCTCTTCAAATATTTTCTCAGTCCCTTTCTTTTTCTCTTCTTCTTCTGGGACCCCTATGATTAGAATGTTGGTGCATTTAATGTTGTCCCAGAGGTCTCTGAGACTGTCCTTAGTTCTTTTCATTCTTTTTTCTTTATTCTGCTCTGCATTAGTTATTTCCACTATTTTATCTTCCAGGTCACTTATCCGTTCTTCTGCCTCAGTTATTCTGCTAGTGATCCCTTCTTGAGTATTTTTAGTTTCATTTATTGTGTTGTTCATCATTGCTTGTTTCCTCTTTAGTTCTTCTAGGTCCTTGTTAAATATTTCTTGCATTTTCTCTATTATATTTCCAAGATTTTAGATCATCTTTACTATATTATTCTGAATTCTTTTTCAGGTAGACTGCCTATTTCCTCTTCATTTGTTAGGTCTGGTGGGTTTTTACCTGCCCCTTCATCTGCTGTGTGTTTTTCTGACTTTTCATTTTGCTTATCTTACTGTGTTTGGGGTTTCCTTTTCGCAGGCTGCAGGTTCATAGTTCCTATTGTTTTTGGTGTCTGTCCCCAGTGGCTAAGGTTGGTTCAGTGGGTTATGTAGGCTTCCTGGTGGAGGGGATTAGTTCCTGTGTTCTGGTGGATGAGGGTGGATCCTGTCTTTTTGGTGGGCAGGTCCACATCTGGTGGTGTGTTTTGGGGTGTCTGTGGCCTTATTATGATTTTAGGCAGCCTCTCTGCTAATGTATGCGGCTGTGTTCCTGTCTTGCTAGTTGTTTGGCATAGGGTGTCCAGCACTGTAGCTTGCTGGTCGTTGAGTGAAGCTGGGTCTTTGAGTTGAGATAGAGATCTCTGGGATATTTTCACTGTTTGATATTACATGGAGCTGAGAGGTCTCTTGTGGTCCAGTGTCCTGAAGTTGGCTCTCCCACCTCAGTGGCATAGCCCTGATGCCTGTCTGGAGCACCAAGAGCCTGTCCTCCACATGGCTCAGAATAAAAGGGAGAAAAAATGGAAAGAAAGAAAAAAAGAAAGAAAGAAAGAAGGAAGGAAGGAAAGAAAGAAAGAAAGAGGATAAAATAAAATAAAGTAAGATAAAATAAAGTTATTAAAATGCAAAATAATTATCAAGGAAAAAAATTAAAAAAAAAAACCAGACAGACAGAACCCTAGGACAAATGGTGAATGCAAAGCTATACGGACAAAACCTCACACAGAAGCATACACACACAAACTCACAAATATAGGAAAAGGGCAAAAAATAATCTAACTTTTTCCCAAAGTCCACCTCCTCAATTTAGAATGATTTGTTGTCTATCCAGGTATTCCACAGATGCAAGGTACATCAAGTTGATTGTGGAGCTTTAATCCACTGCTTCTGAGGCTGCTGGGAGAAATTTCCCTTTCTGTTCTTTTTTCGCACAGCTCCTGGGGTTCAGCTTTGGATGTGGCCCCGCCTCTGCATGTAGGTCACCTGAGGGCGTCTGTTCTTCGCTCAGACAGGACGGGGTTAAAGAAGCAGTTGATTTGGCGTCTCTGGCTCACTCAGGCCCGGGGGGAGGGAGGGGTACGGATGTGGGGCGAGCCTGCGGTGGCAGAGGCCAACATGTCTTTGCACCAGCCTGGGGCATGCCGTGCATTCTCCCGGGGAAGTTGTCCCTCGATCACGGGACCCTGGCAGTGGCAGGCTGCACAGGCTCCTGGGAGGGGAGGTATGGAGAGTGACCTGTGCTTGCACACAGGCTTCTTTGTGGCTGCAGGAGCAGCCTTAGCGTTTCATGCCCATCTCTGTGGTCCACGCTAATAGCCGCAGCTCGTGCCTGTCTCTGGAGCTCCTTTAAGCAGTGCTCTTAATCCCCTGTCCTCACGCACCAGGAAACACAGAGGCAAGAAAAAGTCTCTTGTCTCTTCGGCATCTCCAGACTTTTCCTGGACTCCCTCCTGGCTAGCCGTGGCACACTAACCCCTTCAGGCTGTGTTCACACCACCAACACCAGTCCTCTCCCTGCATCCGACCGAAGCCGGAGCCTCAGCTCCCAGCCCCAGCCCATCCCGGCAGGTGAGCAGACAAGCCTCTCGGGCTGGTGAGTGCCAGTCGGCACCAATCCTCTGTGCGGGAATCTCTCCGCTTTGCCCTCCGCATCCCTGTGGCTGCACTCTCCTCCGTGGCTCTGAAGCTTCCCCCCTCCGGCACCCGCAGTCTCTGCCCACGAAAGGGTTTCCTAGTGTGTGGAAACCTTTCCTCCTTCATAGCTCCCTCCCTCTGGTGCAAGTCCCATCCCTATTCTTTTGTCTCTGTTTTTTTTTTTTGCCCTACCCAGGTACGTGGGGAGTTTCTTGCCTTTTGGGAGGTCTGAGGTCTTCTGCCAGTGTTCGGTGGGTGTTCTATAGGAGCAGTTCCATGTGTAGATGTATTTCTGATGTATCTGTGGGGAGGAAGATGATCTCTGAGTCTTACTCTTCCACCATCTTCTCAAATCTTCCTCTTTCTTGAATATAGTCCCATTCTACTGAATCCTTAAAAGTATGCACTGTTATACCTTCATAAAGGCAGGCACTCTCAAAAAGTATATTAACAGTAACTGACATAGGTCACATGGACATCTACAGATATAGCCAAGTTTAGACTCTCTATATAAGTTTAAGCATAACAAACTTTCTAACAAAGTGATGTCACCCTTCCCATCCCTTTTTTAGATGTGTGTAAATGTGGCCGGAGCCTCTATGATGGACCCCAATGTTCTCCACCTCCTGGTATTCTGGCCCTTATGTCACCATCTTCCCTTGAGTGTGATCTGGACCTAGTGATTTGCTTCCGAGGAACAGAAGTGATGGGATATCACTTATGACAAGATTAGGTTGTATACAAATCACTGATTTCCATCTTGGGTTCAATCCCAATGTATGTGTGTGTGTGAGAGAGAATTAAGAAGCTATGCTGTGAGCAGTCCTATGGAACTGATATCTTCAGCCAACAGCCAATGAGGCCCTGAGGCCTGCCAATAGCCACATGACTGAACTTGGAAGTAGATCATCTCCCAGTGAAGCCTTGAGGTAATTGCAGCCACAGCAGCCTTCTGAGAGCCCTTGTGCCAGAACCACTCAGCTAAACTGCACCCAAATTCCTGATCTATAAAAGCTGTTAAATAAAAATATTTGTTGCTGTTTTCAGCCTTAGTTTGGGGGTAATTTGTTACTCAGTGGTATAACTAATATGGCAGGTGTGAAGCCTGAGAACCAACTTTCACAATCTGTTGGGGTGGGGGTTTAAAAAGAGGAGAAGACAGAAGAGTAAAAACAGTTGCCATATGATCCAGCAAGGTCACTCTTGGGCATATATCTGGACAAAACTATAATTCCAAAAGATACATGCACCTCTGTTCACAGCAGCACTATTCACAATAGCCAAGACATGGAAACAACCTAAATGTCCATTAACAGATGAATGGATAAAGAAGATGTGGTACGTATATACAGTGGAATATTACTCAGCCACAAAAAAGAATGAAATAATGTCATTTGCAGCAACATGGATGGAGCTAGAGATTATCATACTAAGTGAAGTAAGTCAGAAAGAGAAAGACAAATACCACATGATATCACTTATATGTGGAATCTAAAATATGACACAAATGAACATATCTACGAAACAGAAACAGACTCACAGACAGATAACAGACTTGTGGTTGCCAAGGGGGTGGGGTAGGGGAGGGATTGATTGGGAGGTTGGGGTTAGCAGATACAAACTATTATATATAGAATGGATAAACAACAAGGTCCTACTGTATAGCATAGGGAACTATATTCAATATCCTGTGATAAACCATAATGGAAAAAAATATGAAAAATAATATATATATGTATAACTGAATCACTTTGCCGTACAGCAGAAATTAACACAACATTGTAAATCAACTATACTTCAATAAAATATTTTTTTTAAAAAAAAGAGAGAGAGAGGAGAAGAAATAGAGTGGAGTAGGCATGAAGGAAATTAGGTAGGGCACTTTGCAAGCACCAGGTAAGCCCCTTTGCTTTTGAATTTTTCTAAAAGAGTAATTTATTTTGTGACAGTTTCTAAATTCTACCAATTAGAAGTTAATTCACTTCTCTTTTAAAAGACGAAGTTGCTCTGAGAGAGCTCTCAGCCACTTAACCTCTTGTGAGAGAGTAATCTGATTAGATACTGAGATCAGCTCCAATATGTGGCTGGACAATGAGTAGGGACAGAGAGGAAAGAGTGGATTTTGAAGTATAAAAAGATTTAGTTTGGAGAATACCACAACTGAAAACTTTGAGCAACAAAAAGGGGATCAGGTAAATGGAGGCTAAAAGGAGATTAGCCAAGTGATGGGAGAAACTTTTTTCACTATACCCAAGCAGCCTGAACATTGTTTTGACATGTCTCATTCTCTGATTTTTCCAGAATAAGTTTTCTATTCACTTCTGTTATGAGCAACATAAGGAAGGAAGCTATTTTATGCATGCATGGCATTGGTATCCATAAGAGGCAGTTTTTAAAATTAAAGGAAAATAAAGGATTCTTGTTACACAGCCAAAAGAATTCCTAGAAGTGTCTAGGATTTCCTCCATTAAAGTTATCTTCCCTTGTGTTGGTGGAAATCCTAAATATAGCAGAACTTAAAATCTCACCCCTAGGATAAAAAAATCAGATGGGATCAACTTTTGCCTCATTTTAAAATCATATATCCAAGGTTATTCTTGGCATCATTCAAAAATATATATACAGGTTTTTTAAGGTATAGAATAAAAACATTTTCATAAGGAAATAAGCATCTTTATGATTTTTTTCAAAAGGGGATATCTTGTGCCACATCTCTATGAGTGAAAATGCTAAATAAAATTTACACTTGGATTTCCAACAAGCAACAAAAACTTTGACATTATCTGTGTTAAAATTCCTTCAAAGAAATGTTGAAATAACTTCCATTAGGAAGAATATGCTCACACCTTGTGAAGGGCTAAATATTTTGAAGCTGATCATCCAATGTATTGACAGGGGACAAACAGTTCTGTGATGGACACATTCTTATTGACCTTGTGATGTGACTGTCACTAAGCTCCCAAATGTAAATCTGCTCTTCCTTACTCTTTTTTTCTATACAGATAGAAACTCATTTGTCAGCATGCCAGCTTTAACTAGCCGAGATGAAGCTAAGCTAATTTAATAGGAACTGTTCAATAGCTTCGACCGACCTGACACTTTCAGTTAAAGAGGTTCTATGCCCCACTGTCTTTCATTATTCCCAATTCTTTCTTCAGAATGGTTGAACATCAAGTCAAATAATATGCTTAGTAGTCAACAGGCCTGACTTTTTTCTCAAGGACATTCTTTTGGTGCCAGAAACTGTCAAGTGGAAAAACATGTACTGTGAAGGTGAGAGGACACTAATTAAATATACATAGCTCTAGCCAAAGAAGCATGAGGCACAGCTTGCTGAATGAAAACTCTACTGCCTGCTTGACTGAGGTCACAGCTGTTGACTTGCCTAAGTTCCTAAGTTGCAGTTTCTCTTTGATATGATTTAACATCCCTGTATTTACAGTAGGCACGGGCCATTCTCAAGGAATGCTGCACAGTTTCAAGTGCAAATATTTTGGTTCAATTAGGCATGCTTCATCCTTAGGTCACTGAACTTCTTTACCTCTTTAGCTACATGTACTGTTTTTAAAGTATTAAGTTACTCTGACCTGTGCTGGACATATAATGTGAGCAAGAAATAAACCTGGGTTGAGTAAACCAGAAAAAGTAGTTCTTCTTTGGTGTACAATGTAATGATGCTCTGGAGCCAAACTTCTTTTGAAACCCTTAATAATATTTTAACCATGAGGCATCTCTGTGCTTCAATTTCCTCATCTTTAACACACTAATGGTAATAATTTTCCTTACCTCTCAGGCTTATTATGAGGACTAACAGAGAAAATATATGTAAAGTTTTTGCACAATACTTGGAACTTAGTATATGCTCCAAAAGCTATAGCTAGTAGCATAGGTTTGAATTTAAGAAACAACACTTTGAAACAGGACATTCTAGATGGTTCTTCTTTCTTAATTAAATCTACCTTTCACCTCTAATGTAAACACTCCACCTTTGGTATAACTGACTTAAGAACTGTCACCTTGATAATCTTTAAAGCATCACAAAATCAAATTCAAATGAACAATCTTTTGGTCTGTTGTTTTTCAAAAACTACTAATAATTGCCAACTTCTTGGATTGTCAAAGTGGTATAACTTAGGTATCTTGTTTGGCACAGAGAAAGCTGAAGAAATAGGAAAAAAAAGGACTTATGTGTTTTGTGTTAATAATACCATAAGTGAAAAAGATTCCCATGTACACTGTGCATTGAAATTCAAGTGCCATTGTTATATTTGCCTCCAAAAGATTGCAGTATACATATATTATTAATCATCACTTTCAATTTCATTAACAATTCTCCTTATTTTACTGTAGCTGAAGTACAATGACCTATTTATTGCTTCTCACACTTGATAGCTTAAGGATGGAGAGACAAGGGGAGGAAGGATTTCTATCAGATTTCAAGAAAATGCCTAAAAATCATGAGCTTAATCCTTGTATTCAATTTTTTAAACCCCACTATAAATAGACCCTCTTTTTGCTAGATGAAGTTTGATAGCCTCTACCCATTACCAGAACTTAGTAGGTGTCAGATGTAGCATGTCACTGTGATCTATGAACATCAAAAACAGGATTCAGACATAGAAATGCTAATTAAAAAAAAACTCTTGGCAATATCTACCTTCAAAAAGACAGGAGGTATAAAATACTATAAAGAAGAAATGAAACATGATCACAATTAAAGAAGATATTAAAAAGTTATTAAAAGGTTGCCAAACATCTCATGTCAGTAAACTTGAAAAGTTAGATGAAATGGACAATTTCATGGAAATATATAAATTGCCAAACTGATTCAAGAAGAAATAAAAAGTATAAAGATTCCAATAGCATAGAAATTAAAGAAGTAGTTTTAAAAATTTTCAAAAGTAAACACCATACCCAGAGAGTTTTACAAGAAAAATCTAACAAACTTTCAAGGAAAAGATTTTTCCAATACTATGAGAATTCTTCCAAAGAATTAGAATCGGAGGAAATATTACACAGCTTAGCAGCCATAATAAATCCAAACAAAGATAGTAAGAGAAAAGACAACTATGGGTGATTTCAAATGTTACTAGAGATGCTATAATCCTAAACAAAAAGCTAACTGAATCCTAGAGTGTGAAAAAGGAAATACACCATGACCAAGCTAGGATTATCCCAAGAATTTGAGGATGGTTTATATTAGAAAATATATACATGTCATTTACCACTTTAAAGGAGAAAAAAGTATGATCATTTCATGGTAGGAAAAGCATTTGGTAGAAATCAACACCCATTAATGAATGAAAAACAAGAGAAAATTTTCTTAATAAACTAGAAATAAGAAGACATTTTGCTTAAATGTATTAAGAATATCTACAAGAATCTACCACATCTTCATCCTAAATGGGAAAAATTAAAAGTACTTCTTTTATAATTAAGCAAAAGACATGGATATCTAATATTACCAGATCAATTCAATATTGCACTGTAGGTCCTAAACAGTCTAATGAAATAAAGAACACAAATAGTTAAAGACATGAGGATTTGGAAAGAAGAAAATAAAGTCCACTACTTCTAGATGATATAATTTTCCACATGAATAAGCCATAAGAATCTACCAACTATTAGAAATAAGAGCTTAGAAAACTGACTGGTTACATAGATCAATTTACAACTAAAGACCAATATCACTCATGAACATACATACAAAAATTCTCAGCAAAATATTAGTAAACTGAATGAAGCAATGTGTAAAAATGATAATACATCATGATGAGTGGGATTTATCCACAGAATTCAAAGCTAGTTTTACATCCAAAAATGAAACAATGACTAAAGAAAAAACATATGATCATCTCAATAGGTTCAGAAAAAGCATTTGTCCAAATTCTATGCTCATCCATGATAAAAAAATAAAAATAAAAATTTTAAACTCAGCAAACTGGGAATACAAGGGAATCCCAACAACCTGATAAAGGGTATCTACAAAAAACCTAGTGTTAACTTCATACTTAACAGTGAAAGATTGAATGCTTTCTCCAGATCAGGAACAAAGAAAGGATGTCAGCTCTCCACACTCTTATTTAATATTGTGCCAAAAGTCCTATCCAGTGCAACAAGAAAAGAAAATGCATATAGACTAGAAAGGAAGAAACAAAACTGTCTCTATTCAAACACACTTGTCAATTTAAAAAGTCCCAAAAATGTACAAAAAAGCGATGAGAACAAACAGGTGAATTTAGCAAGATCTCAGGATAAAAGATCGATATGAAAAAATCAATTATATTTCTATACACTATTAGTAAACTAATGGAAATTGAAATAATACATATTATGGCTTACAATAGCACCAAAACCATTAGATACTTAGGTATAAATCTAAGAAAATATATGTATGAGCTGTGTGCTGAAAACAGTGAAACACTAATGAAAGAAATCAAAATACCTAAAATAAAGGAAAGATATAGGCATATCTCATTTTATTGCACTTCACAGAAAATGCAGGTTTTTTACAAACTGAATTTCTGTGTCAATCAAGTCTATGGGCACCATTTTTCCAACAGCATTTGCTCACTACATGTTTCTGTGTCACATTTTGGTAATTCTTGGAATATTTAAGTTTTTTCATTATTATTACATTTGCTATGGTGATCTGTGATTAGTGATCTCTGATGTTACTATTGCAAAAAGATTATGACTCACTAAAAGTGGTTAGCATTTTTTGTATCAATAAGGCATTTTAAATTAACATATGTACATTGTTTTTAAGACATAATGTTATTGCACACAATAGACTACAGTATAGTGTAAACATAACTTTTATATGCACTAGGAAATCAAAAAAAATCACATGATTTGCTGTATTGCGATATTAACTGTATTGTGGTGGTCTGGAACCAAACCCACAATATCTCTGAGGTATACTTGTATACTGTGTTCATGGATTGTAACACTCAATATTGATAAGACGTAAAAGTGATCTATGATTTGAATGGAATTTCAATAAAAATTCCAGGAGAAATTTTTATAGAAACTGATTCTAAAATTGATATTGAAAAGCAAAGCAACTATAGGAGGAAAAACAATTTTGAAATGGACAAAGTTGGAAAACTTAAATTATCCATTTTCAAGACTTTCTACAAAGCTACAGTAATCAAGACAGTGTTGTGGGGAATTCCCTGGTGGACCAGTGGTTAAGACCTGGCACTCTGCCATGTGGCATGGCCAGAAAAAAAAAAAAGACAGTGTTGTGGACAAAGAACGTTGCCTGCCATATCAGTAAACAAAGGATGTTGCAGCCATCACGCCATCAGCCACTGTGGCTATCCCGGATTGTGAACTGTGAGGGAATTCAGGATGGAGAAAAACAATACTGGCCCTAGATAGCTGAGGTGCATATCAAAGGAATGATTTCAATGAGCCCAGACTCTTGCATCTTCCCATACACAGAAAAGTGCTAAATTCATTAACTTTAGAAGTCTGTTTTTTTTAAATTAACAGTAATCTTTTGATGTTCCTACTACTTGGTTGGGGGCGGGGGTGTTGTTGCAAAAACTCCTATATATCCTGGCTCCTCCCTTACCTCTTCAGAACAATCCCTCAGAGCTATCTGAGAGCCTGTCTCTTTGGCTTAAGTCCTCAGTATGTCTGCAGAATAACGCATAATTCTCAACTTTTAGGTTGTGCAATTTTTTTTCAGTCAACAGTGTGGTATTGGTGAAAGGATAAATACATAAACCAATGGAATAGAACAGAGATTCCAAAATTAGATCCACACATATGTGTCCAGTTGATTTTTGACCAATGTGCAACAATTGGACAGTCATATTAGAAAACATGAACTGACTCATACATAACACCACATACAAAATTGAAGTCTAAATGGATAAAAGACCTAAATGCGAAACCTGAAACTATAAAACTCTTCAAGGAAAACATAGGAGAAAACCTTTGTGACCTTGGACTAGGCAAAGATTCCTTAGATATGACAAAAAAAAGCAAAATCCATTAAAAAAGAGATACATTGTGTTTCATCAAAACTCAAAACTTCTCTTTTAACGAGAATGAAAAGACAACACACAGATTAGGAGAACACATTTGAAGAGCACATATTTGATCAATGACTGGTATTGAGAATATATAAAAGAAAAAACTTAATAATTAGAAAATACACAACCCATGGGCAGAAGACCTAAAAAGAAATGTCTTCAAAGAAGACATAAAGGTGACCAACAGGCTCATGAAAAGATGCTCAACATCACTAATTATTGGAGAAATGCAAGTCAAAACTACATTGAGGTATCACCCCACACCAGTCAGAATGGCCATCAACAAAAAGTCTACAAATAATAAATGCTGGAGAGGGTGTGGAGAAAAGGGAGCCCTCCTACACTGTTGGTGGGAATGTAAACTGGTGCAGCCACTATGGAAAACAGTATGTTGGTTCCTTAGAAAACTAAAAATAGAGTTACCATATGATCTAGTAATTCTACTCCTGGGCATATATCCAAAAAAGATGAAAACTCTAATTCAAAAAGATACATGCAACCCAACCTTCCAAGCAACACTATGTACAGTAGCCAAGACATGCAAGCAAGCTAAGTGTCCATCAACAGAAGAATGGATAAAGAAGATGTGGTGTATATATATATATATATATACACAAACACACACACAGTGGAATATTACTCAGCCATAAAAAAGAATGAAAATTTTGCCATTTGCAAAAACATGTATGGGCCTGGAGGGTATTATGCTTAGCTAAATAAGTTAGGAAAGACAAATACTGTGTTTTCACTTATATGTGAAATCTATAAAATAAAACGAATGAATATAACAAAACAGGAACAGACACACAGATACGGAGAACAAACTAGTGGTTACCAGTGGGGAGAGGGACTGGAGGAGGAACAACATAGGGGAAGGGGATTAAGAGGTACAAACTACTAGAAATAAATAAGATACAAGGATGTAATGTACAGCACAGGGAGTATAGCCAATATTCTCTAATAACTTTATATGGAGTATAATCTATAAAATCTATAAAAATATTGAATCACTCTGTTGTACCCCTAATAATGTAAGTCAACTATACTTCAATAAAAAACTCACAACTGCAATTTATTATTTGTAAACAACTTACTGGATAAAATACCAGCCTAAATTCTGAGTTTGAACTTGTGGGAATTTGGACATATCTGCACCTCAGCTTTCTCACTTCGAAGATGGGAACAATAATAGTATATACTTCACGAGGTTGTTGTGAGGATTAAATGAGTTTTTACATGCAAAATGCTTGGAACGGTGCGTGGGAATAATAAGCTACATATTAATGTTACCTACTGTTATTATTATCTCATTATTTTGATATATGAAAGGAAAATGATAAAAAATAAACCAGTTAAATTTGTAAGAGCAATATATAAGAATTTCATACATAATTTAAAAAATCAGTTACATATCATGCTTTTTCTTACATAATTAAGTAAATTAGAGAATATGCTTGGCTTATTAAATAGTGAGAAACAGAAGTACTGCATACTTAATATGATTAAAAATTATTTTAAAATATTTTTTCTTTTTCTTTTTTTTTTGTGGTATGCGGGCTTCTCACTGTTGTGGCCTCTTCCGTTGCGAAGCACAGGCTCCGGACGCACAGGCTCAGAGGCCATGGCCCATGGGCCCAGCCGCTCCGCAGCATGTGGGATCTTCCTGGACTGGGGCACGAACCCGTGTCCCCTGCATCGGCAGGCGGACTCTCAACCACTGCGCCACCAGGGAAGCCCTAAATGTATTTTATATAATAAATCTTTCCTAATTGACTCATCTAAAATAAAACATTTTAATTGAAAATCACTTTCCTACCATATATCATAGGAAAAATGACAAAATGTTTTATTCCCTAGGCAGGTTCAAGAAATTAAAGATTAATAATTCACCATTTAGCAAATATTGGGTGCCTATTATGCCAGACATTCTAGGTGCTGGAGATTTGACATTGAAAAAAATATACAAAGTCCATTTTATGGAGCTTATATTCAAGTGAGGATGAAGAATACACGATGAGAAGTGTTGAGATGAAACATAAAGCAGGCTAAAGGCATAAATTAGAGAATGACACATAGGATGGTCAGGCAAATCTTCCATATTGAGATGACACTTGAGCAGGGATCTAAATAAAGTGAGGGGACAAGCATGTGGCTACCTGGGGGTGTGATGTTCCAGGCAGAGGGAACGATCAGCACAAAGGCTCAAAGGCAAGAGCACAGTTCATGTATTAAAAGAACAGGAAGGTGGTTACAATGGTTTTAGACCAAAAAGGTTAGGAAAAAGTCTATTAGAGTTATCTAACAAATATAAACGCTTATAATTGAAAAGAACAGGAGAATGGAGACTTTGGTATCCAAAGAACAGGCACTGCTTCCTAGATGATCCTTCATGGAATGCCTCTGTCACCTACAAGCTATAATTTTCTCTAAGACAGGAATCATGTCTTACTAATTCTCCTCAGTACTTGTCAGATACCAAACACTTCATCTATATTTGATGGATTGAATCACATGAATAGCATATCTGATTGTTTCCTCTGGCCTTTTAACTTCTACAGCATAGCTGATACTAAATTCAAAAATCATGAACTTGAATTTTGAATATGGATATCAATATTAGTAGCTTAGGGTCACTGACATAGATAAATAGGATGATTTGGGCCCCACAAAAAGATAATGGACTCCAAAATCTAGGGTCAAGATAAGTGGGCCTTTCTCTGTGACACACAATATAAATGTGATAAATGTACTATGGTGACTGTCGCAAATGAAAATTATCTTTTGTCTGATTGCATATGTTACTAGATATTAAGGTTAATCTGTAGATGTGTTATGAGTTTAAAGAAACTGAAATCTAATTAAGCCACCAGAGAGAAAGTTATCTTTGAACTCCATTGATGGGGAGGAATGTTTGAGTTAAGTTAAATTTTTGGAGCCAGTGAAACTTACCTGAGATTCAGAGCATGTTCTCAGATCACTGAGAAGGTATATTCCATATTAGAAATATTTAAATGGACATTTTGGATGTGTCAGATTCATGTGAGTTTGGTTAGCAATAATTCACTAGAACCTAATCACCTCTGAATAAAAAATGATACACTCAAGTCTCTATAATTACAAAACTCTGGATAACTGTTGGAAGCACTCAACAATGAGGTTTTTAAACTGTTCTGTATAGTATCAATACATTAACAGAATTGGAGGTGGGATGGGGAGAGCAGAGGAGTGAGAAAAAGTGAAGGAGCTAGAAAAAGACAGAGAGGGCCAGACAATAATGATGAAAGGTCGAGACCTGAACTGAGACAAATGGCCAAGGGGCTTCTCAAAAACTATGGAAATATGATATTCAATTTCAAATTATATATTTAGTATAGTATAACTCCTCTCAATAATAGCCCTGAATCTTTAATAAAAGTCCACAACACAGAATCATTTCATGTGAGTGTCATTTGGGGAGCCAATACCATATAAAATTAAAGTAAGATATAAAATAGAGAGTAAGAATTCAGCAGAAGTTGGAAATCAGAGTCAGAGTTGGCTGGGAGAAATATAAGCCACCAGGAATTTACAGAAATCTTTGCAAGAGCATTAGACTTTCCACAAGACGAGCAAAGGAGATTTGAGATTATCTTACCTAGGTTTAATGGGCAGAGTGATCCCAGCTGGTATCTGGGTTACAAAAATCCAAAAGAGTAGATTTAAGTGCAACTAATACTTATTGCATGCAAGTCCCTGTGCAGGAGCCTTCAAGTCACAAAGATGACCCTGTGCTGAGGGAACATAAAATGTTGTAGTAGTATATACTATTTTTTTTAATTATTGCACTATGGTGTGATGGGACTTGGCACAGGTAGCATTGAGAGGCTGCTAGAGGCCATAAGAAGAAAACATGTCTTGTTTGAAATCTGAGAGCCAGAATCAAAGGCAGCCAGTATTAGTCTAAAAACCAACCTTTCTTTCAATATAAACTATCCAAGTATAAACATCTCAGTCATTTACCACCTTAATCCTACTAGTTATCCCTCACTTTCAAACACAAGTTACAATAAGCCTTCCCTTCTATTTGCCTAATATTTGAGCTTCTCTACATAGAACAAAGTATAATTGTATATTATTTTTTAAAGGAACTATAGTAAACTCAGTTATCTGGGATACTTAAGAAATCCAGTCTTGTGGTTTATCAAATAATCCAAAGAAAATGAAGCTAGATTTAGGGACATTTAGCAGATGGGGTTGGATATTTGCATGTAAGATTCAAAATGCAAGTTCATCTCTTTTATTGCTCCAAGTTTTTTAAAGTGCCAGAAAAAGATTTTTTAAAAAGAATAAATCCCTGAGACCACTGGAAACAAGAGAGGGGACTACAAGGTGCTAGAAACAGAACTTTCTAAAAGTTAAGAGCTTATGGCATGGCATTTTTACTGAGAAACAGGAGAAGAACAATATCAACAGCTTAAAACATGATGAGGAAAGAGCATTTTGAAGGCAAGAGAAACTCCAAATGTAGTGAGAACACACAAAGTCAAGAAGGCAGTACCCTAGGAGAATTAGAGACAATTAATAATGGCAGATATGGAGAAGTTTAAGGAGTATATATATATATATATATATATATATATATATATATATATATATATTTCTATACCAATTAATTTAAAATTTTAGATTAAATCAATTGTTTTCCAGGGAAATTTAAATTAGGTCATTCACGAAGAAGTAGGCAATCTGAATATTGTAATAACTATAACAGAAGTGATCAAAGTATGAACTATCTACCTGTCAAAGCAACAGCAGACTCACATGAAACACAGGAAAAGATGGGAAGCTACCTAACTCATTTTATGAGGCTTGTGCACCCTAATGGCAAATTGGTCAGCAGAACACAAAAAGAACAGAAGGGAGGAGGGTGGAAGTAAAGAAAATAATAGTTGAACCTCATTTAGAAACACAGATGACAAAACTGAAAATATATAATGAGTAACACATTATGATTAAATCAGTTTATCATAGAATGTCAAGTGTGGTACAACATTAAGAAAATGAATTTTTTTTTCTAGCATTTTGGGAGTTTTATTTTGGAAGTGAACTTTTAACTATCAATACAAATGCCAAGATACTACACAAAACATCCACAGGAACTTTTTTCATCTTTTTTTGAATTGTTCACAAACATTTCCTACATAATCCAACATACAACAGAGAAATGGTACATCTTTTTCTTTCAATTTGCATACAATGGAAAAACAAGAATATATATATATATTTTACAAAGTTTAACTAATAGACGCTACCAAGCTGACAATTTAAGTCTATAGGTGAGAAATTATCTAATAAAAAATAATCAGAATTTATTTAGCATCAGTCACTTCCATAACCAAGTATTATTCTGATTAATAAAACTTTCTGCCATTAGGCTTTTGGTATATACTTATACCAACTACTCCATCTGTTGTATTGCTCCCCACCTTGGTTCTTCACAATTACAAACAGAAAATCGTTGCAAAGTAGGGGCAAGCATTTGCAAAAACAAACAAAAATCCCCAGCTTATTATAAGCATGAATGTGTGGTGGAATTTCCTCCCAAGCAATGGACTTTCAAATCACTTAAGAAATCACCAGAACTGAATGTGTCAAGATACTTTGCCTAAGTCCGAGATGCATTTATTTATATCCAACAGAGGACTGAAAATTAAACTTAGTGTTTAGTTTGGGAGCAGGTTGGGGGGAATTCAGTCATTTGAAAAATGACCGTCTTAAAAAAAATGACCACCAAAAATAGGTTCACTAAATTTATTTTAAAAATCATAAAACGTTTCTTACAAAAGAGCATTACATTCTGCACACTGCTCTGAATAGATGCCAGGGACATATGGACTATTGTTACTTTCCCTCCCTGTCCCACCCCCCCCCAAATGTTACAGTGATCACAAAGTAAAGTGTTCACAATAATTACATGGGGGGATTTTTTTTTAAACCACCAACAATGAACAAAAATTAAAATTTACTCACTCTGCTGCTGTTTCAAAATTTCAATGTTAGTTTTTGCACACCCTCCCCCACCCCCCACCCCTGTTTGTAAGGAACTAAAACATTACATCTGGTGAACAGCAAAGATTTCACTACACCTCAAATGCAGAACACCTATGAAGCAGAGGAATGTTGGCTTTTTAAACAGAAGCAAATAAAAAAAAATGATGCAGGACTCCTTCAGTTCTTCACTAGTCTTAGAAAAACTTTCCAGAATACTGCTTCACACTATAAAAAAGAAAAAATATCTTGCATTAGAATCCTTCAACATCTGCATACTGCTTCACACTGTTCTGCAGCAAGTACTGTGCATTTTGTATCTGGTCCTGTGTTCCTATAATGGTAATGATCTGGTCTTCGGACCCTTCTAAAGGCTCATCAATTTTGATCGACGCTCCTGACTCATGACGGATTTGTTTAATCTGCTGACCACCTTTGCCAATAATAGATCCAGCCAGATCTTTGGGAATAGTTACTTGTGTAGTAATAATAGGTCCACCAAGATCACCATATGAGCCACGACCCCCTGAATAGGAATAATCATATCCAGAGCCACCCTGTGGTTCATAAGCCATCTGCCACCCTGATGGGCTCCATGTATCTATTGCAGAGTCCCAGGTTTCATCAGCACTGAAACCAACCATGCCATCATAACGGTCTCCAGGTCTTCCTCTTCTGTCATAGGCCATTAGATCTCCCCCTCTAGGTGGTGGTGGAGGAAGAGGAAGATTCCGAGCTCTGCTACCACCCCGGCCACCTCGTCCGGGAGGAGGTGGAGGAGGTCCTCGACGAGGGCTCATATCATCATAATCTCTTCTGGATGGAGGCATGGGACGCCCACCCCGACCAGGAGGCATTCTGTCAAAACCACCTCTTCCCCGCATGGGAAATCCCACAGGACGTCCACGGCGGTCATCAAACATCATTGTAAAACCACCATAATCATAGGTTTCATCGTAAAAGTTGGGATCATAAGGCTGAGCACGTCCTTTAATGGGAGACTCTGATATAAGATCAAGGATGATCTTTATGCACTCTACAACCCTATCAGGTTTTCCTCCAATAAGAACGACTCTGTCAGTGGATTGAGGACGACGTTCCTGGAAAAGCTTGATTGTTGTCTGAGTGTTCTCTCCAAGTTCTCTGATTTTAGCACCTTTGACCCCAATAATTCCTCCTGCCAGACTCTGATGAATCAACAGTCTCAACTCGCAGTCAAAGTCGCTTCCTTTATAGTGTTGGTAATTTAAGCATTCCACAGCATCAGATTCGAGCGGGAGCTGGCTGGTTGCAGTGGGTGATGGCAACTGCAGGCCCTCTTCCAAGGTAGGGATGATTTTCTTCAGAATTTCTCCAATTGTCTCAATATCAGCACTGATACTCAATATGCGCTCGGGGCCACTGCTGTCTGGGACTGAAACACTGGCATTGTAGTCTGTACGGAGAGCCTTAATATTCTTGCCGCCTTTTCCAATCACTGACCCAGCATTCTTGCTCTGAAGCAGAATGTGTAATTCAACCATCTCATCTGTGTTTCTAGATCTTTTAAAAGCTTGTTCCTCTTCCATACCTTCAGCAGGGCGTTTACCAAATTTGCCATTGGTTTCGGTGTTGGGAAAGGTTTCCTCTGGCTGTTCAGTTTCCATTTTCTTGTATTAAAGGGACACACCAATCGGGCAAGGCTACCGTCCCTATGCCGCTGCGCCGCCTCAGCCAGTCACAGCTAGACAGAGAACTAAGAAAATGAATTTGAAGGTTAAAGCAAAACACTCGCATGAACATATCAATTGGTGCCACAATATTTAATAAAATACAACATTAATTCCTGATTTTAAAGAACCACATGAAAGAGAACAAGCAAACAACCAACAAAATATGAGTGAAAAATAAATGAACTTCCTAAATGTGATTAAAGGAATCGAAAACAATACTACAGCAATGATCATATATTAAAAGCATTCCCAGTAATATCACAAACAATACAATGATGTTTCTTGTGCTCAGTATATTCAGCATTGTAAAGGAGGTCATGGCTAATTCAATCAAAAAGAAAAAGGAAGTAATACTGTATAAACATTGGAAAGTAAGACACAAAACTATGATTATTTGCAGACATTATGATAATCTTCCAGGAAAATCCATGAAAATCAGTTGAAAAACTGAGCAGGAATTAAAACTATATAAAATTTTAAAAATATAATAAGTCAATAGCTTTCCTATATGCCAACAATAACCAAGTTGATAATATCAGGAAAACAGACTCTATTCTCAAAACCAACAAATCTAAATATAACTAGTAAAATAATCTTAAGAATAAGTATTCAATTAAAAAAATAAATGTGTAAGATGTATAAGAAAAAAACAATAGAACTTTTCTAACAAGTAAAAATAACTCCAGAGAAATGGAGGGATATTGCACATTCCTGAATGGGAAAATTTAGTACTATAAAGAAGTCAAGAGATATAGGGACATATGTATATGTATAACTGATTCACTTTGTTATAAAGCAGAAACTAACACACCATTGTAAAGCAATTATACTCCAATAAAGACATTAAAAAAAAAGATACTAATTGGGGGTCACAGTGGGGAAAAAATTCTAAGAGGAGCAATATAAGAGAGGGGAGAAAGAAATGAATTAGGAGAATCACTGTATTCATCACTAAAATCCTGAATTCTGAAAAAAAAAAGAAAAAGAAGTCAAATCTCCAAAATTATTCTATAAATTAAACCCCATTACAACCAAATGTCAA
This sequence comes from Orcinus orca, assembly GCF_937001465.1. Classification (NCBI taxonomy): domain Eukaryota; kingdom Metazoa; phylum Chordata; class Mammalia; order Artiodactyla; family Delphinidae; genus Orcinus; species Orcinus orca. The sequence continues at coordinate 81,341,104 of NC_064580.1, forward strand.
TGTGAATCTTTTAACTTCACAGATTTATTCTAAAATTTATCTAGGAGAAAAAAATTAACAAAAAATACACAAGGAATTTTTTTAAAAATAAGAGGGCACTTTTGTCCTTTGTAGTGGGTTGAATGGTAGCCTCCCAAAAGATATGTCCACAGGCTAATCCCCAGAACCAGTGAAAGTTACCTTATTTGAAAAAAAAAGGGGGGGGGCTTTGCAGATATAATTAAGTTAAGGACTGTGAGACAAGATTATTCTGGATTAACTGGGTAGGCCCAAAGACAAGTGTACTTATAAGAGTGAAGCAGAGAGGGATTACGGAGATAGAAGAGGAGAAGGTCATTTGAAGATGGAAGTAGAGATTGGAGTGATGCAGATGGAAGATTCAGGCAACAAAATGTTCCATGTGGCTCTGCCAACACCTTGATTTTGGACTTCTGGTCTCCAGAACTGAGAGAATAAATTTCTGTTTTGAAGCCACCCATTTTGTTGGAATATGTTACAATAGCCACATGAAACTAATAAACCCTTCCAAAGATCAAAACATAATAAAGGTATTAGTAATTAAGGTACTATGATTCTGGCACAAAATAGACAAAAATAGTTCAATAGAAAATAGATCCATTTTTATATAGGAATTTAGTGGTTGATAAAAGTGGTTTATTCATATAAGCAGGGAAATTAGGGTATATTTGATAAACTGTTTTGGGACAGTTGGACAACTATTTTTTTAAAAATCAACCCTGAACTTAAACCAAACACAAAATAATTTCCTGATGGGGTTAAAGGCTTAAACATAAAAAACAAAAAGTATTAGAAGAAAATGAAGATATGTTTATAAACTTGATATAGGAAAGGACTTCTTATGAAGAAGCTGTAAAGGAAAAGAATGAGAGATTTTGTGGCACTTGACATGCTAAATCCAGAAAATATGTGGAAAAGCAAAGAATCAGGAAGAGTCAAGACAGTTCAGAAGAAGAATAAGTTGGAATGATGTACCCTACCAGATATCAACACTTATTTGAAAAAGTACAATTAGGCATTACATAGTAAGTTGGTTCTATGCATACCTTATAACTCAGCATTTTCCCTTGGAGGTATACCTTAAAAACTCTTTTACATATACATCAAGAGGCATGTAAAAAATGTCTATAGCTTTGCTCAAATAATAAATACATAAGACAACCTAAATGTTCATCAACAGTGAAATTTATAAATTGTGACATATTCAAAAAATTGAATTCAATAGGAAAATAAACTACCTCTACATGTGTTAATGTGGATGCATTGCAAATACATAATAGTAGACAAAAAAGCAAGCCACATAGGAATAAATAGATGTGACAGTTAATTTTATGTGTCAATTTGGCTGGGCCAAAGGGTGCCAAAATATGTGGCAGTAGTAAAAAAAATGTGAGGTAGATCTGTTTATTTGTATTAACACAGAAAAAATTGTTAAGCTGAAAAACTAAGTTGCAGAACACTTATGCACACAATGTTCCCATTTGTGGAAGAGACACACATACAGATATTTGTATGTGTTCATATGTGTGCATGTGAAAGAGAGAGAGAGAGAAAGGGATAAAGGGTAGGTAGGTGGGTGAGTGGGTGGGAAAACAGACAGATAGATGTTTGATTTGCACATATATGTTTGTGTATGTATATAGGGAACGATTTGGAAGGATACACACCAAACTTAACAATGGCTACCTCTTAGAAGAAAGAGGTATTTGGGAAAGAGGGTCAGGTAGAGAAAGCAATAAGGAAAGACCTTCCTACATTACTCTATAGACTTCGGAATATTTCACACTGAGGATAAGTTACATGAATAACTTGGTAATTTAGAAAAAATTGCTCTAAAAATTATGTTTATGAAGATGTATTAAACTATGACATAATAGTAAAAGAAAGAAGCAAGACAGTAGTGTAACAAGTTGGAGGCTTTTTTTTCACAATACACAATTTATTATATTATTTGTTTACACTGTCATGAATATTCTTCACGTTTGACATATTTTACGTTATATTATCATTTTTTAAACATTTCTTTACTACAAACTTTTGCTATGCTAATATGTGTTGTGAATGATCATAAGATACATTTAGCACACAGCGTTTCCCATACTTAGTACTTGTCTAACAAATTTTTAAATGAAAATAATAAAGAGGACATGGCTTTTTTAGAATTTGACATGGAATCAAAGTGCAACAAATGCCATGGGGCTTTAATAGTGTGAAATGGCTGTCAATGAAAGCACTTTAGATGTGATTTAAAATTAAATCCGAATGATCAATCATGCCTTCTCCTATAAGCAATGAAAGCAACAAGATTACATTTTTAAAAGTGAGTTCTACTTTCCTGTCATGATTCTCTAATTTGACAGTCATCTCCTTTTCAGCCAACACCATCATTAATGGCCAGACCAATACTCTTATCAATGAAACCAATTCATCTTACCTCACACAGCATGACTGCCTTTAAAATATTCATCCTGCATTTGGAACAAAGATTCACTGCTTTCTTTGTCTCTTCAACATGAAATCATCCTCTTATTAATTTCTTGTCTCAGCGTCCAATTCAGTTTAATAACAGACAAATGAAGTCACATAACATTAATTTTATTACCCCCAATTTTTATGTGAATCATAAATTCATAGCAAACCTTACTTAAGCAAATCTCAAAAGTAAATAATTAAAAAAAAGAAAAGTAAATAAGTTTCTCCTCCTTTTTGATTTTCTGTTCCTACTCTCTGCCAGGACCTGAGTTGCTGCTAGAGATACAAAGAGGAGTAAGATATGGTCCTTAAATATTCTGCTGGGTGAGGGATATAAGGCTTTTTAAAATATATTTTCCCTATTAAAAAAGTAAAACATGATGATTGTCTAAATTTTGGAAATGGGTAAAAGATTATAAAGAAAAATAAAATTACTCAATATCAAAATTACTCAAAATTACTGAACTATCCAGACATAATCTCCTGTAACATTCTAATGTATTTTGTCTGGTCTTCTTTATACAGTTAGTATATTATTGATACAATTCTGTATACAGCTTTTGTTGTTATTTAGCATTATAGTATAAGCAATTCTCATGTTATTATAATACTTAACAATCATAACTTTAAATAATTGCATAGTGTTCCACTATAAATATGGCAAGCAACCTGCAATAGGGGAAGGCTTTCTGGGGATGCTAGTATTTCTCCTGAATCCTAATGGAATATGTTCATGGGGTGGGATGGGTGATAGGATTCAAGAAAAGGGAAAGGCATCTGAAAAGTATTCCAGAACTATTGGAGGCAAGACAAACATAGCAGTTTCTCAGAAATCCAAAGTAGTTCAGAATTACTGGAAAACAGAGTTCAGGTGGGAGTGACAGAAAATAATACCAGAGTAATGGACAGGGGCCAGGTCATGAAGGGGAAAGGTAGCCTGTACTATGCAACTATGTGCTAAGCACTACGCACAATTTTGTATTATGTTGTGAAGGGCTTTATACTCTGTGCTGAAAGTTTGAAATTTACCATTGAGGCTATGAGTGGTGGGGATGGAGTGGAAATGAGAGATTTTAAGGTGAGAAGTTACATGAATAACTTAGTAATTTAGAAAAATTACTCCAAAAATTATGTTTATAAAGATGTATTAAACTATGATAAAATAGTAAAAGAAAGAAGGATGACAGTGTTGTAACAAGTTGGAGGCTTTTTTATTTCACAGTATACAATTTATTGTATTATTTGTGTTTACATTATCATAAATATTCTCCATGTTTGACATATTTTACATGTTACATTATTACCATTATTTCAAACATTTCTTTACTACAAACATTTACTATGCTAATATGTGTTGAAAATGATCATAAGATACATTTAACATATAGCGTTTCCCATACTTAGTTTTCCCCAGGGCTCTTCCTTTGGGAAGCATCTCCTGGAAGTACGGTTGTTCACAACACACTTTTGGAAAAGCAAAATTAATCTCGCTGTCAGGGCAGGTGTTTCAATTGATTGTTTTTACACAATGAAGGCTGTAGATTTTCCCCTGATGAGGCTATTTTGTTAGCCTTTACCAGCCTGCCATAATGATTTTTTTTTCTAAGTATATATGCCAATCCCAATCTCCCCATTCATCCCACCACCACCACCTGCCCCCACTTTCCCCCTTGGTGTCCATACGTTTGTTCTCTATATCTGTGTCTCTATTTCTGCCCTGCAAACTGGCTCATCTGTACCATTTTTCTAGATTCCACCTATATGCATTAATATATTTGTTTTTCTCCTTCTGACTTACTTCACTCTGTATGACAGTCTCTAGGTCCATCGAAATCTCTACAAACGACCCAATCTCGTTCCTTGTTATGGCCAAGTAACATTCCATTGTATATATGTACCACATCTTCTTTATCCATTTGTCTATCGATGGGCATTTAGGTTGCTTCCATAACCTGGCTATTGTAAATAGTGCTGCAATAAACATTGGGGTGCATGTGTCTTTTTGAATTATGGTTCTCTCTGGGTATAGGCCCAGGAGTGGGATTGCTGGGTCATAGGGTAATTCTATTTTTAGTTTTTTAACAAACCTCTATACTGTTCTCTATAGTGGCTGTTATCAATTTACAATCCCCTCAACAGTGTAAGAGGGTTCCCTTTTCTCCACACCCTCGCCAGCATTTATTGTTTGTAGATTTTCTCTTGATGCCCATTCTAGCTGGTGTGAGGTGATACCTCATTGTAGTTTTGATTTGCATTTCTCAAATAATTAGTGATGTTGAGCAGCTTTTCAGGTGCCTCTTGGCCATCTGAATGTCTTCTTGGGAGAGATGTCTATTTAGACCTTCTGCCCATTTTCTCATTGGGTTGTTTTTTTAATATTGAGCTGCATGAGCTGTTTATATATCTTGGAGATTAATCCTTTGTCCGATGACTTATTTGCAAATATTTTCTCCCATTCAGGGTGTTGTCTTTTCATCTTGTTTATGGTTCCCTTTGCTGTGCAAAAGTTTTTAAGTTTCATTAGGTCCCATTTGTTTATGCTTGTTTTTATTTCCATTTCTCTAGGAGGTGGGTCAAAAAGGATCTTGCTGTGATTTATATCATAGAGTGTTCTGCCTATGTTTTCCTCTAAGAGTATTATACTGCCTGGCCTTACATTTAGGTCTTTAATCCATTTTGAGTTTATTTTTGTGTATGGTGTCAGGGAGTGTTCTAATTTCATTCTTTAATATGTAGCTGTCCAGTTTTTCCAGCAGCATTTATTGAAGAGGCTGTCTTTTCTCCATTGTATATCCTTGCCTCCTTTGTCATAGATTAGTTGAGCATAGGTGTGTGGGTTTATCTCTGGGCTTTCTATATTATTCCATTGATCTATATTTCTGTTTTTGTGCCAGTACCATATTGTCTTGATTACTGTAGCTTTGTAGTATAGTCTGAAGTCCAGGAGCCTGATTCCTCCAGTTCTGTTTCTTTTTTACCTCAAGATTGCTTTGGTTATTCAGGGTCTTTTGTGTCTCCATACAAATTTTAAGATTTTTTGTTCTAGTTCTGTAAAAAATGCCATTGGTTATTTGATACGGATTGCATTGAATCTGTAGATTGCTTTGGATAGTATAGTCATTTTCACAATATTGGTTCTTCCAATCCAAGAACACGGTATATCTCTCCATCTGTTTGTGTCATCTTTGATTCCTTTCATCAGTGTCTTATAGTTTTCTGAGTACAGGTCTTTTACCTCCTTAGGTAGGTTTATTCCTTGGTATTTTATTCTTTTTTTGCAATAGTGAAAGGGATTGTTTCCTTAATTTCTCCTTCTCATCTTTCTTTGTTAGTGTATAGGAGTGCAATAGGTTTCTGTGCATTAATTTTGTATCCTGCAACTTTACCAAATTCATTGATTAGCTCTAGTAGTTTTCTGGTAGCATCTTTAGGATTATCTATATATTGTATCATGTCATCTGCAAACAGTGACAGCTTTATTTCTTCTTTTACAATTTATATTCTTTTTATTTCTTTTTCTTCTCTGATTGTCATGGCTAGGACTTCCAAAACTATGTTGAATAATAGTGGTGAAAGTGGACATCCTTCTCTTGTTCCTGATCTTAGAGGAAATACTTTCAGTTTTTCACCATTGAGAATGATGTTTGCTGTGGATTTGTCATATATGACCTTTATTATTTGGAGGTAGGTTCCCTCTATGCCCACATTATGGGAAGTTTTTATCATAAATGGGTGTTGAAGTTTGTCAAAAGCTTTTTCTGCATCTATTGAGATGATCATATGGTTTTTATTCTTCAATTTGTTAATATGGTGTATCACATTGATTGACTTGCGTATATTGAAGAATCCTTGCATTCCTGGGATAAATCCCACTTGATCATGGTGTATGATCCTTTTAACATGTTGTTAGATTCTGTTTGCTAGTATTTTATTGAGGATTTTTGCATCTATATTCATGATTGATATTGGTCTTTAATTTTCTTTTCTTGTAGTATCTTTGTCTGGTTTTGGTATCAGGGTGATGGTGGCCTTGTAGAATGTGTTTGGGAGTGTTCCTTTCTCTGCAATTCTTTGGAAGAGTTTGGGAAGGATGGGTGTTAGCTCTTCTCTAAATGTTTGATAGAATTCACCTGTGAAGCCATGTGGTCCTGGACTTTTGTTTGTTGGAAGATTTTTAATCACAGTTTCAATTTCATTACTTGTGATTGGTCTGTTCATATTTTCTATTTCTTCCTGGTTCAGTCTTGGAAGGTTATACCTTTCTAAGAATTTGTCCATTTCTTCCCAGTTGTCCATTTTATTGGCATAGAGTTGGCTGTAGCAGGCTCTTAGGATGCTTTGTATTTCTGTGGTGTCCATTGTAACTTCTCCTTTTTCATTTCTAATTTTACGCATTTGAGCCCTCTCCCTCTTTTTCTTGTTGAGTCTGGCTAAGGGTTATCAATTTTGTTTATCTTCTGAAAGTATCAACTTTTAGTTTTATTGATCTTTGATATTGTTTTATTTGTTTCTATTTCATTTATTTTTGCTCTGATCTTTATGACTTCTTTCCTTCTCCTAACTTTGTTTTCCTTGTTTTTTTTCTTCTTTCTCTAGTTCCTTTAGGTGTAAGGTTAGATTGTTTTTTGAGATTTTTTTGGTTTCTTGAGGTAGGATTGTATTGCTATATACTTCCCTCTTAGAATTGCTTTTGCTGCATCACATAGGTTTTGGATTGCCATGTTTTCTCTGTCATTTGTCTCTAGGTATTTTTTGATTTCCTTGTTGATTTCTTCAGTGATCTCATGGTTATTTAGTAACGTATTGTTTAGCCTCCATGTGTTTGGGTTTTTTACATTTTTTCCCCTATAATTTATTTCTAATCTCATAGCATTGTTCTCAGAAAAAAAATGCTTGATATGTTTTCAATCTTCTTAAACTTACCGAGGCTTGATTTGTGACCCAAGATACGGTCTATCCTAGAGAATATTCTGTGTGCATTTGAGAAGAAAGTGCATTCTGCTGCTTTCAGATGTAATGTCCTATAAATATCAATTAAGTACATCTGGTCTAATGTGTCATTTAAAGCTTGTGTTTCCTTATTGATTTTCATTTTAGATGATCTGTCCATTGGTGAAAGTGGGGTGTTAAAGTACCCTACTATGATTATGTTACTGTTGATTTCCCCTTTCATGGCTGTTAGTATTTGCCTTATGTATTGAGGTGCTCCTATGTTGGGTGCATAAATATTTACAATTGTTATATCTTCTTCTTGGATTGATCCCTTGATCACTATGTAGTGTCCTCTTTTGTCTCTTGTAAGAGTCTTTATTTTAAAGTCTATTTTGTCTGATATGAGAATTGCTACTCCAGCTTTCTTTTGATTTCCATTTGCATGGAATCTTTTTCCATTCCTTCACTTTCAGTCTGTATGTGCCCCTAGGTCTGAAGTGAGTCTCTTGTAGACAGCTTATATATGGGTCTTGTTTTTGTATCCATTCAGTGAGCCTGTATCTTTTGGTTGGAGCATTTAATCCATTCACATTCAAGGTGATTATTGATATGTATGATCCTATCACCATTTTCTTAATTGTTTTAGATTTGATTTTGTAGGTCCTTTTCTTTTCTTGTGTTTCCTGCCTAGAGAAGTTCCTTTAGCATTTGCTGTAAAGGTGGTCTGGTGGTACTGAATTCTCTTAGCTTTTGCTTGTCTGTAAAGCTTTTGATTTCTCCATCTTATCTTAATGAGATCCTTGCCGGGAAGAGTAATCTTAGTTGTAGGTTCTTCCCTTTCATCATTTTAAATATATCATGCCACTCCATTCTGGCTTGTAGAGTTTCTGCTGAGAAATCAGCTGTTAATTTTATGAGAGTTTCCTTGTATGTTATTTGTCATTTTTCCCTTGTTGCTTTTTACAATTTTTCTTTGTCTTTAATTTTTGTCAATTTGATTACTATGTGTCTCTGCTATGTTTCTCCTTGGGTTTATCCTGGCTGGGACTCTCTGTGCTTCCTGGACTTGGGAAGGGAATTTCCTTTCCATTGTTAGGGAATTTTTCGACTATATCTCTTCAAATATTTTCTAGGGTCCTTTCTCTCTTTCTTCTCCTTCTGGGACCCCTATAATGTGAATACTGTTGTGTTAAATGTTGTCCCAGAAGTCTCTTAAGCTGTCTTCATTTCTTTTCATTTTTTTTTCTTTATTCTGTTCTGTGGCAGTGAATTCCACCACTCTGTATTCCAGGTCCCTTATCCGTTCTTCTACCTCTGCTATTCTGCTATTGGTTCCTTCTAGTGTATTTTTGATTTCAGCGATCGTATTGTTCATCTCTGTTTATTTGTTCTTTAATTGTTCTAAATGCTTGTTCTTTAATTCTTCTAGGTCTTTGTTAAACATTTCTTGCTTCTTCTCGATCTTTGCCTCCTTTAATTTTCCGAGGTCCTGGATCCTCTTCGCTATCATTATTATAAATTCCTTTTCTGGAAGGTTGCCTATCTCCACTTTGTTTAATTGTTTTTCTGGGGTTTCATCTTGTTCTTTCATCTGGTACATAGTCCTCTGCCTTTTCATCTTGTCTGTCTTTCTGTGAATGTGGTTTTTGTTCCACAGGCTGCAGAACTGTAGTTCTTCTTGCTTCTGCCATCCTCCCTCTGGTGGATGAGGCTATCTAAAGGCTTGTGGAAGCTTCCTGATGGGAGGGACTGGTGGTGGGTAGAGCTAGGTGTGCTCTGGTGGGCAGAGCTCAGTAAAACTTTAATCCCCTTGTCTGCTGATGAGTCAGGCTGTGTTCCCTCCCTGTTGGTTGTTTGGCCTGAGGCAACCCAGCACTGGAGCCTACCTGGCTCTTTGGTGGGGCTAATGATGGACTACGGGAGGGCTCAAGCCAAGGAGTACTTCCCAGAACTTCTGTTGCTACTGTCCTTGTCCCCACAGTGAGCCACAGCCACCCCCCACCTCTGCAGGAGACCCTCTAACATTAGCAGCTACGTCTGGTTCAGTCTCCTATGGGGTCACTGCTCCTTCCCCTGGTACTGATGTGCACAGTACTTTGCGTGTGCTCTCCACGAATGGAGTCTCTGTTTCCCCCAGTCCTGTCGAAGTCCTGCAATCAAATCCCGCTAGCCTTCAAAGTCTGATTCTCTGGGAATTCCTCCTCCCATTGCTGGACACCCAGGTTGGGAAGCCTGACGGGGGCTCAGAACCTTCATTCCAGTGGGTGGCCTTCTGTGGTATAATTGTTCTCCAGTTTGTGAGTCACCCATGCAGCGGTTATGGGATTTGATTTTATTGTGATTGCGCCCCTCCTACCATCTCATTGCAGCTTCTCCTTTGTCTTTGGATGTGCAGTATCTCCCTGTCTCCCTGTCAATGATTGCTCAGCAGGCAGTTGTGATTCCGGTGCTCTCACAAGAGGGAGTGAGCATACATCCTTCTACTCCGCTATCTTGAACCAATCTCAAGTTAGAGGATTTTATTTCCAAAACTTGGGTGGCATGATGAGAGAATTACTTATTTCTCAAGAAAACAGAAAAACATTCCAGGAGTGAGTACTGTTTTGAGAGCCTTTGGACAAAGGGCCACTTGTGAGCTGCTTGGTTCCAAAGAGGAAGAAGGGAAGGGAGAACAGTGGAGGGCACTGAGAAGAGCTCTAAAGAGGAATTTCAGAAGTTGTGCTGTGGATTGGACTGTAACACTCTTGTGACACTCCTTGAAGAAAACCTACAAATACCTAATTTTAGAGTTGGATTATGTTCATGAATGTAACCCTGTACCAGAACTTCAAGGCAAATGCAAGCTAGCCAGCTTTATACTGATTAAAACAATATGTAAACAGTATGATTTAAAACTATGTAAAAACATAGTGACAAATAATTTTAAAAATAAAACACCAAAAAGTAACAGTGGTTATCTCTGATTGATGGGAGTATTCTATTTTTTCTCCTTTCTCTATTTCTGTATTTTCCAGATTTTTACAATGAACAAATATTTTTATAACCCTCATGAATACATAAATCTTTGAAGAAGTGTCTAGACTTGGAATCCTTAGCATTTAAGTTGCAGATTAAGGTAGATATATAGATGAGCTAGCCCAGAGAGTATATTAGATGAAAAGTGGCCTAATAACAATCTTGAGAAATAGTAATATTTAGGAGCAAAGGTGGAGAGAAAGCAAACCACAAAAAAAATTCTGATAACAAGCAGCCAGAGAGGTAGAATAAGTAGGAGTAATTCATTTTATCTAAACAAGGGAAGACATTTCAAGAAAGGAAGGATTAAGGGTTTCAATTTCCACAGACCAGCAGTCAACTAAAATAAACACAGGATATTGCCTAGGGGATTTGGTGCTTCTAGGGTTCTTGGGGACATTTCCAAGAGTAGCTTTAGCAGACTAATGTTGGAAAAGGCCAGGCTGTCATGGATTGAAGAATCAATAGGAAGTAAGGTTAAAATAGTAGAAGGTTCCTTTTTCAGGAAATGTGCCTGTGTTTCCACTAGAGAGAATTTGTCACTTAACAGCTACTTCCATGGAAAACTATCAGTATAAATTTCCTTCCTTCTACTTTAAATATACAATTAATTTTTAGAATGAAATAAATTTTTGTTCAGCGTGGAGATTATTAAAAGGATTACAACAATGAATCAAATAAAATATGAAAAGGCCTCACACAGGGCCTGGTACATAGGAGAGACCTAACCAGTATTAGTTTTCAGAAAGAACTAAATAAAAAAATAACAGTGGTCATGGTAGAGAAATGATAGGAAGGTGTGATTCTTTTCTGTAGCGTCTAATTTTTCTAAAATATAATTTGTTAATTTTATATTTTGATGTTTCCATTCCTAAGAAGCGTTGCCATGAAAAATCACCACAGTGTGAAATCTCAGTTTCCAGTGTGAAATCAGTGTCTGTAAAATCCAAACACAATATAACTCAGTAAGCATTGGAAACGGATAGCCTATATTCAAGTTACAAACATGAATACAACAGATTTCTGCATTGGAATACATACAAAAATAAATCTAGTATATAATACCTTGCCAGATACATAAAAAGTGATTAATACCTAAATGAACAAGTGAAGGGACTTCCCTGGTGGCGCAGTGGTTAAGAATCTGCCTGCCAATGCAGGGGACACAAGTTTGAGTCCTGGTCCAGGAAGATCCCACATGCCACGGAGCAGCTAAGCCCGTGCGCCACAACTACTGAAGCCTGTGAACCTAGAGCCTGTGCTCCACAACAACAGAAGCCACTCCAATGAGAAGCCCGCAAACTGCAACAAAGAGCAGCCCCCACTCACCGCAACTAGAGAAAGCCCATGCACAGCAACGAAGACCCAATGCAGCCAAAATAAATAAACAAATAAATAAATTTATTTTTTTAAGTGAAAATCTGTGGTGAATGAGTGAGTGAGACAGTGGGACACTGAAGGAATTACATAATTCATGAATTTGCATAAAAATATTACCCAGGATTCTGTTCCAACCCTGCCACTGAAAACATCATTCAATCTCTTTCACCTTCCAATACCTCATTTGTGAAATGGAAAAAAATAATAAATATCTTACATACCTCTCAGGGTGGTTTTAAGAATAAACTATTTAAGAAGCACCTACTCCATGCCTGGGGTAGACCCTGTGACTTGAACCCTGCCAGTGATCTGGAGTGGAGGAGTGCACAATTAAGTCAAGACCCATCAGAAAGAGCTGGAAAGGAACCCTTATTCCCAACGCCTTGTGGGTCCATAGGTGGCAGGAGGGAAACATAGAAAGCACACTCTTCACTCCCTTACTAACTCAGCCCAGAAGATGTGCAGCAACTCCCCTGATTGGTGAGTTAAAGATAAGGAACTGAGCATGCTTGGTGTTTTTCTGTGAAGGTGAGCATTGGTACACATTGTGAATACCCTCAACTGACCCTCTGTGCTAGTGCACGGGTCAGTTAAGTTTATATTCCTCAAGAGAAAAATATTAAGAATTCCATTATGACTGCATATTTAAGCCATGGCTTGTCTTTCAGTGTTTGTTCTTAATAGACACTTAGCTCTCCACGTCTCTCACTTGTTCCTGAACTCAGGTGCAGAAGACAGGAAGACATTTCTTCCCTCTAAAATGCCCAAAAGATTCATTCCCAGTCATCCCACACAAAGACAGTCACTTGGGGAAATGTAGCAGTGTAATAAGAACTTCTTTCACTTTTTTACCTATCGGAGAATGCACTCAAACCACCTCTCAAGACTCAGAGGAATAAAAGGGAGCCAGGCTTAACTACATAAGAGAACTAGTCTTTTATTTTTTTAACCTTCTCCACTTCTAGCTCATCTCCTGTGCTCATTAAGTTCTGGTCACCAAATGTCCTACCTCAGTTTAATATTAACTTCATTTTTCCTTATTGCCATCTCATGGATAACTAGCAGGGTCTCCAAGATACGGTGGGTCAAGTCTGGGTAATAAATCTTCTTAAAACATTCAGTTGAACCCTCTTTAATTGGATATTACTATCTATGTCTACTATTGACTATTTATTCTAGGTTTAACCCCAGTTCCCTGTATCCTCCCTTCACTACTTATACATTTTGCAGGTAGACATAAATACTTATTTTTACTTTATAGTTAGATATACACTTAATAGAATAATAGAATACCAGGCCAGTACTAAGTGAATTATTTAATTAGATGCTTGATCTCATTATCATTATTTTATAAATAAGGAAGTGGAGCTTCAAGGAAATCAACTCACTTCCTCAGTCATTCAGCTTGAAAGTGACAGACCAAGAATTGAATTCAGGTCTGGCTGACTCTTGAGCTCGTGTATTTAACCACTGCTTATGGTTTTTGGTTGTGAAATGGCTTTGGAGAATTTTATTTTGTTTTTAAGCTCTATTTTAGAAGCATTTTTCTTCGATGTTTTAACAGAAATTATCAAACATAAAGAAAAGTTTAATTTTCTAGTGAATACCAACACAGCCCCCACCTAGGTTCTACAATTAACATTTTACCATACTTACTTTAACCTATATCTGTCCACCAACCTATCCTTCTATAGATCCATCATTCCATCTTATTGTTATGTATTTTAAAGTTGCAGATATCAGTACACTTTCCCCAAATACTCCAACATGTAGATCATTAACTAGAGTTCAATATTTGTTTATAGTTTTTTTCTTTTGAGGTAAAATTTACATACAGTGAAATGCACAAATCCTACATGTACTATTCCATAATTCCCTCTGCTAAAAAATACACAAGAGAGAGAAAAAAATCCTTGAGGGGTAAGAAAGCTGGGACAGTGGTCTTCAAATCCAGTTAAGCTGTCATATGAAGAAAAGTGAATCAGGTTGATGTGCTGATTCAGTGCTCAGTCTCTGCTGTCCTACAATCTAATTGTAAAAACTTACCTTCTCTAAATATCAATTTTCTCATCTGTCAAATTGAGGTAATATTACTTTCCTTCCAGGATTGTTGTGAGCATCAAATGAGATAATGCATGTAATATGCTTCACCATTATTGTTATCATTTTCATTAAATTAGTTATTTTTACTTTAAAAGATACAGGAGAGGGACTTCCATAATGTTATGTTAGTGAACTAGCTTGATCTGGGATTGGTTATAAACTCCAAATTCCAGAGAACTTATATACAGTTATTAAGGAACTGCTTCGTGATTAAGTTCCGAGCTTTCTTAGTTTATCTAAAGTTCACTTTCATTTGTGACCACCACCTACATTCCAGGCTCTATTGTAGGATCTGGGAATGTTACAATGAGTAAGAAAAGAAACCACCTCAGCCCTCATGAACTTATGGGAATGATAGGGAACAAATACTTATAAATGGGCGGAGGTAATAAAAGTTGTATAGAGGGTACTTTAGAAAGCATGTATCTGGGTGACCTAATGCTCAAGTCTCTCAGAAGCATATTTTTGTTTAGAATAGCACCCCAAGGAGAACAAAAGGCTTTAATTATCTATAAAATATATTTCTTCCCATCTTCATTCCATCCCTCTTCTCTTAGCCATCCTTTCCCCATAATAATCTATTAGAGAAGTGTTAATATTTTGAATGGTTAGTAAAAGCATCTGAAAGCATGTGAATGACAAAGGATAGGACTCCTCATCATCTAACGATCCATTTATTAACAGCAGTTTACTCTTCTTTCTCTCCCTTCCCTCACTTTCAACAGCCAAAACTCAAGATATATGTTACAATAGGAAATAATAATAAATATGATTATATCTCAATTCACCTCAATGTTTAACAGTTCTTTGTCAAAGTAAATTGACTTTAACAACTAATAGTAACTTTTTTTTTTTTTTACCATTTAAGCCATCAATCAGCACATTAACATACTTAACATTAGTGTTTCTAATGACAAGATTACTGTCTTTGAAATAAACTGCCAGCAAGGTACTTAGTAGTAACTGACCTCACCACTCTGGTATTCTCTTCATATGGGAATATTGCTTTAGTGAGATTTGGTTTCGATTTAGAATGTGCAGTTGAGCTAACGTGTCTTACTGGCATGCCTCTAAGCATATGGCTTCTTTGAATATGCATTAAGAAACATGTATATTCAAAGAAGGGATGAAACATAATCTTACATATAACTCTCAGAAAAGAAAATAATCCCTGGCCTGTTTTTTTGTTTTCATTACTCAGAGAGGCAAGCGCCACCCCTGCCTCCACCGCATCTCTAACCCTTAGCCTTTTTACACAACTGCACAAGTACATCTTTCTTTAATGATTTAATATTTATAGCCTCTTTCTAGCCTTTGTAAAAACATACCAGAAAGATGTACACTATATCCATTCCTCGCTTATTGATTTTATTACAGATATTCATAATCTAGTCATATTACCCTGTTAACAACCACATATTTTGTTTCAAGCATGTTAATGGAGGATAATTTCTAGTAGCCTGGTCAATCTATTAGAATTCTTCTTAAAGACCAGAGGAGCTTTGGGGACTTCCCTGGCAGTCCAGTGGTTAAGACTTCGCCTTCCAATGCAGGGGGTGTGGGTTCGATCCCTGGTGGGGGAGCTAAGATCCCACATGCCTCACAGGCAAAAAAACAAAACATAAAACAGAAGCAATATTGTAACAAATTCAATAATGACTTTAAAAATGGTCCATATCAAAAACAAAAAAAAGCCAGAGGAGTTTCAAACTTGAAAATTTTATCATCAACCACGTGGGCCTGGATCAATCAGAAGGCAAATCAAACACTGAGGTAAGAAGATCAAGTAAGGGGGCTTCCCTGGTGGCACAGTGGTTGAGAATCTGCCTGCTAATGCAGGGGACACGGGTTCCAGCCCTGGTCTGGGAAGATCCCACATGCCGTGGAGCAACTAGGGCTGTGAGTCACAACTACTGAGCCTGCGAGTCTGGAGCCTGTGCTCCGCAACAAGAGAGGCCACCGTAGTGAGAGGCCCGCAGACCGTGATGAAGAGTGGCCCCCACTTGCCACAACTAGAGAAAGCACTTGCACAGAGAAAAAGACCCAACACAGCCAAAATAAAAATAAATTAATTAAAAAAAAAGAAGATCAAGTAATTTGTACCATCTTAAAAGCACTAATTTAAAGTAGTGTAAAAAAGGATCAGGGCCTTTAACTTATTTTCAATAGTACTTCCAGCTTGTTAGAGTCCTTCAAAGTCTTTGGTAAAATCAGACATGGTCTATTTTGTGGTCTCCAATCTTTTGAGGTGAGGTTACTTTATATTTCTTGGAATAGCTACCATTCTCTGAATACCACCTTTAACAGGCCTTTCATGTGTGTGCATTATCTCATATCCTTACAACATCCCTATGAAAGAGGAATTTTTTAAATCTACAATTTAAAGATGAGGATTCAGAGAGGTAAGATAACTCGCCCCAAGTCATACAGCCAGTAAATGGTGGAGATGGGAATTTGAACTTGAACCTTATCTGATTCTGGGGCCTGAGCATCTGGCTACTATATTATACTGAACAAATGAGATTCCTGGGTTCCTCTGAAGTTTGGCCATACACATACAAACCTAGGGGAAAAAAACCCTCAATGTCTGGAGGAGGAGAGAGAAAGATGCCTGAGGTACCCTGAGTTCTGCTTCCTATCAGCACTGTCAAAGAGGTAACACATCCTAGAGAAGAATGGTAACAAGTCCTGGAGAGGAATGGCTGTGGGGTGTGTGAGACCCTTGGCACAGAAAAATCAACCTTCAGCAAAGATTCCTGTGTCCAAACAAAATCAGCTGTTTGCCTCCATACCTGACAGTCACTGAGGCTAGGATAATGGGCATCTCAGTGGTATCTGTATGATCAAATATCTGAAGACCAGAGTCTCTCAGCTAAAATATTGGTACAGTTTAAGACCCTAAAAGTATGACATAAACTCTACAGGATATAGAACCTTAAACATAAGAGTTTACATTTCCACTATCTCTATGGAATGGGGACTAAGAAGCAGAGATCATGTTATTATAGAAAATGAAGTCATACTTCTGGCACCCTGAGTCCATCCATGCCTTGTATACTTATTTCCGCCTGTAGTGTCACAATATATCCCATTTAACTAACACAGCATGTGAAGTACTAAGCGGTGAAGTGCTAAGCACTTAGCACAGAACTTGGCACATAGGAAGTGCTCCATTGTTAGATGAGCACATATTAGACAATAATAAATACCTTTTGAGTAGAACTAAATGTATGGGTCATACTAGGCATTCATTATATCCCTCATATAATTCAGTTATTTCAGTATAATACTAAAATCTTATATACATTTTTTAAGACAAAACTTTAAAGCAATGAATCTTTAAATCTGATTTCAAAGTAGGTTTTTCTTTTCTAAATTCACAAATCGATGTCACATCTAGTCTAAATATATTACTTCCTATTATAAATAAGTTTATTAATATCTTACTCTCTTAGCAGTGGAATTTGGGCATGTGTGTGTGTGTAGTTTAAACATGCTAAATTCAACTTGGTCAACCTAAAATGCATATATATCTCAGGAAAATGTAAAGAAATCAAACAGTTTAATGTCATATAGTATTTAACAGGCTTGTGTTCTAGCGATATAAAAAGAATTATGGGCAACGATGTATGTGTGTGCTGTTAAGATGAGTCCAAATTATTTCAGCCCCATTCATGGTATTGGAGAAGTACTCTGCAAATGTTTTCCATATAAATAGCAAATAAAGCTCACTGCCTCTTTGGAAATGTACTTATACTCTGTGCTAAAAAATGGAATTTAACCATAAACTATATTTTATATGCCATATTTTAATACTAAATTTGATGATTTTACAGGAATTTCATTAAATATCAATAACAAACAGTACAGAAACAGTAATAACAATGTACGACAAAGCGTATCAACAGTAAACCCCTCCTTTCCTCACTTAAGTAATTACCACTAACAGTTTCTTATGTATCCTTCAGACATTTTTGTATTGCTATTTAACTTTTCATGCATATAGGATTTGTTTCCTGCCTCCCTAATTAGAGGCTGAACTCATTAAGTACAGGGACTGCAGCATACACTTCTTCCATATTCCACATAATGTCTAACTGTACTGGACACCTTGAAAGTATGCAATAAAAATAACTACAGCTGTGATGGTTCTGTTGACTCTGTTAAAAAAGAGAAAAAAATGCAAGCCACGTAGAATATTATACCAAATCAGGGTAACATTTAAGGCCAAGTAGTAAAAAATCCTTGTTCATTAATCCCCAGGTCATGGTACTAAATTAAGATGGTCCATTTTTTAAAATTTGGATAGAGAGGCACTCATTCATTGAATAAATTTGTGCAGAGTCAACACCTGGCTATATTCTGTGGGATATACAGAAGTGTGAGCATCTCATGAAGCAAGCATCATTATTAACTCCATTTTATAGACAAAGAAACTGAGATATAGAAAGGTTAATTATTTACCCAAGGTTATGCAATTAGTAAATGCCCAAGTTGGAATTCAAATTCAGGCAGTCAGCTTCTAAAGTCTATGTGCCTTGAAGGAAAGGAATAGACTTGAGAGTTGGTATAAAGGAAATATTAGAATGTGTTTAGCAATTCATTCATTGGTTTGGGGGGGTGGTTGTGAAAGAGAAGCAGGCAAAATGATTGTGAGGTTTCAAGCCTGGATTTCTCAGGAAATAATTTGAGACAACTTCCAGATGAGTATTCAGAAACACACATCAGTATTATATGTCCTCCCATGCAAATATGAAATCAACTGTTGTTAGTGATGACTTAAAGTTATAAAATATAATGATCACTCACTAAATAATATCACTTTATTTTCCCTGTATCATTCTACTACTCATACAAATATACTGGGATTTTCACATCAATAATAATGTAGATAACTAGGATATTCTAGACGAAATTTCACCTTCTTAGCAGACTCATGTGAAGCAGATTAATAAAGGATGATTCTCTGTGCTCAGAGGTTAAAATCTTGCCAAGCTAACATAATCATGGCAGGATCAAGTGTCTGCCAGTCAAGTACTCTTTCCTGTAGATTCTAGGCATTCAATTCCATGTTAACTGCTAGAGTAGATAAAAACAGCAGAAAACCTCAGCAGGAGTATGGAGAACAATTTTCTTGTACCAATATACATTATGGATCAGAGTAGGTACTCTCTATTTCCTCTTGATATTTAGGGAACCTTTATGTCTTATTAAACATTACCCAGTGTTCTTAAAAAAATTGCATGTGCAGATCCAAGGGTCAACAAGATTGAAAGAAATGTTTACAACAGAGAAATTATAAGAATACTATGACTTCCAGAGACATTGACAGATATAGAACACCATGCCAGAATGCCTGTGTATGTTCTCATAAATGTACTTGGTGACCCCTGCCATGTGAAAGAAGCCAGAACTTACTCAATTGGATAATAATTACTGCCTTGAAAGTCCTTTCCCTCCACACTAAGTATCTCCATGAATGTTTCTCTCTAAATATCAAACTTTTCCCTTTACAAAATGCTTGTCACTTGCAGAGAGCTGGTTAAAGGGGGAAAAAAAGGCAAAGTGATATTTGACAGGACTTGTTTTTTCTGACATGCTTCTAATCTGGAAATCTGCAACTTGAACACAAATTTCTGTGCAGATTTGTACTTCAGAGACTTTTTAAAAGATCCTAAGTCCCAGCTTCTAGGAGAAGATTCGTTTCCTGCAGTATATTCCATAAAATGTAACGCTTCCATGAAATATGCTCATCATGGAAGTATTAAAGGATTTAGAGAAGACATGTTGTTGTTAATATTATTAAGCTACATCTGCACAGAGATGCACACTGGATAGTAAGACAGGAATAATATATTCAGCCATCTTGATTTGCAATGGTAGAGCCCAAACCTGAGGATGGCAAGAATCCACAGATAAAAACCACAGTGCCACCACCCTCTTAGTGAGTCACAGAAAATAAGACCTGCTGGCCACATTCTTTAGTCAGAGTTGATAGTAGACGGTAGAAAATATATTTTGACACAGAACATATCTCTCATGAAATATTCATGAAAACGTTTTGTTCAACAGGTATGTTACTTGCCTGCAGAAGATCTCCTATAACAACATTTCTGTATTTTCACGTGGGTGGCCTAAATCATTGTTTGGGGCGGTTGTGGTCAAACTGATTTTTTTTTCAAATAACAACTGGAAATACATTTGAACCCAAAAGTCTAGAAATATTTGAGCTACTAATTCCTCATGAATACTCTAGTCTTTTTGCCAAAATGTAAATTCTCTGCCTCCAAACAAGTGCCCCACAATAGTTTCAATTTAATGATCTAAGTTATTTTCCTCTATGTATACATGTACAGTTTCACTGCAAAAGTGAATAAATAGTATAAAGAATATGGACAGAGACATGATCCATAATTCTATATATCCCCTAATTTTAAAAGTGATTCCCTTGCCCAAGGTAAAATAACTAAAAACTGGAGAAGCAGTACATAATTGAATCCCAGGTCTGAGTCAATCTGGAGTGAAGAATGTAAAAAAGGTATTAACATTTTGCAAAGAGTATACATCTGTGTATGCAAAGAAAAAAAATTAAAGCTTATCCATGCATGAATTTTGACTTTTGTAAAAATACAGGCAGTGATCTACTTGAGCAACTGGAATGTAAATATCATTAATAAGTTTCTCTTTGCTTAGAAGCTCCTCAAGGACAGGGGGCTGTTTTATAACAGGTAATGATAAAGCTGTCTACTTTGGAAAAGTGCATTCACAGTTCCCTCATTATTTGATCAGAATTTTCATGTAGAAAGTCTTTTAGGCATTTACTTTGGAATAATCAATATCATTGCTTCTTCTAACACCATAAATAATTCTTTTTTTTTTAACCTAGATTCACCACAGGTTCTAAAAGATTAACTTCATTTACTGAAACCATCCCAAACCTTGCCAATCTGTGTGCGTGTTCTCTGTAGAGGGAAACAAAATGAGCTAGTTTTCCGGAGAATCACTTCATATACAGGACTAAGAAAATATATCTTAGAGACTAGGCAGCAGCTGGAAAGAATAGGGGTAGAATTTCATTGATCTCCTTTTCCTACTGGATAGTAATACCATTAGTACTAATTATAGTTACAATTATAGTTACAATCCCCACACACATTGCCTCACACATCTTGGCCTTGAATTTACGTCTATTGAACTCCAAAACCAGTCTTCTCACATATAGGTGTAGCAGAGGCACTACCAGAGAAGAAAACATGGCAATGATGAAACTTGTGGTTTATTTATCCTTTTTCAGCAAGAAAAGCTGCCAGCTAAATTAGAGTTGACTTTCAACTGTGGTGCCAGGAGATACAAGAGGGGGCCAGAAATTGTTAAAGAGATTGGAATTGTCTGGAAAACACAAAATAAACAGTAAGTGCAGGGCTACTCCCTATGTAGTGGTACAAAGACTGGAGCCTTAATATATATATATATATATATATATATATATATATATATATATATATATATATATATATATATATATTTAGTAAAGCCTTCCTTAGAAGGGTGTGGAATGTGGGCCCTCCAAGACTCACTGAGATTAGCCTCTATCAGAAGGGTGGTTAAAAGTTGCATAAGAGTTATAAGAGAGGGGAAAAAAAAGTTCCCAAGGTGGAGGTAAGGAGAGTTACTGTGACGAAAAGTGAGGATACTACTTGTACTGGTCAGGGTTCTCCAGAGAAACAGAACCAATAGAAAGTTGTGTGTGTGTATGTGTGTGTGTGTGTGTGTGTGTGTGTTTACAGTTGACCCTTTAACAATGTGGGAGTTCAGGGTGCCAACCCTCCATGCCATCAAAACTCTACATATAACTTGTAGTTGGCCCTCTGTATCGGAGATTTTGCATCTGCAGATTCAGCCAACATCGGATCGTGTAGTACTGTAGTATTTACTACTGAAAAAAATCCACATATAAGTAGACCCCCACACAGGTCAAATCTGTATTGTTCAAGGTCAACTATATATATACAGAGAGAGAGAGAGAGAGAGAGAGAGAGAGAGAGAGAGATTGAGATTGAGTATAAGAAATTGACTTAATTTAGAGGCTGACAAGTCTCAAGATCTGTAGTCAGCAAGCTAGAGACCCTGAAAAGCCAGTGGTGTAGTTTCTGTCCAAGTCCAAAGGCCTGAGAACTGGAGAGCTGATGGTGCATTTCCAGCCCAAAGGCTAGCAGGCTTGACATCCAGGTAGAGCCAATGTTTTAGTTCTAGTTCAAAGGCAGGAAAAAACTGATGTCCCAGCTCCAAGGCAGTGAGGCAGGAGTTCCCTCTTACTTGCAGGATGGTCAGCCTTTTTGTTCTATTCAGGCCTTCAACTGATTGGATGAGGCCCACACACATAAGAGAGGATAGTCTGCTCTACTCAGTCTATAGATTCAAATGTGAATCTCATCCCCAAACATCTTTACTGACACAGCCAGAATAATCTTTGACCAAATATCTGGGCATCTCTTGACTTAGTCAAGTTGACATACAAAATTAATTTTGTATGTCAATTTGACTGGGCTGACTAGGTTAACTTAATGGTTATAAGTCATTAGAGTGGTGATTGCTAGAACTAATCCTCCTAACACAACACTTCTAGGGCAGTCAGGAAATGGTTGTTTAGAGAAATTGAGGGACTTCCCTGGCGGTCCAATGGTTAAGACTCCACACTTCCACTGCAGGGGGCACAAGTTCGATCCCTGGTTGGGGAGCTAAGATCCCACGTGCCATGCAGTGCAGCCAAAAAAAAAATTTTTTTTAAATAGAAAAATTGAAACAGTGGACTGATAGAACAGTAACATAATGGCTCAGGACATTAAGGCCCTGACATTAAATATTTCCCCACAAAGAACTGCTGCAACAGAGCTCCTTATAATAATCACCTGAGCAGCAGACCCAGTAGCGTTGCATGGGTAAATACTCCTTAAATATTGTTTCCAAGAATGAGTCTTCCCAATCCCACTCCTGGGCACATACCCAGAGAAAAACATGGTCCGAAAAAATACATACACCGTAATATTCATTGCAGTGCTGTTTACAGTAGCCAAGACATGGAAGTAATCTATATGCCCAATGACAGAAGAATGGATAAAGAAGATGCAGTACATATATACAATGGAATATTACTCAGCCATAGAAAGGAATGAAATTGGGTCATTTGCAGCAACATGGATGGCCCTAGAGATTGTCACACTGACTGAAGTAACTCAGACAGAGAAAGAGAAATATCATATGCAGAATCCATAAAAAAATTATACAAATGAACTTATTTACAAAACAGAAACAGACTCATAAACTTAGAGAATGAACTTATGGTTACCAGGATGGGCGGGGTAGAGGGATAGTTAGGGAGTTTGGGACTGACATGTACACACTGCTATATTTAAAATGGATAACCAACAAGGACCTAATATATAGCACAGGGAACTCTGCTCAATATTCTGTAACAACCTAATTGGGGAAAGAATTTGAAAAAGAATGGAAATGATTTTCCCCTAGACCCTCCAGAAAGGAACCCAGCACTACTGACACGTTGATTTTAGCCTAATGCAACCCATACTGGACTTCTGACCTACAGAACTATAAGATAATAATTTTGTGTTATTTTAAGCTGCTATATTTGTAGTAATTTGTTATGGCAGCAAGAAAAACCTGATGCACACAATTGGAGTATAGAAAGTAGAGGAAAAAAGGAGGGACATGTCATTCAGCTCCCTTCTGTCTAAGGAGATTTCCAAGCAGTAGATCCTTCAACTTAAGGAAAAATGCAAATGGTGTTCAGGAAAAGAAAATGAATGTTATTTGATTTGTCCTGAGTAAAGACTCTTATTTATGCCCAACTTTTAATTAGCCACATAAATAGTACTGAGGCAGGGATTTTAAAAATGCAGTGCAGATATATACAAACCATCTATATTTGGCTTTGGAACCGATGTTTATTATCATTAAAAGGAAGCAGATCTTTTACTCTTTCCTCTCCTTCACTCTTAAAAGTCAATTAATAATCAAGAATTATGTCTTCTTTTAGATCTGGCTCAACATCGTTAGTCATCAAGGATATTCAAATCAAAACCATATTAGACGGCTTCCCTGGTGGCGCAGTGTTTGGCAGTCCACCTGCCGATGCAGGGGACGCGGGTTCGTGCCCCGGTCTGGGAGGATCCCACATGCCGCGGAGCGGCTGGGCCCGTGGGCCATGGCCACTGAGCCTGTGCGTCCGGAGCCTGTGCTCCGCAACGGGAGAGGCCACAACAGTGAGAGGCCTGCGTATAGCAAAAAAAAAACATATTAGAGTCACAGATGTAGAAAACAAATTTATGGTTACCGGGGGGGAAAGGGAGGGGAAATAAATTAGGAGATTGGGATTGACATATACACACTACTATATATAAAATTGATAACTAATAAGGACCTACTGTATAGCACAGGGAACTCTACTCAATACTCTGTAATGGCCTATATGGGAAAATAAACTAAAAAAGAGTAGATATATGTATAACTGATTCACTTGGTTGTACACCTGAAACTAACACAACATTGTAAATCAACTATACTCCAATAAAAAATTTAAAAACTTTACACTCTCTAGAATGGCTGGAATCAAGAAGAGAGATAATAACAATTGTTGGTAAAGATATAGAGAAATGGATCCCTCATATATTGCTGGTAGGAATGTAAAATGATGCATTCATTTTTGAAAACAGTCTGGCAACTCCTCAAAAGGTTAAACAGAGTTATCACGTGACCCAGCAGTTCCACTTCTAGATATATACCCAAGAGAAATGAAAACATATGTCCACATAAATGTTAATAATAGCATTATTCATAATAGCCAAAAGTGGAAACACCCAAATGTCATCTCATTATACAACAAAATGTGATATACCTATACAATGGAATATTATTTGGCCATTAAAAGGAGTGAAATATTGACACATGATACAATATGGATGAACCTTGAAAACATTATGGTAAGTGAAAGAAGCCAGTCACAAAAGGCCACATTTTACATTATTCCATTTAAATGAAATATTCAGAATAGGTAAATTCATAAAAACAGAAAGAAGAACAGAATAGGAAAACCTATAGAGACAGGTAGTAGATTAGTGGTTGCCTAGGGCTGGAGGAAGGGAGAACTGGGGGAAATAAGAAGTGACCACTGGTAGGTACAGGATTTCTTTACGTGGTGATGAAAAATGTTGATTATGGTGATAGTTACACAACTCTGTAAATATATCAAAAACCACTAAATTGTATATCGTAAAAGTATATTGTAATGTTTGCAAATTATCTCTCAATAAAGTTATTATTTCCAAAAGAATAGAAGAGAAAATAGTAACTTCTGAGGGTTAGAGGAGGGAAAGACATTCTTGATTTTTCCTCTGTGATCTTGTATAGTGGAATAAGGGAGAGTAGAGAGGAAAAAAAGCTGGGTTCCTTTTACTTTAGTATAATTTAAAATAAAAGTCATAGACTTGTTTCACTTATTTAGCAACTATAGACAACATACCCTATCAATTACTAACAAGAGAACTTGAAGTCTTAAAGTAAAGAATGTAAAAGAAGGTATGAACTATGTTCAACATCAAAATATACTCTATTTTGATTTCTATACTGGGGATGTTTGAATTTTTTCAGGCATTGTCTGCCACTGAGGGTTCTACTGTTAGTTTATTTTGTATCTTTATGAGGACAGTTGATATCTGTTGGATAGTCACCTCCTCATCTGAGATTTTTAGAACCAGATTAATTAGTAAATTTATCATACCCAATTTAGAAGTAAAAAGAATCCCCCATCTGAGACTTCCAATTCATCTTTACAGATTATAGTATTCAATACATTAACCATAAAAAATGGGACAGAAAAGGAGCAGCCAAGCCAAAATTGACTGAATCATCTGTCTAGGAAGCCAAAAGCAAGAGAACATGTGAAAAGAGAAGAGAAGGAGGAGTGAAGATAGACGAAGTTATGGAGAAAGTAGAACACTAGAAAAAGTGAGAGACAAACTGAAATAGACAGAGAGGAAAAGAAGCAGCTGAAAAGATGGTTTAGGCCCTGCAATTAAAACTCCTTTGTTGGGTCACAGAAGGAAATTCACATACTCCACATACACATAAAGAATCCAGACTGAGAAATGTGCTATTAAAATTATTTTATCTGGAACATGGTGGCTAGACCAGTTGTGGCAAGGATGGAGTTTCTGCTGAGGGAAATGAGTTTTTCAACTTTCCCATTGGGAAAACAATAGTCCTTTGACTGGGAGAGAGGAAGATACTCCTTTTTTCTCAAATCTCCAAGAACAATGGGAACACTAGTCACCTGTAAAGAAGGAGGGGGTCAAGAGGCCCCAGTGCGGGAAAAAAGTTGGCGCTTGCAACATGTATGGTGTCAGGGAGGACTGTAATTCAGGGACCCTTGTGCAAAGGCACAGACAGTGGATCTCTGATGGCTGGTTTTAAAATTTCCTTTTTCTGTCTGATAATTTTCTTCTGCTAGTCCCAAACCGTCACTAAAGTTTTGTTAAGCATAAGAGTGAGATATGAACTGTGTTTTAAGGATTTACTTTTTACTGTGATGTCTTAATTCTTAGTGTAGTGTGGATTGGGGTAAGAGGCAGCAGCATGGAGAAGCAGTTGTAAGACAGCACAATCTGACCAGTGGAAAAGTCTGAAGCACTTGCCCTAAGAAAGAATTGATAAGTGACCAGCAGACATACTTTTGGAACATACAACCAAGCATTCTCTAGCGTTTCTTAGAAATACTTGGGAAAGGAAACTGGGCAGAGACTAGGTTACTTGGTTAGGTTAGTTAGGTGACATGAGAGAAGGAAGGCTGAGGCTAGGTTATTTGGGTATTTAAAGGGAAAAGCAGCCATTGAAGGTCAGAGAGTTTGGAAAAACTTGGTTTTATAGTAATAGTTAATTATCCAAAAAATGGAAAGGGAAAGCATCATGGTTTTGTGAACCTCCCATTACCTAGCTGTTGTGTGACCTTAGATAGTATTTAGATGCAATGAGCCCAAGATTTCTCACCTATGAAATGAGGAAGTAGATCATCTTTAACATTCTGTTAGTGTCAGCATAATTGGAATAAGTGTTTGCTCTTAAGGTGACCACTGTGAAGGAAACAACCCTTGTGCATATGCTTTTAATATATTATTTTAAAAGTTAGTTTCCAGTATTGCATAGCACAAATATGTGCCTATATAGCACCTTCACAATTCCTTATTTGTTTTCTGACTCTACAGCTCCACATAATTGTCTAAAATTCTAAAATGTTCCTGTTTCTCCTGCTCTATCTTTTCTGATCACAACAGTAAATTCTGATCATTATATAAAATTTAGAATACTAAAAATTATGAATACAAATTACCTAAAACTCCATTACATATAGATAACCAGTATCAATATTTTTGTGTACTACACATAATTTACATATATATGCATACATTTCCATAGTTTTGAGACATTTTTCATTAAACAATTTATCTTAGCTATGTTTCAATGTCAGCATAGATCTACATTATTACTTTAAATGCCTTTACATTATTCAGCTGTATGAATAAACAATAGCTTATAAATTGAATCCCCTCTTTCTGGACATTTAAATTGTTTCAAACATTTCAGTAGTATTGTAAGCAACACCGAAATGAACACTCTTATAAATGTTTTTGTTCACTATTATTTCCTTAAGATAAATTCCTTGAAGATTTGCTAGGTCAAAGAGTATGCACATTTTAAAGGCTTTTATTAAGTACTGCCAAATCACACTCCTGAAAAATGTGTACCATTATACCTTTCCACTTGCAGTACATGGTTGGGCCTTTTCTTCACATTATGAGAACAATGATGGGAATTTTTAAATTTTACTTTTGACAACAAAACAGGTAAATAGCGTATCTTGTTATTTTAATTTTCATCTTTTTTATTAGTAGCGTAGGCGAGCATTTTTCATATATATTAGCCAAAATACTAATATACATATAAAAGTATTTTTCTGAATTGCTTATTCATTTCCTTTACAAATAGTTTTCTCCTAAGTTTGTCACTCCTTTTATACGTTGTCTTATAAATGGTGTTAGTATGGTTTTAAATAGGAACTATCAAGACAGATCCTAAAATTGGATGACAAATGTCACCTAATATTCTCTCTCTTACCTTTCCTTAGGTACAAGGTACCCTTAGGAAAATTATCACAAATCAGGTTGCTGGATAAAGAAGAGAGGCCAAGAAAGGATCTTAAACATCAACAAATTCTAGTATTTCTTTAAATCACTTAATACTTTTTTGGTGGGTGAAAATTTGCTAATCTGCCCTGAGTAACAAAACTTTGACTCAACTGCACTTTACTATACACAAACGCTGTGTTTACTAAAGAAGATGATAATATTAGGATAATACAGAGATTTAAGCCATATTTAATATGAAATCAGTGTTTCTATGTGAAATGAAACAATATTCTTTTCACATATAAATATTATGGTAGTTGAGGTATGCCAATACAATTTGTGAGTTTTTGCTTCCTCATGAAATCACTAATAATTATACTAGTGGGAATATTTAATAACACAAGCTAAACAAACCTAAATATAACATCTGAAAAGACCTAACTTATTTCCAAAACAGTTGTTCAGAAAATCAACCAGGGATATTCCTAAGCTAGAGAAATTTCCTGATACTTTCCCTCGTGCTGCTTAGAGATTGTTCATTTAGTATAGATTCAATTGGAAAAAGTCAGGATTCACTTCTGTAAAGCCTCATCATCTATACAAATTTTTTTTAAATAACTACATTCTTTCTCTAGCCCTTCAGCATAATTAACTGCAGATGTCGTCTTCGTGCAAAAGAATTTCCAACAATTAATTGGCAACCTGCTGACACAGTTATTATGTTGTGAAAATCCAACTTTTCCAATATTTAAAAGTATATTACACTTGTTAAAATGTTTTCCTAGCACCCTGAACCTACCTAAAAATAATGAAAAATTTTTAAGTTATTTATTTGTTCTGGTGCATTATTTTTTACTTGTCTTTCAATCCAGAGACTGACAAACTCTGTTAAAACTTGAATTACACCTAAATAATTGTAAGTAATGCATCTTACTCCCATAATCCTTATTTTTATTGTATTTAAAGGGACATTTTCCCTTAAAGCAAGACAAGCTGGTGCGAGTTAATACCAATTTCAGCAGCTCTAACACTGGGATATTTTACCTGAAGTTGTAAATAGTGGTGACAGTTTAAGGTAAATATTACAAGAAAGATTTTCACTTTCTTCAAATTTCATTTCCTATGGGGTGCAGTGTAAATGTTTTAAGTAGATGCCATCTGCTATGCCATTCATTGCCTTTCACCTCTTGTGTTCTCTTAAACTTCTGCAAGCAATTCTTATAAATGAATTTCCTGACCAAAAGAACATTGTTAAAAACCATGGCAAAAAAACCCCACTGATCTGACTTGTATGTCCCCAGTTAATACCCTGGCCAAAACTAGAGGAGGTTGTGAGGAAAGCATTCCACACTGGAAATAGTGTGTAAATCACTAT
This sequence comes from Orcinus orca, assembly GCF_937001465.1. Taxonomy (NCBI): domain Eukaryota; kingdom Metazoa; phylum Chordata; class Mammalia; order Artiodactyla; family Delphinidae; genus Orcinus; species Orcinus orca. The sequence continues at coordinate 81,370,594 of NC_064580.1, forward strand.
CTTACAAACTATTTTGTATGTCTGGGGTCTGGAAATGGTCCAGTTGTATTCAGCATTACTAAAGAAAAGAGTTTATGTCATAGACTTTTGGTCAGGCAACAAACTGGTAGAGTACTGACTCCTTGAAGGAATGGATAAAAATTCAAATTGACCTTCAAAGACTGAAGATATAGGGAGGATGCAGGCAGGTAGGTGTTTACCAGGAATCAGTTCAGAGCTATTGATTTAGGGAAGGAAAATCCAAGAAAGAACAGGAGCAGTTACATGAAATCCATGAAGGAAAGAGGATTTTCTTGCTTGAAGACAAACAAACCTGGATGAGTTAATACCAACTTCAACATCTTTAGTATCATGATACTTTACCTGGAATTACCAAGTAAAACTCAGTTATCCTAATTATATCAATAAATTATTATTTGAATTATCACTGCATGCCAAACACTCTGCTAAGTGCTTGATAAATAATATCTCATTTACGCCTTACAATAATTCTATCAAGTAGCCAGGTAACAGCCCCATTTTAGAGATAGGAAAAATGAGGATTAGAGGGGCAAAGCAACATGCATAAGGTCACACAGCCAATAAGTGACAGAAGTGGGAGTCAATACCAAGACTATTAGACTTCAAATCCGTGCATTCATCCTCCATATTGCCCGATTCCTGTAAATGTTCCTCTGGGTTCTGCTCAAGGATGCTTAGGAGTAAACCACTTTTTCATCTTCTTTTCCCTTGTTACACCTATTGATTTAAAGGCTCTTTATTGCTGCTAACTACAGGAAAACAGGGAATGATAAAAATATAAGAAGTTGGAAAGGTAAAAGAAATCTTTAATAGTAATGGATTGCCCTATATCTAATTGAAATAGAAATTTACTAAACCAGTTCTCATGATACCTCTGTGTATGATGGATATGACCTAGGGGCTCAACCTTACCCAGTGGTCTCACTAAGCTATAAAGTTTGATAAGGTTTCTCAGACATGAGCTACAAAGTGGATTCAGGGGCACCACTGCTAGGTAAGTGGAGAGTCTTAGTTTTCCTCTGTAGATAGGCATCTGCTTTTCTTCCAGGTTGTACTTATTTCTTCTCTGCTGCTTCCCTTGGGCCTTATCTAGTCTTGAGTATGGACAAAGACAGTGCTTCTCTAGGTGGTATAGCATGGTAGAAAGGTGGAATAATAGAGCAGTTAAGCACATGGACTAGAGCCAGATTGCCAACTATAAAGCCTGGCTTTGTCACTTACTGGTGTGTGAGCTTGGACAAGTTACTTAACCTCTCTGTACCTCAGTCTCACCATTTGTTAAATAGAGATAATAATTGTACCTAATTAATAATACAGTAGTAAGGACTACATGAATAATAATTTGTATAGTCCTAGTGCATAGTAAGCATTGCAAAAGCATTTTCTATTGATACTATTTCACTTTCAGATTTTAGGAAGAAGGACCTTGTAATTCCTTCTTCTGTCCCTATGGGAGATTCTGGCCACTGGCAGTCCTGTTTCCTTTCCACCTGTTTTTACTCTTCTATACAAGAGTCATAGATCAGTGACTAATACACTGGAATACTACTCGGCAATAAAAAGAACAACCTACTGATACAGGTACAACTTGGATGGATCGTAAGGTTATTTTGATGAGTGAAAACAGGTCATTCTCAAAAGGTTACATGCTATATAAATCCATTTATAAAGCAATCTGTATAATTTTTTCATTTCAAGTTTGAGAACAAATTAACAGTTGTCCAAATTTAGGGACAGAAGAAACAGTTTTGAATCTTGACTTTAGTGGTAGTTCCATGAATCTATATATGTGATAAAACGACATAGAACTACACACACACACACACACACACAGGAATGCATGTAAAATCTAGCAAAACCTGAATGATGTCTGTAGATTATACCAATGTTAATTTCCTGGCTTGGGTATTATACTATAGTCATGTAAGGTGTTAACATTAGGGGCAGCTGGATGGAGGGTACACAGGACCTTTCTGTACTATTTTTGCAACTTTCTGTACTATTTTTGCCACTTTATCTCAAAATAAATTTTTTGTACATGTTGATTAAGGATGCTTTCACCAATAGACAAAGTCGGGCTAATTTCCCTATTTGACCAAGGCCAAATTCACTAAACTGGTATTTCAGGAACACTATAAATTAGGAGAATTGTTAATAGCTGTGCTGCAGAAAGAGTTTTTCTGAGGTCAATACATTCAGAGCACACGACACAGCCCCTCCCCTCTTGGAGATTCCTCTCTACATTGCTCTGTGATTTTCAATCCTGCCCATGTACCAGAATTATCAGAATAAAAATTAAAGGCAGAAATAATCTTCAAGTCAAAGAAATAGCCACAATCCCAAGCCACACATTGGAAATAATTTCTTCCACTTACAATGAAATTTGAACAAACAAAAAAAAAAAGCAGGACTCTGAGCTAATGCTTGCTGTTCCCTTAAGTGTTCAAGCTCTGAACATCTGACTTAGAACTGTGGCAGACATCAGACGTCGAAAGCAGCAAGAAATGACCCCTTATGGAAACAGCTCCATAACACAGAACAAAAGGGGAGCTGGAGTTAAGGAGAAATTATACCAGCACATCATCTTCATTTTCTGAGAACCTTTAGAAACTGCTTCAGTATGAGGAGAGAGACAAGCAACAAGTAACTCTACAGATGTTGGCCAGTCCACTGAGCAGAAATTAACTACAAGACTGCCACAGAATACCTCTAACTCAAGGCATTTCACTGAGTCATGCTGACCTGCTCAATCCAAAGCTGGTGCTCGTGAGGGCTGAGAAAGGAGAGAATAGCCTAAACTGAAGACCAAAATGGTCTCCAGCAGAAAATATAGCAATTTGGAAACAATGATATGAGACAAACCTGAATTGAAGCTTCTGAGATGCTCAAGCTCATTTCCTCCTACCTCTTCACACATCACACTTCAGCAAACAGTTGCCCCCATTCAAAGCTGGAAAAAAAGGGACAACACCTAAGCACAGATGATTTAAAAATAAGTAGCAGAACAGCATAAGCAAAAGGTAGACAAAGGAAGAAGAAACTGAAGAACAGGTTCTGAATATTTTTAAAAAGCCTATTTTAATAGGTAAACTTTACAATTCTACTGAAAAATATTAAAAATACTTGATTAAATGGAAAGACACAGCTTGTCCTTGGATAAGAAGACTGAATAATACGAAATTCCTGATTCTCTGTAAATGAATCTATAAAATCAAACAAACCCTAATCAAAATATCCATAGGCTTTAGGGAGGGAGACTGAAAAAGAGTGATACTGCAGTTCATCTGGGAAAATGAATAGGTGAAAATATGCCCCCCAAAAATCTTAAAAACAAGTTTTATAAGGAACTTTTCTTATCAGATAATAAAATATATATGAGAAATTTCTGTTTTAGAAGATTTATACTGGCACAAGAATAACACTTCTGAACAGAACAGTCCAGAAATAGGCCCAAACACATAAGGGAATGGATTATATAATAAAGGCAGCAATTAATTACATTGGCTATTCAATATTCAATAAATGGTGTCAAAGTAATTGATTAGTTGTATTGAGAGGAAAAAAAGTGGTATAGCTACCTCAATCCTTACATAAAACTTATTCCAGAAAGATTAAAACTTTAAATGAAACTATAAGAGTACTCTAAGAAAATATGAGCAATTCCAAAAAAAAAAAAAAAAAGATCTTGGTGTGGAAAGCTCTTTCTAAACTAAATACCCAAAATCTGTAATGGGGAAAAAAAGATAAATGTGACTTTATTAACATTAAAACACTTCTACAGGAAATAAAGAAAAAACAACTGAACAAAATCCAAAGGTAAAATATTTCACTATATGCAACATTTTTCCTTAATTCATAGACGGTGGTTACAATTACCAATCAGTTGGAAAAAGATGCTCCTAACCTAAATGCCCATAAGAAACTGATGAAATACATTATGGTATATTATGTTAAACAGAATGAAGTTTACATGCACTGATACAGAAAGGGTTCCAAAATATATTAAGTGAAAAGTGAAAGGAGTAGAATAGTAGTTATGTTAATAAAGATAGATATAGACATTTTCTTTTCATACGAAATGTGGTTATCTTTGAAGGCAGAATTGTTTAAAATAATTTTATACTTTTCAGTATATTTTCCAAATTTTCTATAATGAACATATTTTATAATCAAAAGATGTAATAAAATAATAAAGTGATAACTTTCAGTGACACATACTGCAAAGAAAATATACTTAATCCCCTTAGTTTACATAACTTATGAGTAAAAGTTGAGAAGACCACTTGCAAACACTAATGTCTATTAGCAACACAGAAGGAAATAACAGCTCCATTATGTTTTTATAAATCCCTCTGTCACACAAAATTCAAAAACATAAGTAATCTAGGAGACTTGATATTAATGTTATTAAAAATTCTTAACTCTATGCTACTTTATGCAAATGATAAAATTTTGTAATGTACCACAGCATAATAAATAATTTATAGCACAGCAATAAGGTACACCTGGTCCAGGTTGGTTTAAACCCTTCCTACCTCTGAGGTGAGGCAAAACACACACGTGAATTGGCTCTTTAAAGTACTTTTTTCCCAAGTAAATATTAGCTTCAGTGAAGAGTTCTGATAATTTTACCAGTTACTCTCTAAAAGCTATATGATAAAAGGACATCATAAGGACTAAACTACACAGAGGCTTTAGAGAATGTGTTGTATTCCAGATCTCTTGAAAAGAAGTATATTTCTAAATGCCATGAGTTTTAATACTTAAATATTTCATTTTTAAATTTAAAAGATATACTCCACAAAAAACACAAAACATAAAATTTGAAGTAATGCATAAGTGTGTTGAAGTTATTATACTGCAGGTTGTCCTAATGCTTACGCTGGTGGGCACGAACATCTAATCAAGTGAGGATTTATCCTTTTTACAAGAGCGTGCAATTCCTTTTCAAATTCAGCTTCTATCTTATCACTTGACCCCTGAAGCCTTTTGAGGGCAAGGACACCTGTATCGTTAGACCCCGTCAGAATGGGGCATTGGCATCATTTGACTATCCGTGTGGTCCCTTTCTTCACTTAGCTCAAGTTTCTTTCCTGACCTCTTCAGCAGTCTCTGCTGTTGCTTAGGAAAACCGCTTCTTACCTGAGTTTGCCACCTTACAGGAAAAGAACAAACTTTTAGAGTGAAGACCCTGGACGCTCAGTGCCCCAATTCAGGATGGCAAAAATTCACAAAGGAGAAGGCGGGGACGACTGCAGCGCGGAGGAGGTGACGACCTCTTCGGTCGGGCTCGGGTCAGTGAAGGGAACGGCTGACCTCAGCCTTGAATCACAGCCAAAGGAAACAGCTCGCCGATTAGAAGGCACCGAGGAAGACCCCGTAAAACTCTTCTCACGCCCATGCACCCAGCCCAGGAGCTTCGCTCCCACCCAGCTCTTCTTTCTGGCATCATTCATTGGCTGAGCGAGTGTGATGGACAAACCTGCAGCCCAACGAACGTGCAAGCCCATCGGGTTTCCCGGCTCTTTTCACCTTTGACTTAGACTAGGTGGCTGAAGCACCCACCACCCACTGTTTGCATTTCCGGAATCCTAGCTTTTACTGATTCAAAAATCCGTGACACCTGCCCGTTCCCCACCCCTACCCCCGCCAGACTTAACCTGAAAAGGCAAAAATACCAATACAGGTAAACTGGGACGAAGTGAGGGAGTGGCATTGTAATGTACACACTACCAAATGTAAAATAGATAGCTAGGGGGAAGCAGCTGCATAGCACAGGGAGATCAGCTCGGTGCTTTGTGACCACCTAGAGGGGTGGGATAGGGAGGGTGGGAGGGAGACGCAAGAGGGAGGAGATATGGGGATATATGGGTATAGCTGATTCACTTTGTTATACAGCAGAAACTAACTCACCATTGTAAAGCAATTATACTCCAATAAAGATGTTAAAAAAATAAATAAGTTGTCTTTCGAATTAGCTTCTTACACCCACTCAACTTGATTTGAGACAAGAACTTGTGATAAAACCTAATCAAAGTGATGGACTGGGAGAAAATACACCAATCTATTATATATACAGGGCATATCTTCCTGTAGTATGCTTCTGACTGATTGTTATTATCTGCACTTCTCCTTCTATTTTGCAAATATTCTATAATGACATACGTTCCTTTAACATTGGAAAATACAGAGCAGGAAGGGGCTGACTACTTCGGCAAGTGTTCTAAGATGCAATAAGGATGTTGCATTCCACGTAGAAGTTTTAAGGGCTCTACTGTCTGTGATGTCTGGCAAGCACAGTATATATTCCATTTGAGAACCTCTGCATCAGTGAGCCAGGTACATGCTATTTACTATAGTCTTTGATTCGGCACAGACTTATAAGTAAATCTGCTACCACACCCCTCCTTGATGGTTGCAAAAATCTCAGAACTACAAAAAAGTGACTCTCAGAATATGACTGCTATTGCTAAAAGCAATAATTTACTTCCTGATTTTGTATAAATTGTAACCTAAATATCCAAACATGCATGATTGGTTAAATATCTATCTCATAGGTTGGAATATTTTGACATTTATAGACATGGGGGGTGACTATTGTTAAGCAGGGATAAATGCAAGATACTAAACTATATATATGGTGGGATCTGGGAAGACTAGTAGGTAATTTTATGCCTAGTGACCCAGAAATTCCCCAATCCTGTCTTCCTCTTGCCACAGCTCTTTCCTGTTAAGGTCCTGGAGGAAAGTACATGCAGTTGGGGAAATGGCAGATGTGAAATAGGATATTATTTGTTGTGCTTGTGACTTTGTGCCCAGTACAAAGCTCTTTGGTAAAGTGAGTTTAAGGGGCTTCCTCCTCACAATAAATTCAAACCAAAATCTCTGGATCAAATTACTCTGTAACCAACCACATGGTGCAGAATTGGTGAAAGCATAATGTCACCTATAAGGAAAAATAAACCACATAGGGGAATGAGACCTCTTCCCAAGTCACGGTGGGAGGTGGGCCTGGGTCACTTACCCAACCTACTCCTGGAAGTGAAGACAACAACTAATATGGATGTCCTTTCTGGGTGAGGCACTCCTGCCTATCTCCCCTCTTCTCCATCCCTACCTCCTCCCATCCTTTCCACTCCCCACCCTCCTCCCTTCCCTCCTCCCCTCTCCCTTCCTTCTCTCCCCTTTCCTTTCCTCCTCCCTCCCACCCTCTTCTCCTTCCACCCCCCTCCTCACTCTGGTACCCTCCCTCTCCCTTCTCCCTCCCCACTTTCTCTACTTCAACACTCCTCCCCATTCCTTCCTCCTCTTCTCTTCCTCTCTCCCCTATCTTAGTCCTTCTCCCCTGTCCCATTTCTCTCCAATCACTGGGATGTGTACCCACCAAAAAGAGCTAAGATCTGTGAAATGTATCAGAATGTTAATTATATTGATAATTATATATTTTTAAATGTTCCTTTTCCTAAGGATTCTCTACTTTTTCTATAATAAGCACCATATTTTTTATAATGAGGCAAAAATGGTAGATTTTTATAGCACGATACATTTTGACATTTATTTATTTTAGATTGTAATAGAAGAACATGAAAAAAATACCAATGATGTAAAGTGATCATTTCCAGTGAAAGGCAAAGTAGAACATATTACAAAGAAAATGTGGTTAGTACCTTTAGTTTACAGTTACACAGGATAAGATGAGCAAACTTTTTAAAAATGCTATGTTATATTAACACCTCAGTGGTAAACAATAACTTCATTATGCTTAAATTTATAAACCACTATGGCACATTAACAAGCTCACAGTCATATCATATATGGTCTTGATGGACATTATTAAATGTATGCTAATTTTTTTCAAGGGGTCAAATTTCACAATGCACTGTTTTAGTTAGTATAATACTGTATTTCTATAGCAAAGTAATGAAGGCACAGCTAGTACAAGCAGATTTAAACCCTTAGTCTTCTGGGCTGGAAAAAGAAAAAAAAATATTTGCATTGATGCTTCAGGAACTTTTTTTTTCAAGCAAATATTTGTCTCAGTTAAACAATTCTGACAGTTTTCACAGCTACATTCTAATAGGAATATGACAAAAGGACTTCACAAAAATCAAAACTTTGTAGCACCAAACTAACATGCTTTAGATAATTGACAACAGTTTACATATTTTGAAGAATATTACACTACAACAGGCTAGATAGAATAAACTGATACTTAGACACTTTAAGACAATATTTTAGGCTACCAGGAAAGTACGAAAACTCAAGACTGTTAGGAATACTAGTGCTGAGGTTACAGGGCAGGTTTTTTTTTTTTTTTTTTCCCCAAGACTATATAAACCTACTTCACTTCTGCTTGAAATTTGAGATTCTTGAAAATTCTTTCATGCAGCCTTTTTTTTATTTTCGATATTTCCTGTTTCTACAATCTTTACCAACATCATAGGTACCATTGACTTCTCCTGTATAGTAATAGATTGATTTCAGGATGACATTATCATGTAAAATTTGACCAATTTCAAAGTCCTCATCAAGGATAGCATCTTCTCGTGGTTCAAGCTTTCCAATTGTAGGAATCTCAGGAGGGCTAAAGAAATTGAAGAATGATGCATTAGGAACCACTCTTGGCTGGGTTTCAACTTCTCCAGTAGCAGTTGTGCGACTCTGGGTGGTTGTCACTGTAACATCCTTTGCTCTTCTCCAATCTATCTTACAGCCTTTGCAATCTTGGATTTCCCAGCCCCAAGAGAAGAAGGGATCGTTGTGATCTGGCTTTGACTTTATTATATATGTCTTGGTCAGCACCTCATTTTTGAAGTATGGATTGGGTAGAAAGCAAAATTCAAATGTGTAACTTATAGGCCGGCCAGGTTTTGAGAACTTCAGGCTAACATCGGACAGGAACTTCAGAATGGGCTCATCATACTTCTGAATCATGGGCCCCAGCTTGTCAACATTCTTTAAGACAGTCAGCCAATAGTCGGGAATGCCTTTAGGATCTTCTCTTTTAGGCTTTCCCTTGCGAGCTCTTTTAAGAGCTCTTTCCTTAGGCCTGACCTCAGGAACTCTTTTAGGAGCCTCTTTTCCTGGAGCCCTTGCCTTAGCCTCTGTTACTTTAGGCTGCTCTTTATCTTCTGCCTTTGCCTGGGGGGATTCTTTCGGATCTTCTTTTACTTCAGTCTTGGCCTCCAGAGCATCTTTAGACTCTTCTTCTTCTTCAGCCTTTGCCTCGGGATTTTCTTTCGGAGCTGCATTTTCTTCAGCCTTGACCTCAGGTTTTGTTTTCGGGTCATCCTCTTCTTCCTCACCCTCTAAGGCAGGCATCTCACTAGGGCCTTCTTCCTGCACCTCCTCATCACTGCTGAACACCTCATCCTCCGAATTCCATTCACATTCTTCTTCCGTAGGCTCATATTCTGCATTGATGATTCGAAATCGCCGATCATACAGAGGCCTATTGAGTTCGGCATATTTTCGTTCGAGATCGTGAATTGCCTTTAAGAACAGGGCGTCTACCTTGTCACATTCATCTTGAATATTTCTGAGCGCCTGCACACGATTTCTAACTGCCCGAGGCAGCTGATCCACGAAACTTCTACCCGACGGAGCACGCCGCGCACTTCTGGAAGGCCCAGGTACCCTCTTCTTTCTATAGAAGCGGCTGCAGCTACTGCTGCTGCTGCTGCTGCCACTACTACTGCTGCTGCTGCTGCAACTAGTGCTGCTGCTAGAGCTGCTGCTGTCAGATTCTTCCCCAGAATCGCTAGACGAGCTAGCCACCATCTCTTCATCCACCCCCTGGGCGGCAGGTTCCAAGACCCTGTTAGGATCCGCTTCTGCCATTTTGCAAGCCTGCACACCTCTTAGGGTGGTGACTACCGCGCGCCCACAGATGGGCAGAAAATGACTCACGGATGCTTGGCTGGCGGCGGTGGAGGCTCTGGCTGAGGTGTTGGCAGCGGTGAAGGCAGCAGGAGCGCGGGGCGGGGCGCGGCTGGGCCGAGGAGATCGCAACGGAGGTGGCAGCAGCAGCGGAGACCTGGACGAGAGCGGCGAAGGCAAGGCCTCTCTCAGCTACAGCTGCAGCGGACTGAGGCGTGCCGCAGCCGAATGGCGCAGTGCAAGACCCCGAGATCTCTTCACTGCTTACATCTCGAGCCCCCTCCCCTCGCAGTCAGACCTCCAGTTCATTTAGTTCCCAGTGTGCCCTCAGCTCGCACCTCATTTGCTGGGCAAGCTTGATTGACAACCTCTCAGCCCAATGAGTGACCAAACGCACCTCCCCGTCCAGGCTCCGCCCTCCTTCCCAGACGCTCCTTGGTTGCTGAGGCAGACACCCCTGGAAGACGTTTTTTCCCCCCTCAAAATTCTATCTTTATAGTTTTATAATTACAAAAAAAAAAAAGCTTAGATATGAGGTAAAAATACTAGTCATGATTCCTAACAAGGGAAGAGGGATATTCTTCTCCCATCCGCTCATCCTTAATTCCCGCTTGGTTTGTCAGGGGCCTCGTAACAAAAATCTGGTTTTTAAAAAATTGGATGAAAATGCTCCAAGTGGCATCATTGGGTAGTGTGATTATTGATGATTTTTAAAATTCTTTTTCTTTTATCTAATTGTTCTATGAGCATGTATTTTTACACTGGGGGAAAAAGGGGGAGTCGTTTATTGGTGGGGGGGGAGGGGCTAGAAAGCAGGCGTATTGCATTCCACGTAGCAGTTTTAATAAGTGCTGTCTGTGATGTTTGGCAAGCCTGGTTTATATCCATCTACAAGGTTTGCGAACCCATGTTGCCGTGAGTCAGTTACACCATTTTTACTATATTTCTCTTTTTAAGCTGGCATATAAGAGACCCCATCCTTGCTGCTGATTTGCCACGTAGTCCTTCTCAATGATTGTAACAACCTTATAGATAAAATAAAAGGGCATTCAAATGTTAAGTAGTATTATTTAAAAGCAGACGATTTGTTCTATACTTTCGTGCAGCAGTTTTCAATTCCACGAATAGCAGGACGGGAGGGGGAATCTGTGCTGATGAAACTGCATCCTCTGTCAGGGTGTTCTTTACATTGTCATCTTCCACCAGTTTCCTTCTAACACTGTAAAATTCTAGCCATACTAAAGTATGATTTACAAGTCCAGTAATATATGAATAAACTTTTGCAAAATGAAGTTTAAAAACAGGTATCTGTTATTTTTATTTACAGGATTCTTTTCTGCAACAGAACAACTCCCTTGGTACAACCAAAAAGACCAGTGTTTACTTTTCATTAAAAGGTAAGGAACATATTTAGCCCATTTTTATGAATGACAAGAATTACCTATCTGTGTTTGAATAAAAATTCACAAGATATAGTCTTTTAAAGACTTAATTGGAAGATATCTTAGTAGTTCTATGGAAGCGGAAAACTCCACAGAGGTGATTTGGAATGCTAATGTAGAAAATAACCTAATTAATCACATTCACTTTCTAAACCTGCTCATAGAATACAAGTAGCAAATTAAAATATAAAATATGATGAATTATTCATTTCAAGTGAGGAAAATATTAAAGTTAGATTAACCCTTATGTTACCTTTTTATTATAGGATTTGTGCTTAGTCATTTAGTCATATTTTTTAAAAGTTAGGAAACACTTTTATTTTCTATTCTGTAAATGAATTTACTTTTATTGTTTATTCCTGGTTGTCAAAGTATGTAAGCATTGTAAGGAAAAATACAATATAGAAAATTCCAATGATAATAAAAACACAATCTTAATCATTTGTTAACCATTGTTAGCATTTTGATGCATTTCCTTCCAGAATTTTCTTTGTACATATTCACACCTGCCTGTTTATATATGCTGTTTTATCTATGTGACATCGTATTCTCTTGTAATCTGCTCATTTATCAATTAATTGTGACTATACTTTCACAGTAAATGATCAACATCTTATTTTTAAATAGATGCATATTCCATGGAAATATTTGCCTTAATTTATTTAACCAGATTCCTATTGTAGGGCAGCTACTTCCCAAACCATCTCTCCACTAACATTCATATTTTCTCCTGTTATAAAAAAGTTACCCCTGTATACCTACTATATGCACTTGTAAAAATTAGTCATATGATGAATTCCTAGAAATGGGAGTGCTGGAATAAGTTGCATGCTTATTTTACTCTTTGATACATATTGCCAAACTTCTCTCCAGAAAAAAATTATCACAATTTACAGTGCCACCAACAATGCATGAGTTCATTTATTTAGTCATTCAACTAATATATTTTTGTGCCTGCCATGTGCCAGGCACATGTGGTAGAGGATGATGATATAATGCTGAATATAACTTACTGGGTGCATATCCTTTCATTTTATAATTTTAATTAAAACATATACTATGGAAACAATGATTTAAATCAATGAAGTTATGCTGTAAATATTGTTCTACAGATTATTATTTTCCTTTAAAATGATTGATGTATTTTGGTAATGAATGCACTTATATTTTATAGTACCTTAATGGTTTCATATACATGTTAAACTTTGTACCAACAATAATTAGTATTTTGGAGTTAGCAATGAGTTGGGGATTGAGACTTTATTAATGTATTTTTATTAGCTAGTTAATTTTCTTAGTACCACTTATTTGATAATCTTTCTGTCTCACACTTATTTGAAATACCACCTTTACTGTATTAACTAAATTGTTTGATTCTGTTTCTGAGTTCTGATTTCTGATGCATTGTCCATAATTTATCTGCAAATAACTGAGGCAGTTTTTTAATAACTTTATCTTTTCTGAAAATAATATAGGTTGAAAAAAGTCAGTACATTGAAATCCAAATAAGAAATTTAAAATAACTCAAAATACACTGAGATAATCACTATTCACATTTTAATAAACATCTCCAAATTAATTTCTTATTATTATGCATTTCTATTTCTTAGATTAGTGGTAAGATTGAATGTCTTTTCATATGTTTATTGTCCACTTGGGAATTGCTTATTCATATCCTTTGCTTGTTTTTCTACTGAATTGAGAAAGGAACTAATCAGTGGTGAAATCCTAAGGGTAAAATAATTTTGACCTTGATTTAAGACAACTGTGACTCCTTTAGAAAATAGCTCTCTTCTGATTTATGATATTGGACAAATGTGACTCAACTACAACTTTCATTCTAAAATTATCTACTTAGAGGCTTGTTTAGATGCTTTTCAAGAATTAATACTTAATCATTCACACCGATACAGAAAAGTTTGGAATGGAACAGGGAGAATAAAAAGAGAAAAAAAGCTTGTAAAAAAACCTCATACAAAGATAATATATTAATGAGCTATCCTGATTTTTGATTGGAAGTCTGTTGTCCCAAGCCATAGATTTTAGGTACCTTTTTCTAACAACAGTCTACTTTTGATGTGTATACAATACTTTAGGTATCTCATAATACACTTTTATTTTTGTAGCTTTTTTGGTCTGTTAGTTAACTTAATTTTATAATGGCAGGTCCCTAAAAGAAAATAAATTTTATGTTCATATAATGAATATAATTTATGTATAATGCCATATTTTTTCTATTTTTATAAGTGTGCAAGCATATAATATGCTATTTTTCTTAATAAGGCTATCTATAAATTACTTGCATAGTAATATGATCTCTGTTCCATTATTTTATAATATTCTTTTTGGAGGGTTAAATGTTCATAGTTCTACATGAGATGATGCTTAACACAGAATCTATTGGTATATTCCAAGCTGAACGTGGCTCTTGGACATCTGTTTACACCTTACCTGTTATGAACCTGTACACAATCCCACCCACCACCCCTGCCACACAAACACACATACATAATACACAATGAAAACTGCTGTAGCATTATCTTTTGTTGTAGATGTTTAAGAAGCCAAGCATTGCAAATTCATTTATTTTTGGACTTATTGTTTGTTGTTCTTTTTTTTTTTTTGGTTCATCTAGATAGATTTTATCTAAATATACAAGTTAATTCTTTTTTAAAACAATTTTATTGAAGTACAGTTGACCCTTGAACAACACAGGTTTGAACTGCATGGACCCACTTATACACAATTTTTTTTCAGTAAATACTACAGTACCACACAAGCTGCAGTTACTTGAATCCCTGAATGCAAAACCGTGGATACTGTGGCAGGCTATAAAGTTATACACAAGATTTTTGACTGTGCAGAGGATGGGTGCCCCTAACCCCCGAGTTGTTCAAGGGTCAACTGTGCAATAGATATAATCGTACATAAAGTGTACAATTTGCTAAGTTTTGATAAATCTATACAAGCTGCAGTTACTTGAATCCCTGAATGCAAAACCGTGGATACTGTGGCAGGCTATAAAGTTATACACAAGATTTTCGACTGTGCAGAGGATGGGTGCCCCTAACCCCCGAGTTGTTCAAGGGTCAACTGTGCAATAGATATAATCGTACATAAAGTGTACAATTTGCTAAGTTTTGATAAATCTATACACCTGTGAAGTCATCACCACAGTCAATATAATGAACATTTTCATCACCCCCAAATGTTTCATCATGCCCTACTCCGTCCCTAGGCAACCACTGATCATCTCTCTGTTTCTATAGATTGGCTTGCATTTCTAGAATGTTATATAAATGGAGTCATGCAATATATCCCTCTTTTTGCTTATCTTCTTTCACTTAGCATAATTATTTTTATATTTTTCCGTATCGTTATGTGCATAACGAGTCATTTTCCTATTGTGTTACTGAGTAGTTACACATTGCTTGGATATATCACAATTTGTTGATGGACATTTGAGTTTTGGGCTATTATGTATAAAGCTGCTATGTTCATTTGTGTATGTCTTTGTATGGACATATAGTTTCATTTCCTTTAGAAAAATACTTAGATGTGGAATGACTGGATCACATGGTATGTGTATGTTTAGCTTTTAAGAAATTAGCTATTTTCCAAAGTGATTGTACAATTTTGCATTCCCACTAGGAGTGCCAACACTTGGTATGGTCAGTCTTTTAAAATTTAACCATTCTAATAGGTATGTAAGAGTATCTCATTGTGGTTTTACTTTGCATTTCCCTAATGACTAATGATGTTGAACATCTTTTTGTTTACTGATTTACCATCTACTTATCTTCTTTGTAGAAGTATCTATTCATATTTTACCCATTTTTCTATTAGGTTGTTGTCTTACTATTGAGTTTTGAGAATTCATTTTCTACTCGATACAAGTCCTTTATCAAGTATAAGCTCTGCAAATATTTTCTCCCAATCCATGATTTTTTTTCATCCTCTTAAAAAAACAGGAAAAACTGAAAAAGTGCCTTTCACAGTTTTTCAAAGAGCAAAAATTTGTAATTTTGATAGAGTCCAATATATCATCTTTTTTTATTTTATGAGCCATGCTTTTTTTTTGAACATCTTTATCGGAGTATAATTGCTTTATAATGTTGTGTTACTTTCTGCTGTATAAAAAAGTGAATCAGCTATATGTATTTATGTATCCCCATATCCCCTCCCTCTTGCATCTCCCTCCCACCCTCCCTAACCGACCCCTCTAGGTGGTCACAAAGCACTGAGCTGATCTCCCTGTGTGACACGGCTGCTTCCCACTATCTATTTTACATTTGGTAGTGTATATATGTCATTGCTACTCTCTCACTTCATCCCAGCTTGCCCTTCCCCCTCCCCGTGTCCTCAAGTCCATTCTCTACGTCTGCGTCTGCATTCCTGTCCTGCCCCTAGGTTCCCATGCTTTTGGTATCACCTTTGCCTGGCCCAAGGTCACAAGGATATTCTTCTATCTTTTTTTAAAGTTTTATACTTTTAGGTTTTATATTTCAATCTGATCTATTTTTGTATGTGGTAGAAGATGTGGATTTAATTTTTTTTTCTTTTTTGCAAATGTGTAACCAACTGTTCCAGCATCATTTATTACAAAAGCTCCTTTCTCTACTGAACTACTTTTGCACCTTTATCAAAAATTTGTTGTCCATATATGTGTGGGTGTGTGTTGTACTCTCTGTTCTGTTCACTTGTGTACTGATTTTAATCACCTATTTGGTAAATATTTGTTAGGTCTATTTGAGAGGAAAATAGAACCAAATTGTAGGATAACAGAATTTCATTGCAGTGGAGACAGTTATAGAAGGTGGATCTTCATCCTTGGCCTTTCATTTCTGCTCTCAGAAGAGAGAGAAAGAGGCAAATAACAACAGTAATAACCTAGAAAACCAATCAACACAAGAAACATCAAATGCTCTTCTAGTTTCTGGAGTTGCCAGTGTGTAGCTGTCTATAATCCAGCCACAGGAATGGTAGATAGCATTATTCAGGAGTACAAATAATGCCTCTGTTTTTCTCGCCTTGGTTAGGAGAGACCTCTTTGGTAAAATTAAATAGACAGCTTTTTCAAGCTGTTAATAAATTGTGGTTTAAAAAGGAATAGTAATAAAAATTGGTTAGTATTTCACACTACTGTTTTTCAAATCAAAATTATATCATTCCATACTCATTCCTAAAATAAGGGTACACACAAATGAATAGAATATGGTATGTAGCTATAACATTTTATTTTTTTATTTTTAAGAAACTTGATTTAATAAACATATCAAACTTTGTACCAATAAACATGCATAACCTTTTTTGACACAAATGGAATATTCCCCCATAACATTTGATTTTTAAAAGGAAATATTTGTGAATTACATTTCTGGCATTATAACCTTAACTGCATGGAATTTAAGAGAACAGTTACAATTAATGCAATAGCAGAAAAGGAAAATTAGTTACTAATTTGGATATTTATTCTAATGCTAGTTTTCAACTTAAAAATAGCATACATTGTTCAAAAATGTAAATCCACATCACAGAGAAACACTTTTATAAGGACACTCAAGAATCTTTTGCCCACAGTACTCATTTGAAGAATTCTCACATAAAAACTTAAATAAAGCAAACCTTTTTAATTGCAAGTTTGGAAGCATTTTATTTCATTCGACTAAAAAGGGAGGAAAAATTCAAAGGATTTGAATGGTGAGCAATGTCCATGCATGTATGTATAACTACCATAACTATTTCTAAATTTTGTATTATATTTGGACAATGTAGAACAAGCCCAAATGATATTTTCTGCCATTTTTCATCCAGAATACCCAAATATATTTAATTAATTTGATTAAGTGCGTCCACTGAGAAAAAGTAAGTCTTATGGAATTGCAAATATTCCTGCTGGTGGGAACAAATACCTATTCCACAGCTCTTCAGAGGTGATGGTCATTTTTGTATCAAACAACATACACATAATTTTAAAAACCCTTTCTTAGAGTTTAAAAGAGTAGAATCTCAATAATAATCAAGTTTCAGCATTTGATTTCCTTAGTGAGACTTTATGACCTAAGTGATTTTATTACAGGTTCTGGAGTCAGAATTGCTGGGCTTGAATCCTGATTTTTCCTCTTACTGGTTGTATTAGATATTGGGCAAGCTAACTCACTTTTATTACCTCTATTCTTCCTCTCTAAATTGGGGCTATGGACTTTCCTGGTAGCATAGTGGTTAAGAATCCGCCTGCCAATTCAGGGGACACGGGTTTGATCCCTGGTCCGAGGAGATCCCACATGCTGTGGAGCATCTAAGCCCGTGTGCCACAACTACTGAGCCTGTGCTCTAGAGCCCGTGAGCCATAACTACTGAGCCTGTGCACCACAACTACTGAGGCCCGCATGCCCTAGAGCCCTGCAGCAACTGAATCCATGGGCTGCAACTACTGAAGCCATGCGCTCTATGGCCCGCGTGCTGCAACTACTGAGCAACTGCTGAAGCCCAAACACCTACAGCCCGTGCTCTACAAGGAGAAGCCACTACAATGAAGAGCCTATGCACCACAACGAAAAGTAGGCCCTGCTCGCCACAACTAGGGGTAGCCCGCATACAGCAGTGAAGACCCAATGCAGCCAAAAATAAAAATTAAAAATAAATTAATTAAAAATTAATTTTAAATAAATAAATAAAATAAAATGGGGCTAAAATGGCACATAGACCTCAAATTCAACATTGTTTACTATTTTTCGTAATATTATTGATCAAGATTATGTGTAAAGGAACCTTTCTTATTATATAGTCTCAAGCCACTCATAGCATTTCTTTGTGACTATAATGTGAATTCTATTTTGGAAGCAGCATGGGACTCTACAAATAGAGATTTTCCAACTCAGATATGCATGAGGGTGGAAATTTCATGGATGTTGGCAACTCCTTGATATTAATAATAATATTAGGTCCTGATAGTTCTAAAGTCAAATAACCACTCATCCTGCTTGGCATTGTCTGCCTACAGAATGTCTCCTGTTATTTCAAAGAAAAAAAATCAACACAATTTTAAATAAAATTCAAACCAAGTATTGTTTTAGTGTTTTACAGCACACACAGCCCCCTTTCTTTCTTGAGAACTTTCAAACTTCCTGATAGTCCTAAATTATACATCTTCATTATCTAAACCTCAAACTCATATCTCATGTTTATTTTTGATACCTTTTATTTTTTATTCCATTATAAAGGTTGAGTATAAAATTTGCATACAATTAATTACATACATCTTAAAATATAATAACTCCCAATGTGTTAAATAATGATTTCTGTCCTTGATATTAATAACATATTTTTTTAACTTTTTATGTGTTGGTTAATTGTAGAGTACTGTGCACTGTGACTTAATTTTAAATACCCACCTAATACCTTAGATTTTCCTGTCTCAGTTCTATTGCTTAGCGTATTGGTGTCAAGCCTAACTAACAACTGGTGAAAATATTGTCCTTGTTGGAGGTGAAAGGGATTTTAGAAATGATCTAGTCCAATCTCCTTATACAGACTGGGAAAACTGAGGCCTTCCTTATTAGATGGACATTCTAGGACTTTCCATGTATTCGTCACTACAAACAATTCTGCAGTTAACACACTTTTACGTATATTATTATGTATGCAAAAAGTCATTTTCACAAATGTTAATGTTTTTGGTTTAGGGGCAAATTAAGGAGTAAATAAAGATTGTTTAGGTCCTCTAATAATGGATGATTACCCTAAGCATAAGCATTGTGTAGTAAGTATACATAGTTGTCACTGAATAATAATAACTTTATTTATCACTTTCGTGTATCAGACACTGGACTAAGTGCTTTATTTTTAGTATTTTAATGAACCCATTGAGGGGTTCATTGTCATCCTTATACTATCCTTGTATGACAACTTCATCTCATCCTTAGTATTATATCCTCAATGAGGATACCGAGACTAAGTGAATAACTTGTCCAAGGTCACACAATTTATAATCAAAAAAGCCCAGATGTGAAACCAGATGGTTTGATTCCAGAAGTTGAGTTCTTAACCACTCTACTATACCATCTTTAATGAACAGAAGTGAATGAACTCTTGGACAGAGGTACTAGAACTGGAGTTAAGTGACAGCCCTGGCCACTTTTCCATTCCTCATGGTATTAGCACCTATAGGGGCATCAGTACTCAAGTTCCTCTGACTTACAAGAGACTTAGCTTGAACTGGCAAGGTATACTAGAACAAGCTAGTTTAATGAAAAAGATGGTTTTCATTAAATTTAACATGCCTAATGACTTTATTTGGTTAACAGCCAAATACTGGGAGGTCAGAGCTTAAAGTAAATGCCAATGTATTCAATCCACAGTTAAATGAAAAATATCCTAGGAATTTTTCCATTTAGTATCCCCAGCAGCAAAGGAACCTGTACTTCGAGGAGCCTGAAGATATGATCTGAAGCTACCCATTGAAAGCAGGAAACTCCCTTGAAATCTATACATTTTATCTGTACGTTTCCTTTCAATATTTGACTTGTGTTCCATAATTTATTGACATAGTTTTTATATAAGATTCCTGGTCCCTGAGTAAAACTGACACCCAGGATGATGCACTATGATGATCCGCTCCATTTTCCTGTGTTTCAGGCAACAGCACAGGCTCTGGGGTCAGACTGCCTGGATTTAAATCCTTCCACTTACTGTCTGTATAACCCTAGACAAGTCACACATCTCCAACTCTCAGTTTTCTTTTAAAAAGAGGATGATGATGGGAATAGCCCTATTGGGTTGTTACATAAGCATTAAGGGGCTAATCTGTGTAAATTTTTTATTCATATGCATAAAGGTTCTATAAGTGCTGTCTGTTATTATACCATTCACAAGGCTGCATAGGGATTCCTATCCCAGTTAAGTAAGTATGATCCAGGGCCAAGGCTAATAAGTTTAATCAGCTTGAGTTGCTGTGTTTTATATGCGAACCATACCTTTCAACTTAGAAGATAAGTTAAATTTGCCTTGTGACCCAAAGTCACGTTTTGTTGTTAAAGTGAGAACTAATATCCTTGGTTTATTGTCCACTGTGGCAGGCTTTTCAGTTAAATTACATGCTTATCATGTAGTAAAGACTAATGCTTCAGCAAATCTAGTTAGTATTAATACTTTCCAGGTGAAGATAGCTAACCTCACTCTTCTGTAACTCATCAATGAAAGAGAAGAGGCGAGGAAATGACATCATGACTAACTACAGTCAAGTAAATGAACAGGATGGCTAATGAACTCATTGTTTTAGTTATCAAAAAATCTATTTAATACAGAGAAAGAAACAAAAAATGCAACCATAAACTCTCCAGATTCATAACTGTGTTTTAGTGACTCTTTTAAAACAGTTGTAACCAAAATTTCAAAATTATGATATTGACCAGTTTTGTCTGTCTTGTTTTATAACCAATGTCTTTCTGTCTAAAAGACTAATTAAGTGTTGTTTGTTTAGAAGTAACCAAATGCTCTAATTAACACAATTTCATTATCTGTCATTGTGAGAATGTGTCTAGCCTTCTTTGGAAGAAAGGTTAAAAATGGCAGAGACAGAATTACATGAATTATTAGACTACATGACCAATTTGCTTACAGTGCTCTCCATGCTGCTTCTTAGCTTCTAATATATGCTATACATAGTGTTTTGAAAAGTCTTCCTGAAAATACTTATCCTATCCCTGTTCTAATCCCAAAGTTTTGGTGATACTCCACTGTCTGGAATCAGATCTGTGCATATAAGCATAAGCTGTATCTGGTGACCTTGGGCAAATTTTTCAACTCCCTTTGCCCCAGTATCCTCATCTGTGAAACGAGGGTACCTTCCTCATAGAACCATGGTGAGCTTTAAATAACATAATACATGTAAAAATGCTTTGAACACGGTTAGTGCTCTATCAGTGAATTCTAACTTCCTTACTAAACTTATGTTTTCTAGGAATGCTTGCCCAGTGGGATGTAGTTCTTCAACTCTTCATTTATTTCAGGGCTTATTTACTGAAGCTACATTAAAGTTTTGTATACTTCTTGATAAACATTATAACAGAACCACATAGCCACATTTCTTTTACAAACACACGTTCTTTCCCCAAGTATATTTTAAACTTCCCTAGGACGGGGACTGAGATATTTTCTTGTATGTAACTCTCCATCCTCACACAGAGTATTGCTCTGCACAAGAACAAACTTAGTACTAAAAAACCAACTTCTTGGGCTTCCCTGGTGGCGCAGTGGCTGGGAGTCCACCTGCCGATGCAGGGGACACGGGTTCGTGCCCCGGTCCGGGAAGATCCCACATGCCGCGGAGCGGCTGGGCCCGTGAGCCATGGCCGCTGAGCCTGCGCATCCGGAGCCTGTGCTCCGCAATGGGAGAGGCCACAACAGTGAGAGGCCCGTGTACTGCAAAAAAAAAAATAATAAAAAATAAATAAAAATAAATAAAAATAAAAAAAAAACCCAACTTCTTAAACTAATGAACTGGATTCCTGAGAGCAGGAGTGTTTTTACTTGCTGCTGAAGTAAAAAACATTTTTAACCTTTAATTACATCCTACTTTTATTTAACAATTGTCCCATCTCCTAAATATGCCAGATTTACTGGTGCATACCTGCCATGAAGCAAATTACATTAGTACATTTTCAGTATTTAAAAAATTAGTTTTTAGCAACCAACTTCTAAATAAGAGCACCTCACATACTTTATTAATAGCTAGGAGACTATGCAGAGTGTTTAGAAGAAAAATTCTGGAATTTAATGAGGATCTATAATATTAAATTAAAATGCCTCTTAACCCTCTGTTTCATTAGTATTTTCTTTCATAAGACAAGATTTATAGAAAATAATTATCTGAAAGTTTCTTTACAAATAATCGGCATTTAAAGGAAAATATATATCAAAATATCAGGGCATCTCCTTTTAATAAATTGTACTCTGGATATCATAAAAATAGCCACAAATTAAGTTTCAGCTAAGTAAGATGAATAAGCTCTAGAGATCTGTTGTATAATATCGTACATATAGTCAACAATAATGTATTGTACACTTAAAATTTGTTAAGAGGATAGATCTCATGTTAAGAGTTTTTATCACAATAAAATAATTTTTTGAAAAGGCTACTCTGAGAACCAGATATTGTTTGTTACCAGAGCCTTGCTGTTTGAATTAAGCATCTACATGTCACATTGAATTTTCCTTTCTTGTAGCATATTAAGAAACAAATTCCCCAATTTCTTTATTATTTAAAAGGTACTTTTCCTTGGGAAGTTTTTTTTTAACACAAAAAGCAGTTATTGAAGCATTTAAATGATTGGGAAAATGCCAGAAACTAGGGCTTGAGAACACATCTGCCTTGGTAACAGAACAAAAGAGCTGGTTCTCAATATGTGCAAAAGATGCCCACAGTAGAGTGTCAAATGAAAAAACCAAGTTGCAAAGCAATATCTGCAGTATGATCTCATCTATGTAAAAAATACATATAAAAAGGTACATATATGGAGTGTGCGTGTGTGTATGTTTTCATACTCATAGAAAAATGTCTGAAAATATACACACCAAACTGATGTAATTAGGTAGAAGAAAAAGCTTTAAACTTTTATTTTCTATTCTGAAGTACTTTTTGAATTTTAAAATAATGAGCATATATTATTTTTGTAACTAAAAAGGAAAAAGTTAAGGCAACAATGAATAACGTTGTTTGCGCAAAGTTTGGGTTGTTGTTTAGTCATGCAAGGTTTATATGGAGAGCTTGAGTACTGTCCCAATTATTGCTTTTGCAAAGTATGAAGTATCTTTTGCTTGAGCAGCATTTATATAACCTGATCTGTATACATTTCTTTCATTCAAATTGTTTCCTTTCCTCTTATTTCAAAACTCATATCATTTTTCCTATTGACTTGTACAGCCATTTTTAATGGAAGAAAATGACTCTTGCTTCTAGAGGCTCAGGTTGCCTGGAAAATGAAGGTCATTAGTAGAATAACCATTCTTCTGAGAAGTTTATTTTTATCTTTGTGGGGAAAACTTAGGCCAATTCTCATAAATAACTATTTGGATTTTGTGATATCCTTTCTTTCCTGTGGTTTTGTGATGGTTTGAAGAAATTTAAAGCCATAAAATATTGCTTGATCATGAAATCACTAGGCAAATTGCATTTTTCTGCAAATGGTGTACATATAATTTAGCTGTAAATGATGTACATTTATAATACGCTTACTAAGAGTTTCTGATTAACTCAGTAAAAGACATAGGCTTACTGGACTGAAATTTGAAATCACTGAACCGAAGTTATTATAAAATAGTAAAAATTAATGGGATGGACATTTCAGAGAGATAGCTATGACAACTGATATTCTAGTTACTGTTCCCGTCTATACTCTCTTGCATTCTAACTGTCATTTCACTATTTCAGACCACTGTCATTTTCCACCTGGATTATTTACCTCATCCTTGTCATCTATCTCCCTACATCAAGCTCTCTTGCTTCCCTTGCAGCCTATATTCTATTGTGAAATTAACCTTTCTAAAATGCCATTTTCATCATATCATACCCTTCTTGAAGATCTACAGTGAATTCTCATTGAAAGGCAGAGTGGTGTAGGGAAAAAAATACCAGTTTCGAAGTCAGACAAACTAGAGTTTGAGTCTTGGTCATGCCATGCAGCCTCTGGTAAGTAATTTTATAGAAATTAGATTCCAGAATCAAACATACCCACATTTGTCACTTGCTAGCTGTCTGGCATTGGGAAGTTACTCACTAACCCACAGTCTCTTTATCAGTGGAATGTGGGAAATAATATATAACTATATCAATTAGGACTTTTCAGTTGCAAGCACCATAAATCAACTCTGGCTATTTTATTCAAAGTTTAATTCATTGGAAAATAACAAGGTATCACAGAATCCATGGAAAGCTGGTGAGTCAGGTCTGGAAACAGGCAGGAACTGAAGTAGCTCTGAATACCTAGGAAGCAGAAAACACAAGGGCCTCATAACCAGAATAGTCTAAACATTATGTTGAGGATGAGATAAACTGAAACTTCAGTCACTTTCAATTTAATTGCTTGCCCCTTAACTACAATAGGGTAAGGCCTCTAGTTACAGTCCCACTGGATTCTTCTCAAAAGAAAATCAGTGCTGTGAGACTGAGGGAATGGATACCCAATATCCAACATACAACCAATGCCCACTATGCATATAAACCACAAATCACATAGTAAATGCTCAGTAAATGACTATTTTAACAGAATAAAGTCTGGACAACTTAATCAGGCCTTCATGGCCATTCAATTTCTGACCTCAATCCACTTTTCTAACTTAATTTTCTCCCAAATCCTCTACATAAACCCTGAATTCTCATCTCTGCCCTTCTCAGTCCATTTTCCCTGCCTGAAATCTTCTCAACCTCTCTCACTTTTTAATATCCAACTTATCTCTTCTAAGGCTCAGTTTAGCTCTTTTTCTGATCCTGGAATCACTGGTTTTGTTTCCTCATTTTTTCTTAATCATGGATTGCTTCTTGACATCCTTTTTGAATGGTAGTCTTGTATTTGCTAACTCTTTATGTGCCCAGCTTGATTATAAACTCCTTCAGAAGAGAGATCATGTATCATATATTTCTTTGCTTCCTTGATGGCACTGAATCCAGTGTTTTACACATAGTAGGCACTCATAAACTTATGATAAACAAATGCAAGAATTGCAAATTATTAATTTAAATCAGCATTCATTTAATGATCACCTTCTGTAGACTCAGCACTGTGTTGATTGTTTTGAAGGTACAGAAAAAAAAACTATGAAAGTTGCCTTTGATGTAGCTCACAGTCTAATTTAGGAGAGAAAAAAATAAAAGCATGCAGTATCCCAGGAGCAGTTATATTAATAAGTAAAACATATCATGTGAAAATGTTTTATATCAGTATTAAGGGTATGAGAAGATGTAAAAAGCAGGAATAACTAATAGTTATTACAAATGAGAAGGAAAGTTTATTGAGGTGGAAAAGTTAGTTAGCAGGGAGTAGTCTGAAACGTAACTGGATATATGAGGTTAGAACTGGGAAAAAGCTTCACAGTCAGGGCTGGAAATATAGGCTTGTGACTCATTGTTATGTAAGGAGTGTTAGCGTAAATGAAGAAATTATGAAAATATGGTAAGCCTGAGGAAAGCCATGTAGGTGCCATAAAGGAAGTCCACCAAATTATTCCATTTAAAATATCTCTGTGTTTTTTAAAACAGATTTATTGAAATGTAGTATACATACTATAAAATTCACTCTTATTAGTGTATAATTCAATGATTATAGTAAATTAATAGAATCGTGCAACAATCACTGCAATTCAATTTAAAAATTTTTACATCATCCAAAAATTCTGTGATACTCATTAGCAGTTAATCTCTTCTCCCATGCCCAGGCTTAAGCAAATACTCTTCTGTTTTCTTTCTCTGTAAATTTGCCTTTTCTATACATTTCATATAAATGGAATCATATAATGTGTGGTCCATTGTGTGTAGCTTCTTTCACTGAGTATGTTTTTAAGGTGTATTCATGTTGTAGCATGTATCAATAGCTTGTTCCTTTTAAGTGATTGATAGTATTCCATTGTGTAAATATATCACATTTTGTTCATCCATTTACTAGGTGATGGACATTTGGATTTTTTCCAGTTTTTTCTTATTATGGATAATGCTGCTATGAATAGTTACAACATGCCTCTGTGTGGACATATATTTTTGGACATATATCTTTATCTCTTACGGTTAAATTCCTAAAAGTAAAATGGCTATTATATGATAAATTTATGTTTAACTTGTTAAGAAACTGCAAAATATTTTCCAAAGTGTCTGTACCATATTATGTTCCCACTAACAATGCACAGGTGGTCTGCTTTCTCTGCATCCCCAACACTTAGTACCATTTGTATTTTTTATTATAGCCATTCTAGTGAATATGTAGTAGTTTCTAATTGGGATTTTGATTTACATTTCCCTAATGACTAATGATGTTGCATATCTTTTCATATCCTTTTCAGCTATTCATAACTTGTTTGATGAAATGTCTAATCAAATCATTTGCCTATTTTTAATTAGGTTTTTGTCTTCCTAATAATTATTGAGTTGTAAGAGTTATTCAAATATTCTATATACAAGCTTCTTAGTTTATTATTATTTTTTTAATTTGCCTTTCTCTTTTAATCCCATCCCTGCTCCAATTCTAAAAAATGTCCCCAGAAATTAAACACAAGGAAGCTCAAAGAGCCAAGGCAAGCCAGCCCAAGAGTAGCAGGCTCCTTCCCACAGGGGCCAAAGTATGGGCGCTGGGGTGTCCACTCAGAGCCTGGTAGTTAAAGCTGGTGCAGAAAAAGGTAGTTCCAGAAGCTAGCAGTAACCCTGCCCAGAGGGACTTTCTGCACAGGAGCACCCCTAGCAGGGCCAGGCTGTGTAAAAAGTGGTGTTTGTTGGTCTTGTGAAAGAGCTCCTTCCTGTAGGCATCCAGGAACTGGGCTAAGTGTGCCCCATAGGAGGCCAGGCCTAAGGCCCCCACTCCGGACAAGGCACCCAGACAGCAGAAAGCAGCCCCTGGACTGGCCATGGCTGTGGATCAACATGCTTTTTATTAGATCTATCATTTGCAAATGCTTTCTTTTAGTTTGTGGCTTGTACTTTTATTTTCTTATTGGTAACTTTTGAGGAGCGAAAGTTGATACATTCAAATTGATCAATTTTTTCTTCTATGTATCATGCTTTCGATATTGTATCTAAGAACTCTCTGCCCTACTCAAGGTCATGAATATTTTCTCCTATATTTTCTCCTAGAAGTTATATATTTTAGCTCTTAAATTTGGGTCTGTGATCCATTTTGAGTTAATTTCTTGTATATGGTACGAATTAAGGGTCTAATTTATTTCTCTAATTTTTTTTTTTTTTTTGGCCGCACCATGCAGCTTGAGGGATCTTGGTTCTCCAACCAGGGACTGAACCTGTGCCCTCAGCAGTGAAAGCACCGAGTCCTAACCACTGGATTGCCAAGGAATTCCCTCTCTATTTTTTTTTTAAATGTGGGTATCCAGTTGTCCCAACTCCTTTGTTGAAAAAACTATCCTTTCCCCCATTGAATTGTCTTGGTACCTTTGTTGGAAATCTACTGACCATAAATTTTAGAATTTATTTCTGAACTTTGAATTCTGTTCCACTTATCTATATGCCTATCTTTGGGCCAATACTACACTGTCTGATTAACTGTGGCTTTATCTTAAGTTTTGAAATTGGGAAATGTGAGTCCTCCAATTTTGTTCCACATTTTCAAGTTTGTTTTGGCTGTTCTGGTCCCTTGTATTTCCATATGAAATTTAAGATCAGCGCATCAATATCAGTTTCTGCAAAGAAGCCAGCTGGGACTTTGAGAGGGGTTGCATTTAGTCTATCCATCAATTGAGGATGAATTACTATCTTGATAACATTGAGTCTTCCTATATAAGAGCATGAAATATCTATTTATTCAGGTATTCTTTAATTTCTCTCAGCAATGTTTTGTGACTTTTAGTGTATAAGTCCTGACAGAAACTCTGTGCTGAATGAACTGGAGGGTGGAGGGTATGGGAGCAGCTCCAGATCCTAATGCCACAGATTCCCACAGTTTGTACTGCAAGGTCAGTGATGTTTCAGGAATAAACACTCCTCAGATGGATATATAGTTTTGGTCAATTTCCAGAGTGCTGAAATGGTTGCTTTTTTAATCTTCTCCAGGTTTATAGTGCTTTTTGGAAATATTTCCTAACCTCCTCACCTATCCATAGCTGGAAGTTCTAACATGTGTGTATTTTTATGAGAATTTGTGTTCCAAGCACTTCTAATTCCAAAAGCCCGGTGATAGAATATCTATTGAGTTATGCCAATTCATTCAAAAAACATGTTAAACTACCACTTGTCATGTAAAGACAAAACATATGGGTTACTGAATAATTTTTTTTGTATAGCATTGATTATGTGTTTAGAGTTGTGATGAAACAGTGACTGAAATTGACTACATAATTTAATTCAAATAAACAGATATATCGAGCATTTCTTATGTGTTTGATACCACAGGAAACAATAGATGAATTAATCATTATTGCTACCCTAAAGGAATTCTCCATGTAGCATCAGAGTCTGCAAGTATGCTTCAAGTCTATAAGTCTTCAGAGTCTGAAGTATCAATATCAGGTGGACAGCCAAGTGTGCATCCTTGGAGCCCCAGACTCATAATCAACTGCCTTTTCAGAATCTCCGTTTGGATGTCTAGCAGACATCTCAAAATTAGCATGTACAGAAATGAATTTGCTCACCCACATTTTACTACTAATCTTCTTTAGTGACCTCATCTCAATAAATGGCACCTCTGTCTAATGAGTTCCAGATACTTGGTAGTTATCCTTGATTTCTTTTTCTCCCTTACCCCATATCCAATCAGTCACCAAGTCCTCTTGCTTCTACCTCCAAAATAGTATCTCATATCTGCTCATTTGTCTCCTACTCTAGTGCCAACATCCTAGTCCAGACCATCTTCATCAACTGCCACCACCCCATCCAAATTATCATACCTGGTCTCCTGCATCCCTTCTTAAACCAAAATATCATTTATTCATACGTGGGGCAAAGTGATCTTTTAAAAATGAATATATGATAACGTCACTTCCCTGCTTAAAATTTTCAGTGGTTCCACATTTGATGTACAATATGTTGCCCAGTTAAGTATGTTATTCAAGAGCCATAGCATTCTAGCCCCAACCTAGTCCAACTAACCGTCATATCTCACCTAGACTAACATTCCTTCTGTATCCAATCTTATCTCCTATCTCTTTTCCACATAGTAGAGAGAATGATTTTTCTAAAATACAAATATGAGCATGTCTCTATTTCTCCTCTATTCAGAACTTTTCCCATGAGTTTTTGGACAAAGTTCAAAATCTTTAGTATTGTCAATAAGGTCCTTCATGATCATGCTCCTGCCCATTTCCTCAGCATTTTCCCATGCCACCATCACCATTAATCATTACCCTCCAGTCATATTAGCCTATTGTTTCTTGATGGAGCCAAGCTCACTCCTGTCTCAGTACCTTCATATATGTTTTTCCTTCTGCTTTGAATTGGCCCTCATCCTCTTTACCTGGCTCATGACTATTCATCTTTCAGGTCTTATTTTAAATCCCTCTTTCAAAGAAAGGTCTTCCCTGATCCCATTTACTAAGTACTAGCTATGTGCTGTTATCAAACCCTATGCATTTTCTTTATAGCACTATCACAGTTTTAATTATATAGTTATTTGTAGGTTATTTATTTAATATGAGTGGTCCTAAAATCTATGAGTTTAGGGACCGTGATTGTATTGTAATGTCACCAGCATTTTCCAGCACAGTGCTGGGCACAGAGTAAGCACTCAATAAATATTGGCTGAATGAATTAGTGAACATGCCATGGAAACATAAAGGAGAAAGAAATTGTTTCCTGCTAGGAGGATCTGGAAAGTTGGGGATTAAAAGAAAGGTATTTTAGGCAAAGGAAACAACATGTTTGTACAAAGTCAAAGAGTTAGGAAAGATACTGGAATATCTGAGGAATAGTGAGGTATTTTATGTGGCTGAAGCATAGGGATTTCAGTGATACATGGAGGAAGAAGAGAGAATAAGAGGAAGAAAGTTAAGGAGAAATGAGCTTGGAGAAGCTCAAGATCAGGGTCATTCTGCCAAAGTAAGGAATTCAAATTTAATTAAATAAACATTAGGGAGTGACCAACTTTAAAGAAAGGTGACTAGAGTTAGCAGTGTGGAGGATGGACTGGACACAAAAAAGAGTAAAGAATAATATGTATGCAAGTGGGGTATACGTGATGCACAACATTTGCATAGCAATCTGTATTTTTTATAGCACCCTCCTAAAACCTTACCATTGTGTGTGTGTGTGTGTGTGTGTGTGTGTGTGTGTGTAATGTCACTCAGATATACTTTGATTTCAAAATTTGTCATAGATCCTCCCTTTATGCCCTCATGATATCATGATAATTCTTAATACTAACAATTATAAGAATATGAAATTATATCAGCCTGTAACATTTACCTTTTTGAAGTATGTTCACATATATTACCTTATTTGATTTTCAACCAAACCCATAAAATAGACAGAGACAACTTTTCTTATTTTGTCAATGTGAAGACTGGGCTCACAGAGGCTAAAAGAATAGCCTAAGGTTATATAACTAGTATAGCTAAGATGCAGCATTAGAACCCTTTTCTAAATCTAAGGTCCTTCTCAATTTACCACATATCCATGCATTTTAATACTAATTTTATTGTTTTTGCTTTTCATAACTAATGCTTTTGAATAAAAGTTTCATAATGAGCTTCCATAACTTTGAAGTAACAACAAGGTTAGCTTTCCTCAAGTTGCTCTTTTGAAATACTTCCACAATCTATGAGGCCTAAACAAAGACTGAAAAAAGAATTTCCTAGATAAATGAATTATAAATACAGTCTTCATTAAAAAATAAATGTTGATTATCAGCCAGTGAAAAACACATATTTTAGACCTTTTAAAAAATCTTCAGATAAGAATGAGTGCCCACAGAGAAGAATTGCATTGGGTTGGCAGGAAAGGAATCATCTCATTTGTTTAGAAGGTTAAGATAAGATCAAAAAAAGCAAAAACAAAACCAGACAAAGTGGAGTAGAGATGTAAAAAGATAGAAATGCCAATATGGCTGAACATCTTTTGGGAAAGATGGTACAACATGCTTATCATTTATAGTAATTTCATTTGGAATGTCTTTTTTTAAGACTTTATTTTTTAGAGCAGTTTTAGGTTTACAGCAAAATTGAGAGAAAGGTACAGAGATTTCCTATATACTCTCTGCCCTCCACACATGCATAGCTTCCCCCGTTATCAACATCACTCACCAGAATGGTATTTTTTTTAACCAAAGATGAACCTACACTGACACATCATAATCACCCAAAGTCTACCTTAGGGTTCACTCTTGGTGTTGTACATTCTCTGGGTTTGGATAAATGTATGATGACATGTGTACACCATTATAGTATCATACAGAGTATTTTCACTGCCCTAAAAATCCTCTGTGCTCTGCCTATTCATCTCCCTCCCCCATAGCCCCATCCCTGGCAACCACTGATTTTTTTTTTATTGTCTCCATAGTTTTGCCTTTTTGCTGTGCAATGGGGTCAAAAACTCAAGGTGAAGTTGAGAAAAATTAAAAGCCATAGAAGATAAGCCACCTGCAAAATTAACCCAAGAGCCTGCTTGCGAGTAGATAATTCAATTTGGAAACACTCAAAGTTTTGGTTGAGCTTCAGGGAGGCATGAATAGAATGTGTTCATAAATTGAAAAGGTAAAATCTAATCAGTTAATGGAAGACTGAATTATTAGAAAGTAAATTACTACATTAGGGAAAATCATAGAACTACCTGTGAGTTTACAGAAATGGCTAGGAAAGAGAGTGCCCTGATTATCAGATTGGAATACTCTAGTCCCCAACCCAATGGTGGAGATTGGTAGGTAGATCAGATTAAATCTTGAGGCAGTAATCATTAAGAATATTTACTGACTCCTTTTTTAATGATTCCAGGCTCACCATGGTAATTTATGATTGTAATTTTGTTTTGTACATGTATTATCTAATAGATTTAGGATATGCTGGTTATCAAACTGAACATTCCTGTGTTTATAATATTTCCAATTATAAACTAGTGGATGGGCATCTGATTTATACATTGATATAGTGTGACTTTAGTTAGTGTGAATTAGCCTCCCTCATCCTGGTACTACTGGCGCACTGATAGAATCGTATAAAGTCTTACATAGATTAAAGCAAATATTATGCCTATATGGAAAAGCATGTGGGTGACATCATTTATCCATTTGTTATCAATTAAAGAACTAGGTGGTGATACAGAATATGCTTATGTTTCCTCTTATTTTTATTGTTTCTTGTTGAAATTTCCTCAGGGCAATGGTTTTTGTACTTTCTACCATAATAACCTGAGGAAATTATTAAAATTACAAATTCAGAGGTCTTACTCCCAGAGACTATGATAATACTTGGTCTGGGATGAAGCATAGGACTCTGCATGTTTAAAAAAATGACCTATATGATTCTGAGCTTGTGCTTCAGTGGACTATACCTTGAATAGCACTGGTCTACAGAAAATTTTTCTATATTTAAATAAGCCTGTGGTTCTTAAAGCGATTGTTCACTGCTGGGCAAAATTTCACAGATTTCTGTTAGGTTTCTGTTAACTGGGTAAACCAGTGACATCTGAAACCAGTTTCAGACCTCTGATTGTTCAGAACTGTGTATGCAAATCACAGTGAACATTGAGGAAGTGGATGACAGCTTTGTAAGGATAACCGACTTGGGGCAGGGCTAAGGAAAGACCAAATGGCTGCCATCTTCACTGTGCTATGTGCTCCAAGGTGAAAAATAGAAAATAAAATCCTCTGAGGTCTTCCCTGTTCAGCAGCAGAAGCAAATAGGTAAGTGATAATGCCGAGGTGTAGCCTAGGTGATATTACCCCCTCCAAAATCTTATCGTCTCCACATAGCTGCCCCAAATGAAACAATCTAAGTAAAAGCAATGTGCTTCCTATGGAAGTGCAACTTTTGAGTCCCTAACTTTCTCTAAGAATCAGATTGCTGCCCCTAAACACCTCTTACATAGAAATTTTCCATCTTACTCTGGAAATCAGGAACTATTTAACTGAGGATATGCAGTTGGAAGAGGATTCAGGAGATGGGGTGAGGGGAAAGTAAGAGCAGGAAATCGGTTGGTAGAGAGTGGTATAGGCTAGGGTGATAAACAGAAAGTGGCAGAATTAGAGTTTGAATCCATCAGACTCCAAAGTCTATATACTTCTTTATTAGATTTTTCTAACATTAGTGTGCATAAGAATCACCTGAAGGCCGTGGTAAAAATATAAGTTCATGACCCCAGAAGTTATGATTTAGTAGGTCTTATATGGAGTCCAGAAATCTATATTTTTATCAAGTATCCCAGATAGCTCTGATGCAGATGGTCAGTGGACATACATCAAGAAACATTTTTTCAGAGGAGTAGTTGTCAAACCATTTGGTTTAAGGATTCCTTTACACTATTAGAAATTACTGAAGACCCCAAGGAGTGTTTGTTTATGTGGGCAAGAATATCTGATATATAATAGTTATTTATATTTATGGTACTAAAATCTAAAACTGAGAAATTTTAAAAATATTTATTAATCCGTTTTAAAATACCAATAATAAGACCATTAAATTTTAACTAGATTACGTTTTGTGAAAAGTAATTATATTTTCAAAATTAAAAATATTTAATGAACAGACATGTATTAGTTTACGTTTTTAAATCTCTTTAATGCTGACTTAATTATTCTCATATCTGTTTCTACAATTTGTTTAGATATGATGTTTTGGTTGAAGTATATGAAAAAAAATTAGGCCTCACACAAATAACATAGTTGGAAAAAAGAGAAGCCTGCAGACAACTTGAAAGGTTGTTGGAGACTCCCATGGG
Organism: Orcinus orca; assembly: GCF_937001465.1. Lineage (NCBI taxonomy): Eukaryota > Metazoa > Chordata > Mammalia > Artiodactyla > Delphinidae > Orcinus > Orcinus orca. The sequence goes on from NC_064580.1 coordinate 81,404,509, forward strand.
TCCTGGGGCCACACTTTGAGTTAGTGTCTTAGAGTAATATCTATTATTGCTCTCAGAAAGGGTTATGTTGGTCAGTTTGTGTTGGTCATCAAAGTTTAGGGACACCAAAGAAAGTAGAAAATTAATTTATTCCTTAGACTGTTTTGGGTTGTTAAATTATTTCATAAAATTTACCCCAATATTGCTCTTTTATTAACTTACTTTGTAAATTTGAAAGCACTATAGAAATATAAAATAGGAGTCCAGGTGTTGGGGAAGAATTTTGTTTAAAGAAATTGGGTTTCAGAACAAAGATTCCTTTGAGGGTAGAGGAGTGTCAATTGGCAATGAGGAAGGAATACATTAGGTGACCAATTATAGGTAGGAAAAGGAAAAGTATAAAAGCAGGGAATAATCTGTAGTTACTTATAGTAGATATTTACAATTGAATAAATAACTGTAATGGTGAGAAAGTGCTAATCATAACCTTTTAAGGAGGGTTATTACTTTGCCTGAATAAAAGAACCTTTTCTTCTGGTCAGTGTACCTCTTCAAATTTGGTTACATTTTTTTTTTGTACTTTAAGTTTTAGTTCTATAACCTAAAACATACTGCAAACTTATGCAAGGACTTTAACAAATATTATCTCATTTCTTATCTTTGGTCAAAATGGAAGAAGCTGGAAAGCAGATTGGAAAGAAGCAGCTGGAAAAGTGAGAGGAAAACTGAATGTTTGTAATGTTGGAAGCCATTTGAGGTAAGTGTTTCCAGGAGGAGGGAGTGAGTGATCCAGTCTGTCAATTGATGCTGATTGATGAAGTTAAGATAAAAATGAGAATTCATCATTAGACTTAGTGGCATAGAGGTGATTAATGACCTGGACAACAAAAGTTCTGATGGAGTGGTTGAGGTGAAAGTCCCATGGGTGTGGGTTCAAGAAAGAATGGGAAGAGAAGAGTTGAAAACTGTATACAGTAAGTCCCCTACATATGAAACTTCAAGTTGCAAACTTTCAAAGATGCAAAAATGTGTTCACATGTACAATCACATAAGTTCACGTGTCTGGCGTACAATTGTCACATGCGTGCACCCTCTCCAAGTGGTTGTGCTTTTGTGTACTTTACTGTATAGTACTGTATAGAGTACAGTAGTACAGTATTTTTATTTCAAGCCACTATACTTTTCAAGGTACTATACTATAAGATTAAAGATGTTTTCTTTATTTTTTGTGTTTGTTTTTTTATGTACTATTTATGTGAAAAGTATTATAAACCTATTACAGTATGGTACTATATAGCCGATTGTGTTAGTTGGGTACCTAGGACTGACTTTGTTGGACTTACGAATGCGCTTTCAGAATGGAACTCGTTTGTAGGTAGGGGACTTACTGTAAACAGCTCTTTCCAGGAGTTGTAATAAAAAAGAACAACAGAGAAATGGAGCAGTAGATAAAAGGGGAAATAGGGTTAAGACAGGTGGTTTTTATTGGTTCAAATGAAACAGTAGCAGGTTTCTATGCTGTTTTTTTTTTAAGAGCTTCAGTAGTGAACACAATACACATAGATCTTTTCCTTATAGAACCCATAATCTAGTGAACAGAAATGGTATTAAACAAATGATTACACAGATAATTAGATAATATTCATTGCAATGAATATTAAAAGAAAAAGCACAAAGTTCTATAAGAGCATAATTGTCAGACTGAACTTTTTCCAGGACATCAGAAAAGACTTCGCTAAATAAATGTTATTCAAGTTGCACTTAGGGAGGGAGAATAGTACTTGCAGAGGCCCTGGGTAGAGTGAATATGGCACATCAGAGATACTGAAAGGCCATTGAATTTGAAGCACAGAGAGGGAGGAGGATGAGTGGGGCAGAAGATAAGGTTGAGGAAATAAGCAGTGACCAGGATTATTTAGGTTGGAGCCCATAGACTCATTTAGGATCTTTTTTATGCCAAGAGTATAGGGATCCTTGACTTTATGTGTTGGCCACAACAAAAGTAAACCAGTCAAAATTGAAATGTAAAAGGTGGATAGGAAGTAGAATGGAAAGGTGAGTTGCATGACCATTGTTTATACTGCTACAGACAGGACATTAGGCCAAGTCTATTTGTGATTTCATAATCAGTTATCTTCCAGTGCAGTCAATTTATTCAGCCTTCAGCTATTGAGAGATTTCTGTCTAACTGATCAAATCATACAGCAAGTAGGTCCAATTTGTTTGTTAAGATAGACAAAAACAACAGATCATTATCATTCCTTACTTCATATCTTCCAATGGCTCTCTCTTTTTCTCTCAAAAATTAATTTATTTTCCAACTTTTTATTATGAAATTTTCAGGCACATAGAAAACTTGAAAGACTTTTGCAGTGAACACCTATACACTCATAACCTAGAGCAAAAAACTTTAATCATTTTGCTGTATTTGCTTTCTTTGTTTTGCTGTACAATTTGAAATTAAGTTTCAGAACTCATGATGCTTCATATGCAATTTCTTCAGTTTGCATCTCCTAAAAATAAGGGAATTCTCTTCCATACTCTTAATATTATAATATTTAAGGTAATTAAAAATAATTCCCTGATGTCATCTAATACCTATCAATATTAGATATCTCTAGGTGTCCCTTCAAAATCATTTTTAACAGCTTTATTTAGGTATAGTTTTCACACCATGAAAATTATTCATTTTAAATGTAATATTCAATGACTTACTGCAAATTTACAAAAGTTGTGCAGCCATCACCACAATGTAATTTTGGAACATTTCCATCACTCTAAAAAGAAACCTCACATACCTGTTTTTTACTGAACTGGGATAAAATCAAGGTTCATGCATGGCATTTAATTATGTCTCTTTAAATCTTTTTTTCTAGAGCAGTCTTCATTTTTTCTCATGTAATTTTTAGAAAAGACCAGATGTTTGTTTTATAGAATGTCCCATATTCTGGATTTATCTGTGTTTATTTATTACATCATTTAACTTGTTCCTCTGTTTCCCCCATCCCCCAACCACCACCCAGTATTTTCTGTTAAAGTCTTGATTAGTTTCATTCTGACATATTTGGAATAAAGCCCAAATTTGTTAATTATCTCTCTCCTCTAACATGTAAACCCCATGAAGTCATGGACTTTATCTGTCTTGTTTAACACTAGTGCCTGACTCATAGTAGGTTCTCAGTAAACATATTTTGAGTGAATAAGTGAAACACCTACATTCAGATTTTATGTTTTCACCATACAGATTCAATCTTATTTTAACATATTTTTCCATTTTACATTGTATTATTGTCAAAATTAAGTTATGATTTATTTTCCAAGCCAGTAGTAATTCAGGCTGATGAAAAGCAAGTTTTCTTCCATTTCAGCATGCCATAAACATTTTAGGTATTTCTCTAATTTTTAGGATATCAAATTTATTTTCAAGATGAGGAATTTCATGTGCAAACATTTTGGAAGAGATAAGCCAAATAGATTATAAAGTTTTGATATGACTGCTTATCAGAAGATTTAAGGGATTGTATAAGTAATCTGTCTGCTCACATTCAGGGCTGTTGGGGGATTTGGGGGTAGAATTGACTTCTTCCATAGAGAAAAACAGTTATCTAGAGTTATACTGAGTTGGGAGTAAATCAAGAAAATGTACTGGGATCTTCAGTTTCCTTATTCAGGCAATAATATAGGCAGATTATTTCAGTGTCATTCAAAGGGTGAAAAAGATTCAGGGGAATCTGGGTAAAAATAGCTGACTTCCTAGTGTGGAACTTTCCTGTATTCCTGACTACTGCATGACAACTGCTGCTGGCAATGATATAACAAATAGGTAAAAATAACTGCTGTGACATGTTAAGTGTCAGGTTAGCAAATTCTGTGACTCGGAATATCTGTCAAAGCAGTGGATAGAGAGCATGGTAGTCTGGGCAATGCTATAGTCTTTACCCTTTAGAGATTTGCAATCCAGTGGTGGAAAAGGAAATTACAAGTGACACTCTACATATATAAATGGCAGGAACACATACAGCCATGTGAAGGAACAGAGATAGGTAGTAAGTAATCTGGAATATAAAGGGAAGAAACTCTTAGTAGTTTATAGATTATCCAGGCTGATTTGAATGGTTTCCATTTGCTTTTCGCTGATTCTAGTTAACACTGTTCCTTAAGCATCCCCATATTTGCAGATGTTAAGAGAGAAGGGAAAACTTGAATCAGTCCATTTTATCAGCTCTGGTAATCAGGTTGGGTAAGGAAAGAAACTGAAAATAATAAGTTACATGGTGTTTTTGAGTTTTCTGTATGTTTCCATTTTCCCAAGTTATCTTCATTATCATAAAAGTTAGTTGTATCCAGCCACATGGTTATGCAGAAAAATACATTGACTAGTTTAAGCTAGACTCCCATCTCCACTTCCACACCCGAGAGAGATTTATGCTTCATGTGTCTGAAAATTCTAGATTGATGTGATAAATTAATAGAACATCTGCTTCAGGTAGTCCCAATTTGTAGAAACTGATATTATCAACCAATTTAAATTTTGTTAACATTAGACACTTTTCTGCCCTTTCAGGGGAGCATTTGTCCTGTGACCTTCTGAACTTAAGGGATGGATGTAGAGCTACAAATAACCATCATATTTTCATTAGAGTCCTCTGCTAGAATTTGCAGCCACTTTTCATGCTATAACATTCTTTAATAATGCAGGCTTTAAATCATGCTGCTAGGGGTCCAATCTTGGCTCTACTACTATGAGACCTTGGAAAAATTACTTAAGCGTCCTGAAACTGTTTGCTCATCTGTCAAATGGGGAAAATTATAATACCTACTTCATGAAGTAGTGAGAATTAAATGAGATAATCCATGTAAACCACTTGGAATAGTACCTATTCATGGTGAATACTGAATAATTGTAATCATTATTACATGATAGATGAAAATAATCATAGGAATATTAAGTCTTTACATTTATATAGACTTAAACAGTTTTCAAACTATGGCCAAAGAATATTTCATTTGAACCTGAGGGCAGGAGATGGGATTGAAAACTGAGACAAAGAGAGGTTATATTATTTGTCTGAGAGCACTCAGCAAGTAAAAAGGGGAGCTGGTCCTTCACATCCATAATTATAATGAATTCTAATGATGATTGCTGCATCGGTGGGTGAAGTTAAACAGCCTGCCTAGTGAATTTACCTAAGATACTTTATCTGCCTTCATCAAGCCAACTCTTCCTCAGTGTCCTTCCTGGAATTTAAAACTAATTTTTCTCCCCCTGAGGATGAATACTGAGTTATCTCTTCCATATGGTTTTTCAAAACAGGCAAGTCATGGAAAGGTAGTCCCCTTTGATTCCAGCATACTAAAGTAATATTAATACAAATTTTCACACTTTATGAGGCTTCTCAGTGTACCTTATTATTGTTTCCAATAAGCATCTATATGTTAGTTATTATAACAAATAAGTCTATATGATCTGACCTTTGAATTTTTAGGAAATTTTCATATGTAGTCATTTGTGAGAAGAGAGGTGACTCATGTAAGTGTACCTAGCTTCAATAAATAGCTGTGATGCTTTCAGTTATTTCATAGCCAGTATATTTGTATATACACATCACATCAAATTCTCTGTTCTGTTTTTAGAAATACACTTTAAAAAATTCATGTCAGGGTGGCAGAGTACAGAAGGTAGTCATTGAAGTGTTGATTCATGAGAAACCAAGTAAGGCTGTTTAAAGCCATGCATAAATAGATGTGCTCTGAACTGTGTTCCCTGGCAAAATAATAAAGAGTTCCCCTGGTTTGCTTTCTATGCTTAGGGCCTTATCTTTTATAAGTTGCTGGAAGAGGTGACCAGTATATCCTGGCACAACTAGATCCAGGGAAAAGTTGACAGATTTTAGTCTACAAATCAGTTTGGATTCACAGTGCATTGCCTCAAGAAGCATCTCATGATTCTCTTATATAAAATATATCACTTTTTAACACAAAATGTAGATAATATTATAAAGAATAAACGGAAGGTACAGTTTTGTCTCACTTTGAAAGTCTAATGTATGAATGATATTACATTTGCACCCTGATCAAATGTGAATGAAATTGATTTTAGATGTTCAGTGCTAAAAAACACAAACAAGCTTTGTGACTTGAGGGATCTTGTCAGGGATTTATACAAAATTCATTTGTGAAATAGAAGTTGGGACAATGGGGAGAAGAGAGGTGGCAAACCTTATTTGGGGGGGTGTATTTTCATAGAAGTCATGTCACACAGATGGAAAGAAACTAGTATTCAGTTAGCATTAGTTCATGTAAGGTGACCCCTTGAATAGAGGAACTGGAATTTTCAGTGCTCCTAGAACATTTTAATTACATCCTATATAGCCATGACTTACCACATCTAAACACACATAATAGGGCAAAATCTGTTGTCAAGGAAGACTCAGGAAAGTTGCTAGTGAGTATCTAAAACTTATCAAATGCACTGACAAAATAAATAGCTCCTTGGCAACTGCTTAGTTGAATTTGGTACTCATGTATATAATGGTTTTCTACAGAGCGTTTCTTAAAACATTGACACTGACACTATAAACAATACTGTTTTGTTCATGGCTTCTTGAATAGGGCAAAATGCTAAAGAGGAAAAGCTAGTTCTTCTGAGGGCCTTTGCACTTTTCTGTATACTATACTCTTAGACTTTTCAAACAGTTTCAGAAATGTATGCAGGAGGGGAGATTGGTTCAAGATGGTGGAGTATAAGGACATGCTCTCACTCCCTCTTTGAGAACACCGGAATCACAACTAACCGCTGAACAATCACTGACAGGAAGACACTGGAACTCACCAAAAAAGATACCCCACATGCAAAGACAAAGGAGAAGCCTCGATGAGATGGTAGGAGGGGCGCTATCACAATAAAATCAAATCCCATAACTGCTGGGTGGGTGACTCACAAACTGGAGAACACTTATACCACAGAAGTCCACCCACTGGAGTAAAGGTTCTCAGCCACACGTCAGGCTTCCCAACCAGGGGGTCTGGCAACGGGAGGAGGAATTTCTAGAAAAACAGACTTTGAAGGCTAGCGGGATTTGATTACAGGACTTTGGCAGGACAGGGGGAAACAGAGACTCCACTCTTGGAGGGCACACACAAAGTAGTGTGCACATCAGGACCCAGGGGAAGGAGCAGTGACCCCATAGGAGACTGAACCAGACCTACCTGCTAGTGTTGGAGGGTCTCCTGCAGAGGCGGGGGGCAGCTGTGGATCTCCAAGGGACAAATACACTGGAAGCAGAAGTTCTGGGAAGTACTCCTTGGCATGAGCCCTCCCAGAGTCTGCCATTAGCCCCACCAAAGAGCCCAAGTAGGCTCCAGTGTTGAGTCGCCTCAGGCTGAACAACCAACAGGGAGGGAACCCAGCCCCACCCATCAGTAGACAAGCAGATTAAAGTTTGACTGAGCTCTGCCCATCAGAGCTCAGAAACAGCCAGCTCTACCCACCACCAGTCCCTCCCATTAAGAAACTTCCACAAGCCTCTTAGATAGCCTCATCCACCAGAGGGAAGACAGCAGAAGCAAGAAGAACAACAATCCTGCAGCCTATGGAACAAAAACCACATTCACAGAAAGATAGACAAGATGAAAAGGCAGAGGGCTATGTACCAGATGAAGGAACAAGACAAAACCCCAGAAAAACAACTAAATTAAATAGAGATAGGTGATCTTCCAGAAAAAGAATTCAGAATAATGATAGTGAAGATGATCCAGGACCTCGAAAAAAGAATGGAGGCAAAGATTGAGAAGATGCAAAAAATGTCTAACAAAGACCTAGAAGAATTAAAGAACAGACAAACAGAGATGAACAATACAATAACTGAAATAAAAAATACACGAGAAGGAGTCAATAGCAGAATAACTGAGGCATAAGAATGGATAAGTGACCGGGGAGACAAAACGGTGGAATTCACTGCTGCAGAACAGAATAAAGAAAAAAGAATGAAAAGAAATGAAGAGAGCCTAACACACCCCTGGGATAACATTAAACGTAACAACATTTGCATTATCGGGGTCCCAGAAGGAGAACAGAGAGAGAAAGGACCCGAGAAAATATTTGAAGAGGTTATAGTCGAAAACTTCCTTAACATGGGGAACGAAATAGCAACCCAAGTACAGGAAGCACACAGAGTCCCATACAGGATAAACCCAAGGAGGAACACGCTGAGACACACAGTAATCAAACTGGTAAAAATTAAAGACAAAGAAAAATTATTAAAAGCAGCAAGGGAAAAAAAACAAATAACATACAAGGGAACTCCCATAAGGTTAACAGCTGATTTCTCAGCAGAAACTCTACAAGTCAGAAGGGAGTGCATGATATACTTAAAATGATGAAAGGGAAGAACCTACAACCAAGACTACCCAGCAAGGATCTCATTTAGATTCGATGGAGAAATCAAAAGCTTTACAGACAAGCAAAAGCTAAGAGAATTCAGCACCACCAAACCAGCTCTACAACAAATGCTAAAGGAAACACAAGAGAAAGAAAGAACCTACAAAAACAAACCCAAAACAATTAAGAAAATGGACATAGGAACATATGTATCGATAATTACCTTAACGTGAATGCATTAAATGCTCCAACCAAAAGACACAGGCTTGCTGAATGGATACAGAAACAAGACCCATATATATGCTGTCTACAAGAGACCCACTTCAGACCTAGGGACACATAAAGACTGAAAGTGAGGGGATGGAAAAAGATATTCCATGCAAATGGAAATCAAAAGAAAGCTGGAGTAGCAATACTCATATCAGATAAAATAGACTTTAAAACAAAGACTGTTACAAGAGACAAGGAAGGACACTACATAATGATCAAGGGACCAATCCAAGAAGATGATATAACAATTGTAAATATATATGCACCCAGCATAGGAGCACCTCAATACATAAGGCAACTGCTAACAGCTCTAAAAGAGGAAATTGACAGTAACACAGTAATAGTGGGGGACTTTACCACCTCATTTACACCAATGGACAAATCATCCAAATAGAAAATTAATAAGAAAACACAAGCTTTAAATGACACAATAGACCAGATAGAGTTAATTGATATTTATAGGACATTCCATCCAAAAACAGAAGATTAAAATTACTTCTCAAGTGCACACGGAACATTCTCCAGGATGGATCACATTTTGGATCACAAATCAAGCCTTAGTAAATTTAAGAAAATTGAAATCACATCAAGCGTCTTTTCTGACAACAGTGCTATGAGATTAGAAATCAATTAGAGGAAAAAAACCTTAAAAAACACAAACACATGGGCGCTAAACAATACGTTACTAAATAACCAAGAGATCACTGAAGAAATCAAAGAGGAAATCAAAAAATACCTAGAGACAAATGACAATGAAAACATGACAATCCAAAGCCTATGGGATGCAGCAAAGGCAGTTCTAAGAGGGAAGTTTATAGCTATACAAGCCTACCTCAAGAAACAAGAAAGATAAACAATCTGACATTACACCTAAAGGAACTAGAGAAAGAAGAACAAACAAAACCCAAGGTTAGCAGAAGGAAAGAAATCATAAAGATCAGAGCAGAAATAAATGAAATAGAAACAAAGAAAACAATAACAAAGATCAATAAAACTAAAAGCTGGTTCTTTGAGAAGATAAACAAAATTGATAAACCATTAGCCAGACTCATCAAGAAAAAAAGGGAGAGGACTCAAATCAATAAACTTAGAAATGAAGAAGGAAAAGTTAAAATAGACACCTCAGAAATACAAAGCATCCTAAGAGACTACTACAAGGCAACTCTATGCCAATAAGTTGGACAACCTGGAAGAAATGGACAAATTCTTAGAAAGATATAAACTTCCAAGACTAAACCGGGAAGAAATAGAAAATATGAACAGACCAATCACAAGTAATGAAATTGAAATTGTGATTAAAACTCTTCCAACAAACAAAAGTCCAGGACCACATGGCTTCACAGGTGAATTCTATCAAACATTTAGAGAAGAGCTAACACCTATCCGTCTCAAACTCTTCCCAAAAATTGCAGAGGAAGCAACACTCCGAAACTCATTCTATGAGGCCACCATCACCCTGATACCAAAACCAGACAAAAATGCTACAAAAAAAGAAAATTACAGATCAACATCACTGATGAATATAGATGCAAAAATCCTCAACAAAATACTAGCAAACAGAATGCAACAACACAATAAAAGGATCATACACCATGATCAAATGGGATTTATCCGAATGATGCAAGGATTCTTCAATATACGCAAATCAATCAGTGTGATACACCATATTAACAAATTGAAGAATAAAAACCATATGATCATCTCAATAGATGCAGAAAAAGCTTTTGACAAAATTCAACACCGATTTATGATAAAAACTCTCTAGAAAGTGGGCATAGAGGGAACCTACTTTAACATAATAAAGGCCATATACAACAAACCCACAGCAAACATCATTCTCAATGGTGAAAAACTGAAAGCATTTCCTCTGAGATCAGGAACAAGACAAGGATATCCACTCTCACAACTGTTATTCAACATAGTTTTAGAAGTCCTAGCCACGGCAATCAGAGAAGAAAAAGAAATAAAGGAATACAAATTGGAAAAGAAGAAGGAAAGCCGTCACTGTCTGCAGATGACATGATACTATACATAGAGAACCCTACTGATGCCACCAGAAAACTACTAGAGCTAATCAATGGATTTGGTAAAGTTGCAGGATACAAAATTAATGCACAGAAATCTCTTGCATTCCTATACACTAATGATGAAAAATCTGAAAGAGAAATTAAGGAAATACTCCGATTTACCATTGCAACTAAAAGAATAAAATACCTAGGAATAAACCTACCTAGGGAGAGAAAAGACCTGTATGCAGAAAACTATAAGACACTGATGAAAGAAATTAAAGACGATACCAACAGATGGAGCGATATACCATGTTCTTTGATTGGAAGAATCAATATCATGAAAACGACTATACTACCCAAAGCAATCTACAGATTCAATGCAATCCCTATCAAATTACCACTGACATTTTTTATGGAACTGGAACAAAGAATCTTAAAATTTGTATGGAGGCACAAAAGACCATGAATAGCCAAAGCAGTCTTCAGGGAAAAAAAAACAGAGCTGGAGGAATCAGACTACCTGACTTCAGACTATACTACAAAGCTACATTAATCAAGACAATATGGTACTGGCAGAAAAACAGAAATATAGATCAATGGAACAGGATAGAAAGCCCAGAGGTAAACCCACGCACCTATGGTCAACTAATCTATGACAAAGGAGGCAAGGATATACAGTGGAGAAAAGACAGTCGCTTCAATAAGTGGTGCTGGGAAAACTGGACAGCTACATGTAAAAGAATGAAATTAGAACACTCCCTAACACCATACACCAAAATAAACTCAAAGTGGATTAGAGACCTAAATGTAAGACCAGACACTTTAAAACTCTTAGAGGAGAACATAGGAAGAACACTCTTTGACATAAATCACAGCAAGATATTTTTTGACCCACCTCCTAGAGAAATGGAAATAAAAACAAAAATAAACAAATGGGACCTAATGAAACTTCAAAGCTTTAGCACAGCAAAGGAAACCATAAACAAGACTAAAAGACAACCCCCAGAATGGGAGAAAATATTTGCAAATGAATCATCAGACAAAGCATTAATCTCCAAAATATATAAACAGCTCATGCAGCTCAATATTAAAAAAAACAAACAACCCAATCCAAAAATGGGCAGAAGACCTAAATAGACATTTCTCCAAAGAAGACATACAGATGGCCAAGAAGCACATGGAGAGCTGCTCAACGTCACTAGTTATTAGAGAAATGCAAATCAAAACTACAATGAGGTATCACCTCACACCAGTTAGAATGGGCATCATCAGAAAATATACAAACAACACATGCTGGAGAGGGTGTAGAGGAAAGGGAACTCTCTTGCACTTTTGGTGGGAATGTAAATTGATACAGATACTGTGGAGAACATTATTGAGGTTCCTTAAAGAACTAAAAATAGAATTACCATATGACCCAGCAATCCCACTACTGGGCATATACCCAGAAAAAAACCATAATTCAAAAAGATACATGCACCCCAATGTTAATTGCAGCACTATTTTTAATAGCCAGGTCATGGAAGCAGCCTAAATACCCACTGACAGATGAATGGATAAAGATGTGGTACATATATACAATGGAAAATACTCAGCCATAAAAGGGAACGAAATTGGTTCATTTGTAGAGATGTGGATGCATCTAGAGACTGTCATACAGAGTGAAGTAAGTCAGAAAGAGAAAAAAATATATTGTATATTAACACATATATGTGGAACCTAGAAAATGCTACAGATGAACCGGTTTGCAGAGCAGAAATTGAGACACAGAAGTGGAGAAAAAACCGTATGTACACCAAGTGGTGGAAGCGGCGGGGGTGGGGGTGGGGTGTGATTAATTGGGAGATTGGGATTGACATGTATACACTGATGTGTATAAAATGGATGACTAATGAGAAAATAAATAAACATTAAAAAAAGAAATGTATGCAGGAGAGATCCATTCCTACTAATTGAGAAATAACTATAACATGGACTCTATAGATGATGAGTCAGTCATGTCACCTAAATGCCACATTATAGACAACACAGTGTTCTGTATTCCATCTCTAAATAATTTATATTTGTCATCCAAGTGTCAGGTACTTAGTTCAAAATTAATATGTGATTGAATGAATTAAAATCATTTCATATACAGTAAGTCTACTACACTCGAACGAGTTCCATTCTGAGAGCATGTTCATTAAGTCCAGTGTGTTTGTACGTCCAACAAAGTTAGCCTAGGTACCCAACTAACACAATCGGCTATATAGTACTGTATTGTAATAAGTTTATAATATTTTTCACACAAATAATACATAAAAAAGCAAACACAAAAAATAAAGAAAACAATTTTAATCTTACAGTACAGTACCTTGAAAAGTATAGTAGTACCAGCTACATCGCTGCTGCTTTTACACATGATTCCAGACATCCTGGGCTTGAAATTAAGAATCTGTACTACTTTACTCTATACAGTAATGTACAGTAAAGTATGCAAAAGCACAACCACTTGGAGAGGGTGCACGCATGTGGCAATGTATGCCAGACACGTGAACTAACTTACGTGATTGGACATGCGAACACATATTCACATCTTTGAAAGTTCACAACTTGAAGGTTCGTATGTAGGGGACTTACTGTATTTCCTAGCTGTCTGATGAGAGAGTCTAGAAGCAGCAATACCCCAATATGATTCTAGGGCTAATGCAGAGGATATACAAGATGATGCTAGAGTGTCTTATAGAACCAGAAAGTAAGGAAGTACTTAAGAAACAAAATCATAAGGATATGTCAAAAAGATACAGGAGCCAACTAAAAGAGCTCCTGAAGGCCAACTTTGGAACAATTTCAACAACAAAATAAGTAGTATTTAAATATTGCCCAAAGTATAAAATTAATACTCATGATCCATACTGATGCAAAGGACAAATCTCCCATACACAGGAATTTCAAATATTTTATGTAGATATTCCACCATCAAGAAGATAGAGCATAAATCTCCAAGTGTGGATTGCACATAGTGACATTCTTCCAAAGAATACAGAATGGAAATGGAGGGTACTCTTGCAGTGGATACAACTGGCAAATACTAACTACCTCAGTCATGTGATCAAGGTTAACATCAATGATAAGTCACCTTAGTATGTACCTTGGATGTAATGTAATGAAAATGGTACTTTACTTGTGTTCTTCCTTCCAAGAACTTGCAGTCTAACTCTAACCATGAGAAAAACATCAGACAAACCCAAATGGAAAGGCTTTCTAAAAAATCAGTATCTGATCAGTACTCCTCAAAACCAAGGAGATTCTGAGAAACTGCCAGTCTAGAAGATCCTGGGAGACATGATGACTAAATGTAATGTGGTATCCCGAATGGATTCCTAGAATAGAAAAAGAACATTAGGTTAAAAACTAAGGAAATTTGAATAAAGAATGGACTTTAGTTAATATGAATGTGTCAGTATTGGCTCATTAGTTGTGGCAAATGTACATGTTAATTTAAGACATTATCTGTAATAAAACTGAATGCAGAAGATACTCTACTATACTTGCAATTTTTCTGTAAATCTAAAGATATCCTAAAGCAGAAAGTTTGTTTTTAAAAAAATTTCACTTCATCATCATAAAAGCTAAACAATAACAATGATTTGTTTTTCTGAATATAAAATCCTAAATGTATTACTATATTAAGAGAAATAAGAGGGTGAAGTACTCATTTCTTTAAAATAAACACTTAGCTAAAATTTATACTTAGAGCTTCTACCCTCTCATAACTATTCTTTTCTGTTTTATCTCTTGCATCTGCAATATTTTGTTGCTGCTATAAACTTTCTGGTATCATCCTTAAGATATTAGAGACTGATCCCTTGTCATTTGACAATTCTGTAGATGGAAGAAGAGGCAGTATTTCAAATTCTACACCTTTTCCCTAGAATGAGAAATGCTCCATGACACAACTATGCCAGAGGGAATTCACCAGAGATGAATGCTTTTAACCCGGCACAGCTTTCTATCATGTTGATCCCAGCTTTCTAACATGTTGATCAAAATAAGAGGGATAATTTCTCCCTCAAAACAGCCACGTTAACAGCTAGAATAGAATGTGTTATTGCTTGAGTTTTATTTAGAAGAAATGATATCATTTTATATACACTTGCTAGAGCTAGATATTTTCAGGAAATTTTCAAGTATCATTAAATGTGTTCATAAACCATCTTTGTCTCTTATTCAGCCTGTGAATTAGGTGATTCTGTGGCTGCCCTCTATATTATCAATCAATGTGAAATGGCAGAACATAGTGTGATAATTAAAGGTATTAGCAGTATATATGTACAGATTATTATTATATTATAATTTAACAGACTCATTACTATCTTAAAGCCTTTAAGTAGCTTTATAAGAGGCATTTATTTCAGTAGCATGGTACTTAAACTTACATTAGCTAGTGGGAACAAAGAACATTAAGGTTTTTTTTTTTCTTAATAGGGGCCTCATCCAAATGTCCAGACCTTTGCAGAAGAGTAGGGTGTTTCTGATTAAGTCACAGAGCTATTGCCAATTATTTGGAAAGAATTTTCAGCTGAAGTGCATATGTCTATGAGACAGTATGATGCCTACAGTTAGACATATCACTAAAAATTGAATGAAATGATTTGTAAAATAGAGTAAGTCCTTAAAATAACTAGCCTTGGTGATAGTTACAATTGAAATTAGACTGTGAAATGTTAAAATATGCTTTTAATTAATTTAAATTCATATTGACTTTTACCTGAGCATGTTCAATAAAAAATGCTATAGATACGATCACTTTTAAGAATGAGAAGCTGATATGATGACTGGTTTACAACAGTGTAATAATGTGAATATTTGCATTGTATTTGGCTTTTCCTTTTCACCTCGGGGACTTACCATCTGGTATTCCTTGTGCTTGGAACATGCAGTCAACTCTGGCTCTTTGATTACTCCTTTCCTGTTTAATCACTTCATCTGGCTAGCTCTGATTTATCCATCAGGTCTCAGATTACATGTTAATTATATGTTAGTATCTCAGAGTTGACCTTCCATTCTAAATTAGGTTACTCATTATACTTTTCATAGCATCCTGTGCTTTTCCTTCATCATTTTAATTACGATTATAATTATATACTCATTTTTTTGATATTTGTGTAATGACTTTTACCTTTACTAGACCATAATCTCCATGGCATATAACATAGTGTCTGGTGCATAATAGATGATCAAAAGGGAGCTGTAAGAATAAATGAACAAATAACTGTTATAACACTCAGATTACCAGCAGGGTTGTTACAATTTGTATCTAATCTTTATACAAAATTAGCATACTTCATACAAATGAATAGAGATAAAGAGAATAAAGTTTCTCTTCTAAGATAGAAACAGAAGGTAAGCCACAGCACTTTTAAAACAAAGAGTATTTGAGCAAGAGACTTTGTTGGTGTTACTTTTTCTTTTTTCTCAGTGTGCTTTATCTTCTGCAAAAAGAGCACACAGATTGTGCAGTTCTGAAGGCCTCCAACAACACTTGTCTGCTGTCAGCATTCTCTCGCATTCCCCTCTGCAGTTATTCCAAATTTTAATCATTTGTCTCAAGACTCCTATGCTACCTCAACCTGCCTTAATATTAGCAGCTGACCTTGGCTCCTAACACTGAGTGAAAATGAAGACTATTAGGTGAGAAATATTTCAACTTTCTCCCTTTCATCATCCCCCACACACACACACACAACTCTACACCCATACCCTTTATTCTTTGCCTCTGCTCTTTCAAGAGAGATCTTCTAATTATGACTCTGATACCTCTGTTTCTTCTATGGTTTTGCCCTAAAGAATTATTCCCTCTCTTGCATTTCTTCTTTTACTTTTTTTTTTAACATCTTTATTGGAGTATAATTGCTTTACAATGGTGTGTTAGTTTCTGCTTTATAACAAAGTGAATCAGTTATACATATACATATGTCCCCATATCTCTTCACTCTTGCATCTCCCTCCCTCCCACCCTCCCTATCCCACCCTTCTAGGTGGTCACAAAGCACCAAGCTGATCTCCCTGTGCTATGTGGCTGCTTACCACTACCTATCTATTTTACGTTTGCTAGTGTATATATGTCCATGCCACTCACTCACTTTGTCCCAGCTTACCCTTGCCCCTCCCTGTATCCTCAAGTCCATTCTGTAGTAGGTCTGCATCTTTATTGCTGTCTTGCCCCTAGGTTCTTCTGACCATTTTTTTTTTAGATTCCATATATATGTGTTAGCATATAGTATTTGCTTTTCTCTTTCTGACTTATTTCATTCTGTATAACAGTCTCTAGGTCCAACGACCTCACTAAAAATAACTCAGTTTCATTCCTTTTTATGGCTGACTAATATTCCATTATATATATGTGGCACATCTTCTTCATCCATTTATCTGTTGATGGACACTTCAGTTGCTTCCATGTCCTGACTATTGTAAATAGAGCTGCAGTGAACATTTTGGTACATGACTCTTTGAATTATGGTTTTCTCAGGGTATATGCCCAGTAGTGGGATTGCTGGGTCATATGGTAGTTCTATTTGTAGTTTTTTAAGGAACCTCCATACTGTTCTCCATAGTGGCTGTATCAATTTACATTCCCACCAACAGTGCAAAAAGATTCCCTTTTCACCACACCCTCTCCAGCATTTATTGTTTGTAGATTTTTTGATGATGGCCATTCTGACCGCTGTGAGATGATATCTCATTGTAGTTTTGATTTGCATTTCTCTAATAATTAATCATGCTGAGCATTCTTTCATGTATTTGTTGGCAATCTGTATATCTTATGTGGAGAAATGTCTATTTAGGTCTTCTGCCCACTTTTGGATTAGGTTGTTTGTTTTTTTGATATTGAGCTGCATGAGTTGCTTGTATGTTTTGGAGATTAATCCTTTGTCAGATGCTTCATTTGCAAATATTTTCTCCCATTCTGAAGGTTGTCTTTTCATCTTGTTTATGGTTTCCTTTGCTGTGCTAAAGCTTAGAAGTTTCATTAGGTCCCATTTGTTTATTTTTGTTTTTATTTCCATTTCTCTAGGAGGTGGGTCAAAAAGGATCTTGCTGTGATTTATGTCATAGAGTGTTCTGCCTATGTTTTCCTCTAAGAGTTTGATAAGTCTGGCCTTATATTTAGGTCTTTAATCCATTTTGAGTTTATTTTTGTGTATGGTATCAGGGAGTATTCTAATTTCATTCTTTTACATGTAGCTGTCCAGTTTTCCCAGCACCACTTATTGAAGAGGCTGTCATTTCTTCACTGTATATTCTTGCCTCCTTTATCAAAGATAAGGTGACCATAGGTGTGGGGCTTTATCCCTGGGCTTTCTATCCTGTTGCATTGATCTATATTTCTGTTTTTGTGTCAGTACAATACTGTGTTGATTACTGTAGCTTTGTAGTGTAGTGTGAAGTCAGGGAGCCTGATTCCTCCAACTCCGTATTTCTTTCTCAAGATTGCTTTGGCTATTCGGGGTCTTTTGTGTTTCCATACAAATTGTGAAATATTTGTTCTAGTTCTGTGAAAAATGTCAGTGGTAATTTGATAGGGATTGCATTGAATCTGTAGATTGCTTTGGGTAGTATAGTCATTTTCACAATGTTGATTCTTCCAATCCAAGAACACGGTATCTCTCTCCATCTATTTGTATCGTCTTTAATTTCTTTCATCAGTGTATTATAATTTTCTGTATACAGGGCCTTTGGCTCCTAAGGAAGGTTTATTCCTAGATATTTTGTTCTTTTTGTTGCAATGGTAAATGGAAGTGTTTTCTTAATTTCACTTTCAGATTTTCATCATTAGTGTATAGGAATGCAAGAGATTTCTGTGCATTAATTTTGTATCCTGCTACTTTACCAAATTCATTCATTAGCTCTAGTAGTTTTCTGGTCGCATCTTTAGGATTCTCTGTGTATAGAATCATGTCATCTGCAAACAGTAACAGCTTTACATCTTCTTTTCCAATTTAGATTCCTTTTATTTCTTTTTCTTCTCTGCTTGCTGTGGCTAAAACTTCCAAAACTATGTTGAATAATAGTGGTGAGAGTGGGCAACCTTGACTTGTTCCTGATCTTAGTGGAAATGGTTTCAGTTTTTGATCATTGAGGACGATGTTGGCTGTGGGTTTGTCATATATGGCCTTTATTATGTTGAGGACAGTTCCCTCTAGGCCTACTTTCTGGAGGTTTTTATCATAAATTGGTGTTGAGTTTTGTTGAAAGCTTTCTCTGCATCTATTGAGATGATCGTATGGTTTTTCTCCTTCAATTTGTTAATATGGTATATCACATTGATTGATTTGCATATATTGAAGAATCCTTGCATTCCTGTGATAAACCCCACTTGATCATAGCATATGATCCCTTTAACGTGCTGTTGGATTCCGTTTGCTAGTGTTTTGTTGAGGATTTTTGCATCTGTGTTCATCAGTGATATTGGCCTGTAGTTTTCTTCCTTTGTGACCTCTTTGGTTTTGGTATCAGAGTGATGGTGGCCTTGCAGAATGAGTTTGGGAGTGTTCCTCTCTCTGCCAAATTTTGGAAGAGTTTGAGAAGGATAGGTGTTAGCTCTTCTCTATGTTTGATAGATTTGCCTGTGAAGCCATTTGGTCCTGAGCTTTTGTTTGTTGGAAGATTGTTAATCACAGTTTCAATTTCAGTGCTTGTGATTGGTCTGCTTATATTGTCTATTTCTTCCTGGTTCAGTCTCAGAAGGTTGTGTTTTTCAAAGAATTTGTCCATTTCTTCCAGGTTGTCCATTTTATTGGCATATAGCTGCTTGTAGTAATCTCTTGTGATCCTTTGTATTTCTGCAGTGTCAGTTTTTACTTCTCCTTTTTCATTTCTAATTCTATTGATTTGAGTCGACTCCCTTTTTTTCTTGATAAGTCTGGCAAATGGTTTATCAATTTTATCTTCTCAAAGAACCAGCTTTTAATTTTATTGATCTTTGCTATTGTTTTCTTCATTTCTTTTTCAATTATTTCTGATCTGATCTTTATGATTCCTTTCCTTCTGCTAACTCTGGGTTTTTTTTTTGTTTTTCTTTCTCTAATTACTTTAGGTGTAAGGTTAGGTTGTTTATTTGAGATGTTTCTTGTTCCTTAAGGTAGGATTGTATTGCTATAAACTTCCCTCTTAGAACTGCTTTTGCTGCATCCCATAGGTTTTTGGTCACCGTGTTTTCATTGTCATTTGTTTCTAGATATTTTTTGATTTCCTCTTTGATTTCTTCAGTGACATCTTCGTCGTTAAGTAGTGTGTTGTTTAGACTCTATGTGTTTGAATTTCTTACAGATTTTTTCCTGTAATTGATATCTAGTCTCATAGCATTGTGGTCAGAAAACATACTTGATATGATTTCAATTTTCCTAAATTTACCAAGGCTTGACTTGTGACCCAAGATATGATCTATCCTGGAGAATGTTCCATGAAGACTTGAGAAGAATGTGTATTCTGTTGTTTTTTTATGGAACGTCCTATAAATATCAATTAAGTCCATCTTGTTTAATGTATCTTTTAAAGATTGTGTTCCTTATTTATTTTCATTTTTGATGAGTTGTCCATTGGTGAAAGGGGGGTGTTAAAGTCCCCTGCTATGATTGTGTTACTGTCAATTTCCTCTTTTATGGCTGTTAGCATCTGCCTTATATATTGAGGTGCTCCTATGTTGGCTGCATAAATATTTACAATTGTTATATCTTCTTCTTGGACTGATCCCTTGATCTTTATGTAGTGTCCTTCTTTGTCTCTTGTAATAGTCTTTGTTTTAAAGTCTATTTTGTCTGATATGAGAATTGCTACTCCAGCTTTCTTTTGATTTCCATTTGCATGGAATATCTTTTTCCATCCCCTCACTTTCAGTCTGTATGTGTCCCTAGGTCTGAAGTGGGTCTCTTGTAGACAGCATATATATGGGTCTTGTTTTTGTATCCATTCAGGCAGTCTATGTCTTTTTGGTGGAGCATTTAATCCATTTACATTTAAGGTAATTATCAATATGTATGTTCCTATTCCCATTTTCTCAATTGTTTTTGGTTTATTATTGTAGGTCTTTTCCTTCTCTTGTGTTTCCTGCCTAGAGAAGTTTTTTTAGCATTTGTTGTAAAGCTGGTTTGGTGGTGCTGAATTCTCTTAGCTTTTGTTTGTCTGTAAAGGTTTTAATTTCTCTGTTGAATCTGAATGAGATCCTTGCTGGGTAGAGTAATCTTGCTTATAGATTTTTCTCCTTCATCACTTTAAATATATCCAGCCACTCCCTTCTGGCTTGCAGAATTTATGCTGAAGGATCAGCTTTTAACTTTATGGGGATTCCCTTGTGTGTTATTTGTTGTTTTTCCCTTGCTGCTTTTAATATTTGTTCTTTGTATTTAATTTTTGATACTTTGGTTAATATGTGTCTTGGCGTATCTCTCCTTGGATTTATCCTCTATGGGACTCTGTGTGTTTCCTGGACTTGATTTACTATTTCCTTTCCCATATTAGGGAAGTTTTCAATTATAATCTCTTCAAATATTTTCTCAGTCCCTTTCTTTTTCTCTTCTTCTTCTGGGACCCCTATAATTCGAATGTTGGTGCATTTAATATTGTCCCAGAAGTCTCTGAGACTGTCCTCAATTCTTTTCTTTCATTTTTCTTTATTCTGCTCTGCAGTAGTGCTTTCCTCTATTTTATCTTCCAGGTCACTTATCCCTTCTTCTGCCTCAGTTATTCTGCTATTGATCCCTTCTAGAGAACTTTTAATTTCATATATTGTGTTGTTCATCACTGTTTGTTTGCTCTTTAGTTCTTCTAGGTCCTTGTTAAACTTTTCTTGTATTTTCTCCATTCTATTTCCAAGATTTTGGATCATCTTTACTATCATTACTCTGAATTGGTTTTCAGGTATACTGCCTATTTCCTCTTCATTTGTTAGGTCTGGTGGGTTTTTGCCTTGCTCCTTCATCTGCTGTGTGTTTCTTTGTCTTCTCATTTTGCTTAACTTACTGTGTTTGAGGTCTCCTTTTTGCAGGCTGCATGTTCATAGTTCTCATTGTTTTTGGTGCCTGTCCCCAGTGGCTAAGGTTGGTTCAGTAGGTTGTGTAGAGTTCCTGGTGGAGCGGACTAGTGCCTGTGTTCTGGTGGATGAGGCTGGATCTTGTCTTTCTAGTGGGCAGGTCCACTTCTGGTGGTGTGTTTTGGGGTGTCTGTGGCCTTACTATGATTTCAGGCACCCTCTCTGCTAATGGATGGGTTTTTGTTCCTGTCTTGCTAGTTGTTTGGCATAGCATTTCCAGCACTGTAGCTTGCTGGTCTTTGGGTGAAGCTGGGTCTTGGTGTTGAGATGGAGATCTCTGGGAGATTTTCACCTTTTGATATTTCGTGGAGCTGGGAGGTCTTTTCTGCACCAGTGTCCTGAACTTGGCTCTCCCACCTCAGTGGCACAGCCCTGACACCTGGCTGGAGCACCAAGAGCCTGTCCTCCACATGGCTCAGAATAAAAGGGAGAAAGAAAAGAAAGAAAGAAGATAAAATAAAATAAAATAAAATAAAATTTAAAGGTTATTAAAATAAAAGTTAAAAAATAATTATTAAGAAAACAATTTTTTAAGTAATAATTTAAAAAATGGACAGACAGAACCCTAGGACAAATGGTAAAAGCAATGCTGTACAGACAAAAATCACACAGAGCAGCATTCACATACACACTCACAAATAGAGAAAACGGAAAAAATATATATATATATCTTTGCTCCCAAAGTCCACCTCCTTAATTTGGGATGATTTGTTGTCTATTCAGGTATTCCACAGATGCAGGGTACATCAAGTTGATTGTGGAGCTTTAATCCGCTGCTCCTGAGGCTGCTGGGAGAAATTTCCCTTTCTCTTCTTTGTTCGCACAGCTCCCAGTGTTCAGCTTTGGATTTGGATCCACTTCTGTGTGTAGGTCACCTGAGGGCATCTGTTCTTCACTCAGACAGGCCGGGCTTAAAGGAGCCGCTGATTCGGGGTCTCTGTCTCTGTCAGGCCGGGGGGGAAGGAGGGGTACAGATGCGGGGCGAGCCTGCGGCAGCAGAGGCCAGCATGACGTTGCAGCAGCCTGAGGCACGCCGTGCGTTCTCCCGGGAAGTTGTCCCTGGATCACGGGACCATGGCAGTGGCGGGCTGCACAGGCTCCTGGGAGGGGAGGTGTGGAGAGTGACCTGTGCTCACACCCAAGCTTCTTGGTGGCGGCAGCAGCAGCCTTAGTGTCTCATGCCCGTCTCTGAGGTCTGCACTGATAGCCACGTCTCGCGCCCGTCTCTGGAGCTCCTGTAAGCGGCGCTCTTAATCCCCTCTCCTCGTTCACCAGGAAACAAAGAGGCAAGAAAAAGTCTCTTGTCTCTTCGGCTGCTCCAGACCTTTTCCCGGACTCCCTCCTGGCTAGCCGTGGTGCACTAACCCCCTGCAGGCTGTGTTCACGCCGCCAACCCCAGTCCTCTCCCTGCACTCCGACCGAAGCCCAAGCCTCAGCTCCCAGCCCCGCCTGCCCTGGCGGGTGAGCAGACAAGCCTCTCAGGCTGGTGAGTGCCGGTCAGCACCAATCCTCTGTGAGGGAATCTCTCCGCTTTGCCCTCCGCACCCCTGTGGCTGCACTCTCCTCCGTGGCTCTGAAGCTTCCCCCCTCCGCCACCCGCAGTCTCTGCCCGCGAAAGGGCTTCCTAATGTGTGGAAACCTTTCGTCCTTCACAGCTCCCTCCCACTGGTGCAGGTCCCGTCCCTATTCTTTTGTGTGTGTTTTTTCTTTTTTCTTTTTTTTTTTTTTGCCCTACCCAGGTACGTGGGGAGTTTCTTGCCTTTTGGGTGGTCTGCCGTCTTCTGCCAGCGTTCAGTAGGTGTTCTGTAGGAGTTGTTCCACCTGTAGATGTACTTCTGGTGTATCTGTGGGGAGGAAGGTGATCTCCGTGTCTTACTCTTCTACCATCTTGAAGCTCCTCCCTCTTTCCTGTCTTCTTAAAAGTCTTTCTATTTTACCTTGTCACCCTCTGAACATGTTCAAGTTTCTTCTTTGATAAAAACAAACAACAGTAAAAAATCATTTTTTTAAAATTCTTCATCCCTCATTATAGTTGCCCTCTTATCACTTTACTTTCCTTCTCAAGTGAGTCTATGTACCCTATGTCCCTACTTTCTCACCTCCCATTTAGTCTTTAACCCACTGTCATCTGGCTTCTGCCCTAATTAATTGAAATTGCATTAGCAATGGTTACTAATGATTTCTTTATAGCCAAATATAATAGACATTTTCAGATTTTATCTTACTTGACCTATCTGTTGCATTTAATATTGTTGTCCATAACACCTTTTATTCTGGACTTTTTTTTTTTTTTTTTTTTTTTGCAGTACGCAGGCTTCTCACTGTTGTGGCCTCTCCCGCCACGGAGCACAGGCTCTGGACATGCAGGCTCAGTGGCCATGGCTCACGGGCCCAGCCACTCCGTGGCATGTGGGGTCTTCCCGGACTGGGGCACGAACCTGTGTCCCCTGCATCGGCAGGCAGACTCTCAACCACTGCACCACCAGGGAAGCCCTATTCTGGATTTTTTAAAGTTAAAGATAATACCTGCTCAT
The DNA here is from genome assembly GCF_937001465.1 of Orcinus orca. Lineage (NCBI taxonomy): Eukaryota > Metazoa > Chordata > Mammalia > Artiodactyla > Delphinidae > Orcinus > Orcinus orca. The sequence goes on from NC_064580.1 coordinate 81,428,752, forward strand.
TGTAAAAAATATAAATAGTATAGGGAAACTTACAAAAGGAAATAATGCCTCTCCACATGCAGAGATAACAAATGTTTACATTTGGTGAACTTTTCACTCAACAGTATGTTGTGGATGTAGTATTCCATTGTATACGTATACTATAATTGATATAACTTGTTTTTTATTGATGGATATTTAGGATTTTTCCTCAAATTTTAATGTTTAAAAGTTGCTCACATGAAATTCATGACCATAGTCCTTTGAGGATTATTGCCCTCACCTTGAAACTTTACTCTCCCCACTGTGTTTCTGTGACTCTAACTTTATTTTCTGATACTGGTCTAGCTCTTACCACTCTGGCTAATTTTCTGAAGCTTTACTTTCTCTGCCAGCCCCTTGTGTGTTGTTATTAAATTGGATCCAGTGCTCAAACCTTTTTTCATTTGAAATCTTCCCCAAGGTGATTCAATTTTCTCTCATGACTTTAGCCATCACTCAGTGACTGCCAATCCTATATCTCTAACTCAGGTCACATTCCAGAGTGCTAACACCCATACATCCAATTTCCTACATGTGGATTCACTTCATTTCAAACTTTATGAATCCAATACTAAGCCCAGACCTTTTCTCAAAGTCTATGCCGTTTCCTATATTACCCAGTCACTGGCATTGCCTTGTATCTTGTCTCACAAGCCAGAACTTTAGCCTAGATTCCTTTATCTTCCTCACCCTTTGTATCTCACTGATCGTTAATTTTAGTAGCATCTCCTAAACATGTCTCTTGTATTTCCCCCTCTTTTCATTCATTATACCACTATTTTTAGTTCAGACTCATTTTATATCTGTATGAATACTTGAATGAATCTCATTGTCTTCAGCTGGTAAGAAATTGTCTCTTAAGCACTCAAGTGTGACCAAATCACTCTCTGGCTTAAAATAGTCCACACCTCCCCATTAGCTTCACTGTAAGTCCCATAGAATAAATCCCAACCTCAGCATCGCATCCAAATCCTTTGTGAATTGGTCTTTGCCTCTCTTTCTAGATGATGTCAGGACTAGGTCTCAAGGAACTGTAATTAGAATGGATTATGCTATTCTAAGTGTGCAGTAGCAGAAACAACCAGCAAGTTGAATATTAAATAAAGTCATTAAGGGCTTTTGATGATCAAGTCTGGGAAACAATGATATTTGACAACCTTTAGGGTAGCAGTAAGAATGAAAATGACAAAAATACCTAAGAGGAGCTGGGCAGAACTGAAGAGGAAGGAGAATAAGATAACACAACAAATCAAACCCAAGAAACTATTACCAAGAGTCACCGTAAAATCTGTGGCGTTGAGCTTATGATGGGTAGGTATGTTAGGGTGACTTAAAGGGTCAAAGTCAAGATGGAGACTGACAGAAAAATCTGTGATATGTCTGATTATCTTTCTCTTCAGACTTTGCTAGCTTCCTAACAAGTATAGGACAAAATCCAAGATGTTAAAATAACCTAAGAAAGGCTCTAGGATCAGGCTATTTACTTCCTATGCAGCCTTACCTCCTGCTGCTACCCTCTTGCACTTTAGGCTCCATCAACACTAAATACATGGTGCTCTTTCAGATTTCTCTGTTTTTTCACATATTGTTTCTTCTGCCTGGGGAATGTCTGTCATTTCCTCATTTCCCAGGTGAACTCCTATTTATCCTTCAAAATCCTATACTGACATCACCAACTACAGGAGGCTTCTGTGAATGCCCCTCTCTCACAGAGTTACCCCTGCATCAATCCATTCATTAGTTTGTTTATTATTGAGCAAATATTTATTGAGTACTTAGTGTGGGCCTGATGCCATGTTAGGTACTGGGAACACCATGGTGATAAGACAGATCAAACATGACCTTTACCCTTCTTAGCCTTATATTTAGCAATGAATACACACATGCATACACACACACACACAAACACAGACATCCAAATAGTCAAATAAAAAAAATAATCCTCAATTTTCTAAGTGCTACGAATAAAAGAAACAAGGAACTGTGATGCAGAATAATGACTATAAGGGATAGATACAGAGGCAACATAATATAAGGTTGAGCCATGTGAAATTACTGGTATTTGACTTTTTTTCTGTATAATTGGTGATTTTATATAGTTCCACCTAATAATTTCCTTTCTGAGGAATTGACCTCTAAACTGAGGCATGAAGATGAGGTGGAACTGGCCATGGTGGCTAAGCTTGGAGCTTAACATGTTCCAGAAACCAAGAGAAGATTGGAAAAGATAGAATTAAAAAAAGAAGTAAATAACTCTCAATGAAGTGTAAGAGCGATAAGCAAGACAGATCATGCAGGATCTTTATAGGAGTGTGGATCTAATTCTCATTAAAATGTAAAGCCATTGGAGTATTTTAAGATCCTTCTGATTTCAGTGTGGGACTGGAATGGAAGAGAGTAAGAGTAAATATAGGGCTGTCAATTAAGAGGTTGAGGGACTTCTCTGGTGGCTCAGTGGTTAAGAATCCGCCTGCCAATGCAGGGGACACAGGTTCGATCCCTGGTCCGGGAAGATCCCACATGCCGCAGAGCAACTAAGCCCATGCACCACAACTACTGAGCCTGCGCTCTAGAGCCCGCAAGCCACAACTACTGAAGCCCACACACATAGAGCCTATGCTGTGCAAGAAGAGAAGCCACCGCAATGAGAAGCCCGCACACTGCAGCGATGAGTAGCCCTCACTCTCCGCAACTAGAGAAAGCCTGCGCACAGCAACGAAGACCCAACACAGCCATAAATAAATAAATAAATAAATAAATAAGAGGTTGATATAAGGAGGCAATATAATGTTGTGTTAGGTGTGCAGGGTTTGGCGACAGGCTGCCTTGATTTAAATCCTGGTTTTGCCATTTGCCATTTTTTATGTTACTTTATGCAAGTACTCATTACTCAAATTCTCTAAGCCTCAGTTTCTTCATCTGTGTAACAGGGATAATAATAGGATCAACTTCGTAGGGTTAGTCTGGAGGCTGAACGAGATAATCCACTGCACAACACTAAGCAGTCCCTGGCACATAATAAACAATAGATACTAGAGATTAATAGTCCAAATGAAAAATGACAGTACCTGGACTATGTTGATGACAATATATTTGGAGAAAAGTGAATGGACATGAGACCTATTGTTGTGGGGGTTTAAACAGCAGGATTTAGTATGAATTGGATGTGATAATTGAGGGAGAAGGATTTTTCAGGTATGACTCCTAGGTTTCTATCAAAGAGTAGAGTGGATTGTGCTGCACTCTACTAAAATGGAGAAGGTCTGCCTGGTATAGAATTTAGCTATAGAAATTCCTCTCTCTCTTTATACCATATAAGGCAGAAAGAAAGAAAAAAAAGGTAATTATCATACAATATAAAAGGAAATAGTTATTAAAAAAATTTAGATAACAGAACCTTACATGAGATATAAAAAACACTTTATGTTATATTCATACCACAACATCTAAAACATGCAAAAATCTTGTGTGTATATTCTTTTTTCTCAAGGTCTAAGATTTTGGAAATTTTTCTACTGTACTATGTGATAGACAGTGACCAATTAAACTTATGTGCTTACTTTGTCTTATATTAAAGGTGTTTTGTAATCATTCCATCTGCTTCTCTCACAGAATGGAGCCCACTTGGTATACTAGCAGATGAAGAATTTAAGGAGGATGTCTATCTTTATTCTCTTTAGCAACTGAGAGTCGGCTCTGGGAACCATCAGGCACCATGGGGAAGCGGGACAATCGGGTGGCCTATATGAATCCTATAGCAATGGCCAGATGGAGGGGCCCATCTCAATCTGCAGGCCCCACAATACAAGATTATCTGAATCGACCAAGGCCCACCTGGGAAGAAGTGAAGAAACAATTAGAAAATAAAAAGAAAGGCTCCAAGGCATTAGCTGAATTTGAAGAAAAAATGAATGAGAATTGGAAGAAGGAACTAGAAAAAAGCAGAGAGAAATTATTAAGTGGAAATGAGAGCTCATCCAAAAAAAGAGAAAGAAAGAAAAAGAAAAAGAAGAAATCTTGTCAGTCTTCATCTTCTTCTACATCAAGCTCTGATTCTTCAAGCAGTTCTTCAGATTCTGAGGATGAGGAAAAGAAACAAGGAAAAAAGAGAAAGAAAAAGAAGAACCGTTCATACAAATCATCAGAAAGCTGTACATGTGAATCTGAATCAGAGAGCAAAGAATCTGTAAAAAAGAAAAAGAAATCAAAGGATGAAACAGGCAAAGAAAAGTATATTAGAAGTCTCAGCAAAAAAAGAAAGAAGACTTGTCCTGAGGGTAAACCTTTATCATCAGAGTCCTCATCAGAATCAGATTATGAAGAGGAGGTACAAGCAAAAAAGAAGAGAAGACGTGAAGAGCGAGAAAAAGCAATGGAAAAAGCAAAGAAGAAGAAGAAGAAACAGCACAAAAAACATAGTAAGAAGAAGAAAAAGAAGTCAGGTTCAGGTCACAAGTCCGGATAATATCAAGAAAAAAAGCAAGATTTCCCTATTGAAAAAAAGCAAGGTGTAAAGGAAATTCAGCTGTGAATGTTAGGGCATATTTACCAAAATGCATGAGTTTCCCTGTGTTAGTAGAATTATTCCTGGACTTTGAGTTGCCAGTCAAATGCTACTGTGCCAGAAAGGGCCATAATTGTTGCCTGCAGCTTATATGTAGGATTTTGGGTTTTTTTGTGTGTTCTTCCCTCCACTGGCTAATTCTTCTGAGAGCAAAACCGTGTTGTTATACTAGTGGTTAAAATGTTTGGAATTAAAGTAAAATGTTTTAGATGGTAAATAATTTTGACCAAACAGTGGATCTAATGTTAAAAGTATCGAATTTGGCTACATCTTTAAAATATAATCAGAAATATCCAGGTGACAATAGCTGACATTTTTGAAGCATGGACTTAACATTGTCTCAAAATACTTACTTTTGAAGATGAAAAGTTTAGTTTAGTTTTCTTTTCTCCTTAATGAAATTTTGTTTACATGGGGAAAGGGTTTGTGGGGGAAAAAGAGTTTGCTCTCACTTTGGCGAGCTGAATAGTGTGCCTTTGATCCTTATATATCCTATTTTTGCCAGTGCAGCAGCCATTCTTTTATTACTTAGTAATGTATGCTGTTTCACATGAACAAGAAAGACAGCAATTTACAGTATATGTAAGGCCCCAGTTTTATGAAATTTACCTCCATTTTGACAGTACTGAATAGTATTTAGTGTTAGAGTGTTACACGATTTGAATTAACTTTGATACCCTTTGGAGGGGAATAATTTTAAATAGACCCTGGTATTTTTTGATTAATAAAGATTCTGAAATATTTTGCATGCTATATACTATTAAGTTTTGATTATCCAGAGATATTCTATATAACCAGTAATTCTTTTTTATATGATTTATGCTTAGGATACAAGTTTCAAGTTTGTAATTTCTTAATCTTACTATCTTAATTTCATGACTGTGTTTAATTGCACACTTGCCAAAATATTTAGCATGTAAAAAGAAGGTTTTTAAAAAATATTTAATGCCTTCATATTGAAGCTGGTTTACTGTAAGCAAGTTGAGTGCCAGACCTTTAGTACGCTGTATGTCTTGTTACATAAAACTACTGCCAAAATCTTAGCAACTATGCTGTTTAAAAATTTCTTGTCTTAAGCATTAATATTGAATTAAAATAGGAGTTAAATTTAGGAGATTATAATCTTTCTGTTTCACATTTTACTAACATTTGGAGTTCGTTGCCTTGTGTTTGTTGTTGAATCACATTTGCCACTATGCTGAAATAAGTTGAAATTTATTTTTACTCTACATTTTTTATATCAGAGTAATAGGAATTATAAATTGATGTCTAACAAAAGCACCTGTTACAGAGGATGTGCTAATTGTAATGTCATATGTACAAAGTATTTTAGCATGAGGAGAGAATAAATAGCTATTTTTTTAAATAGCTGATTTCATGTCAGCTCCCTTGAATCACAAGTAAAATTATTATAAAGATAGAAAACATCTGGTAGATAAATAACATACTGGGTCCCCAAATTTTTGCAGTGCATACCCCGGAATCTCTCAGTAACATTCTTGGACCATTATAAATGTAATGCCTTGTTAGGTCACATTGAAGCTTCATAACTTTAGCTGTTTCCTAAAATATATGTCTATATGCTGATAAAAACTATTGCATTTAAGAGATATTTTCTATCCATATAGAGTTTTTCAAAAATTGTTTTTCATTAAAATATGAAAAAAAAGCTTATATTATTTGTAGAATGTGGCAAAGACATTAACAGCTATCAAATATCTATGTGCCCCCATTCACTTCCCAGCCCCTTGTAGTTAGGCAATGCCATTACTTCTAGCAGAGGGATTACAGAGAGATTGTAAACAGAAGTGATGTGTCGTTTCAATACTGGAGCAGTAAAAAGTCCTGCGTGACCCTCCAGCTCTCTTTACCTGCCATGAGGACCTGAAAGCAGTGTCCTCCAAATAGTGTACCTACAAGATGGATGCAACCTGTATCTCTAAGTCGCTATTTGTAAGGGACCTGCCCTGGAGAGCTGATGCACTTACAGTGAATGTTCTGAGTGTGAGAAATAAACTGTTATGTGTTAAGCTACTGAGATTTTGGGTCTTTTTTATTACCACAGCAATCACCTATCCTACTCTAAATAGTAACATAGAACTCTAGAATGTCTGTTTCATTATTTACATAAAATAATTCACATATTTTCTATCACATCTTTGTGTAGTCGGCAGAATGATTCAGAGGTGATCACTTATGCCATAGCAGAAGTAAATGTTATTTAATAAAATAACATTGGTTTTTATGTAATGACTGAAGAAGAGGGTGGTCTAGCATGTTTCATACTTATCAGCAATGCTGACTGTCTAGGAAGTAAAATTACTTCATTATTCCTCTGATTATGGCCAAAACAATCTTCCAGTAAAGGTTTTAGGAAGGCAATTTTAAAAGCACTCATGGGAACTCAATAAAGAACAGGGATGCTATTCTTTAGATGTAAGTATAGACGATGGTAGAGAAAAGTGATATGGAAATATGTAAAGGACAATAGACTAAGTAGATATAGGTGAACATTTAATATGTAGCCTCCAGACTGAAAGCAAAATAACTTATCCTTTATGTGAAAAGCACTAAAGTTGTTATTAGTGATGTGCTTTATGTGATTCATAAGAATAGCTTTAGCCATAATATTCAACTAACTGTGGGAAGGGAAGCAGTGGGAAAGTCAATAAGAAAGTAGACAGGAGAGGGGGAAAATCGGTACAATCTAGATTAGGAATGTAATTGCAAGCACAAAAAGAAGAGTTTGAAAGATCTCAGGCTGAAAATAAAGGATTAGATTGGAGATAAGGAGAATGACTAGAATTGGGGGTTCTGGTTTTATATCTTGTGATAGTTTCTTTGTCTATTATAAATTTATTTTGAGAAAGTTTCACCTTTGACATTGTGATTCTGTAGTCATTTTCTGTTTGACCATATTTATTTTACCAAAAAAATAAGTATTTAATTTGTGATATAGGTTTGAAGCTACTTCATGACTCATGAAAATTGTAGTCAAATATTCAAACATACCCATGTACTTTAGAGCTGCAAGTAAGATGTGTTCTTTCTAGTCCTTCCTGAGCCGCAAATAAGATGTGTTCTTTCTTCAGGTGACTCTATCACTTTTATTTGACTCTTTCATGACACACCTCAATCTACCTTGTATTATGTATTTTGTGTATCTATAGACTCAAGTTGTTAAGAGCGCTGGCTCTTGGCTAAGCACTACGTTAAAATTCTCACCCTGCCGTTTCTTGATGTGTGACCCTATGTAAGTTAATTCACCTTTTATGTGTCTGTTTCCTCAGGTAAAAATCAGAAAAATAACAGTATCTATCTCTATGGTTGCTATGAGAATAAAACAAAATAACATTTAAAGCATTTAACACAGTTCTTGGAACATAGCAAATACTCAGTGAATGCTAACCCTTCTTTTCCCTCCTCTTCCTATCATCATCATCATCATCATCATCATCATCATTATTATATCATCATTTCCCTTTCTGCACTGTAACCTCCTGAAAGGTAAAGGCGGTTTCATCTTTTATCTCTTGCAATGATGGTACACAGCATTTTGCACATGATAGGTGCCTTGTGATTTTCATTAAATTGAATTACTTGGTCAGGCCCTTGGAAAAAAGAGAATCTGAATAAATCCAATGTACCAATGCTATGTATAAGCTCCTTGACTCACTTTTTAAACAGTTTATTGAGATATAATTCACATGCCATACAGTTCATGTTTTAAAAATATGTGGTTCGGTTTTTTTAGTATACTCACAGATATATGTAAGTGTAACCACAATCAATGTTAGGACATTTTAATCACCTCAAAAAAGAAACTCCGTATCTTATCCTCCCCACCACCCCCCAGCCTCCACATACTTTCTGTCTCTATAGATTTTATATAAACGGAATTACACAATATGTGGTCTTTTGTGGCCAACTTCTTTAACTTAGCATAATACTTTCAAGGTTCATGTGTTTTGTAATATGTATCAAGGACATTTATACCAAGATAAAATGAAAGAAAATCTAGTGCATCTTACCAAATTTCTGCTAGAACCAGAAGAAACACCACTTTCCATACATAGATATGCTGGGCATCATTAATATGACTTGCACTTCTTTCTTTTTTTCTTTTTTATTCTTTTCCATTATGGCTTATCATAGGATATTGAATATAGTTCTCTGTGTTATACAGTAGGACCTTGTTGTTTATCCATTCTTTATATAAAAGCTTACATCTTCTAACCCCAACCTCCCACTCCATCTCTCCCCCAGCCCCCTCCCCCTTGGCAACCACAAGTCTGTTCTCTATGTCTGTGATTCTGTTTCTGTTTCATAGATGGGTTCGTTTGTATCATACTTTAGATTCCACATATAAGTGATATCATATGATATGTGCCTTTCTCTTTCTGACTTACTTCACTTGGTGTGATAATCTCCAGGTCCATCCATGTTGCTGCAAATGGCATTATTTCATTCTTTTTTTTATGGCTGAGTAATATTCCATGTATATATGTACCACATCTTTATCCATTCTTCTGTCGATGGACATTTAGGTTGTTTCCATGTCTTGGCTATTGTGAATAGTGATGATTTGCACTTCTTTAAAATCCTGATTATACAGCAAGCTACTTGAGGGATTGTATTTTCCAGATGTAAAAATGTTCAAGTAAGTATTCATAAGAAGAAATTGGATCAATTTTTATGATGGAGGCTGATAATATTGACACAACACAAGTATGATTTTGTGCTCAGAAACTTGCCAAGAGAATAACTGTTTTAAGGATAGCTTGGATATGCTAATATTCCCTCCAATAAGCTATTATGAATGGTATAATTCAGAACTCTATATATGGTATTTTCAGATGTCTTTTCTCAGAAGCTGTTTACAAAAATTAATAATATTGCCATGATAAATCATCTTATTGCTAGTTAGTTTTAACATCTTGTTTCCCATGTGGAGAAAATAAACCTTTTATTTTTTCCTTGAATTTAAGCTGAAATAAAGTTTATAGAATTATTTTATATGCTGAAAAATGATCACCCATTTTGCTATCTTACTGAGAACTCAAAATGCTATAGCTCTATGGAAACTAATGAAATATAAATAGAAACTAACTTATTAACCATTAAAATAACCAATTTGTATCACTTAAAAATGGTTATATTATCAAATATTTGTATGAACTTTATTTTTCAAAAAAATCTTGATCAAATGCTTTTAGCAATAATACTATCTAAGAATGAATGGTTAAAATATGATCTTGTAAAATCCAGGTTATTCTCCACACAAGAAGAAAAACCTGGGTGGTTTGAGAGTCTCTGCATTTGGTTTGTACATCCTGCTCTGTGACAGGCCTGCCGACTATGAGGTTAGTATTCCCACAATTCAGGCTATTCCCTGATGTTTTTAGACTCTGTGGAATTACATCAAAGAGCTTCAGATAATAATGCTGACAACTCAGGAAAGCATTCATTCATTCATTTATTATTTTACTTATGGAGTCTGACTATACGTAGTACTTTCATAAAAAGCCTGTTTCACAGAAATAATTAAAGGATATCTTCAAAAACCTTTAGTTGATAATAAAAATTAAAGATTTTGAATAAATAAAGGTTTTGAACCCTGTTCCCCATCTTGTTTCCTTTGATAGCATTGTATCAACCTCTTACAGGATTCAAATACATAGTGTGGCCAAAGGACCCCCCCACCCCACATTCTTTGAAAGACTACTGTAGACAATAAAGTCTCCCACCAAGGGAACTTGATTAACTCCTCCCCAACCTCATGGCAGGATTGTTGTTGCTTATGTTTAAAATAAGTACTTACGTACTTCTTTGTTTCTGGACTTGAAAACCCCTTTTCATATTAGTATTTCTAAGTCTTTTCTATACACAGACAATTGCAGCTGTCTGTTGATAGCCATGAGACTACCTTCCTCCCATCCCAGTTCAGAACCTAGGCCAGACCTCAACTGCCAATCATTTTACCTAAGCATAGTTATTATATAGTTGACATTAAATGCTATGAAACGGGGGCTTGGTATAAGTTATTTGGTTTGGATTAGTCCATGTTGCAGCTTTTATCATAGACTTTATTTGCAAATTTAGGTGCAAAAACTTAATGCCAAATTTAGAGGAGTACAGTGTGGAGATTAAGTGTGCAGGCCTTGGAGATAGACTGCTTCACAGAAGCCCTACAATTAAGTGAATTAATCCATGGAAATATTTAGGCTTTCAAACTCTCCAGCTTTTCAACCACTCCTATCATTTCCATTTCAAAAGCAAAAGATATCCCTTTGCATCCCAATATAGTACTCCGCTGCACCCCAAGTCTTAATACTCCCTTGCCTCACATGTGTGTGTATATATCTACATCAATACATCACCAAAGTGCAAATAGTAAAATAAATTCCCTGTAGTTTTTAAGATCTCATTTTTTCCTGTCTTCTCTTCATGAAACAGATTGTCTTCTTTCACAGACGTAATTGTCTTTCTGTCTTTAGTGCCCCCAAACAAAATAATTTATTTTGTTATCAGCATATCTCACTTTCAACCCATCTACCCCACATTTTAATCTTTATTCAATTAGTTTACCTAAAACTCTTTTAAAAGATGTATCCTATTTATTTCTTATACCAAACTTCACAAGATTAATTTATCTAGATCTTCTTCAGATATAATCCACAGGAAGATGTTTTGCTTTGTTATAGCCTCTTTACTCAGATAAAGATTTTACCAATACAACAAACAATAGAAAGTAAAGAACCATATGTTTTAATTCCATTACATCCATCACAAACGAACAGGAGGGAAACCAGTGAATAAAATCCATGACCTAGTATAACTCAAAACAATCTCAACAATATGTCAGTACGTAAAACAAGATAAAATAGAAAAATAAATAACAACCCGCCAAATTTGAAACTTTAAAAAGACATAGTTTTGCCATTAAGCAGTCACTTAATGACTGCTTGAGCCTCATGGCCATATATTTCTAGGCATAACGAAGAATCCCATATGAATAATTTCTATAAGCCCAATAGTCCTTTGTAATATTACATAAATCTTTAACAATCAAATTCTAAAAGACAATTGCAATTAACAGGACAAAAAATGATTGCCCCCAAAATATATATCCATGTATATACATAAAAATTTTAGAAACTGCCTATAGATATCTGGCACATACCCACCCAGCCATAAATTGTAGGTTGTACCAAGATCACTGCCTAGGGGATTGTATCAGAGATTCAATCATTTAACAGAATGCACACACAAATTAGGATAATTTAAAAGGGTTTATTTATAAAAAGGTTTTTTACAAGGGTGTTGGCAGAATGTAGGAGAACCATATGAGATAGTGCAGTAACCTGGGGCTAGTAATAATGAGCTGTTACAACTTATAGACCTGAAGAGGTAAAAGTTGTGTATAGAAGACCCCCTTGAGTTGAGCATGGTCACAGTCAGCCTGAGCTGACATTTCAGAGAACAAGTACCATGATCTCACTTCTCTCTTTCTTTCTGATCTACTGTCTTTGTTCCCCATTAGCTGTACTCGACTGTAAATCAGAAGTCATGGGATCTCGTCAATATAGTCCAACATAAGTCAGCCTCCTGGGGGTTGAAAAAGGGTGGAGAGAACAGCTGCGGGGGCAAATGAAAGATAACCAGCACTGTACACTCCTTTTGCACCTCAGCATCCGTTCTTGACCTTCATCTGAGTAAAAATTTCATGTCTCCACCCAGTGGGTTGCATGCAGTCACACAAGCTACCATATCATTGCAGGGTGATGTCATTTTGATCATACTCCATGTAAAATATTAGCCACTACTGAGAATATTCATTAAAACAGTGGTGGAGTGTAGGGGAGAAGATAAAAGAACAAAAAACAGTGCTGTATTTTTCTCCTCTGTGACTATTCATGAGGCTATATTGGTAACCACAGCTGCCTTTCCTTTCCCGTTCTCTGCTCCCCTTACCCTCTGTCAGCACCTGGATGAATGGGGTTCGTCACCTGGTTGGGTGTAACAGACCTTCATTCCTGAAGGATCTGAGTCCTGTGGTCCTGACTTTGTTGGGCTGTTGCAGTTTTCAGTTGATGAGGACAGTTGACAGTTGTGCCTCTTGTTACTCCCTTGCCCAGCTGTCAAGCCTCTAGATTCCAAACATAATCCTCTTTGTCCCATTGTGTAGCAACAACTCAATTTCCCCCTAAAATTAGAATCAATTACCTAATTCAATACAGTGAGTCCCTTCTTTGCATATTGGTTTAGGGGCATGAAGAGCTAAAAAAAAAAGCCCATGAAGTAGTGCCAGCTTCCCACCCATCAGACCCATGACATTGTTTCTTGGTGAAAATATTCCTCCCTTATACACTAGGATTTCCAAACCCACCAAGCCCAAGATTGTGGGAATGGAAGCAAAAATTCTTCAAGTAGGGGCGTCCCTGGTGGCGCAGTGATTGAGAGTCTGCCTGCCGATGCAGGAGATGCGGGTTCGTGCCCCGGTCCGGGAAGATCCCACATGCCACGGAGCGGCTAGGCCTGTGAGCCGTGGCTGCTGGGCCTGCGCGTCCGGACCCTGTGCTCCGCAGCGGGAGAGGCCATAACAGTGAGAGGCCTGCATACCACAAAAAAAATTCCTCAAGTATATTATGAGCTATAATTGTAGGAAGGACTACACCCACCCACCACTTAGTTCCTGGTTATGGGAGAAATTGCACTATTTACTGGCCACTGGTTTGAGGCATACACTGCATCCTTTAGGACAGCATCTTAAACTTGCATGTTGCTTTCTCCTATTTGTCATAAAAAAATTAATCTTCAGCAGATTACATAAGGCACATAATAAAACCAGTGAATTCTGTCAGTGTGAGTCCATAGCTCTAAAGTGTATCCCTCAGCTAGAGATAATATTGTATGGGATACCATGGTAATTGATAAAGGCATTCTATAAGTCCATGAACAGTGATGCTGGCACAGTCTTTCCAGGCAGAGAAGGGAAATCCATATCCAGAATATGTGTCTATCTCATCGAGGACAAAGTGTTGCCTCCTTCATAAGAAGAGTTGTCTACTGTAATCAATCGGACACCAGATAGCCTGCTGGTCCGTTGGAAGTGATACCATATTTGGAGCTCAACGTTAGCCTCCGCTGTGAGCAGGTTGGTCATTCAAAAGTGGTGGTAGCCAAATCAGCTCTGGCAATGGAAAGAACATATTGTTGAATCCATGCATAGCTTCTATCCCTGCCACCATGTACACTTTTACATGGGCCTATTGAATTAGCATCAAGGTGACTGCGGAAAGAGGTTGACTAACCAAAAGAGCCAGTCATCTTGTCCATTTGATTATTGAGAGCTTCCTTTGATATGGATGCCCTTTGGTCAGTATTTGCATAGGCTACAAACATCTTCACACTCTTAGCTCATTTGAAGAAGTCTATTCAAATACCTCTCTACCTACTGTGACTTCCTTATCACTGACTTCCTAATTCTGATCTTTCCAAATCCCTAACCAACCTATTAGCCTTTGCTTAGGAATTGATATAGATCCATATTTCAGGCCATCTCTCCTCCCACTGATGTGCAAAGTCATATACACTGCTGAATATTCTGACCACTGGAAGGATTTCGCTACACCAGTGACTTTCACAGCCATTCCTTCTAGGTAGTATTGGCATACCTTGCAGTTCCATCTGTAAATCAGGCCCAATGCTTTTTCCTCCTCATTAACTACTCATAAGGAACTCCTCAGAAAGTAATAGATGTGTTTGAGGGAGAGGTGGTAAAGCGGTATAACCGGATGTCGTGAGAATCTGAGATATCTGCTCATAAATTTTAATAAACTTTATTTGTAGAGCACTTTTAGGTTCATAGCAAAATTGACTAGAAAGAACAAAGAGTTCACATACACCCCCTTTCTCCACACACACATAGCCTCCCCCACTATCAACATTCAGCACCAGAGAGATACATTTGTTACAATTGATGAACCTACATTGATACATTATTATTACCCATACCCATTAGAGTATGCTCTTGGTGTTGTACAGTCTTTGGGTTTGGAAAAATGTATAACATGTATCCAACATTATAACATTATTCAGAGTAATTTTACTGCCTTAAAAATTATCTGTGCTCTGCCTATTTATTCCTTCTTGCCCCCAGCCCCTGGCAACCACTGATCCTTTTACTGTCTCCATAGTTTTACCTTTTCCAGAATGTCATATTGTTGGAATCAGACAATATGTAGACATTTCAGATTGGCTTCTTTCACTTAGTAATATGCATTTTAACTTTCCTCCCTGCCTTTTTATGGTTTGACAGCTCATTTCTTTATAGTGCTGAATAATATTCCATTATCTGGATATACCACAGTTTATCCATTCACCTACTGAAGGACATCTTGATTGCTTTCAAGTTGTGGCAATTATGAATAAAGCTGCTATAAGCATTAATGTGTAAGTTTTTGTGTGGACATAAGTTTTCAATTCATTTGGTTAAATACCAAGGAGCACAATTACTGGATCATCTGCTCATAGTCTTGACATTTCCTTCCAGATCTGTTTAGGCCAGGTATATACTACTTCCATTTTATAATGAAATGAGGCTGTGACATCCAAATTCATTGTTGTGTGAATCAGATAACACCAGTTCATGATGAACAATAGTCTCTTTTAGGGCCCATTCTTAACCCAGGATTTGTTTGGTTTGGTTTGGTTTTTAAATGGAAAATTGAGTAGAGTAAGACATTTCTCCTAAATCAAAGTGTACTGTGCTATTATCTTTCCATTGGGGTTTGCCAGAGGCTCCATATAACATGTCTTTCTGCCACAGAAACTCCGCTTATCTTTGGGACCCCTGGTTCATAAAGCCTTAGTAGTAAAACATGTTGCTCTACAGCCTGGAACTGATGGAGAGCCCATTCTTTCCTAGAACCCAGTTAAAATTAGAAGATTTACAGACTACCAATGGATCTGTCAGAGAAGCACAAATGTGTTTTATGTTGCCTCCCAGATCCAAAGAGGACCGCCAAGCATTATGCTTATTTTTGTGTGTGAGTGTTAAAAGGTGAGGTAACTTGTCTCTCATTATGGAAGGAAATATCCCAATATACTCAAGACCACTGGACTCAGAAGCTTCACTAATATGGCAGACCCTGAATTTTTGCATGGTTTATCTCCTCCTCTCGGGCATTCATATGTCTTACTAAAATATATCTATGGCAGTGCTACTGAAATTGTTATATGGACTCGTGTCAGTTCCTCAACTGTTCATCATTTGTCTGCAACAAGATGAATATAGAAATTGATAGAAATATTAAAAAACTTATATAGCAAGTTGAGATACTTGCAATATCCAATCACATAAAGTTTTCTAATAATTTATATTTATTGTATTTTGCAGAAGTATCAGTCTTTGATTAAATGAAAAAAATAAATTAATACAAACTTTTTTAAAAATTGGAAATTAAAAAAGAAATGATCCTTTACCAATGAAGTTTAATTAAAACTGATCTAGGGTGCTTGCTACTCCCTACTTGGTAGGTCCAATTAGCATAATGTCATCAATCTAATAGGCCAAAGTGATATTCTTCAGGATGTCAAGATGATCAAAGCTCCTCTGGACTATATTATGATTGAGAGCAGGAGAGTTCACAGCTCTGAAGCAATATAGTAAATAATATATCACTGTCCATGCCATGCAAATGTAAACTCTTTCTGATATTCCTTACTGATTAGAGGGTAAAGGAAAGCATTTTACAGGTCAGTAGCTGCATACTAGATTCCAGGGGCTGTGTTGATTTGCTCCAGTAAATATACCACATTTGAAACACAGCTGCAATTGGCAACACTCTCTGATTATTTGCAATAATCTACTGTCATTTTCCATGATCCATCTGGCTTTTTCATCAGCCAAAGTAGTGTGATAAATGGGAGTGTTATAGGAATCATTTCCCCTGCATCTCTAAAGTCTTTGATGGTGGCACTAATCTCTGCAAATTCTCCAAGGGCTTTTGGTTTGTTATCTTGGAAGAGGCCCCCACTTTACTTTTTCTAACATAATAGTCCTCCATGAAACTATTTTTCTACCATAATAGCCCTCCCACTTGACATATCACTTTACAACTCGATCAATTCTATAAAGTATTTCGACTTAACTCCATGAGACAAGGAGATATTGTGAAATTCTGCTAGTTACTTAATATATCTATTCCCACTATATACTCTGCAACAAGAGAAATAACAGAAAAGGTCTACATTCCAAATGGATGTATTGTGAACTGGATGTGAGCCAAGATTCCATCTCACCTGATTTCACTAAGTCTGTACGTTGACCAGTGGACTATGGTGGCATTTTTGTCTCTAGTAGTCATCAACCTAAATTCCAGGTAAATCGCTATTAATCCCCAGAAGGTCAGGATATTTTCCTTCCTCCAGTGAAGGAACTTGGGTTCAGGTCTCACTAGAGAAGGATTGAGGGAGGATTCATGGTGTGAGCTTGTGGCTACACTGCAGGGTCCCTCCTCAAAGGTTCAGAATTTGCACATCAGTTAAAGGGCTTTGACTCAATTATATTTGAGGATTTGGAGAAAAGGCCATGGAGTCCCATGATGGTGACACAAGTTAGGCTTCTAACTTGATTTGGAATTTTTCTAACCTTTATCATCAACTAGCAACTTAGTATCCTGCCAATATAGTTAATTCTAGGGACTCTGTGATCAACTGGTCATTGCCACAGTTTGCTTTAGGTGAAAATACTCTATCATTACATTCCTTGGTTTACTGAGAAATTGCACACGCCTTGTCTCTGATAGTTCAGTATTGTTATATAACCTCTAACACACCAGGACCCCATTGTTCCCATTGATA
Organism: Orcinus orca; assembly: GCF_937001465.1. Taxonomy (NCBI): domain Eukaryota; kingdom Metazoa; phylum Chordata; class Mammalia; order Artiodactyla; family Delphinidae; genus Orcinus; species Orcinus orca. Next base: position 81,446,204 of record NC_064580.1, read on the forward strand.
TCAGGGAACCTAAATCCACCAAAACACCCCCTATTGTTATCTCTGACTTACAGAGTTCAGCTGTGACAAAGAACAAACCTGACTCCATATTGTATCTATTCCTTTATCTGTATGTAACCTTTGTGCTCTGTAGCCTGTGCCTGGTCATGCTGACTCTGCACCTTTATGAAGGAATGCTGCCTGTACCCTGAAATATACATAATATCCCTTTCTCAAGGCTCTGCCTCCCAGGCTTGACCTTTAAGTATAACACTTTTAATTCATATAGAGATAAAAAGTTGCAGAACAGAGAATAACATTTGTCTTGTTGGAGGTTTACAGGAACTTCGTGACCAGACCTACATGGACAGCTGCAAGAAGAAAGGATTATCACATCTCCTCCGGGGTCTGACCAGCACCAAAAAGTTTACAACAACCAGCCACACCCCCTCCCCTTTTAGTATAAATGAAGCCTGAATTCTAACTCTGGTAAGATGGTTCTTTTGGACACTACTTCACCACCTTCTCCATCTGCTGGCTTTTTGAATAAAGTCACTATTCCTTGCCCCAACACCACATTTCTTGATTTATTGGTCTGTTGTGTGGTGAGCAGTACAAGTTTGGACTTGGTAACACAGCCACTACAGAGTTGAGAAGATTCATATAATGATCCATTCCAACATTCCTATTTCCCTCGGCCTTTGGCCTCTTTCCTCTAGTGCAGTGGTTCTCAAACATCAGTGAGCATCAGAGTCACTTGGAGGGTTTGTTAAATCACACATTACTGGGTCCCATGCCAAGAGTTCCTGATTAAGAAATTCTGGGGTGGTCCCCAAGAATTTGCAATAAAACAAGTTCCCAGTTTAGGCTGATGAAGCTGGTCTAGGGACTACTTTTTGAGAACCACTGCTCCAGTGTATGCCAAGAAAATACTAGCATTTCAACCTCATTAACTGTAGGCCATTGTTTAGTCCAGAATTCAATTAGCCAATCTAGCAGACTGGTAGTGCTATTCCCAGGTTCTTGAGCAAACATACTGAATGCTGAATCCTAAGTGAATATACCCATGTCAATGCATTCAGTCTTTTATGTCATAAATCTCATCTTCCTTGGTTTAACATCCTTATAATCCACTCCCATACATGCCCTCTACACTCTTTTATGATCTTAAAGAAAGACACTGATAGATGGTGATTCATAAGGAAGAATAATTTCAGTTTGTGAGGCAACCATTCCTGGTGCTACTCCTGGAAGGGTTTTATTCAGAGATATTGCGTCTGCTGGAAAGAGAGATTAAGGGATACAGGAACCTGAACTGACCTCAAAGGGTGAGAGACAGGGGAATAAACACTAGGGACTCACTCAGCTCCCTCTCTGCTATCTCCTTCCGGGGCTCCCTTTAGGCCAAACCCACTGGGAGCTTATTGATGTAATCTGTAATGGTTAGACTCTCAGGACATAAGCAAAGGGTGGAGAAGCATGGAGAGCGGAGCTGGTAGGGCAAATAGATATTGAGCACAGGAATCCATCTGTTTATGATTAGTCTGCTCCCATGGAAATTTGAGCCCTAATTGGCCTTCTCTCCTGTCTGCTCTCAAATCTTTTATTGTCTTGTTGCCTAGGTCCTGAATCCTACTTGATATATCATCACTTCACAACTTGACTGATCCTATAAAGTATTTCAACCTACTAGTCATCTAATGGACTTTTCTTGGTGGTAGTCATTAGTGCTATTCAACAGATATTTATGGTTCTCCTCCCAAACACGTGATAATATTTCACTTGTTTAGCTCCTTGAAGTGCAGAGTCACTATGTCTACATACCAACACAGATGCTCCATTATGCTAAGCGTATTCAAAAATTTTCCATAAACAAAAACTAAAAATAATCTCAACTTTTACGTATAGAAAAATCATTTACATGTCTACTTTGAACACTCAATTGTCAAAAAGGCTTCATCTAAATTAGGATTAGAAAGAGCTAATAAAAACTGATTGTGACAATAGAGAGTTGGAAGAATTTACAGTTCTACACAATCAACAAACTTGAGCCTCTCAAGTTTGTCAAAAGGAAACTAGACAAATTAGGAGCATTAAAAAGACATTGGAGCTGGGAGGTTGAAATTGGAGAACTAAAAATTTTAAACTGAAATAAGAGACTGCAATATTAACAGGAAAAAGGTAAAATAAATTTTAGTATAGGCATACAATAAAATAGTATAAACAATTCCATGTTTTGTTTATGGGTAAATAGTGCTTATCCAAGTAATAAGCAAAGTAAAGCTTTTTTCAAGAGCTTTACTTGGAAAAAACTCTTTAAAAAATTAAAATCTGGTCATATTGGACTTTTGTTATGAATTATGGCTACAACTATCTTTTCATCTTGTGTATGACACACTGTAGTATCAACCAGTCAACTCATATTTATAGGTTTTTATAAAACATTCTTGTAAAACTAACTTGACATGACTGGATGATGGTTCATTTTGACAAAATCCATGTCAGAAATGAAAATTGCTGAAATAGTCATACCTAATATGTCCTTCAGGACATTCTTTATACATCATTAACCTATCCTTATCTCAAGCATTTCATTTAAGGAATTTTTTTTCAAAATGTTGTGCTCAGATTTCATGTGTCAGAATCACATGGGGTACATGTTAAAAATAGATTCCCGGGCTTCCCTGGTGGCGCAGTGGTTGAGAGTCCGCCTGCTGATGCAGGGGACACGGGTTCGTGCCCCGGTCCGAGAAGATCCCACATGCCGGGAGCGGCTGGGCCCGTGAGCCAATGGCCGCTGAGCCTGCGCGTCCGGAGCCTGTGCTCCACAACGGGAGAGGCCACAACAGTGAGAGGCCCGCGTACTGCAAAAAAAAAAAAAAAAAAAAAAAAAAAAAAGATTCCTGAGCCTCACGCTAGACCATCTGAATCAAACTTTCTAGGTGTTGACCTGAGATTCTTCATTTTTTTTCTTAACATCTTTATTGGAGTATAATTGCTTTACAATGGTGTGTTAGTTTCTGCTTTATAACAATGAGAGTCAGCTATGCATATACATATATCCCCATATCTCCTCCCTCTTGCATTTCCCTCCCACCCTCCCTATCCCACCCCTCTAGGTGGTCACAAAGCACTGAGCTGATCTCCCTGTGTGACGGGGCTGCTTCCCACTAGCTATCTATTTTACATTTGGTAGTGTATATATGTCCATGCCACTCTCTCACTTCATCCCAGCTTACACTTCCCCCTCCCGGTGTCCTCAAGTCCATTCTCTACGTCTGCGTCTTTATTCCTGTCCTGCCCCTCGGTTCTTCAGAACCATTTTTTTTTTTTAGATTCCATATATATGTGTTAGCATATGGTATTTTTTTAAACATCTTTATTGGTGTACAATTGCTTTACAATGGTGTGTTAGTTTCTGCTTTATAACAAAGTGAATCAGTTATACACATACATATGTTCCCATATCTCTTCCCTCTTGTGTCTCCCTCCCTCCCACCCTCCCTATCCCACCCCTCTAGGTGGTCACAAAGCACCGAGCTGATCTCCCTGTGCCATGCGGCTGCTTCCCACTAGCTATCTATTTTACGTTTGGTAGCGTATATATGTCCATGCCACTCTCTCACTTTGTCACAGCTTACCCTTCCCCCTCCCCATAACCTCAAGTCCATTCTCTAGTAGGTCTATGTCTTTATTCCTGTCTTACCCCTAGGTTCTTCATGACATTTTTTTCCCCTTAGATTCCATATATATGTGTTAGCATACGGTATTTGTCTTTCTCTTTCTGACTTACTTCACTCTGTATGACTCTAGGTCCATCCACCTAAGTGTTCATCGACAGATGAATGGATAAAGAAGATGTGGCACAGATTCTTCATTTTTGACAAAGGTCTAAGGCAAAACTTCAACACTAACTTCTGAGAAGTAGTTTATGAAATAAAAAGGAAATTAGTGGTAATGTTTGCTATATATGGTGTTTTTACATGAGAGTTAGTGAAGTGAAAACAATAAATTTGAACTTGACTAGGTAGAATATTCATTCAACACATATTTAAAGAGTACTGACTTTGTGTCAGACACTGCTAGGAGCTAGGGATAGAACATTTGTTATGACATGGTCTTAGCGGAGGAGATAGACATACAGGTAGATCATTATAATTAATTGTAGTTAGTGAATTTATAGTGATATGCACAGAAGAAGGATACCTAACCCAGACTGAGGAAGCCAACAGGGTCTTTTTGGAGGTGGTGACACCTGAGCTGAATCTTAAAGAATAGGTAGAAGATGACCCAGTGAAGGGAAAGATGTTTCAGGTACAATAACCCTTTTGTTATTCCAAACCAAAGGGATGGATGGAACATATTAGGAGGTATTTGACTTGTAGAAGAGTGAACCTGAAAGCCTTATAAGTTAGATAATTTTCCTACCACTTTTGCTCTCTAATCTCTCCTTCTTTGAAGCTGCCACTTTTTGCCCACCCTTTTCCTAGACTCAGTTTTTAAAAGCTAATATCTTAGGCATTCCCCATCTCTGGGGAGGGATTTGGCACTTCGCTCACAGTTTCCCATTTATTTATTCTCTTGTCATCCTGAGTAAATATGTTCTCAGCAAATTCAAAATCATAATAATGACCCATCTAACAACCTAGCTTCACAATGCTGATATCTATCTTTTAGTCCATCAAAGATTCTCACCAACATGCCTGTAATTCCCTCTCATGGCTATACCCTAGGACTTGTAAACATCTGCAAAAGTACAAGCTCTGAATTCTTGAATTCTGAAACTCTTCTCTCTTATCACATTCTCATATCTTTCCACTTCTTCCACTTTCTCATTTCCCACATTTCAAACTTCTATACAAGCCTTTGATACTTCCCAATTCTCCCAGTCTGTCAGGCTCCTCCAGGTTTCACTACCTGCCCATTCTAGCCTAGATATCTTGTCAACTACACCTTTAGGCATACAGCTCCTCAATTTCCATTTTTATTCACCTTCGAACTTATCTATTTTCAGAGTCTTGATTTTGTCCCTTCTCATTCTTTACTCTCTATCTGAGGAATCATATCTATTTATGAATATGACACAGTCTTTATGCTGAAGGAGCTCAGAGTCTAGTTTTAATAGACATATATAGAAAGAGATTGATTTAACATAGCAAGGTAAATTGCTTCAACTGTTAACTAGAGGCTGATGTTCCCCAGCTTTACAACGTCAGCCATAAGCTCTTGCTCCTAAGCCTCAGACTATATATCCAAACCTCTGCTAGATAACTTTACTTTTATATTCACAGGCACTTCTAACTTGAGATGCTCCAGCTGAACTTGTTATATCCCTATACAATTTTTTGGAGGTCTCAACTTGATGATTTTATCTGGACAGTCAATAGTTGCCTTATCCTCACTATAAAAGAAGCCTCTAAAGTCAATTAATTTACTTCTGAGTATTTTTTGCCTGTATAATTCCCTATAAAATGAGAATTGTTATAATAATAATAACTATACACACATATATCGCATAGAGTCATGGAGAGGAACAAAAAGGTTAGTATAGATGTAAAGATCTTGGAACAATGTCTCATATATAGTAAGGGCTACATACATATGTTCTAAATATTATTAAGATAATCAGATATTTTTAATATAGTATGTGACCAAATTGTTATTTAGGAGTGCACCATATTTGTTTCTAAGCATTTGGTCTCTTTTGATATTACTAATTTTAAGTTTTGTTATCAAAGTTTAGCCTGTGATGTTTCTGCACAATTGACTTTAAATTTTCTTGGTAGCTTAATATATGATAAATTTTTATATACAAAGAGGAGCATTTTGAAAAGAATGTATAATCTCAGTGAGTTATAGACTTCCTCAATTCTATTTAATTTGTTTTGTGTTACCTGTTGTAGATTGATTAATTGAATATATCACACTACAATTTTGTTTCCCTCAATTTCTCTTTGTTTCTAGTATTTTCTAACTTTTGCTTCATATATTTTAGCTTTTCTTTATCTTTGTGTTCAAAGCAGGTCTCTTGTAAGCAACATATTATTGAGTTTTATTTTTAACTCAGTCCGAGGTGTTATATGATTGGATGGATGAATCTAGGCCACTTACATTCCTTGTGATAATTAATATACTTTGCTGCCAGGTTAGATAACAGTTTGTTTGCTTATTTATTTGCATACAGACATCCAGTTGCTGTTGTAGTACTGAGGTCCTTGTTTTCTTGCTGACTGACAGCTGAGACAGATCTTTGCTCCTAAAGGATACCTGTGTTACTTCTCATGCTTTCCATGTGTTCCCCTTCTGCAACAGTGAGTTGAGTCCCTTTCATGCTTTAAATCTTTCTGACATTCCCTTATGCCACATTTCTGACTTCAGACGAAAAAAATTTGGTGCATTTAAGAGCCCATGTAATTACACTGGGTCTACTTAGGTAATCAAGGATACTCTCTGTATCTTAATGTTGGTGACATTAATTACATCTGCAAATTCCTTTTTGCCATATAATGTAACATATTAATAAATTCCTGGCATTAAGATTGTGGACAATTTGGGGGATATTCTGTCTACCCCAATACCTCTGGCCCACTAAGATTCATGTCCATCCCAAATGAAAAATATATTCACTTCATCTAAAGGTCCTAAAAGTTCTCATCCCATTGCAACATCAACTCCAAATCCAAAACCCTCACATAGATCTCAGCAGTTCAATAATCCCAAGTCTCATCATCTAAACCAGGTGTGGATGAGGCTCTGGCTATAATCCATTAAGTTCAACTCTTAGGGCACAGTTTCATTCCATCTGGGGACCTGTGAAACTAAAGAAACAAGTTATCTGCTCCCAACATACACTTCTGGCACAGGCGTATGATAGCAGATTATAGATATTCCATTTCCAAAAGGGGATATTGTATAGTAAAATAGAATCACCTGTCCAAATGAGTTTTGAAGTCCAGCCATTCAAGTTCCCTTATCGTTTGATACCTGGAAATAATTTTCTGTAGCTCTCAGCTTTGCCCTCTATGCTCTAAGCTCTTCTCTCTCATCTCTTGGCTCTGCCCTCTGAGTCATCTTTCGTTTTTCATGAGAGGAAGCGCATGTTTGCAGCTGAGTAGTTTTATCAGCCTGCTTACTGCCAGTAGCATTTTAGAGGTTCAGCAGCCTTCATTCATTCTGTACTCTCTCTGTCCTTTTCAATCCAAGCTGTCAGTGTTTGTGCTGATATAAAATTTTAAGAACGTTGTTGGTCTCCTGTGGATGTCACAAAGATTCAGCTCATTAGACAGAAGTTAGGTCTACAAATCTTTCTGAGACAATCCCTCCTCTATTTTTGGCTTCTGCTGAGATGTCTGAGAAAATACCCTTAAAATTTCTAGAGGCTCCCTGATTTGTTTGAGGGGATCTGAATCACACTCATTCTTTTCAAAGAGCATTTTGTCTGACTGAATACTCTGACCTTTTAGCACCTGAATACTCTTAAGAATTTCTCAAATCATTAAGTCCTGATTCCTTTTTGTTTCACAGTACGTCCCTTAATTTAAATCTCTCTTCTTGCATTCTACTATATACATCAAGAAAAAACCATCTTCAACAGTTTGCTTGGAAATGCCGTCTAAATGATCGGAGTTATTTACCAATTCTGCTTTCTGTATAACTGCAGGACACAATTCCACTGAACTGTCGCCAATCATGACAAGGGTCCCTTGTCTTTCAGTTTCTAAAAACATGTTCCTTATTTCTTTCTGAGCCTTCACCAGTAGTATCCTCCAAGTTCAGATTTCATGGTGATGTAGTCTTTCTCTAAAGTGTTTAGGATTTCTTTTAAATTTCCTCTCTTCCTTCTGAGCCCTTACAAACAGCATCCACATTTCTACGACAGGGTATTCAAGGCAATATAGACTTTTTCTATCATGTTCTTCAAAATTCTTCAAACCACCACTTACTACACAATTCCAAACCCACTTGCATATTTTTTTGGTATTTGTTGTATAACCGCTCCACTTCTGATACCAAGATATGTATTCTTTTTCCACTGCTGCCTTAACAAATTACCACAAATGTAACATCTTAAAACAATACTCATTTATTATCTCACAGTTCTGTAGGTCAGAAACCCAGGCACAACATGGCTCAGCTGGGTCCTCTGTGCAAGGCCTCATAAAACCCAAGTCAAGGTGTCAGCAGAACTGCATTGCTTACTGAAGGATCTGGGAAAGAATCTGCTTCCAAGCTTATGCAGGTGTTGGCCAAATACATTTCCTTGCTGGACCACTAAAGTCCCCATTTCCTTGCTGACTGTCAGCTGGAGCCAATCTTTGCTTCTAGAAGCAGCCCTCATTCCTTCTTATGCTTTCCATGTGTCTTCCTCCAGCAATGGCACGTTGAGTCCTTGCATACTTTAAATCTCTCTGACTTCTCTTTCCTCTGATTCTGACTTCAGCCATGACTTTAATTGCACACGCACTGTCCCTTTTGCCATGTAACATACCATATTCACAGGTTCCAAGGATTAGTGCATGGACATCTTTGGTGGCCATTCTACCTACCTCAATATTTTAAAGAAGTTAACAGGAGGAAAAATAGGCTATTATATTTGCCTTCTGGTAGTTGCTTTTTACAGTTTTCCCAGAGGTTTTAGTTGTAATCAGTGGAAGAGAGAGGCTATAGTTGACTTACTCTATCTTGACTGGCACCAGAAGTCCGAATCTTTGATTTTTAATTGATTAATTAAAGAACAAGTGTTTATTGAGTAACTTCTATGCACTTAGCACTGAGATACCAGGCATAAAAGATAGGGTGTTTTTCCTGACCCTAAAGAACTGGTAGTCTTTGTAGTGAAGAATAAAAGCTCATTATATTCTGAGATTCAGGAAATCTAAGCTCTATTCCTTTTTTAAACAGCAATTTTTCAGCAAGTTATTTGACTCTGTCCTCATATAGTTGTAATTCTTTAATAGACTTTCATTGGAATAAGAACAAGGCGGCTCTTGAAATATCAGCATAGTCATGAATAGCTAATTTAATTTTCTGATTGACCTTAAAAGGCTGTATCAGTTGTAAAAAGAAAAAAAATCAGTTATTTGAAAACTGCTGCTATAGAAACAGCCTTATTTCAGCACTTCCAAAAGGTTATTTGTGTGAGTTTGAGGGTGAAGTTTAGGGAGAGAATGAGAGCTAAAAAAGAAGCATGCACACATACAAAAGGGATTTTACAAATATATATTAGAGAAAAGAAATATGAGAGAAAGAATGAGATGGAAAGAAAAGAATGAGAAATTGAATGAACATGTGAGGAATTCTTCCAAGGCTGAGGTAGTGGCTTTAGTTGCAGAGTCAGTGCCATAAAGGAGACAGTGCTAGTTATTTGGTTAACAGTACACAGAAGGAATTAGCCATTCTATTCTCAACATTGTAAGAGGAAACTGCTACTGTTCATTATGAGTGCTTCAGGAAGATTTCTCTGGTACTGGGTTCTTAGGAAATGATCTCCTTGACATAACAAAGCAGCACCAGTGAATTGATTAAGTGCCCAGTTTCTGAAGATAGATGGTCTAGATTTGAATCCTGGTTCCAAACCATCTGTGAATACTTGGGCAAGTTACTTAACCTCCCTGTGCCTCTGTGTCCTGATCTGTAGGATGGGAACATTAAAAATAGCACCTGTCTTATTAGGTTATTGTGAGGATTAGATGAGTTTTACATGTAAAAACTTAGAATAGTACTTGGCAGAAAGTGAATACTGTGCTAGTTATTATTATTACTGCAGCCAGCAACAATAGCAAGCAAGAAGTTAGGTCTGATTTCCTCTCTTTAGGCTGTTGCAAAAGCAGACTTATCTGCTCAGGAGACAATGTACAGCCATCAGGACACATCTTCCACCTCAGTCATGACCTTTTGGAGCTTTGAAGGTAACTTAAAGGAAGACAAAGACACTTGGCAAACAGAACATTAAAATATTTTCTTGATTTCATAGTGTCTTCAATGCCGTAGGCTATGAGGCAAAGTCCTAGCTCAAGTCTGACTGATAGTGAAAGAGGAGACAAAAAGAAAGACATATTTTCACCAAGTTCCACTATAAAGTAAACTTTATGAAGGTAGGGATTTTGTTTTGTTTTGGTCATTGATGTATCACAAGCTCCTAGAACAGTGCCTGGTACACAGTAGTTACCCAGTAAATATCTGTTGAATGAATGAATGTTATAAGCAGTTCCAAGTACCCTCCGAGTTTCACGCCCTCCTCCAACATAATGCTAATCATCCATATGATGTTGGGGTAGAGAGCCAGTAGGGGGAACTTACTTCCATGAGTGAAGATAATCAATGAGTAAATTTCTCCCATCATCCTAAAAGTTGTAAAATCCTATTTTATCCAAAAGCTTCCTCTTGTCCTTTGATACTCCAGATAGGCCATGACCAGACATCTAGGGGTCACAAGCTAGCTGTTGAAAATCTTACATTTATCCACTTTTCCTAATATGTAGCCTTTTTTTTTAATAGGTGGAGGTCAATAGTGTTCTAACTTAATTAATTGTGAATTAAGGGAAAAAATAACAGTCATTATGCAGATGTCTGCCCATTCAAAGCCATCAAACTTAAATTCATTAGCTCCTTCTAATGCAGTGCTTTTCAAATTTTAGCATGGGTCAGAATCTCCTGGAAGGAATGTTAAAACACAGATTGTTGGCCTTCAATCACAGCATTTCTGATCAGTTGTTCTGGGATGGGGGCCCAATAATTTACATTAAAAGTATTTTTAATTGAAAAATAGTTGATTTACAATGTTTCAGGTGTATAGCAAAGTGATTCAGTTATATATATATTTTTTTCAGATTCTTTCCCACTCTAGGTTATTATAAGATATTGAATATAGTTCTCTGTGCTATACAGTAGGTCCTTGTTGTTTATTTTATATATAGTAGTGTGTATAGGTTAACCCCAAACTCCTAATTTATCCCTCCCCCCCACGTCTTCCCCTTTGACCATAAGTTTGTTTTTGCAGTCTGTGAGTCTGTTTCTGTTTTGTAAATAAGTTCGTCTGTATCATGTTTTTAGATTCCTGATATAAGTGATATCATATGATATTTGTCTTTCTCTGTCTGACTCGCTTCACTTAGTATGATAATCTCTAGGTCCATCCATGTTGCTGCAAATAGCATTATTTCATTCTTTTTTATGGCTGAGTAATAGTCCATTGTATATATGTACCACATCTTCTTTATCCATTCCTCTGTTGATGGACATTTAGGTTGCTCCCATGTCTTGACTATTGTAAGCAGTACTGCAATGAACATTGGGTTGCATGTATCCTTTCGAATTAGAGTTTTCTTTGGATATATGCCCTGGAGTGGGATTGCTGGATCATATGGTGGCTCTATTTTTAGTTTTTTAAGGAACCTGTGCACTGTTCTCCATAGTGGCTGCACCAGTTTACATTCCCACCAACAGTGTAGTAGGGTTCTCTTTTCTCCACACCCTCTCCAGCATTTATTTTTTGTAGACTATTTGATGATGGCCATTCTGACCGGAATTTGCATTTTTAACAAGTGCCAGGCTGATGCTGCTGAGGCTGATCCAGAGACCACACTTTGAATGACATTGATCTCACAAGAAAATTGAGCACCAGCTATATTTCAGGCACTATCCTGGATGTTGGGGATATGGTATGTACTATCACGAAGCTTAAAATGTAATGTGGGAAATAGACAAAAAATATAATATCAGGTATGAAAAGTGTCATGAAGAAAATAAAAGCCAGCATGCTAATGGGATAGAAAGTGATGGGATGCTTTTATAGACAGAGTAGTCAGGAAAGATCTCTGTGCTGAGTGGCATTTCAGAAGACATCTTAATGAATCTGAGCCAATGTGGGAGGAATGAAATTTCTTAAACCACTCTAGAATTAACATCAGTTCTTCTTTTGATTTTTAATATTGTATTTCATAAATTCTATTTTCAAGATAGAGTTTTGTTGACAATCCTTTAGAATCTTCTGAGATACTTAGCAGTTGGATAAAATATTTAATATTTCATCTGTTCAGAACAAAGAAAAACACATTTCCCCCCTGTCTTTAAGATCTCGGTTGTTCCCTGCCTCTCTAGGAGGCAGTGATAATGGTCCTCATTGTGTACAAAGGAATGGACTCTAAAAGGGTCAGACATGATCTTCATTATAAAAGAAAACCGGGCTATTTAGGCAAATCTTTAATATTTTGAAGGACTCAGAAATGGCAGCCTTCTTCACTGGGTTCCTCAGCATCCTTAACAAAGACAGATTCCCAGATTTCTCCTCAGGCAAAAATGGACTCTGGTCTGGTATGTTATGTTGAAATGTAGTTTTCCTCTTGTCTCAATGTGGATCTCTATCCCTCAGTTTTTCCTTTTTGTGCTTCAGTTTGTAACAAGGAAGAGCTAAATTTGACTCCATGTTGGATCTGTTTCTTTGACTTTAACCTTTGCTTTTCGTTGCTTTTGTTATTATAATCATACATAAAGCCCTGCCTCAGGGAGCCCTGCCCCTCTGCTGTTCAGCTCACAGGGAGACAATCTGACCCTACCCTCCTGTGAATGGCTGCAAGAAAAAAGAAGCTAACACATCCCCTCACAGAGGCTGGTCATTCCAGGAGATGTTTTGCAAGACTGACCCTTTTACTTTACTTCCTCACTGCCTCTCCCTCTCTGATTCTATAAAAGAAAGTGGCATCCAGACCCCAATAAGATGTTTTTTCAGAGACACTAGTCTGCCATCTTCTCGGTCTACTGGCTTTCTGAATAGTCGTACTCCTTGCCTCAACACCTCGTCTCTGATTCATTTTGCCTGTTGTGTGGTGAGCAGAGCGAGCTTGGAATCGGTAACAGGTTTTATCCCTTCTTTGAGTCAACCCTCAGTTATGGTTTCTCTGTTGCATACTGTACAATCCACTGCTTCAATTCTTCTTTCTTAAAATAAACATAGGAAAAAACATGAAATTTATTAAGTATGCCATTGAAAAAACGTTTCTGTACTTTCCAAGAGGCAATGATGTAAACTGGGCCAAGTATATCAACTTTGAGTCAGACCTGGTGGCATCCCTGTTGTTCTTTACAAATTATATTTTCCATCTGAGCTTATTTCTTGATTTCTGAAATGAGGATGAAGAACTATAAGACATTCTCTAAAAGTATACCTTTTCTTTTGGGTAAGAAATTCCATGTGTTTACTCATCCTCCTATTATATTGTGCTTTGCTTCTGAAGCTAAACTTCTGTATGCAGGAATAACTCACATCTACACCCAGAGCAGGTAAGAGGGGGGCATTCTGAATGATTATTTTCTCCCACATCCCTTACTCAGATATTACCTTCATCTTGATGAACAATAGGGGACTTAGTGGATTATCTAATCCAGGCTCTGTTTCCCGTGTCTCCCCTTTTGGCATGCTTCTCCTTGGAGCATTTCCTCTTAGCATCAACCTATAGGATTTTCTTTAGCTTTTCTTGCTCTTGACACTGTTCACACACACACACACACAATAAGCCTTTTGCTCTTTTGGACTCCAGGTTTTTCTAGATTTGTTTTACATACCCAGTTGCTAAGACATTTATTCTTTTGCTCATTATGCCATACAAATATAAAAAAAAATCACCATTTTAGTTATTTATCAGTTTTCTGCTTAGCTTACCTACTATTTTCATATTTTTCTGATTGATACTTTAGGATGCAACCATCTGGAGTGTTGAGACCTATAACAAGCAGAGTTTCTTAATTCTGTATCAACAGCAAATCCTGCTTCAAAATGTAATCATTTGAAAGAGGAAATCAGTTCTGCTGCTTATGCAGCTATGTGGTCATAAAGAAAAATGTGTTTTAAAAGCAACAAGTTATGAATGGTACTTGTTAGAATCAATTACTAGCTGCAATTGAACGAGGTTTACAATCATAATTTTTCTTACTAGACATTTATTATATCAGTTCCCTGAAAGAATGGAAGTGACACTATTTAACAATTTTCAAAGGAAAAAAAAAGTTCTAAAATTTTTCCTTAATTATCTGAATTTCAGGGTTTTATTTCTTGCCTGTCTTATTTGTTTTGCCTTTGTAATAACACATTTATCTAAATTTACTCAGTGCCAAGATTCTATGCAGTTCGACAATCATTTGGGCAAGGAGGACATTATGCAGGAAGATTCTGCTGAAATGAGAGGAGCAGTTGTCAAGGAAGTTCACATAATTAGACAGTGGCAAGGTGTGCGCCAAATATGCAGGCATAAGGAGATATAGGAGTAGCCAAAAACATTTGCATTCATGCTTTCTTCATGTTCCTCCATGTCAAGCTGCTAACTCTAAGTTGGAAAGACATTATACACAGAGATTAAATCAATTTACAGACACAAAGTGGATGACAAATGCATCTTAAAATGGTACCTGGGGAACAAATGAATATAGAAGAAAGAAAGACCTTAGTCAAGGAAGGTATTCTGCAACCTCTAATGGTGACTGATGCCAAGTTTACAGAACCCTTGGATCAAGCTCCTCTTTTTCTGAGACTGAGTTAAGGACATTATTGAAGTATGCCATGGATACTTAAAACACTGAGGCAGACGTTAGAGGGAGTGGGGTAGGATGTGGATGCAGAACTACTCTTTGATAAGAAGGTAGCTGATATCTTACCCAAAGATGGCTCAACACGACTTGATTAAAATTTCAGTATTAGCCACATCTTTGCAAGACATTGGAAACTCTTCTTAAAATACTTGAGCTAGATAGGAGTAGAAATCATTAATTCATATTAATTAATATTTATTGAGAGCCCACTATGCACTAGATGCCATGCCTGGTGTGGTTGGTACTACAATGAACAGAACTGGGTCTCTGACTTCAAGGAATTTCTAGTCTGATAGGGGAAGTGGACAAGTAAACGTGCCATTAAATACAAGTTGAATGGTATGGGTAGGGGTGATGGGCTAAGTATATGTGGCTAAAAGATCACAGAGGAGGGCCACATTACTCAAATGGAGGTTGGGTCAGGAATGGCTTCCGAGAGGAAGTAATGTCTGAGCTGAGACAAACAGCACAGATAAGGTTGAAATAGTGAGTAGGATGTCACTTACATAAAGGGATTAGAGATAGAGGGGAATTTTCCTTTTTTTAAAAGCTATTCTTTTTAATTAAAAAATAATTTTAATTGAAGTATAGTTGATTTACAATGTTGTGTTAGTTTCAGGTGTACAGCAAAGTGATTCAGTTATACATACATATATATATATATACACACATATATGTATGTACACATACATATATTCTTTTTCAGATTGTTTTCCATTATAGGTTATCACAAAATGTTGAGTATATTTCCCTGTGCTATACAGTAGATACTTGTTGGTTATGTATTTTATATATAGTGTGTATATGTTAATCCCAAACTCTTAATTTATCCCTCCCCCCGCAACCTTTCCCCTTTGGTAAACATAAGTTTGTTTTCTATGTCTGTGGGTCTATTTCTGTTTTGTAACTAACTTCATTTGTATCATTTTTTTTTTAGATTCTGCATATAATGATAGCATATGATATTTGTCTTTTTCTGGCTGGCTTAATTTACTTAGTATGCTCTCCAGGTCCATCCATGTTGCTGCAAATGGCATTATTTCATTCTTTTGTATGGCTGAGTAATTTTGTATTCTCTCTCTCTCTCTCTCTCTCTCTCTCTATATATATATATATATATATATACACATATATATACACCCCATATCGTCTTTATTTTCAATAGAAGATTTTACTAAATTAATATCTATTAGGTGGGTAAAGGAAGTAACAGACAAATAAATGGAGTGCAACGCATGAGGTGGTATGCATACACACATGTGCAAACAAAAGTCATTCAATATTTTGGTTCCTTGGCATGCCATTTAAGATCAACACCATTTTGACCCTCAGCTTCCATCCCAATTTCATTTTTTATAATCCTGCTAATCCTAAACCTTCTCAATTTAGATGATATTTTCATCATAAAACAGAATTATTGGGTTCTAATTTTGCTTTTCTGTTTTGTTATTGTGGTTTTGTTTTAATTTCTTGAGATTAAGTTTGTGATCTATTCCCTCTTACATGCTTAAACTTGTCAGATATTTAAAAAACAACAAACCTCAAATTCTGAAATAGCAGATTGAAGGCTTTAATTGTACTCCTGCAAGATATTTAAGATATAACATTGCAATGTTCAAAAAAAGATGTACTGAAAATCAACGAATCTTTAGGGCTTCAGAGCCTTGTATTATAAGGAGAGAGCAATTTGGAAGGATATTTTAGCAGTATGTTCTGTCGTCTGTCTTTCTCCTGAACTGGAATGATTTACATATGACAATTGTAGTGTATATGCTTAATTAATTTTCTTTCTCAGATATTATTATGAAAGGAAGACAAAAATCCCAATGATATAGAACTATGCACAACTAGAATGGCTAAAATTAAAAAGACTGGAAATGCCAAGTTTTGGCAGGGATGTGTAGCAATTAGAACCCTCATTCTTTGCTAGTGGGAATGAAAAATGGTACATCCCCTGTGATAAACACTTTGACAGTTCCTAAATTGTTAAACATCCACCTATCATATGATCCAGCCATTGCACTCCTAGGTAATTACACAAGAGAAAAAGAAACATATGTCTATACTGAGACCTTATATGAATGTTCATAGCAGCATTATTCATAAAAGCCACAAACTGGAAACAGTTCAGCTGTCCATCAATAGGTAATGGGTAATGGATTAAAAGAATTGAGTTATCTACATACAATGTACTACCTGTCAGCAATAACATGCAATGATATAAATGAATCTTGAAAGAATTATGCTAAGTAACAAAAGCCAGACATGAAAGACTGCATACTGTATGATTCCATATATATGAGTTTCTAGAAAAAGCAAAACTATAGGGACAAAAAAATAGATGAGTAGTTTCCAGAGCCTGGGGGTTTGTAGAGCAAATTTACTACAAAGGAACACAAGGAAACTTTCTGAGATGATGGAAATAGTCTATATCTTGAGTATGATGTTGATTACATGACTTGTATACATTTTTCAAAACCCATTGAAATGTGCATTTTTAAGGGGAAAATTTTATTTTATATAAATTATACCTCAAAAGTTAAAAAGATAGACAACAGCTGTGAATTGTGTATTTTCTTACTATCTAAGATAATCTGTAAAAAATTAACCATAGTCCCTAATAATGCTATAGAATGTGGGGTGGAGTAAACCTTATAATGAACAACCCGTCTTTTGTTCTTCTCATTCCCTATTAATAAGTCAGGTAGTTAAGGAGGCACCTCTAATTTCCAGTTAGGATATTTGGTAGGCAGTGAGCAGTTCTAGATTTCATGACTCAGTAAGAAAGAGAGCAAGGATATTTGTATGAGGTGGAATTACCTTATATCAGTAATAGTGTTGGTTTTTTTTAAATGTGGTTTGGGGTTACTAGTTGCTTATGAATCAGTTTAGTAGGTCATGACAATTTGTTTTTATTTTTTAAATAGAATAAAGGACAATTGAAGATATAAGATTACATCTCAAGTAATAAGTATTGCTTTGTTTAACTTTTGGTTTTTATGTGTGTGTATGTTTGTGTGTGTTTATACATGTGTGTATATATACACACACGTATATAATACATGTATATATGTAACTGAGCAGGACCCTAAGAGGCCTTCCCAGAATAGACCTCCACCCACATCCTCCGCCTGCCTTCGTCTGTAGAAAAACTTCAGTCAAAGAATAAATTTAATCAGAGAAATGAGAAAATGCAGAAAGAAATGAAAACAGTCAAGCAAGAAAAAATAATAATACTTTAGCCATGAAACAAAGTCAAGGACGTTTAGTTCTTCCTCAAGGACAATAGATAATATTCTGAGCCATGTCCTTTGAGCTGTTTTGCAGATACTGAAACCCCCACCTGGTAGAAGAAGTTAACTGTCTGCTGCCCACAAGCATGTAGACCCCAGACCGGTTGGAACCAGAAGGTTGGTGATGCTGAGTCCCAATTACTCACCACCAACCAATCAGGAGAATGTCCACGAGCTGATCATACCCTACACCTTGAACACTATAAGACTCCTCACTACCCCCTCCAGGGTGGGACACACAGTCTTGAGGGCATTAGCCCACTATGGTCCCCTTTGCCTGGCAAAGCAATAAAGCTATTTCTTTCTACTTTACCCAAAACTCTGTCTTGGAGATTTAATCTGGCATCAGTGTATAGAGGCCAAAATTCAGCAACATATATATTATATATTATATAATATATATTCCATGTATATACATACAATATACATTCCATATGTAGTGGAAATGCATACCTATATGTGTGTATGTGTGTGTGTAATGATTCAAGATATAAAATATATTTTTTTATAATAGATTTCAATTAAAAAAAAAACTTGAA
Source organism: Orcinus orca (assembly GCF_937001465.1). Lineage (NCBI taxonomy): Eukaryota > Metazoa > Chordata > Mammalia > Artiodactyla > Delphinidae > Orcinus > Orcinus orca. The sequence continues at coordinate 81,464,595 of NC_064580.1, forward strand.
AGCTTGAATGCCAGTGCCTTATATAGTAATAGATATTTGGGTGTTGATATGGTTTCTCCTAAACCTAATGGGATAAAAGGCAGAGTGTCTGTGTCTCAGACTCCTCTGACATGGCCAGGTCTGCATTCTGCATGACCATGAAATATATGGTGTGCCTCCATGAGGAACTAATAAGGCAAGGAGGACTTACATCCACCAACTCATTTGTATCTTAGTTGGGCCTAGCTAACTAGGAACCAGTATGCCTTTTTCAGCACTTCCTAAGTAGCCGTTGGTCAAAACCCAGAGCTAATGTGCTTACAAGGACTAACCTAAGGATGAATGGCCGACTGCATTATGTGGTATGAAAGGAACAGGCTAAACATTGTTCCCCCTCAAAAGTCTTCTTTTGAAATGGAATTATTTCTGAGGAGGCTACAAAAGAGTATTTGATATAGAGAACTTTATTGGTAATTATTAGTATATTTGATGCTTTCTTTTTCTGGAATGGAAGAGCAGTAAGTGTAGCAGGAAGGCACTTGATATCTAAGAGATAAGAGAAATTTTAAAATCTGGCAAATATTTTAAAAGATGGGATGTATCAAAGGTCACTATCACATAATTTATTTTTTTATACAGAACCAGTTCTAGAGGCTGTTCAATTTATTTTCCTGATGACCTAGTGATCTTTGCTGTGACTCATAGTCATACCAACCAGCTATCTTTAAACAAAAATATCTGTTTTTGATTACAAGGGGAATTGGGCAAGAGTAGCGTATCCATGTACCTCTATGCAACCTCTAACCCATTCATCCAACTGGAAATACTCTGAACCATCTATAATATCTATCTCTATCTCTATCTCTATCTATCTATCTACCTACCTGTGAAAATGAACACATTTCCATTACACGGGGAAAACAAGCTTCCTAATAATTAAACAGTGAGTTGGGTCAAAATTTTCTGATGACACCCTAATATGTATTATAACATCACTCTCTTTCACTCTTTATTTGAGATAAATGAAAATAACCATTACTGACATGGAATAAGAATTCTTTGAAATTCTAGTCAAACAAAAACTTTGACTGTTTCTGGCTTATCTTACTGTAACAATACTGATTCAATTTGTGAAAATTGTATGATATTATTGGATCGAGTTGGTGCTTATCTCCTGAATTAAAAGTAAAGCATTCTGATGTGTTCTTCTGGGTGTCCCTCTCTCTAAATGACTTCAAGATGACCAATTTCACTGATGCCATGGTATTAAGCTACCTAAGTAATGGCAACCCATTTTCCTGAAGTATAAACTCCTTCAGGGCAGGGAGTAGATCTGATCCCTCTCTGAATGCTCAGTGCTCAGTGCAGTGTCTGGCACAGTGGAAGGGAGCAAGAAATGTTTTTGAGTTAACTGCTTCAATTGCTTTATATGAGCTTACAGATGGAGAAAGGGATAAAAGGGAATGATCATATCTAAAAAATAAGTTATGGCCAGGGAAGTAGCTTTTACTGGAAAACTGTCAGGGAAAAGAGGACTATTTTAATTCTTAAGTGTTCCCCGCCCCCACAAAAGAAAAACAAAAACAAAAAAACAAAACAGAGAAGAAGTATGCATGGCTAATTTATTTCATCAGTACAAGCTGAAGTGCACTGTTTTCCAAGAGACTCTGGGACAAGATGTTGAAACGGAACATGCACTTATGGTAAAAAGCAAATGTCAGGGTCATTCAGCTGTGCTGCCTTCTCAGCAGGTGGCAGGCCAAGAGAGCACTTGGGTCCAGGGTTGCTGGCAGTGACGGAAGGGACACAGGCTGTACCATTATTTATTGTGTACACAGTCACAATGATGCTGGATGATTCACTCATGCTGTATGGACAGAGAGTGGGCTAGGAGGAGATTGTGTGTGTGTGTTTGCCATAAAACCAATACCACCCACACACACTGGGTTAACATGGATGTGTTTTACTTTTCCCCAAACATTCATAAAGGCAGTTTGGTTCCTCCTTTACCTTTCTCCCAAAAACAAATAGGTAAACAAAAAACTGCAACAATCCCTCTCCCTCATACCTACAAAATGAGTAACTATGTCTGGACCTGTGCCTTTCAAGTTGTGTTGCAAAGTGATTGCTCAAAAAGATGAGTTCTCACTGTGAGGCTGCAGGAGGATATGGTCTTGAATTCCTAATGAGAAAATACTGCAGTCCTTTTTCAGGCAAAACCTGCCTTGTATGCAAAATGAGGATCAGTACCATTTCTTGTTCAAGTTCCCTACAGAAAAGCAATTGAAGGTGAGGGAAGAAGAACAATCAATGTTAAGGCGTTTAGAAAGCAATTAACACTTTCAGGTCCCAGAAAGCCTTAAAGCCTAATGTCTGATGACAGTAGCTTTTGAAACTGAGCAGGACCCTGTGGGACTCCTGGGCACAAAAGCTCTTTTGTGTTCCCCATTTTTTGTTTGCAGGATATAGGTTTCATTCAGCCTCCATGACCTCCCCTGAGTTCCAAAGGGCAGGTTCAAATAGTTGCTAATTAGGGAAGGGAGGGGATTCAGAGAGAAGGGAGGAACAGTCTAGAAACCATAGTGCAGCCTTGGGATAGGGTCCTGGTTCCCCCTCAAGGGATATACATAACAATATCTTTGAGCTGTTTTGCAGATACTGAAGCCCCCACCAGGTGGAAGAAGTTAACTGTATGCTGCCCACAAGCACATAGACCCCAGACTGGTTGGAACCAGAAGGCTGATGATGCTGACGACCATTTACCTCACCACCAACCAATCAGAAGAATGTCCATGAGCTGATCACGCCCTGCTCCTTGAACACTATAAGACTCCTCACTCCCTCCTCCCGGGACACAGTCCTAAGGGCATTAGCCCACTGTGGCCCCCTTTGCCTGGCAAAGCAATAAAGCTCTTCTTTTCTACTTCACACAAAACTGTGTCTCTAAGATTCAATTCAGTACCAGTGTACAGAGGCTGAATTCAGCTACACTTTTGGTGTACTTAGCAAGTGTCAGGCACTTTTGTAACTGTTCAGCATAGATAGTTTCTCTTAATCATCATAACTCTTAGTGAGTTTCTTAATGGAGAACCAAATTTAGGGAATCTGATTCCAGAGCTCCAGGTCTAAAGCCATGTGTGGACTGCCAGATACATAAGCTTTGGGTTCAGACAGCTCTGGATTAAAATGCAACTTCCGTCAATCACCAGCCTTGTTACTTTAGGCAGATAACCTTATCGAGCTGCATTTCCTCATCTGGAAAACAGGGAAAACAATACCTGGATCACAGCATTGTCTAAGGCTTAAGTGAAATAAATCTCACACTTAAAACATTTTGCACAGTGTCTAACACCGAGTAATTCCTCTATACATGATAACAGTTATTATAAGCAACTGAATGCAGTCCTTTATATATTTATTACATACATCTTTACTAACATCAGCATGGAGAATAGTGATAAGCTTATATAGATAGGCAATGGCCAAATCAGAAAAGATCTTGTCCACTTTTCTCCCAAAAAGGAATCTTATGAATATATTTGCCTTTTAAAAAGATAAATTGACTTCCCTGGTGGTCCAGTGGTTAAGAGTCTATGCTTCCACTGCAGGGGACACAGGTTTGATCCCTGGTCAGGGAACTAAGATCTTGTATGCCACGTGGAACAGCAAAAAAAAAGAATTTTAAAAGATAATTCTGCAGCACAGTAAGTGGAGGCTGACCTTTGAGGCCAAGAAAATCAGTTAGGATACTACAACAATAGTCCAGGGGAGAAATAAAGACTTAAGGTAAGAGAGTAGCTGTAGACAGAGATAAGAAAATAGATATGAATTATTTTAACACAGTCATGTTGAAATGTCCTAAGGATTGCTTGGATATGTGGGATAAGGGAGGTGGGACTAACAAAGATATGACCCAGATTTCTGGCTTGGATAGATAGTAGGATAATTGTTTTCAATGGCTGAAATAGGAAACACAGGAAGAGGAGTAGGCTTGTAAAGGAATAGCTTTACTTGGATAAAAATGAGTTATATTTTGGATGTGTTGAAATGGAGTTATCTGTGGGACAATTGAAAATATATAGGTTGTTGCCTTGGAAAAAAATATGGTCGGAAGAAATAGATTTGGGGTTTGTCAGCACACAGGTTGAAATATTAAATGTGATTGGAATCAAACTAAGGACCACATTTTGAGACAGTTTGGCTGAGGGCAAAATCCTGGGGCACACCCACATGTATGAGGTAGGTAGGGAGAGGAAGAGAATGTGACAAAAAATTCAAGAAAGAGCAATCAGGAAAGTCAGAGAAATATTAAAGGGCAAAAATGCATAAATCATTGGAGTGGGTATGATGATCAGAGGGACCCAGAGTGTCAAATATTGCAGAGATCAAACAAGTTAAGAATTGCAAGGTAGTCATTGGCTCTGAGAAGATGGACATGCTGCCTATCTCCTGGAGGCCTCTCCAGATCCACTTTTCACCCTTCTCCACTATACTCTGCTCTGTGCCTAGGCAGTTGATGTGTATGAACTTCATCAATAGACTTTGATTCAGGCTCAAATGTTGGGGAACCCTTGTAGGTCTGTGTGAAGGAGGAAAGTGAGGTTTGGATATTTATTCACCTTGCTCCTGTTACCAAACCAAACTTGGTCATCTCTTCTATGCATGCGGTAAAGCCAATCTACAGACAGCAGGTTGTGGAGAAAGAAAGTGCAGCATTCATTGCAGAGTGCCAAGCAAGGAGTCTATCTCTTTCCTGCTGGTGTCCCTACTGATACTTGGGGATGGTTGGAAGAGTTTCAGTGTAGTAGTGGGGATAAAGTGTAACTTAGCAGGACCCTATGGGGCCTTCAGGGCAGGTCCTTCCCCCACATCCTCTGCTTTAGCTCCACCCTAAAGTACCTAGATAACAGAATCTGATGCACATTTCCTGAGTTGTTTTACAGATGTGAAATCTCCCATCAAATGGAAGACATTAACTACTTGATGACAATGACTGCATAGCCCCCAGGCCTACTGGAGCCTGAGGATTGATAATGTTAGCCTCTGTGACACCGCCCTGCTACCTCATCATCAACCAATCAGAGAACTGTGCAGGAGCTGATCACATACCCTGCAATCCCCCTCCCTCACCAGGCTTTTAAAAATGCTTTGCTGAAACCCTTCAGGGAGTTCAGGTTTTTGAGTAGGAGCCACCCGTTCTCCTTGCATGGCCCTGCAATAAACATTTCTGTGCTCCAAATTCCAACTTTTCGGTTTGTTTGGCATCACTGTGCATCAGGCACACAGACTTGTGGTCGCTAACAAAAGCTAGACTAGATGGAAATGTGGAGCAAATGGAAGATGAGGGAATGGAAATAGTCTAAGTACAGAAAACTCTTTTAAGGTTAATAGTTAAAGTGAAGAGAGGGACTAGTAGCTAGAAGGGGACGTAGAGGGATCAAGGGCTTACTATTTTTAATGTATGTGGGGTTTTAAAATATTTATAGACCAAAGTAAACCAGCCAGAAAATAGAGAAGGATAGATTGAAGATATAGTAAAGGGAAAAACTAGTGTTAGAGCAAGATTTCAGAGGAGACAGTAAAGGATGTAACCCAGAGCACAGGCAGAAACATTCATTTTAGAAAGAAAGAGACTGAACCAATAGAAATAAGGTTATATATAGATATAGATAAGTTTGCAGGTTGGGGACAGGAAATTGCAGTAGTTTTTGCTTGAAAACATCTATTCTCTGAGATGAGTAGAGAATTGTGAAGAATAGAGGATGTCAGAAATGGAAGAAGGATCTTCCCAGGGACACTTGAATAAATTACCTTGCTTTTCTGAGAGCTCAGCTGTGGTTGGAATCCATACATTTGTGGTTTTACCAATATTCATAATTATGGGGAGATGGCCAATCTCAGTGACCTAAGTTGGGAGTGAGGGAGTTAGTAGGTTGGCTTGGTCCATGTTTTGGAATTTGCAGGTCAATAACAGTGCAAGGGAGTGAAGGATACTAACACAAGAATAACTGCAGAGATTGGTCATAGGGTAAGAGTTGAATAAAGAGGAAAATGAGATTAGAAGTGGGCTGATGACTTGAGGAAAAAGGAAAAAGAATAAAGGAACTAAAGAGTGTGAATGAAAAATGTTGCCTGCCATATCAGCTAACAAAGGATTCTGCATCCATCAAGCCATCAGCAACTTCTGCCCCAACCGGTGAGCCCTGAGGGAATTCAGGATGATGACAAATGGGCTGCCTACTGCCAAGCCTTCAGCCACTGCAGCCACCCCCAAGGGTACAGCCTGAGGGGACTCAGAAGGGAAAAGAACAGGCTACTGGCCTCAGAGAGCTGAGGTGCATATCAAAGGAATGATTTCAGTGAGCCCAGATTCTTGCATTTTCCCATACATAGAAAACCACTAAATTCATTAACTTGAGATTATCTGGTTTTCTTTAATTAACAGCAATCTTTTGATGTTCTGACTACCTGGTTTTTGTTGCAAAACTACATATCCTGGCTCCTCCCTTACCTCTTTAGAGCAGTCCCCCAGAGCTATCTGAAAGGCTGTCTTCCAGGATTAAGTTCTCAGAAATTCCACTAAATAAAATACAATTCTCAACTTTTAGATTGTGCGTTTTTTTTTTTTTCAGTCGACAAGAGCTAGATAAGCTCAAAGAACAAGTATAGTGGAAATAAGGAAATAAGAACATGGAAAGTGACATTGGCAGGTTGGTTTCCAGTGAGGCAGTCCTGAACAACGATATGGTCTAAGGTATGGCAACCAATTGTTAAATAAACTTGACTTACAAAACATACAAGTTAGTATTATGTTACCTTAAACTTTCTTGGTTTCTTCATATTATTTAGAGACTCATATTTACCAACTCATGTATTTTTACTATTTTCTACCTGGATAAATATTTACATGATGCTGTTAATATGAATTTTTTTCTCAAATTCATAGCTATTTATAAAAGCTTACAAACTTGTTTTAGTAATGTTAATTAAAGATATTAAATGTCACTTTTAATAGTCCCTAAGTGTAAAAGACTTTACTAATAGATCTTCCTTTCTAAATTTTAAAATTGAGCAGATTATTTTATTATATATAACAGTAGACAAATTTCTTTTCTTGCTAGCATTTTGTACCCTGCCAGGATCAGTTATATCTCTTGATTGTTTATGATTAATGGCTGACTAATTAGTAGCAGAAAGGAGTGTGGCAGGTCCTTTTGGACATTCTCAAATATTTAATAAGATAGATGTATAATAAATGTTATTTATGTAATTTTTAGCTAGAGATTAAAAGCAGAATCTTATTTTGGGGAGAGAACATTTATTCTCTACCCCCTTTGCTTTCTTCCATGTGAAGAGAGCTCCATTAGTGACTTTTATGAATGATGAGTTTGGGAAAAGGAACTGAGCTTCTGTGGCTCAGTGATTAACTCATGCATCCTCTTTGGATTCTGTCTGCATCTGCTTTGCAGTAAAGGCCAAGTCCCTGGGTGCAAGGTCTAGCATTCTGTGGCTGCCTGTTACCTAGGCAGATAAGCCTACCTAATTCAGGGATTGTGTTAAGAACCATACTTTTCCTCTCATGGAAGCCATACTCTCCAACATCAATTTTATAAGTTATAGAGGGGATCTTTTGACGTCCATCTGCTGCACCTCTCTGCCTCTATTTCTTAATTAGTTCTGATGCTGACAGCAACCCTGCAAGGGCAACATGGCACAGTGGTTAAGAGTGGGCCATGGAATTAAACTGCTAGACTTTGAATGCCACATATACCACATACTAGCATTGTGATTTTGAGCATTTTCTTCACTTCTCTGTCCTTAAATTTCTTAATTTATAAAATGGAGATTATAGTAGTACCTACCACATACAGTTGTTTAGATGAAATGAGGTAATACATTTAAAACAGTTAGATATGTACCTGGAACCTAGAAGTACTCAGTAGCTATTATTATCTCCACTTTAGAGATAAAAATCAGAGGTTCAGAAAACATATGTGGCTTGCCCAAAGCCACCTGTCTAGTAACCAGAACTGGAATTATAAACCAGGTCCTCTGGGTTCCAAACCTCCCACACATTTTCCTATACCTGAATGTCCTCTTGGGAGGCCTTGGTTCATCCATCTTGTTTTAGATTGAATTTGAATCTAAATTCAAATTCAACTGAATTTGAATTAAATTAAATTAAATTGAATTTGAATTAAATTAAATTAAATTAAATTGAGATTGAATTTCATTAATCTCCTAGAAGAAAGGCATGAAACCAAAACATCCAATCCTCTTGGAAGCAAACCCACCTCTGTGTTATCTATGATGCAAAATATAGTGAGTATGTGGATCATTGGCTCACTTTTTGTCCAGATGTGTGATGGCCTATATTTGCCTTCACAACACTTGATAGTACCCATTAGTCCGTTATCAAAGTGTAGTCGGGATGAGCATCATCTGAATGACTTGGGAACTTGTTAGAAATGCAGAATCCCAGGCCCCACCCTGGACTGAAACAGAGTCTGCAATTTAACAAGATCCAGTTAATTCATATGTACATTACTGTATGACAAGTACTGCTATAGTTAGTAATTAATAGTGGAAATTAATTAAATGGGTGTTTGACATATTACACTTTCTGTATGTTTACAGTCAGATTTTAATAAGTCTATCTATGCTATTTATATATTTAGAATTTAGGCAAGATTTCATATTACCCAAGCATTTGAACATCTAACTACTAAACTAGATATTTATTTTTAAGAGAACAATAAAGAGTCAAAGGATTAGAATTTCTGCATAGCAATTCAACCCCAAATCACTACAGTTCTTAATTTTTCCTGAACATCTGTGAAGTATAATTATAATTAACCATGCTTTGCATATTAATTGTGTCTGTGTCATTAAAGTGTTAGGACAATGTGAATCAATAATATGCAAACTCTTATTTAAGAACTCTGCCAAATGTTTCAATCATTTATTTTAGATTTTTCAACTAAGGAAATCATTATTAATAATTGAGTGTCTCTTACATTCTCCAGCAAACAAGCAAATAATTCCATAATAGATGCTGAAATATAAAAGTAGTGATTTTGAGTTGTGGGGAGGTGCTATGTGCCGGTTACTTCCTACAGTAAAATAATTCCATAGCTCCTCCATATATTTCTTAAAATCTCTCTGAAATCCAAATTATATTAATAGATCTTTGTGGAATTACTTATCATGAGAATTTTATTCACTATATTAGAAATATATGGCAACATTTGCATAATTATTTCGCTAAAAACGAAAGACTGAAAACCAGTATTTCAGATTCCAGGTGTTTTTTTTTTTTAATTCATAGACAGTGATAGTAATGCTCATTGATTTACAAATAAAGCTTAGCAATTTATAAAGCGACATTAAAAATGAAATACACCTACAATTTAAATGAGGAGAATTGCCATAATAGATAAATATGGACTCATTAAACAAAGTGAAGTTGATTTTTGAACTCAACTTTTTGGAATTTTGCTTTTATCTGTTCTAATGACCTTTATTAAATTTTAAAATATTGGACAGAGAAATGAGAACTTATGTTCACAGAAAAAAATGTACAGAAATGTTTATAGCAGCTTTATTCTAATAGCCCAGACTGGAAACCACTCAGATGTACTTCAGTGGGGGAATGGTTAAACCAACTGTGGCACATCTATACCATTGAATAGTACTCAGCAAAAAAAAGGAAAAAAACACACAACTTGGATGTATCTCACAGACATTATGCTGAGTGAAAAAAGTCACTCAAAATGTAACATGATGTATGATTCCAATTTTATAAACTTCTTGAAATGTTAAAATTACAGAGATGGAGAACATATTAATGGCTTCCAAGGGTTAGGGATAGTGGAGGGAATGGAGGTAAGTGTGACTATAAAGGGGTAGTACAGGGAAATCTTTGTGGTGATGGAACAGTTCTGTATTTTGATTGTTGTGGTGATTACTGTGAAAACCTCCACATGTGATAAAGTGACATAGAACTATACACACATGTGATACCAATGTCAGTTTCTTGGTTTTGATATTGTATTATACTTACATAGATGTGCCCACTGGCGGAAGCAGCTAAAGCGTGCATAGGACCTCTCTGTACTATCTTTGCAATTTTCAGTGTATCTATAATTAATTTAAAAAAATTCTTAAGTATGTTAAAGTAGTAGAATTAATGAAATAATTTGCTAAGAGCAGCTGACCCAGCTGTATTTCAAAAATCATGCCATAAATATTAGCTCGTTGGATACTACTAGTGTCACCACTGAACACTGTATACTGGACGCTGCCCTTGGCCCTGCTACCAATGCTGTGCCTAGAAACTGGATTTTCTTGTGGTTCCTGCTCCCACCATCACAGATACGGCAATGAATTCCATCATTGAATCTTTGAATCACTCCTTTCAGATCAAGTGTTAGGTTGGAATTATGACTGTGCAGTAGAAGACTTGACTCCGCAGGTTAGGGGTGTTCAAACTCTGTGCATTCCGAAAAATGTCTGCACATTCCAAAGAAAGGTCCATCTCTTGACAAGATCCTGGGAGATAACCTCTAAGCCCTTGGCATATCATGCTTGATTAGAGTCTCTTTGTTCACCAGGGGCTTTGGGTCAACAGATGGTTTATATTAAGAGTATGGTTTATAGTGGAGCCTTGATCCTTGTGGCATTAGTTTGACCTCTGCACAGGCTGGAGACTGAGTAACTAAGGTTAGCCACCCAGGTGTACCATGCCTACATGACTGACCTCCAGTAAAATCCCAGGCGCCAAGGTTCAGGCGAGCTTGTCTGGTTATCACACATCTTGATGGGAGAATTAAGCACTGGTCATACAACTCCACTGAGAGAGGACAACTGGAAGCTCATCCTTGTTCTCTCCTGGACTTTGACTTATGCACCTTTTAGCTTTGTGGATTTAAATTGGTAGCCTTTCATTGTAATAAACCATAGCCATGAATGTAAAAAAAAAAAAAAGAAAAGAAATATTAGTAAGAGAAATATATCATAAATTCACTGTTGAACAGAGATATATTCAAATTTTTAACAGCTTCCACCTATATGGCATGATAATGATTTCACATACATTAGCTTGTGATCTCTCTTCTGAGAGAGGCTAGCTAGACACATTATATCATCTCCATTTTGCAGAGAGGTTAACAGATTTGTCCAGTCATAGGGTCAGTAAATGGCAGACTAAAGTCAAATTAAGATTATTTAAATCCCAGTGTAGTACTTATTTTCACTATACTATACCACATTTCTAAAGGCTATTTGATTGTGGATATAAGAAGGATAATGTCATCAAGGCTTTATTTTATTTGTTGTAGACCTGAAACCAGTATTGTTATGGCTCCAAAGGAGGGAGTAAGCATGTATTTTATCCTCCTTCTCTAAATTTGCATAAAAATAAAAAAGGTTTATATCTATGGATAATGACAGTTTGATGGCTTAGAAATGGGCCACAAACCTTGCTGGGTTATTGCAAACTGTAATTAAAAATCAACATATTTATAATGTTGCACTGAAAACTAATATTATTTTACATAGGAAGGAAAGGTGGAGAAGGATGGGAGATAATTTTTTTAAAAAAATTATTGAAGTATAGTTGATTTACAATGTTGTGTTAATTTCTGTTGCACAGTAAAGTGATTCAGTTATACATATATATTCTTTTTATTTCTTTTTTTTCATTTCTTTAGCTTTTTAATGACAAATAATATAGAACAGAGAAGTTAGCATAGGTGTACAACTCACTGCAAATTCATAAAATGAACAGTGTATATTCTTTTTCATATTCTTTTCCATTATGGTTTATCACAGGATATTGAATATATTTCCCTGCGCTATAAGGTAGGACCTTGTTGTTTATCCATCCTATATATGAGGAAGGAAGAGATTTTTAAGTGCCTATTGTGTGTCAGATACAATGCTGCCACATACGGATGCTAATGACTTGCCTAAGGTCATGTAGTGAGTGGAATCAGAACTGAAATCACAACCTGGGAACTCCCCATCCTGTATTCTTTCCAATATCTTTAAGATGAGACTTTTTTTTTTTTTAAGGAATTTTGCCTTTTTTCTTTTTTTTTCAAATTTTATTTATTTATTTATTTGTTTATTTATTTATTTATGGCTGTGTTGGCTCCTCGTTTCTGTGCGAGGGCTTTCTCTAGTTGTGGCAAGCGGGGGCCACTCTTCATCGCAGTGCGCGGGCCTCTCACTATCGCGGCCTCTCTTGTTGCGGAGCACACGCTCTAGACGCGCAGGCTCAGTAATTGTGGCTCACGGGGCTAGTTGCTCCGCGGCATGTGGGAACTTCCCAGACCAGGACTCGAACCCGTGTCCCCTGAATCGGCAGGCAGATTCTCAACCACTGCGCCACCAGGGAAGCCCCCTAAGATGAGACTTTTACTAGATTTTCTCATACAAAACTGTCAATGGCAAGTCACAAAGGAAAATCTAAGATGCCCAAGCATTTTGAAATGTTATGATATGCAGGCTGATAATGGAATAATTAGTATTGGTATTTAGTACAAGTGTTGGTGAAATATTGTATCTTAGAAAGTGAAACATTTCTAGTATGTTGGTGTTGGATTAATTCCTTCAACAAATAGGAATTGAGCTCCTACTGTTGCTAGGCCCTATTCCAGCCTCAGAGGATACATTAAGTCCCCTACATATGAACCTTCAAGTTGCAAACTTTCCAAGATGCAAACGTGCATTCGCATGTCCAATCTCATAAGTTAGTTCATGTGTTTGGCGTACATTGTCACGTGTGTGCCTCCTCTACAAGTGGTTGCGCTTTTGTGTACTTTACTGCACAGTACTTTATGGAGTACAGTAGTACAGTATCTTTATTTCAAGCCCAGGATGTCTGGAAGCAAGCGTAAAAGCAGCGATGATGTAGCTGGTACTGCTAAGAAGTGCCAGGAATTGGAGGCCCAAAGGACGAAGAGAGACAAGAGGAAGAAGAAGTAACTGGAGAACCGAAGAGATTCATGACGCAGGAAATGGCAATGGGATTTTCTATATTGAGGAGGCACTGTTAGTTTTTGAGGCACAGGACCTGAACGTAGAACGGTACACGAGGGTTGCAGCAGCTGTTCAGAATGCAGTCCAGTGCTACATGTCATCTATGACAAGAAAAAAAGAGCTACTACCCAGACATCACTGGATCATGTTTTCAAGAGGGTAGATAGAATTGAATTCAGCAAAGAACCAGAACCTGTGCCATCAACATCAGGCATGAGCGAAATTGCAGCTTGCCCTCCATCTCCTGTTGCTGACGATTCTACCATCTCCCACCCCCTCTCCCTCCTCCAGTCAGTAACTCTTCTTGCCTGTTCACTTGATGCCAGCCCCTGTATGTCAGCTGTTGTATTGTACTACTGTACTTTTCAAGGTACTGCACTGTAAGATTAAAAATGTTTTCTTTATTTTTTGTGTTTGTTTTTTATATATTGTTTGTGTGAAAAGTATTATAAACCTATTACGGTACAGTACTATATAGCTGATTGTGTTAGTTGGGTACCTAGGATAACTTTGTTGGACTTACGAGCAAATAGGACTTACGAATGCGCCCTCAGAACAGAACTCGTTTGTATGTAGGGGACTTACTGTACATTAGTGAACACAAGAAAGACCCTGCTTTCATGAAGGCTAGTCTGGGACATGGAGGGTGTTTGCAAACAGTAATCAAGCAAACAAAAAATAAACTAGATAATTAGCTTTTCACTTGTAGAGGGTGATAAAACTATTTAAAACTAGATAACTAAGAGATTTCTGAACAGTCAAGTCAATTCATATAGGGCACTTTTCAGAAGATGAAATTTTTAAAAACAGTTTACAATTTATAGAATTGTAAAGGAATAAAATTATACCATAAACAATATATTTTGATGCTCCTCTAATAGATGTTTCTTAAAATTGATCAAAAGGGAGCACTGAAATCAGATTCTGGGATAGTGGATATTCAAGACTTGCTTAGGTACCACTTTTTTATTACTCACAGGTGACTGGATTTCTAATTCTGTATGTTGAACTCACTCTTTTTGCATCTTATTATAGATTTATTTGTTGTTTATGAACTGTTTGCATCAAACCAATTGTGTGACTTCTTCCCTTACCACTTTATTAATAAATGTTTTTAATTAAAATTCAAGTACATGCCAGGATATTGCTCATGCATAGAAGATATATTATCCTAAGCCACTTCATGAAGCAAGCAGGGAAAACACAATGAAGCTAATTACAGATTATTTCTTTTATGGGAAAACATTTAAAAACAATCTCAGTTTTCCATATGAAAATTTTATGTAGTTAGATGAACACTTCCTTAGAAGACAGATTCTGAAATGTTTCAGATAAATGAATAAAATGATTGCTACCAACTGGAATTGAAAACATAGGAATTTTGAGTTTCTGTGCTATTTAGACACATGATCGTGTGAATAGGGTGAAACATCATGTAGTTTCAATAATTTACTGGTATACAGTAATCATCAGGTTATATAAATTATATCTAGCCCCACTTCTTTTCATTTCTATATTTTGTCAATAGCATATATAAAAATGCCTAGAACAATGTTGGTACAAAGAAAATGCTCAATTCATACTTATTAAACAAAATAGTTACAAACCACCCCACTTCTGTAGCACTGACAAATATCTGAAAAAAACAAATGGACTTCATTCTTCCAACATGTTTTTGGTAGTAATAAATATAATAATAATAGCAATCATGTACTGAACATTAATTAAGTCCCAGGCACTTATTACATGGATCAGATCACCCCAGCCTCAAAAAAACCCTTTGGGGTAAGGTATAGTATACCTTAAGGTATAGTACTCTTATCTTCCTTCCAAAGGTGAGGAAACTGAGACACTTAAGTGACATATCCAACCCTATGAAGCTAGCATGTGAAAAGACCAGGCCTCAGTAGAAAGAGCATGGATTTATTCTAAGAGCTAGGTTTGAATCTTGCCTCTACCACTTATTAGTGATGAGACCTTGGGTAACACTTAATTTCTCTTAGCTTTAAATTTCTCATTTATAAAATGGAGCTGTTATCTATTTTATAGGATTGGTGTCAAGATTAATGTAGGCAAAGTACATAAATTTCCTGAGTGTGCCTAGTATATACATAGTAGAAGTCCAACAAATATTAATCTAATTTTCTCTCTCCTCCTTCTGCAATACACCTCCTTCCCAAAGGTTAAAGGAAAGGAAGAAACCGGAAGAATAAAATAAAAATTTTAAAAAGCATTACTGTGTTTATTAGGACCAGATACCAAATGGTATAAGAGTTAAATTGGTGGTGAGACTCCCCAAAGCACAGTAAGATATTTAACCAATCATATTTTGGTAACAATTGACATTTTATAATTTCAAAATTTTCATTCAGTAACATGGCATTTTTCCCCACTAATGACGTTCAGTTAATTATGTTGCATCTTCATATAAGACCTATATATTTGTTGTTTAAATTCTAGAATTTTATGAATGGAATCCTGCCTCACCATTATAATTTTTAAATGCCTATTCATGGCAAATAAGAAAGCTACTTTTCTGTTTGCTTATTTTGCATTTCATATGCAGCCACCTTGTTAAACTCTCTTATTAGGTCTGATTGTTTTTCATTTGATGTTTGTGGATTTTCTAGGTATACATGACAATATCTGCAAACAATTTTTGTCTCTTCATTTGCAACAGCGCTACTTCTCCATTTCAATAGTTATGCAGAATTTAATTGCATTTGTTAGAACTTGGCAAAACAGACTCCACTGTATGTATATAAATGTATGTCTCTGGGTGCTATGATTGCCTGTGATTTTAATATTTATAGGCATACTTTACAATATTTTCTACCATGAGTAATCATTTCCTTTAAAACCAGAAAAACCGGTACAATTATTTTTTAAAATTCTGCCTAGTTTTTTTTTTTTTTTTTTTTGCGGTACGCGGACCTCTCACTGTTGTGGCCTCTCCTGTTGCGGAGCACAGGTTCCAGACGCGCAGGCTCAGCTGCCATGGCTCACGGGCCCAGCCACTCTGCGGCATGTGGGATCTTCCCGGACCGGGGCACGAACCCGTGTCCCCTGCGTCGGCAGGCAGACTCTCAACCACTGTGCCACCAGGGAAGTCCTCTGCCTAGTTTTAAATCTGTTGATGCCAGGTGCCATTCACAGTGCTTAGCCAAATTGCTAGGTTCTACCGATATTTACTCAACATTTTTACCTGCTGTGCCTGGTTCTCTCTTAAGAGATCGGCTTTTTTTTTTTTTCTCCCTCCTGCAGATTTGAAAGGGTATGTAGTTCTTTCCCAGCCAGAATGAGTGCACAGAAAACTACAACTCCCAGAGAGCAAAGCTCCCAGATCGGTTCTCCCCTTCCTGCTATTGAATTTATGACTTCACAGTCCAGAATGCAATGTGAGAAATGTAAACTTCCACCAGGAGCCAGGTTGCATTGCTGGGAAGTGTAGTCCTGGAATGAAGGTGGACAGTGAGCTACCGACTGCTGGAGAGGCCCAGGTTAGAGGTGGAGGTGGGGGCAGCTTTGGAGGTAGGAGTAAAACTACAAAGAGCTGCACCTGCACAGTGGAGGAGGTGGCTACAGCTCTTCTGGTCAGGAAGGCCAGTTCAATGGTCCTCACACTTTTTGGTCATATGCTTCCTAAAAGAACTGTGAAAAACTCTATACCCCTTTGCACGTTTTCAAGATGACCTATTGATTGTTTTTTTCATCATGAGTTTAAATAATTGGGAAGGATAAGATTTCTAGGTTTGTGTAAATACACTATTGTCTTTTAATTCATTTGTTGAGGTATAAGTAAATACAATGAAGTCCAGAGACCTTGAATGGACAGCTGGGTGAACATGCATACTGCTGTTCAGTCCTGCAGATCCACTTATTCACGATATTTCCATACTCTTTGAAGGCTCTCTCATGTGCCGCTCAGTCAGAACACTCCAGAGATAACCACTATTTTGACTTTTATCACAAATGATTAGTTTTGGCTATTCTTGAACTATGTGTACAACAGTGTATAAGCAAACAATGTGTCAATATTATATTGTAGATATACCAAATGGAAGCTAAATACTGGAATGAAACCCATTATTATGCATTTAAAATTCATGAAAAAGTTCTTTTTTAATTGTTGAAAATTCTACATAATTTCTTTTTCTCCTTGAACCTCTGCTTACATACTCTTACCCCTACAGAATTTTATTCACATGTTATTACATTGTACATTGAATACCCTATCATACTTCTGTGCAACAAAAATATGTTAATTTGTTACCATTTAATTTTTTATATATCCTCTCATAAGGTTCTGGGTTAAAACAGTTTTTCTACATTGGGTTATTATCATCATTATTGGTCATAGAACATTGATCAAAGCAACCTAAAATATATAATTAATTTTTTTCCTGTTTTTATTTTTACATTTTTTTTCTACTTTTTTTACTACTTATTTTATATATTTATTTTCTTTATTTTTTTGGCTGCATTGAGTCTTAATTGCGGCACGTGGGATCTTCGAGGCATGTGGGATCTTTAGTTGTGGTGCATGGGCTTCTCTCTAGTTGTGGAATGCAAATTTTCTCTCTCTAGTTGTGGCGTGTGGGCTCCAGAGCACATGGGCTCTGTAGTTTTGCGACATGCAAGCTCTGTCATTGAGGTGCACAATCTCAGTAGCTGTGGCACGCGGTCTTAGTTGCCCTGCAGCATGTGGGATCTTAGTTCCCAGACCAGGGATCAAAACCACGTCCCCTCCATTGGAAGGCAGATTCTTTACCACTTTACCACCAGGGAAGTCCCTAAAATATATAATTTTTGATTAATAATTGTTAACCATTAAACTGAATATGCAATTTGAAATGCATTTTTAAATGTAATGGATTTTTTCATTAATTTATATATATGTATTAATATTACTTATTGGTATAGTGAGACAGTTTGTCATCAAACCTATATCTCTTTTGTTGTCTTTGTAAATGTAAGTAATGAAGAAATTTACTCAGTAGATGTGAATACAAGATATATTACAGCAATATCACTCTCTTCTTTGACTTCCTTCGTCATTTTATGCCAAAAATAACAGTGATCTATCATAAAGAATAATTTTTAATGACCTACCAGCTGATAATTGGATTTAATACTCTTACTCTCTCAATTTTGTTGAAAACAAAGAATTGGAAACCACCTGGATTGCAAATGGATTTGTTCCCAACATCACAGTCCAACTAGACACCAATATTTCTTAATTGTCCCTTTGTTTCCTTGGAGGTTTTTTCCCCCAACAGCTTTACTGAGGCATAATTTACATATCAAAAATTCAGCCATTGTCAGTATACAATACAATGAGTTTTAGTAAGTTTATAGAGTTGTGCAACCAACATCACAATATAGTTTTAGAACATTTCCATCATGCCCCAAATTTTCACTCATATCTTTGTGCCTTCAATCATTGCTCCTAACCCCAGGCCCAAGCAACCACTGTTTTGCTTTCTGGCTATATAGATTTACTTTTTCTGGAACTTTTATATAAACATAATCATACAATAAGTAGTACTTTGTGTCAGACTTCTTTAACTGAGCAAAATGCTTTTGGAGTTTCCTCCATATTGTAGCATACCATCTGAGACAATCATCAATAAATCAGGTTTTGGATGGGTATGAGGTATATTTTTCTTCTGTCAAATAAGAGAAGGGTAATTGTGAAAGGGAATTAAGGAAATGATCAATATTAAGACAGAAAAAATACATACAGAAGCTGAGATTTTGAAAAAGATTTTTAAAAAATAACCCATGCCTCTGCACTCCTTGGAAAGTTTTCATGTATTATCAGGAGTGTACATACTCCATTTTGAAAAAAAACTGGGCTGAATTTTGTGGAGTACCTAACACAGTGGATTAGAAAAGAAGTTTCAAAAGGTGTTTTGTTCACTTGGTCTTTGGGCTTTAATTTCCTGATCTACAAAATGAGCACAATAATATATACCTTATGCTTTTGTTGTGGGGATTGGAGAGTCCAAGGATTGTGAGGAGAGGTTTGAAAATACTTCCAGTATCTGCCCTTTTAGAAACCAGTCAGCAAGTGATAATACAGAACTTCTGGACAAGAGGTTTCATTTAGCTTCAATATGACTCTTCCACATCATAAAATATCTGCCTGGGATCTTGCCTGGGATGAGAGTTAGGATCCACAGATCTCTTTCTGCAATAATTGATTTCTATCTTTAGCTAAATTCTGATAATAAAGATCTACTTGGAACTTGAAGAACCTATAGGCTGAGCCCAAAGAATAGGACCTATTGTGTTAAGAGATAAAGGAATTTCACATTCAAAAGACTTCAAAACAAATTTTATTAATTTGATTTCAAAAATGAATGCATGTATGCAGAAAACTATAAGACACTGGTGAAAGAAATCAAAGATGACACAAACAGATGGAGAGAAATACCATGTTCTTGGATTGGAAGAATCAATATTGTGAAAATGACTATACTACCCAAAGCAATCTACAGATTTAATGCAATCCCTATCAAATTACCAATGGCATTTTTCACAGAACTAGAACAAAAAATTTAAAATTTGTATGGAGACACAAAAGACCCTGAGTAGACAAAGCAATCTTGAGGAAAAAAACAAAAAAACACAGCTGGAGGAATAAGACCCCTGACTTCAGACTATACTACAAAGCTACAGTAATCAACACAGTATGGTATTGGCACAAAAACAGAAATATAGATCAATGGAACAGGATAGAATGCCCAGAGATTAACCCACACACATATGGTCACCTTATCTTTGATAAAGGAGGAAAGAATATACAATGAAGAAAAGATAGCCTCTTCAATAAGTGGTGCTGGGAAAACTGGACAGCTACATGTAAAAGAATGAAATTAGAACACTCCCTAACACCATACACAAAAATAAACACAAAGTGGATTAAAGACCTAAATGTAAGGCCAGACACTATAGAACTCTTAGAGGAAAACGTAGGCAGAACACTCTTTGCCGTAAATTGCAGCAAGATCGTTTTTGACCCACCTCCTAGAGTAATGAGACTAAAATCAAAAATAAACAAATGGGACCTAATGAAACTTAGAAGCTTTTGCACACCAAAAGAAACCAAAATAAGATGAAAAGACAACCCTCAGAATGGGAGAAAATATTTGCAAACAAAGCAACTGACAAAGGATTAATCTCCAAAATATAAAAAACAGCTTATTGCAGCTCAATATAAAAAAAAACAAACAAGTCAATCAAAAAATGTGCAGAGACCTAAATAGACATTTCTCCCAAGAAGACATACAGATGGCCAATAGGCATATGAAAAGATGCTCAATGTCAGTAATTATTAGAGAAATGCAAACCAAAACTACAATGACGTATCACCTCACACCAGTCAGAATGGCCATCATCAAAAAATCTACAAAAAATAGGGCTTCCCTGGTGGTGCAGTGGTTAAGAATCTGCCTGCCAATGCAGAGGACATGGGTTTGAGCCCTGGTCTGGGAAGATCCCACATACTGTGGAGCAACTAAGCCTGTGCACCACAACTACTGAACCTGTGCTCTAGAACCCGAGAGCCACAACTACTGAAGCCCGCATACCTAGAGACTGTGCTCTGCAACAAGAGAAGCCACCACAACCAGAAGCCCATGCATCATAACAAAGTAGTCCCTGCTCTCTGCAACTAGAGAAAGCCCATGCACAGTGACAAAGACCAACTCAGCCAAAAATAAATAAATTAATTAATTAATTAAAAAATCTACAAACAATAAATGTTAGAGAGGGTGTGGATAAAAGGGAACCCTCTTACACTGTTGGTGGGAATGTAAATTGATACAGCCACTATGGAGAACAGTATGGAGGTTCCTTAAAAACCTGAAAATAGAGCTACCATATAACCCAGCAATCCCACTACTGGGCATATACCCAGAGAAAACTGTACTTCAAAAAGGCACATGAACCCCAGTGTTCATTGCCGCACTATTTACAATAGCCAGGACATGGAACAACCCAAATGTCGATCAACAGAGGAGTGGAAAAAGAAGATGTGGTACATATATACAATGGAATACTATTCAGCCATTAAAAGAAATGAAACTGGGTCATTTGTAGAGATGTGGATGGACATAGAGACTGTCATACAGAGTGAAGGAAGTCAGAGAAAGAAAAACAAATATCATATACTAACACATAAATGTGGAATGTAAAAAAATGTATAGATGATCTTATTTGCAAAGCAGAACTAGAGACTCAGATGTAGAAAACAAATGTATGGATACCAACGGGGAAGGGGAGGTGGGATGAATTGGGAGATTGGGATTGACATATATACACTATTGATACTATGTATAAAATAGATAACTAATGAGAACCTACTGTATAGCACAGGGAACTCTACTCAGTGCTCTACGGTGACCTAAACGGGAAGGAAATCTAAAAAAGAGGGGATATATGTATACATATAGCTAATTAACTTTGCTGTGCAGTAGAAACTAACACATTGTAAAGCAACTATAGTCCAATAAAAAAATTTAAAAAAACAAAAATGAATGCAATTTAATTGAAAGATGTACATGGTATACTTACATTGGTATAGAAACCCCCAAGTTCCTCCCTCCCTAACACCCCCACAACTCCTAAGCTCCTAAAGCAGTTGGATGGAGGTAAATCTGTCACAGTGATGTTGTTCAATCCAATTTATCAGTCAGCTCTTTTAGACTTCCAATTTGGAAGTGACTTGATTATTTATCAAGAATAGGGAGTCCTGAGCAGACAGAAGAACTGAACATCCTTTTTAAAGAATGGTAATATTTACAACCTTCTCCATAAGTCTGAGGGATTCAGGAAAATGAGGTGGGGAAAGGGATAAAATCTTCTGGTTTTCTGTAGGCAAACTGTTTTAATTGAATTAATTTTCCAATTATAACTGGAAAGATGAACTGAAGCTTCAGTAATGATGACAGTATTGTTGCCTAGCAAAAGGGAGGCTTAACATGTTGCTGCAGCTGGATAGAAATTCAGCACACCTGGCGACCAATCACTGCAGGACTTGATGAGGCTGCTTCTTTCCCAAAGTAGCAACAGATGCACATGAGTAAAAGAGATAAATAGTAATCACTGTTGAAAATCCCCAAAGAGCAGAATGGAGCTAAATAAGATACTTGACACACATTTTCAGACTCTTGCATGTGAGGTGGTAGACGTACAATATTTATCACTAAACCAAATACTTTCTCTGTGATAGTGCTAAGCCGATGCCAGCAAAATGGATCCCTTTTGCTATTATTTAGCTTGATTCCACACTCACTGTCCTTAAAGAGACACCAGAAAATCCCTTTCCTTGTCCTTCCACCGTAACATCCATTCCTTAAAGATTGTCCAGCTAGAATTCTCACTCCCTAATCAAGCATTCTTGTTGTATACAGTGTCTGGATACTGTCTGCTCAGATTATGTGTTTTGGGCATTGAAAAGGCTCTGTACCCAGGCCTGGAAAGGCCACATAATTCTCCAGAATCCTATATGAACACATTCTCCAAGGTCATTTGTATCTTCCCCTGCTCCCAAACTCTCCATCCCAGATAATAGGCTACAGTAGGAGTAGAGAGAAATATGAGATCACTACAGTATATTTTTTCCTGAATCAATTGTATCTAAATTATAGTTCAGTTATTGGGTAGTTTCTATTAGGAAAGGATGCTAGTGAATAGACACAAGATCTATGAGGGAGAAAGTTACTCACCCTACACCTAAACATTCTATTATGGAATATTTCAAACATATCCAAAAGTAGAGGGAATACTATAATATAATATAATGAACCTCCATGTATACATCACTCAGCCTCAATAATTATCATTTTTTTAAAAAAGTATTTATTTAAGTATAGTTGATTTATAATGTATTAGTTTCTGGTGTACAGCAAAGTGATTCATATATATATATATTTATTTATGTGTATATATATATATATATGTGTGTATATATATATATATATATATTCTTTTCCATTATAGGCTATTACAAGTTATTGAATATAGTTCCCTGTACTCTACAGTAGGGTCTTAGGGTCTTGTTGTTTACCTAGTTTATGTATAGTAGTGTGTATCCATTAATCCCAACCTCCTAATTTATCCCTCCCCCCTTCCCCTTTGGTAATGACAAACTTGTTTTCTATGTCTGTGAGTCAGTTTCTGTTTTGTAAATAAGATCATTTGTATCATTTTTTAAGATTCCACATATAAGTGATAACATATGATATCTGCCTTTCTCTTTCTGATTTACTTCACTCAGTATGACAATCTCTAGTTCCATCCATGTCTCTATAAATGACCAATTTCATTCCTTTGAATGGCTGAGTAGTATTCCATTGTATACATATTATCACATCTTCTTTATCCATTCATATGTCGATGGACATTTAGGTTGCTTCTATGTCCTGGCTATTGTAAATAGAGCTGCAATGAATATTGAGGTGCATGTATCTTCTCGAATTATGGTTTTCTCTGGATATATGCCCAGGAGTGGGATTGCAGGATTATATGGTAGCTCTATTTTTAGTTTTTTAAGGAACCTCCATACTGTCCTCCATAGTGGCTGTACCAATTTACAGTCCTACAAGCAGTATGAGAGAGTTCCCTTTTCTCCACGCCCTCTCCAGCATTTATTGTTTGCAGATTTTTTTTTTTTTTTTTTTTTTTTGCGGTACACGGGCCTCTCACTGTTGTGGCCTCTCCTGTTGTGGAGCACAGGCTCCGGATGCGCATGCTCAGTGGCCATGGCTCATGGGCCCAGCCACTCCACAGCATGTGGGTTCCTCCCAGACCGGGGCACGAACCCGTGTCCCCTGCATCATCAGGCAGACTCTCAACCACTGCACCACCAGGGAAGCCCTGTTTGCAGATATTTTGATGATGGCCATTCTGACTGGTGTGAGGTGATACCTCATTGTAGTTTTGATTTGCACTTCTCTAATAATTAGTGATGTTGAGCATCTTTTCATGTGCCTATTGGCCATCTGTATGTGTTCTTTGGAGAAATGTCTATTTAGCTCTCTGCCCATCTTTTGCTTGGATTGTTTGTTTCTTCTGATATTGAGCTCTATGAGTTGTTTATATATTTTGGAAATCAAGCTCTTGTCAGTGGCATTGTTTGTGAATATTTTCTCTAATTCCATAGGTTGTCTTTTCATTTTGTCTAGCTGTGCAAAAGCTTATAAGTTTGATTAGGTCCCATTTATTTATTTTTGCTTTTCTTTTGCATTGGGAAAGCTATCTAAGAGAATATTGCTATGATTTATGTCAGATAAATTTTTGCCTATGTTCTAGGAATTTTATGGTGTCCTGTCTTATATTTAAGTCTTTAGGCCATTTGAGTTGTGTATGGTGAGATGGTGTGTTCTAACTTCATTGCTTTACATGTGACTGTCCAGCTTTCCCAACACCACTGGCTAAAGAGACTGTCTTTCCTCCACTGTATATTCTTGCATCCTTTGTTAAAGATTAATTGACCCTAGTCATGTGGGTTTATTTCTGGCCTCTTTATTCTGTCCTGTTGATCCATATGTCTGTTTTTGTACCAATACCACACTGTTTTGATTACTATAGCTTTGTAGTATTGTCTGAAGTCTGGGAGGGTTATGCCTCCAGCTTTGTTATTTTTCCTCAAGATTGCTTTGTCAATCCTTGGTCTTTTGTAATTCCATATGAATTTTAGGATTATTTGTTCTAGTTCTGTGAAAAATGTCATGGGTAATTTGATAAGGGATCACAATAAAGCTGTAGATTGCTTTGGGTAGTATGGCCTTTTTAACAATATTAATTCTTCCAATCCAAGAGCATGGGATATCTTTCCATTTCTTTGAATCATCTTCAATTTCCTTCATCAACGTTTTATATTTCTCAGCATATAAGTCTTTTACTTCCTCAGTCAGGCTTATTCCTAGGTATTTTATTTTTTATGTGATTTTAAAAGGGATTTTTTAAACTTTCTCTTGCTGATATTTCATTGTTAGTGTAAAGAAATGCAACAGATTTCTGTACGTTGATCTTATATCCTGCTACCTTGCAATATTCATTTATCAGTTCTAATTGTTTTTGTGTGGAGTCTTTAGGGTTTTCTATATATAGTATCATGTCATCTGCATACAATGACAATTTTACCTCTTTCCTTCCAAATAATTATCATTTTATGGCCAAATTTTTCCTTTGTAAACCCCCATCTACTTCCCATCCCCACTTCCAGAATGATTTGAAGTAAATCCCAGACATCATATAATTTCATTCATAAATATTTAGTATGTATCTCTAAAAGGACTCCTTTAACACAAAGTCATTATACACACCTAAAAAACTTAAGTGATTCATAATATTATCAAATAATCATTCATATTTCTTGATTATCTCACAGATAAGTGCTTCTCAAACATTAATGTGTACAGGAATCATTGGGGATCTTCTTAAAAGGCAGATTCTGATTCAGTAGATCTAGGGTGGAACCTGAGATTCTATGTTTCTGACAAGCTCCCACATGATGCCAATGTTGCTGATTATCAGGTCACACTTTGATTAGCAAGGTCATATTTTTGTTCGTTTATCTCTAAATTTTTAATATGTTGGAATTTTCACCTTAAAGATGAATGTGCCTAAAGATGTCAGAGAAATGCACAATACTATTTTTATCATTCATTTACTCCCAAACAAACTTTGGTGTATACCTGGCACAGTGCTGGGCATTGGGAATCAGGGAGGTGAGTGGTGTACAGAACATCTTCATTTCTGTGGTCAGCTAACAGCTTAATTAAAGGGTAGAAATATGCACACATATTCCATATATA
This sequence comes from Orcinus orca, assembly GCF_937001465.1. Taxonomy (NCBI): domain Eukaryota; kingdom Metazoa; phylum Chordata; class Mammalia; order Artiodactyla; family Delphinidae; genus Orcinus; species Orcinus orca. The sequence continues at coordinate 81,490,445 of NC_064580.1, forward strand.
TATATATATATATATATATATATATATATATATACTTTCCTTTTATGAGAGGATTGGTGTATTAGTTTCCTGTGGCTGCTGTAACAAATTACCACAAATGTGGTGGCTTAAAACAACAGAAATTTATTTTCTCACGGTTTTGGAGTTCATAAGTCCAAATAAGTTTCACTAAACTGAAATCAAGGTGTTGGCAGGGCTGCACTTCTGCAGATTCTAGGGGAGAATCCATTTCTTGCCAATTCCAGCTTCTTGTGGGTGCTGACATTCCTTGGTGTTCTTTTCCTTGTGGCCACATCATTCTAATCTCTGCCTACGTGGCCTTCTCTTGTTTGTTTCTCTAACCCACTAACCTTTGCCTCACTCTTATATAAAGACTCATGATTAGATTTAGGGCCCATCTGGATAATCCAGAATAATATTACTATGTCAAGATCCTTAGGTTCCTTGGGTATCTCTGGGTAATTATTATTCAGTGTACTACATTGGTCTCTTAATTTAGGTGAAAATTTATGAACTACAAAAGCTTTTCCAAGAGCTTATCCTCCCAAAGCTAAGTAAAGTAGATCTGCCATAATTCTTTAATTTACCCCATGGAGAATGAGGAGACTCCATCCCTACCCGAGATTGGGTAAACTGGGGTGGGGAGGTACATAAGGATGGGAGCATGATGAGGAGTGAGGAATCCAGTAATTGGATACAGTACTCGTATTCCAAAGACCATAAGTTGATTGTCACAAAGAGGATAATATCACTAATATTAATGCTTTCATGAGTGAATATAATTAGTAGATGTATAGAATATAAAATTATATTCATAATGAAAATGGTCAACCTATCATTTACAACACCTGGCATGTCAGCTGCCACCTTGCAGTATTAGTTTCATTATTGCAAATTATACACATGGTCAATGGTCCCTCAATATTTTACTGCCTTTTAATTATGATTCTGGATTTGAAAACATCATCATTCTAGATTCATAAGGGAGAGGGAAGTGCAAATTCATGCAATTCTCAGAATTGATCATCTCTTCTCTTAATTGTGAAAGGTCTGTGAGAAGAATGTCAGTTCAGTTTCCATATAACAGACATTGCCAAACCACTTTAAAATAAGAAGACTCAAGTATGATTCCTAGGTTCCTTTACCAGCACTCTTATCAGGTGACAGAATATTACCAACCTAGTAGCCACCCATGCATTCCCTTCAAGTCATTACTCTCTCCTTCAGAGTAACCTTCACTACAGAATATTTTTTTCAGCTTTATATTTTATATAAGTGGAATCATATAATTTGTGTGTGTGTCTGCATTTTTCTACTTAGTATTATGTTTGTGAGAATCCATATTTTGGGGCTTAGTTGTAGATCACTCATTGTCATTTCTCTACAGCCTCCAACTGTGTGTTCGTTTATCTCTAAATTTTTAATATGTTGTGTGAATATACTATGTGTGAATATACTATGTGTGAATATACTATGATTTATTTATCTATTCTACCTTTGATGGGCACTCAGATTTTCAGATTTTTAACTATTAAACATAGTGTTGCCAGGAACATTCTAGTAGATATCTTTTAGTGAACATATGTCCACATTTCTATTTCATATATATCTAGGAGTGCAGTAGCAGGATCATAAAATAGGCATATGCTTAGATTTAAGAGATATTGGCAAAATGTTTGTACAAATTTACATTCCCACAAACAATGTATTGATATAAAAGTCCAAGATTCTCCACAACCTTGTCGACCCTTAATTTTTTTCTTTTTAGCCATTCTCATGGATGTGTAGTGGTATTGCATTCTGGCTTTAATTTATATTCCCAATGACTAATGAAGTTGAGCACTTGTTGTATGTTAATTGGCTATTTGGATAGCTTCTTAATGAGGTAACTGTTGGTCAAGTCTTTGCTCATTTTTCTATTGGGTTGTATATTCTTTTCTTTATATACTCTGGATGAGTCCTAGGACAGATATATGTGCTACAAATATCTTTTCCCACTTAGTCATTGCTTTTTAATTCCCTTTATAATATCAAAAATGGTAAGTTTTGATACAAAGCTCATGGGACTTTTTTTTTTTATGTTGACCATTTTTAAAGTCTTTATTGAATTTGTTACAATATTGCTTCTGTTTACGTTTTAGTTTTTTGGCCGTGAGGCCTGTGGGATAGACCAGGGATCGAACCCTCACCCCCTGCATTGGAAGGCAAGGTCTAACCACGGTACCGCCAGGGAAGTCCCTTGTTCCATACATTTTTTTTAATGTAATTTAAAAAAATTTATTTATTTTATTTATTTTTGGCTGCATTGGGTCTTTGTTGTTGCGCACGGGCTTTCTCTAGCTGTGGCAAGTGGGGGCTACTCTTCATTGCGGTGTGCGGGCTTCTCATTGTGGTGGCTTCTCCTGTTGGGAGCACAGGCTCTAGGCGTGTGGGCTTCAGTAGTTGTGGCACATGGGCTCAGTAGTTGTGGCACATGGGCTTAGTTGCTCCACGGCATGTGGGATCTTCTAAGCACAAGGGACATCTTTAAAATTAATTTTATTGAAGTATAGTTGATTTACAATGTAGTTCTAACTTCTGCTGTATAGCAAAGTGACTCAGTTATACATATTCTGTTGATATTCTTTTCCATCCTCGTTTATCACAGGATATTGGATCTTTACCCCTGTGCTATGCAGTAGGACATATATATATATATATATATATATATATATATATTTTATATATAGTAGTTTGCATCCGATAATCCCGAACTCCTAATTTATCCCTCCCCCATCCCTCTTCCCCTTTGGTAAACATAAGTTTGTTTTCTATGTCTGTGAGTCTGTTTTGTAAATAAATTCATTTGTATCATATTTTAGATTCCATATATAAGTGGCATCATATGGTATTTGTCTTTCTCTTTCTGACTTACTTCATGTACTATGATAATTTCTAAGTCCATCCATGTTGCTGTAAACAGCATTATTTTTTATGGTTGAGTAGTATTCCATTGTATATATATACCACATCTCCTTTATCTGTTCAGCTGTTGATGGACATTTATGTTGCTTCCATGTCTTGGCTATTGTAAATAGTGCTACAATGAACATTGAGGTGCATGTAACTTTTCGAATTATGTTTTTTTCCCGTTATATGCCCAGGAGTGGGATTGCTGGATCATATGGTAACTCTATGTCTGTTTTCTGAGGAACCTCCATACCTTTCTCCATAATAGCTGTACCAATTTACATTCCCACCAACAGTGTAAGAGGCTTCCCTTTTCTCAGCACCCTCTCCAGCATTTGTTATCTGTAGACTTTTAAATGATGGCCATTCTAACCAGTGTGAGATTATACCTCTATGTAGTTTTGATTGCATTTCTCTAATAATTAGCGATGTTGAGCATCTTTTCATGTGCCTATTGGCCATCTGTATGTCTTTTTTGAAAAAAAATGTCTATTTAGGTCTTCTGCCCATTTTTTTATTGGGTTGTTTGTTTTTTTGTTATTGAGTTGTATATTTTAGAAATTAAGTCCTCGTCGGTCACATTATTTACAAATATGTTGTACCCTTATAGTAGGCAATTAATAAATGTGTGTTGAATGAACAAATTGGAGCTGGAAATTACCATGCAGATAATCTAATTCAACTGGTTTATTTTAAGAATGTGTTAACTGGGGTCAAGAGGTGAAGTGACTTGCCCATCATCACACAGCTAGTAAGTGCCAGAATTACAGAAAAATTCCAAAGTGTCTTGAGTGACGTTTCAGTGTTCTTTCTCTTGCTCCATGTTCTGGATATCTATTTTCAAAACAGAGGCCATTTACTTCACTGTAAAATCTTGCTAACCTCCACTGATTTCAAAAGATAATCATGACTCTGCAGAGAACAGGAATAGAGGGAACCTACCTCAACATAATAAAAGCCATATATGACAAACCCACAGCAAGCATCATACTCAATGGTGAAAAACTGAAAGCATATCCACTAAGATCAGGAACAAGACAAGGATGTCCACTCTTGTCACTCTTATTCAACATAGTTTTGGAAGTTCTAGCCATGGCAATCAGAGAAGAAAAAGAAATAAAAGGAATACAATTTGGAAAAGAAGAAGTAAAACTGTCACTGTTTGCAGACAACATGAAACTATACAAAGAAAATCCAAAAAAATACCACCAGAAAACTACTAGAACTAATTAATGAATTTGATAAGGTTGCAGGATACAAAAGTAATTCACAGAAATCTCTGGCATTCCTATACACCAACAACAAAAACTCAGAAAGAGAAATTAAGGAAACAATCTTATTTACCATCACAACAAAAATAATAAAAAACCTAGGAATAAACCTGCCTAAGGAAAGAAAAGACCTGTATGCAGAAAACTATAAAACACTGATGAAAGAAATCAAAGATGACATAAACAGATGGGGAAATACACGATGTTCTTCAATTGGAAGAATAAATATTGTGAAAATGACTATATTACCCAAAGCAATCTACAGATTCAATGCAATCCCTATCAAACTACTAATGGCATCCTTCACAGAAATAGAAAAAAAAATTACAATTCATATGGAAACATAAAAGACCCCGAATAGCCAAAGCAATCTGGAGAAAGAAAAAAGGAGTTGGAGGACTCAGGCTCCCCAACTACAAACTATACCACAAAGCTACAGTAATCAAGACAGTATGGTACTGGCATAAAAACAGAAATATAGATCAATGATACAGGATAGAATACCCACAGATAAACCCACACACATATGGTCACCTAATTTATGACAAGGGAGGCAAGAACATACAATGGAGAAAGGACAGCCCCTTCAATAAGTGGTGCTGGGAAATCTGGGCAGCTTCTGTAAAAGAATGAAATTAGAACACCACCTAACACCATACACAAAAATAAACTCAAAATGGATTAAAGACTTAAATGTCAGACACTCTAAAACTCTTGGAGGAAAACATCTGAAAAACACACTTTGACATAAACCACAGCAAGATCTTTTTCGATCCCCCTCCTAGAGTAACGGAAATAAAAACAAAAATAAACAGATGGGACTTAATTAAACTTAGAAGCTTTTGCACAAAAAAGGAAACCATAAACAAGACAAAAAGATAACCCTCAGAATGGGAGAAAATATTTGCAAATGAAACAACATACAAAGGATTAATCTCCAAAATATACAAACATCTCATGGAGCTCAATATCAAAAAAACAAACAATCCAATTAAAAAATGGGCAGAAGACCTAAATAGACATTTCACCAAGGAAGACATATAGATGGCCAAGAGGCACATGAAAAGATGCTCAACATCACTAACTATTAGAGAAATGCAAATCAAAACTACAATGAGGTATCACCTCACACCGGTCAGAATGGCTATTATCAAAAAATCTAGAAACAATAAATGCTGGAAAGGGTGTGGTGAAAAGGGAACCCTCCTGCACCGTTGGTGGGAATGTAAATTGATACAACCATTATGGAAAACAGTATGGAGGTTCCTTTAAAAATTAAAAATAGAACTACCATAGGACCCAGCAGTCCCGCTATTGGGTATGTACCTTGAGAAAACAATAATTCAAAAAGAGACATGTACCACAATGTTCATTGCAGCAGTATATACAGTAGCCAGGACATGAAACCAACCTAAATGTCCATTGACAGATGAGTGGATAAAGAAGATGTGGCACATGTATACAATGGAATATTACTCAGCCACAGAAAGAAACGAAATTGAGTTATTTGTAGTGAGGTGGATGGACATAGAGTCTGTCATACAGAGTGAAGTAAGTCAGAAAGAGAAAAACAAATACTGTATTCTAACACATATATATGGAATCTAAAAAAAAATGGTACTGATGAACATAGTTGCAGGGAAGGAATAAAGATGTAGACATAGGGTAAACGGTGACAAAGCGATAAAGAGGCATGGACATATATACACTACCAAACGTAAGGTAGATAGCTAGTGGGAAGCAGCCGCATAGCACAGGGAGATCAGCTCGGTGCTTTGTGACTGCCTGGAGGGGTGGGATAGGGAGGGTGGGAGGGAGGGAGACGCAAGCGGGAAGAGATATGGGAATATATGTATATATATAACTGATTCATTTTGTTGTGAAGCTGAAACTAACATACCATTGTAAAGCAATTATACTCCAATAAAGATGTTAAAAAAAAAAAAGATGTAGACATAGAGAGTGGACTTGAGGACACGGGGTGGGAGGGGGAAGCTGGGGCAAAGTAAGAGTAGCATGGACATATATACACTACCAAATGTAAAATAGTTAGCTAGTGGGAAGCAGCAGCATAGCCCCGGGAGATCAGCTTGGTGCTTTGCGATGACCTAGAGGGGTGAGATAAGGAGATGGGAGGGAGGCTCAAGAGGGAGGGGATATGGGGACATACGTATGCATATGGCTGATTCACTTTGGTGTACAACAGAAACTAACACAGTATTGTGAAGCAATTTTAATCCAATAAAGATCTATTAAAAAAAGATAATCTTGGGCACAAGGCATTTCTGGTGATAAAAACTCTCACTTATGTACATGTCATGACAGCTAAACAAACCACCTGAAATCATAGGCTCATGGACTTATCTATAGAATCATATTGTTAGAGCTGAGTAAACCTATTGTCTTCCTGCAAAGTGAAAAGTGCAAAGACTTTGAAATCCTTGAATGTTTTTCAATGTGAGAACAAACTGAGATTTTCATGTGTTCATTTGGCACTGTGGCTAGATTGAAGGCAGCCTTTATGTATACTGCCCTCATCTGCTTTAGTGCTCTTCTTTCCTCCCCTCCCTGAGACAAAATCTAACCACTGCTCTTGTCTAGACTGTATATCCAGACTGCTAACTAAGCCTAATTTAAGATAGCTTAGGCACTGACAGCTATTTCCTGTTTTTTTCTGTTTTGTAGTTTCACCAAATACAAACTTGCATCAGGAAAATCGAATGGAAAGAGCTTTGGAAAAGATTGACTTTGGTAAGTGAGCTAAAATTTAACTAATATTTCCCTTATTGATTTTAGTTTTCTAACACATTGCTTCTTGTGTTATCTTTTGAGGTCATGGCCTGCATAATTTCTGCACTACATTCCAGATCTGTAATGAAATAATCAGAGAAAAAAGAAGTAATTAAGACAAAAAAGGAATAAAGCAGTATAGCAAAAGGCATACATTTAGCTCAAAACAATCCAATTTTCATTGATTTCCAATTTATTATACTGTGGTAAAAGATATAAGCTTACCTTCTGTTTTTATCATAGACTTTAGTAGATCAAATAACATTATCTGACTATTGAAATTCCTAAACCTTAGAAGTATTGTTCCTGGACTTTCAGAACTGAATTGGCTAAGGTAGTGATTTCTACATAAGTAAACTTGTGTTTATTTTCAAAGCCTTGCTGTTTTAAAGTTTAATTCCTTATAGAATATGCATCACATAATTGTTCAAAATAAGCTAATCTACCTCCTAAAGCCATTGTGCTTGAATTTCTTATAATTCTCTCTATTGTTTATAAGTGAAGTAAACTTTCTTTTAGAACACTAGTCATTCTGCTGCTCATTTTCTTATACTCACTGCCTTCTGAAGCCTATAATCTGGTGCTGAAACTAAACACCGTATTTTTTAATTATGGAAAATTTTAACCTTTTGCAAAAGTAGAGAGTGTAGTATAATGAACCATGTGTACACCTTACCCAGCTTCAACCATTCATTATTAACTAATAGCCAATCATGTGTCACCTGAATTCCTCTCTTCCCCTCCCTGGATTATTTTGAGGCAAATCTCAACCATCATATTAATTTATCCATAAAATTTTCAGTATGTATCTTTTAACAAAGGAACTATTTTTGTAAAAAAAAATGATACCATTATTACAGCTAAAACAAAAATCAGTAAATATTTATCAAATATGCAATTGATGTTCGAATTTACCCAAATCTTTTAGACATTTTTATGGTTACTTGTTTGAATCCATATCCAAACTAGTCTGTCAAAACATTACATTTGTTTCATGTCTTTTAAATCTTTTAGTCTGTAAAATTCCCTTTCCATTTTTCCCCTTGTTGTTTTTTTTTTTGAAGAAATCAGATTTTTTTGTCTTGTAGAGTTCCTGACATTCTGAATTTTACTAATTGCATCCCTGTGGTATTTGAAAAACAAAACAAAACAAAACAAAATATGTCCCTCCATCCCCTATATTGCCTGTAAATTGAGAGTTTAATCTAGAAGCTGCATCAGATTCAGGATTATTTGGCTTTGTTTGTTTGTTAACAAAACTTAATGAGTGGTATTTTAAACTTCTTATTGTTATCACATTAGAAAGTGTATAATGTCTGATTATCTCTCCTTTAGTCATGTTAGGATTGATCATTGAAATCAGGTTGTTGTTTGTTGATCCCTGCATTATAAAAATTTCCATCAGCTTTTCATTATTTTATTAGGAGAGTCAAATTGGTGATATTCTGAGTCTATGATTACTTCATTTATTAACTGGCATTCTTTAAAAAAATTTTTTTCAGAACTTCTTTTGAGGAGAAATTTTCCTATCAACTATTTGGTTACTTGATATACAATTTATCAAAGAAAGTCAGGATAAATGCTTGCTTCCTCTTTTTTCACCAGTCTTTAGAATAATGAATTAATTTTCTTGCATCACTGAAAGATGATCACTAAGTTTTTAAAAGGTAATTATTTAAAAACCTCATATTTTTACCCACGTAGTTACCATTTCCATTTTTTTTCATTCCTCCTTGTAGACACAGTTGCCCTCTGGTATTATTTGCCTTCTACCTGAAGGACTTCCTTTATCATTTCTTGTAGTACATGTCTGCTGGTGATGCATTCTTTCAGTTTTTGTGTTTCTGAAAATGTCTTTAGTTTGCCTTAACGTTTGAAAAAAATTTTCACTGGGTACAGAATTCTAGCTTGACTTTTTTTTTTATCTTTAATACTTTAAAGATATTGCTCCAGTGTCTTCTCACTTGTATTGTGTACAGTGAAAAATCTTCTATTGCCCTCATCTTTGGTCCTCTGTACATATGTGTCTCTTTTTCCTCTGGCTGTTTTAAAAGGATTTTTCTTTTTATTGCTAATATGAACAATGTGGTTATGATGTGGCATTCTTCCTGTTTCTTGTGTTTGAATTTCACTGAGATTCTGGATCTACTGATTTATAATTTTCATCTAATTTAGAAAATCTTCAGCCATTATTTCTTTAAATAGTTTTTCTGTCCCCCACCCCTTTCCTTTGGAGACTCCGATTACCTGAAGTTGTTCCACAGCTCACTGATTATTTATTCTTTCTTTCTATTTCAGATAGTTTATATTGCTATGTCTTCAAGTTCTCTAATATTCTCTTTCACAATATCTAATCTACTATTAATCCCATCTAGTGTAATTTTTGTCTGACATTGTAGTCTTTCACTTTAGATGTTTGATTTAGGTCTTTTTACATCTGCTATGACTTCAGTATATAGAATACAGTTATAACAACTTGTTTTTATGCCCTTGCCACTAATTCTAAGATGTGGGTTGGGTTTTGGTCAGTTTCAATTGATTGATTTTTATCCTCATTATGTGTCGTATTTTCTTGCTTTTTTCATGCTTGATAATCTTTGATCAAATGCCAGACATTTTGAAGTTTACCCTGTTATGTGCTGGACTTTTTTTTTTTTTGTATTCCTACAAATATTCTTCAGCTTTGTTCTGGAACACAGTTAATTTACTTGGAAATAGTTTGATCCTTTCATATTTTGCTTTTAAAATTTGTTAGGTCAGACCAAAGTAGTGCTTAGTCTAGGCCAGCGGTCCCCAACATTTTTGGCACCAGGGACTGGTTTCGTGGAAGACAATTTTTCCATGGATTGTAGTGGGGGATGGTGGGATGGTTTCAGGATGATTCAAGCACATTACATTTATTGTGTACTTTATTTCTCTTATTATTACATTGTATTATATAATGAAACAATTATACAACTCACTATAATGCAGAATCAGTGAGAGCCCTGAGCTTGTTTTCCTGCAACTAGATTGTCCCATCTGGGGGTGATGGGAGACAGTGACACCTGAAGTGTGTTGTTTATGTCCAGTCTACTCCATAATCTCATTTTGGTTGCTGTTACTGCAGAAAACACTGCTTCACAAAGATAGGATGTTGGAAATTTAAGCAGGCGTTTCAGGACTTTTGTGGCAATCTCAGGATATTCTGCCTTGACTTTAATCCAGAATGCATGGAGATTTCAAGTTGTCTCAAACATACTTTTAAGGCCGCCATCATTTGCGATCTCAAGCAGTAGATCCTCTTCTAGCATGGGCAAAGTCGATTTCACCTGGCTTATTCACAAATGGGTCACGGATCCATTTCTTCTTAGTTCAGGGGTCTTTTGTATTTGGGAAGTAATGCTCAACTCTTTTGAAAGCTGAGATAGGTGATCATGCACCAGCTGGGGGAAAGAAGGCCCTGGCTCAGTCTTTTTCAAAATCCCTGCTAATGGTTGAAACATGTCAAAAATCTCAATGTTCACTCATCACCCCCATAATTCCAGTTTGGCTTTGAATGCAGCCACTTTATCTGCCGACTTGAACACAGTTGTCGTTCTCCCCTGAAGTGACAGATTGAGTTCGTTGAGCAGGTTGAATATGTCACACAAGTATGCAAGTTTTGCAACCCATTCTGTGTCACTGAAACGTGCTGCCAGTGGTGAATGTTTTTCTAAAAGAAATCTCTGGAGTGACTCTTGTAACTCAAAAACCCTGGCCAGTGATCTACCTTTAGAAAACCATCTCACTTCTGTGTACAAAAGATGTGTGTGCTCTGCATCCATCTTCTCACAGAGCCGTGCAAACAGACGTGAGTTAAGGGCATGTAATTTAATGTGGTTGGTAATTTTAATCACATCCTACAAGACGTTGTTAAGTTCAGGAGACATTTTTTGGCTAGCCAGGATTTCTCTATGGATGACACAGTGCATCGACTCACATTCAGAAGCAACCTCTTTGACCCAAGTAGTGAAACCAGAAAGCTGTCTGGTCATGGCAGCCCCTCCATCCATGCATATACTGACACAAAATGACCAATTCAGTTTTCCTGATATATAATCATTCAAAGACTTGAATAGTTCTGCAGCTGTGGTGTTGGTTGGCAACAAAAGTGCACATAACATATCCTCATGCACATCCTCCTGAAAAATATATCACACAAAAACAAGCATTGTTGCCTTGTTGTCAACATCTGTAGACTCATCAGCCTGGATTGTGTACCATGGTGACTCATTAATCCTCTCTAAAAATTGTGTCTCAATATCCTCTGCTATTTCATCATTCGTCTAGTTATGGTGCTAGCCGAAAGAGGAACATGTGCCACCTTTTGAACTGCAGCCTCTCCTAAAAGTTCACAACAAATGTCCTTAGCAGCAGGCAGAATCAACTCTTCACCAATAGTAAAGGGCTTCTTAGCTTTAGCAATGTGGTTAGCCACTAAGACTGATGCTCTCAGTTTAGACACATTTAGTGAAGTGGTGGCCTTCAATAATTGCTTCTGTCCTTTGTGTTCACATTTTATTCTTTTGAAAAATTTCAAAGGCTTGTCTTTTAATGCAGGGTGCTTGGTCTCCAAGTGAGGAAGCAGTTTTGAAGGTTTCATGACTTTGTTGGATAGCTGGTCACCACATATTATACAAAGCAGGCTTGGAGAATGTGAATCACCTGTTGCAATGAACCTGTAATTTAAGTAGGCCTCTTGGTATTTTCTTTTAATTGCAGCTTTCTTTTTGTTGGCAGTCTTAGAGTCATCTGCTGTCTCATCATTGGGTCTTACCCTGTTTTCAAAGAAGCTCTCCGACGACGTTTATTTTTTACTCATTTTGGCTAGGGTTAGCTTGTGGGCTTACCAAAACTGTGACTGAGACAAGTGCGGAGTGCAGAAAAGAGGCACAGTTGGAAGTGGTAAATAAAATAATGGTCAGGCCTTGAGCGGATTAAAATAAGTGTCGGATTCTGACTTAAAGCCTGCCACCAGATGCAGCTGTACAATTGAAGCAAATCAACTCACTTGCCACTGTAAAGCCCGCCACCTGATGCAGCTTAATTGTCCCTTGCCACTCACTGATAGGAGTTTGATATGAGTCTGCAAGCAATTGAGTCATTATGGTCTCTGTGCAGTCAAACCTCTCTGCTAAAGATAATCTGTATTTGCAGCTGCTCCCCAGTGCTAGCATCACCACCTTAGCTCCATCTCAGATCATCAGGCATTAGATTCTCATAAGGAGCGTGAAACGTAGATCCCTCGCATGCACAGTTCACAGTAGGGTTCAGGCTCCAATAAGAATCTAATGCCACCGCTGATCTGACAGGGGGTGGAGCTCAGGTGGTAATGCGAGTGATGGGGAGCGGCTATAAATATAGATGAAGCTTCGTTTGCTCACCTGCCACTCACCTCCTGCTGTGCGGCCCAGTTCCTAACAGGCCATGGACCAGTACTGGTCTGTGGCCAACTGGTTGGGGACCCCTTGTCTAGGCTAATTGTTCCCCACTACTATGGTAAGACTCATCCAATACTCTACCCTGCGCACTTAAATCTTGAGGTTTTTGCAATCTAGCTAGTGGGAACAGGAACTGTTTCTTGCCATGTTTGAATGTTAGGCACTGTTCCCTCTAATCAGGTGGTTCTTTCCCTGGACTTGAGTAATTTCTTGGGTATGCATGATCAGTATGCATCTAGATACTCAAGGGAGGGGGGCCCCTACTTATGTTTGGTGTTCTTTCTCTATGCAGCTCTCTCCTCTCCTGTACTTTATTCACTGGAATTTACACATTTTGGTGGAAATTAGCCATCTTGGTGTCCTGGTTACTAAACTCCATTGACTCAACTCAGGAAAGCCATCAGAATCCACCTCAGGTCTACTTCACTGTACATGGCCTGGAAACTCATTGATGCCAGTAAGCTTGGACATTTGTAAGGATCACCTTGTTTGTTTTCTGTCTTGCAGTAATCACTACCATTGCTTGATATCCAGTGTCTTTTGTGTTTTTGTTATTTCAGGCAGGAGGATAAATCCAGTCCCTATTCTTTGATCTTGGTTAGAATTTAAAGTCAGTTTAAAAAAACTATATAATTATGAAATCATGGACTTTTAACATATTTGATGTGTTTCAATTCACCATAGATAATAGTGTTAATGCTCAACTTGTCCCATTTTGGTTAGTGAGGGCCCCTTCAAGTTGGCTTTTGAAAGATCCCAGGAGTCCTTTATGCTTTCCTTGTTTCCTTGTCAAAATGATGTTTCAGACTCATTTTGTATATTTTTGGCCTTAAATCACTATTTTCTCCAAGGATGCAAGAGAGCTATTTTTGAGAAATGACCCAGGCCTGGGATACTGAGAATACGCCAAGGAGAACATCTGAAAGGCAAAAGATTTCTAGAGACTACCTGAAACATATCCAGAGAATAACCAAAAGCTCAATGAGGAAACCTCAGGCCTATGACCCCTTTCAGTACTCCTCTCACTGTCCTCTCCCCCTGCCTCTACCACACACTCACTCATTCATGCCAAAAGGCAATCTTTCATACTGGTTGCTCTGGAATACTGGAAGCAATTGAAATTGATATCAAATATGGACAAGTCTGATCATTAAATGGCCATTTAATTTTCATTTCAGAGAATAGACTCCTATTACTTCTTGCATGATCAGTCTTCTAATATAAGTGGTTTGGGAAAATTCCATAAAAGATACAAAGCCCAAAGCAGATTAAAATTCTGAGGCTCTAAATTAATTTCTCAACTCAAAATATTTTGGAAAAAAAGAACATGCAATAGTGAAATCCATGAATGATCAATTCAAACTCTTGTTTTTAAACACTATTTTCAACTTTCATTTTCAGCAAAAATTACCATAGTCAGTAAAAGGAAACTGATCTATCTCATTTTACTGATACTTTTTTCTTCTCCCAGGCTCATCATTTTAGAATAGTTTAGAGGCCAAAAAAGCAAGTGATGCAAGAAAATAGCACTGATTATTGTACAAATGAGGTGATCATTTAATCCTTGATAATCAGCAAGTCATGCAGTGCATTCGATAATGTGGGTTCATGAGAATGTTTGAACTGGTTTCCTCATGTGGGTTTCTGGTCTCTGTACCTCATCTTACATTTGGAAGATTATTTGCGTCATAACAGAAAAAATCTTTGGGGAAGCGAAAAAGCAGTTGTGACTGTTGAATACTGAGACATTACTAATGTCTGACAATAATACATGAGGTTATAAACCATAAACCATTAGTTAACCTTAATGTCTTTTCCATGTTCAAATGTTGGATTAGTCCATTATCCATCCCATCTGTAATATGTCATATTTAAAACAATTGTCTTTATTAGTGCAATGTTGTAATTCTTAATTACATTGTAATTTCTTAACTTTTCAATAAAAAAATTAAGAAAAACAAAACCAAAATAAAACAATTGATCTTTAGAAGATAAATCCGAAGTCCTCCCACCATCCTTCCCACTATCTACTAGGGGTAAAGGTATGACCAATGAGAGAAAGTCTCTCCCTCTCTAAACACCTCTGTAGTAACTAGATCATTGTTTATGTTCACCCATATTCAGGTAATTCTAATAAAAACAATATTAATTTAGAATTACAATTAGGATTTTAAATCAAAATGAGAGTTCTTTGAGCATAATCCAGTTGTCATAGTATGGATAAAATTACAACCATATTTTACCAAATTATTTTACACAAGTAATAAATATATTTAATGTAAAAATATAGGAAGTAAAAATAAGCAATAATAAAATATTAAGTTAAAATCGCATAAAAAGCCTCTACCACAAGATGACTACTGGCTGCATATTGAGAATATCTTTCCTGACATTTCTTATGGAAATATAATTAGGTTTTTCTTTTTTCAAAAAAGGCATTATCCTTTTCATATTGTTCTGAAACGGTTTTTGGTTTTTAAATTAAAAAATAGAAGTCATATGTACCCACAATTAAAAATTCAAATAGTATGGTAAGATATAAAATGAAAATTAGAAGTCTACCTAGACTTACTCTGCAGATATAGCCATTAATAATTTTAAACATATGAAAAATTTTTTATATATAAGTATCAGCATATACACCCAAATACATGCATACATTATTCACAAGAATGGGATAATGGCAAACCTACTATTATGTACCTTACTTTTTAAAATTAGTAATATTATCCATCATCATTGTGGAGATACTTTCCTATCAGCACATATATATTTTCCTTAGTCTCTCTTCACTCTCACAAAGTACCCATATGCATTCATTTGGATTATATATAAGCAATGAAAGACTTAACAAGTCATGGAAAAGTAATTTAAACTCCTTAAGTGACCAAAAAATATTCTCTGTTAAGTAAGCCAAACTGCCATTAATGTAACATGGAGAGTGGTGTTCCAATAAACTCTATTGATGAAAAACACACAAGAAAATTTATAAGAATAATTCGAGTATTACTTAAACTGTTTGAGAAGCATAAAGGCAGAAAGCCAAATGATTTTGAATCTTCACACATTTCCTTGATGAATGGGCTTTATCTTACTCTCCCTTATTTCATTTATTCTCCATACTGCTGTGCTTTTAGTCTTTGTGCATGCATATTCCGAATACTGTTTCTGTTTTCCCCTTATCTATCTAAGTATCTATGTATCTACATATCTATGTATCTATTATCTATCTATCTATCTATCTATCTATCTATCTATCTATCTTATCTGTCTACACCAACATCTAACACTACATACACCCACACAGTTCCAGAACAATACAACATGCCACTCTGGTCACACAGGACGAAAGGAGACCAATGAACTTTAAGTGTGAGCCCAAAATAAGGGTTGTTGATGATTGTAGTTTTATTCTTTTGTTTGTAGCTGATTTGATGATTATTCCTGTATCGGGTAGAATTCAGTGGATAGAGGAAATGGGTGTGTGTGTGTGTGTGTGTGTGTGTGTGTGTGTGTGTATGTGTGTGTATGTGTGTGTGTGTCTTGAGGGTGGGGAAGAATAGGAGAGAGATTTCAGGGTGCACACAGCCCAATATTTTGTTTGTCACAAGGCCTAATGATTAGATTTACCCACTTACTTTATAAGTGATGAATGATTTTATTTCCAGCAGTATATCAATATCTCCTTGTGCACATAAAAGAAATTATAACCACTCCAATCTTAACTACTCTTCACTGAGCCCTCTTGAATGTTAGATACTTCTAGATCATTGTAATTGAACCATGTCTGCTTCTAAATGTTATATGCATCACTTGTGTAATGACCTGAAGAGGACGAATCAATGGCTGACAGCACTGAGAAGCCAATAGGAATAAGGAAAACATGGCGTTTCAGATTGTATTTCTGTTCTTCAGCTTCAGTCTTAGTGCACTATATCTAACGATAAATATCCAGAGCTCTCACCAGAACCCAAAGCACTCAGAAGTGAGTTGTTGAACATACTTGTAGGCATATTCTGTAGCAATTTTGATGTCATCATCTTCTTTCTTGCTCCTGAGGGCTTTGAGCCAAGTACTTCCTGAAGTGCTTACCCTATTTTCCCTTGTTTTAAGACTTCCTCCTGTGCCAGTCAACCTCTCCCTGATGCCCTTTTTTACTTTATCCTTATCAAAATCTTTATCTCATTCAGACTGTCGGATCTGGCTCAGTGACTGCTTAGGGCTCCTCAGTTCCATAGATTTCTGGCATTACTTGAAAATAAGCCTCTGCAAATCTTGTATCTGGGCTGCTAGCAGGTTCATCATCATCGTCACAGCCCAAACAGTGAGACCGGTCCCTCTGTTATCTCTTAAACAGCTGTTGCATTTTCATCCTTGCTCATTCCCTTCAATACTAAGTTTTCTAATGTGAATTTATCAGAACTCTATTCATTATGTTAAAAACTTTTCCTGAAGTTTTTCTGCTGCTGCTCCGTTTGACATTTTACATAGACTGGCTAAGGGCCACTAATTCTGACTCTTTCGATCAATCCATAAAGCCATGCAACTCTGGGATTTGAAGTTAGATTTCCTTGACCATGTATAAGGGTAATAGTGAAGGTATTCACTGTGTGAGAGGCTTTCAGTGATCAAGAACCTGAAGTATGTGTGCTCCCAAGGATAAAAGGCAGCCTTATATTTTCAATGCAGTGAAATGTTGGAGTTGGATATCTTGGAATGGTGACTTTCCGGCCAAACTCTGTAAAGTGAGAGAGCCACGTTTAAGCTATAACTTTTTAGATGAAGAGTAAGAATGCTGCAAAGTCAGTTAAATTTATGCATGGCAAAAACACTTCTCAATCCACTTCTTTCAGGAATATTCCAGTTCTTTTGCCCAAAAGAAAAGTCAGAGGAACTTACGTTTACCAAGGAGACAATGGGGAATGTCAGGGTAGAGCTCATTAAATTGTCCTACCTGGGAAATGGTCAGTCCACTTGCTTTACATATGATATAGTAGTGAACCTCAAATTCCAAGTTAGTGATATAAGTATTCTCAGGTACTAGAAATATCTGTTGAGCTTTCTACCAGTTATGGGTTTAATATTTCAAATTTTATTTATTTTTGTGTCCCCTTTAAGTTGTTCTAAAAACTGAATAAAAAACTCATGAACATCGAGGTATTTATAGATAAATGATGCAATATCTAGGATTGGCTTTAAATAAGTCAGCAAAAGAAAAAGGGGAGCATAGATGTAACAAGATTGGACAGGAGTTGATAAATGTTGAGGCTGAGTGTTGGATACGAGGTGGTTCATTGTAATCTTGGCTCTACTTCTATGTATGTTTGAAAATTTCCATAATAAAAGTTTTAAAAACTTAAGCATTATTCTGCATATAACCAGAGAATCTCTGGCAGCAGCTGAAACAGTATGTTTAATCTTCTGGAGTAAACCTTTCTTAGTTTCAGAGCTACAGACATCCTTCTTAATAAGCAAGAGTGCAAAAGCCTGGTAAAAGCACTGAATGGGATTTTCTTCCATGAAATATCTTGCTTAGGTAAATCATTAGTACATGACTACATGACTAAAATGAAAACAGAGACTGTAAAATAGCCTTCATAAAGCTGGCATTTCCAAAATCAGTCTTGAAGTCGTTGCTGTAGGTGAGCAGAAAGGGGTCCCTGGCTTATTCCACTCAGTGTGATCCTGGTTATACGTTTGTTTGGCTTTGTTTATAAACATGGAAAGTGGCTGGCTTAGAGTGAAACCCTTACCATATTTGTGGAGGAGTGAGCAGAGGGGATCTGGCTAGAAATACCAGTTATACCTTGGTTAGAATTTTCAGAAAAGAGTTCCCCTGTTGTAGTCCTGCTACCAGAAAAGAATGAGGACCACTAAGGTCTGAAGTCTTTTCTTCAGTATGTTTCAGACCCTGCTGTTTCTCTCTGCTGCTCTTTCAATACTTTCCAGTGGGGGGAGGGGGTCTGTCTTACTACTAAGATTTGATGATACAACATTCTCCTCTGAATAATCTTTGTCCATATCTGAAGCAGTTCTAATTTTTTTTTTTTTTTTTTGCGGTACGCGGACCTCTCACTGCTGTGGCCTCTCCCGTTGTGGAGCACAGGCTCCGGACACACGGGCTCAGCGGCCATGGCTCACGGGCCCAGCCGCTCCGCAGCATGTGGGATCTTCCCAGACCGGGGCACGAACACGTGTCCCCTGCATCGGCAGGCGGACTCTCAACCACTGCGCCACCAGGGAAGCCCCAGCAGTTCTAATTTTTAATAACTCTAAGTGGTGTTGACTGTGACTTTCAAACAGTAGATTGTCCCAGGCATTTCTTTTGTAGCCTTTGGGGCTACTCTAATTAGATTACCAAGAATCTTTCAAAATAGAAGCTCATCTTTAGTCTCCAAACTTGCTGCTTTTTAAGGAACTTGTTTATTCACTTTTTGGTTTCTTTCTGTGATGTTTTAACTACCTAGAACAGTTCCAATGCTAAAATATACCATTGATAAGATTTCATAGATGTGTGAAGATTATTTTGATGGACCACATCTAGAAATAACTCCCTTTGATCTGCATCCTTATAAGATACTTTGTCAATAGTCGGGAGTCTGTTCTTATAGAGTTAACATCAAGTGACTTTGATTTGCTCTGTCAGGCCACATAAATCAAAATTTTAATCTTATAACTTAGCTGAAATATCCTTGGAATGCCTCCAGTTTTGTAGTGAACCACCAGGCTAACTTACTCTGTTTTCCACAAATTCAAAAGTTCTTTTATTTTTTTCCTTTTCTATGTTGTGAAACAAGCCTGGATGCTACAAATTCAGAGAGGATCATATATTTAGAGAAATTATCCTTTTTAAAAATTGCTTTTAGCCAAATAATAGCATACAACTTCACCAGAAGATTTTGATGCTGGGGGAAAGGAGGACTAGAGAGTTGATTGTCTTTTACAGCCTGAATTAGAAAGGGACACAGGATTTATTCTGGGATTTTTACCTTTGCTTCCTTCACCTCCACTAGCAGGAAGAGTTTGGGAAACTACCTCTAACTTTTGTTTTTGTTCTTTTATGATTTATTAAGTTATTATTTACCTACAATACAATTCACTAATTTTAAATGCATAATTTGATGAATTTTGGTAATTGTATGCAAATATGTAACTACCATGATGATTAGGCTATAGAACTTTTCCTTCACCCTAAGAAGTTTCCAGGTGTCTTTTTTAACTTCTACATCCAATTCTGCTACATCCTCCCACACCCCCACCCCAGGTAACTATTGACTTGTTTCCTGTCACAAAATTTAGCCCTCTATAGGATTTCATATAAATGGAATCATATTCTCTTGTGTTTGACTTCTTTCACTTTGTATTGATTTTGAGATTCATCAATGTTGTTTCTACTACTGACATTTCAATTTTTTTTGTTACTGAGTAGTATTCCATGGTATGAATATACCACAATTTGTTTCTCTATTCACTAGTTGAGGTTCATTTGGGTAACTTCCACTTTTTGGCTATTGTGAATAATGCTGCTATGAACATTCATATTCAGGTTGTTGTGTGGACATAGTTTTCATTTGCCTTGGTAAACACCAAGGAATGGAATTGCTTGGAGTTAGTATGCTTAACTTTATAAGGTGTGCCATACTATTTTCCATAGTGATTGTAGAATTTTCCATTTCCAGCAGTAACACATGAAAGTTCCAGCTTCTCCACATCTTTGCCAAAGGTTGGTATTTTCAGTCTTTAATTTTAGGCATTCTAGTAAGTGGGTAAATATAATATATCTCATTGGGGTTTTAATTTGCATTTTCAGATGACTAGCGATGTTGGACATCTTTCCATGTGCTCATCAGTTACTAATATATTTTCTTTTTTGAAGTGCCTGTTTAAATCTTTTGCCTATTTTTAATTAGATTAAAAAAGAAACTAGGTTGTTTGTCCTGGGGAATTTCTCTCAATCTTACCAATTTATTTTTATTATCATTGAGGTAGAATACATTTCCATGTATTTATTGTCATTTGGGTTTCCCTTCTTGTACTGCACATTTATGCCATTTGAACATGGGCATAAATGGAGAGTCATCCTTTCCTCATAGATCTGTAGTAATTTAGTACGTATATGGATAGAAAATCTTTGTCTTATATTTGTAAATGTTTTCCTAGTTTGTTTTTAACCTTTTATGATGGTATTTTGACAAATCTTTTAACAATTTAATAAAAACATTTTGAATGTACTCAATTAATTATAATCTCTTCTTAAAAAATATTTGGTAGTAAGTAATTAACTGATCTTCATCTTAGTCCATTTCCTCCCATTTTGGGGGGCCTTATTTTTTTTATGTGTCTCACATTATCTTCACTTCTTCTGCTGTGTACACTGTGTGCTCTCTCTACACTGTCCATCTCCATGTTCACTACTAATTTGCTGTGTTTTCTATTTTATTACTGAATATTCCTCACAGTCTGGGCACTTGCATTCAAGTACTCTCTGTTATCTCCATACTTAGGGTTCTTATTTTTGGAACCTGATTCTACACGGCAGAAATCTTATGATTTGGATGGGAAATGACTTGTTTTTTAGGCAGTACCACCAGGAAAACAGTTTTGCCCTTCATCTAGGTCCTCTCTATCATGATTGCATTGTCATTTCTATAAAACATCCGCTTGCCATTTCAAAAATTGTTATATATCAGTCAGTTGCCTGTTGCTGCCGCCCTGGAAATGAGCTTTCCATACGAACCATTTCTGAGCACTAAGTGTGCCACACACAAATGTCTCCCTTTCCCACCCTAAACTATTCTCTCTCTCCACCCTGCTCTTCTAACATTCACTCCTGGTATTAAAGAAAATGCTTAGAGAATGCTCTCCATTTTATAATAATGATTTTAGATTTGTTTAATGACTACCTTGGTTCATAATCATCCATATTTATTACTACAGCAAGTAAGCCAACAATGAAACAGTAGTGATAGTTTATGGCAGAAAATATTTGAAATATTGATGAATAATAAGCAAATTATAGTCATCCAGGGAAGTGCCATAGTGTTACACCAGCTTTTTACATTAGATGTCGAGAAAGACCTTTGCCTTTTGTAATATTCTTGCCAGAAGATCATGAAGTTTTGGGGAATTATAGCCTCATTAGACCTTCAAGATTTATTTTTTAATAATAAGTAGACCACCTTAAAGTTAGTTTATGTGGAAAAAAATTCCTTTTAAAACACAGACCAAAAATGGTCAATAAGATCCTTTTTGATAAAACAATAACTGGGATGAAATTAGAGTCAGATTATTTATAAAGGAATAATGTTTGGCTCATTTCTTTAATGGTTAAAGGACATTTGGATCATTTGGACTCATACTGTAACTTTTCTTCTTTATTAAATTGGAATTATCCATGATTCATGGAAGTAGACATTATCAAGAATACTTTCTTTATCAAAAACAAAGATGTACTTGTAACTATCAAGTACAAGTGGGGACAAATTTTTGGTTTGTTTTGGTGAAGATCTAGTTAAGATAATTTAAAAAAAAAACAGTCCATGTGTAAATAGGACTAAAACTTGATAAAGCAGAAGAGTCTCAAGAACCTTTTTAGCTTTAGTTGAATTGAAGCCCAACTACATGGTAGTTTGGGTTGAGTGACTGCAGTTTTTGAATTTCTGCCAGTTGCGTGGCCAAATTGACTTTTCCTGTCTCCTTCAGATACCCTACTTGCTGTCTCTTGGCTGCTTGGGGCCCATTTGAAAGCTTCAAATGTTCAAATAAGGACACCATGCCTCTGGCCTCTTTACCCAAGCAAAATTTACCTGATCTTCTGCTTCTGGTTTCCTTAGAGATTCCATTAGAGTTTTTGACTAAATGGCAGTGGGTAGGAGTGGATTAATCAGATAAATTAGTCCCTGTTACAGTGTAATGAGCTGGTGGGCTGTCCCATTCAAAGAAGATAATGAATGCCTTGACCAAATTAAAATGTACTCAGGGGCTTCCCTGGTGGCGCAGTGGTTGAGAGTCCGCCTGCCGATGCGGGGGACACGGGCTCATGCCCCGGTCCGGGAAGATCCCACATGCCGCGGAGCGGCTGGACCCATGAGCCATGGCCTCTGAGCCTGCGCGTCCGGAGCCTGTGCTCCGCAACGGGAGAGGCCACAGCAGTGAGAGGCCCGCGTACCGCAAAAAAAAAGTACTCAGATTCATGAAAAGTGTTTCTTCTAATGGTGGAAATTTAAGGCAATGTGGTAGTCCGGTAATGGTATACATTGCTTCCTCAATCATACTACGTAGCCCCTGTTATAAGACTGGCTCTTTTCAACTACTTGGTGTCTTTCATTGCTAGTCCTGTCTTTTAGCCCATGAATCCAGCATAATCTTTAATCTTAGCAGGGGAATTTATGGTCTGCTGGACACACGGGAAGCAGTTCCTATTTGTTCTTACTACTGCAAAAAAGTACTTTTATAAGTCTATATGGATCTAGAGAGGGTCTTAAAGACATGGAAGGCTGGAATCTTGACTGGGTTTGAATATTAATAGCCAACCAAGACACATGTTTTCTAGAAATACTTGAATATTATGCAAAAATATTCTGTTTCTCCTTTTGAGGAAATATAAAACTTTTGTAAAAACCTTACTTTACATTTACATGGTGCTTGACAGCATAAAGTGCTTTCATAAGCATTATTTAATTTGAACTTCAAAACAGACCCGTGAGTTAGACTTGACAGAAACTCTCACTCCCATGTAACAGATAAAAACACTAAAGTGATTTGTTCAAGTTCACCCAGCCCTTTAGTGGCAGAACCTATGTCCTCTGTCCATTCGGTGTAATTCAACTTGTAAGTGCCAAGCAGATGCAAGATCTGACAGGTAAGGCGTTCCTCAAGGGAGGATGCTTGATTTCATTTCCTCTCCCTCTCCTACTCCCAAAGGAAGACAGTTCTTGGTAAGAATCCTGACAGAGTTTTTGCCATCATATCTATTAGATGAAAGTGAAAAGAAAAAAAACAACTTGTGACCTGGATATTTTTCTTTTTGATACTATGTATACTGAGATTTGGGAACATAAAAATTATTGCCTGGCCTTGGTCCTTCTTATCCTGGTGTCGATTCTGCATTAGTCTGAGACCTTCACCCAGTTACCTGGAAGTGAAGAATTACTGTATGAGGTGTTCCTTTATTACACAAATATTTGTTGAAAATCTTCTGTTAGGAAGAAAACAAAGCAAGGTAATGGGGCAGAGAATGGTGGGGGTGGGGATAGGACCTGGGAGTATTTTATATAGGATGGTTTGAGACAACCTCTTGGAAGAGATGATATTTGACCTGAGCTCTGAATGATGCAAAAGTGGGGAGAGAATTACAGGTAGATGGTGCAGTAAGCACAAAGGCTCTGAGGCAGAGATCAGTTTGATGTCTTCATGAAACAGAAGAGCAGTGTGACTGGGTATAGTGGGCAAGGGGGAGAATGAAACGATATGAAGTTTGAAAAAGAGGCAGTGGACAGATCACATAGGGATGTGTTTCAAGTGCAATAAGTCATCACATGATTTTAAAGAAGGGATGATTTAGGAGGAAAGTTATATGGAAACTACTTGCCCTCAGCAACCCTTTGTCTTTCAGTGAAAACACCCTTCCAAATCTTTGTGGAGTTAGTTAGGTTGTAGAATGTGGTACCCCCAGAAATTTGGCCTATTTGATCCTAGGAACCTACTTCTCCACCACCATCCATATTGGTGAACCTAGTGTAGTTTTCCCTGTGAATGGAACATTTCTCTCTGTAGCCTTATGGAATGTCAAAGTTCACTCTGGTGAAATTTTTTAATCTTAAGATTATTTCCTGAAAGCACAGTGAATCCATAAAATTGGAAGAAGGGAGGGTATACTCAGTGAGGGGTGGGAAAGGTAGGTTAGAAGCTACTTTATTCTTTGGTTCTAGAATTTTAAATGTCAGTGATGCCATATAATTTTGGAGAACACCATAAACATATCTTTGTGAAAGAATTCTATGAACATATGTTTTTTTCTAGGCTATTGGCACAACTGCCTGCATAAAGTAATATCAACTCCAAACCATATCACTCAAAGAGTTTCCATTAAACCTGTACCTTAACTTTAACTTTAAATTCCAGTAGTTCAGAAGTTCTTTTGCCAAAAGGATGAAAGTGTCTAAATATCCCTTAAAAAGGACAAAATGTTTCTTTGACTATCTTGAGATGAAAAGGTAACCTTCTCTACCATAAAGGCAACATTTCTCCTTTCACTTTCTTTAAAGACTTGCTTTGTAATACATGAAACCTTTTTTCCCCCTAGAACCTAATACCTAAGATGTACTGAGATTTCAAACACACACACACAAAAGCACACGCACACACACATACTTCTTTCCAATGTGCTTTCAAAGTGCTTTCTTTTGATTCAGGTCATTAGCAATGGCCATGGAAATAGTCTCTGATAGCTAGAGGGAAATGCAGTAATTTAGTAGAAAAGTTTCCTTTTGGGTTTAACTCTACACTTTGGTCTAATTTTATTTGACATTTTGGTCCATCATAGTATAAGAGTCTTTTGTTTTTCTTTTCATAGAGTGAAAGAACAGTTTATTTCTTTTAGGCTGCTGCCCTGTTATTTGCTGGTCAAAAGGAAAAAAAGTTTTCTTTTTAATCTTTCTTTTTTCTTAGCCTCTGAGTGGAAGGTGTACCAAGATTGGGGAATTGGTAGCAGTAGGAGATTAAGAAATGTCTTTAATTCATAAGCAGCTGTGGAATTACAGTTGTTCAGCCTTCATGATGAGCTAGAGTTATGCTTTTCTCACTTCTTATGTGGGTAAGGAAATCACTCACTGAGTTTCCAGTTTCTACTTCAAGGATATTTTCGTTCCGGGAGATGGGATATATTGGCAAAGAGCAAGGAAGAGAAGGCATACCACTTATGGAATCAATAACCCTAGCTTCTAACAGGCTGGAGAAAAACATCTTTGTAGTCAGACCATAGCTATCTATGAAATTAGGAAAAGTGATCAAACATTTCCTGAGTGCTACTGAATTCTGAGGATGGTACTAGGCATTTTATATATACTATATCATTCTCAGAATGTTTTTGTGAATTAGATATTTCTATCTTCCATTAACTGAGGCTTAACTAATTTGCTATTTGATCATCATACTGCTCTGTGGGTTTCAGACCTTGGATTTTGACACGAGTCTGCTCATGCTATTTTCTACTGCATTATGTTTTCTTTTTTAGGGATGGTCAAGAATGCAGCAACCAACATCTCTGTGTATTCCCTCATTTCTAGTCACAAATGTCTACATTTGGTGCTGTATATCTCCCTGAGTGTATCATGCATGACATGTCTTTGAGAACCTTAGTGATGTATCTTTTCTGATGGGTTAACAAGGGTAGGAAGTTTAGGTCACCCTTGTGCATGTTCATATAAACCATCCCTGATCACACATAAAAGTAATAATAGTAGCTAATATTTTTTTTTTTTTTGCGGTACACGGGCCTCTCACTGCCGTGGCCTCTCCCGTTGCGGAGCACAGGCTCCGGACGCGCAGGCTCAGCGGCCATGGCTCATAGGCCCAGCCGTTCCGCGGCACGTGGGATCCTCCCAGACCGGGGCACGAACCCATGTCCCCTGCATCGGCAGGCGGACTCCCAACCACTGCGCCACCAGGGAAGCCCAGTAGCTAATATTAATTGAACCCTTAGCATGCACCAGGCACTCTATTAAGAATTTTTGAAATATTATTTAATGCTCACAACCCCAGGAATGCGACATATAATATTGTCATTAGCATTTCAAGAAATGGAGATACAAATAGATTAAGTGGCTTGTTCAAAGTCACAAAGCTGTTAAGTAGCAGAGTCAGAGTTTGAAGTTGGATAGGCTGATTCCATAAACTATGCCTTTATTCATGTGCTATACTACTTGTTATATACATGAGGGAGCATGGGAGGAAGCGAGATCGAAGTATAATAGAATATATCAGGCCTCAGTGATTTTCATATGTTGTCTGAGAAGCATACTAATGCTTTTGACTGAATTAGCCAACTATGCTTTCCAATTCAGTGTTATTATTTACAAACTATGCAGAGTAAAGTGTTGTAATCAAATATTCCAAATCTCACATCACCAACATATCTGCTGAGCCCCTACTATATTATTGATATAAGCCAGAATTTAGATAGAGTTAAAGAAGAGCCAGCTCAGTCACCACCCTAACAAAATTGCCTGGACTCTGCTTTTAGTGCCAGTATGATAAACCTATACCTGCTGATGTTCCAATGAGCATTCTTTTAAAAATCCATACTAACGGTGTACTGAAAAGAAAGGAATTATTCTAGCATTCTTGAGATAGCACATGATTTATTGAATCTAAAAAAAAAACATGGTTGGCAGTGGGTGTGTGATCCATAGTCTCATTATATTTTCCAGTGAAGCCTATTGAATCTAGGTGACATATAAGTAGGATATGAATGGTATAACATTCCATTAGGAAGAAGAGAATAAAGTCAACCAAATCATGGCATGGTGAGCTCAGGGAATTGTCTCATATGTCACCTAAACATCACATTTATAGCTTAACCAGCAATCACTGATGGCACAGATTCCATTCTTGACTACCATCCATATACAATCAAAAGCTGCCATATACCATTGGAACATTTTTAAATTTCAGAGTAACAATGATACAGTAGAGATAGAAAACAGCATTTGTCAGGTAGCTATCTAGTGATATAGTGGCAGTGTAGCGTAATAGTCAAGTATGAAGACTCTGGAGCCAGGTTGTCCAGATTTAAATTATGATTCTCTGGCTGTGTGACTTTGGTAAGCTAGTTACCTCTCTATGCATCAATTTCCTCATTTTTAAACTACTATTTACCTCATGAGGTTGTTGTAAAGATTACATTAATTCATCTAAGACATTGAAAACAATGCTTGGCATGTGTCAGTAATAAGCATTGTAATTATTATGTTATTTTAATTTAGTAAAATACAGTCTCTCTAAGATTCATCTAAGAAACTAAATGATTGAGCTGCTGAACTGTGTAACATTTCTTTTTTCATTTTGAGGGGCTTTGTGGGTTTATGAGCTGTGTTTCTTAATTCTTCATATAACACAGAGATGCTCAGAAGCGGTAAAATACTTTTATAGCAATTTGTTGTCATTATCATCACTCTGACCTTAGAAAATACATTTATGTCGACAATTTTTAAAGTTTTGTATTTTCGTGCTTGTCACAATAAGTTGAATTTTGCAGTTATTTGGTATCCTTTTAGAAGACTGTGGTGTTGATTTCCTTTTTAAATTTTACTCTGCCTTTGGAAATAAAAGGGCCTGAATGCATAATATATTTTGGTTATGCTTAGCTGGACACACTGCTTCAATGGCTTCATGAATACTAACATTCATATTCAAAAGGGTTTTTTTCTCCTTGAGTAAGGAAAGTATGACTTTGTTGCAATTAACTGCAATTGGGGATCATTTGATGTTTATCTCCGAGATGAAACCTTTTAATGTTGAGATCAGAAGGGCTGGTGAATTTGGTATGAGGGAATAATATCAATAAAACCGGCAAAGAATGGCCACATGAAGAGTCAGAAAATTATAATTTGGTAAAGAGGGAACATGTTGCTACTGAGAAACATTCTGGTCAATTAAAAGCATACCAGCCCCTGATTATTTCTCTAATACCTTTTGATTAACTGCTGTACAAAAATGAATTTTATTATTTTCAGCCCAGAGGAACACATTAGCACTGCAGTTAATGTCTGATTATGCATGTCTGGTTTACTAGCCCTGAGAGGCTGTAATCCAACCTGTGGGCTAGCTGTTCCTTGTCCGGCAAACTGAAAGCACTAGAAGCAACCCACCTAACCCTGAGTATTTTGGCTTGGCTGAGTGAATGGATTTTAAGTTCCTACTTCACACACATGATCAAACCCTAATCAACATTCTAGGAACACTGCTATATTTAACACTCAGCCCGATTTCCCTTGGTTTTGGAGAAGCTGATTATACAATCTATACCTTTTAACTTTTCCTCCTATCAAATTGATATGTTTTGAAATGTATCTATTTTGCTTAGGTACATAACCACTTAGATTCATTACTAATCAGTTGCCTCCTTGGTAGTGGAGCCATGCCTACAAGTCATCTATGTGCTTTGTTGCAATCAGTTTCTTTACTGAGCAGTAGTAAATAAGAAATATGTTCTCAACAGTGATTTGCAGGATGAGCTTCAGCTGGTAAAATGTATTTAGGGAGGCTTGTTTCCATTGCTAGTATTAGCAGTGGATATATTAGGCAGGTTAAAATCCAGATGCCATTAGAAGAGCAGAGATAGTTTGACGTTATAAACCATCTACTCTTCTACCATTGCTCTAGTAGTTGTAATGATAGTTGAAATTTACAGCTATTTCTAGTTCACAGAATGTCTTGACTTTTCTTTTTTTAACAGCTTTGTTGAGATATAATTCACACGCTATACAATTTAACCTTTTAAAGTTTACAGTTCAATGGTTTTTAATTATATTCACAGAGTTGTGCAACTGTTGCCACTATCTACTTCCAGAATATTTACATCACCCCCAAAACAAAGCCTGTACCTCCCAATCTCCCCTCTCACCATTCCTTGACAAATACTAATTTACTTTTTGTCTCTGTGTATTTGCCTATTCTGGACATTTTATATTAATAGAATCATACAATATGTGGCCTTTTGTGATTGGCTTCTTTCACCTCACATAATGTTTTCAGGGTTCATTCATATTACAACATGTATCAATACTTTATTCCTTTTTATTATCGAACAGTACTCCATTGTTTGGATATACCACAGTTTATCCATTCATTATTTGATGGACATTTGGGTTGTTTTCACTATTTGGCTATTATGAATAATGCTGCAATGAATATCCGTGTACACATTTTTGTGTAAACCTATGTTTTCACTTTCCTTGGGTATATATCTAGGACTGGAATTGCTGGGTTATATGATAACTATGTTTAAACTTTACTGGAACTGACAGTTTTCCAAATGTTTTCATTTTTTTAATATGATCATTAAAACAACTTGCTTAAGAATATGTGCCAATTAGTTATTATCTTCATTTTTAAAAACATGGTATCTAAAGTTTGGAGCCATTAGGTTACTTTCTCAAGTTAGGAGAACTAAGGAACTGTAAATCAAGGTTACTGACCATCCATTGTAAACTTTAAGATAAATACCTATATTCTATCTAGAATTTCTTATTTTCCTTAACTAAATTTGTATATGTTACTATCTAGAATAATGAGTACAGAGCTTAGGGTTCTAAGGTCAGTTTTGCCATTAACAAGTTACTTGGAAATTTCTCCTCTGATAGTATCCAAAATCTCTGCTCTCTTGACTTGATGAGGTTCCTAAAAGGAACCTGGGTTTAGATACTAGATCCACTGTTTACTAGACACTTTGGGTACACCTGTTTTCTTGTCTCAACTCTACAAATAACTAGCTGTATGATTTTTCCTAAACTCAAACTCTCTGAGGCTCAGAACCCAGTCTTTCAAAGGTTCCTGTGAGGATTTAATGAAATAAAGCATGTAACATGTCTAGCATAGTACTCGACACAAAAAGTAGAAAAGTTCGGGCTTCCCTGGTGGCGCAGTGGTTGAGAGTCCGCCTGCTGATGCAGGGGACACGGGTTCGTGCCCCGGTCCGGGAAGATCCCACATGCCGCGGAGCGGCTAGGCCCGTGAGCCATGGCCGCTGAGCCTGCATGTCCGGAGTCTGTGCTCTGCAACGGGAGAGGCCACGACAGTGAGAGGCCCGCGTACCGCAAAAAAAAAAAAAAGAAAAGAAAAGTTCAAACTCTGTATAATGCTCGGAATATATATATATATATATATCTTCACACTTCTCATTTCATCCTCTCCTCCAAATGTGGAGACTGTCTACCATGTCAACACCACACCAAACAGTTTTGGAAATGAAATAAATATTGGAACTTGTGGATTTGACAATTAACAATTCAGAATGTCTTCGTTGAAGATGAAATGTTATTCTCTGTAAAAAAGACAAGCCAGCTGGACTACTTATTTGCCAACTTAACATTTATCTCTGTTCTGTAGCAAGTACTTTACCATCCCTCAGCTACATACTTAGGTCTCCACAATTTGCAGCTTAGAACTAACAACTAAATCAAACCACTTCAGCATTTAGAAAGGTCTACTCTAAAAAAAACAGTTTATTTCCTTTGAACAACTAGCAGCTGAGCTAGTTGCACATAGTGATTTTAGTTCAAGTGATTAAATTAGAGTCTCCCTTAGGGACACAAGCTGAGACAATATATCAAGTGTTTTTCAAACATATTAGATTATTTAGCTTATTTTCTACCACATTTTCTAACACTTACTACATTAGGGATGTGTTGATAATGATTCTAGAACAAGTCAAAAGCAAAGAAAAAATTCTATTAATTTATTATTTGATTCCACCTAAACCTCCATCTTATTTATTGCAGTGACTTTTTAGTGCTTTTGGGTATATGGATATCCACCTAGAGACATAATTACTTGTGTTTACAAAAAACTTGAGAACAATTAAAATACAAAGTTATTATAATAAATACAAATAATCTGAATAAGAGCAAGTACAATTTACAGAATGCCTACATTTTCCAGTAAGTATTCCTACTGATATAGATATGTATATATATTTATAGCAATGTATGCATATTTTGAAATAAGTATTTTCTGGTTATACTTTGTATATAATTTGGAAGTTCTGTTACATTACTGCAAAGGCTTCACAGTGGAATCATGAAATATTCAGAATTTGAGACCAAATTTAGACATATTCGCTTTTAAAAAATGAGGTTGTTTGCCTATCTTTATTCTTTAGCTTATTTGCTCATCTCTGAATACCAAAAGTGGAGGCATTTAAATACTTTCACCTTCTATCAGAAATAAACTATTATACCAACTCAAAAAGCAGCTCCTTATTTCCCAAATGGGTAAAATGTTTTATGAAGAAAGGTTATCAAAATGCTTTGTGACAATTCTTTGGTTCTACTGGGTTTATCAGTTTGAAACTAAAATGTGTCATGGAGAGTGTGCTTCTTTTCTCCTTATTCTGATAGGTGTAAAATTTATCAACATAAGACTGCCTGAGGCAGTGGTGATATAGCACCTGCTAGTCACTACATTTTAGTGTAAATCACATTTTTGTCTCCATAACCCAGTGGCCTTGATCACACACACCTTCAAATGTGGGAAGAATCAAACTCCACAGTTCTCATTAGAGCAAATGTTACTTTGTACTAATCCTCAACAAAAGTAGCTTTGAAAATGTCCTTACTCTATAAGAATCTGGCCCCTTTTTAGTTCTTGTTTCAACTATTCAGAATGAAAATCATATCATTTATCTTAACATATCTTCAGCTCTATGAAAGTCAATAATTCTATGTGTAATATATCATCAGGAATGTTGAAATCTCATTTCAGAATATTTATTACATTAGAATCTAATGCATAAATGAATTAAGTTACAGTTATAATTTAGGCCAATTTTTCAATCTCTCTTAACACTATTAAGTAGAAAAAATATTTTTATACTACTAAATGGCAGAGAAAACCCAATATTTAGAATGAAATCAAATCAATGAAGGAGAATCAGTGCCAAATGAGGGCCATTTTAATATTTTCTGATTCTAACTGCACACATCTTCACTTTTACTTTCCGTCTGTTTTCCCCAATGTGCTCCCACAGCTTTTACATAACAAACCTGTTACACTTCAGATTTTCTCATTAAATGTGTGACTTGAATCTCTGACTTAGGCAATAGTCCCTGAAGTAAATTACCTGGAGAATTTTTCAGATTAAATATTGGTTTGAGGGCTATCTACCATATACATGTATAATTTCCTTCCTGAGGACTCAAGTACTAATTCGTTTAAACAAATTATTAGTTAGTTCTTTGCCTGCTCAGTAAGAAACTGAATTTCATTCCAAATATGCATTAGATTTTTGTTTGTCAATTGTTTTCTTACTTCCAATAAATATTCAATAACTTTTACTTTTTCTTAATGCTTATATGACTCTATTTTTATTCTCAAAGGAACACATTCTCAAATATATCCAATGAATTGCCATTTCTGTTTTGCTTCACCCCGTGAACAAATGAAATGTAATTTCCTCAGATGTCATATGAACTCATGTGTCCTGCTGATATTAATATACAGAGTAATTATGTGCCTGTCCTTGAAGACAAACCATTTATTTCTTAAACAACTAATGCAGATACATTATAATGCAGATTTCAATTATACAGGCAATATAGATAATATGTAATACAGATACAGGGTCAAGAAATGACTTCCAAGATTAGATTTAACATCTTTTATTCTTAATAGATTTAAAATGAGTTGATTTGTGATCATAAATGTTCCTCTTAAAGAAAAAGTTGACCTTGATTTAATGTACAAATAATACTAAAATGCTAATGGGTAGTGTGTTGTAACAGAAAAAAGTGAGACTAAGGAGATCTGGCTGAGTTTAGGCAAATCATTTTACATTTCTAGATTTTTGTTCCCTAATCTGAAACATCAAAGAGGATGATTAGGTGATTAATTTCTATGGTACTTATACACATGATATTTTAAGCAAAATAATAAAAGTATAATATGGATATCAGATAGCAAAGCAATTGACTATCTTCATTATTAGAATTATGACTTTAGTAGCTTGGAATTATCAAATTTAATTTTATGAGGTAGTTAAAGGAAATTAGATATTTTTGTTACTGACGTTTAAATAAAATTTGCCAGAGTTTTTAAATATAGTGATTCTCATTTATTTTCAGTAATTTCTCTAGGATAGAGTTTTTAAACTTTTGTTACAAAAAAAATGGTCTCCATACACTTTGTTCTTAAAGGAGATACTATGCTCTCATAAACCTACTTATTTTTTTTT
Organism: Orcinus orca; assembly: GCF_937001465.1. Taxonomy (NCBI): domain Eukaryota; kingdom Metazoa; phylum Chordata; class Mammalia; order Artiodactyla; family Delphinidae; genus Orcinus; species Orcinus orca. The sequence goes on from NC_064580.1 coordinate 81,523,867, forward strand.
ACTATTTCTCCTTTTTATACATTTCACAAACCTTTTAATTTGAAAAAAATCCAAACCTGCTGAAAAGTTGAAAGAATAGAATAATGAGTACCCATATAATATGTCTCACCTAGATTCACCAATTGTTAACATTTTACCATATTTGGTTTCTCCTTTTCTTTAAATAGAGACAGACAGACACACACACACACACACACACACACACACACACACACATTTGGAACCCTTTCAAAATAAATTGCTGGGGTTTTTCAAGATGGTGGAGGAATAGGAGGATGTGGAGTCCATCTGTCTCCACAAATGCATCAAGAATACAGCTACAGATGGGACAATTCTCACAGAGCACCAGCTGAACACTAGAAGAAGACCTTGGACACTGGAAATGACTGGAAAGATCCCTGCATAACTGGGTAGGACAAAAGAAAGAGGAAGGGAAAAAGAAGAGGAGAGGAAGTGGGATGGGATCTGTGCCCCTGTGTGGGGAGCTGAGGAAGAGAAAAGGTTCCTGCATCCAGAGAAGCTCCCTCACTGAAGGGGAAATCAGTTGGGACAGAAGGGTAACATCTGAGGCTGTTGGAGGAGGGTGAAACAGCCGGTCTGTGGCAGATAAGACAGAGTGAGACCTACACAAATGGTCTGTGCCACACCCTTGTGTGTCCCAGACTGGGATGTGTGTCCATCGGTGTGCACAGGGGCTGGGAGCTGGAATGTGGGTATTGGAGAGCAAACCCAGGGCAAAGACTGCCATTGGCTGCAAGCAGACAGACTGAAGGGTTGGGAGGGAGATAATCCACAACCAGGAATACTTATGCAGGAGGCCCGGGCTGCCACAGAAGCAAGGCAATGCTGTTGAGTGATGTGCAAGAGGTGGAGGCACCATTGAAGCTTCTCTCTCCCCACTCACTGGCCCCTGCCACCCCAGGTGCTAGGAAAGGGCCCCGCCAAGGCTGGCACACATGTGCCTGCTGCTGGGTGCCAGGAACAACCCCTACTGGGGCTGACCTTCTTGTGCCTGTTGCCAGGCACTATGAAAGGCCACCACCAGGGTCGTGCTAAGAAAGGCTCCTACTAGGGCTGCATCTCTCACCTGTGGCTGCCAGCTTCCCTGCACACCTTTTCACCAGTGGGACCAGATCTCTCGTGGCTGTCGACCCCCACTATGCACCTGTCACCGCCGGGGTTCCTGGGACCCTGGCAGCTGTGCCACCTCTGCGCCCTGTCCTCACTGAGGCAGACCCGAGTGCTCCAGGACAGCCTCAGGAGCAGACCCCTGTGGGTGGCCCACATGCAGAGGTGGGGCTAGAACCACAGCTGAGCCCCAGGGGCAGGGCAACTAAAGAAGAGGAACAAAAATCTTTCATGCAGCTACACAAGCTGCAGATTAAATTCCTGTTATCAACTTGGTAAACCTTGTGTATACGGAATATCTGAATGGACAAGTGTTCCCATAACTGAGACGGTTCTGTAGGGGAAAGTACACACAAGAGTTGGTACAGGTCACAGTCTGACCTGCCCCCACAGTGCCCACAGCAGTTCCAGAGACCTACCTAGAGGTATTGGAGGGCCTCTTGGGGAGGCAGAGGTTGGCCATGACTCATGGTGGGGGCAAGGACACTGACAGAGGAGGCCCCAGAAAAATATTTTTATTACTATTTTTTTATGTTTTGTTTTCTTGTTGTTTCATTATATTTAAAAATAAAATTATTTATTTAAAAATTTAAAAAATTTAATATATTTTTCATTTTTAAAATTTTTCTATTTTTACTTTACTTTTCATTGTTTTGTGTTTTCTCCTTGTTTTGCTGTGTTTTTTAATTTTTTTGATTTTTCTGTGCCTGTTTTATGTTTTCTTTGCTTTTTTTTAGTTTGCATTCTGCATTTGTTATGTTGTTTGCTTTTGTTAGTTTTGTTTTTAATTGTTTGGTTTCATTTTTGGGTTCATTTATTTGTCTGGTTGTTCTCTTGTTTTTTGTTATCTTTGTTTTTGTTTCTTTTTTCGTATGTGTGTGTTTCTTAGTTTTTGTTTGTTTGGTTTTGCTTTTACCATTTGTCTTGGGTTTTATTTGTCTGTTTATTTCTTTTTTTAAACTGTTGCTGTTACTGTTTGTTTGTTTTTGTCATCGCTATTTGTCTTGAGTTCTGTTAGTCTCTTTGTTTTCTTCCCTCCTCTTTTTTTCTTTTTTTCTCCACACCATGTGGCTTGTGGCATCTTAGTTCCCCAGCCAGGGGTCGGGCCTGAGCCTCTGGGGTGGGACTGTCGAGTCCAGGATGTTGGATTGCCAGAGAATTCTTGGCTCCAGGGAATATTAATTGGCGAGAGCTCTCCAGGAAGTCTCCATCTCAATTCCAAGACCCGGCCCTTTAACTGCCTACAGTCTCCAGTGCTGGACACCTCACTCCAAACAACAAGCAAGACAGGAACACAACCCCACCCATTAGCAGAAAGGCTGCCTAAGGTCATACTAAGCTTACAGACACCCCAAAACACACTACCTGAAGTGGCCCTGCCCATCAGAAAGACAAGATCCATCTCCACCCACCAGAGCACAGGCACCAGTCCCTTCTACCAGGAAGCCTACACAAGCCACTGGACCAACCTCACCCACGGGGGGAAGACACCTGAAGCAAGAAGAACAATGACCCTGCAGGCTGTGGAAAGGAGACCTCAAACACAATAAGTTAGACAAGATGAGAAGAAAGAGAAATATATTGCAGACAAAGGAGCAAAGTAAAAACCCACAAGAACAAATAGATAAAGAAGAAATAGGCCAATCTATCTGAAAAACTATTCAGAGTAATGATAGTAAAGATGATCCAGGACATCGGAAAAAGAATGGAGGCAAGGATCGAGAAGATGCAAGAAATGTCTAACAAAGACCTACAAGAATTAAAGAACAAACAAACAGAGATGAACAATACAAAAACTGAAATGAAAAATACACTAGAAGGAATCAATGGCAGAAAAATTGAGGCAGAAAAACGGATAAGTGAGCTGGAAGATAAATTGATGGAAATAACTGCCACAGAGCAGAATAAAGAAAAAAGAATGAAAAGAAATGAGGACAGTCTCAGAGACCACTTAAATGCACTAATATTTGAATTATAAGAGTCCCAGAAGAAGAAGAGAAAGAGAAGGGGTCTGAGAAAATATTTGAAGAGCTTATACTTGAAAACTTCCCTAACATGGGAAAGGAAATAGCCACCTAAGTCCAGGAAGCACAGAGAGTCCCACACAGGATAAACCCAAGGAGAAACACACTGAGACACATATTAATCAAACTAAAAATATAAACACAAAGACAAAATATTAAAAGCAGCAAGGGAAAAGCAATAAAAAATATTCAAGAGAATCCCCATAAGGTTATCAGCTGACTTTTCAGCAGAAACTCTGCAGGCCAGAAGGGAGTGGCAGGACATATTTAAAGTGATGAAAGGGAAAGACCTACAACCAAGGTTATGCTATCCAGCAAGGATATCATTCAGATTCAATGGAGAAATCAAAAGCTTTACAGACAAGCAAAAGTTAGAGAATTCAGCACCACCAAACCAGCTTTACAACAAATGCTAAAGGAAATTTTCTAGGTGAGAAACACAAGAGAAGAAAAGACTTACAAAAACAAACACAAAGCAATTAAGAAAATGGTAATAGGAACATACATATCGATAATTACCTTAAATGTAAATGGATTAAATGCTCCAACCAAAAGACACAGACTGGCTGAATGGATACAGAAACAAGACCCATATATATGCTGTCTACAAGAGACCCACTTCAGACCTAGGGACACACACAGACTGAAAATGAGGGGATAGAAAAAAAATATTCCATGTGAATGGAAATCAAAAGAAAGCTGTAGTAGAAATACTCATATCAGACAAAATATATTTTAAAATAAGTACTCTTACAAGAGACAAGGAAGGAGACTACATAATGATCAAGGGATCAATCCAAGAAGAAGATATAACAATTATAAATATTTATGCACCCAACACAGGAGCACCTCAATACATAAGGCAAGTGCTAGCAGCCATAAAGGGGGCAATCAACAGTAACACAGTAATAGTGGGGGTCTTTAAGACCCCACTTACACCAATGGACAGATCATCCAGGCAGAAACTTAATAAGGAAACACAAGCCTTAAATGACATATTAGACAAGATAGACTTAATTGATATGTATAGGACATTATATCCAAAAGCAGCAGAATACACTTTCTTCTCAAGCACACACAGAACATACTTGAGGATGGATCATATCTTGGGTCACAAATCAAGCCTCAGTACATTTAAGAAAATTGAAATAATATCAAGCATATTTTCTAATCAAAATGCTATGAGATTAGAAATCAATTACAGAAAAAAAAACTGTAAAAAACACAAACAAATGGAGGCTAAACAATTTGCTACTAAACAACCAAGAGATAACTGAAGAAATCAAACAGGAAATCAAAAATTACCTAGAAACAAATGACAACGAAAACACAATGACCCAAAACCTATGGGATGCAGCAAAAGCAGTTCTAAGAGGGAAGTTTATAGCAATACAATCCTACCTCAAGACACATGAAAACTTTCAAATAAACAACCTAACCTTACACCTAAAGAAACTAGAGAAAGAAGAAAAAAACAAAACCCAAAGTTAGTAGGAGGAAAGAAATCATAAAGATCAGAACAGAAATAAATGAAATAGAGATGAAGAAAACAATAGCAAAGATCAATAAAACTAAAAGCTGGTTCTTTGAGAAGATAAACAAAATTGATAAACCTTTAGTCAGACTCATCAAGAAAAAAAAGGAGAGGACTCAAATCAATAAAATTAGAAATGAAAAAGGAGAAGTTACAACTGACACCGCAGAAATACAAAGAACATAAGAGACTACTACAAGCAACTCTATGCCAATAAAATGGACAACCTGGAAGAAATGGACAAATTCTTAGAAAAGTACAACCTTCCAAGATGGAACCAGGAAGAAATAGAAAATATAAACAGACCAATCACAAGTAATGAAATCGAAACTGTGATTAAAATTCTTCCAACAAACGAAAGTCCAGGACCAGATGGCTTCACAGGTGAATTCTATCAAACATTTAGAGAAGAGCTAAGACCCATCCTTCTCAAACTCTTCCAAATAATTACAGAGGGAGGAACACTCCCAAACTCATTCTGTGAGGCCAGCATCACCCTGATACCAAAATCAGACAAGGCTATCACAAAAAAAGAAATTACAGGCCAACATCACTGATGAACATAGACACAAAAATCATTAACAAAATACTAGCAGACCGAATCCAACAACACATTAAAAACATCATACACTGTGATCAAGTGGGATTTATTCCAGGGATGCACGTATTCTTCAATATATGCAAATTAATCAATGTCATACACCATATTAACAAACTGAAGAACAAAAAACATATGATAATTTCAATAGATGCAGAAAAAGCTTTTGAAAAACTCAACACATATTTATGATAAAAAACACTCCAGAAAGTGGGCATAGAGGGAACCTAGCTCAACATAATAAAAGCCATATATGACAAACCCACAGAAGACATCATTCGCAATGGTGAAAAACTGAAAGTATTTCTTCTAAGATCAGAAAAAAGACAACGGTGTCCACTCTTGCCACTGTTATTCAGCATAGTCTTGGAAGTTCTAGCCACAGCAATCAGGGAAGAATAAGAAACAAAAGAAATCCAAATTGGAAAAGAAGAAGTAAAACTGTCACTGTTTGCAGATGACATGACCCTATACATAGAGAATCCTAAAGATGCCACCAGAAAACTACTAGAGCTAATCAATGAATTTAGTAAAGTTGCAGGATACAAAATTTATACGCAGAAATCTTCCATCACTATACACTAACAATGAAAGATCAGAAAGAGAAATTAACAACACAATCCCATTTACCACTGCAACAAAAGGAGTAAAATACCTAGGAATAAACCTACCTAAGGAGGCAAAAGACCTGTATGCAGAAAAACTGTAAGATGCTGATGAAAGAAATCAAAGATGACACAAACAGATAGAGAGATATACCATGTTCTTGGATTGGAAGAATCAACATTGTGAAAATGACCATACTACCTAAAGCAATCCACAGATTCAATGCAATCCCTATCAAACTACCAATGACATTTTTCACAGAATTGTAATAAAAATTTTTACAGTTTGTATGGAAACACAGAAGACCCCGAATAGCCAAAGCAATCTTGAGAACGAAAAACGGAGCTGGAGGAATCAAGCTTCCTAACTTCAGACTATACTACAAAGCTACAGCCATCAAATCAGTATGGTATTGGCACAAAAACAGACATATGGATCAACGGAACAGAATAGAGAGCCCAGAGATAAACCCATGCACCTATGGTCACCTAATCTATGACAAAGTAGGCAAGAATATACAATGGATAAAGACAGCCTCTTCAATAAGTGGTGCTGGGAAAACTGGACAGCTACATGTAAAAGAATGAAATTAGAATACTCTGTAACACCATACACAAAAATAAACTCAAAATAGATTAAAGACCTTAATGTAAGGCCAGACACTATAAAACTTTTAGAGGAAAATATAGGCAGAACCCTCTTTGACATAAATTGTGGCAAGATCCTTTCTGACCCACCTCCTAGAGTAATGGGAATAAAAACCAAAATAAACACATGGGACCTAATGAGACTTAAAAGCTTTTGCACAGCAAAAGAAACCATAAACAAGACGAAAAGACAAACCTCAGAATGGGAGAGAATATTTGCAAATGATACAACTGACAAAGGATTAATCTCCAAAATACACAAACAGCTCATCCAACTGAATATCAAAAAAACAAACCACCCAATAAAAAATTGAGCAGAAGACTTAAATAGACATTTCTCCAAAGAAGACATACAGATGGCCAACAAACTCATGAAAAGATGCTCAACATCACTACTTATTAGAGACATGCAAATCAAAACTGCAATAAGGTATCACCTCACACCCATCAGAATAGCCCTCATTAAAAAATCTATAAACAATAAATGCTGGAGAGGGTGTGGAGGAAAGGAAACCCTCTTGCACTGTTGGTGGGAATGTAAAAGGATACAGTCACTATGGAGAACTGTATGGAGTTTCCTTAAAAAACTAAAAATAGAACTACAATATGACCCAGCAATCCCACTACTGGGCCTATACCCTGAGAAAACCATAATTCAGAAAGATACATGCACCCCAATATTCATTGTAGCACTATTTACAATAGCCTGGACATGGGAGCAACCTAAATGTCCATCAACAGAGGAATGGATTAAGAAGATATTGTGCATATATACAATAGAGTATTAGTCAGCCATATAAAGGAACAAAATTGGGTTATTTGTAGAGATGTGGATGGACCTATAGACTGTCATACAGAGTGAAGTAAGTCAAGAAAGAGAAAAACAAATATTATATACTTATGCATATATGTGGAATCTAAAAAAATTGTATAGATGATCTTATTTGCAAGACAGAAATAAAGGCACAGACATAGAGAACAGACGTATGGATACCAAGGGGGAAGGGGGGGTCAGGTCAGATGAATTGGGAGACTGGGATTGACATATATACAATATTGATACTATGTCTAAAATAAGTAACTATTGAAAACTTTCTGTATAGCTCAGGGAACTCAGTGCTGTGTGGTGACCTAAATGGGACAGAAATTCCAAAAAGAGGGGATATATGTATATGCATAGCTGATTGACTTTGCTATACAGTAGAAAGTAACACAACATTGTAAAGCAACTATACTCCAATAAAATTTAATTTAAAAGAAACAAAGTTGCTGATATCATGAAACTTTACCCCTAGTACTTCAGCAGCATGTGTCCCCAAAGAACATGAAGTTTGTCCTGCATAACCACAAAATTATTACAACAACCAAGAAATTTAAATGTGTAAAAAATATTATCTACCGTATTTGAATATCCCTAATTATTCTAATAATGGGCTTTATAGTTATTGCTTTTGACTGATTCAATATTCAACCACAACATTAACATTTTAAGGAGTTCAGACCAGTTACTTTGTAAAAAATATACAAACTAGATTTTTCTGATTGTTTCTTCATTATTAAATTCAGATTAAACAATTTTGGTAAGATTACTACATAGGTGATATTGTATATTTTCATAACATCAGAAAGTAAATAATGACATCATGGACCCACTATTGATGATGTTGAATTTGACTGATCACTTAGATAATGTCTGCCTGAAAAGGTACTTTTCTCCTCTGTAAAGGTACATTTCCTTTATGAATTAATAATTAGTATTCTATTGTGTGCGTGTGTGTGCGCGCATGTGTGTGTGTATCCTACATCTTCTTTTTCCCTTCTTCCATTGGTGGGCACTTAGGTTCTTTTTATATCATGGCTATTGTAAATCATGCTGTGGTGAGCATAGGGGTGCATACATCATTCTGAATAAGTGTTTTCATTTACTTTGGATAAATGTCCATACATGGAATAGCTGGATCATATGGTAGGTCTATTCTTAATTTTTGAGGACTCTCCAGAATATAAAAAACAAAAAAACAAACAAAATAAATGAACAAACCAAAGCAAACAAGAAGAAACACATAGATACAGAGAACAGAGTAGTGGTTACCAGAGGGGAAGAGGCTGGGAGGAGGAGAGCTAAATGGGTAAAGGTGATCAACTGTATGGTAATGAAAGGAAACTCAATTTCTGGTGGTGAGCATGCTGTAGTGTATATAGAAGTAGAAATATAATGTACACATGAAACTTATGTAATGTTGTAAACCAATGCTACCTCAATTAAAAAAAGAAAAGAAAATTGATAATAACAACCACACAGACATGAAAGAAATCAATAAGTAAACTGTAGGGTGATACTTTGAGACCATCTGAATATCTTGGTCTCCAGCACCTTTTCACTCAATGGCTTTAGCATGCGTAAAGGATCATTAGCATGATCCCTGCCTGAATTAGTCATTACGTTACAGTGGCAAAGTGGTTATAATCTAATTATATTTTTCCTTTAACATTTATTAGCTAGCATTTTTCTTTAAAGAAAGTTTTCTTTTAATAACTTTCTTATTAAAGAAATTTACAAAGGTAAACAAAATAGAATAATACAATGAACTCCCATGTATTCATCACACAACCTCAACTGTTATTAATGTTTTGCCAGTGTTGCTTCATTTACTTTTTTATGTTGGCATGCTTGTGTTGCTGGAGTATTTTAAAGAAAAGTCCAGACATGATGTCATTTCATGCCTACTTTATAAAAAAAAGTAGCCACAATTTAACTAAACTCTATTTTCTCTTTTCCTACTAGATTAGAAGTAACCAATTTAGAATATACAGAGAAATGTTGGAGGCAAGCAACATGAGAGCAGTGAGTTTTAACAGCTCATAGTGAAATAGTATAATGAAAAAGTATATGCAGAATATGGTTGTGTGCTATAGTAGAATACAATATTGAATATCTATGATAACCCTGAGTTAGCTAAAAGAAAGTTGTGTATAATGTTTAATAACTTTTATATAAGAATGCAAGGACATGCATAATTATTTTGTAATGTTCTAAAGACAGATGCCTATAGAAATACTTACTAAAAGATTTTTGAATGAATACAGGGTTTTGTACTTGAATGGATTATCTTCAGTACCTAGAAAATTTACCCATAAGGCCAGATATGAATCTGACAGTATTATGTGTTAAAAAGTAATAAATATAACATAGTTTCATTTTAGGCCCTGTTACCTAAGTGGAAATAAAAGTTTTAAACAGGGCTATAAAATACATATGAATCACAAAAAAATATTATTTAGTCTTATATGCTTCCCAGGTACCAGCAGTCAGAGTAGACTAGATGGATTTAGGGATGACTGAATCTGTAGGTAGATCTGAATCATTTTGTTGTGTGAATCCCAGAAGCTAATTGTAAAAACACCTAGGTATTAGGACAGGACATGCCAGACCTCAACTGAATGGAAGAGCCTTAAATGGCAGTTAAGTTCAGTCAGACCAAGTGTATGATTTTTTTCCCGACTTTACACAGAGTGCTTTAGGATTCACCTCTCAAAATTATATGTCTAGTAATATTAATTAAGATGAGCAAAAACTCATCATCTTATACTTTGCAACTAGGTGTAAGTTCTTCCACTGAGACTTTTCTGGACTGATGTCCATTTCCAGAAATGAAGACATACTTACTTTTTGAAGTGCTACACTTGACTTCAAAACTCTTTTTTATAATCAACACAGCAATGTTGGAACCTGGCTCCTTTTTAGAATAGAAACCACAGGAAAACGCAAAGGTGTCCAATGATTTGGTATATGGAATATTAGACAAAGATCAAGAGGGGCTGGGGAAACTCCATAGTTTATTTCCTAATGAAAAAAGGTTTATGAAAATTTTGGCCAAAGCCTTTAATTTTTTTCCCTTTTTACAAATACGTTAGTTTAAGGAATTTCCACCCATTGGCAGCATAATTAGAAGCAAAAGGTGATTTTACTTGTCCCATGTCATCACAACAATTTAATCGTGAATTGGAGCAATTGTGGGAAAGTGGGAGGAGTCAATTAATAGTAGGTTACTATGAGTATGGAAACCAATTTGTTCTTGAGAATGGAAGAGGTATGACAGGAATTTGTAATAAGAGAGGGGCATTTCAATATTTATAATTTTGAAAGTGGAGTAGTATTTAATCATGAGGAGAGCAATTACATAGTGGCATTATTGGGTGACTGATCATAATAGATGAGATTGTGGAAGTTGAGGAGCCAAGGTGTCATCTTTATACCTGTTGAAATCTGTGACTGCACAGCTAAGAGAAGGATAGATTGGTGTGAAGATTATGAGATGTTGAGGTCATTGAAGATGATGGAAGAGCATCCTAGAGTCTGATAGATGAATGTAATATGAAATAGGGAAGTGATGTAAAAATATGTCTAAAATTTCAAAATGGAAGACATTTTAAAGTGAAGGTTGCAGAACAGTGGTGGGGAAATAGTGAAGAACGAGGATTATGGCAACCTGTATTTGTCAGGAGCAGTAACCTCTGTTGTAGGCAGTTATAGAGCATGTAAGTTTGGGCAAATGTGTTTTTCCTGGTTAAGGAATGCAAAATTGAACTATCTCCCTGATGACATCTTTATTACCTTTAATATACATAGACATGTTTTGCCTGTGTTCCATGCTGTCCTTTTAAAATTAATGTTTCATTTACTTAGATTTATATGCTATAGGGGAGAAATGCAACAAGCACTTAAGATAAATGGGCAAAAATCTTTGGACACGTTGAAATATGTTGCACATTTTGCCCAGGTTTGAACATAGTTTTCCTAATGATAAATGTAATCTGCAGGGTCAGTGTGGAAAATTTGTTAAGCATAAGTAAAGTACGTAGAAATAAAAGGAAAAAAAAGCATGTCCCACTCCTCAGAGATATGTTTCTTAAAAAATATTTCCTTTTGGTCTTTTTTTCTTTATTTTGAAAGAAATATATTCTAAACATATAGGAAAATATAGAGAATAATATTACAGTTATGCATATGCTCAACCACCCAGCTGTCACAAATATTAACAATTTGCCATAACATCAATTTTTTTAAAAAGGAAATAACATTTAACCAAAGAGATTAACAGCATTCTCCAAACTATTCCCACACACTCTCTTCCCAGTAAGTACCATCTTGAAGTTGATTTCCATCCTTTCTGTATTTTTATACATTTCCTATATATTTATGTATTCATAAATTATATAAAGGAACATGTTTTTAAAATTTACAAAAATTGTATCACACTGTGCATATCCTTCTGAAACTCACATTTTTCACTCAAAGTCATGTCTTTTAAAAGATTGTGCATGTTGATACATGGAGATCTAATTGATTCATTTTAACTGCTAAACAATATTCCATTGCATGAGTTAGTATACCATCATTTTTTTCTCAATTTTCCTATTAATAGAATTCCAGTTATTTCTGTTAAAAATTAAAAAGTGTTGCAGTGAAAATCCTCATTCATGTGGCCTTGTACAAATTGATAAATTTTCTCTAGTGTATGTATCTGGAAGTGGACTTGCCGGGTCATAAGTTACATGTTTAACTTTATTAGATACAGCCAAAATGTCCTTCAAAGTGGCCATAACGATTTACCATACCATCAACAATGTTCCCCTTTTCCTACATGAACACTTAGTGTCGTCAGTCTTTTTACATTTTCGCCAATCTGCTAACTGTAAACTAATCTCTGGCTCCATTTCTTTCCCCTGATTTCTAGTGAGGTTAGGGTTAGAATGCCTTTCTCTTTAAGGCATGTACTGACCAATATGATTTCCTCTTTTGTGAACTTTTTGTTCATTTTTCTGTGGGTAGTTTGTCTTTTATGATTTGTAGTTTTTACATGTTATGGATACTATTGTTTTTGTCAGTTATATGAATTTCAGATATCTTCCAGTCGGTATCTTCTCTTTTAGCTTAGCTTATGGTGTATTTTGATGTATAGATGTCTTTAATTCTAATGTAGTCAAAGAAGAGATTGTGGTGAGCAAAAGAACTTTGCATTATTGATAGTTCACTTATTTAGTTTTCATTTGTTAACTATTTATTGGGCATCAACTAGGTGCCAGACACTCTTCTAAGAAACAAGAACCAACCTAAGTCTCTGAACTCATGGGCATTATTAGTAGGTGAAATTGGCAATAAAAACGCAAATACACATCCACATAAAATATATCACAATGATAAATATTGTAAAGTGAAATAAAGCAGGGTAAGGGGGTATAGAATGAAAGAGAGTGGTGTGCTCTTTTATATAGCGTGGTTAGGGATGGCCTTTCTAAGAGGTAATATTTGAATGAAGAACTGAATGAAGTGAAAGAGTGAATCACACCTGTGTGTAAAACCTTCCAAGCCATGTAGAGACACATGTAGAGGCTTTGAAGCTACTATAGTGTTCTTGGGGTATTTGACCAAAAGTACGGAGGGGCAGTGTGCCTGGCATGCAGTGACTGAGGGGAGATGAAGTTGGGGAGGTACAGGTTAGTGGGATGGAAACTAAAGACTGAGGGATATTGATCTCCATCAGACCTTTCTGTTGTGGTTGTTTTTCCTGATTGCATTTTTAATGGATGGGCTGAATCTATTGAAATTGTCCAGATTAAAATGGCCATCAACTGTCTTGTGAACTATATGCTATATGGTATTATTATCACCAATTTTTCAGCCAAGAAAAGAGAAAAGCAACTCACCTCAGGATAACCGATGGAGGGAATTTGTTCTCAGGTGTTTTTACTATATGATCTCATTCTACTAAGCCATGAAAGACTAAGCTAGTAGTCCTTCAACATTAGTGTGCATAATAGTTTTGTATGGTGTTTAACATGCAAATTACTGAGCCCCATCTGGAGAGATTCAGATTCAGTAGATCTGTGGGAGGTTCTAGGAATCTGCATTTTAGCAAGAACCACCATCCCACCTCATGTTATCTAATGCATTTATTCCAGGGATCACATATTGAGAAAAACTATGCCAATGAGCCAAGTTTGAGTTCAGAAGTTTTATACAGAAGATATAGAGACAGCGGTAGGGCAAGATCCAAGTGAATAGTGAGATGGCATAGAGGTACCAGTCAGGTAGTTTGAAAAGAGGTAAATGGGCAGAGCTTACTACTCCAGAGGTAGGTGTCAGAGACCCAGCTGAAGAGGGATGAGCTACCTTGGGACAGTGTTTCCAAAACATTTTGCAAATCATAATTATTTGGGAAGCTTTAAACATAGATTCGCAGAGCCCACCCTAAACATTATTTAACAATGCCAGGGAGAAGAAAGGGAGTGGTAGACAGGACCCCAAGAATTCCCAAGGTCAGCTAGAATTAGAATCCACTGAGATTAGCACTCAGTCATTGAGAGGCTGAGCTGAAGAGGATAAAAATCCAGCCCTAACATACTAAAATGCAGCCCTTGAAAGGCAGAAGCACAAAGGACTGAGAGTCAAGCTCACCAGGGATTGAGGAATTCAGCAGCCAGAGTGACCTGAAGCTGAGTTAGAGATCTTTTGAACTAGGAGCTCAAGTAGAACTGAGTTGTCTTGAGAAGAAAAATAAACCCTCCTGCTAGGATTAGGAGAGGCTGGGTTGGGGAACAGGCAAGCTAAGTAAAATGATTCATTTTATTTCTCTTTATGTTTTAGGATGAGCTGAAAGCATGTTTTTGACTTTTTAATTAATTCATTTTTTTCTGCTGAAAGGAGAAAACATAAAGAAGGGAAATATTTTTTCTTGATTGAAATTTATAGTTTGTTTCATGTAAGCCATTGTATTAACATGCTAGGCCTTGTTTCAGCAATCGTCTTTGTTCCTTTTGTTTTTATTTTCTGGGCTTTGGGTGGATAAACAGATCAGAAAGTGAACATTGCTGTGAGAGCTTTTATTTTGATACAGCCTGCACTGCACCATTTGGCATCCTAAAGATGTGGATTCTTTTTTCATCCTTATAAATATGATGCAGTCTTTCCCCCTCCTTCCTCTGTACCCCTCTCTCTGAAATCTCATTCTTTTTATTTCACTGTAACTGTCCTGTTCCTTTCAGTTTATTTAAAGGTTTTCAATGTGCAAAATATTGTAACATGTTTAGCATACCGTGTGAAAATGAAAAATAAAATTAAAGGTGCAGGAAATGAAATTAGATAGTGCTCATGTTATAGTTATATGCTTATCAAATCTGAGAACAAAAAGCTAGAGGTGTTCAAGGGCCAACAAAGGTCATTTGCAGCTGGTTTTGGAGTCTTTTTGTTGGTGGTAGTTTTTCTGTTGTTGTTTGAATTGTCAGCTTCAGAGAGTCCCTTTGAAACAGATCCAGACTGTTGTACAATGCAACACTTTCATGAGAATAATAACCAAGTCGACCTTCCCTTGAGTTCCCTATTTTAGCCTTATTTCTAGTTAGGTCGAATTTAATATTTACAACCTAATTTTTTTTCAGGATCTCATCTTTAACATAAGTACTATAGAGATTAATGTAATCGATCAGATTTTTCAAATGATGCCCATTGGCAAATTCCAGTGTTGAGAATTGTTTTTCATTAAGTTTTAATGAGAAAATCATGCAACAATGTCTTGTATAATGAGATTTTACCAAAATAAGGGTTATAGGATCCAGAGTGAAAATCTAAATGTAAAAATCAATAGCCTTGTGCCTTCTGACCAGAGAATGACTCAGCAGTCCCTTGGTACACACGGTGCCAGTGCTGCAGCTTCCCTATTGAATTGTAGGATTATTAAGTGGGCGTGTAGCCAGGTCAGTGCAGGATCCCTGTTGGCAAAGAGCAGGGGAGAGACCACTTCTGGTTTCGAGATTGCTCCTTCCTTTGTGTCTTCTTTCCCAGAGATAGCTACTGCAGCCATGGATTTTTGACCCATTTGCTATAGTACCAAAGGACTGTGCCAGTAACTAAACCCACCTTTCCCTGTAAAATTGTTCTTCCTTTGTTTCTAATTTTAATGACTGTCACTGCATAATAATTATGGGTTCCTGGCCGGCTGTTTCTCTCCACTAGAAACAAGGAATTGAATAAACACCATCTCCCTGGATTTAATAATTAGATTTCATAATCCCAAGAAAAGATGTAGTATATTTACATCTACTACTTTAAACACCAACTTTACTGAGGTATAATTTACACACAATAAAATGGCACACATTTTATAGTTTAATGTGTTTTGACAAATGTATTCACCCATGTAACTACCATCCCAGTCATAATAGAGAACATTTTCATCACCTCTAAAGCTTCCCTCAAGATCCCTTGTAATCAATCCCCCATCTCCTGCCCCAGGCAACAACATAGCTACCTTGTATCATTCTAGATTAGTTTTACTTCTTCAAGATCATAATATAAGTGGGAATCATACAATGTGTACTCTGGCATCTAGCTTCTTTCACTCGCATAGTGTTTTTTTTTTTTTTTTCTCCTCTTTTTTTTTTTTGTGGTATGCAGGCCTCTCACTGTTGTGGCCTCTCCCGTTGCAGAGCACAGGCTCCGGATGCGCAGGCTCAGCGGCCATGGCTCACGGGCCCAGCCGCTCCGCGGCATGTGGGATCTTCCCGGACCGGGGCATGAACCCGTGTCCCCTGCACTGGCAGGCGGACTCTCAACCACTGCGCCACCAGGGAAGCCCCCGCAGAGTGTTTTTTGAGCATCATCCATGCTATTACATGTATTTGTAGCTCATTCTTTTTTATTGCTCTATAGTGTACCATTATATATGGCTATGCCACCATTTATTTTTCTATTTTCCTATTGATGAACATTTGGTTGTTTCCAGACTTTAGCTATTATGAATAAAGCTGCTGTAAACATTCATTTAGACGTCTTTCTGTGAACATATATTTGCATCATTATTGAATAAATATCTAAAAGCAGAGTTGCCAGGTCAAAGGGTAAGTGCATATTTAACTCTATAACAAATGTCAAAACTATTTTCCAACATGATTTTATCATTTCATACTCCCACCAGCTGTGAATGAGAGTTCTAGTTTGCTCTATATCCTTGCCAACACTTGGTATTGCCAGTTTTATTTTATTTTAAAAAATTTTATCCATTCTTGTCATGTTTATCAGTACTTCATTGTGGTTTTAAGTTGACATTCCACAGATGAATAGATTCTCAACATATTTTCATGTACTAATTGGACATTCATATATTTGTTTAGATGAAGTGTCTGTTTTTAATTGTTTATCTATATTTTATTGAGTTTATATAATCTGATACAAATCCTTTGTCAGATATATAGTACACATACCTTGCCCCCAGTTTACTGTTTTCATTTTCCTAACAAGGTCTTTCAAATAGTAAATGTTTAAAAATTTTGATTAAATTTACTTATTTTTTTCTTTTATGGTTAGTACTGTATATGTCCTGTCTAACATTTGCCTAATCCAAAGTTGCAAAGATTTTTTTCTATACTTTCTTCTAGAGGATTTATAGCTGGTTTTTATGGTCTGTGATCGATTTTGAGTTTTCTTTTGTATGTGGTATGAAGTAGGGTTGAGACTTATTTTTTTCCAAACTGATTTTGATATATATATATATATATATATATGTATATATATATGTATATATATATATATATACATATATATATATATACATATATATATATATATATTTTTTTTTTTTTGCAGTACGCGGGCCTCTCACTGTTGTGGCCTCTCCCATTGCGGAGTACACGCTCCAGACGCGCAGGCTCAGTGGCCATGGCTCACGGGCCCAGCCGCTCCGCGGCATGTGGGATCTTCCCGGACTGGGGCACGAACCCGTGTCCCCTGCATCGGCAGGCGGACTCTCAACCCCTGCACCACCAGGGAAGCCCTGATTTTGATATATTTTTAAAAGATTAAAAAAAAATATTTTCAAAAGTAATATATGTTCAGTGAAGATAATTTGGGAAACACAGAAAAGCGCAAAAGGAAAATAAACGCCCATAATCTCAATGCCCTAAGACAACAAGTGTTTACAACTATCTCTGTCTTTATTTTTCCTCTGCATATATGTCCATACTTTTTTGATTTAAAAAAGCATCAGACTATAGAATCTATTCTGTAACCTAGAATTTGTACATAGCAATATGTTGTTTTCTTGAATCAATAATATTAATGGTTTTATTAATGGCTTTTTAATGGTTGCATGGTATTCCATCACATAGATATTCTAGCATTTATTCTACCACTTCTTGATTTTTATACATTTGGGCTACTCTTTTTATTTATCCAGTTTTGCCATTATAAATAATGATGTAATTAATCTTAAATAAACTTTATTTTAGAACAATTTTATATTTATGAAAAAACTGTGAAGATGATTCATATATTCCCATATTATCTTACATTAATAATATTATGTTATTATTATTATGTTATTATCTTACATTAGAGTGGCACATTTTTCACAGTTAGTGAACCAATAGTGATATATTTTTATTAACTAAAATCCATACTTTATTCAGATTTCCTGTTTTTCTCTAATGTCCTTTTTCTGTTCCCAGATCCCATCCAGAATACCACATTACATTTAGTTATCAATTTATCCTTAGGCTGCCCTCAGCTATGATAGATTCTCAGACTTTCCTTGTTTTTGATGACCTTGACAGTTTGAGGAGTATTGTTCAGGTATTTTGTAGACGTGTCCCTCTAGTGAAATGTCTGATGTCTTTCTCATGATTAGAGTGGGGTTGTACATTCTTGGGCAGAAGATTACAGGGGTAAAGTTCCATTCTCAGCACATAACATCAAGGGTACATACTATCAATATGATTTATGATTATTGATATTGACATTGATCACCTGGCTGAGGTAATATTTCTCAAGTTTCTCCGCTGAAATATTACTCTTCCCCACCCCCTTTCCAAATTCTACTCTTTGGAAGGAAGCTACTCTGCACAGCCCACACTTAAGAGATAGTGCGAGTGATTCATTTTTTTGTATATGCACCTTTACCATATATTTGATTTTCCCCCCTTAAAATCAGTTCCTAGAAATGGAATTGCTTGGTTTAAGATTTAGGGTATCCTTAAAGATACTGTTAATTATTTTATTACAAAATGATATGAAGTCAGAAGAAAAAAATGGAACACCACAAAAATGTAGAAAGTAAGAGAGAAATATTTTCCCTGCAGTCATCTGCAACACTTTGGTATATATCCTTCAAAATTCTATATGCTCATGTAATTTGTACACATCCATGCACATACACACAAACACAGATCACTTCACACACCATGCACATTCCACATACACCCTCCACATGCCACAAAGCCTCTACATGCTGCAAGCACACACATGCACTCATACACATGGTTTAAAAGAAAAAACCCATGTTTTGCAATTAGTTTTTCATTTGCTATTACAACAGTAGAGTGTAGTGCTTAAAGTATAGTCTATGGAGCCATACTGTCTCTGTTTTAATGCAGGTTCTGCCATTTGCTACCTGTGTGACCTTGAGCAATTTACTTAGCCTCTCTGCCTCTGAGATTTTTTTATAAAGCAGTTGAGAAATGATTAAATTAGAATATACATGGGAACTTAGAACACTGACTGGACAGTCACTCAATAAGTGCTCAATAAACGTTTTAGTAAGAAAGTGCTCCATAAATGTGTTAGCTATTTTTCATTATTGTTATTGTTATTTTTTTCATGTAATTACATAGAATTTTATCTCGTTCTTTCCAATGATATCATAGTTCTCCATTGTACAGGTATAATAAATTAATATAACTAATCTTGTATTGATGTGAATGCCTTTCTTTTTGCTTTAAACTAGACTTTTAAAACTAGTAATATCTGCACATTATTTTATTAAAATAAACAAGTTATATGAAATAATCTAAAATTAAAATTCTTCACACTGTACCATTTCCTAGTGGTAAACACTTTTAAACAGTTTCTGTATTTTAGTTCTAATGGTAATCATTAAAACTGAAATACTATACTTTAATTTCTATTTCTCAGTACATCAGTTTTAGGCACCTGTGTTGACTGTCCACTGTGAAAGGTGGCAATTTACTGCACTTACACAGCCTCTCATAGACCATGGAGAAGGAAATGTACTCTTCTGCCTTTAAACCTGTCTCTCACACAACAATGTCTCAAACATGCACAAGGCCATGAGTTTTCTTTTCTTTAATTTATTCTCACATTTCTTTGCTTATTCTAGGCCCTACTGAGCTGTTACTGTTTCCTACATTGTTGTTACTTATAATACATATTATCACCTAACCACTCTGGAGATAAACTTCCAACCAGCCGTTTTGCAAGTGTCTATTTCCCCCACCCCTGCTGATACTTGTATATTTCAATTTTCTTTAAAATTCCTATTTGGTAGATGAGTGGTGGTACTAGGTTTTTTATAATTGATTGCTAGTGAGCTTGAACATAATTTAATTCTTCAACTGGAAATACAATATACCATAGTTATTAAAAGCTACAGCTCAAGAATAGGAGACCTGGGCTCAAATACCAGCACTCTTTGATCCAGGCAAGTGAGTTAACCTTTCTGAGACTCCATTACTCCTATGTCAAATACAGGTAATTATAATATATTCTTCATATGTCAAATATAGATAATTATAATATATTTTTCATAGGATTGTTGTGAAGACCAAATGAGGAAATTCTTGTAAAGTTCTGAGCACAGTACTTGGTATATTATAAGGATTAAATAGACATTGGCTCTCATTTTTTCACGTGTATTGCTTTTTTTTTTTTTTACAGTATGCGGGCCTCCCACCGCTGTGGCCTCTCCTGCTGCGGAGCACAGGCTCCGGACGCGCAGGCTCAGCGGCCATGGCTCACGGGCCCAGCCGCTCTGCGGCATGTGGGATCCTCCCGGACCAGGGCGCGAACCCTCGTCCCCTGCATCGGCAGGCGGACTCCCAACCACTGCGCCACCAGGGAAGCCCAGCCCCACCTGTGTTGCTTTTTTAATGCATCACCTTTTCATTTTCTTTCTATACTTTTCATGTTACTGACTTGTAGGATTTGTTTATATATTTAGGTTATTAAACCTTTGTCATATATGCTGCAGTTTTTTCTTGGTTTGTAATTGCCTTTTATTTTGGTTTATAATTCTTTGACATAGAAGTATATTAAAATAATGTAACCATAGCTATTGCATTTCCTTTATGGATTTGCTTTGATGGTATGCTTAGGATTGCTTTTCTCAGTCCAAGATTTTATATACATATATATATATCCTTATATTTATTTCATAGTTTAATTTTTAACATATAAATTTTTAACTCATTAAAATTTATGAATTAAAGAGGTTAATTGTATGTCCTTTTTTAATGGACAGTTAGTTTTCCTAATATTATTTATTAATTAATCTTTGCCTCACTGATTTGAAATGTCAATTTTATTATATATGAACTTATAATAAAGATTTTTCTTTTCTGTTCAATTTCTCTCTCTGCTCCTTGCCATATCCATACTTTAATTTATTGTATTTCTTGTAAAGCAAGTTCTCCCTTAGTACCATTGTTTCTAATATTTGCCTGGTAATATGACCTGTTTATTTTTCCAAATACATTTTAAAGTCATGTGTTAAATTCCCAAAAGATCTCAATAGGATTTTGAATTAAATGTATTTAATTCAGTTGCATTAAATGTACACATAAAGCTAGGAAGAATTTTCATTTTCACAAAATTGAGACTTCCCATCCAGGGACACAGTGTTTCTTTTTCTTTGTTCAATTCTACTTGTCTCTGCATCGGAATCTAAATGGAAAATAAAACTCTCCACACCAGTTGTGAAACCCTTCCAGACCCGTTTCAAGTTCCATTTTCTTAATTAAGACTTCTCCAATGTCTCTGATTAAATGAGCTAGTGAAGTCCATGAGATACTGAGGTCATTTAGAATTTATAGACGTGTTTATCTATTAGGTGCTCCATAAATTTTAGTTTAGTCTGAACTAAAATATATCCTGTACTATAAAATTTGTCCTAAATAAAATGCTCAGTTTTGAAACTTGTACAAAGCATATCTTGTATACCTTCAAGAGCAAAATAGAATCCAGAAAATGAGCATTTCAGTTGTGATCCTGCTTCTGGCTGGCTACATGATCTTGACAAGTTATTTAACTTCTCTGACATTCACATACTCATCTGTGGAAAATAAGAGGAAAGATTTCAAAAAATATCTACCTCACTGGGTTCTTTAAACCATGATGTCCTATAGAAATGTATGCTTTTATCTTTATTTTCCTCCACTTCTTATGAACAAATAACTCTTTTTGTATATGTGTGTGCATGTGTGCACCAATAAAACTTTATTAAAACAGGCAGTGGGCTGATTTGGCCCATAGGTCATAGTTTGCTGATATCTGGTCTAAAGCAGAATTTTAAAGCTAAGATCTACATAACCACCACCCAAGTCAAGAATATACATGACACCCCAGAAATCTCTGTCTGCCCCTCCTAGATGATAATTTCTCACGCTCTTCTAGACACTTATGGTAAGCATTTTCTTGCTTCTCTTTAAAGCTTTGCCATCTATATATGCATTCCTAAACAGGATAGCTTATTTTTGTCTGTTTTTGAACATTAGCTAAATGGAACCATATTTAATGCATTGTTCTTTTTCCTCTTCTCCCCCTCCTCCACCTTCTTCTCGGTTTGCCTCTTTTATGCTTGTGAGATTCATCCACAAGTGACTATAGTTTGTCATTTTATTACTATACAGTGTTCCATTGTATATACACATTTTTCTTTCTTCCATTTCACTGCTGATTGAAAATTGGGCGGTTTTCAGTTGGGGGCTATTATGAACAATGTTCCTATGAATGTTTCATGAGTGCTCTGATACACAAATACATATACATAGGAGAGGAATGGGGGGGATAGGCTGTGTATATCTTTAACTTGCAAACGACTTTCCTAACTGGTTGTAGCCATTTACACTCCCAACTTCAGTGAATGAGGGTTCCCATTCACCCACAGTGTATGTAAGTTTCATTGCTCACTTTCTCATCAACATTTGGTATTGTCAGACTTTATTTTGCTTGTCTGGTGAGTGTGTAATGCTATCTCATTGTGGTTTTCATCAGCAACTCTTGATCTCTAAGAATATTTAAGGTTTGTAAAGGACAGTGGCCCTATCTTTATTTTTTTGTACGTTATTTGTACTTGCTAAGTTCTAGTAGATTTAGTTTAGGTAATACAAATATTATAAAACAACTAAAATATGTTCTTTTAGGATGAATTAAATATTCAAGCACATAGTATGGATTGTATAACAGAGTAAAAACATTTTCTAGATAAAACATTTGTTACAATATATACAAACTTCAGACTTGTACTCTTTAGGTTCAGAAAGTGATTTTTAAAGTAAATGTTTATTTTGCTTTTGGGAACAAATGAGTTTTCATTGTAGCAAAAGTCATGTGCCTTGTGGAGCAGTTAAGATGGTCAAATAGGTTTAGAGTGAAACTTTGGCCATTTTTCTCTCAACCTATTATATTTCCAAAAACTTCAAGGAGTCAAATGACAATGTATTTGTGAAGATGCTGTTATTCAAACATTTGGGATATATTTTATTTTATTATTTATAAATGGAATCAAACCAC
This sequence comes from Orcinus orca, assembly GCF_937001465.1. NCBI lineage: Eukaryota > Metazoa > Chordata > Mammalia > Artiodactyla > Delphinidae > Orcinus > Orcinus orca. The sequence continues at coordinate 81,546,983 of NC_064580.1, forward strand.
TTGAAAGACTATGTGAAAAAAAATAAAAATAAAATTTTAAAACAGAAATAAGGTATAATTTTACCATTGTGACAGGTTATCATTTTCCCATTATTTTCTTCTTAGTTTTCTCTAGTACATCTCGTCTTCAAATGTAGCATAGATTCAGTGGTATGGTGCCTTAACCTCCTTGAAATCTTTCAGATATTTGAATGTTTTACACTCATGGTCAAAAAATAGGTGGTATGTAAGTGTTTCACACAACATATAGACACTAGGTATCACCAGTATATATCATGTGTGTTTCTTTATTGATAATCACAAGTGTTTCTTTATTGATAATCACAAGTGTGTTTCTGTATTGACACTATAACTATACCTATACATTTTCATGATTGAACTCATTGAATCAATGTATCTTTTTCTCAATTTCTTCATTGAAGATGAACACTGCATTTATTTCTAATGTGTATTTACAGAGCTTTTCTTTTTTTAACTTTTTATTTTATACTGGAGTATAGTTGATTAATAATGTGTTAGTTTCGGTATTGATATTGCTTAACTCACAGTTCTCTCCCACTTTGTAAAAATAAATCGATGGACCAGTGCTTAATGAAGTTCTATAACATAATGCATACAAATTACTCATTTTCATCCTTATTATAGACTAAAGGAAATGAGACAAAATGAGTAAAATTTTATTTGTTAATTCTTTCTTTAATATGAGTGTTTGAAACCTTCAAATAGTATTGATTTAATACGTAATCTTAGGTCGAGTGACTTTGGGAAGAATTTCAGTCAAAAGGAGGAGTTGGTGATGAACTTTTTGTCTGGCAGCAATACAATAATTCAAAAAAAAATTCCTATGTTAGTTGATTGTACAGATCTAGCTTATGAAGCTTGTATGCTAAATCTATATTTGTATGACCATGGGAATATTAGAGCTTTTATTTACTTATTTTTAAATTTTTATTGGGGTATAGTTGATTTACATTGTTGTATTAGTTTCAGGTATACAGCAAAGTGAATCTGTTATACATATACATATACCCACTCTTTTTTAGATTATTTTCCCATATAGACCATTACAGAGTATTGAGTAGAATTCCCTGTGCTATACAGTAGGTCCTTATTAGTTATCTATTTTATATATAGTAGTGTGTACATGTCAATCCCAATCTTTCAATTTATCCCACTGCCCCCATTTACCTCAGGTAACCATAAGTTTATTTTCTACATCTGTAACTCTATTTCTGTTTTGTAGATAAGTTCATTTGTAGCCTTTTTTAAGATTCCACATATAAGCGATATCATATGATACTTTTGTCTTTCTCTGTCTGACTTACTTCACTCAGCTCATGCAGTTCAATATAGAAAAACAAACAACCCAGTCAAAAATTGGCAGAAGATCTAAATAGACATTTCTCCAAAGAAGACATACTGATGGTTAAAAAGTACATGAGGACTTCCCTGGTAGCACAGTAGTTAAGAATCCGCCTGCCAGCTCTATTTACAATAGCCAGGACATGGAAGCAACCTAAGTGTCCATGAACAGATGAATGGATAAAGAAGATGTGGCACATATATACAATGGAATATTACTCAGCCATAAAAAGAAACGAAATTGAGTTATTTGTAGTGAGGTGGATGGACCTAGAGTCTGCCATACAGAGTGAAGTAAGTCAGAAAGAGAAAAACAAATACAGTATGCTAACACATATATATGGAATCTAAAAAAAAGGTCATGAAGAACCTAGGGGTAAGACGGGAATAAAGATGCAGACCTACTAGAGAATGGACTTGAGGACACAGGGAAGGGGAAGGGTAAGCTGGGACAAAGTGAGAGAGTGGCATGGACATATATACACTACCAAATGTAAAACCGATAGCTAGTGGGAAGCAGCCACATAGCACAGGGAGATCAGCTTGGTGCTTTGTGACCACCTAGAGGGGTGGGATAGGGAGGGTGGGAGGGAGGGACATGCAAGAGGGAAGAGATATGGGGATATATGTATATGTATAACTGATTCACTTTGTTATAAAGCAGAAAGTAACACGTCATTGTAAAGCAATTATACTCCAATAAAGATGTTAAAAAAAAAGTTTGGTACTTAAAAAAAAGAACAAAAAAATAGCTTAAAAAATTAACATATAAAGAGTTTCCATAGAAAATACTGCTAAAAAATGATTAATAAACTTTCCAATTAAAAAAAAGAAAAAGAATCCGCCTGCCAATGCAGGGGACGCGGGTTCGAGCCCTGGTTCCAGGAAGATCCCACATGGTGCAGAGCAACTAAGCCCGTGAGCCACAACTACTGAGCCCATGTGCCACAACTACTGAAACCCGCGTGCCTAGAGCCTGCACTCCACAACAAGAGAAGCTACCGCAATGAGAAGCCTGCGCACCACAACGAAGAGTGGCCCCCGCTCGCGCATCCAGAGAAAGCCCGCAGGCAGCAACGAAGAAACAATGCAGCCAAAAATAAATAAATAAATATTTTTAAAAAGCACATGAAAAGATGCTCAACATCACTAATTATTAGAGAAATGCAAATCAAAACTACAATGAGGTATCACCTCACGCCAGTCAGAATGGCCATCATCAAAAAATCTTGAATCAATAAATGCTGGAGAGGGTGTAGAGAAAAGGGAACCCTCCTACACTGTTAGTGGGAATGTAAACTGGTACAGCCACTATGGAGAACAGCATGAGGTTCCTTAAAAAACTGGAGCTTTTAAATGTCGACCAATTTGCCAGGGTTTGTCATCAAGCTCTGTGCATCGAGATTATCCTGTAGGGCATGTTACAGAAAATTGGACCAATTGGACTTTTGAGCTTCGTTTTCTACTTTCTTTGTTGTACAGCTCTTGCGTTAAATTAAGGAGTAGAGAGTATAAACACAGCTGGAGGAGGTGCAGGTGCAGCTATAAATCAGGAAACAAGCATATGTGGTAGATATAAAAATGAGGAAAATTAAAAGAAAGCTAACAAGAGGCTCAGTAGGAAGTCAATGAGAGTAAATAAATAAATAAATAAAATAACAGGAAAAGGAAGACATAGAACAAAAAATCGAGCAAACATTTTTTTTTTTTTTTTTGTGGTACACGGGCCTCTCACTGCTGTGGCCTCTCCCGTTGCGGAGCACAGGCTCCGGACGCTCAGGCTCAACAGCAATGGCTCACGGGCCCAGCCACTCCGCGGCATGTGGAATCTTCCCGGACCGGGGCACGAACCCGTGTACCGTGCATCAGCAGGCGGACTCTCAAACACTGCGCCACCAGGGAAGCCCCAAACAAACATTTCAACATCATTATTTAGGGTAGGTCATTATTGGTAAGTTATATTTGAAGTAACTTTTCTTAAACAATGCATTTTCAGAACAAAATTTCATTTTGTGTGTGATGAATAGTGATGACTGATCTCATATAAGTTGTTTCTCAGAAGCAATGTAATTTTGGGCTTTGAAAGACTACTGTGAACTATTTTCTACCTACTCATTTTCTTCACGAACTACATTTTAATTAGTATTTTTTGTTTTTACCAATGACTTTATAATGTCTACCTTTGTTCACTTAAATCAAAAGGGCTTTTCTTTTAAGTACTTTTTACCTCAAAACAAATATTTTTTATGAATTTTGGAATTTTAATTTTTACCTAAAAGTAAGCTATCCAATATCAAGCAGTTTTATATTTTATACTTATACTTGAATCAGTTCATTATTAAGGAAAATACTTTGCTAATTTTAAATTTGATTTGAAGCCTTTCTTTAATTAGCTAGGCTTGCTTTTATCAGTTCTATACAGTGAGCCTACCAACATTACACTGTACCAAAAATAAAGCAACTCCCAATAGGAAGATATCTGGTTTAGGAAAAAAAAAATAGGATGATTTTTCCATCAGCGTCTGCTATTAAGACTGAGCAATTAATGGACGACATTATTGCTTATTACTACATCTGTTGTAGCCCTCTGAGTTTCTGCACTCCAGTCTCTAAGTGGGAAGAGGCAGCCCTTTGTGAGGCCCCAGTTTTATTTTTATTTGGTTTTGCTTGTTTTTCCTTTGCTAAAAAGAATCCAAAGAACCCTCCAGGCCAGTTTGACCAAATGAGTTTACCTTTTAAGCTCTAATACCAAGGACTTCTCTTTCCTTCTGACCCTACTCCCTCCCCTCCATTAACCCCATTTCTCTCCCAATGACGCATAAACCTTTTCATTTGGGGTCATGGATATGTCCTGATTGTTCAGTAACTGCATCACTCTTTTCTTTTTACCTTTCTTGTATTTCCACAGTTATTATTATTATTGGTTAGTTTATTTAACACTTACAGAGTGTATACTCTTTCAGACTCTAGTCTCAGCACTATAAAAGTATTAACTCTTGCACCCTATTTTGAAGGACGCTGCTTGATTTTGCATCTCATTCTCATTCTGATGTTGACCCTGTCTGGTTCTAGCAATAGCTTCTGTATTAGATCCTTGACTGTTTAAATAAGGAAATTATCAGGCAGAAAATGAAGAGAGGGAGAGTATGAGATAGAAGATAATAGGGCTGTTTTCTGTTTTGAATAATATCTACTTCCATTTTGCCAGTGATGTAGATAGGGCATTAAGGGTGACATTATTGATAATACCGATGGTTGCCATTTATATAGTGCTTCCTGTTTTAAGCACTTTACCGTGTATTATCTTTGATCCTGACAACAACAACCCCAGGCAATTTAGCGTTATCATTTCCAGTTACAAAAAAGATAACTGAGGCTCAAAAAGGTTAAGTAACTGCATGTGGGAATTTAATCCAGTGGGTCAGACACCCAAGCCTATGCTCCTTCCATTTTTACTAGGATGCATTTTACAGATATGAAAACTGAGGTACAGGAAAAAGACAATATTAATTGAGTGCCAACTCTAAACATACAATTTATCAATTAATCCTCTTGACAATGTATGTGGTAGGCATTGGTGACTTGCCAAGATCACATATTAGTACACAGAGCCAGTTTTCTAAATCAGACTTGTTTGATTTCAAACCTTGGTAGTGTTTTGACCATACAAGAGTCTCACAAAGGGTGGTGGAACATAAGATGAGTTTAGGTGATCAATGGAAAACATTTTATTTTAAAAGTCACGTATTTATTTTAAAGTATTTTGTAGAGATATAGCTAGTGTAAAGTTAATAAATAAACCCCCAATTAAATACAGTTTGGAGACCAGAACGGAGAGTTCTCACGCCTTGTGACAATAGCAGACCCCAACAGGAGGAAGAAAGACTCCTTTCTTGGCCAGGAATCAGCCAAAGAAAAGCCATGAACTCTTTGTTTACTGTAGCCCTCCCAACTTCCTCTTCCTCTCTATAAAAGCTTTCTCCTTCCCTTGTCCTGCAGGGAATTGCACATGGCTCACCAAGTTGGCTGACCCTGAATTGTAATTCTCTGCTGATGCTAAATAAGCCCATCTTCACTAAAGAAATATCTGGCAGTCTATTTGTTTTAGGTCATCACTAGCATATCACACCTGATATTTTGTTGACATCATTTACTAGGCTAAGTATGAGGTTTTAAAAGTTAATCTTATTTAAAAAAATATTAAGAAAATAATAATATAGTGTAAGAGATATGGCATAGTATGTATAATAACAGTGTAATAAGATAGTGTATAGATATGGTGGAAAGTGTGAAGATGCTATTTACATGACTGAAGTCTGGGAAACACTGGAGAACATTAGGCCACATTTTATAGGTGGAAAGATGATTAATGACTTGCCCAAGGTTATGAAGCTGACTTACAAAGAGATTAAGGAAAGGTTTACACTTTAGGTGGATCCTGAAATACATGGACACAGAGGAAAGGGAGTGGCATAACCATGTCCAGAGCTGTTCTCAAAGTATGGAAAATGGAGTCATTTCTCTCCAGGGCCTGAATTGGATATAGTGGTGGTGAGTGAACTTATGTTGCTGCAGTGACTGGCAGTAGAGCAAGGTTTTTTTCCCTTCCAGGGGCAGGCAATGTAAGGTATGAAAGTTGTGATTTCTCCCATTTCTCTCTTTCTCCTTTTCTTTTTCCTTTCCTCTCTTCCCCCAAGAATGGCATCCTGATTCCTTTAGGCTGTTCTTGACATTCAGGATGACCTGATTTCATCTGTCTAAAACTGTTAGCTAGGATCAGGAGGGAGGATGAGGCACAGAGTGGCTCTTGCCCTGGGGCTTTATACATTCCCTCTCTTCTTCCTCTTGGCCATCCCTGAAAATGTCTTTTCAGAAGATAATTTTTGTGCTAATAGCTATTGCAGTTTTAGTGAGCTTGTGCTGAGGCAAGAACAAAGCAATCTTACTTAAAGAATGACAGGTTACATAGCCAAGAAACATTCAAAGCAAATGGGTTTGTGATGAGATTTATTGCAATTAAATAGCAAATGTCAATTCAGAATTAAAGCTGGAAACTGCCGTGCAAGTTAAAGACGCCTCTGAGCACTTTCTTGGCAGATAACAAAATGTCTGGGTGATTTTTTGGCAACAGAAGAAGGTTAATCTCTATGTAAGGATGAACTATTCCGGACAAAGTTCTCCATCAGTTTTGTTCAAACAAACTTTCTAGCAGCATCAAGTGTAGATTTACAAATCTATTTTTTCTTCTTCTGTGCATCTGGAAAAAAGCAACCTAGAAAACACCACTTTTGCAAAGACATTTTTTCAGATGAAAAAAGAGCAGTATGTGTTAGGGCCAGTCAGCCCTTGGCAAAATTGTGAAGCAGCAAAGTTTATCTTGAGAGGGTGACCTCCCACTAGCTATCCAAGAGTCTTGCTCAGCAGGACCTTTCTTAGTCTGAGAGAATAAAAATTGACAAGTTCAGTCACATCAAGGTGTGAATCACTTAATGTGTTAATTTTTGGGGGGGGAATTTGAATTTTAATAGAAAATCTATTAAAAAGAGCAGTGGTTAACACAAAAGATTGACTGTATCGTGATCTCAGGCACTGTAGGGAAAAGTGTGTGTGTGAGTGTGTGTGTTTATTGGAAGGATGGTAGAGGTGATAAAGAAGTATTTTTGAGTGGGAGGATACTACAGTTCACTCATAACAACTAAATCTAGCCCTGGCAATCGTAACTGTAAAAGTGGTTCACTCTTCACTGATTATTGAATATAAACACAATGTTGAATGATTGTGGTTAATTTATAGAATGCCTACACTCTTCAAGACTCACTTCAGTAATATGCCAGACAGAAAAAATGCCCCAGGCTTCACAGAATGATAATAACAGTTAACATTTTTTGAGGCCTTACTGTGCCAGGCATTGGTATAATAAGTTTAAATCTATTAACTCATTTAATCTTCACAGCAGTCATATAAGTAGGAACTATTATTTTCATACATGGAAATTGAGGTTTTGAGAGTCTAAGTAACTAGCCCAAGGCCATACAGCAAATGCGGGAGCTGCTAAATATTACTTTATACTCTTAGAAGCACATAGTACCTTAGAGATAATTTATATAGCAGAGAACTGATGTACTTCTGTTACTGAACCAAACTTGGGTCCGCTGGCCCGCATGCAGTAAAGCCAATCTGACACTGGGTTGTGGTAAAGGAAAAAGAAAGTGCAGCGTTTATTGCAGGGCACCAAGCAAGGGACAGTTAGTGCTCAAAAAGCCCAAACTCCCCAATGGCTTTCAGCAAAATATTTTTAAAGGCCAGGTGAGGGAGGGGAGTCACAGGGTGTGTGATCAGCTTGTACACAATTCTCTGACTCTTTTGATGGTGAGGTAACAGGGTGGTGTCACAGGGGTTAACATTTTCAATCCTCAGTCTCCAGTAGGTCTGGGGGCTAGTGCTCGTGGTCATCAAGTAGTTAACATCCTCCATTTGGTGGAGGTTTAGGATCTGTAAAACAAGTCAGGAAATGTGCAACAGATACTGTTATCTAGGTACTTCAAAGAGGAAGTAAAGCATAGGGCATGGGGGAGGGATTTGTCCCAGGAAGGCCCCATAGGATCCTACTCAGTTACACTCCAGATAGGTCAAGTGACTTAGCTTAGGATTACCATTTAAAATGTGGGAAAACCTAGAATTAGAACCCTGGTCTGATTTTTCAGTCCTTCCCACAGTCTCTGTTGCCTTTTGACATGATAATTTCTCTTATTTCTCTGTTTCTCTTGTTTCACAATGCGAAGCTGGGGTTTGTAGAGGTAGAAAATAGTGAAGTCAGGTGATACAACTGCTGGAAGTGCAAGAAACTCTGATACCAACCATCAAGTAATAAGTACCATAAGATAAGTGTAATTAGTACTGGAGGGTTTTGAAGGCAAGAGAGTTTACATGGAAATGGAGGATCCATAAAACTCTCATGAAATAGATGGTACTTAAGTTGGGGGACTACACAACCGGGTCCCACTTCACTTTAGGAATCTTAAGTGAAAAGCAGTGCATAAGATACAGTAGAGATGGTAGAGAGATAGAAAGTGGAGAAACTAGTTCTGAAGCTATCAGAGTAGCACAAGCATGAGGCAATCAGAGACAGTGGGAATAAAAGAGAAGTGATAGGGTTGACAGATGCAGCAGAGGTAAAAAATCTATCATTACTTGTCAAGTGTCTGCCCAGAAGGGTGATGGAGAAGTTGGAACCAAAAATGACTCCTAGATTTTAAATCTGATTGACCATTAACAGAAACAGGAAAATCAGGAGGAAAAGTGACTTGGAAGGGGAGAGTATGAGCCCAGTCAATAGTGCAGGCAGGACATCTTGGGGGGAAATGTCCACATAGAGACATAAAGCTAGTACCCAGGAAAAGAAGTGAAGTTTGCCATCGAGATTTGCGGGACATATTCATGAGAGTGGATAGGATTTCCAAGAAGAGGGTAGGGGCTTGACTTAGGTGTGGGGAGAGGGAGTGTCAGGACAAGAACAAGAACATGCATAATCAAACCTTGGCAAACATGAGACAGTGCTATTTTTGGTAATAAACCTAACAGGTTCTAATGATTTACACTTTAAAAATCTATCACATGCATGATCTCATGTACTCCCAGAACTCCCATCTGACACAGTATTGCCTGAATTTTACAGATGCAGACAATAAGGAACTCTGTGACTCCCAAGCCTCAATTTAATCACTTCACTACTCATCACTACCAACTAGCTGCTTTTTATATCCTGGCAACCTCTATAAAACCTTATTCTCCTTAAATCTGACTTCCACATGCTACAGTTTAGCCCCAGAACCCTTCAGTATTGCCCTTTGACTAAGGGCACTAACCCAAGACAGAACACCTTAGTATTATTCCCAGCCTAGTCATACACAGTCATTTATATCTTTCAAGAATTATTTATTGAGAACAAATTGAGGACCAAAGCTTGAATTCAAACAAAAGAGATATGGACCTTTTAATTTTTGACTTTGGGGTCTTGATGTAATCCAGAATTATTTTCTCAGAGTCAAGCATTTGAAGGTGAGGTTTTCATTCCTCCCCTGCTCTATCAAGAGAAGGCCCTGTGCTTTTGGGCACTCTGCAAAGGAGCAGTGTCTTTGCAATTTACACAGTAGAATCAGAGCCAGCCTTCAGCAATGATGTGAAAGGCAAGTGGTTGTACAGCACACCCCCCTTTTTGGTAGACTTCCTTTTATCCTTTGTTCTTAGTTCTTATCTGCCCAATACCCCATATTGTAGCCCTTGAAAGTATTCTCTCACCCTGAACTCTGAAGGAAATGGAAACATGTATTTCTTTGCTGTGTACATTAGAAACAGAGAAGGGTATTTCAAGGTTATCTGTTCTATGGGATTTAAAGGACATTTTGTTTAGTTTTTAGTTAAACTTGAGTTTTTGAAAGAAGACCAATTATCATTGGAGGTTATGTTGTATCTAACAGGAGAGAAAAAGAGTTTAACTAGGTAAGCAATTCCTAGTTGATATGGGAGAAACAGATCAATAAAGAAGATGGAGGAAGCAAATTAAGTTAGTTTGAAAATGCCAGTAACTTAATTAAAATAAAAGCCATTAAGCAGTCAAGTATACAGTAAAATTGCCTATTTATTTGGTGATTATGTTGTTCATCCTTTTAGTTACATAAATTATTACTGATATGTGGCCTCAGTATATGTTGACTTCCTATATGATTTGCGATAGATGTCTACATGGTCAAATTTAGCCTTTTGTTGGGTCTCATATGCAAGGCAGGAATTCTCTTAGAGAAACTAAGGGAAGTATATACTACTTGAATCCTGGGATTAAAGAATCCTATACTTGATATGTTTCTTAACATAATTTGTAAGATTCTTAAAGTATCTGAAATGCCATGTGAAATGTGAAACAAGAAATATGACATATTTATTTGCTGTCTTAACATAGACTGGCCTCATGCCGAGATTAGAAAGACATTTATTTTGTATAGAAAAGGGTATGTAAAATACAAATTGTGAATATAAATAGCAACATTATGATAAGATTAATGGTAAATAAAAGGAATAATATTTCAATTTTTGAAGTACATCTATTTTGATTTTAAATCCCATTATAATTTCAGCTTACCAGTAATTTACCAAAATTATGAGTTTTATTTTTCCTATAATTATTCACAAACTGAAAGTGAATATTAAGGGTGTTCCTCTTAAATACTCAGTATTCCATAATGGATAGGGTAAAATGGCATACTTCAGCCAAAGAATGAATTACATAAGTACTCACCTTCATCAGCTCATGAAATTTGACTTCACTTGTTGGGAGGGGACACAGGAGAATAGGGACACAAAGGAAAATCTACTAATAGCTTATGAGTAGTGGACATTTAATGTCTATATTTCTTTTTTATCTTTTGTTTAAAAAGTGTGTCACCCTGTAGGCATTCAATAAATGTTTGTTGAATGAACAAATAAATGTCAATCCTAAGTCAATGATTCCCAACATTTTCCCCACCCTAACACCCTGGAAGGATATTTCAAGCTCTCATCAGCAACAGTGGGTTGATGAGAGATTCTCAACTAGAGAGTGAGGGGGTTGGGCAGTGTGTAATTTGAGAAGCCTCACTGGCTAATTCTGATACATGGACCCACCTGGATAGAAAAATCCCTGGCTTAGACAATTCTCTATGACAAATTAAAAGGAAGCTAATGTTTGCCGGATTTCTAGAATCCATATTCTTTTAATGCAAGGAAATAAGTAGAAATCTATCATCATAATGGATTTCAGTTACTCTGGGATTGTAATTTGATATCCATCTAGCATGGATGCCAGTAGAGGGTTGGCAGCACATGCAGTGAGTTTAGATATCCTAGATAACTAATCCAACAATTTATCTGAAATTCTACTTGCTCTCAAATTTTTGGATATGGGCATATGGAAGTTTTCTTTTTAATTCCGTGTGTGTGTGTGTGTGTGTGTGTGTGTGTGTGTGTGTGTGTATTCATCTGAATTCTCTTGATAGCCTCAGAAGTTTGCAAGTCAGCCTCAAGGCTGTAATCTAGGACTTAATCATCATGTCAGGAACAAGAAAAAAATATGGGTAAATAATCATTTGGGAGGTAAGGAGCAATCAGAGGTTAAAGTCAGGAGGCACTTATTGAGCTCTCTGAACTGGAGTCTACCAGGCAACCTAGGAGACAGGGAGCAAAGTCGGCACAGGATCAGCTCAGCACAGCAACCCTATTTTTTTGTGAGAACTCAAAGGGCTGGCCAATCTAGAGGTGATGAAATAAGTGGTCAGGAGACTTGGGATAATGACGTCTAATCAGTGAAACCTTAGTAATTCATGCTGATTTTTGTGGATATAATTTTAATCGTTCAACAAAAATAAAAGCGTTTTTTTTTCCTTGTTGTTTTATCCACTGAATTTTCAATCCTAAGGCATTATCCCGGTAAGAATCAAAGACTAGTTCCTCCACCTTAACAGTTTGGGTAGAAGAATGTTGTAAGAATGCGCTAAAAACATCCCTATACCTTAATTCAAAGAGAGAAGATGTCTGTCTGCCACAATTTTGAGTAAATAGCTGTGCACCACTTTGGGCTACTGCTTCTCCCTGGTGCTGGGTTTATGCAATTCAATCACCTGCAAATGTTTGCTCCATCCTGCAACCACCCCCCTCAGGTTTGATGTTGTTTTGTATAGATTTTCACAAATGACAGTGCCTTAAGCTAACATACATTTTGCACATATTCTAGAGGGCCTGCTTCTATAGATCACTCTAAAAAAATCAGAGAGTTTTCGAACTTTCTCATTAATAAGTTGTTACAGATGGATCATTCAACTGCCCTTTAAATAGGAGGATGGAGGACCAAAAAGTCAAACTGTTTGTCCAATTTTTATTAGCAGTAGCCTCCTAGTTTGGGGAAGGAAATGACCCTTCACCTCCCCAATGAGTCAGGAAATGACTGAGGGGTGCAAAGATTGTCTGGGCATTGCATAATACTGTTTTCAAGCTGCTAGGGATAGCTGCTCGTTTCAGGGAATCATGACCTATGAGTAGCCTTGGACACCACTGCCTAATGTTGTGTGAACAAAACTGCTGAATACATAGCTAATATTTTTGAGCTCTTGTATTATTTCATTTAATCTTTGCAATATGGGTTATTATTATTCCTATTTTATAGACTAAGAAAGTGAACCTTAGAATGATTAAATAACTCATTCCCTTTACAGAGATATCTAGAAAGGAAGCCAGATTTTTCGATTTGAGTTTGTCTGACTGCAAATCCAGCATTATTACCCATTACCCTGGAGTTGTTCTTATATACTACAAGAAGAGTAAGGTCAAGGTCAACTGGATGTATGAGAGGTGAGTTAGCTGTCCTTCCATGGATTTCTGGTATCCATCGGTGGTTGGATAAGTCATAAGGGACAAAAGGAAGGCGGAAAAGAGTTTCACACCAAGAACAAAGTAATATACCCTCAATGAGATGATTGTATCCTGCATTTATTGCATGTGAATATTATTTCTTGCCTCTGTCCTGAACAGCAATGACTACCAGGAAAACTTTTGCATTTTTCAGAATGTGACTGTGCTGATGAATCAGTGTTGTTGATATATTTCCAAAAACCTTCTGTGATAGACTTATAAGAATTTTTCTATGCAGCCAGTATCCAATCAATCAGTGAGTCCATGATGAATCATGAAACACATTTGTTGACAAATAAAACCTTGTGTTCAATGCCAATAATCCAACTGTGCCACCACTGTTCCAATTGACAGCCATGAAATATTACTCTGAAACATGAAATTTATTGTTGGAAAGAGCCAGCATCAATCTAGTTATCCTGCTGCCATTCAGCAGGTTCATCTTGCTATTCAGCAAGCATATCCAAATGTATTGATTCCAAGTATATATCCATCTTAGCCTTAAACTCATTTATGCTGCCTTCTCTGACTACCTTATATATTATGCTGTTCCCAATTCTAATATCTTCCTTGAAGATGGAAGCTTTTCTAAACTTAAATATAGCCTACACTTTTCCTTGCATGACAACAGACCTATCCTTTCCATATATATTTTTAAAAATAATAAACACAGATTCATATACTAGATCTTTGTGTCAATATAAATTTGGTAAATTCTAGCTAAAAGAAAGAAAACATCAAGTGCTCCATGGAAATCTCTGAATAAAAGAACAGTTTGAATTCAGGGCTTTGATGACAATTAAACTGAGGAAGAACTAATCACTTTTGTATGCTCAACTCAACCAAATACACATTTTTTCAAAAATAGTGGATTACCTATAAGAGTATAAATATTTCCCTGTATATGAGGAGACTGATTGTGTTTTTTGCCTCCTTTGTAAAATATTAGTTCAATTAACAGTCAAATCTGACATGAGGAAGAAGTGGATGAGTGGTTTATGCTCTATCACGAAGAATATTTGGGTGCAATTTTAGGTGATAGGATGGATTCACATATAACATTCATGGATTTAACTTTCAGCAAACGAGACTGTAAAGGAGTGTACAGAACCAAAATAATGCTAATCATAATTTCATCTTTTTGTAGAGGCTGCAGGAGGCATGAAACACCTTACAGTGACTCTGGAGCATCATTTTGCACTCCAGTGATTATTGTGGCAGATAATTGAGAGTTTTTTTAAAGTCGTTTTTGCTTCTGCTCGGCAGTTAATTTCACTAATTCTTGCTGACATTTTGTTTACAAAACCAATCCAGCATTAGACTAACATGAAATACTTGATTGGTTAGTTTCCTTGAGACTCAGAAAGGGCAGAGAAGCTAACTACTGTGTTATCTGTCTCTTTTAGAGCTGTAGTAGATTGGTCACAGAGAAGCAGATTTGCCACATAGACTTAACTATTGATGAGGAATATTACTGTACATTGCAAAATTTACTGCGAGTGTTTTCCATCTGGAGATTATGCAATGCCAGGCCTATATGAGAGTTGCAACTAAAGGGGCCCATTGGTATGGTACCTAGAAGCTATATGTTCAACAAATATTAGTGAAATAATTTGGTGAATTGAAACATCTGATCTGGCACAAAAAGAGACATGAGTTATTTCTATGTGATTGTATTTACACAAATTCCAAATGCAGCCCTGATTTTCTACCTTCTTTCCTGTATTTTCATTTTCTAACAGAACTGTGCCATCACTTCAAAAATAGAACACTCTAAAAGGAACACATCATTGTTCTCCCAAGCAGCAGCTATTAAAAATATGCTTGACCTGAGGATTGCACAAATTTCTTGTTTACTAGGTTGAAAATCTTGGAGTCATCATTTAACATCAGATTTTATTACCCATTCCTATTGTCTTAACCCACCTTCCACTCCTCAACATATATCCTTTTGTATCCTAATTTGTCAGCTTGAATCCCTAATCATTACGGCTCAGCTCAAACTTTACCTCTCTTGAGAGTCTTTTCAGATGTTCTCTGTGCCCATTATCAGTTGCATGTTTCTTCTTTGTTTTGCCATAGTACCATGAGCATACCTGGGTAATAGTATTGTACTATAGTAAATGTGGTATTGCAGCAGTGGGTCTGCTATATAGTTGTTGCCCAGTACATGCATGTTAAGTGATGAAATGTGTTAACCATTTCCCTTTAACTACTTTATAAGGTCAGGAAAAGCCTCATTCTCCTTAATATTTCCCATAACACTGGGTAGACAGTAGATGCTCACTAAATATCTGATGTTTTTATTAAAGACCGTAACTGTAATACTGCCCTTGCCTAGAGTCAAGACTTTTGTATATGCAATGACATGTCTTAAAAAACAAACTTAATGAGAACACTAATCTTTGTGGAAGAATAGATGTTTGGTAGCCAGTGTTTCTATCTCACTAAGAGTATAGTTTGGGTAAGTGATTGTGGAAAATTGAAACAAGTGTTGAAGAAATTTTGACAACAGTTAGGCAAAAGTCATATCCCCTACATTCTGTGGTGAATAGCCTTAATGTTGAATGACTGAATCTACAATGGCCATGTTGAAATTTGTTAACAGATAATGCATAAAATGCCAGAAAAGCAATTTATCTTGTATACTTTTAGACATCTGGCATTGTGTACATCCACTGAATCAAAAAGAAGATGTGGCACATATATACAATGGAATATTACTCAGCCATAAAGAGAAACAAAATTGAATTATTTGTAGTGAGGTGGATGGACGTAGAGTCTGCCATACAGAGTGAAGTAAATCAGAAAGAGAAAAACAAATACCTTATGCTAACACAAATGTATGGAAACTTAAAAAAAATGGTTATGAAGAACATGTGGCAGGACAGGAATAAAGATGCAGAGGTAGAGAATGGGCTTGAGGACACGGGGAGGGGTACAGGTAAGCTGCGACGAAGTGAGAGAGTGGCATGGACTTATATATACTACCAAATGTAAAATAGATGGCTAGTGGGAAGCAGCCGCATAGCACAGGGAGATCAGCTAGGTGCTTTGTGACCACCTAGAGGGGTGGGATAGGGAGGGTGGGAGGGAGATGCAAGAGAGAGGAGATATGGGGATATATGTATACATATAGCTGATTCACTCTGTTATAAAGCAGAAACTAACACACCATTGTAAAGCAATTATACTCCAATAAAGATGTTAAAAAATAAATAAATAAATAAAAAAGAATACTGTGGATGAAAATGTTCACAGTTCATTATCAGAATTATTGCTCTTGGGCAATAGAGCTGTACACATTTTCAACATTCTGTCAAAGCCAATGATCATCTCAGACATTTTCAATCTTAGAACAATTTTGCTTGGTGTTGTGCAGTACAGGATGTTTCTACTTGACATTTTGTTTCAATTGTTTGTGAAGAAAGTGAGCATTCATGCTATGTTTATTGAACTGACATTGGTGGTATCTAGTATTCTAAGCAAGGAACCACTATAAAGGTAGTGTTAGGTTTGTTAAGGTAGTTTGAAATGGCATCCCAGATGCCCAGTGTTTAATAAATATCATAAAACCAGGTCAATCCAATGATGTCTGAAGTATTCCTTTATGTGGAAAATAAGTATTCAGGATAAACTGATGAAGAGAAGTTATATTCAGTATCTTTCTGTGGAAGTTAGTAAACTTCATAAACAATGGATCAGCAACTGACTATGAAATGAAGTATTTCCCTATCTGTTATACCAGGAAATATTCCTTTTAACCAAAAGGCAAATGAAGGCATTGTAAGAATTAGCTTCCTCTGGTTCCCAGTGGGAGCAGAGTCCTACCATTTATTTTTGTGACATGGAATGAATGTGTTATGTTTGTACATTTTGGAATGGGCAGAACACACCAGTAACCTAAAAATGGTTCTTGAACCTCAAAGCACAAGAGCAGGGTAGCTTTATACCATAATGATAGTACCACTTATTAGAGCAATTGAAGTTATATTGAACACATTTTTCTAGTTTCTGATATAAATATTTCTCTGGCCCCAGTATATGATTTTTGCCTTTAAACACAGACATGGGTACACACGTGTTTGTGTGGGCACTCACAGGTACATTCACATCATATGTTTTAAAAAGGAAGAAGTGTCTAGAAACTAACTTACAATGATCCTCTGTTTTATGCAGGGACTTCAGTGTCACATGTGTACACACACAAACACAAATATATTGCAAGACGAGACAAAAGATAAATATAATCACAACATATTTTGTAAAGAAAATGGTGCATAATTAAGTATGAATAAATATTCAGGGCAATTGGTTCAATGAAAAATGATGCTACTTTCATATTTTCCTCCAAAGTGTAGTCCAACAAAATATAGTTTAAAACACTTTCCAGGTAAGTAAAACTTGAGATCAAGACACCTTGTCTGGGTCTGTGGAACATTATGCCTATTCTAAATTATTATAGCTTTAATATACAGAATGATGACTATGTGCCAGGCCCTGTGCTAAGCAGTTAACATGTGACTTCTCATTTTGTTAATACCACACCCTGACATTAGGAATGATTACCTTGTTTAACAGATGAATAAACTGAGACAAAGCTCATGGTCTTAACTATTATACTAGATTGTTCCCTTTTTCGGAAAATCTACTAGAATAGTTTCCATTTCTGTGTTCTGATATGTTCTCATCTTAAGTAACAATTTTTAAATTATTGAAAGAAAGCTTTTGGGGCTTAATTATTTTCTTCCTTCACTCTATTTTAGTCCTATTTCTAAAACCATGATTTCTAAAGCCTGGATTCTCATGTACTCTCATAATAGGCTAGTGTCACTACCGCTGTAGATAAATGAGTTGACCTTGTCGATGTTCCTGCCTGTCGCAGGGAATTGAAAGCCCAGCAGAGAGCAATTACAAGCAATATTACCACCATGGCAGAAGCTGTCAAGATTCACATTTCTGGTCCGATGCTGGATATGTGTATGCTGAATGACAATCACAGAAACAGGACATTTCCGATCATCTTTAAAAATGGGAGAAAGTCATGAAGTTCTAAAAGACTTTGTTTCCATGAAATCTACAAACAGTGCAAATAAAGTATATTTTGTGTGTATGAGTGTATGTATAGATATGTGTGTGTATAATCTCCCTGAATGCCTGAATAATGCTATCCTCAAGCTCCAAAAGAATATAATAGATCCATGCATGAGCCCAATATAGTAAAGTTCCATTTACTCAGAATCCAAAATAACAAGATGGTGAAATAACCTGAATTTAGTTTTCAAGCATGTAGAACAATTGTTGCTATTCATTCAGATATATTCTAAAATAAAACAAACAAGTCTGCAATTCTCGTTTTAGTGATAAGCATTGTTTTGATATTAAAATCCTCTTGTTTATATAATGGAATTTAAAGAAAGTCAGTTAAGCATGAGAGTTAATTAATTAGAATACTCCATCACTCATTTTTTATAAGCTCCATTTGTTGATTCCAGAAGGAATACATTGATATCATTTGATAACTTTGATATCATTGATATCACTTGATATCTTTGAAACTGGCTTGTGTAATAAGCCTTCAGAACAAAAGGTGAATTAGGGGCAGTTGGTGAATTAGGATTCATTAGCGAATGAACACAAATAACAATGGTAATTTAGACAAAATGAATGTTTTCTTTTATGTTTTTATATCTATAAGTATATCATGCATTGCAAAGTCCAATTTCCCAACCAAAATAGGGCATCTGTACCTGGGAGGTTAATTTCTGAGCTGAAATCATAAGCTTGAATCAGCAAGGCAATATATTGGGAGTTTCAGGTAGACTGGCTAATCTAAAAGTAGGCAGTGAGGACATGTAACCCTTTCCAAAGTGGTTCTTGAGCTATTTCCTAATGAGAGTTTCTTGTGAAGGAGCTATGCTGGAGGGTCATAGCACAGCTCCAGACATATCAATTGTGTGATCATTATGATGTGAAGGAGTGCATGGTGAACTCAACCACTGTGAGAAAAGGTCTAAGTAGGAGTGTGTACAAATTGTCTTTACCTAGAGTCACATTGCATAAATTCAATTATGAAACAAAAATAATAACATGAAAATATTTCCTCTAGAGTCACCCTTTCTTTGTTGCTTCAGGGATATTGGTATTATCCTCACCATTGAAGATGTTCCTCCCTTTCTTTCAAACATTAATAGCCACCATACTCCTTGCCCAACCAAAGCCTTCTCTATTATAGGGTAAATGACCTTACTTCCTTTGACAATTCCTCGGCTTCTTTATTTTTAAACATCCATTTGGACTAAGATTAAATTTTTTTTTCATAAAATGGTTGTTCAGAGTTGGAAACAATCCTAATATGTAATTTGACCAAATTATTGTACACTGCATCACTTGATACACTATATTTTTCCCCCAAAATCTTAGGATATTTTATTGTCTGTCTGGCCTCTATTGGCCTGTGGCTGGTTCAAAGACGAAAACTCAACAAAGATTGTTTTAGTCCTAATATTACAGTATCTTTTCCAGTCTAGGTGAAAATTCACTCTGTCCCATAACCTAACAAAACATTGAGGAAAGATGATCCTTTAACATTCCATGATTTATAGCAACATCAAAGACAATAGTTTTGGGAGTTAAAGATTACTGAAAATGTACGTGTTTTCAAACTGGGCCCTTATCTAACTGAACTGAAAAATAGCATAGGTCTTCTTAAGCAAATAATTGCATAAAAAAGAAGACAAAAAGGGAAAGATTTTATAGATGTCTGAGCAATCAGCTGTATTCCACTTTGTGGTAAAATAGCTGGATCTCTGATTCTCAACCCCACGTACATATTAGAACCATCTGAGGAGCTGTTAAAAATAATGACTATAATCTTCAAAAAAATTGTTTTAATTGCTTTATTGAGGTAGAATTGACACACAATAAATTACACATATTTAAAATATACAACTTGACAGTCTTAACATATATTTACAATGGTGAAGCCATCACCAAAAAACAACATAATGAATATATCAACCCAACCCAAAATGTTTCCTAGTACCCCTTTGTAGTCTTTACCCTTCAACATTCACAGGTGATCACTGACCTGCCTTCTACCATTACAGAATATTTTGCATTTTCTAGAGTTTTAAAATAAATGGAATCTTGCAGTATTTACTCCTTTTCTGTTTTCTTTCACTAAGCATAATTATTTTGAGATTCATTGATGCTGTAATCTGCACTTACAGTTCATTAATTTTTATTGCTGAGTAGTATTCCATTTTATGTATTCCACAGTTCGTTTATCCACTCACTACACATTTGAGTTGTTTTCAGTTCTTGGATTACAAATAGAGCTGTATTATTATTTGTTTACCAGTCTTTGTATGAATGTATACTTTCATTACTCTTGGATAAAAACTTAAAAGTGAAATGGCTGAACCATATAGAAGGAATATGTTTAACTTTTAAAGATATGTATAGCCTCTTGTCCCTGCACCATTTCCTGAAAAGACTATTCTTTCTCTACTGAACTGACAAAACATGGTTGTCAAAATTAGGTTGTCCGTTTATGTGAATTTATATCTGGATTTTCTATTCTGTTCCATGGATCTAGTTTCATATCAATAGAATGCTGTCTTTGATTACAGTTGCTTTATAAGACTTGAAATAAGATAATGTTAGTTAGTACTCCAACTTTTTTCTTCTTTTTCAGAGTTATTTTAGCTATTATGGATTCTTTTCATTTCTATATGAATTTCAGAATCAGTTTGTCAGTTTCTACAAAAAGACAGCTGGGATTTTGATTGGAATTACTTTGAATTTATAGACCCATTTGTGGATATTAGCAACAATCTTAACAATACTGAGTCTTTCACCTCATGAACATGGTGAAACTCTCTGTTTATTTAGTTCTTTAACTTCTCTCAGGGATGTTTTGAAATTTTTGCTGTATCAGTCTTTCACGTCTATTGTTTTTCTGTTTTCTATTAAATTGACATCCATGCTGATCTTAATATGTTTCATTCTTATCCTTACTTTGGAATGAATTTACTGTTCTTTTCCTAGTTTCCAAAGGTGGAAGCAGAGGTCTTTCATTGGAAACCTTTCTTCTTTTCTAATATAAGCATTTAATGCTATAAATTTCCCCCTAAGTACTGATATAGTGGCATCCCACAAATATTGGTATGCTGTAATTTCATTTTCATTTAATTCACAGTCCTTCTTAATGTAACTTTTGAAATCAGTGTTCACCCATGGGTTAGTTGGAAGTGTGGTGTTTAGTTTGATGGAGTTCAGGACATGCTACCCCAAAGTATTGCACCTTGGCATATTTAATATCTTAAGCTGAAGGAATTTGAGAAAACAGTAGAAGCAAGAAGGTCACTCTGAACTCACTCCCACACTTCACCCTTATTCCTTGAAAACAAGAGATAAATCTCCCATGAGAAAGAAGGAACACATTCTTATCATTGGAGACAGGGAATTTGGGGCCAAAAAATTCTATATAAGCAAATCTTATTAGGCTAACCCTTACCTTCCAAGTTATTTCTTCACCATTTGCTACCCATAGCCCTTTGTTTTATCACTCTTCACACAGATTTACTGTTTCTTTTTCTGAAAGGCTTAAAAACTTCCTACTCTGGTCATTTCTTCAGGACTTCATTCACTTGTGAAGGCTCCCATGTACCTGAAAGAATTTAATAAAATATGAATGCTTTTCTTCTGTTAATATTTGTCAGTTTAATTTTCAGACCCAGTCAGGAACCCTAGGAGTGTTGAAGAAAACTATTTCCTCTCCCAGAGTTTGTAAATACTTCAAGATTTTCCAGAGAATTTTTCTGTTATTGATTTCTAATTTTATTCCATGTGGTTGCAAAGCATACTTGATATGACTTGAATCCTTTTAAATTCACTGAGACTTGTTTTATGTCCCAGAATATGGTCTTTCTTGGTCAACATCCATGTGCATTTGAGAAGAATGTGTATTTACAGCTATTGGGTGGAGTATATTATAAATGCCAATAAGGTCAAATTGGTTGATAGTGTTGTTCATCTACCACATCCTTGCTGATTTTCTGTCTACTTGTTCTATCAATTACCAAAAAAGAAGTACTGATATTTCTGACTATAATTATGGATCTATTTCTCTTTCCTGTTCTATCAGTTTCTGCTTCATGTATTTGGTACCTGCTAATAGGTATATAAATGTTTAGGATTGTCATGTACTCTTTATGGATTGACAACTTTAATATTATGAGATTATCTTCTTTATTCTTGGTAATATCCCTTGCTCTGAAATCTTCTTTAGCTGAAAGCTATAGCCACTTCAGCTTTCTTTTGATTAATGTCAGCATGTATATCCTTTCCCATTTGTTATGGGTTGAATTATGTTCTCCCAAAAAGATAGGGTCTTTACAGAGTTAAAATGAGGTCCAATATGACTGATATCCTTATAAAAAAGAGAATTTTGGACAGAAGCTATGTAATGAGGGAAGATGATCTGAAGACAGACACAGGCAGAATGCCACATGAAGATGAAAGCAGTGATTGGTCTGATGGAGCTGTAAGCCAAGGAATGCCAAACATTTCCAGCCACCCTAAGAAAGTAGGAGGAGGCCCAGAAGGATTCTTCCCAGAGTCTCAGAGGAAGCATGATCCTGCTAACACCTTACTTACAGACTTTTAGCCTCCAGAACTATGAGATAATAAATCTGTTGTTTTAAGTCACCCAAATTTTGGTACTTTGTACAGAAGCTTCAGCAAACTAATATACATCCTGTTACTTTTATTGTATGTGTGTATTTATATTTACAGTGGGTTCCAAATAGGCAGCATATAGTTAGATTTTGCTTTAATTATCCAATATGACAATCTCTGACTTTTAATTAGGCCATTTAAACCTTTGCATTTAAGGCAATTAGTGATATGTGTGAGGTTAAGTCTGTCATGTTGCTGTGTGTTTTTTATTTGCCTCATGTTCTTTGTTTCGTTTCCTCTTTTTCTGATTTATTTTAGATTAATTAAATATTTTAATTGTTCAATCTTATCTCTTTCATTGCCTTATTATATGGAAATCTTTATTTTAATTATTTTAGTGGTTGTTTTAGGGTATATATTAGCCTTTTCTTTTTAAACACCTACACTACAATGTTAACTCAATCAAGAAGTGTATAACCAAACAACAGAATAGAGGTGATTTTTAGGGCAACATCATTATCTGTGTTGGTGAAATCATGACTTTGGCTTAAAATTGTTATTGTTTCATTGTTAAAGTTAAGGAATGCTTATATTTTGTTTATTTAATGTCACTGGAAGTAGGCAAAACATTTAATAACCAGTTGGCCTTGTTTCTATGATGTTAAACAGCCAAATGGATCTAATCCTTTTTTTTTTTTGAGAGAGAGAGAGAGAGAGAGAGAGTATGTGTGTGTGTGTGTGTGTGTGTGTGTGTTTTCCCTTGGTTAACATGGTGCAGCATGGGCCAGGGATGCCCAGATGTTTATATTTTATGTACAGTTGTCAACTTTTAATTTTTCCAGGTAATGATATTTTTAAAATGCCATGTACTATCATAAAGCTCACAAAGAAAGGATGTTTGGACACCAAAAACATACAGAGAATATTACTTCATAAAAAAAAATTCTTTGAATTAAATACACTTAGCTTTTTGTTGATTCTCACTATATCATCCTTATTTTCTTATTTTTCTCTGTATCAAAAATATAAATTCATATATAATCATGTGACCCTTGAACATGTCATTTAGAGGACAGCTCATATAATTGAGTTCAGTCTTCCACATTTTAAGAAATGTATTTATTCAGTTTGGTGGGATTGCCTGGGAGCACAAGTTTTATATTTCATAGAGATTATCACTGTGTTCTTGAACATGTCCTTGGCAAAACTGGAGAAGTGAAATCATGTTTTCCTCTCCGGTCATTGTCAGTGTAGCTATCTCTCCATCTTCATTCTGTCCACTGCCTTGTGTGAGAGGAGGCAGTTTTTTATCTATAGGGTGAAGTTTCAAAGGCAATGGAGAGCCAAATGAGGATACACTGGGCATTTGGTGGATGAGGGAGGACTTCAAAACTGTAGAGAAAGTAATTAAACAATATAAATTTGACTTGCTTTTAATGTTAGCAAGAATGTGCTTTGCTCACGCATAATTTAGAAACCATGGTTAATATTGAACTGATCCTAGACTTAGACTGCTTAATAGAA
Source organism: Orcinus orca (assembly GCF_937001465.1). NCBI lineage: Eukaryota > Metazoa > Chordata > Mammalia > Artiodactyla > Delphinidae > Orcinus > Orcinus orca. The sequence continues at coordinate 81,570,989 of NC_064580.1, forward strand.
TTAAATCAAGTGCAAAGTACTTTGTACCTTCAATATCTGCATTAATTGTTTAAAGCTTTTCTGAGTTTGAAGGGTAAAAAGGATAAACTAGCTAGCTTTTTGATTTTTATTTTTACAGTTGGTTGCCATTGCTAAATTCAAAACAATATTCCAAGACATTTCAGAAAGACACTCGGAGTCTCTAGAATAGGGTAGACTAGTAGTTCTTAGAATTTGGGGGGGATTGAGGCACAAAATCAAGTTTGTATATATGATTTCTGGACTCAAATGGAGATTTCAACTTTTTTTCTAAAACATGTGCAACATTTAGATTTCTGTAGTAAAAGTCATTATTTTATGGCCTTTTGAAAGAGCACTCCTTTTTAAAGCTTTCTCTAGCACTAAAAATATATAACAAAGCAGTTAATAAATGTCAGCAATATAAAATGTTGCAAACTAGAAAAGCAGTAAAAATAAGTTCTGGGTTTTCAGCTGTCAAAAAATACATAATGTCTGAAGCTGAATTTTGACAATTATCTTGGCAGCAGTCCATTACATGTATATGTATAAACATTAATCTCTTTCAAAATTCAAAAATGACATTTCTGGATAGCAGTTAGATAAATCACTAAAATAATTTTTTGCAGACATACCCACACACTCAATCACATATACACAAAGATCCCTTTTAATCAGTTATTTTGAATTTCTGTTTCTATTTAACAGGCATTTATGCAGTCTGGAAGAACTAATAGATAAATAGTACATTATTTCAAATTATGATGTTAGGAATAAATATCCGTGACTGTTAAATTAGTCTGTGTCACTTCCATTGCTGGGGTATAAAGACAAGCGCATAGAGAAGTTAGAAAAGATTATAAGAACCATTGAAATTAAAGTCAGAAAAATAAGTACATCCAAAGGAGAAGCTATCCAATGGAATTTGCAGGGTGTGTTATTTAGGGCAAGTTGACAAGGGACAAGCGGTTTGCACTGAACTTGAAATATTTCTTTTTGAGTAGGTCGGTGGTTGGTATAATGCTATTTCTAGGTATGGGCTATTGAGCCACATTCTTATATTGCCTGAAGCAAGAAGGAGTCATTTAGTGCATTGAAGTAGGAATATCCATTTCCAATGGCCTGAAAGATTTCTGCACTGTGTGAAAACAATTTAGTCTGTAAAAATATTCACACTATTAATAGTCACAGTATTAATATGACAATGTAATACCATGCTAAGTCTTTTGTACATATTATTTCCTTTAATCCTGGCAATAACCTTTAGAAAAACACTTGATTTTCATTATTCATGGTACTTATGTTCTGTAAAGTCACTGCAAAATCTGAATTAGTGAGTACTGACCTATTGTTCCTAGGCAAAATACAAGGTTAGATTCCTGGTCACAAAATTTTCATCAACTGATCAACACATAACCTTGCTTTATCTGTGTTTCTGTTTAAAGACCTCTTATTTAATACATATTGTTGATTTATTAACCTCGATCTCATGGCCAACAGCATTACAACTCATGTCTGAATGAAGTTTATCTAACATAGTGTTTTCTCCCTAATTATTACATATTCAAGACTTCTTGTGCTTAAGAACACTAGACATTACTTCAGCACTATATTTTAGGGCCATTTTCAATAGCAAAATCACCAAAAAAAAAAGCGCACAGAAATGTGAAAAATGTGGCACTAAATAGACCATGAAAAGAACACTTGCTTACATGATGAGAGCTGAAACGAAAAGGTATCACTGCTTTGTTCAAGCTTAGCTGGGAACACATGCATCATCAGGTGAGTCAAATTTTTTGCCACACTTCACTTGTCTACAAATGACCAGAAAAGCACCACGTGTCTTTACTTTGGGGTTACAAATAAATTTTAATGAGTAGGTGAATTTGCAAATATGGAATCTATGAATAATGAGGATCAATTTTAGATACAAATTATTACTAGAGGAAACAAAGACTCAGAGAGGATGAATAACTTGCCTATGGTCAACTGCTAGTGGGTGATAGAGTATTCAGGCCCAAGTTTAACTCCAAAGTTTATGCTTCTAAACACCTAATACCAATTATTATTCATATCATTCAAAGATCAAAATAGCAGTAATTTGTATAAATGGGCTTCCAGAGATTGCCTCCTGAACTGTGTGTTACAGTTAACATGTTTGCAAAACTTCTTCATAGATTACATTATTATTGAAGCTAGAGCTCATGGCATTATAGGTGTTAAAACAGGCAGGTAACTAGATATGAGCAGAGAAGGGGGAGCAAGGGCCAAATGTCAGGAAACCATACATCTTGTAAACAAAGACAAGCAGGAACCTCCAGACTGACAGGAAACCACATATTTTGGGGTGATGTGTCCTGGAGGCAGACAAAGAAAGGTGGGAAAAGGCAGGAATCTCTGGGGTCCGAACGTAACTTTTTGCTCATTATGCTCTCATTTCAATAAAATTAGCCTTGCAGATAAGAAGCACCCATAATGCACCGACGCTGTGACACTTCTGATCTAAGCTAAATAAGGACAAAAATCCCTCCTCCCCTCGGGAAGATGGAGCTGGGATGAAAATCAGGGAATACGAACCACAAACCTCTCCCTCCCCAGTGAATTTTCCACCCCATTCATTTCTATGCCCCTCATAACAGGTTTGCCAAAGAAACCCAAGGCAGCTACTCAAATGAGGCTGCCTGCTCTCCCCTTGAGAGTGTACTATTGCTCAAATAAATCCTCACTTTACTTTCTTGACCTCCGTGTCTCATCTCTGAATTCTTTCTGCAACGAGACAAGAAACTACCCTCCATTATCATAGACAGGGTATATTAGTGATTGGTAGAGCATAAACTAGAAGAGGGTAACAAATAGTGTGGCAGAAGAAACTGGACAGATAAGCATTGGTCAGATCGAAAGATAAATACTTGGGCACATGTATCTAGGAATGGTTAGCAATCTTTTTTTTTTTTTAAATATAAATTTATTTATTTATTTGTTTTTATTTTTGGCTGTATTGGGCCCTCATTGCGGTGCACGGGCTTCTCATTGCGGTGGCTTCTCTTGTTGCGGAGCACGGGCTCTAGGCGCGTGGGCTTCGGTAGTTGTGGCGCGCGGGCACGGGCTTAGCTGCTCCGCGGCATGTGGGATCTTCCCGGCCCAGGGCTTGAACCCGTGTCCCCTGCATTGGCAGGCGGACTCCCAACCACTGCGCCACCAGGGAAGCCCCGGTTAGCAATCTTGAAGACACATTGAGGATCACTGTTTAAAAATATTGATGTCCAAGTTTCATTCTTAGAGCTGACTCAGTTGATCTGGAGTGAAATCCACGCACCTTTGCTTTTCCGAAACTCCACAAGGCCTTCTGATGTATCACCCAGTGTTGATCTAGAGTAGTCGAGGTCTTTGAATGTCTACAAGTCCAGTTATGAGCAATACTTGTACCTTTCAATGGGCGTGTTGTCATATCTCAAGCCACGTGCTCTTGGATGTCTGTGATTCACTTATGTAATCCTACAATGCTTCATATAATTTTTTCCTCTAGTTTTATTGAGATATAATGGACATGCAGCAGTGTATAAGTTTAAGGTATATAGCATAATAAATTGATTTACATATATCATGAAATGAATATCACAGTAAATAAATATCCATCATCTTATATCATACAAAATTAAAGAAATATAGAAAAATATTTTATTGTGATAAGAACACTTAGGATTTTCTCTCTTAACAACTTCCATATATAACACACCGCAGTGTTAATTATATTCATCAAGTTGTACATTACATCCCTATTACTTATTTATCTTGTAACCGAAAGTTTGTACCTTTTGACTGTCTCCATCCAATTCCCTCTCCCCTCACCCCACACCTCTGGTAACCACAAATCTGATCTCTTTTTCTATGGGTTTGTTTGTTTTTGAAGTGTAATTGACCTACAACACTATGTTAGTTTCTGTTGCTGAATATAGTGATACAGTGCTCCTATACATTTCAATATGATCACCAAGATAAGTCGAGTTACAATGTGTCACCATACAAAGATATTACATTACTATTGACTATGTTCCCCACAGTGTACATTTCATACCCTTGACTCATTTATTTTGCAATTGGAAGTTTGTACTTCTTAATCTCCCTCACCTATTTTTCTCCTCCTCCTCCCCTCCTCCCCTCTGACAACCACCTGTTTCTTCTCTGTATCTGTAATTCTATTTCTATTTTGTTGTGTTTGTTCATTTGTTTTTTAGATTCCACATATAAGTGAAATCATACAATATCTTTCTCTGTCTGACTTATCTCACATTGCATAATACCCTCTAGGTCCATCCTACTTGTTGCAAATGGCAATATTTCATACTCTTTTATGGCTGAGTAATATTCCATTGTATATATACATATCACATCTTTATCCATTCATCCATTGATAGGCATGTAGGTTGCTTCCATACCTTGGTTGTTGTAAATCATGCTATGATGAATATAGGGGTACGTATATCTTTTCTAAATAGTGTTTTGGTTTTCTTTGGATAAAAACCCAGGAATGGAATTATTGGATCATATGGTAGTTCTATTTTTAAATTTTTGAGGAATCTCCACACTATTTCCCATAGTGGCAGCACCAATTTACACTCCGACTAATGGTGCACAAGAGTTCCCTTTTCTCTACATCCTCCCCAACACTTGTTATTTGTTGTCTCTTTGCTCTCTCTCTATTTGTTTGCTCTGATTTCATGCCATGTTTTGAGCTACTCCATGAAGAGACCCATATGTTAAGAAACTGAGAGAGGCCTTTGGCCAGCTGCCAGGGGGGAACTTAGGCCCTCAGTCCAGGGACTCAGAAAGAATTGATTTCTGCCAACATGAGTGAATTTGGCAGCAGGTCCCCCAACACACCCCAGTCTAGACTTGAGATAACTTCAGCCCCTGCCCACAATCTGATTTGCAGACTTGTGAGAGACCCTGAGGCAGAGGACCCACCTAAGTCTTGCCTGGATTCCTGACCCACAGAAACTGAGAGATACTAAATATTTGTTTTGAGTCACTAAGTTTTGGGACAATTTTTTTATGCAGCGAGACATAACTAGTCACAGTTCTACCACGATATGAATAAGGAAGAAGTCAACTTAAAGTGTTTGACATTGCCACAGAACTATAAACATAGTGTTATCTATAAATTCCACAGACTCCTAAACCACCCCCAAGTATCTTTTGAACAGCTGTCAGTGTTTGAATAAATTATTACCTGGGCATGATCTTGTATTGTAAAAAAAAAAATGCTTAACCTTTTATTTTCTCAAAAGGCAGTGCAATTTTAATTCATTGATGTGAAATTAAAAACTAAGGACTTGATGAATATTGTCACATTTCAAACTGAACATATTATTTTGATACATGAATATCATATTTGATAATTTCATAGTTCTTGTGTACCTAAGAGATTACATTTATACTATTTTCTTAATAAATTTTCTATATCACCACCCCATAAAAGAAAAAGCTTTCTTACTTTATCTTAATCTAATATTATACACAGCTGTTAAAGGCACCATTCTATTGGGCTTTGACCATTAGTGAATATGTTGTTACCAACATGGTGCCTGTATGTTTATATTTTGATTAGAAATAGGTTTACTTTTATCATTTTATTATCATAAGTAGTATGGAGTACAGAATATGTTTATCCCAATAAAACCCAGTACATGAAAGGTTTTTAAATGCCCACAATAAAGAGATATGTATAAAAATCCTCAGCTACTGCTTCAGCTATCATTTTAGACTAGACTTTTGAAAAGAGCTGTTAATAAGTAGTAAAATGAATGGAATTGTATTTCACCTTTTTTTGTGCTCCCTCTTAACCTGTGGTGGAGTTAATGATAAGAAGGCAAATGACCAGAAGGGTGGAAACCAGGAGGAATATTATTAAGGACTGATAAATATTGATCTGAATAACCCTATCCTGAATAATCAAGAATTTACTGAGTTTGGATTGAGCTGCTTTTTCGGCTTAGAGTACAATTATCAGTGACCATTTATATCAAAGTTTGTACTCCAATGCTTTTAAAATCATTTTCAACCTACCCAACCATTGTGCTTTCCCTGAACTAACCATGAATGCTGTTGAAGTCAATTTGAAAGCATTTCTTAAAAGCCTGGCTATTTGCTGTTCTGTTAGGCAAAATTTGCATTTGGCAACCATTACCTGCATATCATTAATATACTGTGTCCTAAAAAGAAAAAAAGAATGACTATGTCTTTCCATATTTCTTTTTCTATATGTTTTGAATCTCATTTGTTCTGTGAGATACTATAATATGAGAATCAGAAACTATGGGGTCCAGGAGGAGACTTTATATATTGAGATTAATCTTCTTAAGCCCAAGTCCATAGCTGCAACAGGGTAAGACTTCTTCAAGAAGGGCTGGCTCACTAATAAACCACCCAAATGGCTGGCACCTATAACTTCCTTGTTCAATTTTGAGCACATAAAAAAGCCTAAGATGATATACTTGGAGGATGACCTTTAGTAAATAAATAATTCAGATCTTTGACATTGGCATTGTATTGCAGAATTTTCTTAACATTTCCCTGAGTTTTTCTCAGTATCATATCATTTACCTTACCTTTGGGAATTCATGTCAGTTAATTTTATATTCATGTAGCAGGCAAAATTTGAAATGTTCTATGTGATCTACCATCAGCCACACAAATTCGATATAGTGCTAGAGACAAAGATGTGGGATGATGGGGAAATTATTCATCTAATACTTTAAGTTTCTGGGATCCCTTAACTCCACTCCTTTCCCTCACCTCTCACCCACCTCAGTGCAACCTTAAAGATAAGCATACCAAAAAAAATACCCAATTTCACCATTGAGTACAAAAAGGAATACTCACATAGATGTAGTGGTCATGCTCTTAATTCCTTGTACCAGAAACTGGATTTTCCATTTTACAGTGTAGTGTTTCTCAACCTTTTTTGTTTTTCATTATGTCCCCCTAAAGACATGTTTATACATTTTTTCATAATTACCACCCCTCATGAAATTTTAATACCATAGATGTACTGTATATGTACATCTATGGTATTAAAATTATGTGCTCTGGCCCTTTAGAGGTATTTTGTGCTCTGGCCCTTTAGAGGGCAACAAACTCTTGTGATATCAAAGGTTATTTTTCCCCCCAAGAACTGATTTTTGCCCCCTTTAGGGATATATCACCCCGGTTGAGAATGTATAGTAAAGTGTCTTTCATGTATCAATCAGTGTGATAGACCTTTGTACCCTGTAGTTACAGACTTTCTGATACAGCCTTAAGATTTCTGTAGCAAATCTTGGTTCTCATGCTGTTCTTATTAAGTAGCGTTAACCCTCCCTTACCAACTCAAAGCATCACCCAAACCACCACAGATATGCCCGACTCTAATGGACTCATCATGAATATGCATTCAATCATTTTGGTTTCTTATAATTGCTTATATAAGAGGCAGAGAATACTTTAAAATAAGTTAATTTGCTGGAAAATGTAGATAAATAGCTGAATGTTTTTAAAAGTCCTAATTTGTGTTATCATATCACCATGACCATCATAGGGCTCATTATAAATTAATATGAAGTATTGTTGTCTTTATGCCCCCCTTAAAAAATCTCTTTTAGAAGACTACCAAGCAAAAGGGCCCAGTATGATAACCAACCAGAATATTTCGTGTTTGTTTTCCAATACAGGCAGTGGAATGTTTTTTCTTTCTTTCTGTTGACTCAAAATAGCTTAGAAGGTTATAAAATAATGTTCATGTCCAATATCCATTATGTTATTTCATACATAATACTTGACTAGAAGGAAATGCTTGAAACCTAGTAGAATCTGGGCTTGTAATGGTTTTCTGGAGTGCAATGTCTGAGTAAATAGTTGGTTAGGAATACACAGATTAAGAGAATGAAAGCCAGAAATGACAGTTTAGCTATAGAAGTTTAATGAAATATTATTTAAATGTATCTGGATCATTGTTTCACATTGCTTAGATGTATGTATGAAGGAGAAATGATGTGCAAGATACTACATTTCTATTTAGGCTAGTAACTCTTAAAATATAGTATTATTCAAAGCTCTATATATGAATATAAACTTGTATCACCTGGGATATAGCAAGTTTTTTGTGTGATTTATTTATTTTTAACCAATTCTGAGTTCTTTTGAATAGAAATAAAGTTTAAGATGAAGATACTCAATAGGTTGTGAAGGGTGTTTTAAAAGGTTAATATAAACTATTCTGATCTAGTAAATCAATCAACACATAGCTATAAAGTGTTGTTTTTAAGAATAATTTTTTATTCAATTCTCTAGAATTTTAAGATGAAATAAACTAAAATCACATTTCTTCTCTGGGCAAATTTTCAAGTCTGTCACAGCAGGAGAGTGATATTTACTTTTCAAAAGTCCCTAGTAAATTAGTTCAAATATCCAACAAGTAGGCAACTACCCATCACATTGGAAACTTTATGTTATATTGATACAGTTTTATTAGATTAATGGCAAAATCAAGAGATTATATGTCTATATATTTTATCATTAGGTTAACTAATTGCTAAAATCATTAGAATTAGTTGTTATTTTGTCATTTAGAAAATAATGAATTACTTTCTGAGGTATGTTTATAGGCTTGTACTTGTCCAGATATATATACATATATATGCATATGTATCTTTATTGAGGCATAAAGTAGCACACAATACTTACACATATATAAAGTGTGCAATATTATAAGTTTGACATATGTTTACACTCATGAGACCATAACTACAATTAATATAGTGAATATACTTATCACTCCCCCAAAAGTATCCAGGTGCCCCTTAGTAATCCCTCCATCTCTTATGTCCAGGTAAACACTGAACTGCTTTCTGACACATAGATTGGTTTGCATATTCTAGAGTTTCTGATAAATGGATTTATACAGTATGTACTCTTTTTTGCCTGCCTTATTTCACTCAGCAAAATGATTTTGAGATTCATCCAAATCTGTTCTCGTTATCAATAATTTGTTACCTTTTGTTGTTGAGTAATATCTATTATAGATATATACCAAGATGTATTTGGTATACATTCACCTTTGATGAATGTAAGGGTTGTTCCCAGTATAAAGGTTATTGCAAATAAAGCTGAATAAATACTTACAAGTATTTGTATGGGCATAAGCTTTTAATCTTCTTGGATAAATACCTCGTTGTGGAATGCCTGGATATTATGGTAGATGAGTCATTAACCCCTTAATAAACTACTGAATTGTTTTCCAAAGTGGTTATATCATTTTACATTCCCTGCAACAGGGTTTGAAGAATCCAGTTGCTCCACAGCCTCACCAACACTTGGTATAATGTCATTCATTCTTTTAATATTAGACATTCTAATATGTGTATACAGTATCTCATTTTGGTGTTGATGTACATTTGCTTGGTGACGAATGATGTTATCTTTTTATATGCTCATTTGCCATCCATTTATCTTCTTTGCTAAAATGCCTGTCCAGATCTTTTGCTTATTTTACTATGGGGCTGTTTATTTTCCTAATTTTGAATTTTGTGGATTCTTTATATATTATAATTTCAAGTCCTTTATCAGACACGATTTGCAAATATTTTCTCAAAGTCTGTGGCCTGTCTTTTCATTCCCTTACTGTCATTTGAAGAGTACATATTCTTAGTTCTGATGAAGTGCAATAAGTGTTTTTTCCTCTTCTGGATTATCCTTTTGGTGCTATCTTTAAGAAGTCTTTGCCTAACTTAAGGTAAATTTTTTTTCTTTTAGAAGTTTTATAGGTTTAGGTTTTGCATTTTATTCTATGATTCATTTTGAATTAATTTTTGTATGTGGTTCAAGGTATGGATTAAAATTTTTGAGTTTTTTGGTATATTGATATGCAATTGTTCCAGTACCATTTAATGAAAAGATTACTATTTCTCCACTGAATTCCCTTTGCAACTTTGAAAAAAATCAGTTTTCCATATACGTGTGCATCTATTATATTTCTGAACTTTATTTGGTTCCATTGATCTACTTGTCTATCTTTATGCTAAATCTACACTGTCTTTTTTACCATAGCTTCATAATAATTTTTGAAATTTGGTAATATTTGTCTTCCAACTTTATTAGTTTTCAATATTGCTTCAGCTATTATGGGTCCTTTGCATTTCCATTATAGCTTTTAAAATTAGTTTGTCAATTTCTATGAAAAATTCTGTTTTTATGCTGAAATTTTGTTTGGGATTTTTTATTGAATCTGTAGATCAATTTAGGGAGGGCTGACATCTTAAAAATAATGATTATTCCCACCCAAGAGGAAGGTATATCTTTCCATTTATTCAAGTCTTCTGTAACCTCTCTCAGTATGTTTTGTAACTTATAGTGCAGAGATCTTCAATTTTTTGTCAGGTTAACTATAAGCACTTCATATTTTTGGATGCTATTGCAAATGGTATTATTTTTAATGTTAATTCCTAATTGTTTTTTTGCTAGTATATAGAGATTTAGTTGAGTTGTGTATACTGGTCTTGTATTGTATACTATAACAGTGGTTAAACTCATTTATTAGTGGTAGTAGCTTCTCTGTAGATTCCATCCAATTTTCTATATAGACATTCTATAAATTATTGAGAGAGGGATATTGAAATAACTGGATTTTTCTAATTCTGTTGTAAGTTCTATAAGTTTTGCTTCATATCTTTTGAAGCTTTTTTATAGACACATAAGTGTTTACAATTATGTCCTCGTGGATAATTTGACTCTTTCATCATTTGGCGTGACATGCTTTATCTCTTATAATATTCTTTGGGTTTTGTTTTTAAATAGAAAATGACTAACTGATTCTAAATTATTTGGAAATGCCAATGACCTAGAATAGCCAAAACAACCTTAACAAAGAACAAAGTTGGAAGGGTAACACTACCTAATTTCAAGATTATTATAAAGCTAAACTTATCAAATCTGCTTTGTCTGTTGTTAATCTAGCCAGTCCAGTTTTCTTTTATTTAGTGTTAGCATGGTTCATCCATTCCCTTTTAACCTATTTGTGCCTTTTTATTTAAAGTGGGTTTCTTGTAGACAGTGCATAGCTGAGCCTTCCCTTTTTGTCCAAAGTGATATTCTCTGAATTTTATTTGGAATGTTTAGACCATCTTTAGTGTGTTTATTAATACAGTTGTATTTAAAATGCCCTTCTTGATATTTGTTTTCTACCTTATTGCTAGTTCTTTGTTCAGTTTCCACCTTTTTCCTAATTCCTATTCAGATTGAGTATTTTTTTAAAATGTACAATTTAATGGTTATTCACAGATATATATTCACAGATATGTGCAACCATCACCAAAGTCCATTTTAGAACATTTCAGTTACCTCAAAGAGAAACCCCATACACATTAGCTGGTGTCCCCCATCCTCATATTCCCCCTAGCCATAATCGACTTTCTGTCTAAAGATTTGTTTACTCTAGACATTTCATATTGGAATCATATAATATGTGGTCTTTTGTGACAGGTTTATTTCACTTAGCATAATGTTTTCTAGGTTCATCCATGTTGTAGCATGTATCAGAACTTCATTCCTTTTTATGGTTGAATAATATTCTATTGTATGGACACACTACATTTTGCTTATTCACTTATCAATTTATGGGCATCTGGGTTGTTTCTACCTTTCAGCTGTTATGAATAATGCTGCTATACAAATGTACAGATTTTTGTGGACACACATTTTTATTTCTCTTGGGTATATACCTAGGAGTGGAATTGCTGGGTCATATGGTAACTCTATGTTTACCCTTTGAGGAACTACCAGACTGTTTTTCAAAGTGACTGAACCATTTTACATTCATGCCAGCAGTGCATGATTGTTCTAATTTCTCTGTATCCTCATTAACACTTGTTATTATCTTGTTCTTATTATAGCCATCCTAGTGGATGTGAAATAAAATCTCATTATGTTTTTTTCTCATTATGGCTTGATTTGCATTTCCCTGGTGATTAATTTTGCCAAACGCAGGTTGAGTATTTTTTATGATTCTGTTTTTTCCTTATTTTTGCTCATTTGATATAATTGTTTTGTTACTTTAGCAGTTTCCATAGAGTTTATATTATATATATATAACTTGTCACAATTTAAGTGATATTACACAACTTCAGGTATATTATGGTATTTTTGTCATACACTTTACTTTTACCTAAGTTATAAACCTCATACTACACTGTTGTAATTTTTGTCTAAAGAGTATATTATATTTGAATATAGTTAAATAATAAAAATAGCCTTATATAGTTACCCATGTAGTTACCATTTCCAGTGCTCTTCATATGATCTATATTTTCCAGTGGTATTACTTTCCTTCTGCACAAAGGCCTTCCTTTTACTTTATCTATAGTATGGATCTGCTGGTGGTGAATTCATTCACCTTTTTTCATATTTGAAAAATCCATTATTTTACCTTCATATTTTCTTTGGGCATAGCACTCCATACTGACAGTATTTTTGTTTCAGTACTTGAATGATTTTGCTCCAATGTCTTTCTATTTCTGTTGCTTCCAACAATAAATTTTTCATTACCCTTCTACTTATTCCCTCTGTATATAGTCATTTGCTTGTCAGTCACAGCTTTGAAGATTTTCTCTTTACCACTAGTTTTGAGCAATATAATTATTATTTGCCTTGGTGTAGCTTTCTCCATTTTGTGTGTGTGTGTGTGTGTGTGTTGTGGTTAACTGAACTTAGATTGGGGGGCTTATAGTAGCTATGGGCTGAATTGTCCCCCAAAGTCATATCTTGAAGCCCTAATCACTGGTATTTGGAGATAGGGGCTCTAAAGAGGTGATGATTAAGTTAAAATGAGGCTGTTACAGTGGGCCTTAATCCAATCTGACTGGTACCCTTATAAGAAGAGGAAATTTGGAGATACAAAGAGACACCAGGGATTCGTGCCCACAGGAGTTAGACTGTTCAAGGACATAGTGAGAAGGTGGCCATCTCCAGCCCAAGGAGAAAGGCCTCAGGAGAACCAAGCTTGATCCTGGGCTTCTAACATCTGTAATTGTGAGAAAATAAATTTCTGTTGTTTAAACCACCAAGTGTGTAGTATCTTGCTAAGATAGCTTGTGATGGTTAATTTTATGTGTCCTCTTTTTTTTTTTTTTTTTGCGGTATGCGGGCCTCTCACTGTTGTGGCCTCTCCCGTTGCGGAGCACAGGCTCCGGACGCGCAGGCTCAGCGGCCATGGCTCACGGGCCCAGCCACTCCGCGGCATGTGGGATCTTCCCGGACCGGGGCACGAACCCACGTCCCCTGCATCGGCAGGCGGACTCTCAACCACTGCACCACCAGGGAAGCCCTATGTGTCCTCTTGACTGGCCACGGGGTGCCCAGATTAAACATTATTTCTAGGTATATCATCTGAGGGTGTTTCTGGATGAGATCAGAATCAGTGGACCCAGCAAAGTAGATTGCCCTTCTTAATGTGTGTGAGCATCACTCAATCCCTTGAGGGCCTCAAAAGAACAAAAGATGAACACAGGAGAAATTCACCCCTTTTGTCCTGCCTCACTGTGTCAACTGAGACAGTTCATCCGATCATCTACTGCCCTTGAACTGGGATTTACACCATCAGTTCCCTTAATTCGAAGGCCTTTAGACTCAGACTGAATTGTACCACCAGCTTTTCTGGATCTCCAACTTACAGACTGCAGACTGTGGGACTTCTCAGTCTCCATAATTGTGTAAGCCTATTCCATATAATAAACATGTCTCTCTCTCTCTCTCTTTTTCAATAGATAGATAAATAAATACATATAGATATATTTCCTATTCGTCCTGTTTCTCTGGAGAAACATGACTAGGGCAGAATGTTATGGACTGAATGTTTTTATCTCACTAAATTGTGTATGTTGAAATTCTAACCGTGTGTGAGGGTATTAGGAGATGGGAATTTGGGGAGGTGATTAGACCATGAGAGTGGAGCCCTCATGAATGAAATTAATACTCTTATAAAAGGGACCCAAGAGACCTTTTTCAACCCTCTACAATGTGAAGACACAGCAGAAAGACGACCATCTATTAACTAGGAAAAAGACCCCCACCAGACAAAAAATCTGCCACTGCCTTAATGTTGGCCTTCCAGCCTCTAGAACTGAATAAACATTTGTTGTGTAAGCCATGGTGTTTTTGCTATAGCAGCACAGAAAGACTAAAGACACAGCCCTATTAAACTAATTCAATAATTATTAAATTTACAAAATTTTCAGCTATTATATTTTCAATATTTTTTCTGCCCCTCATTTCTATCCTTTCTTTCAAGTACTATCTATATTTACATCTATATCTATCTATATCTATATTAATATCTTTTTCTTTCTTTCTCTTCCTCCCTCCCTCCCTCTCTTTCTTCTTTTGCTTCCTTTCTTTTCTTCCTTCCTTCCTTCCTTCCTTCCTTCCTTTCTTTCTTTCTTTCTTTCTCCTTCTTTCTTTCTTTCATCTGCTTGATGTTTTCCCATAGCTCACAGATACTCTATTTCTTTAAAATCTTTTTTCTTTTTGTGTTTTGTCTTGGATAGTTTCCATTGTTTTTGTTTGTTTGTTTGTTTTTACATCTTTATTGGAGTATAATTGCTTTACAATGGTGTGTTAGTTTCTGCTTTATAACAAAGTGAATCACTTATACATATACATATGTTCCCATATCTCTTCCCTCTTGCGTCTCCCTCCCTCCCAACCTCCCTATCCCTCCCCTCCAGGCAGTCACAAAGCACCGAGCTGATCTCCCTGTGCTATGCGGCTGCTTCCCACTAGCTACCTACCTTAAGTTTGGTAGTGTATATATGTCCATGCCTCGCTCTTGCTTTGTCACAGCTTACTCTTCCCCCTCCCCATAACCTCAAGTCCATTCTCTTGTAGGTCTGTGTCTTTATTCCTGTCTTACCCCTAGGTTCTTCATGACATTTTATTTTCTTAAATTTCATATATGTGTGTTAGCATACAGTATTTGTCTTTCTCTTTCTGACTTACTTCACTCTGTATGACAGACTCTAGGTCTATCCACCTCATTACAAATAGCTCAATTTCAGTTTTTTTATGGCTGGGTAATATTCCATTGTATATATGTGCCACATCTTCTTTATCCATTCATCTGATGATGGAAACTTAGGTTGTTTCCATGTCCGGGCTATTGTAAATAGAGCTGCAATGAACATTTTGGTACATAACACTTTGAATTATGTTTTTCTCAGGGTATATGCCCAGTAGTGGGATTGCTGGGTCATATGGTAGTGCTATTTGTAGTTTTTTAAGGAACCTCCACACTGTTCTCCATAGTAGCTGTACCAATTCACATTCCCACCAGCAGTGCAAAAGTGTTCCCTTTTCTCCACACCCTCTCCAGCATTTATTGTTTACAGATTTTTTGATGATGGCCATTCTGAGTGGTGTGAGATGATATCTCATTGTAGTTTTGATTTGCATTTCTCTAATGATTAATGATGTTGAGCATTCTTTCATGTGTTTGTTAGCACTCTGTATATCTTCTTTGGAGAAATGTCTATTTAGGTCTTCTGCCCATTTTTGGATTGGGTTGTTTATTTGTTTGTTATTGAGCTGCATGAGCTGCTTATAAAGTTTGGAGATTAATCCTTTGTCAGTTGCTTCATTTGCAAATATTTTCTCCCATTCTGAGGGTTGACTTTTGGTCTTGTTTATGGTTTCCATTGCTCTTCAAAAGCTTTGAAGTTTCATTAGGTCCTACTTCTTTACTTTTGTTTTTATTTCCATTTCTCTAGGAGGTGGGTCAAAAAGGATCTTGCTGTGATTTATATCATAGAGTGTCCTGCCTATGTTTTCCTCTAAGAGTTTGATAGTTTCTGGCCTTACATTTCAGTCTTTAATCCATTTTGAGCTTATTTTTGTGTATGGTGTTAGGGAGTGATCTAATCTCATACTGTTACATGTACCTGTCCAGTTTTCCCAGCACCACTTATTGAAGAGGCTGTCCTTTCTCCACTGTACGTTCCTGCCTCTTTTATCAAAGATAAGGTGACCATATGTGTGTGGGTTTATCTCAGGGCTTTCTATACTGTTCCATTGACCTATCTTTCTGTTTTTGTGCCAGTACCATACTGTCTTGATTGCTATAGCTTTGTAGTATAGTCTGAAGTCAGGGAGCCTGATTCCTGCAGCTCCGTTTTTCGTTCTCAAGATTGCTTTGGCTATTCGGGGTCTTTTGTGTTTGCATACAAATTGTGAAATTTTCTGTTCTAGTTCTGTGTAAAATGCCAGTGGTAGGTTGATAGGGATTGCATTGAATCTGTAGATTGCTTTGGGTGGTAGAGTCATTTTCACAATGTTGATTCTTCCAATCCAAGTACATGGTATATCTCTCCATCTATTTGTATCACCTTTAATTTCTTTCATCAGTGTCTTATAATTTTCTGCATACAGGTCTTTTGTCTCATTAGGTAGGTTTATTCCCACATATTTTATTATTTTTGTTGCAGTGGTAAATGGGAGTGTTTTCCTGATTTCACTTTCAGATTTTTCATCATTAGTGTATAGGAATGCCAGAGATTACTGTGCATTAATTTTGTATCATGCTACTTTGCCAAATTCATTGATTAGCTCTAGTAGTTTTCTGGTAGCATCTTTAGGATTCTCTATGTATAGGATCATGTCATCTGCAAAGAGTGACAGATTTACTTCTTTTCCGATTTGGATTCCTTTTATTTCCTTTCCTTCTCTGATTGCTGTGGCTAAAACTTCCAAAACTATGTTGAATAAGAGTGGTGAGAGTGGGCAACCTTGTCTTGTTCCTGATCTTAGTGGAAATGCTTTCAGTTTTTCACCATTGAGGACGATGTTGGCTGTGGGATTGCCATATATGGCCTTTATTATGTTGAGGAAAGTTCCCTCTATGCCTACTTTCTGCAGGGTTTTTATCATAAATGGGTGTTGAATTTTGTCAAAAGCTTTCTCTGCATCTATTGAGATGATCATATGGTTTTTCTCCTTCAATTTGTTAATATGGTGTATCACGTTGATTGATTTGCGTATATTGAAGAATCCTTGCATTCCTGAAATAAACCCCACTTGATCATGGTGTATGATCCGTTTAATGTGCTGTTGGATTCTGTTTGCTAGTATTTTGTTGAGGATTTTTGCATCTATGTTCATCAGTGATATTGGCCTGTAGTTTTCTTTCTTTGTGACATCTTTGTCTGGTTTTGGTATCAGGGTGATGGTGGCCTTGTAGAATGAGTTTGGGAGTGTTCCTCCCTCTGCTATATTTTGGAAGATTTTGAGAAGGATAGGTGACAGCTCTTCTCTAAATGTTTGATAGAATTCGCCTGTGAAGCCATCTGGTCCTGGGCTTTTGCTTGTTGGAAGATTTTTAATCACAGTTTCAATTTCAGTGCTTGTGATTGGTCTGTTCATATTTTCTATTTCTTCCTGATTCAGTCTTGGCAGGTTGTGCCTTTCTAAGAATTTGTCCATTTCTTCCAGGTTTTCCATTTTATTGGCATAGAGTTGCTTGTAGTAATCTCTCATGATCTTTTGTATTTCTGCAGTATCAGTCGTTACTTCTCCTTTTTCATTTCTAATTCTATTGATTTGAGTCTTCTCCCTTTTTTTCTTGATGAGTCTGGCTAATGGTTTATCAATTTTGTTTATCCTTTCAAAGAACCAGCTTTTAGTTTTACTGATCTTTGCTATCGTTTCCTTCATTTCTTTTTCATTTATTTCTGATCTGATTTTTATGATTTCTTTCCTTCTGCTAACTTTGGGGTTTTTTTGTTCTTCTTTCTCTAATTGCTTTTGGTGCAAGGTTAGGTTGTTTATTCGAGATGTTTCCTGTTTCTTAAGGTAGGATTGTATTGCTATAAACTTCCCTCTTAGAACTGTTTTTGCTGCATCCCATAGATTTTGAGTCGTCGTGTCTCCATTGTAATTTGTTTCTAGGTATTTATTGATTTCCTCTTTGATTTCTTCAGTGATCACTTTGTTATTAAGTAGTGTATTCTTTAGCATCCATGTGTTTGTATTTTTTACAGATATTTTCCTGTAATAGATATCTAGTCTCTTAGCATTGTGGTCGGAAAAGATACTTGATACAATTTCAATTTTCTTAAATTTACCAAGGCTTGATTTGTGACCCAAGATATGATCTATCCTGGAGAATGTTCCATGAGCACTTGAGAAAAATGTGTATTCTATTGTTTTTGGATGGAATGTCCTATAAATATCAATTAAGTCCATCTCGTTTAATGTATCATTTAAAGCTTGTGTTTCCTTATTTATTTTCATTTTGGATGATCTGTCCATTGGTGAAAGTGGGGTGTTAAAGTCCCCTACTATGAATGTGTTACTGTCGATTTCCCCTTTTATGGCTGTCAGTATTTGCCTTATGTATTGAGGTGCTCCTATGTTGGGTGCATAAATATTTACAATTGTTATATCTTCTTCTTGGATCGATCCCTTGATCATTATGTAGTGTCCTTCTTTGTCTCTTCTAATAGTCTTTGTTTTAAAGTCTATTTTGTCTGATATGAGAATTGCTACTCCAGCTTTCTTTTGGTTTCCATTTGCATGAAATACCTTTTTCCATCCCCTTACTTTCAGTCTGTATGTGTCTCTAGGTCTGAAGTGGGTCTCTTGTAGACAGCAAATATATGGGTCTTGTTTTTGTATCCATTCAGCCAATCTGTGTCGTTTGGTGGGAGCATTTAGTCCATGTACATTTAAGGTAATTATCGATATGTGTGTTCCCATTCCCATTTTCTTAATTGTTTTGGGTTCGTTATTGTAGGTCTTTTCCTTCTTTTGTGTTTCTTGCCTAGAGAAGATCCTTTAGCAGTTGTTGTAGAGCTGGTTCGGCGGTGCTGAACTCTCTCAGCTTTTGCTTGTCTGTAAAGGTTTTAATTTCTCCATCAAATCTGAATGAGATCCTTGCTGGGTAGAGTAATCTTGGTTGCAGGTTTTTCTCCTTCAACACTTTCAATATGTCCTGCCACTCCCTTCTGGCTTGCAGAGTTTCTGCTGAAATATTAGCTGTTAAACTTATGGGGAATTCCCTTGTGTGTTATTTGTTGTTTTTCCCTTGCTGCTTTTAATATGTTTTCTTTGTATCTAATTTTTGACAGTTTGATTAATATGTGTCTTGGCGTATTTTTCCTTGGATTTATCCTGTATGGGACTCTCTGTTTTTTGGATTTGATTAACTATTTCCTTTCCCATATTAGGGAAGTTTTCAACTATAATCTCTTCAAATATTTTCTCAGTCCCTTTCTTTTTCTCTTCTTCTTCTGGAACCCCTATAATTCGAATGTTGGTGCGTTTAATGTTGTCCCAGAGGTCTCTGAGACTGTCCTCAGTTCTTTTCATTCTTTTTTCTTTATTCTGCTCTGCAGTAATTATTTCCACTATTTTATCTTCCAGGTCACTTATCCGTTCTTCTGCCTCAGTTATTCTGCTATTGATCCCATCTAGAGTACTTTTAATTTCATTTATTGTGTTGTTCATCATTGTTTGTTTCATCTTTAGTTCTTCTAGGTCCTTGTTAACTGATTTTTGCATTTTGTCTATTCTATTTCCAAGATTTTGGATCATCTTTACTATCATTATTCTGAATTCTTTTTCAGGTAGACTGCCTATTTCCTCTTCATTTGTTAGGTCTGGTGGGTTTTTATCTTGCTCCTTCATCTGCTGTGTGTTTTTCTGTCTTCTCATTTTGCTGATCTTACTGTGTTTGGGGCCTCCTTTTTGCAGGGTGCAGGTTCATAGTTCCCATTGTTTTTGGTGTCTGTCCCCAGTGGCTATGTTTGGTTCAGTGGGTTGTGTAGGCTTCCTGCTGGAGCAGACTAGTGCTTGTGTTCTGGTGGATCTTTTCTTTCTGGGGGCAGATCCCCATCTTGTGGTGTGTTTTGGGGTGTCTGTGGCCTTATTATGATTTTAGGCAGCCTCTCTGCTAATGGGTGGGTTGTGTTCCTGTCTTGCTAGTTGTTTGGCATAGGGTGTCCAGCCCTGTAGCTTGCTGGTTGTTGAGTGAAGCTGGGTGCTGGTGTTGAGACGGAGATCTCTGGGTGATTTTTGCCATTTGATATTATGTGGAGCTGAGAGGTCTCTTGTGGACCAGTGTCCTGAAGTTGGTTCCCCCACCTCAGAGGCACAGCACTGACTCCTGGCTGCAGCATCAAGAGCCTTTCATCCACACGGCTCTGAGTAAAAGAGAGAAAAAGTAGAAAGAAAGAATTAGTAGAAGTAGAAAGAAGGAAAGAAGGAAAGAAAGAAAGAAAGAAAGAAAGAAAGAAAGAAAGAAAGAAAGAAAGAGAGAAAGAAGGAAAGAAGGAAAGAAAGGAGGGAGGGAGGTAGGGAGGGAGAGACGAAGGAAGGAAGTAAGAAGGGACAGAAGGAAAAAAAGAAAGGAAGAAGATAAAGTAAAATAAAATAAAGTAAGATAAAATACAATAAAGTTCTTAAAATAAAAAATAATTATTAAGAAAAAATTTTTTTTAAAAAACAGATGGATAGAACCCTAGGGCAAATGGTGGAAGCAAAGCTATACAGACAAAATCTCACACAGAAGCATACACATACACACTCACAAAAAGAGGAAAAAGGGAAAAAAATCATAAATCTTGCTCTCAAAGTCCACCTCCTCAATTTGGGATGATTCGTTGTCTATTCATGTATTCCACAGATGCAGGGTACATCAAGTTGATTGTGGAGCTTTAACCCACTGCTTCTGAGGCTGCTGGGAGAGATTTCCCTTTCTCTTCTTTGTTCTCACAGCTCCCAGGGGCTCAGCTTTGGATTTGGCCCCGACTCTGCATGTAGGTCACCAGAGGGCATCTGTTTTTCACTCAGACAGGACGGGGTTAAAGGAGCAGCTGCTTAGGGGACTCTGGCTCACTCAGGCTGGGGGGGGAGGGAGGGGCACGGAGTGCAGGGCGAGGCTGCAGGGACAGAGGCTGGCGTGACGTTGCACCAGCCTGAGGCTCACCGTGCGTTCTCCTGGGGAAGTTGTCTCTGGATCCTGGGACTCTAGCAGTGGCGGGCTGCACAGGCTCCCCGGAAGTGGGTGTGGATAGTGACCTGTGCTCGCACACAGGCTTCTTGGTGGCGGCAGCAGCAGCCTTAGCATCTCCCGCCTGTCTCTGGGGTCCGCGCTTTTAGCCGTGGCTTGCACCCATCTCTGGAGCTCCTTTAAGCAGTGCTCTTAATCCCCTCTCCTTGAGCACCAGGAAACAAAGCAGTTTCCATTGTTATGCCTTCAAACTCACTAATCTTTCTTCTTCAGTGTCTAATCTATTTTTCATCTCACGTATTGTAATTTTCATCCTTAGAAGTTCTATTTGGGTGGTTTTTAAAATCTTCCTTGTCTCTAACTTTTTGAACATATGGAATACAGATATAATAACTGTTTTAATGTACTTTTAACCTAATTCCAAAATCTGTGTCAGTCAGATTTTTTATTTTCTCCTCATTATAGGAGAAATTGTATCTTTCAGCTCTTTGCTTGCCTTGTAATTTTTAATTGGATGCCAGACATTGTAATATTTGTTGGGTGCTGGATTTTTTGTCTTCTGTAATCTTCTAGAGCTTTGTTATTGGTCACAGTTAAGTTTCTTGGGAGCAGTTTGATTATTTTGGGTCTTGCTTTTAAGATTTATTGAGTGTGACCAGAACATTTAAATCTAATTATTTCCCAGTACTGAGACAACATCATTCTGGGTACTCTACCCAGTGCTCCATTAATGAAAAGGTTTCCTGTTTGGCTGTTAGGAATAGTCACTATTGTCAGCCTTATGTGAAATGCCAGACACCATTACATCTAATTCTTTCTCTGGACATAGCTAGTTTCTTTACACACATGAACTAATCACCATACACACATCTGCTGAATTATTGAAGGGGACCCTATGAATATATGCAGAGTTCTCCCTGTTTTACAGCTCTCTCTCTAGCCACCTTGGTCTCCTTTGTTCTCAACAATGTGACCTCAAATCAGGGAGTCCACTGGACTCTGTCTGGGTTTCCACTCTTTGTACTGTGGCCTGGTAACCCTCTCAAGGCAATAAGCTGAGACAATTATAGATCTCATCTCATTTCTTTCATGTCTCTCAAGGATAATTGTCCTTTGTTGCTTGATGTCCAGTGTCTTAAAAATCATTGTTTCATATATTTTGTCCAGCTTTTTGGTTGTTTGAGGTGGATGGGTAAACCTGGTTCCTGTTACTCCATCTTAGGTGAAGTATAAGTACTGATTTATATTTAATTTTCTTCTTGGCTAAAAATAGAATGCTTGAGTCTGTTTAGAAAACACGTTTTGAGGGAAAGTTAAAATAGCAATAAGTTTATTTCAGCATATTAAATTTAATCTAATATATTGGGTTAAAATATTTTCTTCATTATAATTAAGCACATATTCTTATACACATAATCATCTGTATAAATTATGCATGCATATTCACCTAAATAAAATACATTGGAATGACAATATTTTAATTAAATAATTGAAAATATTATACTTTTCATATTTCTAACTTTAGTAAATGCCTTACAAATTAAAGATAGTTAATTAAGAAGTACAGCCTGCTTTTTAGATACAGTTGAGATGTAAATCACAATACTAAGAAAGACATTTAAATGTTTTTCTTTTTTAGATTTTATTACCTATGAATCTTCACTGTGTCTTCAGTGATGTGCTTATGACTGAATTAGATGTGACTGAGGAACTTTGCTTACCTTAGTTGTTGTACTGGGTTATGATGGCCCACTGAACAAAAGAATGAGTACTTTTTCATTTTTGCCCTTTGTTGGCCTATGGAAAAAATGACCAAGCTTTGTGAAAAGCCAGTCATATAAAACCAATTTAATTTCTGTCCACAAGAGACATCCACATAGACAAGTGAGAATGAATGATTCCATCTGCTTAAATTCATTCAGCACAATATTTTTTTATTGAAAGCCTAGAAGAAGTGTGGCCATAATATATTGTTGTTTAGGAAATAGCTTACTCCTGAATAGGCCTGATAGGATAGAACAATGGGATAGCATCATTCTTGGAAGTAAATTATGGACTTTTGAGTGTATCAAGTTGCATCACATAGGACCCCATGAGTTTATCTAGAAACTCATGCCATGGAGATCCAGGAAATGGATTTTTAAATTGCCATCTTATTTTCTTTGTCTTTGTTTTCTTGTCTAAATATGTCTGTTGGTTGGTCCTATCTGCTGCCAGTACCTAGGCAGAAAGTATACAAGTAGCTTTAGCCCCACTATGGAATAGAGCACAAGATCTAGTGGTCCAATTATAAATATTGGGCCCCTCTGTGCCTTCCAACCGTCTTTTGCGGTCTTCATCCTCTGAATATTTTAGCTACCAACTGGTACCTAAGATGCAGAATTCATGAGGAGTGATACTTATTTGTGTAACCCCTAAACATCAGCACTTTTAGTCCACTCTTATTTTGGCCCAGTTTTACCTTCAGACTTGAACCTATAAGTTCTACCCAGTTAGCTAAAACTCTAGTCCCCTCCTTGGTCTTGGGTTTTTTCTCCAGCTTGGTAGTGGGCCCAAATAAACCACCCAACTCCTACTAACTCCTTTGAAACTAGATCCTGTCCACAGGCAAGGGGTCTTTTTCTAAATTACAAATATCTCCCAAAGACTAGACAGAATTGCCATTTTGGTATGCTATCTGGCCCCCAATGAATAGAAGCAGCCTTTAAAGGGATGAACAAAGAGGTGTGGTCTCTGAAAATAAGAAGGTAAATTTGTTTTGCCAACTTAATTCAGGTAATAATAAAAACACTGCAACCTATTGATGATACTTACTAAAATACTACTTACCTAAAACCAATATATCCTTTAGGAACTGCTGTAATATATAATGTATGTTAATCAGCTTATGATACACTTCAGCTATTCTAAATAAAAATACCGTATCATTCCACTTTTGAAGATTTTGACACTTTTGAGTATTTACTAAGTTCCAGGCATATTGCTAACTATTTTAAATGACTCATTTAGTTTTCACAAAATTATTTGTGATAAATACAATTATGCTGATGAAACTAAAGCACAGAAAAGGGTCACAGACAGCTAATAAATAGGAGAACCAAGGTAGCCTAGCTTTAGAGTACATGCTTTTAATCACTTAGCTATACCATCCCCTACCAACTATGTCTACTAAGAAGTAAAACTCTATGACATCCATTTAAAGAATAGTCCTTCTGTAAAAAAGAATATTTTATTGAAGTATAGTTGATTTACAATGTAGTGTGATTCATTTATATATATTCTTTTTCATATTCTTTTCCATTATGGTTTATCACAGGATATTGAATATATTTCCCTGTACTATAGAGTAGGACCTTTTTGTTTATCCATTCTATATATAATAGTTTGCATCTACTAACCTCAAACTCCCAATCCATCCCTCCCCCACACCCTTGGCTACCACAAGACTGTTCTCTATGTCTGTGATTCTGTTTCTATTTCCTTTTTGTTTGTTTTTTTTTCTTTTGCAGTACGCGGTCCTCTCACTGTTGTGGCCTCTCCCGTTGTGGAGCACAGGCTCCGGACGCGCAGGCTCAGCAGCCATGGCTCATGGGCCCAGCAGCTCCATGGCATGTGGGATCTCCTGGACCAGGGCACGAACCCCTGTCCTCTGCATCGGTAGGCGGACTCTCAACCACAGCACCACCAGGGAAGCCCCTGTTTCTATTTCATAGGTAAGTTCATTTGTGTCATATTTTAGATTCCACATATAAGTGATATCATATGGTATTTGTCTTTCTCTCTCTGACTTACTTCACTTAGTATGATAATCTCTAGGTCCATCCATGTTGTGGCAAATGGCATTATTTCATTCTTTTTTATGGCTGAGTAGTACTCAATTATATATATATTTTATATATATATATATATATATATATATATATACACCATATTTCATTTATCTATTCATCTGTCAATGGACATTTGGGTTGTTTCCATATCTTGGCTATTGTAAATAGTGCTTCAATGAACAGTGGGGTACTTGTATCTTTTCAAATTAGAGTTTTTGTTTTTTTTGGATATATACCCAGGAGTGTGATTGCTGGTCATATGGTATCTCTATTTTTAGTTTTTTAAGGAACCTCCATACTGTTTTCCATAGTGGCTGCACCAATTTACATTCTCACCAACAGTGTAGGAGGGTTTCCTTTTCTCCACACCCTCTCCAGCATTTGTTATTTGGAGACTTTTAATGATGGCCATAAAGAATAGTCTTTGAATGTTTAAGCTGACATCCTAAAAGTCTATTTTACTATCGTAACAACAATAATAACATTATTAAAAATATCACTTACAATTTATGAGGCACTTACCATGTGTCAGACACTGTTAGGTACCATTATATATGTACTGCATTTTAATTAACACAAGAGCTTTACAATATAGCTATTATTATTTTTATTCTATAGATAAAAAATACAAAGTAAAATGATTAGCTCAAGATTACACCCCTAAATGGAGGCAGAACTGGGCTTCAAATCTAGATCTGTGCCTAATGAACATAGACTAATTTTGTGTCCTTTTCATTTTGAATGATTGAGTGTTAGCAATATAACAATATTTTATTCAGAATAGTATAGTATACTATAAAGCTGATTAGCATACTTTTATACTGTAGCCATTCCTCCAGATAATTGGGGTTTTTTTTGTCTTATTTTTGAACATAAGTAGGTGTCATTAATACGGCAAAATAGTGTTATAACCCAAGGAATGCAGATGTGATATTGGGCTTATGTTGTTTTAAAAATTCATATCTATAATATGTGTATATAAGTTGACATTGATTATATCCATTTGAGGTATAGGGAGACAATTCAGTGAAAATGAAAAGTATTCGACTTAAAATGTAGCTGCCACTGTTGAATTAAGTTTGATTCTACATTTTAAAATGCATATGATTTTAATTGTTAAATTTACTAAGAATGCTTTGAATGATTTCACTTTATCCTTGGCACTTTATAGGGGACTTGACTAGAAATAGATGTTTTTTTTTAAGAAATAAATTTTTTGAGTGGCATGGGCATATATACACTACCAAATGTAAAATAGATAGCTAGTGGCAAGTAGCCTCATGGAACAGAGAGATCAGCTCCGTGCTTTGTGTCCACCTAGAGGGGTGGGATAGGGAGGGTGGGAGGGAGGCGTAAGAGGGAGGAGATATGGGGATATATGTATATGTATAGCTGATTCACTTTGTTATAAAGCAGAAACTAACACACCATTGTAAAGCAATTGTACACCAATAAACATGTTAAAAAATAAATTTTTTAATGAGAGAAGCAAGAACCTACTGTCTTATCCGCAATCTTATTTTCTCTTTTAATTTTTGTTAAGGGAGCCTAGCTAAAGAGTTCCTAAAACTCATCCACAAATGTGGCTAATGATATGTTTTCCTATCTACAGAGGTCACCACAATAGGGAACATATAGCCTTCTTTACTATTTGCTGAGCAGAGGCTCTTGCTATAGGCAAGTAGCAATTTCAAAGGTTGGGAGAAGGGATTTTTTTTCAGGAATGTGGTCTGCTAATAAAAAATAAATAAAACAGCTTTGTGGTACTTTCCAACAGAAAATATGTTGAAAACAGCAACTTTTGCTATCACCTAACACCTTTCAAATAGTTAAATTCTCAGTCACTTCGTTTTAAAGGGAAAAATGAAACAAGCCTGGTGTGAAAAGAAGTTAGATATCCCATTATATATAATCCCTTGAGCTATTCATTCCTAAGTCACACAATTTAGTGGGATTTTGTTCAAGAAGAAGAACAAAAATTTACTTAAACCTCATTTACTTTTGAGATAGCAACACATCTATATAGCAAATCTAAGAAATTATAAACATCATTTCCCACAAGCTATGGTTTAAAAAGAAGTGCAGATGCTGTTACAATGAGTTTGCTATTAACTGTCTGAGAGTGAACTGGCAGTAGTTGCCAATTTTACAGACATTTCATGGCAACCCCACACTACTCTGTTATTTTACTTACAAAAGCTACTATTTGCAATGATTGCTCTTTCAACTAAAAATGTTTATATACCACTAACATTTAAAAAGACTGCCCTCTTCTGTAATGTAGGAGTACCCTATCATGTTACAGTTTAGTGGTATCCCTTCTATTACTGGATATGCTGATTTCAGAACAGGCATAGAAAAATAAAAAGTTAAAAATAAAAAGATTTTCTTAGTTTCTTCAGACAAAAGATTATCTATAATATTAAAAACTACAGGCTTCCAGTGCCTTATAAATCTATGGAAAAATAAAAATTTCAATAAAGGAAAATGAGAATGAACCTAGGTCTTGAATGAGGGCACATAAAATTAGATGCATAAAGTATCTTAGATATAGGAAAATTAATAATTTTGTGCATAATGAACTTTCGACCTAAATGATATTTTTATTGAAGAGAATATTGGAGCCATATTAGAGCATGAATCATTATAATTGAGGATTAGTATCCAAAAATTTACTTTGGTCCCTGTCCAAAGGAGTTTAAATTCAGAGGTGAGTTGATAAATATTTAACAACTAGTTCTCTCTCCAAAAAAATAAAAGCCCTGATGTGTTTCCATGGTATAAATACTTCCACCATGGCTGATTTCAAACTGCCAACGTCTTGTCATAGAAAACAGAGTTGGGAAGGTGTGTGCAATTGAGCTCTCATGAGCTGTTGTGAGACACCTCCAGTGCACTACTGGATTCGTTTGGGTTTTTTGGTTTTTTTCTTAAGTGGAAGTATCAAAAGGATCCTGCCAGAACACAATCTTCCCTCTCATGTCATAGATCCTGTGGATAGCAGTGGAATGAGGCATACTGCCAATGCTTTCATTCAAGCCTCATCATTTTTTGCTTGGACTACTGCAGTAATGTTCTTACTGAGCTTGTTTCCAGTCTCTGCCCTCTAATTTATCCTCCACTCTGCCACTGCTAGAGTGATATTTCTGAAATGCAGATTTGTTCATACCACTCACCTGCTTCAAAACGTCTTTTAGTTTCTTAATGCCTACAGGATTAAGTTCAAAGAATGTCCAGCAATCAAATCCCTTCATGAAAGGCAGAACAAATGTTTCCCAAATGGTTGTCTGTAGATTAGCTGCATCAGAATCATCTACGAAACTTTGTAAAAGGCATACTCTAGCGAGAGCTCTTCCAAAGATCTACTAAATTACTGACTCAGACTCTAGGGGCAGTGCTTGGAAATCAGCATTTTTATAGTCTAACAGATTAATCTGTTGCCATAACCACACTTGGGAATCCATCGAAAGGGAAGAATTTTGGGGTTGTTATACAAGTGTTTAAATTACACTTTAGCAACTTGCTGAGTGGCCTTGGGTAAGTTATCTGACAACTGTATGCCTCCATTTTCTTATCTATAAGTGGGGGTAATTACATCCAACTATAATGCTGTTTGGATGATTAAATTTTACAATACCTGGCACATAATAGACACTCAATACAATACATGCTAATCTACCCTTGCCCCATATGTGCCCCTTTATGTTCTGACTCAGTCATGCCTTTCCAGTCTTATTTCCAACTATGCTGCACTACCACCATAATTAACCCACTTTCCCTCACTAGACCAGTGGTAACACTCAAATGCATACAAAGGCCAGGAACCTAGCAGGAGTTAGTAAATTGAAATGAAGTGCCCTAGTCAAATATTGCTATGTGGAAAAGTGAATTCATTGTTATACATTCTTCTATTTTTCAACAGAAGTAAGACATTGAATTTTTTAAAGTTGAAAACTACCATTAAAAATATTTTAAATGAATTCAGAAAAAAATCTTATCTGGAACAAGCAGAACATATCTCTGAGCTGAGTTAAGCCCCTGGACTTCTAGTTTGTGATGTTGAGTCCAGACTCACTGTGTAATAGTGTTTCCCCTATCATGTGTCTTACCATGTCATTACATCACAAAGAATGGCCTGGCTAGTAAGAGCTTCTGCATAATTTTGACTTTTTTAGGGGATTGTGCCCACAAACATTCCTATCAGATTGCCTTGCATTTTTCTTCATTTGACTCCCAACTTTTTCTCTTTCTCTTTTCAATCAGATGCTGCTTGAAGTTTGACTTGAGTGTTAGTGGTTCTGTGATTTCTCACTGTCCTTATTTTTGTTTTTTGTTTTTTTGTGTGTGAAGACTGAATAACGATTGCCAGACTGTTTCATCATTATCATTGTCATGGGCATTCTTTGAAAATTTCCTCACCTCTGGTCATATCACCATCTCTTTCACAATGATTTTCATTCTAATGTTAAAAAACATAATGTAGGGCTTCCCTGGTGGAGCAGTTGTTAAGAGTCCCCCTGCCGATGCAGGGGACGCGGGTTCGTGCCCCGGTCCAGGAAGATCCCACATGCCACAGAGCGGCTGGGCCCACGAGCCATGGCCGCTGAGCCTGTGCGTCTGGAGCCTGTGCTCCACAACGGGAGTGGCCACAACAGTGAGAGGCCCACGTACCACAAAAACAAAAAAGAAAACATAATGTAGTGTTGGTATAACTTGCTAGGGACTTAGGGGAAAAAATTGGATCTTTGCCTCACTTACACCACCTAAACTGATTTTGGATCAAAGATTTACACAGGAAATTTTAAAAGTAATAGAAAGAGACCTTCTGCTCCCAATCAAAATGGGATATCAAGGATTAGACTCACTCTCTTATCTTAAACCTTAAACACTAAAAAAATGGACAAAATAAGTGAAACAGAGACATTCAAGACATCAGGCAACTAAAGTTAGTGATTCTTACAAATGAGGTAAACACTGATTTCCCCAGCTTAGTGCTTTGAGAAAGTTTCCAGTCTGCAGCACAGGGAAGGGAAACACAGGCAAAGCTCAACATACACCTTGAGCTTAGGAAACGGAGTGTGAGTCCAAGAAAGACAAGGCAACTAGAGTTTTCAATGCAGAGAGGAGAGAGATAGACAGAGAACTCTAGTGTGCTGCAGAGATCCCCCATCAAGTATTCAGTTGAGTATTAATCAGTACATGCAGCTATCTGAGGCTGCAGAAAGAACCACACCATGAAAGGATTAGAAGGAACAGTGCCCAGTCCTTGCAGAGTTAGATATTGTACCTGTTTCTACAAGCCAGAGTGGGAAAGCTCATAACTCATAGCATATTGATTACAATACTAAGGAGGGATTTGCATAGTATTTGGAAAAAAACATAGCCCCAGACTAAATAAATAGAATTCCAGTTCTGACTAATTACACTTAAAAGTAAGACTAAAAAGTATCAAACTATGTCATCCAAGTAATTTAATTGTCCCAGACTGAAACTCCAGAATATTTATAGAAATACAAAAATATACACCACTCTAAAAGGAAAAATTTACAGTGTCTGGCATCTAGTAAAGAATACCAGACATGCAAAGAAGTATAAAAATATAACCCATAATTAGGAGAAAAATCAATTCCACACTAGAAATGACTCATTATAAAATTAGTGGACAAGAACATTCATTTAACATGACTCTATTCCATATGTTCAAGAAGCTAAAAGAAAGACAGTACCTGTAAATAGAGCTATGGACGATATATTTTTAAAACGACTGAAATTGACCTCCTAGTAATAAAAACTATAATGTCTAAAATGAAAAATATACTGGATGGGGTTAATGGCAGATTAGATATTGAGAAAATATTAGTGAATCTGAAAGCATTGCAATAGAAACTATTACAAATGAAAATAAAGAAAAAAAAGATGGAAACAATTAACAGCATCAGTGAGCTATGGTGCAATTTCAAACAGACAAATAAATGTGTAAATGTAATCCTCAAAAGGAGTAGGCAAAAAATAATATGTGAAGGTTAATGGCTACAAATACTGGAATATCACAAGGATACAAAAACACTTAAGAGAATACTATGGACAAGTATATGGCATCAGGGTGGCCTCGTAGAATGAATTTGGGAGTGTTCCACCCTCTTTAATTTTTTGGAATAATTTGAGGATAGATATTAGTTCATCTTTATATGTTTGTAGAATTCCCTCATGAAGCCATCCGTTTCTGGACTTTTGTTTACTGTGAGTTTTTTTTTTTTTTAACTACAGATTCAATTCACCACTAGTGATAGGTTTGTTCAAATTGTCTGTTTCTTCTTGATACACTCTTATCAGGTTGTTTGTAGAACTTTGTCTATTTCTTCTAGGTTGTCCAATTTGTTGGCATATACCTGTTCATAGTATACTCGTGATTTTTTGTATCTCTGTGGTATTTGTTGTTATTTCTCCTCTTTCTTATTTTATTTGTGTCCTCTCTCTTTTCTTTTTGGTGATTATCAGTTTTGTTTATCTTTAAAAAAAAAACAGTTCTGGGTTCCATTGATCTTTTCTATTATTTTTTGAATCATTTTTTATTTATATCCTCTCTGATATTTATTATTTCCTTCCTTCTGCTGACTTTGGGCATTGTATGTTCTTCTTTTCCTAATTCTTTTCGATGGAAGGTTAAGTAGTTTATTTGAGATTTTTCTTGCTTCATGAAGAATGATTTGTATCACTATAAACTTCCCTCTTAGAACAGCTTTTGCTGCAGCCCATAGATTTTGGAGTGTCATGTTTCCATTTTCATTTGCCTTGAGATATTTTCTGATTTCTTCTTTGATTTCTTCATTGACCTAATGTTTTTTTAGTACCTATGTTGTTTAGTCTCCACATGTTTGTTCTTTTCCCATTTTTCTTTCTGTAGTAGATTTCTAGTTTCATACTACTGTGGTAAGAAAAAATGCTTGATATAATTTCTATCCTCTTAAATTTGTTGAGACTTCTTTTGTGGCCGAGTGTTTGCTCTATCCTGGAAACATTCCATGGACACTTGAAAATAATGTGCATTCTGTTGGTTTTGCGTGTAATGTCCTGTAGATATCTATTAAGTTGAAAAGATCTATTGTGTCCTGTAAGACCACTGTTGCCTTATTGATATTTCTGACTGGATGATATGTCCATTGATGTAAGTGGGATGTTAAAGCCCTTTACTATTATGTATTATTGTCAATTTCTCCTTTTATGTCTGTTAAGTATTTGCTTTATATATTTAGGTGCTTCTGTATTGGGTGCATATATGTTATTGACTTTAATATCTTCTTCTTGTATTGATCCCTTCATTATTATATAATGCCCTTCATTGTCTTTTGTTATAGCCTATGTTTTAAAGTCTATTTTGTCTGATAGAGTATTGCTACCCCTG
Organism: Orcinus orca; assembly: GCF_937001465.1. NCBI lineage: Eukaryota > Metazoa > Chordata > Mammalia > Artiodactyla > Delphinidae > Orcinus > Orcinus orca. Next base: position 81,603,246 of record NC_064580.1, read on the forward strand.
CTTTCTTGTTTCCATTTGCGTAAAATATCTTATTCCATCCCCTCACTTTCAGTCTGTGTGTATATATAGCCCTGAAGTGAGTCTCTTGTAGGCAGCACATTGAAGGGTCTTTTTATTTAAATCCAATCAGCCACCCTATATCTGTTGATCAGAGCATTTAGACCATTGACACTTAAAGTAATTATTAATAGGCATGTACTTATTGACATTTTATTACTTGTTTCCACTATTTTTTTGTATTTCTTCTCTGTTCATTTCTTCTTTTTTTTAAATATCTTTATTGGAGAATAATTGCTTTACAATGTTGTTTTAGTTTATGCTTTATAACAAAGTGAATCAGCTATATGTATACATATATCCCCATACCACTCCCTCTTATTTTTTAACATCTTTATCAGAGTATAATTTCTATACAATGCTGTGTTAGTTTCTGCAATATAACAAAGTGAATCAGCTATATGTGTACATATATGCCTATAATCCCTCCCTCTTGTGTCCCCCTCCAACCCTCCCTATCCTACCCCTCCATGTGGTCACAAAACACCGAGCTGATCTCCCTGTGCTATGCACATGCTTCCCACAAACTATCTATTTTACATTTGGTAGTGTATATATGTCAATGCTATTCTCTCACTTCATCCCAGCTTACCTATCCCTCTCCCCGTGTTCTTAAGCCCATTCTCTACGTCTGCCTATTTATTCGTGTCCTGCCCCTAGGTTCATCAGAACCTTTTTTTTTTTTTAGATTGCATATATATGTGTTAAGATACAGTATTTGTTTTTCTCTTTCTGACTTACTTCACTCTCTATAACAGACTCTAGGAACATCCACCTCACTACAAAAAACTCAATTTCATTTCTTTTTATGACTGTGTGATATTGCGTTGTATATATGTGCCACATCTTCTTTATCCACTCATCTGTCGATGGACATTTAGGCTGCTTCCATGTCCTGGCTATTGTAAATAGTGCTGCAATGAACATTGTGGTAAATAACTCTTTTTGAATTACGCTTTTCTCAGGGTATATGCCCAGTAGTAGGATTGCTGGGTCATATGGTAGTTCTATTCTTAATTTTTTTAAGGAACCTCCACACTGTTCTCCATAGTGGCTGTATCAATTTACAATTTATATTCCCACCAACAGTGCAGGAGGGTTCCCTTTTCTCCACACCCTTTCCAGCATTTATTGTCTGTAGATTTTTTTTAACATCTTTATTAGGGTATAATTGCTTTACAATGGTGTGTTAGTTTCTGCTTGATAACAAAGTGAATCAGTTATACATATACATATGTTCCCATATCTCTTCCCTCTTGCATCTCCCTCCCTCCCACCCTCCCTATCCCACCCCTCCAGGCGGTCACAAAGCACCGAGTTGATCTCCCTGTGCTATGTGGCTGCTTCCCACTAGCTATCTACCTTAAGTTTGGTAGTGTATATATGTCCATGCCTCTCTCTCGTTCGTCACAGCTCACCCTTTCCCCTCCCCATATCCTCAAGTCCATTCTGTAGTAGGTCTGTGTCTTTATTCCTGTCTTACCCCTAGGTTCTTCATGACATTTTTTTTAAAAATTCCATATATATGTGTTAGCATATGGTATTTGTCTTTCTCTTTCTGACTTACTTCACTCTGTATGACAAACTCTAGGTCTACCCACCTCATTACAAATAGCTCAATTTCATTTCTTTTTATGGCTGAGTAATATTCCATTGTATATATGTGCCACACCTTCTTTATCCATTCATCCGATGATGGGCACTTAGGTTGTTTCATTCTCTGGTTTACTGTAAATAGATCTGCAATGAACATTTTGGTACATGACTCTTTTTGAATTATGGTTTTCTCAGGGTATATGCCCAGTAGTGGGATTGCTGGGTCATATGGTAGTTCTATTTGTAGTTTTTTAAGGAACCTCCATACTGTTTTCCATAGTGGCTGTACCAATTCACATTCCCACCAGCAGTGCAAGAGTGTTCCCTTCTCTCCACACCCTCTCCAGCATTTATTGTTTATAGATTTTTTGATGATGGCCATTCTGACTGGTGTGAGATGATATCTCATTGTAGTTTTGATTTGCATTTCTCTAATGACTAATGATGTTGAGCATTCTTTCATGTTTTTGTTGGCAGTCTGTATATCTTCTTTGGAGAAATGTCTGTTTAGGTCTTCTGCCCATTTTTGGATTGGGTAGTTTGTTTTTTTGTTATTGAGCTCAATGTGCTCCTTGTAAATTTTGGAGATTAATGCTTTGTCAGTTGCTTCATTTGCAAATATTTTCTTCCCCTCTGAGGGTTATCTTTTGGTCTTGTTTATCGTTTCCTTTGCTGTGCAAAAGCTTTGAAGTTTCATTAGGTCCCATTTGTTTATTTTTGTTTTTATTTCCATTTCTCTAGGAGGTGTGTCAAAAAGGATCTTGCTGTGATTTATATCATAGAGTGTTCTGCCTATGTTTTCCTCCAAGAGTTTTATAGTGTCTGGCCTTACATTTATATCTTTAATCCATTTAGAGTTTATTTTTGTGTATGGTGTTAGGGAGTGTTCTAATTTCATTCTTTTACATGTAGCTGTCCAGTTTTCCCAGCACCACTTATTGAAGAAGCTGTCTTTTCTCTATTGTATATTCTTTCCTCCTTTATCAAAGATAAGGTGACCATATGTTCATGGGTTAATCTCTGGGCATTCTATCCTGTTCCATTGATTTATATTTCTGCTTTTGTGCCAGTACCATACTGTCTTGATTACAGCAGCTTTGTAGTATAGTCAGAAGTCAGAGACCCTGATTCCTCCACCTCCGTTTTTCTTTCTCCAGATTGCTTTGGCTATTCGGGGTCTTTTGTGTATCCATACAAAGTGTGAAATTTTTTGTTCTAGTTCTGTGAAAAATGCCAGTGGTAGTTTGATAGGGATTGCATTGAATCTGTAGATTGCTTTGGGTAGTATGGTCATTTTCACAATGTTGATTCTTCCAATCCAAGAATATGGTATATCTCTCCATCTGTATTGTCTTTGATTTCCTTCATCAGTGAGTTATAGATTTCTGCATACAGGTCTTTTGTCTCCTTAGGAAGGTTTATTCCTAGGTATTTTATTCTTTTTTTGCAGTGGTAAATGGGATTGGTTCCTTAATTTCTCTTTCAGATTTTTCATCATTAGTGTATAAGAATGCAAGAGATTTCTGTGCATTAATTTTGTATCCTGCTACTTTTCCAAATTCATTGATTAGCTCTCGTAGTTTTCTGGTTACATCTTTAGGATTCTCTATGTATAGTAACTTGTCATCTGCAAGCAGTGACAGTTTTACTTCTTCTTTTCTGATTCACATTCCTTTTATTTCTATACCTTCTCTGATTGCTGTGGGTAAATCTTCTGAAACTATGTTGAATAATAGTGGTGACAGTGGGCAACCTTGTCTTGTTCCTGATCTTAGAGGAAAGGGTTTCAGTTTTTCACCCTTGAGACTGATGTTGGCTCTGGTTTGTCTTATATGGCCTTTATTATGTTGACATAGATTTCCTCTATGCCTACTTTCTGGAGAGTTTTTATCAAACATGGGTGTTGAATTTTGTCAAAAGCTTTTTGTGCATCTATTATCACATGGTTTTTATCCTTCAGTTTGTTAATATGGTGTATCATATTCATTGATTTGCATATATTGAAGAATCCTTGCATTCCTGGGATAAACCACACTTGATCATGGTGTATGATCCTTTTAATGTGCTGTTGCGTTCTGTTTGCTAGTATTTTGTTGAGGATTTTTCATCTATGTTCATCAGTGTTATTGGCCTGTAGTTTTCCTTTTTTGTGACATCTTTTTCTGGTTTTGGTATCAGGGTGATGGTGACCTTGTAGAATGACTTTGGGAGTATTCCTCCCCCTGCTTAATTTCGGAAGAGTTTGAGAAGGATGGGGGTTAGCTCTTCTCTAAATGTTTGATAGAATTCGCCTGTGAAGCCATCTGGTCCTGGGCTTTTCTTTGTTGAAGGATCTTTTTTCTTTTATAGGAATACTTAGTTGTATTGTGCTTCACAGGTATTGCATTTTTTATAAATTGGAAGTTCTGTAGCAACCCTGCATCGAGAAAATGTATAGACACCATTTTCCCGGCAGCATTATTGTAAAATAAAGGTACATACATTGTTTTTTTCGTCATGATACCGTTATTGCACATTTAATAGACAAAAGTACAGTGTAAATCTAACTTTATGTATCCTCGGAAAGAAAAAAATTCTAGTGACTCACTTTATTGTGATATTTGCTTTACTGAGGTCTGGATATAAACCTGCAATATCTCCAAGTTATGCCTGTGTATATAAATATGCTGGAAGATTTTTAATCACAGTTTCAACTTCAGTGCTTGTGATTGGTCTGTTCATACTTTGTATTTCTTCCTGGTTCAGTCTGGGAAGTTTGTAGTTTTCTAAAAATTTATCCATTTCTTCCATGTTGTCCATTTTATTGGCATATAGTAGCTTGTAGTAGTCTCTCATGATCCTTTGTATTTCTGCAGTGTCAGTTGTTACTTCTCCTTTTTCATTTCTAATTCTGTTGATTTGAGGCTTCTCCCTTTTTTTCTTGATGAGTCTGGCTAATGGTTTATCAATTTTGTTTATCTTCTCAAGGAACCAGCTTTTAGTTTTATTGATCTTTGCTATTGTTTCCTTCATTTCTTTTTCATTTATTTCTGATCTGATCTTTATGATTTCTTTCCTTCTGCTAACTTTGGGGTATTTTGTTCTTCTTTGTCTAATTGCTTTAGGTGTAAGTTTAGGTTGTTTATTTGAGATTTTTCTCGTTCCTTGAGGTAGGGTTGTATTTCTAAAATCTTCCCTCTTACAGCTGCTTTTTCTGTATCCTGTAGGTTTTGGTTTGTTGTGTTTTCCTTGTCAATTGTTTCTAGGTAGTTTTTGATTTCTCTGTGATTTCTTCAGTGATCTCTTCATTATTTAGTAGTGTATTGTTTAGCCTCCATGTGTTTGCATTTTTTACAGTTTTTTTTTCTTGTAATTGATATCTAATCTCATAGCATTGTGCTAAGAAAAAAGAACCTGATAGGATTTCAATTTTCTTAAATTTACCAAGGCTTGATTTCTGACCCAAGCTGTGGTCTATCCTGGAGAATGTTCCATGAGCCCTTGAGAAGAAATTGTATTCTGTTTTTTTGGATGGAGTGCCCTATAAATATCAGTTAAGTCTAACTGGTCTAAATTGTCTTTTAAAGCTTGTGTTTCCTTATTTATTTTTATTTTGGATGATCTGTCCATTGGTGAAAATTCCCCTACTATTATTGTGTTACTGTTGATTTCCCCTTTTATGGCTGTTAGCATTTGCCTTATGTATCGAGGTGCTCCTATACTGCATGCATAAATATTTACAATTGTTGTAACTTCTTCTTGGATTGATCCCTTGATCATTATTTAGTGTTCTTCTTTATCTTTTGTAAATGTCTTCATTTAAAAGTCTATTTTGTCTGATATGAGCATAGCTACTCCAGCTTTGTTTTGATTTCCGTTTGCATGGAATATTTTTTTCCATCCCCTCACTTCCAGTCTGTATGTGTCCCTAGGTCTGAAGTAGGTCTCTTGTAGAGAGCATATATACAGGTCTTGGTTTTGTTTCCATTCAGCCAGTCTGTGTCTTTTGGTTGGATCATTTAATCCCTTTACATTTAATGTGATTATCACTATGTATGTTCCCATTACCATTTTCTTAATGGTTTTGGATTTGTTATTGTTGGTCTTTTACTTCTCTTCTGTTTCCTGCTGAGAGAAGTTCCTTTAGCATTTGTTCCGATCTCATTTGGTTGTGCTGAATTCTCTTAACTTCTGCTTTTCTGTAAATTTTTAAATTTGTCCGTTGAATCTGAATGAGATCCTTGCTGGGTAGAGTAATCTTGTTTGTAATTTTTTCCCTTTCATCCCTTTAAATATGTCCTGCCACTCCCTTCTGGCTTACAGAGTTTCTGCTGAAAGATCAGCTGTTAACATTATGAGGTTTTCCTTGTATGTTATTTGTTGCTTTTCCCTTGCTGCTTTTATTTTTTTTTTTTGAATTTTATTTTTGATAGTTTGATTAATATGTGTCTTGGCGTGTTTCCCTTGGATTTATCCTGTACGGGACTCTCTGTTCTTCCTGGACTTGATTGGCTATTTCCTTTCCCATGTTATGGAAGTTTTCAACTATAATCTCTTCAAATATTTTCCCAGAACTTTTTTTTTTCTCTTCTTCTTCTGGGACCCCTATAATTAGAATGTTGGTGCATTTAATGTTGTCCCAGAAGTCTCTGAGACTGTCCTCAATTTGTTCTCATTCTTTTTTCTTTATTCTGGTCTGCGATAGTTATTTCCACTATTTTATCTTCCAGGTCACTTATCTGTTCTTCTGCCTCAGTTATTCTGTTATTGATTCCTTCTAGAGAATTCTTAATTTCATTTATTGTGTGATTAGCCAATGTCTGTTTGCTCTTTAGTTCTTCTAAGTCCTTGTTAAAAATTTCTTATATTTTCTCCATGCTATTTCCAAGATTTTGGATATCTTTACTATCATTACTCTGAATTATTTTTCAGGTAGACTGCCTTTTTCTTCTTTGTTTGGTCTGGTGGGGTTTTACCTTGCTCTTTCATCTGCTATATATTTCTCTGTCTTCTCATTTTGTTTAACTTACTGTTTTTGGGGTCTCCTTTTCAGAGGCTGCACGTTCGTAGTTCCCATTGTTTTCGGTGTCTGCCCCCAGTGGGTAAGTTTGGTTCAGTGGGTTGTGTAGGCTTCCTGGTGGAGAGGACTGGTGCCTGTGTTCTTGTTGGTGGGCCTGTATCTTGTCCTTCTGTTGGGCAGGGTCACATCTGGTGATGTGTTTTGAGGTGTCTGTGAACTTAGAATGATTTTAGCCAGCCTCTCTGCTAATGGAGGCGTTTTGTTACTCTCTTGCTAAATGTTTGGCATGCGGCATCCAGTACTGGAGATTGCAGGCCGTTGGGTGGAACTGGGTCTTAGCGTTGAGACAGAGATGTCTGGGAGAGCTCTTGCCAATTGACATTATGTGGGTCCACGAGTTCTCTGGATGGTTCAATGTCCTCATCTTGGCTCTCCCACCTCAGACGCTCAGGCCTGATGCCAGTCCAGAGCACAAAGACCCTGTCAGCCACATGGCTCAGAAAAAACGAGAGAAAAAAAGAAAGAAAGAAAGTGATAAATTTTAAAAAGTAAGAAAATTTCTTAATTAAAAAAAGTAAAAAAGTTATAATAATAAAAAAAAGAAGAGAGCAACCAAACCAATGAACAAATTCATCAATGATAACAAGTGCTAAAAACTATACTAAGCTAAACATAAAATTCAGAAACAAATCAGTCACAGACAGCAAACCCCAAGTCCATAGCTGCTCCCAAAGTCCACCGCCTCAATTTTGGGATGATTCATTTTCTTTTCAGGTATTCCACAGATGCAGGGTACATCAAGTTGATTGTGGGGATTTAATCCGCTGCTCCTGAGGCTGCACGGAAAAATTTCCCTTTCTCTTGCTTGTTCACACAGATCCTGGGGTTCAGCTTTTGTTTTGACCCTATCTCTGCATGTAGGCCCCCCTCAGGCATCTGGTCCCTGCCCAGACAGGAAGGGGTTAAAGAAACAGCTGATTAGGGCACTTTTGCTCATTCAGGCCAGGGGGAGGTAGGGGTATGGTAGTCCTAATCGGAATGCAGGGTAACCACCAACAGCAGAGGCCAGTGTGACATTGCAATAGTCTGAGGCATGCCGTGTGTTCTCCTGTGGAATTTGTCCCTGGATCACATGACTCTGTCAGTGGTGGGCTGCACAGGTTCCTGGGGCGGTTGGTTTGTGGACAGTGACCTGTGCTTGCACACAGGCTCCTTGGTGATTGCAGCAGCAGTGTTAGAGTTTCATGCCCATCTCTGGTATCTGAGCTGATAGCCGCAGCTCTCACCTGTCTCTGGAGCTCGTTTAGACAGTGCTCTGCCTTCTGTGGGCAGATGGGGAAGGAATCCCCTCTCCTTGCGCACCCTGAAACAATGGTCTCTTGTCTCTTCAGCAGGTCCAGGTTTTTTCCTGCACTCCCTCCTGGTTAGCTGTGGTGCACTAGCCCCCTTCAGGCTGTGTTCAAGGAGCCAACTCCAATCCTCTCCCTGGGATCTGACCTCCGAAGCCTGAGCCTCAGCTCCCAGCCCCCACCCACCCCACTGGGTGAGCAGACAAGCCTCTCAGGCTGGTGAGTGCTGGTTAGCACCAATCCTCTGTGAGGGAATCTCTCCACTTTGCCCTCCTCACCCCTGTTGCTGTGGTCTCTTCCATGGCTCCAAAGCTTCTCTCCCCACCCACCCCATCTCCACCAGTGAAGGGTCTTCCTAGTGTGTGGAAACTTTTCCTCCTTCACAGCTCCCTCCCAGAGGTGCGGGTCTCACCCTTATTTTTTGTCCCTGTTTTTTCTTTTTTCTTTTGCCCTACCCAGTTATGTGGGGATTTTCTTGCCTTTTTGGAAGTCTTGAGGTCTTCTGCCAGCATTCAGTAGGTGTTCTGTAGTAGTTGTTCCATATGTAGATGTATGTTTTATGTATTTGTGGGGAGGAAGGCGATCTCCTCTGCCATCTTGAAGGTCCCCCCATTTCTTCTTTTTGTTTCTACCATGGTGGTTTGTTGATTTTCTTTTTCTAGTAGTGTGCTCTTTTCCTTCCTTTTTGGTTTTTGTGTATGTACAGTAGGTTTTTGATTTGTAGTTGCCATGGGGTTCATATTACTTTCACCTATAATTAGATCTACTTCTTTTAATCTGGTAGCCATTTAAGTTCAAACACACTCTAAAATATCTCCGTTTTTTACACCTCTCGCCAACATTTTGTGTTTTTGATCTCACATTTTAAATCTTCATGCTTATCCCTTCATTGTGTATTGTAGTTATAGTTATTTTCATACTTTTTTGGCTTTTAATGTATATACTGTCTTATTTAAGTGATCTTTTATTCTTACTATGTATTTACCATTCCTAGTGGTATTTTCCCTTTCCTATAGATGATTATTTCTTTTTCATTTAAAGACCCTTTAACATTTATTTTAGGGTAAATTTAGTGTTGATGAATTCTTACAGTTTTTGCTTGTCTGAGAAGTTCTTTATCTCTCCTTCTATTCTAAATGATAATCTTTTTGTACAGGGTATTGTAAATTGCAGGGTTTTGCCTTTCCTCTTTGAGTATATCATGCCTCTCCCTTTTGTCCTGCAAAGTTTCTGCAGAGAAGTGATATGATAGCCTTATGAGAATTCTTTTATATATGACTCTTTGTTTTTCTCTCGCTGCCTTTAGAATTCTCTCTTTATCTTTAACTTTTGCCATGTTAATTATGATATACCTTGGTATGGGTCTGTTTGTGTTCATCTAGTTTGGGACTATGTGTGCTTCTTATATCTATTTTCTTCTTTAGGTTTGGTAATGTTTTAGCCATAATTTCTTCAAATATATTTTCGATCACCTACTTTTTCTCTTCGCCTTCTGAAACCCCTATGATGCAAATGTTGAAATACTTAATGTTATCTCAGAGATCTCTTAAATTTCTTTTCTTTTTTAAAATTTTGTTTTAATTATTTTTTTATTTCTTTTGTTTAATTGAAGTATAGTTGATTTACAATGTTGTACCTATCTCTGCTGTACAGCAAAGTGACTCAGTTATACACATATATACATTCTTTTTTTATATTCTTTTCCATTATGGTTTATCACAGGATATTGAATATATTTCCCTGTGCTATATACATTAGGAGCTTGTAGTTTATCCATTCTAAATGTAATAGTTTGCATCTACCAATCCCAAACTCCCAGTCCATCCCTCTCCCTCCCTTGCTCCCCCTTGGCAACCACAAGTCTGTTCTCTATGTCTATGATTCTGTTTCTGTTTTGTAGATAAGTTCATTTGTGCCATATTTTAGATTCCACATATAAGTGATATCATATGGTATTTGTCTTTCTCTTTCTGACTTACTTAGTACGATAATCTCTAGTTGCATTTATATTTTATTTTATTGAAGTATAGTTGATTTATAATGTTGTATTTTTGGGTGTACAGCAAAGTGGTTCAGATATATATATATATATATATATTTATTTATATTTTTTAAGATTCTTTTTCATTATAGGTTATTACAAGATATTGAATATATTTTCCTGTGCTATACAGTAGGATCTTGATTATATATTTTATAGAGAGTGTATGTGTTAATCCCAAGCTCCTATTTTATCCCTTACCCCACTTCCCCTTTGGTAGCCATAAGTTTGTTTTCTATGTCTGTGAGTCTATTTCCGTTTTGTAAGTAAATTCATTTGTATCATTGTTTAATATTCCACACATAAGTGATATCATATGATATTTGTCTTTCTATTTCTGACTTCGCTTTCTTTCATTTTTTAAAATTAGTTTTTCTTTCTGTTGTGATTAGGTGATTTCCATTATTCTATATTCCAGATCACTTATGTGTTCTTCTGTATCATTTAGTCTGTCATTCATTCCTTATAGTGTGTTTTTAATTTTATGTATTGAATTATTTACTTTGTATTGGTCTTTTTTTATATTTTCTGTTTCTTTTTTTAAATGTTGTGTTAGATTAATTCTTTCCCCTTATTTAGTTAACATTTTTATTACCAATGTTTTGGATTTTTTATCTGGTAAATTGTTTATTTCTCTTTCATTATTTATTTTTTTAGGGTGTTTCTCTTGCTCTTTCAATTGAGAATACTTCCTCTGCCTTTCCATTTTTCTTAGCTTTCTCTACCTCTATGAGTTTAGGTGAAACAGTTACCTATTTTGGTCTTGAAAGGTGTTCTTATATGTGAGAACATTCTTATGCAGACTGTGTGTACCCAATTCCTTTGGTTGGAGGCCTGGTTTTGAAGTGGACACCAGTCATAACTATTCTCACATTGTGGCAGCTATCACCTTGGTGGTGGGTGAGTTTGGAAATGAAGTGGCTATAGTTGGCACTGGGTGTGAGGTGGGACTTCCTTTTTGCTCAGTGACCATCATTGCCCTATCAAGGGGTTGTGATCTGATCTCAAGTTGCTGGAGCAGAAGCCCTGAATGTTGGGCTCAAGCTGGCTCTTTTCCCTTTAAGAGTGTTTTTCCTCTCCCCACACCAGGATCTTTGCCCCAGAGGAGGGGAGTCCTGAAGCAAGTGGGGCCCATGTGCATACAGAGGGCCAAAGTGCTGCCTCTGTAGGTGTCTGGCTCGGCTCAGATGCAGCCCATGGTCAAGTTTTTTTCCTATTCCTGGCTGTCCCAGATCCAGTGCTGCACTGTGGAGTGGACTGAGCCGGGCTGGAGCATTTGTTTGACCTGTGCTGTGGCACACAGCAAGGTGGTCTCGGGAAACCCAACAGCCACTAGAGCAGACATCCTTCTGTCCTGCCTCAGGGACAAGACTCCTTTGTCTCTCATTGCTGATCACTGTTCTCAGTCGCCACTGCTTGGTGGTGGAGGTGGGGCCCATGTGGTTTCTCTGCATATATTGGGGGTGTGAGCTGTGGCAAAGTGGCTGCCATCAGAAATCTGGGCTGCTTCTGGGACACCACTGAAGTAAGTGCCAAGAACGGCCACTGCTACACCACCCAGCCTCTGTTCTAGGACCGAGTCACTTCTGCATCCCAAGGTTGAGTCTTTTCTCCAGTCCTGGCCACCTCAGATCCAGTGCCACACTATGGTGTGGAGCAAACAGGGCTGGAGTGTTCACTCAGCTCAGGCTGGGGTGAGCATCGAGGTGGTCGTAGGAAACCCAGCAGCCACTAGAGAAGACCTCTCTCTACCCCACCTCAGAGGCAAGCCAGCAAGAGCATGCAATTCTCATGAGCAGAGTCCAGGTTTCTCTAGCCTTTCTATCTGTTTCAGTAGTCCTCCAACCAGCCACAGGGACTTGTCTCCTACACATAGGACCCCAGGACTGGGACGTCTAGTCTGTGGCTCAACCCACTCACTCCCCAGGGTGGGTGTCCTCTTGTGTAATTTCCTTTTTCCTCTGAGTCCCCTCCCAGTGGCATAGTTCCCTACCCAATTGCTTTTCTTTGGTTCCTACCCAATTATGTGTGTAACTTTCTTACAGCCTTAGTTGTACAGGAGTACTTTTGCCAGTTTCCAGTTAGATTTCAGTGAGAATTGTTGCATATGTAGATGTATTTTTGATGTGTTCACTGGTGGGGAAGCAAGCTCCACATCCTCTTACTCTGCCATCATGATCTCTCTTGTTGCAACTACTTTGGAAAACATTTTTGCAGTTTCTTAAATGTTAAACAGGTAGCTTCATTATGATTCTGTCATTCCACATTTAGGTATTTACCCAAAAGAAATAACAGCATATGTCCATAAAAAGACTTGTACACTTGTACAGCTTTATCTGTAATAACCAAAAACTGGGAAATATCCAAACAACCCATTAACAGGTAAATGGGTAAATCAATTGTTTTACATCTGTACAATGGACTACAACTCAGCAATACAAAGGAATGAACTATTGCTACACACAACATGGATGAATCTTAAAATAACTGTGCAGACTGAAAGCATCTAGGCCAAAAAATAAAAAGAGTTCACATTGAATGTTTTTGTTGATACAAAATTCTAGAAAATTTAAACTAATCTGGAGTGACAGAAAATATGTAGTTGGGTTCCTGGGAATGGGAGATGGAGGGGCAGTAAGGATGGATTACCAAGGGACACCGGGAACTTTTATGGGTGATGGATATTTTCACTATCTTGATTGTGGGGATGGTTTCACAGGTGTATATATATTTTAAAACTTTTCCAAGTTTGCATTTTTTAAATGTGTACTTTAGAATAGGTAATTGATACCTCAGTGAAGCTGTTAAAAGAAAACAGGCAAAGAGTACTAGAAATAAACAGGCATTTTCTTTTTTTAATTTGGCATGAGGAATGGTATCCTAAGGTTCAGAGGCCATAAATAAAATACTATAAAATTGACTACTAAAACCTGAAAACATTATTTTATTGAAAATTACCATTAAGGTGTCAAATGACAAAATGAAAAATATTTGTGGATTAAAATAAAATTTCCTGGATAAGCAAAGAGTTCTTATAAATTGAAAAATAATAGTATGAATGATACAATAGAAAAAAATGGGGCAAAGTATATGTTCAAAGAGTTACAGAGAAGAAATATTTGAAATTTTACTCAACCTCAGTCATTAACAAATAAAATCAGATTAAAACTAATGATGATACCATTTTAATTTCTAAATTATAAAATTTAAAACTTAGTGCATAATTTTGGTGAAGATTTATATAAATGGGCATTCATTTATTGTTTGTAGAATTACATATTGGTTCAACCTGAGAGGGTAATTTGCCAATATATGTCAATTTAAGTTCAAAATTTTTCTATCAATCCCACCATTAGAAAGTTGCTTTGGTTTATCATTGTGAGATAAACTCACAACTGTACATCAATATGCATGTTGAAGTATTGTTCCATTATTTGTAATAGTGAAAGCTGTAAAGAATTTGTCTGAGAATGGGTCATTGATTATGTAAATGATAGTATATCCATAAAAATGAATACTAATAGCCTTTGAAAATAATTAGAATGATCTATGTACATTGGTGCAAAAATGTGTCCACAATATAGTATGTGAAAAAATCAGTTAATATAATAATCTGGATAGGACCATCCTCTTTGTATTTTATACATATACCAAGCCAGTCTATCTATCTTGTGTTTTTTCATGTTATGTATATATGTATATCTACACTTTAAATATACATATATTATCTAGCATGATACACACAAATTGTTTACAGTAGATTTTTCCAGGGAAGGGGGAAAGAGAAGAGTAGAACTTTTTTTTTTTTTACTTTATACTCTGTGTATTATTTGCATTTTCTGCATGAGCATTATTATTTTTATTAAAAACTTGTTAATAAAATATTCTCAGATTTATTTTAGTGAAGTTTTTTGCCAGCTTTATTTTCAAACCACTTTTTTTGAGGTAGGATTGATATGTAAGAAGCTGTACATATTTATTATATACAAATTTGATGAGTTTGGGCATATTTATATACCCATGAAACCATCACCATCATCAGGACTACATCACCTCCCAAAGTTTTCTCCCACCCTCTTTATTATTATTTGTGTGTGTTTATACTTGTCTGTGTGTGTTAAGAACATTATAATAAGATATACCCTCTTAAAATTTAAGTATACAATATGGTATCATTAGCTATAGGCACTAAGCTGTATGGTTGACCTCCAAAACTTATTTGTCTTGCATAACTGAAACTTTGTATCCTCTGACCATCAGCTCCCTATTTCCCCCTTCCCTCAGCCCTTGACAGCCACTATTCTGCCCTCTGCTTCTATGAGTTTGACTATTTTATATTCCACATATAAGTGAGACCATACAATGTCTGTCATTCTGCAACTGGCTTATTTCACTTAGCTTAATGTCCTCCAGGTTCATCCATGTTGTTGTAATTGGCAAGATTGTGTGCCTTTTCTCAATCCTGCAAAGCCAGGCTGGGTGCTGATAGACTGCTGTTTATTTTAACCTAGGGGGTTATTCTCTTCAGGATAGTGCCTGAAGTGTTCAAGGTTGTGTGCCTTCTCCAAATCCAGCAGAGCTGACCTGACTGCTGATATCTGTATGCTGCGGGCTGTCAATAACAGGAGGAAAATTGGGAAGTTCAGAAATATGCTGAAAATGTGCTGGAAATTAAACAGCACACCCCTGAACAACCAATGGGTCAAAGAGGAAATCAAAAAATAAAAAATAAAAAAAACTTAAGACAAAGAAAAATGGGAAAACAATATAAAAAAATTTATGGGATGCACCAAAGCAGTTCTAAGAGGGAAGATTATAGCATTGAACATGAAGAAAAAAAGACCTCAAATAAACAACCTATCTTTACACCTCACAGAACTAGAAAAAGAAGAGCAAACTAAGCTCAAACTTAGCAGAAGGAAGAAAATAATAAAAATTAGAGAAGAAATAAATAAATGACTAGAAATACAGTAGAAAAGATCGAGAAAACTAAGAGTTTTTTAAAAAGATGAATGAAATTGACAAACCCTTAGCTAGACAAAGAAAAAAGAGAGAAGACTCAAATAATTGAAATAATAAATGAAAGAAGAGACATTATAACTGATACCACAGAAATACAAAAGATCATAAGGGACTGCTATGAACAATTATACATCAATAAATTGGATAACCTAGAAGAAATGGGTAAATTTAATAAAGTTTTATATTAGATCTGTTACAAAAGCACAATGGAAAAAATACAGAACTTTCTATCAAGTGTGATAGCGATCAGTTTTAATGTACACTTGTGAACTTACTTGACATTTGGAAGGCTACACAAGTCTGTTTTATTTGTTTGTTTAATTTGGCATTATGTAGTATCCATTTCCTCATGGTCCTGCATATCTTAGGTCTATATTTAAGTAAAAATAATGGATCTAGTATCATCAGGCATAAACTAATGTGCCATTGATTCTGAAAAAGATATATCTGCACAGTTTTGTGTTATAACGAGCCACATATCAATCCCAAACTAGGTTTCAAATGAAATCAATATAAAGTAGAAAACATTAAATGTGTTACATATTGTGTCTATATGGCCAGAAAGAAAGTATCAAAAATTAAAAAGGCACCTGAGTTACATTACAGCGATCAATATTACACTAGATAAATCTCTAAAAGAACTAAAGTTGACTCAAGAATAACTTGATTATCATTGAAGCTATTGTAGTGAAAGAAGTGGAATCATGGCCAGGTAGAATGTATCATTTTGATGATATATAAAATAGAGCTTGTTAACTGAGACAAATCAAACCATTGTTTCTGCCTAGCTGAAGTGTCAGCTGTAAGAACTTGAAAGAGAACCTGAAAGTGTGGGAGGAATTTGGAAAGATATTTAGGTAATATTAGAATGATACTTAGAGAACTAACTCAGGTTCTCCAGTGCACCTATTTAAGAGACACCCTGCATGAGAAATGACACAACATCATCAGAGGCATGCATCTGTTTCATGGGTCATGAAAAAAGAATACGGAACAGAAGCCTCAGGTACAGAATGGAAACAGAATCCTTAGCATAAACACAAGAAAAGAATATACACAGCAGAGTTTTGGTAGACAACTAAACATGCTTTTCTGTTCTCCTCAGTAATGAGGTGAAAGTTGGAAACTACATGAATCAAAATGGATGCTCCAGTGAAAAGATAATAAATTAGTGTAGTAAATATGGAGCCACCTGAGTAGTGTTCTTAAATTTTAATTACTATTAGATAGTTAATTGTCAACCTTAATTCTTGGGTTCTGAGACACTGGAAAAGTTTAGATTCATCACTGTTTATGCTCTGTTTTTATGTTACCCTTCGAAAACCTGGTGTTATTTACTTAAAAACTGCAATGTTATTGTGTAAATATTCATTAATTTTAGTTAATTAATTAATTTACTTTAACATCTTTATAGGAGTTTAATTGCTTTACAATGTTGTGTTAGTTTCTGCTGTATAAAAAGTAGCTAGTTTGGGGCTTCCCTCGTGGCACAGTGGTTGAGAGTCCGCCTGCCAATGCAGGGGACACGGGTTCATGCCCCGGTCCAGGAAGATCCCACATGCCGTGGAGCTGCTGGGTCCGTGAGCCATGGCCGCTGAGCCTGCGCTTCCAGAGCCTGTGCTCTGCAACAGGAGAGGCCACAACAGAGAGAGGCCCACGTACCACACACACACAAAAAAAGTAACCAGTTATATGTATACATATATCCCCATATCCACTCCTCTTGCATCTCCCTCCCACCCTCCCTGCCCCTCCCCACTAGGTGGTCATAAAGCACCGAGCTGATCTCCCTAGGTTATGCGGCTGCTTCTCTCTAGCTATCTATTTTACACTTGGTAGTGTATATATGTCAATGCTACACTCTCACTTCGTCCCAGTTTACCAATCCCCCTCCCTATGTCCTCAAATCCATGCTCGACATCTGCATCTTTATTCCTGTCCTGCCCCTAAGTTTTTTGAACCATTTTTTTTTTTAGATTCCATATATATCTGTTAGGATACGGTATTTGTTTTACACTTTCTGACTTGCTTCACTCTGTATGACAGACTCTATCTAAGTCCATCTATCTCACTAAAAATAACTCAATTTCATTTCTTTTTATGGCTGAGTAATATTCCATTGTATATATGTGCCATATCTTCTTTATCCATTCATCTGTTGCTTCCATGTTCTGGCTATTGTAAATTGAGCTGGAATGAACATTGTGGTACATGACTCTATTTGAATTATGGCTTTTCAGGTATATGCCCAGTAGTGGGATTACTGGGTCATATGGTAGTTCTATTTTTAGTTGTTTTAAGGAACCTCCATACTGTTCTCCATAGTGGCTGTATCAATTTACATTCCCACCAACAGGGCAAGAGGGTTCCCTTTTCACCACACCCTCTCCAGCAATAATTGTTTGTAGATTTTTTGATGGTGGCCATTCTGACTGGTGTGAGATGATACCTCATTGTAGTTTTGATTTGCATTTCTCTAATGATGAGTGATGTTGAGCACCCTTTCATGTGTTTGTTGGCAATCTGTATATCTTCTTTGGAGAAATGTCTATTTAGGTCTTCTGCCCATTTTTGAATTGGGTTGTTTGCTTTTCTGATATTGAGCTGCATGAGCTGTTGAATATTTTGGAGATTAATCCTTTGTCAGTTATTTCGTTTGCAAATATTTTCTCCCATTCTTAGGGTTGTCTTTTTGTCCTTTTTATGGTTTCCTTTGCTATGCAAAAGCTTTTCCGTTTCATCAGGTCACATTTGTTTTTTTGTTCTTATTTCATTTCCCTAGGAGATGGGTCCAAAAGGATCTTGCTGTGATTTATGTCAGTGTTCTGCCTATATTTTCCTTCAAGAGTTTATAGTGTCTGGCCTTACATTTAGGTCTTTAACCCATTTTCAGTTTATTTTTGTGTATAGTGTTAGGAAGTGTTCTAATTTCATTCTTTCACAAGTAGCTGTCCAGTTCTCCCAGCACCACTTATTGAAGCAGCTGTCTTTTCTCCATTATTTATTCTTTCCTCCTTTATCAAGGATAAGGTGACCATATGTGCATGGGTTAATCTCTGGGCATTCTATCCTGTTCCATTGATCAATATTTCTATTTTTGTGCCAGTACCATACTGTCATGATTACTGTAGCCTTGTAGTATAGTCTGAAGTCAGGGAGCCTGATTCCTCCAGCTCCGTTATATTTTTGTCAAGATTGTTTTGGCTATTTGGGATCTTTTGTGTTTCCATACAAATTGTGAATTTTTTTCTTCTAGGTCTGTGAAAAATGCCAGTGGTAGTTTGATAGGGATTGCATTGAATCTGTAGATTGCTTTGGGTAGTAGAGTCATTTTCACAATGTTGATTCTTCCAATCCAAGAGCATGATATATCTCTCTATATGTTTGTATCATCTTTGATTTCTTTCATCAGTGTCTTATAGTTTTCTGCATACATGTCTTTTGTCTCCTTAAGAAGGTTTATTCCTAGGTATTTTATTATTTTTGTTGCAGTCATAAATAGGATTGGTTCTTTAATTTCTCTTTCAGATTTTTCATCATCGTTGTGTAGGAATGCAAGAGATTTCTGTGCATTAATTTTGTATCCTGCTATTTTACCAAGTTCATTGATTTGTTCTAGTAGTTTCCTTGTAGAATCTTTAGGATTCTCTATGTAGAGTAACTTGTCATCTGCAAACAGTGACAGTTTTATTTATTTTCCAATTTGGCTTCCTTTTATTTCTTTACCTTCTCTAATTGCTGTGGCTAAAAGTTCTGAAACTATGTTGAATAATAGTGGTGAGAGTGGATTACCTTGTCTTGCTCCTGATCTTAGAGGAAAGGGTTTCCATTTTTCACCATTGAAAACAATGTTGGCTGTGGGGTTGTCATATATGGCCTTCATTATTTTGAGGTAGGTTCCCTTATGCCTACTTTCTGGAGAGTTTTTATCATAAATAGGTGTTGAATTTTGTCAAAAGCTTTTTCTGCATCTATTGAGATTTATTATATGGTTTTTACCTTTCAATTTGTTAATATGGTATATCACATTGATTGATTTGCCTATATTGAAGAATCCTTGCATTCCTGGGATAAACCTCACTTGATCATGGGGTATGATCCTTTTAATGTGCTGTTGCATTCTGTTTGCTAGTATTTTGTTGAGGATTTTTGCATCTATGTTCATCAGTGATATTGGCCTGTAGTTTTCTTTATTTGTGACATCTTTGTCTGGTTTTAGTATCAGGGTGATGGTGGCCTCATAGAATGAGTTTGGGAGCATTCCTCCCTCTGCTATATTTTGGAAGAGTTTGAGAAGGATAGGTGTTAGCTATTCTCTAAATATTTGACAGAATTCGCCTGTGAAGCCATCTAGTCCTGGGCTTTTGTTTGTTGTAGGTTTTTTGTTTTTTTTTTTAAATAGGAATACTTCTTTCTATTGTGCTTCACAGATATTGCATTTTTTACAAAATAGAAGTTCTGTGGCAATCCTGGATTGATCAAATCTATCAGCACCCTTTCCCAACAGCATTATTTTAAAATTAACGTACATACATTGTTTTTTAGTCATAATGCTATTATTGCACATTTAATAGAAAAAAGTAAAGTGTAAATC
This sequence comes from Orcinus orca, assembly GCF_937001465.1. Lineage (NCBI taxonomy): Eukaryota > Metazoa > Chordata > Mammalia > Artiodactyla > Delphinidae > Orcinus > Orcinus orca. The sequence goes on from NC_064580.1 coordinate 81,622,904, forward strand.
TAACTTTATATATACTAGGGAAGAAAAAATTTTGTGTGACTCAACTTTATTGTGATATTTGCTTTACTGGGGTCTGGATCTAAAACATGCAATATCTCCAAGTTATGCGTGTGTATATAAATATGTGGAAGATTTTTAATCACAGTTTCAATTTCAGTGCTTGTGATTGGTCTGTTCACACTTTCTATTTCTTCCTAGTTCAGTCTTGGAAGTTTGTACTTTTCTACGAATTTGTCCATTTCAACCAGGTTGTCCATTTTATTGGCATATAGTTGCTTGTAGTAGTCTCTCATGATCCTTTGTTTTTCTGCAGTGTTAGTTGTTACTTTTCCTTTTTCACTTTTAATTCTGTTTATTTGAGTCTTCTCCCTTTGTTCCTTGATGAGTCTGGCTAATGTTTTATTCATTTTGTTTATCTTCTCAAAGATAGTTTTATTGATCTTTGCTATTGTTTCATTCATTTCTTTTTCATTTATTTCTGATCTGATCTTCATGATTTCTTTCCTTCTGCTAAATTTGGGGGTTTTTTTGTTCTTCTTTCTCTGATTGCTTTAGAGATTGGCAAAAACCTTGGCTGTAGGCTTTTCCTTTTAGGTGTAGGTTTTTCCCTTTAGGTGTAAGGTTAGGTTGTTTCCTTGAGATTTTTCTCATTTCTTGAGGTATGATTGTATTGCTATAAACTTCCCTCTTAGAACTGTTTTTGCTGAATCCCATAGGTTTTGGGTCGTTGTGTTTCATTGTCATTTGTTTCTAGGTATTTTTTGTTTTCCCCTTTGGTTTCTTCAGTGATCTCTTTGATATTTAGTAACATATTGTTTAGCCTCCACGTGTCTGTATTTTTTAGTTTTTTTCCTGTAACAGATATCTAGTCTCATACCATTGTGGTAAGAAAAGCACCTTGATCCGATTTCAATTTTCTTAAGTTTACCAAGGCTTGATTTGTGACCCAATATGTGGTGTATCCTGGAGAATTTTCCATGAGCACTTGAGAAGAAAGTGTATCCTCTTGTTTTTGGATGGAGTGTCCTATAAATATCAATTAAGTCTCTCAGGTCTAAGGTGTCTTTTAAAGCTTGTGTTTCCTTATTTATTTTCATTTTTGATTATCTGTGATTGGTGAAAATGGGGTGTTAAATTACCCGACTATGAATGTGTTACTGTCAATTTCCCCTTTTATGGCTGTTAGCATTTGCCTTATGTAGTGAGGTGCTCCTATGTTGGGGGCATAAACATTTACAATTGTTATAACTTCTTCTTGGATTGATCCCTTGATCATTATGTAGTGTCCTTCTTTGTCTCTTGTAATAGTCTTTATTTTAAAGTCTATTTTTTCTGATATGCATATTGCTACTCCAGCTTTCTTTTGATTTTCATTTGCATAGAATATCTTTTTGTATCCCCTCACTTTCAGTCTGTATGTGCCCCTAGGTCTGAAGTGGGTCTCTTGTAGACAGCATATATATGGGTCTTGTTTTGTATCCATTGAGCCAGTCTGTGTCTTTTGGTTGGAGCATTTAATTCATTTACACTTAAGTTAATTATTGATATGTATGTTCCTATTACCATTTTCTTAATTGTTTTGGGTTTGTGATTGTAGTTCCTTTTCTTCTCTTCCGTTTCCTGCCTAGAGAAGTTCCTTTAGCATTCGTTGTAAAGCTTTTTTGGTGGTGCTGAATTCTCTTAACTTTTGCTTGTCTGTAAGGGTGTTAATTTCTCCATCGAATCTGAATGAGATCCTTGCTGGGTAAAGTAATCTTGGCTGTAGATTTTTCCCTTTCATCCCTTTAAATATGCTGTGCCGCTCCCTTCTGGCTTGCAGAATTTCTGATGAAGGATCAGCTGTTATCCTTATGGGGTTTCCCTTGTATGTTATTTGTTGCTTTTCCCTTACAGTTTTTAATATTTTTTCTTTGAATTTGATTTTTGATAGTTTGATTAATATGTGTCTTGGCATGTTTCTCCTTGGATATATCCTCTATGGGACTCTCTTTGCTTCCTGGACTTGATTGACTATTTCCTTTCCCCTGTTAGTGAAGTTTTCAACTATAATTGTTTGAAATATTTTCTCAGACCCTTTCTTTTTCTCTTCTTCTTCTGGGACCCCTATAATTCAAATGTTGGTGCATTTAATGTTGTCCCAGAGGTCTCTAAGTCTGTCCTCAATTCTTTTCATCTTTTTTCTTTATTCTGCTCTGCTGCAGTTATTTCCACTATTTTATCTTCCAGGTCACTTGTCCGTTCTTCTGCCTCAGTTATTGTGCTATTGATTCCTTCTAGAGAATTTTTAGTTTCCTTTATTGTGCTGTTCATTATTGTTTGTTAGTTCTTCTACAGTCTTGTTGAATGTTTCTTTTATTTTTTCCATTCTATTTCCGAGATTTTGGATCATCTTTACTATCATTACTCTGAATTCTTTTTCAGGTAGACTGCCTGTTTCCTCTTCATTTGTTTGGTTTGGTGGGTTTTTACCTTGCTCCTTCAACTGCTGCATATTTCTCTGTTTTCTCATGTTGATTAACTTAGTTTGTTTGGGGTCTCCTTTTCACAGGCTGTGGTTCTTATTTCCCTTTTTTTTGGTGTCTGTCCCTAGTGGGTGAGTTTTGTCCAGTGGCTTGTGTAGACTTCCTGGTGTAGGGATCTGATGCCTGTGTTCTGTTGGGTGGGGTTGGATCTTGTCCTTTTGGTAAGCAGGGCCTCATCCATTTGTGTGTTTTGGGGTGTCTGTGAACTTAGTATTACTTTAGGCAGCCTCTCTGCTAATGGGTGAGGTTGTGTTCCTGTCTTGCTAGTTTTTCGGCATGGGGCATCCAGCACTGGATGTTGCTGGCCTTTGTGTGGAGCTAGGTCTTATGTTGAGGTGAAGATCTCTGGGAAAGCTCTCACCAATTGATAATATGTGGGTCCAGGAGGTTTCTGGTGGTCCAATGTCCTTGACTTGGCTCTCCCACATCCAAGGCTAGGGCCCAACACCTGGCTAGGGGACCAAGACCCTGTCAGCTGCATGGCTAGGTACGTGGATATTTTCTTGCCTTTTGGGAAGTCTGAGGTCTTCTGCCAGCATTCAGTAGGTGTTCTGTAGTAGTTGTTCGACATGTAGATGTACTTTTTATTGTATTTGTGGGGAGGTAGGTTATCTCTACGTCTTACTCCTCCATCATCTTGAAGGTCCACCACATGTTAACTTTTTAAAAAATATATTTTTTTATTTATTTTTATTTATTTTTGGCTGCACTGGATCTTCGTTGCTGTGCACGGGCTTTCTCTAGTTGTGTTGAGCAGGGGCTACTGTTCATTGTGGTGCATAGGCTTCTCATTGCGGTGGCTTCTCTTGTTGTGGAGCACCAGCTCTAGGCATGCGGGCTTCAGTACTTGCAGCATGCAGACTCAGTAGTTGTGGCTCATGGGCTCTAGAGTGCAGGCTCAGTCGTTGTGGCACACAGTCTTAGTTGCCCTGCGGCATGTGGGATCTTCCCGGACCAGGGCTTGAACCTGTGTCGCCTGCACTGGCAGTCGGATTCTTAATCACTGCACCACCAGGGAAGCTCACCACAATATGTAAATTTTAAAAGAGTAAGTTGTGAATAATATATTAAGGATCTCCATATGGAGGCAAAATATATTTGAACACTTAAACATTAATTCACTATAAATTTTTTTAAAATATAGACACTTGATTTTTCAGATAATATTTATGTAACTATATTGAAATTCTGTTTGATCTAGTTAACATTTCCTTTGATTTTAGTTTAAATGTTTTTTTTAAATAACCAGCCAAATGAAGGTGGCTAAATTTTTATTTGAGTCTCCTTTAATAACTTAAGGTTTAGTTATTAAATAAGATGGCTATCTAGCAAAATATAAGTGAAAGTTGATATATTGAATAGACAGTTATTTGCAATTTAATTTAAAAATGACTCCCAGTCACTTCTCTTTTGGATGCAAAATGGTCACAGTAGTCATTGGAATCTGCTATGCAATGATTTATTTGAACAGAATGTGAAATTTCACAGTTAATTATGGCCACATATTGTAAGATATTATTTTACGTGTGTCATTTGTCCTGAGGAATGTAAGAGGTTGTAGATACACATTTAAGAATAAAGTTTTCACTGATAATGTTTTCCTAATGATATTGCCTTCTAATAGAAATGACACTTTTTTCTATTTCTTGGGAAATACTTCCTATGGAAGCATTGGAAATAGTTTTTCCTTTTATTTGCCATTAACAATTTCCCCATGGCATTACAGAGAAGACAAAGTATTACTGTGGCTAAAACCCACTAGATGTGAATGTTGACACTTTGTCACATCTCACCCTTTGGTCCAGTAATTCTGAGGCCTGATCACATTTGGACCCATCATTTGCTATTAATGTATTGCCAATGGGTCTCTAATCAGTCAAGAAACAGCTATACAAAGAGAAGTACGAGAAGACCACTAATTAACTTATTGAAAATGATGGTGTAAAAAATTTAATATAAGGCAAGTAGGGCTTCTTGAATAATAAGCAACATCTTTGTATGGTAGCAGGGACAATAAAAGTATTGTGTTAATTTCCAAGCCCATTTCTTTTAGTTTTGTTTGTTTGCCTGGTGTGGGTCATTAAGATGAGTCATCTATTTAATGGGTTGCAGATCTAATTTTTGATCCTGGTTTCTATTTTCATGTCATGTTCCATAGAACTTGATTGAGATTTCTCCCCAGTGATACCAAGAAAAGCCTTGAATATAGCCACTGACCCCAAATGAGGAAATTTTGGGTTTCTCTCCCCTCTTCTCCTTTTGTATCATGCCTACTGTGTAAGTTGCCAGCCAAGTCTTGTATGATTTACTTTAACAAAGTCCATCTTAACTTTATTGTGATTTTCTTTTCCACTACCAATTTTGTTGGTCAAATATTTGTATCCGTTCTTTAACAGACCATTGCAATAGCTTCCTACCTGATCTTCTACATTTTATCTACCTCACCAGTTGCTGAACTGATCATGGGACTCACTTGCTCAGCACTGTTCTGTAGCTTCCCAATGGCATATCAAATTAAGCATAGATGCCTTGTCATTTAAGTTCAAGTCACTGCACAATATTGATCCATTCTACCTCTTCTGCCTTGTCTTTTCCTACTCCCATTTCTACCAGGAATTCAACCAAAATGTAACATTTATTACCTCCCACTTATACTATATATATGTCACTTCTGAACTCTGATCATTCTTGTTCCCCCTACCTATAAATGACCATAAACCTTTTCAGACCCCTCTACATCCCTAATAGTTGATATGGCATTGAAATATGAATTTCATATGTGAAATAAGAAAAAAACCTTTTTTTTTTCAATCCTACAACAGGTCTCAACCCCTTTTTCTTTGAATCCTCTAGAACTTTGAATATTTTTGGCAGCACTGATCATATTTTACCTTGCATTTGTGTTATTTTACTAAATAGAATAAAAATAGCAATAGATAACACTTACTGAGCAATTAGTATATGCCAGGCACTGTACTGAGAACTTTACATGGATTATTTTACTTAATTTCACCACATTTCTCTTATGTAGGCCCTATTATTATCACCACTTTACAAATGGTGAAATTGAGGCTGAAAGAGATTTTGTAATTTATTCTATGTTACTAGTCACCTAGTAAGCACCAGTATCAGGATTTGAACTCAAGCACTCTACTTCCAGAGTCCTCTGAAAAGAACTGTGTTTTCCTTTTCTTCTTGTAGAGCAATGCTTTTATTATACTAGGCTCTAAATAAATATTTATTGAAATGAATCTGGACAATTACTTCATTTTCCTGGCATTTATAATAATTGATAACTATCTGTTTCCTATCAACATACTTCTACCAGGATGAGTAAGTTAATGAAACATTACGTATGATGGTAAATATACTTGTATTTTATCACAAGGAAATTTTGAGGTGGAAATTCACTTTGTGATTGTTAAGAATATCAAGAAGTGAAATTGTAAATTAGAACCCCTCTGAAGTTGTTTGTGTTCCTCTAGATGAGTACTGCATACTTGCCATATTCTTTGTAGCAAATATGACTAAGTGGAATAGATGTATGGGTTTATCTACAACTCATTCAAGTCAGTAGGAGGTGAACATTTCTGAATGAAAATCAGCCTTAAATTCCCTTTGACATGTATATTGCATTTATTTTATTTTTTTAAGATTTATTTACTATTTATTTATTTTATTTTTGGCTGTATCGGGTCTTAGTTGCAGCACGTGGGATCTTTGTTGAGGCATGTGGGATCTTCATTGTCGTGAGAGGGCTTATCTCTAGTTGTGGCGTGTGGGTTTTCTCTTCTCTAGTTGTGGCACGCAGGCTCCAGGGCCCTTGGGCTCTGTAGTTGTGGCGCGCAAGTTCCAGAGCACATGGGCTCTGTAGTTTGTGGCACGTGGGCTCTAGTTGAGGTGCGCGAGCTCAGTAGTTGTGGCATGTGGGCTTAGTTGCCCTGTGGCATGTGGGATCTTAGTTCCCTTGCCAGGGATCAAACCCACATTCCCTGTACTGCAACGTGGATTTTTTACCACTGGACCACCAGGGAAGTCCCGTGTTTATTTTTAATATTTCTCTATACTCCACTTTTATTCTCTTCTTGCTACTTGATAAGATGAAATATCTGTTACTGTCAAGTGAATATTCTTTGTAATGAGGATACATCGTGAAATTTTGATAATTGCTCCACATATTATACGATTCATACCAAATTGTATAAAATAACAAATTTCACAGCAATGTAACTTAGTTAAGGCCAAATTAAGTAGGATATTAAACCTTAAGTAGTGGTGGGAAACACAATACTCTTTTACTATTATAATTTTGCATTTATTATGTCAAACACTCTGGATATCAAGTCATTGCATTCAAACAAAATAGTCTTGTAAACCTGTATAGTATTGAACATGCTTCAACAGAAATGATCATCCTTGGCAATTTTGTTACCTTACTAAAAAACTGTCCATTAATATACATTTACAGCTAGCTAAAATAGGATGTTCATATTAGTATTTTTCTAGAATCAATGATACATTTCAGCAGCATGAGAAATTTTAAACTGATAAATGTATTATGATTATTAGAAAAGTTATAAAATGGTGATTCAGGCTAGAAGTTGGAATGAAAACATTTGGGTATATATTTTTCTTCATTTATTCAGTTTGCTGAAAACTTCTCAAAGTCGTATTTTACAAATGGGAGAACAGGGATCTCAGAGGTACCATGGGCAGTCCAATGGACAGAGGATGAGATGGAGAGGCTATGCTTTGAAGGAAATTTTAGAAGTTTCAATTATTCACTGTTGATAGCAAAAAGTTTCATACTCATGAATGAGGCAAGCCTACTATGTCACCTGAGTATGTATTTGACATCTCTTCCCCTCTGACTTTAAGATCATTTTAACAATTTCAGTTACTTTGATGTTTTCAATATAAATATTGAGCAATGGGGAAGAGAAGCCTGGATTCATAGAAATTCTCAAAGGCTTTGCAGATACAAAAATTTAAGGAACACATTACATTTTTTTTTTCTGGCTTTTAAAAATCTTTTATTTTCTCTGTAATACTGCTTACCAAGATGTCATGATGCTAAGAACAAGAAATGTACAATTCGGAAAAATTGTTGGTGAGATTAGATTAGAAGGGAGGGATGTGTATTTACTGAAGGAGGAGCATAACTTTTTTTTTTAACATCTTTATTGGAGTATAATTGCTTTACAATGGTGTGTTAGTTTCTGCTTTATAACAAAGTGAATCAGTTATAGATATACATATGTTCCCATATCTCTTCCCTCTTGCATCTCCCTCCCTCCCACCCTCCCTATCCCACACCTCGAGGCGGTCACAAAGCACTGAGCTGATCTACCTGTGCTATGCGGCTGCTTCCCACTAGCTATCTACCTTACGTTTGTTAGTGTATATATGCCCATGCCTCTCTCTCGCTTTGTCACAGCTCACCCTTCCCCTTCCCCATATCCTCAAGTCCGTTCTCTAGTAGGTCTGTGTCTTTATTCCTCTCTTACCCCTAGGTCCTTCATGACACTTTTTTTCCTTAAAATCCGTATATATGTGTTAGCATATAGTATTTGTCTTTCTCTTTCTGACTTACTTCACTCTGTGTGACAGACTCTAGGTCTATCCACCTCATTACAAATAGCTCAATTTCATTTCTTTTTACGGCTGAGTAATATTCGATTGTATATATGTGCCACATCTTCTTTATCCATTCATCCGATGATGGGCACATAGGTTGTTTCCATCTCCGTGCTATTGTAAATAGAGCTGCAATGAACATTTTGCTACATGACTCTTTTTGAATTATGGTTTTCTCAGGGTATATGACCAGTAGTGGGATTGCTGGGTCATATGGTAGTTCTATTTGTAGTTTTTTAAGGAACCTCCATACTGTTTTCCATAGTGGCTGTACCAATTCACATTCCCACCAGCAGTGAAAGAGTGTTCCATTTCTTCATACCCTCTCCAGCATTTACTCTTTCTAGATTTTTTGATGATGGTCATTCTGACTGGTGTGAGATGATATCTCATTGTAATTGTGATTTGCATTTCTCTAATGATTAATGATGTTGAGCATTCTTTCATGTGTTTGTTGGCAGTCTGTATATCTTCTTTGGAGAAATGTCTATTTAGGTCTTCTGCCCATTTTTGGATTGGGTAGTTTGTTTTTTTGTTATTGAGCTGCATGAGCTGCTTGTATGTTTTGGAGATTAATCCTTTGTCAGTTGCTTCATTTACAAATATTTTCTCCCATTCTGAGGGTTGTCTTTTGGTCTTGTTTATGGTTTCCTTTGCTGTGCAAAAGCTTTGAAGTTTCATTAGGTTCCATTTGGTTTATTTTTGTTTTTATTTCCATTTCTCTATGAGGTGGGTCAAAAAGGATCTTGCTGTGATTTATGTCATAGAGTGTTCTGCCTATGCTTTCCTCTAAGAGTTTGATAGTTACTGGCCTTACATTTAGGTCTTTAATCCATTTTGAGCTTATTTTTGTGTATGGTGTTAGGGAGTGATCTAATCTCATACTTTTACATGTACCTGTCCAGTTTTCCCAGCACCACTTATTGAAGAGACTGTCCTTTCTCTACTGTACATTCCTGCCTCCTTTATCAAAGATAAGGTAACCATATGTGTGTGGGTTTATCTCTGGGCATTCTATCCTGTTCCACTGATCTTTCTGTTTTTGTGCCAGTACCATAATCTCTTGATTACTGTAGCTTTGCAGTATAGTGTGAAGTCAGGGACCCTGATTCCTCCATCTCCGTTTTCCGTTCTCAAGATTGCTTTGGCTATTCGGGGTCTTTTGTGTTTCCATACAAATTGTGAAATGTTTTGTTCTAGCTCTGTGAAAAATGCCAGTGGTAATTTGGTAGGGATTGCATTGAATCTGTAGATTGCTTTGGGTAATAGAGTAATTTTCACAATGTTGATTCTTCCAATCCAAGAACATGGTATATCTCTCCATCTGTTTGTATCATCTTTAATTTCTTTCATCAGTGTCTTATAATTTTCTGCATACAGGTCTTTTGTCTCCTTAGGTAGGCTTATTCCTAGATATTTTATTCTTTTTGTTGCAATGGTAAATGGGAGTGTTTTCTTGATTTCACTTTCAGATTTTTCATCATTAGTGTATAAGAATGCCAGAGATTTCTATGCATTAATTTTGTATCCTGCAACTTTACCAAATTCATTGATTAGTTCTAGTAGTTTTCTGGTAGCATCTTTAGGATTCTCTATGTATAGTATCATGTCATCTGCAAACAGTGACAGCTTTACTTCTTCTTTTCCAACTTGGATACCTTTTATTTCCTTTTCTTCTCTGATTGCTGTGGCTAAAACTTCCAAAATTATGTTGAATAAGAGTGGTGAGAGTGGGCAACCTTGTCTTCTTCCTGATGTTAGTGGAAATGCTTTCAGTTTTTCACCATTGAGAATGATGTTGGCTGTGGGTTTGTTATACATGGCCTTTATTATGTTGAGGAAAGTTCCCTCTATGCCTACTTCCTGCAGGGTTTTTATCATAAATGGGTGTTGAATTTTGTCAAAAGCTTTCTCTGCATCTATTGGGATGATCATATGGTTATTCTCCTTCAATTTGTTAATATGGTTTATCACATTGATTGATTTGCATATATTGAAGAATCCTTGCATTCCTGGAATAAACCCCACCTGTCCATGGTGTATGATGCTTTTAATGTGCTGTTGGATTCTGTTTGCTAGTATTTTGTTGAGGATTTTTGCATCTATGTTCATCAGTGATATTGACCTGTAGTTTTCTTTCTTTGTGACATCTTTGTCTGGTTTTGGTATCAAGGTGATGGCGTCCTCGTAGAATGAATTTGGGAGTGTTCCTCCCTCTGCTATATTTTGGAAAAGTTTGAGAAGTATAGGTGTTAGCTGTTCTCTAAATGTTTGATAGAATTCGCCTGTGAAGCCATCTGGTCCTGGGCTTTTGTTTGTTGGAAGATTTTTAATCACAGTTTCAATTTCAGTGCTTGTGATTTGTCTGTTCATATTTTCTATTTCTTCCTGATTCGTTCTTGGCAGGTTGTGCATTTCTAAGAATTTGTCCATTTCTTCCAGTTTGTCCATTTTCATGGCATAGAGTTGCTTGTAGTAATCTCTCATGATCTTTTGTATTTCTGCAGTGTCAGTTGTTACTTCTCCTTTTTCATTTCTAATTCTATTGATTTGAGTCTTCTCCCTTTTTGTCTTGATAAGTCTGGCTAATGGTTTATCAATTTTGTTTATCCTTTCAAAGAACCAGCTTTTAGTTTTACTGATCTTTGCTATCGTTTCCTTCATTTCTTTTTCATTTATTTCTGATCTGATTTTTGTGATTTCTTTCCTTCTGCTAATTTTGGGGTTGTTTTGTTCTTCTTTCTCTAATTGCTTTAGGTGCAAGGTTAGGTTGTTTATTCGAGATGTTTCCTGTTTCTTAAGGTGGGCTTGTATTGGTATAAACTTCCCTCGTAGAACTCCTTTTGCTGCATCCCATAGGTTTTGCATCATCATGTCTCCATTGTCATTTGTTTCTAGGTATTTTTTTATTTCCTCTTTGATTTCTTCAGTGATCACTTCATTGTTAAGTAGTGTATTGTTTAGCCTCCATGTGTTTTTAATTTTTACAGATCTTTCCTTGTAATTGATATCTACTCTCATAGCGTTGTGGTTGGAAAAGATACTTGATATAATGTCAATATTCCTAAATTTACCAAGGCTTGATTTGTGACCCAAGACATGATCTATCCTGGAGAATGTTCCATGAACACTTGAGATAAATGTGTATTCTGTCATTTTTGTATGGAATGTCCTATAAATATCAATTAATTCCATCTTGTTTAAGGTATCATTTAAAGCTTGTGTTTCCTTATTTATTTTCATTTTGGATGACCTGTCCATTGGTGAAAATGGGGTGTTAAAGTCCCCTACTATGAATGTGTTACTGTCGATTTCCCCTTTTATGGCTGTTAGTATTTGCCTTATGTATTGAGGTGCTCCTATATTGGGAGCATAAATATTTACAGTTGTTATATCTTCTTCTTGGATCGATCCTTTGATCATTATGTAGTGTCCTTCTTTGTCTCTTCTAATAGTCTTTATTTTAAAGTCTATTTTGTCTGACATGAGAATTGCTACTCCAGCTTTCTTTTGGTTTCCATTTGCATAGAATATCTTTTTCCATCCCCTTCCTTTCAGTCTGTATGTGTCTCTAGGTCTGAAGTGGGTCTCTTGTAGACAGCATATATATGGGTCTTGTTTTTGTATCCATTCAGCCAATCTGTGTCTTTTGGTGGGAGCATTTAATCCATTTACATTTAAGGTAATTATCGATATGTATATTCCTATTCCCTTTTTCTTAATTGTTTTGGGTTCGTTATTGTCGGTATTGTCCTTCTCTTGTGTTTCTTGCCTAGAGAAGTTCCTTTAGCATTTGTTGTAAAACTGGTTTGGTGGTGCTGAACTCTCTCAGCTTTTTCTTGTCTGTAAAGGTTTTACTTTCTCCATCAAATATGAATGAGATCCTTGCTGGGTAGAGTAATCTTGGTTCCAGCTTTTTCTCCTTCATCACTTTAAATATGTCCTGCCACTCACTTCTGGTTTGCAGTGTTTCTGCTGAAAGATCAGCTGTTAACCTTATGGGGATTCCCTTGTGTGTTATTTTTTGTTTTTCCCTTGGTGCTTTTAATATGCTTTCTTTGTATTTAATTTTTGACAGTTTGATTAATATGTGTCTTGGTGTGTTTCTCCTTGGATATATCCTGTATGGGACTCTCTGTGGTTCCTGGACTTGATTAACTATTTCGTTTCCCATATTAGGGAAGTTCTCAACTATAATCTCTTCAAATATTTTCTCAGTTCCTTTCTTTTTCTCTTCTTGTTCCAGATCCCCTGTAATTTGAATGTTGGTGCGTTTAATGTTGTCCCAGAGGTCTCTGAAACTCTCCTCGGTTCTTTTCATTCTTTTTTTTTTTTTTTCTGCTCTGCAGTAATTATTTCCACTATTTAATCTTCCAGTTCACTTATCCATTCTTCTGCCTCAGTTATTCTGCTATGGATCCCATCTAGAGTATTCTTCATTGCATTTATTGTGTTGTTCATCATTGTTTGTTTCATCTTTAGTTCTTCTAGGTCCTTGTTAAGTGTTTCTTGCATTTTGTCTATTCTATTTCCAAGATTTTGTATCATCTTTACTATCATTATTCTGAATTCTTTTTCAGGTAGACTGCCTATTTCCTCTTCATTTGTTAGGTCTGGTGGGTTTTTATCTTGCTCCTTCATCTGCTATGTGTTTTTCTGTCTTCTCATTTTGCTTATCTTACTGTGTTTGGGGTCTCATTTTTGCAGGCTGCAGGTTCGTAGTTCCTGTTGTTTTTGATGTCTGTCCCCAGTGGCTAAGGTTGGTTCAGTGGGTTGTGTAGGCTTCCTGGTGGAGGGGACTAGTGCCTGTGTTCTGATGGATGAGGCTGTATCTTGTCTCTCTGTTGGGCAGGTCCATGTCTAGTGGTTTGTTTTGGGGTGTCTGTGGACTTATTATGATTTTAGGTACCCTTTCTGCTAATGGGTGGGGTTGTGTTCTTGTTTCACTAGTTGTTTGTCATAGGGTGTCCAGCACTGTAGCTTGCTGGTCGCTGAGTGAAGCTGGGTGCTTGCGTTGAGATGGAGATCTCTGGGAGATTTTCACCATTTGATATTATGTGGAGCTGGGAGGTCTCTTGTGGACCAGTGTCCTGAAGTTGGCTCTCCCACCTCAGAGGCACAGCACTGACTCCTGGCTGCAGCACCAAAAGCCTTTCATCCACATGGCTCAGAATAAAAGGGAGAAAAAGTAGAGAGAAAGAATTAGTAGAAGTAGGAAGAAAGAAAGAAAGAAAGAAGATAAAGTAAAATAAAATAAAGTTATTAAAATTAAAAATAATTATTAAGAAAAGAAATTTAAAAAAATAAGACTGACAGAACCCTAGGACAAATGGTGGAAGCAAAGCTATACAGCCAAAATCTCACACAGAAGCATACACATACACACTCACAAAGAGAGGAAAAGGGGAAAAAATCATAAATCTTGCTCTCAAAGTCTACCTCCTCAATTTGGGATGATTCGTTGTCTATTCATATATTCTACAGATTCAGGGCACTTTAAGTTGATTATGGAGCTTTAATCCGCTGCTTCTGAGGCTGCTGGGAGAGATTTCCCTTTCTCTTCTTTGTTCTCATAGCTCCCAGCTGCTCAGCTTTGGATTTGGCCCCGCCTCTGCGTGTAGGTCGATGGAGGGCATCTGTTTTTTGCTCAGACAGGACGGGGTTAAAGGAGCTGCTCATTTGGGGGCTCTAGCCCACTCAGGCTGCGGGGAGGGAGGTGCATGGAGTGCGGGGCGAGCCTGCAGCGGCAGAGGCCGATGAGACTTTGCACCAGCCTGAGGCTCACCGTGCGTTCTCCTGGGGAAGTTGTCCCTGGATTCTGGGAACCTGGCAGTGGCGGGCTGCACAGTCTCCCCGGAAGGGAGGTATGGATAGTGACCTGTGCTTGCACACAGGCTTCTTGGTGGTGCCAGCAGCAGCCTTAGCGTCTCCTGCCCGTCTCTGGGGTCCGCGCTTTTAGCCTCGCCTCGCGCCCATCTCTGGAGCTCCTTTAAGCAGTGCTCTTAATCCCCTCTCCTAGTGCACCAGGAAACAAAGAGGGAAGAAAAATTCTCTTGCCTCTTCGGCAGCTCCAGACCTTTTCCCGGACTCCCTCCCGGCTAATCGTGGTGCACTAACCCCTTCAGGCTTTGTTCACGCAGCCAACCCCAGTCCTCTCCCTGTGCTCAGTCCAAAGCCTGAGCCTCAGCTCGCAGCCCCACCCTCCCCGGTGGGTGAGCAGACAAGCCTCTCAGGCTGGTGAGTGCTGGTCGGCACGGATCCTCTGTGTGGAAATCTCCCCGCTTTTCCCTCTGCACCCCTGTTGCTGCGCTCTCTTCTGCGACCCCGTAGCTCCCTGCTCTGCCACCCGCAGTCTCCGCCTGCGAAGGGGCTTCTAGTGTGTGGAAACCTTTCCTCCTTCACAGCTCCCTCCCACTGGTGCAGGTCCAGTCCCTATTCTTTTTTCTCTGTTTTTTCTTTTTCTCTTGTGCCCTACCCAGGTACATGGGGAGTTTCTTGCCTTTTGGGAGGTCTGAGGTCTTCTGCCAGCGTTCAGTAGGTGTTCTGTAGGAGTTATTCCACGTGTAGATGTATTTCTGGTGTATCTGTGGGGAGCAAGGTGATCTCTGTGTCTTACTCTTCCGCCATCTCCCCCTTGTCCTCCCACATTACTTATATTAAATGAGTAAACTTACTTAAATTGAACAAATGTTCCAATAAGGATAAATTGTTTCTTATATCAACAAAAAATGATTACTTCCATTTTCTTTGTGTCTCATCTCTCTGTGCTTCAGTTCCATCAGTAAAATGGGACTAAAATAGTACTTACCCCCCAGGATTGTTTTCAGAATTAATCCAGGCAGAGCTTTATCAACGTGCCTGGCACATAGCAAGTACTCATTATTGTGCTTTTTATAATAGTTATAAATATAATAACAACAACATTAGTAAAAATTTGGGTGGATGATTTAGTTTGTGTCTATTTGCCAGTTCAGTATTTTTTTTCTTTAATCTGAAATCTGCTTTCATTTGAATCTCTCAATCCCTCAGACCAATGAACTGTCCTTTACACTCACCCTCAAATATAGAGCCTGTCCCAAGCCCTGACCATTTCTCTGCATATTAGCTGAAAAAACCCTTGCCTCTTGGTCTCCCTGGATTTTGCTGTTTTCCAAAAGCCTCCCATTTCCCAGTTGCCTGTGTCTGAGAGTATTTGGCTGCAGATGTATGCAGTTATCAGGCCTTGGTTCAGGATGAATTTTAGTTATTTCCTGACCATATTTCTAACCTCTCAGACTCCTTTGAGATTCTCTCTTGGTTGATTCTGAACAGCTTTGATTTAAGCTCATGTATGGATTTCATAGCGTTGACTGCTAGCATTTTCCAAACGTAAAATGAACTTGTTCACTGAGACTGAACATTTTACAGGGGTTGGTTAGTTCACTTGGTTTGAGTTTCGTTTTAATGAAGTAGAAGTTGAGGATTCAGTCCCCAGGAGGGCTAGTTAGCTTCACTGTGCTCCTGACCAAAGCCTGAGTTTCCAGCCCTTGGAGGCAGACAGAGTTGTAAACTTGGTCACGGACATCCCTAGACCCTGGACGTTGACAGACTTCTGAAATATTTAGTTTTAAACTTTCTGTTTTGTTCATTTTAGCATATATACACTTCAGCCATGAAGCAGTGAAGGAGAAGACCAGGAATCGGTCTGAACTTGGTGAGACCATTACTGCCAATTAGAATTAAGAACAAACATATCTTCTTCCATATCTCAACGTGGAAGAAGCAAACTTTTGAATAGATATTTTATTTTGTTAAAGAAAATCCCATGTTAAAACTGAATGCATATATCCACACCTACCTATTCATTCCTTTTCAATACACGTTTTACTCTGGTGCAGGTATCACTTTTAAATATGTCTCACCCTGAGTATGTAAGATGTGACAGAGCCTACTGCTTTAATAATTGATACATGTAGTAATAACTGGGTTGCTGACATTCTTTAACTCTTTAGTTCTTTTATGCTTCAACCCTGGTCAAATGAATACTGGGAATTTTATAATGTTTTATTTATATTATATACACTTCTTTTAATGATGTGGCAGTCTAATTTCCAGAATCAGGTGGATAGTTATAGATTTTGATTTTTTAACAGCATTTTTAAAGAATTGAAATTTTAAGCTTTTTTTGTGGTGAACTATATTTTCACAATATTGCATTTTTTTGGTATCAGATATATATATATACACATTTTTTCAAAGCCAGAATCTTTTTTAGTGTATCAGAGACTCCCTATGCCTGTTTATAGTTTTTTGTTTTGTTTTGTTTTCTTTACCAAATAGTGATATGACTTTTTGGTACTTAAAAAGTGAAAAAAAAATCATTTGTGAAAACTTTAAAATAAATATCAGCTCTTATTATAGCTTTTCAATATTAAAATTGAGTTTGTTCAACTGGAATATTCTGTAGATTCTCCACTCATGTAATGCTCTACTTTCATGATTGACTTCCTAAAGTGGATTATCTCTTCACAAAAAAATCAGGAGCAAGGTACTCATTGTGCTTTCCTTGCTATTCATGAATGAAAATAAATAGTCTTCTTTCCTACTTTACATTTCTTGTGAGCTGGTTGGAATGACCTAGAGTAAAACCTGAATGTCACAACTTATTTCTCTCCACTGAGCTGAGAGCCTAAAGAAAGTGCTGACTAAGCAACTCATTTTCTCCTTGTCTAGATCACATTATATCTCCTCTAGGACCCTGCATCTAGGTTATAAGATTTAAAGTTCTTTAATCTCCTATTTCCCAGAAGCAATCTACTAAACCAATCTTGTTTTTCTGGGACACTGCTTTCATTATCCTTTCCTTTGTCTGCCAAGAGTTCTATCCCTACTCTACTGTGATTTGGGTTGTGATTTGGGAACCTAGGAGAAGGTAGAGTTGATGGACCCTGGCAGCGAGTAGAGAAGTGAGCCTCAGATTGCTTATTTTTCCACATGAAAATCTGGTTAATTGCTTCCCCTACAAACTGCAGATAACCAAAACAAGTAACATTTTGGTGAGCATTTTCAGTAATAGTCTATGGCTTAGTTCAACTGATTATTTCCTTAATTTAAAGGTTTGGTTTGTTTTGATTTTACTTCAATTCCATGTGTTACAATGCCCTCAAGGAAAACAAAAACAATGCCTGGGTTTCTCTAAGAAATAAGAGAATGGAATGTCTTTTTGTAATAACTTTTCATAGGATGGGCATCCAAGGCAGACGGAGTGATCTCCTTCATTGCCCTGCCTGGAGACTCCCTACTATACATAATATGAAAGTGTATGAATGTTTAGTGTGGGGAATCCTTGATGGCTTGGAGTTCTTAGATTAGGTTTTTTATGATAAACAAAAAATACTTTTTACAACTTATGAAGATGAAAAGCAAAATGTATGAACTGTGAAATCAATAACAAAAAATATGAGATTAAGAAATTTAAGCCCACATTGGACTTAATCATGGCATGCTCAAGGTTCTTCCATATTAAAAAAAAAAAAACTTTGACCCTGTGTCTATTTCCAGTTACCTTGTCTTCCACTCAAACCAGTGAACTAGGAAGAGTGATATGCAATCTATCAGCATTTTTTTTTTTACCATCTATGCCTTAACCCACTGCAGTCTGGCTGTTGCCCTTAAGAAATTGCTCTTGCTAATAAATTCACCAATGATCATTTAATTGGCAACTGAAGTGACATCTGGATTTAATCTGTTCCACCATACATTAGTTTTATGATCTTTGGCAACCTAGCTGATTTTTGTAAAATGGTGATAATAATGGTACCTACCTCATAGGGTTGATGTGAAGATTAAATATAATAATGTATATCCAGGACTTGATGCAGTTCCTGGCTCAGTAAATGTTAAATATTATTGTTCTTCCCCTCTCTTCAGTTCTCTGTGACATTCCACACTATTATTCTTTTTGAAACTCTTCTAGTTCTCCTCTTGGGTTTTCATTAATCCACTCTGATCCCTTTCCTGCTTTGTGAATTATTTATCCATCTTTCTTGAAAGCTCCTGTTCCTCCAACCATTTTGACATTAGTAAAAGGACAAATCTGAGTTAATATCTTGGCTCTGACACTTACAAGTATTATAAGCTTGGGCAAGTTACTTAACCTCCCTCAACCTTTGTGTCTTCATCTGCAAAATGGCACTTAATTGGTACCCACTTCCAAAGTTTGTTATGAGGATATTTATCTATTAATTAATTTGACAAATATTTATTGAGTACTTACTTATGTGCCATACTTTGCTCTAGGTACAGAAGATAAGGTGGTTAGTAAGGTAGATTTGACCTTTTTTTTTTTCCCTTAATGAACTTATATTGTAGTGTGGGGAAACAGAAAATAAGTAAGTGAATATATAAGTTCAGATTGAAATAAGGGCTAGAAAGAAAGGAAACTGGTAATATTTTAGAGAGTTACTGGGGTGGAATTGAGTGATTTATATTTGGGTTGGAGATCAGACAACGCCTCACAAGAAAGTGGCATTTGAGCTGGACCTTAATACGAAGGAACCCTAATGTGGTAAAATCATCAGTTGACAGCATTTCAGGAAGAAGTAACATCAACTGCAAAGGCCTTAAGGTGGAAACAAACTATCTAAGGAACAGTAAGAAGGCCGATATGCTTGGAGATGTGTGAACTAAAGGGTGAATGGAAGAAGCTGAGGTTGAAGAAGTAGGTTAAGGCCAGATCATATGGTATAATGGGAAGTCATTAGAGGGATTTCAAGCAGTAAAGGGCATGATCTACTTTGCATTTTAAGAGATGACTCTAGATACTATGTGGAGAATGAATTGGAGGAGGGTGAGGAGTACAATCAAGGAGACAAGATGGGAGGTACCATAGCAATCCAGGTGAAAGATGATGACATTTTGGAGTAGAGTGGTAGTGACAGCAGTGAAAAGAAGGGGATAGATTTGGGTTATATTTTAGGAGTCAGGTTGGTGGGATTGCTGGTGGTTTGGTTATGAGGCAGGAAGAGAGAGGTTTAAAGAAAACAGAGGAATTAAAGGAAATCTTCTAGTGTGGCTTCAATCAGGTGGATGGCGGTGCCATTTATTGAGATGGGGAAAACTAGGAGAGTTCTGTTTTTGAGGCTTCAGTTAAATATGTGTATAGCATTTAGAGAATTACCTGATGTGGAATAGGTGTGCTCAATTATTTATGTATGTCCTTGGCTTTCTTCTGTGAGTCCTTCACTCATTACTCGAGCAATGTCAATCTCTACAATGCTTTCACATACCATCTGTATACTGTATTATAAATGTCAATTTATGTGTTTGTTACATTTCTGGACTGCGAGTTATAAGAGAACAAAAACTTCAAGGTTATTCTCTTTTGTATTTCTAGTACCTTCCACAGTGTCTTGCATATAGTTGGAAAGAAAGGAAAAAGGGAGGAAGAAGGAAAGGAAGTGAGAGTGGGAGGGAGGGAATGAAGGAGAGAGGGGAAAATATTGCCTGTATATTAAGTATTTCTAAGTGCTTACCATGATGCTGGGCACACAAGACACTCAAATAAAACCTGTGAAGTAGAAGTAGACAACATTGAGAAAAACAACATTCATCCAAAAGATCAAAGAGGTCCCATATAAATTTCTTATCCCTTTTGTTAAGTAGATACTTTCAGATTATAGAAATATTACGTGAACGTCATAGAAAATTAATAAATAATAAAAAAATTAAAACTTAGAATTCCACAATCTAGATATAGACAATATTAAAATTTTGATGTAGATTTATACATGCTTTTGACTATGCATACATAAATAATTTTAATTACAAAATTGAACTAGTATTATATAGATTACAACCTGCCTTTAATAATAAAATAATTATGAGATTTTATTTTTTGTTGAAGTATAGTTGACATACAATATTGGTTTCAAGAGTACAACACAATGGTTCGACATTTATGTACAACACCAAATGATCTCCACGGTAAGTTTAGTAGCCATCTGTCACCGTACAAATTTATCGCTATATTACTGACAAAATTCTCTATGTTGAACCTTATATCCCTGTGACTTATTTATTCTATGACTGGAAGTTTGTACATCTTAATCCCTTTTACTTATTCTCTTCTATTTCACCATCACCCTCCCCTCTGACAACCACCAGTTTGTTTTCTGTATCTACGACTCAGTTTCTGCTTTGTTATGTTTGTTCATTTATTTTGATTTTGGATTCTACATGTAAATGAAATTGTATATCATTTGTCTTTCTGTGTCTGATTATTTCACTTAGCATAATACCCTCTAGATCCATCCATGTTGTTGCAAACTGCAAGATTTCATTCTTCTTTATGGCTAATATTCCATTTTATATATGTGTGTATATATATATATATATATATATATATATATATATATATATACACACACACACACACACACACACATATATACCCTTTCTTCTTTATATTTATTCATCTGTTGATGGAAACTTAGGTTACTTCCACATTTGCCTGTTGTAAATAATGCTGAAATGAACACAGGTGTGCATATATCTCTTTGAATTAGTGTTTTTGTTTTCTTCAGAGAGATTTCCAGGAGTGGAAATGCTGGATCATATAGTAGTTCTATTTTTAATTTTTTGAGGAAACTCCATACCATTTTCTATAATGACTGTGCTAATTTACATTCCCACCAATAACATATGAGGGTTCCTTTTTCTTCACAACACCAGCACCAGCACCTTATTTGTTGTCTTTTTGATAATAACCATTCTGACAGGTGTGAGGTGGTATCTTATGGTTTTGATTTGCATTATCCTGATAATTAGTGATATGAAGTATCTTTTAATGTGTCTTTTGGCCATCTGTATGTCTTCTTTGGAAAAATGTCTATTCAGGTTCTCTGCCCATTATTAAATCAGATTGCTTGCTTTTCTGATATTGAGTTTTATGGGTTCTTTGTATATTTGGGATATTAACCTCTTATCAGATATATCATTTACATATAGCTTCTCCCACTCAGTAAACTGCCTTTTCATTTCATTAATGGCTTCCTTCACTGTGCAAAAGATTTTCAGTTTGATATAGTACAATTGTTTATTTTGGCTTTTGTTTCCCTTGCTTGTGGCAACAGATACAAAGAGATATTGCTAAGACCAATGTCAAAGGGTTTATTGCCTATGTTTTCCTCTAGGACTTTTATGGTTTCAGGTCTTATATTTTAAGTCTTTAACCTATTTTGAATTTATTTTTATATACGGTGTAAGAAAGTGGTCCAGTTTTATTCTTTTGTGTGTATCTGTCCAGTTTTCCCAACACCATTATTGAAGAGATTGTCTTTTTCTCACTTTATAGTCTTGCCTCCTTTGTCATAGATTAATTGACCATATAAGCATGGGTTTACTTCTGGGCTTTCTACTCTGTTCCATTGATCTATTTGTCTGTTTTTGTATGACTACCATACTGTTTTGATTACTATAGCTTTGTAATATTGTTTGCAATCAGAAAGCATGATACCTCCAGCTCTGTTCTTTCTCAAGATTGCTTTGGCTATTTAGGGTCTTTCATGGTTCCATATGAATTTTAGGATTCTTTGTTCTGATTCTGTGAAAAATGTCATCAATATTTTGATAGGGATTGCATTGAATCTTTAGATTGCTTTGGGCTGTATGGTCATTTTAACAATATTATCGTAATTCTTCCAATCAATGAGCACCATATATCTTTCCATTTATTTGTGTCTTCTTCAATTTCTTTCATCAATGTCTTATAGATTTTGGAGAACAGGTTTTTCACCTCCTTGGTTAAATTTATTCCTAGGTATTTTATTCCTTTTTTATTCAATTATAAATGGGATTGTTTTTTTTTAATTTTTTTCTGATAGCTCATTATTAATGTGTAGAAATGCAGCAGACTTCTGTATATAGATTTGTATCCTGTGACTTTATGGAATTTATTTATTAGTTCTAAAATTTTTTGGTGGTGTATTTAAGGTTTTCTATATACAGTATCATGTCATTTGCAGATAGTGACAGTTTTGCTTCTTCCTTTCCAACTTGTATTCCTTTTGTTTCTTTTTATAGTGTGATTGTTGTGGCTAGAACTTCCTATACTATTTTGAATAAAAGTAGCAGGAGTGGGCATCTTTGTCTTGTTCCTGATTTTAGAGGAAAAGCTTTCAGCTTTTCTTTATTGAGTATGATGTTAGGTGTGGTTTGTCATATATGGCCTTTATTATGTTCAGATATGTTCTCTCCATACCCACATTGTAGAGGTTTTTATCATAAATCAATGTTGGATTTTGTTAAATGCTTTGTCTGCATCTAGTGAGATGATCATATGAGTTTCTCTTTAGTCTTGTTAACATGGTGCATCATATTGATTGAATTGCAGTTATTGAACCATCCTTGCATCCCTGGGATAAATCCCAGTTGGTGTATGATCCTTATAAAATATTGTTGAATTCATTTTTCTAGTATTTTGTTGAGGATTTTTACATCTATGTTCATCAGGGAAATTGGTCTGTAATTTTCTTATTTTGTCATGTCTTTGTCTGGCTTTGGTATAAGAGTTGTGCTGGCCTCATAGAATGAATTTGGAGTGATCCCTCCTCTTCTTTTTTTTGGAATACTTTGAGTAGTACAGGTATTAATTCTTCTTTAAATGTTTGGTAGAATTCACCTGTGAAGCAGTCTGGTCCTGGAATTTTGTTTCTTGGGAGTTTGATTACTGATTCAATTTCATTACTGATAATCAGTCTATTCATATTTTCTATTTCCTCTTGATTCAGTTTTGGGAAGCTTTGTGTTCCTAGGAATTTATACATTTCTTCTAGAAAATATGATCCTTTGTATTTCTGTGGTGTTTGTGTAAATTCTCCTTTTTCATTTCTGTTTTTATTTATTTGGGCTCTCTGTCTCTCTCTCCCTCACTCTCTCTCTCTCCATGAATCTGGCTAAAGGTTTATCAATTTTGTTACCTTTCCAAGGAAACAGCTCTTAGTTTCATTGGTCTTCGCTATTGTTTTTTAAGTCTCTGGTTCATTTATTTCTGTTGTGATCCTTATTATTTTCTTCCTTCTACTAACTTTGGGTTTTGTTCTTTTTCTGGTTCCTTTGGGTGTAATATTAGATATTTAAGTTTTTCTTATTTATTGAAGTAAGCCTGCATCACTACATACATCCCTCTTAGAACTGCTTTTGTTGTGTCTCATAGATTTTGGTACATGTATTTCTGTTTTCATTTGTCTCAAGTTATTTTAAAATATTCTCTTTGATTTTGTTCTTGACACATTGGTTGTTTAGTAGCATGCTGTTTAGCATCCACATGTTTGTCTTTTTTTTCCATTTTAATTCTTGAAATTGATTTCTAGTTTCATACCATTGTGATCAGAAAAGATGCTTCATATGATTTTAATCTTCTTAATTTATTGAAACTTGTTTTGTGGCCTAGCATGTGATCTATCTTGGAGAATGTTCCATGTGCATTTGAAAAGAATGTATATTCTGCTTTTTTTGGGTAGAATATTCTGTATATATCTATTATGTCTATAAGATGTAATGTGTCACTTAAGGTCAGTCTTTCCTTGTCAATTCTCTGTCTAGATGATCTATTCATTAATGTAATTGTGGTGTTAAAGTCCCCTATTATTATTGTGTTGCTGTCTTTTTCTCCCTTTATGTCTGTTAATATTTTATTTATATACTTAGGGCTCCTTTGTTGGGTGCAAAGATATTTACAAGTGTTATATCTTCTTGTTGAATTGACCTCTTTATCATTATGTCATCCTCTTCTTTTCTTTTGTTGCAGTCCCTGTTTTAAAGTCTGTTTTTTCCTGATCTAAGAATTGTTGCCCAGCTTTCTTTCTGTTATCATTTGCATAGAATAACTTTTTCCTTCTCTTCACTTTCACTCTGTGAGTGTCTTTTGATCTGGAGTCTCTTATACACAGTATATATAAGGGTCTATTTTTAAAATTCATTCAGCCATACTAGGTATTTTGATTGAAACATTTAGTCCATTTAATTATTGATAGATATGTAATAATTGTCATTTTGTTAATTGTTTTCTGGTTGTTTTTTGTAGTTCTTCTGTTTCTTTTTCTTCTCTTGCTATTTTCCTTCATGATTTAATGACTATATTTAGAATTATGTTTGGATTCCTTTCTCTTTATTTTTGTGTATCTATAATAGGTTTTTGGTTTGTGTTTACCATGAGGCTCTTATATAACCACCTATGTATCTAGCTATCTATTTTAAGTTGATGATCTCTTAAGTTCGAATGCATTCTAAATGCCCTGCATTTTTACTCTCCCTTCATATTTTATGTTTTTACCATTATATTTTAGTCTTTTTATTTTGTGTAGCCCTAAACTACTAATTATAGATATAGATGATTTTAATATTTGTCTTTTAATCTTTCTACTATTTTTATAAGTGGTTAACCCACTACTTTTACTATATGTTTGCCTTTACCAGTGAGTCTTTTTCTTCCATAATTTTCTTACTTCTAGAAATAAGAAATTGCCTTTTTCTTGGCCTTTGCTTTTTTGCTTAGTGAAGTCCCTTTATCTTTTTTTATAAAGCAGGTTTAGTGGTGATGAACTCCTTACCTTTTGCTTGTCTGTAAAACTCTTTATCTCTCCTCAATTCTGAATGATAACCTTGCTGAGTAGAGAATTCTTGTTTGTAGTTTTTTCCTTTCAACACTTTGAATATATCATGCAAATCCCCTCTGGTCTGTAAAACTTCTGATGATAAGTCAGCTTACCATCTTATGGTAGTTCCCTTGTACATACTAGTTGTTATTCTCTTGCTGCTTTTGAGATTCTCTCTTTATCTTTAAAGTTTTGACATTTTAATTATAATGTGTCTTGGTGTGGACCTCTTTGGGTTCATCTTATTTGAGATCTCTGTGCTTCCTGCACCTGGATGTCTGTTTCCTTTTCCAGGTTAAAGAACTTTTCAACTATTATTTCTTCAAATAATTTATTTGCCTTTTTCTCTCTCTCTCTCTCCTCCTTCTGGGCCTTCTATAATGAGAATGTTAGTATGCTTGATGTTGTCTCAGAGGTCCCTTAAGTTATCCTCATTTTTCTTAATTCTTTTTTTTTCTGTTCCACTTCAGTGATTTCCACTACTCTGTCTTCCAGATTACTGATCCATTTTTCTGTATCATCTAATCTACCATTGGTTCCCTCTGGTGTATTTTTCATTTCAGTTATTTTGTACTTCAGCTCTGATTTTTTTTTTCATATTTTCAGACTCTTTATTGAAGTTCTTACTGTGTTTATCTATTCTTCTCCCAACTTCTGTGAGCATCATTATGGTCATTACCTTGAACTCTTTATTAGGTAGATTGCTTATCTCCATTTAATTTAGTTATTTTTTGGAGGTTTTGTCTTGGTTTTTAATTTGGACAATATTCCTCTGTTTCCTCATTTTTTTCTAATTCTCTGTATCTATTTCTTTGTATTTTGTAGGTTCATTACATCTCCCAGTCTTGGAGAAGTGTCCTTATGTAAGTGATGTCCTATTGTGCTCAGTAGCATGCTACTCTCTGGCCACCAGAGCCAGATATTTCAGGGGTGTTCCCTTGTGGACTGCATGCACTTTTCTGTTCTGGCAGGGCTGACTATTTTGGGTGCACTGGTATGGGGGGCTGGTTCCTGGTCCAGCTTGCTCTGAGTCTTAGCCTCATGGGGTTACCGTGGGTGTGCTGTTGTGCATGGCAGGTCTCCAGTGTGGCTGGCTGTAACTCCCAGTGGCATGCCACTGCCACAAGCATGCTGTTGGGTGGGGTAGGCCTCCAGCATGGCTGGCTGTAAGGCCTGGTGGTGTGCAACTACTGTGCACATGCTGGTGGGTGGGGCAGGCCCCCATTACTAATAGGCTAGAGGGAGGTTTCCAAAAAGGTGCCTTCCAGTTCTGGTGTCAGCAAGGTAAAATGAGATCACAAAAATAGCTGCTGCCAGCATCTCAGTTCCCAGAGGGAGTCCCAGCTGCCTACTCCCTCTTTGGGAGGTTTTCTAAGATCAGTAAGTGGGTCTGACCCTAGTACCTCTGCACTGGGACTCAGATCAAGTGAATTTTTATGCACACCCTTTAAGAGCAGAGTCTTGGTTTCCTATAGCTCTCCAGCTCTTCTGAATGTGAACCCCACTGTTTTTCAAAACCAGACATTTTGGGAGCTCGTCTTCCTGGTGCAGGAACCCCTGCAATTTTCCTTCTTCTGTGGGTTGCTATGCCGGGCCTGTAGGTCCTGACTTGACTGCGTCTCTGCCCCTCCCCCCTGTTCTGTTGTGACTCCTTCTTTATGTCATTATTGGTGGAAAATCTTTTCTGCTATTTTTCAGGTTGCTCTCAGAGATAGTTTCTCTATAAGTAGTTGTAATTTTGGTGTGCCTGTGGGAAGAAGTGAGCTTTGGATCTTCCTACTTTGCCATCTTGATCCAGACTAAGCTTTTCCTATTTTAAAACATATTTTTAATTTGTTGATACTCTAAGCAAGATTAATGTGTATACATTTATCTGTATAAAGCTATGTAGAGCTCTATTTTGGAGATTTGTCTTGAAGAAATTGTCAGAAGCAGAATTACAGGGTAAAATTTCATGCCCATTTTTAATTGAGACAGATGTCAAAAAGAATTCCTGTAACTTCTACTAATTTACACTCTGTCAAAGGTATAGGAATGAGCCTATTTCCTTCCACTCTCACAAACCTTAGATGTTATCATTAAAATATATATTTTCTAATTTTCTATATGGTTGCTATTGTAACAATTATATAATACAAAGAGATTGAATTTATAATCATGGCTATTATAATAAGCATTTTTATAATCCTAGTTATGGTTGAATATTCTTACATATTTGTTGATAATTTTTGTTTCTTCTTTAGTGATTTGCCTGTTCATGACCTTTCCTATTTTTTTAGAAAATGGATAACTATAATTTTAATAATATATAAGAGCCTTTTATTTATTGAGTATATTTACCTTTTTGTCTATTACACACAATTCATCCTGACCTATTATTTGGGTTTTAACTCTTATTGTGTTAATTTTTAGATTTTTTAAAATTCTAATATATAGGCATGTACATATAACTTATGGGTTCTTTCTTTACTTTTTTATAGGGGACTTTCCCATTATGAGATTAGATTCAAATATCAAATTATGTTTCCATTTAGTTATTTTTTGTTTAATACTTTATATACTTACATTGTCATTCCATTTGTATACTATTCCTGTCTCTACCTTCAGGAAATCTCTATGTTCAAACAATCCAAAATAGAGTAAAGCACTCCAGGAAGTATTTTATATCTTTTCTTTCCAATATCTGATGCAGATATTTCCTGATACACCTATTCTCTCTTTGTAATATAATAATAATATAATATAATATAACCTAATATTGTAATATCCAGAAACACATAACATTCACACACAACCCAATCAATTTCTGGCCAATGCAGCTACACTAAATGTAAAAAAGTATTTAAAGAACTGATAAAAACTGATTTAATAGTATCCATTTTTATAGCACTTTAAGACTCACAAAACATTTATCACGATCATCTCAGTTTATTGTGAAATAAGGCAAGCATTATCATCCTTGTGTTAGAGATGATAAATCTGGGTTCAGAGAGTTTAAGTGACTTCCCCAAGATCCCACAGGAAATTGGTGGTTGAACTAAAATTGGAGCCCATGTCCATTTCATTTTTAATCCTAGGCTGCTCCTTCTTTTTTTTTTTTTAATAAAACCACATAATTTATTAATCACTACTTTTTATTTATTTCAAAATATTTGCAATTCAATTTCATGATGATTTTAGGGCCTAGGTTTTTTGGCCTTTATGCCTGAAATTTACAGTTCATCCTTTCACCTTTGTGAGGCTGTTTAGAATCTTACTTCTACTTTACATTTAACTTTACTTCTTATAGTGAAGTGATTTCACAATTTAAGGGGAACTTAAATATCAGTTGGACTAGTCTCTTATTTTGGGGATAAGAAGACACAAGCTCATGGAGAGTAGTACTTGCCCAAGATCATATAGCTTGGTAGTATGATATGAATAAGACTTAATTTTCATTCATGTATTCTCTACTCTACCCACCGTTAAAATACTTAAATTTTAAGGCAGTTTTAAGTTTACAGAAAATTTGGAAAGCACAGACCCCACTCTCATTTCCCGTATTATTTATATCTTGTATTAGTGTTCTAAATTGTTACCAATTTTATATCATTATTGATGCAATGAGTAATGATACATTATTATTAACAAAAATCCATAGTTTGCCTTCAGTTCACCCTTTTGTGTTGCACAATCTTTGTGTTTGACTAATGTATAATAACATGTGTTCCCCTTAACTGCCATACGGAATAGTTTCACTGCCCTAAAAAGCCCCGGTGCTCCACCTATTCACCCCTCCCTCCTCCTGAACCTCTGGCAAACGCTGATCTTTTTACTGTTTTCATAGCTTTGCCTTTTCCAAAATGTCATATAGTTGGAATCATATAGTATGTAGTCTTTTCAGATTGGCTTCTTTCACCTAGTGATATGCTTTGACTGTTCTTCCATGTCTTTCTGTGGTTTGATAGCTCATTTATTTTTTACCATTGAGTAATATTTCATTGTATGGATCTACCAGTGTTATTTACCCATTCACCTACTGATGGACATCTTGGTTGTTTCCAAGTTTTGGCAATTATGAATAAAGCTGCTAAAACACCCTTGTACAGGTTTTTCTCTGGACATAAATTTTCAACTCATTTGGGGAAATATCAAGGAGTGAGACTACTGGATTTTATGGTAAGAGTATGTTTAGTTTTGTAAGAAACTGCCAAATTGTCTTTTGCCTTCCAATTTTTCCTTCCCATCAGCAATAAATGTGTGTTCCTGTCCTTCTACATCCTCACCATCATTTGTCAGGGGTTTGGATTTTAGCTACTCTAGTAGGTAGTGGTACCACATTGTTTTCATTTTCAAGTCTCTAATGTTACATGATGTGGAGCATCTTTTCATGTGCTTGTTTGCCACCTGTATATCTTCTTTGATGAAGTGTTCAGAATTTTTGTTCATTCTTTATTGGTACTTTTATTTCCTTATTGTTGAATTTTAAAGTTTTCTTTATATTTTGATATAAGTTCAGTGAGGTTTTGATATGCATTTCCTTAATGACTAAATTAGGTTTTGAATTTTTGCCACTTACCCTTCCTTTTTGTGTCCCCACCCTCCATATATTCTCAAAAAGGAAAACTGGGAGTCAATTGCCAAAGCAATACAAACATCACCATCCTTGAAAATCAACATCAATAAAACAACCATTTTATTAGTCATAAGTCAGGTGCTGTAGTAAAGGTTCTTATTCTTCCTCCAGTATTTAATCTAGCCTTGACTATTTAAAGCTTTTCATATGTGAGATGTCTTTATTAATAAATTCCAATTGGAAAAGCTTGAAGTAAAGGTCATAATGTCAGATGTTTATGATGTTTTTACTGGTGAAAATCACTGAAATTGGATCATGTAGTCTTGTATTTTAAAGACTATAACTGAAACCTCAAGGATGCTACCATGAAATAATTATAACAAGATTTCGACCACAAAGTAGCATTTAGGAACTAGTTACATTATTGTGGCTTTGGAATGATGCATCTTTAAAAAAAATACTAAAAATGTTTTGAGTTAGAAAACACAAAATCACTGACATTCGGGAACCTGCTATTTCATGCTCTTTATTCTTCACAAAATAAAGATGAGTAATATGTGTTTATCCCCATAGCAGCTCTAACATTAATAACAATGGACATATCAAGGACATCACAGCGATTGCATCATCTCTGAAGACAAAAGCACCAGTTTTCTATGGTGGAGTGTTACACTGGTATTCAGAAAAAAACAAATTCAAAGCAACAAAAGAACGTTTCTCCATGAATAGCATTATTTTGGACTGGCCTCTGATGGAACCTCTTTACTTTTCTATACTCAAATGGGGCACAGAACTACTCTAGATCATACCAGTAGAACTGGCTTGCATGACCGTAGAAAAAGACTCCAAAAAGCATGAGCAACTCCAGAAGAGGATAACAGAAGACATGATTTAGAACACATATTTTTTTTTTTGCTGGATATCTTTTAAAGTTGTTTTGTTTGATTCTTTAAATTAGATGTTATTGAGCTAAAGTAAGCTCACATTTATATATTCAGTGTTGGCCAGAGAAAGACATTATATTAATAAACATTAAATTTCAAGAATACACACACACACACACACACACACACACACACACACACATTGGAGTGACTTTATTTAAGATTTGAGTCTCGGGACTATTATTCACCATTTGGTTTAAACTTACTTTCCTTTACTGAAGAAATTATAGAATTATCCTTCAAGTCTATCACACATAATGAAGAAGACTGCATTAAAAAGTCAGTTCAGGACGTATTTTCATTATGCTTCTTAAAAACAAAAACTGTAAATCCATTAACTATCTTAAGATACTACTTTATTATAAGATGAGAAAAACAAAGAAAGCAGGCATTTGTGGCAAACTTTGAAGAAGTATGTATAAATAAAATAAATACACACATTTTAGGAATAATGATTTTAAAATACCTCTGTAAGTCAAACTATTTTTCTTCTTCTGTCTTCCCTTTCCTGACTTTGATGATCCTATTCTGTACATATGAATATTTTATAATATTATTTCAGTACTGGGTATCATATTACAGTTTCCACTGTGCTATAATATCTTTTATTCTTGCCTGTCATAGTATTTTGAGGGAGCACATTTCAAACTCTTTTTTTCAGTAATGTGTGCCCTGCTAAGTTTAGAAAAGTTTAGAGGGTGCCAATGCTATCTTTATTTTACCATCTGATGTATTGCTAAGAAGAATTTTGCATTTCAATGCCTGGTTCATAATAAGTGATCATAGTTTTTTTTTATCATAGCTTTTTTTGGAATGCATAAATAAATGAGTAACTGAATGCATGCATGAATAAATCACTGCAGGTAAGGTCATAAGAGAGACTGATGTGCTATTTTCAGAAATGATTCTTCAGGAAACCATTTAAATGTATGACATAGTCTTGATGTGAGACAAAGGTAATATTTATATTTCAATATAACTATGAAGTATACCAGTACAAAGTTAACGTTTGCATGAGTAACACAGATATAAGAAAAAATTCCCCATTATGTTTGAGTGAAACAGCTACTTGACTAATGCTGTTTATTTCTCTCACATCTTCTGAATGTTTGTGTCCTTCTTTCTTTCCTTTAAGTGAACTCGACCACTGGTTAAAGTGCACAAGACTTAGAGACAAAGAAGCCTGATTTCAAATCCCAACTTTTACTAGTTGTGTGGTTTTGTTACAGAACCTTTATGAACCTCTGTTTCTCTATTTTTAAATTAAAGATAAAATTAGCAATCTCATAGGATTGTTATAAGGAATAAAATGAGATGATGAATACAAACATGATAAACAATACAATAGTAGCTAATATTATTTTTGTAGTATTTATTTATTGTCCTATAATTTCGTCCTGTTTCCTCCTTACCCACAGCACCACTCTATCCAACATTCCAGTCTGTCTCTTCGTATTTGATTATTTCTTTTGCGTTGCTACTTAGGCCTTGGACCCTTTCTCATCTGATGATCAAGTCCTAAATCTTTAACACATTTTCCCATCTAATTCTGTGGAACTTTTTGAGAAATGATCTGTTTGGGTATCTCTAATTTACAGCTTCTTGTTTTGGGTTACTTCCTGGGCTGGAGTGGAAGCAGCATAGATGCAGATATGAACATTGCTTATGTAATTATGATATTAAAATGCAATTTCAGCTGTTCTCAAATAGTGGTGCTGAGAGGGCTGCATCAAGATCAACTGAAGCTTGTTATACATTCCTGGCTCCACCCTCAGATATTTTAATTCAGTAGGTCTATAGTGGGGTGAGGGAATCCTGTTTTAAAAGAAGGAATGAAAAAGAAAAATACCACTCTAGGTGATTTTGATGCATAGCAAGGTTTGGGAACCAACTGTCTATTCTATTCATTCAGCCCAGATAAATCATCCAATAAGTATCCTACTATACAGGTACTCCCTGCACCTCATAACACTTCCAAGCAATTGGATTCGTGTTTTTGCTTCTATTACAGTTTTGTGTATTTAAAGGCAGCATGGTAGAGTGAAAAATATGCATGGGTTTTGGTGTCAGACAGACCTGGATTCAAATCCCAGCATGCAATGAATATGATATTTTCTACCTTGTAGGATACTTGCATGAGTTGAATTAAACCATTTGTGTAATGTACTCAATATATGTTAGTTCAGAACTGGTAGCTATTATGTATTATCCTTTGTTTTTAAATCACCTTACGACTTGCCAGATATGAGATGCTGTGGTAGGTTGAATTGTTGGGTCCAGTTCTTCACCTGGCCCCTTCCTCTACATCTTGGCCATCATTTTATTGTGGATGCAATGTGTTTTCCTGCCCCTTGACTTTAGGTTTGGCCTCGTGACTTGCTTTGATGTTAGAATGTATGACGCAAGCAAGAGTTTGCAATGTGTTTGCATGATTCAATCAGTATATACTCATGTATTTCTTCAACACCATGAAGATAATATGCCCACCTAACCTACTGATCCAAGGAAGATGAGGGACACTTGGGTCAGAGTTGCACAATGGGCCTGGTGAACTGCAGCTTAAAGAAGAGCCACCTTGATGAACCCGGCCAATCCCAACCTAGATCATTTAATTCCCCACACATATGGAGAGCTCAGCTGAGATCAGCAAAGCTGTCTTAGCCATTACAGCCTGAAGCAAAACCACCTAGGATGCCTTGCATCCATGGGAATAAATTTTGTTTTTAAATATTGACTTTGGGGATAGTTTTTTCAGCAGCCCAATTGTGGCAGCCTCTCTGCAGCTGATTTTGCCCCTTTTCAATGATAATTTATCAACATGCCAAACACACACAAAAACAAGTAAGCAAAAAAGAGTCCTTTTCAGCAAGGGTGTCTGCCATTTCTCTTGATTTAGCAGGAGTGGTAGTTATGTATTAGTACAGAGTTATGCTGTTGTAAAGCACTCCTAGAACATTGCATAAGCATATTTCTGTGCCTATGACTGAGTGCCTTTTTCAATTTGAAATGTAACAATCTTGCAGGACATACTAGGGTTATGTGTCAGCCTAATTTCTATTGAAGATTTTCATCCAAGACATGGATAGACAGGTGAGAGGATGCTCATGAAAGCAGTATATAGGAAGAAGAGAGTCAAGGTCAAAAGGATATTACTCAGGATTGTTTGTGAGAAATGAGCAGCAAAAATTATTATTATTATTATTATTTTTTGCGGTACGCGGGCCTCTCACTGCTGTGGCCTCTCCCGTTGCGGAGCACAGGCTCCGGATGCGCAGGCTCAGCGGCCATGGCTCACAGGCCCAGCCGCTCCGAGGCATGTGGGATCCTCCCGGACCGGGGCACGATCCCGTGTCCCCTGCATTGGCAGGCGGACTCTCAACCACTGCGCCACCAGGGAAGCCCCAGCAAAAATTATTTTAACAATTAATTGTGATTTAATAATTTAGTTGTTGCTAACTTTGTTATTACAAACAGTGCTGTGATGAACATCCTCACTGATGCCTCTCTCTACGTACCTTTACATGAGTTTCTCTTGAAGATATATGCAGGAATGTTATGTGCAAACTTAATTTCCCTAAACGCTTACAGATTGCTCACCCCTCAAAAAATAACTATGTTAGTTTATATGCCCACCATCAGTGCATGAAGATTCCTATCCTCCACATTTTCACCAACACTAGACAGTACCTGAATTTCTTATTGTTGTTATATGATGACTATAGAGTACTCTCATTGTTTTTAGTTGCATTTCTTTGATTATTTGTGAAGTTATGCAAGTCCTCTTCTTTATTAGCCGTTTGGGTTTATCCTCTTGGGAACTGCCTGTTCATATTGTTTGTGCATTTTTATTGGAATTCTGGTCCTGTTCTTGCTGATTTGTTCCTTATATATTCTACAGATTATGTTTTTGTTTATTAAATATTTGAATAACATATTTTCCCAGTTTTTTTCACCTGCCTATTAACTTTGTTTTATGGTGTTTTGCATTGAAAAAAATATTTAATTTTGATAAGGTTAAATCAACCAAATATCCCCATAAAGTTCTGTGCTCTTTTCATCTCATTTAAGAAATTATTTCCCATGCCAATGTTAAAAAATACTTACGTATTTTCTACTAATAATTTCATAGTTTTGTCTTTCACAGTGTAGCCTTTTCTCCATCTGGGGTTGATTTTATATGTGATAAAAGGTATGGATCTCAATCTGTTTTTCTCTGTTGTAAGACAATTATACTAGCACTATTTATAAATTAATTTCCGCACTGATTTGAACCAATATCCCAATTTTTTATTTACTATGAAGGTATGCTATGGTACTCCCAAATCAGTACCCTTGGTCTATTTGTCAATTTCTGTGTCAGTACCACAATCTTTTAAATATTATTGTAATACCAAAGCTTGTTTCTAAACTAGAAGCAATGCTTTTCAGTATAGAGTATGCTAATAATATCCTTTGAGTGTTGGCAACTGTTATTTTATATTTTAGTTTAAAAAATCAAATAAAGCTGCTAATGAGTGAACATTCACAGTGCTTATGGCATAAAAAAGTTGCTTTATGTTTTATATCATGGATATGAAATGTGGGAAATTGTGTATATATTTTTCAGGTTGTCAATAGAGCTGTAATGAGTCACCTGAAACTTAATACTCAAACTACTTACTGCATTTATCAGGATTTAAACTACCAAGAAAGTATTCATTCAGCTCTATTTATGTAGAACATCCAGATGTTGGTTATCTAAATCATAGTCATATATTCTCTTTAGAGATTTTAGGTCTTGTATTCCACTGTATCATACAGCAGGTGGTAATCAGAATGCAAACCAGACATCATCTGCTCAAAAATTTCTATTTATCAGTTCCAATTTTGATCCCTTTTGTTGTCACCAGCCTAATATTCTTGCATAGTTAAGGTAGTACCAACAGTATGATGAGTGCAAAGCCTTGAAATCTTGTTCTCTTTATGATAACTTTGAAAGTTCAAATACAAATAATTCAGTGGTTTGAAGTATAGTCAGTGACTCTGTAAGTGTCAAGGCAAACTGCATACTTCCCACCCCTCTCTCCTATGAAAGCTTATGACAAACTGCTAAATTTGGGGAAAATATATATAATACTGCTTCTAATGAATTGGATGAAGTGCTGCTGTCGTATCCCCTCTCGTGTATATGCACATGTAAATAGACAAACACATTTTTATTCCCATGAGAATGCAAACACCTTAAGAACATAAAAATTTAATAAAGATCCTTAATGACCAGCAGTCATTCACTTTATTGGATAACAAAATAAAATTTATACAATTAATTAATCAACCATTAATTAATCATTACCATATTTATGTGCCATAAAGTACATTCACTTTAAAATTTCTGCAATCTGGATGTAACCTAAAAGTTATGTGTGTATTAACACAGTGCTTTATCTCCATTTGTGCCCACTCCAAAAAAAAAACAAAAGGTAATATTTAATCAATGTGGAGCATTTCAAAATCAATGACATGGTAGAATTCAGGAAATACAGTATAAGTAGTGGGTCTCCTGTACTCAAGGCACTGAGAAATGTAAGCACAAAAAAGTATTAAACGTGGTTTTGTCTTAAAATCTAGATAAGGAATAAGTAATCAACACAAGAAAAATTAAATGGCAGAAGTTTGTCATAAATTACTAAAAATTAATTACCATGAAAATGATAGGAACAATATTTTATTTGTTTATGTATTTATTTATGTATTTATGTATGTATTTATTTATAATCAATACCTTTTCTGCTACTAAAAACTAGTAAACAGCTTGCAGTATCCTAACTTATTTCTTCAAAAAATATTTTGGAGTACATACTATGTGCTAGGTACTATTGTAGGCAATCAAGTCATAGCAGTGAATATAACAGATATAATCCCTTTCTTCATTGAACTTATTTCTGGAGGAGAGCAAACAATAAGCAAATATATAGCATAATGTCAGCAACAAGTGCTATGAAGGTATATGAAGTAAGGTAGGGTGAAAGAGATGGACAGGAGTATTCTACGTAGAATGGTCTGGCAAGTCCTCTCTGAGAAGGCAGTATTTGAGCAGAGACCTAAATGAGTTAAGGGAGCTAGCCAAGGGTCTCTCGGGGTAGAGTTTTCCAAACATAGAAAAGAACAAGTACAAAGACCCTGAAGGAGGATCTTGCTTGCATGTTCCAGGAACAACAAAGAAAGCAAGTACACCTGAGTGAGTGAGCAGTGGGGAAGAGTGGAGAGAAGTGAGGTCAGAGAAGTAGGTATCCAGGGACTTGTAGGGCATGACAAGGACCTGGGGTGTCACTTTATATGTGACAATAAATCTTTGGATGTTTTAAAGCAAGAAGTGACATGATATAACTGAGGTTCTAGCTTCTGTGGCTACTCTAGGTACTGTGAAGAAAACAAATCATAGGAAAAAAGAGTAGAAACAAATATTGCCTAAATATAGGCAAGAGCCGACAGTGATTGAGACCAGGGTAGTAATAGTGAAGATGGTGAGAAGTGATCAGATTCAGTATGTAGTTTAAGGGTAAAGCTAGCAGGAAGTGCTGATAAGTATGGGGTGAGAGAGAAATAAATCAAGGAAAACTTTTAAGGGTTTAGACCTGAGCAAGTGAGTGAATGGTGGTGTTATTTACTAAGATAGGAAAGATTGGAAGAGTAGCAGGTTTCGGCTGGAGGAGCAGAGGGAAGAAATTAAAAGTTTAACTTTGGAGATTATGTTTCAAAAGACTATTAGAGATCCAAGTGACAATATTGACTAAGCAGTTGGTTATACAAGTCTGGAGTTCGGTCTGGGCTGCAAATCTACATCTGCGAGTGATCAGCATACACATGGTATTTAGAGCAACAGGTTTAGATGAGGTAACCTGGGAAGGAGTGCAGTTAGAGAAGAGAGGAGGCCCAGGGATGAGCCTTGAGATACTTCATTATTTTTAGTTTGGGAAGAAGAGAAACCATCAATGTTGCCTGAGTAGTAGTGGCTAGGGCAACAGTGGCTAGTGAGGTAAAATAGTGTCCTGAAAGCCAAGTGAAGAAAATGTTCCAAGAAAGAAGAAATGATGAATGGGAAAAGCTGCTGAGAGGTCCATTAGGATAGGACTGACAGATGACAATTGCGTTTAATGGTGTAGTGTAGTGCTTTGACTTTTTACTTATTTATTCATATTTATATTTTACCATTATTTTATTCTATGACTTGACCAAGTGAGCTACTTCAAGTCCTTACTAGAATGAAAGAAAGCATAAATAAATACACTTTGATGATCAAAGTATTTGCTTTTGAAAACTGGAATTTCATTCAACAGTCATTTGATGAGTTATGTGCCATACATTGTGTAGAGATTACAAAACACTAATATACTTCACATAAAACTGATTAAAGGCATGTAGCTACATACCAGTCATACTCTGGATCTCTGTATGACCTATGGAAATAATTTCATATGATCTTGACTGAAAACCTACCATATTGCTTTCCTTTGTTTTGGGGAATTATTGTTCCTGAGCACAGGAAATAAAACATCCACTAACCCTTTGACCTGTATTCTCCACAAGAGCTTGCCTTATTCCCCTGAGGGAGTGTACTGGCCTAAAGGAAAGAAACATGTTTTCCCAAATTTCAAAGTAATTACCAGGGAGAATTCAAAAATTATATTGTACCTAAGATGGAAATGTGGCTTAAGCAGACTAGTCAGTTGTTTAAAGAAACCAACCTTCAACCAACCAACCAGTCATTTTGACCTTTGTGCCCAGTAGACCAAGGGGGTAAATCCCAAATGGAGTTATATAAGCTGAAAAAAATTGTGAAATGGTGTTGGCTTGAATTTTAAAGCATGTCATAAGGCAATTATAGTTTTCCTGGGTTTAATCAGAAAAAATATATATATAAACAGCTTTACTGAGATAATTTACATATACAATTCACTCATTTAAAGTGTACAATTCAATGGCTTTTCATTTATTCACTGAATTGTACTGCCATGACCACAATCAATTTTAGAAAATTTTCATCACCTCAAAAAGAAGGTGAGGACCCTTTAGCCATCATGTCTCTAACTCCTTATCCCCTCCAGGCCCTAGACCACCACTAATGTACTCTCTGTCTCTACAGATTTCCCTATTTGAGATATTTCTTATAAATGTGGCCTTTTGTGTCTGGCTTTTTCATTTACATAGTGTTTACAAGGTTCATCAATGTTGTAAGCATATATAAGTGTTTAATTCCTTTTTATTGCCTCATAATATCCCATTGTATGGATATATTTTGTTTATCCATTCATCAGTTGATGGACATTTTGGTCATTTCCAAAATTGCCTATTGTGCATGATGATGGTATGAATATTCATGTACAAGTTTTTGTGTGGACAGACATAAATACCATTTCTCTTAGACATAAAGCAAATATAGTGTAAAAATACAACTTTAAAGATTTGAGAAAAGTATATAACCAAAGCAGCATCTGACTCTGGAGGTGGTGGTGGATGTGGAGGTGGTGGTGGTGGTAATATGCATTGTTAGTAGGAGGGTGGTTAAAATGAAAAGTGGCAGTTAAGAAGCTAAGAAAGTGATGAGTTGGTAATTACTCTCTCTATTATGAAAACCTTAATTATATAGCATGCCTTCCTTCCAAACCCTGCTGAAAACATTGAAAAAACTTCTATGCTCAAATCTTGAGTCATGTCACTTAGGTTATGTGAGTAGACAGCCTGGATTTTTTATTCTCCATACTTTGCTCTTCCCCAGCCCCCCACCTCCCACCAAAAAAAATTAAAAGACACATATACACAATGGAATATTACTCAGCCATAAAAAGGAACAATATTGAGTTATTTGTAGTGAGGTGGATGGACCTAGAATTTGTCATACAAAGTAAAGTAAGTCAGAAAGATAAAAACAAATACCGCATGCTAACGCATATATATGGAATTTTAAAAAGTGGTACAAATGAGCCTAGTGACAGGGCAGGAATAAAGACGCAGATGTAGAGAACAGACTTGAGGGCACAGGGTGGCAAGGGGAAGCTGGGATGATGTGAGAGAGTAGCACTGACATATATACATTACCAAATGTAAAATGGATGGCTAGTGGGAAGCTGCTGCATAGCACAAGGAGGTCAACTTGATGCTTTGTGACAACCTAGATGGATGGGATAGGGAGGTTGGAGGGAAGCTCAAGAGGAAGGGGATATGAGGATATATGTATACATACAGCTTATTCACATTGTTGTACAGCAGAAACTAACACAACATTGTAAAGAATTTATACACCAATAAAAATGTGAAAAAAAAAGAAGACAATAAAGCCTGCTATCTCCAAAACATGTCAGCCCAGACTATAACTAAAAAGAAAGTGTTTTCTATTCTGCTAACAAAATATTAAAATTATCCCATATCAATAGCTTTTGTTTGAAACTTTCTTTAAATACCTAGGATGAGCTGTCAAATTATATCTTTATTGCTTGATATAAT
The DNA here is from genome assembly GCF_937001465.1 of Orcinus orca. NCBI lineage: Eukaryota > Metazoa > Chordata > Mammalia > Artiodactyla > Delphinidae > Orcinus > Orcinus orca. The sequence continues at coordinate 81,662,676 of NC_064580.1, forward strand.
AGTTTTACTTAAAAGTAATTCCAAAATTCATAAGTAACAAGAGAAATCATTAACTATAGGTCTCCCTTATGACATGAAAAAGTCTTTCTTGCCAGCATATTTGTAGAAACTATATTATGAAAGTAAAGGATGCATTTTTCTTACCTCTTACCTTTTTGTGTTGCATTTACATACTGACTAGGCGTGGTAACCTGGGGTTGGGTTGGGTCATTTTACTTTAAAAGAGAAAGACCAAATTTACTTATGAGATTCAATTCATAAGCTTGGTAGTTGGAGAGTGAGCTGGGCAGGGACAGATGGTGCATAACATTAATTTCAAGGGATATACCAGCATTGGAACAGATGATTTATACTATTCTGTGTGCTTATATTCATTCATAGGTGATGTACAACTTGACTGCATATATTTTATTCTTGGTCATTTATAGTGTCCTAAAATATACTTTAAGAGTGAGGTACCTAACATATATATTTCTCATATATATTTTTAAAAATCTACTTCTTTTGTTAAAATCTTTAGCTAATGGGAAATGTAATCAACCAACAAATGTGTTACCTCACCCCAAAGACTATTTTTAGACAACCTCAAGGGATAAAGAACCACTTAGAAAAATGAGACGGGTAGTCACTAACCCACATTGATCTCTATTCTGATTGGAAAACAGACAGTTCCCTTATTCCTGCTCAAAAATCTGTCCTCTCTATTCTCACTAACCCTGCCAAATCCAATTAACCCGTGGCAGTTCCTTGAAATTAACACATTTTTGACTGACCCCCTTAAAGTCAGTTGCTTTTACATAATCAGCATGTCCCCTAATGGCTTTAGTTGAATAAGAAAGAAAAGAAAGAGGAGAAAAAGAAAGAGAAGGAAGAAAAAAGATGCAAAATCACCAGTTAGAATAGTTTACTCTCCTGAGAACTTCCTCCACGCTTGGCCCCTTCCAACTCTTCCATTTTAACCTTTATAATTGGTTTTACTTTAGAATCTATTGCCAACAAAGCCAAAGGCTTGCCATCTTTCTTATTGAGCTTAATTCGTTACCATCCTCTATCCATCTTCTCAGTAGCAGCTTAAGAATTTCTGACAGAGTTTTACCCAATTGCACTACCAATGTTGTGAATGAACAAACAGGACAATTTCTACTGAAAGGAATAGAAAGAGTGCAGAGGGTTTCAAACATTAGAGTGCATCCAAGTAACCTGGAAAGCTTGTTAAATTCAGATCCTCAGGCTTCACCCGAAGAGACTGTGTACCAATAGCAGAGACCAGGGATCTGCTTTTTGCTGCAAATTGTTCTTAGACTACATTTTGAGATACACAAATGTAGAGTACATATGGTTGAAAAGGGAGATTGGCAGCTTTTCTCTGGGAAGATTATTCTAGCATCATTGTGAAATGAGAATTGGAAGGGAAGAGACGAGACACGTAGACCTCTTGTGACATGGTTCCAGTCGTCCAGACAAGAGATGACTAAATTAGGATTTTCTGGTAACTCTGGGTTTTAATGGGAAGAGAATGCATATAGGAGCTATTGTATAGGTAGGATAGGTGAGACCTACTGATTTATTGACTGTGCAGTGCAGGTAGAGTGAGGAATCATGGATTACTCTAGGTAACATGGATAATGATGATCCTATGAACAGTAATCAGAAAGTAAGAAAGAGGATTAGGTGAGGAAGAATGGCATTCAAAAATAATAAAAAAGAGGGGCTTCCCTGGTGGCGCAGTGGTTGAGAGTCTGCCTGCCGATGTAGGGGACACGGGTTCGTGCCCCGGTCCGGGAAGATCCCACATGCCGCGGAGTGGCTGGGCCCGTGAGCCATGGCCGCTGAGCCTGCGCATCCGGAGCCTGTGCTCTGCAACGGGAGAGGGCACAACAGTGAGAGGCCCGCGTACTGCAAAAAAAAATTAATAATAATAATAATAATAATAATAATAAAAGAAACAGAAATAAAAAAGGGAGGAAAGACTAGTGTCATGGAGGCCAAGTGAAAGACTTTAGGGAGGATATGGTTAAACTTGTCAAATGCTGTAATAAAGTCAAAGAAAATAAATACTGAGAAAGACTCAATGGGAAAATTAAGAGGTACGAAAATAAAGATTACTTAGACTAAAAAACAGCCATTTCCAAAACATATTTCTGTAGTGTAAGCCTATGAGATATACACATTTCATCTTACAAGAAAGGTGGTACGCATTTCCTTCTTCAGATTGCTTCTCCATGTTACTGTGAAAATGTAGCCTGAGTTCTGGTCTGTGAGAGTGTTCAGAGTGACAACCTTATGTTTTCTTCTGCAACTATAGAAATAAAGATCTTACTCTTTCTTTTCATTAAATGTAAGCTAAATTCACAGCTTCTCTTCTCTTTATAGAAGACATTGCTGGTCTCCAAGCTCCAACAACCCAAGGTTGAGCCTCTGTAATCTTTGTGCATTTAGCCTTAATAATTAGTAGCATTGATTCTGTGTAGCATTTAAAAAGTGAACATTGATTTAATTCCCTAAAAGATGTCTGATCTCTTAGTTTTGTCCCAATTGGTTAAAACATTTTGATAATATTATTAGTTTATAACAACACAACACTAAGTTGTTTGATTCCAAATCTTGGCTGTCCACTATGGTAGCCATTGACCATATGTGGCAATTTAAATTAAAATTAATTAAAATTTCAATATTTTGTTCTTTAGTCACATTAGCCACATTTCAAATGTTAAGACACATGTGTCTAGGGATTACCTGATTGAACTGCACAGATATAAAACATTAACATCAAAGCAAGAATTTCTATTGGACAGTGCTGCTCCAACTATTTATTTCTGTCTTTGTTACTATGTGTTTACAAGGATGGATGATGAACTTACTGCATAGGAACCTAGCAAGTTCAGTATGTATGGGCACATCTGAAGTGCCCATAATTACTTGTAAAAGACATCCAAATATTGCAAAGTTTTAGGCTTTTATTTCTTTTAATTAACGGTTGAGCCCAAACTTAATCATCAGCATGTTTTCTTTCTATTGTAAATACATTTAATAGGAGACCTTAACCAGGTCTTCATAATTTACAAGAGTTTTTATTATAATCTATTATTCAGCAATTCTAACTCATTTAAAGTTAATTTTCCAATAAATTTAAGAAGTTTGTGGTAGCTAAAATAATCTTAGTTATTTGTGAGATTTTGATGATGGTAATGTCCAATTTATTTATTATTTATTTCCAAGCAAATTAAAAATGTTCCACTCTACTTCTAGTTGGATAATGAGATTATTCTAAATATCCAAGTGAAATGTGAAATTTTTTAGTGAATGAGAATTGCCAGAAGCAAGCAATTTGATAAGATCTACAAATCTCAAGTGCCTTTGAACTCTTAATACTTCACAGCAGCTCCAGTCATAGCTGTATATATATGTGATCATGTGCATGTGTCAGATATATGCTGCTTAGTTTTCTGTAAAGATATTGCAACACTGTTCTTTAGGTCAGTTTTGTGGGTATTTTATCGAATGAGATTGTTCTAGAGATGTTTTGGAGAGACCAATCAAGTAATCAGTTTTAGTCCTTAGATATAATCTTTCTAATTTCAAACCTCAGAATTTATATTCCTCACTGAGGACATTCAGTTGCCACACATACATCTGAAATGGAAGTTATTTTAAACATTTACAAAAGAAATCTTAGGATTTGCTGAACAGCAAATCTACTATTTCCCAGATTTCTAGAGAAAATAGTAAATATCAATGTTTCTCAAAAGATAGTTTGTGGAGCAGTGTTTTCTTTCTATATTAGTAGGTGACGTTTAGTTAGATTTAGAAGAAGAGGGTGGGTAGCAGAGGAATATTGAAACCAAATAGTGTTAAAATCTGGGTATGGTTAAAATTCATGCCCAAATGGAAAAGGATTTCAATTTTACATTTTTTTTTTAAAATAAGACCCTTTATATAGGCTATCCAAAGAATCTTCATTTAGGAGATTAGAATGCTTGGACTCTTGGCAGGAAATAACCTTAAAACAGTACTCCAAATTCTGCATGATCTACTGCTCCCTCACTTTGAGGGCTCATTTACTTCTTACTCTTTGACATCTCACAAAACTAGTGTAAGCCTATATTGGACAACAAATCATTCATACACAATGATTCAGAATATTGAATTCCTTGGGAGCCCAAAGAAGGCAATTAAATATCATTATTAGTGATTTAACATTGACAGTACATTTTCCTCCATCTGATCTGCTTAATTCTATCTTGAATTTCCCAAATCATTAACCTCTTTTTTCATGGGTTATCATAAAATGCTGAAGTTATTCAATCCTGTGAAAATAATTCTGATCCTAACTATTGCTGAAGAATAATTAAAGACCGCCAGTTATCACTGCCAATTTGCACCCAGCTTTTTTTCAATGACATTGAAAAAGTGAAATGTTAATATGGAGTATAAAATTCTGCTTATTTAATGTGATAACTTCTACTGAACATTTGCATAAATATTTAGTGAGCAAAAGTGATTGCCTGAGTGGAAGGAAATAATACAGTATTCAGCTTGATGGTTTTAGTCTATGACAAAACTGAGGCAACATTGATATTGCCAATTAATTTCCATTCAGAAATGCAGTGTATTTAGGTTTAATTTTCCAAGGTTAGTAAATAATGTAGGGTGATACTTTAAAAGTAGCTGTGCTCCTTCTATACATTCCAACTGATTAAAACTCATGCCAAATCTCAACATGGGAATTAGATTTGTTTGAAATACTGAAAAACAACTAGGCGTAAATGACTATAGCTGTTAGTTTCTTTCTGTGTTTCCCTTCAAAGTGAGTAGAAAAACTATTGGCAAAGAATTTTGATCCACATAGCCTCTGAGATTGTGTGGTATCTAACTGAACAAAATTTAATTTAAGGAATATATTAATAAAGCACCTTTACTTTCAGCTATTATAAGTTCCTTTGGTTATATATAGTTACATTATTTATTTTCATGTCTTGTCTTTGTAATATATTGCTACAGAAAACCTTAATCTTGAACAATTGCATCTACAATTCAAAAATATTTTTGCAAAAAGTTTTGCAGTGGTCAAAGTTTACAAAAACATGTTCATTAAAAAGTTTCCTTCCCACCCCTAATGCCTGGTCATCTAGTTCCTTCCCCTAGGAGCAAGTGCTGTCATGGTTTCTTTCAGACACAATCTATAAATAAGTATGGGTTTGTTTTTAATAGAAAAGCTGAATTATACTGTAACTATATGTTGCACATATGATACAATATGATTATTTGTTTACCTCTCTGTCTCTGCAGTTATTTCTAGCTCCTTGAAGGCAAGAACTATATTTATATTTTGAACAAATACATATTGAGTGACTTCTTTGTCCTGTGTACTATTGTAGGAACTAGGGGTACATCAGGGGACAAAACAGACCAAAATCCCTATCACCATGGAACTTGTATTTTTATTTACCATCACTACATTCCAAGTATATAGCACAGTATTTGGTACGCAGTCATGTTCAACAAAGTTTTGTTTTTTTCCAGTCAAATTATATTAAAATGCTGTATTAGTCAGGGTTTTTTCTCATTCTCTGTGTCTCTTTCTCTCTCTCTCTCTCTGTGTACATTAATACATTATATAAAATCAACAACATATATCAATTAATATATTAGTTATTATATAATGTTAATATATTAATATTACTGTTATTGTATTAATTGATATATAAATATATTATACATATATATATATATATATAGAGAGAGAGAGAGAGAGAGAGAGATTTTAAGGAACTGGTTCACATAATTTTAGGAGCTGGCAAGAGTGAAATCTGTAGGGCAACTCAAAAGTCTGGAAATTCAGATACGAGTTGATGTGATAGTCTTGAGTCCAAAGGCTGGAAACTCAGGTAGAATTTCTGTATTGCAGAATGGAGGCAGAATTCCTTCTTCTTTGGGAAACCTTTGTTTTCAAGCCCTTCAGCTGATTGGATGAGGCTCACCCACATTATGGAGGGTAATCTGCTTTACTTAAGGTCAGCTGATGTATATATGAATCACATCTAAGAATACCTTTACAACAACATTTAGACTAGTGTTTGACCAAACAACTGGTCACCATAAGCCAGCCAACTTGAAAAATAAAATTAACCATCACAGATGTCTTCCTGTTATAATAATACTCCAAAATGGCTGGATAATATTCAGTAAAGGCTCTATTTCAAAATAAGTTAATTTTAAACATTAATTGCACTGTTTAAATACACAGACCGATTTATCCATGCCTCTATTTCCACTGTCTCTATGCATCCAGTAAGTTACCTTACTTAGGTGTTGTGTCTAAATTTTCAGCAGTATAGGAAAAGGTACAAGCTATTTTTTCTTGTTTATGACATATGGTGAGCAGTTTATCAATCTTCATAATATTGTTTGTTTTGCCCAGATGACCTCATTGAGATTTGATTACTGTTTTGCTTTCATTTGCTCATTCTGGTTTGATGCAGGTAATTTCTTTTTAACCAGTTTACAATTTTTTACCATTTTTTGAAATCTCACACAGTTGCATTAGATGCAATTTGGATGAAATGGTAACATATAATGTAGATTAAACTACTTGAATCAATAAAGGTATCTTTGAGAATCCTAAAGGGCGTTACAAATATCTGTACTCATAAAATATGTATTCCTTTTAATTAGGCCCTCATATTTCCAAATGAATTTTGTACCATTGTATCAGTGCCAGATATGCTTCCTCCACTCTCCACTTAAATACTGAAGTAGATATGCAAAGACACCAAAACATGAAACACTTAATGAAAATAATGACAGGAAGAAAAAATATGAGGAAGGAGGTTAACATGGTAAATGGGGTTGAATTGAGAAAAAAAAGGCCCCTCCACCTTTGGAAGCAGAATAACACATTAAGGCAAAAAGAAGTTAAAAGACTTTGCTTCCCTCCCATTGCCAGTCTAGACCGAGAGTTGATCCACTGACCAGAAAACTAGGCATCCAGTTCTCTGTGACACAGTGACCATTTCTGAAATGGCCAGAGTTTTGCTTACCATTCCCTCCTCCCTAGCACCATTTTAGGTTTCTTTCTTTCTATATCCATTGTGACAGTTGTTCCCACACCTGCCAAATGTGGGAATAAATATTAACAAATATTTATTGAACACTTACTATAGCTAGATACTATTCTAGGTGTAGAGGATGCAGCATTGAAAAAAAAAACATGCCTTCATGGTGCTTACCTACTAGTGAGGGGATGAAGATAATAAACTAAAAGCAATAAATTAATAAACTACATGTTATGTGTCTTAGCTTGGGCTGCTATAACAAAAATACGATAGATGGGTGGCTTAAACAATAGAAGTTTATTTCTCACAGTACTGGAGGCTGGAAGTACAAGATCAGGGTGCTAGTAAGGTCGGGTTCTTGGTGAGAACCCTCCTTCTGGTTCAGAAATGGCCATCTTCTCATTGTATCTTCACATGGCAGAGAGAGAGAGAGAGAGAGAGAGAGAGAGAGAGAGAGAGCGAGCGAGAGAGCTCTTTTCTGTCTCATCTTACAAGGGCACCATCCCATTAATGAGGGCTTCATCCTCAAGACCTGATTACCTCCCAAATGTCCGACCTCCAAATACCATCACACTAGGGATTAAGTTTCAACATATGCATTTGGGGGGGACACAAACATTCAGTCCATAGCAACATGTTAGAAAGTGATAAGTTCTATGTTAAAAATGAAAAGAAGAGGAATGTGAGGATGAATTGGCTACATCTGTCACTCTACTGATCTCCAGGGTTGATTTGGCTGATCTGACTGGCTAGGCAGGTGTCCTTTTCTTTCTTCACCTCTCCATGTGTGCCCCTCCCGAAGCTGCGTGCTAGGTCGAAGAGGGCAAACTTCCCAATAGAGGAAGGCTGTTCTTTGGGCGAGGGCATGAGTAGCTGCATTCCCCTGCTAGAACCTCCAGATAAGCTCTCAAGTACCATTTGTAGGAGAACATAGGACAATCAAGCTTCCAAGACTCCAGATACATCCAAATGAGTGCTACATATGGCAGTCTGTCTTTCTCAAAAATTAAAAAAGAAAAGAATAGAGGACAAAAGGGGTTGAGAGTGTGCTGGAAGAGCAATGTAGTCAGTGTAGGCCTTATTACATCATCAGAATCATATATATATATGAATTGTGGACCTGCCTTCAGAATTTCAAAATTTATTTTCTCTGAGTAGGGCCTAGGAATCTTTACATCTCTCCACTGACTTATTCAGTCCGGCTTTGAAATCTTGAAACAATTTTGAAACAAAATTAAACAAAAAATAAAACAATTCCTGTAAATTCCCCTACCCCTACCCTCCCTTCAAACATCTCTCTCTCTTCCTTGCTATAGTTCTAGAAATAATAGTCTATACTTAAGATCTCCATTAAGTATGATTTTTATTTATCAAACACATACATAGTACTTTTTAGGTGTCAGGGATTACTCTAAACACTAGGTACGTATTGTTATTATAATCATTTTATCTCTACACTATGCTGCCTCAAGCCATTTGATCATTCAGCTCTTTCCCTTTCCTTATCTACTAGGGTGATTTAAGACAGAGACAGTTTGCCTGGCAGAACCTGAGGAAATTTTGTTGGCATTGGGCAAACCATAAACTGCAAAAATCCAGCAATGTTCTGGTTCACGTCAGCTGCAGAGAAAAAACACTTTCACTAGCCATTATACAGAGCTCTCTCTATGTAATAACTTCCAAAATTTCTTCCCAATTCCTCCCACTCACACAATACTACATCTTAACCACCTGCAGAGGAGGCAGTAAAGGGACATTTAGGAGAAGAAATAGAATAAAGGAGCTTGTTGCTGTGACCTATGCCCTTCATCCTGGGTGGTTCAACGTTCTATGATTTTTTTAGTCTTGACTCATTCTTGGATTTTCCAAATTGTTTATAACCAGATTCCTGGGTGCCTTGGGCCAAATCTCAAAATTCTCACATTTATATCCTGTGTATTTCTCTGTGTTTGTGTGTGTTGGGGGATGTAGATGGGGGTTGTAATGGATCCTGAGCAAATGTTTCCCCATTCTCCAGAACATAACACAAGTAACCTCCTTACTGTAAATGAAAGGAGCAAAGGACATCCCATTATACAGATGTCTGGGCATTTGGTCCCATTCTGTCTTAAATGTTAGGGAATAGGGGTTAGAATAAGTTGGCTCAAAACTATTTATAATTATTATAAAGCTTCTAAGTATTGGTGATGTCCTTACTCATCTTTACTAACACATGGCCTTTACACTAAAGCCCACCTATTTTCTTGTGTTAATTATCCTCTAACACTACTTGATGTTTCAGTGAAGACTAATGTACTAGCTACTAGCATGTTTTATAATTGAAAATAGTTCATAGAAAGGGCAGAACTCAGGGAGAGTGTAGTGACCTCACATTGCTACTTCATTGGCCAGTATTTTCTAGAACTGGGTCTAGATACATCATCATGTACTTCATCTCAACACAACATTGAGTGTCTGGAAGAAACAGCCCACTTTGTTGTAGGACAATACTAGGGAATTTCAAGTCATTGTATAGCTTAGGCTCATAGAATCACACAGAGTCCTCATAAATTTTTACTTTATTGGCTTTTGAGCTTTTGTATGAAGTCCGAAGATTCTTTTCTCGAGACCAAATTCTAAACCTAAGCTCATCAATTTGAACCCCATCATTTGAATTTATTTCCTTCTCCTATATATTTTCTTTCCTGATCCTCATTGCTCATTTTAAGGCAGTTTCTGTGCTATATCTTGCTAATTACTGGGAATCCAATTTGTAGTTCCATAGACACTCCTGTCTCCATTCCTTTATTCACTCCAAGCCATCTTTGGTTTAGTTCCAGTTTTTCTGAATAAAAGTAACACTGGAAATTTAAAAAGTTGCAGTTATTTCAGTTTCAGTGCAAATATCTAAATTTTTGTATGGATTTAAAAATATGCCAGAGAGGGCCTTCCCTGGTGGTGCAGTAGTTAAAAATCCATCTGCCAATGCAGGGGACATGGGTATGAGCCCTGGTCCGGGAGGATTCCACATGACATGGAGCAATTAAGTCCGTGTGCCACAACTACTGAGGCTGTGCTCTAGAGCCCGCAAGCCACAACTACTGAGCCCAAATGCCACAACTACTGAAGCTTAAGTGCCTAGAGCCCAAGTTCTGCAGCAAGAGAAGCCACCGCAATGGGAAGCCCAGGCACTGCAATGAAGAGTAGCCCCCACTTGCCACAACTAGAGAAATCCTGTGTGTAGCAATGAAGACCCAAACCAGCCTAAAATAAATACAGTAAAATAAATAAATTTATTTTTAAAAATATGTCAGACTGGGCTTCCCTGGTGGCGCAGTGGTTGAGAGTCTGCCTCCTGATGCAGGGGATGTGGGTTCGTGCCCAGGTCCGGGAAGATCCCACATGCTGTGGAGCAGCTGGGCCCGTGAGCCATGGCCACTGAGCCTGCGCATCTGGAGCCTGTGCTCCACAACGGGAGAGGCCACAACAGTGAGAGGCCCACGTACCGCAAAAAGAAAAAAAAAAATTGTCAAAGATTGCCATGCTACATTTAACGATTTTAAGCCCATTAGGTAAAAATACCAATAATTATAATAACTTCAATACAAGGTTTGCCCTGTTGTAATTAAGAATTCTAGGTTAATAAAACCCAAAAAACTCCCAGGACTGAAAAATATTAAATTTATTATACTACATATTCATCTTCACTTTTTTTATTTTTTAACTTCTTTCATCAGTATCTTATAGTTGTCTGCATACAGGTCTTTGTCTCCTTAGGTAGGTTTATTCCTAGGTATTTTCTTCTTTTTGTTGCAATGGCAAATGAGAGTGTTTCCTTAATATCTCGTTCAGATTTTCATCATTAGTGTATAGGAATGCAAGAGTTTTCTGTGCATTAATGTTGTATCCTGCTACTTTACAAAATTCATTGATTAGCTCTAGTAGTTTTCTGGTAGCATCTTTAGGATTCTCTAGGTATAGTATCATGTCATCTGCAAACAGTGACAGCTTTACTTCTTCTTTTCCGATTTGGATTCCTTTTATTTCTTGTTCTTCTCTGATTGCTGTGGCTAAAACATCCAAAATTATGTTGAATAATAGTCGTAAGAGTGGACAACCTTGTCTTGTTCCTGATCTTAGAGGAAATGGTTTCAGTTTTTCACCATTGAGAATGATGTTGGCTGTGGATTTGTCATATTTGGCCTTTATTATGTTGAGGTAAGTTCCCTCTATGCCTACTTTCTGCAGGGTTTTTATCACAAATGGGTGTTGAATTTTGTTGAAAACATTTTCTGCATCTATTGAGATGATCATATGGTTTTTCTCCTTCAATTTGTTAATAGGGTTTATCACATTGATTGATTTGCGTATATTGAAGAATCCTTGCATTCCTAGGATAAACCTCACTTGATCATGGTGTATGATCCTTTTAATGTGCTGTTGGATTCTGTTTGCTAGTATTTTGTTCAGGATTTTTGCATCTATGTTCATAGTGATATTAGCCTGTCATTTTCTTTCTTTGTGACATCCTTGTCTGGTTTTGGTATCAGGGTGATGGTGGCCTCATAGAATGAGTTTGGGAATGTTCCTCCCTCTGCTATTTTTTGGAACAGTTTGAGAAGGATAGGTGTTAGCTCTTCTCTAAATGTTTGATAGGATTCGCCTGTGAATCCATCTGGTCCTGCGCTTTTGTTTTTGGAAGATTTTTAATCACAGTTTCAATTTCAGTGCTTGTGATTGGTCTGTTCATATTTTCTATTTCTTCCTGATTCAGTCTCGGCAGTTTGTGCATTTCTAAGAATTTGTCCATTTCTTCCAGGTTGTCCATTTTATTGGCATGGAGCTGCTTGTAGTAATCTCTCATGATCCTTTGTATTTCTGCAGTGTCAGTTGTTACTTATTTTTCATTTCTAATTCTATTGATTTGAGTCTTCTCCCTTTTTTCTAGATGAGTCTGGCTAAAGATTTATCAATTTTGTTTATCTTCTCAAAGAACCAGCTTTTAGTTTTATTGATCTTTGCTATTGTTTCCTTCATTTCTTTTTCATTTATTTGTGATCTGATATTTATAATTTCTTTCCTTCTGCTTACTTTGAGGTTTTTTTGTTCTTCTTTCTCTAATTGTTTTAGGTGTAAGTTTAGGTTGTTTATTTGAGATGTTCCTTGTTTCTTGAGGTAGGATTGTATTGCTATTAACTTTCCTCTTAGAACTGCTTTTGCTGCATCCCATATGTTTTGGGTTGTCGTGTTTTCATTGTCATTTGTTTCTAGGTATTTTTAAATTTCCTCTTTGATTTCCTCCGTGATCTCTTGGTTATTAAGTAGTGTATCATTTAGCCTCCATGTGTTTGTGTTTTTTACAGATTTTTTCCTGTCATTGATATCTAGTCTCATAGTGCTGTGGTCAGAAAGATACTTCATACGATTTCAATTTTCTTAAATTTACCAAGGCTTGATTTGTGACCCAAGATATGATCTATCCTGGAGAATGTTCCATGAGCACTTGAGAAGAAAGTGTATTCTGTTGTTTTTGGGTGGAATGTCCTATAAATATCAAATAAGTCCATCTTGTTTAATATATCATTCAAAGCTTGTGTTTCCTTATCTATTTTCACTTTGGATGATCTGTCCATTGGTGAAAGTGGGGTTTCAAAGTCCCCTACTATGATTGTGTTATTGTCAGTTTCCCCTTTTATGGCTGTTAGAATTTGCCTTATGTATTGAGGTGCTCCTATGTTGGGTGCATAAATATTTACAATTGTTATATCCTCTTTTTGGACTGAACCCTTGATCATTATGTAGTGTCCTTTGTCTCTTGTAGTACTCTTTATTTTAAAATCTATTTTGTCTGATATGAGAATTGCTATTCCAGTTGTCTTTTGATTTCCATTTGTATGCAATATCTTTTTCCATCCCCTCACTTTCAGTCTGTATGTGTCCCTAGGTCTGAAGTGGGTCTCTTGTAGAGAACATATATATGGGTCTTGTTTTTGTATCCATTCAGCCAGTGTATGTCTTTTGGTGAGAGTATTTAATCCATTTGCATTTAAGTTAATTATCAATATGTATGTTTGTATTAACATTTTCTTAATTGTTTGGGTTTGTTATTGTAGGTATTTTCCTTCTCTTGTGTTTGTTTCCTCCCTAGAGAAGTTCCTTTAGCATTTGTTGTAAAGCTGGTTTGGTGGTGCTGAATTCTTTTATCTTTTGCTTGTCCGTAAAATTTTTAATTTCTTCAAGGAATCTGAATGAGATCCTTGCTAGGTGTAGTAATCTTGGTTGTAGCTCTTTTCCCTTTCATCACTTTAAATATGTCCTGCCACACCCTTCTGGCTTGCAGTTTCTGCTGAAAGATTAGCTGTTATCCTTATGAGGTTTCCCTTGTATGTTATTTGTTGCTTTTCCCTTGCTGCTTTTAATATTTTTCTTTGTATTTAATTTTTGATAGTTCGATTAATGTGTCTTGGCGTGCTTCTCCTTGGATTTATCCTGTATGGGACTCTCTGCACTTCCTGGACTTGATTGACTATTTCCTTTCCCATATTAGGGAAGTTTTCAACTATAATCTCTTCAAATATTTTCTCAGTCCCTTTCTTTTTCTCTTTTTCTTCTGGGACCCCTATAATTCGAATATTGGTGCATTAATGTTGTCCCAGAGGTCTCTGATACTGTCCTCAATTCTTTTCTTTTCTTTTACTTTATTCTGCTCTGGGGTAGTCATTTCCACTATTTTATCTTACACGTCATGTATCTGTTCTTCTGTCTCAGTTATTCTGCTATTGATTCCTTCTGGAAAATTTAAAATTTCATTTATTGTGTTCATCATTGTTTGTTTACTCTTTAGTTCTACTAGGTTCTTGTTAAACGTTTCTTGTATTTTCTCCATTTTATGTCCAAGATTTTGGATCATCTTTACTATTGTTACTCTGAATTCTTTTTTAGGAAGACTGCCTATTTCCTGTTCATTTGTTTGGTCTGGTGGGTTTTTACCTTGCTCCTTCATCTGCTGCATATTTCTCTGTCTTCTCTTTATGTTTAACTGTGTTTGGGGTCTCCTTTTGACAGGCTGCAGGTTCATAGTTCCCATTGTTTTTGGTGTCTGCCCTCAGTGGGTAAGGTTGGTTCAGTGCGTTGTGTAGTTTTCCTTTTGGAGAGGATTGGTGCCTGTGTTCTTGTGGATAAGCCTGGATCTTGTCTTTCTGGTGGGCAGGACCGTATCCAATGGTGTGTTTTGGGGTGTCTGTGGCCTTCTTATGATTTTAGGCAGCCTCTCTGCTAATGGGTGGTATTGTGTTCCTACCTTGCTAGTTGTTTGGCATGGCTTGTCTAGCACTGGAATTTGCTGGTCATTAAGTGGAGCTGGGTCTTAGCATTGAGATGGAGATCTCTGGGAGAGTACTCGCTGATTGATATTATGTGGGCCTGGGAGGTCTCTGGTGGACCAATGTCCTGAACTCGGGTCTCCCACCTCAGAGTCTCAGGCCTGACACCCAGCCAGAGCACGAAGATCCTGTCAGCCACATGGCTGAAATAATAGAAAATGGATTTATGCTGATATTATCACTTCATTTTATTAGGATTTTCTTGTCAACAACTCCCTTGATGTTATTGCTTCAGACATTTGTTCTCTCTCACATGCTGGCCCATTCCTGCATTCAGACACTGACATCAAGGCTCTGAAACCTTTGAGATGAATAATAAATTAGGCCCCTGCTATAGAGGATCTCACCTTTAGTTTTAATGGATCTCTGCCATGCTTCATTCTTAGATAACAGAAGTAGGCTGTGACCAGATTCCTTAATGCCCCAGGGTGAAGCAAACTACAACCATCACCACAATATTATGTACCAAATAGATGAAAATTCTTATTCTTCACTTCCCCCAATTATGGTGTTCTCTGTGTATGTGTGTTTGTGTGTTTATTGTGTTGGTGAGGTTATAGGTGCTATAACTTACTCTAAGCAAATATTTTTACATCCTCTAATGCAGGCATTTTACCTTAATTGATAGGAACAAAGGAAAACCATGAAGCCATTATGAAAGTATCAGGTAATTAAAATGTCAAATAGTAGGGGTTGGGAGAAAATTTATCAAAGTTCCCAAACCCACTTAATTTACTCTTATCCCCCTATAAAGTTATTAATATTAGAACTCAACTGTCTCTTTTTCATCCATTCTCTTCCAAACTCAGCACAATGCAACTTCTGTCTTTCTCTTGCCATTACAACTACTCTTACTACAGTTACTTATGATTCCTCAATTCAAGAACTTTCCACTCCTTAATTTACTTGAACAAATGCAGCTTTTGTCCTACATGACTACTCTTTGTTCCTTGAAACTCTCTCTTCATCAGCTGATTTTCACAACTTTGTTCTCTTCTGGTTCTCCCTTTACCTCTCTGCATACTCCTTTTCATGCTCTTTTACCCTGCCCATGAATGTTGGTATATTCCATAGGCAACTACCAATTACTGAGAAATCTCTTCTGGTTCAAAGGTGAATGAACAATAACAAAGTAGTCACCTTCTACATAATGATTCCTGTTTATAGGAACAATCAAGTAAAGATATATTAAATTGAGTCAAATTAACTGGCTCATATCAGATGAAGCTAAATCAAATAACTACTACAGTATTTAAAAATTACAAGCAATTATTAATTCACAAACTGGAGAGTTATCCTTAACTCCTTTCTCTCCCTCATTGCCACATCCGTAGGGATAAAACTTTCTTTTAGATCTGCCTTCTAAATATTTCTCAAATTTGTTTTCTCTTCTCCATTCCCACTACTATTCTCTTAGATGTGACTTTCTACATCTCTTTCCTACACTATTATATAACATCTTACTTAATTTACCAGCTATTAATCTTTTTAAACTGTTTTCTCTATTGTTTATCTTTGTAAAAAAACCCAAAAAAGACTAAGCTTGTATCTGACCTATCTGATATTCTTCACTCATTCTCCACTACTTCTGGAAGAAAAAGTCCAAACTCTCGAGCAACTCATGGATTGATTGCTAGACTAACTCTTCAGCCTCACTTACCATGGCTTCTCTATACTGTACACTCCAGTTCATGTTATTTCTCCACATTCCCTTTTTCTAGAATGCCCTTACCCACTAGTTGACCAGGAAAATCCTAATTCATCCAGGGGTCTACTAGAGTTGGTTTGCACTGGCTCACCAGAGCCAATTGTGTGCATCCCCCCTCAGTGACTTCACAGTGGTAGTTAGAAATCAGTCATGGTGGCAATATTTATACAACAGAAATTAGCAAATAGTACAAGTCATATTTATTTGTTTGTTGTGTTCCCTCCCTTCCCTGCACCAAGTCAGTTGTTAAACATTTACCAGCACACCACTGTATTCATCCTTTAAATTATAACTCAAATGGCATATCTAGGAGGACTTGGATAATTATTCTAACTCCCTTTCACCATCAGAATTTAACTAGTCCCTATTTTGAACTATTTCTGTAACTTGTATCTACCATCTCTATTGTACATATTACACTACCAAAGACAATTTATTGGATAACATGACTGCCTCCCCTACTGATTTGTAAGTTTCTTGATGCAGAATCTGTTATGTTTCTCTTTTCCAGGATATAGCACATTGTCTAGCACATGGTAGACCATACCTGTTGGTCAACATTATTTATACTTTATTTTATCAATTCATTATTGTAACATGATCATAATCTAAGAGGAAAGTTGTTGGAGGACCAAAAAGTGGTGTGAAGTGTGATGTGATTCTCTGCCAGTACCAAAACAAAACAAAAGCAACAACAACAAAATGTATGCAAAAGAAGGAAGAGGTGGCAATAGCAAGAATGTGGAATATTCTGTGTGGAATCTAAGGATATTTTGGGAGTCATTGGCATGCTATATGTAGTGAATTTATAAAAATACAACCTTAATGTAAATCAATGAAGTTAGAACACTCTCTCACAGCCTACACAAAAATAAACTCAAAATGATTTAAAGAGTTAAATATAAGACATGACACTATAAAACTCCTAGAAGAGAATATAGGCAAAACATTCTCTGATATAAATTGTAGCAATATTCTTTTAGATCATTCTCCCAAAGCAAAATAAATAAAACCAAAAATAAATAAATGAGACCTAATCAGTCTTATAAGCTTTTGCACAGCAAAAGAAACCATAAACAAAACAAAAAGACAACCTACAGACTAGGAGAAAATATTAGGAAATAATGCGACCAACAAGCGATTAATCTTCAAAATATACAAAGAGTTCATATAGTTCAATATCAAAAAAACAACCCAATCAAAAGATGGGCAGAAGACTTAAATAGACATTCCTCCAAAGAAGACATACAGATGGCTAACAGACACATGAAAAGATGTTAAACATTGCTAATTACTAGAAAAATGCAAATCAAAACTACAATGGGGGTATCACCTCACACTGGTCAGAATGGCTATAATCAAAAAGTCTACAAATCAGAAATGCCAGAGAGGGTGTGGAGAAAAGGAAACACTCCTACACTGTTGGTGCGAATGTAAATTGGTGCATCCACTATGGAAAACAGTATGGAGGTTCCACAAAAAACTAAAGTTACCATATGATCCTGCAATCCCACTCCTGGGCATATACTTGGAAAAGTCAAAAACTCTAATTCAAAAAGGTACATGCACCCCAATGTTCATAGCAGCACTACTTACAATAGCCAAGACATGGAAGCAACCTAAGTGCCCATCAACTGATGAATGGATAAAGATGTGGCATATATATATATACACAAGTGTATATTACTCAGACATAAAAAGGAATGAAATATTGCCTTTTGCAGCAACATGGATGGGCCTAGAGATTATCATACTGACTGAAGTAAGTCAGACAGAGAAAGACAAATATTATATGAAATCACTTATATGTAGAATCTAAAAAAAATGATACAAATGAACTTATTTACAAGACAGAAACAGACTTGTAGACATAGAAAACAAACTTATGGTTACCAAAGGGGAAAGGGGGGGGTAAATTAGAAGTTTAGGATTAACAGATACACACTACTATATATAATATAATATAGATAAACAACAAGGACTTACTGTATAGCACTTTCAGTATCTTGTAATAATCTATAATGGAAAAGAATCTGAAAAGGAAGATGTGTGTGTGTGTGTGTGTGTGTGTGTGTGTGTGCGTGTGTATGCATAACTGAGTCACTTGGCTGTACACCTGAAATTAACACAATATTGTAAATCAACTATACTCATTTAAAATAAATAAATAAGTAAATAAATAAATAAAAATACAACATTATATCCTGGAGATTGCTCCATAAGTGTATGTTGAGATATTCTTCACTACTTTTTACAGCTGCATAGTGCTCTGTTCTGTGGTTTAGCATAGTTTCTTTAACCCCCACTCAGTTGAGAAATATTTGAGTTATTTACAGTGTTTTGCTATTACAAATAGTGCTATAATGAACAACTTTCATATGGAAATTCAATTTCGGGAATTTCTGTAAAAAACCCCAACTAAGTAACCAAGCAATAAACAAAAACAAAGCATTTTTGCATCTGCATTTGACCAAATGTTAGATTTGCATTTAGGCAAATATTTATCAATTGTTTAATGCTTACTGAAATAATTATATTCACTAGCTAATTAAGTCATCTAAACCTAGATTGAAAGATAAAGTTGGAGGATATTTCTGAACCTGATCTAATGTGGAATGAATATTTCTTTAAGATGTTTACAGGGAAACAGTTTTCTTAAAACGCCTAACTACAAGGTTCTTCATCTAAAGCTCCATACTTTCTTACAAAACATATTAAATGGAAGAAATTTACAGCAAGCTAAAACAGACTACTTTATACAAAACAAAGAAAATGAGCTACTTGATAGCCTAGAGATCTGAAAATATGTTCAGCTTACAGAAGTATAGTAGTTCCACAAGGGAAATGGGGTAATAGGCAGGTTTCCAGTTGTGAAAAATCAATTTTGTAAGACTAGATCATCGAAAGACTTTAGAAATGCCAATAATTGGCCTAAGTAGCTATAGAATGTCCCCATATTCTGCATTTGGCTAGAGGTCTACTTCTGGCATGATGGCTTTTGCCTCAGTATTGGAAGTGTTGTTTTAACTACTGTAAGATTAGCTTAGAGGAGATTAGGCCAAGAAGGGGCACAGGTCCTGATCTGATTGCTTTACTTCCCTTCCTACCAGATTACATGTGTATCTTTCTTACAGCCTTGGCCATACAGGAGTCTTTCTGACAGTTTCTAGTTAGTTTTCAGTGAGGACTGTTTCACATGTAGATGTATTTTTGATGTGTTTGTGAGGGGAGGTGAGTTCCACGACCTCCTACTCCACCATCTTAATTGATCTCTCCTCCAAGATACATTTTAAAAACACATTTTAACATCTCTGAACTTGGGGTACATCTTTAAAGTCTTTGGCTCCAGCAAGTATAACTGCCCATTTTATTTCTTTCTATCTTAGTGGTACATGAAATAATGAAGCATCTTGAAATGGGTGGTATCTTAGATATGAAGTAAATATAGTTTTCAAAATCATGCTGATGTAATATGCAAATTCAGACTCCTAACCACTATGCTATACTGCTGATCATATTCTTACTTGATTTCTAATTTTGTTATCAGTTACCCTTCCTTTATGGTAGGCAATAGAATTAACTACAGTTGAGTTTCAGTTGTAGAGAAATGCAGAAATACTTAACATTTCTGCCTATGTCCTCAGGATTACCATTGATCATCTGTGGTCTCAGTGACCTAATTGGATAAACCTTTGACTTTTTTTTTTTTTTTTTTTGCGGTACGTGGGCCTCTCACTGTTGTGACCTCTTCCGTTGCGGAGCACAGGCTCCGGAAGCACAGGCTCAGCGGCCATGGCTCACGGGCCCAGCCGCTCTGCAGCATGTGGGATCTTCCAGGACCAGGGCATGAACCCGCGTCCCCTGCATCAGCAGGCAGACTCTCAACCACTGCGCCACCAGGGAAGCCCCACCTTTGACCTTTTGTACAGAGAATTCAATGTAGGATCCAAGAGATCTCTTAGCTATATTGAGATTGATTGTTAGTGCTAATAGAAGGAAATCCACAGAATAAAGTGGATATGCTATATTGTCACTAAGATTGTCAGAAGTTGTTGATGTAGTTGTTTATCACATTTTAAGGACTGATATACACAGGTGGGTCAGTAGGTTGTTCCATGTTCTGTGGGTGGTGGTGAGGGTTAAAATTACTCAGTTTAGAAGCTATGTAGCTCCCTAATTCTTTCAACTGACATTTTGTAATTCATTTAAAAATAAGATTTTTTCAATTCACATTTAATCTTGAGGAGTGAAAAGTTAGGCTGTTGAAGATAGTCCTTTTTATTTCACATTCTATTAGAATAATGAAGGTGAGTAGACAACTGCTCTTTCCATCTCAGAGTGCCAAGTTAATCAGAAAAAAACAAAATATTTTCAGCTCAAAAATGGGCTATGTGATCAAGTGACTGCTCTGCAACAAGTTCTCTAAAAGCTATCCAAAACTAACAAAATCTCTTTAAATAATGATGCCTTGGTATTTCACAGATGTGTTATGAGATTTGGAAATTAATATCTGCCTGAAACCAAAGAAGCTAATATGGCAAATCAGGAGAAAAAATTATAACTCTCCTCTATTCATTCCCAACCAAGATAACTGGAGCTTTAGTTTTTTGAGTAAAATTGGCATTCTAATGCTGCTGACCTTTCCTTTAGGGAGAAAGTTAATTTAGCTACATCAAAGCCTCATTTATTTCTTGAATCTGTCAACTTTGAGCTTTTTAAGAATAATCTCTTTTTCTTAACTAAAATACACTTCACTTTTCTAAGACTCTGGTCATGTCAGTTAATGGTATGAATTTATACAATTAGCCTTTGGCTAATAAAGTGCAGAATATTTTCATTAGCTTTATTTTGCAGAAAGTGGTCAATTAAAGCTTCTGTTAGTATTTATGGTATAGTTGGAGGTTGGCCTTGTCAGTGGGAATACATTGATATTTTATATGTAAGTATAAAGCATGATTAGAAGAGAATATTCTAAAAATACTGGTAAATAATATTTTAAATTAGTCTTGTAAAAATAGTTTTTCATACAATTAAGTAGATGGTCAATAATATTATGGCGTCACTCATGCTCTGTATCCTAACCAATTGGTGTGCTGGCAAATGATTGACAACTGCCTCCCTGGCAGGTGTGGAAAAATCCTGGTTGTAGTGTTTGCTGATTTCCCCCATGTAAATACTCTCAACATGGACAATTTCAGAATATCAATGTGATACATTTGGCTTGCAAAATTCCTGAAAATTTAACAGTACAAGCCAGTATCAGTTGACTCCAGCACACCACTCATCCTAATCTAGGCACAACTTGACGTTTGATTCATCTGGTTCTTTCTAATTGTTTAGTTTAATACTGGGGTTACCAAACAACAGTCTAGAGTAAAGTTTGCTCTCCATTGTTGACTCTTTGATTTATAATCTGAAAACATCTGGATATAGAATGACAAATTAATTTAAAATAACTAGCTCCTCAGCTAATATTCTTTGTTGTGGGGGGCTGTCCTGTGCATTGTAGGATATTTAGCAGAATCCCTGGCCTCCACTACTCAAAGCCAGTAGCATCCTCCATGTATGATAATTAAAACATCTCTAGACATTGCCAAACGTCCCCTGGGAAGGTATTGCTCCCTGTTTTGCTGTGTTATATGTATGCATATATATATATATATATATATATATATATACACATATATATATATATACATGCATAATATTTGTGAATTATAGGGAATGTCTAAACTTAAGGAAGGCCTGAAGACTGTTTATATGGTACAGAACAGCTGCAAGGAAACTAAAGGATCTAGTTAATCATTTGGATGTTTCCAAATATCCAGATGTGTGTCAAATAAGCAAAACATCTGTGAGTCACATCAAATTCTTCCAGCTTTCGTCTGGAACTTATCATTCTGTAAATACAAGCTTCATGTCTCATTGGTCTAATGACTATGTCTATATGCTGAATAATACTGGTTCAGAAATCTGTTGATCTGGTGTTTTGGGCTGTCTGACTATCTGATTTGGATCATAGCCCAGCTGCTATGACTCAGTGTGCAATTTGAGAGGATGCATAAGAAAAAAAAGACTATTGATTTATTAGGCATGTTTTGATGCTACAGCTCAAGATCACTGTTCTCCTTCATTCTGTATCTTTCATCTTTCATTATTTGCCACAGATGGAGCTTTAAAATATAGGCTAGACTGCATTCATTTAACAATAGAAGTCTAAAAGTTGCTGTAAATCAGATGTTATACTACTTTTCTCCTCCTCCTCCTCCTCCTCCTCCTCCTCCTCCTTCTTCTTTCTTCCTCTTCTAGTATAGTAAATTTATCTTGTTCTTTGTCACTGGATGACACACTTTGCCAAAGCAGAAACTTCCTTCACTAGACATTTCCATTTGCATATCTTCACTAAAGCTTATGCTTAAGCTGGGGAAATGAAAATTACATATGGTTCCCCATAAGAGCTGCACTTTCATAGGGACCTACTGGAGGGCCTTCCCAAACCCTTTGTGTGTGTTTCTACATGGAGACAATCTTCCAAATCTAGAAAATGTACAAGTAAGCACATAACACCAACCTTAGCCACAGTAGAAGGATCAAACTCTACTTACCTTTTTTATTTCTGTAGTGGTAGTGATGGTAGTTATGGTAGTTGCTACTACTATTTTAGGCAAAGGGAATGGAAATAAACTCACATTTATTTTTTAAATTCTTACCTCACACAAAAGAACAGTTTCTCTGCCGCAGGAAAGTTTGATTCAAAATTAAGCTTATTTTCCTCACAGGATTGTCAAGTGGTTAACATTAGTTCAATCTACGACATTTAATTACATCAGCAATAGATTCCAATCTAGGAAAAAAAGTGCTTTCTAACATATTCAATTATTAAGCATGTTTACTTTTTTTGTTTGTTTCTTTTGAGTGGAAGAAAGAAGGATTTACTACTTGCAGCAAGTAAGGAGAACACCAGAGATTTTCCCCAACGAGTATCTCCAGCACATTTACTTTTTTGATCATTAATGATCCTAGCACAACCAAGTAAACGTGGATTTTGAGAGGAAAAAATCTATATTAATATAGAAAGAAACTAATAAATAATTTAAATACAAAGACCTTTCTTAATGTGAATATTAGATTTAATTCCAATAATATATCTTTCCTTCCAAATTATTATTTATTCCACAAAAAAAGAGTTAATGATAAAAAGATAGAATTGCAATTTGCAACCTCAAATCATACATTTTTTTCTTTTGAAGCTAAGTTACTCAACATGTCTTCTTTTGTTGTTGTTTACATCTTTATTGGAGTATAATTGCTTTACAATGGTGTGTTAGTTTCTTCTTTATAACAAAGTGAATCAGTTATATATATACATATGTTCCAATGTCTCTTCCCTCTTGCATCTCCCTCCCTCCCACTCTCCCTATCCCACCCCTCCAGGCGGTCACAAAGCACCGAGTTGATCTCGCTGTGCTATGTGGCTGCTTCCCACTAGCTATCTACCTTAAGTTTGGTAGTGTATATATGTCCATGCCTCTCTCTCGTTTGTCACAGCTCACCCTTTCCCTTCCCCATATCCTCAAGTCCATTCTCTAGTAGGTTTGTGTCTTTATTCCCGCCTTACCCCTAGGTTCTTCATGACATTTGTTTTTCTTGTATACCCTATATATGTGTTAGCATACGGTATTTGTCTTTCTTTTTCTGATTTACTTCACTCTGTATGACAGACTCTAGGTCCATCCAACTCACAACAAATAACTCAATTTCGTTTCTTTTCATGGCGAGTAATATTCCATTGTATATATGTGCCACATCTTCTTTATCCATTCATCCAATGATGGACACTTACGTTGTTTCCATCTCTGTGCTATTGTAAATAGAGCTGCAATGAACATTTTGGTATATGTCTCTTATTGAGTTATGGTTTTCTCAGGGTATATGCCCAGTAGTGGTGTTGCTGGGTCATATGGTAGTTCTATTTGTAGTTTTTTAAGGAACCTCCATACTGTTTTCCATAGTGGCTGTACCAATTCACATTCCCACCAGCAGTGAAAGAGTGTTCCATTTCTTCATACCCTCTCCAGCATTTACTCTTTCTAGATTTTTTGATGATGGTCATTCTGACTGGTGTGAGATGATATCTCATTGTAATTTTGATTTGCATTTCTCTAATGATTAATGATGTTGAGCATTCTTTCATGTGTTTGTTGGCAGTCTGTATATCTTCTTTGGAGAAATGTCTAATTAGGTCTGCTGCCCAGTTTTGGACTGGGTTGTTTGTTTTTTTGTTATTGAGCTGCATGAGCTGCTTGTAAATTTTGCAGATTAATCCTTTGTCAGTTGCTTCACTTGCAAATATTTTCTCCCATTCTGAGGGTTGTCTTTTGGTCTTGTTTATGGTTTCCTTTGCTGTGCAAAAGCTTTGAAGTTTCATTAGGTCCCATTTGTTTATTTTTGTTTTTATTTCCATTTCTCTATGAGGTGGATCAAAAAGGATCTTGCTGTGATTTATGTCATAGAGGGTTCTGCCTATGTTTTCCTCTAAGAGTTTGATAGTTTCTGGACTTACATTTAAGTCTTTAATCCTATTTGAGCTTTTTTTTGTGTATGGTGTTAGGGAGTGATCTAATCTCATACTTTTACATGTACCAGTCCAGTTTTCCCAGCACCACTTATTGAAGAGGTTGTCCTTTCTCCACTGTACATTCCTGCCTCCTTTGTCAAAGAAAAGGTGACCATATGTGCGTGGGTTTGTCTCTGGGCTTTCTATACTGTTCCATTGATCTATATTTCTGTTTTTGTGCCAGTACCATACTGTCTTGATTACTGTAGCTTTGTAGTATAGTCTGAAGTCAGGGGGCCTGATTCCTCCAGCTTCATTTTTCGTTCTCAAGATTGCTTTGGCTATTTGGGGTCTTTTGTATTTCCATACTAATTGTGAAATTTTTTGTTCTGGTTCTGTGAAAAATGCCAGTGGTACTTTGATAGGGATTGTATTGAATCTGTAGATTGCTTTGGGTAGTAGAGTAATTTTCATAATGTTGATACTTCCAATCCAAGAACATGGTATATCTCTCCATCTATTTGTATCATCTTTAATTTCTTTCATCAGTGTCTTATAATTTTCTGCATACAGGTCTTTTGTCTCGTTAGGTAGGTTTATTCCTAGATATTTTATTCTATTTGTTGCAATGGTAAATGGGAGTGTTTTCTTGATTTCACTTTCAGATTTTTCATCATTAGTGTACAGGAATGCCAGAGATTTCTGTGCATTAATTTTGTATCCTGCTACTTTACCGAATTCATTGATTAGCTCTAGTAGTTTTCTCGTACCATATTTAGGATTCTCTATGTATAGTACCATGTCATCTGCAGACAGTGACAGCTTTCCTTCTTCTTTTATGATTTTTATTCCTTTTATTTCCTTTTCTTCTCAGATTGCTGTGGCCTAAACTTCCAAAACTATGTTGAATAAGAGTGGTGAGAGTGGACAACCTTGTCTTGATCCTGATCTTAGTGGAAATGCTTTCAGTTTTTCACCATTGAGCACGAGGTTGGCTGTGGGTTTGTCATATATGGTCTTTATTATGTTAAGGAAAGTTCCCTCTATGCCTACCTCCTGTAGAGTTTTTATCATAAATGGGTGTTGAATTTTGTCGAAAACTTTTTCTGCATCTATTGAGATGACCATGTGTTTTTTTTTCTTCAATTTGCTAATATGGTGTATCAGATCGATTGATTTGCATATATTGAAGAATCCTTGCATTCCTGGAATAAACCCCACTTGATTATGGTGTATGATCCTTTTAATGTGCTGTTGGATTCTGTTTGCAAGTATTTTGTTGAGGATTTTTGCATCTATGTTCATCAGTAATATTGGCCTGTAGCTTTCTTTCTTTGTGACATCCTTGTCTGGTTTTGATATCAGCGTGATGGTGGCCTCATAGAATGAGTTTGGGAGTGTTCCTTCCTCTGCTATATTTTGGAAGAATTTGAGAATGATAGGCGTTAGCTCTTCTCTAAATGTTTGATAGAATTCTCCTGTGAAGCCATCTGGTCCTCGGCTTTTGTTTTTTGGAGGATTTTTAATCACAGTTTCAATTTCAGTGCTTGTGATTGGTCTATACATATTTTCTATTTCTTCCTGATTCAGTCTTGGCAGGTGGTGCATTTCTAAGAATTTCTCCATTTCTTCCAGGTTGTCCATTTTATTGACATAGAGTTACTTGTAGTAATCTCTCATGATCTTTTGCATTTCTGCAGTGTCAGTTGTTACTTCTCATTTTTCATTTCTAATTTTATTGATTTGAGTCTTCTCCCTTTTTTTTTGGCGGTACTCGGGCCTCTCACTGTTGTGGCCCCTCCCGCTGCAGAGCACAGGCTCCGGACACGCAGGATCAGTGGCCATGGACATGGGCCCAGCTGCTGCGTGGCATGTGGGATCTTCCTGGACTGGGGCACGAACCCATGTCCCCTGCATCGGCAGGCGGACTCTCAACCACTGCACCACCAGAGAAGCCCTTTCTCCCTTTTTTCCTTGATGAGTCTGGCTAATGGTTTATCAATTTTGTTTATCTTCTCAAAGAACCAGCTTTTAGTTTTATTAATCTTTGCTATCGTGTCCTTCATTTCTTTTTCATTTATTTCTGATCTGACCTTTATGATTTATTTCCTTCTGCTAACTTCGGGTTTTTTTTGTTCTTCTTTCTCTAATTGCTTTAGGTGCAAGGTTAGATTGTGTATTCGAGATGTTTCCTGTTTCTTAAGGTGGGCTTGTATTGCTATAAACTTCCCTCTTAGAACTGCTTTTGCTGCATACCATAGGTTTTGGGTAATCATGTCTCCATTGTCATTTGTTTCTAGGTACTTTTTTATTTCCTCTTTGATTTCTTCAGTGATCACTTCATTATTAAGTAGTGTATTGTTTAGCCTCCATGTGTTTGTATTTTTTACAGACCTGTTCCTATAATTGATATCTAGTCTCATAGTGTTGTGGTCAGAAAAGATACTTGATACAATTTCAATTTTCTTAAATTTACCAAGGCTTGATTTGTGACACAAGACATGATCTATCCTGGAGAATGTTCCATAAACACTTGTGAAAAATGCGTATCCTGTTGTTTTTGGATGGAATGTCCTATAAATACCAATTACATCCATCTTGTTTAATGTATCATTTAAAGCTTGTGTTTCCTTATTTATTTTCATTTTGGATGATCTGTCCATGGGTGAAAGTGGGGTGTTTAAGTCCCCTACTATGAATGTGTTACTGTCGATTTCCCCTTTTGTGGCTGTTAGTATTTGCCTTATGTATTGAGGTGCTCCTATGTTGGGTGCATAAATATTTACAATTGTTATATCTTCTTCTTGGATTGATCCCTTGATCATTATGTAGTGTCCTTCTTTGTCTCTTCTAATAGTCTTTATTTTAAGGTTTATTTTGTCTGATATGAGAATTGTTACTCCAACTTTCTTTTGGTTTCCATTTGCAAGGAATATCTTTTTCCACCCCCTTACTTTCAGTCTGTATGTGTCTCTAGGTCTGAAGTGCATCTCTTGTAGACCACAGATGTATGGGTGTTGTTTTTGTATCCACTCAGCCAGTCTGTGTCTTTTGGTGGGAGCATTTAATCCATTTACGCTTAAGGTAATTATCGATATGTATGTTCCTATTCCCATTTTCTTAATTGTTTTGGGCTTGTTATTGTAGGTCTTTTCCTTCTCTTGTGTTTCTTTCCTAGAGAAGGGCCTTTAGCATTTGTTGTAAAGTTGGTTTAGTGGTGCTGAACTCTCTCAGCTTTTGCTTGTCTATAAAGCTTTTAATTTCTCCATCAAATCTGAATGAGATCATTGCTGGTAGAGTAATCTTGGTTGTAGGTTTTTCTCCTTCATCACTTTAAATATGTCCTGCCAGTCCCTTCGGGCTTGCAGAGTTTCTGCTGAAAGAGCAGCTCTTAAACTTATGGGGATTCCCTTGTGTGTGTGTGTGTGTGTGTGTGTGTGTGTGTGTGTGTGTGTGTGTGTGTGTGTTTTCCCATGCTGCTTTTAATATGTTTTCTTTGTATTTAATTTTTGACAGTTTGATTAATTTGTGTCTTGGTGTATTTCTCCTTGGATTTATCCTGTATGGGACTCTCTGTGCTTCCTGGACTTGACTACTTATTTCCTTTCCCATATTAGGGAAATTTTCAACTATAATCTCTTCAAATATTTTCTCAGTCCCTTTCTTTTTCTCTTCTTCTTCATGAAACCCTCTAATTCGAATGTTGGTGCATTTAATGTTGTCCCAGAGGTCTCTGAGACAGTCCGCGGTTCTTTTCATTCTTTTTTCTTTATTCTGCTCTGCAGTAGTTATTTCCAATATTTTATCTTCCAGGTCATGTATCCATTCTTCTGCCTCAGTTATTCTGCTATTGATCCCTTCTACATTATTTTTAATTTTATTTATTGTGTTGTTCATCATTGCTTGTTTCATCTTTAGTTCTTCTAGGTCCTTGTTAAATGTTTCTTGCATTTTGTCTATTCTACTTCCAAGATTTTGGATCATCTTTACTATCATTATTCTGAAGTCTTTTTCAGGTAGACTGCCTATTTCCTCTTCATTTGTTAGGTCTGGTGGGTTTTTATCTTGCTCCTTCATCTGCTGTGTGTTTTTCTGTCTTCTCATTTTGCTGATCTTACTGTGTTTGGGGTCTTCTTTTTGCAGGCTGAGTTCCCGTTGTTTTTGGTATCTGTCCCCAGTGGCTAAAGTTGGTTCAGTGGGTTGTTTAGGCTTCCTGGTGGAGGGGACTAGTGCCTGTGTTCTGGTGGATGAGGCTGGATCTTGTCTTTCTGGTGGGCAGGTTCACATCTGGTGGTCTTTTTTGGGGTGTCTGTGGACTTATTATGATTTTAGGCAGCCTCTCTGCTAATGGGTGGGGTTGTGTTCCTGTCTTGCTAGTTGTTTGGCATAGGGTGTCCAGCACTGTAGCTTGCTGGTCGTTGAGTGAAGCTGGGTGCTGGTGTTGAGATGGAGATCTCTGGGAGATTTTCACCGTTTGATATCTTATGGAGCTGGGATGTCTCTTGTGGACGAGTGTTCTGAAGTTGGCTCTCCCACCTCAGAGGCACAGCACTGAGTCCTGGCTGCAGCACCAAGAGCCTTTCATCCACACGGTTCAGAATTAAAGGGAGAAAAAGTAGAAAGAAAGAAAGAAGGAGGATAAAATAAAATAAAATAAAGTAAGATAAAATAAAGTTATTAAAATAAATTATTAAGAAAAAAAATTTTTAAACTAAAACAAACAAAAAAACGGATGGATAGAACCCTAGGACAAATAGTGAAAACAAAGCTATACAGACAAACTCTCACACAGAAGCATACACATACACACTCATAAAAAGAGGAAAAGGGGAAAAAATAATAAATCTTGCTCTCAAAGTCCACCTCCTCAATTTGGGATGATTCGTTGTCTATTCAAGTATTCCACAGATGCAGGGTACATCAAGTTGATTGTGGAGATTTAATCCGGTGCTCCTGAGGCTGCCGGGAGAGATTTCCCTTTCTCTTCTTTATTGGCACAGCTCCTGGGTCTCAGCTTTGGATTTGGCTCCGCCTCTGTGTGTAGGTCACTGGATGGCGTCTGTTCTTTGCTCAGACAGGATGGGGTTAAATGAGCCGCTGATTCGGGAACTCTGGCTCACTCAGCCCAGGAGGAGGGAGGGGTATGCAGTGCGGGGCGAGGCTGCGGGGACAGAGGCCGGCATGACGTTGCACCAGCCTGAGCGCGCCGTGAGTTCTCGCGGGGAAGTTGTCTCTGGATCCCTGGACGCTGGCTGTGGCGGGCTGCACAGGCTCCCCAGAGGGGAGGTGTGGATAGTGATCTGTGCTCACACACAGGTTTCTTGGTGGTGGCAGCAGCAGCCTTAGTGTCTCATGCCCGTCTCTGTGGTCCGTGCTGTTAGCCGTGGCTCCCGCCCGTCTCTCGAGCTCGTTAAGCAGTGCTCTTAATCCCCTCTCCTCACACACCAGGAAACAGAGAGGGAAGAAAAAGTCTCTTGCCGCTTTGGCAGGTCCGGACATTTCCCCGGACTCCCTCCCGGCTTACCGTGGTTCACTAACCCCCTGCAGGCTGTGTTCACGCAGCCAGCCCCAGTCCTCTCCCTGCACTCTGACCAAATCCGGAGCCTCAGCTCCCAGCCCCGCCCACCCCGGTGGGTGAGCAGACCAGCCTCTCAGGCTGGTGAGTGCTGGTTGGAACCGATCCTTTGTGGGGGAATCTCTCCGCTTTGCCCTCCACACACCTGTTCTTGTGCTCTCCTCCACGGCTCCGTAACATCCCCCCTCCACCTCCTGCAGTAGCCGCCCATGAAGGGGCTTCCTAGTGTGTGGAAACCTTTCCTCCTTCACAGCTCCCTCCCACTGGTGCTGGTCCCGTCCCTATTCTTTTGTCTCTGTTTATTCTTTTGTCTTTTGCCCTACTGAGGTACATGGGGAGTTTCTTGCCTTTTGGGAGGTCTGAGGTCTTCTGCCAGCGTTCAGTAGGTGTTCTGTAGGACTTGTTCCACGTGTAGATGTATTTCTGATGTATCTGTGGGGAGGACGGTGACCTCCGCATCTTACTCTTCCACCATCTTCCCCCTCTCCTCCTCAACATATCTTTTAGAATAAAGTCCAATCTTATCTTTATTTTGAGATTTTTGATGTTTTCCTATCAATTATTTCACTGAATTTGGAAGAGCTCCAAATTAATTATAATCTGTATTGTCAGCTTTTTTTTTTTTAAATAAAATAATTTATTTATTTATTTTAAATTTTTGGCTGTGTTGGGTTTTCATTGCTGTGCATGGGCTTTCTCTAGTTGTGGTGAGCAGTGGCTACTCTTCATTGTGGTGCACGGGCTTCTCATTGAGGTGGCTTCTCTTGTTGTGGAGCATGGGCTCTAGGCGTACGGCCTTCAGTAGCTGTGCACGCGGGTTCAGTAGTTGTGGTGCACGGGCTTAGTTGCTCTGTGGCATGTGGGATCTTCCCAGACCAGGGCTCGAACCCATGTCCCCTGCATTGGCAGGTGGATTCTTAACCACTGCACCACCAGGGAAGTTCCTTTTTATCTATTTTTGGGGCATCCCATTTTATTCTTTTCCATGGGAGACTGAATTTTCTTCACTTCTGAAAACTATTACAGATTTTATACGTGGCTTGATACTTCACAATGACCCACTGTATATACCGTATGAAGTGAATGGCCAGAAATTTAATGAGTAAAGGACAGAAATGTCGAGCTTAATTCTAAATGTTGATGTCTGGCAGACTTCCAGCAAATTTTGCATTATTTTTATGGTTCACTGGGTTCTAGGGAAACATAAATTTATGATTTAATCTTTTTTGCATTTTAAATGCTTCTACAATAAACTCGACAGACAAGTAATTTCTACCTATTGACAATGGGTATAATGCACATTTGAGTTGCAGTTAAAGAATAATGCATACATAAAACAAAATCACCAGCTAAACACTGTATCACTGAGTCCAATATAAATATGCTTTCTAGAAGAAAATTCCTTTTGGCATGGATATTTCTAATGAATATGGTCAACCACCGGAACAAATAAGCATACTGATTTTTCAGATGATTAATTAATCTGGTAATACTAGTAAGAAGAAAATGAGTAATTCTCCCCCAAAATTATTCTATGGATCTAAAAAGGATGTAGTTAATACCATCTCAATCTATATTTTCAGATAAATCCATTGTTATAATCTCTAAAAGCAAAAGAAAACTAATTTACTGGTCAATATTAAATTTCACCTTTTACCAATGACACATTTTCTAAGGAGGGAGAAATTTATTCAAAGCCCTAACAAACTTTTTTGCTATTTCTTTTTAAGTAGCAACTTCCATTAATTTAACATGAAAATTTAAATATGAGTTATAAATTATATTTGCAAAAGTTTTTGACAATTGTACATAATCACACCTTGAAAAGAGGGGGTTTGTTTTTAATCATCCTTTAGAGAGAATAAGCAGGATGCCATTTTACAAATATTTATCTATTCAAAAGAATGTACTTTGCAGAGACTAGCCATCAGTTACTGTGAGCAGTATGAGTAGTATGTTCATAAAAAAAGAACCCTTTCATCAGACGCTGCCTCTTCTTTCCTTTTACAAACAGATAGAGGATTCTTCCAGTTGTCAACATATATTTTTAAATCACCTACTCTGTGCCAGACACTGTAGTAGGCACCGGAGAACTTTTTCCTCTTTCCATTCTTTACCCATGTTAAGTCCCACAAAGCATGACCATAAATGTGCTCTTTACTGTTTACCACTTCATTACAAATTAAAATGATTCATTTGCATTCATAATGTGTTACTCAAGTGAATTATAGCCAAATGTATATGAAGTGAGCATATGACATTATATTATTTCATTATGTGGGGTTAGATTTTTGTTGCTCTGTTTGAAACAGTACCTAAAGAAAGCGTGAAAGCAACTGATCAGCTTATGTTCTCAGCCTTGCACAAAGGTTCTTTAAAGCAAACAAGATTTGTAACTGTTTTGTCTTTACTTCTGACATCATCCATGGTGCTGGTTTTCTACTTAGTTGAAGAAATCTCATGAGCCTATTTCTTACAGCAGTACCTCAACCTAACTCCTTTTACTCCTCTGATTTAGCCCAAAGGAATCCCCTGATTATCCTTTGAAGAACTGTTTATTTCGGTTAAGGGAAAGTTCTTAGGCTGGATGCAGAGACACTAATGAAAATCCAGGGTTAAGAGGAGATTGCAAACCGGAAGTAATATCAGGAGCAAAATAAGTTGGGCAGATTCTCTAATCAAAGTTGAGTGCTCTGAAAATCGGAATCAAAAGTTTGCTT
This sequence comes from Orcinus orca, assembly GCF_937001465.1. Lineage (NCBI taxonomy): Eukaryota > Metazoa > Chordata > Mammalia > Artiodactyla > Delphinidae > Orcinus > Orcinus orca. The sequence goes on from NC_064580.1 coordinate 81,695,652, forward strand.
CCAACTGGGGTTATTACAAGTAGTGCTGTTATGAACATTCTCATATGTGTCTTTTGGTGAGTATATGTAAGCATTTCGATGGTATATACTGGAGGAGTGGAATTACTGCATCATACAGTATGTGTATATTCAGTTTTACTAAACACTTTTTCAAGTGTTATGCCAATAACACTCCTGCAGCAACGTATGAAAGTTCCAGTTGCTCTAACCCTTGGGAACAGCTACTTTTGTTTTTTCATTTTAATCATTCTCATGGGTGGATAGTGTTATTATATTGTGATTTTGATTTAAATAACCTGAAGGGCTAATGAGATAGGGCAAGTTTTCATATTTTTTCCCCACTTGGATTTTCTGTTTGTAAGTATATATTCAAAAATTTTGTTCATTTTTCTTTTGGATTGTCTGCTTTTTATGGATTTTTAGTTTTTTTAAATACTAGATATAAATTATCTATGTTATATATTTTTAAATGAAATTTTCATTTTAGAATACTTTTAAATTAATAGAAAAATTGGGAAGATAGCACCGAGTGTTTATCCCATTCAGGATGCCCTCTTATTAAAATCTTATAATACAATGGTACATTTGTTATAATTCTTATTAAAATCTTATAATACAATGGTACATTTGTTATAATTCATGAACCTATACTGATTCATTATTATAGCCTAAACACCGTACTTTATTCATATTTCCTTAGTTTTCCCCTGATGTACTTTCTCTGTTCCAGTATCTCATCCAGGATACTACATTACATTTGCTTATCACGTCTCCTTAGATTCCTTTTGGCTATGACCGTCTCTCAGACTTTTTTTGTTTTTGATGAACTTGACAGTTCTGAAGAGTATTGGTCAGGTATTTGCAGAATGTCGTCCCTCAAGTGGGGTTTTGGACTGACTTTTTATTATTATGTGCTGCACATATATTTCTCCAGTAATATTTCTTACCATAGTCTTTTTTTCATCATCATATTATAGCTATACCAGTTTTCTTTTGATTACTACTTAAATGGTATGTCTTTCATCATCTTTTTTACTTTTAAACATCTGTGTCCTTTTATTTAATATAAGTACCCCTTGATTTCCATTTAAAAAACATGTAATTTTTAATCCACTTTGACAATTTTAGTCTTTTAATTAGGACATCAGTTGCATTTAAAATGATTATTGATATATCTGGCTTTTATCTACCATCTTATTATTAGTTTTATATTTAACCCAACTGTTTAATCTTCCTTTTTCTTTTATTCTTTTATATTATATATATATATTTATTATTTTATATTGTATATTATTTTATATATTTATTTATATTATCAAGACATTCTTTTATTCATTTTCTTCCCCCAAATATGAAACATTTCATAAATTTTCATATCATCCTTGAGTACAGACCTTAATAATCTTCTTTGTATCATATTAACTTTAGTATGTGTACTGCTGAAGTGAAAATGGAATTTTTTTTTAAACAAGAAGTTTTACTTCTGTGGAACTTTGTGATTTTAAAAAGTGCACATTACTTTGGAGAGTAAACTACATGCAGAAAAAAATCTAGAACAGTTCACTTTCATGTAAGATATTTGTTCCCGTAAGTAGCCAAACCATAATAGATTATACTGTAGAGACTCAAAGAAAAGTGATGATGTTTTTATGTTCACCATATTTGTAAACAACCTGGTATGTACCCATATGATTTAAATGTATAATTATTTAAAGAATGCAAATTATTTTTTAAAAATTAAGAACTGTGAAAGTTCTGGGATTTTTTTTACCATACTTGCAAGCTAACCAGTTAGCTTGCTACATTTCATGGATACTGGCAGAAAAAAAAAGACTACTGGGTCAGATTCAAAGGACTTCATTTTTCACAGCACAGTAGGCAGTATGATCTTCATGCTCACGTCAGTTCCTCTTGCCCTCAAGTTCCATGGGGGCAATATGGAGTGGTCCTAGGTGAATTCTGTACATGTAGTGCATTTATGTCACAGTTGAAGAACACTGAGTTCAGGGAACCAGAATCTTTTACAGTGGGCTGCAAACAAACCTGACTGAAGGAGATAATATCTCCAATATCTCCTAGAAGGAGATAATATCTTTATTACACTAGAGAGTAAACAAACCTGCTCTTTGCTCTGGAAGGAGTCAGTATCTTTATCTTCCAAAGCCATTTGCTATATAAATGTACTTGAAAAGATGGTCCAGAATGAAAACTTATAGTGCTCAGAAGACTTGTAGAAACATGAGAGACCCATGGAGAATTGTCTCCCACATAAATGTGTACAGAAAAACGAATCTAAAAATGGAATACTCAGTTTTAAAAATCACTGTTCTTATTCTTTTCTATTACGTTGTTTCACAATATCGATCCTGAGTCGTAAATGACGTAAAAAGTGGAAGATAAATTACTTAAATAGAAAGGTTGATCTTGTTGAAAGATACATGGATACTGAGAGATTATTAATTCTTGTTTTAGGCTGAACCACTCAGTTGAGTTGGTCATCTGTTTCTGTTTCAGAAAGCTCTCTGGACAGGATTTCTGATCTTCCCTTGGTAGCCTACAGTTTTAGATTGTTTGTAAAAATGGCTGAAATCACCCCCCTCCCCGTATCCATGCCTCTTTGCAATGTGATTTTGTAACTCCTTCCATTAAAGGGAGGATCTTATTTACCCACCCCTTGAATCTGGGCTATTCTTGTACTTTCTTCGATTAATAAAATGTGGCTGAAATGATGTTGTGGCTGTTCCTAGCCTAGGTCTTAAGAGACCTTGCACACTTCTGCTCTCTCTCAGAACCCTGTCCAGGTCCCAGGTGAACAGTTCGGAGTAACCTTCTCAATGATGACAGGCATGTGGCTTAGTTGCCAATGTTTTCTTTGCTGACAGTGAGCTAAGTCTAAGAAGGAAAACTCCTTAGCTGACTTGCAGCTGACTAAAATACATTAGTTAGACCAGCCAAGACCAGAAGAACTGTCTAGTTTGCGTTCAGACAAAATTATTGATCCATAAAATCATGAGCTAAATAGTTGTTTTAACTCACTAAATTTGGGGATGATTAATTATTCAGTAGGAGCTAATTGCTATCTACATATAAAATATTAGTTTGTTATTACCACTAAATTCATTCATTCATCCAATCACTCGTTCACTAGCATGAATAAAGTTTTATGTGCCAGCAGGAAACAAAACAAAAACAATATCTCTATCTCTCTGAGACTAGTGGAGAAAGACAGAAAATAACATAAAAATAAAACATATAATATTCTAGGTGGTAATAAGTACAAAGAGAAAAAGGAAATTTAAAAACTTTATATCAGGTAGCCAGAGAAGGCCTCACTGAGAAGTTGGTTTCTAAATTTTTTTTCAGTTGAATTATAGTTGATTTACAATATTGTGTTAGTTTCAGGTATACAGCAAAGTGATTCGGTTTTATATAGACATATATATATTTTTTTTCTTTCAGATTATTTTCTGTTATCGATTATTATAAGATATTATGGTTCCCTGTGATATACAGTAAACTCTTGTTGCTTACCTACTTTATGTATAGTTGTTTGTGTCTGTTAATCCCATACTCCTAATTTATCCCTCCACTCCCTCCCTTTCTCCTTTGGTAAGCATAAGTTTGTTTTCTATGTCTGTGAGTTTGTTTCTGTTTTGTATATAGATTCATTTGTATTATTTTGTAGATTCTACATATAAGTGATATATAATATTTGTCTTTCTCTGTCTGACTTCATTTAGTATGATAATCTCTAGGTCCACCCATGTTGCTGCAAATGACAGTATTTCATTCTTTTTGATAGATGAGTAATATTCCATTGTGAGAAGTTAACTGTTGAATAAAGACACAGATGTAGTATGGGGGTGAATCATGTAGATATTTGGATGAAGAGTTTCCCAGGTAGAGAAAATAATAAGTGCAAAGCCATTAAGCAGATCCATATCTGGCGCACATTTTTGGGAACAGTTGGAGTAGAGTGAGCAGTGGGAAGAGTAGTAAGAGATGATATTAGGTAATGGGAAGCTAGACCCTGTATCAATTTACCTTGGCTTTTACTTGGAGTAATATTAGAAGCCTTTCGAAACGTTTAAAAACTTTTCCCCTTTTCACTGGAAGACTCTGAAGCAGGGCCATGACATGAGCTGGCTTCAGTTTTGACAGGGTTATTCTCACTGCTGTGCTGAGAAGAGACTGAAAGAAAACAAAGGTGGAAGCAGGAAGATCAGTTAGGATGCTATATCAATAATGAAGGACCAGAGTACTGGCAGTGTGGAGGTGATGAAAGATGGTAAGATTCTGGATATACTATATTTTGAAGGTAGAGCTGAAAGGATTTGCTTGCTGATGGATTTGGATTTAGTGTGTAAAAGAAACAGAGTAAAAATCACTCTAAGGATTTGGTCTAAGAAACTAGAAGAATGGCATTGCAATTAACAGTATTAGCCTGAATTTCACAGATGTCTGGGCTGGAGGTAGCTCATTTGGGAGTTATTCAATATGGAACATTTTTAAAGACATGAGTTTAGAAAGGAGAAGAAGACCACATACTGAACCCTTTAGCATGTCAGTGTTTTAAGATATGGGTGATAAGGAAAAGTAAGAAAGGAGACTGAGAAGGAGTGGGCAATGAGGTAGGAAGAAAACTAAAAGTGTAAGACATCCTGGAAACAAATCAAAAAACAGTATTTAGAGGCAGAAGGACCACCAACTGTGTCAAATGCTGCAGAAAGGTCAATTAAGATGACCAAACACTGAATATTGATCACTCACTGAATTTAGCAATATGGAGCTTATTAGTAACTGTGACACAGTCAATTTAATAAACAGATCTTAGCAAAGCCTGCTTGAAATGGGCTCAAGATAAAATGAGAAGAAACTGGAAACAGCTGGTATAGCTCACACTTTTGAGGAGTTTTGCTGTAAAATGAAAGAGAAAAATTAGGCATAGTTGGAGTAGGAAGTGGGGTCAAGATCGTTCGTTCATTAGTTCCTTCCTTCTTTTGAAATAACACATGTTTAATTATTGGCAGGAAAGATCCAGTAGAGAGAAAAAAATTGATGATGGAGGAAACATGACACTCATTTTTCTGCTCTGTAATAAGAATTCAAAAACAGCCTCCTATTTTCCGCTACAAATTTTCCTTCCTTCATTCAGGATTGAATAGCCAAGGGGTGTAATGGGAATGAACTAATTATTATAGCATAATATTAGGAGAAGTGCATTTCTGGCTTGGTCAAAATGGCCAGCAGCAAACCTTCTTTGTGTTTCAACTGTCCTCATGTATAAAGAGAGAGAGAAGTTTTTTTGAAAAAGTGGGAAGGAGATGAACTAACATTTCAGAGCTCTCTGTTTCTCTTGCCTTCACACACTCACTTTTCAGGCTACAGGGCATTTGCAGAGTACGTGCTCTGGCTATGTGCTGCCATCAGAATTTGTGTACTCAGAGGAGCTATAATGACATGGCAAATGATTATATGAATATGCATCTGCATGACTTCATTCCCACCCTCTCTTTTGTTAGTTTTCAGGATTACTAATGTGTAATTTTTGTTAGCAAATACATCGAGGCAGAAGGAACCCACCAGAGCTGCAACAAAGCAGAATAATATCACCCCTCCAAGCTGCCCCAGCAGTGCCAGGGGACATGAGATGAAGCCAGAAGCCTGGGCATTAAGACCGCCAGCCTGCGAATTAGGAAACCAGGGCTTTGCTTCTGACTCAGCTGCTGACTCCCTGACTCACTCTGCCGTCAGCAAGTCATTTTGTCTCCCTTGGCATTATCATCATTACAAAGGCGATGGTGATTCCTGCCTCCCTGGATATATTGATGATTCATACATATTCAAAAGCTCAGAAAAAAGTGGGAGGAAAATGCCTTAAAATTCAAGGTATCACAAAGACAGTGTTTCTCTTGAAATAATGGCAGTTTCTTTTCATGTTGTGGATAAAATCTTATTTTTCTCCCGAATAGCATCAAGCCATCAAAATAGAAAACTCTCATGTACTAATTTCAAAGATTTCTTTGTGAGTGGGTGGGTACTGAAGTTTAATGAGTAGCAAGTCGGCCAAGAAAGCTTTCTGTCTTCTGGGTTTGTCAAGGAGATGTCAGCCGGCTACATGGAAACTTATTTGCAACCCAGGAAAGAATGTCAGGGTATTACATTTCTGATGAGAGGAGTTCGTCATTAATCAGCTCTAAATAGCACTACAAACCATAAGCTTCATTTTAATCAAATTGATTTCTCCCCAGTTCTACAGAACACAGTCGTATCAGCTCAGAGAAAAACCTAGTGTCTTTCATAGGCCCAGGTCATTAAATCCACTTCTGAGCCCTGCTTCAGCTTTATGGAGTCTGTCATCAATTCATGGGTACTTTCTCTGTCCCTTTCCAGACAAAAAGGAAATATGTTATTCATTCAGGCTATTTCAGTTTATTCCTTCGTTCATTAATTAAACAATATTTTTGAGCAGCTACTATGTTTCAAGCACAACACTAAGGATACATTAGTAAGGTAGACATAGCCTTGTCCTCATGGAGTTTACCAAGCTAGCAAAGAGAAACACGACCAGATTTACAAGTCTATTTTGCATGTAGAAGAAAGAAAAATAAACATTTCTGACTCAGAAAGCAGTATCATTATCCTAATTACTAATAGTACTAATACTAATTATTATCCTAATAGTATCATTATTCCTAATTACTCCCTGGCCCTTTCCTTGTAAGAGGAGTTTGTATCCTTACTCCTTTCCATGTGACTTGCAATACCTTTCTGTGCAGGAAGTATATGTCCTTGCCCTGTTGACTTCAGGTTTGGCCATATGATTTGTTTTGGCTAAACAAATATGATCACCACAGACAATATGCCAGTCCTAAGGAAAAGCTCCAAGAGCCATCAGGTGGTTTTATAAGCTCTCTTGCCTTCCCCCTGCCAGAGAGTAGTAGGTCCAGATTGGGAGCTGCTCCTCAGCCTGGATCCTGGAAGAAGTCACATGAGGCAGCACAGCATTGCCGCCAACCTGCAACTAACATGTAACACAAGCAAGAAATAAACCTTTGTCATTACAAACCACTGAGATTCTTGAGTCATTTGTTACCACAGCAAAACTAAGTAATACACAGATTTTCATTCTTTAAGCTGACCAGCTCTGAATCGTTTGGACATTTAGATCTACGTAGGACAGTCTTCTCCCCATTTCTGTTTCTAGTTGGATCAGGTTACTTTCACTAAGTGAAATGAGCACTGCCTCAACCCAACTGTGATTTCTCCCCAAGTACTTGATAAATGGGAAATTCTTTATCCCTATGAGACAATATAAAACATCATTCAATTGTTTTCTAATTAAAAGAGTTGTACTTTTCTGAAGTAAAATAACCTTTATATTAAAGAGGAAAATGTGTTAAACTATGAGTGGTAAAGTTTGATAATGCAATCTCTTTATAGGAAGCAAATTGTCATGAAACAAAATACATGCTGGTTTGCAAAAATGAGACATTTTCTGGGGGGGCTGTGATCTACAATAAGAAGGCAAATATTAAGGGAGTAAAATTAAGAATAGATCTTACATGTTTTAGAATGAAAATTTTCTTTTCACAGTATTACTTATGAAGTTAAATATTTTAGGCCTAGAATTGAAAACTACCTTATAACTTTTTTCTGGATTGGTCCTTATTATAGAATATTATAGAACATTATTCAATGTTAGAACTAGAAGAACCTTCAGATTACTTAATTCAATCCTTTCATTTCATGATGAAAAAAATTTGGTGGGAGGAAATAAAGTTGCTTAACTTAAAGTTCTACAGTGGTCCATGGCAAAGCTGGGATTCCAGAACCAGTCTTGCAGACTCTGAGCCCTTTATATAATCTCATACTTGGGAGCATACAAAAATAAGAGTATTATATGTCAGTATCATACTAAACGTTTACATACATTACAATATTAATTGCGAATTTGATCCCATTGATTTCTCAAAATAGCCCATTTTACCAATGAGTGAACAGATTAATGAGGTTAACTAACAACCTTATGAACTCATAGTGAATGACTGAGTCAGGATTTGAATCTGAGCATTCTGGCTCTAGAATCAGTTTTCTCTTTCTTACACTACAGAGAAAAGAAAAGACTATAATTTTGATAAAAGGGAACGACTGGATACAGAATCAGCAATCACAGAATCAGCAATCACAAAACTGTAGGCAGTTTTGTTATTTTAAAATAACAAAAAGTTATTTTAAAAAATCAGCACTTTTACAAAAGGATCTGAGGTCTAAAGTTTACCTGTAAAATATTACACGGAATTTAGTAAGCTCCTTAGGGGCCCTAGGGCCCAGTTTAAAAGGCTCTGACCTGGTTTACTCCCACTGGGCATTGAGCAGACAATGACAAATTACATGGAACTGGGAAAGGCAAATTCCCCCAGAGCCCACCATCAGCCTATCCCAGGAGGAACTGGGCTATAAGCATATTCTGAGTGCCACCATCCTCTAAATGTTTTCACTAAGCAAAATAAAACATTTAGTAGGCATTTGTAAGAGAGCAGAATTACTAGGTCACAGGAATTCTGTGGAAAATTTGTGAATTCTTTCAGTACACTCTCTGCCCCTTAGGCTGCATTAGAAGTTGAAGCCCACCTGAAGAGGAGATACTGAAGACTTAGTCACAATTCACATTTTGACAAAGGTTTCTACTTCCTGGGGCTCTTTTACCCAAAGGACTCTGCCTAAACAATCCTACCATGCCTTGGCATGAAACGTTAATGGATATTTACTCATGAAATGACTCTGTAACTCAGGCAGTTGGAAATGTTTTATTTGACTTGGCCTAAGTATCATTAACACAATTGTGCAGAGTAAGTGAAGAAGAAAATGTAGGTTGATGGTAAAACCCTTCAAGTATGGCTTTTTGCCATTATCCAGGTAAGGCTATATCAGAAACTGTCAACGTGAACGGCACCATTTTATCACCCATGTGTTTTTCCCATTTGCTTGCTTTATTCTCTGGAGAGCTATATTCCAGTTCCATGACAACTGCTGATCCTGCTTTGCAGCTACCCTTGTGCCTGAGCAATATACACAGAGGTGGGCATAGCCTGCATTAAACCATAAATTGCAGGAAGTTGTTGGGTGGTTAAGACTATGAACTTTAGGGTCTGAGGTTTCTGGTTTAATTCCTTGCCCTGTTCCTGATTAATTTTCTGAGCAAATCAGTTAACCTGTCTGAGCCTTTTTTCCTCTTCTGTACAATGGAGGAAGAAATAATCCCTACATCCCAAGAAATTGTTTATTAATTTGACAAATATTTGAGAGTCTACTTTTTACCACAAAGACAGACAATAAACAAAAAGACAGACATAAAGAAATGATATAGGGTTAAAAGAGGAAAATGATACAGAAAAATAAATTATAGAACAGAGTAAGGGGAGGAGTAGTTGGGGTAGGAATTGAGAGGACAGAATTTTTCTTTTAAAGAGTATGATCAGAGTAGGCCTCAGATGAATAGAAGCTTGGATAATGGCCTCTACTGGGAATGAAAAAGGGAGACATTATCTGGTACTGAGAAGAGGAGTGATATGACTAACCTTACATTTAAAGGGATAAGTCTGGTTGCTATGTTGGACATAGATTGTAAAGGGGCAAGAGGAGAAACAAGGAAATCAGTGACAAGGTTGAGTGTGAGATCATGATGGCCCAGAGCATCAGAATAGGGTGGTGGTAGTGGATATGATGAGATGTTGTCAGATTCTAGATAATTTTAGAGGTGGAGAATGAGATGTGTCATATGAGAGGAAGAGAGAGGTTAAAGGAAGACTCTGAGTGTTTCAGCTTGAGCAACTGGAAGGATGAAATTGCTGTCCAATGAGATATAGAAAGCTGTGGATGGAGCAGTTACATTGTGGGAAGAAATATCCAGTTCACTTTTGGGGGAATTGAGTCTGAGATGTCTATTAGACAGCCAAATGGAGAAGCTGAGTAGGCAGTTGGCTATGTGAGTCTGGAGTTCAGGAAAGAAGACTGGGCTGAAGTTATAAATTTGGGATTTTGTGAGGATTAAATGAGATGATGTATATAAAGCACTGAAAACAGCATGTAGCACATAATAAGAGCTCAATATATATTAGATTAAAAGTGTCTAATCATAATATCAACAAATATAGTTCTCACTACCTGCCTAGCACAGTGCCTGGCTCTTAGTAGACTCCATATATGTGTATGAAGTAGCCAAACAAGAACACTTCAGGCTATTGTATATGTGGGTGATTTTTTGAGAGTGCAACACAGGGAGTAACCATAATGTAATTTTTTCATTTTAAATGAATTTTCTAAGTTGATTTTTTTATTTTTTTGTGGTGCATGGGCCTCTCACTGTTGTGGCCTCTCCCGTTGCGGAGCACAGACTCCGGACGCGCAGGCTCAGTGGCCATGGCTCACGGGCCCAGCCACTCTGCGGCATGTGGGATCTTCCCAGACCGGGGCACGAACCCATGTCCGCAGCATCAGCAGGCAGACTCTCAACCACTGTGCCACCAGGGAAGCCCGATTATTTTTTAATTTCACAAATATTTGTTAAATTTGTTTGGGCTGCTCAAAGCCCAAACACAAATCCCTGCTCTAGGTTTATTGTTGTCTGTTTCCTACCCAGAAGATTCAAACAAGATTTCATTGATTTTGTTTTTATTTTATTTTTATAAAAAGGCAATACACTCATTCAAAAGTTCAAAAACCAAAGACATATAAAAGAGTGTGTACATTGAGAAGCCTTACTTCCATCCCTGTTCCTATCCATTCCTACTACCCTATAGTCAGGAGTTGGCAAACTTTTTCTGTAAAGGCCCAAGTAATAAATATTTTAGGCTTGCAAGCCATGTGGACTCTGTTGCAATTACTCAGTTCTGCCATTGCAGTGCAAAAGCAGCCATAGACAATACAGAAACAAATGGTATGGCTGTGTTCCAACAAGATTTTATTTCTAAAAATAGGCAGCAGTCCTGCTGGCTATAATTTTCTATCCATATATAGGTAATTATTTTTATTAGTTTATTCTGTTTCTTTATGCAAATACAAGCAAATGTAAATATATATTCTCATGCCCCTTATACAAAAGTTAATCTGTTTCATATCTTGAAACAGTATTTTTTATTACATATTTTGAATATTTCTCTATATCAATGTATAGAGAACATCTTAATTTTTTCTGTCTGCAATGTAAATACATCATTTCATATATGTGAAGGATAGAGTTCTAAACTCAGGATTGCTGGATCAAGGGGTAAATACATTTGCAATTTGGGAAGATATAGCTGGATTCACTGTTATAGGGGTTTTATCATTTTCACTTTCAGCACAATATATGAAAGTGCCTGTTTTAAAATTATGAAATGCTTCATGAGTTGGTATGTCATCCTTGTGCAGAGGCCATGTTAATATTCTCTGAATCATTCCAATTACAGTGTATATGCTGCTGAAGTAAGCACCATGAAGTCATTTCTAATTTAGTAATGGTTGAATGTTTTTGGGTGGCATACAGCCAAAGACAGGGCAAACTATTAAACTCCTCTTTCCATTTAGCCTGGAGATGAGACAGAGAAAAGGTTTTTCTGGATAGCAACTGGCTTTTTTTTTTTTTTTTCAGAGTGCTGATTGGAAGGGAGCCACATCCCCACCTTAAGTTCCAGCAATATGAATCTGTGCAATAGCTAATGAGGACATAAGTGGCCAGAGTGGTAGAAACATTTAATAAAGACCCTATCCTTTGAGCAACTGTGCATAGAGTTCTCTGCTGATTGTAACCAACATGGACTGTAGTAGGATTCAGACAAAAAACAACAAGGAATGATGCGGAGCTGGTTAACAAGAGAGGATCTGGTTGGGATCAAGTATAATAAAACGTAATTTTAAAATAATAAAAGAACCAATATTTTTTAAGCAGAGTTATATAGGCTAAGCACTCTATCAAGTTACATATTAATGGTCACAATAACCCTATGAAGTAGGTATGCTATTATATTTACTTTACAGATTTTTTAAACTAAGGCAATTTGCCCAATGTCTTATGCCTTGTAAGTGCCGAATTGGGATCTGATCTCTGCGGCATAGGATCTTTTCTACTGGGCTTTATTGACTTGCTGTCTGCATGGGGGAATAATTTCAGAATTAGTTGAGAAAAGAAAAGTAGAATCTTGACAGGATCTAGACTTAGGCAAATATAATTTTTCTGTCTTTATGAAGAAGTCAATCCAATATTAAGAAAGAGCCTTCTAAAATGATAATTGCAGTTAACATTCTGGTGCCCAAAGTGCTCAGAGTAGGCCTTTGGCACATCTTGAAGGATGGGTCCTTGTCAGTTGCAGGTGCCATTGGCTATGCCGCCCCTTAAAACTTTGGAACAAATACTTGAGAGTCTTTTCAAGGAAAAACTTCCCAGAGTTCAGAGAGTTTGCTGACCTGGCTTAGAGATTGACATCTTGGAATCTTAGAAAACTTCAAGTTTTGTCCTTTGTTTGCTATGCTGGTTCACCCTCATTTGGCTACTGAGCTGCTTTAGACAGCCGCTGGGCATCTGCTTCACCTTAGCTGAGGATGACCCAAGGCTGAATCTCTGACACCCTGACATTCAGCAGCTGTTTTACCTGCTGGCCAGGAAAAGTTACTTGAGCTGTGGTAAGCCCAAGTGAAGTGGCTTCAATTATAAGTATATCCACTCTATATTTTCAAGGCCTAATGGGGAGGGTACACTTTTAAAAATCTTACAAGGTCAATTTATAAACTGTGATATATATTTCACTCAGAATAACGCTAAATGTTTCTCCTTTGCACAGAGAAAATAATGTTCCATGGATTCAATTGGGGGTGGGGAAACTCTCTTCTGCTCTGTCATTCAGTCTTTACTTCAATTGGCTGTGTAATTCACTTTCACTAGGATTGAAAGGCAAGTAGAAGCATTGGCCAAATGTGGAATCACTGGGCCCCTTCATGGAGAATTTAGAGTAAAGAATTTTCTATGTTTTTTTTCCCACCCCAAAATGCAAAATGCTGCCCATTTTGCAATTCTGGTGTCTAGGTTCTATCTTATAATTAGGGAATTAGGCTAAAGAATAAAAAATGTTTTTTTAAGAGGCTAGAAAACTACTTTTAGTTGAGCATTTATTATGTGTCTGCCTGTATTAAGTACATTTTATATGTATTATCTCATTTAATTATCCTAATAATCCTATGAGGCAGGTCCTATTCTTACCCTTACTTTACAGGTGAGGACACTAACTCAAAAATTTGTTCATGGATTTGAACTTGTCAGACTCCAAGGTTTGTAGCAATAGTGGCTAGCTATACTGAAGTCTCTATAAATATTACAGTTTGTACAATAAATTTGATGAATACCTTCTTCATTTTCTAGATTGTTGCAGAGGTCATGCAAATATCTTTTAAGTTCACACAATTAAAGTTTGCTAGTATTCCCCTCAAAAATGGCTGAAAGAGATAGAGTTTTCTTGAATAATATTCAACTGAATACCCTTTCCTCCCATCTTCTTCTCTTGTAGGATGGCTAAACAGATAAGTGATATGATGGAAATAAAGTATAAAATTATAGCATGTTATTCTAAATGTCAGAATTTAGGAGAAAATATATAGTTGAGACGTTAGTGTTGTAAGTGGAGTCCATTACTGACGTCAGCTCATGGCTCATTTGTAGCAACTGCAGTGTGGGCAGCAGAGGAGCAAGACATTTGTCTTGGTGAGTCCAAAAAAAAGTATTTCAGGATTTTGACATGGAGGATTTTTATTTTAATAAGAAGTTGATCATATGAAATTGTCATTTCGGTTGGTCCAAAATGGATAAATATCAGTAATTTCATATGTTTCAATATACTAGAAGGAGATGCCCTGCAAGTAAACAGAGATCAACATAAAGGGAGAGAAAAGGTGAAGAATCTGAGCAGGTGGTCGATGTTGAAGTCCAGAGACAGCTGTATGACAGCAGAATTCACATGGTCTGACTATTCCAGCAGAGTTTGGTGGTGATATCTCTGTTGATTATAGGATAGAGACTCTGAATTCACCACCCTTTTGGAAAGACACATTTTAACTGGCATGTGTGCTCTGCTCTCTAGACTGTAAGAGAGATCATAAGGAGTTTGATTGATTATAGCACATATTAAACATGTCTTGAAACAAATTTGAATATTCCATGTAGTTGAATCCTTGACACGTGTCTACTTGGAGGAAGTTAAGCCCTGCATATAAATAAATATGGATTTAAGTCCTTCTGCTAACTTCTCCCAGCCTCTTGTTTATTTCCATCAAGTTCTTATTGCAGGTTACAGTTCTTTTGTCTATTTTCTGTTTACTTTCTGCATAGATAGTAACTATAGGAAGATAAATATATAGACTTTTTAAAAACTGTATCCCCAGAAACTAGTAATATACCTGCCATTCAATAAATATTTGATGAATGGATGATTGAATGAATGATTTTTAATGGCTATGTAGTATTGCATTGCAAAGATGTGCCATAATTTATGTAACTAATACCAATGGATAGATATTAAGTTGTTTTAAGTTATATGCTATTATAAATAATGCTAGAATGAGCATTTTGTACATATAGTTTTGTATATTTGTCAAATTATTTCCCTATGATAGTGTCTTCAAAAATGATTTTTTTTGGATTAAAAATATGCATTTTAAGGCTTCTGATTTATATTGTCAAAATGCTTTTACATGTTTTGCTATTTTTATACTCATACCATGTTTGTATGAGAGGGCCCATTTTCCCCATACAATCATCAACACTAGGTATTATTAATTATTTTTAAACTTTGTTAATCTGCTTCAGGAAAAATAGTATTTTGTATTATTTTGCATAATTTTGTCACTACTAAAGGTATGACATTTTACTCATGAGTTTTTAGCCATTTGTACTTATTTTCTGAAGTGCTTATTAATGTCTTTTGTCCATTGTTCTGTTATGGAGTTTAGATATTTCCTATTAATTTTTGAGGTTTTTTAATATATTTAGGTCATTAATCATTTACCATCTATGTTGCAAATATTTTCCCCATTTATCCATTTTTTAAAAAAATTTTTGTTGGATGTTTTAAGTTATAGATATGTGTTTTTAATGCAATCATATTTATTCATTCTTTCATTTCTGGTTTCTAGCATTTGTGTCATGTTTAGAATGTCCATATTTACTTCAAGATTACACATGTATTCATTTATGTTATCATCCACAGTTTATATTTAAATTGTTTATTGATCAATAATTTATTCTAGTGTAAAGGGTTAGGTATTGATCTAATTTTATTTTGTCTGTGGTCATCCAGCTGTTCCAGCATGTTTTCCTGTAGTAATTTATATTACCACATTGTTCATATGAATGTACCCAATGTTAAAATATGGGCTTTGTAGTCTGAACTGAATTTAAATCTCAGCTGCACCAATTACCTGGTGTGCTACTTTGAGTGAATCACATAAGTGCTCCAACCTTCAATTCTAGGGTGACCAATCATCCCAATTTGCTGGTGACTGAGGGGTATCCAGGGATTCTGGATTTTAAGGCTAAAATTGAAACAGTCGTGAGCAAACTAAGATGGTTGGTCATGCTAGGTTTTTCTTTTGCCAAAAATGAAATAATAGCATTATATAACCAAAATAATTGTGAGGAATAAAAGAGATAAAACAACACGAAAAGACAACCTACTGAATGGGAGAAAATATTTTCAAATTATATGACTGATAAGTAATTAATATCCAACATATATACACAGCTCATACAACTTAACGTCAAAAAAAACAAACAATCTGATTAAAAAATGGGCAGAAGACTTATATAGACAGACATTTCTCCAAAGAAGACATACCAATGGTCAACAGGCACATGAAAAAAATGCTGAACATAGCTAATCATGGAGGAAGGGCAAATAAAACTGCAGTGAGACATCACCTCACACCTGTGAAAATGGCTTTCATCAAGAAGTCTGCAAATAACAAATGTTGGCGAGGACATGGAAAAAGGGAACCCTAGTACATTGTTGTTGGGATTGTAAATTGGTGCAGCCACTATGGAACACAACATGGAGGTTCCTCCAAAAACTAAAAATAGAACAACAATATGATCCAGCATTTCCACTACTGGGTATATATCTGAAGAAAATGAATACGCTAATTTGAAAAGATACATCCACCCCAATGTTCATAGCATCATTATTTACAATAGCCAAGATATGGTAGCAACATAGGTGACCATCAAAAACAGATGAATTAGTAAAGAAGATGTTGTGTGTATATATATATATATATATATATATATATATATACACAATGGAATATTACACAGTAATAAAATGAATTATATTCTGCCATTTGCAACAATGTGGATGGGCCTAGAGAGTATTATGCTTAGTGAAATAAATCAGAGAAAGACAAATACTGTATGTTATCACTTATATGTGGAAACTAAAAAATAAAAAAAAATGAATATATATAACAAAACAGAAGGAGACTCACAGATATTGATAATATACTAGTGGTTACCAGTGCGGAGGGGGAAGGGGTGAGGGGAGAGATCAGAGTATGGGATTAAGAGAAACAGCTACTATGTATAAAATAAATAAGCAACAAGGCTATATTGTACAGTACAGGAAAATATAGACATTATTTTTAATCACTTTAAATGGAATATAATCTATAAAAATATCGAATCACTATGTTGTACACCTGAAACTAATATTGTAAATCAACTATACTTCAATATAAAAAAATGAAAATAATCTTCCTTATTGTTTTGTCCCCTAATTTGTACTTCTAGAAAATTATTGTGAATAAATAATCAGAGCTGGGCACAAAGATGTAGATGAATATTTCTCTAAGTCTTGCTTATGCTAGATGAAAATCGGAAAGGACTTACATGCCTAACATAGGGAATGGCTAAATAGCTTATAATACATGCATATTATAAAATCTTATGCAATCATTTAAAAAATAAGTTTTAAGAAAACATTTAACAATGGGAGATATTTACAATATACAAATAATTTAAAAAGAAAATTGTAAAAACTATATATGGTGTGATTCAGATTTTGTATAATACATACATATGTATATGAACACATATAAACTTTATATAATACATATGTATATGTATCTATACCCATTGAATGATAGGAAGTATATATACACAGAATGTAAACATTGATTATCTCTGGATCATGGTATTATAGTTGATGTTTTGTCATTGTGTCTTTATTTTAAAAATAATTTTGAAATCAGAATATAGTATTCAAAATTCATTAATGTTGTTCTTTTTACTTTGCCTTAGAAAGAGATGATAAGAATTTTCAGTGTGTGAAACTTCACAATTGTTTTTGCATATCACATTTACAATTGTTTCTTTTCTTGACTTGTCACCCTACTGCATTTTGAACTGGGTTTATTCATCTCTGTAGATGCACAGACTATCACAGGAAGCATATGGTAGTTGCTTAATAAGTGTCTGATGAATGAATTCATAGATTAGTGAGTGAAAGGATGCATGTATGATTATTAAGGCCAGTTTTACCACTGAGCCCTATTTTTATCTTAGATTACAATGAAACTTCAAAGTACAATATTTTTATATAATTCAGTGTTGGTATAGGAAACTGTACCTTATTTTAGTGATGTTTACTTAATCTTTTCTTGATTGTTTCAGAGTTTTACCTGACATCCTAGCTATGAATAAATATGTGGTTTCTAAAATATTATATTTTATGTTAAAACTGGTGGTTGACTTTAACAACTGCTGCAACAGAATTTAGATGATCCCACTAAGTTTCAATTCCTTACCTTTCTATCTTGTCATTTTTTTCTCTTTCTGCTCACATAGATAATGTAAAGCAAATGTGTACAGTATGAAGATACACACTAGTTTAGTGCACTTTTTTTGTCTAGGTGTTTTTGCTTAGATGGACTCTTTGCTTTAAGAGCAATTTGGTGAAAAATATGTTTGTGTGTGTGTCTGTGTGTGTGTGTGTGTGTGTGTGCAATTGTGTGTTCAGGAAGAGGGGGAAATTGTGTAGGTAATTATTCAGACCTCGTGGTACACAATAAAATTGACAATGGAATGAGGTTCTTCTTCAAATTTTTAATAATCATTATGAGATGACCTCTTCATTTTCCTCCTTATACTATATCTGATATTTCTTTATGTGGAATGTGTGTGTGTGTATTTATGTGTGTGTACATTTTACTAAAAATGAAGTCATTTCCTCTGGGACAACATTAAATGCACCAACATTTGAATTATAGGGGTCCCATAAGAAGAAGAGAAAAAGAAAGGTACTGAGAAAATATTTGAAAAGATTATAGTTGAAAACTTCCCTAATATGGGAAAGGAAAGAGTTAATCAAGTCCAGGAAGCACAGAGAGCACTATACAGGATAAATCCAAGGAGAAACACACCAAGACACATATTAATCAAACTATCAAAAATTAAATACAAAGAAAAATATTAAAAGCAGCAAGGGAATAACAACAAATAACATACAAGGGAATCCCCATAATGTTAACAGCTGATCGTTCAGCAGAAACTCTGCAAGCCAGAAGGGCGTGGCAGGACATATTTAAAGTGATGAAGGGGAAAAACTTACAACCAAGATTAATCTGCCCAGCAAGGATCTCATTCAGATTTCACGGAGATATTAAAACCTTTACAGATAAGCAAAACCCAGGGGAATTCAGCACCACCAAACCAAACCAGCCTTACAACAAAGGCTAAAGGAACTTCTCTAGGCAGGAAACACAAGAGAAGGAAAAGACCTACAATAATGAACCCAAAACAATTAAGAAAATGGTAATAGGAACATACATATTGATATTTACCTTAAATGTAAATGGATTAAATGCTCCAAACAAAATAAATAGACTGCCTGAATGGATACAAAAACAAGACCTGTATATATGCTGTCTACAAGAGACCCACCTCATACTTAGGGACACATAGAGACTGAAAGTGAGGGGATGGAAGAAGATACTCCATGCAAATGGAAATCAAAAGAAAGCTGGAACATGAAAGAAAGTGCAACATCATTAATCATTAGAGAAATGCAAATCAAAACTACAATGAGATATCATCTCACACCGGTCAGAATGGCCACCATCAAAAAATATAGAAACAATAAATGCTGGAGAGGGTGTGGAGAAAAGGGAACACTCTTGCACTGTTGGTGGGAATGTAAATTGATACATCCAATATGGAGAACAGTATGGAGGTTCCTTAAAAAAATAAAATTAGAATTACCATATGACCCAGCAATCCCACTACCAGGCAGATACCCTGAGAAAACCATAATTCAAAAAGATTTATGGGGCTTCACTGGTGGCGCAGTGGTTGAGAGTCCACCTACCGATGCAGGGGACACAGGTTCGTGCCCTGCCAGGAAGATCCCACATGCTGCGGAGTGGCTGGGCCTGTGAGCCATGGCTGCTGAGCCTGCGTGTCCAGAGCCTGTGCTCTGCAAAGGGAGAGGCCACAACAGTGAGAGGCCCGTATACCACAAAAAAAAACAAAACAAAACAAACAAAAAGAGAGTTATGTACCAAAATGTTCATTGCAGCTGTATTTACAATAGCCAGGACATGGAAGCAACCTAAGTGTCCATCAACAGATGAATGGATAAAGAAGATGTGGCACATATATACAGTGGAATATTACTCAGCCATGAAAAGAAACAAAATTGAGTTATTTGTAGTGAGGTGGATGTACCTAGAATCTGTCATACAGTGTGAAGTAAGTCAGGAAATGAAAGACAAATACCATATGCTAAAACATATATATGGAACCTAAGAAAAGAAAAAAAAGATCATGAAGAACCTAGGGGTAAAACGGGAATAAAGACACAGACCTACTAGAGAATGGACTTGAGGATATGGGGAGGGGGAAGGGTAAGCTGTGAAAAGTGGGAGGGTGACATGGACTTATATACACTACCAAACGTAAAATAGATAGCTAGTGGGAAGCAGCCGCACAGCACAAGGAGGTCAGCTCCGTGGTTTGTGACCACCTAGAGGGGTGGGATAGGGAGGGTGGGAGGGAGGGAGATGCAAGAGAGAAGAGATATGGGAATATATGTATATGTATAACTGATTAACCCTGTTATAAAGCAGAAACTAACACTCCATTGTAAAGCAATTATACTCCGATAAAGATGCTAAAAAAAAAAAAGAAAGCTGGAGTAGCAATTCTCATATCAGATAAAATAGACTTTAAAAAAGGACTATTACAAGAGACATGAAGGATACTACATAATGATCAAGGGATCAATCCAAGAAGATTTAACAATTGTAAATATTTATGCACCCAACATAGGAGCACCTCAATACATAAGGCAAACACAAAAAGCCATAAAAGGGGAAATCAACAGTAACACAATCACAGTAGGGGACTTTAACATCCCACTTTCACCAATGGACAGATCATCCAAAATGAAAATAAATAAGGAAACACAACTTTTAAATGATACATTAAAAAAGATGGACTTAATAGATATTTATAGGATATTCCACCCCTCCAAAAAAAAGAATACTCATTCTTCTCAAGTGCTCATGGAACATTCTCCAGGACAGGTTATACTGTGGGTCACAAATCAAGCTTTGGAAAATTTAAGAAAACTGAAATCGTATCAAGTATCTTTTCCGACCACAACGCTATGAGAGTAGATATCAATTACAGGAAAAAAATCTGTAAAAAATACAAACACATGGAGGCTAAACAATACACTACTTAATACCCAAGAGATCACTGAAGAAATCAAAGGGGAAATCAAAAAATACCTAGAAACAAATGACAATGAAAACACACAACCCAAAACCTATGGGATGCAGCAAAAGCAGTTCTAAGAGGGAAGTTTATACCAATACAATCTTACCTTAAGAAACAAGGACATCTCAAATAAACAACATAAGCTTACACCTAAAACAATTAGAGAAAGAAGAACAAAAAAATCACAAAGTTAGCAGAAGGAAAGAAATCATAAAGGCCAGATCAGAAATAAATTAAAATGAAATGAAGGAAACAATAGCAATGATCAATAAACCTAAAAGCTAGTTCTTTGAGGAGATACACAAAATTGATAAACCATTAGTCAGACTCATCAAGAAAAAAAGGAAGAAGACTCAAATGAATAGAATTAGAAATGAAAAAGGAGAAGTAACAACTGACACTACAGAAATACAAAGGATCATGAGAGATTACTACAAGCAAATATATGCCAATAAAACGGACAACCTGGAAGAAATCGACAAATTCTTAGAAAGGCACAACGTTCTGAGACTGAACCAGGAAGAAATAGAAAATATGAACAGACCAATCATAAACACTGAAATTGAAACCTTGATTAAAAATCTTCCCACAAACAAAAGCCCAGGACTAGATGGGTTCACAGGCGAATTCTATCAAATATTTAGAGAAGAGCTAACACCCATCTTCTCAAACTCTTCCAAAAATATAGCAGAGAGAGGAACACTCCCAAACTCATTCTACGAGGCCACTATCACCCTGATACCAGAACCAGACAAGGATGTCACAAAGAAAGAATATTACAGGCCAATATCACTGATGAACATAGACGGAAAAATCTTCAACCAAATACTAGCAAACAGAATCCAACAGCACATTAAAAGAATCATACACCATGAACAAGTGGAGTTTATTCCAGGAATGCAAGGATTCTGCAATATATGCAAATGAATCAATGTGATACACCATATTAACAAATTGAAGGAGAAAAACCATATGATAATCTCAATAGAGGCAGAGAAACCTTTTGACAAACTTCAACACCCATTTATGATAAAAACCCTCCAGAAAGTAGGTATAGAGGGAACTTTCCTCAACATAATAAAGGCCATATATGACAAACCCACAGCCAACATCGTCCTCAATGGTGAAAAACAGAAACCACTTCCACTAAGATCAGGAAAAATACAAGGTTGCCCACACTCACCACTATTATTCAACACAGTTTTGGAAGTTTTAGCCACAGCAATCAGAGAATAAAAAGAAATAAAAGGAATCCCAATCAGAAAAGAAGACGTAAAGCTGCCAGTGTTTGCAGATGACATGATACTATACATAAGGAATCCTAAAGATGCTACCAGAAAACAACTAAAGCTAATCAATGAATTTGGTAAAGTAGCATGATACAAAATTAATGCACAGAAATCTCTTTCTTATCTATACATTAATGATGAAAAATCTGAAAGTGAAATTAAGAAAACCCTCCCATTTACCATTGCAACAAAAAGAATAAAATATCTAGGAATAAACCTACCGAAGAAGACAAAAGACCTGTATGAAGAAAAGTATAAGACACTGATGAAAGAAATTAAAGATGATACAAACAGATGGAGAGCTAGAACATGTTCTTGGATTGGAAGAATCAACATTGTGAAAATGACTCTACTACCCAAAGCAATCTACAGATTCAATACCATCCTTATCAAACTACCACTGGCATTTTTCACAGAACTAGAACAAAAAAATTCACAATTTGTATGGAAACACAAAAGACCCCGAATAGCCAAAGCAATCTTGAGAACGAAAAGTGAAGCTGGAGGAATCATGCGCCCTGACTTCAGACTATACTACAAAGCTATAGTAATCAAGACAGTATGGTAGTGGTACAAAAACAGAAATATAGATCAGTGGAACAGGAAAGAATGCCCTGAGATAAAGCCATGCGCATATGGTCACCTTATATTTGATAAAGGATGCAAGAATATACAGTGGAGAACAGACAGCCTCTTCAAAAGTGGGGCTGGGAAAACTGGACAGCTACATGTAAACTAATGAAATCAGAACACTCCCTAACAACATTCACAAAAGTAAACTCAAAATGGATTAAAGACTTAAATGAAGGCCAGACACTATCAAACCTTTATAGGAAAACATAGGCAGCATACTCTATGACATAAATCACAGCAAGATCCTTTTGGACCCACCTCTTAGAGAAATGAAAAAAAAAAAAAATGGGACCTGATGAAACTTAAAAGCTTTTGCACAGCAATGGAAACCATAAAAAAGACAAAAAGACAACCCTCAGAAGGGGAGAAAATATTTGCAATTGAAGCAACTGACAAAGGATTAATCTCTAAAATTTACAAGCAGCTCATGTAGCTCAATATCAAACAAAACAAAACAAAACAAAACAAAAAAAACAATCCAATCCAAAACTGGGCAGAAGACCTAAATAGACATTTGTCCAAAGAATATATACAGATTGTCAACAAACACATTAAAGAATGCTCAACATCATTAATAATTAGAGAAATGCAAATGAAAACTACAATGAGATATCATCTCACACTGGTCAGAATGGCCATCAGCAAAAAATCTACAAACAATAAATGCTAGAGAGGGTGTGCAGAAAAGGGAACCATCTTGCACGGTTGGTGGGAATGTAAATTGATACAGCCACTATGAAGAACAGTATGGAGTTTCCTTAGAAAACTAAAAATAGAACTTCTGTAGGACCTAGCAATCCCACTAATGGACATATACTGTGAGAAAACCATAATTCAAAAAGAGTCATGGGGGCTTCCCTGGTGGCACAGTGGTTGAGAGTCCGCCTGCCAATGCAGGGGTCATGGCTTCGTGCCCCAGTCTGGGAAGATCCCACATGCCCTGGAGGGGCTAGGCCCATGAGCCATGGCCACTGAGCCTGTGTGTCTGGAGCCTGTGCTCCACAACAGGAAAGGCAGTGAGAGGCCCGCGTACCACAAAAAAAAAAAAAAAAAGTGTCATGTAGCACAATGTTCATTCCAGCTCAATTTACAATAGCCAGGACATGGAAGCAACCTAAGTGTCCATCAACAGATGAATGGATAAAGAAGATGTGGCACATATGTACAATGGAATATTACTCAGCCATAAAAAGAAACGAAATTGAGTTATTTGTAATTAGGTGGATGGAGCTAGAGACTGTCATACAGAGTGAAGTAAGTCAGAAAGAGAAAAACAAATACTGTATGCTAACACATGTATATGGAATCTGAAAAAAAAAAAGGTTCTGAAGAACCTAGGGGTAGCATAGGAATAAAGACGCAGATGTAGCAGATGTAGAGAATCGACTTGAGGACACTGGGAGGGGGAAGGGTAAGCTGGGATGAAGTGAGAGAGTGGTATGGACTAATATATACTACCAAATGTAAAATAGATAGCTAGTGGGAAGCAGCCACATAGCACAGGGCGATCAGCTCAATGCTTTGTGACCACCTAGACGGGTGGGATAGGGCGGCTGGGAGGGAGGGAGGTGCAAGAGGGAAGAGATATGGGGATATATGTATAGGTATAACTGATTCACTTTGTTATAAAGCAGAAGCTAACATACCATTATAAAGCAATTATACTCCAATAAAGATGTTTAAATAAATAAATAAATAAAGTCATTTTATTTTTATACCTGGAATGCAGCTTTTAAATTTTTATTCCTTGGGTGGGAATACTATTTTTTTTCAAATGAATTGTGAATTATAAGAGAGGTATCTTAATGACATGCATGAAAAATCTGGTATTTTCTGGTCAGAAACATGCTTAGAGTTAAAAAAAAAAAAAACAAGAGAGAGAAATTCTATTTTTGCCAACTGATTTACTTCTTTCTTTGTACTCCAAGTTTCACATTATCTCTTTTGAATTCATTGTGAGAATGAATTGAGGAAGCCTAAGAAAGTGTCCTAAGAAAGGGTGGAATTTTAATTTTTGTTTAATTTTTGTTTTGATAGGAATATGGGTATTAAAGGTAAGACTTAAAATAGCAATGTGATTAGAAACAGCAACATCCCAAAGAAAGAGAACTTTTGTTCCAAGGAATATAGTCAGGTAAATCGTATTTTGTATTGATCCATAGAATGGTTTTCATCTTTTCAAGGCATGATAATAATCCTGATTTTAATATTTCACCTCTAATTTGATCCTTTATTGCCTGTGTTTGCAATTCTTATAAATAAATTTGACAGTATTGTACCTATACAATCTGGATTTGCCAACTGGAACCAAACCAACACCTAACAAAAAAACATAATATAATAAGTGAACAATTAAAATGCTTCCTTCAATTCTTTTGTGATTAGAGTGGCCAAGATGGCATAGTAAGAAGACCCTGAGTTCACATCCTCCCATAAGCACACCAAAATTACAACAGGCAAATATCAATGAGAATGAACAGAAGAATAGCAGGAAAGATCTTCTGCAACTAAGGATATAAAGAAGGAACCAGAAGGAGTTGGGTAGGAGGGACAGAGACACATTATAGTCAAGACCTGTACTACTGTGTAGGCAACCCACAAACGGGAGGATAATTACAATTGCAGAAGTTCTCCCAAAGGAGCCAAGGGTCCAAGTTGCACATTAGTATCCCCAGCCCAGGAGTCTTGCACTAGGAGGATGAGCCCTCAGAACGTTTGGCTTTAAAGGCCAGTGGGACTTAGTTTCAGGAGACCCAAAGGGCTGTGGGAAATAGAGACTCCACTCTTGAAAGGAGCACACACAAAATCTCATGGGCTCTGGGACCCAGGGCAGAAGCAGTAATTTGAAAGGAGCTGGATCAGACTCACCTGTTGATCTTGGAGAGTCTCCCAGAGAGTCAGGTGGCAACTGTGACTCATCCTGTGGACATAGATGCTGGCAGCAGCCATTTTTGAGAGCTCATCTCACCTCGAAGACACTGGTGCTGGCAAGTGCCATTTTGGAATCCTCTCTTTAGCTTATTAGTGGATCTGCCCCACCCACCAGTTGGTCAGCACCAGTCCTGGATGCCCCAGGCCAAGCAGCTAGCTGCCTTAGGGTTCCCTGAGCCCCCAACCACCCCAAGACTCTGCCCTGTGCACCTGTGGGGCAACACCAATTCCAAAAGAGAGAAAGAGAAATACTGTATGATTTCACCTATCTGTGGAGCATAAAAAACAAAACAAATGAACAGACATAACTAAACGCAAACAGAGTTATAGATACAGAGAACACGTCATTGCCACAGGGAAGGTGGTGACAGGAGGAGAAAAATAGGTGAGGATGATTAAGAGGTACAAACTTTCAGTTACAAAATAAATGAATTATGGGTATGAAATGTAGAATGTGGGGAATACAGTCAATAATTATGTGATATCTTTGCATGGTAACAAATGACAACTAAATTTATCCTGGTGATCATATTGAAATGTATAGAAATATCAAACCACTATGTTGTGTACCAGGAACAAACATAGTGGTGTAGGTCAATTGTATATGAAAAACATACAAACAAACTCTTAGAAAAAGAGATTTGTGGTTATCAGAGGTGGGGGTTGGGGGAGGGGGAATTGGATGAAGGCACTCAAAAGGTAGAAACTTCCAGTTATAAGATAAATAAGTAATAGAGATATAATGTACAACATGATAAATATCATTAACACTGCTTTATGTTATATATGAAAGTTTTTTTAAGAGAGTAAATCCTAAGTGTTCTTATCACAAGGAAAAAAAATTTCCATTTCCTTAATGTTACATTTATATGAAATGATAGATGTTCACTAAACTTATTGTGGTAATCATTTCTTGATGCATGTAAGTCAAATTATTATGCTGTACACCTTAAACTTACACAGTACTGTTTGTCAATTATAGCTCAACAAAACTGGAAGAAAAATATAAAAGATGAAGAAAAAAAGAGAAAATGCTTCCTTCAACAACCTTGCATCCAGGTTACTAGATGGGCATTGTGCACTTATAAATCTGGCTTACACAGTACCCCCATTCATCTTTGGTAACTGCCAGTACCTGGCCCTACAATTTCTAAGTTTATTTTCTAGTGACCTTCACCAGCATTACATTTTAGCACCATGGCTACAACCCGAACTTTTCCATTATCTAAATTTTTTTCAATTAAAAACAATACTTTTCTCATATCAACTAGAATGAGAAATAACTTATGTACAGTAAACCACATCCATTTAAAATGTACAAATTGATGAGTTTTGACAGTTGTATACAGCCATAAAACCACTACCACAATCAGGATAGAGAGCATTTCTAATATCTTCCCCCAAATTCTCACTACCTCTGAAATCCATCCTTCCCTCAGCTCATATTTGTTTCATTCTTCAAATTTTAGCCTCCAATTCTCTGACCACAAAACGCTGTTTTTCCCAATCCCTTACTTCTAGTATACCACCTTACAGATCTCTTGATCGTTGGCTTTCTCCTAGCTCTACTTCTTTCACTAACAAGTTAAAATGGTCAAATACTTCAACTATATTCTTTCCAGCTGTCTTAATCTTCTGTTGACCTTGTCGGGCTAATCACCAACTCTGCAACATTCAATTTTTTTCCCTCTTCTTCTTCAGGGATAAAGAGTCCTACTGGAGGAAAAGCACATATTCTTTTAGATTGGATCCATTACAAATATATGATCCCCAACTTCAGCTGTCAAGACAGCTAAACAACTCTTTTACTCATTCCTAAATGGTTCCCTTTCCTGTAGCTCACAATAGCTATGCAAAATCTTACCAATTTCATTAAGATCCCTGCCCTTTCAGCCCTTCATTTTAGCAGAGGGTTTAGCAGCTTACCTCAGTGATATTTTTCAACATCCCTTCCCTTAGCCTTCAAATATGTCTTACTTTCACATCTATCTGCCTCATTTAATTTTGTCTCAGTGGAAGATGTGCCCCTACTCTTTTCCAAAGATAATCTATTCATGGTGCTTTTGAATTCATACCCTCCATTTCTACCAGGACTTTAATCAATTATCCTCTTTTTCCTATGTATCTAACCTCTCTCTCTCCTTTTCTCCCTCTCTCTCTTTTCTCTCTCTTCTTTTCCTCTTCTCTTCCCTCCCCCTTCTTTTCCCTTCTCCCCTTTCCCTCTCTCTCTCTCTTCATTTTCTCCTAATCAGCTTCTGTATGTTCTTATCTGTGATGACAATTACAACCAAGAACCAAAAATAAAATCTCCCCTAATCCTGACTTCTCTTATTAGCTGTTAGCCAATTTCTCTTCTTCAACATATAGATTCCTTGCAAAAGTGGTCTGTGCTCACTACTCTACTTCTTTACTCTCATTTACTCCTCTTATTCTACTGTGGTTTCTGCCAGTATAACTCTGTCAAAATGTTCTCGAATAGTGGAATTTATTTAACATTTATAAAGTGTCAGACATGATTTAGGTTCTAGAGATAGAGCCATGAATAAGACAAAGTCTGTGCTTTCACTAAGCTTACATTCTGGAGAAGGGAGACGGACAATAAACAAGTAAGTACAGGATTATTTATTTATGTGCCACAGCCCAGTGCCACGAGGGAAAAAAATAAAGTAAGATGAGATAGAGAATGACTGGGATACTACTTAGATCGGATGATCAGAGAAGACCTCCTTGAGCAGATGGCATTTGAGTTGAACCCTGAATAATGAAGAGAAACTTGTAATGTGAAAATCTGGGAGAACAATATTCTGAAATTGGGAACAGCCAGGGGACAGGTCAGTATAACTATGGCATAAAAAGCTAGGTCAGGAGTGGTAGGAACTGATGTTGGAAAGGTAGGTAAATGTCAGATCAAGTAGCTCCTGAGGGTCTGGTGAATACTTCGGATTGTTCTAGGTATGATGAGAAATTATTGGAGGGAAATTACATGATCTGACTTGCCTTTGTGAAAAAGATTACTCTGGATGCTGATGGATAATTGACCACAGTGGGGCAAGAACTGAAACAAGGAGACCAATTAGTGGCTGTTGCAGTAGTATGAGTGAGAGGTGGTGGTGTACCAAGTACATTTTCACTTATGTGCATTTGCTCATGCATTTCTTTCTGTATGGTGAACTCTGACTCATAATTCATAATTCAACTCAACCATTACCTCTTTGGAAAGCATACTCCAATCCCCAACCACTGTTCACTAGATGGAATTAATTGCTTTGTTATCTGGGTCCATATAGTTCTTATGACTTTTACTATAGCACATACCTAGCAGAATGGTTACATGTACAAACTCTGGAGCTAGGTTGTTTGAAATGAAATCCTGCCTTTACCCCTATTGTGAGTTGGATTGTGTCAATTCAAAATTCATATGTTGAAATCTGACCCCCCAGTGCCCCAGATCATGATGTTATTTGGGAATAATGTCATTGTAGAAATAACTACTTAAGATGAAGTCATACTGCAATTAGTCATACTAATCCAATATGACTCATGACCTTATGAAAAAGGGGAAATTTGGACAAAGACATGCTCAAACAGACAACACAATATGAAGATGAAGGTAAGATTGGGGTGATGCTTCTATAAACCAAGGAATACCAAAGATTGCCAGCAAACCACCAGAAGCTAGGAGAGCAGCATGGAACAGATTTCTTTCTCACAGCCCTTAGAAAGAACCAGCCCTATCAACACCTTGATCTCAGACTTCTAGCCTCCAGAACTGTGAGAAAATAATTTTCTGTTGCTCTAAGTGATCACTTTGTGGTACTTTGTTACTGCAGCCCTAGTGAACTAAGATTTTGGTGCTGCAGTGGAGTGTGGCTGTAACAAATATCTAAAAATGTGGACGTGACTTTGGAACTGGGTGATGAGTAGAGGATAGAAGTGTTTTGAGGCTCTTGATGGAAGGAGCCTAGATTTCCTTGAAGAGCTTGTTAATAGAAATATGGATGTCAAAGGATTTTCTAATGAAGGTTCAGAATGAAAAGAGATTTATAGAGAAAGTGCCTATCATCTTAGAGAATGCATATATCATCATGACGAAAATGCTGCTAGAAAAATGAATGTTAAAGGTACTTTTGGTGAGATCTTAGGTAGAAATGAGGAAAATGTTATTGGAAACTGGAGGAAAAGCAATCCTTATTTTAAAGTTGCAGAGAACTTGGATGAATTGTGTTTTGTTCAATGGAAAGTAGAAATTATAAGTGATGAACTTAGGTATTTAGCTGATGAGACTTCTAAGCAAAGTGTTGAAGGTGTTGCCTGATTTCTCCTTGCCACTTGTAGTATATGTGAGAGGAGAGAGAAAGATTGAAGAAAATATTAAACAAGGAGGAACCAGAACTTGAAAGTCTGGAAAATTCTCAACCTATCCATATTATCCAAAAAAAGGAAAAAGTGTGCTGTGGGAAGAACACTAAGGGTGTGACCGGACAACCATTTGCTAAAGAGACTAGGCATGTGCCTTTTGTATCCAATCACCATCTCAGGAGAAATGTTTCCAGCTTGGACTGAAGGGGACAGAGGGGTGGAAATGAAGTTGCTGGACTTCTGAGATTATATAGGAAGGAAATAGGTCTATAAAGATATTTGGCTGAAAACTGTGTTATCCTTCAGCAAAAGGACCCCAAAGGTGGTTCAGAGACTAGCTTTGTTCCATGGGGCAGGCTGCCACTCAGGGCTGAGGATACCAGGTCTGTACCTGGCACAGAGGAGGCAGGACTGAAACCCTAGTGGGTCCAGAGGACAGAGCTTCAAGCCAAAGATGATTATTCTTAAGCCTTAAGTGCGAATGGAATTTACAAGCTAGTTTTCTGACTTGCTGGGGGTTTGTGACCCCCATTTTCCTTCTGATTTCTCCATTTGGGAATGGGAAGGTCTATTCTGTGCCTGTCCTACTATTGTATTTTGGGAATAGACAACTTGTTATCTGGTTTTACAGGTTCACAGATGGAGAGGAATTTTGCCTCAGGATGAATTTTACCCCGAGTCTCAGCCATACCTGATGCAGATGATATTTGAATGAGTTTTTCAACTTCTGGTTGATACTGGAATTGGTTAAGACTTTTGGGAATGTAGGAATGTAGTGAATGTATTTTGCATGTGACAAGGACATGAGTTTTTGAAGGCTAGAGGGTAGATTGTTATGAGTTAAATTATGTCCCCCAAATTTATATGTTGATGTCCTAACACCCAGTGCCTGAGAATGTGACCTTAATTGGTAATAGAGTTATTGCAGATGGAGTTAGTTAAGGTGAGGTCATACTGAAGTGGGGGGCGGCTGTTGGAGGAGGTCATCGAGAGGATGTGACTGCTTGTTGACTCATGAATTGGACCTGGAAAATTGGAGGCTCCTTATCCCCTCCCTTGTCCTTGGAATCTATGTTCTGCCCACCATTCATATGCTCGGAGCCATCTCAAGAACGCAGCCTTGAGAGAATAAGGTATTGTTGAGACCATTTGGACTGGGCATGTGACAATCCCATTAAGGCCTTTATATAAACTTTTAAGATTCTTGCTTGTGGGTGCAGAGATCTACTTGTCTTGTGGCTGCCCAAGACAAACCTCATATGTAAGTTCCTTTGCTTATTAAAACTGCCACCTACCAATCTGGGGTGGTCTAACTCTTTCTTCAGTCTCTTCTTGTCCTCCAAGTTTGTGGACCAGTTTCAAATTTCACCTGGGGACTCCCGAGGTTGCAAACCAACAGTCCCTAATCCAATATGACTGGTGTATTTATAAAAATGGGGAAATTTGGACATAGACATACACACAGGGAGAACGCCATGTGAAGATGAAGGCAGAAACTGTGGTGCTGCAGCAGAAGTGGAGGAAGGCCAAAGATTATGAAGCCATGAGATACTAGGAGAGAGGCATGGAACCAACTTCTTCCTCACAGTTCTCAGAAGGAACCAATCCTTCTGGTACCTTGATCTCAGAATCTAACCTCCAGAACTGTGAGACAATACATTTTTATTGTTCTAAGCCACTCCGTTTGTGGTATTTTGTTATGGAAGTGTTAGTAAATTAATACAACCCCTTGCTAGGCTAGTTGTGAGACTTCAGGCAGGTTGCATAACCTCTCTGTGCTTCAGTTTCTCCATCTATAAACAGAGAATAACAGTCCCTGTCATGCATTGAGTAATAACCGTTATTCTCTAACCAATTATCATTTCTCAGAGGGCAGGAATTATCTTTTATTTATCCTTGCCTGCTAAGAGATTAACAAAGTCCCTGGCACAGAGTAGACGCTTATTACTTATTTGTTGAATAAATTCAGATTCCTGGTTTTATCCTGAGGAATAAAGCTTTCTAGAATTCTGTGGTCTAGATTTACTGGACTTTTATTCCTAGTGCGTGGATATAAAAATATTATCAGTATTATTGTAGTGAATAATTTTGTAGCTAGTCTACAGTTAATCTATCCTGTATCTCTCCAAATCTCAGTTTATTCATCTATTAGATGAGCTCACTGAGCTAGGTAATCTCTAAAGTCCTTTCTAACTTCAAATTTCTGCAAGTCTAAGTCCCTGATTATAATTTAGGAGGTCAGTGCATTTGAGGAGTGAATTATATTCAATCATTAAAGGAATAATGAAAATATTTCACAAATCAACAAGGAGGTACTTTCAGGGAATGAGGACTTCATTTGGCAGGGCTCATAGTGTACTTTTTTGCTGGGTTATTAAAACGAGTTAAGACGTTCCTTGGACATCTAAATAATTTAAGTGGTTCCACTTTTCCACAAAAAATTCAAAGAGAAGCTTCCCAGACTCTTCCTTTTTTCACCCCTGGCATAATTATTAATAACAATTACAAGCACCATATTTTTTATCTATAAGCAAAACTTTATGTTTTACAACATTATCTATGCTAATTCAACTCAAGATGTTTTCTAGTCAAAACAATTGAAACTGCACTTAGGTTGAAGTTGGGGGATAGCTGAATTCACTAACACTGATCTGAACAATAATAGGAAAATTAAAACAGTGATTTTCAAACTCAAGTTTGCATCAGAAATACTGGAGAGTTTCTTAAAATGTTTTAAGAGCTTTCTGTCCACTCACTGCCAGATTCTGATTCAGAAAGGCTGAAGGGAGGGGTGGCTGTGAAGTTACATTTTTAGTAAGCATCTCCAGTGATTACTATGCAGGTGGTCTTTCAACCATACACTGAGAAACACTGCTGTAATCAATGTACTTAGGGGCTCCCTATAATGGATATAAAACTAATTTTATTAAAAAACTATATTAAATCTTAAATTAGCAAAATTAAACTTTTAAACTGGACCTCCATCATTTATTGCAAAATACCTAAATACTAAGCATTTAAAGAAAACAGATGAGTTGGTATAATTTTGAAAGCTAAAAAATCATTAGCTAACTATTTACTTATTCCCATTAATATTTTTCAATGACCTTGATTAGCATGGATCACATAGTCATTTTAAATTTCGATTTTCTGGTCTGCTGGTCTTTTCTGAAGAAGGATGAGCTTCTCCCCTCCTTTCCTCTACCTTAGCATATTAACTTGTGAAACTACTCTGGATTATGTCAACTGAAATTTAAGTAAAAGTCAGGTGTTAGTCAGCTTTACTGTAGTAATAAACAGTCCCCAAATTGCAGGGACTTATTTCTTCTTCATGTTATATTTTGGCTGGAGGTCAGCATTTGTTTCTAATTCTCAGACCTTAGCTAAAAGAACACCCCATATCTTATACACGTCATTCTGATGGCAAGGGCAATAGCGAGAGGCAGAGCCAAGCATATGATCCCACTGAAAGCCTCTTCTAGGACATGGCATATATCATGTCTACCCACATTCCATTGACCAAAGCAAATCATATGGCCACCCCTGATAACTGGGTGGGGAAGTGCACTTCACCTTCAAGTAGGCCTTGCAAGTGACACGGTGAGCATGGGAATGCGTGACTCTGTTACAGGGAGGGAAATGAATAGTTGTGAACAATTTGATTATCTAACAGCTGGTTCAGTTAACAGTTCTGATTTCAGCTACTAAGTGTTTCTTTTTAAAGGAATCATCCAGTTCCATAGAATATAACTCAAACAAAATATATTTAGAGAATATAATAAAATTTATAAATTGAAATTTAAATTTCTAATGGTCAAGGGTTACTTTTTTTATACCTATAAATGATGTCTTGGTTTAGCATGTTGCCATTGACTTTTTCTTTTAATCTTGACTATGAGCTCCATTAAGTTCTTGATCATATACTCAGTGCCCAGCCCCATGCCTGACCACACAATTGAATCTCAATAGATGATTCCTGAATGAATAAATGAGTGCTAAAGGTGGCTTGTATTAAAAGGGTATGAAGTAAAGAATGTAGTATCACTGTAGTTTGAATGTATATTTTAAAACATCTCTGAAACTTCATTGGCTTCCTACTTCCTTTACTGTTTTACTGCTAAAAACAGATTTTTCTTGAAGTGTCCAGAGGGCAGGAAAATAGATGAAAATTATAAGGGGGTCAATAGTTCATGGTTATCTTTATTCAATTTCTCTTGGGGAAAGTCATGTTAGATCTGTTTCAAGAAATAAACTCAGGAACTATGCCTTCTTGGTCTTAGTATGTGCAGCACCTTGCAAGATGCCTGGTGCACAGTAGGTGCTCAGTAAATGCATGCTATTAATTGGAGGTTTTTCTTTTATTATTAGGTCACAGATGATCTACTTTTTTCTATTGTTTTCTTAAAACCTCTCTCCACATCCCCTAATCTCTAGCAACAAGGCCTTGTAAACGTAGAATACAAACTCTTATATGCTGTTATACTTCTTCACTATCCAAAAACCATTGTTTTGGGTAAAGTTTGTGTACCCCAATACTCTCTCCTCTCAGGACCAGCTCATTTTTTAACCAGATTTCCTGTGAAGGAGACAAGATGGGTGGCCAGAGAGGTTTTATTCCCAAGAGTTTAAGGATCACAGTTTTGAGGGACTAACTTTCTACTTCAACGTGCCCAGGTATTCTCCCTCCCATGAAGTTCATGCTTAGACCCTCCTGCAAAGAAACAACCATGGCAGGTTGACCCTTCAGCTAGAAATAATCAAAATGTGTCTGGATTTGCAGTGAACCTGCACGGTTTAAAATTCTCTCTGGGACTTCTAATAACCTGTCCGCCTACTGGGTTTCTAGACACATAGGACTTCTGGGGAAATTATAAAAAATTCCTCACTTTAACTTCACTTTCTCTCTTCCCAATCTAGTAATTTTTAGTTTAAAAGGATCCTCACAGAGTTAGGCGTAGCAACTTTGTATTGACTTTAAAAGTTTATTAGCTATTTGTTTCAAACTAGTTTTCTTATTTGTTTATTTAGTTAAGGGGCTCAAGACTGATTAGAATTGCTATTTGTTTCAAATTTAATCATTTATAGAAATGTTCATTTTACTTGTAAATTTGAAATTTATCAATTTTTAAGGGATGGTGTCTGAATAACAAATATTGTGAAAGAAATGAGATCTCTGTATTTGAAATTATACAATATTCTAAATCCTGTTTAAGCTGCTTTCAGAAGAAACAATATTCTCCTTCTCAGAAGCCCTCTGATTTTACCTCCCAACTGAAGGACCTTTTATTTATTTATTTATTTTTAGATTGGCTAATTTTTTAAAATTGTATTTATTTTTTAATTAATTTTTGTTGGAGTATAGTTGATTTGCAATGTTGTGTTAGTTTCTGCTGTATAGCAAAGTGAATCAGTTATAGGTATACATAAATCCACTCTTTTATAGATTATTTTGCCATGTAGGTCACTACAGAGTATTGAGAAGAGTTCCCTGTGCTATACAGTAGGTGCTTATTAGTATCTATTTTATATATAGTAGTGTGTATATGTCAATCCCAATCTCCCAATTTATATCACCCCCTTTCCCCCTTGGTAACCATAAATTTGTTTTGTGTTATTTTTTAAAATATATATTTTAATTAATTAATTTATTTATTTATTTATTTATTGGCTGCTTTGGGTCTTGGTTGTGGCATGCGGGATCTTTCGTTGTGATGTGCAGGCTCTTCGTTGAGATGCTTGGGCTTCTCTCTAGTTGTGGTGTGTGGGCTCCAGAGTGTGCGGGCTCAGTACTTGCGGTGCTTGGGCTCTCTAGCTGTGGTGCATGGGCTTAGTTGCCCTGCAGCATGTGGGATCTTAGTTCCCCAACCAGGGATTGAACCCACGTCCCCTGCATTGGAAGGAGGATTCTTAATCACTGGACCACCAGGAAAGTCCCCATAAGTTTGTTTTCTACATCTGTGACTCAATTTCTGTTTTGTATAAATACAAACTTATTTGTATAAATAAGTTCATTTGTATCATTTTTTTAGATTCCACGTATAAGCGATATCATGTGATATTTGTCTTTCTCTGTCTGACTTACTTCACTCAGTATGACAATCTCTAGGTGCATCCATGTCGTTGCAAATGGCATTATTTCATCCTTTTTTATGGCTGAGTAATATTACGTTATATATATGTACTACATCTTCTTTAACCATTCATCTGTTGATAGACATTTAGGTTGCTTCCATGTCTTGACTAAATAGTGCTGCAATGAACATTGGGGTGCATGTATCTTTTTGAATTATGGTTTTCTCCAGATATATGCCGAGGAGTGGGGTTGCTGGGTCATATGGTAGTCCTATTTTTAGTTTTTTAATGAACCTCCATACTGTTCTCCATAATGGCTGTACCAATTTTTTAATCTCCAATCTCAAAAGATGAGTTGTACTCAATCATTTTTTATATCTTGTATATATGTATTATCTGCATTAGTTTTCTAAGGCTGTCATAACAAAATGCCACAGACTTGGAGCCCCAAACAAAGAAATTTTTTTCTAATACTTATGGAGGCTGGAAGTCTAAGGTCAAGGTACCAGCAAGGTTGGTTTCCTCTAAGGCCTCTCTCCTTGGCTTACAGATGGCCCCTCTCTTGCTGCCTCTTCACATGGTAGTTCCTCTGTACACACACACCCCTGTTGTCTCCTTGTTTTATAATAAAAAACCCAGCCATATTTGGTTAGGCCCCACTCTAATGGGCTCATTTTAACTTAATCACCTCTTTAAAGACCTCATCATAAGTAATATATTACCATATCATGTCTATAGCTAGTATATGAAGCTGGCAAGATCTCTTCACTAGCTTGCCAGATACCTGTCTTTTAAGTGCCTTCCATCTCACAAAGGCTAAAAACAAGAGCTGTCATTCCGGGGTAACTGCATTATCTCTGGAGTGTGGCCTGTTGGTATTTAACCATTTATCTCTTCAGCCTCATGGGTTATCTCCTTCTTGCCTCTCTGAGATTGCTGAGACAAATAGGTTATTCAAAGGCCTCCCTTAATTACCCTGAAACCTAGAAATCAAGTACAGACCACCCAGAGACTTTTTTTTTTGAAAAGAAAAAGGATGCTTTAACTAACTACTTCATCTCCAGGTTGCCATCTTTCTTTTCTCCTCCAGATGCAATCTCTCCCTTACCATGTGGCTTAAGTTTTGTAGAAAACATCATTTCTGACCACTTTTCAGGCCTTCAACTTCTCATGAATTGATACACTCCTTTCTCAACCTCACATCACATACTTACATTTGTCTAATAGATTTCTAGGTCATAGTGATTTATTATCACATAGCAGCAGCAACCACTATTCTAATTTCTACCACCGTAGATTAGTTTTACCTGTTCTTCAGTTTATATCCATGTAATCATATGAAATGTACTCTTGTGTCTGGCTCATTTTGCTCAACATAATATCTACAAGATTCATCACTTTGCTTTTTGTTCATTTCTTGTTATTGCTGAGGAGTATTTTATGACATGAATATATCATAGTTTTTACCCATTTTCCCATATCATGATATTTGGGTTATCTTTAGTTTTTAGCTATTGTAAATAAAGCTGCTATAAACATACTTTTTTAAAAAAAATTGTTATTTAGAACACATTTTTCTTTTTCTTGGCTGTAGCATGTGACCTGTGGGATCTTAGTTCCCCGACCAGGAATCAAACCAGGGTCACGGCAGTGAAAGTGCTGAGTCCTAACCACTGGACCGCCAAGGAACTCCCATAAAATTCTTGAACAAAATGCTTTGTTTTGTTTTGTTTTTTTCAGACATATATTTTCCCTTTTCTTGGATATAAACCTAGGAGTAGAATTGCTGGTTCATAAGGTAGGTATATGTTTATTTTATTACAAGCTTCCAGTCAGTTTTCCAAAGTGGTTGTATCATTGTATACACCTACTAGCAATAGCTGATGGTTCCTGTTGCTTTACCTCTTAGCATTGATTACCATAAAGCTTTTTCTAAAAAGCTATCCTCCCTTTTAGGGAAAACAGCTGCAAAGATATAACTGAACAAATTATATTAACTCCTGTCATTTAAACTATGGAAGTTGATAAGGGTATTTTTTTTCTCTCGCCCTGTGTAATTTAAGCTTTTAAAATTAATGTTATCATTTGCTCGCATCTTGCGCATGAACACTCTCAGTTCTTTCATCCTCCCTTCCCCTGTGAGACTCTAAAATTGGAGTATTAGATTTAAGCTAATTTTATTCTAAATAAGCTTAGTGTGATGCAAGATCCATGTACAATTTTAAGCCCATCTGATGGAATGAAATTATATATTAAGAAAAATCTGTATATGAAATAAGAACTGACCATTCACAAATCTATATTTTATTCAGCGTCCCTGTGGAGCAATTTGGATTAAGGTATATACCGTTCTGTGTCAATATAATATCACTTACTTGGTAATAAATCAGAAGAGAAACGTTTGGGTCATTCTACTTTAAAGATGCTATCTATTTACTAGCCTTCTGGGTACTCTGCTTATAAGAAAGAAGTGACCTTAGTGTTTACTCAAAACTGTGATGATTATTATTTCAATAAAAGACATTGATGGATGAATGAGCATGCTAGGTTTGAAATCCTAGGGTAGGGAAAGGAGGGCCTTTTTCCTGGGTTGGATATATTCTATATATATCCAGGAGTTTTTGCTATAATGCTTGTTTTCAAAACATGAATTTATTCCAATACATAAGTGTTCCTAGAAATCACTGCACCATATGGACTACCCTGGTGGCGCAGTGGTTAAGAATCTGCCCGCTAATGCAGGGAACACGGGTTTGAGCCCTGGTCCGGGAAGATTCCACATGCTGCGGAGCAACTAAGCCCGTGTGCCACAACTACTGAGCCTGTGCTCTAGAGACAGTGAGCCACAACTACTGAGCCCACATGCCACAACTACTGAAGCCTGCGCACCTAGAGCCTGTGCTCCACAACAAGAGAAGCCACCGCAGTGAGAAGCCCATGCACGGCAACAAAGAGTTGCCCCCGGTCTCCGTAACTAGAGGAAAGCCCACGCGCAGCAACGAAATCCCAATGCAGCCAAACATAAATAAATAAATAAATTTATATATAAAAAAAGAAATCACTGCACTATACATATCATGCAGTAAAAACCATAAGGCTCATGGGAAAAATAAGAATAGGCACACAACACTTAAAGACTTCACTTAACCCTATTTTCCCATGAGCCCTGCAGTTTTTATTGCACGATTTGTATAGTGCAGTGATGTTTGGAACACATACACTATGTTATAGCATTGTCGCAGAACTGACTATATATACACAATATATTGTATATAGTATTTATATATAATGCTTATATTAGCCTAAGGAATATCCATGTTGTTAAATCAGCAAAACAAATTTGGATTAAAAGGACAGCAAAGTTATAACAATAGAAAAATTGACAATTGACTATTTTCATCTTATCTCTGTTATTTTATCAA
This sequence comes from Orcinus orca, assembly GCF_937001465.1. Classification (NCBI taxonomy): domain Eukaryota; kingdom Metazoa; phylum Chordata; class Mammalia; order Artiodactyla; family Delphinidae; genus Orcinus; species Orcinus orca. Next base: position 81,735,155 of record NC_064580.1, read on the forward strand.
AGGTGGATTGGGGTAGAAAAGACTTTGGCTAACATCCTCCTCCCTGGCTATCCCTTGGGGCTGTCTTTTAAATGAGTAGAGCCATTTTTTTCAAACATATGTTGAGTGTTAATAAAAGTGTCTTTAGAAAACTTTGTTATTTTTATTGATCCATAATATATAATTAAGTGGCAGTGGTCAACATTGAACATACAATATAAGTAAAGAGAGTGTTTACTATGCAAAAGCAATTCCAAGAAAAGTCCCCCCACTATGCCTTTTCATCCAACAATTCCTGAATTTTTACTGATTATATCCCTGAACTTTTACTGATTTGTTTCTTAGTGTGCAAGTAATGCACAATTGATTTGGCTGATAAATTGAGATGATTCATTGTGTATTTACCATTTTTAGGTTTTATTTTCTCAATTCCTCTTCTTTTTACAGTATTTGAATAGCTTGTCCTTATCACACAAAGCAAAAAGCAGCTCATATATCCTTGATTGGTTTCCTTCCTTCCTTCCTTCCTTTCTCCCTCCCTCCCTCCCTTCTATCCTTCCTTCCTTTCCTTGGTTTTAAAATTCTTGACTTGCATTTTTCTATTTAATATTCTATAATATGTTTGGCAACCTTGATTGCAACTGCCAAATTCAGTCTCTATCCAATAAGTAGGCAGCTGCAATCAATTTTAGAACACTAGAAGTACAACTGGGAATGATCTCTATCCATTTTTTTTTGGAGGACCACACTTCAAATAATCTTGTTCCCTGCAGGGGACAGTTTACTGTCAAATGTATAGTGAGTAGGGGGTGTTTACGATTTTAAAAATGTTTCCATCATGGTTCCTCCCCTGCTGTCTTTCTGACAGCCAGGGTTGTTGGTTCAGTCTTTTCCTGTGCTGAAAATAAACCCTGCATGGTGAGAAGTCTGTGCTGCTTTGGCAGCCTACTGAGGAGTGGGGATTACTTTAGCTATATCCCCAGATTCCTTACACTAAAATAAATATTTCCCCAAATTTTCAGACTGGACCAAAGTTATAAACCGCTTGTCGCCTATCATTGGAAACATCAATTTCTCAGAAAATCTGGCTTGCATTTAAAAGCTATCCATTTACAAGATTTATTGTTTTGAATTAAATCTCATTTGTAATAACTTTATATGCCCTAGTTTTCTTAAATCAAAACACACGATATATTGTTATATCATTGGACAGTCAATGGAAGTGTTTGCAGTAACTCCCTACAGTGATAATGATAATGAGAGCTATAAACTGAAAGTCCTTCTATATGCATTGAAGAGAGCTTAGTTTCCATACATAAATGTGTTTTCTTTCATATTTTACCTAAGACTCACATGCCTTTATGAGTCATGCAGATTGTATCAAGCAGACTGTGTTCTGCAAGAAGCAGGTAGATGTGATGATTAATATCTAATCCCTTTCAAAATCACTAATGAGATCTGCTGGGAACTGTTGCTAGATCTGCTTATCTTACCAGATGTGTATGTGGGTAGCCTGAAATGGCTCACTGACTATCCTTAGGCTTCTGGAACAATCTCTATTTCTTGAACTCTTCTCTCCTGCTCCCTTGCCCTTGCAACAGGCAAAACAAAAACATAGTCCCTCTCTTTCTCTCTCTCTCTTATGATCTATCATTATACCTGAATATATACTAATTGAAATTAATGTTGGGAGCATAAATTACCCCGGTTGTTAGTTGCAATAATTTATGTGCCACAGATGACTAGTTATTAAATAGATATCATTTTGGTTTCAGACATTAAATATTTTTTGTTTAAATTTATATTAAATTTCCTCTGTCCATATTTCACATCTTGATATTACTTTTGCTTCTTTGAAATCAACCTGTTATTAATATTTTAAAGATGTTATTTTATGTAGCTATTTACATTTTAAATCGTTTTCCTGTTCAACATTAACTTAATTGTATATCTATTTCCCCAAGGATATTACCTTTTTGTAAAAAAGACTTTATTTTTAGAGCAGTTTTATGTTTGCAACAAAAGTGAGAGGGACGTACAGATGTATACGGGAAATCCCCATAAACCTCCTGCCCTCACACATGCATAACCTCCTCCATTAACATCACTCACCAGAATGATACTTTTTTTTTTTTCTTTCACCAAGGATGAACCTACATTGACACTTTATAATCACCCAAAGTCCATAGTTTGTCTTAGGGTTCATTCTTGGTGTTGTACATTCTTGGAGGCAACCAAGATGTCCTTCAGTAGGTGAATGGATACATAAACAGTGGTACATCCAGACAATGGAATATTATTCACTATTAAAAAGAAATGAACTATCGAGCCAGGAAAAGACATGGAGGAAACTTAAATGCGTATGACTAAGTGAAAGAAGCCAGTCTTAGAAGGCTACATACTGTATGATTCCAACTATATGACATTCTGGAAAAGGCAAAAATATAGGGACAGTAAAAAGATCAGTGGTTTCCAGGGGTGGAGAGGGAGGAGAGATAAATATGCAGAGCCCAGAGGACTTTTAGGGCAGTGAGAATACTCTGTATCATATTATAGTGATGGATATATGCAATTTTATATTTGTTCAAACCTATATTACCATTTTTATTATATTCCAGCTATACTATAGATATCTTTCTTTGTTAAGGACAAAAAGGAAAAAACAGTGCATCACATGTGGAAAAAGTGGATGATGTAAAGTTTTGTGTATAAAGGTTTGTTACTGGACTTATCATCAGCATTAAGATTCTTAGATTTAGTTTGATCATTGTTTGGCCTTTGAAAAAGTTCTACAACCTTGTTTTACTTAGTTTTCTTAAAACAGAGAAAATCATACTTGCTTTCCAGGAGAAAAATGAAGTGTTTAGTGTTCTGTTTCTTCTGGTGGGAGACCGGAAGTGGGGGTGTGTGGGAAGTGTACACACGCACACACAAACACACACATGTATAGTCTCTATATAATCTGTCTTACTGTAGTATCACTATATTTTGAAATATATATAAATAATGGATTGAAGCTTAAAGTTAAATTTTTGATTAAGTGGAGAGAGATATTTCTGTAGGAAAACAGTAGTAGTAAACTCATTTGAGGCATGTGTATTTGTGTCTTTATGCGCATGAGAGAAGAACTGATGAAAATGTCAGTGAGTATGCAATGCTCTGAGATCTAGGTCATATTTTCCAAATTTCTCTAAGTCACCATTACTAAGTGAAATAGAAAGAACACAGCCAGCTGTGGAATTGCAGTTCTGTTACTTACTAGGCTACATGACTTTGGGCAAGATATTTAACCTCTAGAGTCTCAGTTTTGACCTCTGTAAAGTGGGAATAAATTTTTTAAAGTATGCAAAATATCTATCTAACACAGTGCTTGCATTCTTGTATGTGCATAAATAAATAGGCAATAATATTATTACGATTTTAGTTGAATTTCAAAAGCAGGAGATATTCAGGGATCACAAGGGGTCAAGTGAAAGGGATTTTTCTTATTTCTCCAAATTTTTCTCAATATTCCCAGATATAATAAGTAATAGGAAAGTGATCATCATTGAGTAAGAAGCAAATGAAAAATCAAACTTTATAGGCATTCCTCTAATATTTGTAGGCAGCTTGTTTTTATCCTTCCCTCCATCTTAAGTGGACTTTCACAATCTAAGTAGAAGAGCATCAAGCTTAGATATGTTAAGAAGATATGTTGTTAAGAACTTCTCGACTTTTCCTAAACATCTCATATTTCTGAATCTTCTGCTATGCAGATTAAATTTTCATTGTGTTTTTGACAGTGAGATTAAATTCTGACAGCTGTTAATGAGTAAATGCCAGGACAGAAATTGTGGGTGTTGGAAAGAAGGCAAATTCATGGCTAAGAAAACAAGCATAACAATAGAAACAATCCAGAAACTTGCAAGAGCAAATAAACAATGCAAACGGTAATTTAGTGACTAGCATTCTGGCTAACAAATTCAACTAATAACACTGTTCTCACAGGAGAAAATTAATGCGTATTTTATTCCTCAAATTAAAATGGAGCAAACAACAAACTTCCCGACCTTGTTGATCATTCTGACCTACAAGTAAATCAAATAACAAAACAAAACAAACAGAAGAAAAGGAAAAGAAATAAAATAGAAAAAGAAAAATTATTGAAACTATAGAAAATCTGTACCTAAAAGGATTCTGTTCTATTCAATAGATACTCTCAAACTTGCAAATTGAGGATTTCTGTAAAGAAATGTCAGAAACCAAGATTGTACTATGAAGATGGGCTTCCCTGGCAGTGCAGTGGTTGGGAGTCCGCCTGCTGATGCAAGGGACATGGGTTCATGCCCCGGTCCGGGAAGATCCCACATGCCGCGGAGCGGCTGGCTCCGTGAGCCATGGACGCTGAACCTGCACATCTGGAGCCTGTGCTCCACAATGGGAGAGGTCACAACAGTGAGAGGCCCATGTACTGCAAAAGAAAAAAAAAAAGAATATACCTAGTACTAATACTTATGTAGAATTTATTCTATGCCACATTCTCTTCAAAATACTTAATGCTTATTAACCCATTTAATCCTCATTGAATAACCCTGGAAGTAGGTATTAATTCCATTTTACAGATGCATATACTGAGGCAAGGAGAGGTTAAATAACTTCTTCAAAGTCACACAACGTAGAGGCAGACCAGTGATTCAGCTTCAATGCCTGTTCTCCTAACCTCTGTAAGATGATGACTTCAGCCAACTGAAAAAGCATAGATTTAATAATTTGAGATTCACTAAACTGAAACGTACTGAAGAAATGGGAATGGGAAATCACTTTTCCGAAGTTCAGACTTCTACTAACTGTTATAAAAAAGTACCACTCAAAATAAAAATAAGAAATAGACATATTGAGAATATAGCTTATAATGCTCCTTGGAACAATGAAAAGTCTGTGAGATAAAAGTCTTTAACTATCCCTTTCCACAAAATGAATTATTTTAACATAAAATAATTTTAGGCCCCAAAGGTATAAACGTTAATCTTGCCACATAACAGCAAGTGATAGATAACTCATCATTACAAATTATCTAACGTGATTGTTGATGACTAAATAAGATTAAACGTTTTGTTACTTTAGGCTAGCAACAGACACACAAATTTTATTTCTTTATAAGATTATCTTAATTGACTAGAACATAACATCATAGCTGATAAAGTCTAAAAGCAAATTCCCACATTAGATTCCTTGTCTGTCTTCTTCAAAAACTATAAAAAGAAGAGAAAGTCTATTAAATCCTAGGGTGCCTCAGGTTAGGGTAAAAACATCCTTTTTTCCCTATTTTTCTGAGTCTAAAGTATGGTTTCTTTAAATTAGGCCAATAAGGAATTAATACTCTCTTGTTTAAATAGCTTCACATCTGATGGAAGTTTTTGCAAGTTATTATTTCATATAGACCCAGCAATCCTCAGGCTACTTCTGTGAAAATGATCAAATGGATCAGTATTTCCTCCATTACCTTTCATTTTCCTCTCAGCTTACTGCTACCCATCCTCCTTTTTTAAGGTTTTAAGTGGCACATGGTGACTAGATCTGAGAGGCCATGTAGATACAGGTATGGTTGAGAGGTGATGCCATATGTGAAAGAAACAAAAACAATAAATTCAACAAGAATTGAAGGTGACATTGGTCCTTGAAACTCTACTAAGAATAGGGGTGAGATTGGGATCAAAATGAAAATGGAAGGATGAGGGCAGTTCTCATTTTGCTTTTGTTATTAGGTTATTAAATAGATTCCTACAATTTAATTGGAAAGCCGTTATGAGTCAAACCTAGTTTCGTGACTTAATATTTGTCTGGCAATGAATTATATATATATAATGTATATATATATTATATATAAAGGTCATTGCCATATAAGAACTTTCTTCAGTATGAATATTTCAATCTTAAACATCAATAAGAACTTTTCCCCCAGAGAAAAATTATAAACCCATGACACCTGAAGGACATTATTTCTCTACCTATGCAATGCCATATATTCAAATGTAAAAAGAAAAGGGAGTTAATTATCTAGATATTTTGCTGATGTAAGATTGAATATATATACATTAGATGTGTAATATATTGAATATATCAAAGAAGTGAACAGAGCAATAACAAACACAAAACAAAATAATAAATTAACCAAAAGAGAAAATCTTAGCTTTAAGAGCAATTAAATAAAGTGCAAATTAGATTCAATTCGGGGTGGCATTGTATACATCTTAAACACTACAATATATAAAATTTATCCAAGTCATTTGTATAGTGGGATAGTATAGTATAATGAAATGAATTGATAATGGTGAAGCTGCTTGATAAAGCTTAGCTAAGGTGATGATGATGATTATGAAAATAATGAAAATAACATAATTTGTCAGAAAATTTAAAATAAAATAATAAGAATTCATCTATATACATGTAGAAAATATTATATGTTCACAGGAATGATACACATGAACTTTGAAGGTAGTGCTTACCTCTGGGAAGCAGAAAGCAGAAAAGAATGGGGAGTGGGATTTTAGCTGTATCACTTTTTTATTTTCATTGACAGAGAGTGATAGAGACAGAGAGATGAAACAGATTTGTCAAAATGTTAACATCTATTCTGGATACAGCTTACAAGGTGTGCCCATTTCATTACTTTTTGTAGTTTTCTATCTATCTGAATATTTCAAAATATCTAAAATTTAATGGAATAAAAAGTAATGCATGCTTATTATGGAAATGAATGAATACATATTGATAACTACCTTAAATGTGAATGGATTAAATGCTGCAATCAAAAGACATAGACTGGCTGAATGGATAAAAAAACAAGACCTGAATATATGCTGTCTACAAGAGACACACTTCAGACCTAGGGACACATACAGACTGAAAGTGAGGGGATGGAAAAAGATATTCCATGCCAAAGGAAATCAAAAGAAAGCTGGATTGGCAATTCTCATAACAGACAAAATAGACTTTAAAATAAAGACTATTACAAGAGACAAAGAAAGACACTACATAATGATCAAGGGATTGATCCAAGAAGAAGATATAACAATTGTAAATATTTACACAACATAGGAGCACCTCAATACATAAGGCAAATACTAACAGCCATAACAGGGGAAACTGACAGTAACACAGTCATAGTAGGGAATTTTAACACCCCACTTTCACCAATGGACAGATCATCAAAAATGAATGTAAATAAGGAAACAAAAGCATTAAATGGTACATTAAACGAGATGGACTTAATTGATATTTATAGGACATTCCATCCAAAACCAACAGAATACACATTTTTCTCAAGTGCTCATGGAACATTCTCCAGGATAGATCATATGTTGGGTCACAAACCAAGCTTTGGCAAATTTAAGAAAATTGAAATCGTATCAAGTATCTTTTCCGGCCACAATGCTATGAGACTAGATATCAATTACAGGAAAAGATCTGTAAAAAATACAACACATGGAGGCTAAACAATATACTACTTAATAACCAAGAGATCATGGAGGAAATCAAAGGGGAAGTCAAAAAATACCTAGAAATAAATGACAATGAAAACACGATGACCCAAAACCTATGGGATGCAGCAAAAGAAATTCTAAGAGGGAAGTTTGTAGCAATACAATCCTACCTCAGGAAATAAGAAATATCTCAAATAAACAACCTAAGCTTACACCTAAAGGAATCAGAGAAGGAAGAACAAAAAAATCTCCAAAGTTAGCAGAAGGAAAGAAATCATAAAGGTCAGATCAGAAATCAATTAAAACAGAAATGAAGGAAACAATAGCAAAGATCAATAAAACTAAAAGGTGGTTCTTTGAGAAGATAAACAAAATTGATATTCCATTAGCCAGACTCATCAAGAAAAAACTGGGAAGGTTTCAAATCCATAGAATTAGAAATGAAAATGGAGAAGTAACAAATGACACTGCAGAAATACAAAGGATCATTAGAGATTACTACAAGCAATTTGATGCCAATAAAATGGACAACCTGGAAGAAGTGGACAAATTCTTGGAAAAGCAAAACCTTCTGAGACTGAACCAGGAAGAAATAGAAAATAAAAGCAGACCAATCAAAAACACTGAAATTGAAACTGTGATTAAAAATCTTCCAACAGACAAAAGCCCAGGACTAGATGGCTTCACAGGTGAATTCTATCAAACATTTAGAGAAGAGCTAACATCTATGCTTCTCAAACTCTTCCAAAATATAGCAGAGGGAGGAACACTCCCAAACTCATTCTATGAGGCCACCATCACCCTGATACCAAAAACAGACAAAGATGACACAAAGAAACAAAATAACAGGCCATTATCACTGATGAACATAGATGCAAAAATCCTCAACAAAATACTAGCAAACAGAATCCAACAGCACATTAAAAGGATCATACACCATGATCAAGTGGGGTTTATTCCAGGAAAGTAAGGATTCTTCAATACATGCAAGTCAATCAAGGTGATAAACCATGTTACCAAATTGAAGGAAAAAAACGATATGATCATCTCAATAAATGCAGAAAAAGCTTTTGACAAAGTTCAACACTCATTTATGATAAAAACTCTTCAGAAAGTAGGCATAGAGGGAACTTACCTCAACATAATAAAGGCCCACAGCCAACACCATTCTCAATGGTGAAAAACTGAAACCATTTCCTCTAAGATCAGGAACAAGACAAGGTTGTCCACTCTTACCACAATTATTCTACATAGTTTTGGGAGTTTTAGCTACAGAAATCAGAGAAGAAAAAGAAATAAAAGGAATCCAAATCAGAAAAGAAGAGGTAAAGCTCTCACTGTTTGCAGATGACATTGTATTATACATAGAGAATCCTAAAGATGCTACCAGACACCTACTAAAACTAATCAATGAATTTGGTAAAGTAGCAGGATACAAAATTAATGCACAGAAATCTCTTGCATTCCTATACACTAATGATGAAAAATCTGAAAGAAAATTAAGGAAACACTCCCATTTATCATTGCAACAGAAAGAATAAAATACCTAGGAATAAACCTACCTAAGGAGACAAAAGACCTGTATGCAGAAAACTATAAGACACTGATGAAAGAAATTAAAGATGATAGAAACAGATGGAGAGATATACCATGTTCTCAGACTGGAAGAATCAACATTGTGAAAATGACTACACTACTCAAAGCAATATACAGATTCAATGCAATCCCTATCAAACTACCACTGGCATTTTCACAGAATTAGAACAAAAAATTTCACATTTTACATGGAAACACAGAAGATCCCGAATAGCTAAAGCAATCTTGAGAAAGAAAAATGGAGCTGGAGGAATCAGGCTCCTGGACTTCAGACTATAGTACAAAGTTACTATAACCAAGATAGTATGGTACTGGCACAAAAACAGAAATATAGATCAATGGAACAAGATAGAAAGCCCAGAGATTAACCCATGCATATATGGTCACCTTATCTTTGATAAAGGAGGCAAGAATATACAATGGAGAAAAGACAGCCTCTTTAATAAGTGGTGCTGGGAAAACTAGACAGGTACATGTAAAAGAATGAAATTAGAACACTCCCTAACACCATATGCAAAAGTAAACTCAAAATGGGTTGAAGACCTAAATGTAAGGCCTGACACTATAAAACTCTTAGAGGAAAATGTAGGCAGAACACTCTATGACATACATCACAGCAAGATCCTTTTTGACCCACCTCCTAGAGAAATGGAAATAAAAACAAAAATAAACAAATTGGACCTAATGAAACTTAAAAGCTTTTGCACAACAAAGGAAACCATAAACAAGATGGAAAGACCACCCTGAGAATGGGAGAAAATATTTGCAAGTGAAGCAACTGACATAGGATGAATCTCCAAAATTTACAAGTAGCACATGCAGGTCAATATCAAAAAAACAAGCAACCCAATCCAAAAATGGGCAGAAGACCTAAATAGACATTTCTCCAAAGAAGATAGACAGATTGCCAACAAACCCTTGAAAGGATGCTCAACCTCCCTAATCATTAGAGAAATGCAAATGAAAACTACCATGAGGTATCACCTCACATCAGTCAAAATGGCCATCATTAAAAAATCTGCAAACAATAAATGCTGGAGAGGTTGTGGAGAAAAGGGAACCCTCTTGCACTATTGGTGGGAATGTAAATTGATACAGCCACTATGGAGATCAGTACGGAGGTTCCTTAAAAAACAAAAAATACAACTACCATACGACCCAGCAATCCCACTGCTGGACTTATACCCTGAGAAAACCATAATTCAAAAAGTGTCATGTACCTGAATGTTCATTGCAGCTCTTTTTACAACAGCCAATACATGGAAGCAACCTAAGTGTCCATCAACAGATGAATGGATAAAGAAGATGTGGCATATATGTATAGTGGAATATTATTCAGCCATAAAATGAAACGAAATTGAGTTTTTTGTGGTGAAGTGGATGGACCTAGAGACTGTCATACAGCATGAAGTAAGTCAGAAAGAGAAAAATAAATTCCGTATGCTAACACATATATATGGAATCTAACGAAAAAAACAGGTTCTGATGAACCTAGGGTCAGGATGGGAATAAAGATACAGATGTAGAGAATGGACTTGAGGACACCAGGAGGGGAAGGGTAAGCTGGGGCGAAGTGAGAGAGTGGCATGGACATATATACACTACCAAATGGAAAATAGCTTGCTAGTGGGAAGCCTCCACATAGCACGGGGAGATCAGCTTGGTGCTTTGTGACCACCTAGAGCGGTGGGACAGGGAGGGTGGGAGGGAGATGCAAGAGGGAGGAGATATGGGGATATATGTATATGTATAGCTGATTCACTTTGTTATAAAGCAGAAACTAACACACTATTGTAAAGCAATTATACTCTAATAAAGGTGTTAAAGAAAAATGAATTAATGAAGAAATGTATAAATAAAAATACAATCCCTTGTCATTTCATTATTTAAACATTTGATTGTTTATAAATTAGGGTATATGTTCCCAGTCTTCCAGAATAATTTCAGTTATGTATTATTTTATTTTTGACAAAAGTGAGATTGTACTATTTGTTGTTTGCTTTTATCACTTAGTATATTGTGAACATATCTTTCAAAGCCAGGAAATAGTTCCCTTGATAACATTTTTGATTAATATATAATATTTCATCTTATAGATGCACTATACCTTATTTAACTAATCTCCCATCATAGTCTTACTTTGTTTTTGTATTATAAGCAACACTGTGTTAACACTGAAACTATAACTTTGAATGTTCCTTAAATCTCCCTTTAGGTCTAATTACTGCAATTGCCATGTCAAAGGGCATGGACATTTTTAAGGCTTCTTCAACATATCGCTGATTCCAGAAAGGTTTGGATTATAGCCAAAGTTGGATATTTTCATACCTTTCAGGCTTTGCCAACTAGATGGATGGATAGTCTTGTCTTAATTTTCATTTCTTTGGTACCAGTTCTTGAGCTTGAACAGAATGCAAAGATAAATTAGACACGGTCTCCGCTTGTGAGGAGCTTGCCCAGATAATGGATGAATGTTAGTAAATGTTAAGATAAATATATACTTTCAATAGAACATAACATACTTCCTATTTTATGCTGCTGCTCTCCTGTCTTCTGGATGAGAAAGGGTCGCAAGGATAGTATAAGACAGACCCACCCCAATCTGACAGTGAAATGTTAATTGAAAATCCATTTGCTAAACATTCTGAGATGTGCAAATGCAGAACATGACCCCATTAACATTTCAACATGACTTTGTTTCACTGTTTTTTTTTTTTTTTTTTTTTTTTTTAGTTCTCTGGTTGTAGTTTCCTTGATGCATCATGATTAAGCCCTGGTGAAGGGTGGTTTGTGACTGTGAATAGCAGCTGAATAGGAAACACCAGAGTGTAAGCGTAAGGCTTGTTATCAGGTATTAACCACCCTGGACTTGCCTAGGGAGCAAGCAATGGATAGCAGCAGTTGCAGCAGCTATAGAACATTCCAGACTTTGAAATGTCAGTTACTAGAACAGTCTCTAATACCAACTGCCTTGTACTGAGCAACCTATCAATATGGCATTTTCTCTGCATTTGTTGCCCCATTTCATTGACACAGCTCTGTGATGTAGTGATTACCCCATTACTAGACCTGAGAAAACAGAGGCTCAGAGAGGTTAAGTATCTTGCCTACACTGTATAGTGAGCAATTTATAAAATCAGTATTTTAAATGACATTTGTCTGACAAAAAGCCTCTTTCTACCATGTAGTATATACTAGCAGTACAATAGATAACCTAGGTAAATCAGACTGTCATTTTTGCTCAAACTATAGGGATAGAACCTTGGTATGCCTCTGCTTTTACTAGCTGTCGAATCTGGTTTTTGAATTTTGTTTTTAATGGCTTTGAAGATGAATCTTTAATTATGCACAAAGACTTTTGACTCACTCTGGGTTTCAAAATATTTTATTTCTGTGGTATCCATGAAGTTAAAATTTAAATGATGAGATCTGAGTTAATTAGAGCAAATACCCCTTATTAACTAGATCATTGTTCACATGAGGATTTGCATCTCTGCTTCTTCTTGCATTAAGGTGATGTCTGTGGCATTGAGCTGAAATGACAGTTTGCAACATGAACTCTGCTAAAGGTTTTCTAGCAATAATTTATTAGAGATAATAATAAAATGGCATTGCCCCTTTAAAAAGTATTTAAGTTTCCAGCTGAGAATAAACATAATAAAAAGTAGACTGATATAGGCAGCTTAATCTTAAGTATTGGGCTGAATAAAACGAATAGTCATAGAAAGATGATTCAAGCTTCTCCCTCATTATAAGATCCCTTGGAACGAGCAGAAAAAACGGGGAAAGGGCACTCACACAAATGTGAAATCCTCAAACTCCTCAATACTGTTTTCTAATACCCTGAGACTGGGTTGCACATTGTTCTCATCTGTGACAGCCTCACTGAGAAAAATTTTAAAGTATTCCAATACCAGCCCCACCCTGAGACATTCTGCAGGCATCATTTGTTTTTTTAAAGCATCCCGGATGACGCTAATGCAGAGTCAGGGTTGAGAACCACTGCAACAACGCAATACAGCGTTATGTAAGGTTTGGACGTCAGTAGATGCTGCCTAACTCTGGGATGTAAGGCCACGCAGACTCACTTGCACTGCGGAAAAATCTGAGCTGTTACCTGAAAAAACCTTGACCGTCTGCAGTTTGAATAGGAGGGAAGCTGCAGTGAGGCCTGGAGCTATTGCCCCCTCCTGGTAGCTTTTAAAATAACTACAGAAAGTGGTGCAGCTGGTCTAAACCATTTTTGGAGAATGTTTAGTTTTAAAAGGCTAGCTTTTAAGTCCTAATAAGATTTTCTAGTTGGAATTATTATTAAGATTTATTGTAATTTTAGCATGATTATAACACAAATTCAGGCCAATGGTTTAAAGTATAATTCCTCTCTCCTGGTCAAAACAGTTGATGGTTCTCTCCGTCTCTTTCCTCCTCAAGAACCAAACCAATCACACCTTTGTTGAAATCAATCTGAAGCAGTTAGTTTGCCTTTGTCTTTGTCTTGCATGACATAACATCATATTTTTGTGAATTGAACTTGATATTATACCTTTCTCCTTGGCATTTGTACCTGTCCTTCCCCCAACCCCAACCTTTTTTGCTTGTTTTGTTTTCTTTTTATTTACTTTGGCTCTGGAATGTACTTCTGTGTGAGCCTCTTTTCAAATGAGTTTCAAAGTCAATTGGGCCAAGTTAGTTGTTATTCAAGTAGTAGACATTTCCTGTTTCAGTTACTTTTGTCACATAGTCATGGCCAATATCATGATTTCCAAGCAGAAACATATATACAAGTGCAGATCTCTGGTCTATTACATTTTCTGCAAATTCAAGATAATGAGGCAATTAGAAACATTCTTATTCAATGGTAGAGGTATTACTGCTTTGAATATAATCTGAGTACATAATCCAAGTGGGAATTTCAGTTTTTTTAAAGTTACTTTTCTAGTGAGTGAGCATCTGGCACATTCCTCCTGTTATTCAGGCAGGCTCCTGTGGACCAGACATTGAAGAAGATGGAATATGCATAGGGGTCCAAAAGTCATATTATAATTTCTCATTTTGTTAGTAAATGTTTCTTGCCTTGACTTTCCCATTACTTCAACTGATATCGTCACACATTTCATCTGCATTTCTTTTAGCCTTAAAATTTATGATATTGATGGGCACTGTCAAACAGCTGCTGTCTTATGTATTAGAGACAGGTCGGATTAAAAATGGGTGTAAACATGAGATCCAACACACAAAAAAGTGGCTACAAGAAGCTCCAGGGTAATGGGAACTGGTGACAGGAATTCCCCAGACAACTGTTATACAGTAGGCCCTGGGAGCAATCAGAATTCCCAGAGGAGATCAAAAGGCTCTGGTAGAGAAGTCTTCAGGACACTGATAATAATAAAGTACAAAATATATTTGAGCATATTGAGAGAATATTTATATAATCAAGGGAGTGTGCTGGTTGAGGTGAAGAAAAGTGTAACAAAAATCAAGACAATCATTAACTGAAACAAAAACCAAAGCCCTCTGGTCAGGAAAGGAAACATAACCAAAGAATAGACTATGAGGGTGGGTTGAGACTAGCTTTTAGCATAGTCAAATAGTTTAAACATTGAACTGATTTATGATATAATAGAGATAGAATGTAACTAAGGTTGGGGGATAAGGAGAAGTATGCTTCTGTGTAGGGGATGTGGGGCAGGTTTGGTGAAAGAAAGTTGAATCCTCATTATCCACAAGAGAAGGTCGTTAGATAATGCTGGCATTAGACAAGGTCCAAGCAGGAGAGAAAAACACCACTTATTTGAACAGAGAGAATTTAAAATAATTTTTAAACTAGGTACTTAACTAGTCACTTTAGCTAGTTAACTGAAAGAGTCGAAAGAGAATTCTGAGATATCATGCAAGTAGCAAATAAAGGAAGTAGCTATCACCTCTACAGCTGGTGGAACAAAAGGAAAGAGGCCAAATGATCATAAATTCAAAGCTTAGAAGAGGATCCTCCTCCAGCTGAAACAGACATCTGAAGAAGAGGCACTTCTCTGCCAGTGTTGGTGTCTCTGAGCTCAAAGATGTAGCCTTTGTGGGAGCCGTGAAAGTGACCAATCAAATCTCTCTTCAAGAGGGAACTTGCTGACAGAGTACATTTGGCTGACAGGCTCGAACTTAGGATGCCTTCAGTAGAAAGTTGCCTCAGACTGGGTACAGCTCTGAGAAAGTCTCAGCAAGCCTCACAGGGAGCTCTAATGCAAAGACTGCTCATGGAGGGGTCCTGCACTGGTCAGCTGGTCAGAAATTATGGATTCTTGCACACTGTGATGTTCAGTCATTGGCTGGGGGTTGCCTAGGAAGCCCATATACTGCAGCACTAACTTCTAATGCCTTTCCAGTTATTGAGTAGGCAAGTGGATATATAAGTGTGGTGTTCATAAAAGAAGTGTAAAGTGGAGATATAAATTTGGGAGTTGTTAGCACACTGATGATGTTTTGCATCATGGGAGTAGAGTTAGATATATAATGTGTTGAACTCTGAGATAGAGCAACCATTGAAATAGGAGAGAAATCAGAACTGTGTGACGTCTGAAAGCCAAGGGAAGGATGGAGTGGCCCGCTCTGTCAAATGCTGGTAAGAGGTGGAATAAACAAAGAACAAAAGCATAATCATTGAGCCAGTTGAGGAGGCCTTGGAAGAAAATATAGACCACTCTTTGGAGATGTTTTGCTGTAAAGATAATTTGGAGGTACCTGGAGAGGGACCTGGGGCCCAAAGTGTTTTTATTTTAAGGGTTTTTATTTTTTAATTTAAGGAGAAATATCCTAGAACATGAGAAAAAGTTTGTTGATAGGAATGATCCAGGAGGAGGGAGAAATATGTGATACAGGAGAGAAAAGGATAGTTGCAGGACCACAGCCCTTGAGTAAGGACCAGGGGTTCAGGATTCAGTGCACAAATGGAGTGGTTGGTCTTATTTTGGATTTATATCTTTCACTGTAATAGGAAAGAAGTCAGAGTATATGAGTACAGATGCAGGCAGATAAGGAGATGTGTGTTGGAAGCTTGTGGATGTTTTGTTCTGATTGTTGTTTCCTTAGTGAAATAGGATGTAAAGACGAAGTGTTAGAGATTTGAGTAGAGAGGAGAGAGGGATAATGAATAGTCTGGGGAAACCTAGAAGATTGCAGAGGTGTTCAAGTGTACATACTTTGTGCTCAAATATTTCATTGTCTTTGGAAAATCATTTCCAGAGGTAAAATTGAAGCTTGGAAAGTCAAATGCCTTATCCAAAGTTAAACATCTATGTAGCAGCAGAATATGAACTCAAGTTCAGGTCCCTTGACTCTTTTTCCGGTGCTCTTTCTGATTAAACATTTCTGTGTATTTCACTTGTGTGTTCACTATAGTCTTTTCTTTCCACATGCTCAGAGTCCTGCTTAGAATAGACCTTTTGATGTGGAAGAGGCCCTCTCCCAATGCACTGCTCTGAAGCATAGCCAGTCTTGAAAAAGAACAGAAATCTTTCTCCAAGGAGTGGTTCTGTAAGCAGAAACTCTACAATAACTTGCCCCTCATATGTATTTCAAACACAAAGTAAGCAAAAGACCCCAGAACTGGAATGCATCCTGAACAGATGAGTGAACTGAGATATTTTAGGGGTGGTGAGTTTGACAGTTATTGACCAGTACTAAATCATGTATGAGGAACAACAGGATGTAAGACAAAACATTTCAGATATAAAAGGGGACATGAACATTCACTGTCTCAGAGTTATTCTGTGTTTAGGAAGGACATGTTCTAAAAATGCCAGGTAATGCATGCAATATAGTCCATACTGGGCTTTCAAGGATGGAGAGGAATTGAGGAAGTGAAGATGTTTTAGGGTGACAGATACTTTGAAATCACGTCATACCCATTCCTTATTTATTTAATTAATTAATTAATTTAAATTTAAGAAATGTTTTATTTTAGAATACATAGTTACAAATTTATTAAAAAGTTGTGAAAATAGTTCAGAGTTCCTGTATACCTCTCACCCAGGTTTCACTATTTTGAGCACCTTACATTACTGCGATATTTTTGCTACAACTAAGTAATCCCCATCCTTATTTAATAGATGAGAAATATGAGGCCCAGAAAATGTAAGAACATTCACAACGGTCACAAAAGCTAATTGGAAGAAAAACTAGAGCTAGAAACCTGAGTTCAGCACTCTTATTTCAGTGTTCATTCCAATGGAGTATGCACTGTTTAGGGGAAAAATTTGAAATACGTGTTTAGCAACCTGTATGTATGTGCATATGCATTTGTAGGTAGTTCAGAGGCTGTGACCACCAGTGTGGTATCCTAAATATAGGTCAGTGACAACATTCTTTGAATCTCTGTTCTGCTCCATGTTAGCTATGCCACTGTGAGTAGATTCCTTCTCTTTGAGCATTGGTTTCCTCATCCATAAATTGGGGTTGCTCATATCTAATTTGTAGGCTTGTTAGAAAAATCAAATGAGATTATGCAAAAGCTTCTAGCCCATTTTTTTGGCAAATATTTTGGTGCTCAGGAAATGTTACCTCTTTTTCCCTTTTCCTTTTCCTATTTTGTAGTGAAGGGATGGAGTAGATAGGCAAGTGTTTGCACATGTGTAGTGAAGCAGGCCTGCTGTTCCTTTTGCCAAGGGTATATCTGTGGGAGGGTTTTTTTTTTCCCCAGAAAATAAGTTTTCCTAAAGAGTAAGAGAATGTTGAATCTCTACTTTTTGAACTCTTCCCTGGGTAGCCATCCAGATATGGAGAGAAATATCTGAAGGAGCTGGTATTTTGAAAGTGTAGCAAAGGACATGGGTGGCCTCTTTATACCAACAAGAAGTGAATCCCAAGCCTCACCATGAAAATCATGTCAAAAACTTAAAAGATAAGATTACTGGCATCTAATTCCATATGTATGGGATTGATATCTCTGAGGGTGAGACCAAGGAATCTGTATGTTTTATAAAACTCTTCAGATTAACACATGATCTAAGGGGACTTTCTTGTTCAAGATGACAAGTATTTGCGAGCCACATTTGATAATTGCCTTTTGTACTGCAAACCACTGTGTGTGTGTGTGTGTGTGTGTGTGTGTGTGTGTGTGTGTGTGTGTGTGTGTGTATGCAGAGCAGTTGGGCCAGAGGGAGATTAAGGCAGCAAAAGATTGAGCTGGAGATAAAGAAAAAGAGATAAATGTAGAGCTTGAGACAATTAGAGACATAGAGAGTGCCCCTAGTCTATTTCTAGAAGAAATAGAATTATATGGGTACTTATGGATATAAGGAGGACTTCCTCAATAAGGAAATGAATCTGGCTCATTCATAATATGAAAACCAGCCAGTTCTTAGGAGATGAATTTTGTGGCTGCCAAACTAATTTTCTGTTGTGAATACAGGATGGAGTTTTGTATATTGGACGTTAAGTCACCAGAGACGTTTCCTTATCCTCATTGCAATATCTTGGTCATGCCAAGCTGCTCAGAGAGATGACACAACTGGTAGTTAGCAGAGAGAATCCTGTGGGGTATTTACTGGAAGATACATTTCCTTCCATTTTTGGAATTACATTTTGGAAGTACAGTACATGATTTTCGGTAATTCTGGACAAAGTGGGCTTCTTACACAGCAAATAAACATACAAATGTGCTTATTGACAGTCAACTGTGGTTAGGTAGGGTCTGTTGAATTCAATTTATTTTGAAAGTTGAAGGGTTTTCAGAAGCCTATGGAGAGCAAATTACAAATCCTTTGACTTCTTTCTCATGTTCAGACCAAAGGATTTCATCAAATAGCACACTATGTTATTTTTTCCCTGTTTTCACAAAGCAACAATAATGTGTTCTTTTCAAGGCAAGCTAGGACTAATTAATATGTTCTCTGCAAATTGCATTCAAATGAATGACATTTTCTTCATATTATGTTAACTTGAATATATTTGGTATGTCACTAATTCTTCAAGTGCAATGCATCTTTGAAAAAAATCTATTTTTGGAATTCTTGTTACAGTGTTCAGACACATATATTAACCACTTGTTTGCAATTAAAGTGATAGTTAACAGATAATGAGCAGTTTAGATTTAGAAGGAAGGTTTGTTTGCTAATTTGTTTTCTTTCCCCAGCATTTGTATTCAGGGCATGTCTTAAAAGTCAAGGCATATGTTTGTGACTTTAGTCCCTTAACTCCTTCCCTCTCCCCTAATTTTAGTCTATTCTATTAGCCAATTCATGGCTTCATTTCAATCCCTTGCCTGTCTGGACCCCGTATTTGATCACTTTACAAACAAGTTCTGGAACTCCTATAATTCTCTTGTCCCTTTGTCCTGTTGCCCACCTCTGCAAGAGTCCAAGATGCTGAATAAATTCAACTACTTATTCACCAACTTTGCTGCAATACTTCTCAGCGTTTGGGGGGTGGGGAATCACATCCCATTGTGCCCTTGGCTGATTACTGTATTAATGCTCTGTGGTGACCTAAATGGGAGGGAAATCCAAAAGGTGGGGATATATGTATATGTATGGCTGATTCATTTTGCTGTGCAGTAGAAACTAACACAACATTGTAAAGAAACTATACTCCAATAAAAAACTTAAAAAGGCATCCTGAAACTCAATGGCAATAACCTTTTATTTAGTTCATGATTCTGAGTGTCAGCAATTTAGTTCAGGCTCAGCTGAGAGCTTCTTCTGTCCTTGGCTGTGCTCCCTCACGCATCTGAGGTCAGCTTCGTGTCATTAAGATGCCCCTGCTTCTGGGTGTTGGCTGGCTCTCAGCTGGGGTAATGGAGGGTGGAGAGCAACCAGACCTCCCGTCTCTCATTATCTATCAGAGTAGTCTGGCCTTGTTCACATGGTGGCAGAAGAGTTCCAAGAGGGAGAGCGGGAGTCTGCCAGGTCTCTTGAAATCTAAACTCAGAACTGACCTGATGTCATTTACACCACATACTATTAGCCAAAATAAATCACAAAGCCAGTCAAGATTCAAAAAGTGGAGAAATATATTCCACCTTTTGATGGGAAGGGCTGCAATGTTACATTGCAAGGGGAGTGAGTATAGATAGGAGTGGAAGTTTGGGGCCAATTTTGCAGTTTGCCACATTACTGAAAATTGGAACCACTATAAATAGGTGGTTTCACAACTAGTTTTCCCCTACTGCTTAACAGTGTTTTTGCTAATTCTTGGGCAGGTCCTGATCACCCTTCCCATGGCAACTGGTTCAGAGCTTTAGCATTCTCCCTTAACCTCTCTCTATGTCTCTCACCCAAAATATAAGGCAGCAAGCCCCCTAGATCACAGAGAAAATAAAAGTGCTCAGTTGGGAACTCCATTAACTTCCCTCTACTTCTAAATGTAACTATACATAGTCATACCCTCTGGTCTCAGAGGAAAAATATGTATCCTTTTGTCTAAAATTGTCAGCTTGTGTTCTCTATCCCAAAGCTTCCTGCATTCTCCATCAATAATCTCCTTATTCCTGTGTATTCAGTTGGATCCACTGCTTCTGTCTCCCCAGTTTATCAATGTGCTTAAATCTCCTTCGTCTTAAACTCTCATGAGACTACCTTTTTTCAAACTACTACCCTTCCCATCTCAGCACTAGGACAAAACATCTTCAAAAAGCAGTCTACCAGAAACACAATGTAGTGAAAGGGAAAGAACATAATTTTTGAAGCTGGAAAGAAAGACTGGGAGAGAAAAATGTGAGTTTATTCCTCATACTTCTATCAGAAAGATAGAAAGAGAATGATGTTTGTCAATGAAAGCAAGGCTTTCTCAATAAAGAAATTGGTTTGGCCCCAGCATTCACTAACTGAATGACCTCTTGTGCAATTGTTTTAACCTCTCTGAGGGTGGTTTTCAATATCTGTAAGTGCTGTTAGTAATATAACTCACAGATCTGTTATGAATATATATTTAAGGGTGCACACATCAGGCACATGATATATAAGATGATGGTATTAGTATCAAAATGATGATTAGAATACTGCTTCTTCCTCAACTACTGTATGTAAACTGTTCCTAAGCTTATTGGTACATGTTAATTGTCAAAGCCAGTGGCTTATTTTTAGTCCTCATTCAAATTGGTCTCTCTGCAGTGTTTAATACTGCCAATTCCCTTTCCGTTCAAGAAATTCTCCCCTTCCGTTTTCATATATGGTACCATTTCTTGGTTTTCTTTTTACCACTCTGAGCATACTTTTCAATGAACTTTGCTTGTTACTTCTCATTACCAATTCCTCAAATTTTGGAGTTTCCCAGGGATCATTACTGGGTTCTCTGATCGTATATATATACACTCAAACTAGATTATCCAAATTGTTCTCATGGCTTCAGTTACCATCAACAAGCTGATGGCTGTCCAAATACCAGCTCATATTCTATACTAAGTTCTAGACTCATATATCCAGCTGCCTACTTTACATATCCAACTTAATATTTCAAAAGCTATCTTGACTTAATATTCTAAAACAGAAGAAATTATCTTCTATCCTAAACATGACCTTCTTCCTATATTACTGAACTTGATTAGTAGTGTCATCCATTCATTCAGTCTCACAAGCTACAAACCTCACATGAACTTCCACTTTGCTTTCTTTCATCCTACTCTCATTACCAATTCCCATGTTTTCTACCTGAAATATCACCCAAATCTGACCTCTGCTTTCCCTCCTCATTTCCAGTGCCATATTCATGCAGACTTAGGTAATATATAAAAGTCTGGATAGCAATTTAAATCAATGGGGAAAAGCTTCACCAAGCTCATAGACGTGCTGGACAAACTGCCAAATCAAAACCACTGTCTGTCTCACCCTGGACATTTCTGGAAGTCTGCAGAAATGGGGGGCAGTGTTCAGCTGCCTCAGCTCCCAAGCCACCTCTCCACCCCTGATCTGCCCTCTGCCAGTCAGGAGGCCAGACGCTCACCATCAGTGGGTACCAATGCTGGCCAGCCGGGAGCACTGCACGACTGAGCCCAGTGGCTTCCCCACGCCCTAGACCCTTGTCCGTTCGCTTGGGCAGGGCTGGGAACCCAGAGCTAGGACTTCGCAGGACCAGCCAGGGAAACTCGGAGTTGATCAGTGAGGCCCGGCAGATGGTGTAGACAGGAGAACTACAGGCTGGATGCAGAGCCCCTGGGCTGTGGCGACTAAGGCAGGGGGCCCACGCGGGCAGGCTCGCAAGACCAGTCTGTGAGTGCCTGTGTGTCTCTGTGCGTAACACCATTCCTCCTAATTCTCCTTGACAAGGAGCGGTCAGGCTGCCCCAGATCCGGAGCTGAGCGTCCCTGGGCTGTTTCGATGTCTGCGTGGTGGGTTCCAGCTGCGCTCTCTGGAAAGATGGGACTGGGTTGCAGAGATGAGCGCCCACTTAGTGGACGCTACAGGGTCGGAGGAGAGATCTGGGCGAGGGATTCAGCTAGCTCTTTTGCAAACATCTGTTCTCAGAGGCCCCAGCCCAAGTTTGTCAAGGTTTGGGCATCTTTGCATATCGCTCGAAGGGCATGTCTTTAGCGCTCTGGGTCTCTCTGGGATATGCTTCCCCCTTTCTGCCACCTTCTCCTGCTTTGTGACAGCCTTGTCCCTTTTTACCTCGCTACCCCACCTCCCCCCTGCTATTTGGAAAACACAGTGGCTCCCTGGCCAAGATGACTTCTAGGGGCTCCTTATAGCTCACCTTCATCCCTGACACCCCCTGAAGTCTGAGCTCTGGGAACTGGGGTTCTGGGAAGGGAAAGTTCTAGGGCATTCTTTTTCCCTCCCTCTACTCTGGCACTTAAAACAGATGAGTTTGTCCACCACGATGACAGATGCAGGTTGCTGGTGTTTGTGTGTGTGTGTGTGTGTGTGTGTGTGTTCGGTTATATGGTGCGTGCACAGCATCTTGTTTGCAAATGACCCCACCCCATTCCCCACTGCTTCACCCTTAAAAAGTCCAATTGGGGATGCGAGGAGAACAGCTGTTTTTAGGGGTTCTGCATTCTCAGCTGCAGCCAGTGCCGAGTCCCAGAGTGGCTTCCCCATTCGATGTCTCTGCATGCTCAGTGTCCCTGCCTTCCATCCCTTGCCTTAGCTCCCCACCTGGGCCAGCTGCTGTTTCTGACCACATTGGGGTCAAAGTTCTACATGAAGGTCTCTGGGAGCAAGTCAGGTGCAGAGTGATAGGGAGAGCCTCTGTCTTATGTTCCTTACCTTACAAGGGAATGTCTTACATTCCCCAAACCCTGGACACCATTCATCTGACCTGGCATCAGAGGGAAATCTGTCTCGTAGCATGGCACTAGCAGGACAGCTGGGCATTAGGCAGGATGCCTAGGGTCAGCCCACAGTCCCTCTGTACTTCCTGGGCACTGCCCAGAGTTGGTTTCTTCTGGTAGCTACCTTATCTAGATGTCTTCCTCCCAGAGAGGGGACCTCAGAGTTCAAAAACTCTACCTGGGCTCAGACTCAATGTTCAACTAGAGATACGGGGATCTTCCCCACTTTGGGTGGCTCCCAGACTGGCTCATACTCTGGAAACCAAGCCTACTTCCAAACTGGGAAAAATGAGACTAGTCATGCTTCCTGGAGACTCTGGCCGAAGGAAACCCCTATGCCTCCTCAAAGGCCTTCCTGAATACCTTCCCAACTTCCCAATGCTCCCACCTGCTTGGGACAGAGACTCCAGGCCCCCATGTGGGCCATTCCTAAACATTCCTCTTCTGGGGGCATCTGTAACTGTGGCTCTCAGCCCATCATTTGTGTGTCCTGGAGGCATTTATACATGTTTGCACAAGCACCAGCTCCTCTGGTATTGCTGTGGGCAGCTCTTGTCAGCGGCTGCCTCCTTGTCCAGGCAAGTCACCCAGTGGACCTGCCCCAGGCCTGAACTTGAGCCTCCTGAGGGTCTTGCTTCTCTTTAGCCCAACCAGATTGCTCAGGTCCGAGGACCTCAGTATTTGTCATGGACCTCTGTGCAGGGGGAGGAAATGAAGAGGAGGAGCAGCTAAGGTCACCTCCCTGAAGCTGAAATGCTCACTGGAACTGAGGCCCACTCCCTCTTGTCTCTGCTGTTTCCAGAATTCACTAACACAGCCACCCAGAACTTTTTTCAAGGCCCAGCAGCATCTCCACAGCCTGATTTTTCCATTTGTTCACAAGCACCAGCTTGCGATTAAGGACGAGGCCTGAGGGACCTAGAGAGAAGCCCCAGCTTCCCCTGCGCCTTTGGAGTTTCTCTGCTTGTGGAACAGGGCTCCTTGGGCCCTCCCTAGGTCCCACGTCACCTGCTCTTGCCTTCTCCCTCTTTGCCCACGTCTTTGCTGCCGCCTTCCTCAGTGACCACTGTAGCCAGTCCAGCCCCTCTCTGCCCTCTCCTCCAGCTATACTGCCCTGAATTGTTTAGAAGCCAGCTTTAATTTGCAGACATTTCCATCCAGAAGGAACCAAACCACTGCTTTCCCTGCTGACCTCAATCCTTATTCACTGAAGTATTCGGAGGAGGTCATGCTCATTCATATTTTGCAAGGGAAATAAATGTGGTATGTGTATTTACATCGTAATTGCCAGCCTCACCTGTGACTCATCCTATGGAATCCACACAACACAGATTGTGTGCACATGTCTGATCACAGCTTCATGCAGGTGCCTGGTGCCTGACGGCGAGTTGTTTCTGTCTCTGCCTTACTTTCATCAAACCCTTACGTACACAGGCTTCCCAAATGTACCAGTCCACAGGGTAATGATTCACTAGAAAGCATTGACCTTGCCTTCTTTGAAGGGCATGTGGATTTGTACACTGAATTTTACCCAACTCTTCCTGGCCACAGGTCTTTCATAAAATGTGTGTCCCCTTGCAGGGGAATCCCCTTGGCCTTATGTGGGGACATCTCCACATTTCACCTTCCCCAGAGCGAAGCTGGAAATCAAAGTCTCCACATAAATTACTACAAAGTTTTCCACACGATGTGGAAACATATAAGATCCCCACATTAGCCTGCTTGTTGCAAACTATGTTCAATGCCATAAAATTACAATAAAATTAAAAAATATTTGAATACTCAGAATTATTTTACATGGATTTGACCTGTGTATAGGGAAGAAAAAAATATTTATTTAATCATTTTAATTATTTGATTTGTGATCAAGTTCCTCCCAGTTTGTTGTTTTAGAAACCTAAAGAAACAAACTTTCTTTTTATATACCTACAACTGTTCTCAAACTGCATTTTTACACACCAAATTTAACGAATATGCTATGATACAGCTGTTTTGTCTCATTCTTTATTTTATTTTATTCTCCCCTTTCTGTACTGAAATCTTGAAATGTACTGGAAATTTACTTCTATCAATTTAAGACTGAGGGATAGTGGGTATCATGATGCTTGTGGTAAAGGACACATTTGTAGATAATTTTGTGATTTGGGACTTTGGGATGTTCAGATAGGGTAAGGTAAGCTTAAACTTAGTTCTCTTCCATAAAATAGGGCTTATAATAGCACATATTTCATAAGATCGTTGTGAAGAATAAATGTGATCATGTGTATAGTCAATGATCTGGCCTGATGCCTAACACATATTAAGTAATCATTAAATGTTAGCCAAACAAACAAAAACAAGAAACAAAAACTAATAAACAAACAAAAAAATCAAACAATAACCTTCTTGATTTTTTTCATTTCTATTTTTTTTCAAATAAAAGAAGAATCAGGGTGATGGAGGAACACGAATTCCTTCATACACTACAGTAGTTGCCAGTGAAGTCCAGGGGAGAATAGTGTATGTGAAAGCATGAGAAAGAAAGGCTTACAAGATTAATATGTGTCTGTGCATTTGCTTTTTTGAACTTGGTATGTTTTAGGAGATAGTGCTTTTTAAAGTATGATTTTTAAAGTGTCTTACTTGTATTAATTACTTCCTTGTATTAAAATCAGTTGGGGGCTGCCTATTAAAATGCAAATTTCTGAGGCTGAGCCTAAACTTTAGTGAAAATCTTTGGGGATTGGGACCAGGAATCTGCATTTTAATAAGACTTCCAGGTAGTTTACATGCACACTAAAACATGAGACTGCTACTTTAGTAGTTTAAGTTTATGCATTCATGAGGATCTAGTCTAAAATTCATAAAGTAGAAGAAATACTTATTAAGTGTATAGCTGCTGTCAGATTTGCCCAGTAGCCAAAAATTCAAATATAACATAATCCTCAAAAATAAGTTGGCTCTGTCAAAAACAAATGAAAAATGAATGAAATCCAATAAGAAGTTTTAGGTAATAGAAGATCAAAAAGCCAAGCATAAAGAAAGTAGTTAGAAAATGTATTAAAAAACACAGCATGAAAAAAAAAGTGTAGGGAAAAGACTTGAGATATTTGTATGGAAAGGAACATGATTAAATGATACATTTCTATCTTCAAGATAGATTTTTAACAAAACAGAAAGATCACCTTAACTGGTAGGAAGCTCAAACACTGAAGGAACATGTAAGCTTGTAAATGAGGTTGTCAGAACACTCACATTGGCGGTGTTTACAGTAAGATGGGTGTACATATATGTTGAAGGGCTGGACAGGATCCATTTCGGAGGGTAAGAGTTGGGCTGGAAAGTTTTACTCTTTCAAACTGAATTCAGGAGTTTATCAAAGTACACTGATACCTGGTTCTGTTACCTCTTTTGTTCCCGACATGTTTCTTAAGATGCTTCTTATAGGCTGGAAAAGAGACATACATAAACAAGTAGAAAACCATACAAGTCAGTGAATCATCAGGTCTTGAGTTGTATGGTTCAAGGTCTATAAAATACAGGAATTCAGAGAATTGTTTTAGATATATATATATTTCAAAATGAAGCTGCTTTCTGCTAACCAGTTGCAGTCCTGATCTGATCATGTTATATTTAGCTTGAAATGTATTATATCCATGTTCCCTTTCACTTAATAATAATAATAATAATAATAATAATAGCTAACATTGAGTAAGGAATACACTTTGGCCCTGCTTTGTATGCTTTATTACACACACTGTCTCATTTAATCTCTACAATAAGCCCCAGAATTAGGTCCTATTATATACATGATTTGACAAATAAGAAACTTTAGGGCACATTTTATAGATATGTAATTTGCCAAAGTTCAGACAGTTAGAAGGTGGTGGAGCCAGCCCTAAAACTCAAATATTTTGATTCCAAAGTCTATGCTCCTAACCACTACCATACAGTCTATCATGAAGTTGTGCATTTTATTGAGGTTTCTACGCATATTTCTGTCTTAACTGAATTTCCACATACATACACTGCAAACTTCAAACATTCTGGTATGTTTCTTTCTGTTGTTTGATCCTGGCACATCCAGAGTTCTCAATAAATATTGTGTGTGATGAAACAATGCCCCATTATCTTCAGACTTCTGTTAAACTAAGTTATATCCTTCAGTACAACAAATATAATTGACTACTGTCCTGAAACTAATAGAATTAAACATAACATGAAGGAGAGTAAACTGTTTAGTTATGTTATATATTGTATTCCCATTGAGAAAGCAAGAGAGTACAGATTCAGTTAAAAACAATCGCTCTCTCACTTTCATATTGACTGTGTTCTCTTTGTAATTAGGCAAAACAGCATGACCTGATCATGGCATAACTGAAAGAACAATCAATTCTCTGTAATAAACTAGAAAAACCAAGGCTGGCTTATGGATCAGGACTGTTCTGTAGTGAAGTGAATATAAGATTCCAGCATCCCTATTAAAAACT
Organism: Orcinus orca; assembly: GCF_937001465.1. NCBI lineage: Eukaryota > Metazoa > Chordata > Mammalia > Artiodactyla > Delphinidae > Orcinus > Orcinus orca. The sequence continues at coordinate 81,762,919 of NC_064580.1, forward strand.
TATAGTACCTGATGAAAGTAGTTAAGACACTTGTTTTACCCCCCTGCTTTCCCTGATTTGTGGTAATTGAGTGTTCCATAAATAGAAGAAAAGCCTAATCCTCTGGAAAGTAGCACATGTTGAAGAGTATAAAGTTATTACAAAATGCATAAGAGAAACTAATTATTACCATCCAATCATGCCTACACAGGCTTCAAGTGAGCAAAAAAGAAAGAAAAGAAAAAGAAAAAGAAACAAATGAAAGCACTGGTCAACTGGTCATGAAATTACCAACACCAAAAATAAAGTTTTAAATGTTATACATTATGTTTTAGTCATAGTACTGTCCAATTGAAATAGAACATGAGTTATGTATGTAATTTTACATTTTCTAGTAGTTGCCACTTTAAAAAATGTAAAAAGAAACTGGTGAAATTCTTTTTTTTTTTTTTTTGCGGTACACGGGCCTCTCACTGTTGTGGCCTCTCCCGTTGCGGAGCACAGGCTCTGGTCATGCAGGCTCAGTGGCCACGGCTCACGGGTCCAGCCCCTCCATGGCATGTGGGATCTTCCTGGACCGGGGCACGAACCCGTGTCCCCTGCATCGGCAGGCAGACTCTCAACCACTGCACCACCAGGGAAGCCCTGGGGAAATTAATTTTAAGAACATAGTTTATTTAACCCAATAGATCCAAAATAGTAATATATTTCAGCTGTGGCACTAGCCACATTTTAAGTGTTCAATAGCCAAATGTTCCTATTGGCTACCATAAAAGATAGCACAGTTTTAGTGTCTTAAAAGAAAACATATTTGGGAAATGTTTCCAACGGTTTTCATTCAGTCAAACTGTTGAGTTTATACAAACCGATACAAACTGTGTCTATACTTTTCTTATTCCTTCCCACAGAGTTAAGTATAGGGCTGTGAATAGAGTGGGTACTCAATACATTGTTTTGACTGTCCGATAGAACCTACTTCTGCCCTCAAAGATATCAGACATATGAACTTATTGAAACTCTTGTGTGTAAAAACACCCCACTGGGGACAACCAGGGCATATAAAAAATACAAAACATGCTTTGACTTGTCTTTTCATTTCAACTTTAATGCTATCCTAACTTGGGAGGAGTTGGGAATAGTTGTCACTTCAGATTATAACAGAACTTATCAGACATGATTTGAAAAAGGTGGCTATTGTTGTGAGACTTTCCCTTTGGGTTGGCTTGATTTAGAGGTCATATGGGCAGGAGTTCATGTCACATACTCAGCCTGGTGATCAAATTGTGTGATCGTGGGCATGCTATTAACGGTTTCTGTGCTTCAGTTTCTTTATCTGTAAAGTGACATTAATTATAGGACCAAACTCATTGAGTTTTTCTGTGAGTATTAAATTACATAAGGTATTTGTCTTAGTCAGTTTCGGTTGCTATAACAGAATCACCGTAATCTGAGTGGCTCAAACAAACATTTATTTCTTGCCATTCTGAAAGCTGGGAAGTCCCAGATCGAGGTGCCAGCACATCCTGTGTCTGGTGAAAGCCCTCTTCCTGGTTTGTGTGCTCACAGGATGGAGAACAGAAACAGAGAGAGAGAGAGAGAGAGAGAGAGAGAGAGAGAGAGAGAGAGAGGAAGCAAGCTCTCTTCTGTCTCTTCTTATAAGGACACAAATCCAATCATGAGAGTTCTACCCACACGTCCTAATTACTTCCCAAAGGTCCCATCCCCATCACATTGGGAATTAGGTTTTCAATATATAAATTCTGGTGGGAGACAAATATTCAGTCTATAGCAGTATGTAAAGGGCTTGCCATAATGCTTGACAAAGTAAACAAATTGGTAGTGTTTCGTTTTTTGTTTTTCCTGCTCCAATTCAAAACATATTTTCTATATATATTTAGGGAAATGATATGGATGTGTTTGAGGGTAAACAATATAGTAATGTTACAAGGCATTTATTCTGTAAATGAATCATCTGGTAAGACATATGTCTAACTTAAGGCTGTGTGGATGAAAATCGTTGCCTGCCATATCAGTAAACAAAGGACGTTGCAGCCATCAAGCCCTCAGCCACTGCAGCCACCCCTAACTGTGCACCCTGTGGATATTCAGGATAGAGAAAAGAAGGATACTGGCCCTAGATAGCTAAGGTGCATATCAAAGGAATGATTTCAGTGAGGCCAGACTCTTGCATCTTCCCATACATAGAAAAGCACTAAAATCATTAACTTGAGATGTCTGGTTTTCTTTAACAGTAATCTTTTGATGTTCTGACTACCTGATTTTTGTTGCAAAAACTCCTATATATCCTGTCTCCTCCTTTACCTCTTTGGAGCACTCCCTCAGAGCGATCTGAGAGTCTGTCTTCTGGGCTTAAGTCCTCAGAAAATCTGCCAAATAAAATATAATTCTCAGCTTTTAGGCTGTGCATTTTTTTAAGCCAACAGTTGTATATAGATGTATAAAAGTAAAAATAGGTAAAATTTGTTGATCATCTGCTGTGTGCCAGGCACTATAGTGGGGACTATCTATGTTTACATATGTTTTACATTTTAATGAGCAAAACGGGCAATGTAATGAGGAGAGTTGAAATAAATATTGGATAATGCCAATATGAGACATAAATGGATACTGGCTTATGAGCCAAGATAGGATAGCTAGTAAAACAAAAATTTCAGTCTTTTGTCCTGATCTGAATTTTTCAAAGTCTTTCTTTAGGAATACATGAATATTCAAATACCAATCTAATTTTCTAATATAATCTTATCACATATCTGTAGATAAATGGGAAAAATAAATCTAAATATTTATTGGAGAAATGACTAAATGGAAACCTTTAGATTATAGAGATATCATGATTCTTTCCCCAGTATAGTTTATCTTTTTGATAAAGTAGCAAATATTGAACAAGGAGAAAATAGAGTATCATCTTATTTTTTAAACAGATATATCACATAGATACTGTGTCAAGATCAGACCTATTCAGGTAATGGTATCAGTCCTTGGTTCTGTCTTCCTTAAAAGGTCCTAATAAGAGAACAACAGGTTACTGGTCAATTGCTATTGAAGTAAGTTGGCAGGCAATGCCATTTGGGAGTTACAGATTTATTTCCTAAAACGGAGACTATTTCATAAATTTTTGGCCCTTAGCCTTAAGCCTTCCTCTGAGCTAACACCAATGATTACAGAAATGATTTGGTTCAGTGAAGACTTCTTCCAGAGAGGTCAAAAGTTGATCACTCAAATGGCCTTGACAAACATACTAATATCTCTAGAAGGTCGCTCTGACAGAATGGATGACACCAATATCATGCTGTCTAGCCAAGGTAAGAACAACTTGCTGCTAACATAATTGTTCCAAGATAGAAACATCAAATTACATAAAGTCACAGTCTCCTGAAGCAGTTATTGCTGAAGTGTATTTATTTCGGTTTGAAACTGCCTTGGATATTCATTGGCTTTGACAGTATGATAAAAACTAGCTTAGGTCGTATGCCCAACACCAATTATACCAGATAATGAAGTGTGCATATTTTCTTCCAACATGTTCCTAATCACTGGATTCAGTGTATGTACACAGAGGCAGATACTATAAAAGTATCTATCAGTACTAGCATTTATGCTCTGTCGACTATTCTCTGTTTAAAAAAAAAAAAAGTCTAGCCATCAAGTGCCCTATATAGGAATGTAAATCATGTGATAAACCTTTATGAGCAATATGTCTCTTTACTAATATGAGTGAATTAAGAGATTTGTGATGATGCATAACAAATAAACTTCTGACAATAACACCATGTGATGTGATTTTGTTCATGTCTCTGCTGATAAATACGTTTATTTGGGGTTGAGTTTATGATAGCACCTGGTTTTTTTGGACAAGTATTTTATTCCATAAGACTCAAAATGGTATACAGAAGAACACATGAAAACACTTCCAAATGATTGTTTCTTGTGATATTTAGAGTCAATAAGTCATCCTTGAAAGTCTGAATCATACTTTCAGACAGACAAATGGTTAAATGGTAAGAACTGTCACTGCATCCATTTTGCAGTGACTCTGAGTAACAGGGCTATTAGCACCTAAGAACTGTTTTTTTTCTCCTGGACCTAGACAATTTGTTTTTAGTCTGGTAATTTTTGAACTGAGATCACACAATAACTTACCAATAATGACCATCCTGAGGCCTCTGGTGTTGGATTATCTGATGAGTAAGAAGGAGGAAATTGCATATAGGTCTGGAATCTGGTAAAAGTTATAGTCATTTTATACCACAGACATTGCTTTGCCTCTTTGATATTTTTATTATGATTTCAGATGCCAGTCAGTAACAGATAACTTTTGTGCCTTAGTAAAAACACCTTTGTAATATTTTCAGGTCCACAGAGACCAATATAAGAGAAAGAGATGTTACAGGGATTATTTCCAGAAATATAAAGCAGCACAGAGGGATTTTCCCCCTGGTATCAACCTCCCTAATGTGATGAATTTAGACAAGCTGATATGAAAGAGATAGAGAAACATTTATGGCAATAGTAACAAATTTTAGAGCAAATTAGAGGACCAAGTTCAAAAGTTGAAGATAGTTTCTAATTTCAATAGGATATAGAGACTGGATCTGCACTATTCATTTACTGGAACTTAATCAGTTACAGTGTGTATCTCTCTATAAGAGTTGATTGGACTTACAACCAAGGAGTTAATCAGATCAAGGATGATACATTGGTGTTTAAGTATAATATCAACACAGCTAATTAAACCAGAGCTTGTTGAACACAAACTGCCTTTCTCTTTGCCATTGGTAAATGCTGAACTGTCTAATATTTCAGTTTTCTATAGGTATTATGGTAGGCAGAATAATGTCCGCTCCAAAGATGTCCATGTCCTGCTCCCCTGAACCTAGAAATAAGTGGATCATCCAGGTGGGAGCAATGTAATCACATGTGGAAGAGGAAGGCAGAAGAATTGGTCAGAGTGATGCTATGTGAGAAGGACTTGACTTGCCTTTGCTTTGAAGATGGAGGAAAACAAAGAATGTGAGCCAAAGAATGTGGGTGGTCTCTAGAAACTGGAAAAGGCAAAGGATAGATTTTCCCCTAGAGCCTCCAGAAAGCAATACAGCCCTGCCAACACCCTGATTTGGGCACAATGAAACTTGGGTCAGACTTCTAACCTACAGAATTGTGAGAAATAAATTTGAGTGGCTTTAAATTGTAAAGTTTTTGGTAAACTAACAGGTTGTGGAAACAAGCAAAATCAACTGGTATTTTCTTTTCATTTTAGTTCTTCATTCGTTTAATATACCTTTCAACTTCTGCCACGGGGCTGAACATTTTTATCTAATAGATTTTGTAGTGGTAACTTTTGTTTGCCATTTTAATCTATAGAATACTTGTCAGCTAAATTACTAAAGCTCAATTGAGAGTAAGCTTTGCTTTTGGACTGGGAACTGTTGACATTTTGGGCCAGATCGTCCTTTGTGGTAGAGGGCTGTCTTGTGCATTGTAGGATGTTTATCAGCATCCCAGGCTTCTACCCACTAGATGTCAATAGAACCCTCTCCCCATCTCTGACAACCAAAACCTATGTCCAGTTATTGACAAATGTCTCTAGGGGGCAAAATCCCTCTCCCCACTGAGAACCACTGCTAAAGGTGAAACGGCTAACATAAGAATAAAAATAACAGAGCTTCCATAATTTGGTAATGGCTCCTAATCATTCAGAACTATTTTAAAACATTCATTAAAATGTCAGTCATTTAGATAAGTGACCTGGAAGATAAAATAGTGGAAATAACTACTGCAGAGCAGAATAAAGAAAAAAGAATGAAAAGAACTGAGGACAGTCTCAGAGACCTCTGGGACAACATTAAATGCACCAACATTCAAATTATAGGGGTTCCAGAAGAAGAAGAGAAAAAGAAAGGGACTGATAAAATATTTGAAGAGATTATAGTAGAAAACTTCCCTAATATGGGAAAGGAAATAGTTAATCAAGTCCACGAAGCACAGAGAGTCCCATACAGGATAAATCCAAGGAGAAACACGCCAAGACACATATTAATCAAACTGTCAAAAATTAAATACAAAGAAAGCATATTAAAAGCAGCAAGGGAAAAACAACAAATAACACACAAGGGAATCCCCAGAAGGTGAACAGTTGATCTTTCAGCAGAAACTCTGCAAGCCAGAAAGGACTGGCAGGACATATTTAAAGTGATAAAGGAGAAAAACCTGCAACCAAGATTACTCTACCCAGCAAGGATATCATTCAGATTTGATGGAGAAATTAAAAACTTTACAGACCAACAAAAGCTGAGAGTTCAGCACCACCAAACCAGCTTTACAACAAATGCTAAAGGAATTTCTCTAGGGAAGAAACACAAGAGAAGGAAAAGACCTACAATAATGAACCCAAAACAATTAAGAAAATGGGAATAGGAACATACATATTGATAATTACCTTAAATGTAAATGGACTAAATGCTCCCACCAAAAGACACAGATTGACTGAATGGATACAAAAACAAGACCCATATATACGCTGTCTACAAGAGACCCACTTCAGACCTAGAGACACATACAGACTGAAAGTGAGGGGATGGAAAAAGATATTCTATGCAAATGGAAACCAAAAGAAAGCTGGAGTAGCAATTCTCATATCAGACAAAATAGACTTTAAAATAAAGATTAGGGCTTCCCTGGTGGCGCAGTGGTTGAGAATCTGCCTGTTAATGCAAGGGACACGGGTTCGAGCCCTGGTCTGGGAGGATCCCACATGCCATAGAGCAACTAAGCCCATGCACCACAACTACTGAGCCTGCATGTCTGGAGCCTGTGCTTCGTAACAAGAGAGTCCCACACACCGTGATGAAGAGTGCCCCCACTTGCCACAACTAGAGAAAGCCCTCGCACAGAAATGAAGACCCAACAGAGCAAAAATAAATAAAATAAATTAATTTAAAATAAAGACTAATAGAAGAGACAAAGAAAGACACTACATAATGATCAAGGGATCAATCCAAGAAGAAGATATAACAATTGTAAATATTTATGCACCCAGCATAGGAGCACCTCAATACATAAGGCAAATACTAACAGCCATAAAAGGGGAAATTGACAGTAAGACATTCATAGTACGGGACTTTAACACCCGCTTTCACCAATGGACAGATCATCCAAAATGAAAATAAATAAGAAAACACAAGCTTTAAATGATACATTAAATAAGATGGACGTAATTGATATTTATAGGATATTCCATCCAAAAACAACAGAATACATATGTTTCTCAAGTGCTCATGGAACATTCTCCAGGATAGACAATATCTTGGGTCACAAATCTTGCCTCAGTAAATTTAAGAAAATTAAAATGGTATCAAGTATCTTTTCCTACCACAATGCTATGAGACTACATATCAATTACAGGAAAAGATCTGTAAAAAATACAAACACATGGAGGCTTAACAATACACTACTTAATAACAAAGTGATAACTGAAGAAATCAAAGGGGAAATCAAAAAATACCTAGAAACAAATGACAATGGAGACACGATGACCCAAAACCTATGGGATGCAGCAAAAGCAGTTCTAAGAGGGAAGTTTATAGCAATACAATCCTACCTTAAGAAACAAGAAACATCACGAATAAACAACCTAACCTTGCACCTAAAGCAATTAGGGAAAGAAGAACAAAAAAACCCTAAAGTTAGCAGAAGGAAATAAATCATAAAGATCAGACCAGAAATAAATGAAAAAGAAATGAAGGAAACAATAGCAAAGATCATTAAAACTAAAAGCTGGTTCCTTGAGAAGATAAAAAAAATATTGATAAACCATTAGCCAGACTCAACAAGAGAAAAAGGGAGAAAACTCAAATCAATAGAATTAGAAATGAAAAAGGAGAAGGAACAGGTGACACCGCAGAAATGGAAAGGATCATGAGAGATTACTACAAGCAACTCTATGCCAATAAAATGGACAACCTGGAAGAAATGAACAAATTCTTAGAAATGCACAACTTGCCAAGAATGAATCAGGAAGAAATAGAAATTATGAACAGACCAATCACAAGCACTGAAATTGAAACTGTGATTAAAAACCTTCCAAAAAACAGAAACCGAGGGTCAGATGGATTCACAGGCGAATTCTATCAAACATTTAGAGAAGAGCTAACACCTATACTTCTCAAACTCTTCCAAAATATAACAGAAGGAGGAACACTCCCAAACTCATTTTACGAGGCCACCATCACCCTGACACCAAAACCAGACAAGGATGTCACAAAGAAAGAAAACTACAGGCCCATATCACTGATGAATATAGATGTAAAAATCCTCAACCAAATACTAGCAAACAGAATCTAACAGCACATTAAAAGGATCATACATAATGATCAAATGGGGTTTATTCCAGGAATGCAAGGATTCATCAATATACGCAAATCAATCAACGTGACACACCGTATTAACAAACTGAAGGAGAAAAACCATATGGTAATCTCAAGAGATGCAGAGAAATCTTTTGACAAAATTCAATACTCATTTATGATAAAAATCCTGCAGAAAGTAGGCATAGAGGGAATTTTCCTCAACATAATAAAGGCCATATATGAAAAACCCACAGCCAACATTGTCCTCAATGGTGAAAAACTGAAACCATTTCCACTAAGATCAGGAACAAGACAAGGTTGCCCCCTCTCACCACTCTTACTCAACATAGATTTGGAAGTTTTAGCCACAGCAACCAGAGAAGGAAAGGAAATAAAAGGAATCCAAATCGGAAAAGAAGAAGTAAAGCTGTCACTGTTTGCAGATGACATGATACTATACATAGAGAATCCTAAAGATGCTACCAGAAAACAACTAGAGCTAATCAATGAATTTGGTAAAGTAGCAGGATACAATATTAATGCACAGAAATCTCTGGCATTCCTATACACTAACGATGAAAAATCTGAAAGTGAAATCAAGACAACACTCCCAATTACCATTGCAACAAAAAGAATAAAATATCTAGGAATAAACCTACCTAAGGAGACAAAAGACCTGTATGCAGAAAATTATAAGACACTGATAAAAGAAATTAAAGATGATACAAATAGATGGATAAATATACCATGATCTTGGATTGGAAGAATCAACATTGTGAAAATGACTCTACTACCCAAAGCAGTCTACAGATTCAATACAATCCCTATCAAACTACCACTGGCATTTTTCACAGAACTAGAACAAAAAAAATCACAATTTGTATGGAAACACAAAAGACCTCGAATAGCCAAAGCAATCTTGAGAATGAAAAGCAGAGCTGGAGGAATCATGCTCCCTGACTTCAGACTATACTACAAAGCTACAGTAATCAAGACAGTATGGTACTGGCAGAAAAACAGAAAGATAGATCAATGGAACAGGATAGAAAGCCCAGAGATAAACCCACGCACATATGGTCACCTTATCTTCGATAAAGGAGGCAGGAATGTACAGTGGAGAAAGGACAACCTCTTCAATAAGTGGTGCTGGGAAAACTGGACAGATACATGTAACAGTATGAGATTAGATCACTCCCTAACACCATACACAAAAATAAGCTCAAAATGGATTAAAGACCTAAATGTAAGGCCAGAAACTATCAAACTCTTAGAGGAAAACATAGGCAGAACACTCTATGACATAAATCACAGCAAGATCCTTTGAGACCCACCTCCTAGAGAAATGGAAATAAAAACAAAAATAAACAAATAGGACCTAATGAAACTTAAAAGCTTTTGCAGAGCAAAGGAAACTATCAACAAGACCAAAAGAGAACCCTCAGAATGGAAGAAAATAATTGCAAATGAAGCAACTGACAAAGGATTAATCTCCAAAATTTACAAGCGGCTCATACAGCTCAATAACAAAAAAACAAACAACCCAATCCAAAAATGGGCAGAAGACCTAAATAGACATTTTTCCAAAGAAGATATACCAACTGCCAACAAACACATGAAAGAATGCTCAGCATCATTAATCATTAGAGAAATGCAAATCAAAACTACAATGAGATATCATCTCACACCAGTCAGAATGGCCATCATCAAAAAACTAGAAACAATAAATGCTGGAGAGAGTGTGGCGAAAAGGAAACACTCTTGCACTGCTGGTGGGAATGTGAATTGGTACAGCCACTACAGAGAACAGTATGGATGTTCCTTAAAAAACTACAAATAGAACTACCATATGACCCAGCAATCCTACTACTGGGCATATATCCTGAGAAAACCATAATTCAAAAAGAGTCATGTACCAAAATATTCATTGCAGCTCTATTTACAATAGCCTAGAGGTGGAAGCAACCTAAGTGTCCATCGACAGATGAATGGATAAAGAAGATGTGGCACATATATACAATGGAATATTACTCAGCCATAAAAAGAAATGAAATTGAGCTATTTGTAATGACGTGGATAGACCTAGAGTCTGTCATACAGAGTGAAGGAAGTCAGAAAGAGAAAGACACATACCATATGCTAACACATATATATGGAATTTAAGTAAAAAAAAATAGGTCATGAAGAACCTAGGGGTAAGACGGGAATAAAGACACAGACCTACTAGAGAATGGACTTGAGGGTATGGGGAGGGGGAAGGGTAAGCTGTGACAAAGAGAGAGAGTGACATGGACATATATACACTACCAAACGTAAAATAGATAGCAAGTGGGAAGCAGCCGCATAGCACAGGGAGATCAGCTTGGTGGTTTGTGACCACCTAGAGGGGTGAGATAGGGAGGGTGGGAGGGAGGGAGATGCAAGAGGGAAGAGATATGGGAACATATGTATATGTATAACTGATTCACTTTGTTATAAAGCAGAAACTAACACACCATTGTAAAGAAATTATACTCCAAGAAAGTTGTTAAAAAAAGGAAAAAAATTCAGTCATTTATATATCAATTATACTAAAATTGTGTTTGTTTTAAATTTAGAAGTTTTGCAGTGTTGCTTACACTTTCATTGTTCTTTCTGTGTAGCAACAGTCAATTCTGAGTGTGAAATGTCACGTTTTTCCCATGGACACATAAAAGGTTTTGTGTGATAGTTAGATAGGAATGGCACTAAAGCTTTCCAACAGAAGATTAGTGGTGAAGACTATTGAAATCTGGTTTCCAGCTTACCTCTAGCTCTCTGAGGAATACAAAGAAGTCATTTGTTTCACTCTCTCTCACTCTACCATCCTAAGACTATATAATATGCCTTCCTCTTTAAGCTACCATTTCTTACTGACATGCTTTACTGATACAGCATCAATTTCTGAAAAATCAATAATACATGATCATTACTGGAAATCCAGAGTATACTCCTTGAATAATTGTAAGCTAACAGGGCCTGAAGCTTGGTGGGAAATTACACATAGGAATGCTTATTATGCTTCAATAAGTTTTTTTTTTTCAAATCCACAATTCTAATATCTAAATTTTATCTGAGACCTTTTTAACAGCACTCATAGAACTCAGTCATTAATGGTGTACTGAATTTGGAATTAACCTACCAACTTTCACTCATACCACAGTGTAACTGTGAACTCATCTTCTCGCCTCCTTAGTCGTGAAAAAGAAAATACATTCATGGCCAATTATTTTTGGATTTCTATCACTTTAGAAAAGAGTATCTCACTTCAAGGAGTATATTAGTTATCTATTAGATGCACAATAGATTACCCCTAAATTTAGCAGCTTAAAGTAATGAAAATGTTTATTGTTGCACACAGTTTCTATGGGTTAGGAATTTGGGAGGGGTTTAACTGGGTCTTTCTGGCTCAAGATGTCTCGTGAATCTGTGTTCAATATGTCAACTGGGGTTGCAGTCTATTGAAGGCTTGATGAGGACTGGAGATCCTCTTCCAAGATGGCTTCCTCACATGGCTGGCAAATCAATTCTAGCTGTGAATGAGACGCTTTAGTTCTTCTCCACTTGGACCTCTTTTAAGACCACTAGGATATCCCCATGATATGACAACTGGATTCTTTAGAATGAATGATCCCAGAGAGAGCAAGATCGAAGCCACAATACCTGTTTTGATCCTACGGTCAGATGTCACACTCCATCATTTCTGCAGTATCCTATTGGTTACACAGTATGTTACACCTCGTCCTCTGAAAAACTGACACCAAGATGGATTCAAACATGTAAGAAATTTATCAAGGGAAATGCCCCTTAGAAAAAATGGGAAGACAGCTGGTAGAGGCTGAGAGAACTGACAGTCCATAGGAACACTGACAGACTATGGAAGTCTGACTCTTGGTTAAGAAAAGAGGAAAGGAAGGAAGGGAGGTCAGGCAGAAGCATCTTCAACTGTAGTGCAGTTCTAAGGAAAGTTTGGCAAAGCTGTCAAGAAATCTTGAAACCAAAGCATCCCATTAGAAGTGACCCACATCTCCCAGGGACAGGAGTACTTTGTTTTCTCAGCTGCACTCAGTCATTGGCTAGGATCAGCTCATGGGAAGCATGGCTTTGGCTTAAACATGGTGATGGACTTCCAGACACAGTAGATGGAGCTCTCAATCTATAATGCACCCTGTAGCAAGAGGTCTACTAGATGTATTCTCGGCTACCACAGTCAACCTCTTGCCCCACACAGCTCTACTCTTCCACACAATTCTGAGAAGCAGCTCATCTATGCTTCATATGTGTCTCTATCTGAGGGGAAATTTAGAATACTGAGGCTAGTGAGATGAACTACAGCATCCGACTTTGCAGTTGATCTTGAGGCCACATCTGAACCTCATCCTCTCCCTCTTCCATTCTAAATTGCCTTCCCCCTTGGATACCACTTTGGTAGGTCTTAGTGATAGGATCCAAACCTTCATTCTCAAGGGGTCTGAACTCTTGATGATCATGTTCTCCTCAGCCTTCGGTTTCTGGGCTTGTCCCCTCGGAGTTACGATGGGTCAAGGATGTGAAAGGAGGCACTCAGTGGGTCAGCTGGTTTCTTCATACATTCCTCTTGGTACCCGTGTATAAAAGAAGCTCTGCTGTTTAAGCTCAATGACACCTGCCAACATAAGTGACTCCTCTTCTTGCCTCCTGTTTCCTGGGTGCTAGTAAATGTGTCCTGGAAGCAGCTGCAACTTGTAGTTCACTGGAACTTTTACTGTGTGCACTGGCAAGAGAATGCCCTCTTTGGTGGCCAGGGTCTCCAAACCTGCAGAGCCTAGAGTTGTGGGGACAAGAATCACAAAATTCCCTAGTAGGTCATTGGAAGTGATGGTAAGTGAGGCCACTCCTGATTCTGTCCTTTGGTTCTGGGACCCATGTATTTTTCCTACTGGGGACATAAAACCATACATGGGTTTCTGATTTAATGAATACACTGCATCTTGAAGGATGGCACCCCCTTCTTTCAAAGTTTTGCCTTAGATTTCATGCTTCAGTTACACCTTCATAAACTCAGTCCATAATTCTATGAGTTTAGCTACTTCTGGATAGTGTGGTATGTTGATCACACTATTGCACCTCTTTCATTGCAAAGTGAGTCCTCTGGTCAGATTTTATGGTATATGGGATTTTTTGCCTATGAACAGGTATTCTGCAAACCCCTAAGTGGTGGTGCAGGCTGAGGCTCTGAGAGCAAGAAAAGCAGACCCATACCCAGAATAGCTACCTATTCCTTTGAAGATGAACTGCTGGTCCTTCCAAGATGGAAGGAGCCAAATGTATTCAATTTGGTTTCCTTAAGATATAGTGCCCTACAGGGGTTTCAGTGTTGGTTCCTACTACTGACTGGTTGGACGTTCAGAGGCCATGGTAGCTAGATTAGTTTTGGTAAGTTGGTGTCCATGCTATTAGGTCCATGTGCAGTTTCTACCACTGTGGCCTCTATGTTGATGTGCCCATTGTGCCTGTTCTGAGTTGGATGATGATGAAGGCTGGTTAATATCAACTGGTATAGTCATTTTGAGTACTTGGTTGTTCACTGCCTCTCTGTGACAGATGTTTTCTGGTGAGCATTATTGTGTGATTAAGAAATCTTTACACTCTGTTTTTTCACCTATATATTCATCCATCTGCTTCTATTAACCAAATTCAAAACTCACTGTGAGTAAAACTTCCTTGGCTGCCCACCTAACATTGCTGGTTGTTATGGTAATTGTGGTCTCCTGGCTTTTGGCAGTTAAGCCCTGCCCCACTCTGTCGCTTCAGGGCCCTACCATCCTCATGGATATTAACCAGCCCAGCTCTGTGACCACTTCTCCTAGTATCATCCCTGGTCTGCACAGGATAGCCACCATTAAACTTCTTAGTGCTGTTGGTGCCCCCTCTCCATCATAGTCCTGGTGACCTTGGTGAATGGTGTGTCTTCTGGGCCATTCTATGGGACATCATCCTCAGGTCGGTCCTTTGGCCTATCGGAATATAGTTATTTCAGTCTGCCCATCTCCCTAAGACTTTGTATTTCTTCCTCTATTTTATGCCAGGGTACCTCAGTCATCTCCACTTCTTCATCATTGGCCATTGCTTTCTCCATGCTTCTAAGAACCACCATCAGAAAAGAAGTCTCCTCACTCCCAGGGATATTTGCTAGGATATTATAACCCATGTCCCAAGGAATTTCCCACAAGTTAATTCTTGCATATCCAGGCTTCCAGCGTCTTTGGATAAAACACTCTCAAAGTCCTATCCCAGGAGTACTCACTGGATCTTGCAGTACATACCAGGTAAATTTTGCAACTCTTTATAACCTCTTTTTCTTTGAAGGCCCAGCACGTTCTCAGCTGGCTTATGCTGGGATTGAATCTGTTATCATCCTGACACTCAGGAGTGGAGATGCAGGCAGTTTCTGAGAAGGGTCACCTATTGCTTTGTGGAAAATAGTTCTCATCACCATTCTCTAGCACAGAGGAAGTGCTAGGTCTTACTGAAGAAGGCTGAGCCATGTCTGCAGGCCCACAGAATCTAGTAGGGAGTGACTGACTGTCGAACCAACATCATTAGAGGCATATATCCAGATATGTCTGTTTCAAGGTTCAGAGATTTCAGGTTTTTTCCTACCAAGGTCTTGACTTTTACATACATAACTGACCTGCCTTCAATGAAAGTTCTGTGACCACAATTAGATCTTTAGCCTGCCACTCAGCTGTGTCTCCCCTTCTACTGTAAGAGCTAAGTACTTGAAAATGACCACAGAGGCCCTATGGCTATAACACTTGGCCATTAACCACTTGTTAATGGCCCTTAGTCTCTTATTATCCTTTTGCAGGGTGTCAATATGACTTAACATTAACCAGCCAGCTCTGCTGTCTTTGTAGGCATTTGCTCTGGTGTGAATATTTGTGTTCCCCCCAAATGCATGTTGAAATCCATATGCCCAATATTATGGAGGTGTGGTCTTTCTTTGGGAGGTGATTAGGTCATGAGGGTGGAGCCCTCAAGAATAAGATTAATATCCTTATGAAAGAGGCCCAAGAGCACTGTCTTGCCCCTTTTGCCATGTGAGGATACAATGAGAAATCTGCAACCTGGAATAGGGCCCTTGCCTTACCATGCTGGCACTCTGGTCTTGGGCTCGCAGCTTCCAGAACTGTGAGAACTAAATTTCTGTTGTTTAAAAGCTACTCAGTCTGTGGTACTTTGTTATAGCAGCAGAAATAGACTAAGACAACATTGTTTGCTCTGTAATTTTCAAATGCTTACACCATTGCACCTGCCATTGCATTCTTCTCCATTGGGATATTTTCTTAAGCCAATCATGGTAAAAACTTAGTAATTTAGTCACCATCTTGTCCCAGTGACTATATGTGATCTGCCTACTAACCAGTTGCTCTCTTTGCTCCCAAGATGGTAGATAAGACAGTTCCAAATCCTTACCTTACTACTTGCTTACTTGGACCACTCCTGGTCCCACTTTTGCTAGTTGGATCCTTTGAGAAGCAAATGCCAAAACACAAAACAGGATTGCATGTGAAATAAATTTTATTAGGATAGGTGTCTGTGAGGGAAAATGAGGAAAGAGCTAGGGGAGGCTCAGAGAGCCATTAAACTATTATCCCCTTCCCTCCGTGCTATTATATTTCTGAGCTCATCCCTTGGATCTGGGTCAACAATGTACTGCCTTCAGGCCAAATCCAGTCTGTGGTCTGTTTTTATACAACCCAAGAGCTAAGAATGCTTTTTACATTATTAAACGGTTGAAAAAAAAATTTAGTTACATGTGAAGTTATATAAAGTTAAAATTTCAGTGTCCATAAATAGTTTTATTGGAACTATTCATTTTCATATTGCCTATGGCTGCTTTCATTTTATAGGCAGAGTTGAGTAGTGACACAGACTGTGTGGTCATTAACCTAAAATATTTACTATCTACTCCTTTATGGAAAAAAAAATTGCCAATTCCTGGACTAGATATTCTTTCGTTGGGTCACTTGGTTCCAGCAACACTGGCTGTTCTTCTAATACTCTTGTCTCAGGGCCTGGCTGTCCCTTCTGCTTGGAATACTCTTCATCCAGATATCAGCATGGCTCCCTCCCTCACCACCTTTTAGGCCTTTGGTCAAATGCCACCTTCTCATTGAGACCTACCCTGACCATTTTATTTAAAATGGAAATCTGCCCACCCTGTGTTCACTTACAATCCCCCTTGCCCTGCTCCTTTTTTCCATAACACTTATCTTCTAAGCTACTAGTAATTAACTTATTTATGATGTTTGCTTTTATTGCCCATATCTCCTCACTGGAATGTAAACACCATGAGGCAGAAATCTTTGTTTTGTTCACTGATACATCCTTAGCTCCTAGAAGAATGTCTGGAATGCAGTAAGTGCTCAATAAATATTTGATGAATGAAAGGAGAATAAAAAGGAGTCTG
Source organism: Orcinus orca (assembly GCF_937001465.1). Taxonomy (NCBI): domain Eukaryota; kingdom Metazoa; phylum Chordata; class Mammalia; order Artiodactyla; family Delphinidae; genus Orcinus; species Orcinus orca. Next base: position 81,779,734 of record NC_064580.1, read on the forward strand.
GCAAAGCTAGTCAGACTCAGCAACTGGCAAAGCTAGTCAGACTCAGCAACAGGCCTGAGATTTAGAGAGAAGTAGTATTACTGGTATACCAGGGAGCCCTCCTTTTAAAGATGAGACAACTGAGGCAGAGGAAGTTCTTAGAAATCACATCCCCAGCAATTTTAGTCTGAAAATACTAATTTAATATTCCTTTTCATCTTACATTTACTTTAAAATATTCAGGTGAGTTAGATTTGAGAGGATTTTCCTGAACCAAGTTGCATTCCTTAGTCCTTCAGTGCAGTCAGTTAATGTGAGTAGAGCAGTTACAGAAAGTCTTTTAATAAACAATGCACATACCAGCCACACCTCTGTGATTTCAACATTCAAAATTCTTTCCTCTGACTGAAGACATACTGAGTAGTACTTTCAAAGTGCACATATTCTAGGGGATAATAACATTAAACATTTATTAGTTGCACAAAATTTATTGTGAATTAGTTTTTCTTCCTAGTACCATTCTCAGAACTGGGCACTGAGAAAAGGAAATTTTGACGGTTAAAATGGGGTGAGTGCAGGTGGGGGATAGTGCAGGCAAAATTTTATGGAATCTGGACCACTTATTGTGGAGAGAAGCTTGAAAGATGTACTTTGTTTGGTTCCAGACAATCAGGACACCTTAATAAATAAGGACAATGGGTACTTGGAAGTAAAGACACCAGGAAGGGAAGGTGATTGAAAAGGGACTACAAAGGCCACAGGTCTACCATGTCTTTTGGGTTTTCTATTGTTGACCAAACACTGTGAATGATAATCTTTCAATAAACTATTTTCAGGCAGAAAAGGATAAACTATTTCTAGTAGTCTCCCTCCATGTTGGGTGAAGATTTGCTCAGATGTGAATAGAAGTATGGTCAGGTTAGACAGCTGGGTTCAAATTCCTATGTTGTTACTGACTATCTATATGACCTTGAAGCATATGATACTCCTGAATGTCTGTGAGCCTCAGTTTTCTCATCTATAAAATTGGAATATAAATACCTAACTTGGAGGGTTGTTGTGAGTATTAGATGAGATAATAAATGCTTATAAAACACTTGGCACATAGCACATGTATTTTGGTGGTTGAGTGTTGAAAGACCATATGGGTTCAAATTCTGTGTCTTCCATTTAGATGCTGTAATGAACTTGGGGAGGTTTCCTAACCTCTCAGCCTTAGTTTCCTCATCTGAAAAATGGAGATAGAAATACTACTTAAATTTATTATTTGTTTAAGGATTAACTGAGATAATGCATTGAAACCTTTAGTATAATTCCTGACACATAGTACATGCTTGATAAATATTGGCAGTTATTTGATGCTTTAAAAAAGATAGCTGCTATTAGTTTCCTCAACATCATTATAGGGTCCTTCTGGGTTACTCTTGGAGTCAATAAACCAAGATGGTCAAACAAGAATAAATTTATAAAGTTCCACAAACTAAGAGGGAGAATTAAATTATTTCAATGAGAGGTGCCTTACCTGCTAAATTTATATTGCAGCTATCAGCTTACATGTAATCTTAATGATGGTGTCACTTCAATAGGGCACACAGTTCTCTGTCTATACAGATGCTATATAGCTGTTCAATAAGAAACATACTCTAGTTATTTTAAAATAGTATTGAACTATGAGTCAGAAACCATGGTGCTGGCCCTAGCTCTATCACTTATTAGTTATGAAATCTTTTACAAGTCAGATAACATCTCTGAGCTTGTCTCCTCATTTATAAAAGAGAAAACAATTATCCTTGTCCTACCTAAGATCACGTGAAGTGTTTGTGAAACCACTCTGAGGATGTAAGATAATATCTAAAGTGCTAAAAATATAGTGCATAACCTTGAGAAAAATAGGCAATGAGAAAGAAAATAAATAGCACAGGGAGATCAGCTCAGTGCTTTGTGACCACCTAGAGGGGTAGGATAGGGAGGGTGGGAGGGAGGGAGACGCAAGAGGGAGGATATATGGGGATATATGTATACATATAGCTGATTCACTTTGTTATACAGCAGAAACTAACTCACCATTGTAAAGCAATTATACTCCAATAAAGATGTCAAAAAAATTTTTAAAAAGAACATTATTTTATATGTCAGTGCAATAAAGCAAACTCTAGATACATTTGGAATTCATATCTTCCAGCTTCTAAAGCACTGAAATTTGAGAATTTTGTTTTCCACTATTTACAAAACTCAGTTTTCGCTTCTGAATTCCACTGAGAAAGAGATTGTTGCAACAATAAAATGGCTTTTCTGGCCTCTCTCTTCTGTGAGTCACATCTAAATATCAGAGACAAAACAAAAACAAAAACAAAAACACACATGCAGCTTTTCTGTGGAACTAATGTTTGTGAAAAACAGCTTCTGCGTGTGATGTGTGGCAAATATGAACTTGAAAAGTCAAGGAAAGAATCAGGATTAGGTGCCACTGGCTGTTTGCCCTCTTCTCAGGGTGACTGCACCAACTGAGTTTTATTCTCCATCACCTTAACACCTTTGATCTTAAACTGGTCTACCATGAGCTTGCAGCCCACACAAAATGCCTCTAGCAATTTCCTTATGCAACACATTGTCCATTTTTTTTCTCCCTTGACCATAAAAAGGATTTCCCAAGTGACACTATTACTAGAGCCCACCTTTCAAACATAAAGAAAACATATGTTTTTCTAGGAACTAGAATTTGTATGAAATTAAAATGTGTTATATAGGAAGATCAGTTGTTTAGCTAGACAAATACAGACCCAAGTTTCTCTTGAAGCAAGTGACATTTGATGCCTGATGCCATTTTCATAGACTCTGCCTATCATTGTCTGAAGATTGGCAATTCAAAACCAAGTGCAAATGAAACCCATCTCCACTCTGCCATTGGCAGGCAATGGCAGGTGTCTCTCTGACAGGTGTCATCCCGCCCTTCCTATATAATGATATTTCTTGTTCCTTCTGGGCATTTTGCCTCTGGCATCTTCCTCCAGTAACTTCTCGTTTCCTTCTATGGCCAGTTTTTTGAAAACTGTATTATTTCTGATCAGCTTCTTTTTCTGAGGGCAGAGTAGGGGAAGAGTGACCTGTAGGAATAGCATTTTTATAAGGTCAACAATGGACTACAGGAGACAGTGTCTCTGTCCGGACTTGAAGAGAAAGGCACTGATGGGAATAAGAGAAATACACCCCTATACCTTTAAAAGTAAGTTCCTCTCTAATAAGGAAGTGGTAGCCAGGTTTTCTGACTGCTATAAGTCTCTAAATTTTGTTTCCCTGGGGTTTGTTTCTTGTGGGAACAGACTAAAACCTCCCCTTGCCATTTCCAAAATAACCATGTTGTTTGGGACAAAAGGCAGGACATGTGGAAGCAACCACTGGTGTTTCTTAATCTAGGTTCATTGGCACTGCTGTAAGTAGAAATCCCTGTGTGAGTCCGATTGCAGTATTGTAATTTTGCATAGTTTTTTTTTTTTTTTAGTAGCTACATAAGTATTTAAATGGGAAAATCAGAGAGGGCATACCAGGCATTGTATCTTACCATCTTAACCTGGCATTAACAATTAGTTAAGTGTCCCTTTCCTCTTTTTCCCTGATACTGTTTACTTTTTAGAAATTATGGTGCTTATTAACACCCATTCTGTATTTCCCCTGGGGTACTCTGTGTTCAATCCTGAAAAGACTAGATCCTGTCATGTGAGCAGCTGCTTACAGGTATACGACCACTCTCAGCCACTTTTATTTACCTTGGAGATTATCACCACTTTCTAAAGAATAAGGACAAAGGTTATTGGACTTTACGTTCAGTAATTTGACCTCTTACTTATAAGATCCATGAGAACGGGCACCCTGTACTTCTTGCTCATCACGGTTTTGCCAACATTAGCATAGTGTCTGACATATAATGGACACTTAATAAATGTATTGACTGAATTTTGTTTCTGAAGAATGTGACTCAAGTCCCAATATTGTAGTGAGGCTAGGCTCTACAACCGGTGTGTATTTCTGAAAAAATGATATATAGAGGGCTTCCCTGGTGGTGCAGTGGTTGAGAGTCCGCCTGCCGATGCAGGGGACACGGGTTCATGCCCCGGTCCGGGAAGATCCCACATGCCGCGGAGCAGCTGGGCCCGTGAGCCATGGCCGCTGAGCCTGCGCGTCCGGAGCCTGTGCTCCGTAACGGGAGAGGCCACAACAGTGAGAGGCCCGTGTACCACAAAAAAAAAAAAAAAAAAAAAAGATATATAGAAAAATAAGTTCTTATAAAATGCTAGAATGCAGGTGTGTGTGTGTGTGTGTGTGTGTGTGTGTATCTATATACCTTTAACTCTATATCTATCTTCCTTTCCAAATAATTTCTTTTTTTAGAAGTCTCAGGTCAGTGAAATTGAGAAGCAGGACCATATAATTAGACAACTTAGCTTCATTTTACTGTTCCATTCTTTTCAAAAGTTTGTTCCTGTGATTTGAGACCTGCCTTAGCCTACATTACCCCCAAAACCAAAACCTGTGTGCCATGGGCTTTGTGCAGATAGTTTATTTTTGGAAGAGATTCTAAGGAAGAGGAGTGGTAGACTGGGGATGAGTGAAATGTGGTATCTTGTTTCAAAGAAAAGCAGGATGAACATAGAACAGAATATGTAGAACAGCATTTACTTATGAAAGTAGATCTGGGGATAGTGGAGTAAATAGAGTACATAAATATATTCAGAGTGACCAAAGTAAAGAAGTTGGTTTTGCTATTGGTAAACAGCATTGGTTATGGGGAAAGAGGCTAAAACATGGAATAAAGTGTCTGTGGACAAAAAATGTTGCCTGCCACTCCAGTAAACAACAAATGTTGCCACCATCAAGCCATCAGCCATTGCAGCCACACATACCCCATTCCCCACCAGGCTATGCCCTGAGACAAGTGTTATGATTTAATTTTCTTGATAGAACTTATTATTCTCCACGCAGTTCATCCTTTACTTCATCTCTCCTCCTCCACACCATCTTTCTCCTATAACACAGACACAGACACACAGACACACACAGACACAGACACACACACACACACACACACACACATAATTTTGCAGGTGCTCATGAAAACTGAATTAAAAGGCAAGTCCATTTCCCATGAGGAGATCACTACTTGATCTCCCTTGAGTCAGTCTGAATTGTGTTCCATGTCAGAACGTGGGGGATTATCTTAATTCGGTTGTTGATTAGATTACCTTCCAGATTTTAAGGCCGAAATTTTTGCTTTGTTCTATACTTTAAGTCAGTAAAGTATGGGTGCATTTTCAAATCTTGTCCAAGCCTTAGAGAATTTATTCCCATTATTTTGAGTAACACTTTTTGAATGATGTGTAAAATTTCAACAATTGAGTCCAACAAACTTTTAATAATGCCTACTATGATCCATGAACTAACCTAGGTGGAGGGGCAATAAATTAAGTATGGTCTCTGTTCTTTAGGATGTTCAGATAAACCAATAACCAATGAATGTGTTGTGAGTCAAGGAATAAAAACAAGTCTGGTTTTAAGGTTTCTAATTTGGGTTACTCTGTGGATAGAGATTCCATTAAGATATGTAGTTGTCTTAATCTGTTTAGGCTACTATAACAAAATACGAGAGACTGAGTAGCTAATAAAAAACAGAAATTTATTACTCTCAGTTCTCGAGGCTGAAAATCCAAGACCCAGACAATGGCAGATTCAGTGTCTGGTGAGGACCCACTTCCTGGTTCATAGACTGTGTCTTCTAGCTGAAACCTCACATGGCGAGGAGCTTTCTCTCTAAAGTGTCTTTTATAAGGGCACTAATCCCATTCATGAGAGTTCTGCTGTCATGACCTAATGACCTCTCAAAGTTACCACCTCTAATACCATCATCTTGGAGGTTAGGATTTCAACATATGAATTTTAGAGGGACACAAACATTCAGTCTACATCAGGAGTAAAGAGGAGAAGATTTGTTAACAAATATAATGTGTTTGGTTTTGGACTAATTTTGAAGCACTGGCTAGACAGGCAAGGATGTCCAACTTTTTGGTATTGGTAGATGTGGATCCAGTCTTGTATTTCACAGAGAAATTTAGAACTTAGAGATTTAGGAGTCATTGGTATATAGATGATATATACCAGTTATAGGCATGGGTGACAGGTCCCAGAGAGATATATAGAATCATAGAGAAGAGGTCAGAGTATGGACCCTCGGGCAGTAAGAGAAAGAAGAATAAATGGAGGAGACCAAGGAATCTATTACAGATGTATGAGGAAAACCTTGACCTAGTGGTCTCAAGGAAGCCGATTGAAAGTTTTTCTCAAAGAGCAAGTTCAACAAGATAAAATATCAATGAGAGGGATAAAATAGGGAGAGAACTAAAAAGAGATCATTTAATTTGAATGCTAGATTAATGGTTTGGGTAGAGTTGTGAAGGTGGTGGTCAAATTCCTGTGGGTTGACAAGTGAGTGAGAGGTAGGCTTCTCCTTGCAAAAGCTTGGTGGTTATGATAAAAAGAACTGTGACAAAGAAATAAAGTTGAAGAAAAATTCTGTTGTTATTGTCTCTTGTTTTCTTTTCTTTTAGGGTAAAGATACTTGAGCATGTTTGAATTCAGAGGGAAAAGAGACAGAAAAGAGGAAAGTAAAGAAAAAATAAATCTGTAGTGTGTGGGAGAAGATGAGATTAGGAGTAAGGTGAAGAAGTTTATCTTGGTAAAACAAGGGGACATTATCTACTGGGACAGGGAAGAAAATACGGTTTTCAATGACTTTAGTAATCAACAGAAGTGTAGAGAAAGTTGGTATAAGCCCATACGTGATTATCTCTCTTTTCTTTTTGTATCAGCAGGCAGGCATGAGATAATAAGAACTTGGCCTAGTAAATAGGTTTTTCAATTTTTTAAATTATTTTCTAAAAGTCAGTGAGAAAATTTATAACTAAATTTTATTAAGAAAACATAGAAACTCTGGTCTCCTATATGTCAGGTTGTTTCACATTTCAGGAATGTTTTGTCTTGATGTTTGAGAATTTTTTGAAAGCACAGATTTTCTCAATATTTTGACATAATAGTACTATACCTTAAAGTGACTAAATGGGACGGGATTTGAAGTTCACTATATTTAAAACTTTCATATGTCTTTCAGTAAATGATACTGTTGCATTAGATTTTACCATGGCAATAAACAAAGCATACTTTCTTTATGTTATGCTCTTCATGTGAAAGAAATGTCCTAATTTACATGAAGAATATGTGGCAAAGAAGGATTTTAATGATACAAGAAAGTCAACATAGGATTTAAAACAACAATTTTTCAGCCAAATCAATTAAAACAAATTCTTTGGTCCTATCAAAACCCCTGTGACAGAATTTCACTAATCTTTATTCTTAGGTCTCTGATGATTTCTTCTTAAAACTCTTTTATTTGAAAAGCTGTTTTAACAACTTTCTTGTCACCCATTACATGTTTACTGATAATATTTATCAAGCTACTCACAAAACTTTCAAAATGTCTTCCTTCATAATATTTGTTCTTGACAACATAAATCCAACCAATAAATGATTTCTAACATTATTGGACTTTCACATAAATGAAATGTCAGGCGATGCTTCTGGATTTTAACAGGAAAAAGTAGATGGAAAGTTTGGATAGAAATACTACGCATTTGTAGAAAAGAACATTATTACATCAAAGTGCATGCCTTTTTTTAAATGTCTTTAATGGAGTATAATTGATTTAAAATGGTGTGTTAGTTTCTGCTGTATAACAAAGTGAGCCAACTATACATATACATATATCCCCATACCCCCTCCCTCTTGTGTCTCCCTCCCACCCTCCCTATCCCACCCCTCTAGGTGGTCACAAAGCACTGAACTGATCTCCCTGTGCTATGCAGCTGCTCCCCACTAGCTACCTATTTTACTTTTGATAGTGCATTTATATACATGCCACTCTCTCACTTCATCCCAGCTTATCCTGCCCCCTCCCCATGACCTCAAGTCCATTCTCTACATCTGCATCTTTACTCCTGTCCTGCTCCTAGTTTCTTCAGAAACTTTCTTTTTTCCTTTTGGATTCCATATATATGTGTTAACATATGGTATTTGTTTTTCCCTTTTGACTTATTTCACTCTGTATGACAGACTCCAGATACATCCACCTCAATGCAAATAGCTCAATTTCATTTCTATTTATGGCTGAGTAATATTCCATTATATATATGTGCCATATCTTCTTTATCCATTCATTTGTCGATGGATGCTTAGGTTGTTTCTGACTTATTTCACTCTGTATGACAGACTCTAGGTCCATCCACCTCATTACAAATAACTCAATTTCATTTCTTTTTATGGCTGAGTAATATTCTATTGTATATATGTGCCACATCTTCTTTATCCATTCATCTGTTGATGGACACTTAGGTTGCTTCCGTGTCCTGGCTAATGTAAATAGAGCTGCAAAGAACATTGTGGTACATGACTTTTTTTGAATTATGGTTTTCTCAGGGTATATGCCCAGTAGTGGGATTGATGAATTGTATGGTTGTATGGTAGAAACTATTTCTACTTTTTTAAGGAACCTCCATACTGTTCTCCATAGTGGCTGTATCAATTTACATTCCCACCAACAGTGCAAGAGGGTTCCTTTTTCTCCACAATCTCTCCAGCATTGATTGTTTCTGGACTTTTTGATGATGGCCATACTGACCAGTGTGAGGTAATACTTCACTGTAGTTTTGATTTACATTTCTCTAATGATTAGTGATGTTGAGCATCCTTTCATGTGTTTGTTGGCAATCTGTATATCTTCTTCAGAGAAATGTCTACTTAGGTCCTCTGCCCATGTTTGCATTGGGTTATTTGATTTTTTGATATTGAGCTGCATGAGCTGATTGTAAATTTTGGAGATTCGGCTTTGTCAGTTGCTTCATTTGCAAATATTTTCTCCCATTCTGAGGGTTGTCTTTTTGTCTTGTTTATGGTTTCCTTTGCTGTGCAAAAGCTTTGAAGTTTCATTAGGTCCCATTTGTTTATTTTTGTTTTTATTTCCATTTCTCTAGGAGGTGCGTCAAAAGGGATCTTGCTGTGATTTATGTCATAGAGGGTTCTGCCTATGTTTTCCTCTAAGAGTTTTATAGTGTCTGTCCTTACATTGAGGTCTTTAATCTATTTTGAGTTTATTTTTGTGTATGGTTCTAGGGAGTTTTCTAATTTCATTCTTTTACATGTAGCTGTCCGGTTTTCCCAGCACCACTTATTGAAGAGGCTGTCTCTTCTCCATTGTATATTCTTGCCTCCTTTATCAAAGATAAGGTGACCATATGTGCTTGGGTTTATCTCTGGGCTTTCTATCCTTATCTATTGATCTTTATTTCTGTTTTTGTGCCAATACCATACTGTCTTGATTAATGTAGCTTTGTAGTATAGTCTGAAGTCAGAGAGCCTGATTCCTCCAGCTCCGTTTTTCTTTCTCAAGATTGCTTTGGAATGTCTTTTTCCATCCCCTCAGTTTCAGTATGTATGTGTCCCTAGGTCTGAAGTGGGTCTCTTGTAGACAGCATATATACAGGTCTTCTTTTTGTATTCATTCAGCCATTCTATGTCTTTTGGTTGGAGCATTTAATCCATTTACATTTAAGGTAATTATTGATATGTATATTTCTATTACTATTTTCTTAATTGTTTTGGGTTTGTTACTGTAGGTCTTTTCCTTCTCTTGTGTTTCTTGCCTAGAGAAGTTCCTTTAGCATTTGTTGTAAAGCTGGTTTGGTGGTGCTGAATTCTTTTAGCTTCTGCTTGTCTGTAAAGGTTTTAACTTCTCCATCGAATCTGAATGAGATCCTTGCTAGGTAGAGTAATCTTGGCTGTAGCTTTTTCCCTTTCATCACTTTAAATACGTCCTGCCACACACTTCTGGCTTGCAGAGTTTCTGCTGAAACCTCTGTTAACCTTATGGGGATTCCTTTGTATGTTATTTGTTGCTTTTCCCTTGCTGCTTTTAATATTTTTTTCTTTGTATTTAATTTTTGATTGTTTAATTAATATGTGTCTTGGCGTGTTTCTCCTTGGATTTATCCTGTATGAGACTCTCTGTGGTTCCTGGACTGGACTGACTATTTCCTTTCCTATATCAGGGAAATTTTCAGCTATAATCTCTTTAAATATTTTCTCAGTCCCTATTTTTTCCTCTTCTTCTTCTGTGACCCCTATAATTCGAATGTTGGTTCATTTATTGTTGTCCCAGATGTCTCTGAGACTGTCCTCAATTCTTGTCATTCTTTTCTCTTTACTCTGCTCTGTGGTAGTTATTTCCACTATTTTATCATCCTGGTCACTTATCCGTTCTTCTGCCTCAGGTATTCTGCTATTGATTCCTTCTAGAGAACTTTTAATTCCATTTATTGTATTGTTCATTATTCTTTGTTTGGTCTTTAGTTCTTCTAGGTCCTTGTTAAACGTTTCTTGTATTTTCTCCATTCTATTTCCAAGATTTTGGATCATCTTTACTATCATTACTCTGAATTCTTTTTCAGGTAGACTACCTATTTCCTCTTCATTTGTTTGGTCTGGTGGTTTTTTACCTTGCTCTTTCATCTGCTGCATATTTCTCTGTCTTCTCTTTTTCTTTAACTTACTGTTTTTGGGGTCTCCTTTTCACAATCTGCACGTTCATAGTTTCCATTATTTTTGTGGTCTGCCCCCAGTGGGTAAGTTTGGTTCACTGGGTTGTGTATGTTTCCTGGGGGAGGGGACTGGTGTCTGTGTTCTGGTGGATGAGCCTGGATCTTGTCTTTCTGATGGGCAGGATTGCATCCGATGATGTGTTTTGGGGTGTCTGTGAACTTACTATGATTTTAGGCAGCCTCTCTGCTAATGGGTGGGGTTGTGTTCCTGCCTTGCTAGTTGTTTGGCATGGGTTGTCCAGCACTGGAGCTCGCTGGTCATTGAGTTAAGCTGGGTCTTAGCACTGAGATGGAGATCTCTGTGAGAGCTCTTGCTGATTGATATTACAATGGGCCAGGAGGTCTCTTGTGGACCAATGTTCTGAATTCAGCTTTCCCACCTGAGAGGCTCAATCCTGACACCCGGCTGAAGCACCAAGACCCTGTCAGACACACATCCAGGTATGTGGGGAGTTTCTTGCCTTTTGGGAAGTCTGGGGTTTTCTGCCAGCTTTCAGTAGGCGTTCTGTAGGAGTTGTTCCACATGTATATGTATTTTTGATATATTTGTGGGGAGGAAGGTGATCTCACATCATACTCCTCTGCCATCTTGTAGGTCCTCCTTTTATTCCTTTTAAGTGGACAAATTGAAAGAGCCAATTCACAGAGGTCTAGTCCCAAGATCCTTTGCAAGGATTCACATCTTTGAATGCCCAGTACTTCACGAGTCAAATTCAGGTTTTCTTCCCACTGTGTGAACACTTGGAAAAGGACACTGGCGGCTCTCTCTCTGCCTGATGCACTGCCCGCTACTGCCAGTCACTGCCAGTGAATGGGAACATGTAAGGCCGCCAAACCCCTGCTCATTCTGGCCCCATCACCAGCCCTTCCGTCTGCCCTTCGCTACTCTTTTTCTTACCTTTTGTCATGCAAACATTTCCTGTATTGTCAAAGCTGGTAAGGACATCTTCAACATTCAAAGATCTACTATTATGCTTTAAGGAAATTCTGTATTCAGAATAGAAGATGCTTGTATATTGGACCCAGGCACCAACTTCCTCTTCAGTTTCCCTTTTTTTGGCTTCTGTAACTGAAAACAGATTAAATGATTCAAATCTTCTTACAGATATATGTTGTAGACAATCATCTAGGTGTTTTTGTTTCAGAACCTGCCACAGGAGCTTCTACTGGGCAGCACCTAAGGGCGCTGAGACTGCAGGTCCCTGAACGGCACTGCTGCTTGCCCAGTCCTCTCCTGCTGCTCACTCAGCCTGGCTGGTCCCAGCATCCGCAACTCCGTGGATGCCTTTTTATACATGGATTTAACTATTTCTTTTTCCAAATTACTTTTGTGCTGGTTTATTTTACAGCAACTCATTATAGCAAATGCTTTTTGATTGCATCATTCACCACATGAACAAAAATTGATGCGCCATGAGGAGAAGCAATCAATTGTATTTATTGGGAAGATGTTTTTAAAAGGTGTACAAATTCCAGTTTAGAAACATCAACAAAATGCAGCTTTGTTGAAAAATTTGGTATAGAAGAATATTCTATTATGGCAGAAATTGCTTATTTTAAGTAATATACATTGCTATCATTTGAAATCCATCTGAAATCATATGTGTAAATTGTATAATTACATTCTGGATTAATATAAAGAGTATTGAAAACCCAGGCGTTCCTTCACCAAAGTTTAATGTAATAATTAAATTTTAGAGGAAAAAAAATAATCCAGTTGGAAATTTGGTTCACAAAGATTCTCTTTTATTTATTTTCATTTACTTGTTATTGAATACTGTGTTAATTTAGTACTGTGGATTTAGTACTGAGTACTGTGCTAACAGATTTATTACATTTGACAAGCACTGTTCTGAGTACTCTACAAATATTCATTATTTAATTTTCACAACAACCTTTCTGAGGCAGTAATGTTATCATCCCAAGTTTACAGATGAGGAAAATGATACACAGAAAGGATGAGTTATTTGCTCCCTTATACAGTTACTAAGTAATAGATCTGAGGTGTGGACTCAGGCAATGTGGCTTCAGAGCTTGTGTTCTTAACCACTGTGTTATAATGTGTTTAAATTGAAGAACATCCCATTCAGTTAAGCAAGTATATTTTCATACGTTATAAAGTATACTTGACTGACTTGTTTTGATTCTCAATATTCATTGCCACATGAAAATATGCAGGCAAGTTATAATAAGTTTAGCAGGATATGTGTTCACACTTTTTAAATACTGACCTTTTGTACTTGGTTCTTTTCTTCTTCTGACACGTTTTTTTTGGACAATTACCTCAGTGTCCATAGCTTCATCTACCAGTTGTGCATTGGTGAATATCTTCTGCCTATATTTTTCTCCTGAGCTCCAGATTCACATGTCTGTCTCACTCTTACCACCCTGTTGTCACTGTGCTCAAGCTTCAGACTAGGAGGGTAGGTTAATTATCTGCACACCCACCAGAAGAACAAAGAATGAGAGAGTAGCAGTTTCCCTCTCAGAAAGAGAATGAGTATCAAAACAGTAAAAATATAACCATTATACCCCTCAAGATCAGCATTTACAGACCTACTAGAGAATGGACTTGAGGATATGGGGAGGGGAAGGGTAAGCTGTGACAAAGTGAGAGAGTGGCATGGGCATATGTACACTACCAAACGTAAAATAGATAGCTAGTGGGAAGCAGCCGCATGGCACAGGGAGATCAGCTCGGTGTTTTGTGACCACCTAGAGGGGTGGGATAGGGAGGGAGGGTGGGATAGGGAGGGAGGGTGGGAGGGAGGGAGATGCAAGAGGGAAGAGATATGGGAACATATGTATATGTATAAGTAATTCACTTTGTTATAAAGCAGAAACTAACACACCATTGTAAAGCAATTATACTCCAATAAAGATGTTAAAAAAAAAAGATCAGTATTTCAACCACAGTATTTGGTTAACATACTTTAATTCATAAATTTGTTCATTCCTATATTCATCCTTCTATTCATGTTTATTGAGAAGCTAGAGGAGATACCATTGCAAAGCAGGGCTTAACATGTTTCCTGTTCTCATTCCTTTGACCATTAGTAAACCCCTTCAATGGAAGGGCAAACTCTAGCTTATTCAGTATTTCCAGGTCTAAGAAAATATTTTCCTTTAAAATATCTTTTAGAATTTTTTTTCAGTTTTTCACAAAATATACAGCAACATTTTGAATAATTTCTACTTTGTTCCAGCAAACGAATCCTGATTTTCCTACTGAAGTTCCCCACTTTGGCAATTTCACTAATATATAAGGACATTTACTTAAATACAATTTTCTAAAGGACACATGCTCAGTTGCATCAGCAAAATTCTATTTTTTTCTGCATTGTAAACCTCCACACCTTGTTTTGGATATTGTTTACATATGAAAATTCCACTGAAAATCCAGGGAAAAGAGATTAGAGGAATGAAATTGAGGCCCATTAAGTGTAGATAATACTGTAATAGTTATCCCAGATTGATAGGCTAGGTAGTGTTCAGCTCAGGAAAAAGACATATCTGGGCCCTTTAGGACCAATGTTATGACTACTAGGGTCTTACTTGCATGAGGGATGGGGAGGGGGAATTCCTAAGACAGAATTCATCCCCCTGAAAACAAAGTCTTGAGAACTTCACCATGTGCTCAAAAATAATTGCCCATCGTGAGGGAAGAAGAGGATTTTGAGTGAAGCATGGCATTGGCACTCAGATTGTTCTACAGCCCAGTTCCCACAAATTCATGCCCAGTTCTCATAGAGAGAGCCTGCTATAAAAAGGGAGTCAATTCTAAAGGACTTGCTTTTCTCAGATCTTTGTAGGAAGTGAGCATACATGCTACAGTCAACATTGAAGCATAAGCGGGAGCTAAGTGTAGAGTGCTCTCTTGGGGTGACTGCCTATGGAGGCTAGGGCTAGGTGCATTAGCCTAAGTTGGGAGTTGAACCAGAGAAGTAGATTACACTGCAGTGGCTGTGGTTGTAGCATTGGAAGTTGGCAGCCACAGAAGAGAGTAAGTAAATGGGTAGTAATAACTGGTAGATAAGAGGATTATTTCATTAATACATATGAGATAACCTCTGATAACTCAGATTTAGCTGGGAGGAACTTTGAAAACCTAGAGCTTTCACAAAAGACAGAGTTGGGGACCAGAATAGACATTGTTACTCGTACTGGGTCTTACAAAAAACTAAAAATAAGGACTTTTGTGTGTTCTATTTCTTACAAAAAGTATGTTAAAATTCATGTAGATATTTAAATTAGTTTTTACAGATCAAATTTTTATTATGGATAAGCAACATGAATAGAAATCACTGACTCATTTTAACCACAAACAAGTTTCTACAAATGTAAAACAAAACACACACACACACAAATAATTGTGTGCACTGGGACAACCTTGGTGTTGTCTATAAGTGAAATCTAAAGAGTATTAAGAACTTAGGTGGAGTGGTTGTGCTTTTTTTTATTACAATGGCCTACTATGGTTTTGAATGAATATGTGTAAGCCAACATCCAATTTCTCTTATTTCATTTAGAATTCTTGTAGCTGTTTGTGACATTAAGGAGAAAAAAACCCCATAATGTCCCATTTTTCTGACCTTAAAACTGAAGGCCCTTTTTATTTTTTACTTCAGTTGTAAAGAAGGGCATACATGATAAAGTAATTGGTTTGATTCCTCTTTCACTGTACACCACTTCAGAATATCTAATTGTGTTTATTTGTCTAAATAAAATTCTCTAAAACAAAGCAAACCAGGGAAAAAAAGCAAACAAAATACCCCCAAGAATAGAAACAAAAATAGTAACAACAATTAAAAAAAACTTACATCAGTTCCCTGCTAAGTGGCTATCTTCTCTTCACAAATCACCAAAAGCTGCTCTAAATCCACTAGGGATGTTATGCTAGTTAATTGTGCTTTTGTCCCCTTTCTTTCTTTAGAGTTAGTGTCAATCCTTCTTGAACTCTCTGTTATCACGCCTTCTTTAAAACTTCTTGCCATCATTTGCTTCTAGGATGTTGTTGTCTTTTTTTTATATTTCTCAGTCTGGTGCATTCTTGATGTCTGCTAGTCTCTTTTCTTTCTTCTGCCCTTCAATTCTGGACACCCTTCATGGTTTAATCTATGATCTTTTAACACTTCAGAGATTTCAACTCTCAAAAAGGTTTAAACTACCACCTGTCAACCAAAATCTAAACTTTGGTCTCTATCGTTGACTCTTGCTCCAAATACCTGGCCCAAATTTTGCAGCTTTTTAACGTGACATATTTATTTCCATCACTTTAATTTGTGCCTAGGATGATTTTTGTACCTTTCCTTAAGTAAGCCTGTATTTTAAAGACCGTGGTCATCTCCAGGGCAGAGATAGTTTTCCATTTCTTTTGCATCTTCCCAAAGCTCCTAGTAAAGTGCTGTAAATATAATAAGCATTTAACACTGGTGTTGAAAAGGAGTCAAGTTGCTTGAGTCAGTTTCACTCAATTATTTCTGAGTTTCAACTATGTGCTTAGCAATGGCAATATAGAGATGGATAAGACATCATTTTTCCTGGAACTCACAGTTTGAGGATGGGGAGACAGATATGTAAACAAATCCAATCAACTCGTTAAGAGGCATAATAGAAGTACAAGGTTCAGAGGTAGCTCAGAGAAAGTAGTGAATGACTATAAAGAAGTGGGAAGGTGAGGAAGAGATATGGGAACATATGTATATGTATAACTGATTCACTTTGTTATAAAGCAGAAACTAACACACCATTGTAAAGCAATTATACCCCAATAAAGATGTTAAAAAAAAAAGAGGTGGGAAGGTGAGACTCAAGTACTTCCAAATATTTTAGTAGCTAAGGAAAGTAAAATATTCACTTGTTAGGCAGTAGGATGGTAAATAAATCCAGATGAAAGGCCTGGATAATATATTTCTGAATAATTGAGAGCTGCCTGTAATATCTTTCTTGACGTGAAGTAGTACTGGAGACTAATGGCAATGTTCCCCCTCTCAGAGCCAACTTGAAATACATTAGGGTCTTTGGGAGGTGATTTTTTTTCCCTTGCAAATGTGTTTCAGCTGAGACTCATTGAGTATAATAAACTAAGGTGAAAATTTAAAATGGATAATGGAAATGAATTTTTCCTACTAATTTTATTCTAAGGAGTTCATCCTTGAGTATATTAAAAATATCAGTAATCGTTTTGTGCCTGAAGTCAGACTTTCTAACATTGCAGTCTAATGTAAACCTCTTGGCAAATGTAGTACTCTTTAGTTTCAGGAAAACGAATTGAAAACTAACTCCCATTACCACAGCACTCTTTGAAGTTTTAACTTAAATGGAAATATGAGGCTTACTGAAATCTTGCACATTTTGGTTCTTGTTTCAATTGGCAAATAAAAAAAAAGTATATGGGTATGTTCATCATTTTTAGTAAATCTTACATAAATGCACAAGAAGGAAATTATAACTATGAAACCAAAGCTGGGCTTGATGGTTAAAAAGCAAAGAGACTTTTTTATTATTAATTTTTGCCCGAAAAAAGACTTTAAAGATTTTCTAAGGTTGCTAGGCTTAAAAATGACAGCTCTGCCTTTAGACATTTAATTGCTGCTTGGGGATAATTACTTGTGCGAATAAAATTTCTGTGCCAGTTTGCAAGTCTTCGCTGCCATCTGTTGGCTATCTGAGAAATCTGTACACGACCTTCTAATGATAAAGGCAAAATGAAGTTTCAGTAGAATTGAATAGAATTTTAGGGGTTATCCAGGGCACTACCTGGCCTCTCCTTTCCAATCAATCACTTACATGTTTAAATTACTTAAGAAAAAAAAACATACCAGAAGCACAGTTGTATGTATGTAGGGAATTTCTGTATTTTCAGAATGTGGATGGTCCTGGCATCCATTAAAGATGCAGACGTAGAGAATGGACTTGTGGACTTGAGGACACGGGGAGGGGGAAATGTAAGCTGGGACGAAGTGAGAGAGTGGCATGGACTTATATATACTACCAAATGTAAAATAGATAGCTAGTGGGAAGCAGCCGCATAGCACAGGGAGATGAGATGAGCTTGGTGCTTTGTGACCACCTACAGGGGTGGGATAGGGACGGTGGCAGGGAGACACAAGAGGGAGGGGATATGGGGATATATGTATATGTATAGCTGATTCACTTTGTTATAAAGCAGAAACTAACACACCATTGTAAAGCAATTATACTCTAATAAAGATGTTAAAAATAAATAAATAAGCAAGAAAAAGTTCTGGCAAATAAACAATAGAAGAAATCAGAATGTATTATTTTTCCAAAAATTTAACTACTCTACAATACATATACATCATCTCTGAACATATGTACAGAAACTAACAATTCATACTTAAAAAAAAAATTCATCTATTGAAGTGAGAATAAAACAAAGAATAAAACAAAGGACAGCAGCAGTCCTTTTCCACTTGGCGTATTAAGTGAAGGGCATGATTGCTCTCTTCACAAATTGGTCTTTGTGCTCAATTCCTTCTCTTCTTATACCCTGTTTGCTTGTATTTTTACCATGAACAAAATAAGAAAATCTGCTTTGTGTGTTATGGGGATGCTGAACATGCTCCAGAGAAAATGAGAGGTCGCAGAGCCAGCAGCAAGGGGCATTTCTGATGGCCTCATCATTCCCTCCTGGTGTTCGGTATTTGAAGCACAAACAAGATGCCCTTCCCCCACTTTTGCCACTCCTCCCGCAGCTCACCTTTTTTGACCGCTGTGATTTATAATTAAAGACATGCTTTTGGCTTTCTAGTCCCTTGCCTTTTCTGAAAGGTTCCTCTCAACAAGTAAATTGTTCAAGTAAAACTTTTTCCTATCAACCTCTCTCTCAGGAATAATAATACTATGGAAATCCTATACAAATTGGAAAATCTGAGCTGCCTCCAATAAATGTGTAAATGTAACTAGAAAAAATCATGATCTTCTACATCATTATCCCTGTTTTAGAGCCACTGAGTAAAATGAAACCATCTGATGGGGTTTAGAGAAGACATACTGTCCCTCCTACTGTACTGTTATATGGCTCTTTCACATAATAGCTTAGAATATATTCTAGCAATTCACAGCTGTAAACTTTCCCTATGTTTTCACTGGGACTGTACTAAGAAAAGGTGATGATAAAATATTCACATGCAGGTAAACCAATTGGTAGGCCAAAATTTTGTTCATAATTGGACGGTCATATTTTATTTCTATTCCTATTTTAACCTTGAAGAAAAGAAATAGAAAAAATAATAGTGATGCTCTGTATACTTGAATGACAATGACTGTTTCTATACTGTAAGATATATAAGTTAAATAATTTTATCCCATAAAACAGTATTTCCTTCACTTATGTAATTTGCCTATAGGTTTAAATATGCCTTTAATTTTATGTATAGTGGTTTCTACAGATAAGCAGAAGTGAAATACTTAAAGGAAGAAAAGCTGAATAGCTGGGAGAGCCCAAAATGGCAGCAATTTTGTAGTACGAGAGGGAAACATAAAAATATCAAAACAGATGATTAGAAATCTTTGAATAAGAGTGGGTTAAAATCATGCAGTTTCAAAACCATGAATTTTAGAAATTTGTGTAGATAAGTTTCTGAGGCAGAAACTAGGAGAAAAAAAATGAAATCTTACCTACCCGTAGAATATTTTGTTTTAATTAGTGCCGGATGATAGAACCGCAGAGAATGGATAATAGCAAAGAATGCTACTGACCTAATGATGAAATATGCTAGGCAAATGATTCAAGTTAATCTCAGTTAGACCCGTTAATATTACACTGTTTACTATATCCACAACCTAGAAGAGAATCAGAAATCCCAAAATCATTTGTTCAAAAGATTTATAACTATGTGAGACAGTAGGAACAGTAAGAAATATTTTTTCCCTAAAAAGAATAAAACATCTATGATAAAAAATAATTTTCATGTGCTATTTTTCTTGAAGAAGTAATAGACTCTATAAGATTCAGAAGCAAAAGAAGTATATAAGCATATCTTCATAAATAAGTCTACATGCTTCATTGAAAATTCACAAAAATAACTCCTGAACAAAAAGAGGGGCTTTTTCTGTTTTTTATTGTCTGATAGAATGTTCAGGTAAAGCGGGTTATTATACTATTTCAGAATAGAATATAATGGATACTCTTTTAACTCACTAAATGAGAACAATAATTCTGAAAATTTTATTCTTTCCTTAGTTCTATCCATGAGTATTTCTTTTATGTATTAATCCGTAGTTTCATTGGTTTATTGAGCTTAGGCTATGTGTAAAATATACATATATGTAAACACATATAAAGCTACACCCATGTGGACATACACTCCTTTAGAGACCAATGAAAAACCACGTAAAAAGGAATTGGATATTTACAAAATAACTTCTGTCAGTTAAATAATTTTAGTTACAGAAATAATATATGATTCTTTAAAAATAAGTCAAACAACAAATTCATGAAATAAAAATGTGCAAAGTAATCTGTCATTTACCACCCAGATCTCTCTCTCCCCTTTCTTTTTCACACATATTAGATTTGAGGTGTGTATGTGTATTTGTGTGTGTGTGTGTGTGTGTGTGTGTATGTGTGTGTGTGTGTGAGAGAGAGGGAGAGAGAGAGAGAATATTTGTTTTGCTACTTGGAATTTTGCTATTTTCACTTAGTAATTTACCGTCATTATCTTATTATTTTAGTACATATAGATCTACTGAATTATTTTTTAAATCTGCACATTATTCAAAACTATAGATAGACCATAAAATATTTAGTCATTTCTTATTGATATGCATTCAGATTGTTCCCACTCTATCCCTATTTTCTAACACAAACAGTGTTGTTAGAAAAAAAAAACACACACACAAATCTGTATGTATACAGTAAGTTCCCTACATACGAATGAGTTCAGTTCCGAGAGTGCATTCATAAGTCCAATTTGTTTGTAAGTCCAACAAAGTTACCCTAGGTACCCAAATAAAACAATTGGCTATATAGTACTGTCCTGTAATAGGTTTATAATACTTTTCACACAAATAATACATAAAAAATAAACAAACACAAAAATAAAGAAAACATTTTTAATCTTACAGTACGGTACCTTGAAAAGTACAGTAGTACAATACAACAGCTGGCATCCAGGGGCTGGCATCCAGTGAATAGGCAAGAAGGGTTCCTGCCTGGAGGAGGGAGAGGAGGTGGGAGATGGTAGAGCTGAAGGATCGTCAGCAATAGGAAACGGAGGGCAAGCTGTAACTTCACAGCCTGAGGTTGATGGCACAGGTTCTGGTTCCTTGCTGGATTCAACTCTATCTACCCTCTTGAAAAAATGATCCAGTGATGTCTGGGTAGTAGCTCTTTTTTTCTCATCATAGATGCCACGGTAGCACTGGACTGCATTCTGAACAGCTGTTGTAACCTTCGTGTACCATTCAACATTCGGGTCCTGTGCCTCAAAAACTAACAGTGCTCCCTCAACAAAGAAAATCCCTTTGTCATTTCCTGCATTGTGAATCTCTTCAGTTCTTCAGTTACTTCTTCTTCCTCTTGTCTCTTTGTCCTTTCTCTGGGCCTCCAACTCCATCAGGTTTTCATTAGTAAGCTCCTCGTGTTGCACAGCAAGGAGTTCAATGAAGTTGTCCTCTTGTAGACCTAGCTCCAGCTTCTCGCTGAGGGTCACTAAGTTGCTGACGACCTCTTTGGACTCCTCATTCACCTTCTCAAATTCATGAAAATCATGAACAAACTGCTGGCAAAGTTTTTTCCAAACCCCATTCATGGTGATGGCTGTAATTTCACACCAAGCAAAGTGAATATTTTTTATGGCCCTGTAGATGTTATAGTCCTTCTAAAATTGTCACAATGTTGTTCCTGATTGGTGCTTCTTAGCAGTACCAGCTACATCACCACTACTTTTACGCTTGCTTCTGGATATCCTGGGCTTGAAATAAAGATACTGTACTACTGTACTCTATACAGTACTGTACAGTAAAGTACTAAAAAGCACAACCACTTCTAGAGGATGCACGCACGTGCCAATGTATGCCAGACATGTGAACTAACACATGATTGGACATGAGAACGCACATTCGCAACTTTGAAAGTTCGCAACTTGAAGGTTCGTATGTAGGGGACTTACTGTATATAATTGTGCACATATGTAGGCTTTTCTGTAGGACAGATTCCTAGAAGTACACTGCTGGGACAAAAGGTAGGCACAAAAAAATTACAAAGAATTTTTGCATGGAACCTAGTCTAACATCTAGCATATGCAAACAAAAATTAGCTGTTGGTGACAGAGTATGTAAAAGATACTTCTTACCCTATTTTGCTGGTCCTGGGAACAAGAACTTTGTCTGTAATAGAAGAGTCAACCCAGCCTAGGACTCCACATGCACCAAAAACGTGTAATTCTTTGAAAACAAAATAATGGTTTTGTTGATTTTCGCTGTTTCTATGAATACTATATAGTCCTTCTTTATCTCTATCAATAATATTTATGTGGGTTTTTTGGGAAGACAAAAGAGTTGTTAAATTGAGTTTGGCTGTCCCTTTGCATATTATATAGCTCTCCACACAAAGTATTTTTTGAGATGTCTTAGCCATGTGATAAATACAACACCTTCTAGTCTGGTTGTGCCTAGGTTCTTCTTTTTCAAGAAACTGTTGGTTTTTGCTGAGTTGCATGCCATTCTTGTCACACCAGGATTATGTCCTTGTATTAAGGTCTTTAATCTCAGTTTTACTTATGAGTTTGTATAAATCTTTCTTTAACTCAAATCTTTATCCATTTACTTCTACTTTATCCAATTACTTCCGAGTCTCTGCTTCCACCAAGCATGCTGTGCCCAATACTAACTTTCACTTTATTCATTCACCTAGGAATGGCAGTTCTGCTGTGGCTCTGTCTACTTGAGCACTTTGTATTGTGTCTATATTCTGTATTTCATCAGTATTTTGGTACTGTGGTGATAGGAGTGTAATGGAGCAGTACCCTATGGGGACTTCCTAGGACAAACCCCTCCCCATATCCTCTGCTTTAGCTCCTCTCCTTACTGTTATACCTAGATAATAGTATCTGATGTACATTTCTTGAGTTGTTTATAAATGCTAAAACCCCCACTAAATGGAAGATGTTAACTACTTGATAACCATGGGCACTTAGCCCTCAGACCTACTGGAGCCTAAGGATAGACAATGTTAACCCCTGTGACACTGCCCTGTTACCTCACCAGCAACAAGTCAGAGAATTGTGCATGAGCTGATCACACACCCTGCAACTCCCCTCCCTCACTGGGCCTTTAAAAGTGCTTTCCTGAAACCTATTGGGGAGTTTGGGGGTTTTTGACCGCTAGCTGTGCTGGACTCCTTGTATGGCACCTTACAATATACCCTGCACTTTCCTTCACCACAACCCGATGTCACTAGATGGGCTTAACTGCATGTGGGCTAGTGAACCCAGGTTTGGTTTGGTAACAGGAGGGGTATTTTAAACACTTTTGGGCTGAAACGCTGAGGGGGTTTATGCTCATTGAGATCTGAATCATGCCACAGCATATTCTGTGTTATATCATTAAGAAACCTCTGCATGTAGCCATCTTCCACTTCATCCTTATCCTCATCCACACTCCTGGGATATCAACACCATCTCACACCCATTACCCCAAATTAGCAAGCACAATGTTCTACTCATAATAGGCACTCAAATGTTTGTTTAATAAATTAGTGAATTAATCTTACTGACAGATTATTCTACAATGAAGTTTGTCAAAGTGCTGAAGTCTGACGTACTGTCATTTTACTTTAGAGAATTTAGAGTGGTTTGATAAAAATCAAAAATGCCTCCTCAAATCTTAGTATTCTATAAATCTGCCATATAACCTTACTTTTCTCCCACAGGTATGTGACGCTGAAGGCCATTATAGGCCATTAAGATTCCATTAAGAGCACCTTTGCCATTGTTTTCATTATGCCTTTGATATGTTCTTAGTGTTTTGTTGTCAGAGAAATGAATTGTTCATATTTTAACACAGTGGTCATAATCATTATTATTAAATATTTAGCATTAGTCACTCTAAATGTTCTATCACCCATTAAAAATGTAAGAATTTTATTCTGTAGAAAATATCAACAATTAAAATATTGACCTTTTCAATGATACAACGTATCCATTCCAGTTTTTCCTGAGTGCTACTCTAAGTAACCTATGGGGAGCAGGTGAAATGGCCAGTCATTGTAAATGCAAAATATTTGAAAAGTCAACTATAAAAATATTCAATTAATTGGTCTCCCCTGGTGGCGCAGTGGTTGAGAGTCCACCTACTGATGCACGGGACACGGGTTCGGGCCCCAGTCCGGGAAGATCTCACATGCCACGGAGCGGCTAGGCCCGTGAGCCATGGCCACTGAGCCTGCGTGTCCGGAGCCTGTGCTCTGCAACGGGAGAGGCCACAACAGTGAGAGGCCCGCGTACGGCAAAAAAATATATATATATACATATATATATATATATATATACATATATATATGTATATATATTCAATTAACGATGGATCATAAATTGTGGTAAGCAGAGAGCACTAGTTAGAAAGAAAGAATTCATCCTCAGTCACTTTAATGGGAACAGAAAATGGCAGGGATGTAACCTCTTTTGATTTCATGTAGTGCTACAGATTTGTGGACCACCCCAGGTAGCATTGGAGCTATGAATGCTGCCTGCTGCCAATGAATAATGATGCTTTGGATTCTGGACTGGTGTCTGGCATTTCTATTTTCTTTCTTTTCTATCACATCACTCTTTGATTGAAGCTTAGAGTCCCATGCATGTGGAAGTAAGAGAATGTCAGGCTAATTTAATATTAAAACATTTGTCAAATTTTTGTGGATGAAATCAGATATGTAAAATTATTAAATCAGAAAATCCAAGGTCTTCTGTAAGTCTGGACCCTTTATAAAGCTGTTTCCTACACTTGGAATGCCCTGTTTTCTTCATACCATGGCACTATTCATCTTTGAAGTCCAGTATGAGGTCCCCCTCTTTCATGTTGCTAATAGTCATGGCCAAATTAGAGAATATTTTTTAAATGTTCATATTATTTACAAATTGGCCATAACTTGAAAGAAGCAACATAATAATTAGAAAA
This sequence comes from Orcinus orca, assembly GCF_937001465.1. Classification (NCBI taxonomy): domain Eukaryota; kingdom Metazoa; phylum Chordata; class Mammalia; order Artiodactyla; family Delphinidae; genus Orcinus; species Orcinus orca. Next base: position 81,804,549 of record NC_064580.1, read on the forward strand.
CTATACAAAGAAGTAGGTGGTCTGTCTTCTCTTATATTTCCCACTGTTATGTTAAAGTGGCTTATGAGATATCCAAATCCTCAAATTCGAAACGGTTACATCTATTGTTGCTATTTAACCCACTTAGTTGTTCGGAGTGTTATACATCAAGAGTAGCATAGGCCAATGGTTAGGGCTGCTAATCTCAGTCTTGAGTTTTCTCCTCTATAGTAGGCACACGACCTAATTTGAGGTGTGTTTCCCTTTTTCCATGGTCTCTCCTTGAGTCTTACTTGATTTTCTAGAGTTACAATTAAAAAAACAAATGAGACATGCCTTTCTTCCCTAGTATCTGGGATAAGCTACTCATTTCATGCTTCCTTTCACTGGTTTCCACTTTGGTCTGCTAATTTAATCAAGGGCAGGGCCATCTCATCTCCTAATCAGTTACATGAGCCATATGGAGATGAAGAGAGAAGTGGAACAAATTGATTAAAGAAAGAGGGAAGAGAGAACCAATAGAGGAAAACTTCCCCCGTCCAGTCTGTCGACAAGTAGTTTTTCCAGTAAAAATTATATTCCATTCTTTGCTGAATTGCTTGTGTGTTTGGAGGTCTAAGCTATTTTTTTTTCTTTGACCTTTATAAGCAGTGTTACTAATTGCCTACCTAATATCATTTCTCCTTTTCTTCCTTACTAATAGAGCTCTAATTTGGGAGGGAAGTGGCATATTGCATTTGTCATTTTCATGAAGGAGAGCTACATTTACCAGACCCCCTTACCACTAGGCATGCCATGTAACTTTGTTCTGGCTAGTGAGATATAAGTAGAATTTTATCCCGTGAGCCTTTCAAGACAGCTATTGTTTTTGTTTTTCTGAGGGAGAGAGAGAGAGAGAAGCTCAGCTGCAGTGAAAATTTTGCCCTTCCCCCTCTGCCTATAGATAACAACGCAGAGAAAGAGAAGAAACTTGGCATAGTGGGGCCGCATTACCAACCTTGCACTGTTTACTTATGGATATCTTTTTATGTGAGGAAAATAAACTCTTAGATATTTAAGACATTATTTGTCAGATTTTCTAGTAGTATCTCTTGAAAGTAATCTTTACCAGCACAACTTATAAGAGAACTTCTTGGGGACAGAGAGAGAGATGGTGGGAGGCAGGAAGGGTGGAAGGCAGAGAGAGAAGGAGAGAGATAGAGAGAGAATGAATGAGAATGAGGATGAAAATAGTTGTGTGTATGTAGAAGTGAGGTGAAACCTTTCATTCTCCCTAGGAAATTAGGATGTATGGTTAAAAACTGCTTTATAATGGTATCATGAGTGGGTGATATTTAATATAAGCAGTAGAATTACAATAGTTGAGATGATTATTATATATTTGGACGATTTCCTTATTAAGTGTAAAGTGACTGATTAAAGGTTTAGGCAAAGAGAGTAGGGTAAGAATAACAGTAGATTGGGGAAAGGACAAAGAAATATAGACAGAATGAAAGAGGAGAAATTATAAACATGACAATTGCATAAAGTTCTAAATATAATAAAAGTCCAGACTGGTTCAAAACTGTTTCAAACGAATGAAACAGTGCAAAGAGCAGTGAGTACATTTTGTACATGGAAGTACTCCCAAGTTATCACTTAAGCCAATCTAGCATTCATCCCCAAGGGAGAATTTTTTTGAGAATCCTTGACTTAGACTAAAGGAAATAAGCATCAGTCATATTGGTGAAATCTGAATCTTGACATGCATGTGTCATTTGCTCCCTGTTATTCTTTGTTCTGTGGATAAAAAGGAAACTTTGAAGCATTTGGAGAACTGTTATTTGTACTGTATCTGGGAAAACCAGTTGTGATTTTTCTTTGCTTTATACCGTTAGGATAATCCTCTAAATTAGGCTTTTCTGGTATGTGTCTTATAGTTTCCTTGTTTCCACTAAATGAACCAGATTACCCGAGACAAGATTTTGCCATTTGATGTGTAGGGATATTATATGGGAATTCATGAATCAAATTCATCTTGTCACTGGGGACAGATGTTTTTGTATTGTCAAGTTCTAGGCTTATTAGTTTGGGTTTGAATAAGGCTAGAAATTTCAAGCTGCCGTGCTTAGTCCGTCTGTATTCAGCTCCAAAGACCATAGGCTGGAAACCTGACCAACTGAAGGTAGTTTAAAGAAAGGTTGTAATTTCTTCTTCTCTGGGGACCCTGATGGCAAGGATTAAGCACTGTCTTCCTGGGATTGTGACAGCATGATGCTGCCTTGAGGCAGCTAAAAGAACTAAATTATCTCTTTTAGGAAACCTTCTGAGTTAACATGGTTTTGTGACTATGAGAAGGATAATTGCATCATATCGTTTGTCTCTCATAAAACAGGGAAATAAAAATTTGACCAAAAGTAACTTATTTAGACTAGAGAAGGAACTGAATTCTACTAAAGAAAGAGAATGCTGTATATTTGTCAAGGTATTTTTGGTGGTATGTGACAGCTCAAACTAGAATAAACAGACAGGGGAATTCATTGGCTCATAACTGGGAAGTTCAAGGGGTTTAGTGCTGTTAGGGATGTTAGGATCCAGGGTTTCAACCAACGTCAGCAGTAATCTGCCCTTTCAAATTTTCTTCATATACCAGTTTATTCTCATCTATATGGCATCTATACTGACTGAAATTCCAGTAAAAGAAAATTCCTCTTTCTCAATAATTCCAGCAAAAGTCCCAGTGAAGGCTTGCATTTGCCCAGCTTGGTTCATGTGCCCATCACTGAACCAATCGCTGTGCCCAAGGGGTTGTGCTACCCTAATTGCTCAGGACTTGGCCATATCCAAGGCCTATTCATTTGGGTTTGAATGAGGTTAGAAACTATTAAATGAATGGTGTCGACCCACCCAAACTATATAAATTCCGATAGTTAACAGAAGGGTTCTTCTTCAAAGGAAAATTAGGTGCTATTACTAAAGAAGGAAGAAGGAATGTTGAGCTGGCAAATTCAACAGATGTTCATGATATGCTACAACGCAACACAACATGTGTAAAAGAAAAAGGCAAAATCATTATAGGGAAAAACATGGAACTATACATATACACCCTTGTCCAATTTGCACTAGACGGTTTTTCACTTCATAATAAAAGATCATTTCTTGTATGTGTGTGTGTGTGTGTGTGTGTGTGTGTATTCCAGATGTTTTTTAATATAATAGATTCAGACTTCAGACTTACTCTACTTGATAATATATTTCAAAGTTTTGATAAGTCTAGCACTGAGATATTTTATGGACGGGCAGGGAACAAATTGCAGTCATTATAGTCTCAGGATTGATCATGTGGTTTTCTTCAAATTGTATTAAATATGTTGTATCTTATTTTTATATACTGCTTCTTTTGTAAATTTGAAAGCAGACTTTTAGAAGGGATTAAATATTGTAATTTAGGGAAAAATTAGGATGAAGTTTCACCAAAAGAGCAAGACATATACACCAACTGAGTTCAACTCAAAAGCAGCAGTGAAACTAGATGGCTACCCACTACATATGGATTTATAAGCCATGATATGTAAAAATTAAAATCATGTATGTTAACACATGACAGATTATGAGTATTTTCTGAAAACACCAAAATATAGTGGGAGACTTATGGTGGTTTTTCCCACACAAATGAAATGCTCTGAGAAGCATTCAGTGTCAGGGTACTAGACTGCACTGGCAAAGTGGTTGTAATTTACTGAAAAGTGCCTTAGTGATCTGAACAATTTAGTAATAATTCCAAATAACATTGCATCTACTAATATTACTCATCCATGGGATCCCATCTAATATATTTTTTTCTAAATCTTTGCAGAAAATGTGCATGAGAATTTTGACAGAGATTCTTATTGTTTTTGAGCCTTTTATTAATACTCTGATCTTAATCACTTTCCATTTGCAAAGCAAGAATTATCTTTATCTCACTTAGAAGACTGTCTGAATCTTGATCAACTGGTCTGTCCTTGGTTTTTTAAAACTTCTTTGATAAAAACTGTTGGAGATTCTGGATGGGGAATAATTATCAAAGATAATTACTATGGCAGAAATTTTGAAAGCATCTTAATTTTGATATAATTCAGAGGACATTAGGCAAATGCTTTTGCATTTTAAACAATGTTTTTAAGGCACTGTGTTTATATATATATATATATAATATTTCTTTTACTTAGCATCATGTTGTGTTCATTAGGGGCACACAGCATCCCAGAACCATTTGGGCTTACTAAAATTCTGTGTGTTTACGATTAGAGTTTTCTTAGGAACGTTTGGATACAAATGAATTTATATCAACAAATGCAAAAATTTCATTTAGTGACTTTATTTGGCTCATGGTAGAGTGAAAATACCATTGATTTAGTAAAAATGAGCAAATATGTAAAGCAGCAAACTTACTCTGCATCTCAAAGTATATAAAACAACCAGATGATAGATTTTTGTATTTTCACTTTTTATTTTGTCAATAAATAGAGATATTTACTCTATGGACAAAAGCCAATATTGATGTTTGGGTGGCAGTATAGTCTTAAAAATAGGGGCATGATTTTTGGAGTCAGACAAGGCTATGTTCAAATAGAGACTCTGCCACTAAGAATTCTTTTGCTTTGAGCATGTTGCAGTAAAATGGAAATAATTGTAGGTTGTTGTGAAAATCAAATGACACAATGTTTATAAAACTTTAGTAGAATGCCTGAAAGAGATATTAGCTTCAAAATGTAGAGGATGAAGAATGAAAAGGTAGCCAGATTATCAAAGGGGACATCATTTTTCTCTAACCTATGGAGTATCCTTGTGTAAGTTAGAAAAACATGTCCTCTCTGGGAGGATACAACCTCAAGATTGCAGGCTTGGCAATTGGATGGTGCCTTTGTGCAAAGTCAGACATCTTTTCCTCCAGGCTGCAGCAGCCTTGTGCCAGAATGCAGAGCTTGGCAAGCCAAGTGTAGACTGAATTCCAGCCTTCATTTGCTCCATCTCTTAGATGTCCTTACAGTGAACAACTTATATAACATAAAACTCTGTCTCAAATTAAACCCCCAATCGGTTTGTCAGTGAATTTTTTTCTGGACAAATACAGTCCTTTCCTTGAAGGGAGTTTCAGTGAATATATTTTTCTCCATCTCATTACAAAATTTCAGTTGAAGAAAACTCCTAAGTAAAGAGAAAAGAATTCCCTAACAATTCTCTATATTGTCAATACTTGGCCATGCATCTTGCTATAATGTCCTAACAAATCAAAGAAGTATAGTCCAAAATTCTGTAGTCAAAGCTACTTCTAGCAGAAGGACTTAAGAGACATGTCTGTTTAAAAGTTAGATGGGCTATTCCAAGTTAGATCACAATCCCCTCCATATATGTAAATTGAGTGCTTTGAGATATCAAGAGATGGAGTCTTCTTCAACTTGGCAGAACCCAGACAAGGAAGTAGTATGGTATACTGGTTAGGAGCATGACTTTTAGAATCTAATAAGGTTGGATTTTAATATGAATTACAGTCTGTTATTTACTAGTTATTTGGCCTTGATCAAGTCCTTAACCGCACTAAGCTTAGGATTTTCACATGTAAAGGGAGATAATGCCAGCTTTGCAGAGTAATTGGGAGGATTGAATAATAATCTATATAAAGAACTGGCACATTGCATTCACTCAATAAATGACACTTATTTTTTATTGGCTCCTGATGCATGTTTCAAAATGCTTAGTGTTCTTATGTCTGTAAAACCCAGCATCAGTCAAGTTAGATCAACCTGGGATGAGTAGGCTCATTTGTACTGTATTGGCAACCAGGAATAAGATTCACACCTTTTTTGCCCATGACTGGATGAGGCTCTTTCATGTTCCTCAAAGAGATACTGACAGAAGGCAAATGTTAAGTATCTTTGAAGAGAAGCATGTAACTGATTTAGTCTGAGCAGCATGATATCACTTTGACTATTTGCCATTAGAAGGGTAAGACGTTTAATTGTGTATAAAACTTCAAATACGATGCTCTCATGTGGACCCTGAGAATCTACAAAATTGCAGGTAAAATGTTAAAAGTATGTTTTCTTATCTCTACCACCAATACACTGTGGCATTCTGCTTCCAGGAGTCCTAAATGTTGCATAAACATTTAGCTGTGTCTTTGCTTCATTCTCTTCACAGAGTCAAGCACAGAAGGAGGTCAAGTGATTTGCCCAAGGCAGGGTATTGTGCCAGTAACAGAACTGGGAATTGAACCAGAAGTCAGACTCCCAGGTAATGCAAAACCTAGATGAGAAAGTCTTTTTGCTGTTGTTGGTTCTGTCGCTTATCTTGTTTCTCTTTATACTAACACATAAACTACATTCCCTCCCTTTATGATCTGGTTCAGTGTTTGTATGGCTGTACTAAATCACTGGTGCCTGTTTTAAACGAGAAACTATGAGAAGGTAGGGACTACATTTATGCAACAAAGACAAATGGAATTAAAAGTCAACTCTCCAATAATTCTACAATTCTTTTATAATCTGACAAACCCTGCAATAAATGTGGCTAGAAAATCACAATATGAGGGAGAACTGAGGCTTTCTTCCAAAAAATAATTGCCTTTCCACTTCCCTTTTCAGAACTACTATTCTGAGGGGGTATTAGACATATCATGATAGAAGAGTGATTTCTCTTAACCAGTAGCTGTAAAGAGGGAGAGCTTCTGAGATTTCTGTTGGTCACTATGATTAAAAAAGAAAATTGATGTGGCTTGAGTATAGTTTATTTTTATGTAAAAGTTCATTAGTCATTACCAATTTTACCAACCTGTCTCCTAGTGAGGCAGAAATTAATTTAGCAGACAATTAATCTGGTAGTAAAATGAATCAAAGACCATACAAGCAGTCACAGACTCATCATCATATTAATAATTTAAATTAGCATGCTAAGGTTCATCAAAAATTTTCTAATACACCATTACATTTGATTTTCACAATAGTCCCATCAAGGACACAAGATATAAATTTTTATCCCATTTTATTTGTTATCTATCTTGATACCTGACTGACAAGTGGTAGATTTAAGACTAGAGAGTGATACAGGCACTGTATTGTCCATTATATTGATACCTTGCTTCTACTGTCTTCCCCATCCATTCTCATATCGCTGTATATAAGTAGGGTGGGCCAGTGGTGTGCTAATAAACTGATATGGGAGGGGAAGGGGGAAGCCCTGATTTGTAACATTTGATAATGTGCATTGTGTAAATACTCCCACCATTGTTGATTTTGAGCTAATGATGAGACAATAATGAACACAGAATTGAGAAGAGATGTGCACATTCAAGCTCTTGTAATCTGGGATGAACTGGCTCTAGAACACCATGGAGAAGGAGATCTAAAACATCAAATTGTGAGGACATGGACAGACAGCATGAAACAGTTATTCCTTGATTCAAACGTACTCAACACCTACTCTATAACTGGGGTTCTTCTAAGTGCTTGTGAGGGGAGGTTGAGATAATAATATATACCATTTTTATTTTTTTAACATCTTTACTGGAGTAAAACTGCTTTACAATGGTGTGTTAGTTTCTGCTGTATAAAAAAGTGAATCAGCTATACATACACATACATCCCCATATCGCCTCCCTCTTGCATCTCCCTTCCACGCTCCTTCTCCCACCCCTCTAGGTGGTCACAAAGCACCGAGCTCACCTCCCTGTGCTATGCAGCTGCTACCCACTAGCTATCTATCTTACATTTGGTAGTGTATATATGTCTATGCCCCTCTCTCACTTCATCCCAGCTTACCCTTCCCCCTCCCCATGTCCTCAAGTCCATTGTCTGCCTCTGTGTCTTTATTCCTGTCCTTCCCCTAGGTTCATCAAAAACATTTTTTTTTAGATTGCATATATATGTGTTAGCATACATTACTTGTTTTTTCTCTTCCTGACTTACTTCATTCTGTATGCCAGTCTCTAGTTCCATCCACCTCAATAGAAATAACGCAATTTCATTTCCTTTTAAGGCTGAATAATATTCCACTGTATATATGTGCCACATCTTCTTTATCCATTCATCTGTCGATGGACACTTAGGTTGCTTCCATGTCCTGGCTATTGTAAATAGAGCTGCAATGAACATTGTGGTACATGACTCTTTTTGAATTATGGTTTTCTCAGGGTATATGCCCAGTAGGGGGATTGCTGGGTCATATGGTAGTTCTATTTGTAGTTTTTTAAGGAACCTCCATACTGTTCTCCATAGTGGCTGTATCAATTTACATTCCTACCAACAGTGCAAGAGGGTTCCCTTTTCTCCACACCCTCTCCAGCATTTATTGTTTCTAGATTTTTTGATGATGGCCATTCTGACTGGTGTGAGGTGATACCTCATTGTAGTTTTGATTTGCATTTCTTTAATGATTAGTGATGTTGAGCATCCTTTCATGTGTTTGTTGGCACTCTATCTTCTTTGGAGAAATGTCTATTTAGGTCTTCTGCCCATTTTTGGATTGGATTGATGTTATTTTGATATTGAGCTGCATGAGCTGCTTGTAAATTTTGGAGATTAATCCTTTGTTAGTTGCTTCATTTGCAAATATTTTCTCCCATTCTGAGATTTGGATTTTCATCTTATGTTTTCCTTTGCTGTGCAAAAGATTTTAAGTTTCATTAGGTCCCATTTGTTTATTTCTGTTTTTATTTCTATTTCTCTAGGAGGTGGGTCAAAAAGGATCTAGCTGTGATTTATGTCATAGAGTGTTCTGCCTATGTTTTCCTCTAAGAGTTTGATAGTTTCTGGCCTTACATTTAGGTCTTTAATCCATTTTGAGTTTATTTTTGTGTATGTTGTTAGGAAGTGTTTTAATTTTCCCCAGACCTTCTGGCACCTGAGGATTGATCACTGTCAACCAGAGAATTATGCACAAGCTGATCACATACCCTTGGATGCCCCTCCTTCACCTGGCCTTTAAAAATGCCTTGCTGATATCTTTTGGGGAGTTTGGGTTTTTTTTTTTTTTTTTTTTTTGAGCATAGGCCACCCGTTCTCCTTGCTTGGCCCTGCAATAAACTTTTCTCTACTCCAAAGTCTGATGTTTCAGTTTGTTTGGCCTCACTGTATGTTGTGTTTGGTAACAGTTGTGTCAGGGGGTTGGTTACAATATTAAGGGGTATAGCTGAGAAGGCTAAGACTAAGGTGAGGCACGGGAGGCACCCAGAGCACAAAACTTAAGGAGGCATCCACTCTCAGTTGCTAACCCTGCACTTGTATAAGCCTGAGAATGAGCATTTCCTTAAATCTTTTGTCCTGTCCCACCCCTGAGTCCTGGAACGAAGTATTTGACTAGAAAAGTATTTGAGAATACAAGTCATTCTGACATCTGAAGGACAGCATTGCGTCATGTTCAAAAGAGCTGAAGCAAAGAGTTTTTATGAGAGTGTGGTAAGACAAAGGAAAGGCAGGTGAGATATGCAGAAGTGAGAACATGGAGGACCTTGCTTGCCAGCTGAGGAATTTGAACTTGATCCTAAAGACAATGGTGAGCATAGGGGGCTTGTGTTTAATAGGTTTTAAATAAGGTCGGCACATGGTCAGGTCTGAATTTTAGAAATATCTTTGTGGTTGAAGCATGGAGGATGGTGTGAAGGAAGAAGAGCATATATAAAAGATGTTTAAGAAGTAAAAGAAATTAGTCATTGCTGAAGAATTGTGTTATTAGGATATTATTATGGGCTGAAAGTGAAGACAGAGGATGATCAGAAAAGGCAACTTGGTTTTCCTTAAGACGTTCCTGTGGTCAGTCTTAGTCTTCGAACATTTACACTGTGCAGAAAGAGACGAGAATGAGTCATTTCCTTCACAACAAAATGTCGTTTGGGTGGTACATAATATCCAAAATGGCAGGTGCTATTGTCTTGATAACAATTACACAATATGTGGGTTATACCTCTTCTTACTTAGAATGAGAGATTAATTTATAAATTCAATTTGGTCTACTATCTTCATAATAAATATTCATTATTGAGAATGGACCTCAGCAGACTATTTTAATGGAGGAAAAATAGAAGTTGTAAAAATTACAGAAAAAATTAAAATGTCTAACAACAATGAAAGAACATCTTTTGCTTCTGTGTGTGTGTGTGTGTGTATCTGAATATAACTAATTTTTGTATAAACAAAGAATGGTTCATTTCTTCTGCACTTTTTCTAACTTTCCAATCTTTTGGTGCTGATCTCCCATCACTCAGGCTGCCTCTTGTTCTATTGTTAGAAGTGAGGACATCAGGGATATGTATATATAAATAATGGTGTTCTTTACTCTTACAAGAAAATATTTCTATGGCATTGTATTAAATGTGGGAATGAAATATATATCAAGAACAATTATACTTTATTTGGTGGACATTTTATCACAAAATATATTAATGTTAAAACTTTTTTACTGTTTTGCTAATAAAAGTTCTTTGGTTACAGATGAAAAAGGCCATGTTGCTCTAAGTTACACAAAATAAGGAGAATGTATTAAGCCACTTGATACAGTTCTTGTAAAATTCCATCAAATAAAATATGTAAAATATTTGGTACACTGTCTGGTACATAATAAATGCTCAATAAATGTTAGTAGTTATTATTATCAGTGTTAATTCAGCAAAATATTTACAGATGCTGGGTAACAGTTCCAGGCACAACAAGCCTATGAGGTAGGTATTATAATCTTCATTCTACATACTAGAAATGAGCTCAGAGAGGTTAACTGACTGTCCCAAGATCACAAGGCTAGTGAATGAAAGACCTGAGATATGAATTCAAGTTTACTTTCATGGAGACAACTACCAAAAGGGGCTGGAGTTAGTGGAACTGAGAACACAGGTGGAGGGTTTTGTTTCAGAGAAAAAGGTCAGGAAGAAAGGATGAATTTGAAAAAGTTCTACAGTATAGATGATGATATTTAAGCAGTTCTCACTAAAGGGAGAAGAGGAAAAGGAAGTCAAATTTGTTTAATATTTACTTTTATTAGATACTTTGATATTTGCTTATATAGAGTTTTTTTTTTTTTTTTTTGCGGTACGCGGGCCTCTCACTGTTGTGGCCTTTCCCGTTGCAGACCACAGGCTCCGGATGCACAGGCTCAGCGGCCATGGCTCATGGGCCCAGCCGCTCTGCGGCATGTGGGAGGCTCCTGGACCGGGGCACGAACCTGCGCCACCTGCATCGGCAGGCAGACTCCCAACCACTGCGCCACCAGGGAAGCCTCTAAAGTATTTCTTTGAATACTAACAAGAAACCTGTGAGACAGATGTTATCATCCCCATTTTTCAGGTCAGGAAACTTGAGGTTCAGAGTGCTTGATTATCTTGACCAAGGTTACATAGTTACCAAGTGGCAGTTAGGATAAAAAAGCAAATCATTTTACTCCAGTAAATTATGTTATCTGTACTTTGCTTATGGTAATTGACTTCTTTATGAAATAGGAAGTTAGTCCAGGTGAGTAGTTAAAAATATTCTAGTAAGGGGTGTTGTAATGGGCTGAACTGTGTTCCTCCAAATTCGTTATGTTGAAGTCCTAACTCCCAGTACCTCAGAATGTGACTGTATTTGGAGGTATGTAGAATCTTTATTTTTTTTTTTAAGATTATTTTTTTTGGGTGTGGACCAATTTTAAAGTCTTTATTGAATTTGTTACAATATTGCTTTTGTTTTATATTTTGTTTTTTTTGGCCACAAGGCATGTGGGATCTTAGCTCCCTGACCAGGGATCGAACCCGCACCCCCTGCATTGGAAGGCAAAGTCTTAACCACTGGACTGTCAGGGAAGTCCCTGTAGAGTCTTTAAAGAAGTAGTGAAGTTAAAATGATTATCATTAGGGCTGGTCCTAATCCAATATGAATAGTGTCCTTGTAAGAAGAAATTAAGACACAGACATGTACACGTACAGAAGGAAGACCACGTGAAGACATAGGGAGAGGCAGCCATATACAAACCAAAGTGAGAGGCCTCAGAAGAAACCAACCCTCCCAACACCTTGATCTTGGACTTATAACCTCCAGGATTGGGAGAAACTTAAATTTTTGTTTAAGCCACCCAGTCTGTAGTAGTTTCTTATGGCAGCCCTAGCAGACTAATACAGGTTTTTAGAGTAACACACAGGCAAAATCATACTGAGACAATTAATTTGTACTCTCCTGTATTTATTTTAATAGTATTTTAATTGCAAAAGTTAAATATATACATATTTATTGTAGAAAATTTGAACATCACAAGAAAGTATTTTATCTAAATACAATCACCCTACTTCCTACCACTCAAAGCAAATATTAACATTTCACTATTTCCTGCTATTTGTATGCCTTTTTATCTTGTATAAAATATTTATCTTACTTTTCAAACAACATTATAAATTTACCATTTTCTCATGCTACTGAAAACTTCTCACAATCATATTTTTAGTGGCCTTGTTATATTTCATCATACTTGTCTATTTTTGCACGTTTAGAATGTTTGCATTTTACTATTCTGAATAACGTTGCAGGAAGCCTCTATATGAGTTAAAAGTTTCTAAAATCTGCTTATTCCCTTAAACTAGATTCCTGGAAGTGAGATTATTGGATCACAGTTCTAGAAATGTAAGTCCAACATATACTATGTATACAACAATGCTGCAAATATGGTTAATATATGTCACAAGAAGGGAAAATAATATTTATTGGGCACTTAATATGAGCCAAATTCTATGTTAGGCACTTTAATATATATTTCTCATTGTTCACATAAGACTGAGAGTCATATTCATTTTAAAGATGACACTGAGGCTCAGAAGGGTTAAATAACTTGCTCAGTGTCACATAGTGAGTGGCAGGGCAGTAGTCTACCAAAAGGCACAACCCTATTGAACTGAGGGAAAGACTGTCCTATCTTCACTGTGTGGATTTTTATTTGCTTATTTGTTTTTTGTTTCCTATGAGGAGAGCAATTTATATCCTAGGTTGTATGTCATTCTTCTTTTACTGTATCTGTTATGTAGAAAAGCTGTAATCCCCAGTGTGCTCTGCTTCTATGGCCCTTATATCAATGTTGTATATTGGGAATTGTTTTTTCTAATGGATGGAGGGAGAGAGTAACCTTTGGACTTGTGAGAATGAGGCAGTTCTGGCTGTTTTAGGAATTGTCTGAATAGATGACTGCTACAAACCTATGGGCAAGTAAGACAGGAGGGGCCAAAGCAAAAGACTATACATTTGCTATCTGTGCTGTTTTTCTTCAGTGGTGAACTAATTTAGACCACCTATGTATATGTTTGTCTGCCTAGCTCCACTGGTGTAAGAGTTAGTGGGAGTTCTCCCCATATCCTAACAAGGGATTTGGACTGAATTGTCTCAAATCCTTGGATTTCAATGCTTTTGCTAGTTTTGTCTTTTATTGAGTAATGTTTTAGAACTTGGGAGGTGACAGATCAAGGGCTGAACACCTGATTATCATCAACAATCCTTATATAGAAATCTAATTCCTAAATATTAAAAGTCTATCCCTTGTAAAATGTGTCATCTTTATAGTGCATGTGCATACCTATTTGCTCAACTTGATCAAAAAAGGAAAGCTTGTAGCATATTTTAGCTGGGACAGCATAGTTTTAAATGGCTTCTGAGTTGAGTGCCTCTGCATTTTTACAGTTATCTAATAGTAATACCCTTACTCTGGTGGATTTATGTAGTTTTTAGTTATGATATTACCTTAACAATTTGCATGGCAAGTCAGATTGGAATACTCTAATAATATTTGAGCTCTGACAAGAATAAGTCCACGCTTGGGCTTCCCTGGTGGCTCAGTGGTTAAGAATCTGCCTGCCAATGCAGGGGACATGGGTTTGAGCCCTGGCCAGGGAAGATCCCACATGCTGCGAAACAACTAAGCCCATGTGCCACAACTACTGAGCCTGCACTCTAGAGTCCACAAGCCACAACTACTGAGCCCGAGCACCACAACTACTAAAGCTTGTGTGCCTAGAGCCTGTGCTCCACAACAAGAAAAGCCACCACAATGAGAAGCTCGTGCACCGCAACTAAGAAGTAGCCCCCTCTTGCCACAACTAGACAAAGTCCACACGCAGCAGCGAAGACCCAATGCAGCCAAAAATAAATAAATAAAATAAATTTTAAAAAAGAATAAGCCCATGCTTATATACAAATTATAACAAGAATGCCAACACCAAAGAAATATAGGTGTGCTGTAGCATTTGTAGGGATTTCATGGTTATTTTTATAACATCTAACATGATAATCTCATTTTGACATTTTCAAATTTTACTGCAGAATAATTTGCAGGGCATTAATCTATGACATTGCCTGAAGCTAGAACTCTTATTTTCAAAGTACAGATTCCTGAAGAGAGTAAAGTATTGTGTGGTAATTTCCTATGTGCACATAAATTGTACATAGTTTCTGGAGTAAGAGCTCATTTATCTATTCATAGAATGTGCTTCTGAAATTATCTGTAAGTGTAAGATTTATATGTACAAATGCATTAAAATGAGAAGGTTTAAGTAAAAGAGGTTTCTGTTTATTTGGGCAGTTTTTTGGACAGAAACAATTGATGCATTTTTAAGTTAAGTTGCTTCATTTATATTGTAACTATTACAGATTTTAATCAAAATTGAGGACTAATTTAAGCTCTTGGGAACAAAGCACACTTCAAATCTTCAACTAATTTCAACGTCTACAACTGCTCCTCTCAATGGCTCTGAAATCAGTTTGTCCCTTCATTGCTAGAAACTGCACAAATGAAATGGGAACTGGGAATGATTTGTACCCTGAATAATGTATACTGACTTCAGATGGCAACAAGAAAGATGGGGAAGAGATCTGCAAATCATAACTAAAAAATTCGGAGAAGTTTAAAAAAAAAACAAAACCTCTCCCATTGTTGCAGAAAATGATGTAATCCTCTTTAGCTGGTCTATTCAGCAGAACTGCTTCAGAAAACCAGATCATTTGGGTATAGGATGACATCATCAGTAAAATGTTACCAAAAAAAAAAAAAAAAACTTAGGGAATCATTATCTACTGGCAGAAATCAATGATTTCTAGAACAATGTAAGAATGGTAGGTTTTGAACCAGAATACAGGGAGCAACATCATACAGATATACATGATTCTGGAATTAGATGTTTTATTTCTTAATGAATGCACACACTGCCACACTATGTGTGGGAAAACTACCAGAAACAGAAGATGCCATGTTCCGTAAACTCAGTGTCAGAGATCATGTGTTAACACAGCTGAAGGAAAATGATAGGCCAGGCACATAGAATATTTATTTAGGAAACTGGAAAACTATTCTGAAGTGCTAAGAAAATACCACTATTTTTGAAAAAGAGCTATTGATATATTTTGAAAAAAAAAACTTTATACATACCAAATAAGCTTAATCCTTTCATTCTGTTTTGGGGTGAAAAAAGAAAGAAACAGAGAAAAAAGAAAAGAAAAGAAAAAGATAAATTTGCTTCTCACTAAAGAGAAACTATATAGCGCTTTTTTTTTTAAGTCCAGTTTTTTCTCATAGAATGTACGCTTGGGTAAGGCATCTTGCCATATTATACTTCTTGTCAGAAGGCTTGACAATTCATATATCCCTTTGAGGCCGGTGATAGGTAACATAAAGATATCGTGCTCTGCATTGTGAAATTGTGTTTGCAATCATAAAGTATTGTTGTTTATAAATGCAAAGTAATCCATGGTCATTGTGAAAATAAATGTATGTAAATACTGATAAAGTAAGAAGTGAAAGCATTCCTTCCCCATTTCATCCCCCAGGGTGAATGACAATCAGAGGTTTGGCATGGATCCTTTCAGACACTTGTGCTTACAAAAAGATGTCCACAGAGGCATACACACTACAGTATGTAGGATCCAATTACACATCTGGTTTGTGGGTAATTTTCTACTTACATTTCTGGACGTTAAGTAGTCTTAGAATTGTTGTCTTACAAAAAGGCTGGAATGAACATCCTTATACACATATTCTTGTGCAAACTTGCAAGAATAGAGATTCCTAGAATATAATTGCTGAGTCGAATGGAGAACACATTTTAAATTAGGATTGAAACTGAATTGACTTCTAAATATTTATACTCCACAAAGAGTTCATGAGTGTACCTTTTATTCTATACTCTCCCAAAATCTGAATACAACCAATTTTGGGTTTATTTTTTGTCATTCTTACAATGGAAAATGGAATTTCAATAAACTTTAAATCTTTTATATATAATCTATTGCTGCTTCAATTTTCAGTTCAAACTCTCGCTTCTTCAGAAACCTCATTTAGTAAACTCTTCATACCTATGAATCTTTAACATTTCCCCTGAGAATTCTTTCAAAATATTAATAATAATATATGGTCAGCAATGCTTTCTACTTCATCATGCCCCATCTAATTCCTTTATAAATTAAAAAAAAAAGTCTATCTAAGATCACATATGAATCAAAAGAGTTGAAATACTTTATGTCTTATAACTTTTCACATTTTAGCTCTCACCTCTTCTGGGAACTTGCTTCATCAATTATCACCTCTTCTTTTTTATATTGAGTATTAATGTCTCCACTGATTCTTTCTTTCAGCCTTAAAATAGTCTCAGATTTCTTCTATTTCAAAGTAAGTCCTCTCATGGGGAGTGACATAAGTAAAATGGCAGAGTAGGTAGCTCCAAACTCTAGTCCCTCCACACACACACACACAAAAGTAGAAACTGTCAGAACCAACTTTGTCAGAACTCTGGAAAATAGTCAAAGGTTTATAGAAACCAAGTGAATTCTGAATCAACAAATAGGCAACTAAAATGTTAAGTAAGCTTTGCGGCATTCTTCTTGCTTTTGCCCCACCCTGTCCTTAGCTCAGAGATGGTCCTGAAGACAGCCAGCCACATTCCCAGCTGTAGAAACATGGTCCCTTGTTCCAAAGGCACAGAGCATACCTTACTCACAAATTATTGTCTGTTCTAACCTGTCAGGAGGCTACCTGAAGGACTGACACAAGGCACTTGGTCTATGTTTTGCCTAACTTTGAACTCATTCAGGGCTGAGAAGTGGCAAAATATTCATTTAAGTACATTGTTCAAAAACATTGTAAGGTAAACTAAAAACCAGTGGCTACCTGGGGCAAAGATTACCATTGAGACAATGAACTCCCAAATGTACTGGAAAAAAGGCTGGGGAGAGTTGTTTTTTTGGAAATTAGGGTATTCTAAAGTGTTTGCAGAGAGACCTTCAAGATGGCAGAGGAGTAAGACGTGGAGATCACCTTCCTCCCCACAGATACATCGGAAATACATCTACATGTGGAACAACTCCTACAGAACACCTACTGAATGCTGGCAGAAGACCTCAGACTTCCCAAAAGGCAAGAAACTCCCCACGTACTTGGGTAGGCAAAAGAAAAAACAGAGACAAAAGAATAGGGACAGGACCTCTGGGAAGAAACTGTGAAGGAGGAAAACTTTCCACACACTAGGAAATCCCTTCACTGGCAGAGATGGGGCCTGGAAAGGGGGGTGAAGCTTCAAAGCCATGGAGGAGAGCGCAGAAACAGGGGTGCAGAGGGCAAAGCAGAGAGATTCCCGCAGAGAGGATTGGTGCCGACCACCACTCACGAGCCCGAGAGGCTAGTCTGCTCAATCTCCAGGATGGGGTGGGGCTGGGAGCTGAGGCTCTGGCTTCAGAGGTTAGATCTAATTCTTTTGGATATATACCTGGGAGTGGGATTCATGAGTCATGTAGTACTTCTATTTTTAATTTTTGGAGGAACTTCCATACTATTTTTCATAGTGACTGCACCAAATTACATTCTTACCAACAGTTTACAAGGGATTCATTTTCTCCATATCTTTGAAAATAGTTTTCTTCTTCTTCTTTTTATTATTATTATTTTGGATAGTCACTATCCTAACAAGTGTGAGGTGACATCTTGTTGCCCTTTACTTTTCATTTCCTTGATGATTAGTGATGTTGAGCACCTTTTCACATATGTGTTGGCAATTTGGTACGTCTTTCTTGGAGAAATAACTATTTATGTCCTTTGCCCATTTAAAAAATTGGGTTATTTGCATTTTTTCTATTGAGTTGTATGAGTTCCTTATGTATTTTGGATATTAACCTCATATCAAATACATGGTTTGCAAATATATTCTCCTATTACATAGGTTGAAATTTCACTCTGTTTCTTTTGCTGTGCAGAAGCTTTTTAGTTTATTTAGTCCCATTTGTATATGTTCCTGTAGCTTCCTATACTCTTGATATCATATCTAAAAAATGATGGCCAAGGTCAACGTTAAGAAGGTTTGCCCCTATGTTTGCTTCTAAGAGTTTTAAAGGTTAAGTCTTAGATTTAAATTTTTAATCCATTTAGAGTTGACGTGTGTGTGGTTTAAGATAAGGGTCCAATTTCATTCTTTTGCATGTGGATATCCGGTTTTCCCCACACCATTTGTTGAAGAGACTATCCTTTTCTGATCGTTTGTTCTTGGCACCTTTGCCAAAGATCAATAGACTGTATATAAGTGATATTATTTTTGGATTCTTATTCTGTTCCATTGACCTATATGTCTATCCTTATGTCAATACTATACTATTTAAATTACTGTATCTTTAAAAAATATATTTTGAAATCAGGAAGTGTGATGTTTCCACCTTTGTTCCTTCTCAAGATTGCTTTTGCTATTTGGGGTCCTTCATAGTTCCATATGAATTTTAAGATTGTTTGCTCTGTTTCTGTAAAAAACGCTATGGGGATTATGATACAGATTGCATTAAATATATAGATCTTTTTGATTAATCCAGACATATTAACAATATTAAGACTTCCAACCCATGAATATGGGTTGTATTTCCATTTAATTGTGTCTTCTTTAATTTCTTTCATCAATATTTTGTAGTTTTCAGTATGAAAATTTTCACCTTCTTTGTTAAGTTTATTTCTAAGTATTATTTTTGATGCTACTGTAAAGGCAATTTTTTTGAATTTCTTTTTTGGATGGCTCCTTGTTGGTTTATTGAGATGCAAAGGATTTTGTATGTTGATATTGTA
Source organism: Orcinus orca (assembly GCF_937001465.1). Taxonomy (NCBI): domain Eukaryota; kingdom Metazoa; phylum Chordata; class Mammalia; order Artiodactyla; family Delphinidae; genus Orcinus; species Orcinus orca. Next base: position 81,823,572 of record NC_064580.1, read on the forward strand.
CCCTGAATATTTACTGTATTTGTTTTTATTTTTTTAACATCTTTATTGGAGTATAATTGCTTTACAATGGTGTGTTAGTTTCTGCTTTATAACAAAGTGAATCAGTTATACATATACATATGTTCCATATCTCTTCCCTCTTGCGTCTCCCTCCCTCCCACCCTCCCTATCCCACCCCTCCAGGCGGTCACAAAGCACCAAGCCGATATCCCTGTGCCATGCAGCTGCTTCCCACTAGCTATCTACCTTACATTTGTTAGTGTATATATGTCCATGTCGCTCTCTCGCCCTGTCACAGCTCACCCTTCCCCGTCCCCATATCCTCAAGTCCATTCTCCAGTAGGTCTGTGTCTTTATTCCTGTCTTACCCCTAGGTTCTTCATGACATTTTTTTTTCTTAAATTCCATATATATCTGTTAGCATACGGTATTTGTCTTTCTCTTTCTGACTTACTTCACTCTGTATGACAGACTCTAGGTCTATCCACCTCATTACAAATAGCTCAATTTCGTTTCTTTTTATGGCTGAGTAATATTCCATTGTATATATGTGCCACAACTTCTTTATCCATTCATCCAAAGATGGGCACTTAGGCTATTTCGATCTCCGGGCTATTGTAAATAGAGCTGCAATGAATATTTTGGTACATGACTCTTTTTGAATTTCGGTTTTCTCAGGGTATATGCCCAGTAGTGGGATTGCTGGGTCATATGGTAGTTCTATTTGTAGTTTTTTAAGGAACCTCCATACTGTTCTCCATAGTGGCTGACCCAATTCACATTCCCACCAGCAGTGCAAGAGTGTTCCCTTTTCTCCACACCGTCTCCAGCATTTATTGTTTCTAGTTTTTTGATGATGGCCATTCTGACTGGTGTGAGATGATATCTCATTGTAGTTTTGATTTGCATTTCTCTAATGATTAATGATGTTGAGCATTCTTTCATGTGTTTGTTGGCAGTCTGTATATCTTCTTTGGAGAAATGTCTATTTAGTCTTCTGCCCATTTTTGGATTGGGTTGTTTGTTTTTTTGATATTGAGCTGCATGAGCTGCTTGTAAATTTTGGAGATTAATTCTTTGTCGGTTGCTTCATTTGCAAATATTTTCTCCTATTCTGAGGTTTGTCTTTTGGTCCTGTTTATGGTTTCCTTTGCTCTGCAAAAGCTTTTAAGTTTCATTAGGTCCCATTTGTTTATTTTTGTTTTTTTTTCCATTTCTCTAGGAGGTGGGTCAGAAAGGATCTTGCTGTGATTTATGTCATAGAGTGTTCTGCCTATGTTTTCCTCTAAGAGTTTGATAGTTTCTGGCCTTACATTTAGGTCTTTAATCCATTTTGAGCTTATTTTTGTGTATGGTGTTAGGGAGTGATCTAATCTCATACTTTTACATGTACCTGTCCAGTTTTCCCAGAACCACTTATTGAAGAGGCTGTCCTTTCTCCACTGTACATTCCTGCCTCCTTTATCAAAGATAAGGTGACCATATGTGCGTGGGTTTATCTCTGGGCTTTCTATCCTGTTCCATTGATCTATCTTTCTGTTTTTCTGCCAGTACCATACTGTGTTGATTACTGTAGCTTTGTAGTATAGTCTGAAGTCAGGGAGCCTGATTCCTCCAACTCCGTTTATCATTCTCAAGATTGCTTTGGCTATTCGGGGTCTTTTGTGTTTCCATACAAATTGTGAAAATTTTCGTTCTAGTTCTGTGAAAAATGCCAGTGGTAGTTTGATAGGGATTGCATTGAATCTATAGATTGCTTTGGGTAGTAGAGTCATTTTCACAATGTTGATTCTTCCAATCCACGAACATGGTATATCTCTCCATCTATTTGGATCATCTTTAATTTCTTTCATCAGTGTTTTATAATTTTCTGCATACAGGTCTTTTGTCTCCTTAGGTAGGTTTATTCCTAGATATTTTATTCTTTTTGTTGCAGTGGTAAATGGGGAGTGTTTTCTTGATTTCACTTTCAGATTTTTCATCATTAGTATATAAGAATGCCAGAGATTTTTGTGCATTAATTTTGTATCCTGCTACTTTACCAAATTCATTGATTAGCTCTAGTAGTTTTCTGGTAGCATCTTTAGGAATCTTTATATATAGTATCATGTCATCTGCAAAGAGTGACAGCTTTACTTCTTCTTTTCCAATTTGGATTCCTTTTATTTCCTTTACTTCTCTGATTGCTGTGGCTAAAACTTCCAAAACTATGTTGAATAAGAGTGGTGAGAGTGGGCAACCTTGTCTTGTTCCTGATCTTAGTGGAAATGCTTTCAGTTTTTCACCATTGAGGATGATGTTGGCTGTGGGCTTGTCATATATGGCCTTTATTATGTTGAGGAAAGTTCCCTCTATGCCTACTTTCTGCAGGGTTTTTATCATAAATGGGTGTTGAATTTTGTCAAAACCTTTCTCTGCATCTATTAAGATGATCATATGGTTTTTCTCCTTCAATTTGTTAATATGGTTTATCACATTGATAGATTTGCATATATTGAGGAATCCTTGCACTCCTGGAATAAACCCCACTTGATCATGGTGTATGATCCTTTTAATGTGCTGTTGGATTCTGTTTGCTGGTATTTTGTTGAGAATTTTTGCATCTATGTTCATCAGTGATATTGGCCTGTAGTTTTCTTTCTTTGTGACATCCTTGTTTGGTTTTGGTATCAAGGTGATGGTGCCCTCATAGAAGGAATTTGGGAGTGTTCCTCCCTCTGTTATACTTTGGAAGAGTTTGAGAAGGATAGGTGTTAGCTCTTCTCTAAATGTTTGATAGAATTCGCCTGTGAAGCCATCTGGTCCTGGGCTTTTGTTTCTTGGAAGATTTTTAATCACAGTTTCAATTTCAGTGCTTGTGATTGGTCTGTTCATATTTTCTATTTCTTCCTGATTCAGTCCTGGCAGGTTGTGCATTTCTAAGAATTTATCCATTTCTTCCAGATTGTCCATTTTATTGGCATAGTGTTGCTTGTAGTAATCTCTCATGATCCTTTTTATTTCTGCAGTGTCAGTTGTTACTTCTCTTTTTTCATTTCTAATTCTATTGACTTGAGTATTCTCCCTTTTTTTCTTGATGATTCTGGCTAATGGCTTACCTATTTTGTTTATCTTCTCAAAGAACCAGCTTTTAGTTTTATTGATCTTTGCTATCGTTTCCTTCATTTCTTTTTCATTTATTTCTGATCTGATTTTTATGATTTCTTTCCTTCTGCTAGCTTTGGGGTATTTTTGTTCTTCTTTCTCTAATTGCTTGAGGTGCAAGGTTAGGTTGTTTATTCGAGATGTTCCCTGCTTCTTAAGGTGGGCTGTATTGCTATAAACTTCCCCCTTAGACCTGTTTTTGCTGCATTCCACAGGTTTTGGGTCGTTGTGTCTCCATTGCCATTTGTTTCTAGGTATTTTTTAATTTCCTCTTTGATTTCTTCAGTGATAACTTCGTTATTAAGTGGTGTATTGTTTAGCCTCCATGTGTTTTTTATTTTTTTTATTTTTTACAGATCTTTTCCTGTAATTGATATCTAGTCTCATGGCATTGTGGTCAGAAAAGATACTTGACACAATTTCAATTTTCTTATATTTACCAAGGCTTGATTTGTGACCCAAGATATGATCTATCCTGGAGAACGTTCCATGAGCACTTAAAAAAAATGAGTATTCTGTTGTTTTTGGATGGAGTGTCCTAAAAATATCAATTAAGTCCATCTTGTTTAATGTATCATTTAAAAATTGTGTTTCCTTATTTATTTTCATTTTTGATGATCTGTCCATTGGTGAAAGTGGGGTGTTAAAGTCCCCTACTATGAATGTGTTACTGTTAATTTCCCCTTTTGTGGCTGTTAGTATTTGCCTTATGTATTGAGGTGCTCCTATGTTGGGTTCATAAATATTTACAATTGTTATATCTTCTTCTTGGATCGATCCCTTGATCATTATGTAGTGTCCTTCTTTCTCTCTTCTAATAGTCTTTATTTTAAAGTCCATTTTGTCTGATATGAGAATTGCTACTCCAGCTTTCTTTTGGTTTCCATTTGCATGGAATATCTTTTTCCATCCCCTTACTTTCAGTCTGTATGTGTCTCTAGGTCTGAAGTGGGCCTCTTGTAGACAGAATATATAAGGGTCTTGTTTTTGTATCCATTCAGCCAATCTGTGTCTTTTGGTGGGAGCATCTAGTCCATTTACATTTAAGGTAATTATCTATATGTATATTCCTATTCCCATTTTCTAAATTGTTTTGGGTTCGTTATTACAGGTCTTTTCCTTCTCTTGTGTTTCTTGTCTAGAGAAGTTCCTTTAGCATTTGTTGTAAAGCTGGTTTAGTGGTGCTGAACTCGCTCAGCTTTTGCTTGTCTGTAAAGGTTTTAATTTCTCCATCAAATCTGAATTAGATCCTTGCTGGGTAGAGTAATCTTGGTTACAGGTTTTTCTCCTTCATCACTTTCAGTATGTCCTATCACTCCCTTCTGGCTTGCAGGGTTTCTGCTGAGAGATCAGCTGTTAACCTTATGGGGATTCCCTTGTGTGTTATTTGTTGTTTTTCCCTTGCTGCTTTTAAAATGCTTTCTTTGTATTTAATTTTTGACAGTTTGATTAATATGTGTCTTGGCATATTTCTCCTTGGATTTATCCTGTATGGGACTCTCTGTGCCTCCTGGACTTGATTAACTATTTCCTTTCCCATATTAGGGAAGTTTTCAACTATAATCTCTTGAAATATTTTCTCAGTCCCTTTCTTTTTCTCTTCTTCTTCTGGAACCCCTATAATTCGAATGTTGGTGTGTTTATTGTTGTCCCAGAGGTCTCTGAGACTGTCCTTAGTTCTTTTCATTCTTTTTTCTTATTTCTGCTCTGCACTGGTTATTTCCACTATTTTATCTTCCAGGTTACTTATCCGTTCTTCTGCCTCAGTTATTCTGCTATTGATTCCATCTAGAGTACTTTTAATTTCATTTATTGTGTTGTTCAGCATTGCTTGTTTCATTTTTATTTCTTCCATGTCCTTGTTAAATGTTTCTTGCATTTTGTCCATTCTATTTACAAGATTTGGATCATCCTTACTATCATTATTCTGATTTCTTTTTCAGGTAGACTGCCTATTTCCTCTTCATTTGTTAGGTCTGGTGCATTTTTATCTTGCTCCTTCATCTGCTGTGTGTGTTTCTTTCTTCTCATTTTGCTGATCTTACTGTGTTTGGGGTCTCCTTTTTGCAGGCTGCAGGTTCGTAGTTCCCGTTGTTTTTGATATCTGTCTCCAGTGGTTAAGGTTAGTTCAGTGGGTTGTGTAGGCTTCCTGGTGGAGGGGACTAGTGCCTGTGTTGTGGTGGATGAGGCTGGATCTTTTCTCTCTAGTTGGCAGGTCCATGTCTGGTGGTTTGTTTTGGGGTGTCTGTGGACTTATTATTTTAGGCAGCCTGTCTGCTAATGGATGGGGTTGTGTTCCTGTTTTGCTAGTTGTTTGGCATAGGTTGTCCAGCACTGTAGCTTGCTGGTCATTGAGTGAAGCTGGGTGCTGGTGTTAAGATGGAGGTCTTTGGGAGATTTTCGCCGTTTGATATTATGTGGAGCTGGGAGGTCTCTTGTTGACCAGTGTCCTGAAGTTGGCTCTCCCACCTCAGAGGCAGAGCCCTGACTCCTGGCTGGAGCACCAAGAGCCTTTCATCCACATGGCTCAGAATAAAAGGGAGAAAAAGTAGAGAGAATTAGTGGAAGTGTGAAGAAAGGAAGAAAGAAAGAAAGAAAGAAAGAAAGAAAGAAAGAAAGAAAGAAAGAAAGAAAGAAAGAAAGAAAGGAGGGAGGGAGGGAGGGAAGGAAGAAAGAAAGAAAGAAGAAAAGAAGGAAAGAAAGCAAGAAGGAAAGAAAGGAGGGAGGGAGGGAGGAAGGAAGGAAGGAAGGAGGGAAGGAAGGAAAAGAGACAGAAAGAAAGAAGACACAGTAAAATAAAATAAAGTATAATAATGTTATTGAATTAAAAAATAATTATTTAGAGAAAAAAAAAGGGACGGATAGAACCTTAGGAAAAATGTTGGAAGCAAAGCTATACAAACAAAATCTTACACAGAAGCATATACATACACCCTCACAAAAAGAAGTAAAGGGGAAAAAATCGTAAATCTTGCTCTCAAAGTCCACCTCCTCAATTTGGGATGATTCGTTGTCTAAAGGAGGGAAGGAAGGAAGGAAGGAAGGAAGGAAGGAAGGAAAGAAAGAAAGAAAGAAAGAAAGAAAGAAAGAAAGAAAGAAAGAAAAGTATAATAAAGTTATTAAAATTAATTTTTAAGAAAAAATTTAAAAAATAAAAACAATGGACGGATAGAACCCTAGGACAAATGGTGGAAGCAAAGCTCTACAGACAAGATCTCACACAGAAGCATACACATACACATTCACAAAAAGAGGAAAAGGGGGAAAAATCATAGATCTTGCTCTCGAATCCACCTCCTCAATTTGGGATGATTCGTTGTCTATTCATGTATTCCACAGATGCAGGGTACATCAAGTTGATTGTGGAGCTTTAATCCGCTGTTTCTGAGGCTGCTGGGAGAGATTTCCCTTTCTTTTCTTTGTTCTCACAGCTCACAGGGGCTCAGCTTTGGGTTTGGCCCTGCCTCTGCATGTAGGTCGCTGGAGGGCGTCATTTTTTTGCTCAGACAGGACAGGGTTAAAGGAGCCGCTGATTCGGGGGCTCTGGCGCACTCAGGCCAGGAGGAGGGAGGGGCACGGCGTGCAGGGCGGGCCTGCGGCGGCAGAGGCCAGCGTGGCGTTGCACCAGCCTGAGGCCTGCTGTGCATTCTCCCGGGGAGGTTGTCCCTGGATCCCGGGAACCTGGCAGTGGCGGGCTACACAGGCTCCCTGGAAGAGGGGTGTGGATAGTGACCTGTGCTCACACACAGGCCCCTTGGTGGCGGCAGCAGCAGCCTTAGCGTCTCCCGCCCGTCTCTGGGGTTCGTACTTTAGCCGCGGCTCGCGCCCGTCTCTGGAGTTCCTTTAGGCAGTGATCTTAAACCCCTTTAGGCAGTGATCTTAAACCCCTCTTCGCGCACCAGGAAACAAATAGGGAAGAAAAAGTCTCTTGCCTCTTCAGCAGGTGCAGACTTTTCCCCGGACTCTCTCCCGGGTAGCCGTGGTGAACTAACCCCTTCAGGCTATGGTCAAGCCGCCAACCCCAGTCCTCTCCCTGCGCTCCAACCGAAACCCGAGCCTCAGCTCGCAGCCCCGCCCGCCCCGGCGGGTGAGCAGACAAGCCTCTCGGGCTGGTGAGTGCCGGTCGGCACCGATCCTCTGTGCGGGAATCTCCCCGCTTTGCCCTCCGCACCCCTGTTGCTGTGCTCTCCTCCACGGCTCCGAAGCTCCCCCCTCCGCCTCCCGCAGTCTCCGCCCGAGAAGGGGCTTCCTAGTGTGTGGAAACTTTTCCTCCTTCACAGCTCCCTCCCACTGGTGCAGGTGCCGTCCCCATTCTTTTGTCTCTGTTTTTTTCTTTTTTTCTTTTGCCCTACCCAGGTACATGGGGAGTTTCTTGCCTTTTGGGAGGTCTGATGTCTTCTGCCAGCCTTCAGTAGGTGTTCTGTAGGAGTTGTTCCACGTGTAGATGTATTTGTGGTGTATCTGTGGGGAGGACGGTGATTTTTGCGTCTTACTCTTCCGCTATCTTCCCAGCACCTGTATTTGTTTATTAGTTCTAACAGTTTTTTTGTGGCATTATTATGATTTTCTATATAAAAGATCATGTCATTTGCAAACAGAAATAATTTTATTTCTTCCTTTCCACTTTGGAAAACAGTTTGGCAGTTCTTAAGAAAATCAAGCATAGAATTACCATATGACCCTGAAATTCTATTCCTAGGTACATACCCTAAAGAATAAAAATAAGTACTTAAATACATGCCATGCATGTACATGGCAGTCCTATTCACAATAGACAAAACGTGGACATGGCCTAAATGTCCATTAATGGATGAATGGGTAAAGAAATTGTAGTATATACCTACAATGGAATATTGTTTAGCCATGAAAATGAAGTAGTTACATGTTACAATGTAGATGAACCTCAAACATACTGTTAAGTAAAAGAAATCAAGCACAAAATGTTACATATTGTATGATTCCATTTATATTAAATATAAAAAATAGATAAAGCAATAGTAAGAGAATGCACACTGGTGGTTGCCAAGGGCTATGGGATAGAGGAATGGGGGCAAAACTGCTTAATGGTTAAGGGTTTTTACTTTGGAATGATGGAAATGTTTTGGAACTATATACAGGTGATGTTGCACAACATTGTAAATGTATTAAATGTCACTGGATTGCTCATTTAAATAGGTGAATTTCATGTTATATGAATCTTAGCTCAAAAATATTTTTACAAATAACCCTCTTGTGATGCTATGTGTTTCCCTAGCAATTGTCCTATTGCTCCTTCTCTTCTTAGACTTTTCAAAAAGTAGTTTTCACACACTCTTTTAATCCTCACTTTGCACCACTTCTCAATACACAGCAATCTAACTTCCACTTCAACAACAACGCTACCGAGAACTGCTCTTGAAAAGGTTTCAAGTGACTGCCTTGTTGCCTAAGTGGACATTTTCCATTGTCTTGCTAGACTTCTCTTGCATTTTATATTCTCCTCCTCTATTCTCATTAGCTTTCCATTTCCCTGTTTCTTCTTGTACTTTTCTAGTTGTTTCATGTTGTTCACCTTCATGGGTTTCTCTCCACTTAACCATGGGACCTGCCCAGGGCTTCATACATAACAATGCTTTTCTCTCTCATTCTTATTTACTTCCATAGTTTTAAAGAGAATTTGAATGGACAACCCCTTAAATCTATATCTCCAGCATTAATCTCCTTCTTGAGCTCAAATATATATAACCTATTGCCTACTGGTGATATGTACTTTAATATATGCTATGGGTTCCTCAAATTCCAAATATCCAAAACTGAAATTCTCACATCACTACTTAAAAATATTCCTGCTTCTGCATTCTAGGCCACTGTAAATAGCATCCTTATCCACATAATTATTGACACCAGAAACCCTGGGTTCATTCTAGTCTTCTCCTTGACAACCAATTAATAACCAGTCTGGTTGAGTTTTCTACTCAGTGTATTTCAGATTCCTCTCATCCTCTTCACCCTTATTTCCATTAGCATAATTCAGTTGTTTCTCTTATGGACTATTATAATAACCTACTAACTACGTTTCCCTCTTCCTCTCCAATCCATCCATCATAACACATCATTCATATGAATATAGGTGAATACAAAACTGATCATACTACTCTATGTTATAATTCTGGGGTTGTTTATTGCTTACTAAATAAAAATTCACATTCTTTGCTTGCTACTCCAGGTTGTTCAAAGTCTGGTTCTATGTTTCTCCAATCTTATCTCTCACTCTTCCCTGTCTTATTTTGATGATCTAATTTCAAAGTGCTTATAGTTCTCAAACATGTTATGCTGTTTCTCACTTCCTTTGTTTTGCTCATACTCCTTCCTGTCCCTGTAAATGTGCTTTCTGTCTTTCAGTTAGTTTCTGGATAACTCTTACTCAGCTTTCAAGATTCAACTAAGGTATCACCTACTCCAGAAAGCTTTCCCTAGACTGCCAAGTCAGGGAGAAATGTCCTTTTTTTGTGTTCCTAAGGACCATATACATACATCTATCTTAGCGCTTATTTTCTTTGAAACAATGTAATTTTGATCATCTTCTCTCATTTGTAAAATCCTTGAGGCATACACCATAGCTCACTCATCTGTATCCCAAGTGCCTTATCCATTCAGTGAATACTTGTTGTATCAGAGAGGGAAAAAGTCTCTTAAAGACAGAGGTGATACCCTTAAATATGTAAAATGCAGACCTTACATGGATTTGTTATTTGTTGTCCCCCAGCTTTATTTAGACTCTTGCCTTTCTTGCTGGCATTCTTTTTGTTGGCTGTGTTTTCTGACTTATGTTTTAGACACAGAAATGTTCCTTTGCTAACTTCCTTTGATGGGAAGTTATTTCCATATGAAGACCCTGACAAAAGTTAAGTCTTTAATTTTGCAGCATGATTATGTCAATTTACTGTGCAATATCATCCCTCTGGCAGAAGTATTAACTAAGGGGCACTAATGTGGATCTGTTATTTTCCCCCTATTTTGTAGGCTATATAGAGAGGCTATATGCTACCATTTTGATTTAGAAGATATCTAGTAAAAATATCAAGACAGGAATAAAGGAGCGACTTTGTATGATTGATGTGCACTCTTTATTCATTAGCTTATGTAGTAGATAGGAATGCAGAAGTAGTGTAAAATGATATTGGTATAAAGGATGCATATAAATAGAAAAGAACTATTTTAATAATAGAACCAAGCCTATCTAGGTCCTATTAGATATATTTGATAACCCAGCAGAACGGTAAGAGGTAGATCCCCTATTTTATCTAGTCTTTTTTTTTTTGGCTGCACTCTACTGCATGAGGGGATCTTAGTTCCTCACCCAGGGATCGAACCCACACCCCCTGCAGTGGAAGCTTAGAGTCTTAACCACTGGATCACCAGAGAAGCCCTGATCCCCTATTTTAAACACAGGTATCAGAAAGTCAGGGGAAAAAGATCTCAAACTTAGATTAGCTATCGCTCTTCTGGTTTATATACTTCATTTGTGGAAAAATCAAAGCATGCCACTAAATTTTGCCTTCCACCAAATATTTAGACCTTTTCTTTTGATCAGTTCCTTTTGGTGATGTGCAAATGTCTCTATCATCTTACTGTTGCTAAGTATGGAGCAGGACAATTAGGGCTTTCTTTGATCAAATTATGCGTTGTGCTTTTCCATCCATTAGTAATGTAATTGGTTGGATTTCAGTTGTTATTTTAACAACAATAGTAAAATAGGCATTATCTTACCTCTTGAGCTGTATAACTTTATATAAATCATTTGCTTTTCAACAGTTTTGCACTGTTAAGTACATGGTATTTTTGGTTCTTGTTAATAATTCTGGCAATTTGCACTAGAGAGACTTAATAAACAATCATTTGGACTCTAATTATTGCTTTTAAAGCATCATATCTAATTGTAGGAAAATACCAGAACTATTGAATTCCAGATAATCTTTTAATGTAGTTTGCATTTTGTTCAGAAAGTATTACTTCTTAAGGTTTCTTTTCTTTGCATATTTTTCTTCAAGGATAGTTCAATCTAGTCCAGAATGGATAAGAAATGCTTAAGAATATAATAATTTAAACAGTTTGATAGTGCTAAAATTCTTATATTTTAATTTTAAATCTAGTTTCAAACATGTTTGGCAATAATATATTAGTTGTAAGCAGATATGGTAAGGGGTAAAAATCACTCAAAATTAGAGTTACTTTTCTCAGATCTGACGATCATGGGATCATTCAGTTTCAGAGCCAAGGACATTTCTTTTGTTTTCTTTTTTTTTTTGTGCTACGCGGGTCTCTCACTGTCGCGGCCTCTCCCGTTGCGGAGCACAGGCTCCAGACGCGCAAGCTCAGCGGCCATGGCTCATGGGCCCAGCCACTCCGCGGCATGTGGGAACCTCCCGGACCGGGGCACGAACCCATGTCCCCTGCATCGACAGGTGGACTCTCAACCACTGCGCCACCAGGGAAGCCCAAGGACATTTCTTAAGTATATATTTAAGTTTAGTTTCACTGATGGAAGTACTAACATCATTATCTACTATGCTATATCAAGAAAGATGAGTTATTAGTTAAAAAAAACTCAACCAACTAACTAATCAAACAGAAAACCTTAGAAACCCATGAATTTAATCTCTAAAGGTTTTTTACTATATCTGACAATTTACTGTAGTTATTTGCATATATTAAATTATATCTTTGATCTCCTCACTGCCTCCCTCAGTACTCGTCTTGACAGTTTTCAGTGAAATTAGATTAAGGAGTAAACCCTTCCTCTGATGTTCCTGTAAGAAGGTGATGTGGGCTGTTAATTTTGACCTAAACATGACTTTTTTTTTCCCTAAACATGGTTATTTCAGAGTCTATTGTTAGAAACAGCAAAATTAAACCAGTTTAAACATTATAGTTAGATATGTGTGTATAGAACCAAACTAGGATGGTCAATTGTACTTCTTGGAAAATTGCCCTTAACTCTCAGGGTCAAAGTATGTATCATATAACATACACTTCATCTTCTTTGTAGAAATCCCTTTTCAACTTTATCTCCTTATCATAAGGAGGTATAATGACAGGAGGAGGGGATCCATAGTGTGGGATGATTTTTTAATAGTTTTCTAAATTATTGTTTTTCTTGCTGTGTTCTGGAGTCTGTTTCCTGAATGTGAATGCAGCACTCTCCAAAGCAGAGCATTCTTTGAAGATGGTGGTTGTTTACCTCTTACATTGAATGTTAGTTGGATATGGTGGATTTCCAGTGGAAATCTGATAGAAGAGGAGTGTATATGGGATAAGTTCTCATTTTTGAATGCATAAGAAACATTGCCTGGGAACTCTCAGAAATGCTTGTGGAGCACGGGCAGATTATGTGGTGAACTGGAGTAAGAATCTGAATAAGTAAGAACCTAAAGGCAAGAAAAATTGAGTCATGATGTTAATGTGACTTTGCTTATTCCAGTTGGCTTTTGGAGCCTAGGGAAATTCAGGTTAAATCTGGATACTGAAAAGGCTTGAAGCTTTACAGCATGCAGTACCAATTTATGATATCATCTCACTACATCTTCAGGAGCACTGAGCAATAGCAATTATTTTCACCTTTAAGAATTGTATAAGTAAATCATGGTAAATTTGAGTTGCTATAATTATTAACTTGAATGAATATATTTTCTTATGTTTCTTGTCAGCTGTATTTCTTCTTTTGGTAATTGTCCTTTCATGTCCTTTGCCTATTTTATTAGAGTGTTGTTAAAAGATCTTCATATGACAATTATATATATTCTTTGCCTTTTTAAGAAGATATTCCTATAATTTCCCATTTGACTTTTAATTTTATTCAAAAGACATTGAATTAAGACATACACAGCTCTGTGAAGCTTTGTATGTGTGACGTCTTCCATTGAGATTATCTAAGAATATTCTACTTAATTCAGAGTTCAGTTAAAATTTATTTCATTACAGATGTTTAAAAATAGTTGTTTAAAAATCTATTTTAGAAAACATGGTTTGCATTCTTAAATAATCTGAGTGGGGAAAAACTTTCAACACATGACACAAAGCCATAAGGAGGATTAAAATAGCTAAAGCTACTTTAACTGATCTCATTTGAACAACTCACTGGATTAGACAATTCTCTTCATTCCCTATGTTAGACATACTGATTGATGCCCCTGGCATGCCGAATGCTTATGGCTAAGAGATTACTCTCAAGTATTGGCGAGAATGTGAAGAAATACCACTCATCTGCTGTTGCTGGGAATGTAAATTGGTGTAACATATTTTGGATCACAGTCTGGCAACAAGCATCTTTTTTAAAAATGCATATTTTCCCTCTGTAAGGAATTCATCCTATATACATGCAGGCAAAAGTCTTCCGACATATACATAAAATGATTTTCATCATAGCACTACTATATTAGTAATCGTTAAGAAAAAAAAGAAACTAACAAAAGTTAATGTCAATCAATAGAAGATTGATTTAGCAAATTTATGGTACAGGCATACAATGGGATACCATTAAAATGAGTGAAAGTAAATGTATATTTTATGATTTGGATTATGGCCAATAAATATTGCTATTAAGAGTGAAAAGAGCAAGTTGCAGAGCAAGATGCATTGTAGGAATCTATTTGTAAAAATAAAATCTCTGAAAGGATCTGTAAGAGACTTGATAATGGATATTTCTGGGGAGTAAGACTAGAGGCTCAGTGGGGAGAAAATCTTTTCATTTCTATTCTTGTATATTATGGACCAATTGTATTTCATCAGGAGCATGTAGTTTCATTTAGATGTTTGTTTAAGTTAAAAATCCATTATTGTTAAATTCAGGCTCTTTTTACTCTTTATGAAATTCTTCCAAATACAAAGATATGGTAAGATAGAGAAATCAGTCCTCATTCCTGTGTAGTTCTATCCTAGCAATCTCTGTGACTGTACAGGCCTCAATTACACTCATACTTCAAAGAGGAAAATGTGTTTCAAGTTTAACAAGATATTCTGAAAGTACATTAAATCTGAAATTAGCTTATGGCCTGAATCTGGCTCATGCACAGGCATGTTTGGTTTGACCCAAATATTTGTAGAATTAATCTTAAAATTAATCTTAATTAACCTTAAAATTCAAAAGATTATTATTTTAAATTTTAAAATTGCATTTCCAGCTTCTTTGGAAAAAATAAGATATAATATTGAGACTCGTGGCAACAATCAGCTTGGACTGAGTAGTGTCTGCCATCTTTACATGGTGCTTGTGATTGAATTTGTCACAGTCCCACTACTCAAAATTATTACATATCTGGATAACTGAAACCTTGTTGATCTCTGTGGATATGAGTTTGACTCATGTTCTAGAACTTGTGGGACAATCATGTTTTAAAAGCACATTTCCCCTTTCCTTCTTTAGTTAATCTTAGGATAGCAAATCTTTTTTAAAAATTTAAGCACAGGCAATGGCACCTTTTGTGTAAGTACATAATGGTCTACTCTGGATTCTGATCAAAGTGAGATAAACTCACAACAGCCCCTGTCAGCCTCTTAAAATTAACACCACACTTCAAATTGATTTTGGAAAGCAGCAGGGAAAAAATAGATAGATGAGACACCAGCATATAGTTAGGATAATATAAAGACCTATCTATTTGCACAAAATACAATAAAACTAAGACTGTAGCAAGATTACAAGTTACTTAAGTCTATTCATATCTCTACAGGATTTATTTTGAGAAGCATTATAGATAGAAAAGCTATGAGGCAGACACTAATTACCAGTTGCATGGCATTTGTATTTCCCAGAAGGATAGAAACAGAATAAAAGTTTCTTGTTCAAGGTTACTAAGATCATTTGCAGAAAGACCAAGAATAGAAACAAAGACTTTCAAATTCTGTGCCATAGTCCAAAGCATGTCATTTTTTATCATAGCCTTGTTAATTGAAAGAAAAAAAATGAATCATAATCAGGTGAATCTTGTAAGGGCTTTAAATATTAAGTAAAGATTATCCAAGACAGAATGAATAAATTGAGAAAGGAAAATTGAACAAATATGCCAATTATTTTCCTTTTTGTCCATCATAGTTGATATTGAATGATATGAAATACAAAGCTAGAGGTCAAAAGAACAGTAGTGTAGCTTCATTTATAATATGCAAACATCAAAATAAACAGATGGTAAAACACTATTATTACAAAGCTTTTACTTGGATTTCAAGATTGCCAAGATTTGCCATATTGCCTGATAGAAGACTGCAAACAACTAAACCAAGAGACTGATGATGTATAAACATCATGATTAAAGTGGTTTATGGTCTCAAAACTGGAAGAAATCAGAAAAAAATACTCTCTCTGAATTTTAAAATAAATCATACTAACTTTCTAAAGAAGCCAAAAAAATCATCATATATATGTACATTATATATATATATATACAATTTATTTTTAGAGCAGTTTCAGGTTTACCAAAATATGAGCATAAACTACAGAGAGCACCTGTATGCCACTCTGTTCCTCCCTCAGTGTTCTCTATTATTAACATCTTGTATTAATGTGCTACATTTATTACAATTGATGGGTCAATACTGGTTTATTATTACTAAATAAAGTTCATAGTTTACATTAGAGTTCACTCTTTCTTGTACATTTAATGTATTTGGACAAAAGTATGATGTCATATATCCACCTTTACAGTATAATACAGAATATTTTCATTGCCTTAAAAATCTCCCGTGCTCCGTCTCTTCATCCCTCCCTCCTTCCCACAAACCCTGGCAACCACTGATATCTCTACTGTATTCACAGTTTTGCTTTTTCCAAAATGCTATATGGTTGGAATCATACAGTATGAAAACTTTCAGGTTCACTTCTTTCACTTAACAATATGAATTCAAGTTTCTTCCATGTCTTTTTTTGTGGCTCGGCAGCTCATTTCTTTTTATTGTGGATGTAGCACAAATTGTTTATCCATTCACTCATTGCCAAGTTTTGGCAATTTTTAATAAAGCTGCTATAGACATTTGTATGGAGGTTTTTCTGTGGCTATGTTTTCAACTTATTGAGTAAGTACATACCAAGGAGAGTGACTGCTGGATTACATGGTAAGAGTATGTTTAATTTTGTAAGAAACTGCTAAATTGTCTTCTAAGTGGCTTGTATGACTTTGTACTCTCACCAGCTATGAGTAAGAGTTCCTGTTACACCACAACCTTGCCAATATTTGCTGTTGTCGGTATTTTAGATTTTAGCCATTCTAGTAGGGGTGTAGTGATATCTCATTGCTGTTATAATTTACAATTCCCTAAAGAGATAAAATTTTGAGCATCTTTTCATGTTATTTACCATCTGTAGATCTTTGGTGAGATTATGTTCAGATCATTTGCCCATTTTAAAAACTGAGTTGTTTGTTTTCTTACTGTTGAGTTTTTAAGAGTTCTTTGTATATTTTGGATACCAGATCTTTATCAGATGCTTATTTGGCAAATAATTTTCTCCCAGTCCATGGCTTGTATTTTTATTTTCTTAATGTTGTCTTTCATATGGCAGAACTTTTTTTTAATTTTGATGAAGTCCAATTCAATTTATCCAATATTTTCTTTCATGGTATAGTGTCATATCTAAAAAGTCATCACCAAACCCAAGGCAATCTAGATTTTCTCCTATGTTATTTTCTAGTTTTATAGTTTTTCATTTTACAGTTATGATGCAATTTGAGTTAATTTTCATGAAAGGTGTAAGGTCTGTGTCTAGATTCTTTTTTTTTTTTTTTGCCTAAGTATTCCCACATATTCTAACACCATTATTTTAAAAGACTACCCTTTCTCCACTGAATTGTGCTTACTCCTTTGTCAAAGATCACTTGGCCACATTTGGGTGCATATATGTCTGGCTTTCTGTTGCATTGATCTATTTGTCTACTCTTCCACCAATACCACACTGTAGTCATTATTGTAGCTTTATAGTCTTGAAGTTGAGTAGTGTTAGCCTTCTCTCATAGTCTGTTTGGGCTGCTATAACAAAATACCATACTGGGTAGTTTATAAACAACCAACTTTTATTGCTCACAGGTCTGGAGGCTAGAAGTCCAAGATCAAGGTGCCAGCATGATCAGGTTATAGTGAGCATCCTCTCCAGGTCACAGATTTCTCATTTCATCCTCACATGGTGAAAGGGGCTATGGAGCTCCATGGGATCTCCATCCTCATGACCTAATCACCTCCCAAAGGCTTCACTTTCTACCACCATCACATTTGGCATTAGGATTCCAACATGTGAATTTCAAGGAAACAAACATTCAGACCATATCACCCTTTGATTATTCGCCTTCAATATTGTGTTGGTAATCAGGGTCTTTTGCCTTTCCATATAAAGTTCAGAGGCAATTTGTCAATATTCATACCCACAAAATAACTTAATGAAACTTTGATTAGATTGTGTTGAATCTATAGATCAATTTGGAAACAACTGGAATCTTAACAATATTGAGCGTTTCTCTTCATGAACATGGAATATCTCTCCATTTACTTAGATCTTTGAATTCTGTCATCTGTTTTATAATTTTTCTCATGTAGATCTTGCATATATTTTGTTAGATTTA
The DNA here is from genome assembly GCF_937001465.1 of Orcinus orca. Lineage (NCBI taxonomy): Eukaryota > Metazoa > Chordata > Mammalia > Artiodactyla > Delphinidae > Orcinus > Orcinus orca. The sequence continues at coordinate 81,841,298 of NC_064580.1, forward strand.
TACCTAAGTATTTCAATTTTTTGAGTGCTATTATAAATGTTATCATGTTTTTAATTTCAAATTCCAGTTGTTCATGGTATACAGAAAAATGATTGACTTTAGTATGTTATTCTTGTATTCTGCAACCTTTTCATAATTAATAATGCTAATTAGTTCCAGGAGATTTTTTTGTTGATTCATGGGACTCTTTACACAGATAATCATGTTACCTGCAAAGAAAGACAGTTTTATTTCTTCCTTACTAGTCTGTATACTTTTTCTTTACTTTTCCTGTCTTACTACATTAGCTAAGACTTCCATTATAATGCTGAATAGGAACGGTGAGAGATAACATCCTTGCTTTACTCCTGATCTTAGTAGCCAAATTTTTCAAACTGTGTTGTGCAGCCCACTTTACATTCAACTGAGGAAGTTGTTTTCTTTTTTTTCTTATTGTGGTAAGTATAAATTAAAGTAATATTTACCCTGTTAACAAAAGTTTAAGTGTACAATACATATTGTGAACTATAGGCACAATTTTTTTAAAGAAGATTGGTAGAACTCAATTATATTACATAACTGAAACTTTATACCCATTGAACAGTAACTCCCCATTTCCCTCTTCCCCCAGCTCCTGGAAACCACTATTACACTCTCTGCTTTAATGAGGAATTTTAAATTCCTCATACAATATTTGTTCATCTGTGCCTGGATTATTTCACTTAACATAATATTCTTAAGGTTAATCCATGTTGTTGCATATGATAGAATTTCCTTCTTTTACAGGCTGAATAATATTCCATTGTATGTATATATCACATCTTCTTTATCCACTCATCTAAATGGACACTTGTATTGTTTCCATATCTTGGTTATTGTGGATAGTTCTGCAAACAACATCGGAATACAGATATCTCTTCAAGATCCTGATTTCATTTCCTTTAAATATACCTAGAAATGGGATTGCTCTATCATGTGGTAGCACTATTTTTAATTTTTTGAGGAAAAAATTATACTGTTTTTCACAGTGGCTGCACCATTTTACATTCCCCCTAACAGTGCACAAGGATTCCAATTTCGACACATCCTCACCAACAATTTTTATCCTTTTTTGTTTGTTCATTTTTGATAATCACCATTCTAACAATGTCAGGTAATGTCTAATTGTGGTTTTCATTTTAATTTCCCTGATGATTAGTGATGTTGAACACTTTTACATATACCTGTTTGCCATTTGTATGTCTTCTTTGAAGAAATGTCAATTCAGGTCCTTTTCCTCTTTAGTTTTTGTTGTAGTTGTTTGTTCTTTGCTATTGAGTTATATGAGTTCTTATATATTTTGGATATTAACCCATTATCAGATATATGATTTGCAAATATTTTCTCCCATTCTATAGGATCCCATTACAAACTGTTAGTTTCCTTTGCTCCGCAGAGTCATTTTAGATTAATGTTTATTTTTGCTTTTGTTTCTCGTGCTTTAGATGTCATATCCAAGAAATCATTGACAGACCAATGTCAATAAGTTTTCCCCAATGTTTTCTCTAGGAGTTTTACAGTTTCAGGTCTTATATTTAAGTCCTTAATTCATTTTCATTTGATTTTTGTATATTGTAAGATAAGGTTTGAATTCAGTCTTTTGCATCTGGATATCCAATTTTCCTAGCACCATTTGTTGAAGAGATTGTTCTTTCCTATTGTATATTCATGGTTCTCTTGCTGAATATCAGTTGACTGTATATGCATGGGTTTATTTCTGAAGTCTCTATTCTGTTCCATTGGTGTCTGTCTTTATGTCAGTAATGTATTGTTTAAATTACTGTAGCTTCATAATATATTTCAAAATCGGAAAGTGAGATGCTTCAAACTTTGTTCTTCTTTCTCAAGATTGTTTGGGTTATTCAGGGTCCTTTGTGGTTCTATATGAATTATAGGATTTTTTTTCTATTTCTGTAAAAATGCCATTGGGGTTATGCTATGGATACATAGAATATGTAGATTGTTTTACATAGCATGGACATTTTAACAATATTAAGATTTCCAATCCATGAACACAGGTGTATTTCTATATATTTGTATCTTTTTAAATTTTTTTCACCAGTGTTTTATAATTTTCAGTACACAAGTCTTTCACCTGCTTGGTTAAGTTTACTTCTAAATGTTTTACTATTTGTGATGCTACTGTGAATGGAATTTTTTTTCTTACTTTCCTTTTTAGATAGTTACTTGTTAGTGCATAGTAGCACAACTGATTTTTAGATGTTGATTTTATATCTTGCAAGTTTACTGAATTTGTTTATTAGTTTTAACATGTTTTTTTGTGTTGTTAGGGTTTTGTACATAAAAGATCAGGTCATCTAGAAAGAGATAATTTTACTTCTTCCTTTCCTGGATAGGATTTCTAATTTCTCTGGCTAAGACTTCTAGTACTATATTCAGTAGCCGTGGTGAGACTGGGCATCCTTGTCTTGTTCCTGATGCTGGGGGGAAAGCTTTCAGATTTTGATCTTTGAGAATGATGTTAGCTGTGATATTTTCATATATGACCTTTAGTATATTAAGGTAATTTCCTTCTATTACTAGTTGAGAGGTTTTATCATGAATGGATGTTGAATTTTGTCAAATGCATTTTTCTAAATCTATTGAGATGCTGGGGAATAGCCAAGATGGTGGAGTAGGAAGACCCTGAGCTCACCTCCTCCAACAGGCATACAAATTACAAAAATTACAACTATTTACAAAGCACTATTGATGAGAAAGACCTTAAGATTTGGTGGAAAAGATCTTCTGAAACTAAAGATATAAGGAAGGAACCACAACAAGATGGGTAGCAGGAGCAGAGTCATGGTAGAGTCAAGACCCATACCACTGGGTGGGTGACACACAAATAGGAGAAGTTCCAATTGGAGAGGTTCCCCCAAGGAGTGAGGCATCTAAGCCCTACCGTGGGGTCCCCAGTTCAGGGGTCCTGAAACAGGAAGGTGAACCTCTGGAACATTTGGCTTGAAGACCAGTGGATCTTATTTTCAGGAAAGCCAGGGAACTGTAGTAAATAGACACTCCACTCTTGAAGAGTACACACAAAATCTCACATACTCTCTGACTCAGAGCAGAAGCAGTGATTTGAAAGGGCCCTGGGTCTTTTTGAGAGCCATCCATAGAGGCAGCAGGCAACTGGAACTCACCCTGGTGACATAGATACTTGTGGCAACCATTTTGGGGAGCTAGTTCTACCATGGGATACTGGTGCTAGCAAGATCCATTTTGGAATGCTCCCTCTAGTTTTTTTAGCAAAAGAACCTGACCTGCCTACTGACCTCCCATAACCATCACTGGAACCCCTCAGGCCAAGCAGCTAGCCAGGCAGCAACACAGCCCCACCCACCAGACAGTCAGCTGCCTTAGGACCCCCAGAATCCACAGCTGCTCCAGGTAGCTCCACCTACCAGTGAGCTGACACTAGACATTAGCCCATGGACTTCCCGAGCCCCAGCCCCACCTACCAGTGGGGTGACACCAGCTTTGGGATACCCCAAGCCCTGTAACCAGCTGTGTCAGGAACCTGCTACTCCCAGCAGCAGGTATACACTATATCTGGGACCCACAGACCCACACCCAGGCACCTTGAGACCTGGCCCCCACCCACCAATAGCCAGTAGCCTCCACTACTGGCAGGACCAGATGCCAAAAATTCTTACTAGATTGCTCACAGTAGTCAGATGCCAAAATTCTTACTAGACTGCTCGCAGTAGTCAGCCTGCCACAACAGAAAGGCCCATGCAGCACACATGGGGGGCACCCTGAGAGCATACAGCTCTGGCAACCAGAAGGGAGTGCACTACTGAGACACATAGTACATCTCCCGCATAAGGCCACTTCTCCAAGGTTGGGGAACAAAACAACCCCAAAACAATTAACAAAATGGCCAAAGTACATACCTATCAATAATCACTGTAAATGTGGATGGACTAAATTCTCCAATCAAAAGACACAGAGTGGCTGAATGGATACAAAAACAAGACCCATATATATGCTACCTACAAGAGACTCACATCAAAAAGACAACAAATAACAAGTATTGGCAAGGATGTGGAGAAAAGGGAACCTTTGTGTACTGTTGGTGGGAATGTGAATTGGTGTAGCCAGTATGGAGATTCCTCAAAAAGTTAAAAATAGAACTACCATACAGATCCAGCATTTCCATTTCTGGGTATTTATATGAAGAAATAAAAATACTTATTAGAAAAGATATGTGCACTTCTATGTTCATTGGAGCATTATTTATAATAGCCAAGGTATGGAAACAACCTAGCCAAGGTATGGAAGCAACCTAAGTGCTCATCAATAGATGAATGTATAGAGAAGTTGCAATGTGTATATGCAATGGAATATTACTCAGCCATAGAAAAAGAGAAATTTTCCTTTTGCAGCATCTATGTTGCCACAAAGGGGCAAACACCTAGAGGGTATTACGCTAAGTGAAATAAGTCAAACAGAGAAAGACAAATTCAGTATGATTTCACTTATATGTGGAATCCAAAAAACAAAATAACTAAACAAACATAAAACACAGAGTCATTGATACAGAGAACAAACAGGTAGTTTCCAGAGGGGAGGAAGGAGAGAAATAAGTGAGGGAGATTAAGAGGAACAAACATCCAGTTGCAAAATAAATGTTATGTGTAGGAAATGTACACTGTGGGGAATATAGTCAATAATAATGCAATATCTTTGTATGGAGACAGATGGTAACTAGTCATATTTTGGTGATCATTTTGAAATGTACAGAAATATCAAATCACTGTGTCTTGTAAGAGGAACTAACATAGTGTTGTAGGTCAATATTACTTCAAAAACAAACAAGCAAACTGATAGGAAAAAGGATCAGATTTTTGGTTACCAGAGATGTGGGGTGGGGTGGGTAGTAATTGGATGAAGGTAATCAAAAGATACAAACTTCCAGTTACAAGATAAATAAGTACTAGTGATGTAATGTACAACATGATGACTATAGTTTACACTGTTGTATGTTATATATGAAAGTTGCTAAGAGAGTAAGTACTGAGTTATAAGGAAATTTTTTTTCTATTTTTTAAATTTCATATCTATATGAGATGATGGATGCTCACTAAACTTGTGGTAATAATTTAATGATTTATGTTAAGTCAAATCGTGCTGTACACTTCAAACTTTTACAGTGCTATATGTTAATTATATCTCAGTAAAACTGGAAGAAAAAATTAAAAAATAATAAATCTACTGAGATGATCATGAAGTATTATCTTTCATTCTGTTAATGCAGTGTCTCACACTAATTGATTTCTTATGTTGTGCCATCTTTGCATCCCAGTTATAAATCTCACTTTGTCATTGTGTATAACCTTTTTAATATGCTGTTGAATTTGTCTCGCTAGTATTTTTTGAGTATTTGTGTATGTATGCTCATTAATGATATTGGCCTGTGGTTTTCTTGTAGTTACTTTGTTTTGGTTTGGTATTATGGAAATTCTTCCTCATAGAATGAATTTTGGAGTGCCCCTCATCTTCAATATTTTTAGAAGATTTTAAAAAGGATTGGTGTTAATAGTTTAAGTGTTTGGTAGAATTCACTAGTGAAGTCATCTGGTTCTGGGCTTTTCTCTGCTGGAAGGTTTTTGAGTACTGATTCAATCTCTTTACAAGTTGCAGATCTGTTCAGATTATTTATTTCCTCATGATTCAGTCTTGGTAAGTTGTATGTTGTTAGGAATTTATCCATTTCTTTTAGGTTATCCAATTTATAGGTGTATAATTGTTTGCAGTAGTATGTTATGATCCCTTTTATTTCTTTGACATCAGTTGTAATGTCTCCTCCTTCATTTCTGATTTTATTTACTGGGGTCTTCTGTTTCTGTTTATTTTTCTTGGTATAACTAATGGTTTGCCAACTATGTTTATCTTTTCAAAAACCATCTCTTTGATTTGTGGATTTTTCTATTGTTTTTCTGTTCTATTTATTTCTGCTCTATTCTTTATTTCTTTCCTTCTACTAACTTTGAGCTTAATTTGTTCTTCTTTTGCTAGTTGCTTTTTAAATTTTTTTAAACTTTTTATTTTATATTGGAGTATAGTTGATTAACAATGTAATAGTTTCAGGTGTATAGCAAAGTGATTCAGTTATACATATACATGTATCTATTCTTTTTCAAATTCTTACCCCATTTAGGTTGTTGCATAATATTAAGCAGAGTTCCCTGTCCTTGTTGGTTATCCATCTTAAATATAGCAGTGTGTACATGTCAATCCCAAACTCCCTAACTATCCTTCCCCCCACTCTTCCCCCTCAGTAACCATAAGTTTGTTCTCTAAGTCTGTGAGTCTGTTTCTGTTTTGTAAATAAATTCATTTGCATCATTTTTAAGACTTCACATATAAGTGATATCATATGGTATTTGTCTTTGTGTGACTTGCTTCACTTAGTATGATAATCTGTAGGTCCATCCATGTTGCTGCAAATGGCATTATTTCATTCATTTTTATGGCTGAGTAATATTCCATTGTATATATGTACCACATCTCCATTATCCATTCCTCTGTTGATGGACATTTAGGTTGCTTCTATGTCCTGGCTATTGTAAATAGTGCTGCAATGAACATCAGGGTGCATGCATCTTTTTGAATCATGGTTTTCTCAGGGTATATGCCCAGAAGTGCAATTGCTGGATCATATAGTAGTTCTATTTATAGTTTTATAAGGAACCTCCATACTGTTCTCCATAGTGGTTGTACCAATTTACATTCCCACCAACATTCCCTATTCTCCACACCCTCTCCAGCATTTACTGTTTGTAGACTTTTTGATGATGGCCATTCTGAGTGGTGTGAGGTGACATCTCATTGTAGTTTTGATTTGCATTTCTCTAATAATTAGCAATGTTGAGCATCTTTTCATGTGCTTTTTGACCATCTGTATGTCTTCTTTGGAGAAATATCTATTTAGATCTTCTGCCCATTTTTTGATTGGGTATTTTTTTTTTGATATTTAGCTGCAAGAGCCGTTTGCATATTTTGGAGCTTAATCCCTTGTCAGTCACTTCATTTGCAAATATATTCTCCCATTCTTAGGTTGTCTTTTCATTTTGTCTGTACTTTCCTTCACTTTGCAAAAGCTTTTATGCTTAATTAGGTCCCATTTGTTTATTTTTGCTGTTATTTCTTTTGCCTTAGGAGACTGTACAAGAAAATATTGCTATGATGTATGTCAAAGAGTGTTCTGCCTAAGTTCTTTTCTGGGAGTTTTATGTTTTCAGGTCTTATATTTAGGCATTTAAACTATTTTGAGTATATTTCTGTATATGTTGTGAGGGAATGATCTAATCTTCTTGTTTTACATGTAACTGTCTAGCTTTCCCAACACCACTTATTGAAGAGACTGTCTTTTCTCCACTGCATGTTCTTGCCTCCTTTGTCATAGATTAATTGACTGTTGGTGCATGGGTTTATTTCTGGGCTCTCTATTCTCTTCCATTCATCTATGTGTCTGTTTTTGTGCCAATACCATGCCATTTTGATTACTGTAGCTTTGAAGTATAGTCTGAAGCCTGGAAGGGTTATACCTCTAGCTTTATTCTTTTTCCTCATGATTGCTTTGGCAATTCTGGGTCTTTTGTGGTTCCATATACATTTTGGGATTATTTGTTCTAGTTTTGTGAAAAATGCCATGGGAATTTTGATATGTATTGCACTAAATCTGTAGATTGTTTTGGAAGGGAAGAGGTAAAACTGTCACTATTTACAGGTGACATGATTCTCTGTATAGAAAACCCTAGTCTCCAAACAAAAACTATTAGAACTAATAAATGAATTCTGTAAGGTAGCAGGATACAACATTATTATATAGAAATGTGTTGCATTTCTTTACACTAATAATGAAATATCAGAAAGATAACATTAAAAAACCCATTTAAAATCATATAAAAAATAACTAGGAATAAACTAAGCAAAGGAGATGAAATATCTATATGCTGAAAACTATGAAACATTGAAGGAAATTGAATGTGATTCAAAAAAATGGAAAGATGTCACATGCTTTTGGATTGGAAGAATTAATATTGATAAAATGGCCATACTACCCAAAGCTATTTACAGATATTTTCTTTTTCTTTATGTAACTTCTATAGGTGTTACCTCTGTGGTTAGCATTGAGCTTACATTAAAAAAAAACATATTTGTAGCCGTGTATTTTAATCTGATATAATTTAACTTCATTCACATACAAAATCTCTACATATTTATTTTTTCATCCCCTACAGTTTATGTTAATTATGTCACAATTTACTTCTTTCTGTATTGCATGTCCACTAGTATATTCTTATAGTCATAGTTGTTTTTAATATTTTGGTATTAAACTTTTATACTAAAACTAAAAGTGATTTACCCACCACCATTATAGTATTATACCTTTAGCATTTTTGTAAGGCAAGTCTGATGATGATGAAATCCCTGAGCTTTTGTTTGTCTAGCACATCTTTTTTCTTTCCTTCATTTTTAAAGAAGAGTTTTGCCAGGCATAGTATTCTTAGTTGGCAGTTCTTCCTCTTCCAGCACTTTGAATACATCATCCTATTCATTCTGTTCTGCAATTTTTCTGCTGAGATAACCACTGATAGTTATATGGGAGTACACTGGTATAGGAAAATTTGCTTTTTTCTTCCTTTTTTCAAAATATTTTCTTTGTTTTTGACTTTTGACAATTTGATTATAATATGTTTCAGTGTAGAGTTCTCTGAATTTATCTTTTTGGGAAACATTCTGCTTCCTGTATCTGAATGTCCATTTTCTTCCCCTGATTTGGGAAGTTTTCATTCATTATTTCTTTGAATATACTTTCTGACCCTTTCTTTCTCTTTTCTTTTTCTGGGAATTTCATAATGTTTTATTGGTCTGCTTGATGGTGTCCCCTAAGCACCTTAAACTTTCTTCACTTATTTTTATTCTTTTATTTTTTTCTCCTCTGACTGGATAATTTCCAGTGGTCTGTCTTTGAGTTTGCTAACCTTTTCCTCTGTTAGATGTACTCTGCTGTTGAATCCCTTTAGTGACTTTTTCAATTCAATTACTCTTCAGCTCCATAATTTCTGTTTCAGACATTTTTCTATTTTCTATTTCTTTAAATTCTAATTTGTTCATTCACATATTGTTCTCCTGACCATAGTGAGCATTTTTATGACAGTTATTTTGAATTATCTGGCAGAGAAATCATATATCTCTGTTTCATTGGCTTTGTTCTCTGGAGATTTATCTCATTTAATTCTTTGGGACATATTTCCTTGTTTCACCTTTCTCCTTGACTCTTTTTGTTGATATGTGTACCTTAGGAAAAACAGCCACCTCTGCCATTTTTCACTGACAGCTCTCATACAGGAGAAGACCCTCTCCAATCAGCCTGGCCACATTTTCTGGGGACTTCTCAAACCTTCATGCAAGTCCAAGCCACTGTTTTTGTCCTTAGCATCCCCCAAGGTTCTGTCAGCATTTGACACAGGAGAGGCAGAAGCCAGTGCCTTGGGAAGCCACCAGAAAATCAGAATATAGGACACAAGGTCCAGTACTTTTCTTCCCTGCTTAGGAATAAGCTGGGAGCTGAGATTTTTGCCAGTTTGCTTTAAATGGAACCATGGGGATGGGCTGTGGTGACTGCTAGTATGTTAGTTGAAACAGTATTTGTTCTCAGTGACCTACAGGTGTCTAGAGTATGCTTGGTCCTATCAGCACTCCAAGTCAGGTGAGACAAAAGCAATGGTTTAGGCAGCACCCAGAAAAATCAGTGTTGGATGTATGGTACATTCCTTTATTTCCTTCTCCAGGGAGAAGCTGGGAGCTATGGGTTTCCTCCTGGTTTTATGGTACTGTACCAGATGTAGGGATTATGACAGCATGTCTCAAATTTTCCTTCCAACTTTTATGTGGCTTGTTTTATGCTTACATGCAGTGTAGATACCTCTCAACTAGATTTTGGATTTCTCACAAAGGGAATTGGTCTGTGTGTAGTTGAATTGTTTGTCTATGATGGGAAGGAGGGTCCAGGACTTCCTAATATGCTGTCTTACTGATATTACTCTTTGAAACTTCTTAATAACAGATTCCTAAGCTCATCTTAGGTCACCCATGTGTAACTAGAATTTTATGTTCTAACATTATATGAGAGTGTTAGGAGTTAATCAGCTTTTAAAATAAGCTGTATAGTTGATTCTTAAATATACTAAAGTTTGAGAACCTCTTATCTGAGAGCCAATGAAAACTGGTTGGGAAGTGCCTTTTGATCAATAAAAATAATACTCTTCTATAGTGAATTTTTTAAATTTCTGGGATCAGAGGCATTTTGCTGTAGCTTTGAGTAAAGAGTAGGTGGACTTCTCTTTGATACCCTAGCACTTCCTACTTAGTATGGCCCTAGTATCCTTCCCCAAATACCTTTTCTCTAAGATTCTCACTGTCTCATTTATTTTTTTTTTAATTGAAGTGTAGTTGATTTACAAGATTGTGTCAGTTTCTGGTGTACAGTAAAGTGATTCAGTTATATATATATATATATATATATATATATTCTTTTTCTGTAATTTATTCTTGATTTCAGCTACTGATCAACTAATGTCTACATTGTTAATTCATAATTTTTGATTTTGAGAAAGGGAATAATTATAAGCAATAATCCTTCAAATTCAAAGAGAATGATTTTATAACAGAGAATTTTCAGATCCTATGGCAGGCAAACAGAGAGATATTAGGGTGGTTGGAGGCTCTTTCTGGCACATCTCAACCAAACTATCTATATACATTGAGCCTATACTCCAGGGTAGATGTGCTAACTTTTTGTAGCCACTTCTACACAATGTCTTATATTTAGAAGAGCTCACAGACATTTACAAGAGAAAAGATTTGGAAGCTCTGAATGTTATGTTGGTCTAAATGAGTCATGAGATTCCCTGCAACTGAATGATTTGAAAATATTCTATGATCTTTCTCAGATGTTTTCCCTATGAGCTCGGATAATTCAAGTGCAACTTAGAAGAACAGACTAAGCAGAGTTTCACAGATCTCAAATTATATATTTGCATACCTACATAAACATGGAACTAACAAGACAAAAGACAGAAGTATCATACAGACAAATTTCAAGGCTATTTCAGCCAGATGTGAGAGTAAGGATGTGTGGCAATACAAGGTAATGAAGATAAATTTTAAGCTATCAAAATGCCAATAAACATAAAGTTACAATTTGGTAGAGATCCATTTCACTTTACTTAGTAATGATAACCAGCACTAATAAACCTAAAATATAACTTTTGCAGATCTCTTTGACATTCTTTGCTATTAGCATTAAAATTACTTTAAAGGGGCTGTTTCTTGGAGTTCTCATATTCTCTCAAAAGGAACTCACATTAAGTTATGAGGTCTTTATTAATTAGCCTTTAACACTAAATGTTCTCTCCCTCCACTATATTGCATTGCAGAATTGTGTTATTTGTCTTTTTTTAAGTACAGGGAACAAATATTCTAGCCCTCTAATACTGGGTATCCTTCAAAATTATTTTGACTCCAAGTACTGGAAAACCCAATTCAGAATGCCTTAAATAGTAAATTACAGAAGACTTATGCTAAATAAGTGTAAATAATATGGATATTTATTAATTCACTAAACAAGAAATCTGGAAATATGGTGGTTCCAAGGTTGATTAATTCAGTGATCTACAATGTCAGCAAGAATCCACATTCTTCCATTTTTTACGATCTGCAATTCTATACCATATTGGCTTTTGTCTTGTCCTTTTAGAATTACAAGATGGCTGCTGCAACTGCAGATATCATTATATCCCCACATTTTCTTATGACTCTTTTTAACAGTGAGAAAAACTTTCCCAAAAGTTACCTGTGTACAATTTTCCTTCTGGCTCATTAGCCATGACTTTTCCAATGACTGACTAAAGGGAATTGAATTATGGTAATTGACTTTGGCTGATCAAGATTAGTCTCCTGGGCTCAGAAGGCAGTACATCCTCCTCTAATACACATGACTTCCCAGAATCTGACCTAAACCAGGGTGATGTTACTAAAGAACATGCAGGATTGGGGAGGATAGAAAATGGCTTTTGTGAGACAAAAATGTCTACAGTAGGGAGTTTCAATATGGTATATTAAAAAAGGGCTCAAGTCTCTGCTTTTCAACAAATAGCTGTTTGAGTAAATCATTTCATCTCTTTGGGCCTCTGCTTGTAGTTCAATAAATTAAGGAAGTTGAACTAAATCTTTGATTCTTATGTGGAAACTGGCATATAACAACACTTCAGGGGATATATTAGAAGTACCTTGAAGTTTTTCAAAATGCATATCCAAATGGCATTCCCCCTCAGAATCATGGATTCTGATACTTTCCCACCAAAAATATGGGGTTATTTTTGCTATTTAATGTATATATTTTAAATTATGAGTTGGCTAAGCATTTATTAAAATCCAATATTTTAGCCAGCTTCTACTACAGATAAAAGATGACAGACATGTGGGGAAGAAGAGAGATAGAGAAATACAGATTTAGCATTTGGGCCATCAATGAGTGTTACTTGCCTGAACAAGCAGACAGGGAGGAGTATTTCAAAATTGTCAAACTAGTCAATAGTTGGCAAAATCAGTGTCATTTTTACTGGGCTGTTGCATTTGAGTCTCTAATTCTTTGACAGTCTACTATGGCCTTATCTTTTACTTTGATTGTCATTTTCTCCAGTTTTATTGGCATGTAGTTAACATATAACATTGTATTAATTTAAGCTGTACAACATAATGATTTGATATATGTATATATTGTGAAAAGATTACCACAATAAATGTAGTTAACATTCATCACTTCACAAAGTTAGAAATTTTTTTAACTTGTGATGAATGCTTTTAAGATATACTCTCTTAGCAACTTTCAAATTTACAAAACAGTATTGTTAGAAGGCAGACAGCAGAAGCAAGAAGAACTACAATCCTGCAGTCTGTGGAATGAAAACTTCTTTCATAGAAAGATAGACAAAACGAAAAGGCAAAGGACTATGTACCAGATGAAGGAACAAGATAAAACCCCAGGAAAACAACTAAAGGAAGTGGAGATAGGCAACCTTCCAGAAAAATAATTCAGAATAATGATAGTGAAGATGATCCAGGACTTCAGAAAACGAATGGAGGCAAAGATCAGGAAGATGCAAGAAATGTTTAACAAAGACTTAGAAAAATTAAAGAACAAACAAACAGAGATGAACAATACAATAGCAGAAATGAAAAATACACTAGAAGGAATCAAAAGCAGAATAACTGAGGCAGAAGAATGGATAAGTGACCTGGAAGACAGAAAGGTAGAAATCACTGCCATGGAATAGAATAAAGAAAAAAGAATGAAAAGAAATTAAGACAGCCTAAGAGACCTCTGGGACAACATTAAACACACCAACATTCACAATATAGGGGTCCCAAAAGGAGAACAGAGAGAGAAAGAACACAAGAAAATATTTGAAGAGATTATAGTTGAAAACTTCCCTAACATGGGAAAGGAAATAGCCACACAAGTACAGGAAGCACAGAGAGTCCCAGGCACAGTAAACCCAAGCAGAAACACACCAAGGCACATAGTAATCAAATTGACAAAAATTAGAGACAAAGAAAAGATTATTAAAAGCAACAAATAACATTCGAGGGAATCACCATAAGGTTATCAGCTGATCTTTCAGCAGAAATTCAGCAGGCCAGAAGGGAGTGGCAAGATATATTTAAAGTGATGAAAGGGAAAAAGTTACAACTAAGATTACTCTACACAGCAAGGATCTCATTCAGATTCGATGGAGAAGACAAAAGCTTTATAGACAAGCAAAAACTAAGCGGATTCAGCACCACCAAACCAGCTTTACAGAAAATGCTAAAAGAAATACTCTAAGTGGGAAACACAAGAGAAGAAAAGGATACACAAAACAAACCTAAAACAAATAAGAAAATGGTAATGATAACATACATATTGATAATTACCTTGAATGTAAATGAAGTAAATGCTCCAACCAAAAAATATAGATTGGCTGAATGGATACAAAAACAAGACCAGTATATATGCTGTCTACAAGAGGTCCACTTCAGACATAGGGACACATACAGACTGAAAGTGAGGGGATGGGAAAAGATATTCCATGCAAATGGAAATCAAAGAAAGCTAGAGTAGCAATTCGCATATCAGACAAAATAGACTTTAAAATAAAGAATGTTACAAGAGATAAGGAAGGACACTACATAATGACCAAGGGATTAATCCAAGAAGAAGACATAACAAATGTAAATATATATGCACTGACCGTAGGTGAACCTCAATACATAAGGCAAAGACTAACAGCCATAAAAGTAACACAGTAATAGTATGGGAATTTAACACTCTACTTTCACCAATGCACAGATCAACCAAAATGAAAATAAATATGGAAACACAAGCTTTAAAAGACACATTAGACCAGATAGACTTAATTGATATTTATAGGACATTCCATCTGAAAGCAGAAGAATACACTTTCTTCTTAAGTGTGCACAGAATATGCTCCAGGACAGATCACAATTTGGGTCTCCAATCAAGCCTTGGTCAATTTAAGAAAATTGAAATCATATCGAGCATCTTTTCCAACAACACTGTGAAGTTAGAAATCAATTACAGGAAAAAAACTTGTAAAAAGTGCAAACACGTGGAGGCTAAACAGTATGTTACTAAATAATCAATGGATCACTGAAGAAGTCAAAGAGGAAATCAAAAAAATACCTAGAGACAAATGACAATGAAAACATGACAACCCATGATCTATGGGATGCAGCAAAAGTGTTTCCAAGAGGGAATCTTATAGCAATAAAATCTTACCTCAAGAAACAAGAAAAATCTCAAATAACAAACTATCCTTACACCTAAAGGAACTAGAGAAAGAAGAGAAAAAAAAAAAACAGAAAAAACAAAGTTAGTAGAAGGAAAGAAATCCTAGAGATCAGAGCAGAAATAAATGAAATAGAGATGAATAAAACAATAGCAAAAATCAATGAAACTAAAAGTTGGTTCTTTGAGAAGATAAACAAATTTGATAAACCTTTAGCCAGACTCATCAAGAAAAAATAGGAGAGGATTCAAATCAATAAAATAAGAAATGAAAAAGGAGAAGTTAAAATGGACACCAGAGAAATACAAATGATCATAAGAGATTACTACAAGCAATTATATGCCAAAAAAAGTGGACAATCTAGAGGCAATAGACAAATTCTTAGAAAGATACAAACTTCTAAGATTGAACCAGGAAGAAATATAAAATATGAACAGACCAATCACAAGTACTGACATTAAAAATGTGATTAAAAATCTTCCAACAAACAAAAGTGCAGGGCCAAATGGCTTCACAGGTGAATTTTATCAAACATTTACAGAAGAGTTAACAGCTACCCTTCTGAAATTCTTGCAAAAAATTGCAGAGGAGGGAACACTCCCAAACTCATTCTACAAGGCCACAATCACCCTGAAACCAAAACCAGACAAATATACCACAGAAAAAGAAAATTACTGGCCAATATCACTGATGAACATAGATGCAAAAATCCGCAACAAAATACTAGCAAACAGAATCCACAATACATTAAAAGAATCATACACCCTGTTTAAGTGTGATTTACCCCTGGGATGGAAGGATTCTTCAATATATGCAAATCAAACAATGTGATACATCACTTTAACAATTTGAAGAATAAAAACCATATGATTATCTCAAGATGCAGAAAAAGCTTTTGACAAAGTTTAACACCCATTTATGATAAAAAATATTCAGAAAGTGGACTTAGAGGGAACCTACTTCAACATAATAATGGCCATATATGATAAGCACACAGCTAACATCATACTCAATGGTGAAAAGTTAAAAGCATTTCTGCTAAGATCAGGAAAAAGACAAGTGTGTCCACTCTCACCACTATTATTCAACATAGTTTTGGAAGTCCTAGCCACAGCTATCAGAGAAGAAAAAGAAATAAAAGGAATCCAAACTGGAATAGAAGAAGTAAAATTGTCACTGTTTGCAGATGACATGATACTATACATAGAAAATCCTAAAGATGCTACCGGAAAACTACTAGAGTTCATCAGTGAATTTGGTATAGTTGCAGGATACAAAATTAATACACAGAAATTTCTTGCATTCCTATACACTAATGATGAAAGATCAGCAAGAGAGATTAAGGAAGCAATCCCATTTGCCATCACGTTCAAAGTGATAAAATACCTAGGAGTAAACCTACCTAAAGAGGCAAATTGGGATGAATTAGGAGGCTGGGATTGACATATATACACTAATATGTATAAAATGGATAACTAATAAGAACCTGCTGCATAAAAAATCAATAAAATAAAATTCAATAAAAAAGAGGCAAAAGACCTGTACTCAAAAAACTATAAGATACTGATGAAAGAAATCAAAGGTGACACAAACAGATGGAGAGATATACATGTTCTTGGATTGGAAGAATCAATATTGTGAAAATGACTATACTACCAAAGCAATCTACAGATTCAATGCAATCCCTATCAAATTACCAAGGGCATTTTTCACAGAAATAGAACAAAAAATTTTACACTTTGTATGGAAACACATAAGACCCCAAAGAGTGAAAGCAATCTTGAGAAAGAAGAACAAAGCTGGAGAAATAAGACTTCCTGACTTTAGACTATACTACAAAGCTACAGTAGTCAAAACTGTATTGTACTGGCAGAAAAACAGAAATATAGATCAATGGAACAGGATAGAAAGCCCAGAGATAAAACCACCCACCTATGGCCACCTAATCTATGACAAAGGAGACAAGAATATACAATGAAGAAAAGGCAGTCTCTTCAATAAGTGGTGCTGGGAAAACTGGACAACTACATGTAAAAGAATGAAATTAGAACACTCCTTAACACCATATACAAAAATAAAATCAAAATGAATTAAAGGCCTAAATATAAGGCTAGATGCTAAAAAACTCTCCGAGAAAAACGTAGGCAGAACACTCTTTGAAATAAATCACAGCAATATCTTTTTAGATCCACCACCTAGAGTAATGAAAATAAAAACCAAAATAAACTAATGGGACCTAATGAAACTTAAAAGCTTTTGCATAGTAAAGGAAACCATAAGCAAGATGAAAAGACAACCCTCACAATGGGAGAAAATATTTGCAAATGAAGCAACTGACAAGGGATTAATTTCCAAAATATACAAACAACTCATGCAGCTCAATATCAAAAAACAAGCAACCCAATCAAAAAATGGGCAGAAGACCTAAATAGACATTTCTCCAAAGAAGACATACAGATGTCCAACAAACACTTGAAAAGATGCTCAACATCACTAATTATTAGAGAAATGCAAATCAAAACTACAATGAGGTATCACCTCACACCAGTCAGAATGGCCATCATCAAAATATCTAGAAACAATAAATGCTGGAGAGGGTGTGGAGAAAAGGGAACACTCTTGCACTGCTGGTGGGAATGTGAATTGGGTCAGCCACTATGGAGAACAGTATGGAGGTTCCTTAAAAAACTACAAATAGAACTACCATATGACCCAGCAATCCCACTACTGGCATATACCCTGAGAAAACCAAAATTCAAAAAGAGTCATGTACCAAAATGTTCATTGCAGCTCTATTTACAATAGCCTGGAGATGGAAACAACCTAAGTGACCATCATCGGATGAATGGATAAAGAAGATGTGGCACATATATACAATGGAATATTACTCAGCCATAAAAAGAAACGAAATTGAGCTATTTGTAATGAGGTGGATAGACCTAGAGTCTGTCATACAGAGTGAAGTAAGTCAGAAAGAAAAAGACAAATAGTGTATGCTAACACATATATATGGAATTTAAGGGAAAAAAAAGTGTCATGAAGAACCTGGGGTAAGACAGGGATAAAGACACAGACCTACTGGAGAACGGACTTGAGGATATGGGGAGGGGGAAGGGTGAGCTGTGACAGGGAGAGAGAGAGGCATGGGCATATATACACTACCAAACGTAAGGTAGATAGCTAGTGGGAAGCAGCTGCATGGCACAGGGATATCGGCTTGGTGCTTTGTGACCGCCTGGAGGGGTGGGATAGGGAGGGTGGGAGGGAGGGAGACGCAAGAGGCAAGAGATATGGGAACATATGTATATGTATAACTGATTCACTTTGTTATAAAGCAGAAACTAACACACCATTGTAAAGCAATTATACTCCAATAAAGATGTTAAAAAAAAAAATGAGCAGAAGACCTAAATAGACATTTCTCCAAAGAAGACATACAGATGTCCAACAAACACTTGAAAAGATGCTCAACATCACTAATTATTAGAGAAATGCGAATCAAAACTACAATGAGGTATCACCTCACACCAGTCAGAATGGCCATCATCAAAAATTCTACAAACAATATATGCTGGAGTGGGTATGGAGTAAAGGAACCCTCCTACACTGTTGGAGGGAATGTAAAGTGGTATAGCCACTATCAAGAACATTATGGAAGTTCCTTAAAAAAGTAAAAATAGAGCTACTACATGACCAAGCAATGCCACTCCTAGGGATACATCTGGAGAAAACCATAATTTGAAAGGATGCATGCACCCCAATATTTATTGCAGCACTATTTACAGTAGCCAGGACATGGAAGCAACCCTAATGTCCATCGACAGAGGAATGGAAAAAGAAGATATGGTACATATATACAATGGAATATTACTCAGCCATAAAAAGGAACAAAATAGTGTCTTTTGCAAAATCATGGATGGATCTAGAGATTGGCATACTGAGTGAAGTAAGTCAGAACAAGAAAAACAAATATCGAAATATCACTTATATGTGGAATCTAGAAAAATGGTACAGATGAACTTATTTGCAAAGCAGAAATAGAGTCACAGATGTAGAGAAAAAACTTATGGTTACCAAGGGGGGAAGGCGAGGTGGGATAAATTGGGAGATTGACACTGACATATGTACACTGCTATGTACAAAATAGACAACTAATGAGAACCTACTGTATAGTACAGGGAACTCTACTCAATGCTCTGTGGTGACCTAAATGGGAAGGAAATCTAAAAAAGAATTGGTATATGTATATGTATGACTGATTAACTTTGCTGTACAGCAAAAAACTAACACATCATTGTAAAGCAACTATACTCCAATAAATATTAATTAAAAAAATCTTTAAGCAAATTGAAAAATAAAACTTATATAACTGTGCCTTGATTTCTAACTGGTGGAACAGTGCTCAGCGCTTTCTGAGATGCTCTTCCCAGGTTATAATCCTCATATTTGGCTCTAATAAAATTTTCTAATTCTTTCTTAGATCTACTGATTAATTTTTCAACAACACTATGGTGATTTATATTTTCCTGACCAGATACTAACTGATAATGCTGATGACAAGAGGAATTAGGTATAGTAGCAAGGAAGTATGTTATACATAGTGAGATGCCTCCCACTCTATTTAACTACTGATCTTCAACCTTAAGATCAACACATATGGATATGAGCAGACATATGAAAATTAGAACTATATAGAATGGTGAGCCATAGGGGCCAACACTGGTCCACCTGTTACATTAACATCTAAGAAATATAGAATCTTAGCCAAATCTTAGATTTTGAGAAATTCAAGTTCCATTTTCAAGGACGTATTAGATTATATTGAACTCTTATCACTTAATATTTGATTTATCTAACTCCTTTTGTTTGATGCAAAGCTCAGAAATCAACCTAATACAATTTAACTTCCAATGTTTGGCAACCTACTAGAGAAAGAATGTTCAGAATATAGGGACATTTTGGGTGGTGAATAAATATAGTATTTTCTGATTTATATTAGTTTCCTGTGTCACTTGGTTACAAGGAGAAAATGCAATGATCAGGTCAACACAAATAATCAGTGTGACAATTATATTTATCATTGTAAATTAATGATTTGGAATTTTGTTGTTTATCAGGTCTTGTGTGTATATGACAAGTTTGAGTCAGGCTTTAAGGTCCTGAATACATCTGGGCACTGATAAGTGTGAGTATTTGGATTTTAAAGAGACTTCAGATTCTAGAATATGGTACTGCAATGTCACATCCTGCCCAGTTCTAGCCAGATTTCCCCTGGACAACACTGCTGCCATGTCATTGTTTACTTGTTTTATTTAAAAATGAACTAGGACAGGTAGAAAAATGAATTAAGAGGGTCTAGGAAAAATGGGTTAATTGATGTGAAGATGTATTTCTTAATTTATGTGCAATATTTTAAGAATGAAAATGATTTTAAATTAAAAAATACAAAGTTAATAGTATCTTTTTCTCCAGAATATGTCAGAGAGGGCAATATGTCCTTGAAAAAAAGTTACAATTGACTATGTATCAGAATGAGTCAGTATGTTGGCCCTGTGTACTGGAGTGCTGAAACTCAATATCTAGAAGCTACACTTATCCAATGATTGGGAAGATGCAAGCTAGTAGATTGTACACATTCACATCAAGAAAACAGTAAAACAGAGGTTCAAGAATACTGAGAATAAAGTTGAGAAAGATAGATAACCCTTTTCATCAAGTAAAGTTGGGTGATCTGCTCTTGGTGTACCAAGATTTCTCTTTTTAGGTATCATATCTATAGATATAGAAATAGGTTGCATATACGTGTAGCAAGTAATCAACCACCACCTATTAAACTTCAGAAGCACAAAGGGGAAAGTTACCACATCTATTATATAATAAAATTTAATGAAAGATCTTGAACATAAGAATTCTTAAAAACAGTATTTCGTGTCTATGCTTTTCTTAGGACATTAAAAGAGGTGTTTTAGAAGGAATTGTGGAAAACACCAATTTTAATCTTGATAGAGCCTTATGACAGGTTTATAGAAGTGGATTCAGTAATAAGATATACAGTAGGGACATATATATTTAACTTAGACCACAAAGAAAACATCAAAAAGCAGATGTAATTTGCTATCCCTAAGGAGACTTTATTACAGTTTGGGTTTAATAAAATAAGTGAGAAGCTGCTCTATGTAGATTAACTGTCAGAAGTTAGTTGGGAACTTGTTTTCTCATGAATGTAACTGAATCATGTCTTCTTAATATTGAATATGTATGGGATATATATGTGTATTCCTAACATGAATATAACTGAATTACATATTCATAATAACTTATTGATATGTAGATGGACTACCTAGAATGGAATTCATTCATTTACTTGACTTTTATAGTTACTTACATGTATAACTTGTTATACATGTTATACATATAACTCATTTTATATTACATTTAAAAATAATTTATATAACATAAATCTCTGCATCATCTTTGTATGAAGGTAAGCATAATCAGTTGACTTTCAGTTCTTCTACATAGGTGTGGTTAGACATGAATTAAGGATGAAGGTGTCAGAGCATAAGAGAGGGTCCGAAATAGAGTCACTCAGGTCTTTTGGTGAGGTACTACATTTAAATGGTAATTATTTTCTATTTACTGTTTCTGAGTTAATATATTCCTATTTTATAAAAAAGTGGTCTGTTATGAAGTACAAGAATAAAAAGGAGAAAAAATGACCCAGGGATATCTGGGAATATATTTGCACATATATTCTTTCAGTCTTTTTTTCTACACATGTTTAATATTGTTGAGATTATACCATATTGACTTTGTATCCAGCTTCCCTCCTCAACCCACCCCCCCAACTCCATTAAAATTTTTTTCTTCAATGATGCAATGTGTTTCAAGCACGTAATAAAATGCCTGGCACATCACGAACGTGCAATACTTACTATTAGACATTACTCTAATTCTTTATGCAAGTCACTGTAAATTCTTTGTAAAATATTTTAATAATTATATAATATTCCATAACTTACCTGAACATTCTCTTTTCATTGGATATTTCTGCTGTTTCCAGTGTGTCCCTATTATATATAGTCATTCAAAGAACTTCTTTGAGACTTAATCTTGGTCAGCATCTCTGATGATTTCCTCAGGTTTGTTAATTGTTAATTTGGCCAAGTATATATACTTCTTTAATATAGACTTCTAGAACAGGGTACAAAGTGTCAAACATATGAACATTTTTATGGTTCTTAATGCATATTGATAAACTACCTTGTAGAAAGATTGTTCCAGTTTATACTCCTAGCAAAAGTGTGTATCTACTTTTATTGCATCCTTACTGGGCTTGAATATTTTCATTAGAAAAAAAAATGTTAAATTAATAAACTAATATACCCAATTTGCAATTCTTTGATAACTAAAGAGATTGAAAGTGTTTTCTCATCTTCTTTACCCATTTGTATTTTACATTCTATCAAATAATGTTCTTGCTCATTTGTTTATTGGGGTCTTCAGTGCTTTTTGATATATATATGTATATATATATGAATTTTTATACATATATAAGCTATTTACATATTAAGGATTTTCATTGTTTGTTTTATTATAACATAGTTTTCTCCATCTTGATATTTTAACTTTATGTTCCCTAAGAAGTAGAAATCTTAATTTCTGTATAGTCCAACCTATTCAATTTTCCTTTCTTACCTTGTTTTTAATCTTAGAAAGAGAAAGCTCTTCCTATTTAGAAGGTGGATTAATGTTCATATTTTCTTTTGTGGCTTGTTTTTCTGTACATTTTATGTTTTCCAATTACAGTTAGATGATTTACATTTAACTATTTAGACCATCTGGATTTTTATTGTGATATACGGTATGAGATGAAAATGTAACATCATTTGTCCTTATAGTTAACCAATCATTACAGTGCCATTCTGAAACAATTCTTTCTTTACCCCCAAATTTGTGATGCCTCATTTATCAAGAATTGAATCTTATAAAAAGAGTTTTTATTATTCTGTTTCACTATAGTATTGTGTTTTGATAATGCCTTCGCTTTGCTTTAATTTTATTTTATATTATTTGTTCACTCCATGGATTTTAGAGTCATTTTGTAAAACTACATAACAATCTCATTTAGATTTTGATTGAGATTGTGTTAAAGCTGCAATTAATTTGGGAAGAAATGACATTTTTGCAATATTAATTGCTCTTGAATAGGAACATAGTATTTCTCTCAAAGAAGCTTCTATTATTTATCTCAATAATTTTTTACATTTTTCCTCACATAGATCCTTTACATTTCTTATTAAGGCTTTCCCTAAGAATTTCAGTGACTCTACACTGTAAGATTCACTGCCACACTGGAAACTCCATGAGAACAGGAACCACACATGTGTCTTTAATATATGTTATCTCCATGCCTGGAGTTGCCTAGCAAATAGTAGTCACTCACTAAACAAATATTTGTTGCCTGACTGATTACCTCATCGGCATTTGAGCTGTACTAGAATGTAGCTCTACTCACAATTTCATATTTAGGTAAACTCTTTTGCTACAAAATAAATAAGAATCCTTATATCCTGAAAGTATTAATAATAATTATTCCTCTCTAGCTGTAGGGTGTCAAACTCAGATGGCTTCAAGGTCCAAGCAGTTAACATTATGGAGAGAAGAAGAGAGAATAAAGTCATAAGACGGGGTGGGGACTGTGATAAATTAGACAGTGCATGCACATCTAAGGGCATTTAAGTTCATCAAAATTTATTGCACAAGGTAAACAAAACATATCTGCAGATCGTGAGTTTTTTTTCCTGTGTCTAGAACATTTGGGAAAATAACTTGCTTAAAATACTCTGAATCATAATGCTGAAATGAGTATGTATCTTAAGACTGGATTTTGTTCAAGAATCATATTCATCACCTTGATTCTCTCTTTCTGACTCCATATATCCAAATGGGAACATGGAGAA
This sequence comes from Orcinus orca, assembly GCF_937001465.1. Classification (NCBI taxonomy): domain Eukaryota; kingdom Metazoa; phylum Chordata; class Mammalia; order Artiodactyla; family Delphinidae; genus Orcinus; species Orcinus orca. Next base: position 81,865,146 of record NC_064580.1, read on the forward strand.
AATTTGTACCACTCTCTCATCAAAATTCTGAATGTCTCAATCTATGACACTTTTAGTGGAAAGTTGCTCTTCTGAACTTTTGACCTTTAACACCTAGACAGGTTGCATCTACCTGGAGTTCCCCTATAGTCTTATTTCATGGGCAAGTTTATGTTCTTGAACAAAACTAAAGCAGCTGTATCTTTCATCTAACACATAGCAGACAAACTCTTTACAAACTTCTCTATCACATCCTGTAAATTCCTTAACCCTTGAATCTTAGCTAGAGCTCACATTCAGGACTCATGAGGTGGACAATTCATAGAACATATTATTCACATTATATTAAATTGACTTTATTTTTTAATATTTTGTACTTTTCTCTAAATTGCCAGGCTTATTTGTCCATGTTTAAAGTAATAGACAGTGAAATTGATTTTTTTGTATTAAAGAAAATGTGTTATTGATTACAAAATATTTACGAAGGTAGAATATTTTGTTCTCTTCTATGTACAGCAAACTAGCTGAGATTAGGAGATGACGATATACTTACAAGTAAAATGAGAGGAGTCAACATCAGAAACAAGGAGGGTACTTAGGGACTGTCCTAGAACTGGTTTCTTAGGCTTACCCAACATACAATTTTAACTTTATGCTGTGATAGCTATGGTTTTCAGAAATAATAATGATAATAATAATTTAAAGCAAAAATATCTTTGTGTGAATGACATTGACAGGCAAAGTCCTTAATTATTGTTAAATATTGTTATTTCAAATAAGCCCAAGTATCTTTGTGGCAGAGAAAGCCTCTTTGAAAAAAAGAGTTTTACAGTAAGAGTGCTTAATCTATATGGTCAGGGCATAAATGGGATTTGGAGAGGCTATGAGCTCCTTGTAATGTTATGCAAAATTCTGTATATTTGCATATTTTTCCCCTATGGCAAGAGTTCTTTGATTCTCAAAAGATTCCATAAGAAAATAAAGATGTGGAATGACTGCTTTAGAAGAACAAGAATCATCCACACAGCATCTGCATATGAACCCTAATGCCCACTTTATCACACACCTATCCATCAACACTAGCTCCAGCAGATGTGCTGGACTCTTTAAGTTCATGTTGTATCAATAATTTCATAATTCACATATGAAACAGAACCTTTTATTGATTTTTTTTTGCTCAGCGCTAGCATGTCTTCTAACAGACATAAAAATCAGAATCAGAAGTCTCTGGGTGTATCCAAGGATCTTATGCAACCACTAGATCTATGCTTTCAAACAGTGCTATGAATAGTTGTTAAATGAATGAAACACTGGCTACATCACTTTGCAACTACTCTGTGAATAAACATGGTTTTCAAATTAAACACCACGTGTTATCATCATTTTGGGATTTCTTTGATTTATATCAAGCTTACGTAGAATGCTACCGCATGGCGTAATTCCAATAACGAAGGCTTTGTGTCCAAACATGGATTCATATCCCCTCTCTGTCAATTAGTAATTGTAAAACAGGGATGATAATGTCCATTTTATAGGACTTTTCTTAAGATTTTAGAAACAAGATGTGGAAAATGCCTAGTGTTTTGCCTGGCACATAGTAAATATTAAATAATTGGTAGTAATTACATCCAGATAGCAAGAATCTTGTCTCTATGATTAAATTGTCAAAAGTGATTAGTATATGTTGTCTTCCAGTCACACATTTTATTTGGCAATTGCCTGGATTCCTCCAGATAGTGACCAAAACAAGTTAACTAACCTTCAAAAAGGATTATTTATAATTCCTGTGTTAGGAGGACAGAGCTGAACATTTCAATGATATGTTAGGCCTAAATTTATTGAAATGTACTTATTCAAATTCTGTAGAACTCATGAAGTTTTGCGTGGATCTACATTTCAAAAGTGCAGCTTATGTTCTATAAGCCAGTGTTTATATATTAATGTATACACAGTACCTCTTACACTGAAATGAGGATTTCTCTTTCAAGACAAATCAAAAACATGAATTTCAAGTAGTGTTACAAGCCTGACAAACATATTTGTAAATATGCTACTTGTTACAAATGCATGTTGCATAAATAGCCATTTCCTGACTTTTATGATGTGATTTTTGACCCACAGAGTTTAATACCATGCTAGGATGAGCAGGGAATAAATAAGATTTTATATTATAAGACTAAATCTTTTGAATAATAATCTTTCATTTGAGAGAAACTTATGATTATTCCCATCTCAATAATACTCAACCTGTAAGACAAATGTCTGAAACTATTTTTAAGTATACTACAGCAATTTTATTATATGGAAAGATTATTTGAGATTTATTATAAACATTGAAAGTTAGAAATTAGTTTACACAGAAAACATAAATTACCTTTATTTAGAGCCCTGAAACTTGGAATGCAATGAAAAAAAAATCTAATTAACCAATTTATCACAAATACCAAACAAGCCAATGATTTTTGTAATTATCAAGACAATTCAATTTTTGCTTTACTATGCAAGACTTATTTGCTGAATTGAATTTGAGATCATCAAAATTACTTACAATATACTGGTTAAAGCATGACAAAATTAGATGGTTATGACCAATTAATTGAACTTAATAAAACTTAAATTATTTTTGTTTATTAGCATTCTTTGAGGTTAAAGACATTTTTTTTTCTCTTGGCTAGGAGAAATAAGTAGAAATTTTAGAAGAAAATTACATTTCTCTGGTTTGAGAAGACCAACACACCCTAACAGGTAAAAAATAAATTGCTGTTTTGACTTGAATCTGAAAAAAGACAATAAATTAATTTATTTGTACTCTTTGTTAAACATTTTGTCAACCAACACTTTCTGTATGTTAAGTAATTTGTAAATTCAAAGTGTCTGTGTTGATTTGCTTTTCTGCTACTGCTAGGGTGATATATAGACAAAATCCTTGCTTTCTAGACCATTTCAATTTCTTGACTAGGGCAGATACTGCACAGTTTGTTGTATACTCTGTGGTACCTGTGAATGTCATTCTTCTCTCTCTCTGAAGAGAAACCTTGCATAATGTCACCTATGAAATGACCTGTTGCTCTTCACTCTTTGACTCACATTTTAAAAGGTGGTTATTTTAGTAAATATATTTCCTATTTCTCAATTATATTTGACAAGAAAGTTATGTGGGTAATTGAGATGTCCCTATGAATAATTAACTAGATACTAGATACAAGGGATTTATAAAATGGCATTTACTTAGGTGAATTAATCCCAGTCTATGTTCTGATTTTCAGACTAGTAGGTATAGAATATTGATTTGTTAGTATCCTAGAATTACTGTGTACTCAAAGTCTCAGTATTTAAGCCAGAAAGCCAATATATTGGTGATAATTTATAATTGCTTCATAGAGTTGATTGTTCTCATTGACCTGACCAGCATATTCTGGAGACGCTGTGGAGAAGAATGATTAAACTCACAATTCTTTGTGGAGTTAACACCTGGGCTCAAACTTCAAATAGGCGATTTTCTATCTCTGCTATCTCCGGCAAGTTAATCTCTGTAATGTTGTCTCACCTTCTTCAGCTGCAACTGAGAATAATTGTATCTGCCTCATAGGACTGTTGTAAGATTTGTATAAAATAAAGAATATAAAGAGAATATCGGGCTTCCCTGGTGGCGCAGTGGTTGAGAGTCCGCCTGCCGATGCAGGGGACACGGGTTCATGCCCCGGTCCGGGGGGGAATCCCACATGCCGCGGAGCGGCTGGGCCTGTGAGCCATGGCCACTGAGCTTGCGCATCCAGAGCCTGTGCTCCGCAACGGGAGAGGCCACAACAGTGAGAGGCTTACAAAAAAAAAAAAAAAAAAAAAAAAAGCAAAGTGCATAGCATATGGTAGGAAGATATTGTTATTCTCTCCCTATAAAAAAAATAGGCAAAATTATTAAATGATTACTTGTTAAATTATCAGTTCAATGATCTTTCTATTATACAATAATCCAAAATGTACTTTGTGAAAAAGAAAGCTACATCTTACAGAATGTATCTACAAGAAATACTTAAAAGCCAACCTTTATCCAAAATTTGAAGCCATCTTAAAACGTATGTCACTTAGGATCCTTTGTATAGTGTTACAGAAACCAACAAACCAACATCTTTGCATCTTCTATTTCTTCCCATCTCCTCTCTCAATGTGTTATACCATCTCATCTATTTTTCCCAGTTGCATTTTTTTCCCAAAATATAGGGCCAATTGGAGGCCAAATGCAAAATTATACATCAGCAAAAAATTAAAGATCAAGCAAAAGCACTTAAAGGAACAAAGAATACATACCAAAATATCTTACAATAATGCATCTAAAAAAATCTGAACAACAAATTCTATAAATCTCTCATCTCTGTGAAAGATATAAAAGTCAACAATGACAACAGCAAGTCCAAGGATAGTGTTTTAATGCAAAGAGGACCTCTGAACTAATCCTGAATAAATTATACAAATTAACTCCTTTACAGAAGTCAATGAAGAATTATTTTTTTAAGACTTATCTTTGTTATAACTTATAAGAGTAAAAAATAGAAATAATATTAAAGCCCAAATATCAGGAGATTAAATAAATAAATTATGCATACTATATTATCATGAACTATCAGGACCTTAAAATCATCATAAATATCCCTTTTTGAAAAATGCTTAGTGATATAAACTGTGTTTATTAAGAGAAAATATGTGGCAAAACAGTGTACAGGTATGATCACAATTGTATTTTTTGAGAATTTGTATACAGTGCATAGAATAAACATTTATGAAGGTACACCAAAATGCTAATAAGTGATATCTCTGTGTCATTTTTATTTTCTCTATTTTTTGGAATTTTCCAAATTTTCTGCAGTGAACATACATTACTTTTGTGATTAAAAGGTAATAAAAATAAAAATATATTTTGAATTTGTAGGCAGCAACTTAAATGGGAAAATCAACTAGGACATTATTGGGCCAAACACTCATGGACAAGGCTTGACATTTGAGTGAATTCATTACTGCTGCAAATTTTGCTCAAAGGTCTAGTTCTAATCATGACACCAAAAACCTTTATAAATGTATTCTGTAAGATTATATGCCCTTGATTTGATCTAGTTTTAACTATTAAAGAAAATTATCATTATCAAGTAGCCAAGAAAGTAAGAGGGATATTGTGGTGAGCACAGAAACAATATTTAAAAAAAAATCTCTTCAAATAAAAATGTTATCTGAAAACCAGAGTACAGAGGTTTCACATAAGGGCAAGACCTGTTTTTGGAGGAGATTGTACTTTAACTAGTGAATAAGAAAGGATCTATGTCCTAAGGATTTGAAAAGTAAATCCAGTGTGTTATAGCTAGTGTTCCCATTTCAAGATGATATTTTAAATAGGCTAGACAAGTAATGTGGCCTACAAAAGTTAGACATGAATCTCCAGAAATCTAGGTAAGGAAGGGCAAGTAAGATGACTGTCCACATTGAAGCTTTCAAGAACTGGAGGAACTTGATAATGCAGAATCTAAATATCTCATATCTGGCCAATGCTTCCAACCTCTGGTTCAATATCCAACAGAAAAACAGATGACTTACAATATAAATGTCCCAATCCAATATGTATTTCTTAAGCTTGCTAAGATAAAAGGATTTTACAATCTAGTTGAAGAAAATAAGATTTAACATTATTAAGCAGGTAGCTCTTGCAATTGACCTTTTGACTATTTTATTAATCCTAGAAGCCTTATTTCTCAAAATAATGATAGAGATTGGAAAAAATCTTCAAAAGTTGCAATGCAGCTTATCCTATTATCTCTTTATAAAATGTATAGAAGCTATGTGTATCCTGTGCTGGTTCACATAGTTGAATCCAAATGTCCCATCTCTTGAATTTTATTCTTTACCCTGAATAAATTTGCCCTTGAGTATACATATCCCAAACTATTCAAAATTGTGACAAAGAAATATCTTTGCTTCTGCGACAAAGGCTTTCAATGAGATACTCAAATGGCATGTTGATTTAATTCAATTCAATCAATATTTTTCTGAGTATCTACCATGTGTCTGACACATATTTTAAATATCTGGAAGACCACAGAGTCTAGTGGGAAAGACACATGGGTAAATAGCTAGTAAAATATGAGTGGCAAAGGGGCAAAACCAATGGTCAATTCTCAGTCCCTATCTTAGTCAATGGATCAGCAGTATTTAATCTCCCTCCGTCTGGAAACACTTTTTTTGTTGTTTGGATGATCATCCAATAAAATAGCCATTCCTTCTTTCTAATATCCCATACCCTCCTTACTTTGTATTATACATTTCTGTAGAAACTATCATCAAATGATATATTTATTTATTATCTGTATCTCCATAAGAATAATGAAGAAGACTTTTTTTTTTTGATTAATGCTGCAAGCCCAGGCCTTAGAACAGTCCTTGGCATGTAATAAGCAACAAATAAATATTTGTTAAATAAATATTAGAGGAATGTATAAAGTACTATTGCAGAGAATGAAACTAAACTAGCAATTGATTCTGTTTCGGAGTAAGGGTGGAATGAATTAGTTAGGTTTATAGATAGTAGGTAACACTAGAAGTGAATCTTTAAAGATAGATATTTTCCAGGTGACATTCTAGAAATGTAGATGTTTTAGGGCATTCCCTGGTGGTCCAGTGGTTAGGACTCGGTGCTTTCACTGCCAGGGCCTGGGTTTGATCCCTGGTCCTGGTCCAGACACTAAGATCCCTGCAAGCTGCATGGCCATAGCACAGACAAAAAAAAAAAAAAAAAAGAAATGTAGATGTTTTGTTCAATGTGGCTAGACTATAAACTATTCCGTAGCTAGAAATAGACCTGGAATCCATCAGCTGGATATAGTTTGTGAAAAGTCTTGTGTACCATGATAAGGAAAGTAGACCTAGGCAATGAAGAAACATCAAGAATGTTTAAGCAGGAGCATAATAAGCTCAGATAGGTTTTACTACTGTTATTACTATCACTAGCTCATGCATATGCAGCATTTGCTATGTGCCAGGCACTGTTCTAAGTGCTATACATATTTTCATACTTAGAATAATCCAGTGAAATATATATTATTATGATTCCCTTCTTTCAGATAAGGAAAACGAGGTACAGAGAGGTTAAATAATTTTTCCAACATCACATAGCTACTAAGTGAAAGAATGAGGGTAATAAACCCAGGCACTCTCGTTCCAGAGAACACAGTCTTTACTGTTATACTATGAAGGATGAGTTGGTTTGATGGGGTGAGTCTTCAGGTAGGATAGCCAATTAGAGAATCATTGAAGAGATGATAAAGGCCTGCAATAGGACAGTAATTATAGGGATGAAAGAAAACCAGTCGTTTTGAAAGTGTAATTGACAGGACATTAAAGTGACTGAATGTGAGTGGTGAGAGAAAAATAAGTCTAATTTGGAGGTTTCTAAAGCTTAGGTGATGGCATCATTAACCAAAATAAAGAAGACAGAAAGAAGAACAGGTTTGGATGAAGATGAAACTGATGGATTTATCGACAACTAAATACACACCTAAGTTGCTCTAGTGAAATTGCAGTGTTGAACTTTTATTCAATCGTGTCAACCCCCAGTGACAAAAGTAGAAAATTTATGAGTAAACATCAAGATTCTATATAATCTTATCCTAATTCTTTCTCTGCCAGCTTCATATATGCTAAAATCCTTAGCAATCTGATCAATAGTTCATTCATTGGAGTAGAATAATGTGCTGTTAGCTTAATCTTCAAAATTATACTCTTTATTCCTTCCTTTGAGGTTCAGCCTCTTTCTGAATAGGAAACAAAATATTTAGTATACATTCTCCCCTATGAGAGAATACATAGGAGAATACTCCCCTAGGAGTCTATGTATTAATCAGTATTTTGTCTTAATGGTATTGGAAAATTGGAAAACATCATCAGGAAGATAAATCCAATTAAGAAACAATGTGAAATGTAAATAACCACTTAAAACAAGTGATTTTAGTTTAAGAAATACAGAGTGTTAGCCTTTTTGTCTTATTTAGTTGAAACATACATGTGGTTCTTATTTTACTCTCTCAAATAATTATTAAGCTTGTATTATTCACAAACTATTTCACTGGGGTGTGATAGCTACAATGATAGGGGGTTGCAAAGAATGCTATGGGAGTACTTTTGAAGAACACTTATCCTAGTCTTAGAGGTCATGAAAAGTTACCCAGAAGAAGTGACATCTTAGAAGAGAACACTGAATATGTATGAACTAACCAGATGAAGAGAAGATAGGCAGAGAAGTGTACAAGATAGAAGGAATAGCTTAGTCAAAAGTAAGAGCTTATAGAGCATGGAAGGGACTGCATACACTTCAGTGTGGCCAAAGTAAAGTGAGCAAGTGGGGAGTGGTAAGGGATAAAGCTAAAGAGGTAGATAGGTCCAAGCTATGTAGGATCTTGTAAATCATGTTAGGAGTCTGAATGTAATTCTGTGGATAAAGGGAAGAGTATTGAAATGTTTTAAGCAGAGGCATTTACAGTTAGACTAAAATTTTAGGAAGCTCTGTCAGGGTGAGGGATGGAAAATGGATTGCAGAGAAACAAGGCTAGAAACAGAGATATAACACTCTGAAAACTGACTTCAAAATAAACAAGATTTTCTTTTTCTTAAAAAAAATGGCATATGAGTAGTTAAATGATAGTTATGCCTAGATAAATGTCAATACATTGATGTGAAAATTAATCAACAGACAACTAAACTCTTTTTATTTATTTATTTTATAAATTTATTTGTTTATTTTATAAATTTATTTATTTTTGGCTGCGTTGGGTCTTTGTTGCTGCGTGCGGGCTTTCTCTAGTTGTGACGAGTGGGGGCTACTCTTCGTTGTCGTCCACGGGTTTCTCTTTGTTGTGGCTTCTCTTGTTGCAGAGCACGGGCTTTAGGCAGGTGGGTTTCAGTAGTGGTGGCATGTGGACTCAGTAGTTGAGGCTCGTGGGCTGTAGAGCATAGGCTCAGTAGTTGTGGCGCATAGGCTTAGTTGCTCCGTGGCATGTGAGATCTTCCCAGACCAGGGCTTGAACCCATGTCCCCCGCACTGGCAGGTGGATTCTTAACCACTGTACCACCAGGGAAGCCTTAAACTCTTTTAAAAAGGACAACTTTATTTAATGTTAGGAAAAGATAATAGCAATACATTTCCTGAAAGTATGCACCCAAGATACTGAACCAACAAAGAATTGAATGAATCCGTTTTCTAACTCAATATTTATTATTTCCTGGCATAAGCATAGTGCAGACTGGCTGGCACATTTTAACCCCTATGGACAAATGATTTAAAGAATAATTGGTACAGGCATCTAGGACATAGTGAATTCATTTTCTATAAAGGAATCACAACCTTTCAAAAAGCAAATTAATTATTTTCAGATTTTCTAAAACAATACAGCAGAAGCCTAGGATGTCCTAAAATTGGGGTCAAGCTATTTTCATAATTAGTAGTCCCTGACCTTGAATGTGCCATATCTAATGGATTTTAGGTTACACACACCACCTCTCTCTCTCTCTCTCTGTCCCTCTCTCTCTGTCTCTCTCATCTTTCATTTGCACACGCACACACACACACACACACACACACAATTGCACTGTGGGCCTAGGATAAGTAGGCAGGACAGAAAAGAGATTTTATCAACATCAAAATTTTTCAAACTTGTGTACTGTCAAATACTGTTCTGTAGAAAAAGAGTTGTCAAGTTTCCATAAGTTTAGGAAACACTCAGTTAAACACTTTTACACAGGTTTCCTTACTGTCAGACATCTGAAAGACTTTAATATACTAATGAACATTGCACTTTCTAAGAGAGAGATATAGAAGGTAGCATACCCCATACTTTTTGACCATGGAACAATTAACACCTTCTAGAAGAATGTTCTGTGGGACTCCAATTTGGGAAAAAATGGCTATACTTAAAAAACCTGCAATATTATAGATATTTTAACAAGTATTGATGGTACGTATATGAAATAGTCACAGTGAAGTCCAAAATCAAGAAAATGTTAATATTTATATTTGCTCTTTTCTTTTCTATGTCACGGTAAAGACTAAGAGTCACACAAACCTAAGTATCTCTTCATTCCCAAAAGGAATACAATGCTTCCTTCAAATAAATACTTTGTGCGTCTATTTTCAAGGTACTACCCAAATTTTGAGAATCCCTGAATGTCCTCTCCACCAAAACTCCTCTAAGTATTTTGGTTCATGTGTGTTTACATCTGTTTCCCCCACTAGACTATAAATTTCTTGAGTGAAACAACCCTATGTCTTATCCTTCTTCTTGGGACAAAATAAAAATGTTGCCTGCCATTCCGGTAGACAAAAAATGTTGCTGGTCATCAAGCTATCAGCCACTGCAGCCACCTCCGATGGTGTATCCTGAGGGGAATTCAGGATGGAGAAAAATGGGATACTGGCCCTATATAGTTAAGATGCATATCTAAGGAAGAATTTCAATGAGCCCAGACTCTTGCATCTTCTCATATATAGAAAAGAATTAAAATCATTAACTTGAGCTGTCTGGTTTTTGTGATTAGCAGTAATCTTTTGATGTTTGACTACATTTTTTCTTTTCTTTGGTCAGCAAAACTCCTATATATCATGGCTCTTCCCTCACCTCTTTGGAACAGTTCCTCAGAGCTATCTGAGAGGCTGTCTCCCAGGTTATAGTCCTCAGTAAGGTCCCCAATTAAAACATAACTAGCGACTTTTAGGTTGTGCATTTTTTTTCAGTTGACACTACCCGCCAGCATTTGCTACATACAGTGCCTGACATATAGTGGCTTTCAATAAACGTTCCTTAATAAATGTTCCTTGAATGGGTAGGGGGTGGGGCTGGGAATAACTTATCTCCAGTGTTGCCTTATTTACATAAATATCATTGATTCAGATTTTTCATTTTCCTAAAAAGGGAACAAATTAAGAATGCAGAGTGACCATTTTAGATCACATCAGGTAATGTCACTTCAGTGCTAAGAGCAAAATATAAAACAAACAAAAATGTGTAATGTCTTCTCATTTACCCAGAATAAAGCTAGGAGTCCCTTACAGTGGCTTACAAAGCCCTTCATTGTCTGCCCCTTCTACTCCCACACACTACTCCACTACCCCCAGTTGCAACCCCCCCTTATAACCTTTAATTTTTCTTTTAGCCACACCACAATTATTCTCTTCTAGTTCACTATAAAATAGACTTTTATTATGCCTACTGTTTATTGTCTGTCTCTCCCCACTAGAATGTAAGCTCCACGAAAGCAGAGATCTCTGTCTTTTTGTACACTACACTGTTCCAAGTTCTCAGAAAGGTACCTTGTATAAAGAAGTTGCTCAATAAATATTTGTTGAATGAATGAACAAATGAAGTTATGTAAAAAAAAAAATAGTAACTATCCCATGCCTCCTTCTCTTCCCTCTCTCCTTTTCTCAAGAATTGCATTCTGTACTTTCAATAATTTCACTTTTTGCTCTTGCATGTTATCATTTAAAACTGCTTTAGAATGCATGGAGCATGCTGTGAGAAATGAAAGATACCATTTGGAGAGAAAAAATTAACATTTCCTTTTCTATTCTTGACTTTATAAATCATCAAAATAAAACAATCCACAGGGGGGTAGATTTACCTTGCTTCAAATTTCAAATGTGAACAAGTGGAAATTAGGTTCTTTAGAAGCCACAAGCTTATCTACAGATATTCACATTACAAAGGGGCTCTATCAAAAGCTTTAGGATTCAGCATTCTACACATTGATGGTCTTCAAACTGGGGTACATGTGCCCTTGGATGTATATGAAAACTCTCCAATAGTTTTAAAAGAATCGAATTTCAGATTTCAACTAACAAATAATCTTCATTAAAATTATTGTAACTAAAAGGAAGATGTCATAGAGGCTTTTCTTTCTCACCATCGTTATTGCATTTCCCCTTCTATTTATAGAAGAAAAACATAGTCCTCATCTACCAAGGATCTTGCTTAGGGACAGTGCCTCAGGGTATAAAGCACTTGGGGTGCCCAATAAAGGAACCATTTTCAATATTTATGTTGAGAAATTAAGTGATAGTAAAGACTAAGCAGTAAGTTATTTTGAAAATCAAATGGATTTTAATTTATTGCTTTTAATGAAATTGAAGTTGGACATAATCAAGTTATCAGCTGATAGATCATTAAAAATTTTTTGGTGGTACATCATTATGTAACTTTGAAGAAGTTTAAATAATTGAGTAACAGTTCTATAACAAACTTCTTTCCATCCCCATCTCCTTATTTACAGTAAACAAGCTTTCTCATTGCTTATATTTATAAAGAAAAATGAAAACAGAAATACAATTTTTTCTGAACCCTATGCCATTTTTAGCAATAAGTAATATTCATCCACAAATACATGTGCTAATTGAAAATATTCTCCATTTATTTCTTTAAGAGAGGCAATAAAATTTTACATTTTATGGTTAATAATTATTCTTAAAAAACTGTTAGATATTTAAGTTGTTTTGACCAATTGCATATATCTAAAAAGTGTAATCATAACTTAGTCTAGAAGACAAATTTTAACACTTAGAACCTCATGATCATTTTAAATTGAAATAAGTATTAATTTATGTTTATATAAAATAAAGTCAAAAATAAAATACTTTCAAGCATAAAATACATTTCATTAGGATAAAATTCAGCGAATGAAGTGGAAAGGAAATATGAATTTGGGAAGAAAAATAAATGATGTAGGTTTTTTTACTTTTACAAACTTGTTCGTTTGTTTTTAATAATGGATTATGAAGGTGTCAAATTGTTTTAGTAGTTAGGATCCATCAGATATATTTAAAAGAAGGATGAGACTATATCATTTTAAAATGCTTTTATTTGCCATATGTTGGAAATTGTTATTTTTTGCTGCTATTTAAGTACGTGGTGAAAAATTATACACGTCAACTTAAAAATATGCAAGGAGGTATGCCTACTTTCAAAACTCTTTTAGGGGATATGTGAGCACAGAAGGTAAGATTCTTCTTGTATAAAGAGGAGTGTATTTTCAGCTCAGATAGCAGCTAATGTCAGGGTATATCTTTCTGCCCTAGCCACTATATCAATGATTACAGAATTAATGGAGTGCTCTATTTACACTTGTACAGTAAATCAGCATGACCATTACATCCAAATTCATTTAATCAGATACCATAAAGGTTGAATGTTGACTAACAAGTTGGTGGATATCTGATTCAATTGGATCATTAAGATAAACAGAAACAGTGAAACCAACCCTGTGGGCTTTCGTCATTTCAGCCCTTTTAAAGAGCATATGAATTGGATTGACAAATGGCTTCCAATACTTTTTGTAACAAGGCAGGGCATTAATTAATTCATTAATATAGTTTTGACTATTTATCCAGATACATTGCTTTCATTTTTATTGAATCTGGTCACATATACTGATGATTTACTCACTGCTTAAAGCTGGCTCTTTAAATGCAACTTCTTCAGATTAATATAATGCAAATCTCAATTTCAAGCACTGAGTCCAAGTTTTAATTCCAGGAGGAGAAATCACTGAAGGAATATCACTTCTTCTTTTCTCCTTTCCTTACATCTTTTAACAAACTTTTTATTAAACATTAATTGCAGGTCAGGCACTTCAATAGATGTTTGGCTAGGGGCATGAGGACATGATCAGAGAGATACATAAACACTCAGAGTTACTGCACTCAAGGGGTTCAAAGATATTGGGTGGAAGTTAAGAGACACATACTTATAAACAGGTTATTCTAATCCAATATGAAAGTGATAATAGAGGTAAAATAGGCTTTAGATGGTTAAAATTGACTTTATGAAAGTTTGATTTTACCTGAACCATTGGTTCTCAAACCTAGTTCACTGACCTGAGACATGCCAGTTCTATGAAAATTGTTTAAGGCACTTAAAAAAATATAGATTGCTAGCCTCCACTGCCATGAATTCTGATTCTGTATGTCTACAGTGGGACTTTCAAATCTGTGATTCTGTGGCTCAGCTTAGTTTGACAACCACAGACCTCAAGAGGATGACCACTAATTTTTACAATATGTTTGACATCTACATCACATGATGCATTGGAAATAGTATCCCCTGAATGACTTTTTCTATCACAAAGTGCTAGAGAATTAGTGACCTTAGAAAGAAATGCATGCTTTGGGATCATGTGATGATAACTACCACTTCTCATTTACTATGAGCCAAATGCTGTTCTTAGCATTTTACATTGATTAATTTATTTAAATTCAACTTCCTCATTTGAGGAAATTAGGGCCCAGTGAGATTAATTAACCTGTCCAAGATTACAAAGCCAGTAAGTAGTGGAGTTGTGATCTAAAACTTGGCATTCTGGCTCCAGAGCCCATACAGCTATACTATACAGTCTTTCATTTATCATGGTACTTTTTTGAAGTCCCTTTGTCATTCTTTGGCAAGCATTACAAAATGAAAACCAAATGCATTCACATAGGTCCTATGCACTTGCTTGTATTCTTTCAGTGTTCTCTTTTGAGAACTTCTATCTCTAATTTATTAGCTTGCTTTCATTTATTGATGGTTGTTCCATTTCAAAAGCATCACTAAGAAGTTTTCTTCATTTTTTAAGGTTGTAACTGTAATAATTCCATTTCATTAAAGTTTGTCTCTATAAAGCTTTGAAAATTTTACATTAAAAAACTCAAACCATATATAAAATCCATTGCTCAAAGCCATTTAATTGTTCATCTATGCTATTGCAGCAACATTTTATGTTCTGAAATATGTTCATTCTAAGCCAGATCTTGACTGAAGGTTAGAGGAATAATTTGTTAAATTTCAACATTATATGCACCATGTAAACCATGTTGACAAACTGATTTCCTGTATGTCATATAAGAAAGTTGAAATTGTACATTTCTCACTGGAGAGCCTCTGAATACCAAAAGGATCAAAAACATATCAACTTATAGAAAGTAGGAATTTAAGTGTAACTGGACAGTCACGAAATGTCAGTATTTAAAACAAATTGGCTTTATACTGTCATTCACACCAAGGAACAAACAATAGCAAGCGGGAGTGGGATGGATGAGTGGGTGGCATTCATTTGTCTCTCTCTGGCCAAGTCTCTCAATAATGTAGGTTTATGATTAGCTTTGGATAGAGAACTGTCCTCCCTGAACTGAGATTCTATGGCTACCTGTTAGCTCTAACACATTTTCCTCATTTTTCTTTCAGAGTAGCACAAGAAATTAGAGTTGTGGGTCCTTAAAGCAAAAGTGTTAAACTTCCAGGAATACTTAGGAGCACGTTTAGCTCTATGTGGTACATGAGAATGGAATGTGATGATTCATTTAAGAAGCTACAATATACTACCTCATCTTTCTTCAGTATCCCTCAGAAGATTGACAGAAGAGATTCATTGTGGGTACTGAGTTCAGATTCCTGTCCTAAGGGTTTTAGAATGCAGTCCCAGTGTGTTCTCTTGGTTATATGTGAACTTTTGCAGTTTTATTTCCTTTTCTCTATGCCAGGTAACTTGGAGAACTAATTTGAGAAACATAGATATTATTCACAAATGACTCCTATTTAGTTACAAAGCATGTATTTATTACCTTTTGGGTGATAACGGCAATGTTACACTTCAAAGAATGCATACAGTTAAACAGAGGGAGTAGCTTCTGGGGGCAGGCTGGCTAGTCTCAGCCTTGCAGACTTAGAAAACTGATTTAGTAGTAACATTGAGAGGAAGCGCCAAATCTCAGAAGTGTACCTGTATTAGTCAAGTTCACACATATACCAGAATTCCAATTTATTAATTTACAATGAGAAATGAGCTGTCAGGTAAAGTCAGTGTTCATATTAGCTGACCAGAGCATTCTGTACCTGTGGGAAAGGTACATAGGATACCAAATTATCATCAGAAGTTTGCTTAACGAGCACGGACTCAGAACAATGCAAATTTGTAAATCCTCAGAAACACGAGATAAGTTGACTTAAGGTACCCTCACCCCCTGAAGGGACACATTGCTAAGGAAACATGAATGCTCCAGTCATCTTAGCCAAGAATCTCTCTCTTTTGAGTAGTGAGTGCAGAGTTCTGCCAAACACTTGCTTCTGTGAATCTTCATGTTTCTGTGGCTCACTCAACTCCTTCTAGTTCATTTTTTCCAAAAAAAATTGTGTGATAATGATTTACTGAGGCTTTACTTCTAAAATTATAACCACATTTTAGTTTTACCTTCCTGAGATTACGTCCCAATTTCCTTTATTGGCATGTTAAGTTTTTCCATACTATTTCATCACACATTTGCAATTTCTTGGGTTTTGCCTAGCATGGTTGACCATTTTTATTTTGAATGAATTTTAATAGGCTGAGTGTTAGAGGACAAACCTATTTCCAGGTTATACAAGAGTGTCACACTGTACTAATATAAACTCCTTGAGAGCAGGGTCCACCACATATCAAAGTACTAACATGATGCCTGTCACGTAATAGACACTCAAAACATGTGTTGAATGAAACCTCACTCTCCATGAACTAATAAGGACTAACACCTCATTTACTAAGTCAGACTTCTAGATTCCATATTTTCTGCCACATAGCTGAAAACCTGATTAAAAGCAAAACAGGATGAAATGAAGCATAAATATGCACCATAAAGCTACTGTAAAATATCCAGTAAGAGAGTATCTCGGATCCTTCCTTTGAGTATATTTTATACAGAATCCTAACATCACTGACCATCTCATTTCACAGCACTACTTTGGAAAACAGGCATTGGGTGGGAGTAAGGAGGAAGCTGCTAAAGGCAATCACTCTGACAACAGTGAAATACAGTAGTTGAAAATAAGGAGGAAACAGAAAAAAGACTATATGGACAACAGATCATTTAGTTTTGCCACTAAGCTGCTCCTCCCTTGCTGTCCTATGTAATTCAGAATTCAACGAGGAAGATTTCTTCGTGCACATTTTTTTTTTTTTTTTTGCGGTACGCGGGCCTCTCACTATTGTGGCCTCTTCCGTTGCGGAGCACAGGCCCCGGACGCGCAGGCTCAGCGGCCATGGCTCACGGGCCTAGCCGCTCCGCGGCACGTGGGATCTTCCCGGACCGGGGCACGAACCCGTGTCCGCTGCATCAGCAGGCGGAC
This sequence comes from Orcinus orca, assembly GCF_937001465.1. Lineage (NCBI taxonomy): Eukaryota > Metazoa > Chordata > Mammalia > Artiodactyla > Delphinidae > Orcinus > Orcinus orca. The sequence continues at coordinate 81,882,281 of NC_064580.1, forward strand.
TCTCAACCACTGTGCCACCAGGGAAGCCCTCTTTGTGCACATTTTTGAGTATATATCTACAGGATATAGGAAAGGTTGGTAGAAAGAAAAGAAAAAGTTGAAACTCCAACTTTCTGTAAGTGCACTGAAAAAGAGGACTTGTTTTATATTTCTGTCATTCCTTGTGCTCTGTAGGTTCTTAATAAACATGTGCTAAGCAATCAAAGAACAACCACAACAAAAATGTAAGCAAGATTCGCTGGTATATATAGTATGTATAGTGTATATATAGGGATCAATTATCTTAATATACCATGAGGATATTTGCAACAAAAATAAATGATCTTGATAATGGTAATTTTACATCATTAGCAACAACTAGCTAAATTCAAAGAAAGTTTTCAGCCAGTGCTAGTCCGCACCTGGGTTTCTGGGTTGGAGGTAGGGGTTTTATTCTGTGGTTTGTTTGACCAATTTTGTTAAAATCTGAGACAATTTACTAAATTATTTTTTTAAATTGATTATAGAAATGAATAGGTGGTAGGACACTGAACTTTGTTTCAGTATCTTGTGTTTAAAAGGAGACAGAAAACTTTGCCATTCACTCAATAAAGATTTCCATCCCAAATGATTTAAACAGTAAAGAAAGTTTTAGCACGAAGCTGTAGCTTCAATTATATGAAAAGTTCATCTCTGTCAGGATCTTAAATGTTGCAAGGTAGAAAGACACGTGAAATTGTCTTCAGTAATGAAGGTTATTTCAAAGATACAGGGGAATATGATCTAGCCTTGGGTCATGAAGAATTAAACAAGAAATATGAACTGTTCAAGTTATAATCAAGAGTCTCATTTCTGCAGAGTTTTGATCTTGTTGCATCACAGAGGGAAGCATTATATAAACTAATTAAAATTGTATAAATTTTATTATATAAACTAATTAAACTCACTCAAGTTATGAGTGATTGATAGCACTCATATCATGACCACTTCACAATATTTCTATTTTAAACATTAGGAGTTGGAAATAAATGTTTTACTCAAAGGAATAAAATTCAACTTTGCCAGATAGAAAGAGAGACCATTTTTACTTAGAGGCAGGAAACTCATTTTAGTGTCAATCACAGTGTTTTGTAGGCAACTACCTGTCTGTGCCCTGGATGTACACCCTAGTTTCATCTAGGTAGGGACATGTGAAACAATGTCTTGTTTTGGCTTACTAGCATAGGTAAATTATTGTGTCTTCTCATTTCCATAGTCAAGCCTTGTTGAATAATTCAGTTCATAGCCTAAGATTTTAATAAATTTGGTTGAAGTTTTTTTAAAAATAACACCAAAATTACTCCCATCCTGACCTTGATGTGAGGAGCAGTGACTGAAAACTTCCTTTGAATATAACTAGATGTTGCAAAAATTTAAGAAGTGCTATTTATAAAAGCAAATGACAATGCATATTTTTCATTAGTAATCAAGAATATTTTACTTCTATGAGTCAAAGACATTTTAATAAAGTAGTTGAGCTATGAAAAGATATTCTGCAACATGCGTAAGGCATTGATTTTCTAGTAGAATATAATGAAATAGAACTTGAACAATTTGCTTTCTCTATAACTGTGATGCATAAAAATTACACTCAGGCCAAAATTTCAAGCACAAAATCAATAACATTCTGATATCACTGCATTCCATTAAGTATAAATGATTACTTGGAATATTATTAAGGCAAGTATAAGGATCCAAACAACAAAAAGTAATTTGATTAATCCACTTGTAATGGTTTACATCATTTAGTCTTAATTTTAGTTTTAATATTCTTATCTGTATTCATTATAGTTTACCAAAGGGCTACATATCAATGAAACAAGAAGTTGTATGTTTTTTAGGTAATATTTAAAAAAAAATTATTTGAACCTGAAAAATGCAATATGTCCTTGCCATCTGAATAAGATATGGGTATAATGGTTACTTCACATTCATGTTTAATTATTAGTTACCATTTTCTTTTTCACAATGGCTAATTACATATTATAGTCTCCCTCTTTGTCCATGAAAACCATCATAGTAATGGAAGAAAAACTGGTGCTTTCACTTTCAAAAACTCATTTTAAAGAAGCCATTTATGTAATCTTCATCAGGAACAATTATTTTTCCTTGAAAAAGTTTTTTTTTTTAAGATTAATAACTTACTAAATATCCATTGTATGATTTGTCCATTTTTATAGTGAAAACATTCCAGATGTACTTTGTATATTTTGGGAGGGAAAAAATACTGGTTCTGGCAATTAGAGGTTTCTGTTTCTTCTCACTTTTTTAAGAACCACATTTCTATATTTGGGGAGCGGCAGGGATATGAGGTGGTGGTGAAGGATGTCTGGTCAGAATTTCTTGTGAATAACTAGTTGTGTTCTATATGACAATGATGAATAAGGTGACAGCCTGAAGATTAAAGTGCTGATTCAACTTACATTACCTGCTTAGGTTTTCTTTGTGAAAACAGCCAATTGATCTTACTGCCTAGGTATAACTAGCTGTGACATCTGAGGGCAACATTATTGTCCCTGTGAATCCCCCTTTCCCACCACAACCAACACACTGCAAAGACTGAGCTGACTGATGGAGTTGACTGGTCCGTATTGATTCTGAACTTATTTATCAGATTTACTGTAGTTGGTATTAGACTGTTTCAAGTACATTAGTCCAATACTGTCTTACCCCACTCCCAATCACTGTTTTTTGGTCTTTTTCTTTCTAACAAGTTATGATTAAGCAAAATACTTTTGTTCAGAAACATTTTTTTCTAAATAAAGAAATATGTGGCTTACCTCCTGATGTTGAAAGGTGACGGCTTAAGTTTATTTCACTAGAGACATATCATAGCAACATGCCTGTTAACATTTTTAACTCTCAACTGAATAAAAGAGGAACTAAGAAAGTAATTTTTGTAGCAGGATGATCTGTTTATTTCCTAATTAGATAGTTTGACAGTTTAAGAAAATTAATAGGGCTTCCCTGGTGGCGCAGTGGTTGAGAGTCTGCCTGCCGATGCAGGGGACACGGGTTCGTGCCCAGGTCTGGGAAGATCCCAAATGCCACGGAGCGGCTAGGCCCATGAGCCATGGCCGCTGAGCCTGCGCGTCCAGAGCCTGTGCTCCACAACGGGAAAGGCCACAACAGTGAGAGGCCCGCGTACCGCAAAAAAAAAAAAAAAAAAAGAAAGAAAAAAGAAAATTAATAGTGTGTTGACTTTCAGTTGAAGACTTGCAAGTATTTATTAAAATCAACTAAAGCATAGAATAATAGCTTGGGGATGTCAACTGAAGGAAAATGCACAACCTAAAAGTTGATAGTTATGTTTCATTTAGGGAACTTACTGAAGGTTATAGCCTGGGAGACCACCTTTCAGACAGCTCTGAGGAACTGCTCCAAAGAGGTAAGGGAGGAGCCATGATATATAGGAGTTTTTGCTGAAAAACAAGCAAATAAAAAAACAGGTATTCAAACATCAAAAGATAACTGCTAATCACAAAAATCAGTCATCTTAAGTTAATGATTTTAGTGCTTTTCTATGTATGGGAAGATGCAAGAGTCTGGCCTCATTGAAATTCTTCCTTAGATATGCATCTTAACTATTTAGGGCCAGTATCCTGTTTTTCTCAATCCTGAATTCCCCTCAGTATACACCATCAGGGGCATCTGCAGTGGCTGATGGCTTGATAGCCAACAACATTTTTTTGTTTACTGTAATGGCAGGTAACAGTCCACAGTGCTCCTCTTGGGCATAAATTCCACCAAGGTTTGGGAGGTCCTGCATGACCAATTTGTTCCACAGCACTGGGAATTCTCATTCCTAGGTCAGATGAGGATTTAGTTGGTAGGCCCATGAATGTGCTATTTTTTGGATTAGGCCCTATTGATAACCTCAAATTCTCTGGATAGTTTGTCTTACTAGTCTATTATGATCCAGGGAATGTTTTCCCTTGTTACTTCTTCCTATATCTAGAATTGCACTATTACAATTATTCTATATAGAGTTATAAGGTATAAAGTACAGCAGAGATAGACATAAGCCATAAACAATTTGAAAACAACTAAAGGAGAACAAATTAAAACAGTGCTTAGTATAACTAGTTGTAATCTGGTTGCAATAAGCCATCAAGTCTAGAGGGGAGCCAGCTGGTGAAGCCAAATTCTGGAGGGATCAGATAGAGAGAGAAAAATAAATAATTTCATCTTCATTTACAAAGGCAAACTTCACCAAGTTGTTGTAGGTCATAGTTAGTGTAAGAGGAACCATTTTCTGGAAAACAAAGATAAAATGTCAGTAATATTTCAGATAAAATGTCATAAAATTATAAATCACACTTATCAGTTCATTCAGTCCTATGTAATTACTTCCTGCTGATCTGGATGAAGTCATCAGGTTTTTCATTAGAATTGTGTAATTCCTTTTACCCAGTTCAGTGGTATCATCTAAAAGTCATCAGAAACTTATATTTGCCAAAAGTCCTTTTTATGAATCCTCTTGAAGATCTTCATTAATAAAAGCATCAGAGTAAAACAATGACTGGCTATAAATGGCAAAAGTCTTAAAATGGTATGATTAAAGATCTGATTATGAGGCAATTGACAATAAACTTGATTATCTCTGTGACATATAACATTTTAAGATACTAACTAGAATTGTGACTGATAACATTATACCAGGACATACCAGATTTTTAGGAATTCCATATAAATTTCAGGATATCTATATTAATGACATTTATCCATGCAATGTAACCTAACAAGGTTTTATCACCACTTATTTCACAGTGTTTCCCATATAATTTAACCAAATACAAAATAAACTTAGTTTAATATCTCACTTTGGGATGTTTCAGGGGCCCATTGAAGCATCCCAAAGTTAGAGAGAGGTCAAAAGAATTTCATTTAGAATTTGACTTGGTGAAGTTTGTCAAAGATATCAAAAGTTTTTATTTATTTTATTTTTTTGGTCACACCACGCAGCTTGTGGGTGCGGCCCACAACTGAATAAAGGTGTAGAAGGGATGTGAATAAGCAGTATTTAAAACCAGTAAATGATAGATCTAGGACACGAACCTGCATCCTCAGCAGTGAAAGCCCAGAGTCCTAACCACTGGCCCACCAAGGAATTCCCTCAAAATGTTTTAAAACACTTGGTCAATAGGATCATAGGTCACTGTGAAACAATACTTATTGATTCAACCAAAGTGACAATAAAAGATTTTTTTATCTTTATATGGAAAGTTGCAACAGATTACTCAAAAGGAAGTAAAGAAACTTCACAGTCTGTTATTAAAAACAGATGAGTTTTCCAAGAAATTTTAACACAGAGGGAAAACCAAATTCTAGTTTTGAACCAGCTTACTTTTAATATTAAAATTTACTTACTCCATTAAATTTATTTTAATCTTAGCCAGTTCTCCCCATGTACAAAACTTTTCTCAGGGTTCCTTTTCCACAAACCTTCCATAACATTCTTTTTACTTTCAGAATTTGTCCTATGAGTTTTCTTTCTTTCTCTCTCTCCAGGACAAAATTAATTTCTTTTTCCTTAACGAAATGCATTTCCCTTCCTTATACCCTTTTCTTTCACTGAAAGCACACATCCTAATTTTCTTGAATATTGAAATGTTTCACTTATTATCCCAGTAGCTTTAATTACATATATTACAATTTTAACCCAAAGAAGCAGCAAGAAATGGAAACCAAGAAGCAATTAGTTGTGAACTATTTGTCATACCAGCATTTCCTGATTTGTAAACTTATGAACATATTTCATAACCTCTAGAACCATACATTTTCTCATAGCATAATTTCTTTCCTCAATGTGGTACAAAATGTATGTCTAATAAACTCAAATATCTTTAGTTTTTCTCTCATAAGGAGACAAAAGAAGGTAAAGTCAGACCTGTTTAGCAATTAATGTTCCAGTATTTTCTTATTTGAAATGGTCTGGATATTCTGTTGACTCCTATTATTTAAATTAATTTAGCAAAACTCTAAAGTTTCAAATTACCAAAAAAAAAGATCTGAAGAAACTATTTTAGACACACATACTCAAAACATAATTATTCCTAAAGAGTTCACTAAAAACTCTTATCTCATTTATTTCTATTTTATAACCTAAGAAAATATCATTATACCAAGTTAATTTTTCTTGCTGACAAAGTCTGCAACAGAAATAACATGAACTTGTTAATATTTAGTAATCCTAGGTACAATAAAAGTACAATACCCAATGTTGATGACTCCAAAGACATGTCTGCACCAATTAAACCAACAAGCCTAAACTAACTTTAACACCAGATATTAATTTAATACTGATTATTTCCCAGATCACATGAACTTGAAATTCATTCTGGACAGTCTCCTTTATATCTAGAAATAATTCAATTGTAAGTGCTTACTTTTGAGTCAATTAAATAGAGATCTTAAGTTAAATTTTGATAGTATCAATATTATCCAAAGGTAGAGACATATATACAATGTACACACACATATATAAACAGACGTAACTAGAGATCTTATAGCTTCACTTTAAAATTTAGTCATGAATCAGTGTTTATAAATAACAGTAAAATTAAATGAATAAATTAAATTCATTTGCTTGGATAACTAAGGCTTTACTATTTGTGGAAAAGACTTTTAAGATTTGTACTTGATAAATCTTTCAGGAAGGAGGCTGTGAATTAGATTTTGGATGAGGGAGCCATTCTGGCAGTCTGAGTTTAAAAAGTCTTCTCCCTCCCACTCCCCACCCCCGTTTTTTCCCTTTGGTTTCAGGTTCTACCTGATTGAGCTAATTCGGCTCTATCTCAGAGCATTGTGGGCTGTATTTACACTTTCCAGACAAAGAAAACACAATGAATGAAGGTGTAGAGGGGGTGTGAATAAGCAGTATCTGTTTAAAACTAGTAAATGATAGACCTAGGACAAAAGAAGTTGGAGAGGGGAACATTGCATAAATTTGCATAGGCAAAGTGGGCCATATTATGGAAGGCCTTGAAATCCAAATAATGATGGTAAGACTTGATGCAATAGGAAAATAGGAGTCTGGAATGAAAGAATGCAGGGAGGGATTTAGTAATGAGAGATAATCACTTAACAGAAGTCTGCCAATCACTTTGTGAAAGAAGAGTAGGAGAAGGGGAATAATAGCTTGAAGATTATTTTCTAATATTAAAAATTTATTTTTGGGGGGCAAAACACAAAGACATGAAAGGCAGAACTCTATTACTTACAACTCCATAGGGAGGAAGGCTGCCATGAAGAGATGCACAGGGGGTTTCACTAGAGGACAAGGTGGAGCTGTTGGAGGTGGCTAGCAGTACAGGGGAGGAGAGAAGCGGGTAGCTAGGTTTCAATGACTTCCTGGGGGTTTGGCTAATTTGAATAATTTCACTGGCTCCAGGACAGGGGTGTGTTCCTAGTTGTTTGGTACATGGCCCCAGAGTGAGAACTTGATAATGGAAGAGATTGGGGTGGGGACTTAACAAACCGCCAGTGAAGGGGAATTGAGTTTTATTCATGATTTCCTAACTGGATCAAGAGAACATATGTGAAACATTATATTACAGAGAGATAGTTATTCAGGAATGAAGGACTGATAAACAGAACCAGTATGGAAAGGTATACAAATATAGGGGATATTTTTTAAAAAGAATAGGACTAAGTAAGCAAAACTTCCCAGGGCTTGGCACAGTGCCTTGAATATAATAAATGCTCAAAAAATATTAGTTGAAAGAAAGAAGAAAAGAAAGATTTCAGGGTTTCCAATCTGAAAAAGTGAGTGAATGTTGGTGCTAATTTACAGACATACAAGGAGACCTCTTCTACATGGCAGATTGAGGATGTTACTGGCAATGATTCATTCAGATCTATACTTACTGAGTTTAATCTGATAATAGAACATCTATGAAGAAAAATCTTTTATGAGAATGGGTATGTCTTCCTAAGTCTATAATGTATACAACATTATTTAGAAAAGAATAGTAGCAAAGGGCTGAAATCTTGAGAAATGATTATTGGAGGACAGAGAGTAATAGACTCCATGAGAAGTGTCAGGCTTTTCTCCAAACCCTGGTTACTTGATGCTATGTAGAACTGGTACGGTTGGAAAAAAGACATTTTTAAACTAATAATTCAAAGTAACTTTGGAAGCTTATATCTTTCCACCTTAAAAGAATCTTTCAAACTCACCAGAAAGATAAAAAATTAGAAAAAGGCTAGGTTAATGTGATCAGCAATTTCCTACTGTAATTATTCCCAGGAGACTCAGATTTGTCCCTCCAGCAGGCATAAGCAGCACCAGTGTGGGAGGATGAATGAAGTGCAGTTAGCCTTTCCAAGTCCAGTTTGAGTTTGTGTGATAAGTATGACATGTGTGTGTGTGTGCACATATGTGTGATGTGGTATATGTGTGTATCTGTATGCATGTGTGCATGTTTTTGGAAAACCTAGAGGACTTAAGCACCTGGAAACCTGACTCATTCTCACCCCTAAAATTTAGCCTCTAAGTGGAAAACAAGCTTTTAAAAAACTATTCTTAATGTGAAGAACAATGTGGAGATGAGTATATTTTCTCAAGGGACTTAAAATTAAATGCCCACAAAAAAAGAGCATGTGTTTTACTTGGAGAAAAAAAAATAGTTTTCAGTTTTTATAGAGGAACAAAGTAAAAAAAAGGATAAGGCCAGTTGAATGGTTTTGTGAGCTAACTACAGAGAAGGGACATTTGAGTTGTATCTCTTGTTTATTTCATTCATGTTGGAATACGAAAGTAAAAGACATTACATACATGGTATTCACATAAGGAAATAACACCACTAGGACCAATGCCCACGGTTAGAATAGGGAAGTACGTTCCTACAATAAAAAAAATGCTTAAAAGTACTACCAGAAAGACAGCACATATACAGTTCACCCTTGAACAACCAGTAGTTAGGGTCATCAACTTCATGCATGGTGGAAAATTCACTTATAACTTACAGTAAGTCCCCTACATACGAACCTTCAAGTTGCGAACTTTCAAAGATACGAATGTGCACATGTCACGTTCAAAGACTCACATGTCCAATCATGTAAGTTAGTTCACATGTCTGGTGTATATTGTCACGTGTGTGCATCCTCTAATTGTATTTCTGCGTACATTACTGTACAGTACTGTACAGAGTACAGTAGCATAGTATCTTTATTTCAAGCTCAGGATGTCTGGGAGCAAGCATAATAGCAGCGGTGATGTAGCTGGTACTGCTAAGCAATTCCAGAAGATAATGATGGAAACAGAAGTGAAAATAACTGAGAGAGTGGAGCGACAAAAGGAAGAAGAAGTAACTGAAGAACCAAAGAGATTCACGATGCAGGCAATGGCAAGGGGGATTTTCTTTATTGAGGAGGCACTGTTAGTTTTTGAGGCATAGGACCCAAATGTAGAATGGTACACGAAGGTTGCAGCAGCCATTCAGAATGCAATCCAGTGCTACCATGTCATCTATGAGGAGAAAAAAAGAGCTACTACCCAGACATCACTGGATCATTTTTTCAAGGGGGTAGATAGAATTGAATCCAGCAAGGAACCAGAACCTGTGCCATCAATGTCAGGCGTGAGTGAAATTGCAGCTTGCCCTCCATCTCCTATTGCTGATGATCTTTCAGCTCTACAATTTCCCACCTCCTCTCCCTCCTCCAGTCAGTAACTTTTCTTTCCTGGTCACTCGATGCCAGCCCCTGTATGCCAGCTGTTGTACTGTACTACTGTACTTTGCAAGGTACTGCACTGTAAGGTTAAAAATGTTTTCTTTATTTTTTGCATTTGTTTTTTATGTATTATTTGTGTGAAAAGTATTATAAACCTATTACAGTACCATACTATATAGCCAATTATGTTAGTTGGGTACCTAGGGTAACTTTGCTGGACTTACAAACAAATTGGACTTACGAACATGCTCTTGGAATGGAACCCGTTCATATGCAGGGGACTTACTATATAATCGACCCTCTGTGTACACAGTTCCTCTGTATTCTCAGTTCTGCATCTGTGGATTCAACCAACATCGGATCATGTAGTACTATAGTATTTACTACTGAAAAATATCTGCATATAAGTGGACCTAAGCCATTCAAATCCACGTTGTTCAAGGGTCAACTGTAAAGTCTTTGAACAACAGAGTCACTGAAGTGGTACACAGTGAGGATAAAGCAGTTACCAAAACCAAGGCTTTGCCTTAATGTAATTTACATTCTAGTGGTGATGGAGAAGAGTAAACAAGTAAATATAAAATATTTTAGATGGTGATAAGTGCTACAGAGAAAAATACAGTTGAGTAAGAAGGATGAGAGATGTGTAATTGGATGTGAATGAGGTTGCTATTTTATATATGGTGACGGGAAATCATCTTTAGTGTGGTAACATTTGAAATAGATATTTGAAGAAAGTAAAAGAGAAAACCATGTTCATATCTGGGAAAGAGCATTTCAGGCAGAAGGCACAGTAAGTACAATAGCCCTGAGGTCTGCTTGGCATTTTCAATGAACAGTGAAGAGGTCAGTATGGCGAGAAATTCACGGAGTTGGGAGCCAAATCGTGTAGAGCAATGAACAGTGTTGTAACATGATTTGACTTGGATTTTAGCCAGATCACCCAGGCTACTATGTTGAGAATAAGCTGAAGGGATCAAGCACAGAACAAGGAAAATCTACAATAAGGATGCTACTATTGTCCAGATGATGGATGACAGCTCTTGGACAAGGTGGACAGCAGTGAAGGTGGTGAGAAGTTGTTAGAATCTGTATATAAATTGAAGTTAGAGTCAAGACGATTTGTTGATGATTTGACGTGGAATGAGAGAAAGAAGGAGATGTTAAAGACAGCTCCAAGATTTTTGGTCTGAGCAAGAAGGAGTTGTTATTTACTGAGATTAAGAACATTATGTGGTGAACAAATCTGAGGGTGGAATTCAGGAGTTTCATCGTAGGTATGTTAGGACTGAGATGCACATTAGACATTAAAAGGAAACATCAGGAGGGAATTAGAATACACATGTCAGGAATTCAGAGGTAAGGATCAGGAAAGACATAATTTATAAATATAATCTTAGGATGGTCTTTAAAGCCATGATACTGGAGGAGATCACCTTAGGAATGACAGTAGATTGAATTGAGTTTGAAGTGTGGGTCTTGCTTCACATAGGTAAATGGAGAGGGAACAACAAAGAAGGCTAAGAAGGAAAAGCGGACAAAAGGATAGGGACGGGTCCTGCACCAGCGGGAGAGAGCTGTGAAGGAGGAAAAGTGTCCACACACTAGGAAGCCCCTTCGCGGGTGGAGACTTCGGGAGGCGGAGTGGGGGAGCTTGGGAGCCGCGGAGGAGAGCACAGCAACAGGGGTGCGGAGGGCAAAGCGGACAGATTCCAGCGCAGAGGATCGGGCCGACCGGAACTCACCAGCCGAGAGGCTTTTCTGCTCGCCTGCCGGGGCGGGCGGGACTGGGAGCTGAGGCTCCGGCTTTTGTCGGAGCGCCGGGAGAGGACTGAGGTTGGCGGCGTGAACACAGCCTGCAGGGCGTTAGTGCACCGCGGCTAGCCGGGAGAGAGTCCGGGGAAAAGTCTGGACCTGCCGAAGAGGCAAGAGACTTTTACGTCCCTCTTTGTTTCCTGGTGCACGAGGAGAGGGGATTAAGAACGCTGCTTGAGAGAGCTCCAGGGACGGGCGCGAGCCGCGGCTAAAAGTGCGGAGCCCAGAGACAGACATGAGACGCTAAGGCCGCTGCTGCCGCCACCAGGAGGCCTGTGTGCGAACACAGGTCACTAGCCACACGCCCTTCCGGGGAGCCTGTGCAGCCCGCCACTGCCAGGGTCCCGGGATCCAGAGACAACTCGCCCGGGAGATCGCACGGCGCGCCTCAGGCTGCAACGTCACGCCGGCCTCTGCCGCTGCAGGCCCGCCCCACACTCCGTGACCCTCCCTACCCCCCGGCCTGAGTGAGCCAGAGCCTCCGAATCAGCGGCTCCTTTAACCCCGTCCTGTCTGAGCAAAGAACAGACGCCCTCCAGCGACCTACACGCACAGGCGGGGCCAAATCCAAAGCTGAGCCCCTGGGAGCTGTGAGAACAAAGAAGAGAAAGGGAAATCTCTCCCAGCAGCCTCAGAAGCAGCGGATTAAAGCTCCACAATCAACTTGATATACCCTGCATCTGTGGAATACCTGAATAGTCAACGAATCATCCCAAATTAAGGAGCCCTGTGGATGAAAGGCTCTTGGTGCTGCAGCCAGGAGTCAGTGCTGTGCCTCTGAGGTGGGAGAGCCAACTTCAGGACACTGGTCCACAAGAGGCCTCCCAGCTGCACATAATATCAAACAGCAAAAATCTCGGAGAGATCTCCATCTCAACGCCAGCACCCAGCTTCACTCAACGACCAGCAAGCTACAGTGCTGGACATCCTATGCCAAACAACTAGCAAGACAGGAACACAACCCCACCCATTAGCAGAGAGGCTGCCCAAAATCATAATAAGTCTACAGACACCCCAAAACACACCACCAGACGTGGACCTGCCCACCAGAAAGACAAGATCCAGCCTCATCCACCAGAACACAGGCACTAGTACCCTCCACCAGGAAGCCGACACAACCCACTGAACCAACCTTAGCCACTGGGGACAGACACAAAAAACAACAGGAACTACGAACCTTCAGCCTGCAAAAAAGGAGACCACAAACACAGTAAGATAAGCAAAATGAAAAGACAGAAAAACACACAGCAGATGAAGGAGCAAGATAAAAACCCACCAGACCTAACAAATGAAGAGGAAATAGGCAGTCTACCGGAAAAAGAATTCAGAATAATGATAGTAAGGTTGATCCGAAATCTTGGAGATAGAATGGACAATAGAATGGACAAAATGCAAGAATCAGTTAACAAGGACCTAGAAGAACTAAAGATGAAACAAGCAACGATGAACAACACAATAAATGAAATTAAAAGTACTCTAGATGGGATCAATAGCAGAATAACTGAGGCAGAAGAACGGATAAGTGACCTGGAAGATAAAATAGTGGAAATAACTACTGCAGAGCAGAATAAAGAAAAAAGAATGAAAAGAACTGAGGACAGTCTCAGAGACCTCTGGGACAACATTAAACGCACCAACATTCGAATTATAGGGGTTCCAGAAGAAGAAGAGAAAAAGAAAGGGACTGAGAAAATATTTGAAGAGATTATAGTTGAAAACTTCCCTAATATGGGAAAGGAAATAGTTAATCAAGTCCAGGAAGCACAGAGAGTCCCATACAGGATAAATCCAAGGAGAAATACGCCAAGACACATATTAATCAAACTGTCAAAAATTAAATACAAAGAAAACATATTAAAAGCAGCAAGGGAAAAACAACAAATAACACACAAGGGAATCCCCATAAGGTTAACAGCTGATCTTTCAGCAGAAACTCTGCAAGCCAGAAGGGAGTGGCAGGACATATTGAAAGTGTTGAAGGAGAAAAACCTGCAACCAAGATTACTCTACCCAGCAAGGATCTCATTCAGATTTGATGGAGAAATTAAAACCTTTACAGACAAGCAAAAGCTGAGAGAGTTCAGCACCACCAAACCAGCTCTACAACAACTGCTAAAGGAACTTCTCTAGGCAAGAAACACAAAAGAAGGAAAAGACCTACAATAACAAACCCCAAACAATTAAGAAAATGGGAATGGGAACACACATATCGATAATTACCTTAAATGTAAATGGACTAAATGCTCCCACCAAAAGACACAGATTGGCTGAATGGATACAAAAACAAGACCCATATATTTGCTGTCTACAAGAGACCCACTTCAGACCTAGAGACACATACAGACTGAAAGTAAGGGGATGGAAAAAGGTATTTCATGCAAATGGAAACCAAAAGAAAGCTGGAGTAGCAATTCTCATATAAGTTATATATATATATATATATATATATATATATATATATGTAGTTTGCTTGAGTGCAGTGTTTTTTGTTTTCTGTACTGAATTCATTAGCATGGGTCGGTATAAAATTTAGCATAGGTCAATATGTAATTTGTAAACTAATAAGGTCTTAAAAGTGAGGAATTAAGTCTTTTAAATTTAATTATTTATTGTAAAGAGCAGAATAGCATACATAAACAGGTGCCTAAGGAAAACTTGTATTCTAATATGGAACTCTCATGAACACCTTTTTTTTTTTCTTCTAACGGTATGATAGTAGGCCATTTGATTATTTTTATGGCTTTAACTTTACAACAATGAAATATTCGTAAATTTTAAAAAGTATTTTTCTTTATTTGATGCGGGTGGGATACTGGAGAAATGAAAGGTCAAACATCTATTGAGGAATCCATACTTGTCTATATATTGTGTACTTTTATTTCAAGAACTGATTTAAAATTCCTAAAAGGATGCTATAATAAGTTATTATGCCATTTTACAGACTGAATTAAGTGAATTTCAGGGAGGTATGAAACTTGCCTAAGGCTATCCAGCTACCAAGCGGTAGAAGTGAGAATTAAATCCAGGTATACCTATAAAAAAAAAAAAAAAAAAAAAAAAGAAGGCGAGGGCAGCACCAGGGTATGGGGTTGTTAGTTTTATAGGGGTGAGTAATTTCATACGCTGATGAGTGGGAGGAGTATTCCAGCTATTTTGGGGAAGGGGTGGGGATTTCTAGGAATTGAGCCACCGCCCACTTTTTGACCTTTATGGTCATCCTTGGAACTGTCGTGGCACCTGTGGGTGTGTCGCTTAGCTTGCTGATGTGTTACAATGAGTGTATACTGAGGCTCAAGGTCTAGTGGAAGTAGACTCGTCCGCCATCTTGGACCTATTTTGTTCTAATCAGTTTATGTTGTGTCCTCGGGCTATGTAATTCTTTTAAAGGTTGTGCCCTGCCCCCTTTCCTCCTGTTTCATATTGAATATATAATATTTACCAGAGTATGTTTTAATAATTAATACATGATATATTGTATAATTAATTTATATATCATATATATAATGATATCTATAGGTATTTGTTCCAATAAGTCATTAAAAATAAATGAATATTCAAAAAAAAAAAAAGAAGGAAAAGCAAGTGAGGAGGAGGAAAACAAGGAGTGTGTGGTATCCTGGAAACTAAGTGAGAAAAAGGAGTTCTGCTGATAGATCAAGAAAGATAAAGATCATATTTAGTAATATGGAGCTATTGGTATCCTTGATGAGAGCTATTTTCAGTAGAGTGATTGGTAGCAAATGCTTGATTGGAATGTGTATAGAAAATGGGGGAAGAGTATTTAGGAGATGGAAGGTATAGACAACTCTTGAAAAGTTTTGCTTTAAAAGGGAGTAGAAGTATGCTGAAGAGTGATGGGAGGTTAAGAGAGACTATTTTTTAAAGCAGACAGTAAATGCAGCATACTTATTTGCTGATGGGCATGATCCAATAGAGAGGGAGAAATTAATGGTGTGGGAGAGAATTGAGAATTAGTGAAACAATGTTGCTAAGTGGGTGAAAAGGAATGGGAATTCTAAGTAGAGGGCCTGCACTTAGGATCATGATCAGTTAATCCATAGTAATAGCCTTTCTAGGTAGAATATATGTGCATAGATACAGATAGGGGGTGGAGGGGCATGAGAAACTTCTTACTGTTTCCATTTTCTCAGTGATCAAGGAATCAAGGTCATCAGATTGGATTGAGGGACATGAAAAAGGTTTTGGAGGTGTGAAAACAAGAAACTGATGTTCATCTAAGAGAGTGGAATAGTGAATGGACTAGAGGAAGAGACTAGAGAATGATTGAAGGGCAACACTAAAGTTCTACTTGAGGTTAGTGGTCATGAATTTAAAGTGAAACTAGTCAACACAGATGTGTGTTTTTCTTCACTATGTTCAGCTGTGTGAGTGTGGCCTTAGAGTGTTGGATTTAATTAGGGTTGAGGTTTTGCCAGGTAAGTGAGATGAAGGGAGAGAGTGTGCGCATGCAAGGGAATGATCATAATCATGGGCCAAAGCATCTAAGCTGGATAAAAAATTATGTAAGGACACGAAACAGGTGACAGTGAAAAGATGGTAGAATCAATGGATGGCAATTGCTAGTGTGGTTGAAGGATAATTGGAATTGGGACCCTGCAGAAAATGAGTTGGAGATACTGACAGTGGCTGCTTGAGATAGAATTCCATAAAATTGAGATTGTGGAAAAATCTAGGGAATGAATCATCAGCCATGGAAGGGAATGGCTGAGGGTATGTGGAGGGCCAAGATCATTCAAGGAGAGGAGGTCAGAAACTGAGAATCCAAAACCTTAAAGGAATTACTAAGAATTATGACATGAGTAATATTTTGGAATACTATAGTGACTCAGGCACTAAAATAGGTGGGGGAGGGAGGGAAGGAAGCAAATTGTCTATAAGTGGCAACTATCATACTTCCAGACCCAATGACATGAGATTACACACATAAAATGCTTAGCACAGTATTTGGAATATAATAAGGGCCAAAAAATGTTAGTTATTGCTAAATATATTAACTAATCTATTTTTAAATTTATAAAACTTTTTGAATTTACATGATTTCCTTCTTTCCGAAAATCTTTTAAGGCAATAATTCATACTATTTGATGTAATATAAATATCATTGTACTGGAAACAATAGAATAGAATGAATGACTTTTAAGAGTAATAATGAGCTGCAGCTCCTAAAAACATGAACCAACTCTAAGGCTGGGTCCTGGGCAGAGAATGTCTCTTCAGGGCAGGACATCACACATCTTATCACAGACTACTCTTGCTCTCAGACAAGTACATTTTGGCAGCAGTGTCCAGGCAATAAAACTAGGCTGCTGGAGAAATTTTAAATTAAATAATGCCATGTTGGTCAACAGAAGGAGAAACTAAAGGGAGGCTTGGTCAGCACAGACAGATGCTATGTCTTGGTCTGAGAGTGTTATACTATTTCTCTATTTATCCTACTAATGCTCACCCTGACATTGGTCATGAAAACCTCTGATCTGATACAAAAGGCACAGAGTTTACTTCCTCTTCTCAGATTTCCATTCAGAAAACTTTTACAGAACTCCTACATTTTGGAGTGTTAAGTGTGCTGTGGTTTTTTTTCAACTTTGCAGTTGCCTTTAGCATAACAACAACCATCACCTGAAAACATAAATCACTTAGGAGAGTGAATTATTTTCAAGAACGTTGTGATGGTTAATTTTATGTGTCAACTTGACTAGGTCAAGGGTACCCAGATATTTGGCTAAACGTTATTTCTGGGTGTGTCTGTGAGAACGTTTCCAGATTGAGACTTACACCATGAGGTTCCTGGTTCTCAGGCCTTTGGACACAGACTGAACTATACCACTGGCTTTCCTGGGCCTCCAGCTTGCAAATGGCAGCTCTTGAGACTTCTCAACTTCTGTAATTTCATGAGCCAATTACTCTAAATAAATATCCTACTGGATCTGTTTTAGCCTATTGATTCTATTTCTCTGGATAAGTCTGACTAATACAAAACTTTGAAGTTCTTCAGAGTGTTTCAATTATTTACTTGTAATGAACACAACAAATCTAACATTTTATAAAGCAATACTTTTGTTAGCATGATTGCAGTTCCTGTATGTATCTGAGTCAGAATTTCTCTTAATAATGTGCCATTCAGGCTGTACTTTTTTACCAATGAGACAGACTAATTGAAGTTCTGCTTCCTCATAACACCACAATGGAGCACAAGTGATTTGGACATGATTTGTGCCAAGGTTTTCCCCATCAGCACAGATATTTTAAAGTTTTTTGAAGCTATTGACAACTGATAACCCTGAGGTGGTCCAGGAAAGATTAGCTCTAACCTGTCAATCTGAAATCTAAGTTGATTCCTGAAAAAACATTACCCTTTCAATGAACTTATTTTCTTCATTGAGGGCCTGTTCTGGTAAAACAAAAAACAAAAAACAAAAACAAAACAAAAAAAACCTTGCAGGAATTAATTAGCCTACAGGGAAATCTTTCAGTATAAATAGATGCATACTGATGCCTATAAAGGCCCCTGGAAATTGAAGTAAAACCTTGAAGGAACTAAAAATTTTCAGTTCATGGCTTTGCTAAATATTCTGTTCTCCTTTTATATAACCCCCATACAGGAAGATGGAAACATTAATAAAATATTAGACTTTATCTTTCCAATAACATATATTTCCTGAATATGAAAAATGGACTTACCAACCTTCATCTAAATGTCCATTATGACAGCATAACATAGTAGAAAGAATACTAGACTAGGACTCAAGCAACCTAGTTATAGTCTTATCTCTGCCAGTGCTAGGCAACCTTAGAACAAATTATTTAATGTTCTTATGCCAGTTTTCACATTAGTAAAAGAAGGCAGACAAGTTGATTCTATAATTCCCTTCTGGCTCTAATATTCTATGATTATTTTTTAATAACTTATGGAGAAAAACATTTGGATGATGCTTACATTTACTTCTAGGTTTGTTTATATTTTTGGTTTTGTTTTTTGCAAATGGGATGTTGCTTCTTGTAAATATTTTATCTAGTTGTTTTACTTGGTTAATATCTGGCCATTCCATTAGCTTTTCATCTCCATAAGGGCAGAGGCATTGTCTTAACTAGTTTGGTTCGATTCCATATCACTAGAATATGGCACATAGTACATATATATTTAATAAATATATTTAGAATGAATGAAGAGAATTTAAATGTTTTATTTACCAAATGAGATACACTCTTCATTTCATTATGTCTAATAATTCTTTCCTCAATGTTCTCAGATATTGGATTAAGAAAGTTGTCCTTTCCACTAGGATATCTATTATACTGTAACCTCCTAGTTTGGCACAAAGATTTCATTTCAGTTCTTCTCTGCTTACAATTCAGTTGGACACACACCTTTGCAAACTTCAACAGCTTCATGATGAGGCAATTTCAAGAAAAAAAACCTTTTGAGAAATGGAATATACGTCAAATGCTGTAAAAATAAAACCTAAAGCTAAGCTCACAAGAGAACAGTAGCAAATACTATTAGTCTCTGAAATCATTAATGAAACGTTTTAGGTCTCTAAGCATCCAATGACTGTATCTGGTTAATCCTCCCTATTTCTCATCTATAATTTATTGTTAATAAGAAATGTAAGAACTAGGGTGATAATAGCATTTGTGGTAAAAGATTTGTGTTTTCCATTCAAAGAGCATTAAGAAGAAATGATAAAACCATTATTTTTAATTGTATAGCGTTGCAATTCAAAACTCCCAAAGAGTGCCTCTTTGCAAGGTGTGGGAGCATGGTGGATCTCATGCATCATTCATAGCATATAATATCAGAAAAATTGGCCAGGACTAAAATATCTAATCGAACTGACAAAACTGAGTATTCAAGAGCAGAGACCTCCATTTCTGTGCCTCATTGATGGCCTGTTCAAAATATGAGGAACAATTAATTTTGGTCTTGATTCTGAAATTCTGTTTGGAATAACATGATTCCTTACATCTGTCTAGCACTAAATTTGCAAAGGGATCTCATGTCCATATTTTCTAATAGTATATTATGGTTTCTTTTTTGCAAGTAAATCTTAGATTCAACTGGAGTTTATTTTGGCACAAGGAACAAGGTGGGAAATGTTGTCCTGATACAACTTATTAAATAATATATGTGCATTCATTAGTCAGGAAGCATTTAGTTGCAAGTAACAGAAATTCTGATTTTTTAAATAATAAAAAATTAACTGAGTAAATTTAAAGATCTAATTGGCTTTATTAAATGGTTCATGAATCAGGCACCATCCCATCAAGTAAATAGAGAGATACTCTGAGGAGGTGTACAAAATGGAATGTTTTCAAAGGCAGAAAGAGGGTGGGACAAGGAAGTTGTTAGCAAAAGAAAAGAAAGGATGTTTCAGACCAAAACATCTTCTTTTGTAGGAAGGGAATGGCAGGGGTCTTAGCATGTAGATGACCTTATTGATGCTAAGCAGAAAATTCCAGACTGACCAATTAAGAATACATTCCTGGGGAAGGTCAAAACTGCAATTAGTTCAGGTATTAAGTCTGGGTTTTGTGTCATGGGCTTTAGCACAAGTGACCCTCTTTTGAGCCTGTGTTTTTTTCTTTAATAGATTCACTCTAAGTCAAATAATGACATTATTGACTCATGTAATTGGAATTCCAGTGTTCGGTGGAATTCAGAATTGGTTCTTCTAGTGGACCCAGTTTCCCTTAATTTCTTTTCTATGTCACATAGAGTTTCTGCTTAATCCTACAGTTAGTTTCTCTCTTTGAGAGAAGTTAGCTGCAACAATTCCAAGCTTCATGTCCATATGCCATGTCCATATGTCCTTCTATGGAGAAGGACAGAGAGAATGCTTTTGAGAGTCACACCTATTAGATTGCCCTAGATTACATACTCTCCTCTGAACCAATTATTCTGAGTAAGGAATATCCTGAGTGGATTTATGCCAATCAGTGTCCACATTTGGAGCTGGTGGTGGGGTCAGATGCTCAAAAAACACATTAACTACATGGGAAAGGAGTGAATGCTACAACAGAATCTTCTACTGTTAGAAAAGTCAAAGGGAGAAATAAGCAAATGTACACTATACCATTTTTTCCCCACTGATTAGGAAGGAGCCTTTCTATTCAGTTTCATTTATTTGTTTAACTCTTCCTTTGTCAGTGCTTCCTGTATTAATGTTTTATTTTCATATATAGTAGGTCAAAGGTTATCCATTAGGCTTCATTTTTCAGAATTGTCTTCGTATTTTCACTTTTTTTTTTTTCTTTCAGATACGCTTTAGATTTATTTCCTCAGGATATTTAAAAACACATCATTGGGATTTTGCTGGGGATTGCAATGCAATTGTTAACTTAAGAGAATTGGTACGTTTAAAATAATATGGCCGGGCTTCCCTGGTGGTGCAGTAGTTGAGAGTCCTCCTGCCGATGCAGGGGACACGGGTTTGTGCTCCGGTCCAGGAAGATCCCACATGCCGCGGAGCGGCTGGGCCCGTGAGCCATGGCTGCTGAGCCTGCGCGTCTGGAACCTGTGCTCCGCAACGGGAGAGGCCACAACAGTAAGAGGCCCGCGTACTGCAAAAAAAATAATAATAATAATAAAATAATATGGCCGTTTTGGGCTTCCCTGGTGGCACAGTGGTTAAGAATCCACCTGCCAATGCAGGGGACACGGGTTTGAGCCCTTGTCCGGGAAGATCCCACATGCCGCGGAGCAACTAAGCCTGTGCGCCACAACTACTGAGCCCTCGTGCCTAGAGCCCATGCTCTGCAACAAGAGAAGCCACTGCAATGAGAAGCTACCCCAACAAAGCGTAGCCCCTGCTCACTGCAACTAGAGAAAGCCCATGCACAGCAACAAAGACCCAACGCAGCCAAAAATAAAATAAATAAAATAATATGGCTATTTTATCTAAGGAAGGATGTGTGTCTTTGCAGTTAACATTTTTTTAATTTTTTACTATCCACAGATTAGTTTTAAAAGTTTTCTTCAAAGTGGTCCTGCACCACATTTCCTCTTGAGTATATTCCTAAACATTTTATGTTTTTAATTGGATATTATCTTCTTTCATTATATGTTTAACTGACTATTGTTAGTTCATAGAATAGCTATTACTTTGTGGATATTAACTTTATGAATTGCTTTCTGAAGCTTCCTATTTTTTCTAATAGTTTTTGAAATGGATTTTCTTGTATTTCCTTGATACCATCATAGCATCTGCATAAAATGATAATTGTGCTTCTACCTTTTTCCAATGCTTCCATATAATATTTTATTCTCTTATCTGATTGATTTGCTAGTACTTATTTTCAGAACAAAATTATGAGAGAAATATTTTTTGGAACTAGAATGATTATACACATACAATAGAAACTTTAAGAACCTTCTTTCACAGAGTACTGATATATATCTTATTTTTCATGATCCTTCGAAATATGTTATCATTGCAATGTATTGTAAGTTTAAGACACACCATAGTATAATAGATTCCAAACTTCAGGGGACATCAAAATTACTTCTTTACTTATTAAAATTCAGATCCTTGGTTCTATCACTAGAGATCCTATTCAGTAGGCACAGACAATTTTAAATAATTAGGAATATATCAAGCAGCTTTTAATTTTTTCTTACTTTAATTCAAATGCTTTTGTCATTTTACTCTTAAACACCATGTGGCTCTTATTTACATAAACAGGGAGAAATTGGAAAGTCACAGGAATTTTGCAATAATAATAGATAAGATTGCCTAAAATTTATCTTTGTATATTCTCTTTGTCAGATTTTGGCAACAGTATTATACTGGTTTCATTTAAAAAAGAAATAGAAAGTTTTATATCTCTTTTTTTATATTATGTAAGACTTTATAAACATCAGAAATAAATTTTCCTTAAAGATTTAAAGAATTTATTATTAAACCAGCTAGTCTTTGTATATTTTCATGGGATAAATATTTCACTGATTTCTTAATTATTCCCATTGTTACAAGTCTACTTAGTGTTTCTACATCTTCTTAAGGCATTTTTGTGATTCACATTTACCTGGGAAAAAATTCCATTTCACTCAGATTTTTAAATGTAATAGCATAGTGTTTTATGATGTATTCTCATATATTTTTCCAAGGGATCAGATTTTATATTTTTTCAGTTATACTGTACTTCTATTTTCTGGCATTATTTTCTGCTTTTATCTTTATTGATTCCTTCTTTTTGCTTTCCTTAGGTTTATTTTTTCTTATTAGAACTTCTTGAAATGAATGCTTAATTTATTTTTGTTTGTATAGTAATACAAATGCTTAATGCTATAAAATTTCCTCTGAATATAGCTTTGGCCCATGACATAAGTTTTGAAATAAAGCTTTCCATTGTTTTTTTATATATTCTGTAATAATGATTTTGATTCCCTCATACACCTGAGTTGTTTAGTAGAGTACATTTGACTTTCTCTTACAGAACTCAGGTTCCACTGCTTGCCACTCAAAAGCCAATAATTGAGAGGCAGATGTTGGTAGAAAGGAAAGTTGCTTTAATCAGAAAAGCCAGCAATCTGGGAAGAAGATGGAGTCATGTCCTGAGACCAACTCTGAGCATTCTGCTCAGCCATGGAGGTTTTTAAAGGGAAAATAGGAAAACAATCTCAGTTAATCATTAAGTAGGATGTCAGATTCTTCATCAGTTTTCCATTGTGTGCAGACCTGCTGACTTCTCCTGATCTTTCTTTAGATGCTATCCTGCCTGTGCAGTCGACCTGAAACTGGATACTATCTTGCCCCTGTGGTCTGCCTAAAAATTTGCTAAGGGTGAAGCTGTGGGTAGAGAGTCAGTCATTCTTTAACTACTTAATTCTTCATTTTTACTCCTTTTAATCCAGGAAAGGAATCAACAGGTCAGGCAAGGCATTGTGTACATTCAGTAGAGCAGAAGTCAGGAGTTAGGTTAACCCTAGTGATCTCATTTTTATAATCAAGGTTTAAGGGGAACAGAAATAGACAAACAGGAAAAGGGCAAAAGAACTGCTTATATTTCCAAGTAGATAGGTTTGTTGATTATTGATTTCTATTTTATTTATCCTAGATTTATGGTAGAAAAGGAACATGTTATTTTAATATAATGTTTACTTTAAACAGTTATTCATACACACAGTCTAATACTTCTACCAGATTTTTTTAAAGTGAACATTTTAACAACAGTCCCCTGTCCCCTCTGCTCAGTTACCCTTCCATGGAAGCAACCACTTTAAACTTCTTTTTTAACTTTTAACTTTTTCAGATGATTCTTTTGGTATTTACCTCTATATCTCTAAATAACACACTTTCACTTTTGCTTCTTAATTTTTCAGTTTTAAGTATTTTCTATTGACTTTCCACTGTGGAAGATAAGGATTATCTTTCCTTATCACACACTCAACATTCACATGCACCTTCCTGATCATTCTAAATATAGTTATAATTTGGGCTTGACTAATATTCAGTTCATACTTTAGCAAGACTATGGTGACGCTAGAACTAAGCCACTATGACTACTTTTTATTCCTTCAAAACTTAAATTCTGGACAAATTTAAAAAGAAATCTCTTTTCAATATATTCGGACATCTGGTGCTCTATTTATTTATTCTTTGCCGAGAACTCTGTCCTAGAGCTTTCTCATGTGCCTCAAAATAGACCGGGTTACCCTTTTCATTTTTTCTGAGCAGTCATCCTGGGACCTCCTTTTACCATTTTCTTTGAGATTTCCTTCATGTCTCTCTTTCATTTTGAATCTCCTATATCTTGCATCCCATATATTCCTCTTTTTTAAATTCTTTAAAAAATGTTTTCCCCTCACTTTGAGAGAGTATATTGTCCAGTAGATTCCTGAGAAATTGCTTATGAAAGGTAGCTGTTTGTGACCATGAATGTCTGAAAATGACTTTTTTTCTAACCTCATCTTAACTGATGGTTTATTTCTGTGGTAGATAACCACATTGTTTTCTAGTTTCTGATGTTACTTTTAAGAAGTTAAATGTTATTCTGACTCTTGATTATTTGTACATAATTCCCCTCCCCCTCTTTCTGGAAGCTTGTAAAATTTTTGACCTTAGTGTTTTGAAATTTTAAAATAATGTGCCTTTCTGTCTTTGTATTTTATTTCAAATGTGTGGCATACCTGGCAGCCCTTTTAGATCATGTCCTTCATTTCTGGAAAATATTTTTGATTTTTTGGTGTGATTATGTACCCTCCATTTTATCTCTGCTCTCATTCTGGAATTCCTATCTTTCAGGTATTGGACTTCCTGTATTTGTCTTCAAGTATTCTTATCTTCCCACTCCTAATATCCATCTCGTTCTCTTTTTGCTCTCTTTTCTGGGTGATTTTATCTTCAAACACTTTATTTTCAAACAGTTTAAAATTTCTGCTATCATTTTTTAAATTTCTAAGAGCACTTTAAAATTATCTGAATGTTCCTTCTTTATAGTATTTTTATTTTTTCAGATTTCTTATTTCTGAACAGTCATCATTTCCTCCAAGTTGTATTGTTTCCCTTTATGGTCTTCTTAGAGGCTTTCCTCAAATGTCTTGTAACCATTGATTGTTTGCTCATAATTGAAAATGAAGAATAAAAAATTACTTGAAGTTCTGAGTACTACTGAGCATTAGCTGGGCCAATTTCCTGGAACTACTTATGTCATTATATTGTCTTTGCTCTTGGGCTAGTTGACTTCTCCAGAGAAAATATTAGAATTTCCTGCCTACACATGAATATTGATGCCAGCCTCTGAGAGCCAAAGAGGGGTTAAAGCAGCTGGGAGGGGCATGTTTCAGCACCCAGGAAGCAAATGTTCATTCAATCCTTGTAATTTTCAGTATGCTAATCCCACACAAGTGTTCCTGGTGTTCCTCAATCCAGAAGTTGTTGGTTTAACTATTCCAAAAAATAAACTTATTTTTGTGTGTGTGCTAGGATGAGAAATGTGATTTGGGAGTCTATTTCTTAAAGGAATTTTCAAATTATCCTCTCTATTTTACAATCTTCCTCTCCATTTCCAAAGGCAGTGCTGCTGCCAATTCCTGAATATTTTAGGATTCTGCAGTGTTGATAGAGTTGGCTCTAGGCTTTCCTCACCTGTAGGTTTGGATTCAGTTTTCTCTGGTTTACTAAGTCACTTATAACCCATTCATCTCCCTTCTAGTTTTGTGGGTTTAGGGCTTAGAAAATTATACTTTACATTTTGGTGGGGAGGGAGAATGGGGACTGGGAGGAAATAAAAGTAGCTGCATGCAATCAATCCAACATCCATACCTGCAAGTCCGGAATATGGATTTTTCTTTTTCTGTGTTTTGTTTATTTGCAAATTACTAAGATTTTCTTTGTTGCCTATTACATGCCTACTTCTATACATATTCTATACTCACTTGAAAAGAAGGTGTATTCTCTGTTTTCTGGTTGTAGAGTAACATATATATTTTTTCAGTGTTCAGACATAGTCAGTATATGTTCTGTGGTACTCAAGATGGTTCATAAAAAAAAATATTTCCAAACATGTGTGGGAAATACTGTCTATTCAATCTACTTCTGGGTGTTTCATAATACATATTAGCACATTAACAGCCTGTGAGTTCCTGCAATTACAAAATCATTTAGCTTTGTAATGTTTCCCAAATTTATTTGGCCATGAAACTCTTTATATATTATAGCAGCTACTCACATCCCACACCATCCAGATAAAGGCTGTGTTAGATCATCCTTATTTCATTATTCAGTTCTGCTGTTACGTTATTTACTTTCTGTATCTTTTATCTACCAAATATAAAGAATATTATGTTAAAGTCTGCTTATACTGATTATTAGTGTGTGTCTCACTTTGTATTCACACAAAAATCACATTCATAGGTGGTAAATTTAGTTTATTATTGTTCTAAGTGTATACCTTTTTTTTTTGTGGTACACGGGCCTCTCACTGTTGTGGCCTCTCCCATTGTGGAGCGCAGGCTCCAGACGCACAGGCTCAGCGGCCATAGCTCACGGGCCCAGCCACTCCGCGGCATGTGGGATCTTCCCGGAATGGGGCACGAACCCATGTCCCCTGCATTGGCAGGCAGACTCTCAACCACTGCACCACCAGGGAAGCCCCTAAGTGTATACCTTTTTAAAAGAAGTTGATTGCAGTTAGTTGAGAAAATTATGAATATATTAGTTGGCATTTTTAAATTAATTAATTAATTAATCAATCAATTTATTTATTTTTGGCTCCATTGGGTCTTCGTTGCTGCACCCAGGCTTTCTCTAGTTGCAGCAAGCGGGGGATACTCTTTGTTGCAGTGTGTGGGATTCTCATTGTGGTGGTTTCTTTTGTTGCAGAGAACGGGTCCTAGAGCACATGGGCTTCAGTAGTTGTGGCACATGGGCTCAGTAGTTGTGGCTCATGGGCTCTAGAGTGCAGGCTCAGTAGTTGTGGCTCACAGGCTTAGTTGCTCCGCAGCATGTGGGATCTTCCCACACCAGGGCTCGAACCCATGTCCCCTGCATTAGCAGGCAGATTCTTAACCACGATACCACCAGGGAAGTCCAAGCTGGCATTTTTTAACTATTCAGTTTTGTTAGCTATTATTAATGACATTACTGTTGTTTAAGTTTATGTCTATATAGGTCAGGCTTTCATAGGTCTACTCTTCCGAATATCTGCTTTCTAAACTTGAAGGCATAGTAAGTGGAAAGTAAGCTGCTAAAATGTGAATATTCTTGCAAAAACTACAGTACGTAGAGGCAAAGAGCACAAGGTTTGGATTTAGACTACAGAATTTTAGGCCTTGCTCCACCACTTAATAATTACTAAAACTCTCTAACCTTCAATCTCTCATCTGTAAACTAGGATTAGTGATAGCATATCCTCATAGGGTCGTTTTTAGGATTAAATGAAGATACATATAAACTGGCATATAGCAATAATTGTTCAGTGGTAAGACATTGTTAGCAGTATATATTCTGTCCACTTTGTAAAAATTAATGAGGATGTTTGACAAATTAAGAGGTAAATAACCTGGGGCCATGCATTTTTTTATAGTGACTAACTCCTATATTGACATTGGTTCACCTTGCATAAAGAATTTCTCTCTTCTACACTCTTCCTATCTTCACTTTTAGTCCGTAGGGCTGCTTTGAACGTTGGAGAGACTAGTTTTGACAGAGTGGGCAAGAAACTCTCAGATTGTCTATCTAACAAGATGTCCTACTACATAGATGTGAAGGACAATCAAGTTTTCAAAAATAATGAAGACTTTTTACATAGCAAACAGATTACAGTAGCTTTCATGGTCACTTTCATAAGGAGGAACTCTGATTTTCAAACTGCTGAGGAATAATAATGAAAACAAAATCCAAAAATAACTTTTTAGTATCAATATTCTAGTAATTCCATAAACCTATTCTCAAGTTTTACTGTGAAAGAAAAGAAAGAAAGAAAAAGAAAACTAGCATAGCAATTGAACAATAATCATCAATAGAGTATATGTAAGAGGGGTACTGCACATATGCTAGATGCTGGGCCCAACTGCTGCGGTTATTTAGTTGAAGTTATCCTTGCCAACAGTTTAACACTACAGAAGACAGAATGTGTTTATCTCAATAGGGCTCTTTATTTTATGATGCTTTCCTTGAATGTCAACATAACTATAAAAGGAGAATTAAGGATTTTAGACATGTTATAACTGAAACCTTTTTGACACTACATACTCTATGGCTGATGAATGTCAACTGAGGCTTCCTGTGGTGTGCTCAATGAAATATAATAAATCAAATAAAAAATACAACTACAAGCATTTTGAAAAATACAAGGATCACAGCAGAACAACTAACTGTTCCATCCATGTCAATTACACTGCAGCCATTTGATAAGGATAGTCTTCAGGCTCAGTTGAGTAGACATTGACATTTATTTATTACGAGAATCAGCAAAAGATTCTTTCTATGGTCTTAAAGTATTTCTTTACCATAGAGAAGGTGGTATTTGCCAGCTTTCTTCACTATATAGGTAAATATTTCCCCCTTGTAATTAACTAATTAGTAATCTATAGGAAGATATTTTGAGAGTGCATATATTTCTCCTCAGCATACTCTCACTCAGTAAAACAATTAGAATCCGCTGATGAGTTTTCCTGAATCAGTTATCACTACAGTGGTTGTACAAATGATGATTTTCTATCAATCCTTCTCCATTTCTTAGTTGGCATTCTACTGATTTTATTCTTAATAAGTCATTATTGCCATTGATGATTGGAAGAAATTATAATGGGCCCCACTTTTGTGATACCATCCACACATGACAACTTGCTTATGAGCAATACTCAGGTTCTAATTCTTCTTTGTCTTTTTTTTTTTTTTTAAATGTCACATTCTAACTGGACAGCCATGTGTTTGTTAACTGATCAACTATTTTGACCTGCTTGGGAAGAAAACAGATAATCAATGTAAGTCAGGGTGAAAGTTGTCTAGTACATTGATGTATTAATTAGGATTAAGAAGCTTGGAATTCCAACTCATTTTGTGTATCTTTTCTGTAATGTTTTAGAGTGAAGCTGTTATCATTATCATGATTATTCCCTTCTTTTTGCCAATCATAGGATGCTATTTGTGAAGTAGTTTGAGTACCTTGAAATGAAGTTGCTTTTTCACCACATGTCTACATTATTAGTCTTAAAAAGGATACCATTGTTAGGATTAATCCCTGACTGATTAAAAGTACACAAATTTTGTAGTATTTTGCTAAATAAATGGAGATTAAATATTCTCCTTCTGGACCTTTTTGAGTGATAGAGCAGAGAATATTGTGTCCAAGTTTTAGAATAATTCTCTTCTTAAAGAATATGATGTTATCTCCTTATATATTTAGAGCCTCCCCTTTAAATTTTTGCTATTTTAAAATATTCATAAAACTCTTTGTTATGCTTATACTAAACAATGCAATATTTCTGTGACATTAGAGTGTATTTTTTCAGCACTTCCTAATGGCAGTGATAAATACTGAAATTAACTGACTATAGCACTTTATTTATAAAGAGGAACTTAAGTTAAACGATCAGCACCCACTCCAGTTCATTGACATTTAAAAGAAACATCCTTTAACCATGCAATAAAATTCTTTTTTGCCTCTCTCCACTGGTAACCACTAGTTTGTTCTCTATCTGTGAGTCAGTTTCTATTTTGTTATATTTATTCATTTGTTTGATTTTTTAGATTCCACATATAAGTGATACTGTAAAATATTTGTCTTTCTCTGTCTGACTTATTTCACTAAACATAAGACCCTCCAGGTCCATCCATGTTGTTGCAAATGGCAAAATTTTATTCTTTTTTATGGCTGAGTAGTATTTCATTGTATATATATATATATATATATATATATATATATATATATATATATATATATATATATATACCACATCTTCTTTATCCATTCATCTGTTGATGGACTCTGAGGTTGCTTCCATATTTGGCTATTGTAAATAATGCTGCTATGAATATTGGGGTGCATGTAACTTTTCAAATTAGTGTTTTC
The DNA here is from genome assembly GCF_937001465.1 of Orcinus orca. Classification (NCBI taxonomy): domain Eukaryota; kingdom Metazoa; phylum Chordata; class Mammalia; order Artiodactyla; family Delphinidae; genus Orcinus; species Orcinus orca. The sequence goes on from NC_064580.1 coordinate 81,912,329, forward strand.
ATTTTCTTTGGTTACATACACAGAAGTGGAATTGCTGGATCATATTGTAGTTCTATTTTTAGTTTTTTGAGGAACCTCCATACTGTTTTCCAAAGTGACTGAACCAATTTACATTCACACCAACAGTGTGCTAGGGTTCCCTTTTCTCCATATTGTTGCCAACATTTGTTATTTGTACACCTTTTGATGATACCCATTCTGACTGGTGTGAGGTGATATCTCATTGTGGTTTTGATTTGGATTTCTCTGATGATTAGTGATGTTGAGCATCTTTTCATGTGCCTGGTGGCCATCTGTATATTGTCTTTGGAAAAATGTCTATTCAGGTATTCCGCTCATTTTTAAATTGGGTTGTTCATTTTTTTGATATTGAGTTATATGAACTGTTTATATATTTTGAATATTAACCCCTTATTGGTCATATTATTTGTAAATATTTTCTCCCATTCAATAGGTTATCTTTTCATTTGTCAATGGTTTCATTTGCTGTGCAAAAAGTTTTAAGTTTAATTAGGTCTCACTGGTTTATTTTTGCTTTTGTTTCCTTTGCTTTAGGAGATACAGCCAATAAAAATATTCCTAAGATTTATGTCAAAGTGTGTTTTACCTATGTTCTCTTCTAGGAATTTTATGGTTTCAAGTCTTACACTTAGATCGTTAATCCATTTTGAGTTTATATTTGTACATGGTGTGAGGAATTGTTCTATTCTCACTCTTTTACTGCCCAGTTTTCCCAGCACCACTTATTGAAGAGACTGTCTTTTCTCTATTGTATATTCTTTCCTTCTTTGTCATAGATTAGTTAACATTAAGTGCATGGGCTTATTTCTGGGCTCTCTATTCTGTTCCATTGATATATGTGTCTATTTTTGTGCCAGTATCATGCTGTTTTGATTACTGTAGCTTTGTAGTATATCCTGAAGTCTGGACTGGTTATACCTCCAGCTTTGTTCTTTTTCCTCGGGATTGCTTTGGCAATTCTGGGTCTTTACTGGTTCCATATATATTTTAGAATTATTTGTTCTAGTTCTGTGAAAAATATCTTGGGTATCTTGATAGGGATTACATTAAATCTGCAGATTGCTTTTGGTAGTGTGGCCATTTTAACAATATTAATTTTTTCCAATCCATGAACATGGGATATCTTTCCATTTCTTTATATCATCTTCAATTTCCTTCATCAATGTTTTATAGTTTTCAGAGTACAGGTTTTTCACCTCCTTGCTTAAGTTTATTCCTAGGTATTTTACTCTTTTTTTATCATATTTTAAACTGGACTTTTTCCTGCTTCTCTTCCTGATAGTTCATTATTAGAGTATAGTGAAACAACAGATATCTGTATATTAATCTTATATCCTGCAAATTTGCAGTATTCATTTATTTGTTCTAATGATTTTGGTGTGGAGACTTTAGGGTTTCTATATATAGTATCATGTCATCTGCAAAAGGTGAATGTTTTACTTCTTCTTTTCCAATTTTGATGCCTTTAATTTCTTTTCCTTGTCTGATTGCAGTGGCTTGGACTTCCCATACTATGTTAAGTAGAAGTGGCAAGAGTGGGCAACCTTTGCTTGTTCCTGAATTTAGAGGAAGGGCTTTCAGCTTTTTATCATTGAGCATGATGTTAGCTGAGGGTTTGTCATAAATGGCCTTTATTATGTTGAGATATGTTGCCGTTATTCTCACTTTGATGAGTTTTTATCATGAATGAAGATTGAATTTTGTCAAATACTTTTTCTATATCTATTGAGATGATTTTTATCCTTCCTTTTGTTAATGTGGTTTATTACACTGATTGACTTGTGAACGTTGAACCATCCTTTTGACCCTAGAATAAATCCAACTTGATCATGGTGTATGATCCTTTTCATTTATTGTTGCATTCACTTTGCTAATATTTTGTTGAAGATTTTTGCATCTATATTCATCAGAGATATTGGCCTGTAATTTTCTTTTTTGTAGTGTCTTTGTTTTTGAGATCAGGGCAATGTTGACTTCATGGAATGAATTTGGGAGTGTTCCACCTTCTTCAATTTTTTAGAATAGTTTGAGAAGTATAGGTATTAGTTCTTTATGTCTTTGGTAGAATTCCCCTGTGAAGCTGTCTGGTCCTGGACTTCTGTTTGTTGAGAGTTTTTTAAATTACAAATTCAATTTTACTACTAGTGATCTGTCTGTTCAAATTGTCTGTTTCTCCTTGATTCAGTCTTAACAGGTTGTATGCTTCCAGAAAGTTGTCCATTTCTTCCAGGTTTTTCAGTTTGTTGCCTTATAACTGTTCATGTATTTTCTTATGATTTTTTGTATCTGTTGTATCAGTTGTTATTCTCCTCTTTCATTTCTTATTTTGCTTATTTGGACCCTCTATTTTTTTTTCTTGATAAGCCTGACTAAAGTTTTATCAATTTTGTTTATCTTTTCAAAAAACAGGTCTTGGTTTCATTGATCTTTTCTATTGTTTTCTTGTCTCTAATTTATGTACTTCCTCTCAGATATTTATTGTTTCCTTCCTTCTGTTGACTTTGGGCTTTGTTCTTTTTCTAATTCCTGTAGATTGTACATTAGGTTGTTTATTTGAGATTTTTCTTATTTCTTGAGGTAGGCCTGTATCTCTATGAACTTCTCTTTTAAACTGCTTTTGCTCATCCCAAAGATTTTGTAGTGTTGTGTTTCCATTTTCATTTGTCTTGAGGTATTTTCTGATTTTCTCTTTGACTTCTTCATTGACCCATTGGTTTTTCAGTTGCATGTTGTTTAGTCTCCATGTGTCTGTTTGTTTGTTTTTTGATAAAGTTCTTTTATAATACTTTACTCTTAGATTTTAAAGGTTTGGATTGAGTGGTTTTTGAAAGCATTCAAGTGCCATAAAATATGGTTATAGTAGTCAGAGCTCTCAGTTGCACCCAATTCCATTCTGGCTAGTTAAAGCACAAAATGGATTTATAGAGGTTATTACATAGCTCATAGAAATGTTAGTAGTACCGGAAAAGTGGACTTGATGATAAACTTCCAGTAACAATATTGAGAATCACGCTGTAGAATTGGACTCGTGAGGAAACTGCTGCTGTTGCCAGAACTGCTCTTGCCCATACATCACTTGCTGGAATCTCAAATCTATTGCAACTGCTATAACTGATTTACAAAGCTGGGTGCTCCTGTCATGACTTAGGCCATAGCAATACATGGTCTCCTCAGAGCCTGGCCCACTCAAAGCCTTTCCTCACACTACTTGGTTCTGAATTAGTCTCAAGTTGGTGTATCTGCAAAATCATTTAAGTGCAGCCTACCTTAAAGGGAGATGAAGAAACTAAGTGCTCTGGATTCTACTTTAGGAAGGTGAGAGTCAATATATGAGACCCTACCAAAATGTAAAGATGGTTTCAAAAGATGTTGGGCATCCTCAAATGACAGATAACTTCTATATGTAATATTCTATAAAGAAAACACATACCCCCATGTATACATGCATGTACACATTCACAGTCCACACAGAAAAAAGTCAGCCCAGGGTTAAAGTTATTCTGCTTGTTAGCTAGATGGCTTTGGTAAGATACCTAACCTCTCTAAGGTTTCTCTTCTAGATGGAAGTAGCAATAACACCTACTTCATAGTGAATCTGTTAGTAATAAATGAAATAATTCATGTAAAACTTGCAGTAAGCTGCCTTGTAAATAGCAATGCCTAACTAAAGGTAAGCTTTTTAATTTATTAGTTCTTATTTTAGTCCCTTCTCTCTCCCTTTGGATTTTATCTTTTTTTCTTTGATTCTTAATGTGTAAAATTAACTAGTAAGTTAGATTATGAAGGTATAGAAAAAGAAAAGTGTTAAACCTTAAAACAAGCAGGGACAAGAAGTGGTTAAATCAGAGATGTAGAAATAAAAAATTCCAATTTCTAGTTAAAGGCAAATCTACCTTACAGAGTTCTCTTGCATTGTCTTCAAAGAATATTGGTTTTCTTTTATTCTTTGTAATTGGTTCAATCTTACTATACATATGCTAAAACTTTCTCTCTATGATTATAACCTGTTCCCTGCACTGATGATAATTCAAGACAATTCATTCACAGGTTTTTCCTATAATACTTTAGTCCCCACATTACAATTGTCATGCACAATATTTTTGTCAATCTTCAGCTATGAAAACAGTCAGAAGAAAGAAAGAAAAGGTCATATTTATATCTATAATTATAAACTTTTAAAATCAGCCCTCTGATTTTAAAAAAATTATAAGGAAAATAAAGTTTTCAGGGCTTCCCTGGTGGCGCAGTGGTTGAGAGTCCGCCTGGTGATTCAGGGGACACGGGTTCATGCCCCGGTCTGGGAAGATCCCACATGCCACGGAGTGGCTGGACCCGTGAGCCATAGCCACTGAGCCTGCACATCTGGAGCCTGTGGTTTGCAATGGGAAAGGCCACAACAGTGAGAGGCCCGTGTACCACAAAAAAAATAAAAATAAAAAAATAAAGTTTTCTTAATTTTATAGGAAGCAAAAGAGCCTATCAGCTGCATTTTCTTTCCTAAGATGGACTTTATATTTTTTTGTCAGTTACCACTGAGTTATCTGTAGCATCCAATAGTGCAAGAAGTAGAAACACATTTCCCAAAAGTTATCAACATAACCAAAAGAAATTATGTGTTAAAAGAAAGTCACAAGTTGTCATTTGGAATGCATATTCCACAGTGCTATCTATCATGCCATGTACATAGAGGACAATCAATTCTTATTTATTGTTAGATGTACTTTTTCCATCCAAAACTAATAGTAACATGTTTGTCTGGCCTACTTTACGTGTTCTGTACTCTGTGGACTTTAAAAGAAATATGTCAATCACATTTGAAGTACCTAAGTAATTGGAAAGGAGAGCATTTTCTCCCAAAGACACTGAATACTGAATCTTTTTAATAAAAATTGGGTGTTACTTTATTCTTCAACTAATCCCAAATGGTCACTTCTTAGGCTAGTCTTCTTGAAGAAAAATTCTATTCATTTAAACACTATTATTTATAATTTGTTAAAAAAAAAAACCTGTAGAGAAATGTATGGTGGTAGGTATCTTTTTTAAAGTTAGAATCCTTTGAGCTGTGCAAGTTACATGAGCAGATTATCCAATGAGAATCAATCTTAACTTTATTTTGTAATGTGAAAAAAGTGGCTGCACCACAAGTTTATCTGGCTCACTTAGTATATTATTTACTTGTCTCTGTATAAACAATTAATTAAACACATTAAGCACATGCATGGATATATAGGATGTTTCCTTACATGCTTAATTTCATTACTTCTCACATTTTCAGTAATAATAAAAATGAATTTATTTTGCTATATAGTAGAAACTAACACAACATTGTAAAGCAACTATACTCAAATAAATATTATTTAAAAATGAAAATTTATTCAGTAGAATGAAGGAAGAGATTTCTTATAAATTTAGAAAGTAATATCAGAATCATCCATTCTGTCAAATTCAGACCTTAATTTTCTGTATCATATTGCCTTCAAGTATGTGGCTTTAAGCAAGGGATATAGGCCAAGGAGGTACTGGTTCCCTTCTAACAGGCTAACTCTTGAAAACATGTTAGTATAATAGCAGATAATGAACACAGGGTTATTCAGTCATTAATTCATTAATTGAGTCAAAAATATTTTTTGAGTAACTTCTATGTTTCAGAAACTCTTCTCAATACTAGGAATACAGAAGGTACTGGAGCTATAGCAGTAAACCAAAACAGAAAAACAAATCTTTGCCATCATGGAACTTATTTTCTAAAAGGGGAGACAATAAATAAATAAAGTAAATAAATTTAATAAATGCAATATATACATGACTATATATAATATACAAAATGTAGATATTAGATATTGATAAAGGCAAAAGAGAAATAGAAGCAGAGAAGGAAGATAAAAAATGCATGTGAGGGTTGACATTTCTTTAGTGTGGCCAAGGAAAGCCCCACTGAAGAGGATACACTTGAGTAAAGATCTGAAGGAAGTAGAAGTGTGAGTCATGCCAATATCCCATGATTGAGTGTTGAAGGCAAGCTCAAAGTTCCTGAGGCAAGACTTAGTCCATTCAAGGAACTGGCAGGAACCAGTGTTCCTGCACATGAATAAATGAAATGGAGAGTAAGAGGAGGTGGTGTCAGAGCTGATAGTTTTCCAATTAATGATTTTTTTATGGCAGGGTAATGATTTAATCTTCAATTTTGATGAGACATAAAATAATTGGAGTCTCCCAACTTCTTGTATCTTATTTCTCCCTAACAATAATAACTATAAACTTAGGACAAAATGAAAACAACAATAACAACAGTGGCTTGAAAGTATTGGAAAATAACCAAGAACAGACAGGACTTGAAGAGGATTCAACCTTTGAACAAGAGAAACCAAGTTGAGTGAGATCCACATTTATTTGGCTTTTCCCTTGAGAGGAATCCCCAGATTGCACACACTTGAGGGATGGAGTTCTAATGGGGCGAGAGAATAGAGTTGGTGTGAAAAGTTAGAGAAGATAGTCTAGAAAGAAGGGAGACAAAAGTGGGACCTTTAAAATTCCCAAATAAATTCCCCTCAAATTTAGCTGAATCTTAAACTTACATGCAGAAGATGAGACTTCAAATAAATTAGAGGAAAAGAACAGATGGAAGTCTGCAAGAACTGAACAGAGATTTTAGCATCTATGTTAACTTGGATATCAGTTAGAGAGGCTTGGTAAAAATTTTTGGCTTTCCATTGAAAATCCAGAAGGATATATTTAAGAAATATAGACCATGTCCCCAAGGTAGAACATACATCCTAGAGAGTGTAAAACTAAAATAAGCTAACCCTAACAAAACCTAAATCCATGCCTCCATAAGACCAAATTGATTCATTAAACTACAAGTCAACACTTTTCAGAAAAACATTACAGAATCCAGAGTCTCTGTAACATATCATCTACAATGTCCAGTACACAATAAAACACTGGTAGTCATGTAAAGAAGCTAGAAAATGTGAGCCATAGTCAAGAGAAAACCAGTTAATAGAAACAAAACCACAGGCAACTTAGAATTAGCAGCAAGACATAGTTTAGTGTAACTATGATAAATATGTTAAAAGATTGGTTTAGTGGGTAAAATGGTGCAAAATTTCAGGAGAGGTATAGGAACTATAAAAAGAAATAAATAGAAATCATTGAACTAAAAAATATGATCTGAAATAAAATTTATTGGATGGGATTAAAATCAGATTAGTCAAAACAAAATAAAGAATGAGTGAACTTAAAGACAGGACAATAGTAATTTTTCACACAGATACAACGGAAAGAAAAAGATTGAAATATAACATTAACAGAGCTTCAGATACATATAGGATAAATCAGTCTAACATACAGGTCACTGAAACCCCAAAAGGAGAGGAAAGGTAAAATGGAATCAGAAATATTTAAGGAAATATTGGATGAAAAATTTCAAATTTTTATTCAAAAAGAACAATGGACAATGTCCAGGAAGCTCAGCAAACCCAAAACAGGATAAATATAGAAAAACACCACACTTTTGGAGAAGCACTGGAATTTGGAGCAATGAATTACACTATAACTCATTTGAGGGTTCTTTGTATATCTTAACTTCAGTTTTCCATTGTGGCTACTATGGTGATTTTCTACTCTTCCAAATATGTATGTATAGTCCTACCAATAAATCTCCATTAACTTTGGTTTGCATATTTTCAACGAGTAAAGCTCATCATTGAGGTCAGCTTACCCTGAATAAAGAATTATTTTCTTTTCTTTCTAATCATGATGACTGTAAGTCTGTCATGTCCATCAGGGCTGCTGCTAGCCCACTTGGGCTCCTGTGCAGAAATAGAAAAAGCCACATCTTCCCTAGAGCAGATGCAGTCCTTAACCAGGACACAGGGTTAAGTGAGCAGAGCACAGTTTGATTTTCAGAGGCCCTTGCTGCTTGATTACAAGATTCTTGTTCAGTGAACAAACTTTAAAATTTTTCTTACCATCCTTGGGTAACCTAATACTGTATTCTTCAGTAAGTATGTATGCAAGTGTGCATGTTGCATGTACATCTTTATGTGTGAGTGTGTATGTAGTGATTGAGAGAATTGTGAAGAAAGATCTCACTATAAAAGAGGGAGGGTCTTCAGAGTGGATGCTGCCTGACCTTTTCCCTCCACAATAATAGAATCACAACAAAGATGCATTTTGTTCAGTGTCCAGATTTTATTATTTAGGTTTGTTCACTATTTATTCATGTATCTTAAATCCAACAATATTTCAGCAATCATAATTAGAAATAGCTGCACTGAGGAAGAAAAAGTCCTTCAATGGGTTGACCATAAAAATCTCTGAGTAAAATAATTGCTCCAGTCTTAAACTTCAAATTTCACTAGTTAGAACAGTATATAAATGATTATCAACAAAGCAGAAATGCTTCAAATGTCAATTTTAAAGTACATCAATTACTAATCCCATTGTGTGAATTGATTGCTTATTTTTGCTTTAGTGGAAAACTGGGTTATTTTTATAAATGCTTTGTTAAATTACCATATAATTTATAATGCATAAGAAAAGCCCTCAGGGCTTCACAAAATGCACCAGATTCCCTAAAAATACCTTTAATAGTGGGCCATTAATGTCTGTTATTGCCCATCACAAATAAAACTGATGGAATTCAACCTATCAAATTTTTAAAGGAATTATAAGCCTAATGTTTAATTAAATAGCATGTCTCTGCATCAACTTTTCACCAACTGTAGCATCATTGTAACTCCTTCAATAGAAAAAGTCTAACAACACCAGCCTATAATCAGCAAATAGTCTGTGCTTAATTAACTCCATATAATTTGAGTTTCTTTATAATGATAATAATAGGAAATGTTGCTCCAAATTGCTTTGCTTGGAAATTCAGGCAATCTTAACAAATCATATATGTATATGTGTATATATATACACACACACGTAACTGAAAATTTAAATAAAATATATTTCCCTTTAAATATGTGCAGCATATTGTGTGCTAATTATACCTGCATAAATCTACTTATGTATTAAATATATGATATGTTTAATATATGATAATAGCTTTATTGACTTCTGTCACTCTAGATTCTATTTTCTAGAGTTTCGTATAAATGAAATCATAACATATACCATTTTTTTCTTTATTTTCTTTCACTCATCATAATTATTTTGAGATTTATCCATGCTGTTGCCTGTATAAGTATTCCCTTCCTTTTTACTGTTAATTAACATTCCATTGTATGGATATGCCATTCATTCACCTGTTGATGAACACTTGGTTTATTTCTACTTTTTGGCTCTTATAAATAAAACTGCTATAAACACTCATGTGCAAGTCTTTGAATGAACATATATTTCCTTTTTTTTTTTTTTTTTGGCAGTACGCGGGCCTCTCACTGTTGTGGCCTCTCCTGCTGTGGAGCACAGGCTCCAGATGCGCAGGTTCAGCGGCCATGGCTCACGGGCCTAGCCGCTCCGCGGCATGTGGGATCCTCCTGGACCAGGACACGAACCTGTGTTCCTTGCATTGGCACGCAGACTCTCAACCACTGTGCCACCAGGGAAGCCCCATATATTTCCTTTAATTTTAGGTAAATACTTAAGAGTGGTATGGCTTGACCATATGATAAGTGAATGTTTAACTTTTTAAGAAACCACCAAATTTTTTCAACAGTGGTTGTACCATTTAACATGCTACACGAGGGTTGTATGAGAGATTTACTTGTTTCACATACATACCAGTACTTGATATTGTTCGTCTTTTTTATTGTAGTCATGCCATTGGGTGTGTAGTGTTATTTCACTTGAAAAGAATGTGTATTCTGCTGCTTTTGGATGGAATGTTCTATATACATCTATTAAGTCCATCTGAACTAATGTGTCATTTAATGTCAGTGTTTCCTTATTGATTTTCTGTCTGGATGATCTGTCCATTGATGTAAGTGCGGTGTTTAAGTCCTCTACTTTTATTGTGTCACTATCAATATCTACCATTATCTGTTAATATTTTCTTTGTGTGGAGCATAGGAGCATATATATTTGCAATTGCCATATCTTCTTCTTGAATTGATCCCTTGATCATCAAGTAATGCCCTTCTTTGTCTCTTGTTATACTCTTTGTTTTAATGTCCATTTCGTGTGATATAAGTAATACTATTTTTTGTTTGTTTCCATTTGTATGGAATCTTTTTTAAATCCCTTCAGTTTCAGTCTGTGTGTGTCTTTAAATTTGAAGTGATTCTCTAGTATGCAGCATGTATATGGCTCTTGTTTTTGTATCTATTCAGTCATTCTGTGTCTTTTAGTTGGAGTATTCAGTACATTTACTTTTAAAGTGATTATTTATAGGTATGTACTTATTGTCAATTTTTCCATTTTTTTTTTTTTTTTTTGCTGTACATGGGCCTCTCACTGTTGTGGCCTCTCCCATTGTGGAGCACAGACTCCGGATGCGCAGGCTCAGCGGCCATGGCTCACGGGCCCAGCCGCTCTGTGGCATGTGGGATCTTCCTGGACCGGGGCATGAACCCATGTCCCCTGCATCGGCAGGTGGACTCTCAACCACTGTGCCACCAGGGAAGCCTGATTTTACTACTTTTGTCTTTTAACCTTCATACTAGATTTTTAAGCGGCTGATCACTGCCTTTCCTATATATTTGCCTTAATCAGTGGGATTTTCTCTTTTCTCTTTTTCTAGTTTTGGCCTTTTCTTTTCTGCTTAATGAAGACTTTAACATTTCCTGTAAGGCCACTATAGTGGTGATGTACTCCTTTATTTTTTGCTTGTCTGGAAAACTGTATCTCCTTCAATTCTTAGTGATAACGTTGCTGAGTAGACTATTATTGGCTGTAAACTTTTTCCTTTCAGCACTTAAAATATATCATTCCACTCCCTTCCAGCCTGCAATATTTCTTCTGACAAACCAGCTGATATTCTTATAGGGGTTCCTTTGTATGTGATTCATTGTTTTCCTCTTGCTGCCTTTAAAATTCTCTCTTTAACTTTTGCCATTTTAATTATGATATGTCTTGGTGTGGACCTCTTTGGGTTCATCTTGTTTGGGATTCTCTGTGCTTTGTGGACCTGCTCCTTCTCCAGGTTAGGGAAATTTTCAGTCATTATTTCTTCAAGTAAGTTTTCTGCCCTTTTCTCTCTTTTCCTTCTGGGACCTCTATAATTTGAAGTGAGTATGCCTGATGTTGTCTCAGAGGTCTCTTAAGCTATCCTTATTTCTTTTCTTTTCTTTTTTTTTTTTTTTTTGCTGATTTGTTTGGGTGATTTCCACTATTTTATCACTAATCCATTCTCATATATAATTTGCTGTTGATTTGCTGTAGTGTATTTTTCATTTAGTTATTGTAATTTTCAGCTCTGATGGGTTCTTTCTTATATTTTCTTATACTCTTTTGAAGTTCTCACTCTGCTCCTATATTCCTCTCCTCAATTTGGTGAGCATCTTTATGATCATGACTTTTAACACTTTATCAGGTAAATTATTTACCCCTGTTTCATTCGGGATTTTTCTGGGGTTTTATCTTGTCCTTTTGTTTGGAACATTTTCGTCTGAATCCTCATTTTGTTTGGCATTCTGTGTTTGGTCTTATGAATTAGCTGAAACAGCTACCTCTCCTAGTCTTGAAGGTGTGGTCTTGTATAGGAGCTTCCCCTGTGTAGAATGCATGCGCCAGACATCTTAAGCTGGCTGGCTGGAGCTGGAGCAGGCTCTATATGTAGGTGTAAATTTGGTGAATCCATGGGAAGACATACATTCAGGGTCTTCCAAAGCCTCCATCCTAGACCAGACTTGGAAATGTTTTCTTAATTTCATGTTTATATTATTCATTGCTACGCTATAGAAATATAATTGATTTTTGTATGCTGACTGGCCTCCTGTAACTTTTCTAAATTCACTTATTTGTTCTAGTAGTGTTTTTATATAGTTCATCAGATTTACTAATTAGATGGTAATGTCATCTGCAAGTAAAGACAGTTTTTACTTACTTATGTCCAATCTGGATACATTTTATTTATTTTTCTTACCTGGTTGCACTGACTTGATGTCTGTTCCAGTGTTGAAATTGTGAGAGTGGATATGCCTGTCTTGTTACTGATCTTAGGGGGAAAGCATCCAGTCCAATGTAAATATATATGGCACCCTGAAACATGTTTGTTTTTTCTAAGTCAGTGGCTTTCACATAAAGATAATCTCTCTCTCTCTACTGGGGAATATTTGGCAATATCTGGAACATCAATGATTGTCAAAACTGAGGAAGAGCTACTGGTACATAGTGGGTAAATTCCAGGAATACTGATTAACACTCTGTAATGCACTAAGTAGCCACCCACTCCAAACACAAAGACTTATCTGGCCGAAAATATCAATAATGTCTAGGTAGAGAAACCTGATGGAAATTTTTGTTTTTTATGTTGAGATAAGTAAGTTATTACTTGTGATTATAATGTGGCTAGGAATATGAAAAATGATCTTTGACTACAGTCATAATTTATATAGTTTCTGTGCTTGTTTGAAACATTCATTGTTTGTGTAAGTAGACATAATCATATCCAAATGTAACAACGTTTCAGTCAATTCAGTTTCTTCCCCTTAATTCTTATGGCTTAATGGCCTATTTCTATCTTCTTTTTTTAACAAAAGGGAAAAGGGAGAGCGGTATTATTCAAATCAATTAAAGATATTTTTTACAAAGCAGTTTTGAATACTTAGGAAAAAATTGCCAGAAAAAGTAAAAGATAATGTAAATATAGTCTCATTGCATACACAATATGACATTTTTATATGTAATTTATAGACATATAAGGTCTCTAGCAGTTGCCAAGTAGCTACGTAGTTAGCCATTGCTTATATTCCACTACCAGAGAAGCTGATAACAAATCTCTTCAGCAGTCATCCATCTCCAAGCTCTAAAGCCACCATCAACTAGAGCTAATGATACAGTATGTTATGTAAGATTCTCTTTCCCCCATTACACTGTAATTTCCTTGAAGAAATGAACCAGTTTATTCACCATTGTATGGTCAGTACCTAGAAAAGTGCTTGGTGCATAGTTTTTGCATAATAAATATTTGTTGAATTGGATTGAATTTATCAGTGTACTAGTGACTTGACATTTGTGTTATGAGAACTTCTAGGTATTCAGAGATAGGGCTTCAATGGCTTTACTTTGACATGCTGGAGTGGTCCCTGATTAGGTACTAGGTCTGACAATCACTCCATTTTCACCATTTGAATTTTCCTTAAGATAATCATAATACTATATCAGAAAAATTTCTTAAACTTTTCATAGTTAACAAATATTAACTAATATAAAATAAGAAAATCCACTGCAAACGCTTCATATTCTATATTGTTGCCTAATTTTCAGCTTAATTTTGTCTTTCTGATACCATAGGATATACTTACATTTCATCACAAGTCATAGACTGGTAAAAATGCACATAGGAAGAGGCATTATATTCTTCTGTATCAATCTTTGGAAATTTATAAATAGGTTTAAAAACTTACAAACAACTTGTCCTCTAGCTTACTAATATAACAACGAATTTATGCAAAATGTTACATAAAATTAAGTTAGACTTAGGTAATTACTATGGATTAGTGATGATCTACTTGAGAGAAGATAAGCTTTTACATGAGAGATCTGATTCATTTTCACTAATAAATTTTTTTCAGTTAGATGGCACTTGCATATATTTTTCTCTAGCTAATCCATTTTAAAATTAATGTGAACATCAATAAGAAATATTTAACTGTCTATAAAACTATAAAATAAAATAGATGTTTCAAAAATAGAAGTCAATGATTTCTATATTCTATATGAATAAAATTCTGCACAGAGAAGTTACATTTTCGCTATGATTTAGACAATGCTAGTGACAACTGACCCATATTTATCATTAAGGTAGTAGAAACCAAGCAGAATATATTTTATCTTTGCCCAGACCATAAATAATATGAAATGTGTATCTCCTTTCTTTTTAATCATGATATCTGTCATACTTGATAAAGAGTAATAATTTCAGTATTTGAGTAAGGAACATAATGCTCCCAGAAACCATCTTGAATGAGCCAAAGAAACAAATATTTAAACAAACAAAGGACACAATAGAAATAATTTTATCTAAGGAAACTTTAGTTTGGTTAACAAATCTATTTTGAGTCAGGACAAATGAATTATTTCTTCATAATATAAGTAATAACATTTTAGATTATTTTAAAAAGTCACAAAACAAACTTCATTCTAGTAACATAATTACTGCCCTGGGTGTTTAAAATTCATTGGAAGCCTCTCATGGCTATAATTTAGATTTGACAGCAATCAGTGTTTACAATCTTCTTTACTAAATTTAAAGTGATGTTTTGGCTCTAACTTCTGATTGCATTTGTCATTACTGTATTAAAGCACTTCCTTTGATTTTGTCACTTAAACTCATGCCTACAGATGTTTGGTGATTAAACCACATTATATCTAAATAGACATAGTGGTCTTATTAAAAGTACAAAGTACTTAAATCAGACAGAGAAAGACAAATACTGTATGTTGTCACTTATATGTGGAATCTAAAAAATAAAACAAATGAATATAACAAAACAGAAAAAGACTCATAAAGAATAAACTAGTGGTTACCAGTAGGGAGAGAGAAGGGGGAAGGAGCACAGTAGGGGGTAGGGGATTTAAAAATGTACAAATTGTGGGGAAAAAAAGTATTTTTCTATTTTGCTTTGTCTAAAGAATCTTTGGTTCTGTGCTTGGTAACTTTTCCAGGCATAGGCCCATTAATCATTTGTAATTTTGTTAAATTCATTGTCACATGAGATGTGGGATTATGGAATACTATCCAATACATATGGAATTAAAACAATACATTGTATTAATTTTATATAATTGTTTAGTACTTTCATAATATTACCCCAAAACTGGGTTCACCTCTTGCTGGGTGTCAAGCCAAAAGACAAAACCACACCAAAGATCACAAGAGGGAAGGATTATTACTTGCAGCAAGTAAGGAGAACACTGGGGATCTTTCCCAAAGCAGTGTCTTCCCAGACAGCAAAATTGGGGAAATTTTAAGCTAAGGGTATATGCATATTTATGAAAGGGCTGGAGCAGAGGAGAATTTAGCATAGAATTGGGGCAAAGGTTGGCAGAGTCCAAGCTTTAGTTGATTGAAGTCACAAGGGTCAGAAAAGGTCAACATCATCATTTCTTAGCTTCCAGTTGATCTAGTGGTTGAATGCTTGAGGGGGTTTGAATTCGGCAAAACAACTCAAGAATGTGCTTCAGGCTAATCTTTACCATTGAAACAGAACTGGGAGTCTTTACAACTGATATATTGTCTCTGATATGGTTAAGTTATCTCCCTGGCCTGGTAAAAGTTGTTTATTTTTATCTTCTTTTGTTCCCTAAAAGTTATTAACTACTGAGATCTATCCTTCTGTAAGGGCAAGCATTGATGCCAGGCTTAGATCACAAAATGGTTTAGGCGTAAAATGGCTTCTCATGTAAAGAAATCCAAGCCAGGTTTCCTTTTTCCAGGGACCCCCTACCTGCTTACAATAAAGATCCTTTGTTATGCATACCAAAGTAGATTGTTCAAAACAAAAAAACATACCAAGAAAATAAATTAAATTAGAATGAAGAATTCAACAGCATACAGACCATTTTCAAAAATGAGAAAAATTTTAGAGGAAGAAGGTAGATTGTATAATTAAAGCATTAACAGTAAACTTAATAAGATAAAGTAAAATGCATTAACTCTTGATAAGGTTAAAACAAAAAAAGGTAATGCTGAATCAGCTAAATGCTTTCTGAGTGATCATTTTGACATGTATTTGCACTGAGTAGCATAAAATATGTAACTAAGGAAAAGAATAGAAAATTGTTTTAGCATCTGGAAATAGAAAATAATTAGGAAAAATTCTATCCACAGGTTATTTGTATTACCTCACAGAACTTTTCTTAAGATTTTAGGTCTCCATGTCTTTAAACAGACTGCTTTACATACCTGAAACTATATTTTCCTTCCCCAATCAGTTGTCAATTCAGCAAATAGTGTATATTCGTGAGTAGCTAAGCTTCTGTGTATGTTGTTAAAACTCATTACAGGGAAAAAAATGAGAGTGGTGGATTACTTTGTAAACAATACAAGCCTATAAAATGGCTGGACTTCCCTGGTGGCGCAGTGGTTGAGAGTCCACCTGCCGATGCAGAGGACACGGGTTCGTGCCCCGGTCCAGGAAGATCCCACATGCCGTGGAGCGGCTAGGCCCATGAGCCATGGCCACTGGGCCTGCGCGTCCGGAGCCTGTGCTCCGCAGCGGGAGAGGCCACAACAGTGAGAGGCCCGCGTACTGGAAAAAAAAAAAAAAAAGGCTAATCTCTCTGCATTTTTTGCCAGCTCTTCCAAGTCTACCCTGTAATCTAAACCAATGAGGAATTTATCAGCATACAATAATATGCTCTGTAAAGGATTTTGTCCATTAAGTGGACTTTCAGGGATGTTTATAAAAATATGAATATATTAAATATACTAAATATTGATTGAACTTGAAAGTTCATTGGAAAAGAATATTAAAAAAGAAAATATTAAACATATTCTTAAATAAATGTTTCTGTTCCGTGAGTACACTGTCCATCTGTTCTGAATTACTTTGCATTTGACTATTCCTTAATAAGAGTTGTATTAGATATGATAATTGCTGATAAACATTGCCAAATGTAATGTATGCTTTGCTCATCTGAATAATTTGGCATTTTAATCCAATAGAACAGGTATTTAAAATTTCATAATTTGAGGTAGTCTGTATTATCAAATAATTTCCATAATTGTATTAATATTGAGCTAAAATATTTACCTTTATGGCTAAAACACAGTTTTTTTGGAGATTTTAATAAAACTATGCTTGCTACATTTCTTATAAATTTTACTTGGAAAAGTAGCCAGGTATATTTTTTATTGTTAAATAGTTTGTTTTATACCCTTTCCCCAAAGTTCTGTATGACTATTTCAAATCTGTATATATTGATGATAAGAACAAAGGTTAAAAATAAGGGTGCTGGGAGCTGCTCTGGGGAACATTCTTAAATTTAAGTCACCAAGTGCTCCAATTTAAATAGGAGGTTCAACCAAAAACAAATCAAACAGCAGGTCCAAAATCTGAGTGACTAAATTCAAGGTTAGGGAATAGGTACTGTTTGCACAAAATATAATTTTGATACAAATGTAGCAATTGGTGGACAATAAAGAAAACTATTAAGAAATGTTTGGGGTCAGGAAAAAGGGGTTAAGAGAGCAGGGCAGGCCTGTAGCAATTCATGAGCTGAAAATCAGGTCTTCAAGGGTAACTATTATTTTACTAATGACATGGGTTTTTAAAACATTCCTTAAGAAATGTAGGAGAACAGAATTTACCACCCCCAAATATTTCTGGCATGCAGATTATTTTGAGCTGAAAACAACTGAGGCCCAAAGAAAGACTCAGGAAGAAACTTTGACCTTCCCTGTAACTTCCTGAATTTAGACAGAGGGCTTATTACAGGAATAGAGCTATCACCAGGCATATCTGCAAAGGATATGGGCTAGATGTGGTGTGGGGAAACTCTTAAAGATCAGAGTCCACTCTGCGTCCCCTGTCTCTGAATGGCCCAGAAAGCATTTTTTTTTTTAAAACCAAACGTTTGCTTTTCCATTTCTATGTGGATTGTTTTCCTCACCTTTGAAGTCCTAAACCACTCCCCCAAATCATCCTCTTTTGTCTTCTGCTTGAGATGGTATTTAAGGTGAAGGTTTCAGCTATTTTGGTGAGTTGCTCAGTTCTCCTGGGTTTCTCCCATGTATACATGTTATTAATTTTTTTTTTATTTTATCCTGCTAATCTGTCTCATGTCAATTTAATTCTTAGACCAGCCAGAAGGACCTAGAAGGGTAGAGGAAAATTTATTCCTCCCCAGCAGAAACAATGAAATGGTCAAGGGATATTGGGCTCAATAAGCGCCAACATTTCAAGTGTTATTAATTCTCTGGAAACAAAAAGTTTGCAAGTGACTCTAATTTGGGCAGGCCCTCAAAACAATTTGCAAGGCAAAAAGTAGTATCCAAAATTACCTGCTTAGTTTAGTGTAGCACCATTGGGGCACCTGCAAAATAGTACACATGGGTACCAAAGCCAAACTACAGAAATATATATTGGAGAAACCACAACTATACACATGTTGGTAGAAGGATATCTTCTGATTGTAAGGGAGCACACAATGAAAGAGTCAGTGTGTTTTGGTGTGATTAGAGCTGGAGAGGTAGTGTAGTGAATTAAGAAAGTCTAACTTGCTAGGGGCAAACATGTACCACATTAAAGGATTGTGAAGTGTTCCTTTTGTCTCAGAAAGAATTCTCAAGATCCTTAATAATTCATTAATTTGAAACATTTTTGATAGTGGGGTTGCATAGAAAATATACTCTGAACCTTTGCCAGTGCCCTAGCAAACAGGTCCTCAAAGTTCATATAAGTAACTGAGAAAGAGGAATGTGACGTATTTTGAAAGCTTATATAATGCACATTTATTTCTACTACTTAAGTATAATATATTGTGAGTATTACTACAATACTACCACTGCTACCATTTATTCAGCTCTTATAATATGCCAGGA
Organism: Orcinus orca; assembly: GCF_937001465.1. Classification (NCBI taxonomy): domain Eukaryota; kingdom Metazoa; phylum Chordata; class Mammalia; order Artiodactyla; family Delphinidae; genus Orcinus; species Orcinus orca. Next base: position 81,931,008 of record NC_064580.1, read on the forward strand.
GAATCACTCACCCTATTTCATTCTCACAACAAACTCATAAGGTAGATATTACTTGCATTTTACAAATAAGGGAAATAAGGCTCAAAGAGTTTAAGCAATTTACCCAAGACTCCACTGCTATCAGGATATTTGAACTCAGGCCTCTCTTACCTTGAATTCTATCATCTTCACCACTGGTACAGTGGTGGGTCAGTAGTGTCATCTTAGTATGTGAAGTAGAGGCATCATTTATTGTCAGAAAAATTGTAATCAGTTTTTTTATAGAGAAAAATACAGTGATAGAGATAGGTACATATAAAAGAAAGAAAGCTAAAGAACAATGAAAAGAAGAAAGGAAAGGCAGAAAATTGGAGAGTCCAAAGAAGAGGACCAAATATATAAGATGTACCAAAATGTGGCAAGTATTAATAAGAAAATTTAAATAAACTGAAAATAACTGTTTTCTGCTCATGCAGTTGATAAAAGTGCTAGTGAATGATGTAAGAGCCAGTACAACTTGAACAAACTTCCTAAATCAAGCCAAACTTTAGTCATCCCTCGGTATTTGCTGGGGATTGGTTCCAGGACTAGCCACGGATACCAAAATTCTCTGATGCTCAAGTCCCATAGCTGGCCTTCCAAATTCATGGATCCCACATCCATGGATTCAACCAACACTAGATCATAAACATAGTATGTATTAATTGAAGAAAATCTGCTTATAAGTGGATCCCCCACAGTTCAAACCCCTGTTGTTCAAGGGTCAACTGTATATAGACCAAATATGATTTGTGATGTCAGGTAGAAAGTACAATACAGGCTTTAAAGAAAAACAAAAGCAGGTTCAGGTGAGCATTTTAGAAGGGAATGCTAACAGGTCACTTAATGATCTTCAAAGACAGAAAGTCCGAACATAAAAAAGTACTATGAACCAGTCAAATTTCATCTCCAAATAATATAAAATGAAATTCATGGAGGTTGTAACAAGAGCTAGATTAAATGGAAAGAACACAATTACAGATTGATTAACAGTTTAACAAGCTGCCAAGCTACCACTATCTGCTGGCTGCCATCATTCTAGGACTACCTAGATTAAACGGTGATAACTTTGGTCTAGTGGTATGCTGGAGCCAGAATACGGGCTTCCAACTGCTAATTGCACTCATCTTTTCTCAACTGTGTTCAATGACCATTGATGTACTGATAGCTTAGAATTAGCCATGAAGGGAATATTTACACCACAGAAATCAAAGAACCCTACAAATCAGGACTTTATATTGAGAAAGTCCTCTTGTTAAACATTTACCAACACGCCACTGCTTAGAGTTGAACCAACTTTGGAACTCTCTCTCAGTTCCATGATTCTCTGGGTGTGTCTATAGTTTCTGACCACAAAATCTATGCAGGCAATTCTGTTTTGTGAAACATTTTTTTTAGGAGGTGAAAGGGATATTACAGAGTTGTAGGGGTAGAATGGGTACTGTATAAAATAGAGGTCAATTATCACAGAAATAACAAGATGAACAATTGGTAGATTTAAGTCTCATTAAGAAGACTGAAAATGATGAGCTTGATCTGGCTATTTCAGCCATTAATTTAATTACTTGAAAGTTGTTTATTATTTAACTTTCACCCTAACCCTCATTCTCTCTTTTTCCCCAAACCCAAATATGAATTCAATGCACCATATACTCAAATGTTTAATATGTAATGTTTCATGTCTTCAATGTATATTTTTGTTACTATTATTATTCATGGTCTGCTCACTTCCAAAATTTGAAATGTGTCAGGTTACATACCTCTTATTAACCCGTTAAATGAAGCATAACACTAGACTAAGATAAAGAACTTTTTTTTTCTGGCACTGACCTTAAAAATATATTTATAGCATGAGTACATTATAAGAGCACTGAATAACATAATGGTCAGTGTCATCCATGCTGTTTTCTGAAAACTGTAGAAAAGCATATCAAATAGACACATCTTTTACTGACTCTAAATAAAGAACTGTGGTAATAATACCAAATTACAAATCAATGTAATCATTTCTATGGGGGATTATGGCATTAGGGTTCAAGTATGTAAGTTTCTGGTGATTTACTTGATAATAGGATTCATTAGAGAAGTCAGGCTAGAGGAAAAATTACTTTGAAAGTCTCCTACACTATCTAATCTTCTAGAATATCAGTTGTCTTAAGCACACTTTATTCAGGAGCTAGACACCAATTGTCTGGCAATTTTAGCTGTTGTTTTCACTAAAATGATTTTATTTATTTATTTATTTAGTGCTACGCGGGCCTCTCACTGCTGTGGCCTCTCCCGTTGCGGAGCACAGGCTCCGGACGCGCAGGTTCAGCGGCCATGGCTCACGGGCCCAGCCGCTCCGTGGCATGTGGGATCCTCCCGGACCGGAGCACAAACCCGCGTCCCCTGCATCGGCAGGCGGACTCTCAACAACTGCGCCACCAGGGAAGCCCTAAAATGATTTTATTATGTGAGGGTACATTATTAATAAAATATATTCTGAAAGATAATACAAAATGATCTCTTATTAATAAGCCATCTCTTATTAATTACAAGTTACTTAAACAAATAAAATCACTGTATGCTAAGCTTGATGCTCTACTTATTTTGGATATTTTAAAAAAGGGTAAATACACTTTTGTAAAGGCTAAGCTGGTACTATTGTTTAAATGTGTTTATTGTAATGAGTCTATGCCCTTTAAATATGCTTCTGTTACGTTCCCACTTTCCTGTTGTTTGCTTCTTTTAAAACATAACATATTTTTAGTTGATCTGTTAATCTAAAAAGAACATTGGGGCTAATTACATGAAACATGTTAACTCACTGGAAAATAAGATACTAAAGTCAGTAGTTGTTCTTTTTCACACCCCCAGCACATCCCAAGTTTGGCATCTCTTGAGGAGCAATTAACTTTGGCAGGGCAACTGAATTCAAACACACTGAGATTTCATTTTTTCTACATTAAGAATCATAGTTAATAAAGAAATTATAACGTTGTCACAGACTATCCAATTACAGTGATAACATTCCTTTTCTTTGAAAGCTCAGGGGAAAGCTTTTTAAAGCACTGAGGTGGCAATAGAAAATGTTTTCCTGAATATTAGAGTTAAGATAGAATCAGAATGACTAGTGTTCCATATAGGAAGGCTATTATAAAGTTTATTTATATTTCTTAAAATATCATCTTATTCCAAATATTTTATCTAGATAAATGCCAAATTCCAAATAATACTATAAGAATGCTTTTAATGATAAGTATTTTTGTCCTATGTAATAAACCTATTAAAAAGGTTGTGCCATAATTATAATGTAGCCAAATGACATTAGAGCCACAGGCAGGTTTCTATTAGGATATAATTTCCACAGGATTTTCAACCACTTTTAAAGTTACTTAGGAAATGTACGCAGAAGGTAGTGGACTTATTGTTCCTAGTGTTGTTTATATTTCATTGCACTAGCAATAACATTTATTTAGGGCAAAATTAAGTCAGAGACATTCTCTCTTCCAGGGAGATGATGAGAAGATAGAAAAGAAGGAAGAGGAGAAGAAGGGAGAGGGAAATGAACAGAAGGAGGAGGGGAGTGTTGGGGGGAGGATGGGGGGGAGGAGGAGAAACCTGAAATGTGTATGACATTCTGGGGGGGAGACCAGAGGTGGAAGGATGGAGTGAGGGATAATTTGATGTTCTACAAGATGAGCCAAGTTGGAAGCATCCATCTCCCTACTGATTTCAGTGATTTTTCACTACCCTAAGGTGCAAACACAGGCCTAATATGCTTGGGTATTGGTAAAATGGAAAGTAGACCTTGTTCTATGTAGGTTCCATAATTTCAGAGCTATCTTAGTACATTTCATGAGTACTTGTTCCAGAAATTTAAAACTACTGTCAGATAGCTGTATTGTCTTGAAACAGAGTTCAGCCATTGCTGAGTTTGAATGAATGAAACTGGACCACTATCTTACACCATATACAAAAGTTAACTCAAGATTAAACACTTGAATGTACAACTTGATACCTAATATCATCATACTGGGAATTGAATTTCAACATATGAATTTGGGGGGATGTTGCTAAAGACATTCAATCTATAGCATGTATATAATGTAGAGTTCCATTTCTGTAAAGTTTAATAATCAGCAATATACATTTAAATTAATAGAAATGAGAAATGTGGTTGCATATGAGTGAGAGAGGATGACTGGAAGGGTCATGTCCTAGTGTGATGGAAATGTTCAGTTTCTTGAATTGGGTGTTGATTACATAGTTGTATGAGTTTGTCAAAATTCATCAAATTGTACATTTGAGATTTATGCATTTTTCTTTATGAAAATTTTACCTCAATAAAGAAATAGAGAACAAGATGAGATAAACAGAGTCTCCATGTGCAACCCTTTCAAAAATTTTTCTGTAAAGGAAAGTTGAGAAGTGGTACAGCACCTGGAGGAGCATTTATTTGGCTCCTATCACCCCAGTAGAGTTTTAAAGTTTTCTTCATATAGGTTCAATATATTTGCTGTTAAGTTTACTTTTTTCCTGTTGCTACTGGAAATGGTATATTTACTTATATTGCCTATTCTAAATGGTTATTGTTGTCAAATAGGAAAGTTAGTAATATTTACATATTACTTTGATAACCTGAATCTTAATGAGTCTTTTTATTTTTTTTAAAGTATTTAGTCTTTAGGTTTATTTATCTTGTTTAATTGTATGAGCCATTGCTTAGAGAACAATGTTAAATACAATTGTGCATTTGCTTCTTCTTTTGACTTTAATGGTAATGCTTCTCATGTTTTACCATTAAACATAAGGATGACATTATGATATCAGTGAAGTGAAAGTCAAATCTATTACTATTTGACTTTCCTTTCATTTATTAATATTGTTAATTATTCTGATGGTTTTCTTAATACAAAAGCTTCCTCACACCCCTTGGATGAATGTCACTTGTTAATATTTATATTTAATTACTAGCTTAATGGATTATAGGATTTACATCCTATATTTAATTAATATTTATATACTGATATTTCAAAGGAAGATTGATTTCTAGTTTTCTTTGTACCACCAGAATCATGTTTTGAAAATAGTTATTCACATTTTGTAAAAACAACTTGGATACTATATAATTTTATATTTTTTTCATTATTCTTCATATTTTAAAATATATGATTTATATTATGCTATATGTAGAATTTTATCTAATCACTTTCATCTATGCCTCAATTTCTATTATATTTGAATATTTTATTGTCAGTTTTTATAAAAATTACACACTGTAGATGCATTTCCACCTTTATTTAGCATTAGTTCATAATGTTAATAGAGTCAGAGATTTGGTAATCACCTCCAAATTTTTTTTGTTACTACACAAGTCTCGACAGAATATTTTTTAAGGAGTAGTCTTTCTTTTCAATATATTTGTGTGCTATTTCTTAAACACTTGAGTATTTGAGAGCATCTGTGCTTTGCTTTTATAGTTGAATAACAACTTGGCTAGGAAAAAGTATCATTAGATCACACTTTTCTTTCCTTTGAAACTTGTAGATAGTAATCCATTTACTCCTGAGTGGTTTGATGCCATACAGAAGTCTAAAATCAGCTGGATATTCCTCTTTTGGGGGAACTGATGTTTGTGCTTAAATGCCTGAATAATTCTTTCTTCATTTGTGAAGTTCAGTAACTTCATCACTATGTATACTGACATCAGCCATACAATCCTATTTGCTAGACCATAATAAATTCTTTCACATTTGCATATTAACTTCATTTTTAATTTAATAAACATTTTATTCTATTACATCTTTTAATATTTTTCTTTTCCATGTTTTTGGTTCTTAGTTCTGTACAACAATTATCCACATGTTGGATGATTGTCCATTTTCCTTATCTTTTTTTTTCTCTATAAGCACTTTAATGAATTTTTCTTTGTTCCTCTGCACTTGTGATATTCATCTCAAGGATTATCCTCCATCATAAATTCAGTTTTAATTTATATTATTATTTTCTTTTTCCATATTTTGTATATTATATCAAGAAAAGTAAATATCACTATATTTCTTAAGCTGGATACTTATACACAAATGAATGTCATTTTGTCAGTGAAGTTTTGTGTAAGACCATAAATTGAGGGAAATAAGAATAAAGGCCCAATTACTTCATTATCCTTGCTAAAAATGTTCTAAACCTAGACTGACAGATAATATAGTTCTCTGTATGAATGAAAGTCAATGATTTTCCACTTTCCTGGAATATATTTTGCTACCACAAAAAGAGGTTGTAGCACTTTTGTTCTATAAAACTACATTGGATTGTGATTCCTTGAAATGAGCTACATATTTGCTAGAGAAATGAGCTTAACATACTCAAAAAAGTATTGAATGGGAGGAGTAGAGATCAAAGGTGGCTGAGTAAGAGGATGTGGCACTCACCTCCCACTATGAATACATCAAAAATACATCTACGGGGGCTTCCCTGGTGGCGTAGTGGTTGAGAGCCTGCCTGCCGATGCAGGGGACACGGGTTCATGCCCTGGTCGGGGAAGATCCCACATGCCGTGGAGCGGCTGGGCCCGTGAGCCATGGCCACTGAGCCTGCGCGTCCGGAACCTGTGCTCCGCAACGAGAGAGGCCACAACAGTGAGAGGCCCGTGTACCGCAAAAAAAAAAAATATACATCTATGTGTGGAACAATTCCCATGGAAGACTTACTAAAAACTGGCAGAAGGACTCCTATATAACCAAGGCTGTAAGACATATACACATGTAATTGGGTAGTATTGGAAGAAAAACATGTAGGTACCTGTGTCCCTAGTAGGGGACTCAGGAAAAAGGAGATTGCATTGGTGGACACTGGTCCTGGGGAGTGAGTGGGTAGAGCCACAGACTGGGCACCCCAGTCTAGAGTGCCTATGTATAGGAGACAAGGCTCCTGGGCTGCTTGGAGAACTTCTGGGACAGATAGAAAGGCTAGAGAAGCCTAAACACCACTCTTGAGGAGGGTGCAGGTGCTGACTTGCCTCCTGGTAGGGCAGAGAGAGGTCCTTCCTCACAGCTGCCACTTCACTGTACTCCCCTGTTCGAGCTGAGGGAAGAGTCCCATTCACTCCATGGCACAAATTGCACTGGATCTAGTGTGGCCAGGACCTGGTAAAAGACTAGATATAGAGACAGAGGTGACCCGGGGGCCTAGGGCATAGCCAAATGGGGGCAGTTGTAGCCATTGTTGGTGCTTACTCAAGCAATGCCCCAGAAGAAGCCCAGACTTCTGAAGGCATTTCAGCCATCTTAATTCTCATGACCACCTCACCACACTTCCCAGTCCCAGCTGACCCTTCCCACTGCATGCTTGGCACTGGATCTAGGGCAGCCAGGACCTGGGAAAAGACTCTGTCTAGAGATGCAGAGCTGACTCAGGGACCTTGGGTGCAGTTCAAGTGGGGTGTCAGTGATCATAATTAGCTTTTACTTCAAACAACGTCCCAGAAGCAGCCCAGACTTCTGATTGCAGAATAGCTGCTAGAATTCATATAAAACATTTATAAAACATATAAACTATAAAACATTGATGAAAAAAATTGTGGATGATACAAAGAAATGGAAAGATATCCCATACTCTTGGATAGGTAGAATTAATATTTTTAAGATGGCCATATTACCCAAAGCAATCTAGAGATTTAATGCAATCCCTATCAAAATACCCATGACATTTTTCACAGAACTAAAACATATAATCCTAAAATTCTTATGAAACACCAAGGACCCTGAATAGCCAAAGCAACCTTGAGAAAAAAGAACAAAGATGGAAGTATAACTCTTCCAGACATTAGACTATACTACAAAGCTACAGTAATCAAAACAGCATGGTATTGGTACAAAAAGAGAGAGAAAGATCAATGGAACAGAATAGAGAGTCAAGAAATAAATCCACACACGTATGGTAAATTAATCTATGACAATGGAGGCAAGAATATACAAGGGAGAAAAGACAGTCTCTTCAACAAGTTGTACTGGGAAAACTGGATAGCCACATGTAAAACAATGAGATTAGATTATTCTCTCACACCATATACAAAAATAAACTCAAAATGGTTCAGAGACCTATATTTAAGAGCTGAAAATGTAAAACTCTTGGAAAAGAACATAGGCAGAACACTCTTTGACAGATATTGTAGAAATAGTTTTTTGGATCTCTCTCCTAAGGCAAAAGAAATAAAAAATAAACAAATGGCACCTAAATAAACTTAAAAGTTTTTGCACATCAAAGGAAACCATCAACAAAATAAAAAGACAACCTATGGAATGGGAGAAAATGTTTGTAAATGATATGACCAAAAAGGGGTTAATATCCAAAATATACAAACAGCTCACACAACTCAATAAAACAAATAAATAAATAAACAAAAAAACTACCCAATCAAAAAATGGGCAGATGACCTGAGTAGACATCTCTCCAAAGAAGTCATACAGATGACTAACAGACATGTGAAAAGGTGCTCAACATTGCTAATTATTAGAGAAATGCAAATTGAAATAAAAATGAGGTATCACCCTACACCTGTCAGAATGGCTATCATCAAAAAGTCTACAAATAACAAATATTGGAGAGGATGTGGAGAAAAAGGAACCCTATTACACTCTTAGTGAGAATGTACATAGGTGCAGCCACTATGGAAAACAGTATGGAGGTTCTTCAAAAACTAAAAATAGAACTACCATATGATCCAGCAAATCAACTCCTGGGTATATATCCAAAGAAAGCAAAAATACTAATTGGAAAAGATACATGCATCTCAGTGTTCATAGCATCACTATTTGTGATAGCCAAGACATGGAAACAACCTAAGTGTCCATCAACAGCCAACGGGTTTAAGAAGATGTGATATAGATATACAATGGAATATTACTCAGCCATAGAAAAGAATGAAATATTGCTATTTGCAGCAATGTGGATGGACCTAGAGAATATTACTCTAAGTGAAACAAGTCAGAGAAAGACAAATATTGTATGATACTTACATGTTGTATCTAAAAATTAATTCAAATGAATGTATATGCAACACAGACTCAGATAAAGAAAACAAACTTGTGCTTACCAAAGGGGAGAGAGAAAGGGGGAGGGAAAATTTAGGGGTATGTGATTAACAGATATATACTGCTATATATAAAATAGATAAGCAAAAAGGAAATATGGTATAGCACAGGAAAAATACCAATTACTTTGTAATAACCTATAATGGAGTATGATCTGTGAAAATATTGAATCACTATGCCGTACACCTGAAAGTAACACAGTATTTTAAATCAATTATATTTCAATAAGAAAATAATGTTAAAAAAAACAAGTATTTACTGTTTATACTGTTTTTAACATTTAAACAATCAAAATAAGTATTATGTTAAGAATGTTGTTTTTTCACAAACTCTTATGATGTTTTACCTCCATCATCTTTGCTAAGATCGAATACTTATAGTGTAAACATCTATATCTTCTCAAAGTATGAAAACATTCTATGGATTCAGTTTACAATTATCAAAGAAAGGATATGGCATATTTCAACTGTATCTAGAAATTTTTAAAAATTATTCATAATGAATATATATTTTCAACTCTGCTATAATCCAATGTGAAATGCATATCTTCTCTTCCAAGAGGGAAAATGATCATTTATTTAACATTTAAAGGTCAGATGCTGTACTAAGCATTCATATGTATTTACTAGTCCTTACAAATGACAAACAAATGAGTAAATAAGACCCAGAGGGTTAGGCGGCTTTCCCAAATTACTTACACAGCTAATAAGTGGCAAAACTAGGATATAACCAGGCAGTTTGGTTTAAGAGTAATGTTCTAAGACATTATACTGTATTCCATGGTCAATAGAGAAGAATTTCAGGTGATAATAGTATTCAAGATCTCCTTTCTATTTTTTTAGGGACAGCAAACTGGCAACATCTGTAAACCTATTTATATTATTGTCAGAGGTAATGTTCTCTAAAGATTTTCTCTGTCTTCCAATAAGAAGCACTTTAAAAATATATATACTAGCTATTTCCTCTGCTTCACATATCACTGCAATGTTCATCAGTGGGTCCTTATACTGAGAGCAAATCAGACTCATCTGTGAAATTTCAAAACATACATAGGATCTGGTCCAATCAGAATTTCCAAGGTTGATGTTCTGGCATCCCCTCAACCCCAAAACCCTTAGGTGAATCTTAAGCACACCAATTTAAATAACTCATGTATCTAACAGGGAGCTTTAAATGCATAAATCCCTTCTCAGTAGCAACAGACAATAAAAATGCAAAAAAAGGATTATTTTGAAATGACTTTTGATATATTTTTCCCCTACTGGTAAGGTAGATTATTTTTCTGCAATCATTTAGCCATTAATGTTAAGCCATGATATTTACTGCCTCAGGGAAAACAAGGTGGGCACAGCTTAGAATAATAAAAATCTCAAATACTGATTTTTTTGAGTATATGGTAAAATAAGAGTCTGTAGATAAATGACATGATTTATGAAGAAAGATAAACTATAACAAGTGTTAGTGAAGAGGTATAGAAATTGGAACACTCACACGTTGCTTGTGGGAATGTAAATTGTGTAGCCTCTTTGAAAAAAGGTTTGGCAGTTACTCAAAACGCTAAACATAGAATTACCACATGACCCAGCAATTTCATTCATAGGTATAGCCCCAAGAGAACTGAAAACCCACTTTCACAACGACTTCTGCAGGAATGATCATAGTAATATTATTCATTATAGTCAAAAAGTGGAAACAGCATAGATGTCTACTATTACCTGATAAATTCATAAACACAATGTGGTATATCCATACAGGGGAATATTATTCAATTTAAAAAAGTGAGGTCACATGCTACATGCTACAGTATGGATGAAATTTGGAAACACTATGCTAAGTGAAAGAAGTAACACACAGTAGGTCACATAATATATCACGCTATTTTATAAAGTGTCCGTAATAGGCATATGACTATATAGAGAAAGTAAATTGGTGTTTTTCAGGGGATGGGGAAATAGGGGAATTGGAAGTGACCGCTAACAGGTCTGGGGCTACTTTGTGGGATGATGGGAATATTCTGAAATTAGACTGTGGTTGTGGTTGCACAACATTGTGAATATATTAAAATCCACTGAATTGTATACTTTAAAATGGAAGATTTTGTTAATGTAGATTATATCTCTCCATATATCTATACCTTAATAAAAAGTAAACATAGGAAATAAACAGTGAAGAACCTTAGCTGTTTAAAACATTAGACAAAGCGAAAGAAGCTAGTCACAAAAGACCACATATTATATGATTCAATTTATGTGAAATGTCCAGAATAGGCAAACCCATAGTGACAGAAAGTCTATTAGTAGATACCTAGGTATGGAACTAGGAGAGGAGAATAGGAATGGGGATAGACTGCTAATAGATATGGGGTTTCCTTTTTGGAATGGTGAAAATACTCTAAAATTAAATTGTTGAGATGGTTGCACAACTTGGTGAATATAATAATAACACTGAACTCTAAACTTTAAATTAGTGAATTGTATGATATATGAAATATTTATCAATAAAGTTGTAAAAAAAGAAAACAAAGAAAAGAAAAGAAACGAAACTCTTTCCTCTCACCCATGATTGTGGTGTGTGAATTTCAACCAAACTACAAGAACTTAAGTGGAACCTTACCACCAGTACTGGATATAGATAGATATTGCTTGAACTCATGTTTTAAGAGTATATAACCTCCAACATAGCCTTATGAGCTGCAAAATAATTTTTCCTTCAAGGGACATTCACTAGTTACTCAGATGTCTGCATGTTACTCAAAGACTGTTGTAGTTTAAAATCATATTGATTCTTTTAACCTTTGAGAGCTGGTATGAAACATACCCTCACACCATAAATTTTTTTAAAACTGAAAAATTAACAAAACTATTTACACATAAGTGACATTCATAAATGGATAGCCATGATCCATAAGAGAAGAGCAGTATATGAGGTAAGCCCCACATTCACCCTAAAAGCAGAAAATGAAAGTTTCACCAGGTGGAGGAAACAGAGATTAGGATTCATAGTGGGTAAGATGGATGGGATTTGGCAGCAGGGTACCTGAGAAGATAGAGCCACAGGGATGGAGTCCCAAAAATCTGTTTAAAAATTCCCTTTGGGTCCAGGTCAGTTCTCAAGTTGTATATTTAACGGTGAAAATCTAGGAGGTCTAGCAGAAAATAGGTGCTGAGGACTCTCAGAGCTATACAGAATTTTCAGAGGCTAGATATTGCTGAGGATATGTAGAGTCAGCCCCAGCCAGAATGCTAAGGCATTGGTGAAAGCTTTAGGAATGCATTCTGTTGAGACTCCTGAAAAGCCACATCTTGGAGAAAGAATCACACTCTAGGCATAGCCAAGAGTAAAGAAAATTTGAAATAAGTTGACCTATTTCCTAAAAATAAATCCTACAACCAGACTTCAGTAGAATCAAGGTGATTTTCCAGTAATATAACTGCTTACCAGAAGAAAATTTAACACCACCTAGAGGAAGATAGCATAATCCAGAACTTGTAAATTATACCATCCATGATTCATGGCACACAGTAAGAAAATTTCTGACATGTGAACAAGAAGGAAAGTGATTGATAACCAGGAGATAAAATAGGCAATAGAAGCACTCAGAGATAATCCAAATAGGAATTTCAAACTAGCTATCATTAACATAGTAAAAGAAATAGAGAAAAAGATGGATAAAATGGATTTGTAGATGGACCATTTAAACAGGTAACAGAAGAGATTCTTGAATGTTTAAATAAACAATAATTCAAATATCTTGTGCACTTTATAAGATATGTAGAGATAAAATTTGTGACAACAATGGGCAAAAGGTTGGGGAATGTAAGTAGAGTTACATACTATCAGGCTTTTGTCTTGTTTGAGATGTGGTAAAGTACTGATTAAACTGTAATGACTTGAGTACATATTGTAATTTCTAGGGTAACCACAAAATTCATACTGAAAGATACATCAAAAAAGTAACATATTAAGTCAGAAACTGTGACTCATCTCAGATGTTACCATACGTGCACAATGATGTATTTTTATAGAGAAAGATACTTGAAAAAACACGAGGCATCTGAATCAGAGGTCAGCATTTAATTTCAAAAGTTATTCAAAAATAAGAAAATCAACAGCAGAGAAGCATTGCAGCATCAGTTTCCCACACATAGCACCCCACAAGTTGATGTGACAAAAGCCTGATTGATAAAGTCTTCCACAGGTGGTGGCATCACTCTATTGGCAAGGGACCCAGAAATAATAATTTTTCCCATTTAAAAAGTGTAATAGAAGATGGCAGAGGAGTAAGATGTGGAGATCACCTTCCTCCCCACAAATACAACAAAAATTCATCTACATGTGGAACAGCTCCTACGGAACACCTACTGAACGCTGGCAGAAGACCTCAGACTTCCCAAAAGGCAAGAAAATCACCAAGTACCTGGGTAGGTAAAAGAAAAAACAGAGACAAAATAATAGGGATGGGACTTACACCTCTGGGAAGGAGCTGTGAAGGAGGAAAAGTTTCCACACACTAGGAAGCCTCTTCACTAATGGAGTTGGTGGGTGGGCGGGGGGGAAGCTTTGGAGCCAAGGAGGAGAGCACAGCAACAGGGGTGCAGAGGGCAAAGAAGAAAGATTCCTGCACAGAGAATTGGTGCCAACCAGCACTCCCCAGCCTGAGAGGCTTGTCTGCTCACCTGCCGGGGCAGGTGGGAGCTGGGAGCAGAGGCTTGGGCTTTGGAGGTCAGACCCCAGGAGAGGACTGGGGTTGGCTGCGTGAAGACAGTCTGAGGGGGTTAGTGCACCACAGTTAACCAGGAAGGAGTCCGGGAAAAAATCTGGACCTGCCTAAGAGGAAAGAGACCACTGTTTCCAGGTGTGCGGGCAGAGGGGATTCCTTTCCCGTGTGCGCACAGAAGACAGAGCACGGCCTAAAGGAGCTCCAGAGATGGGTGCGAACCACGGCTATCAGTGCAGACAACAGAGACGGGCATGAAACACTAAGGCTGCTGTTGCAGCCACCAAGAATCCTGTATACAAGCACAGGTCACTACACATACCCCCTCCCCCTGGGACCCTGTGCAGCATCCCACTGCCAGGGTCCTATGATCCAGGGACAACTTCCCTGGGAGAACACATAGCATGCCTCAGGCTGTTGCAAAATCATGCTGACCTCTGCCACTGCAGGCTCACTCCACATTCCAATTATGACTACTGTACCCCACCCTCCCCCTGGCCTGAGTGAGCAAGAGCCCCCTAATCCACGGCTGCTTAACCCCTCCTGTCTGGGCAGGGAACAGATATCTAACAGTGACCTATACTCAGAGGTGGAGCCAAAACCAAAGCTGAACCCCAGGAGCTGTGCGAACAAAGAAGAGAAAGGGAAATTTCTCCATGCAGCCTCAGGAGCAGCAGATTAAATCCCCACAATCAATTTGATGTACCCTGCATCTGTGGAATACCTGAATAGACAAGGGATCATCCCAAAATTTAGCTGGTGGATTTTAGGAACAACTGTAGCCTTGGGGTTTCCTGTCTGTGACTGATTTGTTTCTGATATTTATTTTATCTTGGTTTAGTTTTTAATGCTTGTTATCATTGGTGGATTTGTTTATTGGTTTGGTCACTTTTTTCTTTTTTTAAAAACATTATTTTTTATGTTAATAATTTTTAAATTTTTTTATTTACTATTTTTTATTTTTATATATATTTTCTTTTTTTCTCCCTTTTCTTCTGAGCCATTTGGCTGACAGGGTCTTGGTGCTCCAGCCTGGTGTCAGGACTGAGCCTCTGAGGTGGGAGAGACGAGTTTAGGACATTAGACCACCAGAGACTTCCTGGCCCCACATAATATCAATTGGCGAGAGCTCTCCCAGAGATCTCCATCACAATGCTAAGACACAACTCCACCTAACGGCCAGCAAGCTCCAGTGCTGGATGCCCCATGCCAAACAACTGGCAAGACAGGAACACAACACCACCCATTAGCAAAGAGGCTGCCTAAAATCATACTAAGTTCACAGACACCCAAAAACACACCACCAGACACGGTCCTGCCCACCAGAAAGACAAGATCCAGCCCCACCCACCAGAACACAGGCACCAGTCCCCTCCACAAAGAAGTCTACACAACCCACTGAACTAACCTCACCAACAGGGGGCAGACAGCAAAAACAAGGGGAACAAAGAACCTGCAGCCTGTGTAAAGGAGACCCCAAAACAATAAGTTAAACAAAATGAGAAGACAGAGAAATACACAGCAAATGTAGAAGCAAGGTAAAAACCGACCAGACCAAACAAATTAAGTGAAAATAGGCAGTCTACCTGAAAAAGAATTCAGAGTAATGATAGTAAAGATGATCCAAAATCTTGGAAATAGAATGGAGAAAATACAAGAAACACTTAACTAGGACCTAGAAGAACTAAAGAACAAACAAACAATAATGATCAATACAATAAATAAAACTAAAAATTCTCTAGAAGGAATCAAGAGCAGAATAAGTGAGGCAGAAGAACGGATAAGTGACCTGGAAGATAAAATAGTGGAAATAACTACTGCAGAGCAGAATAAAGAAAAAAGAATGAAAAGAATTGAGTACACTATCAGAGGCCTCTAGGACAACATGAAATGCACCAACATTCAAATTATAGGGGTCCCAGAAGAAGAAGAGCAAACAAAGGGTCTGAGAAAATATTTGAAGAGATTATAGTTCAGAACTTCCCTAACATGGGAAAGGAAATAGTCAATCAAGTCCAGGAAGCACAGAGAGTCCCATACAGGATAAAGCCAAGGAGAAATACACCAAGACACATATTAATCAAAGTATCAAAAATTAAATACAAACAAAAAAATATTAAAAGCAGCAAAGGAAAAGCAACAAATAACATACAAGGTAATCCCCATAAGGTTAATAGCTGATTTCTCAGCAGAAACCCTGCAAGCCAGAAGGGAGTGGCAGGACATATTTAAAGTGATGAAAGAGAAAAACGTACAATCAAGAATACTCTTCCAGCAAGGATCTCATTCAGATTCGATGGAGAAATTAAAACACTTACAAAAAAGCAAAAGTTAAGAGAATTCACACCACCAAAACAGCTTTAAAAAAATGCTACAGGAACTTCTCTAGGCAGGAAACACAAGAGAAGGAAAAGACCTACAAAAACAGATCCAAAAGAATTAAGAAAATGGTAACAGTAACATACATATGGATTATTACCTTAAATGTAAATAGATTAAATGCTCTAACCAAAAGATAAAGACTAGCTGAATGGAAACAAAAAAAGACCCATATATATATGCTGTATACAAGAGACCAACTTCAAACCTAGGGACACATATAGACTGAAAGTGAAGGGATGGAAAAAGATATTCCATGCAAATGGAAATCAAAAGAGACCAGGAGGAGCATTTCTCATATCAGACAAAACAGACTTTAAAATAAAAACTATTTCAAGAGACAAAGAAGGACACTACATAACGATCAAGGGATCAATCCAAGAACATGATATAACAATTGTAAATATTTATGCACCCAACATAAGAGCACTTCAATACATAAGGCAAATGCTAACAGCCATAAAAGGGTAAATCAACAGTAACACAATCATAGTAAGGGCCTTTAACACCCCACTTTCACCAATGGACAGATCATCCAAAATGAAAATAAATAAGGAAACACAAGCTTTAAATGATACATTAAACAATGGACTTAATTGATATTTATAGGACATTCCATCCAAAAACAACAGAATACACTTTCTTCTCAAGTACACATGGAACAGTCTCCAGGATAGATTATATCTTAGGTCACAAATCAAGCCTTGGTAAATTTAAGAAAACTGGAATTGTATCAAGTATCTTTTCTGACCACAGTGCTATCAGATGAAATATCAATTACAGGAAAAAACCTGGAAAAAATACAAACACATGGAGGCTAAACAATACACTACTAAATAACCAAAAGATCACTGAAGAAATCAAAGAGGAAATCAAAAAATACCTAGAAACAAATGATAATGAAAACATGACAACCCCAAACCTTTGGGATTCAGAAAAAGCTGTTCTAAAAGGTAAGCTTATACAGGTTTACAAGGTGTATAAAGGTGTATACAGGTGTATAAAGCTGTTCTAAAAGGTAAGCAATACAGTCATACCAAAATAAACAAGAAAAATGTCATATAAAGAACCTAACCTTACACTTAAAACAATTAGAGAAATAAGAACAGAAAAAAACCAAAGTTAGAAGAAGGAAAGAAATCATATAGATCAGATCAGAAATAAATGAAAAAGAAATGAAGGAAATGATAGCAAAGATCAATAAAACTAAAAGCTGGTTCTTTGAGAAGATAAACAAAATTGATAAACCATTAGCCAGACTTATCAAGAAAAAAGGAAGACTCAAATCAATAGAATTAGAAATTAAAAAGAAGTAACAAATGACACTGCAGAAATACAAAGGATCATGAGAGACAACTACAAGCAAATATATGCCAATAAAATGGACAACCTGGAAGAAATGGACAAATTCTTAGAAAAGTAAAACTTTCCAAGACTGAGCCAGGAAGAAATAGAAAATATGAACAGACCAATCACAAGCACTAAAATTGAAACTGTGATTAAAAATCTTCCAACAAACAAAAGCTCAGGACCACATGGCTTAAGACGTGAATTCTATCAAACATTTAGAGACGAGCTAACACCTATCCTTCTCAAACCCTTCCAAAATATAGCAGAGGGAGGAACACTCCCAAACTCATTCTATGAGGCCACCATCACCCTGATACCAAAACCAGACAAAGATGTAACAATGAAAGAAAACTACTGGCCAATGTCACTGATGGACACAGATCTAAAATCCTCAACAAAATATTAGCAAAAAGAATCCAACAGCAAATTAAAAGGATCATACACCATGATCAAGTGGGTTTTATCCCAGGAATGTAAGGATTCTTCAATACGTGCAAATCAATCATTGTGATACACCATATTGACCAATTGAAGGGGAAAAATCATATGACCATCTCAATAGATGCAGAAAAAGCTTTCAACAAAATTCAACACCTACTTATTATAAAAACCCTCCAGAAAGTAGCCATAGAGGGAACATACCTCAACATAATAAAGGCCATATATGACAAACCCACAGCCATCATCATTCTCAATGGAGAAAAACTGAAACCATTTCCACCAAGATCATGAACAAGATATGGCTGCCCACTCTCACCACTAATATTCAACATAGTTTTGGAAGTTTTAGCCAGAGCAATCAGAGAAGAAAAATAAATAAAAGGAATCCAAACTGGAAATGAAGAAGTAAAGCTGTCACTGTTTGCAGATGACACGATACTATACATGGAGAATCCTAAAGATGCCACCAGAAAACTACTAGAGCTAATCAATTAATTTTGTAAAGTAGCAGGATACGAAATCAATGCACAGAAATCTCTTGCATTCCTATACACAAATGATGAAAAATCCAAAAGAGTAATTAAGAAAACATTCCCATTTACCATTGCAACGAAAAGAATAAAATACTTAGGTATAAACCTACCTAAGGAAACAACAGACCTGTATGCAGAAAACTGTAAGACACCAATGACAGAAATTAAAAACAATACAAACAGATGGAGCGATAAACCATGTTCTTGAATTGGAAGAATCAATATTGTGAAAATGACTATAATATCCAAAGCAATCTATAGATTCAATGCAATCCCTATCAAACTACCAATGGAATTTTTCACAGAACTAGAATAAAAAATTTCACAATATGTATGGAAACACAAAAGACCCCAAATAGCCAAAGCAATCTTGAAAAAGAAAAACGGAGATAGAGGAAACAGGCTCCCTGACTTTAGACTATACTACAATGCTACAGTAATCAAGAGAGCATGGTACTGGCACAGAAACAGAAATATAAATCGATGGAACAGGATAGAAAGCCCAGAGATAAACCCATGCACATGTTGTCACCTTATCTTTGATAAAGGAGGAAAGAATATACAATGGAGAAAAGAGAGCTTCTTCAGTAAATGGTGCTGAGAAAACTGGACAGGTACATGTAAAAGAATGAAATTACAACACTTCCTAACAACATACACAAAAATAAACCCCAAATGGATTAAAGACCTAAATGTAAGTCCAGACACTATAAAACTTTTAGAGAAAAACATAGGCAGAAATCTCTATGACATAAATCAAAGCAAGATCCTTTTTGACCCAACTCCTAGAGAAATGAAATAAAAACAAAAATAAACAAATGGGACCTAATGAAACTTAAAAGCTTTTTCACAGCAAAGGAAACCATGAACAAGACAAAAAGGCAGCCCTCAAAACGGGAGAAAATATTTGCAAATGAAGCAACTGACAAAGGATTAATCTCCAAAATTTACAAGCAGCTCATGCAGCTCAATATCAAAAAAAAAAAAAAATGCAATCCAAAAATGGGCAGAAGACTTAAATAGACATTTCTCTAAAGAAGATATACAGATTGCCAACAAACACATGAAAGAATTCTCAACATCATTAATCATTAAAGAAATGCAAATCAAAACTACAATGATATATCATCTCACACTGGTCAGAATGGTCATCAACAAAAAATCTACAAACAGTAAATGCTGGAGAGGGTGTGGAGATAAGGGAACCCTCTTGCACTGTTGGTGGGAATGTAAATTTATACAGCCACTATGGAGAACAGTATGGAGGGTCCTTAAAATCTAAAAATAGAAATTCCATATGACCCAGCAATCCCACTACTGGGCATATACCCTGAGAAAACCATAATTCAAAAAGAGTCATGTACCACAATGTTCATTGCAGCTCTATTTACAATAGCCAGGATATGGAAACAACCTAGGTGTCCATCAATAGATGAATGGATAAAGAAGATGTGGCACATATATACAGTGGAATATTGGCCATAAAAAAGAAACGAAATTGAGTTATTTGTAGTGAGGTGGATGGACTTAGAGTCCGTCATACAGAGTGAAGTAAATCAGAAAGAGAAATACAAATACTGTATGCTAACACATATATATGGAATCTAAAAAAAGAAAAAAAGAAAAAAATGGTCATGAAGAACCTAGGGGCAAGATGGGAATAAAGACGCAGACCTACTTGGGAATGGACTTGAGGTCACAGGGAGGGAGAAGGGTAATCTGGGACAAAGTGAGAGAGTAGTATGGACATATATACACTACCAAATGTAAAATAGATAGCTAGTGGGAAGCAGCCACATAGCACAGGGAGATCAGCTCGGTGCTTTGTGACCACCTAGAGGGGTGGGATAGGGAGGGTGGGAGGGAGGAAGACACAAGAGGGAAGAGATATGGGGATATATGTATATGTATAACTGATTCACTTTGTTATAAAGCAGAAACTAACACACCATTGTAAAACAATTATACTCCAATAAAGATGTTAAATTAAAAAAATAAAAGAAGACATGGCACATATATACAATGGAATATTACTCAGCCATAAAAATAAATGAAATTGAGTTATTTTTAATGAGGTGGATGGACCTGAGTCTGTCATACAGAGTGAAGTAAGTTAGAAAGAGAAAAACAAATACTGTATGTTAACACATATCTATGGAATCTAAATAAAAAAAAATTGTTCTGATGAAGCTAGGGGCAGGACAGGAATAAAGACGCAGATGTAGAGAATGGACTTGAGGACACGGGGAGGAGAGGGGAATCTGGGTCGTAGTGAGAGAGTAGCATTGACATATATACACTACCAAATGTAAAATAGATAGCTAGTGGGAAGCAGCCACATAGCACAGGGAGATAAGCTTGGTGCTTTGTTACCACCTAGAGGAGTGGGATAGGGATCGTGGGAGGAGATGCAAGAGGGAGGGGATATGGAGGTATATATATACGTATATGTGATTCACTTTGTTATACAGCAGAAACTAACACAACATTGTAAAGCAACGATACTCCAATAAAGATGTTAAAAAAAATAATTGTAATAGAGGCAGTTATCCCTTCTCTCCTTCTAAGTCTCCTTAGCTTCCTTATAGGAAGCACCCTGGGTTCTTATTTTAACCACTTGGTACATAAATCAACCTCTGGGGAAAGATCAGTTGTGCCTGAAATGTAAAATCGTAAGAAAACAATGCTCTAAATTTCTTTGGAAATATCTGGTTTATGCAGTCACCCTTTCTGTTAATTCAGGTACCCACCTAGAATGTAACCAGTTAGCTCTTAGGGAGATAAGAGAAGGCTTATTATCTTTTGGTTGGAAGCAGTTAGCTCTACCATTATAGAAACAAAATGGCTGCAGATCTAACCCTCATGCTATATAAAAAGTAAATGTTTCTGGGGAAAATAAAAGCAAACATCTTTCATAGCATATCAATTTCTGTTTCTTAGGAAACAGACAATAGAAATTCTGCAAATCCATGAGAAATTTTTCCACAGGCACATAATATGTTTACATAAGACATATATATATAATTAATACAAAATAAGGTAGGAAAAGAGTAATAGAGGAAAAAGAAGTGGTAAAACTGAAAACAAATAAGATGATACATGTAAATGTCACTATAGTAGTCATTACCATAAATGTAAATGAACTCATATCCATTTTAAAATCCACATGAAAAATTAATAAACCTTAAATTTTCCTCACATCATGGACAAAAATAAATTTGAAATGGATTATAGACGTAAATGTGGATGATCAAATAATAAAGCTTTTTGACCAAACTATAGGGTAATATCTTCATGATTTGAAGGTAAGCAAACACTTTTAAAATAAGAAACAATGAGCACAAACCATGTATGAAAAAATAATTGAAAATTAGATTTCACTAAAATAATAACTTCTGTTTATCAAAAGACAAAGTTAAAAATGCAAATATGTGAGCCACAGACTGGAAAAATCTCTCTCTCTCTCTGTCTCTCTCTCTCTCCACAGACACATACCACACACATACACACAGCAAAAAAACTGTATCCAGAATTTATAAAGAACTAAGAAAGAAAGAC
Organism: Orcinus orca; assembly: GCF_937001465.1. Taxonomy (NCBI): domain Eukaryota; kingdom Metazoa; phylum Chordata; class Mammalia; order Artiodactyla; family Delphinidae; genus Orcinus; species Orcinus orca. The sequence continues at coordinate 81,953,081 of NC_064580.1, forward strand.
AATTCAGTTAATAATGGGCAAGTGACTTGAACAGACACTTCCATGATAGCCACATGGCTAATATGCATATGAAAAGGTAACATCATTCTTCATCAGGGAACTTCAAATTGAAGCCACACTCTTCACACCCTCTAGAATGACTAAAGTTTGACAAGACTAAGTTTTGGCAAAGATAGGGAGAAACTATAATTTTCACACATTGTTGGTGGAAGCGTAAAATGGTACAAACACTTTGGAAAACTATTTGACAATCTCTACTAAAATTAACCATATGCCTTCCCTATGGATGAGCAGTTCCACTTATAGGCATATACCAAAGAAAAATGAGTACATAAGTCTAACAAAAGACATTTATACATGTGTCCATAAGAGTTTATTCAAAATAGCAAAAACCGGAAACAACTGAAATGCCCACTAACTGGGAGATGGATAAGCATATTGAGACTTATCCACACAATGGAATACTACTAAGTAATGAAGAGAAATGAACTACTAATAAATGTAACAGCATGAATGAATCTCACAGATATTATGTGCACTGAAAGAAGTCAGACACAAAGGAGTACATATTACATAATTTCCTTTCTATGATGTTCAAGAATAGGAAAAACTATTCTGTAGTGATAGATGTCAGAATAGTGGTTAACTGTTTGAGAAGCTGACAGATAAGGGGCATGAAGGAACCACCTGGGGTGTTGAAAATACTCTATATCTTGATCTGGGGGGTCATTACATGGGTATGGTCATTTGTCCTAAATCTTCAACCTGTACACTTAATATTTTTGTATCTTACTCCATGTATGTTATAACTCAGTAAAAAAGGGGCAAGTAATTTGCTTCTTAAATATTTTCCTGAGTGGTCATTATAACAAGTTTATGTTCAGAAATCAGAAATCTCTCATGAATAAGGTGAAGGACATTCGACAGCAAGCCTAAAAGATCTGTCTGCCTCATCTTTATATTGGTGACTGTTCCAGAGAAACTGTTAAAAAAAGGAACTCTGAGCATATTTTCCCCAGAATAAGTTTGTTCTTCCTGGTAATAAATGGATAATAAAGAAAGGATGACTAACGTGGTAAAGAAGAAAATAGGAACAAAGAAGCTATATTTTGAAATTCTGGCAAGACATTTAAAACATTTGGATGTGCTAAATTGACTAAATACGTTAAGCAATAAATTTAAATAAAAGACTATTTTATTCTATAATTAGCTTGCTTAAAAGTTCAGGCTACGTTTATAATGATTAAGCACATTTTTATGTGGGTATGAATTTAGGGAAAGGGCAATATTTTCAGATACTCTTTATTTCAGATCTCAGACACAATTTTATTCTGGATTTTTAGTATCAATATATAAAGATTCAAACAGAGCCTTTGTTAATTGATTATTTCAGATATTTCTAGAAATCCAGGCATTTGCAGTACTCAAAAGTATTTGTCTCTCCCAAAAATTCTTCTAGTACTTTCTGCAGAATATGATATTGAATAGTGTTGAGGACATTACTCACTTCTACCATGAAATACTAATCCGTGGTAATTCTTCCTTCTCTGAGAAAATGCCCAATGATGCTTTAATGGGCAATGTAATTTTCCTCACAAGGTTGGTGGATGGAGAAAAGAATGAAAATAAATGGCATCAATTTGTCAGTAAAGCTACTGTACATTCATTGTAACTATGAGCAACAAACTTTGCTGATGCTGACAGTCCAAACACCATAACTACATATTTTGTCTGTGTTTTGGAGAAAAAATAGAACCCTGAAACGTACTAAAACAAAGATTTTAAAGTTGTATAATACAACCATTAGACTTTCTAACAATGTTTCAATAGTCACCACAACTGGTAAGAAATGACTGAGATATCTTCATATCAAATGCCATTTCAAAAGTAGTGTCTGTTTCCTTATTTAAAAACAGACCACCGGTAGTAATTAGACCCTTACTCTGCCAAATGCAAATTACTTTTCAAGTACAAATTCCCTTTAGGAAAATTAGGAGATTAGGAAGAGCAAATAGCAAACTTCAAGATAGGATATATAAAAAGTCTGTTTTGTTATCCATGTTTTTAATGACCCAACTGCAAGGAAAGAAAAATGGTACTGTCTTTCAGGTTCACAGAGATCAATTTCTTTGTGTGCCTTCTATAGTTTTCCAAGGGAAGTTCAGATGATTGGAGAGGTAAAGATAGTAAATGATGCTACAGGAAACGTCCGAGAGTATTTTTACTTTAGTTTCTATTCCTAGATGCTGTTTATTAATATGTTTTCATGATGGAATTCAGACTGAGAGGCAGTGCAGGGAAGAGTCTATAATCTGCCAACCTCAGGAGGAATAGGAACTGAACCGTTTAGATCTAGAGTATGAGAACATCATCCTGGTTTATATTTAGGAGCTGCATCAGGATGCTTCCTCAGCAGAATAAATTCATAGACAAAGCACTTTTCAGATTCTCTTAGGCTCACCTCTTCAAAACAATATCTGGTTTTCAACAAATATTAATGTACTTCTTTATCTAAGCTTTAACACCTGACTGAAATAAATTCTCTTGTTATACTTTTGAAAATGAAACTTCTAGAGTAATAAAATTACTTATCAACAGCAAATAAGTGGTTCTAGCTATCCAATTTGTTGTCGTACTCAAAAACCATTCATGGGATTGTGGTAATATCTTTTTAGATACTAATTGGTTTGCAGCAAATCTCCATAACACAGTGATCATGGTAGGCATCATGCAGATCAAATCTCTAAGAATGTACACTGAACAGGAAGTAACTGTTTCCTGTATCTGTTGTTCAGGGTTCAGTGACTGTCAGATAAGGTTTCCAAAATGATCTTAAGCAGGATACTCAGTGTACATTTACGCATTCAATCTTTAGCTGTAAATCAACAGAATGCCTTAAGGGAAATAATAAATTTGTCACCCACATAAATCTTCGCTTTGAAAACAAGCACAGAAAGAAAACAGCATAGAAATTTATATAAACACTTTTAATTGAAAAGATGAAACTTGAGGCTGATAATGCTATAACTGAGAATACAGTTAATGACTCAGTTCAATAAACCTTCCCTGTGACAGCACATACAACATTTTGCCCAAGGCCTGAAGTGTGTGCTGAGAGAAAGAGCAAAATACTATAGAGTATAAGCCAATCAGCTTTGTGACTGCATTTGATAACGTGGAATAAGGGTTGCTTGATTGTGAAAATAGAATGTGCTATAATGTGGCTACTTGTTCTTCTGCATGAGAAAGTGTCCCTGGCAATGATTTTTGTACCACTTTAAAAGCGCTGGAGTGATTAAATAGTAGTCAAAGGAAAGCAACTAGTTACGCATATTTTAGATAGATAAGCTTTTTAGCAATGTAGACTCTGAAGTTACACAAATAATGAGCAGCTCAAATCCCCTGACACATTCCCGCAAGGCATTCCAAACACTGTCCGTTCATTGCCTTGAATTAGCATCATTCTGTGGCTTTCTGTTTTAGGTCTTTCACTGGTAGCTCACTTAGTTGTCACTCAGTTTCATTACATAGTGTTCATGGGAAATATCTTGCAGATCAAACATCCATATCTTTACATGACAATAATTCAGTGATAAAGATGCATATGAGGTAAGCAATAAACTGTTCAGATCCTGTTAAAGTAATGCAACCAAATGTTTCAGTAATTAAGGGTAGTTGTTAAAGCAGAGTAGTATGTGACCACATTTACTATGTAAAATATAAGTGCACTAAACGTTTAAACTTGTAGAATTTTTTTAAAAAAGGAAAAAGAGTTACTGCTACCTAGATCTTCAAGACTACACAGGTTTTTTCCTTTTCAAGTCCTGGTTTTCCTTCAAGTCTCTGCACTATCTCCATATGCTGTAAAATAAATATTCACTCCCTTTACTGTTGGTGTTTCTACTTCTGTTGCTTGCAACCAAATAAACCTATCTGATACATACGAGTTTTCAAACTTCAATGAAATAAATCCCATTTTAATCTGTGTGAGATCACCTGGATAAGGGGAACTGAAATTGTCAATTTAATCAGATCCTTTAACCATCTTTGCTATTCTCCCGACAAAAGAGAACCAGAAGCTTTGCCATCAGATATTAGGAGTAAGTAATTGTATTAAAAATAATTCTAGGTGTGTGCCTTCCCATAAGCAGACAAAATCCTGATAAAAAAAAGGCAGGATCCAGAACAAGGAATCCATGTTTTCTTCCCAATACCAGTGTATCCACTCTCCCCTAAACACTGACTCATCTCTGGCTGGCTTTAAAATTCACAATGGGTTTATATTTAATTCTTGCTATGGCTTCAAAAGCAAATAAAACTTCTTGTTTACATACAGATTGGCTTTTATTTCTAATTTTATTTTTGCCAACTTAAAATTATTTTTTCATGTTCAATTACATGCCAGGTATTATGCAAGGTTCTTAATCTTCCATTTCTGACTCTTCTCTCTTACTCTCAACACTTTGAAAATTAGCCCTGTGATCTAGCTTTGGGAACTGTGGTTTGAGATGTTTTTCAATATATATTTCCTAGTGCATTGTTTTTTGAACCTGTTCATAAAAACTTCACATCTAAATTCTGAAGTATGCAATGAAAAATTTATGATAAAAAATAATGTGGGAAAGTCCTGTTATAAAGGAAAAGTTGATGGTGTAATTTATCTTTTTTGGAAATCCAGACTGTTTTCCTTTAGTTTACTAAAAATAAAGACTATCTGTAGTTAGTTAGGGGTTCATATGTTTATTGAGAACCTGCTTTGTTCAGGCACTGCCAGAAGATCTGGGATTAGAGCAATGTTAAAAAAGAAAAAGTTTTCTGCTATCATAGACATACAGTCTAGTGGAAGATCATTTCCACTGATCAAGGACACCTACTGTGGACCACCCATAAATGAGAGATAAACTTCTATTGTACTAGCCAAATGATTTTTTAGTTCTTACCCATTACAGCAGCTAGTATTGAGGTAGGAGATAGATAGGTCTCGGGTTAACCTGCTGCAGCCATTTTCAAGCTGACCTTCCGAGATAAACTACCAACGGGAAGGACGCACCCTAATTGGGCGAAAGATGAGGTAGCCCACTGCAGCCTCCACATTTTTGTGTTCGAGAAGCTTTCCCAGCACTACACATGTGCAGGAGGGGCCTCAGGTCCTTTTCTAGTAACCTTGGCCACATTGTAATATCTTTAGCATTGTGGTTTTGACCCCCCTTCCCCGCGGGTTTTGCTTTGGTGTTCACCGGAAAGAAGACAAGGACCCAGGTATTCTCACCCTCGAAAACAGTATCACGTAATACAATCACTAATTTGCAAATATCCTCAACGCCTGTGCCCTTTGTCTTTCATTGTGCTTACCTGGAAAAACTTCAGCCCTGGATAAATCTAGCTCTACCAACTCTATGCCAACCTACAAGAGAGCACCTGAGATTTAGTGGAGAAAATTACAGAATCATGAGGTCCGGCCTTGCTTTTATGTTAATGACCATTCACCTAAAGTGGGAAATTAGAGATACCCAGCAATTCTACTTGATAATCCACTTTCCTATATGGTGACGATTTCACATCTCTTCCTCCCTTTTCATTGTCCACTGATGACCTTCTTTTCTATTTCTCTAAGACAATGGAAGCAATTAGAAAATAATAGAATTCCACAGTCCTCCACCATAAGGTGTACCAAGCTTCCTATATCTCTACCTGTACACCCTGCCTTTCTTCCTGTCCTATGGATGAATCATCGATGTTCCTACCCTATGCCAACTACTCCTTTTATTTTCTAGATTGCAACATTTTTACTTACACATACAACATAGCTCCTACAGTTGTCTCTTCTCTCTGCAGATTCATCTGCTTTTTCTTCTCTATTAAATCATTTCCATCAGCATACAAACACGCTATAATTTCTCTCAACATTAAAAAGCACTCCCTTGACCTCACATCTCCTTCTAGCCAGCTGCCACCATATCTTTCTGCTTTCTTTACAGCAAAGCTCCTAGAAAGAGTTGTCTATATATGTGCTGTCTTTACCTTTCTTCCACAGTCTCACTTGACTTCGTTTCAAACAGGTTTTCTCTGAAACTACTGTCCTCATAGTCACTAATAACCTCCATGTTGCCTAATCGAAGTCTTTTTTTGGTCTTCATCTTATTCAGACTTACAGCAGCATTTGACCAGGTTGAGCCCTCTCTTCTTGAAATACTTGTCTCCTTTGGCCTCATGAACACAAATAGTTATCTTCCTGCCTCACTGGATTGTCTTGTCTTTCTGACCCATAAATATTGGAGTGTCCTAGGGTTGAGACATTAAACCTTCTCTCTTCTCTGTCTACATTCATTTCTTATGTTATTTCATCCAGCATATGACTTTAAATACCAACTATATGTTAATGATACACACATTTTTACCTTCAGCCCTATCTATCCTCTGAAATTCACTTTTATTCAACTATTGATTTAATATTTCTACTTGGAATGTGTGATAAGCATCTCAAATTTGGCACATACCCAAATGAATTCTTGAGTTCTCCCCTATAAAAGTACACTCAATCTCTCCTTCTTCTCAGTAAATGGTAATTCTGCTATACCATTGCCCAGGCTAAAACTCTGCAGCTGTCTGGAACTCCTCTTTTTCTTCAAATCTGTGATCTGGCTGTCATCTCCATTACTTTTCTGAACTATCTTGTCTTTCTGAAATACACCAGGCATGTTCATACCTCAGAACTTTTCCATTTTATATCCATATCCCCCAAGATGGCTTTCCCCCTCACTCCATTCCAGTCTTTACACACGTCACCTCAGAGATGAATTTCCTGTCCTTCCTATATAAAATAACATTGTTTTCCTTTTAGCATTCATTCATCACCACCTGAAATATTATATATTTGCTTATTATCTGTCCTCCCCTAATAAAATGTAATCTCCATGAGGGCACATATTTCACAGGTTTTATTTGCTGCTGTGTTACCAATACCAGGCAAGTGGTAGACACTCAAAAAATATCTATTAAATGAATGAGCTATTGAATAAATAAGCAACAGGAAAAAATAACTGTATCTGGAATAATTCATTTATCTGAATCTAAGAAGTCAAACACAAAGACGTTAGTCTGATAGCACATACTATAACTGAGATATACTTTTCTTCACTAGTTCATCTTCTTTTACCTGTTTCTGAAATACAGGGCCCACATTTTCTTCCTGGTTTATTTCATCTAGTCTCATTGCCTCAATTATTAACTTGCATATACATTTTAACTGTGCCATAAGGAATTATAGTAATTTCTCTGATGGAAAGGCCTTGATTAAAAACATATATATAACTGGACTGTTAAGTTTCACATCAATTTTTTTTTTTTTTTTCTGGTACGCGGGCCTCTCACTGTTGTGGCCTCTCCCGTTGTGGAGGACAGGCTCCGGACGCGCAGGCTCAGCGGCCATGGCTCACGGGCCCAGCCGCTACGCGGCATGAGGGATCTTCCCCGACCGGGGCACGAACCCGTGTCCCCTGCATCGGCAGGCGGACTCTCAACCACTGCGCTACCAGGGAAGCCCACGTCAACTTAATTTTTTTACTGCAGTATAGTTTATTTACAATATTTTATGACTTTGAGCTATACAGCATAGTGATTCCGTATCTTTAGAGATTACACTCCATTAAAAGTTATTACAAGATAATGGATATAATCCCCTGTGCTGTACAATATATCTTTGTTGCTTATCTATTTTCTACATAGTAATTTGCATCTCTTAATCCCATACCCCTAATTTACCCCTCCCCTATCCCACTCCCCTTTGGTAACTACTAGTTGTTTTCTACATCTGTGAGGCTGTTTGTGCTTTACATGTACATTCATTGGTATATATTTTTTAGATTCCATATATAAGTAATATACAGTATTTGTCTTTCTTTGACTTATTTTACAAAGCATAGCATTCTCTAGGTTAATACTTGTTGCTGAAAATGAAAGAATTTCATTATTTTTTATGACTGAGTAATATTCCATTGGATATATATACCACTTCTTTATTTATATGTCTATTGATAAGCCCTTGGGTTGTTTCCATGTCTTGGTTATCATAAATACTGCTGCTGTGAACACTGAGGTGCATGTATCTTTTCAAATGAGTGTTTCTGTCTTTTCCGGATATGTAGTCAGAAGTAGAAAGTCTGGATCTTATGGTAGTTCTATTTTTAGTTTTTTGAGGGACCTCTATAATGTTTTCCATAGTGGCTACAGCAATTTACATTTCTGCCAACAGTGTACAAGGGTTCCCTTTTCTCTGCATCCTCTCTAACACCTGTTATTTGTAGACTTTTTGATGATAGCCATTCTGACAGGTGTAAGGCGATATTTCATTGTGGTTTTGATTTGCATTTCTCTAATAATTAGTGATGCTGAGCATCCTTTCATGTGCCTGGTAGTCATCTGTATGTCTTCTTTGGAGAAATGTCTATTAAGGTCTTCTGCCCATTTTTTGATTAGGTTGTTTGTTTTTTTGATACTGAGTTGTATGAGCTCTTTATATATTTTGGATATTAACCCCTTGTTAACCTAGGTTGCAGGCTTTTCTCTTTCAGCAGTTTGAATATATCATGCTGCTTCCTTCTGGCCTGGAAAGTTTCTGCAGAGAAGTCAGCTGATAGCCTTATGGAGGTTCCCTTTTATGTGACTCTTTGCTTTTCTCTTGATGCCTTTAGATTCTCTCATTACATTTAACTTTTACCATTTTAGTTATGATATGTCTTGTGTGGGTCTGTTTGGGTTCATCTTGTTTGGGATCTTTTGTGCTTCCTGTACCTGCATATCTGTTTCCTTCTTCAGGTTTGGGAAGTTTTCAGCCATAATTACTTCAAATATATTTTTGATCCCCGTCTTTCTCTCTCTACTCCTTCTGGAACCACTTTAATGCAAATGTTTGAACACTTATGTTATTTCAAAAATCTCTTAAACTGCTTTCATTTTTTTAAAGATTTGGTTTTCTTTCTGCTGTTCTGATTTGGTGATTTCCATTATCCAGTCCGCTTATTCTTTCTTGTAGGTCACTTAGTCTTCTATTTATTTCTTCTAATGTGTTTTTTTATTTCAGCTATTGAATTATTCATTTCTGATTGGGTCTTTTTTTATATTTTCTAGTTCCTTCTTAAAATGATCAGTGTTTTTAGGTCAATTCTTTGCCTTAATTCAGTTAATATTTTTATTATCAGTGTTTTGAATTCTTTATCTGGTAAATTGCTTATTTCTGTTTATTTTTTCAGGGGTTTTGTCTTATTCTTTCAATTGAGAGTAGTTCTTCTGCTGTTTCATTTTGCTTAACTTTCTCTGCCTCTATGAATTTGAGTGAAACAGTTACCTATTGCAGTCTTGAAGTTGCGTTCTTATGTGGGAGCGTCCCTATGCAGACTGTGTATGCCCGATCCCTTTGGTGGGAGAGCTGAATTTGATGTGGATGCAAGTCACATCTTTCCTCAGAGTGTACTGGCAGCTATTACCTTGGTAGCAGATGGGGCAGGGGATGAAGGGGCTAGCAGCCATACTGGATGTGAGGTGAGACTTCCTCTCTGCTCAGTGGCCATCACCACCCTGTCAGGGGAGAGTCTGATCCCAAGTTGCTGGCGCAGAAGCCCTGTAGGTCAGGCTTAAGCTGTCTCTGTTCCCTTTAAGTGTGTGTTTTTCCATCTCCCCACACTGGCATCTTTGCTGATCACTGCTCCCTGTCTATGCCACCTTGCCCTGTTGAGGAGCCGCTCTGCTGGGCTGGCTGGGGCCTGCATGGACTCTTGGCATTTGTCAGGAGGTTAGCTGCAGCATAGCCGCTGCCATCAGAGATTTTGGTGGCTTCTGAGGCAGTGCTTGAGTAAGTGCGAACAATGGCTGCCACTGTCCCACACAGGCTCCCCCTCGGGACTGAGTCACCTCTGTGTCCCACAGTCAATTCTTTACCCCATTCATGGCTGCCCCAAATCCAGTGCTATGCTGTAGCCTGGACTGTGCAGGCCCAGTCCTGCAATTGCAGGAAACCTGGCAGCTCCTAGGGAAGACCTCTCTCTGCCCTGCCCTGGGGGAAAGACCCCTTTGTCTCTCACAGTTGATCACTGTCCCCAGCCTCTGCTGCTCCTGCCCTGTTGTGGAACTGTTTCACAGGGTGTGTGAGGCCTGTATAATCACTCTGCCTGTATCCGGGCATGAGCTGTGGTGGAGTGATTTCTGTTAGAAATCTGGGCTGCTTCTGGGGAGCTGCTTGAGGAAGCACCAAAATGGGTTCTACCACACCACCTGGGCTCTGCTCTGGGACTGGGTTGCCTCTACATACCAAGTTTGACTCTTTTCTCTTCTCAAAAAGAAAAGCCCAGCCATCTGTGTATTCAAATATATGTGTATTTTGTATATTTATATTCATCTCAGCATTGTTTTTAATATACGATTTTTTTTCCATTTATAAAAACGTCATTTTTTTTTTTTGGTCTGTATGCAGAGAGTTATTTAGGGATGCCTGAGTTAGTTATAACTGGATAAATAGGGTTTATATAAAATGATCTTTTGAAACAGTGTGGGGTCAGATTTCTTTAGCATGCTAGAAACATTTGTCTTCTATGTCTTCTACCTTAAATAAAGTATTTAACGAGTGAAATAAACATTATTATTGAATATCATATTCAGAGAGAGGAGCTACAAAAACCATAATAACTGACAGCACTTAAGGTAGTTTCATTATTAGAATGAAAATTCCTTGAGGACATTGTCTAACTTGTCCTTATTTCCTGAATGGCCAACAAAGTATCTGCTATGTCTGCTGACTGAAAGAAGGAATAAATGACTTCAGTTATTCCTTTCACCAGACTGTAATTACCTAATCACTCTAGAGCACTGTATATTCAAGTGTAGTCCAATACATCTAGCATTAGGATCACCTGAAGAGCTTCTTTAAAATGCATACTTCTAGGCCTTACTTACTTCACATTTATAATCTTACTTCAGCTCTTCATATCTGAATCAGGATGGAGGAGAGGAGGTTATTTCCCAGGATTTTGCATTTTAAAAATAATCTCCTAGGTAATTATTATGTACTCTGCAGAGAGTTGTAAAGCATGACTGATTAGAAGATTTATTCCTAAAAAATTACAGGCAACAGGTAAGAATGCTTAACTTTCCCATTGGTAGGTTTCTTTGTTCATTTTGTGACATTTAGGTAGAATTTAGGGATTGAATGCTCATTCTTTTCTGACAGAAAATAAAGAGCGGTGGAGACACGCACATACATACACACAATGATTGCCCTCAGCCAAACACAAATCAACTAGAAGAAAGAAAAAAAAAACAAGACTGATTACACCCATTTAACACTTGACATTTTAATCAGAGTTGTTGGCAGTGCAGCATTCTTGAGTATCCACACTATTCTGCAGAATCCTGCATACCTCTTATTTTCTGAACACAGTTTTGTTTTTGTTTTTTTCTTAAGTTATATGTCTGTGTTTTATAGATGTTTTAAAAAATCAATGTTTTTGGGCCTCCCTGGTGGTGCAGCGGTTGAGAGTCCACCTGCTGATGCAGGGGATGTGGGTTCGTGCCCCGGTCCGGGAGGATCCCACATGCCGCGGAGCGGCTGGGCCCGTGAGCCATGGCCGCTGAGCCTGCATGTCCGGAGCCTGTGCTCCTCAACGGGAGAGGCCACAACAGTGAGAGGCCCGAGTACTGCAAAAAAAAAAAATGTGTTTATTTATAAAACTACATTGGCATTATTTAGTAACTTAATAAGCTGCATGGTTTTTATTGTGACGTCAGTGATGTTTTGAATATTTGGGTTAAAATTAGTTAACCCGAATTAGAGTGTGTTAATATTGATAAAATTAGTTCCCCATATTTATTTCTATAATAGAAACCCATTTCATAAGCATTAATCAGATATTACAACCTTCTTTCAGTTTGATGTCAAAAGGCAATATAATAATCTCCCTGAAGGAAAGGCCTTGTTTCAAACCTTTCTTATATCTTCCACAGAACAATAAAGGTTTGGACTCAGTGAATACTTGTTGAATTGACCTTATATCATTGGACTAAATTGGGAGAGTATTCTAAAAATTATGCTGGTAAAATAACCGTAAAACATATGTGACAGTTTAACTTTAACATGACGATACCCTTGGCTCTACTATCCAAATTCACGAGTTACTGGTATTTTCATTTTCTTGGTAGGATATCTGCTGCAAAAATCAAGGGTTCACCAGGAACTAAAACTTAAAAACTCCTAAAGGTTGACTAAGAAATCCAGAGTTCCAAAGGAACCCCATATTAATTCTGGTTGTATATTCAGCTAGGGATTAATGAATGTGTTATGATCTAAATTGGCCAAATTACCAGTTTATATAACACCTTTGTTCAATAGTATTGAGAGGAGTCATGAAATTATAGGAAATGGTAGAAACCATGTTGTATGGTAGTTGGGGAGTAAGTCAAGAGCAGATGTGATACCAGCCTGTTACAGATTAAAAGTTAATTACCTTAGTTTGTAATTTTCCATGTTAAACCTTGTATACATTATCTCCTAGGACTTAAATAGTTTTAAAAAATTAGCCTATAAAGGAAAATATTTTTAGATGAAGAAATAATGGACGTGTATTGCCTTTTGCCATCCCCACTTCTTGTGGGGGACTAATCCTACTCCAGACTGTCAAAAACGGTATTCTGCTCCTCTGGCTGACAGGATGCATATATGGATCATGCCTGGCATACCATAGTATTTCATACCCATTGAGTGAATCATGTCCCCCAACAATTCATGTTTACTCTGAACCTTCTAATGTGACCTTATTTAGGACTCAATCTTTGTAGATGTAATTAGTTAAGATGAGGTCATACTAAACTAGGATTGGATTAAGGTGGGCCCTAAATCCATTATGACCGGTGTTCTTATAGGAAGAAGGGAGGAAATGTACAGACATACTAGGAGAATGTCACGTTACAGTGGAGGCAGAGGTTGGAGTGATATGTCTACCAGTCAAGGAGTGTCAAGGATTGTTGGTAACCACCAGAAGCTAGGAGGAGGCAAGGAGGGATCCTCTACTAGAGCCGTTATAGAGAGCATGGCCCTACCGACACCTTGATTTCAGACTTCTCATCTCTAGAATGCTAAGAGAATAAATTTCTGTTGTTTTAAGATATCCAATTGTGGTAATTTGCTTTGGCAGTTCTAGCAAACTATTGATAATACAGACCTCTAACTCATACCATGCACAAAATTAATTTAAGATGGATTGCAGATCTAAACATAAAAGCTAAAACTATAAAGCATCTGGAAGGACCCTAAGAGAATATCTTCATCACCATGAGATAGTAAAAGGATTTTATAGAGGAATGAATGATACTAACTGTAAAGTGAAAAATAAAAAGATAAAGACTTTATTAAAATTAAAATAAACTTATGTTCCTCAAACAGTACCATTTTAAAAATGCAAGGATAAATCACAGAGTAGGAGAAAATATTTGCAAAAGACATATCTGACAAAAATCTTTTATCTAGTATACATATAGAATTCTTACAATTCAATAATTCAGAGACAACACAATAAAAATTAGACAAAACTTCAATGTATATACTTCACAAAGAAAATATATTAATGGCAATAAACACATAGAAAAGTGTTCAAAATCAATAGTTATTAGGGAAATGCAAATTAAGCCGTAATGAGATACCATCATACAATCACTTAAGTACCTAAAATTTAAATGTTTCACAAATCTCAAACACTGGTGAGGATGTGGAGCAACTGGAATACTCATGAATTTTTGTTAGCAGTATAAAACAATACAGTCACTTTGTAAAACCATTTGTTGATTTCTTATGAAATTAAGCATACATTTGTTATAATCCAGCAATTCCATTTCTAGGTACTCAGTCAAGAGAAATGAAAACATATATACACAGAAAACTTTGAATAAGAATGTCAATCACAATGTTATTCACAATAGATCCCCAATGGAAACAGCACACATATTCTTCAACAAGAAAAAAATAAGCAAATTGTGGCATATTCACGCATTGCAATATTACTCAGCATAAAAACAAATAATATATTAATAAAACAACGTGGACCAACATGCAAGAAGAGATGATTTAGATGAATATCAAAACACTATGTTGGGAGAAATAAACAAGGCAGCAAAGAGTATATACTGCATTGTTCCATTTATATGAAGTTCAGGAACAGACAAAACTGACCTCTGACAATAAATTCAGAATAGAGGTTTTCCAGGAGAAATTCTGAATTTTGTGAGAACTGACTATAAGTGAGCATGCTGAGATTTCCTGGGGTGATAGAAAATATTCTATATCTTGATTAGTGAATTTGTTACATGCTTGTATTCCTTAGTCAAAACTCTTTGAAAGGGGCTTCCCTGGTGGTGCAGTGGTTGAGAGTCCACCTGCCGATGCAGGGGACGTGGGTTCGTGCCCCGGTCCGGGAAGATCCCATGTGCCGCGGAGCGGCTGGGCCCGTGAGCCATGGCCACTGAGCCTGCGCGTCCGGAGCCTGTGCTCTGCAACGGGAGAGGCCACAGCAGTGAGAGGCCCGCGTACCGCAAAAAAACAAAAACAAAAACAAAACTCTTTGAATTGAACATTTAAGGTCAATACATTTTACTTTATGAAAAATGTACCTCATGGGAAAAAAATAAAAACAATCATGTGGTTTTTATGAAGATATGGATTTTAGTTCTAACACATCCAAACATTTACTTTCACTAGATTTAAAATTAGGAAAATTTACTTCATTGGTTCATTAATTAAAACTATACGCTACATTCCATTATGTAATAAGTGAAAGCCCCCTCTTCATGTCTCCCTTCCAACTCCCACTTATCAAATGTGGTATATTTTTCCAGGCTTGTTTATAGGTGTAAGTTTGTGAGTGTGTGTTTCTGGATTTTTGTGTGTGTCTTCAACCTGAAAATGGAATTCAACTCCACACACTGTTCTAAAATTTTCTTCTATACTTAAAAAAAAAAAATATATATATATATACAATTAATATACTTTCTGTTTCACTGCATTAAATTTCACTTCTTTCTTTTCAAAGAGCTGCACAGTATGCCATCTTTTGTGCCTATGATATTTGATTTCATAATTGTCATATTAGTGGACATTTAGATTGTCTCCATTTTGTAACAGGGACAAAAAAAAACACAATAAAAATCCTTGCAAATTTGTCACTGCATACTTGGTCTGAGTAGGATAAAGTCATAGAATTGGCTTTGCTCAGTAGAACATAATGTTTCTTAAAAATACTGATTGGTTATTGTCAAATTGCCCTTAAAAAGATCATATCATTTTGCATTTTGATCAAAATATTAATAGCACTGCTTTCCTCACACCTTAGCTAATACTAAATATTATTACGATTTAAAATTTTCTCACTTTGATAGGAGAAAAATTTTATCTGTTTTTAACTTGCATTTCTATTATCAGTAGAGAGATTGGGAATATATGCCTATGTTTACAAAAGATTTTAGTTCTTTTATGAATTACCTGCTTCTTTTCTCACTGTTTTTCTCCTTTCTTGCTTGTCTTTTTCTGAATTGATTTGCAGGAGATATTTATATATTTTACATAAATATAAATATATATATATGGATTTTAGAGCATTTAAATAATTACACATTTAAAGTATCTGGAATTATATATATATATATATATATATATATATATATATATGCAAGTATTTTATTTTTCCAAATGGATATTAGGGTGTATTAACAAAATGCATTGAATATGCTAAGCTTCCAAATTTGAATACAAACATGGACCTATTTTTGAACTCCTTTTTTTTTTTAACATCGTTATTGGAGTATAATTGCTTTACATTGCTGTGTTAGTGGCTGCTGTATAACAAAGTGAATCAGCTATACGTATGCATATATCCCCGTATCCCCTCCCTCTTGCATCTCCCTCCCACGCTCCCTATCCCATCCTCCCTATCCGACCTCTCTATATGGTCACAAAGCACGAGCTGATCTTCCTGTGCTAGGTGGCTGCTTCCCACTAACTACCTATTTTACATTTGGTATACTGTATATGTCCATGCCACTCTCTCACTTCGTCCCAGATTCCCCTTTACCCTCCCCGTGTCCTCAAGTCTATTCTCTACATCTGAGTCTTTATTCCTGTCCTGCACCAAGGTTCTTCAGAACCATTTTTTTCTTTAGATTCCATATATCTGTGTTAGCATACAGTATTTGTTTTTCTCTTTCGGACTTATTTCACTCTGTATGACAGACTCTAGGTCCATCCACCCCATTACAAATAACTCAATTGTGTTTCTTTTTATGGCTGAGTAATATTACATTATATATATCTGCCATATCTTCTTTATCCATACATCTGTCGATGGACACTTCAGTTGTTTCCATGTCCTGGCTATTGTAAATAGTGCTGCAATTAACATTGTGGTACATGACTCTTTTTGAATTATGGTTTTCTCAAGGTATATGCCCAGTAGTGGGATTGCTGGGTCATATGGTAATTCTAATTTTGTTTTTTGAAGGAACCTCCATATTGTTCTCCATAGTGGCTGTATCAATTTATATTCCCACCAACAGTGCAAGAGGATTCGCTTTTCTCCACACACTCTGAAGCATTTACTGTTTGTAGATTTTTTGATGATGGCCATACTGACCTGTGTGAGGTGATACCTCATTGTGGTTTTGATTTGCATTTCTCTAATGACTAGTCATTTTGAACATCCTTTCAAGTGTTTGTTGGCAATCTGTGTATCTTCTTTGGAGAACTGTCTAGTTAGGTCTTCTGGCCATTTTTGGATTGGGTTGTTTGTTTTATTGATATTGAGCTGTGTGAGCTGTTTGTATATTTTGGAGATTAGTCCTTTGTCAGTTGCTTCGTTTGCAAATATTTTCTCCCATTCTGAGAGTTGTCTTTTCATCTTGCTTATGGTTTCCTTTGTTGTGCAAAAGCTTTGAAGTTTCATTAGGTCCTATTTATTTATTTTTGTTTTTATTTCCATTTCTCTAGGAGGTAGGTCAAAAAGAATCTGGCTGTGATTTACGTCATAGTGTTTTGCCTATGTTTTCCTCTAAGAGTTTTATAGTGTCTGGGCTTACGTTTAATCCATTTTGAGGTTTTTTTCGGGTATGATGCTAGACAGCCTTCTAATTTCATTCTTTTCATGTAGCTGTCCAGTTTTCCCAGCACCATTTATTGAAGAAGCTGTTTTTTCTCCATTGTATATTCTTTCCCCCTTAATCAAAATAAGGTGACAACATGTGGTGGGTTTATCTCTGGGCTTTCTATCCTGTGCCATTGATCTATATTTCTATTTTTGTGCCAGTACCATACTGTCTTCATTACTGTAGCTTTGTAGTATAGTCTGAAGTCTAGGAGCCTGATTCCTCCAGCTCCGTTTCTCTTTCTCAAGATTGCTTTGGCTATTCTGGGTCTTTTGTGTTTCCATACAAATTGTGAAATTTTTTGTTCTAGTTCTGTGAAAAATGTCAGTGGTAGTTTGATAGAGATTGCATTGAATCTGTAGATTGCTTTGCGTAGTATAGCCATTTTCACAATATTGATTCTTCCAATCCAAGTATATGGTATATCTCTCCATCTGTTTGTATTGTCTTTGATTACTTTCATCAGTGTCTTATAGTTTTTTGCATAAAGGTCTTTTTTATCCTTAGGAAGGTTTACTCCTGGGTGTTTTATTTGTTGTGTTGCAATGGTAAATTGGAGTCTTTTTTAAATTTCTCTTTCAGATTTTTCATCATTAGTGTATAGGAATGCAAGAGATTTCTGTGCATTAATTTTGTATCCTGCTACATTAGCAAATTCATTGATTAGCTCTAGTAGTTTTCTGGTAGCAACTTTATGTTTCTTTATATATTGTATCATGTCATCTGCAAACAGTGACAGTTTTTCTTCTTTTCCAAATTGGATTCCTTTCATTTCTTCTTCTTCTCTGATTGCTGTGGCTAAAACTTCAAAAACTATGTAGAATAATAGTGGTAAGAGTGGGCAACCTTTTTGTGTTCCTGCTCTTACTGGAAATGGCTTCATTTTTTCACCATTGCGAACAATATGGCTGTGGGTTTGTCGTATATGGCCTTTATTATGTTGAGGTAAGTTTCTTCTATACCTACTTTCTGGAGTGTTTTTATCATAAATGGGTGTTGAATTTCATCAAAAACTTTTTCTGCATCTTGAGATGATCATATGGTTTTTATCCTTCAATTTTATTAATATGGTGTATCACATTGATTGATTTTTGTATATTGAAGAATCCTTGCATTACTGGGATAAACCCCACTTGATCATGGTGTATGAGCCTTTTAATGGGCTGTTGGATTCTGTTTGCTAGTATTTTGTTGAGGATTTTTGCCTCTATGTTCATCAGTGATATTGGCCTGAAGTTTTGTTTTTTTAAAAAAAATCTTTGTTTAATTTTGGTTTCAGGGAGATGGTGACCTCATAGAAGGAGTTTGGGAGTGTTCCTTCTTTTGCTATATTTTGAAAGAGTCTGGGAATAATACGTGTTAGGTCTTCTCTAAATGTTTGAAAAAATTTGCCAGTGAAGCCCTCTGGTCCTGGGCTATTGTTTGTTGGAAGATTTTTAATCATAGTTTCAATTTGCATGCTTGTGATTGGTCTGTTTATAATTTCTATTTCTTCCTGGTTCAGTCTCAGAAGGTTGTTCTTTCCTAAGAAATTGTCCACTTCTTCCAGGTTGTCCATTTTATTGGCATATAGTTGCTTGTAGTAATGTCTCATTATCCTTTGTATTTCTGCAGTGTCAGTTGTTACTTCTCCTTTTTCACTTCTAATTCTATTGATTTGTGTCTTGTCCCTCTTTTTCTTGATGAGTCTGGCTAATGGTTTATCAATTTTGTTTATCTTTCAACGAACCACTTTTAGTTTTATTGATCTTTGCTATTGTTTCCTTCATTTCTTTTTCATTTATTTCTGATCTGATCTTTATGTTTTCTTTCCTTCTGCTAATGTTGGGTGTTTCTTGTTCTTCTTTCTCTAATTGTCTTAGGTGTAAAGTTAGGTTGTTTATTTGAGATTTTTCTTGTTTCTTGAGGTAGGATTGTATTTCTATAAACTTCCCTCTTAAGACTGCTTTTCCTGCATCCCATAGGATTTGGGTCATCGTGTTTTCATTGTCATTTGTTTCTAGGTATTTTTTGATTTCCTCTTTGATTTCTTCAGTGACCTCCTCGTTATTTAGTAGTGTATTGTTTAGCCTCCATGTGTTTGTATTTTTTACAGTTTTTTTCCTGTAATTGATATCTAGTCTCTTAGTGTTGTGGTTGGAAAAGATACTTGATATGATTTCAATTTTCCTAAAATTACCAAGACTTGATTTGTGACCCAAAATATGGTCTATCCTGGGGAATGTTCCATGAACACTTGAGAAGATGTGTATTCTGTTGCTTTTGGATGTTATGTCTTATAAATATCAATTAAGTCCATATTGTTTAATGTGTCATTTAAAGCTTGTTTTTCCTTATTTATTTTCTTTGGTTTTGATCTGTCCATTGGTGAAAGTGGGGTTTTAAACTCAGCTACTATTTTTGTGTTACTGTCTTTTTCCCCTTTTAAGGTTGTTAGCATTTGCCTTATGTATTGAGGTGTTCCTATGTTGGGTGCATAAATATTTATAATTTTTATATTTTCATCTTGGATTTTTCCCTAGATAATTTTGTATTGTCCTTCTTTGTCTGCTGTAATAGTCTTTATTTTAAAGTCTATTTTATCTGATATAGGAATTGCTACTCCAGCTTTCTTTTGATTTCCATTTGCATGGAATATCTTTTTCCATCCCCTCACTTTCAGTCTGTATGTATCCCTAGGTGTGAAGTGGGTATCTTGTAGACAACATATATATGGGTCTTGCTTTTGTATCTGTTCAGCCAGTCTATGTCTTTTCGTTGCAGCATTTCATCCATTAAAATTTAAGGTAATTATCGATATGTGTGTTCCTATTACCATTTTCTTAGTTGTTTTGTGTTTTTTATTGTAGGTCTTTTCCTTCTCTTGTTTTTCTCCCTAGAGAAGTTTCTTTAACATTTGTTGTAAAGCTGGTTTGGTGGTGCTGAATTCTCTTAGCTTTTGCTTGTCTGTAAAGCTTTTGTTTTCTCCATTGAATTGAAGGAGATCCTTGCTGGCTGGAGTAATCTTGGTTGTGGGTTTTTCCCTTTCAACCCAGAAGGGAGTGGCAGGACTTTAAATATGCCCTGCCACTCCCTTCTGGGTTGCAGAGTTTCTGCTGAAAGGTCAGCTGTTAGCCTTATGGGGATTCAATTGTATGTTATTTGTTGCTTTTCCCTTGCTGCTTTTAATATATTTTCTTTATTTTTAATTTTTGATAGGTTGATTAATATGAGTCTTGGCATGTTTCTCCTTGTATTTATCCTGTATGGGACTCTCTGCGATTCCTGGACTTGATTGACTATTTCTTTTCCCATGTTATAGAAGTTTTCTACTATAATATCTTCAAATATTTTCTCAGTCCCTTTCTTTTACTCTTCGTCTTCTGGGACCCCTATAATTCAAATGTTGATGCATTTAATGTTGTCCCAGAGGTCTCTGTCCTCAATTCTTTTCATTCATTTTTCTTTACTCTGATCTGCGGTAGTTATTTCCACTATTTTATCTCCAGGTCACTTATCTGTTCTTCTGCCTCAGTTATTCTGCTCTTGATTCTTTCTAGATAATTTTTATTTTCATTAATTTTGTTGTTCATCATTGTTTGTTTTCTCTTTAGTTCTTCTAGATCTTTGTTAAATGTTTCTTTTATTTTCTCCATTCTATTTCCAAGATGTTAGATCATGTTTACTATCATTACTCTGAAATCTTTTTCAGGTGGACTGCCTATTTCCTCTTCGTTTGTTTGGTCTGGTGAGGTTTTACCTTGCTCCTTCATCTGCTGTGTATTTCTCTGTCTTCTCATTTTGCTTAACTTACTGTTTTGGGGTCCCCTTTTCACAGGCTGCAGGTTAATAGTTCCCTTTGTTTTTCGTGTCTGTCCCTAGTGGTTATGTTTCGTTCAGTGAGTTGTGTAGGCTTCTTTGTGGAGGGGACTGGTGCCTGTGTTCTGGTGGATGAAGCTGGATCTTGTCTTTCTGGTGGGCAGGACCACGTCCAGTTGTGTGTTCTGGAGTATCTTTGAACTTAGTATGTTTTTAGGCAGCCTCTCTGCTAATTAGTGGGGTTGTGTTCCTGTCTTGCTAGTTGTTTGGCATGGGGTGTCCAGCACTGTAGCTTACTGGTCGTTGAGTGGAGCTGGGTCTTAGCACTGAGATGGAGATCTCTAGGAGAGCTCTCACTGACTGATATTACATCAGGCCAAGAGGTCTCTGGTGGTTCAATGTCCTGAACTCCACTCTCCCACCTCAGAATTTCAGGCCTGACACCTGGCCAGAGCACCAAGACTCTGTCAGCTACATGGCCAGGTATGTGGGGAGTTTCTTACCTTTTGGGAAGTCTGAGGTCTTCTTCCAGCGTTCAGTAGGTGTTCTCTAGGAATTGTTCCACATGTAGATGTATTTTTGATGTGTTTGTGGGGTGGAACCTGATCTGCATGTTTTACTCCTCTGTTATCTTGAAAGTCCTCTCCAGGAACTCTTTTTTTTTTTTTTAAAGATGATTTTTCTCTGTTTCTATGCCACATTTTCTAATATCTATATAATACATATATTTGTTTTTCTTTTATAGTTTTGTGTCTGTTAGAGTAGGTCTCACATCATTCTTTTGCTTTACCTAAAAAAAATATTTTGTTTACTCTTACAGAAGACATCATAAAGGGTTTTTCCAAAGGAAAATGTCTTTTAGAGTTTTGTAATTAATCCTTTATATTCATTCTTGATTTAGAAAGAGATCAGCTGGGACATAAAGACAGTTAAAACATTTTTTTAAAATATTGCATCAAGTTAAATTATTACTATATTGCTCTATTTCTTTCTATTAAAGGTATGTAGTGGAGAGAGCAGTATGCCTTTTATGCCTTTCTAATGAAGAGTTGGAGGTTTTCTGTACTGTAGGAGACCCTCAGATCGAATTACCATGCTCCAATACTAATCAAGTGTTATCTTTTTAGAACAACATCTTTATATAACACATAATGCTTTAGAATGGGTTTTGTAAAAGGAACATACATTTAAGTTAACAAGAAAGAGAGATTCAATGGCAATCACAGTTACCTGTCTGACAAAAGAAGGGCATCAATAGAGGAAGTTGTAGGCATTTGACCTATCAAGTATTTCATCTCTCTCTCATCAAAAACCCCTCTCTATATTGTGGGTGAGATTAGGTGACTTGGAGTGTTACAATAAAGCCAAAAGATTATAGGATTTAAAAAATTATCTCTCCCAGATGTTGAAAGATTCAAATGAACAGAAGTAAACACATAAACGAAATTGCAAGTAGAAGCAGCAATTATTCAAAATGAACTCCTCCAGTTGGAGACATAAAGAAGAGAGAATACAAAAAGACTATCAATGAAAGTTCCACAAAAGCACTCGAAGGAGGCATTTTTGATAGCCAAACTAAGGAAACCAGTTGCCTAAACAGAGGGTCTAATTAATCCACCATCCTATAACCTCATCCTTTTGGCACAATTATTAGTCTATTCGATTTTAAGTAAGTTCTAAGTAAAGCTGAGTAAATTTTGAAGCTGTAATTCTTACATATTTGTACTACACTGAACTAATAGTTAACTTTCGTATATTTACTGTTACTTTGTATATGTCCTCGACATTTCCCAAACTTTAAAAAATAATTTTATAACGTAAGAGTGTTAAGTGTTGAGATAAACTACCAGTGCTTAAGCAAAACAAAACAAAGTGGGTATTACTGCTGCTTATAAATTAGATTTAATTAGACCTCTCCCTTGTTAATTTTGATCTTCAGATACTTCATACCAAAATCAGAAATAAGACAGACAAAAAACACAAGATTAAAGTAAAAGAAGACATTGTGTTCATGCCTTGTTAGTAATGAGCAGACTGCTCCCTGGTACATTAATGTTCCAGAAATTTTAACATATCTTCCAAGGAAAAAAGGGAGGGTTTGCACACCATGTTTTATGGCCCTCCCCAAAATACTTGGTAGCACCCTAAATGCTTTATGAAGTCCTGTGTAAAGAACTGTTTAACTTTGTCATGCAGTGTTTCTCCTTTTTGAGAAACACATATTGTTAGCCCTCAGAATAAAGTTTGGGAAACCTTGTCATAGAGGCATGTATTATCTCTATGCAGAGAAACATTCTTTTTATTCATCTCTCCAAGGGAAAGAGTTAAATCACTGTTGTGAGAAAAAAATAAAGCTCTATAGAAAACATGGGCTGACTATTGACAAATACCAGGAAAATCTTTTGTGGTTAATTGGGGAAATCATTTGAATCTCTTATTTGATTCTAAGGCTAAGTGGGAGGTATTATGAAAGAGTGAAGTGCTATTTATTTTAAAAGTGGATATCAATCCAAACCAATAGAGAAAAAAAAAACATAGGAGAGATGGGTTCTTATTATCTCATCTCATATAGCTAAAATTGTATTTCTCATCATTCTGAAGGAGGCACATTTTCTTTATCATCTCTCACTGCAACAGCCACTCTTCTGCACTACAAACAAGAGCAACTTTTTAAACAAATATCATTCCTGCTAACATATAGGTACAAGTATATTAACCTCTCAGGTCTTAGCTAGTAGTAAAATAATAGTTTCTCATTATAAGTCCCCTTAAAACACTGGCAGAGTTCTCCAGAACTATGATATTAGCCTTAATGCACTTTTACAAAAGCACCTTTTGTGATTACTTGAAGAGAAAAGAATGGTAATTATGAAATATATGGGCCAGAAAATATCCACTAATTTCTAAATACAACTGTATTCAAAATGTATGCTGCATTTCATGAAAAAGCAAGATTTGGGGTGGAAAATATAGGAGTAAGAACAAGGCTTGCATTGATGCTTTGAATTTAGGAATGCAGGGGTCTAGGTTCCCAAAGAAGATGCCATATTTTTGCTCTAATTCAAACACAAATTACAGGCTTCAAGGAGATGAGAATTATTTAAGTAATTCCTTACACTCAGCACAAGATAGCTGTTGTAGTTTGACACCTAATCTACCATGCTCTAAAACTCCTTCGGTGGTAGCACCTAAAGCTCCCCAGGTGAACCGTTCTTCTGCAACACTGTCCTTATCTTTAAGAATCATTGTCTAGTACAACCCTTTTCCACAAAGTCAGGAATAAAGGTTCCCGAAGTGAATCTGATGTAGACAAATCATAGAACTAATTTTAGGAGCACTTGTTCTAATTGACCCAAAATTACTTTAGTGGATTCCTGAATTTCAAGATATTCATTTAAGTGGAAATCCTGCAATTGAAAATTCCCCTTTGGAATTCCAGATAAGAAACTTTTACTGCATATACATAATACACTTCCCATCACCCTTCCTTGTGGTCTATCACAGTATCTTTCCTGAAGAAAAATCTCACTTAAGTAACTGTTTCTTGTTTCTCTTTTTGTATATAATGTTTAATTTCTAAAATATGTATATAATAAAGGCCTAATAGATATCAGAAAGTGTCTCTGGAGGGAGAAAAATGTCGAAAAAATTTGGTTTTAATAAATTTATAAATAAATTTTGTGAAGAGCCAAGTGAAATGTTTTCCAAAAGTATACATATTTCTTAGCCTCACTTAGATTTATAAAGTTAAATATTATCTGCTAGTCTCCCCAGTAGCATATGGCAATACGCTTAAAACATTTATATGGATTCTGAGGTAACAGCTAATTAATGATTGCCAAATAAAATGATACAAGCTGAAATTTAAAACATTATATTTCTTAAATCAGAAAGTTTCAGTCAATATCCCTATGGTCAGAAATTATAGGTTTAGAGTTACAACTTTTTTTTTTTTTCGGTACGCGGGCCCCTCACTGCTGTGGCCTCTCCCGCTGCGGAGCACAGGTTCTGAACGCGCAGGCCCAGCAGCCATGGCTCACGGGCCCAGCCGCTCCGCGGCACGTGGGATCCTCCCGGACTGGGGCACGAACGCCTGTCCCCTGCATCGGCAGGCGGACTCTCAACCACTGCGCCACCAGGAAAGCCCTAGAGTTACAATTTTTTATAGAGTCTTCTGATCCCTAAGACATCTGGGTAAAAATCCATGTTGGTCATTTTCTGAAAAACACAGGGAAATTATTGATGGAATTAAGGTCATATTCTATTGCTATTTAGACATGATGTTTTAGGAAGAGTGTTCAGAAATAAATCCCAATTCTTCATTAACCTATTGATAGACTAAAATAACCTACTGTGGTAGAATAAAAGTAAGTGTACTAAGTATTGTGTCTTATAGGATATAACAAAATGACTCAAGGACATAAGCTGCATATTTTGTTTTTCTGAAATGGTGAAGAATTTTCAAAGAGCATGATCTAATTTTGATTCAAAGCCCTTATCTGTGACTTAGTCAACAATAGGGCAAAAGTTGTGAGATGGTTTTCTGCAAAAGTAACTGAATTATATAGCACTCAAATCTGCAAATTTTACTTTTCAAACACTATACTTTAAGCACAGGCTAACTCAAAACAAAAACAAAAAAGGAAATCAATAGTTTTGCCAACTCAAAATTGGCACTTGCCATCTGCCTCTACAAGGATTAGGTCCCTAGCTGCTGTAGTCACTGACCTTCAACACATCCTGAAAGGAGTTCAAGGTGGAGATTAAGAATGAGGCACTCTGTGCTCTGGGGAAAACTGGTAGAACAGGCCTTCAGATAGACATTTTCAGGGGAAGATTGTATGAGCCCAAATTCTTGCATCTTTGCTTATCTCGAAAAGCACTAAAATCATTAACGGAGATATCTGCTCCTCTTGACTAGCAGCAACCTTCTTGTGACTAGCATCAGCCTTTTGCCAAAATGTGTGCTTAACTCCACAAATCCCCCTTTTACTAAAATCACTTGTATACTGACCTCCTTCCTTACCTCTTTGGAGCAGTTCCTCAGAGCTATCTGAGAGGCTGTCTCCTGGGCTATAGTCCTCATCTTGCCCTAAATAAAACTTAACTCACAACTGTCACATTGTGCATTTTTTTTCAGTTGATAGTTTTGATAAAAAATATTAACAAAAGGAAAAAAGAAAATCAAATAGATTGAGCTAAAGTATTACTTCAATTTTAAATAGGTTACTAGGAAAGTATATATGTGTATGCACATACAAGTGTTCTTCCACTCACCACACTTTGTTCTTCCTTGCTATTGATATATATTTCTTCTTTATGTTCATGTGTAAAACAAAATGCACCTGAATTCCTGTATGCTTTGCATATTCAAAGCGTGCAAGTAATTGAGAAATATAAACACAAGAGTTGGATGGAAGATCAAATTGTTAAACAAACAAGAGCTGGTAAAGCAGGTTGTGAGAATGAGTCCAGAATGAGACTTCCTGCCAGAATTAAATTTATCTCCACTGTCACTAGAAACCACAACTGCTTAACACATGTGTAACAATCTCACATCCCAAGGGCAGCAGTCTACTCCAAATGAGAAAGACAAATGAATCTTAGTGCAGGCCAAGTGTGTGTGGATTCTCTTTCCAGTCTCACCAATCAAATCAACTACTCTTTCTTCCTTGGGATTGTCTGTACGAAGAGACTGAAAGAAAGGATGAACGTGACCTTCTAAAACTGTAATTCTTCTAAAACTGGAAATGGACACTACCCCATGGAAACATGAAAGGGGGAAATTAATGACAGCAGAGCTCCAGTTTCTGCCAATTAATACTGATGTCTGAAATCTAGACAAAATGCTTTCAGCCTTTACTATTTAAACTATGGCCAACAAGCCAGCAGTATTAACATCATAAGGGAGGTTGTTAGAAATGCATAATATCAGTTCTCACCCAGGACCTACTGAATCAAGATATGAATTTTAAGAAGATTTTCAATTTGCAGAACACTGCCTTAATTAGAGGCATGATTCTCAAAGTTCACTGTGCATAATAGTCACTTGGGGAGTTTAAAAAATACCAAACTGATATCTAGGTCTCTCTCCCATGTATACAGTCCATGGTGTATTTTATTTTATTTATTTAATTTATTTTTTTTCAAATTGGCATGGTGTATTTTAGATGAAAGCCACTATGTTATTTGAAATAATTTAGGTCATGAGTGCTGTTAAAAATTTCAATAATTTTCATCACATGTAGCAAAAGCTTCAAAGTGGAACCCAAGTCATATCTAACAGGTTGACTGTAGGATTCTAGAAGGACATGAGTATAAGCAACGGAGGCAGGTGGTGTTTGGCTGCGACACAAGTGTGCTTCAAGAGCGTTATTTGAAGGACAGCACAGAGAATTAGATATCGGTCCTTTAGCCAACCCCCTAGAAACTAATGTTTGACTTTTCAGAAAATGGGAGGATGAAATAGAGCAGAAATGGTGTGTTTGCATGCAATATTGAAAAACTTTGTGACTGTTAGGGAATCACCTAGATATGTGTGTTGTTAAAGAGTTTCTCCTTATTTTAGTAGGGCTTTTCAGCACATGGTGAACTTTTCATACTGGGTCTTTCCGTGGGCATCATGAGGAAGCAATGCCAATGGCAGGAGACATCACCTATAGCAACGAAAAAGGCAAGATAGCTTTCGTTTCCACTGGGGACATTAAGGGTGTGAGAAAACTGGATGGCCTCTATTGGAGCAGGGAATGATTAGATTCATGTGACAAACATTGTGTCACTTTTAAAATTAAAATTCACCGGATTAAAAAAGAAAGTCTATGTATCGAACTGTGCCAAATAAGGCAACTGAATTTTTTCAAAAGAAAAATAAACTATAGAATATCAAAATGTAAAGAGATATATTTTACAGTTTATTATTTTCTAATTCAAATTGAATGTAACTGTGGGTTAGACTGGCACAGTTTCCCTCTATCAAGCCCTATTTAGTTACTAAACAGTGATAATCTAGCTTCTGGAACGGAGTTAGTCTGTACTCTTAGCTCCGCTATACCTTGGTGCCTCCTATCTTGGCCCCTCTAATGACAACATAATCTTAATGATTGTTGTAATATAGACCTAGTATGGCATCAAGCCTGAAACAAATCTCTTTCTGTTTTAAGGCTGGGTTCTCATTTGTTTTGTCCTTTAAATTCTGTAACTCCTCCCCTCAGCTCCCCTAGGGACGCTCCATTTTTCATTCATTGACAGAGCAAAACTGACTGATGTACACTGAATTCACAGTATTGTCAACTCAGTTTAAGCCATTTCCATTCCTTTTTATTAGTTCTCTTTGACAACATCACTGCTATCCAGAGAAAGTGGTTTTCCAGGTAGGATCACTAATCTTTCATCCAATAAAAAACATTTCCAACATATTAAGCATGATGTAAATACAAAAGGGTGGGGAACATTTTATCTCATAGGACTCAAGAGATTATATGTGGTGCCATAAGCAAGAATTTAAAGACAATATAAAATAAAAGAAAAAATATGTAAACATCACAGTTTGGCTTGCAGTATAAAAGTATTGTGAGAATAAAGGTAAATATTAGCTGAAAAGTGGAAGGGTTGAAATAAATGTTTAGATCTAATTAGATCTTTGTTGTAATTTGAAATTGTAATAAAAGATAACAGAGCTGCAGTTCACATCTAGGGCTCAGAGTCTTCTAAGCTTACTGGTTTTTGGAAGAATTTATTTCCTTCTCATGCTTTCCACATGGTATCTCCGTCTTCAAGTCAGTAATGACATATTTAGCCATTCTCATTCTTCGTATATCTCTATCTTCCTCTTGTTCTTTTAATGGCTCATGTGATTACATTGGGCTTACTTGGATAACCCAAAATAATCTCCCTATTTTAAGATCAACTGATTAGTAATTTATAACATCTTGAAAGTTCCTTGGGCTATGAATTATACCATAACCATGGGAGTAACATAAAGGGATGAAGATCAAGGGGTCAAAATTCTACATATCACACTGGACAAATTTGGACGCTGGCAAATATATCATGATGGTAATATAACGTGATGACTGACAGGGTAAGCTCTGCAGGTTTGAGTCCTGGCTATGCCACTTCTTAGCTAGTTTCTCTAGGCTTTATCTCCCTGACTTATATGATGATGATAATAACAGAAACTAACTTATAATACTACTGAAAAGATTAAATCATAATTTATTTAAGCATCTGTCACATAGTGCATACCCAATAATTGTTATCATTAGTATCACTTCTATTTTATTTTTCAATATATTTTATTTTTTATTTTCATGAAAGTTACAAGTGCATGTAGAAAATGGCACATAGTAGAGATCAGATTGTAATGGAAAATCACTTCACACTTCAATTCTCATTCCCCAAACTTTTCAATCAATTCTGTTTTTAGTTATTTTGGTGGTTACCTCCATACTCTAAATGTATATACCTAATTAGTCCTTGACAATATCTATCTGTTAACTCCATGCTATGAACAGTAGAGATTTAGATCAATAACACTACTCCTATCTCTTTTTCTTCCCGTTTCCAATTCCTGATAGTTGTATTATTTATATTTCTTCTGTTGGTTACTTTGATAATTATTAATAAATACTTGCTTATTATTATTTTCACTTTAGACATTGTAACTCCCACAATGTAGAAAGGATATTAGAGCCCTAATCTTCTCTCCCATCACTCCTTCCTACCTCAGATCTCACATTTTCTGTCAACATTAATTTACTTTTCATTGTCAATATTGATATTCATATTGATATCATTTACACTCTACTTTGTAGTCATAATTAAAGATTTCATTCTTGTCCAAATCTAGATTCTTACTGAAAAACCATAAACAGCCTTTATGATATCACAGTTATATATTTGTTATTCATTAGAAAGACAAGTAATGGGGTAGGGTTACATTGTCTTCTCTATGGGCCCAATGTCATGATCTCTGTCCCACTAAAAGAAGTGTATTACTCCTGACTTAAATGAAGGGAGTTTACTCTTCATAACGTGAAATTATTATTCTGAAATGGTATATAATATATAATGTAGTAAAGACCATGGACAAACTTAATACTTTAATTATTGAATTGGCAAAGGTTTGTTTTTTAAATAAGTATACTATGAAGCAAAACTCATATAAGTATTATGAAAAGATAGAGTCTAATATTTTCTTAGTTACCAATAAAGAAGTGTAACCTTTGATAAAGGCAGTTAAAATTATACTTATTTCTTAGCTACCATTTTAATTCTGAAATAATGGTTGTAATTTGTCATTTTGATAAAATGAACAACAAGTAGCAGCATTTATATGAACCACTTTTTTAAAAGTCGATTTCTTCCTATTCCATTCTTGTTCATTCTTTGATTTCGTTTGAAGGTTCTTTCTTCCATGGCACCTGTTTTGTTCAAGCTGTGAGCATATTACAAAATAAAATGTCAAATTTTAATTTTGCAGTGAATTGAGAAATGAATTATTTAATACAGAGAGAATTACTTTGTAATGTCACAGTGATGTACACAATGTTTCTTATGAAAATGCATGTGGGTGAGGAAACAATAGTTGTGCCCTACTAACTAAATTCCAGGGCTATTTGCTATATTTGTCATATACTTCAGAAAATAGGAAAAGCAAAAATAGATTTATTCCCCCAAAACACAGCATTTTCCATCAAATGAAAAATTATTTGGTTATGGTAAGCTATATTTGTTTCTTTCAAGGGGACAGTGCATCTGGAATCATATATTATAAGAAGTACATGCTCAAAAAATGATGTGACCAAAGAGGTGTTCCCATTTAATCTCATTCATCTATGTGGCCTCATGGAAAATAATGGAAACACATTAACACTGCCTTATAAATATTTATTTTTGTAATGCTCAGTAAAAATCAAACCCAGAAAATGTTTTAGTCATATCCAATTCTGTGGTAGTTATATACACTATGATATATAGTTGTCTATTTAAGAGAAAAATGGCAAACCCTTCAATAATAAATTTATTTATTGTCTAATTTAGCTGCATCGAATGATTTTAAGTATAATAATTCAGAGTTAGCAAAGTCAGTTCTCTCCTCTGGATATGATAGTAATTTCCAAAATCAAACCAACCAACCAGCCTGCTATTTGACCAAGGAGTGTTAGACTCCATTCTAGTAACTATAATGTTTCTTTACATTTTGTACAAAACCAAAACTAAGTAGTGACTTTTGAGAAAGAATTACACCAAAAACTCTTATCTTAAATAAAAGTAATTATTTCAACCAATGGATCTTGAGAAGGGAGTTTATACCATCATTATGTGAAAAATAGGAAGCAACAATATCATTCTATTTTCCTGTTTCTAATTATGATCATGTAATTGAATTAAGAAAAAGGGAAGGTCCCAGTTAGCTCTGAAAATGGTGCTATAGCAATCACAAATTACCTGACAAACCTCTACCTTTAATATATTTTCAAAATAAGTTTCAGATATCTACCTTAAAGGTACCATCCAAATCCCTGATAGAATAATGTTACTAATATTGCATAAACACTCCTAAACTTTATGAATAAACAGATAACTCATTTCATTTTTCCATTTAGTGCCTAAAAGAGCTAGTATGCTCCATTTCTAAGATGAGATGTTCTCATATGTTCTAAATAGAGTGATTTCAAAGAGAAGAACGACTAGTATTGCCACAGATGTTTATAGAATGTTAAATGTTGGTAATTAATGAAGAGAATAAGACCAATGCTGTGAACAAAAACACAAAACAAAACAAAACTGCCACTGTGATTGTTTCACCATTCATTACCGCAGGACACCAACATGTCTTCTACAAGTTGCATTCCAGCATGGTGGAGATGCTGATTAAAGGGTCCATATGATAGCAATATGGATACCTGCTGAGCAACAGAGGAGTGAATTCTACAGGTCAGGTGATGAGTTTATTTTGTGATGGTGAAAAACTTCAAACTTTGGGGATTTCTAAACATTTGAATGAATAAAGTAATATATGATTTGAAAAATACAGTCAACAACTTTTATTATTTTAAGAATAAATGTGAAAAAGCAATACAGTTGTACATTGAAGTCATTTTTAATCTTGAAGACTCAGTAATAAGTTTTTAATCAAAAACTTCAATTTAGCATCTGACTTGGCAGATCCCCATCCCGAGTGGTTTATATACATCAGGGGTCTCTAACCCCCGGGCAGTGGACCGGTACTGGTCTGTGACCTGTTAGGTATCTGGCTGCACAGCAGGAGGTGAGCTGCAGACAATCGAGCGAAGCTTCATCTGCTGCTCTCCATCGCTCCCCATTGCTTGCCTTACAACCTGAACCATCTTCCTCCACCCCCGGCCATGGTAAAATTGTCTTCCATGAAACCGGTCTCTGGTGCCAAAAAAGTTGTTATTATCACCATTATCAACATCATCACCAAAACCACCAAAACCAAACCCAAAGCAGAATATGGTCCCTATGTTTTAGAAAGTTTACAGACTGTTTTGGAAGCAAACACAATGAAATTAGACCAAGTAAAGCAATATATCCACAAGAGCAAAGAAGTCACTGCAAGATTAATGTAAGTACTGAGGGAAAATAGAGCAATGAAATGGGAGAACATTTCCATGTTTATTTTCTCAGTGGCCCTCTCTCTGGCACAACTCTCAAATCTCCATTTCTCATCCTGATTTCCCACCCTTTTTCTGTTCCCTTATGTTCTATTGCTCAAATAATCTCATTACTTTTGTTTTCCTTTGATACTGGAGCAATGTATCTGCATAGCCCTAAATAGGAAAGAACCTTAATTTCTTCACTTACTGCAATTGCATGCTTTTCTCTTTCTCAGGCTCACAATCTGGGAAGATTTCTCTTATAAACTTTTCTCTTTTCTTCCTAACCCACAACAAATCCTTATTTTTATATTAATGTTTCTTTGCAATATCTCTTAAATTCATTCCATAATTTACATTTCAACATGTACCATGCTAATCTTATCTTTCATAGCGGGATTAACTCCAGCATCGACATTCTTCTTATAACATCACATCACTCTCCCTCATCCTCAATTTAAGAATTTATAGTGATTCCCTCTTGCCTATACTATAAAATAGAAATCCCATAGCCTGGCATTCAAGGTCCATTTCCAATCTTGCTACAGTTGTCTCTCCACTGTTTTTAAAATTTCTTTGCCGCTCAAATAATTCCTCTAATCTAGGTATATGAATTCCTTGGCACTTACACAAGTAGTTTATAAGAAGGCTCAAATTTGCATATGCTCTTATGGTTCTCCTGGCTTAGGGTATCATGCCTGCTAATTTATGTTCACTTAACTAGTTCATGTTTATCAAATTTAGCTACACTATACAAAGCCCTCTCTCAATGAAACTTTCACCAACCCCCACACATGCTAAACATTCTTGTCCTTCATGTTCAGTCAACACTTATATAGGCAGTTTATAGGATGATTCTTCATATTTGTGGGGATTGTGTTACAAATCCCAGGAAGAGGAAAATCCTCTAATGATGTACTGAGACATAGTGATGAAGCTAAAGAGGGAGGAGATGGGGGATGCATATGTCTAAGTTTTCTCTTTGATCTCTTTTTCTCTCTTACCTTCTTTTCCCCCCCAAAGCAGGTAGTAGCACAGATAGACAGTAACACTGTCACCTGTCTGCTTAGTTTACACTAGCAGTAATAGACTAAATGGAGAAGCCAAAGTGGAAAGCCTGTGGAGGAGGGGATAGGTGATTTTTCTTAACCTGGAGAAAGCTGAGATTTGAAGACTTCAATAATTTGTTCAGAATTCTTAATTTGATCTTTTCCAAACTACAGCAGATTTTCAATGATATGTTGACTGTTGACACTGCAAAGTAGACAAAATTTGTCTTTGTCGCTCCCACTTCCTGTGTGGCTCTCCTCAATCCCAAATTTCAGTGCCTGTATGCTGCTTTCTAGCTATCCTCCAGGCTTGTCTTGCATACTCTCTCCACCACACCAAAAAGGCCCCATCTTTTCTGCCCCAATCAAAGATCCCATTTTTTTCAGAGCTACAAGGCCCTCAGCAAGGTACTACAATTGATTAAGATATAAATGAGGTGCAACCCTCCATTTGCATTTTATAAAAGGAGATTGTTAACCCAAATGAGTCTCTAATTAGTAGAATGTGAAGGAGAGTTATTTTTGAACAAATTTAATGGAGGGTGTTTCAAGTACATCTTTGCCTATACATTCCTTCCCCCTTCCCTCAGATGGCTAGAGAATAAGGTTTATGGGATCTTTGCAGGCATATAGAACTTATTCTCACCATATCCTAATGTCTGCAAAGCAATTTTATTCCTACTTGGGCACAATAAAATTTATTTTGAGAGCAGTTATGTGTTGAATTGCAAATATTCTCAAAAGTGGACTCATACATGCACATATTTTAATGCTTTCTATTTTGCAGTTATTAATGATGTTTTATGTGTTCATCAGTCAATTCGTGTATTTTCTTACTCTCCCCTATGACAGGGTAAGAATGCTAAAAGGGAAGACTATTCTATAAGTATGTGTGTGGTAGCATGTTAAAGGAAAGATGTGGAATCAAACATTTCTTGTTTGGAATCCTAGCCTCTGTCATTTATTAGCTATGTGATGTGGCAATTTACTTAAGCTCTGCAAGTCTTAATTTTCCATTCATAAAACAGTGATAATATATTCATCAAACAGTTGTCATAGGGCTAAACAAAATATCATTCAGGTTAAAGCTTAACTAGGTAACTTGCCCTTCTTAGGGATTCAGTAAATATTAGTGTTCTCAATGTCCCCCCACCTCAAATCAATCAACATATCTCTACAATTTCCCTCTAAAATACCTCCTGCACTTTGGTGACTGCTCTTTTTTTTTTCTCTTCTTTATTGAAGAAAGACAGTGTGGTACAGCAGAAAATATGTTGACTTTAGGAGCAAATACACCAGACTGTGAATTCTAAGAATGCCATTTACTATTTGTGAACTCTGGCTAGCCGTAATCATGAGTTTAATGATACTGCCTGAGTTGCTATAAGAAACACACACACACACACACACACATACACATGAGTTCCTGATACATAGCTGAAGTTCATAAATGGTAGTTATAATCGTTGACATTTCTCTAACTGCAGGCCCTTTCCTCTTCATGCCTGGATTTCTCTGACAATTTCTAATGCAGCCTTCATGATTCCACTCTTTTGCCATTCTGATCATCCTGCTCAAAACTCTTCAGTGGCTTTCTATAACACCTAGGAAAAAAAATTCTAAACTCTGTATTCTGGCCTACAAGGCATGGAAAGATCTGATCTTTGCCATTATCTCTTGCCACTCTCTACTTTGCTCTTTATGTTCTAGTGACAGAGACCTTTTAGTTTCAGAAATACACTAAACTATTTCCCTCCTTAGGACTTTTGTAGATACTATTCCTTCCGGCTATTACACTATCCTTCCACCTCATTCCAAACCTTTGTGCATTGCTAGAGCTTCATCTTTCTGGTCTCATCATAAACACCCTCTTTTGAGACGTTTACCTGATTGCTTAAAATATATTAAATGTCTCTGTTATTTATTTTATTTTTTCTTATATCAAAATATATTTAATTTCATGACACTTCAATTTATAGCAATATATTTTATCTGTTTTCTGTCCGTCTTCCCCTAGTAGACTGTTTCTTTGGCTGAAATGCCCATCATTTGTCTAAGCTTGATTGTTAGGGGACATGGAAAAGAAGTCTACTCCCTCTTCTACATGACAGATCTCAAAATATTTTAAGACAAATATCATGCCCTTCCTGAGTAGTCTCTCTTCTATGCCAAATGTCTTCTGTTCCACCAATTGCTTCTTTTTTGACCTGGCTTTGTAACCTTTCAGCACCTTTCTCTATTCTCCCTACTCTTAGCTGAATCCCATTCATCCATCAAGTACCAGCTCCTCCTTGAAATAGTTCATTCCTATTCCTGTCTGCCCTCATCCTGCTACTCTCACATTTAGAGAATATTTTTTTTTTATGAGAGAGAAGAAATGTTTTCCATATTTGGTTTTAAAGTTGAGTTCCAAAATGTAAGAGCTTAGTGTTTTTTTCTGACTTAATGCTGTGATGTTAGGCACCCAATGAATAACTTAACATTGTAATGAGAAGTAAGAGGGCAGCCACACAACCAAATCAGAGTGATGTAGTGAAACTTATAGAAATAGTCTTGAGTATTATGTTTTTTCTGTTCTATATTAATTCACCAGAATTTCTACCTCTTTTAGTATCCAATTTAAAAATCCAGTTCCAAGCAGAATTTAGTGGGAACTCAACTAGCTGTAAGAAAAGAATGGCTTCTGGGTACTCAGCAATGTTCACAGATAACCTTGCTGACCTACTAATTATAGAGTTACCTGGGGGAATCTCAGAATAAAACATATAAGATGATAACTTCATTATACTTGAGCTAAATTTAGTCTCCATGAGATACACAGGAATACCTTAACAATCTATAAAATGCAAAGAACTAGAAGCCTATCTTGTAACATGATTACAATAAAAGAGCTGTTTAAAATCAAGTTTTTCTTGTATTCTATGCCACTGCACTCAAGTAGAAAATTTCCCTTCATGTTATTGCATACAAAACTTTGGTATATCTCCATTTCAACTGTCAACTCAAAAGATCTTGGTTAAAACAATATTCCTACTATAAGTTAGAGGTTTTTTTTAAAATGTTACTTCCTTCATCTATTTACAGTAAAGGAAGGGAAATATTCATTTTCTTTTCATTGGCTCTCTGCCCTCTAGTTCTGAGAAGATTCAAAAACATTCCAAGGGATGCCTTCTATCTTACCTTTCCACTCCCCTCCAAATAGAATGAAGATACAGATAAGTAGAGGATTGGGAAATCTTTCCATACATTCACACACACACACACACACACACACACACACACACACACACAGAGGCATATTTGATACCCTCAAATATGACAGAGATAAAAAGCATAAATATAAACTAAATTTAAACCATCTTATCCCTGTAGTTTCTTCAATGAGACATTCTAATTAGATTATTAAAATATTTATTTCTGCTTATAAAAATAATAAGTCCATTGTAGAATATTATGAAAATATAAACACGATAAACATATAAAAATCTATAGCTTCACCAGAGTTAACTAATATTTACAAGCAATTGTATTTCTAGGCTAGTCATGATTTTTTTTAATATCTTATGTACATACACAAAAAAAATCAGCATCAAATTAAGATCAACTGAGATTTTGCACTTCATAAAGTCTTTTTAAAATCATTTAACAGTACATGATGAGCATTTTTAGGTAGACATATTTAAAGGGTGATACAGAGGGAAATGAGTTGAAAATATATTTAAGATCTGGTTCTAAGATTGACAAAGCAGAGAAAACTTAGTTTAGAAGGTTTTCTTTCAATAGCAATATCTGGGTTGTGATAGCTTCTTTATTCTTTTTCATTTATGACACTACATAGTGAAGGATGTTAAAGCTGATTAGCCTTTTCACAAAAAAATTGGTTGTAATTGGTGATCTCATCTGAGGGAATGTAGAAGCACTATTTCAAACTTCCCCTTTCTCTAACATACCCTATACCCAGAGTTGACAATCAGCTGGTAAGTGTCAGAATGATAGAAAATGAAACTAAAGTTCTTTTAAAATGAGTTTAAAATGAAAATGAAACATAAAATTTTATTCATGAAAATAAGTTTACTTAATGTTTCCTTTGGCAAAATTAGGTTTATGGCTTTGTTTATTTTTACTATAATTTTTCTGACAAAATTGTCTGATAACCTAGCATGGTTCACCTTTTAATTGCATTTCACTTTTAGACAAAAAAAAAAAATCAGTAGGAATATATTCTTGCAAAAATGTTTGATGTTACATAAAATTTCCCATAGAACTCTATGAGTATTTTGAACATTCTTTTTGCAGCACTTACTGTGTCACAACCTTGTAGATTCTCTCTTCTAACTTGGCCAGATCCTAGTTTCACTCTTGTTTGTCAGGGGTTTTACAATAAGATTTGTGTGGCTCTCCAACATAGCTTTCAAGAAATTTTGCAAGCTTTGCAACCTCACTGTGCAACCAATTTTTATTATATTTGCACTGTACTATCAGATGTTTTCAATGCCTTACACTTAGCAGGAGAATGATTAATAAAGTACTTGACAATTATACCAAAACATTGTTACCCGAGAATTTGTTATAGATGGGGCCTATATAATGTAGAATCGATTTAGACACTATCCAAATGGTTTTGTAATTGAAATACAAAAATTATATCATTAAAGCACTCTTAATGTCAAAGAATAGGATTTGAAATTTCAGTACATTCAGTTTTATTTAATGTCTAAACAAATACCTAATTTCTGGGAAAAGTTTATCCACTAATTACAAACAATAGAATAAAAGGTAAAAAAGATTCCTTTTTGGCAAGAGAAACTAAGATCTAAAGTCTAAACAAAGAATGGAAATCTTGCCCTTAAGAACGCAATGTGTTTTTTTTTTTCGAAATGCAGTTAATTTCTAAGAACAAAATTGCACATGTGTAAAATGTTTCCAGTCCATTCCTCTTTTAATAAAATATATCACAAATTTATTCTGAGAAGTTACATCTATCTATGAAATCATTAATTAACAGCCCTATGAAAATGCACACACATATCTCAGTTTCACAAATAAAGGAATGGAGAAAGCAATAAAAGGACTTTATTGATGAGTGACATTTTGTGTAAGCCAAGCTCAAATGGTTTAATCCTGCAGTTGAGAAAAAAACACAGATAGCCACAGGGGAAGTACAGCAGAGAACAAGGCAAATGCTTTACAGCTAAATCAAGCATCTCAAGCGTCATAGCAATACTAACGAAATCAGATTAGCAATTACCATTCAATATGGAAAGCTGTTAAAGAAGCAACATTTAGAGCTCTGTATTTATTACATTATGTCTTTGTGCCTCATCAGGCTTATTCCACCTCTAAATTTCCATAAATAAGATTGATTGTTATTTTTCAAGTTTAAAAAATCCCTCCTCCTTCATTTAGCTTTATCTTTAGCTATTGAAGGGTGCAAGGCATTGCTTATATGAGCTTTAAGAGGGAGTTTAGTGTGGTTATCCTGTTTAGAGTGAAGTAAACAGGTTAATCATAATCTATGGTCAGAGATCTATGCAGGCAATTATTTTGAAATGGTTCTGTTCTCCTATAAGAATACTGTGATAGTTAATGTTATGTGTCAACGTGGCTGGACCACAGGGTGTCCAGATATTTGATCAAACAGTATTCTGGTTGTTTCCCTGAGGGTGTTGAGGATGAGATTAACATATAAATTGGTGCAATTTGAGTAAAGCAGATTGTCCTCCAAAATGTAGGTGGGGCTCATCCAATTAGTTGAAGGCCTGGAATGGAACAAAAAGACCAGCCTTCCTGGAGCAAGAGATAATTCTCTAGCTGGCTGCCTTCAGGCTTCATCTGCAGCCTCAGCTGTTTCTGGATCTATAGCAGATGGACTTCAACTGGAACTGAAATGCCCATTCTCCTAGGTCTCCAGCTTGCTGGTTTCAGACTGGAACTGCAGCATTGCTCCTAATGGGTCTCCAGCCTGTTGACCCACCATTCAGATTTTGGACTTGACAGCCTCCATAATTTTGTGAGCCAATTCCTTATGTAATAAATCTCTCTCTCTCTCTCTCTCTCTCTCTCTCTCTCTCTCTCTCTCTCTCTATATATATATATATATATATATATATATATATATATATATCTTACTGGTCCTGGAGAACCCTGACTAACACGCCTACTGTCTAGACCTAGGAAACTCCAGTGGGTAGATCAGCCTGGCTTTCATAAGGGAAACAAAGTGAAAATGTCACAGAAAACAAATCTTCCCTCCCCAGTGCTTCCTGTGTCTAC
This sequence comes from Orcinus orca, assembly GCF_937001465.1. Lineage (NCBI taxonomy): Eukaryota > Metazoa > Chordata > Mammalia > Artiodactyla > Delphinidae > Orcinus > Orcinus orca. The sequence goes on from NC_064580.1 coordinate 81,992,991, forward strand.
TATGCAAAATGAGAGGTTGGACTAAATGTTCTTTAAGGAAACTTTCAAGTCTGACATTCTTTGGTTCCATGATTTTCACTATTCAGATATGTATATATATTATGAATGAAATTAATTTTGTATTAGATATTACAGGCTTTCTTTCAGAGATTATCATTATTTAAATTTATCCAGATTTTGTGAAGGTATATGCCTGATTGTATGCTGAAAGTAAATACCACAAAGGAGAGAATAGAACCGAAATATAGTAACATGAAATGTACTAGCTCTCAGTTGAAAATTGTTTGCACATCCCTGAGTTGATAAATTCGAGAAATCTCTGTATTATTAAATATGAACAGTTGCATATTTCACAGGAGCAAAATGAACTATTTTCTTCCAAAATATTTTAAGGAGGACATTTTCTAAGTATAATCTGAAATGCCAACTCTGGTTCTAATATGCTACAGGTCATGAAAATATAACTCAATATATAGGCTGATTTTGCACTTTCCATAGTCACAATGATTTTTACACTCAGAATACATTTATTTCCTAAAGGCATTCTACCCACGCTTGCACATCTTCACGATAAACGTATATTACTCAAAGAAAGATGCATGACTGATTTTATGTTTTAAGCTCATATATATCACACAGATTACGAACACAATAAAGCTTACTTAATAATTTTTAATTTTGGAGACTTCTCGATGAAAATATATGAAAATGGCATACATTATGTTCATAATTTAGTCTAATCATACACCTCGATTGCAGCAACATTCCCATATATTTTTTCAAATCTTCAGATGCAGAGCATAGCATATGACTCCAAATCTCCTGCTGACCTTGAAATCCTAATCCTTAAGGACTCTTTCACACAGAAGTACTAAATTTTGTAGGCACATAGCTTAACTGAGTTTAACATTTCTATCTCATCAATGGAAATTTTTATTATATAAATCAAGGGATGGTGCAAATCTTATGAGAATTAAAAATATACCCATTGACTTGTAAACCAAGCATCTTAAGTAGAAAAATATTATTGCATTTCTAAGATTTCAGAATAAAATAGCATGTGTACCATGCTAGCAGTGTACACTGGCTGGGTTGAGAAGAGAAGCTGTCTTTTGCTTCATGTTTGCTAAAGACAAAAAATATAGAATATCACACTTTCTCATTTCATCATGGCCAAATCATAAAAATGTATGTCAGTACCTAGGGTTATATATTCATCTACTCTTATTAGTAGCCACTGAGGAAAAATTTAAGATATGGAATCCCAGGTTTTTTCTATGTTTCAGGATTTCTGAGACTTCCATAGCATCTTTCTATTCCATCATAGCACTGTGGCAGTTCTTTTCATATAAGGAAACGTTAATAAATTTTGAGAACAACGCCTTTGTTGAAATAAATGGTTTAGATATGAAAGTTCTTTTAACTTTGCTATAGAAATATTATGTTTCTGGGATAGAGGTGGTTTTGTTGTTGCTGAGTTTTTTTTGTTTGTTTTTGTATGGATTTGCAAGGTGTGGTTTGTTTTTGACTCTGAGGAAGCCATGTTCTTGCTTTAGAAGTGTCTAGATCTGCTCTGAACTAATAGAGATATTTCAAGGTGTCTATATATTGGTGAATGTCTCATCTTACCCATCTTTACCATGGCTTCTGGACTCTTTAAGAGTGATTAGCATCTAGTTGAAGGTGAGTGAGGAATGCCCCCTAATCGAAATCACTAGTCAGTTCCCTCCACAGAGTGATCAGCCACCTACCAGATCAATATGGTGCCTCTGAGTGTGAAATATGAAGTTAATAAAAATAATTATCTCATAACCTGTTAATCAACTGTATTTATTTAGATCAGTTGTTCTTAGTGAGAAAGAGAGTGGCTTTGCTCCCTAGGGGACATTTGGTAATGTCTGGAGACATACTTGTTTGTCGCAACTGGGAAGATTATGCTATTGGCATCTAGTGGGATGCTGCTAAACATCCTGCAATGTACAGGCCAGCCCCCTACAACAAAATATGATGCTTCCCAAAGCATCAATTGTGCTGAGGCTGAGAAACCCTTCCTTAGAAAAATGCTCACATTACCTATTTAATGTGTCTGCTGTATTTTCCTTAATATTTATTGAACATATATTAAGTACTTGGAAATATACTAAGTGATTTACAAAAATCCGTTAATTTAATCCTCACATTTGACCTAGGAGAAAACCCAAGTAGAAGAGTCATATCATTTACCATGTATCACATATTTCATAGGTGGCCTGACTGAATCTGGGTTTGTGAGCTTAACATTGAGCTATTCAAAATTCAAAGTATTGTGGGGGTACTTCTTGTGGCACCTGGCCCCTTTTGAAAATCTGATGAAGGCTATTGAACCTCTGTCCAGAAAATGAACATATGTTCAAACACATAAAGAGTTACATACAATCTCGGGATATTTCATCACACACCCCCACCCATCTATGGGTCTCTGGGTAAGAAATTGTCTAGTAGGAGAGAAAGACAAGCAAACAAACCATTTTAAATAGCCTGGTAAGTGTAATGGATCCCAGCATTATGCCTGACATAGAGTAGACACTCAATAAATATTCACTCGGTGAATCAAGAAAGGTTTGTCAAGGCTGAGAAGAGTGGAGAGAAGAAGGAGTACACATAACTACTATTACCAAAGGAAATATTAGCAACTTAGATAGTATTGTGCTTTGTTAGGAACTAATACAAACACAATATTAACTGGACATATGCCAAGAGTTCAAATGCTGGGAAAATCTCTATAAGAGTGACCTGTCTCCTGTGGCATCATATTTTATCTTATTTCCTAGTGATTTGGACTGTGTTTTATTCTTATATTAGACTATGCACTCCTTGTATTAAGACTCTCCTATTCATCTTGATTTTTCTATATTGTGCTACCTTTTAGAATTAGTTCTTGCACATGGTAAACACTAAATAATATTTGTTGACTTATTTAAGGACTAGAAAAAACCTTAGAGAACATTCAATTTGGTGGTTTATCCATCTTTTTCTTAGGTAGTAGAAACTTCTTTAAAAGTGGGACATACCATGGAAGAAAAACATAAGAGATTAAACAAGAGAAAGGAAGAGAAATAAAAGAGACAGAAGTGATACAAGAGAGGGAGGGAAGAAGGGAAAGAGGCAAGATGGAAGTCAGAAAGAGAGGGAAAGAGAGAGAGAGAAAAGTAAGAACATGAAGATATGAGGATAAAAGTGAGAGGAGATGAAAGAGTTTGAATCCCAGCTCTGTGGAAGCTTGAGCAAATTATTTAGCATTTCTGTGTTTCAGTTTCCTTAATTTAAGATGGAGATGATAACATTAGAATCTCACAGGACTGTGGAGGGTTTTAAATACATTGATACTTGTCAAGTGCTTAGAACAATGCCTGACCTGCAGGAAGTAATTATCATTATTACTTTTATTCAGTTTTTACCCTGCTGTACTCACTTAGATGCTGTGAGTATGAAGTTTAAGACCTGTCTTCTACCCACGAGGAGCTTATGATCTAGCTTGCCAGGGACCTGGCAAGGGAAAAAATCCTAACCCCTCCTAGTCATTCTTCTAATTATTGCCAGTCAGGGATATGATTTAAATTATAATGCATCCCAGTTTGCCTGGGGCAAGTTCCGGTTTTGCATGTTATCCTACTATAATATTATGATTAACTGAATCTTTTTTCACTCTCAAAAATGTCCCATTTTAGACAATACATTTGGCAATAATTCTACTTATGTGTGTGTTGAAAACTGTGTAAGACTGAACACTTAAAGATAATATTAGCATACTCCCAAAACTCAGAGAAATAAAACCAAAAAACATGTTGAAATAAAGCTGCTGTGGCTTCTTAAACGTTTAGGAGAGGTTGATATGCCTTTAAACTAATTCCATTAGGATGTTCCTTTCATATAATTTTCAGAACAGAAGTGATAGTCACAGGCCTTTTCCCTGTATTTAAGGACTGTATCTAACGACAACCCAAAGGGTCATTGAAACATCTACAGCGTCTATGAAACATTTGTTATTTTCACTGATACAGTGTATTTACTCCAGTCTATGTGCATACACACACACACACACACACACACACACACACACACACACACACTCACACACACATATACACACTGAGTAAAGGGATTTTAAATCCATTTACTACTTTACCATCACAAGATAAAAATTATTCACTCAACACATGTGGGAATATTGCTGATAAGGCCACCTTTTTGTTTAGCATTCTCTTTCCTGAAATAAATAGCTGTAATTCTCTTCCTTTTTCTTGTAGAATTTATTTCCAATCCCTTTAATCATTTTTGCTGTTTTCCTTTGGACATCTTCCTACATCTTGCTTATGTTGCACAACCCCAAAATAGAGTCCACATTCCAATAGAGGTCTGAGCAATGCTGGAGATAGAGCCAGGATTAACTTGTGGTTCATAAAACAATGAAAATGTTATCAGCATTTCATAAGGTTCTATCTATTTGGTCATGGTGGGCAGGTGGACTAAAGGACACATATAAACTTTATTTCAAGGAATATAAAAGTTTGAGATGGTTTAGATAATGCTGCAAAAACTAATCATTAAAATTACTTAAAAAGCAGTCACCATTTTTAGGTGAACAGATTCTAGGATGGCTCCATGATTCCTGTCTCTTGGTGTTCACATCTTTGTGTAATCCTCTACCCCTGAGTGTGGTGGGACCTGTAACTTGGTTACAATCTTTAGAATATGGCAAAATATACAACACGCCACTTTTGTGATTATTTAGGTTACATAAAAATCTGTTTTGCTAACCAACTTACTCCAGACTTTCTTCATTGCTAGCTTTGGAGAAATAACCATTTTAGGAGGCTTACATGGAATAGATTCTAGGATCTGAGAGAGGTTTCAACCCAATATCCAGGAATAAACCTCTACAGCTGCTAAAAAATAAAATAAAATTTTAAAAATTAATAAAATAAAATAAAATATGTCAACAATCTGAATGAGCTTGGAAGCACATTCTTCCCCAGTTGAGGCTCCAGATAATAATGCAGACTTGGACACCTAGATTTACAGTCTTGTGAGAGCCTAAGCAAAACGGACAGCTCAGTCCTTCCCAGGCTGCATGACGCAGAAACTGAAAAAATACAAGTGCTAGTTTAAGCCTCTTAATTTGTGATTTTTTTTTAAACTAGGCAATAGATAATAGAGAATGACACTGCCTGGGTCATAGTTATTGGTCACATTTTTAATATCCATCAACAATCAGCAAATTTCTAGATTATCACTGTGTTAGCACTTGTGTCCTGAGTTTTTAATCACAGTATTCCTATTAGGAGCCTAAGCACACCTAAAAGATGTTAAGTTTAAAAGAAATGTTGAGCTGGCAAAATGTTGGAAGACATCAGCCATGACACGACATTCTGTCTGTTTGGCTCAAATAGTCATTAGGTGCCAGAGAACATTCTTAATGAGAATTAAGTATTTAAGAATCCTGTAGATAGATATTGCTTTCATTTCTGGTTGGTATATTCCACATGGGTTTCAGTCCTTCGATAGGACTGCTTAGGTTCGTTCAGACCTGCTTCTTATATTATGCTTTGTCTAGGTACTAACTAGTCTGCTTTTTCTTTTTTTTGGCTGCACCTCGTGGCTTGCAGGATCTTTGTTCCCTGACCAGGGATTGAACCCAGGTCTGGCAGTGAAAGCGTCCGACTCCCAAACAACCACTGGACCACCAGGGAATTCCCATCTGCTTCTTTATTCTTGTTGGCTTTTGCCTTGCCCCAGTCTGGCTGCTGATTTAAATGCTATCTCCTCAACTATGTTCTTCCTAACTACCTTGAAGACAAGCACCCAGACATGAAAGAGAGGGAGATTTTTTACTGCTAATCACTAGGGGAAACACAAAAAGTATCGAACTAAGGAAGTGATAATGTTTCCAGAATTAATTCCTCTTCTATAATTTCTGACTGTCCTATTTTTTTGTTTTTGTGCTATAATTCATATGTCATAAAATTCACTCTTTTAAAGTGTACAATTCAGTGGTGTTTTGTATATTCACAAAGTTAAGTAAACATCACCACTAATTCTGAAACATTTTTATCACTCCCCCCAAAGAAACACCATACCTATTAGCAATAGCTCTCTAAACTTCCCTCCCCTTCACTCAGACCCTGACAACCATGAATCTATTTTCTGTCTCTATGAATTTGCCTTTCCAAGCTATTTCATATAAATGGTATTATAAAAAAATGTGACTTTTTCTGTCTGGCTTCTTTCACTCAGTATAGTTTTTCAAGATTCACCCATATTGTAGCATGCATCATTACTTAGTTCTTTTTTATTGCCAAATAATATCCCATTGTATAGATATGCCACATTTTGCTTATTCATTAATTACTTGATGGACATTTGGACTTTGACTATTATGAACAGTGCTATTATAAACATTGTGTATGGATATTTGTTTAAATACCTGCTTACAATTCTTTTGGGTTTATACCCAGGAGTAGCATTGATAGGCCATATGCTAATACTATATTTAAGGACTCTTTTTGAGGACCTGACAGCTTTCTGAAATGGTAAATTGAAGGACCCTTGGTTTCTCTCCATGTTTATTTAAGGATCCAGCACATTAAATCTTTTTCCACACAGAAGTCTTAATTGAGATCCATGGAGCCTCTTCTTCAGAATGCCCACCCCCAATACTAACTTCCCAATGTTGTAAGATAGGGAAAAAAAATTACATTCTTATTTCTCTCTTGAAACAATTAGCACCGCTGAGAAACTTTGTTTTAGGTGATGCTCATTTCTTTAACATTTTACCTACTATGATCATATAATTTATTACACAAACCAGGACACTTTGAGTGTAAAAGTTGAGATATTAAAGTGTTTCTAGGACAATGGCTGTAAACTAGGACTATCCTGAGAAAACAGGAAGCGTGGTAACCCCATTACTGTCTAACAAAAATGAGAATTTGGAACCATTCCCTCAAACCCAAAGAAGTTGAAAAATGTGCTTATTTGCCATGGAAACAAATACTTGCACATTTAGCATAGATTACCAAGAGCAAAGTATTTTAACCTTTTATTTGCTTTACTGCATATGTGCAGTTGTGTTGGAGGAGGTGCTCACTGAGAAAAAGGGAAGCTTTCGGTAATAATTTTCTTACCGAGTCTTAAATGGACTTTTCATGGTGTTTTTCATATTTCAATTTAGCATTTAGTAATTTTTTAGAGCTGTTCTTGTTCAAAAATAAATTATTCCAGACAAATACTAAGTCAGCTTCATCTTATGCAAGGCAGGGATTGAAAACTGATTTGGTAAAGTAACCATAGATTTCAAGCATCTGGTTTTGTTTTGTTACGTTTTGTTTTGATACTGGAATCTAGGTTAACCCCTCACATCCTTAAACCGTATTAAAAATAATCTTTTCAGTGCTTTACTAAAATTTAAACCAGGACATTTTCATTTTTGTATAATTTAGTCATATAATTACTACATACATTTATATGCTTGAGCTAACGTGTGTTCGCCCTTAGGAAATACACTTATTATGTATGTATGTATATATGTATTCCTCATGAAGTTTTGCATTTTAAGACAGAAAAAGTTCACATCGGGCTTCCCTGGTGGCGCAGTGGTTGAGAGTCCGCCTGCCGATGCAGGGGACACGGGTTCGTGTCCCGGTCCAGGAAGATCCCACATGCCGCGGAGCGGCTGGGCCCGTGAGCCATGGCCGCGGAGCCTCTGGAGCCTGTGCTCCGCAACGGGAGAGGCCACAACAGTGAGAGGCCCGCGTACTGAAAAAAAAAAAAAAAAAAAAAGTTCATATCATCGAGTTTCTGGAGTCCTTACTTAACCCATATGACTAAAAGTGATATATATATATATATATATATATATATATATATATATATATATTTCTCCAGGATTATAAAATAATCACCTAAATTCACTGATTTCCACAAAAGATTTCATAGCATTAAGCAAATATTTTCTCTCATTACAGAGGCAGTGAGAATGCTGAATCAGAAAGGAGGAGCATGTTTGATGCCTTTATACAAATCATGTAAGCTTAATATCATCTCTAAGCAGAAAAAATATTATGGAGGCTATTACTAACATTGTGTACCATGGATCATAGAAACCTTACGATTTTTGATTGTTTCTATATAAGTTGAATTAGATATTAAGTGACTCCATATGTGAGAAATTACCATATTTCTCTTTTGCAAGCCAGAGACCCCACTGGTAAACAATCCAGAAAATGCATTTCATCTTACTGCCTCCCCAAATAACAAGAATGTCAGAAAAAGTCACTGCAGCTGACCTCATTTAAAGAAAGAATGTACTCTTCAGAAATATGACAGTATTTCATCATTCTACAACGGATAGGCAGACTCAGAGAGTTCAATTAACAATATGTGGAGGGAAAGAAAAATACATATGATTTCTCCCTTATTTTCATTGCCTTGTTTTCTTAGTTATTGCCTCTAAACTGAAGATACTGCTGTCCAATCTGATATAGGTTAATTAAGAATTTAAACCAGTAATAAATACTTATGGTTAGCTGTTTATCTAAAATATCATTTAACAAAATATTCAGAAAAGAGGAATATGTGTTATTAATGAAGTTGATAATGGTAATAATAATAATAACTAATTTCGCTGACTGCATACTATGTGTTTAATATCATCTGAAGCACTATATATGCATAATTTTATTTAAAACTTACCTCAAATCTATGAAATGGTATCATTGCATGGATTCATCCATTTTATAGTTTAGGAAATTGACTTGCCATCTTCATCCAGCTTGTTAGTGGCAGAGTTGGGATTCAAATTCAAATCAATTTTACTCCTTTGCATCAGTCCTATACAGTGTACAAGCAGAGATATCTGAGACATTCCATGTAAATATGCCTTCCAGACATGAAAATCAGATATACTAATGTATCCTTTTTCATTTGAGGGGCCTTGTTTATAAAATTGGAAGATGATTAGGCAAACAGGAAAGAAAACACCAGGGTTACTTTTTGAAGATGAGATCAAGCAAATTTAAAAGTTCTGCTTGAGGCAAATTCACCTCAGACTATGCTAGCTATAGCTTCAGCCAAGACTGGGTTTCAGATGATAAAAAAGAAGGTGAATTTAATTTGTGGTCTAAGAATGAGTGTTTAGTGACTGCAGTAAAACTTAGGAAGCTGGTTTTGGTGCACAACATTGTCAAATCAATCAAAATATATTCACATATTCATTATGATGCCATGCAAGCTCACTATTTTTAACATTCTGATTCTGTCACCATCTTTGTTTAAAGCTCTTCTTTGCTGACTTTTTAGCTGTTAAAATTGGCAAGATACTTAGACTGCCTAGGGTGTTATTTCAAATCAGTCCTTCCTAGTTTATCAATAGCCTTTATTTATATTATTAGTGAGGACTGCCATCCAGTGTTCAATTTGATTAATAATAACTAGCTCTTCTAGCTTCCAAATACTGCACTTTTTTTAAAAAAACATAGTTAACACCAAGGTACATTTAGTTAACTTGCCTGCTCTACTACGAGAGGAAATATATAGGTGACAATGAGAGATACCAAAGTCTAAAATACAGTCTCCCAAAGTCTTGATAGTGTTGTCTCTTGATGTTACAACTCAGACAGGGCTAAAAAGAGGACTAAGTGAAAGGCAGTGCAAATACAGTGGTATATGTAGCCTACATTTTAATACTTGGATACTCTAGAGAAATTTAGGTTTAATAACACCTCCATGGTTCCAAATAAACACACAGCCAAGATGTTATAAGACTTAAGGCATAAACCAAAGGAAATGTCTTTTCTTGGCAATTGAAAGCCAAGATTTAGCTTCTTTCTTCACTGTCTTCTTTATAACCTTGAGCGTTGTTGTTCTAGAGAAAGAACAGATTCAAAGATTTAGCATTACAATAAAACCTTTCTAAATCTGAGTAATTGCTGGGTTGAATCACTTTGGATTTTTAAACAAATGTGGTTATTACAATGCACCCTCAGAAATTAAAATTGCTTGAGATTGAATTTAAGCTGCATGCAAGGATATGTAGAGCACTTAGAGGAAGAATCATCTTATGGATTTACCTAAAGAAACTCTCTTTGTATAAGGAGATTTAACAAGATCTCTTCAGGTCTTCTTCAGAGTAAATTCATCTTGCATTTAAATGAGATGTTAGAGATGATTTAAATATAAGGCTTACAATGCAAGGTAGTTTAGTAAATCAGAGTTTCGGATAAGCAGTCATTGTATACATAAATTTGCACTGTATTTCAAGTTCATATAACAATTTGTTAGCTTTTTATAGGGTTTACAAATACAGGTCTTGGTGTAATGAATAGATAAAACTCATGCATGATAAAACAACAAAAAAGCATCTGCTTTCAACCTATTTTTTACTAATAGGCTAAATATCTTAAACCACTTGTTTTTGTTTTGAATTGGTTAAAGATACCCTGCAATATTGTATAATATTTTAATGGATTTGATAAACTTTAATGAAAGACAATGGAGCATGGTGATTAAGAGTGTTAGCTCTAGAGTCAGACACACTACCAGGGTCCAAATTATGCCTCTACTTCTTACTGTGTAATATTAGAAAAATTACTTAACTCCTATGTGCTTCTGCTTATTCATCTGATATATGAACCTTACCTCATAAAGTTGTTGTGACATTCAGTTAATTCATGTAAAGTTCTTAAAACAGTTGCCAGCATATGGTAAGTGTTTAATAAATGTTATTATCCATTTATGTAGGTCAAAGAACCACTTCAGCCCAAGTCAGAGCATGCAGTGTCACATGAAGTGTAACGTGAAGACCATATTAATTGGGTTTTTCTGAATACTATGGAACTGAAGGAAATTGATTCATTCTTTCTCAAGACACAAGAGCTGTACAGAGAAGCACATGCATAACACTAGAACCCACATTCACATCCAGAGCCAAATGTTTCTGGAGCATTATTGATGCTTGTTTTACATGTATTGTCTCATTTAATTGTAACAATACCCCATCTGAGGTAGATACTACTATATATTATTCTCATTGTACAGAGAAAACAACTGAGGTTCAGGGAGGTTAATTAAAAATTGCCCAAGATCATACACAATAAATGACAGAGCTACAAATTTAAACACTGCAGTCTGACTCCAGAGGCTGCCCTCTTAGCCACTTGGCTTTAAAAGTAGCTATCATCATTATTATCAGTTTTTCCTCATACCATAAACTGAAACATTAAATAGCCATCTTATTGGTTGCTATTTCTCTGCCTTCTAAATCTCAGTGACTTTCCAACATGAATCACAGTTCTAATCAGATAATGAAGGCTTAAGCAATTTCATTACATACTGTTAAAATATGAATCTATCTGGGGATTCCATTCAAATCGACTCTGTCAGAGCATAAAGTGAACTACCTGGAAGTCAGTATTGAGCTTTAGTTGAGAACTTTCACTCCCTAATCCAATTCATTTCCTTGCCCAAAATTGTCAGTAGAAACTACCAAATTTTCATTAGATTATTCAACCACGAAAATACTTAAATGTAACTCTTTGTTCTCTTCCTTAAGTGTCTTGTCTTTGGGGATGGTTAGTTGTCTGAAATAGTTTTGCTAGTAGATCTACAGTATATATGTAAGCATAGTACTTGTTGAAAACAGGAATTACTCCTTCAATATTCCTCTTCAAAGCCTCTCCTCTAGCTTTCTTTTTTTCTTTCTTTCTTTTTTATTGTTCACATATCCGTCATTTTATTAGCAACCCTAATCTAAAACCTCAGATTCATTTAGTTTCTCCCCTTTTATTATCTCCTACAGCCAATGAGTTGTCAGAGCATATAGTTTCTACTACCTTAAAGTCTCTCAAATGTACCCCACTGCAACCACTCTATTTCATGTGTTTTTATCTCTTGACTAAACTGTTGCCTTAGCTTGCCTACTGGCCCTTTCATTAGGGGTCTCTCTGTGTCAATCAACTTTATTCATTACTTGTAGATTTAATTGTCCCAAAATACACTTTGAAAACATTTTTCCATTTTTATAAACAAAACAAACATTTTCAATTGCTTCTCATATCCTTTCCAATCATTATACAATTCTCACTTTTGTTTTCAAAATCTAGCACAAATCTGGTCCCAATCTACTTTCAAAAGGCTGCTTCTACAGAACTTTACTACATGATATTGCTGACCATTCACCATGGTTTCACTCCTCCAAGCTTTTTCCTCTGTGTGAAATGTCCCTCTCTTTTTCTACATGTTAATTGCCAATGCATCTTTCAAAATTCATCTAAAATGAAACTTCCACTGTGAAATTTTTCTATCCCCCTAACTGGATATTACTTCTCTGTTTTCTCAATCTTAATAGCATACTATATTTATAGAATTTACAGTTCTCATTATATTTTGTGATATGTTTTATCTTTACATTCCTTTCACAAACTGTTCAAGGAATATCTGTTGAATTGAGTAAGTCTCAAACATTAGGCAAAGGTGACCAACTTCTTATAAATAGCAATCTCTACAAATTATGCAAAGACAATTTACTTGTACTTGATATTTACTTTTATTCTGATTATATAAGCATTGATTTTTTTAAGAATTAAACTATCTATGACATTTATAAGCTACACTGATGATAATATTTATGTTGTAAATATGTATAGATATACATAGTGCAAGTTTAATTAATATGCATCAAGAAACACCAATGTCATCAGATTTAGAGCTCAGAAAATTTTTAATATATCTTTTCCCAAAGGTTTAATTATGGCATTTCCTCCAATGAAAAAAATATGCAAGTTTGTGACAAAATATGAAGCGAAGGTAACTAAATTGTGTGTAATACAGTTCACTTTATTGTGGGAAGCTGTGAAAGATAAAGAAATAGAAGACAAAAAGAGATGACAACAACAAAAAAGAAATGAAACAAACCATTTATTATTAGGGAAAATTCTAGAATTGTATTGATCATATAAGAATTCCAGGCTATTAACCTTTGTCACTAAGCTACCCTTCTCTCTATTTAGCTGAGAATAGGTTTTCTACTCAAAAGATTTCATGAATTAAATCCAGGAGCTCTAATTATTTCTGCTGTTTGATTATAATGAGAGCTAGGCAAGCTCTGCAGATCCACATCTGAGATTCCTTCACTGCAATGGCAATCACCAGGTTCTCCCTAGGAGCAAAAGTAGACTGAGTTTGATTGGCTTTTCAAGCTGTGCATAATTACCAGTCTCCTGTCTGAACTTTTCAGTGGTTATACATTCCTGACCAAGGCCAAAGAGGTCTAGAAATGTATATTTCATGCTATTTGAAGAAAACATAAATTTTAATCAGAAACAGGAATACCAGCAACCGTGCAAGGATAAAACTGCAGCAGCTTTGCATAGAAGATGTTCACCTTCAGGATTCAAAGGCTATTTCAAGAAGAAAAGTACAATGAAAAATTTAAAATAAATAGATAAGAGCTAACAAAATTCCCTAAAAATCTGTCTCAGGTTGTGATCTTAACTAGAGATCTTATTTAATACATAAATGTAACCAATATTGTGTTCTTTCTTCTTATAGCAATGAGGAACTCTTCGGCTTCTCACGAAGATCATGTGGGCCAAGATCTTTCTAATTTTAAATTTGGCTGCAACTCAGAAATTCATTCATGAGGAAGTATAATTGACAACTAAAGTGGTGTGGTTCTATTTGTAAACTTCATTGGTCCCTGCTTCTATTGAAGGATCCTTTTGCTTCCATATTGTGTCTTAAGGGGACAGTAGTGAAATTGAATTAAGTTGAGCCATCTGGGACTTGGGATATAAACTGAAGAGAATACCATTTTAGGACTCAGGAATACATCATAAAATCTTATAATATAGTGCTCAGAGAAGTTGTTACAGAGTAAGCAATGTCCTCTGGATGTGCACAGAAGTCTTATGGAATGTAGCAAACCTGTGGAGTCATATATTAAATATACAGTTTAGGGGAGAATAACACTAAAGAGCTTTACACTATTTAAATCATTGGATTTTCCACCAGTCCTACATAGGGGATATAGACCTGGTGATCAAGCTTAGAAGGCATCAAAGCTAAATAGCTTATCTCAACTTAATGTATTCTGAGGTGGTAAAAAAAAGAATGCATATAAGAAACACTGTTTTATTCAAATATAACCTTCCTGTATATGGACTTATAGCCTGTTTTGGCTTAAAAAAACACTATAAAAATGTTTTGGGACTTACCTAGTGGTCCAGAGGTTAAGACTTTGCCTTCCAATGCAGGGGGTGTGCGTTCAATCCCTGGCCGGGGAGCTAAGATCCCACATGCCTCGTGGCCAAAAACCAAAACATAAAACAGATGTAATATTGTAACAAATTCAATAAAGACTTTAAAAACGGTCCACATCAAGAAAAATGTTTTTCTCTATCTGAGCACATGATAAAATAATAAAGAACTTCTACTTATTTTTTTAAAGAAATACCAAATCCTCCTGTCACAAAATTTCAGACATAGAATCTTACATTTAGTTCACTTACAAGTAAACTGTAATCATAGTAGCCTTTGGACAATAATGAATTTGAATGTATTTTGATATTCACTTATATGTACTAAAATTCTATTAACAGTGCCAAATTCAGTGAAATATGAGATTAGCTTCATATTGAACTGGTGTATTAGTCAGTGTAGTATTGTTTAAAGAAGATAGTTAATTGAGATCACCAAAGTAATCATTGACCACAAGGATAAAAGTTCCATATTTATTCATCTTCATTTTAATAAGAAGATAGAATAGTGTAACAAAGCTCATTTAACTCAAAGCCCTATGCACAAAATTAAAAAGACTTAGGTTTAGCTATATTTACTTAGAGCAGGGGACACATACAAATTAAATATAGCATATGATGTGACTTTATCCTCTTTGTGTTTACTTAATAACAACCTACCAGAATCGTGGCAGATTATCTACCTTATGTTCTCCAGTTAATCTTACCTATCTCTAGCATATTTCAAACATCTACTTTAGTATTTGGAGTTACCACAAACATCTATTTTTGTGCAATGCATGTGTTAGACAAACAAAAGAGAAAAGTTATGTCTTTCAAATATAAAAATAATCCCCCTGGAAATAAATTGAGTTTGTTTATAACAGGCTAAGGGTCTCAACAGATGAGGGGAAGAGGAGGAAGAAAATTATATGGGGGAGAAAAATACAAGCAAAATTGAAATAGCAAAAATTTGTGACACACCATGCTTTCATTCATCTCTGGGTCTTTGATTGGAACAATTTCCTTACCTGCCCCAACCCCAGCCCCATTCATTTACCTGGAAAACTCTTGCTCATCCTCAATTTAGAAGACACTTGTTGGGAATTTAGAAGACACTTGTTGGGAAGTGTCTTCTAAATTTAGAAGACACTTGTTGGGAAGATTTGGTCCTGTCACTTGCTCCTGTGGATGCTTGGTTTCTGCTGTTCATGTTCTTTGCCTAAAGAAATATAATCTATAAATATAATGATTATTACTGTGACTATTAATCAATACAAAATAAAATTGTTAAGAGCTAAAAGTTATTTTTGCATGGTGAAATTTATTATTGAGTATAAACTGAAATTACAACTTCAAATATTGATCCATGAAACTAAAGATAAAATTTTTAAATGAAAAATTAAACTTGGTAGAAAGCAAGGCTGAATACCACTAACAAAGGCTAATATTGCACACAGTTTAATTGCACTATATAAACAATGTATCAATATCTTAACATAGCTAAGTAGAGTTTATTCTTGAAATTATTTTTTTATTGAAAATTCATGCATGTGGAATAAGTTTTATTAAAATTGTAAGATTTATAAACTTGAAGTAAAAATATCCATTTGTCAAAACAATAAGGTCTAAACATCAACTCAACTGAAAGATGGTAGAATCAAACCTTTTATATCTTTTCCTATTTGTTTGCCTAACTCTTTTAATTGTCCTATGATAGAATGTATCATATGATTCTGCAGTTGCTTATCTGCAAACCACACTCAAATGTAGCTTTTTGAAGCCAGGGAAAAGTGTCACTTTTTTCCCCCATTTTATCTTCAGCATTCTAGCAAAGTACCTGGGACATAACAAGCATTCAGTAAATATTTTCTAAATGAATGACAGAATGAATGAATCAAAGGAAAATTCAGGGAATATTTATAGCAACACAAAAATTCAAGAGTTCAATCATAATGAATATAGTACATGTGAATAGAGAGAATTGCAGGGAAGGAGTATACCAGGGAACAAGATTGGAAAGGGGTTTGGAAACAGTGGGCTGGGGCTTGAATATAATTCTCAAGAGTTTGGAGGTAATTTTGTATGCAGTGAGGAACTATTGAATTTGTTTTTTGTTTTTTAAGAGGAGAGCAAAATGTTTAAGGGCACTGTAGCAGGGATTGACAAACTATGGCCTGTGGGCTAAATCCAGCCCACTGGCTTTTTAAAATAAACTTTTATTGGAGCACAGGTGTGCTTGTATGTTTCTGTATTGCCTTGTTGCTTTGGCACCTTAACATCAGAGGTGATTAGTTGCAACTGAGACTGTGACCCTCAAAGTCTAAAATATTTACTATCTGGCCCTTTACAGAAAAAATTTTGTCAACTTCTGATCTGTAGATCATCTCCTCCAAAACAAATAATTGAAAAGACAGACACATATCCTGATATAATGATATTGCAACTTATTCAGTCTTAAAGTGATATTTGACTGGTCTTTAATATTAAAATTTTTCATAAAGTTAGGCTATTATAATCTGCAACTTCAGTGACAGATATATCTGGCTGCTGGTATTCAATATTCTATAGTTCCTTCCAGTTATTTTTTATACTTTATTTTGGCTAAGTTTATTTTTATATGATTTTTGGTCCTGTTTGCAATTGTGATCTTTTTATTTTCTATTTAACTTTCCTTTGATTGTTTCTAGAAAGAATACAGAAAGTTAAGGACTGTTGTATAGTAATCATGTATCTGGCCAAAATGTTGAACTCTCTTATTAACTATAATAGATGTTAGTTAATTTTCTTGAACTTTCTAGGTAAAAGATCATATTGTCTGCAAAGAGAGACAGTTTAGTTGTTTTCTTTCTTACCTTTATACCTGAATTTTCTTCATTAATGTATAAGCTTAAATTGACCAGAGGAAAAGAAAACTTGGGGAAAGTGAACTGTTTCAACACTAGAAGCTAGAAAATGTTTTAAAAAAACAAAAATAACTTAAAAAGCAATAATTAATAAAAATAAGAAATTAAAACTTTAACTGTGATCCTTACTTTTAGATATGATTTTTCATCCATTATCAAATATATAGTTATTTCCACCAGGATTTATTCTTTAACTCTTGTATTATTTAGATGTGCATGTGCACGCATGTGCATATATATATGCATGTGTGTTTAATTTATGGGTGAATAGCTTATTTTTTACTATTGTTTTGCTTTTGATATACAAATTTATTTCATTATCCGCAGCAATTTTATCATGTTAACAGTACATGTCATTTAAAAAGATGTATAGTTATGGGATTTTATATCACAGTAAGGCCTCCAATAATACACAATTCTCGAAAAAAAAACAACAAAAGAGCAGAGGCAATCAGACCTTCAAGACGGCAGAAGAGTAAGATGTGGAGATCACCTTCCTCCCCACAAATACATCAGAAATACATCTACATGTGGAACACCTCCTACAGAACACCTACTGAACATGGGCGGAAGACCTCAGACTTCCCAAAAGGAAAGAAACTAACCACATACCTGCGTATGGCAAAAGAAAAAAGAAAAAACATAGAGAAAAGAATAAGGATGGGACCTGCACCTCTGGAGGCAGCTGTGAAAAGGAAAGTTTCCACACACTAGGAAGCCCCTTCACTGGTGGAGATGGGGGTGGGCTGGGGGGAAGCTTCAGAGCCAGGGAGAAGAGTGTAGCAATAGGGAGAAGACACAAATCAATAGAATTAGAAATGGAAAAGGAGAGGTAACAAGTGACACTGCAGTAATACAAAGGATCATGAGAGATTACTACAAGCAACTGTATGCCAATAAAATGGACAGCCTGGAAGAAATGGACAAATTCATAGAAAAGCACAACCTTCTGAGACTGAACCAGGAAGAAATAGGAAATATAGACAGACTAATCACAAGCACTGAAATTGAAACTGTGACTAAAAATCTTCCAACAAATAAAAGCTCAGGACCAGAGGGCTTCATAGGCAAATTCTATCAATCATTTAATGAAGAGCTAACAACTCTCCCTCTCAAACTCTCCCAAAATATAGCAGAGGGAGGAACACTCCCCAAATCCTTCTACAAGGCCACCATCACCCTGATACCAAAATCAAAGATGTCACAAAGAAAGAAAACTAGAGGCCAATATCACTGATGAACATAGATGCAAAAATCCTCAACAAAATACTAGCAAACAGAATCCAAAAGCACATTAAAAGGATCATACACCATGATCAAGTGGGGTTTATCCCAGGAATGCAAGGATTCTTCAATATATGCAAATCAATCAATGTGATACACTATATTAATAAAATTGAAGAATAAAAACCATATGATCATCTCAATAGATGCAGAAAAAGCTTTCGACAAAATTCAACACCCACTTATGATAAAAATCCTCCAGAAACTAGACATGGAGGGAACTTACCTCAACATAATAAAGCCTGTATATGACAAACCCACAGCCAACATCATTCCCAATGGTGAAAAAAAGGAAACCATTTCCATTAAGGTCAGGAACACGACAAGGTTTCCCACTGTCACAACTATTATTCAACATAGTTTTGGAAGTTTTAGCCAGAACAATCAGAGAAGAAAAATAAATAAAAGAAATCCAAATCAGAAAAGAACAAGAAAAACTGTCACTGTTTGCAGATGACATGATACTATACATAGGGAATCCTAAAGATGCTACCAGAACACTACTAGAGCTAATCACTGAATTTGGTAAAATAGTAGGATTCAAAATTAATGCACAGAAATCTCTTGCATTCCTATACACTAATGATGAAAAATCTGAAAGAGAAACTAAGGAAACACTCCCATTTACCACTGCAACAAAAAGAATAAAATACCTAGGAATAAACCTACCTAAGGAGACAAAAGACCTGTATGCAGAAAAGTATAAGACACTGATGAGAACAATCAAAGATGATACAAACAGAT
Organism: Orcinus orca; assembly: GCF_937001465.1. Taxonomy (NCBI): domain Eukaryota; kingdom Metazoa; phylum Chordata; class Mammalia; order Artiodactyla; family Delphinidae; genus Orcinus; species Orcinus orca. The sequence goes on from NC_064580.1 coordinate 82,012,195, forward strand.
GGAGAGATATGCCATGTTCTTCGTATGGATGAATCAACATTGTGAAAATGACTATACTACCCAAAACAATCTACAGTTTCAATGCAATCCCTATCAAACTACCCATGGCATTTTCCACAGAACTAGAACAAAAAAATTCACAATTTGTATGGAAACACAAAAGACCCCGAGTAACCAAAGCAATCTTGAGAAAGAAAAACAGAGCTGGAGGAATCAGTCTCCCTGACTTCAGACTGTACTACAAAACTACAGTAATCAAGATGGTATGGTACTGGCACAAAAATAGATATATAGATCAATGGAACAGGATAGAAAGCCCAGAGATAAACCCATGCACATATGGTCACCTTATTTTTGATAAAGGAGGCAAGAATATACAATGGAGAAAAGACAGCATCTTCAATAAGTGGTCCTGGGAAAACTGGACAGCTACATGTAAAAGAATGAAATTAGAACACTCCCTAATACCATACACAAAACTAAGCTCAAAATGGATTAGAGACCTAAATGTAAGGCCAGACACTATCAAACTCTTACAGGAAAATATAAGCAGAACACTCTATGACATACATCACAGTAAGATCCTTTTTGACCCACCTCCTAGAGAAATGGAAAAAAAAAACAAAAATAAATAAATGGGACCTAATGAAACCTAAAAGCTTTTGCACTGCAAAGGAAACCATAAAAAAGATGAAAAGACAACCCTTAGAATGGGAGAAAATATTTCCAAACGAAGCAACTGACAAAGGATTAATCTCCAAAATATATAAGCAGCTCATGCAGCTCAATATCAAAAAAAAACCAAAAACAACCCAATCCAAAAATGGGCAGAAGACCTAAATAGACATTTCTCTAAAGAAGATATACAGATTTCCAACAAACACTTGAAAGGATGCTCAACATCACTAATCGTTAGAGAAATGCAAATCAAAACTACAATGAGATATCATCTCACACTGGTCAGAATGGCCATCATCCAAAAATCTACAAACAGTAAATGCCAGAGAGGGTGTGGAGAAAAGGGAAGCCTGTTGCACTGTTGGTGGAAATGTAAATTGATACAGCCACTATGGAGAACAGTATGGAGGTTCCTTGAAATACTAAAAATAGAACTACCATACGCCCCAGCAATCCCACTACTGGGCATATACCCTGAGAAAACCATAATTCATAAAGAGTCATGTACCACAATGTTCATTGTAGCTCTGTTTACCATAGCCAAGACATGGAAGCAACCTAAGTGTCCATCAAAAGATGAATGGATAGAGAAGATGTGGCACATACATACAGTGGAATATTACTCAGCCATAAAAAGAAATGAAATTGAGTAATTTGTAGTGAGGTGGATGGACCTAGAGAGTGTCATACAGAGTGAAGTGAGTCAGAAAGAGAAAAACAAATACTGTATGCTAACATATATATATGTAATCTAAAAAACAAACAAAAAAATGGTCATGAAGAACCTAGAAGCAAGACGGGAATAAAGATGCAGACCTACTAGAGAATGGACTTGAGGACACGAGGAGGGGGAAGGGTAAGCTGGGCCAAAGTGAGAGAGTGGCATGGACATATATACACTGCCAAATGTAAAATAGATACCTAGTGGGAAGAAGCCGCATCACACAGGGAGATCAGTTCGGTACTTTGTGACCACCTAGAGGGGTGGGATAGGGAGGGTGGGAGGGAGACGCAAAAAGTAGGAGATATTGGGATATATGTATATGTATAACTATTTACTTTGTTATACAGCAGAAACTAATACACCATTGTAAAGCAATTATACTCCAATAAAGATGTTGAAAAAAAGAAGAGCAGAGGCAATATATGCAACTATTCTCAGCTAAATTCTAAAAAATACTGGAAAATTCTTGGCCATTATTTCTCCAAATTGTGTGTCATTTCCATTGTTAGTATTCTCCCCTACTATATTTTCCTTTATCTAAATATTAAAATTTATGGAACTGGTCTTCATGTGTTTTCATTTTTATAACATATTTTCAATCTCTCCATTCCTTTCTACCAAATTACAGTAGAATTGCTCAGTATGATATTGCAGCTCAATTTTATTTATTTACTTTTTGTCCTTTAGATATTTTTTGTCTATTTAAGGCATCTGTTAATGTTTTGATTCAATTTTTTCCAAGGTCTTTAATCATTTTGCTCTCATAGCCATTTGTTTTTTTGTCAAATATTTACTCCTTCATTTTGATGGGGATAATAAGTTTAGTGATTTTAAGGTCCTTTTTAATATATATATGTTATCATATATATATAATATACATATATATATCTTCAGTTCGTTTACCATTTGTTGAGTTTATTGACTCCATTTCATAAGGTTACTTTTCCTTAGATGTTTCTTGCTAGATTTTGGATTTCTTTTTCTGTGACATAATCCTCTTTTACATGTTCTTGGCTATGTTGGTCTTTTAGTGACTATGTTTGCTTCCCATAATAATTGTAGTGATGATACATTTGTAACATCCTCTATGCTTCCTTCTGTTAGGGAGGGCACACATTGTCTGCTCCACATAGATTTTACTTTCTGTTTTCTAGTGTGGAAATTTTTTACTGATTTTTTATGATACCTGATTTTTTTACTTTTTTTTTTTTAACATCTTTATTGGGGTATAATTGCTTTACAATGGTATGTTAGTTTCTGCTTTATAACAAAGTGAATCAGTTATACATATACATATGTTCCCATATCTCTTCCCTCTTGCATCTCCCTCCCTCCCACCCTCCCTATCCCACTCCTCCAGGCGGTCACAAAGCAACGAGCCGATATCCCTGTGCCATGCGGCTGCTTCCCACTAGCTATCTACCTTACATTTGTTACTGTATATATGTCCATGCCTCTCTCTCGCCCTGTCACAGCTTACCCTTCCCCCTCCCCATATCCTCAAGTCCGTTCTCCAGTAGGTCTGTGTCTTTATTCCTGTCTTACCCCTAGGTTCTTCATGACATTATTTTTTTCTTAAATTTCATATATATGTGTTAGCATATGGTATTTGTCTTTTTCCTTCTGACTTACTTCACTCTGTATGACACACTCTAGGTCTATCCAACTCATTACAAATAGCTCAATTTCGTTTCTTTTTATGGCTGAGTAATATTCCATTGTATATATGTGCCACATCTTCTTTAGACATTCATCCGAAGATGGGCACTTAGGTTGTTTCCATCTCCGGGCTATTGTAAATAGAGCTGCAATGAACATTTTGGTACATGACTCTTTTTGAATTTTGGTTTTCTCAGGGTATATGCCTAGTAGTGGGATTGCTGGGTCATATGGTAGTTCTATTTGTAGTTTTTTAAGGAGGCTCCATGCTTTTGCACAGCAAAGGAAACCATAAACAAGACCAAAAGACAACCCTCAGAATGGGAGAAAATATTTGCAAATGAAGCAACTGACAAAGATTAATCTCCAAAATTTACTTGGTTTTCATATGTGTAAGAGACAACAGATTTTAGTATGGACCAGTCTGTCATCTTGAATGTCTTGATGTCTCCAAGTATCCATTTGTTTTTTGTTAATACCTCATACTCAACATGAGGAAATATATTTTTTGTATAGACAATATTAATGACTATCTTCAAACTTAGGCAAGAAACACACCTTTATTTTTCTGTAATTGGACATAATCCATTTTTAATGATCCATTTCCCTGGATGATCATAATGTAATGTCAATTTTTAAAAAATTCTCTCCGCTTTTTTTCAGTTATGTTTAAGTTCTATGTAGCTCATATTTTGACAAGGTATATAGGGGAAAGTCTTTGGCATCATATCTCTATGTTGACATCAGTTGACACATCCAATATCACTATTAGAATATATAGGTCACAGCTGTGTTCTCTAAACTTCCTCACCACAAGGCTTCTTCACATCTGTTAGCTCTCTGTACCATGTCTGTGCTGCTTTCAGGGTTGTTGTCACATCTTGCCACAACGTGTTCTAAGACTGTCTTGGGCTATTATCCCAAAAACAGAGGTCACTCACTGGTGGATCATGAGTCACATCTAACCCATGGACCTATTTGTTTGGCTTACACTGTGTTTTAAAAATTGAGATGTTTGACATAAGAAATCAGATTTGTCTTCTTTTATAAAATTGCAAGAACTGGCAACACTGAGTATATATTTTTGTCTGACAGCAGCTGATTGAATCTGAGTAGCTACTTCTGCTTTAGATAGAACATATGCTTTAAATTTAATAGTTTCACCACACTTTTGTGTCTTAGGCAAGCTCACTTTACATATTTTTATTACCTAGCATATCCCTGTATGCATTTGATTTTGTGAGCATTGGTCCAGATTCACAGTGCCGATGTACATTATTCCTATCATACAATGTAAATGATACAATGGTGTCTTATTGCCTTTTCAGAATTTAATTGAGAATAGTTGCATTTATTGCCTCTGCTCTTGAACTCCACAAATATACATGGAGTTTTGATTATTTACCTCCCATCCTGATCTAAAATTAGTCTGGGAAATAACAAAGAACAATGTTCTATCCCAAGGACTACTTTGTGTCTTTCCCTCTGAACTTTACCCCATTTCCCATTTTCTTTTCTGATATGGAAAGAAAAATAGTAGATTAGCAATGTTAATCTTCTGTGACTTGAGTCCTATAAGAGTCTAGGATTTTAAAACTCAAAAAATTGAGTATTGCCTGTTTTTTTTTTCCTTTCTTCATTCCTGCTGTGCCTTTCCCTTCCCCGAGGCAATGATGGTAGAATTCTCCACCTAAGAAACAGCAGAATTAAAGAAAGAAAAACAATTATATAATGTTAATACTTCAAGAATACTAGCCTGTACAATTACACAACAAGGAATGAACAGGCCTTCAAGAAAATGATCATTTATTACTACAAAACCCTGCTCTGCAGCATCTGAGTAAAATGCAGAGGTGGCGAACAGATATAATCAAATCTAAATTGAATTCAAACACTAATATTAGACCATAGTACAAGCAATGAATCTAATTATATGGATTCAAAAGTGCACAAATGCAACTTGTTTTGAAGTCTTTTGACTATGTGATAAGGATTAGTAGAGGACTATTTGGATTTCAAGAGGCAAGAAAAAGATTATGTGTTTTGTGTTAGAAGAGTGATCTAAATAGGTACTAAACTTGGATATCAGTCCATCTTTCATACTTAGACCCTTGAACAATTGATTAAAAAAATCAATGTACAAACACCTAGAGGATTTCAACTTGTTAAGCAGCAAACAAAATGGATTTATTTCCAGTCAAACCATGTTAAAGAGGATTGTTATTCTTTGATCTTTATATAGGAAAATGATGCTGCAAGTTTATTTCTGAAGTGCTTTCAACAAGCATGCATCCAAGATGGTAGCAACAAGAGTAGTTACCATGCTGAACACCTAAAAATGATTTCTGACAGTGCTACTTTGCAAGAATGCACATATGACTTTTTGATACAAGGGGGGAAGGACTTTATTTTATGTCAGATGAATCAATAATGTTTAAGCTTTACAATACTTCTATCTTGTGTCATAGGAAAGTAATAAGGATGGACATAAAAAAGGTTTTTCCAGCAACAAAGACTGTTGAAACTATATGAAGTTCAAAAAGCAGACTGTAGAGTCACTCTATCAGATATTTTTTCTATAATGGGATCCTGATTTTTTGAAAATTAGGGAGTGGAATATAAAGCCAATTTATTTAGTTTTATTTCACTCTTATCAGTCTCAAAAAGCAACAAGGCATGGGTTGTAACAAATGAGTAAGAAAAGAAAGATGAAAAATTGTAGGATCTCTCTCACTGCTGGCATTAGGCAAATATTAAACACTAATAGGGCAGTGTATCCCCTTCCTTTCATTGGCCTTCTCACATGACCCTTCTTTACTTTACTAAGGAAACAAGTTATGTGTAGAATGCTGATGAATAGGATCAACCTTGGTAAAATGTAGATAGCTTTCCTGACACCCTCCCTGAGTCATTGTCTTTCTTTTTTTTCTCATTTTTCTTACCGAGGTTCACAAGTTATTCCAGGCTAATCTGTCTTGGAGAAAAGCATATGCTAAAATTATTTAGTTTGAAAAATTAGTGGCTCCCTATATAAGGATATTACTGTTTTAAAAAGGACCCTAGAAAGATGAAATCTGATTGTAGAGAGATTCATGGGCTAGGTTTCCCCTTATGTCCTACAACATGAGAAAGTGTATACTTGTTGATGGCAAAGAGTTTTGACATTATTCCCTCACTTCCATTTCTGCCATATCTTAAAATACACATTCACCATTTTCAGGTATAATCTAAAGGAAAAATAAAAGGCAGTTTAGGGTTTCAAGACACATTTAACAAAACCACCTAAATATTTAAATCCAATGATGTAAATATTATGCAGTCATAGTAAATTAATCATTTCAAGATATTTCAGGTCATGGGAAAATATTAATAATATTGTATATGTAAATGCAGTCTACAAAAGTATATTGAGTAACATTCCAATTTTGATAAAATATAATTAAAATTAAAATTAATTTACATGTGCAAATATAAAGGCTGGACTGAAATATAGCAATATGTTAGTAGTGTTTAAAAGAGCAACTCTGTGATTGCACCAGAAAATGAGAGTGGAAAGCTGTAAGAGAAATAGTACTCTTAACCATGCTTCCTTTATTCATAGAGATGGCAATAATGGGTTTCCATTTTTTCCATATATTGATGAATGGTATCTTTTCAATACACCAAAGCTTATGACATTTTACTAGATATAGACTATTCTTTTGACATCAAATAGTTGAATCCAAAAAGTTTGCAATAGCTATTTTTCTTTAAAACTTTTCATATCATACTTATCTCATTAAAAAGGTAATGTGTTCATTTTAGAAAATTTGAGGAAAACAGATAAGTACACAGCATATCACCTATAAGTCGATCACTGGGGGATGTCACTGTTAGCACTTAGTGCATTTGTATCCAATCCTTAATCTATGCATAAGACATACATTTGCATATATGTGTTTGTATATGTGTATACTAAAAAGTGTATACAGTTTTGTATCCTGCTATTTTTCACTAAATGTTATATGCTGGGTCTTAAGACATGATTGATGGCTTTAGTTTTCCAGAGTATGGCTGTATCAAATGGCCCCTATTGCTGACCTACTAGGTTCTCTCCAGTTTTTCAATATTTTCTGAGTTTCCTTAATGAATATCCTTGTACACCAATATTTTCATTTCTGGTTACGTCCTTAGACTTAATATCTATGAGTGAAACTGCTGGGACAAGGAATATATTCATATATAAAATTTGTGAGATGTTTTTGTGAAATTACACTCTAATAACATTATTACTATGTTCCTTTTAGCAGTCTGTGAAAGGCATATTTCATCAAATCCTTACCAAGTTTAAGCATTATCAATGTTTTCATCATTGTGTGTCTAATTGGAAAAGCGATTTTCTAATTAAAATTTTATTTTGCATTCCTTTGGACAGTATGTCATATTTAATAGCCATTTGATTTATTTCTTTTAGGAATTTCCTGTTTATTGCTAAGAAAATCATATAATAACACTCCTCTCTCCCTCCCATTCCTCACATATGAGAAAGAGACAATAATAGTACCTACCTCATAGTATTTTGTGAGGATTAAATGAAAAATTTTATGTGAAACACTTAAACCAGTGGGTATCACATAGTTTGTTGAATGTTAGCTGTTTTTATTATTGTTAATATTATATTATTATTAGGTTATTCATCTTTTTCCTTATTTGTAAGAAATTGTTATATATTAAGAGTGCTCACTTTTTTTTCTGTTTGTTGGTGGTATGCGGGCCTCTCACCATTGTGGCCTCTCCCACTGCGGAGCACAGGCTCAGGACATGCAGACTCAGCAGCCATGGCTCGTGGGCCTAGTCGCTCCGCAGCATGTGGGATCTTCCCGGACCAGGGCACGAACCCGCGTCCCCTGCATCGGCAGGCAGACTCTCAATCACTGCACCACCAGGGAAGCCCAAGAATGCTCACATCTTATCTGCATATTTGATGTATGTTTTTCAATTTGTTTAATTTGGTTTTGTTATTTGTTTTCCCGTACTATGATATCTGTAGAACTTCTAAATTTCTATGTAGCCACATCTATTACTCAATGTGCTTTGTTTTATTTCACGTAGATGTTCCATAAAGAATTAACCTTGTAAAAAGGGGGAGGTTTGCACAAAGAGAGGTTTGGTCTTTGCTCCTGGGGGTACCCTCTAAGTCCTTGGATTGTCCTGCCTAATAAGGATGTCTTTGCTTATCTGAGAGCCTTAGGTCACACCAGATAGTCTATGATAATAATGTGATTTATTGGGGGTGGCTGCTCAGGCCATGTGGTATCAACTCAACCTCTGGAGGGGCTGAAGATTAAGGTCATCCATGCAGGCAGTCAACCATGTCTATGTGACTGGGGCCCCAGTGAAATGTCTGAATATCAAGGCTTGGGTGAGCTTCCATGATCGGCAATGCTCCAAACATACTGCCACACCTCATTGCTGGGACAATTTAGCAGTGTCCACAAGACTCCACTGGGAGAGGACAATGGGAAGCTCATCCATGGAATTCTCTTGGTCCTTGCCCTATATGTCTTTTCTTATTGCTGATTTTAATCAGTAATCTTTCACTGTAATAAATTACATATAACCATGAGTATAATAGCCTTTCCAACTTCTGTGAGTCTTTCTAGTGAATTTTTGAATTGAGGGTAGTCTCAGAAATCCCCAAACTTGCAGTTGATGCCAGAAGTAAGGATGGTCTTAAGGACTCCTGAATTTTGGAGAAATATATTCTCTACCCTGAGACAAATGCATATTCACATATATCTGGGTCTAGGCTTTCTTTTATTTATTTTTTCCATTAATTATATCTATCTCTTTAAGTCATCTGCTATTTATCTTTGCACATTTTGTGAAGTAGAGACCTGAATTTGTTTTTGTATATATATATATATATATATATATATATATATATATATATATATATATATATAATCAGTTTTCCAGCCCTGTCAATTGACTAAATCATTCTTTACTTACTAGTATGAGATGTTTCAATTATCAAATACCAAAATATCTAGGCTTTTTATGCTATTCCACTGATCAACTTTTGTGCTGATCTCATATTATTTTACTTATTGTTACTTTATAATGTATGTTAATTTTTGGTAGTACAGACCACCTGTCATTACGGTTTTTGGAGTACACTCATGATGCTGATATTGATGATTATAATAATGGCAACTTTAACTTTTAATATTTATTGGCTACTTACTAGTAGCCCAATACTTCTATATGTGCCTTATGTGTATTAATATATTACAGGTCCTCATAATAGCATAATGAAGATGGTACTATTTTTTTCCCTCTTTCACAGATGAAGAAACACAGGCATATGGAGGATAACTGACTTGGCAAAGAGCACACAGCTAGTTATTGATAAAACAGTCTGCCTTCAGAGCTTTTGCTTTATATTGTCCTTGGATTTTCTTGTCTACTAATTCTTCCAGATGAATTTCCTTCCATGGCTCTTAGGAGCTTCAGTGCAAATGTACTTCTTGATTTGTATAACTTCTACTAAAATTTAGCTATATTTGGCCTGTCTCTGACATCCAGGAGCCTTAAATACTATTTACTTAAACTTGAGTATTTTCTCTTTCTAGGCACATACGCTTTCATTTGTTTGACTATTAGAATTAGGACTAAGCACCTGCTAAATATTTACCAATTTGAGATGATGGCTCTTCCTGGCCTTATTACTTAAGGAAAAATGGCCACCATTTTTCTCCCATGTTTAAGTACCTAAACTGAAGCTCAAAGGACATGGCTACATATGCCCAAGCATTGTAATTATATCAGACATGTCCAAATCCATGTCATTGGTCATAAGGTTATTAAATGCTAAGATCCATAGCTTCTATGCCTATAGAATGGCATTAAATAGAAAGTGTCAAGGCAGCGTGCAAATGTGTGTGCATGTCTTCAGTGTGGTTTTGTGTGAGGTGAGAGGATGTTGCATTTCAGTTTGAATTCCTAGCAGGATAATACTCTTCTCATAAAAGGGTGGGGTGGTTAAAACTCTTTCTGTCTTCACAGTGTGAAGAGAGAATGCAGCTGCCAGAGCAGTAGAAAGCTGATCCCTGCAGAGAGAGCAAAAATAGAGTGTGGGTTAGAAGCAGCTGTAGTATTACATACTCAGTCTCAGAATTCACAAAGGAAGACTAAATCCTCAAGAATGCATTTCAAGAAAGTGCATAAACCGAGACTAAGACTTAATAATAAGGGTTGTCTATGTAGCAAGATGTGGAAAATCTCAATGCAAAAAAAGCACAAGGGGCCAAGAATATTCAGGACAAACAGAAGAAGATTTCAAGCAGACCAGAGCCAGACTCTTACCCTACTTACACTGGTAAGGACTATCACCAGAGATATTCATATATCAGAACCCACTTATATATCCTTTATCTTGTATAGCTTGTTGTATATGAGTATTCATAACATTCACTTTTACAACTGTTCTTATTACACGAATGTGGGGTCCTAGGTATTGATGAACACTTCTAGTTATTGTGATATATAAAGAATTCCTCTAGGCATGTAAAGATAACAGGACAAGAAAATAGAATCAAAATGCTGCTGTCCAGAATGTGCAAAATCCTATAATCAGTCCCCTTTTCTCTCTTCCCTACTTAAAAACTGTTGACTGGACTTACTGCACATTGAACTAAAAATGCCTGATACATGTCACAAGGGTAGGTGTCCCATTGTGAGGCACAATCAATTTCCTTGACTTGCTCTCCTTCGTCAATAAATTATTCCTCCTTTTTTTTTTTGATAAACAAGCATTCATTCTATGGGGTCTTTGCTTTGAGTTACAAATCCAGTTTTATTCCTCTTAAAATGGTCATTGATCTTCATCCTCCTGTAAACTTTTATGCATTTTGCAGTGAAGTTAATTCCCTTGGTAACCTTCCTCTGTACCAGGTCTAATGTTTCTAGTGGTTCTAGATACTAATTTTGGGCAAACTTTCTACAGAAATAGGCATTGTAGTAGCCCCTAGTACAAACTACAAGTTCATGAGACTACAGTAAACAGACTTGTAACTTGTTTCTTAATATCGCTTTTGCTCTCTTCAAATCTATTTTCCATGTTTGTGGCCACAGTAAACTTTTGAGCTTCTTTTACTGTGGTAAAATTTACATAATATAAAAATTTACCGCTTTAACTACTTTTAAGTATACAATTTATTGGCTTTAAGTGCATTCACCTTGTGCAAATATTACCACCATCCATTGCCAGAACTTTTTCATCTTCCCCAGACTGAAACTCTATACCTATAACCCGCAGCCCATGACAGCCACCATTCCACTTTGTGCCTCTGTGAAGTGCCTATTCTAGGTAGCTCATATAAATGGAATCATACAATATTTGTCCTTTGTGTCTGGCTTATTTCACTTAGCATAATTTCTTAAAGATTTATCCATGTTGTAGCAAGTGTTAAAATTTCATTCCTTTTTTAGGTTGAAAATTATCCCAATGTATCACATTTTGTTCATTTTTTCATTCACTGATGGACATTTGAGTTGCTTACATGTTTTTGTTATTGTGAATAATACTGCTCTGAACATTGGTGTACAAACATGTTTTCAAGTCCCTGCTCTCAATTATGTTGGATATATACCTAGAAATAGAATTGCTGGATCATACGGTAATACTACATTTAATTTTCAAGGAACTGCATACTGCTTCAACAGAGAGCACCCCATTTTAAATTCTCATTAAAGATGCAGAAGGGTTTCAGTTTCTCCACATCATCACCAATATTTATTTTCTTTTTAACTTTTTTTCCTTTGATAATTATCCTTATAGGAGTGGAAGTGGTTTCTCACTGTGGTTTTACTTTGCATTTCCTTAATGATTAGTGACTTTTAGCATCTTGGCATGTGCTTATTGGCTATTTGTATATTTTCTTTCTGGAAATGTCTATTCAAATTTTTTACCCATTTTAAAATTTGGTTGTATTTTTGTTGTTGTAGTTGAGAAGTGGATATTCTTTGTATATTCTGGAAAGTAAGCCATTATTGGATGTACAGTTTGCACATACTTTTCCTCCATTTCATGGGTGACCTTTGCACTCTGTTAATAGTGTCCTTTGATGCACAAATCTTTCTAATTTTCATGAAGTCCAATGTATTTATTTTTTTCACTTTTGCCTATACTTTGGTGTTACATCCAAGACATTATTGCCAAATCCAATGTTATAAAGTTTTTTCCTTATTTTGTATTCTAAGAGTTTTATAGTTTTAGCTCTTATATTTAAGCCTTTTCTCTATTTTGAGTTAATTTTTTTGTAAAATAGGAGTCCTACTTCATCTTTTTCAATGAATAGCTAATTTTCCCAACACAATTTTTGAAAGGACTGTCCTTTCCCCTTTGAATGGCCCTGACACCTTTGTTGAAAATCATTTGGTTCAGTCTTGGAAGGTTGTACCTTTCTAAGAATTTGTCCATTTCTTTCAGGTTGTCCATTTTATTGGCATATAGTTGCTTGTAGTAGTCTCTTATGATCCTTTGTATTTCTGCTATGTCAGTCGTTACTTCTCCTTTTTCATTTCTAATTTTTTTGATTTGAGTCCTCTCCCTTTTTTCTTGATGAGTCTGGTTAAAGGTTTATCAATTTTGTTCATCTTCTCAAGGAACCAGCTTTGAGTTTCACTGATCTTTGTTGTTGTTTTCTTCATTACTACTTCATTTATTTCTGCTCTGATCTTTATGATTTTTTTCCTTCTACTAATTTTGGGTTTTGTTTCTTCTTCTTTCTCTATTTGCTTTAAGTGTAAGGTTAGGTTTTTATTTGAGATTTTTCTTGTTTCTTGAGGTAGGACTGTATTGCTGTATACTTCCCTCTTATAACTTTTTGCTGCATCCATATGTTTTGGGTCATTGTGTTTTTGCTGTCATTTGTTTCTAGGTATTTTTTTTAAAAAGAGTCTCTTCAATAAGTGATGCAGGGAAAGCTGGACAGCTACATGGTGAAAGAATGAAATTAGAACACTCCCTAACATCATACACAAAAATAAACTCAAAATGGATGAAAGACCTAAATGTAAGGCTATCAAGCTCTTAGAGGAAAACATAGGCAGAACACTCTTTGACATAAATTGCAGCAGGCTCTTTTTGGACCCACCTCCTAGCGTAAGCAAAATAAAAACAAAAATAAACAAATGGGACCTACTGAAACTTAAGAGCTTTTGCACAGCAAAGGAAACCATAACAAGACAAAAAGACAACCCTCAGAATGGGAGAAAATATTTGCAAATGAAGCCACTGACAAGGGATTAATCTCCAAAATATAAAAACAGCTCATGCAGGTCAATAACAAAAAAACCCCAACAACCCAATCAAAAAATGGGTGGAAGACCTAAATAGACATTTATCCAAAGAAGACACACAGATGGCCAACAAACACATGAAAAGATACTCAACATCACTAATTATTAGAGAAATGCAAATCAAAACTACAATGAGGTATCACCTCACACTTGTCAGAATGGCCATCAACCAAAAATCTACAAACAATAAATGCTGGAGAGGGTGTGGAGAAAAGGGAACTCTCTTATACTGTTGATGGGAATGTAATTTGATACAGCCACTATGGAGAACAGTATGGAGGTTCCTTAATAAACTAAAAATAGAACTACCATATGACCCAGCAATCCCACTCCTTGGCATATACCTGGAGTAAACCATAATTTAAAAAGATACATGCACCACAATGTTCACTGCAGCACTATTTACAATAAACAGGACATGGAAGCTACCTAAATGTGCATCAACAGAGGAATGGATAAAGAAGATGTGGTGCACATATACAATGGAATATTACCCAGCCATAACAAGGAATGAAACTGGGTCTTTTGTAAAGACGTGGATGGACCTAGAGACTGTCATACAGAGTGAAGTGTGTCAGAAAGAGAAAAACAAGTATCACATATTAATGCATGTATGTGAAATCTAGAAAAATGGTATAGATGATCTTATTTTCAGAGCAGAAATAGAGACACAAATGTAGAGAACAAACGTATGGATACCAAGGGGGTATGAGGGTGGGATGATTGGGAGATTGACATATATGCACTATGTATAAAATAGATAACTAATAAGAACAGACTGTATAGCACAGGGAACTCTACTCAATGCTCTGTGGTGACCTAAATAGGAAGGAAATCCAAGGAAGAGGGGATATATGTATATGTGTGGCTGATTCACTTTGTTGTATGGCAGAAACTAACAGAACAGTGTAAAGCAACTATACTCCAGTAAAAAAAAAAAAAGAGAATGTAGTATAAGCTCAATAAACATTTATTAACTAAAAATAAATGAAAGAAAATTATATGATCACATATGTCGGGGAATTATTTCTAAGATCAATATTCTATTCCATTGGTGTATATGTCTCTATGTCAGTACTACACTGTTTTGCTTACTGTATGTTTGTAGAAAAAATTGAAATCAGAAGTGTGAGAGCCTCAATCTTGCTTTTGTTTTCAGGATTATTTTTGTTTGGAGGATCTCTTGAGAGTCCATATGAATCTTAAGATAAAATTTTCTATTTCTGCTGATAACATTGGGATTTTGATAGGTATTGTACTGAATCTGTAGATTGCTGTGAGTAGTATTGAAATCTTCCCAAGTCTTCTAATCCATGAATATAAGATGTCTTTCCACTTACTTCTCTTGTTTAATATTTTTCAGCAGCATTTCTAGTTTTTAGTTTTCAAGTCTTTTGCCTCCTTAAGTTTATTCTTAAGCATTCTATTCCTTTTTATGCTGTTGTAAATAGAATTGTTTTCTTAATTACCTTTTCAGAATATTCAGTGTTAGTACATAGAAACACAGCTGATTTTTACATTTGATTTTGTATCCTGCAACTTTGCTGAGTTCCTTTGTTAGTTCTAATAGTTTTATTTGTGGAATCTTTAGGGGTTTCTATATAAAAGATTATGTCAGCTGTAAACAAAGATATTTCCTTGAACAATAAATTTCCTTGTAACCATTTTTTCACTGTCTCTCATAAATTTTAGTATTTTATGTTTTCATTATAATTTGTCTCAAGATATATTTTAATTTCCCTTGTAATTTCTTCTTTGACTTACTGGGTGTATGTGTTGTTTTATTTTCATGTTTGTGAATTTTCCTGTTTTCTTTCTGCTACTGATTTCTAGATTCATTCTACTGTGATCAGAAAAGATACTTGGTATGATTTCAATCTTTTAAAATTTATCAAGACTTTTTTGTGGCTTAACATATGATCTACCCTGGACAATATTTTATGTGCTGTGCATTTAACAAAAATATGTATTATGCTGTTGTTAGGTGGAGTGTTCTGTATATATCTGTTAGATACAAATGATCTATACTGTCCAAGTTCTCTGCTTCCTTATGGACCTATTCTTATGTTTTAACAACTGTTGAAAGTGGGTATGGAAGTTGCTATGGTCTGAATGTTTGTGTTCTCCCAAATTCATATGCTGAAGTTCTAATGCCCAATCTGATGGTATTAGGAGATGGCGCCTTTGGGAGATGATTAGGTCATTGCGGTAGAGCCCTCAGGAATAAAATTAATGCCCTTATAAAAGAGACCTGAGAAAGCCCCTTTGCCCCTTTCACCAAGTGAGGACACAGCAAGAGGTCCAGATGTCTGTAGATCTATCATCTCCCTACAGATTTCATGAGCAATGGCTTCTGCTTCCTGTGGCTCTTTCTAGCTTGAGATTCAAGCTTTGAGGCCTTTTCTTGTCTGAGTTCTGAGTTTTGTAAAATAGAGTCTTATCCATCAGGAAGCCTCCCAGACAAGTAAGAATGTCATGAATAAAGTCCACCATACTCCCCCTGATTCAATCAAGGGAACTGGAAACTGGAGTGTCACTTCCCTGAGACCACACTGTGCCATGCTGGGGACATGGGGGGCAAGGGTAAATAAAAACACCGTGAAGTTTTCTACTATTTTCAATGTGGCGCTTTCTTTACTGAGTGTTTATTTGGGTGCCATAGACCTTTCACCATTTTTCATAGCTCCTATAAAGTTACTTTTAGCTAGTCTCTTGTTCATTTTTTTAATGTTTCCATGAGGAAATGAAGGCCTGGAACCTACTAGTCTGCCATCTTTTGGACATGCCAACTCCACAGTAACTTTTAAAACACAAATCTGGTTGTGTTCTTTCTCTTCTTAAAATTTATAACTCTTTAATACCTTCTATTTTCATATATAGGAATTGTATTTCCTATATATGGAATAACTTTACCTTGTATATCTAGGCCTGTAAAGATCTATGGGATCTGGCTCTTAAAAATCACTCTATCATCATCTCTAACACTCTTACTCACAGTGATCTGATTCTATCCAAACCATGAGGTTCTTCTAGTAGTTCCACTATGCTGCATCTCATCTCAATTCATTCTAGTGTGTTCTCTTTTCCTGGAACACTTCACCCCATCCATTAACTAACCAATTCATTCTACTATTTACCTTTCAGATATCAATTTAAATTTCATTTCTTTAAAAAAGCCTTTTAACCCTCTTTCAATCTAGGTCATATCCCCTCTCATAATGCCCTGTTAGCATTCTGCACTTTTCATTCATAATACCCACAACAATTGTCATTAGTATAATTAATTAATTCATTAATATATTTCTTGCTATATTTATTTTATTTTATTTATTTATTTTTTTGCTGAATGCAGGCCTCTCACTGTTGTGGCCTCTCCCGTTGCAGAGCACAGGCTCCAGATGTGCAGGCTCAGCGGCCATGGCTCATGGGCCCAGCTGCTCCGTGGCATGTGGGATCTTCCTGCCCTGCATCGGCAGGCGGACTCTCAACTACTGTGCCACCAGGGAAGCCCTCTTTCTTTCTTTACAAAGCAGAGGCAAGGACCATGAATTCCTCACTACTGTATTCCTAGTGCTTAGCCCAGTGCCTCGCACATAGTAGGCATTCCATATGTTTTGGTTAAATGAATGAATGAAACTCCTACTCTGCAATATGAGAACATAAGTATTGATGCCAATCATGTAATATGTCATTTTCTATGAAATACCACTTTTTGTGGAATTAGGCTAATTTTTGAAAGCTCCATATTAGAACAATATTTCCACTAATGAGATAGCTTAACACCTCTTGAAACACGTGAGATTATTCTCTCTGGGTTTCATGTAAAAAGGAGCAAAAATAGGCTTTTTAAGACAGAAAAACATAGCTATCAGTATCAACCATTTTACCCTCCTTATTCTATGATTCTACCTTCTAGATAGGCATGTATATAATATTTGAAAAAGGCATATTGTAAACTATTCTCAATATGATAAACTATAGAAAGTAAACAAAAACAATGTGAAATCCAATAGTATTTGTATCACTGAATGGTATTTCTGTTAGAAGGATATTTAACTGAATGTCCATGTCAATGTATTCACCAGTAACAGATAGCAATGTGATTGTTACTTAGCAGTTATGTGGAACAAGGTGAGTTATTGCTGAGTGGTGATAAATAACTTTATGGAGATATTACACCATGTATGTGATAGTTGATTTTATATAATAACCTCAGATCCTATTTACTAGGAATTTTGGATTAATTTGGATTTGTATTTAATTTAATCACAACCTGAATACTTTAAAAAACACTAATTAGAATAGCATCTCTTTCAAAGTCTATTTGCAACAAACATGAAATAAGCACTATCAGGTATGTATAATTTTTTGAAAACACTGTTGTTTTACTTCAATTTAGCAAAGCTATTTAAGTGTTGTAGAAGACTAAAAATATTTTTTTCATCTAAATGCTTTCTTTCTGAGTATATTTATGTTACTAAATGCCTTCCTTTTAAAATGTGTATTTAAATAATAAGACAATGAGCACTTCATTAAATCAAAAAACCTAATAGTCAGAAAAGAAAATATCTCATTAATTTTGAGAAGCAAGATAATATTGTACCATTTCTGGAAAGAAAAAGAGAATCGTTTCTTCTTCCCATATATTACTTTAAAAAACATATTTTAATTAATCTCTCTCATGTTACATGGAAAACATTAATGACCAACCCCTACAGTCTTGTTCAGTGAAACATCAATTGACTGTTTGGTCATCTATGACTTGACTTTACTATTATTTAATTCAGAGAAAGTCAAGAGTAAAATAAATAAAGTTGAAAAATGACTCTGTGTCCCAAATAATGCTAGACTCAAAGTCACATAGAAGCCCTGTTAAGAGCTCCTATCCACACTCCGGGTTCACATTTCAGGTACAGTCGTCACTTGGTATCCATAGAGGTTTAGTTCCAGGATCCCCCTTGAATACAAAAATCTTTGGATGCTCAAGTGACTTATAAGAAATGTTGTAGTATTTGCATATAACCTAAACACACCCTCCATATACTTTAAATCATCTCCAGGTTACTTATAATACCTAATACAATGTAAGCACTATGTAAATAGTTGCTGGCTGGCAGCAAATTCAAGGTTTGTTTTCTGGAACTTTCTGGATTTTTAAAAAAAATATATTTTCAATCAGCAGTTGGCTAAATCCTTGGATGTAGAAACCATGGATACAGAGGGTTGACTGTATTATTAGACTGAAGGGCAGGTCGGTTCATCCTGCTGCTTGAGTAGAAGGTAAGTGTGATGCAGATCAGGCAGAAAATTATAAGAAAGGACATTTGTTATGGGTTTTCAGCTTTTCTTTCCACATCTTTTCCTTCTACTTTCTCCTTTTACCATTGTTATTTCCCTATTTTTCTTTTATCTGCATTTGAATGTTCTATCTTAAAGGTTGTTTGCATAGAATCTTTAGGTTTCAAGAGAGTTTATTCATTATCTTTACATAGTCATAATAGCTTTACTCTAATTTCTAGTTTGATTGGCCTACCTTCATTTGAAGTTCTTTTTAGTTTTGGTTCCATGGGTGAATACTAACAGAACTCACACCACCAGTATCTTGCTACAATTACTGTTGATATTCTCCCCTAAATATGATGCCTTTAATGCCCATTGTAGGTAATCATCCTTGCACATTTTAATGTGACTTATTATAAACATATATTTGTTTATAATCAACTTCAGAGCAAAGTAAAAGAAAAATACGGGGGTGGCATTGTTCAGAGAAAAATCTGTTTATAGGTTAATATTAAGAGAGACATCATTTATTAGTCTTTTTTTAACATCTTTATTGGAGTATAATTACTTTACAATGGTGTGTTAGTTTCTGCTTTATAACAAAGTGAATCAGCTATACATATACATATATCCCCATATCTCCTCCCTCTTGCATCTCCCTCCCAACCCACTTTTTAGCCTTTTTAAAGCTGCGGAAGAGATTTAAAAATCATTATTTTACACTGTAAAATAATGGTCACCTTATTGAACAATTCCATTCCTTAAAGAGTTAATTAACTAATTAGCATTTCTATTGGCTTAGCTAATGAAACTCTGTAGTCTTCACATAACCAAAAAAACCCACTATTTAGAAACATTGATTATTTTTGCCAACCTGCATTATATCTACTATTTTACTTTTTTTTTTAACATATTTATTGGAGTATAATTGCTTTACAATGGTGTGTTAGTTTCTGCTTTATAACAAAGTGAATTAGTTATACATATACATATAATCACCATATCTCTTCCCTCTTGCGTCTCTCTCCCTCCTACCCTCTAGGTGGTCACAAAGCACTGAGCTGATCTCCTTGTGCTATGGGGCTGCTTCCCACTAGCTATCTATTTTATGTTTGGTAGTGTATATATGTCCATGACACTCTCACATTGTCACAGCTTACCCTTTCCCCTCCCCATATCCTCAAGTCCATTCCCCTGTAGGTCTGTGTCTTTATTTATTTATTTATTTTTTGCGGTACGTGGGCCTCTTACTGTTGTGGCCTCTCCCATTGCGAAGCACAGGCTCTGAACGTGCAGGCTCAGCAGCAATGGTTCACAGGCCCAGCCGCTCTGCAGCATGTGGGATCCTCCCGGACTGGGGCACGAACCCGTGTCCCCTGTATCAGCAGGTGGACTCTCAACCACTGCGCCACCAGGAAAACCCTAGGTCTGTGTCTTTATTTCCGCCTTACCCCTAGGTTCTTCTTGACATTTTTTTCTTTTCTTAGATTCCATATATATATATATATATATATATATATATATATATATATATATGTGTGTGTGTGTGTGTGTTAGCATACGGTATTTGTCTTTCTCTTCCTGACTCACTTCACTGTGTATGACAGATTCTAGGTCCATCCACCTCACTAAAAATAACTCAATTTTGTTTCTTTTTATGGCTGAGTAATATTCCATTGTAAATAAGTGCCACATCTTCTTTATCCATTCATCCGATGATGGACACTTAGGTTGCTTCCATCTCCTGACTATTGTAAATAGAGCTGCAAAGAACATTTTGGTGCATGACTCTTTTTGAATTATGGTTTTCTCAGGGTACATGCACAGTAGTGGGATTGCTGGGTCATATGGTAGTTCTATTTGTAGTTTCTTAAGGAACCTCCATACTGTTCCCCATAGTGGCTGTATCAATTTACATTCCCAAAAACAGTGAGAGAGGGTTCCCTTTTCTCCACACCCTCTCCAGGATTTATTGTTTCTAGAATTTTTGATGATGGCCATTCTGACCAGTGTGAGATGATAACCCATTGTAGTTCTGATTTGCATTTCTCTAATGATTAATGATGTTGAGCATTCTTTCATGTGTTTGTTGGCAATCTGTATATCTTCTTTGGAGAAATATCTCTTTAGGTCTTCTGCCCATTTTTGGATTGGGTTGTTTGATTTTTGTTATTGAGCTTCATGAGCTGATTGTAAATTTTGGAGATAAATGCTTGTCAGTTGCTTCATTTGCAAATATTTTCTCCCATTCTGAGGGTTGTCTTTTTGTCTTGTTTATGGTTTCCTTTGCTGTGCAAAAGCTTTGAAGTTTCATTAGGTCCCATTTGTTTATTTTTGTTTTTATTTCCATTTCTCTAGGAGGTGGGTCAAAAAGCATCTTGCTGTGATTTATGTCATAGAGTGTTCTGCCTATGTTTTCCTCTAACAGTTTGATAGTTTCTGGCCTTACATTTAGGTCTTTAATCCATTTTGAGCTTATTTTTGCGTATGGTGTTAGGGAGTGTTCTAATCTCATACTTTTACATATACCCGTCCAGTTTTCCTAGCACGACTTATTGAAGAGGCTGTCCTTTCTCTACTGTACATTCCTGCCTCCTTTATCAAAGATAAGGTGACCATATGTGAGTGGGTTTATCTCTGGGCTCTCTATCCTGTTCCATTGAGCTATATTACTGTTTTTGTGCCAGTACCACAGTGTCTTGATTACTGTAGCTTTGAAGTATAGTCTGACGTCAGGGAGCCTGATTCCTCCAGCTCCAATTTTTGTTCTCAAGACTTCTTTGGCTATTTGGGGTGTTTTGTGATTCCATACAAATTGTGAAATTTTTTGTTCTACTTCTGTGAAAAATGCCAGTGGCAGATTGATATGGACTGCATTGAATCTGTAGATTGCTTTGGGTAGTAGAGTTATTTTCACAATGTTCATTCTTCCAATCCAAGAACATCCTATATATCTCCATCTATTTGTATCATCTTTAATTTCTTTCATCAGTGTCTAATAATTTTTTGCATACAGGTCTTTATTCTCCTTAGGTAGGTTTATTCCTAGATATTTTATTCTTTTTGTTGCAATGGTAAATGGGTGTGTTTTCTTAATTTCACTTTCAGATGTTTCATCATTATTGTATAGGAATGCCAGAGATTTCTGTGCTTTAATTTTGTATCCTGCTACTTTACCAAATTCATCAATTAGCTCCAGTAGTTTTCTGGTAGCATTTTTAGGATTCTCTATGTATAGTATCATGTCATCTGCAAACAGTGACAGCTTTACTTATTTTCCGATTTGCATTCCTGTTATTTCCTTTTCTTCTTTGACTGCTGTAGTAAAAACTTCCAAAACTATGGTGAATAAGAGTGGTGAGAGTAGGCAACCTTGTCTTGTTCCTGATCTTAGTGGAAATGGTTTCAGTTTTTCACCATTGAGGCCGATGTTGGCTGTGGGTTTCTCATATATGGCCTTCCTAATTTGAGGAAAGTTCCCTCTATTTCTACTTGCTTTAGGGTTTTTAGCATAAATGGGTGTTGAATTTTGTCGAAAGCTTTCTCTGCATCTATTGAGAGGATCATATGTTTTCTCTCTTTCAATTTGTTAATATGGTGTATCACATTGACTGATTTGTTTATATTGAAGAGTCCTTGCCTTCCTGGAATAAACCCCACTTGATCATGGTGTATGATCCTTTAATGTGCTGTTGGATTCTGTTTGCTAGTATTTTGTTGAGGATTTTTGCATCTATGTTCATCAGTGATATTGGCCTGTAATTTTCTTTCTTTTGTGACATCCATGTCTGGTTTTGGTATCAAGGTGATGGTGGCCTCGTAGAATGGGTTTGGAAGTGTTCCTCCCTCTGCTATATTTTGGAAGAGTTTGAGAAGGATAGGTGTTAGCGCTTCTCTAAATGTTTGATAGAATTCGCCTGTGAAGCCACCTGGTCCTGGGCTTTTGTTTGTTGGAAGATTTTTAATCACAGTTTCAATTTCAGTGTTTGTGATTGGTCTGTTCATATTTTCTATTTCTTCCTGGTTCAGTCTTGGCAGCTTGTGCATTTCTAAGAATTTGTCCGTTTCTTCCAGGTTGTCCATTTTATTGGCATAGAGTTGCTTGTAGTAATCTCTCATGATCTTTTGTATTTCTGCAGTGTCAGTTGTTACTTCTCCTTTTTCAGTTCTCATTTTATTTATATGAGTCTTCTTCCTTATTTTCATGATGAATCTGGCTAACGGTTTATCAATTTTGTTTATCTTCCCAAAGAACGAGCTTTTAGTTTTATTGATCTTTGTTATTGTTTCCTTCATTTCTTTTTCATATATTTCTGATCTGATCTTTATGATTTCTTTCCTTCTGCTAACTTTGGTTTTTTTTTGTTCTTTGTTTTCTAGTTGCTTTAGATGCAAGTTTAGGTTGTTTATTCAAGATGTTTCCTGTTTCTTAAGGTAGGGTTTTATTGCTATAAACTACCCTCTTAGAACTGCTTTTGCTGCATCCCATAGGTTTTGGGTCGTTGTGTCTCCATTGTCATTTGTTTTTAGGTATTTTTTGATTTCCCTTTTGATTTCTTCAGTGGTCACTTCATTATTAAGTAGTGTATTGTTTAGCCTCCATGTGTTTGTATTTTTTACAGGTCTTTTCCTGTAATTGATATTTAGTCCCATAGTGTTGTGGTCGGAAAGGGTACTTGATACAATTTCAAATTTCTTAAATTTACTAAGGATTGATTTGTGACCGAAGGTATGATCTATCCTGGAGAATGTTCCATGAGTACTTGAGAAAATGTATATATATATATTTTGGATGGAATGTCCAATAAATATCAGTTAAGTCCATCTTGTTTAATGTATCATTTAAAGCTTGTTTTTCCTTACTTATTTTCACTTTGGATGATCTCTCCATTGATGAAAGTGGGGTGTTAAAGTCCCCTACTATGAATGTGTTACTGCCAATTTCCCCTTTTATGGCTGTTAGTATTTTCCTTATGTATGGAGGTGCTCCTATGTTGGTGCATAAATATATACAATTATTATATCTTCTTCTTGGATTGATTCCTTGATCATTATGCAGTGTCCTTGTTTGTGTCTTGTAATGGTCTTTATTTTAAAGTCTATTTTGTCTGATATGAGAATTGCTACTCCAGCTTTCTTTTGGTTTCCATTTGCATGGAATATCTTTTTCCATCCCGTCACTTTCAGTCTCTATGTGTCACTAGGTCTGAAGTTGGTCTCTTGTAGACAACATATATATGAGTCTTGTTTTTGTATCCATTCAGCCAGTCTGTCTTATGGTGGGAGCATTTAATCCATTTACATTTAAGGTAATTATCAATATGTATGTTCCTCTTTCCATTTTCTTAATTGTTTTGGGTTTGTTACTGTAGGTCTTTTCCTTCTCTTGTGTTTCTTACCTAGAGAAGTTCCTTTAGCATTTGTTGTAAAGCTGGTTTGGTGGTGCTGAACTCTCTCAGCTTTTGCTTGTCTGTAAAGGTTTTAATTTCTCCATCAAATCTGAATGAGATCCTTGCTGGGTCGAGTAATTTTGGTTGTAGGTTTTTCTCCTTCATCACTTTAAATATGTCCTGCCAGTCCCTTCTGGCTTGCAGAGTTCCTGCTGAAAGATCATCTGTTAACCTTATGGGGATTCCCTTGTGTGTTATTTGTTGTTTTTCCCTTGCTGCTTTTAATATGTTTTCTTTGTATTTAATTTTTGGTAGTTTGAGTAATATGTGTCTTGGCATGTTTCTCCTTGGATTTATCCTGTATGGGACTCTCTGTGCTTCCTGGACTTGATTAATTATTTCCTTTCCCATATTAGGGAAGTTTTCAACTATAATCTCTTCAAATATTTTCTCAGTCCCTTTCTTTTTCTCTTCTTCTTCTGGAACCCCTATGATACGAATGTTTGTGTGTTTAATGTTGTCCCAGAGGTCTCTGAGACTGTCCTCAGTTATTTTCATTCTTTTTTCTTTATTCTGCTCTTCAGTAGTTATTTCCACTCTTTTATCTTCCACATCACTTATCCGTTCCTCTGCCTCAGTTATTCTGCTATTGAACTCTTCTAGAGTATTTTTAATTTCATTTATTGTGTTGTTCATTGTTGCTTGTTTCCTATTTAGTTCTTCTAGGTCCTTGTTAAAAGCTTCTTGCATTTTGTCTATTCTATTTCCAAGATTTTGGATCATCTTTACCATCATTATTCTGAATTCTTTTTCTGGTAGACTGCCTATTTCCTCTTCATTTGTAGGTCTGGTGGATTTTTACCTTGCTCCTTCATTTGCTGTGTGTTTTTCTGTCTTCTCATTTTGCTTATCTTACTGTGTTTGGGGTCTCCTTTTTTCAGGCTGCAGGTTCGTAGTTCCCGTTGTTTTTGGTGTCTGTCCCCAGTGTCTAAAGATGGTTCAGTGGGTTGTGTAGGCCTCCTGGAAGAAAGGACCAGTGCCTGTTTTCTGGTGGATGAGGCTGGATCTTGTCTCTCTGGTGGGCAGGTCCACGTCTGGTGGTGTGTTTGGGGGTGTTTGTGGCTGTATTATGATTTTAGGCAGCGTCTCTGCTAATGGATGGGGCTGTGTTCCTGTCTTGATAGTTGTTTGGCATAGGGTGTCCAGCACTGTATCTTGCTGGTCATTGAGTGAAGCTGGGTCTTGTTGTTGAGATGGAGATCTCTGGGAGATTTTCACCATTTGATATTGCGTGGTGCTGGGAGGTCTCTTGTGGACCAGTGTCCTGAAGTTGGTTCTCCCACCTCAGAGGCACAGCACTGACTCCTGACTGGAGCACCAAAAGCCTTTCATCCACATGGCTCAGAATAAAAGGGAGAAAAAGTAGAAAGAAAGAAAGAAAGAAAGAAAGAAAGAAAGAAAGAAAGAAAGAAAGAAAGGGGATAAAATAAAATAAAATAAAGTTATTAAAATAAAAATAATTATTAAGAAAATTATTTTTAAAAGTAAAACAAACAAAGAAACAACCAAACAAAAAACGCATGGAAAGAACCCTAGGACAAATGGTGAAAGCAAAGCTATACAGACAAAATCTCACCCAGAAGCATACACATACACACTCCCAAAAAGAGAAAAAAGGGAAAAAATAATATATCTTGTTTTCAATGTCTACCTCCTCAATTTAGGATGATTCATTGTCTATTCAGATGTTCCGCCGATGCATGGTACATCAAATTGATTGAGGAGATTTAATCCGCTGCTCCTGAGGCTGCTGGGAGAAATTTCCCTTTCTCTTCTTTGTTCGCACACCTCCCGGGGTTCAGCTTTGGATTTGGCCCCGCCTGTGCGTGTCGGTTGCCTGAGGACGTCTGTTCTTTGCTCAGAAAGGACAGGGTTAAAGGAGCAGCTGATTCGGGGGCTCTGGCTCACTCAACCCGGCGGGAGGGAGGGTTACGGATGCAGGGCGAGCCTACGGTGGCAGAGGCCAGCATTATGTTGCACCAGCCTGAGGTGTGCCGTGTGTTCTTCCGGGGAAGTTGTCCCTGGATCAAGGGATCCTGGCAGTGGCGGGCTGCACAGGCTCCTGGGATGGAGGTGTGGATAGTGACATGTGCTCGCACACAGGCTTCTTGGTGGCTGCAGCAGCAGCCTTAGCATCTCATGCCCGTCTCTGGTGTCTGTGCTGTTAGCCACGGCTCGCACCCATCTCTGGAGCTACTTTAAGCAGCGTTTTTAATCCCCTCTCCTCGCGCACCAGGAAATAAAGAGGCAAGAAAAAGTCTCTTGCCTCTTCGGCATGTCCAGACTTTTTCCCAGACTCCCTCCCGGCTAGCTGTGGTGCACTAACTCCTTCAGGCTGTGTTCACGCTGCTAGTACTCTCCCTGTGATTGGACCGAAACCCAAGCCTCAGCTCCAGGCCCCGCCCACCACGGCGGGCGAGCTGACAAGCCTCTCGGCTGGTGAGTGCTGGTAGGTACCAATCCTCTGTGCGGTAATCTCTCCACTTTGCCCTCCACACCCCTGTTGCTGCGCTCTCCTCCACAGCTCTGAAACTCCCCCCTCTGCCACCCGTAATCTCCACCAGTGAAGGGGCTTCCTAGTGTGTGGAAACCTTTCCTCTTTCACAGCTCCCTCCCACTGGTGCAGGTCCCTTACTCTTCCGCCATCTTCCACTGAGCTTTAGTACTATTTTACTTTTGTTGTAGATTTTAGAAGGAACAAAATTAGTCAATGATTTCTATGAGATAAAGATTTAAAAGATGAAACAGCTTTTAAACTTTAGGGTTAATATATAATTTCTTTGGTTTTGAATTCAGAAATTGGGGCCCCATATAAATAGTCCAACTCCGCTATGAAAAATTGTGTACTCTGAAAGCCTTAGGCATGTGGTTTATTATATATGCTCCTGTACCAGGGTAAACAAGAGAAGGACTGCCTCCCAGTCTGTCAACCCTGCAGGCAATGACCTCCCTGTTTCCCATGAGACAGCTATTGTCAGGATTTCCTGCAAAGAACACTGGACAACAAATGCAATTACTGTATTTTTGCCCCTTCTTTCTGACCCTGGTATACTTTTAACACTTTTCTTTTAAAAATTGCGTACAAATAACTAGCTCCTCATTGAATTAACCATTCCTGAGGTAGACTGAGCATCACCAACTAGAGAGTTTTGGGGGGCATTGACTTGAAAGAATCTATTTTTGTTACAATGAAATAGGAATGTTAATATCCTGCAAGGTCATTAAGAAAAAACTTGCTAAAATATTGCTAACTCTGGTGTCTGATGTATTCAAGGCTTTACATATCACAGAGAGTTGTAATTGGTTTCATTGTGTAATTTAATCAGTTATTTTAACATTGATTACTCTATCATTTCCACACAATGAAACAGACTTGTTTGTCATTCATACCTTATTTATGTCATTTAAAAATAATGAATCCTGTTTAAACAAATCCTATATGTGGTTTACATTAATTGCTGGGCTAAATACTCTATATTAACTTTCAGAAATAACTTTAGTAGAATTTCAGGAAAGTGTCACATACTGAAATTATAAAGCTCAGAAATATTTTCAAGAAAAACTGTAGTTCTGGGTGTTACAATATCTCCTCCATGAGATGAGAAAGCATGAAGATAGTCCCTGTATGAAAATGCTGTCATTATCCATAGGCTAAAATCTGATTTACTTAGTCTGGCACCAGGACGGTTCACTATTTAATTCCTGATATTATCTAACAGAACCCTATATTTATTTATTTTTAAAAATATTTATGTCATGCTAAACCTTACATTGTTTATCAAACATACACTATTTTGTGTCTGTGCCTTTTTGTCATGCTGTTCCCTTCGCATAGAATAGTTTTGCCATATCTGATTCACCTGGTAAAGTCCCACCCAGTTCACAAAACTCTTTTCAAACATAAAACTGCTATCATAGTTTCAAGTAGAATGCCTTAGTTTCAGTTCTTCCAAAAGAAGACACTGAGACAAGCATTCAAGTGCAAGTAGTTTATTTTGGTGGTGATCCCCAGAAATTCTGGTAAGGAAGCAAATGAATGAGACAGAGAAAAGAAAAAGAACAGATAAAAGTCATTAAAATGCATTTTCAAGCAAGTTATTGTGAATGAAAAATATTTCTTGCTGTATCAGTAAACAAAGAATATTGCAGCCATCAAGCCATCACATTACAGCCACCCCAACATTGCACACTGAGGACACTCAGGATGAGAAAACAGGATACTGGCCCCAGATAGCTGAGGTGCATATCAAAGGAATGATTTCAATGAGCCCAGACTTTTACATCTTCCCATAAATAGAAAAGCTCTAAATTCCTTGAGATATCTGGTTTTCCTTAATTAACAGTAATCTTTTGATGTTCCAACTATCTGGTCTTTGTTGCAAACACTCCTCTATATCCTGGCTCCCCACCACTTGCCTCTTTGGAGCAATCCTTCAGAGTTATCTGAAATTCTGTGTCCCAGGCTTAAGTCCTCAGTTTTGTCTGCCGAATAAAACATAACTCAACTTTTAGGTTGTGCATTTTTTCAGTCAACATTACCAGTGATGGCAATTGGAGCTTAATAGCATGAGGGAACTCTGAGAGTCAGCATAGAATTTCAGAATTATTGTATCCAAGGGGAGAGGGAGGTAGGATTTTTATTCACAACCCAGTCATTTGTTGAGAGTTACACCTGGGGGCTGTTAATTCCCTAGAATTTATGGCTTGCTCTGCATTTTGGCAAAGTGGCCTGGAGAGGCCAGAGAAAGCCCTCAGCATACAGTCACACAGTTCCTGGTTGTTAGAAGTCTGGCTGGTGTGCACAGAAATGGTAAGTGCTAAGAATAGTCATTGACAGGGTATGCAGCACAGAAGATTTTAGGGGTGCTTCTTTTGAATCAAAAATAATTATCCATTGATCTCCTTTAGGCCATGACAGGAAATATCTGTGATGTTTATATGGACTAAGAATGTCACCTACCATATCAGTAAACAAAGGATGTGTGGCCATCAAGCCATTAACCACTACAACTGATGCTCTGGTGCACTCTGAGGGGATTCAGTATAAGAAAACACAGGAAACCCCAGTTAGCTGAAGTGCATATCAAAGGAATGATTTCAATGAGCCCAGATTCTTGCATCTTTCCATACATAGAAAAGCCTAAATTCCTTAACTTGAAATGTCTGGTTTTCTTTAATTAACAGTAATCTTTTAATGTTCCAACTACCTGGTTTTTGTTGCAAAAACTCCTATGTATCCTGGATCCTCCCTTACCTCTTTGGAGCACTCCCTCAGAGCTATCTGAGAGGCTGCATTCTGGGCTTAAGTCCTCAGAAATTCTGCCCAATGAAACATAATTCTCAACTTTTAGATAGTACATTTTTTTCCAGTCGACACTTATGAGAATATATTTTATAGATTTTGTAAAAATATAATTTCCATGTTTTTTAAGCATATTCTATAGAAATCTGAATCCTTTAAGTAATATTCCTGCCTTTCACATTACTGTTGTATGCTGTGTGAATTAACTGATACTTCCTTCTTTGCTAATACTCTCTTCTTTCTTCTCGATTCTTCTTACTCTTTACTTTCTATTTAAAGACTTACCAGAATTCACAATTCTTGTGAGCTGGGCAATGGACTAATTTTTCTAAAAACAGCAAGTATTTCCCGAGTAGTCATATATACCAAGCAAAATTCAAGCCAAAGTGTGTATACATGCTTTAGAATACTTAAAACTTCTATAAACATTTCATTCATGCATACATTCAACAAATATTTTCAAGTACTTAGTACTTATTAAGGGTCAGGAACTGTACTAGGTGCTAAAGATACAATGATAAATAAAACACAGTTCCTGCTCTCATAGAAAGTATATTCTGCAAGGGATACTAATCAAATATTCATACAAATATTCTTGAAGAATTATATTAGAAACCAAGATCTGGCACTGGGTGTTGCTATCATAGTACTACACTGCTTCTAGACTCTCTCACCTGACAGAGCAAGGAAATTTGTGTGTGTATGATAACCTACATATATACACATATCTATAAACACTTCTGTATATAACCATATGTAGCTATATTAAACTTATGAGTTTATACTTATCCCTCCAAATCTAATCCATTACCACATGGATGATTCTAGCCTTTTCCTTTTCTTTGCTTATCTGTAATTTTCCACTCCAATAGTGAGAAACCTGTCTCCTGGAATTTGAAATGCAAGTACTTAATTGTTCAATTGCAGTATATATGTATAGCAGTATCAGAATTGTTAACCCATTTTCTAGTGGGAAACAACTTTATCTACATGAGTACAGTGCTAAATTGTTTTTTATTTTTATTATTTTATTTTTTATTGATGAATAGTTGACTCACAATGTTGTGTTAGTTTCTACTGTACAGAGAAGTGATTCAGATATACATATATATACATTCTTTTTATATTCTTTTCCATTATGGATTATCACAGGATATTGAATATAGTTCCCTATGCTATACAGTAGGACCTAGTTGTTTATCCATTTTATATATAACAGTTCACATCTGCTAATCCCAAACTCTCAATCCATCCCTCCTCCACCCCCCTCCCCCCTTGGCAACCACAATCTGTTCTCTATGTCTGTGAGCCTCTTTCTGTTTTGTAGATAGGTTCATTTGTGTCATATTTTAGATTCCACATATAAGTGATATCATTTGGTATTTGTCTTTTTCTTTCTGACTTACTTCACTTAGTATGATAATCTCTAAGCCAATCCATGTTGCTGCAAATGGCATTATTTTATTCTATTTTATTGCTGCATAGTATTCCATTGTATATATGTAACACATCTTCTTTATCTATTCATCTGTCAAGGGGCATTTCTTTTTTTTCCCTGTCTTGGCTATTGTGAATAGTGCTGCTATTAATATAAGGGTGAGTGTATCTTTTTGAATTATAGTTTTGTCTGGATATATGCCCAGGAGTGGGAATGCTGGATTATATGGTAACTCTATTTTTAGTTTTTAGAGGAACCTCTATACTGTTTTCCATAGAAGCTGCACCAACTTACATTCCCACCAACAGTATAGAAGGGTTCCCTTTTCTCCACGCCCTCTTCACCGTTTGTTATTTGTAGCTTTTTTAATGATAGCCATTCTGACTGGTGTGAGGTAGTACCTCACTGTAGTTTTGATTTGCATTTCTCTAATAATTAGCGATGTTGAGTATCTTTTCATGTGCCTGTTGGCCAT
The DNA here is from genome assembly GCF_937001465.1 of Orcinus orca. NCBI lineage: Eukaryota > Metazoa > Chordata > Mammalia > Artiodactyla > Delphinidae > Orcinus > Orcinus orca. The sequence goes on from NC_064580.1 coordinate 82,043,545, forward strand.
CTGTATGTCTTATTTGGAGAAATGTCTATTTAGGTCTTCTGCCCATTTTTTGATTGGGATGTTTGTTCTTTTGTTGTTGAGTTGTATGAGCTGTTTGTATATTTTGGAAATTAAGCCCTTGCCAGTTGCATCATTTGCAAATATTTTCTCCCAGTCTGTAAATTGTCTTTTTGTTTATGGTTTCCTTTGCTGTACAGAAGATTGTAAGTTTGATTAGATCCCATTTGTTTATTTTCACTCTCTCTTTTTTTTTTGCCTTGGTAGAATGACCTAAAAAACATTGGTATGATTTATGTCTGAGAATGTTTTTCCTGTTTTCTTCTAGGAATTTTATGGTGTCATGTCTCATATTTAAGTCTTTTAAGTCATTTTGAGTTTATTTTGGGGTATGGTGTGAAGGTGTGTTCTAACTTCATTGATTTATATGCAGCTGTCCAACTTTCCCAACATCACTTGTTGAAGAGACTGTCTTTTTTCCTCTGTATATTCTTGCCTCCTTTGTTGAAGATTATTTGATTGTAGGTGTGTGTGTGTGTTAGTTTTTTTGGCTGTGCCACACAGCTTGTGGGATCTTAGTTTCCCTAACAGGGATCAAACCTGGGCCCCTAGTCCTAACCATTGGACCACCAGGGAATTCCCAGTGTGTGGGTTAAGATTGTTTTATAAAACACTACATTCCACATTGGAATTCCCTGATCTCCTAAATGATTTTTAATTTGCATACTTTGTTTTACTCTTTGTACTGTTGAATATCTAATTTTATTAAATTATATTTCTTCATCTATTGAATTGATCATGTTCTCTTTTTCCTTTTGCTTGATAATATGGTGAATTATATTGTTTTTTGTATATATTAAAGCTTGAATTCTTGGGTTAAACTATAATGATATATTCTCTTTTTTATGCACTGTAGAATTCAGTTTGCATATATATATATATTTTTTCTTTTCTTTCTTTTTTTTTAGCCATGCCACGTGTCTTGGGGGATCTTAGTTCCCCAACCAGGGACTGAACCCAAGCCACAGCAGTGAAAGCACCAAGTCCTAACCACTGGACTGCCAGGGAATTTCCCCACATATATTTTTCATAATTTTTGTTTCTCATTTCATAAGTGAGACTGGACAATAATTTTTTTCTAGTGCTGCCCTTTTCAAGTTTTTTATCTGTGTAATCCTAGCTTCATCAAATGAATTGGGGAGTGTTCCTTCTTTTTCTACTCCTTGCCAGAATTTACAAAATATTGGATTTGTTTTTTCTTCAATGTTTTACAGATTTCGTAGGTGGAACTGAAGGAGCTTCAGGTTATGTTTGAGGGAAAATTAAACATTTTTCTGATTCAAAACTTTACTTCATGCTCACAATTCTCTTTTTTTTTAATTGAAACATAATTCATGTACTATAAAATTTACCCTTTTAAAATGTACAAATCAGTGATTTGTAGTATATTCACAAAGTTGTGTATCCATCATACAATAGAATAATACTATTCTCTAATTTTAGAATAAATGCATTACCACAAAAAGAAATCTCATACACATTAGCAGTTACTCCAAATTCCTCTCTCCCCTGCCCCTTGGAAACACTATAAACACATTCTGCATCTATAAATTTGCTTAATCTAATCTGGACCTTTCATATGAATAGAACTATACAATATGTAACCTTTTGTGTCTAGCTTGTTTCACTTAGCATGATTTCAAGGTTAACCCACGTTGTAGTGTTTATAAGAATTTCATTTGTTTTGAAGGTTGAATAATATTCCGTTGTATGTATATACCATGTTTTGGTTATCCTTTCAGCAGTTGATGGCCATTTAGGTTGTTTCCTTTTGTTCGGGGGCTATTTTGAATAATGATGCTATGAACATTCATGTCCATGTCTTTGTGTGGACATGTGTTTCCAACTTTCTTCGGTATATACCTAGGAGTGGAATTGTTGAGTTATATGGTAATTATATGTGTGTGTGTGCATGTGTGTGTGTGTGTGTGTGTGAGGAATTGCCAGACTATCTTCCAAATCAGCTGCTCTATGTTAAATTAGCACCAGCAATATATGAGCTTCAAACGTCTCCACATACTTGCTGACAATTGTTATTGTCTGCCTTCTTTATTTTAGCCACCCTATTCCATGTGAAGTAGTATCACCTTGTGGTTTTGATTTGCATTTTCAAAATGACTAATGATATTGAGCATCTTTCATGTAGGTATTGGCCATCAGTATATCTTCTTGGAAAAGTGTCTACTCAAGCTATTTGCCCATTTTGAATTGTGTTACTGTCTTTTTATTGTTGATATGTAAGAGTCTTTTATACAATCTGAATGCTAGCATCTAAAGATATATGATTTGCCAATATTTTCTCCCATTTTGTGAGTTGTCTGAAGTTTCTTAATAATGTAACTTGAATCACAAAAGTTGAAATTTTTAATAACATGCAATTTATCAGTTTTCTCTTTTGCTGCTTGTGTCTTTAATGTCATATCTAAGAAACCAATGCCTGTACAAGTCACGTAGATTTATACCTCCATTTTTTTTTTCAGAGTTTCATAGTATTAATTCTTACATATAGGTTATTGTTCCATTTTAAATAATTTTTATATATGGTGTGAAGCAAGGGTCCAGCATCACTCTCTTGCATGTTGATGTGATCAGTTTCCCTGCTCAATTTGTTGAAAATCAATTGAACATATTTAAGGGTTTATTTTTGGATTCTTTATACTATTACATTGACCTATATATCTACCGTTATGCCAGTACTGTCTAGTCTTGGATGACTATGGCATTCTAGTAAGTTTTGAAATTGGAAAGTGTGAATCTTCCAACTTTGTTCTTGTTTTCCAAGATTGTTTGTCTATTCTGGCTTCCCATGTAAACTGAATATATATTCTGGTTTGAATATTTCTTTCTTCTAACTAGGATAGTTATTGTTTTTAGTTATTGTAATGACATACATATTTAGATTTATAACTACTATTATATTTTATGTTTTACATTTGTCCTCCCTTTACTGATTATCTTCTCTTCTTTACATTTTAAAATAATTTTTATTCTATTTCATTTTTCCTTCTGCTAGTTTGAAAATTATACTTTCTACTTCTATTCTTTAATGGTTACCCTAGGATTATCATTAATACATAAACTATGAATATCAAAAATATTACATTTTAAAACGTTCCTCCAGGTCAGTATTAGAATCTTAGAAAACTTTAATTATGATAATGCTCCAACTTATATGATTTGATCTCTTTTATTTTAATTATATACTGTTCTCCCTTCTCTTTTTAAAAATCATAGATGATATTATTTTCACTTTATGCCCTCAGTTTTCTTTGCAGATTCACATAGATTACCTTATATTTATAATATTGTATTTGGGATCCTTTCTTTTTTGCCTAAGTTGAATCCCTTAGAATTTCCTGTGGAGTCTCTTGTTTGCAAAATCTGTTTTTTTTTTTCTGCAAATATTTTTATTTACCCCTTATTTTTGGAAGATTTTCACTGGACATGTATATTTAGCTTATAATAATTTTCTCTTAACATTTTGATGATACTATTCATCAATCTTCTGGCTTTCATATTTTCTGTTGAGAATTCAGCTAGACATCCTTTTAAAAAAATGCTATTATGTATTTTTTTTTTCCAACCTCTTTTAAAATCATTTTGTGTGTGTGTGGTGGGAGAGAGGTGATATTTCTACAGTTGCACTCTACTATGTCCAGTTTTACATTTATTTAAAATAAATTGTTTTATTTTGCATAATTTCCTAACAAACACAAAGCAGAGATAATGGTTTAATTAACCTCCTTGTATAACCATCATCCTCCTTCAATGTACATCTACTTGTGTCTAATCTGGTTTCCCCTACACCTGTAGCCACCACCATCACTCAACCTTCAGATTATTTTGAATCAAGTTCCAATTATCATTTTATAAAATAAAGTTAATATATCTAGATAAACATTCTTTTATAAAAACACAATCATAATAGCATTTTTACATATGCAAATTTTAATAATAATTTCTCAATATTTTCAAATATCCAATGAGTGTAAATGTTTGGAGTTTCTCAGATTGTCTTTGAAATGTGTTTTTTTTTCTCTTAAAGTATTTGAATCAGCATCAAACAGCAACCACATATATAATTGGTTGATACATTTCTTAAGTCTATTCTAATATATAGGTCCTTCTATCCTTTTAAAATTTTCCCTACAATTTGCTAGTTGAATAAACCAGTTTGTTTGTACTTAAGCTTTTCTATAGTCTGAATTGTATATTTCCTTTAATTATCATGTTTGGGATTCATTGGGCTGCTGAATCTGTAGATGATTGTTTTTAATCAGTTTGGGGAAAATATCAGCCATTATCTCTTTAAGTATTTCCTTTGCCACATCCTCTCTTTCCTTAACTTCTAAAACTCTGACATTTTTATATTAATTTCTGTGTCTTTTAGCTTCTCATCCTTCCAAAGTAGGTTTGGAATTGATTGTCCCAAGCACCTGGCTGGAAATATTACCAATCAGAGAAAATTTAAATTAAATTCCAAACGATATTTTTTGGACCACCTAGGTAGGGCAAAATTTAGGCTGCAAGGCCATATGAAGCTGGACTTATTTTTATAAATTATCAGAAGAAATATAATTTTTCCTTCCAATCAGCATGATTGTTCAAGAGAGGCAAGTTTGCTTTGTAGTCCCTGGGAGGTAGAGGTTTATTTCTAGTACATACTTTATACTAAGGATGGAACACTTGGCAATCCCAATTTTATTTACAGTGTAAGGAATTATTGTGTTAGACTCCAATTCTCTGATGATACCAAGCTTTATGCTTATACCCTTTTTTCCCCTATGAGTTGGTGAAAACAGAACACAAGTTACTCTGATATGGCAAATATCCCAAGAGCAGGCCAGTTTAAGTTCTCTGCTTATTTTTCTGGTTTTCTGATTTTAATTATTTTCTAGAATTTGAATATTCCTGCTTTCTTAGTAGCTTTTAGATAAGTTTAGGTTATTTTTTTTCCTTTTACGTGTATTTCCTTTGTCTATTTTGTTATTTTCAAAGAAAAGTAGGTCAGGTTATATGTGTGTGCTTGTATATATATATGAATGAATAGTGAATGGTGAATGGTGGTCTTGCAAATCAGCCTTTGCTTTGAAATGCCTTTTAATGTTTCCAAGGTATTGGCATTTTCTCCTGCTTTCAGTTGCTGGGTTGGCCTGTAATAGGCATCTCAGATACAAAATGTCACACAACTTTATCTAAGGGGTTCTGTAAAATGCTCTGCAAGAAAAATGTGAAAATGCATCATCCCACTGACAAAAATTCACTTCACTAATGTCAATTTGCTCCCCACTGCTGTATTCTTGTGCCTGGCTGCATCCATGATAAATGTTTGCTTTAATGCTGAATCATAAAATATTGGGTTCACCAAAAAGTTTGTTCAAGTTTTTCTGTTACATTTTACAGAAAAACCCAAACGAGCTTTTTGGTCAACCAAATATATATGTGTATATATTTTTTCTTTAGTGGTGGCTTTTAAAATCATACAGGTACAAAACCTAGGTTTCCAATGCCTTTTATTTTATATAAATAAATAAATAAATTTATTTATTTATTTTTTGCTGCATTGGGTGTTCATTGCTGTGCATGGGCTTTCTTTTGTTGCAGTGAGTGGGGGATACTCCTTGCTGCAGTATGCAGCCCTCTCATTATGGTGGCTTCTCTTGTTGTGGAGCATGGGCCTCAGCAGCAGTGGCACATGGGCTCAGCAGTTGTGGCTCATGGGCTCCAAAGCACAGGATCAGTAATTGTGGCGCAGAGGCTCAGTTGCTCCATGGCACATGGGATCTTCCCGGACCAAGGATCAAACCCATGTCCCCTGCATTGGCAGGTGGACTCCCAACTGCCATGCCACCAGGGAAGTCGTAGGTCTCCAATTCTTCAAGTCTTCTTTCTATCATCCTTACTGACTGTTGATTTGGTTCATCTATATTATCAAGTCTATACAAAGGAATTCATATTTCTTTAAAAGACTATGTATTTCAAAATTTTCACATTGCTTGTTTAGACTTCTTACGTTAATCAGTTATGTGATATTGGGCAACTTAACAAATGCATGCTTTATTTTTCTTTTGTGAAACATGGAAATATTAATCTTAGCAGACGACCCTTGAAGATTGTGAAGAACAAATGATAATGAGATAGTATATAAGAATCTGTGTTGCCATATATATACTGTCTACAAGAGACCCACTTCAGACCTAGAGACACATACAGACTGAAAGTGAGGGAATGTAAAAAGATATTCCATGCAAATGGAAATCGAACGAAAGGTGGAGTAGCAATTCTCATATCAGACAAAATAGACTTTAAAATAAAGACTATTACAAGAGACAAAGAAGGACACAACATAATGATCAAGGGATCAATCCAAGAAGAAGATAAAACAATTGTAAATATTGATAAACCCAACATAGGAACACCTCAATACATAAGACAAATGCTAACAGCCATAAAAGGGGAAATCAACAGTAACACAATCATAGTTGGGGACTTTAACACTCCACTTTAACTTATGGACAGATCATCCAAAAAGAAAATAAGTGAAGAAACACAAGTTTTAAATGACACATTAAACAAGATGGACTTAATTGATATTTATAGGACACTCCACCCATAAGCAACAGAATATACTTTCTTCTCAAGTGCTCATGGAACAATCTCCAGGATAGATCATATCTTGGGTCACAAATCAAACCTTGGTAAATCTAAGAAAACTGGTATCATATCAAGCATCTTTTCCAAAAACAGTACTATGAGACCAAATATCAATTACAGGAAAAATACTGTAAAAATAGAAACACATGGAGGCTAAACAATACACTACTAAATAACCAAGAGATAACTGTAGAAATCAAAGAGGAAATCAAAAAATACCTAGAGACAAATGACAATGAAAACATGACAACCCAAAACCTATGGGATGAGGAAAAAGCAGTTCTAAGTGGGAAGATTTTCGCAATAAAATCCTACCTCAAGAGCTTCCCTGGTGGCACAGTGGTTGAGGGTCTGCCTGCCAATGCAGGGGACATGGGTTTGTGCCCCAGTCTGGGAAGATCCCACATGCATGGAGCGGCTAGGCCCGTGAGCCATGGCCGTTGAGCCTGCACATCCGGAGCCTGTGCTCCACAATGGGAGAGGCCGCAACAGTAAGAGGCCCACGTACCACAAAAGAAAAAAAAAAATCCTACCTCAAGAAACAAGAAAAATTTCAAATAAACAACCTAAACTTACACCTAAAGCAATTAGAGAAAAAAGGAAAAAAGGAAAGAAATCATAAAGATCAGACCAGAAATAAATGAAAAAAAATGAAGGAAATGATCAATAAATGAAAAAAAATGAAGCAAAGATCAATAAAACTAGAAGCTGTTTCTTTGAGAAGATAAAAAAACTGATAAATCAATAGCCAGAGTTATCAAGAAAAAAGGGAGAAGACTCAAATCAACGGAATTAGAAATGAAAAAGAAGTAAAAACTGACACTGCAGAAATACAAAGGATCATGAGAGATTGCTACAAGCAGCTATATGCCAATAAAATGGACAACCTGGAAGAAATGGACAAATTCTTAGAAATGCACAAACTTCCAAGACTAAACCAGGAAGAAATGGAAAATATAAACAGACCAATTACAAGCACTAAATTGAAACTGCAATTAAAAACCTTCTGACAAAGAAAAGCCCAGGACCAGATGGCTTCAAAGGTGAATTCTAACAAATATTTAGAGAAGAGCTAACACATATCCTTCTCAAGATCTTCCAAAATATAGCAGAGGGAGGAACACTCCCAAACTCATTCTACAAGGCCACCATCACCCTGATACCAAAACCAGACAAAGATGTCACAAAAAAGAAAAGTACATAAGAATAAACCTACCTAAGGAGACAAAAGACCTGTTTGCAGAAAACTATAAGACACTGATGAAAGAAATTAAAGATGATACAAACAGATTGAGAGATATACCATGTTCTTCAATTGGAAGAATCAACATTGTGAAAATGACTATACTATCCAAAGCAATCAACAGATTAAATGCAATCCATATCAAGCTACCAATGACATTTTTTCACAGAATTAGAGCAAAAAAATTCACAATTTGTATGGAAGCACAAAAGACCCCAATAGCCAAAGCAATCTTGAGAACGAAAAACGGAGTTGGAGGAATCAGGCTCCCTGACTTCAGACTATACTACAAAGCTACAGTAATCAAGACAGCGTGGAACTGGCACTAAAACAGAAATATAGATCAATGGAACAGGATAGAAAGCCCAGAGATAAACCCATGCACATATGGTCACCTTATTTTTATAAGGGAGGCAAGAGTATACAATGGAGAAAAGACAGCCTCTTCAATAAATGGTGCTGGGAAAACTGGACAGCTACATGTAAAAGAATGAAATTAGAACACTCCCTAATACCATACACAAAAATAAACTCAAAATGGATTAAAGATGTAAATGTAAGGATGGGTATGGTAGATCAAAAAATCTATAACAATCAATAAATGCTGGAGAGGGTGTGGAGAAAAGGGTACCCTCTTGCACTGTTGGTGGGAATGTAAATTGTTACAGCCACTATGGAGAACATTATGGAGATTCCTTAAAATCTAAAAATAGAACTACCATACACCCCAATAATCCCACTACTGGGCGTATACCCTGAGAAAACCATAATTAAAAAAGAGTCATGTACCACAATGTTCATTGCAGCTCAATTTACAATAGCCAGGACATGTAAGCAACCTAAATGTCCATCCACAGATGAATGGATAAAGAAGAAATGGCACATATATACAATGGAATATTACTCACCATAAACAGAAATGAAATTCAGTTATTTGTAGTGAGATGGATGGACCTAGAGTCTGTCATACAGAGTGATGTAAGTCAGAAAGTATAAAACAAATACTGTATCCTAACAGATATTTATGGAATCTATAAAAAAAAAGTTTCAGAAAACTTAGGGGCAGGACAGGAATAAAGACACAAACCTCGAGAATGGATTTGAGGACACAGGGAGGGGGAAGGGTAAGCTGGGACGAAGTGAGAGAGTGGCATGGACATATATACACTACCAAATGTAAAATAGATAGCTAGTGGGAAGCAACCACATAGCACAGGGAGACTAGCTCGGTGCTTTGTGACTACCTTGGGAGGTGGGATAAGGAGCATGGGAGGGAGACAAAAGAGCGAGGGGATATGGAGATGTATGTATACGTATAGTTGATTCACTTTGTTATGCAGCAGAAACTAACACAACAATGTAAAGCGATTATACTCCAAGAAAGATGTTTAAAGAAAAAAAAAAGAATGTGTTTTGTAAACTGTAAAGTATTATGGTAATACAAGTTGCTAATGTTACTAAGCAGCTCATCTTCTATCATCAGTTAGGCACCCTATATAGCGGGGTGTTTTCCTCTTGTATTAAGTAGATTTGGGGGACATTTAAAAAAATCAGTGCTAGTTATTTATTTATTTATTGTCACAATCATCTGTATTCTTTCTCACTTAACTAATGTTTTGGTCTTACTCTATATTACTTCCCCATGTGAAACAATGAATAATTGTTCATGGGAATTTTACCGCAAATTCTAATCTACTCTATTTGAGTACATTCCATAAAGTGAAAAACATCACAATTACTTTATTCAAGCATATGAAGTGCATAATGACAACCGAATTCCTATTTTTTTTATATTTTGGAATGTTTATATTATTAGTTACAAATTCTTTCATTCAGGGTTATGTCTGTATCTCCAATTTACCTCTGACATATAATGAATTACCTTGAGCTTTATTTTTATGTATTTTATGAGTATATTTATGTATTACTCTTAAAATATCAATCTTAAAAATTAAATTGCCATGCTTATAGTGATTCTAAGGCCCCCATGTGCTCACTCTGACAGATTCTTCAGTTTTCTAATGATAAGGCACATTTCTAGTTAAGTACACAACTTTTTTTACAGAGCAGAACTGATGAGATTGATGAAGCAAAAATGAACATTTTGACAATTATACATTTGACGAAAACAATGGTATATATTGATTGTGCCATACCTAGTAAACATTAAAATATGAGTTTATACTAAAATGTAAATTTGAGGTTTGTTCTCCTCATTGTGTTCTTACTTTCAAAATACAATACCTACAGGGTGATCTATCACTTCAAATAATTTCACTTTGATCCTACGTCTTTGAAAAGATAACTACAATTCTGAAGTCTACAATAGTCAGAGTCTAGAAAATTATCAGATATCTAATGAATCAAATATAGTTTCAGAAGTGACAAGATAAGAACATTTAGTGTGATACTTTATTGAGCTAAAAACATACATGTTAAGAAAAGTGGAAGCACAGTTGTATTTAGATCATAGTAGTTAAACACATCAAAAAAAATTATAAATCTTTAAAAAATAAGCATAGCTTCAATCAATGAAATTAAAGAAAATAAAAAGAATTGAATTGTATTTGAACATAATTTGAAGGGGGAGCACTTTTACTCAACCTTTTTTTGATAATAATTTGATCAATAAAGTTTCCTATGTAAGTAAAAAAAAAAAAGTAACATGCCATTGCCTCAGTCAGTTCAGTTCAAATCAGTTCAATTCAAGACATTTATTGAGATTTTACTATGTATAATGGAGCATCCCATGAGTTGAGTGTGCCAGTGGTGAACACGAGATAATTCTCATCTTCCAGGGCTCTAAACTATTATGAAAGTCAGACATATACAGAAATACCTCTAATCTATGAAAAGGTAAAATAAATACAATAATAGGGACACAAAATGCCATGGGAATATGGTGGAAGAAAAAATCGGTTCTGACTGAAATTAACCAGTTCTGGCTGAGAAATCAGCAGTGACTAATAATCTTACCCTAAGCAATATAAATATCCTGAATAAAACAATCAGAACCTAATATTCCAAACTGAGGACACAATTAACACTCTTGCAAATTATTTTTCCATATGAGTTGCTACACACATGTCATAAACATTTTACATTATCTGAGACATTATGTAATACCTGTATATATCTCTGTGGGTGAAAAAATATAAAATAAAGCTAGATCCCAGTTGTGAAATGCTAGACAAGGGTGAAAAATATTTTTATTATAGAAACTCAAGCATGTTGTCATTTCAGACAATAATAATTCATATTTCTAGAAAATTAGACATGGAAGAACACTTAGAGGTCATTCTTACATGAGAAACTGAGACCCAGAGAGGTGAATTGATTTAGTGAAGGTCACACAATGGGTTATTTGGCAAGAAATAGATTTAGTATTCCCAGTTGGGTGCTGCCCACCAAGCTGTTTTACATGAGCAAGGCAAGTTTGGTTAATGAAACAATTTAATATATTTCACAATTAATGTTAAAACCTAATTTTAAAATTAAAAAAGATTATTTTATAAATAAATGGATTATCAACATTTAACTCACATTAAGGTTTGTGGAGCTGAACACTGAAACTCTGAGACAATACAAAATGTTATCTGGGTTTTCTTAGGGTAACTTATTAGGAAGTACTTTTGAAAAAAGTTAGTAGAATTTTGTAATATGTGCTGGCAATTGTCTGATTAAACTGTCAGAAGGCAGTCAGGTGAAGAAGGTATACAGAACTTGAGTTTATGAAAAACTTGAAAAGGAATCCACACCTTTAAATTCAGTTATCTTCACCTAGCCCTACAACTTAAAAATGTATATTGATTTAAAATTCTAGACATTTATAGTATCTGAGTAAGAATAGCTAATGCCTAGTAAAGCACAAGAAAGTTACATGTTTAAGGTCAAGTTTGCAAAAGAAGATGCTCTTATGACTAGATTACTCAGAAGTAGTTATCAAAATAGATAAGACCTCAGTGTGTTATACAAAGAATTAAAACAGGTTGGTTAAGCGTGTGGGTGTGTTACTTTAGATGGTCAGAAGGTTTCTTTAAGAGTAATATTTGCATCCTTCTGAATGACAAGAAAGATATAGATTGGCAAAAGATCAAAAATAATTAGCAAAGATAGAGGCTATATTTTTAGGGACCTTATCTTCTTGACAGGCTTCAAATAAAAAATGAATACAAGTAGTGCAATATGCTTGCAAACATATATTTTAATACACACCATCTAAGAATGTGCTCTTTCTCTTCAATCAGAGTATATTAGAATGAGTCAACCATTGAATATCTGTAAAGTGTCATCATTGGTCAACATGCCTTTTAACTAAAAAATTACAAAATATGAATTAACATTTCATGGAAATAAGACAGATTATTTGAAACTGGGACAATTTTATCAGAAAATATTTTTAAATATTTACTATACATATTCCTATGGGGTACTCATCCTTTTTTATTAATATTGAAAATAATTTTAGAAAGAGAAAATGACAATTATCTAGTTCTAAATTTCTTCATATTGAATTCATATTGGTTTAGATGTATGCTAAAGATATTGAATACTCAAAAATAAAAATAAACAGATTTTTTTTAAAAATGAAGGACTATTCAGAATCTTTGTTATGATAGAGTTTTGCTAAATTTATTTGACCATTTGAAACACATGTATTTTCAAGTTTGAGTCATTAACATCTCCCAAAATAGTGTTCCATGGAACCCCTGATTAGCTGATACTAAGGTAGTCCAACAATATCACCTAGCAGAAGTGAAAATGGAGATCCACAGAACTTAACTCACTTCACCTCTCTTACAAGACTGAAATCAATATGCAGGCAGGTCTGGGCTCTTATCTAAAGTCTCAGGGGAAAAATATGCTTCCAAGTTTATTCAGGTTAATGGTCCTTGTTTCTTTGCTGATTGCCAACAGGGACTGGCTCTCCATTCCTAGAGGCTGCAACACATTCCTTCTAACATCTCCTCCATCGTCAAAGCAGAAAAAGCACATCAAGTTATTTTCATGTTTGAATCTTTTCAACCTCCTCTTCTGCCAGAGAAATCTCTGTTTTTAAGGACTAACGTGATTACATTGGGCCTACCCTGGACAAATAAGGATATTCCCCCTTTCTCCAGGTCAACTGTGCCATATAACAAAATAATTACAGGATTGATATCTCATCATATCCAAATGCTTTAAGGATTAGGGAGAGGAAATCTTTGGGAGGCCATTTTAGAACTCTGCTTATCATAGCAGCAGAGCTGAAACTAGAACTGAAGTCTACTGTGAATCCACAATTTTTTCCTATCCTGTTTGAAATTAGTAAATGTTTTTTTATAAATATTTGAGTCATTGAATTAATATTGAAATTATAATTCATGTTATATTTAATTTACCCATGTTATATTTAATTTACCCTAAGAGATTAGAACACTACCCAATATTGTGTAGCAGACATAAGCACAAGTTTATAGATCACTGATGCTGTGAACGTGATGTCACTTTCTGTGCTTTCATATTACACACTTCCACTTGGAGCATAAGTCCATTAAACTGTAGAATCCCATTTTTGAGAGGTGGGAACAATGACATTGATCAATTATTGCCAGGAAACATACTAACTCGTTGCATCAGCTGTCATAGCGAACCATGTAAGTCTTGAAATATTTTTATTTCCTACTTTTAAAATGGAGATTTTTTGTGGGTTTTATATTTAATGATAGTTTCTTCCTCATGTTGTGTTAGTTGCTGATGTGCTTGGAGTTGCTGGAACTGTCTTTGAGTTGCATTCTTCTACTGGCTGCAAGTACAGTCCAATTGCTTTTAGGAGTGTTGTCAAATGATAAGTGTTATATGCAAACCTACACTTTGAACATTTACCATTAGTTGCCTAATTATGATTGTGCCAGAAAGTGTATCTTGTATAAATATGCGAATTAGACTCTTGTACTTTTTTATCAATTAAAATATATATTGCATTGCAAAACTTGCAATGTCAATTACAGTATCTCTCTGATTTCAAAATCACTATACATGCTGAAAAATTAGTAAACGTATATTTTAAAGAAAAACAACTCATGGAGAAAAGCATTGTCCTTTTTGTAGCTAAATACTAGCTAGATAAGAATGTTAAGATGGACAAGTCACCTAGTTAATGCTTAAATTTTGTTTGGTTTCCTTTTGTTTTAGAAATTCCATAGCATATTTAATAAATGTTTTTATTACATGTTTCGAAGGAACTACTTAGGCCTCCAATTTTTTTGTTATTGTAATCTTCTGACCTCATTACAAGCAGTTCTTATTCCAGAGCAGTAATCCACTTCATAATAATATACTGTTCACAATGCTTTGCCTATTGTACTCATTTTACTATTTATTGTATTTATAACAGGTAGCACAAAAATTATATTATTCATTGAGCTTTCACACACAGTATCTTCTTCCTTTTAGAGAAGAGTTAATCTCTTGGTTATTACTGGATCCCAGACTCTTACATAGTATTTTATTAAATTCTGCTACACTGAGAAGTCCCAGTTCTTGTCCAAGTGATAGTCATTCTTTCAGAAATCACTTATATAAGTTATATTAAATAAAAATTATTTTATTATCCATGAATTAATTAATTGATTTGACAAATATTTTGAACCAATTATTAGCTACATAATACTAAGTACTACTTATAAAAGATAAGATACATGAAGCCTCTCCTTTCATAGGCTTTACATTCCAATGGTCACTGTCCTGTCCCATTCATTAACATACATAATTCTGAAAGCTTTATGTCATGTGAAATAAAGGCATATCATTTTTAGTTTATTTAATATACAAATATGCACTGAGTTTATACATTTTCTCCCTCACACTCCTGTAATTTTTCTCTACAAATAAACAAGGGTAATCTTTGCAACATGTAAATCAGATTATGTCATTCATCCTCTTCAAATGCAACATGCCATATATATCTCACTTAGAATAAAGTCCTAGTGGCCTACAGGACCCCATAAGGTTTTACCCACTGCTACCTTTTCAACCTCACCTAATGTCACTCTCTTATTGTATTGTTATGTCTGAGTCACAGTGACTTTTCTGTTTCTTGAATATATACGTGCTGGTCCTTCTGGTTGGAATGTTCATTCATAGGATTTCACATGGTTAGTTTTTTTTTAATAATCATCTCCTACAAGAAGCCTTCCCTGGGGCAGCCTATCTTGGCTCTATTGTTATCCCTTTCAGCTCTTTTATTAAATAACAAATAACAATTTACAATTCTACACTTGTTTGCTTGTTTATTGTCTGCCTCATCCACTAGACTAAGCTCCATGTGGGCAGGAGCAAGATCTCTTTCATTCATTACTGTATATTTAGCCCTTGGCATGGCACTGACACAGGAAGAGATTGTTTAATAAATGAATAGGTGAATGATTAAATGAATGAGAGCCTGTGGTGGGGGATGCAGCCCTTCATTATAACATTTGTCCTTCCTATGAAACAGTCTTAGACCCATATCATTGCAGTACCTTTTTCAAGAACACAGTTCAAAGTTGAAGAAATATCAACTTGAAAATATACATGATTTTTATAAATGTTTCATGAGCCTGAATCCAAAATTTATGCTGATATGGTACAAAAATATTTTAAGTTTCATACATGGATATTATTCATATATGCTGAAAAATACAAAGTCTGCTTTCTTAAACAGATTAAGATAAATCAGTATTTTTAAAACTATTTTTATACATACAGTCATTATGGTATCCATGAGGGTTCCAGAAATAAGCTGTTGTGATGTGATTTAAATTCTTTGGATGTGGTGAGCCATAAAGATTGTCTGTGCAAAGACTAAACAGTCACTGAAGAGGACTCACCTCTGTATTTCTAAAGATGTTAACTAAGCTTTACAGTAAACTTCTTCCAATTTTTTGGCCTTAAGACACATCTCTTCCATGTAACAGTCCCTAACTAGCCATGTCTTCAACCATATCCCTCCTTTCATGAATTTATCATCTGCTCTGTGCATGATTTAGCACATAATTATAAGCTAGTTTTTTTTTTAATCTGTTGATTTCTTTGTGTATGCTAGTTTGATCTCCACAACTAGATTGCAAGCTCTTTAAGGGTAGAAAACTATCATGTCATATCTCTTCTGTATACTCCAAATCTCTGGCATGATACTGAGTACACAAAGAGTGCAAAACACATGCTTAATTACTATATGTGTTAGTTTTGAATATTAATATTTTATGTATAAGGTAATAATGTATGTACAAAGACCTGAACACTCTTTAATACCTTAAGAATCCTCTACAAGAAGAAAAGTTATAAATGAAGAGGTAATTTATATTTTTTCATTTGGATAAAATATAATTTGCCTAAATTTTATTTAAATAGAACCCAAATATATGGCCCCTATTGGAATTTCAGGGCCTGGCCTTTACAGGGAAGTTATTTTCCCCAGTCTATGTGATAATTTCTATTCCTATATAAGATCAGGAAATTTATGTGTGTGTTTCTGTAGGAAGCATCAGGGAAATGAGTAGAAAAGCAAATTGAGTCTCCTGGCGATTTTGACCTCTTCTATTTTCTTTCTTTCCTTTGTTTTTAAATTTTTTTTTAATTTCTGAATTTTATTTTATTTTTTATACAGCACTTTCTTATTAGCTATCTATTTTATACATATTAGTGTATATATGTCAATCCCAATCCCCCAATTCATCCTGCTACCACCACCCCTCCTGCCACTTTACCCCCTTGGTGTCCATACATTTGTTCTCTACATCTGTGTCTCTATTTCTTCCCAGCAAACCAGTTCAGCTGTACCATTTTTCTAGGTTCCATATATATGCGTTAATATATGATATTTGTTTTTCTCTTTCTGACTTACTTCACTCTGTATGACAGTCTCTAGATCCATCCACATCTCTACAATGACCCAATTTCATTCCTGAGTAATATTCCATTGTACATGTGCACCACATCTTCTTTATCCATTTGTCTGTTGATGGGCATTTAGGTTGCTTCCATGACCTGGCTATTGTAAATAGTGCTGCAATGAACATTGGGGTGCATGTGTCTTTTTGAATTATGGTTTTCTCTGGGTATATGCTCAGTAGTGGGATTGCTGGGTCAAATGGTAATTTTATTTTTAATTTTTTAAGGAACCTCCATACTGTTCTCCACAGTGGCTATATCAATTTACATTCCCACCAACAGTGCAAGAGGGTTCCCTTTTCGCCACACCCTCTCCAGCATTTGTTTGTAGATTTTCTGATGATGCCCATTCTAACTGGTGTGAGATGATACCTCGTAGTTTTTATTTGCATTTCTCTAATAATTAGTGATGTTGAGCAACTTTTCATGTGCTTCTTGGCCATCTGTATGTCTTCTTTGGAGAAATGTCTATTTAAGTCTTCTGCCCATTTTTTGATTGGGTTGTTTGTTTTTTTAATATTGAGCTGCATGTGCTGTTTGTGTATTTTGTAGGACCTCTTATATTTTCAAATCTTCTTGTTGTCCACAGAAAGGGATACAGTTAACACTGAAATGTTTGACTAAAACAAGGAATTTAAAAAGTCAGACTAAATTCCTTTCTATGCCACTCTCAGGGGCAAGACTGCAGAGATTTTCAGCATGAAATCTTATGCTATTCCCAGTCAATGGACCCCCTGCAACAGTGTAGCCAATGTTTCCCTTTGATTCTTCTTTAAATGTAAAATTTGTTGTTTCTTCACATATGTTATCTAATCTAGTCTTCACATCAGCTCTCTTGAGACAAGCATGATTGACTCTACTTCAGACAGAAAGGAAATTGCATCTCAGAGAGCTTGAGTAATTTGCCTCAGGTAAAACAGTAATGAGGTTTTTGAGGACCTACACTTACCTCACTACAATTCCTGTGTTCTTTCTAATATTTTACAATGTGTCCTTCCAAAACACACAGAAAAAAATATGTTAGGGGAAGAAACCTGAGATTGGGTATTGCAGATAGAGGTAGACAGAATTGTCACTGGGAAGAAGGAAAAGCAGAGAGAAATGTTTTTGAAAACTCCCTAACACCATACACAAAAGTAAGCTCAAAATGGATTAAAGACATAAATGTAAGGCCAGACACTATAAAACTCTTGGAGGAAAACATAGGCAGAACACTCAGACATAAACCACAGCAAGATCTTTTTTGATCCACCTCCTAGAGTAAGGAAAATAAAAACAAAAATTAACAAATAGGACCTAATTAAACTTAAAAGGTTTTGCACAGCAAAGGAAACAATAAACAAAATGAAAAGACAACCCTCAGAATGGGAGAAAATATTTGCAAGTGAAGCAACTGACAAGGGATTAATATCCAAAATATACAAACAGCCCATGCAGCTCAATAACAAAAAAACAACCCAATCAAAAAATGGGCAGGAGACTTAAAGAGACATTTCTCCAAAGAAGACATACAGATGGCCATACAGATGAGAAGATGCTCAATGTCACTAATTATTAGAGAAATGCAAATCGAAACTACAATGAGGTACCACCTCACTCCAGTCAGAATGGCCTTCATCAAAAAATCTACAAATAATAAATGTTGGAGCGGGTATGGAGAAAAGGGAACCCTCTTGCACTGTTGGTGGGAATGTAAATTGATATAGCCACTGTGGAGAACAGTATGGAGGTTCCTTAAAAAATTAAAAATAAAATTACCATTTGACCCAGCAATCTCACTCCTGGGAATATACCCAGAGAAAACCATATTTCAAAAATATACATGCTGCATCCGATGTTCATTGCAACACTATTTACAATAACCAGGACATAGAAGCAATCTAAATGTGCATCAACAGAGGAATGGATAAAGAAGATGTGGTACACATATACAATGGAATATTAGCCATAAAAAGGAACAAAATTGGGTCATTTGCAGAGACATGGATGGACCTAGAGACTGTCATGCAGAGTGAAGTAAGTCAGAAAGAGAAAAACAAACATCATATATTAACGCATATATGTGGAATCTAGAAAAATGGTATAGATGGTCTTAATTTCAAAGCAGAAATAGAGACACATACGTAGAGAACAAACATATGGATACCCAGGGGGGAAAGTGGTGGGAGGGATGGTGGTGGTGGGATGAATTGGGAAACTGAGATTGACATATATACACTACTATGTATAAAACAGATAACTAATGAGAACCTAAAAACATTATTGAAGGTTAAAAAAAAGAATATATTTGTTTTGTTAAAAAGATTTCTCTTTGACAAGAAATATTAATGAACATGATTTTTTTTTTTTTTTTGTGGTACGTGGGCCTCTCACTGTTGTGGCCTCTCCCGTTGCGGAGCACAGGATCTGGACGCACAGGCTCAGCGGCCATGGCTCACGGGCCTAGCTGCTCCGCGGCATGTGGGATCTTCCCGGACTGGGGCACGAACCCGTGTCCCCTGCATCAGCAGGCAGACTCTCAACCACTGCGCCACCAGGGAAGCCCAAGCATGGGTTTTAATTGTTAATAAATATTTTATTAAGATAGTAAAATAATAAAAAATATATAAGGATAAAGCAGAGGGTGAATAAAAGCATAGATTTTCTACTAAAAGAAAACTCAGCTAATAAAACCAGTTGGTTGCACCTTAGAATATAATCGTCTTCCAGTTTCACAGTGGTCAGGACGAGTTGTTTTACTAATGTCTTTGCATGATGAGAATTTTCCCAATGTTGTCCATGGATGGGTTTTTTCTGCTGCTTTGCTTTGTCAGAAACCTGTTTTGCTGCCTGCAGCAAATTTGTAACTATATCAAGGAATGTACAGGGTTGAAAATTACTACATTTATTGCTCAAGACAACTAAGCAAGACCAAATGACACCAAATTAGTTCTGAGAAAATAGTTAGTCACTTTCCAGTTTTGGTTGAAAGATAAAATCCTCACTAAAAGAACACTCTACAAAGGTCAGAGTTTGTTTATTGTTTTCTCTTTTCCTCCCTATTTTTTCCCAAGACCTAAAAGGTACATGAGAAGAAGCAGCATTTTATTAAAGTGTTCCCTGATCCAGCAAGATGTGGAAGACATTAACAAACTGATGAACAAACTTCATCTAATCCCATTCTAAACACACAAAAGCAGGCCATGAATGGCTTTAGACAAAAATTTTAAGCATTTACAAGGATCATTAATACTGTTGTGCAATTAAAATGTCAGTAGTTAATGCCAACCTTGGGGAGGAAATTGATTGGTTTAATAGCTTCCCAAGGTGACAACAGTCATCTGCAATCCAGTAGTGAACTCTAATGTGAACTGCCTAGAAGAGAAAGGAAACAAAATAATAGAGGTCATTCCTTAATTGCTTTCTAACTTAAAGTGACAGTAAAAACAAGCCAATGTAGAGCATTTCTAAATCTCTTGCAATATAAACAGTCCTTTGGACTATTTAAGCTAATGAAGGACATAAAACATGTCAATTATAAGGATATTTAGGAATTCAGAATTAAGAATTTGTAAATAGTCATTTCCTCATATGCATTTTTAAGTCCAAAGCATAGCATATTAATCAGATGATGTCTAAGTATAATCAATTAAATATTTTTTAGGACACTGTCTTAAAAGACCTTTCTGGTAAATGAGGAAGAAAGTTAAATAAATTCCATTTCCAAATGAGGATAAAGGCTTGAGAGGTTATACAGTTTTTCAGGACCTGAATTCTATTTGTGTATTCAAGCATCAGAAATTATCACGAAGTTTCAATGTTACATTTAAATTAACTTTAACTTGAAACCCTCTATCTTGGAGTAAGTGGATATGGAAGCATGGTGCTCTGTAGTATGACTTCTGCTAACCCTCTCCTTTCTAGTTTATATGGCATAATGGTCAAGGGCATAGGAGTTAGAGTCAAATAAATTAGGGTTTTGGTCTTACCTCCAATATTTATTAGCTATGTGCCAGACACTGTGTTAAGCAATTCATGTGCTTTATCCTAATTTTCCCATCAAATTATCTAGTAAATTATTTTGAACTACTTATTTTCAATATGGAAATAAAGGCTCAGGTGGCTAAAGGAATAGCCCAATATCACACAGATGTTAACAAATAAAGTCAGGATTCTAATCAAGATGTATTTAAATCCACTACTCATAATTTAGCCTTTGGCATTTGTAGCAGATGCTGCTAGTGCCCTGTCCAAAATCCCTGCAAACAATTTCTAGACACTTTAAAGGCTTCCTGTATCTCTCTGCTTGAAGGCATTTTCTGACCAAGGGGGCCATTCAGGGGCAAGTGTCATATCATATCTGTAAATTATGCAGATTAGGGTTCATGTGGAGAAATAAAAGATTCTCCACTGTAAATGAAGTGGATATGTCTGAACTGCCTTGCCATGGTGTTGAGGAAGGAATTAAAAGGCTAAAAAAGATGACATGCTAGAAGGGATTAACCATAAAACCTATCATCTGAACATCTTCCTCAGGAGGGCCCGGAGGCCACTCTCTTCATCAAAGTAGGAAGGAATAATTTGGCTGATCACCGGAAGTGTGTAATGAGAAAGGTTTGAAAATTGAGGACCACAAAGTTGGAGGGAGATAAATGTGACTGAACCTACCGGAGTAGGGGCAAAGTGTACAGATTTTTGTCTCAAGTCAATGCCCACCTGAGACCATCCACACACAGGAGACATTGAACAATCAAGTGGATTGAATGACTGTTTTAGTGGATTTCTTCTAGTTTATTTTCTCTTCCACCCCATTGCTTACAGAATGAGATTATGAATACAGTAATCATGGTGTATTAGTTTCCTAGGCCTGCCATATAATGTCACCATAAATTTGGTGGCTTAATATCATGGAAATTTACCTTCTCACAGTTAAGGAGGCCAGAAGTCCAAAATCAAGATATCAACTGGGCTGTGCTCTCTCCCAAAGCTCTGGAGAAGAACTGATTTTATACCTTTCTCATAGAGTTTGGTAACTGCTGGCAATCTTTGGCCTCCTTCACATTGCCTCCTCCTTGCCTGTCTGTTATAAGCACACTTGTCATTGGATTCAGGACCTACCCAGATAATTCACATTGATCTCCTCATCTCAAGTTCCTTAACTTAATTACATATGCAAAGATTATTTTTCCAGATAATGTAACATTTATAGATTCCAGGGATTTGATGTGGGCATATCTTTTTGGGGGCACCACCATAAAGCAACTACACATGGTAACAAATTTGGCAATTATGCATAAGCTCAAAAGCATGGATTCGCTCTCACCAAGGCTAATCTACCTACTTTTGCTGCTAAATATCTGATATGTAAACAGTAAAGACTGAGACTGGGCTCTTGATATAGTACCAGCCCTCAAAGAGAACAACGAGCCACATGGTGGGAAGTTGATTACATACAACTCTTTCCACTAGAGATGATGGTCCTTACTAAGAATGGCATGAATTCTTGATATGGATGTGCTTTATCTGTTCACACTGTTTCTGCTAACATCACTACTCAGGGACTCACAGAGTGTCAGATTTGCCCACACTGGTTCCCACATAATATTACCTTGGAACAAGGGATAAATTTTTTAGCAAAAATGCTGCCACAATCAGCACATGATCACAAAATTCATTGCTTATACCATAATTACATCACCCGGAAGCTGCCAGCCTGATGAAACATTGAAACAGTCTCTTGATGGTGCAGCTAAGGTACTATCTTGGAAATGACAATCTAAGAAGCTGATATACTCTTTTTTCTCTGGATGTAGTCTACCCCTTAAGCAAATATGAATTTTATGGTGCTATTCCCCCAAAGATAGAACACAATGATTTAGGAACAAAGTGGTAGAGGTAGAAATGACACACTCACCAGCACTGAGGAATTTGTGATTCCTTTTTCAGCAACTTTAGGTTCCATGGTTCCCGTTTCCCACAGAAGCAGCTTCTATTAGTGAACACAAGAAGAGGCCTATGAAATCTAAATCTATGGCTGAAATGGGTCTCTTTGTGTTCTTTCTACATGTAGAACAGTAGGGAAAGAAAAATGTTACAATACTAGTAGTGGTAATTGAACCTAATATCATCAAGAACTATGATTGCTGCTCCATAGTGGGGATATTTACTCAGATTCCATTTTGTACTTCCATACTGGATATTAATAGTAAGAGAGAAATTGTAGCTATAATGGGCTGTTAAGGGCAAGGTATCCAGAAGGCTTAAATCTTTTAGAGATGAAGGTCCAGGTCACTCAACTTGGCAGACAACTCTGACCAGTAGAAGTGCATGCTGAAGATAAGGGAAATGAAATCTAGAATTCATGGTAAAGCAAAGGAATAATAGAAAAAATAACACCATCAAGTTCTAATGCTTATCTCATTAACTCTCCCGTTGTATTCTTTTTTTCCTCAAGGAATTACAACTGGGCACCACCATAAAGGATCAGTGATAGGACAGAGTGGAATTTAGGTGAGGCATGAGTGGATATGAGTGGTGCAAGGGTAGGACTGTAGCAAATGTTGTCTTCCTCCTCTTCAGACTACTCTGGAGACTGAAGACAACAGATGACTTCCTTCATTTCTAGGCTAAGGACATTTTCTGGTTCCACTTCTAATTCTAGTTTTCTTGCTATTTCCACCATGTTTTCAGTTACTTCCTCCACTTAAGTCTTGAATCCCTCAAAGTCATCCATGAGAGTTAGAATCAACTTCCAAACTCCTTTGAATGTTGACATTTCAACCTCTTCCCATGAATCAATAATGTTCTTAGCAACGTCTAGAATAATTAATCATTTCAAGAAGGTTTTCATTGTCTTTGCTCTGGTCCATCAGAGGAATCATTATCTATGACAGCTGTAGCTTTATGACATGCATTTCTTAAATAATAAGACTTGAAAGTAGAAACTACTCCTTGATCCATGGGCTGCAAAGTGGATGTCTTGTTAGCAGGCGTGAAAAGAACATTAATCTTGTTGTCCATTGCCATCAGAGCTCTTGGTTGACCAGGTGTGTTGTCAATGAGCAGTAATTCTTTGAAAGCAATCTATTTTGTTTTTTTTTCTGAGCAGCAGGTGTCAACAGTGGGTTTAAACTATTCAGTAAACCATGTTGTAAACAGATGTGCTGCCATCCAGGCTTTGTTGTTCCATTTAGAGATCGCAGGAAGAATAGATTTAACATAATTCTTAACAGCCCTAGGATTTTCAGAATGATAAATGAGCATTGGCCTCAACTTAAAGTCACTAGGTGCATCAGCCCCTAACAAGAGTCAGCCTGTTTTTTGAAGCTTTGAAGCCAGGCATTGACTTCTCTCTAGCTATGAAAGTACTAGATGGCATCTTCTTCCAATATAAAGCTATTTTGTCTACACTGGAAATATGTTGTTTAGTGTAGCCATTTTCATTAATTATCTTACCTAGATCTTCTGGATAAGTTGCTGCAGCTTCTACATTTGCACTTGCTGCTTCACCTTGAACTTATGGAAGTGGCTTCTTTCTTTAAACCTCACGAACCAACCTCTGTTAGCTTCAAACTTTTCTTCTGTAGCTTCCTCACCTCTCTCAACTTTCACAGAATGGAAGAGAGTTAGAGCCTTGCTCTGGATTAGTCTTTGGCTTAAGGGAATGTTGTGGCTGATTTGACCTTCTATCTAAATCACTAAAACTTTCTACATATTGCAGAAAGGCTGTCTGCTTTCTTGTCCATCATGTGTTCAATGGAGTGGCACTTTTAATTTCCTTCAAGAACTTTTCCTTTGCATTCACAACTTGTTTAACTGTTTGGTGCAAGAGGCTTAGGTTTCAACCTATCCTGGCTTTCTACATGCTTTCTTCACCAAACTTAATTATTTGTAGCTTCTGATTTAAAGTGAGAGATGTACAAATCTTCTTTTCATTTGAACATCTGGAGGTCATTATAGGGTTATTATTAATTGGCCTAATTTCAATATTTTTGTGTGTCAGGGAATAGGGAGGCCTGAGGAGTGGGAGAGAGACTGGGTAACAGATAGTTTGCTGTCTTATATGGGTGCAGTTTCTGGAACCCCAAAATAGTTACAATAGTAACATCAAAGATCACAGATCACCATAACAAATATAACAATAATGAAAAATTTATATATTGCAAGAATTACCAAAATGTGACACAGAGACACAAAGTGAGCAAGTCCTGTTAGAAAAATGGCATCGATAGATATGCTCAATGTAGTGTTGCCACAAATCTTCAACTTGTAAAAACCACAATATCTGTCAAGTGCAATAAAGGGAAGTGCAGTAAAATGAGGTATGCCTGTATCATTTAAAATTAATCAAAATAAAGCAGGAATGGCTATATTAATATCAGGTAAAGTAGACATCAGAGCAAAGAAAATAATTGCAGAAAAAGAGGGACATTACATAATGACAAAAAGGTCAATATACCAGGGAGCCATAATGATCTGAAATGTGTGTGCAGCAAACAATGAAGACTCAAAATAGATGCAGCAAAAATTGATAGAAATGAAAGCAGAAATAGACACATCCACAATTACAGATGATGATTTCAACACCCCACTCTCTGCAATTAATAGAACTACTAGAGAGAAAAATCAGCAAGAATATAAAAGAACTCAGCAACACCATCAGATAATAGAATCTTATTGATGTTTAGAGAATAGTCCACTCAACAACAGCAGAATACACATTTGTATATGATTTCTTTCTCCATAATTGTATCAAACTAGAAATCAATAGCAGAAAGGCAAAAGGAAATTTTCCAAAAACTTGGAAATTAACATAACCCTAAACAACACACGGAAATACATTGTATTTCCTAAACACATGTAGGAAAATTCCTATAGAAAAGACAACAGGAGCGTTTTCTTGGTGGCACAGTGGTTGAGAGTCCACCTGCCGATGCAGGGGTCACGGGTTCGTGCCCCGGTCCGGGAAGATCCCACATGCTGCAGAGTGGCTGGGACCATGAGCCATGACCGCTAAGCCTGCACGTCCAGAGCCTGTGCTCCACAACGGGAGAGGCCACAACAGTGAGAGGCCCATGTACCGCAAAAAAAAAAAAAAAAAAAGAAAAAATAGATAACAGGAGATAATGAAATTAAAAATGGGAAAACAATAGAGGAAATAGATGCAACAAAAATTGGTTCTTAAAAAATAATTGACAAACCTCTAACAACAAATGGCACATGAAAGGATATGCAACATCAGTAATTATCAAGGAAATGCAAATCAAAATCACAATGAGATATCACCTCATACCCATCAGAATGTTCATTATCAAAAAGACAGGAAATAATGTATTGGTGAAGATGTGGAGAAAAGGAAATCCTTGTGCATGATCATTCTTTATGACAGTGGTGAATCCATGTCATTATTTATTTTTCCAAACCCATAGAATGTACAACAGTAAGAGTGAACCCTAATATAAATTATGGACTTTGAGTGATAATGATGTTTATCAATTGTTCCAATTGTATCACTCTGGTGCAGGATGTTGATAGTGGAGGAAGCTGTGCATGTGTAGGGACAGGAGTTATATGGGAACTCTAGGTATATTCTGCCTAATTCTTCTGTTAACCTAAACTGGCTCTAAAAATAAAATCTATTTAAAGGAAAAAAAGAGAGGGAAACAAGAGATATTATTAAATATTGCATGTATAGTATCATTGAATGCATTGAATATCACTGAATAGATATATATTCAAACTTAGAATCCAATGAAGGTATTACAATAAAAAATACTTTAGAGTATACTTTGTGCTCAGATACTTTGTTTGCAAAACAATATATAGGCTACAGGGTACAATGGAGTTGATGCATGGTTCAGTGAGGGTTTGTTGGACAAAATTTGCAAGGGTTCTAAAGAAAGTGCATTTATAATGATTTGTAGTAGGAGCAGTAACTTCCTCATAGTGTAATAAATTAAATTTTGAGTTAATTATAGAAGCAACCTGTAAATCCCTATGAAACACACTTAGAGCCCAGAAGATTAAGAAACAGACAAATGAGAATATGATCTCATTATCCCTGGTTACAGAGTTATCGTAAGTACCAACTGCTTAGTGATGAGCAATTAGATATCAAAACTAAACACATTCCTGTACCATATATCTGCAATTTGCAGTTTATGCTTAATTAAACTGCTTAGAAATTATGTTTTTATGTTGATCCACCCTGTGGTCATGTTATACCCCAAAATACCTATACACTTTAAATCTGAACTAAAGAAAACAATCAAGTATTAGCAAAAATCAGAAATACTTGAATATGGTGAATTCTATAAATCGTCTGATTAATGGATTAATGTGGGGACAGACTGCCTATCTGTCTTCTGGCCTACTAATGAGGTAAGTGAGTGAAGGCTATAAAACTGGTGTCCTGAATGTAGGCATTTAAATCTACAGTACTTACTTCAACATGGATTAATGTTTTGCTTAGAAATCTTAGCATATCACGAGATAGTGCTAAAGATGTTAGAAAAAATGCAGTACTTTTTAAAAAAAATATGGATTCCAGCTTTCAGTAGGAGATACACAATGCTTTCAATGGTGTTTTAAGATGTTTCAGTTATTTCCAAACAAGAGACTGCAAGGAGCATAAAACACAAAAAAACACATATCAATGAATCTCCAAATATTTACCATGAAATCAAATGTTTATTCAATTATCATAACTATGACAAGTAAGAGTAGGTGCCATTATGTCTGAGTCTAAATTCTTTTTTATCTTGGAAAAGATAAAATTCAATTTAACAGCCATCACGTATTTTGGTTCCTAGGGAGTATAATGCAAAAGCTGTGAAGGGAATACAAAGATGTATAAAACATAGTCCCCATATTTCATCAAAAATATCACAATGCAGGGCTTCCCTGGTGACGCAGTGGTTGAGAGTCCGCCTGTCGATGCAGGGGACGCGGGTTCATGCCCCATTCTGGGAAGATCCCACATGCCACGGAGAGGCTGGGACCGTGAGCCATGGCCGCTGAGCCTGCGCGTCCGGAGCCTGTGCTCCACAATGGGAGAGGCCACAACAGTGAGAGGCCCACGTACCGAAAAAAAAAAAAAAATCACAATGCAGTGGAGTTGGCAAATGACACTCATTCTCAGTAGCTCTAGGAGAAGGTCTAATGTCTTCTTATTTGGAGGAAGCAGTGTTGCTTCTCTTTGGTGTACTGGCAAATAACTTCAAATGTGTCATCCTGGAAATAACTCTCAAAGCTATTTGAAGTATACTTCTGGCCTATGTAAGGAGAACCTATTTTAAACTATTGCATGCATATTAGTGATACTTATGCTTTGAATACTGTACTATTCTTGAATGTAGCAATAATTGCCTGGTACACCATTGTCCTTTGCCCTCTTATTGCCTCATGGCATCCAACACATAAACACATTAGCCTGTCAGAAATCCAGAAATAGAAAAATTAAAACCACCAAATCAATAAATAGTATTTAGTAAGAGATTATTGTGCATATAAGAACAGCTCACCAATCAGTAGCATTCAAATTTAAAACTGATATGAAGCTCAGGAGCATCATGTTACAGAATGGCCTATAAAGTGAAAGTGAGGAAGTTGTTAAAACTTTACAATGATTAGTTATTACAATGAGGGATTCCAGACGGCAGGGAATTGGTTAAAAATCATTATACCATTTCTAGAAAGATGATTTAAGTTTCTCTGATGATTATCAGAGGCATTTATAAGAAAGAGACTAAGTTTCACTTATGTTCATGAAATAAGCTACCTTTAATTTTGCATGTGTGGCTTAAATTGTTTTATCTGCTCAGGAAATTTTCAAGTCTGGTCTTCATTTTGTATTTAATTTTAACAAGCTCAAACGATTCAATTTTGCTTTATCTTTGACATTAAGTAAGTCAGTTTTTGGTTTGAGAATTTTCAAAACTTGTTTTTTAAGAAAAAGTCTGCATGTTTGGAGGTAATATAATTATCACCTTTAGCAAGAATATAACTTAGGAATATAAATATAACTTCTGGAATGATGGAGTTAGGAACTAGGTAGACTCTCTCCCCAGCAAAATTACAATCTAACTGATAAAAATTGTAGAAAACAGTCATTTAAATTCTTTGGAAACTGTGCTAAGGGCATATAGCAAGTGGAGAAACATTCCTTCAAGAAAATTTACTAAATCTCAGTAAGAAAAATATGAATCTCTGACATTTTAGCCATGACTTCCTGCTCCATTACTCACCACCCCTGTCTAGCTACCAGGTGTTTAGGTGATCTATTAGTACAAGAAGTCAAACTGAAAATAACAATCCAGCTTTTATTCACTTACCATGATAGTGCAGACAAGAGGCAAAGGAAAAAAGTGCTGGCTCCTTACTGTTCCATTTTTTCCCCAGGGAAGCACATAGGTAAGCATCAGTCAGATGACATGCAGTGCAGGTAGGGGGAATCATCTCACTGCCAAGGAGCCCAGAACAAAATGTTCCTACTGCTTTATGGATCTTGAGAACTAGGACTCAGGAGAGGGGGAAAGTCTAGGTGTGAGTCAGATATTAAATATACTGACAGTGAAAGAAAAAGTATCTTAGTCAAAGATCCCTTATAAGGAGGTCTTAGCAGAGGTGCCTCAGTGGAGGCCCCCAGATGTGAAAGCCTCTGAATGGAGGCACCTTGTCTGGGAAGGCAGATATGTATATGAGCATGGCTGGCCCAGGGGTTACCTTAGTCTTTGACTGCAACTCTCTCCAGAGATTGTAATGTGCTGACTGTGCACCACATTTGGGGTGGGGAGGGTAGCTTTCCCCCATGTGGTCTGCCAAGCAAAGCCTTTGCAATTGCCTGTAGTTGGGTCTGAAAGATTACACATTGAATTTTCATATGCAGGTGGACTCCTCAACCCCTAGCTCTGTATTTGAGCTAAGACCCTAGTCTGAGCATGTGCAGTCAAGAAGACAGGCTCTCTCTCCCTTCTACTTCCAGTCTGGCATGACAGTTCAACCCTGAGAGAGGCAAGCTGTAAGCATTTTTCATTCCCTTTCCCCCAGCCCCATATTGCAGAAACTTTTTCTCGTATGCAGCTACAGCAAGCTGAGAACATTGTGGGCCTCTATCCCAACTTGCTTATAGGGTGAATGTTCTATGCCAGAAGGGGCAAGCCAAGAAGTTGAGGAGTTGCCATCCACTCCCCACAATACTTACTTGTAGAACTGGGTTATCACTCCTGGAACTGAGGGACCCCAGTCTCCATTCCTGTGCAAGGAGCTCTAAGTCTCTGTCAGAGGTGATAGACCTTATTTGGAACATTGAGAACTCCATGCCTAAGGGCAGTGTTTGGGAATATAAATTGATACAACCACTATGGAGAACAGTATAGAGGCTCCTTAGAAAACTAAAAATAGAGCTACGATATGATCCAGCAATCCTACTCCTGGGCATATATCTGGAGAAAACCATAATTCAAAAGTATACATGCACCCCAATGTTCATTGCATCACTATTTACAATAGCCAGGACATGGAAGCAACCTAAATGTCCATCAGCAGAGGAATGGATAAAGAAGTGGTACATATATACAATAGAATATTACTCACCCATAAAAAGGAATGAAATTGTGTCATTTACAGAGATGTGGATGGACCTAGAAATCGTCGTACTAAGTGAAGTAAGTCAGAGAGAGAGAGGCAAATATCATATGATATCAGTCATATGTGGAATCTATTTAAAAAAAAAGAAAAGAGACAAATGAACTTACTTACAAAACAGATACAGAATTATAGATATTGAAAGCAAACTTATGGTTACCAAAGGGAAAATGTGGGGGGAGGGATAAATCAGAAGCTTGGGATGAACACACACACACTACTCTATATAAGATAGATAACCAACAAGGACCTACTGTATAGCACAGGGAACACTACTCAATCTTCTGTGATAGCCTGTATGAGAAAAGAATCTAAAAAAGAAAAAATATATGTATATGTATAACTGAATCACTTTGCTGCACACCTGAAAGTAACACAACATTGTAAATCAAATATACTCCAATTTTTTTTAATTAAAAAAAGGGAGATTTTGGTGGAGAATCATCATTACCATGGAGGTTTGTAACTCCATTATATGAGCAAAATCATAGAGCAACCAGAACTTTAGTATTTAACACTCACTCTATTATTTGGGGAAATAAATTATATGATAACCTTAAAGCTAATAAGTATTTTATATACAGGTTTCTGTCTTGTCTATTCTTACATTTTAGTATAAAGCTAGACATTACAGGTTCAATGCAGAAACCTGGGTAGAATGGAAACATCAAGACCTTGAACTTCCCTTAGCACAAGGTTAATGCAGTCACTTGAGATACGGAGTCAGCCATACATATTAAGAGGATGATAGAAGATTAGAGGTGATAGTCCTACACAAAAATTAACCTTGGGGTCTGTAGTGAAACTTACATTCATAAAACCTAATAGTTGAAATTTAGAACGGCTGGGCTTTATATTAAGATCAATGAAAGTAAAACGTTTCAACAGTAATAAATATAGTCATTGACTAATGCATTTAAAATTCAGCATTATGTCAGTATCAAGCAAAATTGTTCATGAAGATAACTTCGGCAGAGTTTTCTTAAAAATCTGGCTATAATAGCATGGCTTTGTCATATATAATTTAATATTATTCCAGGCAATCCTAACTATATATAAAGTGGGTGGACTGATAAGTATTTGATTTATTTGAGACCATTCCAGCTGGCAATAAAAAAGCAGAAAACAGAAAAAAAAAACCTTCTATAATGTAAAAAGTCTTTGTGAAAGTACAGTGATTTAACTTTGAAGCACTTTAGACAGGGTTTCTTTAGCTGCAGGACTTCTCAGTGTGTTAACATGTTAATATTATACATTATGAATCCCCAAGAGAAGGGTTTAATAAGCACCATTTCCCATTTAACAAAATCGCACTTTGCTCTTTTATTTCGTCTTGCATAGTAATATAATATTGTCAGTTACAATTAAAAACTAAATCTCATACACATATTTCTAATCCAAAATTGGCAAAACTGCAACAAAACCTAATTTCAAGAAGCAATGAATATATATGAACAAATAATTATAAACTGTTACCAGGTTTGCATGCATTGTATCAAATGGCTTCAACTGAGGAGGTCAATGGAAGACCTGGACCAGCAATCTCGGTCCTTGTGATAGCAAGCAAAGAATTGTAGACTATCACTTCAGGCTTAAGTGCAAAGCAAAGTTTATTAAAGCATTGTTACACTCTCAGAGGGAGAGCAGGCTGTTTCTGTGAAGTGAAACCAGCCTGTAAGCATAGTTACACTCTCAGAGAGAGAGTGGGCTGTTTCTGTGAAGTGAAACCAGCCCTCCTGTACAGGCTTAAGGTGTTTATAAGGAGCATTCTGTGACGAGGCTGGGCACGATCATGGGTGAGTGACAGGAGAGCATTATTTGATTGACAGTCCTGAGCTATATAACAAGTTCATTACTGAGCATGCCCTTACCCTTGATTTGATAAGGAAAGCCCACGGTGGGGGGGGGCAAAATCTTATGCAGATTTTATTATAATAATGGTATAACGAGTTTGGGTTTACTATAGGTTATATGCCTGTCTGGTCTGGGCATGTGCAGCCCGGGGAAGTTCCCTCATGTTACTGTGCTCCCTCTTTATCAGGATAAATTGCCCACCACAAGACCATAGTTTCACCCGTTCTGGGTCGGGTCAGGGGAGGGTCCCCAGATGGTTGGGGTGTGAATTGATTATTCCCCTCTTGTCTTTCTGCCACTGTCACCTCCTTGTTGCTAATGTTTGACTAACTACCTAACATAAACTACATTATATTATATGACTTGTCAAATTTACCTTGTATAAGTAGTGCTTTCTCTATCTGGCCCAATCTTACTTAAAAACCTCTTACTCAATCAGTCATTACAATGATGTTTTAAAGATCTGGATTTTTATAATATGCATAAAATGTATGCACATATCTCATCAAGCCTTAGAGAAGGTGTTAAGCTTTGTGTTGGGGCCCATTTTTCCTACTTTAGCCATTCATTGGGACAGTGCAATTGGGCGCTTGTTATCCTGACAGATGGGCAAAACATAGCAATAAGGAATTTAGGACAACAAACTTGTAACTGAGTAGGACCCCATGGGGGCCTTCCCGGGACAGGCCTTCCCCCATATTCTCTGCTTTGGCTCCTCTCTGAGTACCTAGATAATAGTATTTGATACACATTTCTTGAGTTGTTTTGCAGATGTAGGCCTCCCCCGTCTCCAGCAAGTGGAAGATGCTAACTACTTGACGACCATGAGCACAGAGCCCCAGGCCTCCTGGAGCTTAACGACTGATAATGTTAACCCCGTGACACTACCCTGCTACCTCACCATCATACAATCAGAGAATTGTGCACAAGCTGATCACATACCCTGCACCCCATTCCCTCACCTGGCTTTTAAAAATGCTTTGCTTAAACCCTTCAGGGATCTCGGGGCTTTTTAGGGCATGAGCCACCTCATCTCCTTTCATGGCTTTGCAATAAACCTTTTTCTGCTCCAAACTCCGACACTTCACTCTGTTCGGACTCACTGTGCGTTGGGCATACGAACTTGGGTTAAAAGACTATGCTTAGAAATCCAGTCACGTTAGCAGTTGAAATCAGAAAATGTTGTCAATCTTTCAGACTAAATTGTTTCAAATCATTACCCTGGATGACCATGACTGCCCTGAATACTGACTTTCTTCAGCAGAGCTGCTAGTATAACCTAACTGACCATAGAAAGGGTATGCTTCCTTACACTTTTAAGCATTTATTTTACCTTTTTTTCAGCCATCCTACTTCATCCTGACTTTGAATAGCTGTATGAGGTTCATTCACTATCTTGTAATGTACCCATTGGAAAGGGTATTGACTTAATGTTTGTAGGTTGTCTGAGGTTGTTTTGTTTCTTTTGTTTGTTTTATTAACTTTTTTTTAAGCATCAGGCTCTAAAGCCTCCTCCTTGATGATCAGGTCCTATTTGTTAAGATTAAGGAGGGCTCATAGGTAATATAGATTGCATTGCTCCTGAGAGTTAGTGGGGCCTATTTGTAAATCTATGGTCAAACAAGGAAGAAGTCATGAAACCATGTACAAGCCCCTGTGTCCTTGTCATGTTGCAGCAAAAATAGAAATGAAGTTTTTTGCTTTTCTGACAAACAAGGAAAATATAGGAACTATGGGCAGGCTATAGAAACAACATAAACTGGCCTGAAAGAGTTAATCAATCCTAGTTTTATTTTAACTGTTACTAATCTGTATTGTCTGTAACTAGATTTGTCCTTCACAAAGCTAACCTCTAACACTCTCTGACACTATGTGAATCACATCCTGCACCTATCACTCCCTAACTCTGTGAATTACATCCTGACCCTAACATTCTCTGATCCCGTGTGAATTGCGTCCTTCACCTGGTGTTTACACTCCCTGCACTTCCTTGTAGCAAATAACCCCTTATAGCATTATGCATTCAGAAAGTAGGTTGTGGACTGATAACCCAGAGATGAACAGACCCACTTACTGGGCTGCCAGACCCATTTACCAGGCTGCCTGATGCCAACTGTGACCATTTTAAATTTTTGCAAAAGAAAGCAGAATACAAGGCCATCACTGCTTTGATCCTTATCACCTATCACAGACCGCAGACTATAAGACCTCTCCTAATTCCCCAGAGAGGGGGCACAGTTCTTGAGGCGCTAACCTGTTGTGTTCCCTGTTTGCCTAGCAAAGAATAAAGCTTCTCTATTTCTTTTCCTCTAAAACTCTGTCTCCGTATTTCTGTTTGGCGTCGGTGCACAGAGAGCCAAGATTTTTTGCATCAATCAGAAAACAGGACTATATACATTTTTGTTCTTGGTTATAATGCAAAATTGCAGCCAACCACTGTCTTTCTTATATATTTATTTTTAAAAAGCAGAAGAAAAGGTCAAACCCATGTAACTATGTTTTAATTAAGATTGTGAGTTTTCTTAAAGGGTTGGTCTACATGAATTTATTCTGATATCTCCTTGAAAATATAATAAAATCATTATTCTTTCCCCTGCATTTATATATGTGTATCTTTACTGTACTTGTGTGTATTATCTATTCTGTCCTTCACTCTAAATTAAACCATAAAAATTTGACTTCATAAAAATATCTATTCAGTCCTACCACAGAAATTTAAATGGGAGAAAACCCCCATAAACTGTGATTTCTCATCCACTGGCATGTCATTACAAAAGTAGATGTTTAGAATAACCAGTCTTTTGAAATGCATTGATAGATCTCTAATAGTTTTATTGTCATATGAACTTCACTTTCAGCTCTAAGGTATTGAATTCTTTCAAATTGTAATTTGAAGCCATTCTTTCATTCTGTACTGCCATTTAGTTTTCTTTGTAAGTTCCTTGAATATAAGTTATATGACTAAAGCATTAATTTATTTGGTGTAACAATGACACCAATTTTAAGTGGAGCTATGCATTTGATTCACAAGAAGTTGCTAATGTGTTCAAGACAATTAAGCATCCAAATATAAAAACCAATTATTAGGTAAAATGATTTTTTTAAGAATCACCTTTCAACAGTTTCATAATGTTTGACAGAAGGATGAACAAATTGTTGGTTAAAAAGTCATGAAGCTGCAGTCATCTGAAATGAAACTAATTATAAGATGTATTACTTTAGAAGGAATTATTTTGTCAAATTACACTTAACAACACTATTTTTTTTAAATGATTTGCTCAAGTCTTAAAATGTAAGCAAATTTCTAGCTAACATGGCAACTAAAACATGCTCTTATGAAACACTACAATGAAGGTACAAAAAGTTTAAATTCACAAGGACAAAGAGAATAGAAAAGGAGGTAAAAGGCAACAGCATTTTAGAAGTGTTGACAGAATTTTGGTGGATGGAATGTAACTAGATAAATGGTAACTGACTCACTCAAAGAGTGTGGAAAGTTGAGACCTAAGGGCTACAGGAAAGAAAGTGACCAGAAACACACAAAGCTGTGCCTTGTTGACCAATAATGCTGTTAAGAGAAGCATTTTCTATATATTGCCTCTTTCTTTAGTGTATTTAGCCAAAAACCCATGTCCACAAAATCATAAATATCATTATTTCAGAATTAAAAGTATTTTTATTATTCAACTCAATGACAAACCTTGCCTACTGAAAACAATCTTCTTTAATTCTGTATTTCCTCCAGCTACCACCCTCTTTCCACCTATTCACAAGCAAAGTCTCCCCCACTCCTCAACTGAACATAATTCGATTTCTTCCCTTACGACTCAAGTTAAATTTCTCTTCCTCAGGTCACTAGTGACTTTGTGTCTCTAATCCTAATAAAGATTTCTCAGTCTACATCTTGCTTGACTTCTTTTTTAACAACTTTATTGGAATATAATTGCTTTACAATGGTGTGTTAGTTTCTGCTTTATAACAAAGTGAATCAGCTACACATGTACATATATCCCCATATCTCCTCTCTCTTGTGTCTCCCTCACATCCTCCCTATCCCACACCTCTAGGTGGTCACAAAGCACTGAGCTGATCTCCCTGTGCTATGCGGCTGCTTCCCACTAGCGATCTATTTTACATTTGGTAGTATATATAAGTCCATCCCATTCTCTCACTTCATCCCTGCTTACACTTCCCCCTACCCATGTCCTCAACCCCATTCTCTACATCTGTATCTTTATTCCTGCCCTGCCCCTAAGTTCTTCATAATCATTTTTTTAGATTCCATATATATGTGTTAGCAAATGGTATTTGTTTTTCCCTTTCTGACTTACTTCACTCTATATGATAGACTCTAGGTCCATCCACCTCACTACAAATAACTCAGTTTCATTTATTTTTATGGCTGAGTAATATTCCATTGTATATATGTGCCACATATTCTTTACCCATTCATCTGTCAATGGACACTTAGGTTGTTTCCATGTCCTGGCTATCGTAAATAGAGCTGCAATGAACATTGTGGTACATGACTTTTTTGAATTCCGGTTTTCTCAGGGTATATCCTCAGTAGTGGGATTGCTGGGTCGTATGGTAGTTCTACTTGTAGATTTTAAGAAACCTCCATACGGTTCTCCATAGTAGCTGTATCAAATTGCATTCCCACCGACAGTGCAAGAGGGTTCCTTTTTCTCCACAATCTCTCAAACATTTATCGTTTGGAGACTTTTTGATGATGGCTATTCTGACCAGTGTGAGATGATACCTCATTGTAGTTTTGATTTGCATTTCTCTAATGATTAGTGATGTTGAGCATCCTTTCATGTGTTTCTTGGCAGTCTGTATATCTTCTTTGGAGAAATGTCTATTTAGGTCTTCTGCCCATTTTTGGATTGTGTTGTTTGTTTTTTTGATATTGAGCTGCATGAGCTGCTTGTAAGTTTTGGAGATCAATCCTTTGTCAGTTGCTTCATTTGCAAATATTTTTTTCCCATTCTGAGGGCTGTCTTTTCATCTTCTTTATGGTTTTCTTTGCTGTGACAAAGTTTTAAGTTTCATTAGGTCCCATTTGTTTATTTCTGTTTTTATTTCTATTTCTCTATGAGGTAGGTCAAAAAGGATCTTGCTGTGATTTATGTCATAGAGTGTTATGCCTATGTTTTCCCCTAAGAGTTTTATAGTGTCTGGCCTTACATTTAGATCTTTAATCCGTTTTGAGTTTATTTTTGTGTATGGTATTAGGGAGTGTTCTAATTTCATTCTTTTACATGTAGTTGCCCAGTTTTCCCAGCACCACTTATTGAAGAGGCTGTCTTTTCTCGATTTTATAGTCTTGCCTCCATTATATATGGTAACCATATGTGCATGGGTTAATCTCTGGGCTTTATAGCCTGTTCCATTGATCTATATTTCTATTTTTGTTCCAGTTCCATACTGTCTTGATTACTGTAGCTTCGTAGTATAGTCTGAAGTTAGAAAGCCTGATTCCTCCAGCTCCATTTTTCTTTCTAAAGATTGCTTTGGCTATTCGGGGTCTTTTGTGTCTCCATACAAATTGTGAATTTTTTTGTTCTAGTTCTGTGAAAAATGCCAGTGGTAATTTGATAGGGATTGCATTGAAACTGTAGATTGCTTTTGGGTAGTATAGTCATTTTCACAATGTTGATTCTTCCAGTCGAAGAACATGGTATATCTCTCCATCTATTTGTATCACCTTTAATTTCTTTCATCATTGTCTTATAGTTTTCTGCATACAGGTCTTTTGTCTCCTTAAGTAGGTTTATTCCTAGGTATTTAATTCTTTTTGTTGCAATGGTAAATGGGACTGTTTCCTTAATTTCTCTTTCAGATTTTTCATCATTAGTGTATAGGAATGCAAGAGATTTCTGTGCATTAATTTTGTATCCTGCTACATTATCAAATTCATTGATTAGCTCTAGTAGCTTTCTGGTGGTGTCTTTGGGATTCTCTATGTATAGTATTATGTCATCTGCAAACAGTGACAGCTGTACTTCTTTTCCGATTTGTATTCCTTTTATTTCTTTTTCTTCTCTGGTGGCTGTGGGTAAAATTCCAAAAGTATGTTGAATAATAGTGGTGAATGTGGGCAACCTTGTCTTGTTCCTAATCTTAGTGAAAATGGTTTCAGTTTTTCACCATTGAGAATGATGTTGCCTGTGGGTTTGTCATATATGGCCTTTATTATGTTAAGTTCCCTCTATGCCTACTTTCTGGGGACTTTTTATCATAAATGGGTGTTGAAATTGTCAAAAGCTTTTTCTGCATCTATTGAGATGATCATATGGTTTTTATTTTTCAGTTGGTTAATGTGGTTTATCACACTGATTGATTTTCATATATTGAAGAATCCTTGGATTCCTGAAATAAACCCCACTTGATCATGGTGTATTATCCTTTTAATGTGCTGTTGGATTCTGTTTGCTAGTATTCTGTTGAGGAGTTTTGCATCTGTGTTCATCAGTGATATTGGCCTGTAGTTTTCTTTTTTTGTGACATCTTTGTCTGGTTTTGGTATCAGGGTGATTGTGGCCTCATAGAATATGTTTAGGAGTGTTCCTCCTTCTGGTATATTTTGGAAGAGGTTGAGAAGGATAGGTGTTATTCTTCTCTAAATATTTGATAAGAGTTTGCCTGTGAAGCCATCTGGTCCTGGGTTTTTGTTTGTTGGAAGATTTTTAATCACAGTCTCAATTTCAGTGCTTGTGAATTATCTGTTTATATTTTCTATTCCTTCGTGGTTCAGTCTCGGAAGGTTGGGCTTTTCTAAGAATTTGTCCATATCTTCCAGGTTGTCCATTTTATTGGCATATAGTTGATTGTTTGCTTGACTTCTTAGCAGTGTTTGACTCTTCTGACTACACTTAATATTATGAAATATTCTTGTCCTTCGGCTTCCTCACAAAAGCAAATGGAACAACACCTCTTTTATAACTTTAGGGAGTTTAACTGGCCACTCCTTTTCTATCTTCATTGCAGGCTCATTTTCTCTATCCATTAATTAAGTATTGCAGTTCATCCACTTTGAATCCCATGCCCTCTTATTCTCTTGTTTTATATTCTCTTAGGCAAACTCATCCAGGTCTGAAACTGTACTGACCTCTTAAATGGTGTCCTCTGTCAAATCTTTATCTTCATCATAGGACTTTCTTCTGTAGTCCATAATTATAAATCCATTTATCTAAGTGGCATATCCTCTAGGTTGCTTCTAAGGAAATTTAAACACTACAGGAACAAGTTGAAACTTGGTCATCCTGCATCCCTGAACCTGATGATCTTCCATTGCTCTCTATTTCATTTAATGGACACCACCATAAACCTAGAAACCCCGGATTCAGCCCTGACAACTCATTTTCTCTCATAGCTACTTCTTCCACAATCTGTCATTAATCCTGTTTACTTTACTTCCCAGTATATCTCAAACCCATCCATGTCTCTCATTCTCCACTGCCACTTCCCTCCCTGATTCTAAGCAACTATAAACTTTCTCTTGAGTTAGTACTGCAAGAATCTCCTAACTCCCAGCTTCTCTTCAGGACTCCTCTACATTTTTTATATCACTGAAACCAAACTGATATTTACAAAATGCAAATCTCATTAGGTAACTCTCTACTGGAAATCCTTAAATGGTTTCAAAATACTTTTAGAATACAGACAAAACCTAACATGGCTTACATGGCCATGCATGGTCTGGACTCTACCCATTCTTCCAGCCTTATCTCCAGCCACACTCTCCGTTGCTCTCGTCACTCCAGATGCATTTTAAGTTGTTTAAATGTGCTTTTACTGTCTCGCAAAATAGGGCATTTGCATAAGCTACTAGCTCATTTCACAATTCTTCACACATCTACCGGCTCCCCAGTCATCATTAATAAACATATTTTCTTTCTTCAGAGCTCAATTCATATATAACTTAGTCAAATAAATTTCCCTATATAACTTCACTTTTACCCTCAAATCCACACCCTGCAAGTCTAGGTCAGATTACTTCAGTATAGGTTCTCATGGTGTCATATTTATTCAGATCATTTTCCTCTGCTTGTGATTAGACATCCATTACTGTGATGGTTTGATTTTTGTTTTATGTCACTAGATTTTAGGCTCATTAGGGCAGCAACTATGCCTCAGTAGCTCACTGATGTCAAACACCTTGCACACTGCTTGATAGACTGTGGGAGCTTAATAAATATTTGTTAAAAGAATCAATTAAATGGTGAATTGATGTGTTTGGAGGAAGAGCTTTGTGTCTCATAAATAGGGAGCCTGAGATCAATGAAGAGCCATTCTGTGGTAAGCCCCCAGGGGTAGAATCAGTGAACTTGAAGGAGGGTCAATAGAAATTACCCAATAAAGCATAGAAAGAAAAAAGAGTGAAAAAAGAGAGAGAGAGAGAAGAAGAAAGTGCCAAAGAGCTGTGAGAAAATAACAAATGATCTTACATACAGATAATTGGAACTCAAGAGGAGAAGTGAGAGCAAATGGTCTGGAAGAAATATTTGAAGACATACTGCCCGAGATTTTTCCAAAATTAATGAAAATATTCAAACCACAGTTCCAAAAAGCTCAGAGATCCCCTTTTCAGGAAGGTAACTGATACTCTAAAGGAAAAATAGTAGCAATCTATTGTAGTTCATGTCCCATATAAAAATAAAATATATGACAATAAAAGCACAGAATATGGGAGAGTGAGGTATTAGAAGTATACTGTTGAAAGGTCCATGCAGTATATGTAAAGTATAATATTTCTTGAAAGTAGATATGATTAATTAAAGATATATATTGTAAGCATCAGGAAAATTCCTCAAAAAATTAAAAAGAAGTAAAAATAATGAGTCACTATTGGAGATAAAATGCAATAATAAAAACACTCAATCCAAAAGTAGGCAGAAAGATGGAAAAAAGAAATATAGAACAGATGCAATGAAGAGAAAACAAATAGGATCCTGTTGCTTTAATGCTAACCATATTAGTAATTACATTAAGTGTAAATGTCTAAATCAGGAATTGTAAAGCTACAGACTACAGGTCAAATCTGTTTTGCTATCTGTTTTTGTAAATAAAGTTATTGGAGCACATTCATTATCATACTTTTACCTATTTCTATGGTTGCTTTCATGGAATAACAGCAGAGTTAAGTACTTTGGAAAGGGGCCATAAGGCCTGCAAATTTTAAATATTTACCATCTGTCCCTTCATAAAAAAAGTTTGCCAAACTATGGTCTAAA
Organism: Orcinus orca; assembly: GCF_937001465.1. Lineage (NCBI taxonomy): Eukaryota > Metazoa > Chordata > Mammalia > Artiodactyla > Delphinidae > Orcinus > Orcinus orca. The sequence goes on from NC_064580.1 coordinate 82,085,128, forward strand.
CACATAAATTAATGTCATTGGCAGATAGAATATTTTTAAAGAAAAGATCCAATTATATTCTGTCTATAAGGAGACTTTTAAATATGAGGAGATAAATAGGTTGAAAGTAAAGAGATAGAAAAATAAGTGCCATGCATGCATTAATCAAAATAAACCTAGCATGGCTATCTTAGACAAGTAAACTTCGGAACAATAAAAATATCAGGGATGAAGAGAAATATTACATTATGGTAAATAAATCGATTCACCAAGAAGACACAACAGTACTAAATGTATATGCATCTAACAGAGTTTAAAAATACATGAAGCAAAAAATGATAGAACTAAAGGGAGAAATAGGATAGTTCACAATTATATTGGAAAAAAATCCACTTTCAGTAATCGATGGAATAAGACAGAACATCCAAAAAATCATAATCTACCAATCTGACAATATTTATGAACACTACACCCCAGAATATCAATAGAGATTATTTTAAAGTGCATATAGAACATTTACCATGATAGAGCAAAGTATGTTCTATAGTATAAAACTCAACAAATTTACAGAACTGAAATCATACAAGGTGTGTCCTATAACCATAGGGGAATTAACCTAGAAATCAGTAACTGCAAGATAGCTGCAGGATAATAGAGTAACTTTATTTTTAGTTTTTTTAAGGAGCCACCATACTGTTCTCCATAGTACCATAAGATCCAGCAATCCCACTTCTGGGCATATAGCCAGAAAAGATGAAAATTCTAATTTGAAAAGAGACATGAAGCCCAATGCTCATAGCAGCACTATTTACAATAACCAAGATGTGGAAGCAACCTAAATGTCCATTGATAGATGAATGGATAAAGAAGATGTGAAATATCGATATATCTATATATATCTATATGCATACACACAGTGGAATATTATTCAGCCATAAAAATAATGAAATAATGCTATTTGCAGCAATATGGATAGTTGTGCAAAATTATTATACTAAGTGAAGTAATTCAGACAGAGAAAGGCAAATATCATATGATATTGCTAATATGTGGAATCTAAAAAAAAAAAGATGTAAATGAACTTATTTACAAACCAGAAATAGACCCACAGACATAGAAAACAAACTTGGGGTTACCAAAGGGAAAGGGGGAGAGGGATAAATTAGGAGTTTGGGATTAACATATATACATTACTGTATATAAAATAGATAAACAACAAGGACCTATTGTGTAGTACACGGAACAATATTCACTATATTTTAATAACCTATAATGGAAAATAATCTGAGTCACTTTACACCTGAAACTAACACATTATAAGTCGACTATATTTCAATTAAAATAGATAGTTGCAAAGTCCCCAAATATTTGAAAAAAATAAATAACACACTTCTAAATTACCCATGAATCAAAACAAAATTTAAAAATAACTTGAATGAAAATAAGAATATAACATTTCAAAATTTATAGGATGCCACTAAAGCAGTACTTAGGACAAAATGTATTGCACTAAATTCTTAAATACTTATGCAGATGATCCCTGACTTACAATGGTTCTACTTATGATTTTTTGACTTTATGATCATACAAAAGTGATGGGTATTCAGTGGAAACTGTACTTAGAATTTTGAAATTTGATCTTTTCTCAGGCTATCAATATGTGGTTCTATTCTCTCAAGATGCTGGGCAGTGGTAATGAACAGCATCTCTCAGTCAGCCATGCAATCATGAGGGTAAAAATGTGATACACTTACAATCATTCTGTACCAATACAACCATTCTGTTTTTCACTTTCAGTACAACATTCAATAAATTATATTAGCTATTCAATACTTTATTATAAAATAGTCTTTGTGTTAGATGATTTTGCCCAACTATAGACTAATGTAAATGTTTTGAGTATGTTTAAGGAAGGCTAGGCTAAGCTAACGTTTAGTAGGTTAGACATATTAAATGTTTTTTGTATTTTTGACTTACAATATTTTCAATTTACAATGGGTTTATTGGGATGTAATCCCATCATAAGTCAAGGAAAAAAACAGTAGTAGAAAATAAGAAAAGGTCTGAAATCAATGATCTATACTTCCAACTTAAGAAACCAGAAAAGGAAAAGCATTTTAAACCTTAAGCAAGTAGAGCAGAGGAAATAATAATGATGAGCAGAAATTTATAAAATTGAAAAATTGAAAACAAAAAAGAATACACAAAATAATTAAAACAAAAATGGATTATTTCACAATATTAATAAAGCTGATAATTCTCTACCCAAACTGATTCACAAAAAGAGAAAAATAATATTAAATCCATAATTTTTTTTATTTTTCATTTTTATTTATTTATTTTTTTGTGGTACGTGGGCCTGTTACTACTGTGGCCTCTCCCGTTGTGGAGTACAGGTTCTGGATGCGCAGGCTCAGTGGCCATGGCTCACAGGCCTAGTCACTCCACGGCATGTGGGATCTTCCCAGACTGGGGCACGAACCTGTGTCCCCTGCATCGGCAGGTGGACTCTCAACCATTGCGCCACCAGGGAAGCCCTAAGTCCATAAATTTGACAAAATGATAGAAAATGTGCAAATGTGGTGAAAGATACGAACTACCACAAGACAGTCAAGAAGAAGTAGGTAACTTGGTGAATTAAATTCACAGTAAAATGGCTTCTGTGTAGAAAACTTCACTTCTGTGTGTTTCTTCTTTATTCTCACACTACTACCATGCTCACGACACTTCTAACACCAGATGTGTGGGGTTTCTTCCCCACACCAAGCAATTCTTCATGACACCAGTTGAATGTTCTATAACTTAACTACATTCTGAAACTATCTACCTGGAGACAGTGTCAGATCCCATAGGTTAAGTGCTCAGTCCCATGAGACTGCACTCCACTTCATGTGCCAATGACAAGTAAGAGGTCGCCATGTTAACTACAACTTCCGTCTAACTTGGTTATGCCCAGGAAATTCCAAGGGATTTAGGAGCTCTGTATCAGGAGTAAGAGTCAAAGACCCAAATATTAGAACAAAAGATGCTCCTAGTGCTGTTATCACTTAGGATATTACAACAGTTTTGGGAGTCCTGTGTCAGGTACCAGAGATGGAGACCAATATATGTATTTTCTGTTATCTCACACCATCCAGTAAAGAAAACTTTAGACCAAGGAGGCTTCACTGATGAAATATACCCATCCTTTAAGGAATATTAATATCTGCTCTACAAAAATTCTGCACCATACAAGAGAGTAAAGCTTTGAAGTTGCTTTCATGCATACAGCAATACCCTTATACTAAAACTAGACAAAGACATTAAAACGAAACTATAAGCAAATATCTTCTATCTAATATAGACACTAAAATACACAAGAAATACTATTAATTCTAATCCACAATGTATAAAAATGATAGTAACTCAAGACCAAGTGAAGTTTGTCCCTGGAATACAAAGTTAGTTCAACATTCAAATGTCAAACAATACAAGGTAACCTCCTGAAAGGTGGAGTAAGGAATTCTGTAAATCCATTCCTCCATAAAAGCAAAGAAAATACTAGAATTGTGAAAAATCATCATTTTGAAAATTCTTGAAGTTAACCAAATGCAACAATTGCAAGAGTATTGAAGAAAAACTGCTGAACCTTGCTAAGAAAATCAGGTTCTGTAATATTTTTATTTGACCTCCTCTCATTCCCTCTACAGCTCCATAGTTACTTTGAAAACCTTCGGTTTTTACAATGTTAGCTCTGAACACCAGCAGTCTTGCAGACCCTGGAGGGTGCAGACTGGATTTTCTAAAAGTTCTATCTCCAAAGCATTGTCACTATTTGACCTTTTGCAGGTTGCTGGAAAAGACGTAATGACAGAGTGTAGTCTCTATTTGACATGTCTCAAATCTGGCTCAGTGGGAAAAGTCCTACCCCCAGGATGTTTGTTGAGAACAATCAACTACAATTGATAGATATAACAATTACCTGAGGCTATGATATCAGTTATGGTAAAAAATCTCAACCAAATTTTAAAGGAATATCTGGGGAGCAAGATGCCCACAGATGACTTTGAAAAACTCTGACATGCTCCTGGGGAGCTAAATGACAATAAGCATGTTTAGGGCTGTATATCTTCCCAGGAAACATGTGAGGTCCTCAGTCAGACTCAGCTCTGATTAAAACCGAGGCCCTGAGATTGGTTCAAGATGGTGGAGTAGAAGGACATGCTCTCATTCTCTCTTTCAAGAACACCAGAATCACAACTAACTGCTGAACAATCTTCAACAGGAAGATACTAGAACTCACCAAAAAAGATACCCCACATGCAAAGACAAAGGAGAAGCCACAATGAGACGGTAAGACGGGTGCTATCACAATAAAATCAAATTCCATAAGTGCTGGGTGGGTGACTTACAAACAGGAGAACAATTATACCACAGAAGTCCACCCACTGGAGTGAAGGTTCTGAGTCACACAACAGACTTCCCAACCTGGGGGCCTGGCAACAGAAGGAGGAATTCCTAGAGAATCAGACTTTGAAGGCTAGTGGGATTTGATTGCAGGACATCGGCAGGACAGGGGGAAACAGAGACTCCACCCTTAGAGGGCACACATAAAGTAGTTTGCACATTGGGACCCAGGGGATGGAGAAGTGACCCCATAGGAGACAGAACCAGACATACCTGATAGTGTTGGAGGGTCTCCTGCAGAGGTGAGGGGGCAGCTGTGGCTCACAAAGGGACAAGGACACTGGCAGCAGAAGATCTGGGAAGTACTCCTTGGCGGAGCCCTCCCAGAGTCCACCATTAGCCCCACCAAAGAGCCTGGGTAGGCTCCAGTGTTGGGTCACCTCAGGCCAAAAACCAACAGGGCGGTATCCCAGGCTTACCCATCAGCAGACAAGTGGATTAAAGTTTTACTGAGCTCTGCCCACCAGAGCAACAGTCAGCTCTACCCACCACCAGTCCCCCCCATCAGGAAACTTCGACAAGCCTCTTAGATAGTCTCATCCAAAGAGGGAAGACAGCAGAAGCAAGAAGAACTACAATCCTTCAGCCTGTGGAACAAAAACCACATTCACAGAAAGATAGACAAGATGAAAAGCCAGAGGGCTATATACCAGATGAAGGAACAAGATAAAACCCCAGAAAAACAACTAAATGAAATGGAGATAGGCTACTTCCCAGAAAAAGAATTCAGAATAATGATAGTGAAGATGATCCAGGATTTCAGAAAAAGACTGTAGGCAAAGATCGAGAAGATGCAAGAAATGTTAACAAAGACCTAGAATAATTAAAGAACAAACTAGCAGAGATGAACTATACAATAACTGAAATGAAAAATACACTAGAAGGAATCAATAGCAGAATAACTGAGGCAGAAGAATGGATAAGTGACCTGGAAGACAGAATGCTGGAATTCACTGCTGTGGAACAGAATAAAGAAAAAAGAATGAAAAGAAATGAAGACAGCCTAAGACACCTCTGGGACAACATTAAACACAACAACATTCTCATTATAGGGGTCCCAGAAGGAGAAGAGAGAGAGAAAGGACCAAAGAAAATATTTGAAGAGATTATAGTTGAAAACTTCCCTAAGATGGGAAAGGAAATAGCCACCCAAGTCCAGTAAGTGCAGAGAGTTCCATACAGGATAAACCCAAAGAGAAACATGCCGAGACACATAGTAATCAAATTGGCAAAAATTAAAGACAAAGAAAAAGTATTGAAACCAGCAATGGAAAAATGACAAATAACATACAAGGGAACTCCAATAAGGTTAACAGCTGATTTCTCAGCAGAAAATCTACAAGCCAGAAGGGAGTGGCATGATACACTTAAAGTGATGAAAGGGAAGAACCTACAACCAAGATTACTCTAGCCAGCAAGGATCTCACTCAGATTCAATGGAGAAATCAAAAGCTTTACAGAGAAGCAAAAGCTAAGAGAATTCAGCACCACCAAACAGCTCTATAACAAATGTTAAAGGAACTTTTCTAAGTGGGAAACACAAGAGAAGAAAAGGACCTACAGAAACAAACCCGCCAAAATTAAGAAAGTGGTAATAGGAACATACATAGCGATAATTACCTTAAATGTGAATGGATTAAATTATCCAAACAAAAGACAGGCTTGCTGAATGGACACAAAAACAAGACCCATATACAAGCTGTCTACAAGGGACCCACTTCAGACCTAGGGACACATACAGACTGAAAGTGAGGGCATGGAAAAATATATTCCATGAAAATGGAAATCAAAAGAAAGCTGGAGTAGCAATACTCATATCAGATAAAATAGACTTTAAAATAAAGAATGTTACAAGAGACAAGGAAGGACACTATGTAATGATCAAGGGATCAATCCAAGAAGAAGATATAACAATTATAAATATATATGCACCCAACGTAGGAGCACCACAATACAAAAGTCAACTGCTAAGAGCTCTAAAAGAGGAAATCGACAGTAACACTATAATGGTGGGGGAGTTTAACACCTCACTTACACCAGTGGACAGATCATCCAAAAAGAAAATTAATAAGGAAACACAAGCTTTAAATGACACAATAGACCAGACAGATTTAATTGATATTTATAGGACATTCCATCCAAAAACAGCACATTAAACTTTCTTCTCAAGTGTGCATGGAACATTCTCCAGGATAGGTAATGTTTTGGGTCACAAATCAAGCCTCAGTAAATTTAGGAAAATTGAAATCATATCAAGCAACTTTTCTGACCACAATGCTATGAGATTAGAAATCAATTACAGGCAATAAAATGTAAAAAACACAAACACATGGAAGCTAAATAATATGATACTAAATAACAAAGAGATCACTAAAGAAATCAAAGAGGAAATCAGAAAATACCTAGAGACAAATGACAATGAAAACACGATGATCCATAACCTATGGGATGCCGGAAAAGCAGTTCTAAGAGGGAAGTTTATAAGCTATACAAGCCTACCTTAAGAAACAAGAAAAATCTCAAATAAAGAATCCAACATTACACCTAAAGGAACTAGAGAACAAAGAACAAACGTAACCCAAAGTTAGCAGAAGGATAGAAATCATAAAGAACATAGCAGAAATAAATGAAATAGAAACAAAGAAAACAATAGCAAAGATCAATAAAACTAAAAGCTTGTTCTTTGAGAAGATAAACAAAATTGATAGACCATTAGCCAGACTCAACAAGAAAAAGAGGGAGAGGACTCAAATAAATAAAATTAGAAATGAAAAAGAAGTTATGACAAACACCACAGAAATACAAAGCATCCTAAGAGACTACTATACTACGAGCAACTCTATGCCAATAAAATGGACAACCTGGAAGAAATGGACAAATTCTTAGAAAGGTATAATCTTCCAAGACTGAACCAGGAAGAAATAGAAAATACGAACAGACCAATTACAGGTAATGAAATTGAAACTGTGATTAAAAATTTTCCAACACACAAAAGTCCGGGACCAGATGGCTCCATGGGTGAATTCTATCACACATTTATAGAAAAGCTAACACCCATCCTTCTCAAACTCTTCCAAAAAGTTCCAGAGGAAGTAAAACTCCTAAACTCATTCTATGAGGCCACCAACACTCTGATACTAAGACCAGACAAAGATACTACAAAAAAAAAAAAGAAAATTACAGACCAATATCACTGATGAACATAGATGCAAAAATCCTCAATAAAATACTAGCAAACAGAATCCAACAACACATTAAAAGGATCAGACACCATGATCAAGTGAGATTTATCTCAGAGATGCAAGGATTCTTCAATATATGCAAATCAATCAATGTGATACACCATATTAACAAATTGAAGAATAAAAACCACAGGATCATCTCAATAGACACAGAAAAAGCTTTGACAAAATTCAACACCCATTTATGATAAAAACTCTCCAGAAAGTGGGCATAGAGGGAACCTACTTCAACATAATAAAGGTCATATACAACAAACCCACAGCAAACATCATTCTCAATGGTGAAAAACTGAAAGCATTTCCTCTAAGATCAGGAGCAAGACAAAGATGTCCACTCTCACCACTATTATTCAACATAGGTTGGAAGTCCTAGCCACGGCAATCAGAGAAGAAACAGAAATAAATGGAATACAAATTGGAAAAGAAGAAGCAAAATTGTCACTGTTTGCAGATGACATGATACAATACATAGAGAATCCTAAAGATGTCAACAGAAAACTACTAGAGCTAATGAATGAATTTGGTAAAGTTGCCGAGTACAAAATTAATGCACAGAAATCTCTTGCACTCCTATACACTAATGATGAAAAATCTGAAAGAGAAATTAAGGAAACACTCCCATTTACCATTGCAACACAAATAATCAAATACCTAGGAATAAACCTACCTAGGGAGACAAAAGACCTGTATGCAGAGAACTATAAGACACTGATGAAAGAAATTAAAGATGATACCAACAGATGGAGAGATATACCATGTTCTTGGATTGGAAGAATAAATATTGTTAAAATGACTATACTACCCCAAAGCAATCTACAGATTCAATGCAATCCCTATAAAATTACCAATGGCATTTTTACAGAACTAGAACAAAAAATCTTAAAATTTGTATGGAGACACAAAATACCCCGAATAGCCAAAGCAGTCTTGAGGGGAAAAAACGGAGCTGGAGGAATCAGATTCCCTGACTTCAGACTACACTACAAAGCTACAGTAATCAAGACAATATGGTACTGGCACAAAAACAGAAATATAGATCAATAGAACAGGATACAAAGCCCAGAGATAAACCCACACACCTATGGTCAACTAATCTATGACAAAGGAGGCAAAGATATACAATGCAGAAAAGACAGTCTCTTCAGTAATTGGTGCTGGGAAAACTGGACAGCTACAGGTAAAAGAATGAAATTAGAACACTCTAACACCATACACAAAAATAAACTCAAAATGGATTTGAGACCTAAATGAAAGATCAGACACTATAAAACTCTTACAGGAAAACATAGGAAGAACACTCTTTGACATAAACCACAGCAAGATCTTTTTTGATCCACCTCCTAGAGAAATGGAAATAAAAACAAAAATAAACAAATGGGACCTAATGAAACTTAAAAGCTTTTACACAACAAAGGAAACTTTAAAGTAGATGAAAAGACAACCCTCAGAATGGGAGAAAATATTTGCAAATGAATCATTGGACAAAGAATTAATATCAAAAATATATAAACAGCTCATGCAACTCAATATTAAAAAAACAAACAACCCAATCCAAAAATGGGCAGAAGACCTAAATAGACATTTCTCCAAAAAAGGCATACAGATGGCCAAGAAGCACATGAAAAGCTGCTCAACATCACTAATTATTAAAGAAATGCAAATCAAAACTACAATGAGGTATTACCTCACACCATTTAGAATGGGCATCATCAGAAAATCTACAAAAAACAAATGCTGAAGAGGTTGTGGAGAAAAGGGAACCCTCTCGCACTGTTGGTGGGAATGTAAATTGATACAGCCATTATGGAGAATAGTATGGAGGTTCCCTAAAAAACTAAAAATAGAACTACCATATGACCCAGCAATCCCACTACTGGGCATATACCCAGAGAAAACCATAGTTCAAAAAGACACATGTTGGGCTTCCCTGGTGGTGCAGTGGTTGAGAGTCCGCCTGCCGATGCAGGGGACACGGGTTCGTGCCCTGGTCTGGGAAGATCCCACATGCCGCAGAGCGGCTGGGCCCATGAGCCATGGCCGCTGAGCCTGCGCGTCCAGAGCCTGTGCTCCGCAACGGGAGAGGCCGCAACAGTGAGAGGCCCGCATGCCGCAAAAAAAAAAAAAAAAAAAAAAAAAAAAAAGACACATGCACCCCAATATTCATTGTAGCACCATTTACAATAGCCAGGTCATGGAAGCAACCTAAATGCCCATCGACAGACGAATGGATAAAGAAGATGTGGTACATATATACAATGTCATATTACACAGCCATAAAAAGGAATGAAATTGGGTCATTTGTAGAGACGTGGATGCATCTACAGACTGTCATGCAGAGTGAAGTAAGTCAGAAAGAGAAAAACAAATATCGTATATTAACACATATTTGTGGAACCTAGAAAATGGTCAGATGATCCGGTTTTCAGAGCAGAGATTGAGACACAGAAATAGAGAACAAACATATGGACACCAAGTGGGGAAAGTGGCGGGTGGTTGGGGTTGTGGTATGATGAATTCGGAGATTGGGATTGACATGTATACACTGATGTGTATAAAATGGACAACTAATAAGAAAATAAAGAAATAAACATTAAAAACAGAAAAAAAATAGACCTTTATAAAAACAAAAATAAAACAAAAAACGTAGCCCTCTACAAACAGGAAGTGAAAGCTAAGGCAGATTTATAAACTCCCTGAGTAGTGAAGTTGTGCCCCAGGTACATATTCATCTGAGACATTTAAGGAATTCTGACTAATCATTAGCTGTGCCCTAAGTTAACTGAGAAGATACTACAATGGCCACACACTACAGAGAATACATGATTTGTATAATTTGTCCAGAAAAGTTCCCTAACCCCAACAATTACAACATTGACCAAACAATGACATAAAACAACAGCAAAAATAGCACACCCTGGGAGGGGGTAATTAGATTTCCAGAATTGAGAACTTATTATTTTTAAAATATCTAGTTTTCAAAAAAATTACAAGACATACAAAGAAACTGGAAAGTCTGGCCCATACACAGGAAAAACATCAGGCAACAGGAATTGCCCATGAGAAGCCCTAGATACCAGATTTAACCGACAAATCCTTTAAATCAACTATTATAAATATGTTCATTTAAAATTTTTTTTATTTACTTATTTTAACATCTTTATTGGAGTATAATTCCTCTACAATGGTGTGTTAGTTTCTGCTTTATAACAAAATGAATCAGCCATATGTATACAGATATCCCCATACCTCCTCCCTCTTGCATCTCCCTCCCACCCTCCCTATTGCACCCCTCTAGGTGGCCACAAAGCACCGAGCTGACCTTCCTGTGCTATGTGGCTGTTTCCCACTATCTATCTATTTTACATTTGGTAGTGTATATATGTCAGTGCCACTCTCTCACTTCATCCCAGCTTACCCTTCCCACTCCCTGTGTCCTCAGGTCTATTCTCTATGTCTGCATCTTTATTCCTGTACTGCCCCTACGTTCTTCAGAACCTTTTTTTTTTTTTTAGATTCCTCATATATGTGCAAAAAACTTAAAGAAAACATGTCTAAAGAATTAAAGGAATATATGAGAACAATGTCTCACCAAATAGAGAATATCAATAAAGATATATAGATTATTTAAAAATTTGATTCCAGAGTTTAAATGAAAAATAGTGGTAATGAATAATTCATTAGAGGAGTTCAAAATCAGAATCAACTTGGAATAAGAAAGAATTAGTGAACCTAAAAATAGGTCAATTGAGATAATCTAGTTTGAGGAACAGAAAGCATAATGAATGAGGAAAAATAAATAAAGCTTCAGAGAAATGTAGGACAACACTGAAGGTATCAACGTTTGTGTAATGAGAGTTCTAGTAGGAGATAAATGAAAGGGGCAGAAGAAGTATTTGAAGAACTAATGCCTGACAAATTCCTAAATTTGATGAAAAACATGTATTCACACATCCAGGAAACTCAATGAACTTCAACTAAGATAAACTAAAAGAGAGTCACACCTATAAACATCACATTCAAACATACTCAGGCATGACATATTCACTGTGCTGAAAGAAAAAAGGATTGTGAACCAAGTATTCTATATCTAGTAAACCCATACATCAAAAATGAAAAAAAAAATCAACAAAATCTGAGAGAATTCTTAGCAGATCTGCCCAGCCCACCAGAAATATTAAAATGAATAAATATTTTAGGCTGAAATAGAGAACACAAGACAGTAATTCCAATCCATATGAAGAAATAAAGAACACTACTGAAGGTAATTATATAGGTAAATATAAAAGATAGTATAAATGTATTTTTATTCATAATTCTTTGCTTCTCATGTCTGAATTAAGAGACAATGCATAAAGCCATAGTTATAAAACTGTGTTGATGGGTTTATAATGTATAAACATGTAACATGTATGACAACAGTAATAAAAATGAGGGAAAGGGAGGAAGTCGTATTGGAATAAAATTTCTAAAAACAAGCCCTCATATTTAAATTCAGTTGATTTACAGCAATTCAGTGGAGGGGTGGGGGAGGGATAATCTTTTTCAACAAATGGTGCTGAGACTTTATACCTTATACAAAATTTAACTAAAAATGGATCAAAACTTAATGTAAGACCTGAAACTATAAAACTGTTAGAACAACCCATAGGTGTAAACATTTGTGACATTGGATAAGGCAGTGGATTCTTAGATATGACATCTAAAATATAAGCAACAAAAGAAAAAATACATAAGTTTGAGTTTAATCAAAATTAAAAACTTTTTCGTAAATCAACTTCAATAAAAAATTTTAAAACTTTCATGCTTCAAAGAATACTATAGAGTGAAAAGACAACTGACAAAATGAGAGAACAAATTTTCAAACCATATATCTAACAAAAGTTTAGTATCTAGAATATGTTTGAAAAAAACTCTCACAACTAACAAAAACACAACTCAATTTTATAAAGGACAAAGAATTTGAATAGATATTTCTCAAAAGAAAATATACAAATGGCCAATAAGCACATAAAAAGACCATATCACTAATCATTTAGGAAATATAAATACAAGTCACAATGAGAAACTACTTCACAACCATTGGGATGGTTGTAATTAAAGCGATGGACACTGATGCATTTTGGCAAAGATGGAACCCTCATACATTGTTGGTGGGAATGTAGAGTTGTACATCTCCCTGCTGAAAACAATTTAGCAGTTTCTCAAAAAGTTAAACATAGCATTACCATATAACTCTGAAATTTTACTCCTAGGAATATCCCCAAGATAAAAACATATGTTCATACAAAAACTTCTATGCCAATGTTCATAGCAGCATTAATCATAATAGCTAAAAGGTGAAAATAATTTTGCATTTGCCAACTGATGAATGGATAAGCAAAATGTGTTATAGCCATATAATGGAATGTTATTCAGCCATAAAAGAAAATGAAGTACTGATTCATACAACATGGATGGACCTTGGAAACATTATGCTAAGTGAAAGAAGCCAGACATAACAGACCATATACTGCATGATTATATTTACATAAAATATCCAGAAAAGTCAAATTTGTAGATGAATGGAAATGGGGATTAATTTTAAATGGGCATGTTCGTCTTTTGGGAGGTATAAAAATGTTTTAAACCAGATTTAGGATGGTGGTCACACCACTTTGAATTGTACACTTGAAATGAGTAGATGTTGTGGTTTGCAAAACAGACCTCAATACATTTGTTTAAAAATAAATTAACATAAATCACCATGTCAATAGATTAAATATATAAAACCATGTGATCAACACAATTGGTTTAGGAAAATTATTTGGAGAAAGTTCAATATCCATTCGTGATATAAGTTTTAGGAAGCAAAATAGAAGGGAACATCTTTAAGGTGATAAAGGCATCTACAAAAACCTATAACTAACATCAAACTTAATGTTCAAAACTGGAATCCTTTTCCCATTTTGGACACAATACAGGGATGCCTATTTTCATCACTCCTATTCAACATTATACAGGAAGTCCTATGCAGTTCAATAAGAATAAATAAATAAATTTATTCTTCATTCCTACTCAAAATTATACTGGAAGTACGGTATAGTTCTATAAGAATAAATAAATAAATAAATACACAAATAAATACATAAATATTATACAGATGGGAACAGAATAAATAGTCTCACTTAACAGAAGTTGTGATTGTCTACTTGACAATTTTAAAAAGATTACCACATAGTTATTAAGACTTAAAAGCATCTTTAGCCAGGTTGCAGGATACAAGGTCAATATCTAGAAATCAACTGTTTTTCTATATACTAGGAATAAAAATCTAAAAGTACCATTAAACTACCATCCAACAGCAACAGAATACACAGTATTCTCAATTACATATGGATCATTTTCTAGGCTAGATTTTATGTTAGGCCACAAAACAAGTCTTAGCAAATTTAAGAAGATTGAAATCATACAAAGTATCTTTACCAAGCACATGATATGAAATCAGAATTCAATAGCAAAAGGAAAGCTGGAAAATTCACAAACACATGGAAATTAAAACACATCCCTGAAAAACCAATGAATCAAAGTAGAAATCAAAAGGAAAATTAAAAAGAATCTTGAGATAAATGAAAATGGAAATACACATAACAAAACTTATGGGATGTGGCAAAAACAGTTCTAAGAGGAACATTTATAGTGATAATCACATACATCAAGAAAAATCTCAATAAACAACTTAACTTTACACCTCAAGCAAACAACTTAACTTTACATCTCAAAAAACTAGAAGAACAAACTAATCACAAAGTTAGCAGAGAAAAGGAAATGATAAAGATTAGAGAAGAAATAAATAAAATAGAGGACAGGAAAACAATAGAAAAGATTAACAAAACTAAGAGTTGGTTCTTCTCAAAGATAAAATTGACAAAACTTTAGCTAGACTAATCAAGAAAAAAAGAGAAAGGACCTAATTAATGAAAATACAAACGAAAAAGGAGGAATTACAATTGGTACCACAGAAATACAAAGGATCATAGGAGACTACTTTGAGCAACTACACATCAAAAAATTGGACAACCTAGAAGAAATGGATAAATTCCTAAAAATATACCACCTTCTGAGACTGAATCATGAAAAAATAAAAATCTGAACAAACCAATAATGAGTAAGAAGACTGAATTGGTAATCAAAAATGTCCAAACAAAGAAAAGTGAATGACCCGTTGGCTTCACTGGAGAATTCTTCCAAACATTTAAAGATTAATACCAATCTTTCTCAAACCATTCCAAAAAATTGAAGAGGAGGGAATACTTGCAAACTCATTTTATGAGATGAGCATTATCCTGATACCAAAGCCAGATAAAGCTACTTCAGGCCAATATCCCTCATGAATTTAGATGCAAACATTCTCAACAAAATACTACCAAACTGAATTCAACAGTACATTAAACGATCATACACCATGATCAAGTGGGATTTATCCCTGAGGTGCAAGGATGGTTCAACACAAATTAATACAAGCAAACCAACAAATATGATACTTCACATTAATAGAATGAAATATAAAAATAATATGGTTATCTTAATAGACACAGAAAAAGCATTTGACAAAATTCAACATCCATTTATGATAAAAATTCAACAAATTAAGTATAGAAGGAATGTTCTGAAGCATAATAAATAGGATATATGACAAGCCCACAGCCAACATTATACTCAATGGCAAAAGGTTGAAAGCTCTTTTTCTAAGATCAGGAACAATACAAAGATGTTCATATTCACCAATCCTATTCAACACGGTATTGGAAGTCCTAGTCAGAGCAATTAGGCAAGAAAAAGAAATGAAAGGTATCCAAATCATAAAGGAAGAAGTAAAATTTCTGCAGATGATATGATTATATATATAGAAAATCCTAAAGCCTTCACCAAAAAACTGTTAGATATATTCAACAAATTTAATAAAGTTGTGGGATACAAGATCAACATACAAAAATCAGTGACATTTCTACACATTATCACCAAATTATCTGAAAAAGAATGAAAAAAAAACATATCAAGCATCAAAAAGAATGAAATAGGAATAAATTTAACCAAGAAGATAAAGGTCTGTACAGTGAAAATTCTGAGACATTGAAAAGAAATCTAAGAAGACACAAATAAATGAAAAGATATCTCATATTCATGGAATGAAGAATCAATTCTTTTAAAATGTGCATATTACCCAAAGCCATCTATAGGTTCAATGCAATCTTTATCAAGATTCCAATGGAATTTTTTACAGAAGTAGAAAAAAAATCCTTAAAATTTATTTGGAACCACAGAAAAACCCTGATTAGCCAAAGCAATCCTGAAGGAGAAGAACAAAGATGGAGGCATCACACTTCCTTATTTCAAAATATATTCCAAAGCTGTAATAATGAAAACAGGACAGTGCTGTATAAAAACTGATATATAGAGCAATGGAACAAACTTGAGAGCCCAGAAACATACATAAAGACAACTAATATTTAGCAAGGGAGCTAAAAATACTCCACGGAGAAAAAAACAGTCTCTTCAATAAATAGTGTTGGGAAAACTGGATATTCACATGCAAAAGAATGAAACTAGACCCCTTTCTTACACCACAAAAATTAACTCAAAATTGATCAAAGGCTTAAATATAAAACCTGAAACTATAAAACTCTTAGAAGAAAGTATAAGGAGAAAGCTCCTTGACATTGTTCTTGGCAACAATTTTTTGGATGTGACAGAGGAAACAAAAACAAAAATCAACAAGTGAGACTATATCAAATTAAAAAGCTTCTGCAGGGCTTCCCTGGTGGCACAGTGGTTGAGAGTCTGCCTGCTGATGCAGGGGACACGGGTTCGTGCCCCGGTCCGGGAGCATTCCACATGCCGCGGAGTAGCTGGACTCGTGAGCCATGGCCACTGGGCTTGCGCGTCTAGAGCCTGTGCTCCGCAACGGGAGAGGCCACAACAGTGAGAGGCCCGCATACCGCAAAAACAAACAAACAAACAAACCAAAAAACGCTTCTACAGAGCGAAAGAAAGAATAAACAAAATGTAAAGACAACCTATAAAATGAGAGAAAGTATTTTCAAACTACATGTCTAATAAAGGATTAGTATCCATATACATAAGAAACTCATACAACTCAATAGCCAAACACACACACACACACACACACACACACACACAGAAATCTAAGAACAAAAAATAAACAAGCAAACAAACAAAACAAATAATCCAATTAAAATTGGGTAAAATACTGGGACTTCCCTGGCTGTTCCAGTGGTTAGGACTCCATGCATCCACTGCAGGGGACAAGGGTTCAATCCTTGATTGGGGAACTAAGATCCCACATGCCATGTAGTGCAGCCAAGAAAACAAAATAAAATGGCAAAGGACCTAGATAGAAACTTTTCCCCAAAAAATATTCAAATAGTCAATAGGTATATTAAAAATTGCTCAAAATCACTAACCATGAGGGAAATGTAAATCAATACCGCAATACACAATAAGATACAAACTCACAACTGTTAGGATGTCTATTATCAAAATGACAAGAGAAAACAAGTGCTGGAGAGGATATGGTGAAAAGTAACCCCTTGTGCATTGTTGGTGGGAATGTAAGTTGATACAGCTACTATGGAAAACAGTATGGTGGTCCTCAAAAAATTAAAAATAGAACTGCTATATAATCCAGCAATTCCACTTCTGGGTATATGAAGGAATTCCACTTCTGGGCACATGAAGGAAATCAAATGACTATTTTGAAGAGATATTTGCATCCCTATGTTCATTGCAGCATTATTTGTAATAGTAAAGACATGAAAACAACCTAAGTGTTTATTGGGGAATGAATGGATAAGGAAAAATTGACTATATATATCATATATATGAGATATACATAGATATCTATCTATATCTATCTATATATTTATTCAGCCAAATAAAAAGAAGGAAATCTTTTATTTGCAACAACATGGACAAACCGTGAGGGCATTATACTGAGTGAATTAAGTCAGATAAAGACACATACAGTATGAGCTCACTTTTATGCGGGATCTTAAAAAAACAAACTCATAGAAACAGAGGACATATGAGATTGTTGCCAGAGGCTGAGGTATAGGAGAAAGGTACAAGCATCCTGTTATAAGATAAATAAACTCTGGGTATGTAACATACAGCATATTGACTATAGCTAACAATACTGTGCTGTAAGTTGATAAGAGAGTACATCTTAAAAATTCTCCTGATAAGAAAAAACATTTACAATGGGTGAGATGATGGATATTAAACTAAAATTATTCTGGTAAACATTTCACAATATACACATATATCAAATTATTGTGTTTACTTATTAAACTTTTAAAATATTATATGTTAATTACATCTCAGTAAAACTAGAAAAAATGTGCCATTAAACTAGCACCTAATAACAAAAACAAAATTCTAGGTATATATTTTTAAAATTATGTGCAAAGTGCGTATGGTGAAATCTACAAAACACATATGAAAGAAATTCAAAAATTTATATAAATTTAAAGATGTAACATTTTGATGGAAAGAAAAACTCAATATTATTAAGATGTCAATTCTCCCTAAAGTGACCTCTAGATGTTATGCAATCCCAATCAAATTCCAAGCAGAAAATTTAGTTGAAATCAAATTTGATTCAAAAATAATATGGAAAGGCAGAGAAAGCAGAATGGCCAAGTCAATTAAAAAAACAACAACAACAATGTTTGAGGGTTTTTACTACCTGATTTTATGCAATATAAAGCTACAGTAGTCAAGACAATGTGGTATTGACAAAATGATTGACACATATATCAGTGGAACAGAACAGAAACCCAAGAAATAAACCCACCTGTGTATGTATTGAAAAGATGTAAAAGCAATTCAATCAACGAAGGTTAGTATTTTCACTAAAAGGCAATGGGACAATTAAATATGCCTATTCAGAAAAAATGCAAGTAAAGCTAGACCCACACCTCACATTATATACACAAGTTACCACAAAAATGGATCCTAGTTACAAAACATGTTGAAAAAAAACCCAAAAACACAAGCAAAAACATTTGAGGCCCTGATATTGGCAAAAATTTCTTAGTTACAACAGCAAACATACGATCCATTAAAGAAGATATGTTAAATTGTCTTTGATCAACATTAAAACTTCTGCTTTTCACTTATGCAAAAGAAAAGTGAAAAAGAGAGTATTTGCAATTCACATATTAGACAAAGAATGAATTAGCAGAACAGAAAAGAACTCAACATAAACATATAATAATTATTTTTTGAAAAGCCAATAAAAAGTGGGTAAAAATGTGGATAGATATTTCACCAAATAAGGTATATGGATAGAACGTTACCACATGAAAGGTGTGCAGCACAATTAATCGTTAGGAGAGTGTAAATTAAGTCACAAGGAGATACCTTTAATAATCCATTAGAATGTCTAAAATAAAAAACAAAACAAAACAAAACAAACAACAACAAGGAAAAAAATCTGAATACCAGATTGTAAAGACACTGAGCAACTGGAACTCTCACTTTCCTGATGGGAATGACAAAATGATATAGTTAGTTTGAAAAACATTTTGGCAGTTTCTTATATAGTTACATATGCACTTACCATATGACTTCACAATCTCACACCTAGGTATTTCCCCAAGGGAAATAAAGGCTTATGTCCATACAAAAACCTGTATGTGAATATTTGCCTCAGCTTTAGTCCCAATCATCCAAAAGTGGGAACACCTGAAATTGCCTCAACTGGTGAATGTATAAACAAACAATGGTAACTCCATATGATGGAAAGATACTCAATAAAAAAAAGCAAAGAATTAATTATACACACAGTAGCACATATAACTCTCAAATGCCTTATACTAAGTGAAAGAGTCTGACTCAGAAGGCTACATACTGTACAATACCATTTATTGTAAAACATTTTTGTAAAAGGCAAAACTATAAGGACAGAAAGTTATCAGTGGTTGTCAGAGGCTGGGGTGTTGGGAAGGGCTGACTAGAAAAGTATAAGATGGAATTGTTCACCTTGATGAAACATCTATATCTTGACTTTGGCTGCCGTATGCATTTTTCAAGTTCATAGAACTGCATATAAAAAGGATGAATTTTACTCAATATAAGTTATGCCTCAATAAATAAGACTTCAAAAAATAATGCAATATTACAAAAAACCAAACCAAACCCCCAAATCTGACATTCAATCAGTACAATTCACTCATATCTCAAACACTATTAAGGCACCTTTAGTAGGAAAGATTATCTTCTTTTACTTGGCATATAAAAACATTTTCACCTTCTGCCTTTATTCTATTTTCTTAGTTAGAATAGAAATAAAATTTTAAGAGCAGTCTCAGGTTGTTTAAATATAAAAGTGTTTTCTTCTCAAATACAAATCAAATACTGTGGATACCTGTATAATCGAAGAGGCAGCTATATATTTAAGAATTTTGTTGGCAAATCAAAGCAAGCTGAACTTGCAGTCCCTTTCCTCTGCATTTTGAAAGAATTTGTTATTGTTTAGATAAACACACCTTTGCCCTCATAGGATCATTTCTGTTTGGTCTCTATGGGCTACAGATTGCACATTTCTTTCTCTCAGAAAAACATGACTTGTTTTAAGAACAGTCAATAAGAACTGTCATTTAATCTAATTTCTGCCACACCAATCTCACCACTTTCTTTCTCTTTCAATGTAATTAAAAGGAGATTTCTTTTGATGCAATTCAAAATAACACAGTAACAAATAAATAATTTAATTTTAATATCTGAAAACATAAATCCCATGAACAAAGGTACAATTCATAAACATTTTTGTAGTCTCAGGAATTGAATTACTTGTATGTCATAGAATTTCCAAATGATTTCCTATATATGTATGTATATGTGTGTGTATATATATATCTCCTTTCACTAGAATTTTTGGGAAATAAAGATAATTGGCATATTTTCCTAATCCAATATGGGCTATTTTAACAGACAACAAACCTAACACAATTATTATGACAAAATGTCTCTTTTGTTTCACAGCTTTCACATATTATATTTTCTGTTAGCAACCAATACTTTCCCTTCATCACACTTATTATAGCCATGCTAAATTTATTTTAGTTTTACAAATATATTGTACTCTTTTTGCCTTACAGCCTTCACATAAGTAGTTCTCTACTCCCCACTCCCACCAGCCCCATTTTCCTAAATCCTGCTGAAATTTTACTCCAATTCATTTTGCTAAAATGTGGCTTTTTTGGGGAAAAATTTTATTGCCAGCGTAGGTTAGCTCCCTTTTTATACATTTTTATAGCTAACCCTTCCTTTTCTTTTAAACATACATCACACTTGTAATGATTTGTTAAATTACTATATCTCCCATTTGAGTTTTTACTTTATGAGGAGTATCTCTAGTGTTTACAGCAGAACTCTCACATTGTAATTGTTGATAAATGTTTCTTGAATGAAAGAATAAATGGATGAGTGCACAAAAAGGAACATTTTACTAAGTGCTGTGGAAGTTTGAGTGGGAATATGTCAGGTAAGGAACTGAAAATGTGTGAGATATAAGAAGGTTATGAACAAATGCAAAAAGCAATAAACAAATATAAGAGATGTTTGGAAAGCAGCTATCAGAAAAAATTGCCTAGAGAAGAGGGTTTAAATAGAAAAATGGTGACACCTAAAGGTGAAATTTAGATTAGAGTCAGAGTCTGCATCACCGCTGTGATAAACCATGTGTTTGTCATTTTGTTTGAAAAGAGATGGGAGGCCACATCATGAGGTAGGGAGTGACAAGATCAAGGTGGCAAATGAGGAAAAAAATATTATAGGATCAATTAGATCTGGGGAAATGTCAAAGCTGTTATACTTACTGTGTCATTCACTCTTACTTCATAACTCAGATAATACCCAGGTTATAGAAGTTAGGAACAGGCCATAGCATTAGTCACTAATTGATGATTCTGCTACCACTATTAATTTTAGCTAGCATTCACTGAGCACTTACTTAGAGTCCCAAAACTACGTTATGAGCTGTATGTGTATTCAAAAATAAATCTTTAAAACAATCTTTTGAGGTGTAGTCTATTATTACGCTCATATTTCAGATGAGGAAAATGAGTCTCTGAGAGGTTATTTAAATTGCCCAAGGTATGTGGGAAATCTGAGGGTATATTGAAATCCCTTGCTTTATTGGGGGTAGGGAGATTCACATGATTTGATAAAGACTAATGTTGCCTGATAGACACAGGGCAAGCAAGCTTTATTCTGGGAATGGGTGGTTACTGCCATTCCATGCTTCCAGAATGACTGACACTTTCTGATTTACCTAATATCCCAGTAGGATGTTCTAGAATGCATAAACTATCGATATTGAGGGCTTATTCATTGTTTCACTTTTCCTTGGCTACTTGATGTATATAATGAGTACCAAGCACAGTTTATACTTTTTTCTTATACTCTACAATTACTGCCATGTGTCTAAGCATTGCACAATCCTCATTGAATACCGATACTTAAGTACATGTTCATTTACAATTAGTTGTGTTTCATAACCAAGGCCTTATATTCACTTGCAGATAGAATAACTTTTAGGTCAGTGTTCCTGAAATGTACTGGAGGATAATAATTGGTTTCTGCTGCATCTTTGTACAAAGAGTCTAATTGGTTTAACAAACAATGGATTGAAAAAAAATGAATCAGATTTCTTTATATCATAACTTCTCAGAAATATTTAATATGTAAATATGTATATGTATTTCTATTTATGTATGTATGTGTATATGCACAAATGAATGAAATGCTGGTGTTTAGAGAGACTAAAAAAATGCTGTGGAATTTGGCTTTTTAGATCATTGGTGATCTTTGAAAAAACACTTTCAAGAGATCAGTGAACATATAAACAAAACTGTAGTAAATTGAGAAGTAAATAGAGGCAGTAGTGTAGTATCATTTGGAGAAAAAACTGAAAGCAGAAACAACAATATTATATTGCTGCTGTTGTGGGTGTTGATCATATTGTTGTAAAACTTAAGAGACATTATCATATTTGAAGATCAATAAGAAGGTACCACTTGAGGAGAGACTAAAAATACAGTGGGTGAGTGGGCAGGCAGGCAGATAATTGGTGGATAAAAATTAGGAGATAATAATAAGAATGTGGTCAAGAGTACACAAGAAAGAGTAGAGTTGTAATTTCTATAAGGACAATAAAAGCTAATATTCATTCACCACTTATCATTTGTCAAATATTGTACTAAGAGTTAGATATTATTTTAGGTCTTTACATGTTATCTCATTTCATTTTCATGGCATCCTTATGAGGTAGTATATCAGTTGACTCTTTGCCTAGCAGTCACAGTGATGGAATTAGGAGTGCAAAAGTTTTATTGGGGAATAAGTCCTGTAAAATATGAAAGGAGGAAAGGTAGGATTGGGCAGGGAAAGCTTTCAGAGCGTAATGTCAAATGTAATATAGATATGTCTATGAAAGGAACTGAAGAGGAGGGAGGAAGCAGGATTAGGTAAGGGAGAACACAGATAAGGTGTAGATCTGACAGTCTTGGTTGACCCAATGAGGAGCTCCAGATCAAAGACTGCCTATTGGAGGAGTCATGTTGATTAGAAATGTCCAGTCCCTAGTACCTTGACATACTTGGTCAATTGGCTAGAGGGTGCTCACAAAGAATGTGGCCTCATCTGAAAATTGGAGGCAGATCCTGAAGGCATTAGTAGATGGCGGCTGTCAGTAAAATGTACTCTTTTAGTTGAACAGCAATTTTTTTTCCTTGAAGGGATATCCAAGCCACACCTTTCCATGGCTGCTACAGCTGCTCACCTCTATGGCTGTTACAGCTAAGTACAATTATTACCTTTTTTTTCAGATCAGGAAATTGAAGCTTAGACCTGTTTACTAATTGCCTAAGATCACACAGCAGGTAGGTGGCATAGATAGGACTCAAACTGAGAAGTCTAGATACTTAAACTACTTATGACTCTATGTCAGCAAAAAAGGGAAGACAGAACAGGTGGAGATACAAGGAGGTTGAGGACATAGAAAGGAAGTTAGAGTATCTACATGTGAAAACCTAGGTTTTCTTTTTCTCTCATATGTATCAGACAACCTGGCAACCCAAAAATGGCAATGGGCACTTACCAAAAACAAAAATCAAATAAAACAAACAAACAAAACAATAAAAGCCTGCTCTCTCTAACCAAAGAATCAGGAAAGGGGCCGTCTGGAAAGACATAAAACTTCAGGAAAATAATTTCTCTACTTCAGCAGAACATCACAGAACTGTGGCCTATCCAACCACAACAGCAAAAACCAAATGGGGAGCTTTGACTTCCAAACTTGTCAGGCTATAGTGAGGTGCCCAAACCCACAGCCAGGGTGGTGTCAGACAAGGCTGCATAGGGTGCTGAGACTTTCATTTCACCAAGTAATAAAGATATTCTCTCCCTACCATGGTATGAGTGTAGACCAAATGGGGATCCTAGATTTCTTCTTCCTCCCAGCAGTAACAAATACTCCTTTCCTCAAATGTCCACAGAGGCTTAATGAGGAACCTGAATTTCTACTTTGAACTGGCAGTAGTGAGTTAGTATCTACACTCTCACCCCCAAATGCCAGAGCAATGTCAGAGGACCAGCAAAATCAGATTTCAATAAGATTTATAGTCTTATAACCTAATATCTATTCCAGATGTCTAGATTTCCATAGTAAATCACTCATCATTCCAAGAGCTAGGTAGGTCTCAAACTGAATCAAAGAAACAATCAATAGATGCCAACACCAGGATGATAGAGATTAGAATTACAATTTTTTTTAAGTATTAATAATATGGGGAGGGGGAAGGGTGAGCTGTGACAAAGCGAGAGAAAGGCATGGACATATATATACTACCAAACGTAAGGTAGATAGCTAGTGGGAAGCAGCCGCATAGCACAGGGAGATCAGCTCGGTGCTTTGTGACTGCCTGGAGGGGTGGGATAGGGAGGGTGGGAGGGAGGGAGACGCAAGAGGGAAGAGATATGGGAACATATGTATATGTATAACTGATTCACTTTGTTATAAAGCAGAAACTAACACACCATTGTAAAGCAATTATACCCCAAAAAAGATGTTAAAAAATAATAATAATAAAACCCTTAAATGACAAATTATGAACATGCTTGAAATAAATTGAAAAGAATTAGAAAGTCTTATTAAAGAAATAAAATATATAAAGAGAAACCAAATAGATGTTTTAGAGGTAAAAAATATATTTCCAAAATAATACATTTGGTGGATGGGCATAAAGCAGAGGGAGAAGAAAGAGGAAAGAATCAGTAAACTGGAAGGTGGAAACAATAAAAAATACCTATATGAACAATAGAGAGAAAATTGGCTGAAAAAAAGTGTAAAAGGGGCTTCCCTTGTGGCGCAGTGGTTGAGAGTCCGCCTGCCGATGTAGGGGACACGGGTTCATGACCCGGTCCAGGAAGATCCCACATGCCGCGGAGCGGCTGGGCCCGTGGGCCATGGCCGCTGAGCCTGCATGTCCGGAGCCTGTGCTCCGCAACGGGAGAGGCCACAGCAGTGAGAGGCCTGCGTACCGCAAAAAAAAGAAAACAACAACAACCAAAAAAAAAAGTGAAAAAGTCCTCAGGGATTTGTGGGACTATAAAAAGATCTAGGGCTTCCCTGGTGGCGCAGTGGTTGAGAGTCTGCCTGCTGATGCAGGGGACACGGGTTCGTGCCCCGGTCTGGGAAGGTCCCACATGCCGTGGGGCAGCTGGGCCTGTGAGCCATGGCTGCTGAGCCTGCACATCTGGAACCTGTGCTCTGCAATGGGAGAGGTCACAACAGTGAGAGGCCCATGTACAACAACAACAAAAAGATCTAGCATTTTTGTTATTGGAGTCTCAAAAGAGAGTAGAAAGAGAGCAAGGAATAAAAGTACTTGAAGAAATAATAGTTGAATACTCCCCAAATGTGGCAGAAGACATAACCCTACAGATTCAAGATGCTAAGTGAATCATAAATATGATAAGCACAAGTAAATCTATATCAAAACACATCATAGTCAATCATTTGAATAGATAAGTGTGTGTGTGTGTGTATATATATATATATATATATATATATAGCAGTAAGAGAGAAACAAAACCTTACATATAGGGAAAAAACAAATTTGAATAAAAGTGAATCTCACAAGAAATGCTATGAAGACCAAAGGAAACGGCACCATAGTTTTCAGATCCTGAAAGAAAAGGTCTGTAAACCCAGACTTCTAGATTCCTTCAGAAATTAAAGGGAAATAAAGTTGTTATAAAATGAAAGTTTCAGGAGAGGCCACATGAGGAGCAATAATGAGGGACCCTTACACCTCCCAGCCAGGGTAGTAATGGTGGACACCTAGTGGAGACCCAAAACTTCCACCAAATCCCAGCAGTAATGAGGAACCCTGGCCTCCTGAGGGTTGTCAGTGAATGTGGAATAGGGGAGGTGAAATCTCATACCTGATTGGTAGAAATGAGTGGTATGATAGTAGGCCAGCTACATCAAAAGATTTAAATAAGGTCCAGAGTCTCACAATACCTCAAATGCTCAGGTTTCAATTGGAAATCACTTATCAGATACCAAGGAGGCCAGGGGAAAGTGGCATAATATTCAAATGCTGAAAGAAAAGATCTGTCAACAAAAATTCTATATACAGTGAAAATAACTCTGAAGAGTGAAGGAGATATCTAGATATTTTTAAATAAAGGAAAAACAAGAAAGTTTGTTGCCAGCAGACCTACCTTAAAGGAATGATAAAGAAATTCTCTAATCAGAAAGTAAAAAATAAGGAAACTTGGACTATTAGGAAGAAAGAAAAAACATGGTAAAAAAATATGGGTTAATGTAACACTTTCCTTCTCTTCTTACTTTTCTAAACCACACATGAAGTTTGAGGCAAACATTATATGACTATCTGATGTGGCTCTAAATGTATAGAGATGATACATTTAAGACAATTATAAATGGGAAAGAGAGCAAAGGGACATAAAGCGAGGTAAAGTTTCAACACTTTATTTCAACTGAAAAATGATAACATAAGTAGACTGTGATAAGTTATGAGTATATAATATAATATCTGTAGCAACCACTAAGTAAAAATACTAAGGGATACATTCAAAAATATAATAGATAAATCAAAATGAACTCTATAAAGCTCCAGGAATCCACAGGAAGCCAAGAAAATAAAAGAGAAAGGAAAAAACAGAACAAACATAAAACACAAAATAAAACGGCAGACAAGTTATGATCTATCAATAATTCCATTCAGTGTAAAGGGTGTAAATGCACAAATTAAAAGATAGAAATTGATAAAGAGAATTTCAAAATGACTCTATTAAATGCTTTTTATAAAAAAACTCACTTTAAATATAATGATATAAGCAGGTAAAAAATAAAAGGATGAAAAAATGTATCATACAGATATTAATCCAAAGAATGCAAGAGTGGTTATATTAGTATCAAATACAGTAGAGTTGATAACATGCAGTTTGTTCTCTGACAAGAATAGAATAAAACTAGAAATCAATAAGAGAAAGATAACACGAAAATCTACAATCACTTGGAAACTAAAAACACACTTTATATAACCCATGGGTCAAAGAGAACTGCAAGAAAATAAATAAATAAATAAATAAATATATATATATATATATATATTTGGTGATAAATCAAAAGAAATACAATATATAAAATTTTGTGATAAACAATTAAAGTAGTGCAAAAGGAAGATTGACAGCACTAAATGTATACATAAGAAAAGACAGAAAGTCTCAAATCAGTAATCTATGTTCCTGCCTCAAGCAAGTACAATAGAAAGGGAAGGGCAAAATGAGCAAAAAATATGCATAAGAAAAGAAATACTAAACATAAAGAGCATAAATCAACAAAATTGAATATAATAAAAATACAGAAAATATATAAAATAATTTATTATTTAAAAATATCACAAAATTGATAAACTTCTAGAAGGATTGGCAGTCAACAAACAAGAGAAGACAAATAACCAAAATAAGTTATAAACAAGGAATATCACTACAGACACTGTGGACATTTAAAAAATAAAAGGAAATACTGTGAACAGGCCTAGACATATAAGTTTGATAATGTAGATAAAATGAACCAATTTCTTGAAAGATACAAACTAACACAACTCGTTCAATGTGATATAGGTAATTTGAACATCCCTATAACTATTAAGAAAATTAAATTTATAATTAAAAAAAAATCACACACATAAAAGAAATCCCCAGGCATGGATAGTTTTACTGGAAGACTCTACAAACATTTAAAGAATTAACACAAATTTTAAACAATCTCTTCCAGAAAATAGAAGAGAATAATTTTCAATTCATTTTATGAAGCTAGAATTACTTTTATATCAAACCAGACAAACACAGTACAAAAAAAAAAAAAAACTACAGTGCAACATCCCTTGTGAAAATGGATGACAAAATCTTTAACAAAGTATTAGCACAAAGAATTTAATAATATATAAAAATAATTTTATACCATGACTTAATGGGGTTTATTTCAGGGATATAAGACTGGTTCAATATTTGAAAATTAACCAATATAGCCTACCATAATAATATGCTAAAGAATAAAAATCACACAATCATATAAACTGGCACAGAGAAAACACTTGAAAAGATTCAACACTCATTCATGGTAAAAATTCTCAACAAAATAGCAATAGTTCAGAACTTCTTCAGAATCTACAAAATTTCAACAGGTAACATCCTTTCTTTCTTTTTTTAAATATAAATATTTATTTTTTATGGTAATAAAAATGTATTGAAATCCTACTAATTGTATAACCTATTTTTGGTGGTGTGGATATATATATTTTTTCACTTTGTTTTTTTAAACAGCTTTATAGGCATATAATTGCTTTACAATGGTGTGTTAGTTTCTGCTTTATAACAAAGTGAATCCATTATACATAAACACATGTCCCCATATGGCTTCTCTCTTGCATCTCCCTCCCTCCCACGCTCCCTATCCCACCTCTCTAGATGGTCACAAAGCACCGAGATGATCTCCATGTGCTATGCAGCTGCTTCCCACTAGCTATCTATTTTATGTTTGGTAGTGTATATATGGCCATGCCACTCTCTCACTTTGTCCCAGCTTACCCTTCCCCCTACCTGTATCCTCGAGTCCATTCTCCAGTAGGTCTGTGTCTTTATTCTCTTCTTGCCCCTGGCTCTTCATGACCATTATTTATTATTATTATTTTTTTAGATTCCATATATATGTGTTAGCATATGATATTTGTTTTTCTCTTTCTGACTTACTTCACTCTGTATGACAGATTCTAAGTCCATCCACCTAACTCCAAATAACTCAATTTTGTTTCATTTTATGGCTGAGTAATGTTCCATTGCATATACGTGCCACACCTTTATCCATTCACCTGTTGATGGACACTTAGGTTGCTTCCATGTCCTGGCTATTGTAAATGGAGCTGCAATGAACATTTTGGTACATGACAGTTTTTGAATTATGGTTTTCTCAGGGTATATGCCCAGTAGTGGGATTGCTGGGTTGTATGGTAGTTCTATTTTTAGCTTTTTAAGGAACATCCATACAGTGCTCTATAGTGGCTGTATCAATTTACATTGCCACCAACAGTGTAAGAGGGTTCCCTTTTCTCCACACCCTCTCCAGCATTTATTGTTTGTAGATTTTTTTGATGATGGCCATTCTGACCAGTATGAGATGATATTTCATTGTAGTTTTGATTTGAATTTCTCTAATGATTAATGATGTTGAGCATCCTTTCATGTGTTTGTTGGCCATTTGTATATCTTCTTTGGAGAAATGTCTATTGAGGTCTTCTGCCCATTTTTGGATTGGATTGTTTGTTTTCTTGATATTGAGCTGTATGAGCCTCTTGGAAATTTTGGAGATTAATCCTTTGTCAGTTGCTTCATTTGCAAATATTTTCTCCCATTCTGAGCGTTGTCTTTTTGCCTAGTTTATGGTTTCCTTTGCTGTGCAAAAGCTTTTAAGTTTCATTAGGTGCCATTAGTTTATTTATTTATTTTTTTCCATTTCTCTAGGAGGTGGGTCAAAAAGATCTTACTGTGAGGTATGTCATAGAGTGTTCTGCTTATGTTTACCTCTAAGAGTTTAATAGTTTCTGGCATTACATTTAGGTTTTTAATCCATTTTGAGTTTATTTTTGTGTATGGTGTCAGGGAGTGTACTAATTTCATTCTTTTACATGTAGCTGTCCAGTTTTCCCAGCACCACTTATTGAAGAGGCTGTCTTTTCTCCACTGTATATTCTTGCCTCCTTAATCAAAGATAAGTAGACCATATGTGCGTGGGTTTACCTCTGGGTTTTCTATCCTGTTCCATTGAGCTATATTTCTGTTTTTGTGCCAGTACCATATTGTCTTGATTACTGTAGCTTTGCACTATAGTCTGAAGTCAGGGAGCCTGATTCCTCCAGCTCAGTTTTTCTTTCTCAAGATTGCTTTGGTTATTAGGGGTCGCTTGTGTTTGCATACAAATTGCGAAATTTTTTGTTGTAGTTCTGTGAAAAATGCCACTGGTAGTTTGATAGGGATTGCATTAAATCTGTATATTGCTTTTGGGTAGTATAGTCATTTTCACAATGTTGATTCTTCCAATCCAAGAACATGGTATATCTCTCCATCTATTTGTATCATGTTTAATTTCTTTCATCAGAGTCTTATAATTTTCTGCATACAGGTCTTTTGTCTCCTTAGGTAGGTTTATTCCTCGACATTTTATTCTTATTTTGCAGTGGTAAATGGGAGTAAATGGGAGTGTTTTCTTTTTTTTTTTTTTTTTTGCGGTATGCGGGCCTCTCACTGTTGTGGCCTCTCCCATTGCAGAGAACAGGCTCCGGATGCGCAGGCCCAGCGGCCATGGCTCACCAGCCCAGCCGTTCCACGGTATGTGGGATCTTCCCGGACTGGGGCACGAACCCGCGTCCCCTGCATCGGCAGGCGGACTCTCAACCACTGTGCCACCAGGGAAGCCCTGGGAGTGTTTTCTTAATTTCACTTTCAGATTTGTCATCATCAGTGTATAGCAATGCAAGAGATTTCTGTGCATTAATATGTATCCTGTTACTTTACCAAATTAATTGATTAGCTCTAGTAGTTTCTGGTAGCATCTTTCAGATTCTCTATGTATAGTATCATGTCATCTGCAAACAGTGTCAGCTTTACTTCTTCTTTTCCGATTCGGATTCATTTTATTTCTTTTTCTTCTCTGATTGCTGTGGCTAAAACTTCCAAAACTATGTTGAATAATAGTGGTGAGAGTGGGCAAGCTTGTCTTCTTCCTGATCTTAGTGGAAATGGTTTCCGTTTTTCACCATTGAGGACGATGTTAGCTGTTGGTTGTTATATATGGCCTTTATTATGTTGAGGAAAATTCCCTCTATGCCTACTTTTTGGAGGGTTTTTTTTTTTTATCATAAATGGGTGTTGAATTTGTTGAAAGATTTCTCTGCATCTATTGAGATGATCATATGGTTTTTCTCCTTCATTTTGTTAATATGGGGTATCACATTGACTGGTTTGCGAATATTGAAGAATCCTTTCATTCCTGGGATACACCCCACTTGATCATGTTGTATGATCCTTTTAATGTGATGTTGGATTCTGTTTGCTAATATTTTGTTGAGGATTTTTGCATCTGTGTTCGTCAGTGATATTGGCCTGAAGTTTTATTTCTTTGTGACATCTTTCTCTGGTTTTGGTATCAGGGTGATGGTGGTCTCGTAGAATGAGTTTGGGAGTGTTCCTCCCTCTGCTATATTTTGGAATATTTTGAGAAGGATACGTGTTAGCTGTTCTCTAAACATTTGATAGAATTCGTCTGTGAAGCCATCTGCCTGTGGACTTTTGTTTGTTGGAAGATTTTTAATCACAGTTTCAATTTCAGTGCTTGTGATTGGTCTGTTCATATTTTCTATTTCTTCCTGAGTCAGTATTGGAAAGTTGTGCATTTCTAAGAATTTGTCCATTTCTTCCAGGTTGTCCATTTTATTGGCATATAGTTGCTTGTAGTAGTATCTCATGATGCTTTGTATTTCTACAGTGTCAGCTGTTAACTTCTCTTTTTTTCATTTCTAATTCTAGTGATTGAGTCTTCTCCCTTTTTTTCTTGATGAGTCTAGCTAACGGTTTATCAATTTTGTTTATGTTCTCAGAGAACCAGCTTTTAGTTTTATTGATCTTTGCTATCATTTCCTTCATTTCTTTTTCATTTATTTCTGATCTGATCTTTATGATTTCTTTCCTTCTGCTAACTTTGGGGTTTTTGTTCTTCTTTCTCTAGTTGCTTTAGGTGTAAGGTTAGGTTGTTTATTTGAAATGTTTCTGGTTTCTTAAGGTAGGATTGTTTTGCTGTAAACTTCCCTCTTAGAACTGCTTTTGTTGTATCTCATAATTTTTGGGTCATTGTGTTTTCATTGTCATTTTTTCCTAGGTATTTTTTTATTTCTTCTGATTTCTTCAGTGATCTCTTCGTTATTTAGTGTATTGTTAAGCATCCATGTGTTGGTATTTTTGCAGATATTTTCCTGTAATTGATATCTAGTCTCATAGCTTTGTGGTCGGAAAAGACACGATAAAATTTCAATTTTATTATATTTACCAAGGCTTGATTTGTGACCCAAGATATGATCTATCTTGGCGAATGTTCCATGAGGACATGAGAAGAAAATGTATTCTTTTGTTTTTGGTTGGAATGTCCTATGAATATCAATTAAGTCCATCTTGTTTAATGCATCATTTAAAGATTGTGTTTCCTTATTTATTTTCATTTTTGATGATGTGTCCATTGGTGAAAATGGGGTGTTAATGTCCCCTAATATGATTGTGTTCCTGTTGTTTTCCCCTTTTATGGCTGTTAGTATTTGCCTTATGTATTGAGTTGCTCCTATATTGGGTGCATAAATATTTCCAATTGTTATATCTTCTTCTTGAATTGATCCCTTGATCACTATGTAGTGTCCTTCTTTGTCTCTTGTAATAGTCTTTGTTTTAAAGTGTATTTTTTATGATATGAGAATTGTTACTCCAGCCTACTTTTGATTTCCATTTGCATGGAATATCTTTTTCCACCCCTTCACTTTCAGTCCGTATGTGTCTAGGTCAGATGTGGGTCTCTTGTAGACAGTATATATACGGGTATTGTTTTTCTATCCATTCAGCCAGTCTATGTCTTTTGGTTGGAACATTTAATCCATTTACATTTAAGGCAATTACCGATATGTATGCTTTTATTACCATTTTCTTAATTGTTTTGCATTTGTTTTTCTAGGTCTTTTCCTTCTCTTGTGTTTCCTGCCTAGAGAAGTTCTTTAGCATTTGTTGTAAAGATGGTTTGGTGGTGCTGAATTTTCTCAGCTTTTGCTTGTCTGTAAAGGTTTTAATTTCTCTGTCAAATCTGAATGAGATCCTTACTGGGTAGAGTAATCTTGGTTGTAGGTTTTTCTCCTTCATTACTTTAAATATGTCCTGCCACTCCCTTCTGGCTTGCAGAGTTTCTGCTGAAAGATTAGCTGTTAACCTTATGGGGATTCCATTGTGTGTTATTTGTTGTTTTTCCCTTGCTGCTTTTAATATTTTTTCTTTGTAGTTAATTTTTGATAGTTTGAGTAATATGTGTCTTGGCGTGTTTCTCCTTGGATTTATCCTGTATGGCACACTTTGTGCTTCCTGGACTTGTTTAACTATTTTCTTTCCCATATTAGGGAAGTTTTCAAGTATAATCTCTTGAAATATTTTCTCAGTCCCTTTCTTTTTCTCTTCTTCTGGGACCCCTATAATTCGAATATGTTGCCCCAGAGGTCTCTGAGACTGTCCTCAATTTTTTTCATTCTTTTTTCTTTATTCTGCTCTGCCATAGTTATTTCCACTATTTTATCTTCCAGGTCACTTATCCAGTCTTCTGGCTCAGTTACTCTGGTATTGAACCCTTCTAGAGAATTTTTAATTTCATTTATTTTGTTGTTCAGCAGTGGTTGTTTGCTGTTTAGTTCTTCTCGGTCCCTGTTAAACGTGTCTTTCACTTTCTGCATTCTATTTCCAAGATTTTGGATCATCTTTACTATCGTTATTCTGAATTCTTTTTCAGGTACACTGCCTATTTGCTCTTCATTTGTTAGGTCTGGTGGGTTTTGCCTTGCTCCTTCATCTGCTGCGTGTTTCTCTGTCTTCTCACTTTGCTTAACTTACTGTGTTTGGGGTCTCCTTTTCATAGGCTGCATGTTCGTATTTCCCGTTGTTTATGGTGTCTGTCCCCAGTGGCTAATGTTGGTTCAGTGTGTTGTCTATGTTTCCTGGTGGAGTGGACTCGTGCCTGTGTTCTGGTGGATGAGGCTGGATCTTGTCTTTCTTCTGGGCAGGTCCACCTCTGGTGGTGTGTTTTGGGGTGTGTGGGCTTATTATGATTTTATGCAGCCTCTCTGCTAATGGATGGCACTGTGTTCCTGTGTTGCTAGTTGTTTGGCATAGGGTGTCCAACACTAGCTTGCTGGTCATTGAGTGGAGCTGGGTCTTGGCGTTCAGATGGAGATCTCTGGGAAATTTTCACTGTTTGATATTACGTGGAAGTGGGAATTCTCTTGTGCACCCATGTCCTGAACTTTGCTCTCCTACTCAGAGGCAGAGCCCAGATGCCTGGCTGGAGCACCAAGATCCTGTCATACACACAGCTCAGAATAAAAGGGAGATAAAAAAGAAAGAACAAAGAAAGAAGAAGATAAAATAAAGTAGAATAAATTAAAATATAAAAAATAAATTAAAAAATAGTTATTAAAAATTTAAATGTAATAAAATAAAAAAAAAGAAAGAAAGAAGAGAGCAATCAAGCTAAAAAATAAATCCACCAATGATAACAAGTGCTAAAAACTATCCAAAAAACAACAACAAAAAACAGGACAGACAGATCCCTAGGACAAATGGTATAAGCAAAGATATACAGACAAAATCACATACAGAAGCATACACATACACACTCACAAAAAGAGAAAAAGGGAAAAAAATATATATATATATATTGCTGCTCCCAAAGTCTACCTCCTCAATTTGGGATGATTCGTTGTCTACTCAGGTATTCCACAGATGCAGCGTACATCAAGTTGACTGTGGGGATTTAATCCACTTCTCCTGATGCTGCTGGGAGAGATTTCCCTTTCTCTTCTTTTTTCACACAGCTCCTGGGGTTCAGCTTTGGAGTTGGCCCCACCTCTGCATGTAGCTCCCCTGAGGGCATCTGTTCTTCGCTCAGGTAGGACGGGTTATAGGAGCAGCTGATTAGGGGGCTCTGTGTCACTCAGGCTGGTGGGAAAGAGGGGTATGGAGCGCGGGACGAGCCTGTGGCTGCAGAGGCCAGCATGACGTTGCACCAGCCTGAGGTGCACCATGCGTTCTCCTGGGGAAGTTGTCCCTGGATCACGGGACCCTGGCAGTGGCGGGTTGCACAGGCTCCCGGGAGGGGAGGTGTAGATAGTGACCTGTGCTTGCACACGGGCTTCTTGGTGGCGGCAGCAGCAGCCTTAGTGTCTCATGCCCGTCTCTGGGGTCCGCGCTTTTAGCAGCGGCTCGCACCCATCTCTGGAGCTCCTTTAAGCAGTGCTCTTAATCCCCTCTCCTCACGCACCAGGAAACAAAGAGGCAGGAAAATGTCTCTTGCCTCTTCAGCAGCTCCAGACTTTCACGGCCTCCCTCCCATCTAGCTGTGGTGCATTAGCCCTTTCAGGCTGTGTTCACACAGCCAACCCCCGTCCTCACCCTGGGATCTGACCGAAGCCAGAGTCGCAGCTTCCAGCCCCCACCCATCCTGGCAGACAAGCCTCTGGGACTGGTTGAATGCTGGCCGGCACAGATCCTCTGTGTGGGAATCTCTCTGCTTTGCCCTCTGCACCACTGTGGCTGCGCTCTCCTCTGTGGCTCCGTCGCTTCCACCCTCCCCCACCCGCAGTCTCTGTCTGCGAAGGGTCTTCCTAGTGTATGGAAACCTTTCCTCCTTCACAGCTTCCTCCCACTTGTGCAGGTCCTGTCTCTATTTTTTGTCTCTGTTTTTTCTTTTGCCCTACCCAGGTACTTGGGGAGTTTCTTGCCTTTTGGGAGGTCTGAGGTCTTCTGCCAGCCTTCAGTAGGTGTTCTGTAGGAGTTGTTCCATATGTAGATGCATTTTTGTTGTATTTGTGGGGAGGAAGGTGATCTCCACGTCTTACTCTTCCGCCATCTTGAAGCTCCCTCTCTAATATCCTTGTTAATATAGTAAAAGACTAAATAGTTTCCTCCCAAGATTGGGAACATGGCAATGGTATTCATTCTTACCACTCTTGTTCACCATAGTGCATAAAGTTCCATCCACTGCAACAAGGCAAGAAAAGGAAGTAAACGATATACAGATTGGAAAAGAAAAAATAAAATGCTCTTTTCTACAAATGACAAGATTGTGTGCAGAGAACATTACAAGGAATCTACAAAAAAAAAAATCATCCTAGAACTGATAAGAGTGAGTTCAGTCAGATGATAGGGTACAAGATTAACATACAAAATAAATCATATTTTTATGTACTATCAATGAACATGTAAACATGGAAGTTAAAAATACAATACCATTTATAGTCATTAAAAAAAGGAAAAGGAAATTCTTTGGTGTAAATCTGACAAATATGTATAGGACATAAAAAATCCAAAAAAACACTGATGAAACAAATCAAAGAAGATCTAAATAAATGGAGAAATAGTGTGATCATGGGTTAAAAGCTCAACATAATAAAAATTCAATTCTCCCCAAATTGAGATACAAGTTTAATGAGATTCCTAACAAAATATTTTCTAGATATTGACAAAGTTATTCAAAATTTATATGGAAATTCAAAGCAGCTAGAAGAGTTAAAATAATTTTAATAAAGAATACAGAGTTTGGAATGCTGTTACTCTGATTTCCCTGTTATCTCATTTCAAGATTAATTATACTGCTAAGCAATGAAGAATGTGTGGTATTGGTAGAGGGATACACATATAAATCAAAGGAAGAGAAGACAGAGTGCAGAAACAGCCCATGTAGGCATGGCCAACTGATTCTGACAAAGGTTCAGACGCAATCCAATGGAGCATAGATAGCCTTTTCAACAAATGGTGCTGGAGCAATTGGACATCCATAGAGAAAAATGAACTTCAGCCTTAATCTAATACTTTACACAAAATTTGACTCAAAATGGATCAAAGACAATTGCTAAAATTATAAAACTTTAGAAATAAATATTGGAGAAAATTTTGGAGGTCTATGGTTAAACAAAGTGCTCTTAGACTTAACTCCATAAAAGGAAATAATAGATAAGTTGACCTTCATTAAAATTAAAATTACTGTTCTGTGAGGGACCCTATTAAGTAAGTGAAAAGGCAAGCTACAGACTGGGAGAAAATATTTGCAAACCACATATCCTACAAAGGACTAGTGCCTAGAATATATAAAGAATTCTCAAAACTCAAAAGTAAAAAAACAAACAAACAGTTCAACTAGAAAATGTGCTAAAGACATGAAGAGACATTTCACTGAAGAGGATATAAAAATGGCAAATAAACACGTAAAAAATGTTTAACATTATTAATCATTAAGGAAATGCAAATTAAAACCATAGTGAGATATCACTACAAATGTATCAAAATGGTTAAACTAAAAAATCATGAAGGTACAAAATTCTGGATAAGATGCAGAGAAACTGGATCTCTCACATATTGCTGGTAGAAATGTAAAAGATACAACTACTATAGAAAAAGGTTTGGCAGTTTCTTGAGAAAGTAAACATGTAACTATGACATGAACCAACAATTGTACTCTAGGTCATTTTTCCCAGAGAAGTGAAGATTTATGTTCACACAAACATCTTTACACAGTGTTCATAGAAGCTTTATTCATAATGGAAAAAAAACCTTGAAATAACCCATAGAGCCTCCAGCAGAAATCACTGGGGTCTTATTTTGAATGAGTTTATTAGATTCCCATCAGCCTTAACAACACAAGAGATAGTAAAGGATCACAAAAAAGTAAGAAATGAGCAGAGAAAATAGGTGAGTTGGTGCTAAATGTCTTAGTCCAGGCTTCCATAAGAAAAATAGCATAAGCTGGGTGACTTAAACAATAAACATTTATTTGTCACAGTTCTGGAGGCTGGGAAGTCCAAGATCAGAGTGCCAGCAGATTCAGTGCCTGAAAAGGACCCTTTTCCTGGTTTGCAGAGGACCATTTTCTCACATATCTTCATGTGGTGGAGAAAGATCTCTGGTCTCTTGCTCTCTTATAAGGACACTAATACCATTGTGGGGCTCCACTCTGATCATGTTATCTAAACTTAATTACCTCTCTTAAAGGCTCTATTTCCAAATACCATCTCAGTGAGGGTTAAGGTTTTGACATATAAATTTTTTTTTGGAGGGGACACAAACATGCCATCCATAACACTAAGTATAAACTTAATGTGCTCCAGAAGTATGCCAGGAGCCTACCGTTTTTGGTAAACTCTTTGCTAAGTAACCCAAAATATCCAGTTTAAGAAACTCTTACATTCTGAAGAGAATAGACAAATCAAGAAGTATAATTGTGCTGCAATAAAATATAAGTGAAAGTAAAGCAGTAAACTTTAATGACATCAGAAAGTCAGTTATTAATAACCCTGCTTTTCTGGTTTAATTCAATTACAGTTTCACCAGAGAGTTTTACCACCAAAGCAATAATTATCATTGAGCACATAGTCTATGATAATTACAACTTGATTGAAAAATGGCAACTTCCATCTAAAAACCTTCTATAAACGTATTAATGCAAGTTCATTTACAGAGGATTGTGGTTAAATAATGAAAATACTCTTTAACCTTTTGACTTCTTTGGTGTTGTGGGTATGTTGATTATAAAACATCAAATTCCTAGGACACCAAAAAAAGACCCCAATTTATAATGCTAAGAAATTTCTTTTGCTGCCTTTTTTTATTTGTGCAAAGCAATAAATAACATGCTGCTTACAAAAGTGTTTACTGAAAAGGAAAAAAACATCAGTCAAATGTTTGCCTGCTCTTCAGAGGATTGTAGGATTATCCACTGAAGTTCAGGGGAGGCTGGGAGCATTTTCCCTATGTCAAGCCACTTAGAGGAGGTTTCAGAACAGCAACCAGTGTATAGTTGGGCAGATTTGTCAAAGCATATTGGCACCACATTTAAAGGGGGAGCACTATTTGCAGCATAGACATCAAAAATTATAACAATTTCATGGCAGACGGAAATAAGATGTCACAGTTATTACTACTTAGTTCACAAAAAGCATCATTTAGGATGATATTTGCTCTATTAAAAGAGGTGATATTTTTGTAATTAAAACACCTGTAGGGCATCCTTCAGAATTAAAAACATAAAATAAAAGACTGGCTGTATTGGTCCAGTTGTTTTTATTTTGGGGGTGGGGTGGTGATTACAAATAACAGAAGTTGAGTAGACTTGGGCTTATTTAATCAGCATGGGTCTTGGTTAGAAAGATATTAGGAAGATTACATATTTCAGGGATTAGTATACTGGTTTAGCTTGGTTTATGTTCCTGTCTCATGGCCAGGCCAAGCAGGGCATATTAATTAAGAGTCATCAAAAGACTATCAGAGTGAGAACTGCAAAATTAAAATTCTGATACTGGAAGAAAAAGAAAGAGATTAAGACATCAGAAACAACAGATATCTATTATACTAGCCTTGTAGATTATTTTAGGAAATCTGTTGAATTAAGATGTACTATTTTCTCCTACATGAATGACGCTTTTTCCCTCGTACAGCCACTTTCATTTTACAGTTTGACTTCTTTCACTTGGCTAATCTCATGTCTTGACAGATGATCTCCCATGGATTCTGTGCCATTTATTCCATATTTGTGAGTACCTGCAGTGATCTACTTGGGTAGAGGGACCCGGCAATATATCACAGTAATTAGAACATAGGTTCATTAAGCTATAACATTATTCTTATTTCACATTCCAGTCCTACCTCTTCAGAGTACATTTATCCTGATGAAATTCTATATGCCTCTTCTTTGACACAGAGGGAAACTACATATGATGACATAGATAATTTTAGAGAAGGATGGTACAAAAAAGTAAATGGTCTTCATACTTTGTGGCTTTTATTTCTCTTTAAAGTTGGAAGTGATACATAGTGCTTATTAATTGTTGACCTTGGGCAAATTAAATTACTTCATTGCATTGAGCCTCAGTTTTCTCAAATGTAAGATGTGATAATACTAATCTAGTAGGGTTTTTTGGAATATAAAAGAATGGACATAAACTAACATGGCATTAAATAAGCATTTAATTGTGCTCTATTGTGGCTTTCACTATCATCATCACCACTTAGCATCAGTCATTTCCCAAGAGAGAGGACTGAAGGTAGGTGACTAATGGGGAGGGTTAAGGTTGCAATCACTGAGGACAATGGGACTATGAATCAATTATGAAGAAGTAAAATGATAATAGGAAGACTCCAGATAAGTTTGAAAAAAATATAAGAACAATCTCACAAACATACACATATGAGTAGGTTATGTCCCAATCATCGTTCTTCTATGACTTTTTTGTAGCAGTACTATATTGCCCAGGATCAGGACCAGAGGGAAAATATGACTGGAGTGAACTTTTTCCAGATCTACCCTCTCATTACCAATTGTCAGAAATATTTACAGAAGGAAGAGTACAAAAGAGAAAGCAGCAGTGTGGTGTTTAGAAAAAAAATGGTATTGGAGTTCAACTACTACTGCTAATTACTAGTTGGATGACCTTAGAGAAATCATTTAACATCTCTGAGTTGACTGTCCTCATTTCTGTAATGGTAATTAACACTTAAACTTACAATGTGTTAGTACTTAATAAGATAATGAAGCCTACCATTTTTTAAGTACTTAAAATATACTATGTTCTGTGCCAACTGCTATATGGATATTGCTTCATCTCAGTCTTAGCACAAGCCTATGAAATTGAAACTTCTCATTATCCTTATTATACGTATGGGAAAATACACACTCAGAGAGATTAAACACAACCCATACACTTGGCCACTAAGTGTACCCTTCATGACTTATAGAATAAAATAAATACTTTAAGATTTTAGCAACTCATATAGGATAAATTTTGTGGAAATAAAATTAGAATTATAGGTATTTATGTCTGTTACTCTTTTTCTTTGATTGGAATACTGCTGCCACTCCCCATTCCTTTTTGGACACATTCAGTCAATTCTATCAGAGGATTATTTTAAGTAATATTTGGTGTATATAAAAATACTGAAACAGCTTAGTCATTTAGGGGTTTTAAATTCAAAGGAATTATTTTGATGTTCACTCTTTGATATAAAAATATGTCTCTAATATGGAAGAGTGTGTAAAGGTTGTAGAACATTGGAAGCTTTTATATTGAACAGTCACTTGGCTTTTCCTTGGTGTCCTGCCCTTCTCTAGGGTCCTGTACTTAATCTGTGTGAAATAAAATTAACATTTTATGGCTAGACAGGAAAAATCTAAACATAAAAAATTCTTCTCTGCCCTTTGGCCTTCTCTCTCCTCCACCCCAAATGTACGTTGTGTATCTGCATTATGCATTGAACTAACCTCTCCCATTGGCAGGAATACCTGCTCAACCATAAAGAGAAACATTCTTTTTGCATCAACAAGATAACTCCTTAAAAATAACATTCCTGGGCTTCCCTGGTGGTGCAGTGGTTGAGAGTCCGCCTGCTGATGCAGGGGACATGGGTTTGTGCCCCAGTCTGGGAAGATCCCACGTGCCGCGGAGTGGCTGGGTCCGTGAGCCATGGCCGCTGAGCCTGCGCGTCCGGAGCCTGTGCTCCGCAACAGGAGAGGCCACAACAGTGAGAGGCCCGCATACCGCAAATAAAAATAAAAATAAAAATAAAATATATCCCTTCTTGATTTTGTAAGGGGTCACATGACCCATCACGATGACCCTTAGATCTGGATTGTGTAAACTGCCCATTATACATCATTTGATGTAAAGCCTTCTGTCTCAAAAAACTTATGTAACTGTGCCTTTACTTCTAACGAGCGGAACAGTTCTCAGCGCTTTCTGAGATGCCCTTCCTCGGTTATAATCCTCAAATTTGGCTCGAATAAAATTTTCCATTTTTTTCTTAGATCGACTGATTAATTTTTCATCAACACCTGTACAGAGAACATATGCTTACTTAGGCTCCTTAAACTGTTCTAAGCATTTTAAATGTAATATTTCCACTAATACTTACAGCAATACCATGAGGCAGGTTTGATTTTGATCCCACTTTTATAGAAGAGGAAACTATGTCAAGAGTGTTAATTTGCTCAAGAGGACACAGCTAGTGAATGGTTGAGCCAGTAATTCAGCTCAAGCCATCTGACTCCAGTTTAAACCCTCTTGACCACTGCATTTTATTCCCTCACAAACTAACCTTTTTAATA
Source organism: Orcinus orca (assembly GCF_937001465.1). Lineage (NCBI taxonomy): Eukaryota > Metazoa > Chordata > Mammalia > Artiodactyla > Delphinidae > Orcinus > Orcinus orca. The sequence goes on from NC_064580.1 coordinate 82,127,332, forward strand.
AGTAGAATTCCTAGCTTTTTTTGTCAATGAATACTCCAACTCCATGAGATGCAAGAAATATGTAGAGTTCCTAAACTGAGAATGGATAGTAAGAATCAGTCAGTTTTGGTATGTGACTCAATTCAGTGATTTTTGGCTTGTGTTTACTTAAGACCATTGGTTAGCACAAAGATCATGTTTAAGTGTTTGTGGTCAATTTGTCTTAAAAAGTTACTGTTTCAAGTGTTTGATTTTCTAGCAAATGAAGAAATTTTCAGAGGAGTTGTTCTCATTTCTGACTGCACAGTAAAATAACCTGGAGAACCTTAAAAAAATACAAATTTCATGGCCCAATCCCCAGAAATTCTAATTTTATAGGTCTGGAATGGGACCCAGGAAAAAGTGTTTTTTTTGTTGTTGTTGTTTTTGTGTTTTTTTTGCGGTACGCGGGCCTCTCACTGTTGTGGCCTCTCCCATTGCAGAGCACAGGCTCCGGACGCGCAGGCTCAGCAGCCCAGCCGCTCCATGGCATGTGGGATCTTCCCGGACCGGGGCACGAACCCATGTCCCCTGCATTGGCAGGCGGATTCTCAACCACTGCGCCACCAGGGAAGCCCCAGGAAAAAGTATTTTTTAAAGAAACTTCTAAGGTGATTCTAATATGTAGTCAGGAATTGAAATCAGTGGTTTGGGAGCCTTTAGCTCATCTTGGAAGACAGTTATCTGGAACACAAGTGAGTATGAGCTTTATTTTCAGGCTCAAGAATAGTCAGATGATCAAAATTGTACTGTTCTGTGTGTTGAGTTCTTTATATGTGTAATTTCCTCAAAATGTAATAGCAAACCAAAAGTGGAACACTCCACAGAAGGGCAAAATCTTAACTGTTCTCATTCTTTGACATAGTCAAGCCTAACTCTTAATGAAAGTTTGCATTTCTCTTACTTTCTCCAAGGAAATACATTGATCCTTAATAATACACTGATAGTTCCTCTACTGGGGTTAACTGGTACAAGGGATTGAATGGTGACTCTTCAAAATATTTGTCAATGTCCAAGTCTCTGGAACCCATGAATGTTACCTTATTTGGAGAAAAGGTCTAATTAAGTTAGGGATCTTAAGGTGAGATTATCCAGAATTATACAGTATGGGTATTCTTCCATGGAGCCCCAGAGGGAGACAATTCTGTTGATTCTGGACTTCCAAACTCCAGAACTATTACAGAATAAATTTCTTTCATTTTAAGCCATCTACTGTATGGTAGGGGTTTTGTTTTTGCTTCTTTTTCTTATTGACAGCCTCGGGAAACTAATACAGGTGTTGGTATCAGGAAGCTGGATGCTGCTATAACAAATCAGATAGCTAAAACTTTGGAAGTGGCTTTGGGATTAAATAAGGGAAGAGGCTCAAGAATGTTGAGAAGCATGATAGAAAAAGCCTAGATTGCCTTGAAGACACCACTGGTAGAAATGTGGATGATAAAGATGTTTCTTGTGAGGGCTCAGAAGGAAGTGAGGAACTCAATAGAGAACACTTTTGTCATCTTAGAGAAAATATAATGTCATATACAGAATTTGCATAGAAATATGAACATTAAGTGTATTACTGATGGGGGCTCAGAAAAAAATGAGGTATGCATTTTTGTAAACTAGAGGAAAAGTGGTCATTGTCATATAGTATCAGAAAATTTGTCTGAATTGTTTTACACAGATCTTCACAAAGTAGAACTTGAAATCAGTTCTTGAATGTGTAGCTGATATGTCCAAGTAGAGTATTGAAGTTGTATCATGGTTTCTTCTTGCTGCTTATAATAAAACATGAGAGGAAAAAGTTAATTTTGGGAAGGAACTGTTAAGCAAAAAAAGCCAAACCCTTGATTATTTAGGAGGTTCTTGGCCTATCTAGATAGCAAAGATACTAAAATTAGGAAATTCATGTTGGGAAAGTGTTCTCTGGAGAGAAGACCAAGAGTATGGCTGGGCAACCTTTTGTTGAGGTGACTTGGTATGTGATTCATGGATACAGTCAACCATCTCAGCAGAAGCCAGGAATACACATGGGGTTATCCAAGAAAGATATGCAGAGGGCCCTGTTATCCAATGGTATGGACCTACATGACATATATGAGACTCACAAGATTTTTGAGAATATTATACTAGCAGAAATACTGCTAGCCTAGACTGAAAGTAACAGAGGCAAGATAAAATGAGAGAAAGTCTTTGGACTTCCAAATGTATACAGGCAGGAATCAGACTGATAGAGCTACTGTTGCTGAAATTCTGCCTCTGTACACTAGTACCAGATTAATTCTTGGAGACAGAATTTTTGGTGAAGTAGAAATAAATAGCTTTATTGCTTTGCCAGGCAAAGGGGGCCACAGCGGGTTAATGCCCTCAAGTTTGTATGTCCCAACCTGGAGGGGGTAGTAAGGAGTTTTACAGTAGTGGTTCAAGGAGCTGGGTGTGATCAGCTCATGGACATTCTTCTGATTGGTTGGTGGTAAGGTAATTGGGAGTCAGCATCATCAACCTTCTGGTTCCAACCAGTCTAGGGTTTATTTTGTTGTGGTCAGCAGTTTTCATCTGGTGGGGGTCTGCTTCCTACAAAAACAATTTAAGAATGTGTCAGACCTTAGTTGTATCTTTCAGGGAACTGAGTTCAGTGATTCCACTATGTGGCAGACTTATAGTCTAAATTGTTACCAATTCCCCAGCTCAACAGCTATTCTTTGTTTCTACATCTTCACATTTCCCAATCGTTAACTCTTTTATCAGCATTTTACTTCAAAAGACAAGGACACAGGGATTTCTATATGGTTTCACTACTTGGCTACAAACATGTACTATCCTTCAAGAAAAAGAATGAATGACTGAGAGGGCAGAGCCACAAGCACAGAGGCAGAGGACAAGTCATAAGTGCAGACATAGAAGCATATAGAACCACTAGAGTGCCAGGAGGTGGAGCACAGAGCAACAGGGTATTATTCTCAGGCCTTAAAAATCTCTTAGAGGGCTACCCTGGTGGCACAGTGGTTAAGAGTCCACCTGCCGATGCAGGGGACACGGGTTCGTGCCCCGGTCCAGGAAGATTCCACATGCCGCGGAGCAGCTAGTCCTGTGAGCCATGGCTGCTGAGCCTGCACGTCCGGAGCCTGTGCTCCGCAATGGGAGAGGCCACAACAGTGAGAGGCCTGTGTATTGCAAAAAAAAAAAAAAAAAACCTCTCAGAATTTGTCCTGATGGATTTCAAACTTGCTTGAACCACTTACTCATGTATTCCTTCCATTTTATCCCTTTTGAAATGGGAATGTCTATAACTGTTATCCTTTTCCTGTTCCACCACTTTATCATGGAAACAGATAACTTGTTTTCTTTTTTCATAGGCCTACAGATGGAGAGAATCATACCCAGAGATTCACCCATAGCTGTTTTAGATGATCTAAATGATAAGATTTGGTACTTTTAAACTGATGATATTTAGATGAGATTTTGGACTTAGAGTTGATGCTGTAATGGGTTGAGACTTTTGGGGATGTTAGAATAGGATGAATGTATTTAGCATATGGGATCGACATTAATTTTGGGGGGAGTCAGACTCTAACGGGTTGAATGGTGGCACCTCCAAAGATATGTATACATCAGAATCCCTGGAACTTTGGAGTGTTACTTTATTTGGAGAAGGATCTTTGCAGATGTAACTAAGTTAAGTATCTTGATGAGGCAATCATCCTGGTTAACCACATAGGTATTAAATCTAATGACAAGTGTTTTTATAGGAGACAGGAGAGAAGAAGACAGATACACAGAGGAGAAGGAAATGTGAAGATGGAGGTGAGAGATATAGTCACAAGTTAAGGAATCCCACAACTACCAGAATCTGGAAGAGGCAGAGAACAGATTCTCACCTAGAGCTACAGAGGGAGTGCAGCCCTGCCAACACCTAAATTTTGGTCTTCTTGACTGCAGAACTGTGAGAATAAATTTCTGGGTTTTTAATCCACCCAGTTTGTGGTAGGTTCTTATGATAGCCTCAGGAAGCTAATATATCTGAAGATAGGGATTCAGGTTTTTTCATTATATTGCAATCTCATTCCAAAGACCAGAGACCGGGTATTCTCTATTCCTCTTTCTCCTCTGCCTCTCTTCTTGAAAGATTTTAGTTAATGTAAGCTTAAATAATGCAGTCATGAAAATTAACACTGACCCAAACTCAGGGCCAACCTAAATATAAAATAGAACCTGGCATATTAAGAATTTGGGAGAAATCATTGAGAATTTTCTAAAGATACTCTATTACGTATACATATTTTTTCATGATAATCAGCATCAGTGGGGAAAATCATTGCATTCATAGGCAAAATATGCATGTTTCTTTCCATAGTCTAGTGATTAAAGAGGCTGTTAAATAAGATATGATGTTAGGGACCAATAAAATTTTGCAGATATAAATAGATTTTATGTTAAATCATACATTTTATTATTTATTTGCTAGGCTTTATAATAAATTTAGCTATCATTCTTTTCTTGCACTATACAATTCTACATTCAAATGCTTTGAATTTAGTAATTCATTAGTATAGTTTTAACATCTTAAGTGCAGAGAGTTGAATAAGTAATTGTCCTCAGTTCATGGCATGTTATCCTCACTGGTCCATGCAAGACTCTCCTTTTGCTTTATTACCCACTTATTCTCTTTCATTCTCATAACCCACTCCATTTTTTCCCCAATTCTGATAGCATTCTAATGCATTTCAATTTGGGGCTATAAACTTTTTAGGAGGTCTCATGTTTACAGTTTAGATGTGTGTTTGTGCTCATGTTTATGTGTTGCATTTATGTATTGCTTATGTTGGTATTCTAATGGGGATTATTTCTGCTTACTACGCTTTTGTGTCTATGCTCTTAATTTTAAATTACAACTCTGAAGTGACAGAATTTTTGTTTATATCTTACTCTCTATTTATTTATTTATTTATTTATTTATTTATTTATTTATTTATTTTGCGGTACAGATTAGAAATTAGAGGTCTTTCTTTTGTTTTCCAGTAGGCAGCTGTATAGCACAAGTTTCTGCTTTCTCTCACCTGAGCTGCCTCTGCTTTTATTTGAAAGTCAGCACTTTCTATCCTCCACTGCCTCTGTCAGAGGTGTCTCCCCATGCCCTCATTATCATTTCTTTTGCCTCTGGAGTTGTTGATATCTTGCTATTGGCAGTGTCGCTGGTGTTGCCACCTAGGGCACCAGGATGCTGAACTCTTTTGCCATGTCCAGGATCCCCTGAGTTGCAGGATTTGGTGCTGTGGGGAAAGGGGTGGGTGGAAGAGATAAGAGCCAGGATTGCATGGGCACCTCTGCTGTGTCCAGTGTTGTTAGGCTTGTGGGCTCCACTGCAGTAAAGGGACAGGGAGCCAGAGATATGGGCTATTACATGGCTGAAGTGATGGGGTCCTAAGCTCCAATGACACTGCTGCCCAGTTACCACAGTAGAAGAAATTACCACAGTTACCACAGCTGAGGCTGTGGGTTCAGCTGCCTCAGCCAGAGGGCCAGCATTGCAGACACTGCCTCTGCTGTTTCCCCACTTCTGACTCCTCTATGTATTCTAGTACACCCACCTTTAGATATACATATATGTGGAATTCTCTCATGTCCTGCTGTGTTGGGCAGAGGCCCCTTTGTTGACTTGTGGATGTTTTACTGCTTGTAGATTGAAGGGAAGAGAAAAAGAGAGCATCTTATTTATCCATGATGCTGACGTCTTCCATGTCTATATTTTTGTCTTTTCCAGAGTGCTATACAAACGAAATCATACAATATGTAGCCTTTCTAGTCTGGCTTTTTTCACTTAGCATAATCCATTTTATATTAATTCATGCTGTTGCATAAATCAATACTTCATTCCTTTTATTCCTGAGTATTATCCTATTGTGTGGCTGTACCATACTTTATCCATTCACTGGTTGATTGGTGGGGAGGGGGATATGAATAGTATTCCATAATCACTAACATAAGGTTTTAGTGTAAGTAGAGGTTTTTATTTCTCTTGGGTAGAAATATAAGTGAGATAACTGGGTTATATGGAAGGTATATATTTAAATTTTTAAGAAACACCCAAGCTGTTTTCCAAAGTAGTTATGCCATTTTGCCTTTCCATCAGCAATGAAAAGAGAGTTCTGGTTACTTTGCATTTTTGGATGTTGTACACTTTGAATAGCTGAAAATACAGTTTGGTGCACATTCTTAATCTTTACCTAAATTATACATGATAATGAGTACCTGGTACAAATTGCATACACATATGCACACACACAGTTATTTCATTATTTTCAAAAAACGTATATGGCCACATTGAATAGATCAACCTTGGAATGATTTTGCACTTCTTAATTGTTCACTTTGGACGTGTATGTATGAATTCAACTCACTCTTCTCTGAGAATGATGCTTATCTAGGTGCATTTTTCAGTGTGACAAAAATTCTTCAACTTTCAAATTTATGTAGATAAAATGTAACAAAAAGTTACTTATGCAATCAGAGTTGTAGGGAAAAACTAATAAAGATTATATAGCCATAAATGCTTGTGTTCTCTCATCTCTGTAGTTAGTAGATTATTACTTGGAAAAATGTGATTAATTATGTTTAGACAAATTCTGAAAGGGAAAGCATGAAAAAAATCCTACCATTTTCCCTAATGGATGGTTAATACAGTGTACATATTTCTACTTAAATGTATATAATGAATTATAATGGAAGGCACAAGTGAATTTATAAATTTAAAAATAGCACTTTCCTTTAGGAAAGGCCAAAAAGAGATTTTATTTGTAATGTTAATGTGTCTATTACTAAGAAAATAGATTGATACAATCTTACATGAAATATATTATTTCCTTACCTCATATCTAAATATTTTACTGAACTGTTCACACTCAGTATATACAATCACATAGGACTTAATAATATTGAATTCTAAATACCTAGGATGGTGTGTTGGATTATACAGAGTTATAAAATTGCATAAGATACTTGGCTATCTGTAATTTTAATTTTTTAACTTCTGAATAATATGAGTCTTTATGTAAATGATTTGTTTCTATGACAAAACAAATATTAAATTAAAGCCTGTCTATATAAGTTTTGTGAAGCTTGTATTCTGAAGCAATATACAAATCAATATTTATCCTTCATCAAATTGTGATTTTTCTTACCAATTTGGGTTGATTTTTTATGGTTCCCCAGTAATTTCACCTAAAATAATTTTTTTAGTCCCATAAGAATTCTACTATATGGAGCTAAAAAACACACAGTGGAAATCAATAGTCCCGACGAGTACTCCGGTGTCTCAGAAGCTTGGCACTGAACTGCCTCCTGCTGAGATTCTATATTAGAATTTCTTTCTTTTCGGACCGGGACATGAACCCGTGTCCCCTGCATCGGCAGGCGGACTCTCAACCACTGCTCCACCAGGGAAGCCCTATATTAGAATTTTTTGAGGGATGGTATGTGTGAAGAGAAACAAAGTTGTTTAAAAGAGAATGTAAAATATACATCTTTTATCTAAAGCACACACGTTGACAATTTATTAAATGTAAATAGAAAGTTACTCATATTTTGTTAGAAGAATAAAATACTTAAGGTTATGTTTCTAAATTCACTGAAAAATGTTTTTCATTTTTGATTTAGGCTAACATTATAGGAAAATCAACAGAACTTTACTCTCAATATTAAGGTAGACCAAATGCATTGAATATGGAATATATTATATATTTTATTTTAAATATTTGACTCAGCATATAGCCAATATACATAACCTCATATGTACAATATACCATAACATATTATGAGTGTGTTTATGTCTTCCTCTAAATTTGACTTTAAAATATTTGGGAACATATTTGTAATTCTTATGTAAATTTTCAGTTGGAACTTTCATCTATTCTAATATAGTATGAGACATAATATTAAAGACGTACAAAATACAACGGTAAATCCTCACCTATTTAGACTGATAGTTTATCAAAGCAGAACTTTGTTTTATTTTAATTCTTTTAATAAAAATAAATCATCTAAAATGTTTCACAGTCCTTGAGAAAAGAAATCAAAATTATTAAAATTTGACTCTTTTAATGATTTCTATATTAAGGAACACAAAAGTAATTTTCTATGAGATCATTATAAGAACGAAATCAGAGTCAGGATCACAAAATAGTTTAGTTATTTCTTCTTTTTCCTTGGTAGAAAATGGGAGGCTAGGTCAAGTTGATCTAACGCAGAGGCAGATCCACTATCATAAGAGAGATACAGACTATGCAGAGAAGAAACAGACTATGTTAATGGTGTCTATCATAAATTCAGTTGGCATAAGATTTTTTGAAACATGTTTTCTTCTGATTCTTAATTATATAATGACATTCACAACAGCAGTATCTATAACAACAAAGCTTGGGCTTGGGGAAACAAATGTTCATTGACAGAAGAATGGATAAATTTTACTTTATCTGTATGATCGAATAATATTCATTGGTGAAACTAAATTAGATATATCTATAGATATTCATGTGGACACCTCTCACAAACATTATGTTTGAGTAAAAAAGTTGTAGATAAATACACACTATATTGTTCCATTTATGAAAAGTTCAAAAATATGCAATATGAGCAATATATTATTTTGAGATATGAAGTAACAGGGTAAAACTACAAAGAATAGAAAAATTAGGTTAGTGTTTGGAGTTGGAGGGAGGGAGATATGATTGGAGAGAACATGTGCTGTTTCTAATGTACTGATCATGATTTACTTCTTAACTTGGCTTATGATTATATAGTTCTATTAACTAAGGTTAAGTCAAAGCTTCTGTGCTGTGGCTCTAATAAGCTAGAAGTTAATTTACTTCCCACATAACAATTTAGAGGCAGATGGCAACATGTGGTCCAAGGTTGTTTCAGACCTTGCCATTTGAACCACGTTTTCCAGTGCTGTTTATCCATTCCTGCAGATCCAAGTTTTCATCTGATAATATTTCCTATTGTCCTGAATGACATCCTCTACTATTTCTCGTGGGGCAAGTCAATAGGAGGTTCATTTTCTCATCTTTCAGTTATATCCCTGCTTTAGGGTGATAATTATATCGGATATACAATTATGGCCTTAATTGTTTCCAAAGAATATTAAAAAGAATTTTTATCCTTGTTCTCCTATGCACAAGTTTTTGCCCCCCATTATCTTCTCTGAACATATTTCTCTGTCTAGTTTTCAGCAGTTTAACTATGATGTGCTTGCGTACGTATTTCTACATTTATCCTGTATATCCTGGGGGATCACTGAGCATCTTGGATTGTTAAATTTGTGTTTTTCATTAAATTTTGCAAATTTGTGGTCAGTACACTTTCACATATTTGTTCTGCAACAATCTCACTCCTTTCTCCTTCATGACTCTTATTACATGTATATTAGATTATTCAATATTATCCCACAAGTTCCTGTGACTCTGTTAATTTTTCTCTATTTTTTTGGTTCTCTGTTCTTCAGATTGAATAATTTCTATTAATTTGTCTTTTAGCTCATTGACTTTTCCTTCTTCCATCTCCAATCTTCTGTTAAAATGACCTATTTTCATTTCAATTATTATAGTATTCAGTTCTAGTATTTCCACATATGATTATATATTTTTTCTATTTCTCTGACAAAGTTCTCTATCTACTAATCAAAGATCATATATTCCTTGGAGTAACATCAGCAAGATGACAGGCTAGGAGGTTCCAGTGCTCTTTCTCCAACAAAAACACTGAATAGACATTTACCAATGAAAGCTCCAGGGTATAATGAAGAAGCTAGAGCAACTTATTGGAGTGCAAAAATTGAAGATGGCCTCGTAAAAAAGCATATGAAGCATTTTAGCTGGGTCACCCTATCCCCCAGTTTGGCATGGCTCAGCAGTAAGAGGGACCCCTTCAGCAAGGACCTCTCCCCATGGGAAAAAGGAGAGCTGGAGAATACCTGCAGACCTCCTCCTCATCACCATGGATTCTCACAGGTTTTGCCACTGAGAATTCCTTCAGTCTTTGCCAGCGCTGGCTACAATTAACAAAGCTGCATTCCCCCCAGAGAGGGAGCCACTGCTGCTCTCTCCCAGGGCTGGAGTCATCAACACCACCCCACACCCAGTCCTGGCACCACTGCACACATACCCTGGATATCATCTCTGCAGCCACTCGATATGCATCTGCACTCCAGACACCAGAACCACTACCCTGGTGAGAGTAACCACACCCCAGACTCTGACACCACAGCCTCTGTGCACATGCCCACACCTTGGACACAGGCACCATGACTGCTCTTAGTGAACTCATACCCTTGACTGCAAGGTTGCCATTGCTGTGTGCAAATGTACGTCCCAACACTTTAGTTACAACAGCCAAGTCACCAAAGAAGTAAACAAGCAAACAGGAACAAAAAGAAGCCCTAGAGAGGGGAGAGGGGAATCAGCATTCAGAGCTGTTACAATGCATTGCCCAAAATGTCTAGTTTTCAAAAAAAAAAAAGACAAAGCATACAAAGAAACTATCATCTATTTATCTATCTATCTATCTGTTTGGACTGGGCAATGGTTTCTCAGATATGACACCAAAAAGTCAAGCAACAAAAGAAAATATAGGTAAATAAGAGATCACAATAGTTAAAATTTTTGTGCTTCAAAGGACGTCATAAATAAAGGGAAACTAAAACCCATAGAATTGTACAAATTTTTGTAAATCATGTATCTGTTAAAGGGCTTGTAGCTATAATATATAAATAACTATTGCAATTCCATAATAAAAAGAAAAATAGCCCAATGAAAAATGGGCAAAGGATCCAAATAAACATTTCTCTGAAACAGATATACAAATAATCAATAAGCACATGGAAAGGTGCCCAACATCATTGGCCATTAGGGAAATGCAAATCAAACCACAATGGTACAACTTAATAATCATTAGGAACAGGTGGTAAGCTTCATTAATAATTAGGGAAATGTAAAATAAGGCCACATTGAGATATCACTATATATATCTTTTTAATAACTAAAAATAAAAGAAACAATCATAGTAGCAATGTATGAGAGTAAATTAGTACAGAAACTTGATTAACTGGACGTTTCTGCTAAATTTATTCGTATAAATATTCTATGAACCATACATCCCAATTTTTTGTATCTACCCAAATGAAATGCATACATGTGTACACGAAAATTTTTAAACCTGCATGATTTATAATACTCTTGAATTGGAAATATGCCAAGTCACCTTTCCACAGCATACTATTTAAATAAATTTCTGCTTATCACAACAATGGACGTGAATGAACTACAATGGGCAAAAACACAAACATATGTCAGAAATGACCCCAAACGTAAAATAAGGTAATCAATTTTAATTCCATTCATATAAAGTTTTAAAGTAAGCATGATAAATCTATCGTATGTAGGTCAGTATAACTGCAACCCTCAAAGAGGAGTTTGGTAGTAATTACTGTAAAAGGTGAAAGAGGTGCTTCTAGGTTGTAGGTAATACTCTTTATTGGGATGGGTCAGAGATTATATGGTTATTTTCAATTTGTGAAAATAACCATACTTGTTTGTTATAGTTCATTAAAAAGTTTATTAAATAAAAGGAATCTAAACCGATGGCTTAACGGACTTAAAGAAAATTCGTTAATTGGAATACAGTTCAGAAGAAAATAGTTGGAATGAGTACAAAGAAACAATTAGATGGAAACAGAGATATTAAGCCATTTGCAGGCTAGAGTGAGAAGCTGGCTCTAATATTAGTCCATTTATATTTCTAGAAGAACATGCAAAAAAAATGCACTGAGGCAACATATAAAGTGATAATGACTAAGAAATTTCCAGAATTTGTGAAAGACACCAACCCATAGATTCAAGAAATTCAAATAATTATGAAAAACATATGTAAAAATATACTCCTAGAAGCAGACCATCAAGAACACTATGGATTAAAACAAAGATTTAAAAATTTCCAAAGATAACTGTAAAAGAGGGAGCATGCCCTAGCATTCAGAAGATGCCCTGACACTCACAGCTAGGTCGTGCTGTTTTCCTATTAGAAATAACATCACAGAATACTAACCTCAGACAACGTTACTCTGAGACCTTGATAAATGAGACAAAATAATTCCGCTTTATAATTTTTTCTAAGCACAGACCAAAAAAGGAGGGGAGGTACACTGTAAAACTCAAAAAATAACAAACACCTCTTCTCTTGGCCAACATGAATGAGTGCCACTTCTTTAGCAGTTATAATGTTAACCTCATTCTAGTCCCCAATCCTATAAATAAGATTTATTGATCTATCCAATCTTACAAATGTTCTCACATTACAATAGCATTCAGTGTATAATTAACCTCCACTTTGTTAGACTTTCCCCCAATTCACCCAATCAAATCCTAACTTCTATATTCAGTATTTTATTAGCATCCACTTACTCAGGCACCCCATGATTCTCCATGGTGTGTGTTTTCCTTCATTGCAGTAAGTAATAAAAATAACTCATTCTGCTATAGATATGTTCCTGGTTGTCTGGCTGGGTAGCACTGAGAGCAGATGGAGTACTTTCAAAGGAGCAAAGGTTTTACTGAAAGCTGATTTCCTAATATTAACAATGGAAGCTCAAAAACATGGAATACTTTCCCCAAATTGTTGAAAAAACCCTCAATACTTACCAAAAGTTCTATGCCCAGTAAGAATATATTTTAACAATAAGAATGAAATAAACACATTTCAAGAAAATAAAAACTGTAAGAGCTGGTTCTCTGGTCGACATTAAAAGACATTCTAAAGGAAAGTGAACCCAGATGGAAGGTCTGAGATAAAAAGAATAAGAAGCAGCTCAAAGAATGGTGTAAATTTGTAAGATGATGTAAATAAACATTAACTTATAAAACAATAGTCAGTTTTTGAAGTTGAAAAGAGAATGAGAAAGAAAGATATAAAAGAAATAACTTATAAGCTGGGAGGTTGTTTTGATGGAGTTTAAGTTATACTAAGATTCTTGCATTTTCCAGGGAGAAAGAAAAGGTATGGGACAACTTTAGACTTTGATAAATTAAGTAGATATGAGTGATTACTATCAGATACAGGTGTTCTTTTTTGGTTGATGTAAAAGTTCCAGAATTAGATTGTGGTGATGCTTGCACACCATTGCTAATGTACTAAAATACACTGAATTGCACACACTCTAAATTGTTTAAGTGGAAATTTGTAGGCAATTTATCTTTATTAAAAAAATAAAAATATATATCCTAGAAAACATACTATTTTTCAGAAAGATACAAACTATTGATTCTAACTCAAGAAGAAATAGAAAATCTGTAGCAGATTTATAAGTGAAGAGATTGAATTAGTAATGTAAAATTTTCCCACAAACAAAAGCCATATTGCTGAATTCTATCAAAAACTTGAAAAAAAATTACTACCCATCTGTCACAAAATCTGACAATAAATATGACAGAAGACTTCCTAACTCATTCTATGAGTCCAGTATTATCTTGATTCCAAAACCAGACAAATATATCACAAGAAAACTACAAATATCCTCTATGAATAATAGATGCAAAAATTCTCAGTGAATTACTAGTCAATTGAATCCAGCAACAGATACAAAGGATTTTTCACCATGATCAAGTGGGATTTATCCCAGGAATGCAAGGTTGGTTTATCATTCAAAAAATCAATTAATGTAATATAATAATAGACTAAAGGACAAAAATCATATGATCAATTCAATAGTTGCAGAAAAAGCATTTGACAAAGTCCAACACTCTTTCATGAAAAGAAAACTCAACCAAGTAGGAACAGAAAGTAACTTCTTCACCCAGACACATGGCATTAACAAAAATCCCACTGGTAAAATTATATTGGATACTTAAGGTCAAAATACTGAATGTCTTCTTCTTAGGTTCAGGAATAAGACAAGGATGTCTGCTTTTGCTACTTCTATTCAACTTTGTACTGCAGGTTGTAACCAGAAAAATTACACAAAAAAATGAAATAAAAGCATATGAATTGGAAAGGAAGAAGTAAAACTATCTTTATTTGTAGATGATGTGAATTTTATATAGAAAAACTTAAAGAATCTACTAAAACACTATTAGAGTTAGAACAAGATTTCAGGATACAAGATCTTTATACAACACATTTAAAAAATTTAAATATATATTGAAAATTCTACCTGTCTTATTTTTAAAAATGCAATGATATCTACTGCCATTCTTTCCATTCTACATTGCACTGAAGGTGCTAACCACTGAAGTAGGGAAAGAAAAAAAAGGCATGAGGATTGGAAAAAGGATGATACACAGTTCTTATTTATAAATTCTATTGTAATTAATAAGACTTTGCCAAGGTTGTTGGATAAAAATCAATATAAATGTAAGTTCTAAACTTAAGTGCCAGCAACAAACAAAATATCAAGTCTGTCTATATCAAATATTAACAGGGACATGCAGCAAAGAGAGCTTTCATACAGCAATGATTGGCATACAAATTGGTATGAACACTGTGTGAGATAATTTGCTACTAATTAATTTTCTCAAAGATATGCAGATCCTATTATCCAGTTATCCCACTGGCTTGTACATGATTTGGTCTGAACCAGGCAGATTGACTTATGGCAAGTCAAACATACACTGTACATCTACTTTAACCGTTAAAGAAAAGAATGCATTATCCAGATAATGTCCACTTTGAAGATAGAGATAAATGCCTCCCTTCCTATGACGCCCCTGCTAGTACTCCTTCGAAGATAATGTTCCTTTCCCAGATGCCCAGGTCATGCTGACTCATTGTGTACATGCTAATCTGCTCTTCTGAAACCTTGAAAGAATATATCCCTGCCATGTTTGATGTTCTTTGTTCTGACAAAATATAAAACTTTGCTGAAAACCATGCTTCCCTGGAACACTTTCTCAGAGTTACTGAGACGCTGTTTCCTGGGCTATAGTCCCTGGTAAGACCCTGAGTAAAACTAAACTAGCAACTTTCTTGTGAGTTTTTCTTCCAGTCAACAATGGAAATAATCCAAATATCCATCATAGCACTATTGGCAAACAGGACATTATAGAGCAATGAAAATAGAAGAACTGAAGCTATAAGGAATATGGGTGAATTTCACAAGCATAATGCTGAGCAAAATAAAACAAACACAAAATTACGTGTGACTCCATTTATATACATTTAAAATATAGAAAAAGTAAACTAGGTTATTTAGTGATGCCTACCTAGATGATTAACCTATAATGAAAGAAAGGGCATGATTGTTATGAAAGTTGGGCTTCTTGTTCTCTCTATGTAGGAAAGAGGCTTATTTGGTCAAATGGGGGTGAATGGGAAGCTTCTGCAGAATGGCAATGTTCTATTTCTTGACCAGGATGTGGTTACATCGGTTTTGACTTTATAAATGATCTTTAAGTTGAACATATAGGTTGTATGCCCTCTTCTGTACATATGCTATATCTTAAAACACACACACACACACACACACACACACACACACATGCACACAGAAAAGAAGCAGGTATCTATGTTATTAACTTAAACATCCTTCATAGCTATAAACACGACAAGCTTGAAATAAAGCTGAATTACATTGCCACACTAAAAAATCAAGTCAAAGAGAGACCTAGTTGGGGAAAATTACTACTGCAATATAAACTTATCTTAATTTTTGCAATTATAAAATGTGGTTAGGAAATTAGTGTTTCACAATATAGCAATGTGTAAAAGCGACTTTAAAGTTTTACTGTATGAAGGAAAAATTAAACAAATAAAATACATGGCATTAAAAAATTGTATACACTGCTTGCTTTTTGCAATGCATAAGAAAACCGTCTCACTGGAGGGGGCCGGAATGAGAACTTTTATTTATATCAAGACTTTCCAGCTTCAAAGATTCCTTGTAGATATTGATTATCATAACTGCTAGTTTTAGCCCTGCTCGATTCTTGGCAGAATAAGAACCCTATTTTGTTCAGGGGCAATAGAGACTTATTCTAGCTGCCCTAAGGTCAGAACTACAATATTCTCCCCCGCTGACTATAATTATTACCATTGCTTAGAGACTGCATAAATAGTCTCTGATACTCAATATTTGTTACTTCGAGAGTAAGATCAAGCTAAGTTGTTTTTCACAGCAGGTGTTCAGAGATCTATGGATTGGCTTCGTTGTGGGAACAAGTAATATTATGCTATGGGTATGGCTTTCAAAAGAGTTTTTTACGGTTTTCATCATCAGATTTTAAATGAAAACTATAGAACAATTTCTATTTGCTAAAAAATGCAAATACCCTTGCCTACAGAATTGGTAATCAATAATATGTTCAAAATAAACAAAACATTTTAACAAGAAATATTGAATATTTTAGCAGTTTTTTTGGGCTTCACTACTCCAAATCTTTATTACTTAGTATATATCAAATGAGATGTGACAAAATGATCATTTCATATAACATTTTCTCATTTAAATGAGAATACCCCTTGAGGCGTTCAATTTGTGGTTTATCTATGATATTTATTATTGTTATACTAATATAAGATTAAATTATATATCTTACATAATTTAGAATTTACCAAATTATGCTGCCATGAGCACATCTATGTCTTATATAGTTTTGCTTTTGCTCAGTATCTTAAATAATTTCTAAAATTAAATATATATGACTAAAGGAAGTGCCTTCAACTGAAATAGATTTTATTTTATTTTCTGTTCCAAAGCTTAACTGACATGATATTTTATTAGCAAAGTTTGATAATAATGTGTTTCAGCTTTATAGTCTTTAGACCAAACTATATTATATATGTAAAGAAAAGTTGAGAATAACGCTACACCAATAGAAAATTCAACAACCACTTTTATTTAGGAGAATGTTTACTCTTATTGAAATATGTTTAGAATATACATTAGTGATTATCCACATTTCTTGTTACAGAACTCTATTACACTCTTAAAAATATTGAGATGGGATAGACATACTTTCCTCTATTCCTCCCACAATGTATAAGTAAAACCCGTGGACATTTAAAACAAACATAAAAAGACTGTGAAAGATGAGAAGGAAATGACAGAACAACTAGAAACTTTGTAACCCAAGGAAGGATACATGGTGATTTCCCACAGTTTTCTTTTTGCTTCATATATCCCAAACTCAGAATTGGAATATCCAGCAATCTGGAAATGAAAAGGGACACGGAAAACAATCTCTAGCTAAAGCCTGCCCCCTCTAGCAAAGGACAGCCTCCTAAAGAGAAAATCTTTAACTAATAACTGCCTAACTGCAGCCAATAATCACAGAAAAAAACATGACCCCACCCTCACCTACACCAGCAAAGACGAACTGGGGATCCTAGACTTCCATTTTCATCAGGCTATAACAAGGCACCCTTCACCTTCCCTGTCGGAGTGGTGTCAGAAAAAGCTGAGCGAATGCTAGGAATTTCATTCATGCAGAAGGTAATGAGAACAGACTCCTCCATATTTATTTACAGTACCTGAAGAAAAGGAGCATTTAGGCATAAATCTAACAAAACACACACAGAACTTGTATTCTAAAAATTACAAAACTCTGATGAAAAGTATCAAAGAAGGTTTGAATAAATGGAGAGACATACTACGTTTAAGAGTCAATATTATGATGTCAATTCTCCCCAAACTTAATGCTGGTTTAACAAAATTCCTATCAAAATCCCCAACAAAGTTTCTGTAGATACAGACAAGATAATTCTGAGTCTTTTTGTGGAAAGGTAGTGAATTAGAATATCTAAAATAGTCTTGAAAATGAAGAAAAAGATGTGTGTATGTGGGTGGTGGTGAATCAGTCTATGTGATTGTCAGACTGCATGGTATTGGTGGAAAGATAGACACATAGATCAATGGAACTAAATAGAGAGTCCAGAAACTGCCCCACAGAAATATGGACAGCTGATTTTTGACAAGGGTGTAAAAGCAATTCAATGGAGGAAGAATCACCTTTCTAATAAACACTGCTGGAACAACTGGATATCCATAGGCAAAGAAATAAACCTCTACCTAAATTTTGTATAAACTATGAGGTTTATCTCAAAATGAATCACAGACTTACATGTAAAACATAAAAGTAAAAAATTTGAAGAAAAAATAGGACAAAATCTAGGGCAAGACAAAGTGTTCTTAGACTTGACATTAGAAGTACTATCCATAAAAGGAAATATTAATAAGGTGAACCTCATCAAAATTAAAAGTGTTTACTCTGAGAAGTACCACATTAAGAGGATAAAAAGACAAAGTATAGACTGTGAGAAATTTTTTACAAACCACATATCTAACAAAGGACTAATATGTAGAATATATGAAATCTCACAAAACTTAGTAAAATGGAAAAACAATCCAAATAGAAAATTGGCAAAACATATGAAGAGACATTTCACTGATAAGTATATACACATGACAATTAAGCATATGAAAAGATGTTCAACATCATTAGCTATTAAGCAAATGCAAATTAAAACTACAGTGAGATATCACTACACACCTATCAGAATAATTAAAATAAGAAAGTAGTGATGACAGAAGATGATGGCAAGGATACAGAAAAAGTTGATCACTCATATATTGTTGGTGGAAATGAAAAATGGTAGAGCTAGTTTCTCTTAAAAATGTGTTTTATCATTTACAACACATACAATTATTTGTTTTAAAATGGCATTCTTACTTCATCCATTTTAGAGAATATGCCTGCTAAATACCCGTCTCTGAATAACCATGTCATAGGTGAATTATATACCCTAAAAAAAGATATGTTGAAGTCCTAACACACAGGGCCTCAGAATACGACATTATTTGGAAATAGGGTCTTTATGGAGGTGATCAAGTTGAGTTCACTAGGGTGAGCCCTAATCCAATAAGATTTGTGTCCTTATAGAAAAGGGAAATTTGGACACACAGGGAAGATGATGTGAAGACACACAGGGAGAAGATGGCCATGAGACTGAAGTGATGCATTTGTAAGCCAAAGAATGTCAAGGATTGCTGGAAAACATCAGAAGCTAGAAAGGGTCAACACCTTGATTTCAGAACTATGAGAACATAAATTTCTGTTGTGTTAAGCCACTGAGTTTTTGGTACTTTGTTATGGAAGTGTAGAAAAGTATTACTCTATAATCTGTCTTTGAGTCATTCTTTCAATTGACAATGGTACACCATGAAAAATAGAGATGAGTTCAACTTTTTTTTTTCAAACAATCACATGAAACAGTTTTCTCAAGGTAACCAGTAAACTTTGGTAAGTAGAAGGTCTTTATGCATACTCCAATTTTGTCACAGAAAACATTAAAAAAGGTGTGCATTCAAGAGTCAACATCTAATAAAATTAATAATTTTACTGATTAAGCAAGATTGTTCTTAAGTGAATTTTCCTTCCTCTTCTCCCCTTTTTAAAAAAACTGTGACTGCATGATATGAAGTATTCCATGACTACTAGCATTTTTGGTGTTCTGGCTTTGATCTGATCAATTAGATGGAATATATATTGTAATGAGCCATTCAGGGGGAGAGTAACATCTTAAGGATGGCAAAGCACAAGATATTTGTGTTTGTTTCCTATTGTTGTTATAACAAATAACCACAAACTTAGTGGCCTAAAATAACACACATTTAGTTTCTTACAGTTGTGGAGGTCAGAAATACCAAATGGGTCTTTCTGGACTAAAACCAAGGTGTCAGCCAGGCCGAATTCCTTTGAGAAACTCTCTGTGAGGGATCTGTTTCCTTGCATTTTCCAGCTTCTACAGGCTGCCTGCCTTCTTGGGCTCCAGGTTCCTTCCTCCACTTTAAAAGTCACCAGCATAGCATCTTCAAATCTCTCTCTGACTCTGATCCTCTTCCCTCTTTCTGATAAGGACTCATGTGATTAGATTGGGAAATCCTAAAAATCATCCCATCTCAAGATTCTTAACTGAACTACAGCTGCAAAGTTTCTTTCATCATGTAAGATAGCACGTTCAGAGGTTCTGGAGATGAGGTCATGCACATCTTTGGGGGGCCCTTATTCTACCAGCCACAATATTTAATGCCTTTTTCTAAGCCACTTTTATTTTGGTTCCCTGTCACACAAAGGCAAATACAAGTTCAATCTAATAACAATTAGTTCAGATCCTCATGTTATCTTGGACAACTTGGAAAATCATATTGATCAAGTATCTGTCACATTTATGTCTTCTTTCAATAAGAATTTATGTGGAAGGAATGCTGCCTTTGTTTGTGCTTTGAGTCATGGTTCAGGAGTTAGCAAAGGAGTAATTCTTTCACATTTCCCTTCATTTCCTGACCTAGGCTGCCACATGTTTTTATTAATTTAACCAGCTATGGAAACATATTAGCAAACATTTACAAGAATTGTGTATAATTTTGGTTCTTGGAATTTTCTCCACCTGATTGGAACTGTCAAAATGAACTGAAGCCTTTTATAGTATATCGAAAGCAAAATAAAGGGGTTTTAAAATATAACATTTGGTACAGGGTATCCTTTTAATAAGTTTTACATTTGTGTATTACCTCCCCTCTCATTACAGACTTAAGTATATTTATAATAATGCATAAGGACACATAAGGTCTGTACGGCAATCTGCTTCAATAGAATATAAAAACAATCAATTTAATGAACAGACAGGCAACTAAATAAAAATACGTATGTTTAGGTAGATTTAAGCTAATACTTTCCTTTTATTATCTCAATGAATTGAGACCCAAATTATTTAGACAATTACTTGAAAAGTCTCATTTGGATATAAATTATACAAGGTGAAAACTGCAAAGAAAATTTTTCCATCTTTCACTTAATCTCAATTTCACTTTTTACTAGGCCTTCTGACATTAAATCTTAAAAAATATACCAAACTCTGTCTTTATTTTATACTAATTTTAAAAATATCTTTCTATGTGTTGCACAATGAAGAGATGTGTTCTTATCACCTATCCAATTTGACCATTCAAGGAAAAATAACAGATGTTAACTATTCTTTAATTTAATAAAATTTCAAATAAATGTTAGTTTATGCAATATATGTTTTTTTTTATGAAAGAGGTGGGATATATTTATTTAGTATAACAAAATATAAAAATTTGCACATTAAACAAATTATGCAGAAGACAGGCTAATTACATATAAAATGTAGGAGAAAAAAATCCCTAGCCAGATAAAAGATAGGTAAAATGTGAATGTGGAAAGGAAAAGACATGATGTCAAAATAACTTCTGTCTAGTTTGGCCTTTTAATTTGAGATATGCAAAGGGCTAAATAAATGCTGACACCCTTTTCTGTTAGTTGGAAATAACTACATAATAACATCTGGTGATAATGCAAACTTTGAAGTTTTAAAATGACAGAAAATGGATTAGAAAAAATGCTCCAGAAATATTAAATGTGCTTTTGCAGTTCAAGCTCTAGCTGTGAAAAATACATTTTATAAATCAATAGCAGCAACCAACTGCAAAATATTTCATACTCTTATTTAACACGGCCTGCCAATAGTTGAGGCAGACTATTTCAATTGATCTGGTAGTCGGCATACTGAATACTAAGTTTGCCTATAATTTATCAGAAACCTCTTATTCCGATTTCCCTAATCTAAATCACTTCCATATTTACTGCTACAGGTATTTCTGTATTAAAACATGTATTAGGAATGTTACAGAAACAACTAAGATAGAGGAATTTGGAAATTCACTGGCAAGTAGCTTAACGTCTTATATTATTCAAAATAGGTTTAGTAAACTTTCCAATACAATTTATTTAAAACTCAGGATGATTAATATTGGTTTATGGATGCTTCAAATACATAAGTAAATGTTTATAATCATTATATATTTTATTTTCAAACATGCACTTTTTTAAAACAAATGTTTGTTGTTTTTATTGTTTGTTTTGACCTTTCACATTGGTATTATAATCAGGAAGTTTAACTAGTGTCAGAAAGAATAATACCTGACTCACCAAATTTGTTTTATCCTAAATCAAAAAAAATGTAGCAAAATGACTTTCATTTTTTCGTTATTAGATGAGAGAAAGAGAAACAGAGAGAAAGAGAGGGAGACTGACTAGAGCTGTCTTTATTTGTATTTTCTGCCTCGCTCAGAAAGTACAGCAGCTGGCACTCTAATTAGTTTTATCTCCTTCCCTCTTTGACTCAGGCAAGTGGTGGATGGTATTCCCACGTTTAAACTGGTCAAAGTATACTGTTTGTTTGCTGGTATAGAGAAACAAAGAACTCCTTGCTCAGGATGACATGGAATACAGATAGTAACCTTGGAACTGCTGCAGTTATGCCACCATGAGTGAACCTAGCCAGAGGATAGTCAGCACACGAAGTAAGGAAGGGAAGAGAATTACAAATAAATAGTTCCAGAACTCTGTCTAAATTATGCCTGAAACATATCCATTTCTAGACTATTTTTGTTATGTGAGTCAATAAATTCACTTTATTATATAAAGCAGTTTGAGTTGGGTTTTCTATACATTGCAACTGAAAATAGTTTAGCAAATATCCTTTGTGTATGAGATGTCAATCACTATCTGTTCTGTCCTCAATCACATTATTTAAAAAATTTTCCCACAAACAGCCTCTTCCAAGTGGGGAGAGATATTTGACTCCATTCCTAACTACACACGATTGGACAGGGAATGAACAGCTGATAAAAATTTGTACCTATAGCTGTTCAGAGACCTATAACGTGCAAAAAAAAAAAAAGTGAAATGGTTATATCCAAAACCTCTTTCAAGAACCTGGAAATTAAAAACTTAATTAATGAAGAAGTAAAGGGGGTGGAGACCAAAATTACTCTTATGTAGTAGGGTCTGCAAGAGGGGCCTTATAATTCACTGGTAAATTCTAATTATGAAGGAACATTAACTACTTACGTATTACCAAAGGAAGCCAGCTGGTGGAAAGAAAAATGAAGCTACGAAAGAATGAAGAGTAGCTGATAGAAAGAGGGAGAGACAGACAACTAGTAGATCACCTGACTGGTCTCCTGTTCCCAGGTTTTCCGCCAAACCATTCATCTATATCACTTCCACCAGAAGTATAATTTGAAAGTATATCTGCCCATTTTCTCCCTCTTACTTAAAACCCTCTAATGTATGCTTAAGGATAAAGTCCGAATCTGACTACTTATCAAATCAAAGTCTTCCATGATCTGACTCCTATCAACATCTTCTGAAAAATCTCTGATACCATATATTCCATTCCGTCCAAATTCTTAATTATTTCTTAAACTTATTATTCATTTCTAATTAATATAGTTTTTCTTTAGCCCATATAATTTCTATTTCATGAAATAGTTTTCTTTGTTATTCATAAAACAAGTCCTAACCATTTATTTATAAAATATTTTTATATTTTAAAATTATGTATTATATGCCAGTCACTGTGCTGGAAAATGGTGATATAATAGTGAATATGAGAGACTGTGCTTGTGCTAACTTGTAGAGAGACTGGAAAACAATAAAGAGTAAATAAATAAATATACAATTACAACTTTGAGTGTGTGTCATTAATGAAACAAATAGTGTTCTATAATACAGTGAAATAGGAAGTCACAGAATATTTTAAGCAGGGAAGTAACTTCGTGTGATTCTTATTTTTGTTTTTAAAAGATAAATGCACCAAATTGTTAGTTGTCTCACAATGTCTCTTCTTCCATTCTTCTATAAAAATAAAGTCTTGACGGGGCTGCAGTCAACTAATGAAAATCTTTATTTTCCAAATTCCCTTACATCTAGATGTGACCATATGACTAAGTTCAGGCCCACAGAATGGGAGAAGAAGTAATGTAGGTTGCTTTTAGTACTTCTTCTTAAAAGGATTGGGCATTCAATTTCCTGAGCTCTTTCTTTCCTTCCCAGTATCTGAACCCAGTGATGAAAGCTAAATATCGAGGACACAGAGCTGCTGTACCAATTTGGACTGTGCCAATCTTGGACTCCTTACATCTGAGGTGTTACATAAAAGAGAAATACAGGTATATCTTATTAAATCCACTATACTTTGGAGTCTCTTTGTCATAGCAGCTGTGTGTCATAACTAATAACTTCTTTGTGGAGAGGGAATTGTTCGTGGTCAAGAGGAGAAGTAGGAAAATCCATTTGGAGGTTATTGCAGCAATTCAGGAAATAGATGATGGTGCTTGAAATAAGGTGGTGGTAATTAGATGTTGAGAGAAGTGGATGGATTGGTGATATGTTTGACAGATAAAGGTGACATGACTCACTGAAAGGTTGGATCTGAGGTTGAGGGAGAATAATCAATTAAGGATCAGTCCAAGGTTTCTGGCTATTGATTGAAATGGGAAAGTATAGGTTTGGAGAACACAGGGTTTTGTGGGTGGGTTGAATAGGCAGTAAAATCAAAGGAAGCAAAGGAAGAACAGGAGAAAAAATTGATCAATAAGTTGTCCTCTCATCTGTGAAAATTTGCCCACTTTCCTGGGCATTTTGTGCATGCTTTCATAAAAACATATATCAAATTGAATTACTTTTTTTCAGTTGTATATTTCCTTGAATGCAACAGACCTTGTCAACATTCTTTACACCTCTAGTTTCTATCAAAGTTTTCAAGGACAGATTAGGTAGGTACTCAACAAGTTTTTTCCTTTTATTTTTTGAAGCACTGTTAATAGTAATGTCAAGACTAATACTTTTAATTTTCTATGGCTATTTTTGTCAATTTTGCTTTGCTTTTCCTTATTAAATCTTTTGGAAGATTGGGCATATATAGCACACATAAAAAGTAATTGTATGGTAGAGATGATCATAAATGACACATTTCCTCATTTAGGCACTTTCACTATTTTGGATATAATATTTCATTACAAATTTTAATAAGTAGTAAGAATTAACTTGGAAAATGGAAAGAGTGGTTGCTTCATATGTGTGGCTATCATGAAACAAAGCAAACCTAAAATTTGAAGTGATTATTAATACATATATGACTACATTAATTTGAATAAACCAGAGGGCATGTAGGTTGTGTAATTGAGAAAGCTCATGGAAAGGAGAAGGACAGAAAACCCTGGATTCTACTGAGTTTGAACGTGATATTTTAAAAAATGGTGACAATTTAGCAGTGGGTTTTCTGGTAGATTTAGATGAAACACTTATGGAAACAACTTTGATCAACTTCAGGCAAAACAGGATAAAGTCTGAGAAGTCAAAATACAGGTTAAGAAGTAGGAATCTGGTTACTTGTTAAAAGTGAAATACTTCAGAAATAACCTGAAACATAAATTCTAAAGTTAAGTACACAGTGAGTGTAGATAAGCTGGTTTCATGTTTTGGGTAATATCCCTGATTCTTTTACTTGAATCTTCTGTAGGATAGTTTCCAATATATTCTGGAATTATGGGACTTAAATTCTTTTTGAAATAACTGTCAGAAAAAAATGAATGAGTTCTTTTATACGTGCATTTCCTTTTAAATACAGGTAGAACAAACTTTATTCTGTAACTTTAATTCTCCAAAACAAACCTGCAGTTTCCTCAAATATAGAGGGCAATAGATTGCATTATTGTCTCCAAAAGTTTATTCTCCTTTTCTCTAAGAGGATTATACATCTCTGCAACCAACATTAAACATGAGGTAAAAATAAGAATACACATTGTTTTCTAAGCAACAAATACTGAGTTACTTGTTAGTGTATCATGACTAATAAAAACTGACTAAAAGAGAATGTATAGACTCAATTTAGAAAGCAACAGAAGGGGAAGCTTCGGAGCCAAGGAGGAGAGCGCACCAACAGAGGTGCGGAGGGCAAAGCAGAGAGATTCCCGGCACAGAGGATCAGTGCCGACCAGCACTCACCAGCCCGAGAGGCTTGTCTGCTCACCCGCCGGGGCGGGCGGGGGCTGGGAGCTGAGGCTCGGGCTTCGCTAGGATCGCAGGGAGAGGACTGGGGTTGGAGCTGTGAACACAGCCTGAAGGGGTTAGTGTACCACAGATAGCCGGGAGGGAGTCTGGGAAAAAGTCGAGCTGCCGAAGAGGCAAGAGACTTTTTCTTGCCTCTTTGTTTCCTAGTGCTGAGGAGAGGGGATTAAGAGTGCTGCTTAAAGGAGCTCCAGAGATGGGCGTGAGCCGCAGCTAAAAGCGCGGACCGCAGAGATGGGCATCAAACGCTAAGGCTGCTGCTGCTGCCACCAAGAAGCCTGTGTGCGAGCACAGGTCACTATCCAAACCTCCCTTCTGGGGAGCCTCTGCAGCCCGCCACTGTCAGGGTCCAGGGATCCAGGGACAACTTCCCCGGGAGAACCCACGGCACGCCTCAGGCTGGTGCGAAGTCACGCCGGCCTCTGCCTCCACAGGCTCGCCCTGCATCCGTACCCCTCCCTCGCCCGAGCCTGAGTGAGCCAGAGTCCCCGAATCAGCTGCTTCTTTAACCCTGTCCGGTCTGAGCGAAGAACAGACGCCCGCAGGCGTCCTACACCCAGAGGAGGGGCCAAATCCAAAGCTGAACCCCAGGAGCTGTGCGAACAAAGAAGAGAAAGGGAAATCTCTCCCAGCAGCCTCAGAAGCAGTGGATTAAAGCTCCACAATCAACGTGATGTACCCTCCATCTGTGGAATACCTGAATAGACAATGAATGATCCCAAATTGAGGAAGTGGACTTTGGGAGCACTATATATATATTTTTTTTCTTTTTTTTTCTTTTTCTCTTTTTGTGAGTGTGTATGTGTATGCTTCAGTGTGTGATTTTGTCTGTATAGCTTTGCTTTTACCATTTGTCCAAGGGTTCTTTCTGTCCGTTGTTTTGTTTTTTAACTTACAAAACTTTTTTTCTTAATTATTTTTTATTTTAATTATTTTATTTTATTTTACCTTCTTCTTTTCTTTCTTTCTTTCTTTTTTCTCTCCCTTTTATTCTGGGCCATGTGGAGGACAGGTTATTTGTGCTCCAGCCAGGCATCAGGGCTGTGCCCCTGAGGTAGGAGAGCCAAGTTCAGGGCACTGGTCCACAAGAGACCTCCCAGCTCCACGTAATATCAAGCGGCGAAAATCTCTGAGAGATCTCCATCTCAACACCAAGACCCAGCTCCATGCAATGATCACAAGCTACAGTGCTGGACATCCTATGCCAAACAACTAGCAAGACAGGAACACAATGCCATCCATTAGCAGAGAGGCTGCCTAAAATCATAATAAGGCCACAGACACTCCAAAACACACCCCCAGATGTGGACTTGCCCACCAAGAAGACAAGATCCAGCCTCAATCACCAGAGCACAGGTACTAGTACCCTCCACCAGGAAGCCTACAAAACCCACTGAACCAACATTAGTCACTGGGGGTAGACACCAAAACAACGGGAACTACGAACCTGCAGCCTGCAAAAAGGAGACCCCCAAACACAGTAAGTTAAGCAAAATGAAAAGACAGAGAAACACACAGCAGATGAAGGAGCAAGGCAAAACCCACCAGACCTAACAAATGAAGAGGAAATAGGCAGGCTACCTGAAAAAGATTTCAGAAAAATGATCATAAAGATGATCCAAAATCTTGGAAATAGAATGGAGAAAATACAAGAATCGTTTAATAAGGGCCTAGAAGAACTGAAGAGCAAACAAGCAGTAATGAACAACACAATAAATGAAATTAAAAATTCTCTAGAAGGGTTCAATAGCAGAATAACTGAGGCAGAAGAACGGATAAATGACCTGGAAGATAAAATAGTGGAAATAATTATTGCAGAGCAGAATAAAGAAAAAATAATGAAAAGAATTGAGGACATTCTCAGAGACCTCTGAGACAACATTAAATGCACCAACATTCGAATTATAGGGGTCCCATTAGAAGAAGAGAAACAGAAAGGGACTGAGAAAATCTTTGAAGAGATTATAGTTGAAAATTCCCTAATATGGGAAAGGAAATAGTTAATCAAATCCAGGAAGCACAGAGAGTCCCATACAGAATAAATCCAAGGAGGAACATGCCAAGACACATATTAATCAAATTATCAAAAACTAAATACAAAGAACAAATATTAAAAGTAACAAGGGAATAACAACAAATAACATATATGGGAATCCTCATAAGGTTAACAGCCAATCTTTCAGCAGAAAATCTGGAGGCCAGAAGGGCATGGCAGGACATATTTAAAGTGATGAAGGAGAAAAACCTACAACCAAGATTACTCTACCCAACAAGGATCTCATTCAGATTTGACGGAGAAATTAAAACCTTTACAGAAAAGCAAAAGCTAAGAGAATTCAGCACCACCAAACAGCTTTACAACAAATGTTAAAGGAACTTCTCTAGGAATGAAACACAAGAGAAGGAAAAGACCTACAATAATACACCCAAAACAATTAAGAAAATAGTAATAGGAACATACATAATGATAATTACCTTAAATGTAAATGGCTTAGATGCTCCAACCAAAAGACACAGATTGGCTGACTGGATGCAAAAACAATACCCATATATTCTGTCTACAAGAGAGGCACTGCAGACCTAGGGACATATACAGAATGAAAGTGAGGGGATGGAAAAAGATATTCCATGCAAATGGAAATCAAAAAAAGTTGGAGTAGCAATTCTCATATCAGACAAAATAGACTTTAAAATAAAGACTATTACAAGAGACAAAGAAGGACACTACATAATGATCAAGGGATTGATCCAAGAAGAAGATATAACAATTGTAAATATTTACGCACCCAACAGAGGAGCACCTCAATACATAAGGCAAATACTAACAGCCATAAAAGGGGAAATCAACAGGAACACAATCATAGTAGGGGACTTTAACACCCCACTTTCACCAATGGACAGATGATCAAAAATTAAAATAAATAAGGAAGAACAAGCTTTAAATGATACATTAAACAAGATGGGCTTAATTGATACTTATAGGACATTCCATCCAAAAACAACAGAATACAGGTTATTCTCAAGTCCTCCTGGAACATTCTCCAGGAGGGCCACAAATCAAGCCTTGGTAAATTTAAGAAAATTGAAATCATATCAAGCATCTTTTCTGACAACAACTGTATGAGACTAGGTATCAATTACAGGAAAAAAGCTGTGAGAAATACAAACACATGGAGGCTAAACAACACACTACTTAATAACCAAGTGATAACTGAAGAAATCAAAGAGGAAATAGAAAATACCTAGAAACAAATGACAATGAACACATGATGACCGAAAACTTTTGGGATGCAGCAAAAGCAGTTCTAAGAGGAAAGTTTATAGCAATACAATCCTACCTTAAGAAACAAGAAACATCTCAAATAAACAACCTAACCTTACACCTAGAGCAATTAGAAGAAGAACAAAAAACCCTCAAAGTTAACAGAAGGAAAAAAAATCATAAATAATCAGATGAGAAATAAATGAAAAATAAATGAAGGAAATGATAGCAAAGATCAATAAAACTAAAAGCTGGTTCTTTGAAAAGATAAACAAAATTGATAAACCATTAGCCAGACTTATCAATGAAAAAAGGGAGAAGACTCAAATCAATAGAATTAGAAATGAAAAAGGAGAAGTAACAACTGACACTGCAGAAATACAAAGGATCATGAGATTCTACAAGCAAATATATGCCAATAAAATGGATGACCTGGAAGAAATGGACAATTCTTAGAAATAGAAAACCTTCCAAGACTGAACCAGGAAGAAATAGAAAATATGAACAGACCAATCACAAGCACTGAAACTGAAACTGTGATTAAAAATCTTCCAACAAACAAAAGCCCAGGACCAGATGGCTTCACAGGAGAATTCTATCAAACATTTAGAGAAGAGCTAACACCTACCCTTCTCAAACTCTTCCAAAATATAGCAGAGGGAGGAACCCTCCCAAATTCATTCTACAAGGCCACCATCACTCTGATACCAAAAGCAGGAATTGCAGGTATAGCACAAAATCCCCCACTGCATCACTGAGATTGATAGTAAATGAGTTCATCCTGCTTCCACTCCTTGATTCCAAGACCCATATAGTCTTCCTAGTGGGGACACAGCATCATATAAAGGTCTCTTATTTAATGCATATACCACATTCTTTCAGAGTTTTCTTTCTAAGCTTTAACTCAGCTGTGCTTTAAAGGTACTTTTATTACTCTATGAGGTTGGCTGCTTCTGGATGGTGCAGTATATGATATGACCAGTAGAATCCATATTTATGGGATCACTCCCATACCTCTTTTGCTGTAAATTGGATCTTCTGGTTGGATGCTAAGTTATATGGGATTCTATGGCTGTGGATGAGGTATTCTGTAAGTTCCCAGGTAGTAGTGCTTGCTGAGGTTCTGCAGATAGGAAAAGCAGACTTATACCCAGAAAATGTGTGTCTATCCCTGTGACAACTAATCTTTGTTCCTTCTAGGATAAAAGGGGCTTGGCATAGTCAACTTGATACCAGGTAGTTGGTTGGTTTCTTTGAAGAACAGTGCCATATGGAGGACTCATCACTGCTCTCTGTTGCTGACAGATTGGACATTCAGAGGCAGCAGTAGTTAAATCAACCTTGGTAATTGAGAGTTGTTGTTGGACCCGTATGCATTCTCCATCTCTGCCGTTATGGCCATTCTGTTCATAACATCATTGTGCCATTTCCAGGGTGACCATTGATAAAGGCTGATGGGTATCAATTGGCTAAAGCATTTTATGTACTTTGTTGTTCAGTATCTCTTCCATGGTAGGTGTTAATGTGTGTTATAAAAATCTTCATATTTTGTGCCCATTCCCATGTGTTTGTTCACATACCTCTACCTCAGATCCCCTTATCTCTAATCTTCCCATCCTTTTATTTTCAGGCCATTGACCAGAGGCCCATTTTTTTTTAATTCAATAAACTCTAGAACTAATCAGGATGCAAATATATATCCTTTTCCATGCCACCTTAATGGAAATATCCATTATAGGTGTTTGCCATTTAAAATCGCATTGATGTTATATATTTTAGTTCTGGAAGAGGATGTTACTAATATATTCCCTTTTTTCAGTAGTAGAAAAAATTGACCACTGCATTATTTTTACAAATGTATCCAAGATAGCATTCTTTAGATAGTGGTCATTTGTGAGAGTCCATTTTGGCTCTGATTTTGGCTCTATTTCTTTTGCAGCCACTCTTCAAACTGAGCACTCCCACAATGATTGCTATGCATTGTTTCATTCTCAAAACCAGTCCAATTGGAACAAGTGAATGCAACCCTTTTTCAAATTAATCTAGATTCCAAGATATGACTGCATGAAATGTATTCAACATTTTCCTATTTTGTGCAAAATTCTCTAGTTCTGAGATTGACATTTTTGACACTATGCACACGGTATGACTCCAAAGTAGTGATATCAATTGAAAACATGCAAAAATGGTTCTTTATTTTTTATAAGCATTCACAAGTACCAACATTTTGAAAATATCCAAGTAGAAAATTGAGTAATTAGACAGCAGCAAGACTTTGACTTCACACAGGCATATTAACTGAAGCTTCTTTAAAAAGTTTCCCTCAGTAGATTTCCCTCACTTTTAAATCGGTAAAAACTTGACATACCATATCAGGAAATATTCAGAGGAAATTTGCTTTCTATTCTCTTGTGTACAGTTCATCACTTCTTCTTCTATTTATCTGGCATATGTTGAGACCCTTTGAAACATACACCATAGCAATTTTTTTCCAGGAAAGAAATATCTGTTTTATTTGAATGGATATAAAAATTTATAGGTGCTAAATATTTCTTTTATTTAGACAAAAACATTTCAAGTAAAAATTTGTAACAATACTCAGAATTTCTACATGCTTCCAAACTTATTTTATTTGTATTGGCATTTCTTATTATTACTTATCTCCTCACAAAGTCTCATGTATAAGTTGATTATCTTAAATCTTGATGGACAGTAACCTTATTTAACAACCTTAAACAAAATCTAGAAAGTAAACTCAGAAGTAATTGAGCCTTGTGAAGATATAAAAAAATTTTTGACATACAATATCTGAACTGCAAGTATAGTAATTGACATTTAGATAAAGGAGATAGTATGTCTGCCTTTTAAAAAAAACATCTAAGAACTGGAAATTAGATGAACTGGAAATTAAATTCTTTAGATTTTGATGATTTACTTCAAGTCAAATGAACTAGATTAATTCTTTAGAGATGTTTTAATAATGAATCAAATTTATTATGAAATAAGATACAATTGCCACTAATTTATTGATACTATGTAAAAGCCAATGATTTCTTCCTCTAAAGGTGCCAACAGATTCTTTAGTCATACATATATAAACTATATATTATATATAAATATATATATATGTATATTAAGTAAATCAACTGCATTTAATCTGAAAAATATATTTTAAACATTTAAAAAATTTCTTTCTGCTAAATAGATGTCAAATCAACAATCTAGCCAAATTAATAGTTAACAACTTAGAGTGCTGCATTAGCTCTTTAAAATCTAGTATTTTGTCATATGTATACTACATAGATCTAGGCTTGTTTTTCTTATGATATGTACATGATTTTGTCTTAAAGAAGAAAAATGTGTTACCCCTCACAAAAGCTGTAATCTGTTTCTTATAGAAACAAAGAAAAATTCTCACTATTTTATTTTAAATAAGTGTGAAATATTCCGTGCACTACAAATAATTAATAAACAGACATGGATGTCATTAGGACTAACACTACTATGTGGCAGTCTACTGGACATTTGTAGGAAGAGGTGACCTCCTGGTCTATTTAGGGGTGTATAGTTCTTTTAGAGAAACTCCCTTTGACAGGAAACCCTTAATGCCTACAGTAATTTCTGCCTCTGAATTGAGCAATTTCCACAGATATTTCATATCTGCCAATATACACTTATTTTGTACAAAATCTTCTTTTGGTTATCTATGGAATAAATTCTGTAGATATCAGTTCAAATGCCCTGCTCCAATCAATGTGAAATTAGGTGAGGAAAGTCTCAACCCAGCTAATAAGAGCTATTCTTACAACAAAGGACCCAAATTTAAATAGTTTCTAAGATATACACTGAAGGATTTCCAAGAAATAGTATTAATTGCATAGCTAACAATAAAAAAAAAATATTTTTAATGGTGGCTTAAGACTGCGGAAATACAGATTGTTTCTAATTGCTTTGTTTTAAAAATTGGGACCAGATTTTGGACTACTTCTAGGTTCTCTCTTGGTGCCCATTGATACTTTTTCCAATGAAAGCCTTGCTCTCTTTTCTCAGTTAGTAAGGCTACATGTCCGTGTCTTAATGGCAAAGAACAAGATAAAAGTTTCTTTAACATCTTAAATATACGCTCTGCCTTCCAATACTCCTTATATGCAATTGAAGTTATTCATCAGAATCTTATTTTAACCAATCTTTTCTATTTGACTATTGTTCATGAATTTGTACCTGAGAAAAGAGTGATTTAGACAAACTGTGCACGTTTAGTATGTTTAGTATTGGAAGCATGGTGCCTGAGTCCAAGCCCTCATATTTCCTCTCCTAAAAACCTAGGACACTTTTTCTTCACATATGCCCTTACCTTGTTCATATTTAGATCCAACATTGACTTAGATCATTTAAGTATAATGAACGGATTTTGATCTACTCTTGATCTATTCTTGAGTTTCTATTTTTCACTAGGTGACATATAATTATGGCTTTCTTATCCTTGTTTTGTATCATCCATGAAATTTGTTCTTGGTAGCAGTCCTATTCTGAAAATATGAAATACTACATAATATTTTTTCATAATTTTGTAAGCATTTTGAGTTACTTTTGAATATTCACATGCAATTTTAACCAAAAACATATGCTTAAGACTTCCAGTTTCTGATTCCACATGTAAGGAACTTGGAAGTCACCACTCTTCCCTAACAACTAAAAAGCTGAACAGGTTGAAAAATCTGGATCCATAAGAGAGGGAAGCATACAGGGCAAACTGCTGTCCCCCAAAATCAAAGACATAGAAAAGTGAATATAGGGAATTGCAGCTTACCAGAGCAGAGACTCATGAGAGGAAACCTCCAAGGGAACCAGTGCCCCAGTGGGAAAACCTGAACTGTAATCGATGAATTGCTGGAGATTGTGTGGACAACTTCGAGAGTTAAAACCTCCAGGAGGACTCAGTTATAGGGAGACTCCCACAACATTTTGAGAGTAACATACAGGAGTTCAAACAGGTTCCCATAGTAAATAGCAGAAAAATCTCCTCAGGCTTCTGGCATGGGAGGAGGAAAGAATACATTTTGAAATATGCCAGATCTCTCTGCTCTTAAAAGGCCTACCCTCAAGGGAAACTAGTTAAACAGCCCAATCAGCTAACATATTATCAGAGCCTAACTAACCAGGGGAGAGGAAATAACTCCAGGCATTAGCCTTCCATCTGGAGAAGATAAATGCCCTATCCTTGTGCACTCTAGTTATTATGTCCAACCTAAGAGGGGAGAAAAAAAATGAGAAATGTTAGTGAAGTTCACAGTCCAGCAGCATAAACACACAAAAAGATTGGGTCCAAATCATAGGACTACAGAATACTTCCTCTCCCCTCACAACTCACTAACACATTAGTAAGACTATTTACAGCAATTCCTTTTACATGTACATCATGCCCAGCTATCAATAAAAAATTACAAAACAAAAGGCAAAGAACAACACAGTTTGAAGAGACAAAGCAAGCAGCTGAACCAGACATGGCAGGGATGTTGGAATTATCAGGCTGGGAGCTAAACAACTACGATTAACATGCTAAGAGTACTAATGGATAAACTAGACAGCATGCAAAAACAGATAGGCAATGTAAGCAGAGAGATGGAAATCCTAAGAAAGGACCCAAAAAATTCCTAGAGATCAAAACCACTGTAACAGAAATGAAGAATACCTTTGATGAACTTATAAGTAGACTGGACACAGCTTAGGAAAGAATTTCTGAGCTAGGGTATGTATGAATAGAACCTTTGAAAACCTAAAAGCAAAGAAAACAATGCCTGAAAAAACCAAAACAGAATATCCAATAACTGTGAGACAACAATAAAAGGTGTGATATATACACAATTGGAATACTGGAAGAAGAAGAAAGAGAGAAAGTGACAGAAGAATATTTGAAAAATAATGAATGAGAATTTCCCAAATTAATGCTAGACACCAAACTACAGATTCAGAAAGTCAGAGAACACCAAACAGAATATGGACAAAAAAATAAAACTACACCATGGCATATTATTTTCAAGTTAAAGAAAATCAAAAATAAAGAAAAAAATCCTTAAAGAAACCAGAGGAAACAAACAACATACCTATAGAAGAACAAAGATAGGAATTACATCCAACTTTTCCTCAGAAACTATACTAGCAAGAGGAGCGTGGAGTGAAATATTGTCTGGCTTCTTTCTTTTCTTTTTCTTTCAGTTTTTCCTAATCTTTTTAAAAATTCTTATTTTATATTGGAACATAGTTGATTAACAATGTTCAATGTTGTGTTAGTTCCAGGTGTACAGCAAAATGATTCAGTTATACATATGCATGTATCTATTCTTTTTCAAGTTTTTTTCCCATTTAGGTTATTACAGAACACTGAGCAGAGTTCCCTGTGCTATACAGTAGGTCCTTGTTGGTCATCTATTTTAAATAGAATAGTGTATACATGGCTTATTTCACTTATCATAACACCCTCCAGGTTCAAACATGTTGCAAATGACAGGTTTTCCTTTTTTTAAAGGCTGAATAATATTCCACTGTGTGTATATATAACATTTTCTTTATTCATCTGATGACAGACACTTAGGTTGTTTCTATACCTTGGCTATTGTGAATAATGCAGCAATGAACATTGGAGTCCAGACATATCTTTTTTATTTATTTTTTCGTTGGAGTATAATTGCTTTACAATGTTGTGTTCGTTTCTGCTGCACAGTGAAGTGAAACAGCCATACGCATACACACATCCCCTCCCTCTTGGACCTCCCTCCTCCCCGCCATCCCACACAACTAGGCCAACACAGAGCGCCAAGCTGAGCTCACTGTGCTATACAGTATGTCAGAATGGCCATCATAAGAAAATCTGCATACAATAAATGCTGAAGAGTGTGCAGAGAAAAGGGAACCCTCTTGCACTGTTGGTGGGAATGTAAATTAATACAGCCACTGTGGAGAACAGTATGGAGGTTCCTTAAAAAACTAAAGATAGAACTAGCATATGACCCAGCAATCCCACTACTGGGCATATATCCTGAGAAAACCATAATTTAAAAAGATACATGTACCCCAATATTCATTGCAGCACTATTTGTAATGGCCAGGACATGGAAACAACCTAAATGTCCATTGTCAGATGAATGGATAAAGAAGATGTGGTACATATATATAATAGAATATTACTCAGCCATAAAAAGAAATGAAATCAGGTCATTTGTAGAGATGTGGATGGACCTAGTGTCCGTCATACAGAGTGAAGTAAGTCAGGAAGAGAAAAACAAATATTGTAAATTAACACATATATGTGGAGTCTAGAGAAATGGTACAGATGAACCTATTTGCAGGGCAGGAATAGATAGGCAGATGTAGACAATAGACGTGTGGACACAGGGAGGGAAGGGGAGAGTGAGATGAGTTTTGAGATCAGGTTTGGCATAAATACACTATCAGACATCACTTTGAGATAGTTATTTCATTTCCTTGGGATATATAGCCAGAAGTGATATTGTTGGATCATATGATAGTTCTATTTGTAATGTTCTGAGGGATTTTCATAATGATAACATAGTGGCTGTACCAGTTTACATTCATACAAACAGTGCACCAGGATTCCCTTTTCTCCATGTTCTCTCTAGCACTTATTATTATTATTTTTGATAATTTCCATTATGACAGGTGTGAGGTGATGTCTCATTGTGGTTTTGATTTGCATTTCCCCAATGATTAGTGATGTTGAACATATTTTCATGTGCCTATTAGCCATTTGCATAACTTGGTTAGAAAATATGTTTGGAGATCAGGAAGATAGTGGAAGAGTAAGATGCGGAGATCAACTTTCTCCCCACAGATACACCAAAAATACATCTACACGTGGAACAACTCCTACAGAACACCTACCGAACGCTGGCAGAAGACCTCAGACTTCCCAAAAGGCAAGAAACTCCCCACGTACATGGGTAGGGCAAAAGAAAAAAGAATAAACAGAGACAAAAGAATAGGGACAGGACCTGCACCACTGCAAGGGAGCTGTGAAGGAGGAAAAGTTTCCACACACTAGGAAGTCCCTTCATGGGTGGAGAGTGCGGGCGGTGGAGGGCGAAGCTTTGGAGCCGCGGAGGAGAGCACAGCAAAAGGAGTGCGGAGGGCAAAGAGGAGAGGTTCCGGCACAGAGGATCGGTGCCCAGTGGCACTCAACAGCACGAGGGGATGGTCTGCTCACCCGCCGGGGCGGGCGGGGCTGGGATCTGAGGCTAGGGCTTTGGTCTGAGCGCAGGGAGAGGACTGGGATTGGCGGCATGAACACAGCCTGCAGGGGGTTAGTGCAGCACAGCCAGCCGGGAGGGAGTCCGGGGAAAAGGCTGGACCTGCCAAAGAGGCAAGAGACTTTTTCTTCCCTCTTTGTTTCCTGTTGCGTGAGGAGAGGAGATTAAGAGCGCTGCTTAAAGGAGCTCCAGAGACAGGCGTGAGCCGCGGCTAAAAGCGCGGACCCCAGAGACGGGCAGGAGATGCTAGGGCTGCTGCTGCTGCCACCAGGAAGCCTGTGTGTGAGCACATGTCACTATCCACACCTCCTTTCCAGGGAAGCTGTGCAGCCCGCCACTGCCGGGTTCCCGGGATCCAGGGACAACTTCCCCGGGAGAACGCACGGCGAGCCTCAGGCCAGCCTCTGCCACCGCAGGTTCGCGCCGCACTCCGTGCCCCTCCCTCTCCCTGGCCTGAGTGAGCCAGAGCCACTGAATCAGCGGGTCCTTTAACCCTGTCCTGTCTGAGCAAAGAACAGACGCCCTCCGGAGACCTACATGCAGAGGCAGGGCCAAATCCAAAGCTGAGCCCCTGTGAGCTGTGCGAACAAAGAAGAGAAAGGGAAATCTCTCCCAGCACCCTCAGAAGCAGCGGATTAAAGCTCCGCGATCAACTTGATGTACGCTGCATCTGTGGAATACACGAATAGACAACGAATCATCCCAAATTGAGAAGGTGGACTTTGAGAGCAAGATTTACTATTTTTACCCTTTTCCTCTTTTTGTGAGTGTGTATGTGTATGCTTCTATGTGAGATTTTGTCTGTATAGCTTTGCTCTCACCATTTGTCCTAGGGTTCTATCCGTCCGTTTTTTGTTTCTTTTTTCCTTTAAAATTTTTTCTTAATAATTATTTTTTATTTTTATAACTTTATTTTATCTTACTTTATTTTATTTTATACTCTTTCCTTTCTTTCTTTCTTTTCTTTCTGTCTTCCTTCCTTCTCTCCTTCCTTCCTTCCTTCCTTCCCTACCTCCTTTCTTTCTTACTTTCTCTCTTTCTCTTTCTCTTTCTTTCTTTCTTTCTTTCTTTCTTTCTTTCTTTCTTTCTTTCTTTCTTCTTTCTTTCTTTCTTCCTACTTTTTCTCCCTTTTATTCTGAGCCGTGTGGTTGAAAGGCTCTTGGTGCTGCAGCCAGGAGTCAGTGCTGTGCCTCTGAGGTGAGAGAGGCAACTTCAGGACACTGGTCCACAAGAGACCTCCCAGCTCCACATAACATCAAAAGGCAAAAATCTCCCAGAGATCTCCATCTCAACACCAGCACCCAGCTTCACTCAACGACCAGCAAGCTACACTGCTGGACACGCTATGCCAAACAACTAGCAAGACAGGAACACAACTCCCTCCCAGTAGCAGAGAGGCTGCCTAAAATCATAAGTCCAAAGGTACCACAAAACACACCACCAGACATGGACCTGCCCACCAGAAAGAAAAGGTCCAGTCTCATCCACCAGAACACAGGCACTAGTCCCCTCCACCAGGAAGCCTACAAAACGCACTGAACCAACTTTACGACTGGGGACAGAAACCAAAAACAACGGGAACTACGAACCTGCAGCCTGCAAGAAGGAGACCCAAAACACAGTAAGATAAGCAAAATGAGAAGACAGAAAAACACACAGCAGATGAAGGAGCAAGATAAAAACCCACCAGACCTAACAAATGAAGAGGAAATAGGCAGTCTACCCGAAAAAGAATTCAGAATAATGATAGTAAAGATAATCCAAAATCTTGGAAATAGAATAGACAAAATGCAAGAAACATTTAACAAGGACCTAGAAGAACTAAAGATGAAACAAGCAACGATGAACAACACAATAAATGAAATTAAAAATACTCTAGATGGATCAATAGCAGAATAACTGAGGCAGAAGAACAGATAAGTGGCCTGGAAGATAAAATAGTGGAAATAACTACTGCAGAGCAGAATAAAGAAAAAAAAGAATGAAAAGAACTGAGGACAGTCTCAGAGACATCTGGGACAATATTAAATGCACTAACGTTCGGATTATAGGGGTTCCAGAAGAAGAAGAGGAAAAGAAAGGGACTGAGAAAATATTTGAAGAGATTATAGTTGAAAACTTCCCTAATATGGGAAAGGAAATAGTTAATCAAGTCCAGGAAGCACAGAGAGTCCCATACAGGATAAATCCAAGGAGAAACACGCCAAGACACATATTAATCAAACTGTCAAAAATTAAATACAAAGAAAACATATTAAAAGCAACAAGGGGAAAACAACAAATAACACACAAGGGAATCCCCATAAAGTTAACAGCTGATCTTTCAGCAGAAACTCTGCAAGCCAGAAGGGACTGGCAGGACATATTTAAAGTGATGAAGGAGAAAAACCTATAACAAAGTTCACTCTAGCCAGCATGGATCTCATTCAGATTTGATGGAGAAATTAAAACCTTTACAGACAAGCAAAAGCTGAGAGAGTCCAGCACCACCAAACCAGCTTTACAACAAATGCTAAAGGACCTGCTCTAGGGAAGAAACACAAGAGAAGGAAAAACCTACAACAACAAGCCCAAAACAATTAACAAAATGGGAATAGGAACACACACATCAGTAATTACCTTAAATGTAAATGGATTAAATGCTCCTACTTAAAGACACAGACTGCTTGAATGGATACAAAAACAAGACCAATATATGTGCTGTCTACAAGAGTCCCACTTCAGACCTAGAGACACATACAGACTGAAAGTGAGGGGTTGGAAAAAGATATTCCATGCAAATGGAAACCAAAAGAAAGCTGGAGTAGTAATTCTCATATCAGAAAAAAGTAGACTTTAAAATAAAGACTATTAGAAGAGACAAAGAAGGACACTGCATAATGATCAAGGGATTGATCCAAGAAGAAGATAAAACAATTTTAAATATTTATGCACCCAACATAGGAGCACCTCAATACATAAGGCAAATACTAACAGCCATAAAAGGGGAAATCGACAGTAACACATTCATAGTAGGGGACTATAACACCCCACTTTCACCAATGGACAGATCATACAAAATGAAAATAAATATGGAAACACAAGCTTCAAAAGATACATTAAACAAGATGGTCTTAATTGATGTTTATAGGACATTCCATCCAAAAACAACAGAATACACATTTTTCTCAAGTGCTCATGGAACATTCTCCAGGATAGATCATATCTTGGCTCACAAATCAAGCTTTGGTAAATTTAAGACAATTAAAATTGTATCAAGTATGTTTTCCGACCACAACGCTATGAGACTAGATATCAATTACAGTGAAAGATCTGTAAAAAGTAGAAACACATGGAGGCTAAATAATACACTACTTAATAATGAAGTGAGCACTGAACAAATCAAAGAGGAAATCAAAAAACACCTAGAAAGAATGGCAATGAGACACGACAACCCAAAACCTATCGGGTGCAGCAAAAGCAGTTCTAAGAGGGAAGTTTATAGCAATACAATCCTACCTTAAGAAACAGGAAACATCTCGAATAAACAACCTAACCTTGCACCTACAGCAAGTAGAGAAAGAAGAACAAAAAACCCGAAAGTTAGCAGAAGGAAAGAAAACATAAAAATCAGATCAAAAATAAATGAAAAAGAAATGAAGGAAACAATAGCAAAGATCAATAAAACTAAGAGCTGGTTCGTTGAGAAGATAAACAAAATTGCTAAACCATTAGCCAGACTCATCAAGGAAAAAAGGGAGAAGACTCAAATCAATAGAATTAGAAATGAAAACGGAGAAGTAACAACTGACACTGCAGAAATACAAAAGATCATGAGAGATTACAAGCCACTCTATGCCAATAAAATGGACAACCTGGAAGAAATGGACAAATTCTTAGAAATTCACAACCTGCCAAGAATGAAACAGGAAGAAATAGAAAATATGAACAGGCCAAACACAAGCACTGAAATTGAAACTGTGATTAAAAATCTTCCAACAAACAAAAGCCCAGGACCAGATGGCTTCACAGGTGAATTGTATCAAACATTTAGAGAAGAGCTAACACCTATCCTTCTCAAACTCTTCCAAAATATAGCAGAAGGAGGAAGACTCCCAAACTCATTCTACGAGGCCACATTCACCCTGATACCAAAACCAGACAAGGATGTCACAAAGAAAGAAAACTACAGGCCAATATCACTGATGAACATAGACGCAAATATCCTCAACAAAATACTAGCAAACAGAATCCAACAGCGCATTAAAAGGATCATACACCATGATCAAGTGGGGTTTATTCCAGGAATGCAAGGAGTTTTCAATATATGCAAATCAATCAACGTGATACACCATATTAACAAATTGAAGGAGAAAAACCATATGATCATCTCAATAGATGCAGAGAAAGCTTTTGACAAAATTCAACACCCATTTATCATAAAAACCCTCCAGAAAGTAGGCACAGAGGGAACTTTCCTCAACATAATAAAGGCCATATATGACAAACTCACAGCCAACATCATCCTCAATGGTGAAAAACTGAAAGCATATCCACTAATATCAGGAAGAAGACAAGCTTGCCCACTCTCACTACTCTTATTCAACATAGTTTTGGAAGTTTTAGCCATAGCAATCAGAGAAGAAAAGGAAATAAAAGGAATCCAAATTGGAAAAGAAGAAGTAAAGCTGTCACTGTTTACAGATGACATGATACTATACATAGAGAATCCTAAAGATGCTACCAGAAAACTACTAGAGCTAATCAATGAATTTGGTAAAGTAGCAGGATACAAAATTAATGCACAGAAATCTCTTGCATTCCTATACACTAAGGATGAAAAATCTGAAAGTGAAATCAGGAAAACACTCCCATTTACACTGCAATAAAAAGAATAAAATATCTAGGAATAAACCTACCTAAGCAGACAAAGGACCTATATGCAGAAAATTATAAGACACTGATGAAAGAAGTT
The DNA here is from genome assembly GCF_937001465.1 of Orcinus orca. Lineage (NCBI taxonomy): Eukaryota > Metazoa > Chordata > Mammalia > Artiodactyla > Delphinidae > Orcinus > Orcinus orca. The sequence goes on from NC_064580.1 coordinate 82,169,731, forward strand.
AAAGATGATACAAATAGATGGAGAGATATAGCATGTTCTTGGATTGGATGAATGAACATTGTGAAAATGAATCTACTACCCAAAGCAATCTACAGATTCAATGCAATCCCTATCAAACTACCACTGGCATTTTTCACAGAACTAGAGCAAAAAATTTCACAATTTGTATGGAAACACAAAGGACCCCGAATAGCCAAAGCAATATTGAGAATGAAAAACGGAGCTGGAAGTATCAGGCTCCCTCACTTCAGGCTATACTACAAAGCTACAGTAATCAAGACTGTATGGTACTGACACAAAAACAGAAAGAAAAATCAATGGAACAGGATAGAAAGCCCAGAGATAAACCCACACACATATGGTCACCTTATCTTTGATAAAGGATGCAGGAATATACAGTGGAGAAGAGACAGCCTCTTCAATAAGTGGTGCTGGGCAAACTGGACAGGTACAAGTAAATGTATGAGATTAGATCACTCCCTAACACCATACACAAAAATAAGCTCAAAATGTTTTAAAGACCTAAATGTAAGGCCAGAAACTATCAAACTCTTAGAGGAAAACACAGGCCTAACACTCTATGACATAAATCACAGCAATATCCTTTCTTACCCACCTCCCAGAGAAATGGAAATAAAAACAAAAGTAGACAAATGAGACCTAATGAAACTTCAAAGCTTTTGCACAGCAAAGGAAACCATAAACAAGACCAAAAGACTACCCTCAGAATGGGAGAAAATATTTGCAAATGAAGCAACTGACAAATGATTAATCTCCAAAATTTATAAGCAGCCCATGCAGCTCAATAACAAAGAAACAAACTACCCAATCCAAAAATGGGCAGAAGACCTAAATAGACATTTCTCCAAAGAAGATATACAGACTGCCAACAAACACATGAAAGAATGCTCAACATCATTAATCATTAGAGAAATTCAAATCAAAACTACAATGAGATATCATCTCACACCAGTCAGAATGGCCATCATCAAAAAATCTAGAAACAATAAGTGCTGGAGAGGGTGTGGAGAAAGGCGTACACTCTTGTACTGCTGGTGGGAATGTGAATTGGTACAGACACTATGGAGAACAGTATGGAGGTTCCTTAAAAAACTACAAATAGAAATATCATATGACCCAGCAATCCCACTACTGGGAATATACCCTGAGAAACCATAATTCAAAAAGAGTCATGTACCAAAATGTTCATTGTAGCTCTATTTATAATAGCCAGGAGACGGAAACAACCTAAGTGTCCATCATCAGATGAATGGATAAAGAAGATATGGCACATATATACAATGCAATATTACTCAGCCATAGAAAGAAATGAAATTGAGCTATTTGTAATGAGGTGGATGGACCTAGAGTCTGTCACACAGAGTGAAGTAAGTCAGAAAGAGAAAGACAAATACCATATGCTAACACATATATATGGAATTTAAGAAAAAAAATGTCATGAAGAACCTAGGGGTGAGACAGGAATAAAGACACACACCTACTAGAGAATGGACTTGAGGATATGGGGAGGGGGAAGGGTAAGCTGTGACAAAGTGAGAGAGTGGCATGGACATACATACACTACCAAACGTAAAATAGATAGCTAGTGGGAAGCAGCTGCACAGCACAGGGAGATCAGCTCAGTGCCTTGTGACCACCTAGAGGGGTGGGATAGGGGGAGTGGGAGGGAAGGAGACACAAGAGGGAAGAGAGTTGGGAACATATGTGTATGTATAACTGTTTCACTTTGCTATAAAGCAGAAACTAGCACACACCATTGTAAAGAAATTATACTCCAATAAAGATGTAAAAAAAAAAAAAAAAGAAAAAATGTTTATCCAGGTCCTTTGCCCGTTTTTAATTGGGTTATTTGTTTTTTGCTATTGAATTGTAAGCATTCCTTATGTTTTTTTTTATTTTAACTTTATATTGAATATACATATTGCTAATATTTTCTCCCATTTAGTAAGTTTCCTTTCATTTTGTTATTTCCTTTGCTGTGAAGAAACTATTGAGTTTCATGTAGTGCCATTTGTTTATTTTTGCCTTTTTTGCCTTTGTTTTTCATGTCAAATCCAAAAATTCACTGCCAAGACCAATGTCAAGGAGATTTTCTCCTATGTTTATTTCCATGTGTTTTATCATTTCAGGTCTTACATTTAAGCCTTTATTTTGTTTTGAATAGATTTTTATGTGTAATATAATGTAGGGCTCCAATTTCTTTATTTTGAATGTGGATGTCCAGTTTTTCCAACACACCTGTTGAAGACACTATCTTTTTCCCATTGTATATTCTTGCCACCTTTGTTGAAAATTAGTTTCCCATATATCTGTGATGTCTTCACTCTTTATTCTGTTCCATTGATCTATGTGTCTGTCACACTCTTTTTACTACTATAGCTTTGCAATATAATTTGAAATCAGAAAGTGTGATGCCTCCAGCTTTGTTCTTGCTCAAGATTACATTAACTATTTGGGTATTTTGTAGTTCCATACAAATTTTAAGATTGCTTTTTCCTATTTCTGTAAAAATGACATTGGAATTTTGATAAGGATTACATTCAATCTGTGGATCACTTTGGGTACCATGGACATTTTAACTGTATTAATTCTTGCAATAAAAGAACATGGGTTATCTTTCCATTTATTTATGTCTTCTATTCATCAATGTTTTATAGTTTTCAGTGTATAGATCTTTTATCTTCTTGGTAAAATTTACCCATAAATGTTTTTTTAATGCTATTGTAAATGGGATTGCTTTCTAAAAATTTTTTTGGATGGTTTATTTTTAATGTATAGAAATTCAACTGATTTTTACATGTTAATATTATATCCTGTGACTTTCCTAAACTTGTTTATCAGTTCTAACAGTCTTTATTTTTTGGGGAGTCTTTAGTGTTTTCTATATATAAGATCATGTCATCTGCAAATAGAGACAATTTTACTTCTTCCTTTCTGATTTGGATGATATTTATTTCTTTTCCTTGCCTAACTGCTCTGGCTAGAACTTCCAGTACTACGTTGAATAGAAGTGGTGAGCATGGGCAATCGTGTCTTGTTCTTGATATTAGAAGAAAATCTTTCACCTTTTCATTGTTGAATATGATGTCAGCTATGGGTTTGTCATATATGGCCTTTATTGTGTTGGATATGTTCCTTCTATACTAAATTTTTGAGAGCTATTATCATGAAAAGGTATTCATTTTTGTCAAGCACATTTTCTAAATCTACTCAGAGGATCATATAATTGTTATCTTTCATTGTATTAAAATGGTCTATCATGTTTATTGATTTTCACATGGTGAGTCATCCTTGAATCTCAGGGATAAATCCCATTTGATTATGGTGCATGATCCTTTTAATGTGCTGTTGAATTCAGAGTGCTATGATTTTATTGAGAATTTTTGCATCTCTATTCATCAGGTTATGGGCCTTTTTTTTTTTTTTTCTTATAGTATCCTTACCTGGCTTTGGTATCAGGATAATGCTGTCCTGGTAAAATGACTTTGGGTGTATTCTTTCCTCTTAATTTTTGGAAGCATGAGAAGGATTGGTGTTAATTCTTCTCTGAATATTTATTTGGTAGAATGCACCAGTGAAGCAATCTGTTCCTGACCTTTTCTTTGTAGGGAGGTTTTTCATTACTGAGTCAATCTCCTTGCTCACTTTTGGTCTCTTCAAATTTTCTATTGATTCATAATTCAGTCTTGGTAGGTTGTATGTTTCTAGGAATTTATCCACTTGTTCTAAGGTTATCCAATTTATTGGAGAATAATTGTTCATACTAGTCTTTTATGATTCTTTTTATTTCTGTAATATCATTTGTAATGTCTCTTCTTTCATTTCTGATTTTATTTATTTGGGTTTTCTCTCTTTTTTCCTTAGTCACGCTAAAGGTTCATCAATTTTGCTTATCCTTTTTAAAATCCAACATTTTTAAAATTTTTGTTTTCTATTGCTTTTCTGTCCTCTATTTCATTTATTTCTGCTCTAATTTTTGTTATTTTCTTCCTTCTGCTAACTTTTGGCTTAGTCTGTTCATTTCTATTGAAGTGTAAATTTACACTGTTTATCTGAGATCTTTATTTATATGGCTGTGCAGCGTGGCTTGTGGGACCTTAGTTCCTTGACCAGGAATCAAACCCACGCCCTTGGCAGTGAAAGTGTGCAGTCCTAACCACTGGACTGCCAGGGAATTCCCAAGATCTTTATTTTTTCTTGATGAACATGTTTATCACTATAAACTTCCATTTTAGTACTGCTTTTGCTCCATCCCATGAGTTTCGGTATGTTATTTTTCCATTTTCATTTGTCTCAAGATATTTTTTGATTTCCCTCTTGATTTCTTCTTTGTCCCATTAGTTGTTTAATAACATGTATAATCCCTACATAATTGTAAATTTTCCAGTTTTGTCTCATATTATTGATTTCTAATTTTTTTACTATTTTAGTTGGAAAAGATACTTGAAATGATTTTAATCATGAACTTGTTAAAACTTGTTTTGTAGCCTAATATATGGTGTATCCTGGAGAATATTCCATGTGCACTTGGGAAGAATGTGTATTCTGCTACTGTTGGATGGTATGTTCTATATACGTATGTTAGGTTCATTTGATCTAAAGTATAGTTGAAGTATAAAATTTCCTTACTGAATTTCTCTCTGGATAATCTATCAATAGTTGGCAGTAAAATATTGAAGTCCCTTACTCATATTTTATTGTCTATTTCTCCCTTCAAATCTGTTAGTATTTGCTTGATATGCTTAGATGCTTCTATGTTGGGTGCATATCTATTTACAATTTTTATATCGTTTTGATGAGTTTATCCCTTGTCATGACTTAATAACCTTCTCTGTTTCTTGTTACAGTTTTTGACTTAAAACTATTTTGTCTCAATATTACTACTCTTGTTATCTTTGGTTACCGTTTGCACAGCATATCTTATTCAATCCATTCACTTTCAGTCTATATGTATACTTAAAGTTAAAGTGAGTTCCTTGTGGGCAGCATATTCTCTTTTTAGTGAAAACCTATCAACTAAAAACAAAACCTCGGGACTTCCCTGGTGGTGCAGTGGTTAAGAATCTGCCTGCCAGTGCAGGGGACAAGGGTTTGAGCCCTGGTGGGGGAAGATCCCACATGCCACGGGGCAACTAAGCCCATGTGCCACAACTGCTGAGCCTGTGCTCTAGAGCCCCCAAGCCACAACTACTGAGCCTGTGTGCTACAACTACTGAAGCCCACACACCTAGAGCCTGTGCTCCACAAGAGAAGCCACCTCAATGAGAAGCCTGTGCTCGCCACAACTAGAGAAAGCCCGTGCACAGCAACGAAGACCCAACACAGCCAAAAATAAATAAATAAATAAAACTAAACTTAAAAAAAATACCCAGTATAAGTGTGTATATTTCAGTATACATCTATGAAGAAGAATAAAAGTTAAAAAGTATAAACACCATTCAGGTGACATAGGAGGAAATGAGAGGAGAAGTTCTCTGGAAAGATCATTGTCCTTGTCTTTATACATTTTTGTAGCATAATATTTTGCTTCTCATACGAGGCATTTATTATTTTTCTAACTTGAAAGCTATTAAATAGTTAAAATCATTTACTAAGTAAATAAAAGTAGGAATAGAAAACATAAGAAGATAAAAAACCACAATTAACCAAAGAGAATAAGCTTTGATGAAGAAGTAACTGGAAATTCAAAAATTTACTCATTAAAATTAAAAATCTAAAAAATCTGTTAAACAGCAGATTAAATAGACTTAAAAGAGAATTATTATTTGAACTCAGTCCTTGGAACTCTTCTCTCCTTTCTGTACTAACTCCCTTAGTGATCAGCCTCAAGGTTTTAAAAGACATCTGCACACAGATATTTTTCAGATTTATAACTACAACTTATACCAGTAGGCTGAACCCCATGCTTTCATATCCAAATGACTCTTCAATGTCTACACTTGAATGAATAATAGACATCTTTAAGTTAATATATATTATATATATATTAATATATATATATATAGTTTAGGGAGATATATATAGTTAAGGTGTATATATAATATATACTATAGTTATATATTATATAACTATAATATATATAGTTGCTGTATATATATACATATATGTGTGTGTGTGTGTGTGTGTGTGTGTGTGTGTGTGTGTGTATATATATATATATAGTTAAGGTAGGTGAGGCTAATACTGCGGTAATAAAATAATCCAAAAACATCAGAGTATTAACATGCAAAAACGTATTTTTTACACTCAAGCTGGTGTATGTTAGGTGGCTTTCCAAGGCAACTTTCTGCTGGATAATGACACAGTGCATCAGGCTGCTTTAATCTTGCTATCTTAATACAAAAGGGAGAGACCTTGAAAATCATGTAGGAGTTTTTAACTTCCTCAGTCACTTTTGCTCACAGCCCATTGGTCATAACTAGTCAAAAGACCCCTCCAGATTGCAAAATGAAAAATATCCCCCCATAGATCCACTCTGAAAGAATTATTAGGATGCATAGTTCAGCAAGAATAATATGAATTCAAGGAGAAATCAGTGAGACACAAGGTACAGAGTGAGGAATGATATTTGAAAGCTTCTTGTTAACACCAAGTATATACTGATAGTTAAAAAATAAAAATAATGTCATACAGCTTCTAAACAATAATGTAGAACTAAAAATTCAGATAATAAAAACATTAACTTTGCATTTTTAATCAAATTACATACCTGTGGTACAATATATATTTTACAAAAGATTTAATGTCATAAAAGGTTAGACTCTCAAATTAACTTAAAATTCAATACAAATCCTATTACAATCCTGAGTTTATGATTGTGAACTTTTAAATTACTTTCTGTAACTGAAGTTAATCTTGATGAATAAATATGCAAAGGACTTTTTGAGAAAGGAAACTAGTAAGGGAGAACTTGATCCAGTAAATATGAACACTTCCCATAAAGCTACTTATATCAAAATACAAATAGATAAACTGATCAGTAGAACAGAATGGAGGAACCAGAAAATGTTCTAAGTATTATGGGAATCTAGTGTATGATTAAGCAGACATTTCAAGTTATTTTTTAAAATATAATTTATTTAATAATTCACGATTTCATAATTGACTATATACCTGTGTAAAAGAAAACAAAGACATTCCCACTTCAAATAATTTAACAAAACACACACATACACATATATAAAGAAAATTTAAAATGCTTTTTTAATCTGAAGTTGGAGAACACAAGAAACCTAGAAACTATTAAAGAAAAGATAGACACATTTTACAGCACAATTTTTTAAAAAAAATTTATGACAAATAGATCACCACAGGCAGAATAAAAACACAAACTACAAACTGGATGAAAATATTTGAAACCCATTTGACTGACAAGAATAATTTTATCAGTATAGGATGGGCTTTACAAATTGATAAGAAAAAAATTTAAAACCCAGTAGTAAAATAGGTAAAGAAGGTAAACCTGAAATCCATTTGAGGGTGATTTCAAATGTCCAATAACTTAAGATTAGATGCTCACTCTTTTCTTTTTTTCCATCTTTATTGGAGTATAATTGCTTTACAATGTTGTGTTAGTTTCTGCAGTATAACAGTGAATCAGCTATATGTATACATATATCCCCATATCCCCTCCCACTTGTGTCTCCCTCCCACCCTCCCTATCTCACCTGTCTAGGTGTCAATTGACAGATGAATGGATAAAGAAGATGTGGCACATATATACAATTGAAAAGATGCTGACTCTTATTAGTAGTCAGGGTACTGAAATTTGAAATAACAAGATTCATTTATGTTTTGATAATCCATGAGATACACAGATATTTAAATGGTTTGATAATATCAAATACTGATTTGGCTATGTGGAAATGACTACAATCACCCATTGCTTAGAATGTGATTTGCTACAATCTTTATGCTGTGTTTACTAAGAAGGTAAAAATGCATGTACTCTGATTCATCAATCTCACTTTGTGGAAACTATTATTCAACAGTAAGTATCTGCAAGGTATAAGGATCCTATTTGAATCACTCGCAGTGGCCAAAAGGTAAGAAAAGCATGAACACCTTGCTTTACATGAAATAAATAAAAATCATAATAAAAAATTTAATTGGGTGGTAATATGTAGGAATACTGTAATTTGTTATTTCAGTTATGAAAGTCATAAATTGAGAGTACTGGTTTTGAGAGACAATTATTTCAGATCTTTAGCTGGCAGAAAACCAAGCTGTCATCATCCCTTCTACATGAAGACTATAAACTTGTTTTAAAGGCTGATGTTTACATTCATCAGATGTATTTTAACTGAAAATACACTCAAAGATGATGTAATAAGAGAAAGAGAAAAGTGTTTCTCTCTTCAATTAACAACTTTAATTGCATCTTTAATTTCCTGCCATTGAATAGAAAGCTGTTGGTTGGAAAAATGTTTTCACTAATTTTATGGGAAATGTGTTATGTGTTCCATCCCAAATCAAGACAATTTTCAAATATAGAAAAATCTACCAACTAGACAATGAAAATAATGTATATAATAAGAAACACTTGAAAATAATGACCTTTTTGCATAAAGCATAGTATGTTAAATTATTTGTACTTGTCAAAGGAGGTTTTTGTAAGTGGAAAAAGATGTGATTCATTCTTTGTAAGATAGTAGAGAGTCAAGTAACCAACTTATAGTCAGACATTTAATACAAGAATCAGATATGGCTTGATGATAATTTTCTTTTCCTTGAGACTTGACGTTGGAATTTCATAGAGGATGTAAAATCCTTGGATTGAAAAAAACCTCGAAATGAAAATTTGCTTTCAAACACCTACATTGCATTCAAAATTCACTGAAGTACAAAATATCCTTTAGGGCAAAATAAAGGCAAAACATGAGGGCACTACATGACATACAGTTCAAAGTTGCTACATATTATAAGAATTGACTAGAAGTTTTGTGTCAAGTAAAATGGTGAGTGCGTATTTGTCTGAAAAGAATGTTGAAATATAATTTCTTATAGCATTATTTATTTGGTATGAAAAAAAGTTATGTCAACTCAAAAAGTACTTGCTGCCTAAAAAGTGAGACAACATTTCAAGAGCCATCCTGGTAAAAAGGTCATTAATAAAACAATTGTTCTGTGAGTTGTCTGAAATTAGTTGCTACAATTTGAGTTTTATGATAAATTTTTATGTGAATGAGTAAGCCATAGTTATCTGATTAAATCTTTTTCAAAAATTATCAAAGTGGGAATATACATGAACTGTAAAAATGATACCTTGATAATATGCCTACCTCCAAACACAATACAATACATTTATTTGACAGCTCCAACAATGGTGTCTACCTTTCTCATTTTTAAAATAAAGTTACTATGGTATTTTCATAATTGTCAAGTACACATTATATAAAGCACTTTATATTAATGATATGAAAACCAAGTTATAGTTAATGTAGAGCTGCTGAACACACGAGACCCCTGAGATGCTCTCCTCATTTGTTTTCTGTGAACTTTTAGCAGAATTTCAATGCGGGCATTACTTTATTTTTGGAGTAAAGTATTCTATGATCTTGCAAAATACAGCAACAAAAGACATATGCTATTACACTTTTGCAAGCCTGTGGCTAGAGTCTTGCCTTTGGGTTTTGGGAACTATGTAATGGAATTTATGTCACTATAAGGGTTCCATTATGTAATTTGTAACCAGTCTTGTAAATACAGTATGCTAAATGTTAAAAAAAAAGAGAAATATCAAAATTAAATTACAAAGGAACACGCTAACATATCCTTTCCTACTTTAGGTTCAGAGCCTTTAAGCAAAACAATGTAGTAGTTATTCTGCTCGTTTGTTTTTGATTTCTGTTTTTGTGTTGCAGATTCTCAAAGAAAAGCTCTAGAAGTATGGAAAATACATTATGCAAGTCAAAGATACTTATTATTTTTTTAAGATTTTAGCATCAATACATTTGAACAAGTAACTTTAACAAATCACTAATATTTACACAAGCATTTAGAATGTCACAACTTAGAGCAACTCATTTCAATTAGGTTCATAATTTTAAAATATTTATCTCTTTTTTAATCTAAATCTGATTTTGTTTTATAAATTGAATCCTAAAATGATCTGAAAAGTTTCATTAAATTTAAACAATCTCCAGTTTCTGCTTCCAGAAATTCAGAACTTTAGAGAAGCTCTCTGGATAAAAAACATTACAATCTTTTCTAAATTTTAAGAGGATCATATTTCACACAATAAAATGTATAGAAGTCATAACAAGACCAATTAGGAGTACTTCTTTTTCTTCTGCCATTTCTTTCCCTTCTCTAAGGGGGAAAAAAACCCCACTTTCTATGGCAAATGATTTTCTACTCCATATAGTTTATCTCAAGTGAAGGAGATTAAAATTATATGTACGTATGAGCAATAAGAGACCATGATATCCTCAGATCTGCACTTGTTTTTCACCCAAATAGGATAGAAAAAAATTTTCTTTTTCCTGACTCCTCCCTTTATCATCTGCCTCAACATTTAAAGTCTAGAGATAGAATTAAAGTGTAGTAGGAATTAATATTCAAGGTTTAAATTTAACTACTGAGGTTTGGAACTGGTTTTCTTGTAGTTCCAGTTCACTTGTAGGTAAATGCGGAAATTCTGTGATGAGAACTAAGTATATGTGCACATTAAAAATCTAATAAATAATCTTAAATACAGATAAAAGTATCCTGTTATCATTTGACTTTTTTGTAGTAAAATATACATAACTTAAAATTTACATTTTAACCTTTTTAATTGTATAGTTTGTGGCATTGTGTACATTCACATTGTTGCACAACCACTACCACCATCCATTTCCAGAACTTTTTCATTTTTGCAAATTGAAACTCTGTATCCATTGAACAACTCCTCTTTCCCTCTTGCCCCCACCTGTTGGTTCCCTCCATTCTACTTTCTGCCTCTGTAAATTTGACTATTTTAAGTACCTCATATAAGTGGATTCATACAATATTTGTCCATTTGTGTCTGGTTTATTTCATGTAGCATATAATGTGTTCAAAGTTCATCTATACTGTAGCATGTGTCAGAATTCTCTTCTTTTAAAAGTCTGAATAATATTCCATTTTACGTATAAACCTCATTTTTATCTATTTATTCTGTGATAGACTGTTGAATTGTTTCTACCATTTGGCTTTTGTGAATAATGCTATTAACATTGGTTTAAAAATATATGTTCCAGTTCCTGCTTTCAGTTCTTTTGTGTATATACCCAAAGTGGAGTTTCAGGATGAAATGGTGATTTTGTATTTAATTTTTTGAGGTATCCTTGTCAAGAATCTTTTGCTGATACATGTGAGGGTTTCTTTCACTTTATAGGTCTATGTGTCTATGACAATACAACACTGTGTGTGTGATTAAAAACAACTGAAGAGGGAATTTGGGAGATGGGAGATAGATCAGAAGAAAATATCCAGAATGTAGCAGGGATAAAGACAAGGTCATGGAAAGTGTGAAAAAGAGGCTGAGAGACTTGGAAGATAGAATGAGAAACTCTAATATATACATACATTTAATCAGGGTTCCTTAAAGAGAGAGTAGGAAACATGGAAGAGATAAGATAGTCAATTACTGAGAATTTTCTGGAATTAAATGACATGAATTCACAATTACAGTAAGCCCAATGTATATCAAGTAAGTTAAGTAAAAACAAATTCACATCTCCATACATCATAGTGAAACTTTAAAAGAGCAAAGACAGAGAGATCTTAAAAGTATCATTCATTAAAATTCCATTAGGAAAAAACAGTTAAGATACAGAGAAAAACAAATTCATGATCCCAAATGAAATTGTCTGGCAAGGTTAGAACTCTATTCTACTACAACAGAAATAGGAAGGTAGAATCAGAATGACCCAAGCAAAGTCTGGTTGAAGTGAAACCATGAAGAAATGATTTTGGACCAAGTAGTACACTAGTGCTAGATGTGATGTCTTACAGTCTTTAGGCTGTTGTAAACATCTCATGAAGTTACCTTGAGGGGACAGCCTCACATCAGGATAAAATGTAAAAAAAAAATGTTTCTCATAATTCTCTGAGACACACAGGAAGAACATCTGTTCTGTAGCCATATATATAGGCATAAATATATAGCTTTGCATGCTATAAGCAATTTTACCCTGTGCTTGCAACCATTATTTAGAAGTTTCTATGTCTTTCCCTTGTCTTCCATGAGTAATTAAACCTCTCTTCATTCTTTCTGGAAGGTAGTGTCATGTAAACACTAACTGGGTCTTCAAAAGGTCTCCCACAGATTCCCCATATTATTTAACTCTTCCTTTTTTTCTTCCTAGAGTCCCCTTTTTTTCATCCCATCTCATCCTCCTGGATCTCTATTTCTCTTACCTCCTCCCAATCTATGGGTTTCTTCTTTGGCTATAAAGTGAGGATGGGGTGGAGCAGAAGAAGGATCATAGTTATTGGATGGAGCTGCTTGGTTAAATAATAAAATGCCTAGACTTAGTAAACATGCTGTTACATGATAGTTGCCTCATTCCTGCATAGGTTTTAAGGATGTAAACTGAACACATTTGTGATTAATTTTCCATTGTCATGAAACACATGTGTGTGCATGCACATATACGTGACTCAAAGATTCAAAGGCAAGATTATTTCCAATGATCAAACAGAACCAATGTAAAATAAAAAATAAAACTTTTTCTTAAATTTCAAAACGATAGAACACACACACACACACACACACACACACACACACACACACACACACACACAGTATCAGAAGTCATGACTTTGACTTTACTTATATAAAGCAACTTTATCTGTAACATGCCTGGCTCAGAAATAGAAAGTATTTTGCAGATCTCTTAACACTTCATACCCAGGGCCATAGCCCCATCAACTCAATTATGATATTCTTTCCTGGTGAGAATTGGTATGGCTTCACATTTCTTTTCTGCACAGCATGCCAGGCATCCACAACAAGGTGATCAGAGTTGGCATGTAAGGTGAAGTATATTTACTATCTTCAATCTATCATCTTCAGCAAACCAGTTTGGAGTGCAGATATTTTGGCTCAGGTTATTCCTAGTTTCCACTTCAGTCACTGGAGTCACTGTGGTGCAAATGGCTTGCAGGTGTTTGCTTTTTAGGCACCATCTGTTTAGGTGTCCTAGAATACTAATTTGTGCTTTTGGTGTGTTTCGTTATATTATTAGCAAATCACATGTGTAAATAATTTGACTCCCCTATTAACTGAAACAATGAAATGATTTAAGAATTAAGAAAAGGTAGGTAAAGTAAATGATAGAAAAATATATTACTTTTACAAGGCAGACTTAGAGATAAAGTTGAATCACAAATCTGGACTCCTGTGTGTTGGGGAGGATAAAGCTGAGATGTACTAAAAGAAAGATGAGGTTAAATCAACTGATATAAATCCTAGTTTGTTTTTTTTTCTGTGCTCTTTACAAGTTTATTGCAGAAAAAAGTAAAGCTAAATAATCCTATATACAGGATGAAACATTAAGGAGCAACACTGATAACACATAGAGAGTCTTTCTTCAATATTCCAAGATAAATATGTTAATAAAGATAACTCCCAATTTTTTCCAGAACATCTTAGCTAATCCATATATTTTAAAGTCATGATTACAACACAAAATAGAAATGAACATCCAAAGACTACAAAATAAATTTCTCTTGGCCAAAGAATCTCCTTAATAATTGAGAACAATCTCTTCCCTCCTCACTGAACCTACTAAAGTCATCTACCCATGGGAAGAACTTATTACTTATTTCCTGACTTGTGTAGATATGTCATCGGCCTTAAATATTCAAGAAAGTATTTCAAGGACTAACGTTAACATACGTAATGGATCTGGACAGAAAGTCAGTCTTATTCAGTTAACATGTTCAAGATCACTGGAGTAATGGCTTAGTCTGCTGATATTCTCATGGAGACGAGTCTATGGCTTCAAAGTACTTTGGAAGAAAGGCACTTATGTTGGTTTTAGTCAAGTAAGAAGTGAGATGCAAAAGTAAATATACATCATCAATGACAATGAGAGAAGGAATTTTCAGAGGTAACTGCAGGTTGATAAACATACTATGACCTCAATTGTGAGAAAAATGAAAAAATTTTCTTTATTAAAAGGTATAAAATAGTTTCATCAATTTTAATGAGATTTAAGTAGGAAGGAGATATCAGAGTTTCATTTACTCTCTTATCCATTGACTAAGATTATAGTTTAAATATTATCCAACATGTAACTCACACTACAATTTAAGTCAATGATGTTTTCAGTAAAAGAGTTTAATTCTTAAAATGAAAAAGAAATGTATATATACAGATATATCTTTTGAAAAGAAGTGAATGTTATTATCAATAGAATTTTGCATAATAGTTGTAAAGAAAACTTCGAATCATATTTATTTTACAAATAAGCATGTTTATTTAAAATACATACCATATTATGGAAATTTGTGTTTTTAAGGGGGGAGAGAGAGTGAGAAAACTATAGTAAAAGAAAGAGAACTTCATTCTTATGTAGGCATATTTAATATTTTCCTTTCACTACTAATTGTGAAACAGTAAAGAATGCTTGAAGAACCCATGGAAGTGAGAAATAGCTTGCTTCAGACTAACAAATATACAGACATGAAAGGAAATATAAATATACCTATGGTAGAAATATCTGGGGAAATTGGACAAAAGTATATTTCTATTCACTTAGTTTTCTCTCCTTTAGTATATCAACAGACAGGCCCTTAATTTATTTCTTCTTAGAACTTATTAAAGAGGTAAATAGACTATCCATTAGCTTTGTTATTATATTTCATCAATTCCATGGGACATCTAAGACCTTATCATCACAATATTGGTTAAAGTATGGCAGCAGTAAATGTCATGTCTGTCATCCTGAGCTGTACTGAGCCAATCCGTGTTAGATTTACTCTGAGTAAATGTCATTGCCATTGTTGAGTGCTTAGAAAATGTAAATTTTTTTTTCTACTGACAAGTGCTTGACAATAAATTGTCTGGCTAGTACAATAGCAGAAAGCTAATGACTAGGTCTTGCTTCTTGTAAAGATATGAAGACTATCATGTAGCTCATTTGATTTGTCAGGAAGGATTGCAGTACTGCTTCTATATGCATATCTTATGTAGAAAAATTGGGATGGCACTTCAGTTTAAGAATTTCATGAAAAAACTTTTTTTTTAGTCTGGTGCCCTTGTCTGTGATTTGATAAATTTCACCTAATGTCAGCTCTTTTCCTGCTTTTGTAATAAAAGAACAGGCTGCCCTTTACATTCTTGATAGCCTTTCATGCACAGAGGATAAGAAATCACTCTCACCTACAATGACTATTGCTGTCCTTAAGTATTGCTTTCATTCTTTGAAACAATCTCTACAGGCTACTCTAAGTATCACTTCTGTCAGATAGAGGACAAGAGACTAGGTGAGGTGTTCTATAACGAGAGGATACAGGGAACTGAAGGAAGGCCTCTCCTCTTCTTATTAGGAAACCACATAGCTAGTATAATTTGACTTAGAAAGAGAAAAGAAAGTTTATTGCATATAAAATATTAAATAGAATAATGAAATTTTCCTCTTTCTCTCCCTCCAAAAAATATTAATAATTTTACACATCTCCTGACATCTACACTATGGTAAATAACAGTGTGGGCTTTGTAGGCAGTCACTTTCTAGCCATGCAACTTTGAGTACACTATTAAATCTCTTTGAGTCTCAAGTTTTTGATATGTGAAACAAGGAAAATTATAGTTTACCTAAGAAATGTATTTTTGAAGTATAAATGAGAGAATTTCTATAAACCACTGAGCATAATGTATGAAACATAGTAACTACCCAATTAATGCTAGCTTTATAGAGGTATTAATAAGTATTTCCTCTATTTCCCACCAAATTTCAATACCATTTGAAAGATACAGGAGTCAGACAGAGATTAAAATCTTAACATTATTAATGAGTAAATAAGACAATATGGTTTTGGATTTAAGCGAAATTAGTTTTCTAATATTCTCCTCTCTACCCCTCACCCTAGTAGAATCAGGAACAGGAAATGCTGAACTTTAGGACAAAGTTTACCCTACTGAGTTTCCCACACAGTAAAGATTGCACCTCAACTGCAATCAGGTACATAAGAAAGAGAAAGGGATCGAGCTCAGTTCCTTTGTCCAAACGAAATAATCAGGTAAATCATTCCTTTGTCCCTGTCCTCTTTCTAAGTGACTGATGCATGGGGATAGAGGCCAATAGGATTATTCCAACCAAAAAGCCTCTACATGGAAATATGAGGCCAAGGGAGAGGAGGTTCCTGACCACCAGGAATCACTGTAATGTTAATAATCATGTGTTCTCTACCTTGGTGATCTGAAAAACCCCAAGAACCCAAATATGGAAAGATAACCTATGTATTCAGGTACTTTCTTAGAGAAATGTCTAGAACTCAGCATGTTCTAGCCATGATCAGATTCTATTTCTCTCCTTGTCTCTTATTTGTGTGATTTATTACAAAGCTCCAAAGATTAGTTTATGGTGTCATCTGTTTCTCTTGTCTTTATTCACTTGCATTTATATTTACATATGTACAAGGTCTTGGATTTTCTTTTCCCTACATGTGGCTGTTTTGTCTTAGGAAACAGAGGTGTTTGCTCAGATAGATTTTCACCATAGCTGCTTGGAAGTAAAGAGTGAACTTTTTTTTAAAAAAAAAACTCTTATTCTTGTTGAGTTTAATGGATGCCTTTAATCTCACAGTAAGAAACTAGTCTTAAAAGCAAAGAACATAAAAGTAGAATGTTCTGTGATGGACATAGCAGAACAAAAGGTGAATGGTTCCTTGTAGCAATCAACTTTCATAGTGTCAACATAGGTTTCAATTTGTTGCCACCTTCTTTGAGTAAATGACCATGAAATTAAGAGCAAATTTTCCCAAAATTAGAAAACAAACTACAATCCTGGAGCAGATTCTGGGAAATCACATTCTGGAAGGCTAGAAGTAACTTTTATTTTCAAGAGTGAGTACTTTGGACAGTGTCATCTATTAAAATATATTATTTTTCATTGTCACTTAAAATACACACAACTTTGTTGCCAAAGCAGTTCAAGAAAATGTCAAAATTTTCGTAAAAACCTGGCTCTCAAAAACCAGTTTTAGGGGCTTCCCTGGTGGAGCAGTGGTTGAGAGTCCACCTGCCAATGCAGGGGACACAGGTTCGTGCCCCGGTCTGGGAGGATCCCACATGTCACGGAGCGGCTGGGCCTGTGAGCCATGGCTGCTGAGCCTGCGCGTCTGGAGCCTGTGCTCCGCAACTGGAGAGGCCACAACAGTGAGAGGCCCGCGTACGTAAAAAAAAAAAAAAAAAAAAAAAAACAGTTTTAATATATCCAAAATCAATTTCAAATGCTCCACGGGTGGTTCAAGTTCTATTAATATTTGATATTTTATTTAAATTAAAATTGAGAATAATGACCAAAAAAAAATGAATGCTTGAATAAACTGTAAGTAGCTATCATGATCTTATTTTTAAAAGTTTCAATTCATGGGATAAAGAAATCTTTTAAGTGGCCATATTCATATTTATTTTGAATAATATTAAATATTAATTAGTATTATAAAACATTTATTTAGAATACCTACTTACCTTTAAATAGCATATATGCATTAGTTAATTATAACTTGATTAAAGTGGTATACACTAAACTAGAGTCCCTTTGGCCTGGTGGAAAATTTATTGAAATGGTACTTATACTGACATTATATATTTTTCATAATAAAAATTACTGAAGTGATATTTTCTAACTATTAAATATCAACAGAAAAGTAGCAGAGTCCATGAGGACTTGTTTTGAGGGAGTCAGACGACACAAACAAAATAAACATAAACTAATACTAGAAATCTATATCAGAATTGAGCTTAGAAGTACAATTGAGGATTCACCAAAATATGATGAAAGAGCTTAAACAAGAGAATATCTATTAAGATGATCTTTTTATAAAGTCAAGTAGATTAAAGTTTAAGTGCTAGTCAGATCAAAATTAAACAAAGAATATCGAGGAAGGAGAGAATGGAGTTCAAATATCCAATGCCTTCGATGACAGATTGGTCATAGCTCTTGAGTGTAATTGCTCTGTAATTCCCATTTTGTGGCTTTGATGTGTCTTGAGGCAGTAGTCCTATTTGAAATCAAGTGCTCTGTGTAGCCAGATGCTATAAATTCTGATGTTTAAGGGCCTAACTCCGGCATAGTGCATAAAAAGAATGTAGCAGTAAGAGCTTTTTTTAAATTGAGGTATAATTGATTTATAATATTGTATTACTTTCAAGTGCACAGAATAGT
Source organism: Orcinus orca (assembly GCF_937001465.1). Taxonomy (NCBI): domain Eukaryota; kingdom Metazoa; phylum Chordata; class Mammalia; order Artiodactyla; family Delphinidae; genus Orcinus; species Orcinus orca. Next base: position 82,188,117 of record NC_064580.1, read on the forward strand.
GGTTCAGTATTTTTACAGATTAAACACCTTTAAAGGTTATTACAGGATAAAGGGCTTAATTCCCTGTCCTGTACAGTATATGCTTGATACTTATCTATTTTATACATAGTAATTTGTATGTCTAATCCCATAGCCCAAACTTGCCCCTCCCTCTTTCTTTCTCCCCATTGATAACCACTAGTTTGTTTCAATATCTGTGATTCTGTTTCTGTTTTGCTATATACATTAGTTGGTATTATTTTTTAGATTCCACATATGAGTGATATCATAGAGTATTTGTCTTTCTCCGTCTGGCATTACACTAAGCATTATATTCTCTAGGTACATCCATGTTGCTGCAAATGGCAGAATTTCATTCTTTTTACAGCTGAGTAATATTCCACTATATATATACATAAGTATGTGTAGAACATCTTCTTTAACCATTTCTCTGTTGATGGACACTTGTGTTGCTTCCATAGCTTAGCTATGGTAAATAGTGCTGCTATGAGCATCGAAGTGCATGTATCTTTTCAAATTAGTGTTTTCAGTTTTTCTGGATGAGTACACTGGAGTGGAATTGCTGGATCATATGGTAGTCCTATTTTTAGTTTTTTGAGAAACCACCATACTGTCCACCATAGGGCTGCAACAATTTACATTCCCACCAACAATGTACAAGGATTCCCTTTTTTCCACAACCTTGCCAACATTTGTTATTTGTAGACTTTTTTTTTGTGGTACATGGGCCTCTCACCGTTGTGGCCTATCTTGTTGCAGAGCACAGGCTCCGGACATGCAGGCTCAGTGGCCATGGCTCACGGGCCTAGCCGCTCCACGGCATGTGGGATCTTCCCAGACCAGGGCACAAACCCATGTCCCCTGCATCAGCAGGTGTACTCTCAACCACTGCGCCACCAGGGAAGCCCATGTAAACTTTTTAATGATAGCCATTCTGATAGGTTTGAAGTGATATCTCATTGTTACATTGATTTGCATTTTTCTAATAGTGATGTTAAGTATCTTTTCATGTGCCTGTTAGCCATCTGTTTGTTTCCTTTGGAAAAATGTCTATCTAGGACTTCTGCCCATTTTTTGATTGGGTTGTTTGTTTTTTTGATATTGAATTTTATGAACTGTTTATATATTTTTGATATTAACCCATTGTTGGTAATATCATTTGCAAATATTTTCTCCCACTTGGTAAGTTGTATTTTTGCCTTGAAGATGGCTTCCTTTGCTGAGAAAAAAGTATTAAAATTTAATTAGGCCCATTTGTTTATTTTTGCTTTTATTTCTTTTGCTTTATGAGAGAGATCCAAGAAAATATCCTTATAATTTATGTCAAAGATTGTTCCTCTTATGTGGAGGCAAAAATTCCCTTTATCTAATTTTCAAAATGATTAAAATGTTTTTTACACAGTCTGTATTACCCACTATAAAACTGTCAATACATCTTGATTTCAATATAAAAGTCATTATTTGTTTGAAAGAAAATAGTATTATGTTACATTACATTATACTATATCGTATTGTATCATATATCATATTATATTATATATATTGATGCTCTTTTTTTTGGCAGGTGATGCTAAAATAGAAACAAGTAGTAATGCCATTTTAACATATTTTATGCCAAAAAATTATAAAGAATATAGATAAATTAGTAGTTAATTAGCTACCTGATACAGGCTTAAGTAAATACAAATTATAAAGGTGAAGGGACAAATGAAACAGATGATACTATTGGCTCTTTACAAGTACTGTTAAACTTTGTAGCACAATTAACTACTGGTCTTACGTATTGATTCTAGGAGACAGAATTTCTTATTGGTATGCCATTAAAAGGGTTATTAGCAAAAGAGTTAGACTTGTTTCTAATTGTGTCTCTCTATGCAGATCTGACTACATATTAAACTTGGTTTAGCATGAAATACAAACCAAATGAAAGCAAAGTTGTGGGAATTAAGGTCCATTTGGGTACATACATTACATGAATATTGTACTATATCTTTATAAGATATAAAGAGTCTCTTTCAAAACCATCTTCTTTCTGATATCCTTACCACTATTCAATATACATGAACATGATAGCCTTTTTTCTTATCAAATGAGTGAGTTAAATGATCAAAATTTTCAACATTAGTTTAGAAAAAAACTGCATCAAGCAAATAAAACGATGTCAGCATACAGTATGACAGACTCCTTCCCCTTCCCCATGAAAACTCTTTCTATATGGATGGGTTTGCTGCCTCATTTGATTCAATATGGCATTTGTTCATTTTTAAGTACCTGAAAATTTCCTACTCAAATAAAAATGTCCCATAGAATCATATAAATCTATAAGCTAAAAAGAAAGCCTAACCTCTTTATTTCCATTTGGCTAAATGTGTTAAGTACTTTTCTACTCACATTTTGAGTAAATGTATACCAAATCACGTTCGTGGATTAAAAGTTACTGAAAGTGTGAAATCTTTACATATTCAATGGAAATGCATTGCTCTTCTTCATATATGTTACATTAAATGTTATCATAGAATTGATCTAATTGACTGAGATGAAAAGATTATTCCCCATTATTAATGTCCTATTAGAATTTTTTAATTTTATATTTTAAAGTTACCACAATTACTTTAACATTCTTTAAAAGTTTAAAAGTTATAAGCCACAAGAATTCAAGACTTGAGCTGGTTAAAACAGATGGTGGTCAGATGCACATTCTAAAACTCTTGACTTTTTTTTCATCTATATTCATTATATTTTTAACTAGGTAGTGGTATTCTAGCATGCCACTTGGATCGTGTGGTTAGGATCATTAGAAGACACTAGAGAAAGTGATTGCTTCCCAAGCATTTCAATTCCTTTATCTTAACTCACTTCAAAAGTTGATGCAATTGAACCATTTTTCTATAAAACAACTTTTTCTTTAAGATAAAAGAATAAGTGGAATCATTTTTCTAATGATTTTTTCTAATTTCTAATTTCTAATAAGTAACACTACTGAACTAAGGGCATAGATGATATTTTTAAAATAATAAATTCTATCCTCTCAGTCAAAATACTTCAGAGAGATACATTACAGAAACTGAAGAACTAGGGTCAAGGTGATGATATCAGCATCAAAATTATTTCTCTCTGTAACCAATCTTAGCAAAGCCATATATGAATTCCTGATTTTTGTTTTCTTTTTATCCAAACTTATTTATATAAGATGTTTAGTAAGCAACATCATTTTTTCAGGCATCATAGGGGCTGGAAATATAATGATAAGCAAAACAGACAAAAAATTTCCACTCTCATGGAGCTTATATGCTAGAAGGGAAAGATACAATAAACACATTAGCAAAATTATTTCTGAGTTTGACATGTTATAAAGAACATAATAAATGGAGTGATGTTATAAAGAGTAATGGATGGGGAATGGCAAGGTTACTTTGGGAAAAAATTTAAAAGAAGGACCCTCTGAAGAGGGGACATTTGAGGTAAAACCTGAAAGATTTGAACTGGAAACCACATGAAGAAGGAGAAGACTTGTGAATAAGAAAAACAGACTTATTTGATGTCTTCGTGGAGCTTAGAACTAAGAAGATGAGTTTTCAGGACAGGATCCGGCTGAAATCTGACTCTTAGGGAGATCTTGGAATGTATAAGATGGGAGATGATGTTTTCTCCTCTTCCCAAACTTTGTTTTTGCCTTTTATAACCTCTACACTGCCCTTCTCCCTTTAATACTAGCATTTTTCAGTTGCAGTTAGTTTCTGCTGTAATATGGGGGAAAAACTATATTTCTATTAATGAATGCACTTAAAGGTGATTTTTCAATGATGACAACTTTCCTACAGAAAGTTAATTTCAGATACTTTCTGTCTCTTCTTTTTTCATGAACACAATTACTTTCATGCTGGAGGAGAAAAGTGTCAGACACTGTAAACATTGCTTAAACCATAACATGATTGGCAAAGCTAACTAGATTATCCCAAACATATTTTTCTGAAACTCATCTGCATAAATTTTTAATGCACAAATGATGGTTGAGCTTACTATGTACCTGTGGATACAAAAGTCTCAGCACATGTCTGATTCATATTAAGCACTCAATAAATGAATGATGACATGTATAAGCAAATGAATAGATGAAAGATCAATTGAGTCAAAACATGTTCTTCTCCAAGACTTCTGTGTACTTAGCATAGTAATTGACTCTCAGATTCTAGGATAGTCATCCTCAAACTGGGAAAAACATATCACCCTTCAAGAAGACACATAAGAATATCAGGGTTGTGCATGGAAGCAGTTATAATTTCAGAAATAATTATTTTATTTTGATATTTAATTAATTTTAAATTTTAAATAATATTAAAAGTGGATTGAAGTTAGGTATATGCCCAAGAGGAATGAAAATGTAAGTCCACATGAAAACTTATATACAAGTATTTTAGCAGAATTATTAATAATGCCAAAGAAGTAGAAACAGTAGAAACGTCTATCAACTGAGGAATGGATAGTTATGGTATATCCACAAAATGGAATATTACTCAGCCATTAAAAGAAATGAAGTACTAATACAAGCTTCAAAAATGGATAAACTTTGAAAACTTAGTGAAAGAAGCTAGCCACAAAAGACCATATATTATATTATTATTTTTATATGAAATGTCAATAATAAGAAAATCCTTAGAGACAGAAAGTAGATTAGTGGTTGCCTAGGGATGGAGCAGGAGTGAATAGGTTTTGAGTGCTAATGGGGTGATGAAAATATTCTAATGTTAGGTCTTGGTGATGGTTTCACAATTCTGTATATATTAAAACCATCAAATTATACATTTTAAATGGATATATTGTATGGTATGTGAATTATGTATCAGTGAAGTTGTTGAAAATGAAAAAATAAATGCAAGATTTTTATGTTTATTGGAAGATGACTTTTTAAAAATTGTTTGGAAAACTATATACTATATCAAAAACAAAGAACATAAGCTGACACTTCAGAGGATTGCATTCAAAATGATATATACTTGACTAAATGTTTTAATAAGTTCTCTTATTTTCAAGATTTTTCCCATTCCATAGTGAACTCAGAAGGAATAGAAAAAAACTTACATTGAATAATTCAGGCTTTTTGAAATACTTTTTATTTTTATTTTATTTATTGAGTCACTTTGCTTCTGGAACACTTAATTTCCTGATCTTAACTGATATTCATACTTCTTTAAAACTAAACAATAAAAAATTCAAAAAAACATCTTTGCAGTATAATACAACAGGAATTAAAGGGGCATATATTGCATTGTCAGCCAGTAACAGAGTACTGCCAAATGAGCTGATAAAACTTCAACTGAAATACAAATTAACCTTTCAAAGAACATGTCAAAGATATATCCAATTGAGCATAATAGTATCTATATATAGGAACAGAACTAAAGTCTACCTCTGAGAATGAATCTGACAGCAGTAGTTCAGAATCTAATTCAAAGAAATATTTATTGAGAAAATATTTATTGAGCACTCACTGGGAGGCATACACTGATGTCAGTCAGTAATGAGTAGAATGATGAAGAAGACACAATCCCTTCCTTATAGATATAACTGTGAAAGAGTTTAAAATGTGTTATTTATGAAGATTTGTAAATTGCTTAACTCCAATCAGATGATCAAAGATTATTATTAGGACTGAGACTAAGCTAGTAAACAAATGAATAAAATTACAATATAATCAAACATATCATCATCTCTCTGAAAAATGTTTGGCAACAGAAGTGTCTTGAAGTTTAGACAGAGAAAATGGAAAAAATAATAAGTTATAAGCTTTTAATCATTATTCTTTAATGAAGTCACACTCTATCTTTACAACTCCAGGTTTAGTACCCACTCTATGTGGTTTAGGACCCACTCTATGTGGCTCAGTACTCTATGTGGCTTGTAAGCAAGTTAACCAGAATGTGAATAAATTGCTTATCAAGGGTAATATCCTTTGCTCTGATTAATTATCATTAATCTGTCTTCTTATTACTAACTCAGTTGTCTAGTTAACCTTGATACAGGGATCTTTGTACCCTGTCCATGGTATTCTGATTACTGAAAATGTATTTCCCAAATGTAAATGAATCAATTAGCATGTTGATAAACACATTGATCTCTTATAAACTCAGTCATTGTGAAGTATTACTTTCACTTCCCTTCTCCCGGACACGAACAAATGAAAAACTCTTAATAGACTGACTCAAGTTTCTAGATCTACAAAACATTAATCCAGGTGATTGGAATGCTAACAAAAGACTGTTACATGAGGAAGCTCTGTCTGAGCACTCAGTTTCCTTCACAGGTATCTATCACTGTTTAAAAATTAAATTACTTTGGAGAGGTCTATACAACACAAACATAACTGGTTCAAATTTGAGCATTCAATTAAATCACATATATGAAGAACAAGGTCTGTAGTCAAAGTCAAGTACATTTTAATTTGCAGGGATAAGACAAATGATATCTGCACAAATATATTTTGATGGAGGAAAAGGAGTTAATATGTGGCTACAAAGATGTTTCAACATGTGTATGTCCCATTTCTGAGTGGGGCATTTAAGCTAATAATTACAGAGCTAACAGTCCAACTCCAATGGGAATGTTTTGATGATTCAGTGTAAAGGATACCATAAAGATTACATGACCTATGTATATATGTATGGATGATGCGTGCAAGTATGCATGTGCATATGTATTCTGTTTCTATTGGTTTTGTTTCTCTGGACAGCCCTAACTGGACTGTCCAGAGAAACAATTTATGAACATTTATTATGCTCAATAAATGTTGAGTAAATTGGCACATACAGACACCTACATATTGAATAAATGACAGTGAGAGTCATAACAGAAATCAGCCCAGTATAATTTTATTTTTCTACATTATTTGCTGATATTTTGTGTAGCTTGTGATATGTAAAACTGAATATAAAAGTTTGAAACCTTCAACTTCCTTTTATTAAAATTCTTAATGTTGAAAAAAAAAGAGAATTTTTTCATGACCAAACAAATTATCTATCTTGGAGAATGTTCCATGTGCACTTGAGAAAAATGAACATTCTGCTCCTGTTGTTCTGCATATGTCTGTTCAGTTCATTTGTTTTGTAGTGTTGTTCAAGTTCTCTATTTCCTTATTGATCATCTGCCTGGTTGTTCTATATGAATTTCATTTTGAGAGGGTAAAAATGACTTTTAAAAATATGTTAAACCCATTCATTTTGCACTTAATTGCTTTCGAGTTCTATTATACAATATTCATCAAAACTCAGCATATTACATTTCACGTGGGTTCTATGACTACTTGTTTCTTTTCACTTACTCATGCACTGAAGATGGATAGGAGCGTGGGAACAATTCATTCCACATTTACAACCTGAAATAACATTTTTGACAGTTATTATTGACATCTTAATATTGCTAGATGGGTTATCTTGCACACTATATGATTGTAAACAATATATTTTATTTTACCTAAATAACAGTGTTAATGACAATGCTGATAATTACATTTGATGAATTATGCACTTTGTATCACACAGAGTAGTCAAAGATCCTTTAACCCTAAGAACACGTTGCTTATTATTCTAAGCGATTTGCCTAAATATCTTTGCACACAAAGATTAACACAACTTGTCACCATCATCATAATTGCTTTATAATAAAGATAGAAAATTATGGTTTTCCAAAACTGTAAATTCAGAGTATACTCAATAAAAATGATATGACACCATATTTTTTTTCTGGTTACCAGTTCATTGTTTTTTATATTACTCTCATCTTGATTATCCAATTTTTCCAACAACTAAGGCATTTTTCTTATAAAGTCCCATATTAAAATGCTTAGTTTCTGGCTTCCTCTCTTATAATTTACTGATTCTAATGAGCATTTTCCCTGAAACTATAGGAAAACAAGAGTTGAGTGCAATAGAGAGTGAAGAGATTCAGAAATAGAGGGACTATCACAAATAATTAGAAAACAAGAAGAATTAGAAATTAGGAATAATGGTTAAAGAACTCTCAGACTCTGTTCAGATGGGAACAGACAGACAGATTCCCATAACACCTCTTACATGAAAATTCCATGCACCAACCTGAATGATAAAAGCAAATCTTTCTGCCTATTACATAATTTATGTTTTTACCAAGCTTGATCCATCTCCTTTTTTAAAAAACTTTTTATTTTATGTTGGAGTATAATTGACTAACAATGTTGCAAATGGTTTCAGGTGTACAGCAAAGTGATTCAGTTATCCATATCCATGTATCTATTATTTTTCAAATTTTTTTCCCATTTAGGTTGTTACATAATATTGAACAGAGTTCCCTGTGCTATATAGTAGGTCCTTGTTGGTTATCCATTTTAAATATAACAGTGTGTACATGTCAATCCCAAAGATCCATCTCTTTTTTATGCACAAGATTATATAAATGCAGTAATGCAATTGTACTCACAATAATATGCTATAACAAAGGGGAAAAGTGAACTAGAAGTAGCACATTTTATCACAAAAACAAAGCTGATAGAAAGAAGGAGAGAGAAAACAACATCTTTTGGTATATTGAATATTTGCTATTACATATTTTCATACTTTATACCAAGCAAAGTGAATCATGGAAATTATTCAGAATAATTTCTGTTCCATGTGGTCAACAGGAACATGAAATACCTTCACTGTCCATTATCCAAATTAGATGCATGACTACTAGATACAGAAAGTCTGGTCAAAGGTGATGAATATGACCAACATCCTGACAACTTAAGATTTTAGAGTTTTAATAGCAACCATTTGGAGAGTGATAGGTAAAAAGGTAACTTACCCATTAAATTTATATATAACTACAAGCCTGAATAAATTTAAATTTCTACTAATTTAGTATTATTAAAGAAAAAGAATAAAAATAAAAAGCAGGTTTATAAAATTATTTGGTAATGTAAAATAAGGATCATTGCACTCAAAATACTTTTCAGGAAGAAAATATAAGTAAAACTGATGTATGTTTGTTCAATAAATTCTAGAATTATGGACTCTATGACACAAGAGACAAAATATTAGGGGAAAAACAATAATATAAAAAGGGAGCTAGCTTGTTGAAACCAATAAATACATATAAAAGGAATATGATGAACTCAGGCAAGAGGGTAAAAAAATCTAAAATTAAAAGCTCAAAATATGAACTGACATTAGAACTATACTTAGTGTAATCCATAATGGAAAAAAAGTCCATCATCTGTTGACTAAATAAATGAATTAATTAATTTAACCTATAGATAATTGGATTTCTGAACAAGAGACCAGGACAAAATTAACAGTACTAACAGTAAAATATATAGTATTAAAATAAACCTGCATAAACTAAATGAAGTCCTGTGCTTGTAGATCAAAAAAAAACTCAATGAATATCAGGCAGAGTAAATGAAAAAAAAAAAGAAACATTTACACATAATGAGGGTAAAACATTTAAATTTCAAAGCTAAAGAAAAAAACTATACAACCATATGGATTTACAAAGAAAAACAAAATAGGCTTTCATCAGGACTATCCTTCAGAACACTACCATCCAATTAATCATAGCACAAAATATCTCGACTTTTAAAGGAAAAAATAAAATTACAAAATAAGAATTTTATAATCAGCCAGACAGTTGTTCTATAGTTAAAGTAATAAACCATATCTGTTATACAAAATTATTTAACATTTATTGAATAATAACTTTGAATAAAACCAACAAAAATAAAATATTCTCTAGTTAAGGAATTAATTTAAATCAAAATTTAAAGATTAAAAATAGAAGTACCATATGATCCAGCAATCCCACTTCTGGGTATATTTCTAAACGAAGCGAAATCAGGATCTCAAGGAAATATCTGCACTTACATGTTCATTGCAACATCATTCACAATAGCCAAGATATGGAAACAATCTAAGTGTGCATCTATGGATGAATGGATAAACAAGTATATATATATATATATATATATATATATATATATATATATATATATATATATATATATCCAAAAATTCCCTTTTGTTTTCTTAAAGATTATTTAGAGAAAATAAGAAAAATCATGTTTGCCCTCCACATTCTTCCAGTGTTTTGAGATACTCGTTTATACTTTATGCCAGTGTGTTTTTCTCTAATATCGGTCCTCAAGACACAGCAAATGAAATTAAACAACAAAAACAGAAATACTGAATGCTGAATAGGGATATCACCACTAATATATATTATTCAGCCATGAGAAAGAAGAAAATCCTAGCATTTGCAACATGGATGGAACTTAAGGGCATTATGATAAGTGAGATAAGTCAGGTAAAGACAGAATTGAATCATCTCACTTATATGTGCAATCTAAAAAAGCTGAACTATTAGAAACAGAGACTGGAATGGTGGTTGTCAGGAGTTGGAGGTGGGGGAAATGGGGAGATGTGTAATCAAAGGTACAAACTTCCAGTTATAAGGTGTATACATTCTGGGGATCTAATATACAGCATGGTGACTATAGTTAATAATGCTGTATTATATACTTGAAAGTAGATAAGAGAGCAAATCTTAAGTGTTCTCATCACCCATATCCATGAAAAGGTAATTATATGAGATGATGTAGGTGTTAATTAACCTATTGTGGTCATTATTTTGCAATATATATGGGTATCAAATCATCACATTGTACATCTTAAACTTACACAATGTTATATGTCAGTTATATTTCAATAAACCTGGAAAAAATAATCCTAAAAATAAAAATAAAACTTTCATTTAATTATACTGTACTTTAACTGAAAAAATAATAAAAAGAATAAATTGCTAAAAACAGACATATATGATAATCTTAAAAAATCCCAATACAAAATTAAGTGACATGAGGGTAATATGGTAAAACAGAAAAACCTGAAAAGACAGAAAATATTGTTGTAAATAAGATCACAAGGCAGAAATAGAAAATGGATCAGAAAAATGCCTGTAAAAATTTTCATTTGGGTCTAAAACACCAGATTAATTAAACAAATCAGAGAGGGAAGGAAGAGTTAGGGCAAGTTACTTTTCTCATAAAGTGGAGAATTATTTCATCTTTGACGTTTGATAATTATAGAAATATGAATTCAAGTATGCTTTTGAAATATGGAAACCATTGGTAGAATTTTAAAAATCTGGACATATAACTTTTGCAGTAGATAGTTTATTTACTACAAACATTCAATGTGCCTCTCTGGGCAAGGATTATATTACCCCCATTTTTTGTTTTGGCCACACCATGTGGCTTGTGGGATCTTAGTTCCCTGACCAGGGATAGAATCGTGCCCCCTGCAGTAGAAGCGTGGAGCCACTGGACTGCCAGGGAATTCCCTATATTACCTCCATTCTGGATATTAAGCTCGGCCATTTGATTTCCTATGGTTGCAAAATGTGCTTTAAAAGCTTTAAGAATCACTGCATGGTTCCTTATGTGCTCAGTTTCTTTTGTCTCTAGACTGGTTGTACTCTACTCTGATGGCCTTGGAATGAATAGGACATGGAGAAGTGATGCAGCCAACCAGCAAGAGAATTGTATTTTGAGCAAAAAATAAACCTTTGTTGCTAATGCCTCTGAAATTCTGTGGTTGTTTTTTGCATCAGTATAATCTAGCTTATCCTGACTGATATACCATCCAATCATTAAAAATTAAAAAAAGATAATAAAACAAACAACTGAAGCTGTAAGAAAATATACACATGTAGAATGTCATTCATGTTGTAAACATAAAACTAAAGACATCAATTATGAAAATAAATGTAAATGATTAAAGAAGTCCAGTTTAAAGAAAACAGTCATTCTAGTATCAAAGGAAAACAAATCAGTTACACGTTGTTTATGAGACCATATAGGACAAAATGCAGTTAAAAGTAAGAACTTGGACAGTACATACCAGATAAACACAAACTAAAAGAAAACAGGCTGTCAGTATCAGGAAGTAGAATTCAAGGCCAAAATATCACTAAAATAAAGAAATTATGTTTTAATTCACAATGAAAAATAATATAGGACACCCTTAAATCTCAAATTGTCCAAGAAAAAATGTAAAATTTCATTAGGTATGTTTAGGTAATATAAGCAACAGGAAACCCAGACATTAAACCCCTCCTCTACTTAGTCATGTATCTAAAACTTGCTTGATTCTTGAGCCAAATCCCATTGTTGACAGTCAGTGAAGGAGTCAGTCATGTCTGAGGTGATCGTCAAGATAGTCTGTTTGATGCATTATTTTGTAATAAGAAAAGATGAAAGGTAAATGGTTTGTTTATATGGACTGTGTCAAAATGTTCCTACGTCTAAAGGACCATGGTAAAAAATTCTTGATGTCAAAAGGCAAAATCAAAACAGCTACTGCAAAATACCTGTGTCAAAACTGTTACATCAAAATGTCATATAACCATCATGAACTGCATAGGCAAAAATCTCTGTGAAATATAAGGGTAGTTGACAGAAAAACAATAGTAGAAAAAGACTTTTGCTCAACATCCTAAATCTTTAAAACATGTGGTGAAATAAGTGACACTTTAGACTATTTGAATAATGTGATAAAGTATATAAAATAGATATTCTCTGTTGATTAAAAGATTATTTTTTGTTAGCATTTATGAAAGATTTACAAACTGATTATATAATGACAGAAATATATCAGTACATTAAAAAATACAAGAATTATTCAGATCCTGATTGAAAAGTGATAAAATAAATAAAGTAAAATTAAAAATTCAGTTATCTAAAAGTAAAGAAATAATTCACATAAATAGTTCTTGGGATGAAAAAGAAATCAAAGACATAGTATTGTGTAAATAGTCAGTTTTTGCTGTGTAACAAACAACCTCAGAAATCAGCAATTTATAAAACAAATATTTAATAATGAATAAGGTTTGTATGATAACAGTTGGTCCCAAGCTTCATACCAGGTTTGGGTTTTCTCCAAATGTCTTCATTATTCTGGGATAAGGGGTTAATTGGAATATACATTTCTGATGGGATATCTGCAGTGCAAGATGACCAAGCAAATCAGGTCAGTATATTTAAAGCCTCTGCTCATGTTATACCTACTATTATTCCATTGGTTATAGGGAGTCATGTGACTGAAACCAATATCAGTGGAATGGGGGAGCATGTGCTATTCACAGAGAAAGGTAAGAAAACATTTAATGGCAAAGAGTATGGATTTGTAATTCTATTATAGCAGAGTGAAGAATTGGGAAAATAAACCAATCCATGAAATATTCTTTTAAATATATAGCAATAATATCAATACATATCAAAATATTCCCTTACATTTTAGCTCATTGAATAACAGCAAATTAAATAAAAAAGAGGAAATTTCTACTTAGAAAATAAACCATAATATAAATTTAAGATAATTAAGATTAAGTAATCAATAAAGTAAAGGGAAATATATTCATAGTTTACCAATATAATTGTAAATAAAATTCAGGAAGTGAATAATTTTAAAAGACTAGTATAATCAAGGTTAGGAAGATATATACATACATTTTATATATACATATATGTATTGTGGTATACAGTTATATGATAAATTTTGAACATGTACATGAACTATATGATACTTTATAACTTTATAAATTACCAAGGCTCAAAAATTAAAAGTCTTGGGCTTCCCTGGTGGTGCAGTGGTTGAGAGTCCACCTGCCGATGCAGGGGACACAGATTCGTGCCCCTGTCTGGGAGGATCCCACATGCCACGGAGCGGCTAGGCCCGTGAGCCATGGCCCTGAGCCTGTGCATCCGGAGCCTGTGCTCCACAATGGGAGAGGCCACAACAGTGAGAGGCCCGCATACTGCAAAAAAAAAGTCTTAATGAATTTACTTAAGGAAAAAATAATTTTTATCTAATAACAATTTCCAATAAAGGCATTCGGCTAAGACAGTTTTACACCTAAGTTCTTTCAAATATTAAAGGAATAGATCAATCTTATGTTACTGAAACATTTTCACAGTACAGGAAAAGGAATGCTTCTTGTTTATGCTTTAAATATAATAGAATTCTAACCCTGAAATTCAAAAAAATCTAGATACTAAAAAAATACAATATACAACAAAACTGAAAATCACTGATGAATGTGCAGCATAACTGTGGTAGATTGGATTGTTATTTCCAATACTTCAGTCCCTCCCTGTTATGAAATTATACATCTATGGCCTTTGCCATGTGATTTAATCCTCATAGCAACCAGTACATTATATTAAAGTATGTGGATTATATTTTCCCATCCCATTGATGTTAGACTAGGCCTTGTGAGTTTCTTGGGTCAAAGGCATGAAGAAGAAGAGATTTTTAATTTGCTTTGAGCCAATCTAAATCCAGCCATAAGTCTGGAGTCCAGCCTGGCCTGGCCAAGCCCATGGGCATGAAAATAAAATGTTTGTTGTAGGACATTGAGACCTTAAGATTTTTTGTTAAGTGGCTAAAACTGTCTAGTGCAGCATCATGAGGCTCATCACATTCCCCTCCCTTCCCCACTATTGATATAATTCCTTGATGCAAATCATAAACAGATACATCATATTAAGAATAATATAATCTAAATGGCAGCAGTAGTTCTCACTATGAGATGGTACCCATTTTTTAACTTGATTTTTTTTCTTCTTTGAAGAACATTTTCTAGCTTATCCCTTACTACCTAAATGACCTTGGGGAAATAATCTGAACTTCAATGCCCCAGGTTTCTCATATATTAAAAAAGGAATAGTACTTACATCCAAATACGGTTGCTGTGAGGATTAAATGTACTAATACATATCAATCCTTTAGCACCATTCTTGGCACTTGTAGGTGTTCAGTAAAGGTTAGTTGTATACCTTCTTCCTCGTCCTCCGCCTCCTACTCCTCCTCCTGCTCTTCTTCTTCTTCTTCTTCTTCTTCTTCTTCTTCTTCCATTCACTCAGAACAAATATAAGTATGACTTATGTATTATAATTTGTGTATTTTATTTAATGTACTATCCTTTAGCCAGACTCATCAAGAAAAAAAGGGAGATGGCCCAAATCATTAAAATTAAAAACAAAAAGTGTGAAGTTACAAACAGCACCACAGAAATACAAAGGACCATAAGAGAGTACTACAAGCAACTATATGCCAATAAAATGGACAACCTGTAACAAATGGACAAATTCTTAGAAAGGTACAATCTCCCAAGACTGAACAAGGAAAAAATAGAAAATATGAACAGACCAATTACAGGTACTGAAATTGAATCTGTGATTAAAAACTTCCAACAAACAAAAGTCCAGGAGCAGATGGCCTCACAGGCAAATTCTATCAAACATTTACAAAAGAGTTAAAACCAATCCTTCTGAAACTATTCCAAAAAATTGCAGAGGAAGGAAGCCTTCCAAACTCCTTTTATGAGGCCACCATCACCCTGATGCCAAAACCAGACAAAGATACCACAAAAAAAGAAAATTACAGGCCAATATCATTGATGTACATAGATGCAAAAATCCTCAATAAAATACTAGCAAACTGAATCCAACAATGCATTAAAAGGATCATACATCATAGTCAAGTGGGATTTATCCCAAGGATGCAAGGATTTTTCAATATCCACAAATCAATCAGTGTGATACACCACATTAAAAAATTGAAGAATAAAAACCATGTGATCATCTCAATAGATGCAGAAAAACCTTTTGATAAAACTCAACATCCATTTATGATAAAAACTCTCCAAAAGTGAGCATAGAGGAAACATACCTCAACACAATAAAGGCCATATATGACAAACCCACAGCTAACATCTTACTCAATGGTGAAAAACTGAAAGCGTTTCCTCTAAGATCAGGGACAAGACAAGGATGTCCACTTTCACCACTTTTATTCAACATAGTTTTGGAAGATGTAGCCACAGCAATCAGCAAAGAAAAAGAAATAAGAGGAATCCAGATTGGAAAATAAGTAAAACTGTCAGTGTTTGCAGATGACATGATACTATACATAGAAAATCCTAAAGACACTACCAGAAAACTACTAGAGCTCATTAATGAATTTGGTAAAGTTGCAGGATAAAAAATTAATACACAAGTTCTATTTCTTTTTACATTTTTGAGAATTAAAATTCTCACTGAATGATTAGAGCACTATATTGTGATATACAAAAGGTGTTTTAGAGTGAAGTGTAGGGCATATTGACATTTTATATTACTGAACGCATTTACAAAATGTGAAATTATTACCAGAAAATCAAGCCCAACTTTCTAATGAATAATGATTTATCCTGAAAATTTTTATTTATTAAGAAAATGCAAAAGTAGCTGAATATTAGGAAATGCATTACAATAGTTCATCATGTGAGTCTGTCAAATGGAATATCTTAGAAAGATATCTTTGAGAAAGCTGGTTTACAACTCTCAAAATCTCTCAAGTACTGATAGATACAAAGAAAGGGAAACAAAGGAAATTATCTCCTTTCATGCTATAGCTAGAGAATGATGAAAACATTTTCACCATAGCATTGAGTAATTTTTGTCACATATAGTATAATTTGGAAAAAAAATATTGAGAGCAAAGAGAACCAATATTCAACTTCATCAAGAGAGTAGTACAAAGTTCAGAAGTAAATGGAAAATATTTAGGCAAAACCTACTAACCCAATAATTTCCCCTAATTTGGATGGAGATCTAGAAGCATAGCTGGGCTCTTGAGAGACATGGAAACAGCAACACATATAGCCCTTTTCACTGCTGCAGATTAAAACAACCTGAGCTTTAGCAGCAAAAGAAGTGGAGGAGAAAGTATGTAATTATTTTGTTATTTTTCTCTGACTCATCATCTTAAAAGTGGTAAAAGCATCTCTGAACTGGGGAAGAAATTTACTAATCTATCCAAACAAGATTTGGAGGTAGAGCAGATTAAGAGAGAGACTAGGGCAATCTACATGTATTTTCATAGGGGCAGAAAATAACAGCAAATTTGGTTGTGCAGAAGAGGAAAAAATACATCTCTTTACCAGCATAAAACTAGAAGCTCTCTGGGATTTATTCTAAACCAAGAGCTTTCAAATCTGTTACCTAGAGATCTAGATTTCTCTAGAGGTGATTAAGGGACCACAACAAGTGTCAATGGGAATTCATTTTCAAGAATATGTGTGTGTGTGTGTGTATATATATATATATATATATATATTCATATTCATTACAGCCTGTCCCTGTTTGATGTGATAGATATACTCTCATCTTTCTAAGGTTATTACATTTATTTTTACAACATCCATCTATTGTTATTTATGTTTCTTCTGTTGTTACTCCTTAGTTCTGAGGCTTATGTATTTTTATTTAAGAATCATTACATGTTAAGTGCTATTCTAACTGGTTTATACATATTGACTAATAATCACAAGATATATGTAATATATATGTATGCATATATGTATTCCTCATAGCCACCTTAACAGGTAGTTATTATTATTAATCCCATTTTATAAATGGGGAAACTGGGACAAGGATGTTGTGAAATTTACACAAGGTCACACAGCAAGTTCCAGAGCTAGGATTTGAAGCCAGGTAGTCTGGCTCCCAAAGTTCTTGTTCTTAGCTACCATAGGATGCTGCCACTCTTTCCTGCTTCACTTTCATGGTGTCAGGTTTTCTGTAGTCTTGAGAGATTCTTGATGGTGTGCTCATTCTTTTTCATTTTTATTTCTGTATTCACCCTTTGCTACTTTGTGAAAGCTGTTCTTTTACTTTTGTGTCCATCTGGAACAGTGAGAAATGCATTTGGCTAAGTAAGTACCAGCAACTAACATTTGGTGTGTGGTTCTTCAACATTCTTTGTGAGTGTCAACAGCTACCCATGACACTTGCCCTGCTTCCTTGGGCTGCATACTCTTGCTTTGTTCTCACATGGGGGCTAAATATCTTGACAACTTATTTGGAAGAAAATGAGGTTGCAGTGGCTCAACTGACTCATCAAGAATTTGTCTTGACTACATAAAAAATTCACAATTCCTTTATAAAAATATATATATTATATTAACTAAAAAAACAGCTAACCCTTGAACAGCACAGGGGGTTAGGGGCACTGACCCCTGCACCATCAAAAATCTGCATATAACTTTATAGTCCACCCTCCGTATCTGTAGTTCCATATTTACAGTTCCCCATCCGCAGATACAACCAACCATGGATTGTGTAGTACTTAGTACATATTAATTGAAAAAAGTCCACATATAAGTGGACCTACTCAGTTCAAACCTAGGCTGTTCAAGGGTCAACTGTAGTAAATTAGGAAAATACATTTTCAACATACACTTGCAGCTAAAATTTAGTAGCCTCAATACAAAAATACCATAAAAATCCATAGAAAATGACAAACACCAAAATACAAAAATGGTTAGGTTATAAAAAGGAAATGTGAAAGAGAAAATATTCCTGAAAATATTTCTTATTTCCTATGAATGAAGTGTAATATAAAATAATATCATGTTTGCAAAGGTAAAAATGTTAGCAGTGTCCAGTGTTGATTTGAGATATAGGGAAATGGACACAAACAATGTTTCTGGGCAAATAAATTGGTACAACTTTTCTTGATTACCATCTGGTAATACATACCTTAATCAGTTAGAATTAAGTTCAGTTCTAACAGAGATCCCAGAATAAGCAACACTTAAACATATTAGTTTTTGTTCACATAAGTATTGGCTTGGCCAAAAAGTTCCTTCGGTTACTGAATACGTTGTTCAATAAAGTTCTTGGTGAAAACGAAAAATATGTCT
This sequence comes from Orcinus orca, assembly GCF_937001465.1. Taxonomy (NCBI): domain Eukaryota; kingdom Metazoa; phylum Chordata; class Mammalia; order Artiodactyla; family Delphinidae; genus Orcinus; species Orcinus orca. Next base: position 82,206,870 of record NC_064580.1, read on the forward strand.
TTTATTTTTACCTAAAACCAAACAAGCTTTTTGGCCAAGCAAACATTTTAAACAAAGATTAAATATGCAATTAAAAATAGAACTTATTAAAAGTAATGTTATATCAGAGAGTGGTGTCAGCATCATGGCAGCATAAGTCATTCCTTTTTTTGTCTCCCACCCTATTTTAGAACAACTTATTAGACTTCCATAACTGAACAAAAGTGCATCTGCACCTTACTTCAAGGGGCCTGGGAGGTTTCTAGCCCACCTGTGCATTAGAAAATAAACAAAAAAAAACCTTGGTGAGGGATGTGGATCCTCAGGATCTGATGAACCTGTCTCACCCCCACTCACCAGAACGGAGGTTGGAGGAAACCTGAAAAGTGCAAAACTGGGCAGTTACCCATGGACAAGAGAAAATTTGTAGAGCTCCAGCCTACCTGAGGGGGGATTTCAGCATGTAATCAGAGCAGGATAGAGATGAGTCTGGACATAAAGGAAAGGAAGGAATTCACCATGGCTGTCCCCCTTCCCAGGGTGATACTGCAAGGAGCTAAGCTTTTGATGGCAGCAGCAAAAACTTCTCTGGCAGATGAGGTGAAAAGCAGTGACCTCTTCCATGGTGAAGGGGGAAAACAAAAATGGTAACTGACCGCTGGCTATCTCAGTTATGTGGGTTGCAACTAGAGCAATGCATTTCTACCCAGCACTATCTGTATTTCTGAGGAGGGACTTCCATGACAGGAAGGAGGGAGATGAAAGAGAAGGAAGCAGGTAAGAATATCAAAGGGCATTCATAGAATGCATTTCTTGCTGTGTACTTCTGGACTTCACAAGGAAGTCCACCCATAAACCTCCGGGAGTACCCCACTGGAGGATTTGCCCACCAGGTCCATAGGCACCCCCAGAACTCCAAGTGTGAAACCCACACCTTCTCCCACACTGCTGCCAGCTACTTGTGCTTTCTCTGGAGTACATCTGGGAGAGCCAGCTTAGGTAGATTCAGAGGGTACTTGGATAAAAAGCCAAGGTCAGTGGGCGAGTGAGAAACCACAAACTTGAACTATAGTGCTACCTTCTGGAAAGGTTTCTAATAGCCAGTCTATTGAATTTAAGAACCAAATAAGACATAAAAGCTTAAATAAGGAAGATCTGCAACTTCAAATGTGAAAGCAGAAGTACATACCTACAAACACTATGAAAAATCAAGGAAATATGGTATCACATAAAAAAATGACCATTCTCCAATGACCTGCAAGAAAATTCAGAAACACAATTAAACAAGATCAGGAATAAAATTAATGAACAGAGGAAGTTCTTTACAAAGAGGTTGAAATTATAAAAAAGAACCAAACAAAAATTCTGGAGCTGAAGAATTTAATGAATGAAACAAAGAATGAAATAGAGAGCATCAGTAACTGGGTAAACAAGGTGGAAGAAAGAATACATAACATGGAGGTTAGGAATACAGAAATAATTCAGTTAGAAGACAAGAGAGAACTAAGATTTTAAAAGTGAAGAAACCATAGGAGAGCTATTGGAATCAATCATAAAGGAAAATATTACAATAATTTGTATTCCAGAAGGAGAAGAGAGGGAGAAGGTGGCAGAGGCTGTATTTAAAGAAATAATAGCTTAGAACTTCCCAAACTTGGGGAATGATTTAGACATACAACATACAAGTCCATGAACCTAATAGAACACTCTATTATCTCAATACGAAGAGTCCTTCTCCAAGACACATTATAATGAAACTGTCAAAAATTAATGATAAATAAAGAATCTTAAAGGCAGCCACAGGAAAAAAGAAAGTAACCTACAAAGGAACCTCCATTAGGCTATTAGTGGATTTCTCAGCAGAAAGTCTACAGTCCTGGAGAGCAGGATGATATATAAAAAGTGTGGAAAGATAAAAATTGCCAGGCAAGAATACTTTATGTGGTAAAGTTATCCTTCAGACAAACAAAAGCTGAGAGAGTTCACCACCACTGGATGTGTCTTACAAGAAATGCTGAAAGGTGTTCTTCAAGCGGAAGTGAAAAGATGCTTATCAGCAACATGAAAGTACACAATACAGGTAAAGGTGAAAAATAAAGTCAGAATTTGAAAATTGTAGCTCTGAATTAAGAGGATGTGTTAACCACTTAACTATAGTATAAAGTTTAAAGAAAATGAGTATTAAAAATAAATATAGCTACTATAATTTTTAACAAATACACAGCATAAAAAGAAGTAAATTGTGATATCAAAAATATAAAAGGGGAGGAGTAAAAGGGTGGAACTTTTATAGATGAACAAAGATGCTAGTAGCTTTGCTACTAGCATAAAATGCACTGTTTTATCTATGCTAATTATCACTACAATGGCAATCATAGTACAATATATGAATGTATCAAATTAACATATACACATTAAATTTATACAGTATTATATGTCAAACATATTTCAATAAAAAGTAATGTATTATCCTTAGAGGGATGAGAATGTACTATCCCATGAAATGGGGATAGGCTGTTATGACAATAAGAAAAAACAAAATAAAACATATATCTGGTTTCTCTCAAAACATCAGAAGACCCCTTAATATTGAGCCAGCATTTCTGCATGGCATTAATATGTGGAATTGAGTAGGAACTACCACCTTTAGAATGAGATTATGCCCAATAATATTGTAATGATTAAATAATTCATGTTATATCCTTTTAATGGAAAAAATGAGGTGACTATCACTGTGTTAATATTTTTAAAAAGCCACATAAATTTAAAGTCATGTTAAGCAAAACTAGGTTATAGAAGAGAATATACATAGTGCATGTGTGTATCTATTTATAAATATATTACATATATGTGAAAAACAACCTAAGATATATATACCTTTGATTGGTTTTCTCTTGGATTTAGGGGATTGTTTATTTTCATTTCTATTTGGGGGTTATATTTTATTTTTATATGTATATGTATTATTACTTAATTTGTCATTTAATAGATACTCTTGAAGAACTAGAGCACCTGTTGTGTGATAGGCAAAACAATTTGTATTAACGTTATGTTTTCACAAATAAATAAACAAAAATATTTCTGTTAATATAAAATGAAATATAGAAACTAGAATAAATAGTCCAGGTGAAGTTCTTCTGGGGAACTCCTTATGTGAAACAAAACCCAAGGAAAAGATCCAATATTAGCAAATATTATCCAAAGAGGACTACTACAATAAAGCATTAATATTCATTCTCCAATGTCTACTCTATAGCTAAGGAATATTTTATTCATTTTGTGTTGTTTAGTATTTTGGTTTATTTTAAGACAAAAAAGAAATGGTAGTATCAGTTTCTGTGAAATCATATTTCATTTTAACGAAAATGAATGTATCCTGTTAAAATTGTTTCCATTTAACAACAATTTCTAAAATATGGTTTACAGGAATTTGAATGAGCCTTTTAATGTGTCCATAAATCTTGACAAGGTAAAGTGGATGAATACAAGCATGTGATGGCTGTAGCAAGCCTAGTGATGACAAATTGTGAAGAAGTTGTGAGGGAACAGATTTTTTTTAAGGCTAAGTATGGAATGTACATATACTAAAGTGAATATTACATGTTAATCGTTGTTTTCTCCAAATCATGAATGACTTTAGTGTCAAATACACTGCCACAGGAGAGATCTATTTTTATATATTTTCTTGTGTTTTGCTAAAACTGATATTCTTAATTTTTCAGAAACTATTAAAAAATTGAGAATCCCCAACAAAAGTATGGATGATGTTTATGAATGAATAATTATTTTTAACATAATAAGCATATATTATGAAATATGTACATACAAAGTAACAGTAGGAAAGGGACAGAGAGAATGATTCCAATTATAACTTAATTTTTGAGTCTCTCTTTCATTTTCTTGCAGTTACAGAAGCATCTTTTTTTTCCTACATTTGTCCTTCTTACCAAGGGAGACTTCATTTAATCCTTTGAATTGTGAAGGTAGATAATAATGATGAGAGTAGTAACACAATTAATGAACAATAACAGTTAACAAGTTCAGTATAGATCATGTGGTAGGCTCTGGGTAAGTGATTTCCATAATTATCTCTTAATCCTCATCCCAGCCCTGTAAAGTGAATTTATCATTATAAATTGAGGTTAAGTGATTTGTTTAACCTCAGTGATAGGGTTGGGAGGAGAACCTGTTCTCTTCTGACCTAAAGCCCCATGTCCTTAAGCACTTCTATTTCTAGTAAATAACTGTACTGAAAGAGTTATCAATAGGTATCAGTCACTGTGCTAATTTCTAGGTATACACTTTAGTAACAAGATAGACAAGGTCATTCCCTGTCCTCATGGAACTTACTTCTTCTCACACAGAGAAGTATTCAAGATGCAAGTAAATAAGTGCAAAGAAAGACAATAGAAAACAACATAGACATTGTGATATTTATTTTGAAGGAAATTAACAAGGTGTTATGATTAAAGAAAAAAACAAGGGAGAGAAAAACATACATGATAGTGGCCCTGAAATCCCCTCTGAAGAGGTAGCACTTAAATTAAGGCCAAAATTTAAATACAAATCAGTCACATGAATAGAAGTTGTTGGAGAGTGAGAAGGGAGAATTGCAGAAAGAGGCAAAAGTATTGCCAGATGCAGTAAAATATGGAAGAATTGGAATACTTGAGGTATAAATAAAGGAAGATCATCTGGCTGGTGCACAGTAAGTGAGGGAAAAATGCTAAGACATAAAGTGAGAAAGATAATATGAGGCCTTGAAGACCATAGTGAAGAGTTCGGATATTATTCCACATGTAATGGGAAGTCATTTGACGGTTTTAAACGAGAGATTTTAGTTATTCATTCAATACATATTTACTGAATGCCTACTATGTACAAGGAAATATTCTAAGTGCTACAGAAACAGCACTGAATGAAAAAGACAAAAAGTCACAGCCCTCAAGGAGCTTATATTCTACCTAGTGGGAAAGGTAGAAAAGAAATAAAGCAAATAATAAAATATATATAGTACGTTAGAACTGAATAACTGCTAAAGAAGAAAATAAAGGAAAAAAATGGAATCTGGAATTATATTAGTAATGGAGGTAATAATGGTAGTGATGGTGAAGTTAAAATTTAGACAGGGTAGGGCAGTTATATGGCAAAAATTGGACAACTTAGAAGAAATGGACAAATTTCTAGAAATATATAACCTGCCAGAACTGAATCATGAAGAAACAGACAATCTGAATAGACCAATCACTAGCAGTGAAATTGAATTAGTAATAATAATAATAAAAATAAAACTCCCAGCAACCAAAAGTTCAGAACCAGATGGCTTCACAAGGGAATTCTAACAAGCATATAATTAAGAACTAATACCTATCCTTCTCCAACTGTTCCAAAAAATTGAAGATGGATGGAACAATTCCAAATTCATTCTATGAGGCAAACATTACTCTGATACCAAAGACACTACAAAAAAGAAAATTATAGGTCAATATTTTGATGAACATAGATGCAAAAATCCTTAAAAAAATATCAGCAAATGGAATCCAACAATATATAAAAAGTGTCATACACCATGATTGAGTTGGACTTATTCCAGCGACACAAGGATGGTTCAACATTCACAAATCAATTAGTGTGATACACTACATTAACCAAAAGAAGGATAATAACATGATCATCTCAGTAGATGCAGAAAAAGCATTTGACAAAATTCAACATCTATTTATGACAAAAACGCTCATCAAAGTGGGTATAGAGGTAATACATCTCAACATAATAAAGATCATTTATGACTAACACACAACAAACATCATACTCAATAGTGAAAAGCTGAGAGCCTTTCCTCTAAATTCAGGAACACGAAAAGATACTCACTTTCACCACTTTTATGTAACGTAGTCCTAGCCACAGATATCAGAGAAGAAAAAGAAACAGAAGGCATCTAATTTGGAAGGGAGAAGTAAAACTGTCACTATTTGCAGATGACGTGAAACTTTATACAGAAAACTCTAAAGTCTCCACCGAAAAACTATTAGAACTAATAAATGAATTCTGCCAAGTTGCAGCATACAAGGTTAATATACAGACATTTGTTGTTTTTCTGTACACTAATAATGAACTATCAGAAAGAGATAGGAAAAACAAAAATCCCTTTTAAAATTTCATCAAAATGAAAGGAATACCCAGGAATAAACTTAACCAAGGAGGTGAAAGCCCTATACTCTGAAAACTATAAAACATTGATGAAAGAAATTGAAGATGACACAAACTGATTGAAAGATAGTTGTGCTCTTGTATTGGAATAATTAATATTGTTAAAATGTCCATACTACCCAAACATTCTACAAATTTAATGCAAGCTCTATCAAAATACACATGACATATTTCACAGAACTAGAACAAAAAATCCTACAATTCACTTGGAACAGCAAAAGACCCCAAATTGCCGAAACAATCTTGAGAAAAAAAAACAAAGCTGGAGGTATCACTCTCTCAGACTTCAGGCTATACTACAAAGCTTCAGTAATCAAAACAGTATGGTACTTGCACAAAAACAGACACATAGATTAATGGAACAGAATAGAGAACTCAGAACTAAACCCACACAACTATGGACAATTAATCTACAACAATGGAGGCAAGAATATACAATAAAGAAGAGAGTCTCTTCAACAAGTGGTGCTGGTAAAACTGGACAGCTACATGTAAAACAATAGATTAGAGCATTTCCTTACAGCTTATACAAAAATAAACACAAGAGGGATTAAAGACCTAAATGTAAGATCTAAAACAATAAAGCTCCTAGAAGAGAACATAGGCATAACCCTCTTTGACACAAATTGTAGCAGTATTTTTTTTTTAGATCTGATTCCTAAGGCAAAAAAAATACAATCAAAAATAAAAAATGGGATCTAATTACACTTCAGCTTTTGCACAGCAAAGGAACCCACTGACAAAACAAAATTACAACCTACTGAATGGGAGAAAATATTTGCAAATGATGTGACTGACAGGGGTTAATATGCAAAATATATGAACAGCTCATACAACCAATATAAAAAAAAATCAAAAATGGGTGGAAGACCTAAATAGACATTTTTCCAAAGAAGACATACAGATGGCTAACAGGCACATGAAAAGATGCTCAACATCACTAATTATTAGAGAAATGCAACTCAAAACAACAATGGGATATCTCCTTACATCTGTCAGAATGGCTATCATAAAAATGTCTACAGATAACAAAATTTGGCAAGGATGTAGAGAAATAGGAAGTCTTGTGCACTGTTGGTGGGAATGTAAATTGGTGCAGCCACTATGAAAACTCTATGGAGGTTCCTGAAAAAAACTAAAAATAGAACTACCATGTGATCCTGCAATTACACTCCAAGGTATATATCCATAAAAAAATGAAAACAGTAATTAAAAAGATACATGCATATGTACAATGGAATGTTACTCAGCCATAGAAAAGAATAAAACAATGCCATTTGCAACAACGTGGATGGACCTAGAGATTATCATATTAAGTGAAGTAAGAGAAAGAAAAATATTATGTGATATCACTTATATGTGGAATCTTAAAAAAATGATACAGATGAACTTATTTACAAATCAGAAAGAGACTCACAGACATAGAAAGCAAACTTATGGTTACCAAAGTGGATAGTGGGGAGGGGGGGAATTAAGAGTTTGTGATTAACATATACACTCTACTAAATATAAAATAGATAAACAACAAGAACTTACTGTGTAGCACAGGGAACTATATTCAATATTTTGTAGTAACCTATAATGGAAAATAATCTGAAATATATATATATATATGTATAACTGAATCACTTTGCTGCACACCTGAAACTAATACAACATTGTAAATTAACTATATTTCTATTTAAAAAATGGTTAAAAAAATACATGCACTTTAATGTTTATAGCAGCACTACTTACAATAGCTGAGATATGGAAGCAACCCAAGTGTCCACCAGCAGATGAACAGATAAAGAAGATGTGGTGCATATATATACATATATATATATGTATATATATGTATAATGGAATATTACTCAGCTACAAAAAAAGAATGAAATTCTGCCATTTGCAGCAACATGGATGGACTTAGAGAATATTATGGTTAGTGAAATAAGTCAGACAGAGAAAGACAAATGCTGTATAATACCACTTATACATGGAATCTAAAAATTAATACCAACAAATATATATAACAAAACAGAAACAGACTCACAGATATAGAAAACAAATTAGTGGTTACCAGTGGGGAGAGGTAAAGACGGAAGGACAGCAGAGGGGTATGGGATAAGAGATACAATCTACTGTATATAAAATAGATAAGCAACAAGCATATATTGTATAACACACGGAATTATATCCATTTTCTTATATAACTTCTAATAGAGTATTATCTGTAAAAATACTGAATCACTGTGCTGTACACCTTAAACTGATATAATATAACAAATCAACTACACTTCAATAAGAATATTCAGACAGGGTAACCCTAGTTCAGAAAGTGACATTTGAGTAAGGTTTTAGAGGAGATGAGGTAGCAAACTTTGTAGATATAGAAGAGAAGATCATTCCAGGTAGAAAGAATAGTTAGTTAATGCAAAACCATGACATGGGGTCCTGCAAAGTACTTTGTGGTGGTCAGGAAAATATGCTGCTTATACTTGTCTTATGGCTCCAGCTACTAACCCTCTATATCCACCAAACCCATGGTGTACCAAACCATGCTCTCATAGGTGTCAGATCTGCACCATGGTCTGATTGCTCTCCTGACTTCTTTTGCTCCTTCCTCCAATTAAATGTCTTGTACCTCTACTCCTGTCTTGCCTAATTCTCACTGGACACAAATTAATGCCTAAGATTAACTAGGCTGTAGGAGAATGAGTGGGGAAAGGATACTAAGAGGAAGTGGGGGATAGATGACACAGAGTCATGGTATATGGCATGGTAAAGAAAAAAATTTTCTGATCGAGATTGGTAACATCAGAGGGCTTTGAACATTCGATTTGTTACATCACCTTCTTTATGTTAATAGGGTCACTCTGGCTGCTACATTGAAAACAGAAGCAGAAAAAGGAAGCAGAGAGACTTTGTAGGATGCTTTTGCAATAATCCAAATGAGAGGTCTTAACGGTTTATTACATTCAGATATGGTGAGAAGTGGTCAGATTCTGGATATATATTTGAAGGTAGATCATGTAAACGTCAAAGATGTGGTATGTAATGAAATGAGAGGATTTGGGATCAATATTTCAATTTTAAAATTTGAGATATTTATTGGACATCTAAGTGAAAATGGTGAATAAACATATCTGTCTGGAGTTCATATAATTGGTCCTGCTTTAAGAACTAAATATGGGGGTCATCAGCATGTAAATGGTAATTAAAACATAAGAATGGATGACATCACAAAGAGGATGAGGATAAATAGGAAGGAAAACAAGTCCAAAGGATTAAGAAGTAATTTCTGTAAGGTGGCCAAATAATGTATCTACCAAACTAAGACACTTGTGTGAGTGAAAGGGCAGATATAACTAATTAAAACTGCACAGCAGGTATAAGCCAGAACTGTTCTGAGCAAACTGACACATATGGTCATGTATGAAGGGAAGGATTATTGGGGCAATTTCTTTGAGTAAGTGTGTCTTTTGGGTGCTCCAATAAGCAGATATTGAGATGGATATAGGAACAGAAGCAGTTGAGGGTGAGGCTGTGATGCTTGTGAAAGTTAAAAAAGGGGGAAGAAGCAGGATTGGTCAGGGACTTCCTTCAGAATATGATGAAGAACTGACACTTATAAAAATAAAGGAAGGAGGATGTGAGACTTGGAAGGGATTAGATTGCTGTGCTGATCTGATAAAGCCTTGCCCAATCAAATGGGAAAATCCATAGCAAATACTGAGTGCTAGATGAGTCCTCTGCATTGGGCAGAATTGGCCAACTCCTCTCTTGTACTCTAGTTCAGCCATTAGCTGTGGGCTTCCCAGGAAGACCATGGACTTGGTTTAAAGCCTGAGGTGAATCCTCAAGTAGTTAACACCTGGAGGCTGTCAGCTAACTGCACTTCACACAGTTAAACATCATGTTCTTTCTTGAAGGGAGATTCAAGCAGCACACCTCCATGTCTGCTACAGTAGGTGAGAGAGCATGGGATGTAGTACACAAGTAGAAAAATTTACCTTAGCCATGAGTTCAGGGGGTAACACAAAATAATAGGAAATACAATACAATAGGAAAGAACAGATACAGATAGTATTTAGCTTTAGCTGGGAGCTTGTGACAGTTCTCTTCTAATTGCTTCCATTTTCTCAGTAAAACAGGAAATGAAGTCATCCACAGAGAGTAATGATGAGAAAATAGGTATTTAGGTCAAGGAAATATGAGAGTATAAGAAAAACTCATCTGAGAAACAGGGATAATAAATAGTTTAGGGAAATATGAGTCCTACATGGCATTTTGGACCATAGTTTAATGATCTCCAACTTAAAATGAGACCAATTCACAAGGTACAAATTTCCAGTCATAACATAAATGTCATGAGGATGTAACGTATAGGCATAGTGATTACAGTCGATAATATTATATTGCACATTTTGTAACTTTGTATGATGATAGAGGATAACTAGACTTATTGTGGTGATTATTTTGCAGTGTATACAAATATCAAATCATTGTGTTGTACACCTGAAACTAATATAACATTATACATCAATTACATCTCAATAAAAATTAAAAAATAAAATGAGACCAAGCAACATGTCTTTGTGCTTTTCTACAGCCATATTCAGTTATATGGTTGCAAGCACCAGGGAGATAGAGCTGGATGTTAGGAGTCTGGTTAAGCTATGTGAGAATACAGAAACAAAGGAGGAGCAAGATAGTTAAGGAAGAATACAAAGAACGTAGTAGCAAGTATAGTGACTGATCATTGGTTTAAAGAGGGTATGGAAGAAAGTGAAGATAAAAAGGGGGTGGATTAGTGAATTATAATTCCTAGAGAGATGAAGGGATTGCTGAATTTGGAATTCTTCCATGAGGGAAATGAAAAGATCTGAGGTGTTGGTCAGACATAGGGATGCTTGAAATTGAGACGGTGAGAGTGAGTGACCGAAGTAGGGTAGACTATAAAATCATTGATGAAGAGGAATTCAAGGAACTGATATGTCAGGATACTGAAAGAAGCACTGGCGAAGCACTGGCAAATCTATTGCTTAAAGTTTTTTTTTTTTTTTTTTTTTTTTTTTGCTGTACGCGGGCCTCGCACTGTTGTGGCCTCTCCCGTTGCGGAGCACAGGCTCCGGACGCACAGGCTCAGCGGCCATTGTTCACGGGCCTAGCCGCTCCGCGGCATGTGGGATCTTCCCAGACCGGGCACGAACCTGTGTCCCCTGCATCGGCAGGTGGACTCTCAACCACTGTGCCACCAGGGAAGCCCGCTTAAAGTTTTTGAAAGCTAACTTTTTCTAGGTATATTATTGATACATAAAGAAACTTTCACATGTGTACAATTATGTTTAGCTAAACACTTTGGAATAGGTAAAAATTGGAAATGATACGGATTGATCAGTAGGGAATTGGATCATCTGAATATGATAGATTCTTAAAATATAATAATATAATTCACATAGCAGTAAAAATTGAATTAATTATCTCAACCTTGATTGGTACAAAAACAAATTATGGGTGAAAAAAGCAGGTTGCATAACATTTGGAAAAGTTTGATACAGTTATTTATAGTAAGTTAGTAAAAACACATTCTTTTAAATTCCTGCTATGTGCCAAGCACTAGGAGAGAAATTTAGTTTGATGTAAATGTAAGTAAAACATAACCCTTGCCTTTGAGGAGAACATAGAGTACACAAGGAGACAGACATACAAATGAATAATAACAAAATAACAGGATAACTGGATAAATGCCATAATGGAAGTGTTCATAGTGAGTATAAGAACTCTGGGGCTCATCTACCCTGCCTAGGGTGGTTAGGAAAACCTTCATGTTAAAGCGTGCCCTTTCTTGGGTAGTACTCTGCTTTTTAGGCTGACTCTTCAAAGATCACCTCATTTAACCTGTCTTTGATTTTGCAAATGTTATTCCTTTCTTCATTTTTTCACCAACGGAAGATGGAACTGTGAGGATATAGAAAGAGTGTTTACATGATTTAAGTTTTGTAAGAGCCACTCACAACTACTAGACTGCAACACAATCTGAATTTAAGAACCAACAAAAGAAAATATTAAATGGTATCCAGATCTATGTTCTTTCACAGAAAGGAACACATGTTCAGGATATAGTCTCTAGGTTAGAAGTTGGTGATAAGACAATGATGGGTAGGATTTCATGCATCATAATCACATCTACTTGGGTTGTGTTTCTGGACTGTTAACATATAATCTTAGAGTCACATTAGAGTGTATTCTTCTGAAAATTAAAAAAGTAATTATATAGTATAGTGTATACTCTTGTCAACCTGAGTTACACTATAATTAGTGTGGATTATTTTATGTGTTCATTTCTGGAATGCATAAAAATCCCAGCAGTATTCATAGTTTTGTAGAGTAGTTTCTATAGGCACACAAAAAAATAAATGTGTGTATGTGTGTCTTTAAGTTCACAATTTAAACTGAATGATTCCTGCATCCATAGAAAATTAGCTCTAGGAAGGTCAATTGTGTTCTGACATTATAAGAGTTATCCAATAAACCAATGCTCCATTGTTAACCAAATGAAAACCTTCAGGTCTATTTCTCCTTGGTGTATTGCAAAAGCATGGCATTTGAATAAACAAAACTGGCATCCCACATACCTGATAACTGTCATCAATGGTGAGATTCTTCTTTGCTCTCTTTTCTCTGTCTCTCTTTTATTGTGTTCTTCTTATCTCTTCCTTTCTATTCTTTCTTTCTACCTCAGATGCACACAATTAGAATCAAAATCCTTGATTCATTACACATTCTCATCACTAGTTCATGGATTGTCTCCTTTTTTCATTTCTTCATTTGCTTTTAATAATGCAATAAGTACCAATGTACCCATCTACCAACACCAAAATCTAACACTTTGAGAAAACCCTTATCTAAATACATGGTCCCAAAGCATCTTCCGAATTATTGTAAGGTAACCATAAGCCTGAAATCCATGTTTATCATTTCCTTGTTTTTCTTCTTATACAGTTTTATTGCATTTATGTAATACTCCTTAATTTTAAATTTTATTTTATTTTAAGTTTTTAAAAACAGGTACTATTCAGTATAAAATCTTTGGGACTTATTTTTTTCACATACTCTTTTGAAGTTTTGTCCATATTGTGTGTGCTGTAAGATACCATTTATTTAAATTTTACAAAGACACACAAATCATTTATTATATTAATAAAACATATATAGGTACAGATATGTGCAGATAGTATAAATAGATATATTCAATACTGTTCAAAGCTTTCCACACATACAGCTATCTCTTTATCTTTAGATTTTCACTATCAGATATTCACCATAACAACTTGTAATATTTTCCCAAATTCACTATCTAAATTAAAAAAATATATCATCTCGTGGGTACTGGTGAAAACATTTAAGTTGTGCATGGGTACTGTTGAGAGTATACAATGTACGGCAGTTGTATTGCAGCTCTTCTACAGATAGGATTATGTCTGTGTTCACATGGTTTAAATGTGTTGTGTGTTATCACAGTTATCTTCCCCAAACTTTCCCTGACATTTTGGCCCATTATGAACCCAAGTCTTCACTTTTTCTGAGATCTGTGGCCACTACAAACACAGTTTTAGTTTAGAAACTATTTTTAGCCTTTCAACATGTTATATCATGTTTGTTGCAATGCAAAAGGACATATTATTGTTGATTAACTGCACACAAACATACTAAACGGTTGACTAAGCATTAATTAATTAGGTAATTTCTGTTGTGAATGCTTTATATTATGTAGATTTTTTTCTAGATTGTTAAACAGGCATTTAAATGTGTTTTAATGATGGCTGGGAAAACTGGTTAAGTTTTTAATGAGTTGGGAAAACACTATTTTCCATTTAAAATAATAGAATACATGTCTGTTATCACACACACACACACACACACACACACACTCACACATGCACACCCACACTCCTATAGTAAAAAGATGTATTACGATGGTTTGTTTCCATGAATCTCAAAGAAATCTGAAGCAAATATGGAAAAATGTTAATATATATTTTAAAGTAATTGCAGAGGTATAGGTGTTTGTTATGTTATCTTTTGTAATTTTCCCTATGGTCGAAAAATTTCATAAACAAAATTAAGGTAAATAATGTTGGGCATGATGTCTCTAATCAGAAATAATATAACATGATTTCTTTGCAGTTGTCACTGATTTGACAGTAGATTTGAAACAAACCTAGGCTTACTGGCTCTTATAAAATCTAAGAAAAAAATTCTATAAGGCAATACAGTCTTTTTTTGCAGTCTTTATTAATCTTTAAAATATAATTCAATTATGAATGACTTACATCTTGATAATGCTCAAGTTTTGTGGCACTAATTAAAATTAACATTAGTATGTTATTTTTAAATGACTCATAATATTTATGTAATTGCTCTGGAACAAAAGAAAAGAATCAGATGATGCAGTGTTTCCTCACATATTTCAAAACTGGTACCTTGGAATCAATAAATAGTGTAAGCAGTTAGTAGAATCATGACATGAATGTTTAGCTTTCATTCAGGCTAGTCACACATTGCTAGTAATACAGATGATTCAATTATGCAGTAATGGTCTGTAAAAGTATGGATTGCTACAGTATCACCAAGTTACAATATTGCTTTGGACAATTACTACAGAATGCAATAATAGTTTTTCATAAGAAACATTGTGGTAAAGATGAAACATCAGCAGTCAAGATAAGTTTTTCAACATCATATATAAACAACAAAGGACATTCAAGACTTTTACACTTACTTTAAAAATATGACACATTATTTTATTAAGATCTTTTATTTAATTCATATGGAATTTTGAGTTTTGTTTCATTGAAAATTCTGTAATCTATTTTTTCACCTATATCCTTTATAGCTACAACTTTCCTAAAAGGACCCACATTGGAAATAAAACTATAGCCTTGTAGAACTGTCTCATTCTTCTTTTTTGTAAGAGTCATGATTATTGCTGACAATCTTATTTTAAAAAATATATCTTTAATACTGTAGGATAATCAAAAGCTAAACTTGGGTCTGGAACAACTGTATCTCAAATAAAATCTCACAGTTCCACTTTTAGCATCTCCTAAAGTCAAAAAAATAGGTCTAAACACAGCCACAGAAAGTAAGCCTGAAGAAAATCCTGGTATAGTAGAATATAATGGTTGAAAGGAGGGTAAGAAAGCTCATATGTTTTGTAATGGGTCTTAAAACATCTAAGTTTTACAAATCAGGAGAAAAGGTTACAACTTTTCCTGCATGTGAACCACATGTTTATTCTTTTATTCTGTGACAGAGGGTTTGAGAACGTATCCTGTATTTATAACTAGAGAGCATTCAATTCTGGAACGGTGTGTTAGGGGAAAACAACCCTCATCATATAAAATATTGGCGCAGGACCTATATATATTGTTAATGAGAAAGCAGATGAGATATTTCAAAAAGCAAAAGGTAGTTTGATTTCATGCAAGAATCTTCTAAATAGCATTGGAAGAGTGTGACTAGAGAGGATTAACATTTAGTGAGCAATTCCATCGTCGTAAGTCCTGGCTAAATACTTTGATTATTTTAAATTATTTAATTTTCAAAATAACTATACTAGGTATTATTCTAATTTTGTCTGAGGTTCAGGCTAAATTCCTTGTCCAATGATACAAAGCTTGATAAAAAGTAGATCTGAATTCAGAATGAATTCTGTTAATTCCCAGCTAACCTCATTTTGGCGAGGTGATGAAATTAATTTTGCGATGGCAGCTGATTCAGTAGGAAGTTAGACAATATGGTAACAAGAGGTCTACAAGTTTCTAGGTTATGAACTACTTCTGGTTATAGCCATAAAATAATTAAAAAACTAGGGTGAAGCAAACATAATCATTTTCCTCATAGAAACACACATGGAAAGTCAAAATATGTAAATATTCTCCCACCTCAGTGAATAGTCATAAACTTATTTTAATAGCAAAAACTATTAGAGAAAGATCTCCTTGTTAGGTTGGAGAGACCTAAAGTAATAAAGCAACAATGACAGCTCTTCATTTAAGCTGAGAGAATGACTGCGGTGCAAAGCCTAAAATTAAGGCTCAATATGTGCTCCCCCACTCTCCTCCCACAGATAAAATCTCTTAGTCAAACAATGCTCCTTATCAAAAGGACTAAGTGCAGTTCCTGTTTATCCCTGAGTAGTGGGTTTCAGGCCCTTGCCAGCCTGTGGAATTCAACAAGCCAGTCACATCTTCTAGGGAGACCAGGGGATACCTCATTATTTTGATACTATAAACCCTACCTATGACAAACCTTGATGATTTACTCTGATCCTGAATGCAACCACCATTTGGACTGTAAATATATGTAACTAATAAACTGCTGTCAGTACATTTGTCCAGGTTCTGGTGTCATGTGTTTGGTCATCCCCACAACTCTAGGGCAGAAATGCTTTCCTCAACAATGAGGTGAATAGGAAGCAGTTAAGATAATTACAGCACAGAAGTCTCATTTTGTGATGAAGAAATAGAGATTTTTAAATGATGAGAAATGCCAAATGAATATAATCACTTATTATGTATATATTTATTTATTAAAAATATTCATTGAATGACCAATATTTTTCAGGCATTGTGCTACTACTGGGAGATAGTGGAAAAAAAGAAAGTTACAATCCTTGACTCTTAGGGAGTTAATAGTTGTCAATACCATAAAGTTTAGTAATTTCTTGTTCTCTAATCATGTCACATGATTTAGTTTTTGTACTCCAGTTAGATTTTAGTTTTCATTTGAGATTTCTTTAATCATTTACTCTATCCAGCGTAAAGTTTGTACTCAATACACCTATCTGTTTGATTCATGTGTGCTATACATACATATGGATAAAATATGGCCAGTGACCTCATAAAGGAATACCATGGACTTTACTACTATAAGGAATTAAATTGTGGGGTTGAACTGGATTTCAATTTTCCTCACTATTAAGATATATTCAATTAACTTTAATAATAAATGAGAATAAGAGTTATGGCCTGAATAACAACATATATTTTAATATATTTTAGGTGATGACATATGTAAGATCATTAAAAAATTAAAATGAAGTAACAATGGTTCAGGCATCTAAATGGAGCTGAGTGGTCATTGTGGATATGGTTTCAGACCCATCTCTGCATCACTGAGAACTTGAACTCTCTGACCTGTATCAAACTCAAGGTCAACACCACCTATGTTTTCAAAACACTATTTGCTAGCAGCTGCTAGCTACAACCTTGTAGTTTCAAAGTCCCCTTCCCTTCACAACTATGTAATCACTTTGAACCTCAACCAATACTTGCTTCATAAATATCCTTATTTCTTGCCAGCTCCAATACTAATTGTTGACAATTTATGTAACCTTGTAGTTTTTGCCTTTATAAGCTTCCCCCATTTTGTAGTCCAGTGGAACACAGCTGAAGTGCTTTCTTGGATTTGTTCTTCCAGTCTGCAGTCCTAACAAACCCCAAATAAAAGCATTTTGCTTTGCCTCAACCAGGTTTCTATTCTTAGAATTCTTGATTAATATAGATAAGCTTGAGTGCCAAACCCCTTTCATTTCTTCCTCTCTATTTTCAAATCATTATATCTTAGAGGTATTGGAAATATTCCAAATAATGTAATGCAATATTAATCATATGAGAAAATTATAAGCATTTCTACTGTCAGACTGCCAATACTAATTAATTCTACTGTGTGACTATAAATAAATATAAAAGAGGTGAACAGCCCAATTCCTGACATGGAGGAGTTTATAGATGCTGAAATTATCTCAGGTCTGTGCCAACAGAGCTTGGAAGAGTTAGCTTAGGAAAAGCAATGAATCAACTTGAGTACTACATGTTTCCTTAGAATTAGGTCAAATTCAACCCTCAGAACAGGAGAAAATATTTGCAAATGAAGCAACTGACAAAGGATTAATCTCCAAAATTTATAAGAAGCTCATGCAGCTCAATATCAAAAGAACAAACAACCCAATACAAAAATGGGCAGAAGACCTAAATAGACATTTCTCCAAAGAAGATAGACAGATTGCCAACAAACACATAAAAGGATGCTCAACATCACTAATCATTAGAGAAATGCAAATCAAAACTACAATGAGGTATCACCTCACACCAGTCAGAATGGCCATCATCAAAAAATCTACAAACAATAAATGATGGAGAGGGTGTGGAGAAAAGGGAACCCTCTTGCACTGTCGGTGGGAGTGTAAACTGATACAGCCACTATGCAGAACAGTATGGAGCTTCCTTAAAATACTAAAAATAGAACTACCATATGACCCAGCAATCCCACTACTGGGCATATACCCTGAGAAAACCATAATTCAAAGAGTCATGTACCACAATGTTCATTGCAGTTCTATTTACAATAACCAGGACATGGAAACAACCTAAGTGTTCAACAGCAGATGAATGTATAAAGAAAATGTGGCACATATATACAGTGGAATATTACTCAGCCATAAAAAGAAACGAAATTGAAATATTTGTAGTGAGGTGGATGGACGTAGAGTCCGTCATACAGAGTGAAGTAAATCAGAAAGAGAAAAACAAATACCATATGCTAACATATATATGGAATCTAAAAAAAAAAAAAAAAAAAAAAGGTTCTGACGAACCTAACAGCAGGACAGGAAAAGAGACTCAGATGTAGAGAATGGACTTGGGTACATGGGGAGGGGGAAAGGTTAGCTGGGACGAAGTGGGTTAGTGGCATGGACATATATACACTACCAAATATAAAATAGATAGGTAGTGGGAAGCAGCCACATACCACAGGGAAATCAGCTCAGTGTTTTGTGATTACCTAGAGCAGTGGGATAGTGATGGTGGGAGAGAGACACAAGAGGGAGGAGATATGGGGATATATGTATATGTATAGCTGATTCACTTTGTTATAAAACAGAAACTAACACACCATTGTAAAGTAATTATACTCCAATAAAGATGTTAAAAAAGAAAAAGAGAATTAAGTCAAATTAACATTTTAACTCAGCATGTTTCTTTCATCAGTTTCACAGTAATTCAACTGGGACCAATTTTTCTGCCTCTTAGTTCCTCAAAATATCTTTCTATGGTTTCTTGTAGCCTTGATGTGAATTTTACTGACTCACATTACTTCTCAAACTATAAACAGAAAGAGTAAAAACACATATCACCAAGAGAATCTAAAGCATCTGCTTCTCTTAAAGGATTTCCCATTTAGGATCTAGTCCAAATATCCCCTGCCAAATATCTAAAACATAATCACCTTGGCAATATTCCCTGAAATTCAGAATTTAGAAAATGTATCACCTCTCCATTCTTTACTTAGGTTATCTACAACATAATCTTTTGAAATTGAAGTAGATGATAGTACTTTACTGTAATTGCTAATTACAGAAATTACCCAAAAAGAATGAATTGCCAGTTCTATCTCAAGTTACTCATCTTTAATTCTGTCTTTAACTTGAATTTGAATGACTATAGACCTAGAGACATGAAACCACAGCCAGACTTATGTTTAATAGAGTTTCAGAAACTTTATTCCACACCCTCCCTGGCTCAAGGCAATATATCTGTCTTAACTGAAAGTCTAATACTAATTTATTTTCAGTATGAAATATGTTTCATATCTTTAAGTGCCTTTCCCATTAGAGTGGAATTGGTAATGAGAAAGGAGAAAAAAATCTATTTGTTTCCCATAAATGTTCAACCACTTACTACTTAATAAAGTGGAACATTGGACTTATTTTTTTAACAATGGCAACTTAGTGAAGTCAATCCTCAATCTATTTATTAATTAATTAATTTATTTATTTATTTATGGCTGCGTTGGGTCTTCACTGCTGCCTGCAGGCTTTCTCTAGTTGCGGCAAGCAGGGACTCTTCTTCATTGCAGTGTGCGGGCTTCTCTTGTTGTGGAGCACTGGCTCTAGGCGCGCGGGCTTCAGTAGTTGTGACATGCAAGCTCAGTAGTTGTGGCACACAGGCTCAGTAGTTGTGGCTCATGGGCTCTAGAGTTCAGGCTCAGTAACTGTGGTGCACGGGCTTAGTTGCTCCGCGGCATGTGGGACCTTCCTGGACCAGGGCTCAAACCCGCATCTCCTGCATTGGCAGGAGGACTCCCAACCACTGTGCCATCAAGGAAGCCCTGGACTTATTTTTTATGATTCAAATTGTGTAAAGGAAATGTTCTTGAGTAATCCAAGTGTGTCATTCAGTGGATCGTATAAATGCCAATGTAATTATTCTAGAAGTCTCGTTTATACCATTCTAGCAATTTAATTTCAAATATTCTACATTTCCACTGTGCAGCAGTTGAAGAATGAATAAAAGCCATTATACAATTATCAGAATATTCTTTCACAATAAATATTAGGAACATCCACAAAATTGTAAATTGTTTTTATAACATCCTTCCAGACTCGAACGTACATGGTATTTCACTTTAGTATAACAAGAATCCTATTATTTCATCAGAATATAGTTATCTCCTGTACATTTTCCACTTCACCTTGGATTTTTGAAAATATTCTTCTGAAATATATTACTCTCTCTTTTGATAGTCCTTATTGTAAAAAATTCATTCTATATTGGATGGATAGTGTATTTAATGCATAGATATACATTATATTCAAATGAACAATATATATTGCTATGTGATAGTTCATGGTTAAATATTGATAATTTAAGATGTAGACTTAATGAAACCAATGTGTCAAAAATCACTGCATTTTGAAGAGGAGATCAGGGTGGCAGAGCAGGAGGACGCCGAGCTCACCTCCCTCCACAAACACAACAAAAATATGTCTACCCTTGGAGCAATTATCACTGAAAATAAACTGGAGACTGGCAGAAAACTCTTCTACAATCAAGACTGTTAGGAAAGATCCACAAGGAGTCGGGTAGGAAAGAAAAAGAAGTGATCAGGTCAGAACCTGCACTCCTAGGAGAGGGAACAGAAGAGGAGGGGGATATCATGGGCTTCGAAATCTTCCTTGTGGAGTGAGCAGTTCAAATAACATATTGGACACCCCAGTCCTGGGACTCCAACAGCTGGAAGATGAGTCCCCTTAGCTGGCTTGATCACCAGTGGGACTTAGGCGAGGGCTGTAAGAAACCTAGACTCCGCTTGTGAAGAGTGCACACACACTTGCTTACTCCCAGAATCATGACAGCGGAAGCAGATTGAAACTGCCCAGGGCTCTTGCCAGTTTCCCTGCGAGGGCCCCAGTGTGCACCCTGGCACCAATAGCTCCAGTGCAGCTCCCCACCAGACAAAAGCTGCCATTGCTGAGGCCATAGAAAGTAAGTACTTTGGGGAAATGGAGATTGCTCCAACCTGGCACTGTATCAGAATGGGGTGAGTGTGACCTTGACTGGTGCTCATGGAGGTGGTGGATTAGGAGCTGTCTAGAGCTCTGATGGGTATGCCAGGACCATCACAGCATGCACCCCAGCCTGTACTGGGCACTCACTCCAGCTCTTCTGGCTTCAGCACTGCTCACCTCTGGGGCAAAGGTAACATTGCTGTGAGTGGGAAGAGTGCACACTCAGAAGGAATGGAACCAGCTCACACATGAACTTCAGGGTTTCTGCTCCAGCACCTTGGGAACTGCCCATGCCCCTGGCCATGATAGGATGGTGATGACCACTGAACAGAGAAGACACTCTGGCATACCCTTGTTCTGGCTCTAGCCTCTCTATCACCAGCCCCACCTCACTCCAAGGTGATAGCTGCCAGCACACCCTGGGGGAAGGTGTGACCCTTTCACACTTCTGATCCAGTTCTCACACCAAAGCCACAGGGCACATGCAGACTGTATAGGGACACTCCCATACAAGGAGACCACTTCAAGACTGGGATAGGTAACTGTTTCACCTAGTTCATAGAAACAGAAAAGTTAAACAAAAGGAGAAGACAGAGGGATTTGATTCAAATGAAAGAACAAGGGAAAAAAACATGAAAACACAACTAATAAAAGAGATAAATAATTTACCAGATAAAAAGCTCAAAGAATTAGTAATAAGAATGCTAGCTGAACTTGGCAAAAGAATAGATGAACACAGTAAGAACTTTAACAAGGAACTAGAAAATATATAATGAAACTGTAAGAGCTGAAGAATACAATAAGTGAAATAAAAAACACACTAGAAGGAAATAAAAGCCGACTAGGTGATATAGAAGAATGCATAAGTGATCTGGAAGATAGAATAATGGAAAACACAAAATCAGAAAAAACAAATAAAATAATGAGAACAGTTTAAGGGACCTCTGAGACAATATCAATTGTACTAACCTTCTCATTATGGGGTTCACAGAGGGAAGAGAGAGAGAGCAGCATAGCACAGGGAGATCAGCTCGGTGCTTTGCGATGACCTAGAGGGGTGGAATAAGGAGGATGGGAGGGAGGTTCAAGAGGGAAGGGATATGGGGACATGTGTATGCATATGGCTGATTCATTTTGTTGTGCAACAGAAACTAACACAGTATTGTGAAGCAATTATACTCCAATAAAGATTTATTTTTAAAAAATGAAAATATATTTCACAAAATTATGGCTGAAAACTTCCTGAACCTGAAAAAGGAAACAGATATCTACTTACAGGATGCACAGAGAGTTCCAAATACATGAATCCAAGGAATCCACAGTAGACATATAATAATTAAAATATAAAACCTAAAGAGAGAATTTTAAAAGTAAAAAGAGCAAAACAAAGAGTCACACACAAGGGAAGCTCCATAAAGATATGAGCTATTTTTTTTTTTACAAAAGCTTTGCAGGCCAGAAGGGAGTGGCATGATATACTGAATATTTAAAATGATGAAAGGGAAAAACCTACAAGATAGGATACTCTACTTAATAAGATTTCCATTCAGATTTGAAGGAGAGGTAAAGAACTTCCCAGACGAGCAAAAACTAAGAGTTCATGAACACTAAACTGACCATAAAAGAAGTGTTAAAGGGTCCGTCTAAACAAGAAAGAAAAGGCTACAACAAAAAGTAAGAATGTATAGGAAAATGAACAACAAACAGCAAGACATGTTTGTTGCATCTTTGGAACACCAAGAAGCAATTTTGTGTTGTAGTTGACTGCAGGGAAAAATGATAAGAACCTAAGTCCACCAGGTAGCCAGAGGATGGGTAAGCCCTGATAGGTTGTTGAAAGGGTTTTGGATTTATTTTAGTAAGCTAGTGGAGGATTGTGAGATAATTGAAGAGATTAAGTTTTTATTAAGATAATTTTGGCTATTTTGTTGTGAATAGACTATATGAGGTAAAAGTTTAGGCTGGAATCTCAATTAGGAGGCTATAATTTGAATATACAACCAAGAGTGATTGCTGATAGATTAGATGTGAATAGCGAGAAAGAAAGAGAATTAAAGATTTACTCTAAATCTTTTGCATGAATTACTGGAGTGACAATGGTGCTATCACTGGAAGAGAAACAGTTTGGATGTACATAGGAAATAAAAGTTTGTTTTTAGCCATGTTGTTTGATCATGCTTGATAGATATTCAAATAATCTGTTCTATATAAAATAGAAGTTTAATTGCAAAGTCTAAGGCTAAGAATATGAATTTGGCATCCATCAACATATAACTGTATTTCAAACCCAGGGGACACGGGTTTGAGCCCTGGTCCGGGAAGATCTCACATGCCACAGAGCAACTAAGCCAGTGCGCCACAACTACTGAAGCCTGTGTGCCTAGAGCCTTTGCTCTGCAACAAGAGAAGCCACTGCAATGAGAAGCCCTTGCACTGCAACGAAGAGTAGCCCCCGCTCGCCACAACTAGGGAAAGCCTGCACGCAGCAATGAAGATACCAATGCAGCTAAAAATAAATAAATTAAATAAATAAATTAAAAAAAATAGAAGGTTGAGGTTGAGTATCAAGTGACACATGAAGGAAGCAGTGCATAGTACCTAGAGTCAAGAGAAGAAAGGCTTTCAAGAAGTAAGGGGTATCTTAGTCTTAGTCTGTTCAAGCTGCTATGCCAAAATTCCTTTGGGGGGCTTATAAAATATGGAAATTTATTTCTCACAGTTCATGAGGCTAGAAGTCCAAGATCAGGATGCTAGAATGGTTGAATTCTGGTGAACACCCTCTTCTGAGACTACCAACTTCTCTCTGTGTCCTCACGTGGTGAAAGGGATTAGACATTCTGTGGAGTCTCTTATAAAGGGCACTAATCTCATCCAGGATGTCTCTACCCTCATGACCTAAGAACCTCCTAAAGGCTCCACCTCCCAATACTGTCATATTGGGCATTAGATTTCAACATATGAATTTTGGGGAGACACAAATATGTAATCTACAGCAGGGAGTGATAACTGTGTCCAATGCTCTTTGAAGCTCAAATAATGGGAAGATGGAGATGTGACTATTGGATTTTGCAATGTGAAGGCCACTAGTGGTCTTCAAATCAACAGTTCTGTTTCACTGGAGTGATATGGAGAAAAGCCAAATCATAATTTGTTCAAAGGAGAGTAGGAGGACCAGAATTGCAGAAGGTGAGGATATACTACTTTCTTTGAGGGATTCTTATGAAAAGGGAACATAGATTTGAGCAGTAGTTCAGGAGACTTGGGGGAAAATTAGGGATTTTAAAAAGATGGTTGTAGGCTAATGAAAATGAACCACTGAGAAGAAAAAAACTAATGTTGCAAGAGAGAGGAGATGACTTCCAAAGCACAGTCATTGAATAGATGGGAGTGGGGTGGGAATGGAATCCAGTGCATATGAGAAAGGGTTGGTTTGGGGTGAACAGACAGTTCATCCATTGTAATAGAAAGATAAATAAGGTTATGTGAGTTTGGTAGAAGACCTGGTAGTGCAAGAATATAGAATTTCTCTGATGGTTCTTATTTTTCTCAGTGAGCTAATAAGCATGATTATTGAGTGCATATGGGGGAGTGACAGTAATGTTGGAATTTGGAAAGAAATGAGAAACTGTAAAATATGTGACTGATAAATTAAGAGAGTGAATTAATAAGCACAGAAATGTAATAGAATTTCTGAGCATCACTGATGGCCATTTAACATTGTGGTCTTAACTTTATAATCAGGGAGTATAATCATCATTGTTGTGTGTTTTTCCCTAACCAGCTTTGATGTAGATGTGGAGTCAGTGCAAAATTGGATTTAATTATAGTTGGGGTATTTTCAAATAGGATGAGGGAAAGAGAGCAAGATATGTGAGTATATATTCAAGAGAGTGATTATAATCAGATACTATACTAACAAAGCTGGGTAATAAAGAAAGCAAGGATGTGTGGTGATGTTAGGCAGCAAAGTTGATTGGATCAAGAAATTGATGGTCATAATGGGGTGGAAAAATTGTGGTGGTTCTTCTAGAAGATGTGAGCAGGAAAGTCAGAAGCTTGTGTTCAGAGGGAAGGATGATTGAAACTGAGATTTTGGAGAGGACACATTACTGGTAATGACTAGACTAGCATATAACCATGGGAATGGATGGTTTAAGTGGTATAAAAGAAAAAAAATGAAAAAGGAAGTGAACCAAGAGACTGGAGTGTTGTATGGATCATCTGAATTGACATTAAAGTCACCGAATATTTTGGTAAACGTAATGTAAGAGACAATACTAATGAGCCATAAGCTAAAATCTCCAATGAATAAAAGTGAGAGACCTCAAATTCTAAAAATGACAGAATCATGCAAGTGCAGTGAGTAATACAGCATAATGACACATGCATAAAAGGGAGTGGAGATGGTAAAATATTTCTATGTACTGGACATAATGTAAAGTAAAAAATAATTGCAAAAGTCGTAGCTGAAAAACATGGTTTGCAAAAAAGGATTACGGTAAAAGACTAAGATGCTTGAATTCGTGATCCTGTAGGTAGAATGTTTTTGGTGATGACAAAATCAGAGAGTGATCATAGGAGAGGTCGGCTTATGTAGGGTGAAGCAGAAGGTAATTACTAACTAGAAGTAAGAGAACAGTGAGGCAAAGATGTTGAATGGTATGTGCACATAGACATTGAATTGATCCTCAGTGATGCTAAGAAGTAAGATAGTGGAGGAGAAGGCGGAAGATGGCGGAAGAGTAAGACGCGGAGATCACCTTCCTCCCCACAGATACACCAGAAATACATCTACACGTGGAACAACTCCTACAGAACACCTACTGAAGGCTGGCAGAAGACCTCAGACCTCCCAAAAGGCAAGAAACTCCCCACGTACCTGGGTAGGGCAAAAGAAAAAACAGAGACAAAAGAATAGGGACGGCACCTGCACCAGTGGGAGGGAGCTGTGAAGGAGGAAAAGTTTCCACACTCTAGGAAGCCCCTTCGCGGGCGGAGACTGCGGGAGGCGGAGGGGGGAGCTTCGAAGCTGCGGAGGAGTGCACAGCAACGGGTGCGGAGGGCAAAGCGGGGAGATTCCCGCACAGAGGATCGGTGCCGACCGGCACTCACCAGCCCGAGAGGCTTG
Organism: Orcinus orca; assembly: GCF_937001465.1. Classification (NCBI taxonomy): domain Eukaryota; kingdom Metazoa; phylum Chordata; class Mammalia; order Artiodactyla; family Delphinidae; genus Orcinus; species Orcinus orca. The sequence continues at coordinate 82,233,524 of NC_064580.1, forward strand.
TCTGCTCACCCGCCGGGGCGGGCGGGGCTGCGAGCTGAGGCCGGAGCGCAGGGAGAGGACTGGGGTTGGCGGCTTGAACATAGCCTGAAGGGGTTAGTGCACCACAGCTAGCCGGGAGGGAGTCCGGGGAAAAGCCTGCACCTGCAGAAGAGGCAGGAGACTTTTCCTTCCCTCTTTGTTTCCTGGGGCGTGAGGAGAGGGGTTTAAGAACGCTGCTTAAAGGAACTCCAGAGACGGGCGCGAGCCGCGGCTAAAAGCGCGAACCCCAGAGACGGGCGCGAGCCGCGGCTGAAAGCGCGGACCCCAGAGACGGGCGCAAGCCGCGGCTGAAAGCGCGGAATCCAGAGACGGGCGCGAGCCGCGGCTGAAAGCGCGGAATCCAGAGACGGGCGCAAGCCGCGGCTAAAAGCGCGGACCCCAGAGGCGGACGGGAGACGTTAAGGCTGCCGCTGCCGCCACCGAGGGGCCTGTGTGCGAGCACAGGTCACTCTCCACACCCCTCTTCCGCGGAGCCTGTGCAGCCCGCCACTGCCGGGTTCCCGGGATCCAGGGACAACTTCCCCGGGAGAGCGCACAGCGCGCCTCAGGCTGGTGCAAAGTCACGCCGGCCTTTGCCACCGCAGGCCCGCCCCGCACTCTGTGCCCCTCCGTCCCCGCCGGCCTGAGTGCGCCAGAGCCCCCAATCAGCGGCTCTTTTAACCCCATCCTGTCTGAGCAAAAAACAGACGCCCTCCAGCGATCTACACGCAGTGGCAGGGCCAAATCCAAAGCTTAGCCCTGGGAGCTGTGAGAACAAAGAAGAGAAAGGGAAATCTCTCCCAGCAGCCTCAGAAGCAGCGGATTAAAGCTCCACAATCAACTTGATGTACCCTGCATCTGTGGAATACCTGAATAGACAACCAATCATCCCAAATTAAGGAAGTGGACTTTAGGAGCAAGATCTATGATTTTTTCCCCTTTCCTTTTTGTGAATGTGTATGTGTATGCTTCTGTGTGAGATCTTGTCTGTATAGTCTTGCTTCCACCATTTGTCCTAGGGTTCTATCCGTCCATGTTTTTTTTTTAATTTTTTTTCTTAATAATTAATTTTAATAACCTTATTATACTTTATCTTCGTTCTTTCTTTCTTTCTTTCCATCCTTCCTTCCCTCCTTTAGACAACGAATCATCCCAAATTGAGGAGGTGGTCTCTGACAGCAAGATTTAGGATTTTTCCCCATTTACCTCTTTTAGTGAGGGTGTATGTGTATGCTTCTGTGTAAGATTTTGTCTGTATAGCTTTGCTTCCAACATTTGTCCTAAGGTTCTTTCCGTCCCTTTTTTTTTTTTTCCTAAATAAGAAGTTTTTAATTCAATAACTTTATTATACTTTATTTTATTTTTACTATATCTTCTTTCTTTCTGTCTTTTTTCCTTCTTTCCCTCCTTCCTTCCTTCCTCCCTCCCTCCCTCCCTCCTTTCTTTCCTTCTTGCCTTCTTTCCTACTTTGCTTCTTTCTTTCTTTCTTCCTTCCTTCCTACCCTCCTTTCCTTCTTTCTTTCCTCATACTTCTACTAATTCCCTCTACTTTTTCTCCCTTTTATCCTGAGCCTGTGGATGAAAAGCTTTTGGTGCTCCAGCCAGGAGGCAGGGCTCTGCCTCTGAGGTAGGACAGCCAACTTCAGGACACTGATCAACAAGAGACCTCCCAGCTCCACATAATATCAAACGGCGAAAATCTCCCAGAGACTTCCATCTTAACACCAGCACCCAGCTTCACTCAACGACCAGCAAGCCACAGTGCTGGAAAACCTATGCCAAACAACTAGCAAAACAGGAACACAACCCCACCCATTAGCAGAGAGACTGCCTAAAATCATAATAAGGCCACAGACACCCCAAAACACACCACCAGACGTGAACCTGCCCACTAGAGAGACAAGATCCAGCCTCATCCACCACAACACAGGCACTAGCCCCCTCCACCAGGAAGCCTACACAACCCACTGAACCAACCTTAGCCACTGGAGACAGACATCAAAAACAGGAGGAACTACAAACCTGCAGCCTGCAAAAAGGAGACCCCAAACACAGTAAGATAAGCAAAATGAGAAGACAGAAAAACACACAGCAGATAAAGGAGCAAGATAAAAATGCACCAGACCTAACAAATGAAGGGGAAATAGGCAGTCTACCTGAAAGAGAATTCAGAATAATGATAGTAAGGTTGATCCGAAATCTTGGAGATAGAATGGACAATAGATTGGACAAAATGCAAGAATCAGTTAACAAGGACCTAGAAGAACTAAAGATGAAACAAGCAATGATGAACCACACAATAAATGAAATTAAAAGTACTCTAGATGGGATCAATAGCAGAATAACTGAGGCAGAAGAACGGATAAGTGACCTGGAAGATAAAATAGTGGAAATAACTACTGCAGAGCAGAATAAAGAAAAAAGAATGAAAAGAACTGAGGACAGTCTCAGAGACCTCTGGGACAACATTAAACGCACCAACATTCGAATTATAGGGGTTCCAGAAGAAGAAGAGAAAAAGAAAGGGACTGAGAAAATATTTGAAGAGATTATAGTTGAAAACTTCCCTAATATGGGAAAGGAAATAGTTGATCAAGTCCAGGAAGCACAGAGAGTCCCATACAAGATAAATACAAGGAGAAATACGCCAAGACACATATTAATCAAACTGTCAAAAATTAAATACAAAGAAAGCATATTAAAAGCAGCAAGGGAAAAACAACAAATAACACATAAGGGAATCCCCGTAAGGTTAACAGCTGATCTCTCAGCAGAAACCCTACAAGCCAGAAGGGAGTGGCAGGACATACTGAAAGTGATGAAGGAGAAAAACATGCAGCCAAGACTACTCTACCCAGCAAGGATCTCATTCAGATTTGATGGAGAAATTAAAACCTTTACAGACAAGCAAAAGCTGAGAGAGTTCAGCACCACCAAACCAGCTTTACAACAAATGCTAAAGGATCTTCTCTAGGCAAGAAACACAAGAGAAGGAAAAGACCTATAATAACGAACCCAAAACAATTTAGAAAATGGGAATAGGAACATACATATCGATAATTACCTTAAATGTAAATGGACTAAATGCTCCCACCAAAAGACACAGATTAGCTGAATGGATACAAAAACAAGACCCTTATATATGCTGTCTACAAGAGACCCACTTCAGACCTAGAGACACATACAGACTGAAAGTAAGGGGATGGAAAAAGATATTCCATGCAAATGGAAGCCAAAAGAAAGCTGGAGTAGCAATTCTCATATCAGACAAAATAGACTTTAAAATAAGGACTATTAAAAGAGACAAAGAAGGACACTACATAATGATCAAGGGATCGATCCAAGAAGAAGATATAACAATTGTAAATATTTATGCACCCAACATAGGAGCACCTCAATACATAAGGCAAATACTAACAGCCATAAAAGGGGAAATCGACAGTAACACATTCATAGTAGGGGACTTAAACACCCCACTTTCACCCATGGACAGATCATCCAAAATGAAAATAAATAAGGAAACACAAGCTTTAAATGATACATTAAACAAGATGGACTTAATTGATATTTATAGGACACTCCATCCAAAAACAACAGAATACACATTTTTCTCAAGTGCTCATGGAACATTCTCCAGGATAGATCATATCCTGGGTCACAAATCAAGCCTTGGTAAATTTAAGAAAATTGAAATTGTATCAAGTATCTTTTCTGACCACAACGCCATGAGACTAGATATCAATTACAGGAAAAGATCTGTAAAAAATACAAACACATGGAGGCTAAACAATACACTGCTTAATAATGAAGAGATCACTGAAGAAATCAAAGAGGAAATCAAAAAATACCTAGAAACAAATGACAATGGAGACACAACGACCCAAAACCTGTGGGATGCAGCAAAAGCAGTTCTAAGGGGGAAGTTTATAGCAATACAAGCCCACCTTAAGAAGCAGGAAACATCTCGAATAAACAACCTAACCTTGCACCTCAAGCAATTAGAGAAAGAAGAACAAAAAAACCCCAAAGCTAGCAGAAGGAAAGAAATCATAAAAATCAGATCAGAAATAAATGAAAAAGAAATGAAGGAAACAATAGCAAAGATCAATAAAACTAAAAGCTGGTTCTTTGAGAAGATAAACAAAATAGATAAACCACTAGCCAGACTCATCAAGAAAAAAAGGGAGAAGACTCAAATCAATAGAATTAGAAATGAAAACGGAGAGGTAACAACTGACACTGCAGAGATAAAAGAGATCATGAGAGATTACTACAAGCAACTCTATGCCAATAAAATGGACAATCTGGAAGAAATGGACAAACTCTTAGAAATGCACAACCTGCCAAGACTGAATCAGGAAGAAATAGAAAATATGAACAGACCAATCACAAGCAGTGAAATTGAAACTGTGATTAAAAATCTTCCAACAAAGAAAAGCCCAGGACCAGATGTCTTCACAGGCGAATTCTATCAAACATTTAGAGAAGAGCTAACACCTATCCTTCTCAAACTCTTCCAAAATATAGCAGAGGGAGGACCACTCCCTAACTCCTTCTACGAGGCCACCATCACCTTGATACCAAAACCAGACAAGGGTGTCACAAAGAAAGAAAACTACAGGCCAATATCACTGATGAACATAGATGCAAAAATCCTCAACAAAATACTAGCAAACAGAATCCAACAGCACATTAAAAGGATCATACACCATGATCAAGTGGGGTTTATTCCAGGAATGCAAGGATTCTTCAATATACACAAATCTATCAATGTGATAAACCATATTAACAAATTGAAGGAGAAAAACCATATGGTCATCTCAATAGATGCAGAGAAAGCTTTTGACAAAATTCAACACCCATTTATGATAAAAACCCTGCAGAAAGTAGGCATAGAGGGAACTTTCCTCAACATAATAAAGGCCATATATGACAAGCCCACAGCAAACATCATCCTCAATGGTGAAAAACTGAAAGCATTTCCACTAAGATCAGGAACAAGACAAGGTTGCCCACTCTCACCACTATTATTCAACATTGTTTTGGAAGTTTTAGCCACAGCAATCAGAGAAGAAAAGGAAATAAAAGGAATCCAAATTGGAAAAGAAGAAGTAAAGCTGTCACTGTTTGCAGATGACATGATCCTATACATAGAGAACCCTAAAGATGCTACCAGAAAACTACTAGAGCTAATCAATGAATTTGGTAAAGTGGCAGGATACAAAATTAATGCACAGAAATCTCTGGCATTCCTATATACTAATGATGAAAAATCTGAAAGTGAAATCAAGAAAACACTCCCATTTACCATTGCAACAAAAAGAATAAAATATCTAGGAATAAACCTACCTAAGGAGACAAAAGACCTGTATGCAGAAAATTATAAGACACTGATGAAAGAAATTAAAGATGATATAAATAGATGGAGAGATATACCATGTTCTTGGATTGGAAGAATCAACATTGTGAAAATGACTCTACTACCCAAAGCAATCTATAGATTCAATGCAATCCCTATCAAACTACCACTGGCATTTTTCACAGAACTAGAACAAAAAATTTCACAATTTGTATGGAAACACAAAAGACCCCGAATAGCCAAAGCAATCTTGAGAACGAAAGAAGGAACTGGAGGAATCAGGCTCCCTGACTTCAGACTATACTACAAAGCTACAGTCATCAAGACGGTATGGTACTGGCACAAAAACAGAAAGATAGATCAATGGAACAGGATAGAAAGCCCAGAGATAAACCCATGCACATATGGACACCTTATCTTTGATAAAGGTGGCAGTAATGTACAATGGAGAAAGGACAGCCTCTTCAATAAGTGGTGCTGGGAAAACTGGACAGGTACATGTAAAAGTATGAGATTAGATCACTCCCTAACACCATACACAAAAATAAGCTCAAAATGGATTAAAGACCTAAATGTAAGGCCAGAAACTATCAAACTCTTAGAGGAAAACATAGGCAGAACACTCTATGACATAAATCAAAGCAAGATCCTTTCCGACCCACCTCCTAGAGTAATGGAAATAAAAACAAAAATAAACAAATGGGACCTAATGAAACTTAAAAGCTTTTGCACAGCAAAGGAAACCATAAACAAGACCAAAAGACAACCCTCAGAATGGGAGAAAATATTTGCAAATGAAGCAACCGACAAAGGATTAATCTCCAAAATTTACAAGCAGCTCATGCAGCTCAATAACAAGAAAACAAACAACCCAATCCAAAAATGGGCAGAAGACCTAAATAGACATTTCTCCAAAGAAGATATACAGACTGCCAACAAACACATGAAAGAATGCTTAACATCATTAATCATTAGAGAAATTCAAATCAAAACTACAATGAGATATCATCTCACACCAGTCAGAATGGCCATCATCAAAAAATCTAGAAACAATAAATGCTGGAGAGGGTGTGGAGAAAAGGGAACACTCTTGCACTGCTGGTGGGAATGTGAATTGGTACAGCCACAATGAGGAACAGTATGGAGGTTCCTTAAAAAACTACAAATAGAACTACCATATGACCCAGCAATCCCACTACTGGGCATATACCCTGAGAAAACCAAAATTCAAAAAGAGTCATGTACCAAAATGTTCATTGCAGCTCTATTTCCAATAGCCCGGAGATGGAAACAACCTAAGTGCCCGTCATCGGATGAATGGATAAAGAAGATGTGGCACATATATACAATGGAATATTACTCAGCCATAAAAAGAAAGGAAATTGAGCTATTTGTAATGAGGTGGATAGACCTAGAGTCTGTCATACAGAGTGAAGTAAGTCAGAAAGAAAAAGACAAATACCGTATGCTAACACATATATATGGAATTTAAGAAAAAAATGTCATGAAGAACCTAGGGGTAAAGCAGGAATAAAGACGCAGACCTCTTAGAGAACGGACTTGAGGTTATGGGGAGGGGGAAGTGTGAGCTGTGACAGGGCGAGAGAGAGTCATGGGCATATACACACTAACAAACGCAGTAAGGTAGATAGCTAGTGGGAAGCAGCCGCATGGCACAGGGATATTGGTTCGGTGCTTTGTGACAGCCTGGAGGGGTGGGAGGGAGGGAGACGCAACAGGGAAGACATATGGGAACATATGTTTATGTATGACTGATTCACTTTGTTATAAAGCAGAAACTAACACACCATTGTAAAGCAATTATACCCCAATAAAGATGTTAAAAAAAAAAAAAAAAAGAAGTAAGATAGTGAGGAAGACAGCATAGTGACAAAGCTTTTAATAAAAGAAGATAGGAGAATTGTCTGTAGATGATAGCAACAAGGAAGAGAAGAGCTTGGTATACTGAAAAGGTATGTCCCTTAAAGAAGCAGGGAGATTATATATATACACATTATATAATATATTATATAATATTAATATTAATAAATCACATTAATATATCATATGTATACTTTTTTCTCAGAAGAGATAGAAGCCAATACACTGGAAAAGAAAGGGCAATGGAGAATAAGGAGATAATATGCACATCATTTTTTCCCCTGATTCTGAGAAATATTGACTGTAGGCAAATAAACAGTCATATCTTAAAAAAGGCTATGCAGGAGAGGGGGCACTCTCAGAAATGATGTCAAAGATATAGCAAAGTTATATTAAGGTTATTAGGCAATATCAGAGGCTCAATGGAAGACACTGTCTTGTTCATTTTTTTAAAAAAAAGTTAAGTTAGACTAAATGATGCTAACGATGCCAAATATCTCGAGGTAAAAATATGACATGCCTCAATGGAGGTGATTTATCTTTCATGACAAAATTTTATTTCATTTTAAACAGTCTCCTCAATCGTCACTGACAAATACCTTAACCAAATTTCTTATAGTTTTCAACAAATTTTAAAACTGAATAAAATCTATTCCCCACAGTTTAAATAGGAAAATAGTACTCAAAATACGAGGAAATGCACCTTCTTAAGTAAAAGGACCATGAATACAGTGAAGAATATCAGTGATCTATTCATCCTGAAAGCTTGTCAGAAAAACTTTCCTAGCTTAAAAGAATGTCTTCTAAGAATGGTATTCCTTACCTCTTTTCATATCCATACTGGTGCAAGATTCTCCATCAAAATTTTATATCAAGGTAAGCTTGAAATATGCTCTAATGTGAATGCATATTTTATTGTGGAAAATCTCATTGACGCTACCCTTTGTGGGGTATAATGTGACAGTGGCATTTTAAAAATAATTTGCAGATTCATCAAGGCTGCTGTATATTTATTGATTTTTTCACACCGAGTTGGCTGAAATTGCAATTGCTATTTTGGACACAGGCAAAAAACACAGCAAAGAACCCAAACTGCCCTTTATCCAGTTTGATGATTGTCTGATGATGCTGAATGCAGCAATTAAGAAGGGACTACCTGGCACTGAAAGATAAGCTTTCAGTAAATAAAAATCCAATGAGTTTCTGTAGAAAGGGCATTAGACAATACAAAAGTCAAAAGATTTCATGTTCTATCTCCTCAATGAACAGTTTGGAACAGTTAATCTTAAATGCTTAAGTTCCAGACTAGCATTTTCTATGGTACTTTCTCAATTACAGTCCTGCAGTAATATTTACTATTAGTTCTAACCAAAAAATTCTTGAATAGTATTTTGAGACTGTCCTAACTTATACAAGAGTGTAAAATAAGATCAAAAAGTAGATTTGGAAATAAAATATCTATTGATTGATAAGGTGTCAACCAGGGACTCAATAAGCCTGACTCAGTATCTCATGTGTGTGAAATTCTTACTTTTCTTTTACCTCATCATTCTATGGTCATTCTCAGCTCTCATATTGTGGTACTAAGATTACAATGTTAAAAGTCACTTTCTGACTGAGTCTTTTAATTTTGTTCCATTTTTCGACTCCCACACAGAGCACGAATCAGAAATTTGGCATGAGGCATTCTCTGTATGTGACAAAAAGCAGTGGCAGATGGGGAATTTTATTTACAGATTTTCTATCTTAACAATAGTAATATTTTCACAAGGAAATATATAAAGCATAAATTAATAGAAAGAGCAGAGTCTTAGTAGTTTGTCAGGTAAGTGTTCAAATCTGCTATATTAACTGTGAGGGAAGTTTTTGTTTGTTCTTCTTTGTTTTTAACTTGGACAAGTGATTTATCCACTTTAAATGTCTTTATCTGTAAAATAGCAATAACAATTTTTATCTTTCAGGGTTATAATTAAGATTATATGTATGATGATATGTATGGTGATATAAAAGAATATAGAATGAGAGTGGAAATGAGGTAAATAAAAAATAAATTTTATACGCAAGGAGAGGCTGAATCAGAGACATTTAAGAATTCATTATGAATGAAATTTAGAAGCATTCACATTTTCAAGCATGAGGGTTTGATGATGTGTTTCAGAAATGTAAGAACAGTAGCATTGTATTTGAATTGATATGAGGGAGAAATTAGAGACAGAGTGGGCAATGAGGTTATTGATATAGTTTATCAGCACTCCACACTGAACATATGTGGATTGGGTCACTGGGCATGATAAAAGGTCTACCTTGGGTCAGAGAGGCAAGGCTATCTTGCAGTGATGAGTTTCATAGTCAAACTGACAAGATTCTGGAAAGGGAAGTGAAATTAGAATATGGATTAAGGAGCCTAATGAAGATGAGGGAAAAGCTAGATCTTTATGGAAATACAGTATCTAGCTCCTACTTCGAGCAGACTAACTACTGACTTCTGGGCATCAAGATTAATTTTAGATTCTTCCCACCAGAGCAGAAGAGGTTTCTGATATTTATAGGATAGCCACCTTATTTCTTATTAAAATTGAGACACTTTTCGAGTGAAGGAGTACTGTTGATAATTAAATAAAGAAAACAGGTAAAAATCAAGACTTATCCCGGGAAAACCAGAACTTATGTTCACCTTGCTGTTTGACCACATTTAGCTCAAAACCTGAGCAAAATGAAACTTGAGGTTTTAAAATCTCTTACGTTTATTTTGGGGGAAGTTGGGGCAGTTTCTTGGGAAAACAAATAAATCTTCATTCCATTCATTTATAAAATACATTTTATATTTTATAAATATAAAAGGGAGGGATAAATCAGGAGATTGGGATTGATATATACACACTACTATATATAAAATAGATTACTAGTAAGTACCTACTGTATAGCACAGGAAACTCTACTCAATATTCTGTAATGACCTGTATGGGAATAGAATCTTAAAAAGAATGGATATATGTATATATATAACTGATTCACTTTGTTGTACAGCAGAAACTAACACAACATTGTAAGTCAACTATACTCCAATAAAAATTAAGTAAAAAAGAAAATAAAATACATTTTTATAAATATATATTTTTTATTTATAAATACATAAAAGACTAGACTACTACACATCTAGCAAATAAAATGGAGTGAAATATATTGCTTTGGAGATGTGAGCTCTAGTTCTAACTCCAAGTTACTGTGTGTGACCCTGGAAAAATCAGATCAGGTAATACCACCAAGTCTCTAAAGCTTTCTTATATCATGTGTAAGAGTAGAAATAATATAGCCTTCCTGCCTTTATAGAGCTTTTTATGGATCAAATAATAGAATTAAAAATAGTTTTGAGACTGTGGGAGTGACTTCAGCATCATGGTGACATAAAACATTCCTATTTTTTGTCCCCCTTTTCAACAAAGAATTAGACATTCATCCACTAACAAAAGCACCTTTATGGGAGCTATGGGATCCAACACCATATGCCAAGGGGCCCAGGAGTAATCTCATCTACCTGTGAGTCCAGTAATAGGCAGGCAGACCTCATTATGGGGCCAAGCCAAGCAATGAACCTACTCCAAACACTCTTGCCATGGCTGGAAAAAATCCTGGAGAGTGCTGAGTTGAGCAGATACCAAAGAAATGGTATGCAGAAATAAGTCTTGCTGTGGGGTGATTTTAAAGTTTGGATGCAACAGAGATGACTATAAGAAGAACATTACGGGCTTCCCTGGTGGCACAGTGGTTGAGAGTCCACCTGCCGATGCAGGGGACGCGGGTTCGTGCCCCGGTCTGGGAAGATTCCACATGCCGCGGAGCGGCTGGGCCCATGAGCCATGGCTGCTGAGCCGGCGCATCCGGAGCCTGTGCTCCTCAATGGGAGAGGCCATGACAGTGAGAGGCCCACGTACCGCAAAAAACAAACAAACAAACAAACAAAAGAAGAAGATTACCAGTACCATCCCCCACCCAACCAAGGCGAAACTGCATGGATCTGAACTATCAGGTGGCATCTATCTTTCCCGCTGAGGAAAAGGAGAGCAGTGAGTGAGTGTCTGGCTACCTCAGTGATCTGGAACACAGCAGGAGGAAACCCATTTCTTTCCAGCACCACCCAGAGTACTAAGGTGGGACCTCTATGACTGGGCAGAGGCAGGAGATCATGAAAGAGGTGAATAAGAATATCAAAGGGCATTGAAGGGACACAGTTCCTGATACCTGCTCAGCAGGAAGTCTAATCATGACCCTCTGGTAATACTACACATAGGGATTTCCCTTCCAGGTCCCTGGGCACCCCCAGAGTCCCAAGCTCTAAACCCACACCTCTCCCCAATCTGTGGTTGTCTCTTTGTGCACACTCCCAATTGTGGCAGCAAGAGCAAGAACAAGTAGATAGGAAGTACACAGGCCAGGGTGTGTGGGCAAGTGAGAAACCACAAGCTTGACCTATAGAGCCACCTCAGGAAAACAAAAGAGAGGTTTCCAGTAGCCACGATGGTGAGCTGTAAGAACCAGAGAAGACATAAAAGCTTAAGAATCCTGCCATTGGCCTGGGAAGTTGTCCACCCAGCTGCTGAGGTGCCCACAACTCTGGCCTGCTGTTCTTACTCGCAGAGGTGGAGCCCACAAACATTATAACACTGGACATGGCAGAGGAACCTGTGCAATTCCCTTTCCCCCTACAGGGGTAGAGCTTGTGACAGGGATCTCAGATGCAGAAGAAGAGCCCACCACCCCTGTGCACCAGGTGGTGATGCCAGAGACACTGGCAGGAACAAGGCATCACTGATCCCAGTGGCACATGTAGCTATAACGAGGGCATAGGGTCACACATTTGACAGAGGAAATGGAAGTGTGGAAAGTACAAATTCTCAAATATAACTAGAGACAGACTGGGTTAAAAAGAAACCAAAAACTTGTGCTCTAGCACCACCTACTGAAAAACAAAAGAAAGACCTATAATTTCTAGTCTGTTGAATCATTAGAATCAAACAAAAAGGTGTTTGCTACTTCAAATGCACCAGCAAAGGAACAAGTAATCAAGAACCATGAAGAACCACAGTAACACCGTACCACAAAAAGAAAATGACAATTCTCCAGAAACCAAATTTAAAGTTATGGAATATTGCTATTTAACTGATAGAGAATTCAAAATAGCTGTCATGAAGAAACTCAATGAGCTAAAAGAAAACGCAAAAAGGCAGTTCAATGAGCTCAGGAATAAAATTAGTGAACAGAAGGAATAATTTACCAAAGAGATTGAAACTCCAAAAGACCACCAAACAGAAATTCTTAAGTATTGAAGTCATAGCACAGCTATCAGACAGGAAAAAAGGCATCCAAATTAAAAAGGAAGAAGTAAAATTGTCAGTTTGCAGATGATATGATACTATATATAGAAAATCCTGAATACACCACCAAAAAACTGTTAACACTCATCAATGAATTCTGTAAAGTTGCAAGATACAAAATTAATATACAGAAATCTGTTGCTTCTATACAGTAAAAATGAACTATCAGAGAGAGAAATTAAGAAAACAATCTCATTTACAATTGTATGAAAAATAATAAAATACCTAGGAATAAATTTAACCAAAGGAGGTTAAAGACTTCTACTAAGAAAGCTATAAGACACTGATGAAAGAAATTGAAGATGACATAAACAAATTGAAAAATAAACTGTGCTCATAGATTGGAAGAATTAATATTGTTAAAGTTACTATACTATCCAAGGCAATCTGCAGATTCAATGCAATTTCTATCAAAATACCAATGGCATATCTCACAAAACTAGAACAAATACTTCTAAAGTTTATATGGAAAAAAAACAAAAGATCTTGAATAGCCAAACAATCTTGAGAAAGAAAAACAAAGCTGAAGTTATCATGTTCCCTGATTTCAAACTATACTACAAAGCTACAGTAATCAAAACAGTATGGTCTTGACACAAAAGAAGATATAGAGAACAATGGGATAGCATAGAGAGCCCAGGAATGAACCCACAATTTTATGGTTAATTAACCTATGACTTAACTCAAACTGGATTAAAGACTTAACTGTAAGACTTGAAACTAAAACTCCTAGAAGAGAAAATAGGCAGTACACTCTTTGACATGGCTTTAGCAATAGCTTTTTGGGTATGCTTTCTCAGGTGAGGGAAATAAAAGCAAAATAGACAAATGGGACTACATCAAACTAAAAAACTTTTGTACAGTAAAGGAAACTACCAACAAAAATGAAAGGGCAACCTACTGAATGGGAGAAGATATTTGCAAACCATATATCTAATGAGGAGTTAATAGCCAAAATATACAAAGATCTCATACAACTCAGTATCACACACAAACACACACAAAAACCCAATTAAAAATGGGCAGAGTGCCTGAATAAACATTTTTCCAAAGAAGACATATAGGTAGCCAACAAGTCCATGTAAAGATGTTTAACATCACTAATCATCAAGGAAATGCAAATCAAAACCACAATAAGCTATTACCTCACACCTGGCAGAATGGCTAATATAAAAAGACAACAAATAACAAGTGTTGGTGAGGATGTGGAGAAAAGGGAACACTAGTTCACTGTTGTTGGGGAGGTAAATTGGTAGAGCCACTAAGTAAAACTATATGGAGTTTCCTCAAAAATTAAAAGTATAACTACTATATAATCCAGTAATTCTTTTTTTTCACAATATACATATGTTTTTATTTCAGTCATATTCCAAAAGTTATTACTGTTTTTTCTATTGTTGTTATTTTTCATGGTTTTATTTTGTTAATTCTATTGCCACTTTTAATTTTATTCCATTATTTCATATTATAAATTATAATTGGCATTAATAACAGTAATACAACAACAGAAAACATTTTCCCTTTGTAGAATCCACTCAATTGTTTATTAAAATATGTAGCATTTAAACATTTTTTGAAAGACGAGATAATGTCTCTATACAAAATAGTATGTATTAGTTATTCTATAAAGGTTAAAAATTGAATTGAGTGATGGAAGTGATCTTTTGGTGAAAAATTCAATAAACATCATATGATCCAGTAATTCTACTTCTGAGTATTTTTCCAAAGAAAGCAAAAATACAAATTCAAAAATATATATGCAGATTTTTTGATGATGGCCATTCTGACTGGTGTGAGATGATATCTCATTGTAGTTTTGATTTGCATTTCTCTAATGATTAATGATGTTGAGCATTCTTTCATGTGTTTGTTGGCAGTCTGTATATCTTCTTTGGAGAAATGTCTATTTAGGTCTTCTGCCCATTTTTGGATTGGGTTGTTTGTTTTTTTGATATTGAGCTGCATGAGTTGCTTGTATGTTTTGGAGATTAATCCTTTGTCATTTGCTGGAGAGGGTGTGGAAAAAAGGGAACCCTCTTGCACTGTTGGTGAGAATGTAAATTGATACATCCACTATGGAGAACAGTATGGAGGTTCCTTAAAAAACTAAAAATAGAACTACCATATGACCCAGCAATCCCACTACTGGGCATATACCCTGAGAAAACCATAATTCAAAAAGAGTCATGTACCACAATGTTCATTGCAGCTCTGTTTACAATAGCCAGGACATAGAAGCAACCTAAGTGTCCATCAACAGATGAATGGATAAAGAAGATGTTGCACATATATACAATGGAATATTACTCAGCCATGAAAAAGAATGAAACTGAGTTATTTGTAGTGAGGTGGATGGACCTAGAGACTGTCATACAGAGTGAAGTAAGTCAGAAAGAGAAAAACAAATAACATATGCTAACACATATATATGGAATCTAAAAAAAAAAAAAAAGAAAAGAAAAAATAAATGGTCAGAAGAACCTGGGGCAAGACAGGAATAAAGATGCAGACCTACTAGAGAATGGACTTGAGGATACGGGGAGGGTGAAGGGTAAGCTGGGGCAAAGTGAGAGAGTGGCATGGACATATGTACACTACCAAACGTAAAATAGATAGCTAGAGGGAAGCAGCTGCATAGAACAGGGAGATCAGCTCAGTGCTTTGTGACCACCTAGGGGGGTGGGATAGGAAGGGTGGCAAGGAGGGAGATGCAAGAGGGAAGAGATTTGGGGACATATGTATATATATAACTGATTCACTTTGTTATAAAGCAGAAACTAACACACCATTGTAAATCAGTTATACTCCAATAAAGATGTTAACAACAAGCAAACAAAACAAAAATATATATGCACTCTTATGTTCATTGCAGAATTATTTACAATATATAAATGGATAAAGATATGGTGTATATATATATATGATAGAATATTATATATATGAAAAAATATTATAAATATATGATAGAATATTACTCAGCAATAAAAATGAATGAAATCTTGCCATTTGTGACAACATGGATGGACTTTGAGAGTATTATACTGGATGAACTTTAAGAGTATTATACTAAGTGAAATAAGTCAGACAGAGAAAAAAATATGATATGATTTCACATACATGTGGAATCTAAAACACAAAACAAAGGAACAAATATAACAAAACAGAACAGACTCATAGATATAGAGAACAAACAAGTGGTTACCGTAGGGGAGAGATGTTGGGGGATGAGCGAAAAAGGTGAGGGATATTAAGAAGTGCAAACTTCCAGTTAAAAAATAAATGAGTCATGGGGATGAAATGTACAGCATGAGAAATATCATCAATTATATTGTAATATATTTGCATGGTGACAGATAGTAAAATTATGCATTGTACTTAACAGTGCTACAAAACATTTTAAAAATAGATTTTGCTCTTAGACTGTTAACTTTTTATTTCACAATCCCATTTCAAATGAATATCCCTTTTTATTAAGGGTTTGTATGACATTAAAATAATTAAAGGATTAGTTTAGATGAAGGATTAGTTTCTTAAATCCAAAGTGCACTGCATGTATTTGTACATAATAAATTGGCCAATAATTTTCAAACACGGTTTGAGAAAACATACATGTTCATTGAAGACAACTAGAAATACATAAAAACATAAAGAGGAAATTAACAATCGCCCATAATCCCAACCCCCAGAGATAATCTTCAGTAGCATCAGTAGTCGTATTATAGTGATCATTTTGTAATCTATAGAAATATCAAATTACAATATTGGGCACCTAGAACTAATATAGCGATTCAGGTCAATTACACATCAACTGAAAAAAAATTATGTAGACATCGGGAGGAAATGCATCAAAATGCTACTGATGATTATCTCTTGGGGTTGGGATTATGGGTGATACATGTTCAATTTAATATATTTCCTTTCAAATTGCATTTTCTAGATAAGTTTGATATCAAACTTAACTTGTGCTTTTTTTTTCTGTCACCATGCAAATATATTACAATATAATTGATGATATTCCTCATGCTGTACATTTCATCCCCATGACTCATTTATTTTTTAACTGGAAGTTTGTACTTCTTTTTTTTTGTGCTTTTTTTTGTTGTTGTTGCTTTTTTTTTTTTTTTGTAGTGGAAAGTCTATCCACTACTTGTGTCACTACTTGTGTCAATTTATATATATATATAAATTCAACAAATTGAACTAAAGCTGATTGGACCAAGAATTAGATGGCTTTACTTCAAAATATAACTCAAAAACTTACTAATGGTATATACTTGTACAATTAATTTATCTTCTTTAAGCTTCAATGGCCTCATCTAAGAAATATGGGTAATAACAATAGTGTTGTCAAAAGAAAATCAAAAGAGATAATGTGTCAAAGTGCACTTACAAATGTAAGATAGCAAATTGATAAATTATATATCCATATGTAACGTTATCTATATTAACTCTACATGTTTATAATGCATCATAAATGAAACTAACATTAGTACTTACCTCCTGATGTTTTTCATAGTAAAAAAAAGCACTAAATAAATGACTGACAATGGTATGTGCTCAAAAATACTTAGCAGTTAATAGTAACATGAATTATTATTATAGAAAGACTATTGGATTTGAATTAAGGATATCTGTATTTAAATACTTTATTTTATTTGCAAAATCTGAAATCAATTAGTCTATTTTTTAGAGCCTTAGTTTTCTTAAATATAATAAAATATACCTCCCTCAATGATAGGATTAAATGAGATAAAACATGTAATGCTAGCTTACTGACTACTCAATAAATGTTATTTGAATCTAAATCTGAAATACATAAAGTAATTCTAAAGTAATATCCAATAATTAATATATTTAAAATTTTACCATATCCCTGATGATTCACGTTATGACTCCCATAGTCAAAAGTGAACTTCAATGCTTAAATAGATTTTTGCTGACTGATTTTACATTTTATGTTGCCAGATTTTCCTCAGAATTTGGGTTCAGAGAATTATGATTTTAGGCTTCATACCATCAATATACCCATTTTTGCATATTTAGTATAATTAGAAAATAAGACATGCATTTCCAAATTTAATTACTCATTGTGTTGATTCACTATTAAAATTATTTCCATTTTTTGATAAAATATAGTCTGATGGTTTGAATGTGGGATTGGAAATCTAAAAAAATATTGAATTTTATTTAACACAAATTTTTATCCCCAAATATTCAACTTTTTGGCCTTTTTACTTTTTTGGATCTCAGTTGCAAGACAAGATCAACAATAGCTATTTTTCAGAATTATGCAGATAACTAACTAATATCAAAAAGTAGCTATGGAAAAGCAAAATGTAAGATAAACATATATAAATATAAATTATTATGATTTTAAAATAAACTTGCAAGTGCAATTTCTTATTCAACCACACATTTGCATTTGATGCAGTAACTTTCTCCACTTTTAGTATGCAATGTTCAAAAATATTCAATTACATTTTTGTACCTGATGTGGAGTAAGGTCAGGAATATATGTGTTTCTTCCTAGTATTAAACAAATCTAGTGGGATTTGTTGTTCTTTTTCCTAATTGCATTCTGTATGATGAGTCCCTGTTTATGCAAAATCTGAAAGTGTGTTAAGAAATTACAAAGGTTCCTGCATTTATCCTAGGAAGGTAAGCAGAGATTCTGCTTTGGTGCATCTCAGGAAAAAATATCTGATTAGGAAAGAGAAATAAAAGGGGCTAAGGTTGCACTGGTAATGAGCTGTTTGCTTGTAATTTACGTCCTCAGCAAAATTTGCTATAGTCGTATAGCAAGATTTGCTTATAGTCAATGCTGATTTTGAAAGAAAGTGGAGATTGGGTAATGGTTGAGGAAGATCTATAGTCATGGTCATTATTAAAGACTATTGATCAACTTACAGAGGCAGCCATAGAGCTAAATGGAGCATGAATACATCTTACCCCTCCACAAAATGAAAGAAAAAAGAGAAGTCATCGAGAATCTTTCTTCTGTGAACATATAAACACTTTATGAGAAGTTTATATCCTATTTTATCCATATTAACAGAAATAATGTAGATATAATTTCATACTTTATATCACTTTGAACAGTTATTTTAAAATACCTTTTAGGTCACTGACCCCTTTTAAAATGTTATGAAGGAAATAGATACCTCCCTCCAATTATTATATGTTTATATGTTATATAAACATATATGTATATATATATATTATGTATAAAAATAATAATATGTATATATATATAATTTCTCATAAAATTTCTGGGACTCCACAGACCATCTTAAAGCCTATCTGAGACCACTGTTTACATATTTCTGCTCTAGTATAGTTTTTAAAGGGAAGTTGCATAATATCACTTTTATTAATTTTTCACTCAAAAATAGTTTGCTTTTCAATTAAAAAAAAACCCAATAAGGACCTACTGTATAGCACAGGGAACTCTGTTCAATATTATGCAACAACCTAAATGGGAAAAAAAATTGAAAAAGAATCAATACATATGTATGTATAACTGAGTCAATTTGCTGTACACCTGAAACTATCACAACATTGTTAGTCAACTATATTCCAATATACAATAAAAGGTTAAAAAATACCTTCTTCAATCTCAGGGCTGTGTACTATCCTACATAGAATGGACATCAGGCTCTCTACTTAGATTTTAGATACTTAAAGGTTTGCTTTGCTCCATATAAAATCCTTGCCTTACCCTTCTTTTTTAAGCACTTGTTCTTTTTCATTTATTTTAAAATTCTTTTTCATAGACTCCAATTAAAGGTATGTATGTTAGATCTTCGCATGTCTCTACAAGAATAAATTATCTTTGATTTTTTTTTTCTTTTTTCCAGGCTGTTTTCATTCATTTATTTACTTTTGAAACATTTTCAGTTGAATTTATTCTCCCTTGTGAGCCTATTATTTTAGTTTTCATTTCTGGGGTGACTTTTTGTTTCAATCATTTCATATTTTCTCAGTTTTTTTTTCCATTTACTTTCTAAGTTTTTGAATTTATTATTTGAATAATCTTTCATGAATTTAGATGTTTGTTTCAGGACATTTACTTCAGGTTGGGATAATATGGTAAGTTTCCTCTGCTCTATGTGTGTATGTTTTGAGAAGAGTTTTCAGCATGTAAATTTTAATTCTCATATTCTATTTTCTTCTAATGATAGTTTTCTATGGTTTTAGGTCTACTCTTTTCGGTTTATTCTGCTAATGTCTCAGTTCTTAAAGATCAGCAATCAGAGTTGGTTGTGAGGTGTCTGTGTGACTTCTTGTTTCCTTAGTTCACCATACCAAGAGGTGTGGTAAAATGCAGTTTATTTTCATTAGGCCATTTTCATCTTGTCGAGGAGAAAGAGCTGATATGTCTTACGATTTTGTGATTCAACTTTGTTTTTAAGACCTTTAATTTTCACTGCTTGTTTACTTTAATGTCTTCACTACCAATCCACCAACAAATGGGTCCTCCTTCCAAGGTATTCCATTCTTCCCTAAAAGGATAGTTCCCTGAGACTTTCCCACACCTTCTCGAGCTTTTTCTTTTTTAGTCCATTTCAGTTCCTTTCATGATCGTATCCACATGTATTACCTGAATTAGATATTTCCTAACTGAAGATAAGCCCTTCTTTCTCTGGGGTTGATTTCTTCCAAGTTCTGTCAAAAATAATACTTGAACTCTCCACTTTTATGTGCTTATTCTTCCTGAGTCAGTTCTGGCATGGGTTCTGGAACTGACAATAGTTTCAAAAAGTTTATTGCCTACTGAGTTAGCTTCCTAATGCTGTAACAAATTGCCCCAATCTGGGCAGATGAAAACAACAGAGATTTATTATCATGAAGTTAAAAGTATGAATCAAGGTGGTGGCAGAGCCATAATCACTTCTGAAAACTCTAGAAAGAATCTTACCTTGCTTCTTCCTTGCTTCTGGTGGTTGTCAGCAATCCTTGGCATTCCTTGGCTTGTCATTATCCTATGGGAAATTGATCATCAAAACACTCTGAAGCTAAGAAAATAATCATCAAATTAATCAATGTTTAGTTAATGTTTATAAAATTTTCTCTTGATTCTGTTTACCTTAATCAAAGGTGTTTTATCTCAGGAAAATTGATACAACATCTTATTGAGAATTAGCTTATTTGATGATATTTTTTCCCAGAGGAGAAAACTCAGAATGATATAAGAACACATAACCCCTTAAAGAGAGGTTAAGGGATAAAAATTAGGATGTGAATGTAAAAACAACAAAATATTTTCTGGGAGAAAAACTACTTAATAATATTGTCCAAGGAAATTAGAAATCAGCCAAATTAATAGAACTGGGAGAGTATATTGATAAACACAATAAATTAAATTTTAACCTTTAGTTAACTTGATTTTTAAAAATTTCTTAAGCTATGTTTACATCTGATCTATAAGTTAGGTTCACCTTAAATTATTCCTCATCAACCCTTATTCTTCTGCACTCTGTGAAATTTTTAAAAATTATAAAAAGATAAGTTTTCTGGTTTAAGTCCAAGATGGCAGAGTAGGAGGACACAGAGCTCTCCCTGCCCTCCACCCCAAAACACATAATAACTACAACTACATGTGGAGAAATTTTCACTGAAAACTAACTGGAGAGTTGTAGAAACACTCTTGTACAACTAAGGCTGTAAGAATAATTCATATGGAATCAGGTAGGAAGGGAAGAGAAGCAATCAGGTCAGAACATGTATCCTTGGGAGAGGACACAGAAGAGGAGGGGATTACATGGGCAGAGATCCTCTCTGGGGTGTATGTGGTTGCACCCCCCACCCCCAGTCCTAAGATCTGACACCAGGAAGACAAGTCCCCTTAGCTGGTTTGAAAACCAGTGACACTAACAGAAAGGTTGAAAGAAATCTAGACTCTGGTGAAGAGTATGCACATACTTGCTAACTCCTGAAATAAGGTAGAAGAAACAGACTGAAACTGCCTGAAACTAACCAGTTTCCCACAAACACCAAGCACATGCATCAGTCTGAGTCAAGCACCTGCTCTGGCCTGGCTTGCTCTGCAATGCAGCTCCACGCTAGGGCAAGGGCTGCTGTGGCCCAGGGAAATGCTTAGTTGTGAGAGACAGAGATGCCTCAGACCCAGACCAGCATCTGAAAGGGGTGGGGGAAGTCATTACTGGTACCTAAGGAGGCAGTGGATCAGGAGCAGCCCAGAGCTCTGACTGGGGTTGGGACTGCCACAGCCCATACTCTGACCCATGCCAAGTACCTGCTCCAGGTCCTCTTGCTCCAGCATTGTTCCCTTCTGGCACAAGGTTACTGGTGCTGAAAAGGGGGAGAGTACACACTAAGAGGGAACAGAACCAGCTTGGACCTGGCCCTCAGGTCTTCTGCTCTAGCAACTTGGGACCTGTCACCACTCCCAATAGTGTAGGGTTGGCCACTGAGCAGAGGAGAATCTCCATCTCACACCTAGCTCTGGCCCTCGCCCCTCTAACTCAAGCCTTACCTCCTACCGAGGTGATAACTGACAGCACACCCCAGGGGAGATGTGAGTCGTGCTCACATCAGATCCAGCTCTCCCAACAAAGCCATTGGGCACATGCAGACTCTATAGGGATGCTCCCACACAAGGATACCCCTTTAAGACTGAAATACAAAGGTATTTTACCTAATTTCACAGAGACAGAAATTTAAGCAAAATAAGAAGACAGAGGGATTTGTTTCAATTGAAAGAACAAGAAAAAATCTATGAATAAACAACTAATGAAACTCAAATAATTTACTAGATAAAGAGTTCAAAGCATTAGTCATTAGAATGCTAACTGAATTAGGGAAAGAGTAGATCAACACACTAAGAATTTTAACAAGGAACTGGAAAATATAAAAAATAACGAGTCAGAACTGAATAATAAAATAGCTGAAATGAAAAACACACTACAAGGAATTAACAGCAGACTAGGTTATACAAAAAAGCACATTGGTGATATGGAAGCTAGAATAATGGAAATCAACTTCAGAATGGCAGAAAGAAAAACAATTAAAAAAATGAGAACAGTTTAAGGAAATTCTGGGTCAACATCAAGCTTACCTACATTTGCATTATAGGGGTCCCAGAAGGAGAAGAGAGAAAGAAAAAGGTTGAAAATACATTTGATAAAATTGTGGCTAAAAATCTCCTGAAACTGAAAAAGGAAATAGATATCCAGGGATAGGAAACACAGAGGATCCCAAACAAGGTAAACCTAAAAAGACTCACATCAAGACATATAATGATTAAAATGG
The DNA here is from genome assembly GCF_937001465.1 of Orcinus orca. Taxonomy (NCBI): domain Eukaryota; kingdom Metazoa; phylum Chordata; class Mammalia; order Artiodactyla; family Delphinidae; genus Orcinus; species Orcinus orca. Next base: position 82,256,426 of record NC_064580.1, read on the forward strand.
CAAAAGTTAAAGACAGAGAATTCTAAAGTCAGCAAGAGAAAAATGAAGAGTCATATAAAAGGGAACCTCAATAAGGCTATTATCTGATCTTTCTGCAGAAATTTGGCAGGCCAGGAAGGAGTAGAATGATATATTTAAAGTGCTAAAGGAAAAAACCTGCAACCTAGGATACTCTCCCCAGAAAGATTACCATTATGAATTGAAGGAGAGAAAAATAACTTCTCAGATGAGCAAAAACTAAGAGTTCATCAACAGTAAAATTAAATTAAATTAAATGTTAAAAGTTTTTAACTAACTGGAAAAGAAAAGGCTATAACAAGAAGTAAATATCTATAGGAAAAGAGAAAAATCCTACTAGTAAAGGAAAATATATAGCAAGGGCTGAGGATGAACCACTTAAAAAATCTAGTACAAAGATTAAAAGACAAAAAAAATGTAAAATCAACTACAGTTACAATAATAGTGAAGGGGATAAACCCGAAGAAGTAAAATATAACATCAAAAGCACAAAATGTGGGGGAGGATAGAAAATTTGTAGTTCTTTTAGAATGTTTTTGAACTTAAATGACTACCAGTTTAAAACAAGTAGATATAGGTCAACATATATGAACCCCATGGTAACCGAAAACCTGCAGTAGATACACAAAAAGTAGAAAGAAAGGAACACAAGCACACCAGTAAAGAAAATCATCAAACCACAAGGGAAGGAACTAAAAGAAAAAGAAAATGTGAAAGAAGAACTACAAAAACAACCAAAAAGCAAGTAACAAAATGGCAATAAGTACATACCTGTCAATAATCACTTTAAATGTCAATGGATGTTCTAAGCAAAAGACATAGGGTGGCTGACTGGTTAAAAAAAAAAAAAAGGCAGGACCCATCTATATGCAGCCTATTGGAGACTCACTTCAGAGTTACAAGCGCACACAGACTGAAAGTGAGGGGATGGAAAAATATATTTCATATAAATAGAAATGACAAGAAATTGGAGGCAGCAATACACATATCAGACACAATAGACTTCAAAACAAAGTCTGTAACAAGACAAAGAAAGGCATTATATAGTGATAAATGGACCAATAAAAGAATAGGATATAACAACTGTTAACATATATACACCCAATATAGGAGCACCTAAATATATAAAGCAAATATTAACAGACATAAAGGGAGAAATTGACAATAATACAATAAAAGTAGGGGACTTTAACACCCGACTTACATCAATGGATAGATCAAAAGACAGAAAATCAATAAAGAAACAATGGTTTTAAATGGCACATTTAGACAGGTGAGACTTAGTAGATAACTACAGGACATTCTATCCAAAAACAGAATAGACATTCTTTTCAAGTGCACATGGAATGTTCTCTAGGATAGATCACATGATAGACCACAAAACACATGTCAGCAAATTAAGAGGATAGAAATTATATTAAGCATTTTTACCAACCTCAATGGTATGAAATTAGAATTTAATAACAGATGAAAAATGAGAAAAGAGTCCCTTAGTACATTGTTGATGGGAATGTGAATTGGTGAAGCCACTGTGGAAAACAGTATGGAGGTTCCTCAAGAAATTAAGAATAGAACTACCATATGATCCAGCAATTCCACTGCTGGATATATCTGAAGAAAATGAAATCACTAATTCCAAAAGATATAGGCACCACAATGATCATAGAAGCATTATTTACAATAGCCAAGATTTAGAAGCAACCAAAATGTCCATCAACAAATGAATGGATAAAGAAGATGTGGTATATATATATATATATATATATATATATATAAAATGGAATACTAGTCAGACATAAAAATGAATAAAATTTTACTATTTGCCGCAGCTTGTAAGGACTTGGAGGGTATTATGCCAAGTGAAATAAGTCAGCCAGAGAAAGATAAATACTGCATGATATCACTTATAGGTGGAATCTAAGACCCAGAAACCCCACTACTGGGCACATATCCTGAGAAAACCATAATTCAAAAAGACACATGCACCCCAATGGTCATTGCTGCATTATTTACAATAGCCAGGACATGGAAGCAACCTAAATGTCCATCAACAGATGAATGGATAAAGAAGATGTGGTACATATATACAATGGAATATTACTCAGCCATAAAAAGGAATGAAATTGTGTCATTTGTAGAGACGTGCATGGACCTAGAGTCTGTCATACAGAGTGAATTGAAGTAAGTCAGAAAGAGAAAAACAAATAGTGTATATTAATGAATGTATGTGGAATCTAGAAAAATGGTACAGATGAACCTATTTGCAGGACAGGAATAGAGATGCAGACATAGGGAACCGATGTGTGGACATGAGGTGGGGGGAGGGGGGTGGGATGAATTGCGAGACTGGGATTGATGTACTTGCACTGCCATGTGTAAAACAGATAGCTAGTAGGAACTTGCTGCATAACGCAGGGAGCTCAGCTTGGTGACCTAGATGGATGGAATGGGGGGTGGTGAGAGGGAGGTCCAAGAGGGAGGGGATATATGTATGCATATAACTGATCCACTTCATTGTACAGCAGAAACTAACACAACATTGTTAAGCAACTCTACTCCAATTTAAAAAAATCAAAAACAGAAACAGACTCTTACCAGTGGGGAGAAGGGTGGAGGGACAATATAGGGGTAGGGGATTTAGAGGTACAAATTACTTTGTATAAAGTAAATAAGCTATAAAGATGTATTGTACAGCACAGGATAATATAACCATGATTTTATAATAACTTTAAATGGAGTATAATCTATACAAATATTGAATCACTATGTTGTATACATGAAACCAATATAATATTATAAATCAACCATACTTCAGTAAAATAAAAGATAAATTTTCTGGATCATTTTTTCCATTCACTCAAAATGTTTCCTTATTTCCAAATTCCTGTGTGACAACCCTTAATTATCATAACATTCTTTCCAGCTGGCCTCAGGCAGGACTGTGAAGGTGCCAATTATCCTGGAGAACTTATATGGGATTCTCCATGAATAAAGAAATAAATTTGCTCATAACTATTCCTGTTACCCTGTCAGGAATTTATAAAAATTATTACATGTTACTGAGTACTTAGAACTATGCCAAAGAATGGTGGGAGGATAAAAGGAAGGGATGGTATGAGAGACAGTCCACAAAAAAAAAGTTTCACATTTACCAACTAATTGTATAACAAACAAGAATGTGCAGAAAATGATTCCAAGACTTTGATCTCTCTGACAAAGATAATAACTTTTCTGCCCTTCCCAAGCTGATAAAGAGTTTCCAGTCATTTTGGGAATAACTTGAAACATCAGGCATTTTCATTCTTTCATGCATAATTTACATGTTTGAATTGTGTATGTTCTTATTGCAGGTATATTAAGAGGTAGTGAAGTTTGCACATGATTTCCTTCAATGGGTTATCTAGTTAAGAAACTTTTTTCAGCACCTGTGTGCAAAGTATGACATTGAGGATAAAATGATAGATGATTCTTGATATGAACATGTTTTCAAAACTGAGATCAAAGACAGGGAAGATAAACCTAATATCTCTTTTTTTGAGCTAAAATCTTGGTCTTTCAAGTAACAATTAATGTATAAATCCATCATTGAATAAATGGTGCAAGATATCCTTGTCCAACTGAAGTGGTAGTGTATACAAATAAGTGTGTGTATGTGTGTGTGTGTAGTATCTATATCATACAAATATGTATGTTAAATATATCTATATCTATATTGCTCCACCTATATGCCTGTCAGACTAGAAAAACATGGAATAAAAGCTGAATTAGAATTGCTTTGTCTAGCAATCTTCTTTCTCAAAGTTTTAATATTTATTGTGTTTGTATGTGTGTGTGCATCTATGATATATATGTATATAGTATAATATAATATATACCCATCCACCCATATGTCTGTCTGACTAGAATAACATGAACTAAAACATGAAATAAAAGCTGAATTAGAACTGCCGTGTCTAGCAATCTTTCTTAATGTTTATTCTCAGAAAAACTGCAGCCAAGCTCCCTCACTCTTTAATGTAATATGTACCTTGTATTCAATAAATCCACAATTGTCATGCATTTGTGGAGCTACTACCATGTGTCTTTGACTTCTTGGGTGCAGGAAGAGTAGCATGTCCTATATATTCCATATTCTGCCATGCTTATCTTCAACCTGCTTGTCCTTCCCCTGCTTTGTTCTATATAGAAGGAAGCTTGACCATTATAGACTGTTTCCCAGACACCCCAGTGAGTCGGCTTCAGTCTAAGGGAAGTAAAGTTTAGAGACTGGAGGATAGAACAAACAGCAGTTTTTCCTCCATGGCTCCAGCCACTGTCAGTCTTGCCTTAGCTTAGCTTTCACCCAATGAAAGTATCACATCTCTTCAGCCCACCATTAATAGGAACTTCTTTCTACTGCTAATACTTTGGTTGCCTCACTGTCCCCTCTTTGGCTTTTCAGCTCATCCATAACCTGTGCAAACAAACAAACAAAAATCACCTGCATTAAAGCCCATCTGCTTTAAGGTCTCAGGTTTCTCTGTCCTGATTTCATCTTGATTGATTTGATAAGACCAGAGTTTACACACAGACAATGAAGTATTCAGATGATAGGTTGGAGAATAAAGGAAGCTTGCAAAACAAACCACATATTTCAGAGTTTTTACTTTCTTCTGCGTAAAGAGACTCCCCTCATGATCTTGCATTTTAAGAAAATATTAAAGAAGCATAGTCTTCTTGTATATTTTGATAATAGCAACTAAATATTAGTATGAAAAAGTTCTCATCCTTCTTTTAGTTGTGTAGCTTCCTTTCTTCAAATGAGAGAAATCTTTCAATGTATTCATTGGGTGAGATTTAACTGCTTTATTTCACAATAATGAATCAATCAATCCCCACATATTTCTTGAATTTTTGCTGTGGGCAATGCATTGTTGTTGAATAAGGAGAAACAAAAGGCACACAAATGCATGTGCAAGGAAAATGTTGAAGGTGAATAACTAAAATATATCAATCACCATTGCTCTGAAATGTTTACTGATTTCCAAAGCAAAGCACTGGAATTTGAATTTAGAACATTTGCTTTGATAAATTTAGTTCTCACAGAGTGGTAAAAATGAATTAACCTATTTTTACAAGCATAGAGAACCCATTACTCACATTCTTAACTACAGCTCCTAAACCATTCCTTATCTTTTTCTTGACAGGTAGGCCGCTGACAGTTATCTTTGAATGTCTTTCCTTCTACTCACTTTTTTTTTATGAGAAAAAACTGAAGCAAAAGAATAAATTTTTAGAGAACTGTAATTTATATCCTGAATCAGAAAATATCATAGTTTCCTTGATCATAGTATTTTTTTTAATTCTGAGTTTGATTTAAATCTGTCTTAGCCAGCTTCCTGGTGCAGAGTACATGTAATTACCACATATCTAGATTATAGATTATATTTCTTAAAAAGGACCACTATGATTATATACATGTAAGACTATTTTCTGACATACGGCTGCATTTAGCTCACTGAAACAGACAATAAGTGTTATTTTCTGATCTGAAAGTGTTATACACTCTCAATGTAACATGAACTGATGAGACTTGTTTAATAGGATTTAATGTTTGATATTGGACTCTCACAGTTTCTAATTTTATTTCTAAAAGAACAAGCTTATGAAGTGATTTAAATGCAGTAATTACTAATCAAATGTGCTAGAGGGAAAATGTTACAATTTGCAATAGCTTGAAATTATTATTTTCCCTCCATACACATTTGCATTTATAAATTTGAATAACTTTATAATCAAATTACTGTTTCTTCATTTGAAAATGCAATAATTCTGTAATAAATTTTAGATAAAAATTCATAATTTGCATACATATTTGAATGAAACCCACCTATCTCATTTTTAAAATGAGAATAGATAGATAAAATTATGTCAAGCAAAGGAAAGCCAAATGAAAAAGCAGATGTTTTCTGGATAAAGGAATAAAAGTTTAACTTTATCCCTTGGTGGAAATGAAAAATTAATTTGGTGAATTAAAGCCCAAGAAATTTGGCAAAAGCTATTTTAATAAAGCACCCAAATCATAATTAAAGGATAATCCTTTTTGAACACAAAGATATTTCTTAGATAAATTTTTTCCTCTAAATTAATCTAATAAAATGAGATGTTTCCTCAAAATGTGATTTCTATTCTACAATCCACTTCCCATGCTTTGATAACTGGGAAAGGTAGAACATTATGTTAACAGTAATATAGATGAAAGTTGATTTTTATCACCACATTTGGGTTCAACTTCTTTTTATTTTGCTATTTGTAATTAGTACAGGGGTTTGGAATAATTTTTATTTGAAATATGAGGTATAATCATAACCAACAGTGAAAAGAAAATTATAATATCAAAATAATAATTATCAAGACTGAGGTAGCATATGGTATTTGTTTTTCCCTTTCAGACTTACTTCACTCTGTATGACAGACGCTAGTTCCGTGTAAGGAATCTAAAAAAAAAATGGTACTGATGAACCTAGTGGCAGGGCAGGAATAAAGACGCAGACATAGAGAACGGACTTGAGGACACAGGGCTGGGGAAGGGGAAGCTGGGGCGAAGTGAGAGTACCCCACCAAATGTAAAATAGCTAGTGGGAAGCAACAGCATAGCACAGGGAGATCAGCTTGGTGCTTTGTGAACACCTAGAGGGGTGGGATAGGGAGGGTGGGAGGGAGGCTCAAGAGGGAGGGGTTATGGAAATATATGTATGCATATGGCTGATTCACTTTGTTGTACAACAGAAACTAAGACAGCATTGTGAAGCAATTATACTCCAATAAAGATGTATTAAAAAAAAAAGAAAAAGAAAACTGAGGTAGGTTCCAGTTTGTATTAAAAGTTTCTATATGACATTTGAACTTTAATTTCACTTTTTCTCTTCTTTTTGTTCTCCAAAGTTTGGAGAATTTCTGTTTTCTGTTGGAAATCATTTATCAGTTTGATGAACACATTCAAGGAAAGCTAACCATAGGGGAGGAGGAGAGGAAGATCTGATTCTTTTGGTGCACACATAGTAATACTATCCATCTCTCAGTATATCTGACAGACTCCAAACATTAAATTAACTGAAATGAAAACCTCATTCTGAACTGTGATTTCCCATACATACCAAACAACCTGTGAAACGCCTTAGGTTTTATGTCCAAATCCATTAAACACACTGCAGAGAAAAGTATAGCAAATGCATGGTTGAATATATATGTTCATAGAAAACTTCCTTACTTTGTTAATTTCATAGCTGAATTGATCCCCAGGGTGCAAAGCAAGGCAGTGAGTGTACTAAACGGCCCGGCATAATCGGGAATGAAATTGCATTCTGTATGAAATCACAACATTAGGAAGAAGCTCAAAATCAGAATCATCTTCTATTCTGTGATCTTTCTACTGTTCATGTGAATTTAAGTATGTAGAAATGGAGCTTGTAAGTGATTGCTGCTCAAAGGCAATTCCAGCTGTTAGAGTGATTATGCTTTAGTAAAGACCTGTTTGATGGAAACCTTCTCAAGCATCCCTCCCTTGATTGTTTGTATATTTCTTACGGATCTTTAAGAGTTTCACTGGATCACTAACAGAAGTTATTAAACTCTTCAATTCTTTTGTTATTATCTTCGTACTTTCACAAGTTTCACTGGCATACAGAGAAGGATTTTCATTTTTCTTCTTTCTTGATAAAGGATATACAACTATCTGAAGCAGCAGGAAGTTAATGGCAGTGAACCAGAATAAAACTAAATGTCACCACATCTTACTTTTCTCTAAAACTTTCTAAGTAGAGTAGACATGTGCAGAAAGCTGTAAAATGTGCCCTTTGCTTACAAGAAAAAGGTCATTTCTGTGCTAACAAATTGTAATAGGTTACTTATAAATGATCACATCAGTGACTGAAATACAGTACCTTGCGCACTTTAAATATTAGTACAATTACCTTGGCTCTGACCAGTGATTTTTTTTTTGGCCTGAAAATAAGTACATTAAAGGTTTTGAGAGATTATAAAAGTTAATATAATTCACAAACTAAGTGAAATGAGTCTTAAAGTCAACAAAATAACATTCGTTTTGTCATCTACACAGTTTATCTTTTGAGTCTACATTCTTAATTCTGCATAATCATTAGAATTCTGCATGACCTTCCAATTATTATACTGAAGAGACATACAACAACATTGTGGACTACAACAGACATAATGGGCAGTTGAAAAGTATACATGGAAAGGTTACAAGGGCATGCTCTTTTGTAATATGTTCTTTTGAAAAAAAATTGTAAAGCAGCTGTCACAAAGCCCATCTTAAAACTACATGCATATCGTCAGGTAATGTAAAATTTTCAATCTGAATGTTTTAAAACTACAATGGCAACAGTGGAGGAAGAAGCATGGCTAGACCAATAGCATCAGTCTCACATTCTATATAATTAGTTTATAGGTTTTTTTTTTAACCTCATTGACTAATTATTTGAAAACTTTCAGAAACCATTTGTTAGAGACAATTCCTATTCTCATGGAAAATATCCAACTTGCTACTGTTAATAAAATGTCTCAAGATCACCTAAATGAGAAAAGACAACTTATAATTGCCTACACTAGCCATTAGGTTTGCAGCAAATATATTAGGCATCAGGTAATGGATATTGGTTGCTTTCTTTAATGGTAGGCCAATGACAAGCATTCTTATCCAGAAGTCCTAGAACACTCATAAAGAAGTAGTATTTAAACCTAAAATTCGTGCAATTGTGAAAGAGAAGTCTTGATTCTACTAAGTTGGTAGAGGCTAACCTGTACTACAGTTGTTAAAATACAATGTCTGTCCATATTCCCAAAACCTCCTGTAAAAGAAAGAATCTGATACAGAATTGATACATGACAAGATTTCATGAGGTGAAAAAGTACAGCAACAAAGAGATCATCTGGTTATTAGGCAGCATATATAAGATGCCAATTTTATGAGAAAATCACCTGTGTGAAAACAACACACTTTAGTTTGGTGAAATTTTTCTTACAATGTATGGAGATGACTTTTTAATTTTTTATTTTACAATACTTTAAAAAAAATTACAAAAGTCTGAGACTGACTTTTCTATTTTTTTCCTCTCCATTATTACAAATAACTCAGGTTCTCATTCTGTTGCTTAGAAGTCATCAGTGATTTCTGATTACCTGTGGAATAAAATCCAATTTTCTTTGTTTTGCATCCATTGCCATTCATATTCTTGACCTAAAGAACTTTTCTAGAATAAACCTTTAATATGCATGACATTATTTTACAAAAATTGGCTAATTGCTGCTCCTCACACAAGTCATTCATCTTTGTCTCTGTGTCATTTTGCTCATGTTTTTCTTTCTGCCTGGAAAGTGTTTCCTCTCCCTTTTCTCCTGGAAATATACCCTCTATCTCATAAGACTCACCCAAATATCACTTCTTCTATAAAGCTTTCTTTGAATACTCCTTTAATCTTATTAATTTATTCAACAAACATTTATTGAGCACTTACCATATGACAGGCACTTGTTCACTGGGGATTCTCCGTGAAAAGAAATACAAGGAGTACGTATATAAGATGAAATTAACCACTTCTTTTTTATTCCCATAAGGTTTTGTTCATGTTAATAATGGATATAACCATCATTGGTGTTTTTTTTCCTTAACTTGAGATATCTGGTTTTCTTTTTTAAATTAATTTTTTATTGAAGTACAGTTGCTTTACAATGTTGTGTTAGATTCTGCTGTACAGCAAAGTAAATCAGTTATACATATACATATATCTACTCTTTTTTAGATTCATAATCGGTATTTGTTTCTATCTCCTCCACTAGTATGTGAGCCTCCTAGCCAAGTCAGAGAAAGGCATTATTCTTCTTTGGATTCCTACCACATTGGCTTTTGAAGTGCTACCATAATGGCATTCATGTAAAGAACTATTACATTAATGAATAATGATTGATGACAAATACATAAGAGAAGCACATTAGCTTACTTTCTCATAAATTCAGTTAAGCTAATATAGTCTATAAAATCACATACTTCAGATGAAGTGAAAAAATTAAAACAGTATCAATAAGATCATAGGGCCCCTAACTGATAAGTATTCTGTACTAATCTTCTATTCCATAATAGTGCCTGGAATGATTCTTAGCATATCTTAAGGGTTCAATAAAGATATGATTAACTGATGAGAATATTTATGTTCTTAGGAAAGAAACATATCAGGGAAGTAAACTTTTAAGTCAAAGTAAGGAACTTTCTATAGACACCCCACTTTTTAAGACTCATCTCCTGAATCCATTTTCCTTCAAAACATTAGGATATATTTACATCAATTTAACTTGAAAAAATATAGCAAATGTGTGACAGGTTTCAGAAAATAGAAAAATGACTTAGACTCTTATGGTACATTTCAAAAAAATGAAAACATTAAGATTTCCAATAAAGCTACTAGTGAAGATTTAAAGAAAAAATGCTATAATTGTTGTAAAAAGAAGGGGGAAAAAGGAGATGTGATATTTTATTCAATAACCAATCATGATTTTCTGAGTTTTAATAATGGTTTCTTGCAAGGCCTTGCTCAACTACCTTATAATTTTTATGGACACAATTATAGATTAAAAATAATAACTCTCCTCCAAAATAAGGCTAATGTACTGCCTATTGTCAGAATTGGAAGGGAATGTCCAGTCATAAAAAGAGAAACAGAGGTGATATAAGTTCTACAATGTGCAAGACATAGAGCAATTGTGCCAGTCAGATAGATATTAAGGGTGTTATTATCCAAAAAACTGACCAGCCAGCCCTCATTGGCATGGATATTATTTTTGTGAAAGTGCCAGAGTATTACTTGCCCTTGGACTACTTTTCATTTACGTTCAAGGACTATAAGCATCCCTCCTCTACCTCCAAAAAGGAGTTGAAGCTTCTGTATCTGGGTGGATACAGAAGTATACTGCACAAAAAAAGTGCAGTTAAATAAATAAACAAAAAGAATTGTGTGTTGGTGTGCAGGTACTGGCCAATGGAACATCTGGAGTGTATGCTGGGAATTAAGTTTTTCCAGGTAGTTTATAGGTTTAGAGTATTATAGAATGTTTAAGTAGTTGTAGTAGATAAATAATTTTGACATAGTAAAAATTGGAATGTGATCTAGATACATCAATCTTCTCTATCTGTTGTTTGGGGTAAAAATGATGCAGTCTGTATCAGAGAGTAAGCTGTCTATATTTTTAACTGAACAGCCAAGTATTTAAGCACTGCATGCAGGAAAAAAATGTATGTGCCATGAAAACATGTAAACAAATATTCCTTCTCAATGCAAACAATTATATCATATAAAAATGATGATTTTTCTATTTCTATTGAAATTATAAGACTTACTGGGGCCTATCCAAACCACATTCTGTCTCATAGCAAATATCATGTTTACATCTCTCTTACCATCTCAGCGTGTTTAACCAGAATAAAAAAGTCTTACAGAAACTCTCTGAAATGTATTGTAGATCTAGGGAAATAAAACCTACTCCTGAAGGCTCAGAAAATATATCCTCCAAAAATTATTTCATACACAGAAGGAGACTGAATAAAAATAAATCTGATTGGCATTACCAGTGATATGTTAGAAAACATGTTCTCCATGAAACAGCAACAGAAACCCATAAAGGTAAGATTAACGTTCTTAAACTGCAAAGAAATGAAAACGAAAACAGTGAGCAATTTATATGGAGATCAGAAAGTGGATATTCAGTTTAACAATTATAGGTATTTCTTAACAACAAATCATAACAATTGACAATAAATATTCAAAGTTAAACTGAAGAGTTTTTCCCTTAAGTTGAAAACAATCATGTATGTGCAGATTGACAGTCTCGATATTAAAAAAATGAGATCTACATCTAGACATACACTGGAAATGTTTTCAGATTATAAATACAATTTCAAGTTTTTAGAAAATATAACTGATGAAAAATATATAAGCTAAACACATGGAATAGTTGAGCTGGCTTCATACTTCTGTAGAGCATCAAAAAACATAAAACTAAAGAGAAACAGGCATATTTTTTTCTACCTTTTTATCATTTATGTGCCTAAGGCACTCCCATTACTAACATCATTGCTTACATCAAGGGCTGTATAGTTGAAGTCACTTTTTCTCACTTTTAGAGATGAGAATAACAAATATTGAAAGAGTGAAAACTAGAATGCAAATTTTTTTTTTTTTTTTTTTTTTTTTTTTTTGCGGTACGTGGGCCTCTCACTGTTATGGCCTCTCCCGTTGCGGAGCACAGGCTCCGGACGCGCAGGCTCAGCGGCCATGGCTCACGGGCCCAGCCACTCTGCGGCATGTGGGATCCTCCCGAACCCGGGCACGAACCCGCGTCCCCTGCATCGGCAGGCAGACTCTCAACCACTGCGCCACCAGGGAAGCCCAATGCAAATTTTAATTGTGTAATTTAATTGTGTAATTTTAATTGTGTAATATCAGGTTGGTTTTGGACATGTCAGTATAAACTTTTACCGAGGGTACTTAGAATCAATGACTCCCCAGTAGGAATGAACAAAACCAACAATCAGATTTTCACTTACGTATACCATTCTCCACTAAAAGACTCCAGAAATCGTTGGAGGAATGGGCAATTCCAAGTCTGGATCAGGAAGAATACAAGATGATCATGGAATAGCTTTTTGTGCCAGAAAGATAGGAAATACTCAAACAGATGATGAGGACATGTCTAAGGGACACAAGAGGTAGTTTTAATGAATTCCCACTGGCCAAAATTGAGGCAACTTAAGATCAAATTAAATTATTATAATAATGGATAATAATCATTTGAATATTATAGAATCCATGAGTTTATACTGATATAAATGAATAAATAGTTAAATAAATATATGGGGAGGACAGAAAGCTCTTCTTTACATTTGAATGCTAACTAATAAATGTAGAAGGAATGACGGAGTTAGAGAATTATAAAAGAATGTTAAAAATAGTGGGTGGAAACATTCATGTGGAAAAGATATTTACATAGTCTCTAAGTATCCCCCAAATATTACTTATTACTTACAAAGAGAAACATAGTATCTTTACAGTGGAGAAATCTGACAGGACCACTTAGCTAGGTGATCAAAGTTAACATCACCAGCATCCATAATACATGCATCTTGATAAAATGCACTAAAGAGAACACATCATTTCTGGGCCATTCTTGCCCTAAAATGAATAATCTGAATCCTACAATGAAAAAACATCAGACAACACCAAATTGAGGAATATTCTACAAAATGACTACCCTGTGTATTTAATTTTGAGGTCAAGAAACACTAAAAAAGGCTAAATAACTATTCCAGATTGTAGAGTACAAAGCAGACATCACAATTAAACATGAGGTACGATTTTAGATTGGATCTCAGAATGAAAGAAAAACAGATGTAAAGGACATTATTGCAAAAATTGATGACATTTGAATATGGGATGTGAATAGATAATATTATTATATAAAAATTAAATTCCTTGATATTTATAATTTTACTGTGACTATATCTTTTCACTTAAGATACTTATGATTTACTTAAAGCTAAAGAAGCATGGTGATTACAACTTACTCTCAAATGATTCTAAAAGAGAGAGAGAAGGAGGAGAGGGGAATAATAATGATAAAGAAAATGGGACAAAATATTTTAAAAGATCATGAATGGGCTTCCCTGGTGGCGCAGTGGTTGGGAGTCCGCCTGCCGATGCAGGGGACACAGGTTCGTGCCCTGGTCCGGGAGGATACCGCGGAGCGGCTGGGCCCGTCGTGAGCCATGGCCGCTGAGCCTGCACGTCAGGAGCCTGTGCTCCACAACGGGAGAGGCAGCAACAGTGAGAGGTCCGTGTACCGCAAAAAAAAAAAAAAAGATCATGAATTGATTGATTCAGATATATAAATTAATACCTCCCTTGTTATATATATATATGTATATATATATAATATATCATATCTCTTGTTAAATTAAATGGGGAGAACAAAAAATAAATTAGCGAATGAACAAATTAGTTAAAACTACTTTTCAGCAATAACAAATTGCACATTTTAATTATAAGTGATGCAATTCATAATAATACAATGTGAATTTTTTCATGAATATTTTAAGAAAGAATGTACATATCTTGTGCATAATAACAGCAATATATTTTTACTGAGGAATGTCAAAAAAGAGTTTAATAATTGGAGAGGTATACCACATTTATAGTTGCAAAGACCTGATATTGTGAAGATGACAAATTCTCTGAAAATAAATCTATAAATTTAGAATAAGTCCAATAAGAGCCTTGATAAGATTTTAGAACTCAAGAAAATGACTCTGAAGTCAATCTGTAAGAATCACTCAGGACCAAAAATAAAATCGGAAAAAGAGAAGACAGAAGATATATAAGAAGGGTATCCCTATCCAACATTAAAATATAATAACATGAAATGGATTGGAAAATACAGAAGCAGACCAACATATGTCTGCTAATTTAAATATATGAAACCTGGCACTCAAAACTAATGGAGAAAGAATGTTTTCAACACAAAGCGTTAGGTTAGCTGGCTTAACCATTAAGAAAAACATACAATTAATTTCCTATTTCACCCTATACACCTAGGATTTACATTCAGCTGAAACAACAGTCAGGGGCAGTTCTGATTGATCAGTTCCTATGCATTATTGTTTAATTGTTTTAATGTTTAATTATGCTTGCATTCACCAAATTAATTTCTGGAATGTTTAGTGATGTGAATTTAAAAACTAAATTGAACTCATAAAACACCTAGATGAAGAATGAGGAACACAGGTCTATAATATTAGGGTAAAGGAAGAATATTTGGATCATTATACTATAGGCAAAACTATGATGGAAAAGGCAAACCATAGAGAAATTAAACGAAAAAAATAGCAAGGGGAAAATTAATAACATGTCAAAGAGATAATATTTATGATATATTTTAAAAATTAAACAGAAGTATGAATTCATCCCCAAATAAGTGGTTAAATTGTATTACTAGAAAATTAGTAAAAGAAAAAATTCAAATGACCCACAAATGTGCCTGTATCATTCTGAAAATACACATTGAAAAGTGTAACTCAAAAACATGAAAATCACAGAAAATATAATATTTTTACTCTTCAAGTTGTGAAAAGTGTTTAGCATTTTTCTGTTGCAAATTATATTACAGTTGTTGAGGATATAAGAAGGGTATTTCCAATAATTGCTGCAAGACTGTTAATTGGAGCAGCCATTTAAAAAAAATACCTTCTTTTACCTGGAATATGGATCTGGTACACTTTTGATATGGAGAAATATGTGTGTATTTCTTTTCCAATTCTGGTGTGTGTGTGTGTGTGTGTGTGTGTGTGTGTGTGTGTGTGTGTGAGTGTGTGTGTTAAAACATACATAACATAAAATTTACCATTTTAATCATCTTATATGTTCGGGGCAGTGGCATTAATATATTCGCATTTTTGTGCAAAAATTACCACCATCCAACTCCAGAACATTTTCATCTTCCCAAATTGAAACTCTGTACCTTTTGGAAAATAACTCTCAATTCTCCTCTCTCCAGACATTGACAACCACCACTCTAGTCTCTGTCTCTATGATTTGACTATTCTAGGTACCTCATATAAATGGAATCATAAAATATTGTTTTGTGTCTGTCTTATTTCACTTAGCATAGTGCCTTCAAGTTTCATCCATGTTGCAGCATATGTCAAAATTTATTTCTATTTTAAAGCTGAATAATATTCCATTGTATGTATGTATCACATTTTATTTATCTATTCATCCATCAATGGACATTTGGGTGGTTTCAAGTTTTGTGCTATTGCAAATAATGCTGCTATGAATATGCATGTACACCTATCTCTTCAAGTCCCTGCTTTCAATTTTTGGGTGTGTATAACCAGAAGTGAAAGGATTGGGTCATGTGGTAATTCTATGCTTAATTATTTGAGGAACTGCCATTAATATTTTCCACAGCAACTGTGCCATTTTATATTACAACTAACAATGCTCAAAGATTCTAATTTCTCCACATTCTCACCAATGCCTGTGATGTTCTGGGTTTTTTGTTTGTTTTTTCATATAATAGCCGTTCTAACTGGAATAAAGTGGTACCTCGCTGACTTTTTGATTTCTATTTCCCTGATTTCTTCTGATGGTTAGTGATGTTGGGAATCTTTTCATGAGCTTATTATTTGTATATCTTCTTTGGAATGTCTATTCAAATTCTTTGTTCACTTTTTAATAAGGTTGTTTGATTTTTGTTGTTGAGGTTTTTTTTTTGTTTTGGTCTTTTTTTAAACATCTTTATTGGAGTATAATTGCTTTACAATGGTGTGTTAGTTTCTGCTTTATAACAAAGTGAATCAGTTATACATATACATATGTCCCCATATCTCTTCCCTCTTGAGTCTCCCTCCCTCCCACCCTCCCTATCCCACTCCTCTAGGTGGTCACAAAGCACCGAGCTGAGTTGAGTTTTAAAAGTTATTTTCTATATTCTGGTTATTAATCCTTTAGCAGATATATGATTTGCAAATATTTTTCTCATTCCATGGGCTGCCCTTTTATTCTGTTATTAGTGTTTCCTAAAGCACAAAAGTTTTAAATTTTGATCTATTTTTCTTTGATGCCTGTACTTTTTGTGTCATATCCAATAAATCATTGCCAAATCAATGTCAAGAAGCTCTTCCCCAATGTTTTCTTCTGAGTGTTATAGTTTTGGTCATATGTTTATGTCTTTGATCCATTTGAGTCAATCTTGTTATATGGTGTAAGGTAAGGGTCTGACATCATTCTTTTGCTTGTGGATATCCATTTTTCCCAACACAATTTCTTAAAAACACGCCGTTTACCTGTTGAGTGTTCATGGCACCATTGTCAAAAATCATTTGACCCTGTATCTGTGTTTATTTCTGGGCTTTCTATTCTACTCCATTGGTTTATAAGTGTACATTTATGCAAGTAAAACACTATGTTGATTACTGTGGCTTTGTAGTAAATTTTGATATCAGGAAGTGTGAGATGTCCAACTTTATTCTTCATTTTCAAACTTGTTTAGGCAGTTCAGAGTCCCTTGAGGTTCCATATGAATTTTAGGTTGATTTTTTCTATTTGTGTAAAACATATCATTGGTGTTTTGATTGGAATTGAATCTGTTGATTCCTATAGATTAATATCTGTAGGTATTAAAACTTCCATTGAGGAACATGGAATGTCTTTCTATTTGTGTCTTCTTTAATTTCTTTCAGCAATATTTTTTTTAGTTTTCATTGTACAAGTTTCACCTCTTTGGTTAAGTTTATTCCCAAATATATTATTATTTTTGATGATATTAAATGGAATTGTTTTCTTCATTTCATTTTGAATTGTTCATTTTTAGTATATAGAAATGCAACTGATCTTTTTGTGTTAAAGTTCTTGCAGTTTTATTTAGTTCCTCCATTATGTCTAACCATTTAATTTATGGAATCACTAGTGTTTTGTACATATAAATTCACGTCATCTCTGAATGGAAATACTTTTATTCCTTCCATTTCAATTTGGGGGAGTTTTATTTCTTTTTCTTGCCCAATTGTTCTTGCTACAAATTCTGTTATGTTGAATAGAAAAGGTAAAAACATCATCCTTGTCTTGTTTTTAGAGGGAAAGTTTTCAGTCTTTTGCCATTGAGTACGATGTTAGCTGTGGGTTTTTAATCTTATTTTTGCATAATTAATTAATTTTTGGCTCTGTTGAGTCTTTGTTACTGCGTTCGGGCTTTCTCTAGTTGCAGCAAGTGAGGGCTACTCTTCATTGCACTGCACAGGCTTCTCACTGTGGTAGCTTCTCTTGTTGCGGAGCACGGGCTCTAGGTGAGGAGGCTTCAGTAGTTGTGGCTTGCAGGCTCAACAGTTGGGGTGCACAGGCTTAGTTACTCTACGGCATGTGGGATCTTCCTGGGCCAGGGCTCGAACCCATGTTCCCTGCATTGGCAGGCAGATTCCCAACCACTGTACCACCAGGGAAGCCTGCTGTGGGTTTTTTACATATGACTTTTTATTATGTTGATATAGTTACTTTCTATTCTTAGTTTGTTGAGTGTTTTTATCATGAAAGAGTGTTGAATTTTGTAAAAATATTTCTTCTGCTTCAATTGAGATGATCATGTGGTTGTTTTCTTTCATTCTGTGAATGTGGTGTATTACTTTGATTTTCATACGTTGAAACATTCTTGCCTTCTGGAACTAAATCCCATTTGATTATGGTATATAATCTTTTTAACATGCTTTGGAATTTGGCTTGTATTTTGTTCAGGGTTTTTGCATGAATATTTATAAGGGATATTGATCTGTTATTTTCTTTTCTTTCATTTATTTGTCTGGATTTGGTATCAGGG
Source organism: Orcinus orca (assembly GCF_937001465.1). Lineage (NCBI taxonomy): Eukaryota > Metazoa > Chordata > Mammalia > Artiodactyla > Delphinidae > Orcinus > Orcinus orca. The sequence goes on from NC_064580.1 coordinate 82,274,858, forward strand.
TAATTCTGACTTAATAGAATGAGTTAGGAAGTGTTCTTTTTTCTCCTTTGATTTTTTGGATGACTATAAGAAATATGGTTGTTAATTCTTCTTTAAATGTTTAGTAGAATTCAATAGTGAAGCTTTCTGTTCCTGGATTTTTGTTGTTGTTGAGAAATTTTTGAATACTTATTCAGAAAAAAAGACTCTCTCCTTGATCAAATTTTAGTCAGGTTCCTCTGAGACCTTTTCTTTACTAAGCCTAACACTTTGCCTATGAGTACTGCAAAACTCTTGGCAGAAACAGCTCCATCCAACCCTCATTCTACCCCTCACACACTGAAAGACTTGACCAAATTGTAAAATGGCTTATATCAGCCCAAGCTCATGTCCCTAGCTTGACTCTAGGTCCCTTAAAAAGTCTGCCTGAGAGAGCTCAATGCTGCAAAAATAATTTACTGTTTTTCCAACTGGAACATGACTATAGGCCCCTGACTTCCCCTTTATTAAAGCATTTACTTTAGAAAACTTGCAATTGTAAATTCTTTCTCTTTCCCTTTAAGATGTAAATCTACTATAATCCAGAAATGCTTTCTTCAAGGATATAGGAGCCATCCTTTTGAAATGGAATCATTAAGAAAAATAGGGTTCCTATCTCGCAGTCTCTGTACAGGGTAGGAGCCTCACTTCAATAAGTGCCAATTAGCAAACACAGAGGGCCTAATCATATTGACCAATATCCCCCTCTTCAACTCAAACCCCCTTCCATGTCCTTCAGTAGTTTTCCTTTGGTACATCTCAGCATTTAAAAAGCCTCAGTTTTTGTTTCAGTGGAGTTGAATTCAGTTAATACTAACATCTCTCTTCCATCCTACAGTAGCCTGAGTAAAATGTGTCTTGCCAACTTTAACACATGCCTATCTTTCTCTTTGACAATTCAGTCTTTTCACTAAGTATAAGTATATTCAGGATTTTTTTTATCTCTTTATGATTCAATCTTATGTTTTTCTAGGAAGTTGTCCATTCAAGTTATTTAATTTGTTGACTTAACAATTGTTCACAACTCTTATAATCCTATATATTTTTGCAAAATCAGTAGTCATATTTCCACTTTCATTTCTGATTTTTGGCTACTTGTGGCTTCTTTTTCTTAGTCAATTTAAATAAAGATGTGTAAATTTTGTTGATCATTTTGAAGAACCAATCTCGGTTTCATTGATTTTCTCTCTTATTTTTCTACTTGCTATTTTATTTATATCCACTCCAACCTTTATTATTTTTTTCCTTCTTTAAGTCTTGGGTTTAGATTGTTCTTATTCCTTTTGTTAATGGAAACATCACTTTTGTTGACAAGTTAGGGCCACAATAGACAGCTTCACAGAGCAACATAAATAAGACAGTCTCAAGAAAATGTAGTGTAAATTTGCAACAGAAGGTTAATACTTTTCACCCTCATCCTATCCCTCAGCACTATCCACTCCAACCTTCTCATAATCTTTCTCAAGTGCAACCATGTCCTCCTAGGCCTCAGAAAACTCTCTTTCCTCCATACCCTCACCAATATACCAGTGAACAAAGACGCACTTGGCATACATCAGGTCAAACTTGTTGTCTAGGCAAATCCAGGCCTCAGTAATGGCTATTGTGTTGCTCACAGCTCGTGGTACTTTGGCCAGGTTTCCACTAGATACTGCAATGGGATGCTGGTAATTAGGGTCAACATTGAAGCCAGTGGGGCACTAATCCACAAATTGGATGGTGTACTTGGTCTTGATAGTGGCAATGGAAACATTGACATCTTTGGAAACCACATCACCACAGTACAACAGGCAGCAAGCCATGTATATGCCATGGTGAAGGTTACATTTCACCATCTGGTTGGCTGGCTCAAGCCATGCATTGGTGGTCTCTGTTATAGTAAGATGTTTTTGGTAGGCTTTCTCAGCAGAGATGATGGGGGCAAATGTAGCTAGAGTTAAGTACATGTGGAGATAGGGAACCAGGATGGTCTGTAATTCTGTCAGATCAACATTCAGTGCTCCATCAAATCTAAGGGAACCAGTGATGGAGGACACAATCGGGCTAATAAGCTTATGTATAGGATGGTTAAGGTTAGTTGAGTGCTAACTCAACTAGTTAGTTTAGTTGAGTGCTCAATATCAAGATTTCTACAACTGGTGTCATAGATGACCTCATTGTCTATCATCAAGGCACAATCACAGTGTTCCAGGGTGGTGAGAATGGAATTGTAGGGTTCAACTATAGCTGTGGAAATCTAGGTGGTGGATAAATGGAGAACTCCACCTTGGACATCATGCCATCATCAACAGAGAGACCATTCCATCAGGAGGAAGGTGAACCAAAAACCAGTTCTCCCACCAAAGTTGTGGAAAACCAAGAAGCCCTGAAGACTTATGTACTGTTCAGCCACTTTCAAATTTGGTCCAAGACAAGGTCAGTGATCTCTTTGTCAATGGTGTAGTACCCATGGGCATAGTTATTGTTAGAATCTTCTTTGCCCATGATGAGCCGCTCAGGATGGAAGAGCTGGTGGTAGGTGCCAGTGTGAACTTCATGATGGCCATGAGTTCCAGCTCTAGAAACACTACCCTGATCCCATGTTTGCCAGCATCCATCTCAATGAAGAGAGTGTTAAAAGAGTCATCTCCTCCCCTAATGATCTTGTCATGTGACATCTGGTCACTGGGCTGGACACTATTTTTCAGGAGGTAGAGATCTCAGCAGTCATTGCCAAACTGGACTCCAGTCCAGCCAAATTAGATGGAGATGGATTCACACATGACTGGGATTTGTAGGGCTCTGCAGGGCTGGATGATGCAAGGGGACAGCAACAAGTATCACCCACTGACAAACTACCAAGCAATCTGGGGGAGAAGTAGTGAGAGGCTGTTTGGCTCCAAAGGAACCAATATACCCCTTTCTGGGACACGTGTCTGGAGGGTGGGCATCAGGTCCACCCTGCGCCTCTTTTTGTTGTTGCTTTGCCTTTTCTAGAAAAAAGTTCCAGTTTGTTATTACTTTAAAAAAACAAATTTCATTTACATAATTGTTCAAGTAGGCCTATATAGAGGTATTTTATTTTAAAATATATATGTATGCAATTTTTCTCCTACAGTAATTCATTTCAAGAGAAATTTCACTATATCTTTTACAGAGCCCTAAAATGAGAGAGTTAACCATATTCAAATAAACTCCAAGGTATGGGACTGCTTCAGGCCCGTTCCTCATTACAATCCTAAGCATGGGGGCTCCAGAGACCAAGGCAGAAGGTCTTCAAATAGAGCTGAATTGTTCAGTTAAGTGAATTATGGAAAGAAGACGCAGTTTGCTGGCTCTGGCAGGCTCACCTCTAGAGTAGAACAAAAAGAACAGACGGGGGAGTTCTGAGAGTCACTGGAGCTATCTAAATGCAGAGAGATAGAACTGAGTGAGCTGCAGGGATAATACAATTTCAGTTACCTGCAAGGTGGTGAAATAAAGTAGTAACTTCATCTGCCTGACATGGAGGAAGTTTAGAGGTGTCCTTAGCATACTCATAGTGAAATATGTCACCCTTCCACTGTGTTGGCTGTTGGCAACTGGACCATACTTCCTAGTGACAGCCAGTTCAAGTCCTGTTAGTCAGTGCCAGTGCACTATAGGTAATGAAGCATTTCCTGCAAGCCTGTCTCCCACGGCTGTCTGAATCCTTTAAAAGATGGTCTCCTTTGTCCGAGTTCTTAAGATGTAAAGTTAGGGTGTTGATTTGATATCTTCCTTATTTTTAATAGTTGAAATTTATAGCTATAAAATTTCCTCTTAGCACTACTTTCTGCTGGAGCTCTGATCTTTCATGTATATACAGTCTTCCCTCCTATTCATGTGGGATTGGTTCCAGGATCCCCTATGGATACCGAAATCTGTGGATGCTCAAGTCTCTCATACAAAATGGTGTAGTATTTGCACATAACTTACACACATTCTCCCATATACTTTAAATCATCTCTAGATTACTTATAATATCTAATAAAATGTAAATGTTATGTAAATAGTCTGGCATGCTGTCAATTCAAGTTTTATTTTTTACAACTTTCTGAAATTTTTATTTTTAAAATATTTTCTGTATATGGTTAGTTGAATCCACAGATGCAAAACCTGCAGATACGAAGGGCTGACTATGTGTTTATAATTGCTATATATTGTTGGAGAGTTGACTCTTGTATCAATATATAAAGTTCTTCTTTGTCCCTTTTATCAATTTTTGACAAAGTATAATTTTTCTGATATTAGTATAATCACTCCAGATCTCTTTTTGTTAATATTTGCATGGAATCTCCTTTTTCCATACTTTCACTTTCAACCTATATGTGTTTGTAGATCTAAATTGGGTTCTGGTAGCCCATAGTGGATCCTGTTTTATATCCATTCTACTTATTTTTACATTTTGATATGGGAATTTAATCCATTTACATTTAAAATAAGTACTGAAAGGGAAGGACTTACTTTTGCCGTTTTGTTATTTTCTGTAGCTCTTACAGCATTTTCCCCTCATTTACTCCATCACTGCTTTCTTAATTTTTCAGCCATTTTTTGTAGTGACACCTTTTAATTCCCTTCTCATTTCTTTCTGAGTATACTCTATAGATATTATTTTTGTGATTACCATGTGAATTTCATATAATATCCTAAAATATAATAATCTGTTTTAAATTGATCAATAGCATACAAAGTTCTACTCCTTTATAGCTCATCACCCCCACTTTATAACATATTTATGTATTTTGTACACAGTAGCTAGATTTATAATTATTTTTCTCTACATGTTTTTTAAATCCTGTAGAAAAATTTTAAAATGTAGTTGGCTAACCAATAATCACATTTTCATACTTGTCTATACATTTACCTTTACTGAGGATATTTATATTTTCAATGGCTATGAGTTACTGTCTTGTGTCCTTTCATTTCAGCTTGAACTATTCTGATTAACATTTCTAGTAGAATAAGTCTAGTGGTAATGTACACCCTTAGCTTGTGTTTTTCTGAGAATGATTTAATTTCTCTCTCATTTTTGAAGTATATTTTTGCCAGATATAGAATTTTTGATTGACAGTTTTCTTTTTTTCTTTCAGCATTTTAATATATGATCCCAATGCTTCTGGCTTACAAGGTTTCTGCTGAAGAATACTTTAATAATCTTACTAGAGATCCCTTGTACATGATAAGTCTCTTGCTATTTTCAGGATTCTGTCTGGTGTTAGAGTTTGACAGTTTGATAGTAATGTGTCTGGTTGTGGGTCTCTTTGGGTGCTTCTTATGTGAAGTTTTTGGAGCAACTTGGATTTGTATGTCTTTTACTCAGATTTTTAAAAAATTTTTGGCCAATTATTTCTGCAAATAATCTCTGCACCTTTCCTTTCCTTTTTATTCTCGGGACTTCCATAGCGTATATATCAATCCACTTGATTGTGGCCTGTAAGTACTTAGGTTCTGCTTACTTTCCTTCATTTTTTTCTTTCTTTTCCTCAGACTTGAAAATTTCAAATGTCACATCTTTAAGTTAACTTAATCTGTTTCTGCCTGCTCAAGTCAGAAAACACTGACTTTTTGAACCCTTCTAATGATTTTTTTAAATTCAGTTATTTAATTTATATCTCCACAATTTATGTTTGATTCTTTTTATCATTCCTATCTCTTTGTAAACATTCTAATTTTGTTCATGTATAATTTCTCTATTTATTTTACTTTAGTTCTTTGTCTATGTTTTTCTTCAGCTCTTTGAATATATCTAAGATACATGTTTTTAAGTCTTTGTGTAGTATGTCTGATGCCTTTGTTTCCTCGTGAATGCTTTCTGCCATTTTATATTCTTCCTTTTAATTTACCATATTTTCCTTTATCTTTGAATGTCTTGTGATGTTTTGTTGAAAATTGGGCATTTGAGAAAACAGCCACCTCTTCCTGTCTTTGCAGACCGGCTCCTTGCCGTGAAATGCCTTCATTAATTATCAAGAAATATTATGAGACTTGGGATCAGCCCATGGTGAAAGCTTAAGGTATTCTCAGGTCTTTTATGTTCACGTATCTTGTCTGTCTTTTCTGTGTGTATGTTCTCTTTTTCTTATACATGCCTGCTTTTGAATGTCTTAATTAACTGAAGAGTATGACCTTAGCTATTTCTCAGTGGCTTAAATGTTCTATCATATTCCTCTACATGTAATTTCTTGTCACAGGCATCTGAAGCTCTATATCCCCCCTCAACTTTTATGGGTAATCCCTTACTATTTACAGCAGCTTTTTATAACTTAAGAACTGAGCTGTGCCGCTTTTCCTATCTGAGCCCTGAGTGAGGCAGAAACGAAAATAAAACAGTTCCTCAGGTATTCCCCAGACAGGTAAACATTACAAATAAGATTTTCTCATTACCCAGTGGTTCAAGGGAGGCCACTGGGAATTAGGCCATTGCTTCCTCCTGACCATGCTGTATCATGGAAAGGAGGAGTTGGAGCAAGGGTAAATAAATACCCCATGAAATTTCCTACTGCTCTGAATGTGGCTTTTTGTTAATTGGGAATTCACTTGGTTTCTCTAGACCTTTGACTATTTTCGAGAGTAGCTATAAACTTATTTATAAGTTTATATGAGTGTGAAGTTTTGTCCCAACATGCAGAGAGATTCTTGGCAAAGATTGGGGACTTATTGTTCCTAGGAAGTTAAGAAATTTCTGTCCAAATATTTGTTGACAATTAAGCTAAGGAAAGATTGCAGTGGTCACATATGAGAAAGAATACAGACATTACAGAATTAGTTCAGAAAAAAATCACTAAACAGAGAATAACAACTACAACAAAATAACAAATACTCAGAGGGGAGAAAATATGATTCCTGTGAAATACTCTACTTACCAAAATCAGAATACACATTTTTCTGAAGTTCACATTGAATATTTTCAAGGTTAAACCATACAATACATCTCTAAAAAAAGATATACAAATGGGCCATAAGCAAATGAAAAGATGCTCAGTATCATTAGTCTTTAGGGAGATGCAAATAAAAAACACAATGATATAACACTTTATACTCACTAGGATGGCTATAATAGAAAAGAATGAAAGAAGAAATATCACATGACAGAAGTCAGTCCCAAAAGGCCACATATTTTATGATTTAATTTATATGCAATGCCAACAATAGGAAAATCAATACAGATTGAAAGTAAATTTGTGGTATCTAGGGCTTGAGCCTGACAGTATTGAAGAATTTGGGTATGGGGTTTCTAAAGCCCACAGAATTATATACTTCAAAAGGTTAAATTTTATCATACGTCAATTATATATTGATAAAAGTGTGCAAATGCATTTCATTCTTCTAATAAATCAAAAAAATCAATAAACCATCTCAGTAAAAGCAGAAAAGATATTTAATGTAACACCATTAATGTTAACACTGTCAGAAAAGAAAGTATAGAAAACACTTCTTATCATAACAGATTATTGAACAGAATTTAGTAAACAGTATTCTTAGTAATGAAATGGTGAAATATCCTTTTTAAAATCAGTTAAAAAACATGACATCTACTATACTACAGTTATTCAACATAGCTCTAAAAGTGCTAGTCAGTGTGGTAAGACTAGGAAAATACACTAAATGTAGAAGGATTTGAAAATAAAATAAATAATTAAAAAATGTATCAGTATGAAAGACTAGAAGATGAATATTAATATATAAGATTTAGTTGCACAAACTAGCAAGAGCTATAGAATCTAATTTTAAATTATGAATCATTTAAAAAATGTAACAAAAGTTTTGCTATGACTGATTCATACACACACACACACACACACACACACATCTATATATGTAATTAATAAGTTTTTGGAAGACACTAATACTACCTAAATAAATAAAGGCAAATGCCATTTTCATTGAAAGGAAGATTCAATACTATAGATACTGAATCTCCCCAACTTGATTTGAAGTGTCAATGCAATTTCAATTAAAATGACTGCCCAAAAGTAGTGATATCAGAAAGATGGCACAGTACAGGGTCCCCAGTCCTGTTTCCCTCCCAGAACCACTGAATTAACAACTATCCACAGATGAGAATGTCTTTGAGAGAGTAAACCACAAAAAAAAAAAAAGAAAACAAGAAAAATTGCATTGGAAAGAATAATAGGAATGGTTTCAGTTTATTCACATGCTAGTCTCCCAGGTTGTCTCAGTACCCTGTTGAGTGCAGTCCCCTTGGCCTGTGATTTCTCCAGTGGAGGAAAGAGACACTCAGGTGAATATTCAGATTCTCCACTGTTCCAGGGTGCTGCCTGAGAGGCCTCTTTCTGATTTCCCTCACAAAGAATATGGGGGGAATTGGTATGGTTAGACCACCTGGAACAAAGTAAAAGGGAGATCTCAGTAACTGATGCACATATCTTGATATTAGGCCCATTGCTCTATGTCCCCAGGAGCTGCCACTCCGATCAAGACCTTAGCAATGACTTTACCCAACTGAGGAGCCGTCCCAAACAGCCAACCTGGCTGCAGAACTCCTCCAATTAGTCCCACAATACTGGGGAGTCCAATCAGTATCCCTTCCTCACCAAGGAGCCCAACTAATGGACCCATCTGACCAGAGAGCTTACTCAGGAGCCCCATCTGACCAGGGATTTCAGTCAGTAGGCTTACCTAACCAAGGAACATAGTCAGGAGTTCTGTCCTACTCCAGAGATCAGTCAAAATCACCACCTAACACGAGGCAAGTGACAGGCCCTTCCCAAGCAGGGAACCTCATCAGTGGTCCCACTGACTAGTGAGTCTAGCCAGTAGCCCTGTCTGACCAGAAAGCTTAGTCAACAGTCTTGCTCAACCAGTTAACCTTGCTAGCAGTCCCAACCAGCAGCAGAACCAATGACCTACCAGATCATGAAGCCCAGCCAGTTGGCCCTACCAAGCTGTGGAGACTTCCAGATGCCCCAACTGACTGCAGATATCATCCATCCAGCCCTACCAGAATGCAGAGCACAGCCAGCCAGAAATGACTGACAGAAGACCACTGGCATTGGGTTCTACCAACATGTAGATGCTACCAGCTGGCTTGCACAGAACCCCAGGTTGGGCTGACTGGTGAAGTTATTTCTTTACTGAAGACAATCTCTAGAGAATGGAAGAGGTGATATCTTCCTCAAATGTACAAGCAAATGATACAAGGTTATGAAAATAATGAAGAATTGGGGAAACATGACAACATGAAAAGAAACTAATAAAGTTCCAGAAGTTGACTTTAAAGAAATAGAGATCTAAGAATTGGGTGACAAAAATTCATAATAATTGTCTTAATGAAGCCCAATGAGCTACAAGAGAACATAGATTGACAGCTAAACAAAATCAGTAAGCAATACATTAACAAAATAAGAAGTTCAACAAAGAAATAGAAAGCATTACAAGAAGAAAAACAAAACAAAACAAAAAACAAAAATACTGGAGCTTAAGAATGCAAGTAGAGGAGGAGCTTCAAGACGGTGGAAGAGTAAGACATGGAGATTGCCATCCTCCCCACAAATACATCAGAAATACATCTACATGAGGAACAACTCCTACAGAACACCTACTGAACACTGGCAGAAGACCTCAGACTTCCCAAAAGGCAAGAAACTCCACACGTACATGGGTAGCACAAAAGAAAAAGGAAAAAACAGAGACAAAAGAATATGGATGGGACCAGCACCAGTGGGAGGGAGCTGTGAAGGAGGAAAGGTTTCCACACACTAGGAAACCCCTTCACGGGCAGAGACTGCAGGTGACAGAGGGGGAAACTTCAGAGCCACGAAGGAGAGCACAGCAACAGGGTTGTGGAGGACAAAGTGGAGAGATTCCCAAACAGAGGGTCGGCACCAACCAGCACTCACCAGCCTGAGGCGATTGTCTGCTCACCCGCTGGGACGAGTGGGGCCTGGGAGCTGAGGCTCAGGCTTTGGAGGTCAGATCCAGGGAGAGGACTGGGGTTGGCTGCGTGAAAACAGCCTGAAGGGGGTTAGTGCACCACAGCTAGCCAGGAGGGAGTCCGGGAAAAAGTCAGGAGCTACCGAAGAGGCAAGAGACTTTTTCTTGCCTCTTTGTTTCCTGGTGTGTGAGGAGAGGAGATTAAGAGTGCTGCTTAAAGGAGCTCCAGAGATGGGCGCGAACCATGGTTATCAGCATGGACCGCAGAGACAGGCTTGAGACGCTAAGGCTGCTGCTGCATCCATGAAGAAGCCTGTGTGCAAGCACAGATCACTATCCATACCTCCCGTCCTGGGAGCCTGTGCAGCCCGCCAGTGCCAGGGTCCCGTGATCCAGACACAACTTCCCCAGGAGAACACATGGTGCGTCTCAAACTGGTGCAACATCACGCCAGCCTCTGCCACCACAGGCTCATGCAGAACTCCATAACCTACCCTCTCCCCAGCCTGACTGATCCAGAGCCCACAAATCAGCTGCTTCTTTAACCCCATCCTCTCTGAGCGAAGAACAGACGTCCTCAGGCGACATACACACAGCAGCGGGACCAAATCCAAAGCGTAACCCCAGGAGCTCTGCTAACAAAGAAGAGAAAGGGAAATCTCTCCCAGCAGCCTCAGGAGCAGCAGATTAAATCTCCACAATCAACGTGATGTACCCTGCATCTGTGGAATACCTGAATAGACAACATATCATCCCAAAATGAGGAGGTGAATTTTGGAAGCAATAATATAAATATATTTTCCCCCCTTTTTCTCTATTTGTGAGTGTGTATGTGTATACTTCTGTGTGATTTTTGTCTGTACAGCTTTGCTTTTACCATTTGTCTTAGGGTTCTGTTTGCCCGTTTTTCTTTTTTATTCTTTTTCTTTCTTTTTTTTTTTGTATGGTTTTTGGCTCTTGTTATCATTGGTACATTTGTTTTCTGCTTTGGTTGCTCTCCTCTTTCTTTCTTTTTTATTACTTTATTTTTTAAAAAAATAATTATTTCCTATTTTTTATTTTAAAAATTATTTTATTTATTTTTAGAAGATGTTGGGGTAGGAGTTAATTTATTTATATATTTTTGCTGTGTTTGGTCTTCATTTCTGTGCGAGAGCTTCCTCTAGTTGTGGCAAGCGGGGACCACTCTTCATCGTGGTGCGCGGGCCTCTCACTACCGCAGCCTCTCTTGTTGTGGAGCACAGGCTCCAGACACGCAGGCTCAGGAGTTGTGGCTCACAGGCCTAGTTGCTCTGCAGCATGTGGGATTCTCCCAGACCAGGGCTTGAACCCGTGTCCCCTGCATTAGCAGGCAGATTCTCAACAACTGCACCACCAGGAAAGCCCTTATTTTATTTTATTTTATCTTCTTCTTTGTTTCTTTATTTCATTTTCTCCCTTTTATTCTAAGCTGTGCAGATGACAGTCTCTTCATGCTCCAGCCAGGCGTCAGGGCTGTGTCTCTGAGGTGGGAGAGCCAAGTTCAGGATATTGGTCCACCAGAGACCTCCCAGCTCCATGTAACATCAAACGGGGAAAGTCTGCAGAGATCTCCATCTCAACGCCAAGACCCAGCTCTGCTCAGACCAACAAGCTCCAGTGCTGGCCACCCTAAGCCAAACAACTAGCAAGACAGGAACACAACACCACCAATTGGCAGAGAGGCTGCTTAAAATCATAATAAGGCTACAGACACCTTAAAACACACCACCAGACGTGGACTGCCTACAAGAAAGACAAGATCCAGCCTCATCAACCAGAACACAGGCACTTTTCCCCTCCAGCAGGAAGCCTACACAACCCACTGAACCAACTTAGCCACTGGGGACCTACACCAAAAACAATGGGAACTATGTAAGAGCACCCTGGGAAAAGTAGAGCCCAAACACACTAAGTTAGGCAAAATGAGAAGACACAGAAACACACAGAAGATAAGGAGCAAGGTAAAAACCCACCAGAACTAACAAATGAAGAGGAAATAAGCAGTCTACCTGAAAAAGAATTCAGAATAATGATAGTAAAGATGATCCAAAATTTGGAAATAGAATGGAGAAAATGCAGGAAACATTTCACAAGGGCCTAGAAGAACCAAACAGCAAACAAACAGTAATGAACAGCAAAATACATGAAATTAAAAACTCTCTAGCAGGGATCAATAGCAGAATAACTGAGGCAGAAGAACGGATAAGTGACCTGGAAGATAAAACAGTGGAAATAACTACTGCAGAGCAGAATAAAGAAAAAAAAAATGAAAAGAATTCAGGGCAGTATCAGAGACCTCTGGGACAACATTAAATGAACCAACATTTGAATTTTAGGGATCCCAGAAGAAGAAGAGAAAATGAAAGGGACTGAGGACATATTTGAAGAGATTATACATGAAAACTTCCTAAATATGGGAAAGGAAATAGTTAATCAAGTCAAGGAAGCACAGAGAGTCCCATACAAGATAAATCCAAGGAGAAACATGCCAAGACACATATTAAACAAACTATCAAAAATTAAATACAAAGAAAAAATATTAAAAGCAGCAAGGGAAAAACAACAAATAACATACAGTGGAATCCCCATAAGGTTAACAGCTGGTATTTCAGCAGAAACTCTGCAAGTGAGAAGGGAGCAGGGGACATATTTAAAGTGATGAAAGGGAAAAACCTGCAACCAAGATTACTCTACCCAGCAAAGATTTCATTCAGATTTGACAGAGAAATTAAAACTTTACAGGCAAACAAAAACTAACAGAATTCAGTACAACCAAACCAGCTTTACAACAAATACTAAAGGAACTTCTATAGGCAGGAAACAAGAGAGAAGGAAAAGAACTACAATAACAAACTCAAAACAATTAAGAAAATGGGAATAGGAACATACATATCGATAATTACCTTAAATGTAAATGGATTAAATGCTCCCAACAAAAGACACAGACTGGCTGAATGGATACAAAAACAAGACCCATATATACGCTATTTACAGGAGACACACTTCAGACCTAGGGACACACACAGACTGAAAGTGAGGGGATGGAAAAAGATATTCCATGAAAATGGAAATCAAAAGAAAGCTGGAGTAGCAATTATCATATCAGACAAAATAGACTTTAAAACAAAGACTATGACAAAAGACAAAGTAGGGCACTACATAATGATCAAGGGATCAATCCAAGAAGATACAACAATTGTAAATACTTATGCACCCAACATAGGAGCACCTCAATACATAAGGCAAACACTAAAAGCCATAAAAGGGGAAATTGACAGTAACACAATAGTAGTAGGGGACTTTAATACCCCACTTTCACGAATGGACAGATCATCCAAATGAAAATGAATAATGAAATGCAAGCTTTAAATGATACATTAAACAAGATGGACTTAATTGATATTTATAGGACATTCCATCCAAAAACAACAGAATACACGTTATTCTCAAGTGCTCCTGGAAAATCTCCAGAATAGATCATATCTTGGGTCACAAATCAAGCCTGATTAAATTTAAGAAAATTGATCTTATCAAGTATCTTTTCTGACCGCAGTGCTATGAGACTAGATATCAATTATGGGAAAATGTTTGCAAAAAATACCAACACATGGAGGCTAAACAATACACTACTTAATACCCAAGAGATCACTGAAGAAATCAAAGAGGAAATCAAAAAATATGTAGAAAAAAATGACAATGAAAACATGATGATCCAAAACCGATGGGATGCACCAAAAGCAGTTCTATGAGGGAATTTAATGGTAGTACAATCCTATCTCAAGAAACACCTAAAGCAATTAGAGAAAGAAGAACAGAAACACCCCAAAGTTAGCAGAAGGAAAGAAAGCATAAAATGAGATCAGAAACAAATGAAAAAGAAATGAAGTAAACTATAGCAAAGATCAATAAAACTAAAAGCTGGTTCTTTGAGAAAATAAACAAAATTGATAAACCATTAGCCAGACTCATCAAGAAAAAAAGGGAGAAGACTCAAATCAGTAGAATTAGAAATGAAAAAGGAGAAGTAACAACTGACACTGCAGAAATACAAAAGATCATGAGAGATTACAAGCCACTCTATGCCAATAAAATGGACAACCTGGAAGAAATGGACAAATTCTTAGAAATTCACAACCTGCCAAGAATGAAACAGGAAGAAATAGAAAATATGAACAGGCCAAACACAAGCACTGAAATTGAAACAGTGATTAAAAATCTTCCAACAAACAAAAGCCCAGGACCAGATGGCTTCACAGGTGAATTGTATCAAACATTTAGAGAAGAGCTAACACCGATCCTTCTTAAACTCTTCCAAAATATAGCAGAGGGAGGAACACACCCAAACTAGTTTTACGAGGCCATCATCACCCTGATACCAAAACCAGACAAAGATGTCACAAAGAAAGAAAACTACAGGCCAATATCATAAATTAACATAGATGCAAAAATACTCAACAAAATACAAGCAAACAGAATCCAACAGCACATTAAAAGCATCGTACACTATGATCAAGTGGGGTTTATCCCAGGAATGCAAGGATTCTTCAGTATATGCAAATTAATCAACGTGATACACCATAATAACAAACTGAAGTAGGAAAACCATATGATCATCTCAATAGAGTCAGAAAAAGCTTTCAACAAAATTCAGCACCCATTTATGATAAATATCCTATAGAAAGTAGGCATAATGTGGCCATTCTCAACATAATAAAGGCAATATATGCCAAACCCACAGCCAACATGTCCTCAATGGTGAGAAACTGAAAACATTTCCACTAAGATCAGGAACAAGACAAGGTTGCCCACTCTCACCACTCTTATTCAACATAGATTTGGAAGCTTTAGCCACAGCAATCAGAGAAGAAAAAGAAATAAAAGGAATCCAAATTGGAAATGTAGAAGTAAAGCTGTCACTCTTTTCAGATGGCATAATACTATACACAGAGAATCCTAAAGATGCTACCAGAAAACTGCTAGAGCTAATCAATGAATTTGGTAAAGTTGCAGGATACAAAATTAATGCACAGAAATCTCTGGCATTCCTATACACTAATGATGAAAAATCTGAAAGGGAAATCAAGAAAACACTCCCATTGACCACTGCAACAAAAAGAATAAAATATCTAGGAATAAACCTACCTAAGGAGACAAAAACCTCTATACAGAAAATTATAAGACACTGATGAAAGAAATTAAAGATGAATCAAATAGATGGAGAGATATACCTTGTTCTTGGATTGGAAGAATCAACTTTGTGAAAATGACTCTACTACCCAAAGCAATCTACAGATTAAATGCAATCCCTATCAAACTACCACTGGCATTTTTCACAGAACTAGAGCAAAAAATTTCACAATTTGTATGGAAATACAAAAGATCCTGAATAGCCAAAGCAATCTTGAGAACGTAACATGAAGCTGGAGGAATCAGTCTCCCTGACTTCAGACTATACTACAAAGCTACAGTAATCAAGAAAGTATGGTACTGGCACAAAAACCGAAATATAGATCAATGGAACAGGATAGAAAGCCCAGAGATAAACCCACGCACATATAGTCACCTTATCTTTAATAAAGGAGTCAGGAATGTACAGTGGAGAAAGGACAGCCTCTTCAATAAGTGGTGCTGGGAAAACTGGACAGGTACATGTAAAAGTATAAAATTAGTTCACTCCCTAACATCATACACAAAAATAAACTCAAAAGGGATTAAAGACCTAAATGTAAGGCCAGACACTATCAAACTCTTAGAGGAAAGCATAGGCAGAACACTCTATGACATAAATCACTGCAAGATCATTTTTGACTCACATCCTAGAGAAATGGAAATAAAAACAAAAATAAACAAATGGGACCTTATGAAACTTAAAAGTTTTTGCACAGCAAAGGAAACCATAAACAAGACCAAAAGACAACCCTCAGAATGGGAGAAAATATTTGCAAATGAAGCAACTCACAAAGGATTAATCTCCAAAATTTATAAGCAGGTCATGAAGCTCAATATCAAAAAAACAAACAACCCAATTCAAAAATGGGCAGAAGACCTAAATAGACATTTCTCCAAAGAAGATATACAGAGTGCCAACAAACACATGAAAGAATGCTCAACATCACTAATCATTAGAGAAATGCAAATCAAAACTACAATGAGATATCATCTCACACCAGTCAGAATGGACATCATCCAAAAATCTAGAAACAATAAAGGCTGGATAGGGTGTGGAGAAAAGGGAACTCTCTTGCTCTGTTGGTGGGAATGTAATTTGATACAGCCACTATGGTGGACAATACAGAGGTTCCTCAAAAAAATAAAAATAGAACTACCATACTAACCAGCAACCCCACCCCTGGGCATATACCCTGAGAAAACCGTAGTTCAAAAAGAGTCATGTACCACAATGGTCATTGCAGTTCTATTTACAATAGCCAGGACATGGAAGCAACCTAAGTGTCCATCAATAGATGAATGGATAAAGAAGATGTGGCACATGTATACAATGGAATATTACTCAGCCATAAAAAGAAACAAAATTGAGTTATTTGTAGTGAGGTGGATGGACCTAGAGTCTGTCATAGAGAGTGAAGTAAGTCAGAAAGAGAAAAACAAATACCATATGCTAACACATATATATGGAATCAAAAAAATAAAATAAAATGGTCATGAAGAACCTACAGGCAAGGTGGGAATAAAGACAGAGACCTACTAGAGAATGGACTTGAGGATATGGGGAGGGGGAAGGGTAAGTTGGAGCAAAGTGAGAGAGTGGCATGGACAAGTATACACTACCAAACGTAAATTATATTGCTAGTGGGAAGCAGCCACATAGCACAGAGCAATCAGCTCGGTGCTTTGTGACCACCTAGAGGGGTGGGATAGGGAGGGTGGGAGGGAGGGAGATGGAAGAGGGAAGAGATGCGGGGAGATATATATATATATATATATATATATATATATATACATACATATATATGTATAACTGATTCACTTTGTTATAACACAGAAACTAACACACCATTGTAAAGCAATTATACGCCAATAAAGCTGTTAAAAAAAAAAGGGACACAGTAAATGAAGAGGATTTTTCCCCCCTTAGGCAATTAGACTTGAGAATTTTTGTGTACAAGGGGGGAAATGTCACCAGAAGGAGAAGACAGAGATAAAATAAATAGGAAAATATTTAAAGAATTCCTTTCAGATGAAAATTATTTGGAACCAGAACATAAAAGGATTCATTTTCAACAAGAGGATGAAGTCCGATTCATATATATGGGCGGCAAGAATTGAGGGCATGAAGGTAGGTTGTTTGTGTCTATAATAGGAGTTTGAGGTGATTCATTTCTATTTGTAAAATAGAAGGTGAGGTCATCTTCATGAGTAGTCAAAGTTTGCTCTCTTATTTCCCTCATGATTATTTTCTTTTGTCTAACTCCTTCCAAAAACCAGGTAGTAAAGTAAATAACATGTATTTTTTTAAAACAAGAATCCAATTAAATTATTTTTTTTTCAATAAAGAGCTTCAGCATCATCAACCAAGCAGAAGAAAGAATTAGTGAACTCAAAGAAAGGTCATTTGAAATTTCCAGTCAGAGGAACAAAGAGAAAATGAATGAAGATGAGTAAAGAAAGTCTGTGGGACTTATGGGACAACATCAAAAGGAGCAATATATACATTATGGGAGTCCTAGAAGGGGAAAAGAGAGAGAGAGGCAGAAACCATATTTAAAGAAATGATAGTTGAATAATCCCAAATTTGGGGAGGGAAATGGGCATCCAGATTCATGAAGTCCAAAGGACCACAAATATGTTGAAACAGAAGAGAGTTAAACTAAGATGTATTACAATTAAATTGTCAAAATCAAAGGAAAAGAGAGACGTTTGAATGCTGCAAGAGAAAAATAACTAGTTGCATACAAGGTAATTACAATAAGATTCTGAGCAGATTTCTCAGCTAAAACCATGTAGGCTAGGAGAGAGTGAAGTGATGTATTCACAATAGTGAAAACCAAAACTTGCCAACTGAGAAACTATTTCAGAAAAAAATTGTCCTTCCTATGAAAGGGAGACCTGAAGACTTTCCAAAATAAACAAAAATTCTGGGAGTTTGTCATCACTTGATCTTCTTTAAAAGAAGTGCTAAAGGGAGTTCTTTGAGTTGAAATGAATAAATATTAAGCAGCAACATGAAAGCATATGAAAAACAAGTCTCACTTGGAAAGGTACAGTCATACCTCAGAGATATTACAGGTTTGGTTTCAGACCACTGTAATAAAGCAAATATCACAAGAAAGCAAGTCACAGAAACTTTTGGTTCCCCAATGCATATAAAATTTCTGCTTACACAATACTGTAGTCTATTAAGTATGCAATAGCATTATGTCTATAAAACAATGTATACATATTGATTTTTTAAAGTTTATTGCTAAAAATGCCAACCATCATTTGACAACACAAGTTTGCCAAAAGCCTTTATTCATTAAAAATGCAGTATCTGCAAATCTCAATAAAGTGAGACACAATAAAACAAAGTATTCCTGTAAATATACAAACACAGAATATTGTAATACTCTAATGGTAGCACATAAATCATTTTAACCCTAATATAAAAGTTAAAAGTCAGGTTTCCCTGGTGGCACAGTGATTGAGAGTCCACCTGCCAATGCAGGGGACATGGGTTCATGCCCCGGTCCGGGAAGATTCCACATGCTGTGGAGCAGCTGGGCCCATGAGCCATCGCTGCTGAGCCTGCATGTCCAGAGCCTGTGCTCCACAATGAGAGAGGCCACAACAGTGAGAGGCCCATGTATCGCAAAAAAAAAAAAAAGTAAAAAGTATTAAGAATAACTATTATCACAAAATACTTGACAATAGACAATATAAAAATAAATTCAGAAATTAATAATATAAAGTGTGTGAGGGGGAGTAAATTACAGAGTTTTCACATGTTATTGAAGTTAAGTTCTTACCAGATTAAAATAGACTATTATAACAATGAGTATTTCAAAGGAAACATCTTGGTAAATACAATGAAAAATCCTGCAATAGATACAAATAATTAATATAAGAACAGGAAGAAATGAAATAAAGAATAGAAATGAAATAAAGAATTTGAAAATGGGCAGAAGAACTGAATAGTCATTTTTCCAAAAGGAAATTCAGATGGTCAATAGGCACATAAAAAGATGTTCAACATCACTAATCATCAGAGAAATGCAAATCAAAACCACAATGAGATATCACCTCACACCAGTCAGAATGGCTATCATCAAAAAGAACACAAATAACAAATGTTGGCACAGATGTGGAGAACAGGAAACACTTGTACAATGTTGGTGGGAATGTAAATTGGTGCAGCCACTGTGGAAAATAATATGGAGGATTCTTAAAAAACTAAAAATAAAACTACAGTATGACCCAGCAATTCCACTCCTGGGTATATGTCCAAAATAACAAGGACACTAATCCGAAAAGATACATGCCCCACAATGTTCATATCAGCATTATTTACAGTTGTCAAGATATGGAAGCAACCTAAGTGTCCATCAACAAATGAATGGATATATATAATAGAATACTATTCAGCCATAAAAAAGAAGGAAATTTTGCCATTTGCAGCAACATGAATTGATCTATTAAGTGAAATAAGTCAGAGAGAGAAAGACAAATACTGTGTGATATAACTTGTATGTGGACTCTAAAAAATACAACAAACTAGCGAATATAACAACAAAGAAGCAGACTCTCAGATATAGAGAACAAACTAGTGGTTACCAGTGAGGAGAGGTAAGGAGGGAGGGGCAATATAGGGGTGGGAGAGTGGGATGTACAAACAGTTGGGTGTAAGATAGGCTACATGTATGTATTGTACAATATGGAGAATATAGCTAGTATTTCATAATAACTATAAATGGAGTATAATCTTTAAAATTGTGTAAAAAATTAAAAATGAATATAAAATGATAGAAAAATATTGACAACTAAAGTTTTTTTAAAAAGACAGACAAAATTGACAAACCTTTAGCTAGACAAACCAAGAGAAAAGAGAATAAATAAATAAACAAATAAATAAATAAATAAAATCAGTAATGAAAGAGAAGACATTAAAACTGCTGCCACAGAAATTAAAAAGGCCATAAGAAACTATTATGAACAATTATACAGCAACAAATTCAAAACTTAGTAGAAATTAATTTTCTAGAAATATAAACCTACCAAGACTGAATCAAGAAGAAATAGAAAGTCTGAACAGATGAATAGCAAGGATATTTAATCATTAATCAAAAACCTTCCAAGTACAGCCCAGGAACAGAAGGCTTTACAAGTGAATTGTACAAAACATTTAGAGTATTCTAATTTTAAATTCTTCCAAAAAACAGAAGAAAAAGGAATACATCCAAACTCATTCATTGAGACCATCATCACCCTGATTCTAAATACAAAGACACCACAAGAAAATAAAACTACAAAATAGTATATCTATAAATATGGATGCAAAATTTCTTAATAAAATATAAGCAAGCAGAATTCAACAACCAATTAAGAGGATCAAACACCATGACCAAGTGAAATTTATCCCTAAGATGCAAGGCTGGTTCAATATACATAAATCAATCAATGTGATACACTGCATTAATGGAATGAAGGAAAAATATGGCATGATCATGTCAATAGATGCAGAGAAAGCATTTGACAAAATTTAAAACACATCCATGATAAAAACTCTCAACAGATTAATCATACAAGGAGCTTACCAAAACACAATAAAGGCCATATAGGAAAAGTGCACAGTGAGAACTTTGGTTTCTGGTTCCACACAAGAGGAGCTTGAAAGTCACCACTTCATTCTAACAATAAATAAAAAGCTGAACAGACCAAAAAATCAGCAACTCTTCTTGAATGCCAGCTTTATTCATAATTGTCAAAACTTGGAGGCAACCAGTAAGTATTTCAATAGGTGAATGGATAAACTGTGGTATAACCAGACAACGGCATATTATTCAGCACTAAGAATAAATGAACTCTCAAGCTATGAAAAATGAGGAGGGATTTTAAATGTGTATTACTAAGTGAAAAAAGTCAATCTGAAAAGGCTACATATTGTATATTTCTAACCATGTGACATTCTGGAAAAGGTAAACTATGGAGAAAATAAAATGATCAAAGGCTGCCAGGGGTATATGTGAGGGGAGAGATGAATGGGGAGAGAAGAGAGGATTTTTAGGGCAGTGAAAATACTCTGTATTATGTTATGATGGATAAATGTCACTATATATTTGTCAAACTTATAGAATGTATAACACAAGAGTGAACTTTAAGGGAAACTATGGATTTTGAGTGATTATGACATGTCAATAGTTTCTCCTTCTAAATAATGTACCATTTTGGTGGGTGATGTGAAATATGGGAGGCTTTGCACATGTGGAAGCAGGGTAGTATATGGGAAATCTCTGTACCTGCCTCTCAATTTTGTTATAAACCTAAAACTGCTGTAAAAAAATAAAATCTAGGGCTTCCCTGGTGGCACAGTGGTTGAGAGTCAGCCTGCTGATGCAGGGGACACGGGTTCGTGCCCTGGTCTGGGAAGATCCCACATGCCGCGGAGCAGCTGGGCCTGTGAGCCATGGCCGCTAGGCCTGTGCGTCCGGAGCCTGTGCTCTGCAATGGGAGAGGCCACAACAGTGAGAGGCCCGTGTACCACAAAAAAAAAAATAAATAAATAAAATAAAATCTAAAATAAACCTTCAGCTAATATATTCCTCAATATTTAAACACTTAAAGGCTTTTCTCTATAATCTGGAGCAAGGCAAGGATGCCTACCCCACCACTTCTATTCAACATAGTATTGAAATTCCTAGCTAAAGTAATGGGGCAAGAAAAAGAAATGAAAGGCAGCCAAATAAGAAAGGAATAATTAAAATAATCTCTGTTTGCGGATGACATGATCTTACATCTAGAAAACCCTAAAGACTCCAGAGAAAAACATGTTAGAATAAACAAATCCAGTAGAGTTGCAGGATACAAAATCAACATGCCCAAATCAGTTGCATTTCTATACACCAGCAACAAACTATCCAGAAAGAAATTTAAGAAAACACTCTCATTTACAGCAGCATCAAAAAGAATAAAATTCTGAAGAATAAGCCTGATCCAAGAGGTAAAAATCTTATACATTGAAAACTATAAAACATTGATGAAAGAAATTAAAAGACACAAATAAATGGAAAGATATCCTGTGCTCATGGATTGGAAGACTTAATATTGTGAAAATGTTCATACTACTCAAAGTGATCTACAGATTCAGTACAATCCCTATCAAAATTCCAAAGACATTTTTAAAGAAATATAATAAATAATTCTAAAATTAATATGGACTCCAAAAGACACCAAATAACCAAAGCAATTTTAAGCAAGAAGAACAAAGCTGGAGGCATCACACTTTCTGGTTTCAAAATGTATTACAAAGCTACAGTTACCAAAACAATATATTACTGGCATGAAAATAAACCCATGAACACTTGGTCTTTTGCAAAGGTGCCAAGAATACACAATGGAGAAAGAATAGTCTCATCAACAAATAGTGTTCGAAAAAGTGGATATTTACATGCAAAAGAATGAAATTGAATTGTTATATTCTATTATATACAAAATAATTTTAAATATATTAAAGATTTGAACACAGTATCTGAAACTGTAAACTCCTATAAGAAAATATAGGGGAAAAGCTTTTTGACATTGACCTTGGCAGTGATTTCTTGGATACAACATCATAAGAACAAGCAACAAAAGCAAAAATATATAAGTGGGATTACAGCAAACTAAAAAGCTTCCTCACAGAAAAGGAAATGATGAACAAAGTGAAACGGTAACCTACAGAATGGGAAAAAAATATTTGCAAACAACATACCTGATAAGGGGTTAATTTCCAAAATATGTAAGGAACTTCTTAACAGAAAAATAAAAAATAACCCAATTAACAAATGAGCAAAGGACCTGAATAAACATTTCTCCAAAGAAGACATACAAGTGGCCTACAGTTATATGAATAAGTTGCTCAACATCACTAATTATTGGAGAAATGCAAATCAAAACCACAATAAGATGTCACGTCCCACTTGCTAGGATGATTTTTATTAAAAAAACCCAAAAAACACTAAAGATGGCAAGTGTTGGCAATGTTGTGGAGAAATTGGAACCCTTCTACTTTTGAGGATGAAGGATATGTTTATTATCCTTATTACCGGTGATGGTAATATGAATGTTTACAAATGTACAAACTCATCAAATTCTATTCATTAATTATATACATTTTTGTATAACAATTATACCTCAATAAAATCACTGCAGTAATTTTCTAGAATTTCATAAGTTGATCATGCAAAGTACATGGAAGTGCAAAGGGCCAAAAGTTGCTGTGAAACTACTGAAATAGAATAATTATATAGAGATATGTATCCTACCAAATGTCAAGGCTTATTATAAACCTATACCAATTAAATCAGAATATTACTTGTGTAAGGATAGACACACTTAAAAATCAAAAAGGATATGGAGAACGAAAAGAAACAACAAATTTATGGATTCTTATATATTACAGAAGTTACATTAAATAATAGTGGGTAAAGAAGGAACTAGTCGAAAGATTATGCTAAGATTATTGGCTATCTATATGGAAAAGGTATGCATCTCTAATTCACAATATCAATTCCAGAAACATTAAAGATCTAAGTTTAAAAAGAAACAAAATTTTAAGCCCCTTAAAATAAAATATAAAGGAATATTTTTAAGCTATCAGGATAGGGAAGAATTTCTTAAGCAAATAAAAAGTACTAACTATAAAAGAAATGAGAAATAAATTTGGATGCTACATAATTAAGATATTTTGACAGTCAAAAGACAATCTAAAAATATGAAAAGATGACCAGCATATAAAGAGAAGATATTTATAACTGTGTAAAAAAGTAGTATTAGTATCCAGAATACAGAGAAAACAAATTAAAAATCCTGCTGAAAAATCAATCAAAAGACACTTGATTTAACATAAAAAGGGCATAAACAAGCATTTTATAGAAGAAAAATATGAATTGCCAATGAACATAAGAAACTCAATCTCAGAAAAGGAAGCAAAATAAGACTATAATGATATAATGTTTTATATGATTTAATTTCACAATAATAAAGAAATTTTACAATACAAAGCTTTGGAAAGAATGTGGATAAAAGGGAATTCTCGAACACTGCTAGTGGGAGTGTAAATTGGTCAACTATTTTATACAGTATTTTGGCGTTAGTAAAGCTGAACACACACATACCCTATGGTTCAGCAATACTACTCCTAGGTTACAGGTTTAAGCAAGTAAGAAAATATTAGAGGAAGAATACACTTAGTCATAAAAAAATAAAATCTTTGTGTTTTTACACATTCAGTAATTAACTTCATGATTATTTTATTAGTGGAATATGTGTATCCAGTATATTCAGTATGTATATTTATAATAAAATTTATTAAACTGACATCTGCATGGTAAAATTTGAGGCAGAGAGAGATATTTAGTTTCCTTGAATTATTCACTCTTTCTCTAATAAGTTGCATATGTTATAGAAAGTCCCTAAAATAATCATAACGAGTAAATGCTAAATTAGTAAAATCCAATATTATGGAGTACATAGTGTGATTCACCTCTATGATTTTACACACACACACAAACATACACACAAATATATTACTATAGAATTTTGTGTGCATAATGTTTTAAGAAGTTTTCTATTGGTCTCTAATAACTACTTAATTTGAAATCTCAACACTGTATACTATAAACTGCAGGAATCTTTCTAAAACATTTGTTTATCTTTCTAGGTTTATTTTCTAAATACAAAATGGAAGTAGTCATGTTCTTAGTGTAACTATCATTCTGAAAAAAACTACATGCCTTTTAAGAGTTATAGTCTTTCTAGATATTAGAATATGAAGATAATTATGTCATCTATTCAAGAACAGCTTCAGAGTTTAGGGAAGAATCGACTGGTACATTCACATCTGAGTGGTGTTTTCCCAAATACATAGCTAGATGTACATTAAAAAAATATTCTGTTACCTCCTAAGGAGCAGAAATTTCCATGTAATCTATTTATTGATCTTATATTGTTTAGTCCTGATTTAAAATATAAAAATTGCAATTTTCAAAGGATTAAATGTCTTGTTTTTACTTGAAACTTAAGGCTGTCTAATACTATTTTTTTGGAGGATAAGCATTCAAATTAAGTGGAAAAAATTGGGTTTTGTTCATTTTTAGAAAAGCAACAACTTTAAAAAGTCTCTGATGAGGAGTAATGTGATCAATGTTTCACTTGCATGATTCTGCCTTGCCCTGTGATATTCTATTCATCTGTATTCATTCCTCTCTTTCCTTTGTTCTTTCCCTTTTCCCCAATGTTTTATTTTTGGACCCATTGACATAAATCAGGCTGCTAATGGTACATTCTTAATAAAAGCCTCAGTCTCTCCTTTTGATCATCATGAAGTGTATATCCATGAAATCATGTAATTTCACTAGAAAGGCAGTACGGGGCTCTTGGAAATACAGGAGTTCTATTATTTTCTTACCCACAAGAAAGAACTTCAGTGAAAAAATTTTAAAGCATTACTTTACTATTTGTTTATATTTTTCTTTTGATTTCCATAAATGACTTCATTATTATATATATTGGTGAAAATATGTGTAGAATGTTTTTTAATATTTAGCAATAAAAATAGAATTATACATAAGGTGCTGCATTAAGATTGTTGTTGGTTTATAATCAATGGCACTTGTAAAATTCATTATGCATGTATTCTTGAAATCTAATGAAATATTTTAAACATCAGAAAATTAAGCTTAAGCTTCATATTTACTCTAGAAATGGATAAAATTAGATTTTGGAAGGGTTTAGATGTCTTTCAAAGTACATTTTTAAAAACTATGAATACTTAAATAGGCAACTGTCCTAATATAATGCATAATGTGATGAAATCAATGGAATTATATATTCTTCATTTTTCATCAGTAAAAAAATAATTTAGAAAAAAAATCTTGCTATTATGATTGCAATTAGGTTAATTGTCCTGCTGCCTTAGCCATGGCTTTCCTTTCATAGAGTTATACTCTTCAAATGCAATCATAATATGTTTCTTCTACTTTGTTACATTCTAACATTTTTTCCTATATTTCATAGCAAATTTACATATTTACTTGTTTCCTGTTGTTTATGAATATAAAGTGATTGGCAGTGAAAAGAACTATGCCAACAAAAATAAAACATATTGCAGGTTATGGATGATGTGGTAATGAAATGGAAAGAAAAATGTCTGCTATCAAATGTAGAAATTACTGTATATTTTCACAGGCAAAAACCTCTGTAAAAGTGCAGCTCATACTTATGAAGGATGTTAAAATCAGGACTAGAACAAAACAACCCTCGTAAAACAAGTGAGTATACTGATTTTGAAAACGGCTACTAATATTCTAAATGTCATTCTTCACATTCTCTAGAAAGTATGCTTAGAATATTCAATAATTAAACACAGGCAAATCTGTAAGCCAAGAAGAACTCCAGTAAAAAAAAAAAAATTGTCTTCCGTGTTTGATATTCCCTTCATTACTGCCTTTGAGTCTAATTTCTTTAGTTGTCCAAAGCTTTCCCTGTTCTGCATCAATCCATTTGTGCACTAAAACTTCCTGACAGTTTTCTCCTTCTCATCTTTCTGGTCTTGTGTTCAGTTTCCTCTGGGACCTCTATCTATAGCTATTTCTAGCCTCAACACTTTTGTATTAGTCTCTCCCTCTTTTTGGAAGTGATTTAAAATTGAAATCACTTGGATAAAAATATATTTAGATTGCTTAACTGGTAATGCATATTTGTGTCTTACCTCTTTTGTTTGGTAATGATTTGCTATTGAGATAAAATACCATCAAGAATATCTAATATACTTGACAAAATTAAAGTAAAATTAAGCTCCAAACTTTAGAAAAGTTGCCTGTACCAAAGATAAAAGTGAAGTGCTACTTCTTATTCTGATTTCTCCACAAGAGATCATGTTTGAGTATTGGAAAAATAGGAATCTCCCAACTCTTAATACAGACACACAGATATAGACACACACATACACATATACAACTTAAAATTCATTATATATTTTAATGTTGTTACAAATGTAGTAAAATTCATCGTGTTTTTTTGAAAAGAAAAATTTTCAAACTCAGTAAGAAAACACTGTGTTACTGTCCTATGGGATCTATGGTGAGAGAGAAGGAATCTATTTTTATGTAGCCAGTAATGTTAACCATATTAAATGCATTTAAGATATGCAAATCCTGAGCAGCTGCTTAAATATCTTCTGCTCACTTCAGAAGGTTTTCAAGTAATATAACCATAGATGATACTCCAGGCCAATGATCCATGAGCTTCAGATCCAATTGCATGCTGTCCATTATCCCAGTGAGCTAAACTTGATGCCCAAGGACTCAACTTACTTTGTCAGCAGAAACCCTATCAGAGGATCATGTAAAGCCTTTAGATATTGGAGGTGGCTCTCTTTGGCTCTGTTTTCATCCCTTGTTTTATTCCCTGGTATTAAACTGGGAAAATATCTACTAGAGTGAAATTGAAGAGAGATGAGGTAACCCATAATGCAAAATTCTGACTCTTGCTCCTCATGCAAAACCCTCCGCACAGTATTACAGTATATCATTTTGTGTTTCATTTTGCCTTTGATGTATGTCAAAACATTTCTCATTTGAGATGGCTTGACAGGGGATGGGGACAATGAGCTTTCCTAAAAGTTGGGGTAATTTATCTATATGTAGTACTAATAAATATGGCAAAAAATATGTATGAATAGTACTAATAAATTTGGTAAAAAGTTAATCCCCCAAAAGAAAGAAAAATATACATTGTTTTATCGAATGAAAGTCATCAATTTCTTCTTGACCACTAGTGTATACGAATAATATCCAAAATTTCAAACATATATATATGTGTGTTTTCATCATATATATATGCAGATATATCTGATGAAATTCTTAAGAGAAGTTTTTGAACTTCCCATTATCTTTCTAAATTTAAGTAACTAGACTAATGCACCTGCAAAACATACTGTAAAGTTATTATATTAGGCTAAAATTCTCAAACATTTTTCCTGAATTAATATATATATATTTCATACCATAACATTACTTATTTTATCGTGGTAAGAATTTTTAACATGAGATCTACTTCCTTAACACATTTTAAATGTATAATACAGTATGTTAACTATAGGCATGATGTTGTGCAGCAGACCTCTAGAACTTATTCATCTTGCATAACTGAGGTTTTATAACTGTTCTATAGCAACCCTTCATTTCCCCCTCCCCCAGCCCCGCCAACTACCATTATACTCTCTGCTTCTAGCAGTTTGACTGTTTTAGATACTTCGTACTAGTGTAATCATGTAGTAACTGTTCTTCCATGACTAGTTGGTTTCATTTATAATCCTTTTAAAGTGTACAGTTGAGTGGTTTATAGTATGTTCACAATATTGTGCAACAATCACTACTATCTAATAGCAGAATATTTTCATCATGCTCAAAAAACTAGATGCTGTCCCATCAACAGATATACTCCATTATCTCTTCCCCCAATTCCCTTTTAAGAATTCAGTAATGCATGGGGAAAAAATGTATACAAGGGAAAAGAAATTCACTATAAGTCAAGGTGTCACCTAACATAAGAACTTTCTTTCTAAATAAGCAGAAGCAACTCTGAACAGCTCTACATGTCACTTTTTTAAGATCATGATTACTGTAGCTAAGACCACACTGAGAGTGATAGAAAAATTATGCCAGTTTGAGAGGCAACACAGAGATGTCAGGCAGAACTTACCCTAAAAATGTTGGATATTTAAAATCTCATTCACAAGAGCTTATCAATGGAGATCTTATGGAAAAGGAAGACTAAAGGATCTTTAATAAAATAGAGTGGCCCTGCATCTTGTTCCTCTTCCAGCACTGTCATTCAAAGAATTTCAGTGTTATTTACTGATCTCTAAAATGGGTTATTTTTATATCAAATGCAGTTGAAAGTCCTTGTAGAGCCAAGAATGTCCGTGCTTGCTTCAGGGCAAAGAAGAAAGTTTCCTAACATTAGACTCTTATTTTCAAGAGCCTCAATCAATCAAAAAAGAGTTTAGGACTACAACTGCGAAAAAATATACTGCGTTTTAGATAATTTTTACCCTTTCAGAGTTGATTGTCTGTCGTTCCTAAAATTAAAATAAATAATTAAAAAGAAAAATAACAATTACATAATTTTATTTATTCATAATTTACCTTGAATTTAGATGTCATCTTAAGAAGTAGTATATGATATGATAACATGACATTAGTTGAATTATTCAGTTTCAATTCATTTTATGTGGTTTCTGATATTGTTGTTTTTAATAAAAAATAGATAAAATCATTTTCGAAAAAATTAGCTTCATAATAATGAAAATTTAAAACTATTTCTATTTAGGTGTCTAAGTGTTTTTAAACTGCATATATGCATAAAAAGATGCCTGGATAATTTCTAAGTGATGAAAGTGCTTTCTATATTTAGTTATTATTATAAGTGTATATCAGTTTGCAATTTAAACTATTTCATTTATAGTTTAAATGATTGGGGTTTGCTTCAATAAAAGTTATAGGTGCACATAGTTTTGTTTTTGTATTTTTTATTTAATTTTTTAACATCTTTATTGGAGCATAATTGCTTACAATGGTGTGTTAGTTTCTGCTTTATAACAAAGTGAATCAGTTATACATATACACATGTCCCCATATATCTTCCCTCTTGCGTCTCCCTCCCTCCCATCCCTCCCTATCCCACCCCTCTAGGTGGTTACAAACCACAGAGCTGATCTCCCTGTGCTATGCCTCTGCTTCCCACTAGCTATCTATTTTACGTTTTGTAGTGTATATATGTCCATGCCACTCTCTCACTTTGTCCCAGCTTACCCTTCCCCCTCCCCATGTCCTCAAGTCCATTCTCTAGTAGGTCTGCATCTTTATTCCCGTCTTTCCCCTAGGTTCTTCATGACCATTGTTTTATTTTAGATTCCCTATATATGTGTTAGCATACGGTGTTTGTTTTTCTCTTCCTGACTTACTTCATTCACTCTGTATGACAGACGCTAGGTCCATCCACCTCACTACAAATAACTCAATTTCATTTCTTTTTATGGCTGAGTAATATTCCATTGTATATATGTTCCACATCTTCTTTATCCATTCATCTGTTGATGGACACTTAAGTTGCTTCCATGTCCTGGCTATTGTAAATAGAGCTGCAATGAACATTGTGGTACGTGACTCTTTTTGAATTATGGTTTTCTCAGCGTATATGCCCAGTAGCAGGATTGCTGGGTCGTACGGTAGTTCTCCATAGTGGCTGTAACAATTTACATTCCCACCAACAGTGCAAGAGGGTTCCCTTTTCTCCACATCCTCTCCAGCATTTATTGTTTGTACAAGCAGCTCATGAACCTCAATATCAAAAAAACAAACAACCCAATCCAAAAATGGACAGAAGACCTAAATAGACATTTCTCCAAAGAAGATATACAGATTGCCAACAAACACATGAAAGAATGCTCAACATCATTAATCATTAGAGAAATACAAATCAAAACTACAATGAGATATCATCTCACACTGGTCAGAATGGCCATCATCAAAAAACCTACAAGCACATAGTTTTAAAATTCAAGAGGTTCACCAAGCATATTAAGAAAAACAAGTTTCTTCATTCACAACTCCATTTCCTACTACTCAGAGCACCTATTTTTCATACTTTGACTATTTCATATAATTTATTTAAATAACACATTTTTATTGCTACCACTTTATGTTTCAGATGTAGGACTTAGCTATTAATTTCTAATTATAAAATATGAGGATTTAGCTATCTTTCACACTTACCCTCTCCTCCCACTCTGCCAAACTGGACAATTTGTATCACATCAGTCTCTTGGATCTCTGCCTGTGGAGTCCAATTGAGCAAAGGTATTAAGAATGTTTTTCTTTCCAAATTCAGTTTACCAAATGAAAAACATTTCATAAAATAAGTTCTTTGGACAGTGACTCTGGTTAAAATTTGTTTTGGGGACATGCTTATTTGGTTATTGTCTCTTCCAGGGACAGCTCTTTCTTTCCTGATTATTTCTTGTTTTGTGTTTTGAGGACTTAGGTTTACACCTGTCAACGTGCACAGTTTATCAGTGATTGTGTGTGCAGGTGGCCAATTGTTATACTGGTAGCCCCCAAAATGTAGCTACACAGAAATATGTATGGTGTCCCATTTCAATTAATATCCTACCAATCACTGCCAGCTTTCAAGTAGAATGGCCTAATTCTCTTTCTTTTACCTATCTTTGGGGGTGTTTCTGGAACTTGGGAGGGCTGCACATTTTGTGTCCTCTTCGGGGATGCTTCTTGCATCCATGGTTAAGTTTTGCTTTTGGTTTTGACTCATTTGATAGGTATAACTTTCATTTAAATACTTGAAATGTTTTTTTAAGAGAGCTTTATGATCAGAAGTTGGACAAATTGTAAGCTGATATTCAGAGCCTGATAGGAATTTTTTTGTTACCTTCTCTCCTAAGCTAAAATGTAGCTAGGTAATAAGAGGGAAAGAAAACATACTGACACGTTTGTGGAAAGATTTATTAAGGTATTCCAAAGATATGCAGCTCTAAATCTAGAACATAGGAATCTTTTGATTTCCATCTTAGTTGGAAATCTTCTCTCTGACATAAACAAGTAAACTGAAAATAATGTGTGTGAATGCAGAGATCAACCCCTGAATATCATTCAGGCTGAAATCTAATTCTTTCAGAAATTAAAAACAACTTTTTTTGTCTTATTCAATTTGAGTCTTTACCAAACCAGAAACATGCCTCTAGAAGCAACTCAAAGTCCACATATTCTTATCAATCCCCAACCATTCCCTATTCATCTCAAAACACTTGTGACATTGTAAAAGATCAGGACATTGGAAAGAGAATCATCCTACACTTAAGAAATAAAGGAAAATTGTAAATAGTAATTGCCATCGACCTCTGATAATAGACTCTAATAATTTATCAACTAAGAGACCATTCATTGATGACTGTGGAAAAGTCAGATTCAGTGGAGCTATTGAAGCAGAAAAGCGATTGATGTGGATATAAGAGTGAATAGATGGAAAGGAAGAAAAAGTAATGAGTAGTGAGCACCACACAAATAGTGGATGATGGAGTTGAGCTGTCTTATTAGTCTTCCTTTGTACACTCATTAAACTATTTTCCAGTGGAGTATCTGAGGCAGTATGTCAAATAAAATTAAAAACACTGGAGTTCATATGACACCTACTCTATATGACAGAGAGTTTGGAGATCAACAGGTCCTGCTTAAAGGCAAGTCTCTCAAAGGATGTTGGGATATTTTTGTCCCTGAGAAAAAAGGGAACTCAGGAAATCTTCAAATGAAACTCTATTTCAATTTAAAATACCAATGGCCCAAAGCTTCCTCAGGTTTTATCCCTGTTTTCTTGGTGTTATTTAGATTTTGACACTGGAGATCTTCCTGTAGAGGGATTTATTTTTTGAAGCAGCACTTACATATTTGTTATCAAAACTCAGTAGCAACTGCCACCATAGTTTGGAAATTACATCAACACAAATTTGTTCAAAGATTATTTTATCACTGACATTGCTTGGAATTGCTGGGTGCATGGTGATAACAAAAAGCAAACAAACTTTCAGTGAACTTTATTATTGTGTGCACCCAGGATAGACCACTTCCACCACCTTAACACAGCTTACCCTGCTCCTGGTACAAGTCTGCATGTTTCCAAAGTTCAATCCTCAAAGAAAAGAATGAGATAATATATTCACTGGAGGAGAGCTCCAGTGTCCAAGGAAGTGTCAATGAGGTAAATAAAAAAAGGTGTGTAACAGAAGCAAGATGAAAGACCTAGAAAAAGATGAATTTGCTATCATATGTTTGAATATTAGAATTTAATATTTTAAAAGCAGAATGATTTTGAGTGTTAAGAGGTCTGAAGTGGGGCCATGAGTATGAAAGGCTGAAGTGGAATATAATTTAAGATATAAAGCAATTGTGAAGCAAGGTTCTTGTGAGAGCTATCCAAATGATCACTAAGACTATCTATGAAGTTGTCAGGACCTGTACACCAAGATGTTAGGACCTGTATATAAATATCATATCAATACCATCAAGAAATGATAGCTATTTTACATTATAATTATGTATTTAGATACATTCCTTACCCACTAAACTGATAGTTCCTACTATGTGCCATGTTATCTCATTGGAGTTCCTACAAAATTTGTTTGATTAATTATTATTTTTCCCCAATTAATGGATGAGGAAACCAAGAATTAGAGAGACAAGATTACTTAGCTCAGTACACACAGCTAATGAGAGGTAGAGTTAGGCTGGACTGATATGGGCTCATGAAATAATTGTTGAATGAATCAATGATCTAAACTTCTAAATGTATGTAGCTTTCATAGTGTATTTTGTTCTTATTCTGAAAAGTGTGTGTGTGTGTGTGTGTATGCGTGCATCATTACCTATTAATTTAATCAGATTAAACAGACTTAAAACTTTTGTTAAAGAAGAGAATTAATTAGCACATAGAAGCATAAACAAGAATATCTCAGTCCTCAAATCATTTTCATAACTTCCCTATATATATTTAGAGCTCTGTTTCAAAACTATAGGTTTTCCATGATGAAACAAATTGTCCTGGGCAAGTAGCCTTTGTCTGTAAGAATTAGATCCCACTCTGCCTTAGATTTTATTAGCATATAACCTCCAAATCCATGCAAAAAAATAACATGGAAGGAAATATTTATTAAAAGGAAACAGATTTCTGAGCATGTTTGTTTCACATTGAAACAGATTTATAGTCCTTTATATTGTTGTCCCAATTGGATCAAATTGTACCCAATACCTTCCTTGCAATTGCAATAACAAGCAGAGAGCATAATCAATCCACAGTTTTGTGTGTTTTTGAAGAAAAGGAAAAACACCAAAAGCAGGTGATATGCACCTGGCTTGAGGTTTAATGTGAAACAAGTCTGGCTCAGTTTTTTGATCCTTCCAAACAAACAAGAGTGGGGTGCCTAGAACTTCCTCCTGTAGTACATAATTAGGCAAGGTAGAAAGAATTTTAAATGTTTCAGGCTCTGATAAATCCAACAAAATCATCACCTGAATCTTAAATTCAACTGGCATCAAATATCACCTTTATTAACTTATCTAATTTTAAACTTAAAGCATAGCTGTAAGCCCAGGGAAGGTGCCTATATAACTGAACTATATGCAAGTTGGAGGAAAATAGCTCTGGGATAAACCCCACTTGATCATAGTGTGTGATCATTTTAATGTGCTGTTGGATACTGTTTGCTAGTATTTTGTTGAGGATTTTTGCATCTATGTTCATTAGTGATATTGGCCTGTAGTTTTCTTTCTTTGTGATGTAATTGTCTGGTTTTGGTATCAGGGTGATGGCGGTCTCATAGAATGCGTTTGGGAGTGTTCGTTGCTCTGCTATATTTTGGAAGGGTTTGAGAAGGACAGGTGCTTGCTCATCTCTAAATGTTTCATAGAATTCACCTGTGAAGCCATCTGGCCCTGGGCTTTTGTTTGTTGGAAGATTTTTAATCACAGTTTCAATTTCAGTGCTTGTGATTGGTCTGTTCATATTTTCTATTTCTTCCTGGTTCCGTCTTGGAAGGTAGTGCTTTCCTAAGAATTTGTCCATTTCTTCCATGTTGTCCATTTTATTGGCATAGAGTTGCTTGTAGTAATCTCTCATGATCCTTTGTATTTCAGCATTGTCAGTTGTTACTTCTCCTTTTTCATTTCTAATTCTATTGATTTGAGTCTTCTCACTTTTTTTTAGATGAGGCTGGCTAATGGAATATCAATTTTGTTTATCTTCTCAAAGAACCACCTTTTAGTTTTATTGATCTTTGATATCATTTCTTTCATTCCTCTTTAATTTATTTCTGATCTGATCTTTATGATTTCTTTCCTTCTGCTAACTTTGGGGGTTTTTGTTCTTCTTTCTCTGATTGCTTTAGGTATAAGGTTTGTTTGTTTATTTGAGATGTTTCTTGTTCCTTGAAGGTAGGATTGCATTGCTTTAAACTTCCCTCTTAGAACTGCTTTTGCTGCATCCCATAGCTTTTGTGTTGTCGTGGTTTCATTGTTATTTGTTTCTAGGTATTTTTTTATGTCCTCTTTGATTTCTTCAGTGATCTCTTTGTTATTTAGGAGTGTATGTTTAGCCTCCATGTCTTTGCATTTTTTACAGTTTCTTTCCTGTAATTGATATCTAGTCTTATAGAGTTGTGGTCAGAAAAGATACTTGATATGATTTCAATTTTCTTAAATTTACCAAGGCTTGATTTGTGACTCAAGATATGATCTATCCTGGAGAATGTTTCATGAGCACTTGAGAAGAAAGTGTATTTGCTTGTTTTTGTATGGAATGTCCTATAAATATCAATTAAGTCCATCTTGTTTAATGTGTCATTTAAAGCTTGTGTTTCCTTATTTATTTTCATTTTGTTTGATCTATCCATTGGAGAAAGTGGGGTTTTAAAGTCCCCTACTATTTTTGTGTTACTGTCGTTTTCCCCTTTTATGGCTGTTAGCATTTGCCTTATATATTGAGGTGCTCCTATGTCGGGTGCAAAAATATTCACAATTGTTATATTTTCTTCTTGGGTTGATCCCTTGATCATTATGTAGTGTCCCTCTTTGTCTCTTTTAATAGTCCTTATTTTAAAGTCTATTTTGTCTGATATGAGAATTGCTACTCCAGCTTTCTTTTGATTTCCATTTGCATGGAATATCTTTTTCCATCCCCTCACTTTCAGTCTGTATGTGTCCTTAGGTCTGAAGTGAGTCTCTTGTATACAGCATATATATGGGTCTTGTTTGTGTATCCATTCAGCCAGTCTATGTCTTTTGGTTGAAGCATTTAATCCATTTACATTTAAGATAGTTATCAATATGTATGTTCCTATTCCCATTTTCTTAATTATTTTGGGTTTGTTATTGTAGGTATTTTCCTCTTCTTGTGTTTCCTGCCTAGAAAAGTTCCTTTAACATTTGTTGAAAATCTTGTCTGGTGGTGCTGAATTCTCTTAGCTTTTGCTTGTCTGTCAGGGTTTTAATTTCTCCATCAAATCTGAATGAGATCCTTGCTGGCTAGAGTAAACTTGGTTATAGGTTCCTCCCTTTCATCACTTTAAATATGTCTTGC
This sequence comes from Orcinus orca, assembly GCF_937001465.1. Classification (NCBI taxonomy): domain Eukaryota; kingdom Metazoa; phylum Chordata; class Mammalia; order Artiodactyla; family Delphinidae; genus Orcinus; species Orcinus orca. The sequence goes on from NC_064580.1 coordinate 82,311,128, forward strand.
CACTCCCTTCTGGCTTGCAGACTTTCTGCTGAAAGATCAGCTGTCAACTTTATGGGGATTCCCTTATATGTTATTGTTTTTCCCTTGCTGCATTTAATATTTTTTCTTTATATTTAATTTTGAATAGTTAGATTAATATGTGTCTTGGCATGTTTCTCCTTTCATTTATCCTGTATGGGACTCTCTGCACTTCTTGGACTTGTTTCACTATTTCCTTACCCATATTAGAGAAGTTTTCAACTGTAATCTATTCAAATATTTTCTCAGTCTATTTTTTTTCTCTTCTTCTTCTGGGACCCGTATAATTTGAATGTTGGTGCATTTAATGTTGTCCCAGTGGTCTCTGAGATTGCCTTAAATTCTTTTCATTCTTTGTTTGTTTGTTTTTGTGGTACGCTGGCCTCTCACTGCTGTGGCCTCTCCCATTGTGGGGCACAGGCTCCGGACACACAGGCTCAGCGGCCATGGCTCACGGGCCCAGCCGCTCTTTGGCATGTGGAATCTTCCCGGACTGGGGCACGAACCCGTGTCCCCTGCATCGGCAGGCGGACTCCCAACCACTGCACCACCAGGGGAGCCCCATTCTTTTTTTTTTTTTTACTGCTCTGCGATAGTTATTTCCACTATTTTGTCTTCCAGGTCACTTATCCTTTCTTCTGCCTCAGTTATCCTGCTACTGATTCCTTCTAGAGAATTTTTAATTTCATATATTTTGTTGTTCATCACTGTTCGTTTGCTCTTTAGTTCTTCTAAGTCCTTGTTAAACATTTCTTGTATTTTATCCATTCTATTTCCAAGATTTTGGAACATCTTTACTATCATTACTCTGAATTATTTTTCAGGCAGACTGTCTATTTCCTCTTCATTTGTTTGGTCTGGTGGGTTTTTACCTTGCTCCTTCATCTGTTGTGTGTTTCTCTGTCTACTCATTTTGCTTAACTTACTGTGTTTGAGGTCTCTTTTCTGCAGGCTGCAGATACATAGTTCCCATTGTTTCTGGTGTCTGCCTCCAGTGAGTAAGTTTAATTTAGTGCGTTGTGTAGCTTCCTGGTGGAGGGAACTGGTGCTTGTGTTCTGGTGGATGAGCCTGGATCTTGTCTTTCTGGTGGGCAGAACCACATCCGGTGCTGTGTTTTGTGGTGTCTGTGACCTTATTATGATTTTAGGCAGCCTCTCTGCTAATGGGTGAGGTTGTGTCCTTGTCTTGCTAGTTGTTTGGCATAGAGTGTCCAGCACTGTAGCTTGCTGGTCATGTAGTGGAGATGGGTCTTAGCATTGAGATGGAGAGCTCTGGGAGAGCTTTCACCATTTGATGTTACATGGGGCTGGGAGGTCTCTGGTGGACCAATGTTCTGAACTCAGCTCTCCCACCTCAGAGGCTCAGGCCTGACACCCGGCCAGAGCCCCCAAGACTCTGTCAGCCACATGGCTCAGAGGAAAAGGGAGAAAAAAAGAAAGAAAGGAAGAAAGATAAATAAATAAATTAATTAAATAAAGTTATTAAAATAGAAAAGATTTAGTAAAAATAAAAGAATAGCAAAGTAATTTAAAAAAAAAGAGAGCAACCAAACCAAAAACCAAATTCACCAATGATAACAAGTGCTAAAAACTATACTAAAAAAAAACAGAAACAAAAAAGGACAGTCAGAACCCTAGGACAAATGGCAAAAGCAAAGCTAGACAGACAAAATTACAGAAAGAAGCATACACATACTAACACAAAGAGAAAATGGAAAAAAAATACTTATATATATATGTATAAAATATAAAAAAGGAAGAGAGCCACCAAGTCAATAAACAAATCTACCAATGATAATAAGCTCTAAATACTCAACTATGATAAACATAAACCCAGAAACAGATTAGATGCAGAAAACAAACCCCAAGTCTACAGTTGCTCCCAGAGTCCACTGCCTCAATTTTGGGTTGATTCGTTGTCTATTCTGGTATTGCACAGATGCAGGGTACATCAAGTTGATTGTGGAGCTTTAATCTGCTGCTTCTGAGGCTGCTGGGAGAGATTTCCCTTTCTCTTTTTTGTTTGAACAGTTTCTGGGGCTCAGCTTTGGATTTGGTGCTGCCTCTGCATGTAGGTTGCCTGAGGGCATCTGTTCTCTGCTCAGATTGGACAGGACGGAGTTAAAGTAGCAGCTGCTTAGGGGGTTCTGGCTAACTCAGGCTGGGGGGAGGGAGGGGTATGGAATGCGGGTTGAGCCTGTGGCAGCAGAGGCTGGTGTGACATTGCAACAGCCTGAAGCGTGCTATGTGTTCTCCCTGGTGAGGGGGACCCTGGCAGTTTTGGGCTGCAAAGGCTCCCAGGAGGGTAGGTGTGGTTAGTGACCCATGCTTGCACACAGGCTTCTTGGTGGCTGTAGCAGCAGCCTTAGTGGTTCATGCCCGTCTCTGGTGTCCGCGCTGATAGCCACGGCTCGCGCCCTTCTCTAGAGCTCCTTTACGTGGTGCTCGAATTCCCTCTCTTTGCTCACCCAGAAACAATTGTCTCTGGCCTCTTAGGCAGATCCAGAGTTTTTCCTGGACTCCCTCCTGGCTAGCTGCGGTGCACTAGCCCCCTCCAGCTGTCTTCATGCAGCCAACCCCAGTCCTCTCCCAGGGATCTGACCTCGAAAGTCCGAGCTTCATCTCCCAGCCCCGACCTGTCCCAGCAGGTGAGCAGACAAGCCTCTCAGGCTGGTGAGTGCTGGTCGGCAATGATCCTCTGTGTGGGAATCTCTCTGCTTTGCCCTCTGCACCCCTGTTGCTGTGCTCTCCTCTATGGCTCTGAAGCTTCCCCCCTGCCCACCACCTGTCCCCACCAGTGAAGTGGCTTCCTAGTGTGTGGAAACTTTTCCTCCTTCACAGCTCCCTCCCCAAGGTGTAGGTTCCATCCATATTCTTTTGTCTCTGATTTCCTGTTTTCTTTTGCCCTACCCAAGTACGTGGGGAGTTTCTTGCCTTTTGGGAAGTCTGAGGTCTTCTGCCAGTGTTCAGTAGGTGTTCTGTAGGAGTTGTTCCACATGTAGATGTATTTTGATGTATTTGTGGGGAGGAAGGTGATCTCCACGTCTTACTCCTCTGCCATCTTGAAGGTACCCCCAGAGGAAAATATTCTTATATACAGCTGTGAATCAGAATAAGAAGTTTTGTGTTACTCTGCTAATTCCCACAGTTGTCATGTGTGCCACTATAATTTATTCTACTGATAACTTTCATAACACTTCAGTATTTGTCATGTTAATGACATTGACTATCCTACCCATTGATTTGGGATTTCTTGGCATGAAAGTAATTAATAGTATACTTTGTAATACTGGAAACGTAATTGTTTTAGGTATACTTTTAGCATTGATATTAATACCATCAATGACTTCACCCTCAGTATTAGTGTAATGATACTTCCATGTAAACCAGGACTTACTGACTTTTGAAACGTTAGAGCAAGAATACTTTCTGATAACTCAGGAGCTTCTCTCTGCTGTCAGTCATGGGATTGCTGGCAGCACTAACCTTATATTACATTCTGATGTCTAAATATTTCTGTCCAGTAATGCATATATCTTAGGAAGTGAAACATTTATCTATTCTTCTAGATCAGAGTTCAGTAAACTTTTTCTGTAAAATGCCAGATGGCAAATATTTTATGCTTTGCAGACTATTATCTCTCTGTCACAATCTCTTAACTCTGGTGTCATAGCACAAAAGCAGTCAAAGGCAATAAACAAACACATGGATTTGATTATGTTCCAATTAAACTTTATTAACAAAAATAAGCAGTGGGCTGGATTTGGCCTTCAGGCTAGTTTACTGACCCTTGTTTTATATCATTTAAATTGTTCTCTTCTTCTTCTGATTAATGACTCATTAGTTTATCTTATGAGAGTTGGTATTTTCAACATTCTTAAACCAGTTTCATAGTTAACCTGCATGCGTATGTGTATAAATTTAACTATTTTAGCAGAAGTAGTAACACCTAAATATTGATTTTGAGATTGAAGCTTCTGAGTTCTGTTTTCACATTGGCCCATGGCTATCATGTATTTATAAGAAGTTATAATCATTGACAAGTGTAAAATAAAATGTTTAAAAATTCACCAAATGAATGTGGAATGTTGAGATATAAATTAAATCATTTCATCACAAAATGTGCCTTTTTCATATATAAGGCAAGAAATTAAGAATAGTTTGTTTGATCTATGTTTATAGTACCTGCTGTCATGCCTGTGCTATAGTAGATATTATAAGGGATTCATACAAGGATACAGAATCTACCAAATATACAGGGATACAAAATCTATCCACCTTATGCATCAAGGAATTGTGCAATATGCAGTTCTCTGGCAAAGATATCTCCATAGAACCCACAAAAGGAACCCAAGAAAAAGAGAGTAAACATTTGGTCACCTAATATAATAGAGAGCACTTAATAGGCAAAGAAGAATTACAAACAACATTAGCTAAACCAAAGGGTAATTGCTACTTTACCACTCACCACTCTCAGTGCTGAAGCAGCAGAAGTTGTGAAGAGTGGGAAGAAAATGAAGAAAATAACAGAACATGCCCTTCTATCCTACAAATTTGACACTGAGCATCAAGTGAGAGGGATTGGTGTGAGTAAACTCTAAATTATATATAAGATAAAAATTTTGATCTTATACTGTACTCCACTTTCCTTAAACTTTGAAAAACAGACTATTAATATCTGAATGTAAGCTGAAATATTGTGTGCCTTTACAATTTGCCATCAAAAAGCAAGTAAGAGATACTGGATTCAATGTGTTTGAAAGAACTAGTGCAAGAAAGATGAACTTGTCTTTTAATCTTACTCCATGAAGGTTCACTTAGTCAATAAACCAGCTAAAATGCATATTCCTTTGAGCAACTTAAAACAGTCTTGTTTATATATAGACTGCTATATCAAAACCTCATGGGGGGCTTCCCTGGTGGCGCAGTGGTTGAGGGTCCACCTGCCGATGCAGGGGACACGGGTTCGTGCCCCGGTCCGGGAAGATCCCACATGCTGTGGAACGGCTGGGCCCGTGAGCCATGGTCGCTGAGCCTGCACATCCGGAGCCTGTGCTCCACAACGGGAGAGGCCACAACAGTGAGAGGCCCGCATACAGCAAAAAAAAACAAAAACAAAAACAAAAAAAACAAAAAAAAAAACCCTCATGGGAACAACAAACCCAAAAACCACAATAGATACACACATAAAAAAGAAAAAGCAACACAAACAAAACATAAAGATGGTCATCAAACCACAAGAGAAAAGAACAAAAGAGGAAGGAAAGAAAAAAGACTTATAAAAACAATTAAGGTAATGGCAATAGGAACATATATATCAATAATTACCTTAAATATAAATAGATTAAATACACCAACCAAAAGACACAGACTGGCTGAATGGATACCGAAACAAGACCCATATATATGCTGTCTACAAGAGACCCACTTCAGACCTAGGGACACATACAGACTGAAAGTGAAGGGATAGAAAAAGATATCCCATGCAAATGGGAATCAAAATAAAGCTGGAGTAGCAATACTTATATCAGACAAAATAGACTTTAAAATAAAGTCTGTTATAAGAGACAAGGAAGGACACTACATAATGATCAAGGGAGCAATCTAAGAAGAAGATATAGCAGTTATAAATATATATGCACCCAACATAGGAGCACCTCAATATATAAGGCAAATGCTAACAGCCATAAAAGGGAAATAGACAATAACACAATAATAGTTGGGGAGTTTAGCAGCCCACTGAAACCAATGGAGAGATCATCCAGACAGAAAATTAATAAGGAAATGCAAGCCTAATGACAGACTAGACAAGATAGACTTAATTGATATCTATAGGACATTCCACCTGAAAGTAGCAGAATACACTTTCTTCTCAAGTACACATGGAACATTCTCCATGATAGACGACATATTGGGCTACAAATCAAGCCTTGGTAAATTTAAGAAAATCGAAATTATATTAAGCATCTTATCCAACCACAACTCTGAGATTAGAAATCAATTACAGGAAAAACCAAACTTTAAAAAGCACAAAAAGTGGAGGTTAAACAGTATGTTGCTATACAAACCAATGCATCACTGGAGAAATCAAAGAGGAAATCAGAAACTAATTAGAGGCAAATGACAATGAAAACCTGATTATCCAAAACCTATGGGAAACAGCAAAAGCAGTTCTAAGACAGAGGTTTATAGCAATAAAATCCCATCTCAAGAAATAAGATAAATGTCAAAGAAACAACCTAATCTTACACTTAAATCAACTAGAGAAAGAAGAACAAACAAAACCCAAACTTAGCAGAAGGAAAGAAATCATGAAGATCAGAGCAGAAATAAATGAAATAGAAACGAAAAATACAATAGCAAAGATCAATGAAACTAAAAGATGGTTCTTTGAGAACATAAACAAAATTGATAAACCTTTAGCCAGACTCATCAAAAAAAAAAAAAAAAGGAAGAGGACTCAAATCAATAAAATTAAAAATGAAAAAGGAGGGGAGCTGAAGCTGGGCCTTGGGTCGGATCACAGGGAGAGGACGGAGGTTGAGAGCATGAACAAAAACTAAGGGGCTGGTGAACCACGGCTAGCTGGGAGGGAGTCCAGGAAAAATTCTTGATCCGCCGAAGAGGCAAAAGACTTTTTCTTCCCTCTTTGTTTCCTGGTGCATGAGGAGAGGGGATTAAGAGCGCTGCTTAAAGGAGCTCCAGAGACGGACGCAAGCCGCGGCTACCACTGTGGACTCAAGAGACGGGCATGAGATGCTAAGGCTGCTGCTGCAGCCACCAAGAAGCCTGTGTGCGAGCACAGGTCACTATGCACACTGCTCCTCCTGGGAGCCTGTGCAGACCACCACTGCCAGGGTCACGTGATCAAGGGAAAACTTCCCCAGGAGAACGCACGCCGTGCCTCAGGCTGGTGCAATGTCACGCAGGCCTCTGCCACTGCAGGCACGTCCCGTATCCATACCCCTGCCTCCCCCAGGCCTGAGTGAGTCAGATCCCTGAATCAGCTGCTCCTGTAACCCTGTCTTCTCTGAGCGAAGAACAGAGGGCCTCAGGCGACCTACACACAGACATGGGGCCAAATCCAAAGCTAAACCCCTGGAGCTATGCGAACAAAGAGAAAGGGAAATTTCTCCCAGCAGCCTCAGAAGCAGTGGATTAAAGCTCCACAATCAACTTGATATACTCTGCATCTGTGGAATACCTGAATAGACAAAGAGAAATCCCAAATTGAGGAGGTGGACTTTGGGAGCAAAGATATATTATTTTTTCCCCTTTTTCTCTTTTTGTGAGTGTGTATGTGTATGCTTCTGTGTAAGATTTTGTCTGTATAGCTTTGCTTCCAACATTTGTCCTAGAGTTCTGTCAGTCCATTGTATTTTTTTTTACTTTTTAAATTATTTTTCTTAATAATTATTTTTATTTTAATAACTTTATTTAATTTTAACCTCTATCTATCTTTCTTTCTTTCTTCCTTCCTTCCTTTCTTCCTTCTTTTCTTTCTTTCTATTTTTTTCTCCCTTTTATTCTGAGCCGTGTGGATGAAAGGCTCTTGGTGCTCCAGCCAGGAGTCAGTGCTGTGCCTCTGAGGTGGGAGAGCCAACTTCAGGACACTGGCCCACAAGAGACCTACCAGCTCCACGTAATATCAAATGGCAAAAATCTCCCAGAGATCTCCATCTCAACGTCAAGACCCATCTTCACTCAACAATGAGCAAGCTACAGTGTTAGACACCCTATGCCAAACAACTAACAAGACAAGAACACAGCCCCACCCATTAGCAGAGAGGCTGCCTAAAATTATAATAAGCTCACAGACACCCCAAAACACACCACCGATGTGGACCTGCCCAACAGAAAGACAAGATCCAGCCTCATCCACCAGAACACAAGCACTAGTCTCCTCCACCAGGAAGCCTACACAACCCACTGAACCAAACTTAGCCACTAGGGACAGACACCAAAAACATCGGGAACTATGAACCTGCAGCCTACAAAAAGGAGACCCCAAACACACTAAGTTAAGCAAAATGAGAAGACAGAAAATCACACAGCAGATGAAGGAGCAAGGTAAAAACCCACCAAACCTAACAAATGAAGAGGAAATAGGCAGTCTACCTGAAAAATAATTCAGAATAATGAGAGTAAAGATGATCCAAAATCTTGGAAATAGAATAGAGAAAATAAAAGAAATGTTTAACAAGGACCTAGAAGAGCTAAACAGCAAACAAACAATGATGAAGAACACAATAAATGAAATTAAAAATTATCTAGAAGGGATCAATAGCAGAATAACTGAGGGAGAAAAACAGATTAGTGACCTGGAAGATAAAACAGTGGAAATAACTACTGCAGAGCAGAATAAAGAAAAAAGAATGAAAAGAGCTGAGGACTGTCTCAGAGACCTCTGGGACAACATTAAACACACCAACATTCAAATTATAGGGGTCCCAGAAGAAGAAGGGAAAAAGAAAGGGACTGAGAAAATATTTGAAGAGATTATAGTTGAAAACATCCCAAATATGGGAAAGGATATAGTTAATCAAGTCCAGGAAGCACACAAAGTCCCATACAGGAAAAATCCAAAGAGAAACATGACAAGACACATATTAAACAAACTGTCAAAAATTAAATACAAAGAAAACATACTAAAAGTAGCAAGGGAAAAATAACAAACAAGGGAATCCTCAGAAGGATAACAGCTGATATTTCAGCAGAATCTCTGCAAGCCAGAAAGGAGTACCAGGACATATTTAAAGTGATGAAGGAGAAAAATCTACAACCAAGATTACTCTACCCAGCAAGGATCTCATTCAGATTTGATGGAGAAATTAAAACCTTGACAGACAAGCAAAATCTGAGAGAATTCAGCACCACCAAACCAGCTTTACAACAAATGCAAAAGGAACTTCTCTAGGCAGGAAACAAAAGAGAAGGAAAAGACCTACAATAACGAACCCAAAACAACTAAGAAAATGGGAATAGGAACATACATATCAATAATTACCTTAAATGTAAATGGACTAAATGCTCCCACCAAAAGACACAGATTGGCTGAATGGATACAAAAACAAGACCAGTATATATGCTGTCTACAAGAGACTTATTTCAGACCTAGAGACACATACAGACTCAAAGTAAGGGGATGGATAAAGATATTCTATGCAAATGGAAACCAAAAGAAAGCTGGAGAGGCAATTCTCATATCAGAAAAAATAGACTTTAAAATAAAGACTATTAGAAGAGACAAAGAAGGACACTACACAATGATCAAGGGATCGATCCAAGAAGAAGATATAACAATTGTAAATATATATGCACCCAACATAGGAGCACCTCAATACATAAGGCAAATACTAACAGGCATAAAAGGGGAAATCGACAGTAACACAAAAATAGTAGGGGACTTTAACACCCCACTTTCACCCATGGATAGATCAAACAAAATGAAAATAAATAAGGAAACACAAGCTTTCAATGATACATTAAAAAAGGTGGACTAAATTGATATTTCTAGGAGATTCTATTCAAAAACAACAGAATACACATTCTTCTCAAGTGCTCATGGAACATTTTCCAAGATAGATCAAACCTTGGGACACAAATCAAGCCTTGGGAAATTTAAGAAAATTGAAATCATATCAAGTATCATTTCTGAACACAGCGCTAAGAGACTAGATATCAATTACAGGAAAAGATCTGTAAAAAATACAAACACATGGAGGCTAAACAGTACACTATTCAATAACAAAGTGATCACTGAAGAAATCAAAGGGGAAATTAAAAAATACCTAGAAAAAAATGACAATGGAGACATGATGATCCAAAACCTATGGGATGCAGCAAAAGCAGTTATAAGAGGGAAGTTTATATCAATACAATCCTACCTTAAGGAACAGGAAACATCTCAAATAAACAACCTAACCTTGCACCTAAAGCAACTAGAGAAAGAAGAACAAAAAACACCAAAGTTAGCAGAAGGAAAGAAAACATAAAAATCAGATCAGAAATAAATGAAAAACAAATGAAGGAAACGATAGCAAAGCTCAATAAAACTGAAAGGTGGTTCTTTGAGAAGATAAACAAAATTGATAAACAATTAGCCAGACTCATCAAGAAAAAAAGGGAGAAGACTCAAATCAATAGATTTAGAAATGAAAAAGAAGAAGTAACAACTGACACTTCAGAAATACAAAAGATCATGAGAGATTACTACAAACAACTCTATGCCAATAAAATGGACAACCTGGAAGAAATGGACAAATTCTTAGAAATGCACAACCTGCCAAGCCTGAACCAGGAAGAAATAGAAAATATGAACAGACCAGTCACAAGCAGTGAAATTGAAACAGTGATTTAAAATCTTCCAACAAACAAAAGCCCAGGACCAGATGGCTTCACAGGAGAATTCTATCAAATATTTAGAGAAAAGTTAACACCTATCCTTCTCAAACTCTTCCAAAATATAGCAGAGGGAGGGACACTCCTAAACTCACTCTACAAGACCACCATCACCTCGATAACAAAACCAGACAAGGATGTCACAAAGAAAGAAAACTAGAGGCCAATATCACTGATGAACATAGATACTAAAATCCTCAACAAAATACTAGCAAACAGAATCCAACAGCACATTAAAAGGATCATACACCATGATCAAGTGGGGTTTATTCCAGGAATGCAAGGATTCTTCAATATATGCAAATCAATGAATGTGATAAACCATATTAACAAATTGAAGGAGAAAAACCATATGATCATCTCAATAGATGCAGAGAAAGCTTCCAACAGAATTCAACACCCATTTATGATAAAAACCCTGCAGAAAGTAGGCATAGAGGGAACTTTCCTCAACATTATAAAGGTCATATATGACAAACCCACAGCCAACATCGTCCTCAGTGTGAAAAACTGAAAGCATTTCCACTAAGATCAGGAACAAGACAAGGTTGCCCACTCTCACCACTCTTATTCAACATAGTTTTGGAAGTTTTAGCCACAGCAATCAGAGAAGAAAAGGAAATAAAAGGAATCCAAATCAGAAAAGAAGAAGTAAAGCCGTCACTGTTTGCAGATGACATGATACTATATATAGAGAATCCTAAAGATGCTACCAGAAAACTACTAGAGCTAATCAATGAATTTGGTAAAGTTGCAGGATACAAAATTAATGCACAGAAATCTCGGGCATTCCTATACACTAATGATGAAAAATCTGAAAGTGAAATCAAGAAAACACTCCCATTTACCATTGCAACAAAAAGAATAAAATATCTAGGAATAAACCTACCTAAGGAGACAAAAGACCGGTTTGCAAAAAATTATAAGACACTGATGAAAGAAATTAAAGGTGATCCAAATAGATGGAGAGATATACCATGTTCTTGGACTGGAAGAATCAACATTGTGAAAATGACTCTACTACCCAAATCAATCTACAGATTCAAGGCAATCCCTATCAAACTATCACTGACATTTTTCACAGAACTAGAACAAAAAATTTCACAATTTGTATGGAAACACAAAAGACCCCAAATAGCCAAAGCAATATTGAGAACGAAAAATGGAGCTGGAGGAATCAGGCTCCCTGACTTCAGACTATATTACAAAGCTACAGGAATCAACACAGTATGGTACTGGCACAAAAGCAGAAATATAGATCAATGGAACAGGATAGAAAGCCCCGAGATAAACCCATGCACATATGGACACCTTATCTTTGATAAAGGTGGCAGTAATGTACAATGGAGAAAGGACAGCCTCTTCAATAAGTGGTGCTGGGAAAACTGGACAGGTACATGTAAAGGTATGAAATTAGGACACTCCATAACACCATACACAAAAATAAGCTCAAAATGGATTAAAGACCTAAATGTAAGGTCAGTCACTGTCAAACTCTTAGAGGAAAACATAGAAAGAACACTCTATGACATAAATCACAGCTAGATCCTTTTTGACCCACCTCCTAGAGAAAAGGAAATAAAAACAAAAATAAACAAATGGGACCTAATGAAACTTAAAAGCTTTTGCACAGCATGGGAAACCATAAACAAGGGCCAAGGACAACCTTCAGAATGAGAGAAAATATTTGCAAATGAAGCAACTGACAAAGGATTAATCTCCAAAATTTACAAGCAGCTCATGTAGCTCAATAACGAAAAAACAAACAACCCAATCCAAAAATGGGTAGAAGACCTAAATAGACATTTGTTCAAAGAAGATAAACAGATTGCCAACAAACACATGAAAGATTGCTCAACATCATTAATCATTAGAGAAATGCAAATCAAAACTACAATGAGATATCATCTCACACCAGTCAGAATGGCCATCATCAAAAAATCTGGAAACAATAAATGCTGGAGAAGGTGTGGAGAAAATGTAACACTCTTGCACTGTTGGTGGGAATGTAAATTGATACAGTCAGTATGGAGAACATTATGGAAGTTCCTTAAAAAACTAAAAATGGAACTACCGTATGACACAGCAGTCCCACTACTGGGCATTTACCCTGAGAAAACCATAACTCAGAAAGAATCATGTACCATAATGTTCATTGCAGCTCTATTTACAATAGCCAGGACATGGAAGTAACCTAAGTGTCCACCAACAGATGAATGGATAAAGAAGATATGGCACATATATACAATGGAATATTACTCAGCCATAAAAGAAACAAAATTGAGTTATTTGTAGTGAGGTAGATGGACCTAGGCTGTGTCATACAGAGTGAAGTAAGTCATAAAAAGAAAAACAAATACCATATGCTAACACATATATATGGAATCTAAGAAAAAAAATTTGAAAAGATCATGAATAACCTTGGGCAAGATGGGAATAAAGAAAAAGACCTACTAGAGAATGTACATGAGGATATGGGGAGGGGGAAGGGTAAGTTGTGACAAAGTTAGAGAGTGGCCTGGACATATATACACTACCAAATATAAAATAGATAGCTAGTGCGAAGCAGCCACATAGCACAGGGAGATCTGCTCTGTGGTTTGTGACCACCTAGAGGGGTGGGATAGGGAGGGTGGGAAGGAGGGAGACAAAGAGGGAATAGATATGGGAACATATGTACGTGTATAACTGATTCACTTTGTTATAAAGCAGAAACTAACACACCATTGTATAGCAATTATACTACAATAAAGATGTTAAAATAAAAAAAGAAAGAAAATGGTGTTCTCCACTCTTTAAGGATCTAAACCCCAGCAGTGAAAAAAAAAAAACAAAAAATGAAAAAGGGGAAGTTACAACTGATACTGCAGAAATACAAAGGATCATAAGAGACTACTACAAGCAATTATATGCCAATAAAATGGACAACTTGGAAGAAATGGAGAAATTCATGGAAAAGTACAATATTCCAAGACTGAACCAGGAAGAAATAGAAAATATGAACAGACCTATCACAAGGAATGAAATCAAAACTGTGATTAAAAATCTTCCAACAAGCAAAAGTCCAGGACCAGATGGTTTCAGAGGCAAATTCTATTCAACATTTAAAGAAGAATTAACACCTATCTTTCTCAAATACTTCCAAAAAATTGCAGAGGGAGGAACACTCCCAAGCTCATTCTATGAGGTTACCATCACCCTGACACCAAAACCAGACAAAGATATCACAAAAAGGAAAATTACAGGCCAATATTACTGATGAACATAGATGCCAAAATCCACAACAGAATACTAGCAAACCGAATCCAACAACACATTAAAAGGATCATACACCATGATCAAGTGGGATTTATCCCAGAGATGCAAGGTTTCTTCAATAGACTCAAATCAATCAATGTGATACACCACATTATCAAACTGAAGAATAAAACCTGTATGATCATCTCAATAGATGCAGAAAAAGCTTTTGACAAAATTCAACACCTATTTATGATAAAAACTCTCTAGAATGTGGGCATAGAGGGAACAGACCTCAATATAATAAAGGTCATATATGAGAAACCCACAGCAAACATCATTCTAAATGGTGAAAAGGTGAAGGCATTTCCTCTAAGATCAGGAACAAGACAAGGATGCCCACTCTTGGCACTATTATTCAACATAGTTTTGGAAGTCCAAGCCATGGCAATCAGAGAAGAAAAAGAAATAAAATGAATCCAATTTGGAAAAGAAGTAATAAAGTGATCACTGTTTGCAGATGCCATGATTCTATACACAGAAAATCCTAAGGATGCTACCAGAAAACTACTAGAGCTCATCAATGAATTTGGTAAAATTGCAGGATACAAAATTAATACACAGAAATCTCTTGCTTTCCTATACACTAACAATGAAAGGTCAGAAGGAGAAATTAAGGAAACAATTTCATTTACCATTGCATGAGAAACAATAAAATACCTAGGAATAAACTTACCTAAGGAGGCGAAAGAACTGTATTCAGATAACCATACAATACTAATGAAAGAAATCATAGAAGACACAAACAGATGGAGAGGTATACCGTGTTCTTGGATTGGAAGAATCAATATTGTCAAAATGATTATATTATCCAAAGCAATCTACAGATTCAATGCAATCCCCATCAAATTACCAATCGCATTTTTCACAGAATTAGAACAAAACGTTTACAATCTGTATGGAAACAGAAAGACCCTGAATAGCAAAAGCAATCTTGAGGAAAAAAAACAGAGGTGCAGGAATCAGGCTCCCTGACTTCACACTATACCAGAAAGTGACAAGTCATCAAAACTCTATTGTACTGGCACAGAAACAGAAGTATAGATCAGTGAAACAGGATAGAAAGTCCAGAGATAAACTCATGCACCTATGGTCATCTAATCTATGACAAAGGAGGCAAGAATTACAATGAAGAAAAGACAGCCTTTTCAATAAGTCATCCTGGGAAAACATGTAAAAAAGATGAAATTAGAACATTCTCTAACACCATACACAAAAATAAATTCAAAAAGGATTAAAGACCTAAATGGAAGTCTAGATACTATAAAACGTTTAGAGGAAAACATAAGCAGAACACTCTCTGACATATATCACAGCCAGATGTTTTTTGATTCACCACCTAGAGTAATGAAAACAAAAATAAACAAATGGGACCAAATTAAACTTAAAATCTTTTGCTCGGCAAAGGAAACCATAAACAAAATGAAAAGACAACCCACAGAATGGGAGGGAATATTTGCAAACAAAGCAATCAACAAATGATTAATCTCCAAAATATACAAACAGCTCATGCAGCTGAATATCAAAAAAGCAAACAACCCAATTAAAAAATGGGTGAAATTTCTAAATAGACATTTCTCCAAAGAAGACATACAGGTGGCCAACAAACATATGAAAAGATGCTCATCACTAATTACTAGAGAAATACAAGTCAAAACTACAGTGAAGTATTACCTCACACTGGTCAGAATGGTCATGATCAAAAAATCTACAAACAATAAATGCTGGAGAAGGTGTAGAGAAAAGGGAACCCTCCTACACTGTTGGTGGGAATGTAAATTGGTACAGCCAGTGTGAAAAACCATATGGAGTTTCCTGAAAAAGACTAAAAATAAAACTACCATATGACCCTGTGATCCCACTGCTGGGCATATATCCAGAGAAAACCATAATTCAAAAAAATATATGCACCGCAATATTCATTGCAGCACTATTTACAATAGCCATGTCATGAAAGCAACCTAAATGTCTATCAACAGAGAAATGGTTGAAGAATATGTAGTATATATATACAATGGAATATTACTCAGCCATAAAAACGAATGAAATAATGTCATCTGTAGTGACATGATGGACCTAGAGACTGTTATACTGAGTGAAGTAAGTCAGACAGAGAAAGACAAATATCATGTGATATCACTTACATGTTGAATCTAAAGCACTGGTACAAATGAACTTATTTACAAAACAGAAATAGAGTTACAGATGTAGAAACAATCTTTTGGTTACCAAGGGGGAAAGGAGGGTGAGAGATAAATTGGGAGATGGGTATTGACATATACACATTACTAATATATAAAATAGATAACTAATAAGAACCTACTGTATAGCAGCATGGGGAACTCTACTCGGTACACTGCAATATCCTATATGGGAACAGAATCTATAAAAGGTGGATATATGTATATGTATAACTGATTCACTTTGCTGTACAGCAGAAACTGGCACAACACTGTAAATCAGCTGTACTCTAATAAAATTTAATTTTAAAAAAGCATATTCCTCTTTTTCCAGCAATCTAATTTTTGAATAGCTTTCCACTCAGTGCCCTTCACTTTCTCCTCCATAAACAAAATGCATAATTAGACATATCATTCTAAAATGACAGAAGAGATAGGGGGAAAAAGAGAAGAGAGAAAAACTCACCTCCAAAGTGGTCTATTTTTCTACTTTGCATAAGCAACACTGGATGTTAGAAGAATGTGAAGGAGTTCCTTCAAAGATCTGAGGAATTCTTATTTTTTATCTTACATTGCTATAACTCAAAATATCAATGAAAATAGCAGAATAAAGTCATGTCAGAGCTAGAAGACTTACCACTTGCAAACTTCTTGACAAGAGACTTCAGGATGTTTCTGAAATATCAAGAAAGTAAATCAAGGAAGTAAACCAATAAAGGAGTACATAAGAATTCAGAAATTAGTATATTTAATCCAGGAAAGTGCTGCAGGCTTAGTTATCAACTGATTCAGTAGAGAAGAGGAAGATACAGGGTTCCAAAATGAAATTATCTATTTAAAAAGGAGATCCTGTAGAAAATATAATATGTTTGAGACATTAGAATAATTCACTGATAAGGTAAAATCCAAAAATACATGAAAATTAGAAATACCGGTAGATATTCCTGAAAACATAGTACAAGAAAGTAAATAAAACAAAACAGAATATATGTCCATGAAACAGTTTGTTATGATTATATGAACTATTAATTTCAGTTATTTGGAGTTGACCCATAGACAAAGTACAGAAGACATGTGATTACCGATTATAATATGAATGTAACCAGGGTTTTGAGGGGCCTCAATTTGCTTGATGTTTTGAGGCTTAAACACAAAGTGGAGTTTTTTTATTTTTCCAGTGACTACTCCTAAATAGTTTCCAGTTGTACCATATTGAAACTCACTATCCTAATGGGTACCAGGTATCTTGATAAAATCTTGGGTAGATTCCATAATTTTGCATTCACTTTAAGCTGCTTATTCTGTTTTGATCATTAACATTTCAGTTCTTCTCATTTTCAAGCTTTAATCTCAAAATTGCTTCAATGCATTTATCCTACTACCCAATCTAAGACAAACTAGTCTGGTTTAAGCTTCAAAATGGCTTGTAATGGGAGGGCAGTGATCTGTGCTTTATACACATACTCTTTCTCAGAATATTCTCACCCTCCTAACTTCGGACTGCCGAATGCCTCTTAATTGACAATCAAATGGTAAGGTCAGCAGGGAGGCCACACAACATCTTGGGTTTAAGAAAGAAACAACTTCCTCTCTGTATGGTACCCTAAAGATGTAGGAGGTGAAGGTGAAGCATAACATTTCTCTGGACAATGATTATCACTAACTGTGCAGACACTACTGTAACAGCAGAGGCCCCAGCATCAGATAGAATCAGCTCAAACTAGAGAAATACTAAAGATACATTTTTATCACTAGCATGATGTGGGAACCTCTGGATTCTCTCTTGCAAACTGTAGGGGTCTCAAGGGACTGGTACAAAGTGGGGGTTGGCCTATCTTTTCATAAACAAACTATACTACCCTTTCTTTAAGTTTTGCTGTACTACTATATTCACGAAGGCCTTCTACTAAGGGATCTTTCAAATAAGAATGCAGGCACCTTGTTTTATATTTAAGTAAATCTATAAATTTCAAAAGAACTATGCCAAACAGCCTTCTTTTCTCTAAAGCAGAGGAGGGGAACTAAAAAGAGCAAAAGTACCATAATCCTAGGCTCACAGAATATTCTTCCCCAAACTGGCACCATATATTCTTCTGTTGGTGACACCAAGTCGAGCCTGGGGAGTTCTGAAGTTCAACAAATTCCAAACGTGTAGCAAGATGGTAATGGACATTTCCTCCAGGCATGTACAAGCTTTATAAATGTTTCACTTTCATTGTCATTCTCCTTTGGTTTCAAAAAAAAGGAACATACTCTTTCCTCTCCCCCAGGAAGGCTGAGAGTGAGATGTGGTAGCCTGGTAACTGGAGAATGTAAGCTAGTTATGGAAATCTCAGTGAGCCCTGTGGGGAGTTACTGATCCTAAACTGTATTTGCAGCTGATTCCTTTCTAGCAGGACTTTGAACTTAGAATGAGAGATACTTAATGCATTTTAGGCTCAATTTCACCCAGAGTCACAATTACAGCACATAGTAAAAAATATAGCTAAATATCTTTTTTTTACCATTAGTAATGATTTGTAAAAGTAAACATACAAAAGACAGAAACTGGTAAGTGGGAGGGTAAAGGAAAATAGTAAGATTGATAACAAATTTATCCTACAAAATACAGAGTTTAGAACTAGAGATATAGGTATAGTATACAGAGTTATAAAGACTATCACTAAATGAAATAATATTAATGGTTTAGTTTTCTTGGGCAGGGAGGTTTTGAAGAAATATACAGATATGTATGTGAACTAACCTAATCTAAAATAACAGGAATCAAGTGGATCATGTCTAAAGTGATGAATTAGGTAATACTGATCTTAACATATTTTTTAGAGTTATGGAATAACACACTAGGAAAGCTAAAAAAATAAACAACTAAAGGTGGCTCTGTTTTGCTCAGAAATGGGACTGGTGGTGAGGAGGAGTGAGACAGGATTATTGCTTTTTAGTATGATTCTTTTCGTATTAATTGTTTCTATAAGCAACAGTGTGAACATGTTTAAATTACAAGATAATGTTCATCTTGTCAACGAGATGGTAAATCAGATACTATCGTGCACTGATGTGGCATTATGCATTGGTATAACTCTTTAGGAGAATATTTTTGTAATTTATACAGAACTTGGGACATTTCTCTCTTGGAAAAATTTATTATGTAAAAAAAATCCTAAATGGTGTTCGTAGGCAATGACATTTGTAATAGCAAAACTTGAATAAACCCTAATCAAAAATAACAAATGAAGGCATTGTATTGTTAAGTGGGATGTCCTAGTTTCATTCCTGTGAGTTGGATTCATCAAGTGCTCTTCTCTTTTGAACTTCTTTATAAACACTCTAGACAAAGCAATTAGTGTCTCTTTGTATTTGTTTGATAATCTTTGTGTTTGAGGACCTTCAGATTAGACTGGTTCTGTCTGAGAATTTCTTCCAGATTAGACTTTAATAGAAGACAAATGTATTCACAATTAGTCCCTTAGATATGGCCTGGTGAATATGCAGATGGGAAGGCTGGACTATTAGTATTCTAGTTCAGTCTTAATTGATTTGATGGAAATAGCCAAGGATAAGCATTCAGGTGGCACTTTACAAAAATAAGTTTTAAAATAAGTTTGTAGGATATGTTAGGTTTATATTCTAGTGATTGCACAGAAGTTAACTATATTATTTACAAGGTCAGAGGGTAATTGTTAGATTAGTGATTGGAGTGATTAATAAAAATGATTTTCTTTATAAATTTGCCCATATTTTAATGTTTCATTAAATGCACATCATGATATACAGAAGCTAAAGAAGTGCAATTTAGGTAAAATATTCTATAGACATTCACAAAAAAATAATAACACAGAGTATATATTTTTAAAATTTAGCACAGTTTCTATTAAATTTTTCTAAAGTATTACTTTAATAATTTAGTTTGAAATAAATATGAATATTGGTACTCAGTATTATGGCATAACATTCAGGCGAGTTATTTTCATATGACAGTCATGACAATGTTTTACAAAATCAAATTAGTAGGTCATATCCAGAGAGTTTTTTTCAATGAAATTGAATAGAATAGGATAAAATATTAGCTTTTACTTGCAAGCTTCATGAAACTTTTCAGTTAGCTATATAAAGAAACACACACACCTATGTATTTTATGGTTCATAGTATAAACTCTATTTTGTACTGTGAGTCTCAATCAAAAATAGTTGAAATCTCCTTATTTAGAGGACAATAATCCTTTAAAATTTTATGGAGTATCAGGGTTTCTGTGTGTGTGTGTGAGTGCATGCACATTGGACTATTTGTGTCTCCAACAAAATTCATATGTTGAAATCCTAACCCCCAATGTGATGGTATTAGGAGGTGTTAGATCATGAGGGTGGAGCTCTCATGAATGGGATCAATGTCTTTATAAAAAGCACCCCAGAGAGATCTCCAGCTGTCTTTCTGGCATGTGAGGATACAAGGATCAATAAGCAATCTGAAACCTAGAAGAGGACCCTCACCAGAATTTGATCATGTTGGCACCCTGATCCAGAGTTTCAGACTCCAGAACTGTGAGAAATAAATGTTTGTTGCTTACGGTAAATTGTTAGAGCTGACCAAACTAAGGCAGACAATGTGTGTGCGTGTATGCTCACCAACATTTTCCAAAGAGTTCATACAACCTAAATAATAGGAATATATATGTATATGTACATTCCTATTATTTTGTTATAATATTCTCTGTATATCTTTGTTCTAAGAAAAATGTCCCCTAAAAGGTGCAAATAGTCAAATCATCTGTAGTCTATATTAAATGCACAATTTTTTTCTGGAGAATTACATTTGATATTTGTTTTTGAATGCATAGTGGACACCTTATTGCTGGTTGCTCTGTTCCTGCTACTGTACCATGTGGTGATTATTATAGTACATGCTGAGCAACCAGTCAGCTGGAGAGCACTGGCAGAGAAGTGGGTGCCTCATGAGTAAACATTTGCTTAAAGATCACATTATGTGTGACCACTTTTTACAGCTGTTGTGGTTAGTCTTTTGTTGTAAATTGAAATGAAACCAGTGTGAAAAGTGCAAGATCATTTTAGTGTTCATGGATGCTGAAATGTATGTAGCTATGGGATATATTTGTGTGATAGTATTATCAGAATACCCTAAGATGGGAATGATATTGCATTTCTTTTAGTTTTTTAGCTACCTATCATCTTTTCTAGGTCAAATCTTCCAGTGGCTAATGCCAGAGAATTAATTACTAAAGGGGTGAAGGAAAAGAAAAAAGTAATTGGTAAAGCTATGACTTTCCTGAAATACTACTACTCTTGAAGAGGTTTCTAAAGGTTAAATTTTACTGGCAAGAGAACTGCTTTCGATTGCATTTATTTTTGAGTGACTTTCAACAAGGTAAAACCTACAGATGCTTGCTGGTAGGAGAAAGTACAGTTTAGGACAACACAAAAAATGAGCACATTTATATTCATGAATAAATTCATTCTTGTCCTTTACATAATGATGAGAATTTTGAAAATCTTTTCAATAACAAATTGAACTGGCACAAGAAACTATTACAAAAACAGCTTATAATTTTGCATGCAGCTTCTCAATGTAATTTTTAGATCTATTGAATTTCAGCTGTTACTGGTGATTATTATATTTTTAAGTTCTCCTTTAACCTGATCTTCACAGTCTTAATCTTCCTCTTTTTTCTTTATTTTATTGAGGAAAAAAATGCAATTGTGAAGAAAATATTGTCATCTTAGTTCATTTTTTCCCTCTGATTTATAAATGTTCTCACATAGCATCATCTTATACTCCAGTAATAATAAATATGGATTTGCTGAGACTATTTTATATCCAACTAGTATACCTGAAGGATGAGAGGCTAAAAAGAAAGTATAGAAGAGGAATGAGCATTTTTTTCTTAAAGAAAGTACTAATTGTTATATTACTGTGAATATGGTTAATTAGTTCTATAGATTAAATGATAACTAAATTTTCTTTTATACACAAAGTTATAAACAAAGTCAATTTGCTATTTAAATTAAGAAAACAAACAACAATATGAGGAAGTATAACATTAAAAAATCCCATTTAACATACACTAGATATATGTTTGGGAAATTAAACCAAAGAAAAAGTCACCAAGAAATGTCTATCATTTCCTAAATTAATTGATAAATGACCCAGGCAAAATAAAGAATATTTTATATACATATATTTAAATATATATATCTAACCATAGGAAAGGATAAATTTATTTTTTCCTTATTTTAAGTATATAAGTATAAATATATATATATATATGTATATATATGTACATATATAGTCAAATATTTTATTTTCCGTACAGTTAAATTGAAATTAAAATAATACAGTCAAGCTAGTATAAAGGTGTTACTAAAAATAATCCAATTAAAATATCCTTATAAGATTTATTAGTGCCTAAATAAATGTTCAAATAGATTAAATAAATGTTCAACACTAGATTAAATTATATTAAATGAAAACCATATCATAGGCATCACACTTGTCAGATTTCTCTACCCTAATTGTTGTATGGATGAAAGTTTAGAGACAAAATATTGTGATGGCAAGATATCTGTATATAGGCCCGAATTCTCAAGATGTGTGGAAGACTTCACCTAATGATTTTTACCCTGTATGAGCCCAAATTATAATCACTCTTTTGAGTTACTCATCTCTGGGTCCTCTCATTTGTGCAAGAGTTATGTGCATGTTAATATCCTTCTTTTGTTAGTCTGTCTTTTGTTAGTCCACTTACAGGATACAGCTAGAGAACCTAAGAGGGTAGTAGGATAATTTTTTTTCACCTCTACAAATACATGGTTGTTTGTTGTATTGTTATTCCTTGGAGATTGCATAAACCTTGCGGAATCAATTCTTACATTGGTGACTATAAAACATGGATTTTCAAACCCTCTCATTTCTTCTGTATTTATTAGCTGGCTTTCTTCTGAAAGAGTTGTTTTCTTCCATCTTCCTCCTTTTGTTAGTGTCAATAATGGACTTATGGATTCTTTTATTATCCCATGTCTATTCACTCCATTAACACTATTCTTTTCTTAAACTTTAAAATAATTTTTAAACTATTTGGGAATAATTTAGACTTACAAAAGAGTTGCAAAGTAGTACAAAGAATATCAATATACCCTTTACCAAGGTTCTCAAAATATTGTATAGCCAACCGCAGCAATATGTGGAATAGGAGGTCCCTTGTATATATATCCCCTTCAGCAACAATACTTTGGTAGCCATGCACAGAAAAAATTGCTTTTGTGGGAGCTTTAGTATCCAAGTAGAAGATTATGAAACTTCAATAGAGTTCAAGACTTGGCTCCAGCCCTTCCCATCCACAACCCATGAGCACTCCTGCCAACACAGAATGCAACTGGGAGGCATACGCATCAGTACCCCCAGAGGCAGGCCAGCTGAACTTGGTCTGACAGCAGATCCTGAAACAACCCTGTGACTTAGCTCTAGCACCCCTCTCCCAAGCTACAGTCTATGAATAGTCTTGCCAGCCCAAGGACCTATACGGAGAAAGGACTATCAGTGCCCCCAGATATAAGTCCGCCATACTAAGTCTGACTGCATACCTTGGAGTCACCCTGTAACTAGGCTCTGGCCACTACTAGCTGTGGTGAGGAAGCATTCCTGCACAGTAAGGAACCTGGTCAATGACACCCTCCAGTGTCTCCAGAGTCAGGTCTGAGTACTTCAACCTCAGCTGTGGACCCTGAAACAGCACAGGGACTCTAGTTCCTCTCAGCCATGATCTGGGGCCAGTCCTGCCTGCCCATGGACCCACCTGGTGACTGGGCAGGAGTCCACCCAGGGATCTGATGGGAGCCACACCTGCCCATGCAACTAGTAACAGGCAAGCTCTCTATAGTTCCAACTGTAGACTCTGAAGCAGATGCTTGTACTCATGCCACCCTACTGAACAAGGTCCTGAAGACAGTCCCATCCACCCAGAGACCAGATAGGATCCACACCATCTCAAGTCCTTGGTAACAAGCTCATCAACTGCAGACCACAATGTGGATCCAGCAACAACCTCATGACCTGGCTCCAACCCAGCATGACTGATTTTGGAGGTAATCCCATTAGCCCAGGGAAAGTACAGGAGAAACACGTTACCTACCAAAGCCAGTCTAGAAAGACTAGAAGAGGTGTTTTGCTACTTCAGATGCACAGACACCAGTGCAATGTTACACAAATCAAGATGAATGAGGCAAATATGATACCACCAAAGGAAACAAATAAAGCTCCAGTGACTGACCCCAAAGAAATAGAGATCTATGAAATGCCTGGCAAAAAAATTCAAAATAGTCATCTTAAAGTAACTCAATAAAATGCAAAATAGCACAAATAGACAACTAAACAAAATCAGGAAAGCAAAAATGAACAAAATGAGAAGTTTAGTAAAGAAATAGAAACCACAGAAAAGAATCAAACAGAAATTCTGGAGCTAAAACATACAATGACAAAACTAAAAAAATAAATAGAGAGCTTCAACAGCAGAATCTATCATTCAGAAGAAAAAAAAATCAGTGAACTTAAAGAGAGGTAATATGAAATTAGCCACTCAGAGGAACAAAAATTGAAAAGAATAAAAATGAGTAAAGAAAGTCTGTGTGAATTGTGGGACACAATCATGCAAACAAACATTTTCATATTGGGAGTTCCAAAAGAAGAGTAGAGAGGGAAGGGGGCAGAAAGTTTAGTTAAAGACATAATAGCTGAAAACTGCCCAAATCTTGGAAGAGATATGGACATCCAGGTCTAGGGAACTCAGAGATCCCCAAGCAAGATCAATCCAAAGAAGATTACCCTGAAACACATTAAAATCATGTTAAACATCAAAGTCAAAGAGAGAAGTTTTAAAGGACTGGAATTTTCTGCAGAAAATTTGGAAACTGGAGGGAGAGAGATGATATATTCAAAGTTCTAAAAGAAGAAAAATAACTACTGATGAAGAATACTATATCTGGTAAAACTGAAATGAAGGAGATATAAAGACATTCCCAGACAAACAAATAGTTCATCACCACTAGACTTATCTTACAAGAAATGCTAATGGTAGTGTTTCAAGTTGAAATGATGGGCTACTAATAGCAATTTGAAAACATTGTTTTCAAAATAAAAGTATAAAACTCACTGGTAATGGTACAGTCATCCCTCTATATCTGCTGGTTCTGCATCCACAGATTCAACCAAATGAAGATCAAAAATATTTTTTAAAACTTCCAGAAAATTCCAAAAAGCAAAACGTGAATTTCTCATGCACTGGCAATTATTTACATACTACTTACATTGCATTTACAACTATTTATATAGAATTTGCATTGTATTAGGTATTATAAAATGTCTAGAGATGATTTAAAGTATACAGGAGAGAAGGCGGAAGATGGCGGAAGAGTAAGACGCGGAGATCACCTTCCTCCCCACAGATACACCAGAAATACATCTACACGTGGAACAACTCCTACAGAACACCTACTGAAGGCTGGCAGAAGACCTCAGACCTCCCAAAAGGCAAGAAACTCCCCACGTACCTGGGTAGGGCAAAAGAAAAAACAGAGACAAAAGAATAGGGACGGCACCTGCACCAGTGGGAGGGAGCTGTGAAGGAGGAAAAGTTTCCACACTCTAGGAAGCCCCTTCGCGGGCGGAGACTGCGGGAGGCGGAGGGGGGAGCTTCGAAGCTGCGGAGGAGTGCACAGCAACGGGTGCGGAGGGCAAAGCGGGGAGATTCCCGCACAGAGGATCGGTGCCGACCGGCACTCACCAGCCCGAGAGGCTTGTCTGCTCACCCGCCGGGGCGGGCGGGGCTGCGAGCTGAGGCCGGAGCGCAGGGAGAGGACTGGGGTTGGCGGCTTGAACATAGCCTGAAGGGGTTAGTGCACCACAGCTAGCCGGGAGGGAGTCCGGGGAAAAGCCTGCACCTGCAGAAGAGGCAGGAGACTTTTCCTTCCCTCTTTGTTTCCTGGGGCGTGAGGAGAGGGGTTTAAGAACGCTGCTTAAAGGAACTCCAGAGACGGGCGCGAGCCACGGCTAAAAGCGCGAACCCCAGAGACGGGCGCGAGCCACGGCTGAAAGCGCGGAATCCAGAGACGGGCGCGAGCCGCGGCTGAAAGCGCGGAATCCAGAGACGGGCGCAAGCCGCGGCTAAAAGCGCGGACCCCAGAGGCGGGCGGGAGACGTTAAGGCTGCCGCTGCCGCCACCGAGGGGCCTGTGTGCGAGCACAGGTCACTCTCCACACCCCTCTTCCGCGGAGCCTGTGCAGCCCGCCACTGCCGGGTTCCCGGGATCCAGGGACAACTTCCCCGGGAGAGCGCACAGCGCGCCTCAGGCTGGTGCAAAGTCACGCCGGCCTTTGCCACCGCAGGCCCGCCCCGCACTCTGTGCCCCTCCGTCCCCGCCGGCCTGAGTGCGCCAGAGCCCCCAATCAGCGGCTCTTTTAACCCCATCCTGTCTGAGCAAAAAACAGACGCCCTCCAGCGATCTACACGCAGTGGCAGGGCCAAATCCAAAGCTTAGCCCTGGGAGCTGTGAGAACAAAGAAGAGAAAGGGAAATCTCTCCCAGCAGCCTCAGAAGCAGCGGATTAAAGCTCCACAATCAACTTGATGTACCCTGCATCTGTGGAATACCTGAATAGACAACCAATCATCCCAAATTAAGGAAGTGGACTTTAGGAGCAAGATCTATGATTTTTTCCCCTTTCCTCTTTTTGTGAATGTGTATGTGTATGCTTCTGTGTGAGATCTTGTCTGTATAGTCTTGCTTCCACCATTTGTCCTAGGGTTCTATCCGTCCATGTTTTTTTTTTAATTTTTTTTCTTAATAATTAATTTTAATAACCTTATTATACTTTACCTTCGTTCTCTTTCTTTCTTTCCGTCCTTCCTTCCCTCCTTTAGACAACGAATCATCCCAAATTGAGGAGGTGGTCTCTGACAGCAAGATTTAGGATTTTTCCCCATTTACCTCTTTTAGTGAGGGTGTATGTGTATGCTTCTGTGTAAGATTTTGTCTGTATAGCTTTGCTCCCAACATTTGTCCTAAGGTTCTTTCCGTCCCTTTATTTTTTTTTTCCTAAATAAGAAGTTTTTAATTCAATAACTTTATTATACTTTATTTTATTTTTACTGTATCTTCTTTCTTTCTGTCTTTTTTCCTTCTTTCCCTCCTTCCTTCCTTCCTCCCTCCCTCCCTCCCTCCTTTCTTTCCTTCTTGCCTTCTTTCCTTCTTTGCTTCTTTCTTTCTTCCTTCCTTCCTACCCTCCTTTCCTTCTTTCTTTCCTCATACTTCTACTAATTCCCTCTACTTTTTCTCCCTTTTATCCTGAGCCTGTGGATGAAAAGCTTTTGGTGCTCCAGCCAGGAGGCAGGGCTCTGCCTCTGAGGTAGGACAGCCAACTTCACGACACTGATCAACAAGAGACCTCCCAGCTCCACATAATATCAAACGGCGAAAATCTCCCAGAGACTTCCATCTTAACACCAGCACCCAGCTTCACTCAACGACCAGCAAGCCACAGTGCTGGAAAACCTATGCCAAACAACTAGCAAAACAGGAACACAACCCCACCCATTAGCAGAGAGGCTGCCTAAAATCGTAATAAGGCCACAGACACCCCCAAACACACCACCAGACGTGAACCTGCCCACTAGAGAGACAAGATCCAGCTTCATCCACCACAACACAGGCACTAGCCCCCTCCACCAGGAAACCTACACAACCCACTGAACCAACCTTAGCCACTAGAGACAGACATCAAAAACAGGAGGAACTACAAACCTGCAGCCTGCAAAAAGGAGACCCCAAACACAGTAAGATAAGCAAAATGAGAAGACAGAAAAACACACAGCAGATAAAGGAGCAAGATAAAAATGCACCAGACCTAACAAATGAAGAGGAAATAGGCAGTCTACCTGAAAGAGAATTCAGAATAATGATAGTAAGGTTGATCCGAAATCTTGGAGATAGAATGGACAATAGATTGGACAAAATGCAAGAATCAGTTAACAAGGACCTAGAAGAACTAAAGATGAAACAAGCAATGATGAACCACACAATAAATGAAATTAAAAGTACTCTAGATGGGATCAATAGCAGAATAACTGAGGCAGAAGAACGGATAAGTGACCTGGAAGATAAAATAGTGGAAATAACTACTGCAGAGCAGAATAAAGAAAAAAGAATGAAAAGAACTGAGGACAGTCTCAGAGACCTCTGGGACAACATTAAACGCACCAACATTCGAATTATAGGGGTTCCAGAAGAAGAAGAGAAAAAGAAAGGGACTGAGAAAATATTTGAAGAGATTATAGTTGAAAACTTCCCTAATATGGGAAAGGAAATAGTTGATCAAGTCCAGGAAGCACAGAGAGTCCCATACAAGATAAATACAAGGAGAAATACGCCAAGACACATATTAACCAAACTGTCAAAAATTAAATACAAAGAAAGCATATTAAAAGCAGCAAGGGAAAAACAACAAATAACACATAAGGGAATCCCCATAAGGTTAACAGCTGATCTCTCAGCAGAAACCCTACAAGCCAGAAGGGAGTGGCAGGACATACTGAAAGTGATGAAGGAGAAAAACCTGCAATCAAGATTACTCTACCCAGCAAGGATCTCATTCAGATTTGATGGAGAAATTAAAACCTTTACAGACAAGCAAAAGCTGAGAGAGTTCAGCACCACCAAACCAGCTTTACAACAAATGCTAAAGGATCTTCTCTAGGCAAGAAACACAAGAGAAGGAAAAGACCTATAATAACGAACCCAAAACAATTTAGAAAATGGGAATAGGAACATACATATCGATAATTACCTTAAATGTAAATGGACTAAATGCTCCCACCAAAAGACACAGATTAGCTGAATGGATACAAAAACAAGACCCTTATATATGCTGTCTACAAGAGACCCACTTCAGACCTAGAGACACATACAGACTGAAAGTAAGGGGATGGAAAAAGATATTCCATGCAAATGGAAGCCAAAAGAAAGCTGGAGTAGCAATTCTCATATCAGACAAAATAGACTTTAAAATAAGGACTATTAAAAGAGACAAAGAAGGACACTACATAATGATCAAGGGATCGATCCAAGAAGAAGATATAACAATTGTAAATATTTATGCACCCAACATAGGAGCACCTCAATACATAAGGCAAATACTAACAGCCATAAAAGGGGAAATCGACAGTAACACATTCATAGTAGGGGACTTAAACACCCCACTTTCACCCATGGACAGATCATCCAAAATGAAAATAAATAAGGAAACACAAGCTTTAAATGATACATTAAACAAGATGGACTTAATTGATATTTATAGGACACTCCATCCAAAAACAACAGAATACACATTTTTCTCAAGTGCTCATGGAACATTCTCCAGGATAGATCATATCCTGGGTCACAAATCAAGCCTTGGTAAATTTAAGAAAATTGAAATTGTATCAAGTATCTTTTCTGACCACAACGCCATGAGACTAGATATCACTTACAGGAAAAGATCTGTAAAAAATACAAACACATGGAGGCTAAACAATACACTACTTAATAATGAAGAGATCACTGAAGAAATCAAAGAGGAAATCAAAAAATACCTAGAAACAAATGACAATGGAGACACAACGACCCAAAACCTGTGGGATGCAGCAAAAGCAGTTCTAAGGGGGAAGTTTATAGCAATACAAGCCCACCTTAAGAAGCAGGAAACATCTCGAATAAACAACCTAACCTTGCACCTCAAGCAATTAGAGAAAGAAGAACAAAAAAACCCCAAAGCTAGCAGAAGGAAAGAAATCATAAAAATCAGATCAGAAATAAATGAAAAAGAAATGAAGGAAACAATAGCAAAGATCAATAAAACTAAAAGCTGGTTCTTTGAGAAGATAAACAAAATAGATAAACCACTAGCCAGACTCATCAAGAAAAAAAGGGAGAAGACTCAAATCAATAGAATTAGAAATGAAAACGGAGAGGTAACAACTGACACTGCAGAGATAAAAGAGATCATGAGAGATTACTACAAGCAACTCTATGCCAATAAAATGGACAATCTGGAAGAAATGGACAAACTCTTAGAAAAGCACAACCTGCCAAGACTGAATCAGGAAGAAATAGAAAATATGAACAGACCAATCACAAGCAGTGAAATTGAAACTGTGATTAAAAATCTTCCAACAAAGAAAAGCCCAGGACCAGATGGCTTCACAGGCGAATTCTATCAAACATTTAGAGAAGAGCTAACACCTATCCTTCTCAAACTCTTCCAAAATATAGCAGAGGGAGGACCACTCCCTAACTCCTTCTACGAGGCCACCATCACCTTGATACCAAAACCAGACAAGGATGTCACAAAGAAAGAAAACTACAGGCCAATATCGCTGATGAACATAGATGCAAAAATCCTCAACAAAGTACTAGCAAACAGAATCCAACAGCACATTAAAAGGATCATACACCATGATCAAGTGGGGTTTATTCCAGGAATGCAAGGATTCTTCAATATACGCAAATCTATCAATGTGATAAACCATATTAACAAATTGAAGGAGAAAAACCATATGATCATCTAAATAGATGCAGAGAAAGCTTTTGACAAAATTCAACACCCATTTATGATAAAAACCCTGCAGAAAGTAGGCATAGAGGGAACTTTCCTCAACATAATAAAGGCCATATATGACAAGCCCACAGCAAACATCATCCTCAATGGTGAAAAACTGAAAGCATTTCCACTAAGATCAGGAACAAGACAAGGTTGCCCACTCTCACCACTATTATTCAACATTGTTTTGGAAGTTTTAGCCACAGCAATCAGAGAAGAAAAGGAAATAAAAGGAATCCAAATTGGAAAAGAAGAAGTAAAGCTGTCACTGTTTGCAGATGACATGATCCTATACATAGAGAACCCTAAAGATGCTACCAGAAAACTACTAGAGCTAATCAATGAATTTGGTAAAGTGGCAGGATACAAAATTAATGCACAGAAATCTCTGGCATTCCTATATACTAATGATGAAAAATCTGAAAGTGAAATCAAGAAAACACTCCCATTTACCATTGCAACAAAAAGAATAAAATATCTAGGAATAAACCTACCTAAGGAGACAAAAGACCTGTATGCAGAAAATTATAAGACACTGATGAAAGAAATTAAAGATGATATAAATAGATGGAGAGATATACCATGTTCTTGGATTGGAAGAATCAACATTGTGAAAATGACTCTACTACCCAAAGCAATCTATAGATTCAATGCAATCCCTATCAAACTACCACTGGCATTTTTCACAGAACTAGAACAAAAAATTTCACAATTTGTATGGAAACACAAAAGACCCCGAATAGCCAAAGCAATCTTGAGAACGAAAGAAGGAACTGGAGGAATCAGGCTCCCTGACTTCAGACTATACTACAAAGCTACAGTCATCAAGACGGTATGGTACTGGCACAAAAACAGAAAGATAGATCAATGGAACAGGATAGAAAGCCCAGAGATAAACCCATGCACATATGGACACCTTATCTTTGATAAAGGTGGCAGTAATGTACAATGGAGAAAGGACAGCCTCTTCAATAAGTGGTGCTGGGAAAACTGGACAGGTACATGTAAAAGTATGAGATTAGATCACTCCCTAACACCATACACAAAAATAAGCTCAAAATGGATTAAAGACCTAAATGTAAGGCCAGAAACTATCAAACTCTTAGAGGAAAACATAGGCAGAACACTCTATGACATAAATCAAAGCAAGATCCTTTCCGACCCACCTCCTAGAGTAATGGAAATAAAAACAAAAATAAACAAATGGGACCTAATGAAACTTAAAAGCTTTTGCACAGCAAAGGAAACCATAAACAAGACCAAAAGACAACCCTCAGAATGGGAGAAAATATTTGCAAATGAAGCAACCGACAAAGGATTAATCTCCAAAATTTACAAGCAGCTCATGCAGCTCAATAACAAGAAAACAAACAACCCAATCCAAAAATGGGCAGAAGACCTAAATAGACATTTCTCCAAAGAAGATATACAGACTGCCAACAAACACATGAAAGAATGCTCAACATCATTAATCATTAGAGAAATTCAAATCAAAACTACAATGAGATATCATCTCACACCAGTCAGAATGGCCATCATCAAAAAATCTAGAAACAATAAATGCTGGAGAGGATGTGGAGAAAAGGGAACACTCTTGCACTGCTGGTGGGAATGTGAATTGGTTCAGCCACTATGGAGAACAGTATGGAGGTTCCTTAAAAAACTACAAATAGAACTACCATATGACCCAGCAATCCCACTACTGGGCATATACCCTGAGAAAACCAAAATTCAAAAAGAGTCATGTACCAAAATGTTCATTGCAGCTCTATTTCCAATAGCCCGGAGATGGAAACAACCTAAGTGCCCGTCATCGGATGAATGGATAAAGAAGATGTGGCACATATATACAATGGAATATTACTCAGCCATAAAAAGAAACGAAATTGAGCTATTTGTAATGAGGTGGATAGACCTAGAGTCTGTCATACAGAGTGAAGTAAGTCAGAAAGAAAAAGACAAATACCGTATGCTAACACATATATATGGAATTTAAGAAAAAAATGTCATGAAGAACCTAGGGGTAAAGCAGGAATAAAGACGCAGACCTCTTAAAGAACAGACTTGAGGTTATGGGGAGGGGGAAGGGTGAGCTGTGACAGGGCGAGAGAGAGTCATGGGCATATACACACTAACAAACGCAGTAAGGTAGATAGCTAGTGGGAAGCAGCCGCATGGCACAGGGATATTGGCTCGGTGCTTTGTGATAGCCTGGAGGGGTGGGATGGGGAGGGTGGGAGGGAGGGAGACGCAACAGGGAAGACATATGGGAACATATGTTTATGTATGACTGATTCACTTTGTTATAAAGCAGAAACTAACACACCATTGTAAAGCAATTATACCCCAATAAAGATGTTAATAAATAAATAAATAAATAAATAAATAAATACGTCTATTTAAAAAAAATAATAATAATAAAGCAGATGAAAACTTGAGTGACAAAGATCTAGTAAAATTTTGTAGTAGAAAAGTCAATGCAACTCATGCTATAAAATGAAAGTGGTAAAGTCATATAAATAAAGCAGAATACTGTTATAGGCTTTATTTTTTAATAAATTTAAACCATAATTCAAAAAGAGTCATGTACCAAAATGTTCACTGCAGCTCTATTTACAATAGCCAGGACATGGAAGCACCTAAGTGTCCATCAACAGATGAATGGATAAAGAAGATGTGGCACATATATACAATGGAATATTAGCCATAAAAAGAAACAAAATTGAGTTATTTGTAGTGAGGTGGATGGACCTAGAGTCTGTCATACAGAGTGAAGTAAGTCAGAAAGAGAAAAACAAATACCATATGCTCACACATATATATGGAATCTAAAAAAAAAAAAAAGGTCATGAAGAACCTAGGGGCAAGATGGGAATAAAGACACCGACCTACTAGAGAATGGATTTGAGGACACGGGGAGCGGGAAGGGTAAGCTGGGACGAAGTGAGAGAGTGACATGGACACACATACACTATCAAACGTAAAATAGATAGCTAGTAGAAGCAGCTGCATAGTACAGGGAGATCAGCTCGGTTCTTTGTGACCACCTAGAGGGGTGGGATAGGGAGGGTGGGAGGGAGGGAGATGCAAGAGGGAAGAGATATGGGGATATATGTATATGTATACTGATTCACTTTGTTATAAAGCAGAAACTAACACACCATTGTAAAGCAGTTATACTCCAATAAAGATGTTTAAAAAAATAAAAAAAATAAAAAAATAAAAAAAAAAATAAAGTATACAGGAAAATGTATGTAGGTTTTATGCATACACTATGCCATTTATACCATTTTATATAAAGGGCTTGAACATCCACAGATTTTGGTATCTGCAGGGAGTCCTGGAAACCATCCCCCACAGATACTGAGGGACAACTATAAATATATTTTCAAATTCAGCCTATGCTAATACTGTAATAATGGTGCATAAGTCACCCTTATCTCCAATGTAAAAGGTAAAAAATAGTATTCAACATAACAATAGGCAAAAGGATTTTTTTATGGATGCACAATATAAAAAGATGTGAAGTGTGATATCAATAGCATAAAATTTGGGGAGAGAAGTAAAAGTTTAGAGTTTTTACATGTGATTGAAGATAAGTTGTTTTCAGCTTAATATAGATTGTTATAACAATAAGATTTTTTATGTAAGCCTTGTAGTAACCACAAAGAGAAAACCTCTAGTTGATAAACAATAGATAAATAAAAAAGAATTAAAGGATACCCACTACAAAAAGATAAAATACAAAGGAAACATCAAAAGAGGAATAAAGGAATGAAGGAGATACAAATCATGTAGAAAACTACTAACAAAATATCAATAATAACTCCTTTTCTACCAATAATTACTTTACCTTAAATAGAATAACTTCTCCAATCAAAACACACAGAATGACTGAATGAATTTTTAAAATCCAATAATATGCCAACTCAAGGAAAGTCACTTTATCTGTAAGGACACATATAGGATGAAACTAAGGGAAGGAAAAATATACTCCATACAAATTGTAATCAAAAGAGTAAGAGGGCTCTATATCAGATAAAAATGACATCAAACAAAATCAGTTACAAGAGAGAAAGAATGTCAATATATAAAAATAAGAGGACATAACAATTGTAAAAATATATACACCCAATTGTAAAAATGTATACACTCAGTATTGGAGGATCTAAACAATTGAAGTAAATATTAGCAGAGCTAAAGGGAGAAAGAGATACCAATATATAAGAGTATTGAACTTCAATACCTCATTTTCAATATTGGATAAAACATCCTGGCAGAAAATCAATAAGGAAACAGGTGACTTAATTAACACTGTAGACCAACTGTATCTTACTGACATATACAGAACATTCCATTGAACAGAAGCAGAATATAAATTCTTCTCAAGCTCACATGGAACATTCTCTAGGATAGCTCATATATTAGGCCACAAATCAGGTTTTAAAATTTTTTAGGGAGAGGGAGAAGTCAAGATGGCAGAATAGGAAGATGCAGAATTCATATCTCCTCACAAATACATCACAGATACATCTACAAATGGAATAATTCTCACAGAGCACCTGCTGAACATTAGTGGAAGACTTTGGACACCTAAAAGGACAAGAAAAATGTCCTTGCAACTGGGTAGGATGACAGAAAGAAAAAAGAAAAGAGGAATGAGGGAAACTGAAGGTAAGGAGAGGAAATCAGCTGGATCAGAAAGGAATCTTTGGGGTATCAAAGGGGAACACAGCAGATGGTCTGTGGAAGGGAGAACAAAGTAAGAACTGTGTGCATGGTCCATGCTGCAGCCCTGTGAAACCCAGCCTCACTCATATGTTTCCTGTTGTGGAGGGGGGCTGGGTGTTGGCAAGTGGGGTTTGGAGCAGGGACCTAGAGAGGGGAGAGCTGATGGCTGTGAAAAGACACAGCCTGAAGGGACAGGAGTGAGGAGCTCCGCAACAGGGAAAGTTTGCAGAAGAAACCCGGGACACCATAGAAGCAAGGTGCCATTGTTGAGGGGTGAGCAAGGGGTGGGGACACCATTGCAACCCCCTTCCCCAACTGCTGGCTTCTGCCTCCACTGTGGGCAGTGGGAGGGGCATCCATCTAAGCAGGCTTACTCACCCCTCAAGCCAAGGCCTCCTCTGCCCACACAGGCTCTGAGGTCCTGAGCACCACCCATGACAAATCCTCCTCGGGAATCAGTGCTGGGTGTCCCAGCCTGAGAAGGATATCTGCCAATGCTGGTGGGAGCTGAGTGTTGAAGTGTGGCATTAGGAGAAGAGATCCAGAGAAATGACCACTGTTGGTTGTGTGAATACAACAGAGGGGATGGGAGTGAGGAGCTCTGCGGCTGAGAATGTTCCAAGAGGAAGCATGGTCTGCCTAGAAAATGAGGCACCATTGTTAAGTGACTCAAACAGGGTGGGACCACCACTGCCCCCACATGCCAGCACTTGCCTCTGCAGGCGTTGGGAGGGACTCCCACCAGAGCAAGCATGCCCCAGTTGTTGCAAATTCTTGCCAGTCTCTGCTGCCACAGGCACTTCATGCATAACCTAGTTGTGGCTACTGTACCCCTCCCTGGCCTGAGTAAGTATGCCCAAATCAGCTACTGCTTTCACTCCCTCTAGCCTGGGTGGGGAACAGATGCCTGAGGGTACCCCACATGAAGAGGTGGGGCCAAAACTAAAGCTGAGCACCGGGGGTGCTACGACTAA
Source organism: Orcinus orca (assembly GCF_937001465.1). Lineage (NCBI taxonomy): Eukaryota > Metazoa > Chordata > Mammalia > Artiodactyla > Delphinidae > Orcinus > Orcinus orca. The sequence continues at coordinate 82,347,362 of NC_064580.1, forward strand.
GGAAAAGGAATGAGAATCTCTCCTTGCAGCAGCATAAGCCATGGATTAGATCCCCACAATCAGGTTGGTATACCCCATGTCTGTGTAATATCTGAATGGACAATGAATGCTCTCACAACTGAGTGTGGTCTAATTTTAGCAGCAGTGGACTTTGGGAGAGAGTACACAAGGGAGTTGGGCCAGCTCAAAGTATGAGCTACCCACACAGTGCTCACACAGATCCAGAGACCTACCTAGAGACATTGGAGGGCCTCCTCGGGAGATGGGGGTTGGCTGTGGTGAGAGAGCAAGGACACTGAGAGCAGAGTCCCTAGTAAAATATTATTATTACTATTATTCTTTTTTGTTTGTTTCATTTGGTTCAGTTGTTGTTGTATTTATTATTTTTTATATATTTATTATTTTTTACTTTTCTTAATATATTGTTCTATTTTTACTTTCCTTTTTTGTTATTTTGTGTTTTTTTCTTGCTTTTGTTCTTTTTTGATCATTTTTGTGTGTTTTATGTTTCTTGGGGTTTTTTTTAGTTTGCTTTTTGTTTTGTTTTTATTTTTATTAGTTTATTCTTTATTGTTTGTTTACATTTTTGCATTCTTTTGCTTAGTCGTTCTCTTGTTTTTTTAATTGGTTTTTTTGTTTGTTTGTTTCTTTGTGTATTTGTTTCTGTCTGGTTTTGTTTTTATCATTTGTCCTGGGTTTTGTTTGTGTGTTTGATTTCTTTTTTTGTGTGTTGTTGCTGTTGTTACAGTTTGGTTTTGTTTTTGCTATTTGTCCTTCTTTTTTTTCATTTTCTTTTCTTTTTTGTTTTATTCTTTATTCTCTGGCTGAACTGACTTGTTTGCAGGCTCTTAGTTCCTCAGCCAGGGGTCAGGCCTGGGGCTCTGGGGTAGGAGTGCCAAGTCCAGGATGCTGGACCATCAGAGAATTCCCAGGCCCAAGGAAAATTAATCAGTGTGTACTCTCCCAGCAGTACCCATCTTAACACCAAGACCCAGTTCCAGCCATCTACCTACAGGATCCAGTGCTTGACACCTCATGCCAACCAACCAGCAAGACAAGAACACAGCCCTATCCATCAGTAGACAGGCTACCTAAAGTCATACTAAGCTCACAGACACACTAACTGATGCAGCCCTGCCCATCAGAGGGAAAACACTCACCTCCACCCACCAGAGGGAAGCCACCAGTCTCTCTTACAAGGAAGCCTATACAAGCCATTGGACCATCCTCACCCACCTGGGGGGAGACAACACAAGGAACAGGAACTATGACCCTGCAGCCTGTGGAACGAAGACCACAAACACAGCAATTCAGAGAAAATGAGATGACAGAGAAATATGTGGCAGAAAAAGGAGCAAGGTAAAAACCCACAAGATGAAATAAATGAACAGGAAACAGGCAATCTACCTGAAAAGGAATTCAGAGTAATGATAGTAAAGATGATCCAAGATCTCAGAAATAGAATGGAAACACAGACTGAGAAGATACAAGAAATGTTTAACAAGGACCTAGAAGAAGTAAAGAACAAACAAACAATTATGAACAACACAATAACTGAAATGAAAAATACACTAGAAGGAAAAAATAGCAGAATAAAAGAGGCAGAAAAATGGATAAGTGAACTGGAAGATAGAATGGTGGAAATAATGGCTGAGAAGCAGATTAAAGAAAAAAATGAAAAGAGGACACTCTCAGAGACCTCTAGGACAACATTAAATGCACCAATTTGAATTAAAGTGGTCCCAGAATGAGAAGAGAAAGGGAAAGGGTCTGAGAAAATATTTGAAGAGATTATAGGCTAAAACATCCCTAACATGGAAAAGGAAATAGTCACCCAAGAACAGGAAGTACAGATTATCCCATATAGGATAAACCCAAGGAGAAACACACCAAGATACAAATTAATCAAACTTACAAAAATTAAATACAAAGAAATAATATTAAAAACAGCAAGGGAGAAGCAACAAATAACACAAAAGGGAATCCTCAAAGGTTATCGGGTGATTTTTCAGCAGAAACTCTGCAGGCCAGAAGGGAGTGGCAGGATAGATTTAACCTGATGAAAGGGAAAAACCTACAACCAACATTATTGTAGCCAGCAAGGATCTCATTCAGACTTGACAGAGAAATCAAAAGCTTTACAGGCAAGTAAAAGCTAAGGGAATTCAGCACCACCAGACCAGCTTTGCAACAAAAGCTAAAGGAAATTCTTTAGGTCGGAAACACTACAGAAGAAAAAGACCTACATAAACAAACCCAAGACAATTAAGAAAATGGTAATAGGAGCATACATATCGATAATTACTTTAAATGTTAATGGATTAAATACTACAACCAAAAGACACTGAATGGATACAAAAACAAGACCCAAACATATGCTGTCTACAAGAGACCCACTTCAGACCTAGGGACACATACAGACTGAAATTGAAAGAAATCAGGAATAGCAATACACATATCACAAAATATAGACTTGAAAATAAAGACTATTACAAGAGAAAAGGAAGGACACTACATAATGGTGAAGGGATCAGTCCAAGAAGAAGATATAACAATTGTAAATATTTATGCACCCAACATAGCAGCACCTCAATATATAAGGCAAATACTAACAGCCATAAAAGGGGAAATCAACAGTAACACAATAATAGTGGGAAATGCTAATACTCCACTTACACCAATGGAGATTATCCAGATAGAAAATTAATAATGAACCACAAGCATTAAATGACACATTAGACTAGATAGACTTAATTGATATTTATAGGATATCCTATCTGAAAGCAACAGAACACATTTTCTTCTGAAGTGCACATTGAATATTCTCCAGGATAGATAGCATCTTGGGTGACAAATCAAACCTCAGTAACTTTAAGAAAATTGAAATCATATCAAGCATCTTTTCTGACCACAACACTGTGAGATTAGAAATCAATTATAGGAAAAAAAACTATAAAAAACACAAACACGTGGAGGCTAAACAACATGCACCTAAACAACCAATGGATCACTGAAGAAATCAAAGAGGAAATCAAAAAATACCTAGAGACAAATAACAATGAAAACACAAAGATCCAAAACCTATGAGATGCAGCAAAACCAGTTCAAAGAGGGAAGTTTATAGCAATATTATCCTACCTCAAAAAACAAGAAAAATCTAAAACAAACAACTTAGCTTTTCACGTAAAGCAACTAGAAAAAGAAGAACAAACAAAACCCAAAGTTAGTAGAAGGAAATAAACCATAAAGGTCAGAGCAAAAATAAATGATACAGAAGAGAATAAAATGATAGCAAATATCAATGAACCTAAAAGCTGGTTCTTTGAGAAGATAAAATTAATAAACCTTTAGCTCGACTCACCAAGGAAAAAAGGGAGAGTACTCAAATCAATAAAATTTAAAATGGAAAAGGAGAAGATACAACAGTCACCACAGAAATACAAAGGATCACAAGAGACTACTATAAGCAACTATATGCCAAAAAAAATGGACAACCTGGAAGAAATGGTCAAATTCTTAGAAAAGTATAAGTTTCCAAGACTGAACCAGGAAGAAACAGAAAATATGAACAGGGCAATCACAAGAACTGAAATTGAAACTGTAATTAAGAATCTTCCAATAAAAAAAAGTCCAGGACCAGACGGCTTCAACACATCCTTCTCAACTCTTACAAAAATTTCAGAGAAAGGAATACTCCCAAGCTCATTCTATGAGGCCACCATCACACTGACACCAAAACCAAAGATAGCACAAAAAAGAAAATTACAGACCAATATCACTGATGAACATAGATGCAAAAATTCTCAACAAAATACTAGCAAGCAGAATCTAACAGCACATTAAACAGATCATACACCATTACCAAGTGGGGTTTATTCCAGGAATGTAAGGATTCTTCAATTTATGCAAATCAATCAACGTGATACACCATATTAAAAAACTGAAGGAGAAAAACCATATGATCATCTCAAAAGATGCAGAGAAAGCTTTCAACAGAATTCAACACCCATTTATGATAAAAACCCTGCAGAAAGTAGGCATAGAGGGAACTTTCCTCAACATTATAAAGGTCATATATGACAAACCCACAGCCAACATCGTCCTCAATGGTGAAAAACTGAAAACATTCCCACTAAGATCAGGAACAAGACAAGGTTGCCCACTCTCACCCCTCTTATTCAACATAGTTTTGGAAGTTTTAGCCAGAGCAATCAGAGAAGAAAAGGAAATAAAAGGAATCCAAATCAGAAAAGAAGTAAAGCTGTAACTGTTTGCAGATGACATGATACTATATATAGAGAATCCTAAAGATGCTACCAGAAAACTACTAGAGCTAATCAATGAATTTGGTAAAGTAGCAGGATACAAAATTAATGCACAGAAATCTCGGGCATTCTTATACACTAATGATGAAAAATCTGAAATTGAAATCAAGAAAACACTCCCATTTACCATTGCAACAAAAAGAATAAAATATCTAGGAATAAACCTACCTAAGGAGACAAAAGACTTGTATGCAGAAAATTATAAGACACTGATGAAAGAAATTAAAGATGATCCAAATAGATGGAGAGATATACCATGTTCTTGGACTGGAAGAATCAACATTGTGAAAATGACTCTACTACCCAAAGCAATCTACAGATTCAAGGCAATCCCTATCAAACTACCACTGGCATTTTTCACAGAACTAGAACAAAAAATTTCACAATTGGTATGGAAACACAAAAGACCCTGAATAACCAAAGCAATATTGAGAACGAAAAATGGAGCTGGAGGAATCAGGCTCCCTGACTTCAGATTATACTACAAAGCTACAGTAATCAAGACAGTATGGTACTGGCACAAAAACAGAAAGATAAATCTATGGAACATGAGAGAAAGCTCAGAGATAAACCCACACACATATGGTCACCTTATCTTTGATAAAGGAGGCAGGAATGTACAGTGGAGACAGCACAGCCTCTTCAATTAGTGGTCCTGGGAAAACTGGACAGGTACATGTAAAGGTATGAAATTAGGACACTCCATAGCACCATACACAAAAATAAGCTCAAAATGGATTAAAGAACTAAGTGTAAGGACAGAAACTATCAAACTCTTAGAGGAAAACATAGGCAGAACTCTCTATGACGTAAATCACAGCAAGATCCTTTTTGACCCACCTCCTAGATAAATGGAAATAAAAAAAAATAAACAAATGGGACTTAACGAAACTTAAAAGTTTTTGCACAGCAAAGGAAACCATAAACAAGACTGAAAGACAACCCTCAGAATGGGAGAAAATATTTGCAAATGAAGCAACTGACAAAGAATTAATCTCCAAAATTTATAAGCAGCTTATGCAGTCCAATAACAAAAAAACGAACAACCCAATCCAAAAAAGGGCAGAAGACCTAAATAGACATTTCTCCAAAGAAGATATGCAGACTGCCAACAAACACATGAAAGAATGCTCAACATCATTAACCATTAGAGAAATGCAAATCAAAGCTATAATGAGATATCACCTCACACCAGTCAGAATGCCCATCATCAAAAAATCTAGAAACAATAAGTGTGTGGAGTAAAGGGAACACTCTTGCACTGTTGGTGGGAATGTAAATTGATACAGCCACTATGGAGAACAGTAAGTAGGTTCCTTAAAATTCTACAAATAGAACTATCTTATGACCCAGCAATCCCACTACTGGGCATATACCCAGAGAAAACCATAATTCAAAAAGAGTCATGTACCAAAATGTTCATTGCAGCTCTATTTACAATAGCCCAGAGATGGAAACAACCTATGTGTCCATCATTGGATGAAGGGGTAAAGAAGATGTGGCACATATATACAATGGAATATTACTCAGCCATAAAAAAAACAAAATTGAGCTATTTGTAATGAGGTGGATAGACCTATGGTCTGTCATACAGAGTGAAGTCAGAAAGAGAAAGACAAATACCGTATGCTAACACATATAATGGAATTTAAGGGGAAAAAATGTCATGAAGAACCTAGGGGTAAGACAGGAATAAACATACAGACCTACTAGAGAATGGACTTGAGGATATGGGGAGTAGGAAGGGTAAGCTGTGAGAAAGCGAGAGAGCGGCATGGACATATATACACTACCAATCATAAGGTAGATAGCTAGTGGGAAGCAGCCGCATAGCACAGGGAGATTAGCTTGGTGCCTTGTGACCACCTGGAGGTGTGGGATAGGAAGGGTGGGAGGGAGGGTGACGCAAGAGGGAAGAGATATGGGAACATATGTATATGTATAACTGATTCATTTTGTTATAAAGCAGAAACTAACACACCATTGTAAAGCAATTATACTCAAATAAAGATGTAAAAAAAAACAAATTTTAAAATAGCAATCATATCAAATATCTTTCAGACCACTATGGTAGGAAACTAAAAATCAATAGCAGGAGGAAATTTTGAAAATTCACAAATATGTATAAATTGAACAGTCCACTTTTGAACAATGAATGGGTTAAAAGGAGTTAAAGTTGAAATCAGAAATTATCTTAAGAGAAAAGAAAATGGAAACGCAATATACCAAAATTTATGGGATAGGCCAAAAGTAGTTCTTACAGGGCAGTTCATAGCAGATAATGCCTACATTAAGAAAAAAGAAAGATCTCAAGTAAACAACTCAAATTACAACTAAAAGAACTAGAAAAAAGAATAAAGTACTCATAAAATTAGCAGAAGGGAAAAAATAAAGATTAGATCAAAATAAATTAGATAGTTGAAAGACAATAGATAAAACAATAATGCTTTACAGATCACCAAACATTTGAAAAACAGTAATGTCCTTCTTAAACTCAGCCAAACATTGAAGAGGAGGGTACACTTCCAAAGTGATTTTAGGAGACAAAAAATACCTTGATACCAAAGCCAGCCAAGAAGATTACAAAAAGGAAAATTACAGTCAAATATTTCTAATGGACAAAGATGAAAACATTCTTAACAAAATCATAGCAACAGGAATTCAATGCTACATTAAAAGGATTATATACATGAACAAGCAGATTTATCCCTGGAATATATGATGGTTCAACAACTGCAAATCAATCAATGTGAAGCACTGCATTAACAAAATAAATCATCTGAACATCTAAATAGATGAAGAAAAATTTTGCAACAATTCAACATCCTTTCATGATAAGAACTCTCAACACATTATGTATAAAAGGAATGTACCACAGCATAATAAAGTCCATATGTGTTAAGCCCATAGCAAACTCCATAGTCAATGGTAGAAACATGAAAGCTTTTTCCTCTAAGATCAGGGATGAGACATGTTTGCCCAGTCTTGTTACTTCTATTCAACATACTATTGGAAATCCTAGCCAGAACAATTAGGCAATAAAGATAAATGAAAGGCATCCAAATTGGAAAGGAAGAAGTTAAATTATTCTTTTAAGCAGATGACATGCCTTATACATAGGAATCCCTTGAGTGTCTTCCAGTAAACTGTTAGAACAAGTAAACAGATTCAGTAAAGTTACTGGAAACAAAATCAATGTACAACAATCAGTTTTGTTTCTATATACTATGAATTATCCAAAAAGAAAAAAATAAAAACAGCTGTGGTATTGTGATTTCTAGGAAATATGTATATATTTGGTTTTCATCCACAGTTCCTGTCTCACTGCTCCTCAAACTCTTGGAATTTCCTAAGTGTTGAGAGTGATAAAGATGTCTCCTGTTATATAAATGAGGCAATTTTTGGAAACACCTAAGGATGGAGACTGGTTGCTAGGAGACCCAATCATGAGATTAGAGGTTGGAAACTTTCAGTCCCACCCCTTGATTTCTTGGGAGGGGAGAGGAGCTTGAGGTTGAATCAATCGCCATTGGCCAATAATTTAGTCAATCATGACTATGTAATGAAGCCCCCATAAGAACCCTAAAAGACAGCTTTTTGGCCCTTTTTCGGAGAACTTCCATGTTGGGGAAACAGAATGCTTCCATGTGCTATCAAACTGGGCCCCAAGTTCCATAAGGACAGAAACTCCTTTGTTCAGGATTTTGTCCTATGTATCTCTTCATCTGACTATTGATTTGTATCCTTTAATATGGTTTGTAATAAATTGGTAATTTAGTGAGTAAACAGGTTCTCCTGTGTTCTGTGAGCCATTCTAGCAAAGTAGTTTAAGCTGAGGAGGGGGTTGTGGGAACCTCTGATTTTTTGTTTGTTTGTTTGTTTTTGTTTGTTTGTTTGTTTTGCGGTACGGGGGCCTCTCACTGTTGTGGCCTCTCCCATTGCAGAGCACAGGCTCTGGACGAGCAGGTTCAGCGACCATGGATCATGGGTCCAGCTGCTCCACAGCATGTGGGATCTTCCCGGACTGGGGCAGGAACCCGTGTCCCCTGCATTGGCAGGCAGTCTCTCAATGACTGCGCCACCAGGGAAGCCCGGAACCTCTGATTTTTAATCATTTGGTCAGAAGTACAGGTAACAACCTGGACTTGCAATTGGCATCCAGAGTTGGAGGGGGTTGTTGGAACCTCCAATTTGTACCCAGTAAGTCAGAAGAGCAGGTAACAAAGTGGGATTGGTACTGGCATCCGAAGTGGAGGGCAGGTCTTTTGTGACTGAGCTCTTTATCTGTGGAATCTGATTCTATCTCCAGGTAGATAGTGTCAGAAGTTATTTGAATTCTCAGACACACTGCTGGCATCTGAGAATTGCTTGTTGGCGTGGGAAACCTACACACACACGCGTTGGATAATTCTTGTTGGTTTAGGCCAAGGTTTATTTTTTGTTTGTTCATAGATGTTTATTAGTTCCAGTGTTTTTTTTTATTGTTATTGTTGAAAGGGCTATAATTCCTCCATTAAATTCCTTTTGCAAAAGATGCAAAAAATGCAAAGCAACTTCTGTATCCTTTGTCAAAATCAGTCGGCCCTATGTGTGTGGGTCTATTTTTTGGTTCTCTATTTTGTTCCAATGATCTATGTTTCTATCCCTCTAGCAAAGCCATACTATCTTGATTATAACAACATTATAATAAGCCTTAACATTGGGTAGAGTGATTCAGCCCTTTATTATTTTCAGGATTGTTCCAACAACTCTAAGGCCAGTAGAATAGTTTACATGCCTTTCCATATACATTATAGTAAAAATTGTCTAAGTCTAGAAAAAAACTTCTCAGTGATTTTGGTATTATTTTCATGAAACCTACAGATCACTTTTCAGAAAATTTACATTTTATTGTTTTGTTTTCCATTCTGTCAGCCTGGTATGTCTCTTCATTTATTTTGGTTTCTTTGTTTTCTTTCATCAGCATTTTGCAATTTTTAGCATACAGATTCAGTGCATGTTTTGTTGCACATATATTTAACTATTTCAATTTTTGGAGCAATTGTAAATGATATGTGCTTTTAATTTCAGTTTTCACATGTAGTTGTTGGTATTATATTAAAATGAGGTTGATTTTGTGTGTTGATCTTGTGTCTTGTCACCTTGCTGATCTCCTTCATTAGTTATAGTGAATTTTTAGTAAATTCCTCAGAATTTCCTACATAGAGAATCATGTAATTTGCAAATAGGACCAACTTATTTTCTTCCTTTCACTTCTGTATATCTTTATTTCTTTTTATTACCTTGTTGCAGTGATTAGAATTTCCAGTACCATATTGAATAAGAGAGGTGAAAGCAGACATCCTCACCTTGTTCCCAATCTTAAGGGTAGCACACTCATTCTTTCATCATTAAACAAGATGGTAACTGTCATTTTTTTGTAGAAATACTTTATCAAGTTAAAGTAATTCCCCTCTATTTCTAAATTACCAACAGTTATTTTCATGAATAAATGTATTTTTTTCAAAAATGTTTTCTACATCAATGGATATAATCACGATATTTTTAAGCTTTAGCCTGTTATAATGGATTACACTGATGTTCAAATGTTGGAACATTGTTGCAAATCTTGTATAAATCTCACTTAGTCATAGTGTATAATTCTTTTTAAGCATTGTTGGATTAGATTTGCTAATATTCTGTTGGAGACATTTTTGTGTCTGAATTGATGAGATATTGGCCTGTAGTTTTCATTTTCTATACAGTTTTTGTCAGTTTTGATATCAGGGTAATTACAAGTTGCATAAAATGTGTGGGGTAGTGTTCTTTATTCTTCCATTTTCTTGTAGAGACTATAAAACTTTTTAATTATTTTATAAATTGTTGGTGGAATTCTCCCAGTGAAACCATCTTGGCAAAGATATTTAATTTTGGAGAGTTTTTTAAACTGCAAATTAAAGTTATTTAATGGTTATAAGACTGCTCAATTTTTTTTATTTCATCTTAGTTGAGTTTTGATCATTTGTTATTGTGATGGTAATTTCATATGTCAACTTGGCTGGGCTATAGTTCCCAATTATTTAACCAAACACTAATCTAGGTATTGCTGTTAGGGTATTTTGTAGATCTGGTTAACATATAAAATACATTAATATTAAGAAAAGACATTTCTCTCAGTGATGTAGGATGGACTTCATGCAATCAGTTGAAGGCTTAAAGAAGAAAAACTAAGATTTCCTGGAGAAGGAGAAATTCTACTTCAGGACTAGAGAATCAACTCCTGTATGAGTTTTCAAACTGCCGTACGTATTTCAGACTTAGCACCCCCCACAATCAGAAGACTATTTCTTAAAATAAGTCTCGGTCTATCTCTCTCAATCTGGATAACCCTTGTTGATACAGATTTTGGTCTTGAGAATAGTTCTAGAAGGTCAGATACTTAAGGATCAATTTTTCAAATTGGTTCTGGTGTTTCTGGTAATGGTTCTCTAATGTAACTGCATTTAAAGGGACTAATAACTCTATTTCCAGTGGTAAAGAGGACACTGATAGTCCACGGTGTGATGTGGCAATAGAGACATGAAAAATATCACCACTGGATATTCGAATCAAATACTTATAAAGGCAAAGTTCTAAATGACTATGGATTTCATAAGTTAGAAAAATTCTTGTCAGTCTTGTGAGAGGAATGAGATTTACTGCTTGCTCCTAACTGTGCTGGAAAAAATATAGAATGAAAAGAATAAGCTCAGGGCTTCAAATTCCCAGCTCAAGCTCTGCATAAATGATCTTAAATTTTCTATGTCTTCCCTGAAAGAAGTCCTTATCTCCTGCAGCCAGAGCTAAAATTTCAGAAAATTAAATACAGAATATCATCCTGCAAGCATATTAAATTACAATACAGATTAAATTCCCAACCTCCCAGAATGTCTTCTTTAAACTGATCAGGGAGGAATGGTATCCTGAAAATTGGAATAGGGACATATTGGGAGATTTTAATGAAACTGGGAATATTGAACCCCTAAATTCTGCTGTGTCTTCTTTGCCAATAGAAATAGCCCTTCTACCTCTCTCTGATGAGGTTAACCACACTTTGCTTGAAGAAAGCAGAATGACCTACTCTGAGGTGGATGCCTTGCAAGACACAACTGATTCCCCTCGAGACTTACCTCCACCACCCCTCTCTGCTTCAAGACAGATACCTAGATTCAGTCTCAGCAGGCTCTGAGAGATGAGATATAAGTTGTGACCCAGGAGGAGGAATGCTATGCTCAAAAACAACTGCGTGATTTTTTACCATGTATACAGACAGAGATATGAGGAATACACGTGGAAATGAATACTAAGAGTGTAGAATAATGGTGAAAATAACATAAAATTATATCAAATCAAATTTATTGGTATGGACCTGCTAAGCAGAGATTCTGGATTCTAGGGGTGCTCAAGGAGTTATAAAGGGCTTAAAAGTTTATTTTCTTGATTGAATGAAACATGGACCAAATGGTGGCCTAGAGTGTATGAAGTTAAAATTCCAGACCTGCCTTGCCATACTGTAAAGGAAGTGATCCAAAGGCTAGGGAGACTGGGATATTGGAGTGGATTTATTATGTAATACCTGCTCATGCACACTGGTAGGGTCAAGAGGACACATCTTTCACCATGACTGAGAGAACAAAGCATTCTTTAAGAGTACTGTGGTTGCTCTTTGCTGTAGTTCAGAAATTACAGTGGGAACTGCTGTCACTGAGCAGTCTACTGAATTTTTACCTGATCTGTATAAGTGATTGAGTTCTAAATGAATCAACAGAAGTCTAACTTGAATCACCAAAATAGAGAAGCAACTCCCATGGAGAAAGAATCCTACACACTGGCAAAAATGTACACTATTTCTCCCAGCCTTCTCCAAAATAAGTTAAAACATTTTACCACTCTGACAGTGCAGTGGAGAAAGGGAAATACTGACTTTGGATGATCACTGGACACTGGCTCTAAGTTGACACTAATTCCAGTCTGGTGGTCCACCAGTCAGAGTAGGGTCTTATGGAAATGAGCAATGGAGTTTCGGCTCAAGTCCATTTCAAAGTGGTCCAGTGACTCCATGAACCCATAATGTGTTTATTTTCCTAGTTCTGGACTGCATAATTGGAATAGACATACTTAGAAATTAGAAGAATCCCCACAATGGCTCCATGACCAGTGGAGTAAAGACTATTATGGTAGAAAAGGCCAAGAAGAAGCCCCTAGAACTGCCTGCCTTACCTAGGAAAATAGTAAAATGTAAACAATGCCTGAAGGGATTGCAGACATTAGTGCCACTAACAAGGACTTGAAGGACACAGGAGTGGTAATTCCCACCTCATCCTCTTTCAACTCATTTATTTGGCTTGTGAAGTAAACAGATGGATCTTAGATAATGAAAGTGGGTTATGGTAAAGATAATAAGGCAGTGACTCCAACTGCTGCTGCTGTTCCAGATGTGGTTTTATGCTTGAGTAAATTAACAAATCCTCTGGTACCTGGTATGCAGCCATTGTTCTGGAATTTATTTTTATGGCCTCAATATCTGTTAGTAAAGACTACTAGAAGCAGTGTAGTTTCAGTTAGCAAGGCTAGAAAAATATCTTCATTGTCCTACCTCAAGGATTTGTCATCTCTCCCCAGTGCTATGCCATAATTTGGTCTGTTGATCTCTCTTTTTTTTTTGAAGTATAGTTGATTTACATTATTGTGTTAGCTTCAGGTGTATGGCAAAGTATTCATATATATATATATATATATATATATTATAAGATAATGAATATAGTTCCCTGTGTTGCACAGTAAATTCTTGTTGTTTGTCCATTTTATATAGTAGTGTATATCTGTTAATCCCATACTCCTAATTTATCCCTCCTCCACTTTGGTAAACAGAAGTTTGTTTTCTATGTCTGTGAGTCTGTTTCTGTTTTTTTTTTTTGCCGTACGCGGGCCTCTCACTGTTGTGGCCTCTCCCGCTGCAGAGCGCAGGCTCCAGACGTGCAGGCTCAGCGGCCACGGCTCACAGGCCCAGCCTCTCTGCGGCATGTGGGATCCTCCCAGACTGGGACACGAACCCGTGTCCCCTGCATCAGCAGGCAGACTCTCAACCACTGCGCCACCAGGGAAGCCCTCTGTTTTGTATATAGATTCATTTGTATTATTTTTTAGATTCCACGTATAAGTGATATCATATAATATTTGTCTTTCTCTGTCTGACTTACTTCACTTAGTATGATATTCTCTGTGTCCATCCATGTTGCTGAAAATGGCAATATTTCATTCTTTTTTTATGGATGAGTAATATCCCATTTTATATATATATATATGTGTGTGTGTGTGTGTGTGTGTGTGTGTGTGTGTATATACATACACACACATATATAACACATTTTCTTTATCCATTCACCTGTTGATGGACACTTTGATTTGCTTCCATGTCTTGGCCGTTATAAGTAGTGCTGCTATGAATATTGGGGCATTGGAGTGCATGTGCCTTTTCAAATTACAGTTTTTGTCTTTTCCAGATATATGCCTAGGAATGAGATTGCTGGATCATATAGTAGCTTTATGTTTAGTTTTTTAAGGAGCTTCAATACTGTTTTCCATAGTGGCTCTACCAATTTACATTTCCATCAACAGTATAGGAGGGTCCCCTTTCCCCACACCCTCTCCAGCATTTATTATTTGTAGACATTTTGATGATAGCCATCCTGACTGATGTGAGGTGATATCTCATTGTAGCTTTGACTTGCAATTTTCTAATAAATAGCAATGTTGAGCATCTTTTCATGTGTCTGTTGGCCATCTGTATGTCTTCTTTGAAGAAATGTCTATTTAAGTCTTCTGTCCATTTTTGAGAGGATTGTTTGTTGTTTTGATATTGAGTTGTATGAGCTGTTTGTATATTTTGGAAATTAGCCCATTGTTGGTTGCATTGTTTGCAAATATTTTCTCCCAGTCCATAGATTGTCTTTTTGTTTTGTTTATGGTTTCCTTTGCTGTGCAAAAGCTTTTAAGTTTGATTAGGTCCTATTTTTAAATTTTTGTTTTATTTCTTTTGCCTGAGATTGGTCTAAGAAAATATTGCTATGATTTATTTCAGAAAATGTTCTCTTCTAGGGGTTTTATGGTGTCATGTCTTATATTTAGGTCTTAAACCATTTCGAATTCATTTTTGCATATGATGTTTAAGATTGTTCTAATTTCACTGATTTACATGAGGCTCTCCAGCTTTCCCAACACCACTTGCTGAAGAGACTCTCTTTTCTTCTTTGTATATTTTTGCCTGCTTTGTTAAAGATTAATTGACCATAGCTGTATGGGGTTATTTCTGGGCTTTCTATTCTGTTCCATTGATCTATATGTCTATTTTTGTGCCAGTGCCATGCTGTTTTGATTACTGTAGATCTGAGTATTGTCTGAGGTCTGGGAGGGGTCTGGTGACATCTTGATTACCTTTTCCTTCCATAAGAAATCACATTGACCTACTACATTAATGATATTAAGCTGATTGGATCTCATGGGGAAGAAATAGCAACTACCCAGGACTTACTGATAAGACATTTGCATGTCAGATGATAAGACATTAATCTGACAAAAACTCAGACCCTTCTGCATCAGTAAAATTTCTAGTGGTCTAGAAGTATGGGGCATGTTGAGATATCCCTTCTAAGGTAAAGGATAAGGTGTTGCATCTGGTTCTTGTTACAATCAAAAAAAGGTACAATGACATATGGGCCTTTCTGGATTTGGGGACAATATATTCCTAATTATGGTGTGCTTTCTGAGAAGTTATTAATTTCGAGTGGGGCCCCAAAATAAGAGAAAGCTCTGCAACTGGTACAGGATGCTGTGCAAGCTGCTGTGCCACTTGTGCCATATGATTTATGAGACTTAAAGTTGCTTGATATTTCGGTAGCAGATAGATATGCTCTTTTTAGCCTTTGGCAGGTCCCTACTGGCGTCACACAACAGGCCTTTGGGATTTTGAAGAAAAGTCCTCCAATCCTCTCCAAGTAACTACTCTACTTTTGAGAATCAGCCTTCGGTTTTCTACTGGGCCTTAGTAGAGACTAAATGCTTAACAATGGGACATCGATTTACTGTGCAATCTGAGCTTCCATCTTGTAGTAGGTGTTATCCATCTCACCAAGCCATAAATTTTGGTATGCAGAGCAATGTTTCATGCTATAGACTTAATATTTGTTCCTCCACCACCCAAATTCATATGTTGAAACCTAGTGATGGTATTAGGAGGCAAGGCCTTTGGGAGGTGCTTAGGTCATGAAGGTAGAGTTCTAATAAATGGGATTAGTAATCTTATAAAAGAAATCCCACAGAGCTCCCTATCCTTCCACCATGGGAGGTTACAGTGAGAAGATGGCCATCTATGAGGTAGCAGACCCTCATCAAATCCCAAATCTGCCAGCACCCTGATATTGGATTTCTCAGCCTTCAAAACTTGGAGAAATAAATTTCTGTTGTTTATAAGCTACCTAATTTATGGTATTTTTGTTATAGCAGCCCAAATGTATTAAAACAGAAATTGGTACCAAGAAGTATGGTACTATTGTAACAAACACCTAAAATGGGGAAGTGGCTTTGGAACTGGGTAATGGGTAGAGACTGGAAGAATTTTGAGGTGAATGCTAGAAAAGGCCTACTTCGCTGTGAATGGCCTGTAAGGGCAATTTTGATGAGAGCTGAGAAAGTAAAGAGGAGAGCTATAGAGAAAGCCTCAAGCTTCTTTGAGAATACATGTTGTTTATTGCTCTGATATGATTTCAGATCCATTTCTTATGACTTAAGTGAAGTTGTTTTAATTTACTTGTTTATGACAAAGACAAAAAAATGGTCATTTTTAGAAGTAAAGTTGTACTGATATAAGAATGAAGTAAGTTGTGTCAGGATGTCAACATCTCATGTCGTCTCGATAAAAACTTAGTAGCTCAGTTGCTGAGGGGCCCAGCTAGGGGCTTATTGATAAGAATATGTGGAGAAGCAATAGTTATTGCAAGGAGACATTAGAATAAATATTGAGAATTTGTTAGTAATATCTGAGAGTATTGGTCTGGGCAAAAGATACCCTTTGCTGATCTAGCTCTCTGAAGCTCTTGAGGAACTTGCTCCAGCCATGGCCAGGCTACACTTGGTTGGTAGTGGTGATAAACCATGCAGCAGTCTCAGGAAGAGAAGGAACATCTATTCCTGTCTTGGATAGGCACTCCATGCAGGCAGTGGAGAAAGCCAGGCAATGGTCCCTGTAGCGATAACCCTCAGAATAAGTGGCTTTTATTTTTGCTCTGGCAGGTAAATGTCAGCTGTCGTTGGCAAAGCTGTCTTTCCTGAGAATCTAAAGCTTGTGAAAAAGGTATACCTTGAACTTAATTTGGACCTTATTTCCGTCATCTCCTGTTGCCTGGAAAAATAGTGTAGTCAATTTGTCATTTGTTTGGAGTATGTTTATTTGTTTATTGGTTCATTAAAATACATTACCCTGTATGTTATTGGCTTGTGAAATTTCCACAGTGAACCTATGTTAAATAAACTATTGGCAAAGACAATCTCAGTGTCTGAGCATATTCGCCATCCCCAAAACAAAACAATACCTAAGTTGTTGTGAATACAATGTTGGTAAGAATATGAATGGCAAAGGCCATTCTGATGAGGTCTCAGATGGAGATAAGAAACATGTTATTGGAAACATGAGAAAACGTAATCCCTGTTTTAAAGTGGCAAAGAACTTGGCTAAACTGTGTTCATGTTTTGAAGAGCCAGGCTTTGTTTCATTAACTTTCTCTATCATTTTCCTGTTTTTATTTTCATTTATATTTATTCTTAGCATTATTTTTTAATTTATCATCTTGCTTTCATTTATCTTGCTCTTATGTTTATAGTTTCTTGATGAAGGAATTTAGATGATTGATTTCAGAACATTCCTCTTCCTAAAGCAAGTATTTTGGACTACAAATTTCCTTCTCAATACGTGTTGTCATCCTCCATATTTTGATATGTTGCATTTCCATTTCATTTCATTCTATATTCTTGTTTTTCTCCTCTGAAACATTCTCTTTGACCCATATATTGTTTAGAAGTGCACTGTTTAATTTCCAATTGTTTGTAGACTTGCTTGTTATCCTTCTGTTATTTATTTCTATATTGATTCCAGTGTGGTCAGAAAATATGTGCTGTATGACATCATTTTCAAAAAAATTATTGAGCTATGTTTTCTGGCCCAAGATAAGTTAGATCTTAATGAATGTTCCATGGGCAACTGAAAAATATATTCTACTCTGATTGGGTGTGGTATTCTATGTATGCTACTTACCTCATATTGCTTGATTTTGTTCTGTTGTTTTACATTCTTGTTCATTTTCTGTCTAGGAATTCTACAAGTTACTTTTGAATTCAACAAGTATAATTGTGTATTTTTCTCTTTTTTTCTGAGGTCTACTGTATCTATTATTAACAGAGCCATTTCTGATAAGTTTCAGTTAATGTTTGTATAACACATCTGTTTTCATCTTTTTACTTTCAACCTACCTATACCATTGTATTTGAAGTGAGTTTTTTGTAGACAGCTTTTTGAGGGATCATTTTTTAAATATTTATTCTGTCAATGTTTGTCTTTAATTGGTGTATTGAGACTATTACATTTAAGGTCATTATTGCTATATTATGGCTTAAATATGCCATCTTATTATTTCTTTTCTATTTCGGTCTTCCCCTTCTCTTTCCTCTGTTTCTCATTTCTTGCCTTCCTGTGGATTGCTTGTACTGTTTTTGTGATTCCATCTTGATTTATATGTAGTATTTTTGATAATATGTAGTATTTGTGAGTACATCATGTTATTTATATTTTTCTTAGTGGTTGTTCTAGTTATTACAGCATCAATATATAACATCACAGTTTACTGGTATCAACATTTTATCACTTTGAACCAAATCTAAATACTTTGCTTTAATTAATTACCTTTGTTCTTACCACATTTTAAATATAATTGTCTTATTTCCTGTGTGTACATTAAGCACTACATCACATGGTGTTATTATTTTTACCTCAACCATCAAATATGATTTAATGAACTCATGAGAAGCATACTCTATTATATTGCTCCTGTTTTTAAACATCCCAGCATTCTTCTTTCCTTTCTAAAGTTCCAAGCCTTCTTAAGTTTCATTTTGTCAATACTTTTTGTTTAGATAACTTTACCTATTAGTTATTGTTGTCTTTTTTTTTCTTTTTTCTTGGCCTTGCGGTATGTGATATCTTAGCTCCCCAGCCAGGCATCAAATCCGTGCCCCCTGCAATGGAAGTGCAGAGTCCTAACCATTGGACCGCCAGGGAATTCCTTTTAGTTTTTCTTTAAGATTAAGTTTACCAGTAGTAAATTTTCTCAATTTTCCTTTGTCTGAGAATGTCCTTTATGCTTTCTGGTGAAAACGATTGTATTAGGAAATTAGAAAGCCACTACCTTTTTCTGCTGTGCTGGAGTCAGGTGATGAGGAAAATATGCTAACCTCTCTGAATCTTGGAAAACGTAAGGAGCTATTTAGGGAACAGATTTTCAATTGGTGTTCAGCTGGAGTATGATGGGTATCATTTAAAAGCTTTTATGTTCTGTTAGACCACACTTTCCCCTATCTTTTGGTTAGGGAGAGTAGGCTTTTCTCTTAGTGTTTCTTGTCTGTGGTTATTGATGGTTTGGGTTACAGATTTCTGCAGTATGCAGTCCAAGATACATGATATGTTTATATATGATATAGTTTATATGATGAAACATGAAGTATGCATAAAATAATTCTGCTGCACACTGAAGTACAATGCTTATTTCAAGGAACAGCACTTGTGTGATTGTTTTAGTTGCAACCTGAATAAGCCATTTTTTTCATGGCTACAAATTTTACTTGAAAAAATGAGTGACAAGCTACATTTATTGATACTTTGGTATGTAGTATAAAATTTCTTAAAAATTAATGAAGGGAGCCTGCCAATCAAAGAGAACAACATGCCTCATTTGTTACTAATAATAAAAGATTTCAGCTTTTAAGTAAAAATTGGAATTTTGGAAAATGTATACCTGCCAGTAGGAGCTTGACATCTCTCTATTACTAAAGTTGTTTTAATGATGAGATCAATGGTGATATCAATAAATACAATGTTAAAAATATACACTGAAATGTGTCAATAAATGGAAATCCTTCATGACTTAGAGGAATATTTTCCAAATTACTAATGAATGATGTTATGAATTCTTGCATGGTAAAAATTTTATTCAAAGTGCAAGAGGGTCCAATATACTTTAATTTGACAAAGTAAGAAGAGTTTATTGATAGTCTCACATTGCAACTAACTTTTAAGAAATGATCACTTGTTGAGTTGTGATATTGCATCTAAGATTATCCACAATTAGACAATTGAAATATTCTTCTCCGTTTCCACTATATTTCTGTATGAGGCCAAGTTTTCTTCATATCAGTGCATTGTAATAGCATATCAGAATAGATTACAGAATACAGAATCAGGTATGAAAATCCACCTGTCTTTTATTAAGCTAAATATTCAAAAGACTTACCAAAAATGTCTTAGACAAAATGTTTGTCAATCAGAAGTTTATGTTAAATAACTGTGGCAAGTACAAGTTCAGAATCAACTTCA
Source organism: Orcinus orca (assembly GCF_937001465.1). NCBI lineage: Eukaryota > Metazoa > Chordata > Mammalia > Artiodactyla > Delphinidae > Orcinus > Orcinus orca. The sequence continues at coordinate 82,367,342 of NC_064580.1, forward strand.
GTTTTCAACAAAGATCATGATTTGCTTTGGGGAGATGCAACAGCAGCAAATCAAAGCTGTAAGCCTACTTTTCCAATGGCTCAGAAACTCCCAGGATAAATATCCACTTTCCCTTCTTTTTGGGGGGGAGGGTGATTTTACATCTCATGCCTGGGGATTCTTTACTTGCTTGCCTATCGAATCTACTCCCAGCTCCCACCTGTTGAAGCACCTGAGTACAGCAACAAATCACCCAAGGTGAATATCCTTTGTCCACAAGTTACCCACATATTTCCACCTACGGACATCTCCTTATTTATTTTCTACAAATAAACCACTGAAAGGCTAGGCTTGACCTTATAATTTCAAAATCTTTAGAATTCTGTGACTAAGTAGGTCTTTTGGGGGACAGATGGTCTTAGCCCATAGTCTCAAACATATTTGTGTACATACCCCAACCTCCAATTTCAAGCTGCATCCACATTTCTATCCATATCGCCTCTATAGTCAAGAAGAATTAACACCAACTACACAATCCATATTTGGGAACATAGACCCTATGAAGTGGACAAATGAACTCTGAGGTGTTGGGTAACCAGAGTATAATCTAGTATATGAAGTAGTGTGTGTGTGTTGCTGTGTGTGCGTATATGAGCAGTCTCTTTGTCTTGAAAGATCCTTGCCAAGTGAAAAGAGCTGTCTATGGATGAGTCACAAAACAGGGTCTTTAGGACAGTGCTTCTCAAATTATCTATAGTTAAGGATAAGTTTCTTTCTGTTCCCCAATATGTCACAAACCAATAATTTTGGAAAATACAATAAAACTGAATTAGTAAAAAAGCCTAAAAAGACATAGAGAGTTTACATCCATAATGAGAGCATAAGGAGCTCAGTAGACCCACTCACCAATTAAATAAGCATAACTGCTGAAAATTAGCAAAAATAAAATAAAAACAAAACAAACTAAAAGTATAAACACTTAAAGCATCTTGAAATTATTGTAAACACATACAGAAAATAAAAGAAAACATTTATTCAAGAAAATCACTTAATCTCAGTAAGATCAGGAGGAATCTATGGCACTTGAGCCACAAAACACTCCCTCTTCTTCTATCAGCTTGATGGAAGCGAACTCCAGGTTGCTGAGGCTAAGAAGATAGGGCTTCCTTTACCCTCAGCTCTCAACAAAGGTAGTTGGTATCTCACCAGGAGAAGCAGGCCACAGGCATTTCTTATTCCCTCCAAATGTGAGTTGAAGCAGTTAAATTCCTGGTGAGTGCAGCCAAGAGGTTTGAGGTTCCCTTCTCCTACTCCTTTCTTACTAGCAAGATAAAAGTTATATCCCAGGAATCATGTATATCATTATTTTTTATGGCTGAATAATATACAGTTCTCAAATTTTCTTTATCCATTTATACACTGATAGGCACTTAGGTTGTTTCCATATCTTGGCTATTGTAAATAATGCTTCAATAAACTTAGGGGTACATATATCATTTCATGTTTGTGTTTTTGTTTTCTTGGGATAAATACCCATAAGTGGAATCACTGGATGATATGGTAGTTCTAATTTTAGTTTTTTGAGGAATCTCCATACTGTTTTCCATAGTAGCTGTTCCAAATGGCATTCTCACCAATGGTGCACAAGTGTTCCTTTTTCTCCACATCTTTGCTAGTAAGTTCAACATCTGTGTTTCCTCAGAGCCACCTTATATTAATTACTTTATTTTCTGTGTATGGGCCATACTTTCCTATTTCTTTTCTTGTCTTATCATTTTGTAAAAACTAGATGTTTTAAGTAATAGAGTTCCAACTATGGAAATCAGATTCTATTCCTTCTGGAGTTTGTTGTTGTTACTGCTGTTGTTGTTGTTGTTGCTCTTATGAGTGGTTATTTGAAGACACAATCTTATAGGAGAAAATGAATAAAAGCTATGAGGTGATCATTTATTTTTCTTCCCATCAGTGTATAAAATAATATCCTATCTCTAAATGAAAAATAGTCAATTCCTCTGTACTATGGCATACTAGTGATATTCTAGCATTAAACTGTTAGTACTCACTTCTAGGTAGACATCTTTAGATGTACTCCCTAACCATTCTTAATTTAAGGTTAGAAGAGGATCTAAAAAATCTACTATGATCCATTTCTCTCCTGTATCAAGGAAAGGTCCAAGAAGCAAAGGAATCTAGTCATTAGAACTCACTTTTAAACATGTTGGTCAATGGATTGATACCAGTAGAGAGGCATGTCCTTATCAATGAAATGTTATTAGCAGGATGTCCTTGGTTTGAAAAACAATTAATGGTAAGTAATCCCAGAATGTATGAATTTTTGAGGAATTAATCCTTGTAAAATAATATATAATCTCTCTAACTATCTGAGTATAAAATGCAGATGGTTCATAACCTAAAATGCTCTGGGTTGTGTGAGGTCACTGATAACCTTACTTATAGTACTTTCCTTTGAACTCAGACCCAAAACACATCTGTTGTGAGAAGCAAATATCTCAGGAATTTATCTCAATGTTCCAGACTATTTTCCTCTTTTTATGGGCCTGTTGATTGCTGGGATCCTTGAAATTATTTGTAAAGCTTCATATTACATAAGCGTGCTTATTCAAGTAAGGCTGAGTTGATAATCTTATCCTGTGAGTTATTTCAAGGACCAAGAAGGGAACAAAGGGGACAAGTTTTGAATTCATTTTGCTTGTCCACTATCTCTTGGATCGAAAATAATCAAGTAATTAGAATATGAGCTTCAAAGATATGTCACAACGTGGGCTTGCTGATCTTGTCTGGCTCTTGGTGAAACGTCAAAAATGTTCAAAAAATAAAGAAAAGGAAGAATTATTAGTTTTCATAAAGTCCTTTGGGGCTCAAGATACAGAAACATCATTATCTCCAGTTCAGGAAACTGTTAATTGTGATTCTCCAGATGAAACAAATTTGAAATAGGGGGAATGCTTCCTAGTGATTTCACAGACTTATGATTTTCCTTAGCACGTGGCAATGGACTAAAACATAAAACTGAAAATATCTGCTCAGAGGAGATAGTGAAGGCTATGTCACTAAGCTGAGACTATATTCCTATAGTACTGGAGTGGCAGATATGTTGGGCTCAAAAGGAACAAGAAAGTTTGTATAAGGAAACTTGTTCAAATTAGACTTGGGCTACAACCACTGCAACTATATGAACTGCACCTGAAGTAAAAAATGTCTCAAATGACAAAATCTGGGGTGTACACAATTTGCTAAGATAAATATATTTCCCAAGATATGGTGATTTTATAATGTCAAAGCTTTCCTCACACTTACTTATGGAGAGGCTACAACCAAGATTTTTCTCTCTCTACTTTCTATTACTCAAGTATTACTGAGCATTTGTTATAGAATTTGACTTTATTAACTACTAATCTTGTGAAATTATATGATTTCATCCATGCTTTCTTCTGGAAATTTCACGTTTGATTTTATGATCCACTTAAAGTTTCTACAATTGTTTGGAATGAGGAAAAGATAATTTTATTGTTTTCCATATGACTTTCCAGACATCCAAGCTGTAGTGGGTTGAATGGTGACCACCACCCCCTATAAGGCATCCTTTCATTCTCACCCTTGGAGTTTGTGAATATAACCTTATTTGGGAAAAGGATCTTTGCAGATATAACAGAGGTTCTCAAGATAAGATTATCCTCAATTACCTTGGTGTGCTTAAATCCAATGACTAGTGTCCTTATAATAAAAAAAGGGGGAAGACAGACACATACAATAGAAAAAAGATGTGAAGATGGAGTCAGGGCTTGGAATGATGGGTCTAAAAGCCGAAGAACATTAAGGATTGCCAACCATTACCAAAATCTAGAAAAGGCAAGGAACAAAGTATCCCCTAGAGCATTTTGAGAGAATATAGGCCTGCCAAGACATTGATTCCAGACTTCTAGCGTCTAGAACTGTGAGAGAATAAATTTATGTTATTTCAGACCACGAAGTTTGTAGTACTTTTTTTACAGAAGCCCTGGGAAAATATAAAAGTACAAATAGGAGACTTCCGGGAAGATGGCGGAAGAGTAAGACGCGGAGATCACCTTCCTCCCCACAGATACACCAGAAATACATCTACGCGTGGAACAACTCCTACGGAGCACCTACTGAACGCTGGCAGAAGACCTCAGACCTCCCAAAAGGCAAGGAACCCCCCACGTACCTGGTTAGGGCAAAAGAAAAAACTAAACAGAGACAAAAGGATAGGGACGGGTCCTGCACCAGCGGGAGAGAGCTGTGAAGGAGGAAAAGTGTCCACACACTAGGAAGCCCCTTCGCGGGTGGAGACTTCGGGAGGCGGAGTGGGGGAGCTTGGGAGCCGCGGAGGAGAGCACAGCAACAGGGGTGCGGAGGGCAAAGCGGACAGATTCCAGCGCAGAGGATTGGGCCGACCGGAACTCACCAGCCGAGAGGCTTTTCTGCTCGCCCGCCGGGGCGGGCGGGACTGGGAGCTGAGGCTCCGGCTTTTGTCGGAGCGCCGGGAGAGGACTGAGGTTGGCGGCGTGAACACAGCCTGCAGGGCGTTAGTGCACCGCGGCTAGCCGGGAGAGAGTCCGGGGAAAAGTCTGGACCTGCCGAAGAGGCAAGAGACTTTTACGTCCCTCTTTGTTTCCTGGTGCACGAGGAGAGGGGATTAAGAACGCTGCTTGAGAGAGCTCCAGGGACGGGCGCGAGCCGCGGCTAAAAGTGCGGAGCCCAGAGACAGACATGAGACGCTAAGGCCGCTGCTGCCGCCACCAGGAGGCCTGTGTGCGAACACAGGTCACTAGCCACACGCCCTTCCGGGGAGCCTGTGCAGCCCGCCACTGCCAGGGTCCCGGGATCCAGGGACAACTCGCCCGGGAGATCGCACGGCGCGCCTCAGGCTGCAACGTCACGCCGGCCTCTGCCGCTGCAGGCCCGCCCCACACTCCGTGACCCTCCCTACCCCCCGGCCTGAGTGAGCCAGAGCCTCCGAATCAGCGGCTCCTTTAACCCCGTCCTGTCTGAGCAAAGAACAGACGCCCTCCGGCGACCTACACGCACAGGCGGGGCCAAATCCAAAGCTGAGCCCCTGGGAGCTGTGAGAACAAAGAAGAGAAAGGGAAATCTCTCCCAGCAGCCTCAGAAGCAGCGGATTAAAGCTCCACAATCAACTTGATATACCCTGCATCTGTGGAATACCTGAATAGTCAACGAATCATCCCAAATTAAGGAGCCCTGTGGATGAAAGGCTCTTGGTGCTGCAGCCAGGAGTCAGTGCTGTGCCTCTGAGGTGGGAGAGCCAACTTCAGGACACTGGTCCAGAAGAGGCCTCCCAGCTGCACATAATATCAAACAGCAAAAATCTCCGAGAGATCTCCATCTCAACGCCAGCACCCAGCTTCACTCAACGACCAGCAAGCTACAGTGCTGGACATCCTATGCCAAACAACTAGCAAGACAGGAACACAACCCCACCCATTAGCAGAGAGGCTGCCCAAAATCATAATAAGTCTACAGACACCCCAAAACACACCACCAGACGTGGACCTGCCCACCAGAAAGACAAGATCCAGCCTCATCCACCAGAACACAGGCACTAGTACCCTCCACCAGGAAGCCGACACAACCCACTGAACCAACCTTAGCCACTGGGGACAGACACAAAAAACAACAGGAACTACGAACCTTCAGCCTGCAAAAAAGGAGACCACAAACACAGTAAGATAAGCAAAATGAAAAGACAGAAAAACACACAGCAGATGAAGGAGCAAGATAAAAACCCACCAGACCTAACAAATGAAGAGGAAATAGGCAGTCTACCGGAAAAAGAATTCAGAATAATGATAGTAAGGTTGATCCGAAATCTTGGAGATAGAATGGACAATAGAATGGACAAAATGCAAGAATCAGTTAACAAGGACCTAGAAGAACTAAAGATGAAACAAGCAACGATGAACAACACAATAAATGAAATTAAAAGGACTCTAGATGGGATCAATAGCAGAATAACTGAGGCAGAAGAACGGATAAGTGACCTGGAAGATAAAATAGTGGAAATAACTACTGCAGAGCAGAATAAAGAAAAAAGAATGAAAAGAACTGAGGACAGTCTCAGAGACCTCTGGGACAACATTAAACGCACCAACATTCGAATTATAGGGGTTCCAGAAGAAGAAGAGAAAAAGAAAGGGACTGAGAAAATATTTGAAGAGATTATAGTTGAAAACTTCCCTAATATGGGAAAGGAAATAGTTAATCAAGTCCAGGAAGCACAGAGAGTCCCATACAGGATAAATCCAAGGAGAAATACGCCAAGACACATATTAATCAAACTGTCAAAAATTAAATACAAAGAAAACATATTAAAAGCAGCAAGGGAAAAACAACAAATAACACACAAGGGAATCCCCATAAGGTTAACAGCTGATCTTTCAGCAGAAACTCTGCAAGCCAGAAGGGAGTGGCAGGACATATTGAAAGTGTTGAAGGAGAAAAACCTGCAACCAAGATTACTCTACCCAGCAAGGATCTCATTCAGATTTGATGGAGAAATTAAAACCTTTACAGACAAGCAAAAGCTGAGAGAGTTCAGCACCACCAAACCAGCTCTACAACAACTGCTAAAGGAACTTCTCTAGGCAAGAAACACAAAAGAAGGAAAAGACCTACAATAACGAACCCCAAACAATTAAGAAAATGGGAATGGGAACACACATATCGATAATTACCTTAAATGTAAATGGACTAAATGCTCCCACCAAAAGACACAGATTAGCTGAATGGATACAAAAACAAGACCCATATATTTGCTGTCTACAAGAGACCCACTTCAGACCTAGAGACACATACAGACTGAAAGTAAGGGGATGGAAAAAGGTATTTCATGCAAATGGAAACCAAAAGAAAGCTGGAGTAGCAATTCTCATATAAGTTTTTTATATATATATATATATATATATATATATGTAGTTTGCTTGAGTGCAGTGTTTTTTGTTTTCTGTACTGAATTCATTAGCATGGGTCGGTTTAAAATTTAGCATAGGTCAATATGTAATTTGTAAACTAATAAGGTCTTAAAAGTGAGGAATTAAGTCTTTTAAATTTAATTATTTATTGTAAAGAGCAGAATAGCATACATAAACAGGTGCCTAAGGAAAACTTGTATTCTAATATGGAACTCTCATGAACACCTTTTTTTTTTTTTTTTTCTTCTAACGGTATGATAGTAGGCCATTTGATTATTTTTATGGCTTTAACTTTACAACAATGAAATATTCGTAAATTTTAAAAAGTATTTTTCTTTATTTGATGCGGGTGGGATACTGGAGAAATGAAAGATCAAACATCTATTGAGGAATCCATACTTGTCTATATATTGTGTACTTTTATTTCAAGAACTGATTTAAAATTCCTAAAAGGATGCTATAATAAGTTATTATGCCATTTTACAGACTGAATTAAGTGAATTTCAGGGAGGTATGAAACTTGCCTAAGGCTATCCAGCTACCAAGCGGTAGAAGTGAGAATTAAATCCAGGTATACCTATAAAAAAAAAAAAAAAAAAAGAAGGCGAGGGCAGCACCAGGGTATGGGGTTGTTAGTTTTATAGGGGTGAGTAATTTCATACGCTGATGAGTGGGAGGAGTATTCCAGCTATTTTGGGGAAGGGGTGGGGATTTCTAGGAATTGAGCCACCGCCCACTTTTTGACCTTTATGGTCATCCTTGGAACTGTCGTGGCACCTGTGGGTGTGTTGCTTAGCTTGCTGATGTGTTACAATGAGTGTATACTGAGGCTCAAGGTCTAGTGGAAGTAGACTCGTCCGCCATCTTGGACCTATTTTGTTCTAATCAGTTTATGTTGTGTCCTCGGGCTATGTAATTCTTTTAAAGGTTGTGCCCTGCCCCCTTTCCTCCTGTTTCATATTGAATATATAATATTTACCAGAGTATGTTTTAATAATTAATACATGATATATTGTATAATTAATTTATATATCATATATATAATGATATCTATAGGTATTTGTTCTAATAAGTCATTAAAAATAAATGAATAAAAAAAAAAAAAAGTACAAATAAATGAGATAATTTCCAGAAACATAAAACATCAAATTTGATCCAAGTAGGAAAAAATATCTCAATAGACCAAATGACCATGATAGAAAATACAGAACTTTCCCTTAAGAATCTATGAGGCCTAGATGGTTTCAGAGAGTTCATTCTATGAACGTCTAGAGTGTAAATAATCCAATTCTACTTAAAATATTTCAGAACATAGAAAAAGAGGGAAAACGTCCAAATTTAACTTTCAAGTATATTTAATCTTTGGAGTTTTATTTCTTTTTGGAAATTTTATGAGTAGTTTATTTTTGAATTTGTGTTTATTTCTATAATGCTGGTTTTGTTTTTTATTGTTATTGCTATTGTCTTTACATAACTTATTTAAATTTTTCCCCCTTAAAACTCATTGGCCTTTTTTTAAACATCTTTATTGGAGTATAATTGCTTTACAATGGTGTGTTAGTTTCTGCTTTATAACAAAGTGAATCATCTATACATATACATATATCCCATATCTCTTCCCTCTCTTAATATTCCATCTAATCTCATTGCAGATACTCTGATCGTTTTGTTGAATAACATGGCTAAACATATTTAAAAATAAAATATAGAAGAGGAAATTATTTATTTAACCTTGGGGTAAATTTAATTAATGCATCAATCTGACTCATTTCAGTGCCCAATAGTGGCAAAATCTAAAATAACATCCAGCGGTTCTAGTGAGCAATTGTTGATATTGGGGATGGAGCTCATGAGGGTAAAACATAAATATCTGGTATGTTGCTAGTAATGTTTTCCAAGGATGGATAACCATAACTCAGATTCACCTGAAGAATAATGGTTAAGCTTAATGTGTTAGGACAAAAAGCTAGGGTACATGTCTATCTATAATCATAAAAGACATTGACTCAGTGGCATAAAATCAATATTATGCTAAAATAATGTCTATCAGGTCAGGCTAGTAACACCAGTTGTTGATGAAGATGTGGACCACCAGGAACTCATATACTTCTTGTACAAAGAAAATTTGGTAAAGCTTAGTTGAATTGCATATACATATATCCTAACCTAGGTGTGTATGTCCGTTACCTTGACCCAAGCATCCTTCCTCCCCAACCTGCTATCCAGGCCCACCTTTGTAAGAAGAGCAGCTTGGCATGATGAAGCAAGTGATGGTATCAGAATTTTCACATTGTCATGCAAAGCCTTTAATTCTAAATGCCAAAGCAAAAACAAAACAAAACAAAATTAAGAGATATCAAATATTCAGTAACACTAGACATTTGCGGTGTTTTGGAAAGGCTATATGCATGTATACAGAAGCTTGAGACTATTTAAAAGAAAGTGAGCCACTCCTTAAAATTTGGTCATCATCATTAATATTAAGGTCTGTCTCCATTTCCCCTCCCTTGACAAACCCTCATATCCCATATAAGGGTGTTTTTCAGATTAATTCATCTAACTATAGCTTCATCAGACCCAGAGAGCATTTGGATATAGAAAGTTTACTGGAAAATCATCTTAGATGAACACCTGTTGGGGAATGAACAAAGCAGAATTGGGCAGAAAGTTTAATGTTGATGTAGTCCCAACAATGGAGACATCTGAGCTCACAGTGAGCGCTACACTTAAGATGGCCAAGCAGAGTTGTCCTAAAATGAGGAAACAGGGCTGGGTTGACTACTCATTGGATTGATGCTACCCCTGGGAAGGAGACATGCCTTGGGCAAGGTGACTCACTTCAGATGAGGAAAATGCTGGTGGTGAGTAGATGTAAACACTAGACATCAGCTGTTTACAGCAGCAGCTGAATGAGTAGTAAGTGCTTCTATCATACAGGGAGGATCTTATTGGTGACCCACAGAATTCACTAAAATAACACTTGTTACCATTACCCTAAGGTTTTACCAGACTTAATAGATCACTGGAAAATAGATGAAAATACAGTCTCTTGGGTTTGACATTTTTTCCCAAGGAAGCCTTTTGTAAAGTATGTCTGGGGAATGAAAAAAAAAAAATCATGGAAATCTTAATTTACCAAATTGCAATTAGAAACATCATCTGAAAAACCAAAGCAATTCTAAGTAACCTGATAATATTTTTTACATTCCTTGGCCTTTCATATCCCTTCTAACATCACTGCTATGCTAATTTTGATATGCAATCACTCCAACGCCACAGCCAGCACCTAATCATGATATCCAAAGTTTATTTTTCTTTCTATTCTATAAGCCACATTAAATGAACATTTTGGTTGTTGGCAAAGAATCTGTTTGCACTCTACAAAAGAGAAGATCAGGAGTAATGCAAATAAGAATACATGAAAAAAGGGTAAAAATAGCATAATCAGTGCTATTTTTTTAGCACTAATCAGTGCTAAAAACTAAAACAATCAGTTTTAGCTTTTGTGAAGTCAAACTTTATGCCTTGGGACGATGACACAGATGTAATCTCCTTGCCACATTATTGAGTTCTCATAATGAAAGTTAAGTGAACAATGACATGCTAAGCAGATCATGAAATTCAGGAAGCATGTGGTAGTTGTTTAAAATTTTAATGAAATACTTTTAAAACTTTAAAACAATGGAAAGTTTGTCCCATAAATGAAATTTCAAAGGCAGGTCCTGAGTGGAAATTAGACACTACATTGGTAATTACTGGACTCACACAGAATTGAGCACTTCACTTTCACTATAACGTATTTTGGAGGATTTTAGGAGAGATGTATTGGAGTCAAAGTATAAGAAATGTACAAATGATCCAGAAGTTGGGTCTGTTTAGAGATAATTTTTGACATCTTTCAGTAAGCTTGCTGGAAAAAAATTTCTGGGTTTTGGTCATTATTTGCATCTCCAAGGGTGAGTCTTAGAGTCCACTTGAGGATCCAAGCTTGGAAAATATTCAGAGCTGTTCATGTCAGGGATCTTTTGAATGGTGTTTGCAGTACAGGGAACATCTTTTTCTGCAAAACTCTTGGATGGAATATAGACTAAATCACACAGAGTGACCTTCTTCATATGCTCCTTCTGTAACTCATGCTTTGGAACAACAGCCAGAAAATATTCCTCAAGACTGAGGATGTGATTAATTGCTTTTGTGACTTTATTAGGGAGTCCAGTCACAGTGACGATGTTTGCATCTTGGACTCCTCTAGGAGGGAAAGAGATGTCAACCTGAAATTGATACATGATTTTATGAATGGCTTTTCCACGGGATCAAATAATGTGGCCATGAACACGATAGTTTAGTGAAATTTGCTTAGTAACTGTTTTTTCAAACTTTTGCACCATTTCCATTATTGTATCCCGAACGGCTATGGTGTTATTTTTATATCCAATGTTTGTGATTTCGTCTTGTATCTCATTGCTCCCTTTACTTGGAAAATGGATAGTAACTTTATGCTCTAAACCAATTTGAGCAATAACTAACCCCTTCTGACCAATGATCTTGGGGTACTATTTGGGGTCTAATGTGAACTTGAGTCTGAAATTTCTTAATGATCGATCATCTATTTCAGTTTGTAAAGCTTTGACTTGTTCTTGTAATCTAGCCTTGGCTTGTTCTACATTTGCAGCAAGGCCAGTGATGGAAATGATATCAGACTCTAATTCAAGTGCTGATACCTGTATATTAACTTCAAACTCATCCATTATCTTGTGTATCCTACTTCCTTTCTGACCAATGATGTAACGATGTAGATCAAAGGGCGCATCTACTTCAGCAGTGACAGGAATTAAAGCCTTAAGGGCTTCCATGGCTGCTTCACACTTTTCCTTTGGCCTGAGATAAATATGGTGTCACATTTTGTTGGGGAAATAGAAGCAGCTCCTGTAGTGCTCTTTTCCCTTTCCTTATTTTCTAGAACAGCTGGCTGTTTATTGGTAAGTGAAATCTCCTCTTTCTCTGGGAATTTGATTTGAACGCTATAATCTCTAGTGATTTGTCTGATCCGAGAACATATTGGTCCCATGAAAAACTGAGGGAACTTCTGGGGAATAACACATTCTGTTGCTACTTCATTGTCCAAATCCCCATTAACCTCTTGAATATGTTTATTGACTGCTTCTACACAGGCTCTGCTCCTTTGATTGTGACTTTGTTACTCTGTTTTCCTGAACATGAAAAGTTAATAATCACACCACCATACTCCTCAGTCATCTCCTGTAACACCTGGCCCCTTTGCATAAAAAAGTGCTGGTCATACATGCGATTTATCAGTATGTTGTCCTCTACCACATTATCTAGATTTGTAATTAAACCGTCTAGTTTCTTTTGTGCATCTTTGACAGACTTCTCTGTCCCTATAATAGTTAACAAGTCTTGATCCTTGTCCTCAGGGATAGGGAAAATGATACATGCTCTAGTCTCTTCACAGACTTTGGGAACATTGCCTCCATTTTTACTCGTGAGGAATTTATGATACTCTGGCTTGAAATGGAGGACCACAGAATAACTCTTGGTTTGCTCTTCTACTAGTTGCAGCAGCTTTTTCTTGGCCACCTCCACATTTTGGTCAGGTCCCCTAATAACGACTCTTTGAAGTCCCGAGTTGTTTTTTGGAAAGTGGATATGGATACTTCCACATTCTTCCGTGACTGCACCAATCAAACCGTCTTTAGAGTCAATAAAGGATTTGTGTAGATTGGAAGGAATAGAAATTTCTAGTTCTGAAATATTGGCTATATCTTTCTGAATTGAAAGAATCAAATCACGAGCCACTTCACAGTTTGCTGGCTTTCCACTGATGACAATATTTTCTGAGTCGCTATTTGCTAATGAAAGATTAATTTTGGTGTTGCTTGCTGCACAGATTTCTTTGATGTTTGCACCTCCTTTTCCAATGATATTTTTGTGAAGCCTTTTGAAGATGAGAATAGTTATGGAATAGGTACTTTCTACAATGTCTGTCACCACATTCTCCAAATATTACGTGCATTTTTCTAATTCATTTCTTGGTCCTCTAATTTGGACAATGTCACTTTTTTTTTGTGCTGGGTCAGGAAAAGTAATTAGAACCTCTGGAAACTTCTTATGGATGTCATGTATCCATTCACCTTTCTGCCCAATGATTGCGTGGTGAAATCTTTGCTCAATGATTAAGTCATTGTGCTCATTTTCTAAATGAGAAGCAAGTTCAAGAAGTTCTTTCTTGGCCTGTTGGGCACCATGAGATTCCCTCTCAATGCTGATCTAGTTATTCTTTGCATTTTCAGGTGAGATTAGCACAGAAACTTTATTCCTTTCTTTAATCCCATTTATGATAACACCTTTCTTCCTTGTCAGGAGTTTGTGAAACTTATAGTCAACATTAATCTCTGCATAATCCATCCTGTTAATAAGATCTTTTACTATGACCTCAATTTGTTCTTTAGCATAATTAACATCTTCTGTCAGCACTTCTATTGTAATTTTATCTTCTCCAGTAAAATGTATGTGAACTTTTGGCATGTTCTAAGTAATTGTAGATATATTATAACCTTTCTTACCAATAACAAATCTGTGAAGCCAGGAAGGTACAGAGATAGAGGAAAGAGTGTAAACTTTGGTATTTGAGTAGGCTTCAGTAAATGCCTTCCTTAAACTTTCAGGCTTACAATGATATGTCACAGAATCTGACATGCTCTGTGAGGGTGAGATCTCTATTGAAACTCCAGTTCTTTCCAGGATCTCCTGGACGGAATTATTTTGGGGACCTATGTACATTTGTGCTGCAATTTCCTCTCCACATCTATGGATGTGGTTTTCTCTGTAGTATTGTCAAAAATCTTCTTTACACAAGCCTGATCCTGATCTAGTTGTTGCTTTTTTCCAGGAAAGCTTATTTGTATCTGATTGGCACTAGATGGTGAGATGTGGATGTGGTCCTCCATTTCCTGTAGGATTCTGTCAAAAGTTTTATTGGATGGTCCAGCAATGAAAGGATGAAATGCTTTTCCCACATCTAACCTTTCTTCAGCACACTTGTCTTGTTCAGTAGACATAAGTAAGACTTCATGTGGAGCCTTTTTCATGATCTCTTTGGTGCCAATAGTATTGATCCAGGTGCTGTGGTTAACTGGGCATAAGGTCTGAATGTTGGTTGCAGCTTTTTGTTCTAGGTCTTGCAGTTTTTCACCAGTCTTGCCTAGCAAGACTAGCAAAGCAAAGATGTTCTTTGGGAATGGAAGCTGTAGTTAAAACTTGTTTCTTAAAACATGCAAAAATCTCCTTCTGAGCTTTCGTGACAGATTCTGGCTTACCAGAGACTATAATGTAGAGGCATTGGTTTTTGACAAAAGTTATTTCTAGGTTGGCACCAGTTCTTTGCATGAAGTCTAGATAGAATTTTGCTTGTGTACCTTCCTCAAACAGATTCACATAGTGTTTCTCCTCCAGAGGCACATAAAACCTTGAGTGATGACTGATGTCATGATAAGTTGACTATTATTGTTTGAGGATGCAGCAGGCTCCTGAGCATTTTCCAACCAACTTGTTTTCTCTAGAAGTTCAGCAAATTTATCTTTGGAGTTTGGCATGTCAAGATCCTCTTCTGAATTTAAAGCAGTAAAATCATTATCTTTTTGAATGTATCTACTTGGGTGCTGTTAAATTTTCTTTGTAATTCATAGTTGATTTTTAATTAGTTAGAGGTATTGCAGCTATATGGTCAGTAGCCAGAAAATTCATCCTGTAGCTGCCTTTTTGCATATTACTGTGTGGGAAAAATAAATATTTTAAAGACATAATTCCTTTCCAAATTAATCTATAAACTCAAATCAATAAAAATTGAAATCCTAATATTTATAGAACTCATAAAAATGTCCAAGGTTCATCTATTCTACTGTTATGAGAGTACCAAGATAAGGTTCAAATTATAGGGACTGTGAGGAAACAGCCACCATTTTGTTAAAGAAGAGAAATATATCTTTTGATTATTCTTATCAGAGTCATCTCAAACCTCATTTTGCCTTACCCAGTGCCATCATTTTTTGACCTTTGGCACTATTGACTGCAAATTATTTTTGGAAAAATATAATTCTCTAGTCTTCAATAATACCATATTTACAGGGTTTCCTTATTTTCTTAATAGCTTTTTGAAGAATAATTTATATACTATAAAATTCACATAGTCTATGCATACAATTTAATGATTTTTAGTTAATTTACAGTGCTGTACAGCCATCACAACAACCCAGGCTAAGAACATTTCCATCACCCGAAAGAGCTTCCTCATGCTCATTTGCAGGTAATCCTGTTTCCACACCCAGGCAAAACTAATTTATTTATTTTTCCTCTATAAACTTGCATTTCCTGGACATTAAATAAAAATATTATCAAACAGTATAAGAGGGTCTTTTGTACCTTGTGTCTTTGCCTTTACAATCCGGTTTTTGGATTCAACCATATTATAGCATATATCAGTAGTATATTCCTTTTAATTGCTCAAAAATGCTTCAATTCTATTTACTTTTACCTTAATGACTGTTGTAACTCAATCTTCTTTCCTGGCTCCAAGACCTCCACTGGGACTCTATATACCCAAGTGTTACAGGATGCTCTTTTGGACTCCTTTCTTTGTCTATATTTTTTCCATATGTGATGTAGTTTACACTCATAACATTGAATATCATTGACAGACTGATGATCCTCAAATCTACTACTCCAACCCTGAAATGCAATGTGTATATGCATAAACCTTCTTCATATAATCACTTGAATGTCTAATAGTCCTTTCAAATGTAATATATCAAGTGAACGCTTGATTTTGCCCCCAGACTTTCTCTTCTTGGAATATTCTGAAACTCAGAAAATGTCCCCAGGGTTTTCTCCTATTTCTCAGGCCAAGTACTTGGCATCATCTTTGACTTCTCACTTTCTTTCACATAACACATGTAAAGTAAGAACATTCTTGTTAATCTAAGTCTGACCTATTCTCATCATTTCCATTCTACATTCTTAGTTTAAGCCAGCATGTCAATACTGTAACAAGTATTGAATTGCTATACCACTCCTACTCTTGGCTTCTTATGACCTATTTTCTACAAAACATTCAAATAAGAGGTGATGTCAGCATCATTGTGGTATAAAACATTCTTCCTTTTTGTCTCCCTTTTTAAACAATGAATTAAACATCCATCTACGGACAAAAACACCTTTGTGGAAGTTGTGGGATCCAGCACAGTATACCAAGGGATATGGAAGGAGTCTCACCCACCTGTGCATCTGGTAGGAGGTAGACAGATATCGGTATGGGCTGTGGAACTAGAAAAGCCAGCAAACCTGCCTCAACCCCTCTCACCACAGTCAAAAACAAACAAACAAACAAACAAACCATGGAGAGTGCTGACCTGGTCAGATACCTACAGATGAGAGAGATTTTGCAAAAGTCCAGGCTTCCTGGGGTGGAAATTCCAACATGTCACTGGAGCAAAAAACAAAAAAAATCCTGTTTGGTCACAGTGGAGATGGTATCAGGAATTTTCCCAGTGTCACCATCCCCCAAGGCAACACTGCACAGGGCTGAAATATCTGGCAACTTTAACCTCTTCTGTGAGAAGAAAGGAGAGCACACATTGCTCAGCTATCCCACTAGTGCAGGATGCTGCTGGAGAAACACATTTCTTTCCAGCAGAACTCAGAGTACTAAGGCAGAAGCTCCATGGTTGGGAGGAGGAAGAAGATTGGGAAAAAGTCAGTGAATATCAAAGTGCATTAAAGTGACATAGTTCCTGCTGACTGTGCTCAGGACTTTAACAGGAGGTCCACCCAGGAGACTCTGGGAGTACCTGTCCTGAAGATCTCCTCAACAGGTTTGCAGGCATCCCTAATAGTGCAAATGCTAAACTCACACCTCTTCCCACTCTGGCCACATGCTCCCAAGTGCAATGGTGAAAGCAAGTCTGGTAAAAAGTGCTATCAGAAAAACAGACCAGGATTGTGGGCAAGGGAGAAACCACAAACTTGAGCTATAACACCACCTTCTGGGAAATAAGAGAGGTTTCTCAGGAACAAGAAAATAAAGGACACATATCATCACCGAAAGATAACAATAAATCTCCAATAACTGATCTCAATGGCAGATTTTTGCAATTTAGCTTATAAAGAATTCAAAATAGCTGTTTTGAAGAAACCCAGTGAGCTACAAGAAAACTCAGAGAAACAATTCAATGAAATCAGGAAAAAAATACATAAACAAAATATTTACTGAAGACATAGAAAATGTAATAAGAACCAAACAGAAATTGTGGAGCTGAAGAATTCAATGAATTAAATGAGAAATGTAATAGAGAGCATCTGTATCAGAGTAAAGCAAATGGAAGAAAGAATTGAAAGAATGGAAGTGAGCTAAAGGACAGGAATTCTGAAACAACCCAGTCAAAGTTGAGCAACAACAGAAATGAATGGGGAAAGAACAACAATAAAAGACTAAGTGATTTATGTGATTCCATCAAGAGACAATAATTAGAGTAATCAGGATCCCAAAAGGAGAAGAGAGGGAGAAAGGGGCAGAAACTTTATTTAAAGAAATAATAGCTGAGAACTTCCCAAACCCGGAGTGAGACTTGAAAGTCCAAGTTGACAAAGTCAATAGATAATTCTATTATCTCAGTGCAATAGTACATTCTCCAAGACACATTAGATGAAACTGTGAAAAATCAAAGATAGAGAATCCTAAAAGGAGCCAAGTGGGGGGAAATTGTAACTCTTTAAAAAGAAACCTCCATTAGGCAATCAGCAGATTTCTCAGCAGAAACACTACAGGCCAGGGGAGAGTGTAATAACATATTTAAAGTGTTGAATGAAAAATTTGAAAACCAAGAATATTCTATCTAGTAAAGTTATCCTTCAGATCTGAAGGAAAAATGAAGACTTTTCTTGCCAAAAATCTGACAGCATTTATTACTACAAGACCTGCCTTTGAAGAAATGCTAAAAGGATTTCTATAAGCTTAAACAAAATGGCACTACTCAGTGACATGAAAACACTTGAAAGTATATAAAACATTGGTAAAGTTAAATATACAGTCACACTTAGAAAACTGCAACTTTTAATAGGATTGTGTGTTAACCACTTAACTATAATATAAAAGTTAAAGGAGAAGACTATTAAAAATAATTATAGCTACTATAATTTGTTAACAAATATACAATATAAAAGGAGGTAAATTGTGACATCAAAAATAAAAGACAGGGAGTGAAAGAACGAAGTTTGTGTAAGTGATCAAGTTGCTATCACCTTGAAATTGACTGTTTTCTCTATGAAATATTTTATGTAAGCCTCATGGTAACTACAAAGCAAGATCTTAGAGTAAATGAACAAATGATAAAGAAAAGGGAAACAGAGCATACTAATATGAAAATCACCATTTTACAGAGGTGGGCAGAAACAGAAGGAAAAAGAAACAATGGATACAAAACATCCAGAAAGCAATTGATGGCATTGGTAAGTCCTTACATATCAATAATTTCTCTTAGTGTAAATGGGTATAATTTAACAATCAAAAGCCACAGAATGGCTGGCTGGATTTATTTTTTAAAGCAAGAGCACATTGTATGCTGCTTACCAGATACTCACTTTGACTCTAAAGATGCTATGTGAGACAAGTCAGACAGAGAAAGACAAATACTATATGGTCTCACTTATATGTGGAAACTTAAGCTGAACTTGTAAAAACAGAGTACAATATTTGTTACCAGAGGCTGGGGGTGGAGGAATTGGGGATCTGTTGTTTAAGGGTACAAACTTGGAACTACTAGATAAATAAACCCTGGAGTCTAATGCACAGCATAGTGATATAGGCAATACTGTATTATAAACTCCATAGTTCCTAAGAGACTATATCTTACTTGTTCCCACCACAAAAAAATGATAATTACATGACATGTTAGAGGTGTTAGCTAACATCACTGTGGCAATTATATTGCAATATACAAATGTATCAAATCAACATGTTGATCACCCAAATGATACATAATGTTATATATCAATTATATCTCAATAAAAATGTTTAAAAAATGATAAATAACAGTCAAAAAGTTGATAAAGCATCAATAAACTCATACTCTTGTCCTTAATACTGTTGAGTGGGTTCCCACTGCAATTAGAATAAAATAAAACTATTAAGTAAAACTGTATGAAATTACCAATGCTTGATTATTTTTATCTATGAAAAGACATTTTATCTAATTCTTTTTGACCTTTTAAATCCTTTAGGACACAATCCCTTTCAACCTCAATTGTCTCATCTACCAGTCATGTTTCTATTATGTTACTGCTACATTGGTCCATCTGTTGTTTGGCCATGTCTTGTCAAATTATTCTTCAAAGCCTTACCATTTGCTAGTTCATCCATTTGCAAATCTCCTATTTCCAAGTCTCCTGTACTTTCCTCCTCTTATCATTCACTTCAAACATCATCTTAACTCAAATATCTCCTAAAAGATGACTTCTCTGCCTGACCTAACTAAATAAACTCTTCACTCTATCACTTTGCTCTTTTCTTTACTATTTTATTTACTTCAGTGACACAGTTAGGGTCTATCGCTATGCTTCCTAATACATACACACACACACACACACACACACACACACACACACACACACATTAGGATGTAAGTTCCTTGATTTCAAGAATTTGTTTGTTCATTGCTGTATTTTCATTGCCTAGTAGGGTGTGTCATGCTCCAAGAACTAAAAATTATGTTTTATGGCTAATAATTCAAATGACAAGCAGAAAAAATAAAACAATAAAATACAGCAAAAGCATATTCTATTGAACATAAAAAGGCACTTAAAAATCAATGCAGGAGTGCCTTCAAGATGACAGAGGAGTAAGACATGGAGATCACTTCCTCCCAACAAATACATCAAAAATATATCTACATGTGGAACAACTCCTACAGAACACTTACTGAACGCTGGCAGAAGACCTCAGACTTCCCAAAAGGCACGAAACGCCCCACATACCTGGGTAAGGCAAAAGAAAAAGGGA
Organism: Orcinus orca; assembly: GCF_937001465.1. NCBI lineage: Eukaryota > Metazoa > Chordata > Mammalia > Artiodactyla > Delphinidae > Orcinus > Orcinus orca. The sequence goes on from NC_064580.1 coordinate 82,387,364, forward strand.
AAAACAGAAATAAAATAATAGGGATAGGACCTGCACCTCTGGAAGGGAGCTGTGAAGGAGGAAAAGTTTCCACACACTAGGAAACCTTTTCACTGGGGGGTGGGTGAGTGGGAAGCTTCAGAGCCACAGAGGAAAGCCCAGCAACTGGGGTGCAGAGAGCAAAGTGGAGAGATTCTCGCACAGAAGATCAGTGCCAACCAGCACTCACCAGTCTGAGAGGCTTGTCTGCTCACCTGGTGGGGCGGGGGATGGGGGTGGGGGCAGTTGGGAGTTGAGACTTGGGCTTTGGAGGTCAGATCCCAGGGAGAAGACTGGGGTTGGCTGCATGAACATAACCTGAAAGGGGGCTAGTGCACCACAGCTAACCAGAAGGAAGTCCAGAGAAAGCATTTGGAACTGCCTAAGAGGCAAGAGACCAATGTTTTAGGGTGTGTGAGGAGAGGAGATTCAGAGCACCACCAAAATGAGCTTCAGAGACAGGCACGAGTCACGGTTATCAGCACGAACACCAGAGACAGGCGTCAAATGCTAACACTGCTGCTGCAGCCACGAAGAATCCTGTGTGCAAGCGCAGATCACTATCCACACTTACCCTCCTGGGAGCCTGTGCAGCCTGCCACTGCCAGCATACTGCGATCCAGGGACAACTTCTCCAGAACACACAGCACACCTCAGGCTGTTGCAAAATCGTGGGAGCATCTGCCACCACAGGCTGGCGCAGCATTCCGTACCTCTCCATCCCCCCAATCTGAGTGAGCCAGAGCCCCTTAATCAGTCGCTCCTTTAACCCCCTCCTGTCTGGGCAAAGAACAGACACCAGAGGGTGACCTTCATGCAGAGACAGGACCAAATTCAAAGCTGAACCCTAGGAGCTGTGTGAAAAAAGAAGAGAAAGGGAAATTTCTCCATGAAGCCTCAGGAGCAGTGGATTAAATCCCCACAATCAGCTTGATGTACCCTGCATCTGTGGAACACCTGAATAGACAACGAATCATGCCAAAACTGAGTCCGTGCACTTTGGGAACCACTGTAGAATTTGGGTTTGCTGTATGCGACTGACTAGTTTCTGATTTTTATGTTTATCTTAGTATAGTTTTTAGCACATGTTATCATTGGTGGATTTGTTTAGTGGTTTGGTTGCTCTCTTTTTATTACATTTATTTTTTAATTGAATAATATTTTTAAAATTTTTTATTTTAATAACTATTTTATTTATTTTCTTTCTTTCTGTTCTTTCTCCCTTTTCTACTGAGCCATGTGGCTGACAGGGTCTTGGTGCTCTGGCCAGGTGTCAGGCCTGAGTCTCTAAGGTGGGAGAGCCGAGTTCAGGGCATTGGTCCACCAGAGACCTCCCAGCCCTTCATAATACCAATCGACGAGAGCTCTTCCAGAGATCTCCATCTCAACGTTAAGACCCAGCTCCACTCAAGAGCCAGCAAGTTACAGTGCTGGACACCCTATGCCAAACAACTAGCAAGACAGGAACACAACACCACCCATTAGCAGAGAGGCTGCCTAAAATCATAATAAGGTCACAGACACCTGAAAACACACTAATGGATGCGGTCCTGCCCACCAGAAAGAAAAGATCCAGCCTCATGCACTAGAACACAGGCACCAGCCCCCTCTACCAGGAAGCCTACACAACCCACTGAACCAATCTAACCTACTGGAGGCAGACACCATAAACAACAGGAACTACAAACCTGCAGCCTGCAAAAAGAAGACCCCAAGCACAGTAAGTTAAGCAAAACGAGTAGACAGAGAAATACACAGCAGATGAAGGAGCAAGGTAAAAACCCAACAGACAAAATAAATGAAGAGGAAATAAGCAGTCTACCTGAAAAAGAATTCAGAGTAATGAGAGTAAAGATGATCCAAAATCTTGGAAATAGAATGGAGAAAATACAAGAAATGTTTAACAAGGACCTAGAAGAAATAAAAAGCAAACAAACAATGATGAAATTAAACATTAAATAAACAAATGATAAATGGAATTAAAAATTCTCTAGAAGGAATCAATAGCAGAATAACTGAGGCAGAAGAATGGATAAGTGACCTGGAAGATAAAATAGTGGAAATAACTACTGCAGAGCAGAATAAAGAAAAAAGAATGAAAAGAATTGAGGACAGTCTCAGAGATTTCTAGGACAACATTAAATGAACCAACATTCGAATTATAGGGGTCCCAGAAGAAGAAGAGAAAAAGAAAGGGACTGGGAAAACATCTAAAGAGATTACAGTTGAAAACTTCCCTAATATGGATAAGGAAATAGTCAATCAAGTCTGTGGAGCCCCATACAGGATAAATCCAAGGAGAAACACGCCAAGATACATATTACTCGAACTATCAAAAATTAAATACAAAGAAAAAATATTAAAAGCAGCAAGGGAAAAACAACAAATAACATACAAGGGAATGCCCATAAGGTTAGCAGCTGATCTTTCAGCAGAAACTCTGCAAGGCAGAAGGGAGTGGCAGGGCATATTTAAAGTGATGAAAGGGAAAAACCTACAACCAAGATTACTCTAGCCAGCAAGCATCTCAATCAGATTTGATGGAGAAATTAAAACCTTTACAGACAAGCAAAAGGTAAGAGAATTCAACACCACCAAACCAGTGGTGGTTTGAATGGATAAAGAATATGTAGTCCATATATACAATGGAATATTACTCAGCCATAAAAAGAAACAAATTTGAGCTATTTGTAGTGAGGTGGATGGACCTAGAGTCTGTCATACAGAGTGAAGTAAGTCAGAAAGAGATAAACAAATAACATATGCTAACACATATATATAGAATCTAAAAAAAAAAAGGTTATGAAGAACCTAGGGGCAGGACAGGAATGAAAATGCAGACATAGAGAATGCAGTTGAGGACATGGTGGGGGGAAGGATAAGGTGGGACGAAGTGAGAGAATGGCATGGACTTATATATACTACCCAATGTAAAATAGATAGCTGGTGGGAAGCAGCCACGTAGCACAGGGAGATCAGTTCGGTGCTTTGTGACAACCTAGAGGGCTGGGATAGGGAGGGTGGGAGGGAGATGCAAGAGGAAGGGGATATGAGGATATATGTATACATATAGCTGATCCACTTTTTTACACAGCCCAAACTAACACACCATTGTAAAGCAACTATACTCCAATAAAGATGTTAAAAAAAATAGAGGGATTGGGTTTCTCAGACAGAAGTGAATCATATTTACGAGTGCTGGTGAAATTAGATGAGTGGTTGAAAATGTAAGAAATCTCAATAGAGGCAAATACGCACTACTATATATATAATAGATATCTAATAAGGACCTACTGTAGACAACAGGGAACTCTTCTCAATACTCTGTAATGACCTACATGGGAAAAGAATCTAAACAAGTGGATATATATATATAACCAATTCACTTTGCTGTACAGGAGAAACTAACAAAACATTGTAAATCAACTATACTCCAATAAAAATTTTAAAAAAAAGAAAAACTGAAATTATGACCTCATGTTATGCTTTATCCTGGCATCTTGGACAATAAATAAAGAATGATATAGATAAAAAAAGAAATCAATACAACAATGCAGCAGGAAAATAAGTGCCTTATGTAAACAAAAGAGAAAATGTGAATGACCAAGAGAAAAAATTAATTCAGTTTCTCTAATACTTATGAAAACACAAATAAACTATCCATAATATTACCATTTTCATAATATTAGCAAATATTAAAAAGTTTAACCACAATAAGTTTGGACTAGGACAATTCTTACTCTCAATTAGTGTATTTATTTTGCTGCTGACCTGTACCAAACAATTCTTGGAACTGTACTGGTCAATGAACCACACTTTAATTAGCATTGGACTAGGATGTGGGGGATGGGCATGCTACTAATGCAAATGTCAATTGTTAGAAGCAGCTTTTGGAGCATTTGTCAATATATATCATTGATAAATTGTACACACCCTTTACTCCAGAGTCAAATTTCTAAGAGAAACACATGCCTATATCTATCAGGGAACATTTTTCAGGATCCTCATAACAGAACTGTCCCATTAATAAACAATTTAAGACCAAAACCATAACCATAAATTAAAAAGATGCTTACATATTTGTGATATATTAATCCATTCAATGGAATATTGAATATGTGATTATATAAAAGAAATTAACATGTACTCATATATATAGACATCAATAACAAAAATAAGTTAAATATGTTTAATATTTTTATAGCATCATACTGTCTCTATATTTAAAAATCACATCTAAATCTTTAATGATGCTATATATTGTGAATATTAGGTATGTGTATTTTGCATGTGCATAGTAAAGTCTTTAGAATATATGTATAAGGATACGTTTAACTAATGGATTTAGGCTCAGGGATAGGATTCAATGGTACTACACTTTTAATATATCAAATTGTGCTTTAATCAATTGAAGTTTCTGTCTATATCAATACTTTATTAGGAGTTTTTGCACTCAGAACTTATGAAGCAGATGTAAATATTGATAATAAATGACTGGGGTTCATACCTTTTTAAAATAAGTCTCTTACATTTCATTATATATGTTCATAAAAAGTGAGCTATAACTAATGGACTTACCCAGGATTGTAAAATGTTATTCATTAAAAATTTTCAGTTAGAAGAATAATCTCTCTGTTAGTGTGACTTTCCTGATATGTGTCTCAGGCTGCCCTCCTCTCTACAGAGTCTCGAAAATCCCATATCAAAAAATGTACAGTTTAGGTTTTAATATAAATATAAATGTTTTGAAATGAATGAAATGATAGGATATCAAAATATGCTGGATGTAGTTAAAAACATAAAAGTAAATTTATACCCATAAATGCCTAAAATAGAAAAGAAAATCCAAATCAGTGATATGGCTTCCATCTTAAGAAACTAAAAAAGAAAAAAAAACATAAACTATAGGGAAAAAAGCAAACAATAAAGGGTACAAATACTTTAAAGAGAAAACAGAAAAACAATACTGAAAATCAACAAAATCAAGAGTTTGTAAAAAAATCAACAAAACTTATTAACCTCTAGTCATACTGATCATTCTTAAAAAAGATACAAATTACTAATATCAACCATGAAAAAGGGGACATCACAAGAGAATCTTCATTAGTTAAAAAAGTAACAAGATAATATTTTAAAACTCTCCTTTTTAAGGCAATGATATTTAAAATATACCTGGAAGAAGAATACTTCCACAAGATGTTCCTAGTAATACCAGAAAACAAATCATTGACTAGATAAATTTAGAAAATAAATAGGTTAACAAAATTAAACAAGTAGTGTTTTCTTCAGATTTTTTCAAACATACAAGAAAAATATATAGTGAACACAATTTCCCAACTTATTGGACACATTATACTGTAAGTTATCTAAAATCACATTGAAAACAGTTGGAAAATAATTATTTTAAGAAATTACCATAAATGAAAATATATGTGAGTGGAGGGGAGGAGGCTACTCCAAGTTCTGTATTTTCCTTAACAGAAAATATACCTCCAAATAATAAATATTTTCTCATAGTTAAAGCACTGACTATAAACATGATATAGTTTTTTAGAAAGCCATTAAGTGGAGAGAGGTATTTCTATTCAATTTTGTAAACATTACCCATGTTTAAGTCATTCTCCCAAGAGTAATCAAGATTTTTCTAAACATGCTTTCATGCAAAAATAAGTTTTGAGAAGAATAACAAAAACATATCTTTAAAAAATGTTTAATATATTCTCTTATCTTATGTTCTCTACAAATCCAGTAATCTTCACTATCTCTTTGGTTGGTAAATTTCTAAAATTAGAAACTTACCTTACAAGTTGCCTAAATAATATTTTTAACATCTTTATTGGAGTATAATTGCTTCACAATGGTGTGGTAGTTTCTGCTTTATAACAAAGTGAATCAGCTATACATATACATATATCTCCATATCTCCTCTCTCTTGCATCTCCCTCTCACCCTCCCTATCCCACCCCTCTAGGTGGTCACAAAGCACTGAGCTGATCTCCCTGTGCTATGTGGCTGCTTCCCACCAGCTATCTATTTTACATTTGGTAGTGTATATATGTCCATGCCACTCTCTCACTTCGTCCCAGCTTACCCTTCCCCCCCCCCCGTATCCTCAAGTCCATTCTCTACATCTGCGTCTTAATTCCTGTCCTGCTCCTAGGTTCTTCAGAAGCTTTTTTTTTTCTTTTTTTAAATTCTATATATATATACGTGTTAGCATACAGTATTTTTCTCTTTCTGACTTACTTCACTCTGTATGACAGTATCTAGGCCCATCCACCTCACAACAAATAACTCAATTTCGTTTCTTTTTATGGTGAAGTAATATTCCATTGTATATATGTGCCACATCTTCTTTATCCATTCATCTGTCGATGGACACTTAGGTTGCTTCCATATCCTGGCTATTGTAAATAGTGCTGCAATGAACATTGTGGTACATGACTTTTTTTGAATTATGGTTTTCTCAGGGTATATGCCCAGGAGTGGGGTTGCTGGGTCATATGGTAGTTTGTCTAAGTAATTTGAGATGACAATTTCTTGCAACTGCTAATTTGCCTGGTTATGAATGAAAAAGCTGAGGACAAAAATTTTAGACTTCCATTTCTCAAAACCTGCAATGATCTGTACTTAAAATACAGCATTCCCTATTAAAAGCCATAACTGACTGGACATTGGAATGTAGTTTATTTATATGAGATTTTAAGACCAAAGAAAAGATCTCTCCTCCAAATTAGAAATTTAGATACTCAGACTCTTTCATGCAATAATATTGTCAGAAAAGTTCAAAAGGATTTTCTTTGATATGTTCTCAAAATAAATGGATCAACTGTTACTAAGAATTAATAAATACCTTAATAAAAAATTACAGTACAAAAGAAATTATAGTACAATATGTGTCCAAGCAGAGACTAATGTATATTATCATTAGTATTTCTAAATAGAATTTGAATTGTTTAATGAAAGGTTTATTTACTCCCAAATTCAGCAGCCTTTTTTTTTTTTAATATTCTGCTTTGACCATAAACCTGTTGAAATGTAAAAATAAGAGCTTTTTAGTTTTTATTGATGGGTTTTGGCACTAAGAATAAAAGATACACACACTCATACCACACACACAATACCCTCAGAAAGCCTTACAAATATTTTAAAACGTGGCAATCTGACAGTTACAAAAATGGCTTAATGATTGCATCAGAAAGTGCTGAATAAATATGGATTGTTGTTTTAAGTGATTTTATAATGAAAAGACATTGGTCTGTCTGTTGAATTTTAAATTTCACCATCAATATATTGCTGTACATTACTACAAACACCCTCATGTGTGCATGTGTGTGTGAGAGTGTGTGTATTTGTATATCTTTTACCTGTAAATGGTGAATTATTAGACTGCTGTAAGTTATTGCTAAAGCACTATGCATCTACACGCTATTCAGGCAATCTGTGCAAAATGTTGGGTAACTATGTGACAGAAAATATTAAACCCAACCAAGTTAACTTAAGATATACTCTACTCAACTTGTAAATAAAACTTGTAACTCTAAAAAAAAGAGAAAATAGGTTATAAAATGCTTGTGGGAAAATAGACCATATAAAAGATGAATTATGAGGAGAGATAAAAAAGGTTGGCATAAACAGAAGTGGCTAAAAAAAATATTGTCATCCATCATCATCAGACAAATATTAAAACACAATCCAGTAGAAGTTTCCTGCAAAAATCCAAAAAGGAACAAATATAACTGCAGAAGGTGAATTAGCAGACTGGTCTGAGCAGGCATTAAACCACTATACATGCAAGGGATGCCAAGGCAACTTAGACAGAATTTTGATGGACTTTGTGATCTAACATAAAGTTCAACCAAGGTGGAAACATGTCCATAGTGGTGATAATGTCCATACTAGCATATTAAAGTTACACTGCACTCAAGTAATAGATGAAAGTTAAATAACTATATATGTAGACATATAATTTATATTTATATACATTGATATATACATGATATTAAAATTTAAAAATACATAATATTAGTATAATTAGTAATTATAGGTTTAAAGGTATGGTGATCCTAAATTCATAAATAAGTATAAGTTGTGAGAATAGATTATAAACATGTACCAGAAGAAGGCTAGTTAGAACATGGCAATATATAGATGCATCTGACACACTTTCAAAAATCAGGAATGAAGAAAAAAGTGTGACCTGCCAAGGCTGAATTGTCAGACTTACGTGAGATAGTACTCTCATTTTGCATCAGAAATTTACCTGGGAGGCTTTGAATTTTGAGGGACTCTATGACCTTACATTGAAAAATTCAACCAGTTTGGCCATACACCTAGAGTACTAGATATCATGAGTACTATTGTGAGGCTAATATATTAAATATATATACAAGTGATAGATATAAATTCAATGACATAACCAAAGAGAGGATAAAGTATACAGACATTATGGTTCAAAATATATGGTGATTAAAGGGATAAGAAGAGAATAATTTGCAAAGAGTGATAATAGAGTGACAATGGCTAATAACGGAGGGTGCTGAAAAATAGATCATTACAATTAGAATTTTAAAGATAGAAAAATAAAACATCCAGAACTAAAAATATAAACCAAACAAATATCACATGATATATCAGAATAATATTAAAGGAAAGAAACCAATATTTACAAATAATTTTGTAGAACTTTCAAAGGACAAGAATAAAGTTAGAAATCAAAAAAAAAATCCAGGAAAGGTAAAACTATTACCTGGAAAGGGTGAATAATCAGACTGATCTATGTTGGCTCTATAACACTGTGCACAAGAAGGCTGCCAAAGCAATCTAGAACTTTAAGGGACTGACATCACAATGAAAATACTAACCAAGATATCCACATGCTCACAGTACTAGGATTGGCCTAGGCTAGGATATTAAATATATATAAATATGGTACATGTATGGTATAAGTAAAAATATAAAAACAAAAAAAGAAAAGAGAAAGCAAGGCACAGAAACATTATGGTATAAAATATATGATTAAAGAGATAAAAAAATGAATGATTTAGAAGGAGCAATAATAGAATGACAAACAGATATAAAGAAGGTTGCTGAAAAATAGACCATTACAACTACATTTTTAAAAATTCCAGAACTGAAAATGTAAATCAAACAATTATCACACTATATAATAATAAAGGAAGCCAATATCTAGACATAATCTAGTAGAACTTGAAAAGATCAAAGGTAAAGTTAGAAACACACAAAATCCAAAAAGATAAAAAATAAATTACCTGGAAAAGGTAAATTATCAGACTAGTCTAATTTGGCTCTGAAATATTATGTACACAAGTGTTGCCATGATGACTTAGAATTTTGAGGGAGTTTCTTATCTCACAATAAAAAAGCCAGTCAAGATAGCCACATGTTCACAGTGCTAGGTTTGACCTTGGCTAGGATATCAAAGGTATACATAAGTGATAGATATAAATTCAAGGACAAAACCTAAAAAGAAAAAAAAAGTACTCAGACATTGTGCTATAAAATATATGGTGATTAAAGAGATACAAAATTAATAATTTGGAAGGAGTGACAACAGAATAACAAACACATACATGGGAGGGAGATATCTGAGGAAGACCAGTACAATTTCACATTTTTAAAATAAGAAAAAAAAATTCCAGAAAATGTAAGTCAAACAAAAATTACAACCACATATCAGAGTAATCATAAAGGAAAGATGTCAATATCTATGTATAATCTGATTGAACTTTTGAAAGTCAAAGATAAAGTAAGATCCAAAAACTCTAGAGAAGGTAAAATATATATTACTTGAGAAGTCTGAATTATCAGACTGCTCTATGATGGCTCTGAAACACTCTGTACATGAAGGTTACCAGGACAGCACAGACAGCATTATGAGGGACTTTGTGACATCACAGTTTTAAAAAACAACCAACTTGGCCACATCCACACAGTGTTGGATGGGCCTAAACTAGGACATTAAAGGTACACTCCACTCAACTGCAGGTTGAAAATTGAACATTAAAAAAATGCAGGTTTATGGCATAAAAGTTTTTATGGTGAAGGATATCAGAAAATATTAACAGGACTGATAATATAGTCAAAATTCACAGTGATGTTGCTAAAAATTGGATTATTACAAATAGATTAGGAAAATACTCAGAAAATCATTTTTGTCAAAGCTGAACACATGAAACAACTTAAAATTTTACCATATAAAAAATTGATAATTACCATTATGAGTAATAATGAAAGCAGGGCAACATCTACAGAAAGTCAGGCAAAATATTCGGAGGCAAAGATAAAAAGAGAGACACACCCATACCCAGAAAAGGAAAAAATACTACCTGTAGAGGATGAATTGTCAGACGGGTTGGCAATTTCTCTGAAAGTGTAATCCCAAAACTATCTGGGAATTTATGGAGAATTTTGAACAATTCTGTGACATAAAAGTGTAATACCCAACCAAGTTATGTTAGCATACTGAAAGATATACTCCACTCACCTAATAAATGAACATTTTTAAAATTAAAAATATGAGAATTATTTTTATAAAAGGATTGATGGTGAAAGAGATGAAAAAATATAAATTATATGAACGTATAATATAGTCACCATACAGATAAGTGTGATAAAAAAGAAAAATTTTTCATAGCTGAAAGAATATCTGAATTTTAAAATAATCTCTCAATTTAAATGAATAATATTAAAGACTCCAAGACTGAGAGTGTTTATGGTGAAAGTTTCAAATATCAACAGTGTCTTTTTGTCTTTGGCTTTTGGCAATTTGATTACAATGTATCTCAGTGTAGATTACCTTACATTCATCTTATTGGTCTTTTGAAATTCATGGCACTGGATTTCATTTCCCAAGCTATATTTATGAACTATCAGCCAGTATTCCTTTTCTTAATTTCATTATTTGGTAATTAATTAATTTTTATTGAAATATAGTTGATTTACATAATACTATATTAGTTTCATGTGTATAACAAAGTGATTAACATTTTATACATTGTACTCCATTTAAAGTTATTATAAAATATTGCTTATATTCCCTGTTCTGTATAATATATAACTTATTTATTTTAAACATAGTAGTTTGTACCTCTTAATCCCCTAGTCCTATCTTGCCTCTCCTTCCTTCCTTCACCCCACTGGTAACCACTAGTTTGTTCTCTCTTTGTGTGAATCTGTTTCTGTTTTTCTGTATTCATTCATTTGTTTTACATTTTAGATTTTATATTCCTTTATATTTAGATATAAAGGACAATATGCAGTGTGTGTCTTTATCTATCTAAATTACTTTGCTAAGCATAATACCCTCAAGGTGCATCATGTTGTTGCAAATGGCAAAATTTTATTCTTTTTATGGCTGAGTAGTATTCCATATATATGTGTATAGTATTCCACATATATATGTATATGTGTATGTATATATATGTGTGTATATATATATAGTATTACATGTATATCCATCATATCTTCTTCATCCATTTATCTGTTGATGGACAGTTAGGTTGCCTCCACTATCTTGACTATTGTAAATAATGCTGCTATGGATATTAGGGTACATGTATCTTTTTGAATTAGTGTTTTCATTTTCTTTGCATATATTCCCAGGAGTGGAATTTCTGGATCATATACTAGTTCTATTTTCAGTTTTTTGAAGAACCGCCTTACTATTTTCCATAATGCCTGCACCAATTTACACTCCTTCCAATAGTGTACAAGTGTTCCTTTTTCTCCACATCATTGCCAACATTTGCTATTTGTGGTCTTTTTGATGATAGCCATTCTGACAAGTATGAGGTGATATCTCACTGTGATTCTGATTTGTATTTCCCTCATGATTAGTGTTGTTGAGCAACTTTCATGTGCCTGTTGGCCATCTGTATGTCTTCTTTGGAAAAATGTCTATTCAGGGCTTCTGCTCATTTTTAACTGGGCTGTTTGTTATTTTGATACTGAGTTGTACAAGCTGTTTATATATTTTGGATAGTAACCCCTATTCATCATATGATTTGCAAATATTTTCTCCCATTCAGTAGGTTGGTTTTTCATTTTGTCAATAGTTTCCTTTGTTGCGCAAAAGCTTTTAAGTTTAATTAAGTCCATTCTGTTTACTTTTGCTTTTGTTTACTTTGCCTTAAGAGATATATCAAAAAAATATTGTTACAATTTATGTATTCTGCATATATTTTCTTTTACAAATTTTATTGTTTCTGGTATTACATTAAGGCCTTTAATCCATTTTGAGTTTATTTTTGTGTATTGCGTGAGAAAATGTTCTAATTTCATTTTTTAACTTGTGGCTGTCCAGCTTTCCCTGCACCACTTATTGAAGAGACTGGTTTTCCTCATTTTATTTTATATTTTTGCTTCTTTTGTCATAGATTGATTGATCATAAGTGCGTGGGTTTATTTCTGGGCTCTCTATGCTAAATTTGTGGTAATATGTTAGACTGCACCAAAAAACTGATATAATGTCATATTAATGTCATAATAAATATTTACAAGATTGAATCTTATACATATATAGATATATATAGATATATAATTTACAAAATACAAAGTATAATTATATATGCCTTCTTTTCTTTTAAATAAGTCTACATTTTATTTTATTGTTTTATTTTATCTTTTGCTGGGCACCTCCCTGCCATTCCTCTCTATTAATCTATAGTAACTCCACCCAACGCAACAGGTGGAATTCTAATTCATTATTTTTAAAGTATAATATTGCACAATATAGATATAAAATAATATATTCAGTTATTCATTTGTTCTTGAGCACTTGTTTTCTTTTGTTTTTTTTGCCACCATAAACAATACTGCAATAAATATATTTATACATACATCCATACATGCTATTATTTTATTTTTATATTATTATTTTATATTATATTTTTTATATTATTATTTTTATTTTATTTCCATTTGCTGGTTTCCAAAACATGGGATTGTTGGGTCTATTTGCCACTGTTGTATATATTCTACATTCAAAAATAAAATATAATTACAGGCTTTTAAACTATCTTAATGTTTTTGTTATTTTAATGTTATTCAGGCTTCTTACACTGAATGGGAGAGCTTTCTGTCACATTTTTTGTCCTTTTGCCAGAACACTGTTAATAACATTGGGGTTATTTTATCTTTAAAGATTAGGTAACACTATACATGGAACTCATTTGATTTTCATGTATTTTTCAGTGGCAGATATTAAAATTCCTTTTAAATTTATTTTATGGTAATGTTTGTAAGCAAATGTTTCACAATACTATAATGTATACTTGAAAGTTGCTAAGACAGTAAATCTTAAATGTTCTCACTACACATACCCACAGACACTCACAAATGTTAACTATGTCAGGTAATTTATGTATTAACTAACCTTATTGTAGTAATCACTTTTTAATATATATGTATATCAAATCATCACACTGTACACCTTAAATTTACACAATGTTATATGTTAAATATATCTCAATAAAGCTGGGAAAAAATTAAAATATAAAACAGAGAAAGAAATGTTTCATATCTCCTTGGCTAAATTTTGGAAATTTATATTCAGCTAGGAAATATTCTGTTTTCTCTAGATTTCCTAGTTTATTTATACATCATAGTAGCATGTAGTATTTTCTTGTCATTGTTTCTGTCTTTCCAGGTAAATGTGTTATGGATTTTTTTTATTGCTCACTCTTATATGTTTTGCTCTCTTTTTCCCTCAATCAGGATCATAAGGTATTCAACTGTATTTTTAAATGGATGAATGAGTATTCCCTCTCATCTAGAAGATATCTCATCACAATTGACACCCAGAAAAGTAATAATTCCAGTTGTCAAAGCTGCCAAATTAGCTCCAATGTGTAATAACTGGGAATATAATAAGAAGGAAAATAAAATGTCTGACTCCATACTTAGAACTACATAGTTTTCATGAGAAGTTCTTATTGGAAGCCTTTTTTTCCCACTTTCTCTTAACTTTATATGAGTACCTATTAGAAATTGAAGGTATTGTCTTCTTCTCCTTCGAAATTATAACAGGTTTACAAAAAGAAACTGGGCATATCAGGAATCAACGGATTATGTAGTATGCAGTTATTACTAAACAATTTGTCACACACAAAGAAATAATAGTGATAAATAAATGGAAAGTAAAGAATTAACCAATCTTTTGTCAGTTCACATAATATTTTAAACCATTTCAAATTCTAAAGGAAAATTTTTGATTTCTAAATTTTGTTCTTTTAAAATAGTTTCAAGAAAAATATTACTAAAAAATTCAATTAAATGAAGTCCCATGTATAGCAATTGTAGTTATGAGAAGAGAAGTTTGCTTATTTCTTCATAAGGGAGTGCTTAGTATATCTAGGATTTAGAAACTTGGATAAGACCTAACAACCAAAAACTCTTTCAAAGATGTGATAATTTCCTTTTTCTTAACATGTCTCTTAGAGAATCCTAAGATTAATCGACTTTTTCGTTTTGACTGCTATTTTGTAAGATTGATAAATTTCAAGTTTAGGGTCAAATAATACCACTAAGTCATTTTTGTATTACCAGTAAAGGAATGTAATATATTGGAATCAGACTCAGACAAACTTGTTATATAATCTTGGCTCAGTTACTAACTTGTTAAGAGACCTTAGACAAGATTTCATATAGATAGATAGATAGATATATACAATTTAATCAAAAAACTTCAGAAGGTTGCTCTGAGGATTACATGTGAAACATATAACAAAATACCTGGCACATATTATAGACTAAAATACTCTTTTAAAAAAATTTCCTCCTTTTCACAGTTGGTTTCCAAGAATGATGAGGATATGACCATTGGTAATTTTTGCATGATTTCCATTAGTTCTTGAAACTCTGTGGTACTACTACATGTATCAGTCTTCTTGGATCTGCTGATTCAGGTCAGTCACTTCGAACAAAATTAAAATATAAGTTAAAATCTTATCATTCCTACTTCCTATATCATATGTTAAAGAATGAAGAGATCATCACTCACTATCTGAAAATGAAACAAAGCTGAATTTATTGCTTACTGTGGCAAGGGAGAGATATGCTCATCATATCTCTCCAAACAGAGCAGATATTTGATATTATATAGAGCTTTTGGAAAGCATGGAGTACAAAAATTGATGGAAAATCAGAGATGTGATTAGCTTGTCATCATCTGTAGAAATGTGCTTACTCGGGTGAAACTGTTATTGATTGGTTGACATTCCAAGACGTATTTATCAAAATGAAGCTGCCCCTGATTTACTGACTTTCAGAAGAAAAAAACACACTGATTAGTTGCCTTAGAGAAGTGTGTCCACTCTAAGCACAGATACAAATTAAAAATAAGAGGCTTAATTCTCCCTGTTGAAAGTAGAGAAAGACTTCAGCCCCCTTCCTTTTTTTTCAGAAGTTATTTCTCCATCCTTTTCAAATGTATGTAAATCTTCATAATGATTAAATAAGCCTCATGCCTGTCTCTCATCTCAGGAATATTTCCTCAAGGACCTGGGAATCATCTTTTTAAAATGCAAGCATCAAGGGAATAGTGCACCTATCTCTCAGTTCCTGGGGAAGACTAAGAGCCTGTCTTTAGTGGGTGCCTTCCTCCAATTTGCAATGGTAAGTTTGTTTCTCCTCTGGATAAATCCAGCACAGGGGATCTCCCCATTTACCATGATAAAGTTAAGCAAAACTATGTGTGCCACAAGATGTCGTCAAGTCCTCTTACTTGAGAACTAGTTACTGTCTACAGTATTTTGAAAACATGTATGTAATAGGTTGTACACTCTTGGCTGTATAAACAAGCACTGAGGTTCATTTCTGTCTTTGCAATCCCTTAGGGATTGCCTGTGTTGCACATCACATTCTGGTTCAATGCTTATCCAATAATAAAACTGTTGGGAGAAGGTTTTGTTTGTAATTATATTGCCCTGACACCACTGAGGTAGAGTTTATGTTAACTTTTGAACATATGTAAAACCAACTCTGTTACTTACTTGTTTACATGACTACAGAATAATCTGACTTTTCCTAAATTTGTGGAAATTCTAAACTTCTCACGTGTTTTCTATTAGCCCTATATAGCATAGTAGGCATTACAGTTTAATCAGCACTCTGGGTAGAAATATAATCCCACCAATTAAGCACACAATTATTAATCCAAACTTCATGGGTTTGACTTCCAGCCAACCACTTACTGGCTATGTGACTGTGGGCAAATTACTTTCCTCTCTATGTACCAGTTTCTTTATGTGTAACATATAGATACAAATAGTACATTCTGTATAGGGTTATTCTGGGGAATTAATATGTTACCAAATTTAACATAGTTATGTTAATTAATTTTTATAATTAAATTATTTTTAAAATATATAATTTATAAAATTATTTATAATTTAATTATAATAATATTTTATTTTTAAAAGTCTCTGACACATATAAGGAGTATATATTGTGTTTATTAAATTAAGACTATTCTTACACTATACATTTCTTAAAATCAGAATGTATAATTGATTATTTTTATACCCCAGTAACATCTAATACTAATAAAACTTTACTTTATTTATAGTGCAAGTATACTTTAAGTTTGGTCCTTCCTGATTTTCCATCTAGTATGACATGGAGTACAGAGTATAGATAACATGAAGTGTAATCACTCAAAATTGTTTACTATAAATGAATAAGTATTTATTTACAAATAACATAATAATTCAGAAGCAATAAAATGATGACAGGACCAGGTAGACACTGATGATATATTAATATATCCAAAGAAGTTCTCTATCAGACTCCATGGGGGTGTAAAAATCTATTGCAAAGGGAAAGTTTTATGAAAATCATATGTAGTTTTGGCATTGGGAATAATGAACAGTTCTATAAGAGGCAATGTTGCAAAATGGAAAGAGCTATGATTTCAGTTTTAAGCTGAACCTGGGTTCAAGTGTAAGCTATACTGTGAATTAGCTGTTACCTAGAGCAATTCATTGACCCTTTCTGAGTTCCCCATTTTGAAATGAGAATAATAACATTTACAACTTATAGAATTATTAAACTTGAATTTTATAATTTTTTGAAGTGCTTTGTACATGGAAAACACATGGCAGCTTATAGCCATTGTTATTATGAGCATTAGTTGTAGTAACTAGAAATTGTGGTAATAGTAGTAGTTGTAGAAGTAGTAGTACTAGTAATAGTAGTAGTTGTAATAGCACTTTGTCTGCTATTTTGGCCTCCTTTGCCCCTCTTTCAGGGGCTACCATTGCACTTCAGGCAGTTGGTGCCCTTCAGTCTGTATGAGAAAAAGCTATTTGCATTTTAGAGGCATTTCCAATTAAACTCTTTCTGTTTAGGTGGCAGACTGCAAAAGGTGGGTGGAAAGATTTTTTTTGTTTAAGTGTGTGTGTGTATGCAGATTTTAGTTCCTGAAATAATATTACATTAGCAGCTCCCTATTAGCAAGGCTAACGTTGCCTACATAGAGTTTATTGGCAGCTTACCACATTCATCTTCTAACTAACCCAATGATCTGATGCAATTAGACATTGCAAGTTTAATTGGTAAATAGCACCATTATGCTACTCTCAGAATGAATCAGTATGTTCATTTTTAAAAAAATTGTATTCATTCAAACATGTTTTTCAAAATTACAGAATTAATGCATATTCAGTACGGAAAAATTAGAAAATGCACATATTTATAAGGAAGAAAATACCAAAAATACACAAATTTCATGACTCAAAGAAATTCACCATTAAAATTTGAATACATATCATTTCAGACTATTTTTCATGCATGTACTTATATACTTTTTCTTATAATGGGCTATATATTTTTAATTAC
The DNA here is from genome assembly GCF_937001465.1 of Orcinus orca. NCBI lineage: Eukaryota > Metazoa > Chordata > Mammalia > Artiodactyla > Delphinidae > Orcinus > Orcinus orca. The sequence continues at coordinate 82,405,241 of NC_064580.1, forward strand.
TTAATGCTTTTTATGAGAAGAATTATACTTTCCTAGCAGCTTTCTTAGTAGCTAAGTATTTCTTTTCATAAATGTATCACAATTTACTTAGGCAATCTCATATTATTAATCATTGCCTCACTTGATCCAAAATATTGAGTATTATGTGGATGTGTGTGTTTGTGCTATAACTTGCATCTGATTGAATAATTGTCAATTTTAAATACATGGATTAAGTCACATAAAAAGTTAAAAAGTTACCAGTTACTTTTTTAAAAACAGTACTTTTGTTTCATGTAGCAGAAAAATAAAAGGAAAAGGTCTTTAAGTAGTGGTAAAACCTATATTTTTGTAGGTTAAGTTCATGAAATTTAGGGCTAGAGAGTGTGTGAAAGAAATTTGGATAATTTATATATATGTGCATCTTTCAATTTTTCATCTTAGATCTCAGCATCAAATGGCAGGTGCTTTTTTCATTGAAATGAAAAGAAAGTACTTTCTGTAACAGTGACAAATCTATTTAATTCTCATAGGAAGGAAGAATCATGTTTTATTGCCATCATGAATATTAAAAGTGCTGAATAATCTACCACCTAGGAAAACTGAAGTGGGTACATGCTCCCATCACTTATAATTGTTATTCCTTTTAACCAAAATGAAAGAAAAGAAGCAGTTTTACTAAAATAAAAATAACAAACCCAAATAGCTTTTAGAAATGAATATCAGTATGCTAACTTCGAAATTTTTGAACTTTCCTCACAAAGCATTAATTTTGTTTTAGCTTAAATTACTGACTAATGAAATCTGGTTGGGCTTTCTTGACATGTATAAACTGTATCTCTTTGAAATTTATTTATACTTTAAATTGAATTATTTTTAGTAGTCAGTAATTGGTTAGCATTTATTTTCCCAAATAACAGGCTCTATTATAACTGGTCCCTTCTCATCTTCCATCCCTCAAACATTCCTTATTCTAAAGCTGCTCAGGCTGCTTTAGCTTTTGTGCCTTTCTTTTTAAGATACCAAAACATTTGGATGACAGTTGCTAATATTCAGTCAAAAACCCAGATGCTCTGATTATATTTTTGCAGATGTTTATTGAGAGGAAAACAAAAGTGTCTACTTCTCCATAAGAAGAAAGGATACACATTTGATTGCATCATTATTAGAATGTACTTACAAATGGGCAGAGGCATTGTACTGAAACAAACCCAGGCAGGGTTTTCTGTTAAGAGGATCTATAATCAATCAGTCTCTCTCTCTCTCTCTCTCTCTCTCTCTCTCACTCTTTCCCTCTCTCTCTCACTCTTTCCCTCTCTCTCTCTCTGACCGCTTAAGTGTGCTCACCATTATTTTGTGCTCCTGTATAATATGGCTCACCAGAAGACAACAAGAGTCCAAGCTTTTGATTTACACTTAAACAGAATAGAATTCCTACTGCAATCTTAAGCCTAAACTGCTTTGGGTTGGGTGATGGGTGATACTGTGGACTTCCCCAGGTAAGAATGACAATGTACCCTATTTCTCATTGGCCCTATGCCACATTTTAACATATATATTCAGAGATCTCTCAGAGAAGCAGGATTATTTGAGCACAGTTTTTCACATGACTGTCATCACATTTTAATACTCTCACAACATTACCCTAAATTGTCACAGCTAGCAAGATGTAGATATAATATACAGATCACTGATTTTAATTTTACCCATTACCACGATAATATAATATCATATGACTGTAGACTAAAATTTGTATGAGAAAATTTTCAGTTTATAAAATGTATATATTTTAAAATATAAATTCAACAGAAAAATCACTTTGTATTTTTTAAAATAAAGCAGATCTTATTATGAAGTAGTGTTTAATAATATATGATTATCACCATATAAATATCTTTTAATCAAGATGTTAATAATAAATAACTTCATTCTGGGCTGAATGAGTCAGAAATGATGGATCCTTATTTTAAAAGCAGATTTAGAAAGAAAAAGTAAATATGAGACATTTAAAATGAGAAATTATTGTCATATAAAGTTCAAAATCCATTAGAATCAGGTGATTTTACCCTCATACATGTGTGCATATATGAAGAGATACATAACTAAAGAGATATGATAAGCATGGAAATGGTAGAATGGTTACCTGAAGCTTGTTAATTTCCTTTTAGTTAAAATGCTGAGGCTTCTTTGAATAAGAAATATTTTCTTAGTTAAATTCAAATGCTTCTGGTTTTGGCTTGAACTATGAGTGCCTCAGAACCAGTTTATTTAGTTCTAGCTTTATTCAATTGTGATAGAAGCCTATAATAAGCAGCACAATATAACACTATTTATTCTTGTTTGTTTTCAGCCCTTTACATTATTAACATAAAATATTTTCCTCAAAATTTATTTTCTGCAATGTGTTCTTTCTTTGATGCATTACTCACCTCAAACAATAATAAATTATTTTTGTCAGTACGAATTCTACTTGCAGATGATCACCTACTAGCTCAGTATATTCATAACAATTCTTACCTCAATAATGCCTCTGATCTCCTTTTTTTCTCATTTACACTCTCTATTCACTAAATCAGACATTCACAACCACTCACTTAAGACTATAGAAGAGTATCTTAAGTAATCTTGTTGTTTATAGGATTTCCTCAGTCCAATAACTCTATACAGTGCCACCAATGTATGCTTCCAAAACAACAATCAAATCATATTGCTCAAAAATATTCAGTAGCTTTCTCCTTACCTTCCTGTGTGTGCATGTGTGTATATACACATGCATACATGTCCGTTTTATATTTTGGAGGGAAGGAAAAGATTGAATATTTTTAGGAATTTTTATCATGCTTTGGTTGAAAATACTTATTCTCTGAAAAAAACTTCCAAGCACAAAACTGCAGTTAAGGTCCTTCTTTGTCCACTGTACGGTGGGGAATAAACTAAGGAAATATTCACAGTATTGTTCCTAATGTAACCTGTTCCAGAATGTCAATCTTTTTAAGAAGTCTCAAGATGATTAATATAAAATCAGCCTTGAATGTTTAGATAACTGCTCATAATTTGCCTATATTTTTTCTAATGTTTTTCTTCCTTATTTAGGTACAAGTTTTGTCTGCTTTATCTAATAATCAGTTTACCAGAGATCATGCTATGCCCCAAATGTACGCTTCTGCCTTTGAAATATGATTACTCAGGGGTGTGTTTTTGTCTCATTAAAATTATGGCATTTTCCCTTGAGTATTCTTTTAAACTAAGAAATTTAAACAGATAACTTTATACTAACATTTTCTATTGTTTATAAAACCTTCAGAATTTTATCAGCACTGAAACTGACTTGAGTGTGTACCAAACAGCACTGTGAGTTGGTTTCAATTTAAATTAAGTTTCTTTAGAGTTTAGTGAGAACTTGAGCAGGTTTAAAGTGAGTTTTTATTATATTCTCTTTTAGGCATGCTAAATGTTTTTAAAAAATCCATTTTTGTGCTATGGCATTATTTAAGCTATTCCTATTTTTCTGATCTGTCAAATAAAATATGTGTCTGTGTAGTGATTTCTAAGGAGAAACAGCTCCATCTAAAGGCTATTTTGAGTCATCTCAACTTTCTTTTTCATTTCCAAGTTTTCAGAAATCTATTGCAAAAAATTACTGGTAGAAATGAAAACCCTTATAACTTTAATATAAAACAATATTTAGCATATATACTTAAAATCATATATATATATATGATTAATTAAACAAGGAGGCCATTAGACTGTGGTCCTGATGCTGTGTCAGCCTATGTAAGCAAACCAAAATCTAAGCCTGTAAACAATTAAAGGTTAAAAATTGAAACTTAGGGACAACCAATTAGGCTTTAAACTATAGCCAAACAATAATTTCCTTACCTTGCTTCCACCTTTTCTCTGTAAAAGTATTTCCCTGAGTTCCTGTCCAGGGACACTCCTAATCAATTCCAGTTTGGTGCTGCCCAACTCAAATAGATTTTTGCTCAACTAAGCTCTTAAAGTTTTTAATATGCCTCAGTTTATCTTTCAACAGTCTTGGTGTCAGAAGAGAGAACTGAAGGAGACCCCCTGTGATCCCAAGGAGCAACAAGCAACCAGGCAAAGGTAACCCACTGAGCCCCTTGATCTCACTGCTTTCTTGCTGCCTCTGGAGGTCACTGGTAAGTCCCTCTAGGAAGCTAGTTCTGCAGCTTTTGTGTTATGGGCTTTATTTGAGCATTTCTTCTTCTGGACTGGCTCCAGATACCAGCCGGAGTTGGACTGGATTCCACTTAGAAACTGTGCTGGGTCCAGGGTTGGACTGGGTCTGTCTCAAACTGGACCAGGTTCAGTGTGAAGCTTCAAATGAATAAAACTTTGTTTTAAGGCTGAACAAATAGCTTAAACTTACAAAAGGAAATCTTGAATTACAGTAGCTGCAGTGGAGAACTTTTCACCTAGATAAGCTTATCCACTTACAAGGTGCCCTAGAGAAAAAGGGGTTTCAGCCAACCACTCACCCATGTAAAGGGTAGATGAAAAATTATTTTTTCTCCTCTACAGTTTCTGATGATCAGGATGAGACCTGCTGGGATGCCCCACTTTCTCCAGAGCCTGCAGATGGTATACTGAGAAAACTGGCAGAAGCCAGCCAAGAGTGAGAATTCTTATCAGAGTCAGCTATCCTTGATCTCTATCTGTGGTGCACAGTCTAGAGACGAAGGTAAAGTTTCATTTTGTCCCTTCCTTTCCAAATTAAGATTGGCAGGGGAAAAAAAATTTGTAAGAATTAGAACTTTGATTGTGACTCCTGAGTTTGCTTTTGGGTATTCATTGGTTATTGATCCTTTCTCTCCCAGAAACAGCTATTGCCTTCTTGTCTATCTCATTTTGTGTTCTAAGAATTTGTCTTGGCAACTGTCAGTTTGGGAGCCCCCAAAATATGGTTAGAGAGAAATATGGGTTGCACTCCATTTGCAGCTAGGGTCCTGCTGATCTCAGGTGGCGTTGGCCTGCAGTGGCTTGAAGCAGGATTTTGATTCCCCAGCCAGAGATCGAAGTCAGGTCACAGCAGTGAGAGCACTGAATCTTAACCACTAGACCACGAGAGCTAGTAGCCTGTGACAAGGCCCTTGCCCATCATCTTTGTAGAAATGAATTTCCACAAAGAGATGGAAAGTAGTGAAACAAGTAAAGTGTTTATTAGGAGAAAAAAGAGTACGTGTGAATAGGCACACAGGGCAGGCTCAGAGAGAGAGTCGTACCCTCGTGGTAGTTTGAATCAATGGTATGGGGCAGTTCTTCTGGGTTTCCTCTGCCAATTATCTTGCTTTGCCTGGCTCTGAGTCTATATTTGGTTAATCTCAGGGTCCTCCCCTATGTGTGTACGCATCTCTTAACCAAGATGGATTCTAGTGCAGAGACCTATGGGTAGGTTGACATCACTTACTATGGGGTGGCGCACCCTCCCTTTTTGGCCCGTGAAGAGCCTTTCTGTGCATGTATAGTCAGGAAGGTCTCCTTGACCTCGAGAATGAGAAATACGTGGTATCTTTGTTGTTTTGTTGTTGAGGTATAGTTGTTTTACAATGTTGTGTTAGTTTCTACTGTACAGCGAAGTGGACTTCCCTGTGCTATACAGCAGGTTCTTATTAGTTATCTATTTTATACATATTAGTGTCTATATGTCAATCCCAATCTCCCAATTCATCCCACCACCACCACCCCTGCTTTCCCCCCTTAGTGTCCATACGTTTGTTCTCTATATCTGTGTCTCTATTTTTGCCTTGCAAGCCAGTTCATCTGTACCATTTTTCTAGATTCCACATATATGTGTTAATATACAATATTTGTTTTTCTCTTTCTGACTTACTTCACTCTGTATAACAGTCTCTAGGTCCATCCACGTCTCTACAAATGACCCAGTTTTGTTCCTTTTTATGGCTGAGTAATATTCCATTGTATATATGTACCACTTCTTCTTTATTCAATCATCTGTCAATAGACATTCAGGTTGCTTCAATGGACATTTAGGTTGCTTCCATGACCTGGCTAAATAGTACTGCAGTGAATATTGGGGTGCCTGTGTCTTTTGAATTATGGTTTTCTTTGGGTATATGCCCAGTAGTGGGATTGCTAGGTCATATCTATTTTTAGATTTTTAAGGAACATCCATGCTGTTCTCCATAGTGGCTGTATCAATTTACATTCCATGTGGTCTCTTTATCTTTTATCTGGGCAGGGCTCAGCTCCTCCTAGCTCCTGCTATTATCTTCATCTTGGAGTATCTATCCACAGGGGACAAACTCCAACTGCTCAGCCTGGGGCTCATCTATCTCCTGCCTCACCACCAATTATTGCCAGCTCTCTTTCATTCTTTTGGTTATTTCTGAGAGTAGCCCTGGATTCTGGGAGGGTAGTATCCTTTTGGTACACTTCTTGTGGTTGTTAAATATTGCCAGGAAAATTTACTGTTTGTTCCAGCCGAAACTTGACAAGACACTTGAAAGGATTTTTTTTTAAAGTCAGATATTGCCCCAATTGGAAGCTGATATTAAGAGTCTGGAAAACAAACAAAAAAGAGTCAGAGGAATTTTTTTAAGGTCTTCTCTCTTAAACTAAAATGAAACTATGTACCGAGAGGGAAAGAAAAACATTCTGAAGCTGTTGTGGAAGGATTTGCTAAAACATTCCAAAGACACACAGATCCAAATCTAGAACTTAGGAATTTTTTGTTTTTCAGTTTAGTTGAACATCTTCTCCCTCTCATAAAGAAGTAACCTGAAGGTAATATAAGTAAATGCGTAGGTCAGCCTCATGATATCATTCAGGTTGCAACCCAATTCTATGAGGAATTAAAAACAACTGTACTTGTCTTACAAATCAAGTATTTTCAAGAAAAGAAATGCAGCTCTAGAGACAATTCAACATCCATCTATCATTTTTAATCAATCCCTAAACTTCCTCTATTCATCTCAAAAAACTCACAGATATTGTAAAATATCTGGATTTAGGAAACAAAAGCACTTTTTTGGAGAAACTTACATTCTTACTCTGTGCTTTTGAGAGGTATATATCTGACCTGGTCTTCTTTCAGAACTCAGAGCCAAATCTTAAAATGAAAACTTCACAGAGGGAATTCTTAGAAAATAGGAAGCATTTGGAAATTAGTCAAATAAAAACTCAACACTCTTTTTCACAAATAGTAGTAAAAAGTTTGGCATCTGAGGAAGTAAACTTAACTTATTCCATCTACCAAAAATGTGATTTGGACCTAACTGTTCTTTTACAAACTAGTGAGATTTGCATTGATGTACATGTCTCATGGCTAAAATTTAAAAATGAAAGCTGTAAGATCTATGTTTGCATTTGTATGCATGTTTATGTATGCTATAGATGTGTGACATTTTTTACCTTCGGATGGTATGCCAAAATTAATTCGTGAAGAGCTTTATTTAATTGGTTTAAAGAAAAATAAGCACTTAGATAAATTAAGTATACTCTCAGAAATATAGAAACTAACCCAAACGTTTTTCAAGTTCACATGATCTAGGATAATCTTTGCTACATAAAAGCTAGCTTGTCTGTTGTCTAATTAAAATAGACATATCTTCAGAATTATTAATAACAAATATAAGGCAGACATACAACTTTATTCTATCTGGGTGTGCTAGTCATAAGTTTGTGCTATCTCTTACAAAATGTGACAGGAAGAAAAGCTAAAACATTAAAACTTAAGGACAACCAATCACAAACAGCCAAGTAGGCTTTATGCTATAGCCAATCAATAATTTTCTTACTTCACTTCTGCCTTTTTTCTATAAAAGTCTCTCCCTGAGCTCCTGTTTGGTGAGTTCTCCTAACCACTTCTGGTTTTTCATTGCCTGGTCCAAATCAAATTTTGCTCAAATAAACTTAAAATTTTTAATATGCTCCAGTTTGTCTTTTAATACTATATCTCCTGAATATGTTTGCTATCTAATATTTGACTAGACAGAAACTAGACTGCATTTTCTAAAGTTTCATGTGTCTCGAGCAAAAATTGATATGGATTAAATTTTGTGCTGACTTTGAGATAGTTTTTGGCTTTTGAGAAAAATTTAAGTCTCTTATAATTTAAATTAATTTTGGCATTAGTGAAGGGATTATCACACTAGAATTGGATGTACATTAGTGACATTTTATATAAAAGTGTTGATAGTACTAATATCATTTGTATTTCTAGGAGCAAAGATTTCAAGCCATCCAATACAGTTAGTAATTAAGTCAACCACAATAACTGAACTACAGAATGATCAGACCAGATATTTACTGATTAACAGATAATTCAGATTAAACTACTCAAATGTCAGGTGTTTGAAATCCCTACCAGTTTATTTTGTTTTGGTCCTATCTAAAGTAAAGGCTTAGGCAAAGCCACAACTCCTGGCCTTTAGCTATTTTCATAGAGAGCAACCCACAATGAAATAAAATATATAATAAGTCCATGTTCAAAAGAAAAACTATTCCACTAATATGGTATTCACAATTTATATGATATATGCAGGCAATCAAAAATACATCAGTGGCCCCCACTTCCAATTTCCTTCTACCTAAAGAGTTAAGTAGAGGGACAAGGGGAAGATGGCGGAAGAGTAAGACACAGAGATAATCTTCCTCCCCACAGATATACCAGAAATGCATCTACACATGGAACAACTCTTACAGAACACCTACTGAACGCTGGCAGAAGACCTCAGACCTCCCAAAAGGCAAGAAACTCCCCACATACATGGGTAGCACAAAAGAAAAAAAGAAAAAACAGAGACAAAAGAATAGGGACGGGATCTGCACCAGTGGGAGGGAGCTGTGAAGGAGGAAAGGTTTCCACACACTAGGAAGCGCCTTCGCGGGTGGAGACTGCGGGTGGCGGAGGGGGGAGCTTCGGAGCTGTGGAAGAGAGCACAGCAACAGGGGTGCGGAGGGCAAAGCGGGGAGACTCCCGCACAGAGGATAGGTGCCGACCGGCACTCACCAGCCTGAGAGGCTTGTCTGCTCACCCTCCGGGGCGGGCGGGGCTGGGAGCTGAGGCTCGGGCTTTGGTAGGAGCGCAGGGAGAGGACTGGGGTTGGTGGTGTGAACACAGCCTGAAGGGGTTAGTGCACCACGGCTACCTGGGAGAGAGTCCAGGAAAAGGTCTGGAGCTGCCGAAGAGGCAAGAGACTTTTTCTTCCCTCTTTGTTTCCTGGTGTGCGAGGAGAAGGGATTAAGAGCGTTGCTTAAAGGAGCTCCAGAGATGGTCACGAGCTGCAGCTAAAAGTGTGGACCCCAGAGACGGGCACGAGACACTAAGGCTGCTGCTGCCGCCACCAAGAAGCCTGTGTGCGAGCACAGGTCACTATTCACACCTCCCTTCCGGGGTGTCTGTGCAGCCCACCACTGGCAGGTTCCTGGGATCCAGGGACAACTTCCCCGGGAGAATGCACGGCAAGCCTCAGGCTGGTGAAACGTCACGCCGGCCTCTGCCGCCGCAGGCTCACCCCACACTCCGTGCCCCTCCATCCCCCCCGGCCTGAGTGAGCCAGAGCCCCCGAATCAGCGGTTCCTTTAACCCCGTCCTGTCTGAGCGAAAAACAGACGCCCTTCGGTGACCTACATGCAGAGGCAGAGCCAAATCTGGGAGCTGTGAGAACAAAGAAGAGAAAGAGAAATCTCTTCCCAGCAGCCTCAGAAGCAGCGGATTAAAGCTCCACAATCAACTTGATGTACCCTGCATCTGTGGAATACATGAATAGACAACGAATCATCCCAAATTGAGGAGGTGGACTTTGAGAGCAAGATTTAGGATTTTCTCCACTTTTCCTCATTTTGTGAGTGTGTATGTGTATGCTTCTGTGTCAGATTTTATCTGTATAACTTTGCTTCCACCATTTGTCCTATGGTTCTATTCGTCCGTTTTTTAAAAAAAAATTTGTTCTTAATAATTATTTTTGATTTTAATAACTTTGTTTTATTTTATTTTATCTTCTTTCTTTCTTTCCTTCCTTCCCTCCTTTAGTCAATGAATCCTCCCAAATTGAGGAGGTGGACTTTGAGAACAAGATTTATGACTTTTTCCCCTTTTCCTCTTTTCCTGAGTGTGTATGTGTATGCTTCTATATGAGATTTTGTTTGTATAGCTTTGCTTCCACCATTTGTCCTAAGGTTCTATCTGTCCGTTTTTTGATTGTATTTTTTTAGTTTGTTTTCTTAATAATTATTTTTTAATTTAATAACTTTATTATATTTTATTTTACTTTATCTTCTTTCTTTTTTCCTTCCTTCCTTTCTTCCTTCCTTCCGTACTTTCTTTCTTCCTATTTCTACTAATTCTTTCTCTCTACTTTTTCTCCCTTCTATTCTGAGCCATGTGGATGAAAGGCTCTTGATGCTCCAGCCAGGAGTCAATGCTGTGCCTCTGAGGTGGGAGAGCCAAATTCAGGACACTAGTCAACAAGAGACCTCCCAGCTCCACATAATATCAAATGGCGAAAATCTCCCAGAGATCTCCATCTCAACGCCAGCACCGAGCTTCACTCAATGAACAGCAAGATACAGTGCTGGACACGCTATGCCAAACAACTAGCAAAACAGTAGCACAACCCCACCCATTAGCACAGAGGCTGCCTAAAACCATAATAAGTCCACAGAAACCCCAAAACACACCACCAGACGTTGACCTGCCCACCAGAGAGACAAGATACAGCCTCATCCACCAGAACACAAGCACTAGTCCCCTCCACCAGGAAGCCTACACAACCCACTGAACCAACCTTAGACACTGGGGACAGACACCAAAAACAACGGGAACTACGAACCTGCAGCCTGCAAAAAGGAGACCCCAAACACAGTAAGATAAGCAAGATGAGAAGAAAGAAAAACACACCGCAGATGAAGGACCAAGATAAAAACCCACCAGACCTAACAAATGAAGAGGAAATAGGCAATCAACATGAAAAAGAATTCAGAATAATGATAGTAAAGATGATCCAAAATCTTGGAAATAGAATGGGCAAAATGCAAGAAACATTTAACAAGGACCTAGAAGAACTAAAGGTGAAACAAACTATGATGAACAACACAATAAATGAAATGAAAAATACTCTAGATTGGATCAATAGCAGAATAACTGAGGCAGAAGAATGGATAAGTGACCTGGAAGATAAAATAGTGGAAATAACTACTGCAGAGCAGAATAAAGAAAAAAGAATGAAAAGAATTGAGGACAGTCTCAGAGACCTCTGGGACAACATTAAACTCACCAACATTCAAATTATAGGGGTTCCAGAAGAAGAAGAGAAAAGAAAGGGACTGAGAAAATATTTGAAGAGCTTATGGTTGAAAACTTCCATATTATGGGAAAGAAAATAGTTAATCAAGTCCAGGAAGCACAGAGAGTCCCATACAGGATAAATCCAAGGAGAAATATACCAAGACACATATTAATCAAAATGTCAAAAATTAAATACAAAGGAAACATATTAAAAGCAGCAAGGGAAAAAAAACAAATAACACACAGGGGAATCCCCTTAAGGTTAACAGCTGATCTTTCAGCAGAAACTCTGCAAGCCAGAAAGGGGTGGCAGGACATACTTAAAGTGATGAAGGAGAAAAACCTGCAATCAAGATTACTCTACCCAGCAAGGATCTCATTCAGATTTGATGGAGAAATTAAAACCTTTACAGACAAGCAAAAGCTGAGAGAGTTCAGCACCACCAAACCAGCTTTACAACAAATGCTAAAGGAGTTTCTCTAGGCAAGAAACACAAGAGAAGGAAAAGACCTACAATAACGACCCCAAAACAATTTAGAAAATGGGAATAGGAACATACATATCGATAATTACCTTAAATGTAAATGGACTAAATGCTCCCACGAAAAGACACAGACTGGCTGAACAGATACAAAACAAGACCCATATATATGCTGTCTACAAGAGACCCACTTCAGACCTAGAGACACATACAGACTGAAAGCAAGGGGATGGAAAAACATATTCCATGCAAATGGAAACCAAAAGAAAGCTGGAGTAGCAATTCTCATATCAGACAAAATAGACTTTAAAATAAAGACTATTAGAAGAGAAAAAGAAGGACACTATGTAATGATCAACTGATTGATCCAAGAAGAAGATATAACAATTGTAAATATTTATGCACCCAACATAGGAGCACCTCAATACATAAGGCAAATACTAACAGCCATAAAAGGGGAAATCGATAGTAACACATTCATAGTAGGGGACTTAAACACCCCACTTTCACCCATGGACAGATCATCCAAAATGAAAATAAATAAGGAAACAAAAGCTTTAAATGATACATTAAACAAGATGGACTTAATTGATATTTATAGGACATTCCATCCTAAAACAACAGAATACACATTTTTCTCAAGTGCTCATGGAACATTCTCCAGGATAGATCATATCTTGGGTCACAAATCAAGCCTTGGTAAATTTAAGAAAATTGAAATTGTATCAAGTATCTTTTCTGACCACAACGCTATGAGACTAGATATCAATTACAGGAAAATAACTGTAAAAAATACAAACACATGGAGGCTAAACAATACACTACTTAATAACGAAGTGATCACTGAAGAAACCAAAGAGGAAATTAAAAAATACCTAGAAACAAATGACAAGGGAGACACGATGAACCAAAACCTATGGGATGCAGCAAAAGCAGTTCTAAGAGGGAAGTTTATAGCAATACAAGCCCACCTTAAGAAACAGGAAACATCTCGAATAAACAACCTAACCTTGCTTCTAAAGCAATTAGCAAAAGAAGAACAAAATAACCCCAAAGTTAGCAGAAGGAAAGAAATCATAATATTCAGATCAGAAATACATGAAAAAGAAATGAAGGAAACGTTGACAAAGATCAATAAAACTAAAAACTGGTTCTTTGAGAAGATAAACAAAATTGATAAACAATTAGCCAGACTCATCAAGAAAAAAAGGAAGACTCAAATCAATAGAATTAGAAATGGAAAAGGAGAAGTAACAACTGACACTGCAGAAATACAAAAGATCATGAGAGATTACTACAAGCAACTCTATGCCAATAAAATGGACAACCTGCAAGACATGGACAAATTCTTAGAAATGCACAACCTGCCAAGACTGAATCAGGAAGAAATAGAAAATATGAACAGACCAATCACAAGCACTGAAATTGAAACTGTGATTAAAAATCTTCCAACAAACAAAAGCCCAGGACCGATGGCTTCACAGGCAAATTCTATCAAACATTTAGAGAAGAGTTAGCACCTATCCTTCTCAAACTCTTCCAAAATATAGCAGACGGAGGAACACTCCCAAATTCATTCTACGAGGCCACAGTCACCTTGATACCAAAACCAGACAAGGATGTCACAAAGAAAGAAAACTACAGGCCAATATCACTGATGAACATAGATGCAAAATTTCTCAACAAAATACTAGCAAACAGAATCCAACAGCACATTAAAAGGATCATACGTCATGATCAAGTGGGGTTCATTCCAGGAATGCAAGGATTCTTCAATATACACAAATCAATCAACGTTATACACCATATTAACAAATTGAAGGACAAAAACCATGTGATCATCTCAATAGATGCAGAGAAAGCTTTTGACAAAATTCAACACCCATTTATTATAAACACCCTACAGAAAGTAGGCATAGAGGGAAATTTCCTCAACATAATAAAGGCCATATATGAGAAACCCACAGCCAACATCATCCTCAATGGTGAAAAACTGAAAGCATTTCCACTAAGATCAGGAAGAAGACAAGATTGCCCACTCTCACTACTCTTATTCAACATAGTTTTGGAAGTTTTAGCCACAGGAATCAGAGAAGAAAAGGAAATAAAAGGAATCCAAATTGGAAAAGAAGAAGTAAAGCTGTCACTGTTTGCAGATGACATGATACTATACATAGAGAATCCTAAAGATGCTACCAGAAAACTACTAGAGCTAATCAATGAATTTGGTAAAGTAGCAGGATACAAAATTAATGCACAGAAATCTCTGGCATTCCTATACACTAATGGTGAAAAATCTGAAAGTGAAATCAAGAAAACACTCCCATTTACCATTGCAACAAAAAGAATAAAATATCTAAGAATAAACCTACTTAAGGAGACAAAAGACGTGTATGCAGAAAATTGTAAGACACTGATGAAAGAAATTAAAGATGATACCAACAGATGGAGAGATATACCATGTTCTTGGACTGGAAGAATCAACATTGTGAAAATGACTCTACTACCCAAAGCAATCTACATGTTCAATGCAATCCCTATAAAACTGCCACTGGCATTTTTCACAGAACTAGAACAAAAATTTTCACAATTTGTATGGAAACACAAAAGACCCTGAATAGCCAAAGCAATCTTGAGAATGAAAAACGGAGCTGGAGGAATCAGGCTCCCTGACTTCAGACTATACTACAAAGCTACAGTAATCAAGACAGTGTGGTTCTGGCAAAAAAATAGAACATAGATCAATGGAACAGGATAGAATGCCCAGAGATAAACCCACGTACATATGGTCACCTTATGTTTGATAAAGGAGACAGGAATGTACAGTGGAGAAAGGACAGCCTCTTCAATAAGTGGTGCTGGGATAACTGGACAGGTACATGTAAAAGTATGAAATTAGATCACTCCCTAAGAGCATACACGAAAATAAGCTCAAAATGGATTAAAGACCTAAATGTAAGGCCAGAAACTATCAAACTCTTAAAGGAAATCATAGGCAGAACACTCTATGACATAAATCACAGCAAGATCCTTTCTGACCCACCTCCTAGAGAAATGGAAATAAAAACAAAAATAAACAAATGGGACCTAATGAAACTTCAAAGCTTTTGCACAGCAAAGGAAACCATAAACAAGACCAAAAGACAACCCTCAGAATGGGAGAAAATATTTGCAAATGAAGCAACTGACAAAGGATTAATTTCCAAAATTTACAAGCAGCTCATGCAGCTCAATAACAAAGAAACAAACAACCCAATCCAAAAATGGGCAGAAGGTGTAAAGAGACATTTCTCCAAAGAAGATATACAGACTGCCAACAAACACATGAAAGAATGCTCAACATCATTAATCATTAGAGAAATGCGAATCAAAACTGCAATGAGATATCATCTCACACCAGTCAGAATGGCCATCATCACAAAATCTAAAAACAATAAATGCTGGAGAGGGTGTGGAGAAAAGGGAACACTGTTGCACTGCTGGTGGGAATGTGAATTGGTACAGCCACAATGAGGAACAGTATGGAGGTTCCTTAAAAAAAACTACAAATAGAACTACCATATGACCCAGCAATCCCACTACTGGGCATATACCCTGAGAAAACCATAATTCATAAAGAGACATGTACCAAAATATTCATTTCAGATCTGTTTACAATAGCCCAGAGATGGAAACAACCTAAGTGCCCATCATCGGATGAATGGATTAAGAAGATATGGCACATATATACAATGGAATATTACTCAGCCATAAAAAGAAACGAAATTCTGCTATTTGTAATGAGGTGGATAGACCTAGAGTCTGTCATACAGAGTGAAATAAGTCAGAAAGAGAAAGACAAATACCGTATGCTAACACATATATATGGAATTTAAGAAAAAATTTGTCATGAAGAACCTAGGGGTGAGACAGGAATAAAAACACAGACCTACTAGAGAACGGACTTGAGGATATTGGGAGGGGGAAGGGTGAGCTGGAGCTGTGACAAAGTGAGAGAGAGGCATGGACGTATATACACTACCAAATGTAAGGTAGATAGCTAGTGGGAAGCAGCCTCAAAGCACAGGGAGATCAGCTTGGTGCTTTGTGACCGCCTGGAGGGGTGGGATAGGGAGGGTGGGAGGGAGGGAGATGCAAGAGGGAAGAGATATGGGAACATATGTATATGTATAACTGATTCACTTTGTTATAAAGCAGAAACTAACACACCATTGTAAAGCAATTATACCCCAATAAAGATGTTAAAAAAAAAAAGAGTTATGTAGCTGTACCACCAAAATGTGTGCTTGTGCCCATTTCTGCTGCTGTGTCTTTAGATTCTGCCAGCAGACAATTGAAATATGAGGGTATTTTTATCTAAGAGATAAACTTGAGGTTGTAACCCTCTTGGTTCAATTTTTTTCAAGACTTCCAATTAAATAAATATAAAATCACCCTAGCATAGTATGCATAGCCCTCTGGTCTCTGCCTGCATAACCAGCCTCATTTTCTTCTCTTTCATCACTTATATTCTACTCAGACTAAACTATATGTAGTTTCCCTAAAAAGAAATGCCTACTTGTGACTCCTTGCCATTGCACTACTATTTGTTCTGCTTGGAATGCTCTTTCCATGCATATCTGCTTGCAAATCTTATACCCATTCTTTAAGTCTAAGAACAAGAGGTAAAGCTCCAGTTTTCTCATCTGTAAAGTCTAAATATTGCTAAATACTTCTCATATTGCTCTGGAAAGAAATGAGATATTGTAAAAGTACCCTTCAGCAAATTACTGGCAAAAGGTAAATACTCAAAAATTATAGTTTAACATTTGATTCTGTAAATTTTTAGATTAATTCAATATCTAATCTTAACTTTAAAAAATAAAAGTTGGATGATGACTTCCTATTGCAGAAACTCAGTGAAAAATATATAATTAGGTAATTTTTCAACTAATTTCATTAATTTGTGTTCAATTTGTCTGATACCTGTCTCTTTCAAGTATAACAGAACTAGTGATTAAACTTTTTCCAAATAAGAAAAGAAAAGGTATTCTTGAGATACCTTAACATAACCAGGTTATGTTTGAGGGAACAGATAGAATTTCTGATTTCAAAATTGCCCTCTACTTTGTAGTTGATTAACCAGATAATTTCCTAAACCCTCAGCTGATGTGATCCAATGTGAGAAGCACATGATATTGATATATTTTTAAATACAAACAGGAGGATATCCTCACAGAAGAAATATATGTGATTTGATCTGAAGGCTGCTACACAGAACAGTTTTAGTTGGCATCTTCATTGAGTTAAACCATTATATATAACCACCATTATACCTCCTAAGATGTTGTACTACCATCTCTACAGCTGGATAGTGACAAAGATTATGTCATTGTTCAAATTCTTCTCAGGGTCCCTTGAACTCTTTTTCAATTAGGCCTGATTTTTGGGCTTATGTGTTCTTCTCTGCATTGTCCAATTTTATGAAGAATTCTGTCTGAGTTTAGCCATAATATCCTATCCTCCATATCTGATCACCCTTGATATCAGTTGAGTTCCTCACCCTTCACTAACTTCCTGGTGATGTGTGATCATCCCAGCCTGCCTTCAGCAACAATCCTTTAAGTCAGTTTAGCCAGATCCCCCTCTTGCCCCTGATGTACTTCTAGTAATTTTTCACTCACTGACCCCACCCTGCTCTCTGGCTATTGATACTCACTTGCCCATGCTGTATTCAGAGTTGAGCCCAATCTCTCTCCTCCACTGCAAAATACCATCACAGTGATCCTTATACTTATCGTAATTGTCCTCCCCTCCTTGAACAAAAAGTCTTCTTTCTACCATGCTTTAAAAAGTGTCATTTAATGTTTTTTCTCTAACTGTATGAATATAGACATGCACAATAATCTGTATGTACATCACTTTTGATGAACCTAAGCAGAAGTCCCACTCAAGAATGTGGAAACAGCAAAGGTATATAGCCCGCACCTCAGAGTTTAATGGAACAATCTTGTCACTGCTTAAGACTAGTTCAGAAATAATAAAAATCATTTTTAAATAATAAAAGGAAGAAACTGACACATTTGAAAAGAAAAACATTTTAAATTAATAAGGTTGATCATTTCAATGGTAAAAGTTTATTACAGGTTTGGTTTCATGGGAAGAAGACTTTGAGAGTTGAGTGTGCAGGAAGCTCTCTGCAGAGCTGAGACAATCTCTGACTGGGCTAACAGATGAAAGATATTCATATATACTGGAATTGAACAATTAAATAAATAAATGACAGATGTCGGGATCCAGGTTTCTCACTGTTTGTTAAAGTGGGAGGTTACATGTAAGCAAGGGACGAAATATCAGAATTGTTAACATTCTACCTCAGTAGAAATCAGTTTTATCACCTAAAGTTCAGTGCTTATGTGCATTTTTCTTTTCCCTTTAGACTTAAAGACCCAACTCATTTCTAAAGTTACATAAGTCAGCAGCTTTTTTGCTCCAGACTTCAGTGAGGATATTTCATACATTTATAAGGCAGTTAGATTGTTTTGTCACATTCTGCATTCCATCCTGGAATTCCCCAGGAATCCTTGCCAACACTTATAATTTTCTGTTTTTTTTTTTTTAATTATAATAGCCAACCTAATGTGTGTGAAGTAGTAACACATTGTGATTTTGACTTGCATTTCCCTAATAGTGATGTTGAGCACCTTTCCATGAGTTTATTGGTCATTTGTTATATTCTTTGGAGAAATATCTATTCAGGTTATTTTCTCACTCTTAATTGGATTGTTTGTTTTTTGGGGGTTGAGTCATAACTCTTCTTTATATATTCTGGATATTAATTCCTTGGTATACGTATGACTTGCAAATATTTTTTCCTTTCTGTGAGTTGCATTTTCCCTCTTTTGGCAGTTCACACTGATGTGCAAAATTTTTAATTTTATGAATCAAATTTATCTATTTTTTCATATTTTGCCTATGCTTAATGTCACATCCATGAAATCACTGCCAAATACAATGCCATGGGAGATATGCTCTACATATTCTTCTAAGAGTTTTATAATTTTAGTACTTATGTTTAGGTCTTGAATCCAATTTTAATTAATTTTCACATATGCTCTAAAGTAAGGGTCCAACTCTATTCTTTGCATGTTGATACCCAATTTTCCCAGCACCATTTGCTTCAAAGAGTGTCCTTTCTCCTTTTAATGTTATTGGCACCCTTGTCAAAAATCAATTGACTATACATACAATGGTTTATTTCTGGACTCTCTATTCTATTCCATTGGTCTATATTCTGTCTTACTTTTTATTGAAGTATAATTGGCATACAATATTATATTAGTTTCAGGTGTATAATATAACTATTTGATATTTCTATATATTGTGAAATGATCACCACAGTAAGTCTAGTTAATATCCATCACCACACATAGTTACAGAATTTTATTTCTTGTGATGAGAATTTTTAAGATCTACTGTCTTAGCAACTTTAAAACGTACAATGCAGTATTATTATTGGAGTACTATTGTCTCCATTTTGTACAATACATCCTCATGACTTATTTATATTAGAACTGGAAGTTTGTACCTTTTGACTTCCTTTACCCATTTTGCCACACACAACCCCCACCTCTGGCAATCACAAATTAGTTGTTTCTCCAAGCTTTGTTGTTGTCACTGTTAGATTCCACACATAAGTAAGATTATATGGTACTTGCCTTCCTCTTTCTGACACATTTAACTTAGCATAATGCCCTCAGAATTCTTCCATGATGTCACAAATGGCAAAATTTCATTCTTTTTTATGGCTGAATATTTCCTTATATCTATCTATATAGATATAGTGTATTGGTTTTATAACCTGCAACTTTACTGAATTCATTTTTATATTCTACCAGTTTTCTTGTGGTTTCTTTAGGGATGTAGATAGATAGATAGAATGTATCTCTAGATATTTTATTTCTCATGACAAACTTTTATTTTTCTTCTCATGCTTACTGAGTGAATATTGTATTTCAGTCACTAGAATATACATATATAATATTCAAAGTTACTCTTTAAATGTATGCCTACTTAATAAATATGGAAAGTATCTTAAATAATTTTACCAGTCACACAGAAAGTTGCAATATTTTATTTTTTCCCTTTATTTAACAGTTCTCAAAATATTGAGGTAATTACTCAACATCCTCCAAATTCTGATCTGCAAATATCATTTCCCACTAAAAAAAAAATTGGGATTCCTTGGAGAAATTGATAATTTCAGGTCTCGATTAGGAAATGTAGATGATAAACCTGGAACATCTTGGTATACAATTTATCTAAATAGCTATCTTATATTCTGTTATAGCATCCTGAATGTACTGAGACAGAATTGGTACTGAGAAGTGGGATGCTGTGGTGACAAATTCCTAAAATGTGAAAGCAGCTTTGGAACTGGGTAGTGGTAGAAGCTGTAAGAGTTTTGAGGTGCATGCTAGAAAAGCCTACATTTCTGTGAACAGATAGTTAAAGGTTATTCTGATGAGAGCTCCAAAAGAAAAGAGCTGTAGAGAAAGCCCCAAACTTCTTAGAGAATAGCTAAGTAATCCCAAACAGAATGTTAGTAGAAATATGGATGGTACAGGCTATTCTGATGAGGTCCCAGGTGGAAATGAGAAACATGTTATTGGAAACTACAGGAAAGGTGATCTTGGTTATAAAGTGGCAAAGAAACCTGGCTGAATTCTGTTAATGTTCTAGTGTTTTCTGAAATGTAGGACTTGTGAGTGATGAAATTGAATATTCAGCTGAAGCTATTTTTATGGAAAGTAATGAAGGTGTGGCTTGGCTCCTCCTGACTGCTTACAGTAAAATGTGAAAAGAGAAATATGACATAAAAGTGGTACTGTTAAGCAAAATAGAAGCAAAACTTAAAGATTTGTAAAACTCTCAGCATATTGTAAAAAATGGTAAGATGTGGCCAAGCAACCATAAAGAGATTAGGATGACTCAGCCATCTCAGTAGAAGCCAAGAGCTATTTTTCAAGACAATGGAAGAATGACCCTGAAGGCAATTCAGAGTTCATCAGGGCTGCCAATCACCTGACAGGCCCAGAGTGTCAGGGCTAGGGGACAGAGATTTTGTAAGATGGGCCACCTGTGGCCACCTGTGGGACATTTGACTGCACTGCCTAGTGTTGCATCACACTGAAAGCTCCACTCTATGCCCCTCCACAGCTATGCCCCTTAGCTGCCCCAAGTGCAACTCCAGTGGGTCCCAGTGGGGTGTGAGCCACCCCACCAAAGAGCACAGGTAGCAATCTTTGATGGTTTCCATGTGGTGCCATCTCTGCTGGTGCACAAAATGAACAGGCCTGGAGGTTATGGCTGCCTCTAACTAGATTTCAAAGGACATGGCTGCCTGATAAAGTCATGGGCCCAGGACTCCAGCTTGGAAGAGACACTTCAGGGTGGTTTCATTGAGCCAAGCGGGTGATGTTGCTACCCCAGTGGACCTGGAAGGCAGAACATCAAGCCAAAGAGGATTATTCTTGAGCTTTAAAAGTTAATGTTGTTTGCCCTGTTAGCTCTAAGACTTATATGGGACCTATCCTTTTTCCTCTTTTCCTATTTCTCTCTTTTGGAAAGGTAATATCTATTCTCTACCTATTCCACAATTGTATTTTGAAAACACAAAACTTTTTTGGTTTCCCAGTGGGAAAGGAATTTGCCTCAGAGTGAATCAAACATTGAGTCTCACCCATATCTGATTTAGATGATATTTAGAGGAGACTTTGGATTTAGATTTTTGAGTTCATGCTAAAACAAATTGAGACTTTCAGGGTTACTGAAATGGAATGATTGCATTTGGCATGTGAGAAGGACATGGATTTGGGGGAAACAGGGACAGAAAGTTATACACTGAATATTTCATTAACCCAAAATTCATATATTGAAACAATCCCCAATGTGATGGCATTTGGAGGCAGGGCCTTTGGCAGGTGATTAGGTCATGATTACAGAGCCCACTTAAATGGGATTAATGCTCTCATAAAAGAGACTCCAAAGAGCTCCCTCACCCCCTTAAATCATGTGAGAACACAGCAAGAAGATGGCTGTCTTCTTGCTCTGACAAGGAGTGAGCTTTCACGAGACACTGAATCGGCCAGTGACTTGATCCTGGACTTCTCAGCCTCCAGAACTGTGAAAATAAATTTCTGTTATTTACCAGACACCTAGTTTATGGCATTTTGTTATAGAAGCTGGAACAGACTAACACATGGTATTATTAGTATCTCACATCTATATGGTCCAGGTAAAACTAAGAAATCAATATGGGTACACTAGTACTAACTAAGCTTCAAACTTTATTTGGATTTTACCGGCTTTTCCACTAATGTCCCTTTTTAGGTCTGAGAACAAATTAAAAACAATTGTATTTAAATCTCATACCTCCTAAATGCTAATTAATTTTAGCATGACAAACCATTTAATCCAGACATCTAAAGGACACAAATTTGCACTTTGATGGAAGAAAAGCAAAAGCAAATAAACACAATCAATATATTTCCACCATATTTCCTCCACTTAATACAAATCCATCACAGAACATTCTAAATTTCCAAAGCCTTGGACTATTTATTGTGGAAGTAATTAAGAAAGGTTACACAAACTACAATATGTTGAGTTTTGATTATATTAAAACCTAACACCTCTTATGAAGACCAGAGTGTGCTCCTTAGCTAAAAAACAGGGAATGATTCTTTGAATTGGATTTTTTTCTACTAAGATTCAAGTTTGGCAGATCCTCTTGTTCTATTCCACATTATTCTTGTTCCATAGTAGCTACCATTGGGATAGTTACAAGATACAGTTACAATTTGCAGAAAATATTTGATTTCTACATCCATAATATCTTAAAGTTTATATTTTATTTTAAATACAGCATATATTTTCTGATGTACTGTTAATTATGGAGGGTGAAGGAATGGAGCAGAGGCTTCCTCCAGTACGCTTCTTTCATACATGTTGTATAGGACCTTTCTTTACTTTGAAGTGTTGTCTAAAATTGGAACTGTAGTGTTGTGTATTAATATTTCAGAGTAATTGCATAGTCTTTTAGTACTTATTGGTGTAAACTACCAAATTAAAAGCACTCTGCTGCCCTAAATTATTAATTTGTTTTTGTTTATTTAGAATAAGTGAATTCACCCTTTTCATACTTTTTCCATAATAATATGATAGTCAAAACAATTTCATGAATCAACTATGTTGCTTCAAGTAAATGAAGTAATTATAACTTGGTAAAACAATCAATGGATTCATGAATTGTTTATTCAATTTATTTCTAAAAGTGAATAAACCAATGAGATTACATCTAAAAAAAATTGAAAAGATGCTATGCAACCTTTATGCACAAGTATTTGAAAATCTTTTTTTTAAATTTTCTATATCAAAATCACAGTTTTGACTTACTTCTCTATAGGTATTAAAATAATTGAATTGTAAATAATTTTTTATTGAATGAAAGATTTTAAAAATTTTATAGTGCTTTACAATTTCCAAAAGTTTCACACACATGACTTCATATAAACCCATGATAACCCTTTTTTCCCCCACCCCTATACTGCCCACCCACACAAGTGGTAACCACTAGTTTGTTCTTTTTATCTGTGAGTCTGCTTCTTTTTTTTAAATTTTTTAATTTTATTTAATTTATTTTTTCCTACACCAGGCTCTTATTAGTTATCAATTTTATACACATCAGTGTATACATGTCAATCCCAATCGCTCAATTTATCACACCACCATACCCACCCCCCCCATGGTTTTCCCCCCTTGGGATCCATACATTTGTTTTCCACATCTGTGTCTCAACTTCTGCCCTGCAAACCAGTTCATCTGTAACATTTTTCTAGGTTCCACAGACATGCATTAATATACAATATTTGTTTTTCTCTTTCTGACTTACTTCACTATGTATGACAGTCTCTAGATCCATCCACATCTCAACAAATGACTCTATTTCGTTCCCTTTTATGGCTGAGTAATATTCCATTGCATATATATACCACAACTTCTTTATCTATTAGTCTGTCGTTGGGCATTTAGGCTATTGTAAATAGTGCTGCAATGAACATTGGGGTGCATGTGTCTTTTTGAATTATGTTTTTCTCTTGGTATCTGCCCAGTAGTGGGATTGCTGGATCATATGGTAATTCTATTTTTATTTTTTTAAGGAACCTCCATACTGTTCTCCATAGTGGCTGTATCAATTTACATTCCCACAAACAGTGCAAAAGAGTTCCCTTTTCTCCACACCCTCTCCAGCATTTGTTGTTTGTAGATTTTCTGATGATGCCCATTCTAACTGGTGTGAGGTGGTACCTCATTGTAGTTTCGATTTGCATTTCTCTAATAATTAGTGATGTTGAGCAGATTTTCATGTGCTTCTTGGCCATCTGTATGTCTTCTTTGGAGAAATGTCTATTTAGGTCTTCTGCCCATTTTTGGATTGGCTTGATTTTTTCTTTAATATTGAGCTGCATGAGCTGTTTATATATTTTGGAGATTAATCCTTTGTCCATTGATTCATTTATAAATATTTACTCCCATTCTGAGGGTTGTCTTTTTGTCTTGTTTATGGTTTCCTTTGCTGTGCAAAAGCTTTGAAGTTTCATTAGTTCCCATTTGTTTATTTTTGTTTTTATTTCCATTACTCTAGGAGGTGGATCAAAAATGATCTTGCTGTGATTTAGGTCAAAGAGTGTTCTTCCTATGTTTTCCTCTAGGAGTTTTACAGTGTCCAGTCTTACATTTAGATCTCTAATCCATTTTGAGCTTATTTTTGTGTATGGTGTTAGGAAGTGTTCTAATTTCATTCTTTTATATGTAGCTGTCCATTTTTCCCAGCACCATTTATTGAAGAGACTGTCTTTTCTCCATTGTATATCTTTGCCTGCTTTGTGATAGATTAGTTGAGCATAGGTGCATGGGTTTATCTCTGGGCTTTATATCTTGTTCCATTGATCTATGTTTCTGTTTTTTGCCAGTACCATATTGTCTTGATTACTGTAGCTTTGTAGTATAGTCTGAAGCCAGGGAGTCTGATTACTCCAACTCCATTTTTTTCCCTCAAGACTGCTTTGGCTATTCAGGGTCTTTTGTGTCTCCATACAAATTTTAAGATTATTTGTTCTAGTTCAGTAAAAAATGCCATTGGTAATTTGAAAGGGATTGCATTGAATCTGTAGATTGCTTTGGATAGTAGAGTCATTTTCACAATATTGTTTCTTCCAGTCCAAGAACATGGTATATCTCTCCATCTGTTGGTATCATCTTTAATTTCTTTCCTCAGTGTCTTATAGTTTTCTGCATACAGGTCTTGTGTCCCTAGATAGGTTTATTCCTAGATATTTTATTCTTTTTGTTGCAGTGGTAAATGGGAGTGTTTCCTTAATTTCTCTTTCAGATTTTTCATCATTACTGTATAGGAATGCAAGAGATTTCTGTGCATTAATTTTGTATCCTGCTACTTTACCAAATTCATTGATTAGCTCTAGTAGTTTTCTGGTGGCATCAGTAGGATTCTCTATGTATAGTATCATGTCAACTGTAAACAGTGACAATGTTACTTCTTCTTTTCCAATTTGTATTTCTTTTTCTTCTCTGATTACCAAGGATAGGACTTCCAAAACTATGTTGAATAATAGTGGTGAGAGTGGACATCCTTGTCTTGTTCCTGATCTTAGAGGAAATTTCAGTTTTTCACCATTGAGAATGATGTTTGCTGTGGGTTTGTAGTATATGGCCTTTACTATGTTGAGGTAGGTTCCCCCTATGCCAACTTTCTGGAGAGTTTTTATCATAAATTGGTGCTGAAATTTTTCAAACGCTTTTTCTACATCTATTGAGATGATCATATGGTTTTTATTCTTCAGTTTGTTAATATGGTGTATCACATTGATTGATTTGCGTATATTGAAGAATCCTTGCATCCCTGCAATAAATCCCACTTGATCATGTTGTATGATCCTTTTAATGTGCTGTTGGATTCTGTTTGCTAGTATTTTGTTGAGGATTTTTGCATCTATATTCATCAGTGATATTGGTCTGTAATTTTCTTTTTTTGTAATATATTTGTCTGGTTTTGGTATCAGGGTGATTGTGGCCTCATAGAATGAGTTTGGGAGTGTTCCTTCCTCTGCAATTTTTTGGAAGAGTTTGAGAAGGATGGATGTTAGTTCTTCTCTAAATGTTTGATAGAATTCACCTGTGACGCCATCTGGTCCTGTACTTTTGTTTGTTGGAAGATTTTTAATCGCAGTTTCAATTTCATTACTTGTGATTAGTTGTTTCATATTTTTTTATTTCTTCCTGGTTCAGTCTTGGAAAGTTATAACTTTTTAAGAATTTGTGCATTTCTTCCAGGTTGTCCATTTTATTGGCATAGAGTTGCTTGTAGTAGTCTCTTAGGATGCTTTGTCCTTCTGTGGTGTCTGTTTTAACTTTTCCTTTTTCCTTTCTAAGTTTATTGTTTTGAGTCCTCTTCCTCTTGTTCTTGATGAGTCTCGTTAATGGTTTATCAATTTTGTTTATCTTCTCAAAGAACCAGCTTTTAGTTTTATTGATCTTTGCTATTTTTTGCTTTGTTTCTATTTCATTTATTTCTGCTCTGATCTTTATGATTTCTTTCCTTCTGCTAACTTTGGGTTTTGTTTGTTCTTCTTTCTCTGGTTCCTTTAGGTGTAAGGTTAGGTTGTTTATTCGAGATGTTTCTTGTTTCTTAAGGTAGGCTTGTATAGCTATAAACTTCTCTCTTAGAACTGCTTCTGCTGCATCCCATAGGTTTTGGATCGTCGGGGTTTCATTGTCTTTTGTCTCTAGGTATTATTTTATTTCCTCTTTGATTTCTTCAGTGATCTCTTGGTTATTTAGTAACATATTGTTTGGCCTCCATGTGTTTGTGTTTTATTTACTTTTTTTTCCCCTGTAATTGATTTCTAATCTCATAACATTGTGCTCAGAAAAGATGCTTGATATGATTTCAATTTTCTTAAATTTACTGAGGCTAATTTGTGACCCAAGATGTGATCTATCCTGGAGAATGTTCCATGTGCACTTGAGAAGAAAGTGTAATCTGCTGTTTTGGGATGGAATGTCCTATAAATATCAATTAAACCTATCTGATCTATTGTGTCATTTAAAGTTTCTGTTTCCTTATTTATTTTCATTTCGGTTGATCTGTCCATTGGTGTAAGTGAGGTGTTAAATTTCCCCACTATTATAGTGTTACTGTTGATTTCCTCTTTTATAGCTGTTAGCAGTTGCCTTATGTATTGAGGTGCTCCTATGTTGGATGCATATATATTTACAATTGTTATATCTTCTCCTTGGATTGATCCCTTGATCATTGTGTGGTATACTTTCTTGCCTTTTGTAACTTTCTTTATTTTTAAAGTCTATTTTATCTGATATGAGTATTGCTACTCCAGCTTTCTTTTGATTTCCCTTTGCATGGAATAACTTTTTCCATCCCCTCACTTTCAATCTGTGTGTGTCCCTAGATCTGAAGTGGGTCTCTTGTAGACAGCATATATACAGGTCTTGTTTTTGTATCCATGTTTTGTATCCTTGTTTTGTATCCATTCAGCCAGTCTATTTTTTTTTGTTGGAACATTTAATCCATTACGTTTGAGGTAATTATCAATATGTATGTTCCTATGACATCCTATGTTCCTATGGTTTGTTTTTGTAGGTCCTTTTCTTCTCTTGTGTTTCACACTTAGAGAAATTCCTTTTGCATTTGTTGTAAAGCTGGCTTGGTGGTGCTGAATTCTCTTAACTCTTGCTTGTCTGTAAAGCTTTTGATTTCTCCATCGAATCTGAATGAGATCTTGGCATGTAGAGTAATCTTGGCTGTAGGTTCTTCCCTTTCATCATTTTAAGTATATCATGCCACTCCCTTCTGCCTTGTAGAGTTTTTGCTGAGAAATCACCTGTTAACCTTATGGGAGTTCCCTTGTATGTTATTTCTCATTTTTCCCTTGCTGCTTTCAATAATTTTTCTTTGTCTTTAATTTTTGCTAATTTGATTACTATGTGTCTCAGAGTGTTTCTCCTTGGGTTTATCCTGTATGGGACTCGCTGCTCTTCCTGGACTTGGGTGGCTATTTCCTTTCCCATGTTAAGGAATTTTCGACTATAATCTCTTCAAATATTTTCTCTGGTCCTTTCTCTCTCTCTTCTCCTTCTGGTCCCCCTATAATATGAATGTTGTTGCATTTAATGTTGTCTCAGAGGTCTCTTAGGCTGTCTTCATTTCTTTTCATTCTTTTTCCTTTATTCTGTTCTGCAGCAGTGAATTCCACCATTCTGTCTTCCAGGTCACTTATCCATTCTTCTGCCTCAGTTATTCTGCTGCTGATTCCTTCTAGTGTAGTTTTCATTTCAGTTATTGTATTGTTCATACCTGTTTGTTTGTTCTTTAATTCTTCTAGGTCTTTGTTAAACATTTCTTGCATCTTCTCGATCTTTGCCTCCATTCTTTTCCGGAGGTCCTGGATCATCTTTACTATCATTTTCTGAATTCTATTTCTGGAATGTTGTCTATCTCCAATTCATTTAGTTGTTTTTCTGGGTTTTATCTTGTTCCTTCATCTGGTACATAGCTCTGTGCCTTTTCATCTTGTCTATCTTTCTGTGAATGTGGTTTTTGTTCCACAAGCTTCAGGATTGTAGTTCTTCTTGCTTCTGCTGTCTGTCCTCTGGTGAATGAGGCTATCTAAGAGGCTTGTGTTGAAAATCATTTTAATGAAGAAAATAAACATACCTCATGGTGTCTTTCAAGGTGAAGCTAAATCAAAGAACGTAATAAACTACTGAATTTTAAATGCATGAATTTCTTTTCCCTACATCACAAAACAAACTTGTACCTTAAAGAACAAAAGAGAAAACTAATGTTTAAAATATTAATTGAAAATAAATATACATATAACATGTAAATAATTAGTATGCACCATCTTGAATTCTTGTCATCTGAATCAGCAGTTATGCAAGAACTGGATTGATATCAAAATCTGAAATTCAAAAGTTATAACATGAGCTAAAGGGTAAAAACCTCTAAAGTCTTTTGAAGGCATTTCAGCGGAAACACTGACAGTGTGACTGATTATTCTCTCCCGACCTATGGTAATAAATACATAGAAAGGAAAAATTGTGTGATAAGTAAATGTTATGAACTTGTAGGCAACTTGAATACTTTTGAAAAATTGGTGTGTTTGATAAACATTTAGAGCTCCAGTGTTTAGAAATTAACCTACTAAAAACTAAGAAATAGTTTCCAGTTTCTACTAAAGTTACACATACACACATTTTCTTTTGACCAATGCTAAGTTGCCAATGTCAACTTTTACTTCAGTTGGGAAGAAATTAGATCATTTAACATGATCATGAGAATGTGCTTCCTAAGTGGGAACCCTAATCAAATTTAGTTAGGATTGGAATGATCAATAAAGTGAATGTAGATAAGTCACAAATAGAAAACCTCTAAGTCTAGTAAATAATCTTTAATTGATTTAAGCCACATTTATTTTATATAATTTTACCTTTTTATTCTGTTGATCTAGATCAAAACAAAACAAAAGAAAACAAAATATAACAAAAAAACAAACACACAGCAAAACTAAAACAACTATCACAAGTTACTCCTCCTACTTCTGCTTGAATCCAATTTCTACCCAATTTACCAGCTGGCACTATGATATCATTGTATATTTAAATTTCAATTCAATAGGTCATTATTTCAAAACGTTTGCTCTTTTCTGATGTTTTTGTCAATTTCACAAAGCATACAGCCTGTTATTGCCGATGTAGACCTGAAAATTTAACAGTGAGATTTACTCAATATCTGCAGGGAGTTATTCATAAAAGATGCACTTCTCCTGGTAGAATTTACTATGTATAAATTATTTTTTCTTAATGATTTGTGACATTCTGAACAATATACCTTTTATTCAGGTGACAGAAATAATTATAGGGAAGTCATCTTTCAGAATTTACATTCATTTTAAAGGAAACTAGTTAATGATTTCAGTTCTCTGAAAATGTAAAGTGGAGCTGTAATGGGGAAAAACATCAAAAATAATTAAGATAAATGAGCTTCTGGATCACAGAAAGAAAATTTATTTTGTGAAGGTGTTCTCATCTTATTTTAAAACTCTATTTATACATTCAGTCTAGAGTTGGAGTGCTAACCTGGTAATAAGTAGTGCAATAAATTTCCTGTTCATGTAAATAGTATAATAAAATTGTTATTAGAAATAGAGGAATAATAAGTACAATGTGTCAGAATCCTGGCACCCAATTTAAGACCATGTAAACAATAACCTCTTAAATAATACAGGCACAAGACAATAGGAAAATAGGGAAAAGACTATAGCCTGTGAGATTTGTTTGGCAGTGCCTATAACTCATCCTACCAAATCACCCTTTAGCTCAGGTTATCCATGATCTAGTTATGTACTTCTTTTATAAAAAAAATTAGCACTTATATTATTAAGTTCATTTTAGTTGTAAAAATAGAAGGGAGAAAATATAGCTTTAAAATATAGATTTTCAAAAAGAATGGTCAAAAATATCTTACTATTTTTGCCTTTTAAAGGGTGGCAAATGGTGGAAATTTCCTCACCTCTCTCCAGCCTCCCTTATTGTTTCCATCAAAAGGAAAACAGACATATAATCTGAGAGTGATATTTTATCTAGACAGCAAAAGAAGCCATTATCTCTAACTCTCAAAAATGCATGTCCTAGGGCTTCCCTGGTGACGCAGTGGTTGAGAGTCCGCCTGCCGATGCGGGGGACACGGGTTCATGCCCCGATCCGGGAAGATCCCACGTGCTGCGGAGCGGCTGGGCCCGTGAGCTATGGCCACTGAGCCTGTGCATCCGGAGTCTGTGCTCCGCAACGGGAGAGGCCGTAACAGTGAGAGGCCCGTGTATGGCAAAAAAAAAAAAAAAAAAAAAAAAAAAAAAAAAAAAAAAAAAAAAAAAAAAAAATTTGCATGTCCTAGACTCACCTGAGACCTTTTCCAGATTTGGGAAGTTTCTACATGCAGCCCTAAGCAGGGAGACCTCCCCAGGCCTGGACAGGGATCTGCTTAGATAGCGAGTTACACAAGTGGAAGTGGCCTTTCTCTGCTGCTCCCCCCATCCCAAATATTAAGAGGATTAGTGTAATAAGAGCCTGTGCTTGTATAGCACTTTGACATTCTTAGATGAAAAGTGCTAGAATAGGGTAAAATTTTATAACTGTAATGGAATTCAAGCAAATAGCATTGTCATAAATGGGTCTGGCTGCTGAAAAAAAAGCATGTTCTATAGCAATTAGAAGTGCACACTAAAAGCAGTGTCATTTGTAAATTTCAATTTGTTTTCTGCACATTTTTCTTACTTAAAGAAATACTCTTTAGTTGATTATATGTGAGTCTACTGCATTCTGAGCCAGTCATGCACAATCCCTCTCATTTACAGACATCATGACAATAAATTTAAAGTAGTGTAAGAATTGAATGTCATAATTCATACCCTATTTCTGTATATCAGACCAAAAACTCTGATATCTGTGAAGGACAGAAAAAGAGAGGGGGAAGGCCAAAAGGATAGAGGGAGAAGTTAAAGATCTTATTAGCAGCTGATGCCCTTTGTGGCAAAGCTTCTTCTTTTAAGCATATTGCCAGAGAGTCCGAACACAAGGTTAGTGAGGAACAGGATCTGATGAATGCTCCAGATGTTTAGAGATGCGTGAAAAAAAAAGGATCTGGATGACAGGAGAAATAAGGATATAAGGGTGGTTATGGAGGGAAAATGAAGGATATTTCAACAAACAGAAAATGAATTTGTTCAGAATCTACTTTTATTGGCTATACAAATCTAAGATTAGGAATATATTGTTTTTCATGTTTTACATAATTTAATATTGACCTGTTTCTAAGTGCCTTTTCACTGACCATGATACAAAGATTTTTTTTTCTCAATATCTTCTCTCAGAGAAGAATGTGTTTTTGATATTGTAATTGTGAGTCATAGATTTGATAGTCAAGAGAGGTCTCAAGGTCGATGAGAGGAAATTATTATATATATAATATATATAATCAAGGTAGGAATGTAAATTCTTCTAAGCAATCAATAAGAAAGTTAATATTATACATATTGTATAGGTAAATATATTGAGGCCCAGAGAATTAAGAAACTTATCAGATCAGCTTCACAAAGATGTTTTGAGGTTCAAATGAGTTAATGTGAGTAAAGTGCCTAAGACAGTGTAAGCATTTGATCTATGGAAACTCTTATTACTTTTCTTTTGGTTAATACCCTACTCTGCCCCAATGCCTAGAATAATACCTGGTATATAGTAGAAAAGTAACATATATTTATTCATAATTTTTTATAATTTACATATCTCTTGAACTTAATAATGCTTTTTTGTATGTCTTTTTTCAGAACCAAATCATAAAGTTAATTAATCAGTTAGCTACAGATTTTATGAAGGAAGACACGTTGATTGGCAACAAAGCAAATATGATGGTCTTTAAAATACCAAATGTGCAAGTGATAATGAAAATATGTTTGCAAAAAATATTAATATTTAAAAATATTTTGAGTATCATGTCACATAGAAAAAATTGGATATCTAGGAAGAGAAAATTCAGTGGAAGATTATTTTATTGCATGTTATATTAGTTTAAGATTTTGTAAATTATTTCCATTAAGAACATCTAATAATGTTATTTTAATAATGTTCTAACAAGCTTTTCATCTAATAATTAATGAAAAGACTGATGATTAAAAATTTGGATAATGGAATAGCCATGCTGTTTTGCACCTTCAAGTCTACTTTGAAGACAATTTATATTTTTTGTTTTTCATTCAACCACTCATCATTGTTCTGATCTCATGTTCCATTCTAAAAATCATTCTCATGATCTACCAATATAATTTATTCAACAAATAAATCAGATAAGTTTTAATAACACCTCATAATGAGAATTTTTATGTGTCTCTATTCTTTGTACATGATATAAAAATGGATCATATTTTCAATTCAAGCATTTGCTATCATAGGTTTCCACTATATATGACTCATCTGGAAGTCTTTATTAGAAAGAACTGGACATGAATAAATAAATTCAGTATTTATAATGTAGCCCGACTATGCTCTCCAGATTCCAGAATATATATTATATTAAGTTAATAAAAGAGAATCCATGTTTAAATACCTGTCACAATGTGGCAATAATAATTTAAACTAACACTTTTAACGTTATATAAAAATCTTCATTTTATTGTTATCTTAGGTTTTAGTACCCCAGATTAACAAAACTATTTTGAACTGAACATATGTGGGGCACACTCAGTGATCCAATTCTTTGTAAAATAATGCTTATATGTCTGATGTTAACAATTATAGATATAAATTGTGAAAAAGTTTTAAAAATGCAGAAAGTCTTTTTAAAACATACATATTTCTGTCACTCCAGTATACTAACAGTTAATATTTTGTTTCAGTTTAAATTTTGGCCTCTTTCTTTTTCTTTTTTTTTTTTTTTTTTTTTTTGCTGTATGCGGGCCTCTCACTGTTGTGGCCTCTCCCATTGCGGAGCACAGGCTCCAGACGCGCAGGCTCAGTGGCCATGGCTCACAGGCCCAGCCGCTCCGCAGAATGTGGGATCCTCCCGGACTGGGGCACGAACCCGTGCCCCCTGCATTGGCAGGCGGACTCTCAACCACTGTGCCACCAGGGAAGCCCTATTTTTAATTTTAATTGGTATTACAGAATATATATAATTCTGTATCTTAATTACTCAACTAAATATTACCATGAACACTTCAGTGTTATGAAATATGTTTTGAAAGGTTGAAGACTGTACAGTAGTGATTTGATAAAATATATACCTTATTGTTTTAATTATTGCCTTAATGTTGGACACTTAGGTTATATTCTCAATCATTTCATTAATTAACATCAATAACAGTAAAATTACTGAGCCAAGGAAACCACCATCTTAAGATTGTTTATATTGATAAATTATTTCTCAGAAAAGCTGTATCAAATTATAGGCTCATTCAAAGTAACTTTTAAAAATCTAATTTCAGGAAGACATTAACGTATATTGGACATTATTATTTTTAGATCTTTATTTTTTCTAATTTACTAAAATGATATCTCAATTTAATGTTTATTTCTTTATTAATGAGGTTGAATATTTTCTTCCTATATATACTTGCTTCCTGTATTTCTTCTTCAGGAACTTATATTTGCATGTCCTATACACCATTTTTATTTGTTGTTTATTATTTTAATTTAATTTAATTCCCAATATTCTCCTCTTCTATGTGGTCCCAGTTGTATGTTACACAAACTTAGACAACTTGCTAGGAGATAGACTACCAAAGTTTTTTTTAGTCCATGGCTGCATCCATGTAGCATAGCCACAAGCCGAACAGAAAAAAAAAAAATCAAATATGCTAGTATATAATGTATTTCCTACACTGAGAGGACCAAATTAACCTGGGGATAATATATAGGCAATGCCCAAAAGCCTTTTTGAACATTCAAGTTAAATTAACCTTTTTATAAATGTGTCAGAGAATATTTGATATTCTCTAAAATTCATGCTTTTCCTTCCATAGTATAAAATTGTTGCTAGGAAGTAGTTTTTCAGCCAGGGACTATGTTTTCCAGTTTGTCTTGCAGTTATATTTGGACATGTATTTTTGTTCTAACAAATAGAATGTGAGGGGAAGTGATGTGTGTCTCTTTTATGCCTGACCCATTAATTCACCCCATGTGAGAATACTTTTCTCCTTTGACGGTTGGATTTCTACTCGTAGGGCAACCTTGAAAACTATTTGTTAAAGATGAAAGATCCTCCATAAACCAAGGTCTAGAATAGCCACATGAAGAAGGGAACCCCTCCCCACAATCAGTAATACCAGCATCAGACTGTTATACAAGTAATAAATTAATTTCTATTTTGTTAATACACTGAAATGTGGTGGACTTTTATGATAATTAGTATCACTCTAGCTATTATAGTATATATTTCAAATTCTCCTTCAAATCTTTTTCTTTGTGTCACAAACATTTCTTACTCCTCCCCAGATGTTTATGCTAGGTGAACTCCTCCCCAGATGTTTATGCTAGGTGAAGGTAACTAGAACCAGGTGTAGCTATGCCTTTACTTAGTCCTTGCTTTGCACTGTTTCAATATGAACAGATTCCAGTTAACAGGTTCACTTAAACACTAGCATCCCCCCTTACAAAAACATAATTCAAATTTCAGTTACCATGATATATTAACCATGAGTAATTGCATAAAACACAAACTTTACTTCTGGTTCTTCAGGCCAAAAATTACTATATAAATTAAAGTTGGGTATCATGGTTAGTGACTAATATCACTTCTTTCAAAATGTGACATTGATTTGTCACTGTATATCTGCTTTTCAATTCATGCACAGGAACAGAAAGCCACTTATGGTTGAAATGGAGTGTTAACTTCTACTTTTGATCGAAGGATGTCATTAAAAATCGCAGTGAGTTTTTGAAAGAAAACAGTAATTCCAAGAAGGTTAAAGAACATGTTACTGTCAGTGAAGGCTAGTTTTATCCTTTCAGAAGTCAACATGTATTGATTAATTTTAAGCTATTGGGTAAAGCTGCTAGCACAAATATGTATGCTGCTGTGAAATCTGCAACTAGATTCCAAGGGTTGGTTAAGATGTGTTATGATGATGATCAAATATTTAATGTCGATTAGAAAAGTCTTTCATTGGAAGGCAAGAACTTATAAGATTGAAGACATAGAATTAAAAAATGGCCATAAAGGTGTAAAAGAGAGAAAACTATTTTATTAGAGAGTGTTATAGACTAAATTGTGTCCCCTCAAATTTTAATGATAAAACTCTAACTCTCAGTACATCAGAATGTACCTGCATTTGGATATAGAACTTTTAAAGTGATAATTAAATTGAAATGGGGCCTTTAGTGTGGGCCCTAATCCAAACTGACTGGTGTCATAAAAAGAAGAGATTAGGACACACACAGATAGTACAGGGATGGGCACTTAAAGAGAACAGACCATGAAAAGAACACAGAAGGTGGCCATCTGCAAGCCAAGGAGAGAGGCCTCAGGAGAAAACAATCTCACTGACACCTTGATCTTGGAATTCCAGTCTCCAGAACTGTAAGAAAATAAATTTCTGTTGTTTAAGCCACTCAATCTGTGCGGTTATTGTTATGGCTGCTTGAGCAAACTAATGTAGAAGGCGGTATAGAGGGTAAATTTAAATCAAAACTATGGTTATCTATTGGTCAGATAAATCATAGATTTCCATGTCCTCATTTTCTGTTACTGGAAAATTATTGTGAATTTTTGATGTTTTTATGTTTCCTTCGATTTTCATGATTCTTGAAGTTTTGCATTGCTTTTTTTACATTTGAAGTAGAAGTCACTTCCTCCAATTTTTACTAACTGCCTTCAGGGTAAAAATATCTTTCATCAGTCCTGCTATAGATTCCAAGGCATTCTCTGAACTTGCAAGGATACACCTGCTCCTTGCTCCCTCTTTTTAAAGAATTCTTAAGTTTTTATGTCTTCTCTTAATCCTACAGTGCACCATCATGGCTGCTAGTTGCCTCTCTTTTGTTTTCTTGAAGGTAATGCTGCAGTTCATTTGTGGTTTCTCCCTTTCCTGTAGAGTCTGATCTGCTTTCTGTTTTCCATGTCTACTGGAGCTCAGTCTCACCAACACACTCAGGAGCGTGATCAGGGAGCCATCCACAGAGTGGAGGAAAGTGTGTGTTTGTCACATAATGTGCTCAGGGTTTAACCACAGGCCTGTTGGGAAATCTGTAGGTATTGTTTCCCTGCAGCTTGTGGGCAGACTTAGTGATGGAGTCCAGAGCATAGTCAGCAGGAACCCTGTAGTGCCCTCTGGGAATTTTATATGCCATGCTCCCAATCTCCTCCCTCCCTTAGCTGGGAAAGCGAGGCATTCAGTCACTGTCTATCCCTTTCCCCTGTGGGAGAAATCATGGGCTGTATAGTTTAGCCTTAAGTTGTGCCTCTTTGGGGGAGGAATGATTCTGACAAAGTCAAGCTCTTTCTCTTGCTCAATCCAGACAAATTTTTTTCTCTCGTGGAGTGGTGGAACTTCTTTCATGAAAACCTCAATATCCACAAAGGCTCTTTTGTCCATAGGTTATGGCCCAAGTCATTATTCTGCAAGCATTGCTGAACCATGCCCAATAAAGGCCAGAATGATTCAGTCTCCTGCAGGTTCCACAGTTGGTATGGAAGTCTGTATGCCTATTACCCAAAGCAACAGTGCAAACATCTCCTCCTGGGTCCCTTGGCACATGATGCTAGGTCCCATACCTCCCACAGAGGCACCTCTGTTCATGGATAGATGCTAAATTTTTGTTGTTGAAGGGGGAGACAAAAATGAGGATGTCTTATGTCACCATGATGCTAATGACACTACTAAGACAGGCTTCTATTTATGCACAACTCTTATCACAGTCACATGGTTTCATGATATTGCCTCATTTTAATATCTGTTAGTGGAAGTTCTCCTTGTTATTTCCTGCTGTAAAATTTTCTTGAATAATTTCACCTTGTATTCCTTCAGGTGTGTTTTTTATAATAACTGTTTCAAGATTATATAATTGGGTTTTGCTGGGATACTCAATAAATATGTGAATATATTTAAGGGCTATTGATATATTTTAATACTAACATTTCCATTCTGAAACATATGTCTCTCCCATTATTCAAATATTTGATTATACAAGCTTTTAAAAATTTCCGTATACTTTGTGCACATTTGTGTTGTTTTTATAAAATATTTAATCTTTTTTTGCTGTAATCCTGTTCTCTAAATGTTTTGTTTACCTGTTGAGTCTTCAATGTCATCTCGTATTTATCTGAGTGAACACTGTGTTTCCTTTATCTGGGACTATGTTATCTTAGGCATGATAAAACAAAAGTAATTAATTAGTAAAGTGTTTTTGCAAATTTGTCAGTTGTTTGAATATTAAATTCTTCTTTAAACATAAGTATGTGTACAGATATTCATTTTTAATTGTAATTTTATTTTTTATGTAGTGCATTCAGAGCCAGAATAAATGCACATACCACGAATTTATCAAATATTTGTTGAATAACTCTAATACACACAACATTGTGCTACATATTGGTAGTACGTTACTCAAATTTTACAAATTGCTGAAGGAAAATATACGTTCACATAATTAACCCAATTATAGGTAATTTTTAATGCATATTAATTATTTACCAGCTATAAAGAACTCTGGTAAAATAAAGAAGAAAAATGTTAATTTTGAGTACCATTACTAGGAAAAGTTTTATGAAGCAGGAAGAATTTGAACTAGGCATTTGGATGACTTTTAAGATGAGGTCAATTCCCCTCATCTTAAAGTTGAAACTATTGGGTTAAATTTTAAGTAGATAAAGCTGGTCTTACAGAGCCTGCCTATAGAACAGTGAAACAGCTTATAGAACATTAAAATACAGCACAGATATCTTGGATTCAAGGGCAATTTTCCATAACTATACTATGTTGTGTCATGTTAAGGAAAACAAAGATAATGAAATCTGTTTTATAATAAACAATTGTCTGGTCTTTGTATCTGGTTCCTGGATGGGAGCTTCTACACTTTGGAATTTCCTTAGTGATAGGAATGTTTTTGTTATTCATGGTGGGTCCCTCAAACCACACTTATGTTTATGCTACTAAAGACACTCATTCTGGGTTCCTGGATAGTTTCAGAATGGGTGACAGCCATTCTGGAAAGACCAACCATATCATTATAGGATTGGGCCTTTGAGCCATGTGACATAATTCCGACCACCCAAACTTCAGAAAGGAAAGGGGGGTTATATATTGAGCACAGTTATGTGGCCAATGATTCAAGCCATAAATGCAATAAAACCCCAGTAAAAACTTTGGATACCGGAAGTTTGGTTTAACTTCCAAGTTGTTAATACACGCCAGTGTGCCAGGAGGGTGAGGCATTCTGAGGACACAGAAACTTTGCATTTGGAACCTTCACAGGTTTCACACTATGTGTCTTTTCATTTCACTAATCTTAATTTGTATTCTTTATAATAAGACTGTAATTGTCATTATAATGCTTTTCTGAGTTCTGTGATTCATTCCAGCAAGTTATCAAATCTGAGAGGGTAGTGAGAACTCTCAAACTTGTAGGAAGTTCAGAGAACCCGGGATCCCTGGAGCTTGTGGTTAGTATCTGAAGTGAGAGGAGTTCTGTGAAGGGCTGTGTATTTAACCTGTGAAATTTGGCCTAACTCCACTAGCTCATGTCAGAATCACTTTGCAATACCTGTAATCAATAACCTCATATAATAAATCCTACTCTAGAGCAAGGTATCAAGTGAACAGCTGAAGCACTAACAAATAGGGACAGAGAGAAAATTAAAGAAAGTAAAATTGAAATAGTTATGAAACAGAGTACCCCTGAAACCCAGTTCCTCTGCTGAGTTTATGATTAACCTCTCTATCCAAAACTTTATTCCCTTTCTTTTCCTGCACCTGTTCCTCTCAGGATTGAGGAGTACCAAAGAAAATGGGAGATTGAAAATGAAAAGGAACCTGTGGGGCCCTCCTGGATACAAAAGACCCTCTGTGCACACCCCCATCTCTTGTTTGTAGAAAAAAGCTTTAATTTCCTAGGCCTTCCTGAGTTCCAAAGAGCAGATTCAAACAGTTACTAATTAGGGAAGTGAGGGATGCAGAAGAAGAAGAACAGTTAAGAAACAATAATTCAGCAATAAAATAGAGTCCTAGCTACTCTTCAAGGGATATACATAATAATCTGATATATATCTCTGAATTGTTCTGCTGGAACTAAGGCCTCCACCCAAGTAGAGGATAGCAACTACATGCTGAGATCCTACACTGATTGGAACCAGAAGGTTGATGATTGAGATTCCAGGAACACCACCCTGTTACCTCACCACCAACTAATCAGAGAAAGTCATGCATCATGCAGCCCCACCCCAAATGTTGCTTTTAAAAACTCTTCCATGGGCTTCCCTGGTGGCGCAGTGGTTGAGAGTCCGCCTGCCGATGCAGGGGACGCGGGTTCGTGCCCCGGTCCGGGAGGATCCCACATGCCGCGGAGCGGCTGGGCCCGTGAGCCATGGCCGCTGAGCCTGCACGTCCGCAGCCTGTGCTCCGCAACGGGAGAGGCCACAGCGGTGAGAGGCCCGCGTACCGCAAAAACAAACAAACAAACAAACAAAAAAAACACTCTTCCATGAAAACTATTGTGGAGTTCAGGTGTTTTGAGCAGGAGCCATATTTTCTCCTTGCTTGACTCTGCAATAAATCTTTTTCTGCTCCAAACTCTGACGTTTTGATTTGTTTGGCCTCACTGCACATTGGGCATATGAGCAGGTTTGACAACAGTTATACCTGTATTTTAATATAAATAGATAAAGAAACTAGCCCCTTGGTGAGCTTATCCATAGTCCAGTGATTGTTTCTCTACAAGATACTTGTTGTTTAATAAAATCTGGTCTATATATTAATTAGTTAAGAGACCAATGGTGACGCAACCAGCTCCTTAGATCTGATAACAAAATAAACTCTCAACCAAGTAAAATAAGTGCAATAAGCAATGATTTACACTAAAATAAAGTAATTCAATGAGAATTAAATGATTAAGAACTCTTTTTGCAAGGGAAAAGCTACATTATATTTTTTTAGTTTCATTTAGACTTGCTGTGAAATCATATACTATCAGTAGGAGAAAATAAGAGAACTAGATTTAAGGATCTACATTCACCTTCATCCAGAGCTTACCATTTGATTAATTCATCTGTTGGACCAGTGATAAATTTTGAAAAGCATTAAGGTTTCAAAATAAAGAACTAGAGATTCTAAATACAAAAGTATAAAACAATATATTGTAAATGCTAGAGAAAGTGAAATTTTATTCTAGGATAACTAATAATAGTAATTCTCAAGCCATCTAGCAAACATAGTGATTTATCTGGCTTCCCTGAAATACCTCATCTGCAACAACAATTTTTCATTTTCAATTTCCATATACTGTAGCTTTTCTCTGAAGCCCTATAAAAAGGAATATGAAAATATCATGATAAACAGATCTATCATGCATACTCAATCTCTTCACAAGCATTTCTTCAAAAGATTTTGTTACTCTGATGTGTTGCTCTAGTAATGGAAATCTGTTGATCCATTTAAATATTTGTAACTGACAATTTCAACATGTGAAATGAGTGATTCTTTTTTTTATTATTAGTTTTGGCTTTACTATGACTTCAAGTAGTTTCTTTTTATTTAAAATGAGGAATGCATAAAACAGAAATATTTTGTCATGCAAAATGGCACTAATATAGAAATTCAAAATAAGTATATTTTATGATATTTTCACCTAATACTTAAAAGACATTGCTTAATTTGGATTGTGCTTTACTATATTGTAATGGAGAGTGAAATGAGAATTCTATGTAGTGTCTGACAGTTTTCAGTTGGTTCAAATTTTTAATACAATTTCTCCTTCAATAGAACAATTTATGACTGAATAATGTCATCATTTGTAGGTTGGAGACTTGGAAAGACTATTAAATAGTTAACAATAAGTTAAACAACCCTAATTTAAAGCAGTACAATTAAGCAGTATTACATAGGAGAGTAAAAATAAGGAGGCAGGTACTTTTAAGAATATTTATATAAAACAGTATTTGTAATTTTAACATCTAACCAATAGATGACACCAGAGGGAAAGAATTGCAGTTTGTTTCTGAGCTTGGAAACTGGGCAGTTGCTTTTTGTAAGTTAGTTATTAAATGATATGTAATACCTGCGGGCAGGTGAGCATAAGAGTGGAGAATAAGGTAATTCTGTAAAGATATATATATATGCATATATATTATATATAATACATATATATTTAATTAGGATTACTTTTGTAGCACAGGCAGAAATAATAGAAAGGAGAGCAAGGATTCAGAACAAAGTGAAATATCTGGATATTAAAAAGAGTTGTTTCCCTTCAAGATTTCTTCATTTTTAACTCAAATTTACCTATGGTCACACAAAATTTCACCACAAAAATAAGACTGAATAGTGGGTAACATTCACAAGACATATAGTCTAATTATCAAATGCACAAAGTAAAATTCTAGTCCTACTAGTATTAAGAAAAATATTCATTTCTTAGCTTAAGATAATTATAGGTGTTGTAAAAGGAAAGTAGTAATTTGACTAGGCCTTCACTGTGAAATGTGAAATATTCAAAAACAAAATAAGCTCATGGAATTACTTATGCATTGCTATTTATTGATGGGTTTGAATTACTTGGATGTAGATGAAATACATGTTTAAGTTTGATAAGTACAGGTATATTTATGAACCATAGATCTATAAACTCATGTAAATACAAATGCAAAAGAAATATGAAAGGAAGAATAAAAAGGAAACATACTTATTGACAACTAATTCTGTACCAGGCACTGTGCTAAGCACTTTTGTATAGTTCATTTAATCCTCCAAGCAACCCCAGTTGGAAGTTGATTAATTCTCATTTTTGAGATGAGTAAAATGAAGCTCAGAGACTTTACTACTGTACATAATTTATAGTAATAATTGGTAGAATAGGGACTCAAACCCACCTAGATCTGTTGGAGACAAAAATTTATATTTCTTTTGCTTAACCATGATGGATCCCAAAACTCAGTGCCATACACATAGGTCCATAGGTCTTCGTTGGTTGAAAGCATGAGAAACCATGATTAGCTCATTTAAATGAATCATGTTCACATGCAACTTATCTTGTTAACTGGAGAACTAAAATTAGATTGGCTTAAGAATGAAATATTAATCCATTGATGGGTAAAGTAGCCAACCTGAAATTTCTGGGAATCAGATTACCTGTGTCCTAGTTTTACCTCCAGCATTAACTAATTGGCTGACCTTATTAAAGTAATTTTCCCTCATGTAGATTCTGTTTTCTGAAAATTACAATGAAAGGAATTGAGATATATCAACATTTTTAAAAAAACTCTAGCAGTAGAATTTTTTAATTAAAATTAAAGGTACATGAAATTCCAATATATAAAATAGATGAAAGTAGAGTTGTTGTTTCCCAAAGTTGGAGTTCCAAAGCTCTACCTTATCAGAATTATCCTCACAACTCCTTCAGGTGGTCCCTGTGGCAAGTCCATAAAGTTTAAAAGCCGCTGTACTAGATTGAATCTAAAGTTACTTCCAGCTTGAATATCTTATGATTTCATAATACTTGATTTAACGATTCAAAAAATAAGTCAACCTGATAATGGTAGAATTGCCAGGCCTTATAGTTGTAATTTCTATGAAATATGAATTCAAAAGGACATACTTTTCAAACAGGAGGTTTCATATGTATCTTTATTTAAAAAAAAACTTATTGAACTACTAATACACAAAATGTTCTATGGTATATGCCTAAGTTACAATGGTAAATAAAAGCAGGTATGTTTCCTATCATAGATTTTTATGATCTAGTGAAAGATCCAGATATTATGCAAATAATTGAAATATCCAGCAGATGATAATAACAAATTTTAATTTGCGGGGGAATTTTTTCCTTCAGGTTTATTGAGATATATAATTGACATATAGCACTGTATAAGTTTAAGGTGATGGTGTAATGGCTTGACATATATACTGTGAAATAATTACCACAATAAGTTTGGCTAATATCTCATGTAGATAGAAAAAAAAAGGGTGTTTTCCTTGCAATGA
Organism: Orcinus orca; assembly: GCF_937001465.1. Lineage (NCBI taxonomy): Eukaryota > Metazoa > Chordata > Mammalia > Artiodactyla > Delphinidae > Orcinus > Orcinus orca. The sequence continues at coordinate 82,448,788 of NC_064580.1, forward strand.
AAACTTTTAGGATTTACTCTCGTTAGCAACTTTCAAATACACCATACAGCAATGTTAACTATAGTCATCAAGTTGTACATTACATCACCAGTATTTTTCTTTATTTTATAACTGGAAGTTTGTACCTTTTGACTAAATTTTAATAGATGTTACATAAAAAATAGGTATATGGAGCCAGGATATCAAATAATGGGGTGAAATTGACCTCATTGAAATATATGGAAGTATTTTCATGAGAAAATGACACCTGACTTGAAAGATATAATATGACTAGGAGGTGAAGAGTGAAGGAAGACAGAGAGGTCCTGCAAGGGAGGGAGCAAAGTGAATACAAGAGACTGAAAGGACACCAGAGAGGTTGGAGGGCAGAAAATGAACAAGAGTGTGAGATAAGATGTGAGTGAAGAGGTATGCAAGGACCAAATTATTTAGAGTAATGTGGGCCATTTTAAGGAATTTTACATTTATCCAATGAGATGTGGAATCTGGTGAAGGGGTTTAGAGTGAATGGACTAGAGAGAAATCAACATCTTATAAAATAATTTAAAATAAACTACCTCAGAAATTAAACTTTTATGCTCTATAATAAACATAAGTAAGTTTTGTGGGCTTCCAGTAAATGAGTGGGAGCTGAATGAAGTCAGTCCAGAGAAAGTACATAAGAAGAGTTTTTCAGTGTGGTAAATTTGATCTTTCACTACTATCAGAATACTGTGAGGAGGAAGCCCCAAGGGTTTGATCTGGAAGCCAGGCTGAAATAAATAAGGCATCATCAGCTGAAGCCAGGTACATCAGGTTCTCTGAATACCATTACACCTTCCTCTTAGGGATGTGTATCTCTTAGATTTTGTCCCATTCCAATCTGACTCAGAATCTTCCAGCTCCTCCTATAACTCTTGACTGTTTTCCTGTGCTCCTGTCATCCTTGCAACTGAGGATCCTTGCTCTCCTACAGTTTTTGGGTATTTTTTAAAATCTTTATTGGAGTATAATTGCTTTACAATGGTGTGTTAGTTTCTGCTTTATAACAAAGTGAATCAGTTATACATATACATATGTTCCCATATCTCTTCCCTCTTGCATCTGCCTCCCTCCCACTCTCCCTATCCCACCCCTCTAAGTGGTCACAAACCACCGAGCTGATCTCCCTGTGCTATGCGGCTGCTTCCCACTAGCTATCTATGTTACATTTAGTAGTGTATATATGTCCATGCCACTCTCTCACTTTCTCACTGCTTACCCTTCCCTCTCCCCAACCCAATCCAAAAATAGGCAGAAGACCTAAATAGACATTTCTCCAAAGAAGCTATACAGATTGCCAACAAACACATGAAAGAATGCTCAGCATCATTAATCATTAGAGAGATGCAAACCAAAACTACAATGAGATATCATCTCACACTGGTCAGAATGGTCATCATCAAAAAATCTAGAAACAATAAATGCTGGAGAGGGTGTGGAGAAAAGGGAACACTCTTGCACTGTTGGTGGGAAAGTAAATTGATACAGCCACTATGGAGAACTGTATGGAGGTTCCTTAAAAAACTAAAAATAGAATTACCATACTACCCAACAATCCCACTATTGGGCATATACCCTGTGAAAACCATAATTCAGAAAGAGTCATGTACCAAAATGTTCATTGCAGTTCTATTTACAATAGCCAGGATGTGGAAGCAACCTAAGTGTCCATCAACAGATGAATGGATAAAGAAGATGTGGCACATATATACGGTGGAATATTACTCAGCCATAAAAAGAAATGAAATTGAGTTATTTGTAGTGAGGTGGATGGACCTAGATTCTGTCATACAGAGTGAAGTAAGTCAGAAAGAGAAAAACAAATACCGTATGCTAACACATATATATGGAATCTCCTATAGCTTTAACATAACTGTAGGTTTACTGCATTTGAAGTCACACATGAACAGAACATTTTGAAACTTATGTATTCTATAAAGCACATTTTTTAAAAAAAATCTTTATTTTTTAAAAAAAATCTTTATTGGAGTACAATTGCTTCACAACATTGTGTTAGTTTCTGTTGTACACCAAAGTGAATCTGCCATATGTATATATATGTCCCCATATCCCCTCCCTCTTGAGTCTCCCTCCCATCCTCCCTATCCCCCCTCTCTAGGTCATCGCAAAGCACCGAGCTGATCTCCCTGCGCTATGCTACTGCTTCCCACTAGCTAACTATTTTACATTCGATAGCACATATTGTTTTAATTCCATGCCATATATAGTGTATTAATTTATCAAAGCTGCTGTAACAAAGTACAACAGACTGTGTGGCTTAAACAACAGAAATTTGTTGCCTCATAGTTCTGTATGCCAGAAGTCTAAAATCAAGGTGTCTCCTAAGTTAGTTCCTTCTGAGGGCTGTGAAGAAAGGATCAGTTCTAAGCTTCTTTCCTTGGCTTATAGATGGCCATTTTCTCCCTGTGTCTCTTTACATCACCTTCCCTCTTTAAGTATCTATGTTTGTGACCAAATTTCTCCTTTCTATAAGGACACCAGTCATATTGAATTAGGGCCCATCCCGATGACCTCATCTTAACTAATTACATCTGCAAAGACTGTTTCCAAATAAGGTCACATTCTGAGGAACTGGGTGTTAGGTGTTCAACTGATAAATGGGGGGAGGGCATGATTCAATTGATAATATATAGGAAGCAACTTTATGTACTTTTTAAATACAAGTGTATTTTTATAAGAAATATTTATGTTTCAAAATCAGTTAAAAGTTCTAGTATCATAAACCATCATGTTCCCTGATTTCTTATAACTGAGGACCCTCATAAGAAATTCAAGATGAATGAAATACAGAGAACTGTATGTACTCTTGCCCATTATAACTTTTCAGGTAACATGTGTGTCCGTAGTAAAGACAGAAGAACTTAGTTCACACAGCAAATGGTTATAGTTGCAAAAAAAAGACATAAACTAACCTCAAATTGGTTTATTTACTAATTGTGGACATTAGCGAAATATCATTATTTTATGAAAACTATTTAGCATGCCTTATAATCCATAAAATTATTTGCCTGTAAATATGCAACCATCTTCCCTTATTTTATTTCTTTAAGTTTTACATATTTTTTAAATTTCTTAGGTACTTAGTATTTTTGTTTATGTTGTAAGTATGATTTTTCTATCATATTTTATAACTTTTTATTGTTGGTTTGAGAAAGATTATTGATTTTTGTATATTAATGTTTTATCTAGTCAATTTGCTAAAATCCCTTAAACTCACTTTTTACAGTTATTAATCTTAAGTTTTCTAAGCACAAATCTCTATATATCTGCATTCAAATCCTTTGTCAGAATATATGTCTTGCTCTCCAAAAAGGAAAGAAAAGCAGATATCCAAGAGTTATATCTTTTATTCTGTTTTCTACCTATTGTATGTTGGCTAATGTACAGAACAATGATAAATAATTGGTTATTATGCACATTCCTGTCTTTTTAATTTTAATGGTAAGAAATTACATATAATATGATTAGTACTATTTACTGTTTTGTCTTTTTATTTAGAGGGATCCTAACTTACGTATTCCTAGCAACTCACATTAATGTATATTGATACTTCCACTGTTTTTAATAGCCTTCAGTTATTTGACTAACCAGTCCTCATATGGCTACTGAATCAAGTTGATGTGGTGCAGGGGCAAGAACAGACAAGGTCTTTGCTATATAGTAGAACCCAGTCAATTTATATTCATAGTCAACAAAGGTGCTAAAAGTATTCAGTGGGGGAAAGGGCAGCCTTTCCAAAAATTGTGATGGAATCAATTAATAATAATGTGTGAAAAAATAAACCTAGTGCCTTCCTCCACATCATATAAAAAAATGATTCAAAGGATCCTATTGCTAAACCTAAAAGCTAAAACTATTACTTTTGTAAAGGAATCACAGGCACACATTTTTGCCACCTTGAGATAGGCCAAAATTTCTTATATAGGACACAAAAAAGCAATAACAATAAAGGAAAGTTGATACGTTGTAATCATCAAAAGTATCTGTTAAGAAGATAAAAAGGTAAGTCACAAATAGATTTGTTACAAAATGTATGTGTGTGTGTATGTATGTGTATGTGTGTGTTATGCCTGTGTACAGAGAGAAATTCTTGCAACTCAAAGTTTTAAAAAAGTAAACCAATAAAAATGGGCAAAAGAATTGAAAAGACACAGGCAATATATGAACGCTTAATAAGCACAGGAAAAATTATGATCAACATCTTTAATTATTGGGGAAATAAAAATTAAATCTACAATAAAATATAACTACCCACCTATCAAAATAGCTAAAACAAACAAACAAGCAAAAACAGAAGGAAATAACAAATGCTTGTAGGGATATGGAGCAACTGAATTCTCACATATCACTGGTGGGAATGTAAAATGTTTCAGCCATTTTGGGAAAACTGATTTGCAACAAGATAAAAATTTGAAAACATACACCCAGCATATTATATGGCAATTCCATTTCTATGAACTTACTCTGGAGAAATAAAAATGCATGCTTACCAAAAACTTATAAAACATTTTTAAAAAACTGTATTTACTATAGAAAACCATTTAAAATAGCTCAAATTCTTATATAAAGGAGAATGGAATGACAGATTGTGGTATTTTTATACAAAGAACTATTACTCAACAGAAACAACAGAAGAATAAACTACTAATATGTGAAACAGCATAGATACATATATAGACATTATGCTGGACAAAAGAAGCTGGGCACAAAATAGTACATGTTGTATTATTCTATCTATATAAAGTTCTAGAATAGGCAAACTGATTGAGAGTGATGAAATCAGAACAGTGTTATCCAATGAGTGGTGAGGATTGGCTAAAAGGACATGAAATTTCCTGGAGTTATTGAAATGTTCTATATCTTCAGGGGGTTCTGCTGGTTAAATGGATGCATACATTTGCAAAAACTCACCAATTTATATGGGTAAAATTTGTTTATTTGACAGTATATAAATTTAATCTCAATAAAAATAAAATAGATGAATGTTTTAAGTAAAAAACAGAGAGAGAGATAATGGCTTGAGCATGATACATAAAAATGAATAGATATTTAGTAGAATTCTAAGATGAAGAACTTACTTTTAAAAGGTACCCAAAAAAGAATATTCACAAAGGAACAATACTAGACTAACCATCATATAAAACTTCAGACTGGGCTTCCCTGGTGGCACAGTGGTTGAGAGTCAGCCTGCCGATGCAGGGGACACGGGTTCGTGCCCCGGTCCAGGAAGATCCCACATGCCGCGGAGCAACTGGGCCCGTGAGCCATGGCCGCTGAGCTTGTGTGTCCGGAGCCTGTGCTTCGCAACAGGAGAGGCCACAACAGTGAGAGGCCCGCGTACCGCAAAAAAAAAAAAAAAAAAACTTCAGACTGATTGTCAGACTCTTTATCATAAATACGAGGTGCCAGAAGATAATGGAGTAATATCTCAGTTCAGAAGAAAATGATTGCTAACTCATATTTGGTATCTAGAAAAAGTAACATTCAATAGTGAGGTGTACTAAGTACATTCTCACATCCCAGTGAAAAAATATGGAAGAATGTATTCCAGTAAGAAGAAAGATAAACTAGAAAGAAAGAATGGGTGCATAAAGCAAAGTTAACCAAAGAAAATTCTAAGACAATTTGGTAAAATGCAGTAATAGTGATTGTAAATATACATACTGAAACACACACTGAGGCATGCATGCATACATATCCATTCTTTTGTCAAAGAGAAAAACAAAGTGGGATTAAATAATATAGAATAGCATGAAAGATGAGAGGTGAAAGGAAAGTTCAAGCATTCCCCAATTCCTTATCAAGCTCAAAGAATATTAAAATACTGATCAAATGGAGACACTTTAAGAAAAAGAGCACAGTTAAATATACCTGTATACCTGTTATATTTTCAGAATATAACTTAACAAGGCAATCTACAGATTGAATGCAATCGCTATCAATCTACCAAAGGCAATTTTCACAGAACTAGAACAAATAATTTAAATTTTTTTGTGAAAGTACAGAAGGTTCCGAATAGCCAAAATAATCTTGAGAAAGAACAGAGTTGAGGGAATCATGCTCATGAAAACTCATGGTTTGGTATGCCTTTGGCCTGGCTTGGATAACATTCTCATTACTGCACCAATCACAGCAAGCAGAGAATGGAAAATGGGATTGGCTAAACGTGTATCATACACCCATCTTCCAGGTGGGTGGAACCTGTGTCAGACTTCTGAAACTGGCCTGGAAGAAAAGCCGACGTGCTGGACTTGGACATGAGGACAGATGCTGACTTAGTGAAAGCAGCAGATTCCACATCACTGGCTGCCCACTGAACAGCACAGAATCTGGGCACTGGGTGCCTCCCAGTGGCAGTGCAGCCAGGGTGAAATCAGGGTCAGGGGTCAGGGATCAGGGGTGGCGCCGCCCTCCCCTCGGGCTCTGGAGCAGCTCAGTGCTGGGGGAGGGAAGAGACACTGAGCCAGAGATGCTGAGCTGGGAGTCCTTCCGGATTCTTCAGAGCAGTTTTCTAAATATTGGAGGCAGGATGTTGGCTCTTCAGGATTCACCAGGGCTTTGGCTTCTGGACAAGCCTGACCAAGTCTACACAGACAGGAGGTTGGTCTCCTCAGGACATACTGGGGCTTCAGCTTCTGGAAAACATTGGACCTCGTCCACGTAGACAGGAGCCCAGTGTCTTCAGGACCTGCTGGGAGGTGCCACCTTGGGAGTAAAAGGTGAAGAAAAAGTGGGGAGAAGCGTCCTGTATGTGGCTGACTGCTGAGGGGAGTCCATTTTCAGAGGAGCCAGCAGAGGAAAGCCTTGATGTGGAAAACAATAAATTTTAGGTAGTTTTGTGTGTGGTGTAGTTAGTTTCCACTGTCTTTCTTTGGTTTGTTGTATCTAGTTTCCTTGGCATCATTTATTGAGGGGACTTTCCCTAGTGTATGTCCTTGGCAGCTTTGTCATAAATTAGCTGACCACATACACGTGGGTTTATTTCTGGGTTCTCTGTTCTGTTCTTCTGGTGCATGTGCCTGTTTTTGTGCCACTTCCACACTGTTTTGGTTCCTGTGGATTCCTAGCATAGTTTGAAGTTAGGGAGCTATTTCACTCCAGCTGTGCTCTCTTTTCTTACGATTACTTTGGCTATTTGGGGTCCTTTTTGTTCTGCACACATGATAGGTTTGTTCTGCTTCTGTGAAAAATGCCATTTTAATTGTGTTAGAGATTGAATTGAATGTGTACACTGCTTTGGCTGGATGAACATTTTAATAATATTCTTGATCACAGAATATTTTTCTATTTATTTGTTTTTTCTTCAGTTTCTTTATTAGTGTCTTACAGTTTTCATTGTGCAGGTCTTTCATATCATTGGTTAAATTTATACCTAGGTATTTTGCTCTTTTTGATGCAATTGTTAATGGTATTATTTTCTTACTGTTACTTCTTTATTAGTGTATAGATACTCAACTGATTTTTTTGTATTGCTTTTGTATTATGCAACTTTACTAAATTCATGTATTGTACCTTTTGGTGGTTTGATGTGGAAAATTGTAACTTGAAATCCCATTGTTTCTACTGTATCCCAGGTCATCCACAACACCCAAGACACATTAACTACTAATATAATCTTCCCACAGTACTGTTACTGAGTCCAAGCTCACTCTGCTTTCCGCACGACAGGCCAATAAATTGGGAGATGAGGTGTTGAAGCAAGGAATAGCAACTTTATTTGGAAAGCCAGCAGACCAAGAAGATTGCGGACTAGTGTCCCCCAAAAAACATCTTATCGGGGTCTGGATGCCAGTTTCTTTTATAGAACAGAGAGGGGGAGGAGGTCAGGAAGTAAAGTAAAAAGGCCATTAGTTTTGCAAAATATCTCCTGGCTTGGCCAACATCGGGGAGGGATGCATTAATTTCTTCTTTTCTGTAGCCATTCACAGGTGGGCAGGGTCAAATGGTCTCCCTGTGAGCTGAACAAGGGCACTTTAGTTTTACATTCAGGCAGAGGGGCAGGGTTCCCTGAAGCAGGCCATTATGTATGATTGTAATAACAAAAGCAATGAAAAGCAAAGGTTAAAGTAAAAGAAACAGATCCAACACTGAGTCAGATTTTGCTCTTCCCTGTTACAGTACCTCTTAATAATATGTGGATTCCCACAAGAGCAATTAGCTTAACCATTTTGGGTGAACTGAATCTGCATAGGGCTTGGTCCCTATCATGAAGTTTCATGTCTTATCTACTTTTCTGGCATGGTATTGACATGTTTGTTTTGCAAAGTTATTTACTTTCTAATAATTTCAAACTACAGAAAATTTGCAGTAGCAGTACAATGTACTCTTTACCTGCAAGTTCAGATGTCCCAGTCATCATTGATTTACCACATATGCCAATTTAAATGACAACTTCCATTTTGTTTTACTCTAAAAAGTGACACTCTCCCAGGGAACACCCACATAATCCCCAAATGAGAAATCACTGTAGTTTTCACCTTCTAATCCAATTCCACAGGCCCACTTCCACTTTCACCACCTGCCCCAAAGCATGAAAATGTCTTTTTCAATTCTGATACAGTTTACTTTTTCTGGAAGCGTTCTTGAGACTTTCCCTCATTTTCACAACCTTGATGGATTTAAAACACACAAGATGAGTATGATCTGTGTGGCCTTTTCTGTATATATGGCTACTTTCTCTCAGGATGTTTTCAATGTTCATGCATGTTGTAACATGTATCAGTACTTCATTTACATTTTCCATTGTGATTAAATCCATTGAACATAAGATTTACCATTTAAACCATTTAAACTATATAGTTCTATGACATTCACTACATTTACATTGTGTACAAATATCCTCACTATCCATCTCCCGTACTTTTTCATTTTTTCCAAGTGAAACTGCATCCATTAAACACTAACTCTCTTTAACCCTTGTCAACCACATTCTACTTTCTGTGTCTGAACTTCACTTCTCTGGATACCTCATAGAAGTGGAATCATTTATTAATATTCATTCTTTTGTGACTGGGTTATTTCACTTAGCATAATGATTTTAAGGCTCAGACATGTTGTAGCATGTGTCTGAATTTCCTTAGTTTTTAAGGCTGAAAAATATACTTTTGTGTATATATCACATTTTGCTGATTAATTCATCTATCCATGGACCATGGACACTTTGGTTGCTTCCACCTTTTGGTCAGTGTCAGTAATGCTGCTATGCATACATGTATACAAATATCTCTTTTACTCCCTGCTTTCAAACCTTTTGTGTGTCTACCCTGAATTGGAATTGATCTTATGTTAATTTATGTTTAAGTTTTTGATGAACTGCCATACTGTTTTCCACAGTGGATGCACCATTTTACTCTTTCTATATATGGCAGAGTAATATGGAAATTTATAGATCTACCCTCTTTTGCTGATCCATTCATCCACTGTTGGATATTCAAATTGTTTCTACCATTGGGCCAATGTCAACAATGCTGCTATGAATATTCATGTACAAGTTTTTGTTTGAACACCCATTTTCAATTCTTTGTGGCATATATCTAGGAGTGGAATTCTTGAACCAAACTCTAACTGTATTTTACCTTTTTGAGGAAATTTCAAACTACCATACATATTGTCTGCACCATTTTACATTTCCACAAGCAATGTGTACGGTTTCCAGTTCCTAAAAAAAAAAAACAAAGCAGATGTCAACTCTGTCATTCTTCTCATATGAAGTTCATCAAATCACACTTACAACAGCACTTAAAAATAGAGGCATAGGGGGCTTCCCTGGTGGCGCAGTGGTTGAGAGTCCACCTGCCTATTCAGGAGACATGGGTTCATGCCCTGGTCTGGGAAGATCCCACATGCCACGAAGCAGCTAGACCTGTGAGCCATGGCCGCTGGGCCTGCGCATCTGGACCCTGTGCTCTGCAGCAGGAGAGGCCACAACAGTGAGAGGCCTGCCTACTGCAAAAAAAAAAAATAGAGGCATATTTTAGAATTTTTTTTCAATTTCATTTTTAGATTCAATTCACTGTCAGGCTCTACAATTAAAATTATTAAGTTATTTATGAATATACTCCTTTGTTGAATTCTATTAACAAAAAAGATTCTGACTTTTGAATATGTTAAAAATGAATTTATTTCTGAGATGACAATTGCCCTGCCTATTACATGTATAGACAGATCTTGATATTTGAAAATATTAAGATATCAATATATAATATTTCATTACTTCTGCTTTTTTTTTGGTCCAGAATACATCTGCACAAAAGCAAGTCAGTAATTGAGCCCATGATATTCTTTACTGAGATATTAAATTAGCCTTGGCTTTTATTGAAGTATTTTTTTTTTAAATCACAGTAGTCAAATATACATTCCATGTGTCACTTTAAGGAAGTTCTTAAGTGATTATTTTTGAGCTGGGTAATTTTAAGCTAGTTTGCATCATCTCCAAAGCATCAAAGTGACATGTTTTCACAGCCGTAGCTTAATTACTGTATTTTGCAGACCTGTTGATAAAGCCTGCAGGAATTCTAATTAGCTGTGATTCTGCCTTGCTTTCCCTGTTGTACAATCAGCTTGTAAGCTCCAGTACTATGACTTGCTCAGTCAAGGATGAACATGGCTGTTGGCCTCTTGGCTTACATCCAAGCTGAAAAACCTTCCAAATTTTTAAACTAAAGTCTGCTTACTAACCTTTATCTTCTTGTTTTCTAAATCAAATCTTAGCATGAAAAAGTTTAAATTTTCTTTAAAAGAGAATGAATCTTTCTAGTAGTAGGTTTAAAGGCATTATTTTATATTGCCCTTTAAATTTAAGTTAATGATTTAAAATATAATTTCTAGATGCAAGCAGTAAATAAATAAAGTTACAATTTCTCAAGGTTTTGGTAATGAAATTAGGCAAAAGGAATCATTTTTAGTAGTAAGTGTGATGCACGTTTTTAGTGACTCTTCAACTACAAATCTTGATTTCATTTTAACAACTTTAAATTTTGATAAGGTCCCAAATGAAATAGAGACATATGTGGCAAACAAAATTTATCTTGTTAAAGGAGCCTTTAAGTTGCTAGCAACCCTTAAACTCAAATAATAATGCAAATGGGGGGAAAAGTACAATTTCTCATAATGTATTTTAAATTCTAATTTTTTAAACATTTAAACATAGATGAAGACCTTTCCTTAGATACATAACTAATGACAAACAACATCATCAGACTATGATTTCTTCTACCTGGGGACTGTGTTCCTTAAGGGAATATTAACTTTTACATTCCTATGAAATCTCAAACTCTGATAGATCTTGGCACAGGTAGCACATCCATAATTTTATTAATAAAATTACTAATTAAATTTAACAACTTTCTCTTACTTATATTTTAACTTCCAGCTTTAATCAGACACTTTAAGACCAAGGTACAGAAATCATATTTTATTCTTAAATGTACAAGCTGCTTTAACGTTATTTTATTATTTGTTGTCAAAACCAGGAGTCCATAAACAATATCAAACTGTCCGTCTAGATTGGTCAGTGTGGTTAAATTTCAGATGAATTCTTTATATTTCAATCTAATCAACCTGCAAGCAGAGTCCAAATAGATGAATTGATTGATAAAAATAACTGAATTCATATGATAAAGAAACAATATTGTTAATATCTTCAAAAAATTATAATTGGAAAATTTATTACTTATCCTTATTTTTAAATATTAATTCTAAGGGATACAAGTTGACTTAAGATATTTTTCTTAAAATGACCATTTATGTTTCCTGTCTTTATCGTCCTGTCATCTTTAGCTCTGGAGCCACTTCCTCCCTAACTGTAACTTTACTTCAGGCTCTCTGACTAATGCAACTCTTATGAGGGCACATATAAGGAGTTTTGGTTACATATCTCATTCACTGAGCATTCATTCATTCAACAAACATTGACTGCCTACAATGTGCTACACATTTAGGACAAAGTAGTGAACCAAAGATCATCATCACTGCTTTCATGGAATTTTGCTTTTGGCTTCCTCTTACCCTTGTACCACACTCCCAATAACTGGATCTATGTTCTGTCCCCTTCAAGTTATCTATCTATTATCTATTTAGTTAGCATCTATCTATCTTTATCCTCTGTCAGTATGTTTATAAACAAGTATATGTGTATGTATATCAGCAAGTTTATTAATCTCAAATCTTAATTCCAATAATTTACCTGATTTTTCTTGAATTTTCAATGTAAACAAGCATGCCAAATGAAAATGATGTTTTTTTATTTTTTCCTTTCCAAATATGATCATTTTTATTTATTTATATTTGCATTACCACAATAGGTGGTACTCTCAGTGCAATATTAGATAAAAGTGGAGGTAGTGGGTATCATTATCTCATTCTAGATGTCAGTGCAAAATCTTTCATTTCACCGTTAGGTGTGTTGTTTGCTATAAGCTAATTAATAGATATCTCTTAATATTGGATTAAGAAAGACCCTTTCTATTTCTAGTTTAAAGAAATTTTTATCATAAATAGGAGCTGAATTTTATCAAATGCATTTTCTGTATTTGTTGAAGTGATCACATTATTTTTCTCTTTTTTCTGCTAATGTGATAAAATACATAGAGTGATTTTCATTTGTTAAAACACCTATTAATTCCTAAAATAAACCAAAATTAGCTTTACTGTATTACCCCTTTCCTATATTGCACACTTTGTCTTGCTAAGATTTTATTTATAACTTTTGCATTTACCTTCATGGATGAGACTGTCCTATGGTAAGATTGGTACTATTTCTACCTTAAATGTTTGGTAGATTTAACTATTAAAGCCATTTTGGCCTGGGTTGCTTTTAAGAAAGGTTTTTCATTACCAGCTGAATGTTGTTAATAGTTATGGAGCTAATCACAATTTACATTTCCCCTATGGTATTTTTATTAGAAATTTTTCTATTTCATCTATATTTCCAATTATATGACATAGAGTAGTTTATGATAAATTCCTGCTAAACTTTCTCATGTACATAGAATTTTTAATAATGTCCCCTATTTTAAGCAAGATATTTGTTTTTTGTTCCATTACATTTTTTATTTTTTCATCATTCTAGCTATAGATGTTTCGATATTATTATTATTTCAAAGAAGTAACTGTTTGTCATATTGATCCTCTGTTTTTATTAGTTTTCTTCTTTTTCTGTATCTTCTAATGTCTCTTTTTTCTTTATGTGCTTAACTAGCTGTTTTTTTCCTAACATTTTTATATGTTTGCTAAGCTCACTGACTTTTCAGCCTTCATTCTTTTAAACAATGTGTGGAAAAGTTAATGGTATGCCTGAAACTGCTATCCTTAAAAGAGACTTGCTTGCTAGATTGAACATTGGCTGGTATCTGGAAAATTAACTGGAAACCAGTTTCCTACACTAACATAAAATGTATCCTAAATAATTAGAGTAGTTCACTGTGCCTAAAAAATTGAATAAACAATGTGGTTTATATTGAATGCCTGCTTTACTTCTGGGAGTTTGGGATTTGGTATGTGCTAGACACAAAGTTGCAACATAACTGATCTTTAATTTAAAATCCCAAAGGTCACAGACAGCATCATACTCAATGGGGGAAAACCAGAAAGTGTTTTTTCTAGTATCAAGAACAAGACAAGGTGACCCACTCTAACCACTTTTTTTCAACATAAAACTGGAAATCTTAGCTGGAGGAATTAGGCAAGAAAAAAATAAAAATCATCTAAATCAGAAAGGAAGAAATAAAACTTTCTCTATCTGCACATGATATTATATATTGAAAACCCTAAACATTCCAAAAAAAACTTAGAAATAATAAATGAATTCAGTAAAATTGCAGGATGCAAAATCAATATAGAAAGATCTCTTGCATTTCTATACACTACGAATGAACTATCAGAAAGAGAAATTAAGAAAATAATCCCATTTGCAATTGCAACAAAAAGAATAAGATATCTAGGAATAAACTTAACCAAGGAGGTGAAACATCTGTACACTGAAAACTATAAAAGTATAAGACACTGATGAAAAAAATTGAGGATGGCACAAATAAATGGAAACATGTTTCATATTCATGGATTTGAAGAATTAATACTGTGAAATTTTTCTACTCCACAAAGTAATCTAAGGATTCAATGCAATCTCTAAAAATTTCAGTGGCATTTTTCACAGAAATACAACAGTTCTAAAATTTTTATGAAACCACAAAAGATTCCAAAGCAAATTTGAGAAAGATTAAAGCTGTATGTATCATACTTTCTTATTTCAAACTATATTACAAAATCTACAGTAATCAAAATAATATGGCATTGACATAAAAACAAACACACAGATCAATAAAACAGCATACTCCACAAAGAAACCCATGCATACATGGTCAATTAATTTATGACAAAGGAGCCAAGAATATGCAATGGGGAAACGGTAGTCTCTTCAATAAGTGGTATTGGCAAACTGGACAGCTACATGCAAAAGAATGAAACTGGACACCTATCTTAAACCATACACAAAAATCATATCAAATTGGATGTAAGACTTCAGTGTAAGACTTGAAACCATAAATCTGCTAAAAGAAAACATAGGTGTAAGATTAACATAGGTCTTGGCAATGATTTTTTGAATTAGACCCTGAAAACAAAGGTGACAAAAGCAAAAATAAACAAGTGGGATTACATCAAACAAAAAAGCTTCTGCATATCTCTCATGATTAGTGATATTGAGCATCTTTCCATGTGCCTGTTGGCCATCAGTATGTCTTCTTTGAAAAAATGCCTGTTCAGATCTCTGTCCGTTTTTTAATCAGTTTGTTGGGCTTTTTTTTGATATTGAGTTGTATGAGTTCATTACAAATTTTGGACATTTACCTCTTATCAGACATACATTTGCAAACACCTCTTCCCATTCAGTAGGTTGCCTTTTTGTTTTGTTGATGGTTTCCTTCTCTGTGCAAAATCTTTGAATTTTAATTAGGTCCCATTTATTTACTTTTGTTCTTGTTTCCCTTGCCTGAGCAGAGAGATCCAAAAAAAATATTGCTAAAACATGTCAAAGACTGCACTGCCTATGTTTTCTTCTGAGAGTTTTATGGTTTCAGGTCTTACACCTAGATATTTAATCCATTTTGAGTTTATTTTTGTTTATGGGCTGAGAAAATACTCTACTTTTATTCTTTTACATGTAGATTTACAGTTTTCCTAACACCACTTACTGAAGAGGCTGTCTTTTCCCCATTGTATATTCTTGGCTTCTTTGTCATAAATTGACCATATGTGTGTGGGTTTATTTCTGGGTTCTTTATTTTAGTCCATTGGTCTGTGTGTCTGTTTTTGTGCCAGTACCATTCTGTTTTGAGCTTTGTATTATAGTCTGAAGTCAGGGAGCATGATACCTTGTTGTTTTTTTTTCTCAAGATTACTTTCGCTATTTGGAATCTTGTGGTTCCACACAAATTTTAGTATTATTTATTTTAGTTCTGTAAAAAATGTCATAGGTATTTTTATTGGGATTGCATTAAATCTGAACATTGCTTTGGATAGTATGGCATTTTAGGGGCAAGATAGGTGAAGGAGATTAAGAGGTACAAACTAGTAGGTATAAAATAAATAAGAAGGATGTAATGTACAACACAGGAAATATAGCCAATATTTTATAATAACTTCATATGGAGCATAATCTATGAAAATACTGAATCATTATGTTGTACACCTGAAACTAATATAATATTATAATCAACAATACTTTAATAAGAAAATAGCCCACAATATCACCTCACAGCCGTTAAGATGTCTATTATCATAAAAACAAGAAATAACAAGTCCTGGCGAGGATGTGGAGAAAAGGAAACCCTGTATATTGGTGCAGCTACTATGGAAAACTGTATGGAGATTCCTCAAAAAATTAAAAATGGCACTACCATATGATCCAGCAATTCCACTTCTGGATATATATCTAAAGGAAATAAAATCACTACCTTGAAAAATATCTGCATCCCCTTGTTAATTGCAGCATTATTAACAATAGCCAAGACATGGAAACAACCTAAGTTTCCATGGACAGATGAATGGATAAAGAAAATGTGATGGATATATATATATATATATATATATATATATATACACATACATAATTTTTCAGCCATAAAAAGAAAGAAATATTGCTTTTTGTGAGGACGTGGACCTTGATGGCATTTTGCTAATTGAAATAATTCAGATAGAGAAGATAAATACTGTATGATCTCACTTATATGTGGAATTAAAAACAAAATTAGATACAGAGAACAGATTGGTAGTTGCTACAGGCAGGGGTGGCGTGGAGAAAAGGGGTGAAGGTGGTCGAAATGTAAAATCTGGTTATAAGTTCTGGGATGTAATGAACAGCATGGTTATTATAGTTAACAATATTATGTTGTATATTTGGAAGTTGCTAAGAGAGTAGTTTTTTTGGGGGGGGTGGGGAGTAGATATTAAGTGTTCTCATCACAAGAAAAATTTTGTAACTAAATAAGGTGATTAACATTAACTAAACTTATTGTGGTTATTTTCTTTTTTGCAGTATATACACATGTCAGATCATTAGATTGTATACTCTCTTCCTGCTTGCATAGTTTCTGAAGAGAAGCCCAATGTAATTTTTATTCTTATTCCTTTATAGGTAAGTTTTTGTTTTGATTTATTTTATGTTTAGTTTGGTCTTCTGGCTTCTTTCAAGATTTTTTCTTTGTCTTTGCTATTCTGCACTATTCTGTTCCCATATTTCTTCTCCTTTTCTTATTCCTATTATGTTTATGTTACATACTTTATAATTTTCCCACATTCTTGAATATCCTTTTTTTTAATTTTCATTCATTTTCTCCTCACTTTTTAGTTTGGGAAGTTTATTTTGACATTTCTTCAAGCTTGATAATTATTTCCTCAGCCATGTCCAGTTATTTAAAGAACTTATCAAAGGCATTCTTCATTTTTGTGATGCTGTTTTTGATTTCCACTATTTCCAGTTAATTATTTCTTTGAGCTTCTATTTGTCTGCTCACATGTTTACATTAGCCATCTGTTTTTGCATAGTTTCAACTTTTTTCTGTTAGAGCCCTAGTCTATTAATCTTTATTGTTGTATCCAAGTCTAATAATTCCAAAATTTCCATAATATATAATTCTGTTTTGATGTAAGCCCTGCTCTTTCAAACTGTTTTGTATGTTTTAGTATGCTTTATAATATTTTTGTTGCAAGCTGTATAAGATGTACTGGTTAAAAAACTGAGGTTAGTAGGCCTTTAGAGTGAGGTTTCATGTTTATCTGTCTAGGGATTAGTTTGTCTTTACTGTTTGCTACAGCTGTAGGTGTCAGATGTTAAAATTTCTTCTGCTATCCTTGTTTTTGTTGCCCTTGTTGTCTCTGGGTTTCCCTTGAGATTTCTTAAAAATCATAGGGAACCTACAGTTCTTTAACTTGTATTCTGTTACTATATAAGAGCCCTATTGATGTAGTGGTAAGGCATGGAGAGAGAAGGGAGCCATTCTATCTACCTATAATTGTCTCAGTCTTTTACGGAGGCTGTACCCCAGGGCTGTGGCCTTTATAAGCATATCTCAGTTTTTCTATTTTGTTTTTTATAGTGAGTATTGTTTCTCTTTTCTTTTTTAATTTTATTTTTTAACATTTTTATTGGAGTATAATTGCTTTAGAATGGTGTGTTAGTTTCTGCTTTTTAACAAAGTGAATCAGTTATACATATACATATATCACCATATATCCTCGCCCTTTCATTTCCCTCCCACCCTCCCGATCCCACCCTTCTAGCTGGTCAAAAAGCACAAAGCTGATCTCCCTGTGCGATGCGACTGCTTCCCACTAGCTATCTATTTTACATTTGGTAGTGTATACATGTTCATATATACACTACCACTCTCTCACTTTGTCCCAGCTTACCCTTCCCCCTCATCGTGTCTTCAAGTCTATTCTCTACTAGGTCTGAGTCTTTATTCCCATCATGTCCCTAGGTTCTTCCTTTTTTTAGATTCCATATATATGTGTTAGCATACGGTATTTGTTTTTCTCTTTCTGACTAACTTCACTCTGCATGACGCACTCCATATCCATCCACCTCATTATAAATAACTCAATTTCATTTCTTTTTATGGCTGAGTAATATTCCATTGTATATATGTGCCATATCTTCTTTCTCCATTCATCTGTCAATGGACACTTAGGTTGCTTCCATGTCCTGGCTATTAAAAATAGAGATGCAATGAAAATTGTGATACATGACTCTTTTTGAATTATGGTTTTCTCAGGGTATATGCCCAGTTGTGGGATTGCTGGGTCATATGGTAGTTTTATTCTTAGCATTTTAAGAAACCTTCATATTATTTTCCAGAGTGGCTGTATCAATTTACATTCCCACCAACAGTGCAAGAGGGTTCCCTTTTCTCCACACCCTCTCCAGCATTTATTGTTTCTAGATTTTTTGATGATGGCCATTCTGACCGGTGTGAGATGATATCGCATTGTAGTTTTGATTTGCATTTCTCTAATGATTAATGATGTTGAGCATTCTTTCATGTGTTTGTTGGCAATCTGTATAGCTTCTTTGGAAAAATGTCTATTTAGGTCTTCTGCCCATTTTTGGATTGGGCTGTTTGTTTTTTTGTTATTGAGCTGCATGCGCTGCTTGTAAATTTTTGAGATTAATCCTTTGTCAGTTGCTTCATCAGCAAATATTTTCTCCCATTCTGAGGGTTGCCTTTTGTTCTTGTTTATGGTTTCCTTTGCTGTACAAAAGCTTTTAAGTTTCATTAGGTCCGATTAGTTTATGTTTGTTTTTATTTCCATTTCTCCAGGAGGTCAGTCAAAAAGGATCTTTCTGTGATTTATGTCATAGAGTGTTCTCCCTATGTTTTCATCAAGGAGTTTGATAGTGTCTGGCCTTAAATTTTGTTTTTTAATCAGTTTTGAGCTTATTTTTCTGTATGGTTTCAGGGAGTGTTCTAACTTCATTCTTATACTCATAGATGTCCAGTTTTCCCAGCACCACTTATTAAAGAGACTGCCTTTTCTCCATTGTATATTCTTGCCTCCTTTATCAAAGATAAAGTGACCATATGTGTGTGGGTTTATCTCTGGGATTTCTGTCCTGTTCCATTGATCTATATTTCTGTTTCTGTGCCAGTTCCATACTGTCTTCATTACTGTAGCTTTGTAGTATAGTCTGAGGTCAAGGAGCCTGATTCCTCCAGCTCCGTTTTTCTTTCTCAAGCTTGCATTGGCTATTCGGGGCCTTTTGTGTTTCCATAAAAAATGTGAACTTCTCTGTTCTAGTACTGTGAAAAATGCCATTGGTAGTTTGATAGGGATTGCATTGAATCTGTAGATTGCTTTGGGTAGTAGAGCCATTTTCACAATGTTTATTCTTCCAATGGAGAAACATGATATATCTCTCCATCTGTTTGTATCATCTTTAGTTTTTTTCATTAGTGACTTACAATTTTCTGCATACAGGTCTTTTGTCTCTGGAGGTAGGTTTAGTCCTAGATATTTTATTTTTTTTTTTGCAATGGTAAATGGGAGTGTTTTCTTAATTTCACTTTCAGATTTTTCATCATTAGTGTATAGGAATGTCAGAGATTTCTGTGCATTAATTTTGTATCCTGCTACTTTACCAAATTCATTGATTAGCTCTAGTAGTTTTCTGGTAACATCTTTAGTATTCTCCATGTACAGTATCATGTCATCTTCAAAAAGTGAGAGCTTTACTTCTTCTTTTCCAATTTGGATTCCTTTTATTTCTTTTTCTTCTCTGATTACTGTGGCTAAAACTTCCAAAACTATGTTGAATAATAGTGGTGAGAGTGGACAACCTTGTCTTTTTCCTGAACTTAGTGGAAATGCTTTCAGTTTTTCACCATTGAGGATGATGTTGGCTGTGGGTTTGTGATATATGGCCTTTATTATGTTGAGGTAAGTTACCTTTATGCCTACTTTCTGGAGGGCTTTTATCATAAATGGTGTTGAATATTGTCAAAATATTTCTCTGCATCTATTGAGAAGTTCATATGATTTTTCTCCTTCAATTTGTTAAAATGGTGTATCACATTGATTAATTTGCGTATATTGAAAAATCTTTGCATTCCTGGGGTACACCCCACTTGATCATGGTGTATGATCCTTTTAATGTGCTGTTGGATTCAGTTTGCTAGTATTTTGTTGAGGAATTTTGCATCTATGTTCATCAGTGATATTGGCCTGTAGTTTTCTTTCTTTGTGACATCTTTGTCTAGTTTTAGTATCAGAGTGATGGTGGCCTTGTAGAAAAAGTTTGTGAGTATTCCTCTCTCTGCTATATTTTGGAAGACTTTGAGGAGGATAAGTGTTAGCTCTTCTTTAAATATCTGATAGAATTCACCTGTGAAGCCATCTAGTCCTGGGTTATGTTTGTTGGAAGAATTTTTTTTTTCTTTTTTTTGCAGTATGTGGGCCTCTCACTGTTGTGGCCTCTTCCGTTGCAGAGCACAGGCTCTAGACATGCAGGCCCAGCGGCCATGCCTCACGGGCCTAGCTGCTCCATGGCATGTGGGATCTTCCCAGACTGGGGCACGATCCCATGTCCCCTGCATCGGCAGGCGGACTCTCAATCACTGCGCCACCAGGGCAGCCCTGTTGGAAGGTTTTTAATCATAGTTTCAATTTCAGTGCTTGTGATTGGTCTGTTTATATTTCCTATTTCTTCCTGGTTCAGTCTCAGAAGGTTTTGATTTTCTAAGAATCTGTCCATTTCTTGCAGGTTGTCTATTTTATTGGCATAGTGTTGCTTATACTAATCTCTCATGATCCTTTGTATTTCTGCAGTGTCAGTTGTTACTTCTCCTTTTTTCATTTCTAATTCTATTGATTTGAGTCTTCTGCGTTTTTTTTCTTGATGAGTCTGGTTAATGGTTTATCGATTTTGTTTATCTTCTCAAAGAACCAGCTTTTAGTTTTATTGATCTTTGCTGTGATTTCCTTCATTTCTTTTTCATTTATTTCTGATCTGGTCTTTATGATTTCTTTCCTTCTGTTAACTTTGGAATATTTTTGTTCTTCTTTCCCTAATTGGTTTAGGTGTAAGTTTAGGTTGTTTATTTGAGATGTTTCTTATTTCTTAAGGTAGCATTGTATTCCTATAAACTTCCCTCTTAAAACGGCTTTTGATGTATCTAATAGGTTTTGGGTTGTCGTGTTTCCATTGTCATTTGTTTCTAGGTATTTTTGATTTTATCTTTGATTTATTCAGTGATGTCTTGGTTATTAAGTAGTGTATTGTTTAGCCTCCATGTGTTTGTATTTTTTACAGAGTTTTTACTCTAATTCATATCTAGTCTCATAGCCTTGTTGTCTGAAAGGATACCTGATACGATTTCGATTTTCTTAAATTTACCAAGGCTTGATTTGTGCCCCAAGATATGATCTATCCTGGAGAATATTCCATGAGCACTTGAGAAGAATGTTTATTCTTTTGTTTTTGGATGGAATGTCCTATAAATATCAATTAAATCCATCTTGTTTAAGGTATCATTTAAAGCTTGTGTTTCCTTATTTATTTTCATTTTGGATGATCTCTCCGATGGTGAAAGTGGGGTGTCAAAGTCCGCTACTATGATTGTGTTACTGTCGATTTCCACTTTTATGGCTGTTAGAATTTGCCTTATATATTGAGGTGCTACTGTGTTGGGTCCATAAAGGTGTACAATTGTTATATATTCTTCTTGTACTGATCCATTGATCATTATGTAGTGTCCTTCTTTGTCTCTTGTAATAGTCTTTGTTTTAAACTCTATTTTGTCTTTAGCAAAATAGATTGCTACTTTAGTAGCAATGAGAATTGCTACTCCAGCTTTCTTTTGATTTCCATTTGCATGGAATATATTTTTCCATCCCCTCACTTTCAGTCTGTATGTGTTCCTAGGTCTGAAGTGGGTCTCTTGTAGACAGCATATATATGGGTCTTGTTTTTGTATCCATTCAGCCAGTCCTTGTCTTTTGCTTGGAGCATTTAATTCATTTACATTTAAGGTAAGTATCGATATGTATGTTCCTATTACCATTTTCTTAATTGTTTTGGGTTTGTTACTGTAGGTCTTTTCCTTCTCTTGTTTTTCCTGCCTAGAGAAATTCCTTTAGCATTTGTTATAAAGCTGGTATTGTTGTGCTGAATTCTCTTAGCTTTTGCCTGTCTGTAAAGGTTTTAATTTATCCATCAAATATGAATGAGATCCTTGCTGGTTAGAGTAATCTTGGTTGTAGGTTTTTCCCTTTCATCACTTTAAATATGTTCTGCCACTCCCTTCTGGCTTGCAGAGTTTCAGCTGAAAGATCAGCTCCTAACCTACTGGGGATTCCCTTGTATGTTATTTGTTGTTTTTCCCTTGCTGTTTTTAATATTTTTTTCTTTTTATTTAATTTTTAATAGTTTGATTAATATGTATCTTGGTGTTTCTCCTTGGATTTACCATGTATCAGACTCTCCATGCTTCCTGGACTTGATTAACTATTTCATTTCCCATGTTAGGGAAATGTTCAACTGTAATCTTTTCAAATATTTTCTCAGTCCCTTTTATTTACTCTTCTTTTTTTGGGACCCCCCATAATTCGAATGTTGTTGCATTTAATATTCTTCCAGAGGTCTCTGAAACTGTCCTCATTTCTTTTCATTCTTTTCTCTTTATTCTGCTCTGTGGTAGTTATTTCCACTATTTTATCTTCCAGGTCACTTATCCATTCTTCTGCCTCAGTTATTCTGCTATTGAGCCTTTCTAGAGAATTTTTAATTTCTTTTTTGTGTTGTTCATGATTGTTTGTTTGCTCTTTAGTTGTTCTAGGTCCTTGTTAAACATTTCTTTAATTTTCTCCATTCTATTTCCAAGATTTTGGATCATCTTTACTTTCATTATTCTGAATTCATTTTCAGGTAGACTGCCTATTTCCTCCTGATTTGTTAGGTCTGGTGGGTTTTTATTTGCTCCTTCATCTGCTGTGTGTTTCTCTGTCTTCTCATTTTGCTTAACTTACTGTGTTTAGGGTCTTCTTTTCGCAGGCTGCAGGTTCATACTTACCGTTGTTTTTCATGTCTGCCCCCAGTGGCTAAGGTTGGTGCAGTGGGTTGTGTAGACTTCCTGGTGGAGGGGACTGGTGTCTGTGTCCTGGTAGATGAGGCTGGATCTTGCCTTTCTGGTGAGCAGATCCACATCTGGTGGTGTGTTTTGGGGTGTCTGTGACATTATGATTTTAGGCAGCCCCTCTGCTAATGGGTGGGGTTGTATTCCTGTCTTGCTAGTTGTTTGACATAGGGTGTCCGGCACTGTAGCTTGCTGGTCCTTGAGTGGAGCTGGTGCTTGACGTTGAGATGGTGATCTCTGGGAGATTTTCGCTGTTTGATATTACTTGCAGCTGGGAGGTCTGTGGTGGACCAGTGTCCTGAACCTGGCTCTCCCACCTCAGAGGCATAGCCATGATGCCTGGCTGGGGCACCCAGAGCCTGTCATTCACCTAGCTCAGAATAAAAGGGAGAAAAAAAGAAAGAAAATGATAAAAATAAAATAAAATAAAAAATTTATTAATATAAAAAATAATTAATAAAATTTTTTAAAGTAATTATAAAGAAAGAAAGAAGAGAACAGCCAAACCAAAAATCAAATCCACCAATGATATCAAGCACTGAAAACTATGCTAAAAGAAAAAAAAATGGCCAGACAGAACCCTAGGACAAATGGTAAATGCAAGCTATACAGACAAAATCACACACAGAAACATACACATACACACTCACAAAAAGAGAAAACGGGGAAAAAAATATATATATATCGTTGCTCCCAAAATCCACCTCCTCAATTTGGGATGATTCATTTTCTATTCAGGTATTCCACTGATGCAGGGTACATCAAGTTGACTATGGAGATTTAGTCCTCTGCTCCTGAGGCTGCTGGGAGAGATTTCCCTTTCTCTTCTTTGTTCACACAGCTCCTGGGGTTCAGCTTTGGATTTTGCCCTGCCTCTGCATATAGGCCTCCTGAGAGCGTCTCTTCTTTGCTCAGGCAGGACGGGGTTAAAGCAGCAACTGCTTCCGGGGCTCAGGCTTGGGCGATGGAGGGGTGCAGAGTTTGGATCAAGCTTGGAGCAGCAGCAGCCAACATGACGTTGAACCAGCCTGAGGCACGCCATGCATTCTCCTGGGGAAGTTGTCCCTGGATCATGGGACCCTGGCAGTGGCGGGCTGCACAGGCTCCTGTGAGGGGAGGTATGGATAGTGACCTGTGCTTGCACACAGGCTTCTTGGTGGCGGCAGCAGCAGCCTTAGTGTCTCCTACCCGTCTCTGGGGTCCGCGCTGATAGCCGCGGTTTGCGCCCCTCTGGAGCTCCTTTTAGCAGTGCTCTTAATCTCCTCTCCTCGCGCTCCAGGCAACAAAGAGGGAAGAAAAAGTCTCTTGCCTCTTCGGCAGTTCCAGACCTTTTCCCGGACTCCCTCCCCACTAGCCGTGGCGCACTAGCCCCTTTCAGGCTGTGTTCGACGCCAACCCCAGTCCTCTCCGTGCAATCTGAAGCCCGAGCCTCAGCTCCCAGCCCTGCCTGCCCCAGCAGGTGAGAAGAGAAGCCTTTCGGGCTGGTGAGTGCTGGTCAGCACCGATCCTCTGTGCGGTAATCTCTCCACTTTGCCCTCCGCACCCCTGTTGCTGTGCTCTCCTCCATGTCTCCGAAGCTTCCCCTCCACCACCAGCAGTCTCCCCTCCGTGAAGGGGCTTCCTAGTGTGTGGAGACCTTTCCTTCTTCACAGCTCCCTCCCACTGGTGCAGGTCCTGTCCCTATTCTTTTGTCTCTGTTTTTCCTTTTTTCTTTTGCCCTACCCAGGTACGTGGGGAGTTTCTTGCCTTTTTGGAGGTCTCAGGTCTTCTTCCAGCATTCAGTAGGTGTCCTGTAGGAGTTGTTCCACATGTAGATGTATTTCTGATGTATTTATGGGGAGGAAGGTGATCTCCACATCTTACTCTTCCGCCATCTTGAGTCTCCTCTCAGTTCTCAGTTTTTCTTGGTTTATTCCCCCTTAAGTAAAATAGAAAGACTATTGGGGACTAGAGTTGGGTATATTCCTCTATGAAGATGAGTTAGGCTTTGGTGAAATAGTTTCTCTCGAGGGCATATGTTTTTAAGAAGAACTGAATTCTCTGGGCATATTTTAAAATGGCTTCTTCTTCCCTACTTCCACTGGAAGCAGAGGAGGAGTTTTCTCAGCTTTCAATGTAATAACCTGGGAGAGTCCTGGTGGTAAAACTCATGAAGGTGTGGGGACTCACTTTTCTTCCCCACCCCCTGGTACTTTTACTCTCAAACTGTCCACACTGAACCTCCAGTAGTTTTTCAATTACAGTTTAATCATTCCTATCTCAGTACTAGTTTTCACGGAATTTTCTGTTCCAGGACTTCTGCTCAGGTAAGTTGTGTTTCTCTGTATTGTTCTGTCTGTCTCTTTAATTTTGAGGACAAGTGATTTGCCCTATGACCTCAGTTCTCTGATTGGCCTAGACAGAGTTGTTGATTTTCCATTTGTTCAGCATTTGTGTGTGTGTGTGTGTTTGGTTGGGAGGGGTGACTTCCTAGCTCCATACTTTCTAGGTCAGAAACCGAAAATCCCCACTGATCTTTTTAACATCTTTATATTTTGAACTTTTCCAGAATATCATATAATTGGAATCATGTAATACCTAGCTTGTTTAGAGTAGCTTCTTTCTCTTAGCAATGTGCATTAAAGATACATTAATTGGGGGGGGGCATTGAGGAGGGTACTTTGTAGCTTATTTGTTTTAATCATTGAGCAATATTCCATTGTATGGATGTACCATTGTTTCTTTATCCATTCATCAGAGGACTTATTGGGGACTTCCAGTTTTTGTGGACTATGACTGTAGCTACTATATATATTTGCATTCATAATTTTCTGTGGACATAAGTTTTTAACTCATTGGGATAAATACCCAGAAACACAATTCCTGGATCACATGATAGTATTATGTTTAGCTTTGTAAGATACTACTAAACTGTATTCCAAAAGGGCTATTCCTCTTTACCTTCCTACCAGCAAGCAATAAGAGTTCTTTGTACTCCACATCCTTACTAGCAATAATTATAGCCAGTCTAAGAGGTATGTAGTAGTATCTTATCATTGTTCAATTTGCATTTCCTTAATGGTAAATTATGTTTAGCATCTTTTCATGTGCTTATCTTATTTGTTGAATTAAATACATAGATTTTTCCCTATTTTAAAAATTGGATTTTGTTTTTTTCTTATTAGTCAGCTTTTAATAGTTCTTTGTACACTGTGGACAAAAATCCTTCATCTGATGTTTGTTTTCCAAATATTTTCTCCCAGCCCAAGACTTGACATTCTTTTTCTAAGAATATCTTCAACAAATCAAATATTTAAAATTGTGCATTGAATTGTCTTTGCTCCTTTGTCAAAGATAAATTGATTGTATTTGTGTGGGTTTATTTATGGACTGTTTCTATTCCATTCACGTATATGTCTATTCTTTTGCTAATACCATATTGCCTTGATTATTGTAGTTTAAAGCAGTGAAACTAAGTAATGTGAATAACCCAGCTTTGTTCTTCATTTTTGTTTTTAGTATACTAAAAAATGACCATATAAACTTTAGAATCAGTTTCATGATAGGTACGAAAGTGCTTACTGGGACTTTAATTGAATCTATAGATCAATTTGAGAGAAATTGTCATATTAACAATACTGCATCTTTCAATCCATGAACCTGGAATATCTTTCCACTTATTTAGATATTCTTTGATTTCTTTCACAGTTATTTAGCTTTCCCCACATAGATTCTATACATATTTTATTAGATTTATATCTGTGCATTTCATTTTTTGGTGTTTTGTAAATAGCATTGTTTCTTTTGAAATTTCAACTGTTCATTACTAGTATAGGAAGGCAAGTAATAATTGTATATTAACCTTGAATCCCACAACATTGCTATATTTGCTTATTAATTTCAGGAGTTTTAAAAATCTATGATTTGGTTTTTTTTTTACATATGCAATTGTATAATCTGTGAATGACATTTTACACCTTCCTTTTCCATCTGAATACCTTCTATTTACTTTCTTATCTTATTGCACTAGCTCCAATATCAAAACACACTTTTTATTATCTCGTATATTTTTTCTAGGAAACTCTAACTTGGAAAACACTGTCCTGCTGAAGACAGGAGCTGGCAACTGCAGCACATTACAAAAATTCTGCTATGCAGGCAAAGAGTGAGAGTTGCTGCTTTCCTTTCCCTGAGGAGCAAAAGTCTATATTTCCCAAAATGCATCATATGATGAGTACAGAATATTCTCCAATAATTACACAAATGTACAAAGAAAAATATTTTTGAATGGACAAATATTTGCTAGAACCTGGACTGAGGCCACCAAACTCATTTTCACACATAAAAATAGCTGCCTTTTAACTCAAGTGTTACTTAATAAAAAGTTTGAAGGCCTGTTTTTGTCAAAAGTTTTCACCTTTACATGGCAAAACTTTACTATGAAAAAGCTGTGGAGCTTCTCAATTATTCTACACATTTTTAAATTGCTCATTTCAACATACAAACCAGCTTAATAACTGTCATCAGTTTGAGCAATGTTTCAGATTTTTATAGTCTGTATTTCATATGGACGAGTAGAGCCAATCATATTAGTAATAAGAAATATGTCTCTGAATGCAAAATTTGACCTAATTTTTATTTTTTTGTTTCTTTTTTTTTTTTTTGCTTTGAATATAACCCAAGCCTAAAGATATATATCCCAAATGCTAAGACATTCAAATAAGACATTATTAGGTAGTCCCTAATATGCAGCTACAACTATGATTCTTGTTCTATTGTGTCATATGAAAATGGGGGAGGAAAATAAACTTGGATAATTGCATTTAAATATTTAATTTTATTTTTTGATGCATGAAATCTTGATGATACTCAATGACAGGAAATGAATATTTGGAATTCAGAGCATTTCCAAAGATCCCCGTTAGGACACTTACTGTTCTACAAGTTTTGGTACATATACACCAACATGCAAAATTATTATAGATAATTTTAAATTAAAAACATTGAATGGTAGTTATAGACTATAATTACACTAGAATGAATCAGGACAAGATTTTTCTCTGCACAGCAGAGAATATAATAGAATAAACATCAAGTTCATCATACAATATGAATGATCTTCTGTTAGTGGAACAATAGCATTCAACTTTCTAAATTTATTTATTTATTTTTAAACATCTTTATTGGGGTATAATTGCTTTACAGTAGTGTGTTAGTTTCTGCTTTATAACAAAGTGAATCAATTATACATAAACATATGTTCCCATATCTCTTCCCTCTTATGTCTCCCTCCTTCCCACCCTCCCTATCCCACCCCTCCAGGTGGTCACAAAGCACCAAGCCGATATCCCTGTGCCATGTGGCTGCTTCCCACTAGCTATCTACCTTACGTTTGTTAGTGTGTGTATGTCCATGACTCTCTCTCTCCCTGTCACAGCTCACCCTTCCCCCTCCCCATATCCTCAAGTCCGTTCTCCAGTAGGTCTGTATGTTTATTCCTGTCTTACCCCTAGGTTCTTCATGACATTTTTTTCCCTTCTTAAATTCCATATATATGTGTTAGCATATGGTATTTGTCTTTTTCTTTCTGACTTACTTCACTCTGTATGACAGACTCTAGGTCTATCCACCTTATTACAAATAGCTCAATTTCCTTTCATTTTATGGCTAATATTCCATTGTATATATGTGCCATATCTTCTTTATCCATTCATCCAATGATGGGCACTTAGGTTGTTTCAATCTCTGGGCTATTGTAAATAGAGCTGCAATGAACATTTTGGTACATGACTCTTTTTGAATTTTGGTTTTCTCAGGGTATACGCCCAGTAGTGGGATTGCTGGGTCATATGGTAGTTCTATTTGTAGTTTTTTAAGGAACCTCCATACTGTTCTCCATAGTGGCTGAACCAATTCACATTCCCACCAGCAGTGCAAGAGTGTTCCCTTTTCTCCACACCCTCTCCAGCATTTATTATTTCTAGATTTTTTGATGATGGCCATTCTGACTGGTGTGAGATGATATCTCATTGTAGTTTTGATTTGCATTTCTCTAATGATGTTGAGCATTCTTTCATGTGTTTGTTGGCAGTCTGTATATCTTCTTTGGAGAAACGTCTATTTAGGTCTTCTGCCCATTTTTGGATTGGGTTGTTTGTTTTCTTGTTATTGAGCTGCATGAGCTGCTTGTAAATTTTGGAGATTAATCCTTTGTCAGTTGCTTCATTTGCAAATATTTTCTCCCATTCTGAGGGTTGTCTTTTGGTCTTGTTTAGGGTTTCCTTTGCTGTGCAAAAGCTTTGAAGTTTCATTAGGTCCCATTTGTTTATTTTTGTTTTTATTTCCATTACTCTAGGAGGTGGATCAGAAAGGATCTTGCTGTGATTTATATCATAGAGTGTCCTGCCTATGTTTTCCTCTAAGAGTTTGATAGTTTCTGGCCTTACATTTAGGTCTTTAATCCATTTTGAGTTTATTTTTGTTTATGGTGTTAGGGAGTGATCTAATCTCGTACTTTTACATGTATCTGTCCAGTTTTCCCAGCACCACTTATTGAAGAGGCTGTCCTTTCTCCACTGTACATTCCTGCCACCTTTATCAAAGATAAGGTGTCCATATGTGCATGGGTTTATCTCTGGGCTTTCTATCCTGTTCCATTGATCTATCTTTCTGTTTTTGTGGCAGTACCATACTGTGTTGATTCCTGTAGCTTTGTAGTATAGTCTGAAGTCAGGGAGCCTGATTCCTCCAGCTCCTTTTTTCGTTCTCAAGATTGCTTTGGCTATTCGGGGTCTTTTGTGTTTCCATACAAATTGTGAAACTTTTTGTTCTAGTTCTGTGAAAAATGCCAGTGGTAGTTTGATAGGGATTGCATTGAATCTATAGATTGCTTTGGGTAGTAGAGTCATTTTCACAATTCAACTTTCTAAATTTAAATTGAGAATATAACTCAACACTTGCAAATATTCTCAGTACCCACGAGACACTATGATTGTGGGGATACAAATTTTAACACATTTTTCATATTAGTTTTTATCCCATAGCACTTCTTAACACACCTGTTATCTGAAAAACACACACTTCCCTTTAAAAGATTAATAAATGAGAGTTTGTTAGTGTGAAGAGGTAGTAACATAAATATACATAGAAAGTAGACTTCCAGGTGCCGAAGAGAAGGATATCCATTAAAGCCATAAAGAACAGCAAGAAGTTTGGGTTTCCCTGGTGGCGCAGTGGTTGAGAGTCTGCCTGCTGATGCAGGGGACACGGGTTCATGCCCCGGTCCGGGAGGATCCCACATGCCACGGAGCAGCTGGGCCTGTGAGCCATGGCCACTGAACCTGCACGTCCGGAGCCTGTGCTCCGCAATGGGAGAGGCCACAACAGTGGGAGGCCCGCGTACCGCAAAAAAAATAAAAAAATAAAAAAAAAAAAACAGCAAGAAGAGTAAAATAAAAATAAATCAACACAAAGTTTATACACTCATTATAACTTGAAGACAGAGAAACACACTCTAATTCTAAAAATTAAAACACACACACACTCATACACACACACAGAGTTATCTGTAAAGAGAGAGCACAAACTACAGTGAAAAAAAATACATGTGCTTACAGTTTCCACCTGAGAATGTGGCTGGCAAAACCACTGCTTCCAACATTACAATGAAAAAGAGAAAAAAAAAGAAAAAAAAGAAAAGAAATCAGAACAATTCAGCTGTGATGACCATAACATTCTTACTAAAAATAACTCAGACTACTCATTGAAAAAATCTGGACACACCCAATATAAAAGGGCATTCTACAAAATAGCACATCAATGCTCTTCAAGAGTTATAAAAGGCAAAGAAAGACCAAGGGACTGATCTAGATTGGAGGAGACTAAATCGATATAAGTACTAAATAGATATGAACTGTGGGATCCTGGGTTGGATCCTGGACCAGATAAAGGGTATTAGGGAGAAAACTGGTAAAATAAATTCTGTAGATTATTTAACAGTATTGTACTAAATTTAATTTCCTGGGTTTAATAAGTATCCATGAAAAATTAATCAGTCAATCTAAGAAAGAAATGGAATTTTTTATTTGAGTCAAATTGAAGATTATAATCTGGGATCTGCATCTCAGAAAGCTCCAAGAACTGTTTTGCCTGTTAGAAGTCAAAACATAGTAATATAAGTTTTTTGAGACAGACTGCTCTATATTAAATAATGTATCTAAGCATCATCATGACCCCTTACAAAATCAAGAAGGAATGTTATCTTTAAGGAGTTGTCTTATTGGTGCTAAGAGAATGTTGCTCTTTATAGTTGAATAGGTATTTCTGCAGATGGGGAGGTTTGGTCAGTGAATAATGCAGATACACAATGCACAGTAGAGGGGAGAGAGGGGACCAAAGGGCAGAGAAAAAATTTTATGTTTACATTTTTCTTATCTTGCCGTAAAATATGAATTTTATTTCACATAAGTATACTATGGTTATGTAAGATATATTAACATTAGTGGAAACTAAGTAAGGGGATAAGGAAACCTCTGTGATATTTTTACAAGTTTCTTAAGTCTAGAATTGTTTCCATATAGTAATATGAAATATCTGAATAAAGATATTTAACTTATTTTATATATATACATATTTTTTTAAATGAGAAATATCTCAATTATTTCAAAAAGTTCATTTTCAGAATTGGAAAGTAAATCAAATTAACTTTATAGTAATAAGCACTTCCTACTTACTATTGCATATTTCTTAAATTCCTCAAAGGACATTCTAATAAATTATCTCACTTGCCACTTACATCAATCCGGTAAAGAAAACATCAGATCCATGTTACAAATTAGGAACAAATATTCACTGAGGTGACAGAATGTCTTGTCCAAGAGCATACAACAATTTGTAACAGAGCTGTGTCTTAGTTCACTGCCCTTTACCATGATATCCTGCTGCTTCCATATGCCTACTATGTGCAAGATACCCTGCTAGATTATCTGGCATGGCATTTGATACATTGTTAAAATAAAACCGCACAGAAATTTTAAAAAGCATATTCTAAAACTGAAAGGCTTTGTTGTAGCTTATTGAGAGCATTAGACATGGATCAAAGATGTGATATCAGGTGATGATAAAGAAGTAGTCAACTGAGCAGGCACCTTTGATCAGGAACAGAAGAGTGTAATCTCTCTTTTATTATGTTATAGCCTCAAGCTCCTCAGATTTTAGACAAACTGTATTTGATTGCCAGAAACAAACATTCTCTGATACTTTTCTGAGCAACCATGTTGCTTTTTTTTTTTTTTAGATAATACAGCATCGATGTTGGAGAGAAAACCAATTAGTTCTGTCAAAATTCACTTATTGTGCACTGTGGGTGTTTCTCCATTTGGCAGATTTATGCTTTATATTAAAACTAGGGCTTCCCTGGTGGTGCAGTGGTTGAGAATCTGCCTGCCAGTGCAGGGGACACGGGTTCGAGCCCTGGTCTGGGAAGATCCCACATGCCACGGAGCAACTGGGCCCGTGAGCCACAACTACTGAGCCTGCGCATCTGGAGCCTGTGCTCCGCAATGGGAGAGGCCCGTGCACCGCGATGAAGAGTGGCCCCCGCTTGCCACAACTAGAGAAAGCCCTCGCACAGAAACGAAGACCCAACACAGCCAAAAATAAATAAATAAATTTATAAAAAAAAAAAAAAACTAAAAGCAATACAATTGCCAATTGGCATACTTATCTTTGACATTTACTGTCACACTTCTCACTGCTCAAAGGACAACAACAGCTTAATATTTCTATTTTGTTGATGTTAAATTACTAACCCACTACCAAATCTTGCTCCCTCAAGATATTGAGCATCACGATGAAAATCATCAGTGGCAGAAGCAGACATAGGGCTAGTAATGCTATCTTTCATAAAACATATAATCCTTAGTTGGAATGGATGAAAGAAGAAGGGTGATTATGTTTGAGAATGTTTTTAGTAAAGCTATCACTATAGAAGGTGGCTAGTTTGACAATGCAGGCAAAGCCACCTTTTAATCACTCCAGATTTACAACCTTGAAAGTGTCAGAGAAAAATGCTCCACATTGTGTTTTCTAATTGTTAAAAGTCACTCTTGAAAATGTTTCATTTTTGACCACAGGAACTTGGTTCCTTTAACTGTTAGGACCAAGTAAAGTCAGTGAGTCATCCTAGCTTTGATTTTAGGGATGCAAATCTACTAGGAACTGTACTGAAAAACTCAATTTACATTAAGAATTCTTAAAAGAGCTTCACAAGTTTTGGTGATAAAGAGTAGGTTAAGACCATTTCCTCTAGCGCCTTCATTCACTCAACATCATTCTTTCAATGATTATTTATTGACTGTCTTTCATATGCTATGCACTTTTCTAGATGCTAGAGAAAAGGCAGTGAATCAAATATTCAAAATCTCTGCTTTCAGAAGCTCACACACTTCTGGGAAAATAATAACTAATGTCAACATAAAAATTAATCATTTGATCCAAGAAAGAAATGGAAATTTTTATTCAAGCCAAATTGAGATTACAACCTGGGAACAGCATCTCAGAAAGCTCCAAAACTGTTCCACTCATTAGTAGTCAAAGCACAGCTATACAAGTTTCTTTGAGTCAGAGAGATGTACATTAAATGAGGTATTATTGACAGTTTATACAATTCAGATCTGCAAGTACAAAGTGGTAGGTCATCATAATCCTTTACAAGATCAAGAAGGAATGTTATCCCAAATTAAGAGTTTGAGATTAAAATATACACGCTATTACTATATATAAAATAGATAACCAACAAGGACCTACTGTAGAGCACAGGGAACTATACTCAATATCTTGCAGTAACCTACAATGGAAAAGAATTCTAAAAAAGAATCTATATACATATGTATAACTGGATCACTTTGCTGTATGCCTGAAACTAACACAACATTGTAAATCAACTATATTTCAATAAAATTTTCAAAAAAGAAAAGGAATGTTATCTTTTAAGGAGTTGTCTTGGTGCTAGGACAATGTTCCTATTTATGGTTGAGCAGGTATTTCTGCCAATGCAGGAGGTTTGATTGATGCATAATGCAGATACACAATGCATAGTAGAGGGGAGAGAGGAGGCCAAAAGGCAGAGAAAAATTTTATGTCTAAATTTTTCTTATCTTGCCATAAAATATGAATTTTATTTCACACTAATATTTGTTAAGGTAGTGTCCTACTTCTGGTCATTTAATTATCACAGCAACCCTATTTTATATATATATATATATATATATATATATATATATATATATATTTAAAGAACCACCTTAACAACTAATGCTTCCATAAAATACACAATTGGAGAGATTTTTTATAGTATTATTGCAAGAAATTTGTTAATTTTTATAACATTTAGGTTGATTTTTAAGATGCTGACTAACCCAAATTTTTAAAATTATTTTGCCAACTAGATTTTTTTACCTAAGAATTATATTACCCTTATATGAGATTTTTCATATCATAGTTCACACATATAAATATATTTAACATAATGATTTTATATCAAAACTTATTGTGGTTAGTTTGGTTTATTTATGGTTCTACGTACTATTTTTACCCTTCTCTCCATACTGAAAATGAAATAATTACAATACAAACATTATTGAGATATTATTAAAAAATCAAAGCCCATTAAAAGTATCTCACTATGAAATTTATCCCTTGCCTTGTAAAATTAATAAGTATGATGATGCTGACCCTATATCAGATGCTGACTGCAGAAATGGAGAGGTGTTACAGGTATACACATACACATGAAAAAATTAATTTAACTTGATATAGATAAATTTCACTTTGAAAAAAAAGTAATTTATCACATGTGTGACAGTTTAGATATGATAAAGGAAAAGTATTCCAGAAAAAAAATTAAAGAAATTTTTCAATGAAGTAATCTCTGAATTTTCCACTATCTTAATTTTTAATTGAGATATAATACATACCACAAAATTCACCTTTTAAAGTGTAAAATTCAGTGGATTTTATATGGTCACTAGATTGTTAACTATCACCACTTTCTAATTTCAGAACATTTTCTTCACCCTGGGGGGAAAAAACATACCCATGGCCGTCAATCCTCATTTGTCCCATTCCCTAACTCCTAGCAATCACTAATATAATTTCTATCTCTATAGATTTGCATATCCTGGAGGTTTCATATAAATATAATACATTATGTGGTATTTTATGTCTGAATTATTTCACTTATCATAATGTTATGTTTCATTCATGTTGCAGCATGGTATCAGGACTTCATTTTTATGGCTGAAAATATTCTATTTGTGCCTCTTCATCTATCAATTGGTGGATATTTAGGTTATTTTAACAGTTTGATTATCATGAATAATGATGCTATGAATACTCGTACAAATTACTGTGGAGATGCATGTTTTCAACTTTGTTGGTATATATCGAGAAGCAGAATTGCTGAATGATATGATAACTCTATGTTTAACTTTTTTTAACATCTTTATTGGAGTATAATTGCTTTACAATGTTGTGTTAGTTTCTGCTGTATAACAAAGTGAATCAGCTATATGTATACATATATCCCCATACCCCCTGCCTCTTGCATCTCCCTCCCACCCTCTCTATCCCACCCCTCTAGGTGGTCACAAGGCACCGAGCTGATCTCCACGTGCTATGCAATTGCTTCCCACTAGCTATTTTACCTTTGGTAGTGTATATATGTCAACGCTTATGTTTAACTTTTTGAGGAACTGCCAGACTGTTTTCTAAAAGGATTCATTGAATTATTTTACATTCCCAACAAAAATAAATAAGGATTCCAATTTCTCCACATCCTTGCTAAATTTATTATTGTTTGATTTCTTATAATTAGCCATAAGAGTAGATAAAAAAGTGGTATCCCATTGTGGTTTTGATTTACATTTCCCTAGTGAGTGATGATTTTGAGCATCTTTCCATGTGCCTATTTGCCAATTGTATATATTATTTGGAGATTACCTATTCAAATCTTTTGTCCTTTTAAATTGTGCTATTTGTCTTTTAATTATTGAATTACAAGTGTTTTTGTTTTTACATTTCCTTGGGTAAAGGTATTCCTAAGCATTGTAGTCTTTTGGTGTTGTAAAAGGTATTTTCTTAATTTCATTTTCTGATATTTTATTGATTCTATGTATTATTGTTATATTACCAAGAGCAATCAAGAAATACCAAAACAACTGAGAAATCTCATATATCCAATGATGTAGCTAAAATAAAATCATAAAATTCTTATTTAATCAAAAAGCAAGGGAAATATAATAATAAAAGAAAAGATGGAAAAATAGTAAACACCAAGCATGATACTTAACTAGGACTGATAATATCAATTATTGCAACAAATGTAAATGGACAACCCCCCACCACCACCAAGAAAGAAAAGACTGTCATTTTGGATACAAAAGCCATACAACAACAACAAAACAGTGTCTACAAGAAACAAACAAACAAAAAAATCCCACACCATGTATATAGAAACACATCAGAAGAAAATATTGGATAATATACATCATTCAGACACAAATGTAAAGAAAACTAGAGTGGGTATATTAATATCAGGCAACATAGATTCTAAAGCAAAAAGGAAAAATCCATAGCTATTAATATCTCAATTCATCAAGAGGAAATTTTAAAAACCTAAATGAGCATTCAACTAATGAAAAATCTTAAAAATACATCCAGCAAAACTAATAGAACTGAATAGACAAACAGACAAATCAAAAATCGTAACTGGGTAAATATAAATGATGTAAAAATTTATTTTTTTAAAAAGGTCAATGAAATTAATTATCCTCTAGCCAGAATGATCAGGAGAAAAGAAGATATACGTTAACAAAATCATGTAAAAAGAGATTTTACGGGCTTCCCTGGTGGCGTAGTGGTTGAGAGTCCGCCTGCCGATGCAGGGCACACGGGTTCATGCCCCGGTCCGGGAAGATCCCACATGCCGCAGAGCGGCTGGGCCTGTGAGCCATGGCCGCTTAGCCTGCGCGTCCGGAGCCTGTGCTCCGCAATGGGAGAGGCCACAACATTGAGAGGCCCGCGTACCACAAAAAAAGAAAAAAAAAAAAAGAAAAAAAATCAATTCTATACAAAATTTCCCAGAAATTAAAAGAAAAATACATTCTCACTCATTCTATGAGTCCATTATTATCATGGTAATAAAAACTAAAAGAACTTACCACAAAGAAAAAACTGCTATGTATAAAATAAATAAGTTACAAAAATATATTGCACAGCACAGGGAATATAAACAATATTTTAAAATAACTTTAAATGGAGCATAATATATACAAAATTTGAATCACTATGTTGTATACATAAAATTAATGTATTATAAATCAGCTCTACCTCAATAAAAATATATTTAACCTCTTTTCTCCAGAAATGTTGATGTCAAAAGAGACAAAAAAGGCCAAGAAACTTTTTCAGAGTAAAGAAAACTGAAGGAGCACCATAACTCAAAGAAATATATGAGTTTAGATTAAGTAGGACCAGAACAAAATAACAATAAAGGTCTCTTAATTGTATAGTAGTATTATAATATACAGTGTTAAAATTTTCTGATTTTTATAATTTCACTATGGTTATAAAGGGAATGTTCTTATTGTTAAGAAATAAATACTAAAGTATTTAGGGGTAAAGAGGCATGATGTTGCCAACTTACTGTCAAATGAATATATCTATCTATCTATCCATCTATATCTATTTCTATCTATCTATCTATCTATCTATCTATCTATCTATATATATATATATATATATAAAGGGAATGGAAAGGAAAGAGGGAGAGAGAGAGAGAGGGAGAGAGAAAGAAGGGCAAAAGAATGGAGGCAAATCTTATTTGCAGGTGTTAAAATTCTGTACATAGAAATTCCAGGAATATCTGCATTTGAATGTAACATCCAGGAGTATCTATATTGAAATTATTTGAATGAATTAAAAATTCAGTAAATTTTCTGGATGTTGTGTCAATAAACAAAATCATTCAGAAGTTAGTAAGGCATCATTCAACACTCAAGTCAGGTGCTTGAATGCTTAAGCATGAAACATGAAGGTTGTAAATGGATGTAACCAAATTAGACATGATAGAAATTCTGGTCAAACTCATTCATTTTGTCTGGAAACATTATGAAGATAAATTAATTTAAAAATTTGTGTATAGTCACCTCTTTCCTCTCCTTGTAAGGAGGAATGGGAAGACCAGCCAGAGCACTGACTATGGTCTAGGGCCAGTATTGGTTTATGAGGAACTGGCTAGAGAAGGTAAATTGCCCAAGATAGCTTATGCCAGATAAAACTAGTGAAGTAAATGAAAATGAATTATTGTAAAGGAACAAGATTTAGAAACCAAAATTATCAGTTTAAAACCAAACCAAAACAAAACAAACAAAATATCCAAAGAAGTATGAATATGACTGAAACCAGGAGGTGGAGGCAGGAAGCTAGTTAATTCCAGTGAAGGGAAGCAGGAGAGGAGCAAGTGAGGAAGATTCTGGGTAATTTATTATTTTAAACACCATGTTTAGTACTTAAAATATAGGTCAATGAATGTAGTATGGATAGACATGTATGGTTGGCTAATTGATTTTGATTGAAGTGAAAAAAATATGCATCTATTTAATCATATAGCAGTCTTTATGAACTGCACAGGTCATATTTATTTACTCTTAATCACATCCAATTTTTATCATGGCCATTCAGATCTAACCCCTGCCTGGGGAAGTGCATACCATGGTGAAATAGAAGGGTCTACTGGACACTTGGTATCACTAAGAAAAATTTCCAGCACCTCTAATACTTTGAGAGCTATATTCTAGAATCTGACCAAATACCAAACAAACCAAAAAGAAAAACAAAAAACAATCAAACCCCCCAAAATAAAGGAAACAAAAAAATATGTGTGATACATAATTATCAACATATAATTCAGCATTGTGGAAAATTGCAAACATAAAAATTATTTCAAAAGTACTAAAATGGAGACAATCATCAAACAGAAGACCACTGTTATCACCTTGAATTAAGAAACAAAAAATGAGCTGTCAGGTCAAAAAAGTTGAAAATATATTTTCTAATTAGGAATCTCGAGGCACTTAATTTATATCCAGAACCATTTTATGATAAACTGTGAGTTCCAAGGACATGAGCTTTGAAGACCTCAATATTTTTAGGGTAACATTTTATGTAAGGTGCTTTATATAGAGTCCAATGTTAAATGTCTGAGGTTACTCACACACATACACATACAGAATTACAAATAGAACTAATTTAAAATGAATCAAATGATTGTTTTAAAAAAAGCTGTAGTCTCATAAATAAAAACTTACAAAATAAAGAATCCTTTTGACTTCAAGGACTCCTATCAACTAATTGGATTAAGTCCATGAGAAAACCCATTTTTATTTTAATGAATAACCTATGCACAAGAATCACTAAAGCAATATAGCACCACACGAGATCAATTACTTTCTTTAGTCCCCAGAATATATATTTGTCAAAGATCCCCAGGTTTAGATTTGGCCAGTCTTCGGGTAATGCTTCCAATAGTGAGTCTGTAATTTATATAGAGCTATCAAGCTATCAGCCTATTAAATAACTCTAAGAAATTAAATATTCATATCAATATTTTAAAGTATTTACTATTGTTCTAAAATAATTTTAGGTTACTTTAAGGGTATTTTTTGGTTAAGAGTAATTTTAGTTAGCAAAAAAGTCCTAGCCGAGATGATGATGATGATGATGATGATTATTATTATTATTATTATTTGGTCCTGTGACTTGCAGGATCTTAGTTCTCTGACCAGGGATCAAACCCAGGCCCCTGCAGTGGAAGCACAGAGTGCTAATAACTGGACTGCCAGGGAATTCCCTGAGATTATTATTAAATTTGTAGATATGGCTTTGTGATATTACGAACTGTATTTTTCTCATTCACTAAGATATCTCCTGCTCTAGCACACATAGTCAACATTTGTTAAATATTAATTAAATACCCATATGAATTAGTGAATGAATGATATAGTCTTTAATTCACAGATATTCTCTACCCAGAGAAGAAAAGTTTAAGTAAGTTAATAGTAAGTATTGTACAAACCAGTAGTTAGTTACCAGGTTAAAAGAAAAATTACCTTCCTTAGGGAATACATAAAATTTAATTATGAAACAGATGCAGATCATATCTACTGTTAAATTGTCCATTTCTTGAGGTTAATATTAAAGATCAATTGTGGAGAGATGTTTGTCCTACAGCTATGATAAGAAAAGCACAAATGGGTAAAGATGGCTTAAGTATACCACATGGGAAAAATAAAGACAGTAAAAACTTAGCTTGTTAGCTTCATAACTAATTTAAGAAAGAGAAAGAGAGTGATAGAGAGATGGGTTCCCACACATCAGGAATGAGTAAACCAAAACATTAAAAATGTATCCTGTTACAAGCAGGTAATTTATATCAAAACATTAAAAAGGTGTCTAGAAATTCTATATCTTGGAAATAATCATAAAGGAATAAGAATTTGCATAAAGATACTCATTGCAAAGGTGATATATTACTGTTAAATTTGTGATTATATTTTATATTATTTACATATAAATACTAGGTGTGTTCTGCAATACAGGTTCATGAAAAGATTTGAAACTAATTCTTGGACAGAAACACATTTTCCCTACTCCTGATGCCTTCTTCCATATAGAATGAAACACATATGTCATCTCTGCCCTAATTTTACCCCTCATTCATCCTCTAAAAAGATAAAGGGACTTAACTGATTAGTGAGTTTGTAAGGAAAA
This sequence comes from Orcinus orca, assembly GCF_937001465.1. Classification (NCBI taxonomy): domain Eukaryota; kingdom Metazoa; phylum Chordata; class Mammalia; order Artiodactyla; family Delphinidae; genus Orcinus; species Orcinus orca. Next base: position 82,489,764 of record NC_064580.1, read on the forward strand.
ACACAGCCTGCATAGCCTGGCCACTTCCTCTTCTCTTACTATTGGAGGAGATTTATCTTCAGAGTATATTTCTCCTCTACCCCTCCATTTGGTAAGTCTTATGGGGGCATATTGCCCATATAGGGAAGCCTATAGGAGCTGAGCATTGTCTGGGAAATGGTAGCAAAGTCTATGTGATATTGAGGTTCAAAATTAGAAAGTATCCAATAAAGGTGGATTTTGACCACTGTATATCTTATTCCTTTGTTATATTTCTTAACTCTCAGGCTGGGAGAAGGTTGTTATTTATTGCACCTCCCTCAACTTGTTCTGAATTATATGTAGTCTGACTCCCCAGATGAAAGCCTCACAAATCAGAAAGAGTAGAACCAAAGAAGTTTCCACTGAAGCTATTGTTTCTCATTATGAGAACACAGCCTCAACTAAACTTCAGCAGAATAAAAAATCAGATAATTACTAAATCTACAGCACTTGATAATTTTCAGCATGCTAATTTTGCAACCCCAAGTAATACAGATTGTCAACTATTTGAAGATAAGAACATATCTTTGTATACCTTGGCATCTCAATAACACTAGCAACAATATCACCAATATCAATAACAACAGCATCAGAAAAAAACATTAATAAATAACATCATTTATTGAATACTTACCATATACTAAGTTCTTAACTTCTATTATTTAATCTTTATAACAAATCATTCAGGTAGGTAATTTTATCCCACTTTAGAGATAAGAGAAATGAAGATGTGAAAGACTAAATACCTTGCTAAGGTTCACATAACTCTTAAGTAGTAGAACCATGGCTTGAATTCACTTCTCTCTGCTTCCAAACCTTGCGCACTAAAGCACTGTGCTTAGTAAAACCATAAATATCTGTTTGCCAGGGATTAAACAGATCCTAGTTAGAGCCTTTTGCTCCAGCATCTCAACCAGTTAGTATCCTTGTTGACACTCAAGAGTATCGCAGTTGGGTGATAAATAAAATGGTCACCCTAAATATGTTATACAGCCTTCCCTGCTGTATTCAGCTATCCTTGGGCAGTATGCCAACATTTTATATATCTCTTTCCTCCTATTAAACTTTGACCAATCTTATGTCCAATGTCTAAATATATCTTCCATATGAGAACTTGCTTGTTATAAAACTAAGTCATACACTTCCAGTTGACATCTACACTTTTTCAGAGATTTCTGGAGATACTGAAATGAACCAAATGACTCTAACAGTAGGATGTTCAGAGTCTGGGACAGAATACTATATTTTAGGCAGTCTATACCTTGGGCAGTCCTAAATTGTGCCACCTACTCCTGCTGCATAAACAGATCCTCACTACAAAAATGTCATACTTAAATTTTACATTGACTTGAATCAATTTATTACTTTAACCATTAGAGAATATAATATTATAGTATTTGATTGTATATTGGTATCTGCATACTTTGAGATTATTCACCCTTGGAAATAAGATATTTCACTACAAAGTAATAGTAAGTTAGGTAAAAATAGACTAGCTTATAATCGTGGTTGTTAAATTCACATTTATAAAGTGGGTGCCAAAGGTGAGCTGATGTTCAATGAAAGATCAGAAGAGAAATTGAGTTAGATAAATTTATTACTTACAGGTCCTGGAATAAGTACATGGCATGCCTCAAGGAGCCACATGGGGACATCAAGGCAGAGTGCAGAGAGAGAGAGAGAGGCAGGACCTGGGGCATATGCCTTTATTAGGGTCCATGGGTGGAGTGCTTTGGTAATCCTGGGTTAGGGCTGGATTGTTCAATTCAAATCAAAAGAGCGGGATGTTGGTGATCCCCATGGGATTCATATCTAAGGGGCATATAAGGCACACTAAGAATTTTTATTTGCCTGTGACTCTGCAGGCTGCTATCTAGTAGGGTGTGTGCTTGCATGAGGGGGCTAGTGTCAGTGTAAGGTCCCTGAAAACTACTTGGCCAAATAAATTGGATGCCAAAGCAGCGATACCATGGAGTAGCTCAGCTAAACTCTGGATATATGCTTTTAAGATAAGATATAAAATATTTTCTTTGGGACAATAAACTGTAAGAGTCACCTCATGGGCAGGTTCTATTTTTCCCTGTATATTATTTTCCTGTGGTGGTTTTGAAACATGGCTATAAAATTATTTGAAACTCTGCCAAAGAAGGGAGTGTCTATGTCTGCTCTCCTTGGATTTGAATTCTGTGGTTGCTTGATCAGCAGGATACATCTGTAGTGATACTTTGTCATTTTGTGGGCTGAAGCCTTAAGAAATCTACAGTTTCCACTTGTTGTGTCTTGAGATGCTTTTTCTTGGAATCTAGAGACTACAGTGTGAAGAAGCCAAAGCTCCTCTGCTGAGAGAGCTACACAGAATGGAACTGACAGCCACCATCAGCTTGCTAGCATATTTGTGATCCAACTTGGAAAAGGATTCTCCAGTTCCTGTGGAGATGCCCTAGCTAATGCCACATAGAATAGAAATGAGTTGTCCCCACAAAGCCCTGACCAAATTGTGTATTCATAAGAAAAAAATAAATGATTGTGTTGTTTTAAGTCAGTGAGTTTTGGGGTATTTTTTTATGCAACAATGATAATTATAACAAAGACATTTAAAATAATAACTTACTTCAAGAATTTGATACTGTTAAATTTGTAATGCAAACATTTATCAATAAACAGAAACAAAAAGAATAAAATAAAATATAGTCTCCTTATAGACACAGACTATGTAACTGAAATGTCTTCCCTGCCTGACATGTACTTTTTTTCTGTTATGTTTTAGTTTTTAAAGTGGAATTGGAGGTAGTTTTCTCTTCATTTTGAGAAACAAGGGTAAAAGTAAATTCTGTTATGAAGTAAATTACTTTCATCACTCATCCTTCTAATAGTTTCTTCAACTGTCTCTCATTGAACTTTTAATATTTGAGAAATAAAGTCATTTTATTTTAGTTAGTAGCAAGTTTTATTATAGGGTAAGTTTCATTTAAAATGTATTGTCATAAGAAATTTAATCTCCATGGTCTTCCAAGTACAAAAAAGTAGTATATTGCTGATATAAAACCCTCAGTATTGTTCACCTAGGAATTCATCTATAATTTCTTTTAGCAGATGAGGTAAGTATCATTCTTTGTGGCTAAATATTAAGATGAAGAAAGTCATTAAATAGCCAGTTAAGGATTTCGAAGATTTTTATACAAACTAAACTATGGAATACTTGTGATAAAGCCAAAGACCTTTCAAAGGAAATGAATGCCAACTTTTCACACTGTAGTCTGTTACTCTGTTAAGAAAAAAATGAAAAATGTTGAAGGACATCTAACTGAATAAGATATGTTTATGGTATTCAAAAGAATACTAACTTTTCCTGTATCTAAGTTCTTTTTCCCTAAGAGTCGAGCTAAGAAATACCAAGTAAAAATGAACTGATATTTCTATACCAGGGTTTATAACAGGCCATGTATTAGGTGTAAAGAATCATATTCTTTAGATATAAACAGATTGCCATACATGTCTTCCTAAAAGCAAGGTAGTGAAACAATGACTTTTTCAATTCTTAATTCTGGTTACTATGGTTGAAACTACAAGTGAAGAACTCACCACTTCAAGTTCTACTTGCTTCAGCTCCACAACCAAAACTTTCAACCTGTATTATTTCTTCTGACTCATTCTTTATGTTTACTCTTCCTCTCCTTTACCACCAAATCCAAACCCACATAGACATACAGTCTCTTACAAAAACTTCCAGTACCTTATGCCTAGAATATTCTATCCCATCTTAGTTTCATGAGTCTTGTTTTCCCACCACATTCCTAAACTTCCTTATACAATCCAAATAATTTCCTTTTGCAAAGGTCATTTCAACAACAACAAAGTGCTTGCTTAATGTTTTTTTTTAAGTTTCAAGTTAAAATTCTTATTTTAACATTTACTTTTTCTGCTATTTTTGTTCCTCACAAGCACACTTGGTAAAAAAAAATCTTTAATGAATAAATATTTTAGATAATATAAAAACTAATAACAACTAGTTACTGAACACTTACTATGCATCATTTTTAGATGCATAGTATGTAAATATAGTTCCTATATAACATTAGTTTTCATTAATAATTAGAACAAAGCACAACACTTCAGTTTTTAAAGAGAGGTTAGATTACCTCCTTTAAGTAACCTCTTGACTATGTATTTTACTAGTTAACAATCAAAAACCATTATTAACACAGGCATTCCTTACTTCCCACAGTTGTTATATGCACAAATTCCTGTTAGGCAGTGTGTGTAAGTGTAGCTTTATTGAGATATAACTCACATACCATAACATTTATTGATTTAAAGTGTACGATTAGTTTTTAGTATGTTCATAGAGCTGTACAGCCCTCACCACAATCTAGTTTTAGAATAATTTCATCACGCCAAAAAGAAACTCTCTATCCGTTAGCAGTCACTCCTTATTTCCTCCAAACTTCCCAAACATAGGTAATTACTAATCTATTTTCTATCTCTAAATATTTGCTTTCTGTGGACATTTCATATAAATAGAATCACATATTTCCCTTTGTGACTGGCTCAATTCCCTTAACATGTTTTCCAGTATTCATCCATGTAGCATCATGTGTCAGAGTACATTACTTTTATTGCCAAATAATGTTACATTGTGTAAAGATACCTTATTTTGTCTATCCATTCATCAGCTGATGGACATTCTGGTTGTTTCCACTTTTGTTTATTATGAATAATACTGCTATGAAAATTATTGTTCAAGTTTTTGTGTTTTACCATGGTACATTAACTGTGAGTAATTGCATAAAAGTACAAGCTTTACAACTAGCTTTTCAGTCCACAAATCACTACATAAATAACAGTCACATCATAATCAGTGACCAATCATATCACTTCTTTCAAAGCCTGTTGGTGATTGGCTCGCTGTTCATGTTTTTAGTTGACACATAGCAGCAAAGCATGTAGTTGTGTTGGCTTCTGTCTCCCAATGATAAACCCTTGAGACAGTCTACAAAAATAGACAATCAAAAGAGGAAATTGGCCAATATAAAATAAAAATTAAAAAAAAATAAAATTCATCTTTATCTTTGGCTATTTGAGAACAAAAGAGGAAACTGGTCAATGAAGATGCAAGTGCAGCAAAGAAACAAGAAGTAATAACAATGAAGTGAAGTTGGAATCAAACATAAATGCAATTATAGAAGAAATAGCTGCCCAAGAAACTCCATATATGCAGCTGGAAGAACTTGGTGAAGGAGAACTTATTGATATAAATGAGGAAACCAAAAGGATAAAAATGACCCAGAGGAATTATACCAGCCAAAATTTCACATTAAAGGAACTCTCAGAGATATTTCAAACATTGAAAGCACAAGGATAAAATGTTGGAAGCTGATCCAAACTTACAAAACAGTAGACAATTCACCAAAGCATAGAAAAGATGTTCTCTGTTTGACACCACTCTTGATAAGTTTTCTTACAAAATTTTAAAACACCTCGATTTTCAATGTTTCTAATGTTTTAAATGACAGTGAAATATTAGGTTTACTATTTCTATTTTCCTATACATTTATAATTGATAGAGAGGTTTTTGTTTGTTTGTTTGTTTTGACAAAACATGGGCGAGGTCACAGAACAATTGTGAATTTTCTGATTAATTATTAAAGTTGCTTTTCGTGGCTTCAGCTTGTCCAGTCATTTTTAGATTTCCACACTACCATATAAACTAAGGACTGCCTGGATATTAAAACACCTATTATTTACTACCTTATATGTCTCCAGTGACCATTTATAAACTTTTGAAGGCAAGCTTATTTTTTTAATGTTTTAACAAATTTAGATATACAGAAAGGATGCAAAGATAGAGTTCCTGTATACCTTTCACTCATTTGCCCCTAAATTTAACATCTTACATAACCATGGTATGTTTGTCAAAACTAAGAAATTAATATTGGTACCAGACTATTAACAAACTACAGACTTTATTTGAATTTCAACAGTTTTTTCATTAATGTCCATTAATGGCCTTGTTATTTCAAATCTTTGCATATTCCAAGTAAATCCTCCAGAAAATTAGCACTCATTTCTTTGTTCCTTTGTTCCTTCCTTCATTTACTTAAGAAACATTTTAAATGTCTATATGCAAGGATACATTGATAAGATACCGTACTAGCTCTCATGCAGCCCATATTTATTTAAACATGAAGTTGGATTTAGACAGTTTTTCCTTGTTATAAGAATGGGCAAAAATAGCTATAAATAGAGAAATATTTTTAGACAAACATCCCTTAAAAGATTCTAACCTTTATTTCTAAAGTTTAATAACATCATTGACCATGATCATCTCTCATTCAGCTGTCTTAAAAAATGTTTTTGTGAATTATCCAATAATTCCAAACTTTTCTACTTTCCTTTGGCATGCCTCTATTGTTTACTTCCCAAATCTGTTAAAAAAAGAAAAAAAAATATTCATTATTCATTTTTCCCCCAAACCTAACTTTTGTGAAATATCAGATGCAAAGTTTCAAATCTGTCCTATTGTGGTTGGACTCACTCACAAGTTGAAGCATTTGTTGAAGGAAAAAATGGCCCAAATCTAAAATTTAACTTCAACTCAAATAATTGAGAGGTAGCTTATATCTTGTTTCAACTCATAGACACTATAAGTCTCTCAAACTAGTAGCTTTTTTGTGGTTGAATCTATCATTATTGATAAAAGCAGCTATGGTAAGGGCTTCTTATTTTCTGTCTCTTAAGAGGAACATATGGTTCATTGCTAAGATACCTTATCATGCAGAGTATCTTGCCAATTTCTGTTCTTGTGAGAATAAAGTCTTCTTATATTTCAGTTTGGTTTTAAATGCATTAAACCACAGAATAAAATCAGGTTGTTGGTTGAGTCTTCAGTGACCTGCATGGGAATGGAATGGAAAGCAGTTACTAACATTTGCCTATATAAAAGTCAGTTAAAAATTATATTAGTCAAATAATTGAGGTATGAGTAAAAATCATGTCCTTAAAGGGTTGATATTATATGAAGGCAGTTATGTATATGCACTGACTTGAAGATTTTTAGTAAAGGAACTCAGGCCTAAAGAAATACCATTCTCCACATTCTCTATCCTATGATCTTGGAAGAAAAGAAGAGACAACAAAACTCTTGAACATAGGATACCATGATGGAAAATATTTGGCAGCCATGTTTGTGGTTGCATTGACTATGGCATTGGGGAAGAAGAATATCCAAATAAGACAAGGAGCAAAAGTGGAATGAATGAGAGATGTTCTCAAGAGAAATTTTGAGCCATAGAATGTCAGAGGTTATTCATGTGTCAGATTACCTCATTTTGCAAATAATAAAATTAAGTTTTAGGGAAGTAATGTTAATTATTGTATGGTTAGATAAAATAGGATCTGGGACTAGAATAAAAGTCCCAGACGTTCAAACGAGTGCTATTTTCATAACAGTACTTCCTATTTTCTAACTTTTTCTGAGAATTTTTATCATAATACAAAAAAATTCATGGTGAACAAATGAGAAAATGATAAATCAGAAAGCATTATTAAATTATCTAGTTATCTGGGTTGGTAAGTATACTAAGAATATTTAAGCATGTGATATTTCCATATGTCCTAAAAAATTACTGTTATTCAAAATTTGATTGGAACATACAACCTCTTTAACATAAATCTTGCAATTTTAAGTCAAACTAATCTTACATCTTTGAATTTAAAAGGTTAAGTTTCCAAGGCTAGGAAATACATTTAAACTTACAAGTTGGGTAAACTACCTAAAATGTTTTACACAATTTACTTAAGGGATTTACATTATAAGCTATTACCTTGTTAACCATTTTTTAAAAATTCATTTCATCATCAATAGATTATTCAAATAATTACCTTTTTTCATAGTTTGTCAGCATTGATGGTGATACAGCTAATGCTATGAAAAGATGAGGAGGATTCTATCTAATGCATTTGTGCATCAAAGGAAGATATGACAATTATGATACATTTATCTTAACTAGAAAAACAAATTAATTTTTTACTGTATGCTTGATGCTTCTGTGCTTTCAACTCTTCCAGTAATGTGCCAGTGATTTTTTGAAATTATGTTATTTACCAGACTGTCATCTCTGTCTCAAACCACTTCATTGTTCTGGCTGAGTTTGATGTTCATATGGATTTACACCCCACCTCAGCTACCCTCCCCCATGGCCACATCTAGGACTAAAACCTGAAACTGCAATATGTAAACTCTTTCCTTTACAGCTTGTTAGCTTTACTATTGGCATTATATCTCTTCTCTGACCTTGTAAGGACCTCCAGTCCATTGACACCTCTTTGTTTTCCCATATATGAGCTTCCCTCTGCTTTTACTTCCCACACAATGAAGATTAGATTTACCATATTAATCAAATGTATTCCATTTATTCATCTTCTACTTAGTCCTTCAGCCATTCCAATCTGAAAACTGCTGGTGATTCAATCTAGTCATTGTCATCGTCAAACTTGCTAAACTTATCTTTTTTCTATTTTCAGATACAGGTCTTCTAGTGGTAGTCAGGTGATGTTCAGGGAGAGAAGGTAATCTGGAAGATGTTATTAAGGGAGCTTCCTATGTTTGAGCTCAGAGAGCATCTTACCCCAGTTTCTAATTTAGTGCTCTATCTAAATCAGCTTCACAGTAAGTCACTAATGGAAGCAGGATATGGAAATTTTTTTCTTCATACAAAGAAGCTGTATCTTTTCTATAGATCAGTAAATGGCTTTTGCAGCTTTATATGCCACTTCCTTTCACATAGAACAATAAAATGAATTGCAAACAGAAACATCTGGCTATGGAGTGGGAAAGTTAACTTAAAAATCAGTAAATTTGCATACTAGTGCTTTAAAATGCATTAGGACTATAACCAGTGTTTTTAAATGCTTTCATTCAGATCTCAATTAGTAGTACAATCAACTGTATTACAAGAGCAAAAGACAAAGTTGGACATGTGAAAATTAACCAGTATATGAAAATTTTGATGCACCAAAATTCAGCATACCAACTTCAAATTAGGTTCATAAATTGAAAACTATAAAATCTTAAAAATAGTTGTGATAAATATTGAAAACAATTTCTACTTTAGGTCCATTAATTGCTTCATTTATGCTTACTTTTATTAAAGTAATATTTCCTAATGGCAATAAAGCTGATCTTAACATTTTAGTAATTTCACTAAATAACAATATTTCAGATTGGCCATGTCATTTCTGAATACATTAACAGAATTGTTTAAATTGTGAATAGTTACTAATATTAGCAGGAGTTTTAATAATTAAATTTTTGTATTAGTGTTATGGAAGACGAAATGGCAACATATTGGTGAAGACTTGGTTTCTCAAAATGGACAGACATATCTATGTCTATAACCATATCTATACACATACCCATATTTATATCTATATGGTATTCATAAAACAGTAAATATTCTGAAGATTATGGGTTCTTCGAGTGCAGCAGAATTGTCCATTGTAGTTTCTGTAAAAATCTTTTCATCTTCAGAACAATACAGAAAAAATTATATTTTAAAACTGCCAAGAAATAATCACTACAAACAATCTCAAAGCAAAAGGACATTTAATCTCAATCTTATATGCATATTTTAGATTCTATGATAAAGACAAAGATATTTCCCAAAGGCTTCTAAAATTTTGGCTTTTAGACTTTTGGGCTTCTAAAATTCTGTTTTCTTAATGTTTTAAATTAAAGGTTTTCATGAGGATTATCAAAAATTTTACATAATACTGGAGTTACAGGTGATTTATCTCAAGAGTCTACAATGCTCCACTCTGGTTGCAAATACAATGTCAATTTTCCTCTTAAGAATAAAGATGAATTGAATATGAGTGTTAGAGAAAGAAAAGAGCTAAGCTAATTACTGATAGTCTTTGTAATGATCCAAACAAATCTTATTATTTGGTTTAAATTTCTGATTCTAACTTTGCTTGTTTACTTAAATGTTTCACTTTAACGGTGGTGAGCTAAGAGAGCTGAATTGTTTCAGTGTGGCTGTAACTACTACTTTCTCATTTCCCATTAAAAACTTTGAACTCTTATCTGGAAATTTTTCTTTCAAATCGACTTAGCTTTTGTTTTATAACTTTGAAAGAATAGAGCTATTTTAGATAAAAATGGGCAAGTTTTGTTTTCACTTTGCCTAACTATATTTGAAGCTGAGTATTTTTAAAAAACACATGACTGTTTCCTCAGAAATACATCAGTGTGAAGACTCATGGAGACACATCATTTTTGCATTGAGATCTCAGGGTTCTTCTACAAATGTCCCTTTTTCTCTAGACTAAATAGAATCATTTATTCAATAAACACATATTAGATACCACCAAGTTATGTCAATAATTAGGTAAATAGCATCATGTAATTTATAATTTACAGGGATAGACAGCATTAAATATAATAAAACCCAATGAAATAAATACCACAATAGCACAAAAGAAAGGATGAATACTTTTGATTAGACCAAGTGGAAAGTGCTTCATTGTGCTCTCATTTTAACTAAAATTTGAAATATTAATAAATTTTAGTTAAAAAATATACAAAAGTCATTCCAGATTAAAACTATTAAAATTGAGAAAGGAGGCCTAAAAATGTATGGCATATTCAGAGAAGTTTAGTTTGGTTTGTAGGATGGATCTAGGCCCTTGAATACTCTGCTATGGAGTTTGGATTTGATTTATGAAGCAACAGGAAAACATTGGAAGTTTTCAAGTGGGGTATTGACATACAGATATACTAGAGAAATGAGAGGCCAGTGGCAAGGAGGCCAATTAGGAACTTACTGCAGTAGTGCAAGTGATACATGATTGAGGCCAGAATTGTGTTTGGACCACCATTATATAGGGAATAAATTGTAAAGAAAGGCCACATTAGGTGGGTGGGGAAAGAACATGAACATGTTTGTAAATCAAGGCTATATTCTCATTCTCCAATCCCAGATATAAAATTTTTAAAAATGTTTCTCTATAATCCTTATGTTATATAGGTAAAAATGAATATTAGAAATTTGATATGTAGTTTATATAAACAATATTCTCCAAACCACTTGTCCTAGGAGATACAAGAAATCAAGATATACATATTTTAAGTAACGCTGTCACTCTTGTGCTATCATGTTCTCTCTTTCTCTGTAGCTCTAACAGATAAAACATATATAAATGCATTATAATATTATAAAATATGAATCTGACATCTTTAATATAAAATATGGTATTTTTAAGCATAAACATAATATGATAATTGACTGACAACACTGAACATTGCATAGCAATGTTATGTGTCATGAAAACTCTGCTTATTTGCTGTGCTTATTAAGCACATCTGGACTCTTGAGTCAACAAGTGAGTTTTTAACCCTACTTGTCTACTCCCTTCCTGCTCCCTGGAAGCCACTGATAATGTTTCAAGTATTGTCAGTTAACATTATTAGTCTCTACTAGGAACCACCCAGTCTACATAGTCAACCATCAAAAATAGAGAAATATCTCATCATAATATTCCATAAACTTATCTTTTTCTCCCTTATTTTCACCACTGCTCATTTCCTACTACAGATAATTTTTGAACAAATTTGGTCAAGAATTTTGATTAGAAGGTCAAAAAAGTTGCCTACAAAAGTATTTTTCTAATTACAAGAGAATGGCATGGAAGCTATTGTGCTAGTATCTTGAGAATCTTACCCTTTAATTACTATCTATTCACAAGTACTTGGAACAGTGGTTTTCAAAATTGAGTACACATTAGAAACATGTTTGGAATCAGTTTAAAAAATCAATTTTCTGTATTCTATCCACAAGAGACTGATTCAATACCTTTGGAGTCAAGCTCAGGAATTTTTTAAAAATGTTTTACACTGATTACATATTGAATTGAAATGTACTATAAGATTTCAAAGACTTAATACAAAGAAAAAAAAAAGAATGAAAATACCCCAGAAATCAGTTTTATATAAATTACATGTAGAAATAATATTTTTGATATGTTAGTCTAAGTAAAACATATTGTTACATTTAGTTTTATCTATTTTCTTTGGCTTTTTAAGAATTTTATTGACATATAGTTGATTTACAATGTTGTGTTAATTTCTGCTGTACAGCAAAGTGGCTCAGTTATACATATATATATATATATTCTTATTCATATTCTTTTCCATTACGGTTTATCACAGGGTATAGAATATAATTCCTTGTGCTATACAGTAAGCTCTTGTTGTTTATCCACCCTATATATATATTAGTTTGCATCTGCTAATCCCAAGCTCTCAATCCTTCCCTCCCCAACCCCCCTCCCCCTTGGCAACCACAAGTCTGTTCCCTATGTCTGTTTCTGTTTCATAGATATATTCATTTGTGTCGTATTTTGGATTACACATGTAAGTGATATTACATAGTATTTGTCTTTCTCTTTCTGACTTACTTTGCTTAGTATGATAATCTCTAGGTCCATCCATGTTGCTGTGGTATTGTTTTGTTCCTTTTTAAGGGTGAGTAATATTCCATTTTATATATGTACCCATCTTCTTTATCCATTCCTCTGTCAATGGACACTTAGGTTGTCTTGGCTATTGTGAGTAGTGCTGCTATGAACATAGGAATACATGTATCTTTTTGAATTAAGAGTTTTGCCTCAGTATATGCCCAGGAGTGGGATTGCTGAATCATATGGCAACTTTATTTTTAGTTTTTTGAGGAACCTCCATACTGTTTTCCATAAAGGCTACAATTTACATTCCCACCAACAGTGTAAAATGGTTTCCTTTTATCTACATCCTCTCCAACATTTAGTATTTGTAGACTTTTTAATGATGGCCATTCTAACCAGTATGAGGTGGTACCTCATTGTAGTTTTGATTTGCATTTCTCTGATAATTAATGATGATGAGCATCTCTTTATGTGCCTATTGGTCATTGTATTTCTTCTTTGGAGAAATGCCTATTTAGGTCTTGTCCATTTTTCAATTGGGTTGTGGTTTTTTTGTTTGTTTTTTTGCTATTGAGTTGTATGAGCTGTTTGTATATTTTGGAAATTAATCACTTGTCAGTCGCATCATTTGCAAAGATTTTCTCCCAGTCTGTCGGTGGCCTTTTCGTTTTGTTTATGTTTTTCTTTTGCTGTACAGAAGCTTGTAAGTTTGATTGGGTCCTATTCATTTATTTTTGCTTTTATTTCTATTGCCTTGGGAGACTGACTTAAGAAAACTGGTATGATTTATGTCAGAGAATGTTTTGCCTATGTTCTCTTCTAGGAGATTTATGGTGTCATATCTTATATTTAAGTCTTTAAACCATTTTGAGTTTATTCTTGTGTATGGTGTGAAGGTGCGTTCCAACTTCATTGATTTACATGTGGCTGTCCAACTTTTCCAACACCACTTGCTGAAGAGATTGTCTTTTCCCCATTGTATATTCTTGCCTCCTTTGTTGAAGATTAATTGTCCATAGGTGTGTGAGTTTATTTCTGGGCTTTCTATTCTGTTCATTTGATCCATATGTCTCTTTTTGTTCCAATACCATGCTGTCTTTATTACTGTAACTTTGTAGTATTGTTTGATATATGGGAGGGTTATGCCTCTTACTTTGTTCTTTTTCCTAAGGATTGTTTTGGCAATTCTGGGTCTCTTATGGCTCCATATAAATGTTGGGATTATTTGTTCTAGTTCTGTGAAAAATGTCATGGGTAATTTTATAGGAATCACATTAAATCTATACATTGTTTTGGGTAGTATGGTCATTTTAACAATATTAATCCTTCCAATCCAAGAGCATAGGATATCTTTCCATTTCTTTGAATCATTTCAATTTCCTTTATTAATGTTTTGTAGTTCCCATCATATACGTCTTTCACCTTCTTGGTGAGGTTTAGAAATCTGTATTCTTTTTATTTATTTATTTATTTTCTTTACTTTTTTGGCTCTGTCAGGTCTTAGTTGTGACATGCGGGATCTTCACTGAGGCTCATGGGATCTTTCACTGTGGTGTGGGCTCTTCATTGTGGTGCACTGGCTTCTCTGTAGTTGTGGTGCACAGGCTTCTCTGTAGTTGTGGCATGTGGATTTTCTCTCTCGAGTTGTGGCACGTGGGCTCCTGGGTGCATGGGCTCCATAGTTGTGACACACGGTCTCTCATTGCACATGAGCTCAGTAGTTGTGGTGCGTGTGCTTAGTTGTCCTGTGGCATGTGGGATCTTATTTCCCTGACCAGTGATCAAACCCATGTCCCCTGCATTTGAAGGCATATTCTTTACCACTGAACCACCAGGGAAGTCCCTAGGAATCTGTAGTCTTAACAAGCATCCCAAATGATCCTGATGTGATGATCTATCTATCATCCACAATTTGAGAAACACTTGACTTTGAAGATGCTTAAGACGGGGAAATATGTCAAGACAATAAAATTGGCAGAGTTTTCAAGGCTTTGGAGGTTGAAATTAAGTAACAAAAGTAAGCCAGACATACCAAATGATTTTAAAATTGGTAAACTAACAAGTGTGATTTCATGTAGGAATAAGATAATGACAATACCATTAACTAGCATTGATGAGTCACTGTTATGTGTGGGGCACTATTTTAAGATTTACATGGGGCTTCCCTGGTGGTACAGTTGTTGAGAGTCCGCCTGCCGATGCAGGGGACACGGGTTCATGCCCCGGTCTGGGAGGATCCCACATGCCGCGGAGCGGCTGGGCCCATGAGCCATGGCTGCTGAGCCTGCGCATCCGGAGACTGTGCTCCATAACGGGAGAGGCCACAGCAGTGAGAGGCCCACGTGACACACACACACACAAAAAGATTTACATGTATTAACTCATTTACTTCTCACAATAACTCTATGAGTTACCTTTATTAGAATTTTCACTCTACAAATAAGAAAACTTAAAAATAGAGAATTTTAATAAAATTTCCATATATGTGATTGGGTTCCAGCAAATCCTGAAGGTACAAGTAAGTTACATGAAGAAGTGGCCCAAATGCCCATGGTCCCCACTTCTGCCACACTGCCTTCTTTCTCCCACCCTGTGCCAATGGTCTTATGGGGAGTTCCCTACAATCTGTTAACAAAGGAAAAGAAGACTGAAACCTAGCTCACATATGGTTTGCACAATATTCAGGCACCACCAAAAGTGGACAGCTGTAGCACTACAGCCCCTATCTGTGGCATTCCTAAAGGACAATGGCAAAAAGAAATCCTACCAGTGGGCAGAGCTTTGAGAAGTTCACCTGGCTTTTCACTTTGCTTCAAAGGAGAAATGGCCAAATGTGTGATTATATACCAATTCATAGGCTATGCCAATGGTTTGGCTGAATATTCAGGGACTTGGAAGGAGCATGATTGGAAAGTTGGTGATAAAGAAATTTGGGGAAGAGGTATGTGGACTGACCTCTCTGAATGGGCAAAAAAATGTAAAGATATGTGTCCTATGTGAATACTTACCTTACTTCAACAAAAAATATTTTAATAATTGAGTGGATAGGATGACCCACTCTGTGTATACCAGTCAGCTTTTTTCCCTCAGCAACCCTTGTCATCACCGATTAGTCTATAAACAAAATAGCCATGGTGGCAGGAATGGAGGTTATGTATGTGTTCAGCAATATTGACTTCCACTCACCAAGGCCAATCTGGCTACAGCCACCACTTAGTGTCCTATCTGCCCATAGCAGAGACTATTGCTTAGTCCCTGATAAGGCACCATTTCCCAGTGTGATCATTCAGCTATCTGGTGGAAGGTTGATTACATTGGACTACTTCCATTGCATAAGGGGCAGTATTTTATGTTTACTAGAATAGATGCTTTGGATATGGATTTGCCTTCCTTGTACACAATGATTCTGCCAAAACCACCATTCTTGGACTTACCTTATCCATCATCATGGTTTTCCATACAGCATTACCTCTGATCAAGGAACTCATTTAACAGCAGAAGAAGTGCAACAATGAGTACATGCTTGTGGAATTCATTCATCTTACCATGTTCCCTATAATTCTGAAGTATCTGACTTGATAGAAAGGTGGAAGGACCTTGTGAAGATTCAGTTAAAATTACAGTTAGGTGACAATACCTTGTAGGGCTGGGACAAGAAGGTTATATATGCTCTTAATCAGCATGTAGTATATGATGCTGTTTTTCTAGTTGCCAGGATTCACAGGTTCAGGAATCAAAGTGTGGAAATGGGAATGGCATCACTCACTATTACCCCTAGCACTGCACCAGCAACATTTCTGATCCTTGTTCCTGTGACCTTACACTCTCATGACCCAAAAGCCAAAGGGAGGAATGCTTCTACCAGGAGATACAACAATGATTACACGGAACTGGAAGCTCATTCTGACACCTGGCTACTTTCGGCTTCTCATACCTCTGAATCAACACGGAAAAAAGGGTATTGCTGTGTAAGCTAGGTAAATGATCCTGACTATCAAGGAGAAATTGTACTAGTACTCCATAATAGAAGTAAGCAAAATAACGCCTGAAATAAAGGAGATCATTTAGGGTGTCACTTAGAATTACCAGGTCCTGTAATTAAGGTCAATGGAAAAATACAACAACCCAATAGAGTCAGGACTAGTAATTTCCCAGACCATTCAGGAATTAAACTTTGGGTCACTTTATCAGGTAAAGAACTAAGAAGGCTGAGATGCTTGCTGAAACAAAAGGGAATACAGAATGGATAGTGGCAGAAGGTAATTATAAATACCAGCTATGACCAAAAGACCAGTTGCA
Organism: Orcinus orca; assembly: GCF_937001465.1. Taxonomy (NCBI): domain Eukaryota; kingdom Metazoa; phylum Chordata; class Mammalia; order Artiodactyla; family Delphinidae; genus Orcinus; species Orcinus orca. Next base: position 82,506,546 of record NC_064580.1, read on the forward strand.
TAAATGAGAAAAGCAATTGTCATATATTACTATAAATACATGTATGTGTGTATAACATATCTTTGTTTTCTTTCCTCTCTTATTCCCCAATCATGTAACACAAGATGTATTGATTTTATATGATAGTATTTAAGTATTGTTAATTTTACATCATAGTATTTAAGGTATTTTATATCAAAGAGAAGAGTAAATACCACTAAAACACTTACCTTCCTCTCCTGGGGAAAGAGTTAGTGTAGTTATAGTTGTACACAGGATAGTTGTATCATGCTGGGTGTAATTATAAACTTGTTATTGTCTTTATTTGGAGATTGGAGATTAAGTATTGTTAAAGAGATGTGTATAGTTTTTAAGATTACGTGGGATGGACTTGTGATGGATAATTTATGTGTCAGCTGGACTGGCCATGGGTTGCCGAGATTAAATATTATTTCTGGGTGAGTCTGTGACAGTGTTCCTGGATGGGATTAACATTTGAATCAATGGACTCAGTAAAGTAGACTGCCCACCAAAAGTGGATGGGATCATACAATCTGCTGAGGGTTTGAATAGAACAAAAGGCAAAAAAAGAAGGAATAGAGTTGAGATTCCACATATAAACCCTCACATTTAAAGTCAACTCGTTTTCAACAAGGTTGTCAATAATATTCAATGGGAAAAAGAATAGTGTTTTGAGCAAAGAGTGCTGGGAAAACTTAATAATATACCTTCAAAATAATGCAGTTGGACTACCTACCCCACACAATATAGACAAAGAAACTCAAACTGAAGAAAACACTTAAGCTTTAAGAGGTTAAATTTAAAAACTCTTAGAAGGAAAACATAACTGAAATATGCACTATTGTGCATTAGCCAGTTTTCTTAGATACAACACCCAAAGTACAAACAACAAAAGAAAAAAAATAGGTTAAGAAGCTTTATCAAAATTAAAGCCTTTGTGCCTTAAAGAATAAACTCAAGAAATATAGAAAACAGCTCGGAGAATGGGAGAAAATATTTGCAAATCCTTTAACAGATAAAGGAAGTTTATTTTTTAATTCTGTTTTAACATCTTTATTGGGGCATAATTGCTCTACAATGGTGTGTTAGTTTCTGCTTTATAACAAAGTGAATCAGTTATACATACACATATGTTCCCATATCTTTTCCCTCTTGCATCTCCCTCCCTCCCACCCTCCCTATCCCACCCTTCCAGGCGGTCACAAAGCACAGAGCTGATCTCCCTGTGCTATGCGGCTGCTTCCCACTAGCTATCTCTCTTACGTTTGGTACTGTATATATGTCCATGCCTCTCTCTCGCTTTGTCACAGCTCACCCTTCTCCCTCCGCGTATCCTCAAGTCCGTTCTCTAGTAGGTCTGTGTCTTTATTCCTGTCTCACCCCTAGTTTCTTCATGACACTTTTTTCCCTTACATTCCATATATATGTGTTAGTACACGGTATTTGTCTTTCTCTTTTTGACTTACTTCACTCTGTGTGACAGACTCTAGGTCTATCCACTTCATTACAAATAGCTCAATTTCGTTTCTTTTTATGGCTGAGTAATGTTCCATTGTATATATGTGCCACATCTTCCTTATCCATTCATCCGATGATGGACACTTAGGTTGTTTCCATCTCTGGGCTATTGTAAATAAAGCTGCAATGAACATTTTGGTACATGACTATTTATGAATTATGGATTTCTCAGGATATATGCCCAGTAGTGGGATTGCTAGGTCATGTGGCAGTTCTATTTGTAGTTTTTTAAGGACTCTCCGTACTGTTGTCCATAGTGGCGGTACCAATTCATATTCCCACCAGCAGTGCAAGAGTGTTCCCTTTTCTCCACACCCTCTACAGCATTTATTGTTTCTAGATTTTTGAAGATGGCCATTCTGACTGGTGTGAGATGATACCTCATTGTAGTTTTTTTGTTGTTGTTGTTGTTGTTTTGCGGTACGTGGGCCTCTCACTGTTGTGGCCTCTCCCGTTGCGGAGCAGAGGCTCCGGATGCACAGGATCAGCAGCCATGGCTCACGGGCCCAGCCGCTCCGCAGCATGTGGGATCTTCCCGGACCGGGGCACGAACACGTGTCCCCTGCATCAGGAGGCGGACACTCAACCACTGCGCCACCAGGGAAGCCCCCTCATTGTAGTTTTGATTTGCATTTCTCTAATGATTAATGAAGTTGAGCATTTTTTCATGTGTTTGTTGGCAGTCTGTATATCTTCTTTGGAGAAATTTCTATTTAGGTCTTCTGCCCATTTTTGGATTGGATTGTTTGTTTTTTTGTTATTGAGCTGCATGAGCTGCTTGTAAATTTTGGAAATAAATCTTTGTCAGTTGCTTCATTTGCAAATATTTTCTCCCATTCAGAGGGTTGTCTTTTGGTCTTGCTTATGGTTTTCTTTGCTGTGCAAAAGCTTTGACGTTTCATTAGGTCCCATTTGTTCATTTTTGGTTTTATTCCCATTTCTCTAGGAGGTGGGTCAAAAAGGATCTTGCTGTGATTTATGTCATAGAGTGTTCTGCCTATGTTTTCCTCTAAGAGTTTGATAGTTTCTGGCCTTATATTTAGGTCTTTAATCCATTTTGAGCTTATTTTTGTGTATGGTGTTACGGAGTGATCTAATCTCATACTTTTACCTGCACCTGTCCAGTTTTCCCAGCACCACTTATTGAAGAGGCTGTCCTTTCTCCACTGTACATTCCTACCTCCTTTATCAAAGATAAGTTGATCATATGTGCATGGGTTTATCTCTGGGCTTTCTATCCTGTTCCATTGATCTATGTTTCTGTTTTTGTGCCAGTACCATATTGTCTTGATTACTGTAGCTTTGTAGTATAGTCTGAAGTCCAGGAGCCTGATTCCTCCAGCTCCGTTTGTTGTTCTCCAGATTGCTTTTGCTATTCGGGATCTTTTGTGTTTCCATACAAATTGTGAAATTTTTTGTTCTAGTTCTGTGAAAAATGCCAGTGGTAGTTTGATAGGGATTGCATTGAATATGTAGATTGCTTTGGGTGGTAGAGTCATTTTCACAATGTTGATTCTTCCAATCCAAGAACATGGTATATCTCTCCATCTATTTGTATCATTTTTTAATTCTTTCATCAGTGTCATAATTTTCTGCATACAGGTCTTTTGTCTCCTTAGGTAGGTTTATTCCTACATGTTTTATTCTTTTTGTTGCAATGGTAAATGGGAGTGTTTTCTTGATTTCACTTTCAGATTTTTCATCATTAGTGTATAGGAATGCCAGAGATTTCTATGCATTAATTTTGTATCCTGCAACTTTACCAAATTCATTGATTAGTTCTAGTAGTTTTCTGGTAGCACCTTTCGGATTCTCTATGTATAGTATCATGTCATCTGCAAACAGTGAAAGCTTTATTTCTTCTTTTCTGATTTGGATTCCTTTTATTTCCTTTACTTCTCTGATTGCTGTGGCTAAAACTTCTAAAACTATGTTGAATAAGAGCTGTGAGAGTGGGCAGCCTTCTCTTGTTTCTGATCTTAGTGGAAATGTTTTCAGTTTTTCACCATTGAGGATTATGTTGGCTGTAGGTTTGTCATATATGGCCTTTATTATGTTGAGGAAAGTTCCCTCTATGCCTACTTTCTGCAGGGTTTTTATCATAAATGGGTGTTGAATTTTGCTGAAAGCCTTCTCTGCATCTATTGAGATGATCATATTTTTTTTCCTTCAGTTTGTTAATATGGTTTTTCACATTGATTGATTTGCGTATATTGAAGAATCCTTGCATTCCTGGAATAAAGCCCACTTGATCATGGTGTATGATCCTTTTAATGTGCTGTTGGATTCTGTTTGCTAGTATTTTGTTGAGGATTTTTGTATCTATGTTCATCAGTGATATCGGACTGTAGTTATCTTTCTTTGTGACATACTTGTCTGCTTTTGGTATCAGGGTGATCATGACCTCGTAGAATGAGTTTGGGAGTGTTCTGCCCTCTGCTATATTTTGGAAGAGTTTGAGAAGAAGAGGTGTTAGCTCTTCTCTAAATGTTTGGTAGAATTTGCCTGTGAAGCCATCTGGTCTTGTGCTTTTGTTTGTTGGAAGATTTTTATCACAGTTTCAATTTCAGTGCTTGTGATTCTTCTGTTCATATTTTCTATTTCTTCCTGATTCAGTCTTGGCAGGTTGTGCATTTCTAAGAATTTGTCCATTTCTTCCAGATTGTCCATTTTATTGGAATAGAGTTGTTTGTAGTAATCTCTCATGGTCCTTTGTATTTCTGCAGTGTCAGTTGTTACTTCTCCTTTTGGATTTCTAATTCTATTGATTTGAATCTTCTCCCTTATTTTCCTGATGAGTCTGGCTAATGGTTTTTCAATTTTTTTATCTTCTCAAAGATCCAGTTTTTAGTTTTTTTCATCTTTGCTATTGTTTCCTTCATTTCTTCATCGTTTATTTCTGATCTGATTTTTATGATTTCTTTCCTTTGCTAACTTTGTGGTTTTTTGGTTCTTCTTTCTCTAATTGCTTTAGGTGCAAGGTTAGGTTTTTTACTCAAGATGTTTCCTGTTTCTTAAGGAGGGCTTATATTGCTATAAACTTGCCTCTTAGAACTGCTTTTGCTGCATCCCATAGATTTTGGGTCATCATGTCTCCATTGTCATTTGTTTCTAGGTATTTTTTTATGTCTTCTTTGACTTCTTCAGTGACCACTTCATTATTAATTAGTGTATTGTTTAGCCTCCATGTTTTTGTATTTTTTACAGATGCTTTCATGTAATTGATATCTAGTTTCATAGCGTTGTGGTTGGAAAAGATACTTGATACAATGTCCATTTTCTTAAATTTACCAATGCTTGATTTGTGATGCGAGATATGATCTATCCTGGAGAATGCTCCATGGGCACTTGAGAAAAATGTGTATTTTTTTTGTTTTTGGATGGAATGTCCTATAAATATTAATTAAGTCCATCTTGTTTAATATATCATTTAAAGCTTGTGTTTCCTTACTTATTTTCATTTTGGATGATCTGTCCATTGGTGAAGGTGGGGTGTTAAAGTCTCATACTACGAATGTGTTACTGTTGATTTCCCCTTTTTTGGCTGTTAGTATTTGCCTTATGTATTGAGGTGCTCCTATGTTGGGTGAATAAATATTTACAATTGTTATATCTTCTTCTTGGATCGATCCCTTGATCATTAGGTAGGGCCCTTTTTTGTCTCTTCAAATAGTCTTTATTTTAAAGTCTATTTTGTCTGATATGAGAATTGCTACGTCAGCTTTCTTTTGGTTTCCATTTGTATGGAATACCTTTTTCCATCCCCTCACTTTCAGTCAGTATTTGTCTCTAGGTCTGAAGTGGGTCTCTTGTAGACAGCATATATATGGGTCTTGTTTTTGCATCCATGCAACCAATCTGTGTCTTTTGGTGGGAGCATTTAGTCCATTTACATTTAAGGTAATTATCGATATGTATGTTCCTATTCCCATTTTCTAAATTGTTTTGGGGTCGTTATTGTAGGTCTTTTCCTTCTCTTGTGTTTCTTGCCTAGAGAAGTTCCTTTAGCATTTGTTTTCAAGCTGGTTTGGTAGTGCTGAACTCTCTCAGCTTTTGCTTGTCTGTAAAGGTTTTAATTTCTCCATCAAATCTGAATGAGATCCTTGCTGGGTAGAGTAATCTTGGTTGCAGGTTTTTCTCCTTCATCACTTTAAATATGTCCTGTCACTCCCTTCTGGCTTACAGAGTTTCTGCTCAAAGATCAGCTGTTAACCTTATGGGGATTCCCCTGTGTGTTATTTGTTTTTTTTCCCTTGCTGATTTTAATATGCTTTTTTTTGTATTTAATTTTTTACAGTGATTAATATGTGTCTTGGTGTATTTCTCTTTGGATTTATCCTGTATGGGGCTCTCTGTGCTTCCTGGACTTGATTAACTATTTCCTTTCCCATATTAGGGAAGTTTTCAACTATAAGCTCTTCAAATATTTTCTCAGTCCCTTTCCTTTTCTCTTCTTCTTCTGGAACCCCTATAATTCAAATGTTGGTGTGTTTAATTTTGTCCCAGAGGTCTCTGAGACTGTCCTCAGTTCTTTTCATTCTTTTTTCTTTTTTCTGCTCTTCAGTAATTATTTCCACTACTTTATCTTCCAGGTCACTTATCCGTTCTTCTGCCTCAGTTATTCTGCTATTGATCCAATCTAGAGTATTTTTCATTTCATTTATTGTGTTGTTCATCATTGTTTGTTTCATCTTTAGTTCTTCTAGGTCCTTGTTAAATGTTTCTTGCATTTTCTCTATTTCCAAGATTTTTGATCATCTTTACTATCATTATTCTGAATTCTTTTTCTGGTAGACTGCCTATTTCCTCTTCGTTTGTTAGTTCTGGTCCGTTTTTATCTTGCTCCTTCATCTGCGGTGTGTTTTTCTGTCTTCTCATTTTGCTTATCTTATTGTGTTTGGGGTCTCCTTTTTGCAGGCTGCAGGTTCGTAGTTCCCATTGTTTTTGGTGTCTGTCCCCAGGGACTCAAGTTGGTTCAGTGGGTTGTGTAGGCTTCTTGGTGGAGGGGACTAGTGCCTGTGTTCTGGTGGATAAGCCTGGATCTTTTCTTTCTGGTGGGAAGTTCCATGTCTGGTGTTGTGTTTTAGGGTGTCTGTGTACTTATTATGATTTTAGGCAGCCTCTGTGCTAATGGGTGGGGTTATGTTCCTGTTTTGCTAGTTGTTTGGCATAGGGTGTCCAGCACTGTAGCTTGCTGGTCGTTGAGTGAAGCTCGGTGCTGTCATTGAGATGGAGATCTCTGGGAGATTTTTGCCATTTGATATTATGTGGAACTGGGAGGTCTCTTGTTGATCAGTGTCCTGAAGTTGGCTCTCCCACCTCAGAGGCACAGCACTGGCTCCTGGCTGGAGCACCAAGAGCCTTTCATCCACATGGCTCAGAATAAAACAGGGAAAAAGTAGAGAGAAAGAATTAGTAGAAGTAGGAAGAAAGAAAGAAAGAAAGAAAGAAAGGAAGGAAGGAAGGAAGAAAGAAAGAAAGAATAAAAGAAGAAATGAAGGAAAGAAAGGAGGGGGGATGGAGGGAGGAAGGAAGGAAGGAGGGAAGGAAAGAAAATGAAAGAAAGAAAGAAGATAATGTAAAATAAAGTAAAATATAATAAAGTTATTAAATTAAAAAATTATTAAGAAAATAATTTAGAAAAACAAACAAACCAAAAAAAAAAAACGGACCGATAGAACCTTAGGACAAAGGGTGGTAGTAAAGCTATACAGACATCATCTCATACAGAAGCGTACACATACACACTCACAAAAAGTGGAAAAGGGGAAAAAATCATAAATCTTGCTCTCAAAGTCTACCTCCTCAATTTGGGATGATTTGCTGTCTATCCATGTGTTCCACAGATGCAGGGTACATCAAGTTGATTGTGGAGCTTTAATCCACTGCTTCTGAGGCTGCTGGGAGAGATTTCCCTTTCTCTTCTTTGTTCTCACAGCTCCCTGGGGCTCAGCTTTGGATTTGGCCCCACCTCTGCATGTAGGTCACCAGAGGGCATCTGTTTTTCGCTCAGACAGGACGGGGTTAAAGGAGCCGCTGAGTCGGGGGCTCTGGCTCACTCAGGCCGGGGGGGAGTGAGGGTCACGGATTGCGGGGCGAGGCTGCGGCGGCAGAGGCCGGCGTGACGTTGCACCAGCCTGAGGCTCACTGTGCGCTCTCCCGGGGAAGTTGTCCTTGGATCCCGGGAACCTGGCCGTGGCAGTCTCCCTGGAAGGGAGCTGTGGATAGTGACCTGTGCTCACACACAGGCTTTTTGGTGGCAGCAACAGCAGCCTTAGAGTCTCCTGACCGTCTCTTGGGTCTGTGCTTTTAGCCACGGCTTGCGCCTGTCTCTGGAGCTCCTTTAAGCAGTGCTCTTAATCTCCTCTGCTTGCCCACCAGGAAACAAATAGGGAAGAAAAAGTCTCTTGCCTCTTCGGCAGCTCCAGACATTTTCCCGGACTCCCTGCCGGCTAGCCGTGGTGCACTAACCCCTTCAGGCTGTGTTCACGCAGCCAACCCCAGTCCTCTCCCTGTGCTCCGACCAAAGCCCGAGCCTCATCTCGCTGCCCCGCCTGCCCCGGCGGGTGAGCAGACAAGCCTCTTTGGTGGTGAGTGCTGGTCGGCACCGCTCCTCTATGCGGGAATCTCCCCACTTTTCCCTCCGCACCCCAGTTGCTGCGCTCTCCTCCGCGGCTCCGAAACTGCCCCCTCCACCACCCACAGTCTCTGCCCGCGAAGGGGCTTCCTAGTGTGTGGAGACCTTTCCTCCTTCACAGCTCCCTCCCATTGGTGCAGGTCCCATCCCTATTCTTTTGTCTCTGTTTTTTTCTTTTGCCCTACCCAGGTTCATGGGGAGTTTCTTGCCTTTTGGGAAGTCTGAGGTCTTCTGCCAGCGTTCAGTAGGTGTTCTGTAGGAGTTGTTCCACGTGTAGATGTATTTCTGGTGTATCTGTGGGGAGGAAGGTGATCTCTGTGTCTTAGTCTTCCGCCATCTTCCCCTCGTCCCGATAAAGTACTTTTATGTAGAATATATAAACAACACTTACAACTCACTAATAAAATACTAAATAACCCAATTAAAATAAGGCAAAGGATATGAATAGATCCTTTTTCACAGAATGTGTAGAAATGGACAATAGTCACATGGAAATATGCTCAGCATCATTAGATTTTGAAGATGTGTTGCACACTCTTTGAAAATACTAAATACCATTGAATTGAATACTTTAAAGGGTACATTGTGTGGTATGTGAAATATGTCTAAACAAAGCTGTAAAAAAAGTGAATGAGAAGAAATTTGCCTTTTGAAAGAATTCTGGGATAATCTGTGTCAGGTGTCATTCCCTCCACAGTGGAGATAGGAAGCAGAGCCCATATTATTTCAATATTTAAAGAAGAGCAATAAGATAACCCAGTAAGTGGAGATTTTATTAGGAGAGTGTGAGCCTGGAAAAACTTAGTGATATTAGGCTGGCCTAAAAGAATTACACCTAAAATCAGAGCTTTAGGATATCATTAATGACACAATTTGATATCTCATAGTATTTTAAATTGAATTCTAATTATGCTGAGATAAGGGGAATCAGGTACAGTGCTATGTTCACCGTCACCCTAAATACTGTGCCAAAGTTTTCCACCCTCATCGCCTTACTCATGGGACACTTCTGCCTTTAAGGGTGAAAGACAGAGAAATACCAAAGCTGTATTTTCCAATTGTGCAAAAATAAATTAGGAATAAACAACTCCTGGTATATAGTACAATAAGCTAAACTTTTGAGAACTTCTTTTTCATCACACTCCTAATGATGAAACTTCATGTGACCTCTTTCAGTCTTAAGCTAACCTTCAGTAAGGATTTTACCTATCATTTGGTGAGGGGGAATTAGCTCAAGTTGTAATAATCTCCATTACAATTCATATCAATTCTTTCTGAAGCTATAGAATTGCACGGTCTTCCCCTCATAGGTAAGCCTGAGTTAAATTCTGCTGCCCGGACTTCCCTGGTGGCACAGTGGTTGAGAGTCCACCTGCCGATGCAGGGGACACGGGTTCGTGCCCCAGTCTGAGAAGATCCCACATGCCACGGGGCAGCTGGGCCCGTGAGCCATGGCTGCTGAGCCTGCGCATCCGGAGCCTGTGCTCCACAACGGGAGAGGCCACAACAGTGAGAGGCCCACGTACTGCAAAAACAAATAAACAAACAAACAAAAATTCTGCTGCCCATATAACCAGAATTATGTTTGAAAATAGAACCACTTCAAACTTTCTCTTCATACAGCATCCAACCTATATCTGGGATCTTGTTTTAGTAATAAGTACAAGCAGCTATTATTGTACGATCACCATCATTACCAGACTAACATTCTTGGATCATTCCTCCTATGATGTCAACAAAAGCAATTTTCCAGTGCAGACTATGAGTGTTTCTGTCTCCTTATAGAGACATTTTAATTTAAACAAGATTAACAGGTAGTAAGACAAGAAGATAGAGTAAGAGTAGGGTCCTCTTCTGTGAGTATGTGATCTAATAGCCTCTTGGACTGTGTCCTTGTCATTTTGTTTGATGATGGAATATTTAGTAGCCCTGCAAAGCCAATTGAGATTTTATGGTATTTATATAAAGAAAACTAATGAAAGAAAACAATCATGTTTTATACTTAAAACCACATTCCCTGCAAGAGTTCTGTCTGCTCATCTAGGTTATTAATTAGATAAAATATTGCTAGTTATTTTGTCTCAGTAATGACTGTGGTGGGAATAGAGCACAAGTTGAGATTTTCAATTAACATTCTTCACAAAGGAAAACATTTTAAAATGTAGTGTATTCAAACAAATAATTTAATTTTCTTAATTTCCAGCTTATTTTTTAATTATCTAAATCCAACAACCAAAAATAAAAATCATGTTAGGATTGAATACCAACTAGTTGGTATTTCATTAGTTTACTAAAGCCACTTTACTAAATAAAAGATTTAAATTGTGAATAAATGATAAATTTTCATTATTTTTAAATTGATCATCTTCTTAGATAATCTCTGTACACTTAGTGATAAATGGGGTAATTTAGTGTCAAAAAATAATACAATAGACATTCATTTCTGGGTTGCATTTATTTTCATGGATAATAATTATTTCAAATGGAAAATAAAGAGCACTCACTCTCCACTCTTCCAGGGCTGTATCCTAAACAGAAAGATTTTATTTAAATAATAGTGTAGATGAGTAGAACTGTCACAATGGGGCTTTCAGGTAGTATAAAATTTAAACAGCAGACAGGGCTGAAAGTAAAAATTACCTTGCAGAAAATATACTACCACCTGTCAAGTGCCCATATTTCTAACTAAATTTTATCACATTTGTTGTACTACATGCTTCTCTAAGTTTGAAATTTGCATGGTAGTTTCTTTTAAATCACAGTCTCATTTATTGATCAAGTTGAAATCATTCAAATGGAACATTGGAAAGCATTCAGATGTGAAACTGAAAACTCTCATTATTTTCCAGAATAAGAGCTGTCTCCCTTTCCAGGCAGAGGTTCAGAAAATGCTTTTATCTTAACTGGTGTATTAAAGTGCTAATTGTTTTTTTTAATAATAAAAGTTAATCTAGCATTTTAGTTTTATTATTTTTTTAACATCTTTATTGGGGTATAATTGCTTTACAATGGTGTGTTAGTTTCTGCTTTATAACAAAGTGAATCAGTTATACATATACATATGTTCCCATATCTCTTCCCTCTTGTGTCTCCCTCCCTCCCACCCTCCCTATCCCACCCCTCCAGGTGGTCACAAAGCACCGAGCTGATCTCCCTGCCCTATGCGGCTGCCCCCCACCAGCTATCTACCTTACGTTTGGTAGTGTATATATGTCCATGCCTCTCTCTCGCTTTGTCACAGCTCACCCTTCCCCCTCCCCATATCCTCAAGTCCGTTCTCTAGTAGGTCTTTGTCTTTATTCCTGTCTTACCCCTAGGTTCTTCATGACATTTTTTTCCTTAAATTCCATATATATGTGTTAGCATACAGTATTTGTCTTTCTCTTTCTGACTTACTTCACTCTGTATGACAGACTCTAGGTCTATCCACTTCATTACAAATAGCTCAATTTCGTTTCTTTTTATGGCTGAGTAATATTCCATTGTATATATATGCCACATTCTGACATCCTGTGCTGGAAAGCATGCTCTGCCCTATAAGTGAGAAAAAAAAAAAACAGCCTTTAAGCTGGAAAACAATCTCAAAATTACTCAATACTGAGTTAGTGAAAGGCAGTGAAAATATCATGAGCAGTATTTAAAGTGCTTTATCCAGATCTGTGTTTACCACCTATCTCTGCAGATGCATATGTTAGAACATATTCTCTATTCTGTCTGCATTTTTCAATATAACTTCTATTGTGCCATTTCCTCTCTTTAATACCATAGACAAATCAATCAGGTTAATTTTCCACTAATAACTTAAAAACACAACAAATCACAAGAACATTCATGTGTTGCTGCTTACTCCAAAGGTCAATGATATTCTCCTGCTTTTTCCTCTCTAGTATGAGATGCTAAATTCATTGTTTCCCAGTACAAATTCACAGTCATTATAATGAGGTATCCTACACTAGTGATAATCCATTTACTATCATTAATTTCTGTGTTTGTTTCTAAGTGGTTTGGCATTTCAGTTAATTTTTATTTTTTTGAGGACTCTTTCAGAGGTTACCATCTTGCCTCAAAAATTTACTTTCCCAAAATCATGCTCAGGATGAGAAATTCCTCTTCATTTCAATTAAGTAATGAATGTCTGGAACTCAAAAAATTCCACAAGAAAAATCCTAAAATAGAAAATAATTAAACATCAATGACAGGTTGCTTTGTTCATGTTAAATTATGAATGGTTCAAGAAAGCTTGTGTGGTAAATATTAACATGTGAATTCCCTAGGAACTATGAATATCACTATAACCAAGGATGCTCATATCATTGCCCAGAGAGAGTAGAAGGAACTTGAGGAACCATCTAGTAGAACAGCAGTCCCCAACATTTTTGGCACCAGGGACAAGTTTCATGGAAGACAATTTTTCCACGTGGGGGAGGGGAGGATAGTTCAGGCAGTAATGTGAGCAATGGGGAGCAATGGGGAGCATCAGATAAAGCTTTGCTCACTCACCTGCCACTCACCTCCTGCTGTGCGGCCCAGTTCCTAACAGGCTGTGGACTGGTAGCGGTCTGTGGCTTGGGGGTTGGGGACCCTTGTAGTAGAAGACAAAATTCAGCCTGTTCTTTCCAACCACTGCCCCTTTGTCCAATCTCCTTCTCCAGCCCAAGCATATGCTAGCTACAACTATCTATTTAGTTCTGCTTGATGTCAAAATTTCAAAAGGAAGATAGCCTACATTTTCTAAATCACATACTAAGAATTACTCAGACAGCATACTGATTCCAAATGGTTCTTCTTTTTCTAACAGGATAAAAGAAAGTTTCTCTTTTTACATATGCATTTCTCTTTTTACATCTTTCAAATAAATTAACAAGGAGACAGACAGAGGTCATACTCTTTAAAGTATATTCTGACAGTCATGACCAAGTAAGAAACTGTTTTTAACTTAGAAGACACCAGATGAAAATGTGCAAAATGCAATTCCCTTTCTAAAAAAATTGGAAATCAAAGAAAATTTTTTCAGATTTTTTTCCAATTTGAGAAGGTCAAATTTTAGAATTGAGTTTGAAAAACTCTGTTTCTGTATAAACTACTCAGAAAGAACTTTCTTAAAGATTCATGCTACATGTAAATTTACTTGTTGTTGTAAGTGTTTATTGTGGTAAAATATACATAATTTACCCTTTTAACCATTTATAATTGTGACATTATATTCACAATGTTATGAAACCATTATTATTATTCACTTCCAGAAATTCTTTATCATCCCAAGCAGAAACTCTGCATCTATTAAACAATTACTCTTCATTCCCCCTATTTCTATACTATGGTAATCTCTATTCTACTTTCTGTCTTTATGAATTTGTCTATTCTGAGGATTTCATATAGCTGTAATCATATAATGTTTTTCTCTTCTGTCTGGATTATTTAACTTAGAATATTTTTTCAGAGTTCATCCATGTGGTAGCATGCCTCAGCTTGTAAAGGTTGGATAATATTTCACTGTATGTGTGTGTGCACGTGTGTGTGTGTGTATAATTCTATTTTTGGTTGTCATGAATAATGCTGATAAGAACATTGGTTTACAAGTACCAGTTTTAGTACTCACTTTCAATGTTTGGGGTATATAGCTAGAAGTGGAATTGCTCTTACAATTTAGGTTTTACATCCATTTTGAGTTAATTTTTGTGTGTGGCATGGGGAAGGGGTCCAACTTAGTTGTTATACGAGCATGCTTTCATATTAACCAATGCACTTAATTACTTTTTTATAGGATACAGTATTTTAGGACATGTCTATTTCATTCGTAGAAAGGATGCTTCTTCCTCAGGACTTGTGCTTGCTCTTAGCTTTTAAAATTAATTCCCTTATTTATGTAAATTTCAATAATACAGAAAATTTCAGAGGAAAATTTGATAAAATATGTGAACCTATCAATAAGCTCTAGACCATCTTAATATTTTGACATTTTCTCAGAGTGTTTCCAGAAAATAATTCAATAATAATATATTTCAAGTTTGATATGTACCTCTGCCCAATGCCATTTTTTCTCCCTGTTGGTAAATACTATACTGATTTATGAAAACGTTTTGTTACATATGCAGTATCCATAAATAATACATATCAATTTTGCATGCTTAAACTGTGTATAATGATATAAATGATATCATATTTCATGTCTCTTTCTGTAATTTGCCCTTTTCACAGAGAATTAGGCTTTGAGAGTTACCTACATTGCTGCATGTAGTTTTGTATAGTGATCAAATGCATAAATGAGCTAAAGCTCATGTAATCAAATGAATAAATGAGCTAAAGTTTATGTAAAGTTTATGTATTTAAAAGATACTTACTTAATGTGTTTCAATTTTATTCTTCCTGAAGTACAACTTTTAATTGATATTTCAGTGAAGGTGTGTTAGTTGTAAAATCTCTCAGTTTTTTTCTGTATTGTCTTATTTCACCCAGAATTTTGAATGTTATTTTAGCTGAATATAGAATTTTCAATTAACAATTATTTTTCTCATTCTTTGAGATATTATTTTACTGTAATCTTGGTCTATTGTAGTTGTTAACTAAAGATTTTTGCCAATTGAATAATTTCCATATAGGTAATCTATCTTTTTAAATATTTTGGTTCTAAGATTTTCTCTATATTTACATGCTCTGCAGTTTCATTAGAAACTGTGTAAGTATAGAACTCAAGATGGTGGAGTAGAAGGACATGAGCTCACACCATTCTTATGAAAACACCAAGATCACAACTAACTGATGAACAACTATTGACAAAGAAATTCTGGAATCTACCAAAAAAGATACCCTACAACCAAAGACAAAGAAGAAGCCACAACAAGATGGTAGGAGGTCACAGTCATGATAAAATCAAATCCCATACCCACCGGGTGGGTGACCTACAAACTGGAAAACAATTATACCACAGAAGTTCTCCCACAGGGGTGAAAGTTCTGAGCCCCACATCAGACTTCCCAGCCTGGGGGCCTGGCAACAAGAGGAAGAGTCCCGAGATAATCTGGCTTTGAAGGCCAGCAGGCTTTGATCACAGGGCTTCCACAGGACTGGGGGAAATAGAAACTCCACTCTTGGAGGGTGCATACAAAGTCTCATGTGCACCAGGACCCAGGGGAAAAAAAGCAGTGACCCCCATAAAAGACTGGACCAGACATACCTGTTACTATTGGAAGGTTTCCTGAAGAGGCAGGGTGTGGCTCTCACTCACTGCAGGGACAAAGACACTGACAGCAGCAATTCTGGGAAGTACTCATTGGCGTGAGCCCTCCTGGAGGCTGCCATTACCCCACCAAACAACCTGTAGGCTCCACTGCTATGTCGCCTGAGGCCAAACAACTAACAGTGTGGGAAAACAGCCCCACCCATCAGGAGAAAAGTGGCATAAAGACTCCCTGAGCACAGACCTGCCCACCAGAGGGACAAGACCCAGCCCCACCCACCACCGAGCAGGAATGAGCCCCTCCCATCAGGAAGCCTGTCCAAGTCTTTTAGACAGCCTCATCCACCAGAAGGCACACAGCAGAAGCAAGAACTACAGTCTTGCAGCCTGCAAAACAGAAACCACAATCACAGAATATTAGTCAAAAAGAGATGACAGAGGAAAATATCCCAGATGAAGGGACAAGATGAAATCCCAGAAGAACACCTAAGTGAAATGGAGATAGCCAACCTATTATAAAAAGAATTTAGAATAATGATAGTGAAGATGATCTAAGATCTTGGAGAAAGAATGGAGGCAAGGATCAAGAAGATGCAAGAAAACTTTAACAAAGACCTAGAAGAACTAAAGATACAAACAAACAGAGATGAACAATACAATAACTGAAATGAAAAATATACTAGAAGGAATCAATAGCAGAATAAGTGAGGCAGAAGAACAGATAAGTTACCTGGAAGGCAGAATGGTGGAAATCACTGCCACAGAACAGAGTAAAGAAAAAAGAATGAAAATAAATGAAGACAGTCTAAGAGACCTCTGGGACAAGAGTAAATGCACTAACATTTGCATTACAGGGTTCCCAGAAGAAGATGAGAGAGAGAGTAAGGACCTGAGAAAATATTTGAACATATAATAGCTGAGAATTTTTCTAAAATGGGAAAGAAAACAGTTACCCAAGTTCAGGAAGCACAGAGAGCCCCAGGCAGGATAAACCCAAGGAGGAACATGCTGAGACACATAGTAATCAAACTGACAAAAATTAAAGACAAAATAAATATTAAAAGCAACAGGGAAAAATGACAAGTAACATACAAGGGAACTCCCATAATGTTATCAGCTGATTTCTCAGCAGAAACTCTGAAGGCCAGAAGGGAGAGGCAGAATATATTTAAAGTGATGAATGGAAAGAACCTGCAACCAAGAATACTCTATCCAGCAAGGCTCTCATTCAGATATGATGGAGAAATCAAAAGCTTTACCGACAAGCAAAAGCTAAGAGAATTCAGCTCCACCAGACCAGCTTTGCACCAAATGCTAGAAGAACTTCTCTAAGTGGGAAAGAGACCAGGAACTAAAAACAATCTTGTTTATATATAGTCTGATATATCAAAACCTCATGGGAAAGCAAACCCAAAAACTACAGTTTAAACACACACAAAAAAAGAAAAAGCAACACAAACACAGCACTAAAGGTGGTCATCAAAACACAAGAGAACAAAAGAGGAAGGGAAGAAAAACGAGCTACAAAAATAAACCTCAAACAACTAAGAAAATGGAAAGAGGAACATACATATTGATAATTACCTTAAATGTAAATGGATTAAATGCTCCAGCCAAAAGACATAGACTGAATGAATGGATACAAAAGCAGGACCCATATATATGCTGTCTACAAGAGACCCACTTCAGACCTAGGAACACATACAGACTAAAAGTGAGGGGATGGAAAAAGGTATTGCATGCAAATGGAAAGAAAAATAAAGCTGGAGTAACAATACTCATATCAGGCAAAATAGACTTTAAAATAAAGACTGTTATAAGAGACAAAGAAGGACACTACATAATGATCAAGGGATCAAGCCAAGAAGAAGATATAACAATTGTATATGTTTGTTGTGGCAAACATAGGAGTACCTCAATATATAAAGAAATACTAACAGTCATAAAGGGAGAAAATGTCAGTAACACCACAGTAGTGGGGGACTTTAAACCCCACTTTTACCAATGGAGAGATCAGCAAGACAGAAAATCAAAACGTAAACACTAGCCTTAAATGACACATTAGATTAAATGGACTTAATTGATATTTACAGAGCATTCCATCCAAAAGCAGCACAATACACATTCTTCTCATGTGCACATGGAACATTCTCCAGGATTCACCACATGCTGGGCCACAAAGTGAGCCTTGGTAAACTTAAGAAAATTGAAATTGTATCAAGCATCTTTTGTGACAACAATGGTATGAGATTAGAAATAAACTACAAGAAAAAAACTGTAAAAAAAAAAACCCACAAAAAAAAGTGGAGGCGAAACAATATGCTACTAAACAACCAATGGATCACAGAAGAAATCAAAGAGGAAATAAAAAGAAAACCTAGAGACAAATAAAAATGAAAGCACAGCAATCTAAAACCTATGGGATGCAGCAAAAGCAGCTCTAAGAGGGAAGTTTATAGCAGTACAATCTTATTTCAGGAAACAAAAAGAATCTCAAATAAACAACCTAATCTTACACCTAAAGCAACTAGAGAAAGAAGAACAAACAAAACCTAAAGTTAGTACAAGGAAATAAATCATAAAGATCAGAGAAGAAATAAATGAAATAGAAACAAAGAAACCAATAACAAAGATCAATGAAACTAAAAGCTAGTTCTTTGAGAAGATAAACAAAATTGATAAACTTTTAGCCAGACTCATCAAGCAAAAAAGGGTGAGGACTCAATTCAATAAAATTAGAAATGAAAAAGGAGAAGTCACAATGGACACCACAGAAATATAAAGGATCATAAGAGACTACTACAAGCAACTGTATGCTAATAAAACAGACAACTTGGAAGAAATGGACAAATTCCTAGAAAGGTACAATCTCCTAAGACAGAAATAGGAGGAAATAGATAATATGAAAAGACAAATCACAAGTACTGAAATTGAAACTGTGATTTAAAAACTCCCAACAAACAAAAGTCCAGGACCAAATGGCTTCACAGGCAAAGTTAAACTGTCACTGTTTGCAGGTGATGATGCTATACATTGAAAATCCTAAAGATGCTACCAGAAAACTACTAGAGTACATCAATGAATTTGGTAAAGTTGCAGGATACAAAATTAATACACATAAATTTGTTTCATTTCTGTACACTATCAAAGAAAGATAAGAAAGAGAATTTTTTAAAAAAAATCCATTTATCATTGCATTTAAAACAATATAATACCTAGGAATAAACTAACTAAGGAGGCAAAAGACCTGTACTCAGAAAACTATAAGATAATGATGAAAGAAATCAAAGAGGACACAGATGGAAAAATATACAATGTTTTTGGATTGGAAGAATCGATATTGTCAAAATGACTATGCTACCCAAGGCAAATACAGATCCAATGCAATCCCTATCAAATTACTAATGGCATTTTTCACCGAACTAGAACCAAAAAATCTTAAAATTTTTATGGAGACACAAATGACCCTGAATAAGCAAAAAAAATCTTGAGAAAGACAAATGGAGGTGGAGAAATCATGCTCCCTGGCTTCAGACTATACTACAAGAGCTACAGTAATCAAAACTTTATGGTGGGGGCTTCCCTGGTGGCGCAGCGGTTGAAAGTCCGCCTGCCAATGCAGGGGACATGGGTTCATGCCCCAGTCCAGGAAGATACCACATGCTATGGAGCCGCTAGGCCCGTGACCCATGGTTGCTGAGCCTGTACGTCTGGAGCCTGTGCTCCACAACGGGAGAGGCCACAACAGTGAGAGGCCCGTGTACCGCAAAAAAAAAAAAAAAAAAAAAACACAAAAACTTTATGGTACTGCCACAAAAATAGAAATATAGATCAATGGAACAGGATAGAAAGCCCAGAAATAAACTCAAGCACCTATGTTCAATTAATCTATGACAATGGAGGTAAGACTATACAATGGAGAAAAAAAACAGTCTCTTCAATAAATGGTGCTGGGAAAACTGGACATCTACATGCAAAGAAATGGAATTAGAGCCCCATACACAGAAATAAACTCAAAATGAATTAAAGACCTAAAAGTAAGACCAGACATTATAAAACTCTTAGAGGAAAACATAGGCAAAATACTGTTTGATATAAATTGCAGCATATATCTTTTCTGATCTGTCTCCCAGAGGAATGGAAATAAAAACAAAAATAAACCAATGGGACCCAGTTAAACTTGAAATTGTTTGCACAACAAAGAAAACATAAACAAAATGAAAAGACAACCCCCAGGATGGGAGGAAATACTTACAAATGGTGAGACCAACAAGGAATTGGTCTCCAAAATTTATAAACAGCTCATGGGGCTTAATATCATAAAAACAAACAACCCAATCAAAAATGGGCAGAACACCTAAATAGACATTTCTCCAAAGAAGACAACAGATGGCCAAGAGGCACATGAAAAGATGTTCAACATCGCTAATAATTAGAGAAATTCAATTCAAAATTGCAATGAGATATTACCTCACACCAGTCAGAATGGCTATCATCAAAAAATCCACAAACAAGAAATGCTGGAGAGGGTGTGAATGCTCATACACTATTGGTGGGAATGTAAATTGTTACAGCCACTGTGGAGAACAGTATGGAGGTTCCTTAGAAAACTAAAAATAGAGCTACCATATGATCCTACAATCCCTCTTGTGGGCATATATCTGGAGAAAAACATGGTTCAAAAAGGATACCTGCACCCCAATGTTCATTTCAGCACTGTTTACAATAGCCAAGACATGAAAGCAACCTAAATGTCCATCAGCAGATGAATGGATAAAGAAGACATGGTACATATATACAATAGAATATTACTTAGCCATTAAAAAGAATGAAATAATGCCATTTGCAGCAACATGGATGGACCTGGAGATTGTCATACTAAGTGAAAGAAGTCAGAGAAAGAAAATATATGATATTGCTTATATGCAGAATCTTTAAAAATGATACAAATGAACTTATTTATAAAACTGAAACAGATTCACAGGCTTAGAGAACAAATTTACGGTTATGAGGGGGTAAGTGTGGGGGAAGGGATAGATAATGAGTTTAGGATTGCCATGTACACACTGCTATATTTAAAATGTATAACCAACAAGGACCTAATATATAGCACAGGGAACTCTGCTCAATATTATGTAACAACCTAAAGGGGAAGAGAATTTGAAGAATACATACATGTCTATGTATAACTGCATCACTTTGCTTTACTCCTGAAACTAACACAACACTGTTAACCACCTATACTCCAATATAAAATGAAAAGTTAAAAAATAAGAAATTGTGTAAGTATAAATTCTACTTTATTTATGTTGTCTGGAAATGATTGGTTATTTTCATAAAATCTGGAGAGCTATTAATCATTATGTCTTCAAATGTTGCCTGTCCTCCACTATCTACGTTCTCTCTTACTGAATTTCCCATAAAACATATTCTGGAAATTTTCTATCCATACCTGATGTTTATAAAGTGTCATATTCAACTATTTAACCCCTTTTGAGTTGATTTTTCTATATGGTATAAAATACGTGTTCAATTCCATTCTTTTACATGTGGATATGTGGTTTTTCGTAACACCATTTGTTGAAAAGAATATCTTTTCCCCATCGTGTATTCTTGGCACCTTTGACGAAAATCAGTTGATTGATTGCATGGATTAATTTCTGGACTGTCTATTCTGTTCCATTCATCTATATGTCTATCGTAATGCCAGAATTATAGTTTTTCTTTTTTTGCTTTTTGTTTTCTGTTTTTCATGTTTAGACAGTATTCTTTAATTAATTTCTTTTTTTTTAACATCTTTATTGGAGAATAACTGCTTTACAATGGTGTGTTAGTTTCTGCTTTATAAAAAAGTGAATCAGCTATACATACACATATGTGAACATATCTCTTCCCTCTTGCATTTCCCTCCCACACACCCTCCCAATCCCACCCCTCTAAGGGGTCAAAAAGCACAGAGCTGATCTCCCTGTGCTATGTGACTGCTTCCAACTAGCTATCTATTTTACGTTAGGTAGTATATATATGTCCATGCCACTCTCTCACATTGTACCATGTTACCATTCCCCCTCCCCATATGCTCAAATCCATTCTCTAGTAAGTCTGTATCTTTATTCCCATCTTGCCCCATGTTCTTCATGACCATTTTATTTATTATTTTTTTATTTTTTTCGATTCTATATATATGTGTTAGCACACGGTATTTGTTTTTCTATTTCTAACATACTTCACTCTGTAAGACAGTCTCTAAGTCTATCACGTCACTACAAATAACTAATTTTGTTTCTTTTTATGGCTGAGTAATATTCCATTGTACATATGTGCCACATCTTCTTTATCCATTCATCTGTTGATGGACTCTTAGGTTGCTTCCATGTCCTGTCTATTGTAAATAGAGCTGCAATGAATATTTTGGTATATAACTCTTTTTGAATTATGGTTTTCTCAGGTAATATGCCCAGTAAAGGAATTGCTGGGTCGTATGGTAGTTCTATTTTTATTTTTAAGGAATCTCCTTACTGTTCTCCATAGTGGCTGTATCAAGTTACATTCCCACCAACAGTGCAAGAGGGTTCCCTTTTCTCCACACCCTCTCCAACATTTACTGGTTGTAGATTTTTTGGGGATGGCCGTTCTGACTAGTGTGAGATGATATCTCACTGTAGTTTTGATTTGTATTTCTCTAATGATATATGATGTTCAGCATTCCTTCATGTGTTTGTTGGCAATTGGTATATCTTCTTTGGAGAAATGTCTATTTAGGTCTTCTGCCCATTTTGGATTCTGTTGTTTGTTTTTCTGATATTGAGCTGCATGAGCTGCTTGTAAATTTTGGAGATTAATCCTTTCTCAGTTGCTTTTTCTGCAAATATTTTCTCGCATTCTGAGGGTTGTCTTTTGGACTTGTTTCTGGTTTCCTTTGCTGTGCAAAAGCTTTGAAGTTTCATTACGTCCCATTTGTTTATTTTTGTTTTTATTTCCATTTCTTTAGGAGGTGGGTCAAAAAGGATCTTGCTGTGATTTATGTCATAGAGTGTTCTTCCTATGTTTAACTCTAAAAGTTTGATAGTGTCTGGCCTTACATTTACATCTTTAATCCATTTTGACTTTATTTTTGTGTATGGTGTTAGGGAGTGTTCTAATTTCATTCTTTTACATGTAGTGGTCCAGTTTTCCCAGCAAAAATTTTTGAAGAGGCTGTCTTTGCTCCACTGTATATTCTTACCTCCTTTATCAAAGGTAAGGTAACCATATGAGTGTGGGTTTATCTCTGGGCTTTGTATCCTGTTCCATTGATCTATATTTCTGTTTTTGTGCCAGCACCATACTGTCTTGATTACTGTAGCTTTGTAGTACAGTCTGAAGAGAGGGAGCCTGATTCCTCCAGCTCCGTTTTTCTTCCTCAAGATTGCTTTGGCTATTCAGGGTCTTTTTTGTTTCTATACAAATTGTGAAAATTTTTGTTCTAGTTCTGTGAAAAATACCACTGGCAGTTTGATAGAGATTGCATTGAATCTGTAGATTGCTTTGGGTTGTATAGTCATTTTCACAATGTTGATTCTTCCAATCGAAGAACATGGTATATCTCTCCATCTATTTGTATCATCTTTAATTTCTTTCATCAGTGTCTTATAATTTTCTGAAAACAGGTCTTTTGTCTCCTTAGGTAGGTTTCTTCCCAGGTATTTTATTATTTTTGTTGCAGTGGTAAATGGGAGTGTTGTCTTAAATTCACTTTCATATTTTTCACCAGTAGTGTATAGGAATGCAAGAGATTTCCGTGCATTAATTTTGTATCCTGCTACTTTACCAAATTCATTGATTAGCTCTAGTAGTTTATTGTTAGCATCTTTAGGACTTTCTATGTATAGTATCATGTCATCTGCAAACACTGACAGCTTTACTTCTTTTCCGATTTGGATTCCTTTTATTTCTTTTTCTTCTCTGATTTCTGTGGCTAAAACGTCCAAAGCTATCTTGAATAATAGTGGTGAGAGTGGGAAACCTTGCCTTCTTTCTGAACTTAGTGGAAATGCTTTCAGTTTTTCACCATTGAGGATGATGTTGGCAGTGGGTTTGTCATATATGGCTTTTATTATGTTGAGGAAATTTCCCTCTATGCCACCTTTCTGGAGGGTTTTTATCCTAAATGGGTGTTGAATTTTGTCGAAAGCTTTCTCTGCATCTATTGAGAAGATCATATAATTTTTCTCCTTCAATTTTTTAATATGGTGTATCACATTGATTGATTTGCGTATATTGAAGAATCCTTGCATTCCTGGGATAAACTACACTTGATTATGGTGTATGATCCTTTTAATGTGCTGTTGGATTCTGTTTGTTAGTATTTTGTTGAGGATTTTTGCATCTATGTTAATCAGTGATATTGGCCTGTAGTTTTCTTTCTTTGTGACATCCTTGTCTGGTTTTGGTATCAGGGTGATGGTGGCCTCATAGAATGACTTTGGGAATGTTCCTCACTCTGCTATATTATGGAAGAGTTTGAGAAGGAAAGGTGTTAGTGCTTCTCTAAATGTTTGAGAGAATTCCCCTGTGAAGCCATCTGGTCCTGGACTTGGGTTTTTTGGAAGATTTTTAATCAGTTTCAATTTCATTGCTTGTGATTGGTCTGTTCATATTTTCTATTTCTTCCTGGTTCAGTCTCAGAAGGTTGTGCATTTCTAAGAATGTGTCCATTTCTTCCAGGTTGTCTATTTTATTGGCATAGAGTTGCTTGTACTAATCTCTCATGATCCTTTGTATTTCTGCAGTGTCAGTTGTTACTTCTCCTTTTTCATTTCTATTTCTATTGATATGAGTCTTCTCCCTTTTTTTCTTGATAAGTCTGGCTAATGTTTTATCAATTTTGTTTATCTTCTCAAAGAACCACCTTTTAGTTATATTGATCTTTGCTATTCTTCCCTTCATTTCTTTTTCATTTATTGCTGATCTGATCTTTTTGATTTCTTACCTTCTGTTACCTTTGGTGTTTTTTTCTTCTTCTTTCTCTAATTGCTTTAGGTGTAAGGTTAGGTTGTTTTCTGAGATTTTCTTGTTTCTGAAGGTAGGATTGTATTGCTATAAACTAACCTCTTAAAACTGCTTTTGCTGCATCCTATACTTTTGGGTCATTGTGTTTTCATTGTCATTTGTTTCTAGGTTTTTTTTTTTTTTGATTTCCTCATTGATTGCATCAGTGATCTCTTGGTTATTTTTTTTTTTCATTTTAACATCTTTATTGGAGTATAATTGCTTTACAATGGTATGATAGTTTCAGTTTCACAACAAAATGAATCAGTTATATATATACATATGTTCCCACATCTCTTCCCGTTTGTGTCTCCCTCCCTCCCACCCTCCCTATCCCACCCCTCCAGGTGGTCACAAAGCACCGAGCTGATCTCCCTGTGCTATGTGGCTGCTTCCCACTAGTTATCTACCTTACGTTTGGTAGTGTATATATGTCCATGCCTCTCTCTCGCTTTGTCACCGTTTACCCTTCCCCCTCCCCATAGCCTCAAGTCCATTCTCTAGTAAGTCTGTGTCTTTATTCCTGTTTCACCCCTAGGTTTTTCATAACATTTTTTTTCTTAAATTCCATATATATGTGTTAGCATATGGTATTTGTCTCTCTCTTTCTGACTTACTTCACTCTGTATGACAGACTCTAGGTCTATCCACCTCATTACAAATAGCTCAATTTTGTTTCTTTTCATGGCTGAGTAGTATTCCATTGTATATATGTGCCACATCTTCTTTATCCATTCATCCGATGATGGGCACTTAGGTTGTTTCCATCTCCAGGCTATTGTAAATAGAGCTGCAATGAACATTTTGGTACATGACTCTTTTTGAAGTATGGTTTTCTCAGGGTATATGCCCAGTAGTGGGATTGCTGGGTCATATGGTAGTTCTATTTGTAGTTTTTTAAGGAACCTCCATACTGTTCTCCACAGTGGCTGTATCAATTTACATTCCCACCAACAGTGTAAGAGGGTTCCCTTTTCTCCACACCCTCTCCAGCATTTATTGTTTCTAGATTTTTTGATGATGGCCATTCTGACTGGTGTGAGATGATATCTCATTGTAGTTTTGCTTTGCATTTCTCTAATGATTAATGATTTTGAGCATTCTTTCATGTGTTTGTTGGCACTCTGTATATCTTCTTTGGAGAAATGTCTATTTAGGTCTTCTGCCCATTTTTGGATTGGGTTGTTTGTTTTTTTGTTATTAAGCTGCATGAGCTGCTTATAAATTTTGGAGATTAATCCTTTGTCAGTTGCTTCATTTGCAAATATTTTCTCCCATTCTGAGGGTTGTCTTTTGGTCTTCTTTATGGTTTCCTTTGCTGCACAAAAGCTTTGAAGTTTCATTAGGTCCCATTTGTTTACTTTTGTTTTTATTTCCATTTCTCTAGGAGGTGGGTCAAAAAGGACCTTGCTGTGATTTATGTCATAGAGTGTCCTGCCTATGTTTTCCTCTAAGAGTTTGATAGTTTCTGGCCTTACATTTAGGTCTTTAATCCATTTTGAGCTTATTTTTGTGTATGGTGTTAGGGAGTGATCTAATCTCATACTTTTACATGTAGCTGTCCAGTTTTCCCAGCACCACTTATTGAAGAGGCTGTCCTTTCTCCACTGTACATTCCTGGCTCCTTTGTCAAAGATAAGGTGAGCATATGTGCGTGGGTTTATCTCTGGGCTTTCTATCCTGTTCCATTGATCTATGTTTCTGTTTTTGTGCCACTACCATACTGTCTTGATTACTGTAGCTTTGTAGTATAGTCTGAAGTCAGGAAGCCTGATTCCTCCAGCTCCATTTTTCGTTCTCAAGATTGCTTTGGCTCTTCGGGGTCTTTTGTGTTTCCATACAAATTGTGAATTTTTTTGTTCTAGTTCTGTGAAAAATGCCAGTGGTAGTTTGATAGGGATTGCATTGAATCTGTAGATTGCTTTGGGTAGTAGAGTCATTTTCACAATGTTGATTCCTCCAATCCAAGAACATGGTATATCTCTCCATCTATTTGTATCATCTTTAATTTCTTTCATCAGTGTCTTATAATTTTCTGCATACAGGTCTTTTGTCTGATCTCTTGGTTATTAAGTAGTGTATTGTTTGTCCTCTATGTGTTTGTATTTTTTAAAGATCTTTTCTTCTAATTGTTATCTATTCTCATAGCATTGTGTTCGGAAAAGGTACTTGATATGATTTCAATTTTCTTAAATTTACCAACGCTTGATTTGTAACCCACGATATGATCTATCCTGGAGAATCTTCCATCAGCACTTGAGAAGAATGTGTATTCTGTTGTTTTTAGATGGAATGCCCTATAAATATCAATTAAGTCCATCTTGCTTAAAGTATCATTTAAAGCTTGTATTTCCTTATTAATTTTCATTTTGCATGATCTGTCTATTGGTGAGTGTGGGCTGTTAAAGTCCCCTACTATGAATGTGTTACTGTCAATTTCCCCTTTTATGGCTGTTAGTATTTGCCTTATGTATTGAGGTGCTCCTATGTTGGGTCCATAAATATTTACAATTGTTATATCTTCTTCGTGGATTGATCCCTTGATCATTATGTAGTGTCCTTCTTTGTCTCTTGTAATAGTCTTTATTTTAAAGTCTATTTTGTCTGATATGAGAATTGCTACTCCAGCTTTCTTTTGATTTCCATTTGCATGGAATAACTTTTTCCATCCCCTCACTTTCAGTGTGTATGTGTCCCTAGGTCTGAGATGGATCTTTGGTAGACAGCATATATACAGTTCTTTTTTTTTGTAACCATTCAACCAGTCTATGTCTTTTGGTTGGAACATTTAATCAATTTACATTTAAGGTAGTTATCAATATCTATGTTCCTATTATGATTTTCTTAATTGTTTTGGGTTTGTTATTGTAGGTCTTTTCTTTCTCTTGTGTTTCCTGCCTAGAGAAGTTCCTTTAGCATGTGTTGTAAAGCTGGTTTAGTGGTGCTGAATTGTCTTAGCTTTTGCTTGTCTGAAAAGGTTTTAATTTCTCCATCAAATCTGAATGAGATCCTTGCTGGGTAGAGTAATGTTTGTTGTAGCTTTTTCTCCTTCATCACATTAAATATGTCCTCCCACTCCTTTCTGGCTTGTAGAGTTTCTGCTGAAAGATCATCTGTTAACCTTATGGGAATTTCCTTCTGTTATTTGTTGTTTTTCCCTTGCTGCTTTTAATATGCTTTCTTTGTTTTTAATTTTTGATAGTTTGATTAATATGTGTCTTGGTGTGTTTCTCCTTGGGTTTATCCTGTATGGGACTCTCTGTGCTTCCTGGATTTGATTAACTATTTCCTTTCCCATATTAGGGAAGTTTTCAACTATAATCTTTTCAAATATTTTCTCAGTCCCTTTCTTTTTCTCCTCTTCTTCTGGGACCCTATAATTCGAATGTTGGTGCATTTAATGTTGTCCCAGAGATCTCTGAGATGGTCCTTAATATTTTTCATTCTTTTTTCTTTATTCTTATCTGCTGTATTTATTTCCACTACTTTATCTTACAGGTCAGTTATCCGTTCTTCTGCCTCAGTTATTCTGCTATTGATCCCTTCTAGAGAATTTTTAATTTCACTTATTTTGTTGTTCATCACTGTTTATTTGCTCTTTAGTTCTTCGGGGTCCTTGTTAAACGTTTCTTTTATTTTCTCCATTCTATTTCAACGTTTTTGGATCATCTTTACTGTCATTATTCTGAATTCATTTTCTGGTAGACTGCTTATTTCCTCTTCATTTGTTAGGTCTGGTGGGTTTTTGCCTTGCTCCTTCATCTGCTGTGTGTTTCTCTGTCTTCTCATTTTGCTTAACTTACTGTGTTTGGGGTCTCCTTTTCGCAGGCTGCAGGTTCGTAGTTCCCATTTTTTTTGGTGTTTGTCACCTGTGGCTATGGTTGGTTCAGTGGGTTGTGTAGGCTTCCTGGTGGAGGGGTCTAGTGCCTGTTTTCTGGTGGATGAGGCTGGATCTTGTCTTTCTGGTGGGCAGGTGCTAATGGATGGGGTTGTGTTCCTGTCTTGCTTGTTTTTTGGCATTGGGTGTCCTTCACTGTAGCTTGCTCGTCATTGAGTGGAGCTGGGTCTTGGTGTTGAGATGGAGTTCTCTGGGATATTTTCACCATTTGATATTACGTGGAGCTGGGAGATCTCCAGTGCACCAGTGTTCTGAAATTGCCTCACCCGACTCAGAGACACAGCCCTGATGCCTGGCTGGAGGAAAAAGAGCCTGTCTTCCCCATGGCTCAGAATAAAATGGAGAAAAAAAAAAGAAGGAAAGAAAGAAGAAGATTAAATAAATTAAAATAGAATAAAATAAATTATTAAAATAAAGAAAATAATTATTAAAAAAAGTTTTTTCATGTAATTAAATAAACAACAAAAACGGACAGACAGAACCCTAGGACAAATGGTAAAAACAAAGCTTTACAGACAAAATCACACAGGGAAGCATACATACACATACACACTCACAAAATGATAAAAAGGGAAAAAAAAATATCATTGCTCCCAAAGTCCACCTCCTCAATTTGGGATGATTCATTGTTTATTCAGGTATTTCACAGATGCAGGGTACATCACGTTGATTGTGGAGATTTTATCCACTGATCCTGAGTGTGCTGGGATTGACTTCCCTTTCTCTTCATTGTTTGCACAGTTCCTGGGGTTCAGCTTTGGATTTGGACCCGTCTCTGCATTTAGGTCGCCTGAGGGCATCTGTTCTTCGCTCAGACAGGATGGGGTTAAAGGAGCAGCCGATTCGGGGGTTCTGGCTCACTCAGCCTTGGGGGGGAGGTACGGATGTTAGGCGAGCCTGCAGCGGCAAAGGCCAGCATGATGTTGCACCAGCATGAGGCGCACTGTGTGTTCTCCCAGGGAAGTTGTCCCTAGATCACGGGACCCTGGCAGTGGCGGGCTGCACAGGTTCCCAGGAGAGCAGGTGTGGATAGTGACCTCTGCTGGCACAGAGGCTTCTTGGTGGCTGCAGCAGCAGACTTAGCATTTCATGCCAGTCTCTGGTGTCCGTCCTGAAAGCCACGGGTCATGCCCATCTCTGGAGCTCCTTTAAGCAGTGTTCTTAATCCCCTCTCCTGTTGCAGCAGGAAACAAAGAGGCAAGAAATGGTCTCTTGCCTCTTCAGCAGCTCCAGACTTTTTCCCAGACTCTCCCAGCTAGCTGTGGTGCACTAGCCCCCTTCAGGCTGTGTTCATGCCACCAACCCCAGTCCCCTCCCTGGGATCCAGCCAAAGCCAGAGCCTCAGCTCCCAGTTCCCACCCACCCCAGCGGGTGAGCAGACAAGCCTCTCGGGCTGGTGAGTGCTGGTCGGCACCAATCCCCTGTGCAGGAATCTTTCTGCTTTGCCCTCCGCACCACTGTTCCTGCACTCTCCTCTGTGGCTCCAAAGCTTCCCCCCTGCCACCTGCACTCTCTGCCAGTGAAGGAGCTTCCTAGTGTGTGGAAACCTTTCCTCCTTCTCAGCTCCCTCCCACTGGTGCAGGTCCCATCCTTATTCTTTTGTCCCTGTTTTTTCTTTTTTCGTTTGCCCTACCCAGGTACGTGGGGAGTTTCTTGCCTTTTGGGAGGTCTGAGTTCTTCTGTCAGCGTTCAGTAGGTGTTCTGTAGGAGTTGTTCCACATGTAGATGGCTTTTTGATGTATTTTGGGGAGGAAGGTGTTCTCCATGTCTTACTCATCTGCCATCTTGAAGCTCCTCTCAGAACCATACTGTTTTATTTACTATACCTTTGTAATAGATTCTGGAATCAGGAAATGTAATGTCTCTGGGTTTGTTTTTCCTTCTTGAGATTGTTTTGGCAATTCAGGGTCTATTGTGTTTCCACAAGAATTTTATTTTTTTTCTCCTGTACTTCAAGGATTAAAAAATATAATAAAATGATGTAGGGAAAGGAAGTTACTTTCAGAATATGCTGTTGGTAATTTTTTTATTTTAATTTTATTTTGGAATATATTTGATTAACAATGTTGTGATAATTTCCAGTGTACAGCAAAGTAATTCAGTTACACATATACATGTATCTACACCTTTTTAAATTCTCTTCCCATTTTGTTTATTACAGAATATGGAGCTGAGTAATCTGTGCTATAAAGTAGGTCCTTGTTGGTTATCTATTTTAAATACAGCAGTGTCTATATGTCAATCCCAAACTCCCAATCTATTACTTCCCCCTACCCTTCCCCCCCCAGTAACCATAAGTTCATTTCCTAAGTCTATGAGTCTGTTTCTGTTTTGTATATAAGTTCATTTGTATCAAATTTTTACCATTCTGCATATAAGAGATATGTGAATTTGTTTTTCTCTGTCTGATTTACTTCACTTAGATTGATAATCTCCAGGTCCATCCATGTTGTTGCAAATGTCATTATTTCATTCTTTTGAATGGCTGAGTAATATTCCATTGCACATATGTACCACATCTTCTTTATCCATTCATTTGTGGATGAAAATTTAGGTAGCTCTATGTCTTGGCTATTGTAAACAGCACTTCAGTGAACATTGGTGTGCCTGTATTCTCTCAAACCATGTTTTTCTCCAGATATATGCCCAGGAGTGTGATTGCTGGATCATATGGTAGCTTTATTTTCAGTTTTTTAAGGAACCACTATACTGTTCTCCACAGTGGCTGTACCAATTTACATTCACACCAACAGCGTAGGAGGGTTCCCTTTTTCCCACACCCTCTCCAGCATTTATTGTTTGCAGACTTTTTGATGATGGCCATTCTGAGTGGTGTGAGGTAATATCTCATTGTAGTTTTGATTTGAATTTCTCTAATAATTAGCAATGTTGAGAATCTTTTCATGTGTCTCTTGGCCATCTGTATGTCTTCTTTGGAGAAATGTCTATTTAGTTTTCCTGCCCATTTTTGATTGGGTTGTTTGTGGTTTTATTTATTTATTTTGGTTTTGCTTTTTGATATTGAGCCACAATAGCTGTAAATTTTGGAGATTAATCCCTTGTCGGTCACATCACTTGCAAATATTTTCTCCTATTCTGTAGGTTGTCTTTTCACTTTGTTTATAGTTTCCTTGGATGTGCAAGAGTGTTTGAGTTTAATTAGTTCCCATTTGTTTATTTTTGTTTTTATTTCCATTACTCTAGGTGATGGGTCAAAAAAGATATTGCTGTGATTTATGTCAAAGAGTGTTTTTCTTATATTTTCCTCTAAGAGTTTTATAGTATCCGGTCTTACCTTTAGTTCTTTAATCAATTTTAATTTTATTTTTGTGTATGGTGCTAAAAATGTTCTAATTTCATTTTTTTTAACCTGTAGCTGTACAGTTTTCCCAGCACCATTTATTTCAGAGATTGATTTCTCTCCATTTTATAGTCTTGCCTCCTTCGTCATAGATTAATTGACCATAGTTGCCTGGGTTTATTTCTGGGCTTTCTGTCTTGTTCCATTGATCTATATTTCTATTTTTGTGCCAGTAACATGCAGTTATTTTTTTGTTTTGTTTTGTTTTTTAAGTGGGCAGATTCAGATTTGACTTTGGAGGAATGCAAAACAGGATTTGCTGATGGATTTGATATGGGGAAGAGGAGGGAGAGGTCATTGATAACTTAGACTTCAGGGCATGACCTAGTGAAGCCAGTTTGGAGCTAAAGACAGAGTTGCAGTGTGTATAACCAGGAGGCACTTGATTTCTTCTTTTTTTAATTATTTATTTATTTTTGACTGTATTGGGTCTTCATTTCTGTGCAAGGGCTTTCTCTAGTTGCAGCAAGTGGGGGCCACTCTTCATCACGATGCACGGGCCTCTCACTATCACAGCCTCTCTTGTTGCATAACACAGGCTCCAGACGCACAGGCTCAGTATTTGTGTTTCACTGGCCTATTTGTGTCCCCTGAATTGGCAGGCAGATTCTCAACCACTGTGCCACCAGGGAAGCCCTAACATGCAGTTTTGATTACTGTAGCTTTGTAGTATAGTCTGAAGTCAGAGAGCCCAATTCCTCCAGCTCTGTTTTTCTTTCTCAAGATTGCTTTGCCTATTTGGGGTCTTTTGTGTCTCCATACAAATTTAATTTTTTTCTGTTTTAGTTCTGTGAAAAATTGGTAATTTGATAGGGATTGCATTGAATCTGTAGATTGCCTTGGATAGTATAGTCATTTTGACAATATTGATTCTTCCAATCCAAGAACTTGGTATCTTTCCATCCGTTTGTGTCATCTTCAATTTCAATTTATTTCTTCAGTATCTTATAGTTTTTGAACTACATGTCTTTTGCCCCTTAGGTAGGTTTATTCCTATATATTTTATTCTTTTTGATGTAATCGTAAATGGATTATTTTCTTAATTTCTTTTCTGACGTTTCTTTGTTAATGTATGTAAATGAAACAGATTTATGTGTATTAATTTTGTATCCTGCAAATTTACTGAATTTGTTTATTAGTTCTAATACTTGTTTGGTGGCCTCTCTAGGATTTTCTGGATATCATATCTTGTGATCTGCAAACAGTGACAGTTTTACTTCTTCCTTTGACAATATATATTCCTTTTATTTCTTTTTCTAATCTGATTTCTGTAACTAGGACATCCAATGCTATGTAGGATAAAAATGGCAAGGGTGGTCATCCTTGTCTTATACCTTATCTGATAGGAAAAAATTTAGCTTTTTACTTTTGAGTATGATATTTGCTGGAAGTTTGTCATATGTGGCCTTTATTAGGATGAGGTATGTTCCCTTTGTACCCACTTTGTTAAGATTTTTTATTATAAATGGATGTTGAATTTTGTCACAATTATTTTGTGTCTATTGAGATGATCATGTGATTTTTATTATTTAATTTGTTAATGTGGTGTATCACATTGACTGGTTTGCAGATATTGAAATAACCTTGCATCCCTGGGATAAATACCACTTGATCATGTTGTATGAGCCTTTTTAGTGTACGGTCAATTTCAGTTTGGTAGTATTTTGCTGAGGATTTTTGCATCTATGTGCATCAGTGATATTGGCCTGGAATTTAATTTTTTTGTAGTGTTTTTGGTATTTGCTTGAGGGTAATGTTGGCCTCATAGAAGGAGTTCAAAAGTGTTCTTTCCTCTGCAGTTTTTTAAAAATAGTGTGAGAAGGACAGGTGTCAATTCTTCTCATTATTCTTGGTAGAATTCACCTTTGAAGCCCCTTTGTCCTGGATTTCTCTTTTTTGGGAATTAATTGATTACTGATTCAATCTCATTACTGGCAATTGGTCTGTTCATATTTTGTATTTCTTCCTGATTCATCTTTGGAGATTGTACTTTTCTAGGAGTTTATCCATTTCTTCTAGGTTGTCCATTTTATTGGGTATAATTGTTCATAGTAATCTCTTATGATCTCTTGAATTTCTGTGGTGTCAGTTGTAACTTTTCCATTTTTATTTCTGATTTTTATATTTGAGTCCTCTTATATCATTGAAGAGATTGGCTAAAGGTTTATAAATTTTATTTATATTTTCGAGGAACCAGTTCTTAGTTTCATTTATCATTTCTATTGCTTTTTAGTTATTATTGTATTTATTTCTGCTCTGATCTTCATTATTTCTTTCCTTCTACTAACTGGGTTTTATTTGTTCTTCTAGTTCATTTAGGTGTTAGTTAAGTTGTTTATTTGAGATTTTTTTTCTTTTTCCCTGAGGAAGGTCTGCATCAGTCTAAACTTCCCTCTTAGAACTACTTTTTTTTTTTTTTGCAGTACGCAGGCCTCTCACTGTTGTGGCCTTTCCCATTGCGGAGCACAGGCTCTGGACTCACAGGCTCAGTGGCCATGGCTCATGGGCCCAGCCACTCTGCGGCATGTGAGATCTTCCTGGCCCGGGGCACGAACCCGTGTCCCCTGCATCGGCAGGCAGACTCAACCACTGCACCACCAGGGAAGCCCTAGAACTACTTTTGATATGTCCCATAGATTTTGAAAATG
The DNA here is from genome assembly GCF_937001465.1 of Orcinus orca. Lineage (NCBI taxonomy): Eukaryota > Metazoa > Chordata > Mammalia > Artiodactyla > Delphinidae > Orcinus > Orcinus orca. The sequence continues at coordinate 82,540,815 of NC_064580.1, forward strand.
TTGCATTTCCGTTTTCACTTGTCTTAAGGTATTTTTTAATTTCCTCTTTGATTTCTTCAATGACCGTTGGTTTTTCAGTAGCATATCGTTTAGCTTCCATGTGATTTCTAGTCCCATAGTGTTGTGGCCAGAAAAAAAATGGTTGATATTATTTCAATTTTCTTAAATTTATTGAGGCTTGCTTTGTGGCCTAGCATGTGATCTATCCTGGAGAATGTTCCTTGAGCACATGAGGAAAGTGTATTCTGCTGTTTTGGGATGGAATGCTCTCGATATATCTGTTAAGTCTGTATGATTTAATGTGTCATTTAAGTCCAATGTTTCTTTTTTGATTTTCTGTCTGGATGATACGTCCATTGATATAAGTGGGGTGTTAAAGTCCCCTGTTATTATTACGTTACTGTCACTTTCTCCCTACATTTGTTAATATTTGTTCTATGTATTTATTTGCTCATATGTTGGGTGCATATATAATTGTTATATTTTCTTGTTGGATTGACCTCCTTATGTAATGTCCTTCTGTGTCTCTTTTTTTTTTTTTTTTTTTTTTTTTTTTTTTTTGCGGTACACGGGCCTCTCACCGTTGTGGCCTCTCCCATTGCGGATCACAGGCTCCAGACGCGCAGGCTCAGTAGCCATGGCTCACGGGCCCAGCCGCTCCGCGGCATGTGGGATCCTCCCGGACCGGGGCACGAACCCATGTCCCCCGCATCGGCAGGCGGACTCCCAACCACTGCACCACCAGGGAAGCCCTGTGTCTCTTTTTACAGTCTTTGTTTTAAAGTCTATTTTGTGTAATATAAGTATTGCTACTCCAGCTTTCTTTCTGTTTCCATTTGCATGGAATAACTTTTTCCATTTCCTCACTTTTGTGAACTTTTTTTTCACTTAGAGAATTACTTTTAACATTTTTTGTAAATCCAGATTAATGGTACTAAACTATTTTAACTTTGCTTGTCTGTACAATTACCTCTCCTTCAAGTCTGAATGATAGCATTGCTAGTTAGAGTATTCTTAGTTGTAGGTTTTTTCTTTTATCATTTAAAATATATTATGCCACTCCCTTCTGGCCTCAAATTTTCTGCTCAGAAGTCAACTGACTGTCTTAATTGAGTTGCCTTTTATGTAATCAGTTTCTTTTCTCTTGTTGCTTTTAATATTCCCTCTTTATGTTTAATTTTTGACATTTTAATTATAATGTGTCTTGTTGTGGACCTCTTTGTGTTGATCTTGTTTGGGACTCTCTTGCTTCCTGGACCTGGATGTCTATTTCTTCTCCCAGGTTAAGCAAGTTTGCAGCTGTTACCACTTCAAATAAGTTTGCTTCCCATGTCTCTCTCTCTTTTCCTTCTGGGACCCCTAAAATGTTAATATTAGTATGTTTGATGTTGTCTCATAGGTTTCTTAAACTGTTTTCATTTAAAAAAATTATTTTCCCTTTTTATCTGCTCAGCTTGGGTGATTTCCACTCCTCTGTCCTCCAGTATACTGATGTATTCCTCTGTATCATCTAATCTACTATTTATTACTTCTAGTGAATTTAAAAATTTCAGTTATTGTAGTCTTCAGATCTCTTTTGTTCTTCTTTGTGTTTTCTAACTCTTGGTTAATATTTTCACTATGTTTATCCATTCTCTCCTGAGTTCACTGAGCATCATATACTTGTACTCTTTATTTGGTAAATTGCTTAGTTATTTTTCTGGGATTTTATTTTTTTCCTTTGTTTGGGACATATTTCTTTGTCACCTCATTTCATCTATTTTATTTGTATGTTTTGTGTATGTCAGTTATATTTCCCAGTCTTGGAGAAGTGACATTATGTGGGAGATATCCTATGGGGCCCAGCAGCATGCTAACCTCTAGGCACCAGAACCCTCATGTAGGCTGAGTGGGCCCTTCTGTTGATATAGGCCCAACTACTGGGGTCACTCTGATAAGTGTAGCTGGTCTCTGGCACAATGGGCTGCTTGACCCTGTCTTGTGCAAAAGCTCCCAACTGCTTGTGGGCAAAGCCAAGTTCTTATACAGATGGCTGTGTGCCCTGGGGAGTTCCAAGGTGGTTCTGGCCCTCTGGAGCGTGAGGTCAGGTTCTTGTGCAGCTGGCTGTGGGGCACTGGGGTCCTAAAGCCTGTGCAAGCCCACTAGTGGGCAGGGCTGGGTCCTAGCACAATTGGCCTGGTGTCCCAGAGCCTCTAGTTGCAGGGACATGGGTCCTGGGGCTGGTGCCAGCTCACTTGTGTGTAGAACTAGGTCTCAGTTTAGCTGGCTGAGGGTTTAGGGTTGTCCTGGAGCAGCTGGCTCTGGGGCTCAGGGCACTTTCAGCTGCCAGTCTACTGGTGGGTAATTCTGTGTCTCAACATACCAAGATGCTCAGCCTGGGCAGGGGTGAGGTTCCAGGACTGGTGTCACTTAACTGGTGAGCAAGGGCAGGTTCTGGCACTAGTAGTCTAGAGAGAGGACTCCAGAATGGCACTTTCCAGCACCAATGTCCTCATGGTAGAACAAACTCTGCAAAATGGCTGCCACTGCTGTCTATTTCCCCAGAGGGAAGTCCCATTGGCCTCCTGCCTCTTTGGGAGGCTCTCCAAGATCAGCAAGTGTGTCAGACCCAAGCTTCTATCAAATTGTTGCCTCTGCACTTGGTCACAAAGCATGTGAGATTTTGCATGTGCTTTTTAATATCAGAGTCTCTGTTTCCTACAGCCTTCCAACTCCCCTGTATGAAAGCCCCACTGGCCTTCAAAGCAAGATGTGCTGGGGGCTTCATCTTCCTGATGCATGATCCCCAGACTGGGGAGCCTAATGTGTGACTCCTTCCTTTTTGAGGATAAACAGGAAAATTATGATTATCCTCCCATTTATAGGTCACCTACCCAAGGGTGTGGGTCATGACTGTACCTCATCTCCATGCCTTCCAAACATCTAATTTTGGTTCCTTCTTTATATCCATAGTTATGGAAAATCTGTTCTGTTAGTCTTCAGGTTGTTCTTATCAACAGTTGTTCTATAAATCATTGTAATTTTGGTGTGTCCTTGGGAGGACGTGATCTCAGGGTCTTCCTACTGCAACATATGGGCCACACCTCCTTTTCTTTTCTTATTACATTAGCTAGGACTTCCAATACTGGTGAATTATGATGAAACTATAATGGTAAGTGGGGACATCTTTCTTTTTCCTAATTTTAGCAAGAAATCTAGTTTCTCAACATTGTATGATGCTAGCTGTAAGTTTTCTGTAGATGTGATTTATTAAGTTGAGAAAGTTTCCCTCTATTCCTAGTTTGTTGAGAGTTCTTTTTTTGCTTTTTTTTTTGTGTTTGGTGTTTTTTGCAGTACGTGGGCCTCTCACTGCTGTGGCCTCTCCCGCTGTGGAGCACAGGCTCCAGATGCACAGGCTCAGTGGCCATGGCTCACAGGCCCAGCCACTCTGTGGCATGTGGGACCCTCCTGGACAGGGGAAAGAACCCATGTCCCCTACATTGGCAGGCGGACTCCCAACCACTGTGCCACCAGGGAAGCCCTGTTGAGAGTTTTTAAATCATGAATGAGTTTTGTAATTTGTCAAATGATTTTTCTGCATTTACTCATATGATCATCTAAATTATCTTCTTACTTGTTGAGGTGATGGATATCATAAATTGATTTTACAATGTTGAACCAGACTTGTATACCTGGAATAAATCCTGCTAGTTTGTGGTGTATAATTATTTTATTAATTGTTGGATATGATATGCTAATATTTTTTGAGGGTTTTTGCATCAATATTCATGAGAGATATTGGTCTACAGTTTTATTTTAGTATCTTCATCTAGTTTGGATATTAGGGTACTGTTGACCTCATAAAATGATTTAGAAAGTATTCCCTCTACTTCTATCTTCTGGATGAGATTGTAGAAAATTGCTATAATTTCTTCCTTAAATATAAGTAAAAATCCACCATTGAACACATCTGTGCCTTTTTTTTAATTTGGAAAGAATATTAATTTTTTTTTCAATTTTTTAATGGATATAGGCCTATTCAGATCATTTATTTCTTCTTGTGTGAATTTTGGCAGATTGTGTCTTTCAAGGAATTAGTCAATTCCATCTTGTTATCTAATTTGTGGATATAGTTTGTCATAATATTTTTTATTATCCATTTAATGTTCATTGAATATGTTCTGATACCCCCTCTCTTATTTCTGGTACTAGTAGTTTGTGTCTTTTTTCCTGCCTAGAGCCTATCAATTTTATTGTGCTTTCAAATAATGAGATTTTGGTTTTGTTAATTTTCTGAATTGATCTTTTTTTTTTCAATTTCATTGATTTGTGTTCTAATTCTTATTTCTTTTCTTCTGCTTACTGTATACATAATTTCCTTCTCTTTTTTTAGTTTCCTGAGGTAAAAGCTTAGGTTATTGATTTTAGAACTTTCTTCTCTAATACATGCATTCAGTGTTATAAATTTCCCTCTAAGGACTGTTTTGCTGCATCCCACAAATATTGATATTGTATTTTCATTTTCATTTAGTTGACACTTCTATTTAACATAGTATTGGAAGTCATAGTAACAGCAATCAGACAAGAAAAAATAATAAAAGGAATCCAGATAGGAAGGGAAGAAGTAAAACTGTCACTATTTGCATGACATGATATTATATATAGAAACCCCTAAAGTGTCCACTTCAAAATTGTTAGAACTAATAAATTCATTCAGACAGTTGCAGGTTACAAGATTAATATACAAAAATCTGTTGCTTTTCATTACACTAATATTGAACAATCAGAAAGAGAAAGTAAAAAAAAATATTTTTTATAATAACCTCAAAAAGAGTAAGATACCTAAGAGTAAACGTAACCAAAGAGGTGAAAGACCTATACTCTGAAAACTATAAAATGCTGATGAAAGAATGTGAAAATAATACAAATAAATGGGAAGATAGTCTGGGTTCTTGGGTTAGAAGACTTAATATTGTTAAAATGTCCATACTACCCAAAGTAATCTACATATTTAACATAATACTTATCAAAATACCCATGGCAGTTTTCATTGAGCTAGAACGTATAATTCTAACATTTATATGGAACCACAAAAGAGCCCAAATTGCCAAAGCAATCTTGAGGAATAAAAGGACAAAGCTGGAGTTATCACACTTCCTGACTTAAGAATATACTACAGAAATACAGTAATCAAAACATCATGTTACTGGCACAAAACCGGACACATAAATCAATGAAAAAGAATAGAAAGACCAGAAATAAACTGATGTGTTTGTGGTTGATTAACCTATGACAAAGAAGACAAAAATATACAATGGAGAAAAGACATTCTCTTCAATAGGTGGTGCTGGGAAAACTTGATAGCTACATGTAAAAGAAAAAGATTACAACATTTCCTCACACCATATACAAAATAAACTCAAAATGGATTAAATAACTAAATGTAAGACCTGAAATCATGAAACTCCTAGAACACTCTTTGACACAAATGGTAGCAATTTTTTTATCTGTTTCCTAAGGCAAGATAAATAAAAGGAAAAATAAATAAATGGGACCTAATTAAACTTAAATATTTCTACACAGTAAAGGAAACCGTCAACAAAACAAAAAGACAGCTTACTGAAATGGAGAAAATATTTGCAAATGATATGACCAATAATGGGTTAATATCAAAAATTTATAAACAGTTCATACAACTGAATATCAAAAAAACAAAAAGCCAAATTTAAATATGGGCAAAAGACCTGAATAGACATTTCTTTCTAAGAAGATATACAGATGGCCAACAGGCACATGAAAAAATGCTCAACATAGCTAATCATCAGAGAAATGTAAATCAAAACCACAAAGAGATATCACTGCACATCTGTCAGAAAAGCTATCATCAAAAAGTCCATAATTAACAAATTTTGGTAATAATGTGGAGAAAAGGGAACTCTAATACACTGTTGGTGGGATTGTAAATTGGTGCAGCCACTATGAAAAACAGTATGGAGGTTCCTCAAAAAAATAAAAATAGAACTACCATACAATCCAGAAACTCCAATCCTGGGTATATAGCTGAAGAAAACAAAAACACTGATTTGAAAAGATGCATGCACACCAGTGTTAAGAGCAGCATTATTTACAATAGTCAAGATATTGAAGTAACCTAAATACCCATCAACATAAGAATGGGAAAAGAATATATAGTATACTGAGAAAACCATAATTCAAAAAGTCATGTACCACAATGTTCATTGCAGCTCTATTTACAATAACCAGGACTTGGAAGAAACCTAAGTGTCCATCGACAGATGAATGGATAAAGAAGATGTGGCACATATATACAATGGAATATTACTCAGCCATAAAAGAAATGAAACTGAGTTATTTGTAGTGAGGTGGATGGACCTAGAGTCTGTCATACGGAGTGAAGTAAGTCAGAAAGGGAAAAACAAATACCGTATGCTAACATATATATATGGAATCTAAAAAAATGGTCATGAAGAACCTAGGGGCAAGACAGGAATAAAGATGCAGACCTACTAGAGAATGGACTTGAGGACATGGGGAGGGGGAAGGGTAAGCTGTGACAAAGTGAGAGAGTGGTAGTGTATATATGGACATATATACACTATCAAACATAAAATAGATAGCTAGCGGGAAGCAGTTGCATAGCACAGGGAGATCAGCTCGGTGCTTTGTGACAAGCTAGAAGGGTGGGATAGGGAGGGTGGGAAGCAGGGAGACACAAGAGGGAAGAGACATGGGGATATACGTATATGTATAACTGATTCACTTTGTTATAAAGCAGAAACTAACACACCATTGTAAAGCAATTATACTCCAATAAAAATGTTAAAAGAAAAAAGAATATATAGTATATATATATATACACAATGTACTATTAGCCTTAAAAAGGAACAAAATTCTGCCATTCACAACAACATGGATGAACCTAGGGAATATTATGCTTAGTGCAATAAGTCAGACAGAGAAAGACAAATAATGTATGATATCACTTATTTGTGAAATCTAAGAAAAAAATACAATTTAATGTACATGCAAAACAGGAACAGACTCACAGATATAGAAAACAATCTTGTGGTTACTAAAGGGGAAGGAAAGAGGGGTTACTAAAGGGGAGGCACAAATTTGGGGTATGAAATTAACAGATACAAACTACTATGTATATAATAGATAAACACCAAGTATATATTGAATAGCACAGGGAATTATAGCCATTATGTTGTAAAAACCTATAATGTAGTATAATGTGCAAAAATAATGAACCACTAAGCTGTACATCTGAAATTAATATTGTAAATCAACTATACTTCAATTTGAAAAGATCTACAAATTCAACATATCACCCAAGGCAATCTACAGATTCAATGTATTTTCTATCAAAATACCAATGGCATTTTTCACAGAACTGAAATAAATAATCCTAAAATTTTTATGGAACCACAAAAGACCTGAAATAGTGAGAAGAATCTTAAGAAGGAACAAGACTGGATGTATCTTGTTGCCTGATTTCAAACTATATTACAAAGCTATAGTAATAAAACTGCATGATACGGGCATAAAAATAGACACATAGATCATTGGAATAGAATAGAGAACCCAGAAATAAACCCATGCTTATATGATCAATTAATTTACAACAATGGAACCAAGGATATACAATGGGAAAAAGTCTCTTCAGCAAATGGTGTTGGGAAAACTGAGTAGTTACATGCAGAAGAATGAAACTGAACTCCTTTCTTACACCATATACAAAAATAAACTCAAAATGTCATAAAGACTTAAATGTGAGACATGAAATAATAAAACTCCTAGAAGAATATATAGGCTAAATGGTCTTTGACCTCAGACTTAGCAATATATTTTTTCAATAATTCTCTTCAGGCAAGGGCAACAAAAGGAAAAATAAACAAATGGCACTACATTAAACTAAAAAGCTTTTGCACAGCAAAAGAAACCATCAACAAAATGCAAAGGAAACCTACTGAGTGGGAGAATATATCTGCAAATCATATATCCTATATGAGGTTAATATTCAAAATATACAAAGATCTCATATAACTAAACATCAAAAACACAAACAACCTGATTAAAAAATAGGCAGAGAATTTGAATAGATATTTTCCCAAAGAAGATATATAGATGGTGACAGACATATGAAAAGCTACTCAACATCACTAATCATCAAGGAAATGCAAATCAAAACCACAATATCACCTCACACCCATCAGAAAGACTACTATCAAAAAAAAAAAAAGAACTTAGCAAATGACAAGTGTTTGCAAGGATGTGGAGAATGGGGCACCTTTGTGCACTGCTAGTGGGAAAGTAATTTGGAGTGGTCACTATGCAAAATTGTACTGAGATTCCTCAAAATGTTATAAATAATGTCATTTCATGGGGCTGGTTTGAGAATATGCTAAGATATGTCTGCAAAAAGCCTAACACAATCCCTGGCCTGTATTTAGCACTCATTGAATATTAAATTATTTTATGCCACTTGACCCTGAAAATTACCACGGGCTCTGTACAAATCCAGCAGCACAGTCAGAAAGTAAAAGAACTGAGAATAAAGATGGAGGGCTATCTCCCAGACAAAAATGCTTTTTAACCTCTTTACCTACCCCAATATCATTATTTTCCTCAAGTCCAGTTTATAAGATTTTATTCTATAAAATCACTTCCCTTTCCTACTCATACTTTTTCATTTTAATCTGATTTCACATGGATGAATATGTTAGGAGAAACAAGTCTATTTTTTTCAGGGCCCTTCATCTTCCTACTGAAAGCCTTGTCTCTTAATTCTATGAAAACTCTGATCACTTAAGTTATTGCTCCTTTCCATAGCTGGAGAGTATATGCAAAATACAGTCTTCTTTACTATGGTGATCAATCCAAGCTTTTCAATTTCCTAATCCTTATTTGTGCTTAATAGACAAAGACAAAAGATTAACAGACTGTGTACAAATACTTCAGACTTTGAAGCTTAAAGTCTGAAGCTTAAGTACATCACTACAATTTCAGAGGAAAAGATACATGAGAAACATAGCAAATCTAACTTTTAAAACAGTGATTAATTAAGTGATTAATTTTATTGAGACAATAGTTAAGATTCTGTTTTAAACCTTCCATTTGTTCATAATGATTCAGAAAATAATCACATTTTATTGCAATGTGTTAGGCTGATTCAATCACCCAATGTAAATAGTGGTTGATTAATATAACTTGAATGAAGTTATTGCACAGAAAGTATGAAAATAAATACAAATAATTTGGTGAAAACCTAATGTAAGTAGTTTTTTTCCAAATAAACAATTGCAAAGATCTTTTTCCTGATGGCTCACAATTAGTCCTGATATGAAATGAAAGGAAATGATAATATTAAAATTGATATATACTTTTAAATATTCATATTTAAAGAACTTATACTAGAAAGAGACATGTGTTCCTCAAGGACAATATTAAAAATTTAGAGGGTTTTTGGAGGACACGTGGGGGCTGCAATGCACCATCTGGATCTCCCATAAGAACTGAAATGATTCATTTCCCCAGTGGCTAGGAGTGTTGCTTGTTGACAGTCCTTTGCTGTCAGTCCTTTGAAGAAATTGCCCTACACTGCAGAAAGCTGTTTCACCCTCTTCTCCAAGAGTAGCTCATATCTAATACAAATTCATGTGGGCTTAAAAAGGCCTGATATCCTTGTCCTATCTTGGGACAATTTTGAAGAGTCATTTCTGTTTGAGAGATTCCCATTGGGTCAGCTGAGGCCTTTGTTGAGACTGCTCACAAAGTGAGCAAATGCTGTTGGAAAAATGGTGCTGATATACTTGTCTGATGCAGGGTTACCATAAACCTTTAATTTGTAAAAAAAAAAAAAAAAACACAATACCTGCAAGGAGCAATAAAGTGAAGAGCAGTCAAATGAGATGTGCTTGTAATGCCATTCTGGTACTGATGATATATAAATACTTAAATTATTAAAAGTCCTTGGAATTCTTGAATGCTTAAACGACAGTATCTCAACCAAGCAAATGTTGGTATATTTAGGGGTCATGGTCAATTCAGGGGCTATCTCTAAGCTGTACTCCTCTCCAGAACATTCAGAACTGCACATTGTTCCTCAGAGTAACAGAAAGTCACCCTCAGACTTTGTTACACCAGTCTAGTCACACCCAAGAGATAAGAAGCCAAATAATCAATTTAGGTAAGATCGTTTTATTATGTAGGTCTGTTGCCTTTTGGTAAGCTGACTCTTTCTGGAGAATTCCATTGATTAGAGAAGGATGTTAATTTAATAAAGTGAAGGTCAGGTTTCTAAGGATAAATTGCTGTCTTACTTTATTCCATGTTACAGACACAGACAACCATCTTAAAAATAGCAGCAATGCCCATAACAGGAACAGAATGAGAAGGTGAAAATAAATTTATAATTTTAAAAAATGAAATGAAAAAAAATTTACAATTAGTAGTAATAGCTTCACATAGCAAAGACACAAAGTTTATCATTTCAACTGATATGCTAATTGCTTATATCATTTGGGGATTTCCATTTCCATACCTTGGGCACCTGAAGCTCGGTTGAAGTATAATCTTATTTCTTCATGAATACTCCCTGACCAAAATAGGCAATATTTTCCTTTACAAATCCTTTTTTTCCACTTCTTAAAATTCTGGATTTAGAATAACAGAGTTAAATTAGATTAATAAATTGTTCATCAACTCTTTGTTTTAAAATATTCTGCATTGTTAGCTTGTGCATTTGAGATAAACTAAGGAGGGTATTACAATCATAAGTTATAATTTACTGAGAATTCATCTTACTTTTTATATACTGCAGAAATTTTTCTAAAATATTATATGACAGGAAAAGTCAAAGTGAATTCTTATTACAGAAGTTTGATTTAATCTAGTGCTCATTCCATTTGAAAAGACAAGTCCACAAATATTAGGTACAAAAAAACTTAACTTGCATCGTCACACATTTTAAATGCCAAGTTATTTCTTTATTTTCTACTTGTATTCAATATAAATTATTTATTACATGTGAACATTTACTGTATATGAATATATATATGGTGTGTAAATGTTGATGTGTTTTAAGGCCATTTGTTCAGTAGGACATATTCACTGAAAACAAATTATTTTTGCTTTACCTTCTACTTTGGTCACTTACCAATTCTGATTAAAATGGCAAGGAAATCTGTCCTCATTATGGTCTGAGTAGCAGCAATTTATGGATGAATAACATGATATAAATGATAACAATAATAAACACTAACATTTATGTTTTGCTTACCATATGATGCCAGATGCTATCTTAAACACTTCCCATTTATTGACTTATTAAACTTTCATAGCAATCACAGCAGACACATACTCTTATTATCCTTATTTAACAGCTTAGAAAACTGAGGCACAGGCACTATGTAACCTGTCCAACATAACAAAGTTAGCATTTACTGAGGCTGGGAGTTGAACCCAGGCAGGCTGTCTCTAGAGTCTGTACCCTTAACTGCTATGTATATTGCTTCTCATAAATCATAAAAGACCTACGGATTCCATGAATCTACCTAACATTTTTAAATTAATTACATTTTATTTATGTAATGCATTAATGTGATTTAAAACTAAAACACAAAGACTTATATTGAGAAAAAATTAAAGAGTTCAATGCCTCATCTTTCTCCATCACCAGTTTTACTCCCAGAAACAACTGTTTTCAAATATTTTAGTTATTTTTCTGAAACTTACCTTTCTGTTTCAAAACAATGAGCTTAAACTGTTTTACTTGATGAATCAATTCTAGACAGAATTTTCTGATTTTTTTAATAGCAAAGGAAAATTTATTTCTAGTACTTGATTTATTTCTAGTACCTTCTCCCCATCCTTTTAATTAATTTATATATATTATGTTTTCTTAAATGGATAGTTAACATTTGCAACATTAAACTAAGTTAATGGTGTTCATTGCAGAGCCATATAAATACATTATGACCGTCTTTCCTTTCCTGGGCAACAATTTTCTCCATGAGTTAATAATTGCCTTATTTTTTAAAAAAAATGCTTAGTTTTCTATGTACCTATCCACAATTATTTTCATATACTCTCAGATCTGTAATTATATACCTTTAAACATTAATTTCCTAATAAAATTGTTAGACAATGTAGAACTTTTTTTCCCTCTTTCTCTGGAAATCTCTTTCCTGGAGGTTTTTGTCCACTTGTCTCATTCCTGACTTGTTCTGTAGGATTGCTGTTTAGTTATTCTGGGACTTCCATTAATTCCTTTTCTTCCATGGAACCACTATTTCATATATCACATATCTTCTTTATATTTTGTCTAAATCTTTCTTTTTAAAGGAGACGCTTCCAGAGAAAGGGTGCATAGAAGGTAAATTTTTGATGACCTACCCTTATACTTGATTCTTAGTTTGGTCTGATATAGAATTCCATATGGAAAATTATTTTCCCTCAGAATTTTGAAGGCATTTGACTATTATTTTCTATATTGTAATGTTTCTTTTAGAGTGTGTAATGACATTCTAATTACTTACTATTTATGTATGTGACATTTTCTTCCCAATAATTTTAAGGTTTCTCTTTGTCCCTAGGGATAGGACATTTTTAAATCTTGTTATAACCAAGCAGGACCCTATGGGACCTTCCTGGATCAGGTCCCTCCCCCATATCCTGGGCTTTAGCTCCTCTCTGAAGTACCTAGATAACAGTACCCAATGCACATTTCCTGAGTTGTTTTACAGATGCTAAAACCCCCACCAAAAGGAAAATGTTAACTACTTGATGACCATGGGCACATAGGCCTCCAGGCCTACAGGAGCCTAAGGACTGATAATGTTATCCCCAGTGACACTGCCCTGCTACCTCACCATCAACCAATCAGAGAATTTTGTATGAGCTGATCACATACCCTGTGACCACCCTCTCTTACCTGGCCTTTAAAAATGCTCTCCTGAACCCCATCAGGGAGTTCAGGTGTTTTGAGTATTAGCTTCCCTGGACTCCTTGCTTGCTGCCCTGCAATAAACATTGTACTTTCCTTCATCACAACTCAGGGTCTTTGGCTTTACTGCATGGATGAATGGACCAAGTTTGGTTTGGTAACAATGTGCCATGGTAAGGTTGTGTTTTTTGTTTTTGAATTTTTCAAATCAGTGTCCTAGGACTGGACCATTCTTTTATAATTTTTTTTTCTTTTTTTACATGTATATAATTGCATCTACTGTCTTTTTTCTGTTCTCTTTTTGAAAGTACCACTAGTCATATGTGAAAACCTCATAGTTTTATCTTGCCCAATTTCTTCTAAGAATAAATCTGCAGTCTTCTGCCTGGGTGGAGAAAGAGTTTTCACATTGCTGAATGGTGTAAAAATCACAGGGGATCTAATGACTGCATGTAACAGTGTTTAATCTCCCTGGGTTCAGTCATTCCCTCCTCATCACTCTCTAACACTTCTGCTCCCCAACCTTCAATCATACTTCAGATCTTTAAATTGTGAGGCTTCCAGAGGTTCTGCGGAAGGGATTGATCCATTTAATTTTATCATGTCCTTTACAAGGCATTTTAGATTGTAGCTTTCTCAACTCTGCAAAGACTGTTACCACACTTTTATTCACTTTCTGCTTTTAATAAGAGTATTGCAATCTCTTGCCCACTGATATTCCCTTCCTGTTCACTGTGTCATTGTAAATTTATACCTTATACATACCTTCAATGTCATTATAGTAAGGTTTCAGATGGGAGAGTAGATAAACACATGAGATTAACCTGTTGTGTTTAGAGAAAAGTTTAACAAAGCATTTCCCCCTACAAATGTGACCTACTTTTTCCCCAAGAATTTTCCTACCAAAGGTTGACAGCACACAATTTTAAGGAACTGTGAACATTTTACTGAAGTAATCTTATCAAAAAGATGGTGTGAACTTACAAAGAGTTTATTGAATTTAAGAGTCACAAGATATACTTTTCAACATCTCTCCTGTCTGCATAGCTGAGTAAAAATTTCTATCACTGTCCTTTTCACTGTGCATTAAGGACAATTCTTCCAACAGGAGAAAGGTTAGTCCAAATGATGCCTTAAGTTTATCTCAGAACTATAATTTCATTAATTTATCTAAGGTAATAAATGGCTAATAGTCTCTTGAATTTTTTTTTTCCTGTTCATTTCACTTATGGCTCCGGATAGTTTCCCTTCTCCACACATCATCTTTAAAATTCCCATATTATAGGGGAGACGCCTTCAAGATGGCAGAGGAGTAAGACGTGGAGATCACCTTCCTCCCCACAAATACATCAAAACTATCTACATGTGGAACGACTCCTACAGAACATGTACTGAACACTGGCAGAAGACCTCAGACTTCCCAAAAGGCAAGAAACTCCCTGCATACCTCGGTAGGGCAAAAGAGAAAAGGAAAACAAGAGACAAAAGAATAGGGATGAGGCCTGCACCTCTGGAAGGGAGCTGTGAAGGAAGAAAAGTTTCCACACACTAGGAAGCCCCTTCACTGGAGGAGATGGTGGGCAAGAGGGTTCAGGGGGAAGTCTCAGAGCCATGGAGGAGAGCGCAGCAACTGGGGTGAAGATGGCAAAGCGGAAAGATTCTTGCACAGAGGATTGGTGCTGACTAACACTCACCAGCCTGAGAGGCTTGTCTGCTGACCTGCCGGCCAAGACGGGTGGAGGCTGGGAGCTGAGGCTCAGGCGTTGGAGGTCAGATCCCAGGGAGAGGACTGGGGTTGGCTGCGTGAACACAACCTGAAGGCAGCTAGTACACCACAGCTAGCCGGGAGGGAGTCTGGGGAAAAGTATGGAACTGCCTAAGAAGCAAGAGACCATTCTTTCAGGATGCACAAGAAAAGGGGATCCAGAGCACTGCCTAAACGAACTCCAGAGACAGGTGCAAGCTGTGGTTATCAGCACGGACACCAGAGATGGGCATAAGATGCTAAGGCTGCTGTTGCAGCCACCAAGAAGCCTGTGTGAAAGCACAGGTCACTATCCACACCTCCCATCCCGGGAGACTGTGCAGCCTGCCACAGCCGGGATCCCATGATGCAGTGACAGCTTCCCGGGAAGAACACATGGTGTGACTCAGGCTGTTGCAACATCATGCTGGCCTCTGCCACCACAGGCTAGCCCCGTATTCTGTACCCTTCCCTCCCCCTGTCCTGAGTGAGCCAGAGCCCCCTAATCAGCTGCTACTTTAACCTCATCCTCTCTGGGTGGGGAACAGATGCCTTCAGGTGACCTACATGCAGAGGCACGATCAAATACAAAACTGAACCCCAGGAGCTGTGCAAACATAAAAGACAAAAGGAAATTTCTCCCAGCAGCCTCAGGAGCAGTGGATTAAATCTCCACAATCAACTTAATGTACCCTGCATCTTTGGAATACCTGAATAGACAATGAATCTTGCCAAAACTGAGACAGTGGACTTTGGGAGCAACTGTAGAGTTGGGATTTGCTTTCTGCATCTAATTTATTTATGGTTTATGTTTATCTTAGTTTAGTATTTAGAGCTTATTATCATTGGTAGATTTCTTTATTCATTTGGTTGCTCTCTTCCATATATATATATATATATGTATATATATATATTTATATATTTATTTCATTTTAATCTTTCTGTGAGAGTGTATGTGTATGCTTCTTTGTGTGATTTTAGCTGTATAGCTTTGCTTTTGCCATTTATCCTAGGGTTCTACCTGTCCATTATTTTGTTTTTTTGTGTTTTATATATTTTTTCGTTAGTATAGTTTTTTGCGCTTGTTATCATTGGTGGATTTCTTTTTTTTTTTTTTCTCCCTTTTCTTCTGAGCCATGTGGCTGAAGGGTCTTGGTGCTCTGGCTGGGTGTCAGGCCTTAGCCTCTGAGGTGGGAGAGCCGAGTTCAGGACATTGGTCAACCAGAGACCTCCCGGCCCCACATAATATCAAACAAAAAAGACCCTGAAGAGCCAAAGCAATTTGGAGAAAGAAAAATGGAGCTGGAGGAATCAGGCTCCCTGACTTCAGACTACACTACAAAGCTACAGTAATCAAGACAGTATGGTACTGGCACAAAAACAGAAATATAGATCAATGGAACAGGATAGAAAGCCCAGAGATAAACCCATGCACATATGGTCACCTTTTGTTTGATAAAGGAGGCAAGAATATGCAGTGGAGAAAAGATAGCCTCTTCAATAAGTGGTGCTGGGAAAACTGGACAGCTACTTGTAAAAGAATGAAATTAGAACAATCCCTAACACCATATACGAAAATACACTCAAAATGGATTAAAGATCTAAATGTAAGGACAGACACTATCAAACTCTTAGAGGAAAACATAGGCAGAACACTCTATGACATAAATCACAGCAAGATCCTTTATGACCCACCTCCTAGAGAAATAGAAATAAAAAACAAAATTAAACAAATGGGACCTAATGAAATTTAAAAGCTTTTGCACAGCAAAGGAAACCATAAACAAGATGAAAAGACAACCCTCAGAATGGGAGAAAATATTTGCAAATGAAGCAACTGACAAAGCATTAATCTCCAAAATTTATAAGCAGCTCATGCAGCTCAATACCAAAAAAACAAACAACCCAATCCAAAAATGGGCAGAAGACCTAAATAGACATTTCTCCAAAGAAGATATACAGATTGCCAACAAACACATGAAAGAATGCTCAACATCATTAATCATTACAGAAATGCAAATCAAAACTACAATGAGATATCACCTCACGCTGGTCAGAATGGCCATCATCAAAAAATCTAGAAACAATAAATGTTGGAGAGGGTGTGGAGAAAAGAGAACCCTCTTGCACTGTTGGTGGGAATGTAACTTGATACAGCCACTTTGGAGAACAGTATGGAGGTTCCTTAAAAAACTACAAATAGAACTACCATGCGACCCAGCAATACCACTCCTGGGCATATACCCTGAGAAAACCATAATTCAAAAAGAGCCATGTACCAAAATGTACATCACAGCTCTATTTACAATAGCCAGGACATGGAAGCAACCTAAGTGTTCATCAACAGATGAATGGATAAAGCAGATGTGGCACATATATACAATGGAATATTACTCAGCCATAAAAAGAAATGAATTTCAGTTATTTGTAGTGAGGTGGATGGACCTAGAGTCTGTCATACAGAGTGAAGTAAGTTAGAAAGAGAAAAACAAATGCCATATGCTGACATATATGTGTGGAAAATGTACTAGTTTATTTAATTTCTTACTCTGACTAAGCAGATTTATTCATTCAAATGCAGGAAAAAGAAATAAAAAAGAAGAAAGAAGAGGACTTCAGCTCTTCCAAAATGTAAATTACTAACACAATTGCAGATACTTATGCCAACATAAAGCTAAATTTAACAAGCCCTCTGGAGTTTGAAATCCTCTGAACAGTTAATCTAATGGTTGGTATGCACTTTCTTTCAGGGAAGTTGTCTGTATTAAAATGAGAAATATGCAGGTAGGGAAATAGACACCTTAATGAACTATTTGCATAATAAAAATTAATGGTCAGTTTCTTCTTTATGTCCAGTTCACAGATTATCAATAAAAAATATTGCAGCGGATTCCATTATCCATATTTATTAAAATTACCCTCTGAGTCTATTAGAGAATGTTTGTAAGTTAACAAACATTGAAACAGTTTTCTGACATGCAATAATAATTAGCTTGAAGTTTAGGGGAACTCTTTGCCACACTTGTATTTTAGTAGTTGTCTTCTATAATATACACACTTTTCTTGTCCATATTGCTGAACCATAATAATCCTGAAATCATTTTCTTAAGAAATTTTATTCCATGATAAAATACTGTAATCTGAGTCATAAATCAATCAAAAGCTGATTTAATTTAATGGACAGTGTAATTAGTATTTTAGAAATAATTGAAATGCCAACTCTTTTCCAATACAAATGAAGAAATTGTCATTTTATGCCTAGATAATTCAGGAGGAAAATGTGGTGAAACTGAAGAATATTCTATGTAAGAATTTTATATTAATACACATGCTTTCTAATATTTTGAGTTCTTAAATATTCAGATTTTAGGTCAGGCTAAAGGAACAGGGAGGTGCACTAAACAAGCGTTCAATCACCTAAAACTAATTGAAAATCCACCCTATTAACCATTTCATTTCTTATTACACTAATTAAAGATACAGAATTCATTAATATATACCTACATATATTACAGTTGGAAGAAACATATTCTAATTTAAACAAGACTGTAAGATCCTTGTGGGTAAGATATTGCTATATATTTTAGACTATTGTATTCCCTAGCATACAGTTAGGCATAGCCCAACAAATTAATATCTCTAATTATTAAAGAACTAGCTGTATATCCTTCAACTATGCCACTAAGGAAAGTAACATTTTGACAAAAAGCTCTAAAATTAATATTGATGCATACACATCATCACCAATGTGGAAAATGTTTCCTTAGAACTTTCCACTGGATACATTCACTATAGAATCACAGTAGGATTAATATATTTGATTTGAGAAATGGAAAAAGTTTTAAACCGTAGGATATTAGACCCATAAGTCATCATACAGAATATCTACTTCAAGCCCTACAATACTCAGTTGAAAGAATTTGTAACCAGAGAATTGTCTTTCTGTGCTCAGCAAGTTAATTGGCCATATATTACCATTCTTATCTTAGTCCCACCCTTAATTTTTTAAAAATAAAAATACACATATATTTGTATATTAACAAAGAGAAAATTCTTCTTCTCATTTTATTTATGGTAAATAATTAAATTTTAAGAAAAAGACATTCTTCACCTTTATAGTTATAGTTCTCTCTGGCATTTATTGAATACCTGGATCGTGCTTGTCTTACAAAGGAGGACCAATACGAGAATACTGACTGAGTTGAATTATCTTAATAAGGTGCTACTTCCCTCACCCAAAAGCCATTTATTTGTAAAGCAACCTGAAGCCAACTAAATTTAGAGAATGTGCATAGCCAAAGCATTAGGTTCTTTATTCTAAAATGGTTGTCTACTTTCTTTACCATACCTAGGCTGCATGCATTAGAAGACTGTTTACTAAACACACAACATAAAAAAATGGTGAAACCTCAACTATTCGTATTTAGAGTCTTTGGATTTTGGCGTACATTAAAAGAACTGGAAAGATCAGTTCTAAAAGATATTGTTTTTATTTTTATTTTAGAAAAAGCTATTCAAAATCTCTGAATTAAGCTGCTTTTCAATCCCAGTTCACTGTGCAAAAACTAATCTTAAACTTCTAAATATATTACTTGACATTTTATAGTCTTCAGAGCTGAATATCAATTTTTTAAATGTTAGTGGAAATTGGATAAGAAACCAAATCTCAAAGGAGAATCACCAGAATATGGAAGAAAGGCTATTAATTTACTTCCCATTACCACCTGGAATCTCCTTTAAATGCTCTCACCTATCTATCGTCTGCTCTGCTTAGACTATACCCATAAAAATAATTTCCTAAGTAAGGGACAGAAAAATACCATTTTATGATTTACATTTGATCACTAATCTATGATTCATACTTGAAATTAACTATTTTAAATCATATTTAATTTTGATGTAACAAGATAGCTACTAGTGAATATTATGTTAAATAAGTTTTAATGGCTAAAGGTCATTTGTGTAGAGTTCACAATCATTTCAGTGTACATGTTTTGGCCTTTGATATGCAAGATAATAACCAACAAATCATAGACTCCTGAGATCATAAATAACCTGTTCTTCTGTTTCACCTTTAAGCAGAATCTCATTTAACCCACTTTGATGTTCTTTCTTTCATACAAAAAGAAAGTGTTACCTTTTCTTAAAAAAAATCCATATTTGTTGAAAGAATAAATAAAAGCACAGAAAAGCTCCCCACTATGTCCCATATTTTATAATCCTATCACCAAGAGATAAGTATTATTGTGTATACACTTCAAGGTATCTTTACCTTCTTTACCTGTGTGTTTGCATGTATGCACATGTTTTTTAAGCTATAACTATATATGGTATATATATATATATATATATATAGTTATTGATTTGTTTTCATCACTTAGAAATACATTTGTGAACCTCTTTCTAGGTCAATAAACATAAAGACAAGTTATCATTATTTCTTCCAGGGTATCCCACTGCATGGATGCACTATAGTTTAGCCACACCCCTATTGTTGGTCTTTTTACTCTTTAAAAACATTTTGTTTTATTTTAGATACTGTTTCAATGAGCATCCTAGTATATATGTTTTGTGGATTTGTCTTGGCTTTTCTTCTTTCAGATAAACTTCTAGAAACAGTATTTTTTAGTCAAAGTATATCATGTTTTGGGAGATTTTGATAATACTGACAAATTGTACTCTAGAAAGGTGTAACAATTTACGCTCCATCAGTGATACTTGAGATTGCCTATTTCCCCAAGCTCAGACAAAATGGTAGTGATGATAATCTTTAATTTGATGGGTAAAAGAAATGGAACCTCATTATTTCTATATATGATTCTTTGATTTTTCAGTAAGGTTAAATAGTTTTTACATAATAGTTAACCATTTTGAACTCTTGTGTTAATTGACCACCTTGTCCTTATGAATTTTCTGTGGTATTTTTATCATTTTATTGTGGGTCTGTACTGCCATGTTTTCTAAAGTGAAGAATAAATAAATTCAGTTCTGGAACAAATTCTTTTTTGTTGGTTCACCTGGGAATCTCTTACTTTTTTGAGCAGTAGGATGAAATTTTAAGACAAACCTCTAATTAGCAGAGATTCAATTTAATCAAGCTGGATTGAATAATTAACAGAGAATAAACCTGTTAAGAATAGATGCTTTTTAGATAACTAATCATATTCTCAATTATAGAATAAGTACACAGAAAATATAAAGTAATTTCCTTTTTGTCTTTGGCTAATGTTACTTTCCTCTTGAGGAGCAGCTCACTTGTTAGCACAGGGCAAAAATATCCAATCTGCTTTTACCTTATATGAAATTGCTTACTTGGACTTTCAGCTGTACTGCCACTAATCAAAGCCACTTTGATTCCATTTTAGTGACTACATTTTACAAATTCTTAAGCCAAACACTCAACTACAATAGGTCCTGTTTATGCCATGTGAGAGATAGCAATATCCACCTTCTATCTGTTATAGCTCACCATCTCTATCTCATGGTAATCACTGTCATCCATTTCTATAATTTTGTCATTTTAAGAATGTTACATAGGGCTTCCCTGGTGGCACAGTGGTTGAGAGTCCGCCTGCCGATGCAGGGGACACGGGTTCGTGCCCCGGTCCGGGAAGATCCCACGTGCTGCGGAGCGGCTGGGCCCGTGAGCCATGGCCACTGAGCCTGCGCGTCTGGAGCCTGTGCTCCACAACGGGAGGGGCCGCAGCAGTGAGAGGCCCGCGTACCACAAAAAAAAAAAAAAAAAAAAAAAAGAATGTTACATAAATGAAATCATACAGTGTATAAACTTTTGGAATTGGCTTTTTTGCCACACAGCACGTTTTCTCTAAGATCCATCCAAGTTGTTGCATATTTCAATAGTTTGTTTCTTTTTATGGCTAAATAGTATTCCATGGTAGGAATGTACCACAACTTGTTTAACTATTGACCTTTTGAAGGGTATCTGAGTGGTTTCCAATTTTTGGCTATTACATATAAATCTGATATAAATATTAGTGTACAGGTTTCTGTGTGAACGTACTTTTTATTTCTCTGCAATAAATCGCAAAGTGTACTATTGCTGGTCACACAGCAGTGGCATGTTTAGTTTTATAAGAAATTGCCAAACGCTTTTTCAGAGTTGCTCCATTTTACATTCTCAAAAGCAGTAACAAGTGATCCAGTTTCTTCATATCCTTACCAGCATTTGGTGTTGTCACTATTTTTTATTTTAGTCATTCTGTTAGGTATATAGTAATAGCTCAGTGTGGTTTTAATATTCATTTCTCTGATAGTTAATGATGTTGAAGATATTTTCATGTGCATATCTATAATTTGCATATTCTCTTTGGTGAACTGTCTGTTCATGTCTTTTGCTTATTTTCTAATTGCATTTTTTCTGTATGAGTTTTGAGGCTTCTTTATACATTCAAGATACAAGTCCTTTGTCAGATATGTGGTTTAGAAATATTTTCTCCCAGTCTGCTTTATTTTCTCATCCTCATAAGGTCTTAGAGCAAATTGTTAATTTTGATAAGGGCTGATTTATCAAGCCTTACTTTTCCTTTTCAATAAATGTTGCTGGAGCAATTGAACATTCAAAGACTGAAAAAAAAGTAACTAAACCTCACGCTTTATACAAAAATTAACTCAAAATTGATTATAGACTTAAATGTAAATATAAATTTTTAACTTTTTAGAAAACAATTTTAGACAAAAATTATTAGAATAATATATCAGAGAAAATCTTCAGGATTCAGGGCTAGACAAAAACATTTTTTTAAAGATATAATCTAGTTTTATTTAGAAGCTGCTGGTCGTATGCTGGAAAGGCATGCATGATACAAAATTATAGTAACTTAGTTCATTATACAATACACATCGTTAAGTCTTTAAAATCCATTACAGAGCCTTTGGACTTTTTGGACTCCTATTTCATGTGTAGCAAATCAATATATTCTCCTAATAAAAATAATTTCTTTACATATGAATCCATCATATTTACTGAACTCTGCACATAGAGAAGATGTTCCAAGACTCTTGAAACAAAATTAGTGCCAGGAGCCTGGCAGAAGGCAAGATGGACTTCTCTGAAAGAAAGGTGCATGTGCATATAGTCGAGTCAGAGTTTTGGGCATAAAATATAGGCTGCATTCTAGGTCCCCAGAAGGTAGGCGCGGACAGACAGACAGTTGCCCGCCACCTTGGGCACTCCTGTCTGAGGAGGCCCTGGTAGCTGATAGCACCATGAGATGCAGGCCCACAGGCAGATCTCTGGCAAACAAGCCTAATCAACTTCTTGTCTGTTTCATATACAGGGAACTTCAAGCAAAGAGGAGAAAATAGAAGGAAGTAACAGGGCATGTAAACACTTTCTAAGCCTTTCAAATTCTTCAGTGCTCATGTTCACAGCTCAGTTCTCTCATTTAACACACAAGTCCTCCCCACTTGCCCTGGCTACACTCACTGGCTATGTTTTCTCATCCTCTGGCCAGGCCTGTGTACCCAAGACATCTGCTCCACACTGTCTGCCACAGTCCCCTGAGTTGGGGGCCGGTGGTGACTGTGAGTGTGCAGAGGCCCAGAAGAGTCCCTGCCTGGTCTTACACATCTGCCTGTCCAATGTGGCCCCTCATGTCCTCCTCACACTGGCTTGGGGGTGCTCATGTGGCACAGACAGCCACAGACCCAGTACAGGTGCATCCCTCACCTGGTCCCAGCTTCCACGTAGACCATCCGCTCTTACTGCCTATAAGTCCCAGAGCCTGGGACCATCTAGGAATTGCATTGAGAATCCTAATGCTGGTACTTTATTTTAAATTAAATCTGTTTATTAGTCAGGTGAAAACATAAAACAGACAAAATGGAGCCCTTTGCCAGATCCTGCCCTTACATGACTCTCAAGCCTACACCTTTGGCCCAATAAATGCTGTGTCCTAGGGACTGCTTGGGCTTATGGCTTTGGTGACCACGTCTAGTGTACATTACCACTTTTCCAGTCACAAATTAGCATTAGCCTGCACCAAGAAGTGGTAGACTGGAGCAGGGTAGGCTTCCTTCAGACCTGCACTGCTCACCACCTAGAAGGAGGTGCCCTGAGCTGCCCAGGAAGAGAGCTGGACTGCAGTTGGGTGACTCCATGAGCACACTGCCATGTATCCTGCTAGATCCAGGACCACACTGGCCTTAAAGTGATGTGCAGGCTGTAGAACAAGACAGGGTCAGGACCACAAACCCTGCATCCCCGCAAGGATCCAGCACAGCTCCCATGCTGTTTTTCAGAGGCTTCCTCATCTGCCCTTATGGGTCACTGGATGTATGTGGGGCCAGAGCTGGGTGAAGAGAGTCAGGTCAACTCTCCTGTGTTCTGACAGCAATGCTGAAGACAGAGATGCCCAGGGTGGGCAAACCCACCCCTCCCAGCACAGGGCTGGCCTAGTGTTGACCTCCTAGCCCCACTACAGCTCACCAAGAACACCAAGGGGACAAACATCTCCTCTTTAACACGCTACCAGGACAGGACCTCAAATATGCTTCATCATAAGAAAAATCCAGGCAAGCTGAAAGCTATGATACTTGAGAGCAGTGATAGCACTTTCTTCCTGCAAGAAATGACTATTTGCCACACAATGGTGTGAACATCTTGCCCCTGCAGGGATAACTGAAAGCTATGAACAAAGTAGTCCTGCCTCAGCCACATTAGGTCAGCTGCTCACCAATCTTGGGGCGCTTCAGCACTAGGCTGAGGAAATGCCATAGACCCTAAGGAAATGCTGTCTCCCTGGGAGGCAGAGATGCTAGAAAAGAGCCCAGTGGTTGGCAGGGCTAGTTGGAGAATCTCAGACAAAGGAAACTGGAAAATGTTTAATAAGTAGACCCAGGGAAGAAAGTGAATCTGTGTTGGGCTGCCTGAGGAAGTGAGGCTGGGAGAAAGAGAAGGAGGTAGTCCCCAAACCTCTTCAGATAATAGGGCTGGCCCAGGCTAAATCATTTAAGGCTTTTCCATTGTTCCTGCAAGCTCCAGCTAATAAGAATCTGCTCAAGTCAATAATTCCACTATAGACTATCCCATTTTAATTAAACTGAATAATAAAAAGAGAGCCTGACAACCCTCATACCCCAACTGATCTTCCCAAGATGGTACTAGGGAAGGTTGTTGACAACATGTTATAGGGCAGATGAGCTACAACAAGTACTTTACTAGTAAGTCAGAAAGAGAAAGACAAATACCATATGATATCACTTA
This sequence comes from Orcinus orca, assembly GCF_937001465.1. Classification (NCBI taxonomy): domain Eukaryota; kingdom Metazoa; phylum Chordata; class Mammalia; order Artiodactyla; family Delphinidae; genus Orcinus; species Orcinus orca. The sequence continues at coordinate 82,565,733 of NC_064580.1, forward strand.
TATGTGGAATCTAAAATGTGGTACAAACGAACTTATCTGCAAAACAGAAACAGACACACAGACATGGAGAACAGACTTGCAGTTGCCAAGGGGAGAGTGGAAAGGATGGATTGGGAGTTTGGGATTTGTAGATGCAAATTCTATATATAGAATGGATAAACAACAAAGGTTCTACTGTATAGCACAGGGAGCTATATTCAATATTCTGTGATAAACCATAATGGATAAGAATATGAAAAATATATATATATACATACATATATATGTATATATGTGTATATATATATATATATATATATATAACTGAATCACATTGCAGTACACCAGAAACTAACACAACAGTGTAAATAAAGTATACTTCAATAAAATAAATTTTTAAAAAACACAAGTACTTCACTAAGTAAGTAAGGATCAAAAACACCCAAACAACCTTCCATTTCTACAGTGTCTTCTCTCCACCAACTTGGTGCATGACTTTCTGCTCACGGGCAGATCAGCTAAGGCTGTGGGAGCAAGAGCTGTTCTCCTCACAGAAAGGGGTGGTGATGGTACCTATGTCAATGGACCAAATTGATGATGGTGTCCACTGAAACTGAAAGATTTTTAAGAGCATCTTCTGTGCGGAGAAAGAGGTTAAATAGAAAAGCTGGCACAGAATTAAAAACACTAAATTCAGGGACACACACCCAGCAGGTGTTCCCCAAAATGCCAGCTGAAGAAAGGAAAGAATATGAATTAGTGCCTGCCTCCAGATGAGTGGGGTCCGCACAGACCGGGCACTCTCAGCAGGCCCCTACCGTTCCCCCACCCCGATGGGAAGGAGACATGATTCTCCTGGCCAGTCCTTTCAGAAGGCAAACCGCCAGCCCTTGGTGCCCTCTTGTCTGGCTGCCAGGGCAGGATGCTTGGAGCCCTTGCCAGGAAGACCCAGGCCAGCCATCTGCTGGGCATTGGGACAGCAGATCCTCGTGAGAGCACTGGGTTAAATTACTAAAACCTGGCAGATTCTGTGAGCTGCCAGGAATGTTTGCTCTCTGTGACGGGGCAGAGGTCAAGGTGGGCTAGTAGGTAGCTCATGGTCCTCTAAGGAGTGACATGCAGTCAACTGGCTGGTGTTTTGCGGGGACAATGGAAAGAGCCCATGCTGGGATTCAGAAGCTGAAGCTTCTGTAAACTGGAGAAAATCACAACTTTCCTTGGTTTTAGCCTATTCCCTATGAGAAGATCGCTTCAGGCTGTAAAACTATGAATATTTTCTGAGATAAAGCTACAAATGGAGTGTACTATTAAACTAGTCACCCTGCCTGTGACCCATTCCATAAAAATGGGGGATGAAATGACACATTGTTGCTCTTGGCGGGTTGAGATCTTGTCAGGGGCCAGTGAACTCCCAAGGTGAGATGAAGCAACCTGGCCTATCACAAGCTAAGCGTGAATGATTCCACACCATCCTGTAGCTTCTCCAACCACAGGGACCAGGAGGAGGACAGAGAGGCAGCTAATCACTTGGCAAACAGCTAATCAGCTAAACAGTTAGGAACTGTTATCTGATTTTTTAGAAAAAAAATTAGACAAAATATTAGAAAAATACATAGGAGAAAAGCTTCAGGCTTGTGGGCTGTGCAAAAACCTAATTTTCAATGTCAAAAGCTGAACATTATTTGGATCTTAGTCTTTGTGTTTCTTCTGTAGCAAACCCTAATTCCCCTTCAGACCGATGGATGCCTTAGGCAGAGTAGAATTACAACTGTGTGTTTGGAAAAGCAAAAGTAAAATGTATATACACTTTTTCAAAATATTACCTTGTTTATTCATTTTAATATGAAATTGACTGAATCTTCAGATGTTACACTAAATGGTCAACAAAAATACCCATGAATCTGCCTCCTGTGCAGTTAATTTTACTAGAGCATACAATTTTTATATTTTCCAAGGTTAGTCTGTTCTAAACTCCATGATGCTGTATCTTACTAGGTTTCTCATAGATAAGAAAGCATATCAATGTAGGCAGAAACTTCTCTCTCTGATTTTCCTGTATTCATGCCTACATTGAAATTTGGTGGGCACAGAAGGTAGCTTACCAATAATTCACCATGTTTAATCAAACATATGTTTAATCAAGGAAGTCATTACATTTTGCTGTGTTAACAAGACAAAACAAACTTTAATCAGTGTGACTTAGAGTGAGAATGAAAAGTAACTTTATAGGTTGATTAATCACCACAACATTCATAATGACCAGGTTGCCACTTTATATATTTAAGTTAAAACAAGTAATTCCTTTTCCATTGGAATCAACATGTATGGCACTTAAATCCTATTTTGATTAGTAATTAAATGCCACACACCAACAAAATGCTTCCTGAACTTCATCTGAAGACTCACCTTTCTTTTTTTTTTTTTTTTTTTTTTTTTTTTGCGGTACATGGGCCTCTCACTGTTGTGACCTCTCCTGTTGCGGAGCACAGGCTCCGGATGTGCAGGCTCAGCAGACATGGCTCACGGGCCCAGCCGCTCCGCGGCATGTGGGATCTTCCCGGACTGGGGCAAGAACCCGTGTCCCCTGCATTGGCAGGCAGACTCTCAACCACTGTGCCACCAGGGAAGCCCTCACCCTTCTTAAAATATAAATATTTCAGGAAAAAGTAGGCTTTAAACTAATTAATAAATATTTTAAGGCAGGCAAGTGTGAGGTAATGAAACATTAAATGAAAATTGTAAATGTTGGTGGAGGTTGGAATTGTCTCCAAATAAGGAAAACATAAATGGAAGGAGGATGGAAATAGCATACTTGGTTTACTTCACATCTTTATAACAAACTAGCAAAGGCTACATTGTTGTGTAGTCAGAGGTCGCTGATCCCTTTTAACACCAATACATGGTGGGAACATGTCTCCAAATCATACTGGCTACAGGTTCAAGTGATTCATAGATTATAGTTTCTGTGGGAACCAAGTCCCAAATCAGTGAAGCATATTCAACTGAAGTACAGTCTAGAGGCAGTCTGAGCTACTCATATCATAGAGCAATGAACAAATGTTCCAAAAATGGCCCCTCACAGCCCATATTAGCTGCAACTTTAAGATCATTTAAGTGGCTAATTTTCTGTCAACTTCCTTTAGTGAAAAAAAAAGCTGAGCCACTAACTTTATAAAGTTATATATTTAAAGAATAAATTAAGATTATTTGATCTTAACTTAATAATATTTTCCTCCAGCTCTCATTTCTCACTATCAGGCTCTTTAAAGATATGGATATATCAATATTCTCACTAAATGTTCATGTTTTACCTTTTCATTTATGGTTTAAAAGAGACTAAATATATTCTTACCTTGCATTTTTATGACATTTTGAGAATAAATACTCTATTATGAACATATCACCTGCTTTATATTGAGAGTCAAGAGGAAAACAGTATTCGGTGTACTGTACACATTTCTATTTTACATACCTTGATGGCATGCTTGGAATAATAGCTTTTAAAATCATTTAACTAACTCAGGCATATCTACTGGATGCTGACTACTGAAATGCAGTCTTCTAGTGTTGTTTCTCTAATTCCCCAAACAGAAAGAAACCTCTATGTGAAAATTCTTTCATCAAGTAGATTTTAAAATGTTCATTTCATCTCCCCAGTTACCACCTGTGAAATAAACACAAAAGAAATTTAAATTGAATGTAAGACTTTTCCCAAACAGACTTAAAGGAACTTATTTCTGAAGAGACAAAGTCTCATGCTCAATAGTTTTCCTTAATCTAATCATTTTCAGGAAGAATTGTTTCTTCCTCAGAATAAATCTGTTATCTGGAGGATATAACCTATGATCATAGCGAAGGAAATGACAGATTAAACTGTGAAATGAAACACTTTTTATGAGTCTGTTGAAAAAAATATTTTTTACTATCAAAGCATGCTATAATTTGTACTATGAAATGTTAATTGATAATCATCATGTAGCAATTGAAGCATATTCTTCAAGGGACTAAACTGGTCCGTTTGCTTAAAATTAAGGTGAGGGCTTCCCCGGTGGTGCAGTGGTTGAGAGTCAGCCTGCCGATGCAGGGGACACGGGTTCATGCCCGGTCCGGGAAGATCCCACATGCCACGGAGCGGCTGAGCCCGTAAGCCATGGCCGCTGAGCCTGCGCGTCCGGAGCCTGTGCTCCGCAACAGGAAAGGCCACAACAGTGAGAGGCCCACGTACCTCAAAAAAAAAAAAAAAAAATTAAGGTGAGCACAAATGTAGTATACTATTTTCCTAAAGGAGTAAACACAACTTCTCAACACATGTAGTTAGCAACTTATAAATGGCTTTTTTTTGGAAAGTTCATTTGTAAGTGACTTTTATGATATGCTGGACAGAAAACACAATTCAAAAAACTCACCTATGAATGACACAACGATTCCTAGTCTAACCCACAAGGGCTTATTTAATCCATAATGTTGTTTACATGTTGTATATGTAAAGTTAGCATGCAAAAAAATTGAAAATAACCGTTATGTACAGCTTTTGTCCTCATTTAAAAATGATAATTATGTCACTAAATTTTCAAAAAGTGTTCACAGTAGTTTCCTGATATGCTGAACTATTATCTAACAAAAACAAATGAAAGAAACAAATATAATTATTTTTTAAAAAAATCATCTGAAATGGCCATGCTTCAGAAAAACGGTAGAGGCAGATGTGAAAGTAGATAAGACTTTCCTAAAGATTATTATTAGGAGGTATTTGGTTATTTCTAGGAGTATAAAGGGTGATGGCATTGTTTCCTTATACATATTTATACATGAAAAAGTGTAGATTTGTTAATAGAGGAACATTCCTAATACTAATCTACTGTGTAGTCAGGGTGAATTTAGAACTCATAAATGGAAAAAATAAATGCATAATCTTTTTCTTTGAAGGTAATAAAATTTCCTCAATCACAAAAGGAAAAGACCTTTTAAAAATTTTCCAGGATTACCTCTCTATTTGTATTGTAGGCATTCTTGGTCTCTCAGTAGTTCTCTCTAAGGTTCTAACCGCCCCCCCCCAATATTCTAAACTTTCACTATTTCTGATTCGAAGGTACTCAGGTGATGTCAGTACAGTGGCATTCAAGTCTTGTCCTCTCACTAAGATCATGGCTCCTCTAACTGCCAGAGATCTGTGACTGTTGGACCTGAACTCCTAGGACCTATGTGGTAGATTAATGGAAAATGCTTATGTCTGCCACCTGATCCCTGAATATACATCCACTGGGGGAAGAGGAATGGAGAAAGGGAGAAGAAATAATCTAAGAGGGGCAGAGATTGAAAGATTTTGTGCAGCAGAGAGGAAAAATAACTAAACAACACTCAGCCTTAGGTGCAAGCCCATGTCTCCATCCTTACAAATCTCAGAAGAATCAAGACACCACCTATCTTACCAAGGAAGATGAGAAGCAAGATGGTATTGTCCCTGTGAATATATTGAGAGTTGCAAGACTTAAAACCATCCAGCATTAGACCTATAGCCTATGAACAACCAATAATTTAGAAGGACACTTTAAAAAGGTGAGAGTAAATTGTAATTTAAGTGTTATATACTAGTAGGCATTTCATATAACATCAAATAAAACCTACTTCCCAGAACACTTACCTCATTGTAGTTATTCATCTAGTGGGGCAAAGTCTGAAATTGTCCTTAGGAATCATGGTGTTTGAACATTCCTACTGGGCATATGAAATTAATCCTCAAACTTATAATAAATTGGAAAGAGGAGTATTCCATATTCTAAGAAACTCATCATTATCTAGTTTTAAATGATGTTTCCCAAACACACTGCAGCCACTTCAAGAGATTTTGGAGGAAGTTCTATAAGGTCATATTTTCACTGATACATAATTTTAAATACCCTTTCTGTACATTAAGAGGATTGGGCTCAGAAAAAATTATCCACTCTTTTTGTTCGAGTTTTCAAAAGGAATTCAACTTTCTAGTCTATTTTCTATAATTTTATCCCTATTCTCATCATCTTTATTGGGTTGCTTTGTGCAACCATATTTTTTTCTCTACTTTGCATCACCCCCAAATTATAGATATGACTGGGTTAACTAATATTCCTTTTAACAAAATAATATTATCATATCTGGGAAGGAACTTAAAACCCTCTGGTTCCACCCCTCCCCCATTTTACAGTAGAGTATACTAGGGCCTATAGTCATACAGTAGAAGATAGTAATTCTAGGATTCAGATCTCAAACCTCTAGTGTTGTGTTCTCTGAACTGAACCACATTTTCTAGTTCATCTGGATTCTTGGGCTTTAGCATCTTGTATTTAATATTTTAAAAAAATGTATTGCCAATATAAGAAGCCTGAAATGAAACTAATACAGAAAAAGTATAGAAAAATGAATAGAATAATTCATTAAAAATGCAAGTCTGATCACATTTCTCCTCAGTTCAAAACTCATCAGTGCCATCTCATCTCATTCAGGATATTAGCCAAAGTCCTCACAATGGCTTTTGAGAGTTTTTATCATCTTGATCCCTGCTGTTTCTCTGACCTCTTCCATTATAGTTCTCACTCTCGTTGACTCTGATCCAGCCATACTGGCCTCTACTATTCTTTAAATGCACCGAACAGTTTCTCCCTTAAGGCCTCTCCACCTGCTACTCCCTCTCCCTAGAATACTCTTCTTTCAGATATCTACATGGCTTACTCCCTCATTTTATTCAGGTCTCTGATGTCTTGCCTGACCATAATATTTAAAATAGAGATAGTCCTCCTTCAGTGAGCACTCCTTTTTTCTTCTCTGTTTTTTTTATACTATTTATTACCATGTAACATAATCCACTTAATACACTTCATAAGGGTAAGGACTTTGTTACTGTTGTTGGTTGCAAGAAAAATTCCTAACAAACCAGTCTCACAGACTGTCAGTAGATATATGAGCCCAATCAAGAATGTATATGTGATTATGTACAACATCAAACCAAACTTGTCAGTCCTTTCTCTTTGAAATTGGGAATTAGAGCTGATTTTTTAGTAGCCATCCTCATTTGTGGAACAACTTTTACAAAGAGATGGTAAACCCAAGGTTATTCTTTGGACAAAACAATTTATACAAGGACAAACATGGGTATTCCCTTCTTCCATGTTTGCCCCTCCATAAATCTTTTCTTGCCACATAAATACAGAGCTCAAATCCAAAGTAAGAGATACGCAGAAAAAAAAAAAAGAGAGAGAGAGAGAGAGAAAGTCCATGCCTGATTCCAGTCAGGATAGGTACTTACAAAATGGGAACATTTCTAGGTGTTAACAACAAGCAAGGAGGATGCAACTCGTTTTGCTGTGTTTGTAGCATTAAACACTCCATCTATCAAAATGAGTTTGCTTCCCCAAACTCTCTTAGAAATCCTATAGGATCAAAAACTAATGTAAGAATGTTCTTTTCTGTCTCACTGGAAAAAAATAGAAATAAATATTCAGTTTTTCACTTATCATGTTACTAAACAGATCAAATTGTGAAAAGGGATCCATATGCTTTGAGTCAGATTGTAAATAAATACAATCTGGGAACCTATATGTTCATATGTATCAAAATCACTTTTAAAGTTTTATATCTCTAGGTCTGATGATTTATAATAATTTATCATAAAGAATGAATTACTCCAGTACAGATTTATTAACCAGGATACTCATATTGTATTATTTATAATAGCGAAAATATTAGGAAGAAATACTTAAATGTCCAACAATGCAATATTGATGTCTCACATTTTCCACAATGATCATTTACTATTTATGTACCTTATTCAGAAACCATCCTATTCCTTCATGCACATGCATTAGTATTATGACATAAAAGGTATGATACGAACAATGCAATAAGTAGTACTAAAGTTAATCATTAACTGTAAAGTTTACAAATACGTTTTTTTGTATTTTTAACTTGACAACAGCTATGAAACCAAATGTCTCCTAACACATAAAAGTGAGTTTGGATAACAATGGATGTCTGTATTTAACATCAATTAATCACCATTTTCTTAATATATTTGGTCATGGGATCCTTTCTTTTTGGTAAAACGTTAACATCTTAATATAAAAGTTTCCCTTGATATCAATTTAGGAAACATTGTCCTTATACTACCTCATCATTTTAGGTAGTAAGTGGTGATGTGAATCAACCAACTTTGCACATGGTAATTATTTACCAAATTGAGATTAGAACTCAGATCTCCAGACACCGAGGCCAGTATTGTATTTCTTTTATCAACTTTTACTCTGTAGGCATGCGTCTTATGTAACTGTAAGTTGTATGAGTTGCAGTGCATATACCCTATTATTTTTTTTTCCACATGGGCAAAGGTGAAATTAACGAGAACTTTACATGCTTTAGAGAACAAAAAATGTTAATAAACACGTTGTAGAAGTAATACACATGAAATAATGTTTAAAATTGATAACATATACTTTTTCAAAGATTTCATATTTATAACAATAATAAAAATTTACATGTATATAGTGATTTAGAGCTAATAAAGAATATTCATTCTCATTGTGTCACTTAAATGTTCTGCGATATGAACTTCAAACTCATTTGTCCTCATTGGAGTCAGCATGGTCTGATGTGCACATGAATTTTCAGAGGGCATGGACTTTTTCATGACCATTTCTTGATTTTCAGTCAGCAGTTCTTTCTAAAGACTTGATTTGAGGAGTATTCCTGGATTTATATTGGATTGACCTCTCAAGTTTTAAATAATTTGGGATCCTTGACTTCAGGCTATTTCTCTATCAAGCGAATTAATATGGTTCTCAGACTACACTTTTATAAACTCCCTCAACTTTTTAAGTCTTTGTTCAAATGTCACCTTCTCAGCGAGGTCTACATTATCCACCCTAATAAAAGCTGCAACCAACCACTTCTCCCCCAATTCCACTTTTTAAAATCTTCTTTACACAGCTCTCTATCTTATCCATAGTACTTATCACCTGCTAACACTCTGTATGATTTAGTAATTTATTGTTTTTCTAACTCATTATCTATCTGTTATTGCTAGAATTTAAGTTCCATGAGAGCAGAGCTTTTTAATTCTTCTTTCGTTCACTGACATATGCTTATTGAGTGCTTACTATATGCCAAGCCCTTCTCTAGGCATATAGTAAGCAATCAATATATATTAGCTGAAAGAAAGAAAAAACTCCTTCTTGCTCAAGGACTTTCAGTGACTCCTTCCTGCCTAATATGATAGGCTAAAGTCTTCTCCATATTCTAAATTCTTTAAAACCTGTTGACACACTACTTACATATTGCCTTTCCTCCTCAACTTACATCCTGTGATGTAATTACGCCAATCCCTTAAGAGCCCTAAACTGTCAACCTTTATAAAATAAAGACCAGATTTGTGAACGCTGTACAATAATCTTCCATAATCTATCCTCATCATGTCTTCTCAGTGTCAACTTCTGGCATTCATCTTTCCTTGCATCCTGTTAAGACATAAAGGAGACATAACCACCATTCATTCTTCCAGGACTCAAGTTTCACTTCATCACTGAAGCCACTCCAATACTCCTACGTCCAGCCTTATTCCTTTTCATTCTGAATTGAGCTCTACACATACTTCAATATGGATATATTGGTCTACCAATTAGACCATTATCCCTTAACATTTGGGGAAATTTCTTATGTGTTTTTGTTTTTTAAGTTTTTTTGTTTTGTTTTGTTTTTTGTTTTTTTTAACATCTTTATAGGAGTATAATTGCTTTACAAAGGTGTGTTAGTTCTTGCTTTATAACAAAGTGAATCAGTAATACATATGTTCCCATATCTCTTCCCTCTTGTGTCTCCCACCACTACCCTCCCTATCGCACCCCTCCAGGCAATCACAAAGCACCGAGCTGATCTCCCCGTGCTATGCAGCTGCTTCCCACTAGCTATCTACCTTATGGTTGGTAGTGTATATATGTCCATGCCTCTCTCTCGCTTTGTCACAGCTTACCTTTCCCCCTCCCCATATCCTCAAGTCCATTCTCTAGTAGGTCTTTGTCTTTATTCCTGTTTTACCCCTAGGTTCTTCATGACATTTTTTTCTTAAATTCCATATATATGTGTTAGCATATGGTATTTGTATTTCTCTTTCTGACTTACTTCACTCTGTATAACAGACTCTAGGTCTATAGACCTCATTACAAACAGCTCAATTTCGTTTCTTTTTATGGCTGAGTAACATTCCATTGTATATATGTGCCACATCTTCCTTATCCATTCATCCGATGATGGACACTTAGGTTGTTTCCATCTCTGACCTATTGTAAATAGAGATGAAATGAAGATTTTGGTACATGACTAATTTTGAATTATGGTTTTCTCAGGGTATATGTCCAGTAGTGGGATTGCTGGGTCATATGGTAGTTCTATTTGTAGTTTTTTAAGGAACCTCCATACTGTTCTCCAAAGTGGCTGTATCACTTTACATTCCCACAAACACTGCAAGAGGGTTCCCATTTCTCCACACCCTCTCCAGCATTTATTGTTTCTAGATTTTTTGATGATGGCCATTCTGACTGGTGTGAGATGATATCTCACTGTAGTTTTGATTTGCATTACTCTAATGATTAATGAGGTTGAGCATTCTTTCATGTGTTTGTTGGTAGGTCTTCCTTGGAGAAATGTCTATTTAGGTCTTCTGCCAATTTTGGATTGGGGTGTTTGCTTTTGTTATTGAGCTGCATGAGCTGCTTATAAATTTTGGAGATTAATCCTTTGTCAGTTGCTTCATTTGCAAATATTTTCTCCCATTCTGAGGGTTGTCTTTTGGGCTTGTTTATGGTTTCCTTTGCTGTGCAAAAGCTTTGAAGTTTCATTAGGTCCCATTTATCTATTTTTGTTTTTATTTCCATTTTTCTAGGAGGTAGGTCAGAAAGGATCTTGCTGTGATTTATGTCATAGAGTGTTCTGCCTATGTTTTCCTCTAAGAGTTTGATAGTTTCTGGCCTTATATTTAGGTCTTTAATCCATTTTGAGCTTATTTTTTTGTAAGGTGCTAGGGAGTGATCTAACCTCATACTTTTACATGTACCTGTCCAGTTTTCCAAGAACCACTTATTGAAGAAGCTGTCCTTTCTTCACTGTACATGTCTGCCTCTTTTATCAAAGATAAGTTGACCATATGTGTGTGGGTTTATCTCTGGGCTTTCTATCCTGTTCCATTGATCTACGTTTCTGTTTTTGTGCCAGTACCATACTGTCTTGATTACTGTAGCTTTGTAGTACAGTCTGAAGTCAGGGAGCCTGATTCCTCCAGCTCCGTTTTTCGTTCTCAAGATTTCCTTGGCTATTTGGGGTCTTTTGTGTTTCCATACAAATTGGAAACTTTTTGTTCTAGTTCTGTGAAAAATGCCAGTGGTAGCTTGATAGGGATTGCATTGAATCTGTAGATTGCTTTGGGTAGTAGAGTCATTTTCACAATGTTGATTCTTCCAATCAAAGAACATGGTATATCTCTCCATCTGTTTGTATCAACTTAATTTCTTTCATCAGTGTCTTATAATTTTCTACATACAGGTCTTTTGTCTCCTTAGGTAGGTTTATTCCTACATATTTTATTCTTTTTGTTGCAATAGTAAATGGGAGTGTTTTTTTGATTTCACTTTCAGATTTTTCATCATTAGTGTATAGGAATGCAGGAGATTTCTGTGCATTAATTTTGTATCCTGCAACTTTACCAAATTCATTGATTAGCTCTAGTAGTTTTCTGGTAGCATCTTTAGGATTCTCTATGTACAGTATCATGTCATCTGCAAACAGTGACAGCTTTACTTCTTCTTTTCCAATTTGGATTCCTTTTATTTCCTTTTCTTCTCTGATTCCTGTGGTTAAAACTTCCAAAACTATGTTGAATAAGAGTAGTGAGAGTGGGCAATCTTGTCTTCTTCCTGATCTTAGTGGAAATGCTTTCACTTTTTCACCATTGATGTCGATGTTGGTTGTGGGTTTCTCATATATGGCCTTTATTATGTTGAGGAAAATTCCCTCTATGCCTACTTTCTGGAGGGTTTTAATCATAAACGGCTGTTGAATTTTGTCCAAAGTTTTCTCTGCATCTATTGAGATGATCATGTGGATTTTCTCCTTCAAATTTTTAATATGGTATATCACATTGATTGATTTGCGTATATTGAAGAATCCTTGCATTCCTGGAATAAACCCCACTTGATCATGGTCTATGATCCTTTTAATGTGCTGTTGGATTCTGTTTGCTAGTATTTTGTTGAGGATTTTAGTATCTATGTTCATCAGTGATATTGGCCTGTAGTTTTCTTTCTTTGTGACATCCTTGTCTGGTTGTGGTATCAAGGTGATCGTGGCCTCGGGTTTGGGAGTGTTCTTCCCTCTGCTATATTCTGGAAGAGTTTGAGAAGGATAGGTGTTAGCTCGTCTCTAAATGTTTGATAGAATTCGCCATCTGGTCCTGGGCTTTTGTTTGTTGGAAGATTTTTAATCACAGTTTCAATTTCAGTGCTTGTGATTGGTCTGCTCATATTTTCTATTTCTTCCTGATTCAGTCTTGGCAGTTTGTGCATTTCTAAGAATCTGTTCATGTCTTCCACGTTGTCCATTTTATTGACATAGAGTTGCTTGTAGTAACCTCTCATGATCTTTTGTATTTCTGCAGTGTCAGTTGTTTCTTCTCCTTTTCCATTTCTAATTCTATTGATTTGAGTCTTCTCCCTTTTTTTCATGATGAGTCTGGCTAATGGTTTATCAAGTTTGTTTATCTTCTCCAAGAACCAGCTTTTAGTTTTATTGATCTTTGCTATTGTTTCCTTCATTTCTTTTTCATTTATTTCTGATCTGATATTTATGATCTCTTTCCTTCTGCTAACTTTGGTGTTATTTTGTTCTTCTTTCTCTACTTGCTTTAGGTGAAAGGTTAGGTTGTTTATTCGAGATGTTTCCTGTTTTGAAGGTAGGATTGTATTGCTATAAACTTCCCTCTTAGAACTGCTTTTGCTGCATCCCATAGATTTTGGGTTGTCATGTCTCCATTGTCATTTGTTTCTAGGTTATTTTTTTAATTTCCTCTTTGATTTCTTCAGTGATCACTTCGATATTAAGTAGTGTGTTGTTTAACCTCCATGTGTTTGTATTTTTCCAGATCTTTTCCTGTAATTGATATCTAGTCTCATAGCATTGTGGTCAGAAAAGATACTTGAAACAATTCCAATTTTCTAAAATTTACCAATGCTTGACCTGTGACCCAAGATATGATCTATCCTGGAGTATTTTCCATGAGCACTTGAGAAAAATGGTTATTCTGTTGTTTTTGGATGGAAGGTCCCATAAATATCAATTACGTCCATCTTGTTTAATGTATCATTTAAAGCTTGAGTTTCCTTATTTATTTTCATTTTGGATGATCTGTCCATTGGTGAAAGTGGGGTGTTAAAGTCCCCTACTATGAATGTGTTACTGTCGATTTCCCCTTTTATGGCTGTTAGTATTCGTCTTATGTATTGAGGCGCTCCTATGTTGGGTGAATAAATATTTACAATTGTTATATCTTCTTCTTGGATCGATCCCTTGATCATTATGTAGTGTCCTTCTTTGTCTCTTGTAATAGTCCTTATTTTGAAAGTCTATTTTCCCTGATATGAGAATTGCTACTCCAGCTTTCTTTTGGTTTCCATTTGCATGTAATATCTTTTTCCATCCCCTTCCTTTCAGTCTGTATGTGTCTCTAGGTCTGAAGTGGGTCTCTTGTAGACAGCGTATATATAGGACTTGTTTTTGTATCCATTCAGCAAATCTGTGTCTATTGGTGGGAGCATTTACTCCATTTACATTTAAGGTAATTATCGATATGTTTGTTCCTATTCCCATTTTCTTAATTGTTTTGGGTTCATTATTGTAGGTCTTTTCTTTCTCTTGGGTTTCTTGCCTAGAGAAGTTCTTTTAGCAGTTGTTGCAAAGCTGGTTTGGTGGTGCTAAACTCTCTCAACTTTTGCTTGTCTGTAAAGTTTTTAATTTCTCCATCAAATCTAAATGAGATCCTTGCTGGGTAGCGTAATCTTGTTTGCAGGTTTTTCTCCTTCATCAGTTTAAATATGTCCTGCCAGTGCCTTCTGCCTTGCAGAGTTTCTGCTGAAAGATCAGCTGTTAACCTTATGGGGATTCCCTTGTGTGTTATTTGTTGTTTTTCCCTTGCAGCTTTTAATGTTTTCTTTGTGTTTAATTTTTGACACTTTGATTAACATGTGTCTTGGTGTATTTCTCCTTGGATTTATCCTGTATGGGACTCTCTGTGCTTCCTGGACTTGATTAACTATTTCCTTTCCCATATTAGGGAAGTTTTCAACTATAAGCTCTTCAAATATCTTTTCAGTCCCTTTCTTTTTTCTCTTCTTCTTTTGGAACCCCTATAATTCGAATGTTGGTGTGTTTAATGTTGTTCCAGAGGTCTCTGAGACTGTCCTCAGTTCTTTTCATTCTTTTTTCCTTATTCTGCTCTGCAGTAATTATTTCCACTATTTTATCTTCCAGGTCACTTATCCATTCTTCTGCCTCAGTTATTCTGCTATTGATCCCTTCTAGAGTATTTTTCATTTCACTTATTGTGTTGTTCATCATTGTTTGTTTCATCTTTCGTTCTTCTAGGTCATTGTTAAATGTTTCTTGCATTTTGCCCATTCTATTTCCAAGATTTTGGATCATCTTTACTATCATTATCCTGAATTCTTTTTCAGGTAGACTGCTTATTTCCTCTTCATTTGTTAGGTCTGGTGTGTTTTAATCTTGCTCCTTCATCTGCTGTGTTTTTCTGTCTTCTCATTTTGCTTATCTTACTGTGTTTGGGGTCTCCTTTTTGCAGGCTGCAGGCTCATCATTCCCGTTGTTTTTGGTGTCTGTCCCCAGTGGCTAAGGTTGGTTCAGTGGGTTGTGTAGGCTTCCTGGTGCAGAGACTAGTGCCTGTGTTCTGGTGGATGAGGCTGGATCTCATTTTTCTGGTGGGCAGCTCCACGTCTGTTGGTGTGTTTTGGGGTGTCTGTGGACTTATTATGATTTTAGGCAGCCTCTCTGCTAATGGGTGGGGCTGTGTTCCTGTCTTGCTAGTTGTTTGGCATAGGATGTCCGGCACTGTAGCTTGCTGCTCGTTGAGTGAAGCTGGGTGCTGGTGTTGAGATGGAGATCTCTGGGAGATTTTTGCTGTTTGATATTTTGTTGAACTGGGAGGTCTCTTGTTGACCAGTGTCCTGAATTTGGCTCTCCCGCCTCAGAGGCACAGCACTTGCAGCACCAAGTGCCTTTCATCCACACGGCTCAGAATAAAAGGAAGAAAAAGTAGAAAGAAAGAATTAGTAGAAGTAGAAGGAAAGAAAGAAAGAAGGGAGGGAGGGAGGCAGGGAGGGAGGGAGAAAGGAAGGAAGGAAGGAGGGAAGGAAGGAGAAAAAATAAAGAAAGAAGATAAAATAAAATAAAGTATAATAAAGTTATTTAAATAAAAAAATAATTATTAAGAAAAAATTAAATTAAATTAAATTAAAAAAAGACAAAAAAATGGATGGATAGAACCCTAGGTCAAATGGTGGAAGCAAAGCTATACAGCATATATCTTGCTCTCAAAGTCCACCTCCTCAATTTGGGATGATTTGTTGTCTGTTCATGTATTCCACAGACATCAAGTTGATTGTGGAGCATTAATCCACTGCTTCTGAGGCTGCTGGGAGTGATTTCCCTTTCTCTTCTTTGTTCCCACAGCTCCTAGGGGCTCAGCTTTGGATTTGGCCCTGCCTCTTCATGTAGGTCGCAGGAGGGCATCTGTTCTTCGCTCAGATAGGACGGGGTTAAACGAGCCGCTGATTCGGGGGCTCTGGCTCACTCAGGCCGGGGGGGAGGGAGGGGCACGGAGTGCGGGGCGAGCCTGCGGCGGCAGAGGCCAGCATGACGTTGCACCAGCTTGAGGTGTGACTTGCGTTCTCCCGAGGAAGTTGTCCCTGGATCCTGGGACCCTGGCAGTGGCGGGCTGCACAGGCTCACCAGAAGGGAGCTGTGGATAGTAACCTGTGCTTGCACACAGGCTTCTTGGTGGCAGCAGAAGCAGCCTTAGCATCTCATGCCCGTCTCTGGGGCATGCGCTTTTAGCCTCGGCTCGCGCCTGTCTCTGGAGCTCCTTTAAGCAGAGCTCTTAATCCCCTCTCCTCGTGCACCAGGAAACAAAGAGGGAAGAAAAAGTCTCTTGCCTCTTCGGCAGGTCCAGACTTTTCCCCGGATTCCCTCCCGGCTAGCCGTGGTGCACTAACCCCCTACAGGCTGTGTTCACGCCGCCAACCCCAGTCCTCTCCCTGTGCTCTGACCGAAGCCCGAGCCTCAACTCCCAGCCCCGCCTGCCCCAGCGGGTGAGCAGACAAGCCTCTTGGGCTGGTGAGTTCCTGTCGGCCCTGATCCTCTGTGCGGGAATCTCTCCGCTTTGCCCTCCACACCACTGTTGCTGTGCTCTCCTCCATGGCTCCCATGCTTCCCCCCTCCACCACCCACAGTCTCCACCCATGAAGGGGCTTCCTAGTGTGTGGTAACCTTTCCTCCTTCACAGCTCCCTCCCACTGGTGAAGGTCCCATCCCTTTCCTTTTGTCTCTATTTTTTTTCTTTTTTTCTTTTGCCCTACCCAGGTACGTGGGGAGTTTCTTGCTTTTTGGAGGTCTGAGGTCTTCTGCCAGCGTTCAGTAGGTGTTCTGTAGGAGTTGTTCCACGTGTAGATATATTTCTGGTGTATCTGTGGGGAGGGACGTGATCTCTGCGTCTTACTCTTCCACCATCTTCCCGGAAGCCTGTAATTTTGTATTATTGAATCTAGCACAGTGCATGACACATATTAAATATTAAAAAATATTTGCTGAAAGAATGACTGCCATGCAAACTTGTACCTTAGAATGTTCACCCATGTCATTCTTCTCTTTTGGATGTTCATTATCTTGCCCCTCTAATTGACTTCTAACCATTTGTTGTGGCTTTAACAATTCTTCTTCCTTCATCTGCCCAAATCACTTCAGTCTACTTTAGTTCTCAGAAATAACACTTACTATAGAGCTTTATGTTAGACTTTGTATAGTCATTCATTGTTATCTGTTTCCTAAGTGTCCAGCATTTCTAAGGCAAAGTACCATGTCTTATAATGTTGGGCACCACCCTCCACCAAAGTTTGAACACATAGCAGCTAGTCAATACACAAATCAACTGATAATGATTCTGGAGCCTCAGATTCCTTTTTGTGTAGGAGTTCAGGACTGTCTTGACCTTTTAGTTCACACAGAATCTCTAACAAGTAATGTCCTCACTTTTTGGAGTCCATAGGAACTAAGATTATCTTCTGATTATAGCAGAATTCTAATTATGTCCCCTGATGTCTTTTCCTGAATTCCTTTACCTTAAATGCATTTTTTTTAGTATGAAGCAATTTCATGGTTCCTTAGTTTCTTAGCTAGGAAACAAGAAAACATGCTTTTTTACTAAAAGTGATTTTCAAAGAGATATTCTTTTTTTTAACACCTTTATTGGAGTATAATTGCTTTCCAATGGTGTGTTAGTTTCTGCTTTATAACAAAGTGAATCAGCTATACCTATACGTATATCCCCATATCTCCTCCCTCTTGCATCTCCCACCCACCCTCCCTGTCCCACCCCTCTAGGTGGTCACAAAGCACTGAGCTGATCTCCCTATGCTATGTGGCTGCTTCCCACTAGCTATCTATTTTACATTTGGTAGTATATATAAGTCCTTGTCATTTTTTTTTTCAAAGAGATATTCTTTTGGTAAAGAACTTTTTTGGTCCATAGGTTTGGGAAATACTACATTACCTAGCCCTTCTCTTGGAGAGTCAGAACACATATTAGTAGATTAAAGATCTGAGGAGATTTTTTAGATATGCTTTTTGCTTTACAAGTTATTTAATTTAATCTTCAGAATATCCTATAAGGAAGGCACTCTTTTATTCTCATTTTATAATAGAGAAAACTAAGGAACAAAGAAATTAGTTAATTTGCTTAAAGTCACACAAGTAGTAAGTGGTGAGTCCAGGACAAGCATAGTTAACCACATGAATCGAACCTTTGTGTTCTTAACAAGTGCACCTAGTTTGTCAATAAAATAGTCCATAGAAACATCTTTTATTTCAAGAGCATGCAGCTTTTTATTGAAATATAATTGATTTACAATATTATATTAGTTTCAGGGATACAGCATAGTGGTTCAGTATTTTTATAGCTTATACCTCTTTAAAAGTTATTACTAGATAATGGCTATAATTCTCTTTGCTGTACAATACATCCTTGTTGCTTATCTATTTTATATGTAGTAGTTTGTATCTCTTAATCCCATATTCCTGTCTTGTCCCTCCACTCTCCCTCTCCTCTCTGGTAACCACTAGTTTATTTTCTATATCTGTGAGTCTGTTTCTGTTTTGCAATATATATATTTTTTGGTTTTATTTTTTAGATCCCTCATATAAGTGACATCATACAGTATTTGTCTTTCTCTCTCTGACTTAATTCACTTAGCATAATACCCACCAGGTCCATTCATGTTGTTGCAAATGGCAAAAATTTGTTCTTTTTTATGGCTGAGTAGTAGTCCTTTGTGTATGTATGTGTATGTGTGTGTATGTATATATATCTCACATCTTCTGAGTCAGTCGTCTGTTGATGGACTTGGGTTGCTTCCATGTCTTGGCTATTGTAAATAGTGCTGCTATGAACATTTGGGTGTGTGTATCTTTTTGAATTAGTGGTTTTGTTTTCTCCAGATACATACCCAGGAGTGAAACTGCTGAATCATATGGTAGTTCTATTTTTAGTTTTTGAGGAACTTCCATACTGTTTTCCATAGTGGCTGCACAATTTTACATTGGTGGGAATGCACAAGTGCACAAGGGTTCCCTTTTCTCCACATCCTCTCCAACATTTGTTATTTGTAGATGTTTTA
The DNA here is from genome assembly GCF_937001465.1 of Orcinus orca. Taxonomy (NCBI): domain Eukaryota; kingdom Metazoa; phylum Chordata; class Mammalia; order Artiodactyla; family Delphinidae; genus Orcinus; species Orcinus orca. Next base: position 82,584,683 of record NC_064580.1, read on the forward strand.
ATGATAGCCATTCTAAGAAGTTTGAAGTCATTTCTCATTGTTGTTTTGATTTGCATTTCTCTAGCAATTAACGATGTTAAGCATCTCTTCATGTGCCTATTAGCCATCTTTTTGTGTTTGGAAAAATGTCTATTTAGGTCTTCTGCCAATTATGTGATTGGAGTGTTTGTCTTTTTGATAATGAGTTGTATGAGCTGTTTGTATTTTTGAATATTAACCCCTTGTCAATCAGATCCTTTGCAAACATTTTCTCCATTCATTAGGTTGTCTTTTCATTTGTTAATGGTTTTCTTTGCTGTGCAAAAGTTTTTAAGTTTAATTAGGTTCCATTTCTTTATTTTTGCTTTTATTTATTTTGTCTTAGAATACAGATAAAAGAAATATTCCTATGACTTTCAAAGAGTTTTCTGCCTGTGTTCTCTTCTAGGAGTTTTATGGTTTCCATTTTTACGTTTAATTATTTAATTCATTTTGAATTTACTTTTGTATATGGTGTGAGGGTGTGTTCTAATGTCATTCTTTGACAGGTAGCTGTCCAGTTTTCCCAGCACCACTTATTGAAGTGACTGTCTTTTCTCCATTGTATAATCTTGCCTCCTTTGTCATAGATTAATTGACCATAGGTACAAGGGTTTAATACTGGGCTCTCTATTCTGTTTCATTGACCTATGTGTCTGTTTTTGTACCAGTACCACACTGTTTTGATTACTCCAGCTTTGTAGTATAGTCTGGAGTCAGGGAACAGTATACCTCCAGCTTTGATTTTTTCTTTTTTTCTTTTTCCTCACAATTGTTTTGGCAACTGAATTTTTTGTGGTTCCATATGAACTTTAGGATTATTTGTTCTAGTCCTGTGAAAAATGTTATGGGTATTTTGATAAAGATTGCATTAAAACCGTAGATTGCTTTGGGTAGTATTGTAATTTTAACAATATTAATTCTTCCACTTCAAGAGCACAGGATATCTTTCCATTTCTTTTAAGACATGGCCAGAAACCAAGTGTCCATCAACAGATAATTGGATTAAGAAGATGTGGTATATATACAAAATGGAATATTGTTCAACCATAAATAGAATGAAATATTTTCATTTGTAGCAACATGATGGACCTAGAGAATATTGGGCTTAGTGAAATAAGTCAGAGTGAGAAAGACAAATACTGTATGAAATAAAACCAAATATATATATTGCAAGATAGAAACTGATTCACAAATATAGTAAACAAACTTGTGGTTACCAAAGGGGAAAGGGAAGTGTGGGAGGCACAAATTAGGGATATGGAATTAAGAGATACAAACTATTGATACTATGTATAAAATAGATGAGCCACAAGCATATACCGTAAAGCATAGAGAGTCATAACCATTATCTTTTAATAACCTATAATGGGGTATAATCTGCAAAAATACCCTTTTCTCTCTTCTCCTTCTGGGACCCCTAAAATACGAATGTTGATATACTTAATGTTGTTTTAGAGATCTCTTAAATTGTTTTCTTTTTTTAAATTGTTTTTCTTTTTGCTGTTTTGATTGGGCGATTTCCATCGTTCTATCTTCCAGATCACTTATGTGTTCTTCTGTATCACTTAGCTTGCTCTTCATTCCTTATAGTGTGTGTGTGTGTGTGTGTGTGTGTGTTTAATTTCAGTTATTGAAGTCTTCATTTCTGACTGGCTCCTTTTTTTATATTTTCTAATTCCTCATTAAAATTCTCACTGTGTTCATCTATTTTTTTTCTAATTCAGTTAACATTTTTATTACCAATGCTTTGAATTCTTTGCCTGGTAAATTGTTTACTTCTGTTTCATTATTTATTTTTTCAGGGGTTCTCTCTTTCTCTTCCAATTGAGACCAGCTCCTCTACATTTTCATTTTGCTTAACTTTCTCTGTCTCTATGAAATTATGTGAACCAGTTACCTACTGTGGTCTTGAAGGGGTGTTCTTATGTGTGTGTTCCTATAAAGAGTACGTGTACCCAGTATCCTTGGTGGTAGAGCTGGGTTTGATGTGGATGCAAATCACCTCTTTCCTCAGGATGTACTGGCAGCTGCCACCTTGGTAGGGGGGTCAGGCTGGAGATGGTGGGTCTAGAGCTGGAATTCAGTGTGAGGCGGGAGTTCCTCTCTGCTCAGTGGCAGTCACCACCCCATTGGGGGTGGGGTCTGATCCCAAGTTGCTGGAGCAGAACCCCTCATGGTTGGGCCTGAGCTGGCCTTATTTCCTTTAAGCATGTACTTTCAGTCCCCCAGCATCAGGACCCTTGCCCCAGAGGGGGGAGACACCAAAGCAAGGGGGAGCCTGTGCAGCAGACAAAATTCTAAACTCTCTCAGATATACTGCCCATGAAGGTGCCAGCAATCGTTTTCCTAGCTCTGTGAGGGGGTCCAAGTCCCCACTGTGCATCACAGCCAATCACTCCCCACAGCCTCTGCCACCCCTACCTTGCTGTGGAAACACACTGCAGGGCAGGCAGTGCCTGCATGAACTCTTGGCATATATCATAGTGTGAGTGGTGGTGGTGCAGCTGCTATCAGAGATATGGGCTGCTTCTTATGTGCTGTCTGAGTAACCACCAAAAATGGCTGCTGCTGCCCAACCCAGATTCTGCCCCAGGACCAGGTTGCCTTTGTGTCCCTTTGTCCAGTTTTCTCCCACTTTGTGGCATCCCTAGATCCATTGCTATGCTGTGACATGGAGTAAGTGAGGCTGGAGCCTTTGTTAGGCTCAGGCTGGGTTGCAACCCGAGGCAGTCATAGGAAGTGAGTCAGCCAGCCTCACTGTTTTAATTTGCCCTTTCTGCCCTGCTTCTGAGTCTCCTCCCAGGGGCACAGATTCCAACCCAATCACTTTTCTGCCCTTCCTACTTGACTATGTGTGTATCTTTCTTACAACCATGGTTGTACAGGAGTCTTTCGGCCAGTTTCCAATCAGGTGTAAGTAAGAATTGTTCTAGGTGTAGTGTATTTTCAATGTGTTCATGGGGGGATGTGAGTTGCATGTCTTCCTACTCTGCCATCTTGATCAATCCCCTGTATAAGGGTATGAATTAATAATGATAATAAAAATTTCATTAGTGCTTTCTATGTGCCATTCTGTCACCATGCTGAAAATGTTTATATGTATCATGACACTTAATTCTCAAAATAACACTATGAGATTGATGGGGGATATAATAATAGACCTGGGGAAATAGAGACTTAGAGAGGTTAAGGAACTTGCCCAAGTGTTCACAGCTGTTAATTGGTAGAGCTGAGAGTCAAAGTCTGGAAGGGAAATACACTTAAGATTAAGGTATTTCTTAACAGGAATTTATCTGCATTTAAAAAGGCAGTGTCACCCAAATGAAATCATTGCTTATCTCTGAATGGCAGTGCCCACATGATTCCTCCAAAGCAATTTAGAATCAAAACTCTTTTGTGTCCTAAAAGAAATAAATAAAACGTACTTCTGGAAGTTAAATAACTGTTAAAATGGATTGTGATTACTCATTAAACAAATAAGTAAATATTACTCTTTCAAAAGTTTATTTACTTAACTGTTTCCACACCTTGGATGATTTTGTACATAAAGACATTTTAAGGCTGATTGATGGGGGGGGGTATTCATAAGTGCTTTTACAAACTTTTTTTAAAAAAGAATAACATATTTTGAAGTAAAAGTAAGCACATTTTTAAAGGAAAGGTTAATTGAAATCAGAATATAGAAAAGCTCTACATAATGTAAATTATAGTTTATATATATATATATATATACACATACCTATGACATTTCATTTTAGACATATGAGGGATTGCATATAACAAACACATGGAGGGTATTATGCACATAGAGATCTGATTTTCACTTTTATATATCCACCTCTGTGCTGAATGTCCCTCCAATGGAGTTTTTCAATTGCCTACCCTAAGATGAAGGTGAGTTGATGCTTGTGATATAGTTTAAAGAAGACTGGTTTTGTAGTCAGAAAATTTAAGTCTGCATTTCATATAGTAGAATATGTAGTGTAGTATCTGACATACAGCAGGTGGCTCTTATTTAAAATGCAGTGAATGAATAAATGAATACTACTTACTGGCTCTATGACCTTGAGAAACTTAATCTCTTCTATTCCTTATTTTCTTCATCTGAAAGAGTGGAATACAGCTACTATTTATCAACCAGATTAGATTTGAGAAATAAATATGGTGATGTGTGGGAAATCTTCAAAAAGTTCCTTTGCAGAATGACTTCTGGACTGGCAGAAATAACTTACAGAGAGCCTGGTTCAGTTCTCCTTAACCCATCTGCATGCTGTAAGTGATGAAGTAACATATACACCAGACACTTATTTAAAATAAAGTCTATTGGTGGGAGGGGTTGTAGACAATAAAGGAAGTGGTACTAGTTACCATTCACACACCCCAGCTAAAAATCATCCAGCCTAAAGAGAGGAAAGAGAAAACCTAAAAGCAACATCTTAGATGGTGTTGTGTCAGAGAGAAGGAGTCCTATTCCCTGCCTTTGCCCCAGTATGAGTCACAGTGAGGTGAGGTAAATCATAGAATCCACAGATAGTTTTGAGGGGGGTAAGTATGAGAATATAGATATGGTATGTCTTCAAGGTTAAAGCAGCAACAAGTCTTACAGAGTTCCACATCCAGGATGGCTCTGGAGTAATAGAGATGGCCACTTGTGTCCTTACAGTTGGGCCTGAGTGAGCCTTGCAGAGTGCATGTTATGGAGAGTAGCTGAATGTTTTCTCATGAGACAGAGCATCATGAGTATGGTACAGAGAAGCATCTGATGTCAGATACCTTGTAGTTAAGATGAGGAAGATGATGTTAACACCTATATGGAGGCCAACTAGGGAGCAGATAGGAGGACAAATGTTGATATATGACCAACTTTGCCTATCCGGTTGGATTATTTTGGCACTATTGTGGCTCCTAAACTTAGAAGAAATAAAAGAGAATAGGAGGAGAAATAGCACCTTTAATTGACTGAGAAAATCTTGTATTAAGATTATACTTATTTGTCTTTAAGAAGGTTTTGACACCTGGTAGAATTGGTATCCAAAATGAAAATTCAGTTGATACTGAAATAGAATAACATTCTTGGCCCACCCAAGATTATGAACTGAGACTCACGTTGCTACAAGTAGAAGTCAACTTTGTAATAAAATTAAGAGTCATCTGTAATTTTAGAGCAAAGCATGCTTGCTTTTTGTACCCTAAATGTAGTATGAATTTGAGAAATTTTCCAATAATAATACCCTGAATAAAACTTCTCAGTGCACAAGCTGACAATTGCTTAACATTAATATTTTCTCTTCCTCCAAGTTTAGATAATCCCAAGTAAAACTTAAGGTATTTCATACACATATACTTTAAATATATTTTTCTGAAAGGAATACAACAAGCTATTTTATTTTTTACTTGGGAGAGAAGAGGGGCTCTTATTTTCAATTTTGTACTTCTGTGTACAGTTTGATTTTTTCAACTATGTATACATAAAGCATGTGTTTAACTTTTTTTGTCAAAATTCAACTGGGCAATGAAATTATTAGTATTTTTTTCTTTAATTTTCTCTTTATTAACAATGAATGAAAGTTATTTTAAAATACCCAGTACGCTTATAAAGGAATATAAAAATGTGAAGCATTGTCTTGGTTGTTGATAGGGAAGGCAAACTATTTGAGCTACAATGCTGATTTTAAATATTCTAATCCCTGACAGAATAAGTGAAGAATGCTAGAATCTAGAAAATATTATAATATTTTCTCAAATACTCCAAAATAGTACAGACTCATTGGTATTAAGAATCTCTGAAAATACAAGTATCTTCTTTAAAAATTAAATCAGATTTAGACTAGGGGCCACGACTCAAAATAGTACAGATTCTGACTAAGGTTGAGAAAAGGGAAATTTACATAGTACAGACTTAGCCAGGTTGAGGGATTTTAGAATATTTAAGAAGGATACTCTGACTCCTGGGCATCAAAGAGCAGACAAACAAAAGCTGGAGGTGAAATAGGGTTTTAGAAAAACAGATTAACACTGGATATATGAAAGTGAGCCAAAAATTCATTCCACCACCCCCCACGGGATTTGTGGTCTAATGAGGAATCAGAAACTAATCAAGCAAATAGATATTTAATTTCAATTTAGAATAAGTGTAATGAAGGAAAAATAGGGTATCATTAGAAAGGATATTGGAAGGGGGTTATATTAAATTGGGCAATCAGAGAATGTAGTCCTAAGGTGACACTTGAACTAAGATCTGAATGACTAGAAGTTATCAGCCTTGGTGAAGATCTAATTGCTGAATATTCCAGGCAGAAAGTATGAAGGTACTGAAATGGAAACAAACTTGAAATATATTGCAGTAGAAAGAAGATTGGTTTGACTGAAAGATAGTGCATAAAAAGTAGAGAGTGACAGATGATTTGGTCAGAGATGTAATAGAGGGGCCAAATCATGGAGAGTATTACAGGTTTGTCAACCATATAACTTATCATCTAAATCCAATCGCTTTTGTAAAAATTTCAGCTTTATTGAGGTAAAATTGATACATAAAATTGTAAGATATTTAAATGGTATATCATGGCGAATTTATGTACATATACATTGTGAAAGGATTCTCTCATCTAATTAACACATCCATCACCTTACCTATATATATTTTTTTTTCTTTGGTGAGAATATTTGAGTTCTACTGTCTAAGCTAATTTCATTAAAAAATATAGTCTAATCAACTATAGTCACCATGTTTTATATTAGCTCCTATGACCTTATTCAATTTATAGCTGAAAGTTTGTATCTTTTTATCAACCTCTCCCTACTTTTCCCTACCCAAGACCCTGGCAATCATTTTTCTAATCTCTGTTACTGATTGACTCTTTTTCCTCAGCATTATTGAGATATAACTGACATAGAGCACTGTGTAAATTTAAGGTGTACAACAAATCGATTTGATACATTAATTTTTTATTTTTTTCATGAGTCACGAAACTACTTTATTTTATTCTATTTATTTTTTTTTACTTATGCTTAACTTTATTTCTTAGTAAAAGGAAAACTAAATCTTCAACTTGTCAACATTTCTTATTGAATATTCTCTCTCTTTTTTTAACATCTTTATTGGAGTATAATTGCTTTACAATGGTGTGTTAGTTTCTGCTTTATAGCAAAATGAATCAGTTACACATATGCATATGTTCCCATATCTCTTCCCTCTTGTGTGTCCCTCCCTCCCACCCTCCCTATCACACACCTCTAGGTGGTCACAAACCACAAAGCTGATCTCCCTGTACTATGAGGCTGCTTCCCACTAGCTATCTATTTTAAGTTTGGAAGTGTATGTATGTCCATGCTCTAGTAGATCTGTGTCTTTATTCCCATATTATCACTAGGTTCTTCATGACCTTTTTTTAAATTATTTTTTCTGAGATTCCATGTATATGTGTTAGCATACGCTATTTGGTTTTCTCTTTCTGACTTACTTCACTCTGTATGGCAGATTGTAGGTCCATCCACCTCACTACAAATAACTCAATTTCGTTTCTTTTTATGGCTGAGTAATATTCCATTGTATATATGTGCCACATCTTCTTTATCCATTCATTTGTTGATGGATACTTAGCTTGCTTCCATGTCCTGGCGATTGTAAAGAGAGCTGCAATAAACATTTTGGTACATGACTCTTTTTGAATTATGGTTTTCTCATGGTAAATCCCCAGCAGCAGGATTGCTGGGTCGTATGGTAGTTCTATTTGTAATTTTTTAAGGAACACCCATAGTCTTCTCCATAGTGGCTGTATCAATTTACATTCCCATCAACAGTGCAAGAGTGTTCCCTTTTATCCACACCCTCTCCAGTGTTTATTGTTTCTAGATATTTTGATGATGGCCATTCTGACTGGTGTGAGATGATATCTCATTGTAGTTTTGCTTTGCATTTCTCTAATGATTAATGATGTTGAGCATTCTTTCATGTGTTTGTTGGCAATCGGTATATCTTCTTTGGAGAAATGTCTATTTAGGTCTTCTGCCCATTTTTGGATTGAGTTGTTTGGTTTTCTGTTATTGAGCTGCACGAGCTGCTTGTAAATTTTGGAGATTAATCCTTTGTCAGTTGTTTCATTGGCAAATATATTCTCCCATTCTGAGGGTTGTCTTTTGGTCTTGTTTAGGGTTTCCTTTGCTGTGCAAAAGCTTTTAAGTTTCATTAAGTCCCATTTGTTTATTTTTGACTTTATTTCCATTTCTTTAGGACGTGGGTCAAAAAGGATCTTGCTGTGATTTATGTCATACAGTGTTCTGCATAGGATTTCCTCTAAGAGGTTGAAACTTTCTGCCCTTACATTTAGGTCTTTAATCCATTTTGAGTTTATTTTTGTGTATGGGGTTAGGGAGTGTTGTAATTTCATACTTTTACATGTACCAGTCCAGTTTTCCCAGAACCATATATTGAAGACACTGTCTTTTCTCCACTGTATATTCTGGCCTCCATTACCAACAATAAGGTAGCCATATGTGCGTGGGTTTATCTCTGGGCTTTCCATAATGTTCCATTGATCTATATTTCTGTTTCTGTGCCAGTACCATACTGTGTTGATTACTGTAGCTTTGCAGTATAGTCTGAAGTCAGGGAGCCTGATTCCTCCAGCTCCGTTTTTCGTTCTCAAGATTGCTTTGGCTATTCGAGCTTTTTGTGTTGCCATACAAATTGTGAAATTTTTGTTCTAGTTCTGTGAAAAATGCCAGTGGTAGTTTGATAGGGATTGCCTTGAATCTGTAGATTGCTTTGGATAGTAGAGTCATTTTCACAATGTTGATTCTTCCAATACAAGAACATGGTATATTTCTCCATCTGCTTGTGAGTCCTTTAATATTTTTCATCAGTGTCTAATAATTTTCTGCATACAGTTCTTTTGTCTCCTTAGGTAGGTTTATTCCTAGATATTTTATTCTTTTTGTTGCAATGGCAAAGGGAGTGTTTTCTTAATTTCACTTTCAGTTATTTCGGAATTAGTGTATAAGAATGCCATAGATTTTGGTGCATTAATTTTGTATCCTGCTACTTTACCAAATTCATTAATTAGCTCTAGTAATTTTCTGGTAGCATCTTTAGGATTCTCTATGTATAGTATCATGCCATCTGCAAACAGTGACAGCTTTACTTCTTCTTTTCCAATTTGGATTCCTTTTATTTCTCTGATTGCTGTGGCTAAAATTTCCAAAACTATGTTGAATAAGAGTGGTGAGAGTGAGCAACCTTGTCTTCTTCCTGATCTTAGTGGAAATGGTTTCAGATTTTCACCATTGAGGACGATGCTGGCTGTGGGTTTGTCATATATGGCCTTTATTATGTTGAGGATTGTTCCCTCCATGCCTACTTTCTGTAGGGTTTTTATCATAAATGGGTGTTGAATTTTGTCAAAAGTTTTCTCTGCATCTATTGAGATGATCACATGGTTTTTCTCCTTCAATTTGTTAATATGGTGTATAACATTGATTGATTTGTGTATATTGAAGAATCCTTGCATTCCTGGAATAAACCCCACTTGATCATGGTTTATGATCCTTTTAATGTGCTGTTAGATTCTGTTTGCTAGTATTTTGGTGAGGATTTTTGCATCTATGTTCATCAGTGATATCGGCCTCTAGTTTTCTTTCTTTGTGACATTTTTGTCGGTTTTGGTATCAGTGTGATGGTGGCCTCACAGAACGAGTTTGGGAGTGTTCCTCCCTCTGCTCTATTCTGGAAGTGTTTGAGAAGGATAGGTTTTAGCTCTACTCTAAATGTTTGATAGAATTCGCCTGTGAAGCCATCTGGTCCTTGGCCTTTGTTTGCTGGAAGATTTTTAATCACAGTTTCAATTTCATTGCATGTGATTGTTCTGTTCCTGTTTTCTATTTCCTCCTGGTTCATTCGCAGCAGGTTGTGCATTTCTAAGAATTTGTCCATTTCTTCCTAGTTGTCCAGTTTATTGGCACAGAGTTGCTTGTAGTGATCTCTCATGATTCTATGTATTTCTGGAGTGTCAGTTGTTACTTCTCCTTTTTCATTTCTAATTCTATTGATTTGAGCCTTCTGCGTTTTCTCTTGATGAGTCTGGCTAACAGTTTGTCAATTTTGTTTATCTTCTTGAAGAACCAGCTTTTAGTTTTATTGATATTTGCTATCATTTCCTTCATTTATTTTTTATTTATTTCTGAGCTGATCTGTATGATTTCTTTCCTTCTGCTTACTTTGGGTTTTTTTTGTTCTTCTTTCTCTAATTGCTTTAGGTGCAACGTTAGGATGTTTATTCGAGATGTTTCCTGTTTCTTAAGGTAGGATTGTATTGCTATAAACTTCCCTCTAAGAACTGTTTTTGCTGCATCCCGTAGGTTTTGGGTCATCATACCTCCATTGTTGTTTGTTTCTAGGTATTTTTTTGATTTCCTCTTTGATTTCTTCAGTGATCACTTCGTTGTTAACTAGTGTATTGCTTAGCCTCCATGTGTTTGTATTTTTTACACATCTTTTCCTGTAACTGATATCTAGTCTCATAGCATTGTGATCAGAAAAGATACTTCATATGATTTCAATTTTCTTAAATTTACCAAAGCTAGATTGGTGACCGAAGATATGATCTATCCTGGAGAATGTTCCATGAGCACTTGAGAAAAATGTGTATTCTGTTGTTTTTGGATGGAATGTCCTATAAATATCAATTAAGTCCATGTTGTTTAATATATCATTTAAAGCTTGTGTTTCCGTATTTATTTTCATTTTGGATGATCTGTCCATTGATGAAAGTGGGGTGTTAAATTCCCCTACTATGATCATGTTACTGTCGATTTCCACTTTTTTTTTTTTAACATCTTTATTGGGGTATAATTGCTTTACAATGGTGTGTTAGTTTCTGCTTTATAACCGATTTCCACTTTTATGGCTGTTAGAATTTGCCTTATGTATTGAGGTGTTCCTATGTTGGGTGCATAAATATTTACAATTATTATATCTTCTTCTTGGATCGATCCCTTGATCATTATGTAGTGTCCTTCTTTGTCTCGTGTAATAGTTTTTATTTTAAAGTCTATTTTTTCTGATATGAGAATTTTTACTCCAGATTTCTTCTGATTTCCATTTGCATGGAATATCTTTTTCCATCCCCTCACTTTCAGTCTGTGTGTGTCCCTAGGTCTGAAGTAGGTCTCTTGTAGACAGCATATATATGGGTCTTGTTTTTGTATCCATTCAGCCAGTCTGTGTCTTTTGGTGGGAGCATTTAATCTATTTACATTTAAGGTAATTATCGATATATATGTTCCTATTCCCATTTTCTTAATTGTTTTGGGTTTATCATTGTAGGTCTTTTATTTTTCTTGTGTTTCTTGCCTATAGAAGTTCCTTTAGCAGTTGTTGTAAAGCTGGTTTGGTGGTACTGAACTCTCTCAGCTTTTGCTTGTCTGTAAAGGTTTTAATTTCTTCATCAAATCTGTATGAGATCCTTGCTGGGTAGAGTAATCTTGGTTGTAGGTTTTTCTCCTTCATCACTTTAAATATGTCCTGCCACTGCCTCCTGGCTTGCAGAGTTTCTGCTGAAAGATCAGCTGTTAACCTTATGGGGATTCCTTGTGTGTTATTTGTTGTTTTTCTCTTGCTGCATTTAGTATGCTTTCTTTGTATTTAATTTTTGACAGTTTGATTCATATTTTTCTTGGCATATTTCTCCTTGGATTTATCCTGTATGGGACTCTCTGTGCTTCCTGGACTTGATTAAATATTTCCTTTCCCTATTAGGGAAGTTTTCAACTATAATCTCTTCAAATACTTTCTCATTCCCTTTCTTTTTCTCTTCTTCTTCTGGGACCCCTATAATTCGAATGTTGGTGTGTTAAAAGTTGTTCCAGATGTCTCTGAGATGGTCCTCAGTTCTTTTCATTCTTTTTTCTTTATTCTGCTCTGCAGTATTTATTTCCACTATTTTATCTTCCAGGTCACTTATCTGTTCTTCTGCCTCAGTTATTCTGCTACTGATCCCGTCTAGAATATTTTTAATTTCATTTATTGTGATGTTCATCATTGCTTGTTTCCCCTTTAGTTCTTCTAGGTCCTTGTTAAATGTTTCTTGCATTTTGTCTATTCTATTTCCAAGATTTTGGATCATATTTAGTATTATTATTCTGAATTCTTTTTCAGGTAGACTGCCTATTTTCTCTTTATTTGTTAGGTCTGGTGGGTTTTTACCTTGCTCCTTCATCTGCTGTGTGTTTTCCTGTCTTTTCATTTTGCTTATCTTACTGTGTTTGGGGTCTCATTTTTGCAGGCTGCACGTTCGTAGTTCCTGTTGTTTTTGTTGTCCCTCCCCAGTGGCTAAGGTTGGTTTAGTTGGTTGTGTAAGTTTCCTGGTGGAGGTGACTAGTGCCTGTGTTCTGGTGGCTGAGGCTGGATCTTGTCTTTCTGGTGGGCAGGTCCATGTCTGGTGCTGTGTTTTGGGGTCTCGATTGCCTTATTATGATTTTAGGCAGCCTGTCTGTTAATGGATGGGGCTGTGTTCCTCTCTTGCTAGTTGTTTGGCATAAGGTGTCCAGCACTGTAGCTTGCCACTCGTTGAGTGAAGCTGGGTCTTGGTGTTGAGATGGAGATCTCTGTGAGATTTTCACCCTTTGATATTACATGGAACTGGGAGGTCTCTTGTGGACCAGTGTCCTGAAGTTGCCTCTCCCACCCCAGTGGCACAACACTGATGCCTGGCTGGAGCACCAAGAGCGTGTCCTCCACACGGCTCAGAATAAAAGGGAGACAAAGTAGAAAGAAAGAGGATAAAATAAAATAAAATTTATTAAAATAAAAAATAATTATTAAGAAAAAAAATGTTTTAAGTAAAAAAAAATAAAATGATAAAAAACGAAAAATATACCAGATTGACAGAAACCTAGGACAAATTGTGAAAGCAAAGCTATACAGACAAAATCTCTCACAGAAATATACACACTCACAAAAAGAGGAAAATGGGAAAAAATAATATATCTTGCTCCCAAAGTCCACCTCCTCAACTTGGGGTGATTCATTTTCTATTCAGGTATTCCAGACCTGCAGGGTACATCAAGTTGATAGTGGACCTTTAATCCGCTCACTGCTTCTGAGGGTGCTGGGAGTAATTTCCCTTTCTCTTCTTTGTTTGCACAGCTCCTGGGGTTCAGCTTTGGATTTGGCCCCGCCTCTGCATGCAGGTCACCTGAGGGCGTCTCTTCTTCGGTCAGACAGGACAGGGTTAAAGGAGCAGCTGATTTGGAGACTCTGGCTCACTCAGGCCGGGTGGAGGGAGTGGTATGGATGCAGGGCGAGCTTGTGGCGGCAGAGGCCAGCGTGACGTTGCACCAGCCTGAGGCGCGCTGTGCATTCTCCCAGGGAAGTTGTCCCTGGATCACGGGACACTGGCAGTGGTGGGCTGAACAGGCTCCCGGGAGGGGAGGTGGGGATAGTGTCGTGTGCTTGCACACAGACTTCTTGGTGGCTGCAGCAGCAGCCTTAGCATCTCATGCCCGTCTCTGGGGTCCACGCTGATAGCCGTGGCTCACGCCCATCTCTGGAGCTCCTTTAAGCAGCGCTCTTAATCCCCTCTCCCCATGCACCAGGAAACAAAGAGGCAGGAAAAAGTCTCTTGTCTCTTAGGCAGCTCCAGACTTTTCCCGGACTTCCTCCCGGGTAGCCGTGGTGCACTAACCCTTTTAGGCTGTGTTCGTGCACCAACCCCAGTCCTCTCCCCGTGTCTGACTGAAGCGCGAGCCTCAGCTCCCAGCCCCCACCCATCCCAGCAGGTGAGCAGACAAGCCTCTCGGGCTGGTGAGTGCTGGTAGGCACCGATCCTCTCTGCGGGAATCTGTACGCTTTGCCCTCCACAGCCTTGTTGCTGTGCTCTCCTCCATGGCTCTGAAGCTTCCCCTTCTGCTCCCGCAGTCTCTGCCCGCGAAGGGGCTTCTAGTGTGTGGAAACCTTTCCTCCTTCACAGCTCCCTCCCACTGGTGAAGGTCCCGTCCCTATTCTTTTTTCTCTGTTTTTTCTTTTTTCTTTTGCCCTACCCAGGTACATGGGGAGTTTCTTGCCTTTTGGGAGGTCTGAGGTCTTCTGCCAGCGTTCAGTGGGTGTTCTATAGGAGAAGTTCCACATGTATATGTATTTCTGATGTATCTGTGGGGAGGAAGATGATCTCCACATTTTACTCTTCCGCCATCTTCTCAAATCCCCCTGATATATTTATATACTGCAAAATGATTGCCACAATAACATTAGCTAACACCTCCAAACCGTCACATAATTACCATTTCTTTTTTGTTGTGAGAACATTTAAGATCAACTCTCTTAGCAACTTTCAAGTATATAATACAGTATTATTAGCTATATCCACCATGTTGTACATTAGATCCCCAGAATTTGTTAATCTTATAACTAGAAGTTTGTGTATTTTGACCAGTATCTCTCCATTTTCCTCAACCCCACCCCTGGTAACCACCACTCTACACAGTTTCTCTGTATTTGGCTTTTTTAGACTCCACATATAAGTAACATCATACAGTATTTGTCATTCTCTAACTTATTTCAGTTAACATAGTTTCCTCAAGGTCCATCCATGTTGTTGCAAGAGGCAGGATTTCTTTTTCTCATGTCTGAATAATATATATAATTCTATCTATTCACCTATTAACAGACACTTAGTTTTTTGTCATTTCTTGGCTATTGTAAATAATGCTGCAATGAACATGGAGATACAGATATTTTTTCAAGATCCTATTTTCATTTCCTTTAAATATACACCCAGAAGTGGGATTGGTGGATCATATGGTAGTTTTATTTTTAATTTCCTGAGGAACCTCCATACTGTTTTCCATAATGGTTGCACCAGTTTAATTTCCCATCAACCGTGCACAAGTGTTTCCTTTTCTCCACATCTTTGCCAACACTTGTTATCTCTTGTCTTTTTGATGATAGCCATTCTAATAGGTGCCAGGAGATATCTCGTTGTGGTTTTGATTTGCATTTCCCTGATGATTAGTGATGTTGAACATCTTTTCATATACCTGTTGGTCGTCTGTATGTTTTCTTTTGGAAAATGCATTTCCAGTTCCTCTGCCCACTTTTTAATCAGATTTTTTTTAAATATTGAATTGTATGAGTCCTTTATACATTTTGGATATTAACCCCTTATCAGATATAGGCTTTGCAAATATTTCTCCCATTCTGTAGGTTGTCTTTTCATTTTGTTGATTGTTTCCTTTGCATATACCTTCTTTTTTCAAAATATTTATTTATTTATTTATTTACGTGGCTGTGTCAGGTCTTAGTTGTGGCACATGGCATCTTTAGTTGCAGCATGTGGGATCTTCAATTGCAGCCTGTGAGATCTTTTTTAGTTGCATCATGTGGATTTCTCAGTGTGGCATGTGGACTCTTAGTTGTGGCATGCAGACTTCTTAGTTGCTGCATGCATGCAGGATCTAGTTCCCTGACCAGGGATTGAACCCAGGCCCCTTGCACTGGGAGCACGGAGTCTTACCCACTCGACCACCAGGGAGGTCTCCAAATGCTTTCTAGTTTGATGCAGTCCCACTTGTTATTTTTTGCTCTTTTTGCCTTTTCTCTGCTGTCAAATCTGAAAAAAAAAAATCATTTCCAAGACCAGTATCAAGGATCTTACCCACTATGTAAACCCAAACACTTTTTTTTTTTTTTGCAGTACACGGGCCTCTCACTGTTGTGGCCTCTCCTGTTGCAGAGCACAGGCTCATCGGCCATGGCTCACGGGACCAGCTGTTCCGCAGCATGTGGGATCGTCCCAGACCGGGGCACAAACCCATGTCCCCTGCTTTGGAAGGTGGATTCTCAGCCACTGCGCCATCAGGGAAGCCCCCAAACAATTTTGAGAATGAAAGAGAAAGCTATTACAATTATGTGGAACAACAGGCATAAACCAGGACTCTACTGGAAAAACTAGATATATGGCCATACTTATGTCATGATTGGAATTTAAATTTTATTCTAAATATGATGAGAAACAATGGAAAATTTTTAAGCAGAGAGATGATGTGATCTGATTTCCACATATTTGTCAAAATTTTCTAGATTCAATTAATATAAGTGGCATAAAAATCTATACATTTTGTTGGACCCTTGTTTGCAAAAAGTAGAGGTTACTTTAAGTAATTATTACTTTATTTTTAAGACATAGAAAATAAGAGAAGCATGTATTCTTAATCCCAGTGCCATGCCTCACACAATTTAGTCAAATACATATAGCTAGGCCTCATGGAAGAATAGAATACAGGCCTTAAATAGATGGGAATTTGGAGTTTGGTCAGTGTTTAAAACAGATCTAATTGCTAGGTTATCTTGTTAATTTCCCTCCTATTTTTAACAGCCATGTTTTATTGATCTTTTACTCTTTTGTTGCTACCAATCAACTACCTCACTTTATAATCTATAAATCTTCTTGACTTCTACTTATTCAAAGTTTTTTCTTCTTCATGACTTTTATAGCTTCAATATTTCCACCTACTGCTTTCTTTCTGTCCTTCCACTTTTGCTCCCCCTACTAGATAACCAATACTCTTTCTAGTTTGATGCAGTCCTTCCACTTTTTCTCCCCCTACTAGATAACCAATACTCTTTCTGTATCATATTTAAACTCCTCTATAAAGATGACTTGGCTAGTTCATTTAAACACTATACCACAGGTGGACAAATTTTTTTTCTAAGAGATCAAATCATATTCTGTAGGTCAGGCAATATATTGGTTGTCTTTCAGCCAGGTAACCATCTCTGTCTAAAAGCTGTGACATTGTGGGTGTTCAAAGACTTAGCCAATTCAATATAATATTATCAGCAATAGTTTAGAAATTAAGAAATGGTTTTCTCATATTCACAGGCTACTCTCACTCCAAGATAGTATAATTCAATCAGTGTATCTCTCTCACTAAACAGTTACTCCCCACTGAATGAAAATAAATTTTCTCCCTTCTCATATTATTCATTCAGTCAGTCATACATTTTCCCAGTGCCTTTTGGTATATATCTGAAGGTATTTCTGCATTCATTGGAGATTTAAAATAAGTCATTTTTATATTAATAAACAGCCCCCAAATCTGTATCTTACATCAAATGTTTATTCCTCCCTCACATTTTATACAGCTATGGGCCAGCCATAGCTTTGTTCCATACGCCTTCATTCAGTACCCAGACAAAAGGAATAGTCCTGATCTGTGACATGTTCTAGAACATGATATGCTTGTGGCAAAGGGGAAAGAACAATAATCTGGCAGACGGCACTTAAAGTTTCTGCTCAGAAGTCAAATTGACTCATATTCGATTGGGCACAGCAAATCATATGGCCAAGCTCAATGTCAATGTGTTGGGAAATGAGGCCATAGGAAGCACTGTAAGTCAAATGTCAACAATTAGGAATGTATGAACTCTCTTACTGGAAAGAAAAGTAAATAGATTGAACAGATGAGAAAATATATTCTCTATTACATTCCACCCTCTTAGTCACAAATATTCACTTTCCTTCTTCCTGAATGTAAATAAACTCACTCTTTCCCAAGAAGGCATTCAAAAATCTCACCAAATCATGGCATCAAAATGAAAGTTTGAGATTTTGGAATGGTCTCTACATCAGGTTTTTTCTAAATTCAAGAAGTAGAATTAAAGACAAGTTTCACAGTCTTCCAAACACCTAACATACAATGATGAATCAGTGACACTCACATCTCAAAGTGAAAACACATAAACTGTAGTAACTCACTGGACAGTAGGAATTGTAAAACCTGCTGGAAAAACGATTGTAGATAAGAATTGTTTCTTGATTACACTCCAGTCCCACTTTTTGGGAGGAGCTTTGCAGTCAAGTTTTCTCCATCGCTTAGTTCTACCCTATGGAAAGTAATTCCTTTTCCATGATTCTCCTTAGCCACATCTGAAGAGAACATGGAAACTATGTTCTCCTATTTCACTCTAGTCAGTTTAATATGCCAATAGCTACATGCACAATTCTTTTCAAATTATGCCCCTTTATTAGACTTACAGGTAATTTGAATTTATTACACTTTAGTGAAACCACTCTCTTAGTCTGTTTCCCCTGCGCTATTTAATACAATTTAAAGGATTTACTGAGAATCACCTAAATCTGTTCAGAGGTTTTTAACAAAACATGTGACCATGCCTGTCCTTGATTTGGTCCTTGATAGAAGCTGAATCTTAACTGTCTTAATTGGCTTTTCTTGCTCAAAGCATTTACTAATTTTTTTCATTTTCCAGTTTGATATTAGGAGCAGTTGTACCTTTCTCTCTTTTTGCTTTCTGCTTATAAAGTACCTGGTTGTTCTTTTGCTTGTTTGTTTGTTATTTTTATTAATTCTTTCTTATAATACCTTGTCAAATTATAGCACCAAACAATCAAATAATGAATCCAACATTCTGTTTTCCACTTCTTCATCTAAAACAGGTTTATTAGATAATTATTTGCCTTCCAAGTTATCACAGGAGACACTTTTTTCTTTTTTTTCTTTCTTTTTTTTTTTTTTTTTTTTTTGTGGTACCCGGGCCTCTCACTGTTGTGGCCTCTCCTGTTGCGGAGCACAGGCTCCGGACGCACAGGCCCAGCAGCCATGGTTCACGGGCCCAGCCGCTCCACGGCACGTGGGATCCTTCCGGACCGGGGCACAAACCCGTATCCCCTGCATCGGCAGGCGGACTCTCAACCACTGCGCCAGCAGGGAAGCCCACATGTGACACTTTTATAAAAATATTTGTCATTGCATATATGAGCTGCTATTTTTCCAGTCTCTGAAGATAATTTCCTTTCTACCCATGACTTGATCCCCAAAACAATGACATATATATTAAGTGTTTTGTGATGTTAGCACCTTAAATATTAATATATATATTAGTCAGCTTTGCTGTGGTAACAAACAACACTAACTTCCCAGGAGCTTATCACAACAGAAGTTAATTTTTGTTCACATTTTATGTTAGTTGTAGGTCAGCTGTAACTCTGACTCCCATTTCTTTTTTCCATCACTCAGTCTGCCTGATAAGCCCCTATCTGGAAAATGCTTTGATAACATGTCATTATGGCAAATGGAAAAAAAAAACTGATCTGGCAAAAACATTCAATGGCTTTAAAAGCAACTAGTTATACATCATGTCTGCTCACATTTCTTGGTCAAACATCAACAAGGTGAGTAAATAGACTCCTCCCTCAGGAGGCATTGCAATACCCATGGCAATAGACATAGATCCTATAGATACTCTTATAAGAAGAAAGAGTATATAGCTCAGAATGATAAAATCTACTATGACTTGTTAGAAAAGCTAGATATTTTTAATACAAAGAAGAGAAGAGTGAGTCAACATCCACTTTAAAATTACTTCTATCTTCTTAAAGGTCTTTACTAAACTCTCATTTTGAACACAAAGGAGTATCAATAGATGTGAGCATGCCTTTCTGGATTTTAGAAGACTTTGGATAAACTCAAAAGACTACTGAGACCAATTGTCAACTTTTTGTCCCTATTGATGAAAACATATAATATTGAAATTCTGGGTAGAGAATACAGATGCTTTTCTTCATTAACTTAAAGTAATTGGAAAATAGTAACAATACGATTCTAGAAGACTAGATAGTGAGATGGAGGAGGGGGAGTGTAAAGGAGACAGATAAATGAAAGTAACTGTATTGCAAAGAGTGAAACTGACAATCTGATCCTAGGGAAGGGAATTGACTATTATTGCTTACGTTACTCTATGCTAGCTACTGTACTTGGAGTTTTGTATAATGTTTTTATCAATTGTCAAAATAATGTATAATTACTTCCAGTTTGTCAATCAGGAAGTCATGATTGAAAAGTATAATTTGTACAATTTTGGAGCTAAGTTTCAAACCAAGGCCTGTCTCTTCTTCCTATTTCTCCTGCTGAATATCTCAAGCATATTTTCATTGTGGCAATACTTGTGCTTTTATGGATAGGGAAAGAAGTTTCTTTGACATTCCTGGTGATCTTGAGCCACACTTGCCTTATTAATTTCCTCAATCTACTGTATGGCAATCACCTCAGCACTATAAAAGAGCTCTGAATTAGAGATATCTTTCAAACCAGTAAGAGGGATTTACTGTGAAGACTAACAAGGGAGTTAACAGCTTTCAGTTCAGTTTAGCAAATATTGTATTAAGTATGTACTATGTTCTATTTACTGATGAAATGAGTAAGATATAGTCTCTGATCTCAAATTATTTAGAGACTTTGGAACCGGAAGCAAGAGAATTCTTCCTGGATATGCTGGTAAACTTCCTAATAGTTACATAAAGATAACAAAACTTACTAGCACACTGTCTCATAATGGAAGCCTATTGAGTTAATGTCCAGAACTCAACCACCACTTCTACTCAAAGAAATATACAACCATTTTACACTTTACCAGAACCTAGGGAGTGAATTAAGAAGTCTACAAAAGACATGAAAAAGATAACCTCACATTATTTGTTTCAATAAAAAGGAAATTTAGTAATATATACATCCCCCTACTTATGAACAAGTTAAGTTTTAAGGAATTGTAAGTTCATTTAAGTCCAATATGATATCATACAAGGGAGTGCTTACACTAGTTATCAATTGCAGACATGGTTGACATACTTTTGTTCTAATGTTCACTTTTTCTTTAAGACATTTCAGGCTAAAATATTAAAAATAGAGAAATTTCTGTATCAAATGAAAAACTGTTAAATAAAAAAAGCAGAAATCACAAAATTACTGTGTATAATTATTTTATAACAACAAAAACCATTTTAAACATTTGTTGTAATAACAACAAAAAACTTTTAAAAATTAAAAGAAATTGCTGTGCTTGTTTCAGAACAATGGGTTCTGAAACTTTAGGTACTAGATTATTAGGTATTAAAAAAAAATGAGGAAGCTGTAATATGATGGTGAACCTGTCTGAAAAGAGAAACTGAAGGAGGCCATAGGGAGTATGTGGTGGCTGGTGGAAATTTCTCAAACCTGAAGAGAGGACAAAAATAAATAAATAAATAAAACAATTGGGTGAAGTAATCAGAAAGATAATATGAGGAGGAATTGAGTAAGTGTGGTCCTGACCTAATATCTTGCAGTTAATTGATGATATTTTGGCACAAGCATAAATTCCTGGAAATGTAAGAGTGATATGATTCATTTAATTGATCTAAATTCAGCGTTCGGAATGATTTAGTCAATGGTTTTAGTCATTACATTTCTCTATGGGCCATACAGAGTATAACTCTAAAGCACCAGTAACTTAGACACTATAAGGAAACTACTTATTTCTTTATAGTCACACCTAAACTACTTGTGTAAGTCTTAGAGACCCTACAAGTTACTATCCTGAGCAAAACTGTGATTCATTTAATTATAAGACTATGTAGATTGAACTTTGAGGTTTAGTCAATCACTAAGACCAAAAAAGAGAATTCTCAGAATGGCTCATGGTAGCCACTGATAAAAATACATAATCTACTTGGTTACATCTTGACTATCACATATATAATAAATGATATTTATGAACATCACGTTATAAAATAGTTATCTCTTCCTTGGCTTTCATGTTAACATACTTTCCTGATCTTCCTTGTTCGTTTATGGCTATTTCTTTAAGTTTCATTGTTGACTCAAGCATTGCTATTTAGTCACTAAATGCTGGCATTCATTAAGTAAATTTATGTACATTACTTCTCACTCTATATTTTTTCCCATGGAAATCACATCCATTCTATTTGCATCAATGATCATTCATGACTCCCAAAATCATATCTCTAGCTCAGAACTCTCTTCTGATACTCCAGACCTTATAATTCAACTACCTTTTTAGCACTTACATTTGGATAACTAAAAAGGACCTGAAACTCAAAAGGCCCCAGATTTTACTCATAAGCAAACCACCATCTGCCTGGGGAGCACAGGAACAGATCCTCTCCAAATGTTCCCTCCCTAATAAATAGCACCGCTATTCATCCAGATTAAAACCTAGCACTAATTCTTGACATTTTCTTCCTCCTCACTTCCCATATATAATCCAGCAATAAATGGTACTGATTTCATTTCTGGTCTCTCATATCTATCCATTTTCTTTTCAATATCCACTGTCTTTATTTGAAGCAACCACAAAGAGATTTTTATCCTTTTCTAAGCTAATTCAGGTTCTGAAGCTAGCTAGAGTAATCTTTTCAAAATGCAAACCTGTTCATGTCACCACCGCCCATTATCATGCTCCTTTAAATATTTCAGTACTTTAAAGCCCTTAAATAGTATTTTAAATATTATCCCATTAGGACAATTACTAAAATCTATAACATGATCTAACAAAATTTGAATGTTCTGACCTCTGCCTATCTTTCCATCTTCATCTTGAACTGTAATCACCTTCATTCAATATTTTAGCCACACTCACTTTCTTTCAGTTCTTCAAAGTCACCACACTCCTTCTTGTTAATGGAATTTTTATATAATGTTCCCCTTGCATGGAAGACTTTTAGTCTTTCCTGACATAATCCAAGATTATTTAACTATTCCTTCTTATGATCTCAGTTCAAAAATTACTTACTCAGGAAAGCCCTCTCTGATCACTTGATCTACTAGACATCCTATTGTTATACATTCACCATGCACTGTGTATTATTTATCCCTAGAAGTTATCGGAGTTGTAATTTAATAGTTATTTGATTAATATCAGAATTCTTTATTAACCTCTAAATTTCAAGACACGTGAATTATTTTTTTCTGTTTTGTCCACAGCTGTATCCCAGTTGCATAGGATAGTGCCTGGCAACACACTAAGCATTCAGTACCAATCTGTTGAAAAAATGATTGAAAAAAAGTAGATGTGATACTAAAGAGTTTCAGATTTATAATACAAAATTCTTTATTTTGTTTTTCTAAAAGCTTGTAACAATTTTCCTTTTTAAAATGGCTATAAGGGTATATCTATAAAACTTTAACATCATTAAACAAATCAAGCATTGAACACATCTTGCTTTTCCAGTCATTCTACTTCTATATGGGCAATAAAAAGTATGACTCTAATGTACCAGTAACATAGTTATTCCTTTATAGTCACACCTGAACTCCTTGTAAGTGACAGAGACCCACATCCTATTTTGCCCTATCACCACCAGAAAGCACTATTCCTTACACATTCTTATCATCTTTAAGACCCATTATTATGGGGGGGAAAAAAGACAAGCTTTTAAATTGTCTTTGTTGTCATTTCAACAGCTTTAAGAAAATGACTATGGTGGTGGTTCCCAATCATAGTCTTCTATAAAAAAAAAATCTAACACTTATTTTTAAAAAATAAGGAAGACTTTATTCAAAACAATTGCAATAGTGGTCAAGACTACTGCAATGGAGGAGAGAGATTGAACTCAACTTCAAATATGGCAGAGACAGCTGGAAATTTATAGCTAAAGAACAGAATGAGGGGATCAGTGGATGGAAAATTACTAAAGAGAACTAGATTAGATACCAAGGAGAGGGATTCTTCCTAAACTGACCTAATAAAATTCTCACTAAAAGAATGCCAAGGGCTTAGATATTAAGGATGGGGCTGTTGAAGAATTTGATCAAATATCAAGTGGTGGTAAGATTCTCACTAACTGACTTCACAGAATTCTCTGCTAAAACTGGGCTGAGCCAGTCAAGATCAAGACCTAGTTGAGAAGAGGGCTTAGAGGAGCCTGAATAAAGATTGGTGACTAAAGACTGGTCAAGAATGGAGTCTTTATCACTTCTCATAACAAAGTTTCAACTCACATATTCAAATATCAATCCATACTAATTAATTGCATTACATTCATCTAATATTATGAAAACTTGCAATCTTAGGAAAAGTACCTGAATGGACCTGAATATCTTGTTTCCAGTTTAAGAATCCATTTTTAATTTTTAGCCTTAAAATGTTTAATCATCCCCTCATATGAAGGACAATAAAATAATCAAAAATGAAGCTAATAAAAGAATACATTAGAGCAAGATCAATCATCTCTTGGAGGATATGGTCAGAGGCAAGTCATGCTATGTGAATTTAAAAATCTCCCAACATGATGACTGAATGGGTTGTTTCTTCCTGTGATTATATCATTTTTTGCATCATATATTTGTCTATGCAATTAGATGCATGCAAGTTCAATTTTGATATGCATGTGTGTGTGTGTGTGTGTGTGTGTGAATTATATCTTTTATGTAGTATCTCCACCAAATAATTTTGGCTCTAAAGTCTATAAACCTATACTGTTTGATATTAAAATAAATGCACACACTTCTATTTTGTTTATATTATACATATATATATATTTGATATGATATGTATATATATTCCTTTCTTTTACTTTTAATTCTTCTTTAGTCTCTTGTTTATTATGTGTCACTTGAACAACATACAGCTGGATCTTGTTTTCTTATATTTTATTTTTAACCAGACTAACAAAGTTTGTCTTTTTTTTTGTTTGTTTTGTTTTTCTGCAGTACGTGGGCTTCTCACTGTTGTGGCCTCTCCCGCTGCGGAGCACAGGCTCCGGACGCGCAGGTTCCAGATGCGCAGGCTCAGCGGCCATGGCTCACGGGCCCAGCCACTCCACAGCATGCGGGACCCTCCCGGACCGGGGCACGAACCCGTGTCCCCTGCATCGGCAGGCGGACTCTCAACCACTGCGCCACCAGGGAAGCCCAAAGTTTGTCTTTTAATTTGAATATCTGGACCACTTACACTTACTTGAATTACTGGTATATTTTTATTTATTTTGATGATCTGATTTTGTGTTTCCTATTTGTCCTGAGATATTTTTGCTTACAATCCATTCTTTTCTTCATTTAGATGATTTGTAATTTTAATTTTCTTTCTAATATTTTAAAAAACTTATTCACTGTGATTTTTATTTTTTAAGCATTACCACAAAAAATCCTAATGTAGCTCCTTAAATTAGTTTTTTTAAATATATTTTATATATTTTTAATTGAGGTATATTTGATTTATTATATTATGTTAGTTTCAGATGTATGGCATAGTGGTTCAGTATTTTTGCAGGTTATACTCAATTATAGGTTATTACAAGGTAATGGCTATAATCCCCTCTGTATAGAGTATGTCCTTGTTGCTTATCTATTTTATATATGGTAGTTTATTACATATGATAGGGTTATCCCATACACCTAACTTGTCCCTCCTGCCTTCCATTTCCTCTTTGGTAATCACAAATTTGCTTTCTATACCTGTGAGTCTGTTTCTGTTTTGCATATACATTCATTTCTATTATTTATACAAGTGATATCATGCAGTATTTGTCTTTTTCTGTCTGACTTATTTCAATAAGCATAATATTCTCTAGGTCCACCCATTTTGCTGCAAATGGCAGTATTTCATTCTTTTTATACCTCTGAGTAATATTTCATCGTGTGTGTGTGTGTGTGTGTATATATATATATATATATATATATATATATACCACATTTCTTAATGCAGTTTACTATTGATGGGCACTTGGGCTGCTTCCATGTCTTGGCTATTCTAAATACTACTGCTATGAACATTGGGGTGCATTAATCTTTTCGAATTAGTGTCTCAATTTTTTTCTGGTTATATACCCAGGAGTGGAATTGCTGAATCATATGGTAACTTCTAGTTTTAGTTTTAGTTTTCTGAGGAACCTTCATACTGTTTTCCATAGTGGCTGCACCAATTTACATTCCCACCAACAGTGTTCAAGGGTTTCCTTTTCTCCACATCCTCTCCAACATTTGTTATTCATAGACTTTTTGATGATAGCAATTCTGATAAGTGTGACGTGATACCTCACTTTTGTTTTGATCTGCATTTCTCTAATATTGGGTTGGCCAAAAAGTTCATTCGTTTTTTTCTATAGATGGCTCTAGTAGCACTTAGTTGTCTGTAACTTCATTCGAAACAATTTTGTTAGATTGTATGTGACCGCTGTCCTAGCATGCATTTACAAAAAGACATCAAAATTGCTGAATTTTTGTATAGGCTTTTAATATTGAAGATGGAAGAAAAAAACATTTTTGGCATATTATGCTTTATTATTTAACGAAAGGTTAAAAATGCAAATGAAATGCACAAAAAGATTTGTGCAGTGTATGGAGGAAGTGCTGTGACTGATCGAAAGTGGCAAAAGTGGTTTGTGAAGTTTCATGCTGGAGATTTCCCGCTGGACGATGCTCCACGGTCAGGTAGACCAGTTGAAGTTGATAGCGATCAAATCTAAACAATAATTGAGAAAAATCTACGTTATACTACACGAGGGATAGCCAACATACTCAAAATATCCAAATCAAGCGTTGAAAATCATTTGCACCAGCTTGGTTATGTGAATTGCATTGATATTTGGGTTCCATCTAAGTTAAACGAAAAAAAACGTGTTGACCATATTTCCGCATGAGATTCTCTACTGAAACGTAATGAAAACGTTCCGTTTTTAAAACAAATTGTGACAGGCAATGAAAAGTGGATACTGTACAACAATGTGGAATGGAAGAGATCATGGGGCACGTGAAATGAACCACCAACAACCACACCAAAGGCTGGTCTTCATCCAAAGAAGGTGATGTTGTGTATATGGTGGGATTAGAAGGGAGTGTTCTATTATGAGCTCCTTCCAGAAAACCAAAGGATTAATTCCAACAAGTACTGCTCCCAATTAGACCAACTGAAACTACACTTGATGAGAAGCGTCCAGAATTAGTCAAAAGAAAATGCATAATCTTCCATCAGGATAACACAAGACCACATGTTTCTTTGATGACCAGGCAAAAGTTGTTACAGCTTGGCTGGGAAGTTCTGATTCATCTGCTGTATTCACCAGACATTGTAGCTTCGGATTTCCATTTATTTAGGTCTTTACAAAACCTCTTAATGGAAAAATTTTCAATTCCCTGGAAGACTGTAAAAGGCACCTGGAAGAGTTCTTTGCTCAAAAAGATAAAAAGTTTTGGGAAGATGGAATTACGAAGTTGCCTGAAAAATGGCAGAAGGTAGTGGAACAAAAGGGTGACTACATTGTTCAATAAAGTTCTTGGTGAAAATTAAAAATGTGTCTTTTATTTTTACTTAAAAAGCCAAAGGAACTTTTTCCCCACCCAATAATTGATGATGTTGAGCATTTTCTCATGTGTCTGTTAGCCATTTGAATGTCTTCTTTGGAAAAATGTCTTCTGCCCATTTATTGATGAGTTGTTTTATTTTTGATATTGAGTTCTATGAGTTGTTTGTATATTTTGGATATTAACTCCTTGCTGCTCACGTCATTTGCAAATATTTTCTTTCATTCCCTAGGTTGTGTTTTTGTTTTGTCAGTAGTTTTTTTTGCTGTGCAAAAGTTTTTAAATTTAATTACGCCCCATTTGTTTATTTTTAACTTTATTTCTTTTGCCTTAGAAGACTGATTCAAGACAATATTGCTATGACATGTCAAAGAGTGTTCTGCCTGTATTCTTTTCTAGGAGTTTTATGGTTTCCATTCTTACATTTAGGTCATTCAACCATTTTGAGATTATTTTTGTATATGGTGTGAGGGAATATTCTTATCTCATTGTTTTACATGTGACTGTCCAGTTTTCCCAGCACTACCTGTTGAAGTGACTGTCTTTTTTCCATTATATATTTCTTCCTCCTTTGTCATAGACTAATTGACCATGGGTGCATGGGTTTATTTCTGGGCTCTCTATTCTGTTTCACTGATCTCTGTGTCTGGTTTTGTGCCAGTACCATGTTGTTTTGATTACTATAGCTTTGTAGCATAGACTGAAGTCAGGGAGCATGATACCTCCAGGACTGTTCTTTTTTATCAAGATTCCTTTGACAATTCAGAGTCTTTTGTGGTTCCATGTGAATTAGAGGATTATATGTTCTAGTACTTTTTAAAATGTCATGAGGGCTGGGAAGATGGCGGAAGAGTAAGACGTGGAGATCACCTTCCACCCCACAGATACACAAGAAATACATCTACACGTGGAACAACTCCTACAGAACACCTACTGAACGCTGACAGAAGACCTCAGACCTCCCAAACGGCAAGAAATTCCCCACATACCTGGGTAGGGCAAAAGAAAAAAAGAAGAAACAGAGACAAAAGAATAGGGACAGCACCTGCACCAGTGGGAGGGAGCTGTGAAGGAGGAAAAGTTTCTACACACTAGGAAGTCCCTTCGTGGGCTGAGACTGCAGGAGGCAGAGGGGGGAACTTCGGAGCCACAGAGGAGAGAACAGCAACAGGGGTGCGGAGGGCAAAGTGGGGAGATTCCTGCACGGAGGATCTGTGCCGACCGGCACTCACCAGCCCGAGAGGCTTGTCTGCTCACCCGCTGGGGCGGGTGGGGCTGCGAGCTGAGGCTCGGGTTTCTGTCAGAGCGCAGGGAGAGGACTGGGTTTGGTGGCTTGAACATAGCCTGAAGGGGTTAGTGCACCACAGCTAGCCGGGAGGGAGTCCGGGGAAAAGTCTTCACCTGCCAAAGAGGCAAGAGACTTTTTCTTCCCTCTTTGTTTCCTGGTGCACAAGGAGAGGGGTTTAAGAGCGCTGCTTAAAGGAACTCCAGAGACGGGCGCGAGCCATGGCTAAAAGCGCGAACCTCAGAGACGGGCGCGAGCCGCGGCTAAAAGCGCGGACCCCAGAGACGGGCGCGAGCTGTGGCTAAAAGCGCAGACCCCAGGGATGGGCGTGAGCTGTGGCTAAAAGCGCGGATACCAGAGATGGGCGCGAGCTGCAGCTAAAAGCACGGACCCCAGAGACGGGCAGGAGATGTTAAGGCTGCTGCTGCCACAACCAAGGGTCCTGTGTGCGAGCACAGGTCACTATCCACACCCCTCTTCCGGGGAGCCTGTGCAGCCCGCCACTGCCAGGTTCCTGGGATCCAGGGACAACTTCCCCGGGAGAACGCACAGTGGGCCTCAGGCTGGTGCAACGTCATGCCGGCCTCTGCCGCCGCAGGGCCGCCCCACACCCCGTGCCCTCCTTCCCCCCAGCCTGACTGCACCAGAGCCCCCGAATCAGCGGCTTCTTTAACCCTGTCCTGTCTGAGCAAAAAAGAGACGCCCTCCAGCGACCTACACGCAGAGGAAGGGCCAAATCCTAAGCTGAGCCCCTGTGAGCTGTGAGAACAAAGAAGAGAAAAGGAAATCTCTCCCAGCAGCCTCAGAAACAGCGGATTAAAGTTCCACAATCAACTTGATGTACCCTGCATTTGTGGAATACATGAATGGACAACAAATCATCCCAAATTGAGGAGGTGGACTTCGAGAGCAAGATCTATGATTTTTTCCCCTTTTCCTCTTTTTGTGAATGTGTATGTGTATGCTTCTGTGTGAGATCTTGTCTGTATAGCTTTGCTTCCACCATTTGTCCTAGGGTTCTGTCCTTCCATTGTTTGTTTTTTAAATTTTGTCTTAATAATTAATTTCAATTTTAATAACTTTATTATACTTTACCTTCTTTCTTTCTTTCTTTCTTTCTTTCTTTCTTTCCTTCCTTCCTTCCTTCCTTCCTTCCTACCCTCCTTTAGACAACAAATCATCCCAAATTGAGGAGGTGGACTTCGAGAGCAAGATCTATAATTTTTTCCCCTTTACCTCTTTTTGTGAGAGTGTATGTGTATGCTACTGTGTAAGATTTTATCTGTATAGCTTTGCTTCCAACATTTGTCCTAAGGTTCTATCCGTGCCTTTTCTTTTTTCTTTTTATAAATAATTATTTTTTAATTCAATAACATTATTATACTTTATTTTACTTTACTGTATCTTCTTTCTGTCTTTTTCCTTCCTTCTCTCCTTCCTTTCTTCCTTCCTCCCTCCCTCTCTCACTCCTTTCTTTCATTCTTGCCTTCTTTCATTCTTTTCTTCTTTCTCTCTTTCTTTCTTTCTTTCTTTCTTTCTTTCTTTCTTTCTTTCTTTCTTTCTTCCTTCCCTCCTTTCTTTCTTTCTTTCTTTCTTTCTTTCTTTCTTTCTTTCTTTCTTTCTTTCTTTCTTTCTTTCTTTCTTCCTTCCTTCCTTCCTTCCTTCCTTCCATCATACTTCTACTAATTGTCTCTACTTTTTCTCCCCTTTATTCTGAGCCGTGTGGATGAAAGGCTCTTGGTGCTCCAGCCAGGAGTCAGGGCTCTGCCTCAGAGGTGGGAGAGCCAACTTCAGGACACTGGTCAACAAGAGACCTCCCAGCTCCACATAATATCAAATGGCAAAAATCTCCCAGAGACCTCCATCTTAACACCAGCACCCAGCTTCACTCAACGACCAGCAAGCTGCAGTGCTGGACAACCTATGCCAAACAACTAGCAAAACAGGAACACAACCCCATCCATTAGCAGAGAGGATGCCTAAAGTCATAATAAGCCCACAGACACCCCAAAACACACCACCAGACGTGGACCTGCCCACTAGAGATACAAGATCCAGCCTCACCGACCAGAACACAGGCACTAGTCCCCTCCACCAGGAAGCGTACACAATCCACTGAACCAACATTAGCCACTGGAGACAGGAATCAAAAACAACGGGAACTACGAACTTGCAGCCTGCAAAAAGGAGAACCCAAACACAGTAAGATAAGCAAAATGAGAAGACTAAAAAACACACCGCAGATGAAGGAGCAAGATAAAAAGGCACCAGACCTAACAAATGAAGAAGAAATAGATAGTCTACCTGAAAAATAATTCAGAATAATGATAGTAAGGATGATCCAAATTCTTGGAAATAGAATGGACAAAATGCAAGAAACACTTAACAAGGACCTAGAAGAAATAAAGATGAAACAAGCAATGATGAACAACACAATAAATGAAATTAAAAGTACTCTAGATGGGATCAATAGCAGAATAACTGAGGCAGAAGAACGGATAAGTGACCTGGAAGATAAAATAATGGAAATAACTACTGCAGAGCAGAGTAAAGAAAAAAGCATGAAAAGAACTGAGGACAGTCTCAGAGACCTCTGGGACAACAACTAAACACACCAAACGTTCCAGTAGAAGAGAAAAAGAAAGGGACTGAGAAAATATTATTTGAAGAGATTATACTTGAAAATTTCCCTAATATGGGAAAGGAAATAGTTAAACAAGTCCAGGAAGCACAGAGAGTCCCATACAGGATAAATCCAAGGAGAAATACGCCAAAACACATATTAATCAAATTGTCAAAAATTAAATACAAAGAAAGCATATTAAAAGCAGCAAGGGAAAAACAACAAATAACATACAAGGGAATCCCCATAAGGTTAAGAGCTGATCTCTCAGTAGAAACCCTGCAAGCCAGAAGGGAGTGGCAGGACATACTGAAAGTGATGAAGGAGAAAAACCTGCAACCAAGATTACTCTACCCAGCAAGGATCTCATTGAGATTTGATGGAGAAATTAAAACATTTACAGACAAGAAAAAGCTAAAAGAGTTCAACACCACCAAACCAGCTTTACAACAAAAGCTAAAGGAACTTCTCTAGACAAGAAACACAAGAGAAGGAAAAGACGTATAATAACGAACCCAAAAGAATTTAGAAAATGGGAATAGGAACATACATATCGATAATTACCTTAAATGTAAATGGACTAAATACTTCCACCAAAAGACACAGATTGGCTGAATGGATACAAAAACAAGACCCTTATATATGCTGTCTACAAGAGACCCACTTCAGACCTAGACACATACAGACTGAAAGTAAGGGGATGGAAAAAGATATTCCATGCAAATGGAAAGCAAAAGAAAGCTGGAGTAGCAATTCTCATATCAGAAAAAATAGACTTTAAAATAAAGACTATTACAAGAGACAAAGAAGGACACTACATAATGATCAAGGGATTGATCCAAGAAGAAGATATAACAATTGTAAATATTTATGCACCCAACATAGGAGCACCACAATACATAAGGCAAATACTAACAGCCATAAAAGGGGAAATCGACAGTAACACATTCATAATAGGGGACTTTAACTCCCCACTTTCACCCATGGAGAGATCATCCAAAATGAAAATAAATAAGGAAACACAAGCTTTAAGTGATACATTAAAAAAGATGGACTTAATTGACATCTATAGGACACTCCATCCAAAAACAACAGAATACACATTTTTCTCAAGTGCTCATGGAACATTCTCCAGGATAGATCATATCTTGCATCACAAATCAAGCCTTGGTAAATATAGGAAAATTGAAATTGTATCAAGTATCTTTTCTGACCACAACGCCATGAGACTAGATATCAATTACAGGAAAATATCTGTAAAAAATACAAACACATGGAGGCTAAACAATACACTACTTAATAATGAAGTGATCACTCAAGAAATCAAAGAGGAAATAAAAAAATACCTAGAAACAAATGACAGTGGAGACACAATGACCGAAAACCTATGGGATGCAGCAAAAGCAGTTCTAAGGGGAAAGTTTATAGCAATACAAGCCCACCTTAAGAAGCAGGAAACATCTCGAATAAACAACCTAACCTTGTACCTCAAGCAATTAGAGAAAGAAGAACAAAAATATCCCAAAGCTAGCAGAAGGAAAGAAATCATAAAAATCAGATCAGAAATAATTGACAAAGAAATGAAGGAAACAATAGCAAAGATCAATAAAACTAAAAGCTGGTTCTTTGAGAAGATAAACAAAATAGATAAACCATGAGCCAGACACATCAAGAAAAAAAGGGAGAAGACTCAAATCAATAGAATTAGAAATGAAAAAGGAGAAGTAACAACTGACACTGCAGAAATACAAAAGATCATGAGAGATTACTACAAGCAGCTCTATGCCAATAAAATGGACAATCTGGAAGAAATGGACAAATTCTTAGAAATGCACAACCTGCCAAAACTGAATCAGGAAGAAATAGAAAATATGAACAGACCAATCACAAGCACTGAAATTGAAACTGTGATTAAAAATCTTCCAACAAACAAAATCCCAGGACCAGATGGCTTCACAGGCGAATTTTATCAAACATTTAGGGAAGAGCTAACACCTATCCTTCTCAAACTCTTCCAAAATATAGCAGAGGGAGGAACACTCTCAAATACCTTCTACGAGGCCACCATCTCCTTGATATCAAAACCAGACAAGGATGTCACAAAGAAAGAAAACTACAGGCCAATATCACTGATGTACATAGATGCAAAAATTCTCAACAAAATACTAGCAAACAGAATCCAAGAGCACATTAAAAGGATCATACACCATGATCAAGTGGGGTTTATTCCAGGAGTGCAAGGATTCCTCAATATACGCAAATCTATCAATGTGATAAACCATATTAACAAATTGAAGGAGAAAAACGATATGATCATCTCAATAGATGCAGAGAAAGCTTTTGACAAAATTCAACACCCATTTATGATAAAAACCCTACAGAAAGTAGGCATAGAGGGAACTTTCCTCAACATAATAAAGGCCATATATGACAAGCCCACAGACAACATCATCCTCAGTGGTGAGAAACTGAAAACATTTCCACTAAGATCAGGAAAAAGACAAGGTTGCCCACTCTCACCACTATTATTCAACATAGTTTTGGAAGTTCTAGCCACAGCAATCAGAGAAGAAAAGGAAATAAGAGGAATCCAAATCGGAAAAGAAGAAGCAAAGCTGTCACTGTTTGTAGATGACATGATACTATACATAGAGAATCCTAAAGATGCTACCAGAAAACTACTAGAGCTAATTAATGAATCTGGTAAAGTATCAGGATACAAAATTAATGCACAAAAATCTCTGGATTTCCTATACATTAATGATGAAAATTCTGAAAGTGAAATCAAGAAAACACTCCCAGTTACCACTGCAACAAAAAAAATAAAATATCTAGGAATATACGTGCCTAAGGAGACAAAAGACCTGTATGCAGAAAATTATAAGACACTGATGAAAGAAATTAAAGATGATACAAATAGATGGAGAGATATACCATGTTCGTGGATTGGAAGAATCAACATTGTGAAAATGGCTCTACTACCCAAAGCAATCTATAGATTCAATGCAATCCCTATCAAATTACCACTGTCATTTTTCACAGAACTAGAACAAAAAATTTCACAATTTGTATGGAAACACAAAGGACCCCGAATAGCCAAAGCAATCTTGAGAATGAAAAACAGAGCTGGAGGAATCAGGCTCCTGGACTTCAGACTATACTACAAAGCTACAGTAATTAAGATGGTATGGTACTGGCACAAAAACAGAAACATAGCTCAATGGAACAGGATAGAAAGCCCAGAGATAAACCCTCGCACATATGGTCACCTTATCTTTGATAAAGGTGGCAGGAATGTACAGTGGAGAAAGGATAGCCTCTTCAATGAGTGGTGCCTGGAAAACAGGACAGGTACATGTAAAAGTATGAGATTAGATCACTCCCTAACACCATACACAAAAATAAGCTCAAAATGGATTAAAGACCAAAATGTAAGGTCAGAAACTATCAAACTCTTAGAGGAAAACATAGGCAGAACGCTCTATGACATAAATCACAGCAAGATCCTTTCTGACCCACCTCCTAGAGAAATGGAAACAAAAACAAAAATAAACAAATGGGACCTAATGAAATTTCAAAGCTTTTGCACAGCAAAGGAAACCATAAACAAGACCAAAAGACAACCCTCAGAATGGGAGAAAATATTTGCAAATGAAGCAACTGACAAAGGATTAATCTCCAAAATTTACAATGCAGCTCAATAACAAAAAAAAGAAACAAACAACCGAATCCAAAAATGGGCAGAAGACCTAAATAAACATTTCTCCAAAGAAGATATACAGACTGCCAACAAACACATGAAAGAATGCTCAACATCATTAATCATTAGAGAAATGCAAATCAAAACTACAATGTGATATCATCTCACACCGGTCACAATGGCCATCATCAAAAAATCTAGAAACAATAAATGCTGGAGAGGGTGTGGAGAAAAGGGAACACTCTTGCACTTCTGGTGGGAATGTGAATTGGTACAGCCACTATGGAAAACAGTATGGAGGTTCCTTAAAAAACTACAAATAGAACTACCATATGATCCAGTAATCCCACTACTGGGCATATACCCTGAGAAAACCATAATTCAAAAAGAGTCATGTACCAAAATATTCATTGCAGCTCTATTTACAATAGCCCAGAGATGGAAACAACCTAAGTGCCCATCATCAGATGAATGGAAAAAGAAGATGTGGCACATATATACAATGGAATATTACTCAGCCATAAAAAGAAACGAAATTGAGCTATTTGTAATGAGGTGAATAGACCTAGAGTCTTTCATACAGAGTGAAGTAAGTCAGAAAGAAAAAGACAAATACCATATGCTAACACATATATATGGAATTTAAGGAAAAAAATGTCATGAAGAACCTTGGGATAAGACAGGAATAAAGACCCAGACCTACGGGCTTGAGGATATGGGAAGGGGGAAGGGTGAGCTGTGACAGGGCGAGGGAGAGGCATGGACATATATCCACTAACAAACATAAGGTAGATAGCTAGTGGGAAGCAGCCACATGGCACAGGGATATCGGCTCAGTGCTTTGTGACCGCCTGGAGGGGTGGAATAGGGAGGGTGGGAGGGAGGGAGATGCAAGAGGGAAGAGATATGGGAACATATGTATATGTATAACTGATTCACTTTGTTATAAAGCAGAAACTAACACACCATTGTAAAGCAATTATACTCCAATAAAGATGTTAAAGAATGTCATGAGTACTTTGATAGGGATTTCATTAAATCTGTAGATTTTTTGTGAAGTATGGCCATTGTAGCAATATTAATTTTTCCAATCCAAGAACACTGGATATCTTTCTGTTTCTTTGTGTCATGTTCAGTTTCCTTCATCAATGTTTTATAGTTTTCAGTGTGTAGGTCTTTCATATTTTTGGTTAAGTTTATTCCTAGGCATTTTATTCTTTTCTGATGCAATTTTAAATGGGATTTTTTTTCTTCCTGATACTTCATTTTTAGTGTATAGAACCACAAGAGACTTTTGTATATAAATCTTTTTTCCTGCAATTTTTCTGAATTCATTTATTAGCTTTAATAGTTTTTGGTTGGATACTTTAGTGTTTTCTATATAAAGTATCATGTCATCTGCAAATAGTGAAAGTTTTACTTCTTCCCTTCCAATTTGGGTATGTTTTATTTCTTTTTCTTTTCTGATTACTGTGGCTAGGACTAAAAATAATATGTTAAATAGAAGTGGCAAGAATGGGTATTCTTGTCTTGTTCCTGAAATTAGAGGAATGGCTTTTAGCTTTTCAACTTTCAGTATGATGTTTGCTGTGGGTTTGTTGTAAATGGCCTTTATTATGTTGAGATATATTTCCTCTATACACACTTTGATGAGAGTTTTTTAATCATGAATGGATGTTGAATTTTGTCAAACACTTTTTCTGCTGCTATTGACACGATCATGTGATTTTTATTCTTCCTTTTGTTAATGTGGTGTATAATATTGATTGATTTGTGAGTTTTGAACCACCCTTCTGACCCTGGAATAAATCCAACTTGATCATGGTGTATGATCCTTTTTATTTATTGTTGGATTCCATTTGATAATATTTTGTTGAGGATTTTTGCATCTATATTCATCAAAGCTATTTGCCTGTACTTTTTTGTAGTGTCTTTGTCTGGTTCTGGTATCAGGGTAATTATGGCATCATAGAATGAATTTGGGAGTGTTCCATCATCTTCAATTTTTTGGAATAGTTTGAGAAGGATAGGTATTATTTCTTCTTTATATGTTTGGTGTAATTCCATTGTGAATTTGTCTGGTCCTGGACTTTTGTTTGCTGGGAAGTTTTTATTATGAGTTTAATTTCACTTCTAGTGATTAGTCTTTTCAGTTTGTCTGTTTCTTCTTGATTCAGTCTTGGCAGTCTGGATGTTTCTAGAAATTTGTCCATTTCTTCTATGTTGTCCAATTTTTTGGCATATAAGTATTCATAGTATTCTCTTATTTTGTTGTATCTCTGTGGTATTGATTATTATTTTTCTTTCATTTCTTATTTTGTTTATTTTGTCTCTCTTTTCTTCCTGATGAGCCTGGCTAAAGGTTTATCAATTTCGTTTATCTTTTCAAAAAACCAGTGCTTGGTTTCATTGATCTTTTCTTTTGTTTTCTTGGTCTCTGTTTTATTTATTTCCTCTCTGATCTTTATTATTTCTTTCCTTCTGTTGACTTTGGGCTTTGTTCTTTTCTTCTGATTCTTTTAGTTGGTAGGTTAGGTAATCTGAGATTTTTCTTGTTTCTTGAGGAAGGCCTATATCACTATGACTTTCCCTCTTACAACTGTTTTGCTGCATCCCATAGATTTTGGGAAGTTGTGTTTCCATTTTTATTTGTTTTGATGATTTTTCTGATTTCCTGTTTGATTTCATCATTGACCCATTGCTTTTTGGAGCATGTTGTTAAGTCTCCACGTTTCTGCCTTTTTCCTGTTTTCCTTTCTGTAGTTGATTTCTAGTTTTATACCATTGTGGCTGGAAAAAACTGATTGATATAATTTCTATCCTCTTAAATTTATTGAGGCTTCTTTTGTGGAGAACATTTCATGTGCATTTGAAAAGAATGTATATTCTGCTGTTTTGAATGTAATGTCTTGTAGATATCGTAAGTCCAGCTGGCCTATTGTGTCATTAAAGCCACTGTTGCCTTATTGATTTTCCATCTGGATGATATGTCCATTGATGTCAATGGAGTGTTAAAGTCCCTTACTATTATTATATTGTTATCAATTTCTCCCTTTACATCTGTTAATATTTTCTTTGTATATTTAGGTGCTCCTGTATTGGATGCATATATGTTAAAAAGTGTAATATCCTCTTTTTGTGTTGACCCTTTATCATTGTATAATGCTCTTCTCTGTCTTTTGTTATAACCTTCGTTTAAAAGTCTATTTGGCATGAGTATTTCTCCTCATGCTTTCTTGTCATTTCCGTTTGCATGAAATAACTTTTTCAACCCCTCAGTTTCAGTCTGTGTGTGTCTTTAGCCCTGAAGTGAGTCTCTTATAGGCAGCATATTAAAAGGTCTTATTTTTTACCCAATCAGCCACCCTATTTCTTTGTTTGGAACATTTAGTGCACTGACATTTAAAGTAATTATTGACAGGTATATACTTATTGCCACTTTATTCCTTGTTTTCCAGTTGTTTTTGTGGTTCTTCTCTGTCCATTTCTTCTTCCTTTTGTTTCTCCCATTTTGATGTAATGATTTTTTTGTAGTAGGCTTAGTTTCATTTCT
Source organism: Orcinus orca (assembly GCF_937001465.1). NCBI lineage: Eukaryota > Metazoa > Chordata > Mammalia > Artiodactyla > Delphinidae > Orcinus > Orcinus orca. Next base: position 82,622,952 of record NC_064580.1, read on the forward strand.
GTTTACTTTTTGTGTCTCTATTGTAGGTTATTTTAACTTTTTTAAACATCTTTATTGGGGTATAATTGCTTTACAATGGTGTGTTACTTTCTGCTTTATAACAAAGTGAATCAGTTATACATATACATATGTTCCCATATCTCTTCCCTCTTGCATCTCCCTCCCTCCCACCCTCCCTATCCCACCCCTCCAGGCTGTCACAAAGCACCAAGCCAATATCCCTGTGCCATGCGGCTGCTTCCAACTAGCTATCTACCTTACTACGTTTGTTAGTGTGTATATGTCCATGACTCTCTCTCGCCCTGTCACAGCTCACCCTTCCACCTGCCCATAACCTCAAGTCCCTTCTCTAGGAGGTCTGCATCTTTATTCCTGCCTTACCCCTAGGTTCTTCATGACATTTTTTTTTTAATTCCATATATATGTGTTAGCAGACGGTATTTGTCTTTTTCTTTCTGACTTACTTCACTCTGTATGACAGACTCTAGGTCTATCCACCTCATTACAAATAGCTCATTTCGTTTCTTTTTATGGCTGAGTAATATTCCATTGTATATATGTGCCATATCTTCTTTATCCATTCATCCGATGATGGGCACTTAGGTTGTTTCCATCTCCGGGCTATTGTAAATAGAGCTGCAATGAACATTTTGGTACATGACTCTTTTTGAATTTCGGTTAACTCAGGGTATATGCCCAGTAGTGGGATTGCTGGGTCATATGGTAGTTCTATTTGTAGCTTTTTAAGGAACCTCCATACTGTTCTCCATAGTGGCTGAACCAATTCACATTCCCACCAGCAGTGCAAGAGTGTTCCCTTTTCTCCACACCCTCTCCAGCATTTATTGTTTCTAGATTTTTTGATGATGGCCATTGTGACCGGTGTGAGATGATATCTCATTGTAGTTTTGATTTGCATTTCTCTAATGATTAATGATGTTGAGCATTCTTTCATGTGTTTTTTGGCAGTCTGTATATCTTCTTTGGAGAAATGTTTATTTAGGTCTTCTGCCCATTTTTGGATTCGGTTGTTTGTTTTTTTCTTATTGAGCTACATGAGCTGCTTGTAAATTTTGGAAATTAATCCTTTGTCAGTTGCTTCATTTGCAAATATTTTCTCCCATTCTGAGGGTTGTCTTTTGGTCTTGTTTATGGTTTCCTTTGCTGTGCAAAAGCTTTGAAATTTCATTAGGTCGCATTTGTTTATTTTTGTTTTTGTTTCCATTTCTCTAGGAGGTGGGTCAGAAAGGATCTTGCTGTGATTTATGTCATAGAGCATTCTGCCTATGTTTTCCTCTAAGAGTTTGATAGTTTCTGGCCTTACATTTTGGTCTTTAATCCATTTTGAGCTTATTTTTGTGTATGGTGTTAGGGAGTGATCTAATCTCATACTTTTACATGTACCTGTCCAGTTTTCCCAGCACCACTTATTGAAGAGGCTGTCCTTTCTCCATTGTACATTACTGCCACCTTTATCAAAGATAAGGTGTCCATATGTGCATGGGTTTATCTCTGGGCTTTCTATCCTGTTCCATTGATCTATGTTTCTGTTTTTGTGCCAGTACCATACCATCTTGATTACTGTAGCTTTGTAGTATAGTCTGAAGTCAGGGAGCCTGATTCCTCCAGCTCCGTTTTTCATTCTCAAGATTGCTTTGGCTATTCGGGGTCTTTTGTGTTTCCATACAGATTGTGAAATTTTTTGTTCTAGTTCTGTGAAAACTGCCAGTGGTAGTTTGATAGAGATTGCATTGAATCTATAGATTGCTTTGGGTAATAGAGTCATTTTCACAATGTTGATTCTTCCAATCCAAGAACATGGTATAGCTCTCCATCTATTTGTATCATCTTTAATTTCTTTCATCAGTGTCTTATAATTTTCTGCATACAGGTCTTTTGTCTCCTTAGGTAGGTTTATTCCTAGATATTTTATTCTTTTTGTTGCAATGGTAAAAGGGAGTGCTTTCTTGATTTCACTTTCAGATATTTTCATCCTTAGTATATAGGAATGCAAGAGATTTCTGTGCATTAATTTTGTATCCTGCTACTTTACCAAATTCATTTATTAGCTCTAGTAGTGTTCTGGTAGCATCTTTAGGATTTTCTATGTATAGTATCATGTCATCTGCAAACAGTGACAGCTTTAGTTCTTCTTTTCCGATTTGGATTCCTTTTATCTCCTTTTCTTCTCTGATTGCTGTGGATAAAACTTCCAAAACTATGTTGAGTAAGAGCTGTGAGAGTGGGCAACCTTGTCTTGTTCCTGATCTTAGTGGAAATTCTTTCAGTTTTTCACCATTGAGGATGATGTTGGCTGTGGGTTTGCCATATATGGCCTTTATTATGTTGAGGAACGTTCCATCTATGCCTACTTTCTGCATGGTTTTTATCATAAATTGGTGTTGGATTTTGTCAAAACTTTTCTCTGCATCTATTGAGATGATCATATGATTTTTCTTCTTCAATTTGTTAATATGGTTTATCACATTGATTGATTTGCGTATATTGAAGAATCCTTGCATTCCTGGAATAAACCACACTTCATCATGGTGTATGATCCTTTTAATGTGCTGTTGGATTCTCTTTGTTGGTATTTTGTTGAGGATTTTTGCATCTATGTACATCAGTGATATTGGTCTGTAGTTTTCTTTCTTTGTGACATCCTTGTCTGGTTTTGGTATCAAGGTGATGGTGGCCTTGTAGAATGAATTTGGGAGTGTTCCTCCCTCTGCTATATTTTGGAAGAGTTTGAGAAGGATAGGTGTTAACTCTTCTCTAAATATTTGGTAGAATTCGCCTGTGAATGCATCTGGTTCTGGGCTTTTGTTTGTTGGAAGATATTTAATCACAGTTTCAATTTCAGTGCTTGTGATTGGTCTGTTTATATTTTCTATTTCTTCCTGATTCAGTCTTGGCACGTTGTGCATTTCTAAGAATTTGTCCATTTCTTCCAGGTTGTCCATTTTATTGGCATAGAGTTGCTTGTAGTAATCTCTCATGATCTTTTGTATTTCTGCAGTGTCAGTTGTTTCTTCTCCTTTTCATTTCTAATTCTGTTTATTTGAGTCTTCTCCCTTTTTTTTTTTTGAAGAGTCTGGCTAATGGTTTATCTATTTTGTTTATCTTCACAAAGAACCAGCTTTTAGTTTTATTGATCTTTGCTATCATTTCCTTCATTTCTTTTTCATTTATTTCTGATCTGATTTTTATGATTCCTTTCCTTCACTAACGTTGGGGTATTTTTGTTCTTCTTTCTCTAATTGCTTTAGGTGCAAGGTTAGGTTGTTTATTTGAGATGTTTCCTGCTTCTTAAGGTGGGCTTATATTGGTATAAACTTCCCTCTTAGAACTGCTTTTATTGCATCCCATAGGATTTGGGTCGTTGTGTCTCCATTGTCATTTGTTTCTAGGTATTTTTTGATTTCCTCTTTGATTTGTTCACTGATCACTTCGTTATTAACTAGTGTACTGTTTAGCCTCCATGTATTTGTATTTTTTACAGATCTTTTCCTGTAATTGATATCTAGTCTCATAGTGTTGTGGTCAGAAAAGATACTTGATACAATTTCAATTTTCTTAAAGTTACCAAGGCTTGATTTGTGACCCAAGATATGATCTATCCTGGAGAATGTTCCATGAGCACTTGAGAAAAATGTGTATTCTGTTGTTTTTGGATGGAGTGTCCTATAGATATCAATTAAGTCCATCTTGTTTAATGTATCATTTAAAGCTTGTGTTTCCTTATTTATTTTCATTCTGGATGATCTGTCCATTATTGAAAGTGGGGTGTTAAAGTCCCCTACTATGAATGTGTTACTGTCGATTTCCCCTTTTATGGCTGTTAGTATTTGCTTTATGTATTGAGGTGCTCCTGTGTTGGGTGCATAAATATTTACAATTGTTATATCTTCTTCTTGGATCGATCCCTTGATCATTATGTAGTGTCCTTCTTTGTCTCTTGTAATAGTCTTTATTTTAAAGTCTATTTTTTCTGATATGAGAATTGCTACTCCAGCTTTCTTTTGCTTTCCATTTGCATGAAATATCTTTTTCCATCCCCTTTTTTTCAGTCTGTAGGTGTCTCTAAGTCTGAAGTGGGTCTCTTGTAGACAGTATATATATGGGTCTTGTTTTTGTATCCATTCAGCCAATCTGTGTCTTTTGGTGGGAGAATTTAGTCCATTTACATTTAAGGTAATTATTGATATGTATGTTCCTATTCCCATTTTCTAAATTGTTTTGGGTTTGTCATTGTAAGTCTTTTCCTTCTCTTGTGTTTCTTGCCTAGAGAAGTTCTTTAGCATTTGTTGTAAAGCTGGTTTGGTGGTGCTGAGCTCTCTCAAATTTGCTTGTCTGTAAAGGTTTTAATTTCTCCATGAAATCTGAATGTGATCCTTGCTGGGTAGAGTAATCTTGATTGCAGGTTTTTCTCCTTCATCAGTTTAAATATGTCCTGCCACTCCCTTCTGGCTTGCAGAGTTTCTGCTGAAAGATCAGCTGTTAAACTTATGGGGATGCCCTTGTGTGTTATTTGTTTTCTTTCCCTTGCTGCTCTTAATATGCTTTCTTTTTATTTAATTTTTGACAGTTTGATTATTATGTGCCTTGTCATATTTCTCCTTGGATTTATCCTGTATGGGACTCTCTGTGCTTCCTGGACTTGTTTAACTATTTCCTTTCCCATATTAGGGAAGTTTTCAACCATAAGCTCTTTAAATATCTTTTCAGTCCCTTTCTTTTTCTCTTCTTCTTCTGGAACCCCTATTATTCAAATGTTGGTGCGTTTAATGTTGTCCCAGAGGTCTCTGAGTCTGTCCTCAGTTCTTTTCATTCTTTTTTCTTTATTCTGCTCTGCAGTAGTTATTTCCACTATTTTATCTTCCAGGTCATTTATCCGTTCTTCTGCCTCAGTTATTCTGTTATTGATCCCATCTAGAGTATTTTAAATTTCATTTAATGTGTTGTTCATCGTTGCTTGTTTCATCTTTAGTTCTTCTAGGTCCTTGTTAAATGTTTCTTGCATTTTGTCTATTCTATTTCCAAGAATTTGGATCATCCTTACTATCATTATTCTGAATGATTTTTCAGGTAGACTGCCTATTTCTCTTCATTTGCTAGGTCTGGTAGGTTTTTATCTTGCTCCTTCATCTGCGGTGTGGTTTTCTGTCTTCTCATTTTACTTGTCTTACTGTGTTTGTAGTCTCCTTTTTGCAGGGTGCAGGTTCGTAGTTCTCGTTGTTTTTGATTCCTGTCTCCAGTGGCTAATGTTGGTTCAGTGGATTGTGTAGGCTTCCTGGTGGAGGGGACTAGTGCCTGTGTTCTTGTCGGTAAGGCTGGATCTTGTATCTCTAGTGGGCAGGTCCATGTCTGGTGGTGTGTTTTGGGGGTGTCTATGGACTTATGATTTTAGGCAGCCTCTCTGCTAATGGGTGCGGTTATGTTCCTGTTTTGCTAGTTGTTTGGCATAGGGTGTCCAGCACTGTAGCTTGCTGGTCGTTGAGTGAAGCTGGGTGTTGGTGTTGAGATGGAGATCTCTGGGAGATTTTCGCTGTTTGATATTATGTGGAGCTGGGAGGTCTCTTGTTGACCAGTGTCCTGAAGTTGGCTTTCCCACATCTGAGGCACAGCACTGACTCCTGGCTGGAGCACCAAGAGCCTTTGATCCACACGGCTCAGAATAAAAGTGAGAAAAAGTAGAGAAAAAGAAGTAGTAGAAGTAGGAATAAAGGAAGAAAGAAAAGGAAGGAAGGAAGGAAGAAAGAAAGAAAGAAGAAAAGAAGGAAAGAAAGAAAGAAACAAAGAAAGAAAGGAAGGAGGGAGGGAGGGAGGGAGGGTCGGTGAGAGGAAGGAAGGAAGGAAGAAAGGAGGGAAGGAAGGAAAAAAGAAAGAAGTAAGATAAAGTAAAATAGATTAGAGTAACATATAATAAAGTTATTAAATTAAAAAATAATTATTAAAAAATATTTTTAAAAAAAGAAAAAAAACGGATGGATACAACCTTAGGACAAATGGTGGAAGCAAAGCTATACAGACAAAATCTCACACAGAAGCATACACATACACACTCTCAAAAAGGGGAAAAGGGGCAAAAATCATAAATCTTGCTCTCAAAGTCCACCTCCTTTATTTGGGATGATTCATTGTCTATTCATGTATTCCACAGTTGCTGGGTACATCAAGTTGATTGTGGAACTTTAATCCACTGCTTCTGAGGCTGCTGGGAGAGATTTCCCTTTCTCTTCTTTGCTCCCACAGCTCCCAGGGGCTCAGCTTTGGATTTGGCCCCGCCTATGCATGTAGGTCGCTGGAGGGTGTCTGTTTTTCGCTCAGAAAGGACGAGAAGAAGCTGCTGATTCGGGGACTCTGGCTCACTCAGTCCCTGGGGATGGAGGGGCACGGAGTGCGGGGTGAGCCTGCGGCGGCAGAGGCCAGCATAACGTTGCACCAGCCTGAGGCTCGCTGTGCATTCTCCCAGGGAAATTGTCCCTGGATCCTGGGAACCCGGCAGTGATGGGCTGCAGAGGTTCCCCGGAAGGGAGGTGTGGATAGTGACATGTGCTGGTACACAGGCTTCTTGGTGGCGGCAGCAGCAGCCTTATTGTCTCATGCCCATCTCTGGGGTCCACACCTTTAGCCGCGGCTCGCGCCCGTCTCTGGAGCTCCTTTAAGCAGTGCTCTTAATTCCCTCTCCTCACGCACCAGGAAACAAAGAGGGAAGAAAAAGTCTCTTGCCTCTTCGGCAGCTCCATATCTTTTCCCGGACTCCTTCTCGGCTAGCCGTGGTGCCCTTACCCCTTCAGGCTGTGTTCACGCCACCAGCCCCAGTCCTCTCACTGCGCTCCGACCGAAGCCCGAGCCTCAGCTCCCAGTCCCGTGCACCCCGGCCGGTGAGCAGACAAGCCTCTCGGGCTGGTGAGTGCTGGTCGACACCGATCCTCTGTGTGGGGATCTCCCCGCTTTGCCCTCCACAACCCTGTTGCTGCGCTTTCCTCTGCAGCTCTGAAGCTTCTCCCCGCCACTACCCGCTGTCTCCGCCTGCGAAGGGGCTTCCTAGTGTTTGGAAACCTTTCCTCCTTCACAGCTCCCTCCCACTGGTGCAGGTTCTGTCCCTATTCTTTTGTCTCTGTTTTTTGTTTTTTTTTTTCTTTTGCCCTACCCAGGTACGTGGGGAATTTCTTGCCTTTTGGGAGGTCTGAGGTCTTCTGCCAGCATTCAGTAGGTGTTCTGTAGAAATTGTTCCACGTGTAGATGTATTTCTGGTGTATCTGTGGGGAGGAAGGTGATCTCCGCGTCTTACTCTTCTGCCATCTTTCCCTCGTCCTATTGTAGGGTTTTGATGTGTGATTGCCATGGGGTTCATATATGTTGACCAATAATTATATTTTCTTGATTTAAACTGATAGTCATTTAAATTTAAACACATTCTAAAAGATCTACATCTTTACCTCCCCATTCTCATTTTGTGTTTTCGCTTTTATATTTTACGTCTTTATGCTTATGTCTTTATTGTTTATCATAATTATAATTGCTTTTGTAATTGTTTTGTCTTTCAATCAACATACTAGTTTATGTAAATGATCTTCAATCCTACTATATGTTTGTCTTTCTTATTGGGATTTTCTCTTTCCAATATATTCTTACTTCTTTTCCATTTAGAGAAAATATTTCAACATTTCTTTTAAGGTATATTTGTTATTGCTGAATTCTTTTAGTTTTTGCCTGTCAGTGAAGTTATTTATATCTCCTTCTCTTCTAAATGACACCTTGCTGGGTAGAGTATCCTAGTTTGTGGGCTTTTTCCTTTTAGCACTTTGAATATATTTTGACACTCCCTTGTGGCTTACAAATTTTCTGCAGAGAAATCAACCGATAGCCTATGGGGATTCCCTTGTATATGACTCTGTTTATCTCTTGATGCCTTTAAAATTTTTTTCTTATCTTTAATTTTTCCCATTTTAATTATGATATATCTTACTGTAGGTTTATTTGGGTTCATCATGTTTGGTACTGTCTCTGGTTCCTGTATGTGCATATCTGTTTCCTTCTTTAGGTTTAGGAATTTTTCAGCTATAATTTCATCAATTATAATTTCTTCAATTTATTTGATACCCTTTTCTCTCTTTCCTCCTTCTGGACCACTATAATGTGAATGTTGTCATGTTTGATGCTATTCCAGAGATCTCATGTGTTACATTTATTTCTGTGTTTGTTTCACTTGTCTTTCTAGCTGCTGTTCTGATTGAGTGATTTCCATTATTCTTATCATCCAGATCACTTATGTGTTCTTCTGTGTCATTTAGTTTTCTGTTCATTGCTTCTAGAGGGCTCTTATCTCAGATATTGAATTATCTATATTTGATTGGGTCTTTTTTTATTTTCTAGTTCATTTTTAAAATGATCTGTGTTTAGATCAATTCTCTTCCCTAATTCAATTAGCATTTTTATTAGCCATGTTTTGAATTATTTGATAAATTGCTTATTTCTGTTTCATTCTTTATGTTTTCAGGGTTTTTCTCTTGTTTTTTAAATTGAAAATAATTCCTCTGTGTTTTCATTTTACTTAGCTTTCTCTGCCTCTATGAACTTAGGTGAAATAGTTAACTACTTCACTTTAAAGTGGTGTTCTTATATGGGAGCATCCATATGCAGACTATATATGCCCAGTGCCTTAGGTGGGATGGCTGGATTTGATGAGAATGCCAGTCACGTCTTTCCTCAGGGTGTGCTGGCAGCTATGAACTTGATAATGGGTGTGGCTGGTGATGGAGAAGCTAGAGCCTCTGCAGGTTGTGAGACATGAATTCCCCTCTGCTCAGTGGCCATCACCACCCTGTCAGGGTCAGGGTCTGTCCCCAGGTGGCTAAAACATAAGCCCCGAGGGTCAGGCTAAAGCTGGTTCTGTTCTTTTTAAGCGTGCATTTCTTTTTCTCCTCACAGTGGGGTCTTTGCCCCAAAGGAGGGGAGTGCTGAAGCAAACGGGGCTAATGTGCTTACAGAGGTCTGATGCTCTGCTTGTGTAAGCATTTGTGGCTCCCCTCAGACACAGCCCAAAGTCATTTTTTTTTTTGCCTGTTGTAGCTTCCCCAGATCTAGAGACAACTGTGGTGTGGAGTGGGCAAAGCCAAGCAGTTCGGCTTATATTGGTCTGGGGTGGGCAACAAGGCAGTCTCAGAAATTCAGGTATCCCTGCTGCTGTCAGAAGTCTGGGCTGCTTTTCATGTGCCACTTGAGTATGTGCCAAAAATGGCTGCCACTGCCTTACCTTGGTTACACCTCAGGACCCTGTGTTGCCTCTGAGTCTATAGGTGGAGGTTTTTCCCATGTCCTGGCCACCCTAGATCCAGTAAAGTCTTGTACTTTTACTTTTACTTTATCGTTGTAGGAACACTTAACATGAATCTAGTCTCTTAACAGATTTATAAGTGTACAATAAAACACTGGTATCTAGAGGCAAAATGTTGTGCAGCAGATATCTAGATTTTCATTCATCTTGTACAACTAAACCATTATGTTATTTGATTAGCAACTGTCCATTTTCTATACCCTCAGCCCTTGGCAACCACCATTGCATACTCTGCCTCTAAGAGTTTGACTATTTTAGATACCTCATATAAGTGGAATCATGCTGAAATTACCCTTTCATGACTGGCTTGTTTCACTATGTATAATGTCTTCAATATTTATTCATGTTGGCACATATTGCAGCATTTCATTCTTTTAAAGGCTGAATAATATTCTATTATATGCATATACTATGTTTTGTTTATCCATTAATCTGTCAATGGACATTTGGATTATTTCCACATCTTGGCTATTGTAAATATTGCTGAAATAATCATGGAAGTGCCTATATCTCCTCAAGATCCTGACTTAAATTCTTTTCTTTTTTTTTTTTTTGCAGTACACGGGCCTCTCACTGTTGTGGTTTATCCTTCTTGTCCTTAATGTGGTATATCACGTTTATTGGTTTTCTTTATTGAACCATCCTTTCATGCCAAGGATATATCTTACATGATTATGGTTTATAACCTTTTTAATGGGATGTTGAATTTCATTTTCTAGAATTTTTTTGATTATTTTTTATCTATTTTAATCAGGGATATTGGCCTATACTTTTCATTTTTTGTGGTGTCCTGGTTAGCCTTTGTTATCAGGGTAATGCTGGCTTCATAAAATGAATTTGTAAGTGGTCTCTCTTCTTCAAATTTTTGGAAAAATTTGAGAAGAATTGACATTAATTCTTCTTTAAATATTTGGTAGAATTTGTCAATAAAGCCATATGGTCATGAGCTTTTCTTTGTTGGGGACTTTGATGAGTGATTCTTGTTACTAGTTAAATAACTGTTTAGACACTAGTTCTTCATGGTTCAGTCTTGGAAAACTGAGTATTTCTAGAAATTTGCCCATTTCTTCTAGGCTATACAGTTTATTGTTTTATAATTATTCATAGTAGTCTCTTATGATCCTTTATTATTTCTCTAGCATCAATTGTAATGTCTCCTTCTTCATTTCTGATTTTAATATTTTTATTTTCCTTAGTCTAGATAGAGCTTTGTTGATTTTGTTCATCTTGTCAAAAAAACCAACTCAGTTTCATAAATTTTCTTGCAATCTTTCTAGTCTCTATTTCATGTATTTTAGCTGTAGTCTTAATTATATCCTTCTTTCGGCTAAATCTGGGTTTAGTTTCTTCCTCTTTTCTAGTTTTTTAAAGTTATATGGCTAGGGTTTTATTTGAAATATTTATTCTTTATCAAGGTAGGTGGTTATTGCTATAAACTTTCCCCTTATTACTTTTTTAACTGCATTGTATATACTTGCTTTGTTGTAGTTGTTTATATCTCAAGATATTTTCAAAATTCCCTTTTGATTTACTCTGTGGTCAACTGGCTACTTAAAAGTAGGCTGTTTAGAATATTAGCAAATGGGCTTCCATGGTGGCGCAGTGGTTGAGAGTCCACCTGCCGATGCAGGGGACACAGGTACGTGCCCCTGTCCAGGAAGATCCCACATGCTGCAGAGCGGCTGGGCCCATGAACCATGGCCGCTGAGCCTGTGCGTCCAGAGCCTGTGCTCCGCAACGGGAGAGGCCACAACAGTGAGAGGCCCGTGTACTGCAAAAAAATTTTAAAAAGTAAAATAAAATGAAATAAAACAAAATAATAGCAAACAGTGGGCTTCCATGGTGGTGCAGTGGTTGAGAGTCCGCCTGCCAATGCAGGGGACACGGGTTCTTGCCCCAGTCTGGGAAGATCCCATGTGCCACGGAGCAGCTGGGCCCATGAGCCATGGCCACTGAGCCTGTGCATCCGGAGCCTGTGCTCCACAACGAGAGAGCCCACACCAGTGAGAGGCCCACATACTGCAAAAAAAAAAAAAAAAAAAAAAGCAAACATAATCCAGAAGCACATTAAAAGGACCACACACCATGATCAACTGTAGTTTACCCCAGGAATGCAAGGATTCTTCAATATATGCAAATCAATCAATGTGATACACCATATTAAAAAACTGAAGCGTAAGAACCATATGATCATGTCAATAGATGCAGAAAAGGCTTTTGACAAAATTCAACATCATTTTTTTATAAAAACTCTCCAGAAAGTAGGCATTCAGGGAACTTACCTCAACATAATACAGGCCATATATGACAAACCCACAGCCAACATCACTCTCAATGGTGTAAAATTGAAACCATTTCCACTAAGGTCAGGAACAAGACAAGGTGGCCCACTCTCACCACTATTATTCAACATAGCTTTGGAAGTTTTAGCCACAGCAATCAGAGATGAAAAAGAAATAAAAGGAATCCAAATCAGAAAAGAAGTAAAACTGTCACTGTTTGCAGATGACATAATACTATACATAGAGAATCCTAAAGATGCTACCAGAAAACTACTAGAGCTAATCAATGAATTTGGTAAAGTAGCAGGATACAAAATTAATGCACAGAAATATCTTGCATTCCTATATACTAAGGATGAAAATATCTGAAAGTGAAATCAAGAAAGCACTCCCTTTTACCATTGCAACAAAAAGAATAAAATATCTAGGAATAAACCTACCTATGGAGACAAAAGACCTTATGCAGAAAACAATAAGACACTGATGAAAGAAATTAAAGATGATAGAAACAGATGGAGAGATATGCCATGTTCTTGGATTGGAAGAATCAACATTGTAAAAATGACTATACTACCCAAAGCAATCTACAGATTCAATGCAATCCCTATCAAACTAGCACTGGCATTTTTCACAGAACTACAAAAATTTCGCAATTTGTATGCAAACACAAAAGACCCCAAATAGCCAAAGCAATCTTGAGACAGAGAAACAGAGCTGGAGGAATCAGGCTCCTGGACTTCAGACTATACTACAAAGCTACAGTAATGAAGACAGTATGGTACTGGCACAAAAGCAGAAATATATATTAATGAAACAGGATAGAAAGTACAGAGATAAACCCACGAACATATGGTCACCTTATCTTTGATAAAGGAGGCAAGAATATACAATGGAGAAAAGAGAGTCTCTTCAATAAGTGGTGCTGGGAAAACTGGACAGCTACATGTAAAAGAATGAAATTAGAACACTCCCTAGCACCATACACAAAAATAAACTAAAAATGGATTAAAGATGTAAATGTAAAGCCAGACACTATAAAACTCTTAGAGGAAAACATAGGCAGAACACTCTATGACATAAATCACAGCAAGATCCTTTTTGGCCCACCTCCTAGAGTAATGGAAATAAAAACAAAAATAACCAAATGGGACCTAATGAAACTTAAAAGCACCACAAAGGAAACCATAACCAAGACAAAAAGACAACCCTCAGAATGAGAGAAAATATTTGCAAACAAAGCAACTGACAAAGGATTAATCTCCAAAATATATAAGCAGCTCATGCAGCTCAATATGAAAAAAAAAAAATAATCCAATCCAAAAATGGGCAGAAGACCTAAATAAACATTTCTCCAAAGAAGAAACACTGATTGCCAACAAACACATGAAAGGATGCTCAGCATCATTAATCATTAGAGAAATGCAAACAAAAACTACAATGAGGTATCACCTCTCACCAGTCAGAATGGCCATCATCAAAAAATCTACAAACAATAAATGCTGGAGAGGGTGTGGAGAACAGGGAACCCTCTTGCACTGTTGGCGGGAATGTAAATCGATACAGCCACTATGGAGAACAGTATGGATGTTCCTTAAAAAATTAAAAATAGAACTACTGTATGACCTAGCAATTTCACTACTGGGCACAGACCCTGAGAAAACCATAATTCAAAAAGAGTCATGTACCACAATGTTCATTGCAGCTCTATTTACAATTGTCAGGACATGGAAGTAGCTAAGTGTCCATCAGCAGATGAATGGATAAAGAATATGTGGCACATATGTACAATGGAATATTACCCAGCCATAAAAAGAAACAAGATTGAGTTATTTGGAGTGATGTGGATGGACCTAGAGTCTGTCATACAGAGTGAAGTAAGTCAGAAGAGAAAAAAAATATCATGTGCTAACACATATATATGGAATCTAAGAAAAAAAAATGGTCCTGAGGAACCTAGGGTCAGTACAGGAATAAAGACCCAAATATAGAGAATGGACTTGAGGATATGGGGAGTGGGAAGGGTAAGCTTAGATGAAGTGAGAGAGTGACATTGACATATATACACTACCAAATGTAAAATTGATAGCTAGTGGGAAGCAGCTGCATAGCACAAGGAGATCATCTCAGTGCTTTGTGACCACCTAGAGGAGTGGGATGGGGAGGGTAGGAGGGATACGCAAGTGGGTGGGTAAATGGGGACATATGTATATGTATAGCTGATTCACTTTGTTATACAGCAGCAGCTAACACAACAATGTAAAGAAATTATAATCCAATAAAAATGGTAAAAAAAAGTGTGTTGTTTAATTTCCATATATTTATGAATATTTCAGTTTCCCTTCTGCTATTAATTTATACATCGTAGTTGGAAAATGGCCTTGGTATGATTTCAAGCTTAAATTTATTAAGGCTTGTTTGTGATCTAACATGCAGTCTATCCTTAAGAATGGTCCATGTGTGCTCAGAATGTGTATTCTGCTGCTTTTAGGTTGGGTATTCTACATGAATAGAATAGTCTATACTGTTGTTCTTGTCCACTGCTTCTTTGTTGAATTTCTCTCTGGTAATTCTTTCTATTATTGAAGGTGGGATATTGAAGTCTCCTACTACTATTTTCTTGCTATTTCTTCTTACAGTTCTGTCAATGTTTGCTTTATATATTTAGTTCTTCTGATTAGACACAAATATATGTTTGTTATATCTTCCTGATGAATTGACATTTTTATCACTGTACAATGTCCTTTGATTTTTGTGTCAGTTTTGCACTGAAGATCTATTTTGTCTGATATAAGAATAGCCACTCCTGTTCCTCTCTGTTTGTCATTTGCACAGAATATCATTTTCCTTTCCTTCATTTTCAACCTATGCACGTCCTTACATCTAAAGTCTCTTGTAGACACCACATAGTTGGATTTTTGTGTGTTTGTACCCATTCAGCCACTCTATGTCTCATGATTGAGGAATTTAATCTATATACATTTAAGGTAATTTTGGTAGCAAAGATTTTACTCTTGCCATTTTGTTAATTTTTTTGTTTAGTAGCTATTTTTATTCCTTTTCTCCTCTCTTTTTTTGTGTTTTATTGTTTTTGCTTTTTTTTAATCGATATGCTTTGATTCCTTTCTGTTTGTTTTTGTTTTTTTTTCTTTTGCGGTACGCAGGCCTCTCACTGCTGTGGCCTCTCCCGTTGTGGAGCACAGGCTCTGGACGTGCAGGCTCAGCAGCCATGGTTCATGGGCCCAGCCGCTCTGCGGCATGTGGGATCTTCCCAGACCAGGGGGCGAACCCGTGTCCCCTGCATCGGCAGGCGGACTCTCAACCACTGAGCCACCAGGGAAGCCCTCCTTTCTCTTTTTAAAAAATCCTACAGATATTTTATTTGTCATTACCTTTGGGCCTACGTAATATATCTTATAGTTATTTTAAGCTGTTAGCAACTTAACTTTGATGACATACAGAAACTCTACACTTTTATTTCCTCAATACGCTTTAAGTTATTGATGTCACATTTTACGTCTATTTATGCTATGTATCCATTAATATTGTTCAGTTATAGTTATTTCTGTTAGCAGACATTTGTTCCTGTCCAAAACACCCATAAGATATTTGGTCCATGCTAAAATTTGGCCCTATTCAAAGCATTCATGGGCATATTTGGCCAATGCCAAATGGTTTTGCACAGGACCAAATATCAAGGACTTTTTGGCATGGACCAAATGTGTTATACATTTTAAACTGGACCAAAGAGTCTTACAGATATTAAGGACCTTTGTGAACTAAATTTCTTATGATATAAATATCTTATGGACCAAATGTCTTTTAGAAAAATGTCTTATGGGCATTTTGGACAGGACCAATATCCTGCAAGGGTTATTTTTACTACTTTTTTTTTTTGGCTTTTAAAGTAGAACTAAAATTATTTACTCACCACTGTTACAATTATACAGAATTCTGTGTTTGTCAATATATTTACATGTCCCAAAGAGTTTATTTTCTTTTTCTACAGTGTTGCTGCTTAGTGTCCTTTCATACCAAATTAAAGGATTCCCTTTAGCGTTTCTTGTAAGGCAGATCTAGTGGTAAAGGACTCCTTTTGATTTTGTTTATCTGAAAAGTCTTTATCTCTCATTCATGTTTGAAGGAGAGTTTTGCTGGATATAGTATTCTTGTTTGGCAGTTCTTTTTTTTTTCAGCGCTTTGAATATGTCATCTCACTCCCTCTTGCCTGCAAGGTTTCTGCTGGAATATCTGCTGATAGCCTTATGGATGCTCCCTTTTACATGATAAAAGTCATTTTTCTTTTGCTGCTTTCAAAATTCCTTTTGTCTTCGACTTTTGACAATTTGATTATAATGTGTCTCAGCATGAATTTTATTTGACTCATCTAATTTTATGTCATTTGGGTATTCTAGATCTGGATGTCTATTTCTTTCCCTAGATTTGGGAAATTTTAAGCCATCATTTCTTTGAATAAACTTCTTGTTCATTTCTCTCTCTTTTTTCCTTCTAGGACTCTTATAATGCATATATTGGCACACTTATGGTGTCCCATAAGTCCCTTAAATTTCCTTAATTATTTTCCATTATTTTTTTCTTTTTGCTTCTCTGACTAATTTCCAATGACCTGTCTTCCAGTTAGCTGATTCTTTATTCTGCTTGCTTTAGTCTGTTGCTGAATCCTTCCATTGGTGCTTTCAGTTCAGTTATTATATCCTTTGACTCCAAGATTTCTATTTTGTTATTTTTTAAAATTCTCTCTTTTTGAAATTCTCACTTTGTCCATGAATTTTTCTCATGATCTCATTGTGCATTTTTATAATGGATATCTAGAATTTTCTGTCATGTAATTCATATGTCTCCATTTCATTAAGGTTTGTTTCTAGAGTTTTCACTTGTTCTTTTTTCTAGGTTGCATTTCCCTTTTTCATCATTTTTATTGACTGTGCTGGTAGCTACACATTATTTAAAAAAAGAAAAACACCAATTCTCCTAGTTTTCATGGACTGGCCTTGTACAGAAGATCCTGTCCATTAAACATGGTGGAAGCTTCTGAGGGCCTCTCAAACCTTCATGCTAGTCCAAACCACCATTTTTGTTTTTAGGAATCCCCAGGTGTATAGAATATGCCAGATCCTGTCAGTGCTCCAAGACTGGTGAAACAAATGCCAGATACTTGGGCAGCACCTGGAAAAGATTGGATAGTGGATGTGCATTACAACTCTATTCCTCCACAGGGAGAATCTGAGAGCTGAGGGTGTTCATCCTTTTTCTCTGTGCTGAGATGCTGGAGGAGTTGTGGGTGCCTGCACACTAGTTCAAACCACCACTCTTTTCTCTGTAGCCCACAGACAACTAGCATATGCCAGGTCCCATCCACACTCCAAGACATGTGAGAGAGAAATCATTACCTCAGGTGCCAATTAGAAAATTTGGGATTTAAATATGTGGCCCAACTCGTTCCCTCCTCAGGGAGAAGCTTGGAGTTTCCTGTTTCTCTTGATTATATGGTACTTTCGCTGGTATGAGGATTATGGTTAGAGGGTGTCTTCAGTTTTCCTACTGGTTTTGATGTGGCTGGTTTTGCACTCATTTGAGGTGCTGGAGCTTCACATCTAGTTTCTGGATTTCTCACAAAGGAATTGATCCAAGTGTTGCTGTTAAAATCAGTGAGTCCATCAGTGGAAGGAGAATCCAAAACTTAATTTTTCACCATCTTGTTGATGTCATTTCATAAATTATTGACTCTTACACTTAATCAATATTTTTACCTTTCTCCTGAACAATACAAGGACCATTAACACTATCTCTGATAACCCATCTATTGCTACTTTACGTTTTACATCTATCTAGTTTTTACTTTTAGTTTTTACTTCCTGAGAAATTACTGTTATTGCTTTATAAAAGTATTGTTCGTTTAAATTTACCAATGTATTGACAACTTTTTGGTTGTTTACCCCTCTTTTATCATAGAATTTCTACCTGGGAAGACTTTCCCTTTACCCAAGAACATACTTAAAATCTCTTTTAGTGAGAATCCATTTTAATGTTTCTTAACATATATTTCCACATAATTTTTGAAGGATGTCCTTGCTAGGTATTCAGTTCAAGGCAATTTCTTTTACTTTCCCTTAGTACATTGAATATATTATTTCACTTTCATAATGGTCTCCACTGAAAGAATGTTAATCTTTTAGATTATTTTTTTTTTGCATTTGGGAGTAATATATTTCTTATTTCTTGTTGCTTTTAAGATTTTGTTTTTGGTTACCTGCAGTTTTGCTATCATTTATGTAGACGCAGATCATTTTTTATTTAACCTGCTTGGTATTCATTTGTCTTCTTGAATCAGTGTACTGCTACCTTTCATAAGCTCAATAATATTTTGTATACAAATAAAGGTTCTTCTCCATTATTACATCATTTCCTTTGAATTTCCAAATAGATTAATTTTAGAGCTTCTCACACTTTCCACCACATCTCTTAAAATATTGCTCATAATTTTTCACCTTTTTATTTCTCCATACTCTATTATCGATGATTTTTTAAAATCAGTCTTTCAATTCACTTATTCTCATATTGTTTGTCTTTTTTATGCTTTACTACATCCACTTTTTTGTGTAAATCAGTGTTTTACTTTAGAAAATTTTATATTTACAGAAAACTTGTAAACATAGTACAGACAATCTTCATATACCCCATAGCTAATTTTTCCTAGTAGTATTATATAGACTGGGTTTTAACATTTATATCATTACTTGTTCCTCTCTGCCTGGGGTATCTGATTAAAATCCCTAACTTTGACGGATTTGTTTGTCTTTAGCCTCCAACCTTGCCCCTCACACTAAGAAGACATGAAAATCAAAGTTCCTATGTTTAGCAAATGTCTTTAAGATAAAAGGTAAATTAAATGTCCAGATATCTTCTTTGGTTTCCTATTTTCATTTACTGTTTAATCTCTGAGTATATCTAGATTTTCATTTCATTGACACATTTGTTTTTGTTTTTATTTTATTCAGCATTTTTAGGTGTTTTCGGTAGGAGGAAGTGAGAGGGTCATTCAGGATATGGAATACACTATACCACTGTAAAGAGTTTGAGTTTGATTCTAAAACCTCTTACAATTAATTGTATGTATGTTATTTAACTATGCTCAAAGCAAGAAAATCTTACTTAAGAAGTAAGTATATAGGAATTAAGTACATAGGAATTATCCATAGAGATAACAAAAACAAGCAGTCACAAATCTGTCACTGAAACTCAGCTGTTCTAAATGTCACTCCTTATATATCATTAAAGCAGAAACTTTTGATGTGATAATTTTGATGGGCTGTGCATTTTAAATTAATACCCAGAATAAGCTATCAGCAGCAACAAAATGATCTATTCTTCAACTATTATTTTAAAAAGGAAACTGACTGTGAAATGTATTCTGATCTAATTTTTGTCCTAGGAAGTAAAACCTTGAAATAAAACCACAAGTTAGAAAGATTCAAATTTCAGCATACTTACCAAATAATATGTGAAAGTACTCTCACATAGCACACTGCTGCCATCATTTATCCACAAGGTGGCATTACAAGCCTTCAAAATCAACCAATTTCACCACTAGGACATAAAGATTGTGCTGAAATTTTGATAAGATTCTAAAGGGAGGAAGAGATAGATATAAACAAACGTCTACTTCCTTCTTGAACACAAATTTTCTTAGACGTGATCAATTACAAGAAATACTAAGGAATGAAACTATAAGATGTTAAAGCATCAAAGAACAAAGGGAACAGTAAAGCAGATCATCTCAAGTCATTTAGATTGCTTTTTTTTAATGTCTAGAAGATCCCCTTCCTGCTTATATTTGGTAAAGTGTTATCTTAATGGGCATTTCGTGAACAGATAGTAGTGGCAACTAACTCAGAATAAAGTGATGTTTCAAGGAGTTAGCCAACCTGGGATTTGCAAACATTCAGTTGATAATACACAAGTTCTGACTCTACAGAATTATTAAGAAAGCTTCATGGGATTGTTGAAAAATAAGAATTTATTTTCTCATTCTCAATTGGTCTAATTTCTTTACCTCCACTGAACAGAGAGGCAAAACCTTATAATCATAGGAGTTTAGAATTGAAAGATTCTTAAAGACTATATAATCCAATACTTTCATTTTACAATTTAGAAAACTGAAATCAACATAGGTTGAGTAAATTCTTCAAGATGACATGCCTTATCAGGATTACAGTTGTCATCTCAGCTATGGCATTTAATGAACAAAAATTCTTGATGAAAACACAATGGTGATGTGAGACTTTTAAGAAAAACAATCAGTTATTTCATCAAGGGAGAAAAAATAAAACTATGTCTAAATGACACTATAAAAATAACTGATTGTAACCTTCCAAAATCACACAGCTATTAATTAGCATAATAGGCACTCAAACAATGAACATGGTGACCTTAACCAAACTGAGATAGGTTTTATTCCCAATGCCTAAATAAGGGCCTGGGTATTGAATAGTAGGCACACACTAAGTATGTCTCAAACTAAAAAACTAAACAGAATGAACATTATTTGCAAGAGCTTTTGTGGAAGTGAATAGAGTGAGGGTGCAGAATTAATTTGGTTCCACCATACCTGCTCTCTGAGAAAATAGAAGTTGTTAAGGGAAATCTGGGCTAGAAGGAGATTATCAGATACCAGACATGATGGATAGGTGGATTATTATTATTATTACTATTATACAAAAAATACACAAGTGGATCTTTAAAAATTATTAAATATCTAATTATGTAAAAATACATACAATGGAAATGTAAGACTCAACCATAAACTCTCCACATAGAAATAACCACAAGTGATGTTTGAGATTGCTCCAGACTTTTTCTATGAATATATATACTTTTTAAAAAATTAGTACAATAGTTACCTTTGTTACCTGCTTTTTTCAATTAAAAATATATAAACATTTTTCTATGTCAATAAATATCCCCCTCCATATATGTTCAGTGACTTTAATTGAATATTTTCTCTATTGTTGGACATTTAGATTTGCTTTTTGCCATTTTGAACATTGCAATAAACCTTATTTACAAAGGAAAAAGAACTCGTTGATGAAGCAATGCATGGAATAAACCTCCCATGGGGGAAAAATCAAGTTATTTGCCTAGAATTATGTGGACTTAATCACTGGTTGATTGATACACTTTGTAAAATTAATCTTTGGCATTGTTTCTTACTGAATAAACATAAGATATCTATCTCACATGGCTTCTATCTACTTTTCAACCTGCTTGTTTATGAACTTTATAACAACAGCTCTGTATTCACATCATCTTAGTACATGCTAGCACATAGTAGATGCATTTCATATTAATAAATCTGTATGTTTCCTATTAACTTGTAAAATAGTTGACTGATATTGATCAAAATATGACCTTACTAAAGAACATCAACTATTAATTGTACCTGCTTTGTAGTTAGTATAACCAGAAATAAAAGATTGCACGATACAATGTTCAAATGTATTAATATTTGGTTTTTGCTTAATTGAGACTTATTTATTATAGAACCACTAATCTTATTAGACCTAAGAGAGTTTAAAAATAATTCTTACCTCCTTATTTTTCTATTATACCCTGTCACTCTGTCATAAACTCCTGAAAAGTCAACTTATTTGTTGACAATATTTGTTTAACACCTTCAGTTGCAGGGTGAAGATCTGTAAATGTTGTAGAAAACATCATCTTCCCCTTAAGAGATTTACAGTTTAACATGGGAGGCAGACATGTTGGTAAAGATAGGCTAGATTATGTTGCAATACCAAACAAGTCCCCAAACTCAATGTGTTAACAGTAAATGTTTATTGTTCACTCATGTTACATGTCTATTGGGTAGCAGTTACATATTCATGGTAATATCTCAGAGACTCAAGTTGACAGAATAACCTTTATCTTGATGTTTCTGGCCATGCAAAAGAGAAACATATCTGTGGAAGGTCTCACACTAGCAAATGAATGCTCTGGCCCAGAAGTGATATATATCACTTCAGCTTATAGAAAATTTTACAGAAATTCTAATTTATAAGAGCTAGACACAGAGTTCCACTCAAACACAAGGGTGCCAGAAAAAGTCCAGAAAACAGAGCACCAGCAATACTTGCTGATCAGTGATAATGACTACCACAGTAGAAAATTCACAAATTACAGAATCACCATATGGTGGAGCAAAAAGTGACCTATGAAATCATCCTCAAATCCCTTATTTTACAGATAAGGACTAAGGCCCCAAAAGGAAGAAGTGATTGATAAGAGATTACATAGCTAGTAATCAATAAAACTAGGTCAAAACTCAGTTC
Source organism: Orcinus orca (assembly GCF_937001465.1). Classification (NCBI taxonomy): domain Eukaryota; kingdom Metazoa; phylum Chordata; class Mammalia; order Artiodactyla; family Delphinidae; genus Orcinus; species Orcinus orca. The sequence goes on from NC_064580.1 coordinate 82,644,923, forward strand.
CCAATTTAGAGCTGGGTTCTTTCCACTAACTAAAATTCAAAAAGCAAGTGTATGCCACAAGTCAATCTCAATGTTTCATCAATTCTGCTAGCAAAATCCACTTTAAATAGTTGTCTTCCTTCTTCGAGAACTGTATAACTCCATTTCTACTTCTAAATAAACAGACTTTAGTTATCCAACCCCAAATATTTAACTCCTTCAAGCTATCTGTTCAAACCTATAATCCCCTTAATCATTCTATTCTTCTTTTAACTTCTGCTAAGCAGTTTGCAAATTTATAATGTCATGAAAATTATCACTTATTTTTTTCTCCCTCCCACTGAAGTAAAATGTTAGAAGTGGTGTTAAAGCAAAAGCAGTTCTCCACATGGAACAGAAATTCCCACAGTGAAGTGCTGGCTACTTCATTTCCCTTACTGTACAACAGGAGATACAAAGGCAAATGGTCACATTGTATGGATTAGGATGCTGAGCCCACAGCAAGAAAAACAGCTAGGGGTCACAAGTAATAAGGGAAACCATTGGTTATGCTATAGTTTGTCTGAATGTGAATATAATCTCTGCACATCTCAAGTGTTGATCTTTGGGACTGAAATAAATTCAAAGGAATTCTGTTTTAATTTACCACTCATATGGAGAGAAATAAAAAGGTAAATTCTCCTGGGGCCTGAAAGGTACTGTTAGGAAGTTCATCAGGAATTCTCATTTTCATGTTCTCAGAGTAGGACTTATTAAACCTGTATCAGCAGAGTTTGGAGTTCTGAAAAAGTAAATGCTTAATGTACCACCCACCTAGGAGTAGCTCAGGCCTTTGCAGAAGCTGGCTCAGCATGTTTCCAAGTTAGCTCAGGAGTTGTTTTCCCATCACCTGACTCTACAAAAAAATATAATGGATCAAATCAGGCTCAATAGACTAGTTACCCTTAGAAGAAATCCTACTCCCTGAAAAGAATAGACTTGATTTTGGATATGTTTTCCACCTAAGAGACAGATCATTTTCACAGCACTGTCCATTGTAGTTTTACTGACATAAAGTACAAAGATCAGTCAATTGTTTTCATTTCACCCATTACTCTTGAACGTCATTGAAGAAACACTCTTTGGGGCAAAATTATGAGAGTCACTCTTCCTACTGCCTCTCTAGAACTTGAGAGAATATTGTTTTGGATTTCATAGGATGGTCATAAGTGGATAAATAACACTCAGAATAGGTATATTCATAGCATCTGCTGCAAATTCTCTCTTATCACCAACTGTCTTTGCACAAGTATCAAAAGAACAGGCAGACTGAGTTGGCCTTGACTGCTTTTTGGTAATCAACCCTTACACATCAAGCTTCAGGAAACAACCTTTTGATAAATGGTGTTCCTGTGAGAGTGGCAGCAAAAATGGAGGCAAAATGTCTTCCTACCTCAGGCTTTCCTGATGAAACATAGCAACCTGGCATAGCTAGAGTGGGATCCCCAGGCCTAATCGTAGCCAACTGGCTCCTTTGTGATTTGCCTCATTTTTATTTTGTTTGACAGTTCTGAAGCTGTACTTTTCTTACAGCTGAGTGGCCTGTGGCAGTTGGTTGTCGAGAGTAGTTTTCACTCAGAGACTACACACACACACACACACACACACACACACACACTCACACATACATACATGGTGGGGGGGAGAGAGAGAGAGTGCAAGAGCGAGAGTGAGAGAGAGAGAGGAAATGTGTGAAAAAATGCAATGGCAAGGACTGTTACAAAATGTGTGAAAAATTGAAATGACAAAGACTGTTAGCGGCTTGTCTCATCGTCACAGACAAACTGAAAGGGCTACTGGCAGTTTGAGCATTTGAAAGATGACAGGACAGAAGTCTTGGCTATGGAGGTTTCCTCTCCCCACTGGAATCCTACAAAGGTCAGATTCAAAGGAATTCTGGTTCACTTCTAAATCTATCAGGCTTAAGATATCACTGTAAGGTTACTATAAAAGGATGTGTTTTTCACAGTTTGACAAACTGAAAATTATTTAACTCAGAATGGATTTTGTGTAATTGTAAGTTTGGTCCAGTTGATAGTAGCTTCATAGATTTAGAAAAGTTCCTGAGCAGTACTCAGAAAGAGTGATGATTCAACTTCTCATTGGACAATATTCAATTAAATAAATGGTTTTTGAGGTGGGGTGTGAATTCAGAATCTAAATGAGGTAATGAAGTAAATCATATATAGAAAGTGATAAATAAAAAAGAACACATTGAAAGTGAGATATAGATGCTAATAATAATTGAAAAGGATGGCAGACAAGCCTATATTTTTTATCACATATCACAATAAAACTCCATTCAGGAGTTTTGTGCAGGATCATGGATTAAGGAATTTCCCACCTTATGTACTTACCTACATAACAACCACAGAAACGTTTTTGAGAAAGAACTCCAATCCACCAATTTTCATTTCAGTGGTAAGTGAAATAATAATGCAGGAAATATGACAGCCAGCACATTTGTGATTTCAGTTATACAATTAGCAGATATACCAAAAGATGTCTTGGTGCAAAGAAGCATTACCAACCTCTATTTCATTCTCTTAGATATGGGAAGAAAAGGCTGAGATGTGATGAATACAAACTTGACCAAAGATCAATGTCTACACTGATACTCTTTTTAAAAAATTTTTTTTTATTTTTGGCTGTGTTGAGTCTTCATTGCTGTGTGAGGGCTTTCTCTAGTTGTGGTGAGCAGGGGCTACTCTTCATTGCGGTGCACAAGCTCCTCATTGCGGTGGCTTCTCTTGTTGCAGAGCACAGGCTCTAGGCACATGGGCTTCAGTACTTGTGGCATGTGGGTCTAGAGCGCAGGCTCAGTAGTTTTGGTGCACGGGCTTAGTTGCTCCATGACATGTGGGATCTTCCTGAACCAGGGCTCAAACCCATGTCTTCTTCATTGGCAGATGGATTCTTAACCACTGCACCACCAGGGAAGTCCAACACTGATACACTTAATCATAATAAAAACAATAATAACAAAAACAAATAAAACACCACCACTATTTACTGACTTCCTACTATGTACCAGGCAATTATTTTATATATATTACTTACAAAAACCTTCAGTGAAAGTCTTTATCCCTTTTTTCAAGGGTTAAGAAAGTGAATCTCAAAGAGGTTAAGTACCTTTCCCAAAGTCTCATCTAAGTAGCAAAATCAGAATATAAAATGCCCAATGTTCTTTCCAGTAAATCATTTTTCCCAAACTTGTATTTTATAAGATATTTTCTGGGAGATGTTTCATAAGTATTCCACAAAAAAAAAAAAAGAAAAAAAAGAAGAGGTTGAGGAGGAAAATAGCTATGGGGAAAAAAGACTCACACTATTTCATGACTATTGACAAAGTTCATTGTATATGAAGTGCAGTGATTGTTCAAGGAAGTACCACAGTAAATAACTGGCTTAATTTATAATTACAATTTATAATCCCCAACTGATTTGAACATAGAAATCCTTTTTCAAGAATATTTATTAATATCCTTGAAACTGTGTTCTGAGGCCACTGGTTCAGGAATCTCACTAATAAAGTGAAACTAATGATACAAACTGACTACACCATGATTTTATATTTGTATTGCAATACATGCTTTTCGAAGTACTTTCAAAACAATTACTCATTTAATTCTTGTAGCAGTCTAAGGCATATTTGGTGATGTTAGTTTCATTTTACCAGTCAAGCATTATCAAGTTCAATGAGGTTATCTGTTGATCAAGGTCACAGCTAGTAAGTGGTAATGTATGAACAAGAATTTTTGCCTTCCAACTCCTAGTCCAGTATTCTTTATGCTATATTATATGACATTGCTAAAGTATTATCTTTCCTCTAAGTCTCAAAATAAGATTAATTTACATGTTTTAATGTATACCAAATCAAAGGTTGGTGACAATGTTTGAAACAATGCGTAAATGTAAAAACAACAAAAAAAAGTCCTATTATTTTTGTAGTCTAAGTGTAAAGAAAAACAACTTAAGGCCAAAAAACCCCCAAAAAACTGTAAGACAAAATTTGATGGGTTGACTGTATCAAGATTAAGGGTTTCTGTGTAGTGAATGATTCCAGTCAACCTACTGATAGATGGTATTTGCAATGTCTATAACTGATCAGGGACTAATATCTAAAATAAATGATTAAACTACATATGAAATGATGACAAAAATAAAACAAAAATGGGCAAAGGACAAGAATAGTCAAGTTAAGAAAAAGAAAATTCAGAGACTAATTATAGGAAAACTTGCTCAAAATCATTAGTAATCAGAGAAATGTACATTAAAACCAAGCTAGGCCACTTTATATTCATATTTGAAGAAAATTTTAAAAATTATAATGTTACAAAATGGCAAGAATGGGAGAAACAGTATTTTATTCACTATTGATAGGCATATAGACATTTGTAGCCATTCTGGAGAGCAGTATTACCATTGGCCAAATTAACTACACACATCTATTATGATCTAGTATCTCTCTACTGGATCTATAATCCAGGAAAATTCTCACATAGTACCATAGGGGAATATATAAGAGGATATTTATTGCAGCATTGTTTGAAATATAAGGATATCTCACTAGAAATTTCTCAATAGAAAGCAAAATGTGGTGGGTGCCACTTCTGGTTTCTGCTCAGAAGTATAGAGAGCTGTAAAGAGCATCACTCTCATGCTTACAAAAAGAAAAAACTGGAGAAACTGAAAATTAAGAACTTTCTTGACCCTAACCCTAAAGCCAAAGGTCAAATAATTATCCCAAAATCTAGGGAAAGATTGAAACCTACAACAAGAAACCAGGCTCTAACACTGGCTTACTTCAAGAAGAAGCCACTGGATTCCATATAAGACAGTAAGAAGATCCAGCTAAAACTATTAGCAAATTGCTGAAGGCTGAGAGCATGGGCTAGGGTGAGAGTGCAAAGACTTTAGGAGTGACAGATATATTGGGGTTAGTACTCTCTGGAGAACTTTTCCTCCATGAACCCCACCAGGTGCTCACAAGGAAGGTGGAATGAATCCTGATAAAATTTTCTTCATGGTGCTGTCTAGGGGAAGGGAAAAGTAGTCTCAGATAAAACTCCACACAGATCCATCTCCTTGAACTCTCCTATGGAAGAAAAGCCTTAATCTGCAGGGAAGAATAACAAAAACTGTACACTTAGGACTTCAGAACAAGGAATTTTAACAGATATAAACAGGGATATTAGATAATGATGAAAGAGTCAATTCACCAAGAAGATATAGCAATCCTAAATATCATGCCTCAAACAAGACAGCCTCAAAATACAGGAAGCAAAAACTTAAGAGTTGAAAAGAGAAAAAGGCATATCCACAATTAAAATTGGACACTTCAACAGTTCTTTCTAAGGTATTGATAGAATAAGTACATAGGCAAAAAAGAACAAACAAACAAAAAAGCAGTAAGAATATAGATTTTCTGAACAATGTTATCTTTGATATTTATAGAAAAATCTAACCAACAACAGCAGACTACACATTCTTCACAAATACACATAGAACACTCACATATATATACCATAGTCTGGACCATAAAAGAAAATTTAAGTAATGGAAAGATATAGAAATTATACAAAGAATATTCTAGGACCACAATTAAAGTCAATAACCAAAAGATATCTGTAAAGTACCCAAATATTTGGAAACTAACATGCTTCTAAATAATCCATACATCAAAGAAGATGTCTTAGGGGGAATTAAAAGTACTATGAATTCAATGAAAATAAAAACACAGCATATCAAAATGTGATGGATGCTGCTAAAGTGGTGCTAAGGGGAAATTTAAAGCAATTAATACTTGTTATAGAAAAGAAAATCAGTAACAACCTAAATATGTGTCTTCTTTAATTTCTTTCATCAGTGTTTTATAGTTTTCACTATACAAGTCTTTTGCCTCCTTAATTAAGTTTCTTCTTAAGTATTTTATTCTTTTTGGATGCTATTGTAAATGAGATTGTTGTCTTAATTTCATTGTCAGATAGTTAATTGTTAGGATATATAAATGCAAATAATTTTTATTTGTTGATGGTGTATCCTTCAAATTTACTGAATTGTTTATTAGTTCTAAGAGATTTTTTGTGAATTCTAAGATTTTGAGGAACTTCCATACTGTTGTCTAGAGTGGCTGCACTATATTGCATTCCCATTGAGAGGTCACCTGCAAATAAGACACATTTTACTTCTTTTCTGGTTTGGATATAATTTTTCTCTTTCTTCTCAAATTGCTCTGGCTAGGACTTCCAGTATTATGCTGAGTAGAAGTGGTTGAGTGAGCATCCTTGCTTTGTTACTAATCTTATTTTTGTTTTTATTTCCATTACTCTAGGAGGTGGGTCAAAAAGGATCTTGCTGTGATTTATGTCAGAGTGTTCTGCCTATGTTTTCCTCTAAGAGTTTTATAGTGTCTGGCCTTACATTTAGGTCTTTAATCCATTTTGAGTTTATGTTTGTGTATGGTGTTAGGGAGTGTTCTAATTTCATTCTTTTACATGTGGCTGTCCAGTTTTCCCAGCACCATTTATTGAAGAGGTTGTCTTTTCTCCATTGTATATTCTTGCCTCCTTTATCAAAAATAAGGTGACCATATGTGTGTGGGTTTATCTCTGGGCTTTGTATCCCATTCCATTGATCTATATTTCTGTTTTTGTGCCAGTACCATACTGTCTTGATTACTGTAGCTTTGTAGTGTAATCTGAAGTCAAGGAGCCTGATTCCTCCAGCTCCGTTTTTCCTTTCTTAAGATTGCTTTGGCTATTTGAGGTCTTTTGTGTTTCCATACATATTGTAAAAATTTTTGTTCTAATTCTGTGAAAAGTGCCCTTAGTAATTTGATAGGGATTGCGTTGAATCTGTAGATTGCTTTGGGTAGTATAGTCATTTTGACAATATTGAGTCTACCAATCCAAGAACATAGTATATCTCTCAATCTGTGTCATCTTTGAATTCTTTCATCAGTATCTTACAGTTTTCTGAGTATAGGTCTTTTGCCTCCTTAGGTAGGTTTATTCCTAAGTATTTTATTCTTTTTGTTGCAGTGGTAAATGGGAGTGTTTCCTTAATTTCTCTTTCTAATTTTCTCTTTCTAATCTTTCATTGTTAGTGTATAGGAATGCATTGTATGTGTATTAACTCTGTATCTTGCAACTTTACCAAATTCATTGATGAGATCTAGTAGCTTTCTGTGTATAGTAACAAGCTTTCTGCCAACAGTGACAGTTTTACTGCTTCTTTCCCAATTTGTATTCCTTTTATTTCTTTCTTCTCTAATTGCTGTGACTAGGACTTCCAAAACTATGTCGAATAATCGTGGTGAGATTGGACACCTTTGTATTGTTCCTGATCTTAGAGGAAATGTTTTCAGTTTTTCACCATTGAGAATGATGATTGCTGTGGGTTTGTCATATATGGTCTTTATTATGTTCAGTTAGGTTCCCTCTATGCCCACTTTCTGAAGAGTTTTTATCATAAATGTGTTTTGAATTTTGTCAAAAGTTGTTCTGCATCTATTGAGATGATCATATGTTTTTTATCCTTCAATTTGTTAATATGGTGTATCACATTGATTGACTTGCATATATTGAAGAACGCTTGCATCCCTGAGATAAATCCCATTTGGTCATGGTGTATGATCCTTTTAATGTGTTGTTGGATTCAGTTTGCTAGTATTTTATTGAGGCATTTTGCATCTATGTTCACCAGTGATATTGCCTTGTGATCTTCTTTTTTTGTGATATCTTTGTCTGATTTTGGTATCAGGGTGATGGTGGCCTCGTAGAATGAGCTTGGGAGTGTTCCTCTCTCTGCAATTTTTTGGAAGAGTTTGAGGATAGGTGTTACCTCTTCTCTAAATGTTTGATAGAATTTGCCTGTGAAGCCATCTGGTCCTCAATTTTTGTTTGTTGAAAGATTTTTATCACAATTTCAATTTCATTACTTGTGATTGGTCTCTTCATATTTTCTATTTCTTCCTGGTTCAGTCTTGGAAGGTTGTACCTTTCTAAGATCTTGTTCATTTCTTACAGGTATTCCATTTTATTGGCATATAGTTGCTTGGAGAATTTTCTTCTGATCCTTTGTATTTCTGCAGTGTCAGTTGTAACTTCTCTTTCATTTCTAATTTTATTGATTTGAGTCTTCTCCCTTTTTTCTTGATGAGTCTGGCTAAAGGCTTGTCAATTTTGTTTCTCTTCTTAAGGAACCAGCTTTTAGTTTTATTTACTTTTATTATTGTTTTCTTTATTTCTATTTCATTTATTTCTTCTCTGATCTTTATTATTTCTTTCCTTCTACTAACTTTGGGGTTTTTTGTTGTTCTTCTTCTTCTTTCTCTAGTTGCTTTAAGTGTAAGGTTAAGTTGTTTATTTGAGATTTTCCTTGTTTCTTGAGGTAAGAGTGTATTGTTGTAAATTTCCCTCTTAGAACTGCTTTTGCTGCATCCCATAAGTTGTGGGTCGTTGTGTTTTCATTGTCATTTGTTTCTATGTACTTTTTTTTTTTTTTTTTTTTTTTGCGGTACACGGGCCTCTCACTGTTGTGGCCTCTCCCGTTGCAGAGCACAGGCTTCAGACACGCAGGCTCAGCGGCCATGGCTCACGTGCCTAGCCACTCTGTGGCATGTGGGATCTTCCCAGACCGGGGCACGAACCCGTGTCTCCTGCATCGGCAGGCAGACTCTCAACCACTGTGCCACCAGGGAAGTCCTCTATGTACTTTTTGATGTCCTCTTTTATTTCTTCAGTGATCCATTGGTTGTTTAGTACCATATTGTTTAGCTGTCATGTGTTTTTGTTTTTACAGTTTTCTTTTTCCTGTAGTCGATGTGTAATCTCATACTGTTTGGGCTGGAAAAGATGCTTGATATGATTTCTATTTTCTTAAATTAACTGAAGCTTGATTTGTGACCCAAGATGTGCTCTATCCTGGAGAATGTTCCATGTGCACTTGAGAAGAAAGTGTATTCTGCTGCTTTCAGATGGAACATCCTATAAATATCAGTTAATTCTATCTGGTCTAATGTTTCATTTAAGGCTTGGGTTTCCTTATTAATTTTCTGTCTGGATGAACTTTCCATTGGTGTAAGTGAGGTGTTAAAGTCCCCCACTATTACTGTGTTACTGTGGATTTTGCCTTTGATGGCTGTTAGCATTTGCCTTATATATTGAGGTGCTCTTATGTTGGGTGCATAAATATTTACAATTGTATCTTCTTGGATTGATCCCTTGATCATTATGTAGTGCTCTCTCTTGTCTCTTGTAACAGACTTTATTTTAAACTCTATTTTGTTTGATGAGTATTGCTACTCCAGCTTTCTTTTGATTTCCATTTAAATGGAATATCTTTTTCCATCCCCTCACTTTCAGTCTGTATGTGTCCCTAGGTCTGAAATGGGTCTCTTGTAGACAGCGTATATATGGGTCTTTTTTTGTATTCATTCAGCCAGTCTATGTTTTTTGGTTGGAGCATTTAATACATTTACATTTAAGGTAATTATCAATATGTATGTTCCTATTGCCATTTTCTTAATTGTTTTGGGTTTGTTTTTGTAGGTCTTTTTTCTTCCCTTCCTCTTTTTTTCTCTTCTCTTGTGTTTTTGCCTAGAGAAGTTCCTTTAGCAATTTTTTTAAAGCTGGTTTTGTGGTGTTGAATTCTCTGTAAACCTTTTGATTTCTCTGTCAAATCTGAATGAGAGCCTTGCTGGGTGGAGTATTCTTGGTTGTAGTTTTTCCCTTTTATCCCTTTAAATATATCTTGCCACTCCCTTCTGCCCCGCAGAGTTTCTGCTGAAAAATCAGCTGATAACCTTATGGGGATTCCCTTGTATGATATTTTTTGCTTTTCCCTTGTTGCTTTTAATATTTTTTTCTTTGTATTTAATTTTTGTTCATTTGATTAATATGTGTCTCACTGTGTTCCTCCTTGGGTTTATCCTGTATGGGACTCTCAGCTTTGCTTAAACTTGGCTGTCTATTTCCTTTCCCATGTTAGGGAAGTTTTTGACTGTGATCTTTTCAAATATTTTCTCAAGACCTTTCTCTTTTTCTTCTTCTTCTGGGACCCCTAAAATTTAAGTGTTGGTGCATTTAATGTTGTCCCAGAGGTCTCTGAGACTGTCCTCATTTCTTCTTATTCTTTTTTCTGTTCCATGACAGAAATTCCACCATTTTGCCTTCCAGGTCACTTATCTGTTCTTCTGTCTCAGTTATTCTACTACTGATTCCTTCTAGTGTATTTTTTAGTTCAGTTATTGTCTTGTTCACCTCTGTTTGTTCAACTTTTCTTGTATCTTCTTGATCTGTGCCTCTATTCTCTTTCTGATATCTTTGATATCTTTACTATCATTACTCTGAATTCTTTTTCAGGGAGATTGCTTATCTCCTCTTCGTTTAATTGTTATTGTAGGTTTTTATCTTGCTTCTTCATCTGTAACATATTTCTTTGTCATCTCATTTTTTCTAACTTACTGTGATTGTGGTCTCCTTTCTGGAGGCTGTAGGGTCGTAGCTCTTCTTGCTTCTGGTGTCTGCCCCCTCGTGGGTGAGGTTGGTCCAGAGGCTTGTGCTCTTATTCTCTTGATAAGGAGTTTGATTGGTGTTGTGTTGATCTGAGTCTGCCCTAGATATAGAGCAGGGCCTCTCCTTTGTTCTGTGGTTGTCACTGGCCCATCAGGGGTGGGGTCTGCTTCCTAGTTGTTGGAGTAGAGACCCCCAGATCTGTTTCTTAGCTGTGATCCTGATCTGCAGTGCAAGGTAGCAGGGATTGGAGCACTCCCACTGGGAGAGAAGCCACTTAGTTTTCTTCCTTTGGAGCTGTTCACCTGTGAATGTGCTCTGTTGTCTCCCCTTTCACCTGTTGTGCAGGCTCATAAAGTATACTGTTGTTGGCACTGCTCTCAGTCTCGCCTTAACTGTGGGTATTTCAACAATTGGCCCTGGTGATTCTCAGGTGCTGTTTTCACCCATCCACCTGTCTGGGTCCACTGAGGTTAGGTCCCAGTACTGCAGTAATCATGCACCTGGACCTGCTCTGGGAGCTATAGAGACAGCTCAGACTCTGACCTGGCTCTATCCCCATGTGTATATGCCCACAGAGCCCACAGCTGCTAAAGCCAGACACATCCCAGCTGCAAGAGCACTTGTTGTCCTTTTGGATATTTCATAGGTGCTGAATTTAGGAAGCTGTCAGCGAAGGTGTAACTGCAGTTTGCATAGCCATGAGGAGAGGTTTCAGCTCTTCTTCCTTAGTCACATAGCCCCTGGGGCTCAGCTGTATTTTCAGCCGCTCCTCTGGGCGAGTTTCCTAGTTGGGGGAGCTGTCTGCACCCTCCTGGGACAACAGAGCAGGTCCCAGCATCCCTGGTGTGTTTCCTATTAGTGAGCTATCCGTGCCCTCCTGGGACAAAGGTGCGGGTCCTGGCACCCACTGGCAGATTTCATAGTAGCAAGAGGTTTCAGCATGCTCCCAGGATAGCGGGGACAGGTCCTGGCATGCACAGACAGATTTCCCAGTAGTGTGAGCTATCTGCACCCTCCTGAGACAGCAGGACATGTTCCAGCACCCACTGATGGGTTTCCCAGTTGTGGAAGATTTTTGCACCCTCCTGGGACAGCAGGGCAGGTCACAGCATCCACTGACAGACCTCCTAGCTGTGGAAGCTATCCACGCCCTCCTGGGACAACATGGGCAGGCCCTGGGACCCACTGGTGGAATTACCAGTGGTTGGCTCTGTCTGCACCCTTCTGGCATGGGTAGTCCTATGGCCCACCAGCGGAATTCCCTGTGGGTGAAGATGTCTGTGCCCTTCCAAGTCACCAGAGGTGGGGCATGGCATCAGCCTGAGGACCTGGAAGAGGTGGCCAGTGTCCGCCTCTGGAGCCCAAGGTGGCAGTGGCAGTGACACACCCACACCTGGAGCTCTTGTAGGAGGTGTCCTGTTGCCTGGGAGCACTCACAGGGAAAGAAGCTTTTATGGTGGCCCTACCCCTCTCCTTGTGCACCTTCCAGTAGTGGTGACTTGCCTCTCTGCTGGGCCCAGGCTTCAGGCTTCTTCCTAGTACACTCTCAGTTTCCATGGCCTGAACACCTCAGGCTGTTTCTGCACTTAACCCTGGTTCTCTCCCTGGGACTGAGCTTCGGAGCCTGAGCTTCAGCAACAGACCCCCACCCTCACTGATGGAGGAGTATCTAAGGTTGGGGAGTGCAGGATGGCAGCGCCGACCCTCTGTGTAGGTTACTCTCCATTTTGCCTTCCACAAACTGGTTGCTGCTCTCCCCTTTTATGCTCCAAAACTTCCCACTCCATCCAGTCTAATTTCTCCACTGGTGAGGAGCCTTCCCAGTGTGTGGGAACCTTTCCTCCTTCACAGCTCCCTCCCCAGGGCTCAGGTCCCATCCTGATTCCTTCTTTTTCTTTTTATCCTACCTGGTTATGTGGATGTTTTCTTGTCTTTTTGAACATCTGAGGTCTTCTGTAGGGGCTCAGTTGCTGTTATGTGTGAATCCTTCCACTTGTAGATGTATTTTCAACGTTTCTGTGAGGGAGGTAACTCTGCTTCCTACTCCTCAGCCATCTTGATCCACCCTGTAAGTTTTTCATATGACTTCCCAATGACCCTTGCGATCAAGTTTTCTCTGCCTCCCTGTGCCTTACTCTTGTGTACCCCTTAGATAAGATCCCCATGGGACTTGAGAAAACTCCACTCCTTTGGTTTGAATTGACCAATCCAGCCTTAACCTGGAAACCCCAATTCACTGCACATATGCACCCTAATAAAGACATGTACCCCATGTCCTATTTCTCTTTTTCTGCACTCTGTCTTGACCTCCCTGTGTGGCCCCTGGAGGCATGCCAGGTACTTTCTCCAGGACCTGTGAATAATAAACTTTTCTATTTCAATTTCTCTTTTGGTCTGTTATTGAAAGGACTCATCATCTGGCACCCTGTGCTTCACTTAACACATGTTAATTTCACAGATTCATAACAATTGACTTCACAAACAGGATGATAGAGTTACTCTCATAATCAGCCTTGGGGAATGACTTTTAGCTGCAAATCGCTGACTAACTGGCTCTCCTCAGGTGGTTAATTCTTTCTAGGGTAGGTCCACCACCTGCTAGCATTCATTTGCACTGCTTTGCACTGCAGCATACTGTCTTTGCAGCATACTAACAAAGCTTCCTACCCAAAAGTATAATCTCCAGGAAAAAGAAAAAGAAAAAAGAGTCCTCCTGAACCTCAGAGCTGTGCTTATCAGAGATGGTTTGAAAAGCCATAGATATGTTTTCTACCTGTTAACACCCCACACAAAGTAAGTTCTCCCTAGCAAGTGTTAGACATTGGGTGTATTTTCTTACTCTAAGCATGGACACTGCTGCTGACTTTTAGCTGAATCGCCTAACATTACTCAAGATCCTTCTGCATTAGTTAACAACTGAGACATGGGAGTGACAACTTCCCACCCACTAGTGAGCACTACTGGATAAAGGTGCCAGGCAGTGCTCTTACAAGGAAGAGAGGGTGATTACCCTTCCCTGACCACTGTGTTTGCAGGGTGGCCCTGGAACTCCAAGTGCTAACCAATACAATAGGAATACCCTCACTGAGGAAGACATGTTTCCTTGCAAAGGCAAGTGCAGATGGGGTCTGCAGTCCCTTTATTGCCTGTGTACCTTACTGTTACCACACCTCGTTTCCCAATGTTATGGGATATTGTAGGTCCCACCCCTGGTACGTGGTGGCACAAGATCTAATGGTCCAATATAAACAGCCTGAGAACCTATTGCCAATGCCACCTAAAATGCCAGAGGAAATTACCACACTCCTCACAAACTATAAAACAGCCATAGAAACAACCTGGGTGCCAAAGCCCTGCTCCTATGCTCTTGGGGTCTAGGATCCAGGCTCAATGATCCTGCCACCATTGTGCTAGTGGAGGCCAAGCCCAATCCTAAAGAGGTTGATTGGGACACCCTGGAGAAGGGCGTGGTCACCTTTAATCCAGCCACTGGAGACATCCACCACATATCTTTCTGGTAACAATTCCTAAGATCCAATCAGTGGGAAATCATAGAGAGTTAAAGACTGAAACTCAAAATTTTACATTTCTTGATATTCAAAATATTTCAAAAGACTTTATACAGCAAGAGGGAGAAAAGGGGGCTGACTGTCTGTTGAGTTACTCTACTCATAGCCACAGAAATGAGGCAACTAGCCAGTGTTTCCAAAGATCTCAAAATGCATAACCTTTTAAAAAAAGAGCCTGAAGGCGAAATTCTGTAGAGACATGCGTGACCCAAATCCCCTACCCATTAGGGGCTTCCCCAGGGCCCATACCATTAGGTCAACTAGGATCAAAGCAAAGGATGCCATTTTGGTCAATCCCAACATCATAATCAAGATTTCCAATAACCAGGGAGAGTCCAAACCCAAAGGCACAAGTTCAAAAGATACAGAGGGAGAATCCCTTCCCCTGCCTTACTTAGACTTTATGGCTTGGTGCTGAGCTCACTCATCTATAACAATGACAACAAAAAAGGCTCAAAGCCAGTGGAAGACACTAGAGAAACCAGACTCCTCCATATGATTGGTATGATCCAATAGGTCTATCACTTCTTTGAACATAACATACTAAATGACCTGGATTTCATCTCCAATCCTGAAGAGGTTCCAACTGACCTCAAACCCCCCAAAATTTTTCTTACAGGAAGCCCCTCAAACTATAGAGCTACCCTCCTCTACTTTGTGGAGACCTCACATAGTATTTCAGGAGGCCTTGGAGGAAGTAGATATTGTGGCCCTCCATGAAAGATGTTCACTCAGATTGCCAGATTTTACAGTACCAAGTTGGCTCATAGCTCCAAGGCTAGCCCTTGGGTGCCAAGCCTTGAAACCCACCTCACAGAGCATCCTTCTTATCTCTTGGTCCCACAACCCCCATGTTAACCCTGTGGAGAAACAATTCCTAGGATGATTCCAAAGAGCAGAGGGCCTTGTGTTGGCAGCTCCATCAGTTGGGAGTGCTCAATAATCTTATACCAAGACAACCTTGGCACAAGCTTCTCTCTTTAAAATAAGTGATTGCCTCACTACAGAGCCCAATCTAAATAATCCAGAGGACTTCAGAGAGTTCTGAGATACTCCACCCAGACAACTTCCCTAGCCTGTGGGCTTGGAAGTCTTCCAGAGCATTACGCTAGAGACTTAGTGGCTCCCTGGAGCTTGTCCCACCTACTGGGAAGAATCACCCATTTATAGCTCAGGTAGTCCACTGGGAAAAAAGCAGTAACAGACTTTCATGGCTCTGTTAGACACAGGAGCCCAAGTTACAGTAACTCCAGGTAACCCTTATAAATTCCTCAAGGGAACCTCATACAACCTACAATGCGTAGCAGGTAAAATTGTAAAGAGGGTAAGAAATTACTATTGGCACCACATTTCTAAAACAATTGCCAGTGGTGGTAGCCTCCCTGGCTCTCTCTTTTCCTATTATAGGTATGGATGCCTTCACCCAGTGACATGCCTAGTAGAATGAACACAAATTCCTGGCCTTTGTCATGGGAGATACCAAATGGTAACCTGTCCAATTGCCTCTTCCTGTGAAAATAGTAAATATACCACAATATAGGTTGAAGCAAGGTATAGAGGGCCTTCAGCTCATCGTTAGAGAAATGCTTGACAGTGATGTTATTAGGTCCACAATATCACCCTTTAATATCCCTACCTAGCCAGTGTTAAAACCAGCCACTGAATGGAAATTAACAATTGACTATCAAAACTTAATTGCACAGGTTCCTGCCATTAAGTCTCCCAGTCCCAATATTATAGAGATGATAGATGATGTCCAAAAGGCTCAGGACCCCTAGTTTGCTGTCCTAGATATAGCCAACATGTTCTACTTGTTTCCAACAACTGAAGATTCACTGAATTCCAATAACTGAAAATTCACTTCAAATTCAGTAAGTTTGCTTTACTTTTGAGTGCACCCACTACACCTTTACTCAGCTGCCCATGGGTTACCTAAATAGACCTGTCATAACACATCACCTATGCAGACAAGTTTTAAATTTATTAAAACTAACTCATTTCTGCCTTTGGCATTATACAGATGACATTCTACTACGAGGAGCCCTATGAGGGTGTCATCTGGGAAAACTTGCATCGAGTAGCACAACACTTGCAGCAGATAGGATGGGCCATTGTCTTGTATAAGCTCCAAGGACAAACCACTTTTGTTAACTTTCATGGCATAACATGGTTATCTTGGGGCCAAGAAGTTCCTCTTGCTGTAAAACATCAACTCTTCACAATCAAGACTCCCAGTACGCTATGACAAACACAAAACATATTAGGTCTTTTCAACTTTTGGAGGTAACACGTTCTACACTTATCCATTCTACTTAGGCTTATTCATGTCATTACATGCAAATTGGCTTCTTTCCATTGGAGAGAATCTCAACAAACTTCCTTACAACGGTGAGTCCAACAAGCCATACAGCAGTCATACCCTTAGTCCTTCCGGGCTCATACTTCCAAGTTAAATCACTAGTGATGCCTGATTACACTTTGTGCAGTATCTAGACTAAGCATGGCTCTGCCTGGATGCCCACAGGGTTCTGGACCAAATGTCTTCCCAAGAATTCAGCTCAGAACATATCATTCAAGTGCCAAATCTTAGCAGCCTACTTGACCCTTTCAGAGACAGAGGCATTAACAGGCATACAGCCCATACTGCTTCACATGCAAGTCGCCATCCTGCCTTGGGTCAGGGATACAACCCAGCAAAGGCTTGGCATGGCCACTGAGGCCTCACTGTTAAAGTGAAATTGGTACCTTTATGGAAGGGCTAAACCTGATGCAGCCAGGTATACAACTGCACCACAGGATGGCTGAGTGCCAGGTGCTAGCAGGCATGGATTCTGACCTAGAGCTTGCATCTTTCTACATTAAATGGTATCAGTGGAAGTGATACTTAAACATGTTGCTCTCTCCTTGTATCATACCTCACATTATATCCCAAGAAGAATGACCCTCCCACTGTAAGTAAATCAGGCCCATCTTGTTGGTAGTTTTGTTCTCTAATAATCTCACTACAGTTTTAATGGGGTGATCTCTGGATTGCAAAGTTACTATCCACAAAATTTCCCTACAATTAGCATATCAGTGTGCCCAGAATCTATATGCATTACGGATGGAGTCCCCACAAAGCTTGGTCACAAACATCATGAGGTCCTTTGCGAGGTGTACCCCTGAAGACCTGATGGGGTTCACTGAGATCTGCTCATTGTTTGGCAGTAGTAGAGCCAATAATTGTAGTTTCATCCTCAGTGGACTTTACCATATATACACAGAGCTTAACACCAGCCAGCCACTCATATCCTTCATGGATCTCCACCTGGGAAGGCCACCCTCCCCCGGCCTGGACTCCACCACCTCCAAGCACCCCAACTCCACAGATGGCATCACCCCAGCCCAAGAGCTTACCGTTGGACATGACTATGCCTCAGATGATGATGCCACAATTCAAGAGGATGACAAGGGAAACAATGTACCTGCACCTCACCAGACATTGGGTCTTTCCCCTCCCAGGTTACCTCTGCACCAGGAAAGCAAAGACTGTGGTGACTGTCAGTCTCAAGGCCAAGTTGCAAAAATGCTTACAGTTGATCGACCCTGAGGGCCCCATAGAGTACTATTTTTCTGAATAGCTGACTGCTTGCCTTGCAAACCTTGCCTTTATCAAAACCCTTGCAAAATTGTGAGTAAGCACCCTGTCAATTACCTGGCAGCTCACCTTTATGGCAAGCCTAACAATGTATTCAAAACCATACTAGTCACAAAAAGACACTTCCTTGCAATGCCTCTAACTTGACCTGCCTAGACCCCATGGTCGGGGAACTCTGGATGCTGTTTGCTGTTCAGAATACTACATTACAGCTTTTTCTTTCCACCCAATGCATTGTGACGTACCCTACTCCCCTCGTTACTTCAAGTACCTCTTCTATACCTAAAATTGCCAACTCCACTCCTCTTCACATCTTATCCATAAGCCCCTCTCCATTGTACACCATAACCCTGCCCCATTCCACAACCCTGTGGTCTAGATCTGACACAACAAATATATTCATACAAACGTCCAAGGTAGCAACCCAAGACTTGCAAGTAAAATGATGTTGGACTTGTCACCACATAGCGCCAGACCAACAGCCTCATGTCACTATCCCACAGTTCTTCCTAGTGATCAGCCCCTTGTGCTATTCCTTCCAAAACTATGTGAGCCTCATTCAGGCTAGACCAAACTCATAATCTAGACCCCAAACAGGACACACTGTGGATAAGTATCAATAGCCAAACCCCCAGGGTGGTACTTTTTAAGTGCTACCAACTATAGTCAAATACAAAGGCTGGACCTCAGCCTGTATACTCACCAACACTTAATCATAAATAACCCCTCATTCTGACTTCATTGTAGACCTGACTCAAGAGGCAAGGAGCAAGTCCACTTGACCCTGTCCCATCCACAAGCTATTCATGGAGATGACCCTTATTAGTGCAACATTGCTACCTTTAATATTCTAGTCCCCCTTTATTCTCACCACAACTCTCCACTAGAAACATTCCACTTGCATAACAAAAGAACGATTCTTATCCATATGATGTTGGGACTGGCAATTATCACTGGAGTTACAAGCATAGAAACAGGTGTTGCTACCCTATCCCATTAATATCAAATATTAAAAGCCACTCAGCTGGGACTTCCCTGGTAGTACAGTGGTTAAGAATCTGCCTGCCAATGCAGGGGACACAAGTTCTAGCCTTGGTCCGGGAAGGTCCCCCAAGCTGCGGAGCAACTAAGCCCGTTTGCCACAACTACTAAAGCTGTGCTCTAGAGCCTGCGAGCTACAACTACTGAACCCATGTGCCACAACTACTGATGCCCATGCGACTAGAGCCCATGCTCCACAATAAGAAAAGCCACCACAATGAGAAGTCCGCACACAAAAAGAGTAGCCCCCACTCGCCACAACTAGAGAAAGCCCGTGTGCAGCAATGAAGACCCAATGTAGCCAAAGATAAATAAATTAATTAATTAATTAATTTTAAAAAAGCCACCCAGCTAATACCAGCCACCCTATTCAACCACATGCAGACACCACACCACAGTCTGAGTCTGATGTGATGAGAGCATGGTTCACTAGCACAAATAGTAACATATAATTGGTGTTAGATTTCCTATTGGCTGAATGGGGTGAAATTTGTTCTATACAGGGCACCTCTTGCTGCATGAATGTATACTAATAACTCAGGATAGGTACAGACCAAACTTCAGAATATATCTCAAAATATACAGGTTATGAATAATATAACTAAGATATATCAACAAATTCTCACACTCCCCAAGGTCCCTGAATTTTTCTATGGCTCGTAGCATCCACCTGGGGGCAATGGCTAAGAACTGAATTTCAAACAGTAGCAATTCTACTTATCATAGGCTTCATTATTACTGCCTTTGTTAAATGTGCCTTACTGTGGCTTCAGAAAACAATACCTATGTCCTTTAACATATCGGCTAGACAAATAATTGCTATTCCTGATATTGTGACAACACAAGATAGACTGTCAAATTTAGCTAACCTATTCCATGGTATTGTTGCTTCAGCTTCCATTTTCTTGAACAAGCAGCCTTTGCGAACCTTAAACTGATTCTAACTCCCTCCTGTAAACACATGCCCTAGATAAGAGCCCACAGAGTGACAAGCAAATGCAAGTTTCTGATATGATTTCCCCAACAGCCCTTGTGATACTCTGCCTCCCAGCATCTTCCCTTTGTGCACTCTTTAGATAATATCCCTCTGTGGGTCTTAAGAAAACCCCACTCTTTTGTTTTGAATTGACCAACCTGGCCTTAACCTGGGAACTCAAAGCACTCCACACGTGGACTCTAATAAAAGCATATGCCACAAGTGTTATCTCTCTTCGTCTACACTCTGCCTTGATATCCCTCTGTGGCCCTTCAAGGCATGCACATCCTCCAGGACCTGTGAATAATAAACTCTATCTCAATTTCTCTTGTGGTTTCTTGCTAAACCATGGTTTACCATCTGGCACCCTGTGATCCAGTTAACAAGTGTTAATTCGATAGATTCATAACAATGAACACTACAAAAGGATAATTAAGACAATGATTCCATATACAATAGAATCAAAAAGAATAAAATATTTATGAGCTAACTTAACTCAGGAAGTGAAACACTTGTACACAAAAATCTATAAACTTTGCTAAAAGAATATAAAGGCACAGATACATAAAAATACATCCCATGTCCATGAATTAAAAGACTTAATGTTAAAATATCAATATTATACAAAGTGATATACAGATTCAAAGCATCCATATAAAAAACCTAAATGTTTTTGCAGAAAAAGAAAAATTCACTTTAAAACTCATTTGGAATCTCAAACAACCCAGAATAGTCAAAACAATCTTTAAAAAGAACAAAATTGGAGATGTCACATTCTCTAATATCAAAAGTTAATAAAAAGTTATATTAATCAACAGTGTGGTACTGGCATAAAATAGACATAGAGTTAAATAATATAAAATAGAGAGCTCAGAAATAAACCCTTACCTATGGTCAAATGATTTTTGACAAGGGTGCCAAAACCATTCAATGGGAAAAGAAAATTCTTTTCAATAAATGGTATTGGGAAACGGGACATCTACATGTAAAAAAAATGAAGTTGAATCCTTACCTTACATCAGTATAGATCAAACATCAGTGGAACAGAATAGAGAGCCCAGAAATAAATCCACACTCCTACAGTCAATTAATCTCTGACAAAGGAGGCAAGAATATACAATAAAGACAGTCTCTTCAGCAGGTAGTGCTGGGAAATTTGGACAGCCACATGTAAATCAATGAAATTAGAGCATACCCTCACACCATACACAAAACTAAATTCAATATGGCTTAAAGACTTAAAAGTAAGAAACGACACTATAAAACTCCTAGAAGAGAACATAGGCAAAACATTCTCTGACATAAATCCTACCAATGTTTTCATAGGTCAGTCTCCCAAGGCAATAGAATTAAAAGCAAAAATAAACAAGTGGGACCTAATTAAACTTATAAGCTTTTGCACAGCAAAGGAAACCATAACCAAAATGAAAAGACAACCTATGGACTGGGAGAAAATATTTGCAAACAATGAGGCTGAGAAGGGCTTAATTTCCAAAATATAAAAAGCAGCTTATACAATTCAATAACAACAACAAAAACAACAACAAAACAACCCAATCAAAAAATGGACCAATGACCTAAATAGACATTTCTCCAAAGAAGACATACGGATGGCAAACAGGCACATAAAAAGAAGCTCAATATCCCTGATAATTAGAGAAATGCAAATCAAAACTACAATGAGGTATCACCTCACACCAGTCAAAATGGCCATCATTAAAAAGTCTACAAATAATAAATGCTAGAGAGGGTGTGGAGAAAAGGGAACCCTTCTACACTGTTGGTGGGAATTTAAATTGGTGTAGTCACTATGGAAAACAGTATGGAGGTTCCTTAAAAACGAAAAATAGAGTTACCATATGATCCTGCAATCCCACTCTTGTGCATATATCCAGAGAAAACCATAATTCAAAAGATACATGCACCCCAATGTTCATAGCAGCACTATTTACAATGGCCAAGACATGGAAGAAACCCAAATGTCCACTTACTAATGAATGGATAAAGAAGATGTGGTATATATACACAAAGGAATACTACTCAGCCATAAAAAGGATGAAATAGTATCATTTTTAGCAACATGGATGTACCTAGAGATTATACTAAGTAAAGTAAGTCAGAAACAGAAAGACAAATACCATATGATATCACTTATATGTGGAATCTAAAATATGACACAAATGAACTTATTTATGAAATAGACTCAAGACATAGAAAACACACTTATGATTACCAAAGGGGAAAAGGGGAAGGGATAAAGTAGTAGTTTGTGATTAGCAGATAAAAACTGCTGTATATATAATAGATAAATAAGAAGGTCCTACTGTATAGCACAGGGAACTATATTCAATATACTGTAATAAACCATAATGGAAAAGAATATGAAAAAATATGTATATATATGTATAACTGAATCACTTTGCTGTACACCAGAAACTAACATAACATTGTAAATCAACTACACTTCAATTAAAAAATAGATCAAACAACTGAATGTAAAATGTAAAACTATTTTCTGGATGAATAAGTAAATAAGGTAAAAATTGAAAGAAGACTAGATTGAGAGTTAGGGGTTTTACTAATAGTGACTACTAATTAATTACATGTCCTTGGTCAGGTAAAATTACCATTCTGGTTTCAGTTCACCCATCTGTGAAATAAAGAGAATATACCATGTGATATATGAATTACTTCACAGGTCTATCATCATATAATTTTACTTGTTTTATTTACACTAATAAATGACATTCTATTTGATATGCTGGAATCACAGATCTTCAAAACTAGAATGAATATGTATGATAATAGTTACATGGAAACTAAAAAGGTCATGTGACTTTTCCAGTAAATATCACAAAGTTATTTGGGGCAAATCTGGAAATATAACCTGATTTTACAACTTCTAGTCTAATCGTCTTACCCACACTTATGGAATAAATAACATTATTTAGTCAATTTACTTATTTATGGATATTTAAAATTGTATATTATGTGCCCCACACTGTACTACACACAAAAAAATCATAAAGTAATTTTTAAAATATCCCTAACCATTGTAGTTTACATCCTAACTGAAAAAACAATTACCAAAACAAATGTAATGTGGTAAATACTCTCTTAGGGAATGTACATATTTTCTGGGATCATAGTGGAAGAAGTGATAAAGAGATTTCTGAGTTGAACATTGAGGGATGAGTAAGAATTTGCCATGCATAGAAAGAGGAATGATCACTGCAAACTAAGTTAATAGCATGAATAAAGATACTAAATTATAAGATTAGTGTCTGGAACAATTAAAGCATTTGTATGTGAAGGAAGATGGCATGCATATAGCAGGCATGAATCTGAAAATATAGACTGGAATCAGATTGGGAAGAATCTTTATATCTTTGTTGAGGAATTGAAAGTGTATTTTATGTCAGTGGTTTTTAAACTGTACTCCAAGAAGCTATGGAGGTAGTGATGTTAGCAAGATGACAGAATAGGAAGTCCTATACCTTATCTCTCCACAGAAACACCAATAAAACAATGATATTTGAACCTAAATACTTTTATGAAACATCCAAATTCCAGTTAAGAAGTTGCAACATACCAGATGAGCACAAAACTGAGAAAAACTGCTTTGAAACTGGTAGAAAGAGAGCTTTCCTTTTACCTGAATCAGCCTCTTCCCCAAGCCAACACCACTCAAGACAGAGACATCCATTCAGCCCACAATTTCTCCCTGGAGGGAAATGAGTGAAGTACGCATCCAACATTCCTAGCCTTTCTGGGCACTGAATGAGAGACTTACTTCTATCTCACCTCATTCAGACTGCTAAGGCAACCAGCATAGTTAGAATGCCTGCAGGCAGTTAAGAACAAAGAAAAGGGTAAGGGTTCCCAACAGAATAAATGGCTCTAAAGGGATTGAGAGAAGCTGCAAAATCTTGAGACTTCTCATTTGGAAGGAAGGTAGAGAAGTAGAGCTTGCACCAAAAGAGTTGACATCTCTCAGCATCCAGCATGACTCTGTGGGAATGAAAGAAGGCGCACCATTCGGATACTTCTTCAGGAGGTAGGGAGAAGAGTGGAGATTTCATCTAACTTCCTGGCATTTAGGGCACTGCCCTAGAAAAAAAAGTGACAGGTGGCTCTTAGTGGCTGGCAAAACGCTACAGGATAAGGAGAAAGCACACAACCCAGAAGCCTCTCCTTCAAGAGGAAGGGAAAGAAGTGGACCGTGCACCCAACATTGTGGAATTTCAGTGCACTGCCCTAGAGAAAGAGGCAGGAGGTTTATGGCAGACACACAGCTCTGAGAGAATGAGATAAAGCACACAACTCTGAGACTTCTCCTCTAGGAGGGAGGGAGAGGAGTGGAGTATGCATCCAATATCCCAACCTATCAGTGCACTGCATTAGGGGAAAAAGGAGGGTGGCTTATGGCAAGCAGCATGGCTCTATGAGATTGAAAGAAGGCATGCAAACCTGAAACTTCTCAATCCAAAAGGAGAGGAAGGAGTGGGGCATGATAAACATAAAAAATGTTTGAGAGGTTCCCAGTATCTTTAGACATGCTGATTAATGAAGAACTTTCCCTGCCAAAACCACTCCTTAAAAACTGGAAGACGGAACTGTTTCATCAAATTTACAGACAGCAATACTAAGGAACATGAAGAATCAGGGAAATATGACATGACCAAAGAAACAAAATAAATCTCCAGTAACCAACCTTAAAGCAATGGAGAAGTATGAATTGCCTGACAAAGAATTCAAAGTAATCATTTTAAAGAAGCTCAGTGAGTTAAAAGTGAACACAGATAGACAACTAAACCAAATCAGGGAAACAATTCATAAACAAATGAGAATATCAAAAAAGAGATAGAAACAACAACAGCAACAACAAAAACAAACAGAATTCTGGGAATTCTAGGAATAGAAAGGAAAAGAATGAGGAAAGCCTACACGATTTATGAGACACAAACAAGTGAGGCAAAATATGCAACATGGGAATCCCAGAAGGAGATAGAGAAAGGGGCATAAAGCTTATTTAAAGAAATTATGGTCAAAAATGTTCCAAATCTGGGAAGAGAAATGAACATCCAGATTCTAAAAGCCAATAACTCACGTAAGTCTACATCAAGACACATTATAACCAAATTGTCAAATTCAAGACAAAGAGAAATCTGAAAGCAGCAAGAGAAAAATGACACATTATGTACAAGAAGACATCCATAAGACTAACCCCAAGGATTTCTCAGAACAAACCTTGCAAGCTACAAGAAAGTGAGATGATATATTCAAAGTACTGAAAGAAAACTCTGGCAATCAAAACTGCTACATCCAGTAAAACAGTTCTTCAGAAATGAAACAGTGATAAAGACTTTCCCAGACAAACAAAGCTGAGGGAATTTTTCACCATGATGCTTGCTTTATAAGAAATGCTAAAGGGTGTTATTCAAGCTGAAATGAAAAGACACTAATCAGCAATATGAAAGCACATGAAAATATAAAATTCACTGGTAAAGGTAAATATAGAAAATATAGAAAACTATAATGCTGTAAGGGTGGTGTGTAAATCACTTTAAATTTTAGTATAGAAGTTAAATGGCAAAATATTAAGAATAATTACAACTTTAAAAATTTTAATGGATTCATAATATAAAATACTCAAATTATGAATTACATAAAGTGTGGGAGCAAGAATTAAATGTGTAAATTTTTTTATACAATTGAAGGTAAGTTGTCATCTGGTTAAAAAAAAAAACTGTTATAAGATGCTTTATGTAATCCCAGCAAGAAGAAGAAGAAGAAGGAGAAGGAGAAGGAGAAGGAGAAGAAGGAGGAGAAGGGGAAGATACACAGAGAAAAAAGAAAAATAAACAAAGAATATCAATAAAAAGTCAACAGAAAACAAAGCAAGACAACAAGAGAGAAATACAGGAAGACAGAGTAAGAAGCAGACAGAAAACATTTAAAAATGTAATAGTAAGCTTTTCCATACCATAATTACTTTAATCATAAATAGATTAAACTCCCCAATTAAAATACATTGAGTGGTTGAACAGATAATAAAAGAAGACCAACTATATATTGTATACAAAAGACTCACATCAGATTTAAGGACACACATAGGCTCAGAGTGAAGGGAAGGAAAAGTAATTCCATGCAAAAGGTAAAGAAAAGAGAGCATGGGTGGCTATACTTATACCAGACAAAATGGACTTTAAGTAAAAATTTGTCACAAAGGACAAAGAAAGACATTATATAATGATAAAAATGTCAATCATCTGGAAGATATAACAATTATAAGTATATATGTACGCAACGTCAGAACACAAAAATATATAAAGTAAACATGGACAGAACTAAAGAAAAAGATAGATAGTAAAAGAAGAGGAGACCTCAATACCCCACTTTCAACAGTGGATAGGCTATCTAGATAGAAAATCAATATGGAAACAGTGGACTTTACAAACATATGGAACTAACAGACATACACAGGACATTGCACTCAAGAGCAACAGGAAAACACATTTTTCTCAAGTGCACATGGAAGATGGTCCAGAATAGATAAAATTTTAGGCCACAAAACAAGTTTTAACAAATTTTAAAAGATTGAAATTATTCTAAGTATCTTTTTCAACCATAAGAATATGAAATTAGAAATCAATAGCAGAAGGAATATTGGAAGATTTTAAAATATGTGGAAATTAAACAACATACTCCTTAACAACCAATGGGTCAAAGAAAAAATCAATAGGGAAATCAGAAAATCTCTTGAAATTAATGAAAATACAATGAACCAAAACTTATAGAATGCAAAAAAACAAAAACAAAGTAATAAGGAAGTTTATACTGATAAATACCCACATCAAAAAAGATGAAAGATTTCAAATAAACAATCTAACTTTACATGTCAAGAAACTAGAAAAAGAAGAAACTGCCCAAAGTTAGCAGAAGGAAGGAAATAATGATTATAGCAGAAAGAAATGAAACATAGAATAGAAAAAAGTCAACAAAACCAAGAAGTAATCTTGAAAAGGTGAAAAAATTTAAGAACTTTATCTAGACTAACAAATCAAAAAGAAGACTCAAAATTAAAAATGATAAAAAGCAACTAGCATCAGCAATTACACATCAATAAATTTGATAACCAAAAAGAAATGGATAAGTTCCTAGATATATACAACCTAACTAGACTAAATCATGACAAATAGAAAATCTGAGCATACAAACAATGACCAAGGAGATTGAAACTGTAATCAAAGACTTCCCCCAAAAGAAAATCCCAGGACCAGATAGCTTCATTAGTGATTTCTACCATACATTTAAAAAATGAATGCCAAACCTTCTCAAACTCTTCCAAAAAATTAAAGAGGTGTGAATACTTTCAAACTCATTTAACAAGGCCAGCATTACTCTAACACTGAAGCCAGACTAAGACATTACAAGAAAAGAAAATTACAGGCTAATGTCCATAATGAACATAGATGCAAAATCCTCAACTAAATACTACCAAATCAAACACAATAGAATTAAAAGGAGTATACACCGTGATCAAGAAGAATATAGTCCTGAGATGCAAGGACCATTCAACATGTGCAAGTCAACAATTGTGTTATAGCACAATAACAGAATGAAAGATAAAAATCACACAATTATTTCAATGGATGCAGACAAGTCAGTTGACAAAATTGAAAAACTTTCATAATAAAAATGCTCCAAAAAATAGGTGTAGAAACAATTCACCTCAACAAAATAACATATATGACAATCCCACAACTAACATCATACTCAATGGTGAAACATTTTTAAATTCTTCTCTAACATCAAACACAAGACAAGTATGCCCATTCTTAGCACTTTTATCCAGCATAGTGCTGGAGTCCTAGCCAGAGCAATTGGGGGAAATTAAATAAATCCAAATCCAAAAGGAAGGAGTAAAATTATTCCTATTTGAAGATGATGTGAACCTATAGGTGGAAATCCCTACAGAATCCACAGGACAAAACTGTCATAACTCATAAATGAAATCAGTAAACTTGCAGGATGCAAAATCAGCATTCAAAAATCACTTGTACTTCTATACACCAACAACAAACTATCTGAAAAGGAAATTAAATGTATGGGAAATCTTGGTACCTTCCTTTCAATTTTGTTGTGAACCTAAAACTGCTCTAAAAATAATTGTTTTACAAAACATATTTACACACACACACTCACACACAAAATTAATCTGTGGTGTTGCAAGTCAGGATAATTTTTACCTTTGAAGAGGAAAGTGGGAGCCACAATCAGGGCTTTTGGAGTGCTAGGAATGTTCTATTTCTTATACAAGTTTAATTTACTTTGTGATAATTTATCAGTCTATATATTATGATTTGTGCACTTTTTAGTATATATATTACAGTACAGTAAAAAAGTATTAGTAAAAAAGATATCATATACATACAATGGAATACTATTTAGCCTTAAAAAAGAGAAAGAAACCCTGCCACTTCTGACAACATGAATGAACCTAGAATACATTATGCTATGTGAAATAAGACAATCATAGAAGGGCAAATAGTCTTGATTCTTATTATATGAGGTATCTAAAATAGTCAAACTCATAGAAGTGGTTGCCAGGAGCTGAAAGGTCAGAGAAGTGGCGAGTTTTTTTCAATGGGTATATATTTTCAGTTATTCTAGATGAGTAAGTTCTAGAGATCTGCTGTACAATACAGTACCTATAGTTAAAATATAGTGTTGTACATTTCAAAATTTATTAAGAAGGTAGATTTCATCTTATGTGTTCCTTCACATACACAAACAATAACAAAAACAAAATGGACACAGAAAAGTTTTTTTAAGTTTTTTTTTCTTTTAACATCTTTTTTTTTACATCTTTATAGGATTATAATTGCTTTACAATGGTGTGTTAGTTTCTGCTGTATCCCAAAGTGAATCAGCTATACATATACCTGTATCACCATATCCCCTCCCTCTTGCGTCTCCCTCCCACCGTTCCTATCCCACCCCTCGCTCCCTGACTTCATACTATACTAAAAAGCTACGCAAGAAAATTTGGGGAGGGGTTGGATATGCGTATCCCGTCGTGGGGATGGGTATCATTGATGTTTAAAGATGTCGAAATCCATCAAATTGTACACATTAAATATGTGCAAGTTTTGTATATCAATTATACCTCAGTAAAGTGATTTTTTAAAAAAATGCTTATGATGGAAAATGGGAAATGTTGCAAAAAACCTAAGCTTCCACCTTAAGAAACTAGAAATTGAAGAGAAAATTAAACCCAAAGGAAGCAAATGGAAAGAATGATAAAGATAAGAATAGAAATCAATGAAATTGAAAACACGAAAATAGAGAAAAAAATCAATGAATCCAAAAGTTACTTCTTTGAAAACACCAATATAATCAGTTAACTTCTAACCAAAATGATCAATAAATAGAGAAGAAACAACTTACCAGTATCATAAATAAAACAGGAGGCTTTTTGCTGCTAATATTCTAGACATGCTAAGAGAACAGTAAGGGAATATTATGAACAACTTTGTGCCTACAAATTCAACAACTTAGATGAAATGAACAAATTCCTTGGAAGACTCAAACATCCAATGATCAGTCAGGAGGAAATAAATAACATGAATATTCCTACATCTAGTTAAAAAGTTGAATTTGTAGTTTAAATAACCTTCCCATAACGAAAAATCCAAGCCCAGATGGCTTCACTGGTGAATTCTATCAAATACTTATAAAAGAAATAATATCAATTCTGCACAAACAGTTCCAGAAAATAGAGGAGTAAATATACTCCCCAACTCATTTCTGAGGTCAGCATTATTCTGATTCCAAAACGAGGGAAAGAATTAAAATAGAGATAAAAAAAATATACTGACAAATATTTCTCATGAATATAGTTGTAAAAATTCTGAACAAAAACTGGAAAATTGAATCCAGTAAAGTATAATATATCATGATTAAATGGTGTTTACCTCTGAATGCAAGGCTTGGTTCAACATTTGAAAATCAATTAACATAACTTACCACATCAACAGAGTAAATAAAAAATATATATGATGATTCCAATAAATGCAGAAAAAAATCCAGCCAACATGAAGAAAGCCTATCAGCCTATCTCTCCCACTGATTACAGCTAAAATTGTTGCACAGAATACAAAAAACAACTACCTGAAGATTTTTAAAATTAGACTATTTCTATGATATTCTGGAAAAGGCAAAACTATAGGTACACAAAACAGATCAGTTGGTTTTCAGGGGCTGAGAGTGGAAGGAGAAGCTGAGTACAAAGTGGTATGAAAGATGTTTTTGGTGTGATGGAACTGTTCTTTAACTTGATTAGAGTAATGATTACATAACATTTGTGAAAAGACATGGAATTGTGCACTAAAAAGTGTAACTTTTACTGCGCATAAAGTGTACCTCAATAAGTCTGACTCAAAAAAAGGAGTTATCTGTGTTCTCCTCTGCTGCATTGGAGGGAGTGAATAGGAAGATTGGTCTATAGTAAATCTTGTTGTAAGGAGGGATTGGATTCATAGAAATCAGTTTGAAAGCTCTTGCATCATCCAGGCAAAAGGTGATAAATGTCCAAAGTATGAAAATGCTCAGGTTTTGTATCAAAGAAACAAATAACTCAATCAAAAAATGAATGGAAGACCTAAATAGACATTTCTCCAAAGAAGATATACAGATGACTAACAAACACATGAAAAAATAAATGCTCAGCATTACTAATTATTAGGGAAATGCAAATAAAAACTACAATGAGGTATCACCTCACACCAGTCAGAATGGCCATCATTAAAATAATCTACAAACAATAAATGCTAGAGAGTATGTGCAGAAAAGCGAACCCTCTTACACTGTTGGTGGGAATGTAAATTGGTACACCCACTATGGACAACAGCATGAAGATTCCTTAAAAAACTAAAAATAGAACTAACCTATGACCCAGCAATCCCACTTCTGGGCATATACCTGGAGAAAACCATAATTCAAAAAGATACGTGCACCCCAATGTTCATTGCAGCACTACGATAGCCAGGACACAGAAGCAACCTAAGTGTCCATCGACAGATGAATGGATAAAGAAGATGTGACACATATATACAAGGGAATATTACTCCGCCATAAAAAAGAAACACAATCGAGTTATTTGTAGTGAAGTGGATGGATCACACTGTCATGCAGAGTGAGGTAAATTGGAAAGAGAAAAACAAATATCGTATGCTAACACATATATATGGAATCTAAGAAAAAATGGTTCTGAAGAACCTAGGGGCAGGACAGGAATAAAGACACAGATATAAATAATGGACTTGAGTACACATGGAGGGGGAAGGGTAAGCTGGGATGAAGTGAGAGAGTGGCATGGACATATATACACTACCAAATGTAAGATAGCTAGCTAGTGGAAAGCAGCCACATAGCACCGGGAGGTCAGCTCAGTGCTTTGTGAAAACATAGAGGGGTAAGGTAGGGAAGATGGGAGGGAGATGCAAGAGGGAGGAGATATGGGGATATATGTATAGCTGATTCAGTTTGTTATAAAGCAGAAACTAACACACCATTGTAAAGCAATTATACTCCAATAAAGATGTTAAAAAAAAATGTGTGCACTCCAATGTTCATTGCAGCACTATTTACAATAGCCAGGACGTGGAAGCAACCTAAATGTCCATCAACAGAAGAATGCATGAAGAAGATGTGATACATATATACAATGGAATATTACTCAACCATAATAAGAAACGAAACTGTGCAATGTGCAGATATGTGGATGGACCTAGAGACTGTCATACAGAGATACAGAGTGAAGTAAGTCAGAAAGAGAAAAAAAATATATAATATTGCTTATATGTGGAATCTAGAAAAATGATATAGATGAATTTATTTGCAAAGCAGAAATAGAGACACAGACATAGAAATTTGATGTATAGATATCGGGGGAGGCAGGGGGTGTGGGATGAATTGGGAGATTGGGGTTGACATATATACACTACTATGACATATACACTTCTATCTATAAAATAGATAACTAATGCAAACCTCAAAACAAAATGCTCAGGTTAATAAAAGACAATTTTCATTTCTCATTTCTCTGTTGTAGCATAGCACACTCTTAAAAGTATATTATAACAAATATTTGTACTTTTAAGGTTTCCTCTATATTCTATAAATTCACCTGAGATTTTGTGCGTATATATGTATGCATGTATGCATGTATATATGTATGTATGTATCTATCTATCTATCTATATGTATATAAACAAATTTTTAAAAGAAATTACCATTCAGGTCTTATTTGTTGTACTAGGAAGTCTCAAATTTAAAACTAAAATATAACTTCATCCATCTTTCTTGTGATTTTCTGGTGGGGGGGGATGGTGGTGAAATAAGCATATTGGTAAAACAACTATTGCCAGAATGTTAAATGGTGAAGTGAGTAAAATTTTTCTTCACTCTTTGAATATATATTAACATTTTCAAAGCACAACTATTCTTTACAGTTTAACTTAAGGTCCTTATATGAGTACTTATTTTGGTAGATAATGTTAGCCAAGGGAGGAATCAACCTTGTGTCAAAAGACCTTGTTTATGGCAAAACTATTCTGGCCTAACATCTACTTAAATCACTGTATAGAATCTCAAGTTAAACCACAACCAAAATATTGACACAGGAGCCAGTAACATTTGGCATTACTAACATCCTTTCCTCCTTGGCTAATGTAATCATTTAACCAATAAGTGATATAATATACATCCATATTTTGCTATACCAGATACCTTATTTAATCGTATAATTTTGTTATTTCTCATGTTACAATTAGACATTAGATTAAAATTGTCCACTGATTCAATACCATTTACTTCATTAGATGCTAAATTTCCTTGAGCTTATTCCTCTTTTAAAGTAAAAATGGTGTTTCTTGCTTTGAATAAATTGGCTTAGTAGTTATATACAGAGTTTCTTTGGATATAATTGCAGAAGTATGTTGGCAACTTTCTCTAGTGTACTTATTCCAATGGTACAAACATTTGTACATAAATCTTAACATTGTGAATCAGTTCTTTCTCAAAAGGCATTTTAACTTTTTAATTGAAGCCCCCAAATGGTACTTTTGAAACACTGCTTTCTAAAAATAAATTGTTATGTTTAAGAGTGGCAAAGGGCCTTATGAGAAAATATAATGGGATTTATATTTAACAGATGCTTCTGCACACTTTCCCAGGTTTATTTCTGTTGTAAACTCATAGGCATGTGAAAATCTTTGGGAAATATAACATTACTCTGCATTCTTCTACCTAGGGATTACTGATGATATTAATACACGTTCCATTCTCATGTAAATAATCATGATCACCTAATTTCCACTTCTTGTGATTTCATCTGATGATATTTGAATGACAGGACTTCCCTGGCAGTCCAGTGGTTAAGACTCCACACTCTTAATGCAGGGGGCACAAGTTCAATCCCTGGTCAGGGAACTAAGATCCCGCATGCTGCATGGCACGGCCAAAAAAAAAAAAAAAAAGGAAAGAAGAAAAAGAAATTTGAATGATATATTCTATCCATGGTGCCTAATTTTTGAAGACCATTTACTTCAAATCCTTGATTCCACAAGCAGAATTTATGTAAAAACACTCCACCATGGAAGCTGGCATGTCTTGACTTATCTAATATTGTAAATCAACTATACTTTAATTAAAAAAGATATTCTAGATAATAAAAGTCGATGATAAGAGTTCTCTGCTGAGATATAACATCTACTTCTTTAAAGTTTGTGTCATGTATTGGAACAGCTTCACTGATTAAACATCCCTTTTCCCTTAGGCAATTTTAAATGCCAAATTTAGTTCAGTCAGATGGTGTCACAATAATAAAAATAAGTTGATATTTTTTCTTAATATGAAGAAATTGGGAAAGGTCACTTTTAGGCAAAAAAATATATATTTGGGGATTGGTGAGTAGATTAGTGTGGCTCATGAATAAGATATAAGAGGGTTAATGGCAGGAAATAATAAGGTAAGTTGGAATTTTAATTGTTAGGCAATGAGAAGATAGATATTTTAAAGAGCATGATATGATTAGGTATGTATCTTGAGATTCTAGTAAACTGCTATTCTAAGTCAGATGTAGCATCTCTGCAATATGAGTTGTGATAGCCAAACCAAACTCTTAATTTGTGAAACTGAAATCTCTGGAGAGTGACTGATGTTTAGTGAGAGGTATAACTTCAATAATTCAATTTAAAATGTTAGAGTTAGGTGAAGCAGGGATGGAGAGAGACTTTATCATAATATAGGTAACAATTTTAGTTATATTTATATTAACAAATTCCCCCTTGAAACCACAAATTTCTGCAATAAAGAACTTAGAATAAAATTTTTAACCTAATCTCTCTCTGGAAAATACAACTCTAACCTCTAACTGACTCCTGTAGTATGTCTAATTTTAAGTAGTGCAGACTCTTAAAAAGGCTACCAGAGTGAGAAAGCAACAAAACTGAAAATCTCAACTTATCAGATAAATTTGCTTAGAATCACCTATAGAACACTAAGAAGTTTTTACTGTAAACAGTTACTTTGATTTTGGCAAAACTGCTATTGAGCTGTTCTTCCTGATAGTAATTAGACATGGGGATGGTTGCTTTCCTAAGAGTATACCCAGTTTATGATTTTAAAAAAGAAAAGAAAAATATGTCATCAGTTTAGAGCCATGCCCACCTTGGGCCAGCAGCCTGTTTTTTGCAAGATCCACTAGCTAAGAATGTGTTGTTGTTGTTTTTCTTACATTATTGAAGGGTTAGAAAAAGAATAAAAAGATGGAGGAGAAGGAGTGTAGGTGTCAAGGGTTCAGTAGAGACTTTTTGTGACTCACAACAATGAAAAATATTTACTGACTTTATAGGAAAAATTTGCCAAGCTGGCTTAGAAGATTTTTATGTCTTGCCGTGACAGGAAGAATTGTGTCAAGATCAACTAAAATTTTTATAGGGTTATTTAAAGAAGGAGTTTATATAACAAGCATTAGGGTCCCACACACTGCTTTTAGATCGTATGCTCTAGTTTGCTTCAAGATAGAATGAAAATTTTCAGCATATGAATCTCTGACATAAATTATTTTAAAAGACTCACAAAGCATTCATTTATAAGCAGGAAGAGTACTCAGTTTTTAGGATATAAAGTCTTTACTAAATTGTTTAACTCTAGTACTTAAAAATGGATTCTCTGCTCTTATACAGTTTGCAACAGCATCTCAGACTTTACTAGAAGACGATATATAGAGAGGGTAGAAAACAAAAGAAGGTAAGATGTTTTTCATCAAGTGATTCCTGTTGCAGCAAAAAAAAAATATTTTGAATTAATTTTACCCAGAATAGCTGAAACATGCAGCAGCAAGAATTAAAAAGGAATAAAATAGTAGCACTCAATCACGGTGCCCCCCAGCACACTTAGTAGCACTCTAAGAAAGATAAATGATTTACTCCATTAATATTTAAAGTATAGTATCTCTAAATGTGGGATGGTGTAGTAGAAAGAGAATCACTGTTGGAACCATACAAGCCTGGGTCTGCTCTTGGCATCACCACCTGTTAGCTATAAGATACCAGACTATTTATTTAAAATTTTCCGAGACACGGTTTTCTCTTCTGTGTAATGGATTCTGTAACACCTATTTCATGCATTTATTTTGATGATTAACTGAGTTACTTTTTGTAACAAATACAAGTGTTGGCACACAATAGATGCTGATGCTCATAAAACATTATCTCATATTTTCTTTTTTCTGTATATATGAGTGCTGGCTATCTTTTTAAAAACTCATGAAACAAAATAAAAGTTGCAATTTTTATAGGAAGAAGTTAAGGAAAGAAGAAAGAAATCTAGTATCATTAATTCAATTTTAAGTCTAGTTTCCTGTATTTTAAGACCCTAATACAATAATAATGGTATGATTATAGAGCCACAGTACACATAAGAGTTAATAAGAAAAAAAATATTGGTATATCACTAACAAAAACTTAACTATCCCAAAGAAAACATCCTAAGATATCTACTGCATGACTCTTCACCAATAATTTGAACACTCTACAAGTGCAAAAGCTGGGGTGGTGGGTGCTGTATTTCATGGTGTAAGATTATGAGAAGTTTGTATTCTGACAAGTGAAAGACTGAATAAAATATTTTTTTCATAATATGTACTAGTCATTTTATGGTAGGAGCATTCAACCATGATGTCTCCCCTCCAAAAAAATTTCAGAACAATTTTTCTTAAAAGTTTTTATCCATATTTTATCTATATTTCTTATCCATCAAAAACTGAAATACATGTCCTGACAAGTTACAAAGTCAATTTTAACAAGCTTTTTTCCAGTGTTTCATTCTAAAAGCAATGCAGTGCTTTTGTATTTTCTATTATATTATGATTTCATATGCATGAGTTTCAATGAGGCCATTTTAGAAAAGTCACAGAAATTAATCTACTGAAAGTTGAGAGGTAAAAACAGTGATGTAGGGTTACGATGATTACTAAAATTACAAGTACCTTTGGTTTTATATTATTACTAAAGAGCTAAATTTTCTAAAGCATATTCTTCTTCTAAAATCAACTTCTACTATAGTTTACTGGCAACTTGCCAAGACCCAATAAAATTCTTAATGAATATCTAAATCCAATGTCTCCTATTATATACTTTATTTTACTACACTGTGTATTTCACTAAGCAAAGTCTAACATAGGGAATGCTTCTATAACCCCATCTGTCATGCGATATTATTCTTTAATTTAGAATGGAGTATAAAGCCCATATCTTCCTCAAAATTTTCAAGATTGACACCATTTGTTCTAGAAATTTCCAAGCAAGAAAATCATTACCCTGTTCATAATATTTATAATTATTTTATTCATCTTTGTCTACTGATATGGGTTGAATATTCAGTTATTTTCTTAACCAGGATTATAAAAAAAAAAAAAAAACTTAAGGGCAGACATCAAGCCCTAAAACCATGTGAAAACTAGGTTTTATTTTTTTAGAGACTAACTGAATATTTTCAAAGATATGGCCTCAAAACATGTATGAATTTAACTGACAACACTACTGTCCACTACAAATCAAAGCACTATTTGACTTAACCAGTTGACACATTTCATGGATTTATTCTATTCTAGCTTTGGTGGTTCACAAAGAGTAGCATTTTTAGCTGTAGGATAGGTTTAAATAGCAATTTCAAGTTATAAACTGCTCTGATTGTGTTTAGGAAGTCTTTTTAATTTTCCCATCATTTCTAGTTCATTGAGTGATGAATGCATTTATACCAACCTAGTCTTGTACTTCCTATCATTAAAAATTACTTTCATCTTTTATACATATGTTTTGAATTTTACTTTATTTTTTTATACAGCACATTCTTATTAGTTATCCATTTTATACATATTAGTGTATATGTCAATCCCAATCTCCCAATTCATCACACTACCACCACCCCCCTGCCACTCTCCCCCCTTGGTGTCCATACATTTGTTATCTATATCTCTGTCTCTATTTCTGCCCTGCAAACCAGTTCATTTGTACCATTTTTCTATGTTCCATATATATGCGTTAATATACGATATTTGTTTTTCTCTTTCTGACTTAATTCACTCTGTATGACAGTCTCTAGATCCATCCACGTCTCTACAAATGACCCAATTTTGTTCCTTTTTATGGCTGAGTAATATTCCATTGTATATATGTACCACACTTTTTTTATCCATTCGTCTGTCGATGGGCATTTAGGTTGCCCATCTTTTATATATTTAAAAATGTATCTCTTTCATGTTTGGATTTCTACCACTCAATTATATAGATCTCAGGATCACTGTGGACACTGGTCAAACATATTTCTACAATCTAAATAAGGCCAATACATGATGGGCAGCACCACAATGGTTTTGTATTCAAAAAAATTTATAGCATCCTCTTCCTATCATACAAATTCATCTCCAATTACAACAAGGTGTGCTATTTTAGTTATTGTACTTCTTCATCCAAAACATGATGTGATGAAGTAGGAACAAGGAAGCTAGAAGGATGAAAAGCATAGCACAGACATAAGATAAGAACAAATGTGGTATTGGTACTGTTGTTCATGAAGAGACTCAATAAGCATTTCTTAAATTGAATAGGAGTTTATAAAATTACAAGAGATATGAATAAGTCTAACAAGTCAAGAATAGGAAAAATTAATCCATGGTGATATAAATCAGAATAGTGGAGAAGAGGATTAACTGAAAAAGGCACAGGAAATGTGGGGTGTAAAGAAGTGTAAAGAAATGCTTTAGTGGGGTGTTGGTAACATAGGTGCATACATTTCCCAAGACTTGTTGAATATAATATCTGTGAATTTTACTGCACATAAGTTTACTTCACTAAACAATCAAAAAGGAAGAGTTGAATAGACTCAGCACATACTTATTCACCAAATGTAAATATTCCAGGACATTGGATCACTCTCTTTAAATTTTATTAAACAATAATTTTCAAGAAAAAGAAAAGACAGTGCTGCTACATATGGGCTGGAAAAATACACAGCACATGTGGCATGATATATAATACAGTTTGGAAATATAAACAGTTTCACTTAACTTTGAAAGGTTTGGATCTAATTTGTTATGAAGGGAAGAACACATTGATATTAGAAGCAATTAATTTTGTTAGATTCAACTAGCATTTTGCTAGATCCTCCAAAG
Source organism: Orcinus orca (assembly GCF_937001465.1). Classification (NCBI taxonomy): domain Eukaryota; kingdom Metazoa; phylum Chordata; class Mammalia; order Artiodactyla; family Delphinidae; genus Orcinus; species Orcinus orca. The sequence continues at coordinate 82,683,426 of NC_064580.1, forward strand.
TTTCTCATCTGTAACCTCTCTTTCTTCACAAACTACTCTTTGCATATAAGGTTATTATCCTAGTTATTCCCCCCACAAACACTATTTAGAATTTCTGGTAGAGTTTACAACTAAATGCTAAGCGGGTTTCCAGAGAGACCAGTTTTAGTCATTTTGTAAAATTCTGCAGAAACAGAAGCTTAAAATGGATACGTTATAGATTTGAAAACTGTCCAGGAAATAGCTACCATAATGACTAAAGCAGTGAGGAATAATCCTTATAGGTAAGACATAACAATTCTAAATAATTTAACTGTAATATAAAATAATGGAACTAGAGTACAATTTTCTGAAGCATTAAGTATTTTGACCAAATTTTTCTGAAGTCACCCTGAATTAGAACAAAATCCTGAATATGAGGACTGTGACACTTTATCAAATGTTACTACCAAGAAAAAACAATTATCAAAGCATATAGAAAATAGGAGAAAAAAGTAAATATACAATTCAGACAAAAAGATGTAAAACTACTCTTAAATATACAAAAAAATTTCAAGTTCACTCGTCATTAGAGAAATGCAAATTAAAACAATGCTGAAATAACATTTATTACATGTCAGATCGGTGAAAATTTAAAGCCATGAAAACACATTCTGTTGGTGATGCTGTGGGGAAATAACTTTCATGTGCTGTTAATGGGAAAGAAAACAAGTGCAGCACTTCAGGAGAAGAATATGACAATACCTAAGAAAATTTTATATATACTTGCCCTTTCAGCCAGCAATTCCAGTTATAGGAATTTTCTCTGGAACTATTCATCAAATGTTATGAAAATGCATATATACAAAGTTATTCTTTGCAACATTGTTTGTAATTCTAAAATATGAGAAAAATACATGGAAGAGTGGTTGAATGAACCTAAGTATAGCTTTGAAATGGATGACTGTAATGTGTAAAATAAGAATAAGAAATAGCTCTGTTTCCAAAATATGCTAAGTGAAAAAGGGCAACATCCAGAAAGTGTTTATGATTTTCTAAATTTCATAAGCAGGATGTATGAGGAAATAAATACATATATGTTAATTTGTTCAAAAAAGGATATACAGGAAGGACAAGCCAGAAACTAAAGAGATGAGTTACCTAACATGGGCTAAGTGGGAATGAGGTGGAAATATTGAGGAATGTGAAAATTTTTGAAGGGATAAAGTGGAGGTTAATGATGTGTCTCTGAGTATAACTTTTTATATAATATTAACTTTCAGAACAACATTAACATTTCAAAGACACCAAAAGTAGATAAAGAATTAAAATCAGCCAGGATGTGGGGGAACCCAAGATGGAATAAAAACAATAAAAGGAGAAATTAACTGCATTACCAATGAGTAATATAACCTCAATGAATGGAGTAGAGAAGTAAAGAATTAATCCAAGTACTGTTGGAAAACAGGATCTGATGGTATGAAATAAGAATAACAACAAAAAACTATCCAAAATATTGTTTCTAATTTTTAAATTATACTTTATTTTTGATTTTTTAAATATTTTATTTATTTATTTGGCTGTGTCAGTTCTTAGTTGTGGCACCACCTTTGACGAGATGTAATTCAAGTATCATGAAATTCATCTATTAAAAGGGTATGATTCAATGATATAACTAAACAGATTTGTTATTCACAGAGTTGTACAATCACCATCACAATCTAATTTTTAATTAATTAATTAATTAATTTTTGGTTGCGTTGGGTCTCTGTTGCTGCACGGGCTTTCTCTAGTTGCGGTAAGCTGGGGCTACTTTTTGTTGTGGTGTGCGGGCTTCTCATTGCGGTGGCTTCTCTTGTTGCAGAGCAGGGGCTCTATGCTCCTGGGCTTCAGTAGTTGCAGCTCACAGGCTGAATAGCTGTGGCTCGCGGGCTGTAGAGCGCAGGCTCAGTAGTTGTGGTGCATGGGTTTAGTTGCTCTTTGGTGTGTGCGATCTTCCCAGACCAGGGCTCGAACCAATGTCCCCTGCACTGGCAGGAGGATTCTTAACAACTGTGTCACCAGGGAAACCCCATTACAATCTAATTTAAAACATCTTCATCACCCCAAAAAGAAACACTGTACCTATTAATAGTCATTTTTACCCTCCCATACAGCTTTAGGCAACCTCTAATTTACTTTTCTATTTCTACTTGATTTACCTTCTCTGTACATTTCATATAAATTGAATCATGTGATATGTGGCTTCTATCACTTTGCATAACGTTTTCAAGGTTCATGAATGTTGTAGCAACAATCAGTAATTCATTCCTTTTTATGGCCTTCATTCATTTTACAATCACTGTGTACATGTGCACACACACACACACACATTGTTTATTCATTTATCAGTTGTTCCCTTTTTGACTAATGAATAATGCTGCTTTGAACACTTGTGTGCAAAATTTTGAGAGGACATATGTTTTTACTTCTCTTAGGTATGTGCATAAGAGAAAAATTGCTGGATCATAAGGTTAAAATATATGTTTAACATTTTGAGGAAGTGCCAGGTATTTTCCATAGCAGCTACATTTTGCATTCCCACCAGCAGTATACGAGGATTTGAATTCTTCCACATCCTGGTCAACACTTGTTATTGTCTGTCTTTTTGATTTGAAACATTCTATAGGGTGTGAACTTTTATTTCAGTGTGGTTTTGATTTTCTTTTCCCTGATGGATAATGATGTTGCACACCCTTCTAATGTGCTTGTTTTCATTTTTATATCATCTTTGGAGAAATACCTGTTCAGATTATTTGCCCATTTTAAAAATTGTGTTATTTGTCTTTATATTATTAAACTGCAAGATTTCTTCATATACTCTTGATATAGTTTCCTTATCCAATATATGTTTCTGCATAATTTCGCCCATCTGTGCGTTGTCTTTTCACTTAAATTTCTTGTCAATTTCTACAAAAATCTAGCAGCTGGGATTTGGGAGTAATGCCATCCTAACAACATTAAGTATTTTAGTGAATGAATATGGCACTTTATATCATTTATTTATGTAATCCTTAATTCATTTCAATAATTTTTTGGTGTTTTCAGCATACAATATTTGCACTTAATTTGGTAAAGTTATTCCTTAGTAGTTCATATTGTTGATGTTTTAAAAATTGGATGCTTTTGTTAATTCAACTTTGATTATTCATTACTGTTGTACAGAAACGTAATGGATATTTAAAATAAATTAAAATTTTAAGATAATTGTAGATTCAATACAGCTTTAAGAAAAAATATGGAAAGATTCTATGTACTCATCCCCATTTTCCTCCAGCAGTATAATTCTATAGTACAATATCATAATTAGGATATTAATATTAATATAGTCAACATACAAGACATTTTAATTACCACAAGAATCTTTGTGTTACCCTTTTATAGCCACATCTACTTTCTTTTTGAAAGAAAAAGAAACAAACTCTGGTAACTATTAATCTGTTCTCCATTGCTATACTATTGTCATTTCAAGAACGTTATATAAATAAAATTATACCATACGAAACTTTTGGAATTGGCTTTTTTTTAAAAAAAAAACTCAGTATTGTTCTCTGGTGATTCATCCAGGTTGTTGCAATAGCTCATTTATTTTTATAACTCAATAATTTTATATGTGTACTAGTTAGAGTTCCCCAGTGAAACAAAACCAATAGGATACATATGTGGGGGGGTGTGGGGGAGGGCACAGAGAGATTTTAAGGCTCAAACAATTGTGGAGGCTAGCAAGTCCAAAATCTACAAGGTAGGTCATCAATCTGGAAACCCAGAGAAGAGTTGATGTTGCAGCTTAAGTCAGAAGGCAGTCTGGAGGCAGAATTCCCTCTTCCTCAGAGAACCTGTCTTTTTATTCTCTTAAGGCTTTCACTGATTTGATGAAGCCCACCCACATTATGCTTTACTCAAAGAAAAATTATTTAAATATTAATCTCATCTAAAAATATCTTGACAGCAACTTCTAGACTAGTATTTAACCAAATAACTGTGTGCTGTGGCTTAGCCAAATTGACACATAAAATAAACTATCATGAATCTGTATTAGTTTGCTAAGGATGCCATAACAAAGTTCCACAGACTGGGTGACTTAAACAACAGAAATTAATTTTCTTATAGTTTCAGAGACTGGAAGTCTGAGATCAAGGTATCCACAGGGTTGGTTTCTTCTGAGAGTTATAGGGGAATGATCTGTTCCAGGCTTCTCTCCCTGACTTGTAGAGGAACATTTTCTCCCTATATCTTTACATTGTCTTCCCTCTGCATGTTTTTTTCTTTTTTCCCCCAAAGTTCCTCTTCTTATTAGAACACCAGTCATTTTGGATTAAAGTCCACCCTAATGACTTCATTTTAACTTAACCACCCCTGTAAGAATTTCATATCTAAATACAATTTCATTCTGAGGTACTGGGGGCTCAAGATTTCAACATACTGGCTTTTGTAGGGACATGATTCAGCTCATAACAGCATGAAATGGATGTATCACAGTTTTGAGTATTTTTTTTAACCATTTACCCATTGAAAAGCATTTGGGTTGTTTCCAGTTTTCAGCTCTTATGAACAAGACTGCTATAAATATTGATGTACAGGGTTCGTGTGAACATTTTTCTTTGTTTCTCTGGGATAAATACTTATGAGTGTGTTGCTAAAGTTGTATGGTAGTTTGCATACCTTTTTAAAGAAATTGTCAAATTGTTTAACAGGATGTCTATACCATTTTACATTCCTACCAGTAATGCATAATGATCTGGTTTCTCCACATCCTCACCAGTATTTAGTGTTGTCACTAATCTTTAGTGTAATCATTCAGATAAGTGTGTAGCGGTATCTCATTATAGCTTAATTTGCATTTTCCTAATGGTTAATGATGGTGAACAATTTTTTATGTGCTTATTTGCCATCTGTACATCTTCTTTGGTGAAATGTGTTTGTGTCATTTGCTTATGTTCTAATCAGTCTGTTTACTTCTTAACTATTGAACTTTGTGAGTTATTTATATATACTGGATGGTAGTCTCGTATGAGATATGTGATTTACAAATATTTTCTCCCACTCTGTAGCTAGTTTTTTCATCCTCTTTATAGTCTTTTACAGAGCAAAAGTTTTAAATTCTGATTAAGCCCAGTTTACCAATTTTTATTTTTATGGATTGTGTTTTGATATCAAGTCTATAAACTCTTTGCTTAGCCTTAGGTCTCAAAAATCTCTTTTTTTTCCATTTTATTGACATGTACTTAATATACAAAACGTCACATGTATTTATTTTATACATTTTGGTGAGTTTGGACATATACATGCACCTGTGATACCATTACTACAATCAAGGTAGTAAACATATGTATCACCTCCAAAAGATTTCTTGTGTCCACTTACTTTGTGTGTGTGTGCATGTGTGTGTGTTAAGGACACTTAGCATGAGATATATTCACAAGTTTTTCAGTGCATAGCAATGTAATATTAACTATAGGCCCTATATTTTACAGCAGATCTCTAAACTTATCTTTTATTAACTGTAACTTTTCTTATTTTTTCTAATAGTTTAATAGTTTTATGTTTTATATTTAAGTTCATGATGCATTTTGAGTCCATTTTTATAAGGTGTGAGGTGTAGTCTGAGATTAATATTTTTCCCCTAATCCAGTTGTTCCAGCACCATTTGTTGTTTTATTGCACTGCTGAGAACACCAAGCACTATCTTGAATAAGAGTGATGTAAATGGATATCTTTTGCTTGTTCTTGATTACAGGGGGAAAACATCCAGTATAACGTAAGCTGAAGAATTTTTGTAGATTCTCTTTCAAGCTGAGGAAACCCTCTTTATTCATGATATTCAGAGGGTTGTTACCATGAATGGATATTGAATGCTTCCTTGTATCAGTTGACATGATCATGTGATTTTTCTTCTTTAGCTTGTTAATATGAATTACAATGAATAAGTTTTAATTATTGAAACATCAATGAAACCCAGAAATAAAGTGCACTTGGTCATAATTATTTTTATATATTGCTGAATTCTCTTTGCAAATATTCTCTTAAGGATTTTTACATCTATATTCATGAAGGACATTGGTCTTTATTTTTTCTTTTTTATTGTCTTTTATTTTGGTATTAAGGTAATACTAACTTCATAAACTGAATTGGGGATTGTGTCTTCCTCTTCTATTGTCTGGAATAATTGATGTTAATTCTTTAAATGTTTGACAGAAATCCCCAATGAAACCATTTGGGTATAGGAGATTTCTTTTTTGGAAGATTTAAATTACAAAATAAATTTTCTTACTATTTATAAGAGTATTCAAATTATCCATTTCATATTGGGTGAGTTGTGGTTTTATCTTTATTATATCCTTCTTTCTGCTGGCTTTGAGTTTTTTCTGCTCCTTTTTTTAGGTTTTTGAAATGGGAGCATAGATTATTGATTTGGGACTTTCCCTCTTTTCTAATGTAACTATTTAATGCTAATGATATCTATCTGCATGCTGCTTTCACCATGTCCCCCAAATTTAGATATGTTGTATTTTTATTTTCATCCATTTCAATGTTTTTTTTACTTCCTTTGAGAGTCCCTCTTTTACCCATTGCATCATTTAGAATAGTGTGGTTTGTTTCCAGGTATTTGAAGTTATTCTTGTTATGTTTCTCTTATTAATTTATAATTTGATTCTTTTTGGTCTGAGAATATACTCTGTATGATTTCAATTCTTCTTAAATTGCTGAGATTTAAATTGCTGATTAAATTAAATTGCTGAGATTAAATTGCTGAAGCCCAGGATATGATCAATCTTGCATATGTTTCATGGGCACTTGAAAAGAATGTTTATTCTGCTCTTGCTGGGTGAAGTGTTGTGTAAATGTCAATAAGATCCTGTTAATGATGTTGTTGGGTCCTACGTCTTTGCTGATTATCTGTCTAGTTGCTCTATCAAGAGATGTATTGAAACCTCCAACTATAATTTTGAATTTGTCTATTTCTCTTTTCAGTTTTATCAGTTTTTTGCTTCATATATTTTTCAGGTCTGTCATATGGTGAATACACATTCAAGATTGCTATGTCTTCTTGGTAGTTTGATCTTTTTATAATTGTATAAGATTCCTCTATTTCTGTGGGAATTCTTTCCTCTAAAATCTACTTTATCTGATATTAAATAACCACTTCTGCTTTCCTTCGGTTAATGTTTACATGATACATCTTTTTCCATATTTTTAATTTTAGCTTGCCTGTATCTATTTGCCTGATGTGTAGCCATCACTCAGCCAACCTTTAGGTTTTTCTAAGAGGAAATTGTTCCATATGTAGCTGTAGACTCAGTGTGTCCATGGGAGGAGGTGAGTTAAAGATCTTCTTATATCACCATCTTGAACCTGAACTCTCCTATTGTTGATTTCTATTTTAATTCCATTGTTTGATTTAAATCCCTTTAAATGTATTGAGGCCTGCTCTGCTCTAGAATATGGTCTACCTTGGAGAACGTACCTATTGCATTTGAGAAGAATAAATATTCTGCTGGTGTTGAATGGAGTGTTCTATACATGTCTGTTAGTTCTAATGGGGTTATGATGCTTTAGGTCTTTTATTCCCTTGTAGATTGACTACCTGGATGTTCTATCCATTAATGGAAGTGGGGAATTAAATTCTTCACTTATTTTTGTTAAGTTGTCTATTTTCCTTTCAATTCTTTCAGGTTTTGTTTAATATATTTTGGAAATACGATATTAGTTTTTATGTTAATATACCTTCTTGATGGAAATAGCCTTTTATCATCATAAAATGTTCCATTTTATCTCCAGTAACAAATTTTTTCTTAATATATATTTTGTCTGAAATTATTATAGGCATTCCAGATCTTTTCTGGTTAAAGTTTGCATGATCTATCTTTTACCATTCTTATTTCTTTCAACATTTTTATGTCTTGAATCTAAAGTCTGCCTCTTAAAGACAGCATGTAATTGAATCATGCTATTTAACTAGTCTGCCAATATCAGTTTTTGATTGGAGTACAAGTAATGTTATTACTCAAAATTTAGGATATATTCACCACTTTGTTACTTTGTTTTCTATATGTCTTATGCCCTTCTTTCTCTACTCTTCCTTTCTGTCCTTTTGGTCTTAAAATACATTTTGCAGTGTAGCTTGTAATTCATTTTAGTATATTTTGAGTTATTTTTAGGAGTTGCCTTTGAGATTAAAATTAGTACCTTAATTTAAAATAAAGTAGCTCATAGGCTTCCCTGGTGGCGCAGTGGTTGAGAGTCCGCCTGCCGATGCAGGGGACACGGGTTCGTGCCCCGGTCCGGGAGGATCCCACATGCCGCGGAGCGGCTGGGCCTGTGAGCCATGGTCGCTGGGCCTGCGCGTCCGGAGCCTGTGCTCCGCAACGGGAAAGGCCGCAGCAGTGGGAGGCCTGCATACCGCAAAAAAAAAAAAAAAGAAAAAGAAAAGAAAAGAAAAGAAAAAAAATAAAATAAAGTAGTTCATATTAATACTAAATTAATTAATTTCAATAGCATGCAGAATATTTGATCCAATGTAGCTACATTCCTTCTGCCCTCATTATGCTTTATTTTCATAAAATGACATCTTTATAAACAAACCCATAAACACAGTTTTATCATTATTGCTTTATGCATTTGTCTTTTTAAATCATGTAGGAGAAGAAAAAGGTTACAAAAAATGCATTTATACTATCTTTTATATTTACCTATGTAGTTGTCTTTGCTAGTGCTCTTTATTTCTTTGTGTGGATATTAATTTCTGTCAAGTGTCTTTTCAATGTATCCTGAAAAACTCGCTTAGTATTTCTTGCAGAGTATTTCTGCTAGTGGTGAACACCCACTTTTTTCTTTTGATCTGTTAATGTTTTTATTTAGAATTTATTGTTTTTCAACTTTTTAATTGTGCTAAAATTCACATAACACAAAATTTATTACCTGTACCACTTTTTTTTTTTTGGCGGTACGCAGGCCTCTGACCACTGTGGCCTCTCCCTCTGTGGAGCACAGGCTCCGGATGTGCAGGCCCAGTGGCCATGGCTCACGGGTCCAGCCGCTCCGCTGCAGGTAGGATCCTCCCAGACTGGGGCATGAACCCGTGTCCCCTGCGTCGGCAGGCGGACTCTCAGCCACTGCGCCACCAGGGAAGCCCTACCTGTACCCTTTTAAAATGTAGAGTTCAGTGGTATTAAGTACATTCATATTGTCATGCAACCATAACCACTATTCATTTCCAACAGATACTTCATCTTGCAACATTGAAAATCTGTGCCCATTAAAAAATAATTTCTGTTTACCCCACCCCCAGACCCTGGCAACCATTATTCTATTTTCATTCTCTATTATTTTGCTCATCTAAATACCTCATAAAAGTGGAATCATACAGTATTTGTCTTGTGAGTGGCTTGTTTCATTTAGCATATGTCCTTAAGTTTCAACCATATTGAGAATGTGTCAACATTTTCTTCCTTTGCAAAGCTGAATAATATTCTATTGTATGTATATACCACCTTTTGCTTATACATTCATTCATCCGTGAACACTTAGGTTGCTTCCACATTTTAGCTACTGTGAATAAATACTTCTATAAACATGAATGTACAAATACTTTAAGATCCTGCTTTCATTTATTTTGCAGTATACACTCAGAAGCAGAATATGGGGATCATAGGTTAATTCTATTTTTAATTTTTGAGTAACTGTTGTGCTTTTTGTCCATAGCGGTTATACTATTTTACATTATCTCCAGCAGGCACAAGGTTCCCAATTTCTCCACATCCTTGCCAATACTTGCAATTTTGTTTGTTTTTTTTTAATTTTTGACAGTATCCATCCCAATGTGTGTGATGTGGTATTTCATTGTAATTTTGATTTGCATTTCCTTAATTATTAGTGATATTGTGTATCTTTTCATTAACTTATTGGCCATTTGTATATTATCTTTGGAAAAATGTCATTTGTTTACCCATTTAAAAAATTATTTTATTCAAGCATAGTTGATTTACAATATTGTGTTAATTTCTGCTGTACAGAAAAGTGATTCAGTTATACATATATATTCTTTTTCATATTCTTTTCCATTATGGTAGATCACAAGAATTGAATATAGTTCCTTGTGCTATACAGTAGGACCTTGTTGTTTATTCATTCTGTACATAATAGTTTGCATCTGCTAATCTCAAACTCCCAATCAATCACACCCCAACCCAGAGAAACCACAAGTCTGTTCTCTATGTCTGTGAGTCTGTTTCATAGATAAGTTCATTTGTGTCATATTTTAGATTCCACATATAAGTGATATCATGGTATTTGTCTTTTAAGTTTTTTGATGTTGAGCTTTAAGAGTTATCTATATATTCTGGACACTCATATCTTATTAGATATATGAGTTGCAAATATTTTCTCCCATTCCATCAGTTGCCTTTTTTTATTAAGGCTATTTTTAGGAGAAGTTTTAGATTCACAACAATATTTAAGAAGATACAGAGAGTTTCTGCATACTCCTTGCCTCCACATATGCTCCCATTATCAACATCCACAACCAGATTGGTACATGTGTTACAATTGATGAACCTATATTGACCAACCATAGTCACCCAAAGTCCATACTTTATATTGTTTCATTCTTGGTATTGTACACTCTACGGGTTTGGGCAAATGTATAATGACATGTTATCCACCATAATGGCATGATGTAGAGTATTTTATCCTTCCACCCCTCCATCCCCTGACAAACACTGATGTCTTTATTCTTTCCACAGTTTTTCCTTTTACACAATGTCATATAGTTGGAATAATACAGTATGTAGCACTTTCAGCTTGTCTACTTTTATTTTGTAATATACATTTAAGCTTCCTCAATGTTTGTTTCATGACTCATATCTTTCTTAGCACTGAATAATATTCCATCATCTGGATGTACTATAATTTATTTATCCATTCACCTATTGAAGGACATCTTGGGTCACTCCAAGACTTGGCAATTATGAATAAAACTGCTATGAAAATTGATGTGCAGGTTTTTCTGTGGACATAAATTTTCAAATCCTTTGAGTAAATACCAAGAAGCATGATTACTAGATCATAAGGTAGGAGTATTTTAGTTTTGTAAGAAACCACCAAACTGTCTTCCAAAGTGGCTGTACCATTTTGCATTCTCACCAGCAATGAATGAGAATCTATGTTATTCTACATCCTCCCAGCATTCGGTGTTGTTAGTGTATGGAATATAACATTTTTCATAGGTATATAGTGGTATCTCATTGTTGTTTAAAGTTGCATTTTCCTTATGACATATGCTGTTTAGAATGTTTTTATATGCTTATTTTCCATTTATCTTCTCTGTTGGGTGCCTGTTAAGGTTTTTGGCACATCTTTATTTATTTATATATTTTCTCATCTTTAATTATTTATTTATTTTTTATTGAAGTATAGTTTACTTACAATGTTGTGTTAGTTTCAAGTGTACAGCAAAGTGATTGGTTTATATTTATATATATATTCTTTTTCAGATTCTTTTCCATTATAAGTTATTACAAGATATTGAGTATAGTTCAATGTGCTATATAATAAGTCCTTGTTGTTTACCTATTTTATATATAGTAGTAGTTTATGTTAATCCCAAACTCCTAATTTATCTCCCTCTACCCCCCACTATCCCCTTTGGTAACCATAAGTTTGTTCTCTATGTCTGTGAGTCTATTTCTGTTTTGTAACTAAGTTCATTTGTACCATTTTTTAGATTCCACATTTAAGTGATACCATATGATATTTTTCTTTCTCTCTATGACTTACTTCACCTAGTATGATAATCCCCAGGTCCATCCATGTTGCTGCAAGCGGCATTATTTCATTTTTTTAAATGGTTGAGCAATATTTCATTGTATATATATACCACATCTTCATCCATTCATCTGTTGATGGATAGTTAGGTTGCTTTAATGTCCTAGCTATTGTAAATAGTGCTGCTATGAACATTGGGGTACATGTATCTTTTTGAATTAGAGTTTTCTCCAGATATATGCAAAGAAGTGGGATTGAAGGATCATACAGTAACTCTATTTTTAATTTTTTAAGGAACATCCATACTGTTTTTCATAGTGGCTGTATCAATTTACATTACCACCAACAGTGTAGAAAGGTTCCCTTTTCTCCACACCCTCTCCAGCATTTATTATTTGTAGACTTTTTAATGATGGCCTTTCTGACTGGTGTGAGGTGATACCTCACTATAGTTTGATTTGCATTTATCTGATTATCGGGGATATTGAGAATCTTTTGATGTGCCTGTTTGAATCTGTATGTCTTCTTTGGAGAAATGTCTATTTAGGTCTTCTGCCTCCTTTTAATATAGTTGTTTGTTTTTTTGATATTAAACTGTATGAGTTGTTTGCATATTATGGATATTAGTCCCCTGTCAGTAGCATCATTTGCAAATCATGTTTTTTGTTTTCTTATTGTTGAGTTTTAAGACTTCTCTGTATATTTTGGATAACAGTTGTTTATCAGGTATGCCTTTTGCAAGTATTTTCTCCCAGATTGTGGTGTCTTCTTATTCTCTTGACCTTGTCTATCACAGAGAAGAAGTTTTTAATTTTAGTGTAGTCCAGCTTATCTGTTATTTATTTCATGGATTGGGATTTTGGTGTGGTATCTAAAAAGTCATTGCCATATTAAAGTCATCTAAGGTTTTCGTCTATATTATCATCTAGGAGTTTGCTCATTTTGCATTTTATATTTTGGTCTGTGATCCATTTTGAGTTAACTTTTGTGCTGGATCTGTATTTTTCTGATAAAGGGATTTTGAGATCTCCAGCTATTATAGTGGATGCATCTATTTCTCCTTGCAATACTAAGATTTTGCCTCACCTAGTTTGATCTCTTTAGTTAGGTGCATTATGGATTATTATGTCTAATTAAAGAATCGATCCCTTTATCATTATGTAATGTCCTTCTTTATCCTTGACAACTTTCCTTATTTAGAAGCCTGCTTTATATGAAATTAATATAGTTACTCCTTATTTTGATTGGTGTAGCATGTTAATTTTTATCCATCCTTTTACTTTTAATGTATAAATGTCTTTATATTTAAATTGGGTTTCTTTTAGGTCTTGCTTTTTGAACCACTCTAACAATCTCTGCCTTAATTGGTGCATTTAGTCCATTCATGTTTACAGTGAGTATAGATGCAGTTAAATTAATATTTATCATATTCATTACTGTCTGGTATTTGTTGTTCTTGTTCTTTGTTTCTATTTTTATCTTCCAAACTTTTTCTGCCTTTTGTCATAATAACTGAGCATTTTGTAAGTTCCGCTTTCTCTCCTTTATTAGCATGTCAGTTGTAATTCTTTTTTAACTTTTTTTGGTGGTTGCCCTCATATTTGAAATACACATTTACAGCTAATCTAAGTCCATTTTCAAATAACACTATAACATTCATGGGTAGTAGGAGTACTTATAATAACAAATAATCCTAATTCTGCTGTCTTATCCCTGGTATCCTTGAGGTCATTAATTTTACTTACATATAAGCATACATAATCAAATATATTGTAGCTACTATTTTTGAACAAACTTTTATCTGTTAGATCAATTAAGAAAGAGAAAAGTAAATTGTTAATTTTACCTTCATTTGTTCCTTCTTTAAGGATCATTTTTTTTATGTAGATCCAAATTCCTGAACTATATTACTTTCCTTCTATCTAAAGAACTTCTTTAATATTCCTTGCAAGCCTGGACTACTGGCAACAAATTCCCTCAATTTAGTTTGTCCAAGAAAGTATTTCTCCTTCACTTTGGAAGGATAATTTCACAGGGTACAGAATTTGAGATCAGTGGTTTATTTATCTCAATACTTCAAATATTTCACTCACTCTCTTCTTGCTTGCTAGTTTATGAGGAGAAACCAGATATAAATCTTATCTTTATTCCTCTATAGGTAAGGTGTTTATTCTGTCTAGCTTCTTGCATGATGTTTTCTTTCTGTTTTTTTTAATTTTAGTACAGCTTTTTTTTTAGCATCTTGATTAGAGTATAATAGCTTTGCAATGGTGTGTTAGTTTCTGCTGTATAACAAAGTGAATCAGCTTTATGTATATATATGTCCCCATATCCCTGGCCTCTTGTGTCTCCCTGCAACACTCCATATCTCACCCGTCTAGGTGGTCCCAAAGAATCAAGCTGATCTCCCTGTGCTATGCAGTCTGCTTCCCACTAGCTATTTATTTTACACTTGGTAGTGTATATATGTCCATGCTACTCTCTCACTTCAGCCCAGCTTACCCTTCTCCCTGCCCATGTCCTCAAGTCCATTCTCTATGCCTGTGTCTTTATCTCTGTCCTGACCCTCGGTTCTTCAGAATCTTTTTTTTTTTTTTAGATACCATGTATTTGTCTTTACATACAGTGTATGTTTCTCTCTTTCTGACTTACTTCACTCTGTATGACAGACTCTAGGTCCATCCACCTCACTAAAAAAACTCAATTTCATTTCTTTTGATGGCTGAGTATCTTGATGTATCTTGGTTTATACAATATACACCATTGTATATATGTGCCACATCTTTATACATTCATCTGTCAATGGACACTTTGGTTGTTTCCATGTCTTGACTATTGTAAATAGTGCTGCTATTAACATTGTGGTACATGACTCTTTTTGAATTACGGTTTTCTCTGGGTATATGCCCAATAGTGGGATTGCTGGGTCATATGGTAGTTCTATATTTAGATTTTTAGGAACCTCCATACTGTTCTCAATTGTGGCTGTATCAATTTACATTCCAAACAACAGTGCAAGAGGGTTCCCTTGTCCCCACACCCCAACATTTATTGTTTGGAGACTTTCTGATGATGGCCATTCTGACTGGTGTGAGGTGATACCTTATTGTAGTTTTAATTTGCATTTCTCTAATGATTAGTGATGCTGAGCATCCTTTCATGTGTTTGACTGCAATCTTTATACCTTCTTTGGAGAAATGTCTATTTAGGTCTTCTGCCCATTTTTGGATTAGGTTGTTTGTTTGTTTTTTTAATATTGAGCTGCATATGTTGCTTGTACATTTTGGAGATTAATCCTTTGTCAGTTGTTTCATTTGTAAATATTTTCTCTCATTCTCAGGGTTGTCTTCTCATCATGTTTATGGTTTCCTTTGCTGTGCAAAAGTTTTTAAATTTCATTAGGTCCCATTTGTTTGTTTTCATTTCCCTTTCTCTAGGAGGTGGGTCAAAAAGCATCTTGCTGTAATTTGTCTCATAGAGTTTTCTGCCTATGCTTTCCTCTAAGAGATTTATAGTGTTTGGCCTTACATTTAGGTCTCAAATACATTTGGAGTTTATTTTTGTGTATGGTTTTAGGAAGTGTTCTAATTTCATTCTTTTACATGTAGCTGTCCAGTTTAACCAGCACAACTAATTGAAAAGGCTGTCTTTTCTCCATTGGATACTCTTGCCTCCTTTATCAAAGTTAAGGTGACCATATGTGCATGGGTTTACCTCTGGATTTCTATCCTGTTCCATTGATCTATATTTCTGTTTCTGTGTCAGTACCATGATGTCTTGATTACTGTAGCTTTGTAGTATAGTCTGAAGTAAGGGAAACTGATTCCTCCAGCTCCGTTTTTCTTTCTCAAGATTGCTTTGGCTATTCAGGGTCTTTTGTGTTTCCATACAAATTGTAATTTTTTTTTGTTCTAGTTCTGTGAAAAATGCCATTGGTAGTTTGAGAGTGATTACACTGAATCTGTAGATTGCTTTGGGTAGTTTAGTCATTTTCACAATGTTGATTCTTCCAATCCAAGAACATGGTATATCTCTCCATCTGGTTGTATCATCTTTATTTGCTTTCATCAGTGTCTTATAGTTTTCTGCATACAGGTCTTTTGTCTCCTTAGGTAGGTTTATTCCCAGGTATATTTTTCTTCTCGTTGCAGTGGTAAGCCGGAGTGTTTCCTTAAATTCTCTTTCAGATTTTTCATCAGTAGTATATAGGAATGCAAGAGATTTCTGTGCATTAATTTGGTATCTTGCTACTTTACCAAATTCACTGATTAGCTCTAGTAATTTTCTGGTAGCATCTTTACGATCCTCTCTATATAGTAGCATTTCATCTGTAAACAGTGACAGTTTTACTTTTTCTTTTATAATATGGATTCCTTTTATTTATTTTTCTTCTCTGATATCTGTGGCTAAAACTTCCAAAACTTTGTTGAATAATAGTGGTGAGTTGGGTAACCTTGTCTTGTTCCTGATCTTAGTGGAAATGTTTTCAATTTTTCACCATTGGGAACGCTGTTTGCTGTGGGTTTGTCATATATGGCCTTTATTATGTTGAGGTAAGTTCCCTCTCTGCCTACTTGCAGGAGGGTTTTTATCATAAACGAGTGTTGAATTTTGTCAAAAGCTTTTTCTGCATCTATTGAGATGATCATATGGTTTTTGTCTTTCAGTTAGTTAATATGCAGTATCACATTGATTGATTTGCGTATATTGAAGAATCCTTGCGCTGCTGGGGTAAACCCCACTTGATGTATAGTCCCTTTAATGTGCTGTTAGATTCTATTTGCTAATATTTTGTTGAGGACTTTTGCATCTATGTTCATTAGTGGTATTGGCCTGCAGTTTTCTTTCTTTATGACATCTTTGTCTGGTTTTGTTATCAGGGTGATGGTGGCCTCAAAGAATGAGTTTGGGAGTGTTCTTCCCTTTGCTATATTTTGGAAGGGTTTGAGAAGGATAGGTGTTGGCTCTTCTCTAAATGTTTGATAGAATTCACCTGTGAAGCCACCTGGTCCAGGGCTTTTGTTTGTTGGAAGATTTTTAATCACAGTTTCAATTTCAGTGTTTGTGATTGGTCTGTTTATATTTTCTATTTCTTCCTGGTTCTGTCTCAGGATGTTGTGCTTTTCTAAGTTTGTCCATTTCTTCCAGGTTGTCCATTTTATTGGCATATATTTGCTTGTAGTGATCTCTCATGATGCTTTGTATTTCTGTAGTGTCTATTGTTACTTTCATTTCTAATTCTGTTGATTTGAGTCTTCTCCCTTTTTTTCTTGATGAGTCTGGCTAATAGTTTATCAATATTGTTTATCTTCTCAGAGAACCAGCTTTTAGTTTTATTGACCTTTGCTATTATTCCTTCATTTCTTTTTCATTTATTTCTGTTTTGATCTTTATGATTTCCCTCCTTCTGCTTACTTTGGGTTTTTTTGTTCTTCTTTCTCTAATTGCTCTAGGTGTAAGATTAGGTTGTTTATTTGAGATGTTTCTTTTTTGTTGAGGTAGGATTGTATTCCTATAATCTTCTCTTAGAACCGCTTTTGCTGCATCCCATAGCTTTTGGGTTGTCATGATTTCATTGTCAGTTGTTTCTAGTTATTTTTTTTATTTCCTCTTTGATTTCTTCATTGCTCTCTTGGTTATTTAGTAGTTTATTGTTTTGCCTCCATGTGTTTGTATTATTCACAGTTTTTTTCCTGTAATTGATATCTAGTCTCAAAGCACTGTGGTCAGAAAAGATACTTGATATTATTTCAATTTTTTAAAATTTACCAAGGCTTGATTTGTGACCCAAGATAATATCTATCCTGGAGAATGTTCCATGCGCACTTGAGAAGAAAGTGTATTCTGTTGTATTTGGATGGAAGGTCCTATAAATATCATTTAGGCCCATCTTGCTTAATGTTCATTTAAAGCTTGTTTTTCCTTATTTGTTTTCGTTTTGGACAATCTGCCCTTTGGTGAAAGTGGGGTTTTAAAGTCCCCTACTATTATTGTGCTACTGTCGATTTTCCCTTTTATGGCTGTTAACATTTGCGTTATTTATTGTGGTGCTCCTATGTTTGGGGGCATAAAAATTTACAATTGTTCTATCTTCTTCTTGGATTGATTCCTTGATCATTATGTAGTGTTCTTCTTAGTTTCTTTTAATAGTCTTCATTTTAAAGTCTATTTTTTCTGATATGAGTATTGCTACTCCAGCTTTCTTTAGATTTCCATTTGCATGGAATATCTTTTTCCATTCCCTCACTTTCAGTTTGTATGTGTCCCTAGGTCTGAAGTGGGTCTCTTGTAGACAGCATATATATGAGTCTTGTTTTTCTATCCATTCAGCCAGTCTATGTCTTTTGGTTGGAGCATTTAATCCATTTACATTTAAGTTTATTATTGGTATGTATGTTCCTATTACCATTTTCATAATTGTTTTAGGTTTGTTGTTGTATTTCTTCCCCTTCTCTTGTGTTTCCTGCCTAGAGAAGTTCTTTTAACATTTATTGTAAAGCTGGTTTGGTGGTGCTGAATTCTCTTAGTTTTTGCTTGTCTATCAAGTTTTTAATTTCTCTGTAGAATCTGAATGAGATCCTTGCTGGTTAGAGTAATCTTGGTTGTAGGTTTTTCCCTTTCATCACTTTAAATATGTCCTGCCACTCCCTTCTGGCTTGCAGAGTTTCTGCTGAAAGATCAGCTGTTAACCTTATGGGGATTCCCGTGTATGTTATTTGTTGCTTTTCTCTTGCTGCTTCTAATATTTTTCTTTGTATTTAATTTTTGATAGTTTGATTAATATGTATCTTGCATTTTTCTCCTTGGATTTATCCTGTATGGGACTTTCTGCGTTTCCTGAACTGTATTGACTATTTCCTTCCCATATTAGTGAAGTTTTCAACTATAATCTCTTCGAGTGTTTTCGCAGTCCCTTTCTTTTCTCTTCTTCTTCTTGGATCCCTAAAAATAAAATGTTGTTGTGTTTAATGTTATCCCAGAGGTCTCTGAGACTGTCCTCAATTCTTTTCATTCTTTTTTCTTTATTCTGCTCTGTGGTAGTTATTTCCACTCTTTTATCTTCCAGGTCACTTATCCGTTCTTCTGCCTCAGTTATTCTGCTATTGATTCCTTCTAGAGAATTTTAAATTTCATTTATTTTTTTGATCGTCATTGTTTGTTTGCTCTTTAGTTCTTCTAGGTCCTTTGTAAATGTTTCTTGTATTTTCTCCATTCTATTTCCAAGATTTTCGATCCTCTTTACTATCATTCCTCTGAATTCTTTTATAGGTAGACTGCCTATTTCCTCTTCATTTGTTTGTTCTGGTGGGTTTTTACCTTACTCCTTCATCTGCTGTGTATTTATCTGTCTTCTCATTTTGCTTAATTTACTGTGTTTGGCATCTCCTTTTCACAAGCTGCAGGTTCATAGTTCCCATTGTTTTTGGTGTCTGCACCCAGTGGGAAAGGTTGTTTCAGTGGGTTGTGTAGGCTTCCTGGTAGAGTTGACTGGTTCCTGTGTTCTGGTGGATTAGGCTGGATCTTGTCTTTCTGGTGGGCAGTACCACATCTGGTGGTGTGTTTTGAGGTGTCTGTGAACTTATTATGATTTTAGTTAGCCTCTCTGCTAATGGGTGGGGTTGTGTTCCTGTCTTGCTAGAGGAGCTACTGGAGCTTGCTGGTTTTTGAGTGGACTGGGTCTTAGCTTTGAGACGGATATCTCTGGGAGAGCTCTGGTCGATTGATATTACAAGAGGCCAGAAGGTCTCTGGTGCACCAATGTCCTGATCTCAGCTCTCCCCCCTTAGAGGCTCAGGCCTGAGAACTAGCTGGAGCACGAAGACCCTGTCAGCCACATGGCTCAGAAGAAGAGTGAGAAAAGAAAAAAAAAGTGAAATAAAATAAAATAAAGTTATAAAATTAAAAATTTAAAAATTATTAAAATAGAAAAATAAAAAATAATTTTAAAAATAAAAGAAGAGAGCAACTAAACCAATAAAGAAATCCACTAATGGTAACAATCACTACAAACTATACTACAAAAAAGCGGACAGACAGAGCCCTAGGACAAATGGTGAAAGCAAATCTATACAGACAAAAGCACACAAAGAAGTATACAGATACACACTCACAAAAAGAGGAAAAGGAAAATATATATATATATATATATATATATATATATATATATATATATATATATGGAAGAGGGCAACCAAATCAATAACAAAATCTACCAATGATTATCAGCTCTAAATAATAAGCTAAGATAAACATAAAACTAGAAAAAAAATAGACACAGAAAGAAAACTCCAAGTCTACAGTTGCTCCCAATGTCCACTGCTTCAGTTTTGGGATGATTTTTTGTCTGTTCAGGTATTCCAGAGATTCAGGGTATATGGATTTGATTGTGGAGATTTAATCTGCTGCTCCTGAGGCTGCACAGAGAGATTTCCCTTTCTCTTCTTTGTTCGCACAGCTCCTGGGGTTCAGCTTCGGTTTTGGCCCCACCTCTATGTGTAGGTTGTCCTCAGGCATCTGATCCCGCCCAGGAAGGTTGGGGTTAAAGGAGTGGCTGATTCGGTGGCTCTGGCTCACTCAGTCTGGGGGGAGGGAGGGGTGCAGAATGCTGGGTGAGCCTGTGGCAGCAGAGGCTGGCATGACATTACAACAGCCTGAGGCACGCTCCTTGTTCTCCTGGGGTAGTTGTCCTTGGATCATGGGACCCTGGCTGTGGCGGGCTGCACAGGCTCCAGGGGGTGTGGATAGTGACCTGTGCTTTTGCACAGGATTCTTGGTGGCTGCAGCAGCAGCCTTAGCATTTCATGCCCGTCTCTAGTGCCTGTGCTAATAGCTGCTGCTCGTGCCTGTTTCTGGAGCTCATTTAGGTGTTGCTCTGAATCCTCTCTCCTTGCACACCCTAAAACAATGGTCTCTTGACTCTTAGGCAGATCCAGACTTTTTCCCAGACTCCCTCCTTGCTGGCTGTGGAGCACTAGCCCCCTTCAGGCTGTGTTCACGATGCCAACCCCAGTCCTCTCCCTGGGATCTGACCTCCGAAGTCTGAGCCTCAACTCCCAGCCCCCACTTGCCCTGGTGGGTGAACAGACAAGGATCTAGGCTGGTGAGTGCTGGTTGACACTGATCCTCTGTGTGGAAATCTTTCCCCTTTGCCGTCTGCACCCCTGTTGCTGCGCTCTCCCTGGTGGCTCCAAAGTTTCCCTCCCGTCCACACCCAATCTCCACCAGTGAAGGGGCTTCCTAGTGTGTGGAAACTTTTCCTCCTTCACAGTTTCCTCCTAGAAGTACAGGTCCCATCCCTATTATTTTCTTTCTGTTTTTCCTTTTTTCTTTTGCCCTACCCAGGTACATGGGGAGTTTCTTTCCTTTTTGGAAGTCTGAAGTCTTCTGCCAGCATTCAATAGGTGTTCTGTAGGAGTTGTTCCACATGTAGTTGTAGTTTTGATGTATTTGTGGGGAGGAAGGTCATCTCCACATCCTACTCCTCTGCCATCTTGAATGTCCTCTCTATGATTTTTTCTTTATCTTTGATTTTCTGTTGTTTTAAAATGGTATGGCTAGGTGTAGATTATTGGTGTTTATCCTGTTTGGTGTTCTCTGAGTTTCCAGGATGTTTGGTTTGGTATCTAACATTAATTTGGGATAATTCTGTGACATTAAGTTTTAAATATACTTCTGCTTCTTTATCTTTCTTCTCCTTCCAGTATTCCTATTATGTGTATGTTACAACTTTTGTAATTTTCCCACAGACCTTGAATATTCTGTTCTGCTTTGATTTTTCAGTATTTTTTTCTTTGTTTTTCAGTTTTCAAGATTCTTTTGGTACATCTTCTAGTGCAGAGATTCTTTCCTCAGCTATGTCCATTCTGCTAATGAATCAATCAAGACGTTCCATATTTCTGTTACAGTGCTTTTTATCTCTAACATTTCTTTCTGGTACTTTCTTAGGATTTTTATATTTTTTCTTACATTGCCCTTCTTTTCTTGCATAACAGCTACTTTATCCATTAGACCCCTTAGCATATTAATCATAGTTTTTGTAAATTCCCTGTCTGATAATTCCAACATCCTCATATGTCAGGCTCTAGTTCTTGCTATATCTCTTCAAATTGTAGTTTTTGTCTTTTTGTATGCCTTGTAATTTTCTCTTGATAGCTTGACATGATGCACTGGGTAAAACGAACTGCTATAGATAGACTTTAGTAATGTATTGGTTTGTAGGGGGAGATGAAGTGTTCTGTAGTTTTATGCTTAGGTCTCAGTCATTCAGTGAGCCTATGCCTCCATACTCTAAGTCTTACAAGAGTTTCTCACATTTTTTTCTCCTCAGTTAGGTGGGACATTAACATGGCTACCGTGGGCCCAATTTGTGTATTTCCCTTCTTCCATATGCAAGGCTAGAGCTGGCTGAAATTGTGCATATCCTTTCATTCAGTTCAGTTAGGCTCTGATAATATGCCAATAGGTTAGTCTCTCATTAAGAAGGCTCCTCTGAGGTGAAGGATTGTTAAGAATAACAGAATTTTCTGGTATATCTTTAAAAGATTTTTCCCCTCCTTTTTCTGGTAGTATGAGGGCATTGTTCAGTGACATGTACTTTGAGACTCTGGTAGAGCGTTAGGGGAAAAATTGCACAATATTGAACAGGCCCCCTTATGAGTGAGTCATCCTGTAAGCTGTGACTCCTTGTATTTGTCTCTTTGTCTCTCCAATCTTGAGGGCAGTGGTTTGCACTTTGTCCTTCCCTCTCTTATGGAATATTGTTAAAGACTGTTCAGCTTTTTACTTGTTGTTAGGACAGAGTGGTGACTTCCAAACTCCTTGCATGCAGGATCAGAAACTGTAAGTTCTGGGTTGCCATTACCCTGTCTATTTTGGCATATGCTTTGTTGTCATATCCAGAAAATCTTGCCAAATTCAATGTCATAAAGATTTTTCCCTATGTTTTCTTTTGAGACATTTATAGTTTTAGGTCTTACATTTAGGACGTGGATCCACTATTGAAAGTGGGCTATTGAAGAAGTCTCATCCAATTATTGTATGTTGTTTATTACTGCCTTGACTTCTGTCAATATTTGATTTATATATTTAGGTGCTTTGATGTTGGGTGCATATATATTATAATTGTTATATCTTTCAGGTGATTTGACCCTTTTATCATTGTATAATAATCTTCGTTTTCTGAGATAGTTTTTGACTTAAACTCTGTTTTATCTATATCTCCACCTCTACTGTCTTTTGCTCTCCATTTGTGTGGAATACCTTTTCCATCCCTTTATTTTCAGCCTCTGTGTTCCTAAATCTAAATTGAGTCTCATGTAGACAACATATTATTGAATCTTGGATTTTGTTTTGTGAGTTTTTTTTAGTTATTTGATTTCCTTCTTCAGAGATTTATAGTTTCCCTCACATAGATCTGGTATATGTTTTGTTAGATTTATACCTAGGTATTTCAATTTTTAGGGGTGTTAATTTTTTTTGTTTTAATTTCAAATTCCACTTGTTCATTGCTGGTATATGGGAAAGTAATTGACTTTTGTATATTAACTTTGTGTCCTGCAACCTTGATATAATCACTTATTATTTCCAGTGCTTTTTAAAAAGAAATTCTGTCAGATTTTCTAGATAGACAATCATGTCATCTACTAACAAAGCCAATTTTATTTCTTCCCTCCATATATATATATATATATATATATATATATATATATATATATATATTTCTTTTTCTTTTCCTATTACATTAGCAAGATATTCCTGTATGATATTGAAAAGCAATGATGGAGACATCTTTGCCTTGTCTCTGATCTTTGTAAAAAAATTCAAGTTTCTCACCATTCAGTATGATGTTAACTGTAGGCTTTCTGTAGACATTCTTTATTAAGTTGAGGAAGTGCCCCTCTATTCCTAGTTTACTGAGAGATTTTATCATGAATGGGTGTTAGGTTTTGTCAAATGCTTTTTCTACATCTATTGGTATAACTATGTGATTTTTCTTTTTTACTCCATTGATATTATATAACTCCATTAGGTTACATTAATTGATTTTTGAATGCTGATACAGCTGTACATACCAGAGATAAATCTCACTTTTTTTTTTCATTATTTTTTGAATACTCTTTCTGGTCCTTTTTCTCTCTTTTCTCTTTCTGAGACTGCCATAATGTATATATTAGTTCGATATGCTTCTTCCACTTTCTACACCCTTTATCATTCTTTTACTTTTTGCTCCTTTGGCTGTATAATTTCCAATGGCCTGTCTTCAAATTCATTAAATCTTTCTTCTGCTGGATCTAGTGTTTTGTTAAGCTCTCTAGTGGTTTTTCTTTCTTTTTTGTTGTTGTTGTTCCTGTTTATTTGTTTTTAAGTTCAGTTATTGTATTTTTCAGCTTCATGAATTCTGTTCGGTACTTTTAAAATTTGCTATCTGTTTGTTGAACTTTTCACTTTGTTCATGCATTGTTGTCCTTACCTCGATGAGCATTTTTGACACTTATTTTGAATTCTCTATCAAGTAAATTATATGCCTACGTTTCATTAGAGTCAGTTTCTGGAGATTTATCTTGTTACTTTGTTTGGAACATATTTCGCCATTTCATCATCTTTCTTAACTCTCTGTACTGGTGCTGCACATTAAACAAAACAGCCATTTTTTTTCCTTTCCTCATGTATTGGCCTTATACAGAAGAGCACCCTCACCAATCAGCTTGCTTTCTTTGTTCTTATCAGCCAGTAGGCATCTAGAGTATGCTGGGTCCCCTCAGCATTCCATGACAAGTGAGACTACAGCCACTTCCTCAGGCATCCTCCAAAGATGTTGGATTGTTGGATACTTTGTTCAATTCTTTTCCTCCCCAGGGAGAAGCTGGAATTTGGTTTTCTGTTTTCTTGTTTGTTTTGCCCATTTGCTCTTCACTGAGCTGGGATGAATGTCCATGGTGACTTGTTGAGTGTCACATTAAACTTCTTTCACTGGCCCCCAGGCAGCTAGATTTTGCTGGATCCCTTTAGTGTTTTGAGACAGGCTAGACAGAAGCCAGTCCTCCAGGCAACTCTCAGAAAAGTTGGGGTGCTGAATTTGTGGTCTACCTCTTTCTCAGGGAGAAACTATGAGCTGAGATTTTGTCTGTTTGCTCTATGATGAATTAGAAGAGGGGCTATTATGCTGTGCCTTGGGCATTGGATGTGTGGTCCCCTTTTATTTCTCCTCAGGGAGGAGCTGGGAGCTAGGATTTTTGTCTGCTCACTCTGTGCTAAGCTAAAGGGAGGGTTTATAGTGCTATGGTGACTACCAACTCAAACATTTTTTCTGTTCTTACAGGCCCCACATGGCTAGATTATGCAAGGTCACCTCAGTATTCTGAGACAGGCCAGATAAAAGCCATTCTTCTTGGTTGACCATGGAAAAGTTGGGACATTGGACATGCAATCCCCCTCTTTCTCCCCAGGGAGAAGCTTGCAGCTGAGAAGTTTCTTCCTGGTTAAATGACATTGTGATAAGACTGGAGATTATGACAAGAAATTGTCTGAAGTTCTACTACTGGCTTTGCTGTTGGTAGTTTCATGCTCATCCAGGGTTCAGGAACCTCTCAAGTAGGTCCTAGACGTATCACAAAAGGAGTTTGTCCATGAATTGCTGTTCAACTGGTGTGTTTGTGGAAGGAAAGAGGATCCAGGCCCAGGCTTCCTATTCTACCGTCTTGCTGATGTCATTCAGAAACTCTCTGAACTTTCTTCTCAATTTTTCTTTAAACCCAAAACTACTCTAAAAACATAACAGTCTATTAGTTTAAAACTAGAGGGAAAAAACAGTCATTTGATTACCATAAAGTTGTGGTCGATGAGGAAAAGAGAAAGCTCAGTCCCTATAAAAAAATAATACATTGATTTTGCTTTTCTTTTCTTCACCATCATTAACATTAATCCTTTAACAGGACTGCTGAATTTTAGCTGAAAAATGTCTTTTAAATATTAGCTTCATGCTGAGAGTTTATTCATGATTTGGTCCTTAGTTATTTTCTACTTTCCTGCCACTCAAAAATCTCAGGAAGATAAAAAGCATACAGTGTCCTGTAGAAACAGGAAACAGGAATGAAAGGACTCTAATATATCCATCTGCTTAATTACCTGAGTTGAATTTAAGGTCATTCTATAAGAAAGGTTATCAAAGATAAAATAGTTGAAATAACTCTGGAGCCAGTGAATTATAGGTAGTTTGCACAAGCCAGTAAACAGTGTTACCCTATGCATTCATTTTCAGTAGGATTCAAAATAATAACTAAAATGTTAAATGTGTAGAGTACTTTTTTTTTGAGGCAGTCTATAAGCTTAAGGGCAAGAGGCTTGGAAATTTATTATAAGATAGATAAGTCATAAGGAACCAGTTGAATAACTTATCTGAGGACATCCAATTACAGGAAAGCCTCTCTTAACTAGAATCTAACACAATTCATTTCTATTTACTTAAGGTTTTGCTGAAAGTAAATAACATGACACAGAAGTATCAAAGTTCTATTTAAAAAGTACAACTTCTGGTTATTCCCTGCAGTCAGATAATTTAGTCTAATGTACACTATTTTCATAGTGTACAATACTTCATGCTCAGAATGATGGGCCCTCAAAGCACTGATTAGTCTGTTACAAGACATTAAAAATAAGGTACACAATAACAGTAATAGAGTGCATGAAAATGCAGACATCTGTTTTTGAAAGAAATTAGAAGATTTCAAAGAAGTGGGATTTTATAGTTTTCTGACAATAGTCTATTATGCATGTATTTCAGTATGTTGCATCCTGTCATTTAACATATGCATATGACATGTAAACCTATTAAATTGGACATATACTCAAATGTTAAACACAAAAATAATCTCATTTTAAACTGTAATTAGGCATATATTCATATTTCTCAATAATCCAGAAAACAGTATTCACATGTCACAGACATTTTGTAAATATACCTTAACAAAAGCTTTAAAAATGTCTGTATTGTAATGGTGTGAACATAATGGGCATTATGAGCAGATGGTGTTGTTTATTTTAAAAGTTTATCCCAGTGGAAAAATTGGGAAAAAATGTTTCAAAAATGTTTGAGCTCTAGTCTTAATCTGATTTATTATCATTACTAAGGAAATATTTGAAAAAGTAAAATAGATTTTTAAAAAGTTCTACTTATTCTACCTAGCACCAAAAAGTAAAACAGGAAAAATAAGAGTAAAGTGATTATTTGTAAAATAATTTGTGAATATCAAGTGATATTTACTAAGTTTAACTTCCCATTGGCTGTGTAAGTCAATTCATACTGTAATTCTAACTCTCTGGAGTTCACAGTTATACTAATCTTTGAATCTATACACATTAATTAATTAATCTAAATTATGAAGTAGCAGAAAAACACATAGGGAATACAGTATTTAGGGTCTAGTACAGTTCTGTGTATTCTATTCACCCTAGACAAGTCGCTTAACTTCTCTGTCGGTCAGTTTCCTCAGCAGAAATGGAGTGCTCAGATTAGATTATAATCAAGGTTAAATCCATTTATCCTCCTATAAACCAAACCTTCTAAAATCCAATAATATATATCTATATTTCTAAAATACATTCTAAAATAGTGATAGAACCTTGTATTTGACAAAGTCTCATCAGCTAACACTATTTTCCTTGGTTTATTAATACATTTTATCACAAACTCTCAATTAGAATGTTGAGAAGGAATATTGGGATTATGTGAAAATAGGATAAATGTGATTTTCCCCTCATTTTTATAGCCACAAATAGGTGACTAAGAACTGAATCTGAACCTTTCAAAATATCTCAGTAGGTGCCACTAGGACAGTAAAAAAAAGATGGGTAAACAAAAACGGCCCATATTCAGGTTCAAAACTATCATTTGCACCATATATCTGTCAAGTTTTGTGTCTTAAAACAGAAGATTTTACCTAAGGAAGAGCTTTATTTCCAGTAGCTTGTAATGGGGGTATATTTTACCACAGCCACTTTGACACCAGGAGGAGGAGGTTCTGAGAAGTGGAAAGTGTTGGGGTTTCTTAAAGTCTATATTAGTATGAGAAATGTTAGAACAATCCTTAACATAATTCTTTCAAACATTTTTTAGTGGGAGGAGCATGTGTTTTTTAAAGGGTTTATTATTTAGAGAAATTTTAAGTTCACAGCAAAATTGAGAGGAAGGTAATGAGATTTTCCACATACTTCCTGCCTCCACACTTGCATAGCCTCTCCAATTATCAACATCCCCCACCAAAATGGTACATTTGTTTCAATTGATGAACCTACATTGACCAACCATATTCATCCAAAGTCCATAGTTCACATTAGGGTACACTCTGGTGGTGTGCATTCTATGGGTTTGGACAAATCTATAATGACATCCACCATTATGGTATCACACAGAGTCATTTCACAACCTTAAGAAACATTTTGTAAAAGAATGCAATTGGGATTTTGATAGAGTGCATTGAATCTATAGAGTGCTTTGGATAGTATGGATATTTTAACAAAAATCAACTCAAAATGGATTAAAGACAAATGTAAAAAATGAAACTGTAAAACTCCTTTAAGAAAACATTAAAGGAAAAGCTTCCTGATATTTGCCTTGACAATGATTCCTTGGATTTGACACCAAAAGCACAGGCAACAAAAAGAAAAAAGAGACAAGTGGGACTATATCAAACTAAAAACCTTCTACACAGCAAAGGAAACAAAAGAATGAAAAGGCAACCTATGAAATAGGAGAAAATATTTGCAAATTCTATATCTAATAAAAGGTTAATGCCCAAAATATATAAGAATCATCTCCAACCAAATAACAAAATAAAATAACCCAATATAAAAATGGGCAAAATTCTTTAAGAAAAAGAGGGAGAGGACTCAAATTAATAAAATTAGAAATGAAAAAGGAGAAGTTACAACAGACACAGGAGAAATACAAAGCATCCTAAGAGACTACTACAAGCAACTCTATGCCAATAAAATGGACAACCTGGAAGAAATGGACAAAATCTTAGAAAGGTATAATCTTCCAAGACTGAACCAGAAACAAA
The DNA here is from genome assembly GCF_937001465.1 of Orcinus orca. NCBI lineage: Eukaryota > Metazoa > Chordata > Mammalia > Artiodactyla > Delphinidae > Orcinus > Orcinus orca. The sequence continues at coordinate 82,712,243 of NC_064580.1, forward strand.
GAGAATATATGAACAGACCAATCACAAGCACTGAAATTGAAACTGTGATTAAAAATCTTCCAACAAAAAAAGTCCAGGACCAGATGGCTTCACAGGTGAATTCTATCAAACATTTAGAGAAGAGCTAACACCCATCCTTCTCAAACTCTTTCAAAATATTTCAGAGGAAGGAACACTCCCAAACTCATTCTATGAGGCCAACATCACCCTGACACAAAAAGCAGACAGAGATGTCACAAGAAAAGAAAATTACAGGCCAATATCACTAATGAACATAGATGCAAAAATCCTCAACAAAATACAAGCAAACAGAATCCAACAGCACATTAAGAGGATCATACACCATGATCAAGTGGGGTATATCCCAAGAATGCAAAATTCTTTAATATATGCAAATCAATCAATGTGATACATCAAATTAACAAATTGAAGGAAAAAAACAATATGATCATCTCAGTAGATGCAGAAAAAGCTTTAGACAAAATTCAACATCCACTGATGATAAAAACCCTCCAGAAAGTAGGCATAGAGCAAACTTACATCAACATAATAAAGGCCATATATGACAAACCCACGGCCAACATCATGCTCAAGGGTGAAAAACTGAAACCATTTCCTCTAAGATCAGGAACAAGACAAGGTTTCCCACTCTCACCACTCTTATTCAACAGAGTTTTGGAAGTTTTAGCCACAGCAATCAGAGAAGAAAAAGAAATTAAAGGAATCCAAATTGGAAAAGAAGAAGTAAAACTGTTACTGTTTGCAGATGACAAGATACTATACATAGAGAAGCCTAAAGATGCTACCAGAAAACTACCAGAGCTAATCAATGAATTAGGTACAGTAGCAGGATACAAAATTAATGCACAGAAATCTCTTGTATTCCTATACACTAATAATGAAAAATCTGAAAGAGAAATGAAGGAAACACTCCCATTTACTCCCATTACTACAAAAAAAGTAAAATATCTAGGAATAAACCTACCTAAGGAGACAAAAGACCTGTATGAAGAAAACTATAGGACACTGCTGAAAGAAATTAAAGATGATACAAGCAGATGGAGAGGTTTACCATGTTTTTGGATTGAAACAATCAACAATGTGAAAATGACTATATGACCCAAAGCAATCTACAGAGTCAATGCAATCCCTGTCAAACTACCAATGGCATTTTTCACAGAACTAGAGCAAAGTATTTCACAATTTGTATGGAAACACAAAAGACCCTGAATAGCCAAAGCAATCTTGAGAAAGGAAAATGGAGCTGGAGGAATCAGGCTCCCTGACTTCAGACTATGCTACAGTAATCAAGATAGTATGGTACTGGCACAAAACAGAAATATAGGTCAATGTAACAGGATAGAAAGCCCAGAGATAAACCCATGCACATATGGTCACCTTATCTTTGATAAAGGAGGCAAGAATATACAATGGAGAAAAGACAGCCTTTTCAATAAGTGGTGCTGGGAAAACTGGGCAGCTACTGGTAAAAGAATGAAATTAGAACACTCCCTAACACCATACACATAAATAAACTCAAAATGGAGTAAAGACCTTAATGTAAGGCCAGACACTATAAAACTCTTAGAGGAAAACATAGGCAGAACACTCTAAGACATACATCATAGCAAGATCCTTTTTGACCCATGTCACAGAAAAATGGAAATAAAAACAGAAATAAAAAAATGGGACCTAATGAAACTTAAAAGCTTTTGCAATGCAAAGGGAACCATACACAAGATGAAAAGACAATCCTCAGACTGGGAGAAAATATTTGCAAATGAAGCAACCGACAGAAGATTAATCTCCAAAATATACAAGCAGCCCATGCTGCTCAATATCAAAAAAACAAACAGCCCAATTCCAAAAATTGACAGAAGACCTAAATAGACATTTCTCCAAAGAATATAGACAGATTGCCAACAAACACAAGAAAGGATGCTCAACATCACTAAACATTAGAGAAATATAAGTCAAAACTGCAATGAGGTATCACTTCACACTGGTCAGAATGGCCATCCTCAAAAACTACAAACGGTAAGTGCTGGGGAGGGTATGGATAAAAGGGAACTCTCTTGCACTGTTGGTGGAATGTAAATTGATACAACACTATGGAGAAAATTATGGAGATTTCTTAAAAAATTAAAAATAGAACTACCATATGATCCAGCAATCCCACTACTGGGTATATACACTGAGAAAACCATAATTCAAAATAGATGTACCGAAATGTTCATTGCAGCACTATTTACAATATCCAGGACATAGAAGCAACCTAAGGGTCTATTGACAGGTAAATGGATAAAGGACATATGGTACATATATACAATGGAATATTACTCAGCCATGAAAAGAAATGAAATTGAGTTATTTGTAGTGAGGTGGATGGACGTAGAGTATGTCATACAGAGTGAAGTAACTCAGAAAAAGGAAAACAAATACTGTATGCTAACACATATATATGGAATCTTAAAAAAAAAAGGTTCTGAAGAACCTAGGGCCAAGACAGGAATAAAGATGCAGACGTAGAGAATGGACTTAGGGACACGAAGTGAGAGAGTAGCATTGACATATTTACACTACCAAATGTAAAATAGATAGCTAGTGGAAGCAGCTGCCTCACACTGGGAGATCAGCTCTAGAGGGGTGGGATAGGGAGGGTGGGAGGGAGATGCAAGATGGAGAGATATGGATATATATGTATACATATAGCTGATTCACTTTGTTATACAGCAGAAACTAACACAACATTGTAAAGCAATTATACTCCAATAAAGATGTTAAGAATAAATAAATAAATAAAAGTCAAAAAAGGAAAAAATCTGGGTGTCTTTAATGTTCACTTTTTACAAGTTCAGCCCAGAAGGAAATCTTAAAGAAAGTAAAGAAGCTGGCTTCACAGTACCTAAGAGATTTTTAAAACCCTTGTGCAGTCATTTAACACATACAAATATTTATCTAAGTATTCACCAATGTCTTCCTGAGTAGGGTATTTAGTTTAATGCTAATTAGGATTGAAACTGGAGCACCCAGTTTATAGTCTTTACCAGTAATTCTCATATTTTTTAGTCTGGGACCGATTTACAATCTTAAAATTACTGATACCTCAATGTGCTTTCATTTACATAGCATACACTTATTGATATATGCAATATTAGAAATTAAAATTCAAAATTTAAAATGCATATATTAGTTCATTTAAAATAATAATAAACCCATTACTAAATTTATAAAGTACACGTTTTATAAATAAAATATCTTTATCATTATAAAAATATTTTGCCAAAGTCTTTATGTCTGTTTTAATAATTTTAGCTAGAATCTTATACTTGTTTCTTCATTCATTCTGTTGGATTAGTTGCTTTGGTTGAAGCACATGTAGAAAATATGACCTCATAGAGATTTTTATTTGAAAAAGGAAGGAGCATTTTGATAACAATTTTCAGATAATTATGAATATCCACCTTTAATATTACATCAAAACTTCCCAAGTGGTAGTTTCTTAAAGGATCCTGACAATGTGGAATCAGACCACATGGTAAACATTAAAATCGATTAGCCTGTTTTTGCAATATAAATGGATATTTCACTCATTCACTATTTTTCAATATCATGCATTGTTCATTTGGAAAATAGTAGTTCAATGAATTATGCAGAACATCCAAATGTTGGCACATCATTATACAACATCAAAAAAGTCACATTCAGGAGCACCTTCACCAATATCATAAGAAAACTCTTTAGATATTGAGAAGCTTTCAATCTCACAGTGGTGGATATATCTTTCAAACTTCTAATTTCCACCTGAAAGCTCAAATTTTGTCATTGGAAAAAATAATTTAAGTTGCTTTCTTTAAAACCATGGGTTTATTTTGTCCATTTTTAACAAAATGTCTGTCAAATCTGCATGTTTGAATAACATAGTTTTTCTGTCAGTTGCTTAAGTAAAAATAGTGATCCTTGAGAAGGTCACTAGTTATGCACGTAACAATAACAATTGTATAATTACTTTTCCTCAAAACAACTATCTAATTTCATTATTGAAAACTTCTAATTTTGTCATACAGAATGTTAAAAAGAAATGTATTCTAGGGTCGAGTTTTTTTAATGAATAATTCTTACTTCTTTTTTTTAACATCTTTATTTGAGTATAATTGCTTTACAATGGTGTGTTAGTTTCTGCTTTATTTTTACTTGTTAATCAAGGAAAATTCTTACGTGAAACTATTTGTTGTTTTTGGTTTTTTTCCCTGTGAGTTCATATACCCTTTGATGTCACTGCCTAAGGCACCAAGAGTTATACTCAACATTACTCTTGCACTATCAGTACAAATGTCAACCCAGTAGAAAGTAAAAAGTAAAATAATTTCTTAATATTATTATGAAAATAATTTTGACCTTGCAGAGCCCTGAAATAATCTCAGTAACACCCAGGGCTCCACAGACCACACTTTTGGAAGTGGTGACCTACACAAAGTGTATTAGCTTTCTTTCACTGCCATAACAAATTACTAAAATAATAAGAGCTTAAAACAAAACAAACTTATTATCTTAAAGTTTCTGTATGTCAGAAGCCTGGGTGAGTGAACATAGGTCCTTAGCTCAGAGTCTCACAGTGCTGAAATCAAGGTATTGATAAGTCTATGTTCCTTTTGGAAGGATGTGGGGAAGAATGAGATTCCAGGATCATTCAGGCTGTTGGCAGAATTCAGTTCCTTTTGGCTGTAGAACTGAACCTGTTTACTTGCAAGTTGATAGTTGTGGGCCAGTTTTGCTCCTAGAGGTTGTTCACATTCATTCCCAAGTATTCCATGTGTTCTCTCTAGCAACAGGGAGTCAAATCCCTCTTACTCAGGAGTCTGTCATATCTCTCACTCCAGCCAGAGAAATTTCTGTGCTTCTCATATCCTACTTATATCATTAGAGTGGACCCACCTGGATAATCCAGGATAATCTCCCTATTTTAAGGTCTGAAACCTCAGAGAATATCTGCAAAGTCCCTTTTGCAATAGAACATAACATATTTAGAGATTTCAGGGTTTAGAGCACAGACATCTTTGGGAGATCATTCTGCCTACCATAGTCTTCCTTCTGGCCTCCAAATGTGCACATCTTTACCAAATGCGAAATACAGTCATCACATCCTAAGGTCCCCAAATGTCTGATCTCATTACAACATCAACTCAAAGCCCAGAATCCCAGAGGAGAGGTTCAAGATGGCAATGTAGGAAGACCATGAACTCACCTCCTCCCATGGACACAGCAAATTTACAGCTACATATGGAATAATTTTCTTCTGAAAAGGATCTGATGACTAGATGAATAGCACCTCCATAACAAAAGATAAAAGAGATACATTTCAATGGGTAGGAGAGATATAGACATTTTCTCACCCAGCAACCCCTCTCCCAAAAGCAATGACCCAAAATAAGGAGGGATCCCCCAAAATACAAAACTTTCCCTCCAGGAGTGAAGGGATTGAACCCCACAGGAGACACACTGACCCTTGGATCTGGCACTAGAAAGAGAGACCCCAAATTTTCTGGTTTAGAAAATCAATGGGGATTGAGTCCAGGAGAACCACAGAACCATAGGGAACATAGAACCTGCTTTTAAAGGGCTCATGCACAGACCCATTCACCCTGAGATCCAGAGCTAAAGCAACAGTTTGAAAGCACCTAGACCATAAGTGAGGGAGACTCACTTACTGAACTTAAAGTTGGAGAAGCAGGAACCTCCTGGAACTTTCTCGACTTTCTCCAGGGATGGAAGCACTGGCAGGCACCATATTTACATCTTATTCTAATTTTCTGGCGGAGCTGGACAGCACCATTTTTGGTGCCCTCCCACTAACCTACTAACACCAGTTAATGTGCTCCTGCCCACTCCACACCACAACATGTTTAGGCAAGCACCCAGAGCCCCCACTTACCTTGTGCAGTAACCATGCCACAACCAGGCCAGGCAAGCACACTGTGCCCCACTCTCCCCACACAGAAGCCATACCAAAATTGGCACAGGAAGATCCCGAGAGTCCTCACACATTCTGCATAGCAGCAGCACCACAACCGGGCTGGACAAGCACACTATTCCATGCCTTCCTTGCACAGAAGCTGCACAGTAACCAGAACAGATGAGCAACCTGAGCCCCTGCCCACAACATGCAGAAGCCATGCCAAAACCAGGTTGTGTGAGCACACTGTATCCCACCCTCCCTGCACAGCAGCTGCACTGCAACAAAGTCATGAGACTGCTCTGAGCCCTACCCATCCTAAAGCAGCAGCTGTGCCACAACCAAGCCAGGCAATTGTGCAATGCCCTGACTCCCCACAGAACAGCCATGCTGCAACCAGGCTGGGAAACATCCTGATCCCCATCTACCCCATGCTACATCAGTTGTGTCACAACAGAGCTGAGCATGTGTATCATACCCTGACTTCCCTGTGCAACATCCACAGCCTCACCACAGCCAGTGGGTGCATGCAGCCCAAACAAGGGACACCCCTTGAGTGCCTGTGTCTGGTGGCCAAAGAAGGTTATGCTTCTAGGCCCCACAAATCATCTCCTACACAAGAACACTCCTTGAAGCCTAAGAGAGATAGATGTTTAACTAAATATACATAGACAGAGTCAGGCAAAATGAAGAGACAGAGAAATATGTTCCAAACCAAAGAACAAGACAAATCCCCAGAAAAAGACCTTAATGAAATGGATATAAGCAGCCCAGTTAATGAGTAATTAAAAGTAACAGTCATAAAGAGGCCCACTGAACTTGGGAGAAGAAGGGATGAGCACAATGATAACTTTAACAAAAAGAAAAATAAGAAAATAATAAACAGAAGTTATAATTGAACTGAAAAATACACGAGGTGTTCAACAACAGACTTGATGAAGCAGAAAAACACATCAATGAACTGGAAGACAGAGCAAGGGAAATTATCCAGACAGAGTGATAAAATGAAAAAGAACTAAAATGTAAGAAGATATCTTAAGGGACCTCTGGTACAACATCAAGAAGAAGAATACATTCACATTATAGGGATCCAAGAAGAAAAGAGAGAGAAAGGGCCAGAAAAATTATTTGAAGAAATAATGGCTAAAAACTTTCCTAATTTGGGGAAGGAAACAGACATACAGGTCCAGGAAGTCCAGATGAACCCAAAGAGAATCATGCCAAGACACATTATATTTAATTAAAATGATAGAAGTTAAGGATAAATAGAGAATCTGAAAAGCAGTAAAAGAAAAACAACTTATCACTTATAAGGGTATAAGTATAAGGGAAACCACATAAAGCTATTAGCAGGTTTTTCAGGAGAAACTTTATAGGACAAAAAGGAGTGGCATGACATATTCAAAGCAATGAAAGGAAAAAAAAAATTTCATCCAAGAATTCTCTACCCAGCAAGATTATCATTCAAAATTTAAGGAGAGATTAAATAAGAGTTTTATAGTAAGTTAAAGATAAAGGAGTTCTTCATGATTAAACCAGTCTTAAAAGAAATTTTAATTCCATATGTATGTGTTAGCATACGGTATTTGTCTTTGTCTTTCTGACTTACTTCACTCTGTATGACAGACTCTAGGTCTATCCACCTCATTACAAATAGCTCAATTTCGTTTCTTTTTATGGCTGAGTAATATTCCATTGTATATATGTGCCACATCTTCTTTATCCATTCATCCGATGATGGGCACTTAGGTTGTTTCCATCTCCGGGCTATTGTAAATAGAGCTGCAATGAACATTTGTCATGAAGAACCTAGGGGTAAAGCACGAATAAAGACGCAGACCTCCTAGAGAACGGACTTGAGGTTATGGGGAGGGGGAAGGGTGAGCTGTGACAGGGCGAGAGAGAGTCATGGGCATATACACACTAACAAACGTAGTAAGGTAGATAGCTAGTGGGAAGCAACCGCATGGCACAGGGATATTGGCTCGGTGCTTTGTGACAGCCTGGAGGGGTGGGATAGGGAGGGTGGGAAGGAGGGAGACGCAAGAGGGAAGACATATGGGAACATATGTTTATGTATGACTGATTCACTTTGTTATAAAGCAGAAACTAACACACCATTGTAAAGCAATTATACCCCAATAAAGATGTTAAAAAAAAAATTTTAAAGATACTTCTCTAAGCTGAAAAGAAAAAGCACTAATTAATAATAAGAAGACATACAAAAGCAAAAAAAATTCACTGGAAAAGGTAAATATATAACAAAGGTAGTAGATCAATCACTTATAAAGCAAGTATGGAAGTTAAAAGACAAAAGTAGTAAAACTAACTGAAATTAAAATATTTATTTAAGAGAAGCATAAAATATATAAAAAGATGTAAAACTTGTCACAAAAAATGTAAAATATGGAGAAGGGAAGTAAAAATGTGAAATTTGGGAATGTGTTCAAAGTTAAGTTGCCCTCAACTTAAAAGAGACTGCCATATACATAAGATATTATATGTGAACCTCATGGTAAACACAAAGAAAAAAGCATGTAGTAAATGCAAATGAAAATGAGAAAGGAATTTAAACATAATAATTTTAAAAAGCCTGAAAACCACAAGAGAAGAAAGAGAAGAAGAAAGGAACAGAGATGAACTGAAAAAACAGCCAGAAACAATTAACATAATGAGAATAAGTACATACATAGCAATAATTACTTTAAATACAAATGGACTTAATTTGCCAATCAAAAGATATGGAGTGTCTGAATGTATTAAAAAAAAAGTGAGACATTATAGAAGTAAGGTTACACACAGACTAACTGCAAAGGGATGGAAAAAGATATTCCATGCAAATGGAAATAAAAAGAAAGCTGGTGTAGCTATACTCATATCAGACAAAAAAGATTTTCAAACAAAGACTGTAATAAAAGACAAAGAAGGCGGATGAGTAAGACATGGTGATCACCTTCGTCCCCATGAATACATCAGAAATACATCTATATGTGGAACAACTCCTAAAGAACACCTACTGAACACTGGCAGAAGACCACAGACTTCCCAAAATATATATATATTTTTTTCCTTTTTCTCTTTTTGTGAGTGTGTATGTGTATGCTTCTTTGTGTGATTTTGTCTGTATAGCTTTGATATTACCATTTGTTCTAGGGTTCTGTCTGTCTGGTTTTTTGTTGTCGCTGTTTTAGTATAGTTTTTAGCACTGGTTATCACTAGTGGATTTGTTTTTTGGTTTGGTTGCTCTCTTCTTTCTTTTTTTTTATTACTTTTTAATTTTTTTATTTTTAATAAATTTTTAAAATTATTTTTATTTTAATAACTTTCTTTTCTTTCTTTCTTTCTTCCTCTCTCTCTCTCTCTTTCTTTCTTCCTTTCTTCTCTTTTTTCTTCTGAGCCATGTGGCTGACAGGGCCTTGGTGCTCTGGCCAGGTGTCAGGCCTGTGCCTCTGAGAAAATAACACACGATTATAAAGCAATTATATTCCAATACAGATATTTAAATAAAAAAGACAAAGAAGGGCACTACATAATGATAAAGAGGTCAATTCAGCAAGAAGATATGATTTTTATAAATATACATGCACTCAATATAGGAACATCGAAATATATAAAGCAAATATCAATATAAATGAACCTAAAGAGATAAATTCAAAGCAATACAATAAGAGTAGGGGACTTTAACACCCCACTCACAGCAATGGATAGATTATCTACATATAAAGTCAATACAGAAACATCAGCTTTAACCAACATATTAGACTAGATAGACTTAATAGACTTATATAGAATACTCCATCCAAAAATAGCAGAATTCATATTCTTCTCAAGTGCACGTGGAACATTATCCATGATAGATCACCTGGTAAGCCATGAAACAAGTCTCAATAAATTCAAGAATATTGAAATTTCTCAAGTACCTTTTCCAACCACAGTGGTATGAAACTAGAAGTCAATTATAAGAGAAAAATGGGAGAAAACACAAAATATGGAGATTAAACAATATGTTACTGAAAAACTAAAGGGTCATTGAAGAAATCAAAGGAGAAATCAAAAAATACATACAGAGAAATGAAAACAGAAATATGACATACCAAAATCTATGGGGTGTTGCAAAAGCAATTCTAAAAGGGAAGTTCATGGTAATACAGGCCTACTTCAAGAAATGAGAAAAATCTCAAACAATCTAACTGTACACCTAAGGAAACTAGAAAAAGAAGAACAAATGAATACCAATGTTAGTAGAAGGAAGGAAATAATTAAGAGCAGAGCTTAAATAAATGAAATAGAGATTAAAAAGTAAATAGAAATATCAGTAAAATTAAAGCCAGTTCTTTGAGAAGATAAACAAAATATACAAGTCTTTAGCTAGACTAAGAAAAAAAAAGTGAGAAGTCTCAAACAAATAAAAAAGAGGGAGAAGAAGTTCCAACTGATACCACAGAAATACAAAGGATCATAAGAAAATACTATGAACAATTGTACATCAACATATTGGACAACATGAAAGAAACAAACAAATTCTTAAAAACAAACAATCTACCAAGAAATAGAAAACTTGAATAAATCACTTACTAGTAGGGATATTAAATTATTAACCAAAAGTATCCCAACAAAGAGAAGTCCAGGACCAGATGGCCTTACAGGTGAATTCTTCCAAATATTCAAGATTTATACCTATTCTTCCTAAACTCTTCCAGAAAATTAAAGAGGAGGGAACCTTTCCAAACTCATTGTATGAGGACAGCATAACACTTATATCAAAACCAGACAAGGACAGCAGAAATGAAGAAAACTACAGGCCAATATCTCTGATGTACATACATGCAAAAATCATCAATAAAATATTAGCAAATAATTTTTAAAATATATTAAAATTATCATAATCAAGTAGGATTTATTCTGAAGATGCTGGGATGATTCAACATCTGCAGATCAATCAACATGATACAAAACGTTAACAAAATGAAGGATAAAAATTATATGATCATCTCAATAGATGCAGAAAAAGCATTTGATAAAATTCAACATTGATTTATGATAAGTACTCTCAACAAAGTGGGTATAGAGAGAACATACCTAAACATAATAAAGGTCATATATGTCAAGCCCATAAGAAACATCATTCTCAATGGTGAAAAGCTTAAAGCTTTTCCTCTAAGAACAGGAACAAGACAAGGATGCCCACTGCCATCACTTCTATTTAACACAGTATTGGAAGTCCTAGGCACAGCAATTAGTCAAGAAAAGGAAATAAAAGGTATCCAAGGCAGGAAGGAAGAAGTAAACTGTCACTATTTGCAGATGACATGACACTAGAGTTAGAAAACCCTAAAGACTCCACCAAGAAAACTGTTAAAGCTAATAAATGAATTCAGTAAGGTCACAGGATACAAAATCAAGATATAAATTTGTGGAGTTCTATACATTAATATTGAACTATCAGAAAGAGAAATTAAGAAAACAATCCCATTTACAGCTGCAGCAAAAAGAATAAAATACCAAGGAATAAATGTAACCAAAGAGGTGAAAGACCTATATGCTAAAAGCTATAAGACACTGATAAGAGAACTTGTAGAAGACACAAATAAATGGAATGATATTCTGTGCTCATCAATCAGAAGAATCGATATTGTTAAAATGTCCATACTTCCCAAAGCAATCTACAAATTAAATGAAATTCCTATAAAAATTCCAATGGCATATTTAATAGAACTAGAACAAATAATTCTAAAATTTATATGAAATCACAAAAGATCCTGAATAGCCAAAACAATCTTGAGAAAGAAAAATAAACTGGATATATCATACTCTCTGATTTCAAGCTATGCTACAAAGCTATAGTAATCAAAAAAGTATAGTACTGGCATAAAAAACAGACACATAAATCATTGGAACAGAATTGAAGCCCAGCAATAAACCCACACTTACAACATCAATTAATTTATGACTAAGGAGAAAGAAAAAAACATACAGTAGAGAGAGAACAGTTTTTTCAATAAATGATGCTGGGAAAACTGAACAGCCACATGCAAAATAATGAAACTAAACCACTGTCTTACACCATGCACAAAAATTATCTCAAAATGAATTAAAGACTTGAATGTAAGACTTGAAGCCATAAAATTCATAAAAGAAAACATAGGCAGTAAACTCATTTGCATCAGTCTTAGCAAATGTTCTTGTGGATCTGACTTCAAAAGCAAGGGAAACAAAAGCAAAAATAATCAAATGGGACCACATCAAACTAAAAAGTTTTTGCACAGTGAAGAAAACCATCATCAAAATGAAAAGGCAACCTACTGAATGGGTGAAGATATTTGCAAATCATGTATCTGTTAAGGGGTTAATATCCAAAGTATATAAAGAACTCATACAACTCAGCAGGAACAACAAAATAACCCAATTAAAAATCGGGAGAGCATCTGAATAGACATTTTTCCAAAGGAGACGTACAGATGGCCAACAGACACATGAAAAGGTGTTCAACATCATTAATTATTAGGGAAATGCAAATCAAAACCACAATGAGATATCACCTCACACATGTCAGAATGACTATTATCAAAAAGATAAGAAATAACAAGTGTTGGAAAGAATGGGGAGGAAAGGGAACACTCATACACCATTGGTGGGTTTGTAAGCTGGTGGAGCCACTTTGGAAAACAGTATGTAGGTTTCTCAAAAAATTAAGACTAGAACTACCATACAATCCAGCTATTCCACTTCCAGGTATTTATCTGTAGGGGGAAAAAATCCACTAATTATGAAACATATATGCATCCCTATGTTCATTGCAGCATTATTTATGATAGCCAAGATATGGAAACAACCTAAGTGTCCATCAGTCAATGAATGGGTAAAGAAGATGTGGTATATGTACACAACGGAATATCACTTAGCCATAAAACATGATGAAACCTTGTCATTTGTGACAACATGGATGGATCTACAGGGTATTATGCTGAGTGAAATGTCATGAGGAAAAACACAAATACTGCACAATTTAATTCATATGTGGAATCTAAAACAGAACAAGTTAACAAACCAAAACAAAGTCATAGATACAGAGAACAGATTGATGGTTACCAGAAGAGAAGCACGCTGGGATGTGGGCAAAAGGTGTGAAGGCAGTCAATTATATGGAGATTGATGATAACTAGACTTTTGGCGGTAATCACTTTGTAGTGTATACAGATGTCAAATTATAACGTTGCGCACCTGAAGCTTACATAATAGTAAAAGGGAAAAGTCCAGAATCTCATATAAATCTCATCAGTTCAAAAGACCCAAATATCATCACTTAAATAATCTATATTAACTATTAATTCATCTTGTGCACAATTACTCTCTATCCTTGAACCTGTGAAACTAAAACAAGTCATCTGTCTTAAAATGCAAAGTTGGGACACACATAGGAAAAGAGTTATAGATATTCTGATTAAAGGTTTGAACAGGGGAGAAACAGAGGGTAAAGTGAAGTCACTGGTCCAAAACAACTTTGAAATTCAGTTGTGAAAATTCTTTTAGGTTTCAAGGCCTTGGAAAGATCTTTTGTATTTCTAGGCCCTCTGAGAGTCATCCTTATCATAAAAGGTAGCATGTGTTTACAGCTTTGCTTCTTTCCTTTCAGTTGAATCTTTGAAATTCAATGGCCTTTTCTCATTTTCCAGTCGCTATGTACCTTTCAGTCCAAGCTGGAGTATTTCTGTGATGTAAAATTATCAAGAATTTTGTGGGTGTCCCACGTTTGTCACAGAAATTCACTCCATTAGTCCAAAGCCTCCTCCATAGATATTTCTGAGATTGACCCTTTTCTATATTTGGTTTCCGCTGAGATGGTTGAGCGATAACACGCTTCAGCTTCCTATAGGCCCTTTGGTTTAAGAAGATCTATGAGGCATACCATTAATCTCTTCAGAGAGCCTTTTGTATGATTGCGTACTCTGATGTTTTGATATTTCTGAGATTTTATTAAAAGCTTGTAGACCCACCCTCAGACTTTTCTCTAGGGAACACTTTCCTGACAATGAATTTATTAATATTCACATCTTTTACCATATGGTTAGTCTCAGAATTTCCCAAATTATCAAGTCCTAGCTCCTTTTTGTTTAACAATTCTTGTTTCAATTTGTCTTTCTCCTCTTCCATTTTACTACAAGCAGCAAGAACAAACCAGACCATACTTTAAATACTTTTCTTGGAAATGCTAGCTAAATGACAAACCCATCAATTACATTTTTTTTTCCACAAAATTGCAGGAAACAATTTCACTAAGTTATTTGCCAGTGCATAATGAGGATCCTCTTCCTCAAGTTTCCAATTATATTCTCCTCACTTTCTTCTGAGCCATCACTAGTGCTGTCCTCCAAGTCCATTTTTCTATCAATGGTATGTTCAAGGCTATCTAATCTAAATCTTTTATATCATGCTCCTTTATTTCAGCCTCTGCTCACTACCCAATCCTAAAGCCATTTCCACAATTTTAGGTATTTGTTAAAGCAGCACCAAACTTCCAGTACTGAAATCTATATTTGTCAGGATTTAACAAGAGCAGTACAAGATGTCTATATCTATATATGTATTTTACTCTGTATCTATATCTGTATCTAACTACCTATCAAGAGATTTAGTACAAGCAATTGGCTTAAGCATTATATGGGCTGGCTAAGAGTCCACATTCCATAGAACAAGCCAAGAGGAAAGGAAGATCATTGGCAAGCTAGAAATCATAGGCAAAATCCAAAGCTGCTTTTCCACAGCCAAAATTTTACCTCTTTTTTGGGGGGGAACTTTCAGCCTTGATTTTAAGGTCCTTCAAATTATTGATTCAGGTTACCCATAATAAGCAGGGTAATCTTCCTTAGTTAAAGTCAACTGATTAAGGGGTTTAACTAGGTCTGCAAAATACTTTCATGGCAACATCTACTTTAAGTTGATTGAATAACTGGCAAATATACCCTGACCAAGTTGACTTATCAAGAAAAGTCAAAAGAAGTATTTAAAAAGTAACTGTAGCAAGATAATGCTGAACTAGCTTACCCTAGATTATAGCAGAAAATTCATCTACCTAGCCAATGGCACAGTAAGGACTTTCCACAAAGTGAGAATTAGATTTGCAGCACATTTAAATGTATATATGCTTCCTGATCAGATGGAAAGAACACATAGATTGACTGTTCCTTTGACTTTTTGCAGGGGTTATATTGTCAAATTAAATGTACGTAGACTGCATGCATGAAGTCAAAATGTTCCCTGAGGTGAATGGAAATATTGAAGTATATTTTTTATATATCTTGCATTAAGCAGTTTCCCCCAAAGTTAGAAATATCTGAAATTGTAACAAAAGCCAAGAAAATAAAATTGAATGTAAGTTGATCATCTACATGTAACTTTTCAAGAATAAATTTAATGGGTTATGTAAAGTCAAAGTTGGATATTCATTATTCATATAGAATGTATTTAATTACAATGAAATCATCAGGGAAAATTGTGTTCTATTCATTGAATAATGTAATTTGTAAGATAATAATAAAAATATCATCAAAAATTTATCAAGTCACACCAGGGAAAACACTGGAATACCTGACAAAAAATGTCAGAATCAATATTATCAGAACTCTGGAAAGATAGTCAAAGGTTTGAAGCAACTAAATGAATTCTTAATCAGGAGAAAATCCACTGAAACACAGTAGTATATCTCTGTGTGGTTTACCTTATCCTTGTTCAAAAGCCCTCTCCAGTATGGTAATGGTCTTGGAAATAGCAGCCCACATGCCTACTGTGGCACCTGATTCCAGAGGAAGCAGAGCAGACCTTGTTTCCACGGAAATGTGTTTATCTGTTGTGAGCTGTCTACGGGTTTCTTTAAATACTGACACGAGGGGCATGCTTTTGTTTTGTTAAACTCAGAGTTAGAATATGGTGGAGAAGCAGCTGCATGAAGGACATTTCTATAAAACATTAAATGAAAAATGAAAATGCTACTGCTATCTGGGACAAAACAAAATAAGACAAAACAAAAAGGACAAATGATGGGGATTGAAGTACACTGCAGAATCAGAACTTTGAAAATCCCTCACATATACCATGGACTCTGGCAAACTACATGCATGCCCAGGATAGGACACATGCTCAGGAAAGACCTGAGATGCTCATAAGCTTTCATATCTGGCTAATCTTTTGGTTCAACGTGGGAAGAGAAAGCTAAGGCATAGTGGTAAACAGCCTGGGTAAGAATCAGAGTGCAAAACACAGTCAATCTTCAACATCTGGAGATTATGTAACATTTTTTCTTCTTAATTTTTTGAGGCTCCAGGCATTTAAGGAAATCTCTGTCAAAGTACTGCCATATCACTAAACTAAAAGAACATAGATTTCAGAGACCACACAATGTATCGATAAAAGTGTTTATACATAAATAGTTTAGAAAAGTCACTAAACAAACAAATAGCTATGGTGTAAAGCAAATTTTTAAAAATCCTAGGAAGTAGAGAGAATATGATTTACAGAATAGCCAAGTTATAATATTCAAAATGACCAGTCTTCAACAAATATTATTAGACACACAAAGAAACAAGAAACTACAGCCCATTAAAAGGAAAAAAGAAAAAGCACAAGAAATTAATAGAAATCGTCCCAAAATGGCACAGACTTTGGACTTACTAGTTGACTTTAAACCAACTGTCTTAAGTGGAGTGAGCAATCAGCTTTTCTAGCCTTTTAGGGTATGGCACAAAGGTCCCACTTTGGATTTACCCCATCCATACAGGAAAAGCTGAGACATACAGAAATGGCTAGAAACAAGGAAGAAAAGCAGAAGCTATGAATGCAATCATGCAATAGAAGTAATTGCAGTTCATAGAGACCAGCTCTGCAGACAAACTCAGGAGATTTCACCACTGATGAAACCAACTTCTGGCACAGCTTCTGCAGAACCCCTACAGATTCCACCAGTTTTCACCCATTTATTCACCTTTGTGAATGTCAGCCACCTGAATCCCTCTAACTCCCTCCCTGCCTCCCCAACCAGTGCCCTGAACCACAACAGCAACCATCTCAGGCCTCTGAAGCTGCACAAATGCAGAAACCAATCTCAACTACCTGGATGTCTTCACGACCATGTTCATGCTTGAGATACCCACCACAGCTGTGCACCTGCACATTATCATCCTGACACCCATCTTCAACCTGCAGTAAATAGCACACACACAAAGGGAGTGTGGGCACCCACCAGAAAGCATGCAGACAGCCAGGGTCCCTGTAGCTGCCAATGAGCCTGTAGTTGGCTCTGGTCCATGTCACATACACTTGCCCACACCACTGTGTGTGTGTTGGCAACTAGCCCCTGCCATTGATAGGCACTTGCAACAGGTTTCCATAGATGAGTGTATGCCATTGACTCTGGTCATCACCTCTGCCTGACTGGTCCCTAGATACTGGACCTAGAGGCACTGCTGAGGACCCCAACATCTCTTGCAGACACTGAGGACCCCATGAAGTATTTACCATAGACCACACAATTGTCAACACTATGGATACCAGCAGCCTGAGCAGAAGACACATCACACCAACCCAAACACAGTAATGAGTCATGACTCCACACTTGGCAACCTCCATCATAAGACCTGGGATCATAGCACATTCAAGCATCACCTACCCACAATCAATCCATAAATCCTGGAAGAGGTAACTGCTTCTTTAATCCATAGATACCTACACAAAGCTAAAGGGATCATGAAGAATCAGGGAAACATGATCACCAAAATAACACAGTTAACCTCCAGTGAAGGTCCCAAAGAAATGAAGATCCAGATCTAGGAATTTCTCAATAAAAAAACTGAAATGATGAAACCAACTTTTCAATGATGTTTGAATGATGCTCATGGAGCTACAAGAGAACACAGAAAAACAATTTCACAATTTCAGTAAAACAGTACAAGAAAAGAATAGAAGTTCTACAAAGAGAGAGAAAACAAAAAACAGAACCAAACAGAAATTTTATAGCTGAAAAAAACAATGACTCAACTGAAGAAATCAATAGAGAACTTCAACAGCAGACTGGACCAAACAGAAGAAACAATCACTCAGGTATAAGATAGATTAATAGAAACTATCCAATCAGAGGAGCAAAAAGTAAAAAATAATGAAAAGAAATGAAGAAAGCCTACTGAACTTACTGGAAATCATTAAGATAAGTAATGTACTCCTCATTGGAGGCCCAGAAGGAACAAAGGAGGAGAAAGGAGTAGAAAGCTTACTTAAATAAGTAATGGCTGAAGATTTCTCAAATCTAGGGAGAGATTTGGACATCCAAGTTCATCAAGCTAATAGGCTACCACAAAACTTCAATCTTAAATAATACTCTCCAAGATACATAATAATAAACTCTCTAAAATCAAAGAAAAGGGAAAAATTTTTAAGTAGCAAGAGAAAAAATTCTCTCATAAAAGAGAACACTCATAAAGCAATGAGTTAATTTCTCAAAAGAAACCTTACAGGTTAGGAGAGAATGGGATTGTTATTCAAAGTGCTAAAAGAAATAAATTGCCAACCAAGAATACTTTACCCAGTAAACGTGTTCTTCAGAAATGAAGGCAAATACTTTCCTTTTTTGTTGTCATTTTTAGTTTGGTTTTTTATTTGTTTGTTTTTTATTGAAGTATAGTTGATTTACAAGATTGTTTTGGGGGCTTCCCTGGTGGCGCAGTGGTTGAGAGTCCACCTGCTGATGCAGGGGACATGGGTTCGTGCCCCGGTCCGGGAAGATCCCACATGCCGCAGAGCGGCTGGGCTCGTGAGCCATGGCCGCTGAGCCTGCATGTCCAGAGCCTGTGCTCCGCAAGGGGAGAGGCCATAACAGTGAGAGGCCCGCGTACCACAGTGAGAGGCCCGCATACGGCAAAAAAAAAAAAAAAAAAAAAAAAGATTGTTTTGGCTATTGGGGGTCTTTTGTGTTTCCATACAAATTTTTAAAGTTTTTGTTCTAGTTCCATGAAAAATTCCATTGGTAATTTGATAGGGATTGCATTGAATCTGTAGAATGCCTTGGGTAGTATGGCATTTTAACAATATTGATTCTTCCAATCCAAGAACATGATTTATCTTTCCATCTGTTTGTGTCATCTTCAGTTTCATATGGTTTTTATTTTTCAATTTGTTAATGTGGTGTATCACATTGATTGATTTGCAGATATTGAAAATTCCTTGCATCCCTGGGATAAACCCCACTTGAACACAGTGTATGATCCTTTTAATGTATTGTTGGATTCTGCTTGCTAGTATTTTGTTGAGAATTTGTGCATCTATGTCATCCATGATATTGGCATATAATTTTCTTTTTTGTGATATCTTTGTCTGCTTTTGGTATCAGGGTGATAGCAGCCTCATAGAATGAGTTCAGAAGTGTTCCTTCCTCTGCAATTTTTTGGAATAGTTTCAGAAGGATAGGTGTTAACTCTTCTCTAAATGTTTGGTAGAATTCACCTGTGAATCCATCTGGTCCTGGACTTCTGTTCATTGGGAGTATGGTACTGGTACAAAAACAGACACATAAATCAATGGAACAGAATAGAGAGCCCAGAAATAAATCCATGCACTTACAGTCAATTAAACTATGACAAAGGAGACAAGAATACACAGTGGAGAAAAGCCAGTCTTTTCAGTAAGTGATGCTGTGAAAACTGGACAGCTACATATAAAAGAATGAAAGTAGAACATTTTCTCACAACACTTATAAAAATAAACTCAAAATAGATTAAAGACATAAATGTAAGACCAGAAACCATAAAACTCCTAGAAGAAAACATAGGCAGAACACCTTCTTGATATAAATTGTAGCAATATTTTTTCGAATCTGTCTTCTAAGGCAAAGGAAATAAAAGCAAAAATAAACAAATGAGGCCTAATTAAACTTAAGAGCTATTGCACAGCAAAGGAAATCATCAACAAAACAAAAAGACAACCCACCAAATGGGAGAAAATATTTGCAAATCATATGACCTATAAGGGATTAATATCCAAAATATATAACCAGCTCATACAACTCAATATCAATTTAAAAAAATCCTAATTAAAAAATGGGTAAAAGACCTGAATAGACATTTTTCCAAAGAAAATATACAGATGGACAACAGGCACATGAAAAGATGCTCAACATCTCTAATCATGATAGAAATGCAAATCAAAACAACAATGAGATGTCACCTCACATTTGTCAGAATGATTATCATCAAAAAGACTACAGATAACAAATGTTGGCGAGAATGCAGAGAAAAGAGAACACTTTATACACTGTTAGTGGGAATGCAAATTGGTGCAGTCACTGCGGAAAACAGTATGGAGGTTCCTCAAGAAACTAAAAATAGATCTCTCATATGATGCAGCAATTCCACACCTTGGTATATAGCCAAAGAAAATGCAAACGCTAATTCAAAAAGTTACATGCTCCCCAATGTTCATAGCAGCATTATTTATAATTGCCAACATATGGAAGCAACTTAAGTGTCCATCAACAGATGAATGGATAAAGAAAATGTGATACACACACACACACACACACGCACACACACCATGGACTATCACTCAGCCAAAACAAGAATGAAATTTTGCCATTTGCAGCAACATGGGTGGACTTGGAGGGTACTACGCTTAGTGAAATAAATAAGATAGAGAAATAAAAATACTGTATGTTATCACTTACATGTGGAATCTAAAATATAAAACAAAATAGTGACTATAACAAAAAAGTAACAGACTCACAGATATAGAAAACAAACTAGTGGTTACCAGTGGGGAGAGAGGGGGGAGGGGCAAGATGGGGTAGAGGATTAAGAGGTACAAACTATTATGTGTAAAATAAACAAGCTACAATGATATATTGTATAGCACAAGAAATATAGCCAATATTTTATATAACTATAAATGAGTATAATCTTTAAAAATTGTGAATCACTATATTGTACACCTGAAAATTATATAATATTTAAAAATCAATAACTTGAAGAGCTCTCTATATATTATATAAATGAAATTCATAGTTAAAAATCTTCCCACATAGAAAACTCCAGGCCAGATAGCTTCTTTGCTTGATACTGTAAAACATTTATTGAAGAAATAATAGCAGTTCTACACAAAATCTCCCAGAAAATTGAGGAAGAAAGTATACTTCCAATTCATTCTATAAGGCCAGCATTATCCTGATATCAAAAACAGTCAAAGACTTTACAAGAAAATAAAACTATGGACTAATATTCCTCTTGAATACAGATGCAAAATTCTCATTGAATTTTTATCAAATCAAATCCAACAATATATAAATATAATACATCATGACCAATGGGGTTCATCTGAGGTATGCATAGATGGTTTAACATTCAAAAATCAATATAATTTGCCATATTAATAAGTTTTTAAAAAAACATAGAATCATCTCAATAGATGCGGAGAAATCACTTGACAAAATCTAGTATCTATTCCTGATAAAATCTCTCAGGAAAGTAGAAGGAACTTCTTCAATCTGTAAAAGGACATATACAAAAAATCTACACTAACATCAATCTTAATGGTAAAAGAGAGTTCTTTTCCCCCAAGACCACTATCAGTACTGTTATTCAACATTGTAATCTTACCCTGTTCAATCAAGAGAGAAAAGAATAAGTAAAAGACACTCAGATTGGAAAGGATGATGTAAAGCTGCCTTTATTTGCAGACAATAAGATTATTTATGTAGAAAATTTGATAAAATTCACACAAAAAAAGAGAGTAGAACTAATAAGTAAGTTTATCACAGGTTGCAGGATGCTAAGCAATATACAAATTCAATAATTCAATTATATTTCTATAAAGTAGCAATAAGCAAAAGCAATCAGAAATTGAAATAAAAACATTACCATTTAAAATAGCATCAAACATGCAAAATATTTAGCTTCAAAAATATGAAAAAATACAACAAAATCTGTAAAATGCATGCTGAAAATTGTAAAATATTGGAGAGATTTTGAAAAGACGTAAATAAATATAGAGTTATACCTTGTTCTTAGGTCAAAAGTCTCAATATTGTTATGTTGTCTATTCTCTGTATTGGTGTATAGTTTCAACTACTACACTGGAGAGAAAATTAATGAACTACAGTTATATATATATATATACACACACACACATATATGAATGACTCCAGTAATATTCAGAGTAACATCAGCAATATGGCAGACCAGGAAGCTCCAGGCCCTCATTCTCCCATCATAAAGCAACCATAAACTGACTGAAAAATATCTTATAGGAACTCTGGAAAACATTTAAAATTCTACAGCAAACAAATACAGGCCCAATCCAGAAAAAGTTGTATTAAAATCAGTAGTAATTTTCATGGCATATTTTTTCACCCCTGCCTCATAACCTTCCCAGCGGTGTGGAATGGTCTTGGTCTGGAGGAGACAGTCTCCCAGTTCCTGATCCCTCAGCCCAAAAGGAGCAGAGCAGAGCTTATTTGCAACACCCCAATCTGTTTGAGGGCTGCCTGCAGGACTGGTTTCTGTCTCATCCTTCTCGGGTAGCAGGTGGGAAAATGGGCCTCACTTTTTGGGAAAGCTGAAGGAGGATTACATGCCCATATATGGTTGAGGTATGACATTATGGGTGGAGACATACCAACAGAACATATAAATCAAGAAAGAAAAGCTGGAGTGAGATTCTGTGAAATTAAGACTTTCAAAATCACCTATGTATACCCATTAGGATGGCTATTTTAAAAGAAAATAAGTGTTGGCAAGTGTGTGGAGAAAGTGGAACCCTTGTGTATTGCTGGTGCGAATCTAAAATGGTGAAATTGCTGTGGAAAACAGTATAATTGTACTTCGAAGAAGTAAGCAGAATAATAGTATGATCCAGCAATTCGAATTCTAGGTATATACCCAAATGTATTGAAAGTAGGGACTTGAACAGATATTTTTATGCTAATGTTCACAGTAGCATTATTCACAATAGCTGAAAGGTGGAAACAATCCAAACGTCTATTGACTCATGCTAGTCACAGACCACAGGCCCCAAGGTCTCCCAGGTGGGGATGGGAGGGCATGAGCTGTGTGGTGCAGGTACCTCACTCCTGCCAGCCCTTGCAGGACCCGACGTGCTGAGCTGGGGGCTTCCTCTCAGAGAAGGTCCTTCCCTTCCACCCTCCTCCCTGAAGCTCAGACCTGAGGAAAGGAATCACGTACCATCTCAAGGAGACAGGGATGAGGATGAATGGATATACACAATGTGACCCCTACATAGAATGGAATGTTATTCAACCTTAAAAAGGAACAAAATTATGATAGATACTATAACATGGATGAACTTTGAAGACATTTTGCTAAGTAAAACAAGCCAGACACCAAAGGATAAATATTGTATGATTCCACCACTTATATGATGTACCAAGGATAGTTAAGTTCATAGAGACAGAAAGTAGTCTAGCTGGTACCAGGGGTTGGAGGAAGGGAGTAATGAGGGGTTGTTTACTGGGTAGAGAGTTTTACTTTGGGATGATGAAAATGTTCTGAAGATGGATAGTGGTGATGGTTGCATAACAATGAGAATGTACTTAATGTCACTGAATTTTACATTTAAAAATGGTTAAAATGGTAAATTTTATGTTATGTACATTTTACCACAATAAAAAAATTAAAACCATCAGATAGCAATGTACCAGATACTAAAAAAAAGAAAAAACATTCAGAGAAAGAAACAAGGCACAGAAGAATACATACATTCATACATTATGCTTAAACTTAAAGTTTAAGAATTGGCAATAATAAAAATATTTTATTTAGAGATAAATACATCATTGGTTAAACTATAAAGAAAAGCAAGATAAAGATTAATAAGAAAAATGAGGGAGTGGTTAACTCTGGAGAAAGGGAATGCAATGTAAATAGGGCACATAAGAACTTTGTTTCTAAGGAATAATTAAGATATTGTTCCTAAACCTATGTTGTAGATAGACAAATGTTTGTTTTTTATTATTTTTAATATGCACATGTGTATCTGATTCACACGAGTGTGATATAGTTCACAAGAAAGAGGTGAGGAGAAAGGAGAGCACTAGTTCCACAATGGGTAGGCAAGATTTGCCTTCTAATATTACCCAACATTGCCTAGCACAGGAAGAAAATGCTTATTGAGAGACCATCTCTAAAATAAAACATCAATAATTGATGCTTTCTTCAATTGTCTTTTGTTAATATCTTGCTTTGTAATAATTAAGGAAACATTATGCCTCAAAGCCTAGCCAACACATGACTCACTTTACATACTCTCCAAAATCGGGAGTAGTGAGCTCAATATTCTATTAATAAAATATTTACTGCACTTCAGTCAGAACTTCTGCATTATGTCCTTTAGTTCTGATACTGGTTTTGGATTTTGCCATCGGAAACACTGAGAATTCTTTTATCACTAAATGGAAAAAGGGTAGAAAATACAGCCAAGGAAAAAATCATCAGAAGCAAAAATTTTAGATTTCTATCATCACTGCTTTGAACCTTACCTGTGATACAAGTTATTACCTAGAAAATAGGTTTGACAGCATTTTTCTACTTCCACAAAGACTGAATGATTTAATAAATAATTGTAAATGGTTTGCATGTACGACTTGTCTCTATCAATATATTAATGCTGCTGTTCTGCATAATACAAACTCTTAGTTTTGTGTCATTTTCTATAATCACCTTAGTCTTACCACCAAATTGGAAATGAATTGATAGCTTACTCTTTTAAAACCTACCTGTTTCTTTGAACCTGACCTCATCATCATTTAACAAAGCATAAAGAAAAAAATATGTTAAATCATAGCTATATAATCCTAACTAAGTTTCAGTAGGTTTTTCTGAATCTGCAAAGCAGGAGGGAGTGACAGAGATGATAGTAGAATTTTTGCATGTAAATAAGATCATCTTTTCATTATGTATAAGAGCTTTCTTCCAGAGTAGAGATACCTAAATTCATATACTAGATAAACAAGGCTGCTGAGAAATAAAGCATGCTGGTCCTCAGTAAAGCAAATAAGTTAAAAATAAACAGAAATTAAAAACTTGCTCACATTTTTAATAAGATTTCAAAAACATATAACTCAAGAGACTAATCCCATGTCTCAATGTAACTGAGAAAAACTAATATTTCATAATTGTATATCACTTTGTTTACAAACTACTTCCACATTCATATCTTACTCCATCCTCATAACAATCTTGTAAGTTAATATATTTCACAGCCGAGAAGACATCTCAGAGAGGTTTTTTTTTTTTTTTTTTTTTTGCGGTACGCGGGCCTCTCACTGTTGTGGCCTCTCCCGTTGCGGAACACAGGCTCCGGCCGCTCCGCGGCATGTGGGATCTTCCCGGACCGCGGCACGAACCCGTGTCCCCTGCATCGGCAGGCGGACTCTCAACCACTGCGCCACCAGGGAAGCCCTCAGAGAGGTTTTGTGGCTTATCTGATATCACACAGCTACTGAATCAGAACACCATATTTAAGACCAGATCTTTTTGATCCTAATAGTTTCTTATTAGATTCCACACCCTGAAGAGTACAACAAGCCTAGACACTTCACATAGGAGAGAAACCATAAGCTCATTCAGAAAAAGTGTTATGATGAGGACCCACTTAGATTAGCCAGATGCCTACTAACACCACCAGGTATACTTTAACAGTGCTTGCTTTTGAATTCATTGAATGACTAGGCTTTTCATAAAGGGCCTTGGATTTGTAACCAAACTTTAATGAAAAAATTTAGAAAAGCAACTATTAGCAACCAAATAATATGCAAAGGGAAAAAAATAATTAAAAATGACTGAACCTGGGGGATGGGTAGTGGTGGTGGCATGAACTGGAAGATTGGGATTGACATATATACACTAATATGTATAAAATAGATAACTAATAAGAACCTCCTGTATAAAAAATAAATAAATAAAATAAAATTTTTAAATGAATGATTGAACAATCTCTTCTCTTCTTACAGGATCAGCTACCTGTCTTATAATTAAAGGGCATTTAGTGTGCATGAACATGTACAGTCGTGTGTGTGTGTGTGTGTGTGAGAGAGAGAGAAAGAGAGAAACAGAATTTTGTGTACAGTATTAACATGTCATTTTATGATGCACATTATCTATGATCTATCCATCCCTGATAAGAATGATCAATATAAGTATCCTTAAACAAATATACAGTTTTCTAATCATATATTCCCACTCTGAGTAATAATATCCAATATCTATATTACAGTCTATGTGCTGGGAAAAGCACATTTCAAAATGGTATGTACTTAGGAATCAGTCAATCAGAAATATCCAAACATTTCATGTATCTTTCACTTTTGGCCTTAAAAGAATCACTTCCCAGGAACAATTACATCGTTTAATTCAACATCAATAGTAGTGCCAGAATCAGAGCTTCTATTTTTGTTTAAATAACTTTGACTATGGTTGGGAATAGAAATATTATTCTATTTGACTAATATAAAAAGACCTAGATGGCTTTTTAAAATTTGTATTTCTTTTGCTTCTGTGTTTTTCCCCTTGAGTATGGTGTTTCCTTGGAAAGACTGAATGAAACTCAAGAGAAACATTCTCATAAGAACATGGGAAAGTGATCAGAATGAGACATTATTGTTCAAAGGCAATAAAAAATGTATGTGCACACAGATATATGTATTTGCACAAAAATGCCTACAGTTTAGAAGCAAATATATGGAACTGGGGAAAATAAAATGAGATGCTATTGTCTTTTCATGGAAGAGACAATGGCTGTGAAGAGTACATTGGCCAGGTTTCTGGTTCCACATGTAAGAAGCTTGGAAGTTGACACTTCATCCTAACTACAAGAAAGAAGCTTAACAGACTAAAAAATCAACAATTATTCTTGGACCCTAAGGCAAGGGAAGACACAGGCCAAACCACTACCCTCAATATAGGAGAGACCTACAAGTGAATACAGGGAGTCACCATTTACCAGAGCAGACTAAGAAGTGGAAACAATCACAGGAACCCATGCTTGGGTAGGAAAACCTGAACTGTAACTGATGAATCACTGGAGGCTCAGTATTCAGAAGTCAGAGGGCTAAAATTTCCAAGGCAGCTCAGTCATAAGGGGTCACCTACAATAGCATGAGATTTACCTATATGAGCTTGACCAGGTCTCTACACTAAACATTGGAGAAAAATCTCCCTTTACTTCTGGCAGGAGGAGGAGAAAGAGAACAATTTTGAAATTCACCAGAAAACTCTATTCTTATTAACAATGCCTGCTCTCAGAGAAAAAGAGATAATAAGGGCCTAATCTGCTGGGCTATTGTCAGAGACTGAGGAAAGGGAAACTCTCAATTCTGGCTACCTATATCCTGACATGTCGCAGAAGGGAAATATCCGCCTCCAGCTCACTCTAGCCATGTTAATGTGCCACCTAACTGAGGAGAAAAAAATTGAGAATCTCCTCTAAAGCTTGCAGTACAGAGGCATAGGCTCACTGAATGACTGAGACCTAATCATAGGACTACAGAATGCTTCATCTACCCCCACACACAAATACATTACTGAGGTGTACTTCTAGAAGTTCCTTTTACCCAGTGTATTATGTCCAGCTATCAAGAAAAAACTTACAATGCATACCAAAAGACAAAAAAAAAACATGTTTTGAAGGAATATAGCAAGCATCATAACTAGATGCTTATCAGAATTATCATATGAGGAATTTAAAACAACCATTATTAATATGCTAGGAGCTCTAATGGATACAGTATCATGCAAGAACAGGTAGGCAATATTAGCAGAACTATGGAAATCCTTAGAAAGAACCAAAAAGAAATGCTAGAGATCAAAAACACTGCAACATAAATGAAAAGTACCTTTGATATGCTTATTAGTAGACTTGACATAATTGAGGAAAGAATATCTGAGCTTGAGAATGTCTCAAGAGAAACCTCCAAAACTGAAAAGCAAAGAGAACAAACGCTGATAGAACAGAATGTCCAAGGACTGTGGGATAACTACAAAAGATATAACATACTCATAATACTCATACCAGAAGGAGAAGAAAGAGAGAAAGAAGAGAAGAAATATTTGAAACACTAATGACTGAGAATTCCCCCAAATTAATGTCAGATATCAATCACTGATGCAGGAACCTCACAGAACACCAGACAGGACAAATGCAAAAAAACTACACCTTGGCATATTATTTTCAAACAACAGAAAATCAAAGGTAAAGATAAAACCCTCAAAGGAATTGAGGAAAAACGCAGCATACCTATAGAGGAAAAAAGGTAAGAATTATACCATGGAAGCAAGAAGAGAGTTGAGTTAAATATTTAAAGTGTTGAGAGGAAAAAAACCCCACCAACCTAGAAGTCTGTAGTCTGTGAAATTATCCTCCAATAATGAAAGAGAAATAAATAGTTTCTTAGACAAACAAAACATTAGGCAATTTGTTGCCAGTAGACCTGCTTTTAAAGAAATGTTAAAAGAAGTTCTTTAGAGAGAAGGAGATTATAGATCAGAAACTGATCTATATAAAGTAAGAAAGAGCATCAAAGAAGGAATAAGTTAAGGTAAAATAAAAACATTTATTTTTCTTATTTTTAACTAACCTAACAGTTAACATTTCATTCAAAATAATAATGACAACAATGTATTCAATTATGCATGCTTGTATGTGCTTATGTGTACTTAAATATAAGTGAAATGAATGATAGTGATGATACAAGGGACAGGAAGGAGGAATTAGGAAATATTGTTAGAAGTTACTCATGCTACCATGAAATGGTATAAGGTTATTTGAAAGTAGACTGGCATTAGCTGTAAATGTATATTGCAAGATCTAGGACAACCACTAAAAAAATAAGTATAACTGATATGCTAAGAAAGGAGAGAAATAGGAATCATAAAATACTCAATTAAAACTACAAAAGGGGCTTCCCTGGTGGTGCAGTGGTTGAGAATCTGCCTGCCAATGCAGAGGACACGGGTTCGAACCCTGGTCTGGGAAGATCCCACATGCCGCGGAGCAACTAAGCCCGTGCGCCACAACTACTGAGCCTGCGCATCTGGAGCCTCTGCTCCGCAACGAGAGGCCGCGACAGTGAGAGGCCTGCGTACCGCGATGAAGGGTGGCCCCCACTCGCCGCAACTAGAGAAAGCCCTTGCACAGAAACGAAGACCCAACACAGCCAAAAAAATTAATTAATTAATTAATTTAAAAAAAAAAAAAAACTACAAAAGGCTGGGTTTCCCTGGTGGCACAGTGGTTGAGAGTCTGCCAGCCGATGCAGGGGACACGGTTTCGTGCCCTGGTCCAGGAAGATCCCACATGCCGCGGAGCGGCTGGGCCTGTGAGCCATGGCCGCTGAGCAGGTCATGAACCTGTCCAGAACCTGTGCTCCACAATGGGAGAGGCCACAACAGTGAGAGGCCCACGTACCACAAAAAAAAAAAAAAAAAAAACAACCTACAAAAGGCTGTAAAAGAGTAGAGACAAAAACAGGAACAAAGAACAGGAACAACAAATAGAAAATAATAACAAATATAGCAGATATTAACTCAACAATATCAATGATTACTTTAAACATTAATGGTCTAAATGCAACAATTAAAAGACAGCAATTGTCAGAGTGGATGAAGAAGCAATACCCAACTATAGGTTGTATACAGGAAACCCACTTTAAATATAAAGACACATAGATCAAAGTAAATAGATGGAGAAAATATACCATGGTAACATTTATCAAAATAAAGCAGGAGTAGGTATATTAATTTCAGACAGGGCAGACACAAAGCAAGGAAAATTATCAATGAGAAAAAAAGGCATTGCATAATAATAAGGTGGTCAGTTCTACAGGAAGATATAACAACCCTTAATATATATGCACCTAACTATAGCATGTCAAACTACATGAGGCAAAGACTAATAGAATTTCAAAGAGAAATATATGACTCCACCATCATAGTTGGAGTCATCAATGCTTCTCTGTAGAAATGGACAGATCAAGCAGGAGGAAAATGAGTAGGGGCATAGCTGAACTCAGCAACACCATCAATCAACTGGATATAATTGATATCTATATACTACTTTATCCAACAAGAGCAGAATACACATTCTTTTCAATTTTGCATGTAACACTCACCAAGATAGACCACATTCTGGGCCATAAAACAAATTCAAAAATTTAAAGTAATAGAAATCATACAACATCTGTTCTCAGACCATAATGGAATTAAGCTAGAAATCAATAACAGAAAGATAACTGGAAAATCCCTAAATGCATATAGCAATTAAATAACACCCTTCTAAATAGCACATGGGGCAAAGAACAAATCTCAAGAAAAATTTTAAATTATTTTTAACTGAATGAAAATTAAAACACAATGTATCAAATGTGTGAAATGTGGTGAAAGCAGTACTTAGTGGAAAATTTATAACATTTAATGCATATATTAGAAAAGAAGAAATATCTAAAATCAATAATCTAATTTTCCATTTTAGAAAATTAGGAAAAGAGCAAATTAAATCCAAAGTAAGCAGAAGAAAATAAATAGTAAGAATTAGATTAGAAATCAATGAAATCAAAATAGGAATTCAATAGAGAAATCAATGAAACCAAATGTTGGTTATTTGAGAAGATTAATAAAATTGATACATATATATCCAGGCTAATAAGAAAAAAAGAGAAAGGACACAAATTACTATATCAGAAATGAAAGAGGGGACATTATTATGGCCATTGAAAGGATAATAAAGGAATTATGTGACAACTCTATTCCCACAAATTCGATAACCTAGATGAAATCAACGAATTCCTTGAAAGACACGATTCGCCAAAACCCACAGAAGACAAAATAGACAATTTGAATTGGCCTATATCTGTTAATGAAATGGAATCAATAATTAAAAACCTTTCAAATAAAAAGGACCAGGCCCACATGGATTAATCAGTGAATTCTACCAAACATTTAAGGAAGACATTATGCCAATCCTCTACAATATCTTTCAGAGGATAGAAGCAGAGGTAACACTTCCTAACTCATTCTATGAGGCCAGCATTTCCCTAATACCAAAGCCAGAAAAAGATGTTACAAGAGAAGAGTACCATAGATATTTCTCATTAACATAGATGCAAAAATCCTCAATAAAATATCATCAAATCAAATTCAACAGTATACAAAAAGAATTAGACACCACAACTAATTGGGATTTATTGCAGTATGAAAGTCTGGTTCAACATTTGAAAATCAATTAATATAATCCATCACATTAATAGGCTAAAGAAGAAAATTACATAATCACATTGATAGACTCAGAAAAAGCTCTTGATGAGATCTAATACCTATTCATGATAAAAATTATCAGTAATCTAGAAATAGAGGATGAATTTCCTCAACTTGATAAAGAATACCTACAAAAAACCTATAGCTTACATCATAATTAAGAATGAGAGACTAGAAGCATTCCCACTAAGATCAAGGACAAGGTAAAACTGTGCCCTCTCATCACTCCTTTTCAACATTGTACTGGAAGTCCTAGCTAATGCAATAAGGGGAGAAAAATACATAAAATATATATCAGTACATATTTGGAAGGAAGATATAAAACTATCTATATTCACTGACGACATGATCATATGTTAGAAAGTCTGAAGAATCAACAACAACAAAAAAAACACGTCCTGGAACTAACAGGTGATTGAAGCAAGGTTGCAGAATAGAAGGTTAATATACAAAAGTCAATTGCTTTCTTATATACCTCCTACCACCAATGAACTAATAGAATCTGTAATTAAAAACAAATATAAATACAATTTATATTAGTGCCCCACAAATGAAATACTTAGGTATAAATCATTTTTTAATGCACATAGTATATATGAGGAACACTACCAAACTCAGATGAATGAAGTCAAATAAGAACTAAATAAATGGAGAGACATTCCATGTACATGGATAGGAATACTCAATATTATCAAAATGTCCGTCCTTCCCAATTTGATCTGTAGAGTCAATGCAATCTTATTTGAAATCCCAGGGAGTTATTTTGTAGGTATGGACAAACTGATTCTAAAATGTATATGGAGAGGCAAAAGGCACAGAATGTCCAACACAATACTGAAGGAGAATAAAAAGTTGAAGGACTGACCACACTTGATTTCTCTGTAAAGATGCAGTAATCAACATAATGTGATATTGGTGAAAGAATAGACAAATAGATCAATGGAACAAAACAGATAGCCTAGAAATAAACCCACATAAATATAGTCAACTGATATTTGACCAAAGGCAATACAATGGTGCCAAGACAGTCTTTTCAACAATTGGTGCTGGAAGAACTGAACATCCACATGCAAAAGAATGAATCTAAATATAGGTCTTTACCTTTCACTAATATCAACTCAAAATGAATCATAGACCTATACATAGGGAAAATTCAAAAGTGTAAAACTTTAGAAAATAACATAGGAGAAAACCTAAATGATGGCCACAACTCTTAGATATAATACCAAAGACACAATCCATGAAAGAAATAATGGATAAGTTGGACTTTATTAAAATTTTAAACTTCTGCTCTGCAATAAATAATATCAAGATAATTAGAAGACAAGACTCAGACTGGGAGAAAAGATACATCTGATAAAGGGCTGTTAACCAAAATATAAAAAGGACAGTTAATACACAGTTATAAGAAAACAAACATCCTAATTTAAAAATGGGCCAAAGACTTTAACAGACACCTTACCAAAGAAGATATAGAGATCAAAAACAATCATATAAAAAATTCTCAACATCATATGTTATCAAGGAAATGCAAAATAAAGTAATAATGAGACACGACTACACACTTTTCAGAATGTCAAAAATCTGAACACTGAAGCACCAAATTCTGGTAAAGATGTAGAGCAACAGGAATAGGTGGTAGGAATGCATGTTGTACATTCACTGTACAATTCACTGCTGGTGGCAATGTATAATGGTACAATCACTTTGGAAGACAGTTTGGCAGTTCTTACAAAACTAAATATAATCTTACCATACATTCCAGTCATCACATGCCTTGGTATTTACCTGAAGGGATTGAAAACTTATGTCCACACAAAAATCTGCACACGAATGTTTAATTGCCGAAACTTGGAATCATCCAAGATATCCTCCAGAAGGTGAATGGATAAATAAACTGTGGCATATCCAGACAATGAAATATTATTTAATGCTAAAAAATTAGCTTTCAAACCATGAAAAGACATGAAGTCACCTTAATTATATACTACTAAGTGAAAGAAACCAACCTGAAAAGGCTACATACTAAATGATTCCAACCACAGGACATTCTTGAAAAGGCAAAACCATGGAGAAAGTAAAAACATCAGTGTTTTCCAGGGTTGGGGTGGGAAGATGCACAGGCTGAGCACGGAAGATTTTTAGAGCAGTAAAACTGCTCTGTATGTTATCATAATGATGAAAATATGCCACTATACATTTGTCCAAACCCATAGAATGTACAACACCTGGTAAACTGTATTATAAACTATGGATTTTGTGTGTTATGATGTGTTATGTAGACTCATCCATTGTAACAAAAGTACCACCGTGGTGGGAGATGTTGCTAATGGAGGAGGCTATGTATGTGGGGGCAGGAGGTGTATGGGAATTCTCTGTACCTTCTCTCCAACTTTGCTGTGAAAGTTAAACTGCTGTAAAAAATTAGTCTTAATTTAAATAAAAGTACTCTGATCTTTCTATCCCAAAGAGTGCCACTAATATTTTCATTGTAGATAAAGACAAAATGTCTTATTCAACCTACCTCCACCCCCTACTGTGTGAATGAGTAAATTGTGGACATACTATGTTGCCTTTGCTTTTGCTATTGAATGAACGGCTAGTTTTCCACTCTACATGTATTGCCCTTTGCCACCTTTCCTTGAGACCTCCATAGAATTGTCTGTCAATTTATCTCTTCCCCTTAATGCCGCTGTGTTCAGAACATTATTATAGCCACTTTCCCACTTCCTGTCATCTACCTGATTTTGCTTCCTCAATCAGTCCATAGACCGCAACAGGCACTGTAAAACTCACCATCACTAATGGCACCTCTTAAATAGTCCCCAAGAAATAGAATTGCAGACTTGTTTTTTCAAAGTACTAAGGCAGAACAGGAGTTCAAGCCCTAGAAAGAAGACAACTTTGCCTTCTTAATGAACACATTACATTTAATCAATTGACCTAAAGAAAAGCCATCATATGATATGAAAGAATAGATTGGTTTATATAACAAAATTATTTTTAAAAACCACAATTATTTAAAGAGAAATGGATTGACAGTTAGGCTATACCATGAAGAACCACAATCGTATTATTTCATCTCAATTGGTTGATTTTTACTGTGTAAATGTACATACATAGAAATTGTGTCTTGCATATACTCTCATTAAAACTATCTGTTTAAAAAGGCACTGAGAAAGGATCATCCTGTGAGCAATTACCTTGAAAGCTGACCAAATTCATATAATAGACAAGATAAGATCACTTTCACATTTGAAATAGTTTTCAAATTAAATTCATTGTTTTCAAACGTATTTTTTAAAATTACATTATTCATTCATTCAGGCTTTTTCTACAAAAGCACAAAGTAGCCAGTGTGACTAAGTCTGATAGCTGATTCAACTATTGAAATGCTATTGAAATTGACTGATAAATCCAGTTAAACCAGCGAAACTAGATATATCTTTAAAACGCGGTTTTAGGAGAGGGGGGAGATGGCAGAAGAGTAAGACGCGGAGATCACCTTCCTCCCCAAATATACATTAGAAATACATCTACACGTGGAACAACTCCTACAGAACACGTACTGAATGCTGGCAGAAGACCTCAGACCTCCCAAAAGACAAGAAACGCCCCACGTACCTGGGTAGGGCAAAAGAAAAAAGAATAAACTGAGACAAAAGAATAGGTACGGGACCTGCACCAGTGGGAAGGAGCCGTGAAGGAGGAAAGGTTTCCACACACTAGGAAGCCCCTTCGCGGGCAGAGACTGCCGGTGGCGGAAGGGGAGAGCTTCGGCTCTGTGGAGGAGAGTGCAGCACAGGGGTGCGGAGGGCAAAGCGGAGAGATTCCCGCACAGAGGATTGGTGCCCACCGGCAGTCACGAGCCCGGGAGGCTTGTCTGCTCACCCGCCGGGTCGGGTGGGGCTGGGAGCTGAGGCTCGGGCTTCATTCAAAGCGCAGGGAGAGGACTGGCGGCGTGAACACAGCCTGAAGAGGTTACTGCACCACAGCTAGCCGGGAGGGAGTCCGGGAAAAAGTCTGGACCTGCCAAAGAGGCAAGAGACTTTTTCTTCCCTCTTTGTTTCCTGGTGCGCGAGGAGAGGGGATTAAGAGCGCTGCTTAAAGGAGCTCCAGAGACGGGTGCGAGCCATGGCTAACAGCGCAGACCCCAGAGACGGGCATGAGACGCTAAGGCTGCTGCTGCCGCCACCAAGAAGCCTGTGTGCGAGCACAGGTCACTCTTCACACTTCCCTTCCGGGGAGCCTGTGCAGCCCGCCACTGCCAGGGTCCCAGGACGCAGGGACAACTTCCCTGGGAGAAAACACGGCGCGCCTCAGGCTGGTGCAACATCATGCCGGTCTCTGCCACCGCAGGCTCGCTCCGCACTCCGTACCCCTCCCTCCCCCCGTTCTGAGTGAGCCGGAGCCCCCAATCAGAGGGTCCTTTAACCCTGTCCTGTCTGAGCTAAGAACAGACACCCTCTGGCGACCTACACGGAGAGGCGGGGCCAAATCCAAAGCTGAAACCCGGGAGCTGTGCGAAGAAAGAAGAGAAAGAGAAATCTCTCCCAGCAGCCTCAGGAGCAGAGGATTAAATCTCCACAATCAACTTGATGTACCCTACATCTGTGGAGTACCTGAGTAGACAATGAATCATCCCAAATTGAGGGGGTGGACTTTCAGAGCAAGATTTATTATTTTTTCCCCTTTTCCTCTTTTTATGAGTGTGTATGTGTATGCTTCTGTGTGAGATTTTGTCTGTATAGCTTTGCTTTCACCATTTGTCCTAGGGTTCTATCCGTCCGTTTCTTTTTTTTACTTTTTAAAAAAACTATTTCTTAATAATTTTTTTATTTTAATAACTTTATTTTATTTACCTTACTTTATTTTATTTTCTTTTATCCTCTCTCTTTCTTTCTTTCTTTCATTCTTTCTAAGTTTTCTCTCTTTCATGCTTAGCCGTGTGGATGAAAGGCTCTTGGTGCTCCAGCCAGGAGTCAGTGATGTACCTCTGAGGTGGGAGAGCCAACTTCAGGACACTGTTCCACAAGAGACCTCCCAGCCCCATGTAATATCAATCCCACTACTGGGCATATACCCTGAGAAAACCATAATTCAAAAAGAGTCATGTACCTAAATGTTCATTGCAGCTCTATTTACAATAGCCCAGAGATGGAAACAACCTAACTGTCCATCATCAGATGAATGGATAAAAAAGATGGGGCACATATATACAATGGAATATTACTCAGCCATAAAAAGAAATGAAATTGAGTTATTTGTAATGAGGAGGATGGACTTAGAGTCTGTCATACAGAGGGAAGTAAGTCAGAAAGAAAAACAAATACCGTATTCTAACACATATATATGGAATGTAAAAAAAAATGGTTATGAAGGACCTAGGGACAGGACATGAATAAAGACGCAGACCTACTAGAGAATGGACTTGAGGACACGGGAAGGGGGAAGGGTAAGCTGGGACAAAGTGAGAGAGTGGCATGGACATATATACTCTACCAAATATAAAATCGATAGCTAGTGGGAAACAGCCTCATAGCACAGGGAGATCAGCTTGGTGCTTTGTGACCACCTGGAGGGGTGGGATAGGGAGGGTGGGAGGGAGGGAGACGCAAGAGGGAAGAGATATGGGGATATATGTATATGTATAGCTGATTCACTTTGTTATAAAGCAGAAACTAACACACCATTGTAAAACAATTATACTCCAAGAAAGGTGTTAAAAAAATAAGTTTAAAATATACAAATAAATATAAATGTAGGTTTCATTTCAAAAATAAAATAAAATAAAATAAATTTCCCTTCAAAAAAAAAAAAGTGTGGCAAGACTAAGAAAGCTTTCAAATCCTTGCTAAATCTAGCAATGCTGAACTCCTCTTCAGGGGAAAGATTGATCTTACACAGGGAATAGAAAGAAAACTAGAAAAAGAAAATTCTTTGACTCATTTAATTTCCATGATGTTTGTTATAATTTTTATATTGGTGATATTTATTGCCAGAAACACAGGAAGTGGGTAGTAGATTTAAAAAGGAAAAAATATGTTAAAGTTAAGCTTCATGTTAAGTGTGAGTCCTAAATAATAGAACCTAGTTTTCTGGAGTATTTTAAGGTAAGATGTACATGAGAGTTTTTGTTTGTTTGTTTGTTTTCATTTTGTGAGATGCTGTTCAATGCAAATATAACCAGATAAATCTTTGAAAAACCATTGACCATTTATGGCCAGGCATCTGAATATCTGGTCGATTTTTTATTTATATTCTGTCATACTAATACAAAGATTTTGAAAGTGTTTGAAAGGTTTTCAAGTAGAGATTTTCTATCATAGTTCAAAGGCTAAAGAAAGAGAACATTTATGTGTTTGAAAATCATGTACTAATTTTGAACATGATTACCTACAGAAAAGTTACAAGCTTTTCCTCCAAGACTTAGTCTCACTGATTGGAAGTTAACATTCTCTGTTTAGATGAATTTTCACTGATTTCTATTATGTAAATATAAACAAGGTAAATGAAAAAGGCAACCCGGTTTAATTGTTACTCAGAAATGTCCACTGACAAAGTTGTTGGCTGGTAGTTCGTTATATTTTCACTGGAAAGTAGTTTAATCTCTGACTTTGCAGCTTTAAGGCAACTGTGCTACCTAATCAGCCACTACATCTACAGTTCTCCATTCAGCAGATGCTGAAATTATTAATGAGAGAATATGTAATGGAACTATAGAAAATCACACTTGCAGTTAGGTACAAAAGCATTTAATGGTTATAATACACAAGAAGATTGACAATTTATGGCTTTTTACAACATACAATATAATTTGTAGGTGTTTCATATTGATGTGTATGCCCAAGAGTGATATAAAGCCATAAATCATTGCTGTTCCTGGGTTCCCATTAGGACTTCATGGATTGTATTGTCCAGAAGAACAATTCCAAAAGGGAAGCACACTCCTATAATCACACACACAGACACACACACACACAAACACATGGAAAAGGTAGAATTATAGTAGTCTGTATTACTACATTTTTTGGTACTTTTATATAGTGAGTTTGGTTAAAAATGTTAAATTCTACAATGCTTTATAAATGTGTTACATACTGGGAGACAAAGCACTTAGCTATTAAATAAAGAGAACTTTTATATAAGATTTACTTTATTATTATCAGGGGAATAGATAAAAAGATTTTATTTGATATGTAGTACACTTAATTATGCCACAACACTAAAAATCTGTTATGTCAACAGAAAGTATAACTACATTCATCCACCAATGTTGACCCCAAACATGAATTTCCAATGCCACAATTGTAAACACACAAAACCTAAATTTCACAACTTTAATTCAATTAATATGAAAATCAAATTTAGCACTAAAAATTAATGGTGCCAGTGTCTTTATAGTCACCAAGTCTTCACTTCCTTGCATGTGCTTCAACTACATACACCCTCCCTCCACACTGCCGTTTGTAGGAACATTGAATTATTGAGTTATTTTTCAGATTCAAATGTTGATTTATGATTAAAAAATAAATATTTTCTCTCATTACTTATTTCTTCTGGACTTCGGCCATTAACAGAAAATTGTCTTTAACCTAACCTGGCCAAAAAAAATAGCTTTATTGGGATTAATTACTTCAGCATATTATTTGTGCAGTTGTTGGAGGTAATTTCTTTCATTACACATGTACTGCTCAAGGAAGAAAAGAAAAAAAGATTGGTGCACATTTGAAGGCAATGGATTGATCTTTTCAGAGACAGAGGATATGTACAAAGTGGGAAGTCTTTCCATGGGTACCTGATGGTGGCTTCCCTTCTTTTCTGTGTACTCTCTTTTCTAAGTTACTTTGTAGCTTATTTCTAGTTGGACTCAGGTTTCTGTCAATTTCAGTCTATTTAAATATTTTTGTTTGTTTGTTTTGTTTTGTTTTGTCATTGTTTTGTTTCAAATCTAGTCTCTCCTTTTTACTCTTCATTGGAATTTTAACAAATGGAAAAGAATGTAACTATTACTGACTCACTAAGCAAATCAGAAAACCATAGAAGCAAATATTTGTAGATTTAATTTTCCACATTATCTTTTCTTCCTTAGCCATTTTTCCCATTCCTATACATAAAAAATATTTTTAACCATTTGTCCCACTTTCAGAAAAACTGATATTTTGTCATTTTTTAGATTACAAAAGACTCAATGTATATTATAAATGTCCATAGATCACAGCAGTTCAGAATATGTTTATGTCTGTTTATATGACTCTCCTCCACATTCCACCCCCCCAAAAAAAAAAACCTGATGATCAAAAATCTCAAAATGAGTAAACTAAATAGATTGCTACACAGCCAAAATAGCAGGCAGAATTCCTTCTTGGCTGCTAAGAAAAACTGTGTTAATCCTAAAGTACCAGGTTCAAATCAATTTGAACCACCTCTCTAATACATGCACATATTTTTCTATTTGTAAATATAATCCAAAGAAAATCAGTGAGGTGTCTCTGATTTATAAAATATAAACTCAATATCATATGTATTGGTGCTGGTAATTTTTATTGATAAAGCAGTATGTGAAAAGAAAAGATAATTGGGAGTATGGGGGGAAAGTCAACTTTATATTTTGATATGATGTATGCAATCTGATCAGAATATTGACTAATAATTTATTCCCATTGAGTTGTCATGATTTTATGTAGACAGAATCATAAACGTAGAAGATACCAGAGAGAGCTCATGTCCCCAAGGACCCATCTCTTTTCCCTAGTATGGCCATTATATTATCCCCTTTTTCCCTGTTTCTTCTTCATGGAGCAAAATGATAATATCTTACTCCCAATTCACTCACTACCAGTCCTACTGGTAAAACTCATTTTGAGAAATGAGAAATAAGCATCCCTCCTGATTTTTAATGCTGAACCAAAATAGCTTCCAAAAATTCATTTAACCCCACGAAGATTTCTCTATTTTCCTTTAAAGCAGAAATTAAAAGGTCATTTATAAGATATAGTTCGAAACATACAAATCAGGCACATTATAACAGTGAACTCACAAAAGAAATGAAGAAAGACTCTACTAGCTGGAATAAAACAGACTGAAAGATGCAGCCTCATTTTCCTGTCAGTTTGAAACAGCAAAGACTCCTGAAAGCACAGCTCTCACAGGAATACATCCACCTTTGTTTATCTCCATTTAAAATCGGAGGAGCAGAAGCAGGGACATCTCAGCTGATCCTATCCTAATTACTAGGCAGATGTAAAGGAGTACTTGGAAAGAGCTTCAAATACACACACAATGGTTTAAAGCAATGAATAAACACGCGTATGCTGGAAAGAAATGGCATAATCATACCCTCTTAGGCTGTCTCATGTGGACCTATCAAGTGGCCTTCGAGGATGGGGTCATTATGCTGCTATACTGTCTGACTGACAGAATGGTGTAGGTTGCTGTGAAAGTCACAAGAGAAATTTTTGTAACCTTCATTTCAGTACAATTGGATGACGACTCTCCAGAGCTACCACATGGAAGCCATGTAGCAGTTGTAAAACTAAGAATACTCTGCGATGGTGAACTTCCATGTGAAGGAGTAAACTAGGCACCTCAGTTGAGGGAGCACAAATCAAGGCTGTCATGGGCACCCGAATGTTATTCTTATCTCTCAGAATGACACCTGTTTGGAGATTATGCTTAAGGCAGGATTACTGAGAACTTTTAAATGAATGAAACTCTCTCCAAGTAGTCTTTATTTCTTTAACTCACTCATACTTTGAATACTGTTACTTAAATTTCAGTTAGAGGCAATCCTTGAGATGAAAATTGGTCATTTGCTGTAAGTAAGGTGTTCTTATCAATTTTTGGTTCACAGACCTCTTTGAATATCTCATGAAAATTTTGAATCTTTTCTCTAGATAATACAGTTTCATTTATTCATAAAATATTGAATGCAAATATAAATATTTCCTGTATTTTCTTAGGTCTGAGGCAGGCTGGGACCTGGGACCTGGGATCCTTTACTACAGTGCTTGCACATGGACAAACGTCCCCTCCAGCAGCGGAATACAAAGAAACTATAAGGCACTAAAAATAACTGCACATGTGAACAGTTGGGGCAAATTATGAGCAAGATACAAAAAGGCCAAAACCCAACTGACACTGCTGAGGTGCAGGGAGCAAAAGCAGGCACCATGCATGATCCCTGCACACAGCACCACCAAGAGGGTGGGCAGACAACCTAAGCCACCCCTACGGCCCAAATCACTGATCTGCTCCCACCCTCACCCCATTTAAGGAACCAGCTAGGCCCCCCTAATCGGAGAGCAAGCAAGGGAAACTGTTACTTGTTTTTGCTCCACCTTGCTGCAGCACGAATCCCAATAAAGCCTTGCCTGAATTTCTCCTCTGTCCTCGTAATCAATTTCTATTGATTAAAGAGTACAAAAACCCAGGTCAGTAACAGGCCCATGGACCTATATTAAGAACTGTGGCTCCCCAATACCAAATGTGGAAATGAAACATTCAGATTTCAAGGAAAATAATTTATAATCATTGGCTTCCTTTAGCCAAACTATTCTGAGGTTGGATTTTGACAATGGCAAAATAGCTGAAGTAAAGTGCCTGTATAATTCCACAATTCACACTATATAATTTGATAAATTCTTTGAAGAGCATATTGATTGAGTGATAAGTCTTATGCAAGCAAGCTGAGAATGTCCAACCATTTGCTTGGACCAAACACAACTAATGAAGATAAACAGTTATGCCCTGGTTCAGAGAATTAACATTATGTTCCCAAGGTGTATTTAACATACATAATTATATGCAGCAAGAAACTTACTTCCTAAGAGTATCTGAATTAGGAGAGAGTACAATTAAATGCATAGTACTAGTTGTTACCTTGGAAATTTAAGCTTCAACTTAACAAAATGTTTCTCTTCATCTTGTATTCCTCAGAAGACTCTGGTTTCAGGTTCCCTCAAGCACTTCAATCTGCACGATGATGATAAAAGTTTGAATGCCTGAGGTTTTAAAAATAATTAACTCCACTCAGTTTTACCAGTTGTAAAATTAAAAATTATGGCTTTAACCAAGCCCTAACTTGGATAGAATATTTTACTGTGAACCATATTATAGTACCAAGCTACATGTTTGATTTAAACTTTCCTTTCAAACCTGTGTTTAGTCCCAAATAAAATTATGTTAAGTACCCTCAGGAGTATCTTATTCAGAAATGCATATAGCCCCATAGAATATGGGACAATAGGACAATATATCTCCCTTTTGATAGCGCCTTTGTAAGAAAACTCTACAGTCAAGTGTTCTCGACTTTCTACTTCTAAAACCTACCCACTGTCCAGCTGACATAATTCTTATATTGTCTTTAGTTACTTTAAATAAGTGAAACAATTCACCACATCCAACCCTACTTTTATCTGAACCTCTCCTTGGTTAATACAACACACTCAGCTATGACCTCGAGAAATCAAACATGACTGGTTACTTAACTGAACCATTGAAGACTTCCAATAGTGATGTATGTCTGAAACTGATATTCATCTATGTAATACTTATTTAATGCTCTGTGTAATTCTTCCCTCATTAAAGTGATTAATTCTTCTAACGTATGAGATAGTAAAAGAACTGAACTGAAATGAAATTCAAACCAAAGTCTTTTCTTGTACTTTTTTGGGGGGTGGAGGGTGTTTATGCAGAGAGCTGAGAAGTCTATGCTAAGTGGAATGGAAGAAAGCCTTATTAGTTTCTTCACAATTTCCAAGGAACATAGATCAGCCCTTCTCATCTTGAATCAATGATGCCTATAACAAGCAAGCTTGATGAAAAATCCAAAATGATCAAAATCTGACCATTTTAATTGTCCTATACACCTAAGCTCTAACCATAATAATGGCCAAATAAAAATTGTTTGTTCGTTAGCTGAGAAAATATGTACAACCACTATCCACTCCTGTCACCTTTAACTATATTGACTATTTGGCTGGTACTCATTTGTATTTTGCTTTGTTTTCAGACTACAGTACTCGCTTTACAGATGGATCTCTTTTGTATTAGGCTCATTAATCGATTAAACTTGGGTTTTGTTTTAGATGATATTCTTTTGGCTTTGGGGAATGTCATTTCATAACACATCATCACAGCTGCACAATGGCTAAGAGAGGCCTCATTGTACTGTTGGTTCTTTGGTTACCACCTAGCCCAGAAATTCTTCTCACTTAACTGAAAAACCAAAGTAATTTATAGTGGAATTTTCCTTCCTATCACAGACCTGGGCTCTTGTGTCTCCGGAATAAACACTCACACCTTCCTAACTATAACCTGAATGTTTGTGTTCCACCACCCAGCCCCCGTCCCCACCCCTGCCCCCCATGAACAAAGAAGAACAAAGAGCATTGCTCACCACCCAGTTCTACAAGGGTTAAGTCATAACCCACTTCAGTCACTGACCAACAGTGCACTCTGAGCAGAAACTAAGACAGTAACAGGATGAGGTACTCTGTGCTTTGGAAAAGCAGGCCCCTTAGATAGTTAAATGTATATCACAGGAAGAATTTTAATGAACCCAGATTCTTGCATCTTCCCATACATAGAAAAAGCACTAAAATCATTAACTTGAGGTATCTGTCCTTTGTGATTACCAGCAATCTTTTACCATGATGTATGCTTGACTGTACATATTTCCTAGCCAAAAATCATATAGAAACTGACTTCTCCCCTACCTCTTCACAGCAGTTTCCTCAGAGCTGAGTAGCTGTCCCAGGCTGTAGTCCTCAGTAAGACCCTGAATAAAACCTAAACTCACATTTATTGTGTTGTGTGTTTTTCTTTAAGCTGACACCCTCAAATTTGTATTTTGAAATCCTGACCCTTAAAAGTGATGGTATTAGGGAGCTTCCCTGGTGGTGCAGTGGTTGAGAGTCCGCCTGCCGATGCAGGGGACACGGGTTCGTGCCCCGGCCTGGAAGGATCCCACATGCCGCGGAGCGGCTGGGTCCGTGAGCCATGGCTGCTGGGCCTGCGCGTCCGGAGCCTGTGCTCCGCAATGGGAGAAGCCACAACAGTGAGAGGCCCGCGTACCGCAAAAAAAAAAAAAGTGATGGTATTGGGAGGTGTGACTTTT
The DNA here is from genome assembly GCF_937001465.1 of Orcinus orca. Lineage (NCBI taxonomy): Eukaryota > Metazoa > Chordata > Mammalia > Artiodactyla > Delphinidae > Orcinus > Orcinus orca. The sequence goes on from NC_064580.1 coordinate 82,756,611, forward strand.
GGGAGGTGATTAGGTCCTGAGGGCTCAGCCCTCATGAATGAATTTAGTGCCATTAAGAAACAGGACCAAGAGAACTCCCTCCCCACTTCCACCATGCAGAACACAGCAAGAAGGTGAACCAGGGAGAAGGACCTCACCATGCATTAGATTTGCCTGAATCTTGATCTTGGACTCCCCAAGAACTTGAGAAATAAATTTCTATTGTTTATAAGTCACCCAGTCTACAGTGTTTTGTTATAGCAGCCCAAACAGACTAAGACATTCCTCTATGTTCAGGCCATACAACTGGGATTCCGCCTAAGTTCAACCTGACTTGTGATTTAATATTCTATAGGAACAAAGTCCTAGTCTACTGGACCATTTGTAATGCTTTTTAAAATACACTAGAGAAGGGATATGAAGATCAATTGCACTGTTTGTCTCCCTTGTCAGTTGAAGGGATCACAGTGTAAATATACTGATTGCTCATTCAAGTAATGTCTGTCTCTTGCAATTCCAATGCCACATCCTTTTCACCACATTAGATTCTCTTGGACACTGAGGCCTGTATTTGCCAAATTCAAGTTTGAAAAGCATTGTGGGACACTAGGCCGGTCCCCTTCAGCCCTTCCCTGAGAAAGCCTGTCCCCACACCTCAAAAGCCTAAGAATTATCAGCATGTTTCATGTAGGAACTCATCCTAGTTATGCCACAGGTGATATTTCTTCCTCTGCTACCCACCTTCTTTCCATTCAGTTTCTAACATTATCCAAGCTGTTCTCAGGTTCATTGCCTGTGTCGATCTATCCTCTAATCTGTCTCCTTCCTCCAAGAACTTCCCTTGTATCACTTTAGAGAACTGATCTTGCAATTTTAATTAGGCATTCCCCAAAACACAAGAAATTTGTAAAATACCCCTGTATGTCTGACTCCCATTATCTATAAGAATTAGTTCAGGCATCTAAAGGAAAACTATGCAATTAAAACTATACCGACTCCCTTCACTACTTGACCAAAATATCTTACTACAGTCAGATTCATTTGACAAAATCCAAAGAATATGGTAAGCAGTGTAATGATAATATAGCTATGTTCTATAGATATGTTCTGAAAATCTGAATTGAAAGAAGTAATGATGATATCTAGATTAAAAAATTATTTTTCTCTCTAACTGTATGGTCATAACTGTACATTTTCTTTTTGTGAGAGTATCAAAACACATGGATCTTGAAAATATTTGATGAATTTTCATTATTTTTTCTGAAGTTTATTAAAAGTAGAACACAGAGTTTTAAAAATTCATGTCATAATAGAAGATTTACCCTTCAGTCTCCCTCTCAAAAATACAAGGTCAGGGCCTTAATCCACCTAGCAAATTTGTGATTCATCCATCTCTCATGAATCATCTGATCTTCAAGATTGTGTCTAAGTTCTACTAAAAGCACTATACTTCATTTGCATTTACCTGTACTGGACAAATGATGTTATATTGCCCCATACAACTTGATTCTAAAGAGGTTAAATATAATGGTAATTAGAAAAAGTTTTCATGATGTGATTTTACTGACTTCATACCCACAACACTGTTAGTTTCCTCCCCCTCCCTGGTTCCTTGATATCATCTTTGTTTATTTCTGCAACACATATTTCACCCTACCATCTCTTATATAGCAATGGCATATGGTTATGAAAGTCTTGAATCCTGAGTTTAAAAAAGTATCCCCTCTTAAATTTGGGGGAAGAGGTATAGAGTATTTGTAATACAACATACTCTAGTTCAGCACAATAACATATTAATTCAACAATAATTTATTAAGTCTATATATATTATTCAGTAATAATTTTCTCTGTTATTTGAGATATTTTAGAAATTGTAAATATTCTTGGAAAAATTGATGGAAGGAAGAGTGGGACAGAGAGAGAAAAGAATAAAAATAAAGAACGTGAGTAGGGAGAGGCAGTTGAGATTGCTACTCAGAGTGACAAAAGGAGAGTTCCATTTCCATGGCTCGTTCTGTCTTTGGATAATCTGGTATACCAATAAGTATAATTTGTGATGTGAACACAAATTCACCAAGAGTTGTATTGATTGACATGACCAGTTTCTTATTTTATTTATAGTTCCCAAGCTGTATTCAAATGATAGACATGAACATAACGTATTTTATTTTCCATTGCATTTAAAATATATTTCTCCTGCTCTTTAAATGGTAACATGTATAATTCTTTATAATAATTCAAACACTTTAGATTAAACTCTAAATTTCTTGGCCATATATTCATCATCTGCCAAATTGTTGAGTGAACTTAGGGATACCAAAACATTTCTCAGTGTCATTTTCCATATGTGGAGATATTCAATGTTGCCTAGGTATTCTATTGATTACTTGGGGGAAATGTGTCATGTCTACAAAACTAATGGGAAATAATCCTCACTAGGATATAAATAGGCAGAAATAACTTATTACTAGCTGGAAATTGTTTTCTAACTCAAGAAAAAAAGGTCTTGTGTATAACAATAACAATGGATAAAAGTTTTTCATTATTTGCCATTAAGAATAATTCACTTATTTGTTTTTCTCTTTCTGACTTACTTCACTCTACCATATGCTAACACATATATATGGAATCTAAGAAAAAAAAAGGTCATGAAGAACCTAGGAGCAAGACGGGAATAAAGACACAGACCTATTAGAAAATGGACTTGAGGATATGGGGAGGGGGAAGGGTAAGCTGTGACAAAGTGAGAGAGTGGCACGGACATATATACACTAACAAACATAAAATAGATAGCTAGTGGGAAGCAGCCGCATAGCACAGGGAGATCAGCTCAGTGCTTTGTGACCACCTAGAGGGCTGGGATAGGGAGGATGGGAGGGAGGGAGACGCAAGAGGGAAGAGATATGGGAACATATGTGCATGTATAACTGATTCACTTTGTTATAAAGCAGAAACTAACACACCATTGTAAAGCAATTATACTCCAATAAAGATGTTAAAAAAAAAGAATAATTCACTTAATCCAGATAAGAAGCATATAGTCTGTCTTATGCTCCACTATGGCTCTCAGAGAGCCATTCAGTCAAGCTAGTGATCAACATTTTGCTCCTAATTAAAATGTACTGAAAAAGAATCAAGACAAAATATTCATTATTCTAAAACACACGTACCAAAATTTTGCCTCTCTTTCTGGTTTCATGTGATACTACTTGTGCTATGGTGCAATAAATTACAAGCTGGTTAGAGTTCAGCCACTTAAGCCAAATTATTATATAACTTATACTTAATAATGAAAATCTGGAATGGCATGCTGGTTTCAAATTTTTCTAATACAGAATAAAAAAATATTCCTAATAAAAGAAATGTGTATAGATGAATTACCAGCTTTGCATGCTGGAAATTTGTAATAATAATGGTTTCTGTTATACTGAGTAGTATTTATGCTTTGTAAATGTGCTAACTAACATAAGACCACTGTGTTCATAGAACTACTGCTATGCTAAAAGTATTGAAAATATTTTCTATATAAGAAATATTACACAGTGTAAAGGTACATAGGCCCTGTTCTTAGAAGATGTGAGTTCAAAATCTGGCACTGTCTGCTTGCAGGTTGTTTGTGTGACCCTAGGAAAGTTTTGGAAACTCTTTGTGCCTTGGTTCCATCATCCAAAAAAATGAAGATAATACCTACCTCATAGGGTAATTTTGAAAATTATATAAGATAATCCATGCAAACTGCTCAGAAGAATGCCTAACATATAATAAATCCCAATAACTGTTATATATAATTAATGTTGTTATTATTAGTAATATTATTGTGATTTTGTTGGTAGATAATGTGAATCACTCTAGCCAGGATTTGGTGGTTGATAAAAACAATTTTATAAATGTTCTGGATTGTAATTTTCCCAGAAATACTGTTTCATTTCAAGTAAAGGAGCTCTAAGAAAGCCAGTCGTCCAAAAGAAAACATTGGAGAAAGAATAATATTAGAAAATCAAGGACAACAGATCTGAGTCAAGATAGTTTTAGAGAGAACCAGGCATAGAAACAAATTTTTTAAAGTCTAGAGATAAGCCTTATGTCAGTTATATCAATCATGCTAATGTAGGAAATAATAAATATAGAGCCATTCATGGCTGATTCCAGGGAAAACTTGTTTTCAGCATTCCCTACTTCTCTGTCTGAATAATTCTTCTCCAAAGTACAAGGTCCCTTTTAACAGGTGTCTAATAATCTCACAAGGTTGATTAAAGTGAGCTGACAAACTCATTTGAAAAGAAAGTGAGCTGACAAACTCATTTGAATATATTAAAGAAAGTGAGCTGACAAACTCATTTGAATATATTGATGGTTTAGAGTGTGAATCATACCAGGAATATTAAATGTCAAAATAAGAATGTCAGGTGAAGAAAATGCTTAATACAAAGAATTGTCAAGGATGGCATCCCACTTCAGGTGGAGATGTATTTTGGATAGAGAGCTTTGCTAGTATGCTTGAAGCATGCAAATTCCCTTCCACAAGTGATTTAAGACCAAGACTTCAGCCAAGGATCCTAAGCTCTCTTTCTACTGTGCTGTTTATTCCAGGAAACATGAAGAGGTCACTTCTGTATGTTAAGTCTCACTTTCCAAAATTTAGGACAAGGGAGGTGTTCTGGATTCAAATGAATAATGTATTATATAGGTGTATTTTATTTCTTCTTCTTTTTTTTTTTTTTATTTTGCGGTACTCGGGCCTCTCACTGCTGTGGCCTCTCCCGTTGCGGAGCACAGGCTCCGGACGCTCAGGCTCAGCGGCCATGGCTCACGGGCCCAGCCGCCCCGCGGCATGTGGGATCTTCGCGGACCAGGGCACGGACCCGTGTGCCCTGCATTGGCAGGCGGACTCTCAACCACTGCACCACCAGGAAAGCCCTTTATTTCATTTTTAAATCATTAAAATAAGAATGTGAATTTAGGAGGGTGTAAAGTTATTCTGTCAAAGAAAATCATTAAAAATGAAACATTTTGACCACCTCCCATCCCCACCCTCCACCTCGGGCAACTACCAATCTATTCTCTGTATCTATGAGTTTAGTTGTTGCTTTTGTTTTGTTTTGTTTTGCTTTGTTTTAGATTCCATATATTAGTGAGATCGTATGGCATTTGTCTTTCTGTTTGACTTATTTCACTTAGCATTAATGCCCTCAAATTTTATCCATGTTGTTGCAAAGGGCAGGAAGAACTTCTTTATCCTTCTTTTCTTTTTTTATGACTTCTAAGCTGTATTTCTTTTTTTTTTTAACATCTTTATTGGAGTATAATAGCTTTACAATGGTGTGTTAGTTTCTGCTTTATAACAAAGTGAATCAGTTATACATATACATATGTTCCCATATCTCTTCCCTCTTTGTCTCGCTCCCGCCCACCCTCCCTATCCCACCCCTCTAGGTGGTCAAAAACCACAGAGCTGATCTCCCTGTGCTACGCGGCTGCTTCTCCCTAGCTATCTATTTTACGTTTGGTAGTGTATATATGTCCATGCCATTCTCTTACTTTGTCACAGCTTACCCTTCCCCCAACCCATACCCTCAAGTCCATTCTCTAGTAGGTCTGTGTCTTTATTCGCATCTTACCCCTAGGTTCTTCATGACCTTTTTTTTTTTCTTAGATTCCATACATATGTGTTGGCATATGGTATTTGTTTTTCTGTTTCAGACTTACTTCACTCTGTATGACAGACTCCAGGCCCATCCACATCACTACAAATATCTCAATTTTGTTTCTTTTTATGGCTGAGTAATATTCCATTGTATATATGTACCACATCTTCTTTATCCATTCATCTGATGATGGACACTTAGGTTGCTCCCATGTCCTGGCTATTGTAAATAGAGCAGCAATGAACATTTTGGTACATGACCCTTTTTGAATTATGGTTTTCTCAGGGTGCATGCACAGTAGTGGGATTGCTTGGTCGTATGGTAGTTATATTTTTAGTTTTTTAAGGAGCCTCCATACTGTTCTCCATACTGGCTGTATCAATTTACATTCCCACCAACAGTGCAAGAGTGTTCCCTTTTCTCCACACCCTCTCCAGCATTTATTGTTTCCAGATTTTTTGATGATGGCCATTCTGACTGGTGTGAGATGATATCTCATTGTAGTTTTGATTTGCATTTCTCTAATGATTAATAATGTTGAGCAATCTTGCATGTGTTTGTTGGCAATCTGTTTATTTTCTTTGCACAAATGTCTGTTTAGGTCTTCTGCCCATTTTTGCATTGGGTTGTTTGTTTTTTTGTTATTGAGCTACATGATCTGCTTGTAAATTTTGGAGATTAATCCTTAGTCAGTTGCTTCATTTGCAAATATTTTCTCCCATTCTGAGGGTTGTCCTTGGGCCTTGTTTATGGTTTCCTTTACTGTGCAAAAGCTTTTAAGTTTCATTAGGTCCCATTTGTTTATTTTTGTTTTTATTTCCTTTTCTCTAGGAAGTGGGTCAAAAGGATCTTGCTGTGATTTATGTCATAGAGTGTTCTGCCTATGTTTTCCTCTAAGAGTTTGAGAGTGACTGGCCTTACATTTAGGTCTTTAAACCATTTTGAGTTTATTTTGTGTATGGTGTTATGGAGTGTCCTAATTTCATACTTTTACATGTACCTCTCCAGTTTTCCCAGCACCACTTATTGAAGAGGCTGTCTTTTCTCCACTGTATATTCTTGCCTCCTTTATTAAAGATAAGGTGACCATATGTGAGTGGGTTTATCTCTAGGCTTTCTATCCTGTTCCATTGACCTATATTTCTGTTTCTGTGCCACAACCATACTGTCTTGATTACTGTAGCTTGTAGTATAGTCAGGGAGCCTGATTCCTCCAGCTCCGTTTTTCGTTCTCAAGATTGCTTTGGCTATTCGGGGTCTTTTGTGTTTCCATACAAATTGTGAAATGTTTTGCTCTAGTTCTGTGAAAAATGCCAGTGGTAGTTTGATAGGGATTGCATTCAATCTGTAGATTGCTTTGGGTAGTAGAGTCATTTTCACAATGTTGATTCTTCCAGTCCAAGAACATGGTATATCTCTCCATCTATTTGTATCATCTTTAATTTCTTTCATCAGTGTCTTATAATTTTCTGCATACAGGTCTTTTGTCTCCTTAGGTATGTTATTCCTAGATATTTTATTCTTTTTCTTGCAATGGTAAATGGAAGTGTTTTCTTAATTTCACTTTCAGATTTTTCATCATTAGTGTATAGGAATGCCAGAGGTTATTGTGCATTAATTTTGTATCCTGCTACTTTACCAAATTCATTGATTAGCTCTAGTAGTTTTCTGGTAGCATCTTTAAGATTCTCTATGTACAGTATCATGTCATCTGCAAACAGTGACAGCTTTACATCTTCTTTTCCGATTTGGATTCCTTTTATTTCTGTTTCTTCTCTGATTGCTGTGGCTGAAGCTTCCAAAACTATGTTGAATAAGAGTGGTGAGAGTGGGCAACCTTGTCTTGTTCCTGATGTTAGTGTAAATGGTTTCAGTTTTTCACCATTGAGGATAATGTTGGCTGTGAGTTTGTCATATATGGCCTTTATTATGTTGAGGAAAGTTCCCTATGCCTACTTTCTGCAGGGTTTTTATCATAAATGAGTGTTGAAATTGTCAAAAGCTTTCTCTGCATCTATTGGGATGATCATATGTTTTTTCTCCTTCAATTTGTTACTATGGTGTATCACGTTGTTTGACTGGCGTATATTGAAGAATCCTTGCGTTCCTGGAATAAACCCCACTTGATTATGGTGTGTGATCCATTTAATGTGCCATTGGATTCTATTTGCTAGTATTTTTTTGAGGTTTTTTGTACCTATGTTCATCAGTGATACTAGCCTGTAGTTTTCTTTCTTTGTGACATCTTTTTGTGGTTTTGGTATCAAGGTGGTGGTGGCCTCCTAGAATGAGTTTGGGAGTGTTACTCCCTCTGCTATATTTTGCAAGAGTTTGAGAAGGATAGGTGTTAGATCTTCTCTAAATGTTTGATAGAATTTGCCTGTGAAGCCATCTGTTCCTGGGCTTTTGTTTGTTGGAAGATTTTTAGTCACAGTTTCAATTTCAGTGCTTGTGATTGGTCTGTTCATATTTTCTATTTCTTCCTGGTTCAGTCACGGCAGGTTGTGCATTTCTAAGAATTAGCCCATTTCTTCCAGGTTGTCTAATTTATTCGCATAGAGTTGCTGCTAGTAATCTCTCATGATCCTTTGTATGTCTGTCGTGTCAGTTGTTACTTCTCCTTTTTTATTTCTAATTCTATTGATTTGAGTCTTCTCCCTTTCTATTTTGATGAGTCTGGCTAATGGTTATCAATTTTGTTTATCTTCTCAAAGAACCAGCTTTTAGTTTTATTCATATTTGCTATCATTTCCTTCATTTCTTTTTCATTTATTTCTGATCTGATCCTTATGATTTCTTTCCTTCTGCTAACTTTGGGTTTTTTTTGTTCTTATTTCTCTAATTGCTTTAGGTGCAAGTTTAGGTTGTTTATTTGAGATGTTTCCTGTTTCTTAAGATAGAATTGTATTGCTATAAACTTCCCTCTTAGAACTGCTTTTGCTGCATCCCATAGGTTTTGGGTCATCGTGTCTCCATTGTCATTTGTTTCTAGGTATTTTTTGATTCCCTCTTTGATTTCTTCAGTGATCACTTGGTTATTACGTCATGTATTGTTTAGCGTACATGTGTTTGTTTATTTTACAGATATTTTCCTTTAATTGATATCTAGTCTCATAGCGTTGTGGTCAGAAAAGATACCTGATACAATTTCAATTTTCTTAAATTTACCAAGGCTTGATTTTTGACCCAGTATATGATCTATCCTGGAGAATTTTCCATGAGCACTTGAGAAAAATGTGTATTCTGTTGTTTATGGATGGAATGTCCCATAAATATCAATTAAGTCCATCTTGTTTAATGTACCATTTAACACTTGTGTTTCCTTATTTATTTTCATTTTGGATGATCTGTCCATTGGTGAAAGTGGGGTGTTAAAGTCCACTACTATGATAGTGTTACTGTTGATTTCCCCTGTTATGGCTGTTAGTATTCGCCTTATGTATTGAGGTGCTCCCATGTTGAGTGTATAAATATTTAAAATTGTTATATCTTCTTCTTGGATCGATCCCCTGATCATTATGTAGTGTCCTTCTTTGCCTCTTGTAATAGTCTTTATTTTAAAGTCTATTTTCTCTGATATGAGAATTGCTGCTCCAGCTTTCTTTTGATTTCCATTTGCATGGAATACCTTTTTCCATTCCCTCACTTTCAGTCTGTATGTGTCTCTAGGTCTGAAGTGGGTTTCTTGTAGACAGCATATACATGGGTCTTAATTTTGTATCCATTCAGCCAATCTGTGTCTTTTGGTGGGAGCATTTAATCTATTTACATTTAAGGTAATTATCAATATGTATGTTCCTATTCCCATTTTCTTAATTGTTTTGTGTTTTTTATTGTAGGTCTTTTCCTTCTCTTGTGTTTCTTCCCTAGAGAAGATCCTTTAGCATTTGTTGTAAAGCTGATTTGGTGGTGCTGAACTCTCTCAGCTTTTGCTTGCTGCAAAGGTTTTAATTTCTCCATCAAATCTGAATGTGATCCTTGCTGGGTAGAGTAATGTTGGTTGTAGGTTTTTCTCCTTCATCACTTTAAATATGTCCTGCCAATGCCTTCTGACTTGCTGAGTTTCTGCTGAAGGATCAGCTGTTAACCTTATGGTGATTCTCTTGTGTGTTATTTGTTGTTTTTTCCTAGCTTCTTTTAATATGTCTTCTTTGTATTTAATTTTTGACAGTTTGATTAATATGTGTCTTGGCGTGTTTCTCTTTGGATTTATCCTGTATGGGACTCTGTGCTTCCTGGACTTGATTAACTATTTCCTTTCCCATATTAGGGAGTTTTCAGCTATAATCTCTTCAAATATTTTCTCAGTCCCTTTCTTTTTCTCTTCTTCTTCTGGAACCCCTATAATTCGAATGTTGGTTCATTTAATGTGTCCCAGAAATCTCTGAGACTGTCCTCAGCTCTTTTCATTCTTTTCTCTTTATTCTGCTGTGCAGTAGTTTTTTCCAGTATTTTATCTTCGAGGTCACTTATCCGTTCTTCTGCCTCAGTTATTCTGCTCTTGATCCCTTCTTGAGTGTTTTTAATTTCAATTATTCTGTTGTTCATCGCTGCTTGTTTCCTCTTTAGTTCTTCTAAGTCCTTGTTAAATGTTTCTTGCACTTTCTGTACTCTATTTCCAAGATTTTGGATCATCTTTACTATCATTATTCTGAATTCTTTTTCATGTAGACTGCCTATTTCCTCTTCATTTGTTTGTTCTGGTGGGTTTTTACCTTGCTGCTTCCTCTGCTGTGTGGTTTTCTGTCTTCTCATTTTGCTTATTGTTATAAGCAATATGTGTTTGGGGCCTCCTTTTTGCAGGCTGCAAGTTCATGGTTCCTGTTGTTTTTGGTGTCTGTCCCCAGTGGCTAAGGTTGTTTCATGGGTTGTGTAGGCTTCCTGGTGGAGGGGACTAGTGCCTGTGTTCTGGTGGATGAGGCTGGATCTCATCTTTCTGGTGGGCAGCTCCACGTCTGGTGGTGTGTTTTGGGGTGTCTGTGGACTTATTATGATTTTAGGCAGCCTCTCTGCTAATGAGTGGGGCTGTGTCCCTGTCTTGCTAGTTGTTTGGCATAGGGTGTCCAGTACTGTAGCTTGCTGGTCATTGAGTGAAGCTGGGTCTTGGCGTTGTGATGGAGATCTCTGTGAGATTTTCACTATTTGATATTATGTGGAGCTGGGAGGTGTCTTGTGGACCTGTGTCCTGAATTTGGCTCTCCCCCCTCAGAGATACAGCACTGATTCCTGGCTGGAGCACCAAGAGCCTTTCATCCACATGGCTCAGAATAAAAGAGAGAAAAAATAGAAAGAACGAATGCAGATAAAATAAAATAAAATAAGGTAAAATAAAATAAAGTTATTAAAATAAAAATAATTAGTAAGAAAATAAAACAAAATTTAAGTAAAAATACAAACAAAAAAAAACAGGCAGACAGAACCCTAGGACAAATGATGAATGTAAAGCTACACAGACAAAATCTTACACTGAAGCACACACGTACACACTCACAAAAATAGGAAAAGGGGAAAAAATAATATATCTTGCTCCCAAAGTCCACCTCCTCAATTTGGGATGATATTTTGTCTATTCAGATATTCCACAGATGTAGGGTACATCAAGTTGATTGTGGAGATTTAATCCACTGCTCCTGAGGCTGATGTGAGGGATTTCCCTTTCTCTTCTTTGTTCGCACAGCTCCCCGGGTTCAGCTTTGTATTTGGCCCCGCTTCTGCATGTAGGTCGCCTGAGGGTGTCTTTTCTTCACTCAGACAGGATCGGGTTAAAGGAGCAGCTGATTAGGGGGCTCTGGCTCACTCAGGGCGGGAGGAGGGAGGGGTACGGATGTGGGGTGAGCCTGCAGCAGCAGATGCCAGCGTGACGTTGCAGCAGCTTGAGGCGCACTGTGCGTTCTCCCGGGGAAGTTGTCCCTGGATCCCGGGACCCCTCCAGTGGCGGGCTGCACAGGGTCCTGGGAGGGCAGGTGGGAATAGTGACCTGTGCTCGCACACAGGCTTCTTCGTGGCGGTGGCAGCAGCCTTAGCGTCTCATGCCGGTCTCTGGGGTCTGCGCTAATAGCCGCGGCTCACGCCCGTCTCTGGAGCTCTTTTAAGCAGTGCTCTTAATCCCCTCTCCTCTCGCACCAGGAAACAAAGAGGGAAGAAAAAGTCTCTTGACTCTTTGGCAGGTCCAGACTTTTTCCCGGACTCCCTCCCGGCTAGCCGTGGTGCACTAACCCCTTCAGGCTGTGTTCTCACCGCCAACCCCAGTCCTCTCCCTGCGATCTGAACGAAGCCCGAGCCTCAGCTCCCAGCTCCTGCCCACCCCGGCGGGTGAGCAGACAAGCCTCTCGGGCTGGTGAGTACAGGTCAGCACCGATCTTCTGTGTGGGAATCTCTCTGCTTGCCCTCTGCACACCTGTTGCTCCGATGCTTCCCCCCTCCACCACCCACAGTCTCCGCCCGCGAAGGGGCTTCCTAGTGTGTGGAAACCTTTCCTCCTTCACAGCTCCCTCCCACTGGTGTAGGTCCCGTCCGTTTCCTTTTGTCTCCGTTTATTCTTTTTTCTTTTGCCCTACCCAGGTACGTGGGGAGTTTCTTGCCTTTTGGGAGGTCTGTGGTCTTCTGCCAGCATTCAGTAGGTGTTCTGTAGGAGTTGTTCCACGTGTAGATTTATTTCTGGTGTATCTGTGTGGAGGAAGGTGATCATATCTTACTCTTCCGCCATCTTCCTCAACTCCCCCAGAACTTCTTTTTCATGGCTAAATCATATTCTGTTGCGGATATATACATATATATCTTTGTAAAAATCCATTCATCGGTCGATGGACATTTAGATTATTTCAATATCTTGGTTATCTTAAATAATGCTACGGTGAACATGGAGGTGCAGATATCTCCTTGGAATAGTGATTATGTTCTCTTCAGATATATACTGAGTAGTGGTATTGCTGGATCATATGGTAGTCTTATTTCTAATCTTTTGAGGAGCCTCCATAGTGACTGCAGCAATTTTCATTCCCACCAACAGTTTACAAGGGTTCCCTTTTTTCCACACCCTCTCCAGCACTTAACTCTTGTCTTCCATTTCCCTGATGATTAGTGATGTTGAGCATCTTTTCATTTACTTGTTGTCTGCTTATATGTCTTTGGAATGCTTTCTGTTCAGTTTCCTTGCCCATATTTAATCTGATTGCTTTTTGTCTATTTAGTTCTATGAGTTCTTTACATATTTTGGATATCAACCCCTTATCAAACCCCTTAGTTTGATGTCGTCGCAGTTGTTTATTTTTGCTTTTGTTGCCTTTGCTTTTAGAGTCAACTACAGAAAATTATTATCAAAACCAACATCAAGCAAATTTTTTCCTGTGTTTTCTTCTAGGAGTTTTATGGTTTCCAGTCTTATGATTTTTGTGCATGGTGTAAGATAGTGGTTCTGTTTCAAGTTTTGCATGTGTCTGTCCAGTTTTCCCAACACAATTTATTGAAGACACACAATGTAACTTCCTCTTAGCCTCTCCTACAAACTAATAAATTGCACTTTTACCAAAAGTACTCATTTTAAATTGCTGAAGTTTGCACATGCAAAATTGAGAAGATCATAGTTTAACCTAATGGCTGTTGGAATTTTTATCTGAGGATGGCCAGGGACCATTTTAGTTGATTTTTTATACAGCAGCTGCCACCTGGCCAGGAGCCATGATTCTGTATTTATTTTTCTTTCCAATAAAAGTACTGTTTATCATATGAGGATATCACATGATACCTCACCACCCTCCTTGGAAACTTTCTTGCTCTGTATGGGATATTTTAAGCCAAAATACCCTCTTTGAAAAGTTAAGTGGTCTTTAACATTTCCTGAAAATTAGAGTGACATGTTCATGGACGTTGAAAAGCCAGTGGCAAACATACCTCATATATTACCCATAGTGTCTACATCTGTGAGAAAACTGGTCTCAAAAATGAGAAACCACAACCACTGTATGAAAAATGTTCAGAGTTATGAACAATGTAGAACTAGTTTTCATACTGATTGCCTTTGCAACTGTTCTATCTGCATTGACCATTTAGTCAATAGGCAATGAACAATGGAATAAGATGTACAGTCAATACTATAAATTGCTCAAATTAAAGTAACAGCTTTGAAAAAGACAAACATTGAAAATAAATACAGACTTAATTACAAGTTTATGGAATATTTATCATGAGTCACTGGGGGCTCTTCCAGACACTTGCTTTCTTCTTTTACTTTTACTATCTAGGATTCCTTTCCATGGTAATAGAAAGGGAAAGGCTGTCACTTGTTTGTTAATAAGAGAATGATTTTGACTACTTCTAAAAATAAATCAGGGAATAAAAGATGAGAATAAATGACTGGAAGATAGTCACCTCATGAATGCTGTGTTCATAATAATCAGTACAGCTCAGATTGTTTACTGTTTTACAGTACAGAGACAATTTTCCATAAATCTAATAAAATATATCTATTATATTTACGTGGATGATTATTTTAGATGATAAGCAGGGACTATATTTGTGTGTGTGTGTTCTGTTTCCTGAGTGAATTAACTACCATATGCTCTCCATGTCTACATAAGAATAGACTAAAACTTGAACTCCACATTTTGCCGTCTGAAGCTTTATTTCCTATCCTTTTTTCCATGAGTTCACCAGACACATTTATTATCTCTACCATGATCACACAAGGAAGAAAGTTGTACCAGTTTTCTATTACTAAGTAATAAATTACCACAAATTTAAATTCTTTGTGGGAAGTTGATAGAAGATGTGTACATGATCTTTAGAATGTGGTCTTGGGAAAGACTACAGTCAAACTCTTAATTTCCTCATAAGAAGTTTTGAATAAAATCTATGTTCAGAGTTTTCTAAGGATTAAATGAGATAACATGCAAAGTACTTAGAGTAATTCGTGGAATATTGTAATAGTTGAATAAATATTATTTATCTTTCCTCCCGTCCTACCTGTTAAGGTTGGGAAGCAACTGCAATGATGCTAAAGCTTCTAGCCCATATTTTCAAGATTATTATGCCTGGAAGATTGACCAAAGAATGAAATTTTTATATATATATAGGCAAAGTATCTGAATAACAGGCACATGAAAAGGTGCTCAACATCACTAATCTATGTCTTAGTTTCATTATTTGCAGAATTGGTAGAAAACTAATACCTACCTCAACAATGAATCTGTAAGGTCAAATACGATAGTGGATGTAAAAGCACTTTGTAGCACCCCCAAGTTCTGCTGCCAGAATCTGTGTGCTCAAAGATCAAAGAACTAGAACCATTACCTCCAATATTTTTCACCAACAAAACCTATTAATTTTTTTCTAAAACATATTTTGCCTGAAAAAAAAATCTACCAGAACATTTTGGTGAGTAACTCTGAAATCCAAAATGGCATACATCACTTATAAGAGAGTTAAGCAGAGTTCACTAATGAGATACCTAGTCTACAGTAACTATTTCAAAAAGCATTTTGAGATGAATTTTTATAAAAGTACTTCTTTATGAAGCACTATTGGATTTTAAAAAACAGTAAAGATCAGAAGAAAGATAAAATAATGGGGGAAAAACATAGTTAACTTTCCCACCTACCTCTTAATTAGAGCAAAATAATTATTTTTTGTCATATAGCTTAAGGAATCATCCATGCTGCCTGGACACTGTAAGACTGAAGAAATTATAAAATAACAGAGCTCCTTGCTACCTCGGCAAACTATGGTTTCCACAAGTAAAGTCGAAGCAAGGGAGTAATGATGGGAAAATCTGTTATACTAAAAGGACAGAATTTGGAATGTCTGGGCAAGTATAAAATGATAGTTTTGTTAAAAGTTACTTGTTAGAGCAGATACCATCCACAGTCACCAATTAAGTAACAAATAAAAGACACAATCAAAATAAGAATAAAATCCCTCCAACATTACATTTACCAATGTATACTAAATGAAGACAAAAGTAGTAGTGTCTAACTACCTCAAATTGATATCTCAAAGCTTGCTTCAGAGTTTGTTCCCTGTCCTACTTTGAAAAATGTGATGTGAAGAAGGCATGATTTTCTTTATAAACGGACTCATCATTTATTTTTTAAAATTTAAACTCCTATATTTTATTTTATTACATTCAATTATTTTTCCAGTTTTATTGAGATGTAATTGACATATAACACTGTATTAGTTTAGGGTGTACATCATAATGATTTGATACATGTATATATTGCAAAATGATTATCACAATAATTTTAGTTAACATCCATCACCGCACAGTTATATTTTTTCCTTGTGATGAGAAATTTTAAGATCTACTCTCTTAGCAACTGTCAAATATACAGTACAGTATTGTTAACTATATTCACCATGCTGTACATTACATCTCCTGAACTTATTTGTCTTATAACTGGAAGTTTGTACCTTTTGACCACCTTCATGCACTTCGTGCACCTCTCAACCCTCACCTCTGGAAACCACCAATCTGTTCTCTGTATTTATTTCACTTAGCAAAATGCTCTAAAGTTCATCCATGTTGTGGCAAATAGCAGCATTTCATTTATTTTATGGCTGAATAATATTCCATTTTGTGTGTGTGCGTGTGTGTGTGTGTGTGTGTAATATTTTCTTTGTCATTCATCCATCAATCAACCCTTAGGATGTTTCCATATCTTGGCTACTGTAAATAATGCTGTAATAATAAACATGAGGGTACAGATATCTGTTTGAGATAGTGATTTCATTATCTTCAGATACATACCCAGAAGTGGAATTGCTGGGTCATATGGTAATTTTATTTTTAATTTTTTCAGCAACCTCCATGCTGTTTTTCATAGTGGCTTCACCAATTTACCAAATATAGCAAAAGCAACTCATTAGCCTATGAAATTACCCAGCCCATAAAAACTAACCACGCCATAGTTTAGGGCCTCTCACCTTCAGAGAAAGAAGAAAGAAAGAAAAAATAAAATAAAATATTAAAATAAAAATTTGTTTAAAAATTGTTAATATAAAAAATGTAATTAAAAAAGAGAGGAGAGCAACAAAACCTATCAACAAAACCACCAATGATAACAAGCACTAAAATTAAACCAAGATAAACATAAAAATCAGAAGCTAGTCAGTTGCATACAGCAAACCCCAAGTCTATCGTTGCTCCCAAAGTCCACTGCCTCAGTTTTGGGATGATTCATTGCCTATTGAGGTATTCCACAGATTCAGGATACATTAAGTTGATTGTGGGGATTTAATCTGCTTCTCCTGAGGTTACACAGAGAAATTTCCCTTTCTCTTCTTTGTTTGCACAGCTCCTGGGGTTCAGCTTTGGATTTAGCCTAGCCTCTGCATGTAAGTCACCCTCTGGTGTCTGTTCTTTGCCAAGACAGGAGAGGGTTAAAGGAGGGGCTGATTAAGGGGTTCTGGCTCACTCAGGCCTGGGGGAGGGAGGGGTACAGAATGTGGGGCAAGCCTGCAGAGGCAGAGGCCTGTGTGACATTGCAATAGCCTGGGGCATGCTGTTTGTTCTCCCTGGGAAGTTGTCCCTGGATCACGGGACCCTGGCAGTGGCAGGCTGCACAGGCTCCCGGGAGGGGAGGTGTGGATAGTGACTCGTGCTTGCACACAGGATTCTTGGTGGCTGCAGCAGCAGCCTTAGCATTTCATTCCCGTCTCTGGTGCCCGCGCTGATAGCTGCGGCTTGTGCCTATCTCTGAAACTCATTTTGGCAGTGCTCTGAATCTCCTCTCCTCACGCACCCCCAAACAATGGTCTCTTGCCTCTTAGGCAGGTCCAGACTTTTTCCCAGACTCCCTCCCGGCTAGCTGTGGCACACTAGCCTCCTTCAGACTGTGTTCACGCAGCCAACCCCAGTCCTCTCTCTGCGCTCCGACCGAAGCCCAAGCCTCAGCTCCCAGCCTCCACCCGTCCCGGCAGGTGAGCAGACAAGCCTCTCGGGCTGGTGAGTGCTGGTCGGCACCAATCCTCTGTGCAGGAATCTCTCCGCTTTGCCCTCCACACCCCTGTTGCTGCATTCTCCTCCATGGCTCCGAAGCTTCCCCCTCCGCCACCCACAGTTTCCACCCGCGAAGGGGCTTCCTAGTGTGTGGAAGCCTTTCCTCCCTCACAGCTCCCTTCCCACTAGTGCAGGTCCCGTCCTTATTCTTTTGTCTCTGTTTTTTCTTTTGCCCTACCCAGGAATGTGGTGAGTTTCTTGCCTTTTGGGAAGTCTGAAGTCTTCTGCCAGCATTCAGTAGGTGTTCTGTAGAAGTTGATGCTCATGTAGATGTATTTTTGATGTATTTGCGGGGAGGAAGCTGATCTCCATGTTTTACTCTTCCACCATCTTGAAGGTCCTCCAATTCCTTGAGCCTCTTCCCTGCTCAAGAATGAGCCACTACGAAAATGGAAGAGGATGAAAATGCATGTGGCTATTTGCCAAATGTACATAAACTCGATCCTGAGAATTTCAGAGAGTTCATTTCCTTGCAAACCACAAGGAAGATCCTTGATATCCTTGTTTTTCTAGGCCTATTACAATGCTTGGTCCATCACAGAAACTTAGTGTGTAATCAGGAAGAGCAAATCTGACTCCATACTGGATCAGTTTCTTTTACTTTAACCTTGTATTCGATTGCTTTTGCTTAGTTGTACTAGTTCAAGCAGGCATGAAACTGAGCAGGACCCTGTGGGGCTTTCCCAAGTACTAGATGCTAAATTTAAAAGGACTTATCTGTTATTACTCATGGTTATTTAGGTGAAGTAACATCATGCTTTATGACTGAAATTACCTTTGCCTGTCATGTGTAGTCATTTATATTCATGCCAAATGGCAAAGGACTTCTACTAAATAAGGATGTGTACTTGTATCTACTGGGAAATTCATTACTTTCAGTTATAAACTAGTCAGGAAGTTCTCAGGAAAGATCAGAGATAAAAGGTAATATCTGCAAAAGCAAAACGAAGACCACAATGTCAACCATATCACACTGTTTCTGAAAATAACAGAGAGTTCACTTTTGGAGGAATAAAACTGTAAAAATGAAAAATCACATGTGTCATTAAATAGGCAGGCATAAGTTTTGAGAACACAAAACATCAGATAGTATTCCTAGTTTCTTCATACATAATACTATGCCTTATTATAAGTATGTATTGTAGAACAAATGACTTCATTAAGAAGCCTAAATCCCTTGACAGTACATACTATTAACTTGAACAAGGGGACATGTTTTCTTAGAAAAAGTATATTCTAAAATTTAAAATACTTTTATTTTCTTTGAGGTGACATTTAATTGATTTTCAATTTCAAATGGTATTAAAAACATACAAGATTTGAAGTTTAGTAAGTGGAAATTACTTTTAAAAATTTTAATATCATTTTTACATAAATTCTTCTTTGGTTGGATAGTAAAAATGACTGCAAAATACTCTGTTTTTGGAGTAAATAGCCTTCTAGATGGTGATTTGGTCATTACCAAAAGGCTTACCTTCTCCAATTGTGGGGAAGTGGAAAGAGCTCTCTACTGAGAATTAATAGTCTGACATAAAGTTTTTGATTTGCCACTAACAAGCCCTAAGACCACAAGCAAGTGACATTTTCTTCCTGGCCTTAGTTTCCTCAGTTTTGAAATAGGACATTTTCATAAGATTTCTAAGGTCCATTCCAGCTGTAATATTCTATGACTAAATCTTCCCCAATAGTCTTGCTAAAGTTCCTGTATAATTTGCTCCTTTGGGTTCAAACACTGAGTCCTTTATTAAAAGGCAAATATTATCTGAGAAGGGCTGTACAATAAGCCATTCACCATTAAAACCTTAACTTGATTCAGTTTATTAGATTAGCTAACAGGGGCCTAAGGGAATATAACTAAGAAAAGGAAAGTTTGACATGAAGGGAAAAGGGCAGGAAAATAATGGAAGGATGTTCCAAGGAACCAAGAGCTTGCATATAGATACTGGCACTAGCCTAGACAACTTCAATGTTTGCCTAGGAAAGTTCTTAATGACATGCCCATGGGTATTATGCAATAATATTATGCACATACCCTAACTGGGGCCCCACTGAATATGAAAGAGAGGCTACTTTTGGCACCTATAAAATCCAAATATTTTATTTTGGATCTACTGTCACAAAGGTAGCAAGTGACCTGCTATCATTTTGTGGTAGAGTAAAATGCCTAATTGGAAGAGAAAAATACTGGTGCCCTGCTCCACGACGAAGTGAAAATAAGAATTCACTTTGTTACTCTGCCACAGTAAACATAGCTTATCCAGGGTGGAGTAGATGTATGCTTCTATGGAATGATGTGAGGGTTTTCATCAGCCTTAAATTATATCTGCATTCAAGAACAAGAAAGGGATGTATGAGTTATTTCCCTCTTGTTTAAGAAGGTTTTCCAAAATACACAAAACTTGTGCTTAAATCTAATTGATCAGATGTCAGTCACTTCACCACACATAACTGCAAGAGATTCTGGGAAACAATGTATTTTATTCTAAGAGTCAATGTGTCCTGATAAAAATTAGGATCTGTTTATTCTGGATAAAAAGGAAGATATATATTGGAGGCCAGGAGCAGTCTTGGCCACAGAATGCACCATCACAGAGTCTGAGATCCCCACATACCTTACTACTTTTGATTAAGGATATTTTCACCTTAAGTTAAAATAAAAATTCAGTTCCAGAGGAGAAGGTTTAAATTTTGCAATATGGTACTACCATAATTATTTAAATAAACAGTAATAGACTAGATACCCAAAAAATAGACTATATTAGAATATAAAACCTCTAATGTTAATAGGCATAATATAATAAAAATAAAAGCAATATGAAACAGCATGCAAAAGTATACTTTCTCTCTTGGATTTTACACAATTATTCCTTTGAAGGACCAGAAAACATTCAAATTAGGGAATTACTGATTAGACATATCTTTCACTATAATGAACCTTACAGGTCGGGTATATTAATGTCTGCCAAAATTCAGCAAACAAAATGCTTTCCAAATAATTAAGTAGTAACAGGGATAGAAAAAAATTAACTGACCTTCTTCTACAGGTTTCTATAAAGTTGCCAATAGTGTCTGTAAGCTTTTAAAACCAAAAACATATTTCATACTGGGATGAATTATTTTTGCATCTTTATCGAAAAACTAGGTTTTATATGTCTTTTTCATCTATAGAAGAAATGTCAAAGAGAAGCATCCCTCGTTCATAAAATGGTGTTTCATAGGGTAATCAAGAACATTTTATATTAAGTTGCTAATTTGTTTATTCATTCAATCTGTTAACTTAATGAGGAACGTATATGTAAATAATTTAGAGTAGAGGGGGATATAATAATGTATTTTTTAAAATAAGCATTCTAAGACCATGAGAATGATGGTATGAAAAACACACTGAAAAACAACAGCTAAGAGGCCTCCTGGTGTGCTGCAATCAGAGGTGACTCATTTTGAACAAAGGCTTCACACAATCCGTGAAGCAAACAGAGGTTGAGCCACAGCAGTGACAGGACTGGGAAAAGGTAATTATAACTGTACAACAAACCAAACGATAAGGTGTCAGAGCAGCAGGTTACCCACATGGTGCCATTTCAGGAGTACTAGACAAACATATCTTCCCTACTAGCCCAGACATGGAGCCTGAAATGCCCAGATGAGTGAAATATCATATGAATTACTGAGGAGAGACAACAGAATAACCCATTATCAGTTACTAATGTGGAAACACAGATTTATTTATTGTCCTAACACCTCTCCAGCAGGATTCTGAGTGGAAGAGCTACTGGATAGATAAAGTTGAAGTTAAGGAGGTAGTTAGGAAAAGTATGAAGGAAAGGAGGCTGGCAGGGTGAGATGGGGGACTGGCAGGAATCAGATCACAGGAATGTTCTCTAGAGGGCAGGAGATAAGACTTTGGGAAGTTAGTAGGACACACAGGGATTAGCAAGTAAATAAAATAAGACATGATCTCAAAATTATGATCGGTTATGTCTACATAATAAACATTGTGATCTACACATATAAAATAGGTCACAGTATATCTTAAGGATGTGACAAAAAATAGGAAATGTCTGCTAATAAGGCTGTTAATCTACATCTAATCGCAGAATCAGAATGCTCCAACTATCAATCTTTAGGCCAATTAACATGTATTTATTGAATTCCTACCACTGGGTTAGCAGCCACTGGTGATCCAAAAATGAAGAAGGTAAGGTCACAAAGTAGATTATCTAGGTATTAGAAGGTATACATAGATTTTAAAATTCCCATGAAGCTGAGAAATAGCATTACCATTACATTACTACTGCATCAATTCTTCCATATTTAAAAGTTATTTTCAATCTCTAATTCCACTTTTATTTCTAGGAGAGATCATAAAGTCACCGTACAGCTCCAAGAAAAAATCAAATCCTCAAAGCAATATTGATCATAGTGACCTCACCCCCATTGCTGTGTCACTTGGCACAGCATATAATAGTTGAAGCACCATGGTGAAATCCTTCATTACTCAAAGCATGTTCCTTTGTACTCAGTAAATTGCCTTTTGTTCAATAGTAAGCCCTTTAGTCAGCAAACATGCCTTTGCTTATATAGCTCTGGGTATACTGCCAGGATTTTGCAAATAACAAAATTATAATAATTAAACAGTTATTCATGAATGAATATACTTAACCCAAGAGTGTTCCAGTAGAAAGGGCAGGGAGAACTAATATATTAGTCAGCAACACACAGACCAGATGGGTGAGTTTTGAAAATGTTATTTGAAACAAAGGATACAAGGACAGTCTGAGAGACCCAAATTCCTAAATCGAGTTTTCTGGGGCAGGAGCCAATGAAGAAAAACAAAATTTTATGCATGCATATATTTAATTAAGGTTCAAGTAATAATGTGCACGAGGTGCTTTTTCATTTTTCCTTTATCTCAGGAACCCAGAGAGCTAAGGGTTCAGTGAAGTGTGTGGTTGATAGCCCCTGACTTACAAGATTACCGTGAGACAACCCAAAGTTCATATCCAGTTGTTATATATTTAGCCATTTTTATTATAATGCATTGCATGCCAGTTTTAGAAATTTTTGAATATAAAAATGTATAAGGACAAAAGCATTCAATCCCAATGATAACAACTGTTCACAAAATGTAAGTGAATTCTTCCTAGTGTGTATTCTCATCACTCTCACACACACGCACACACACAAACAGAATTATTCTTTACACACAATTTTGAATTTCTTTATGCCTAACATTATAAGCTTAATATTTTCCCATATATTATGAATTCTGTGAAAACAGTATTCTTATGGGATTTTTTGTACTGAGGTATAATTTACATAAAATGAAATACACAGATCTTACGGGTACAATTCAATGAGTTCTGATAGTGAATATACTCATATAATCAACACCCCTATCAAGATTTAGAATATGTCCATCAGCTAGGAGACTTCAACACTTTTGCTTCCTGTGGTAGTTTCCACTCATGAGTCTCTGCTCTGGTAAACCATGACTCCCTGTATTCACCTGTCTCTCCAATCCTAGAGACTGTGGTTTGTCCTGTGTCTTCCCCTTCCTTATGGATCCTAGAAGAATTGTTGACTTTTCAGTCAGTTCTGCTTGTTTCTTATAGTTAGGATGTAGTGGTGACTTCCAAGCTCCTTACATGTGGAACTGGAAACCAGAAGTCTAGGTTGCCCTTTCTCTTGGTTTATTGTTCCCTTTCCTGCTCAAAAGCTTCTTAGATTGATATAGTCAAATAAACAGTACATGATAAATAAAACTGAGATATACCTAATCTATTTATCATATAAGAAATATCTATCTGTAATTGTTTTTCCATAATATGCATCTTTATAATAGATTGTTCAGATAAACTATGCAAACTAGTTTTATTTGTGAGGAGGGTAGTGAGATGTATTGTGTCACATTTATTTGTGTGTGCCTTCAAGCCTGCATTTTACTCTAATCTTAACATATATAGTTTTAGCCAAGAAAATTGTAAATTGGAGAAGACTCTGATTTGGTTAATATATCCTGGAATTCTTTTGATTCTAAAACATTCTTATCATTATTTCTTAGTAGGCTGGTTTTGTTATTGGAGCTTTATTACTAAGACTATGATGAGATATGCACATTTCAAATATTTCTATTAATTTTGCAAATTATTTTCCAGATATTTCACACTAAACATAAGACTGATTTCTAGAAAAAGTCTAGGATAAAGCCCAAGCTTTTAAACATAAAATACGAACATCTCCATCATTGCCTCTGCCATACTCTCCAGACACACCCTCCCACCCTCAAATCTGACTGACAATATATACTCCTAATCCATTAATGCAAAACTGCATGCAGTTCAAGCACACACACACACATACACACACCATGTTTATTCTCACCTCCAGGCCTTTGCTCCTTTTGTCCTCTGACCAATTTCTTCTTGGTCTCTGATCTATTCATTGGCTTCTACTTTATGTATTATTTCCTCCAGGATTATTTACCTGACAGCCCATTCCACACCAAGCTAAGCAATGTAACCTTCTTTTTTTTTACATCTTTATTGGAGTATAATTGCTTTACAATGGTGTGCTAGTTTCTGCTTTATAACAAAGTGAATCAGTTATACATATACATATGTTCCCAACTCACTTCCCTCTTGCGTCTCCTTCCCGCCCACCCTCCCTATCCCACCCCTCCAGGCGGTCACAAAGCACTGAGCTGAACTCCCGGTGCTATGCGGCTGCATCCCACTACCTATTTACCTTACATTTGGTAGTGTATATATGTCCATGCCTCACTCTCACTTTGTCACAGCTTACCCTTCCTGCTCCCCATATCCTGAAGTCCATTCTCTAGTAGGTCTGTATCTTTATTCCTGTCTTACCCCTAGGTTCTTCATGACACTTTTTTCCTTAAATTCCATATATATATATATATATTAGCATACAGTATTGGTCTTTCTCTTTCTGACTTAACTTCACTCTGTATGACAGACTCTAGGTCTATCCACCTCATTACAAATAGCTCATATTTCGTTTATTTTTATGGCTCAGTAATATTCCATTGTATATATGTGCCACATCTTCTTTATACATTCATCCGATGAAGGACACTTAGGTTGTTTCCATCTCCGGGCTATTGTAAATAGAGCTGCAATGAATATTTTAGTACATGACTCTTTTCGAATTATGGTTTTCTCAGGGTATATGCCCAGTAGTGGCATTGCTGGGTCATATGGTAGTTCTATTTGTAGTTTTTTAAGGAACCTCCATACTGTTCTCCATAGTGGCTGTACCCATTCACATTCCCACCAGCAGTGCAGGAGTGTTCCCTTTTCTCCACACCATCTCCAGCATTTATTGTTTTTAGATTTTTTGATGATGGCCATTCTGACTGGTCTGAGATGATGTCTCATTGTAGTTTTGATTTGCATTTCTCTAGTGATTAATGATGTTGAGCATTCTTTCTTGTGTTTGTTGACAGTCGGTATATCTTCTTTGGAGAAATGTCTATATAGGTCTTCTGCCCATTTTTGGATTGGTGTGTTTGTTTTTTTGGTAATGAGCTGCATGAGCTGCTTATAAATTTTGGAGATTAATCCTTCGTCATTTGCTTCATTTGCAAATATTTTCTCCCATTCTGAGGGTTGTCATTTGGTCTTGTTTATGGCTTATTTTGCTGTGCAAAAGCTTTGAAGTTTAATTAGGTCCCATTTGTTTATTTTTGTTTTTATTTCCATTTCTCTAGGAGGTGGGTCAAAAAGGATCTTGCTGTGATTTATGTCATAGAGTGTTCTGCCTAGGTTTTCCTCTAAGAGTTTGATAGTTTCTCACCTTACATTTAGGTCTTTAATCCATTTTGAGCATATTTTTATTTATGGTTTTAGGGAGTGATCTAATCTCAAACTTTTACATGTACCTGTCCAGTTTTCCCAGCACCACTTATTGAAGAGGCTGTCCTTTCTCCACTGTATATTCCTGCCTCCTTTACCAAACATAAGGTGAACAGATGTCCATGGGTTTATCTCTGGTGTTCTATCCTGTTCTATTGATCTATCTTTCTGTTTTTGTGCCAGTACCATACTGTCTTGATTACTGTAGCTTTGTAGTATAGTCTGAAGTCAGGGAGCCTGATTCCTCCAGCTCCGTTTTTCGTTCTCAAGATTGCTTTGGCTATTCGGGTTCTTTTTTGTTTCCATACAAATTGTGAAATTTTTTGTTCTATTTCTGTGAAAAATGCCAGTGGTAGTTTGATAGGGATTGCATTGAATCTGTAGATTGCTTTGGGTAGTAGAGTCATTTTTCACAATGTTGATTCTTCCAACAAAAGAACATGGTATATCTCTCCATCTATTTGTATCATCTTTAATTTCTTTCATCAGTGTCTTATAATTTTCTGCATACAAGATCTTTTGTCTCCTTAGGTAGGTTTATCTAGATATTTTATTCTTTTTGTTGCAATGGTAAATGGGAGTGCTTTCTTGATTTCACTTTCAGATTTTTCATCATTAGTGTATAGGAATGCCAGAGATTTCTGTGCATTAATTTTGTATCCTGCTACTTTACCAAATTCATTGATTAGTTCTAGTAGTTTTCTGGTTGAATCTTTAGGATTCTCTACGTATAGCATCATGTCATCTGCCAACAGTGACAGCTTTACTTCTTCTTTCTGATTTGGATTCATTTATTTCCTTTTCTTCTCTAATTGCTGTGGCTAAAACTTCCAAAACTATGTTGAATAAGAGTAGTGAGAGTGGGCAACCTTGTCTTGTTCCTGATCTTAGTGCAAATGCTTTCAGTTTTTCATCATTGAGGACAATTTTGGCTGTGTATTTGTCATATATGGCCTTTATTATGTTGAGGAAAGTTCCCTCTATGCCTACTTTCTGCAGGGTTTTATCATAAATGGGTGTTGAATTTTGTCAAAAGCTTTCTCTGCATCTATTGAGATGATCATATGGTTTTTCTCCTTCAATTTGTTAATCTGCTGTATCACATTGATTGATTTGCGTATATTGAAGAATCCTTGCATTCCTGGAATAAAGACATGTGTTCATGCTGTATGATCCTTTTAATGTGCTATTGGATTCTGTTTGCTAGGATTTTCTTGAGAATTTTTGCATCTATGTTCATCAGTGATATTGGCCTGTAATTTTCTTTCTTTGTGACATCCTTGTCTGGTTTTGGTATCAAGGTGATTGTGGCCTCATAGAATGAGTATGTGAGTGTTCCTCCCTCTGCTATATTTTGGAAGAGTTTGAGATAGATAGGTGTGAGCTCTTCCCTAATGTTTGACAGAATTCACCTGTGAAGCCATCTGTTCCTGGGCTTTTGTTTGTTGGAAGATTTTTATTCACAGTTTCAATTTTTGTGCTTCTGATTGGTCTGTTCATATTTTCTATTTCTTCCGGATTCAGTCTTGGCGGGTTGTGCATTTATAGGAATTTGTCCATTTCTTCCAGGTTGTCCATTTTATTGGCATAGAGTTGCTTGTAGTAATCTCTCATGACCTTTTTTTTATTTCTGCAGTGTCAGTTGTTACTTCTTTTTCATTTCTAATTCAATTGATTTGAGACTTCTCCCTTTCTTTTTTGATGAGTCTGGCTAATGGTTTATCAATTTTGTTTATCTTCTCAAATACCAGCTTTTAGTTTTATTGATCTTTGCTATCGTTTCCTTCATTTCTTTTTCATTTATTTCTGATTTGATTTTTTTGATTTCTTTCCTTCTGCTAACTTTGGGGGTTTTTTGTTCTTCTTTTTCTAATTGCTTTAGGTGCAAGGTTACGTTGTTTATTCAAGATGTTTCCTGTTTCTTAAGGTAGGATTGTATTGTTATAAACTTCCTTCCTGGAACTGCTTTTGCTGCATCCCATAGGTTTTGGGTCGTCGTGTCTCCATTGTCATTTGTTTCTAGGTATTTTTTTAATTTCTTCTTTGATTTCTTCAGTGATAACTTCGTTATTAAGTAGTGTATTGTTTAGCCTCCATGTGTTTTTATTTTTTACAGGTCTTTTCCTGTAATTGAAATCTAGTTTCCTAGTGTTGTGGTCGGAAAAGATACTTGATACAATTTCAATTTTCTTAAATTTACCAATGCTTGATTTGTGACCCGAGATATGATCTATCCTGGAGAATGTTCCATGAGCACTTGAGAAAAATGTGTATTCTGTTGTTTTTGGATGTAAGGTCCTATAAATATCAATTAAGTCCATCTTGTTTAATGTATCATTTAAAGCTTGTGTTTCCTTATTTATTTTCATTTTGGCTGATCTGTCCATTGGTGAAAGTGGGGTGTTAAGTTCTCCTACTATGAATGTGTTACTGTCGATTTCCCCTTTTATGGCTGTTAGTATCTGCCTTATGTATTGAGGTGCTCCTATGTTGGGTGCATAAGTATTTACAAGTTTTATATCTTCTTCTTGGATCGATCCCTTGATCATTATGTAGTGTCCTTCTTTGTCTCTTGTAATAGTCTTTATTTTAAAGTCTATTTTCTCTGATATGAGAATTGCTACTCCAGCTTTCTTTTGGTTTCCATTTGCATAGACTATCTTTAACCATCCCCTTACTTTCAGTCTATATGTGTCTCTAGGTCTGAAGTGAGTCTCTTGTAGACAGCATATATATGGGTCTTGTTTTTGTATCCATTCAGCCAATCTGTGCCTTTTGGTGGGAGCATTTAGTCCATTTACATTTAAGGTAATTATTGATATGTATGTTCCTATTCCCATTTTCTTAGTTTTTTTGGGTTCGTTACTGTAGGTCTTTTCCTTCTCTTGTGTTTCTTGCCTAGAGAAGTTCCTTTAGCGTTTGTTGTAAAGCTGATTTGGTGGTGCTGAACTCTCAGCTTTTGCTTGTCTGTAAAGGTTTAATTTCTCTATCAAATCTGAATGTGATCCTTGCTGGGTAGAGTAATCATGGTTGCAGCTTTTTCTCCTTCATCACTTTAAATATGTCCTGCCACTCCCTTCTGGCTTGCAGAGTTTCTGCTGAAAGATAAGCCATTAACCTTATGGGTATTCCCTTGTGTGTTATTTGTTGTTTTTCCCTTGCTGCTTTTAATGTGTTTCCTTTGTATTTAATTTTTGACAGTTTGATTAATATGTGTCACGGCATGTTTCTCCTTGGAGTTATCCTGTATGAGACTCTCTGTGCTTCCGGGACTTGATTAACTATTTCCTTTCCTATGTTAGGGAATTTTTCAACTATGATTCCCTCAAATATTTTCTCAGTCACTTTCTTTTCCTCTTCTTCTTCTGGATTCCCTATAATTTGGATGTTGGTGCGTTTAATGTTGTCCTAGAGGTCTCTGAGACTGTCCTAAGTTCTTTTCATTCTTTTTTCTTTATTCTGCTCTGCAATAGTTATTTCCAATATTTTATCTTCCAGGTCACTTATCCGTTCTTCTGCATCAGTTATTCTGCTATTGATCCCATCTAGAGTATTTTTAATTTCATTTACTGTGTTGTTCATTATTTCTCGTTTCATCTTTTGTTCTTCTAGGTCCTTGTTAAATGTTTCTTGCATTTTCTCTATTCTACTTCCAAGATTTTGTATCATCATTACTATCATAATTCTGAATTCTTTTTCAGGTAGACTGCCAATTTCCTCTTCATTTGTTAGGTCTGGTGGATTTTTTTCTTGGCCCTTCATGTGCTGTGTGTTTTTCTGTCTTCTCATTTTGCTTATCTTACTGTGTTTGGGGTCTCCGTTTTGCAGGCTGCAGGTTCGTAGTTCCCGTTGTTTTTGGTGTCTGTCCCAGTGGCTAAGGTTATTTCAGTGGGTTGTGTAGGCTTCCTGGTGGAGGGGACTAGTGCCTTGTTCTTGTGGATGAGGCTGTATCTTGTCTTTCTGGTGGGAAGGTCCATGTCTGGTGGTGTGTTTTGGGGTATCTGTGGACTTCTTATGATTTTCGGCAGCCTCTCTGCTAATGGGTGGTGTTGTGCTCCTGTCTTGCTTGTTGTTTTCATAGGGTGTCCAGCACTGTAGCTTGCTGGTCATTGAGTGAAGCTGGGTGCTGGTGTTGTGATGGAGATCTCTGGGAGATTTTCTCCATTTGATATTATGTGGAGCTGGGAAGTCTTTTGTGGACCAGAGTCCTCACGTTGGCTCTCCCACCTCAGAGGCACAGCACTGACTCCTGGCTGCAGCACCAAAAGCCTTTCGTCCACATGGCTCAGAGTAAAAGGGAGAAAATGTAGAAAGAAAGAAAGAAAGAAAGAAAGAAAGAAAGAAAGAAAGAAAGAAAGAAAGAAAGAAAGGAGGGAGGGAGGGAGGGAGGGAGGGAGGAAGGAAGGAAGGAAACAAAGAAAGAAAGAAAGAAAGAAGATAAAATAAAATAAAGTAACATAAAATAAAGTTATTAAAATAAAAAATAATTTTTAAGAAAATGAATTTTTTTAAAAGAAAAAAAAAAAATGAAAAACGGACGGATAGAACCCTAGGACAAATGGTGAAAGCAAAGCTATACAGACAAAATCTCACACAGAAGCATACACATACACACTCACAAAAAGAGGAAAAGGCGAAAAAATAATAAACCTTGCTCTCAAAGTCTACCGCCTCAATATGGTATGATTTGTTGTCAATTCATGTAATCCACAGATGCAGGGTACATCAAGTTGATTGTGGAGCTTTAATCCACTGCTTCTGAGGCTGCTTGGAGGGATTTCCCTTCCTCTTCTTTGTTCTCACATCTCCCGGGGCTCAGCTTTGGATTTGGCCCCCCTGTGCATGTCGGTCAATGAAGGGCGTCTGTTCTTCGCTCAGACAGGACAGGTTTAAAGAGCAGCTACTTCGGGGACTCTGGCTCACTCAGGCTGGGGGGAGGGAGGGGTATCAAGTGCAGGGCGAACTTGCGGCGGCAGAGGTCGGCGTGACATTGCACAAGCCTGAGGTGCGCCGTGCGTTCTCCAGGGGAAGTTGTCGCTGATCCCAGGACCCTGGCAGTGGCGGGCTGCACAGGCTCCCCGGAAAGGGGTGTGGATAGTGACCTGTGCTTGCATACAGGCTTCTTGGTGGTGGCAGCAGCAGCCTTAGCATCTCATGCCCGTCTCTGGGGTCCCAGCTTTTAGCCGCATCTCGCGCCTGTCTCTGGAGCTCCTTTAAGCAACACTCTTAATCCCCTCTCCTCGCACACCAGGAAACAAAGAGGCAAGAAAAAGTCTCTTGTCTCTTCGGCAGGTCCAGACATTTCCCCGGACTCCCTCTCGGCTAGCCGTGGTGCACCAACCCCTTTAGGCTGTGTTCACGCCGCCAACCCCAGTCCTCTCCCTGCGCTCTGACTGAAGCCTGAGCCTCAGCTCGCAGCCCTGCCCGCTCCAGTGGGTGAGCAGACAAGCTTCTCGGGCTGGTGAGTGCCAGTCGGCACCGATCCTCTGTGCGGGAATCTCTCCGCTTTGCTCTCCACACCCCTGTTACTGTGCTCTCCTCCACAGCTCTGAAGCTTTCCCCCTCTGCCACCTGCAGTCTCCGCCTGCGAAGAGGCTTCCTAGTGTGTGGAAACCTTTCCTCCCTCACAGCTCCTTCCCAAGGTTACAGGTCCCATCCCTATCCTTTTGTCTCTGTTTATTCTTTTTCTCTTTTGCCCTACCCAGGTACGTGGGGAGTTTATTGCCTTTTGGGAGGTCTGAGGTTTTCTGCCAGCATTCAGTAGGTGTTCTGTAAGAGTTTTTCCACCTGTAGATGTATTTCTGGTGTGTATGTGGGGAGGAAGGTGATCTCCGCGTCTTACTCTTCCGCCATCTTCTGTAATGTCTGTTACCTTCTTTTGTACTCCCTTTTATTCCCCTGCATATCTCTATCATAACAGTATAGCACAGAAAAAAATGACCTATTTATATATTTGTCTCCCTTTCTAGGCCATAAGACCCTTGAGGCTCCTAATTTGTGCTTTATCCCAGTGCCTCATTCTGTTCCTGGTACATACAAGATATTCAATATACTGTGACTGCATAGATGGATGGATGAATGGATGGATGGATGGATGGATAGGTAGGCAGGTAGATAGATGAATTTATGGCAGTTACTTAAATTGTGGCCTTAGCCAAATACGTCATTAATCTAATAACTCTGGACAAGAGTATCATAACCTATACAATGGATAAGACTAAATGCCCTCTCTGTTTCTTTCCAGGTCAAATTTCTCCGTTTCTCTACTGTAACATTGCATCTCTCTTGTGTCTCTTCTTAGCATTCCTAATTATTCATTAAGTTTATCTAAATAGTAGAAAATAGTTGAACATTAGGCAATAGTGGCGTTTCATTATTAAAACTGATGATATGCTATGAAAAGGAATGTGAAGGGCTTGAAAGACTTTTCAAACCCCATCTTTGCTTTTATACCATGAGCACTTTAGAAATAATCAAATAGATATCCATTGATTTGACCCCTGCATCCCACATAGACAAACTTATTTTTAAAATCCTGCATGGCATGATTTGAGGAACATTAAAATACCCATTCAGACCAAAAATGTGCTGAAGTTGCATTTTCTTTTTTTTTTTGTCTTATACCAATACCAATCCCACTGTACATGGAGAGAGAGAGGGAGAGACAGAGAAAGGAGAGAGAGAGAGAGAGAGAGAGAGAGAGAGAGAGAGAAAGAGAGAGAGAGAGAGAGAGAAAGAGAGAGAGAGAGAGAGAGAGAAAGAGAGAGAGAGAGAGAGAGAGAGAGAGAGAGAGAGAGAAATACAGTACAAGTATGTATACTAGTAATTTGCCTGCAACTGCACTCATTGAAAATTAGACCAAGAGTGAACTATGTTCATCCTTTAGTCAGTGACCTTGTATGCCATTTAGGAGCTAAGCTTTTTGACATCCTAAATGCAAATCTAAGTTTTCAAAGGTACATTATTTTATAGCCCATGGACCTTGACAACAAGCCAATGCATCTACACACTAACAAGAAAATAGTGATATATTCCAATACTAGCAGAGAACTAATATAGGACTAATTAAGATTCTATTTATTATTGGTCAACATATGCCTTCCTATGGTATTTCAAGAGTAATTTTGACCATATACCCCTTCACTTTACAGGTTGACTTTATAATCTATTCCTAGGTAAGATACATCTCCACTATATCTCATTTACCTGTCAAAGTTCTTAAATTCGACTCATTTAGCTTTAGTCGGTAAAGGGTGATATTCGTCTATACTGTATAAGAGTTACCAGGTATGTAAAAGAATTTGGGAATTGTAATGTGTTGAGGGAAGAACAGCTGGGGGAAGCTAAAGATATAGGCCAGGGTTGCTATTAGCTGAAACAGTAATTTTGTGCAAATGAAAGTTTAAAAATTTCCATTTCCTTAGGGAAATTTACTTCCATCTCTCAAAAAGATTTAATAGTATACTGATCTGTTTAGACCAAGGCTCTTTAGTGCTATCTTTCAGAAATTTGTAGAAAATATACAAATCCAGAATGCATACAATGTGACTGGTACCCCCATTATGTGGAGTTCCCTTGTGAAGTACACAATCTAAACAACCACACACAGCAGCACTGGTCTGGGGACCTAAGGAAGACTCATCAAAAGAATATGGCAGGGGCTTCCCTGGTGGCGCAGGGGTTGAGAATCTGCCTGCTAATGCAGGGGACACGGGTTCGAGCCCTGGTCTGGGAAGATCCCACATGCCGCGGAGCAAGTAGGCCCGTGAGCCACAACTACTGAGCCTGTGCATCTGGAGCCTGTGCTCTGCAACAAGAGAGGCCGCGATAGTGAGAGGCCCCTGCACCGCGATGAAAGAGTGGCCCCCGCTTGCCGCAACTAGAGAAAGCCCTCACACAGAAAGGAAGACCCAACACAGCAAAAATAAATTAATTAATTAAAAAAAAAAAAAAAAAGAATATGGCAGTTTGGAGAGGGGGAAGATGGTGGAAGAGTAAGACACAGAGATTACCTTCCTCCCCATAGATACACCAGAAATACATCTACACGTGGAACAACTCCTACAGAACATCCACTGAACACTGGCAGAAGACCTCAGACCTCCCAAAAGGCAAGAAACTCCCCACGTACCTGGGTAGGGCAAAAGAAAATAAGAATAAACAGAGACAACAGAATAGGGATGGGACCGGCTCACCCCGCATTCCATACACCACCCTCCCTCCACCCACCCCCCGCATGATTAAGCCAGAGCCCGCTAATCAGCTGCTGCTTTAACCCCGTCCAGTCTGAGCAAAGAACACACGCCCTCAGGCTACCTACATGCAGAGGCAGGGCCGAATACAAAGCTGAAACACAGGAGCTGTGCAAGCAAAGAAGAGAAAGGGAAATTTTTCCCAGCAGCCACAGGAGCAGTGGATTAAATCTTCAAAATCAACTTGATGTACCTTGCATCTCTGGAATACCTGAATAGACAATGAAGCATCCCAAATTGAGGTGGTGGACTTGGGAGCAACGATATATTTTTTTTTTCCTTTTTCTCTTTTTGTGAGTGTGTATGTGTGTGCTTCTGTGTGTGATATTGTCTGCATAGCTTTGCTTTTACCATTTGTCCTATGGTTCTGTCTGTCCTTATTATTATTTTTTTTAGTATAGTTTTTGGCACTTGTTATCATTGGTGGATTTGTTTTTTGGTTTCGGTGCTCTTTTCTTTCTTTCTTTTTTTAATTATTTTTTAAATCTTTTTATTTTTAATAATTATTTTTATTTTAATAACTTTATATTATTTTTTCAGTTTTCTTTCTTTTTTTCTCCCTTTTATTCTGAGCCATGTGGATGACAGGGTCTTGGTGCTCCAGACAGGCATCAGGCCTGTGCCTCTGAGGTGGGAGAGCCAAGTTCAGGACATCAGTCCACCAGAGACCTCCCAGCTCCATGTAATATCAAATGGCAAAAATCTCCCAGAGAACTCCATCTAAATGCCAAGACCCAGCTCCACTCAATGACCAGCAAGCTAAAGTGCTGGACAACCCATGCAAAATGACTAGCAAGACAGGAACACAGCCCCACCCATTAGCAGAAGTTGCCAAAAATCATAATAAGGTCACAGACACCCCAAAAAAAACCACCAGAGGTGGACCAGTCCACCAGAAAGAAAATATCCAGCCTCATCCACCAGAACACAGGCATGAGTCCCCTCCACCAGGAAGCCTACACAACCCAATGAACCAACCTTAGCAACTGGGGGCAGACGTCAAAACAACAGGAACTACGAATGTGCAGCCTGTGAAATGGAGACCCCAAACACAGTAAGTTAAGCAAAATGAGAAGACAGAGAAACACACAGCAAAGGAGCAAAGTAAAAACCCACCAGACCAAAGAAATGAAGAGGAAATAGGCAGTCTACCTAAAAAATAATTCAGGATAATGACAGCAGAGACGATACAAAATCTTGGAAATACAATGGAGAAAATACAAGAAATGTTTAACAAGGACATAGAAGAACTAAAGAGCAAACAAACAATGATGAACAACACAATAAATGAAATTAAAAATTCTCTAGAAGGAAAAATAAGCAGAATAACTGAGGCAGAAGAATGGATAAGTGACTGGGAAGATAAAATAGTGGAAATAACTACCACAGAACAGAATAAAGAAGAAGGAATGAAAAGAATTGAGGACAGTCTCAGAGTCCTCTGGGACAACATTAAATGCAGCAACATTCAAATTATAGGCGTCCCAGAAGAAGAAGAGAAAAAGAAAGGGACTGAGAAAATATTTGAAGAGATTATAGTTGAAAACTTGCCTAATATGGGAAAAGAAATAATTAATGGATTCCAGGAATCACATAGAGTCCCATACAGGATAAATCCAAGGAGAAACACGCCAAGACACATATTAATCAAACTATCAAAAATTAAATACAAAGAAAAAATATTAAAACCAGCAAGGGGGGCTTCCCTGGTGGTGCAGTGGTTGAGAGTCTGCCTGCCAATGCAGGGGACACGGGTTCGTGCCCCGGTCCGGGAAGATCCCACATGCTGCGGAGCAGCTGGGCCTGTGAGCCATGGCCGCTGAGCCTGCGCGTCCAGAGCCCGTGCTCCGCAACGGGAGAGGCCACAGCAGTGAGAGGCCTGCGTACCGCAAAAAAAAAAAAAAAAAAAAAAAAAACCAGCAAGGGGAAAACAAAAATAACACACAAGGGAATCCCCATATGTTTAACTGCTGATCTTTCAGCAGAAACTCTGCAAGACGAAGGGAATGGCAGGACATATTTAAAGTGATGAAAGGGAAAAATCTACAACCAAGATTACTCTACCCAGCAAGGATCTCATTCAGATTCGATGGAGAAATTAAAACCTTTACAGACAAGCAAAAGCTAAGAGAATTCAGCAGCACCAAATCAGCTTTACAACAAATGCTAAAAGAACTTCTCTAGGCAGGAAACACAAGAGAAGGAAAAGACCTACAATTACAAACTCAAAACAATTACAAAAATGGTAATAGGAACATACATACTGATAATTACCTTAAATGTAAATGGATTAAATGCTCCAGCCAAAAGACGTAGATGGGCTGAATGGATACAAAGACAAGACCTGTATATATGCTGCCTACAAGAGACCCACTTCAGACCTTGGAACACATAGCTACTGAAAGTGAGGGGATGGAAAAAGATATTCCATGCAAATGGAAATCAAAAGAAAGCTGGAGTAGCAATACTCATATCAGAGAAAATAGACTTTAAAACAAAGACTATTACAAGAGACAAAAAGGACACTACATAATGATGATCAAGAGAGAAATCCAAGAAGAAGATATAACAATTGTAAGTATTTATGCACCCAATATAGGAGCACCTCAATACATAAGGCAAATGCTAACAGCCATAAAAGGGGAAATCGATAGTAACATAATCATAGTAGGGAACTTTAACACACCACTTTCACCAATGGACAGATCATCCAAAATGAACATAAACAAGCAAACACACATTTTAAATTATACATTAAACAAGATGGACTTAATTGATATTTTTATGACATTTCATTCAAAAACAACAGAATACACTTTCTTCTCAAGTGCTCATGGAACATTCTCCAGGATAGATCATATTTTGGGCCACAAATCAAGACTTGGTAAATATAATGAAATTGAAATTGTATCAAATATCTTTCTGACCACAACGCTAAGAGAGTAGATATCAATTACAGGAAAAAAAATCTGTAAAAGACACTAACACATGGAGGCTAAACAACACACTATTTAAGAACCAAGAAATCACGGAACAAATCAAAGAGGAATTCAAAAAATACATAGAAACAAACAAAAATGAGCACACGATGATTGAAATCCTATGGGATGCAACAAAAACAGTCCTAAGACGGAAGTTTATAGCAATACAATCCTACCTTAAGAAACAAGAAACATCTCAAATAAATAACTTTACACCTAAAGCAATTAGAGAAAGAAGAACAAAGAAACCCCAGTGTTAGCCAAAGGATAGAAATCATAAAGATCAGACCAGAAATAAATTAAAAGGAAATGAAGAAAACAATAGCAAAGATGAATAAAACTAAAATCTGGTTTTTTGAGACAATAAACAAAATTGATAAACTATTATCCAGGCTCATCAAGAAAAAATGGAAGAAGACTCAAATCATTACAATTAGAAATGAAGAAAGAGAAGTAACAACTGACACTGTGTAAATACAAAGGATCATGAGAGATTATTACAAGCAACTTTATGCCAATAAAATGTACAACCTGGAAGAAATGGACAAATTCTTAGAAAAGTGCAACCTTGAGACTGAACCTGGAAGAAATAGAAAATATAAACAGACCAATCACAAACACTGAAATTGAAACTGTGATTTAAAAATTTCGAATAAACAAAAGACCAGGACCAGATGGCTTCACAGGCGAATTCTATCAAACATTTAGAGAAGAGCCAACACCTATCCTTCTCAAACTCTTCCAAAATATAGCAGTGGGAGGAACACTCCCAAACTCATTCTACGAGACCACCACCACCCTGATACCAAAGCCAGGCAAAGATGTCACTAAGAAAGGAAACTACAGGCCAATATCACTGGTGAACATAGAAGCAAAAATCCTCAACCAAATACTAGCAAACAGAATCCAACAGCACATTAAAAGGATCATACACCATGATCAAGTGGCATTTATCACAGTAATGCAAGGATTCTTCAATATATGCAAATCAATGTGATAAACAATATTAACAAGTTGAAGAGTAAAAACCATATCATCATCTCAAGAGATGCACAAAAAGCTTTTGACAAAATTCAACACCCATTTATGATAAAACCCTGCAGAAAGTAGGCATAGAGGAAACTTTCCTCAACATAATAAAGGCCATATATGACAAACCTACAGCCAACATCATCCTCAGTGGTGAAAAACTGAAACCATTTTCACTAAGATCAGGAAAAAGACAAGGTTGCCCATTCTCACCACTATTATTAAACATCGTTTTGGAAGTTTTAGTCATAGCAATCAGAGAAGAAAAAGAAATAAAAGGAATCCAAATCAGAAAAGAAGAAGTAAAGCTATCACTGTTTGCAGATGACATGATATCATACATACAGAATCCTAAAGGTGCTACCAGGAAACTACTAGAGCTAATCAATGAATTTGGTAAAGTACCAGGATACAAAATTAAGGTGCACAAATCTCTTGCATTCCTACACACTAATGATGGAAAAGTTGAAAGATAAATTAAGGAAACACTCCCATTTATCATTGCAACAGAAAGAATAAAATACCTAGGAATAAACCCACCTAAGGAGACAAAAGACCTGTATGCAAAAAGCTATAAGACACTGATGAAAGAAATTAAAGATGATACAAACAGATGGAAAGATATACCATATTCTTGGATAGGAAGAAGGAACATTTTGAAAATGACTATACTACCCAAAGCAATCTACAGATTCAATGCAATCCCTATCAAACTACCACTGGCATTTTTCACAGAACGAGAACAAAATATTTCACATTTATGGAGACACAAAAGGCCCCGAATTGCCAAAGAAAACTTGGGAAAGAAAAATGGAGTTAGAGGAATCAGGTTCCCTGACTTCAGACTATACTACAAAGCTACAGTAATCAAGACAGTATGGTACTGGCACAAAAACAGAAATATAGATCAATGGACCAGGATAGAAAGCCCAGAGAGAAATCCACGTACATATGGTCACTTTATCTTTGATAAAGGAGGCAAGAATATACAGTGGAGAAAAGACAGCCTCTTCAATATGTGGTGCCTGAAAAAATGGACAGCTACTTGTTAAAGAATGAAATTAGAACACTCCCTAACACCATACACAAGAATAAAGTCAAAATGGATTAAAGACCTAAATGTAAGGACAGACACTATAAAACTCTTAGAGGAAAACATAGGCAGAAAACTCTATGACATAAATCATAGCAAGACCCTTTCTGACCCACCTCCTAGAGAAATGGAAATAAAAACAAAAATAAACAAATGTGACCTAATGCAAGGTAAAAACTTTTGCACAGGAAAGGAAATCATAAAGAAGATGAAAAGACAACCCTCAGAATGGGAGAAAATATTTGCAAATAAAGCAACTACAGAAGCTTAATCTCCAAATTTTACAAGCAGCTCATGCAGCTCAATATCAAAAAACAAACAACCCAATCCCCAGATGGGCAGAAGACCTATATAGACATTTCTCCAAAGAAGATATACAGATTGCCAACAAACACATGAAAGAATGCTTGACATCATTAATCATTAGAGAAATGCAAATCAGAACTACTATAAGACATCACCTCACACCAGTCAGAATGGCCATTAGCAAAAAATCTACACTTAATGCTGGAGAGGGTGTGGAGAAAAGGGAACCCTCTTGCACTCTTTGTGGGAATTTAAGTTGATACAGCCACTATGGAGAACAGTATGGAGGTTCTTTAAAAAACTAAAAATAGAACTACCACACGACCGAGCAATCCCACTACTTGGCATATACCCTGAGAAAAACATAATTCAAAATGACTCATGCACCACAATGTTCATTGCAGCTCTATTTACAATAGCCAGGACATGGAAGCAACCTAAGTGCCCATTGACAGATGAATGGATAAAGAACATGTGATACATATATACAGTGGAATATTACTTAGCCATAAAAGAAACGAAATTGAGATATTTGTAGTGAGGCGGATGGACCTAGAGTCTGTCATACAGAGTGAAGTAAGTCAGAAAGAGAAAAACAAATACCGTATGCTAACACAAGTATATGGAATCTAAAAAAAAAATGGTTATGAAGAACCTAGGTCAGGACAGGCATAAAGACGCAGACCTACTAGAGAATGGACTTGAGGACACGGGCAGGGGGAATGGTAAGCTGGGATAAAGTGAGAGAGTGGCATGTACATATATACACTACCAAATGTAAAACTGATATCTAGTGAGAAGAAGTCGCATAGCACAAGGAGATATGCTCGGTGCTTTGTGACCACCTACAGGGTTGAATAGGGAGGGTGGGAGGTATTGAGATGCAAGAGGGAAGAGTTATGGGGATATATGTATATGTGTAGTTGATCCACTTTGTTATAGAGCAGAAACTAACACACCTTTGTAAAGCAATTATATTCCAATAAAGATGTTATAACAAGAGAAGAAATCACTGAATTTAATAGTGATATGTTTTCATCTTCAGTATTTCAAATGAATATTAAACTATTTCTAAAAGGAAGTTGGTATAATTTTTATTTCAAGAAATATTCCAAAGAGCCCAGACATCTGTGCAATGTTTATGCCAAAAAAAAAGAAAGAATGAAAAGCTTCTATTTACCAAGAACATCCTGAAGGGTCTCCCAGAACAGGAAAGGCAACAATCAACACTTCATTTGCAAACAGTGCTCTGAGATTTTTCAGTGACTTCACTGTACACTTATGGTCAGTATTCTCCAAAAAGTATACCTTGAAAAATTTTCCTGCATCACTTCCTACACCTGTCACATGCTGATTTTTCAAATGGAAAATGTGCTAAAATCACAGAACTTGCTTATCAAGTCAGCCTGCAGCTTCTAAAGAAATTGACTGAGGCTTGTACTTAACAGGAGTCGCTAATTACCTGCAAAGATCTGGGATGTGTGTTCATTACCAGAACTAATTTACTACAGAATAAAGACTGTTCACTCCAAGGAAGCCAAAGACATTTGTTTTAAATAGTTCTTAATGGGGTATTTGATTCAACAGTGAAGCTCTGACTCTAGCAATAAGAATGAGAAGGGAAGTGAAGAAACAAACACCAAATAAAAAAGCAGAAAATTCCAACGAAAGAAAACTGTTGGAATGATCAGCATCGGTAGGAAAAAACAATTGATTCACAGATTCACTGATCTAACGACTATGAAAGTATTGTGGCACTTTTCCCCCTCATCATCAATGGAATAAATACATGATAGATGGTTTAATGCATGCTGGAACTATCACAAATATCTGTGGATCTGCCTTGATTACTTTTACCATATTAAAGTAGTTCTTCCAAGGAAAGTAAAGAGTTCTAATTGCTAATTGGTTGTTAATTAGGCAATGATAATTTGTCTTACAGCTACTGCATTTTGTTATTTCATGTTACATTTATATTTATTAAAATAAACTGAGGAAAATCGGATTAATTTTTTGGGAGTGGAAAGGAGTAAGAGCATTTTTTCACCTACGTATATTCTGAATTAAGTGTGTCAACTGCTTCATCTCTTGCCAAAGTCATGACATGGCCAATGAACTTAGACAAGTGCATAGAATTAAAATCAGGAGCAATATAACATCCAACTACATAATAGCATAAAATGACTGGTCTATACTACAGATACATGTTTTCTTGGAAGAATTTGGAAATATTTCAAGGCATAATGCTGTTATCTCCAAAATCCAGCTCACATGTCACGTTCTTTGTGAACAAAGCCTTTCTTGCAATCTCCCTACAAAATAAATAAATAGCAATAAGTTATATTTGTACTTTGTACATATGTTTATTTTCCACTTAGGACACTGTAATCTAAGTATCCTTTTACCTCTTCTTTCCTATTAGGGTTTGTTTTATTCAACTTTATATCTTCAGTATCCACACAGTACCTGAGCCATAGTAAACATTCAGTACATATTTGATGAATTTGATCTGATATTCTCTTCTATGATCAATTAATTGACAAATTTTGGTCTCATTTACCATACTTACAACTTCCTACACAATCTGTATCCCCAGTTCAGTACAGGGAAAACTGATATTCAGAATGCCAATCTTGGGGCCATTAGAGATTAGTTAAGTGCTTAGAACTGGCAATTTTCATTCTTTTTCACCTGGCCCACCCTCTACATGGCTCCAAGATTTTGCTACTTAAAACTATTTCCATGTGCAGAGCCCTTAATAAGGATATGTTTCAGCAAAATCATCTTTAGTGTGAGTTACAGTGATTCTCCACAACTTACTGTATTTGGACTATTTCTATCGAAAGTGACAGATAAAGTGGCTTTAAAAGGGGATTGGGATTACTAGCTCACATAAATGATAATCCAGATACAAGTGGATTCAGGTATTAAAACGACATGATCAGGAAACTGTCAGTTCTGTTCTGT
Source organism: Orcinus orca (assembly GCF_937001465.1). Lineage (NCBI taxonomy): Eukaryota > Metazoa > Chordata > Mammalia > Artiodactyla > Delphinidae > Orcinus > Orcinus orca. Next base: position 82,798,735 of record NC_064580.1, read on the forward strand.
TCAGTGTTGGCTTAATTTTTAACCAAGCATAATCTAAATTATGAAAAAAAGAAAAAAATCATCTTCAGTAGTATGTTATACCAGCTTGGCAACGTAAGCACCAAAAGACTTTTCTTTCCCAATAGTTCCAGTAAAGGGAATTTATGTCTCTATGAATTTGACTATTCTAGGTACCTCACATAAGTGGAATCATATAATATTTGTCCTGTTTGTCTGGTTTATTTGATTTAGCATAATGTTTTCAAGGTCCATCCATATTGTGCCATGTATCAGAATTTCATTTCTAAGACTGAATAATATTCTACTATATGTGTATACCATACTTTGTTTAGCTATTCATTCATTGATGGACATTTGGGTTGGTTCATCTTTTGAGTATTGTGAATAATGCTGTTTTTAATATTGGTGTTCAAATATCTGTTGAAGTCCCTGCTTTCACTTATTTTGGATCTATGTCTAGGAGCAGAATTGCTGGGTGATGGTTCTATGTTTAAATTTTTGAGGGACCACCAAACTGTTTTCCACAAAGGCTGTACTATTTTACATTCTCACTAGCAATGTACAAGGTTCCAATTTTGCATCCTTACTGACACTTTTTATTTCTGGGTTTTGTTCTGTTTTGCTTTCAATAATAGCCATCTTAATGAATATAAAGTGACATCTCATTGTGGGTTTGATTTATGTTTCCCTAATGATTAACGATGGTGAGTATTTTTTCATGGGTTTATTGGCCATTTGTATATCTTTTTGGAAAAATGTCTATTCAAGTCAATTGTCCATTTTTAAATTAGGCTGTTCATCTGTTGTTGAGTTGTAGGAGTTCTTCATATATTCTGGATATTAATCTCTTATTGGATATGTGATTTGCAAATATTTTCTTCCATTCCGTGGGTTGCCTTTTCACTTTGTTGATAGTGCTCTTAGATGCACTAATTTTGATGAAATTAAATTTATCTAATTTTTCTTTTGTTGCTTGTGTTTTGGTGTCATATCTTAGAAATCTTTACCAAATCCAATACCATGAAGCTTTTCCCCCACATGTTTTATATACATTCGCTTTTTGTATAACCATCACCACCATCCATCTATAAACTTTTCATCTTGCCACAGTGAAACATCATACCCATTAAAAAATAACTCCCCATTCCTCCCTTCTTAAAAATCCTAGCAACCACCATTCTAATATTCGAGGTTCTTTGAGATTCCATTTGAATTTTAGGATAAGTTTTTCTATTTCTGTAAAACATTGTTGGGATTTTGATGGGAATTTCATTGAATCTGTAGATTGATTTGTGTGGTACTGTCATCATAAAAATATTAATTTTTCCAATCTATGAACACTGTATGTGTTTTCATTTCTTTATATCTCTAATTTATTTCAGCAATGTTTTGCAGTGTTTAGTGTATATGTCTTTTGGCTCCTTAATTTATTTCTAAGTATTTTATTATTTTTTATTCTATTATAAGTAGAATAGTATTCTTCATTTAATTTTCAGATTATTCATTGTTAGTGTAAGAATGCAACAAATATTTGTGTTTTAATTTTGTATTTGTCAAATTTGCTGAATTTATTATTTCTAATAGTTTGTTTTTCCTGGCATCATTAGAAATTTATACACAAGGTCATGCAATCTACAAAGAGATAGTTATATTTTTTCCTTTCCAAAGTGAGTGCCTTTTATTATTTTCTTTTGACTAATAGTTTTGGAGAGAACTTCCAATACTGTGTTTAATAGAAGCGACAAAAGCAGGCATCTTTGTCCTATTCTTTATCTTGGTGTAAAAGTTCTCAGGCTTTCAATACTGAGTGTGATGTTAGCTGTGGGGTTTCACGTATGACCATTATTATATTGAGGTAGTTTCCTTCTATTTCTGTGTTAATGAGTGTTTTTTTTGTTGTTGTTTTTATCATGAAAGGGTGGTGAATTTTGTCAAATGCTCTTTCTGAATCAAAATGATCATGGGGTTTTCCCCCTCATTCTGTTAATGTGGTGTATTATATTAATTTATTTTTGTATGTTGAACCTTTCTTTCATTCCATAAATAAACCCTACTTGGTCATGGTGTATAATCCCTTTAATATGATGCTGAAATCAGTTTAGTATTTTGTTGCACTTTTGCATCAAGATTCACAAGGACTCTTGATCTGTTGTTTTTTGCAGGGGTGGGGAGGTGTTCCCTAGTGTCTTTGTCTGGTTTTGCATCAGGGAAATGCTGACCTTATAGAATAAGTTGGAAATTATTCTATCCTCTTCAATGTTTCAGAAGAGTTTGAAAAGGACTGGTGCTAATTATTCTTTAAATGTTAAGGTAGAAATTCACCTGTGCAGACACTTTGTCCATGACTTTTTTTTTAATATTTATTTATTTGGCTGCACCAGGTCTTAGTTGTGGCACACAGATCTTTAGCTGCAGCATACAGAATCCAGTTCCCCAACCAGAGATCAAACCCCGGCCCCTGCATTAGGAGCATGGAGTCCCAACCACCGGACCACCAGGGAAGTCCCCATGACTTCCTTTCATTGGGAGGTTTTTGATTACTGATTCAATCTCCTAACTAGTTATATTTCTATTCCAATTTTCCACTTCTTCATGATTCATTCTTGTTAGATTGTGTGTTTTTAGGAATGTATTCATTTCACCTAGGTTATTGAATGTGTTGGTATACAATTGTTAATAGTATTCTTTATAATTCTTTTTATTTCTATATAATTGGTGGTAATGTCCCCACTTTAATTTCTGATTTTAGTAATTTGAGTTTGCTCTTTTTTCTTAGTCAAACTATATAAAGTTTTGATTTTCCCTATTTTTAAATTAGATATATTATTTATCTCCACTATAATCTTTATTATTTCCTCCCTTTTGTTATTCCTTCTGTTACCTTTGGGTTTAGTTTGCTCCTCTTTTGCTGGCTCCAAATGTGAAAAGTTAACTTGTTGATTTGAAATCTCCCTTCAATTTTAATGTAAGAATTTATATCTAGATATAAATTTCTCTCTTAACACTGCTTTTTATGCATTCCATAAATTTTGCTATGCTTTGTTTTTGTTTTCATTTGTTTCAAGGTATTTTATAATTCTTTTGTTATTTCACTTTGACCCATTGGTTGTTTGAGAATATGCTGTTTAGATTCTAGAAATTTGTATGAAGTAAGTCCATAAAGACTGGGAGAGGTGGCTATTTTTTTAAATGCATAAATCTCAACAAAAGATCACAAGGCATACAAACAAATGAGGAAACATGGTCCAACTAATGAAACAAAATAAATCTCCAGAAACTAGCACCAAAGGAATGGAAGTCTAGTAATTACATTTTAAAGAATCCAATATAACCATCTTAAATATGCTCAAAGAGCTAAAAAAGAAACACATAGTCAACTACACAAAATCAAGAGAACAATGCATAAACAAAAAGAGAATATTAATAAAGAGATAGAAACTACTAAAAAGGAGTGAAACAAAAATTTTGAAGCTCAAGAATACAATAACTGAATTGAACAATTCAAAAGAGATGTACAATTAACAGATTAGATCAAGTAGAAGAAACAATCAGCAAACTTGAAGAGGAGTTATTTAAAATTTTCAAGTCAGAGGAGAAAAAAAGGAGTGAAAAGAGCCTATGGTTATTATAGGATAACTGAAAGTGGAACAATATATGCATTAAGGGAGTCTCAGGAGAATGAAAGAAAGGGGTAGAGTGCCTATTTGAAGAAATCATGGCCAAAAACTTCTCAAATTTGAGGAAAGAAGTTGACATACAATTTAAAGAAGCTCAATAAAATACAAGTAGGATAAATCTAAAGAGACTTACACTTAGATAAATGACAGTTAAACTGTCAAAAGTCACAGACAAAGAGAGACTCTGAAAGCAGCAAGGGAAAAGTGCCTGGTCACATATAAAAGAAATCTTATAAGAATACTATAAAATTTCTCAGCAAAACTTTGCAGATCAAAAAGAAGTGGAATGATATATTTAAAATGCTGAAAGAAAATAAATTGCCAACCAAGAGTAGTATATGCAACAAACTTAAAAGGGGTTAAAGTCATCACTTTTAAGATATCTTAAGATAGCTTTAAGATAGTCTATAGTAAGAGCAAAGAAAATACCTATAGATGATACAGAAAAGTAAAAAAAGAAGGGGATCAAAACATGTTACCACAAAAATTAACTAACACAAAGGAAAACAGTAAAAGAGGAAAAGGAGGACAAAATAGATCCAAGACATACAGAAAAAATTAACAAGATAGCAATAGTGCTCCCTTCCCTATCAGTGATTACTTTAAATGAATGTAAATTAAACTTCCCAATGAAAAGACAAAGATTGGCTGAATAGATGATAAAAATAAAATTCAACTATATGTTATCTATAATTAACTAACTTTAGATTTAAGGACAAGCATATGATGACAGTGAAAAGATGGAAAAATATATTCCATGTAAATAGTAACCAAAAGACAAGAGTGGCTGTAATTATATCAGACAAAGGAGACTTTAGGTCAATAACTGTCACAAGATACAAAGGGCATAATATTGTATAATGATAAAAGGATCAATTCACCAAGAAAATGTAACAATTATAAATATGTATGCATCAAACATCAAGCCTTCCAAATATATGAAGTAAACATGACACTACTGAAGGGAGAAATAGCACACAATAATAGTAGGTGGCTTCAATACCCCACTTTCAGTAATGAATTAAGCAAGAAAACATAAGATCACTAAGGAAACAGAGAATTTGAACAATACTGTAGACCAATTGGTGCTAACAGACATATACAGAACGTTTAATGCAACAGAAGAATACACATTCTTCTCAAGCTCACAAAGAACATTCTCAAGGATAGATCATATATTAGTCCAGAAAACAAGTCTTAACAAATTTAGTAAGGTTAAAATCACATAAAATACCTTTTCCAACCAAAATGGAATGAAACTACAAATCAATAGCAGAAAGAAAACTGGAAAATTCACAAATATATGAAAATTACACAGCACACTTAAACAATGGGATAAAGAATTAATCACAAGGAAAATTAGAGAATATCTTGAGACAAGTGAAAACAAAAACATAACAGAGCAAACATATGGGTTTTGCTTGTGAAAGCAGTACTACAAGAGAAGTTTATAAAGGTAAATGCTTACATTAAAAAAGAAGAAAAATCTCAAAATAACACATTAACTTTACATCTCTAGGAAACTAGAAAAAGAAGAATGAAGTAAACTCAAAGTTAGCAGGAAGGAAGGAAATAATAAAGATTAGAGCAGAGAAACAAAATAGAGAATAGAAAAACAATAGAAAAAAATCACAATTTAAGAGATTGTTTTTAATAGATTAAAAATTGGACAAACCCTCAGTGAAATTAACTACAATAAGTTATAAAAGATTCAAACAACTAAAATTATAAATGAAAGGGTGGACATTACAACTGCTACCACAGAAATAAAAAGGACCATAACAAGATACTATGAAAAATTACATGCCAACAAATTGGATTACCTAGAAGAAATGAATACTTTCCTAGAAACTTACAACCTCTCAAGAATGAATCATGAAGGGGGAAAAAGTGATCTATAATTAATATTAGTGATATAGTTATCAAAATACAAACAGTGATTAAATTATAAAAACTTGCCAACAAAGAGAAGCCCAAGACAAGATGGCTTCACTGGAGAATTCTTCCAAACATATAAAGAAAAATTAATACCAATCCTCCTCATACACTTCCAAAAATTTCAAGAGGATCAAACACTTCCAAACTCATTCTAACAGGTTAGCGTCAACTGGGTACCTAAGCCATAAAAAGATTTTACAAGAAAAGAAAACTGCAGACCAACAGCCCTAATGAATGTTGATGCAAAAATCCTCAATAAAATATTTGTAAACTGAATTCAACCACACAGTGATAGAATTATATGCCATAATCAGGTGACATTTATTCCTGGAATACAAGGATGTTTCAACATAAAAAAATCAATCAATGTAATATACTACATTGACAAAATGAAGGACAAACACCACATGATCATCTAAACTGATGCAGAAAAATAATATTTGACAAGATTCAACACTCTTTCATGTTGAAAACACTCAACAAAATAAGAACACAAAAAAACTGCCTCAAGATAATAAAGACCATATGTGAAAAGGCCACAGCTAACATTGTACTCAATGTCACAAGACTGAAAGCTTTTCCTCTAAGATAAGACAACGATACCCACTCTCACCACTTCTATTCAATATAACACTAGAAGTTCTAGCCAGAGTGATAAGAAATAGAAACAAAGGCATCCAAATTGTAAAGGAAGAAGTAAATTTTTTTCTGTTCACAGATGGCATGATCTTATAGGCAGAAAACCCTAAAGATTCCATAAAAAATACTGTTAGAACAAACAAAGAAATTTAGCAAAGCTGCAGAATACAAAATTAACACACCAAGATCAGTTGTGTTTATATACACTAATAAAGAACAAAACAAATAAAGAAATTGAGTAAAGGACCCCATTTACAATAGCATGACAAAAAACAAAATATTTTGAATAAACTTAACCAAGGATGCAAAAGACTTGCACACTGAAACTACAAAATATTGCTAAAAGAGGTTAAAGAAGTCATGAATAAATGGAACATCTTCTGCTCATGGATTAGAAGATTTAATATTGTTAAAATAGAAAAAACATCCTAAAATTCATATGGCATCTCAAGGAACCCTGATATCCAAAACAATCTTAAATAAGAACAACAAAGTTGGAATCCTCATACACTTCCTAGTACCAACTTAAACAAAGCTATAGTAAACAAAGCAGTGTTGTACTGGCATAAAGACAGACATAGACCAGTGGAAAAGAATACAGTGCCCAGAAATAAACCTTTGTGTAAAAGGCAAATAATCTTTAATAAGGGTGCCAAGACCACAAAATAAGGAAAGAATAGTCTCTTCAACAATGTTGGGAAAATGGGATATCCATGTGCAAAATAGTTTTCTGGAATTTTTTTCCTTTGAATTTACCATGTTTTTCTCTTTCTCTGTATGTCTGCAATTTTTTTTTCTTTTTTTTCTTTTTTTTTTTTTTTTTTTTGGCTGTGTTGAGTCTTCATTGTTGCGTGTGGGCTTTTCTCTAGCTGTGGTGAGCAGGGGCTACCCTTTGTTGCAGTGCTTGGGCTTCTCATTACAGTGGCTTCTTTTGTTGCAGAGCACGGGCTCTAGGCGTGCAAGCTTCAGTAGTTGTGGCACGTGGGCTCAGTAGTTTTGGCTCACGGACTCTAGAGTGCAGGCTCAGTAGTTGTGGAGCACAGGCTTAGTTGCTCCTCGGCATGTGGGATCTTCCCGGACCAGGACTCAAACTCATGTCCCCTACATTGTCAGGTGGATTCTTAACCACTGAACCACCAGGGAAGCCCTGTCTGCAATTTTTTTTTCTTTGAATTTACCATGTTTTTCTGTTTCTCTGTATGTCTGCATTTTTTGTTGTTGTTGAAAATTGGGCATTTGAAAAAAAAAAACAAACCTCTCCCAGTTTTTGTAAATTGGCTCTATGCCAAGGCAGTTCTTCACTGGTTAGCTGAGTATGCTCTGAGAAAAAGTATCAGCTCAAAATGAAAGCTTAAGGCCTTTTCTGGTCCATTCTGAGTATGTGTTTTGCATGGGTCTATGCATAGCTTTCTCAACCTCCCCATATACAGAATTTTATCAAATATTTTAATTTCCAAAGAGTCTCAACCAGCTTCTCCTCAGAGTCTTAGACATTCTAAATATTCTATGCCTTTACCTATAATCTCTTGCCCTGTGCATCTGTGGTTCTGTAGTCCTCCTGTAGCTTTCATGACCAATGACCACTGCCTTTCTTTGCCTCAGATCAGACACATGAAACATTGCACATAAGATCTACTCTCTGTTCTCTGGTTTAAGGGAAGGAATTGGGAACTGGGCTGCTGTCTCCTCCAGATCACACATCAGGAATGTTTCGGGACATAGGTAAGTAAAAGTGCCATGACATTTTCTACCATTTTAAATGTGGCTTTGCTGTGATTGGGCATTCACTTATTTAGTTGTAGATCTATGGTTGTTTTCCAGAGTTCCTATAAGGTTGTTTAGTCAGTTTCTGGGGTTTTTTGGGATTTTTTTGTTTTTATATTTCTATAGAGGGACAAGGGCTTGGCACTTCCTAATCCAATATTTTGCTGATGTCAGCTTCATGGAATTTTGAAGCCAAAAGGGTGGTGGATTAGTAGGGCCTTTGAAGTATTACTAACTAAAAGTTTGATAGTTTTTATTTTAGGTCACCTCCACTTCACTTGATATAAGAACCTCCATTCCTAAATCTCAAAAGAAGCATTAAGCTGTGGTAGCCAAGAGTGACAGCAGTGCTACAGAGGGTACATTTGGATTGCATAAGCAGATACATGTATGACTGCATAGCTCATATCTCTTTAAAAGAAAACTAATAATCCAAGTGGAAACAAAGGTATTATGGGCTGAATTGTGTCTCCCCAAAGTTCATATGTTGAAGCCCTTACCCTTAGTACCTCAAAATATGATTATATTTGGAAATAAGTCCTTAAAGAGGTAATTAAGGGTAAACAAAGTCATTGAGGTGGGCTTTAATTCAATATGACTTGTGTCCTTATAAGAAGAGAAGATTAGGCACCAGACATGTGTGCACACAGAGATACAACCATATGAATACACGATGAGAACCTGGCCATCTACAAGCCAAGGAGAGAAGTCTCAGAAGAAACCAAACCTGCCAACACCTTGATCTTGGATTTCCAGCATTCAGAACTGTGATAAAATAAATCTCTATTGCTTAAGCCACCCAGTCTTTAGTATTTTGTTATGACAGACCTAGGACACTAATATAAAGTATATCAGTGTCAGAATTAAATAAGAAGAGAGAAGAAAGTCACTTTGCCTTTTTAAAAAAAATCTAACAAATATTGAGTGATTTGTACTTGCAAATCATTTTTCCAAATAATAATCTAATAGTGCATCTGATTTGTATATTGGACATGGGTACTTAATCAGCATTTTTTTCATGTTTAACAGTATCTTCTTGTTAAGAGAAAACAAGAGGATTATCACTTTGCACTTTCCTAAATTATAGTGTTGAATTACTGTTAGCTGAAAGATTCACATCTGTATCAACAGCAGCTTATGGGTTGTCAAGTATTTTAAATAGCATTTTGCAGAGTTCAGAGCATTATTTGTTGTTGAAATATTTTTATAAACCATGAGGGACAGCTATGTAACTCATTAAAATGGAAAACAATAGCAATTCATAATCAATTTCTTCTAATTCTCTCCAGCTAGGTATTCTGTTTTATTTTTCCAAGAGAAAACTTTTTTTCTATTGATACAAAAATAAACCCAAAGGAACCCATATTTGAAAGGAACATTTAAATTGTCACCTGCACCTTTGTACCCCTCAATAGTGGAGTGAGCATTTTTAAGTGAAGATACACTTACATGAACAATCTGTTTATGAGCCTTTGGGTGGATTGAATGGAAATGCTAGAATTGAGTAGACATTTTCAAATACAAGATTAACCCTAATTATTCCCAGGATTCTCATGAGAGGAGCACTAAACCTGCTAATTGTGAAACATTGAGCAAAGTACTTATTCTATCAGAAACTTGGTATCCTCATTTATAAAAGGATAGTAATATTTATTTCTTAATATTTTGGAAGGAATCATGAGATAATGTATTGAAAGTTATTAGCATGTGACTAGCATCTAATACTCTTTCACTTAATGATAGTTTTAATTTTTTTTTTTTTGTTATTTTTACCAATGGCCTGATATGAATATCCTAGGAAAGAACATATCCTCACTCATCCACCCAATGAAGGAACTTCCAATGAATCTCTCTCCAGTTACAGACAGTGATATATTTTACCTTGATTAATGAGAGATGGTAACATTAATTGAATGACTCAACAGCTAGCTAACCCAATAGAAAGGATTCATTTATCTGGGTAGGTCCATTATAACTAGAGTGATCATACATCCCATTTTGCCTAGGAAAGTTATGGTGTGTGCCCCTTTATCACTCTCAAAAGAATTGTCATTTGAATGATCAATTATATGGTTACCCTGATTATTACCTAAAGTAACAGAAAAAAAAAACTTGCAGGACAATATTTATTAAGAAGAGATAAGGACCATCAAGTGCTCTCTGGAACTAGTAGATTGGAGGTGGTAGTGAAAAATGCCAGGCAGACATGGTATATGAAGGTACCAGATCCTTGAGTAGCAGGTTGGGCTAAAAGAACAATAATCACAAGAGTTTATGGGGTAATAGACAATAATCTATTGCCATTTGAGGTAAGATAAGGCAGTTAACCTTCTCCTCAGAGTAGGAGTCAGTAAACTACAGCCCATTGGCCAAATCTGACCATCTGCATCTTTATTTAAATGAGGTTTTATTGCAACAAAGCCATATTTATTCACTTACATATAATGTATGGCTGCTTTCATACCACAAAGGAAGAAATGAATAGCTGTAATAAGACAAAGGCTAAAGTTTGTTGACCCTTGGTTTAGAGACATCTATAAATGCTCAGAGCCAATAATAAATTTGTAATTTAATAAGCTAAGTCAGTATTAGGGTGAGTAACCAGAGAATATGAGCCACAAAAAGAAGATATGTGCTCATAGGGTACAGCCATATTCTCAAAAGTGCTTTTAAGCTCTTTCATCAATACAGAGCATGAAAAAAGCAAAGAATGGTTCAATGAATGGTTCTGAAGGAGAGGAGAGGTGAGGAATGCAAATCAAGAAATAAAGAATATTTTTGTGTATGCTGTTAAGGTGTGTTATAATTGCATTCTTTTACATGTAGCTGTCCAGTTTTCCCAGCACCACTTATTGAAGAAACTCTCTTTTCTCCATTGTATATTCTTGCCTCCTTTGTCATAGATTAGGTGACCATAGGTGCATAGGTTTATCCCTGGACTTTCTATCCTGTTCCATTGATCTATATTCTGTTTTTGTGTCAGTACCACACTCTTTTGATGACTGTGGCTTTGTAGTATAGTCTGAAGTCAGGGAGCCTGTTTCCTCCAGCTCTGTTTTTCTCTCTCGAGATTGCTTTGGCCATTCAGGGTCTTTTGTGTTTCCATACAAATTGTTAAATTTTTTGCTCTAATTCTGTGAAAAATGCCCTTGGTAATTTGATAGGGATTGCATTGACTCTGTAGATTGCTTTGGGTAGTATACTCAGTTTCACAATATTGATTCTTCCAATCCAAGAACATGGTATATTTCTCCATCTGTTTGTGTCATCTTTGATTTCTTTCATCAGTATCTTATAGTTTTCTGATTATAGGTCTTTTGTCTCCTTAGGTAGATTTATCCCTAGGTATTTTATTGTTTTGATACAATGGTAAATGGGATTGTTTCCTTGATTTCTCTTCTGATCTTTCCTTGTTAGTGTATAGGAATGCAAGAGATTTCTGTGTATTAATTTTGTATCTTGTAACTTTACCAAGTTCATTGATGAGCTCTAGAAGTTTTCTGGTAACATCTTTAGGGTTTTCTATGTATAGTATCATATGATCTGCAAACAGTGACAGTTTTACTTCTTCTTTTCCAATTTGGATTCCTTTTATTTCTTTTTCTTCTCTGATTGCCATGGCTAGGACTTCCAAAACTGTGTTGAATAATAGTGGTGAGAGTGGACATCCTTGTCTTGTTCCTGATTTTAGGGAAAATGCTTTTAGCTTTTCACTGTTGAGTATGATGTTAGTTGTGGGTTTGTCATATATGTCCTTTATCATTTTGAGGTATGTCCACTATCTGGAGAGTTTTTATCATAAATGGGTGTTGAATTTTGTCAAAATATTTTTTCTGTATCTATTGAGATGATCATATGGTTTTTATTCTTCAATTTGTTGATGTGGTATATCACACTGATTGATTTACGGATATTACACAAAAATAAATTCAAAATGGATTAAAGACCTAAGTGTAAGGCTAGATACTATAAAACTCTTAGAGGGAGCTTCCCTGGTGGCAGAGTGGTTGAGAGTCTGCCTGCCAATGCAGCAGACATGGGTTCGTGCCCCGGTTCGGTACGATCCCACATGCCGCAGAGTGGCTGGGCCCGTGAGCCATGGCCACTGAGCCTGTGCGTCCAGAGCCTGCACTCTGCAATGGGAGAGGCCACAACAGTGAGAGGCCCATGTACTGCAAAAAAGAAAAAAACAAAAAAACAAAAAACTCTTAGAGGAAAACTTAGGCAGAACACTCTCTGATGTAAATCACAACAAGATCTTTTTTGATTCCCCTCCTAGAGTAATGAAAATAAAAACAAAAATAAATAGATGGGACCTAATTAAACTCAAAAGCTTTTGCACAGCAAAGGAAACCATAAACAAGATGAAAAGACAACCCTCAGAATGGGAGAAAGTATTTGCAAATGAACCATCCAACGAGGGATTAATCTCCAAAATTTACAAACAGCTCATGCAGCTCAATATCAAAAAAAAACCAACCCAATCAAAAAATTGGTAGAACAACTAAACAGACATTTCTCTAAAGAAGACATACAGATGGATCAAAAGCACATTAAAAGATGCTCAACATCACTAATTATTAGAGAAATGCCAATCAAAACTGCAGAGAGGCATCACATCACACCAGTCAGAAAGGCCATCATCAAACAATCTAGAAACAATAAATGTTGGAGAGGGTGTGGAGAAAAGGAAACCCTCTTGCACTGTTGGTGGGAATGTAAATTGGTACAGCCATTGTGGAGAACAATATGGAGGTTCCTTAAAAAACTAAAAATAGAACTGCCATATGATCCAGCAATCCCACTCCTGGGCATATATCCAGAGAAAACCATAATTCGAAAGGATACATGCACCCCAATGTTCATTGCAGCACTATTTACAATAGTCAGGACATGGAAGCAACATAAATGTCCATCAATGGAGGAATGGATAAAGAATATGTGGTACATATTTACAGTGGAATACTTCTCAGCCATAAAAAGGACAAAATAATGCCATTTGCAGAAACATGGATGGACCTAGATATTGTCATACTGAGTGAAGTCAGCCAGAGAAAGACAAGTATCATATGATATCACTTTATGTGGAATCTAAAAAAAGGCTGCAAATAAACTTATCTACAAAACAGAAATAGAGTTACAGATGTAGAAAATAAACTTATGATTACCGGAAGTTAAGGGGGGGATGGATAAATTGGAAGAATGGGATTGACACATACACACTACTATATATAAAATAGTTAACTAATTAGGACATACAGTATAGCACAGGGAACACTACTCAATACTCTGTAATGGCCTATATGGGAAAATAATCTTAAAAAGAGTGGATATATGTATATGTATAACAGATTCACTTTGCTATACACCTGAAACTAACACAACATTGTAAATCAACTATACCCCAATAAAAATTTTTTAAAAAGAAATAAAGAATAAATGGCTATAGTGAGAATATATGGAAGTAATTGGATCATGGTAGTTTGAAAGGCTTTTTCATCTTTACACAGGTCATTCTTAAGCATTTATGTATCTAAAATTCCTTATGTATTTTAAACATAACTGGATAAAATATTTCAGGAAGAGTAAATAATATGTCCTATGTATGGAAACTGCTTTGGAGGGTTTGGAGTTTCTTCTGGGGGCAATGAAAATAGCTGAAGTAAATTGTGATGTGATTTGTATTTCAAATATGTTTCTCGACTGTTGTTAATATTGGAATTTAGTGAAGCGGTGTGTAGACAGAGTATCAGAGAGGAGATTATTGCATTTTCTTGGGTGGAGAGATGATGGTGACTTGTAATGGGGTGGTAGAAAAGGAAATGGAGAGAAGTGGACAGTTCTGGGATATATTTTAGAAGTAGTATTGGCATTGTTCCCATATAAAATTTTTTTAATTTATAAAATTAGGCCACTAATTTTCTAAACTGTAGTTAAGGCTATATGTTGCTATTTAACAATAGAAAATAAAAGCTCAGACAATAATTTATTGATCAAAAATTTCCCCACAAATTTTTTTGCCCTAGAGTTTCTATCTACTTTCTCTCCTTCCTTAGTTTCTGAAGTTCTCAAAACATGAATAATATTAAATGCTTTTCATATAGTAGTACATAGAATTAGATAAAACATGTAGAATTAAATTCACAGCATTTTACATAATTTCTACATCTTTCATTTTTCCCTTCCTCCTGGACCCCCAAGAGGGTTAGGGGATGGTCAGTGTAGCAAGTTCTAGCAGGAGATACAGCAAAGAATGAGGAGAAGATGAACACCAATGGAAATCACTTGTAAATAATTGAGGTGGAAAGTGAATTTTCCCTGCTTGAGGACTTCAATTTCCTCACAAAATAGAAGGAAGAATCATTTGCAAGAATTTGAAAGAAAAGGATGAATTATGTGTCTATGGAAAGAAGTACAAGTTTGACATAGCTGCAATGTTGATACCCTAGTTAAGTTTGGAGGTCACAAATTCAAAATGGCACTGCAGTGTTGTGCAGGATTCATTAGATTTTCAGAAATCAGTGAACTATTGGGTTTTCATTTTAGACGTTTTTCACATAGGCACTGATGATGTCCAGAATGATTTTGAGACCAGTTGTAGAGAGGATCACTGGGTACTCAATGAACTCTTCTATTGAAAATTTAATTTGAAAATTGAAAATTTAATTGAAAATTTAATTTCCCCCAACCTTTCCCTGACTAGCAACTCCTGTTCATTCTTCAAGACTCAGTCTAGGTAGTACTTCCACCAATAAGTTTGCTCTGGCATCCTTCAACAACACATACAATCACTGCTTACGGTGTCCTTGATGTCCTATTCATACTGCTACATTTGTTCTTATATTGTATTCTCATTTTCTATTTTTATGTCTCCTTTACCAGACTTTAAGAATCTTGAAGTCAGGAATCTTTTTTTTTTTGTGGTACGCGGGCCTCTCACTGTTGTGGCCTCTCCCGTTGCAGAGCACAGGCTCCGGACACACAGGCTCAGGGGCCATGGCTCACAGGCCCAGCCACTCCACAGCATGTGTGATCCTTCCAGACTGGGGCATGAACCCATGTTCCCTGCATCGGCAGATGGACTCTCAACCACTGCGCCACCAGGGAAGCATTTTTAATTCAGTATGTTATTGATGGTGACTTGATAGTAAGCACATATTACAGTATGTAGAAGGGAAGGAAGGATCAATATCTCATTTTGCTAAGTAAATATGTAGAAAGAAAAATGTGTCAGAAAAATAACAATACTGTGCAACTATATGTCTATAAATATTCAAAGACAAATACATCCCACTCTATACTTATTCTCCATTTTCAAAAGGTTAGATGTATCAACTATTCCTGGCATGGTCCAGGGGACAAAACAGTTACACAGCTTAGGTTAATTGCACAAGTATTAGGCAATAATGCTTGGCAATTAGTGTGCAGAATGGAGAACCTAATCTGCCAATGGAGCTGTATAATAACAGCCTGTCAAGGAATTTCTGAACACATGATAGGAACTTTCAATAAACTCCAGATACCAAATGCCCTTTCTCTTCCCCCTCTTCACTTTTCAATGATTCTCCTGTATTCAACTAATACAAAAACTAGGGATGGAGCTCACCTGATTGTGTTATAGGGTTACCAAGGGCCAACATGTTTTTTTACAGCGGAATTTTAAAAGCCCCTAAGACTTAATGCTTTTAGAAGTATCATTCTTAGGTACTCTATAAAATATTTGTTGAATGAATGAATCTTTCTTCTATCCATTAATGGCCATCATTTGAAGATGACAGGCTTATTTCCAAAATAACTGGAGAGTTGAGGGAAGATTCAGACCTTCCTTACCTAATTCTTTGCTTCTTAATTTCCAAGAAAACATCAATTCAAAGATTCAATATTTTAGGGCTTCCCTGGTGGCACAGTGGTTGAGAGTCCGCCTGCCAATGCAGGGGACATGAGTTCGTGCCCCGGTCCGGGAAGATCCCACATGCCGCGGAGCGGCTGGGCCCGTGAGCCTTGGCCACTGAGCCTGCGCATCTGGAGCCTGTGCTCCGCAACGGGAGAGGCCACAACAGTGACAGGCCCGCGTACAGAAAAAAAGCAATATTTTAAAATATATCTATGTGTATGTATGTACATATAATATATGCATATGTATGCAATATATTTTAAAATATATACAGTTCAATTTAAAGCAGAATTTATATGATTTCTATGAATTCTGAATTTAATTACTTTTCTTTAGAAATTGGCTATTATTTGTCTCTATAAATGTTGAAAATATGACATCAGCTACTCTGATATGGTGCTATACTTAGGGTTGTATTGCTTTCTCTCTCTGTCCCCTAGGTGAATTGCAGATTTAAAGCTATACATAGGCCTGAGACTACATTTCAGCAAAAAATGTCAGCAAAGTCAGCAACAATGGTAGTAATATCATTATTACCTGAGCCAGCTACTGCTGATATTCCCCTGTCTCTAAATATACTTTCATTTGCTCTCCCACATAACTAATTTTTATTCTCTTCAATATGATATGCCTGGTGTTTTATCCCCACTCATAACTTTAATTTTCATATCTTCCTCACAGTATAATTTTATTTACACAATTCCCTTAAAGATTCGTTGCTCTATTACTGGCCAAAGAGATGGTGGTAACTCCTCTAATTTTAGGAGCACCCTTTTATGGCTTAGAGGAGTTTTATGGGAACATTCAAGGAATGGGATTATACCTCACATACTATCCATGTCCATAATTTAATGTTGCACCAAGCAAAGATGTAGTTACAACAAATATTAAGTGTCAAAATCAACCTGGCAAATGAATTTTACTCCACAAAGTATTTTTGACATGGAAGTTGTATACAAAGATGCAAGATATAATAAGCTATTGGACACAAAATTAATAGTTGTGTTTGCTGTGCCAAGCCAAAATAATGAATTGAACTATATGGAAGCTAGAAAAGCTTCTAAAATAAAACCACAAAGTTTAGCACTCAGAGATACTGAAACAAGAAAATCCATTGAAAAGTAAGAAAGAAATCCGGGAGAAATGATGAAACAAGCACAGGGAAATTAGACACTTAGGATTACTTATAAATTGGTGAAATCTGCAGCCAGCAGAGCAGCTTGAAAACTTAAGCAAATAGCATTTTGGACACCATATTTTTGATCAGCCAACTGACCAAAGAAAGACTTTAATGTAGTAAAACAAAACAGTTTCCCAAAGCAATAGGTTCAAACATTGTATCAGATGCATATTTTAGTCATTAAGACCCCAGCTATAATCCAGTTACACAGTTTCAGTTCTTTTTAAAAGGTTTCTTCTCTTTGAGATCAACATAGTTTGAAAAATTCCAGACACAACCACAATAAGATGGTTTTTGAAACTCGGTTTAATTCTGACAGTTTAGATGCAGATTAAGGTAAAGACATGAAATCTAATACTAATACAATTTCTTAGATAGGGAAAAGAAGACTACATATCCTCCTCAAACGTTTCATGTATGTTGACCTAAAGGGGATTTTCTAATTTTATTTGATTTCCCAAATATCACACAGGATGTTTGTTCTCATAGGTAACTTTTTTTCATACAAACACTTAATTCTCAACAGGCCTTAGGACTTTTTTCTCTTACTCAATGCCTCAAGAACATAGCCATTTCCTCCTAAATAGCAGCAATCTTTGGGATACTGATAAGAATCTGAAAGAGATGGAAGCAAGAACACAAAATTTTAAAAAAATTAAAAGAAAGCTAATAGGATAAACTGGCAAATTTAGACTAGGTCCCAAAATAGTCTTTTATATGTTCATATCATTTAACAAGCCACTAAAATAAATTGTATTTTAATTTTCTGAAAATACAGAACTGTGTCCTCAAGGGAGTCAATAAACTAAATAAATAGTTGCAACTGGTGTTTTTGAAATACATAATCTTAAGTCTGAAAAGGTAGAACCAGGTCATTGAAGGAGTCAGGGGATCTGTGCAGTTTACATTGGGTTTTAATCACAACTTTCTTGGGGAAAGCTGAGATAATGAGCTTCAGAGAGTTGTAAAGTACAGAAAGAAAAGCCATCAACTAGCAAGAAAAGAATTTTCAAAGCCCTAGTTTAAATTGTTCTTATCCAATTTGAGCAGTCCTCTCCACCCTCTTACCCATCTCCCTCCTACCCTTACATCTATTCACTCTCCTTTCCTACCACCAATCCAAACACACAAAAGCATACTCATATAATTTCTTGTCACTTGGCAATAGTTAAAAGGAAAGAGAGGGGAATTAATAGGTGGGTATAAGACTGTCTAAACAGTGCTGAATATCTAGATGAAACTGAAATGTTTAGTTTAAAATAAATGTTCTAGTTTAAAATAGCTAGATATTTTTTATCACTGAGATACAGCAATTTGAAGTTACTGGCACATAGCCACAGCCAATGGCACAGTCTCTTCTTTGAATGAATGCACAAACCATGAGATATTTTTTCAAATAAATACTGAGTAAGGTCATACATCATAAAACTGGAAAGAGAAGACACCTTTAGTATATATTCTTTAAGAAAAACAGATTAAACTTGAGCCTCTGAATTGGTCCACAGGTGTTATCCAAGATATTTCTACAAAGTAGATTGTATGGAAAACAATAACAAAAGCATACTATTTGTGCCAGATTCTTCTATGCCTAACTTGAGTTGAGATAAGTTTGATATTTAAAGAAAAAACCTGAGTCCATTTAAACTTGATTAAGCAATATTATGGCTATCTGTCAGTATTCCATTAGCAGGGTTTGCTCTGTAAGAACTTTCTGAAAGTAACTCAACTTGGCAGGAAGTTATGAGGGAGACTTGGGTATGTGAAATGTTGGCATGGGTCACCACTCCCCTAACAGGATAATCAATTTGTGCACTGTTTAATGGTTGTAGTTTAAGAGAGAGAATTTTTCAAATGACTTCCTAGACTTTGTAATCTTAGCCAACATCATCTCCTTTTAGTATTTTTTTTCAAATGACTACATTAGAATAAGTAAAAATCTAGGCTAGATCAATGTTTTGGGAGAGGGGCAATGTAAAAAATGTTCTTTAATAAAAAAATTGTCCCAGAGGTCTCTAAGACCGACTTCATTTCTTTTCATTCTTTTTTCTTTATTCTGTTCCATGGCAGTGATTTCCACCATGCTGTCTTCCAGTTCACTTATCCATTCTTCTGCCTCAATTATTCTGCTGTTGATTCCTTCTAGTATATTTTTCATTTCAGTTATTGTATTGTTCATCTCTGTTTGTTCATTAGTTCTTCTAGATCTTTGTTAAACATTTCTTGTACCTTCTCCATTTGTGCTTCCATTCTTTTTCCTAGATCGTCACTATCGTTACTCTGAATTCTTTTTCCAGTAGATGGCTTATTTCCACTTCACTTAATTGTTCTTCTGGGGTTTTATCTTTATTCTTCATCTGGGACATATTCCTCTGCTGCTTAATTTTGTCTAAATTTCTGCAATTGCAGTTTCTGTTCTGAAGGCTGCAGGATTGTAGTTCTTGCTTCTGCTGTCTGCCCTCTGATGGATGAGGCTGTCTAAGAGGCTTGTGCAGGCTTCTGGGTTGGAGTGACTGGTTCCTGCCCACTGGTGTGTGGAGCTAGTTCTTATCCCTCTGGCAGGCAGGATGGGCTCAGGAAGACTTTAAGAGCCTCTCTGCTTATGGGTGGGGCTATGTTTCCACCCTGTTTGTTGTTTGGCCTGAGGCATCCTAACACTGGAGTCTACAGGCTGTTGGGTGGAGCTAGGTCTTGGGGAGAAAATGGTGGCCTCTAGGAGGGCTCATGCCAATGAGTACTACCCAGAACTGCCACTGCCAGGGTCTTTGTCCCTGAAGTGGGCCACACCTGCCCCCTGCCTCAGCAGGAGTCTTTCCAATACTAGCAGGTAGATCTGGCTCAGTCTATTATGAGGTCACTGCTTTTTTCCCTGGGTCCTGCTATGTGCAAGATCTTGTGTACAACCTCTATGAATGGAGTTTCTGTTTCCCCCGGTCCTGTGGAATTCCTGGGATCAAACCTCAATGGCCTTCAAAGCCAGATTCTCTGGGGGCTCCTCCTCATGTGCCCGGATCCCCAGGCTGAGAAGCCTAACTTAGGGCTCAGGACATTCATCCCATAGGGGAACTTGTGTCATATAATTATTTTCCAGTTTGTGGGTTGCCCACCTGTAAGATAATGAGGTTTGATTTTATCATGATTGCACCCCTCTTACCATCTCATTATGGCTTCTTCTTTGTCTTTGGATGTAAGGTATCTTTTTTCATAGATTCCAGCTTTTTTTTGTCGATGATTGTTCAGGAGTTAGTTGTGATTTTGGTGTTTCTGTAAGAAGTGAGCTTGCATCCTTCTACTCTGCCATCTTGAGACATTCTGACTATACTACCTAAGGCAATCTACAGATTCAATGCAATCCCTATCAAATTACCAATTGCTTTTTCCACAGAACTAGAACAAAAAATCTTAAAATTTGTATGGAGACACAAAAGATCCAAATAGCCAAAGATTTCTAGAGAAAGAAAAACGTAGCAGGCTCCCTGACTTCAGACTATACTACAAAGCTACAGTCATCACAACAGTATGGAACTGGCACAAGAAACAGAAATATAGATCAACGGAACAGTATAGAAAGCCCAGAAATAAACCCACACACCTATGGTCAATTAATTTATGACAGAGGAGGCAAGACTATACAATGGAGGAAACACAATCCCTTCAATAAATGGTTCTGGGAAAACTGGAAAGGTACATGTAAAAAAATGAAATTAGAACACTCTTTAACACCATACACAAAAATAAACTCAAAATGGATTAAAAACTGAAATGTAAGATCAGATACTGTAAAACTCTTAGAGGAAACGTAGGCAGAACACTCTTTGACATAAATTGCAGCAATATCTTTTCTGAGCCGTCTCCTAGATTAATAGAAATCAAAACAAAAATAAGCAAATGGGACCTAATTAAACTCAAAAGCTTTTGTACAGCAAAGGAAACCATAAACAAAACAAAAAGACAACCCTCAGAATGGGAGAAAATATTTGCAAACAATGCAAACAACAAGGGATTAGTCTCCAAAATTTACAAGCAGCTCATGTGGCTCAATATCAAAAAAACAAACAACCCAATAAAAAAATAGGCAGAACACCTAAATAGACATTTCTCCAAAGAAGACATACAGATGACAAAGAGGCACATGAAAAGATGCTCAACATCACTAATTATTGGAGAAATGCAAATCAAAACTACAATGAGATATCACGTCACACCAGTCAGAATGGCCATCATCAAAAAGTCTACAAACAATAAATGCTGGAGAGGGTGTAGAGAAAAGGGAACCCTCCACACTGTTGGTGGGAATGTAAATTGGTACAGCCACTGTGGAGATTATAGAGGTTCCTTAAAATACTAAAAATAGAGTTACCATATGATCCAGCAGTCCCACTTCTGGGCATATATCCAGAGAAAAACATGGTTTGAAAGGATACTTGTACCCCAATTTTCATTGCAGTGCTGTTTAAAATAGCCATGACATAGAAGCAACCTAATCAATTGACAGATGAATGTATAAAGAGGATACAGTACAAATATACAATGGAATACTACTCAGCCATTAAAAAGAATGAAATGATGCCATTTGCAGCAACATGGATGGTCCTGGAGATTATCATACTAAGTGAAGTAAGTCAGAGAAAGACAAATATATGATATTGCTTATATGCAGAATCTAAAAAAAATGATATAAATGAACTTATCTACAAAACAGAAATGGACTCACAGACATAGAGAACAAACTTATGGTTACCAGGGGAAAAGGGTAGAGGGGAGGGATAGATTGGGAGTTTGGGATTGACGTGTTCACACTGCTATATTTAAAACAGATAACCAAAAAGGACCAACTGTATAGCACAGGGAACTCTGCTCAATATTCTGTAATAACGTAAATGGGAAAAGAATTTGAAAAAGAATTGATATATATATATGTATAACTGAATCACTTTGCTGTACACCTGAAACTAGCACAACATTGTTAATCAACTATATTCCAGTATAAAACAAAAATTAAAAACAAACAAACCAACAAAATTTGGGTGTTGGTTACACAAATATGTAAACTTAATAAAAATAAGTTGTATAATTATAATTTGCACATAATTATGTATGTATGTGACAAATAACACACTTAACAATTAATTTCAGTTCTTAAAAAGTGAAATAATATATTTAATGGTGCCTAGTACTGTGTGGTTAAAGAAAAGATGTTCATTAAACAGTCAGCTATCATTCCACAGAGCTGCAAATATATAATTATTCTGTGTACTTTAAGTAAGAACAGAGAATGAATTTGAAGATGATCTAGTTCTCCCTCCTCATTTTATGGATTGGAAAAATTCAGATTGGGGAAAGAACATGCGTAATATAGCACAGACAGTTATTAGAAGAATTGGGTTATTTGATTTTTAGCCCAATGTTTGTTCTGCTATAAGACATTCTCCTTCTAAATGATTATCAATTTATCTCAACACAAATACATACGGGGATTTGACCAAACTGATTTAAAGCTATGTATTCTAGTAATAGGACATTAGAGTCCTTAACAAAGTGCTTTCAGATGTATTTTACAGATAAGGAAACTGAGGCTCAGAGAGATGAAGTAATTTGCCTGATATCATGCAGTATTAAGTAATAGAGTTGGGTGGGATTCAATTCCAAGTTGTGGAGACTCCAAAGCCTGATCACTTTTCTCTGCAACATATTGCCTTATAATGTCCTAATTTTGTCAAATACAAGTGTGATATAGCCACAGAAACATTGAAACAGCTCATTAATTTTTTAAAACATTCTATGTTGATTGTTAAAAATCTTGTTTGACCAATGTTGGCTTGACATCTGAGACAAGAATGCTTTACCTACCAAGACATTTTTTCTACACTCCTTGGTCCTCCCTGCATTTTCATAAATGTTCTATTTATATTTCAATCTGTCCCTTGTTGAAAGCAATATTAAAATTACATTAGAATTTTTACATCAATATGGGAATGCTTTCACTGCAATTTCAGTACTTCTGTCAAATACTTGTAGTATTTTGTGTCCTATAGTGCCACAAAAATGTTACTATGGTATGTGTTTTACTTTGACACTTTCAATCCACATTCACTAATATCAACTTTTAATGATTGCATCAACATTCTCATCATTTGATAAGTTAGAATTTAGTTTCTATATATAATAAAGCATGTGGCACCAAAATGCATGACATGTGGAGTGATAGTAATCTTGGTTTAACTTTAAAGTTTTCATTTTTTGCTCAATATCATATTTCAATATACGTTAATTAAAAGCCACAGAGCCTGTTGTTCAATAACACAATGAACAAATCATCCTCACATCTACTATGAGAGTCCTATGTGCAAGTGCAGCAGAAATGATCAAATATTCATTAACCCATTTAAATATACATCTTTATTTATTATAATTTATTATGCTTTCCTATTCATTTAAAAAAGATTACCAAACCAGTTTGTAGTAAAAATTATCTAGCTGACATTATACTGTGTTAAAGGTAGGGGGAGACCATTTATTACCCCATACAATGATTGCCTTAAAATTATTTAAGCTAAAGTTTTCAATTTACCTAACTGGGACTAGTATGTGTATATATATATATATATATATATATATATATATATATATATATATATATATATATATATATATATGTATGTATATACACACACATATATTTCTATTAGATCCCTGAGGATTCTAACAACATGGGATTATTATTGTTATAATAAAAAATAGATCACAATTATTGTTAATATTCTGATTCCAAAGATAGGGCCAACATCCATGATCAGGAGGAAACAGAGACTTCTGCAGCTAATCTATTCTATTGAAATATATAGTAGAGAATATATTAGCAAATTCTTTAATTTAAAACATCACGCTACCAATGGTCAATTTAAATATAAATAATTATTCCTTGGAATTGTATGATATTTTCACTTTTCTCCAGCACACTTTGTTGTCTAGTATTTTATTTGATACTCACACATCCCACCAAAATAAAGAGATTATTCTATCTTTTTTATAAATTGAGAAGCTAAGGCAATAAGAAATAAAATGATTTGGATGAATCTAAGTGAAATTTAAATTAGAAATTCAATCTTTCCCACAGCACCAAACTGTTTTTGCTATTTATTTTTCCTATCAAGAATCAGTGATCTATAAATATAGGCTGTGTCTAGAAGGAAAAAAAGGGACTGCATATACTTAAACCCCCCACAATTACCATCACAGATTCAAAGAACATCTATTCAACATTACACCAAGTAAAATTGTGAGGGGGGGTTGTGCTTTCTTTCAGTGCTTCTTTCACCTTAATTCTTTTTTTTTTCATTTCATAATCTAACCAGAAAATATAGCATAATCTTCCAGTTATCTTTCCTGTGGAGAATATCTGAGTTGAGATAGGAGGGGAATTTAAAAATTCAGTGGGAAAGTTTATTTGATCCCTTACTTAAATGCAATATCTTAACATATATAAGTTAATACTTTCGGAAGGAAGTGAGGCATCTTTATTATGACCACAGTAAATGGGTAACTTTGCAAATTTAACTGTTACTTTGTTTTGTTTTGTTTTTTTAATGGAATATTTGTGCAGCTGACTTGTATGTAAGAACCTAAGGCTAAAAAAGCATAATGAGCAATGTTCAGCCAAGGAATTAAGAAAATTGCTGAGGTTCTTGCTGATATATCTTCCCAGGTATATATAGGGACACACATTATTATAGTATAGTGCATCATTTTTTAATGCATTAATTCCAGTTATATGATTTATAAAGCATAATATTCATAAAGTTTAATATTCACAAAGTTAGAAATAAGTGCTGTATATTAGAACATTTTTGGTATAATATCCTATTATGTATTGTGATCAATTATTTTGAAGAGTTTTGTGATTAGTTTACCTTATTTTATTTTACTATTATAGACTATGGCTAAAAGTAATAAACTGAATATCCTTACCAGTGATCTACAATTCGGATTTCACATTCATTTTAAAGTATTATCCAAAGCTAATATTTTATGAATCTTATTAGAACTTTTCTTCTTAGCCAAACATATTATAATATTTTATTGTATTTCTAATATCTTAGAGATACATATCTATATCTATGTTGATTTTTCTAAAGATACTAAAATTATTAATTAAAAAAACACTTCTTCCTTACTTATATTTTAAAACAAGCTATTAATCAACTTTCATGATATCTTCTAAAAATGGTAAAAGATTAGGCCCAGGGTCTATTATAATTTTTATTTCTCCTTTGTTATCAAAGGAAACCACTTAATGATCAATTCCTTTACCTCACCAACTCTCTGTACTTCTAGGAAAATTATCCAGTTAATGGTATTCCAAGAAATTTGACCTTTTCCCCTTCTGACTAAACAGAGGTCCTTTCCACAACCTAATTTTAATGAACCCATAAAAGATATCATTGGGATTTCTTCTTTGTATTAATGGCACCCCCAAGGATGTTGAAGTTTGTTCTTGTAAATAAATACAAAATTTCCCTGAAGATGAAAATCTCTCTTTCATTCTCAGCCCTTCATATCCCTTAGGAAAATTGGATCAAATTAATGTTTCTTTTAAAAGCAAGAATTCTGGATAGAAAAAAAATGTATAATATGAATTAGACATTTTCAAGATTTCAAACCCCATCAGTGGAGTTCACAAATTCACCTGTGAGCAAAGAACTTCAAGAGGTAAGGTAGTGCACTTTTTTTTTAACATCTTTATTGGAGTATAATTGCTTTACAATCTTGTGTTAGGTTCTGCTGTATAACAAAGTGAATCAGCTATATGTATACATATATCCTCATGTACCCTCCCTCATGTGTCTCCCTCCCACCCTCCCTATCCCACCCCTCTAGGTGGTCACAAAGCACTGAGCTGATCTCCCTGTGCTATGCAGCTGCTTCCCACTAGCTATCTATTTTACATTTGGTAGTATATATAAGTCCATGTCACTCTCTCACTTTGTCGCAGGCTACCCTTCCCATCCCCCGTGTCCTTAAGTCCATTCTCTACCTCTGCATCTTTATTCCTGTCCTGCCCTTAGGTTCTTCAGAACTTTTTTTTTTTTAGATTCCATATATATGTGTTAGCCTACGGTATTTAAAATAATGTTGTAATGTTTAATTATCTATATTCTACTATTTGGCAAATATATGCTATTTCAGCAGCATAGGTAAATTTACATAGGTAAATTCATTTTCATATTATTTTCCATTATGGTTTATCACAGGATATTGAATATAGCTCCCTGTGCTATACAGTAGGACTTTGTTGTTTCATCTTTCACTCTTATTATATTCAGTGTAATGTAGAAGCTAAATAGGTTAATTTTAAAATATATTAACTGGACTTCCCTGGTGGCGCAGTGGTTGAGAGTCTGCCTGCCGATGCAGGGGACACGGGTTCGTGCCCTGGTCCAGGAAGAACCCTCATGCCGCAGAGCAGTTAGGACTGTGAGCCATGGCCGCTGAGCCTGCATGTCTGGAGCCTGTGCTCCGCAATGGGAGAGGCCACAACAGTGAGAGGCCTATGTACCTCAAAAAAAAAAAAAAAATATATATATATATATATATATATAAACTATAAGAGTTAGCTTATGTTTTTAATAGGTATTTTGACCACAATAGTAGACATATATTATTATACAGTTAGAAGAAAAGTATTATTAACAATGATGTTTTGTGAAGGAGTCTTGTGAAAAATACCTACATATACATAGAAATTTATCTGTGTGCAGGTTGGTAAGAGGTGGTGTGCACTTGGATCTTCATACAGATGCTTATATTGGTAAGTGAGATTTATTGCATGGAAGTGTTTGCTCTACCAAGATCTCTAACTCACACAGGATTTGAGTTACTGTAATGAAACTGCATTCACCAGAGTTCCCTTGATATAAGTTTCTCTCTTAACAAACAGAATTTCTAGATTTCTATGAAACACTGATTGAGACTGGCCTCCTCCAAAACAGAGTACCAAGAATTTGGGGAAAATATTTTTTCCAATTAGACCTTGAAAACTTTATGAAAGATAAAATCCTTGGGGCTATGGTGCATCCTGTGAGAGATGTAACATAAACATAGCATAGCTAGTGTTAAGTCAGGAAAAAGTCTAACATATATATACAAAATTTTCACTTTACAGCTTCACAACATTTTATTGAGCATTTATCTTATCTGTATGGTCCTTAGCCTATTAAGAGCTTTCTTCTAATAATTTAGTTTTTTTTCTGCCCCTTCTCTATATAAGCAAGGATATTTTCATGAGAGGACAACTTGCAAAGACTGCACTTTTATCTATTTTTATTGAAGTATAATTGACATAAAAGAAATTGCTCAATTTGATAAGTTCAGAGATACACACACACACATACACACACACACACACCCTAACAACCATCATCACATCTAGCTTATGATAGGCATTGAAGAGATATAAACTAGTTTAATATAGGTTAATGGTGACTGTTTCCAAGAAGGAAAAGAGAGTGAGAAAGAGTCAGAAAGAATAATTGAAGAATTAATGGCCAAAATTTCCCCAATTTGATGAGAAACATAAATGTACACACCCAAGAAGATTAAAAGCTCAAAGACTGATAAACACAAAGTATTCCACATCAATACAAATTATAATTAAACTGTTCAAAAGCAAAGATAAAGAAAAAATCTTGAAAGCAGCAAGAGAGATATGGTTCCTCATTTACAGGGGTTATCAATAAGAATTGTGACTGGAAGCCAGCTTCCTGGGGCTCAGGCACCATGGACGCTTGCTTGTCTGACCCACCACTCACACACTTTCTTGTTTCTGACCGGCTTTGGGAGGTCACCTCTCACCGTCTCACCCCCGTTGGCACCCATGCAAGTCAAGCCACTCAACCCAAGAGTAAATTCCTCATCTCCAGATCTTGTCTGCCATTGAACACTACATTGTATCATGTCCTTGCATTGGAAGTTGGGTTAGGAGTCCTTCAAGATGGTGAAGGAGTAAGATGTGGAGATGAACTTCCTCCCAACAAATACACCAGAAACACATCTACATGTGGAACAACTCGTACAGAACACCTACTGAACGCTGGCAGAAAACCTCAGACTTCCCAAAAGGAAAGAAACTCCCCATATACCTGGCCGTGTGGCTGACAGGGTCTTGGTGCTCTGGCCGGGTAACAGGCCTAGGCCTCTGTGGTGGGAGAGCAGAGTTCAGAACATTAATACCCCAGAGACCTCCTAGCTCCACATAATATCAAATGGTGAAAGCTCCCACAGAGATCTCAAACTCAACGCTAAGACCCAGTTCCATTCAACAACAAGCAAACTACAGTGTTGGACACCCTATGCCAAACAACTAGCAAGACAGGAACACAAGACCACCCATTAGTAGAGAGGCTGACTAAAATCATAATAAGGTTACAGACACCCAAAAACATACCACTGGATATGGTTCTGCCCACCAGAAGAACAAGATCCAGCCTCATCTACCAGAACCAGGCACTAGTCCCCTCCACCAGGAAGCCTACACAACCCACTGAACCAACCTTAGCCACTGGGGGCAGACACCAAAAACAAAGGGAACTACGAACCTGCAGCCTGTGAAAAGGAGACCCCAAACACAGTAAGTTAAGCAAAATGAGAAGACAGAGAAACACACAGCAGATGAAGGAGCAAGGTAAAAACCCACCAGAACAAACAAATGAAGAGGAAATAGGCAGTCTACCTAAAAAGGAATTCAAAGTACTGATGGTAAAGAGGAACCAAAATCTTGGAAATAGAATGGAGAAAATACAAGAAACGTTTAACAAGGACCTAGAAGAACTAAAGAGCAAACAAACAATTATGAACAACACAATAAATGAAATTTAAAATTCTCTAGAAGGAATCAATAGCAGAATAACTGAGGAGAAGAAAGGATAAGTGACCTGAAAGATAAAATGGTGGAAATAACTACTGCAGAGCAGAATAAAGAAAAAATACTGAAAAGAATTGAGGACAGTCTTAGAGACCTCTGGGACAACATTAAAAGCAGCAACATTCGAAATATAGGGGTCTCAGAAGAAGAAGAGGAAAATAAAGGGACTGAGAAAATACTTGAAGAGATTAGAGTTGAAAACTTCCCTATTATGGGAAACGAAATAGTTAATCAAGTCCAAAAAGCACAGAGATTCCCCTACAAGATAAATCAAAGGAGAAACAGGCCAAGACATATACTAATCAAACTATCAAAAATTAAATACAAAAAAAATATTAAAAGCAGCAAGGGGGAAACAACAAATATCATACAAGGGAATCCCCATAAGTTTAATAGCTGATCGATCAGCAGAAACTCTGCAAGCCAGAAAGGAGTAGCAGGACATATTTAAAGTGATGCAAGGGAAAAACCTACAACCAAGATTACTCTACCCAGCAAGGATCTCATTCATATTCGATGGAGAAATTAAAATATTTACAGATAAGCAAAAGCTAAGAGAATTCAGCAGCACCAAATCAGCTTTACAACAAATGCTAAAAGAACTTCTCTAGGCAGGAAACACAAGAGAAGGAAAAGACGTACAATAACAAACCCAATAAAATTAAGAAAATGGTAATAGGAACATACATATTGATAACTCCCTTAAATGTAAGTGAATTAAATGCTCCAACCAAAATACATAAACTGGCTGAATGGATACAAAGCAAGACCCATATATATGCTGTCTACAATAACCCCACTTCAGACCTAGGGACACAGGCAAACTGAAAGTGATGGAAGGGAAAAAGATATTCCATTCAAATGGAGATCAAAAGAAAGCTGGAGTAGCACTTCTCATATCAGAAAAAATAGCTTTAAAACAAACACTACTACAGGAGATAAAGAAGGACACTACATAATGATCAAGGGATCAACTAAGAAGAAAATATAACAATTACAAATACTTACACAAACAACATGGGAGCACCTCAATACATTAGGCAAATGCTAACAGCTATTTAAGGGTAAATTGATAGGAACACAATCAGAGTAGGGGACTTTAACACCACACTTTCACCAATGGGCAGGTCATCCCAAATGAAAACAAGTAAGGACACGCAAGCTTTAAGTTATACATTAAACAAGATGGGCGTAATTGATATTTATAGGACATTCCATCCAAACACAACAGAATACACTTTCTTCTCAA
The DNA here is from genome assembly GCF_937001465.1 of Orcinus orca. NCBI lineage: Eukaryota > Metazoa > Chordata > Mammalia > Artiodactyla > Delphinidae > Orcinus > Orcinus orca. The sequence goes on from NC_064580.1 coordinate 82,828,993, forward strand.
GTGCTCATAGAACATCCTCCAGGATAGATCATATCTTGGGTCACAAAACAAGCCTTGGTAAATTTAGAAAAATTGAAATCATATCAAGTATCTTTTCCATCCACAATGCTATGAGACTACCTACCAGTTACAGGAAAAAATCTGTAAGAAATACAAACACATGGAGGCCAAAAAATACACTACTTAAAAACCAAAGGATCACTGAAAAAATCAAAGAGGAAATCAAAAATTACCTAGAAACATATAACAATGAAAACACTATGACCCAAAACCTATGTGATGCAGCAAAAGCAGTTCTAAGAGGGAAGTTTATAGCAATACAATCCTACCTCAAGAAACAAGAAACATCTCAAATAAACAACCTAATCTTACACCAAAAGCAATTAGAGAAAGAAGAACAACAAAAAAAAAACCCAAAGTTAGCAGAAGGAAAGAAATCATAAAGATCAGATCAATAATAAATGAAAAAGAAATGAAGGAAACAATAGCACAGATCAATGAAACTAAAAGGTGGTTCTTTGAGAAGATAAGCAAAATGATAAAACCATTAGCCAGGCTCATCAAGCAAAAATGGGAGAACACTCAGATCAATAGAATTCAAAATGTAAAAGGGGAAGTAACAACTGACACTGCAGAAATGCAAAGGATCATGAGAGATTATTGCAAACAACTATATGCCAATAAAATGGACAACCTGGAAGAAATGGACAAATTGGTAGAAAAGAACAACCTTCTGATACAGAACCAGGAAGAAAAAGAAAATATAAACAGACCAATCACAAGCACTGAAATTGAGACTGCGATTAAAAATCTTCCCAAAAACAAAAGCCCAGGACCAGATGGCTTCATAAGCGAATTCTATCAAACATTTAGAGAAGAGCTAACACCTATCCTTCTCAAAATCTTCCAAAATATAGCAGAGGGAGGAATATGCCCAAACACATTCTATGAGGCCACTATCACCCTGATACCAAAACCAGACAAAGATGTCACAAAGAAAGAAAACTACAGGCCAATATCACTGATGAACATTGATACAAAAAACCTCAACAGAACACTAGCAAACAGAATCCAACAGCACATTAAAAGGATCATACACCATGATCAAGTACGATTTATTCCATGGATGCAAGGATTCTTCAATATATGAAAATCAATCAATGTGATAAACCATATTAACAAATTAAGTGTAAAAAACATGTGATCATCTCAGTAGATGCAGAAAAAGCTTTCAACAAAATTCAACACCCATTTATGATAAAAACCCTGCAGAAAGTAGGCATAGAGTGAACTTACCTCAATATAATAAAGGCCATATGTGACAAATCCACAGCCAACATCGTTCTCAGTGGTGAAAAACTGAAACCATTTCCTCTAAGATCAGGAACAAGACAAAGTTGTCCACTCTCACCATCTTATTCAACATAGTTTTGGAAGTTTTATCCACAGCAATCAGAGAAGAAAAAGAAATAAAAGGAATCCATATAAGAAAAGAAGAAGTAAAACTTTCAATCTTTGCAGATGACATGATACTATACATAGAGAATCCTAAAGGTGCTACCAGAAAACTGCTAGAGCTAATCACTGAATTTGGTAAAGTAGCAGGATACAAAATTAATGCACAGAAATCTCTTGCATTCCTATACAATAATGATGAAAAATGTGAGAGAGAAATTAAAGAAACACTCCCATTTAACATTGCAACAAAAAGAGTAACATACAGAGGAATAAACCTACCTAAGGTGACAAAAGACCTGTAAGGAGAAAACTATAAGAGAGTGATGAAAGAAATTAAAGATGATATGAACAGATGGAAAGATATACCATGTTTTTCGATTGTAAGAATCAACATGGTGAAATGACTATGCTACCCAAAGCAATCTACAGATTCAGTGCAATCCCTGTCAAATTACAAAGGGCATTTTTTACAGAATTAGAATTAAAATTTTTACAATTTGTATGGAGACATAAAAGATCCTGAATAGACAGAGCAATCTTGAGAAAGGAAAACAGAGCCAGAAGAATCAGGCTCCCAGACTTCAGACTATACTACAAAGCTACAGTAATCAAGACAGTACAGTACTGGCACATGAAAAGAAATATAGATCAATGGAACAGGATAGAAACCCAGAGATAAACCCACACACATATGGTCACTATATTTTTATAAAGGAGTTAAGAATATACAATGGAGAAAAGACAGCCTCTTCTATAAGTGGTGCTGGAAAAACTAGACAGCTACATGTAAAAGAATAAAATTAGAACACATCCTAACACCATACAGAAAAATATACTCAAAATGGATTATACACCTAAATGTAAGGCCAGACACTATAAAACTCTTAGGGGAAAACATAGGCAGGACGCTCTATGACATAAATCACAGCAAGATCCTTTTTGACCCACCTCCTAGAGAAATGGGAATAAAAACAAAAATAAATAAATGGGACCTAATGAAACATAAAAGCTTTTGCACAGCAAAGGAAACCATAAACAAGACCAAAAGACAATTGTCAGATTGGGAGAAAATATTTTCAAATGAAGCAACTGACAAAGGATTAATGTCCATAATTTACAAGCAGCTCATGCAACTCAATATCAAAAAAAAACAAACAACCTAATCCAAAAATGGACAGAAGACCTAAATAGACATTTATCTAAAGAATATATACAGATTGCCAACAAACACATGAAAGGATGCTCAACATCACTAATCATTAGAGAAATGCAAATCAAAACTACAATGAGGTATCACCTCACACCAGTCAGAGTGGCCATCAACAAAAAATCTACAATCAATAAATGCTAGAGAGGGTTTGGAAAAAAGGGAATCTTCTTGCACTGTTGGTGGGAATGTAAATTGATACACCACTATGGAGAACAGTATGGAAGTTCCTTGAAATACTAAAAATAAAACTACAATACAACCCAACAATCCCACTACTGGGCATATACCATGAGAAAACTATAATTCAAAAAGAGACAATTACCACATTGTTCATTGCATCTCTATTTACAATAGCCAGGACATGGAAGCAACCTAAATGTCCACTGACAGATGAATGTATAAAGAAGATGTGGCACATATATAAAATGGAATATTACTCAGCCATAAAAAGAAATGAAATTGAGTTATTAGCAGTGAGGTAGATGGTCCTTGAGTCTGTCATACAGAGTGAAGTAAGTCAGAAATAGAAAAAAATACCATATGCTAACATGTATATATGGAAGCTAAAAAAAAAGGTTCTGAAGAACCTAGGGACAGGACAGGAATGAAGATGCAGACCTAGAGAATGGACTTGAGGACATGGGGAAGGGGAAGGTTAACCTGGGACGAAGTGAGAGAGTGTCATGGACTTATATATACTACCAAATATAAAATAAATAGCTAGTGGGAAGTAGCTGCATAGGAGAGGGAGATCAGCTCAGGGCTTTGTTACCACCTAGAGTGGTGGGATAGGGAGGGTGGGAGGGAGTCCCAAGAGGGAGGAGATATGGGGATATATGTATATATATAGCTGATTCACTTTGTTATAAAGCAGAAACTAACACACCATTCTAATGCAATTTTACTCCAATAAAGATGTTAAAAAAAAAGTATTGTGACCAATTTCTCAGGAGAAATAAGAGGTGAAAAGACAGTGGGGTAATATTTTTTAAGTGCTTAAAGAAAAAAATTATCAGCCACAATTCTATGTTTGGTAAAGTATACTTCAAAGATGAAGGAGAAATACAGCTATTTTGAAATAAATGAGAGCTGAAGGAGTTTTTCCCTAGTGGACCTGTCCTGTAAGAAATGGTAAAGGGATGCCTTTGGGATGTAATAAAAGGCCACTAGACTGTAACTCAAAGCTGTATAAAGAAATAAAGAACATAGTAAAAGTAACTACGTTGGCAAATACAAAAGCCTATATTTTTGGTTTGTAAATACTCTTCAATGTGATTTAAAAGAAAAATGCATAAAAGAATAATTACAAATCTATGTTAATGGTCACACAATATATAAAGATATTTTTTTGCAATAAAAACATATAAAGAGGAACATGTATATATATAGGAGCAGAGAGATATTTTTGTATACTACTAAAGCTATGTTGGTATTAATATAAACTAAATCTTTATAAACTTAAGACATTAATTGTAATCCCCAAAATAACCACTAAGAGCATAACAAACAAACCAAAAAATACGGAAAAGGAAAGAGGAAGGGAATCAAATGGTACAGTATAAAAATCAATTAAACACAAATGAAGGCAGTGATGAAGGAATTGAGAACTAAAAACAATAACATAGAATATAATAGAAAACTGGCTGAAATAATTCCTTCCATATCAACATTTAAATTAATTGTAAATGGATTAAACACTCCAATTAAAGGCAGAGACTGACCAAATGGATTTTTAAAAACATAATCCAACTAGATGCTGTCTATAAAAGAGTACTTAAATCTGAAGACACAAATAAATTAAAAGTGAAAGGATGGGTAAGTATATACCAGGAAAGTAGCAACCAACATAGCTGGGGTGGCTAAATTAATATCAGATGAAATGGACTTTAAAACAATAAGAAAAATGTTATTAGAGATAAAGAGTGACATTTCATAATGACAAAGCGTCAATCTACCAGGAAGATAGAATGATTATAAGCATATGTATACCTAATTACAGAGCACCAAAATACAAGAACCATGCTCTGACAAAAAATAAAAGTGAAATAGACAATTCAAAAAAAATAGTTGAAATATCTCAATACCCCTCTCTGAATAATGAGTAGAAAACTAGGCAGAAAATCCCAACAAGAAATTGAAGACTTAAGCCTATAAACTGACTAGATCTTACATATATCTAGAGAATATTCTACTCAACAAGAGCAGAAAATACACTTTTTTCAAGTGGATATGGAAAATTCTCCAGGATAGATTATATGCTAAGTCATAAAACAAACTTCAATAAGTTTAAAAGAATAGAAGAAATACAAAGTATGTTCTTTAACACAATTCAATGAAGTTAGAAATTAGTAACATAAAGAAATTTGGGAAACTCACAAATATGTAGAAATTCAACAAAACACTCCTAAATGGGTCAAAGAAGAAATCAAAAGGGAAATCACAAAATATTTTGAGATGAATGAAAGTGAAAACGTAACAAAACTTATGGAATGCAGCTAACGCAGTGCTTAGACGTAAATTTAGATCTTTAAATGTCTATATTAAGAAAGAAGAAGTATCTTAATAATCTAACCTAGAGAAACTGCAAAAAGAAAAGCAAAGTATACCTAAAGCAAGCAGAAAGAAGGAAATAATAAATATAAGAACAGAGATAAATGAAATAGAGAATAGAAAACAATGGAGAGAATCAACTAAACAAAAAGTCAGTTCTTTGAAAAGATCAACGAAATTGACAAACCTTTAGGTAGATTGACTATGAAAAAAGACAAAACTTTCAAATTACCAAAATGAAATTGGAAGTGGAAACACTAAATATTTAGCAGAAATAAAAAAGTTATGAGTGTACAATAAGCAACTGTAGATCAACACATTCAATAACCTAGATGAAATGGAAATTCCTAGAAACACAGTCTAAGAATGAATCATGGGCTTCCCTGGTGGCACAGTAGTTAAGAATCTGCCTGCCAATACAGGGGACACCAGTTCGAGCCCTGGTCTGGGAAGATCCCATATTGCCTTGGAGCAAATAAGCCAGTGCGTCACAACTACTGAGCCTGCACTCTAGAGCCTGTGAGCCACAACTACTGAAGCCCACACATCTAGAGCCCGTGCTCTGCAACAAGAGAAGCCACCACAATGAGAAGCCTGTGCACCACAACGAAGAGTAGCCCCTGCTCACCGCAACTAAAGAAAGCCCACATGCAGCAACAAAGACCCAAAGCAGCCAAAAATAAACATAAATAAATTTATGAAAAAAAGAATGAATCATGAAGAAATAGAAAAGCTGAATAGATCTCTAACAAATAAAGGGATTGAGTGAGTAATTGAAAACTTCCCAACACAGAAACACTCAGTACCAGGTAGTTTCACTGGTGAATTCTACCGAAACTTTAAAGAAGAATTAACCCATCTTTCTCATGATCTTCCAAACAATACAAGAAAATGTTATACTTCTTAGTCCATTACATGAGGCCAGAATTACACTGATACTAAACTATGCAAAGATATAAGAAAAGAAAAATACAGACTGATATCTCTTTAAAAATAGATGCAATATTTCTCAACAGTATAATTGCAAACCAAATGCTGCAGCATATGATAAGGATTATATACCATAACCAAGTGAGATGTATCCCAAGAATGCAAGGGAATTTAACATACAATTTAAAAAATACCTTGTTACTCCACATTATCAACAACACTTGGTATGTCAAACTAATTTTGGTCATTCTAATGGGTATGTAGTGGTATCTTATGGTGTTTTTAATTTGCATATCCAAAATCACTAATGCTGTTGAGCCTCTTTTCATAGGTTATTTGTCACTCATGTATCTTCTTTGATGATAATCTGTTCAAATATTTTGTACATTTTTGTTATTATTTTTTCCTTATTATCAACTCCTTAGAGTTCTTTGCATATTCCAGACATAAGAACTTTATCTGATACATGCTGTGCAAATATTTTCTCTCAGTCTGTGGATTGTATTTTCATTCTCTTGAATGCATCTTTCAGAAAGGAGAAGTTCTTAATTTCAATGAAGTCCAATTTACTAATTTTTTTCTTTCATAGATGGTCATGATACCTACAAAATATTTGAATAATTCAAGGACACAAATATTTTCTCCTATTATTTTTCTAAAAGTTTTATAGTTTTAGGTTTTACATTTATGTCTATGATCAATTCTGAGTTTAATTTGACATGTGGTTTGAGTTATGAATCAAAGTTTTTTTTGTTTTTTGCATATGGGCATAGGGGTATCAAATTGTTTCAGCCCTATTTGTTGAAATGACCATTTCTTTCCTCACTAAATTATCCTTGCAATTTTGTCAAAAATCAGCTTTTAGTGTGTGTGTGGGTCTATTGAGGGACTTATTATGTTTCATTGATGTATTTTTTGTTGTTACACCAGTACCACACAGGTATGATTAATGTAGTTTTATTTATAATGTCTTTAAAACAGGTAAGTATTGCCTCTCTGATGTTGTTCTTCCTTTTCAAAGTTCTTTAGCTATTCCAGGTCCTGTGTATTTACATGTAAACTTTAAATCAGGTTGTCAAATTCACAAATATACAAAATCCTGCTGAGATTTTGATTGGAATTGTGTTAAACGCATACATTAGTTTCAGGAAATTTAACACTGTATCTATATTGACTCTTCAGACCATGAAAAAGACACATCTCTCTAAGTACTCAGGTCTTATTTAAATTCCCTCAGAAATGTTGAGGGCTTGCAGATATTTATCAGATTTACCGCTATTTCATATTTTTTATGCTCTTGGAAGTAATATTACCTTAAATTTAATTTCTAATTTTTGTTACTAGTATACAGCAATACGGTTGAGTTTTGTATATTGATTTTGTTACCTGTAAATTTGCTAAATTTACTTACTAGTTCTAGTAATGTTTCTATAAATCACATCAAATTTTCTACATAGACAACCATGTTATCTCCAATTAAAACAATTTTACTTTTCCCCTTACAATGTGATTGCCTTTTTAAATTGCTGGCCTTAATGCACTAGCTACAACCTTCAGTACAATGTTATATAGAATTGTTGAGAGCAGACATCTTTGTCTTGTTTCTAATCTTAGAGGAAAGCATTCAGTGTTTCACCATTATGTATGATGATACCAGAAAACTTTAATAGATGCTCTTTATCAGGCTGAGGAAGTTCCTTTTTATTCCTTTTTTGTTGAATGTTTTTATCATAAAAGGGTCTTGAATTTTGTCAAAATTTTTTTTTTTTGCTTATTAATATGGTGAATGACATTGGCTGATTTAAAAACGTTAACCCAATCTTGGTCATGGTATATTATAGTTTTTATGAATTGTTGGACTGTATTTTATAAAATCTTGTTTAAAATTTTTACATATAGATTCCTGAGGGATATTGATCTTCAGTTAACTTGAAATATTGCATGTTTTTTTCCTGATTTGGGAATTACAGTGATGCTCCTCTCCCAGAATAAATTGGAAAGTATTCTCTCCTTTTCAATTTAGTAGATGAATATGTATATAATTGGTATTCCTTCTTCCTAGTTTGTAGATATTTTCAGAGATACCTACCTTCTGAAACTGGAGTTTTCATGGTAGGAAGGTTTTCCACTAAAATTTCAATTTGTTTAGTGAACAAATGTCTCTTTTTTCTTCAGTAAATTTTGGTTGTACGTATCCTTAAAGAAATGTCTCCTTTAAGTTTTGAATTTGATGACATAAAGTTATTTATATATTTCTCAAATTATCATTTTAATCTCTTTAGAATTTATAGTGAGATCATCTCTCTAATTCCTAATATTTTTAAGGCATGCCTTCATTCTTTTTTCCCCTGATAAATCTGACGGGAGATTTATCAATTTTATTGATTTTTATCAAAGAACCAGCTTTTGTTTACATTGATTTTATCTATTATTTTTTTCTGTTTTCTATTTAATTGATTCTTTCTTTGATCGTTATTATTTTCTTTCTCTTCAAGTTAAAATTGCTCTTCTTTTTCTAGTTTCCTGAGGCAGGTTTCATGTAGGCAACATATAGTTGGATCTATCTTTTTCATCCAATCTGACAGTCTCTTCCTTTTAATTGGAAGTATTTAGACATTAACATTTAACATGTTTATTATTGTGGTTAGGTTTAAGTCTATCATCTTTCAATTTGTTTTCTATCTGTCTCATCTGTTTTTGTCTTCCTTTTCCTATTTTGTCTGTATTCTTTAGACTAAGTGGTTATATTTATGATTAACATTTATCACCATTTATAGCTTATTACCAATAGCTCTTTGTTTTCTAATTTTACTGTTGGCTTTAGGGTTTATAGGATGCATTGTTAACTTAACAGTCCATTTTCAGTGATACTATAACACTTCACATATAATGTAAACTCCGTTTACTTCCAATCCTCCTCTCCTGGACTTTGTGCTATTACCAAATTTAATTGTTATTTTGTTTATTTGTTTGTTTAAGCAGTCAGTTACATTTTATAGAGATTTAAATAATAATAAAACACTTGTATATTTACTGATATAATTACCATTCCCAATGCTCTTCATTGCTCTGTGTTGAACCAGATTTTTTAAATTAAATTTTATTGAAGTATAGTTGCTTTAAAATGTTGTGTTAGTTTCTGCTGTACAGCAAAGTGTATCAGATATACACATACATATATCCCCTCTTTTTTGGATTTCCTTCCCATTTAAGTCACCACAGAGCACTGAGTAGAGTTCCCTGTGCTATACAGTAGGTTCTCATTAGTTATCTATTTTATACAGAGTAGTGTATATATGTCAATCCCAATCTCTGAATTCATCTCACCCCCTATGTTCCACTCTCAGTATTCATGTTTGTTCTCTACCTCTGTGTATCTATTTCCTCTTTGCAAATAAGTTCATCTGTATCACTTTTCTAGATTCCACATAAATGCAATATTATACAATATTTATTTTTCTCTTTCTGACATGCTTCACTCTGTATGACAGTCTCTAGGTCCATCCATGTCTCTGCAAATGACCCAATTTCATTCCTTTTTATGGCTGAGTAATATTCTATTGTTTATATGTACCACATCTTTATCCATTCCTTTGCTGATGGACGTTTAAGTTGCTTCCATGTCCTGGCTATTGCAAATAGTGCTGCTATGAACATTGGGGTGCATGTATCCTTTTGAATTACGGTTTTCTCCAGGTATATGCCCAGAGTGGGATTGCTGAGTCCTATGGTAGTTCTATTTTTAGTTTTTTAATGGACCTCCATACTGTTTACCATAGTGGCTGTATCAATTTACATTCCCACCAACAGTGCAAGAGGGTCCCCTTTTCTCCACATGCTCTCCAGAATTTATTGTTTCTAGACTTTTTGATGATGGCCATTCTGATCGGTGTGAGGTGGTACCTCATTGTAGTTTTGATTTGCATTTCTCTAATAATTAGTGACGTTCAGCATCTTTCCATGTGTTTGTTGGCCATCTGTATGTCTTCTTTTGACAAATGTCTATTTAGATGTTCTGTCCATTTTTTAATTGGGTTGTTTGTTTTTTTGATATTGAGCTGCATGAGCTGTTTGTATATTTTGGAGATTAATTGCTTGTCAGTTTCTTCCTTTGCAAATATTTTCTCCCATTCTGAAAGTTGTTTTTTCCTCTTGTTTATGGCTTCCTTTGCTGTGCAAAAGCTTTTAAGTTTAATTAGGTTCCATTTGTTTATTTTTGTTTTTATTTTCATAACTCTAGGTGGTGGGTCAAAAAGGATCTTGCTGTGATTTATGTCATAAAGTGTTCTTATGTTTTCCTCTAAGAGTTTTATACTGTCTGGCCTTACATTTAGGTCTTTAATCCATTTTGAGTTTATTTTTGTGTATGGTGTTAGGGAGTGTTCTAATTTCATTCTTTTACATATATCTGTGCAGTTTTCCCAGCACCACTTATTGAAGAGACTCTCTTTTCTCCACTGTATATTCTTTCCTCCTCTGTCATATATTAATAGACCATAGGTGTGTGGGGTTATCTCTGGGTTTTCTATTCTGTTCCACTGATATATAGTTCTGTTTCTGTGCCAATATCATACTGTCTTGATTACTGTAGCTTTGTGGTAGAGTCTGAAGTCAGGGAGCCTGATTCCTCCAGCTCCGTTTTTCTTTCTCAAGATTGCTTTTGCTATTCAGGATCTTTTATGTCTCCATGCAAATTGTAAAAATTTTAATTCTAATTCTGAATAAAATGCCCTTGGTAATTTGACAGGGATTGTGCTGAATCTGTAGGTTACTTTGGGTAGTATAGTCATTTTCACAATATTGATTCTTCCCATCCAAGAACACGGTATATTTGTCCAACTGTTTGTGTCAACTTTGATTTCTTTCATCAGTATCTTATAATTTTCTGAGTACAGGTCTTTTGTCTCCTTACATGGGCTTATTCCTAGGTATTTTATTCTTTTTGTTGTTATGGTAAATGGGATTGTTTCCTTAATTTCTCTTTTTGATCTTTTGTTGCTAGTGTATAGGAATGGAAGAGATTTCTGTGTATTTATTTTGTATCCGCAACTTTACCAAATTCATTGATCAGCCCTAGTAGTTTTTTGGTCACATCTTTAGGATTTTCTATGTATAGTATCATGTCATCTATAAACAGTGACAGTTTTACTTCTTTGCCAATTTGGATTCCTTATATTTCTTTTCCTTCTCTGATTGTTGTTGCGAGGACTTCCAAAACTATGTTGAATAAACTGGGTGAGATTGTACATCCTTTTCTTGTTCCTGATCTTAGAGGAAATGCTTTCAGCTTTTCACATTGAGTATGATATTAGCTGTAGGTTTATCATATATGACCTTTATTATGTTGAGATATGTTCCCTCTATGCCCGCTTTCTGGAGAATTTTTATAAATTGGTGTTGAATATTGTATTTCACTGAGAAATATGTGGTGTTAAAGTATGATTTTCTCATACTCATATTTCTCTATCTAAAAATGACTCATATTTAAAACCAATGCAATTAATATAGATTTCTCCAGACTCAAAGAATAATGATTTCTCTACTTCTACACGAGGTCAACCCACCTACATTTACAAATTGCCTAAAATAAATGTTAAAGGATTGGTGGCTATCCCTTGATCCTTTACCTCCTCTTGGGTCACTACCCAAACTTGCTTACCCTTCTTAGCTAAGCTTTCTGAATGAATAATATGCATACAATGCCTGTACTTCCTTACACTTTCCTGGATTCTCAATCTACTGTAATTTTGTTTCTGCTTTCCCATTCTATTGAAAGCAGCCTAAGTAAATTCACCAATAACTGCCAATTGCCAAATTCAATGGGCATTTTCTAGTATATGTCCTGATGGTCCTCACTCTTATAGTTGACATTGATGATATCTGCTTTTTTTGTTGTTTTTTTGTTGTTGTTGTTTTGTTTTTGTGGTACATGGGCCTCTCACTGTTGTGGCCTCTCCTGTTGTGGAGCACAGGCTCCAGACGCACAGGCTCAGTGGCCAAGGCTCACGGGCCCAGCTGCTCTGTGGCATGTGGGATCTTCCTGGACCAGGGCACAAACTCCTGTCCCCTGCATCAGCAGGCAGACTCTCAACCACTGCACCACCAGGGAAGCCCGATGATATCTGCTTTAACTCTTCTTCTTCCCTGGCTTCTGTGACTCCAAGTTCACCTAAATTTTCTCATACATCTCTGACCACTATTTTTCTTTTTTTTCTTTCTTTTTTAAGAAGTTCCACTTTCTCTTCTAATCCTTAAAAGTTAGTTCAGAGATAGATATAGTGACATGATATTGTGCTCATATAGAGAATAGGCATCTACATCAAGGGGTTTCATATTGTTTCATTATTCTCTGTTTAGTTGAATGCCTCCTTCATAAGCATGTGATCACATTCAGAGAAAGTCTGTGTCTGACTCCTGCACATTAAGACATCAAAAATACTTATTAAGATAGTAAGTTTGTTTTCAAATCCTTATGTAAAAGAGAATATGCTTTTTTTCTATATGTATGTCAAGTGGAATTTCCCATTTTCATTGTCTTAAACTATGTTATTAACCCTTCAGTTATTTTAACACTTTTACTTCTTATAAGAACCTGGTGAGGTAGGCAAGAAGGATATCATCATTCTTGTTCTATGGATTTTTTAAAAAAACAAAGATTCAGGTAGTTTGAACAATTTTTTAAGGTTACATGGCTGTCATATACTGGATTCAGACAAAAACCTATGTGATTTTCTTTGCATGCTTTTCTAATCCTCACCTTTAAAATTCTTGCATCACTACATTATTCATTGTTATTGTTCAAACTGTAATATTCACAAGAGCAAGGCATTTGACTCATTTTACATACTTAAAATCACTAGGAAAGATAAATAACGGCAAGGGATGAAAGAAACTGGCTAAATATATATTAAATAATATATAGTTTGGAAAAAACCCTAAAAGACATGTATTTGACTGTGATTTTAAAAACAAAGCTTAATCTAGAATGTGAGAAAATACGTACAGAATGTACAAAACTTTAAAGTCAACCCCAAACTACATATTTCAAAAACCACAAACCAAAATAGGAAACAGTGGATACCAATATATTACTCTTAAATATATGTCTTCAAGGGCTTCCCTGTTGGCACAGTGGTTCAGAGTCCGCCTGCCGATGCAGGGGACACGGGTTCGTGCCCCAGTCTGGGAAAATCCCATATGCCATGGAGCGGCTGGGCCCGTGAGCCATGGCTGCTGAGCCTGCACATCTGAAGCCTGTGCTCCGCAAAGGGAGAGACCACAACAGTGAGAGGCCCGCGTACCGGAAAAAAAAAAAAGAAATATATATATATATATATATATATATATCTTCATGAGATTACCTATCTATCTCCAAAAATGTCCCAAGCACAATTTAGAATATTAAATTGCAAAGCACATAAGCAAAAGTAATTGTATATTAAATTTAACTGGGACTTCCCTGGTGGTCCAGTAGTTAAGATTTCACCTTCTAATGCAGGGGGTGTGGGTTTAATGCCTGGTTGAGGAGTTAAGATCCCACATGCCTCGTGGCCAAGAAAAGAAAACATAAAACAGAAGAAATATTGTAACAAATTCAATAAAGACTTTAAAAATGGTTGACATCAAAAAAAATCTTTAAAAAAGAAAGAAACATAACTGTCTTTTAAAATAAATAAATAAATAAATAAAGTTCCCTGACAGATACTAAACCATGCAATAACTTTAAGAGGTACTACATAAATGAACTTTAGATATTTCAGTGAAAGCCACAGGGATTTGCTGTATAGAACCTAAAAAGAAAGTATCTTATCATTTCTAATTCCCTGGTGATTTAAGTTTATAATTCACCAAAAGGAAACTATTTCTAGACATAGTGATATTTCACTTAACCTTTGAGGAAAGAATTTTCTTATATCTATAAAAAGTGTCAGAGGCTGAGTCAATATGGCAGTGTGGGAAGACGTGGAGTTAGCTTCTCCCCACAACTAGGGTACCTGCCAGTTGCTGGTGGGGGACTCTGATGCCCAAGGAGACAGGAGGAACTCCCAAGTGAACTGGTAGGATGTGGGGGGACTGAGAGGGGAGGAGAAGTGGAGGCCAGACAGGACTGGCACCCCTGAGGCCAGGGAGATCAGGAGAGGCAGGTGGGAGGGCCCTCCGGAAGGAACGAAAGAGAAGTGGAGGGCAATTGCCCACCCACTGGGGCATGGGGAGGCTGCTGAGCTCCTAGGTTGGTCCCATGCCCTCCAAAGACCCCTCCAGGCCATGTGGGTGCTTGGGGGCATAGGAGGGAGGTCAGGAGAGGCAGGTAGGAAGGACTCTCTGGGAAGAGTGGGAGAGAAGCAGAGGGCGATTTCCTGGCCCACTTGGGCTGGGGAACTTGCAGAGCTCCCAAGCCAGTACCCCCCCCAAAGCCCCATCTGGGCAGTGTGGGTCCTGGGGCCATAGGAGGGAGGTCGGGGAGATCAGGGGAGGCAGGTGGGAGAGGAGCAGAGAGCAATTGCCCCACCCACTCGGCCACAGGGAGCCTGCTGAGCTCCCAGGCCAGTGCCTTGCCTTCCAAGGTCCCTCCCTCTCCCCCCAGCCTCATTGGTCCTGGGGGCTTAGGAGGGATGCCAGGGATATCAGGAGAGGCAGGCAGGAGGGGCCCTCCCAGACTGGAGGAGTAGGAAAGTAGAGGAGGACAATTGCCCTTCTCACTCAAGCCCAGGAAGCCTGCTGGGCTCCCAGGTGAAGTCCCCTGCCCTCTGAGACCAGGGGTGGGGGGCACGCCTGGGCCCCTTCTGTTCCTTGAACTGAAGCCCCACCCCGCAAAAACTCCAGGGCATTTTCCAGCCCTGTTGGGCCTAAGCATAGGCCCTGGCCACTGCCCAAACCTTGTTCTTGCTTAGGCCCCACCCTCCACAGCCAAGATATTCCCCCCTTTTTTCTTCCTTCTTTTTGTTTTTCTTTTCCCTCCTCCTCTTTTTTACTATTGTAGTACTGATATACGTTTTGGTTGTTGATTCATCTATATTTTTATTTTTACATTCTTTCTAACATATCTGTTAGTTTCCTAGTCTAATTTTATATTATTTTATTTTTTTGCCATTGCACATGGCTTGTAGCATCTTAGTTCATGAGTTGGAGGTTGGGCCGAAGCACCTGTTATGGGAGCTCTGAGCCTGAACCACTGGATAAACAGAGAACCTCAGACCCCAGGGAATATTCATTGGAGTGAGGTCTCACAGACTTCCTCCTCTCAGTACCAAGACCAGCTCTACACAACAGCCTACAAACTCCAGTGTAAAAAGCCTCAGGCCAAACACCAGTAAGACAGAAACAAAATCCCACTGATAAATCTTTTTTTAAAAAAGAGAGATGGCAAAAACAATATGTCAGAGATGAAGGAGCAAGGTACAAACCTACAACATCAAATAAATGATGAGGAAATAGGCAATCTACCTGAAAAAGAATTCTGAGTAATGATAGTAAAGATGATCCAGAATCTCAGAAATAGAATGGAGGCATGGATTAAGAAAATAAAAGAAATGTTTAACAAAGATCTAGAAGAATTAAAAAACAAACAAACAGAGATGAACAACACAATAACTGAAATGAAAAATACACTAGAAGGAATCAATAACAGAATAACTGAGGCAGAAGAACGAACAAGTGAGCTGAAACACAAAATGGTGGAAATAACTGCCAAGGAGCAGAATAAAGAAAAAAGAATGAAAAGAATTGAAGACAATCTCAGAGACCCCTGGGACAACACTAAGTGCACCAACATTCGAATTATAGGGGTCCCAGAAGAAGAAGAGAAAAAGAAAGGGTCTGAGAAAATATTTGAAGAGATTATAGTCAAAAAGTTCCCTAACAGGGGAAAGGAAATACTCAAGTCCAGGAAGCAAAGAGAGTCCCATACAGGATAAACCGTAGGAAAAACATACCAAGACACATATCAATAAAACTAAAAAAAAAAAAATTAAATTCAAAGAAACAATATCAAAAGCAGCAAGGGAAAAACAAAAAATAACATACAAGGGCTTCCCTGGTGGTGCAGTGGTTGAGATCCCGCCTGCCGATGCAGGGGACACGGGTCCGTGCCCCAGTCCAGGAGGATCCCACATGTCGTAGAGTGGCTGGGCCCGTGAGCCATGGTCGCTGGGCCTGCACATCCGGAGCCTGTGCTCTGCAATGGGAGAGGCCACAACAGTGAGAGGCTCGCGTACCGCAAAAAGAAAATAATAATAATAATAATAAATAAATAAACAATTAAATAAAAAATAACATACAAAGTTACCCCCATAAGTTTATCAGCTGACTTTTCAGCAAAAATTCTGCAGGCAAGAAGGGAGTGGCAGGATATGCTTAAAGTGAGGAAACAGAAGAAGCTACAACCAAGATTACTCTACCCAGCAAGAATCTCATTCATATTCAATGGAGAAGTCAAAAGCTTTTCAGACAAGAAAAAGCTAAGAGAATTCAGTACTGCCAAACCAGCTTTACAACAAATGCTACAGAAACTTTTCTAAGTGGGAAACACAAGAGAAGAAAAAGACCCACAAAAGCAAAAACAAAACAATTAAGAAAATGGTAATAGGAACATACATGTTGCTAATAACCTTGAATATAAACAGATTAAATGCTCCAACCAAAAGACACTGATTGGCTGAATGGATACAAAAACAAGACCCATATATATGTTATCTATAAGTGACCCACTTCAGACCTAGGGACACATACAGACTGAAATTGAAGTGATGGAAAAAGATATTCCATGCAAATAGAAATCAAATGAAAGCAGGAGTAGCAATACTAGTATCAGATAAAATAGACTTTAAAATAAAGACTGTTACAAGAGATAAGGAGGGATACTACATAATGATCAAAGGATCAATCCAAGAAGAAGATATAACAATTATAAATATTTATGCACCCAACATAGGAGCATGTCAACGTATAAGGAAAATGCTAATAATCATGAAAGGAGAAATCGACACTAACACAATAACTGTAAGGGGCTTTAACACCCCACTTACACCAAAGGTCAGATCATCTAAACAGAAAATAAATAAGGAAACACAAGTTTTATATGAAACAATAGACCAGATAGATATAGTTGATCTTTATAGAACATTCCACCCAAAAGTGGCAGAATGCACTTTCTTCTCAAGTGCTCATGGAACATTCCCCAGGATAGAGCAAATCTTGGGTCAAAAATCAAGCCTTGGAAAATTTAAGATAATTGAAATCATATCAAGCATCTTTTCTGACTACAACGCTATGAGATTGTAAATCAATTACAGGAAAAAAACTGTAAAACACACAAATACATGGAGGCTAAACAGTGCAGTACTAAATAACCAAGAGATCACTGAAGAAATCAAAGAAGAAATTTTGAAAAACATAGAAAAAAATGACAACAAAAACATGATGACCTGAAACCTATGGGATGCAGCAAAAGCAGCTCTAAGAGGGCAGTTAATAGCAATTCAATGTCACCTCAAGAAACAAGAAAAATCTTAAATGATCTAACACTACACTTAAAACAACTAGAGAAAGAAGAACAAAGAAAACCCAAAGTCAGTAGAAGAAAAGAAATCATAAAGATCAGAGCAGAAATAAATGAAATAGAAATGAAGAAAACAATAGCAAAAATCAATAAAACTAAAGCTGGTTCTTTGAGAGGATAAACAAAATTGATAAACCCATAGTCAGACTCATCAAGAAAAAAAGGGAAAGGACACAAATCAATAAAATTAGAATGAAAAAGAAGAAATCACAACGGACACTGCAGAAATACGATGGACTAGAAGAGACTACTACAAACAACTATATGCCAATAAAATGGACAACCAGGAAGAAGTGGACAAATTCTTAAAAAGTTACAATTTTCGAAGACTGAACCAGGAAGAATTAGAAAATATAAACAGATCTATCACAAGTAATGAAATTGAAACTATAATTAATTAAAAATCTTCCAACAAAGAAAAGTCCAGGACTAGATGCCTTCACAGGTAGATTCTATCAAACATCTAGAGAAGAGTTAACACCAACCCTTCTCAAACTCTTCCAAAAAATTGCAGAGGAAGAAACACTCCCAAATTCATTCTATGAAGCCACCATCACCCTGATGCCAAAACCAGAAAAAGATATCACAATAAAAGAAAATTATAGACCAATATCACTGATGCACATAGATGCAAAAATCCTCAACAAAATACTTGCAAAAAGAATCCAAAAGCACATTAAAAGGATCATATACCATGATCAAGTGGGATTTATCCCAGGGATGCAAGGATTCTTCAATATATGCAAATCAATCAACGTGATACACCATATTAACATATTAATGAATAAAAACCATATAATCATCTCAATAGATGCAGAAAAAGCTTTCAACAAAATTCAACACCCATTTATGATAAAAACTCTCCAGAAAATGGGCATAGAGGGAACCTACCTCAACATAATAAAGGCCATATATGACAAACACACAGCAGGCATCATACTCAATTGTGAAAAACTGAAAGCATTTCCACTAAGATCAGGAAAAAGAGAAGGATGTCCACTCTCGCCACTCTTATTCAACATAGTTTTGGAAGTCCTAGCCACAGCAATCAGAGAAGAAAAAGAAATAAAAGGAATCCAAATTGGAAAAGAAGAAGTAAAACTGTCAATGTTTGCTGATGACATGATACTATACATAGAAAATGTGAAAGGTGCCACCAGGAAACTACTAGAACTAATCAATAAATTTGGGAAAGTTGCAGGATACAAAATTAATGCACAGAAATCTCTGGCATTCCTATACATGAACAACGAAAACTTAGAAAGAGAAATTAAGGAAACACTTCCATTTACCATTGCAACAAAAAGAATAAAATATCCAGGAACAAACCTGCCTAAGGAGGCAGAAGGCTTGCACTCAGAAAACTACAAAACACTGATGAAAGAAATCAAAGATGACATAAACAGATGGAGAAATATACCATGTTCTTGGACTGTAAGAATCAATATTGTGAAAATGACTATACTACCCAAAGAAAGAAATCTACAGATTTGATGCAATCACTATCAAGCTACCAATGGCATTCTTCACAGAATTAGAACAATAATTTTACAATTCATATGGAAACACAAAAGACACCGAATAGCCAAAGCAATCTTAAGAAAGAAAAACGAAGTTGGAGGAATCAGGCTCCTGACTTCAAACTATACTACAAAGCTACAGTAATCAAGAGAGTATGATACTGGCACAGAAACAGAAATATAGATCAATGGTACAGGATAGAATGACCAGAGATAAACCCATGAGCATGCTGGCACCTAATTTATGACAAAGGAGGCAAGAACATACAATGGAGAAAAGACAGCCTCTTCAGTAAGTGGTGCTGGGAAAACTGGACAGCTACATGTAAAAGAATGAAATTAGAACACTACCTAGCACCACACACAAAAATAAACTTCAGATGGGTTAAAGAATTAAATGTAAGACCAGACGCTATAAAACTCTTAGAGGAAAACATAGGAAAAACACTTTTTGACATAAACCACAGCAAGATCTTTTTGGACCCACCTCCTAGAGTAATGGAAATAAAAACAAAAATAAACAGATGGGTCTTAATTAAACTTAAAAGGTTTTGCACAGCAAAGGAAATGATAAACAAGATAAAAGACACCCCTCAGAATGGGAGAAATATTTTCAAATGAAAGAACAAAGGATTAATCTCCAAAATATACAAACAGCTCATGGAGCTCAATATAAAGAAACACAAACAATCCAGTTAAAAATTTGGTGGAAGACCTAAATAGACATTTCACCAAGGAAGACATACAGATGGCCAAGAGGCACATGAAAAGTTGCTTAACATCACTAATTATTAGAGAAATTCAAATCAAACTACAATGAGCTATCACCTCACACCAGTCAGAATGGCTGTTATCAAAAAATCTAGAAACAATAAATGCTGGAAAGGGTGTGGAGAAAAGGGAACCCTCCTGCACTGTTGGTGGGAATGTAAATTGATACAACCACTATGGAAAACACTATGAAGGTTCCTTAAAAAACTAAAAATAGAACTACCATATGACCGAGCAATCCCACTTCTGGACATATACCTGGAGAAAACCACAATTCAAAAAGAGACATGTACCACAATGTTCATTGCAGCACTATTTACGATAGCCAAGACATGGAACCAACCTAAATGTCCATTGACAGATGAATGGATAAAGAAGATGTGGCACATATATACAATGGAATATTACTCAGACATAAAAAGGAACGAAATTGAGTTTTTTGTAGTTAGGTGGATGGAACTAGAGTCTGTCATACAGAGTGAAGTAAGTCCGAAAGAGTAAAACAAATACCATATACTAATGCATATATATGGAATCTAAAAAGAAAATGGTACTGATGAACCTAGTTGCAGGGCAGGAATAAAGAGGTAGACATAGAGAATGGACTTGAGGACATGGGGTGGGAGGGGGAAGCTGGGGTGAAGTGAGAGTATCATCGACATATATGCACTACCAAATGTAAAATAGTTGGCTGATGGGAAGCAGCAGCATAGCACAGGAAGATCAGCTCAGTGCTTTGTGACCACCTAGAGGGGTGGGTTAGGGAGGGTGGCAGAGAGAGGCTCAAGAGGGAGGATGTATAGGTATATATGTATGCATATGGCTGATTCACTTTGTTGTGCAACAGAAACTAACACAGTATTGCTCCCAAATATTAACCTCACTCTTAGTTTCAACTTTCCATAGTCACTTTCCTTAAGTGTTCTTAAATTCTTGGTATTCTAGGTTGGCAAAGTCTTTAGTTTAATGAGGCCAAACTTTTTGTTTCTTGCCTTAGGTCTTTAACCACTTTTACAGGAATTTTTGTACCAGAAAATCTATAAATGTTTTTTTTTTTAATTTGGAATTCTAGTAACTCCCAGAGTCATTTTGCAACAAATTTCTAGAACATAAGCCAAGATTCCACAGTATACATATTTATCTGAACTCAACATAAAATGCTGGCTGGTACCAATAAATAGTACATCTAGAGAAAACATATTAAATTATAGTTTGGGATATGTAATATGATATAACAAGTTCCTTTAGAAATTTAGTCAAACTTTGATGATTTTAGGAGTTCAAAAAAATGAAAAGTTTAGGATTTTTCAATCATAACAAGAACAGTACATAAAAATTATAGATATTTGCATTTTGAGAAAATATTTGAAAAGTTTTTTCATAAAATTTTAATAATTTTCAAGGGGTGAACTTCATTTCACTGAGTAGAAAGTTGGTTACCCTAAGTTGATTCTAATTATGATACTACAAATATTTTGTAATACAATGTTCTTACTCCAAATCTGACATGAATTCCTTCTAAAGAGTAAGAAAAAGTCACCACCAATATATTTTCAGAATCTTTTAGGTTCATGCTTTTGTTTTAATGTCTCAAAGTTGTATATATGCTCTGGCCCATTGTCTAGCTACCTCTGTGGTGAGATTGCATGGGATTGGGTATTTTCTGTTAAAATATATGTCCATCCACCACTGGCTAGTTCTTTATATTATACCCTTATTGCTTTATCCAACATACTTAGAGCTTCGATCCTTATTGACAGTGAAAATATTCCTGAAAATGCTACCATCCTAGTTGGAGGGTCCCAAAATCTCTCACTGAGACTACAATAGCATCTTCCCAGTACTCTGCTTCTACTATTGCTTTGATTCTCTACACAGTAGAAACAATAATCTTTTCAAATGATATTCTGATATTATTTCCATGGAAAAATCTTTCAAAGACTTCCTAATATAATTATAATAAAATTCAAACTCTTTATTAACAAGGTTTAAAATGATCTGGCTCCTGTCTTTCTAGCTTCATTTCTTATGTTCCTCCATCTTACTTTCTTCCCTCTAACCAAAATGACCTTCTCATAGGCCTTACATATGCTCAATACATTCCAGCATCAGGGACTTTTCTCCTTCTACCCTATTTCCTGGAAAAAAATCTCAAAATTTCATTTGACCAGCTCCTTAGCATCATTCAGGCTTTAGCTAATAAGCCTTACTTAACAAGTCTAACTAAAGTTGACCTCCACCTCCAGTCACTCTTTCCTTTTGGTTTGTAAGACATTTTGTTCTCTGAAATATTTTATTTTACAACTTATGTCACCCACATATACACTAGAATGTAAGATTTAACATGGTAGGCATTTTCTTTATTTGCTCAATGTTGTAGTCCTAGCACATGAAAAAACATCACAAAGTTAGGACTCAAATATATTAAATATGTTTGGAAGGAAAGAAGCCTTATCAGTCAGGTAAATCTCAGTGAAGCTCTATGGATCAAATTCCTTATTGTGAGAAAAAAGAAAAGGCAGCATACATGACACTGGATACCTGATATTAAGGTGTGGGGAAGGATGGGATAGGGATTTCCTATTCTCAAGATAGAGAAAAGTTGCAGAAATTAGTGTACTAGTGATATTTTCCTTGCTTTACTGTTTTGAATAAGCCTGGCCCTGTTTTGAATAAGACTGGCGCTACATATTTCAGAAATAGAAATGAAGATAACAGTCATCTTCCAACAACACATTTATGTACACAACAAATTTGGTGAATTTATATACCAAAGTGAGGTTTGTAGGCTGAATACTTAAATTTGATTTTATTCATAACTATTTATCCATTTGCATTTGTAGTTACTCAGCCTCATACTAACCTGACTAGAAAGATGTTGAATTATAGCAAATGATGTGGTGTGCCATTAAGATCTCCCCTCATCAGGACTAAAATACTCATTCTCCCATCTCTCCTGTTGTCAATTATGCCAATTATTAGTGCTAAATTACAACATGATTTTGCCAGAGAAATGTTGTGCTGGCTAGGAGAAAACAGAGCATATACCCCAAAGTAGCTGTGTTACCTAGGCAGCATATACTGGTAGTGGCCAGGACAGAATACATAGCCCGGGATTCTGAGGATACTGGCTCAAGGAAGCTGAAAGATAAATTTGGATGAGAGAGAATTTATCAATATGAGAGAATATCAATATGAAAGTACCCCAGAATATAGTCTATAACGATGGTCAGCAAAGTACAGCCCACTCCTTTTTCTATAGAGAAAGCTTTCTTTAGCCAGAGACTATATGGCTTGAAAAACCTAAAATATTCACTATCTGACCCTTTACAGAAAAAAAGTTTGCTAACACCTGATCTATAAAAAGGATTCACAATAGATGATACTACCAGGCTACGAGAATTGCTCTTAGAAATGTAGAGAAAGAAATTAACCTCACTAAGTAAAGAAGAAATGGCAAAACAGCCATGGAAGAACATGAAATAATAGATCAAAAGGCTTAGAGATAAAAAGAAAAAAAAAGTCTTAGAGAATTAATCATGTTAGAATAGATATATCAGGTAAAGCTAGAAAACCACCAGATAATTGTGTTCCATTGGAGGGCCTGGAAGAGATATCATCAATCAAACAATAAAGAACTTTCTGGTGAGAGGAGCACCAACATCACTGAGAAGCTCAACTGTGACAGTGGGAGATGTTATTAAGAATGAACTCCCTGCTTTGCCATCAGAAGCAACGCAAGTATAATTACTATAAGCAACAGGGTCATAGCAGTATGGGAGGGGAGTATGATCTTCAGAGAGCAATGGAGATGGTTAAAAGGATATTGTGCCCTGTAGAGCTCAAACTATGAAGTTGAAAGAAGTCAAGGTTTACTGAGGGCAGCTGCCTCAAAAATGTCATGATCATTTGTCTAGTTTCTAGACTGAGCCTATAACCCATTGTCTGAAGAAGAGGCCAGGTCTCCATGAGGAAGAAACTTGCAATGTGGCAAGCATATAGCAATGATTCTGCCAATCATTCCTCAAAGAAACCTATGACCATTTTCTTATATAAGAGTATACTATGCATAGAGGAACACCAAACATTTTGAGGACCGTTGGGCACAGGGTCTGAATTAACATTGATACTCAGGGACACAAGGTATCATTTATGGCCCCCAAATGGAGTGGGGGTATATGTGAGCAGGTAATATATGGAGGAGTCTTGGTCTAGGTCTGGTTTACAGTGAGTCTATTGGGTTCACATCCAGCCAGTGGTCATTTTCATGATCCATGAATGTATAATTGGAATGGATATACTTGGTAGTTGGCAGGTAGCTCCATATTGTTTCCTTGGGTTAAAGTTCTTTTAGTAGAGAATGCCAGTTGAAAGTCTCTCAAACTGTCTACTTCCCATACAAGACAACATAGTAAAAAATGTGTCTCCTGGGGAGTGGTACAGATTAATGCCAACTATACAGACCTAAAGGATAGAGGGGTGGTGATCCCTATTATATCTGTATTTAATTCACTAGTCTGAGTTTAGCCCATGCAAAAACCAATTGGATCCTAAAAGATGACAGAGGACTATGACAAACTCAACTATGTACTAGCTCCATTTCCAGCTGCTGTGCCAGCTGTGATATTGTTGATAGAGCAGGTTAACAAGGCCGTCAAGTACCCGGCATGTAGTTATAGATATGGCAAATGTGTTCTTTTCAATCTTAATCAGAAGTTAGGATAGAAGCAGATCTCATTCATTTGGGATGGACCACGGTGTACAATTATAGTCTTGCCTTATGGCTGTGTTAACTCTCCTGCTCCCTGTCATAAAATAGTCTAAAGATATCTGGACAATCTGAATATGATGCATGACATCCTACTGATCCAACATACCATGATATGATGTTAATGAAATTGGGGTAGCAAGAAGTACATTAGAGAAAGTACAAAAGTACATTAGAGACCTTTGTAGGAAGCATGCATTCCAGAACGTGGGGGATATACAAAGGTTCAAGGGCCAACCACATCAGTGAATAATGAAGGGCCTAGTGGTCTGGAACATGACAGAATATCCTTCCAATATAAAGGACAAATTATTGCAACCCCCATTTCTAACTACTAAGAAGGAAGAACAAATCCTGCTAGGCCTCTACAGGTTCTGTGGAAATCATATTACATATTTGGGAATACTATTCTGACCCATGTAATGGGCATCACAAAACTCTATCAGCTTTGGATGGACTTCAGAGCAAGAAAGCACTCTGTAGCAAAGTCAGACGGCAGTGTAAGCAACTACTGTGATCCATAAGACTCTATTGTATTTAAATGTTTGCAATAGTAAAGTGACCATGCAGAGGTATGGCAAACCCCAACAGGAGAATCAATCACAAAATAGATCCTTATGTGGCCTATACCCCCATATCATCTGCCACTGTAACCCTAGAACCTCTCCTTCAGCTTATGCTTAATGGATACTGGGAGAGGTGGGTCACATTCAACCAGCTGGTAAAGGAAGAGAAAGACTGAGTTCGGTTTATAGATGGGTTGGTTTAGCATGTGGGTGGAAGCAGAAACTGGACTACAGCTATACTACAAACCCACTCAGGGATGAAAGAAAGCCATGTGGAAGAAATTATTCCAATCCAGAATTGGGAAAATCTCAAATTATCCAGAGTGTTAGTCAGTACACTGGGTTATCCACTTGTAGAAATAGAAGTGGCCTGAGATTAGAAGTTGTTCAGATTCATAGACAATAGCTAGTGTTGTGGATAGTTGGTTGGGAGCCTGAAAGAAGGAAGACTGGAAGACCAAGGATAAGGTGGCTTGGGGAAGAATCATGTGATTGGTCCTATGGGAATAGGAACAAACTGTGAAGATGTTTATATCTCATGCACCCATCACCAAAGTGTCACTAAACAACCAATAGAATGATTCATCCAGTTGACAGCAGCAAGTATCTGTCATCACGCACATAGTACTGACAGAACGTGCAGAAGAACAGAGTACCCATTGTATATCTGAAGAAAATGAAAACACTAATTTTATAAAATACATGCACCACGATGTTCATAGCAACACTATTTACGATAATCAAGACATGGAAGCAATTTGTCCATCAACAGATGAACAGATAAAGAACATATGATACATATATATATACAATGGATATTACTTATCCATAAAAAAGAATAAAATTCTGTCATTCTCAACAATGTAAATGGACCTGGACCCAGAGAAAGAGGAATACTGTATGTTCTCATTTATATGTGGAATCTAAACAATAAAACAAACAAATGAATAAAACAAACAAACAAAAGAAAAAGACTCACAGATATACAGAACAAACTAGTAGTTACCAGTGGGGAGAGGGAAGGGGGGAGGGGCAAGATAAGGGTAGGACTTTAAGAGGTACAAACTACTATGTATAAAATAAGGTACAAGGATATATTGTACAGCACAGTGAATATAGCCCATATTTTATAACTATAAATGGAGTGTAATACATAAAAGTTTTGAATCACTATGTTGTATACCTGAAACTAATATAATATTGTAAATCAACTATACCTCAATTAAAAAAATAGACTTAGGGCTGGATGAAAACCAGAAAAAATAATAAAGAACAGAGTACCTATGGTGGCCACCAGCATAAGCTGGCATACACCAAAGATGATATTACAACTGTAGCTCCCAAATATCCAACATGCCAGCAATAAAGACTATTTTCAAATCACTGATATGGCCCTGTTCCTTGAGGAGACCAACCATCCACTTAGTAGTAACTTGAATACATTGAATATTAATTCATCTTGGCTGGGTAAATGTTTGCCTTAACTACATACAAAGCCTGAAGCAAAGGCTTATTGAGTATTTCACCGATATTGAACATTACCTAATGTGGCATCAAACCAAGAGACTGGCCCACTTTAAAGCAAAGAAGATACAGTAATGGGTACCTGGTTCTAATTACATGCTACACCACCCTGAAGCTGCTGGTCTGATAGAGCAATATAATAATCTGTTAAAGTCACAGCTAAGGCACTCATTTAGAGCTATTATCCTGTGAGAAAAAGGTAGTGCCATATTCCAGGACACAGGGAATATTCTAAATTAATGACAATTACATGGGCTGGTATCCCAGATTGGTGGAATATATACATCCAAGAATGAAGGTGAGAAAAATACGGGAGTGAACTTGCTTACTGACACTTTCAGTGACCAATTTGTAGAATCTATGTTTCCCTAAATGGCAATTTTGAACTCTGTAGGTTTAGGAGTCTTGGCTTTAAGATGTAAATGCATCTATCAAGAGACAAAGCAAAATTCCCATTTAAATTTCAAACTATCATTGCTACTCTCTTACTTTGGACTCATTCTACCAAGAGATCAGCAGACAAGGAAAGGAGTCACCATCATTGCAGGGTAATTGACCCTGATCATCAAGGAGGGAGTAGGGGTGTCATTACTCAGTGAGGGCATGGATAATATGTTTGCACTCAGGTGACCCATTTGATTATTTCTTGGAATACTTTTTCCTAATTTTGAAGGTAAATGAACAAACAAAGCAGTTATAGCCTCAGAAGGGACATGCTGAGTAGAAACCCAGACCCCTCATGAATGAGCATTTGAGTCATCCCATGAGGAAGTCATGTAGACCAGCAGAGGCACTAGATAAAAGACATCTAAAATGAATAATAAGGGAGAAAAATGAATAACACTTGTGGCACCAAGACCAGCTGCTGTGGTTGAGGCTGTAGTTTGTTTAGCACACCTTCATCTTGTAATGTTCCCCTCACACAATAGGCCCACTAGAATGCAGAAGGAGCTGCATCTCCAACTTAAATGAAGTAAATAGATCCATGTGACAAGAGTAGACTGTAATGGGTACTATAATGTGTTTCTCAGATTACACCCCCCTCCCCCCAATTTGGGACTGATGCACTCATTCTTTGAGAAGGTTGATAGCTGAAAGATCACAGCTGAGTATTATCTGCTAGCATGTACCCTCAGCTTAAGAGGGCTACCTCACTAAAGATAAACAACCCCTTGAGGTATAGTCCATATATCCAATGATTAATTGATGCATAAGTACAAAGATCTGGTTTCCGTGCCACAGTTAAGGACAAATCTGAAGGGTTTTCCCAGCTACAGAGCTCCCCATGGAATGAGCTGAGATCTTTGTTGTGATTTCCTTACAGCTTAAATTCCCTCTCTTCCCAGCCCTTCTTCCTTTACTCACAGATATTGACTCAGAAAGTACAACCCAATGAACTTTCTGCAAGCAATTGTCCATTTCAGAGTCTGATTCTTGGAGAACTCTACTTGTGACATATACCCTACAGCATTATAGTTTTGGTTATCTTTTTATTAAATCTATCTGAATTTTAGACAAACATTGTATAGTATCTAAGTTATAACCACCACATAGAAAAGTATGTAATATACTGGACTACACAGACATTGACACTGTATTGATACATTCACTCAACCAATATTTATTAAGCATCTATATAAACCATTATTCAAGGGGGTAGGTATACAGTGCTGCACCAGAGAAAAACTAATGAAGTTTATGGTCTAGCAGGTAAGAGAGACATTAAGCAAATAGATGCACCTTAATTATTTCATTACAATAGTAATAGGTGAAACAAAGGAGAAATAAACTATTGTGAATGCATGTGACAAAGGAGAATGACCTACTCTAGGGATCTAGGGAAGAGCAGCACTAATAAACAGACATTTAGAATGAGATATGAAGGATAAGCAGGAGTTAACTAACAGGACATTAGGGAACAGGAGGAGAGTCAATCATATTTTTATTCCAAAATTGGTGTTAAATTTCATAGTCACTATATACACAAATACAAAAAGAAGACTGAGGTATGATTGTCAGTATTTTATAACATTGATGAGAACACATAGTTGAAAATCCATGCATGCTCTTCATTCATTCATTCATTTATTCAATAAACATTTATGTAGATGTTATATTCAAAGAGTTTGGTTAGGTATTATAGAGATTCACTAAGAAATATGGCACCTTTCCTTTCCCTAAGTGTACTACACAATAGTAAAGACAAGAAGGCAAATGAAAACATGACATGTTGTAAGTTCTACAAGAGAATCTCAGCAGACAAAGGAGATACTTCTGATCCATCTCAGGATGAAAGCTGATGTAAACTGAAAGTCTACAAATTTAAAATATAAGCAAATTATTAGAACCATATTTATAATGTTATAATATAAAATTATAATATTTTATAAAACAGATTAATATGTTTAAATAAGGTTTTTCTTATTACCTATGCTAAGGATTATTGAGCTCATATTTTACCTATATATGAAGTTGATGGTATTTTAAACTAGTTCATCCTATGATATGTTTATAGGATGATAATTCTCATAAGGACAAAGGATCACATTTATAACTAAAAATGATCCTCAATGCAAATATTAAGGGGGCCCAGGTTAATAGCTGTTCTTTATGATAAATAATATCTACCCAAATTTGGATATTCCTCCTCTGTAATTAATATTGCTAACAACAACAGCAACAACTATCATTTTTATACTGATTTAGTGAGAAAGGTGAGATATCATATCAACTTAGATATCAACTTAGATATCCCCTTCTCTAAGAAGCCTTATTTGAGCTCCAAAGATGGGACTAGGTGGTCCTTCTATGTGTTCCCAGAGCACTTATGACACCTATTTGCATTGCCTGTTATTTGTCTGTCTTCCACATTAGACTTGAAAAGTCCTTGATATTTGGGACTTCATCATATGTAATTTTGATTACCCACAATCTAATATACTTCCTTATTTATAGGGGTAATGTTCTAAATGTGTGTTTATTTCTTACAACCATCTACTTTTTAGTGCTTATAAATCTGATTAAATAGCACTATGTTTAGATTCTTACAAGTTACCCTTCTACACTAGAATATAAGCTCCATGAAGGTAGGAACACTGTTTCTTTTTTATTCCCTAGCACAGTGCCTGACCCACAGCTGGCACTACATCAATAGTTTTTAATTAAACAGAACCAAGTAAAAGAGTAAGGAATGATTCATAAAAGCATATACTCAGTAATTTCTCAGAAGATACCAGGTACAAATCAGCTTGCACTTATCACTTTGTATCTAATAACTGAAAAGGAAAGACATGCCAATAGAAATAGGTAGGAAAAACATATGGAAAGATTGTGATGAGGACATATTTTTGCATAAAATATCTAAAAATACTTTTGCATAAAGTGAAAAATGTAAATGAAATGTATAACAGATGGCACAAGTCAAAAAATTTCTCATACAGCACATAAATAAATCTTAATATAGTTACCTTAATGCATTCATAAATAATGTTGGTATCCACTTAGGCAGAATGAAGGGAACCAATTTTTTAAAAAATACATGTTCAAAGTATATTTTTCCATATGCTATTTATCTAAACACCCATAAGTAGATCAAACAGGAAAAACCTAAAAAAACAAAAGTAAAACCAAGTTTATAATTTTATAGGTAATATCATCAGTATAGGCTCCCACCTGGCTCATTCAGGTTTTAAGCAGGAAGACATTTAATCTCAATTATGTTACAAAATAGATAAAACTTTGCCCTTCAATTGAATAATATGACAAATGCCATGGAAAATAATTGAATCAACTGATTATTTTTCTATTTACTATCAAACAATCATTTCACTGACTTTAAAAACAATGGAAATTGAAACATATGTGCATGACATTTAAAGTTTGTTTAGTATTATTTCCACATAGCTTATGTCTGTGAAAAAAAATTCATTCTCCTTTCTAGCACTGCTCTTATTACCCCATTAAGATTAATGGTTAAATATGGCAAATACACTGATCACTTAACATTCTCTTATACACAAAGATGAAGAACTGTGATGAGAAGACCATGAAAATATATATAAGTTTACACCAGAATATAGTCAAAATTTACATCTGCTCTGACAGGACTAGACAAAGAGAACAGAATTTATCTGTGAGTAGTGCTTCACAAAGGTCTAGCCACTTAGTTGCATAAGAAATACTTTAACAGATTTGATGGACTACCTAGAGACAAATGGATATATATTTGATTGATTTTTTAACTAAAAGAATGTTTTTGTTCCATAAAACATTTATTTTTATGTATGTGTGCTCTTAAGTGCTTCTAGAATTGCTCTTGCATTATTGTTGTTGTTAAAATTCTCATTGTCTCTTTTCCACCTTCAGTGGAAGCATTTGCTCTATGTTGAGCTTTGCCTTTCTCCCTCAAGTGCCCGAGTACTCAAGTGGGTTGCAGTTTTGTTCTCTTTGCCAGCTAATGGATTTGTGTTCTTTTATTACCCATATAAATCAGGTTACTGGGCACACTCAAGCTGCACTACACAAGTAAGTGGTTGAAGGTAGAGCAGTTGCTACTTCTGTGATCTGACTAAATACACATGACAAACCACTCTCTCAGGTGAGGGTCTGAGAACAATAGCCTATGCTCAGACCTCTCCAAGTTCAAGTAGCAGACCTTTCCTAATCAGAGGGAAAAAATCCATTTGCCTCACCAGTGCAGGTCTCCTACAGGTTTGCCTGAGTAAAAATATTGGAAATCTCTAAGAGTACCAAAGTAAGCCAAAGAATTTGTAAGTTCATCACTTACTGAAAGAGACTCAAGAGCCTCAGCAAAACAAACTTCCTCAGGGAATCCAAAAGTCCTAAATTTCACTTATTTCACTGTAGCCCCCATAGAGAAGAAAACCTAGTATTCTGCTCCTTCCCCTTGAGTCTCCAAAGCATAAAAGCATCAACAAAAATAAGAAACGAAATTTCCAATCTCTTTCTCTAGCTCAGACACATGCACACACACTAAAAAGAAAATAAGAGTCTCAGAGGACAGGTGCAGGATATCAAGTACATGAATAATAAAATTCCCAAAAGGAAATAAAGGAATAAATGTAGGAGGAATAATGATTAAACATAGAGTAAAAGATTATTCCAAGCTGAAGAAAGACCTGAGAGTAGGTTGAAATTTTTCACTGAATAACAGGTAAGATTTATGAGAAAAATAATGTAGATATATCATAGTGAAATTTCTGAATTTAAGGATAAAAGAAAATATTACAAGCTTACCAAAGGAAAGAATAGCCTACTTACAAAGGAAATAAAATCAGGCCATTACCTATAATGTACCTATAGGACTTCAGAGCTGCAAGATGAGATTGAAGGTTAGAGGACAAGAGGAATGATCCACAAACCACTGAGAGAAAAGTTTTATAATCAAAAACTATAATACCCAGCCAAATTTTATTCATCTGTAAAGGAAAAAAAAATTTAAGAACACATGAGCATTCATATATCATTAACAGCATGAACCCTAATCTAAGAAAATATGTGAGAAAGTGTTACAAATGCTAATTTAGTTAGAACAGAGAAATTAATAGAGGGGAAAGAGCAATGTAAAGAAAAAATAGTGATAAATGTATTTCTTAAAGTATTTAAAATTTAGACTAATGCTTTTTATGTAATTTAGAATTTATAGCATACAAGTTTAATAGGACTTCTAAAACAGAAAATAAACATATAAAAGAAAATATTATAGCCTAGAACTAATTTTTTAAAACTAGTGCCTTAAGGTTTGTTTGAAAATCACTTTTAAGAATAGAAATGTAACCACTTGCAGAATTAAAAAGCATAGTAGAATGTCAAATTTAACAAGAAGAAGTAATGAACAAAATCTTGATCAATTAAGCAAAAATAAGAACAGAGGAAAACAGCAACAACAAAATAAATAGCAAATATAAAATAAGATTGAAGGAAGAAAGCCAAATATATCAGCTATTGCATTAAATGTTAAATGCCTAACCTACATATTTTAAAATAAAAAAGTCAGGTGTAGTTAAAACCCATATCAAAACATATGCTGTTTTCAAGAAATATATCTAAAACAAAGTGGAAAAGTATTTAAAATTTTTAAATGGACTATTATATTACAAGTGAATATAAATGAAAAGACAGCAGAAGGGTTACCATTATTATCATAAAAAGTTGATTCCATGGTCAAATAGCATTAAACAGAAAAAAGATGGACATTAACTTTATATATGTGAAACATAAGCTAGAGAGAGAGAGATCAAGCAATCAACAAATAAGAACGTAAGGATTTGAAAATATATGCAACAAGCTCAATTATACAACATTTTTTATCCTACAAAAGAAAACATACATTTTTCTTATAATCCTGGAATATTTACAGAAATTAATGTGCTTATCTATTAAAAAGGTTAATAAATTCAGCAAAGTAAAACTTTTAGAGGTTATATTCTCTTAATCACAGTAACATTTAAAATTAATAAAAACAACTTGAAATATATGAAAATTAATAAACAATTTATTCCCAATAGCCCCTGATCAGCAAGCAAATAAAAACAAAAATTACAAATTATGTGTAAACATATGAAAAAGAGAACCATTATCATAACATATGAGACACACCTAAAATTAGAAATTTATATGGTGTTTTTTTTTTTTTTTGCGGTACACAGACCTCTCACTGCTGTGGCCTCTCCCGTTGCAGAGCACAGGCTCCGGACGCACAGGCTCAGCGTCCATGGCCCACGGGCCCAGCCGCTCCGCAGCATGTGGGATCCTCCCAGACCGGGGCATGAACCCTTGTCCCCTGCATCGGCAGGCAGACTCTCAACCACTGTGCCACCAGGGAAGCCCCTATATGGTGCTTTAAACTGAAAATAAATTAACTAAATATTAACCTAACACATTATAAAATCAATATCAATAAAAAACAAATGAAACTGGAATAAAAGACATAAAGAAATATGTAATGAAATAACCAGAAAGATAGTAAAATGGATAAATAATATTAAAAACTTGTTCTTGGAAATAAAACTTTGAAAAGCTTAAAGTCTTTCAATATTAGAAATAAAGCATATGTAATAACTGTAGATATAAAAGGGGTGTAAGTATTAAGGGAATATTACTGATGATTTCACAGAAAAAAATTAATTAATAAAATTTACATAAGAAGAAATAGTAAAAGAAAAACCAACAGAGTAACCATAGATATTATTAGAAAGGTAGTGGAAGTTCTATCAGAAGAGATCAAGATGGCAGAGGACGAGGATGTGGAGCTCACCTCCCCTCACAAACACATCAAAAATAAATCAACATCTGGACAAATTCTCACTGAAAACTAACTGGAAACTGGCAGAAGGACTCCTGTAGAACCAAGGCTGTAAGAAACATACACATGTAATTGAGTGGGCAGGGGGGAAGTGATTGGGTTGGGATCTGTGCCCCTGGGTTGGGACTCAAAGAAAAAAGGGGAATGGCATGGGTGGACACCACTCTGAAAGAGCCATAGAATGGGTGTCTCAGTCCTGGGGTCTCACACATAGGAGACAAACCCCATTGTCTGGTTGGAGAATTGTTGGGAAAGATAGAAAGGCTAGAGAAACCTAGACTCTACTTGTGAGGAGCAGGCAGGTGCTGGCTTGACCCCAGGCAAGGAAGAGGGAAGCCTGCCCCAGCAACTGCTGGGATTCCTGTGACCATGTCAATGGGTGCCCAAGCCCAAGCCAAGCAAATGCCCCAGCTCTGCAAACTCCAAGTCAGAGCATAACACTAAATCTGGGATGATCATGACTGGGGAAATTATGTGACAGTGAGCTGCATCTGAGCAGAGGCACAGACATTTACACAGCCAGAACATCCACTGAAACTCTAGGCACACAAACCCCACTTGCCTCAACAATCCTCTCCTTTGGGGCAAATTTCCCACTGCTGTGGGAAGGAAAAACATACACTTGGAGGAAACAGAGCCAACTCAGATCTGCCCTTCAGGGCTTCTGCAACAGCAACTTGTGAGCAGACCCAGCCCCTGACAGGGTGGTGATGGCCACTGAGCAGATAGGAAGTCCCACCTCACACCCTGCACTAGTTCTATCCACTTCATCTCCAGCCACACCCCCTTTCAAGTTGATAGCTGCCAGCACACCCTGAGGAAAGATGTGATTGGATTCACATCAAATCCAGCTCTCCAACCAAAGGCACTGGGCACATGCAGCCTGCATAGGGATGTTCCCACATAAGAACACATTTCAAAACCACAGTAGTTAACTGTTTCATCTAAATTCATGGGAGCAAAGAAAGTTAAGTAAAATGAAAAGGCAGAGGAACTAATCTCAAATGAAAGATCAAGAGGAAAACTGTGAAAAATACATAAAGAAACAAAAATAAACAATTTATCAGATAAAAGTAAATAAAAATGCTAACTGAATTAGGCAAAATAATTGATCTAAACACAGATCATTTTAACAGGGAACTAGAAAACATAAATAGACCCAATCAAAAATAGACAATTCAATATCTGAAAAAAAAAAAACACTTTAGAAGGGGACATTGGTTCAAGATGGTGGAGTAGAAGGATTTGCACTCCTTTTTGTGAGAGTAATGGAATCACAACTAACTGCTGAACAATAGGGGCACAATCACAATAAAGTCAAATCCCATAACTGTTGGGTGGGTGATTCACAAACTGGAGAACACTGATACCACAGAAGTCCACCCACTGGAGTGAAGGTTCTGAGCCCCACATCAGGCTTCCCAACCTGGGGGTCCGGCAATGGGAGGAGGAATTCCTAAAGAATCAGACTTTGAAGGCTAGCAGGATTTGATTGCAGGACTTCCACAGGACCGGGAGAAACAGAGACTCCACTCTTGGAGGGCACACACAAAGAAGTGTGTGCATCAGGACCCAAGGGAAGGAGCAGTGACCTCACAGGAGACTGAAGTGGACCTTCTAGTGTTGGAGGGTCTCTGGCAGAGATGGGGGTGGCTGTGGCTCACCGTGAGGACAAGGACACTGACAGCAGAAGTTCTGGGAAGTACTCCTTGGTGTGAGCCCTCCCAGAGTCCACTATTAGCCCCACCAAAGAGCCAGGTAGGATCCAGTGTTGGATTGCCTCAGGCCAAACAACCAATAGGGAGGGAACCCAGCTCTCCCCATCAGCAGACAAACAGATTAAAGTTTTACTGAGGGCTGTTCACCAGAGCAACAGCCAGCTCCACCAACCATCAGTCCCTCCCATCAGGAAACTTGCACAAGCCTCTAATATAGCCTCATCTACCAGAGGGCAGACAGCAGAAGCAAGAAGAACTACAATCCTGCAGACTGTGGAACAAAAACCACATTCACAGAAAGATAAACAAGATGAAAAGGCAGAGGGTTATGTACCAGATGAAATAAGAAGATAAAACCCCAGAAAAACAACTAAATGAAGTGGAGATAGGCAACCTTCCAGATAAAGAATTAAGAATATGATAAAGATGATCCAGGACCTCAGGGTGAGGGGGGAAAAGTGGAGGCAAAGATCAAGAAGAGGCAACAACTGTTTAACAAAGACCTGGAAGAATTAAAGAACAAACAGAGATGAACAATAAAATAACTGAAACGAAAAATACACTAGAAGGAATCAATAGCAGAATAACTGAGGCAGAAGAACGGATAAGTGACCTGGAAGACAGAATAGTGGAATTCAATGCTGTGGCACAGAATAAAGAAAAAAGAATGAAAAGAAATGAAGACAGCCTAAGAGACCTCTAGTACAACATTAAACACAACAACATTCACATTATAGGGGTCCAAGAAGGAGAAGAGAGAGACAAAGGACCTGAGAAAATATTTGAAGAGAGTAGAGTCGAAAATTTCCCTAACATGGGAAAGGAAATAGCCACCCAAGTACAGGAAGCAGAAAGAGTCCCAGGCAGGATAAATCCAAGGAGAAACAAGCTGAGACACATAGTAATCAAACTGACAAAAATTAAAGACAAAGAAAAATTATTGAAAGCAACAAGGGAAAAACGGCAAATAACATAAAAGGGAACTCCCAAATGGTTAACAGCTGATTTCTCAGCAGAAAATCTACAAGGCAGAAGGGAGTGGTATGTTATATTTAAAGTGATGAAAGGGAAGAACATACAAATAAGATTACTCTACCTGGCAAGGATCTGATTCAGATTGGACAGAGAAATCAAAAGCTTTACAGACAAGGAAAAGCTAAGAGAATACAGCACCATCAAACCAGCCTACAAAAAAAATGCTAAAGGAACTTCTCTAAGAGGGAAACATAAAAGAAGAAAAGGACCTCCAAAAACAAACCCATAACAATTAAGAAAATGGTCATAGGAACATACATATTGATAATTACCTTAAACATGAATGGATTAAAAGCTCCAACCAAAAGACACAGGCTCACTGAATGGATAGAAAAACAAGACCCATATATATGCTGTCTACAAGAGACCAACTTCAGAACAGGGACACATACAGACTAAAAGTGAGGGAATGGAAAAAGATATTCCATGCAAGTGGAAATCAAAAGAAAGCTGGAGTAGCAATATGCATATCTGATAAAATAGACTTTAAAGTAAAGAATATTACAAAAGAGAAGGAAAGACACTACATAATGATCAAGGGATCAATCCAAAATGAAAATATAGCAATTATAAATATATATGCACCCATCATAGGAGCACTTCAATACATAAGGCAACTGTTAACACCTATAAATGAGGAAATCGACAGTAACACAATAATAGTGGTGGATCTAACACCTCACTTACACCAATGGACAGATCATCCAGACAGAAAATTACTAAAGAAAAACAAGTTTAAATGACACAATAAACCAGATAGATTTAATTGATATTTATAGGACTTTCCATCCAAAAACAGCAGATTACACTTTCTTCTCAAGTGCACATGCAACATTCTCTAGGATAGATCACTTCCTGGGTCACAAATCAAGCCTCAATAAATTTAAGAAAATTGAGGGCTTCCCTGGTGGTGCAGTGGTTGAGAGTCCGCCTGCTGATGCAGGGGACACGGGTTCATGCCCCGGTCTGGGAAGAACCCACATGCCGCAGAGCAGCTAGGCCCGTGAGCCATGGCCGCTGAGCCTATGCGTCCGGAGCCTGTGCTCCGCAACAGGAGAGTCCACAACAGTGAGAGGCCCGCATAACGCAAAAAAAAAAAAAAAAAAGAATATTGAAATCATATCAAACATCTTTTCTGACCACAACACTATGAGATTAGAAATAAATTACAGGGAAAAAATGAAAAAAACCACAAACACATGGAGGCTAAACAATACGTTACTAGATAACCAAGAGATCACTGAAGAAATCAAAGAGGAAATCAAAAAATACCTAGACACCAATTACCACAAAATCACGATGATCCAAAACCTGTGGGGTGAAGCAAAAGCAGTTCTAAGAGGGAAGTTTATAGAAATAAAAGCCTACCTCAAGAAACAAGAAAAATCTCAAATAAACAATCTAACCTTACACCTATAGAAACTAGAGAAAGAAGAACAAACAAAACCCAAAGTTAGTAGAAGGAAAGAAATCATAAATATCAGAGCAGAAGTAAATGAAATAGAAACAAAGAAAACAATAGCAAAGATCAATAAAACTAAATGTTGGTTCTGTGAGAAGATAAATGAAATTGATAAACAAATAGCCAGACTCATTAAGAAAAAGAGGGAGGTAAAGAGGAGGAACCAAGATGGTGGAGTAGAAGGACATGCTCTCATTCCCTCTTGCGAGAACACCAGAATCACAGCTAGCTGCTAGACAATCATAGACAGGAAGACACTGGAACTCACCAAAAATGATACCTGACATCCAAAGACAAGGGAGAAGCCTCAATGAGATGGTAGGAAGAGCTCAATCACAGTAAAATCAAATCCCATAACTGGTGAGTGGCTGACCCACAGACTGATGAACACTTATACCACAGAAGTCCACCCACTGGAGTGAAGCTTCTGAGCCCCATGTCAGGCTTCCCAACCAGGGGTTCTGGCAATGGGAGGAGGAATTCCTAGAGAATCAGACTTTGAAGCCTAGTGGGAATTGATTGCAGGACTTGGACAGGACTGGGGGAAACAGAGACTCCACTCTTGGAGGGCACACACCAAGTAGTGTGTGCATCAAGACCCAGGGGAAGGAGCAGTGACCCCAGGGGAGACTGAACCAGACCTACCTGCTAGTGTTGGAGGGTCTCCTGCAGAAGCAGGGGGTGGCTGTATTTCACCGTGGGGACAAGGACACTGGCAGCAGAAGTTCTGGGAAGTACTCCTTGGTGTGAGCCCTCCCAGAGTCTGTCATTAGCCTCACTAAAGAATGCAGGGAAGCTCCAGTGTTGGGTTGCCTCAAGCCAAACAACCAATAGGGAGGGAACACAGTCCCACCCATCAACAGTTAAGTGGATTAAAGTTTTACTGAGCTCTGCCCACCAGAGCAACAGTCAGCTTTACCCACCACCAGTCCCTCCCATCAAGCCTCTTAGATAGCCTCATCCACCAGAGGGCAGACAGCAGAAGCAAGAAGAACTACAATCCTGCAGCCTGTGGAACAAAAACCACATTCACAGAAAGATAGACAAGATGAAAAGACAGAGGGCTATGTACCAGTTGAAGGAAAAAGATAAAACCCCAGAAAAACAACTAAATGAAGTGGAGAGAGGCAACCTTCCAGAAAAAGTATTCAGAATAATTATAGTGAAGATGATCCAGGACCTCGGAAAAAAACGGAGGCAAAGATTGAGAAGATGCAAAAAATGTTTAACAAAGACCTAGAAGAATTAA
This sequence comes from Orcinus orca, assembly GCF_937001465.1. Lineage (NCBI taxonomy): Eukaryota > Metazoa > Chordata > Mammalia > Artiodactyla > Delphinidae > Orcinus > Orcinus orca. The sequence continues at coordinate 82,868,635 of NC_064580.1, forward strand.
AGAACAGACAAACAGAGATGAACAATAAAATAACTGAAATGAAAATTACACTAGACGGTATCAGTAGCAGAATAACTGGCAGAAGAACGGATAAGTGACCTGGAGGCAGAATGGTGGAATTCAATGCTGTGGCACAGAATAAAGAAAAGAGAATGAAAAGAAATGAAGACAGACTAAGAGAACTCTGGGACAACATTAAATGCAACAACATTTGCATTATAGGGGTCCCACAAGGAGAAGAGACAGAGAAAGGACCAGAGAAAATATTTGAAGAGATTATAGTTGAAAACTAACATGGGAAAGGAAATAGCCACCCAAGTCCAAGAAGCACAGCAAGTCCCATACAGGATAAACCCAAGGAGAAACACACCCAGACACATAGTAATCAAATTGGCAAAAATTAAAGACAAACAAAAATTATTGAAAGCAGCAAGGGAAAAATGACAAATAATATACAAGGAAACTCCCATAAGGCTAACAGCTGATTTCTCAGCAGAAACTCTACAAGCCAGAAGGGAGTGGCATTATATACTTAAATTGATGAAAGGGAATAACCTACAACCAAGATTACTCTACCTGGCAAGGATCTCATTCAGATTCGATGGAGAAATCAAAAGCTTTACAGACAAGCAAAAGTTAAGAGAACTCAGCACCACCAAACCACCTCTACAACAAATGCTACAGAAAATTCTCTAAGTGGGAAACACAAGAAAAGAAAAGGACCTACAAAAACAAACCCAAAACGATTAAGAAAATGGTCATAGGAACATACATATTGATAATTACCTTAAACATGAATGGATTAAATGCTCCAACCAAAAGACACAGGCTTGATGAATGGATACAAAAGCAAAACCCATATATACGATGTCTACAAGAGACCCACTTCAGACCTAGGGACACATTCAGACTGAGACTCAGGGGATGGAAAAAGATATTCCATGCAAATGGAAATCAAAAGAAAGCTGGAGTAGCTATACCCATATCTGATAAAATAGACGTTAAAATAAAGAATGTTACAAGCGACAGGGAAGGACACTACATAATGATCAAGGGATCAATCCAAGAAGAAGATATAACAATTATAAATATATATGTATCCAACATAGGTGCACCTCAATACATAAGGCAACTGCTAACAGCTATAAAAGAGGAAATAGACAGTAACACAATAATAGTGGAGGACTTTAACTCTTCACTTACACCAATGGACAGATCATCCAAAATGAAAATAAATAAGGAAACACAAGCTTTAAATGACACAATAGACCAGATAGATTTAATTGATATTTAGAGGACATTCCATCCAAAAAGAGCAGATTACACTTTCTTCTCAAGTGCTCCTGGAACATTCTCCAGGATAGATCACATATTGGGTCACAAATCAAGCCTCAGTAAACTTAAGAAAATTGAAATCATATCGAGCATCTTTTCTGACCACAACGCTATGAGATTAGAAATGAATTACAGGGGAAAAAAAGTAAAAAACACAAACACATGGAGGCTAAACAATACGTTACTAAATAACCAACAGATCACTGAAGAAGTCAAAGAGGAAATCAGAAAATACCTAGAGACAGATGACAATGAAAACATGACAATCCAAAGCCTATGGGATGCAGCAAAAGAAGTTGTAAGAGGGAAGTTTACAGCTATACAAGAATACCTCAAGAAACAAGAAAAATCTCAGAAAAAAAGTCTAACTTTACACCTAAAGGAACTAGAGAAAGAAGAACAAACAAAACCCAAAGTTAGCAGAAGGAAAGGAATCATAAATATCAGAGCAGAAATAAATGAAATAGAAACAAAGAAAACAGTAGCAAAGATCAATAAAACCAAAGCTCGTTCATTGAGAAGATTAAAAAAAAATTCAAAAACCATTAGCCAGACTCATCAAGAAAAAGAGGGAGAGGACTCAAATCAATAAAATTAGAAATGAAAAAGGATAAGTTACAACAGACACTGCAGATATACAAAGCATCCTAAGAGACTACTACAGGCAACTTTATGCCAATAAAATGGACAACCTGGAAGAAACGGACAAATTCTTAGAAAGGTATAACCTTCCAAGACTGAACCAGGGAGAAACAGAAAATATGAACAGACCAATCACAAGTAATGAAATTGAAACTGTGATTAAAAAGCTTCCAACAAACAAAAGTCCAGGACCAGATGGCTTCACAGGTGAATTCTATCAAACATTTAGAGAAGAGCTAACACCCATCCTTCTCAGACTCTTCAAAAAAATTTCAGAGGAAGGAACACTCCCAAACTCATTCTATGAGGCCACCATCACTCTGATACCAAAACCAGATAAAGATACGACAAAAAACGAAAATTACAGACCAATATCACTGATGAATATAGATGTGAAAATCGTCAACAAAATACTAGCAAACAGAATCCAACAACACATTAAAAGGGTCATACACCACAGTCAAGTGGGATTTATCCCAGGGATGCAAGGATTCTTCAATATACACAAATCAATCAATGTGATACACCATATTAACAAATTGAAGAGTAAAATCCATATGATCATCTCAATAGATGCAGAAAAAGCTTTTGAAAAAATTCAACACCCATTTATGATAAGGACTCTCCAGAAAGTGGGCATAGAGGGAACCTACTTCAACATAATAAAGGCCATATACGACAAACCCACAGCAAACATCATTCTCAATGGTGAAAATCTGAAAGCATTTCCTCTAAGATGAGGAACAAGACAAGGACATCCACTCTTGCCACTATTATTCTAAATAGTTTTGGGAATCCTAGCCATGGCAATCAGACAAGAAACAGAAATAAAAGGAATACAAATTGTAAAAGAAGAAGTAAAACTGACACTGTTTGCAGACATGATACTATACATAGATAATCCTAAAAATGTCACCAGAAAACTACTAGAGCTAATTAATGAATTTGGTAAAGTTGCAGGATAAAAATTAATGCACAGAAATCTCTTGCATTCCTGTACACTAATGATAAAAAATCTGAAAGAGAAATTATGGAAACACTCCCATTTACCATTGCAACAAAAAGAATAAAATACCTAGGAATAAACTTACCCAAGGAGACAAAAGACCTCTATGCAGAAAACTATAAGACACTGATGAAAGAAATTAAAGATGATACCAACAGATGGAGAGATATACGATGTTCTTGGATTGGAATAATCAATATTGTGAAAATGACTATACTACCCAAAGCTATCTACAGATTCAATGCAATCCCTATCAAATTAACCAATGGCATTTTTTACAGAACTAGAACAAATCATCTTAAAATTTGTATGGAGACACAAAAGACCCTGAAAACCAAAGCAGTATTGAGGGAAAAAAACGGAGCTGGAAGAATCAGACTCCCTGACCTCAGACTATACAACAAAGCTACAGTAATCTAGACAATATGGCATAAAAACAGAAACATAGATCTATGGAACAAGATAGAAAGCCCAGAGATAAACCCACGCACCTATGGTCAGCTAATCTATGACAAAGGAGGCAAAGATATACAATGGAGAAAAGACAGTCTCTTCAATAAGTGGTGCTGGGAAAACTGGACAGCTACATGTAAAAGAATGAAATTAGAACACTCCCTAACACCATACACAAAAATAAACTCAAAATGGATTAGAGACCTAAATGTAAGACCGGACACTATAAAACTTTTAGAGGAAAACATAGGAAGAACACTCTTTGACATAAATCACAGCAATATATTTTTGATCCACCTCCTAGAGTAATGAAAATAAAAACAAAAATAAACAAATGGGACCTAATGAAACTTCAAAGCTTTTGCACAGCAAAGGAAACCATAAACAATATGAAAAGACAACCCTCAGAATGGGAGAAAATATTTGCAAATGAATCAATGGACAAAGGATTGATCTCCAAAATGTATAAACAGCTCATGCAGCTCAATATTAAAGAAACAAGCAACCCAATCCAAAAATGGCAGAAGACGTAAATAGACATTTCTCCAAAGAAGGCATACAGATGGCCAAGAAGCACATGAAAAGCTGCACAACATCACTCATTATTAGAGAAATGCAAATCAAAACTACAATGAGGTCTCACCTCACACCAGTTAGAATGGGCATCATCAGAATATCTAGAAATAATAAATGCTGGAGAGGGTGTGGAGAAAAGGGAACCCTCTTGCACTGTTGGTAGGAATATAAATTGATACAGCCACTATGGAGAACAATACAGAAGTTCCTTAAAAAACTAAAAATAGAATTACCGTATGATCCAGCAATCCCACTACTGGGCATATACCAAGAGAAAACCATAATTCAAAAAGACACATGCACCCCAATATTCATTGTAACACTATTTACAATAGGCAGGCCATGGAAGCAACTTAAATGTCCATTGATAGACGAATGTATAACGAAAATGTGATACATATATACAATGGAATATTACTCAGCCATAAAAAGGAATGAAATTGGGTCATTTGTTGAGATGTGGATGGATCTAGAGACTGTCTTACAGAGTGAAGTAAGTCAGGAAGAGAAAAACAAATATCGTATATTAACTCATGTATGTGGAACCTAGAAAAATGGTACATATGAACTGGTTTGCAGTGCAGAAGTTGAGACACAGATGTAGAGAACAAATGTATGGACACTAAGGGGGAAAACCGCGGTGGGGTGGGGATGGTGGTGTGCTGAATTGGGCAATTGGGATTGATATGTATACACTGATGTGTATATAATTGATGACTAATAAGAACCTGCAGTATAAACAAACAAACAAACAAAAAAACAACTAATACTAAACTTTCTTTGGGTTATTTGTATGGAAATATGTTAATATAAATGTTTCAGACATTTCATGAAATTTCTAAAAATCTTATACGTTGTGGTATAATGTTATAAGTCATAATTCTAGTTATTGCTTTAAAATGTATATCTAAGAAATAACTAAATTTCCTTGTCGATTGCATTATTATGACCTTTCATCAAATCTTTAACCGTGATCATTTTTAAGTCTTTTGTCATTTACAGACAGTTCTGGGTGTACTCTGATGCTTTTGCAAAAATGTTCCTATAAAAAGTTTTCCTCTTCAAGTAATTCATGGAAAAGACTCTGACAAGTACAGGTTTCTGGTAACTGACTATACTGCTGAACTGAATGAATAAGTATTTTCAGAACTCAATGGAAAACTGATGAATTCATAAAAGTGCTAAGAAAAGATAAAGATGAAAAAAAATTAATTACATATGACTGAGTGAACTGATGAGGATGATTATAATTTTTGTGACTTACTGTTTGAATAAAAAAAAACAAAATCCCACAAGGGCTCAAAGGGAAAAAACTATACAAATCAATTTTCACTGCAAAGTAAAGGAGCTGTTACAGTGGAGGTCTACTGGACTGAATGTCAACATTATGACATAGTATGAGTGTGTTTTGTGTTTGGTAATTGCAATCATTGTTGCTTTTGTTGTGCTCATCCATTTACAATGCTTGGTGTCAGTTTATTTATCTTTTGTAAAAATAAAATACAGTGTGTGTGTGTGTGTGTGTGTGTGTGTGTGTGTGTGTGTGTGAAAAATAAATAAATAAAAGAAAAAAATTGATAATAAAGATTGATAACCCAGTATTAAACTTTAATAAAGTTTAAGAAAAGAAAAAAGAGTTCACAGGAAAAGAAATACTAATGGCTTTTAAACATGTGTAAGATGTTCAAGTTCACTGGTAATGAGGGGAATTATGCACTAAAACTACAATGCAGTAATACCACTCAACCGGCCTACCCAGCAAAGGTAAATTCTGGTAGTACTCCAAGACCCTTCCACACTGTTGAGACCTGGATAGAGAGATACTTCTGTATGGCTGATGTGAGCACAAGCCCGAAGAAAGTGACTTGGCAATATCCAACAAAATAAAAAATATACTTCATTTTGACCTAGCAAAAAAAAAAAAAAAAAGATGGAGAGGACTCAAATCAATAAAATTAGTAATGAAAAAGGAGAAATTACCACAGAAATACAAAGTATCCTAAGAGACTACTACAAGCAACTCTATGCCAATGAAATGGACAACCAGGAAGAAACAGACAAATTCTTAGAAAGGTATAACTTTCCAAGACTGAACCAGGGAGAAACAGAAAATATGAACAGACCAATCACAAGTAATGAAATTGAAACTGTGATTAAAAAGCTTCCAACAAACAAAAGTCCAGGAACAAATGACCTCACAGGTGAATTCTATCAAACATTTAGAGAAGAGCTAACACGCATCCTTCTCAGACTCTTCAAAAAAATTTCAGAGGAAGGAACACTCCCAAACTCATTCTATGAGGCCACCAACACCCTGACACCAAAACCAGACAAACATACTACAAATAAAGAAAATTACAGACCAATATCACTGATGAATATAGATGTGAAAATCGTCAACAAAATACTAGCAAACAGAATCCAACAACACATTAAAAGGGTCATACACCACAATCAAGTGGGATTTATCCCAGGGATGCAAGGATTCTTCAATATACACAAATCAATCAACGTGATACACCATATTAACAAATTGAAGAGTAAAATCCATATAATCATCTCAATAGATGCAGAAAAAGCTTTTGACAAAATTCAACACCCATTTATGATAAGGACTCTCCAGAAAGTGGGCATAGAGGGAACCTACCTCAACATAATAAAGGCCATATACGACAAAACCACAGCAAACATCATTCTCAATGGTTAACAACTGAAAGCATGTCTTCTAAGACCAGAAACAAGACAAGGATGTCCACTCTCACCACTAATATTCGAAATAATCTTGGAAGTCCTAGCCACAGCAATCAGAGAAGAAGAAGAAATAAAAGGAATACAAACTGGAAAATAAATAAAACTGTCACTGTTTTCAGATAACATGATATCATACATCGAGAATCTTAAAGATGCCACCAGAAAACTACTAGAGCTAATCAACGAACCTGGTAAAGTTACAGAATACAAAATTAATGCACAGAATTCTCTTGCATTCCTATAAACTAATGATGAACAATCTGAAAGTGAAATTAAGGAAACACTCCCATTTACCATTGCAACAACAACAAAAATAAAATACCTAGGAATAACCCTACCTAGAGAGAGAGAAGACCTGTATGCAGAAAACTATAAGACACTGATGAAAGAAATTGAAGATGATACAAAGAAGTGGAGAGATATACCATGTTCTTGGATTGAAAGAATCAACATTGTGAAAATGACTATACTACCCAAAGCAATCTACAGATTCAGTGCAATCTCTATGAAATTACCACTGGCAATTTTTACAGAACTAGAACAAAAAGTCTTAAAATTTGTATGGAGACACAAAAGACCCCGAATAGCCAAAGCAGTCTTGAGTGAAAAAAACGGGGTTGGAGTAATCAGACTCCCTGACTTCAGACTATACTACAAAGCTACAGTAATCAAGACAATATGGTACAGGCACAAAAACAGAAACATAGATCAATGGAACAGGATAGAAAGCCCAGAGATAAACCCACGCACCTATGGTCAACTAATCTACAAGAAAGGAGGCAAGGATATACAATGGAGAAAAGACAGCCTTTTCAATAAGTGGTACAGGGAAAACTGGACAGCTACATGTAAAAGAATGAAAATAGAACACTCCCTAACACCATACACAAAAATAAACTCAAAATGGATTAGAGACCTAAATGTAAGACTGGACACTATAAAACACTTAGAGGAAAACCTAGGAAGAACACTCTCTGACATAAATCACAGCACGATCCTTTTTGATCCACCTCCTAGAGTAATGGAAATAAAAACAAAAATAAATAAATCAGACATAATGAAACGTCAAAGCTTTTGCAAAGCAAAGGAAACTACAATCAAGATGAAAAGACAATCCTCAGAATGGGAGAGAATTTTGCAAACGAATAAACAGACAAAGGATCAATCTCCAAAATATATAAGCTGCATGAACAAACAACCCAGTCCAAAAATGGGCAGAGGACCTAAATAGACATTTCTCCAAAGAAGACATACAGATGGCCAAGAAGCACATGAAAAGCTGCTCAACATCACTCATTATTAGAGAAATGCAAATCAAAACTACAATGATATATCACCTCACAGTGGTTATAATGGGCATCATCAGAAAATCTACAAACAACAAATTCTGGAGGGGGTGTGGAGAAAAGGGAACCCTCTTTCACTGTTGGCGGGAATGTAAATTGATACAGCCCCTATGGAGGATAGTTTGGAGGTTCCTTAAAAAACTAAAAATAGAATTACCATATGAGCCAGCAATCCCACGACTAGGCATATACCCAGAGAAAATCACAATTCAAAAAGACACATCTGGGCTTCCCTAGTGGCGCAGTGGTTGAGAGTCCGCCTGCCAATGCAGGCGACATGGGTTCGTGCCCCGGTCCAGGAAGATCCCACATGCCATGGAGTGGCTGGGCCCGTGAGCCGTGGCTGCTGAGCCTGCGCGTCTGGAGCCTGTGCTCCTCAATGGGAGAGGCCACAACAGTGAGAGACCCGTGTATACCAAAAAAAAAAAAAAAGAAAGACACATCCACACCAATGTTTACTGCAGCACTATTTACAATAGCCAGGTCGTGGAAGCAACCTAAATGCCCATCAACAGATGAATGGATACTGAAGGTGTGGTACATATATACAATGGAATATTACTCAGCCATAAAAAGGAACAAAATTGGGTCATTTGTAGTGAATTGGATGGATCTAGAGTGTGTCATACAGAGTGAAGTAAGTCAGCATAGTAAATGATGTCAACTACTCATGGGCCTCTTCACTAGAATCTATCTTGACTAAGAGATGCGCACGCACACAGCAGAGGACCCTGAGATATACCAAATCTGGACTCAGAACCAGGCAAAACAATATGATTGGTTAAAGGAAACTGGGAAGAAATGCCCCATATAAGTGATTCAAACTACCATGATGGTGCGATTCTCTCTCTGAGCCCACTTGTGTGTCTATCCGCATGTACTCTTTTTCCTCCTAATAATCACTTTACTTATTTCACTACTTTCTGTTTCTATGTGGAAATTCATTTCTATACAGCTGACAGGCCAGGGCCTGTCATATGCCATTGGTGCCTGGTAGTCTAGTGGCTAGGATTCAGTGCTCTTACTGCTGCAGCCTGCCTTCAATCTCTGGCCAGGAACTGAAATCCTGCTTCTAGCCACTGCAGGCCAAGGCCACCGAGATCATACTGACTTAAAATAGGTCTAAATGTCTATGGGAAATTAAATTTTGGTACAGAGCTATTTCAATTTAGTGCCAAAGGAGTGTTTCATTTAATTAATGTAGTTAACATGATAGACCAATCATTTTGAATAAAAAAGACAGACTTCTCTTCTGGGTAATAGAATTTAAAAAAAATTCTAGAAGAATTTTATGTTTATGGTCTTGGTGTGTGTATTAAAATAAAATCTAAGTAAATGTTTTCATAATCTAAGAGTGGGAGAAATCTTCCCAAACACGTCAGAAAAATAAGACATAAAGAGAAGAAAAATATATTTGATTTCATAATAAAAATAATAAAGGGAAAAGATATAAAGAATGAATCAAACAAAAAAACATATATACTAAAATGTTTGTAGGGCATATCATTTACAAAGGATCAATTTCTCTGGTATATAATGTTTCTATACGTTATTAAGAAAAAGAAACAGGCCAAATATAAAAAAGGGCTAAGATTATACATTCATGGAAGAAAAAATTGTTACATATATATGTATATATTGCATATATACATGAAGCTATAGACTAATAGGGAGATGCACATTAAAACAACCATGAGAACCATATTTTATTTATAGAATTTGCAAAATTAACACATCAATGGCATTTATTCTGGCAAAAATATGGAGAAGTAATTACACTTACTTGTTGCTTTGGGGACATATTAATTACTATAATATTTTTGAAAAAGATACCTGTGGTATCACCCACAATGCATACATTTGTCCCTACAGAAATAAAATCACAAGTCTATAAATATATGTGTGCAGAAATGTTTATTTTAGCATTGTATTTAATGCTAGAAAAAAGTAAATCAATTTAACTCTCCATTAATATGAGAGTCATTAAATTATGGAACATCCATATTATTAAAAAGAATATCTTAAATCTATGGCTAGTGTTCTTGACTGATGTCCATAATATATTGTTGACTAAGAAAAGCAAGCTACCAAATAATGTATACATTTTGAATATGATTTTAAAAATAGACAACCACAAAATCTCATATAAATATAATTACATTTGTCTATGCTTATAGGAACATGGAGAAATGTGTCAAGAGAGGATGAGAAAGGTTATTGGCATAGTTTTTATATATCTTTGCATTGTTTCACTAGTTACAATGAGCATATATTACTCTTGTACTTAATATGTTAATAAAGGAGAAAAACCTAGAAATCATTACCTTATGTGATAGACTGCACTGCCAGTTTTGAGCTCGTGCTGCAGTGAAATTTATTCAGTGATGCAGCAGCCTGTCTAAAATGTTTATATTCTAAAATAATATTGCAGCACTTTACCTCAACAGTTACTCTGAGTGTTGATATTTCATTAGAAACTACCACAAGAAACTTGTAAAACTCTGAAAATATATAAATTCCCAGTGTATGGAAATTCAGCAAATGTGCTGTTCCAAGGAAAACTTTTTCTAATTATTTCTTTACCAATACAGTTTAAAATAAATTGCAACCAACCAGTGTCAGTGCCTTAAAAATTGCAAGGAGTTCACTTAAATACTTAGATCTTCAATAAAAGATTACTTTACTTCTTATCGTGAAATACCCATTTTCTGGTTTTGAATAGAATCTTCATAATTCAAATGCATCCCACACCCAAAGTATGCATAATAAAATCAAATCACTTTTATGTTGAGTAATATAAACATGATGATAATTCTGTTTCTTGAGTATCAGAAATATAGGCATGGCTTTAAATAAGACAACTGCTTCAATCTTTACTGCAGATCAGAAAATTAATAGGCATATGAAATAGCTGTATTAGTACAATAGACTTAAATGAATTCAAGTCAACAGTTCAAAAAATTTAATGATGTGCACAAAGAAACCAACCATATTATATGCTTTTTGAGCATATAATATGAATATGAACAAATGAACAATCTGGCCTGACATGACAATCTGTATAACAATATAAAATGTAACATGCACTTAAACCAAACATAAGTTTATGTCACTAACTCATACACTATGAAGCTGACAATTCGTTTATGATACGATACTTAATTGTTAAAACTAAGAGGCATGATAAAGTTATGATGATTCATTACCTCTGAAAAAGCCTTATTTTAAAGAACCACTCTGCTTTAGAAGGTAATGTAGAACTTTTCTTTGATTTTAGTATTGTAATGACAGAGCCCTTTCATAGATTTCACAAAATAAATATAATTTTATTAGTGATTATCTAGTTTTGAAAGCTGATGCTATTTTTAATTGTGGTCATATTCATTATCACTCTACTTTTTCCTCTCCATTCATTCAAATAAGATCATTATGGAGTCTCATCATTACAACTCAGCTTTAAAAGGCCCACATTTCCTAATTCCTCAAAACTCATTCTACAATATCATCCATTCAACAAATAGTTATGGAGCTCCAATTATGTGCCAGGTGATACTTAGACATTGATAGAAATAAAAGTACATACATTTCCTTAAGAAGCTTATTATTCCTTTTGAAGATGAAGAGGCTCCCATGCAAATCTGTGAGAGCTACAAAGATAACAAGCATCTTGAATTTATATGAACCTATCAAAACAGTTGATATAATACATAAGAAATTCATGTTTTGACTTGTTCATATAGCTTTCCAGTGATCCCAAGTTACCTTGAACTAAACACCCTTTTCCCATCCAGCCACATCAATTCAAAAACTGCAACTCACATGGCTTCTCAGGAAAGATCTCTTTTCTAAACTGCACTATCAAAATAATTCATAGACTTGTTGGGCTCTGGCTACTCTATAACATGGTCAGACTGATTAACTGTATCAAAGAGAGGCCTGAGATATGACCCCTCAAATTGGAGTGTGCTTTACATGAAGCCAATTTCATAGCCTTTACACATCAAGGTGTTTGCTCATTCTAGTAAATAAGCTCAGATATCTACCTCCCATTTGTTACCTATTTCAAGAATTCAGTGTCAGTGTCATATATAATATGCCAAAAATTAACAGAAACACTTTTATCCATGTCTGATAAAATTTTCTTTAAACAATAAAGAATATATAGGTACCAAGATGCATGTACAATCTAAGCCACAAGTAGAATTACATCTGTGTACTGGCAAATCAAAAAGTGTGAGATGATCCTTCTTCTCCACCTCCACCTCTCCTAAATAGAGGTTACTAAGTTGACCCAATTTTAAACTCTAACAGTGTTGTAACAGGGATATGAAAGAATGTTTTGCCTTCAATTCCTACAGGGTGTCAAATGTGCAGTTGTAACACTCGAAGTTTTCCAGTGTACACTCAAACATAGAAATCTATGTAAAAAGAAACGAAGATTTGCATATTTAGAAGAGCTGAAAAGGAGATTCAAATCATAGGGCTGATTGCAACTGGCCTCTGATTATGAATAAGGATCAATTCAAATAAGCACCATTTATGCTAACTCTCTGTCATAAGATCTTCATCAAGGCACAGATGAGCAATTTTTCAGGCCACACTCATTATTTAAAGACCAGCATGTGGCCACCTGCTATATAACAAAGGCATGAGAATTCTAAAACCTTGCAAGTTTGACATTCATTTCTGACTACCCTGAGAAATGAACTTGATCTAGAAGACTAACGAATACATGAGCACTGTATTGTGATGAGGTTCATATTTTATAATTCTATATATTTACCAGTGATGACTTTCTAAATTGTCTTGGTTTCATAATTGGAGAATGTTGTTGAAGCACTAACTAGATTTATAGAAAATAGGAACGATTTCCAAAACAAGTTGCACCTACATCTGTTGTGCCCGCAGCAATATAAGTACAATGGACTTGGGTTTGGCATCAATGACCACCTCTGGGTGCCAAACCTAGCCATGTACACCTGCATCTCAGCACTTATAGATACTAACTTTGTCAAATATTTGGCTCAATAAATTTCTGGAAAGCAAAAATGGTAAATTTTGGGGGGATAATATTCAACATCTGAATTGGAAACACAAGAAGATTCAAAACAGAGTTGTTGAAAATGAGAAAGTTTCAATGATTCGAATGAAATGCTCAATTACTTTTCAATGCATAGACCTTACCTTTTAGGATGAATTTTTGGCATTTTCTTTTGATTTGAAATAACATGTCTTGTTCTTTACTGATGAAAGTTTAAATCACATCAAGATGAGAGAATGGAAAACTGCTATTTTTAAGTTCAAACTTTATGTTGCTTTCCCAGGAAGGACTAAATTTTTTTGAGGATGGGGATATTAGAGAATTCCTTTAAAGTTTTCATTTTTTTTTTTTGTCCAAAGAAGTCCCCTCCTACTTTCGTGTAAGCAACCTAATGATCAACTATGATCAGAAAACCAAGAACAGCAGATAAAACTCACTGGAAAATCATTCAATGGTACAATCATATATGAATGTGTATGGAGTTTGAAATTCAGTTTGCTGTTCCAACTACCCTATGCTCTAACTATAAGCATATCACAGTATTACATTTTCCCTTAGACACCCTGAGTTGGAAGCAGAATACTAACCCCCAAAAGGTTTTTGTTTGGTGCTTTCCAGTTGAGGAAATTAAGAAAATAACTCCTAGTGTCTGTCTCCCACAGCCCAGTTTTGCTGATGCCATCAGCAAAATCTTTAAAATAGTAATTCAGATTCCAAGCTCTTCAAACCACTAAGCATATCTTAGTTTTATTATTTTCTAATTATGGATGTTGCAAGTGCAAGACAATTGCAAAGATGACCCTTAGGTTTAGCTTGAATACAATATTTCCCAGGAGATTTGACAGAGTTTAATGTTTCAATGGAACTAATGCTCCTATATAATGAAAAGGGAAAACTGATCAATACTGCGAGGGAAGTCTTTCAACTTCCATCTTAAAACTGGCAGTAAGTACTTCCAAAGGCTGGCTGAAAACCATGAATAGGATGGTTAGAGTAGTTTGAACTTCCCCACTATTTTGAAGTATCACCCTGATGAATACTGCTGCTAAACCAGTTTTCTTGACTCCTGCAAAGAAGGAACATTCTGATTTGGAACCTCAGCTTGCATTTCACTTAGGAATGACTAGAAATATGTGTTTACATGCTCATATGTGCTCATTTCCCTCATGATGCTCAGCAAAGCTATACCTTAATTAAAATCATATATCTCTGAAAGATTCTTTATAATTGAATGAGGCTAAAAGGCTTAGGTGAACTTTTTAATAATCCTAACAAAACCACATGAGAAATGTTTCCTTCTTTGGTATTCTAGATTCCCCAATATCCAAAATATTAACCATTGTTAATACAAAAGAAAATAATAATTACTATAAACATACAATTTACAAACACATGCCATTCTATAATTTTTTCAAAGCCTATTCACAAGTGTTGGGTGGATTTTCCTGTGAAATTATACTGTTGTCCTCATTTTATGGAGAAAAGGCAGATTATCATAGTAGAAAAAGTATGCGTTTTGTCATCCATCAGGCCAGAATTTTTATGTCAGATTTATTGCTTGCTAACTGGATGAATTTAGGCGAAGCATTTGATCTTTCTGAGACCTCGTTTCTCCATATTTGAAACAGGATTGTTATGTGATAAATAAATTCAGTTATGGAAGCAGTGATAATAACTACATTAATTGCATGATTCCTCTGTGCCAGTCACTGTGCCTAGATGCTTCGTCTATTTAGGAGATAGAATATTAGTTAAGAGAGTAACATTTGGGGTCAGATCTATGTTCAATTCGTAATTCTACTATCTGCTAGCTGTGTAATACTGGGAAGATTACTTTTCTGAGCTGAGGTTTCCTCAGCAACAGTATGAGAATACAAATGCCTATCTCACAGGGAGATTGTTTTATGATCAAATGAGATTTAAAAATTTTAACCCTTCACCTCCCTATCCTATCACTCTCTAGTCCCCCAACTTGCCTTTATTTTTTCTCCAATAGTATTATCACCATTTGACATTATATTGCATATTTTTAAATTTGTTCATTTTATATTCTCCCACTAGTATGTAAGTTCCATAAGGAAAAGGATTTATTTTATATCGCTATACCCCCAGTATCATGGTTTATCTCATTGAAGGTATTCAAATATTTATCAAATTAATGAGTGACTGTCAAGAGTTTGAAACTAATATATTCAAAAATAAAGATTCAATAACTGTTCACTAATTTTACGAAAATACATAGAGAGGGTAAACTGCTCAGTGACTGCAATAAATTAGGACCCAGATTTCTTTACTTCTGGCTCATTCTTTATGCTACACTAGTGGTTCTCCAAATGTAGTCCCTGGGCAGATAACATGGTATCATCTTGGAACCGTGTTAGAAACACAAATTCTCAGGCCCCAACCCAGACCTATAATCATTTGGGGTGGGGATAAGCAATCTTTGTTCAATCAAGCGATCTTGGCAATTCCGAAACATACTAAAGTTTGATAACCACTGTACTGTAAACTCCAACACATTCTAATACCATGACCTCTTTCTATTACCGTACCTTCTCCAATATCAAACTGGAAAAAGTTATTATCGTTAAATGTAAACTAAAGATTTATTACTTGTTATAAATATTAACTCATTCAACTTTAAGTAACTTTTTTTCTGTTAGTATCAAACAAAATAGTCCTAGTTTTATCTAACCCTTGGTTTCAGCAAAGGCAGAGAGTAAACTGCTATAGGGTTATGCACACATAGATTTGCCCTTTTAAGCTGATCTAGCTGTCCTTTCACAGACTAACATAAATACTCTAGATCATGAGAATCAATTTATTCTTTGAATGCTACTTAATCAGATGTGCCATGTGCTTTCAAAATTTTAAGATACCTTCTCAAGCAAATAACTTGCAAAAGCTACCTTGATCTAGCTTCCCTGCAAAATGATTGCCAGATATATTTTTTTATAGTTTTTAAAACAGTTTGAGGATCTTAAACTACCCAAAAGTGAAAAAAAAATAACCCACATTCAATTATTGATTGTTGGCTCTGATTCTGTAGGAGGAAACTAAATATTTTACATCTTATTCTTCAGTACATTGATTACACAGTAAAAATTGGTTCTGCTCAGATTATTCTTAGAAAGAAAGAATAACAAAGACACAGCAATACCCAGAGTGTTCTATTTTTGTGAAGAAACTTTAAGTCTTTATTTATTAGACTTTCTCTTCATTAATCTTCATCTTACATTGGCATTATGGTGCATTGCAAGAATTCAATGATGAATCTTCCATTCTCTTGGAATTAATACTACTACAGTGTTGGTGAGCATAATTAGTTCTCATTTTATAGAGAAAAAAATGAAGATAATGTTTTTGCCCAAATAATATTTTGCTCAGTAGTATTTTGTCTGTGTAGCTAGGCCTTTCAGTAGTGGAAAGTTACAGTTTTCTCATAAGAATATCATTTCACAACAGACAAAGTTTATTTATTCTTGTTAGAACAATTTCATTTCATGTAAAGGCTGAATCAGCTTGTTCCATGGAAATAAGAAGGATTATGAAAATTAAGTGAAAAAAGTCAGAATAGTCGTGGATTCAACCTCAAAAACAATGGGAGAAAATATCTGAATATTAATACTTCTTCATTCATGGTAACTAGACATTTCAACAGAGTGTGTTATAGATTTCTGTGTTCATGCAACCTTCAATACCAGTACCAATTCTGCATTTGTTAGTTGCAGGTAACCCTGGCTTATTCTAAGTGAAGAAGATTTCCAAAGAAGATTCTAATCTAAATAACTTGTTAGCTTGAATGATTTTGTTAATAGTAAGAATTTACCATTCCATGTTTCTTGCACAAGTAAATTATTATCTTTGTATACTATTTCACAATAAATCTTACTCCCTGTAAACAAGTGAAAATATTTCTTCACCGTGGTTCGCAACAGGGCATAACATTTAGACTTCGAATATTTATCTCTCTGAGAATCCTACTCTAAATTATAAGTATCACTGAGAAGCGTAAAGCATTAGCCTGGAGTAGTCACTCAGTAACACCCTAGTGAATATTAACCATATATGACCACTTCCTTACCAGGGAACTAGCAATGAGGTGAAAAGAAGGAATGAGTGATAGCAATAAGAGGACTGAGTAAATTTAGCAGTAAGAGGACTGAGTAAATTTAGATCATGAGTAGCTGTTTGTGATGAAATATCAAACAAGAGTGATGAGATTGCCATAATGTTGAGAAAGTGAGAGCAGCCTAGGGGAAAAGGGGTTTGCACACTTCCATATGTGAACAGCATCAGTCCCCAGGAACCAATTCTCACATAATGTGCAGATAGATAAGTACCTGGGCTGACAGGAATTCTCACCTAACTGTCAGTGTGCTTTGGGAGCTAGAGAGAAATACCAGAGAGGGGTTGGAAATGAATAATATCATCTCTGCCCTCACACAGTGCTTTGTTTCCAGATGCAGAAGGGACAATCAGGCTCATTGCTGCAGTTAGCCAAACAAGATCACCTAAATGTCATCTGCTTTACACCTGATCGATGCTATCAGGGAAGTGATATGACCTCTGTTTTGTGACCATGTGACCTTTTCTTTGGGAAATCTTAAAGCCCAATAAAAAGAGGCCAATCCAAATTTCAATCTCTGCATTTTACTCTTTTAGTTATCTCAGATCAATAACCATTCATTGGCTACTGTGGTTCTCAAATGGAGGAGGGAGCTACACATTTTTTTTAATGACAGCAAGTGTTGAAATTTAGCTATAAATGATTTAGTGTGATTAAAAAAGAACATTAAAGCACCATGGAGCACTTCAGCATTCCATCGTGTGTCTTTGTACACTATTATGTTAAAACCTGCTTACATTTTATGGTAAGAACAGAGATATTAGCACATATCAAGGTGTTTTGTAAGAAGGAGAAACAAATACACATTTTATTTTTTAATCTCCTTGTCCTATGACAAGTCTAAAATTTGGGAAATAAAGAAACTGGTATTCACATACCTATGGTGGCCTCTAATGAGTATTCAGTTGGGTTTCATTTAAGGTGTAAAGTCACGTGGGAAGGAAAAGAGAATATCTTGTGCTTTTAAACCACTAAATACCTGAAACTATGTCTTTCCTAATTCTATTACTATATGCTAGATGGTTTGGGAAAACAATTTGCAAAATAAGAAGATGTAAGTAACTCATTCTTAACTAAATAAGGAGGGGAAAGTATGAAGGGAGAGTGATTAATAGCCAGATAGTTGTATATACACATGTTCCCTATTCAGAGACTTACCTCTGATGTCAAGTAAACTCAGTATGTTTGAGCTATACTTACTTTACTAGTTACCTCAATATGCAACTGTGTATACAAAGCAACTAATTTCTCTTAATTCTACACATTTGAATATAGTTCTTAATGCAGCCAGAAACTAAATGATCAATATTTTAATTTGCTTTTCCATGTCTCAAAATTCCAATATGGCTATATAGTCATTGTTCAATGGGGCAGAAGAGATACACCAGTTTTATTTTTTTATGGGGCTACAATTACTATAGATATTCACTCATAGTGGTGTGATGTGAGGGGTGATGGTATATGGTAGAGTGATGGGATTCTTGCTCCATTTCATCAGGAAAAGGGTGGCTTAAAAAGATGTAGAAAGGGCTTCCCTGGTGGCGCAGTGGTTGAGAGTCTGCCTGCCGATGCAGGGGACGCGGGTTCATGCCCCGGTCCAGGAAGATCCCACATGCCGCGGAGCGGCTGGGCCCGTGAGCCATGGCCGCTGAGCCTGCACATCCGGAGCCTGTGTTCCGCAATGGGAGAGGCCACAACAGTGAGAGGCCCACGTACCGCAAAAAAAAAAAAAAAAAAAAAGATGTAGAAAGAGGTATAAACTAATTATGGTTGACAAGTGAAGAAAATTAATTATAATAAATGAGAATCATCTAATAAACAAAGTTGTCAATGATGGGGAAAGTAGTTCAGGGGGATGAAATTATTAATGTTATTGGGTGATGAGTAGCATCATCAGTATGATGTAGTGGAAAAAGCACAGGGATTCTGAAGTAAAAGGGATCTGTGTTTTAATCCTGGCTTTTTTCACTTTACTAGCTGCCTGACTTTGGCAATACATAACTTCTGCTGGCCCAACTGTAAAGTGGCAGGAAAAATCTTTACCATGGAAGGTTATTGTGAGATTAGTGGTTGATAAATACAAAGTGATTCATAGGGGATTCTCACTAAATGGTAGCTGTTAATGCTGTTATTTGACTGATGGGGAAAAATTTCCAAATGGGTGAGCACTTACCAAAAATGATAGCTATCATTTTCTTGTTGTCATGAAAAACACAATCCTCAGATTGGGTGGCATAAAAATTTAGGTTAACTAATGAGATTATACTAACTGGAAACAATTATTTTAATTCCATGCTATTTTGGGTTAGAAAATGTATAGTAATGGGGAAAAAACCTCACAGTATAATAGCAGATCTTTGGAGGGATAGGCTTATAATTATTTTGGAAGGGAATGTGATATAGTAAAAAGAACCTAGTGTTTGGAGTCTAAGTAGGTAGGTTTGAATTCACCGTTTAGAAACTTAATAAGTTGTTAAATCTCTGTAAGCCTCAAATATATTATTTGAAAAGAGAGCATAGGGTATATGTCAGAAACAAAGTATCATAATAAAGCACCCAGTACAATGTCTCACACATAGTAAGCTTCTCATTAAATGTCGGTTAATGATGGTCAGTCTCTACTTTAACACTCCAACATCATATTTCTCCAGAACTACACTGTATGCCCAGGAATTATGTTTCAAATATAGGCAATCTTAACGCGCCTTAACATGCCTATGAAAATCAGAATATCCATGACCAAGAGAACTTCCTGAGACTAGAGTAGGAGGTCTATTTAAGAGTTAAATAAAGCACCAGGATTGCTAATAGAGGTAAATAATGCCAAACTCCTGGATTGACATGTACACACTGCTATATTTAAAATAGATAACCAACAAGGACCTACTGCATAGCACAGGGAACCCTACTCAATATTCTATAATAACCTAAATGGGAAAAGAATTTGAAAAAGAATAGATACATGTTAATGTATAGCTGAATCACTTTGCTGTACTCCTGAAACTAACACAACATTGTTAATCAACTATACTCCAATATAAAATTTTTAAAAAGAGGTAAATAATGCTTCTTTTACTTAGAGCTTAGGAAATCCATTAAGTTATATTTCCATTTTTGTTTTTCAAATACAAGACTGAAATGAAGTGACAAAGTTAAAGAATTGGATTCTAAATTTCAAGTAAAGTAAATGTTAGCTGAAAGCTAAGTAAGTTTTGAAAGCTAGAATAAAAGAGGCTCAGAAAATGAAGAGGTTAAAAGAAGTAGTGGGGTAAACTAAGAAAACTGGAGGAACTGAGGTTCATTTTCATGATAAGCAGAGAGGGAACACTTTTTATAAAAGTAGAACTAGAAAAGCAGAGTATCAAACTGAGTGTCACAGGAAGAGAGCCATGGGCATAGATCCTTTCCATTAGTATCCTTCTGCTCTCACTATAGGTTCAAATGGAAGATTTCTGGTTCCACATGTAAGGAGCTTGGAAGTTGCCAGTCCATCCTAACAAACTGAAAAGTCAACTCTTCCTGGATCTATAAGACAGTAGAGAACACAGGGCAAACTGCCACGCCCAAGGTTGGAGAGAAAGACAAGCAAATACAGGAAGAGTCACAGCTTATCAGAGCAGACACTCATGAGCAGAAACTGCCTCAGGAAACTCTGCCATGGTAGGAAAACCTGAACTATAATTGATGAATTACTATAGGCTCACCATGGTCAATTCTAATAGTTGAAAACCCCAGACTGACCCTGTCATAGGGAGGTCCCCACATTTTGTAAGTTTTATATACAGAAGGTAGGGCAAGTTCTCACAATAATTGTTAGAGAAAAATCAACTCATGCTTCTGGCAGTGGGAGGGGGAAAAAGAGCCATTTTGAAATACTCCAGAGCTCCATTCTTCATAAAAAAGCCAGCCTTCAGGAAAATTTGTTAATCAGAACCTAACCTGCTGGGGTATTATGAGTCTAACTGAAGTAAGCAAAATACCCAACCCCAGTCCACTGTAGCCATTCTGTCCAACCTAAGGGAGGAGAAAAAAACTGAGAAACTTGTGAAGTTCACAGTCCAGAAGCATAGGTTCACCAAAAGACTGAGATCTAATCAGAAGACTATAGACTGCTTCCTCTTCCCCTAAAACTTACCACCCCACTATTAAAGGCCTATTTACAGTAGTTCCTTTTACCTGGTACATCATGTCTGGCTGTCAAGAAAAAAATACAAAAAACTCAAAAAATACATTTTGAACAGACAGAGCAAGCATCAGAACTACATGACAGGGAATCTGGAATTACCAGACCAGGAGTTTAAAATAACTATGATTAATATACTAAGGGAAAATATATATATATATATATATATATATATATATATATATATATATATATATATATATATATATATATACACACTAAGGCGTCTAATGGATAAAGTAGATAGCATGTAAGACCATATGGGCAACATAATCAGGGAGGTGAAAATCCTAGAAAGACCCCCCCAAAAAAATTTAGACATCAAAAACACTAACAAAAATGAAGAATGTCTTTCATGGGCATATTAATAGACTGAGCACAGCTGAGGAAAAAAATCTGAACTTAAGGCTATCCCAATAGAAACCTCCAAAACTGAAAATCAAAGAGAACAAAGGCTGAAAGAAAGAAGAAGAAGAAAAAAAAAAAACAAAATGTACAGGGACTTTGGGACAAAAACTAAAGGTGTAACATATGTATAATTGAAATACCAGAAGGAAAAGAAAGAGAGAAAGGAACAAAAGAAATATTTGAAACAATAATGACTGAGAATTTTTCCATATTAACATCAGACACTAAACCACAGACAAAGGAAACTCAGAGAATACAAAACAGGATAAATGAAAAACAAAAACAAAACCCCCCTACATTTGGGCATATCATTTTCAAACTACAGAAAAGCAAAGATAACTTTTTAAAAAAATTCTGAAAGAAGCTAAAGTGAAAAACACCTTACTATAGAGGAACAGATATAAGAATTACATATGATTTCTCCTCAGAAACCATGCAACCAAGAAGAGAATGGAGTAAAATATTTAAAGTGTTGAGGAAAAAAAATCAGCACAAAATTCCCTATGTTGTGAAATTATCCTTCAAAAGTGAAAAAGAAATAGACTTTCTCAGACAAAAATAGAGGGTATTTGTTTCCAGTAAATCTACCTTTCAATAAATGTTAAAAAAAATTTCTTTAGACAGAAGGGAAATAAGTCAGCAACTCAGATCTACATAAAGAAAGGAAGACAAATGAAGAAGGAATATGTTAAGGTAAAATAAAAATGTTTATTTTCTCTTATTCTTATTTGATCTAACAGATAAGATATTGTTCAAAATAACAATACTAATAATGTACTCAATTATATATGCTTATGTATATATCATATAAATGTTTATGTGTGAAAGAGAAAATCAAATACCGTATGCTAACACATATATATGGAATCTAAAAAAAAAAAAATGGTTCTGAAGAACCTAGGGGCAGGACAAGAATAAAGATGCAGACGTAGAGAATGGACTTGAGGACACGGGGATGGGGAAGGGTAAGATGGGACGAAGTGAGAGAGTGGCATGGACTTATATATACTACCAAATGTAAAATAGCTGGATAGTGGGAAGAAGCTGCATAGCACAGGGAGATCACCTTGGTGCTTTGTGAACACCTAGAGGGCTTAGAAAGGGAGGGTGGGAGGGAGATGCAAGAGGGAGGAGATATGGGGATATATGTATATGTATAGATGACTCACTTTGTTATAAAGCAGAAACTAACACACCATTGTAAAGCAATTATACTCCAGTAAAGATGTTTAAAAAAAATTTTTAATAAAATTAAAAAAATAAATAAGTGCTTATGTGTGCTTATAAAGAAGTGAAATGAATGATACAGGGGAAAGGAGGGAGGAATGAGTATTATTTTGCTATTATAATGTAATCACACTACCTTTGAAGCAGTACTGTGTTATATGAAAGGGTACTTGGATTTGTTGTAAATGTATATTGCAAACTCCAGGGCAACCATTTAAAAAAGCAAAAAACAAAGTATAACTGATGAACTAAGAAAGGAGAGAAAAATGCAGTCATATAAAATGCTGCATGAATACCATAAAAGGTAGACAGAGAGTAGAAAATTAAAATTGGAACAAAGAACAAGGGCAAAAATAGAAAATGGTAACAAATATGGTAGGTAGTAATCCAAATTTATCAATATTTACTTTGAATGTCAATGTTCTACATGCACCAATTAAAACACACAGATTGTCAGAGTGGATCAAAAAATAAGACAACTGTAAGTTGGTTAGAAGAAGCCCACTTTAAGTACAAAGATATATATAGAATACAAGTAAATGGATGGAGAAAAATATACCAGGCTAACACTAATTTAAAAAAAAAGCAGGAATAGCTATATTAATTTTAGACAAAGTAGACTTCAGAGCAAGGAAAATGGTCTGTGATAAAAACAGGTATTACATAATAATGGGGTCAGCTCTCCAAGAACACATAACAATCCTTAAAGGTATGCAGTTAACAATAGAACATCAAACTAAGAAAGACAAAAACTGATAGAACTACAAGGAGATGTAGGTAAATCCACTATGATAGTTGGAGGTTTCAACACTCTTCTATCAGAAATGGACAGATCTATCAGGCAGGCAATCATTAAGGACATAGTTGAACTCAAAAACACCATCAATCAGGATGATATAATTGACATCTATAGACTACTTCATCCAAAAACAGCAGTATACACATTCTTTGCAAGCTCACATAGAACACCCACCAAGGTAGACTACATTCTGGATCATAAAATGCAGCTTAAAATTTTTTAAAGAATTGAAATTGTATATCTGCTTTCAGAACACAATGTAATTAAACTAGAAATCAGTAATGAAAAGTAAATGGAAAATCCACAAATATGTAAAGATTAAGCAACACACTTCTAAATAATACATGGATCAAAGAAGAAATCCCAAGATAATTTTTTAAATATTTTGAACTAAAAGAAAATAAAAACACAACTTATCAAAATTTCTGGGATGTAGGGAAAACATTGCTTAGAGGAAAATTTATAGCATTGAATTCATGTATAAGGAAAGAAAAAAAAATCTAAAATCAATCATCTAAGCTTCCAGCTTAGGAAACTAAAAAAACAAGAGTAAATTAAACCACAGCAGAAGGAAAGAAATAATAGAAATTAGAGCAGAAGTCACTAAAATTGAAAATGGGAAAATCAATAGATAAAAATCAACAAAATAAAATCTGGTTCTTTGAAAAGATCAATAAATTAATAAGCCTTTAGTCAGGATAACTTAAAAATAAACTAAGAAAAAAGAGAGACTACACAAATTACTACTATTGGAAAGAGATCCCATGGATATTAAAAGAATAATAAATACTTTGAACAACTCTCTATGCCCACAAATTTGATAATGTAGTTGAGAGATTGATCAATTCTTTGAAAAGATATGACATTAATGAAAGAAACTGAAAAAGACGCAAATAAGTGGAAAGACATTCCATGCTCATGGATTAAAGGAAATAATATTGTTAAAATGTCCATGCTACCCAAAGCAATCTACAGATTCAATGCATTCCCTACCAAACATCTAATGGCATTTTTCACAGAAATAGAACAATCTTAAAATTTGTATGAAAGCACAAAAGACTTCATATAGCTAAAGTAATCTTGGAAAAGAAAAACAAAGCTGGAGGCATTATACTTCCTGATTTCAAACTACATTACAAAATTATAGGAATCAAAATTGTATGGTTTTAGAAAAAAAAAAGACACATTGACCAATGGAACAGACTAGAAAGCCCAGAATTAAGCTCTGTATATAGGATCAATTAGTATTCAACAAAGGAGCTAAGGACACCCAATGAGGAAAGAATAACCTTTTCAAATAGTGTTGTGAAAATCAGATAATTACATGCAGAAAAATGAAATTGGACCCCTATCTTACACCACTCAAAAAAATAATTTGAAATGGATATAAGACTTAAACATAAGACCTGATATTATAAAATTTCTAGAATAAAACTTAGGGAAAGAAGCTCCTCAACATAGGTCTTGGCAAT
This sequence comes from Orcinus orca, assembly GCF_937001465.1. Taxonomy (NCBI): domain Eukaryota; kingdom Metazoa; phylum Chordata; class Mammalia; order Artiodactyla; family Delphinidae; genus Orcinus; species Orcinus orca. The sequence continues at coordinate 82,894,003 of NC_064580.1, forward strand.
GACTTTTTGGATATGACACCAAAACCACAAGCAACAAAAGCAAAAATCAAAAAGTGGTTTTGAGTTGGGGTACTCTCAGAGCCTAGAGCTTACACTAGCTCATACTGAATCTAGGCTCTGAGAACATTCCAGCTCAAAATCTATCATCTTTTAGTACTAAACAACTTAAGAATGAATTATTTTTTGGAAATAGGATTTAAAAATCCACTCTTCTGTATTATCAGCATCTTACCATTTTTTCTTAAGCTCTTTGGTTAAAACTAAAATTATGGAAGATCTGATTACTTGTACAGCATTTTAAAAATGGTGTTTGAGTCTGCAACAGTTATTTAACTTGTTAATTGGAACAGGTTTAGGAGCTACTCAGTTTCAGCATAAAATTAGATCTAGTTACCTAGATCAGTAACTCAGCAATTTTTGAACATTTGCTGTGCTGTGTTAGGTACCAGGAATATCAACTTGAATAAAAGACTTGGCTCCTGTGGGACTTTAAAGTTGAATGTGGAACTAGGCCTTAAGACAGAAAAGTATAAAATGTACAATTAGAGTTTAGTAATTTTTCTGACATTATTTTATCATTTAAATTATTGTAATAATTTGAGAATATTATACATAATCAAGAACATTGAAGCATATACATTTCCTTGAACTTTTTAAATTACAACTAGATTTTTAGGTTCTCTTATTTTATTTAAAATGTTGGAAACAGTTTTATTATGCAATTTTTAAACTGATCCTGATTGTTGTTATGTGTACCTAGAGTAATCCAGTTTCAAAATATTGGGATTATAGAAAGTAGGTCAGTGTTTGCTTGGGGTTGAGAGTGGAAGCAGGCAGATTGAAAACATAGGAGTAAGAAGGAACTTTTGGGGGTAGTAGAAGTATTCTATATCTTGATCATAGTGGTGGTTACACTGGTATATACATTTGCCAAAACTTGTTGAACTGTAGTTTAAAATAAGTGTGTTTTATTGTATATAAATTTTACCTCAATATTAATTTAAAAAGAAAAAAGTGGGACTACATTAAACTTAAAAGCTTCTGCACAGCAAAAGAAACAATCAACAAAAGTAAAAGCAACCTACAGAATGGGAGAAACTATGTGCAAACCATATATCAGATAAGGGATTAATATCCAAAATATATAAAGAACTGATACAACTCAATAACAAAAAACAAACAATCCAATTGAAAAATGGGCAGAGGAACTCAACAGATATTTTCCCAAAGACATACAAATGGCCAACAGGTACACGAAAAGATGCTCAACATCACTAATCATCAGGAAAATGCAAAACAAAACCAAAATGAGTTATCACCTCACACCTGTTATAATGGCTATCACTAAGAAAACAAGGCATAACAAGTGTTGGTGAGTGTGTGGAGAAAAGGGAACCCTTCTGCACTGTTGTTAGGAATGTAAATAGTTCAGCCACTATGTACAACAATATGGAGGTGCCTCAAAATATTAAAAATAGAACTACCATATGATCTAACAATTCCACTTCTGGGTATATACCCAGAGGAAATGAAAACAGTATGTCAAAGGTATGTATGCACTACATGTTTATTGCAGTATTGTGAACAATAGCCAAGGTATGGAAACCACCTAAGTGTCAGTCAACAGATGAACAGATAAATAAGATGTGGTGTATATATTCAATGGAATACTACTCAGCCATGACAAAGAAGGACATCCTGCCATTTGTGACAACATGGATGAAACTTGAGGTCATTATGCTTAGTGAAATAAGTCAAACAAGAAAAGACAGAAACCATATGATATCACTTATATATGGAATAAAAAAGGAAACAAAACTCATAGATACAGAGAACAGATTGGTGGTTGCCAGAGGTGAGGGGTGGGTATGGATGAAATGGAAGAAGGTGGTCAAAGGTACAAACTGCCAGTTTTAAGAGAAATATGTCCTGGGATGTAATGTACAGCATGGTGATTATAGTTAACAATACTGTATTGTATATTTGAGAGTTGATCAAAAAGTAGACCTTAAAAGTCCTCATCACACACAAAAATTATAGCTATGTGTGGTGATGGATGTTAGCTAAACTTATTGTGGTAATAATTTTGCAATGTATACATATATCAAATCATTATGTTACAACCTAAAACTAATATAATGTTATATGTCAATTATGTCTCAATTTTTTAAAAATTGAAAGATATAAAATAATTTAATGACCAAATTGTTTTAAAAACAGGGTTATTTGGCTATAAAAGCACTTAAAGCTTCTAATCCACAAAGTGCTTGAAAACTAATTTGAGAATCATGGCCCACACATATGAAAATCAATGGTAATTATGCCCTAAAGACTGTTAACATCATAAGATTTAAAGAAGGAGTTAATATGAGCTGTATGATAACATGATAATATGAAGAAGAGAGGGTTGCTTTTAATAACACTAGTAATAGTTGGGAAGACTCACTTATACGTATATTAAAAATAAAACATGAAATCAAGGACATATTTGAAGCTATTCAGGAATGTGAATCTTGTTAAGCTTTAGGGTGGACAATTTGCAAAATTTCAACATTTACAACATTGACAAAAACCAGTGCAACATGAGAGTTCTGTTAAATTTCAAGTTGCCCAATTTTGTTGATTATTAAACATTAAAATATGAGAAAATTGTAGATTCTGCTTCTTAAACTGTATTAGTCTCAGATGAGAATTTCTCCCATCTGGGTATGTAAAATACCCCCTCAGCAAACACAAAAGAAAGAAAGGAAACAATGGAAGAAAGAGAGAGAGAGAGAAAGAAGGAAAGAAAGGAAGGAAGGAAGGAAGGAAGGAAGAAAGAAAGAAAAAGAAAGAAAGAAAGAAAGAAAGAAAGAGGAAGAAAGAAAGGAAGGTAAATACTATTAACAAATCTATGCCCACAAATTTGATAACCTAGATGAAATGTACCAATTTCTTAAAAAACACAATCTGCCAGAACTCACACAAGAAGAAATAGACAATCTGAATAAGCTTAAATATATTAAAGAAATTGAATCATTAATTATCATTCCAAAAGGTAGAGTACTAGGCTTGAATATGTTTCCTGGTGAATTCTACCAAATAGTTAAAGAAAAAAATTATAAAACTTCTCTGGAATCTCTCTCAGAGGATAGAAGTATATGGAGTGCTTCCCAACTCATTATATAAGGCCAGAAGTACCTTAATGTCAAAACCAGGCAATTACAAGAAAACAAAACTACAGAATGATACCTCCCATGAACATAAATACAAAAATCCTCAACAAAATATTAGCAAATAGAATTCAGCATGTATAAAAAGAATTATACACAAGTAAGAATGCATGAAAACAAGTTATAATCATTAAGAGAAAATCTAAGCCAACCTATAAACATATCCTCTGTCCCAGGTTGTGTTTATGTGGAAAGGTATTTTGAAAGAAGAAAAGTGGACCATTTATTTATCATTTAGCATATTTTCAGTTTAGGTCTCAGAAAATATAATTCAACTGGGTTCATAGCTTAGAAGTAAATTTGTAGCACTAAATTTTTTTTTAGAATAGTGGCAACATCTCAAATCAAAGATTTCAGCTTCCATCCTCGAAGACTAGGAAAAGAAGAGCAAATTAAACCCAAAGTAAAACAAGAAAGGAAATAGTGACGTTCAAAATAGGAATCAACAAAATAGAAAACAAAAAATAATAAAAATCTTCTTTAAGAAGTTTAACAAAATTTATAAATCTCAAGTGTAATATAACATGACCAATTGGGATGTAGCCCCAAAATGCAAGGTTGATTGGACATTAGAAAACCAATTACTGCAATTCACTGTATTACCATATTAAAAGGGGGAAAACATATTAGTGTATCAATAGAAAAAGAAAAGGCATTTGAAAATATCCAATATGAATTACTGAAAGGGGGGTGGTGGACAAAAGGCCTCTCAGCCAATCAAGAATAAAAAGGAACTTTTTCAACATGATGAAAGACATCTACAAAAAATCCACAGTCAACATCATATTTAATGGTAAAAGACTAAATGTTTTCTCCCTAAGACCATGAGTGAGACAGAGATGTCAGCTCTTGTTACTTCATTCAATACTGTACTGAGGTTTCTAGCCAGGGAAATTAGATAAGAAAAAAATAAAATTCATACAAGTTTGGGAAAAAAGTAAATCTGTCTTTATTTGCAAATGATATGAATATCTATGTAGAAAATCTGGTGAAATCCATCAAAAAAGCTACTAGAATCAATCAATTAACCTTGTAATAATTCAAGATGCAAAATCTATGTACAAAAATCAATTGTGATTGACTTCCAGAATGGTGGAGTAAGAAGTGCAAACATACTCTCTTCCCAGGAAACAACAAATTAACTGGAGAAAATTATTTTTTTTTAATTACTTAATGTCTCTGGAAATAATCCTAAGGGTATACAACAAATGGAGAGACATTCATTCAAGAAAAGTTAATAAATCTTGATAAAACAGAAAGAGTCTGTCTGCATTTCAGCCATGGCCAATCCATTATCCCCAACCCGAATTACAGTAAGAGAATTATGTGGGACAGACCTGAAAACATTTCCAAGTCATATGCATATCAATCAACAAAGGATGGAAGCTTCACTGGCACGAGGGGCCTACATATAACCTCCAATAAAACATTGCCTGAACAATAAGGTACTCGGACCCAGTACAAACTCCAAGGAAGCCAGATGTAAACATAAAATCAGATGCATCCCTGGCAGTCTCGGAAACTGTGTGCATGTCAGAGGCTGAAACCTCTCAGGAAAATATATCTAACTAGGCTTTGACTGACCATGGGGCAACAACAATAAACTTCCTGAATAGCTGCCTCCAAGCCACTCACAGATCCAATGATAAAATGCAAAAATATAATTACTCAAAGTAGCTTAAGCACAACCTTTGACCAATAAGTGGCTTATGGTGACACAGGGGTGATACTTGGGTAGCAAAGCTAAAACATAAACATAAGAAAAATAATTTGGACAGGAGTATTAGGGTCCCCACACTGTGAGGAAAATAGACTTCACAGAATTACTTTAGCCAAAACATAAAACAAATAAATTAATAAATGACTACTCAAACAATAGCAGCAGCACCACCACCCGCCCCCCAGTGTGGGGTGGGAGGGATCAGTATCCAAGTTGCTACCATGTGTTACCTAAAATATCTACTACTCAACAAAAAAATTTGAAGCATGGAAATGAAATACAAAAGTATAACCCATACAGAAGAGTAAAAAAGCAGTTAATATAAATTGTCCCTGGGAAGAGCTTCAAGATGGCGGAAGAGTAGGAAGTGGACATCATCTTCCTCCCCACAAATACATCAGAAATACATCTACATGTGGGACAGCTCCTACACAACACCTATTGAACGCTGGCAGAAGAACTCAGACCTCCCAAATGGCAAGAAACTCCCCCACGTACCTGGGTAGGGCAAAAGAAAACAGAAAAATCAGAGACAAAAGAATAGGGATGGGACCTGCACCAGTGGGAGAGAGCTGTGAAGGAGGAAAGGTTTCCACACACTAGGAAGCCCCTTCACAGGCAGAGACTGTGGGTGGCAGAGGAGGATGCTTTGGAGCCATGGAGGAGAGCACAGAAACAGGGGTGCAGAGGGCAAAGTGGAGAGATTCCCGCACAGAGGGTTGGTGCCGACCAGCACTCACCAGCCCAAGAGGCTTGTCTGCTCACCCGCCAAGACAGGTGGGGGCTGGGAGTTGAGGCTTGGGATTCTGAGGTCAGATGCCAGGGAGAGGACTGGGGTTGGCTGCATGAACACAGCCTGAAGGGGGCTAGTGCACCACAGCTAGCCGGGATGGAGTCCGGGAAAAAGTCTGGAGCTGCCTAAGAGGCAAGAGACTCCTTGCCTCTTTGTTTCCCCATGCGTGAGGAGAGGGGATTAAGAGCACCGCTTAAAGGAGCTCCAGAGAGGCGAAAGCAGCTGCTATCAGCGCGGACACCAGAGACAGGCATGAGATGCTAAGGCTGCTGCTGCAGGCACCAAGAAGCCTGTGTGCAAGCACAGGTCACTATCCACACCTCTCCTCCCAGGAGCCTGTTGCAATGTCACACCTGCCTCTGTGGCCACAGGTTCGCCCCGCATCCCGTACCACTCTCTACCCCCCACCTGAGTGAGCCAGAGCCCCCAATCACCTGCTATTTTAACCCCATCCTGTCTGAGCGGGGAACAGATGCCCTCAGGTGACCTGCACGCAAATGCAGGGCCAAATCCAAGGCTGAACCCCAGGAACTGTGCAAACAAAGAAGAGAAAGGGAAATCTCTCCTAGCAGCCTCAGAAGCATCAGATTAAATCTCCACAATCAACTTAATGTACCCTGCATCTGTGGAATACCTAAATAGACAACAAATCGTCCCAAATTGAGGAGGTGGACTTGAGAACAATGATACATATATATTTTTTTTCCTTTTTCTCTTTTTGTGAGTGTGTATGTGTATGCTTCTGTGTGTGATTTTGTCTGTATAGCTTTGCTTTTACCATTTGTCTGAGGGTTCTGTGTGACCTATATATATATATATATATATATATATATATATATATATATTTTTTTTAGTATGGTTTTTAGCACTTGTTAACATATGTGGATTTGTTTTTCGGTTTGGTTGCTCTCTTCTTTCTTTCTTTCTTTATTTTATTACTTTTTACATTTCTTTTTAATTTTTATTTTTTATTTCAATAACTTTCTTTCTTTCTTTCTTTCTTTCTTTCTTTCTTTCTTTCTTTCTTTCTTTCTTTCCTTCTCCCTTTTATTCTGAGCCCTGTGGATGACAGGGTCTTGGTGCTCTGGCAAGGCGTCAGGCCTGTGCCTCAGAGGTGGGAGAGTTGAGTTCAGGACATTGGTCCACCAGGGACCTCCCTGCTCCATATAATATTGAACAGCAAAAATCTCCCAGAGATCTCCATCTCAACGCCAAGACCCAGCTCCACTCAATGACCAGCAAGCTACAGTGCTGGACACCCTATGCCAAATGACTAGCAAGACAGGAACACAGCCCCACCCATTAGAAGAGAGGCTGCCTAAAATCATAATAAGGTTAAAAACACCCCCAAAAACACCACCGGCGGTGGACCAGTCCACCAGAAAGAAAAGATCCCGCCTCATCCACCAGAACACAGGCACGAGTCCCCTCCACCAGGAAGCCTAAACAACCCAATGAACCAACCTTAGCAACTGGGGGCAGATGTCGAAACAACGGGAACTATAAACTTGCAGCCTGCGAAATGGAGACCCCAAACACAGTAAGTTAAGCAAAATGAGAAGACAGAGAAACACACAGAAAAGAAGCAAAGTAAAAACCCACCAGACCAAAGAAAGGAAGAGGAAATAGGCAGTCTACCTGAAAAAGAATTCAAAATAATGATAATAAAGATGATCAAAAATATTGGAAATAGAATGGAGAAAATACAAGAAACATTTAACAAGGACCTAGAAGAACTAAAGAGCAAACAAACAATCCTGAACAACACAGTAAATGAAATTAAAAATTCTCTAGATGGAATCAAAAGCAGAAAAACAGAGGCAGAAGAATGGATAAGTGCCCTGGAAGATAAAATAGTGGATAAAACTACTGCAGAGAAGAATAAAGAAAAAAGAATAAAAAGAATTGAGGACAGTATCAGAGACCTCTGGGACAATATTAAATGCACCAACATTCGAATTATAGGGGTCCCAGAAGAAGAAAAGAAAAAGAAAGGGACTGAGAAAATATTTGAAGAGATTATAGTTGAACACTTCCCTAAAATGGGAAAGGAAATAGTTAATCAAGTCCAGGAGGCACAGAGAGTCCCATATAGGATAAATCCAAGGAGAAACAAACCAAGACACATATTAATCAAACTATCAAAAAATGATACAAAGAAAAAATATTAAAAAGCAGCAAGGGAAAAACAAGAAATAACATACAAGGGAATCCCCATAAGGTTAACAGCTGAACATTCAGCAGAAACTCTGCAAGCCAGAAGGGAGTGGCAGGACATATTTAAAGAGAAGAAAGGGAAAAACCTACAACCAAGATTACTCTACCCAGCAAGGATTTCATTTATATTTGACAGAGGAATCAAAAGCTTCACAGACAAGCAAAAGTTATGAGAATTCAGCACCACCAAACCAGCTTTACAACAAATGCTAAAGGAACTTTCTTAGGCAGGACACGCAAGAGAAGGAAAAGATCTACAATAAGAAATCCAAAACAATTAAGACAATGGTAATAGGAACATACATATCAATAACTACCTTAAATGTAAGTGTATTAAATGCTCCAACCAAAAGACATAGACTGTCTGAATGGATGCAAAAACAAGATCCATATATGTGCTGTCTACCAGAGACTGATTTCAGACTTAGGGACACATACAGACTGAAAATGAGGGGATGGAAAAAGATCTTCCATGCAAATGGAAACCAAAAGAAAGCTGGAGTAGCAATTCTCATATAAGAAAAAATAGATTTTAAAACAAAGACTATTACAAGTGACAAAGAAGGATACTACATAATGATTAAGGGATCAACCCAAGAAGAAGATATAACAATTAAAAATATTTATGCACCCATCATAGGAGCACCTCAATACATAAGGCAAATGTTAACAGCCATAAAAGGGGAAATCGACAGTAACACAATCAGAGTAGGGGACTTCAACAAACCACTTTCACCAATGGACAGATCATCCAAAATGAAAATAAATAAGGAAACACAAGCATTAAATGTTACATTAAACAAGATGGATTTAATTGATATTTATAGGACATTCCATCCAAAAATAACAGAATGCTCTTTCTTCCTAAGTGCTCATGGACCATTCTCCAGGATAGATCATAACATGGGTCACAAATCAAGCCTTGGTAAACTTAAGAAAATTGAAATTGTATCAAGTATCTTTTCTGACCAAAACGCTATGAGACTAGATATCAATTACAGGAAAATATTTGTAAAAAATACAAACACATGGAGGCTAAACAATACAATCCTTAATAACCAAGAGATCACTGAAGAAATCCAAGAGGAAATCAAAAGATACCTAGAAACAAATGACAAAGAAAACACGATGACCCAAAACCTATGGGATGAAGAGAAAGCAGTTGTAAGTGGGAAGTTTATAGCAATACAATCCTACCTCTAGAAACAAGAAACATCTCAAATAAACAACCTAAAGTCACAACTAAAGCAATTAGAGAAAGAAGAACAAGAAAACCACAAAGTTAGCAGAAGAAAAGAAATCATAAAGATCAGATCAGAAATAAATGAAAAAGAAATGAAGGAAACAATAGCAAAGATCAATAAAACTAAAAGCTGGTTCTTTGAGAAGATAAACAAAGTTAATAAATCATTAGCCAGACTCATCAAGAAAAAATGGGAGAAGACTCAAATCAAGAGAATTAGAAATGAAAAAGAAGTAACAACTGACACTGCAGAAATACAAACGATAATGAGAGATTATAAAAGCAATTCTTCCAATAAAGTGGACAACCTGGAAGAAATGGACACCTTAGAAAAGCACAATCTTCCAAGACTGAACCAGGAAGAGACAGAAAATATAAACAGACCAATCACAATCAATGAAATTGAAATTGTGATTAAAAAGCTTTCAAAAAAGAAAAGCCCAGGACCAGATGGCTTCACAGACGAATTCTATCAAACATTTAGAGAGGAGGTAACACCTATCCTTCTCAGACTCTTCCAAAATATATAAGAGGGAGGAACACTCCCAAACTCATTCTACGCGGCCACCATCACCCTGATACCAAAAGCAGAAAACGATGTCACAAAGAAAGAAAATTACATGCCAACATCACTGATGAATATAGATGCAAAATTCCTCAACCAAATGCTAGCAAACAGAATCTAACAGCACAGTAAAAGGATCATACACCATGATCAAGTGGTGTTTATACCAGGAATACAAGGATTCTTCAATATACACAAATCAATCAATGTGATACACCATATTAACAAACTGAAGAGTAAAAAACATATGATAGTCTCAATAGATGCAGAAAAAAATTTTGACATATTTCAACACCCATTTAGGATAAAAACCTTCCAGAAAGTAAGATAGAGGGAACTTACATCAACATATTAAAGGCCATATATGACAAATCCACAGCCAACATCGTCCTCAATGGTGAAAAACTGAAACCATTTCCACTAAGATCAGGAACAAGACAAGGTTGCCCACTCTCACCACTCTTATTCGACATTGTTTTGGAAGTTTTTGCCACAGCAATCAAAGAAGGAAAAGAGATAATAGTAATCCAAATTGGAAAAGAAGAAGTAAACCTGTCACTGTTTGCAGATGACATGATACTATACAAAGAGAAGCCTAAAGATGCTACCAGAAAACTACTAGAGTTAATCAATGAATTTGGTAAAGTAGCAGAATACAACATTTATGCACAGAAATCTCTTGCATTCCTATACACTAATGATGAAAAAGTGAAAGTGAAATTAAGGAAACACTCTCATTTACCATTGCAACAAAAAGAATAAAATACATAGGAATAAACCTACCTAAGGAGACAAAAGACCTGTATGCAGAAAACTATAAGACACTGATGAAAGAAATTAAAGATGATATAAACAGATGGAGAGATATACTATGTTACTTGATTGGAAGATTAACATTGTGAAAATGACTATAGTAAACAAAGCAATCTAGACATTCAGTGCAATCCCTATTAAACTACCACTGCAATTTTTCAGAGAACTAGAACAAAAAATTTCACAATTTGTATGGAAACACAACAGACCCTGAAAACTCAAAGCAATCTTGAGAAAGAAAAACAGAACTGGAGGAATCAGGCTCCCAGACCTCAGACTATACTACAAAGCTACAGTAATCAAGACAGTATGTTACTGGCACAAAAACAGAAAAATAGGTCAGTGGAACAGGATAGAACCCCAGAGATAAACCCATGCACATATGGTCACCTTATCTTTGATATAGGAGGCAAGAATATGCAATGGAGAAAAGACATCCTCTTCAATAAGTGGTGCTGGGAAAACTGGACAGCTACATGTAAAAGAATATAGAACACACCCTAACACCATACACAAAAATAAACTCAAAATGGATTAAAGACATAAATGTAATGCCAGACTTTATAAAACTCTTAGAGGAAAACATAGGGAAAACACTCTATGACATAAATCACAGCAAGATCCTTTTTGACCCGCCTCCTAGAGAAATCGAAATAAAAAGAAAAATAAATAAATGGGACCTAATGAAACTTCAAAGCTTTTGCACAGTAAAGGAAACCATAAACAAGACAAAAAGACAACCCTCAGAATGGGAGAAAATATTAGCAAATGAAGCAAATGACAAAGGATTAATCTCCAAAATTTACAAGGAGCTCATGCAGCTCAATATCAGAAAAGAAACAACCCAGTCGAAAAATGGGCAGAAGAACTAAATAGACATTTGTCCCAAGAAGATATACAGATTGCCAACAAACACATGAAAGAATGCTCAACATCATTAATCATTAGAGAAATGTAAATCAAAACTACAATGAGATATCACCTCACAGCAGTCAGAATGGCCATCACCAAAAAATCTACAAACAATAAATGCTGGAGAGGGTGTGGAGAATAGGAGCCCTCTTGCACTGTTTGTGGGAATTTAAATTGTTACAGCCACTATGGAGAACAGTATGGAGGTTCCTTAAAAAAACTAAAAATAGAACTACCATATGACCCAGCAAACCCACTGCTGGGCATATATCCTGGGGAAACCATAATTCAAAAGGAGTCATGTACCACAATGTTCATTGCAGCTCTATTTACAATACCCAGGACATGGAAGCAGCCTAAGTGTCCATCAAAAGGTGAATGGATAAAGAAAATGTGGCACGTATCTTTAATGGAATATTACTCAGCCATATAAGGAAATAAAATTGAGTTATTTGTAGTGAGGTAGATGGACCTAGAGTCTGTCATACAGAGTGAAGTAAGTCAGAAAGAGAAAAACAAATACCGTATGCTAACACATATAAACAGAATCTAAAAATAATAATGGTCATGAAGAACCTTGGGGCAGGACAGGAATAAAGACGCAGACCTACTAGAGAATGGATTTGAGGACACGGGAGGGAGAAAGGTAAGCTGGGACAAAGTGAGAGAGTGGCATGTACATATATACACTACCAAATGTAAAACAGATAGCTAATGGGAAGCACCTGCATAGCACAGGGAGATCAGCTCGGTGGTTTGTGACCACCTAAGGGAGTGGGATAGGGAGTGTGGGAGGGAGGGAGATGCAAGAAGGAAGAGATATGGGGATATTTGCATATGTATAACTGACTCACTTTGTTATAAAGCAGAAACTAACACACCATTGTAAAGCAATTATACTCCAATAAAGATGTTAAAAAAATGAAAAGAAATTGCCCCTGAGGACGCTTAGATATCAGACTTAGTAGACAAAGATAATTATCAACTGTCATAAATATGTTCCAAAAATTACAGGAAACCATGCCTAAAGAACTAAATTATGAGAACAAGGTCTCAATAGAGAATATAAGTACTCAGAAAAGATACTAAGGAAGCACACAGAAACTCTTCAGTTGAAACACTGAAAGGAAAAATTCACTAGAGGGGCTCAACAGCAGATATAGGCAGACAGAAGTATCAGTGAGCCTGATATATCAATAGAGTTTCAAATACAGGAAAAAAAAATAAGAATGAAGAAAAATGAAAAGACACCACTGTCAAACTTTTGAAAACTGAATGCAAAGAGAGAACAATAAATGTAGCAATATAAAAAAGACTTGTAATGTTCAGAGAAACTAAGTTTTAACAGCTGGCCTCTAATCAGAAACAATAGAGACCAAATGCGCTGTGATGACATATTTAAAGTACTGGGGAAAAAATAAAACCTGTCAACTAAGAACATTATATCAAGCAAAATTATATTTCCAAAATAAAGGTAAATAAATACATCCTTGATAAACAAAAACTGAGAGAATTTGTTGCCAGCAGACCTAGTTTAAAAGACATACTAAGGGGAGATCTTTAGGCTTAATGCAAATGACACCAGTCATTTATTCATATCTGCACAAATATACAAAAAACAACAGTAAAGGTAATTATGTAGGTTATTATACAGGATGGTGTAATTGCATATTTATCCCCCTGTCTTCTAACTGATTTTAAAATTGTGCAAAACAATATGTATAAAATTGTATTAAAGAATCAAAAACATATAGAAATGTTATATATTTGACAATAAAATCACAAAGGAAGCGGGGGGGGCAAAATTGTATTGGAAGAAGAAAATGGCAGTGAAGAGAGCTGTATACTATGAAAGTTTCACTATTTTACTGGAATTAAGTTAGTATAAATTTGAAGTATATTTTGATAAGTTAAGGTACATATTGTGAGTTCTAGAGAATCACTAGTAAATAATTTAAAATACACCATTAAAACTCTTAAAGGTATTAAAGTGCCATACTAAAAAATATATACTTATATCAAAGAAGGCAATAACAAGGAAAAAAGATATAAGCTATACAGATAAAAATGATAGACATGAATCCCACCATATCAATAATAACATTAAATGTGAATGTTTTAAATAATTGTAGGAGAGTCATGGGACTTTGGGACTGATCAAGTCAAAAATACGACCATGAGATTGCAGTTGCACATGTAAGCTTTATTGGGTGATATTTGATCTGTTTGTATGTGGGGGAAGTACCACATAGCAGAGGTCTATCAGAAGCTATGTGTAGTGGTTAGTAAGAAAAGGCAGCAAAGTGAACCCTTAGGGGAGAGGAAAATCCCTATCAATGAATGTGGAATATCATTTCATTTATTTAGTTCTTCTTTAATCTCTTTTATCATAGTTTTGTATTTTTTCTCATATAGATCTTGTACATATTTTGTTAGATTTATACCTAAGTATTTCGTTTTTGGAGAGTGATCATGTAAATGGTAATATTATCTTATTTTCAAATTCTACTTGTTTATTGCCAGTATATAGGAAATTGACGGACTTTTGTATATTAACCTGTATCCTGAAATCTTACTGTAATCATCTTTTAGTTCCAAGAGTTTTTTTTGTCAATTCTTTTGGATTTTCTACATAAATAATTATGTCATCTGTGAAGAAAGATAGTTTTACTTCTTCCTTCCCTATATGTATGCCTTTTATTTCCTATTATTGTCTTATTCCTTTATTGCATTAACTAGGACTTCCAGTGTGATGCACAACAACAGTAGTGAGAGGGGGCATCCTTGACTTGTTTCTGACCCATAACAGGAAAGCTTCGAGTTTCTTACCACTAAGTACGATGTTAGATTGTAGGATTTATATAGATGTTCTTTATCAAGTTGAGGAAGTTCTTCTCTGTTCCTAGTTTACTGTGATTTATTTAAATCAAGAATCAGTATTGGATTTTGTGAAATGCTTTTTCTGCACCTATTGATGTGATCATATGATTTTCTTCTTTAGCCTGTTGATGTGATGGATTACATAAATTGATTTTTGAATATTGAACCAGACTTACATACCTGGGATAAATCCTTCTTGGTCATGGTATATAATTCTTTTTATAATTTTTGGATTTAATTTGCTAATATTTTATTTTATTGTGGTTTTTGCATCTATGTTAATGAGAGATATTGTTCTGTAGTTTTCTTTTCTTGTAGTGTCTTTTTCTGGTTTGGGCATTAAGATAATGCTGGCCTCATAGATTGAGTTAGAAAGTATTCTCTCTGATTCTATCTTCTGAAAGAGATTGTTGAGAAATGGTATAATTTCTTCCTTAAATGTTTGGTAAACTTCACCAGGGAACACATCTTAGCCTGGTGCTTTCTGTTTTAGAAGGTAATTAATTATTGATTCAATTTCTTTAGTAGATACAGGCCTATTCTAATTATCTATTTCTTCTTTCTGAAAGATTGTATCTTTCAGGGAGTTCTAAATTCGATTTAGGTTAACAAATTTATAGGCATAGAGTTCAAAGTGTTATTTTATAGTCCTTTTAATGCCCATGGGATCCATAGTGATATTCTCTCTTTCATTTCTGATATTGGTAATTTGTGTCTTGTCTCTTTTTTCTTAGCCTGGCTAGAAGCTTATTGATTTATTGTTCTTTTCAAAGAGCCAGTTTAAATTTTGTTAATTTTCTCTATTGATTTTCTGTTTTCAATTTCATTGACATCTGCTCTAATTTTTATTATTTCATATGCTAACTATGGATTTAATTTGTTTTTTTTTCTTTTTTCTAGTTTCCTAAGCTAGAAGTTTAGATGATTGATTTTAGATCTTTTTTTCTCATATATGAATTCAATAAATTTCCCTCAAAACACTGCTTCACCGTATCCCATAAATTTTAAGTTGTGCTCTCATTATAATTTAGTTCAAAATATTTTTAATTTTTCTTGAGATTTTTCTGACCCATGCGTTACTTAGATATGTGTTGCTTAATCTCTAAATATCTGGGGATTTTCCAGTTATCCTTCTGTTATTGATTACTGGTTTAATTTCATTGTGTTCTGAGAGCAGACATTATATGATTTCTAAAAAATTCTCTTTTTAAATTTTGAGGTGTGTTTTATGGCCCAGAATGTGGTGTATCTTGGTGAATGTTCCATGTGAGCTTGAGAACTGCTGTTGTTGGATGAAGTAGTCTATACAGGCATCCTTCAGTATCCACATGAAATTAGTTCCAGGACCCCCAGTCGATACAAAAGCCATGGATGCTCAAGTTCCTTATATAAAATAATGCAGTATTTGCATTTAACCTATGTACATCCTCCAATATACTTTAAATAATCTCTAGATTACTTATAATACCTAATATAATGCAAATGCTATGTAAATAGTTATAAATACAATGTAATGCTATGTAAATAGTTGCTGGCACACAGAAAATTCAAAGGTTCCTTTTTGGAACTTTCTGGAATTTTCAAAAAATATTTTCAATTCTTGATTGTTTCAATCAGATGCAGAACTCGTGGATACAAAGGGCTGACTGTACATGTCAATTATATCCATTTGATTAATGGTGCTCCTGGGATCATTTTACTGATTATCTACCTGATGGATCATTTTATGATAGAGAGATATTGAAGTCTCCAAATATGATAGTGGATTCATCTATTTCTCCTTGTTGTTCTATCAGGTTTTGCCTCACTTAATTTGATGCTCTGTCGTTAGGCACATACCCATTAAGGACTGTTACATCCTCTTGGAATATTTACCATTTTATCATTATATAATGCTCCTATTTATCCCTGAAAATTTTCTTGCTCTGAAGTCTCCTCTGTCTGAAATTAATATAGATACTCCTGCATTCTTTTGATTAGTGCTTTCTTTTGATTAGTATTAGACGGTATACTTTTCTCCATCCCTTTACTTTAATCTACAAGTGTCTTTATATTTAAAGTGAGTTTCTTGTAGACAACTTAAAGTTGGGTCTTATTTTTTTATCTACTCTGGCAATCTCTGTATTTTAATTGATATGTTTAGAAAATTGATGTTTAAAGTAATTATTGATATACTTGAATTAATACCAGATTTGTTTTTATTTTATATTTATTGCCTTTGTTCTTTTTTTTTTTACATCTTTATTGGAGTATAATTGCTTTACAATGGTGTGTTAGTTTCTGCTTTATATCAAAGTGAATCAGTTATACATATACATATGTTCCCATATCTCTTCCCTCTTGCATCTCCCTCCCTCCCACCCTCCCTATCCCACCCCTCTAGGTGGTCACAAAGCATTGAGCTGATCTCCCTGTGCTATGCGGCTGCTTCCCACTAGCTACCAATTTTACATTTGGTAGTGTATATATGTCCATGCCACTCTCTCGTTTTGTCACAGCTTACCCTTCCCCCTCCCCATATCCTCAAGTCCATTCTCTAGTAGGTCTGTGTCTTTATTCCTGTCTTACCCCTAGGTTCTTCATGACATTTTTTTTTCTTAGATTCCATATATATGTGTTAGCATATGGTATTTGTCTTTCTCTTTCTGACTTACTTCACTCTGTATGACAGACTCTAGGTCCATCCACCTCACAACAAATAACTATTTCGTTTCATTTTATGGCTGAGTAATATTCCATTGTATATATGTGCCACATCTTCTTTATCCATTCATCCGATGATGGACACTTAGGTTGTTTCCATCTCCTGGCTATTGTAAATAGAGCAGCAATTAACATTTTGGTTAATAAGAGTCAATTAACATTGACTCTTTTGTTTGTTTGTTTGTTTGTTTTTGCGGTACACGGGCCTCTCACTGTTGTGGCCTCTCCCGTTGCGGAGCACAGGCTCCGGACGCACAGCTCAGTGGCCATGGCTTACGGGCCTAGCCGCTCCACGGCATGTGGGATCTTCCCAGACCAGGACACGAACCCACGTCCCCTGCATCAGCAGGCGGACTCTTAACAATTGCGCCACTAGGGAAGCCCATGACTCTTTTTGAATTATGGTTTTCTCAGGGTATATGCCCAGTAGTGGGATTGCTGGGTCATATGGTAGTTCTATTCGTAGTTTTTTAAGGAACCTCCATAATGTTCTCCATAGTGGCTGTACCAATTCACATTCCCACCAGCAGTGCAATAGGGTTCCCTTTTCTCCACACCCTCTCCAGCATTTATTGTTTCTAGATTTTTTGATGATGGCCATTGTGACTGTTGTGAGATGATATCTCATTGTAGTTTTGATTTGCATTTCTCTAATGATTAATGATGTTGAGCATTCTTTCATGTGTTTGTTGGCAGTCTGTATATCTTCTTTGGAGAAATGTCTATTTAGGTCTTCTGCCCATTTTTGGATTGGGCTGTTTATTTTCTTGTTATTGAACTGCATGAGCTGCTTGTAAATTTTGGAGATTAATCCTTTGTCAGTTGCTTCATTTGCAAATATTTTCTCCCATTCTGAGGGTTGTCTTTTGGTCTTGTTTATGGTTTCCTTTGCTGCGCAAAAGCTTTGAAGTTTCATTAGGTCCCATTTGTTTATTTTTGTTTTTATTTCCATTTCTCTAGGAGGTGGGTCAAAAAGGATCTTGCTGTGATTTATGTCATAGAGGGTTCTGCCTATGTTTTCCTCTAAGAGTTTGATAGTTTCTGGCCTTACATTTAGGTCTTTAATCCATTTTGAGCTTATTTTTGTGTATGGTGTTAGGGGGTGATCTAATCTCATACTTTTACATGTACCTGTCCAGGTTTCTCAGCACCACTTATTGAAGAGGCTGTCCTTTCTCCACTGTCACAGTGTTTTCAACATCTAACATTTGTTTTGATTCTTAGAATTCCACATCCCTGTTTACATTTTCCAACTGTTCCTACATGTGTACTTTTATCCATTATAGCCCTTAGCATATTAATCATAGTTTTTCCTTTTCTTTTTTTATCAAGGTATAGCTGACTAACAACATTATATTAGTTTCAGGTGTACAACAGACTGATTCAAAATTTTTCTAGATTATACTCTATTTAAAGTTATTATAAAATATTACCTATATTCCCTGTACTGTACAATACATCCTTGTAGGTTATTTATTTTTTACGTTGTAGTTTGTACCTCTTAATTCCCTACCTTTATCTTTTTTCAACTTTTTGGTATGCTTTGTAGTTTTTTTTTGTTTGTTCTTTTTGGTATGCTTTGTAGTATTTTTTGTTCATAGTTGGACATAATATACTGTGTGAAAAGAACTGCAGTATATAGGCCTTTAATAAGGTAGCTGTAAGGTGATTAGGTCTCAGTCTAATGGTGAGCCTGTGCCCCTGAACTGTGGATATCACCACTGTTCTCAGTCCTTCCCTCCCAACCTCAGGTAGGAAAGGATGGCTGTAGGTGGCCATAATTATGTATTCCCTTTCCCCACATAGGAAAGTTACAGGAGGCTGGAGTTGGGTGTTTCCCTTCTCCCATGTAGAAGGCTAGAGCTACCTGGAGTTAAGTTTTCCCCTTAGGCTCTGATAGAAACCTTGCAAGTTATTCTCCGGTAAAATAGCTTCTACTTGGGGCATGCCTCGTTAAGAAGAAAAGAATGCTCTGCCATATTTCAAAATGGTTCATTTTCCCCTCTTGCAGCCAGAAACATGAGGGGATTTTTCTCCAGTATTCACTGTGAGGACCTGGTAGAACTCCTCTAGGTAAATCTAACAAAAGTGTATAGGCCCTTCTGTGACTGGGTCCTCCTAGAGTTTTAACTCTCAGAGTTGTCCACACTGAGCCTCTAGCATTTGTCAATTACACTTCAGGTTTTCCTACCCTGGAATTTGTCCCCACAGAAGTTTTTGCTCATGGATTTCTGCTCTGTAAATTATGATTCTCTGTATCTGCCTGTCTCTCTCTCCAATTTGGGTGCATTGGTTTGCCCTGTGACCTCACTTCTTTGATGAATCAAAGAAGAATGTTTTTTCTTCAGTTTGTTCAGCTTTTTACTTGTTTCTAGGATGGAGAGGTGACTTCTAAGCTTCTTGCATGCTGGACCAGAAACAGGGAGTCTCTAGTTTTTAAAACAAATTTTTAAAAATAGGATAAAATTAATTTTTTAGGATAGTTTTAGATAAACAGAAAAGTTGCAAAGATAGTGCAGAGAGTTCATATAAACCTCAGGCCTAATTTCTCCTATTGTTAGCCTCTTACACTTGTATGGTACATTTGTCACAACTAATAAACCATTGTTGATAAACTATTATTATATAAAATCTATACTTTGTATGGGTGCCCTTAGATCTATCTAATGTCCTTTTTCTATTCCAGAAACTCCCATCCAGGAAACCACATCACATTTAGTCATTATGTCTCTTTAAGCTCTTTGGTTGTGAGAGTTTCTCAGACTTTCTTTGTTTTTGATGACCTTGACAGTCTTAGAGAGTATTCATCAAGTATTTTGTAGAAAATACCTCAATTTTGGTTTGTCTGTTATTTTTCTCAGTGTTAGACTGGAGAAAATTTTCTCAGGGGGGAATAATACCACAGGGGTAAAGTGCTATTTTCATCACATCACATCAGGGATACATGGTATCAACATGAATTATCACTGATGATGTTAAACATAATATCCTGCCCCTGGTAGTGTTCTCCAAGTTTTTCAAAAACATTTACTTTTTTCCATTATTTATACTCTATTCTTTGCAAGCAAGTCACCAAAGTTCACGTGCAATAGGAAGAGAGGGATTAAGCTGTACTTCTTGGAAAGAGGAGTGTCTACAAAAAATTATTTGGAATTTTTATGTAAGGAACTGTTCCCACTTCTCCCACATTTATTTATTTAATATTTATTCAATCATTTATCTATATCAGTATGAACTTGTGGAGATTTGTTTTACTCTTTGCATTATAATCAAATACTATATTGTTTATTATGTTGCACAAATTGTTCCAGCTTTGCTTATTAGGAGATATTTTAGGTTGGCTCCTGTGTCCCTTTGATATTCCCTCATCCTTTTATTTTCTGAGCACTACTCTATTTTCTGAGCACTACCTTACTTTCTGACCCTACAAGATGTTCCAGGCTCATTTGTATATTCCCTACCCCAGACCTAATAATTTTTCCTAGGAGCCTTGATTTTCTTTTATTGGGGGAATGGTACCTAGAAACCTAGATATGGCACTGCTGTGCTCAATGCTACTGGGGTCATTGCTTCCCAGTTCTCTCAGTTGATGGATTTGGGAAATACATGTATGTATACTAACCCATGTATACACACCTATCTATAATTATTTCTTTATCTCTCCATCTGTATCTCCATCATGCTGATGTCTTCAATCACAATGCAATATCATATGGCTCATACCAGCCTTTCTCTCCTTTCTTATCTGGAACTTCCTTCTCCAACCACAAAAAACGTAGTTGCTACCATGCACTTTCCACTTAGTTCAACCCCAGTATACATGTAAAGTAGTTTACTACTACTATAGTAGTACAGTAGTAACCTATACCTCTGTGAGAAACAACTTTACCAACTAGAGAACAATGTTTATATATAGGTCTTTCTATATTTAGCCTTAAAGTTTCTAGTCAAATCACCATTTTCAAAACTTACTTAGGTCAGCTTTTTTTCCCCCATTCCTTTCAGTGAATTCATGCTGTTTTAATACAGTTAGATTCTGCATTTCATCCTTGGATCCCTGACCTACTGGTTGACTTTTTTTTTTTAATTTGCATTCATTGAAGTTCAGTCTTTGCAATGTTCAGTACTATGTGGCTTGACAAATACAGTGTTATGTATCTACCACATCAGTACCACATAGAAAAATTACATCACCCTAAAGAATAGCCAGTGCATACCCTTGTAACCAACCACTCCCCTCCAAATCCCTGAAACCACGTTTGTCTTCTTTCTCTATATTTTTGCCTTTTCCAGAATATCATAGGAATGGAATCATTTAATATGTAGCCTTTTTGATCTTTTTTCACTTAACAAAATGCATTTAAGTTTCATTCATGTTGTTGCATGAATTAATACTTAGTTCTTTTTTTTACTGAATAATATGCTCTTTATAATTATATCCACAATTTGTTTTTGTATTCACCTATTGAAGTAAAAAACAGACATTTTGGTTGCTTCCGTTTCTGGTGATCATGAGCAAAGCTGCTATAAACATTCATGTACAGGTTTTTGTGTGAATATAAATTTTCAGTTCACTGGGGTAAATACTTCGGTGTATGATTGATGGGATTGTGGTAATTCTGTATTTTACTTTATGAATAACTACTAAACTGTCTTCAATGTGGCTGTCCCATTTTGCATTCCCACCCACTATGAATGAGAGTTTCTGCTACTCCACAACTTTGTGAGCATTTGGTGTTGTCAATTATATTTTTTTAATTTGTGTTTGTCTAATGACATATGATGTTGTGCATATTTCATATATTTATTTGCCATTAGTATATATTTGTCTGTTTAGGTCTTTTATTCATTTTTTCATTTATTCCCCTTATTATTGAGTTTAAAGAGTTCCTTGTATATTCTAGATACAAATTTGACTGTTTTCATCAGGTATATAATTTGAAAATATTTTCTCCTAATCTTTCACTCCTGGTCTTGTCATTCTCTTAACAACATATTTTTGCAAATCAAAGCATTTAGCTTTGATAAGGTCCAATATGTTGGGGTTTTCCCTTCATGACTCATGCTTTTGCTGTGTCTAAAACTCGTTGCCAAACACAGGTTATGCAGATTTTCTCCTAGAAGTTTTATATTCTTTTAATTTTATAATTAGGTCTGTGATCCACTTTGAGTTAATTTTTGCAAAAGATGTGAGGTATAGGTATAGAAATTTTTTTTTCATATGGTCTTCCAAATTTTTCAGCACCACTTGTTAACAAGACTATCCATTTCCCATTGAATTTCTTTGCATCTATTTCAAAAATCAGTTTATTTGTGTAAGTCTATTTCTGGAGTCTTTATTTTATTCAATTTATCTGCATGTATCCTTTCACCACTACCACACTGTCTTGATTACTGTAGCTTTATAGCAAGTCTGTAAATGGAATAATGTGAGTAATCCAACTTTTTTCTTACTTGAGCCACACAAGGAAGTCCAAGAATTAGTTTTAAATGTAAATAAAATGTCCAGTGCTTATCAAAGTAAAATTAAATGTAATTAAACTATCACTAATAAGATTGGTTGAAAAGGTTTGGGTTTTGAGATTCTTTTCCCCAAAACTCCCTCATTTGAAATAATTTCTAAAGCCATGTTCAATTTCCTTTGAGCCTCTATTATAATAGCTTTATATCTTTTGTCTTATATCCTCATCTTTTCCCAGCCAACCTTCTCAAAACATTATGCCTGACAGCCATTATTAGTATCCCTGCTTGATTATATAATTATTGGCATTATTAATTTCAGCAATATAAAATTCAGCAGAAGAAATTGAGAACTAATCAAGATGGAATGTTCAGATCTCAGCATGTGAAGATCTGGAGTAAATATTCATTTGGATATTGGGAATTTAAGGTGTGCAACTTTCATTAATATTTTATAATATTCTTTATCATTTTCCAGGTGTTGAAATTGGCACCCATAACATGGAGTGCTCTAACAGATCATCAAAAAGCATCAGCTGGGGCTTCCCTGGTGGCTCAGTGCTTAAGAATCCACCTGCCAATGCAGGGACACGGGTTCAAGCCGTGGTCCGGGAAGATCCCACATGCCACTGAGCAACGAAGCCCGTGCACCACAACTATTGAGTCTGCATTCTAGAGCCCACGAGCCACAATTACTGAGCCCGCGTGCCACAACTACTGAAGCCCGCGTGCCTAGAGCCCGTGATCCGCAACAAAGGAAGCCACTGCAATGAGAAGCCCGCATCACAATGAAGAGTAGCCCCCACTCGCTACAACCAGAGAAAAGCCTGCGTACAGCAACGAAGACCCAACGTAGCCAAAAATTAATTAATTAATTAAATTAAGTTTAAGAAAGCATCAGCCAATTTAACTTATGCCAAGACAGGTTTACTATGTTCAGCAAATAAGCAAGCAGTTTTTTTCTGTGTGACAAAGAGTTGGAGGCTGAAACTTCATTTGTGTTCTAACTCTGCATAAGAATATTATGTATTATCAGGGCTACTCCACAACATACAAATATAATGGGAACCAGGTGGAGCACTAGTTTTTCTTATCTATATTCAATGCACCTTGGGTCAGAAATCAGAGTGGAGGCCAGAGGCATTATTTTAATGATGCTAGTGCAATGCCTTGAATTTTAATAGCACCTTTCTGGTGAGAAACTTGAGGCTTCACTCATCTTCCAAGAATTCAAATAAGTGTGACACAGAGTCTATCTTAACAGACTTGAAAGTTTGGAATTTTAGTGGGTCATTTATTTAAACAAATAAGATAAATCCCAAACCATGACCCTCTTTTATATTTTCTTGTTCTTATTGGCACTATTGAGAAGCAGAGCTGGCCTTATATGGGAAAAAGAGTGATGTGACTTAACAGTTGTTATAGAAATTTAAAAAAAATTTTTTTACACTACCATCTGCTCTGGATATCTTTCATTCATCCTATACATCTATGCTATACCTTACCCTGTGTTCCAGGAGACTTACCTGCAAGAATCATATGAACATAGTCCCCTTCTCCTCTAGCTTTAGATTGGGTTTGATTAATGGGGAGCCCTGGTAGGAGACTAGCAGGTGTGAGGAGAATGAAGGTGGCAAATTTACTCTCTTGTCTTTCTCCCTATAGACTCCATGGGCTGGCTGTACCCTTGACTAAAGGTCGCAGCTCATATCAGGAAGCTCTCCCTACACAGTTCCTTTTCTCTCTGTTCCTTCTCCTTTGACCTTTCAGACCTAGGAAGGTAACTGTCACTCTCACCCCTAACTCCGTGTTATTAATCCTAGAACCCTACACCATCCCTTACGGTTTTTGTATGGCAGGCTTACAGCTTTGTAAATAGGCCCTTTATTATTAATCCCTGAAATTATTTAATTGGGGATTATCAGCTATTTTCCACCAGCACTCTGGCTGATAGACTATCCTGTGATAACGTCTGACATTCTGTCATTGGAAATTTATTCTTTTGGCTTTCATTGTACCACCAGAAGGACACTGTTAAGAATTTTAATTCTTTTATCAATCACTTACATATCCATAGAAAACATAAATGTTTTCCGATTTAACAACTCACCATGCCTGGCATCATTCAAGGTAGGGCTATAAAATAATCTATCAATAGACTATTGACAGAAAATGTTATTCATTTTTATATTTCATTGTTGAAGACAGTGTTATATAGTGATTAAAAGTCATGTCACCAGAATTATTTTCTTATTGGAGTAGAGTTTATTTACAATGTTGTGTTACTTTCTGCTGTACAGCAAAGTGAATCAGTAATACATGTACATATATCCACTCTTTTTTAGATTCTTTTCCCATATAGGTCATTGCAGGGTAATGAGTAGAGTTCCCTGTGCTATACAGTAGCTCCTTATGAGTTATCTGTTTTATATATAGTAGTGTGTGTATGTCAGTCTCAATCTCCCAATTTATCCCTCCCCTGCTTCCCCCAAGGTAACCATTAGATTGCTTCCTACATCTGTGACTATTTGTTTTCTTTTTTAAATACACCAAAAATATTTTTATTCAAAATTTTTTATACGCAGCAGCTCAAAATTTTTTATATTCAACAGAAACAGAGATGGCAAATTCTATAAGGCTTCATATTCAACTAAATTCCAACTCATTAAAATTGGTTTTCTTTTACTTTAAAAACATTATCATACAGTAAAATTGACCTTTTGGTGTACAATGCAATGAATTTTAACACAGGTCTAGATTCACGCAGCCACCACTACAATCAGAACACAAAACAATTCTACCAGTCCAAAAACCTCCCTCCGTGCTCTCTTTGTTGTCACAATCTCTTCCCACCCCTAACTTCTGAAAACTCCTGATCTGTTCACTATCCCTGAGATTTTTCTTTGTGAGAACGTCACATAAACGGATCTTTTGAGATTGGCTTCTTTCTCTCAGCATAATGCCTTTAAGATTCATCCAAGTTATTGGTATATCAATAGCAGTTCTTTCATTTTTATCACTGACTTATTCCATGGTATGGATATACCACACTCTATTTACTCATTCACCACTGGAGGGCATTTGGATTGTTTCCAGTTTGTGACATTTCTGTGTGAACTGAAAATTTCACTTTTCTAGTGCAAATACCCAAGAGAGGGACTGATGGTTCATATGGTGAGTGTATATTTACTTGGTAAGAAACTGCCAAACTGTTCTCCAGAGTGGCTGCACCATTTTACACTCCTGGCAACAATGTATATTTGCTCTCCAACCCCATCAACACTTTACCAAGTGTCAGTGCTTTTTTAATTTTAGCCATTCTCATAGGTGCGTAATGATGTTTCACTGTGGCTTTAATTTGCATTTCCTTAATGACTAGCAGTGATGAACTTTTTTTTTAATTTTATTATTATATTTTTTTGTACAGCAGGTTCTTATTAGTTATCCATTTTATACATACTAGTGTATACATGTCAATCCCAATCTCCCAATTCATCACAGCACCACCACACCACCTCCACTGCTTTTCCCCCTTGGTGTCCATACGTTTGTTCTCTACATCTGTGTCTCAAGTTCTGTCCTGCAAACCGGTTCATCTGTACCATTTTTCTAGGTTCCACATATATGTGTTAATATATGATATTTGTTTTTCTCTTTCTGACTTACTTCACTCTGTATGACAGTCTCTAGATCCACACACGTCTCAACAAATGACCCAATTTCATTCCTTTATATGGCTGAGTAATATTCCATTGTATATATGTACCAAAACTGCTTTATCCATTCATCTGTCAATGGACAATTAGGTTGCACTTTCTTTGTGCAACTCAAATTGTAAGAAGGCTCCTGTCTACTGCATCTACATATGAGTCTGACTTTATATAAAAAACTGTTTGTTTTTTCTCATAAACCCACACACACACATATTTTCCTCTTTGATCAGGCAAATAATAGAATAACATGCCATTCAATGACCCATTGGTAATAAAAGACACAGCAAACATGGCATTTCAGGAGGGAAAAGATACTTTTTTTAAAAGAAAGTGAGTTAAGGGTGATAGTACTTCTAGGTAACATCACAGGAGACTCATTTCCCAATTTGAATAGGGGGAAATACCAGGCTGAAAAAGAGATTGGTCTTGACCTGCAGGCATGGCACAGAGTACAGAAACAGGTACTGGGTATTAGCATCATGTTGTGCTCATAATTTTTTTTTAATTTACTTTCAGCTATGCAGCTTTCTCTAATGCTTCTCCTGTGGCCATGTTGTTTTTAACTTTGGCATGTTTTATTTTAAAAAAAAGAACACAGCAACAATTGAACTCCAGAAAACAAAACACCCTCAACTTAGCTGTCTTTAACAAAACAAGAGATTTTGTGTTGCTTTAGGGACAGCAGAAATAGAAGTTGTACTTCAGTAAAACTCTAAAGGAATAAGATTCATTAAGGGACAATTATTTCATGCTTGCAATTTCATGATTCACTTCCCCAAAAAGAGACATTTCTATGCATGGAAAATAAGTAAATGAACTGTAGAGAAGCTTTCCTATATTGTTGCAAAGAGAAACTTAATTTCCTTCCTTTCATATTCTTTCACTTCTTCTCTTAGTTATTCCTCAATATCTACTAGTCCCTAGTGGTTTTAATTTCAACTTACTTCCTGCTCCAACTGCTAGATCTAGATCTATTCCTCTCACCGTTCATTTTGCTTAACATCTCTTCAACTCAATAGTAGACTCAGTTGAAAAGTAAGACATAAAAATGGCACTGATAGTATAGATATGGACCACCATGGCAAAGAGAAGAGAGAGAGCATATGTAATAGACAATGGCACTAATATTCAAATGGATTATTCTTATAATTTTTTGTCTTTCTAAAATTCACATGAGAATACATTTTTTTGTGAAAGGGAAAGAAAGACAAGCTATAAAAAATGATATGTTGGGCTTCCCTGGTGGTGCAGTGGTTAAGAATCCACTTGCCAATGCAGGGAACACATGTTTGAGCTCTGGTCCAGGAAGATCTCACATGCCACGGAGCAACTAAGCCCGGAAGCCACAACTACTGAGCCTGTGCTCTAGAGCCCGTGAGCCACAACTACTGAGCCCATGTGCCACAACTACTGAAGCCTGTGCACCTAGAGCCTGTACTCTGCAACAAGAGAAGCCACCACAATGAGAAGCCCATGCACTGCACAAAGAGTAGCCCCTGCTCGCCACAACTAGAGAAAGGCCACACGCAGCAATGAAGACCCAATGCAGCCAAAAGTAAGTAAATAAATAAATAAATTTATTTTAAAAAATGATATGTCTCCTATACCAAAGACATAAAGTGGACACTGTCCTATTTTCCTCCTGCTTGTTTTTGAGGCAATTATTTCTGAAAACGTCTTCTTTTTGAGTTAGGTCTTCTGTAGGGCTAAGGGATTCAATATTTACCTCTAGAAAAACTATGAATTGTACTGTGAACATCAGTATCTAAAAACCAATTAGTTCTCAAATTAATTTTCTTTTAAAAACCTGATCATTTAATTATAGATTGTAACCCAATAGCCCTGGAACCAGGAAACAGGTAATTTCTACCCTAGTTGTTTCATAGGGAGCATATGGTATTTCTGGAACCATACTCCTTAGTGATCATTCCAGAGTACTTCAATGAGTATCATAGCTTTGAGATTCAGTGCGAGAATTCTTGAGAGGAAAGATTTAACTTTTTTCATCACTTTCTATTATATTTTCTTCCCTTTAGACCCCGAACTTAACCTGTATAATGATCACTTCATAATGAGTGAACTTTCACCATAATCTATATGCCTCTTGCTTCTCCCTGTACTTCTAAAGCCTAGGGGCATAATAAGTAGTGCTGTGATTTCATACCAAAAATATAGAAAAGATAAATTCTAAATCAGGTAGCTAAAGCAAATTCAAGCAATCTATTCAAAGTCATGATATGAAACACAACTACTGAAGGAAATGGGGGGAGGAGCAAGATTTTCAACATACACAATGAAGCCATATTATGAATCTCATTTTTGTTCATGCTAAAAATTTCATTTGAAACATTGTTGTAAATGTACAGACTTACAAGAAACACTGACTTTAATAAGATCCATACTGTGCCTTAATCATCAAATCTTGTAGAGGATCGAGAACAGAGCTCCATTAAATGGATATTGCTAAATTTAAAAATTTTGAAGATTTCAGGATAAACCATATTTCATTGTTTTTTTCACATTTTAGCATCCCCAAAATCAAGATGCCCCTTAAAATTAATGGTATATCAGAGTTTAGCAAGTAGAATCTTTTTCTTTCTTGACATAAAAATATAATGCATCTTATAATTGATGGCATTCTAGATTTGATAAAATATGGTATTACCTTGCTATTGTTACCATATTTATATACACTTTATTTTCTACTTTTAATTATTCAAGCTTCCAAGAATGTTAAGTTTCTGCCATAATAACTTCCTGAATCCTGAAATCATAATGTTATTTTAATATCTTTTGTTGTGAATAGTCATAATTTAATTTAATACTACTTTGCTGCAATTCTCTTTCACATAAACTAAAATACTGTAAGGATTGGCATGCCATATCCACACTCTGAGATATTTATTGACTAGACTAGATTGACGGAAGCATCAATTATGATATTTGTTTCAATTTTTTCATAAAATAAGTAACTCCTCTATTGTTTATTATAGAAAACTTCTTTAGTATCACACTAATATTAGTATTTTAATTTGTCAATGTCAAACAAATTCAAACTAGGTTACTAAGAACATTTTAACTTTGGCCCTAAATTTTATTTTGGCAGAGATAAATAAATTAATAAATAAAAATAAAAATATTTATATATGGCATAAAATGGCAATGATAAAAAATAAGAGTTTTAGGGAGATTGGGATTGAGATATATACACTATTGATACTATGTATGAAATAGATAACTAATAAGAACCTACTGTATGGCACAGGGAACTCTACTCAATGCTCTGTGGTGACCTAAATGAGAAGGAAATCAAAAAAAGAGGGGATATATGTATATATATATAGTTAACTCACTTTGCTGTACAATATAAACTAACACAATATTGCAAAGCAACTGTACTCCAATTAAAAAAAATAAGATTTTAGTGTACTTCTGTTGGCGTCAAAATGTCATTTGGAAATATGGATTAACATGTACCATAAAAATTCAGACAATAAGTTAAATGATTTATCAGTTAATATCTATCTCTTGAAGCATACAAATTGAGAATGTATTATACTTAGTACCATATTATAATTTGTAATATGAAACACAGTTTCTAATAATTAACTGTGGCTTCACTCAAACTTCAGAACATTTGGGCTGCTGAATTACTGTGGGCATAGGTCTTGTAATCAATATATTCCGAGCAATTAGTGTGGAATCTATGAAAGCAAAATAAGAAAAGATTTCAACTAAA
This sequence comes from Orcinus orca, assembly GCF_937001465.1. Classification (NCBI taxonomy): domain Eukaryota; kingdom Metazoa; phylum Chordata; class Mammalia; order Artiodactyla; family Delphinidae; genus Orcinus; species Orcinus orca. The sequence continues at coordinate 82,923,973 of NC_064580.1, forward strand.
TTTATGATAAATTAACATTATAGAGTCTTTTCTGTCGGCTTGGATTATCTATATTTGCATCCTATACTAAGCAAATTCATCACCAAATGATTACTCAAACAATGTGTTAAACAATAAGCTCCTAGAAGTCTCTTTTCATTAATCTCTGTATTCCCTCAGCACCTAGAAAAGTGCTTTGAATACAATAGCATCTTAGTAATGGTCTGTGGAATAAACTGCAGAAGTAGAAAAACATGTTGCCTAGCTCTACAGCACAAACATTTGAATGAGGAATTATATGTTTGTTTGTTTTCTGGACAATATAATAATTGCATACTCAAACATAGTAATTCCATAATTGAGGAGCATTTGTAATAATACGCTTGATACCTTTATATTACTAGCTATGATTATAGACGAGAAACTTACCTCTCAAAGACTCAGTGTCTTCATCTATAAAATCGGGAGATGAAACTAAGAAGACCACATGTAGACAAAATGCTATACAAATATAAGTTAAAACATTTTTAAAAAATAAATTCAGGATTTCCAAGTTGCATGACATTAGGAGGCACCATTCCTGTGTGTAATAAAAAAGGTTGACATCATTTTTGATGTTTCACTGCTGACAGGTTTCAAGTCCCACCACTCTTCCTTTTCCCTTCTATCCCACATCTGAGCAAGCTGACAAGAAAGCTGCAGTGTTCTCTCCTTTTGGGTACCAGCAGGAAGTTAAAACCACACCAACCCTGAACTGCTTCTAAGAACCCTAACCCTGACCTCAACCACTAATCACATAAAAACACCCCAAGCCAATCTCCTTTCCCTGACCTCTCAAGCCATTTTCAGGCCAGCTTGGGAATCACTCTGTTCTCTCTAGAAAGCTTCATTAAAAATAAGAAACTTTTAAAATACCTTCTTGGTGTGTGTATGTGTTTTCATCATTTGACATCTGAACTACTTTTTTTTTTCTTTTGCGTTATGCGGGCCTGTCACTGTTGCGGCCTCTCCCGTTGCAGAGCACAGGCTCCGGACGCGCAGGCCCAGCGGCCATGGCTCATGGGGCCCAGCTGCTCCGCGGCATGCGGGATCCTCCTGGACCAGGGCACGAATCCGTGTCCCCCGCATCGGCAGGCGGACTCTCAACCACTGTGCCACCAGGGAAGCCCTGAACTACATTTTGAATATGGGGAAATCCACCCTGCTTCTATGGAATGGCCACAACATCAGTCTTAGTCAATGTCAATGATTTCCTTTATTATTCAGTGTATAGTCAGTGCCGCTGAACACAGGGGCCCTAGATAGTTCCATCTATTTGCAATAACAGAAATATCATCATTTGTGTTTTTGAATAACATATGTTTATTTCTGGAAAGAGGTCACCTATTTTCAACATACCTTTCTCTTAACATACCTCTCTCTTCCCGAGCACCTCTTTAAAAATGAGGAACAAAAATCACAGAAAAATTAAGTAATGTATGCAGGGTCCCAAATTATTTAATACAAGAACAAACACTAGAATCCAAATTTCAAGTTCTTGGTCCAGTGCTATTTTCACTATACAACTTTGCTTTTATGACTGCCCACCAACTACAAAGAGACTTGGCCTTGAGATCTTCCAAGGGCTGGACTTCTCTTCACATATAAAAAGTTGTTCTGGAGATAGTACAAATTTCATAGCATCCTGAGCAGCCATGTCCACTGACCTAACTCTACCCTGAAACTCTAGACAATAATCTCCTGCAGGTTTACTCAAACTTCCTAAAAGGATCGCTTGATAATTAGGAATTTCTGAGTATAGTGTCTCAAAATGAACTTTATTACATATTTGTATGTGTTATATCTTTGTTCAAAGCATAAGCTTCATAAATGCACCAAGAGTGCTAGGCACATAGTAGTTGATCAATTAATATTTATTTGTTCATTACTATATGTGCACTGTCAAGTGCTCATCACACCACATTATTAGAGAAAGAGAATGTAAACAGTTTGTCTTTGATTCTTATATTCAGAATTTTTCTACAATCCCAGTTTTCTATAAAAAATAAAAATACATAAAAGAAGCTGGTACTATGAAGTGTATTTTAGGTCCCTTAACTGATTTTAATTCCAGGTTATATTCCAAACTGGTTTTTTTCTTTAATCAATGCAAATGTCCTAGTTTCATCCTTATGGATGTTCTTCTGATGGGTTGTTGGTCAATGAACAGCACATTGTGTTTATCTAAACAATGAATACCATTTTATAGGAAATAAAGCAGGAGAAACAACAAAGGGAAATATAAAAAGGAGTGTCTATGGTCCTTGCCTAAAATCTCCCTTTGGAGAGAATTATGTAACCAACATATTTCAAAATTTTATCAAGTCCATATGGCTTAATGCCATTTTCCCCCATGTTATATTATATTTATAAAAGATTCTAGCTCAATCCCTGTCTTCCAATATTCATGGATTTATTGAAAGAGGATTTTAATGTCCTAGAATATAGGGAGAGGAACTGGAGGAAGATAATTTAGAGAGAAAGTCTGATGGCTGTTATTGGGTGAGGAGCACTATCTTCATCATGATGTAGTGGAGAAAGCATAGCTGGCATTCAGCATCTTACTAGATGCATGGCATCCTTATGTTGGCTCTCCATTTCCACTCTTGGATAATCCACAGGTACAGATCATTATCTAACAATGTAACCTATACATTTTACTGTGAAAACATTTTCATGAATACTCACTAGTAAGTTATCCAAACAGATTTTGCAGCAGAGTGTAGACCTCTAGGGATTGATATATTTAAACATAACATACCAGGTATCGGTTCATAATGTCTGTTCAATCATTGATCCAATGTGTTGCAGCATTAAAATATATAGTTACACATAATTTACCACTGTGTAGTATAGTAACAACTGCAGAGATAGGGAGACAGAGGAAGAGACAGAACAAACCAATAAAAATATAACAAATTTCATGCTTAAAAAAAAATCCCCCCCCAAATGTTGATATGGCATTTAAAAGTCTACCAGGTGAAAGCAGGTCATCTCTTTTTCCATTTTCACTAAGGTAGTTGATTATTAGTAGTTGGCATGAAATTTCTTTCCAAATGAGACCTTTTGTTGGTGAAAGAAAGAATAATAGTACACAGTCAGGAAGTCTCTCACTGTATAGTCCCGTATAATTGGCTGCCAGTATCTATTTTTGTTGGTATATGTCAGTCCCATAAAACTAATCAATATATTATCTAGATCTCTTTTTTATATTGCCATAAAATGTTATCTAAAAAGCATAATTTATAATTTATAGTTTTAAATGTCTAAGTTAAAAAAAATCTTCTATCTTTAAAAGTGAGCATGTAAACCGATCTTACAGGTAAAAACCCAATTGCAATTATGTTGTCATAATTGTGATAAATAGATTTCTAGGTTCTACTTTCCAATCATCGTGGTGTTCTGAAAATATGAATTCATTTAATTACAACATACAGATAACTTGAGAATGAAAAGACAGTTACAATAACCTATATGACTGTTTTTCAAGTATCAGCACAAAACTGAAACTGCACTTAACATAGCAATGCATTATCACACAAGGTTCTGCACACATTCACTATATTAGAGATTTGATGATAATATTACATATTAATACATTTTCATAACTTATAATTAAATTCACAGTACGACTTAATCTTATCCCAAGCTATTAATTGTCTAAAGCTTGAAATGTATTTTTTTCATTTGTTTGTTACTCTGGCTTTTAACTTCTTTTTAAATGTGCCCATGAAATATCATTTTTCATGTGGTCTCTGTTTCAACTAATCACAGGCATTTCTCTAAATGATGGATGTAAATCCACTTCAAAATTTGGAAGCTAAGCAGCTGAACACAAGAAATTCAGGTTCCAAAGATTCTTTTGTCATTTTACTGACTGCCAGAACTACATCAAAATCCCTGATATCCCCTTTTCCAACCCCATGCAGAAAGAAACAACAAAACAAAACCAACCAAACATAAAAAACCTTCTCCAGTTCTTCATGCAGAATCACACTAACTTTTTGTATGAAAACAGTAATAAACTTACAACGATTTTAGTGTTGCTGAATACTAGTGCCAAAATATGCTTATTGGTATGAGGGGCATAAAAAGCATAATTCTTAAAAACAGAATCTCAGGAGACAGATCACTCGGGTTCAAATGCAATTTAATAGCAGTGTGAACTGGGAAAAGTTACTGAAGGTCTCGGTGCTTTCGTCTCCTCATCTGTAAACTGGTGATGATTATAGGATCTATGTCAGGGCATTATTGGGAAGATTAAATATGTTAATGTATGTGAAACACTTAGAACAGTACCTCGATAGAAAGTGCTATGCATTATTTGCCATTGTCATTTTTCAAAGTGATAAACTTAGTTTCCCACAGGTTTCCCTGATAAGTTTCAGAAGAGCATTGCCATATTAATGTGAAAGTATGTCAGTCATGAAACTCAGAAGAATGGTCTATAGATGATTTTTGGCTTCCCTTTGCTCTTAGGATCAAGACAGAACTGCACGAGGTGTAAAGTCCCCAAATGGTTTGGTTCCTACCTACTGTCTAGCCTCATGTTATACCATGCTCAAACCACAATGACCCTGTCTCACCCTCTCATAATCTTTTTCCTATTTTGTCTTATAAAGCTATGCACTTGTCCTCTGCATAGAATGTTCTTCACTCACTTGTTCACCTGACTCCTGTGTATACTTCAGATGTCATCTCAGTGGCATTGCCTGGGCCAAACCCACCACTAACTGCTCTCAGAGCTCTGTGAAACTCTTTCTAGGCTTTATCAGAGTTGTAACTTTGCTTTAATTTGTATCATTAGTTGATTATTTTTTGTCTCCACCACTATATCTTTAAATACTATGAGGGCAGGGATTGTGCATGTTTTTGCTTGACACTATACCTCTAGTGCTCACAATGTGCTTGATAAAGTATAGGAACTCATGTCTTTATTGAATGAATGAGTAAATGGGAAAAAAAGAGTATTATGCATTGTGGCACATCTTCATTTACACTAAATAGGAGGCAAAGGAATGAATCTAAAGATTTTGATGGCCCTAAATACTTTTCATGAAAAAGGAAATTATTAATCACTCTCCACTGGTAATTCATCTGTAAGCAAACATTTATTTTATAGGCAAGAATAACTTTGACAACAAAGATGAAGAAAGCTTTGAAACAATGTGACGAGACACAGGTATTATTAGTACATCTCATTGGGCTCTTTTTTACAGAACATCTTGATGTTTTAGATCATTATAAGAAACCTCACCCATGCGGTTAAAATAAAATTCTAAAAAACTTTCTGGAAATTTGTATGTAAACAGTTGAATTATTGAGGGTAAATACAATGCGACAGAAATGGGGAAGTATTTCTTTCTCCAAACAGTAGTTTAAAGAAAACAAAGAAAACCAAACAAACCTCTGCATACTTGTAAGAATCAGAAATATTATGATTATTTTTTATTTTGGAATTCACTCATATGTCCAAATGCTTTCCCTTCGCTTCCCATAAATTTTACCACAATTATTACACTTGTGATATGTTTGGTCGTCTTCCTTGGTTTGAACATTGGAACTGTTGAGGAAAAATCTTATACAAGTAGGCAACTATAAGGTATGTACTATCTTCATTGTAAGCCATTGTATTTGAGTGAGGTTTTTAATAGATGTAAATTACCTAGTCCCAAAGTGTTATGCTTAGCATTAAGAGAATAAGCCTCAGGGATATAAGAAGCAAATCAGAATTATGTTAAATCATGTCCAAGTGATAAAGCTTTTTACTTAAGTTTATATATGTGAAGGTGATGTACACAAGCCACATATTAAGCCCTAAAATAACTCAGAGAAAACTATATTTAAAATAGTTTGGAAAGCTCTAAGAACAAATTTATAGCAGTTAACAAAAGCATATTGTCCTTTTCACTTTATATCATGTTAAGTTATAATTATTTAAGACAGCACTGTGATAGTACCTTTTAAATAGAGTTCTAGGTACTATACCTGGATTACATTTTTAACCTCAGTAATTAGAAACATAACATTAGACTTATGACTATAGAAAGAGGCAATGATCTTATCTGGAACTAACTGGATAGCAGAATAAGAGAGCTATTTAAAAGTAGTCTGGTTTCTCCATGAAAACTCCTCAGAAATAAAGCCATCATTTGATGGCGTTAAGTCTGTGTACTCCGTGGCAGAACCCTCAGGAACAGAGTCATCCAATAAAGGAACTGAAGATGTAGTTAATGTTATTTCTCTTTCAGATGCCATTTCAATATAACCACCAAGCCTGTGGTCTAAGACTTTATTGGTCCTGGACAAAATAAAATGCAATGCAGCATTAAATGTAACCAGTTTGGACTGATATATATTTTTCCTAACCAGTGGAGGGCCTTGGTGAATGGGATGAAAGGCCTTCTCATGTGTCCACCTGGTAAAATTTGAGGGAGCCCACTCAATGGGAAAAGGAGGCTGAGTAAGGCCTGTAATTGAGTGGTGACACTGAGGGCAAAAACTAGCTCTGAACATTCGATCTAGGTCAGCTTCTGAATAATCATTTTGAACAAGTCTAGTCTGTAGTAACCAATGACCTAGAGCCAGAGTAGGGAGACATGGCTCTTTACAATCAGGGCAACACCACTTGTCTAAAGGCATCTTTGTTGCAAGATAGTAGAATTAGTTAACAAAAAACAACAGCATTAAATATTACAGGGGTATTAATTCATTATTACAAAAATAACTTTAGACTTAAGATTTAAGTCTGAAAAAATACACTTTGTGCTTACTTATCCCTTAGTTTTCAGCCTCTATATCCAGGAAAATATAGTAACAACAATGGAAGAACATCTTATCCACAAAATAATAATGATCTAGTTAACAATTTTAACTTTGTAAATTCTCAGTACATTAAATGATAAATAAACCTACTGACATTAAATAGGAATACTAGGGAGAAGTATTTAAGTAGGATATTATTAATATTAGGATTAACTTTAGCAACAGTCTAGAAGTCTATCACACACTGGAAAGATGTGTCTACACCTCAGTGGAATTTGTTGAGAACCAGTGTCTCTTTTTCTCTCACTTCTAAGAGCAGTCTTAGTTCTTAAGAGCCAGTTCGGTACAGCATGGAATTTGTCACTTCCCAGTGACACAGTTCACAGGATTGGAATATTAGTCCTCCAACATGAGATGGGTTCTGTCTGAGCAGGGCAGCTTTATATAAATTCAGATGCTAAAGAAATCTTACAGAAGGATCTGCACAATCATCTCAGCTGGTGGCATTATTATGTCCACTTGATTTTCAGTAGTTGACCAATCTGTTGAGCTGTTGTCTGGTATAGGTGATTTACACCAAAGAGGTGTATAAGCCTTGTCCTATAATTTCCTGTAATGTTGTGTGGATTAGCAGAAAAATCTTGTCAGCCTCCTTCTCAGAGTATCTCTGGTAAAGTTCTTCCTTTGTGCTCCTAGATCTTGACCCAATCTCTTAGAAGCAGTTGATGAAAGGAATCTGATTACACTCGGGGTATCTGTAAAAGAAAATTTTACAAATCCTATGAAAACTTTGGTAATTTATATAGTGAAATTAAAAAGTTTACCGAGTATTATGGGTTAATGGCCTTTGTAAATGTGATTTGTTTTTCCTAGTTGTACTTTTATCTGATTTTTAAATTAGCACAGGTTAATTAATGTGAATGTTGAATAAGCTTGTGTAACCATATGTCACACGATTGTATTTCTTGAAACTTAAAAAAAACTTATAAACTTGTTAATTTTAGTTAATATACAGTAAGTATATTATACTTAACTAATATCAAATAATAAAGTTAGGAAATAAAATAGCAATTTAATATTTTGATCATTTTAGGAGGTTTACCTCTGAATACTAATTTCTTCATTTTAGTAGCTGACAAATGAAATTTCTGATGTGGAGCTATTTGTAATAATTTGTTTTTATTGTGCCTTTTTAACACAGAGTACATTTAAATTACAGTTTTAATATTAACATTAAAGCAAAGTACAGTAGCGTTTTGCAAAAAGACTTTTAAAAAATACATTGGATCCAAAAGAATGAAGGACTGAGCCTGTCAGTTATCTGACAGGTTTTTAATTCAAGGAGGGATATTGATTTTAATGATGGATCTGTCTTAATGTGAAAGCTAAAATCACTTTGATTTAGGTGTGATTTTTTATTATTAATTTACTTTTCAGTTGGTGAGATATCTGCATGTTCTAAGCTAAGCTGCTGTAGAAAACAAGAACAGATACTAAATAAGGATATACTAAAGAGAGGAGAATTTGACAAACTTATAAAGCAACTATTTAAGATGTATAAACATTTTATGTTTGAAATCTCTCCCAATTAGGGATTTTCAAATTTTATTGGTTTTTTTAAATTTTAATGTAATATAACTACAATGACAAGGCAAATCTTTTGGTGTGTTTTCTGTGGCCATACTTTATGGAGAAGGACTTGAACATATTTGTTTTCATTGTCAGAAGGTAGACAGTATTACCACAGACAAAAGTAAAGATAGAGAGATAGATTAATAAATAAGTGATAAATATGTATTTTGATTTTTATAGTTGGTATTTAGCATGTTATAGTAATAGATATACTTGTTCAATGTAAATCATGGACTGATCGCAAACTTTTCCAATAAAAACTCACTTGGTCAAAGAAAAAGCATGGTCTAGTGCTGGACACTGTTTCTAAAAGAGATCAGAGACTATTCTGGAATTAATCTCTTTCATATGAATGTGCATTCATTTATTTAGAATTACACAGTTACTAGAATATATTTATCCTAAATTTACTCTGAGAAAGTTAATTAGAATTAAATAGAAGGCTCAGGGTGCCAAAGAGAGGCTTGAGTTTGGCAGATAGGGTGTAAGACGTAATAACCTTAAGTTTCGTCAGAATTATTTGTAAGATATCAATTGCTAAACATTGTCCAAACAGACCCTGACATTGTTGACTATTATACTGGATCTTTTTATCTTGCATTTTTTGATTAATCAGATCTATTGGCCAAATTTTACTAATTATTTAATTAGATTTAATTGTTGGTGCCATCATTTCTCCCTTTTCCTGGGTCATTCTGTACGTCACAAGACGATTAGGTCACAGATGATTGAAGTGCAACATTCATCTGGTCTTTCCTTTTTGTTCAACATTAATTTGTATGACCTCATCTGCTAGAATGTTAACCTTGTAAGATCTGACACTGAGAAACTTGTAAATTATTAAGTTTACAAGATTTTAGGAAGAAAAAAAGCTACTGTTTCAGCTTCAGAATTCGTTGAAAATACAAGTAATTTCCTAGGAATTTAATGAATATCAGTTCTGTAGAATCGCATTTGGTTATACTAATCTGGAAAATAATTAAATCTGTTGGGTCAGTGTAATGTAGAGCCAGCTCTAGAAGAGTTTATCTTGGATTGGAACAGCTTTCTGAATTGTGAGTTCCTACTTAAGAACTTAGGACTACTAATAGTCATGAACATATGATTTAAAACTGGAACTGCATGATTGTTAAGACTTTTTTCTCTGAGTTTTCTGAACTAGTTTCTGTAAATAGTACTGAATACCAATTGAAGAAGATGGTCAGCGATTTTAGTTTCATGGCTAATTAAGAACTCAAGTATCTGGATAAGTAAATAAGAAACTCCAAATGAAAGTGATCCTCTGTTATTCATGATCATCTCAAATGGAGGGATTTCACCTATCTTTAAAATATAGGAAATTTTCTTTTAATAATGAATATCCATGAGCCTGATATTTTTTTTAGAAACGAGACTTATTAATTTCTTCCATGGTTTAGTATCTCTTAATTGACCTTCCATAGGAGACTACTTAATGATTGATAATTCTTTTTCCTTTTGGTACTTGTAAGTGATCTGGTAACCTTGAGATGATACTGACACCCTCTGGAACTTGACTAAGATCACTTCCAACAGCACAGCACCCTGATTCTTGAATCTATCTGTTGTCACTCATATCACCTTGAGATCTTCCTGGGGCCACTGACTGAAGATAAAGCCTTTGGCATTATCTGAAGACCTGTTGCTACCCACGGTCTAACCAAGGGTAATCCCTGGTGCCCTGAAAACCATTTAGTGCTATTTAATCCAATTTATAGAAAAGACAGAAAACCAACATTCAGATAATTGCTGCCTTAAAATAATCTGTACTGAAAGGTGATAGAGTGTAGTGGTGAGGAGTTGGAGTTGGACTGCCAGGTTATGATTCCAAGTTACCCAATTCATCACTGGGTAACTTGGATTCTCTGCACCTCAGTTCCCTTATATGTTAAGTTATGAAAATAAGCATATCTAAATCATCACACTGTTGTGAAGTTTAAATGGACTAATGTTTATAAAGTACATGTAGCCATTCCTAGCACACAGTGAGAGCTATATTAGACTTAAATATTAAATAAAGATAATGTGGTCATCTGTCAGATGACCTGACTAAAGTCAGTTGAGTTGTCAGAGTTATGACTAGAAAATTTCTTATCTTAGTCTGCATTTTAGTGCTGGTGAAGAGGGATGTCTAACTCTGCATAATTATGATAGATCACAAGACCATTAATTGTTGTGGTACAGGAGTTAGCATTCCACACTGGTAATCAGTCTGTAAGCAAAGTTTATGTTAGTAGAGTAGGATATAAGCCAAATTCTGTTATAAAGATGGAGGAGGCAGTGAATTAACACTTAAGACTTAACTCACAGGCTGTACTCCAGGACAGAATCATGAATAAACTGGAGGACAAGCAGGACCAGATGATACCATGAAGAGAGGTTTACAGGCTTTCTATTGCCAACTGTTAATCGTGTGGCAGACAGGGCCTTGGTGTGCCGGCCAGGTGTCAGGTCTGTGCCTCTGAGGTGGGAGAGCTGAGTTCAGGACATTGGTCCACAAGATACCTCCTAGCTCCATGTAATATCAAATGGCAAAAGCTCTCCCCGAGATCTCCATCTCAATGCTAAGATCCAGCTCCACTCAATGACCAGCAAGTTAGAGTGCTGGACACCCTATGTGAAACAACTAGCAAGACAGGAACACAAACCCACCCATAGCAGAGAGGCTGCCTAAAATCACAATAAGGCCAAAGACACCCCAGAAAACACCACTGGACATGGACCTGCACACCAGAAAGACAATATCCAGCCCCATCCACCAGAACACAGGCACCAGTCCCCTCCACCAGGAAGCCTACACAAGCCACTGAACCAACCACACCCACTGGGGGCAGACACCTAAAACAATGGGAACAACAGACCTACAGCCTGCGAAAAGGAGACCCCATACACGGTAAGTTATCCAAAATGAGAAGACAGAGAAATATGTAGCAGAAGAAGAGCAAGGTAAAAACCCACCAGACCTAACACATGAACAGGAAATAGGCAGTCTACCTGAAAAAGAATTCAAGTAATGATAGTCAAGATGATCCAAAAACTTGGAAATAGAAGGGAGAAAATACAAGAAATGTTTAACAAGGAATAAGAAGAACTAAAGAAACGTTTAACAAGGAATAAGAAGAACTAAAGAACAGACCAATCACAAACAAACAATGATGAACAACACAATAAATGAAATTAAAAATTCTCTAGAAGTAAACAATAACAGAATACCTGAGGCAGAAGAACAGATAAGTGACCTGACCAATAAAATAGTGGAAATAACTACTGCAGAGCAGAATAAAGAAAAAAGAATGAAAAGAATTGAGGACAGTCTCAGAGCCTTCTGAGACAACATTAAATGCATCAATATTCAAATTATAGGGGTCGCAGAAGAAAAAGAGAAAAAGAAAGGGACTGAGAAAATATTTGAAGAGATTATAGTTGAAAACTTCTCTAATATGGGAAATAGTCAATCAAGTCCAGGAAGTGCAGAGAGTCCCATACAGGATAAATCCAAGGAGAAACACACCAAGACACATATTAGTCAAACTATCAAAAATTAAATACAAAGAAAAAAATATTAAAAGCAGCAAGGGAAAATCAACAAATAACATACAAGGGAATCCCAATAAGGTCAACAGCTGATCTTTCAGCAGAAACTCTGCAAGCCAGAAGGCTGTGGCAGGACATATTTAAAGTGATGAAAGTGGAAAACCTACAACAAAGATTACTCTACCCAGCAAGGATCTCATTCAGATTTGATGGAGAAATTAAAACCTTTACAGACAAGCAAAAGCTAAGAGAATTCAGCAGCACAAAACCAGCATTAGAACAAATGCTAAAGGAACTTCTCTAGGCAGGAAACACAAAAGAAGGAAAAGACCTACAAAAACAAACCCAAAAGAATTAAGAAAATGGGAATAGGAATATACATATTGATAATTACTTTAAATGTAAATGGATAAAATTCTCCAACCAAAAGACACAGCCTCAGTCAATGGGTACAAAAACAAGACCCATATATATGCTGTCTACAAGAGACCCACTTCAGACCAAGGGACACATACAGACTGAAAGTGAGGGGATAGGAAAAGAAATTCCAGGCAAATAGAAATCAAAAGAAAGCTGGAGTAGCAATTCTCATATCAGACAAAATAGACTTTAAAATAAAGACTAGAACAAGAGACAAAGAAGGACACTACCTAATGATCAAGGGATCAATCCAACAGGAAGATATAACAATTGTAAATATTTATGCACCCAACATAGGAGCACCTCAATACATAAGGCAAATGCTAACAGTCATAAAAGGGGAAATCGATAGTAACACAAAAATAATAGGGGACTTTAAAACCCCACATTCACCAATGGACAGATCATCCAAAATGAAAATAAATAAGGAAGTACAAGCTTTAAATGATACATTTAAAAAGATGGACTTAATTGATATTTATAGGACATTCCATCCAAAAACAATAGAATACACTTCCTTCTCAAGTGATCCTGGAACATTCTCCAGGACAGATCACATCTTGGGTCAAAAATCAAGCCTCAGTAAATTTAAGAAAATTGAAATCATATCAAGTATCTTTTCTGACAACAGTGCTATGAGACTTGATATCCATTACAAGAAAAAAAGCTGTAAAAAATACAAACATATGGAGGCTAAACAATAAGCTACTAAATAAGCAAGAGATCACTGAAGAAAGGAAAGAGGAATTCAAGAAAAACCTAGAAACAAATAACAATGAAAACAAGATGACCCAAAACCTAGGGATGCATCAAAAGCAGTTCTAAGAGGGAAGTGAATAGCAATACAATCCTACCTCAAGAAACAAGATAAATCTCAAATAAACAACCTAATCTTACACCTAAAGCAATTAGAGAAAGAACAACCAAAAAAAACTCAAGTTAGCAGAAGGAAAGAAAGCATAAAGATCAGATCAGAAATAAATGAAAAAGAAATGAAGGAAACAATAGCAAAGACCAATAAAACTAAAAGCTGATTCTTTGAGAAGATAAACAAAAGTGAAAAACCATTAGCCAGACTCATCAAGGAAAAAAGGAAGACTCAAATCAACAGAATTAGAAATGAAAAGGGAATAGTAACAACTGACACTGCAGATATACAAAGGATCATGAGAGACGACTACAAGCAGCTACATGCCAATAAAATGGACAACCTGGAAAAATGGACAAATTCTTAGAAAAGTACAACCTTCCAATACTGAACCAGGAAGAAATAGAAAATATGAACAGACCAATCACAAGCACTGAAATTGAAACTGATTAAAAAGCTTCCAGCAAACAAAAGCCCAGGACCAGATGGCTTCACAGGTGAATTCTATCAAACATTTAGAGAAGAGCTAACACTTACACTTCTCAAACTCTTCCAAAATATGGCAGAGGGAGGAACACTCCTAAACTCATTCTATGAGGCCACCATCACTCTGATACCAAAACCAGACAAAGATGTCACAAAAAAAGAAAACTACAGACCAATATCACTGATGAACATAGATGCAAAAATCCTCAACAAAACACTAGCGAACAGAATCCAACAGCACATTAAAACGATCACACAAGATGATCAATTGGGGTTTATCCAAGAAATGCAAGGATTCTTCAATATATGCAAATCAATCAATGTGATACCCCATATTAACAAACTGAAGGATGAAAGCCATATGATAATCTCAATATATGCAGAAAAAGCTTTAGACACAATTCAACACTCATTTATGACAAAATCTCCCCAGAAAATGGGCATAGAGGGAACCTACCTCAACATAATAAAGTCCATATATGACAAACCCACAGCCAACATCATTCTCAATGGTGAAAAACTGAAACCATTTCTACTAAGATCAGGAACAAGACAAGGTTGTCCACTTTCACAACTATTATTCAACATAGTTTCAGAAGTTTTAGCCACAGCAATCAGAGTCGAAAAAGAAATAAAAGGAATCCAAATCAGAAACAAAGAAGTAAAACTCACTGTTGGCAGATGACATGATACTACACAAAGAGAAGCCTAAAGATGCTACCAGAAAACTACTAGAGCTAATCAATGAATTAGGTAAAGTAGCAGGATACAAAATTAATGCACAGAAATCTCTTGCATTCCTATACACTAATGACAAAAAATCTGAAAGAGAAATTAAGGAAACAATCTCATTTACCATTGAAACAAAAAGAATAAAATACCGAGGAATAAACCTTCCTAAAGAGAAAAAGACCTCTATGAAGAAACCTATAAGAGACCGACAAAAGAAATTAAAGACAAGATAAACAGATGGAGAGATATACCATGTTCTTGGATTGGAGGAATCAACATTGTGAAAATGGCTATACTATCCAAAGCAATCTACAGATTCAATGCAATCCCTATCAAGCTACCAATGGCATTTTTCACTGAACTAGAACCAAAAATTTTACAATTTGTATGGACACCCAGAAGACCCCAAATAGTCAAAGCATTCTTGAGAAAGAAAAATGGAGCTGAAGGAATCAGGCTCCCTGTCTTTAGACTACACTACAAAGCTACAGTAATCAAGACAGTATGGTACTGGCACAAAAACAGAAATATAGATCAATGGAAAAGGATAGAATGCCCAGAAATAAACCCATGCACATATGGTCACCTTACCTTTGATAAAGGAGGCAAGAATATACAATGGAGAAAAGCCAGCCTCTTCAGTAAGTGGTGCTGCAAAAACTGGACAGCTACATGTAAAAGAATGAAATTAGAACACTCCCTAACACCATACGCAAAAATAAACTCAAAATGGATAAAAGACCTAAATGTACGACCACACACTATAAAATTCTTAGAGGAAAACATAGGCAGAACACTCTACATAAATCACAGCAAGATGTTTTTGATCTACCTCCTAGAGACATGGAAATAAAAACAAAAGTAAACAAACGGGACGTAATGAAACTTAAAAGCTTTTGCACAGCAAAGGAAGCCATAAACAAGACAAAAAGACAACCCTCAGAATGGGAGAAAATACTTGCAAATGAAGCACCGGACAAAGGATTAATCTCCAAAATATGCAAGCAGCTCATGCAGCTCAATATCAAGAAAACAAACAACCCAATCCAAAATGGGCAGAAGACTAGACATTTCTCCAAAGAAGATATACAGATTTCCAACAAACACATGAAAAAATGCTGAAATCACTAATCATTAGAGAAACGCAAATCAAAGCTTCAATGAGGTATCACCTCACACCAGTCAGAATGGCCATCATCAAAATTTCTACAAAGAATAAATGCTGGAGAAGGTGTGGAGAAAAGGGAACCCTCTTACACTGTTGGTGGGAATGTATATGATATAGCCACTATGGAGAACAGTATGGAGTTTCCTTAAAAAACTAAGAATAGAACTATCATATGACCCAGTAATCCCACTACTGGGCATATACCATGAGAAAACTATAATTCAAAAAAGACATGTACCACAATGTTCATTGCAGCACTATTTACAATAGTCAGGATATGGAATCAACCTAAGTGTCCATCGACAGATGAATGGAAAAAGAAGATGTGGCACACAGATACAATCGAATATTACTCGGGCATAAAAAGAAGTGAAATTGAATTATTTGTAGTGATGTGGATGGACCTAGAGGCTGTCATACAGTGTGAAGTAAATCAGAAAGAAAAACAAATACCATATGCTAACACATATATATGGAATCTAAAAAATAAACCAACAAATGGTTCTGATGAAGTTAGGGACAGGACAGGAATAAAGGTGCAGAGGTAGAAAATGGGCTTTAGGATATGGGGAAGGGGAAGGGTAAGCTGGAACTAAGTGAGAGAATAGCATTGACATATATACACTACCAAATGTAAAATAGATAGCTAGTGGGAAGCAGCCACATAACACAGGGAGATCAGCTTGGTGCTTTGTGACCAACCTAGAGGGGTGGGATAGGGAGGGTAGGAGGGAGACACAAGAGGGAGGAGATATGGGGATATATGTATACATATAACTGATTCACGTTGTTATACAGCAGAAACTAACACAACATTGTAAAGCAATTATACTCCAATAAAGATGTTTAAAAAAAGAAAAAAAACCACTGAGCATCAAATTTGGAAATAATCATTGCCCTGTTTAGAAAGTGCTGGTTAAAACAACAACAACAACTACACATAAGTATTATTTCCTAAGGAAGAGTTGAATGAATTACTCTTTAGGAATTTAAGATATGTGTTTGCATAATAAAGATAACTATTACTTGTTGAAGAGGAGGCATTGACATTTTTTAACCAGGACAGTGATGGAAATATTGTCATGCCATAAGTTCAGTGATCAGATACAAACACAAAGTAGAATTAATGGTTCCTTGATGAAAGCTTTCCTAGATTCTGTGTTACAGAAGATGACAAAAGGAAGTGATTGCTTTTTTCCCATAAAGTAATAAAATGATAAACACCAAGTAAGTTAGACAATCTAGTTATGGCTACATTTATTTCTAATCTGTGAAAACTCTCTAGAGTTTGAGTGATTTTTGGTTTCCCTTAAAGTTTGCCATAAAATCTCTGACAACTATTTGAATGTGAGGAAGTGAGGCCTGTTTAAGCCACAGGGAAGTCTCTTTAATGTTGAGAAACAAATATTTTCTTTAGAAAACTTCCCCTTTTTTCCTTAATTTCATTCTAACTTTCAATCACAGAGCTACCAATTAATATTTGAAGACAAACCAGGGATAAATGCCAGATAAAATTGTAAAAGGTGAACCAGCTGGTATTCCTAACCCTCATACTTTGTTACACACAGCCCTTCCCCTTTTCCTGGTTGCTGCTGCCCAGCCCACATGCACAATCTGTTAATGCTGCCCCAGACTTCCCAGGACCTTTCTAGAAGCATTTTCTATTCTAAAACTTTTACAAACTTTTCATCAAAACTTCCCTGGCCTGTCTCACTGGCTTAAGGCTGACATATAGAAGAATGTGTCTGATAAACTTTTCAAGTTTCAATCTTAAAGGATGAGAGCTTAACATGCCTTAATTCTATGAGTGCACTCTGATTTTATTTTATTTTATTTTTTTATTTATTTATTTATTTATTTAACATCTTTATTGGGGTATAATTGCTTTACAATGGTGTGTTAGTTTCTGCTTTATAACAAAGTGAATCAGTCATACATAAACATATGTTCCCATATGTCTTCCCTGTTGCGTCTCCCTCCCTCCCACCCTCCCCATCCCACCCCTCCAGGCTGTCACAAAGCACCGAGCCAATATCCCTGTGCCATGCGGCTGCTTCCCACTAGCTATCTACCTTACTGCGTTTGTTAGTGTGTATATGCCCATGACTCTCTCTCGCCCTGTCACAGCTCACCCTTCCCCCTCCCCATAATCTCAAGTCCGTTCTCTAAGAGGTCTGCGTCTTTATTCCTGCTTTACCCCTAGGTTCTTCATGACACTTTTTTCTTAAATTCCATATATATGTGTTAGCATACGGTATTTGTCTTTTTCTTTCTGACTTACTTCACTCTGTATGACAGACTCTAGGTCTATCCACCTCATTACAAATAGCTCAATTTCATTTCTTTTTATGGCTGAGTAATATTCCATTGTATATATGTGCCACATCTTCTTTATCCATTCATCCGATGACGGGCACTTAGGTTGTTTCCATCTCCAGGCTATTGTAAATAGAGCTGCAATGAACATTTTGGTACATGACTCTTTTTGAATTTTGGTTTTCTCAGGGTATATGCCCAGTAGTGGGATTGCTGGGTCATATGGTAGTTCTATTTGTAGTTTTTTAAGGAACCTCCATACTGTTCTCCATAGTGGCTGTACCAATTCACATTCCCACCAGCAGTGCAAGAGTGTTCCCTTTTCTCCACACCCTCTCCAGCATTTATTGTTTCTAGATTTTTTGATGATGGCCATTCTGACTGGTGTGAGATGATATCTCATTGTAGTTTTGATTTGCATTTCTCTAATGATTAATGATGTTGAGCATTCTTTCAGGTGTTTGTTGGCAGTCTGTATATCTTCTTTGGAGAAATGTCTATTTAGGTCTTCTGCCCATTTTTGGATTGGGTTGTTTGTTTTCTTGTTATTGAGCTGCATGAGCTGCTTGTAAATTTTGGAGATTAATCCTTTGTCGGTTGCTTCATTTGCAAATATTTTCTCCCATTCTGAGGGTTGTCTTTTGGTCTTGTTTATGGTTTCCTTTGCTGTGCAAAAGCTTTGAAGTTTCATTAGGTCCCATTTGTTTATTTTTCTTTTTATTTCCATTACTCTAGGAGGTGGGTCAGAAAGGATCTTGCTTTGATTTATGTCATAGAGTGTTCTGCCTATGTTTTCCTCTAAGAGTTTGATAGTTTCTGGCCTTACATTTAGGTCTTTAATCCATTTTGAGCTTATTTTTGTGTATGGTGTTAGGGAGTGATCTAATCTCATACTTTTACATGTACCTGTCCAGTTTTCCCAGCACCACTTATTGAAGAGGCTGTCCTTTCTCCATTGTACATTACTGCCACCTTTATCAAAGATAAGGTGTCCATATGTGCATGGGTTTATCTCTGGGCTTTCTATCCTGTTCCATTGATCTATCTTTCTGTTTTTGTGCCAGTACCATACCGTCTTGATGACTGTAGCTTTGTAGTATAGTCTGAAGTCAGGGAGCCTGATTCCTCCAGTTCCTTCTTTCGTTCTCAAGATTGCTTTGGCTATTCAGGGTCTTTTGTGTTTCCATACAAATTGTGAAATTTTTTGTTCTAGTTCTGTGAAAAATGCCAGTGGTAGTTTGATAGGGATTGCATTGAATCTATAGATTGCTTTGGGTAGTAGAGTCATTTTCACAATGTTGATTCTTCCAATCCAAGAACATGGTATATCTCTCCATCTATTTATATCATCTTTAATTTCTTTCATCAGTGTCTTATAATTTTCTGCATACAGGTCTTTTGTCTCCTTAGGTAGGTTTATTCCTAGATATTTTATTCTTTTTGTTGCAATGGTAAATGGGAGTGTTTTCTTGATTTCACTTTCAGATTTTTCATCATTAGTATATAGGAATGCCAGAGATTTCTGTGCATTAATTTTGTATCCTGCCACTTTACCAAATTCATTGATTAGCTCTAGTAGTTTTCTGGTAGCATCTTTAGGGTTCTCTATGTATAGGATCATGTCATCTGCAAACAGTGACAGCTTTACTTCTTCTTTTCCGATTTGGATTCCTTTTATTTCCTTTTCTTCTCTGATTGCTGTGGCTAAAACTTCCAAAACAATGTTGAATAATAGTGGTGAGAGTGGGCAACCTTGTCTTGTTCCTGATCTTAGTGGAAATGCTTTCAGTTTTTCACCATTGAGGATGATGTTTGCTGTGGGCTTGTCATATATGGCCTTTATTATGTTGAGGAAAGTTCCCTCTATGCCTACTTTCTGCAGGGTTTTTATCATAAATGGGTGTTGAATTTTGTCAAAAGCTTTCTCTGCATCTATTGAGATGATCATATGGTTTTTCTCCTTCAATTTGTTAATATGGTTTATCACGTTGATAGATTTGCGTATATTGAAGAATCCTTGCATTCCTGGAATAAACCCCACTTGATCATGGTGTATGATCCTTTTAATGTGCTGTTGGATTCTGTTTGCTAGTATTTTGTTGAGGATTTTTGCATCTATGTTCATCAGTGATATTGGCCTGTAGTTTTCTTTCTTTGTGACATCCTTGTCTGGTTTTGGTATCAAGGTGATGGTGGCCTCGTAGAAGGAATTTGGGAGTGGTCCTCCCTCTGCTATATTTTGCAAGAGTTTGAGAAGGATAGGTGTTAGCTCTTCTCTAAATGTTTGATAGAATTCGCCTGTGAAGCCATCTGGTCCTGGGCTTTTCTTTGTTGGAAGATTTTTAATCACAGTTTCAATTTCAGTGCTTGTGATTGGTCTGTTCATATTTTCTATTTCTTCCTGATTCAGTCTTGGCAGGTTGTGCATTTCTAAGAATTTGTCCATTTCTTCCAGATTGTCCATTTTATTGGCATAGAGTTGCTTGTAGTAATCTCTCATGATCTCTTTTATCTCTGCAGTGTCAGTTGTTACCTCTCCTTTTGCATTTCTAATTCTATTGATTTGAGTCTTCTCCCTTTTTTTCTTGATGAGTCTGGCTAGTGGTTTATCTATTTTGTTTATCTTCTCAAAGAACCAGCTTTTAGTTTTATTGATCTTTGCTATTGTTTCCTTCATTTCTTTTTCATTTATTTCTGATCTGATTTTTATGATTTCTTTCCTTCTGCTAGCTTTGGGGTTTTTTTGTTCTTCTTTCTCTAATTGCTTGAGGTGCAAGGTTAGGTTGTTTATTCGAGATGTTTCCTGCTTCTTAAGGTGGGCTTGTATTGCTATAAACTTCCCCCTTAGAACTGCTTTTGCTGCATCCCACAGGTTTTGGGTCGTTGTGTCTCCATTGTCATTTGTTTCTAGGTATTTTTTGATTTCCTCTTTGATTTCTTCAGTGATCTCTTCATTATTAAGTAGTGTATTGTTTAGCCTCCATGTGTTTGTATTTTTTACAGATCTTTTCCTGTAATTGATGTCTAGTCTCATGGCGTTGTGGTCAGAAAAGATACTTGATACAATTTCAATTTTCTTAAATTTACCAAGGCTTGATTTGTGACCTAAGATATGATCTATCCTGGAGAATGTTCCATGAGCACTTGAGAAAAATGTGTATTCTGTTGTTTTTGGATGGAGTGTCCTATAAATATCAATTAAGTCCATCTTGTTTAATGTATCATTTAAAGCTTGTGTTTCCTCATTTATTTTCATTTTGGATGATCTGTCCATTGGTGAAAGTGGGGTGTTTAAGTCCCCTACTATGAATGTGTTACTGTCGATTTCCCCTTTTATGGCTGTTAGTATTTGCCTTATGTATTGAGGTGCTCCTATGTTGGGTGCATAAATATTTACGATTGTTATATCTTCTTCTTGGATCGATCCCTTGATCATTATGTAGTGTCCTTCTTTGTCTCTTTTAATACTCCTTATTTTAAAGTCTATTTTGTCTGATATGAGAATTGCTACTCCAGCTTTCTTTTGGCTTCCATTTGCATGGAATATCTTTTTCCATCCCCTTACTTTCAGTCTGTATGTGTCTCTAGGTCTGAAGTGGGTCTCTTGTAGACAGCATATATAAGGGTCTTGTTTTTGTATCCATTCAGCTAATCTGTGTCTTTTGGTGGGAGCATTTAGTCCATTTACATTTAAGGTAATTATCGATATGTATGTTCCTATTCCCATTTTCTAAATTGTTTTGGGTTCGTTATTATAGGTCTTTTCCTTCTCTTGTGTTTCTTGCCTAGAGAAGATCCTTTAGCATTTGTTGTAAAGCTGGTTTGGTGGTGCTGAACTCTCTCAGCTTTTGCTTGTCTGTAAAGGTTTTAATTTCTCCATCAAATCTGAATGAGATCCTTGCTGGGTAGAGTAGTCTTGGCTGCATGTTTTTCTCCTTCATCACTTTCAGTATGTCCTGCCACTCCCTTCTGGCTTGTAGGGTTTCTGCTGAGAGATCAGCTGTTAACCTTATGGGGATTCCCTTATGTGTTATTTGTTGTTTTTCCCTTGCTGCTTTTAATATGCTTTCTTTGTATTTAACTTTTGACAGTTTGATTAATATGTGTCTTGGTGTATTTCTCCTTGTATTTATCTTGTATGGGACTCTCTGTGCTTCCTGGACTTGATTAACTATTTCCTTTCCCATATTAGGGAAGTTTTCAACTATAATCTCTTCAAATATTTTCTCAGTCCCTTTCTTTTTCTCTTCTTCTTCTGGAACCCCTATAATTCGAATGTTGGTGCGTTTAATGTTGTCCCAGAGGTCTCTGAGACTGTCCTCAGTTCTTTTCATTCTTTTTTCTTTATTCTGCTCTGCAGTAGTTATTTCCGCTATTTTATCTTCCAGGTCACTTATCCGTTCTTCTGCCTCAGTTATTCTGCTATTGATCCCATCTAGAGTACTTTTAATTTCATTTATTGTGTTGTTCATCGTTGCTTGTTTCATCTTTAGTTCTTCTAGGTCCTTGTTAACTGATTCTTGCATTTTGTCCAATCTATTGTCCATTCTATCTCCAAGATTTCGGATCAACCTTACTATCATTATTCTGAATTCTCTTTCAGGTAGACTGCCTATTTCCTCTTCATTTGTTAGGTCTGGTGCATTTTTATCTTGCTCCTTTATCTGCTGTGTGTTTTTCTGTCTTCTCATTTTGCTTATCTTACTGTGTTTGGGGTCTCCTTTTTGCAGGCTGCAGGTTTGTAGTTCCTCCTGTTTTTGATGTCTGTCTCCAGTGGCTAAGGTTGGTTCAGTGGGTTGTGTAGGCTTCCTGGTGGAGGGGGCTAGTGCCTGTGTTGTGGTGGATGAGGCTGGATCTTGTCTCTCTAGTGGGCAGGTTCACGTCTGGTGGTGTGTTTGGGGGTGTCTGTGGCCTTATTATGATTTTAGGCAGCCTCTCTGCTAATGGGTGGGGTTGTGTTCCTGTTTTGCTAGTTGTTTGGCATAGGTTTTCCAGCACTGTGGCTTGCTGGTCGTTGAGTGAAGCTGGGTGCTGGTGTTAAAATGGAGGTCTCTGGGAGATTTTCGCCGTTTGATATTATGTGGAGCTGGGAGGTCTCTTGTTGATCAGTGTCCTGAAGTTGGCTGTCCTACCTCAGAGGCAGAGACCTGCCTCCTGGCTGGAGCACCCAAAGCTTTTCATCCACAGGCTCAGGATAAAAGGGAGAAAAAGTAGAGGGAATTAGTAGAAGTATGAGGAAAGAAACAAGGAAAGGAGGGTAGGAAGGAAGGAAGAAAGAAAGAAAGAAGCAAAGAAGGAAAGAAGGCAAGAAGGAAAGAAAGGAGGGAGGGAGGGAGGGAAGAAGGAAGGAAGGAGGGAAAGAAGGAAAAAAGACAGAAAGAAAGAAGATACAGTAAAAATAAAATAAAGTATAATAAAGTTATTGAATTAAAAACTTCTTATTTAGGAAAAAAAAAAAAAAAGGGACGGAAAGAACCTTAGGACAAATGTTGGAAGCAAAGCTATACAGACAAAATCTTACACAGAAGCATACACATACACCCTCACTAAAAGAGGTAAATGGGGAAAAATCCTAAATCTTGCTGTCAGAGACCACCTCCTCAATTTGGGATGATTCGTTGTCTAAAGGAGGGAAGGAAGGACGGAAAGAAAGAAAGAAAGAACGAAGGTAAAGTATAATAAGGTTATTAAAATTAATTATTAAGAAAAAAAATTTTAAAAAAAACATGGACGGATAGAACCCTAGGACAAATGGTGGAAGCAAGACTATACAGACAAGATCTCACACAGAAGCATACACATACACATTCACAAAAAGAGGAAAGGGGAAAAAATCATAGATCTTGCTCCTAAAGTCCACTTCCTTAATTTGGGATGATTGGTTGTCTATTCAGGTATTCCACAGATGCAGGGTACATCAAGTTGATTGTGGAGCTTTAATCCGCTGCTTCTGAGGCTGCTGGGAGAGATTTCCCTTTCTCTTCTTTGTTCTCACAGCTCCCAGGGCTAAGCTTTGGATTTGGCCCTGCCACTGCGTGTAGATCGCTGGAGGGCGTCCGTTTTTTGCTCAGACAGGATGGGGTTAAAAGAGCCGCTGATTGGGGGCTCTGGCGCACTAAGGCCGGCGGGGACGGAGGGGCACAGAGTGCGGGGCGGGCCTGCGGTGGCAAAGGCCGGCGTGACTTTGCACCAGCCTGAGGCGCGCTGTGCGCTCTCCCGGGGAAGTTGTCCCTGGATCCCGGGAACCCCGGCAGTGGCGGGCTGCACAGGCTCCGCGGAAGAGGGGTGTGGAGAGTGACCTGTGCTCGCACACAGGCCCCTCGGTGGCGGCAGCAACAGCCTTAACGTCTCCCGCCCGCCTCTGGGGTCCGCGCTTTTAGCCGCGGCTTGCGCCCGTCTCTGGATTCCGCGCTTTCATCCGCGGCTCGCGCCCGTCTCTGGATTCCGCGCTTTCAGCCGCGGCTCGCGCCCGTCTCTGGATTCCGCGCTTTCAGCCGCGGCTCGCGCCCGTCTCTGGGGTCCGCGCTTTCAGCCGCGGCTCGCGCCCGTCTCTGGGGTTCGCGCTTTTAGCCGCGGCTCGCGCCCGTCTCTGGAGTTCCTTTAAGCAGCGTTCTTAAACCCCTCTCCTCACGCCCCAGGAAACAAAGAGGGAAGGAAAAGTCTCCTGCCTCTTCTGCAGGTGCAGGCTTTTCCCCGGACTCCCTCCCGGCTAGCTGTGGTGCACTAACCCCTTCAGGCTATGTTCAAGCCGCCAACCCCAGTCCTCTCCCTGCGCTCCGGCCTCAGCTCGCAGCCCCGCCCGCCCCGGCAGGTGAGCAGACAAGCCTCTCGGGCTGGTGAGTGCCGGTCGGCACCGATCCTCTGTGCGGGAATCTCCCCGCTTTGCCCTCCGCACCCGTTGCTGTGCACTCCTCCGCAGCCTCGAAGCTCCCCCCTCCGCCTCCCGCAGTCTCCGCCCGCGAAGGGGCTTCCTAGAGTGTGGAAACTTTTCCTCCTTCACAGCTCCCTCCCACTGGTGCAGGTGCCGTCCCTATTCTTTTGTCTCTGTTTTTTCTTTTGCCCTACCCAGGTACGTGGGGAGTTTCTTGCCTTTTGGGAGGTCTGAGGTCTTCTGCCAGCCTTCAGTAGGTGTTCTGTAGGAGTTGTTCCACGTGTAGATGTATTTCTGGTGTATCTGTGGGGAGGAAGGTGATCTCCGCGTCTTACTCTTCCGCCATCTTCCGCCTTCTCCCCTGCACTCTGATTTTAAACTGTAGCTCCCTAGAGACCCAATACAGGATACAAGATGTGTCACTGGCTTTGAGTACAGATCTTATTGCCAGCCTTAAAAAACAAAACAAAACAAAACAAAACAAACAGAACTATTTACGTGATTCTTCATCTGCCTATGCTTAGGGATGGGTGGATTTTTGTAAAAAAAAAAAAAAAAAAAAAAAAAGGTCAAATTACATAAATCTACTTTTCACTTTGTTTTACCTCCATAGGGTTTAACTGGAGGAATCACAGAGAGAAAAAAGACTACTACTTAGTTAAATGGCCCAAAATAAGAGATGTAACTTATTCATAGTTCATAGCGACTATATTTTATTCACCCACAATCATTAAAAAATATTTTAAAGGGACTTCCTTTCTTTCTAGAGAGCCAATTTTTCTGACACTCCAGAAAAAATTTAGGATAATTATATGCACATAGCTAATTTTGAGAGATGGAGTTGAAAAAGAGAATGTGTTTAAATTACTTTCAACTATCACAATTTGGGTGGTAAGGCAATTGTAATAATATTTATCCTTTTTTTTCTCTGAAAAGAGATCTTAAATGAAACATTCTAAGTTCTTGGATGGTAAATTGGTTCTGTCAATAAATGCATGCCAAAGCAACAAACTTATGCCAGCATTTGCTATCTTTTATGTAAGTGTGGAATTTATTTATTCACTGAACAATTGTTTATTGAATGTCTCCTACATTCCAGGTACTCTTCTAGACACTAAGTAACATAGCAGTGGAGAAGAAAGACTACATCTACAAACTCATCTTACAAATTTTGAAAACAGGTCACTCAGTTTTCTTCTGTTAAAAAAGAAATAAGACAATCTATTTAAATCAAGTAAGTGAATCTCTGAACTTTAAAAGGAACAGCATTGTTTTCTAGAGACCTTTTCTTTTTCCTCAGAAGAGTTAGGCTGGGGTAAGGTAGCACATATAAGTATGTGTGTGCATTATGTATATTTACATGTATGTGGGCTGAGCTACTCCTAGATGATATACTTTTTTCCTGTTCTAGTCTTGGAAATAAGGATATGAGAAACTGAACTGAAAGGGCAAGAGTGTCTACCTAGTCATCTAGGGAATATAATTATACATGTGTTTTTCATTCTTTATAAGGCTTATCTCAGGACAAGGTATTAAAATTATCTTCAAGAAAAATAACCAAGCTACCCCATTATATTTTAGGAGAGATGACTGATAGATAGATAGATAGATAGATAGATACTACATATTTACATCTCTATCTACCTACTACCTACCTATATATCTATCTAAAGATAGGCTTTTACTAAATGCCTTTATTAAAATAGTGTCCATACATAGTTTATTTTCTCATTTTTCTCTGTTTGAATAGGGCAAAACATCTATGTTTTGATGCCTTTATTGATTTCTTACCACCTTTTATTAAAAATATTCAGGGTGAACTTAGGAGAAAAGAAGATTAAATTTCTTATATGGGTCTATAATCTTAATAGTAAGTCATTTGAACTTTGTGACTATGGGTAAGGGAAATAAAAAGCTATGTAATTATTCTCTGAATAGGTACATTTACATGATACAAGACTAGTTGAAAATTTGAATATAGACAAAGCAGTCAAACACAATACTATTGTAAAATTTTATAGAATAAAGAACAAGGAAGAGACAAGTGGAAAATATCTGATTGGCTGGGGCCACATAGTCAACCTTATTTGCAGTGAGAAGCCCCAGAGCTGACTTGGCATTTGGGGATTAGTTGACTGCATACACTGCATGCCTGGTCAAGAAAAGCATTTACCTCTGTAAGTTATCAAACTTTCATTTTGATGATGTGGCACCCCAGGCAGGAGTGGTCCCATTCTGGGACTAGACATTTATTTCAACAGTCCTCCTTTCCTCCTTTTGATCACCCTCTTGACCATTCAAAAGCTTTAATAAAAAATATCAGTTTAAGAGTAGTGGCCAAGATAGTGGAATAGCAAGTGTTCACCTCCTCCCATGGGCACCAAAGTTACAACAATTGGCAGAGCAACTATTGATGAGAAAGACCAGAAGATGAGCAGAAAAAATCTTCTACAACTAAAGACATGAATAAGGAACCACAATGAGACCGGTAGGAGTGGTGGAGACACAGTATAGTAAGACACATACATACCCTGCGGTGGGTGACACACAAACGGGAGGATACTTACAATTGCAGAGCTTCTCCCTAAGGAGCAAGGGGTCTGAGCCCCACATTGGGCTCCTGAGCCTGGGGAGGTCCTGCACAAGGGAGACAAGACCCCAGGACATTTGGCTTTGAAGGCCAGTGGGACTTATATTCGGGAGACCAGGGGAATGTAGGAAATAGAGACTCCACTCTTAAAGGGAGCACACAAAATCTCACAAGTTCCAGGACCCAGGGCAGAAGCAATAATTTGAAAGGAGCCTGGTCAGACCCACCTGCTGATCTTGGAGAGCTTCCCAGAGACTGGAGCTCACACTAGGGACACAGACACTGGCAGCATCCATATTTGGGAGCTCATACTACCAAGAGGACACTAGTGCTAGCAAGTGACATTTTGGAATCTTCCACCTAGCTTATTAGCTCTGGGACCTGGCCATGTCCACCAGCCTGTGGGTACCAGTACTAGGAAGTCTCAGGCAAAGCAACTAGCCAGGCAAGGACACAGCCCCACCAAGCAGCAAGCCAGCTGCCTTAAGACCTCCTGAACCCATAGCCACCTTTGGACACAGCACAATCCACCAGAGGGTCTAGGACATGACTCTGCACACCAGCAGGGAGACACCAGCCTCAGGACTACCACAGCCCTACAGTGTTCCATGGTGGGACCCAGCCCACCCAACAGCAGGCCGGCACCAGCCCCTGGACACCCTGAGCACAGGCCATGTAAGTCAGCATGTGAACATCAGCTCTGGACCACCACGGGCCCTGCAGCCAGCAGTGTCAGGAACAAGCCCCATCCACCAGTGGACTGACACCAGCACTGGGACCCACAGGGCCCTTCATCAAGGGCCCTTCATCCAGGGACTTAGCTTAACCCACCTACAGGTGGGTACTAGCCCCAGGACCCCCAGGGGCAAGGATCTGCCCACCAGAAGGCTGGGACCAGCCCTGAGACACACTGGATCCTGTAGCCAGCAATATCAGGAACTGGCCTTACCCACCAGCAGACCAATACTAGATACAGGACCCCCATCCCCACAACCATCCATCCTGGAACACAAATCCACCCACTAGTAGACCAGTGCTAGGCCCAGGACCCCCTGAGGCTCCATGGCCAGCCACCTTGTGACCAGGTCCCACCTATGAGAGACCAGCAGCCTCCATGCAAGGCAAGGCCTGGCAACCAGTTAGACTAGGGGCCAGCCACAACTATAAAACTGCCCACAGAAGTCACCCTACAACAACACAAGGACCCACAAAGCCCACATAGGTGTCACCCCTAGAGCATATAGCCCTGGTGACCAGAGGAGGGTTCACTGCTGGGCCACCTAGGAAGTCTCCTACAAAAGGCCAAGGTTGGGAAATATAAACAACCTACCACATACATAGAAATAAAAGCAGCAAATTAGACAAAATGAGGTGACAGATGAATATATTCCAAATGAAGGAACAAGATAAAACCCCAAAGAAGAACTAAATCAAAAGGAGATAAGCAATCTACCCAATAAAGTATTCAAGGTAATGATTGTAAAGATATTCAGTGAACTTGTGTGAAGATTTGATGAACACAGTGAGGATTTGGAAGTTTTTAACAAAGAGTTAAAAAATATAAAGAAGAATCAACAGAGATAAAGAATACAATAGCTGAAATAAAAATACACTAGAAAGAATCAACAGTAGATAAGATAATACACAGGAATAGGTCAGTGAGTTGGAAGATAGAGTAGTGGAAGTCACTGAAGCTTAGCAGAAAAAATAATCAGAACAGGGCAAGAGACCTCTAGGACAACAACAAGCATACTAACATTCACATTATAGGGTCCCAGAAGGAGAAGAGAGAAAGAAACAGAACATATTTGAAGACATAATAGCTTAAAAATAACCTAAACTGAAAAAGGAAACAGATACCCAGGTCTAGGAAGCAGAGAGAGTCCCAAACAGGATCAACCCAAAGAGGACCACACCAAGACACACTTAAGTAAAATGGCAAAAATTAAAGATGAAGAGATAATATTAAAAGAAGAAAGGGAGAAAAAAACAAGTTATATACAAGTGAACTCTGATAAGACTATTAGCTGAATTTTCAATGAAAATTCTACAGGCCAGAAGGGAGTGGCATGATATGTTTAAAGCAATGAAAGTGAAAAACCTACAACCAAGAATACTCTACCTGGCAAGGCTTTCATTCAGACTTGATAGAGAGCAAAATTTTACAGAGACTGAGCTCTGCCCACCAGAGCAACAGCCAGCTCTACCATCCACCAGTCCCTCCCATCAGGAAACTTCCACAAGCCACTTAGATAGCCTCATCCACCAGAGGGCAGACAGCAGAAGCAAGAACTATGATCCTGGAGAACTGTGGAACAAAAACCACATTCACAGATAGACAAGATGAAATGGCAGAGGGCTATGTACCAGATGAAGGAAAAAGACAAAACCCCAGAAAAACAACTAAATGAAATGGAGATAGGCAATCTTCCAGAAAAAGAATTCAGAATAATGATAGTGAAGATGATCCAGGACCTCAGAAAAAGAATGGAGGCAAAGATGGACAAGATGCAAGAAATGTTTAACAAAGATCTAGAAGAATTAAAGAACAAACAGAGATGAACAATACAATAACTGAAATGAAAAATACACTAGAAGGAATCAATAGCAGAATAACCGAGGCAGAAGAACGGATAAGTGACCTGGAAGACAGAATGGTGGAATTCACTGCTGTGGAAGAGAATAAAGAAAAAGGAATGAAAAGAAATGAAGACAGCCTAAGAGACTTCTGGGACAACATTAAACGCAACAACATTTGCATTATAGGGGTCCCAGAAGGAGAAGAGAGAGAGAAAAGACCCAAGAAAATATTTGAAGAGATTATAGTTGAAAACTTCCCTAACATGGGAAAGGAAATAGCCACTCAAATCCAGGAAGTGCAGAGAGTTCCATACAGGATAAACCCAAGGAGAAACACACCAAGACACTAAGTAATCAAACTGGCAAAAATTAAAGACAAAGAAAAATTTATGAAAGCAGCAAGGGAAAAATGACAAATAACATACAAGGAAACTCCCATAAGGTTAACAGCTGATTTCTCAGCAGAAACTCTACAAGCCAGAAGGGAGTGACATGACCTACTTAAAGTGATGGAAGGGAAGAAACTAAAACCAAGATAACTCCACCTGGCAAGGATCTCATGCAGATTCGATGCAGAAATCAAAAGCTTTACAGACAAGCAAAAGCTAAGAGAATTCAGCACCACCAAACCACCTCTACAACAAATGCTAAAAGAACTTCTCTAAGTGGGAAACACAAGAGAAGAAAAAGACCTACAAAAACAAACCACCCAAAATTAAGAAAATGGTCATAGGAACATGATAGATAATTACCTTAAATGTGAATGGATTAAATGCTCCAACCAAAAGATACAGTCTTGCTGGAGGGATACAAAAACAAGACCCATATATATGCTGTCTACAAGAGACCCACTCCAGGCCTAGGGACACATACAGACTGAAAGTGAGGGGATGGAAAAAGATCTTCCATGCAAATGGAAATCAAAAGAAAGCTGGAGTAGCAATAATCATATCAGATAAGATAGACTGTAAAGTAAAGAATGTTACAAGAGACAAGGAAGGACACTACATAATGATCAGGGGATCAATCTACAAAGAAAATATAACAATTATAAATATATATGCTCCCAGCATAGAAGCACCTCAATACATAAGGCAACTGCTAACAGCTCTAAAAGAGGAAATTGACAGTAACAAAATAATAGTGGGGGACTTTAACACCTCACTTACACCAATGGACAGATCAACCAAAATGAAAATTAATAAGGAAACACAAGCTATAAATGACACAACAGACCAGAGAGATTTAATTGATATTTACAGGACATTCCATCCAAAACCAGCAGATTACACTTTCTTCTCAAGTGCTCCTGGAACATTCTCCAGGATAGATCACATCTTGGGTCACAAATCAAGCCTCAGTAAATTTAAGAAATCATATCAAGCATCTTTTCTGACCACAATCCTATGAGATTAGAAATCAATTACAGGGGAAAAAATGTAAAAAACACAAACACATGGAGGCTAAACAATACATTACTAAATAACCAAGAGATCACTAAAGAAATCAAAGAGGAAATCAAAAAAATACCTAGAGAAAAATGACAATGAAAACACAATGATCCAAAACCTATGGGATGCAGCAAAGGCAATTGTAAGAGGGAAGTTTATAGCTATACAAGCCTACTTCAAGAAACAAGAAAAATCTCAAATAAACAATCTAACCTTACACCTAAAGGAACTAGAGAAAGAAGAACAAACCAAACACAAAGTTAGTAGAAGGAAAGAAATCATAAAGATCAGAGCAGAAATAAATGAAATAGAAACAAAGAAAACAATACTAAAGATCAATAAAATTAACAGCTGGTTCTTTGAGAAGATAAACAAAATTGATAAACCATTAGCCAGACTCACCAAGAAAAAGAGGGAGAGGACTCAAATCAATAAAATTAGAAATGAAAAAGAAGTTACACCAGACACCACAGAAATACAAAGCATACTAAGAGACTACTACAAGGAACTCTATGCCAATAAAATGGACAACCTGGAAGCAATGGACAAATTCTTAGAAAGGTATAACCTTCCAAGACTGAACCAGAAAAAAGTAGAAAATATAAACAGACCAATCACAAGTAAGGAAATTGTGATTAAAAATCTTCCAACAAACAAAAGTCCAGGACCAGATGGCTTCACAGGTGAATTCTATCAAATAGAGAAGAGCTAATACCCATCCTTCTCAAACTCTTCCAAAACATTGCAGAGGAAGGAAAACTCCCAAACTCATTCTATGAGGCCACCATCATCCTGACACCAAAACCAGACAAAGATACTACAAAAAAAGAAAAATTACAGACCAATAACACTGATGAATATAGATGCAAAAATGCTCAACAAAATATTAGCAAACAGAACCCAACAACAGATTTAAAGGATCATACACCATGATCAAGTGGGATTTATCCCAGAAATGCAAGGATTCTTCAATATATGCAAATCAATCAATGTGATACACCATATTAACAAACTGAAGAATAAAAACCACATGATTATCTCAATAGATGCAGAAAAAGCTTTGGACAAAATTCAACACTCATTCATGATAAAAATTCTCCAGAAAGTGGGCATAAAGGGAAACTACCTCAACATAATAAAGCCCATATATGACAAACCCACAGCAAACATCATTCTCTGTGGTGAAAAACTGAAAGTATTTCCTCTAAGATCAGGAATAAGACAAGGATGTCCACTCTCACCACTGTTATTCAACATAGTTTTGGAAGTCCCAGCCACGGCAATCAGAGAAGAGAAAGAAATAAAAGGAATACAAACTGGAAAAGAAGAAGTAAAACTGTCACTGTTTGCAGATGACATGATACAATACATAGAGAATCCTAAAGATGCCACCAGAAAATGACTACAGCTAATCAATGAGTTGGGTAAAGTTGCAGGATACAAAATTAATGCACATAAATATCTTGCATTCCTATACACTAATGATGAAAAATCTGAAAGAGAAATTAAGGAAACACTCGATTTACCACTGCAAGAAAAAGAATAAAATACCTAGGAATAAACCTACCTAGGGAGACAAAAGACCTGTATGCAGAAAACTATAAGACACTGATGAAAGAAATTAAAGATGATACCAACAGATGGAGAGATATACCATGTTCTCTGATTGGAGGAATCAATATTGTGAAAATGACTATACTACCCAAAGCTATCTACAGATTCAATGCAATCCCTATCAAATTACCAATGGCAGTTTTTACAGAAGTAGAACAAATCATCTTAAAATTTGTATGGAGCCACAAAAGACCCCAAATAGCCAAAGCAGTCTTGAGGGGAAAAAAGGGAGCTGGAGGAATCAGACTCCCTGACTTCAGACTATACTACAAAGCTACAGTAATCAAGACAATATGGTACTGGCCCAAAAACAGAAATATAGATCAATGGAACAGGATAGAAAGCCCAGAGATAAACCCACACACCTATGATCAACTAATCCACAAGAAAGGAGGCAAAGATATACAATGGAGAAAAGACAGTCTCTTCAATAAGTGGTGCTGGGAAAACTGGACAGCTACATGTAAAAGAATGAAATTGGAACACTCCCTAATACCATATAGAAAAATAAACTCAAAATGGATTAGAGACCTAAATGTAAGACTGGGCACTATAAAACTCTTAGAGGAAAACATAGGACGAACACTCTTTTACATAAATCACAGCAAGATATTTTTTGATCCACCTCTTAGAGTAATAGAAATAAAAACAAAAATAATCAAATGGGACATAATGAAACTTAAAAGCTTTTGCACAGTAAAGGAAACCATAAACAAGATGAAAAGACAATCCACAGAATTGGATAAAATACTTGCAAGTGAATCATCAGACAAAAGATTAATCTCCAAAATATATAAACAGCTTATGCAGCTCAATATTAAAAAAACAAACAACCCATCAAAAAATGGGCAGAAGACCTAAATAGACATTTCTCCATAGAAGACATACAGATGGCCAAGAAACACATGAAAAGCTGCTTAACATCACTCATTATTACAGAAATGGAAATCAAAACTACAATGATATATCACCTCACACCAGTTAGAATGGGCATCATCATAAAATCTACAAACCACAAATGCTGGAGAGGTTTTGGAAAAAAGTGAACCCTCTTGCACTGTTGGTGGGAACGTAAATTGATACAGCCACTATGAAGGTTCCTTAAAGAACTAAAAATAGAATTACCATATGACCCAGCAACCCCACTTCTGGGCATATACACACAGAAAACCATAATTCAAAAAGATACACCCCAATGTTCATTGCAGCACTATTTACAATAGCTAGGTCATGGAAGCAACCTAAGTGCCCATTGACAGGTGAATGGATAAAGAAGATGTGGTACATATATACAATGGAATATTACTCAGCCATAAAAGGAACGAAATTGGGTCATTTGTAGAAACGTGGATGCATCTAGAGACTGTCATACACAGTGAAGTCAGGAAGAGGAAAACAAATATCATATATTAACACATATATGTGGAACCTAGAAAATGGTACAGATGAACTGGTTTGTAGAGCAAAAATTGAGACACAGAAGTAGAGAACAAACGTATGGACACCAAGGGGCAAAGCGGCTGGGGGTGTGGATTGTGGTGTGATGAATTGGGAGATTGGGATTGACATGTATACACTGATGTGTATAAAATGGATGACTAATAAGAAAATAAATAAATAACTTAAAAAAAAACAAACAACAACAAAATGTTTTACAGAAAAGCAAAAGCTGAAAGAGTTCAGCACCACCAAACCAGCATTACAAGAAATATGAAGAGGACATCTCTAAGAGGAAAAAAATATCACCACTACAAATATGAAAATTACAAAGAGAAAAATCTCTCTGCTAAAGGCAAATATACAGTAACGTTAGTAAATCAACCATGTATAAAGCTAGTAAAAATGTTAAAAGACAAAAGTAGTAAGATCAAAAAAAAAAAAGGAGTAAGATCATCTATATCCATAATAAGAAGATAATGGATACATGAGAGAAAAGTTGTAAAATATGATGCCAAAAACAGTAAAAGTTGAGGGGGGAGTAAAAAATGCAGGGTTATTATAATGTGTTTGAATTTAAGAGATCAGCAACTGAAAATCATCATGTATAGAGTTATATACAACCTCATAGTAACCACAAACCAAAATCTATAATACATATGAATGGAGAAAAGAGAAAAGAATCCAAACATAACACTAAAAGTCATCAAATCACAAGGGAAAGAGCATAAGAAGAAGAAATTTAAAAACTATAAAAACAACCCCAAAACTATTAACAAAATGGCAAAAAATACTTAGGAATCAACAATTTCTTTAAATATAAATGGACTAAATGCTCCAAACCAAAAACATAGGGTGGATGAATGTATACAAAAACCAGACCTGTATATATGCTGCCTACACAAGACTAATTTCTGATCTACAGACACAAATATTCTGAAAGTGAGGGGATAGAAAAAGGTATTCCATGCAAATGGAAATTAAAAGAAATACAGGATAGCAATACTTAAATTAAACCAAATAGACTTTAAAACAAAGGCAGTAATAAGAGACAAAGAAGGACATTATATAATGATCAAGGGATCAATCCAAAGAAGAAGATATAACAATTGTAAATATATATGAACCCAACATAGGAACACCTAATACATAAGCAAATATCAAACAGTAGAGAAAACAACAGTCATACAAAAATAGTAGAGGACTTTAACACACCATTTACATCAATGGACAGATCATGCAGAAAGAAAATCAATAAGGAACTATATGCCTTAAATGACATATTAGATCAGATGAACTTAAAAGATGTATATAGAACATTCCATCCCAAAGCAGCAGAATACATATTCTTTTCAAGTGCACTTGGAACATTCTCCAAAATAGATCACATGCTAGGTCACTAAAAAAGTCTCAGTAAATTTAAGAAAATTAAAGTCATATCAATCATCGTTTCCAACCACAACATTATAAGAATAAAAATCAACTAAAAGAAAAAACTGCAACCAATGGATCACTGAAGAAATCAAAGAAGAAATTTTAAAAATCTGGAGACAAATGAAAATGAAACACAATAGTCCAAAATTTATGGGACACAGTAAAAACAGTTGTACGAGGAAAGGTTATAGCAATACAAGCATACCTCAGGAAAGAAAAAAATCTCAGATAAACAACTTAACCCTACACCGAAAGGAACCAGATAAAAAAGAACAAACAAAACCCAAAGTTAGTAGAAGGAAAGAAATCCCAAAGATTAGAGCAGAAATAAATGAATTAGAGACTAAAAACAAACAACAGAAAGATCCGTGAAACTAAGAACTGTTTCTTTGAAAAGATAAACAAAATTGATAAACCTTCAGTCAGACTCATCAAGAAAAGAGAGAGCCCAAATCAATAAAATCAGAAATGAAAAAGGAGAAGTTACAACCAACACCAAAGAAATTCATACAATCATAAGAGATTACTAGGAACAATTATATGCCAATAAAATGTACAATCCATAAGAAATGGAAAAATTCCTTGAAATGTACAATCTCCCAAGACTGAACCAGGGAGATATAGAAAATATGAACAGACTAATTACCAGTAATGAAATTGAATCAGTAATTTTAAAAGATCCCAAGAAACAAAAGTACAAGACCAGATAGCTTCACAGGTGAATTCTACCAAATATTTAGAGAAAAGTTATCACCTATCCTTCTCAAACTATTCCAAAAAACTGCAAAGGAAGGAATTCTTCTGAACTCATTTTACAAAACCTGTATCACCCTGATACCAAAACCAAAGACACACACACACACACACACACACACACACACACACACACACACACACACACACATTACAGGCCAATATCACTGATGAACATAGATGCAAAAATACTGAACAAAATATTAGGAAATCAAGGCCAACAGTACATTAAAAGTTTCATATACCATGATCAAGTGAGATTTATTCCAGGGATGGTAGAATAGTTCAATATCTGCAAGTCAATGGGATGTACCACATTGACAAAAAGAAGGATAAAAATCACATGATCATCTTATTAAGTGCAGAAAAAGCATCTGACAAAATTCAGCATCTATTCATGATAAAAACTCTCATCAAAGTGGGTATAGAGGGAGCATATCTACATAATAAAGGCTGTTTACAACAAATCCACAGTCAACATCATACTTGGTGGTGAAAATCTGAAACTCAGGAACAAGACAAGGTTGCCCACTCTCATCACTTCTATCTAGCATAGTATTGGAAGTCCTAGCCACCTCAATCAGACAAGAAAAAGAAATAAAAGGTATCCAAAGTGGAAGGGAAGAGGTAAAACTCACTATTTGCAGATGACAGGATACTCTCTATAGAGTGCCCTAAATTCTCCACCAAAAGATTATTAGAACTAATAAATGAATTCAGTAAAGTTGCAGAATATAAGATTGGTATAAAGAAATCTGCTGCTTTTCTATACAGTAATAATTAACTATTACTAAGAGAAAGTAAAAACATGATCCTGTTTAAAATCACATCAAAAAAAATAATAATAACCTAGGAATAAACTTAACCAAGGAAGTGAAAGACCTATACTTTGAAAACTATAAAATATTTCTGAAGGAAACTGAAGGTGAAACAAAGAAATGGAAAGACATCCCATGTTCTCAGAGTGGAAGAATAAATATTGTTAAAAAGTCCATATTACCCAAAGCAAATATATATTTAATGCAATCCCAATCAAAATACCCATGCAAATTTTCACAGAACTAGAATAACTCTACAATTTTTATGGAACCACATAAGACCCTGAATTGCCAAAGCAATCTTGAGAAAAATGAACAAAGCTGGGGGTATCATGTTCCCTGATTTCAAACTATACTACAATGTTACAGTAATCAAAACATCTTGGTACTGGCACAAAACAGACACATATATCAATGGAACAGAATAGAGAGCCCAGAAAATAACCCACACACCTATGGCCAATAAATCTAAAACAAAGGATGCAAGAATATACAATGGGAAAAAGACAGCCTCTTCATTTAGGTGCTGGGAAAATTGGACAGGTACATGTAAAACAATAAGAACATTTCCTCACATCCTATACAAAAATATCCTAAAAATGGATTAAAGACATAAAAGTAAGACATGAAACCATAAAACTCCTAGAAGAGAACATAGGCAGAACACTCTGACATAAATTGTAGCAATATTTTTGGAATCTGTCTCTTAAGTGAAAAAAAAGTACACAAATAAGATGTAATTCAACTTAAAAGCCTTTGCACAGCAAAGGAAACCATCGACAATATGAAAATACAACCTACTGAATGGGAGAAAATATTTGCAAATGATATGACAGATAACGGGTTAATATCAAAAATATATAAATAGCTCATAAAATGCAGTATCAAAACAACAACAGCAACAACCCAATCAAAAAAATGGGCAGAAGACCTGAATAGACATTTTTCCAAAGAAGACATATAGATGGCTAACAGGCACATGAAAAGATGTTCAACATCATTAATTAGTAGAGAAATGCAAATCAAAGCAATAAAATATCACCTCACACCTGTCTGAATAGCTATCATCAAAAAGTCTATAAATAACAAATGTTGGCAAGGATGTGCAGAAAAAGGAACACTTGCACACTGTTGGTGGGAATGTAAGTTGGTGCAACCACTATGGATGTTCATCAAAAAATTAAAAATAAAACTACCACATGATCCAGCAATTCCACTTCTGGGTATACATCTGATGAGAACATAATCACAATCTTGAGGGCATATCTGCACCTCCATGTTCATTGCATCATTATTTATTATAACCAAGACATGGAAACAACCTAAGTGTCCATCAACTGGTGAAAGGATAAAGAAGAAATGGTGTACACACACATGCGCGTGCACACACACACACACTGGAATATTACTCAGCATTAAAAAAGAATAAAATTCTGCCACTTGCAACAACATGGATGGATATAGTGATTATTATGCTTAGCGAAATAAGTCAGGCAGAGAAAAACAAATACTGTACAGTATCACTTATATGTGAAATCTCAAAAATAAAACAAATGAATGTATATAACAAAACTGAAAGCGAATGAAAGAGACTCATGGGTATAGAGAACAAACTAGTTACCAATGGGAAGAAGGAAGGGGTGAGGGGAAAAATAGGGGTATGAAATTAAGAGATACAAACTACTATGTATAAAATACATAAGTAACAAGGATATATTGTACAGCACAGGAAAATATAGCCATTGTCTTGTAAAAACTTTAAAAGGAGTATAAGCTATGAAAATATTGAATCACCATGTTTTACACCTGAAACTAATATAACATTGTATATCAACTATATTTTAATAAGAAATAAATAAGGATACATCTTGCATGTGAAAAAAAAGAAAACAATCTTATTTACAACCACATCAAAATAATAAAATATCTTAGAATAAATATAACGAAGGATGTAAAAGACTTGTACTCAGAAAATTACCAGACATTGATGAGAGAAAATGAAGATGACACTAAAACATGGAAAGACATACCCTGCTCATGGATTAGAAGAATTAATATTATTAAAATGTCCATACTACCCAAGGCAATCTACAGATTCAATGCAATCCTTATCAAAATACCAATGGCATTTTTACACAGAACTAAAACAAATGATTCTAGAATTTGTATGGAAACACAAAAGACTCTGAATAGCCAAAAGAATCTTGAGACAGAAGAACAAAGCTAGGGGTATCACTCTCCATCATTTCAAACTATACTACAAAGCTACAGTAATCAAAACAGTACGCTGCTGGCACAAAAACAGACATTTAGATCAATGGAACAGAATAGAGAGCCCAGAAATGAACCCACACTTATTTTGGTGATTGATCTATGACAAAGGAGGCTTAATATACAGTGGGGAAAATATGGCCTCTTCAATAAATGGTGTTGGGAAAACTAGACACCTACATGCAAAAGAATCAAACTGGACTACTCTCTCAGACCATATACAAAAATAGACTCAAAATGGATTAAAAACTTAAATGCTATACCTGAAACCATAAAACTTCTGGAAGAAAATATAGGCAGAATACTCTTTGACATCAGTCTTCCTAATATTTTTTGGGTATGTCTCCTCAGTCAAGGGAAACAAAAGCAAAAATAAACAAATTGGACTACATTAAACTAAAAACTTTTGCACAGCAAAGGAACTCTCAACAAAACGAGAAGGTCACCTACTGAATGGGAGAAGATATTTACAAACAATATATCCAAAATATACAGAGAACCCATACAACTCAACATCAAAAAAACAACCCAATTAAAAAAATGGTCAGAGGATATAAAAAGGCATTTTTCCAAAGAAGACATACAGATGGCCAACAGGTACATGAAAAGATGGTTGACATCACTAACCATCAGAGAAATTAAGTCAAAACCACAATGAGATATCACCTCACACCTGCTAGAATTGGTATTATCCAAAAGACAACAAATATCAAGTGCTGGTGCAGATGTGAAGAAAAGGGAACCCTCATTCACTGTTGGTGGGAGTGTAAATTGGTAGAGCCAATAGGGAAAACCATATGGAGATTCCTCAAAAAATTACAAATAGAACTACCATATGATCCAGCAATTCCATTTCTGAGTATTATCTGAGAAAAATGAAAACACTAATTTGAAAAGGTATATGCACCCTTATGTTCATTGCAACATTATTTACAATAGCCAATATATGAAAGCAAACTAAGTGCCTATCAATAGATGAATGGATAAAGATGTGATATGTATGTATGTATGTACACACACACACACATACACACACAGTGGAATATTACTCAGCCATAAGAAAGGATGAACTCTTGCCATTTGTGACAACATAGATGGACCTATATGGTATTATGCTAAATGAAGTAAGTCAGACAGAGCAAGACAAATACTATATGATTTCACTTATATGTGGACTCTAAAAGATAATATAAATGAACAAATAAAACAGAAAGTGAGTTATAGATTCAGAGAAGAAACAGGTATTTTCCAGAGGGGAAGGTGTGGAGAGAGGAAAGAATAGGGAGATTAAGAGATACAAACTTCCAGTTGCAAAACAAATGAGTGATAGGTATGAAATGTATAGTGTGGGAAATATAGTCAATAACTATATAATATTTTTGTATGGTGACGTGTTGTAACTAGATTTATCATGGTGATTATTTTGAGAGGTATAGAAATATCGAGTCACTATGTAGTGTAGCAGGAACTAACACAGTGTTATAGGTCATTATACTTCGTAAACCAACAAACTCCTAGAAAAAGAGATCAGATTTATCATTACCATAGGCGGGGGGTGGGGGAGAGGGAGTTAGATAAAGGCAGTCAAAAGGTACAAACTTCCAGTTATAAGATAAATAAATACTAGGGATGTAATGATCAACATGATACATACAATTAATACTGTTGTATGTTATATATTAAACTTGTTAAGAGAGTAAATCCTAAAAGTTCTCATCAGGAAAACATTTTTTCCTATTTCTTTAATTTTGTATCTATATGAGATGATGAATGTTCACTAAACTTATTGTGATAATCATTTCATGATATATGTAAGTCAAATTATTATGCTGTACACCTTAAACTTATACAGTGTTGTATGTCAATTATACCTCAGTAAAACTGGGAGAAAAAAAAAATTGGTCTTAGAGTGACTCTCAGTTAACATTGCCTCTCCAGGTCTCATTATAATATTCACAAGAGGAGATGTCAGGCTCCTATTCTTGGAGCTGGTTACATTCTTCTGTCTTCTTTTGTTGTTCCAGCCAGAGAGTGACCATCTGCTGGCTGGTCAATGGCTACCCACATGCATTTAAAACTTTTGAGAGAATTCAGCGTATTAGGGAGACAGTAATAATTATGAGTGTTCCTGAGTCAGGATCCTCATGACCCAAACCAGTTAGAATCAAGTCAAGAAATAATCGCAAAGAGGATACTCCCCTGAACCATTTGGGCTGTTTCTGTATTTCATGTAACCGTGTCTCCATTTCTCCAGAAGTGAGCTTGTTTTAGAAAAACTCAATCATTGGAAATCAGGGAGATGTTTGTAACAGGCAGAAAAACCTACAGGATCACCAGCATCTTAGCAAATTTAACGGTTGTTTGGAGGTTGAATTACCGTCCTTTGCAATGGCCTGAGATATGTGAACAATGGCATTATCTTTTCAGACCAGAGCAAAGAAAAAGTAGGCAAAATAATCATAAAGACTTTCATGGTTTAAGAATTAGAAAAAGGATGGTCAGAGAGGGAAGGAGGAATAGCAAGAAATGTTCTCGATTTGACATCTTGGGAAGAAGCAGTGTACCTCAACGTCAACTACTTCTCCTCTTAGTCAATTTGATTTTGGGGTCTCTGGCATTTACACAGGACCAGATGTCAGTTGGAGGCTTCTTCAGTTTTGAAATAAGTAATCTTAGTTTTGACACCTTGTAATTTGGCAACAGTGTCAGTGTTCGAGTATCTGATAGAGTCCTTTCCATTAATCTCACTTTTGTAAAAGCATCAGAGTAAAACAATAACTCTATGTAAATGAAAAAGACTTAAAATGCCCATTGTTAAAGATCTGGCTAGTGTTCATTTGATAAGGAAAAGTTATTTCTGTGGCATACAATAATTTAGGATAATAATGGACAATGAGAGTATTGACAAATTTCTAGAAATTTCAAACAATTTCTGGAATGCCTATTTAGTAACATGTACCCATACACACATAACCTAAGGTTTATCATCACTTCTTATTGGGCAATGCTTCCATATAATTTAGCATACCAAATAAACCTAATTAGTTGAGCATCTCTCTTTTACAAGATGAAAGAGAAATCCTTTGAGCTTTTCCAAGGACCCTCTGGGAAATCTCAAAGTTAGTTTGAGATCAAAATGACTCCATTTAGAATTTGATTTGGGGGAAGTTTGTCATAAATATCCATTTAACCAAAGTGACAAACACTCTGAAGGAAAACACAGAAAGTTACATAGCTGTGAACAAAATTTAGTTCTTTTAATACTGAGAAGACTGGATTTTCTTAAGTAATCAAAGAACTGATGCAGACAATGGGAAGCACGGTAAATTATTTTGGTAAGACAAATTCTTTGCTGTCCTGATGGACTACTTAAAAGGTAAAGAAAAACTTCTGCTTACAATTTCTTATTAAGAGTATACCAATAAGCTAAGAAAATGTTGTCCTTTTAACAGAGAGAAAACCAAATTCTAATTTTGCACCAGTATACTTTTGATATTAAAACTCATTTTTAAAAAATTAGATAAATCCATTCCAATCTTAGCCAGCTTGATCACATATAAAATTCCTTTCCCAAGATTCCATTTCCACAAACCTTCTCTGCCTTTTTTTCTTTTTTTAGAATCCTTAATTCCTAGAGAAAACTAAGAAGTGAGCAATGGTGATCTGTCTGTTACACCAGCATCCTGTGGATTGTCAAATTTATAAATACATTTCATAATTTCAGGAATATATTCTCCCTTATATTAAATCTTTCAATGTGGCACAGAACATGTTTACTAATAGAACCAAATATCTTTAGTTCCTCTGTGAAAGGAAGCCAAAAGTGGATGAACCGGTATTCAGTAATTAATGTTTCAGTATTTTATCTTACTTGGAAAAGATCTAGATATTCTATGAATATCCATCATTTAACTTATATCAGTGTAACTTTAAGGTTTCAAGTTACAAAAAAAGATTTTGGAAACTATTTTTAGGTAGACATACCATAAAACATAATTACTGTTGAAAAGTTCATTTATAAGCTTTTATCTTACATTTATTTATTTGTTCTTAACAATTATGTTTAGATTACTCGTGAAAATTTCATGAGACATTAAGCAGGTAACCATCATCTTAAGTTATGCTTCTTAATGATAATTTCTATAACAGTTATCTCTGTTATAGCTTACTTGACTTTTAGTAAAACTAGATAGAAAAATGTTGTATGTCTGTATTATATTTAATTTTGACAGCTCTAAAGATATGCCTGTTTTAATTAAACCATTATACTTAAACTAGCTTTTATTTACTGAAGATTATCCTCAACCACATGAACTTGAAAAATATTTGGGTTAGTTTTATATTTCTGAGAGTATGCTTGATTTATAAAATGTTTAATTTTCCTTAGGCCAATTAAATAGAGCTTTTTACAATTTAATTTGGCAATACCACCGAAAGGCAGGAAAATATCACACATCTACAACATACATATGTAGATAAACATACAGATAGAAACAGAGACCTTATAACTTTTGTTTTAAAAATTTAGCCGTGGATGGGTATAATAATGCAAAACTCACTAGTTTATAAAAGAACAGTTGGATCCAAAACATGTTTCTGGTAGAAGGGATAAGTTAAGGTTACTTGCTCAAATGGCTTACACATTTTATTAATAATTGTGGAGAAGACTTTTAAGATTTGTCATTCACCTAGTTTCCAAAGAGCCTTTCCCTTTTATATTTTTGTTTCTTTTTGAAAAGAATTACCTGGGTTCCTAGAGAGGACCATTTAGATGTAAAGGTAGAACATTTACATCTCAAAAGTACCTAGAAAGAATACAAGTTCCTCCAAGAAGGGTTTTTGTTTCCTAAGGCCAGAATTTTTACAATACCTACAAGACTTTTGAGATGAATAGGGGAGGTTTGGGGATTGATAAAAAGGATAGGTGGGCTTTTTCTGTTTTTGTAAAGACTCAATTTTTAAAACAAGTTGTCTTCAATTTGTAGGACAGTTGTTTTTAATTCCTCAAAGAATTGGGTTGTAACCTGAATGATATTAAGGCCCTGACCCACCCATCTAACTACGTTATCTTTAATTTGCTTCTTTATATCAGAGAAATCTTGAACTATGATAGAAATCAAAAGATTCCTATGTTCTAGAT
Organism: Orcinus orca; assembly: GCF_937001465.1. Taxonomy (NCBI): domain Eukaryota; kingdom Metazoa; phylum Chordata; class Mammalia; order Artiodactyla; family Delphinidae; genus Orcinus; species Orcinus orca. The sequence continues at coordinate 82,968,889 of NC_064580.1, forward strand.
TTTGAGCTGTTCATCTTCGGAATGTTTTTCTTTCCGTCTGGGTACATAGCTTCATTTAGATTAGGGGAGAAGGCCTAAAGAATGTTCCTATCAGGCTCTGAATATCAGCTTACAATTTGGCCAACTTCTGAACATAGAGATACTTTAAAAAAAAATCCTTTCAGATTTCTTGTCAGGCTTCAGTTGATACAAACAGGAAATATTCCTGGCAGCATTGAATAACCCCATGTATGAAAGTGGCATCCCCAAAGAAGGTGCAAAAGATACAGTCCTCCCAAGATTCAGAGGCACTCCCAAAGATAGGCAAAAGAAAGAAGAAAGAAAGAAAGAAAGAGAGGGAGGGAGGGAGAGAGAAAGAAAGAGAGAAAGAGAGAAAGAAAAAGAGAGAGAGAGAGAGAGAGAGAGAGAGAAAGAAAGAAAGAAAGAAAGAAAGAAAGAAAGAAAGAAAGAAAGAAAGAAAGAAAGAAAGAAAGAAAGAAAAAGAAAGAAAGAAAAACAAAGAATATCCCTGAGAGCTGACAACATTTGGTAGGGCCCTAGCTGTAAATGGAGTGCAACCACAGTTCTGTCTGGCTGTATTTGGGGGCCATGAACCTGTCAGGCAGAAAGTCAAGCCAAATTCTCAGGACACAAAATGAGACAAAAAAGAAGGCAATACCTGTCCCTGGTAGAGAAAGGGTTGATAACCAATGGGAACCCCAAAATGAAATTCACAAGATTTTGGATTTGGAAAGGAAGAGACGACACAAAATTTTACCTTCCTTTCTTGACCAGACACAGACAGATTCAGAAGAACTGACACTGGTAAGAATTCTCACCCTTTACTGGCTTCTGCCAGTTTTCCCAGGATCCCCTCTGCAGGCTCCTGAGCCAGTGGGGGTTAAAGTAGAGAGTGTAGCCCTGGTATCAACCAGAATTTGGCAAGATTTTCCATTAATTTTAATTTTAGTTCCCCCTTGGCTGTTTAAGGGAATGATGGGTAGCAGTTTACTGAAGAATCACTCTGAGTTCTGTATGGGGAGGGGCTATATGGGGAGTAGATATGGGGGCATTCAAGTTGGTGTGAAAGGATTTGACAAAAACCTTCAAGGACAATCTTTTTCTAGTATCCCAGTTGATTACAAATGAGACACCAATTTCTGGGCCAGTGTTTGGATGATAGACCCCTAGAAGGGTCCAACAGGGGAGGACCAGGTATTTTAGGTTTCTGGTCTTGGAGCTGTTACAGTTGTAAGGCTACTAACTTGGTGGACTTTTGCTTCTAGTCTTGTGGTCTCTTTACAGTGAAAAGACAATTTGATAGAGGATTAGTAGAATGAGTACTCAGTAAAGGAGAATAGAGGGGAGTAATAGGAATCATGTCAGTCTTATGGTCTTTTGTTTAAGGTATTCCTTGTGCCTTTAATTTTTCATTAGCCTTTTGCAATGGACTATCATGGAATTTTGAAGCATTTTGGAGTCTTCTGCCTGCCAATTAAAATAGGTATCCTATCATATTTGTTGATTTGGGAACCCTTGCTTTCAAGTACACTTCTAAAATGAACGATCTTATTTAATTGGAATGTCCCCCATAATGGCCATTGTAATTCTAGGGTATGTTTGTAAGGTTTTGCTGTTTTTATAGGTACCTATAGCTTCCAGGACGCTTAGATATAAAATAAGCAGTGTGCCATAATGGGATGCACTTAATTCTTTGAAACTTGAGGATCCCATTTCTTTAGCTAAGTCTTAGGTCTCTTGAAGCCAAATTAATACCTAAAAGGGATGTGCTGCTAGGTTGAGGATTCTGTAGTGTTTTACAGCATACCTTATTGCACAGAAATTTTCTTGAGGTTGGTGGGTGACCTAGTGTCAATCTAACCTGTTCCATGACTAACTTATCCTAACACGGGAGTCTTAGAGTCAGGTGATGAGCACTGTAACAGCTTTTAAGTGCTCGACCCATGCCCACCAGTTTCACGGCTTTGGCTTCCAAGATTTCCATTAGCAATAGACCTATTACTCCCTTCACTAGAAGATTTCTTTGTATAGTTGGCCCTCCGTATCTGTGGATGTGGAACCCACAGATACGGAGGGCCAACTGTACGATGCTATTTTATAGAAGGGACTTGAACATCCACTGATTTTATTATCTGCAAGGGATCCTAGAACCAATCCCCCACAGATACTAAGGGATGATTTTAGTGGCAGACACCCTGATGGCTTTTAATAGTGTGACTTGTTCTACCTTAGATTTTGATTTTGAGGTCAAAACATTCTGAATTTTTTCTCTTCATTTATTTCCCCAAGTCTCTCAGTAGTTTAGGCTGTGGACTTATCTGAAGGCTTTGTGAGTACCCTAGTTGTTGTCACCCATCATGGACTCTCAATATAAGTATCCCAGAACGTTTCCAGGGATTGAATACCTTTCTGGGAACAGTATTGTTAAAATAAGATTTGTTTGGCTCAGAGGGCTGCACAAAAGGCAGCAAAGCTCAAATCCAAGAATGACTTACCCATAGCCCTTGGTAACAATGGGAGGAACGGTGAACTCAAAGGGTTCTAAGGGCACCTCCCCTGTGCATCTCATTGTCCTATAGGCTATTAACAGTCAGCTTCAGATCCCATTCCTCATCACCAAAAACTTAAAAATTATCAAAGAGGACAAACTTTATTTAGTACTCATGAAGTGGACAATCTCCTTTCAAAGAACTGCAAAATGGAACAAAAGGCAGGGAGTTTTTATATGATAAAGGATAAAGAAAAAGGAAGAAACAAATAGAGAATATCTGACTAGCTGGGGCCACATAGTCAACCTTGTTTGGGTGACAAAGACCAAAGTTATCTTGGCATTTGTGGATGGGCTGACTGAATATACTGCATTTCTGGTCAAGCAGAGTATTTATAGGGATGCCAAAGTTTTCTCAGGTTTGGTTTGCTGATGTGACACCCCAGGCAGGGACAGCTCCATCTTGGGCCTAGAAATTTATTTCAACAGTTGTTATGAATTGACTAGTTGATTTTGACCTAGAACTATTTTCAGGATCCGAGATTTAGGTCTCAGGGTCAATCCCAGAAACCACCAAGAGAGGTGAAGGAAAGTAAAGCTGTGGGCACAGACATGCACAAAGACCCTGAAGTAAGAGTGAGAAGGGAAAATTAATAGACCTGTGAGGTAATTCAGTATAGCTGGTTGAGTGTGTAGGGGAACTAAGTGCTTTTATAGCCTGAAGCTATCTAAAGTGGGGAAGGGTGAAGCAAAAAGCTTGTTTTGGTGTCATACTGTGGGACAAAGGACATGATCTTGCTTTTGCTCTCTATGTAAGTAAAAAAAACTGTTTAAGTATATCTGAGCTCACTGTTTCTTACTGGCTGAATCTGTCAGTCTGCTGAACAGTATAATAGTGGGAAGTGGGGGAAGGGAGTTTCCAAATAGCCAACCTGAAAAAGCAAACAAGGGCTGGTACCCAACTCAGGTTCGGCTGCTTGCCACTCAAAAAGTCAATACTTAGAAGATGAGTGTTGGTTGGAAAAGGAGAGGTTGCTTTAACCAGGGAGCTGGCTACCTGGGGAGAAGGCAGACCCATGGCCCAAAACCAACTCTGAAGATTTTGCTTGGCCATGAAAGTTTTTAAAGGGAAAAGAGGGAAATAATCTCAGTCAATCAATAAGGTAGGAGATCAGATTCTTGGTCACTTTTCCATTGCGTGCAATCCTGCTGATTTCTCCTGATCTTTCTTTGGATGTTATCTTGCCTACGTGGTCCACTTGCAACTGGGTGCTATCCTGCCTGCAAATTTGCTAAGGGGGAAGCTGGGAATAGAGAGTCAGTCATTCTTTAACTACTTAATTCTTCATTCTTACTCCTTCTAATCCAGGAAAGGAATCAACAGGTTAAGCAAGGCATTGTATATATTCGGTAGAGCAAATCAGGAGTTAGGTTAAATGTTACCTAGTGGTCTCATTTTTATAATTAAGGTCTGAGGAAAACCAGATGGACAAACAGAAAAGAGGCAAAAGAGCTGCTTACAGGACCACATCAAGAAAAGTTGCAAGCTTTGTTAAGCAATTCATCCTATGCATGATATGCATCCACTTAAGTATATCTTCAAATAATTGCTGATCGTGAATGATATCTAACTTGGGTAAGAATGTAATCATTATATTATATATAATTTATATTTATAATTAATATATAAAATATATTAGTCATTATATATTTCTAAAATAAGCAAAATACATGTTTCTTAGATATGAAAATATAATTGGGGAGGATGGAATGGGTCTTTTCTATGAGAATGAGGGGGAGAAAGTTACAGACATTTCAGCAGTAAAGTTTTGAGAAACTGTCCTAGATTCTAGAAAACTAGCTTTCCTTTGTTCCATTAAGACTCAAAAACCATATATATATCAAAACATTTTGAACCTCAAATATGAAATGTTACAGGTAAAGAAACATAAGTGTACTTGCTTGTGGCATTTTCCAATTTTTTTAAATGCTTCTGGGAAAAAAATTTATAACTCTTTTTAAGAAAAAAAAATACTCTTAAGAGGAACACTGAACTCGCAAAAGACAAACCTTCCTTTCCTGAGTTAGCCACTGTCTAAGCAAAAAAAGAGAGAGAGAGAGAGAAAAAAAAAAAATAAAGAAACAGGCCCAAAGTGGAGCCACATGCCTCCAGGACATCAAACCAAGAATTAATTGCAGTTTCAACCTCTCCCAGGAAAGAAGTATCTGGAATTTCTAGGTCGGCACTAGGGAGGTAACCTTGCCTGAAACAATCTTTTATTTCCCTAATAACCTCTTTGTCCCACCCCGTTTCTATAAAATCCTTCCATTTTGTACACTTCCTCAGAGTGCTCTTCTATTTACTAGATGGGATGCTGCCCAATTCATGAATCATTGAACAAAGTCAGTTAGATCTTCAAATTTACTGGGTTTAATTTTCTTCTTGAACACTGCTAGTGTATTAGGGTAGAGAAGACAGACTGTAAAGTGACGATGGAGGTACTGTAGGAAACTTACTGAAATTCCAAAGGCCTCCTTTGATCCACCTTCCCCTGTGCTGACAGACATCAAATCCAGGTGTAGGACACAGGAGAGCCACTTGCACTCTCATCTATAAATGGCAGAAAGCCCTAGAAAACATTATTAATGGACTGGACACTTCACTTACAGTTTTTCACTGAAGATGGATAAAGCAAAAGCAAAAGCAAAGCAGAGTGGCTTTTGCCTCCATGGAAAGCAGAATTGCCATTAGTAAACCCACCATGCATTCAAGAAAATCTTCTATAGCTCACTTCCTTTTTTTTTTTTTTTTTGAATTTTATTATTTTTTTTAATACAACAGGTTCTTATTAGTTACCTATTTTATACATATTAGAGTATATATGTCAATTGCAATCTCCCAATTCATCCCACCACCACCAACCCCACCCCCACTTCCCCCCATGGTGTCCATACGTTTGTTCTCTACATCTGTGCCTCTATTTCTACCTTGCAAACTGGTTCATCTGTAACATTTTTCTAGATTCCACATATATGCGTTAATACACGATATTTGTTTTTCTCTTTCTGACTTACCTCATTCTGTATGACAGTCTCTAGGTCCATCCACATCTCTAAAAATGACCCAATTTCGTTCCTTTTTATGGCTGAGAAATATTCTATTGTATATATGTATTCCATTGTACATAAATATTCCATTGTACATATGTACCACATCTTCTTTATCCATCTGTCGATGGGCATTTAGGTTGCTTCCATGACCTGGTTATTGTAAATAGTGCTGCAATGAACATTGGGGTGCATGTGTCTTTTTGAATTATGGTTTTCTCTGGTTATATGCAAGGTAGTGGTATTGCTGGGTCATATGGTAAGTCTATCTTTAGTTTTTTAAGGAACCTCCATACTGTTCTCCATAGTGGCTGTATCAATTTACATTCCCACCAACAATGCAAGAGGGTTCGCTTTTCTCCACACCCTCTCCAGCATTTGTTGTTTGCAGATTTTCTCTTGATGGCCATTATGATCAGTGCGAGGTGATACCTCATTGTAGTTTTGATTTGCATTTCTCTAATAATTAGTGCTGTTGAGCAGCTTTTCATGTACCTCTTGGCCATCTGTATGTCTTCTTTGGAGAAATGTCTATTTAGGTCTTCTACCCATTTTTTGATTGGGTTTTTTTTTAATATTGAGCTCCATGAACTGTTTATATATTTTGGAGATTAATCCTTTGTCCATTGATTCATTTGTAGACATTTTTTCCCATTCTGAGGGTTGTCTTTTCATCTTGTTTATAGTTTCCTTTGCTGTGCAAAATCTTTTAAGTTTCATTAGGTCCCATTTGTTTATTTTCGTTTTTATTTCCATTTCTCTAGGAGGTGGGTCAAAAAAGATCTTACTGTGATTTATGTCAAAGAGTGTTCTTCTTATGTTTTCCTCTAAGAGTTTTATAGTATCTGGTCTTACATTTAGGTCTCTAATCCATTTTGAGATTATTTTTGTGTATGGTGTTAGGGAGTGTTCTAATTTCATTCTTTTACATTTATCTGTTCAGTTTTCCCAGCACCACTTATTGAAGAGACTGTCTTTTCTCCATTGTATATTCTTGCCTCCTTTGTCATAGGTTAGTTGACCATAGGTGTGTGGGTTTATCTCTGGGCTTTCTATCCTGTTCCATTGATCTATATTTCTGTTTTTGTGCCAGTACCATACTGTCTTGATTACTGTAGCTTTGTAGTATAGTCTGAAGTCAGGAAGCCTGATTCCTCCGGTTCCCTTTTTTTCTTTCTCAATATTGCTTTGGCTCTTTGGGGTCTTTTCTGTCTCCATACAAATTTTAAGATTTTTTGTTCTAGTTCTGTGAAAAATGACACTGGTAATTTGATAGCAATTACATTGAATATGTAGATTGCTTTGGGTAGTATAGTTATTTTCACAATATTGATTTTTCTAATCCAAGAAGAGATGGTATATCTCTCCATCTTCTTGTGTCATCTTTGATTTCTTTCATCAGTATCTTAAAGTTTTCTGAGTACAGGTCTTTTACCTCCTTAGTTAGGTTTATTCCTAGGTATTTTATTCTTTTTGTTGCAATGGTGAATGGGATTGTTTCCTTAATTTCTCTTTCTGATCTTTCATTGTTAGTGTATAGGAATGCAAGAGATTTCTCTATATTAATTTTGTATCCTGCAACTTTTCCAAATTCATTGATTAGCTCTAGTAGTTTTCTGGTGGCATCTCTAGGATTCTCTATGTATAGTATCATGTCATCTGCAAACAGTGACAGTTTTAGTTCTGCTTTTCCAATTCATATTGCTTTTGTTTCTTTTTCTTCTCTGATTGCCATGGCTAGGACTTCCAAAACTATGTGGAAAAATAGTGGTGAGAGTGGACCTCCTTGTCTTGTTCCTGATCTTAGCGGAAATGCTTTCAGTTTCATATCATTGCGAATGATGTTTGCTATGGGTTTGTCATATATAGTTTTTATTATGTTGAGGTAGTTTCCCTCTATGCCCACTTTCTGGAGAGTTTTTAATCATAAATTGGTGTTGAATTTTTCAAAAGTTTTTTCTGCATCTATTCAGATAATCATATGGTTTTTATTCTTCAGTTTGTTAATATGGTGTATCACATTGATTGATTTGTGTATACTGAAGAATCCTTGCATTCCTGGGATAAATCCCACTTGATCATGGTGTATGATCCTTTTAATGTGTTGTTGGATTCTGTTTGCTAGTATTTTGTTGAGGATTTTGCATCTATATTCATCAGTGATATTGGTCTGTAATTTTCTTTTTTTGTGACATCTTTGTCTGGTTTTGGTATCAGGGTGATGGTGGCCTCAGAATGAGTTTGGGAGTGTTACTTCCTCTGCAATTTTTTGGAAGGGTTTGAGAAGGATGGGAGTTAGCTCTTCTCTAAATGTTTGATAGAATTCATCTGTGTAGCCATCTGGTCTTGGACTTTTATTTGTTGGAAGATTTTTAATCTCAGTTTCAATTTCATTACTTGTGATTGGTCTGTTCATATTTTCTATTTCTTCCTGGTTCAGTCTTGGAAGGTTGTGCTTTTCTAAGAATTTGTCCATTTCTTCCAGGTACAGCTCACTTCTAAATAAATTCCACACAGAGGACATGTAGAACACTCTAAGTGAACTGAGTATTATTTTTGAAACTTTGTAGTACACCAACTTAGAATGCTCTCTAAATTCACCTCAACCTCAATTTCACTGATGCCTTTAAAAATGAACTTTCATGATAAACACTTTTACCTGGAATTTAGAGACTCTTTTGTAGTGAATCTCTTGCCAAGAAAAACTCATGCATCAATTATATTTTGAGTCTTTTACCATCCTAAGTCACCATGCAATTTACCTTTTCTTGCCCTGAGTTATATGTCCTCAGTTTTCATACAGCACTTCTTGGCCCCCTTGGCACTGCACATAATACAATCTAAAGACAAGTTGATAAAGGACATATAGAAAGAGCTTTGAAAATGACACCTGAATTCCACGGCAACCCCCATGGGATTACTGTGGATCCTCTTCCAGCCTTTAGCAGAGTCTCAAATGTCCCCATCAGTGTGAAAGTTAGAAGCAATTTTAAAGCTACCAGTTGATAGTTGTTACAGAACTTATATCTAGCCCAGTTCCCCCATTTTCCACCTTTCATTTTCCTCATATTTTCAGCAAGAATGTAGAAAAAGTGGTTTGGAGGACCATTCTCATCCCAGTGCTTCCAGATTAGTTTTGCATTCTGGACAGATGATAATTATTTAATTTTTAAAGATGTTGGAGGAAATTGACTTCAGTAAACCATTCTGAGCTTCAGTAATGGCTAGTTGCTGATTCTCATTGTTATGATTTTTAGACAAGGACAGGTTTTCTTTTTTTTTTTGCGGTATGCGGGCCTCTCACTGTTGTGGCCTCTCCCGTTGCGGAGCACAGGCTCCGGATGCGCAGGCTCAGCGGCCATGGCTCACGGGCCCAGCCGCTCCGTGGCATGTGGGATCTTCCCGGACCGGGTCATGAACCCATGTCCCCTGCATCGGCAGGCAGACTCTCAACCACTGCGCCACCAGGGAAGCCCACAAGGACAGTTTTTAACCTCCACTAAACTGGATCCACACAGCCACAATTACTATAGTCATTCAGGCCAAAAATGTGCGTTTGCCTGAATTATCAAGACAATTACATTATCCCTAGAGTGGCTGCTGATTGAAAATTGGAAGAGCTTGATTGCAGCAAAGCTCTGCATTTCTTTGTCTTCATTTTCTTCCAGGATGTTTTTTCTCAATTTTTATAAGACCAAGAAAACAGGAGACTCCAGAACCTCAGTATTGTGAGAACAATAGAGAGTTTATTTGCAAATTAGGAACAACAAAGCTGTGAGAAGGATAGGGGAGAGGAGAGTAACAACAATTTGGAAGAACTGTCGTCTTATTTTAAAGCCTGGAAAACTGTGTGACATTATACTCTACTGTGAAGTCTACTGCTGGGTGAAAAGAGATAATCCACAAGGAGGAGAGAAGGGGGAAAGATTTGTATTATTAACGGTTTAAATGCATCATGGTCTCTGTTTAAATACAATCTTGATGAATTGTTCTTAAAAATGGTATTGATCTAGGTAATCAATCTTGGAGCTTTTGTCAAAAAGGATTTTTTCACCAAAACTGCAATATCGATTACTTGCATCAGAGCAGAGTTTAAATAAGAGAAATGCGTTCAAGTCAAAGCTATTGCTGATGGCCCTAAAAATACCAGAGTTGCACATCGACCCCCATTAAAAAAAAATAAAACTGATTCCAGGAGCAATCACTAGTGGTTATTTGCTTCATTCCCTATCTGTCCTCTGACATATATTGTTAATCTTGCAGACTCATGCTACCTACCCCTCACTTTAACAGGCTAAACTGCAGTAATTGAGCTCTAGTCTTGCAAAACAAAGGCAAGAACAACAAAATTACAAAGGTGTTTAATGGTTAAAATAAAGGCCTCACCAGCCAACTCCAGAATCAGGAAAGATAACCTGTCAAACTGAGTGAAATCTTGCAGTTTCAAAATCTTGAGGGATTCCTGCATTAGCATAAAGCCCCAGAGAAGCAGAGAAAACACTGAGAGCCTGCACACTATAGTCAGTCACTTGAAAGATTTATTTGGTAGGTTAAGGATGAGTTTAGCTATCCTGGTGGGCCTGTATTTTTGATGGTAACGCATTACAAATTCTCTACATATGTGTCTTGGAGTGCACCCACTCCAAAGGGTGCACCCACCAGCTGTAAAAGAATTATTACTATTTATATTAATTAGTCAAATCACTGCCCTAACCTTAACACAGGGAAGCACATCTAGGTACTTGGGCCATTGTGGAGATTACAGAAAGATGGATTCGATTGAGATAATCCTAGTCAGTCGCGTGGGAGGAGGCGCTACACGGACACAAGACCTGGTATTCTACTAGGGATCACCTTCCAGTTCTACGTCATGTGGCAGGAGCTGCAATAGCATTGCCGTTCAATGCCTCCTTTAGGCCAAAAGGCTCTATCACAAACCTGGAGCAATAGCCAAAATATAAAGTCCAAGCATAGTATCTTTAAAGAATGAGTAAGTTTGGGGCTTCCCTAGTGGTGCAGTGGCTGAGAGTCCGCCTACCGATGCAGGGGACGTGGGTTCGTGCCCCGGTCTGGGAGGATCCCACATGCCGCGGAGCGGCTGGGCCCGTGAGCCATGGCGGTTGAGCCTGCGCGTCCGGAGCCTATGCTCCGCAACGGGAGAGGCCACAACAGTGAGAGGCCCGCGTACCGCAAAAAAAAAAAAAAAAAAAAGAATGAGTAAGTTTATAACCATATATTGCTATATCATGAAGAGAAATAATCAAATGACATCAAAATATTCATGTTGAGAATCAATAGAGTCATAATTGTATCTTGACTTTTGTTTTTTAAGAGACAAGCAATATTGAGCCTCACACATGGAACATGTTAAGTAAATGGTTAGATATTTCTGACTAGATCAGAAAAAGATGTTGCTCCTAGACAAAAAGCAAGATGAAATAAAATGTCATTCTAAAACCACTTCATAAAGAACATACTTTTAAATAACTATACCATGAAAGAGTAGAGTATGGAGTGGGAGAAAAAGTAGTTTACATTGGAGTAACCTGGCAACCACTGCCTCACCAAGGCAATCAAGGTGATCATCAGTGCCAAGTCATGCTCTTTGCATGTACCCATGATCTGATGTCTGATGAAAAGGGCACTTACCTCTGTTGTTTTCCTCCCAAGAGCCCATCACACCATTCTAACCAAGAGAAAAAATCAGAGACACCCCAACTGAGGGATGTTTCACAGAATACCTAACCAGTACTCCTCAAAACTGTCAAGGTTATCAAAAACAAGGAAAGTCTGAGAAATTATCACAGCCCAGAAGAGACTAGAAGACATGACAAATGTAACAGAGAAAACATATTAAGGAAAAACTAGTGAAACCTGAATAAACTGTGGATTTTAGTTAATAGTAATGTACAGATGTTGGTTCCTTACTTGTGACAAATGTACCACAGTCCTATAAGGGGAACTGAGTGTTGGGTATTTGGGAACTCCCTACTATCTTTGCATCTTTTCTATAAATCTACTATTCTACAATTAAAAAAAAATTCTTTATTGAAAAAATAAAAACCAACTAAATCTCTCTGAAAAAAATAAAACTATGAAATCTTTTTACCATCCATACTACCTTTTCTGAATCAAAATATTTTTGAAGTAGGACCTTTACAATTACCAGTTAACTTTCACCTTCTAGAATCCAGATTGTGACAAGATATTAAATCCATAGTTTGGCTATTTTGTGGCTCCATTGTTTGATCATAATTATAAACATAGGCTTATTGTATAAAAAAAAATCTGAATCTCTTAAACATATTTTACACCCAAATAACTATATATATACATATATAACTATATATATACACATATATAACTACATATATAAAATATTATAACCATATAACTATAAAACTTTTCTTCCTTCCTTCCTTTCTTTCCAAGCTGTCCACTATAGGTATAAATATTTTTTTCAGAGATTCTTTTGGAATATACATGAATGTACCTAGCCGATATCTAATTCAAACAGACCAAGATAGAAACCTGATCCAGGAAAATTCTCCCTTCTCCCTTAAGTGTAGAAAAATCAGCCCCCTTTCTCTTTCTTACCTCCTTAGATATTGGGAAGCTGAAATGTTTCTCTTTTGTGAGGCTTCAGAAGGTTTACTGTGGAACCACAGAAAACAAAATGAGAAGCAGGTAATTCAATAAACTATTTGGCAGCCATGTTAGGTGTTATTTTACACATATTGCTCTGTTAATAGAAAACTAAATTAAAGGGTTTGTTTCTTGTTTTATATTGCTATAGGTGATGACTTCTGAACTTATAACTGAAGAAAATAGTTTTCTATATATATTCTTCAAGAAAATCTTTAAGCCTTCACAAAATCCTCTAAGAGGATTTTACTGATGCCGGGTGCACTCTTATGCTCAAAATCCAATAAGACAACTAAAAAATGATACAATAAGGTAAGGAAAAATACACCTCCACCGTGGGCTGACTCAGAACCTCCATTTCAGAACACTGAATGTGACTGACATTAAGGTGGTTAAAGAGTATTAATAATCCTCAGAGTAACAAAATGTCATAATTATTTTGCAACATTTATATTAAGTTTTTTCAGTGCTTACTGAATATTTCCAAATTCATCTTTCACCTGAGAACTGTAATTAAAAAATCAGTTGTTCAGTTTGTCCAAATGGAGCCTATACACTTATATATATGGGTATACACTTCAAAAGTTGTTATTAAAAAAAAAGTCAACTAATCTACTCATAGCATACATAGAAATAAGTACTTTAAAGCTTCATGATCCTTGCATTTCCTCACAAAATTCCATTGCACTTTTCTAGTTGCTCTAGGAAACATTCTAGAATATAGATGTTAAATCACTATAAACAACATATATTTGCTACAACATAGATCAAACTTGAGATATATTGAGATGTTTTCTAAGTTAGCCTAGAGAATTTTCAGGAATTCCATACATCTGAAACCAAATTGTGTGTGTGTATTTATACATAAAATCTTTCAAATAGGTTATGAAAATGTAATCAAAATTATCTTATGCAAGAAGCAAATGCTTGCTTCATTATTTTTTAACATTTTATTGATATTAAAATCTTCCTTTAATATTTCTAGGGTTAAAAACACAAAAGCATGAAGAAAAATCTGAAGGAAACTGGAACAATATATGTATACAAAGAAATGAACATACAATCCAGCATGCTAAAATAAAGGATAGGTAATTCTAGAACTTCAGGAATTCATTTCATTTTTAAGTTTAGACTCTCCAATGTTCAGTTAATTTTTCTATGATTAAACCATACAAAATATCTATTGTTATAACCATTTCAATATAATCAACTACTTAATTCTCATTTATGATATTTTCACTTGAGGAACCCTGGCATGTTTTATAACTGACTTTTTGTTTGTTTTTTAATAGGCTTATTAATGTGTAATTTACATACCATAAAGCCATTTTGTGTGTATACTTTAATGATTTTAGTAAGTTGAGATATGCAGATATCACATAATCTGATTCTAGAACATTGCAATCATCCCTCCAAATTTTTCATACCCATTTTCAGTTGCTCCCTGTTCACACCCCCAGTCCCAAGCAACCACTACTCTATTTTCTCTCTCTCTAGATTTCCTTTTTCTAGACATTTCATGTGAATGGAATCATACAACATGTGATCTTTTACATCTGACTTCTTGCACTTAATGTTTTTGAGATTCATCTATGTACCCAGTCCTTTTATATTTTATATTTCTTTATATTTCATTATATGGATATACCATACTTGTTTATATATTCACAAGTTGATAGACATTTTTTTCCACTTTTGAGCTATTATGAATAATACGGATATACACATCTGTGCACAAGACATAGGTTTTCATTTCTCTTGGGTAGATCCTAGGGGTTGATTTGCTAGGGCATATTGTAAATATGTTTATCTTTTTAAGAAACAGCAAGCTGTTTTCTAAAGCAGCTTGCCATTTTACATTCTCACTATTAATATATGAAAATTCTCATTTCTCCACATCCTCACCAACACTTATGATTATTTATGTATGTTTATTATAGTTACTCAAGTGGGTTTGAAGTAGTATCTTATTGTGGCTTTAATTTGCATTGCTCTCATGATTAATTATGTCATGCATCTTTTCATGTGCTTATTGACCATTTCAATATCTTTTTTGGTGAAATTTCTATTCATATCTTTCCCTCATTTTTTAATTGCATTATTTGTTTTCTTATAATTGAACTGTAAATACCCCTCATATATTCTGAATGCAAGTTCACTATTGGATGTTATATGATTTGAAAATATTTTCTCTCAGTTTGTGGCCTTCCTTTTCATTTTGTCAATGGTGTCTTTTGAAATGCAAAAGTTTTAATTTTGATGAAGTCTGATAAAACAAATGTTTCTTTTATTACTCCTGCTTTTGGTGTCCTATATTTAAATAAATGACTGTTAATTCAAGCCAAAAACCATATATTTTTGGCTCATTCATGTGTGGTCACAAAGATACACAAAGGTTATTATGTAAATATATCACTCTCTATAGGGGAAATCAACTAAATATGGTGACTGTAGTTTAATCATTTTCTGAATCTTCAAGAGGAAGCACTTTTCTAAAGCATTCTAAAGACCAAATAGGTTTCAACTTTAAATTGCCATAAACTCCATACACTGTGAAAATCTCCCTGGTCCCTTAAATGCTGGAGCATCTCGGGGTTTAGTGCTGGCCTCCCTTGGCTTCTCATTCTGTTCTCTTTCTTCATGACATCTTACCCCTTCCTGCGTCCAGGCTATGATTGGTACTCCCCTCCTCCACTCCCTGAACAACCTGTGTTTACCTCTATGACTGTATTTACATTATAATGAAGCTTGAGTTTATAAGCCTATCACCATCCTACTGTTAGTTCATAAAATTCTCTATTCATCCTTGTATCCAAAAATCCTAGTACAGTGCCTGACACATGAAGGTTCAAAAATGTTTATTACATACTCAAAAAGGCCCATATTTCCAACCTCATCTCCTATCATATGTTTTCATATGAAAGGCACCCCAGCTACCCCACTACTGCTCTAAGAACAAATCTAAGTTTTTGTGCATACTGTTTTCTCTGCCTGAGATACCATTATTCCCCCTTCTCTGTCTGATGCTCATTACATGTTGGCTGAATGCTTGAAAACATTGAATTTATACAAGTGCTACACTCTTCCTTAAGCTCGGTCTCTGACGAGCCTAGGAATGGTTATTAAGGCTGGAATAGACAATCTATTAGGAAACAACATCTACAAAGAGAAGGCACAGATAATTTGGATATTAAATTGTCAGGGGAAAAAATGAAGCCCTGATTACCAGAGATTGAAAAAACAAGATAAGACAAACCTGTGTAGTTGTTTGCAGGCAGAGAGTCTACATTGGCGAAAAACTAAACTCGATATTGGCAGATAGAAAAAAATGAACTGCCAGGTAAGGATTATTGCTCCCCACATACACAAAAGTACTGGGGACTATACAGTTCAGAATTCTAAAGCCTGCCATTTGCATGAACAAAGAAAAAACAATTGGATGGGCATAAATACTTGGTATTTGGATTCTTCAGCCACTGTCTCTTAATGCAGATAATACTTCCATACAGAAGCAAATCAATGCCAAAGGAAACAGTGAGAAGCCTAAAATTAGTTTATAACTGACTACTGATTCACCATATTCCATTTCTTTCTAACACAGTGTTCATCTTCATCTTTTTGTTTTAGTCCAAAAGATATCCTTGTAAGTTTCTATTTGTTTTCTTATCTCTGATTCCTCTAGTTCTAGATGTACCTAAAACCTCTCTTGTCTAAGGACCTGACTCAAAGGTTTCACTGGAGCGGCATTAGACTTCCTTTGTCCATCTCTGTCAGACTATTCTCAATACTACCTCAGTTGGTATTGATTGTATTCTTGAATCCTTTCTGCATGTCCTATGCACTTGGCACAGACTTCTGTGATTCTGACTCCACAACTGTTCTTTCTGTGATCAGCTTAGAATGTGTGGGTTGTAACTGGTAGGGGGTTAGACATGAGACATGAAACACAAGGATTGTGTATTTTGATTTTTAAGCATGTTCTTCTTCACAAAATCAGGAATTAAAAAATAATCACGACTGGAAATTATTGGTCAGTGTATTTTTCCCCAGAGGAGATATGTGAAAAAATTATTTATGAGCCAAAAAAAAAAGGCACGACAGAAATAAAACCTCTTCTCAGTATTTTCATTTCTTAGACTAAAGACCAGAGTCCATGAATATTTAAATATAGATGATTACTTGACCCAACAAAAATAACTAGAAAGAAATTCACATTAAATAGTATAGCTGGTTCTCTGTATCTGCAGATTCAACCAAACTCAGATTGAAAATATTTGGAAAACAATTCCAGAAAGTTCCAAAAAGCAAAAATTGAATTTTCCGTGTGCTAGCAACTATTTACATAGCATTTACACTGTGTTAAGTATTATAAGTAATCTAAAAATGATTTAAAGTATACAGGTGGATAAGGGACTTGAGCATCCATGGATTTTGGTATCAGAAGGGGGTCCTGGAATTAATCCCCCGAGGATACTCAGGGACGACTGTATATGAATCAAGTAATCAGACTTTCTTTATAAGTCTTCAAAGAGCATTATATGTACATCTTATAGTGTATAAGTTGATTTCATATATTTATTTATATCTATGTTTGCACAACAAGAATATCTAAACTCTACATTTCCATGATTCATATGCAAGTATGGTTACCTTTATGACTTTTACAAATTCATATATAAGCAATACAGATTCCATTAATTTAAAAAGTCCAAGCAAAGCCCCTCCACCAATGACTTTTATTAAGAAAAAAAGTGAGTTGGCAGGTAGAGCTTTTTCCCTCTACCAAAAAGTTAAAGCCACAAAAATAAATAATTAGATGAGGCAAAATATCGAAACAGGCTACAAACTTTATGGATTTTAATTGAACTCAACAGTTGTGGGCAACTCTCACCTACATCAAAAAAAAAAGCCAGTTTTGGAATCTGTCTTTTTATCTGTACATCCGTAGGGCACCCCCATTCTTTGAGATGACACTGGCTAATTAGAAGGTGAAGAGGGAAAAAGAGAATTGCAAGGTCATGTACTGTTATTCCAATATTCTCCAGGTTATGCATAGGTGCTTGGGGAATGGACTCCCATTCCTTCCGTGGTAGATCCTACCCAAACACACAACTAGGAAGTCTTTGAGGCTTTCATAATTCTTCTAAGGAAGACTGGGAGACACAGAGTGCATCTCAGTAGACTTCCCTTTACTATATATTGCATAGTGATGGAGAATGAGTCTTCCTCTCTACCAATCCTCCCTCTTTTAAAAAAAACCTGTAAATATTTAGTCTGAGATTAGCATAATTGAACTGCCTATGTTAAGTGGTATTCTCAAGAGAAATGGATGTTTTAATACCTACACGTGTCTTGTCAAGCAGTTCTTGAAACTGACACATTTATGTGGTCTTCCTACAACCCGGCACATTTGCCTCCTTTGCAGATGGCAAAAAAGTACTTTTTAAATGACTGTCATCTAGGCAAAAGTCCAGCAGCTGGACTCAGCTGTTAAAAACTTTTTTTTTTTTTTTTTTTTTTGCAGTACGCGGGCCTCTCACTGTTGTGGCCTCTCCCGTTGCGGAGCACAGGTTCCGGACTCGCAGGCTCAGCGGCCATGGCTCACGGGCCTAGCCACTCCGCGGCATGTGGGATCTTCCTGGACCGGGGCCCAAACCTGTGTACCCTGCATCAGCAGGCAGACTCTCAACCACTGCGCCACCAGGGAAGCCCTGTTAAAAACTTTTGATGTCAAATTAATTTTTAGTCTATGTCCAGTGGACTACATTCAGCTAGATCACTATTTGGATACACTCAAATTTAGCAGAGAACAGTATTTCCTAAATGATCATTTTTCAAACTATCTGCTAGCGCTCTCAATTTAAGTAATGGACACTGGCAGTTTCTGTGGAAAATGAAGAGGAAAAAGAGTAAGGGAAATCTCACTTTATCAAACAACTAACTAGACCAAGTATGTCAAACACATGCATTTTCATTTCACTAAAGAGAACAGGTTCAACAGAGCATTAAAGAATATATTATCACAGAGACAGGTCTATGCCAGCATATCAAATCAGGATACATCCAGGTTACCTTCCTGATTTATGGGTCCCACAGCATCCTTCTGCCAACGTTGAGTCCCATGATAAGAGAGGCAGATTAATTCTAAAGGCATATGTCATCCTTCATCTTCTCCCCCATTCTCCAACAATTATAAATAAGATACTAACATCCAAGGGACAATCAAATTAAGAGCTATAAATACAGCAGGCATGGTCTAGATCACAGTAAAACAAACCCAGGTCAGGTATCCCATGTTCCCTAAAATACAAAAAATATGACAGCCTGCATGTATTATAGCTCTTGGTCCCCCTACCCCCAAAAGCAGCAATTCCTGACTTTATATCCCTAGCTTCTTTGTCACTTGATCTTTGTGTTATGGGTTTTTTCTTTTACAAGCAGTCCACTTTTGTAAAATACCTTTGATAACTGTCTGGGTGCCTAACATTCATTCATTCATTTATTCATTTCTTAAAGAAATCTCCAGTTCCTTCAATTCTCCAATATATGTGTATTTTGATTTAATGTGGAATAAGAATAAATTGCTAGTCAGAATTATTGTTACTGTACTGCTCATAAGGAGAGTTAACATTAGGAATCTGATGACAGTATTTCAATACCTAAAATATGTTATGTTGTGTGGCACCGTCGCCATGAAAAACTAAAGCTAAACAGTACAGATTTTAATTTCTTTAGACATTACAGTGGAAAGGAGTCATTTTAAAACATTTTAGACAGCTAAAGATCACGGAGCATGTGTGTGAGAGGACAGTACCTCAGTGAGCGTAATTATTTTCATTAGGGGACAAGGAGTAGACACAATCTTTTTAAAAATGTTCCATTTTACTGCCTCAGAAGTAATTACAGTAATCATGTGTTGTCTTTCATGTACCAGTATGACACTACTGACCCAAGATCAGTAGGTTAAAGGCTTTGAATTGTGTATCCAGAAGTGAGGACTGTCTTTTCACTGATTCATTGATGTGCTCTGACCCAGCAGCCCCTTGGAACATGTGTTTGCAAGGGCAAGGACTAGGGCCATGAGTGCAGCCTGTAGCCATGTAATTGAATAAAGCTAACCAGCCCTCACAGGGGTCAAAACTATGACATCAGCCATGGCTTAATTAGAAAAAGAGCCACAGGTAAATAACTAGTCATCAAGGTGCCTCATTAGTTTAGAAATACAGAGGGTATAATGCCTCTAAGAGTCTCATTCTAGGGAAAGCAGGAGCTAAAGGGAGCTCTGGCTTCTTTGTGGTTTTCTCAGTTGGTTTACAGATGATCCCAAAATAAGAAAATTTCAATATTGCAGCCTCTTCCATAAGAAGATAGGTCAGATCTCCAAAACTGTGGCAGATCAGCATTCAGGAAGTTATCTGCAACAGGTTCATCCTCTCAGAGGCCAGTTAGACCAAGGATTTTCAAAAATGTGGCCCACAGAACTCCAATGCTTAGTTTATTTCAACAAGCATTTAGTGAGTTCCTTTAAAAAAAAATGTGCCAGGTATTACATGTATTATGCTTTGTGTTGAAACCTTTAGGTTAAGTATGGCACCGTGTCTGTCCATGAGAAGCTAACTGACAGACACATATATATACATCTTGATAAAAATGTATAAAAAGGGTATAATAGGTTCACAGAGGGGAGGCTCTTAGAGGAAGCTATAAAGGTTAGGCAGACAGAATGAGGATGGGGTGGTTGGCAGAGGAGAAAACAAAGGCATTTGAGGAAGAATGTTCAGAATGAACAAAGGCACAGGTATGTGGAATAACATCAGAGAGGTGGGAGCAGATGGGGCCTCAAATAGTTTATAATTAAAATGTGAGCCAGGGCTTTTTTTCCCTAGAGTTTTTAACTTTACCTTTGCTGTGAAATTCATTTTCCCTATGGTTTAATTTCATAGAGGGAGTTTTTAAATTACAGTTCCCTTTCTCTTATCTCCAAATGATAGCAAGTACACATATTTGCAGAGAGAAATAAGCAGGTATTATTATTAACAATAGGATATTTTTTTTAAATGAGTAATTGCAGAAATTCACTGAGTCCAAGTATGTAGAGACAGAATCTGTGGGGTGATGCTGTGGAAGAATTAAAAAACCCTCCCCTCAAAAAATCTAATATTTGAAGGAAGAAGACAAACACAAATTACTGGATTATGTTGGATAAGGCAATGACCAAGGAAGAAAGTAGCCAAACTAAGGCGTTCAAAAATTTGAGTTTTTGTCTTCAAATGGAAGGAAGGGTTAAGCTAATATTAAATACCACCTCAATAATCTAGATAATTGTGACAAATCCTATCTATACTGACTGACCATGCCAGAAATGCAAATGACTGACAGAAAACCCCCTTATACTTATTTTAACTATGATGCAGATATGGAATAATATAACAATATCAATGCTTTCAAATATTATTCTAGAGAAACACATAAACAAAATGTATATCCATACAATGGAATATTATTCAGCCTTAAAAAAAAAATGAAATACTGAAACATGCCACAACATGGATGACCCTTGAAAACACTGGGCTAAGTGAAAGAAACCAGACCTAAAGGGCCACAGATTGTATGATTTGGGAGGGTTGAGGGGAAAATGAGGAGTGACTAATGGGGTACAGAATTTCTTTTCAGGGTATAGTTTCTAAAATTAGATAGTGGTAATGATCGCACAACTCCGTAAATATACTAAAAACGTTAGAAGGGCGAATTGGATGGTATGTAAATTACATCTCTACGAAGCTGTGACTTTTTTTTTAATGTGATTTTTAGGTCCCTTCAGCGTAACCAACAGGCATTGTGCTTTCCCGATAGTCTGCTTTCCGGTCTACCAGCCTCGACTCCTTTCCCATCCCTGCCCCCAAATACTGACACGGATACGAAAAGGACGGAAAAGGACAGCAATGAACAAAAGGCTCCATCTTGAAAGAACTAACGAGTTGCAACAAAACTTAAAGGAGACGCGATCCAAAGTGAACAAGATAAGGAGTGGCTGCGGTTGGTGACAAACTTTCATTTTGTTGGGCTATTATTTTTGTCTTAAGGGTAGAAACATCAGACCCCGGAAGTAAGCCGACTTCTGCGGGGCAAACACGGCTCGTTTTCCGGCAGGCACTGTCTTTACGGCCCATTTCAAAACGCAAACCGCTCGCTCTCGTGGTCCTACGTCACCACGTACTTCTTGCGTCACCTCGCCGGCCAATTCCCATATTCCCCCTCTCTTGGCAGTTGAGCCGGAGCCAGCCAGTTTACCGCCGACTACACCGCGCCGCCGCCAGCCTCTCTTCGGTGGACGCCAACAGCTTTGAGATAAGCAAAATGGACAACAGACACGAGCTCCCTGAGGGAGTCCTAATCAAAGTCACCAAGAATCTCTATGACGCCAGAAAAATGTTCATCGGCGGAATACCCCGCGATACCAGTAAGCAAGCTCTTCTTGAATACTTGGCCCAGTTTGGCGAGATAATGGACTTTACTATTAAAACCCATCCAGTCAGTGGTGTTCCCAGGGGGTTTGGATTTGTGCTTTTTAAAGATCATGGCACCGTTGAAAAGGTCCTCCAAGTCAAAGAGCACAAACTGGATGGCAAAACAATCGATCTTAAAAGGGCTAAAGCCATAGAATTTATATCTCTGCCAAGAAAAGTTTTTGTCGGAGGGTTGAATCCTCATATGTCTGAAGTAAAAATCAGAGAGTATTTTGGCGCATTTGGTGTGATTGAGAATATTGAGCTTCCAGTGTATAAAGGAACAAACAAAAGACGAGCTTTCTGTTTTATCACATATACTGATGAAAAACCAGTGAGAAGGCTGTTAGAAGCCAGGTACCATCTGACTGACTCTGGGTGGTGTGAAACAAAAATTGCACTCCCGAAAGAATATTTCAAGTCACAAAGCAGAGGAGGAAGAGATGTTCCATTTGCCAGGCTAGGCAACTACTGGGGAGGAAGAAGCTCCCAGGCAAACCCAAGTCCTTACGGAGCAAACCCAAATGCTTTTGGCGCAGACCCAAATGTTTGCGGGGCAGTTGGAGGCGGCGGTGGCAGAAGCCTTTCTACTGTTTTTGTGCCTGTTCCCTTCTCAACCAGTAATGAAGGGTTTAATTTTTCTGATCAAATGTATGGCAATTTCCCTAATGCCTACAATAATCAGCCAATTTTTAATACCTATGGTGGAGATTATTTGCTTGGCCATAACTATGGGATCCATGGGTGTGTAACTGCATTTACTAATTAAAATGTGCAAGTAAACGAAGAGGCTCCCTTTGGTACTGCTTACCAAGGATTTACCAGCTTTTCTGAAGGCGAAGAATGAAGCCACTGCAGAGCCACTCTATCCTCGAAAGAAAAAGTTATGTTACTGAAATAAGAAATGACTGAATGACTGTTTAGTAGGACGTTGTCACTAACTTTTGAAACTGTTTACAGCTGTTTATAAGAACCAGTTTTTATTTTCCATAACCTTTTGACATTGGAGCAACAAGAAGATAACACAAGGATTTGAGACTTTTATTTTATGAAAGTTAATGTTTTCTCAAAAAATAAATGTTTACTAGCTTTATATGCAGCTCTATAGTGGCTTCTGTTCTGTGTTGGTATTTTGTTTTGTTTTTTTCGGTGAGAGGAGTGGGGGAATTTGGGGTCCTTTTTTTTGTTTGTTGTTTGGTCTAGGGTGGTGGTTTTGGGTTAGAACTATCATCCACATTCAGACCTTAAAGTTTCCCTTTAGATTTGCTATTCAACCAGGTCCTTCTTTCATTCAGCAAACATTAAGAGTTATTCTAAGACAGAAAGTATATTCAAAGCAGGAGATTGAGAGAATCAGCCCCAGTGTTAAAAGAGGCAGAAGTAAACCAGGAAACACAATATAGTGTGGTAAGTCCTAAATAAGGCTTTGTGAAGGATGATGTGGTATTACAGACACAGGGCATCTAAAACAGGTCTTGAGAGGGAGTGGTCCAAGGTGGAGTGCAGTAGATAGGCCTTTGCCAATGGACTGTGCTAAGAAGAGAGAGAATACCAAGCAGACATGCAAAAGAATTGAAGCAGGAATTGAGCACACACTTTTGGAAGAGAGCAAAGAAAGTTTTTAAGGGCGGAAACAAAGTGCATATGGAAAATAAGGAACAGGAGGTGGGCAGGGGGCTTGAGCATGTCTGCCAGAATCTCATGCAAGCCACATATGTAATTTAAAATTTTCTAATCACATTTTTTAAAAGCAAAAAAAGATGAAATTCATTTTAATAATAAACTTTATTTAATATAAACAAAATATCATTTCAAGATATCAAGATAACTATTCATGAGACTTTTTACATCATTGCTTTGGTACTAAGACATTGAAATCTAGTGTGTATTTTACTTTTACACCACATCTCAGTTCAGACTAGCTACATTTCAAGTGCTCAATACATGTGGCTAGTGGCTATCATATAGGATAGTGCAAACCTAAATTACAAAGGGCCTACATTACATGCTAAGAGGTTGAATTCTATCTTTAAGTCAATAAGGAGAAATTAAAGGATTTAAAACAGGGAGTTACATGAAGCAGCAAATATACATGCCGGACACTGAGCTCCATGCTAGGATTCGAATATCAATGAGACTCAATCTCTGCCTTCAGGTAACTCACTGTCGAGAAGGAAAGACAGACATGAAACCAAGATTCTGGTGGGACTAAATTTAAAATGTGAGGAGGGGACTTCCCTGGTGGCACAGTGGTTGAGAGTCTGCCTGCCAATGCAGGGGACACGGGTTCGTGTCCCGGTCCGGGAAGATCCCACATGCCGCGGAGCAGCTGGGCCCGTGAGCCATGGCCGCTGAGCCTGCGTGTCCGGAGCCTGTGCTCCACAACGGGAGAGGCCACAACAGTGAGAGGCCCGCGTACCGCAAAAAAAAATGTGAGGAGGAAGTCAATTTTACTTAGAAAGAATCATATGTATTTACTCTCCTTACTAGAATACAAATATCCTGAGGCTAAATATATTGCACTCTTTTCTGTATTCTCCTTAGCATCTAGCAAGCTAGATAGCTTGATAGCAAACTACAGCTCTTGCACAGAGTAGGAACTTAAAAACAAATATTGAATAATGACAGAGGAGCAAAACTGAGAAGCAGATACAGTATTATGAATAAGAGAAAGAAACAGAAGGAGGCAACATAAAACATGAGGTAATTATTTTCATTTTTAGTAGGAAATGTTTATTATTTAAATATCTGAGCAAGTTGTATTCCTTTAATGGTGGAGGAATTTTAAATATATAAATACACTTTGTTAAAAATATGGAGATTAAATGGAATAATAGATGTGAAACTGTTTTGAAAAGTTGAAATAACTGTACAGAAATCAGGTGTTATACACACACACACACACACACACACACACACACACACACTCCAGAATAGGCTTGCAATGGAGATTTTGATGCTTATTGCCCTTTGGTACTACAGTATATTATATCAAACTGCAGTTTGAAAATACCAGGAGATCAATCAACTGAGTTAATTTAAATATTGTTCCACATAATGTTTTCTTTTTAGAAAACTCTATAAAAATAGGTATGCTCTGTTGCCACAAAGTAAAAGCGAATCCCCAGGTAGGCTAATAAGAAGATTCACAAAACTAAATGGTATTATGCAATAGTTGAAATCATGAATCTGTCTGTATGTATCCAAGACCAAGGACAAACATACAGATTCCTCCAACAGAAAGTATTTAGGAGGAATCGGCTTTAATTTACCAGAGTTAACTTGATGAAGCTAGGTGATTTTGATTAAGAGCTTTTGTTACTGGTCCCACTGAGAATTGACTTGTCTATTGAGCCAGACAAAATATAGCTATATCCACATTTGGCTTTTTGAACTAAGGAATTAAACTAAATAAAGTTTCAGCCAATTCAGAATCAGTGTAGCAGATGTTTTGATATTTCAGTTTTAGAAATTATATAAATTTATTTTTTCCTGTTCCAGCTGGTTCATTTGTTGATTAAGGTTAAAAAATTCAGTAGAAAACAAGTAGGGATTGGTTCAGATTTCAGCATGTAAGTTCAGCAAATTAGCTTAAATTCATTTTTCATGTGGAGGTCTTATGCTTAGTTCAAGGAATTTAATTTAGTTGTTAGAAATTAGGTTATGCAATGTCAGAGTTATGTCAAATCAACTATTTCTGATCACAGTGGTCCTATTAACCCTCAGACAGCTATGCATGTGTTTATGTATATGTATGTATTTAGATGCTATCTTAAAAAAAAAATAACATGTGAAAGTCCCAGTTCAAGAGTTTGTTATGGTTCTTAGGATAATGGCTAAGTCATATTTTCATTAGGTCTGGATTGACTGTAGAAATGCTTATGTAGCAATAATTATAAGCCCTAATGGCTGACCCAAATTGAAACAGCCAAGTTTAAATTCCTGACATTAGAAATGGATATTCTAGTAAGACTAGTTATTAGTCAACTTTATTCTTCTCAGAGTTTGTATGCTACTGGTGTTTACATCTCCATATTTGAGGAAACTAGATTTTTGAGAAGAGCAAAAGCTGTTAAAGAGTGAGAAAATAGGACTTATAAAAGAAATTTTTAAGGGGACTGGGTTATTATAGAGAAAATCTGCCTGAGGGATAATTAAACACAACCCTTTAACATTTTGAGTAGCTCCTAAAGAAAAGCGAGTAAAGCTAGATGCAGTTTCTGAGGTGAGTCAAGCTGGAGTCTATAGTTTTGTTTTTCAGGAAAAAGACATTTAAAATTATGTCATGACAGTGTAACTAATTCCAAATACATATTATCTATGGACTTAATGGAATCCCCATTTCTGAATATACTTAAAGGTAAAACTCTATTGTCTTTGGTCTAAATCCATGGTTCTCAAACCTGGCTTGTCATAAGAATTCCTTAGAAGGCACTGGAAAAAAATTCCTGCACTCTATAACTCCTGGGAAACTTTATTCAGTAGGTCTGGTTTGGAGCCAGGAATCTATTCTATAAAGCTCCTCACTTGGATTCTAATGATGAATCCCATGGATATAACTAAATAGAAGTCCAAGATCAAGATGCTGGCAGACTTGGTGTCCGGCACTGGCTTCCTGGTTCAAAGCTGGCTATCTTGTCACTGTCCTCACGTGGCAGAAGGGTTAAGGGATCTTACTAAGGTCTCTTTTATAAAGGTACTAATCCCACTCCTGAGGGCTCTGCCCTCATGATCTAATCACCCCCCAAAGACCCCACCTTCAAATTCCATCAACACTGGGGATTAGGTCTCAACAAATGAATTTGAGGGGGAACACATTCAGTTTATGGCAGAAACCTTTTAACCTTCAGATTCTTAATTCTGTGATAAGTGTCATATGAAGAGCTCATTCAACTCTAGGGCTTTATGACTGTAGGGTTAATATTCACATGAACCAGTCAGTTTTTTTTGTTTTTTGGTTTGTTTTTTTGCGGTACGCGGGCCTCTCACTGTTGTGGCCTCTCCCGTTGCGGAGCACAGGCTCCGGACGCGCAGGCTCAGCAGCCATGGCCCACGGGCCCAGCCACTCCACGGCATGTGGGATCTTCCCGGACCGGGACACAAACCCGTGTCCCCTGCATCGGCAGGCAGACTCCTAAACACTGCGCCACCAGGGAAGCCCCGAACCAGTCAGTTTTTACTTCATATATACCCCAAAGATCCTCAACTGTATAAGACAGCGTCAGTTAAAAATTTTTATAGTAGTCCTTGAAGCATATTTCCATTGAATTTAAGTTATATGAAAGATCAAACATCTCTTTTCAGAGAAGTAGAGGAGACCCCTCTGCTAGTTAACACACTATGATACAGTAGTATTGTAAGGCATGCAATATTTTTTAAAAAGATGGACCTTGGAGATGGAATTGAGCTTAGAAAATAGTAAAACTTGTAATTTATGGAATAAATTACATTTTCTATAAATTGTCTCTTTTTTTTCCTTTCCCCCAATCATTAGGTTTCTCACTTGCTAATTCTACAATCTGTATTCTTACAAATACATGGTAAATCTTCCCAAATGTCTGCTGTGAAACTAGCCCTGAAGTGCAGACAAGATTCTATATTTTATGTTAATGGTTGCTTAGAATCCTTTTTAGTGATACATAGCTTTCAAGCATCCTTTATATAGCCAAGGGTCCAAGTTGTGAATAAATGTTTGCCACTTCTAGAAATATATCATAGCCAAAAGCCTATCCTCATACTATGGAAGGGAGCTCTGATATGATGATACTTGAGATGAATGTAGTTGGTTTCCTGAGCTGATAAAAATCCCTTAATATCCATTTATTCAGTATAATATGTTTTACAATCACTGTTGACATTGAAAGACAGTAACTGATAGGTGTTAATTAATTCCTCTCCATTTACACTTTTCTATAATCTGCAACATTTTTCCTTAACATGCAGAAGTGTGTGAAACGGGGACTTTCACAAATAATAGCTGTCAATTTTGCTAGCTATAGTCCTTGCTATAAAACTATAGAATTCATTGATCTGTAAAAGAACTATGATATAAAATATATTAAAGGATCTATATAAATGCAAATACAACAAAAAAATACAATTGATGTTTATGGATTTTGAGTCTTAAATATAAGTAAAAGCTCTGTAGACTACTAGACACAGTCCGATAAAATGTCAAAATGGTTCCCTAAGGGAATCTGAATGATGTTCCAGAATACCATTTTTAGTAGCCCCCACTGTTCTTTGATACTCCCTGATTTGCTTGGGGGAAGGGTTGTCACAGAAGTGCTAAAAAGGCACCTAAAAAAATAAAACGATAAGCATATATTGCTTACAGGGAAAAGACACATGGTAGCTCTCTCCAAAATTTTTCGGCTGAAATTCACTTTTGTAATTACATTTATACAGTCACATGAACACACAGGACTTGTAACTGATTATTAAAACCTTAAAAAAGATTTCATTTGAAAAAAATAAATAACCACTACCACCTAGTATTTACAGATTACTGTAAGGTCAACATCTTTGGAGAAAACTAGTCAGCTAATAGCCATCCCTACTCTCTACGTAGATGAGTTTTTCTTCCATACAGAGAGAAAGAAAGATTTGAGTAATTTTCCTAGCCCTTGGAGGCAATCAGGGACAAAATTGAAATCTGTTTGCCACGCCTTATATCAAGCAGTAGAGTAGGCTGATTGATTCGTTCTCCCTAGTCTCACACTCTAAAAAACAAACAAACAAAAAGAACGCCCCCCCCAACAAAAAATAACAGTAATAATAAAAATAATAGTAACTACCATATTCCAAGTACTGCCTATTTGCCAGACCTGCACTGGATGTTTACATGTGTTATCTTATTTAGTTTAACCTACACAATGACTATTTGAAGAAATATATAATTGGTTATACTACGTAAATAATGAAGCCATAGTTATTTGTATATAAAAACACAGCTAGTCAGTGGCAGGCTCAGGCTGTGAATGCAGCTCTTTCTAATTCTCCAGGGCCTGTATGCTTTTTCCTGGATGACACTGCCTCTCTCAGCATAACATCACATGCAAACTAAGTCAGACTAACACTTTCAAGGTCTTCTAAGAAAACATATTCAAGTAAAGATAATAAAGTCCAGAAACATATAGATTAAACATAAAGTGGTTAGGACAGAAGGTGAGATGGCAGTGGTAACAAGAGTAAAAATAAATTGGAGAACAAGAAAACTACTTTGAAATGTAAGTAAAGGATACATTTTCAAATGGGGAAACTGCCATGACACTCAGTTTTTCTATGAAAAATAATTAAGTTCCGAGAAAAAAAGATAATACAGTACTCTTGATGCTTGGTCCTGAATGCTCAACCGACCAAAAATATACTATAGAAAAACGTGTTGTGTTGGTATAAAGAAAAAAAAAGAGAGGGGACACAGCACCAAAATTAGGTTTAAAGAGACTAATCCTTTTGTCTGGTATTAGGAAACTTCATCTTTAAGCTTTGTCAAATATTATTTTCAAATATTCCCAAAATATAAATGGAAAATGGAGAGCAAATTTGTGAAAAGTTGGAGGGAGAGAGAGCAAATTGAACTTTTTTCTTGATGTTGCATTTAGGAAACATTCCTAATTCTGATATGTGAGCCTCTTTATTGAGTATCTTTACCTTTTCGCTATATCTTAAAATAATGATGGTAAAAACTGTCTAGAATAATGTCATCACCAACTATACCAGCTTATATGTTATTCCTAACTGGTATTCCCACCTATTTATAAAGAGGTGACTCTTAAACCACATTAATCTGTGTTTACATCAAGCTGGACCCAAAGCTAAGAATTTTTTTTGCCAGGTAATTTTTTTTTTTTTTGCGGTATGCGGGCCTCTCACTGTTGTGGCCTCTCCCATTGCGGAGCACAGGCCCCGGACGCGCAGGCTCAGCAGCCGTGGCTCACAGGCCCAGCCGCTCCGCAGCATGTGGGATCTTCCCGGACCGGGGCACGAACCAGTGTCCCCTGCATTGGCAGGTGGACTCTCAACCACTGCGCCACCAGGGAAGCCTGCCAGGTAATTTTTTAAAACTACCTCCACCTATGTGTGCACTTGTGCATGTATGTGTGTATAAAAAAGCTTTATTCCAAACCTGAAGTTTGCAGCAGATATTGGATTAGACGACGTTTCCTCAGTGAAATACAGAACACAAAAAATGTCAGGAGAGGCTAGTTTTAGGAGCTAGAGACGGAGTGAATTAAAATCCCTGAACAGGGACTCAGAAATCTCTTAAGACAACAACTACCAACAGCTAATGTCTTTAGAGAACACCTTCCCCCACAAACTGTGCTAGGATAGAAGAGGGGAAATGCTATAACAAAAAAAAAAGGGGGACTTAATTGAAGCTGAAATATTCCTTCTGCCACTGAGTCACCTTGGAAATAACAAATGAAGTAGATGGAGGGAAAAAAACCCCATATCTGTGTGTATCCTACGTGAACAGATATATAGCAAGGCATAGAGAGATGTGTGTTTGTATATACATATTCATAAACACAGAGTTTCCTAGAGGACTTCTGAACTCTCAAGAGCCTGTGCAAGTAATGTCTATGATCTAGGAAAAACTCATATTCTTGAAAATGAACTGAAAAGAGAGACTTGCTTTTTATCCACCAACAATGTGCTGTCTTCAAAGCCAAGGTCCTATATGGACTTTGAGGTTATCAGGAAAAGTATTATCTGTTCCTGTTGCTTTAGAGAGTACCATGGGAGAAACAAACCAGGGAGATTCAGGTGGGAAATGAGAATCAGAGTAAGTTTTACATTAAAAAACAATATTGCAATAGAAGGAGCATTAGACACTACAGAGTAGTAAAAGAAACTGAAACCAAACTTAGCTATGTGACATTTCATACACAGTATGAGCAAAGATTCAATTTTGAGGTTTTAGGTAAATGCACAATTAATTACATGCTACAATTTGGGTCATTCATAAAGATAGCCTTTGAAGTATACTTAAAATAAAAATGTTGCTTCTCCATAAACACTGTTCTAAACAATTATCACAAGGATCCATATTAAACTTCCAATGTTTTATTTTGGTGGTGACTACAGTTATCCACAGAGGGTACCTCCACCATGTCTATGGCTTGAAGCTACAAATGTCATTGCCAGCACCCTCAAGCCATTTGGGCATTTATTCAGTCTTTAGTAAGTGACTTCTGTAAACAGAGTTCTGGACTAGGAGTCTGTGTGTGTGAGAGAGAGGATGTGTGTGTAGAAAGAAAGAAAGTTAATAGGAAGGAAACAGAAGCACAGTTCCCACAGAGGCACCCTGACATTATGACTAAAATGAATTCATCACTGGATTACAAACCACTGAAGAAATAAGTAGCATTATCATAATAATAAATAAATAAACAGCTGAAGACTGGGATAATCCCTGATAAAGTTACAGGGATTGCTACAGTTAGAAAAATCATCATTTGCAGCCATCATAGTAAAGATTGATACAGGCAAAAATTATCAATGGGTACTAAATCTGGAAGGGCCAACTTGATCAGGCAGGAGTCGGATATTTTCATGGTCTTAAAATATCTTCCCACAGATTACCAATTATTTGCAAGAAAAAAATAATAACTATACCATTGAGAAATTAGCCACATTTCATCTAAATGATAAAATTAGCAACACCGATAAGGTGCAGATGTACATTGTGTGTCTAAGGATGTGACACTCTAGGAAGGACATATCATTTATGTAGTAGTCCACCCCAGGTTGCATAACCCGAATCTAATCATCAGGAAACAAGAGGCAAACTCAAAATGAAGAAGATTATTATTTTTAAAGCCCTGCCTTCTTCAAAGCTGTAAACGTCTTAAAAGACAAAAAAAGGCAGAGGAACTGTTCCCAACTAAAAATACATGATTGGATAAACTGAAAAAGTCAGAACACAGTTGGACATCTCATTCTTAGCAAATACAGACTGAAATATTTACTTTCCAGTGGTTCAGAAAAAGTGTGTGTGTGTGTGTGTGTGTGTGTGTGACAGAGGACAGAGAGAGAGAGAGAGAGAGAGAGAGTGAGTAGGGGGAAGGGGATGCAGGTATTCCTTATACTATTCTTGTAACTTGTCTCAATGTTTGAAATTATTTCCAAATAAAAGTAAAAACTGAGTGAATTTAGTATCCCACTTTTTCCCCTCCCCAACACACTCACATACATACAAAGTGTTGATTTTTTTTTATACTCTATAACTTGTTTGGTTGCAAGTCCACATCTGCCCAGAAACCTAAACCAGATACTTGGAAATGTTATTTCACTTGTCCTTTAGCACTATCAGCAAATCTATCATCCGCGACTTTAGGATGCTTCTGTAGACAACGACAATATCATCAAAATATCAGTGTTCCCTAAATCAACTCATAAATATGTAATCCATTTAAAATACCAACAGGATTTTAACTAGACATGCATATTCTAGAGTTCATATGGAAAAATAAGCAAATAATAATCATAAAATATTGAAAAAGAAGAGCAAGCAGGAGAAACCAGCCCTACTAGGTATTAAAATTTAATATAAAGCCCTAAAATAAAACACAGTCGTGTTGTTACATGAACTTACAGACAGATCAATGCAACAGGATAGAAATGCAGAAATTGAGCCAATGCATAGTGGCATGGAAAAATATAGAATTAAAAAATTAGCAATGGTTAAATGTGAAATGTGAGGTAGGAACTAAGTACGGGAGTGGAAGGGACAATTTTCACTCTGTTTATAGTTGTTCATTTTTAAGCCATGCGAATCCTTTCACAGAATTAAATTAATTAAGTGTAAAAAATCAAACAAAAACAAAACATTCATTTTGTTAAAGTTACTGAATTTGTAATTGTGCCAGAATGAGACAGTAGCCAACTCTTTCCATGTGTTTAGGCACAGGACTCTGTTCTGAATTCAAACCAGATTGTACAAGAAGAAACTAGTGGCTGCACATTCAGGGTCATATTGCAAATAACATCATCTGACAGTTGGTTTCAATATATTCAATACAAGAGCCATCAAAAACAATCTAACTTTGATTTTACCTTCCCTAAGGCCAAACAAAGGAAGGGGCTTTTAATCGTGTGATATGGAATATAAATTCTCTAACAGCATCCCATTAAAGTCACAATAAGTCTAATGCTTAGGAATCCTTGAATGTCCATAACCTTGTAAGACATCTGTGAGACATTTACAGGTAGAAAAGGCCTGGCAGCTAACAGACTACCTGCTTAAATTGATTGTAATATATATCACATGTCATATATATGCAAAAAGTTTACTTCTTTCTCTGATAGTTACTTCTTTATAGAAGATGCTTCAAGTTAAGAGGCTAGACAAACCATATAACAGAGAGCCTAAGGGATGTGAGTTGAAAATATTAGAAAGCTTAATTATATGATTATATGGCTAATTTTAGGTTAGCTAGGATTAACCAGAGCGTAATCAACTGCAAAGGTGTCAATCACTCCACCATTACAACATGGGTGATTCACATTCTGCCTTTCACGTAAGAGCATGGGGATTCAATTTTTAGATAACTTACTTTCAAGCTTAATATTGCCTTTCCAGTAAGTGCAGTATCTAGACAATAGTAGAGAGGGTCACTTGTTCAATCATCTCATTCCATAAAGTCTGGAGATCATATATGAGATGCATTGGTGTTGCTGAATGGGAAAGGACTCAAGGCTGGGTCTGTCCTATGACCAATAGTTATTATTAGTGATCCATTCTCTTGATAGTCAGTGAAGCAGAAAAACCTTCCTCAGAAATCAAGTGCAATTTTTAACTCCTACTGCTTTAAATTGTGAATGCTAGCAGATGGTGATCTAACCATTTCTTATTAAATCAAAAGCATTGCTAATACGAATCATCAAAGGCAACCTCCTCAGTTCTCACCCAACTGGTCATTGTCCAACATTATAAAATTTAAATAGAGTATATTAACAGATGTTACATATAGTCAAAAAATCCCCAAAGATAATATCTGCCACATCAGAAAACTGTATACATTTTTAATATTTTCATCAAGCTATGACTCAGCTGGCCTTTTGAATAACACTTTCTGAAATTCATTTTGAGGAGTTTTTTCCCTCCTCTTCCTGAATTTTTTCATAGTAATAAAATTGTTCAAATTCTTCCTCTTGATTTTGTTTTCCATTTACCATGTTTCCTTCTAAGGCATAGTTGATGCTTAAGATGCTTCTTTATTTAGTCATTGTCATATGCAGAATTCTAGAATGTCCCCCAATGAGTCGAGCCTTTGTATAATCTCCTCCCCTTGAAAGCTGGCAGAACCTATGACTTTCTTCTAGTCAACAGTGTACGGCAAAGGACTCCCTTCATTAGGTTATGCTATATGGCAAAGGTGTTATGCTACTTTATATAAGACTATTTTAGCTGACGGGAATGAGGTATTTTCCTGCTGGCTTTGAAGAAATAAACTGCCATGTTGTGAGGGGGCCTGTAAGCAAGGTAACAAGGAACTGCAGGGTCCTCTAGGAGGTGAATGTGGCCTCCAGCAGATAGCAGGAAAGTGGGGAACTGCAGTCCTATAATTGCAAGCAACAGATTTCTGCCTATAACCGCATGAGTTCATAAAATGATTCTAGTACCAATTCCAATGTGTGGTGGGGACTTCCCACAACACCAAGCAATTATCTGACACCAGCTGGGTGTCCTACACTTCAACTCAACTGTGACATTATTTATCTGGAGATAACATCAGACTCCACAAGTTAAGGGCTCAGTCCCACAAGACTGCCCCCACTTCCGATGCTAACTGCAAGCCCAGGTTGTCACCTGTGCTTCTGACTCACTGGCTATAAATCAGAGGGTCCCATAACCCTCTCCTTAGGTTCGATTAATTTGCTAGAGTGGTTCACAGAACTCAGAGAAATATTTACTTACTAGATTACCACTTTATTATAAAAGAATATAACTTAGGAACAGCCAGATAGAAGAGACGAATAGGGCAAGGTGTGGGGAGAGGGCACGGAACTCCATGCCTTCTCTGAGAGCACCACTCTCTCCAAATATTCATGTGTTTACCAACCTAGAAGCTCTCTGAACCCAGTCCCGTTGGGTTTTTATGGAGGCTTCATTACATAGGCATGACTGAGTAAGCCATTGGCCACTGTGATTGAACTCAATCTCCAGGCCCTCTCTCCTTCTGGGAGGTCAGTGGTGGGGACTGAATGTTTGAACCCTCTAATAACAGGGTTGGTTCTCCTGGCAACCAGCTCCCATTCTTAGCTGCTTTCCAAAAGTCACCAACATAACAAAAGACACTTTTTGGCTCCCATCATTTAGAAAGTTCCAAGCGTTTTAGGAGCTCTGTGCTAGGAACAGTGAGTGGAGACCAAACACATATTTTTTTAAATTATAAATCACAGTATCACAGTTTGTTGCCTCCAGAAATGAACACAATCTGGTCAAGACCTAGAATGCAGCCTTGTGAGATCCTGAGATCTCTGATCCTTTGACTAAGATCAGAGGTCTTCTGATTTAGTTAGGGCCATATCAAGATTCCTGAATCATGAAAACTGTGAGATAATAAATATATGTTATTTTTAAGGCACTGAATTTGTGGTAATTTGTTAAGCAGTATATAAAATCAATAAACAGAAACCTCAATTAAATAGACCTGGGAGACCAGAAGGGGAAACTCTCATACCTTGTTATGATAGCAGAGCCCAACAGGAAGAGAAAAGACTCTTCTTTCCTGGCAAGGACTCAGACAATGAAAAGCCACAGACTCTTTGTTTCCTGTAGCCCTTCCAGCTTCCTTTTCTTCTCTATAAAAGCAGTCTCCTTCCCTTGCCATGCCAGGACTTGCACGTGGCTCAACATAGTTGCAGACTCTCAACTGCAGTTCTCTGCTGATCTGGAATAAACCCATCTTTGCCAGAGAAATAACTGGCAGTCTCTTTGTTTCAGGTCAACAAGTAATAGAAAACTAACACAGTCATTGAATTCTCACTTCTAAGAAACTTTCATTCTTCCAATCAATGAAGTCTCACTTCTAAGAACCTCTTCTTAAATAACAGGAAGATGGGTAGAAAATTCCCTAAGATTCTAAATGGTCAACACCTATGACAATCCCCAAATCAATTTACTCAGACATAGCAATGAGGCAGGATTTTTTAGTGGGGCTTATGGATTACCTTTATTTTATAGTCACATTTGATATATCATGTAGTGAAAACTAGAGCTTCGGGAGCATGTGAAACAGAGAAGATGGTTAATGCAGGATTTGTCAAAATGGGCTCCTGGACTATCTGCATCTGTCACTTGGGTGTTTTTTAAAAATGTGAAGTCCCAGGCTCCTTCTCAGACCTACTGGATGTGAAATTCTGGGGCTCAGACATCTACATTTTAAACAAGTTCCCCTGAGTATTATTTCTTCATAAAAATTTTAGAACAAATGAGTTAGCACTGGTTTACAACCCTGGATGTCCATTAGATATAACTAGAGAGCTTTTTAAAAATACCAATCCCTAAGCCCCTCTCAGTTAATGGAGATTTTCTTGTATTGGGAGCAGACATAGGCAAATGTAAAATCTCCTATGTGCTTCTTTGAGGATCCATGGTTGAGAATCACTGCTTCAACAGGAGTATTGGAGCCTGTTGATCATGATGAAGCTAGGCAATGGTTACATAAATATCAGGTAGGTTGAGTTCTCTTTCACCTAAGAGTTTGTGCTAAAGAGAAAAAAGGAAGACTAAAACTTCAAGACATAAACTGATGTAGAGGAAGTAACCTCAGGAAAATAGAACAAAGAAGATAAGCTAGAATTACTGTTAGATTCCTTTGACTCTAACCTTATTGCTCCTCTTCCAGACATCTTTTCTGTCTTCTCAAGTCTCCCTTCTATACCCCATTTATACACCATACTAACTTTTATTCTCTTTATATACAATAGTTCTTCCTCTTAAGTTGTTCATGTTATTGTTGTCCATTTCCTGTTACAAGGGCATCTAATTTATTAAAGGTTTTACTTCATGCACTGTTTGTCCAAGGTGCTTTTCTTTGGGGGGGCGGGGTAGTCATACTGGTAGGGGGCAACCTGGGTAATCTAACCAAGGTAATCTGTGAGCAATGAGCTGTAGAGTGATATAAGAGTGAAAAATAAGATGTACTTCAACTGTGGGAAGTCAAAAACTTAAACATCCATGTATACGCAATTTATGTTCATTTGCTAGTATGCCTTTGATGTTGCCTTCTTATCCTTGTAGCTGCTTGAGATCAGGCTCCCAAATCTTGGATAAGATTCTAAGTCTTCAATAAGGTCCACATGAATGTAGACTTTTACATGCTTTTCAATGATGATTTTCTTTTAAATCAAACTCTACCTGATTTATCTTATCTTTCTTTTTCCTAAAGGTTTTACTTGTAAACAATAGGATTCATTTTTTCTTTTCTTTTCTTTTTTTTTTCATTTTTGACTTTTTCCCTCAATCTGCAACAGTTCATTGCATTAGACCAAAAAGAAAACGAGATTCGGCTAAGTGGTTCAGTATGTACTCTACACATCTGCATGGATTTTCTTCAACTTCCCAATCATTTTATTCAATCTTGCTGTTGCTAAAGTCTCAATCATGCCTGCCACTCTTTTCTAATAATTTGATCCTAATCTTTGCTTAAAGGCAATTCATCTAAGCAAACTCCTTACTCTGATGGAGACATGGCTTTGTAAGATAGGAAATTTTCTTTAGCTTTTTATTCTAGTCTAGTCTCCTGTAGTTGGACTAATGTGTTTGCTTCTTAGCAATGTTCTAATTCCACAATTGACATGGCTACTTGCTGGAGGTCAGACACCATCCCTGACCTGGTCTGGATCCAACTTTCTTTGCATCTTCCTGGAAATGAATTCATGGCCATTACTATTGGAGGGGGTGATAATTTAACCAAGGTCTAAGATTTGTGAATTATAAGTATCAATCACTCAAATTCTCCGTGGATAAACATGGACTAGCCCATGAGAAATACATACTCTACCTTTTTTCTTATGTTTAATGGCAGTCTTGCCATAGTTCCAATTACCACTGCTTCTTATTTACAATACCTTATCAGTTTATATTGGGTGAAAATTAACATCAGTTCATGAAGAACTATTCTGTTTCTTTTCCCCAAAACTTAATTTGTAGCCCTAGTTTGTATGTAATGCTTTGATGTCTTTTATGTATAAGCCTTAACATGTGCATGCTTCATTTTCACTCTTTTGCTGAAAACCATCCATGAATACTTGATACGATGGTGGTGAAACAAAAACTCTATGCCTTACTTCAGCTACATTCCATTAGGTGATTTAACATCATTTTTTCAGGGTTTTTCGCACATTGGAATTAGTGTCCTGAAAAGGCAAATCTTTTGATGTTAGTTAATATTTACCTTTCTTGCATCTTGTGAAATAGATTTGAGGGCCCTCCCATACTCTGATGGAGGTAGAACCTGCATCTCAGTTCCAAATGAATACAAATTTTAACATGAGTGAGCCATATATCTATTATATCAAAAAGGGCATCTTCATTTGAAATATCCCCTTAAAGGGATAAATCTCTGCCCTGTCCCCAATAACAGGGATACAAATTGTTATATAAGTGCGTTTGGGTAGCTTGGTGCCACTGTATGACTAGGGGAATGGATGAACAAGGGTCTATACCCCCAATAAGCACAATTATACACACCTGACCTACATGTGCCAGGCCTGAACTGTATCACCAGGGGTTTAATGGAATTAACTACAAACAGAAATGATACATCCTATGCCTAATCAGGGGCAAAAACGGTATTCTTAGTGACCTGTGCTTGTCTGTCCTGAAAGTTGTGCTGCCTGGGTTTGGGTTATCATGAGTGTTTAAGGCACCTTCTCCTTAATTCAGGCACAATAAAGGATCAAGCCCAGTGTATGTAAAATGGGCAAACGATCCTGTGTTTCATTTTGTCACTAATGAAATTTTGCGTGTGGAATTTAGAACACTAGGATTTATTGGGGGTAATTCTAAAATCAAGGTGACAATCATGTATCTGAGAAAGTATAGAAGATTACCCTGATAACAGGATGATTGCCTAGATAATATTTTGCGGCTTTTCTTGACAGTGATTAAATGATATTTGAACCTCCTTTAGGGAGCATATATAGCACATTCCTCATCCATAAAAGAAGTCCATATACCACTAACCACTGTGCACTTACAGCAAATAAATCCTAGTCAAAGAGGAAGTAAGAGGAAATGAAGCATATAGAAATGGAAATATATTTTGGAGCATTTATTTTGATTCCATGGAAAAATAGGTAATAAGTAGATCGCTTGCTACTACAATATTATAGTTGATGCTGGATGCTTTTAATCTCACACATAGAATACAAACATACATATCTCTGATTTTACTTTTTCATGAGATATTTATTCTCTCATTCTCCTGAAACAAGGTGAGAATAGTTAAAGAACCTGCTCTCTCCCATGTGATGTTTATCATCTACAGAACCAACTACATTCGGCAGAGTGAATTGGTATCTCATCTTTAAAAATGCATTGTGACTTATAAAACAAGATCAGTGAAATGTGGTTTACTGCCACTCCTGAAAGTCATAAAATGCCATTTCAATATGGTCTAAATAGTAAAGCATTTTATAATAATTTAAACCCCTTTTTCTCATTTTAAGAACAAAAAATAATTTAGCAAGGCATCAGAGAAAAGTATAAAAATCTGAAGGTCACAGTTCAAATTTATATTGCTGTCTTTATTCACAGAAAGACATCTTCATCTTTATAGTTACTGTACACTCTAATTTTTCATATCCATAGGCAATGAAACTCCACAGAAAATAGAATGCTGATAAAAACAAACACCTCAACATTTACTGTAATGATGTTATTTGGAGGCAAGCAAAAACCAAAAGCAGAAAGAGAAGTCAGAAATTTGAACCATACCTATGGGATATGACTAAATAACTTTATTCATGACATACTGGATTGGCCTTTTCAATACCCTTAACAAATGAAGGTACATCAACTGATTCTATCAATTCTGAAGGAATTTAGTAAATGAGAGGGTTGAAGATACCAGAGTCATAGGACAGAGTCCAACTTATCTTGGATTATATAACCCATTTCCACTAAAAAAACAAAACCCAAAATAAACCCTCCTTTTTCCTTCACCGTTTTTTTCTATTAGCTCTTATAGTTCAGAGATGATGCCATTACTGCTTGTTAAATTATAGAGCTGAGGAGACTAATGCAGTATGACCAGTCCATTTTGGAAGATGCATATAAATTTGCCATTTGATTTCTAGTTGAAGTCTCTGTTTGGGGGATCCTGGTTCTGTTTTAAAGATAGCTGCGGCATCCATGATTGCTGGACACTAAGCCAATCAATCTGCTGTTGCTTTCTTGATGTCTACAAATAGCCCTAATAGTTCGAAATTATAGTCAAGAAGTTTGGGGGTACTCTTGTTGCAATTGCCCTACTTAAACTCACAGTACCAAAGCTGCTTTGGGATCTTTCCTGCGATATATTTTGCCTAATGGAACTGTGTCATGATAAACAAATGATGCTATTATTACTTTGTAGACATACCTCTATTGTTATACAAGGCTGGAAGAATGACCTTCCACCTCTTCCTATCAATGGTTAATAGGCACTGTAAGATTCTATAGGAAAAATTAGTACCACTCTTTCCATAGCAATTGAAACACATGTCTCAAGAAGGGATCACCCATCTAGAGACTGTCATACAGAGTGAAGTTAAGTCAGAAAGAGAAAAACAAATATCGTATATTAACACATATATGTGGAACCTAGAAAAATGGTACAGATGAACCAGTTTGCAGGGCAGAAATTGAGACACAGATGTAGAGAACAAACGTATGGACACCAAGGGGGGAAAGCCGTGGGGGTGGGGGGTGGGGATGGTGGTGTGATGAATTGGGCAACTGGGATTGACATGTATACACAGATGTGTATAAAACTGATGACTAATACGAACCTGCTGTATAAAAAAATAAATAAAATAAAATGAAAAAAATTTTAAAAAAAAGAAAGAAAGAAAAAGAAGGGATCACCCATACCAGATGCTCTGTGGTTTTGAGGCAAGTTTACATTGTCCTCTGGACCAAGGCAGAAAAAGAAGTGGAAAGTAGAAAGTTTTTATGTGGTTTTCCCCTACACACTTTCCAACATGCTTCCCCCCACCCTTCATTTCCTCTGCTGGACAACCACACTGCATCCTTTTATTGCTCTCTATCCCTCACCAACATCCCTACATGTTGTGCTGTAACAAAAACTGAGAACCAACTCATCCCAGGAATTTTCATAATTCCTATTCCCCTCAAAACATAGAGAGCTCCACATTCTCTTCGTAGGGGCCTTGCTTCTTAAAAAGTTGAGGTTACCTAAGTGGGCCTATCCTAATCGCAGGCGCTCTTAAAAGCTGAGAACTTTCTCCAGCTGATAGCAGCAGAGCAAGAGAAAAGCAAGTGGAATTTGAACCAGGAGAAGGACTTGGCCATTATTGGTTTCAGGATGGAGGGGGTTATGGGGAAGGAATGCAGAAGTCTTCAGGAACTAAGAGAGGATCCCAACTGACAACTGGAAAGAGAATGGGGACCTCAGTCCTACAACTGCAAGGAAATGAATGTGACCAACAACCTGAAAAAACCTGGAAGTAGACTTTACCCCAGAACCTCCAGATAAGAACTCAACCCAGCAGACACTTGGATTTCAGTCTTGTGGGACCCTCAACAGAGAATCAGTTGAGCTTTGCTGGACTTCTGACCTACAGAAATAGGAGCTAATAAATTTGTGCTGCTTTAAGCTAAAATATTTGTGATACTTTTTTGTGTAGCACTACAAAACTAGCACAATGAGTGAATAAGATGAACTCATCCTCACTAACATGCTACCTGGTTAATGTGTGTTCTCTTCTCAGAAACAGAATGTCTAAATACACTTGAAATTCATACATTGCAAAGATATATTAATCAAACTGAAAAGCAAAGTGTCAGAAATGGCATTATGAATATAATAAAAGTAAAACTTAGAGCAAAATGTATTAAAGGAAACAAGGAGGGTCATTTTCTAGTGATATGAGCTCCAATCAATAATGAAGATATGACATTATTAAAATGTATAGCAGATCCCTAAAGAATGAGCCTAAGCATATGAATTAAAAACTTTAGATGCGGATTGGACTTCAAATCACGCCACATAGGCATCTATCTCTTCTACCTTTGAATAAGGTCAGTCTTGCCTAGATGCAAAATGGGGGAGACAGCTCATGATTAGAAAATGAATCAGCACTGAAAAGAGAATGACTGCCTGTAAATCAACATGCCCAAGATTGTGGTAACGGACATGCCATCGTTAATTTACAATGCATTTCAAATCATTTGCACATCTAAAATAGCAGAGGCTACCCAGAATCCCATGAAAGAATCTTTCTTCACACCTGGAGACTGCAGAGTACCAAGTACTATTGAT
This sequence comes from Orcinus orca, assembly GCF_937001465.1. Lineage (NCBI taxonomy): Eukaryota > Metazoa > Chordata > Mammalia > Artiodactyla > Delphinidae > Orcinus > Orcinus orca. The sequence goes on from NC_064580.1 coordinate 83,011,137, forward strand.
TTCATTGGCAGAAATTTTCATAGCTCTTTACAGGTGATATGCAGCTTTGCCTAACTCCAAGAATTTCCAAATCAGCAAAAATGAAAGCAAAATGTAACAGCCATGCAAAGAGAAATTGGGCTGAAACTTGATGAGATAGATTGTTTGGGGTAGTAGAAAGAATATTCTAGTTATTGTATCTGTGTAAGGTTAATCAAGCTACATCACTTCCCTAGATCCCAGTTTACCCATCAGTGAAATGAGAAGGTTGAAATAGATAAAAGTGTTCTCTTCAGTCTGATACTCTTTTATTTCATGTCCCTGTGGAAGGACAGTGGACCTTAGAATCCACTGTGCATCAAATGTGCCAGAAACTTTTTCCCTCACAGATACTCATTTTCAAAGAGCGATAGAAATGCATCTGAGAAATCTTCCCAGCTGGCCAAGTATTGACTTTGACATGGCCAATTTCTTAACACGGCATTCAATTTGTCCACAATGCCCCAACCTATATTTACACCTCATTTATCACCATTATTACAGCAGATTATTTTCTGTTTCCTAAACATATTCCTTGCCTCTTTGCCTTTACTCATGCCCTTATCCAAAACCCAATTCATTATCTGTAAAACTTTACACATCCCTCAATTTCTAGGTCAAATATCAACTCCTTTATGAAACCTTTGCCAACTCATGATAGAGAACCACACAGGAGCTTTCCAAAGTTAAAGTTTAGGATCACTTTCCAGCCTCATGAAGGATTTTCAGAGTCCCTTTTATAAGTGAGATGTATTTATTCATTTATTTATTTGCCAGGACCTAGGGCAGAGGTGAACTAGTAACTATTGATGAACTAGCAACTGTTGGCGGGCACTAGCCCACAGATTTACTTGTTTGGCCAGTACATTGTTTTCTTAAGAATCTGAATTTGACAGTCTTCAGGCACACATTTCATTCTCCAGGTTGCCACAGGCCCTATCACTCAACAATGATCTTGTACTATGTTTCACACATACATACTCTAAAAGTATTCCTCAGCCCATTTTATTTTATTTTATTTTATTTTTTAAGGCTGCCACCAGCCACAGTATTTCTTTGATCTTCTACCCCCAAGTCTGATTGTGGAGTAGAATGCAGTTTCTATAATGATAAATGCATGTTCAGAACCCCCTATTAAAATGATTTTACTACTGCTTATAATAGGAGAACAGATAGTAGGTAACAAATTAAGGGACATAAAGATTAACCACTTCCTCCTCCAAACCACATCTTCCTCTCAAATCTCCTGAAGTTCTATTAGTTACTGCCTTCCTGGGGAGAGGAGAAGTACTGTTTAACCTTGCCTACTTCTGATACACGCTTTATTTTAAATGGCATTTTTTATTAGAGAGATAACCTACCATCTTCTAGTTTATTATCCTTATACACAAACAAGAAAACTACATAATAAAGGTAACTGCTAAAATGACTATAAAAATTTTGTTTCCTTTTGAACTAAAACTAAACAAAAGAAACTACAGCATGTCACTCAGTTTTTGACTACTCAGATTCAGGATTTGTTCCATTAAAACTTTGACCCACAATCCTTTATTTATATTTTATTTTTGAGACTCACTCTCCCATTCTGCCAGGGTTTCAGGATTGCACAGCTAGTGGCAATGATCTAAGAATGCTTTCATTCCCTTCTCTGATGTCCCCTAAAAGGATGTAATCTGTCACATTAAATAAATTTCACTAACAGAGTAGCATCCTTTTCTGCTCAAAGGAGTTTAACCTAGTACAGATTAAGAAGAGGGTTATTGGAATTCCAGCAAGAAACATTCATGTCACACTCCTTTAAGGGATTGTTTTTGTTTTCTTTTGTTTTGTTTCTGTTTTGTATGCTGCTTTTTATTGGTGACTTTCTGCTAGCATTTTTTAAGGAGCAAAGATTTGTGTTTGCTGAGCTCACTCTAGTCCCCAGGCAGTCAGCATCTCTCCCACCACCAAATGCAGAAAAATGCTCATCTTTTCCTAAGCAGGGCTACATGTAATTAAAATTTGGCGAAGGCAGAGCAGGTGTCACAAGGATCTGCTAAACTTAACACTATTGTGAATTGAAGCTAGTTAAATAAAAGTTTTGGCAGAAGGATATTTTCTTTTTTAACTCCAATACTGCAAGTTGGGGGTGACATGCAGGTGACACCTTAGATCCTCGAGAGGATTTCCATACCTAAGGAGACCACAAAGCGCTCCATCCCAGATACAATGAGTAATTGATGCACATGTGTAATTAACTCTAGGAAAGTCTGAAGAGGCCAGCCTGGTACCCTCTCACTTCCCCGTTACCAGTATTCATTGCTCCCTCTCTCCTTTTTCCCATTCCAAGTTCCTATGCTAGATGATGTTTCTATTGATTTATTGCTATCAATTTATAGCTAAAAAGTTATTGGTAGCAAATTAAGGCATGATCCCTCTGATGGAATATTTGCTTTTAAATAGTTAAAGCCTTCAACGTGGTAGACTCTAGGGGTATTTTAAGGGTGCATTATCAGAGATAGTACTCCCTTAAAGCCCATTGCTATCCTATCCACTCCTAAGTCCAATTCCTCTTGTCTAAGGAAATGTATTAGGAAAAACAAAAGTTCTCATTTGAGACCGATGCCATATTCAAAATTTTACTTTCTGGTTTTCTTGTTTTCAAGTATGTCACAATGTTCCATAATTCCTGCTTAGAACCTAAGGTAACACCTTCCTTAAAACAAACAAACAAAAACTTTTGGTTAATTTCTGAAACTAAACAAGCTTAACATAGCTAATATACAGAGGATTTCTAATCGACTTCTTCTATCATAAGAAGAATTTTTTATTAAAAATTTGAAATTGGTGATACATTCACACATAAAACCATTGACCATTGCTCCAAATCCATGCTAGTCAAATTCTACATATCTCAACTTATGTAGATTTTTGAAAATTGTTTGTTTGTCTTTATTCTTGGTAAACAAAGCCTTAAGTGAAAATCACATAAGTATTACCTTAATTCTTTCGTATCAAGAAATGGCAAAATCAACAAGTGGGACTATGTCAAACTCAAAAGCTTCTGCACAGCAAAAGAAACAACAAAATGAAGAGACAACCTACAGAATGGAAAAAAAATTTACCATATTTCAGATAAGGAATTAATATCCAAAAATATATAAAGAACTAAGAGCCAGCATGCCACAACTAAGAGATCTCAGATGCTGCAACTAAAGATCCCACATGCTGCAATGAAGATCCCACGTGTCGCAATGAAGACCTGGTGCAGCCAAATAAATAAATAAATAAGTAAATATTTAAAAATATATAAAGAACTCAAACAACTTAATAATAAAAACACAAACAAACCAATTAAAATGGGCAGAAGAGGGACTTCCCTGGTGGTCCAGTGGGTAAGACTTTGTGCTCCCAATGCAGGGGCCCGGGTTCGATCCCTGGTCGGGGAACAAGATCCCACATGCATGCCACAACTAAAGAGTTCACATGCCACAACTAAGAAGTCCGAATGCCACAACGAAGATCCCAAGTGCAGTAACTAAGAACCCATGCAGCATAAATAAATAAATAAATAAATAAATAAATATTTTTTAAAAATGGGTAGAAGAACTAAATAGTCATTTTTCCAAAGAAGACATCAAAATGGCCAAAAGGCACATGAAAAGATGCTCAAGATCACTAATCATCGAGGAAATGCAAATCAAAACCACGATGAGATATCACCTCACACCTGTTAGAATGTCTGTTATCAAGAAGAAAAGAGTCAAAAGGTGCTGGTGAGGATGTGGTGAAAAGGGAACCCTTATACATTATTGGTGGGAATGTAAATTTGTCCAACCCTTATGGAAAACAATACGGAGGTTCCTCAAAAATTTGAAAATTGTCTCTTAGTTTCCTTTTCCTTCCTTAATAGCTGAATCAATGGGTATCACTATACACAAAATTATGTTGAGTCAGTAAAGGTTAATTGTAAAGTATCACATGACTATACATCATGAAACCAGTCATCTCTGTCATGATTTTAATTACAAAAACAAGTCACCATAGTCATATTCTTTTTAATAAATTTATTTATTTATTTTTGGCTGCACTGGGTCTTAGTTGCTGCATGTGGGCTTTCTCTCGTTGCAGCAAGTGGGGGCTACTCTTCGTTGCAGTACATGGGTTTCTCATTGCGGTGGCTTCTCTTGCTACGGACCACGGGCTCTAGGCACGCAGGCTTCAGTAGTTGTGGCACGCAGGCTCAGTAGTTGTGACTCACAGGCTCTAGAGTGCAGGCTCAGTAGTTGTGGCAAATAGGCTTAGCTGTTCCGCAGCATGTGAGATCTTCCCAGACCAGAGCTCGAACCCGTGTCCCCTGCATTGGCAGGTGGATTCTTAACCACTGCACCACCAGGGAAGTCCCCATATTCATATTTTAACTCCTTGGCATCCTAGAGAACGTATTTCATCAAAAATAAAAGGCAATTTTCTATTGAAAAAGTTAAAAAATATCCAGAAGAAAGTACAAATAAGTACCCTAATCATGAAGCACCAATAAAAGGGCAATGGATGTCTTTTTGGCTGGAAATAACAAATGAACATTTCAAAACAATGATCAAATGGATGTCAAATATACTCTTAAATTACACCTAACACAGAAAGTTTCACTCCAGCTATTTGTCACGCTTTTACTGGTCTCTAGCAATTGTATTAAACAACTTTATAAAATTAAATCATTCATGCAGAAAGTATCATGCACACCTACACCTAAGAATCGCATTATATGTATTGAAGTTATAATTTGTCTTTCCCTTAATATTTAGTATCATCACTTTGTATCAATAACCTAGTAAGTACTTTTTGTGTTCTATTTTCACCAAGAGGAATAATTATTTTTAACTTCAAGAATTACTAGAGAATGTGTTCTGGAATTCCAAACATAATTGTTATCGGTATTAAAGAGAAACACCAAGGTGGGGATGTAAATTGGTGCAGTCACCATGGAAAACAATATGGAGATTCCTCAAAAAACTAAAAATTGAGTTGCCATATGATCCAGCAATCCCACTTCTGGGCATATATCCAGACAAAACTATAATTTGAAAAGATACATGCACCCCTATATTCTAAGCAGCACTATTCACAATAGCTAAGACATGGAAACAACCTAAATGTCCATTGACAGATGAAAGGATAAAGAAGATGTGGTATATATATATATATATATATATATATACACATACACACAATGGGATATAACTTAGCCATTAAAAAGAAGGAAATAATGTAATTTGCAGTGACATGGATAGACCTAGAGATGATCATACTAAGTGAAGTAAGTCAGAAAGAGAAAGACAAATACCATATGATATCATTTATATGTGGAATCTAAAATATAGACATAGAGAACATAGACATATGTTCATATGAGACATAGAATCTAAAATCACAAACACAGAGAACATACTTGTGGTTGCCAAGGGAGAGCAGCATACAAGGGAGAGGGGGGTGGGGGAGGGAAGGATAGGGGGTTTGGGACTAGCAGATGCAAACTATTATACAGAGAATGGATAAACAACAAGATCCTACTGTATAGCACAGAGAAATATATCCAATCTCCTAGAATAAAGCATAATGGAAAAGAATATTAAAAAAAGAATATATGTATATATGTGTATAACTGAATAACTTTGCTGTACAGCAGAAATTACCACATTATAAATCAACTGTACTTCAATAAAATTTTAAAAAGAGAGAGAGAGAAACACCGAGGTAATAGCAAGGGATGTTACACAAATCCAAAGCTCTGAAAACATTTTAGTTCAGTTTTAAAATACTGAACATTGTCTTCATTTCTAGTAGATCAATTTAAGTGACTAGGTCACCCTAATTATAGTTTAAATATGAAGGTGTAAGTCCAACTATGCTGTTCCATGGCTTTTTTAGCCAATAATGTTTTCTGCTCTTCTCTACTCAACCTGCAGGACCCAAAGTATAGACTGCATCCTCCAAAAAGCCTTCCTTCCACAACACTGATATCAATCTTACTTGACATCCTACATCATTTTCTATACTGTTCTTGTTATCTTTTAAGCACTTGTTCATGTTATCTTTTAAACACTTCACTAATAGCTTCATGTTTGCCAGTCTAACATCTCTAAAGTAGCTTTATGTGCCTGGGTTAGGAATCAATGTCTTCTATTTCTCATGAGTCAGAATCATATAACCTTAGGTCTATAAAAATCCAAACGTCATTCATCCTGTGACCTTTCCTCATTGTATACACGTTGAGACAATTGAGATCCAGGGAAGACTGTAACAAGACTAGAATCCAGATCTTTTGACTTCCAATTCCTGTTCTTATCACTATATTGTGTTCTTTTCCCTGGTTTCCTTAGTGTCCAGCCCACTGCTGGACTCCCAGGAAGCAATTTTCAGGGACCCTTAGGCTACACTTATTGCTACTGCCTCCAAACATTGCCAAGTTCTGTACTCTGCCAGGAATGCTTCATAAGCTCTATCTAGAGTTATCTGAAAACCAAGTGACATTCATCATTTATATTTTAATTTTCCTTCTGCTTTTTAAATGCTATTTGAGCTATTTTGGTGAACAAATAAATGTACATATATGTGTATTATGTGTATGTACCTATGTGTGTATTATTTTAACATGGAAATATGAAGGAAACATGGCTTGAATTATTGTTTTTAGAGTGGGATAAATCCCTCACAATTTTTTTTTTTTTTTTTTTTTTTTTTTGCGGTACGCGGGCCTCTCACTGTTGTGGCCTCTCCCGTTGCGGAGCACAGGCTCCAGATGCGCAGGCTCAGCGGCCATGGCTCACGGGCCTAGCCCGTGATCCACGGCATGTGGGATCTTCCCGAACCGGGGCACGAACCCGTGTCCCCTGCATCGGCAGGTGGACTCTCAACCACTGCGCCACCAGGGAAGCCCATCCCTCACAATTTTGAAAGCTGGTACCAGAGAACCCAGGGGAAAATGCTACAATTCCTAAACAAATCTGCAGTTTAGATTAAAAGCAAAACTGTTCACTTATCTGGCTTTCTTGTAATGGCCTCCAAGGATTTCAGGTTCATCTTTGCTGTACACATACATATCTATAGAAAATGGCCAGGACTTAATGGGTTTTTGCAAATAGACTAGAATGTGTATCTTCTTAAAGAAACAGAAACAATCGCAAGAAATTCCTGTCATAGTTCACAAAGGCCCATTATACCTCACAAAAGCATGTTATCAGTATTTCCATTAAATGAGAACACAGCTGCCACTTAAGGTAAAATAACAGCAGTAACAACCACCACCACCACCACCACCACCTACCACCACCACAAAACGTGCTGAGAGATGGATATTTGCCTTCTTCCTTTCTTTTCTTTGACTTAATGGTAAAGAAGTTGAATGCATGGCATACTATATGCGCTAGAATGAATGAATCTCTATTGGTGTTCAGCCAAACTGAAAATTACATCTAAGCTATGCAATCTCAGTCCAGTCAAATGCAAAGCTGGTTAAATCGTCCTTTGTTTAGGAGTGGTAAGTGACTGGGCAGGGATTGAGATGAATCCAGATATCAAAGCACCATTGAAGTACCTACCTTATAGATTTTCTAATAGTAATGATAGATAACCCTAGGTATGCTGGCACTTTTACTCATCCTTGAAATAGAACTGCTACCTATGGTTTTCACATTCCAACCTTTACTGTTGCTTTCTAATCCAGGTGATCACAACAGATTCATCAGGTAGCTCACTCTGACTCAATATTAATGAAAATTCCTAAACACTATTAAGGGGTTAGGTATTATTTCTTTTCAAATTGAAAGAAACACAGAACGGACAATTAGGCAGCAAAAACAGGTAACACAGCCTATCTGTATTATTGTGCCTAAGTTATACCTTTCATATTCTGCTATATCTCTAGGATCAATTATACAACAATAACCAGGCAGGTGATTTATCTTTCATTCATTTGTTTTAGTCAAGCTGAGAGTTGCATTGATCTTAGAAACTGGAGCAGCCTCTGGATCAAATAAATGATCAGTTTAAAGAGATTCAGTATAAACACTCCCTATAACTCCTACATCCCAGTTAATAATAAGCTTTTGAGATAGTTTAGCTTAAGTCTGGGGAACTGTAAATTTTGGTGTACTTGGCCAATTAAGGAAATTAAGAAGAGATATTCACCAGAATTTTAAATATTTCTCATAAATGGCCAAAATAGAATTTTACTAAAATTGTTCCTTTGGTTGTCTGCATCTCCAACTGAATTATAACATCTTGAGGGGTCGGGATACTGTCCTTTTCACTGTCATACTCCAGCTGCCTCACACAGTTACTGGCACTCAATAAATTATTAAATTGAATTAGATCTTCAATATAATGAGTTATTTGACACCAATAGTGAGAAAACACCATTTACATATGGGTAACGAGTTGCCTTTGTTGTTTTTTAAGTTATTATTTAAACTTTCAAGATGCAAAATAAAATAAACAATTTTGTTGACAGTAGATATTTAAGTAGAATTTTTAAATAAATAAATATCACTTATCAATATTAGAAAAACATTATAAAAATGATTTGGGTAACTTTGAAGCTCCCTCAAAATGCATGCAGATTATTTGCAAGTTACTTTGTAAGAGTGAATATGTCCCAAATAAATAGTTGGTTTGCAAAGATTTTTATTAAGATATATAAAAATATAATTCTTATATGGTCACCCTTAGATAGCATGATATTTCTCCATATGCCCAATTTCTTTTCTCATTCCCTTGAATCTGTGTCATATTCTGTTTCTAAACTTTATATTGAATTGCAAATTTTCACAGCATTCAATTTCTAGCCAAATAGAACAAATCAGATGAGAAGTGATTACATATTCAAAAAATAAGGCAGATTAATATAATTACATTAAAATGTCCTTCATCTGCTCTTTCCTTATCTCTGGGACTCAAGCTACAATAAAATACTTTCTCAGTTCTTAAGTAGTCCCTTAAGGACACCCAGCCAAATTGACCAAATCAATCTTGGAGGATTTGGGAATCACATCAATAAGCCTATACTTATTTTGCTAATATTAGACTACACTGACTTTTCCATTTTCTGGTTACTTTTATACTCACAATATTCAATATGCCCACTGAATAATAAATATCTCACTCTAGTATATTAGACTAGAAAAATTCATATCTAAATTCTACTATTATTTTTACAACCTGTCAAATAGACCATGCCCATTTAGAAAGGGTGACAAAAGTACAGTATCTTATTCAACAGACCCACAGACATAGAGAACACACTTGCGGTTGCCAAGGGGGAGAGGGCGTGGGGGAAGGGTGAATTGGGAGTTTGGGATTAGCAGATGCAAACTATCATATATAGAGAACGGAGCACGCGTTTCCGCAGAGCTGGAACTCCAGGCGGCTCGGGGTCTATTCCCTCCGCCATCACGGAACTGCCCCAGAGCCCGAGGGGAGGGCGACCTCACTGAGGCTGCCGGCACTGGAGGGGCCCCGGCGGCCGAAGACACAACAGTCATGCAGACGGCGGGCCGATCACTCATCCTGGGGTAAGCCAGCTGCCATGTCATGAGGACACTCAAGCAGCCCTAAGGAGAGATCCATGTGGCAAGGAACTGAGGCCTCTGACCTACAGCCACCCGTGTGGATGAAAGGCTCTTGGTGCTGCAGCCAGGAGTCAGTGCTGTGCCTCTGAGATGAGCCAACTTCAAGACACTGGTCCACAAGAGACCTCCCAGCTCCACATAATATCAAACGGCAAAAATCTCCCAGAGATCTCCATCTCAACACCAGCACCCAGCTTGACTCAACGACCAGCAAGCTACAGTGCTGGACATCTCATGCCAAACAACTAGAAAGACAGACACAACCCCACCCATTAGCAGAGAGGCTGCCTAAAATCATAATAAGGCCACAGACACCCCAAAACACACCACCAGACGTGGACCTGCCCACCAGAAAGACAAGATCCAGCCTCATCCACCAGAATACAGGCACTAGTCCCCTCCACCAGGAAGCCTACACAACCCACTGAACCAACCTTAGCCACTGGGGACAGACACCAAAAACAACGGGAACTACGAACCTGCTGCCTGTGAAAAGGAGACCCCAAACACAGTAAGATAAGCAAAATAAGAAGACAGAAAAACACACAGCAGATGAAGGAGCAAGATAAAAACCCACCAGACCTAACAAATGAAGAGGAAATAGGCAGTCTACCTGAAAAACAATTCAGAATAATGATAGTAAAGATGATCCAAAATCTTGGAAATAGAATAGACAAAATGCAAGAAACATTTAACAAGGACCTACACGAACTAAAGATGAAACAAACAATGATGAACAACACAATAAATGAAATGAAAAATACTCTAGATGGGATCAATAGCAGAATAACTGAGGCAGAAGAACGGATAAGTGACCTGGAAGATAAAATAGTGGAAATAACTACTGCAGAGCAGAATAAAGAAAAAAGAATGAAAAGAACTGAGGACAGTCACAGAGACCACTGGGACAACATTAAATGCACCAACATTCGAATTACAGGGGTTCCAGAAGAAGAAGAGGAAAAGAAAGGGACTGAGAAAATATTTGAAGAGATTATAGTTGAAAACTTCCCTAATATGGGAAAGGAAATAGTTAATCAAGTCCAGGAAGCACAGAGAGTCCCATACAAGATAAATACAAGGAGAAATACACCAAGACACATATTAATCAAACTGTCAAAAATTAAATACAAAGAAAACATTAAAATCAGCAAAGGAAAAACAACAAATAACACACAAGGGAATCCCCATAAGGCTAACAGCTGATCTTTCAGCAGAAACTCTGCAAGCCAGAAGGGACTGGCAGGACATACTGAAAGTGATGAAGGAGAAAAACCTGCAACCAAGATTACACTACCCAGCAAGGATATCATTCAGATTTGATGGAGAAATTAAAATCTTTACCGACAAGCAAAAGCTGAGAGAGTTCAGCACCACCAAACCAGCTTTACAACAACTGCTAAAGGAACTTCTCTAGGCAAGAAACACAAGAGAAGGAAAAGACCTACAATAACGAACCCAAAACAATTTAGAAAATGGGAATAGGAACATACATATCGATAATTACCTTAAATGTAAATGGACTAAATGCTCCCACCAAAAGACACAGATTGGCTGAACGGATACAAAAACGAGACCCATATATTTGCTGTCTACAAGAGACCCACTACAGACCTAGAGACACATACAGACTGAAAGTGAGGGGATGGAAAAAGATATTTCATGCAAATGGAAACCAAAAGAAAGCTGGAGTAGCAATTCTCATATCAGACAAAATAGGCTTTAAAATAAAGACTATTAGAAGAGACAAAGTAGGACACTACATAATGATCAAGGGATTGATCCAAAAAGAAGATATAACAATTGTAAATATTAATGCACCCAACAATGGAGCACCTCAATACATAAGGCAAATACTAACAGCCATAAAAGGGGAAATCGACAGTAACACATTCATACTAGGGAATTTAACACCCCACTTTCACCAATGGACAGATCATCCAAAATGAAAATAAATAAGGAAACACAAGCTTTAAATGATACATTAAACAAGATGGACTTAAATGATATTTATAGGACACTCCATCCAAAAACAACAGAATACACATTTTTCTCAAGTGCTCATGGAACATTCTCCAGGATAGATCAAATCTTGGGTCACAAATCAAGCCTTGGTAACTTTAAGAAAACTGAAATTGTATCAAGTATCTTTTCCGACCACAATGCCATGAGACTAGATATCAATTACAGGAAAAGATCTGTAAAACATACAAACACATGGAGGCTAAACAATACACTACTTAATAACGAAGTTATCACTGAAGAAATTGAAGAAGAAATCAAAAAATACCTAGAAACAAATGCCAATGAAAACATGATGACTCAAAACCTATGGGATGCAGCAAAAGCAGTTCTAAGAGGGAAGTTTATAGCAATACAAGCCCACCTTAAGAAGCAGGAAACATCTCGAATACACAACTAACCTTGCACCTAAAGCAATTAGAGGAAGAAAAACAAAAAAAAACCAAAGTTAGGAGAAGGAAAGAAATCATAAAAATCACATCAGACATAAATGAAGGAAATGATAGCAAAGATCAATAAAACTAAAAGCTGGTTCTTTGAGAAGATAAACAAAATAGATAAACCATTAGCCAGACTCATCAAGGAAAAAAGGGAGAAGACTCAAATCAATACAATTAGAAATGAAAAAGGAGAAGTAACAACTGACACTGCAGAAATATAAAAGATCACGAGAGATTACTACAAGAAACTCTATGCCAATAAAATGGACAACCTGGATGAAATGGACAAATTCTTAGAAATGCACAACCTGCCAAGACTGAATCAGGAAGAAATAGAAAATATGAACAGACCAATCACAAGCACTGAAATTGAGACCGTGATTAAAACTCTTCCAACAAACAAAAGCCCAGGACCAGATGGCTTCACAGGCGAATTCTATCAAACATTTAGAGAAGTGCTAACACCTATCCTTCTCAAACTCTTCCAAAATATAGCAGAGGGAGGAACACTCCCAAACACATTCTACGAGGCCACCATCACCCTGATAACAAAACCAGACAAGGATGTCACAAAGAAAGAAAAATACAGGCCAATATCACTGATGAACATAGATGCAAAAATCCTCAACAAAATACTAGCAAACAGAATCCAACAGCACATTAAAAGGATCATACACCATGATCAAGTGGGGTTTATTCAGGGAATGCAAGGATTCTTCAATATAGGCAAATCAATCAACATGATATACCATATTATCAAATTGAAGGAGAAAAACCATCTGATCATCTCAATAGATGCAGAGAAAGCTTTCGACAAAATTCAACACCCATTTATGATAAAAACCCTGCAGAAAGTAGGCATAGAGGGAACTTCCCTCAACATAATAAAGGCCATGTATGACAAACCCACAGCCAACATTGTCCTCAATGGTGAAAAACTGAAAGCATTTCCACTAAGATCAAGAACAAGACAAGGTTGCCCATTCTCACCACTCTTATTCAACACAGTTTTGGAAGTTTTAGCCACAGCAATCAGAGAAGAAAAGGAAAAAAAAAGGAATCCAATTCAGAAAAGAAGAAGTAAAGCTGTCACTGTTTGCAGATGACATGATACTATACATAGAGAATCCTAAAGATGCTACCAGAAAACTACTAGAGCTAATCAATGAATTTGGTAAAGTCGCAGGATACAAAATTAATGCACAGTAACCTCTGGCATTCCTATACACTAATGATGCAAACTCTGAAAGTGAAATCAAGAAAACACTCCCAGTTACCACTGCAACAACAACAACAAAAATATCTAGGAATAAACGTACCTAAGGAGACAAAAGACCTGTATGCAGAAAATTATAAGACACTGATGAAAGAAATTAAAGACGATACAAATAGATGGAGAGATATACCATGTTCTTGGATTGGAATAATCAACATTGTGAAAATGACTCTATTACCCAAAGCAATCTATAGATTCAATGCAATCCCTATCAAACTACCACTGGCATTTTTCACAGAACTAGAACAAAAAATTTCACAATTTGTATGGAAACACAAAAGACCCCGAATAGCCAAAGCAATCTTGAAAACAAAAAACGGAGCAGGAGGAATCAGGCTCCTTGACTTCAGACTATACTACAAAGCTACAGCAATCAAGAGAGTGTGATACTGGCACAAAAACAGAAATACAGATCAATGGAACAGGATAAACAGCCCAGAGATAAACCCACGCACATATGGTCACCTTATCTTTGATAAAGGAGGCAGGAATGTACAGTGGAGAAAGGACAGCCTCTTCAATAAGTGGTGCTGGGAAAACTGGACAGGCACATGTAAAAGTATGAGATTAGATCACTCCCCAACACCATATACAACAATAAGCTCAAAATGGATTAAAGACCTAAATGTAAGGCCAGAAACTATCAAACTCTTAGAGGAAAACATAGGCAGGACACTCCATGACATAAATCACAGCAAGATCCTTTTTGACCCACCTCCTAGAGAAATGGAAATAAAAACAAAAATAAACAAATGGGACCTAATGAAGCTTTTGCACAGCAAAGGAAACCATAAACAAGACCAAAAGACAACCCTCAGAATGGGAGAAAATATTTGCAGATGAAGCAACTGACAAAGGAGTAATCTCCAAAATTTATAAGCAGCTCATGCAGCTTAATAACAAAAAAACAAACAACCCAATCCAAAAATGGGGAGAAGACCTATATAGAGATTTCTCCAAAGAAGATATACAGACTGCCAACGAACACATGAATGCTCAACATCACTAATCATTAGAGAAATGCAAATCAAAACTACAATGAGATATCATCTCTCACCAGTCAGAATGGCCATCATCAAAAAATCTACTACTCACCTCCTGTCCATTCATCCTCCTCATTTTATTTGTAAAGCAAGGGTGTTCAGGGGTGAACTATATATGTGTTATAATATCAGTTGCTGCAAATTTCCTAATATAACTTTGTGGCAAAAGTGTTTGTCCTGTATTTTATATATTTCCAGGACCCATAGCAAAGAGAACAATACCACCTGAAAATGTTCCACAAAAAACTAATTACCTTGGGGAATTCACAAACATTGCATAGATGGAAGTGTTATATGAAAAAATAAGTGTTTCCCAATACTACGAGATTCAAAGCCTGTACTTATAAACTGAATTTCAATGCTGCTCAGAAAGGTAATGACTGTTCATTCTAGCTCTTTTAGTCAGCCCTACCCCTTTTGGCAAGTAATATTTGAAATATTCACCCCAGAATTCTCTTCCACCTTCTTTGCTTATTCCTGGTTAGGAATAGCCTGGTTAGGAATTCCTGTACCCTAATCCCATTTCCATTTGGCTTTAACTCTAAGCTTTTTGATCCTGAAGTAAATCTTCATCTTTGGATCCTGTGTACTTAGTTTTGTTGTTTCTCAAGTATTTGAACACTACCCCTTTGTCTCCTGGTATTACTCAAAGCTTCAGTTAGTAGAAAAGTGGTGCCCAAGCTAGGCCCATCCCCTTTAAAATGAATCACCATCCCAGATAATTAGTCAAATGATTCCATGGGAGGTGGGGCGCAAGCTGGGGTGGAAGCCACAGTGGTGAACAGGACAACCATGGTGTCTGCCCTCACTAGAGCTTATAATTTAGAGGGGAAGACATATAACATTTAAATGGAATAGAAAAAAGTAATCACAATGCAAAGAGGACCTCTTTGCCATCACTTTTCTTCCCATTTCTTACTCACCAAAAAAAGACGCCTGTAAAGGATGAGTGGTCACAGTATATGTGACCTAAAAACACAGCTGGACTCTCTAGCTCACCTATGTAAATTTCCTAATATGTGAGAGCTTATTCTATGTAAGGTACTGTATTGGGCACAGTGGTAAAATAAAATAAGGCCCTGATATCTCCTCTTAAGGAATTTACA
Organism: Orcinus orca; assembly: GCF_937001465.1. Taxonomy (NCBI): domain Eukaryota; kingdom Metazoa; phylum Chordata; class Mammalia; order Artiodactyla; family Delphinidae; genus Orcinus; species Orcinus orca. Next base: position 83,026,647 of record NC_064580.1, read on the forward strand.
TGTCAGTAAGAAAGAAATATATTGTCTACTGATAGTTCAGATTGATAGAATCTAAAATCTTCAGAGTTCCAGCATTAGAAAGATGGTAAGGTAATGTTCTTTTTCACCTGGCAAATGGATTTCCTTAAAAGTTTGCATGCTGGTTATGAAGAAAGCTTTGCTCCCATAAGGAAAAAAAGACCATCATGTGGTGTTCATGGGGAAAATAATTTACAGATGCCCATAGCCATGCAGTAGTCTACTTTGAATCTCAAGAATTTGCCTATGAGAGAAGAAGTCATAGGGGCTGCAGAGAGTAGCCATGGAGAAAAAATAAACCTTTCACTTCTCTGACTGGTAGATTGGTGAAATAACAGTAGGTAAGTCTTAGTTTGCCTTAACAAATTGACAGGAAAAAATTTTAAACAGCAAGAAAAAAAAAGAAGTTTATTTTTAAAACGTACTGCTCTGACAAGCCCCCAAATCACTAATGTCCCCAACAAATGCATGTCCTATTATGCTTAGCTGCATCGGAGCCCCATCTACCTGCCCAAATGCATCCCCTGCCATTCTCTACCTGGTTGACTCTGCCACAAGTCTACTGGCCTCATTTCAGCTTCTGTAACATGTCCAAGTTCTCTATCATCTCATAGTCTTTACATAGCCTGTTTTTCTCTTCCTAGAGATCTCGAAGTATTAAATCTCAATAGCCAGTTTTGACTTTACCCTAAACCTTTCAGCTTAGATGTCACTTCCTTAGAGGGACGTCCCTTTCTATCCTATCTAAATATTTTCCTGCTGCCTTCTCCCACAACCACATTATTCTGTAATAATTTCCCTACTTAACTCCTTCCTAGTACTAATAGCTCATTACAAACTGTAATTAAATGTTTTATTTGTTTACTGGTCTAACATCAGCCTTTCCCACTAAACTAAGTTTTGTGAGGGTAGGAACCTTGTCTATCATATTCACTGGTGCCTACTCAGATCATAGAGTGTTTGGCGCCAAACAGATATTTAAAAATACCTTTTGAATAAATGAATGAAATATATATTCATAGTAACTTGAAACCAATATTAAGTAATAAGTAATATTGATTTTATTTTTGTTTAATCTTAGAAGAAAATGCATGACTGGGCTTGCCTCTGGTGTGTTTCCATGATGGACTCATCTTCCAAATATTCTGAAGCTCTCAGTTGACTGTACTTTAGGATGATCTAACAGCTGTTCCTCAGCTACCCTAACAGATACCAGCACTTGCCTCATGGATGACCAAGATACATGATCTGTGCCTAGCAGGAACGAACATTTCCTTAAGAAGCAGGCTTAAATTGATCATTATTTCTGTGTTGAACAACATAGTCTTAAATTATTTTCAAGATTATTTTGGGAAAAAATCATATTTAAAATCATCAGTAAAGTTATTCATTGACAGCTATTTCCTATACTTGTCTGATACTAGATTATTGGTCATCAGCATTTGGTTATTTACTAGTAACAAGTTAAGGTTTACCAGTAGAATATTGACTCTTTTAGGCCATTCTCACAGTTCAGTGAGCCATACCTAGTGAGCATAAATGCTCAATTTTGAATTAACAGCATGCTTCACCACCAGTATTTCCTGAAACAAGCTAAATTTGTACTTTTTACGTGACCAACCATAGCTAAATCAAACGCCTATGTCTTAGACTGATATAATTGATAATTTATGTCAGGTTGGACTGAGTGGCATTCTTTCATGTTCGGAATTTGTTAGGGTTTGTGTTTTTCTCCCTTCAAGCCTTAATATGCTCAAGACACTAGGCTTCTAATAACAGTAAAAGATTGTGTGTGTGTGTGTGTGTGTGTGTGTGTGTGTGTGTGTGTGTGTGTATGTCTTCCCCAACTAGAAAATGGCTTTCACATTACACTAAAAAAATTGTTGTTTTCATTTAAGAAAATGTTCTCCCCCCAAATTCCTTTACTAATGGGATAATTTATATAGTAGATACCCTCATGCTGTATATTTGAAAGTTCTTAAGACTTATTCAATATCATCCTAGAATCTTAATGTTCCATGTGTTAAATGATTGTAATTAATCAGAGAACTTAAGAAGAGTACATTCTTTAAAGTTTTTTTTTTTTCTAAAGCAATATTTAAGGCTTGGGAATAAGACCAACCTAATAAAGAAATCAGGAAAAAAATTCAGTTTCTGTATATGTAATAATTACTTCCATAGAAAAGTTCTATGCTACTTAATATCACACATTTTCCTTTACTATAATCTTATTTTGGTGCCACACAGATACAGTTAGTCTCCTTAGCTCTTGTATAACTTCTTTCAACCATTTAAAATCTGGTAATTTGCTATTTTTTCTTCCATGTAGATTCATTTAAAAGTCAAATATACTTGGCATTTACAAAAGTCATAGCTCTTTCTCTTCTTGGAAATTCTCTGCAACCTTACATTTTATTAATAAAATTCATCTGCAGTAGCATAAAATTCACAATTCCAATTCTGTTTAAGCTTTGAATGACAAATTGTCCTATTATCTCATTTCTTTCTTGCTTCGTTTGACTAAACAAATGCCCTACAGTAGGAACATCTACTTGTGAAGAAAAGATTAATCTATCTTTTTAAGAACTCTGTAATATAATCTTTATAATCCCCAAGGTCAGTGAAAGTAGTGAACACAATATCTAGTTTCACCATTCTATTAAACGCATCACACACATTCACATTTTTGTAAAGTAAAAACACAGAGCATCATCTGCTTTACTTTGCTGAAACCTACCATTTTTAAATTTCAAAATACTTAAGCAACAAATAGAAGCCTTCTTTTAAATTTCAGAGCCTATATTCCTTTCTTTACATGATCTTTCTTCTAAATATAAAATGGATATTTCTTAGTAATAGTAGCATTTAGGTCTTAAATTATTTTGCATTTTTCATGTAAAAATTAAAAGACCCACAAAATACCTGATGCCTACTTCCAAATACATATATTTTTAAGTTGATCCCCCCAAAAGTCCCCCCCTCTCTTCTCTTTTCTCTCAGATGACTTCATTTGCTACTATTACTTTTGGCATTTGTGGCATTCAACTAAATGCTCCACTTAGTACCTGGGATGGATAGGTGACTTTCAATCACTGATGTAGCAAATAATTAAAATAATTTTTCCAAAAATAATAGGAAAAAAGAAACAACTAGTGATGATAGTAAAGAGGGAGGAAAAAATGTAAAAAGTAGTACAGTCTAGGAACCCATCTTACCTTTAATTGATGGCTAAAGTATACATGGGTCAGAAAGTATTCAGTTTAGCATGTATGAAAATTTCACATCTACCTGATTGTATAAGATATGCACCACCTTTTGACTGATTTATCAGGAAATTTCATCAGATAGTTCATTTTTTTCTTTAAACTTGGTTTCACATTTTCTCCAAAGTCAGCATAAGAATCACAAACTCCAATAAAATCATTGTCTTGTTTGCTTGTGTTTTTAGTCCTTTACTGTCATAGCAATATGTTGGTGGGGTACTTAATGGAAACATCAAATTCAGTCAGTGATATTTCTGAGGCCTTATGCAAGCAAAGCATAGAACCAGGTACTAAGAAGACAAAAATAAACCCACAACCTTCAGGAGTTACACAGTCTATATGGGGAAAAGAGACAAAATATATCCAAAAGAAATACTGCACAGGAACAAATACTAGGTCCAAACAAGAGGTAGAGACCACAGGTCAAACAAGAAATCAGAGGAGGGGTGAACAACGGGATTTGTAGAAGAGGTGGGAGGAGTCCATTTGGAGGTGGTGACATTTTGAACTGGGCCCTGGAGGATGGCAGACACATAGGTAAATAGAGAGCCGAGGGCAACATTATTAAATTTCTTCTCTCTAGGAGAATACAGTATTATACCCAAAGGGCCAAGTCCCTGTTATCAAGTTATTGACTTTAGATAGAACAGTTAGGAACACCAGAATTGTAGGTCCCATTCCAGGCCCTTTGTCTGAATTTTCCTATTGCAATTTCTTTCCCTTAATGAAACAAATACTTTGTACACGAGGTCATCTGTGCTCTAGTCTGGGCTCAGCTATAACAATGGCTATGGATTTGAACAAGTATGATTTTGAACAAGGCACTTTACTTCTCTGAACCTAAGTTTCCTCATCTATAAAATAAGAAGATTGGACTCAGATACCATAAGGGTCCTTTGCAACTCTCATTTTCTGTGGATTTGGAATTACCCAAAGGCACTGGGTCTCAAAACTAGCAGTACATCAGAATCCTTGAAGCACCTGAAAAATTACAGCTTCTAGGGCCTCAATGCAGATGTATTCAATCAAAATTTCTGGGGGAGTACGAAGGCATCTGTACTTCAGAAAAGATGCACAACAGTGAAGGTTATACAAAGGTACTCCAGTGCTGCTTTCTGGATTCTAGCTTGAAAAAATATATATAAAGTTTAGAGAACCTAGGTCAGTGAATCCCCAGCTGTAGAATGGCTAAACACCCATTTATGATAAAAGCTCTCCAGAAACTGGGCATAGAGGGAACCTACCTCAACATAATAAAGGCCATATATGACAAACCAACAGCTAACATCATACTCAACAGTGAAAAGCTGGAAGCATTTCCTCTAAGATCAGGAATAAGACAATGATGTCCACTCTTGTCACTCTTATTCAACATTGTTTTGGAAGTCCTAGCCATGGCAATCAGAGTTGAAAAAGAAATAAAAGGAATCCAAGTTGGAAAGGAAGAAGTAAAACTGTCACTGATTGCAGATGACATGATACTATACATAGAAAATCCTAAAGATGCTACCGGAAAACTACTAGAGATCATTAAGGAATTTGGTAAAGTTGCGGGATACAAAATTAATACACAAAAATCTCTTGGATTTCTATACACTAACAATGAAAGATCAGAAAGAGGAACCAAGGAAACAACCCCGTTTACCATCTCATCAAAAAGAATAAAATACCTAGGAATAAACCTACCTAAGGAGGCAAAAGACCTGTACTCAGAAAACTATAAGACACTGATGAAAGAAATCAAAGATGACACAAACAGATGGAAAGATATACAATGTTCTTTGATTGGAATAATGAATATTGTCAAAAAGACTATACTATCCAAGGCAATCTACAGATTCAATGCAATCCCTAACAAATTACCGGTGTCATTTTTCACAGAACTAGAACAATTTTTTTAAATTTGTATGGAGACACAAAAGACCCCAAATAGCCAAAGCAATCCTGAGAAATAAAAATGGAGCTGGAGGAACCAGGCACCCTGTCTTCAGACTATACTACAAAGCTACAGTTATCAAAACAGTATGGTACTGTCACAAAAACAGAAATATAGATCAATGGAACAGGATGGACAGCCCATAAATAAACCCTGAAACCTATGGTCAATTAATCTATGACAAAGGAGGCAAGAATATACAACGGAGAAAAGACAGTCTCTTCCATAAGTGGTGCTGGGAAAACTGGACAGCTACATGTAAAAGAATGAAATTAGAACATTCTCAAACACCATATACAAAAATAAACTCAAAATAGATTAAAGACCGAAGTGTAAGACCAGATACTATAAAACTCTTAGGGGAAAACAGGCAGAACACTCTTTGACACAAACCGCAGCAATAACTTTTTGGATCCACCTCCTAGAGTAATGAAAATAAACACAAAAATGAACAAATGGAACCTAATTAAACTTATAAGCTTTTGCACAGAAAGGAAATCATAAACAAAACAAAAAGACAGCCCACAGAATGGGAGAAAATATTTGCAAATGAAGCTACTGACAAGGGATTAATCTCCAAAATATACAAACAGCTCATGTAGCTGAACATCAAAAAAACCAAACAACCCAATCAAAATATGTGCAGAAAATCTAAATTGACATTTCTCCAAAGAAGACATACAGATGTCCAAAAAGCACATGAAAAGATGCTCAACATTCCTAATTATTAGAGAAATGCAAATCAAAACTACAATGAGGTATTACCTCACACCGGTCAGAATGGCCATCATCAAAAAGTCTACAAACAATAAATGCTGGAGAGGGTGTGGAGAAAAGGGAACCATATCACACTGTTGGTGGGATTGTAAATTGGTGCAGCCACTATGGAGAACAGTATGGAGGTTCCTTAAAAACTAAAATAGAGGTACCATATGATCCAGCAATCCCACTCCTGGGCACATATCTGGAGAAACCATAATTCAAAAAGATAAATGCACACCAATGTTCATTGCAGCACTATTTACAACAGCCAGACATGGAAGCAACCTAAATGTCCATCAACAGAGGAATAGATAAAGAAGATATGGTACATATATACAATGGAATATTACTCATCCATAGAAAAGAATGAAATAATGTCATTTGCAGCAACATGGATGGACATAGAGTTTATCATACTGAATGAAGTAAGTCAGACAGAGAAAGACAAATATCATATGATATCATTTATATGTGGAATCTGAGAAAATGACACAAGTTAACTTATTTACAAAATAGAAACTAACTCATAGACTTCAAAAATGAATTTATGGTTACCAAGGGGGTAAGGTGTGGGGAAAGGATGGATTGGGAGTTTGGGATTAACATATACACACTACTATATATAAGATAGATAATCAACAGGGACCTACTGTAGAGCACAGGGAACTCTACTCAATATTCTGTAATAACCTATATGGGAAATGAATCTGAAAAAGAATGGATATATGTGTATGTATAACTGAATCACTTTGTTGTACAGCAGAAGCTAATGCAACATTGTAAATCAACTATACTCCAACATAAGAAAAAATACATATAAAGCTTAGAGAACTTAGGACAGTGAATCCCCAGCTTTAGGATGGCTGTGTTTTCTAAAATGCAGACTTCTAGTATCATCATCTTTATTTTATATTTCACATATCTTGTTATCATGCAGAAGATAAAATTTTTTTCAATGAAGCCATTTGCTTCAAGACTACTTTCTCATGGCTCTTAGCTCGTACAGTTCCTAACAGAATAAACTTTAATTGATTAATAAGTCTATTTATTTAGGAGCAATTTTGAGCATAGGATTTGACTATCATGCTCTTTTTTTCTTGAATTTACTTAAATTATTATTAGTGCTTACTTTTTAAATTAAAGGACATACTGAGACAGAGTAAATTTGAGCAGCCCTATTTTTCTCATTGAAATGCAAAGTAGAGATGTTCTAACAACCTTTACTATAAGCTGTCCTTTGTTTAAAATCTGTAAGGATAAAAAATAAATTTACTCACTCTGGGATTTTTCAAATGGATAATGATAAAAATATATTAAAACTAAAATCAATGCAATTAATCAAGAGAGTATCATAAAATAGGGGAGTGGCATTTAAATGTACTGCATCAGTGACAAAAAAGGTAAGGCTTTTCAAGAAGTTAAAATAAGAAAAATGTTAATTGAATATAAAAATAAAATAAGTGATCTCAGTGTTTAGAAGAACTGCTAGACATATTTCTAGCATGTTTTTAAATATCAGTAGGAAATCTTAATTATTTTTTGTATTACAACCTCTTCTACAAAATTTGAAATTATACGATCCAATGCAAATAAGTTTTATTACATTTGAGATTTCCTGATAAAACTTTAGATCAGGTTTACATTAATTCTCACAAAGTTTCTGTTTGTGATTTATTCAATCTGTGTTATTACTGGTGTACAAATTTTTATCTGTAATTTGGTTCACATAAATATCCAGAGGTTACCATTTACTTCAGATGTATGCTTATTCTACGTAACACGGCTCCTATTGTTCTGCTACGATTTCGTTCCTTTTTTGTTTGTTTTCTGACAGGTAAACATAACTCTTCCTGATGTTAATCACATTGTAGGAGACAGTACAGACTTTGTTCCTTTCAAGGGGAGTAACTGAAGTGACTAAAGTTAAGCTGAGATAGTGAGGCAAAGCAAGAGCCAAACGAGGTAGAAAATATAAATGTAGCTAGAATCTGAGACTTCCTCCTCTGTTCTTCCATGTTCAAAAAAGGATTTAACATATATTGATAGATTAGTGGGGACATGATCTTAGCTATGTTCATATTAGGAATAGAACAGTGGTCATGACTAAGGTATAGGGAGCTCTGTTAATCTTTGACTGGAATTGAGAAGTAATGACAATAGGATACCACCACCTTGCCAACATGTAACATTCCTAGAGGTTGAGAACTTTGTTTATAATTTTTGTAGTACCTCAAGAAAAACTATACCTCACAAAACTATAGAATGTTTTGAGAATCCAATTTTCTTTCAGGCTGATGGGGGAGTGGTAGATAGACAAAATTCCTACATATTATGGGCATATCCTCACTTGTCCTGAGCTGGAATGGGTCAGAGAAAGATGAAAGCATTGATCCAACCATTAAGTGAGGCCAGGAAGAATAATGGCAGTGTGAGAATATGATCCTAACTTCTCCTTTTTCATGACATTCAGGGTACGGTGGACTTCATAGTATTTGGAAAATTTCAATAGAAACATTGTAAAAGTCAGCAAATGCCTTGAATTAACCTGTATTTTTGATGTTTAGAAGTAACTGATGTTAGAATTTCATGTCAATAATTTATCTTATATTGTTATTTTATATTTATTATCTTTACATGTCAAAAGCTTCCCACAGATCCTGAAGCAGAGTAGGAAGCAGAGTATTCTAAAGTAGATTTTATCATTTCTCTACAGGATTCTACAAACTTAAATTCAAAGACTGTATAGTAGGCTGAATAATGGCCACCCAAACATATCAGGTCCTCATCCCTAGAACCTATAAATGTTACCTTATAAGAAAAAGGAATCTTTGCAGATGGGATTAAATTAAGGATCTTGAAAGGGAGAGATTTATTTTGGACTATCCAGGTGGACCCTATATCAAATCACAAGTGAGAGAGGCAGAGGGGGATTTGACACACACAGAAGAGGAGAAGGTGATATGATCATGGAGGCAGAGACTGGAGTGATACAGCCACAAGGCAAGAAAGGCAAGGAATACCAACAGCTACCAGAAGCTGGAAGATGCAAGGAAGTAGTTTCTCTCCTTAGAGCCTCTGGAGGGAGTGCAGACCTGCTGACACCTTGATTTCAACCTAGTGATATTGATTTCAGATGTCTGGCTTCCAGAACAGTGAGAGAATAAACTTCTATTCTTAAAAGTCACTAAATTTGTGGTAATTTATTAAAGCAGATTGATGCCCCCTCCACCCCCTGCCACTAAAGATGTCTGCATCCTACTTCCCAGAACACATGAATATGTTATGCTACATAGCAAAGGGGAACTAAGGTTGCAGATGGAATTAAGGTTCCTAATCAGCTGACCTTAAGATAAAGAGATTATCCTTGATTGTCCAAATGAGCCCAATGTAATCATAAGGGTCCTTAAATGGAAAAAAGGAGGCAGAAGAATCAAAACCAGATAAATTGTATCATAAGAAAGACCTAACCAGCCATTGGAGGCTTTCAAGATGGAGGAAGGGATCCTGAGCCGAGAAATGCAGGTGGCCTCTAGAAGCTGCAAAAGTCAAGAAAATGGGTTCCCTCCTAAAATCTCCAGAAATGAATGCAGTCCTGCCAACATCTTGATTTAAGCTCAGTGAAACCCATTTGACTTCCAGAACTGTAAGATAATAAACAATGCTGTTTTAAGCCATTAAGTCTGTAGTAGTTTGTTATAGCAGCCATAGGAACTAACACACTATCCTATAAGAAGAAAATATATGTAAAAGTAATCTGAAATGTGTACATTTATGCTGAAAAGTGTTCAAAGTATGTAACAAATAAACACATATAAAATATTAATATTTTTGTCTATAACTACAATACCCCATCTACATCCCCTGATATCCTATAGTTTGCTTTTCACATCTAATGATGGCATATATACTATCAGATACAAGTATAACTTTCATGACTATTAAACACTAAGTCCATGGATTTTTATTTCAAAATCAAAACTAATTTTTAATGCAAAACAAATATTAATATTACTAGTTATAAAAACCAATTTACCCTGATAGTGTTAATTTTGTGTGTCAACTTGATTGGATCACAGGGTACCCAAATATTTGACTAAACCTTATTTCTCAGTGTGTCTGTAAGAGAATTTCCAGATGAAGCTGGCATGTGAAATGGGGAACTCAGTTAAGCAGTGTGCTCTCCTCAGTGTGGGTAGGCATCATCCAATCTGTTGAGGGCCTAAATATTTCAAAAAGACAAAGGAAGGAAGAAGTCAGCCTCAGCTATTCCTGCCTTATTTCTTGAGCTGAGACATCAATCTTCTCTCTCCTGCCCTTAGCACTCCTGGTTCTCAGAAATAATGGATAGCTGGACTTCATTAAAATTAAAAACGTCTGCTTTGTGGAAGATAATAGCAAGAGAATTAGAAGACAAGCCATAGACTAGGAGAAAATATTTGCAAAAAACACATATGGTAAAGTACTGTTATTTAAAATACACAGGGGGGAGGAGGAAGATGGCGGAAGAGTAAGACACGGAGATCACTTTCCTCCCCACAGATACATCAGAAATACATCTACACGTGGAACTGCTCCTATAGAAAACACACTGATCGCTGGCAGAAAACCTCGGACCTCCAAAAGGCAAGAAACTCCCCACATACCTGGATAGGGCAAAAGAAAAAACAGAAACAAAAGAATAGGGATGGGACCCGCACCAGTGGGAGGGAGCTGTGAAGGAGGAAAGGTTTCCACACACGAGGAAGCCCCTTTGCGGGCGGACACTTCGGGTAGTGGAGGGGGGAAGCTTCGGAGCCACGGAGGAGAGCGCAGCCACAGTGGTGCGGAGGGCAAAGCGGAGAGATTCCCGCACAGAGCATTGGTGCCGACCAGCACTCACCAGCCCGAGAGGCTTGTCTGCTCACATGCTGGGGCGGACGGGGCTGGGAGCTGAGGCTCGGGCTTGGAGGTCGGATCCCAGGGAAAGGACTGGGGTTGGCTGCGTGAACACAGCCTGCAGGGGGTTAGTGCAACACAGCTAGCCGGGAGGGAGTCAGGGAACAAGTCTGGAGCTGCCGAAGAGGCAAGAGACTTTTTCTTGCCTCTTTGTTTCCTGGTGTGCGAGGAGAGGGGATTAAGAGCAATGCTTAAAGGAGCTACAGAGACGGGCGCGAGCTGTGGCTAACAGCGCAGACCACAGAGACCTGCATGAGACGCTAAGGCTGCTGCTGCAGCCACCAAGAAGCCTGTGTGTGAGCACAGGTCACTATCCACACCTCCTCTCCCGGGAGCCTGTACAGCCCGCCACTGCCAGGGTCCCATGATCCAGGGACAAATTCCCAGGGAGAACACACGCTGCACATCAGGCTGGTAAAACGCCCCGCCGGCCTCTACCGCCACAGGCTCGCCCCGCATCCGTACCCCTCCCTCCCCCCGGCCTGAGTGAACCAGACCCCCGAATCAGTGGCTCCTTTAACCCCGTCCTGTCTGAGCAAAGAAAAGACGCCCTCAGGCCACCAACACGCAGAGGCGGGGCCAAATCCAAAGCTGAACCCCGGGAGCTGTGCGAAAAAGAAGAGAAAGGGAAATTTCTCCCAGCAGCTTCAGAAGCAGCGCATTAAATCTCCACAAACAACTTGATGTACCCTGCATCTGTGGAATACCTGAATAGAAAATGAATCATCCCAAATTGAGGAGGTGGACTTTGAGAACCAGATATATTACTTTTCCTCCTCTTCCTTGTTTTGTAAGTGTGTATGTGTAGGCTTCTGTGTGAGATTTTGTCTGTACAGCTTTGCTTTCACCATTTGTCCTAGGGTTCTGTCTGTCCGTTTTTTTGTTTTTCTTAACTTAAAATTTTTTTTTCCTTAATAATTATTTTTTATTTTAATACATTATTTTTTTACCTTACTTTTATTTTACTTTACCCTCTTTCTTTCTCTCTCTCTCCCTCTCTCTCCCTCTCTCTCTCTCTCTCTCTGTCCTTCCCTCCCTCCCTCCCTCCCTTTCGTTCTTTCTTTCTTTCTTTCTTTCTTTCTTTCTTTCTTTCTTTTTCTTTCTCTCCCTTTTATTCTGAGCCATGTGGATGAAAGGCTCTTGGTGCTGCAGCCAGGAGTCAGTGCTGTGCCTCAGGTGGGAGAGCCAACTTCAGGACACTGGTCCAAAAGAGACCTCCCAGCTCCATGTAAGATCAAACGGTGAAAATCTCCCAGAGAGCTCCATCTCAACACCGAGACACAGCTTCACACAACGACCAGCAAGCTACAGTGCTGGACATCCTATGCCAAACAACTAGCAAGACAGGAACACAGCCCCATCAATTAGCAGAGAGGCTGCCTAAAATCATAATAAGGCCACAGACACCCCAAAACACACCACAGACATGAACCTGCCCACCAGAAAGACAAGATCCAGCCTCATCCACCAGAACACAGGCACTAGTCCCCTCCACCAGGAAGCCTACAAAACCCACTGAGCCAACCTTAGCCACTGGGGACAGACACCAAAAACAACAGGAACTACGAACATGCAGCTTTCAAAAAGAAGACCCCAAACACAATAAGAAGAGCAAAATGAGAAGACAGAAAAACACAGAGCAGATGAAGGAGCAAGATAAAAACCCACCAGACCTAACAAATGAAGAGGAAATAGGCAGTCTACCTGAAAAAGAATTCAGAATAATGATAGTAAGGATAATCCAAAATCTTGGAAATAGAATAGAGAAAATACAAGAAACATTTAACAAGGACCTACACGAACTAAAGAGGAAACATGCAATGATAAACAACACAATAAATGAAATTAAAAATACTCTAGAAGGGATCAATAGCAGAATAACTGAGGCAGAAGAACGGATAAGTGACCTGGAAGATAAAATAGTGGAAATAACTACTGCAGAGCAGAATAAAGAAAAAAGAATGAAAAGAACTGAGGACAGTCACAGAGACCACTGGGACAACATTAAACGCACCAACATTCGAATTACAGGGGTTCCAGAAGAAGAAGAGGAAAAGAAAGGGACTGAGAAAATATTTGAAGAGATTATAGTTGAAAACTTCCCTAATATGGGAAAGGAAATAGTTAATCAAGTCCAGGAAGCACAGAGAGTCCCATACAGGATAAATCCAAGGAGAAGTACACCAAGACACATATTAATCAAACTGTCAAAAATTAAATATGAAGAAAGCATATTAAAAGCAGCAAGGGAAAAACAACAAATAACACACAAGGGAATCCCCATAAGGTTAACAGCTGATCTCTCAGCAGAAACTCTGCAAGCCAGAAGGGACTGGGAGGATATATTTAAAGTGATGAAGGAGAAAAAAACTACAACCACAATTAGTCTATCCAACAAGGACCTCATTCAGATTTGATGGAGAAATTAAAACCTTTACAGACAAGCAAAAGCTGAGAGAGTTCAGCACCACCAAACCAGCTTTACAACAAATGCTAAAGGAACTTCTCTAGGCAAGAAACACAAGAGAAGGAAAAGACCTACAATAACAAACCAAAACAATTAAGAAAATGGGAATCGGAACATACATATCGATAATTACCTTAAATGTAAATGGATGGGGGCTTCCCTGGTGGCGCACTGGTTGGAGTCCACATGGCGATGCAGGGGACAAGGGTTCGTGCCCTGGTCTGGGAAGATCCCACATGCCATGGAGCAGCTGGGCCCGTGAGCAGTGGCTGCTGAGCCTGAGCATCTGGAACCTGTGCTCTGCAACGGGAGAGGCCACAAGAGTGAGAGGCCCATGTACCACAGAAAAAAAAATGTAAATGGATGAAATGCTCTCACCAAAAGCCACAGACTGGCTGAATGGATACAAAAACAAGACCCGTATATATGCTGTGTGCAAGAGACCCACTTCAGACCTAGGGACACATAGAGACTGAAAGAGGGGGGATGGAAAAACGTATTCCATGCAATTGGAAATGAAAAGAAAGCTGGAGTAGCAATTCTCATATCAGACAAAATAGACTTTAAAATAAAGACTATTACAAGAGGCAAAGAAGGACACTGCATAATGATCAAGCGATCGATCCTAGAACAAGATATATCAATTGTAAATAATTATGCATGCAACACAGGAGCACCTCAATACATAAGGCAAATACTGACAGCCGTAAAATGGGAAATCAACAGTAACACTTTCATAGTAGGGGACTTTAACACCCCACTTTCACCAATGGACAGAGTATACAAAATGAAAATAAATAAGGAAACACAAGCTTAAATAATACATTAAACAACATGAACTTAATATTTATAGGACATTACATCCAAAAAAAACAGAATACACATTTTTCTCAAGTGTTCATGGAATATTCTCCAGGATAGATCATATCTTCGGTCACAAAATAAGCCTTCGTAAATTTAACAAAATTGAAATTGTATCAAGTACCTTTTCTGACCACAACGCTATGAGAATAGATATCAATTACAGGAAAAGATCTGTAAAAAATATGAACACATGGAGGCTAAACAATACACTACTTAATAACGAAGTGATTAGTGAAGAAATCAAAGAGGAAATCAAAAAATACCTAGAAACAAATGACAATGGAGACACAATGACCCAAACCTATGGGATGCAGCAAAAGCATTTCTAAGAGGGAAGTTTATAGTGATACAATCCTACCTTAAGAAACAGGAAACATCTCGAATAAACAATGTAACCTTGCACCTAATGCAATTAGAGAAAGAAAAACAAAAAAAAACCAAAGTTAGGAGAAGGAAAGAAATCATAAAGATCAGATCAGAAATAAATGAAAAAGAAATGAGGGAAACAATAGCAAAGATCATTAAAATTAAAAGGTGGTTCTCTGAGAAGATAAACAAAATTGATAAAGCATTAGCCAGACTCATCATGGAAAAAAGGGAGAAGACTCAAATCAATAGAATTAGAAATGAAAAAGGAGAAGTAACAACTGACACTGCAGAAATACAAAAGATCACGAGATTACTACAAGAAACTCTATGCCAGTAAAATGGACAACCTGGATGAAATGGACAAATTCTTAGAAATGCACAACCTGCCAAGACTGAATCAGGAAGAAATAGAAAATATGAACAGACCAATTACAAGCACTGAAATTGAAACCGTGATTAAAAATCTTCCAACAAACAAAAGCCCAGGACCAGAGGGCTTCACAGGCGAATTGTACCAAACATTTAGAGAAAAGCTAACACCTATCCTTCTCAAACTCTTCCAAAATATAGCAGAGGGAGGAACACTCCCAAACTCATTCTACGAGGCCACCATCACCCTGATAACAAAACCAGACAAGGATGCCACAAAGAAAGAAAAATACAGGCCAATATCACTGATGAACATAGATGCAAAAATCCTCAACAAAATACTAGCAAACAGAATCCAACAGCACATTAAAAGGATCATACAACATGATCAAGTGGGGTTTATCCCAGGAATGCAAGGATTCTTCAATACACACAAATCAATCAACATGATACACCATCTTAACAACTTGAAGGATAAAAACCATATGATCATCTCAATAGATGCAGAGAAAGCTTTCAACAAAATTCAACACCCATTTATGACAAAAACCCTGAAGAAAGCAGGCATAGAGGGAACTTTCCTCAACGTAATAAAGGCCATATATGACAAGCCCAGAGCCAACATCATCCTTAATAGTGAAAAACTGAAACCATTTTCCCTAAGATCAGGAACAAGACAAAGTTGTCCATTCTCACCACTCTTATTCAACATAGTTTTGGAAGTTTTAGCCACAGCAATCAGAGAAGAAAAGGAAATAAAGGGAATCCAAATTGGAAAAGAAGAAGTAAAGCTGTCACTGTTTGCAGATGACATGATACTATACATAGAGAATGCTAAAGATGCTACCAGAAAACTACTAGAGGTAATTAATGTATTTGTAAAAGTAGCAGGATACAAAATTTATGCACAGAAATCTCTGGCATTCCTATACACTAATGATGAAAAATCTGAAAGTGAAATTAAGAAAACACTCCCATTTACCATTGCCACAAAAAGAATAAAATACCTAGGAATAAACCTACCTAAGGAGACAAAAGACCTGTATGCAGAAAACTATAAGACACTGATGAAAGACATTAAAGATGATACAAATAGATGGAGAGGTATACCATGTTCTTGGATTGGAAGAATCAACATTGTGAAAATGACTCTACTACCAAAAGCAATCTACAGATTCAATGCAATCCCTATCAAACTACCACTGGCATTTTTCACAGAACTAGAACAAAAAATTTCACATTTGTATGGAAACACAAAAGACCCCGAATAGCCAAAGCAATCTTGAGAACGAAAAACAGAGCTGGCGGAACCAGGCTCCCTGACTTCAGACTATACTACAAAGTTACTTTAATCAAGACAGTGTGATACTGGCACAAAAACAGAAATACAGATAAATGGAACAGGATAGAAAGCCCAGAGATCAACCCACGCACATATGGTCACCTTATCTTTGATAAAGGAGGCAAGAATATACAGTGGAGAAAAGACAGCCTTTTCAATAAGTGGTGCTGGGAAAACTGGACAGGTACATGTAAAAGTATGAGATTAGAACACTCCCTAACACCATACACAAAAATAAGCTCAAAATGGATTAAAGACCTAAATGTAAGGCCAGAAACTATCAAACTCTTAGAGGATAACATAGGCAGAACACTCGGTGACATAAATCACAGCAAGATCCTTTCTGACCCACCTCCTAGAGAAATGGAAATAAAAACAAAAATAAACAAATGGGACCTAATGAAACTTCAAAGCTTTTGCACAGCAAAGGAAACCATAAACAAAACCAAAAGACAACCCTCAGAATGGGAGAAAATATTTTCAAATGAAGCAACTGACAAAGGATTAATCTCCAAAATTTACAAGCAGCTCATGCAGCTCAATAACAAAAGAACAAACAACCCAATCCAAAAATGGGCAGAAGACCTAAATAGACATTTCTCCAAAGAAGATATACAGATTGCCAACAAACACATGAAAGAATGCTCAACATCATTAATCATTAGAGAAATGCAAATCAAAACTACAATGAGATATCATCTCACACCAGTCAGAATGGCCATCATCAAAAAATCTAGAAACAATAAATGCTGGAGAGAGTGTGGAGAAAAGGGAACCCTCTTGAACTGCTGGTGGGAATGTGAATTGATACAGCCTCTATGGAGAACAGTATGGAGGTTCCTTAAAAAACTACAAATAGAACTACCATAGGACCCAGCAATCCTACTACTGGGCATATACCCTGAGAAAACCATAATTCAAAAAGAGTCATGTACCAAAATGTTCATTGCAGCTCTATTTACAATAGCCCGGAGATGGAAGCAAGCTAAGTGTCCGTCATTGGATGAATGGATAAAGAAGATGTGGAACATATATACAATGGAATATTACTCAGCCATAAAAAGAAACGAAATTGAGTTATTTGTAGTGAGGTGGATGGACCTAGAGTCTGTCATACAGAGTGAAGTAAGTCAGAAAGAGAAAGACAAACACTGTATGCTACCATATATATATGGAATCTAAGAAAAAAAAATGTCATGAAGAACCTAGGGGTAAGACGCAAATAAAGACACAGACCTACTAGAGAATGGACTTGAAGATATTGGGGGGGGCAGGGTAAGCTATGACAAAGTGAGAGAGTCGCATGGACATATATACACTACCAAACTTAAAATAGATAGCTAGTGGGAAGCAGCTGCATAGCATGGGGAGATCAGCTCGGTGGTTTGTGACCACCTAGAGGGGTGGGATAGGGAGGGTAGGAGGGAGGGAGATGCAAGAGGGAAGAGATATTGGAACATATGTATATGTATAACTGATTCACTTTGTTATAAAGCAGAAACTAACACATAATTGTAAAGCAATTATACTCCAATAAAGATGTAAAAAAATAAATAAAGAAAACAAAATACAAAAAGAACACTTAAAACACAACAATAAAAAAAGAAGCCACACAATTTAAAAGATGGGCCAAAGACCTTAACAGACACCTCATCAGAGAAGATATACAGATGGCAAATAAGCATATGAAAAGATACCACATCATATGTCTTCAGGGAAATACAAATTAAAACAACGAGATACAAATACACATCTATTAGAATGGCCAAAATCCAGAACACTGACACCGCTAAATGCTGGTGAGTTTGTGGAGAAACTGGAACTCTCATTCACTGCTGGTGAGACTGTAATATGGTACAGCTGCTTTCTAAAACACAGTTTGTCAATTTCTTACAAAGTAAAATATACTCTTACCATAATATCTATCAATCGTGCTCCTTGGTATTTTACCCAGAGGAGTTGAAAACTTATATCCACACAAAATCCTGCACGTAGATGTTTAGAGCAGCTTTATAGATAACTTCCCAATCTGTAAAACAACCAAAATGCCCTTCAAGAGGCAAAGTGATAAATGAACAGTGGTACATCTAGACAATGGAATATTATTCAGTGCTTAAAAGAAATTAGCTACTAATCCATGAAAAGACATAGAGGAAACAAATGCGTATTACCCAGTGAAAGAAACCAATCTGAAAAGACTACATAATATACAATTCCAACTATATGACCTTCTGGAAAAAGCAAAACTATGGGGACAATAAAAAGATCAATGGTTGCCATGGGTTGACAGCACAGAGAAATGAATAGTCAGAGCACAGAGAATTTTTAGGGCAGTGAAAATATTCTGTATGATATTATAACGATAGTTATATGCCATTATACATCTGTCTAAAACCATAGAAAGTACACCACCAGGAGTAAACTCTAAGGTAAACTATGGACTTTAGGTGATTATGATGTGTCAATATAGGTTCATCCTTGATAAAAAAATATGCCATTCTGGTGAGTGATGTTAGTAATGGGGAAGGCTATGTATGTGTAGAGGTAGAGGGTAAACAGGAAATCTCTGTACCTTCATCTCAGTTTTGTTTTAAACCTAAAACTGCTCTAAAATTTAAGGTCTTTAAAAAAAAAAGAGAGAGAAAAAATAAAAGTACAAGATTTATACAATTGGGTTTGTAGGAATTAGAAACAAAGATTATCTGCTTGTGTCATGACTTAAAATTTGATGTTTCTGAAGGCTTGAGTTTGACCATTTAATTCAAATAAGCATCTAAACTTAGATACCACGTAAAAATATTAGCCATTAGTCAAGCAAATACAATGTAGATGTAAATTTAATTATCAACATCCTGTCTCACCAGATTCTACCATCTTTTTCTGTTAAGCATGGCCAGGCAATACAAAAATTTTCCCCACAGATATTCTAATACTTCAGTAATAACTTCCAGTTGTCTAACATTTCACAGTAATCAAACATGCAAAATACAAATATATAAATCAAAATCTGTAACCAAAATTAGTTTTCTCTAAAACTAGCTCCCATTTCTTAATTGCCACATCTCGCTTTACAAAGTGTGATCTTTCTCCTAACTAGTTTTACTGAAAATAGTATTTGCCTAATGCTTACTCATTTCTTTATTCAAAATCCCTTCTAACTAATATCAGATCTGTGGTTACTGGGCTATTTAACATTTCTTCCCTATAAATACAGAAAGGGAATGCTATCATTTCCTGTGGGTGTATTTTTTAAACAGTCAGATACATCTCCAGATTTCCTTATTGTTATTACTATTGATAGTCTTAGAGACACTGCCAAACATTTCAGTAATCTAGGGCATGTTAAATACAATAGGGCCAATCCTGTTTTATAAGAAGTTTATTTTTCTAGGTAAAGAGCCACCATGTAAGGTCAACTTTTTGGTACTCAATTAGTAAGAATCATAATATGCTTTTGCAATTTCTATTAACGTACTCAATGCTCCAATGACCTATTAGATGACTTCATGTCATAATAGGTAGTAGTTTTCAATTCAGCAATTTGCTTCAACAGTGCTGTCAAAAACTAGCAAGATTGTGGGAATGATTCTAAGTGGACTCCGATAATGTTTATTGATGCAACTGATACTACCATTAAAGTTTCTACACTTACGTTGATGAGCTGGTTGTTGCACTGCAAGACAAATGCCTTTTTTAGAAAGGATCAGCAAGCACATCGATACGCATTTCATTTCTGATCCTTTCTTCCTTGGGTTATACTAAATATGGCAGTAAAGTTGAACAAAATTTTAATAATTAGTAGCCATATTATTTTTCAAATGTCATGAGCCAGAGAGACATAGAAAATAAATTTGGCTAATAAATCACAATCACAGTAACAGATCTAATAGACCCAAGTATCCCCCAAATGTCATCATTTAAAGGGATCAGATCATTTAATACTAAAATGTATCTATCTTCAGGCTGAATAATAACATCTGTGAAGCAGCACCCAGCAACATTATGAAGTTAAGAATATCTAATTGAGACACTAGAAGGAATTACGGCTGTTAGGCCTGAATCTTTAAGGAACCAATGACATCTAATGGCTCACAAGCAGTAGTAGGATAAGCTGACGTTTAAGAAAGTGATAAACCATGAGAGGTAAATTCCAGAGCAGTGTAGAGTAGATGCCCAGTTAATTTAAAAGGCTAATTTTCCAGAAGGCCAACATTTATCTGGTAAGAGTGTATAGCTCTTGACTCACCTAACATTTGAATCCAAAGTACATATCTGAAGAGGATGACTTATCCCTACACCTCTCCCAGAACCCTCAATCCAACAGTAGTTCTTTATGAAATTGACATTTATGAGCCATTTATTCAATCAGAAACCAAGGTTGATCCCAAGCCCCATCCAGTCCCCGCCTCTTATAGAAAAACAAAAATTTAGAGCTAGAATGCAGTTCAGAATTGCCTATTTCGATTACCTAATACCAACTGAAGTACAAAAGGGGAACGTGGCTTACTCAAAACACAGCAATTAAGTAATCAAGTTAGGACTATAGAGCCAAGGCATCTGGGGTCTCAGTTTAGGGCACTTCCTACTTTATTGTCTATTTTGCTGCCTCTATTGATGAGAATAGTCACCTAGATGGAGAATCAGGAATCCAGTGTTTTTTTCCCCATATATCACTAACTTTCAATTTGCCCTTGCACAGATTACACCTGCCTACTAAATTGTAATGTTTAAAAAGCATGATTGCAATAGTGGTTTGAAATGGATACTGACATAGTTCAACCACTGGCATACTTACCTGAACCACACAATTATGTGGTTGACACTGTAGGCTACTTTACCTCGTAAATATTATGTATTTAGGTTCAAAAATATTATGATAGCCTTTATATGGCTGATATAAAGTTTGGGAATTCTCCGTGTCATTGACAATCTGGTGGTGGGAGTAGAAAATACTGTCTGGATAAAGTACCAAGGTGCCGAAAATGGCTGACTGGATGCAGAATTTATGAGGAAATGCTAAGGTAGCAATCACAGGTAAATGGAGTATTAAGGATCAAAGGATGTAAAACTTGAATTTATTTCTTTATTTTAAAAGAAAAGCAATTGAGACTGCATAGAGAAGGAAGCTCAGACTCAGTGAACCATGACTACAGGGTTTATAACTACAGCTAGTTTGTAAAGCACAGAAAAACAAGGACATATGAAACAAAAGTATGTTGAGAAAAGAGGAAACCTAAAAGAAAGAGTTGGGAATAATTGAACTAGCTAAAAATAAAGAATCATATAAAATGTGGTAATTAGTCACCAACTTAAAAATATAAAAGAAAATAAGAGTCATTCTGGTTTCATGAGACATTGCCACTAGTTCTGTGAATGGAATGGAATAAGAAAACAAAGAGATTGAGCTTAGCCACATTGTAGCAATGTAAAGAGGATCCTTATTGAAAGCAGAGATGTGAGGAGAAACCAGAACATAAATATCCAGTTAGTCAAGGCCTGCCTAGAAAGAGATATAGATGGAAAAGAAGAAAAAGGAGTTCATTCAAGTCAAGAGGCCTATAAAGGAAATAAAAAAGGGATTTTTGCAAATACACTAGAAATTCTAAAGAAAAAGCAGGCCAATGAATATTTAAATAGGAAAAGAAAAAAACTAAACTGACTAATCTCCCTTTCATAAATTGCCTATATCAAACTATAGATTGGTGTTCTTAAATATTAAGCACCAACATTATGATATAATACAGCTTTCACCATATTCAGATACAGACATTATGTATATGCTGAAAATTCTTGAATATAAAATAACCTAAAACATCTTTTTCCCCCAAAAAAATACAAAGTTGGGGGAAGAAAGAAGTTTACCTAATGAACTTAAATGAAAATAAGCAAACAATTTTAAGAAAGCAATGAAACCAAAATAGGACTAGACCAACCGCAAATGGGGAAATCCAAAAACAATAAAAAGAGTATAATTTTAAAATATTGGAATGGTTATGAATTTGGGCAAGGTATTGCTAGACAATATTCAATCCATAAGGATATTAGAGCATAAAACTGAATAGTCATATAGGCAGATAATAATGGGCAGAGTTAGTCTACTTATATGGTCGTAAAGAAAAAAAAGCCTTTTTAAATGTAAAATTTTAACAGTAAAATGAAAATACATATGAAAAGAAAGCTTAAAATGTGTACCTCATAGCAAGAAGTGCTGCTTTTATTATCATCTAGCTTTGGTAAAATTTTTTATGGACTGATACTTGAGGACTAGAATTCAACACTGGTTCTTCCATTTTTTTTGTTTCTTTTTTTTTTTTTTTTTTTTTTTTTGCGGTACGTGGGCTTCTCACTGCTGTGGCCTCTCCAGTTGCAGAGCACAGGCTCTGGACGCGCAGGCCCGGCGGCCATGGCTCACGGGCCCAGCCGCTCCGCAGCATGTGGGATCTTCCCGAACCGGGGCACGAACACGTGTCCCCTGCATCGGCAGGCAGACTCTCAACCACTGCGCCACCAGGGAAGCCCTTCCATTTTTTTTAAATTGAAGTATAGTTGATCTACAATATTATATTAGTTTCAGGTGTACAACATAGTGATTCAATATTTTTATAGATTTTACTCCATTTAAAGGTATAAAATATTGGCCACATTCCCTGTGCTGTACAGTATATCCTTGTAGCTTATTTTATACATCGTAGTTTGTACCTCTTAATCCCTTACCCCTGTCTTGACCTTCCTCTCTTCCCTCTCCCCACTGATAACCACTAGCTTGTTCTCTATATCTGTGAGTCTTCTTTTATTTTGCTATATTCACTAGTTTGTTTTATTGTTTAGATTCCACATATAAGCGATACCATACAGTATGTGTCTTCCTCTGTATGATGTATTTCATTAAGCATAATACCCTCCAGGTCTATCCATGTTGTTGCAAATGGCAAAATTTCATTCTTTTTTATGGCTGAGTAGTATTCCATTATGAGTGAGAGTGTGTATGTGCATGTGTGTGTGTGTACATCTTCTTTACCCATTCGTTTGTTGATGGACATTTAGGTTGCTTCCATATCTTGGCTATTGTAAATAATGCTGCTATGCACATTGGGATGCATGTATCTTTTCAAATCAGTGTTTTCATTTTCTTCTGATATACACACAGGAGTGGAATTGCTGGATCATATGGTAGTTCTATTTTTAGTTTTTTGAGGAACCTCCATACTGTTTTTCATAGTGGCTATACCAATTTACATTCCTGCCAACAGTGTACTAGGGTCCACTTTTCTCCACATCCTTTCAAACATTTGTTATTTGTGGCCTTTCTATGATAGCCATTCTGACAGGTGTGAGGCAATATCTCATTAAGGTTTTGATTTGCGTTTCTCTGATGATTACCGATGTTGAACATTTTTCACGTGCCCCTTGGCCATCTGTATGACTTCTTTGGAAAAATGTTTATTCAGACCTCCTGCCCATTTTTTAATCAGTTTTTTTTATATTGACTTGTATGAGTTGTTTATATATTTTGGATATTAACCCCTTATCAGTCATATCATTAGCAAATATTTTCTCCCATTCAGTAGGTTGCATTTTCATTTTCTCGATGGTTTCCTTTGCTGTGAAAAAGCTTTTAAGTTTAATTAGGTCCCATTTGTTTACTTTTGGTTTTGTTTCCTTTGCCTTAGGAAACAGATCCAAAAAAATAAGGCTACAATTTATGTCAAAGAGGTTTCTGCCTATGTTTTCCACTAGGAGTTTTATGGTTTCTGGTCTTACATTTAGGTCTTTTATCCATTTTGATTTTATTTCTGTATATGGTGTTTGAGAATGTTCTAATCTCATTGTTTTAAATGTAGCTGTCCTGTTTTCCCAACACCATTTATTGAAGAGGCTGTTTTTTCCCCATTGTATATTCTTGCCTCTTTTGTTGTAGATTAATGGACCATAAGTGCATTGATTTATTTCTGGGCTCTCTATTCTGTTCCATTGACCTATGGGTCTGTTTTTGGGCCAGGACAATACTGTTTTGATTACGATAGGTTTGTAGTATAGTCTGAAGTCAGGGAGCATACCTCCAGCTTTGTTCTTTTTGCTTGTGATTGCTTTGGCTATTTGGAATCTTTTGTGGTTCCATATAAATTTTAGGATTATTTGTTCTAGTTTTGTGAAAAATGTCATAAATATTTTGATAGGAATTGCATTAAATCTGTAGATTGCTTGGGTAATATGGACATTTTGCAATATTAATTCTCCCAATCCATGAACACGGGACATCTTTCCATTTCTTTGTATCTTCAACTTCCTTCATCAATGTTTTAGAGTTTTCAGAGTATAGGCCTTTCACCTCTTTGGTTACATTTGCTCCTGGTATTTTATTCTTTTTGATGAGGTTTCAAGCAAGATTATTTTCTTGGTTATTGCATTTTTTAAAAGTTAACCTTTAGATTCCCCAAAAGGAATAAATGACCTTTATTATTCTAGCATATTTGGCTATAATTTTTTCACAAAATACTTAGTTTGGGATATATTTTCCTTAAAATATGCACAGATAAGTGAAAGATCCTATTCCAGACTTGGAAAAGAAGAATGTTTAGAGCTCAATCTCTCTTTGTCTCTATCTTTCTCTCTCTCTCAAACAGACACACACACACACACACACACACACACACACACACACACACACACACAGAGTCCTCTTTTATTGCATGTCAAATAAAATATACACAATTTGGTCAAAGCTCTGGAGATCCAGGGTCAGTACAAATTTAGCCCAATCCTCTAATCCCTTGAGATGTATAGTGTTGCACATGAATCATTTATGTTCAGATGTCCCTACAAGTCATTCAACTGGCAAAGAAAGATATATGAAACTGTCTTCAGTATACAGAGCTCTCTAGGACCAGACATCAGATGAATACATTTTACAAGTATTTTCAATAACAAGTTATACAATAAAATATTTTCTTTTTATTTAACCCCTAGCTTTCACAAGAACTCAAAGTAAACATAATGTCTAGCCCTGAATATTCCAGGCAATTGAGGCTTTAAAACGTTTAGTAAACATGCATAACCGTCAGTGGAAGCGTTGACCAAATAAAGACAAGAAGGCCACATTTATTTGTAAAGGTTAAACAGAAGGCCACATTTATTTGTAGAGGTTAAACCAAAAGGAGTAATGATGTGAAACTGTACAAAGACATTTCCAAAACAGCTTATATGTGCGTTTTGTGTGAACAGTCTCTAAGAAGTCAAAAAATCCTCATTGCTTAGCCATTTAAAACTCAGAGCATATAAAGGTAGACTTAAAATGCTTAATTATGCATCTGATTTTTTTTCCTGGACAATTAATATGGCTTTTACACTAATCCACTGGTGGAGAATTCTTAGTTTAAAAAAAATACAGTTCGCAATTAGCATCATGAAACCTACTAAAGACACCAATATTATCAGGAAAATATTGTCAAGAATTCTTGATTGATTAAACTGCATTTGACCATTTTTTTTGTAGATACAAAATACAAGGTGCTGAAACAGCTAATACTGTTTTACAGACTACACACAAATAATACCTTCCTTAAAAATTAGCAAGAACTCAGATATTTTCTACTTATTTTAGATCAGTAGAAATGATTGTTGTAATACTGATTGCCTTATGAAACAGATATGATGGCCTTAAATACAACATATTTCAGGAAGTCCATTAACTTCTAAAGCATAAATGTCCCCATGTATGTTTTAGAATCCAAGGCAAGGCCATAGAGTTTTAGTAAAAATGTCCTTAATCCAGAAGACCTTACCAGTTTTAACCAGTTTGTTCCAGTTACTTTAAAAGAGGAAACTGTAAGGGACTTCCCTGGAGGTCCCATAGTTATGACTCTGAGCTCCCAATGCAGGGGGCATGGGTTTGATCCCTGGTCAGGGAACTAAGATACTGCATGCCACGCAGCCAAAAGAAAAAAAAAAAAAAAAGCTGTGAATGTTTTTTAAGATCAACATTAGGGGGACTTCCCTGGTAGTCCAGTGGTTAAGATTCCACCCTTCCACTAAAGGGGGTGGGGGTCTGATCCCTGGTCGGGGAACTAAGATCCCACATGCTGCACAGCATAGTCAAAAAAAAAAAAAAATGCAGGAGGGGCATCTGAAGTGCTGATAAAAATATGTTTCCTCATCAGGTGATGGTTCAGGGAGTTTTTCAGCTTGTGAAAATTTATTGAACTGTATCTCTATGATATTTATACTCTTCTTTATATACTATATATTATATTCTAATAAAATGCTTTTAAAAAAAGAACATCAACATTTCATAACAATACATTTTATTTTGTTCTTTGCTTATCCAATTTATTCCATTTTGAATAAGAGCTTTTTAAAAGGATGTTGGACAAGGAACAAGACAGTTTGAATTCTTTAAACCTTGTTTATCTTCAATATCCCTTGCTAATACAAATAATATTTTACATAATTTTGACATACTGTTTTTGTTTGCTTATTTATTTACATTAGAGCAGATGCTCACACTTAACTCATTAAAGGTTTCAGGTTGACCAGATTTATCTGTGTATTTTTTAAACAAATAATAAATCACTTTACTGATAGCTCAATCAATTTTTGCCATTTATTATTCCATTTTATCACCTACTTAATTTTCTAAATCAATTGTTTTTTGTGAAAAGCTTGTCCTCTTCCCCTTCTGTGTCATAGTGTCATGCTATACATTTTGATCCCTATAGAGTAAGGACAGAGCCAGAATCTGGAAGTAGATACAGGGCACAACAGAAAAAGCAGAGACACTACTTGGTCGCATATTGGAGTGGGAAAGGTGGTATATCATAATGACCATAACTTCATTTAAAGAGAAATCTTCCTTATAATTATTAATTCCAAAGTTGTATAATTTTTTTAAAAGTTAATAAGACTGTCATTTAGTAATATAATTTATAAATTGGAGCTGGGCACATGATCTCATATCTAAAATCCATGACTACATTTATGATTCATTCAATTTTCTTATGCAAAAGTAAAGCTATTGTTCCAGAAATAATCTAACCTCTTTCTGACAATTTATTTCCACATTTCAATGTTCAAAGTTTGTTTGGAAGTTTAAAAAATCATTTGTTGTTTAAATTAAATTAAATCTAATAATATAGTATGATTTTTAACACCCATTTGTAATTTTTATTATATTCATTCATTCCATTAAGTATTCATTTTAGCATCTACTGTATGCCAGACACTGATCCATCTGTACTTTTCAAATTTTAATATACATATGCATGAGCTCTAAAATGCAGATTCTGATTCAGTGTGTCTGGACTAGGGCTCCAGATTCTGCATTGCTAACAAATCAGATTATACCGACTATACTTTGAGTAGCAAGGGTCTAATCCATAGTCTAACTTGAAAAGGATGAAGAAAGCCACTTCTCAATAATTCCATCCTATAACAATTTGTGATCTGACATTGTAGACTGCAGTCAAGAAAGGATTGTAGTAGTTTTAAAGTTGCAACAAAAGCTAAGGAATTTAATATGACCCAGTACACAAAAGACAACACTATCAGAACACAATGACTAGTGCCAAAGTCAGAGAGGAAAATATGATACAGAGAGCATTCTATACTTCAAGGATTAATAACTTATTGCTAGTTGAGATAACTTATTGCTGTAGCAGGAATTTTAAAAATTTAGGGAGAGAAGGAGGGAGCTTGGCTGATCTTGAAGGCAATCAATAAATACTTGTTGAAGAACCACATATCTCATGGCACTGTATTCTCAGGCTAAAAGGGAATCTCTCTAGTCACCTCTAGCTGTTGACTTAATGAGAACTGTGCTGTATTCCCATGATTAGGAAAAAAATGCCATAAGATCAACTAAGGAATATTTTCCCAAGTGAACAGAGAACACAAGTAGAAAAGTAAAACCAACTTTGCTGTAGCAAATTTTGGAAAACAGGAGTACAACACCCCTCTCCTCTGTTTCCAAAGGAGTCACCGTGGATTTTGGGGTATGGAGTAAAAGGAATTAGACATACAAAGAGGAATGTGTTCCAAGAAGAGTAACACACACACGTTTATTTTCTGTGTGTTTACATTTACTTTTATGTGGATCTAATTGAATATTCATTTGAATCATTTCATTATGAGTACCATTTAAGGAACTGGCATTAACACTTGAATTATGCTCTTGGATAATTAGTTTGTTCTCATATAAGATGACCTGACTTTCAATCAGAAATCACAGAAAAGGAAAAATAAGGTATATATTATCTTTGTCATCATGATAAAAATCTTCACTTCTCCTAAACTAGTTCAGAGAATATGTCTGTTTATTCTAAACTAAACACAGACTCATTACTCTGCTCCTTTGCCAAAGCCTCACCTCAGACCACCAAAGTCTACCATTTAACTTTCATCTCTGTTTTCATTTTTGAATATCACAGGGCACAAGCCATTTGTCTTGGGAAAAATCAGAAGCATCTAGATGAAGCCAAGGGTTTTTATATCATCATTCCCTATAATGTATGCAGCCAAGCTGAAATTGGTCTGCTGTTTTTCCTGATTGCCTCAATTTAAGGTAATTTGTGTTGAACTGTGATTCACGAGTTGTTGAAACCTAATTAATATACTGCTTAGTTTCAAACAAAAATTTAAAACAAAGCCGTTTATGATAAATAACTGAAATATAAAGGCTAAGATTTCCATTGCATTGTATTATTTCAATTTGAATGATCTTTTGTGACTGATTTGCAGGTGGTAATGACTTGCAGATTAAGTTGTCAGGAACTGGGTTGTTGTGACCCAGTGACCAAGCTTTCACACAGCTTACACTGAACACTGGGCATTAAGAGATATGGGAACATATGTATATGTATAACTGCTTCACTTTGTTATAAAGCAGAAACTAACACACCATTGTAGAGCAATTATACTCCAATAAAGATGTAAAAAAAAATAATAATAAAATAAATTCTTAAAATAAAAAAGAAAAAGAGGCTTCAGACTTTATTGCTTATGTCCAGGGTGAGAATGCTTTTTTGCAGCCTTCTTCAAATAACAGCACTAGTGAATATTATCAGTCTACCGTTTTGTAGTTAGAGAACAAGAGGTTAACATCTCTGCCTCAACACTAATTGACTGGTTGAAGTGCTTGACCAGGGAATTATTTCTTTTCCTTTTCAGTATCTTCTCAGTAAAACAGATTACTTCCTTTTAACAGCAGCTCCACTTAACACCATAGTCATGCTCTGTTAGAAATGAAACCCAATAGAAAATTTCAATTTACATAAAGATGGTACACCTCTGGGGTCAATTAATCCTTGAACTTCACACAGAGGTCATAAATGTGTAAGATGATTCAAGGGAGCCAAGAGTCTTTGAAGAACTGAGCAAAAAAAGAGGAGATAATCTAGTCTAATAGAATAAACAATGTGGTCACTCAGATGCTACTTGTAGATTCTACAGCAGCTGATACATTTCTTTTCTAAATAACTTCAATCTAGGAATAGCTACAGCTTTCACTGACAAACTTTTCCTAAGTGCATGATTTACCAAACAGGAAATTTATCATGTGTATGTTTCAGCTTGGAGGACTGATGTATCATTCTTGCTGCACCTAAATGTAAATGTTCACACATGAAAGCAAAACGTGGAGATGAGGAAAATGTCCAATGAAAAAAGAATTGCACAACGTAAAAGTTGAGAGTTATGTTTTAGTTGGAGGACATTCTGAGGACTTCAAGCCTGGGGCACAGCATGTCAGATAACGCTGAGAAACTGTTCTGAAGAGGCAAGGTGGCAGCAGTGGGCGGGGGGCGGGGGGGGGCAGGCCAGGATATATTGGAGTTTTTGCAACAAAAGACCAGGTGGTCAGAACATAAAAAGATTACTGTTAATAAATGATCCAGATATCTCAAGTTAAGGAATTTAGCACTTTTCTACCTATAGGAAGATGCAAGAGCCTGGGCTCACTGAAATCATTCCTTTGTTATGCACCTCAGCTATCTGGGGCCAGCATCCTGTGCTTTCTCATCCTGAGTCTTTTCAGGGTACACCATCGAGGGTAGTTACAGTCTGATGACTGCTACATGGCAGGCATTCTTTGTTTCCTTCCTGAGTTCCCTAAGGGTTCACCATCTGGGCGGCTATAATGTGGTAGCTTGACGGCTGCAACATCCTTTGTTTTCTGATATGGCAGGCAATATTTTAGTTCACAAAAGGGAGAGGAGACAGGGAAATAACCATTGTTGAGCAGGATCTACTAGGTGCATCCTACTTTATGTGCTTTACCTACTTTAACTTTCACTAGCACCCTGCAATTATAATTATTATTCACATACATCCCTCAGGTGGTTTTGAAGTTATACAGCCATTAAATACTAATACCATGGTCAAATCCAGCTCTGTTCCATTTGGCTCAACCATTACTTCCTTCAGAAACTCTTCCTTAACACCATAATGCCTGCTACTACTGCGGTTATTTTTCAGAAATCCTCTGAGGTGTTAAAGTATTTTGTGCCTCTTTCTGTGTTTCCAGGTTGTTTTTTAATTGCCTATTTATACATGTTTCTCCCACACTAGACTTGTACTCTGGGAGAGCAAGGCTATGTCTTATGTTTATCCCTTAGTGGGTCTAGCAGTGTCTGACACACATCAGTCTCTCAGGAAATACTTGTTGAATGATGACCAAAATGACTTCAAACTCTATGAACATTAAGCTATCTCCTAACCCCACCGTATCAGAAGTCATCTCTTCCTTTTCTTATCTTGTCAAATAGTTTGTCATCTCTGAAGGCATTTACTGCTTCTGGCCTAGTAGTATAGTTATTTTGCATTTTTCATGTTTTCTCTACCATAACATAAACTCTTTGAGTATTGTTCATGTTCCCTTAGCAATCATCCACAGTGGCTCACTAATGATAACCTTCATACATATGTTGATTGAACACCTTCTCTGTCCTACCTACTTTGTTAGGTACTAGGTAGGGGCAACTCAAAGTCAAATACAACATGGTCCTTCCTCTCAAGGGGATCGTAGTCTAGTCCACAATAGTCTATTTACAATAGAGTGTGAAAAATAAATGATTGATGCATGAGCAAAGTGTTATAGAAGCATACAGAATGAGTGTGTCTGCTTTTACAGAGGAGATAATATCTAAATGAAGGCTTAGGGCATCAGGTGATAATACATGAAAAGCACTTTGCACATCATATGATAAATGCTTAATAAATGGTAGTTGTTATTATTAAGAACAAATGTACAAATATGAAATTCCACAGGCATACCTGGAGTGGAGTGAATAAACCAGTTCTGTTAAAATGGCAGGTTCATATATAAGTATAAATGAAAAAATCTTGAATGGTTGGTAAAGGCTAGTTTATGACGGTTTTGAATGTCAGACTAAGGAATTTCGATTCTATTAGAAAATGTTTTACTAAAAATGCTCCATCTCCAGTTAAAATTCATTTATGGATTTACTACTTCAAGCCTCAGTAGTAAAAGAGATACAATTTGAGAAAGGAAAGTAAGTGATTTCAAATATACAGTAATATTGCAGTGCAGTAGTATAGGTTATTCTGTTTGCCTTACTCACAAGTTTTATGAAATTATTCAATAGACACATTTTAAGGCTTCCTCCTTGCTTTACTCTACAAAATGTTTGTAAACTCTGTCCATTTCTACCTGTTTTCTGCTAGTCTGAGGGATTTCTTAATCTGGTTAATATGATACTGTAAACTGATGATAATTCCTTTTCAAGCACTTAAGACATCAACACAAGACTCATATGATTCTTCAAGCACCATTAAATTAAACCCCTAACAGCACTATAAAGCGTTAGTAGCACATGTAATTATAAGTCTTTGGTGTTTATCAGTGGGACACACTCTTAAAATGGCCAACTACCCAAGTGATGGCTCTACTATCCCATCTAATCAAGACAGGAAAATAACTAAGGTGATGTATAGCTAAGTATGTCACTTTGTATACTGCTGAAACTAGGGGGAGAGTATGCTAGAGATTGTCAGTGGTGTTCAATATTGTATATACTGATTAGACATGTGGTAGCATAAAATCTAAGAGAGTAAGAAATATACTTCTGGACCTAAGCTGTTAAATTCTGATCAGCAAAATACAAAGTTTATATTTAAAAAATCCCAGTATTTCATGACAAATATTTGCAAGGGGAATAGATAAACTTCTGCAGAATAGTGTGATTTTAAGTTCCTTTGCTGATTGATTTAAAGCTTAGTTTATTTCTAATTCTACAAGATGAGGACGTTTTACTTGAAATTAAATCACAAAAAGTTCTAATATAGAAGTCATGTTATACAGTAATATATTAGGCTTGACAACTAGTATGTGTTGATTTACCAACACTGCTGACATTTGGCATTAACTTTCATTTCTAGACATCTCTGATGAGAATCTGAATCACATATTCATTATATGAACTCTGAGTAATCAAATGGTTGGTTATCAAAATACATGTGGTGATCTATATGTGAGGTTATATAGTTATACACAACATATTTATATTCAATTAACCTGCATCTCACATAATGTAATATGGACCATCAAGCTTTAAAGAGGAAAAAAGTCATTTCTTTGCATTCATTTTTCTGCTATCAAGGGTTTACCTCAACCGTTATAATAATGAAGTAGTTAAATAGTGAATGATTTTTTTTTGACTAAATTAAAATCTTTCAATTCTTGAAACTCAGCTTTTCACTGTACTGATACTCATCTAAACATGTATTGGCATAAATTTACCATCAATAACAAACTAAAAGGTCATCTAACATGCACTATGACTTACGACTGCCAGTAGACAAAATTAGTAAACTGTTCTTCAACAGGAATTTAATGGATAAGGGCATGGGAGTTGTGTAAGATTGACGGGGAAGTGACTACAGGGGGGACCTGAAGTGACTTGCTGGGCAAAGAGAAAGAGAAGGGTTAAAAACAACCAATATCACTGAAACAACACAACAGAGAGAGGAAAGATGGCAGCAGATGAAAGAAGAAAAAGAGGTAGCACAAGTTTGTGTCCACACACATAAACACACACACCAATAATTTCTCTTTCTTTCCCTTAAGACATAACATGTGAGCTAAATATTTCATTGTGGCTTAAAAAAAGAGGAAGACAATTGAGGGCATACTAGATATGGTAGAGTAGCTAGCAGTATTGGGAAAGACTTGAGGTGATATCCAAATCTAAGTTTCAAGATAAAGGAAATGTGAAGGAGGCCAGTGGAGAAAATGACTTCAAGGAGATTCGCTACATCCTTTGGCCACTGAAAAGGAAATACTGTATGACATCTAGTCATGGGCAGAAGGTTCAGAATCAAATAAGCATCAGTAGGAATCCAAGCTTTATCTTTTATTGATTCTATGGCCTTGGGTTAAGTAAAGTCTCAGTTTCTTCATCAGTAAACCAGTGGTATCTATTTTACACACTACCACATCCTTAGTAATTGATCAATAAGTAGAAGCTAAAAATGTTGTGAGTGAAACTGAAGGACATGCACAAGCGAATTTTTCCTCCAGAAGTTATGTCCTAGTAGCTGAGTCCCTATACCAATCACTTTGAGGTAACTAAGCTAACACTTTCAAGTACTTCTGAATGTGTTGGAAGGGGAAAATGCATGAGCACTCTTCCATAATCTAATTTTCCGGGAAACTCATGGAAATGGAAAGTGCAATTGACATCGGTTCAAATACAGAGAATCTGCAACAAAAATTAGCAATAAGCTGAATCCACACAAGTTTTATGTAACTCCATCCAAAAACTTTACATCATCTTTATGTAGCAGCAGACAAACTACGAATAGTGGATATACAAATTAAACACACACACACACACACACACACACACACCTTGGATTGGTTCTTTTATGAAGAAAATTGTGGTCCAAAATATACTTGCTCGTTTCATAAAGAAAAAAATTATTTGGTATTCTGTAAATTTAGTGTAAGTGTCAAAAAACTAACAGGGAATTTATTGGCAAACATAATGTTAAAGAACACCTCGTTTTGTTTTTTTTTTTGCGGTACGCAGGCCTCTCACTGTTGTGGTCTCTCCCGTTGCGGAGCACAGGCTCCGGAAGCGCAGGCTCCGCGGCCATGGCTCACGGGCTCAGCCGCTCCGCGGCATGTGGGACCTTCCCAGACCAGGGTACGAACCCGTGTCCTCTGCGTCGGCAGGCAGACTCTCAACCACTGCGCCACCAGGGAAGCCCAAGAACACCTCTTTCACAGAACAAAACAAAATCTCACCAATAACAAAATTCTAGGCACTCTCTTTAACTTTAGAAACAAACAAAAGTATCTATGTACTATTTTAAGTCTTGCTTAAAATAGTAAGAAATGAAATGAAATAAGGAGAATAAATGTTGGTAGGAAAGAAAAGAGTATGTCATTCACTGATAACACAATAATATACCTAGAAAATCAAATAAATTAGTTTTTCAACAGTATCAGAAATAATGCAATAATTTTTAAAAGTGGTCATGTTTCTGGTTCTATAAGTAAGGACCTTAGAAGTCACAGCTATGTACCAACAAGTAAAAAGCTGAACAGGCCGAAAGATCAACAGTTCTTGGATCCATAGGAGAGAGGAGGAAACAGGGCAAACCACTGCCCTCAAGACTAGAGAGACAGGCAAATAAAAGGACTCTCAGTCTACCAGAACAGAGACTAACCTGTGGAAACAGCCTTGAGAACCAGTGCCCAGGAAGGAAAACAGGAAATGTAATTGACAAATTGCTGGAGGATTAGTATGGACAACTCTGAGACTTAACAACTCCAGAGGGACCCAGTCATGGGGGACTCCACAATATTGTGAGATATAACTCCAGGAGCTCAATTGGATTCCCACAGTAAATATCAGAGAAAAATCCCCTCAGGCTTTCAGCAGTGGGAATGGAAAAGGAACCGTTTTGAAATAGTTTAGAGCTTTCTGTTCTTCTTAGTAAGGCCTGCCCTCAAAAGAAACTAGTTAACCAGAGCCTAACCTGCTGGGTATTATCAGAATCTAACTGACCTGGGAGAAAGGAAACACCCAACTCTAGCCAGCTCTAGCCTCCCACATGGGAGAAGGAAAATACCCAATTCCAGGCCACTCTAGCAATCCTCTCCCTCTTAAGGGGGGAGAAAAAACAGAAACAGTTGTGAAGTTCACAGTCCAGAGGCATTAGCTCACTAAAAGGCTAAGTCCTAATCATAGGGCTATAGAACCTTCCTCTACCACCAGCAGCAGCTCCTTTTAGCCTATACTTCATTTCCAACTATCAAGAAAAAGTTACAAGGCATACCAAAAAGCAAAAAAAATAATCATGAAGAGACAGAGCAAGCATCAAAACCAGACATGGCAGTGACGTTGGAATTATCAGACCAAATATTTAAAACAAGTAAAAAAAAAAAAAAGTATAAATGATATACTAAGAAAGGAGAGAAGACTGAATCTTATGAAATCCTCAATTAATACAACAAAGACAGAAAATAAGTGGAAGACAAAATTAGGAACAAAGAATAAAGGAAACAAATAGAAAGCAGTAATGAATATGGTAGATATTAATCCAAATATATCAATGATCACTTTGAATGTCAGTGGTCTAAATGCACAAATTAAATGACAGTACTGTAAGAGTGGATCAAAAAAACACAATGCAAAACATGTCATCTACAATAAGCCCACTTTAAATATAAAGACACATATATTCAATAGATTAAAGGGAAATGAGTGGAGAAAAATATACCATGCTAACATTAATCAAAAGAAAGTAGGAGTAGCTATATTAATTTCAGACAGAGTAGACTTCAAACTAAGGAAAGTTATCAGGGATAAAGGTCATTACATAGTGAGAAAGGGGTCAAGTTATCCAATAAGACATAAAAATTCTTAATATGTATGTGCCTAACAACAGAGCATCAAACTATTTGAGGCAAAAACTGATAGAACAGCAGGGAGAAAGAGATGACTCCACTGTCATAATTGGAAACTCAACATCCCTCTCTCAGAAATGGACAGATCCAGTGGACAGAAAATCAGTAAGTACATAGTTGAACTCAACAGCACCATCAACCAACTGGATATAACTGACATTTATAGACTACTTCATCCAGCAACAGCAGAATATAAATTTTTCTGAAGCTCACATAGGATAAGCACTAAGATAGACCACATTCTGGGTCATAAAACACAGCTGAACAAATTTTAAAGAAGATAAATCATACAATGTCTGCACTCACGCCACAATGGAATTAAACTAGAAATCATTAGCAAAAATATAACTGGAAAAGCCCCAAATATGTCAAGATTAAACAACACACTTTGGAATAACATATAGTTCGGAGAAGAAATCTCAATGGAAATTTTAAAATATTCTGAACTAAATGAAAATTAAAATACAACATCAAAATTTGTAGGATGCAGTGAAAGCACTATTTAGAGGGAATTGTATAGCAATGAATACATACATTAGAAAAGAAGAAAGGTCTCAAATCAATAATCTGTTTCCACTAGAAGACAAGCAAATTAAATCCAAAGCAAGCAGAAGAAAAGAAATAAGAAGAATCAGAGCAGAAATCAATGAAATTGAAAACAGAAAAACGATGGAAAAAAATCGACAGAACCAAAAATTGGTTCTTTGAAAAGATCAATAAATCAATAAGCCTTTAGCCAGGCTAAGAAAAGAGATAAGACACAAATTCCAATATCAGAACTGAAACAGAGGATTACCTACAGATTCCATGGACATCAAAAGGATAATAAAAGAATAGTTCAAACAACTCTATGCCCACAACTTTGATAACCTAGATGAAATCTAGTAATTCTATTCAAGACACAACCTGCCAAAACTCACACAAAAAGAGATGATCAGACTAAGCCTATATCCATTAATAAAACTGAACCAATAAACAATAACCTTCTCAGACAGAAAGTATCAGACCCAGATGGGTTTACTAATGAATTGTACCAAACAATTAAGTAAGAAATTATGCCAATTAGCTATAATCTCTTTCAGAGGATAAAAGCAGAGGGAAAATTTTCTAACTCATTTTATGAGGTCAGTATTACCTTAATATAAAAACCAGACAAAGACATTACAAGAAAAGAGTACTACAAACTAAAATATCATGAACACAGTTGGAAATATCCTCAATGAAATATTAGCAGATCAAATCCAAAAAAGTATAAGAAGAATTATGCACAATGACTAAGTGGGATTCTTTCCCCGATATGGAAGGCTAGTTCAACATTTGAAAATCAAATAATATAATCTATTACATCAACAGACTAAAATGGAGAACTTGCATGAGTATATCAATAGATGCAGGAAAAGCATTTGACAAAATCCAACTGCCATTCATGATAAAACCTCTTAGCAAATTAAAAATAGAGGGGAACTTTCTCAGCTTGATAAAGACTATCTACAAAAACCCTACAGCTAACATCATATAATGATGAGAAACTACTTTTCCACTAAGATCAGGAACAAGGCAAGGATGTCCCCTCTCTCGTCTCCTTTTCAACATTGTACTAGATGTCCTTACTAATGCAACATGGCAAGAAAAGGAAATAAAAGTTATACAAATTGGGAAAGAAGATATAAAACTGTCTATGTTTGCTGATGACATGATCATCTACATAGAAAATCTGAAAACTTGACAAAAAAACTCCTGAAACTAATAAGCAATTATAGCAAGATGCAAGACTAATATACAAAAGTCAATTGCTTTCCTATATATCAACAATGAACAAGTGGAGTTTGAAATTAAAACACAATACCATTTACATTAGCATCCAAAAAAGTAAAAAAACTTAGGTATAAGTCTAATAAAATATATACAAGATCTATATAAGGAAAACTACAAAACTCTGATGAATGGAATCAAAGAAGAACTATGTAAATTTAGAGATATTCCATGTTCATGGATAGGAAGAATCAATATTTTCAAGATGTCAGTTCTTCCCAAATTGATCTATAGATTGAATGCAATCCCAATCAAAATCCTAGCAAGTTACTTTATGGATATTTACAAACTGATTCTAAAGTTTACATGGAATGGCAAAAGACTCACAATAGTGTTGAATGAGAAGAACGAAGTTGGAGGACTGATGCTATACAACTTCAAGACTTACTGTAAAGCTTCAGTAATCAATACAGTGTGGTATTGGTGAAAAAAATAGACAAATAGATCAATGGATCAGAAAAGAGCCCAGAACTAGATCCCCATAAATATAGTCAATTGATCTTTGACAAAGGAGCAAAAGCAATAAAATGGAACAAAGACAGTCTCTTCAATAAATGGTACTGAAACAACTGCCCATGCACCCTTCACAAAAATGAACTCAAAATGGATCATATACCTTAATGTAAAATGCAAAACTATAGAGCGCTAGAAGATAACTTAGGAGAAAATCTAGATGACCTAGGGTATGATGATACAACACCAAAGATGCAATCCATGAAGGAAATAATTGATAAGGTGGACTTCATTAAAATTAAAAACTTCTGCCCTGCAAAAGACAATGTCAAGAGAATGACAAGACAAGAGAAGCCACAGACTGGGAGAAAATATTTGTAAAAGACACATCTGATAAAGTGTTGTTATTCAAAATATACAAAGGACTCCTAAAAGTTACCAATAAGAAAAAAACCAACCTGATTAAAAAATGGACCAAAGACCTTAACAGACACCTCATCAAAGAAGATAGAGATAGCAACTAAACATATCAAAAGATGCCACATCATATGTCTTCAGGGATATGTAAATTAAAACAACGAGATACCACTACACACCTATTAGAATGGCAAAAATCTAAAACTTTGACAACACTAAATGCTAACCGTGGAGCAGTAGGAACTGTCATTCATTGCTAGTGAAAATGCATAATGGTATAGCCACTTTGGAAGGCAGTTTGGTGGTTTCTTCCAAAACTCAATATATGCTTACCACAAGATCCAGCAATTGTGCCCCTTAGATGGTTATAGCAGCTTTGTTCATATTTGCCAAAACGTGGAAGCAACCAAGATGTCCTTCAGTAGATGAATGCATAAATTAACTGTAGTACATCCAGACAATGGATTATTATTTGGTACTAAAATAAAAGTCACTATCAAGCCATGAAAAGACATGGAGGGGGACTTCCCTGGTTGTGCAGTGGTTAAAAATCTGCCTGCCAATGCAGGGGACACAGGTTCGAGCCCTGGTCCGGAAAGATCTCACATGCCACAGAGCAACTAAGCCCATGCACAACTACTGAGCCTGCGCTCTAGAGCCTGCGAGTCACAACTACTGAGCCTGCATGCCACAACTACTGAAGCCCACATGCCTAGAGCCCATGCTCTGCAACAAGAGAAGCCACTGCAATGAGAAGCCCACGCACCACAACGAAGAGTAACCCCACTCGCCACAACTAGAGAAATCCTATGCACAGCAACCAAGACCCAATGCAGCCAAAGATTAAATAAATAAATACATTTATTAAAAAAAAGACATGGAGGAAACTTAAATGCATATTACTAAGTGAAAGAAGCCAATTTAAAAAGACTACATACTGTATGAATCCAACTATATGACGTTCTGGAAAACAAAACTATGGGGACAATAAAAAGATCAGTAGTTGCCATGGGTGACTAGAAGGTAGAGATGAATAGGCAGAGCACAGAGGACTTTTAGGGCAATGGAAATATTCTGTATGATATTATAATGATGGTTATATGCCATTATACATTTGTCCAAACCCATAAAAGTACAACATCAAGAGTGAACTCTTTATGCACTTTAGGTGATTATGATGTATTAATATTTAATGAAAAAATGTAACTTATGCTTAGTGATGTTGATAATGGGGGGAGCTATACATATGTGAGGGCAGGGGACAGACAGGAAATCTCTGTACCTCCCTCTCAATTTTGTTGTAAACCTAAAACTGCTCTTTAAAAAGAAAATCTTTTTTGAAAAATGTGGTCATGTATAAGATAAATGTTGAAAAGTTAAGAGCATTCTTGTCTACCAGCACTACCCAGCTAAAAAGCATAAAGAACCATGAGACTTTATTAATAATGACAACAGTTCTTAGGAATAAACTTAAAGAGATATGTATTAGATCTTTACAAAATATAACTTCAAATGTACTCTAAAACCTTATAAATTCATAAATGGAGTGTCTTGAGTGAGAAGATGAAGTAAAAATATGTTATATACTCCAAATTATTTTATATGTTTAATATAATTACCATAAAAATCATACCAGGGTCAGATCCAAAGACAGGATGAGTCTGTGAAATGATTTTCAAATTTATATGGAAAAATACATGATAAGAATATACAAAGACATTGAGAATAAAAGGCACTGTGGTTGAAGTGAGGACTGGAGTTACAGCCCTTTTGTATTTTAAAACATTTCTTTTACATTTTTTAAAATATCAAGAAATAGAATTCATCCTGGGGCAGAAACAGAGATACAGTTCGATGGAACAGAATAAAATGCCCATAAATAGATACAGTCATATACAAAAGCAATATATGATTAAAGGTTCTGCACCCAATTCCAAGCAATTATCTTGCACCAATTGGGTGTCCTACAATTCAACTCAATTCTGACACTATAACAGGTTAAGGGCTCAGTCCTACAAGACTGCCCCCCCACCACTTCA
This sequence comes from Orcinus orca, assembly GCF_937001465.1. NCBI lineage: Eukaryota > Metazoa > Chordata > Mammalia > Artiodactyla > Delphinidae > Orcinus > Orcinus orca. The sequence goes on from NC_064580.1 coordinate 83,067,620, forward strand.
GATGCCAGATGCAAGTCTAGGTTGTAACAACTCCCTCCCTGGGTTAGATTAATTTGCTAGAATGGCTCACAAAACTCAGAGATATTTTACTTACTAGATTACTGGTTTATTATAAAAGGATATAACTAAGGAACAGTCAGATGGAAGAGATGCATAGGGCAAGGTTTGGGGAAAGGGCATGGAGCTTGCATGCTGTATCTGAGCACACTACTCTCCCCAAATCCCCACGTGTTCATAAACCCAGAAGCTCTCGAACCTCCTTCTTTGAGTTTCTATGGAGGCTTCGTTACATAGGCATAATTGATTTAACCCTTGATCACTGACAACTGAACTCAATTTCCAGGTCCTCCTTCCTCCCAGGAGGTCAGGGGGGTGACATGGGACTGAAAGTTCCAACCTTCTAATCACTTGGTTGGTTCTCCTGGCAACGAGCCTCCATCTTTAGGTGCTTTCCAAAAGTCATCTCATTAACATAACGAAGGACATCTTTTTTGGCTCTCATCATTTAGGAAATTCCAAGGGTTTTACTAGCTCTGTGCCAGAAATAGGGATGAAGACCAAATATATATATTTCTTATTATAAATCATAATATTACATGATAAAGTAAGCATTACAAAACAAGGGCTGTTTAGAGATTGTTTAATAAATGGTGTAGAGATAACTGAATAGTGAGGGGTTGCAGAATACGTGACCCCAAAATATGCCACTTTGGCATGTGTATTATTTTGAGCTGAAAGCAATCAAGGCCTAACAGACTCAGGAATAGTTTTGTTTGTTTGTTTGTTTAAACCTCTCTCATAACTGCCTAAAATAATTTGGATGGGGAGCCATACTAGGAAAAGAGCTATTACCAGAGATTAACTTTTTATTCAGTTGGCCAAAAAAGTTCATTCGGTTAGTAAATACTTTGTTCAATAAAGTTCTTCATGAAAATGAAAAATGTGTTTTATTTTTACTTAAAACCGAATGAACTTTTTGGCCAACACAATACATCAGAAAAAGTTATCTGCATGGCATCACAAAGATTTGTCTACCAAACATTTGCTCTTTCCATCTTCCAACTGTTTTCCTTTCCTTTGAAGTCCCAGACCCCTACCCCCTCCCCCTCCAGCACAGCAGTGGTGCCTGTGACCCAAGCAACCCCAGACCCAGTGGTGGCGCCAGCCATCCTAGTACCCAGGGCAGCGACACCAGCAACAGCAGCAATACTGACAGTAGCAAGGCACCGGTGACACTGGAGGCACAGGCAGTGATGAAGAGGGCACTGGTGACGCCTCTTGCAGAGGCAGTAGAGGGTGGAAAGTGCCGATTCTCAAATATAGCCAGAGGCAGCTCAGGTAAGAGAAACCAAAAACTTTTGCTATAGTGCCACCTATTGAAAAACAAAACAAAACACAGGGCCTCTAATTACCAACTTGTTGAACTGTTAGAATCAAAGTAAATAAACAAGGTTTTGCCTAAATAAGAAAGGTGTTCACTACTTCAAATGAGTGGCATGGACATATATACACTACCAAATGTAAAATAGATAGCTAGTGGGAAGCAGCTGCATAGCACAGGGAGATCAACTCAGTGCTTTGTGACCACCTAGAGGGGTGGGATAGGGAGGGTGGGAGGGAGAGAGACGCAAGAGGGAAGAGATATGGGGATATATGTATATGTATAACTGATTCACTTTGTTAGAAAGCAGAAACTAACACACCACTGTAAAGCAATTATACTCCAATAAAGATGTTAAAAAAAAAAAACGTACTGGCAGAGAAACAACTCATCAAGCACCATAAAACACCATGATAATGCAGTATCACAAAAAGAAAATGACAATTCTGCAGAAACCAAAGTTAAAGTCATGGAAGACTGTGATCTGATACAGAATGCAAACCAGCTGTCATGAAGAAACTCAATGAGCTACAAGAAGACTCAGAAAAGCAGTTCAATGAGCTTGGGAATAAAATTAATGAACAGAAGGAAACTTTACCAAAGAGATTGAAACTAAAAAAGAACCAAACAGAAATTCTGGAGCTGAATAACTCAATAAATGAGATGAAGAATGCATTGGAAAGCAATGGAAATAGAGCAGACCATATGGAAGAGAGAATTAGCAAGCTTACAGATAGAAATCTAGAAATGATTTAGGTATAAAAGGAGAGAGAACTAAGATTTTTTAAAAATAAAGAAACTCTATGGCAACTATCTGACTCTATTAGAAAAGGCAACATAAGGATAATGGGTATCCCAGAAGGAGAAGAGAGGGAGATGGGACTTGCCGGCCTCATACAGACCATAGACAAAATTAACTTATTGGATATGGACCCCAACTCTGGAGAGATTGGCTGGTTATTCCCTGGAGGAAGAGGTGGCCACCTACGAGGCAGGCCACTGGGTTCTCACACCTTGGAGGAAAGAAGGAAGGAAGAAGAGAGGGAGGGGAAATTTTTCTACTTCACAACATTTATGGCAGCAAATATGTGAGGAATTTTTTCCCACACCAACCAATTTTGACACCAACTGGGTATTCTACAGTTCAATTCAGTTCTGACACTAACTACCCAGAGTTAGCATAGACCCCACAGGTTAAGGGCTCAGTCCCACAAGACTTCCCCTGCTTCGGATGCCAGTCATAGGTCCCAGGTTGCCATCTGTACTTCTGACCAACAAGATGTAAATTGGGGATTCCCACAACCCCTTCCTCAGATTTGATAATTTGCTAGAATGGCTCACAAGATTCAGGAAAACATTTTATTTACTATTACTAGTTTATTATAAGGGATACAACTCAAAAACAGCAAAATGGAAGGGATACATAGGGCAAGGTATGAGAGAAGGGGTGTAGAGCTTCCATTCCTTCTCCAGGCTTGTCATGTTCCCACCACTTTGATTTGTTCACCAACCTGGAAGCTCTCCAAACCCTTTCATCTAGGGTTTTATAGAGGTTTTATTATGTAGGCATGATTGATTAAATAATTGGCCATTGGTGATTAAAAATCTTCAGCCCGTCTCCACTCTCTCAAAGTCATGGAGTGGGGCTCAAAGGTCCAAGCCTCTAATCATACCTTGGTCTTTCTGGCAATCAACCCCCATCCGATATAGGGCCCCCAACCACCAGTCATCTCATTAGCATACAAAAGACCCTTTTTATCACTCTGGAGATTCCAAGGATTTTAGTTGCATGCCAGGAACCAGGAACAAAGACCAAATATATAGGTCTTACTGTATCTCAGAAGGAAAAGAGAGAAAAGAAAAGAAACCTGGATACAGGGAAAGGAAACAAACAAAAAAAATGTGAAACAAAGATTTACATTTTCACCCAGTTGGCAATCTAAAGTTTACTAAAATTAATTATTCATAAAAAATATAAAAGGGCACTGAATGGGTTTTGTACCTCTACAACATAGGTTCTGAATTAACTTTAACATCTGTTGAAATGCACTAATTGGCAAACCTTCATGACCTTAATACCAGGGCTCAAATACCATTTCATCTGGGGATTCCACTAATTTTAAACATGTCGTTCCCTATAACCTTAGGGGAATATCTACATATAAAATAGAGGACAACTAGTTATGCCTCATCTTAACTGTAAGAATTATTGTCTCACCAAAAGCCCCAATGTCATTACCCTAAAAAAATCCCACAGTAGGCATGACTGCTCTGACCCAATGAGTAATAAATTAAAATTAAATCTCTGGCACGTACAAATTTGCTTGACAAAATGGGACACTGACACTCCACCCTGCAGTTAAAATAGTTAATATGGCCCAAAGTAAATTACAAGAGGACCTTTAAGGATGGAAACCTATAAAAGACCTAATTAATGAAGGAATGATTATCCTCACTGCTTCTCCATCTAACATCCCAATTTGTCCTATTCAGAAATCTGGAAAGATTGAATAGTGCCTCACAGTAGATTACTGTAACCTAATTCTATTAAGGTCACATCTATTAAGGTCCCCATATACAATATTATTGAAATAACTGACTCCATTCATTAAACTCCTGAAAATTATTCAGTAAACCAAGGGCTGCCACCATCAAGAAACAGCTTATTGAATCTCTTAGCATCCACAATATTAATATAAGCCCAATAACTTTTAGGCCTTTTTGAGATCTGGAGGCAACATATTATTCCTCATTTACAAATTTTACTTAAGCCCATTTATCGTGTTACTTGCAAATCATCCCCCTTTGAATGGTGCCTCCTCCGACAAAAGGCTTTAGAATCTGTTCAAATTACAGCATAATAGGCATCCCCATTAATGCCCTCAGAGGGCACTGTAGAGACCTACTATAGAGGCTTTAGCAACCTCCTCTCCTGCCTCATGAGTGGCCCCTGGGCTTCTGATGCAAGAGATTGCTCTCTTCAGCCCCACACTCTACATAATTACAGCATTAATTAGTGGCCACATACTTGGCCTTCCTGAAAATAGAGGACCCTCTGTGTTCAGCTCTCCATTATGTCTTGGATCATGGGAGCAGCACCCTGCAAGCTTGGCATCGCTATCAAGGTCTCCTTTCTACAGAACTGAACCAAACCTGGGCCCTCTGGAATATTCCAAATGCAGGGGGCAGTGGCCTCCCCTGTCCTCAGTCCCTCACCATGATTCTTGAGGATTTCACCCCTCTCCCAGATTTCTTGGCTACCTGAAAAGCCCCTTGGGATCAACTGAGTGAATAGCAATACACTTTACAGATGGCATAGCCACAATTTTGCATAATGGAGTTTGGTGGAGAATTTCTGGTTTTCATTTTTTAACCAGTACGTTTCTGATCAAGGACGGGACCCCAAGTTAATATACTTGATTGAACTTCAGGCAGTCATCTTAGCACTGGTGCCCTTGCCAATAATTAGACCCATCTTTACATTTTCAAAAACCTTTGAGCCATTGCCTAACAGTTATCTTCTGTTATGGGTTGAACTGTATCCCCTAGAAAAACTATGTTGATACCCTAACCCCTAGTATGTCAGAATGTGACTTCATTTGGAAATAGGATCATCATAGACATAATTGGTTAAGATAATGCCCTAGTGGAATAAGGTGGGCTTCTAATCCAATATAACTGATGTCCTTACAAGAATACAGCCATGTGAAGACACAAAGACACAAGGAGTATGCAATGTGAAGATACAGGCAGAGATGAGAGGTATGTTGCCACAAGCCAAGGAACACCTGGGGCCACCAGAGTAGGAAGAGGCAAGAAATGGTCCTCCCCTGGAGGTTTCAGAGCACAGCCCAGCCTCGATTTCAGACTTCTAGCCTAGAGATCTGTGCAAGAATAAATATCTGTTGTTTTAAGTCATCCGGTTTGCTGTACTTTGTTATAACCCCCTAGGAAACTGATATATCCTGTTTGGATTAAGAACTCTAGAAATTTCTTGCCTCACAACACCCAAAATATAAATCAAGCTGACAGATGCTTCTATAAATATAATACTAAGGCCATAATACAAAGTCTTACCAGGATACTCCTTATTCCTATGAAGTTGCAGCGATTATTCATAATGACCAAGGCACTCATTTCAATTCTCAGAGCACACAGTGCTGTGCTCTTGAAGAAGGTGTTCAATGGAACTTCCACCTCTCCTGCAGGACCCAGCAGCTGGTTTAATGAGCTCCTCAAAGCACTCCTGTTTAAGTTACAAAGTTGCAAATAGGCCCCTAACTGGGTGTCATTATTATTTATTTTTAATTTTTTAATTGAAGTATAGTTGATTTACAATATATTAGTTTCAAGTGTACAACATAGTGATATTTTTATAGATTTTACTCCATTTAAAGTTATTATAAAATAATGGCTGTACTTCCCTGCTGGGTGTCACTATTGCCAGAAGCATTAATTAGTCTAAATTTACAGCTCCCTACACCAATGCCACACATGGCCATCAGTTGCTTTCATTGACTATGAAGTTCATTTTTTTATGACCAGCTTACATTGTAGCCCTCTACCTCTTGGTCAAGTGCCTACTTAACATCCTCATCCTACTCCTCAAAGACTTAGTCAACAACAAAGTTTAAATTGATAAGAAGGCATCCAGAGGTCAATTGCAGCATATGGCCTAAAATAAAGGACCAATATTATGTGCTGCCTTGACATGGGGGAAAACTGGGAGGGCCTCAAGTGACCCAATGGCAAATCCCCCTCCTTAGTAGGCCCACAAGTCTTCGTATTAAATTCACCAGGCACAGCTCCCACTTATCCCTGAGTAGCAGATTTCAATTCCCTGCTAGTGTGCTGAATTCTTTTTTCAAAAAGACATTATTCTTATTGTTCTCTACAATCAATATTCATTGATAATTATCCATCCACTTATCCTTTCTGTTACTCTTCTTGTTTTAACTGCTTTCCATTTTTTATCTTGGATCATTTTCACTTTACCTGAAGAAGTCTCTTTGCTATTGTTTTTAGGGAGAGTCATTTGACAATAAATGATCTTTTTGTTTATCTAAAAATGTATTTTTCCTTATATTTTAAGGATATATTTGCTAAATATAGGATTCTAGCTTGGCCATTATTTTCTTTTGAACACTTTATGTCATTTTCCTGTATTCTGGCTTCCTTATTTCTTTTAAGTCACTTGTCAGTATTATGGTTTCTCATTTGAAGATAATTTTTTCCTGGATATTTTGATGCTTTTATTTTTAGCAATTTCACTATGGTATATGTCTAAGTGTGTTTTTCTTTCTAATCCATCTGCTTGGGGCTTATAGAGCTTATTAAATTTGTGTCTTGATATCTTCTGTTGATTTTAGAAAATTCTTAGCCATTATTTTTTCAAATATTACTTCTGACCTGTTCTCTCTTTCCTTTCTAAGATTCCAACTGCAAGTATATTAGTCATTTCACCATGTCCAATAAATCTCATATGCTCATTTCTATGTTTCATCTTTTTTGCTCTCTGTGTTTCAGTCTCCATATTTCATATGACTATCTTCTATTTCATTAATTCTATATTCTGCTGAATCTAATCTATCAAACTTATCTTGTTAGTTATTTACTTTAATTATTACATTTTTCAGATCTATAATTACCATTTTATTTTTTTATGATTCCTTCTCTCTGATAAAAGTCTCCATCTTGTCATCTATATTCTGAAACACATTCACCACCATTATTTCATGTCCATGTCTGATAACTCCAAAAATGAGGATGAATCTGTTTCTATTATTTTTTCTCTTCATTCTGTTTCTTGGCATACTTAGTGATTTTTGGTCAAATGCCAGATATTATAAATAAAAATTACAGAGGCTCTGGATCCTGTTTTATTTTTCCAGAGAAAATTCACATTATATACTGGTAGGCAGATAAAATGGAGGCTAGTCATGTTAATCAAATTAGGGACTGAGCCAGCTTGAAATTGGGGTGACAGTTTTTATAAGTTTAGACTACCTCAATTTTACTTCTATTCCCAGGGAATAGTCCTCCAGGGGTCCAAAGTGAAAGTCTGGAGTGTTTACTAGGGTCCTTCCTCCTTGGCAAGTCCTGAATTACTTTTGGTCACTTTAGTTCTCTAAGAATACCAAAAACTTCACTCTGCTTTTCAGAGGTTTTCTGTTTAGTTTCTTAGCCTCTGACCTTGCATAGGTTAAGAATTTAATGAATAGCTCAAAGGGAAATTCTAGAACGTCAGACTCACTCTTCTGTTCTTACACTTCTCTCTGGATTCTGGGCCCCTCAAGTTCTCGCTGACTTGGTATCCCTGAACTCTAATTTTTCACTCTCCAGCCCTGTGAGATTGTCTGAAACTTTGTTTAGCTTCTCTACCTCTTAGCTATATCCCTCTGTTCTGATTCTCAGCCTCTTTCTTTACAGTAAGATTTGAAAAATGCCCTGAGGAAAAAGTGACTCACAGAATGTATCCTTACCTCTCTGAGGTTCCTTTTTTCCCTCAGTTGGCTCAGCAGCTCTCTGATGTTTTTAAACAAATGGTTTTGTATTATATCCAGTTTTCTATTTTTTCATAGCAGGAATATTAGTCTGCTACAAACTACTCCATCATATTTGGAATCATAAGTCTCCTGCCTATTCTATTCTTGTTCTCAGTTAATGGCATCCCTATTCACTCAGGCTTCCAAGACAGAAGCTCGGGTAATATCTGCTTCCACTCCGAAATCCAGTTGATCACAAAATCTTCTTGATTCTACATGACCAATATTTCAAATCTGGTCTTTTCTCTCAATCCTCATTTTTGACTTATTTGGGAACACTCATAATCTTCCTTAAACCAGTCTTTTTCCACTCCAGCTCATCTTTCATATAGAGGACATTGCATATTTCTAATAAAATAATATCATCTTTGTAACCCAAATTAAAAACTTTGTGGTTCCTCCCTTTTCCAAAGATTGAAGTAAATCTCTTTAATTTATCACAGGCCTTCACAATCTGTTTTCAAGCAATCTTTACAGTCTCAGTAATCTGCTACTCTCCCATATGCACCCTATACTCCTGTTACACGATTTTTGGTAACTGTATGCCTTTGATTTAGCATTCCTTATGATGGTTAAAGAAGTTCCCTTTCTTTGCTGGCATCATTCTACCTTCAATACCCAAATCAAAGAGTGTTTCCTTATTATGAAATCTTCCCTACCTACCATAAGTGAGGTTAATTGCTTTGTCTGTGGTGGTCAAATAGTACTTTTTTCATACTCTCATAACAGTAATTTTTGTAAATCTATTTTTACAACTGTCATTTTTGGTAGATCATAACTTATTCCAGGGTAGACATATAGTCTTATTCATATTTTTATTCCCAGAACCTAGCATAGTGCCTGGCATACAAAAGAAGCTCAGTAAATTTACATTGAGTGAACTACAAAAACTAAAATAGCAACAGCTAGAAAAGTAATAACAATGCCTGATTTTGACAAGAATGAAATGAAACTAATGTAGCAACTTATTTATGTTGACTAATTTAATTGGCAAAACCTTTGAAGCAAGGGCCATAATTATGTTAAAATTGACTTAGTAATTCCACTCCTAGGACTTTATTCTCAAGAAATAATTCTTCTACCTATGCTTCATCCACTCCATGTACCTGTGTGCATCCTGCCCACACACTGCTCCACACTCCTACAAATGCCTCCAGCATCCTGGCCCTAGACCAGGTGGCATGTAGATGGCAGTGAGGAGGTGGCATTTAGGTAGTCATGTGGGCAACTATCCACAGTGCTAGGGGGCCCTGAGCAGGGCTCTGGGCACTGCTGAAAGGCTGCAACACTGGGCTTCTCTGTATCCCGTAGCAACAAGAACTTGCTCAAGAAACTTGCCTCAGGAAGGAAAATTGATATGAATATCCTTCCTTGGGATCTCACTTTACTTACAAACCACCCAAGTTGGAATTCCTAATGAAGAATGCCTCAAAAACAAACAAACAAAACAAAACAACAAGAAGGAAAACCATGTGCACCTAAGAACAATGAACAGCTTTCTTTATAAAGCACTGACAGATTTGCTGTGTACCTCTGAAGTGAACTAAGATCTATGACCCAAACGTGGAACTTTCCAAGAATTCTCAGTATATGCAGTATATTGGAGAAAAATTTTTCAGGAGTACATAGAAGCCATGTTACAGGAACGTAATGCACATATGAGGCATCTTTTATTTATTTATTTATTCTTTTTGCTGTACGCGGGCCTCTCACTGTTGTGCCCTCTCCCGCCGCAGAGCACAGGTTCCAGACGCGCAGGCGCAGTGGCCATGGCTCACAGGCCCAGCCACTCCATGGCATGTGGGATCTTCCCGAACCAGGGCACGAACCCGTGTCCCCTGCATCGGCAGGCAGAGTCTCAACCACTGTGCCACTAGGGAAGCCCCTTTTATTTTTAATCGAATAAGTTTGGCATGTAGCATTGTGTAAGTTTAAGATGTGCCGTGTTACTTTGATACATTTATATATTGTAGTATGATTGTTGATGTAGCAATATTTGTCATATTACATAATTATAGTATATTATTGTCTATATTCATTATACTGTGCATAAGATCTCCATGGCTTATTTACTACTTGTCACAAATTTTACCCTTAAACACCATCACACTTATCCCCATCCCCCTATCCTCTGGTAGCTACCATTTTACTCTCTGTTTTTTACAGGTTTAACTTTTTCAGATTCCATATATAAGTGATTTCATACAGTAACTGTCTTTGTCTATCTTATCTCACCTAACAATATGCTCAAGGTCCATCCACGTTGTTGCAAATGGAAGGATATCCTCCTTTCTCAGGGCTGAATAATATTCCACTGTGTATATGTACCATATAATTTTTATCCATTCACCTTTTGAGGGACATTTGAGTTGTTTTCACATCTTATCTATTGTGAATAATGCTGCAATAAACACCGGATGTCCCAGCAGACCTTAAGGAATGTACCATCTGTAGTGTTTTTTCAAGGCAAAGAAAATGCAGCTATTATAGTGATTGATTGGTTACAGCAATTGCTGATTTTGGATCTCCTAATTAAAAAGATGACTTTATACAAAATGATTTCAGGTAACTTAAGACTGGACAGTCCATTATGGTCTGATAGCATGGAATCTGCCTTGCTCTCAAATCTGTGCAGAATCAATCAGCAGGCACTCAACAGTCATATAATGGAATACAAAAAGGAAGAAAGAGAAAAGACTTGAAAGTTGAGCCCAGTGTGCCCAACACAAGAACAGGGAGAGTTGACTAAGTTGATGACACAAATGAAAAAGAGAAAGAAGAAAGCAAAGTCCCTTGTGGATGATGACATCTCCTCCAAGAATTGCCTGTTGGGTAGAATAAGTAAAGATGATCTGGATGATGGTAGTGTACTTTTTTGAAGTGCACACACCAGAATATGAATATGAATTACAAGAAGCAGGAAAGAATTTGGAGGCTGAGAGAGGAGGTGACAAAAAGGAATCAAGTTCACTTGTTTCAGAATGCAAAGGAAATAAATTTGTGAGGCATTGGCTCTGCTGATACATTCTTTGTGGGGAGTTAAACTGATACAGACCAACTGCTGCCATGGAAGTCTGTACTATGTACTATGTTTATACATGAATTCTGCTTTAAAAAAAGAAAAATAAATTTTGAATGTATCAAATAGAAGGCATTTGTATGATATGGTATCCTTTATCACTTCAGATACTTATAAGGAAGGGTAAAAGGAAGAGTAGTGGTAAAAGGACAAAGTGAGACACATTTTATAAAATTAAAACTCTTGAATGGTATTGTCTGCCATTTTGCCAGTTAGAAGTTTTATAGTTTTTCAATGTATTTAAATATAATTTCCTACAGATGAAAGACATAAAGTTACTGTTGTTTCTTCTCAAAAAAGAGAAAGAATTCTTAAAAGCAAAAAAGAAACATCAAAATCCTCTGTAGTATTATCTAAACCAGTAAAAATTATGATGCGACCCACATGACTAGGAAAGCAGCTTAATAAATTATGGCATATCAGCACTGTAAGCTACTAAGTATGCATTAAAATTCTAATAATTGTTAAAAACTGTAGAAAACTGAACACTATTCCTGATATAATATTAAGAGTGAAGAAGAAAATAAGAAATAAGGTATTTAGGATAATTGCAGCTATGTAGAAAATACACATAATTGTAAAATGTATAATAATGAAAAGTACCATTTTATGCTATTATTATATGTGAATTTAAAATGTTTGATATTTTATTTAATGTAATAACTTTTCAATAAAAATAATAGTGATCATTAACAAATTTGAAATATATAATCAAAATCAACATAATACACTAATAACTCTCACTGAAAATGATACCCATGGAATTTTATTAATTTTTATTAATGCAATATATTCTATTAGTAGAGTGATCATCATAGTAAAATTATTATTATTATTGGTATTAAATATACTATCTTGTACATCAAAAGATTTCTTAAAAACAAATGAAGTAATGCTGTTTCCCTAAAGAATTTCTGGAAATTTGCATTTCCTAATTCAGTTTTGTTTCTGGAAAATATGATTAGAAATACATTAGAAACTTTCCAATGATGAAGACTGCTTGGGGAGGGGGAGTGTTGATATGAAAATAGTCTTCTCTTTATATATATTCTTGAATTGGCAAGGAGTTAAAATGCAAAAGTTACAAGAGAGGGCTCTATTTTCCATTAGAAAGAAAACTAAAATGCATTTAGCTAGGACGTGAATAGGGAGGAATTCTACTAGTCCTCAAAATGCTCTGCAGTTAAGTGAAAGACTTGAACATTTTTGATTTTGTTTAATGAGATTTGCAAGTTTCAACACAAAACATACTTGAGATCAAATTTTAAAAGTCACCTGTACTTAAGGATTTCCATCTGAAACACCCACATCTCTAACTACAGCAGCTGCTGGTTGCTGCTCTTGTCCTATAAATTATACTGATTGAGTGATGTGTTAGAAAGAACAGAGCTACAGTTCCAAGTATGTGGTACACAGAGATTAGCCAAACATTTAAGAATGTTAAACAGTCAATCAATATCCTTGATTCTAGTGAGGTTCATAAATTTGTATTTTTGAAAAATAATAAGCCACTTATACATTACTTTGTCATACAGAAGTCTCTATCACTAACTTCCAAAGGGAGTCTCTGAACCACTCATGATCGTCTTCTTTGTTTAGGGCAAACATAGAGATTTTTTTACATTCTTGAGACAAGATGACCATTTCTCTTTTCATGGCTTCTTATTTCTAGAATAAATACTTTCAATAAATCACTTCAAGATATTCTCAGCTGATTCTCCCCTACATCTAGTATTTTCCTTCCCTGATCACAGTCAATAGTCAATAATCTTCAAGATGAGAAAATTTGCTTTCTTGGCATATTTTCATGGGAAAAAAGTATATATAATCTCAGTTGCCCATTCTTCCTCAAACTGTATTCCTTTTGCTTTTAATAAAATTTAACACACACACACACACAAACCACCACTGCATCGAAATGTTTTTAATTAACTCAAAACTAAATAAATAATATTAAAATCTAGAGCATAGTGTATTGGTGTTGCATTTTGTGCCTAGCATAGTGCATAGGGCATAGTATACAATAAGTGTGGGCAAAATTAATAAGTGGCCCAAAATATACCTGCTATCCTTTTATCTTGCCCTCACCCTGAATTCTCATAATATAGCACTTTATTTATCTATTTTTATGATCTTAATATTTTGTTCTGCATTATACTAATTTTCTGTTTTCATAGTCTCCGCTATTAAGGCACCTACTGCATAATGGAAAGAGTACCATATTCAGATTGAGACAGATGTGAGTTGGAATTCAGATTCTACCACTTAACTACCTATGTGACTTTGGTTAAGCTCTTTCACCTCTCTGAGCCTCAATTTCATCATGTGTCAAATAGGTATAGTTATACTTAGCTGATAAAATTCTAAGAATTAAGTGAGATGAGCATGTAAGCTGGTCAATAAATGGTTTTTAGTTCCTCACCCATCACAAAGTAGACTGTGAGCTTTTTGTCCATTGTTTTTTTTTTTAATTGATCTTTACTTCTTCCTTTCCTCTCAGCCAGTAACTTAAGCATAGCATACACTTAATTAATGCTTAGTGAATAAATTAATTCTATGTAGGTATGTCTGTCTTTGTGTCTGTTCATTTCAAGAAAATTCCCTTAAAGGCAAGAATGCTATCAAAATATTTTTTCATATTAGCTAACAAATTTTGAGTTATTACTCTGTGCTAGCTCCTAAGCTAAATAATCATATACTTTATATGTTGTGGTCTTCTATAGCAGCTGCCTAATATATTCACTAAGCATTTTATTCATTTAAGAAATATCGATGAACATTATTACCTGAAATTGATATAAAGTAAAACATTTCCTGATCACAATGCTTGAGGAAATGTGGCATTTGGTCAAATAAGGGTCATTTAACCATTTATGGCTACAGGTAATTGATGAAAATGATCTTATGTCAAAATATACCAAATGCCCTCACATCCCCCTAGTAAAGTGTAGCTATAAATAACTTTCCTTCCTCTCAATTCCTTCTTTTTTCTGGATTTTAGATTTCTGCCCCCAACCTCCCAACCCTCAGCTAAATAAAGAGAAGGAACTTTATAACAATATTTACAAATCTTTAGAACATATTTAACAAAATTCTATATCAAACCCTTATATCTCCTTTTTCTATTTTTTAAATTACTAAAATATTAAATATTTAAATTATTAAAGCAAACAAACCAAAAACCCACAAGTATGGTTAAACACTCCATATCTCCACCTCACAGAGCTTTTGCAAACAACATGGTTGACAAGTATAGTTGACGCTTGAACAATGTGGGGTTAGGAACACCAACTCTGTGTAGTTAAAAATCTCTGTATAACTTTACAACTGGCCCTCCACATCTGAGGTTCCACATCCGAGGTTCCACATCCAGAGAGATTCAACCAACCATGGCTTGTGTAGAACTGTAGTATGAATTTAGTGAAAAAATTGTGTGTATAAGTGGACCCTTCCAGTTCAAACCCATGTTGAAAAAAAATTTCAAGAGGTAGGTTAACAACTTCACGATGTTAATTCAGCTTGTAACACTACTAAACTACCTTGGAGACACAGGTAAATTTAATGCCATCAAGACAAACAACTTGGAAACAAAAAATAAGAAAACAAATTCCAAGAAGCTAATAAACAAATATCACTTCAATGTCCCTTCCTTCTTGATGAAACATGATATTAAAGATACAAAGGAAAACAAAATAAGCAAATAACATGATAATTGTGATCAATGCAGGCTGTTGTATTTAGATGCAGGTGTTTAGAAAAAAAAATTTTTTTCCCAGTCAAATGAATCAGACTGTCTGAATGACAGAACTTCTAAAATAGTTATCATCATCATCATCATCATCATCACTTACTAAGAACATATTAAGTGTTAGGCACTGTGCTAATTTAAGTGCTTTATATGAATCATCTATTAAATTACCTATGTGGTAGGTACTGTTATTATCCCCAATTTTACAGATGAGGAAAATATAACACATGGAAGTTCAGCAACTTGCCCAAGGTTCACAGATAACTAGTGGAAGAGGTAAATTTTAAATAACATGTAGCCTCTCTCCAGAGACAAGAAATACAGTTTCACACTAGTACTGAAAAGAATTCACATTAGTTGAGGGTTCTAGTTAGGAAAGTGCCAGATAACCTATCCTACTGTAGTACTGAAATGTTATTTTGCACTAATCTCAGTTACACTAGACTGTGAGATCTTCAAGAGTAAAGAGCACTTCTTATTCATCTTTGAGTCACAGATCTAAGAAGATATTCAACACATAAATGCTTGCTGAATTAATGCCACTGAGACAACCAAACAATAAGCAAATGCAATGTTGAAAATGCCATTTTCATAGGGAAATCAGTCAGGAGACCACCTGAACTGGTAGGGCTATATTCATAAAGATACCTTGATTGCAGGGCAATGAACAATCTATCTTAAAACATGTTTCACGATATAATTCTGTATTATAAGGGAAGTTTACAGATTTGTGGACTCCTGTAGTTGATTTCTCATAGCAGATTTTCAAGAAATTGAAAGTAAAAAAAATAACTATGAAGGTTTATCATTTTGAGGACAAAGACAGATGAAATTTGGTGGTGTAGCAACACACTGATCCAAAGCAACAAGCAAACTTGTTCATTCTTGGATTCATTCAAGAAACACTTGTTGAGAAATAGACTCACACAGAAGACAAACTTATGGTTACCAAAGGGGAAAGTGGGGGAGGGATAAATTAGGAGTTTGGGATTAACGGATACAGATTAACAGATCCTATATATAAAATAATCAACAAGGTCCTACTATATAGCACAGGGAACTATATTCAATATCTTGTAATAACCAATAATGGGAAGGAATCTGAGAAAATATATATGTATAACTGAATTACTCTGCTGTACACCTGAAATTAACACATTACAAATCAACTATAGCTCAATTTTTAAAAAAAGAAACATTTGTTGAGTACCCACTATATGCAAGACACTGTTCTGGGTATGAAATCAATACAAAAGACAAGGTTCTAACCCCATGGTACTTCTAGAAGCAGAAGGCAAACAATATACAATATACAAACAAATTATGGTATAATATCATACACTGGTAAACATTAATAGGAAATTAAAATATCCCAGTTTGATAGTGGGTGACTGTGGATACACAACTTTACAGATAGGTGACATTTGCCCTGAGACCTAAAAGTACCATGTGTACATACACTGAAGCAGGAGAGTTTAACCTGTTCAAGGAGCAGAAAGCAGTCCAGGGTGGTTCTAACAAAGTGAATGAGTGCCAGAGGGCGACAACATGAGGCCAGAGAGGCAGGAAGTTGTAGAACCTTGTAAACCACAGTAAGGATTTAAGATTTAATTCTAATGACAGTGAGGATCCATTGGTGGATTTTAGTCAGCAAAGTGATATTATCATTTTAGAACTTAAAAGAGCTTTCAAACTTATTGGGAGATACCAATTTTAATGTAAAATTTACCATCTTCCTGAAACAAATCCAAGCTGGCTGCACATGCTAAGTCAAAAAATGTTTTCCAGAGCTCTAGAAAGAGATATATAGCACTGTCTGGCTATGGAACTGTCAGAAAGATCATTAGATATATTTTATTGGTATGCATCAAGTACTGTAGGGATGTGATTAGAGGCAGCAAACTTGTTCAAATAAAATAAGAGCTGCCATGAACTTTCGTCCAAGCCTTGAACCAAGCATTTTATTTAAAATGTACTTCATATAAGTTTGCTAACCTTAACAACATGATCATTTTTCTTTTTTGTATTTTTTCAACTGCCCCAAATCATCAGAAAGACCAAATTTGCTTTTTTCCTACTCAACCTAAAGCAAAATTATAGGCCACGATTAATGTTACAGGTAAAGAAAAAAAAAAAGGCATGTGTTTTTGCTTAAAAATCTAGTTATAAGGACAAGATCAAAATGCAAGTAAGAAGAATGCCATAAATTAGAAAAATTGGTCTTAGTTCAACCATCACCTACTCAGACTTTTCTAAAATTACTCTCCACCTCTTGGCACAGCCATTCTTGATCACATCACCCTCCTTTGCCTTCTTCATTTCACTTATTACAATGCGTTACTCATTTATTGTCTGCCCTCCCCCACCCTATAAAATATAAGCTGGTATCTTATCTGCTTACCCATCTATTTCCAGTTTCTAGCATAGTATCTGGTTCTTAGTCGGAGCTCATTAATACTCAATATATGTTGATCACTTTATCTACAAATATTAAGTGATCATTAATATGCAGTATAAAGTTGTACAAATATTCAAAGAAGAGTAAAACATGGTTCGCATACTCCAACCATTTATCCTCTAAATTGGCATCTTCAATGAGGCATGGATATAAAATAACAGAACATACTTAGTCTCTAAACCAGAAAGTCAGTTTACAACCAGAAAATGGAAAGGGGAATGAAGAGTTACAGCTATAATCCTAAGAGGTCCCTACCTAACTGCAGGAAATACTATTTTTATCTGAAACTCTCCTTATCTAAAAGTGGAGAGATCGCCATACCCTCTAAGGGTCAGCTGCAAGTGCTGGTCCTTTAAAGCAGGCACGATTACATATATGTGTGTATATGTGTGTGTAAATATATGTATATATTTAAATAGATATTTTATCATTAGCATATTATAACAAAATATATTTATTAGCGGGTCTAAATCATTAGAATAGCTTACTCATGCTTTTAGGGGGCTTAGTAGCATGGATTTGGGTCTTATATATTCCAGTGCTTGTCTGAACTTAGGAAGGACATAGATTACTATGGAAATTGGCACACTCATGTCCATTTCCTGGTACTGTAGATAAAACAACCACTAAACCAAAAATCTATTGATAAAACATTTCTGTCAATTTTACCTATTTTAGCCAAGTACCTTCAGCATTAAGTTTTTCTTGATGTTCTAATGGTAACCAAATGCATAATGTTTTTTTAAAAATGTAGATTTCATTTTCAGTATCTAGATTCATACTATTTTGTTTCTTTTCTTCCTCACCTACATTCCACAACCTATTCCACAATCTACCAGAGAATCAATTTAGGTGGTTCATCAGTATTTCAGACAACATCCTCTATCTTAGCAAAGATTGACCATTATCGTTGCAAAATACACATCTGTCAAACCATGGAGAATTATGCCTCAGTGCACTTACAGCCATAAAGAGAGAAGCACTGAATACTTTAATATTCAGCCTCCTTACAAGAATGCGGAAATACTTTCTGCCTCAAAGGCAATCATGTGATAAGTTCTCAAATTAGTCAAAAGCAGAAATGGTTTAAAATACTTATTTTTAAATGAGGCACATATTCTTTCTTCCCTGCATTTTAGATTCCATTTCCCTTAGCCCAAAAAGCAGATTCGGCCTGGTGGTCATGCAGCCAGCCTGGATGGGGCTTGCTAAAGCTGAGTGCCAAAATGTTTGAAAGCTTTGCAGCACTGTGAGCTGACAGACCATTAGGCAGATTGGGACTGTGTGCAGCTGTCAGGATGCTGCTGGAATTGCTATACTCTTTGTCACAGGATTATGCTGCTGGAGGGACTGCAGACCCTACTTTTTAAAACACCTTTATTTCCTTTCATGGGAATTTGATCTGTAGGAGTTCAGACTTTTGAGAATAGTCTCAAATGGAAGAAAGAACACTTTCAAATACCTATATTCTAATATTTTTATGGTAACACGAGCAACTCAAGTTTCCCTCATGGTCACATATGATGATGTGCTAGGAATCTTTTTAAAGGACCATTTGAATCCTTATGTTCAAGTCCTTTGCACAGTCAATTTTCTTTATTAACCAAGTATTCTTCATTCATGTTATGCATTTTGACCTTATGAATTCTGTCTGTGCCTGCTTTTGCTTGAGCAGGTTCTTGAACACCGAGTATCAAAAAGAGTATTCAAAAATCAGTCTACAGATCTAATTCTGTAAGGTATAACACTTAAATTCCTACCTGTTTTGATTACCATTAGTGGTCATTAATTGTCTGTTTTTTCAAATTTAAATTACACGCTATTTGTTTAATACCTGTATTTTAAATTGACAAAGCGAGTTACCATTGTCATCCTCATCTTTATAATTAACCTGTCAAATGCAAAACAAATAACTTATATCATCTCTGTGGGAGTTTTAGTCATTTGGATGATAATTTCCATTCCAGAAAAATACTGCTGGTGAGCTTCAAAAAGTAATCTACTACATTGTTCTTAATAAAGATGGAACTTTCTAAGTCAGGTGACATGATATACAAGGACGTGTATATGTCCACACCATCCATATGCAGGTACATAGCCCGCATTTCATGGATCATAATAAAAGTTAAAAGTCAATACATTCTTAAATAATCATAAGTGTCATAAATATTCACTGGGCAGGACTTCCTCAGTAGGCTGTCAGCCTGTTTTAGATTACTTTGCAGACATAGTGTAGCCTTACTTAAAGATGGGTCTCTTGAGAGCAATAGAGACACACTGGAAAGTAGGAGATTACATTAATACAAAATGGAAAGACATTTCTGCATTTTACATCAGTGAATTTCGTGATCATCTTTTTTCATCTTGTAAATATTTGGGATGAGTCATTTTCTTTCCATCTTTCTCTCACTAAAACTTACCTAGATTTTAGAGGTCAACATGAAGAATACCAAAGTTCTAATGCCTACCTTTACTAAAGTCTCACTCCAATAAAGTTTAAAGTAATTCTATTGCATTTCAAATTCAAGTCACCAATATATATGGTGGATTTAAAACTGTAAAACTGGATGCAAATGAAAAGAAGACCATAAAGACTTAAACAAGATCCTAATAGACTCTACATTTGCACCTTATAAATGGCCAACCTTATGGCTATAAAGCATTAGTGCAGTTCTCCACAGGACAGTAAAACACCACATTTCTTAAATCTATATATTTTTGTCCCTCTGTTTAAAACTTAACTCAAATATTTGATATTTTGTTTGACTTTAGGGTATTTTAGTGATAAAGAGTTGCTTTTCCTCTCTCTGACGCTAGATTAGATTAACTCTAAAATATAAACAGCCGTCTCCATGCAATCTCTTACATTCCAATTTCAATGTTGTTTTTATTTTTCCTTTATCACGGTATGAATTGAGAGCAAGATGAAGTCATTTCAAGAATCCAAATGCCAGCATTACATGAATATTTCTTTCTCTGGCCTGACTAGCACTCTGCAACCAAGGGTGCTTTGTTTCCTAGGGTATCTTGGTTAAAAGTAGTCTAGGGATTAAAACTTCCCATTTATGAATCCCTGGTGGACTTAAAATATCTAGTGTAAGAACATGCTGCCAAAACTACTCACCCCCCCAAAGGGGTGTGCAAATGCTCCCCTATAAAGGAATACAGAAAAATCACCACACTACATCTCTGTTTTGTCCTCTGGAACTACAGAGAGGGGAAATAATGTTCTACGGCACACACAGCTCCCACCTCAGTCACTCCACTTTCAGTCTGAGGCTTTCAATTTAAGCATTTTCTAATTATGCTGTATGAGGTGTAGAATTTGTTTAAAAAATTAAGGCCATGGTATGGGTCATAAAATTGTGAATCTGATAGAATATCTCTGTTCGTCAGAAACAGTCACTCATCACTAACTTTAGAGATCTGAGTGCAGTCCTTGAGGGAGGCAGGGAAGATGGCGACTTCCCACATCAGCTCCCACACAACAGTTGGCAAATCAATTCAATGAAATAGCTATCATAAGAACAGTGTTTAGATGTTTTCAAACTAAAGTGTTTGTATTAAATATGGGGACATATTTCTGTTCTTATGTGCATACTTGCTAAACGCCAGGTATCTAGACATATTACAGCAAAAATTAGTCCACCCACTAGGTTTTTGTGGTTGTTCTTGTTACCAGTCTCCAAGATAGTAGGATATAGGAAATTTTTTAAATTTTTAAAATTTATTTTATTAATCAAGTATAGTTGATTTATAATGCTGTGTTAACTACTGCTGTACAGCAAAGTGACTCTGTTATACATATATATATATACAAAATCTTTTCCATTTTCTTTTCCGTTATAGTTTATCACAGGATATTGAATATAGTTCCCTGTGCTACTGAATATAGTAGGATCTTGTTGCTTAGGAATTTTAATTAAGCTGGTCCTATCATGGAGACTGGCTCTGAACGCTATTTCAAAAACATTGTCAGTTAATTTTCACTACAACAACTGTGATACAGCCACATCTTGGTACTGAAGTATCCTAAAAGCACACTCTTAGGCACATGTATAGTTCACCTTTCCATCTCTGTGTCTCTCCCTCTGTCTCTCTTTTAGTGCCTACTCCTGAATATTTGCTTGTTCATGAAATAGCAATTTAGGACCTAAGTAACAGAAACTGGGGGAATAAAGAAAGTTTGGGTGACCATACTCTCTTAAGAATGGAAAGGACCTAGAGATAACATCTAATTTGTTCATATCTAGTAAGATGAAGCAAATTGTGCTTTGAAAAGACCTTCACTTTTGCTGAACAATGAATGTTCTATTATAAAGGCAAGATTGTCTGCTTCTCTTTATTTTTTGTCAAAGATGGGACAGAATTTGATATGTTCTTGAATCAGTTTTGCAAGCAAAATTTTTTCAGTGTGTCAGTACTCTTACTGAATAATAATGAGAGGGCTTTCATATAGGAATATTATGCCATTGCTGCACTATCTACAGTAAGTACTTTGCATGGCCTTTCCAGTTTAGTGTTAGAACATGCACTGAGGTGTGGCAAATTGCAATTCTTCTGATGCGCAGTATGACCTTGGAAAGTTATTCTCCCTGCTCTGAGCCTCACTTTGAACATCTGTAAAAATGGCCTACCTCATAAGGTTTCTGTATGATGATTAAGTCAAATAATATATGCAGACACCTAACAGAGTGTCTGGTATACAGTGGAAGCTCTTATAAGTGCCAGATTTTCTAGAACTTCCTCTCCACAACCCCAATCCTTTCTCTAGTGGGAAAGACTTACAAGGAGATATTACACTGATATGTTCAGGAATCCCAGTAATTTATTCCATATATTTATGAAAAGATTGGCTACAGTGAAAGAATGAGGGGTCTGTTTGAGCAGAGTTTTACCCAAGATTTCTTAACCTCAGGACTATTGACATTTTGGGCTGGTTAATTCTTTGTTGTGGAAGATGTTTAACAGTATCTCTGGCCTTTACCCACTAG
The DNA here is from genome assembly GCF_937001465.1 of Orcinus orca. Taxonomy (NCBI): domain Eukaryota; kingdom Metazoa; phylum Chordata; class Mammalia; order Artiodactyla; family Delphinidae; genus Orcinus; species Orcinus orca. Next base: position 83,089,825 of record NC_064580.1, read on the forward strand.
ATGCCAGTAGTAGGGCCCACTCACTCTCCCACCCAGTTGTGACAACCAAAATTGTTGCCAGATATTGCCAAATGTCCCTTGCAGGGCAAAAAACCCCTTGATTAAAACCATTGGCTTAAACTAATATAGGGGCAGAGATGTTAACTTCATGATTGCCATTGATTAATCCACTGGACTAAATCATATACCTGTATCTACATGTGATTTAATGACTCTAAAATGATTTTGAAACAGTACAGTTAATGAAATGAAGTGATTTTTTAACTAGAAAACTAACTCCTGATTCTAAAAAAAAGTAATTCCAAGCCACACAACTTTGTTCTGTTCTCTATTTGCTACACTCTAGATAGCTATTTTATAAATACTGTTGCATAGATAATTTGGTGGAAATTTATGCATGTACAAACCCCATTTGAAAAAAATTTCAAGGTGTATGATCTATAGATGTTACATTTTGTTTTTTTGTTTTTGTTTTTTTAACATCTTTATAGATGTTACATTTTGATTCACCCAGATGAGACAGTTAAAGGAGCAATCCAGGAGTGGTCCTCTACAGCGTAAAAGGAAGGCACTTTATCTCCATTATAATAATTATATATCTTTAATAAATGTCAAGTTTTCATAAGAGGTATATAAAATATAACAATTCAGAGGGATGGGAAGGAAACTTAATGATAGCCAAATAAAATAAAATGAAAGGATTAGTCATAATCACATTGTCTTCTCTTAATCATACTGTGAGTTACAATGTAAATGCCAGTACTGCCTTCATCTTTTTATTATAAAACACAGAAAGAAATGGTAGAATGGGAAAGAAAGAGGAAAATAACAATGGGGGCCTTTGAAGATTATGATTTCTATACCCTGACAATTCAAAAAATTGAGTGAAAAGGAGGATGGCTGTCAGAGAAATCTAATCCAATAAGTCAGAGAACCTCACAGCAGCATATCACTCAATTTGCCCTCTATATAGGGACTGGTATAGTCAATGCAATAAAATGAAACATACACTTTCCCTTGTGATACATGCAGCAGCAGCCTCTAAGCTTCAGATATGACAGTTTCCTAAGCAGCGTTTGGACATACTTAGTACCCCGTGTTAGCTGGTGGGCCCTGATGACAGCTGAGCCATTCTCTGCTTAAACAGGCTCAAGTCCCACTGAAGCAGAAAGGAGGAAAGGTTTTTCTCCCTTCGTCTGGGTCACAGTATTCTGTGAATATGGAAGCATTGTTAAAAGTGTTTGTGAATGTCTCATCAACAGCCTTTATTCAACATTCATCTTCTCCCATCTCTTTGCATCATAGAACACAGTCCTACAAGTCTCTGAACAAATTAATAAACAGAAACTTAAATAGAGTTGAGACCAGAAGGGGGCACTCTCACACCTTGAAATGATAGCAGAGCTCAACAGGAAGAGGAAAGACTCCTCTTCTTACCTGGCAAGGACTCATCCAAAGGAAAGCCATGGCCATACACTTTACCATGAATTTCTCTCTTTTCTCTCTTTTTCTGTCTATTGAATACTTAATCCACTCTTAAGGCCTTGCTCAAATGCCACCTTCTCCAATAAAAATGGTTTGGTCTCCCCAACCAGAAGAGATCTTTGCTCTTCACAAGTTCAATAATACTTCATTTATCTCTTTAGGTCACTTATCATACACTTCTTTATATTTTCACTGTATCTCCTCACTAGATAATTAGTGCCTGAAGTAGAAAACATCATGTCTTAAAATCATGGAATATTGATATAGCAGAGAATTCATCTTGTACTATTTCCCATATAATACAGGAAGCTGTTCTTTAATATCATTTAGATAATAATCTAGATTATGCTTAAACAATTTCTGTGAGAGAGTTCCTGGTCTTACGAGGCAGCCTATCCAATGGATAGGAAAGTTTAATGATGTGAAAGTTCTTCCAGCTAGTGAGACAAAAGAGATTTCTCCATGAAGTCTACATAGTCTTCTAGTTGGTAGCCTGTGTTTCCTAGTTTTCTCTTTTTTCAGTTATTATTCCTGTCATGGGGAACACTCCTGCTTCATCGAAAGTAAGAATCATAGATGCATGGCATAACTCCAGTGCTACTAAATTTCTGCTCCACTTTCTCCTCTGCGTCACACCAAACTCACTACAGTATCTTGATACCGATTTCAGCTCCTTACCCCCTTAGGACGATTCTCATCATGAATTTATTTATGATCATCATTTCATTCACTATAAGGTTCCTTGATCCTATCAAGTATACCAGAGATCAGGAACTCATTCTTCAAGCTCATTCATCCATCCATCCTTTCAACAAATATGGAGTGTCTACTATATGCCAGGTACTGTGTTGGGCCCTGGGGGCAAAATGGTAAACAAAAATAGACATGGACTCTGACAGAATGAAGATCACAGTATAGTCATCAAGACAGACCTGATTAAAAAGTTATTATTTAGAGAAAAAACTCTAAGAATGCTAAGGGTATGAAGGAGAGGAGCATTGAGTAGCATTTAATAGAAGGGGTTGTCCTAGTTAGGGAGGTCAGGGAAGGCTTCTCTGAAGTCATATTTGAGCTTAAATATGAAGAATGAATATCAGTTAAGTAAGCAAAGCATAGCAGGATAAAGGAATTCCCAGCAGAAAGAAAAGGATGTGCATGGACCTGGAGCCAGGGAGCACAAGGACATTTTGAAAAACTGAAAAAAATTAGAATGACTGGCATACAGGAAGTTAAGATTGGAGACAAAAGCAAAAGCTAAAGACTATAAACCATGTTAAAGACTTTAATTATATCTTACTAACAAAAGAAAACATTGAATTTGGGTGTGGGGGCATTTTTTACAGAACTAGAACAAAAAATCTTCAAATTTGTATGGAGACACAAAAGACCCCAAATAGCCAAAGCAGTTTTGAGGGAAAAAACGGAGCTGGAGGAATCAGACTCCCTGACTTCAGACTATACTACAAAGCTACACTTATCAAGACAATATGGTACTGGCACAAAAATAGAGATATAGATCAATGGAACAGGATAGAAAGCCCAGAGATAAACCCACGCACCTATGGTCAACTAATCTATGACAAAGAGGCAAGGATATACAATGGAGAAAAGACTGTTTCTTCAATAAGTGGTGTTGGGAAAACAAGACAGCTACATGTAAAAGAATGAAATTAGAGCACTCCCTAACACCATACACAAAAATAAAGTCAAAACGGATTAGAGATCTAAATGTAAGACCAGACACTATAAAACTCTTAGAGGAAAACATAGGAAGAACACTCTTTGACATAAATCACAGCAAGATCTTTTTTGATCTACCTCCTAGAGTAATGGAAATAAAAACAAAAATAAATGAATGGGACCTAATGAAACTTCAAAGCTTTTGCACAGCAAAGTAAACTACAAACAAGACGAAAAGACAAACCTCAGAATGGGAGAAAATATTTGTAAATGACTCAATGGATGAAAGATTAACTCCAAAATATATAAACAGCTCATGCAGCTCAATATCCAAAAAAACAAACAACCCAATCAAAAAATGGGCAGAAGACCTAAATAGACATTTCTCCAAAGAAGACATACAGATGGTCAAGAAGCACATGAAAAGCTGCTCAACATCACTAATTATTAGAGAAATGCAAATCAAAACTACAATGAGGTATCACCTCACACCAGTTAGAATGGGCATCATCAGAAAATCTACAAACAACAAATGCTGGAGAGGGTGTGGAGAAAAGGGAACCCTCTTGCACTGTTGGTGGGAATGTAAATTGATACAGCCACTGTGGAGAACAGTATAGAGGTTCCTTAAAAAACTAAAAACAGAATTACCATATGACCCAGCAATCCCACTACTGGGCATATACCCAGAGGAAACCATAATTCAAAAAGACACATGGAGCCCAATGTTCATTGCAGCACTATTTACAATAGGCAGGTCATGGAAGCAACCTAAATGCCCATCGACAGGTGAATGGATAAAGAAGGTATCGTACATATATACAATGGAATATTACTCAGTCATATAAAGGAACGAAACTGGGTCATTTGTAGAGACATGGATGAATCTAGAGACTGTCATACAGGGTGAAGTAAGTCAGAAAGAGAAAAACAAGTATTGTTAACGCATATATGTGGAACCTAGAAAAATTGTACAGATGAACTGGTTTGCAGGGCAGAAATTGAGACACAGATGTAGAGAGCAAACCAAGGGGGGAAAGCAGCGGGGGTGGGGGGGGTGCTGTGATGAATTGGGAGATGGGATTGACATATATACACTAATATGTATAAAATGGATAACTAAGAAGAACCTGCTGTATATATATATAAAAAAAAGAATGGATGAGGAAGAAAATGAGGTACAATTAAAAGGATCCTTTCAGACAATCCTTACTTTATATAGTACAAGGTGTTGACTGAAAAAAACATACACAACATAAAAGTTGAGAATTATGTTTTCTTCAGCAGATATACCAAGGACTTAAGCCCAGGAGACAGGCTCTCAGACAGCTCTGACAGACTGTTCCAAAGACGTAAAGGAGGACCCAGGATACATAGGAATTTTGGCAAAATAAAACCCAAACCCAAACAAAAACAAAAACAAACAAAAAAACAGCTAGTCAGAACATCAAAAGATAACTATTAATTAAAGAAAACCAGACATCTCAAGTTAATGAACATAGCATTTTTCTATATATGGGACAATGCAACAGTCTTGGCTCATTGAAATCAATCCTTTGATATGCATGTTAACTATCTAGGGCCAGTATCCTGTTTTTCTCCATCCAAAATTCCCTCAGGGTACACAGTCAGGGGTGCCTGCAAGTGGCTGACGGCCACAACATCCTTTGCTTACTGATATGGCTGGCAAAATTTACAATAGTTTGAGTGGTTTGTTTAATTGGAGATGGAAGCAAATGGGTGATTTCAAGAGATATTTAGGAAGAGGTAAAATAAATGGTTTTAGTGACAGATTGGATGTAGAGGCAAAACTGATGAAGCGATTGAAGTTAACTTCATCTTTTTGGCTTATGCAACTACATGCATGGTGGTATCATATAGAAAACTAGGGGAATATGTGAAGAGGACCATATTTGGGACATGTTGGGGAGATCCTACGTATTCTATTTTGGGCATGTTGAGTTTGAGGTAGGACTTTTGATCCACCCAAGTGGCAATGTCAAGTAAAGAACTCAATATATGCATGTGTAGCTCAGAGAAGAAGCCAAGATCACCTCCTGGATGAACTCCTTTACCTCCGTTACTAGCAGGAAGACCAGTTTTCATTTATACTATGCAGAAGTGGTGGCTACCTCAGGCCAGAACACAAACATTGCAGCTTTTCCCACACTGACCAGACTTTACATGGCTGAAATTAAACTACTAAACTTCTAGAAAATCTATAAACAGATTTTAGCCTCTGATTTCCTAGTTCTAGGGGTTCCTGGGAACATGGATTTAAGGGAGACTAATTGACCCATTCTCCTCCCTACTAACTTTTCCTGGCTTGCTAGATAGTAGTAATTCACTATTTTTTCACAGCTAGGAAGGAGGCTAACATCTTTCATCAAAAACAATAAATATGGGGCTTCCCTGGTGGCGCAGTGGTTGAGAGTCCACCTGCTGATGCAGGGGACACGGGTTCGTGCCCCGGTCCTGGAGGATCCCACATGCCACGGAACGGCTGGTCCCGTGAGCTATGGCCACTGGGCCTGCGTGTCCAGAGCCTGTGCTCCGCAACGGGAGAGGCCACAGCTGTAAGAGGCCCATGTACCGCAAAAAAAAAAAAAAAAAAAAAAAAAAAACATGTAGGTACCAAAATCTCTTTACTAATTTTAGCATGTGTTCCCTATAACTATACACTTCTACGAGACTGCCTTTCACATACTAAGTATTTAGTAAATGTTGTATGCTTACATCTAGTGTAGCCTGCCTTCAACAAGAAACTCATAGATAAAATGGCCTGTGATTTATTGAGTTGTACTCTATAATGCCTTATACAGCACCATATACATGAAAGTACAGAGTAAATATATCAAATCATGACTTTAGGCACAGGTAGATAAGAGATACGAAAGAACAAGGGAGACAATTACTCTAATGTGTAAATCTCATTCGTCCCATGATTTAAAGTGTTTTACAAAAATCCACAAGAAGATGAAGTTTTTCTAGAGTGCACCAATTCTTAATTCGTAATATAAAAATAACAAGACATTACATGGTTCTTGAATCTAAAATGCCTGTGGAAAGAGCAAGGAAAAAACCATTTCAATAAAAATAGCAAGTTTTTCAATATTTAAATAAACTGCTTTCCCAAAGTCTCTCTTCCTCCAAAAACTCTCATTAAGATAAATTGGCTCATTTATTTCAAAGGAAACTTACAGTGAATTAGGTTTGAAAAGTGGACTGAAATGTAACTCATACTAATGTTGGGATGTGGGAATATAAATATAAATGTGAATTGAGTTCTTTGTACTTTACACTTTAATCAATCATACTGATTCATATATTCTATCTAAAACCAGTGGTTCAGAAGCATCTAGTCAAGTCTTTCTCAAAGTATTTTTCAAGGATCACACTTAATGCCTAATCCTGAGAGATATTCAATTAAAAGGGGGATCCATGACTATATAACTTTGGGAAAGCATATACAATGCCCTACTTTTGCTTCACAGTATACCACTGCATATTAATGCTTCAAAAGTCCTAAGAAGTCTCCTAGTAATAAAATCTAAAACTCTTACTATGGTTTAACAGGCTCTACGTAATCTAGATCTTCACTGCATCTTGGACCTCATTCCCCACCTCGCTCCACCTCACTATTACACTTCAGCCACACTGGCCTTCATGCTGGTCCTCAAATACATCAAGCTTATTCCCATATTAGAGCCTTTGAATTTGCTCTTTCCTCTACTTTGAAAACTCTCCCCACCCCACCCCCAATCATAGCATGGTTGGCTCCCTCATTACATTCAAGTTTCTGTTCAAATAACACCTTCTCCAATATCTCTCTACCTCTGTTCTAAAATGAACCTCAAAACCCCATCAGTCTTCATCATTTTTCCTGCTTTAATATCCTTCACAGCAGTTTTATCTATCTTATATTAACATGACATATTTGCTGTTCATCTATGTCTTTCCCTAAAGTCTAAGTGTCATGATGGTAAGGCCTTGTTCTGTCTTGTTGAACAATGGTTAAACAATACCTGGAGCACAAATATTCATTGAATGGATGAATGAATGAATGAATAAACGAATAAATAATCCTCTTCACATTTGCTTAACCAAGTGTTTCCAAAATTGTTTGATCATGGTATTCTTCCCTCATGTAACACATAATAAACATCTAAAGGAATTAGTGTTCTACAGAGCAAACACCTTTTGGAAATTCTGATCCAGGCTAATATGATCTGAAAAAGAGAACATTGCCAGAGGCTTAAGAAGAAAAATATAGTCTGGTTGGTGGAATATCTAAGACACCTGGAGAACTGTTAGTGTTATAATTGAGAAGAAAAAGAGAAAGACTATTAAATGTTCCAATTAATGTTTAATCTATATAAAAACACTATTTTCAAAGATTCTTTGAACTTATCAGACTGATCAAATTATAAATTATGTTAGATTTGTATGCTTAAAAAGAAGTAATGTAAGAGTAGAGGTTACATTAAGCAAACATATTCTAACTGTATTAATTCAATAAAGGATGTTATGATTAAGTTACCTACTGAAAGAACTAAGACAGGTGGCTTAGTTAGTTAGTGAACTTAGTTAAGTAAAAGGGTGAAGCAACATGACTCAGTCTTTGCTTATGATTTAAGACTTTTGGTCTCCAGTATGTAAGCATCATCCCTTTTTTCCTTTCCTACAGTGTTGCCATAATTTTTTAACTTCACACCTAGAAAAGTGTGATTAACTCTTAGAAGAATTTGAATGATAAAACTGTGGTCTCAAATAAGTATTGCAGTACATCTGGACCTGTTCTTCTTGTTTCCATTTATTTCAGCATCTATGAAGTAAACTTGTACAATTAAAGTTAATGAGTTCTTTACTTGCCAGGAGGTAATAGGGTACTTCTTATTGTATTACAAAGGCAAAACTAATGTCAGCAAAGGCTCCCTTCAAAGTCTAGCACATAGCAAATTTCCTTCCAGCTGTTTGGAGTGAGAGTGGGTATAGGTGAGGGTAGCAGGACCAGAGGGCTATGGGTAGTGAGAATAAAGAGACAATCACTATTATCACACTTAGTGTGCTCTTTCTCAGACTACTGGAAAATAAGAAGCAAAAAATGAACTCTGCCTGATTTTCCACCCCACAAATAAGAAAGCTGAGCAGTTCCAGCATCTCAGGAGAAATATGTTTGACAGAGAGATAAGATAAAGCAATGATGAAGGGTTTCAACTATCTGTTGGTGCAGAAGGAAGGAAAGATGATGAAAGGAAGAAGGAAAAGATGTGTTTTTCCACTTTAATGCTAGGATTGGCACAACTACAGAAAGGACTTGAGATATTCTGTTTTTACAAGGGATGGTGAGGAACTGTTAGAAGTGACTAGGCCCTTTTTCTCAGCGCTTGCATTATACAATAAGGACAATATGTCTATGTTATAATCATCACTCCCAGTCTCCTGAGTATCCAAAACTAAAAGTAAAAAGAAAAGTGATGATACTTACTGAATAAGAGGCTACTTTTCAGACAGGAAAGCGTACTGATAATCTGTATGTATTATGGTATAAGTTTCAAATTATTTTTTAAATTTCCTTTTAGGTAGAAGGAATAGATTATCTCTGATCTAGCCACATTTTGTCACCAGTAATGTTACAATCAGTAATATGCATTAGGAGACATATGGATGGAGTCAAGGATAGAGTCTATATTATTTGAATGGAGAAAAGTAACTGATCTCTATGGAGTTTGAATTCCTAAATTTCAAATTTCCAGGTTTGGCTTCTAATATAATGGTTCTAAAATGCTAATCCGTGGACCATGGTACTGGTTAAGGTTTCTTCTTTTACTGATCTATGGTAAAATTACAAAAATCACAATTTTATGTACAGTAGTTTAACCCCCCACTGTCCCTTTTTCAAAAGGATTGCTCTTTTCTACTTTTTTGATGTTAGCATGTCTTTTCTTATATGAAATAAGTACATGATACCATGTGTCTTAAACAGTACACTTTCTTGGCACAATCAAAGGCTGGCAGCCTAACTTGTTCCTCAAAATTTCAAGAGGAGCATTTTATTTTAACCCCCAAATTTTAAACCCAATTGACATTCCAATTTTATAGCATACCAATTTCTGAGATATTTAAAATCAATTGAGTATTATTTCAACCGGGGACTGAATCCAGGACACTGCAGTGAAAGCCCAGGATCCTAACCACTACGCCACCAGGGAACTCCCTAGAGGTACCTCTTTATATAAGCAGGTATCCACTATTTATCAAGAAATCCAATTCTCTTCACATACTAATGAATTCCTGTAAAACATCAATAGACTTTATGGGACTTCCATTTCTACCAGTATGACCATCCAAGTGCCATGACCATTTTTTAAAAAAGAAAACCAGAGAACAAAGTAACATGACTGAGAACCAACAGAAATAGACAACAGAATAGTAATCCAACAAGAATTCAGGAATTGGAACTATAAGACACATAATATTAAATAATTGTGTTTAAAGTTTCAAAAAATAAATGTGAGGTTTGAAAATAAAAGTAATGGCAGGAAGGCGGAAGATGGCGGAAGAGTAAGACGCGGAGATCACCTTCCTCCCCACAGATACACCAGAAATACATCTACACGTGGAACAACTCCTACAGAACACCTACTGAAGGCTGGCAGAAGACCTCAGACCTCCCAAAAGGCAAGAAACTCCCCACGTACCTGGGTAGGGCAAAAGAAAAAACAGAGACAAAAGAATAGGGACGGCACCTGCACCAGTGGGAGGGAGCTGTGAAGGAGGAAAAGTTTCCACACTCTAGGAAGCCCCTTCGCGGGCGGAGACTGCGGGAGGCGGAGGGGGGAGCTTCGAGGCTGCGGAGGAGTGCACAGCAACGGGTGCGGAGGGCAAAGCGGGGAGATTCCCGCACAGAGGATCGGTGCCGACCGGCACTCACCAGCCCGAGAGGCTTGTCTGCTCACCTGCCGGGGCGGGCGGGGCTGCGAGCTGAGGCCGGAGCGCAGGGAGAGGACTGGGGTTGGCGGCTTGAACATAGCCTGAAGGGGTTAGTGCACCACAGCTAGCCGGGAGGGAGTCCGGGGAAAAGCCTGCACCTGCCGAAGAGGCAAGAGACTTTTTCTTCCCTCTTTGTTTTCTGGTGCGTGAGGAGAGGGGTTTAAGAACGCTGCTTAAAGGAACTCCAGAGACGGGCGCGAGCCGCGGCTGAAAGCGCGGACCCCAGAGACGGGCGCGAGCCGCGGCTGAAAGCGCGGACCCCAGAGACGGGCGCGAGCCGCGGCTGAAAGCGCGGAATCCAGAGACGGGCGCGAGCCGCGGCTGAAAGCGCGGAATCCAGAGACGGGCGCGAGCCGCGGATGAAAGCGCGGAATCCAGAGACGGGCGCAAGCCGCGGCTAAAAGCGCGGACCCCAGAGGCGGGCGGGAGACGTTAAGGCTGCCGCTGCCGCCACCGAGGGGCCTGTGTGCGAGCACAGGTCACTCTCCACACCCCTCTTCCGCGGAGCCTGTGCAGCCCGCCACTGCCGGGTTCCCGGGATCCAGGGACAACTTCCCCGGGAGAGCGCACAGCGCGCCTCAGGCTGGTGCAAAGTCACGCCGGCCTTTGCCACCGCAGGCCCGCCCCGCACTCTGTGCCCCTCCGTCCCCGCCGGCCTTAGTGCGCCAGAGCCCCCAATCAGCGGCTCTTTTAACCCCATCCTGTCTGAGCAAAAAACAGACGCCCTCCAGCGATCTACACGCAGTGGCAGGGCCAAATCCAAAGCTTAGCCCTGGGAGCTGTGAGAACAAAGAAGAGAAAGGGAAATCTCTCCCAGCAGCCTCAGAAGCAGCGGATTAAAGCTCCACAATCAACTTGATGTACCCTGCATCTGTGGAATACCTGAATAGACAACCAATCATCCCAAATTAAGGAAGTGGACTTTAGGAGCAAGATCTATGATTTTTTCCCCTTTCCTCTTTTTGTGAATGTGTATGTGTATGCTTCTGTGTGAGATCTTGTCTGTATAGTCTTGCTTCCACCATTTGTCCTAGGGTTCTATCCGTCCATGTTTTTTTTTAATTTTTTTTTCTTAATAATTAATTTTAATAACCTTATTATACTTTACCTTCGTTCTTTCTTTCTTTCTTTCCGTCCTTCCTTCCCTCCTTTAGACAACGAATCATCCCAAATTGAGGAGGTGGTCTCTGACAGCAAGATTTAGGATTTTTCCCCATTTACCTCTTTTAGTGAGGGTGTATGTGTATGCTTCTGTGTAAGATTTTGTCTGTATAGCTTTGCTTCCAACATTTGTCCTAAGGTTCTTTCCGTCCCTTTTTTTTTTTTTTTCCTAAATAAGAAGTTTTTAATTCAATAACTTTATTATACTTTATTTTATTTTTACTGTATCTTCTTTCTTTCTGTCTTTTTTCCTTCTTTCCCTCCTTCCTTCCTTCCTCCCTCCCTCCCTCCCTCCTTTCTTTCCTTCTTGCCTTCTTTCCTTCTTTGCTTCTTTCTTTCTTTCTTCCTTCCTTCCTACCCTCCTTTCCTTCTTTCTTTCCTCATACTTCTACTAATTCCCTCTACTTTTTCTCCCTTTTATCCTGAGCCTGTGGATGAAAAGCTTTGGGTGCTCCAGCCAGGAGGCAGGTCTCTGCCTCTGAGGTAGGACAGCCAACTTCAGGACACTGATCAACAAGAGACCTCCCAGCTCCACATAATATCAAACGGCGAAAATCTCCCAGAGACCTCCATCTTAACACCAGCACCCAGCTTCACTCAACGACCAGCAAGCCACAGTGCTGGAAAACCTATGCCAAACAACTAGCAAAACAGGAACACAACCCCACCCATTAGCAGAGAGGCTGCCTAAAATCATAATAAGGCCACAGACACCCCCAAACACACCACCAGACGTGAACCTGCCCACTAGAGAGACAAGATCCAGCCTCATCCACCACAACACAGGCACTAGCCCCCTCCACCAGGAAGCCTACACAACCCACTGAACCAACCTTAGCCACTGGAGACAGACATCAAAAACAGGAGGAACTACAAACCTGCAGCCTGCAAAAAGGAGACCCCAAACACAGTAAGATAAGCAAAATGAGAAGACAGAAAAACACACAGCAGATAAAGGAGCAAGATAAAAATGCACCAGACCTAACAAATGAAGAGGAAATAGGCAGTCTACCTGAAAGAGAATTCAGAATAATGATAGTAAGGTTGATCCGAAATCTTGGAGATAGAATGGACAATAGATTGGACAAAATGCAAGAATCAGTTAACAAGGACCTAGAAGAACTAAAGATGAAACAAGCAACGATGAACAACACAATAAATGAAATTAAAAGTACTCTAGATGGGATCAATAGCAGAATAACTGAGGCAGAAGAACGGATAAGTGACCTGGAAGATAAAATAGTGGAAATAACTACTGCAGAGCAGAATAAAGAAAAAAGAATGAAAAGAACTGAGGACAGTCTCAGAGACCTCTGGGACAACATTAAACGCACCAACATTCGAATTATAGGGGTTCCAGAAGAAGAAGAGAAAAAGAAAGGGACTGAGAAAATATTTGAAGAGATTATAGTTGAAAACTTCCCTAATATGGGAAAGGAAATAGTTAATCAAGTCCAGGAAGCACAGAGAGTCCCATACAAGATAAATACAAGGAGAAATACACCAAGACACATATTAATCAAACTGTCAAAAGTTAAATACAAAGAAAGCATATTAAAAGCAGCAAGGGAAAAACAACAAATAACACATAAGGGAATCCCCATAAGGTTAACAGCTGATCTCTCAGCAGAAACCCTACAAGCCAGAAGGGAGTGGCAGGACATACTGAAAGTGATGAAGGAGAAAAACATGCAGCCAAGACTACTCTACCCAGCAAGGATCTCATTCAGATTTGATGGAGAAATTAAAACCTTTACAGACAAGCAAAAGCTGAGAGAGTTCAGCACCACCAAACCAGCTTTACAACAAATGCTAAAGGATCTTCTCTAGGCAAGAAACGCAAGAGAAGGAAAAGACCTATAATAACGAACCCAAAACAATTTAGAAAATGGGAATAGGAACATACATATCGATAATTACCTTAAATGTAAATGGACTAAATGCTCCCACCAAAAGACACAGATTAGCTGAATGGATACAAAAACAAGACCCTTATATATGCTGTCTACAAGAGACCCACTTCAGACCTAGAGACACATACAGACTGAAAGTAAGGGGATGGAAAAAGATATTCCATGCAAATGGAAGCCAAAAGAAAGCTGGAGTAGCAATTCTCATATCAGACAAAATAGACTTTAAAATAAGGAGTATTAAAAGAGACAAAGAAGGACACTACATAATGATCAAGGGATCGATCCAAGAAGAAGATATAACAATCGTAAATATTTATGCACCCAACATAGGAGCACCTCAATACATAAGGCAAATACTAACAGCCATAAAAGGGGAAATCGACAGTAACACATTCATAGTAGGGGACTTAAACACCCCACTTTCACCCATGGACAGATCATCCAAAATGAAAATAAATAAGGAAACACAAGCTTTAAATGATACATTAAACAAGATGGACTTAATTGATATTTATAGGACACTCCATCCAAAAACAACAGAATACACATTTTTCTCAAGTGCTCATGGAACATTCTCCAGGATAGATCATATCTTAGGTCACAAATCAAGCCTTGGTAAATTTAAGAAAATTGAAATTGTATCAAGTATCTTTTCTGACCACAACGCCATGAGACTAGACATCAATTACAGGAAAAGATCTGTAAAAAATACAAACACATGGAGGCTAAACAATACACTACTTAATAATGAAGAGATCACTGAAGAAATCAAAGAGGAAATCAAAAAATACCTAGAAACAAATGACAATGGAGACACAACGACCCAAAACCTGTGGGATGCAGCAAAAGCAGTTCTAAGGGGGAAGTTTATAGCAATACAAGCCCACCTTAAGAAGCAGGAAACATCTCGAATAAACAACCTAACCTTGCACCTCAAGCAATTAGAGAAAGAAGAACAAAAAAACCCCAAAGCTAGCAGAAGGAAAGAAATCATAAAAATCAGATCAGAAATAAATGAAAAAGAAATGAAGGAAACAATAGCAAAGATCAATAAAACTAAAAGCTGGTTCTTTGAGAAGATAAACAAAATAGATAAACCACTAGCCAGACTCATCAAGAAAAAAAGGGAGAAGACTCAAATCAATAGAATTAGAAATGCAAAAGGAGAGGTAACAACTGACACTGCAGAGATAAAAGAGATCATGAGAGATTACTACAAGCAACTCTATGCCAATAAAATGGACAATCTGGAAGAAATGGACAAATTCTTAGAAATGCACAACCTGCCAAGACTGAATCAGGAAGAAATAGAAAATATGAACAGACCAATCACAAGCACTGAAATTGAAACTGTGATTAAAAATCTTCCAACAAAGAAAAGCCCAGGACCAGATGGCTTCACAGGCGAATTCTATCAAACATTTAGAGAAGAGCTAACACCTATCCTTCTCAAACTCTTCCAAAATATAGCAGAGGGAGGACCACTCCCTAACTCCTTCTACAAGGCCACCATCACCTTGATACCAAAACCAGACAAGGATGTCACAAAGAAAGAAAACTACAGGCCAATATCACTGATGAACATAGATGCAAAAATCCTCAACAAAATACTAGCAAACAGAATCCAACAGCACATTAAAAGGATCATACACCATGATCAAGTGGGGTTTATTCCAGGAATGCAAGGATTCTTCAATATACGCAAATCTATCAACGTGATAAACCATATTAACAAATTGAAGGAGAAAAACCATATGATCATCTCAATAGATGCAGAGAAAGCTTTTGACAAAATTCAACACCCATTTATGATAAAAACCCTGCAGAAAGTAGGCATAGAGGGAACTTTCCTCAACATAATAAAGGCCATATATGACAAGCCCACAGCAAACATCATCCTCAATGGTGAAAAACTGAAAGCATTTCCACTAAGATCAGGAACAAGACAAGGTTGCCCACTCTCACCACTATTATTCAACATTGTTTTGGAAGTTTTAGCCACAGCAATCAGAGAAGAAAAGGAAATAAAAGGAATCCAAATCGGAAAAGAAGAAGTAAAGCTGTCACTGTTTGCAGATGACATGATCCTATACATAGAGAACCCTAAAGATGCTACCAGAAAACTATTAGAGCTAATCAATGAATTTGGTAAAGTGGCAGGATACAAAATTAATGCACAGAAATCTCTGGCATTCCTATATACTAATGATGAAAAATCTGAAAGTGAAATCAAGAAAACACTCCCATTTACCATTGCAACAAAAAGAATAAAATATGTAGGAATAAACCTACCTAAGGAGACAAAAGACCTGTATGTAGAAAATTATAAGACACTGATGAAAGAAATTAAAGATGATATAAATAGATGGAGAGATATACCATGTTCTTGGATTGGAAGAATCAACATTGTGAAAATGACTCTACTACCCAAAGCAATCTATAGATTCAATGCAATCCCTATCAAACTACCACTGGCATTTTTCACAGAACTAGAACAAAAAATTTCACAATTTGTATGGAAACACAAAAGACCCCGAATAGCCAAAGCAATCTTGAGAACGAAAGAAGGAACTGGAGGAATCAGGCTCCCTGACTTCAGACTATACTACAAAGCTACAGTCATCAAGACGGTATGGTACTGGCACAAAAACAGAAAGATAGATCAATGGAACAGGATAGAAAGCCCAGAGATAAACCCATGCACATATGGACACCTTATCTTTGATAAAGGTGGCAGTAATGTACAATGGAGAAAGGACAGCCTCTTCAATAAGTGGTGCTGGGAAAACTGGACAGGTACATGTAAAAGTATGAGATTAGATCACTCCCTAACACCATACACAAAAATAAGCTCAAAATGGATTAAAGACCTAAATGTAAGGCCAGAAACTATCAAACTCTTAGAGGAAAACATAGGCAGAACACTCTATGACATAAATCAAAGCAAGATCCTTTCTGACCCACCTCCTAGAGTAATGGAAATAAAAAGAAAAATAAACAAATGGGACCTAATGAAACCTCAAAGCTTTTGCACAGCAAAGGAAACCATAAACAAGCCCAAAAGACAACCCTCAGAATGGGAGAAAATATTTGCAAATGAAGCAACTGACAAAGGATTAATCTCCAAAATTTACAAGCAGCTCATGCAGCTCAATAACAAGAAAACAAACAACCCAATCCAAAAATGGGCAGAAGACCTAAATAGACATTTCTCCAAAGAAGATATACAGACTGCCAACAAACACATGAAAGAATGCTCAACATCATTAATCATTAGAGAAATGCAAATCAAAACTACAATGAGATATCATCTCACACCACTCAGAATGGCCATCATCAAAAAATCTAGAAACAATAAATGCTGGAGAGGGTGTGGAGAAAAGGGAACACTCTTGCACTGCTGGTGGGAATGTGAATTGGTTCAGCCACTATGGAGAACAGTATGGAGGTTCCTTAAAAAACTACAAATAGAACTACCATATGACCCAGCAATCCCACTACTGGGCATATACCCTGAGAAAACCAAAATTCAAAAAGAGTCATGTACCAAAATGTTCATTGCAGCTCTATTTACAATAGCCCGGAGATGGAAACAACCTAAGTGCCCGTCATCGGATGAATGGATAAAGAAGATGTGGCACATATATACAATGGAATATTACTCAGCCATAAAAAGAAATGAAATTGAGCTATTTGTAATGAGGTGGATAGACCTAGAGTCTGTCATACAGAGTGAAGTAAGTCAGAAAGAAAAAGACAAATACCGTATGCTAACACATATATATGGAATTTAAGAAAAAAATGTCATGAAGAACCTAGGGGTAAAGCAGGAATAAAGACGCAGACCTCTTAGAGAACGGACTTGAGGTTATGGGGAGGGGGAAGGGTGAGCTGTGACAGGGCGAGAGAGAGTCATGGGCATATACACACTAACAAACGCAGTAAGGTAGATAGCTAGTGGGAAGCAGCCGCATGGCACAGGGATATTGGCTCGGTGCTTTGTGACAGCCTGGAGGGGTGGGATGGGGAGGGTGGGAGGGAGGGAGACGCAACAGGGAAGACATATGGGAACATATGTTTATGTATGACTGATTCACTTTGTTATAAAGCAGAAACTAACACACCATTGTAAAGCAATTATACCCCAATAAAGATGTTAAAAAAAAAAAAAAAGGTGAAAACAATCAAAAAAAAAAAAAGTAATGGCAAGCATATCTAAAAATGAAAAAAGAATTTCAAGTTATCTAATTTATATTTCATACTTTAATAATTTAAAAAATCTCAACCATTAGTAAAAGCATTAAATGCACCTAAAAACATAGAAAACTGGAAGATAGATCTAAATAAATCATTAGTATGCCATATGGAAAGACAGAGATGCAAAATATACAAAAAGGATTTAAGAGACATGGAACATGGAGTAAAAGTTGTAACACCCATATAATTGGAGTTCCAAAGGAGAGGAGGGAGAGAAAGGGGCAGAGGTAATATTTGAAGATTTAATGGTTAAGAATTTTCCAGAATTTAAAAAAGATAGTAATATACGAGTTCAACAAGCATAATAAATCTCAGAGTTTACATAAAAAGAAACTCACTTTTACACACATCATAGTGAAAGTGAAGAATACTAGAAAGAAAAGATTTTTAAAGCAGCTGGAAAAGAAAAGAAAAAAATCACATACAAAATTGTAGTTATACCAATGGCTAGCTTTTCAAAAGCAAGAGTGGAAACCAGACGACAGTGGATTTATATCTTCATTGTGCTGAGAAAAAATAGATGTCAACCAAGAGATCTATTTCCAGGAGAAATATATTTTAACAATGAGGGTGAAATAAAGCCAATTTAAAGGTAACCAAAATGTACTGAGATCTATACTACCAGACCATCACTAAAACGAATGCCAAAGGAAGTACTTCAAGCAGAAGAAAAATTATCCCTCATGGAATGCCTGAGATAAAGAAGGAAAGAAGAGCAAAGACAGTGGTAAATATTGACTCTATAAAAATAATATTTCATGGAGTTATAATATAGAAATAAATAACACAACAATAACATATGAGTGGGAAGGGAAGATTGTCCTTAATGTACTCTAAGATCTTAATTGATTGGAGGAATTTAAAGATATTAATTTAGGCATTCATAAATTAGGTAGTCATGTTAAATTTCCTGTGGTTCTCAGTTAAGGAATGGGTGCAGAGTATATACATTCTAAAATAGTAGAAACAAGAAAGGAATGGGAAAAAATAAACCAAAAGATGCCAAGAAAGGAGAGAAAAATAAATGTAGAAAATTTGGGGCAAATAGAAGGCATAAAATAAGCTAGTAGAGAAATACCCAAATATACCAATATTTATAATAAATATAAGTGAACTAAATATAAAAAGTCCTGTTAAAAGACAAAGATCATTGAACTTTTTTTCCACATAGCTATATGTTGTTCATAAGAGATACAACTAAAAACATAAGAGAAAAATAGAGTAAAAGTAAAATTATGACAAAAAAGTATAACAAATACTACATTAAATAAAACTAGTTTACCTACACTGATATCAAGTAAAATATATTTTATCATAAAAAGGCAACTAAATAATGACAAAAGGTCATTTCACCAAGAAGATATAACAATTCTAAATATGTATGTACCAATAACATAGTGTCAAATTATATAAAGCAAAAACTGACAGACTTACAGGAGAAAATTTAAAATCCACAATTATAATTGGATATTTTTAATTAACCTCTTTCTCATTATTTGGAAAATTAAAAAGGCAACGAATTCAGTAAGAGTATAGAATATTTGAACAATCTAGTTAGCAAATCTGATCTAACAGATGAATATAGAACACCTCAGAATACTAATTATCTTGAACCCATTTAGAAAATGTACATTCTGAGTAAAAATCCAAGTCTCAATAAATACAACATATATCAGCATTACACAGAGCAAATTCACTGACAATAATACAATTAAATTATAAATCAGTGACATGAAGATATATTAGAAAATAACCATATGTTTCTTAAAAAATTAAGAAACAGGGCTTCCCTGGTGGTGCAGTGGTTGAGAGTCCGCCTGCCGATGCAGGGGACACGGGTTCATGCCCCGGTCAGGGAAGATCCCACATGCCACGGAGCAGCTAGGCCCGTGAGTCATGGCCGCTGAGCCTGCGCGTCCCGGAGCCTGTGCTCCGCAACGCGAGAGGTCACAACAGTGAGAGGCCAGAGTACCGCAAAAATAAATAAATAAATAAATAATTAAAAAAATTAAGAAATATACTTCTAAGTAACTCTTAGGTCCAAGAAGAAATCATAGTTAAAATTAGAAAATGTACTAAGTTAAACAATAATAAAATACTACATATTAAAATTTCAGGGACAGAAGTTGTATCACATTAAAATTGGCTTCAGATTCTTTGACTCTCTTCCCATTGAGATATTGGTTCTATTTCCCCATACTTTCCCCTCTTCTTGAATCTGGGATAGACTAGGATTGCTTTGGCCAATAGAGTAGAGTGGAAGTGCAGCTTTGTCAGTTCCACGTCTAATCTTTAGGAACTGGGAAGCTTCTGTTTCAGTCTGTTGAAGCCCTGAGCAACCATGTAATAAGTCCAACTACCTTAATGCTACTATACATTGAAAAAGCCCCAACAGAGGGCAGTTTGAAAGGCAGTGTGGAGAAATACAGAGGGAGGCAGAGAGGGAACACGAAGTGAGTACATCTAAAGTAGTATTTAGAAGGAAATTTATTCTCTTAAATTATGACATTAGAAAAGAATAAGGGCTGAAAATTAATGAGCTGAGCATCCAGTTTAAGAAATGAGAAAAAGAATAGAAAAACAAATCTAAATAAAATACAAGGGGAAAATAAATATAAGAGCAGAAATGAACTACAAAGCAAACTTAGAATAAGGAAGATAAATAAAGCAAAATGTTTTTTTGAAGAGGCTGATAAAGCTGACCCAAAATAGATAAATAAAAATAAAAACCTAAAATGGCAAAAGAGAAAAAATGAGGGAGTAATAAAGAAAGTTACAAATAAAAAACGTTTGGAATAAAAAAGACAGAAATAGGATATTGGAAATAACTTTATCTTCATAAATTAAAAAGCTTAGATAAAAGGACTTAATAAAATGACTTAATAAAGGTGTTTCAGGAATAAATATCCAAATATTAAAGAAATGGAATCAGTAGTTTAAAATAGTCTCACAATGAAAACTTCAGGACCAGATGGTTGTATTAGTGAGATCTATCAAGCAATCAAGAAATAAATAACCTCAATTTTTCACAAACTATTCCAGAGTATAAAAAAGAGGAAACCCCCCTGGCTCATTTCCCTGAGACTAACAAAACCATGATATGAGAGTCTTAGAAGGAAAAGGAAGTTTATAAGCCAATATGTCTCATGAAATTGATGCAAAATAATAAGCAATTATCAGTAAGTCAAATTCACTGCAAGAAACATTAGACACCATGACAAAGCTGGGCTTATCCTGGAATTTAAAGTTGATAACACTCAATAAACAATATAATTGTCATAACCTGAGTCCTCATTCCACCCCATTCTCCATCCATGCATAAAGATTTGCATGCAAGTAATTATTTGGGGAACTTGAAAGTGAAAAAATGGACAGCCAGTATAATGGAGCAGTTTCAACTATGGGTAACTTGGCTTTGACCATTGTGGAGCCACAAAGAAAACATCTCAGAATTATCCATTCCAAACAGAGAAGACAAAAATATTTTTTGACTGGCTTGAGTTGTCCCAGGGGGACTTTAACTCTTTCTTATTTCCAATCTGTACATAACCTCCAAGCAGGTACCCAGGGCTTTCTACACCATGGCATCAGAGAAGTCCCTGGGGTAGAGGATGAGATAAGAAGTACAGCAAGGGGGGTTACCAAAGGTGAAGGGGAGAGATGGATGAATGAGGAGTATGGTATTAACAGATACAAACCACTACACATATAGTAGATAAGCAACAAAGATTTACTGTATAGCACAGGGAATTATACTTACTATCTTGTGATGACCTATAATGGAAAATAATCTGGAAAAATATGTGTATATACATATATATATATATATATATAACTGAATCACTTTGCTGTACATCTGAAACTAACACAATACTGTACATCAACTATACTTTAATTAAGAAAAAAAAAAGAAGGACAACAGAGGTGAGTCCTCTCAGATTACACCTGCACAAAGCTGGTTGCCCTGCCTGCCACCACAAGGAATATAGTAAAAGGTAGACTGAAATATCTAAAGGTGTGGCCAAGTGGTATACAATACGATAATTCACCACATTAACAACTAAAAGGGAAAAAAATCATCTCAAGAGCTTCAGAAAAAAGTTTTCAATAAAATTCAATACCATTCAAGATACAACACAACAAACTAAAAACCAAAGAAAACTTCTTTAACTTGATAAAGAATATTTTAAAGAACTCCTTCAACAAACATGGTACTCAATGGTAAAATATTAAAGTTGTTCCTTTTAAGATCAGGAACAAGAAATGGAAACTGCTCTCAAAAATTCTCTCCAGGGCTTCCCTGGTGGTGCAGTGGTTAAGAATCCGCCTGCCAATGCAGTGAACACGGGTTCGAGACCTGGTCCGGGAAGAGCCCATATGCCATGGAGCAACTAAGCCCGTGTGCCACAACTACCGAACCTGTGCTCTAGATCCTGTGAGCCACAACTACGGAGCCCATGTGCCACAACTACTGAAGCCCGCACGCCTAGAGCCCATGCTCTGCAACAAGAGAAGCCACCACAATGAGAAGCCTGCGCACCACAATGAAGAGTAGCCCCCGCTCGCCACAACCAGAGAAAGCCCGCATACAGCAACGAAGACTCAACACAGCCAAAAATAAATAAAATAAATAAATACATTTAAAAAAAAATTCTCTCCAACATTTGTCAGGAATTCCTTGCCAGCACATGAGGGAAGCAAAAGGGAATGGTGAGGAATAATCATTGGGAATAAAGAAATAAAATTACCATTATTTACAAGTTATAAGATTATATTTAGAGAAACCCAATGTAATCTACAGATAAATATTTAGAATAAGGCAGTTTAACAAGATTGCTGAATATAAAATCAAAAAACCAAATCCACTGCATCTCTATATTCCAGTAACAAATTGTTCGAAAATGTAAGAATAACTACCTTAAACAACAGTATCAAGAATATCAGGTACTTAAGAATAAAACCAAATAAACTGCAAAAATTTTATGGAGATAATGCTAAAATTTTAGAAAAATAGCTTAAACACTTAAATTGAGAGATACACTGTAGCTATGGATTGAAAAACTCAATATTATAGTAATGTCAACCCACTTCCGATTAAAATAGAGATTCCATGCAATACCAAACCCAAACCCTAACAGGGATGTGTGTGTGTGTATGTATGTGTATGTGTATGCATGTGTAATTTTGCAGTATGGTTCGAAAATTTATATGGAAGAACAAAAAGACCAAGAATAGTCATAACAAACCAGAAATAGAAAAAACACTGATCAAGAATTTTTATAAAGCTGTAATAATTAAGATAATTTAGTATTAGCATAGAGATAGACAAACCAATTAATGAAATAGAATTATGAGCCCAGAAAGAGACCCATACATATATAAAAAATTGACTTATGACAGAACTAGCACTGCAAATCATTGAGGAAAGGAAGAACATCTCAGTACATAATTCTGGAACAACTTACTCTGCATATGGGAACTGAATCCCTACCCAACACCATAAACAAATTAAAAAATCCAAATAGATTTAGAAAGTTAAATATAAAAGGCAAGAATGTAAACAATGTAGGAAATACATTTATGAACTTAAGGTAAGGAAGAATTTATGAAAACACACACAAAAAAAAAGAAAGAAAAAGATTATCAAATTTGATCATGCTTACCTTTAAAACTTCTGTTTATTGAAACATGTCATCAAAATGAAAAGACAAATCACAAACTGAGAGGAGATATCTGCAACACATAATTGACAAAGGATTAGGGTCTGGAGTGTATTTTTAAAAATCAATAAGAAAACTACAAAACTCTAATAGACAAATGGGCAAATTTTGGCCACTCACTTTACAGAAGCACAAATGGCCACGAAGCACATGGAAGAAGCTCAACCTCACTACTAGAGGAAATGCTAAATTCACCCAACTGTGACACTGTTTTACATCCACCAGATTGGCAAACATTTAAGTTCGACAACCTTAAGTGTTGTAAAAGATGCAGAGTAACTGGAGCACGTATACAAAACCATTTTGAAAAATAAACTGGTGTTATCTAGTGAAGTCACACATACCTTATGACCCAGTAATTGCACTCCTAGGTATGTACACTGGATAAACTCTTGCAGATGTGCATCAGGAGCTAGCTACAGGAATTTTCATTACAGCACTGTTTGCAAGAGTTAAAAACAAAAAGCAGAGACCTTCAAGATGGCAGAAAAGTAAGACCTGGAGATCACCTTCCTCCCCACAAATACATCAGAAATACATCTACATGTGGAACAACTCCTACAGAACACCTACTGAGCACCGACAGAAGACCTCAGACCTCCCAAAAGGCAAGAAGCTCCCCATTTACCTGGGTAGGGCAAGAGAAAAAAGAATAAGCTGAGACAAAAGAATAAGGATGGGACCTGCACCAGTGGGAGGGAGCTGTGAAGGAGGAAAGGTTTCCACACACTAGAAGCCCCTTCGTGGGCGGTGGAGGGGGGGAGCTTTGGAGCCGCTGAGGAGAGCACAGCAACAGGGGTGCAGAGGGCAAAGTGAGAGATTCCCGCACAGAAGACTGGTGCCGACCAGCACTCACCAGCCTGAGAGACTTCTCTGCTCACTCGCCGGGAAGGGTGGGGGCTGGGAGCTGAGGCTCCAGCTTCAGAGGTCAGATCCCAGGGAGAGGACTGGGGTTGGCTGTATGAACACAGCCTGAAGGGGGCTACTGCATCACAGCTAGCGGGGAGGGACTCTGGGAAAAAGTTTGGACCTGCCTAAGAGGCAAGAGACCATTGTTTCAGGGTCTGCGAGGAGAGGGGATTCAGAGCACTGCCTAAAAGAGCTCCAGAGATGGGAGCATGCCACGGCTATCAGCACGGACGTAAGAGACGGGAAAGAAATGCTAACGCTGCTGCTGCAGTCACCAAGAAGCCTGTGTGCAAGCACAGGTCACTATCCAAACCTCCTCTCCCAGGAGCCTGTACAGCCTGCCACTGCCAGGGTCCCATGATTAAGGGACACCTTCCCAGGGAGAACACACGGCGTGCCTCAGGCTGTTGCAACATCACACTGGCCTCTGCCGTGGCAAGCTGAGTGAGCCAGAGCCCCCGAATCAGCTGCTCCTTTAACCCCTTCCTGTCTGAGTGAGGAACAGATGCCCTCAGGTGACCTACATGCAGAGGCAGGTCCAAATCCAAACAACAGGAGCAGTGCGAACAAAGAAGAGAAAGGGAAATCTCTCCCAGCAGCCTCAGGAGCAGTGGATTAAATCCCCACAAGCAACTTGATGTACCCTGCCTCTGCGGAATACCTGAATAAACAACAAATCATCCCAAAATTGAGGCAGTGGACATTGGGAGCAACGAGATATATATATATATATATATATATATATATATATTTCCTTTTTCTCTTTTTGTGTGTATGTGTATGCCTCTTTGTGTTATTTTGTCTGTATAGCTTTGCTTTTACCATCTGTCCTAGGGTTCTGTCTGTTTTTTCTTTTTTTTAGTACACATTTTAGCACTTGTTATTATTGCTGGATTTGTTTTTCAGTTTGGTTGCTCTCTTCTTTCTTTCTTTCTTTCATTTTTTAATTCTTTTTTTTAGTACTTTTTAATTTGTTTTTATTTTTAATAATTATTTTATATTTTTAATTTTAATAACATCATTTTATTTTATTTTTTCTTTCTTTCTTTTTTTCTCCCATTTCTTCTGAGCCGTGTGGCAGACAAGGGCTTGGTGCTCCGATCAGGTGTCAGGCCTGTGCCTCTGAGGTGGGAGAGCCAAGTTTAGGACATCTGTCCACCAAAGACCTCGGGGCAACACATAATTTCAAACAGCAAGAGCTCTCCCAGAGATCTCCATCTCAAGGCAAAGACCCAGCTTCACTCAACAACCAGCAACCTACAGTGCTGGACACCCTATGCCAAACAACTAGCAAGACAGGAACACAACCCCACCCATTAGCAGAGAGCTTGCCTATAATCATAATAAGTCACAGACACCCCAAAACACACCACCAGAAACGGACCTGCCGACCACAAAGACAAGATCCAAGCTCATCCACCAGAACACAGGCACTAGTCCCCTCCACCAGGAAGCTTAACAACACACTAAACCAACATTAACCACTGGGGGCAGACAACAAAAACAACACGAACTACGAACCTGCAGCCTGCAAAAAGGAGAGCCCAAACACAGTAAGTTAAGCAAAATGAGAACACAGAGAAACACACAACAGATGAAGGAGCAAGGTAAAAATCCACCAGAACAAGAAAAAGAAGAGGAAATAGCCGGCCAACCTGAAAAAGAATTCACAGTAATGATAGTAAAGATATCCAGAATCTTGGAAATAGAATGGAGAAAATACAAGAAATGATTAACAAGGACCTAGAAGAACTAAGGAGCAAACAAACAATGATGCACAACACAATAAATGATATTAAAAATTTCTAGAAGGAATCAAGAGCAGAATAACTGAGGCAGAAAAACAGATAAGTGACCCAGAAGATAAAATAGTGGAAATAACTACTGCAGAGCAGAATAAACAAAAAAGAATGAAAAGAATTGAGGACAGTCTCAGAGACCTCATTAAATGCACCAACACTTGAATTATAGGGGTCCCAAAGAAGAAGAGGAAAACAAAGGGACTGAGAAAATACTTGAAGAGATTATAGTTGAAAACTTCCCTAATATGGGAAAGGAAGGAGCTAATCAAGTCCGGGAAGCACAGAGAGTCCCATACAGGATAAATCCAACGGGAAAAACACCAAGACACATATTAATCAAACTATCAAAAATTAAACACAAACAAAAAATATTAAAAGCAGCAAGGGAAAAACAACAAATAACATATAAGGGAATCCCCAAAAGGTTAACAGCTGACCTTTCAGCAGAAACTTGGCAAACCTGAAGGGAGGGGCAGGACGTATTTAAAGTGAGGAAAGGGAAAGACCGACAACAAACATTACTCTACCCAGCAAAGGATCTCATTCAGATTCCATGGAGAGATTAAAACCTTTACAGACATGCAGAAGCTAAGAGAATTCAGCACCACTAAACCAGCTTTACAACAAATGCTAAAGGAACTTATCTAGGCAGGAAACACAAGAGGAGGAAAAGACCTACAAAAACAAAACCAAAAAAATTAAGAAAATGGTAATAGGAACATACATATCAATAATTACCTTATATGTAAATGGTTTAAGTGCTCCAACCAAAAAAAATAGGCTCACTCAATGGATACAAAAACAAGACCTGTCATTAAACACGATGGACTTAATTGATATTTATAGGACATTCCATCCAAAAACAACAGAATACACATTTTCCTCAAGTGCTTATGGAACATTCTCCAGGATAGATCATATATTGGGTCACAAATCAAGCCTTGGTAAATTTAAGAAAATTAAAATCATATCAAGTATCTTTTCCGACCACAACACTATGAGAATACATATCAGTTACAGAAAAAGATCTGTAAAAAATACAAACACATGGAGGCTAAACAATACACTACTTAATAACCAAGAGATCACTGAAGAAATCAAAGAGGAAATCAAAAAATACCTAGAAACAAATGACAATGGAGACACGATGAACCAAAACCTATGTGATGCAGCACAAGCAGTTCTAAGAGGGAAGTTTATGGCAATAGAATCCTACCTTAAGAAACAGGAAACATTTCAAATAAAAGACCTAACCTTGCACCTAAAGCAATTAGAGACAGAAGAACAAAAATACCCCAAAGTTAGCAGAAGGAAAGAAAACATAAAGATCAGATCAGAAATAACTGAAAAAGAAATGAAGGAAACAATAGCAAAGATCAATAAAACTAAAAGCTGGTTCTTTGAGAAGATAAGCAAAACTGATAAACCATTAGCCAGACTCATCAAGAAAAAAAGGGAGAAAATTCAAATCAATAGTATTAGAAATGAAAAAGGAGAAGTAACAACTGACACTGCAGAAATACAAAAGATCATGAGAGATTACTACAAGCAACTCTATGCCAATAAAATGGACATCCTGGAAGAAATGGACAAATTCTTAGAAATGCACAACCTGCCAAGACTGAACCAGGAAGAAATAGAAAATATGAACAGACCAATCACAAGCACTGAAATTGAAACTGATTAAAAATCTTCCAACAAACAAAAGCCCAGGACCAGATGGCTTCACAGGTGAATTCTATCAAACATTTAGAGAAGAGCTAAAACCTATACTTCTCAAACTCTTCCAAAATATAGCAGAGGGCAGAACACTCCCAAACTCATTCTACGAGGCCACCATCACCCTGATACCAAAACCAGACAAAAGATGACACAAAGAAAGAAAACTACAGGCCAATATCACTGATGAATATAGATGCAAAAATCCTCAACAAAATACTAGCAAACAGAATCCAACAGCACATCAAAAGGATCATAAAACATGATCAAGTGGGGTTTATTCCAGGAATGCAAGGATTCTTCAATATATGAAAATCAATCAACGTGATACACCATATTAACAAATTGAAGCAGAAAAACCATATGATCATCTCAATAGATGCAGAGAAAACTTTTGACAACACTCAACACCCATTTATGATAAAAACCCTGCAGAAAGTAAGCACAGAGGGAACGTTCCTCAACATAATAAAGGCCATATATGACAAACCCACAGCCAACATCATCCTCAATGGTGAAAAACTGAAACCATTTCCACTGAGATCAGGAACAAGACAAGGTAGCCCACTCTCACCACTATTATTCAACATAGTTTTGGAAGTTTTAGGCACAGCAATCAGAGAAGAAAAATAAATAAAATCAATCCAAATTGGAAAAGAAGAAGTAAAGCTGTCACTGTTTGCAGATGACACAATTCTATACACAGAGAATTCTAAAGATGCTACCAATCTATAGATTCAATGCAATCTCTATCAAACTACCACTGGCAGTTTTCACAGAACTAGAACAAAAAATTTCACAATTTGTATGGGAACACAAAAGACCCTGAATAGCCAAAGCAATCTTGAGAACGAAAAACGGAGCTGGAGGAATCAGGCTCCCTGACTTCAGACTATACTACAAAGCAGTATGGTACTGGCACTATACAAGACAGTATGGTACTGGCACAAAAACAGAAAGATAGATCAATGGAACAGGAGAGAAAGCCCAGAGATAAACCCACGCACATATGGTCACCTTATCTTTGATAATGGAGGCAGGAATGTACAGTGGATAAAGGACAGCCTCTTCAATAAGTTGTGCTGGGAAAACTGGACAGGTACATGTAAAAGTATGAGATTAGAACACTCCCTAACACCATACACAAAAATAAGCTCAAAATGGATGAAAGACCTAAATGTGAGGCCAGAAACTATCAAACTCTTAGAGGAAAACATAGGGAGAACACTCTATGACATAAATCACAGCAAGATCCTTTTTGACCCACCTCCTAGAGAAATGGAAATAAAACCAAAAATAAACAAATAGGACCTAATGAAACTTCAAAGCTTTTGCACAGCAAAGGAATCCATAAACAAGACCAAAAGACAACCCTCAGAATGGGAGAAAATATTTTCAAATGAAGCAACTGACAAAGGATTAATCTCCAAAATTTACAAGCAGCTCATGCAGCTCAATATCAAAAAAACAAACAACCCAATCCAAAAATGGGCAGAAGACCTAAATAGACATTTCTCCAAAGAAGATATACAGACTGCCAACAAACACATGAAAGAATGCTCAACATCATTAATCATTAGAGAAATGCAAATCAAAACTACAATGAGATATCATCTCACACCAGTCAGAATGGCCATCATCAAAAAATCTAGAAACAATAAATGCTGGAGAGGGTGTGGAGAAAAGGGAACACTCTTGCACTGCTGGTGGGAATGTGAATTGGTACAGCCACTATGGAGAACAGTACGGAGGTTCCTTAAAAAACTACAAATAGAACTACCATATGACCCAGCAATCGCACTACTGGGAATATACCCTGAGAAAACCATAATTCAAAAAGAGTCATGTACCAAAATGTTCATTGCAGCTCTATTTACAATAGCCCAGAGATGGAAACAACCTAAGTGTCCATCATTGGATGAATGGATAAAGAAGATGTAGCACATATATACAATGGAGTATTACTCAGCCATAAAAAGAAACGAAATTGAGCTATTTGTAATGAGGTGGATAGACCTAGAGTCTGTCATACAGTGTGAAGTAAGTCAGAAAGAGAAAGACAAATATCGTATACTAACACATATATATGGAATCTAAGAAAAAAAAAAAGTCATGAACCTAGGGGTAAGACAGGAATAAAGACAGAGATCTACTAGAGAATGGACTTGAGGATATGGGGAGGGGGAAGGGTAAGCTGTGACAAAGCGAGAGAGAGGCATGGACATATATACACTACCAAACGTAAGGTAGATAGCTAGTGGGAAGCAGCCACATAGCACAGGGAGATCAGCTCGGTGCTTTGTGACCACCTAGAGGGGTGAGATAGGGAGGGTGGGAGGGAGGGAGACGCAAGAAGGAAGAGATATGGGAACATATGTATATGTGTGGCTGATTCACTTTGCTGTAGAGTGGAGGCTAACACACCATTGTGAAGCAATTGTACCCCGATAAAGTTGTTAGAAAAAAAAAAAAGAAATGAACATGAAATAAAGACATTTGCACATAAGAGAAAAAAAAAGATGTGGCACATGTATACAATGGAATATTACTCAGCCATAAAAAGAAACGAAATTGAGTTATTTGTAATGAGGTGGATGGAACTAGAATCTGTCATACATAGTGAAGTAAGTCAGAAAGAGGAAAACAAATACTGTATGCTAACACATATATATGCAATCCAAAAAAAGAATGGTTCTGAAGAACCTCGGAGCAGGACAGGAATGAAGACACAGATGTAGAGAATGGACTTGAGGACACAGGGAGGTTGAAGCATAAGCTGGGACAAAATGAGAGAGTGGCATGGACTTATAGATACTACTAAATGTAAAATAGATAGCTAGTGGGAAGCAGCCGCATAGCACAGGGAGATAATCTCGGTGCTCTGTGACCACCTAGAGGGGAGGAACAGGGAACATGGGAGGGAGACGCAAGAGGGAAGGGATATGGGGATATATGTATATGTATAGCTGATTCACTTTGTTATAAAGCAGAAACTAACACACCACTGTAAAGGAATTATACTCCAATAAAGATGTTGAAAAGAAAAACAAAACAAAACAAAAAAACAAAATGTAAATAACTCAAATGTCAATCAGTAGTAGAATTATAAATACATTGAGTAGTCACATACTGGAACTTCATGAAACAACATGAATAAGTCTGAAGAACTTACTACTTATCTTAAAAACAAATCACATAAAAATGCCTACAATATGATTTTGTATATATAAAGATTAAACTGTGCATATTTACAATAGCCAAGACATGGAAGCAACCTAAATGTCTATCAACAGATGAATGGATAAAGAAGAAGTTATATATATATATGTGAACAATGGAATACTACTCTGCCATAAAAAAGAATGAAATAATGCCATTTGCAGCAACATGGATGGACACAGAGATGATCATACTAAGTGAAGTAAGCCAGACAGAAAAATATAAATATCATATGATATCACTTATATGTAGAATCTCTCAAATTTATTCTGATTGTTATACCTCATCTGTGATATACGTTATATGCAAATAGTGACAACTCTGAAAAGGAATCTAGGAACACCTGGAAATTACTTTGCTTTTTAGAAATTACTGCTCCACACTTTAACTGGATGTAAGTGGAAGAAAACATGTTTGATAAGTAAGGGTTTGTGAAAAAGGATACTAATTCTTTGGGGTTATTAAATACTTTGAAACACTACTAGTGGCATAATGACCTGAAAGAAAAAAATGTACAGGTAATATCTCAAGCAACATTAATAAAAGCTCCTGTTACCATTGTTTACCCTTAAAAACTTTACCCTGTGCACCCAGAGTTTTTAGGGTGGGATTATACAAATATATTGCTTTGACAGGATGTATCTTGGCAGTCAGAGCAGCTTACAGCATAAATTCCATTGCCAGGCTCTATGGTTACAAGAATCAGAAGTCCTCTGAAAAATCAGAAATTTAGAGGGTTGTCTAAATGTTACTTATTCCCTAGCATCTTAAACTCCCTTGAAAAAGACTAGAAAAATGTGGGAGAAAAAAATTCCACAAATTACATCTATCGTCAGGAAATCCAGCAGAATAGCGTCGGTACCATGCTGACTGTTGGGAATACATTGCGTGTGGAAACTGGGAGAGACAGACCACCTCCCTCCAAAACTAGGCCAGAGAAAGACACAAAACAAGGTTTTACCTCCTAGTTGTACAGAGACTTCAGAAATACAGAATTTATATAATTGTAAAAAGATGCTAATCGTTACCCAAACTGTCTTCGATATTGGTACTATGTGGGAGAAATGAAAAAAGTGGGTCTATATAAGAGAAAGGAAAATATTTAAGTAAATGTGGTAATTTCTAGATTTGGGTAGCTATATGTTATGAATGCAAGGAAATGGAAAAGCTAACAACAAATTTGCACCTATGAGACAACTTTTTAAATTTTACATGGCTTTTTAGCCTAATTAAATTTATCTCATTTTATTTTTGTTTATACTATCTCATGGCACAAAATAAGTAAATTTTTTTATTAAATGAGGGATTCGCTTTTTACATCACTTCTTTGCGTAGCCTTTTGCAAATACCTGTTTTTTTAAGAGACCTTATGTGTAGAATGCAGATTCCATGGTAATCTGCATTTCAGGCACCAAGCAATGGATTGCATGGTCAAGTAGTTGCACCAATTTACTTGTTAAGAAATCACAGGACCATAAATACTTCTTCTGGCTACTGAAATCATATTAACAGTACTTAACTGATAACCAGTTGAGTCATCAATAAATGTAACAAAATATATCAATATCCTTGATATATTCAGCAGATGATATTCCATAAGGGAAATCCAAAATTATGATAGTTTCTCCTTGTAGGAATATATATTTTCTGGAATTTAAAAAAATTCTCTCAGAAAGCCTTATTTTATATGAAATCTTAGTGATTAATAGACATCTAGTTCTTGACACACAAAAGTAGTTTTCTCACTGCTCTGGGCAGCATACCTTGTCCCAGAGAAACTCTCCCAAAAGAACATCTAGAAACCAGAATAGAGGGACCACCAGGCTATGCCAACTGTCTCTTTATTTTTCCCAACTCTCTTTTCATATTTAAGAATATACATTGTACAAATTCCAATTTGGTTTTCACCCTATTTCATTAAACATAAAAGTCGAGGACTTCCCTGGTGGCACAGTGGTTAAGAATCCGCCTGTCAATGCAGGGGACATGGGTTCAAGCCCTGGTCCGGGAAAAGCCCACATGCTGCGGAACTACTAAGCCCGTGATGCACAACTACTGAGCCTGCGCTCTAGAGCCCATGCGCTGCAACTATTGAGCCCACGTGCCACAACTACTGAAGCCTGAGTGCCTAGAGCCCGTGCTCCACCACAAAAGAAGCCACCGCAACGTTAAGCCCGCACACCACAACGAAAGAGTAGCCCTTGCTCACGGTAACTAGAGAAAGCCCACACGCAGCAATGAAGACCCAACAAAGCCAAAAAATAAAAAATAAATAAAATCCTTTTTAAAAAAGTCAATATAGTCTTATTTATAGCCAGAGTAAAATAAAATGTATTTATTTAATTGAAGTTTAGTTGATTTACAATGTTGTGTTAATTTCTGCTCTATAGCAAAGTGATTCAGTTATACATATATATGCGCATATTCTTTTTTATATTCTTTTCCATTATGGTTTATCACAGTATGTTGAATATACTTCCCTGTGCTATACAATAGGACCTTGTCGTTTACCAATTCTATATATAATGGTTTGTAAAATGTATTCTAATTCCATAAATTTCACTATAAATTTAATTTATAATTAGTTTTGCTTATACTTTCTAAAAACTAGAGTGTGCCTAAATAAGACATGATTGGGATAGTCTCTTCATTCATTTTTTAAATCACTTTTTTCACTCAAAGTATCTTCTTTATGTTCTAGCTTCTTGTTCCAAGTTCTTAACTGCGAAGGCCCCACTGAAATCTTCCCAAAGCAGAGATGACTGTGTGCCAGAACACTACATAACCTTGCTAATGCTCAGTCACTCGGAACTACTCCATCTGGGTTTCTGTCCATCCAAAGAACCAGCTGCTCTAAACAAATGCCTTACTCATCTTGCCTGTTG
This sequence comes from Orcinus orca, assembly GCF_937001465.1. Taxonomy (NCBI): domain Eukaryota; kingdom Metazoa; phylum Chordata; class Mammalia; order Artiodactyla; family Delphinidae; genus Orcinus; species Orcinus orca. Next base: position 83,123,568 of record NC_064580.1, read on the forward strand.
TATCACCAGCTGAAATATGCTACTGCTATAATTACCATTCTCAGCTTCTCAATAGAGCCAGCAACCAACCAACAATTTATTGAGTACACAGGCTGGTGCTAATTGTTTGGTCAAATAATTGGGTGTAGGGATTACTTTATTACTGCTGACTAGAAGCAGCTGTGCTCCCTGAAAACCCAATGTGGACAACACATTCACTTACACATGAAACATGTATCTGCAAAATGGAGGTAAATATTAAGAACTGACAAATTTGGAAGGTGGTGAATACCCTAAGAGGTCCACTACCAGCAAAAAGTGCTCAGATTAAGAATGATTATTTACCATTGGGATGGTATAGTTTACAGTTGCTTTTTATTGCCACCACTCTGGGGGTGCAGCTTGCTGAGAGAAGTGTAACATTTACGATGATGTCCCTAGGAATTTTCTGGATATTCCTCTCTAGCCCCAAGACTAATTCCTATAACAGTAGCACTGGGAAAAAAGGAGATGCAAAATAGGAGCAATGCAGGAAGCTAGATCTATCTTTCACTAAGCTCTGTGCCTGAATAAATGAGAGTAACTATGTAAACTGCCCTCCATATCATCCATGTAAGCTCCCTACTAGAATGTAATTGAGGGGAAGGACTTTGCTGTCTCACTGGTGCCTAGATTAGTGCCTGACATATAGTAGATGCTCAATAAGTATTTGCTTAATAAATGTGGAACAAACTCAAGCTTAAAGCAACAGGTTTTTGCAGTCATCCTTCAATGTTGAATGTCCACCATGTTATCTAATACTCATAATATTGGAACCTAATTGTGATTTATATTTATTGAAATTTAAAATGCACATGCCCCTTGAACCAACAATTCCACTTCTAGGAATTTATCTAGACATATGCTTGCGTATGCACACAATGACAGACATGCAAGAATATTCATTGCAAGTTTGTCTGTAGTACAGAAAGATTGAAAACAACCCTAAGGTCCTTCAATAGGTGATAGGTTACATAAATTACAGTACATCCATAAGATGGAATGCTATGCAACTGCTAATAAGAATAGAAAGCTCTATTTATACTAAAATGGAATGATATTCAAGATACATTTTTAATTAAAAAAGGAAGATGCACAACAGAGTGTAGAGTATGCTCCCATTTTTGTTAAATTAAGATATGTACACATAGATATGACTGTATATTCATAGAATATCTTTGGAAGAATATCAAGAAAATTAGTAATATAGATTTTCTCTGGGCAACAGGGGACTGAAAGCATGGGGATTAGGTATGGGAGACTCATTTGCCACCATATAACTTTTTGACTAGTACAATGCTTGCCATGTGCATTAATTATCCCAAAGAAAAATAAAATTTAAAACAAAAGAACATAATGTAATTTTCATTATATAAATATGCATACTGGAAGAAATAACTGGTTGGCCAAACGCTTTGAGCACATACATGTTAGTATTCTCTGAGAATAAATCTGACAACTTTCACATCATTTGAGAACGTAGTATAGGGCTTCCATAATACCTTGTTCCCTACTATTCCCTTTCTGCTTCTATTTTTCCAAGAGTCGGTCCTTCAGGTATGATTTACTGACAGACATAGAGCAGATTCAATCTTAGGCAAAATTGTGAAGAAGGCTTAGTTGATATTTTGTAAAATTGTCTCTCTGCTCTTCCCTTTTCTACCACCTTATCCAGGGCCTGGACCCACACATATACACTAACTTCTAAAAGAATTCCTATAGAATACCTTCCTAGATTCAGCCTTTGTGAACCAAGTCATCATCCTCCACTATGGAAAGTTTTCTCTCCAGTTCTCTCTTCTTTGCTGTGTTCTCTAAGTCCTTTTTAATTTTAAACATATCAAATCTGAAAAACTGAATGCATTAATGGCTATTAAAGAATATTACATTTTACTTTTCATTGGTCAGCTGAGTCTAGTTCAAGAAGGAGGGTCTTTCTTAGTCAGGTACTAGGTCAGGCCAGTTGGGGGAGTTAGTTTGGAGTCAGAAGATAGTGTAGATCTCTGACCATGTGCTGACCCTATCTAATGAATCATAAAAAAATCAGCACTTTATGATTCAGCAAATCTCTATCCAAAGGTGGCAGAAGCCATGGCTCAAGAAGAGGAAATAAGACCAAAGCAGAGGGAAATTTGGTTTCTGCTGGTCCCTTGCAATCTGAGAGGAGTGAATCAGGCAAAACAAGTCTAAATGTTGGCCTATCATATGCCTTTGCTACAAGTCCTTCACTACTGGATAGGACTTGAAAATGCTAATAAAAGAGCAAGGTCTTGATTCTTGTTCGGTTCACCAGTGATATCTCCTCAGAGCTTAGCCTATTTGAGGAAAGGACATTCTCTTTTTTTATGATACATTAAGAAGAAGTAAAGGAGGTATTTAAGAAGGCTTTGAAGTAGGTTCCTCAGGAAGGAAAAGAAATACACATAGAAAAAAAATTACAAGAATTTTCTCAAAACTTATGGTCCCTCAACCCTGAGAGTTTCCTTAATCAGAATATTATATTTAATTAAATATATGTTGACTTGAAGAGGAGTGCATATTTAATCTTTCTCAGTTCCATCATTTGGTACTTTTCCACAGGACTAAAAATTCATTACCTTTGATATATCATACAGCATATTATGTCTATTCACCAAGTATATCAAATATAACAATATGTTTCAACTACATCAAGATAATGAATGGAACTAGCTTGTAGTATTTTCAATCAAGACAGAAGAGAGAAAATTAAATATATTCAGTTTCCTGTGACAAGAACATTTCTATATCTAAACATATTAAATTGAACACATTTTATGCAAGTAGAAGATAAAAATTACATTTGAAATACATTTCATTGGTTTTAATATTACATACATTTTATATGATGTATAAATACTACTTTTGAAAAGTAAGTTTAATTCACAAAGCAAACTGAACTATACTTATTTGCATTTGCTTTAATGACAAAAACTCTTCAAATGTAGAGTCCTTGTTAAATGTATTCTATCCTCTCTAGTCCCTAATAGTGTCTTATATATGTGATATTTATAGTTTTATAGTTAGGTCCCATTTCTTTCCTAAAGTATTTGAAGAAGCTATTTGTTATAAACTGAATGTTTGTGTCCCTCTAAAATTCATATGTTGAAATCCTAAACCCGAATGTGATGGTATTTGGAGATGGGACCTCTTAGAAATAATTAGGGTTAGATGAGATCATGAGGGCAGGGCCCTCATGATAGGATTAGTGCCCTTATAAGAGACACCAGGGAGCTCTCTCTTTCTTTCCCTCTTTCCCAGTGTGCACAAAGAAGAGGTCATATGAGCACACAGTGAGATGGTAGCCCGCTACAAGCCAAGAGAAGAGGCCTTAGAATGAAACCTACCTTGCCGGCACCTTAATCTTGGACTTCTCGACCTCCAGAAGTGTGAGAAATAAATTTGTTGTTTAAGCCACTCAGTCTATGCCATTTTGTTATAGCAGCCCAAGCTAAGATGCTATCAAACTAATGTAATTCATGATAATTAAAGCTAAAAACAGAATAGACATCATTAAATAGATCTAGAGAAACTAAATGTTCTTAAGGTATCTGAGATATGCTAGTTACTACTGTTTGGGACTGAAATGCCCTCTGTTTTCTAGCAGCTAAAGCACAACAGGAAACATGCTGGATTATATAGTATTGATTGTTAAAAAAAAAAAAAAAAAAAAAAGCAAACGTTCTTCCTGTTTTCAACCTTTGTCTGGAAGGATAACAACCAAAACATAGAGTCTGTGCAGAAAAGCTCCAGGAGCCAGCCCAAGGGTCATCAGTGAATGTTTCAATGGCAAAGAAGGCCTAAGGTGGGCATGGTATTTGAATAATAGCCATTAAGGCAAACTTTTTGGCTACTGAAATACAATTTTCATCTTTTCTCACTTTGGAAAGGGTAATCCTATGCCTAGTTGAATAAGTATCAACTTTCACTGCAGGAGAGGCCCAACCATTTAATTATATATATATATATATATATATATATATATATTTTTTTTACCAAGCTTGATGATATGCTTGAAGTTGCACTATTCCTTCCAGTTGAGAGAAACTATCTCCAATAATTCATCATTAAGATGCAGATTAAACCTCTCAATTAATAAAAGCTGAAAACTCTTTTGAAAATGAGAAACTTCTGTTATATAGTGACAATTAATATGAAATATTTGGGAAGGATTTTGAAAGAATGAAATTCTAATTTAGTGCTGCACTACTTTTTTAGGATTGTGATTTGGACACTAGTATTTATTTTAAAAAATTTTCTTCTAGTTGGTACCCAGGGAACATATTTTTATGTTTCTTTTAGAATTTGAATCTTGCATGTTCTGGACATCAGTCACCATTGCAATGACCTGCAGATGGTATAGGAGACTGGGTTGACTGTTTATAGTTATCTATAAGGATGTACCCTAGGATTTTCTTTTTTGATTAAGTCCCTGCTATCTCCTTGCTTTCTTGTAATTTGCCTCTTTCTTCTAAAAAATTAATTTAAAAAATGAATTTCAATATTTGAATGATTATTATTCAGTTAATTGGTATTTTATTGCATCAAGAGAAAGGCTATGTAGGGAAAGAACAAGGCAGGCCCCCCAAATTTTTTAAATTAAAATCAGTGTCCAAATCACAATCCTAAACAAATACTGCAATGCTCAATTGTTTCCTTCTTTCAAAATTCTTCCCAAATATTTCCTCAGATTAATTGTCACTGTATAAAACAAGTTGCCATGTGTAAAATGGTAACCATGGAATCCTTCAGATTATCTGCATAATGCATGAGTAATTCATTCCTGTGCAAAACATAATTAGAATGTAGCATACTTCAGTTTCTCCCTAAGCATCGTTATTATATGAAATGCATACTGTCAGATCATAGGTGCTGCCACAAAGGGGAAAAAAAGGACAAAAGAGAGTAAAGGACTAGGTTACTATTATTTGTAGATTGCATGACCACCAAATCAGTCAGTTTGAAACCACCTCTCTGACTTGCAGAATCCCAGCCATCTTAATTTGTTTTCCTATTTTATGACCAAAAGGTGGCACTGTTCCATTTATTATGAGCTTGGAATACTGTCCACAGCGCTATAGTCATTTGGCAATGTTCTCCACTGGAAACTAGAAAGGAGTGCATCATTAACCATTCTGCTTCACAGGCCCTGATAGCAAGAGGATCATACCAGCAGCTACTCTGACATAACTCATTAAGAAACTGTTGTAAATAAGAATCTTGTAGAAAAGCATAACGGCAGGTTAAATCAGCTCTCCTACCTTGGAAGAAAACTAAATCCTTGTGGCTGACCTGCTGTTGGGCAAAAATAAATTACTATTTGCATCACAAAAGATGGAAGCATTCCACCAAGCACAGAGACAGCTACAGCTAAGACTCTGTGGCATTTGATTCATTTTTCTCTCCAAGCCCTGTCCAAGCAAGGTGATTTATTCTCCCAAGCAATGACTGAAATGTTTACCTATTCACCTGGTCAGGCAGTCATAAACACATCTTAAACAGCTATGGGAATTGGTTTTAACTGACCTTAGAGGTTCCCGAGTAAGAGCAAGACAGGTGTCTAACTTTCTGAAATAAATTTGCCAAAATAAAATAAAATAATAAACCCAAACAAAAACTGGCTGGAGGCTTTACCCAGTGTCTCATCAGCATTCAACAACTGTTCCTTACGGCTTCAATCAAACAGGAAAGAGAAGATCCTGAGACAAATGCAGAAGAGATCAGTGAAAATTTCCCATCACCTACACGGTCAGCCACAGGGGATAGAGATAGGAACCCCTTAAACGCCTCTTCTTTTTGGTGGAAATATGATGGACATGAATGAAGAAGTAAAATGCAGCTCCCAAAACATTATGCCCCATCAAGTACAAACAGTATACTAAATATAATCGAATTACATTTTAACAGCTTGTATTGGTTAGATTTTCTCCATGGCATAGATCCATTTCACATTTTAAACCCTGTTGTAACAAAGGATGGCAAGAGTTGTTTATACCATAAGGATATATTTAATCTGTATTTTCTTGTCGGTAAATATATTCTGAGGTCAAAACACAATGGAATAAATACTTGGGCAATTTTAGGCAAAAATGAAAAATAAAAGTCAAAGTCTGGATCACTTGTTGTAATTGAATTCCTCAATTCTTCACTCTTCACTCTGGCAGTGGAAACATGACCTTTTAATGCACTGGCATAGCACAGCTGAAATGGCTCAAATTGTCAGGAATGAAAGAGAGGCCAGTCAAATTCAAATGATGGAGTTCTCTAATTACTGAACCCTATAGCAGAGCACCTGCCTACCCTCCAGCCTGCCTAGCACAGACTTTACTGGATGGCCCTTTGTTGACCACATGATGTACTTAGTAGCCAGGGCACTGTTGCTTCAGTGAACAAAAAGGAGGATGCTTTCTGAAATCATATGTCAGGGTGATTGCAATTACACACATTAGGGAGCAGGTAAAAACCTCACTATTAGACTTCAGAATTCATTTTTGTTCTGTGCTATTTTGTTACCACCCACAGGAGCTGATACCTAGTCTCTCTCTTTAAATTAACAGGTGAAAAGCAGCATTTTAGATATTGATGGAGGATAACAAAGAGAACACAATACTCGGGGATGGTGGTAATAAGAGGTGACAAGGAAGGTTTCATGTACACACCTATAAGCTACCCCATCCCAATGTCTTACTCCTTTTTGTGAACTTGCAGGTCTGTTGCTTACATGCTATTTTGTGCTAGTAGCAAGTGTGGAAGTTTTTATTTCTTCCTAGTTTCAGGTATTGGAACTGTTTGAGAAGATGAAAAAGGAGGGGTCAGTAATGGCTATTAGACCATGAGTCAAGAGAACTGGACCAACCACAGCTACCCCTTAGCTTGCCTCCTCTCCCTCCCTGCTCCCACCAGGAGACAAACAATGCAAAATACATATGTGGGCACTTTTCATACATTGATGATAGTCGTGTGAACCGAAATTTGCCTGAAATGCTAATTCTCATGTAAAAAGAATTGTGTCTGAAATAACAATAATAATGATACCACTTTGCAGTCAATCAACCATAGCTTTTATGGATTTGCATATACACATGCAATTAACAGCAAGATTAACATAAAAGAGCCTTTCTTAGCACTTGTTTGAGGTACTAGGTGAAGCTCTCAATAACCTCACATTTTGCTCCTGTCATTTTCCAGTCTAGAATGCTCTGCCTTTTATGCACTCCCATCGTTCTTTGCTGCTTGTTTAGGTCTGTTTTTCAATTTCTAATTCAATCCCCAGCCTCTATGTGATATTTTTACATGCCTCACTAATCCACATCTAGATATTTATAATCCCCTCCCACAGATATCACATATATCTCTGTGCTGCCAGTAAAGTGTGGTAATAGCGCTTTATACGTTTATACACAGTAGCATTTTAATAGGTTCTTGGTTGCTACTGCTTTTAACTCACTTGATTTTTGCTCTGCAGAATTCTAACAAACATCTAAGATAAATATGGTGATATAATCATCCTCTCTAAAAAGAAAATGAATTTGCCAAGGCATAAACTATTAACTAGTTAACTAATAACTTATCAACCGTTAACATGAGGTACGGGCAAAAGAATATGTGCATATCAGAGGTGGTGACTAAAAACAGTTCTAGAAATTGCATGTTTATGCCAAGTAAACCCAAGATGAAATGTACAATCCAGGAAGTTCTGACAGGATACACAGCTAAGAGCACAGCTGTACAATCTGGAAATCTCATGGGAAATTGTTCTTCTGAGATTGAGCTATTAAACTCACATTATCAAACCTAAGTGGTCTGGATAAGCATAATATCATTTTTCAGCCAAATCCAAGTATATGCAGATTTTTTCATCACAGATTTTAAATAGCACATGAATGTGACTGGTGATATAAAATATGTTGTAACAACTTACTAGTTGAAATTGACATTCAAATCCTTTTAAGACAAACTTAAATAAAGGAGAAAATCCACACATGTTTTTACTGTGGAGCACTTGCTATTACCAAAGGTGGGTGGTCTTTCAGAGGGAATGGCAGTGGTGATTACAAGACCTTAGAATTTCTGCCATAGTGTAAGAACTTGAGGGTACATTTAACTTAATGCTATCCAAATCAGAAGATATAAAGGCAACTGCCCCAACACTTTGCATTTATAGACAATTAAGTCAGATCCATTTTCAGGCAATTTAATAATTTTCATTTCAAATAATTTCTCAAGTACCATAAAAATAAAGGATGTCACCATGTTGTTTTACCTTTCATTTTATATCAAGCAAAAACTCTTTGCCTCTCCTATAATATATAATACATTTATTTTTTCACTCACTAGAACCAGAATTTCAGAATTGTAATCATAGCAATAATTATGGGCAATTTGGACAATAGATACTCTTATTTCTACTTTGAGTTAGAACCTATTTGCTGCAGTGGTTACAGCATGGTATTAAAAAGATCCACATTATGGGGCAAATTCCCACATAGGCCAGTTGGTTTAATTTCACATTCTGATTAGAGAAGGCACCCCCAATTAGTTGGCTCGATTGCAAGTCTGTGCCACAGGTCACAAGGCACAAGGAATGAAAATTATTTTGCACACAGCCTCATCTTGCTTCTGACTAAACAGCTCAAAGCTCAGTACCTACAGACTGTTGACCACTATTATCTCTGAAGATTAAAGACATCACATTTCTTATTAAAACACTTGATTTCCATGATATATACCTTTTTAACCATGTGTAAAGCACACAGTGCTTGATATTTACTTTATCTGTCCTAACTTTTCTTATTGACTTCTATTATAATGATGTGCACTTAGTAAATGAATTAGAAAAGACTTTTTAAAACAAAATGCTTTTGAAAATACAGCTTCCAGGTTAATACTCTGAATCGGTGATACTAGCAACACACAACTACAAAGTCAAAAGAAAACAAATGTGAAGACATAAATCTGTTGTGGTAGAAAAACATACACATCCTGAGTCTTGGTAACAACTCTGTCACAGTTTTAAACTAGTTTTAAACAACTATGGTGAGTTTTATTATTCTTCTAAGCTGGGTTTCCTTGGTGCTGGGAATAATCAGGAGGTGTGCTACTCAGTTCTCACCTTGATGGAGAGAAAAACATCTAAGTCCTGGAGAAGACGGCATAAACTACCTCTGATACACCAATTGCAATAGTGTGCATACCTGACTGAGATATATGTAGACAAGTAGATGAGATGAGTGATAGATCAAATCCACCTTCATACAATGTGTATAATTAACAGGTTTTGTTGAAGTTGTTCTACAGCTCTGAAAGACTTTTACTACCCTATCCTCATGCTGGAAGAAAATTATGGACAATTTGTTTCCATGAAGACCCTGACCCTATGGCCCATGGATGTGCATCAAGAAACAATAAACAAGTTGCAACTCACAGCACATAGTGCTCGCCTGCAACACCAACTGACTGCCTTTCAGCACAGCTTGTTGTCAAAAAGCATGAGTTAGCAGATGCAGAGCAACAATTTGATATTTATAGCTTCGAAAGCATTAATTCCATTATAAATTTGGAAATTTCACTTTACAGATGTTGACAGTCTGTATATCTTTGTTTCTCCTTTCTGTGTGACGATCATAGGGGGAGGGCAGAAATAGTTCTTCTTTTCAAGTGACTATGTGGTGAGCTCATTCTTGTGAACAATGCCGCTGATTTTGATGACATGCATTATATGCATATAATTTTAAAAAATCTTTCCCCAGTTCTTAGTACTATAAAAAGCCTGATTAGGCAATTCGCTCTTTTCATTATGTCAACTAATAAGACATCAGTTGAAAGAATAGGGAAAGCCAGTAGAAGGCATGAATATTAATATGGAAAAACCTCTGTGAATGGAAGATGCCTTAAGGACCAAAAATGAATGGGAGATATGCCGAAATGTTTTAACTGCTCAGAGCAGTAGCAAAAGCCTTACCAAATTCAGTTAGATTTACCTTGGCTCTGCTGAACAGTGAAGCATTGCAAAAAACAAAGTTTTCCTATGGCTTCAAGAAATGCAGTCATTGCAGTATAGACACCTGTGTTACTTACCTTACTGTAGGGATTTTTAAAGATCCACTCTGGTTTTTAAGTTTGCGATCATCCTGTAACCCATTTTGCTATTTTTCAAGTCTATATAAGCTTCATTTCTAATGTAAATCACAAAAGTCATTGTTTAACCATACAGAAATGTGTGCATTTGGAGTGCAGGCCTTTGCTGATGATTTTATCTATGTGCTTAACCCGGCCATACCAATCACATTATGGGTGCATCTCTTTAAGTGATTGTCTTGTCTTATTTACATTATAAACTATATATACTAAAAATAAGTGTGTATTATGTATTTTGTAAATTATCCAATGTGTTAGAGTGAATTATACAAATAATAATAATGCATATTACTTCAGAGTAAGATTACCTTTAATGATTTTTCTCAGGGAATTTTCTAGAAGCAGTGAACTTTTCTCAGTGAAGCAGAAGTAGAATATGGGAATCTGTGAAGCCGAAAGATATCTACTCCACCATGAGATATAATGTCCTTTGAGTCTTAGACTGCTACCAGAAAAGGAGAAAGGGGTTCTCAATGTAGAGATAGCAGGCAACTAAAGATTAACCTCACCCACTTTAAAATTTTGCTGTATTTCAATTCTGCTACACACAGTACAAATTCAGAATGATGTTATTTGAGTTCATAAAATTGAGTGAATTTAAACTCAGTGACCTTGAAAGTCAAATTGCTCTCCCAGGTGACATCAAACAGTGGACAATTCCTCCTCTGTGGGGTAGTTGGGAAAAGCCCAGTTCATTGGGTGGTAGAGTGAATCGTTAAGTAATATAAGAATTTCATGAATTGTTGCTGTTCTATGAATCAATTCAGAACAGCTTTATTATTTACTGTGTAAAATATAGTTTTATACTGCAAAGATCAAAATGCAATAGGCACAACAGTCAACATAATCCATATCAAAGAATGAGGCAAACTCATTTGGATTCCTCCCAGTGCCATAGAATGGCATGCTTGAAAATGAACGAACCCACCTTCCTATCTCCTTGAAAATCTCTGGAGCATTTATGTGATTTGGAGTTATTTTATTTTGTCACCACTTATATTAAATACAGAAGGTAGCTTACCATAATGTTTATTTTCATAACATAGGAAAATACATTGCATCCAAGCTCTGTGATCCTGAATGTATTTCTAGTTCAATAAATTACTTAATTTAGGTCTTATTTCTAATTATAGCACATCAAGTCCATAACTTGGCAATAATCTCTTTTTCAATTATCTATACAAAGACTTCGCAAATGAATTGAAAATTACTTTCCCCCTTATTTTGCAGAATATTTTGTGTACATGTGTGTAATAAAAGCTTGAGCAAATTTCTCTTACTGTGTTTAAAAGGCTAAGATATATTTAATGCATTAATCTTCTAGGTAGCATAGGTCAAGGCTGTATAGAGGTACACAAATCAAATGTAGCACCTTGGCTGAACTCCTGTGTTGATGATTTTATTTTTCTTTTCATGAGTACAGTTGTACAATTTTCTTAAAGTAGTTTGATTATCCTACTGCCACTTCTAGATCTGTACTGATAAATACAGTTATTAATACCCTGGATTCTGAATCCTCAATATAACCTTCTTTTTATGAGTGCCATGCATGAAATCAAGTGTGAATTGAGATGTTAAAGATGAAACTAACTCCTATGGGCTAACCTTTTCTTTTTTAAATCAGGATCAATGATGAAATCGTACTACACAAAATTTTACTCCATCATGCACCATGTTATAAAGACATCTGTGTTATAAAGGCATCTCACTAATGGATACACTACCTAAAAGACAAAGTACACAAATTTAACCAAACACCTTCTTTCCAACCATTTTTCAGGTAAAAATTGTTTCCTAGCTTAGATTCTATGAAATTTTACTAAAGGTCACTATTGACTTGAGATGTCCTATAGAGTCAGTCTAACAACCGTGACATTAGATTTGCGACTTCAGAATGCCTGTTGCATAATCTTCTGAAATACTAACTTTAAAAATGGGACATAGCTCAACAACTTCAAAGAAAAGTATTGTTAGATTTGTTGATTATTCATGAAAGCAAGCACTTTCTGGTATAATACCATCAGAGCTAATTGATCACAACAGGTATCTGCTGTGTACCTGCATTTTTAGGGCTTTTAAACACTAAAATGGATTGGTGAAGGTGATTTTTTCCCTAAAGGTCTTAAAATGCAAAGCTTGTATACGTTTGGGACAACTTGGTGCATCCTTCCTGAAGGCAACAGCATGTACTCAATAACCTCCAACATTATTACTGGATTCTTTTTTTTTTTTTTTCTTTTCTTCAAATCTCATTAATCAGCCCTATGAGAATATATTTCTGGCTCATTTTGAAAGCTATTTTCTTTTGGTTATGGAGAAGCAAGGGATAAGATATGTTTTGGAATAACATCTATATCTATAATCTTTTAATGATTTGAATTTCAAATTACTTATCCAATGTAATCAGAGAACCAAAAATTCATTATTTTCATCTAGCTATAAACAGCCTAAGACTATCCAAATATGCTAGATATTACTTAATTTTATCTTCGGCCATAGTAAGTTGTGTGATCTATTGGACAACTCACAATCCAAAATGACGTATCTTCAAGAGAATGATATTTAAATACCGAGAGTTTTATAAAAAACTTAGAGCTATAATTATGAATAGTTACTTTTGTCACTGTCATTATCAAAGGAACAGGAGGAGGTTTCTCACAAATGTGGACAGTAAAAGAATGGAATACTAAATAGTTAATTACCATGTTGTTAAAAATCACATCCTTATAATGGATTATGGTAGGCCCTTAGGACCAAAAACAGCAATAAAAGGAAAAGAGAATAAACCTGGTTTAAAATGGGATGTGTTTTCCTCTGCAATAATTATCTGTTTCATAAAAGCAAGATGGACTATTTCAAAATAGTCCTTTGTCCATGAGGCTCTAGTAAGCTGTTGTTTCTCCAATTTGGAGACAGTGAATGTACCTGAAATGACCTAAGACTGAAACTGAGTGAGGCCTTGTGGGGCACCCTGGCACAGAAGCGTTTCTGTCCCCATTTTCTTGTAGGTAAGACTCCAGCCTCCATGACCTTCCCTGAGTTTCAAAGGGCTGATTGGAACAGTTGCTAATCAAGGGAGGAGCAGCCCAGAAACCACCTGAGGCAAGATTAAAGGGACCAGAAGAAGCTCATCAAGATTAGGAGACCAACCACCTGAGACAAGATTAAGGTAGTGCAAGCACCGCTCACACCATAATCTTGTCAGAGACCCTACCTTTGAATCACTGTTATAAGACCCCTCATCAAATCCTCCAGGGTTGGGACACATAGTTTTTCAAGGTAGAAGCTGAGTGTGTTTCCCTTTGCCTGGCAAAGTAATAAAGCTATCCTTTTCTACTTCACCCAAAACTTTGTCTCTGAGATTTGATTCAGCACCAGGTGTACAGAGAGGCTGAGCTTTCGGTAACAAGTCCACCCACCAAAATCTTGCAAAAACATGAACATGATCAGAAACAGGTTATGTTGAGACAGCAAGTGAGAGACAGTAATAAGTGTGATGGTGCTTCTTCCCAGGAAGAAAAATGTTAGAGATAATAAATTTAATCTCTATGAAGAATATTCACTCAGTGATTTACAGAAAAAAATAGGATAATTTCTCTATGTAACAGACAATTGTTTAAGAAATTAATCAATTTCAAAAAACCTTGAAAATAAGAATTGTATGTTCCTGTAAGATATTGAAGGGGAGCAGATTTTGCAACCCCAAAATATGCCTCTTTGGTATATTGATTATTTTAAGAAAAACAGCAGACATAAGAGAAGATCTTAAAACTGAGTAGAAGTTATCCTTTTATAAGAAAGATTTACATTTATAAGGGAAATATCCATTTGTAAGGGTGTCTCCATCTCTGTACCAGGAGGAGAAGGATGACTCTAAATCACTAGAAATTCTTATCAATGAAGAAGGCAAGGACTTAAATCTGCATAACAACCATAACCTTGCTTGCTATGCTTTTCTTGGTCACCTTCCATAACTGACTCCCCACCCAAAACATTTTCTTTTGTCTTTAGCCAAATATGGTATTTGAGGTGATGGCTTTGGCCATTTTAGAGAGTTACTCCCATTTCTCTGGGTCTCTCTCATGTATATCCAAGAGGTATACATGTTTTTAAACTTTTGCTTTTCTCCTATTAATCTGTCTTATGTCAATTTGATTATTAGACAAGCAAAAGAATGTAGAAGCAAAGAAAAGAATTTTTTTCCACCTTTTCAATATTGTGATGGCTACTTTTATGTGTCAACTTGGCTAGGCGACAATACCTAGGTATTTAATCAAACACTAATCTAGGTGTTGCTGTGAAGGTACTTTATAGACATGGTTAACCTCTACAGTCAGTTGATTTCAAGTAAAGGAGATTAGGCTCGATAATGTGGGTGGGCTTCATCCAAAATCTTAAGTTTTGCTTAAGAGCAAAAACTGAGGTTTCCCAGCAAAAAGAAATTCTGTCTCAAGACTGCAGACACTCCTGCCTGAGTTTTCAGCCTGCTAGCTTTCCATTCAAATTTCAGACTTGCCAGCCCCCACAAATATGTGAGCGAATTCTTTAGGTTTCTCTCTCTCTCTCTCTCTCTCTCTCTCTCTCTCTCGCTCTCTCTCTCTCTCTCTCTCGCTCTCTCTCTCTCTCTCTCTCTCTCTCTCTCTCTCTCGCTCTCTCTCTCTCTCTCTCTCTCTCTCTCTCTCTCTCGCTCTCGCTCTCTCTCTCTCTCTCTCGCTCTCTCTCTCTCTCTCTCTCTCTCTCTCGCTCTCTCTCTCTCTCTCACTCTCTCTCTCGCTCTTGCTCTCTCTCGCTCTTGCTCTCTTGCTCTCTCTCACACACACACACACACACACACTATACATATATATCTTCTCTTGGTTTAGTTTCTTTCTCTGGAGAACCCTGACTGATACAGATACATGCACATACTCACATGCACATACAGTCTTTAAACATTTTCACAATTGGAAATGACAGAGATTCTTGTTTTTGAATTATCTGATAATTAAAATGATGCACTATCCATACCTACAACTTATGCCTTGTATTTCATAACATGGGTCAGAATATAGAGGTCAAAACTCAGATGAGGTCACATCTCAACATGACACTGATTTAAAGAAAACTTGAATTTTTGTTCTAAAATAATGGTTTTGTAGTTATTTACACAGAGCCAAACAAATAGATCAACCTAAGGAACAAACAATTTTGTGAGTGACCTCATCACTATCTTCATACTACTGGAGCCTCGAAAGAATTGAATGACTTGCTTCACATCTCCTCAGGTTCTTTAGAAAAAATACCATGAAAATAAAATAAATTAAAAAGACAACTACTCTAATCCAACATCAACAAAAAAGGAAAACAAAGTCCCCCAACTTCTTGTGAAAATTGACCATTCTTTCAATCATGGATATATTAATCAGATCTATGTGGTGGAGAGAGAAAAACCATTACATCAATAGGATACTCTTTATAGGCCACTGTTAAAATAAAAATGGTTATTTGATTAAAGAGTTTACCATCTTTTTGGACAGATACTGGAGTCAAACAGTGTGATTGACTGTGTCCTTAAGAGATTCAATGGAAACCCAATTTGCCTATTTCCCTTTCTTTAAACATTTGATGGGCATCCTAAGACACAGTTTTATCACTGAAATGCTTACTTCCATTTAATCATTTAAACATATGCACATGCTTTTTATAACTTAGATTTGAAATGTTTCTCTACCATTGCTCCTCACCTTATGTTAGAAACACCAGGTACCTGAATGATACTTGAAATTATGACTGATATCAGCATCTCTTCTCTTTGAGGTTAGCTCTTTGGGAAAGAATACAACCTTTTCCATTGGAGAAACAAACAAATCTAAGGCAACTAGGAGGATAAAAGAAAAATAGAAATGGTTTTCTTTCATCCTAGATAAATTTTTCTTAGGATTCAGCAAAAGCCAGACTACTTGTGAAGTAATGAATATTCAATAGGGTATTCTGCTGCTATAGTGTTCTAAGTGGGATTGACCCAAAAATAACAACAAAAAACCCCCCAGAAAACCATGCAACCAGCTATCATACCACCGCTTTAAAAAAATGTCTTTCAATTTCAACTATAAAGTACTTCCTTTCTTAAGTATTTTCAAGGAAAAATATGCCCCTTCTTTTCCCTCTGGGAAATGGTTTAATCAGTACTATTTTATGGTTTTTTTTTTTTTTTCTTTTCAGAAAGGAAAGGAAGCCTATTAGAATATTCCTTGCAAATGTAAAGAGAAAATGGAACAAGGGCAAAGTTATAAGCAAATAGAACGGCAGTGTTATAAAAATTATTTAAGAAATATGCTTAGTCATAGTCATATGACCAAGGACCTTTCTTTTTTATTCTTATCCCTAAAGAACCTACAGAAAAAGCTCATAATTTTTAAAACTTCATAATTAGTAAAATTCATTAACTAGAACCCTCATTAGTTTTTAAACTCTAGTTATCACTAAATATGTGTTTTAAATTAATATACTAAATACAGATAATGTTTAGAAGATTATAAAAATAATTTTACTGTTCCTGATGATTAAGGGTCACCTTAATGAGTTCAAGGTGTATAGAGTAGAATAGGAGTCTGTGCCCCATCAGACTACTATGCTTTGTGCATTTTGTCCATCTTCTCCTGGATATAAGAAAATTCACTATGACTTCCCTCTGCCATCAGAGAGCCTGCCTATAGTAGTAGCACTTCCCTTTCTTCATTTGCAGCTTTTCTGCTAATGGCTTTAGAAACCAAATAAACCAAATAAAGCTTTTTTGTCATTTGAAAAGAAGGCAAAAGACTCTGAACCAGGGCCTAAAGAAATTGTGTATTTATAAAATATATAAGTATTAGAGCACATGTAATGTGTTGCAAACCCCAGGCAGCCATACTTTTTCTGTAATGGGCACGGCTCACCTATTTTGTCATGATCATCTTGATTGAAAACATCAGTCAGGATCTATGGATACCTTTGGTTGTAAGTAACAAAACAACAACAACAACAAAACAAACAAACAAAAAAACCCCTCAAATGCAATAGAAAAAAAATAAAGGAAAGAAATCTATTGTTTCTAGTTACTGAAAACTTAGAGGTGGGCTGGCTTAAGGCAAAACTTGATCCATAGTGTTTTTGATGCTCAGGTTCTATACTGAAATTTCTGTATCTGTCAAATCCAGATTCTTGACTTATAGCCATAAAACTGCTTTAGCAACTGCAGGCCTCGTATCCTTGTCCCATGCTCTCAAAGGGAAGCACAAAGTCCTTTGTGGTAGAAATTGTACTACTTCCAAGTGACCTAAATTAACCTCCCTTGAACCAATCTCTATTGCCTGGGGGATTGCATATGGTGACTGGCTTAAGCCAATCAAGCTCTGAATGAGGTAACCATATATAAAACACTTGCCCTATGATGGATGAAGGTATTATTTATGTGAGAAATGGGGAAACAACAATTTTCCATGATGAGGTTCAGAAACTTATTTATTATAATATGTAGAGAGGTTCTGAAGATAAAGTATTAAATAAAAAATATACACAGTACTCTAAAATGCTTACTTGGACTTGACTATGTTAACAAAACTAATGTGTATACTCTGTGTAAACATTCAGATATGCTAATGAGACTTGATCTTATATTGAGCAATAAAGACTCTATCTAAAAAGCCAAAAAGAAAAAAATTTCAAGTCATGTTATTTGATCAAAAATCAATAAAACTAAGAATATTTGAAAAATAATCTCAAATAATAAAAATACCAAAATAAATTGAGATTTAGTGAAAACAATATACAGAGGCAAATACATAGCCTTAATGTTCACTTTTAGTGAGAAAAAACAATCAATGAAATAAGCATTTAATTCAGTAAGTCATTACAAAATGAGACTAAAGGACTCAGATTTTTGCTTCCAACCAACATGGAGTAACAAAGACTGGATATCCTGTCCCGCTTGAAGCAATTGTGAAAAAATATACAAAAATATATGAAACAATGGTTGTCAAGACACTGTATATAGACAATGAAATATAATATTCCTTACAAGGAAATACAATAATCCTTGTGAGGTGGGAATTAAACTAGTTGAGGTCTATGATTTCTCAAGCTTAATGTATTGAGAGAGTTCCAGATTTCAACAAGGGGGAGGAAGAACACAGGTAGAGACTGGCAAACTCTGTAAGTTGAAAAAACACAGCTGAGAGTCTAAAGGGATCCAGGCAGCTTGAGTTTGCAGAACAGAGCACTAGAGATGAGAGAGCTGCACAGAGAGAAAACTCCAGAAATCCATAGAAGGTCCCCCTCAAGTATTCAGCTGCTATTAAACAGTATGTTAGAAAACTACACAAGACTAGGAAGAGCACCACCATAAAGGATTGGGAGTAACGGTATACAGTGCTCACACAGGGCTGGGAATGGTGCCTGCATCCACCAGCCAGACAGGAAAACCTCATGATTCATGGTGTATTGAGGATCATAGTAAGTGTCTTCCCTCAGTAATGTGGAATAATTAGCCCCAGGCTGAATATTGCTCTTCTTCTGACTGAAAAATCTTAAAAGCACATCCAAGATAAAACTGTTTCCACTTACCTTAACTGCTATCCAGAACAAAGCTCAAGAATATTTATAGGAATGCAAAAATATCCAGCATCCAAAAAGGTAAAATGTATGTCTGACATCCATTCAAATATTACCAGGCATGAAAAGAAACAATAAAATACAACCAATAATGTAAAGAAAAATCAGATCATGAAAAGCAAACCTGACTGGTATTAGAATTAGTATATACTTTAAAATAGTTATTATAACTGCATTCCACATGTTCAAAAAGTTTAGTAGAAACATAGAAGATATTTTAACAGACCCAAATTAGATTTCTAGAGATGAAAACTATAATATTTGAGATGGTAAATATATTGGATTAATTCATGACTGATTAGATATTATAAAAAATGAGTGATAAACTTGAAGACATAGCAATAAAAGCTATCTAAAATGAAACAGAGAGAAAATAGAATTTTAAAATAAGAATAATAAACAATCAACAGTGATTTATGGAACAAGTTAAAGCAGTCTAATATATATGTAATTGGAGCTGTCAAAGGGGAGATAGAAAACCTTTTGAAGAAATAATGGCCACAAATTTCCCATATTGGGTGAAAACTATAATCCTATAGATGCAAAAAGCACAATGTACCATAAGCATAAATACTTGAAGAAAGCCATAGCACAGCATATGATAAACAACTTGCTCAAAACCAGTGATAAAACCTTAAAAGCAGTGAGAAGGAAAAAAATCTGCTGCATACAGAAAAACAAAAATAAGGATGACGGCCAATTTCTTGTCAGAAACTATGCAAGTAAGAAGATAGTGGAGCAACATCTTTAAAATACTAAAAGATGGAAAAAAATCAATTTACAATTCTATGCTCTAAGAATCTATCTTGCAAAAATAAAGGTAAAATAAAGCCTACTTCAGATATATAAAGGCTGAAAGAATTCAGCAGCAGCAGACCCATACTACAAGAAATATCAAAGTGAGTCCTTCAGGCAAAAGGGAAATATACCAGATGACAATCTGGGTCTATACAAGGGAAAGAAGAACACTAGGAATGGCAACATTTTGTGTAGATAGTAAGGATTTTTTTATCCTTATTTTTTAAAATCTCTTGACTAACTAAAAATAATTAAAAATTGTAAAAGTACAGTTCTTATACATTTTATACATAATCGTATACACTGAGTGGTATATCATTTGAAGCTTGGCTGTGATAAGTTAAAGATGTATATACTATCAATCCAAAAGCAACCACTAAAATAACAAAACAAATAAACCATAAAAAAAATCAATTAGCAGAAAAAAGGCAGAAAGAGATTAAACAAATAGAAAATAAATAGTAAGATGGTTAATTTAAACCTATGTCAATAATTACATTGAATCTGAATTGTCTAAACACCCCAGTTAAAAGGCAGAGGTTTTCAGATTGGATACAAAGCAAGACCCAACTATATTCTCCCTGAAAAAAACACACTCTAAATATAAACACACAAGCACAAAAGAATGGAAAAAAATATGCCATGCTAACATGAATTAAAAGAAAACTGGAGTGATTGAGTCCATTTCAGAGCAAAGAATATTACTAAGGATGAAGAATTTCATTTTATAATGATAGGGGTTTTATTCAACAAGAAGACAAAAAAAAAAAAAAAACCCTAAATGTTTATGCACTTAATAGCAGAGCTTCAAAATACAGAAAGCAAAATCTGATAAAACTGCAATGAGAATATGGTTCCCCATTTATTAAACTTTTATTATGTTTTTCTGAAGAAAGTTTTATAGTTCTCATCATATAGACTCTGTATATTTTCTGTTAAGTTTAGGCCTGTGTACTTATTTTATTGTAATTCTTTGATCTACAATAATTCAAAATTTAAACTTCTAGTACACTCTTCACTTAGTATGTTTCTAGCCATAGCTACTGCTTAGATCCATTCTGTTGTGAAATTTCTGAATGTTTGTTCTACTTTAATGCACTTTACAAAATTCCTGCTATAGATACTTTTCATGCCAGGAATCACATCATTATTTAGGCAGTAATGTACCCCTTCAAGTCACAGTACTCTTTGAGTCATATATTCTTTATGTGTCTCTCTGTTCAATTCTGCATTTTTTATGACCCCACTAAATCAATACAAGAATTTCAATAGAAGCCATTTTCTTTTAATTTTTAAAGCATATTTTTAGCTTGGAAAGAGCTGAAAATGGCTCCCACAATGAGCCACACCAAAATCTATAGTTGCAGACGAACCTAGTATTGTTATCTAACCACTTCATACCCATTTTGAAACAGGTGATACTTATTTATTACATTGTTTTTGATGGATTATTGTATTTTACTGGTCACTTCATGATTGTTAACTAAGCTTCATACACATTTGGTTGCTCAAGAGTTAACAGGTTTTTCTTAGCATTAGTTCATGTAGTCATCAACGTATATTTATTGATCATCTATTTCCCCAGGCACAGATTTAGGCTCTGAAGATAAGAGAATGAGCAATGCAAAGCCTCTATTATGATGGCTCATACATTCTAATAAAGGAGGCAGTTTGGAGAGACAAAAAAACCCATTATTTCAGTTGCTGCTATATTCTTAAAAAAAATAAAGTGGGGTGATAGTAAGAGAATGAAAGCAGTTACTGTTTTATGAAGGTTGGTCAGGAGAGATTTCTTTGGTAAGGTAATATCTGAGCATAGACTTGAAAGTAACATTAAGTTATTTAACTATGAAAGATGTTACCCAAATAACACTGGTTTCCTTCTAACTCTCTGGTATGTATCAATGCAAAATGGGGATGATTTGGGATTAGGTCTATTGTGCTTTTACTTATCCTTCTTAACAAATTTTTTAATAGAAAGTCTCTTTGAAGGATCTGATGAAAGCTATAGATCTTCTCCAGGCACTGCGGATGTATAAACATTTACAATTTCAAGGAGAACAATTAACATGTTCTTTAATGATTAATAACCTCTTCTTCACGGTCCTCACGGGCTGATATATTCAAACACATTCAACAAATACTGAGCACTTAAATTTAGCCAGAGAATCTGCTAGATACTACACATTTGGGGCAAATAAAAGTATTTGGGAACCCGTATTTCCTCAGGTGAGGTATAGTAGAAGTTTAAACGGATCATCTATCCCAATACAGCAAAAAACTATGAAAGTGAGAAGAATGAGGGATTCTGAATTATCTGATAAATATTATCTGATAAATTCATCCACTTCACTATGGCTTTGAAGGTCTGGGCTTTTGTTTTTGACCTAGAACATCATAAACTATGACATTTTTACTATAGGATGGCCACTGTTATCCACAATTGTAGAAAATGCTCTTATAAATAGTAAAGCAATGAAAACTAAGCATTCATAAATATTTTCAAAAATCTCAGGACTTTAATTGGATTACATTCAGAACCAGCAACTTATTTTTATGTAATGACGTCCCAAAATGCTAACATAATATGTAAGGGAAAAAAATCCAATTCTACCCTTAAATTTTCACCAAATGTGAAGGCAGAAATTATAAGACAGGTAGTATACTCCACACAGTTGCACCAACATTTTGCTCTATTTTAGTTTCCTACTGACTGCATAGGTTTGTTGTGATGATCAAATGAGAAAATACATGAGACACTCTTTTGTAAACTGCCTTGAGAAGAGGCTTATTGTTATGACTTACACTCAAAAGGAAACTAAGATTCCTGCAATTTGAGGACTAATTATGTTAAAAATACATAATCAGAGATTCTTAATCATGAGGATTGATGTCCTGGCATTTGTTTTATGGAATCATCTTTTGAGATTCCTGCCATTAATCACCTCCCATTGACCCTTCAAGATCACTGAGAATGAGGCTCACCACCAGCACTCTTTCCCAACAGGAACAATTGTTTGTAGTTAATGACAGTTATTTCTCTTGCATGTGCAATCGATATGTATAAGGTACCTTCATAGTAATGGTGAACACTCATATAGCATTTATAGTATGTCAGACACTATTCTAAGAACTTGACCTATCTTAATTCATTTAACTACCTCATAGCTATAAATGAAGGTACAATCAATCTCTGGAGAGCTGAGAGTGGTCTGTTGGAATTCACTACAACTTCCACTGCTTAACCGTTTGGTTAAAAGAAGTGTCATTTAAATAAAAGCATTTTGTGGATTAATTAATGCTTGTCCTGAAAACAGAAGAATCCGACTTGCCTTCTAAGCTATTTGTAGAACCATATCTTCTCATCCCAGAAGAAGGCTGTAGGAATATATGATGGTAGGACCAAGACTTTTCACAAAAAGCAACATTGGATCTGCTCACAAACTCCAAATCTGAGCCTTACACAACGATGTATAAAGAGATGATGTTTTCCTCGAAGATTTTTTTTTAACATCTTTATTGGAGTATAATTGCTTTACAATGGTGCATTAGTTTCTGCTTTATAACAAAGTGAATCAGCTATACTTATACATATATACCCATATCTCCTCCCTCTTGTGTCTCCCTCCCATCCTCCCTATCCCACCCCTCTAGGTGGTCACAAAGCACCAAGCTGATCTCCCTGTGCTATGTGGCTGCTTCCCACTAGCTATCTAGAAGATGTGGCACATATATACAATGGAATATTACTCAGCCACAAAAAGAAACAAAATTGAGTTATTTGTAGTGAGGTGGATGGATCTAGAGTCTGTCATACAGAGTGAAGTAAGTCAGAAAGAGAAAAACAAATACTGTATGCTAACACATATATATGGAATCTAAAAAAAAATGGTTCTGAAGAACCTAGGGGCAGGACAGGAATAAAGATGCAGATGTTGAGAATGGACTTGACGACACGGGGAGGGGGAAGGGTAAGCTGGGATGCAGTGAGAGAGTGGCATGGACATATATACACTTCCTAGAAGATTTTAAAGAATTATAGCAAAGAAAAAAATTAAGCAAGCTTTCTTTCTTTTCATTCATTTTTTAAAGCAGAAATGCTCTGCTACAGGCTAGCCAGAATGAGATAGCTACAACATACACAAGGTCACTGGATGTAGCACACTGAGACTGCATTCAGCAGTATGTGTCTAGGGGAAGAAATTACTAGCAATGCATATGGTCTGGATTTGATGTGCACTTGGGACGGCTCACAATGAAGATAAATGTAAAGTTGACAGAAGAGGCAGGTTGCTGAATTACTATCAGAAGTTCTTTTTTAGTTGAATTAGAGTTACCTACAGTTAGGAAGTACAGGGCTGTGTTTCTTCAATTTCTTGGATGGGTGCTCAAACTAAGAGATTCTTAGTAAGGTTCTGGGCAAACCATTCTCTTCGTGCTAACAAATCTATGGCATACAATTGAGGTAGTCCAAGTAACCTTAATCACTTACATTTTCTAAATACTTTTTTATGGCCAACTGAATTTTTTTATCGAAGTATAGTTGATTTACAATGTTATGTTAATTTCTGCTGTACAACAAAGTAACTCAGTTATACATATATATATACATACACATTCTTTTTTAATATTCTTTTCTATTATGGTTTATCACGGGATATTGAATAAAGTTTCCTGTGCTATAAAAGAAGGACCTTGTTGTTTATCCATTCTGTGTATAATAGTTTGCATCTGCTAATCCCAAACTCCTACTGCATCCCTCCCCCACCCTGCTCCCCCTTGGCAACCACAAGTCTGTTCTCTATGTCTGTGAGTCTGTTTCTGTTTCATGAATAAGTTAATGTGTGTCATATTTTATTTATTTATTTATTTATTTATTTATTTTGCGGTACGCGGGCCTCTCACTGTTGTGGCCTCTCCCGTTGCGGAGCACAGGCTCCGGACGTGCAGGCTCAGTGGCCATGGCTCACGGCCCCAGCCGCTCCGCGGCATGTGGGATCTTCCCAGACCGGGGCACAAACCCGTGTCCCCTGCATCGGCAGGCAGACTCTCAACCACTGCGCCACCAGGGAAGCCCTGTGTCATATTTTAGATTCCACATATAAGTGATATCATATGATATTTGTCTCTTTCTGACTTACTTCACTTAGTATGATAATCTCTAGTTCCATCCACATTGCTACAAATGGCATTATTTCATTCTTTATTATGGCTGAGTAGTATTCCATTGTATATATTTATATATACCACATCTTCCTTATCCGTTCATCTGTCAATGGGCATTTAGGTTGTTTCCATGTTTTGGCTATTGTGAATAGTGCTGCTATGAACATAGGGGTGCATGTATCTTTTTGAATTATAATTTCATCCAGATATATGCCCAGGAGTGGGATTGCTGGATCATATGGCAACTCTATTTCATGGCCAAATGAATTTTTAAATGAGCCTTTTAAAATAGTTTTATATTTATGAAAATTTTAGAAAAATTATGAAGAGAGTACAGAGAGTTACCACATTCCCTGCAACCAATTTCCCCTATTATCAATATCTTATATTAGTATGGTACACTTGTTACAATCATTGAACCAATATCGATATATTATAATTAAAGTCCACACTTTATATTTCCTTAGTTTTTTACCTAATGTCTTCTTCTGTTCCAGGATCCCATCCAGGATACCACATTACATTTTGTTGTCATGTCTCCTTGTCTGTGACAGATTCTCAGATTTTCCTTATTTTGAATGAACTTCAGAGTTTTCTGGAGTACCAGTCAGATATTTTGTAGAACATCCCTCAACTGGGATTTGCCTGATGTTTTTCTCAGTATTAGATTAGGGTTATGGATTTAGGGGAGGAAGCTCACAGAGGTAAAGTGCCATTCCCATCACATAGCAAGAGTACATACTATCAACATGATGTGTCAATGATGTTAATCTTGATCACCTGTTGAGGTAGTGCTAATCAGGATTAACCATTATAAACGTGCCCTTTCTTGACCCTTTCCATATTGACATCAGGAAATGACTATGCACAGCTCACACTTGAGGAGTGGGGAGCTGGGTTCCACTTCCTTGAGGGTGGAGCATCTACATAAATTATTATTAGAGAAAATGCAAAAACTATCATATAAGATGGACTATACTAAATGTCGTGAGAAGTAAATATGAATTGTACTGAACATGCAAAAGGAGTAGTCTAATTTGCTTGACAAACATCAGGAGTGAATGGTTTCTGAGAAAAGCAAAGGCAAAAAATAGGCAATTGCTTAGGTAAACTTGGTTTATGGTCATCAGTGTTTTATTCACCCATGATTTGCTGCCTTTGTGAATTTTGATTGGTAATTTGACCACTGTTTCCTAGTTCGTCAATGAATTTAACCTTAAAATTCTCCAATATAAACTGCACATTTATAATAAAACTAATAAGAATATTATTATCTGAGTTGTATCTGCATTGGCCAGAGAACTATTTCATAAGAATACAGAATGTTAGGAGGTGGAAGGGACCAACTGAAACCATTTCAAGTTCAAGTTTAAAAGGCAGGTGTGCATAGTGGAGGGAAGACTGGCTTTGGAGTCAGGCCCACCTATATTTGAAACATATCTCTGCCACTCATTAGACTATGCAACCTTGGGCAAGTTACTCCATTTCCCCCAGGCTCACTTTCTTCATCTATAAAATGGTACCTAACTAACAGGATGTTTTGAGGAACAGATGAGGTAAAATATATAAAACATCTGGTACACAGAAAGTAATACGTTTCCTTTGACTTTCTCTTTTAACACATTTAGGAAATTGAGGTCCACAATGGGAAATTATTTGCTAAACATATTTTGGTGTGGCAGAACTGAGATTACACTAAGCCCCAGGACTCTGGATTGTTAGTTCAGTGCCCATTTCCCTGGAGTCTTACGGTATTGGCCAATAATTATTTCCTCTCTTTTAGAGGTATATATTTTTCAAGCCAGGGAATCATTCTCTATCAGTGGCTCTTAAGCGTCAGGGTATAATAAAATCATCTGGGAGCTTGTTAAATGTAAATCTCTGGATTGTACTCCCAGAGACCTTTGGGAAGAATTGAGTACAGGGCCCAGGATCAAAATTTTTAACAAACATCTCATATGATTTCCATGCAGATGGTCCCCAGACACACTTTTAGGAATCTGCCTAATCTCTAACACTGGAGTTTGTGAATTTGAGTTGAGGTTGCTACAATGGCAATAAACTAGATAAAACAATAGTAAACACCAGATCTTTGAAGGCCTGAGAAGGAAATGCCTACCACAAATCAAACAAGCTTGGCTAGCAAGACTTGTAGCAATCTTTTTTTTAAATTAATTTTTAAAAATTGAGATATACTTGATGTACAATATTACATAAGTTACAGGTGTACAACATAGTGATTCACAATTTTGAAAGGTTCTACTCCATTTATGGTTATTATAAAATATTGGCTATATTCCCTTTGTTATACTTACAATATATCCTGTAGCTTATTTATTTTATGCATAATAGTTTGTACCTCTTAATCCCCTACCCCTGGCTTGCCTCTTCTCCCTTCCCTCTCCCCACGGGTAACCACTAGTTTGTTCTCTACATCTGTGAGTCTGTTTCCTTTTTGTTATATTCACTAGTTTTATTTTTTTATCTTCCACATATAAGGGATATCATAAAGCATTTTTCTTTCTCTGTCTGACCTATTTCACTAGGCATAATACACCCCCAAGTCCATCCATGTTGTTGCAAGTGGCAAAATTTCATTCTTTATTGCTGAGTAGTATTCCACTGTGTGTGTGTGTGTGTGTGTGTGTGTGTGTGTGTGTATGCACCACATCTTTACCCATTCATCTGTCGATGGACATGTAGGTTGCTTCCATACCTTGGCAATTGTAGATAATGCTGCTATCAACATTGAGGTGCATTTATCTTTTCGAATTAGTGCTTTCATTTTTTGTTTTTTTGTTTGTTGGTTTTTTGGATGAATACAAGACTGGTAGCAATCTTAAGACTGAAGATTGGTAACAAAGGAATATGAAATGATTGTTAAATAGATAAATGCACATGTGCTTTAAAGGAAGGGGATGGCAATACCATTGAGGGAACATTCTTTGTCCAGAGACATGTCCAGAGACAGAGAACAAAATACAAAGTGGTTGAGCATGTGCAATTGGGAAAGGATGATATAATAGTATTTTGGTGAAGGGGAGCAGGTGGTATAAGAGGTCTTAAGAGCCAGGAGTTAGCAAGAGAGGGATGTGAATCAGCTCACTAAGTGACTGAGTCAGGATTTGTTTTAAGTTTTTTCAAACTCCAGAATTTATGTCGATTCTAGTGATTCTGAAACCTTAGCACAAAAGAGAATCAATCATATGGTTACTTTTTAAAAATGGCATTCATTAGCCCCAGAGATTCTGATTCAGTATGTATCTGGTTAGTATTCCTAAATTCACTCATGGCCAAAATATTTTCCTAATAAATGAAGAAAAAGAACTATAGAGCATCATGTTTTTCATTTGTAATCACTGATGGCTCTTCACCTTTCTCTGTTATTTGAGAATATATATAATCAATTTCCAAATTCATTATCAGCATGGCCTCTTTTATTTGTGGTGTGGTTAAATTCAAACATTTCTTTAACCTCATGCTGGATGGCATTAATTTTAGCTGTATTTAACTAGCTGTTGGTGTTTTTCACAATGGTCTGCCTCTGAACTGTGACAAGTTGTTCACGTAACCTAGATATCAGATCAGGCTGTTTGATGATATATTTTTTGCCAATATATTTCTTGCTCACATGTTGTCTTTTGGATAGTTTCATAGCAGCAAACAATTAAATTTGTGTTCATTTCTATTTAACCACTTAATACCTTTTCTGAACAATTCATTTTACCAGTTATTTACCTTGAATCTGCCCAGTATATTTGAGCTGCTATATCACAACTGCTTTGATTTTTCCTCAAATTTATGTCATAAATTTGCTCTATTTCCTAAAACCAAAACTATCTGAGAACTATCACCACACCCAACAATTTTTTCTTCATTTATTAATGTCTTAACCTCACATTCTATTGCCTGATACACTAAGAGAATGGTTTGAATTTTGAGGTTAGAATTGCTTTAGATAGCCTTAAATAATTATTCAGTTTAATTATCAGGGCACAGAAAGTGTGACTAAATGGGCTGTGACTAATGTGACTAATTCTAGGACAGTGACAGAGGTATCTGAACTCCTATACTCTCACTGTGCCCCCTGCCATAATCTATCATGAACAGGGTCACATCCACCATGGGTGATGTTCATTTGGCAAAACTATGTTTCCTATAGAAGCACTTCCTGCCATCTTGAATTTGTCCCACATGACAGTTTACATTGCAGAAGTTGGAATACTTTCAGATAACTTTAACTCAAGCAAAAAGGTCTATATATGAAAGAGGCCTATATACAAAAAGAATAATCAAAGTTCATTCAGTCCCATTCATTCTAAACTACATTGACACAGGGCTTCCCTGGTGGTGCAGTGGTTAAGAATTCACCTGCCAATGCAGGGGACATGGGTTGGAGCCCTGGTCCGGGAAGATCCCACATGCCACGGAGCAACTAAGCCCGTGCACCACAGCTATTGAGCCTGCACTCTAGATCCCATGAGCCACAACTACTAAGCCCATGTTCCACAACTACTGAAGCCCGTGCACCTACAGCCCGTGCTCCTCAACAAGAAAAGCCACTGCAATGAGAAGCCTGCACACTGCAATGAAGAGCAGCCCCTGCTCGCCTCAACTAGAGAAAGCCCGCATGCAGCAACGGAGACCCAAAGCAGCCCAAAATAAATAAATTTATTAAAATAAATAAATAAATAAATAAACTACATTGACACAAACAAAATTCAAAGATCTTAAAATAATTCAGAAAAATTCCTAGTAGGCTTTGATCCATGGCAGAATTCAGTTTTAATGTCATACAATAAAAATTTCCTAAATCTAAGAAACAATAAAATGGAAATCTCTAACTACATTTTTGTGGTAAAGTGTACACAAAATAATATTTATAATTTTAATAATTTTTAAGTGTACACTTCATTGATATTAAGTACATTAACATTGCTGTGAAATCATCACACTATCCATCTCTGGAAACCTTTTCCGTCATGCCAAATTGAAACTCTATACCCATTAAACAGTATCTCCCGATCCCCTGTTCCCCAGCCCATGGCAATCACTATTCTACTTTGTCTCTATGATTTGATTATTCTAGGTACTTCACTGAAGCAGAATCATACAATAGTTGTCCTTTTATGGCTGGCTTATTTCACATAGCACAATGTCTGCAAGATTCATCCATGTTGTAGCATGTGTCAGAATCTCATTCCTTTGTAAGGATGACTAACATTGCATTGTAGTTCCACACCCATTTTATGTATCCATTCATCCAACAACAGGCATTTGGGTTGTTTCCACCTCTTGACTATTGTGAAAAATACTGCTATGCATGTGGGTATGCAAATATCTGTTTGAGTCCCTGCTTCCAATTCTTTGGGGTATACACCCAGAAGTGGAATTGTTGAATCATATGATAATTTTATATTTTACTTTTTGAGGAACTGCCATACTGTGTCAACAGTAATTATACCACTTAAATTCCCACCCATAATGCATGAAGATACTGTATTATTCAGGGTTCTCCAGAGAAAAAGAACCAACAGGATATGTATCATATATATGTTATATACACACACAGACACACACACATACATTTATACATATACATGAGAGACAAAGAAAGAGACAGACAGAGACAGGAGCAGGTGGAGAGGTGTAAAGAGAGAGAGAGAGGTCAATTTTAAGGAATTGGCTCATGTGACTGTAGAGGTACAAATATAAAATCTGCAGGGTAGGCTAGCAGGCTGGAGACCCAGGGAAGAGTTGTAGTCCAAGTTCAAAGCAGACTCTTGGTAAAATTTCTCCTTCCTTGAGAAGGACTGACTGAGGGAGGTCAGTCTTTGTTTTATTAAGGCCTTCAACTAATTGGATAAAGCCCACCCACACTACAGATAGTAATCTCCTTTACTAAAAGTCCACTGATTTAAATGTTAATCTCATTCATAAAACACCTTCACAGAAACATATGAAATAATGTTTGACCAAATACCTGGGCACCACAGCCCAGCCAAGTTGACACATAAAGTTAACCATCAAAAGCCCACCCCTTATCAACTTGGCATCCATATGCATCTCTTTAAATGATATTTAATCTCCAAATAAAGACAATAACAAGGTTATACTTCCATCTAACATGATACGATTATTCTGAGTACAACTGAAAATGCACTCTTTCCCCAAGAGAGGATGTAAAGTCCTTGGGTGATGTTCAATCTTCTCTTCAATATCCACTCATTAAATACTATGATGTAAAGTTATCCATACTTAAACACTATGATATAAAATCAATACATCTTATGTTTCAAGATAAGGGCATAAGAAAGAAAATGAAGATATTTGAAACTCACACATTCATAACAAAATAAGGAAGAAATACTCATAATAATTACAGTCTTAGTTGCTTTAACTGGTCATGTGGTCATAACTGGTAGTTATAATTACCTTCTTCTACTACCCATTCTGCATTTCTTTTGCTCTCAGCAAGTACCTCAGCTGGTCATGGTTCTTCACCTGGTGGGGTGACCCAAACTTTAATTCCTGAAGGGTCTGGGACATTAGTAATCCTGCCAAAATTGGGTTGTTGTAGTTTTCCGTTGACCTTAATCACAGGGCATGATAATACTAAGAGATGCCCTAAGGGATCTCCTGTATTCCATGCAGACATACTATTTCTTATCTCCATTGTGGAATAGCAGTCTAATTTCTCCTTGTTGGTCAGGATCAATCAAAATCTGAATTAGTTTACTGGGGATATGTCATGGTTAATTTTATGTGTCAACCTGACTGGGCCATGGGATGCCCAGATATATGGTCAAACATTATTCTGGCTGTGTCAGTGAGGGTGTTTTTGGATATGATTAAGAGTTGCATCTGTAGACTGAATAAAGTGATTGCCCTCCCCAATATGGGTGGGTCTCATCCTATCAGCTGAAGTTCTAAATAGAAAAAAAGGCTGATATTCCTCTGAGTAAGAGAAAATTATTCCTGCCTGACTGTCCTCAAACTGGGACACTGGGTTTTCACCAGCCTTTGGACTCGAACTGAAATATTGGCTCTTCCTGGTTCTTGAGCCTGTGGGCCTTGGGACCAGAACTCCACCTTTAGCTTTCCTGGTTCTCAGGCCTTCATACTCGAGCTAGAACTAAACCATCAGATCTCCTGGCTCTTCAGTTAACTCTCTCAGCCGATATTGGGACTTATTCCTTATAATAAATCATGGTTTTTATCATGAAAATATATATTATATTAAAAACCTTATTTATAAATATATATATTATAAGGTCAGTGATATGTTAGTATGATATTTATTTATTATAAGGACTATGATTTATCATTAGGGTTCTCTGGAGAAACAGAACCAATAGGATGTATATATTTATTGGTTCTGTTTCTCCAGAGAACCCTAATACAATGGCACTATGTGTTCAACAAACATTTACACTATAAACAACTGGCAAGGATATGCCTAGGACTGAAATACTATCCTCAGGGAACTGACAACTAACTCTGATCCTGATATGCATGATGACCCCTCTCTCCTGCCTTGGCCCTTCCACAAATGCATAGCTTTCAAAGGATATAAGACATACAAAGGAGTGTCTTGACTAAAGGTAAAGGATGAAAATGAAGCAGAAATGTACTTTTTTTGTGACCTGAAATACTGATTGAAACTGAACTACACAGGCTTGGGGAGAGAGGAAAGGAAAGAAAGAAAATGAAGAGAGGAAAATGGGATTTTAAATATCTGCAACTCAAGGCACTATACCTGACAAACAGAAAAATAGAAAATAAAAATAAAACAGACAAAACACAATGCACATGATAGTTATTATTAAAGGGCATGAGAAAAAGGAGCCTTCATAGGCAGAGTGATCAGATATTTTCTGTAACCAGGAAAGCCTTGGACAAGGCTTTGGAAGGAAAATTTAATGGTATCTCAAAACTTGAGCAACTTCATGTAGTCCTTGTGCCTAATTATATAAACTAACACTAAAATTAATCATTGACATGTAACATATTCCCTCCTCTGTCAGTTTTCTAAAATCCAGAAAATACTTCACCCTTATATGAAAATTAAAATGAGAAATGAAAAACAAGTAGGAGCAAGAAAAAACAAATAAAAGAGCATATGGGTAAGGCATTATACAATGTGGCAAGACAGACTGTTTCTGCACCCTGGACATTTCCTGTTCATATCAAAAAGATGGACTACAGCTGTTTTTTCACATTCCAAGGCTGTTTTCAATGGATTAGCCAAATTCCTTTTTTTAGTGTCTTTATTCAAAACCCCAGGCTGGAGAGATGGGATTTGGTCACACCCAATGAGAAGTCAACAGGAATTGCCTGTTTATTTTGTTTCAGCTTGGGTGATGTCTGGCAATTAAATAATCAAGCAGTAATGCGTGGATTATATCATCATTTTTTTCCATAAAGGTAGGAAATATTATCATTCCCCATGTTTTTCTTCATTAGTGTGTGCTTGTCAAAAGTAATTTAATAAAATTTATTTTAGGGGGAAATGGTAAATCTATAATTCAGTGTGTCAGGATCTAACAAATCACCCCATGAATAAAGATAAAAAGGAAAGACAGCCCCAAATTGGATCTTCTCGAATCAGTAAATCTTGCTCTACATTTTCATTTAAAAAGATGTTCATTTTTAATTTCCATTGCATTTTAGCTATAACGGTTGCCCTTAAATCTTATTTTTGGTCCTAGTTTCCAGTTCTTCTTCCTGCAAAATGGTGGCAAGATATATGCAAATACCCTTTGAAATGTAATGTAAATAAATATATAAGCTGCAATATAGATCATTACCAATAGGCATTCCATAGATTTTTATTTGCTCTGCAGTTTTATCTAGCATACTCCTGTTTATTGAACCAGCTGGTAACCATAACAAAAATGGGTACTTCTTTTAAATATCTAGTTCTCTGAGGCATTCAAAAGAAGTAAAAGAAGGACTATGAAAAAAATTGGCACTTGCTTTTTTCCAGGCAAGTGAAACACACAAACATTCTGAGGTCTTAAAGTCTGAGTCACTATATATAACTAAATCAGGCAGGCATAGCCCTAAGACCTCTGGGCTCTTGACTGAATAGTATACGGTAATTATCTTTATGGCATTACCAGGTATCTTGGTCTATATGAGTAAAAGTTTCCATTTCGGGTTTCCCTGGTGGCGCAGTGGTTGAGGGTCCGCCTGCTGATGCAGGGGACACGGGTTCGTGCCCGGGTCCGGGAAGATCCCACATGCCGTGGAGCGGCTAGGCCCATGAGCCATGGCCACTGAGCCTGCATGTCCGGAGCCTGTGCTCCGCAACGGGAGAGGCCACAACAGTGAGAGGCCCGCTTACCGAAAACAAAAACAAACAAACAAAAAGTTTCCATTTCATTGATATCTCTAGAGATAACCACTGTACTACTAATTTTAAGGTTGCAGAGGACAGAGACCTTATTTTAACTTCTGTAATTTTCAGATCCTTCCCCACTGCATCATGGAATACACTCAGTATTGCTTTTTATTGGACAAATTAACTATTAAAATAGGACCTTATATTAAACATATATGCCATTAAAGAGATGTAGTAATTAAGGATAATTGAAAGTAAGAACGAAGAAATATTTTTTAAAAACCCAGACCTATATTGACACTTTTCTGTTTCTACAACAGCTCAGTTGAAAGCCTTTCTTTTTGTTAGAATCATAAACCTTTGTTTTGCACTTCTATGGCTCTGGTGTTGTAACAGTTTCTGCACCCATTAACAGCTTATAACAGCCATTTTTTTGCTCCTTGAGACAGAGTAGTACCTTTACTTCCAGTTTCTCCTTTTTCATTTCAGGTTTTCCTCTCTAGAACAACTACACTCTTTATCCAACACTGTCCTTTTCTAATACCAGCAAAGCCAAAGGCAGGAAAATCATATTATTTTATGTCTTTACCAGAAATGAGCTTTCCTTCTTCCAAATCAGAAACTGAAAAAATAAGGACATAAAAGGAATCCAAATTGGAAAGGAAGAAGTAAAACTATTTGCAGATGACATGATACTATACATAGAAAGTCCTAAAGACACCACCAGAAAACTATTAGAGCTCATTAATGACTTCAGTAAAGTTGCAGGATACAAAATTAATACACAGAAATTTGTTGCATTTCTATACACTAACAACAAAATATCAGAAAGAGAACTTAAGGAAACAATCTCATTTATCATCGCATCAAAAAGAATAAAATACCTAGGAATAAACCTAACTAAGGAGGCAAAGACCTGTACTTTGAAAACTATAAGATGTTGATGAAAGAAATTGAAGACAACACAAATAGATGGAAAGATGCACCATGTTTTGGGATTGGAGAAATCAATATTGTTAAAATGACCATACTGCCCAAGGTAATCTACAGATTCAGTGCAATACCTATCAAATTACCAAGAGCAATTTTCAGAGCTAGAATAATTTTAAAATTTGTATGGAAATAAACAAGACCCCGAATAGTCAAAACAGTCTTGAGAAAGAAGAACGGAGCTAGAGGAATCATGCTTCCTGACTTCAGACTATACTACAAAGCTATAGTAATCAAAACAGTACAGTACTGGCACAAAAACAGACACATATATCAATGGAACAGGATAGAAAGCCCAGAAATAAACCCATGCACTTATTGTCAATTAATCTATGACAAAGGAGGCAAGATTATACAATCAAGGAAAGAGCCTCTTCAATAAGTACTGCTGGGAAAACAAAACAGCTATACATAAAAATATGAAATTAGAACATTCTCTAACACCACATATAAAAATAAACTCAAATGGATTAAATACCTAAATGTAAGACCAGGTACTATAAAACTCCTAGAAGAAAACATAGGCAAAACACTCTTTGACATAAATT
Source organism: Orcinus orca (assembly GCF_937001465.1). Taxonomy (NCBI): domain Eukaryota; kingdom Metazoa; phylum Chordata; class Mammalia; order Artiodactyla; family Delphinidae; genus Orcinus; species Orcinus orca. The sequence goes on from NC_064580.1 coordinate 83,159,217, forward strand.
GCAGCAATATTTTTTTGGACCCATCTCCTAGAGTAATGGAAATAAAAGCAAAAATAAACAAATGGGACTTAATTAAACTTAAAAGCTTTTGCACAGCAAAGAAAACCATAAACAAAAATCAACTTATGGAATGGGAGAAAATATTTGCAAATGATGTGACCAAGAAGAGCTTAATTTCCAAAATATACAAACAGCTCATATAGCTCAGTATCAAAAAATCAAACAACCCAATCCAAAAATGGGCAGAAGACCTAAACAGACATTTCTCCAAAGAAGACATACAGATGGCCAAGAGGTACATGAAAAGATGCTCAACATCACTACTTATTAGAGAAATGCAAATCAAAACTACAATGAGGTACCACTTCACACCAGTCAGAATGGCCATCATCAAAAAGTCAACAAATGATAAATGTCAGAGAGGGTGTGGAGAAAATGGAACCCTCCTACACTGTTGGTGGGAATGTAAATTGGTGCAGCCACTATGGAGAACACTATGGAGGTTCCTTAAAAAACTAAAAATAGAGTTACCATATGATCCAGCAATCCCACTCCTGAGCATATATCCAGAAAAGATGAAAACACGAATTTGAAAAGATATATGCACTCCAATGTTCATAGCAGCACTATTTACAATAGCCAAGACATGGAAGCAAACTAAATGTCCATCAACAGATGAATGGATAAAGAAGATGTGGTGTATATACACACAATGGAATATTACTCAGCCATTAAAAAGAATGAAATAACATCATTTGCAGCAACATGGATGGACCTAGAGATCATCATACTAAGTGATGTAAGTCAGAGAAAGACAAATATCATATGATATCACATATATGGAATCTTAAAAAAATGATACAAATGAACTTATTTACAAAACAGAAATAGACTCACAGACATAGAAAAACAAATATTGTTACCAAAGGGGAAAGGCGGGGGAGGGATAAATTAGGAGTTTGTGATTAACAGATACACACTACTATATATAAAATAGGATAAACAACTAGGACATATAGCACAGGGAACTATATTCAATATCTTGTAACAACCTATAATGGAAAATAACCTGGAATATATATATATATATGTATGTATGTATAGCTGAATCACTTTGCTGTACACCTGAAACTACACTGTAACTCAACTATACTTCAATTAATAAGGACAATACATATTCACATTTAAATAACACTTCACAATTTAGAAAATATAATGCAATGACTCTTTCAAGACAGTCTGATAAGAACCATACAATTCCCCTGGTATGTCCCTCTCAATATGGCAAAGATTACATAGTTGATCATGTTACTATCTTAGCCAGTTTTATTCTTTATTTTACACCTCTCACTCTACAGTTTTTCACTGCCCCACACTTTTTGCATGAACAATTTATATGGATTTGAATTTCAACACTAAAACTTGTGACACTTTTGAAACATTTTTCAGGCTAAAGCAACTCTCTACTAAAAAGGCTTGGTCTTTTATTTTTCTACATTAGAGACCACTAAATATTTTTGAACTAACTTAAAGCAACTGTGGTAAAGAGTGGAATGGAGAAGAATTCAGGTAATACATTTTCATCATCCTCCTTCTCATCATCATCAACATCATCATCACCATCCACCATCACCATCCCTTGCCCAGACTACGGAAATGGCCTCCTAAATAAACCATCTCCCTGTTTCTACTTGTGCCCTCCCTTATACAATCCTTCACACAGCAACCAAAGTAAATCTTTTTTAAAAAGCATTACTAAGGTTACGTGACTGCCCTGCTCAAAATGGCCCAATAGCTGTGCCCTACCTTTCTTTCCAATATCATCTCCTACCACTCTCTCACTTGTTCACTTTACTCTAGTTACACTGGCCTTGAATAAGTCAAGCTCATTCTCACCTCCGGATCATTGTACTTATTCCGTCCTCTGCCTAAAGGCATTTTTCACTGATCTTTGCATGACTTGCTCTTTGACACAAAGGCTATCTAAAACAATGTATGAATCCATGCTTATATCTATTAAAATATCCACTGACTCTACATTTTTTTCTTCACAGCATTAGTATTACCTCACATCATGTATTTATTATCTATCTATCCAACTAAAATATAAGCTTCTTGTAGCACTGGACTTTGTCTTTTCTTCACTGTATTGCTAGCACCTAGTAAAGTGCCTAATGTATTAAAAAGTATTTACTGACTAAAGGAGTGAATGAATTAATGATCAAAAGAATATGGGTACTAGCTTTGACTCATAATTCTCAGTGATTTCTATATACACATTAATGATCCTTCTAATATCACGGCTTCTCTATTTCTTAACATCATTTCCTCCAATGATCTTGCCCTCCAACCTTCCTCAGCTGCCCAGTCCCACAGATATAACCCTAGATTTTGTCATTACCACTAACTACAATGCCTCCATAATCTCAGATTCACATATGCACATCTCTAACCACAATATTCTATCTTTCCAGCTTATTCCCACTAGTACCTCAAGAATAGCAAGCATTTTATCTTCCTGGGGCTCAAAATGTCTCTATCCTACCATCTTTTCATAATCTCTCACCATCAAATCCTCATTCCCCTCCTTATCCCATTTAAATGCCATGGTCTAAAATAAATACATACATACATACATACATACATACATAAATACTATGGTCTGTTGTTTTCCAACTCCATTGCAAACATTCTCAAATCCCTTGTTTCCTTCTCTCTCTACCATGATGATGGAAAAAAGAACATAATTCTGTACCTACTCTATGCTATGCCAGCAATTGGACGTGGCTGGAGAAAAACAGAACCATGACAGCTCATCTCATCTTCAATGTATGATATGAAGCCTCCAGCAGGTCATTAGTACTGCTTTGCAATCTAAGTACATTTTGCTAACTAATTTACTCTTCCACTGTCCATGAAGATTAAATCACACCTTCTGCTTTCTCTTTTAAACCTCTAATATTTCTATTCCCACCCTTACTCTCAGCTGATGGCCTTGTCTCTTATTTCCCTCTTTGGATCTTCCCATCAGCATACAAACGTTCTACAATATCTCACTTTCTACCACATACTGCAGTATGGCCTTCAGCATACATACTGCTCTGTGCTTCTGTTTCCTCATTAATATCTATATCTGTGTGTGTGTGTGTGTGTGCATGTGCATGTGTGTGTGTGTGTGTGTGTGTGTGTGTGTGCGCGTGTGTGTGTGAGTGTGTGTGTGTAGGAATTAAATGAGTTAGATAGGTAAAGCACTTAGAACTATACCTGGGGCTTGGTAAGTGCTGTACCAGTATTATTATTCTATCAGTACTATTACTATTATTATTTTTAAAAGTCCCACTTGATCTCACATTCCCCTTCAGTAACTGCCCCCTTTTGCTGCTCCTCCTCACAGCAAATTCTCAATTTGCCAACACTTGTTATCTTTACTTCCTCTCCTCCCATTTTAACTTTTTATGCTGATGTAAAACTTACCAGAAAGTTGCAAGATGAGTACAAAGAAGCCCTTTGTCTCTTCTACCCTTACCTAGATTCGCCAGTTGTTACCATTTTGCCACATTTGCTTTATCATTCTTTCTAACATATAATATATATACACATACATATATACATACTTTTTCCCAAACAACCATTAAAGAGTAAGTTATCAACACTATGTTCTTTTTTCCAAAAATACTTCAGTGTGCATTTCCTAGGAACAAAGACATTCTCTTATATAAGTACAATACAATTATCAGAAAAATTAAGGTTAACATTATGAAATACTATTTACTAATGCAAATTTTGCCAATCAACTCACTAATGTCTTTTACAGGTATTTGTTTTTTCCATTCAAGATCCAATTCTAGATCATGCATTACATTTAGTTATGTCTTTTAGTCTTCTTTAATCTGGAACACTTCTTCAGCCTCACTTAATCTTTATTCACCTTTACATATTTAAAGAGTACAGGCTAGCTATTTTGTAAAATTTGGTTGGTTTGGGGGTTTTCTGATGATTCCTTTTGATGAGATCCATGTTATGCAATGTTGGCAACAGTACCACTCTTTTCTTTTTTAACCTTCATTTATTCTTTTCCTGACACTCTTCAACTGCTTTTTTTAGTTTTTATTGAAATATAGTTGATTGACAATATTCTGTTAGTTTCAAGTGTACAACAAAGTGATTCAGTTATACATATGTATATCTATATCTATTCTTTAGATTCTTTTCCATTATAGGTTATTTATTGCAAGTTGAGTGGAGTTCCCTGTGCTATACAGTAGGTCCTTGTTGTTTATCTATTTTATATATGGCAGTGTCAAAGGAATGAAAGAAAACAAACATCTTTCAACCTAGAAGTCTCTACCTAGGAAAAATAACATTAAAAATGTTGCTGGGTTTATAAATTAGCCTAGTTTGTATTCCTGTTTACCTATTCCTTACCTTAGAATTATGTGGTAAACCACACATGGAACAAAAGTGGTTTCTTTTGCCAGCAGTTTTGTTCAAGTGAATTGAGACTATATAAGTGGGTAAAACTGAATTTTAATATACAGATGGAAAAGATGAAATGGAAGTTAAAAGTCATAAAAATAAAAAATAGTCATGAAAATATTGAACAACATTCAAAGGGGGCCACTTTTTGTTCCATAACCATATGACCTATTTCAAAAATAATAACAAGATCCTTGAATCAAGTTAGCTATAAACAATGCTGCCACAGCACTTCACATACAGAAACTGAATGCTACGTGAGGCCATTATTGATTGAGTGTGGGGTAAAGAAACAGCCCCAACAAACTCTCAAGCACAACTGCAAAAACATGATCATTCAGTGTAGCAGGCCATTTTTGTTGATTTCAATCACAAGGGAAATTGCTATTTCTGAGATTATAAGGCAAAGAAACAGCTTCAGTCAGTGACAGATTCTATTGATGGTAACGAAAGCCATAGAGACAGTCATTGTCAGTGTACAGCATAGATACTGCTGCCTGTTTATGGAGGTGTCTTTATTCCTTTCAACAACATCTATTATGCTTTTGCTGTGACCATTGTAGGAAAAAATGATAAACTTGAGATAAGCCAATGGATGAAGTAATTATATGTAATCTCATAATTTGAGTTAATCACTGTAGGCATTTGGTATATTCCTTTGAGAATCTTTTCTATTATAGAGCACTTGTTAAACTCCAGGTGCTAATTAGATAATTTAATCTTCAAAATAATACTATGAGATAAGTATGATTATTAACCCCATTTTCAAACAATGAGAACGAGGAAAAGAGAGGTTAAATACCTGGCCAAAGTCAGACAGATGGCAAATACATACTGTTTTACATCCTGCTTTGTGTCAATATATCATGAAAAACTTTCAATGATATTTAATATTCTTTGTAAGTTTTAAAAACATTTCTCTATTAGAAAAGTCTCAGAATGGACCATCTGTAAACTAAGTAAAAACAGGAGTGGTGTATTTGGACCATTGCATAGGGATCTAAAGGACCTGGCAACCTGTTTTCATTCCCTTTGTAGGAAACCTTTTAAATCAGGGGTCCCCAACCCTGTCCCTCACCGGGCCGCACAGCAGGAGGTGAGCGGCGGGTGGGCGAGTGAGTGAAGCTTCATCTGCCGCTCCCCATCGCATCGCTCGCATTACTGCCTGAACCATCCTCCCGGCCCTTGGTCCGTGGAAAAATTGTCTTCCACGAAACTGGTCCCTGGTGCCAGAAGGGTTGAGGACCGCTGTTTTAAATCATATTGAGGAATTTGTAAGTCTTCACAGAGCAGACTGAAAACTCTTTCCTGCCACATCATATTTAAGGGCCACATAGTTTCTATTAAATAGATAGTCATTATTTATTGATACTTACTTTTAAACACCATATTATTGGACATTCAGATTGCTTCGAGCACAGCAGCTTGAAATACAGTCTTTATTTCTGAGATGATTTTGTCCTTCTCTTTGATTTCTTTCATGAGTTCAATCAACCATCATTTCATTTCTTCCTGTTGCTTATCCATTTCTATTTGTAGTTTTTGAATTTCACCTTCTAGGTACATTTTCATTTCTCCAAGTGATTGAGGATATTAAGTTCAGTTTGAAGTATTTTTATATAATTTCCTTTTACTTTATGGTTGTTTACTTGGGGGAGGTAGGATCAGCACCTGAAATGCTTTGACTCAGTTTCTGGTTTATTATTACAGTAAGTTTTATAGATACAAATTGACTTCACATATTCATTTTATAGGCAGAGATGGATGTTTGGGGTGGTTTATAAGATTTCTAATTCAAAAGTGTTCCTTTCTTTAAGTACAGCAAGTGCAAATTCTTTAGTGAGTAGTTTTGAATTTTTTGTTGGTGGTGGTGGTGAGAGTGATGAGGGGATAAGTAGTGTTCTCTAATTATATGGTTGTTTTGTTTTTAGGACTCTAACTTTTCCCCTTCTATTTTCTCTCTTTTAACTTCCTGTCTTCTAAAAGCATCTTCCCTTTCCTTTTATTCTCTTCATGCCCAGAGGTAAGGCCTGCTGAGATACGAGTCTTACACAATTCCAAGGTCAGTTCTCTTGCTTACCTAATATCTTTTCAGTATTTTCACACTTTTGGTGGACTTCCTTATTCTGGGAGTGAGTTTAGCTTTACTTTTCTCTTTTCCACATAATTTTTCCAGACTCTCCTCACTCTCTGAAAAGACTTTCAGTAGGAGCCTGAGAGATGTTTGCTGACTAAATGGTTATTTTTCTATTTTCAGGTAATTTGAAGTAAAGAGTATTCTCTGTCTTCTAGATATTCTAAAGGTCTGGCTTACGTGTGGTTTTATTTGCTCTTTTGGTTGATGTCTATATTTTATTGGAGGATGTATAGAATAACACAAACTTAGGTGGCAGCCTTTTTCTTAGGGTTATCCAGTATTCAGAGTATTTTAAAAATCAATCATATACAGTCATGTCAGAATGTAAAAGATACCATATGGGAGCTGTTGGCCAATCACTTTAGCAATTATATGACATATGATATGATAATTATATTTACTACAATTATATTAACACAAATATCACCTGCACCTGCAAAGTTGACATCTTTACAACTTTGTCTTTCTATACAACCTACCCTACCACTCTCTAATCCTAAATTAACACTAAAATTTGCTTTTCTTTTTTAAAATAAATTTATTTATTTATTTATTTATTTTTATTTTTGGCTGTGTTGGGTCTTTGTTGCTGTGCACAGGCTTTCTCTAGTTGTGGCGAGCGGGGGCTACTCTTGGTTGAGGTGCGTGGTCTTCTCATTGTGGTGGCTTCTCCTTTTGTGGAGCATGAGCTCTAGGTGCACAGGCTCAGTAGTTGTGGCACACGGGCTTAGCTGCTCCGCGGCACATGGGATCTTCCCGGACCAGGGCTCAAATCCATGTCCCCTGTATTGGCAAGTGGATTCTTAACCACTGTGCCACCAGGGAAGTCCTAAAATTTGCTTTTCTATCTCTTGCCACAGAATTGTTAAAGAGTTACTAAGGAAAACTGCATAACTACTCTCCACTGCTTGTGACCTAGCAACTATTTTGCAGAAGGAAAATGAGACCGTAACTGATCAACTTTCTCAACATGCCTCTCTTCTACTTCTAAATGCATGTGTTTATGCACCTGTATTTAACTCCTACTTGCTTGCTGGAGAAAGAGGTCCCCTCCTTTGAAAAATCTGTCACTTTTATTGATGCTCTTTAACCATATCTTCCTACTGCCTCTGGATTCTTCCTTTCTTATATCATTCATATGTCATCCTTGTTGGTTCCTTCTGCATCATTACCTAGATGCTACATTCTCTTCAAATTACTGGGTTACCCAGGATTCAGAGTATTCTTTTCACGGTTTTCTCAAAATTCTTAAAAAGAACTATATATACATCCCTAACCTTCATTCTTTCCCCAGTCTAGTGTAATCAGTGCTATTTAAACTGCTATTGCTAAGCTCACCAATGATATCATAATTGACAGATGCAGTGACCTCTTTTCCTCTTTCTAAAACTACTGGACTATTGAAAACACCCTGCTAGATAATCCTATCCATTTATCATTCATTCATCCACTAAATTCTTTATTTAATAAATAGGTGCTAAAAGTCTACTACAAGATAGACGCTATACTAGGCATGCGAGTACCAACTGTGAGCAAAAACAGGCATGGTCCTCAGCCTTACAGGGCTTACCATCTAGTAAAAAAGAGAAATGCTAATCGCAAGATCACAGAAAGAAATGTAAATTCATACCTGTGAAAGTACCATGAGAACAGATAACAGTAAGCTCTGACATAGTCACTGAGTTAACCATGATTCATCTGATCATAGGAAAAAAGGCTAGCGTGCCTAGAGTGTGGGAAGTAAAGGAGAGAGTTGTGTGAGATGAGGCTGGAGAGGTAGGCAAGGTCAAACTTAGGTAGACAAGGTCAAACTGCAGAGTCTGACAGAAATTGTTAAAGGTTTCTGTCTTCATCTTGAGAATAATGGGAAATCATTGCAATTTTTTCAGTAAGGTGAAGGGATATGAACTGGTCTAGTTTCTTTGGGTACTTTGTGGTAAAAAAGTACTACAAATTGGGTAGCTTAAAACAGAAATTTTATCCTCTCACAGTTCTGAAAGTTTGAAATCCAAAATTAAGGTGTTGGCAGGACCATCTTCTCTGTAGGGGAGTATCCTTCCTTGCCTCTTCCTATCTTCTGGTGGTTGCCACTAATCCTTGGCAATCCTTGGCTTCTGGAAGCGTAACTGCAATCTCTGCCATTGCCTTCCCATGGCCATTTTTCTTCTGTATCTGGCTGTATCTAAATTCCCTTCTTGTTTTAAGTATATAAGCCATTGATTAAGACCCCCCCCCCCAGTCCAGTATGACCTCATGTTAATTATATCTGCAAAGGCTCTATTTCTAAGTAAAATCACATTCACAGGTACTTGGGATTAGGACTAGAACATTTCTTTTGAGAGACACAATTCTGCCCAAAGCAGTCTGCTCTTTGGTCCTCCCCCAAATCATATCCTTCCTATGTGCCAATTACATGCACCTCAATGTTCACTGCAGCACTATTTACAACAGCCAAGATATGGAAGCAATCTAAGTGCCTATCAACAGATGAATGGATAAAGAAGATGTGGTATATGTACACAATGGAATATTACTCAGCCATAAAAAGGAATGAAATTCTGCCATTTGCAACAACACAGATGGACCTAGAGGGTATTATGCCTAGTGATAAGTCATACAGAGACAAATACTCTATGTTGTCACATATGTAGAATCTTAAAAAATAACATAAGCAAATGCACATAACAAAACAGAAACAGACTCACAGATACAGAGAACAAACTAGTGGTTACCAGTGAGGAGAGGGAAAGTGGGAGGAACAAATTATGGGTATGGGATTATGAGATACAAACTACTATGTATAAAATAAATAAGCAACAAGGATATATTGTACAGCATAGGGAATTATAGCCATTATTTTTTAATAACTTTAAATGGAGCATAATCCATAAGAATATTGAATCTCTATGCTGTATACCTGAATCTAATTTTTGCAAATCAACTATACTTCAATAAAAAAAGACGGGACTTACAAAAAATAAAACAGAGATAGTAATGGTACTTCACAAAGAAGGTTGTTGTGATTGGAATATGATATTTGGGATTTTCTGAGCTGATTATATTTAGATGAAATTTTTGGACTTAGAGTGGATGCTAGAATGGGTTAAGACATTGAGGAATGTTAAGATGAGGTAACTGTATAAGAAAGCTCCCAGGGCTTCCCTGGTGGCGCAGTGGTTGGGAGTCTGCCTGCTGATGCAGGGGTGCCCCGGTCCAGGAGGATCCCGGATGCCGCGGAGCGGCTGGGCCAGTGAGCCGTGGCCGCTGAGCCTGCACGTCCAGAGCCTGTGCTCCGCAGCAGGAGAGGCCGCAGCGGTGAGAGGCCCGCGTAACACAAAAAAAAAAAAAAAAAGAAAAAAAAAAGAAAGCTCCCAGAAGATTTTTTTTTTTTTTTTTAATAATCAGCAATGTTTGGGGTCCACTGATTACAAAAACTTTTCAATAGTTGCGACCAGAGATTTCCAACACTTTGGTAACATCTTTTTCATCCTTCCTTCTTTACTTCATTTTTTTTTTCAGGGTTCTGTGATTTATTGTTACATGATATTATCTTGCTTGGACAACCCTTTTCCCTTTTCTCTCCAGGCAAAATGTCTTATTTATTATTTAAGCTCTAACTCAAATACCTTTTTTGTGAAACTTTTCCTAATTCTTCTAGAGAAAAAATAATTTATTTCCTCTGTGTTTCAGAAAAACTTGTAGCACCTATTGCACTGTTATAGTTATTTATTTACATAACTTCTCCTCCACTGTGGCCTATGAGCTCCGACTTTTAGGCACTGGAGCTTATATCATCTTCATATCTCCCCCTGACCAGGACCCTGGATGCAACAGATTCTCAGTACATAATTGATAACAATACTTATTGAATAGATGAGAATCGATACTCTATCATATCATAATGATACTAAGCAAAAACTGCATTAGTCTTAATACAGAAATTTCCAGTACTTAAAAAAGAGCTATTTAATAGCATGAAAAAACATAATGCCATACATACATTTCATTTTTCAGCAATAAAATGTTAGAACTCCTGGGCCAATTTCTTCCATCACACTTTTTCTCACACTTAAATGATCTGGTGTTCCTATAAAAAGCATATGCATTTGTCTTTCTTACTCCTGTCAAGTTTGATACATAGAGTATCCTGTGTACTTACCAGGGGAGGTATTTAGCCTGAGGGACCTTCTCATCCCACTGTGTGATATTTTGTATCCTTCACTGAAAACCACAGAGCAGAATTGTAGAAGTCACTCCAAAATTTCTGAAGCAAGTTGTCTCATATTGCTGTTACAGGGAATTTTTAAGAACTGTCTTAAACTGTCAGATGAATAGGTACCTCCTTCAATAGGATAGAATATTTAGGTGTGGGGTTATAAATGTGTAATGTGAGAGGTTGTCCTCAGAGATACCTTATCATTTACAAGATTTCAAATAGCCCTGTAAAACATTTACTTCGGCCTTTACCATTCTATTTCCCTAAACTCTTTGGCCAATTAATACTGTCTCTAAGTATTCCATCGAGAAAAGTCTGATAATGTGACAGGCAAATTAAATGCAATGGTTTCTTGTTTTTTGTTTTTTTTTGTTTTTTTAAGCTCATTTTCAAGAACTGAATTGTGTAAGCTAATTTGGTCACCACCCCTTTTTCTACTAGTTTTAAAGTTCAATTTGGTTCAATAGGGCATCAGAGTCCTTTTCATTATTTGACTCCCTCTTCTTACTTGTTTCCAGGCAACTACCATGATGTTGTCTCATATGCATATTAATGATGAACTGTTCCTGTGCTTTTTAAAGGAAACTCTGGTTCTAGCCTACTTCCTTCACAGCCCTCTACCTCACCTACACACACACACACACACACACACACACACACACACACACACACACACACACGCTGCCTCCTAATTTTCTTTGAAATTTTGCTGGGAGATATATTTCATATTAGTACTCCAAATGCTGGCATTTTCCAAGAGGTTTTACTTTTTTAAAAAAAGAGAAAGAAACGGCAGGTTTGTTATCCTAGACATCTGCAATCAGGTCCTGTACTATAAGCTGTGCCAAAACACATTCAAATTATAATTAGTCAATAAGGAAATCAAGGCAACACTTTCAAGGTGGTTTTGATAAACAATTTAGGATCATCAAAATGAGTTCCTCACTCTCCCAAAAAAGAATAACATCTCTGCTTATTACAAATATGAATTATTCATTTGGCAGTTAGGGAAATATGAAGTTCTCTGAGACAGAGAAGTGCTAAGTTTGGGAGATTCTATGGCATGAAAGCATCACATTCTCTTTTAAAATTCAACAGAAAAAAATGCTATTTCTCTACTCATTTCCATTTAATAAAAAAATCACTGATAAAAGTGGGAATTTCATTAATTATTAATCAGAGGCTTTGTCATGGATGCAACATCATACTTGTAAATAATATTTCAGGGAAAATAGATGCAATTTCAAGAACTAATATAAAATGAAAATACAGAGAAATGTTTAATTTTTGAAGAAAACAAAAAGTGGAGTTCTTTTTATTATGCTCAAGTTTGTGTTCAGAGATCAAGATACAGTCACTTCATGATACTATACATAGAGAATCCGAAAGATGCTACCAGAAAACTACTAGAGCTAATCAATGAATTTGGTAAAGTAGCAGGATACAAATTTAATGCACAGAAATCTCTGGCATTCCTACACACTAATGATGAAAAATCTGAAAGTGATATCAAGAAAACACTCCCATTTACCATTGCAACAAAAAGAATAAAATATCTAAGAATAAACCTACCTAAGGAGACAAAAGACTTGTATGCAGAAAATTATAAGACACTGATGAAAGACATTAAAGATGATACAAATAGATGGAGAGCTATACCATGTTTTAGGAGTGGAAGAATCAACGTTGTGAAAATGACTATACTACCCAAAGCAATCTACAGATTCAATGCAATCCCTATCAAACTACCACTGGCCTTTTTCACAGAACTAGAACAAAAAATTTCACAATTTGTATGGAAACACCAAAGACCCCGAATAGCCAAAGCAATCTTGAGAACGAAAAACGGAGCTGGAGGAATCAGGCTCCCTGACTTCAGACTATACTACAAAGCTACAGTAATCAAGACAGTATGGTACTGGCACAAAAACAGGAAGATAGATCAATGGAACAGGATAGAAAGGCCAGAGATAAACCCACGCACGTATGGTCACCTTATCTTTGATAAAGGAGGCAGGAATGTACAGTGGAGAAAGGACAGCCTCTTCAATAAGTGGTGCTGGGAAAACTGCACAGGTACATGTAAAAGTATGAGATTAGATCACTCCCTAACACCATACACAAAAATAAGCTCAAAATGGATTAAAGACCTAAATGTAAGGCCAGAAACTATCAAATTCTTAGAGGAAAACATAGGCAGAACACTCTATGACATACATCACAGCAAGATCCTTTCTGACCCACCTCCTAGAGACATGGAAATAAAAACAAAAATAAACAAATGGGACCTAATGAAACTTCAAAGCTTTTGCACAGCAAAGGAAACCATAAACAAGACCAAAAGACAACCCTCAGAATAGGAGAAAATATTTGCAAATGAAGCAACTGACAAAGGATTAATTTCCAAAATTTACAAGCAGCTCATGCAGCTCAATAACAAAAAAACAAACAACCCAATCCAAAAATGGGCAGAAGAACTATATAGACATTTCTCCAAAGAAGATATACAGACTGCCAACAAACACATGAAAGAATGCTCAACATCATTAATCATTAGAGAAATGCAAATCAAAACTACAATGAGATATCATCTCACACCACTCAGAATGGCCATCAAAAAATCTATAAACAATAAATGCTGGAGAGGGTGTGGAGAAAAGGGAACACTCTTGCACTGCTGGTGGGAATGTGAATTGGTACAGCCACTATGGAGAACAGTATGGAGGTTCCTTAAAAAACTACAAATAGAACTACCATATGACCCAGTGATCGCACTACTGGGCATATACCCTGAGAAAACCATAATTCAAAAAGAGTCATGTACCAAAATATTCATTGCAGCTCTAGTTACAATAGCCCAGAGATGGAAACAACCTAAGTGTCCATCATCAGATGAATGGATAAAGAAGTTGTGGCACATATATACAATGGAGTATTACTCAGCCATAAAAAGAAACGAAATTGAGCTATTTGTAATGAGGTGGATAGACCTAGAGTCTGTCATACAGTGTGAAGTAAGTCCGAAAGAGAAAGACAAATACCATATGCTAACACATATATATGGAATTTAAGAAAAAAAAAGTCATGAAGAACCTAGGGGTAAGACAGGAATAAAGACACAGACCTACTAGAGAATGGACTTGAGGATATGGGGAGGGGGAAGGGTAAGCTGTGACAAAGCGAGAGAGTGGCATGGACATATATATACTACCGAACTTAAAATAGATAGCTAGTGGGAAGCAGCCACATAGCACAGGGAGATCAGCTCGGTGCTTTGTGACCACCTAGAGGGGTGAGATAGGGAGGGTGGGACGGAGGGAGACGCAAGAGGGAAGAGATATGGGAACATATGTATATGTATAACTGATTCACTTTGTTATAAAGCAGAAACTAACACACCATTGTAAAGCAATTATACTTCAAAAAAGATGTAAAAAAAATAAACGCACAAAAAAATATAGTCACTTGAAGCATTTTTATTTATGAAAACTTGTATTTGTTTTACTAGAATTCTTCAAAGCTTTTTCGATGTTTTAGAGCATTCCAAGAAGTATAAGGTAGAATTGTTTCCTTCAAGGAGCTTACCATTTACTTGAGAAGATAAGGTACAAACAATCCAAGACATATAGGACTTAGTTCCAAATCAGTGGTACAAATGGGAAATGCTCAATTAGTCCAGAAGAGATAGGTATAACTATGTACTGATGTTATTGTAAAAGTCTCCCCAGCTATAGTGTTTGTTCTGAGTGTTGAAGAAAGGGTCAATTTTAGATAGGGGAAGAGGTAAGGGAAAGGGGGAAATGAGTAGGAAGTGAATGATTAGATCATTCTGACAGGAGCAAAGGGATCCTATTAGGGGACAGTGGAATACAAGATTGAAAAAGTGTGCATGGACTAAGAAATGGAAGTCTTTAAATGCCATTTGAAAGAACTTGGATACTGTATCCATGAAGGTGCTTGAACAAGAGACTGTTAAAAATGGGGGGGGGGGTCATGAAGATGAAGCTGACCATAATATGAAGAATGATTTTGAATGAGGAGATGAGAGTTCTGTGCAAGAATTGTGGAAATAATGCAAGAAAATTAATGAAGCAGGACTCAGTGATAGATTTTATATGGGGGTAAGGGAGACATAAATGTCATAGATGATTTCAAACTTTTAAGGCTGAGTTACTGAGAGAATGATGGTTTCATTGACTAAAAATAGAAATTGTGCTCCCTAGTATGAAATATTTCCCTGTCAATTTTACCAATTAGAAAGAATATACTTGGTGAATGTCACTGTAACAGGAATATTTCTAAATGACTTCCAAGTTGAAGAGCTGCAGAAGATTTACATAAATCCAAAGGCTACTAATCCGTCATCCACGTCTGATACCATGAAAATGATAGTTCCAAAAGGTGTAACTGATATTTTCTCATGTATCTTCCAGTACCCCTCTTCCCTACTGGCTACTCAATCCGGGACAATCGTACAGACCTAAGCCACCCCTGATATTGCTGATCTGATCATAGAGATACCAGTATCTCTCCCACACTCTTATCCTCTGACCCATCTATCAAAACATAAATGTTTTGTGCTCCATTTAGCAGCCTTATCTCAGAATTCTGTCAATGAGAAATGATCTTACACTGTGAAGAATTTCCAAAACTATATCAAGAAGAACAGAAGTATAATAGATGATTTATTTTAAAAAGGCTTCATGGTCAAATAGGCTTTGGAAATACTACATACTTCACTTTTTTAGGTATCACAATGCACTTACTACAGAAGTTAAGAAGTCCCCCCAAAAGAAACTTTCTTAATTTTATTTATTTAAACTCTAGTTTCCCCAAATTATTATTTGTCATAGAAAAACAATTAACGGCTTTTGAATATAGTATTCTAAAGAACACACTTTGGGACATATAGGATTATGTTGCCTGTGATACAGACTTTTGCATTTTAACAAGGGAGAATACCTAATCAAATCAAATTATACACCTAAGTGTATAATTTAAGATATTATCACAGATCATAAGGAGAAATCATTTTGGTGGAAAATAATTCCATGTAGAGAGCTGACCAACTATTTCACTTATACGTAAGGTTAGACATGCTAACTACTCTTAGCATGAGTACTACTCCACAAAATTTCAGGAGTGATTCTTCTTATACTCATTATTAATAGTGATGGATATATCCCTAATCTTGGCCTTTTGCTAAGTCCTAACTCATTATTTCTAATTGTCTGCTGGATATTGCAACTTGGTATATAAGTTATTGCTCACAACTATGGCTAAGTTGTAGAAAAAAGATTTGATAAGCTTGTTACAACGTTTATAAGAACCTGGTATCTTGGATTTCTGCTAAAAAAAAAACTACTCTAAATCATAAATGAGGAATAAGGCGTGGGTGGTAGAGAATCAGTGTTGTGATGGGGAAACATCAAGAAAGGATATTTTTAGTATGTTTATGGCAGTATAATAGAGAAAGTTTCCTTTGTTCCTCTTGAATATAATAAGAATGCAAACAACAAAAGTATAAATCCATACAAATCATGTTTCATTGAAACCAAGCCTTAGCTATAAACTGCAAATGAAAACATAATGCCTGCAAAACACAACTCAGATTTGTGCAGAGATCCTGTGTGTGAAGTACGGCAAAAAGTTGCCAGGGCTAAGTAAACAGATTCCAACAGCAGTATGTCTTCAGAAACACTAGCAAAAAATTATAAAACTGTATATATATATATATATATATATATATATATATAATATATGTAAACATTAATATGTTCCTATGTATAGATGTAATCATCCATATGTGCCTGCGTATATATACAATATGCGCATGTGTGTATATATGTACATGCTAATATGTATATGTGTTCATGTGTGTATATGTACATGTTAATGTGTCTGTGTATACATATGTATGTTAATGTGTGTGTATGTGTATGTTAATATGTGTCTATTTATATATGTATACATATATATTCATAAACATGAGATACTCACCCTAAGGTCATAATTCTATAGCTCTGGCTTATAAAAATTGCAGTAGGTTTGAGATGAGGGGGAGTGGGGACAGGTCAGATACAGAACAGAAGACACATGGAGTGAAGTATTAAAAAAAAACAAAACAAAAACAACAAAAAAAACAGAACATAGAGTGAAAAGAGCCCAGGGTTCACATTCAGAAAATACCAAATAAAAATACACACACACACACACACACACACACACACACACACACACACCCATATATACACACATATGAGACAGGGTTAAAGTAGTACAACTGAAAAGCAACGGGCATGACTTAAAGTGAATCAAAAATCTAAATATTAGAGTTAAAACTACAAAACTCTTAGAAGAAAATAGAGAAATTTTCATGGCCTTGGGTTAGGCAATTATTTTTTGAATGTAAAATCAAAATTACAAATAACAAAAGAAACAATAGCTATTTGGTCATGGAAGGAGGTGTTCAGCACTGAGGACTGGATCCCAAGTGCCAGTGATACCCCTGTACTCTTCAATATATCACTCCTCCGGGTCTCTAATTGCAGTTGCCCTCTACAGTGCTGGGCTCCAGTCTGAGTGCCCTCCTGCTTGGTCTAAGGATGATAATACAACACTTGCTAGCCTCCCTGCCTTCAGTTTCTTCCCTTCCCATGATCCCACATGCCACTATGTGATGCTCTTAAATCATGTTACCCTTCTGCTTAAAAACCCTCCATGGATTTCAACCAACTACAGGATTAAGCCCAAATATGTCAGCCTTGCATTCAAGAATCTCTAAATTTACCTTGACCTTTCTTTTCCAGCCTTCTCTTTGGTTTCATGGTGCATGTCTCTATTCCTGCCAAAAAAAAAAAAAAAAAAAAAAAAGGATTTTACTTCTGGTCCTCCTAAACACAGTCCTGCCTTCCTACCTTTGGAACGTGAAAGGTCATTTTACTACTCTACATGTAGCTGACCCCTAGGAATTGACCCAGATTTGGCCCAAATCCCCCTGTAATAGTGCAACCTTCCTTGGAAAATAAGCCAAGCAAGATTCTTTCTCTTCTGTAAGTGTTAAACTAGTTATTGCTTATGCATATTAATTGTTTACTACACTAGGTTCTATTTTCCCTCAGATTATACATTGCCTGAGTGCCAGGGCTGTGCCATGAAAAAAATACTTTGCACATAATAGGTGATTAATTAGTGCTTGCTGATAACATATTTACGGGGTAGTGTAGCTTAGTGGGCAGTAACCATTTAAAGTAAAGTTCTCATGCATCCCAAGGTATTGAATCACCCTTCAGAAACATTTTTATCTCAGAGTAGTAACCTTTTCCTCTCATCACAAGTAACTAATATTCACCAGGCTCCCAGGAGTTAAATACCTAGGAAATGCCTGTCTTCAATTTCTATATGCAATTTTTAATCATTGATATTAGATAATTACAAATAATATTATATACAGAAATAAGCCAAGCAAACATTGTGCTATTATGAAAATGTCCAGTGAAAGAAGCCACGGGGAGCTGAATGAGCTGTTGTTGTATTCCTAAATGTTTTTCTTTGTGAGTTCATTTTATTTTAATTGCATTTCTGAGCAGCATCTAAATTTACAGTGGGAGGTAAAAGTATGGAAGAAAATAGTATAGTGTTATAAGTATTTTTACAGTCATCCTTTATTGGTTATTCACAATAAAAAACACAGCATATTCAGGGTGCATTAATAAAAAATGGAGACTATAAAAAGCTATTAAAATAGAATGTACATTATGTTCACTGAGAACACCATAGGATTGAGGTGCCATTCCCCTCCCCCCCCCAATAAGAAGTAAAGCAAACTGTTTAGAACCCAGAGGCTCAAAACCAAACTTCAAGTTGTACTCCCTGTCATCAATATCGCATGATGACCACACACGATCCCACCTGCTTTTACAATGCTAATTCATATGGGCATTTGATAAACGTTTATTTAGTAAGACTTCCTTTATTCTAGGTGTTATGTGGCCAGAGGGGTTCAAAGATTTATCAAAGGTAGCTAGCTCCTTTTCCCAAATAAATAACACTAAGGAATTTCTCTCTACCCCTCAATTAACAACAAAAATACAATAATAATCAGAATTGTGAAGCTCCCGATGGAAACCCAAGAAATTTCCTTATCAAGAAGCCACACCCATGTGGTGAAAGCTTTACACACCTTTTGTACCAACTTCCTTTCAATGGACTTCTCACAGAGACTTCAAAAATTCCTGGTGTTTTAAAAAAATTCATTATGCATTTCTGAAAGCAAATACCTGAACATTTTTTATAGCTTTTGTCCTTACAAAGTATTTCCAAACAGGAAAAGGGCAAGTCTGATTATCTCTCCCAGATGGAAATGATTCAACAGGTGACTTATTCACAGAAACTGACACAGACAGCAGTAACAGTTCTTTTTCTTGTAACCAAGTACTACACAACATTGCCTTTCTGGAGAGATTCCAAAGGGCTTTATGTCTGGAATTTGACCTTCATGGTCAAGGATGATCCCATTTTAAATTCAAAAGTGAAATCAGGGCTCCCCTGGTGGTGCAGTGGTTGAGAGTCCGCCTGCCGATGCAGGGGACAGAGGTTCGTGCCCCGGTACGGGAAGATCCCACATGCCGCGGACAGGCTGGTCCCGTGAGCCATGGCCGCTGAGCCTGCACGTCCAGAGCCTGTGCTCCACAACGGGAGCGGCCACAACAGTGAGAGGCCCACGTACCGCAAAAAAAAAAAAAAAAAAGTGAAATCAAACCAACATAGTTTGCCTTGCCATGTTTGTGCACCTTCACAGCCCTTACCTGATTTATTGAGGAAAGGGAATTTGGAAGCACATGAAAAGTTTACCCAAGGCTTTCTTTGCAATGTAAAGGTACTTTCATGGTTGTTTTAGATATACTCTTGAAACTCTATAATAGATTAAAAAACTTTCCTAGGTAAAGAGTCCCAGGCTGGACGAGAATTTATTTGAAAAGCCTCAGTGTTTTTCTAGATGACAGGCAGGCTGGGAAAAGGGCACTGCAATGATCAGTCTTTTTATTAGGAACCCTGGGTTAAACTGGGGGTGAGGAGTGGGGTGGGGAATCAACTAGAGGGCTTCCCAGGGCAAAAAAGAGTCCCAGACTTCAGAAAGGCCACTCACCACAGAGGAAGCCTGCGGCTGGGGTCATTATCCTACGCTGAGTGCTGATTGCAAACTTGCTTAAAATGAGAACGTCATTAATGTTTGGATAATCCCCCACTCCCTCAGTGTTAGAGAAATGATCACAATAAGACAAACGTATTGACAAGCATAAAACCCAATAGAGGTGCTGTACTCAGACTATTTGTAACCAAATGAATCACAAACTCTTAGGGTCACCATGGTTTCTGAGTTGTTGCCTAATGGCAAACACACTTTGGGAATTCAAAGACATTACATGTTTAGACACCTTTGTAACTTTTTAAAATTTTTGATTGAATTACAAACTTTCAGAAAAATTTCAAGAATAGTACAAGGAATTCCCATATACCCATCACCCAGAGTAACAAATTGTCAGCATATGCTACGTTTGCTTTATCCTGCCAGGCACCTTTGGAAACATCATTCCAGGCTTTACTAATTGCCCAAAGCCATAATTTATTGTAACATATTACCTAATTATTAGTGACAGAGCTGATCTATATAGAATGATAATAATGTTGATAACAATAGTAATTTTGCACATCAAATAATTATAAAAACCTGACCCTACAGCTAGTGTTTAAAAACATTATTGAATACCTCCCCTTATCAAATGTAACAAGGAGATTCATTTTCCTTCATCTATTTGATCCCCAATGGGTTAGCCCTTCACTTGGGAATTTCATCCATATTCTTAAGGGCTGTACAATCTGAGAACATAAATCTGTAGCAAAAAATGGAGCTGTGGCTGAGGAAAATTTCAGTGTTTTATCCTTAAGGATGATGTTCCTTTTGATCTGAAAAATTGAAACATTCACATTTGGGGTGGGGGGAGTAACTAGTATGTTGTGGGCCTTTTTTTGCTGTTTAATTGCCTATTCCCTGACTAGGCTTATCTGAATGAGCAATCCTTTGAGAGTGGCTCCAATCCACCTACTACCACACCATTTCCTGTGACAATGTAGCTCAGAGTTTGCTACCGAACTGGACAACGCTGCAGAACAGCCAAAGTAATGAGGGTAAAATGAAATAAACTTAACAGTGACTCAACCTGTAAATTCACCACTAAAACTTTGGAATAGTCAAAGAAGTTCCTGCCAGATTGCTTAATGATTCCTGAAAATGTTAGAGGATTCCAGCAGGTGTCAGCCTGGGTGTTGTGTGTGTGTGTGTGTGTGTGTGTGTGTGTGTGTGTGTGTGTGTACACTGTACATGTCTTTGAATGGATGTGTATGTATATGTTGAGTATGTCTGTTTCTAACAATATCTCAGCCTCCTTGGATTCTAAACACTACTCTCCCAAAAGCACTTTATTTCTAAGAAATGACACTCTTTGTAAAGTCAGACAATTGATTTTTTTTTAATTTATTTATTTATGTTATTTATTTATTTTTGGCTGCATTGGGTCTTCATTGCTGCGCATGGGCTTTCTCTAGTTGTGGCGAGCGGGGGCTACTCTTCATTGCGGTGCGCAGGCTTCTCATTGCGGTGGCTTCTCTTGTTGCAGAGCACAGGCTCTAGGTGCACGGGCTTCAGTAGTTGTGGTGCACGGGCTTCATTGCTCCGCAGCATGTGGGATCTTCCCGGACCAGGGCTTGAACCCGTGTCCCCTGCATTGGCAGGTGGATTCTTAACCACTGCGCCACTAGGGAAGCCCAGACAATTGATTTTTGATTCTTCCATTCTTGATTCTTTGATTCTTCCTTTTTGCTTTGACCAAGTGTTTTGTAACAGGTTGCAAAAGAACCTTCCTTATTTCCAATAGACATTAGGAAAAGATCAAGAACAACAAATGCTCCTGAATACACACGAAGGTCATGGTAGGCCCACAGAATTTTGGCTGTTTTAGTTACTTTCTCTGGATAAGTAAGTTCAAAAATTGTTTCCTGAAGTTTTAGAGAAATAATAGAATCTATGACTAATTTCCTAAACTTTAAGCCAAGACTGTTCAATTTAATTGCTTAGCAGTAATAATTCTCAGTTTTCCATTTTCTGGAAAGTTAAAAGCTTGAGCAAGTTTATACATTATCTTATCTGGTGAGCCTTGACTAATTAATTCAATAAAATGTATTAAAAGGCTGCTATGCTAGGCATAAAGAATACAAAACTAAAAAGGGCATTGTTTTACTAATATTAACAATAGAGGATACTATTTATGGAATGCTTACTAGTGATAGTCAATGTGCTAAATGTTTTATATAAATTTATAAACATTATCTCATGTATCTCTTACAATAATAAAGTAGGTATTGTTACTATCCTCACTTTAAAGATGAGAAGGGTTTAAGGAACTTGCCACATGGAAGATCTGGGATCAGAACCCAGGTCAGTTTGACTGAAAACCTTACACCTTTTTATATTGTGTCGTATAGAAAAAGACATGTTTATACAAAAAATGCCCTGAAGTTTTATGAGTGCTATAATAGAAGTATGTCCAGTAAGGCACGAAAGAAAACATTTAAAAGATGGCTGTTGGGGGTTTAGAGAGACTCGAACTGGAATAGCATTTCTTTGTAGGGAGCCCTTATTGGGATCAAATCTGTAGACATTATCCAATTGAGCTAATAAGCTGAAACTGGCATCTCAGAAAAAAATGTTCATCATTCGGGTCATCTAAAAGGCAAGCTTCAGAAAGAATACAATAGATTCAAACTCCCAGAGCAGTTCAGGATCTATGGATTAGACTTGTACCCTCTAATATGGTAGCCACTAGCTATTTGTGCCTTGTAAGCATGAGAAATATGGCTAGTTGAAAGGAAAACATTCAGTAAGTGTAAAATATACATAGGATTTCAAAGACTTAGTTCAAAAAAAAAAGAATGCAAAATGTTTCATTATTAATATTGATTTATGTTAAAATATTCTGTATATAGAGGATAAATAAAATATATTCAAATGAATTTAAACATTTTCTTTTATTTAATGTAGTTACTAGAGAAGTTAAAATTATATATGTGTAATTGCATTTGTGGCTTATATTATGTTTCTCTTGAACAATGCTGGATTAGAGTTTCTTTTCTTGACCTCTAAGGCCAAGGGCAGTTTAGATTTGTATCCCTAATATTAATACAGAAAGTAAACAAATTATAGACATGCTTTTGCAGTATTCACTAGCTACTCTGTCCAGTAGCTAGTGAATCATCATACTTTAATCATCACTATACAAAATATAAACTCCTTTAGTGTAGGTATTGGGTCTTATTGATCATCACAGATGCTTAACCTAATACCCTACATATAGTATCACTCAGTAAATGTTGAGTAGATGATTTAGCTCATTAAAAGACTAGCTAAAGTCCTGAGTCTGATTTTTTCCAACGAACATTGTTGAAAAATGATTTCTGAAAAATGTTGCCCTCTTTAAAGTAATCGTCATAAAAACCTCTACATTTACTATAATAAACAATACTTCTGTTCAAATCAATTTTGAATCTCCTTTTCTGGACATGCTCTCTCAATCTGTAGAACATTATCATGGGTATTCTCAATAGTGGCAAAACTCTGAACTTAAAGGTTAGATTAAAAGAGTAACAAAGCTCCTAAAGATCAATTCCTCTTCATAAAGTTGGACATCTTTCCCCAGAATGAGAATCATTTCTCTTATGTCAAAGTTTTTTCTGATTTTTTTCTTATCTGTAATCGTTTATTTTGACAGGGAAGACTGAACCAAAAAGGAGTTGATCAGGTCAGCTCTCTGCTTTGAGGTACCCATATGGCTATTCAGCAAATACTCATCTTTTTGTTCTTCTTGCTCTAAACATCAATTACAGTTGAAAAATTAACAATTAGTATGACACTGACACTGAATAGTCAGAAGTTGCTCTAAATCAAATGACTATACCAGCACATGACTTAATATCAGCCCCACTCAGTACCACTAAAATACACAAAAAAATAGTGTTTTCCACACTTAACATTATAAAAAGCTTTGTCCTTATAAATGAGCATCTCTGATTTAAAAAAAAAAGATATCTAAATTGGAGCTCATTGGAAGGTTTTTTGTGAAGCTATAGCACTTCTTCCTTTTTTCCCTTATTAGGATCAATAGCAAAATATTATATTTTATGGTTCTCTTGAAAATAATTTC
The DNA here is from genome assembly GCF_937001465.1 of Orcinus orca. Classification (NCBI taxonomy): domain Eukaryota; kingdom Metazoa; phylum Chordata; class Mammalia; order Artiodactyla; family Delphinidae; genus Orcinus; species Orcinus orca. The sequence goes on from NC_064580.1 coordinate 83,183,302, forward strand.
TGAAGAACTGTTCTGGCATGCTTCCACCCAGCTTTAAGAAATGTGATTCTTAGTTTGAACTGGGTAAAAATTCTGATTTTTAGCAGGTAGTTGAAGAGGGAGATTTTATCCACAAATCCTGTAATATTAATCAGCTTGGGCCACCATAACAAGATGCCAGAGAATGGGTAGCTTCAACAACAGAGATTTATTTTCTCACAGTTTTGGAAGCTGTAAGTTCAAGATCAAGGTGCCAATGGGTTTGGTTTCTGGTGAGGCCTCTCTTGTTGGCTTGCAGATGGCTGCCTTCCTACTGTATTTTCACATGCCCTTTCTTTTGTGCACATGAGGAAAGCGAGAAAAGAACAATCAAGAGCTTGAGCGAGGGCAAGCCAGGGAGCTCTGTTGTCACTTCCTCTTCTTATAAGGACACCAATCCTATCAGATTATGACCACATTTAGCTTTAATTATCTCCTTAAAGGCCCTATTTCCAAATACAGGGGCCTTTAAGGGGTTAATGGCTTCAACATATAAATTTTAAGGGGACACAATTCTGTTTATAACATCCTGGATTGGAGTATCATTACTGCTGTAATATGTGCTTTCTGGTGTTATGCTAATATACTGGCATACTGCTTTCCTCACTGCAATATTCCTCTTTCAATAGCCATCCAAGTAATTCACCTATATTAAATGATTTAAATTTTTGGTATGAAATGTTTTTTGTTTTGTTTTGTAAGAAATACTTTTGTATTAAAGTATAAACATTGTGTAACATCTTCTCAAAAGCATAAGCTTTTAACAGACATTTGATATAAATAACTCATAAAAGTCTCATGATAATTTAATAGAAATATGTAGAGACTGTTATAAATGCTATCATGATATGAGTTTTAACAAAACTCCACTGGAACCAGGTTACAAAACTAAAATGTGTCAAAATAGCATGTCTCCATGATGTAAAGAAAACAAACAAAAAAACAATAAAATACTAAGTGTTGAATTTAATTATACTTTCAGCTGGGGTTTCTGAAAATGTAAATTAAAGAGCTTAAAAAAAATGCCATCTGAGCTCTTCCATTTTCAAAGCAGAATTGCTGATCATTTGGAAAAAAGGGTTTTAATTGTCATTAAGTTTGCTTTTGCCATCATTATCACATTTATTTATTGAGTGTTCTAATGCTCATGGCACTATGTTAGATACTTTACAGGACATTGCCTATGACCCAAAAATAATGTACCATGGCATAATCAACCCAATGTTTTTGTCCATTTTAACAATCCAATTGGATCAAAGCACATTCAGACTGATGGATTGCTGTACAAGCAATCATTAAGATAGTCTAAACTACCTAATTGACTGTGCCACAGCCAATTGAGTAACTCTGTATAGAGTTGGACATAGAGAAAGCACAACCCCTGATCTTGAGGCAATTACTTTCTAAATCACTAAAACATTATTATTATAATACCAAATCAAACTGATGAAACATAATGGCACTCAATATTTCTGGCTCCAGTTAAATGCTCTGTAAATGCAAATAAAGTATAGTAATATCTTATAAAGAAAGTCCAGAAGTGGCCGAGTGTTGAAGACCTGAACCATGATAAGTTACTTTAGAAGTCTGAACAACAATAGCAAGAATCCTACAAATATGCATATAGAATAATTTTGAGCTAAGTCATTCAACAGATATATATTGAGTACTTACGATGTACCAGGTACTACACAAGGGATAAAAGATCCTCACTTAGGAACTGTGAGACCTTAGATAAGTCAACTGACTTCTCAATTCCTTCTTCATTGTATGTAAAATAAACATAATAATTTCAATACCTCACCTCATTGCATTACTGGGAGGATCACATGAGGTAATATATGTGAAGGGTAAATAATGCTTTTCTGACTAGCTATCAATCCAACAGTCAGTAAATCAATCAGTAAAATGGTACAAATCTCAACTCCCAGAAACAATTGTTGTTAAGATTTTGGTGTATTTCCAGTATTTTAATTTTTTAAATTTATGGATTTGTGACCCATTTAAAATATTCTAGATCATATATCTTTAAGAGCATTTTTCCTCACCCTTAAAAACTTTAAAAATATCATGTTTATAACTTGAAAATATGGATCTACCATATTTACTTAACCAAACTCTTGTTTTCAAATATTTAATAGTTTTAATTTAATTTTTTGTGCAATTTAAATGTTCTGAATATCTCTGTATATAAATCATTGTCCACATCTCTAATATATTTCCTTAGGACATATTCATGGAAGTAGAATGTTTGGTTAAGTGGCACAAACCCTTCTGAAGTTCTTGACACATATTTTTATTTGATTCTCTAGAAACTATCAATTTACACCCCCCGCTACTATCCTCAGTACCACTGAACACTAATATAAGAGACAAAAAAATCCAATATGCTGGGCAAGAAAATGACACTTTACTGTTTTAATTTGTATTTTTTTAACTGCTAGTGACATGGAATGTGTTTACCCCTGTTTATTAGCCATTTGTACTCCTTGCCTACTTTTCCTACAGGAGTATTACAGGGTTTTTTCCCTCTTAAACTGTATGCCCCCTGTCTATGTTATAGATATTAGCCCTTCATCTGCCTCATTTATGTTCCTAATTTGTCCTCAGTTTGAGTTGATTCATGGTGTTTTCAATGTTCAGAAACTTGCAATATTTTATATAGTTCACTCTATCAATCATTCTGTACCTTTTTTAATGACTTAGATGCTAAAAAGTTTCTATCCATTCTAAACTGACGTATATTTAACTAATTTTTAAAATGTTATCTCTTTGGAATTTCTTTTGATGTAATATATGGTAGAAGTGAAAATCTTACTGGATATATTTTGGCCAATTATATGGACAAATTTCCACTCTCAACTAACCTTTACCATTGGTTTACGATGCTTCCATTATCATATATTAAATTCTTGTCTATTCTATTATTACAGGGCAATTTATTGTATTCCATTTATCTTACTATAGATTGTAGCATTACTGTGCTATGATTTTAATTATATTTTAAGAAAGAGTCATATTTTGTGTTAAGTACCTTTTTTTATAACTTATTTTTCAAAATCCGTTTAGGTATTCTTCAAGATTGACTTTAGAACAATTTCAGGGATTGTATTAATTCTATACATCCTATAAACTGATTTGTTTATTGTATTGATAGTCCCACCCAAGAACCTGGCATATTTCTTTTTTGCAAAAAAATTTAAATGTATCTGTTACAAATTATCATATTTTTCACTTATTTACTGTACTTGGGCTATTCCGAGGCATATTATATTATTGTAAATATGAGATTATCCCCACTAGAGTTACTATTGTTGGTATATAGAAAAGACATTGATTTTTGTAAACATATCTTGTAATGGGCCATTTCACTGCCGCCTCATTTTCAATTTTACACTTTATTTTCATGGGTTTCTTGATGTATAATTATACTTTCTACAAATAATGCTACTTTTCTCCTTTCAACCAATTAAATTTCTTATCCTTGACATGATTCTCTTTTTAAGCAAACAAAAGACTCTCCTCACAAAAACCATTTTTAGTTCCATGAGCGCATACTTCCCCGGATCCTTTAACTTCTCCACCTAAAAACTTAGTTCTGCTTTTTTCCTCAAAATAAAGCTTCACCATCAGATATCACTCACCTTTCCCCAGCCTTTTCCTGGCCCTATAACTGTATATTCTGAGCACTCAATTCAGTTACCTTTCCAATAGTAACTCCAATATCTCAGTACTTGAGCCTAGGAAATCTGTAAGGAATTCACCAAACTACTTTAGGTATAAAAACCTCCTCTCCTCACACTGTGCAACCTAACATGTAGGGGAAGAGGTAAACTGTGTGTGTATGGTGTGTGTGTGTGTGTGTGTGTATGTGTTGGGAGAACACAGGTTGGGAGATTCAGGGAATGAATAAATGATGTTTTGTCCTTCTATCTCTCTTAGTAACTCATTTTTCTCAGTTTCTCAAATTTTATACCAACTCCTATTTCCTATAGCCCCACAAATCAACTCTCCCTCTCATGCGCCTGTACAGGACAGTGCTCTGCACAAAACGATCACCAAATGCTACCTAAAAAGCTTCCAAGACTGCAGCTTCCATAAGGTCGTAAATCTCCTTTCTTATATTTACCACTGAATACACAATCTTTAGCAAAATCCCTGGTACATACTAAATATCATTTATTCAATATTTATTAGACAAATTAAATCCTCCCACACCTCCTACAGCTGCTATTTGGTAATTATTAATGATGGCATAGATTATTTTCTGACCCCACAATCCTGAAATCTACCTAGGAAGTAATGCTGAAGCAACCGATACAGTCAATAATGCAGTCACTCGATTTATTCATTCGTTCAATGTATACTTACTGAGCATGTATTACGTGGGCAACACTGTGCTAGTATGCTAAGCACCAAGGATACAGCATTAAACATGAGAGACACGGTGCCTGCTCTTATGGAGTTTTTATTACAGTGGAGGAAAGAAACAAAAACAAGAAAACGTTGTTACAATGCATAATTAAAATAGAAAGTTGTGAAAGTAATAAAGAAGGCTAAAATGGGGAGTAAGCGGGGAAAGCTAGTTGAAATTGGTGGTAATGGAAGCCATGTGAAGATTTAGGATAGAAGATTTTGGGCGGATGATAGTGCACAGCAAGAGTAGTTAGCACAAATGATCTAAGCCAGGCAAAAGCTTTGATAGGTTTCAGAAACAGAAAGAAGGCTCCTGTGACCAAACATAGCAAATGAGGGGGATCATGGTGAATAAGGTCAAAGAGGTAGGCAGGGGCCATATTCCGGAGGGTCTTTTTAGGCCACATTAAAGACCACGCAATCTATTATAAGTTCAATGTGTAGCCACTGAAGAGTTTTAAAGCAGAGATGTGGTGTGATTTCATTCAAATTTTTAAAAAATAATTCTCTGGCTTCTCTGCATAGAGTAAAACATAGGTTTATAAAAAGTTGAAACAGAACAACCAGTTGGATGGCTGTTAGAATAGTCCAGGTAAGAGATTCTTGGTCTGAACTGGTGTGGGGAAGTATAAATGTAGATAACTGTATGGATTTAAAATATATTCTGAAAGAAGACTAAATCATACTTAGTGAATAATTAGATATAAGTATGAGGGGAATGGGGCAATCAAGAACAATCAAGCTGCCCTGTACAGCTGGGTACCATGGATTTACTGGGCGGGGAGATGAGCTTAAATGGGAAAAATAAGGTCTATTTTGGATATAGTAGATTTAAGATATTTTCAAGACATGCAAGTGGAAATGGCAAGTAGGCACTGGCGCAAGGAAGAGATATGGGTAGGAGATATACATCTGGTGCAGCATTTAAATAATAAATAAAAATCAATAAGACCAATTTATGGGGGAATCTGGATTTTAAAAGTACCTAGGGGGCTTCCCTGGTGGCACAGTGGTTGAGAGTCCACCTGCCGATGCAGGGGACACGGGTTCGTGCCCCGGTCCGGGAGGATCCCACATGCCGTGGAGCGGCTAGGCCCGTGAGCCACAGCCGCTAAGCCTGTGCGTCCAGAGCCTGTGCTCCGCAACGGGAGAGGCCACAACAGTGAGAAGCCCGCGTACCGCAAGAAAAAAAAAAAAAAAGTACCAAGGAACATGCCCTAAGTTATTCTAATATTTAGAGGTTGTTTAGAGGAGTAAAATCCAGTAAAAAAGACTGAATATAAGATCCAGGGTATGATCAATTGCAAACAGTGACTTCGATAAAGTGTAGGAAAAGATTGCTGGAAGTGAATGGAGATCAAGGAATTGAGTTGCCAACCCAGTGAATGATTTGGAAAGGTATTTAAATCACTAGGAATGGTAGAAACTTTAGGTATGAGGAGAAAGAAAGTGAGCAGGTTTCTACAGGTATGCATGAATCAGAGAGTTTGACAAGGATGTCAGTAGGTGACCAGAAGAAGGATTAGTAGGTGACAGTGTTACAGCATGGAAGTAGAAGATACAGAGAGTATTAAACAGGACAAAGGAGGAACAATGATCTATAAAGAACAATGGGGATCAAGGAATATACTTACTCCATGTCCTGTACCTAAGGTTTATGTGGTATAAGAACAGTTACTTTGAATGTGAGAAAACTGAAAAGAGCCTGGTTTTAGTTACGACAAAGAAGTGAAGAAAACAAACTGAGAAAAGAGGAATTTGTTGCACATAGAGAAGGAATATCAGTTTTCATTGCTGTATAACAAAGCATCCCAAAATTTAATAGCTTAATAAAACAACTATTTTACATATTAATGATTCCATAGGATGGGCTCAGTTAGGCAATTCTTCTGATGCTATCAATTGCAGTCATTCATGTGACTGCTGTTGCTTATTGACTCAACTGAGGATGAATTATTCCACATGGCCCCAGTCACTTGTCTGGTAGTTGATATGAGCTATAAAATGGACCATGTGATCTCTTATCCTCAAAGAGACCATCCCAGGCTTTATTGTTTTTTTTTTTAACATCTTTATTGGAGTATAATTGCTTTACAATGGTGTGTTAGTTTCTGCTTTATAACAAAGTGAATCAGTTATACATATACATATGTTCCCATATTTCTTCCCTCTTGCATCTCCCTCCCTACCACCCTCCCTATCTCACCCCTCTAGGTGGTCACAAACCACCAAGCTGATCTCCCTGTGCTATGCGGCTGCTTCTCACTAGCTATCTATTTTACGTTTGGTAGTGTATATTATGTCCATGCCACTCTCTCACTTTGTCACAGCTTACCCTTCCCCCTCCCCATATCCTTAAGTCCATTCTCTAGTAGGTCTGTGTCTTTATTCCTGTCTTACCCCTAGGTTCTTCATGACATTTTTTTTTCTTAAATTCCATATATATGTGTTAGCATACGGTATTTGTTTTTCTCTTTCTGACTTACTTCACTCTGTATGACAGACTCTAGGTCCATCCATCTCACTAAAAATAACTCAATTTCATTTCTTTTTATGGCTGAGTAATATTTCCAGGCTTTATTAACACGAAAGTCTCAGGGCAACACTATAGTGAGAGCAAAAGTTTATAGGCTTAAGCTTAGATCACCAAAAATCACTTCCACCACATTTTATGGATCAAAGCAAGTCAAAAGTTCAGCTCAGATTCATAGAGAAATGGGTATGGAGTCTATTTCTTGATGGGAGGAGCAGCAGAGTCAAATTTCAAAAGTACATACATATGGGATAGATAAATTATAGCAGCCAATTTTGGAAACAATCTATGATAGTATACTTTCTGGCCAAAATAGTTCACCTGCATTTCTGTATCAGTTTAGTAATGTTGCATTCTAACCAGATAGAATAAAAATAAAGAGAGAGAGAAATATGTACCATGCTAACACTAGTCAAATGAAAGATGGAATAGCTATATTAATTTTACACAAAGCAGACTTCAGACCTAAGAAAATCAGCAAGAATAAATAGGGGTTTTACATAATGATAAAGGGGTAGATTCTCCAAGAAGACTTAACAATCCTGGATGTGTATGTACCTAACTACAGAGCATCAGAATATGTGAGGTAAAAACTGATAGAACTGCAAGGGAAAATATACAAATATACTATTAGAGTTGGAGACTTCAACACGCTTCTATTAGTAATTGACCAATTCAGCAGGCAGAAAATCAGTTAGGATATAGTTGAACTGAAAGCATCATCAATCCACTGTACCTAATTGACATTTATAGAATATTTTGTCCAATGACACATTCTTCTCAAGCTCACTTGTAATATTCACCAAGAGAGACCACCTTCTGGGCCATAAAACACACACCTTAATAATTAAAAGGATAGACATCACACAAAGTATGCTCTCAGGCCACAGTGGAATTAAACTAGAAATCAACAACAGAAAGACACCTGAAAAATCCCCAAATATTTGGATATTAAATAATACACTTCTAAATGACACATGGGTCAAAGAAGAAATCTCAAGAGAATATTAAAAATCTTTTGAACTAAATGAAAATGGAAACACAGCTTATCAAAATATGTGGGATACAGTGAAATCAGGGCTTAGAGGGAAATTTATAGCATTAAATATATATGTGTATATTAGGAAAAAAGATCTGAAATCAATGATCTAATATCCACCTTATAAACTAGAGAAAGAAAAGCAAAATAAATTTAAAGCAAGAAGAAAACAAATAAAAGTGACAAAAGAAATGAATGAAATTGAAAAGAGGAAAACAATAGAGAAAAGTCAACAAAACCAAAAGTTAGTTCTCTGACAAGATCAATAAAATAATTGATCTGATTTTAGCCTGGCTAGAGGCTATTTTATTATCACCAAGAAAATGAGTGATTGCACTAGTTACTAATATCAGAAATGAATAGGGACCATCACTACTGATTGCATAGACATTAAGGAATATTATGTCCATACATTTGATAACTTAGATGAAATGGTCCAATTTCAGTCAAAATTGGAAAGACAGTGGAAGACACTGTCTCAATCCATTTGGGCTGCTATAACAAACTGCCATAGACTGGGTGGCTTATAAACAGCAGAAATTTGTTTCTCACAGTTTTGGGGCTGGGAAGTCCAAGATTGAGGTGCTGACAGATTTGGTGTCTAGTAAGGACCCACTTCATGGTTCATAGATGAATGGCTGTCTTCTCACTGCATCCTCACATGGCAGAAGGGGCAAGGGAGTTTTCTGGGTTCTCTTTGTAAGGTCACTAGTCCCATTTATCAGGGCTTTGTCCTCATGAACTAGTCACCTCCCAAAGACACTACCTCTAAACAACAATACATTGGGGAATAAGTTTCAACATCTTAGTTTTGAGGGGACACAAACATTCAGTCATTAGCAGACATAATCTACCAAAACTCAGAAGGAAAAACTGGCTAATCTGTTTTGCCCATATCTATTAAAGAAATTCAATCAATAATTAATAACCTTTCAACAGAAAGCACTAAGCCCAGATAGTTTTGTTAATGACTTCTACCAAATAGTTAAGGGGAAAAAAAGATATCAATTCTGTACACCTCTTCCAAAAACTAGAAGCACAGTGAAGAGTCCCTGATTCATTCTATGAGGTCTGGCTAATACTGAAAAACACGTTATAAGAAAGGAAAACAACAGACCAATCTCTCTCATAAACACAGATGCAAAACTGAACAAAATATTAGTAAATCCAATCCAACAATGCATAAAAAGAATTATACACCATGACCAAATGGTATTTATTCCAAGTGTACAAGGCTGATTCAACACTTAAATTTCAATTACTATTATTTAATCCATCATATTACCATACTATAGAAGAAAAAATCATCTGATCCTATCACTAGATGAAAAAAAGCATTTGACAAAACCCAACACTTATTCATGATAAATACTCTCAGCAGATTAGAAATAGAGAGGAACTTCCTCAAAGTGATTTTTTTAAATCTACAAAAAAACTACAATTAACATTGTATTAGTGGTGAAAAACTAAATGCTTTCTCATTAAGATCAGGAACAAGACAGGGAAGTGCCCTCTCACCACACCTATTTTCCATTGTTCTGGAACTCCTAGCTAGTGCAACAAGACAAGAAAAGGAAATGAAAGATATACAGAGAGAGAAGGAAGAAATAAAACTGTGTTTGCAGATGACATGATTCTATAGAAAATCCCAAAGAATCAACAAGAAAAATCTTCGAGAATTAATAATTATAGCAAGGTTGCAGAATACATGACTGATATACAAAAGTCAGTGGCTGTCCTAAATACTAGCAATGAACAATTGAAATTTGAAATTAAAAGCACAATACCGTTCCATTAACATTCAAAAAATGATTTAGGAATAAATCTAACAAAATATATTCAAGATGTATGTGATGAAAACTATAAATCCCATTTACAGAAATCATAGAAGACTTAAATAAATGGAGAAATATTCCATGTTCATGGACAGGAAGAGTCAATATTATTAAAATGTTAATTCTTCCCAATATTCAATGTCAAATTAAACAAAAGCTCAGTCATTAATTTTGTGGATACTGACAAACTGGTTATTAAGTTTATATGCAAATCACAAAATGCAGATAGCTAACACAATACTGAACAAGAACAAAGTCAGAAAACTGATACTATCCAATTTCAAGACTTATTATAAAGCCACAATTATCAAGAGAGTGTGGTATTGGTGAAAGAATAGACAAATAGATCAATGGAACAAAACAGAAAGCCCAGAAACAGACTCACACAAATATAGATAACTAATCTTTAACAAAAGAACAAATACAATTCAATGGAGAAAGGATGGTCTTTTCAATAAATGATGCTGGAATAACAACACTCACATGCAAAAAATGAATCTAGACACAGACCTCTTACCAAAAAACTAACTCAAAATGAAGTGTAAACCTAAATATAAAAATGCAAAACTATAAAAATCCTAGGAGATAATTGTGATATTATGATTTATGATAAGGAATATATATTTGGCCTTCATCTCTGTTTCTGGCATAGAACTCTTAAAACTATTAGAATTTCCTAAATAATGAGAGTGCTAAAGGTGTCTTTTTTATGTTAATGAGGCGACTTGGACCCCACCTAGGGATGGGGGCTGGTTGCTTGCCACCCTCTTCTACCAACCTCTGGGGAGAGGACAGTGGCTGGAGGATGAATTAGTCTCCAATAGCCAGTGATTTAATTAACCATGCCTACATAAGGAAACCTCCATAAAAACCCAAAAGGAAAGGTTTTGAAGAGCTTCTGGGTTGATGAACACATGGAGGTGCTGGGACAGTGGAATGCCTGGAGAGGACATGGAAGCTCCTTGCCCCTTCCCACATAACTTGCCCTATGCATCTCTACCATCTGGCTGTTCCTGAGTTATATCCTTTTGTAATAAACTGGTGATCTAGTAAGTTAAACGTTTCTGAGTTCTGTGAACTGCTCTAGCAAATCAATCAAACCTGAGGAAGAAGTCCTGGGAACTTCTGATGCACAGCCAATTGGACGGAAGCACAGGTGATAACCTGGACTTGCAATTGACATCTGAAGGGCAGTGGGTAGGGGGACAGTCTTGTAGGACTGAACCCTTAGTGTCAGAATTGAGTTGAATTGTATTGGGTTGGCCAAAACATTTGTTTGGGTTTTTTTCTGTAAGATGTTATAGAGAAACCCAAACGAACCTTTTGCCAACCCAATAGTACATCCAGATGGTGCTGGAGAATTGCTTGGTGGTGTGGGGGAAACCCCTATTCATTTGGTTTGGCTATGGCTTTTTAGATTAAAAAAAGTATGATTCATCAAAGAAAAAACTGATAAGTGGACTTCATTAAAATTAAAAACATGTGTTCTGCAAAAGACACCATTAAGATAATGATAAAAACACAGACTGGGAAAAAAATATTTGCAAAATACATATCTGATAAAGGACTTATATCCTAAATATGCAAAGAACACTTAAAACTCAATGATAAGAAAAAAATAACCCACTTAAAAAGTGGACGAGCGCTTCCCTGGTGGCGCAGTGGTTGAGAGTCCGCCTGCCGATGCAGGGAACACGGGTTCATGCCCCGGTCTGGCAAGATCCCACATGCTGTGGAGCAGCTAGGCCCGTGAGCCATGGCCGCTGAGCCTGTGCGTCTGGAGCCTGTGCTCCGCAATGGGAGAGGCCACAACAGTGAGAGGCCCGCGTACCGCAAAAAAAAAAAAAAAAAAAGTGGACAAAAGATTTGAATAGGTATTTCTCCAAATATGATGGCAAATAAACATATGAAAAGATGCTCAACATAATATGACATTAGAAAATTGTATATTAAAATGATGAGATGCCACTACACACCCATTAGACTGGCTAAAATCATAAAAAACTGACAATACCAAATGCTGACAAGGCTGTGGGGCAATAGGAACTCCCATTCATTGCTGGTGGGAATGCACAAAGATACAGCCACTTTGGAAGATAATTTGGCTGTTTCCTACAAGATTAAATATAGTCTTACCAAATGATCCAGTAATGACACTCCTAGTTATTTAGCCAAATGAGTTGAAAATGTATGGTCACACAAAAGCCTACACATGAATACTTATAGCAATTTCACTTATAATTGCCAAAAACTAGAAGCAACTGAGATGTCTTCCAAAAGGTGAATGGACAAATCATGATATAATAAATTATATACACACACGCGCAAACACACACAATACATATTATACAGATAATATACTTAATAGTGAAATATAGAACACTTTTCTTCTACAGTCATGAAGGAACAAAGTAAGGATGCCTACTCTCAGCACTCTGAACATTTACTGGAGGTTCTAGTCATTACAGTGATGTAAGAAAAAGTATAAATTTAAAAATATAGGAAAGGAAGAATTAAATTTGTCCCTATTTCCAATGGTTTCATTGTTTATGTCAGAAACCCTAAGGCATATACAAAATAAGTGAATTTGGCAAGGATACAGAATATGTGGTTAATATATACAAAAATTAATTGTATTTTATGTACAAAGAGACACAACTGGAAAATAAAATAATTCCATTTAAAATTGCAAAGGAATAAATTAGACATAAGTTATGCAGGACCTGTATACTGAAAGCTACAAAACACTGTTGAGAGAAATTAAAGACCTAAATAAACAGAGATATTCTACATATATGAATTGTAAGACACAATATTGTTGAGATTTCAATTCTCCCCAAACCAATCTATAGAGTCAACACAATCTCAATCAAAATCCCAGCAGGCTTCTATAGAAACTGACAAGCTGATGCTAAAATTTATGTGAAAAGGTAAATAACCTAGAATAGCAAAAATGACATTTTTAAACTAGGAATAAGAGGGAAGTCTTACAGTATCTGATTTCAACACTTATGCTAAAGCCACAGTAAATCAAGACAATGTGGCATTGGTAAAAGTAGAAATACAGATCCACATAATACAGAATCCAGAGCACAATACAGAATCCAGAAATTGATTAATAAATATATGGTCAATTAATTTTCAATAAAGGTGCCAAACTAATTCAACAGAGAAGGGAAAGTGTTTTCAACAAATAATGCTAGGAAAAATGGATATTTAAATGAAAAGTAATGGCCATAGACCTTCACCTTATACAATATACCACCATTAACATGTGGATCAGATATGTAAAAATAAAAGTTAAATCTATAAAACCTCTAGAATGACAGTGTATAATATAGCAGCCAGCCATATATCTCAATTTATATTTAATATTAAAAATAAAATAAAAGTAAAAATTCAGCTCTTCAGTCTCACTAGCCATATCTCAAGTGCTCGATAGCCAAGATTGGCTAGTGGCTCCTATCTTGGACAGTGCAGATATTGAATATTTCCATCATTCAGAAAGTTCTATTGAACAGTTTTGCTCTAGAGGAAAACAAAGGAGAAAACCTCTGTGACATTAGGTTAGACAGACTTCTTAGATAAAAACCAAAAACACAAATGGTAAAATAAAGAACTGAAAAATTCTACTCTTTAAAAATTTTTAAATGTTGGTCTTCAAAACATACCAAGAAAGACTAGATACAAAATGGGAGAAAATGTTTTCATTACGTCTTTCTGACAAATGACTTACATCCAGAATATAAAAATGACTCTTACAATTAAATAATCATAAGGCAAAAACAATAAAAACATGAACAAAAATATTTAAACAAGCACTTCACAAAAGAAAATATATAAATAGCCAGTAAGCACATGAAGAGATGCATGACATCAGGGAAATGTAGATTAAGAGAACAAGATACCACTATAAACCCTTTAGAAGACTAATTCTAAAAGAAGAGAAAGAAAATACCACGTATTAGCAAGGATGTGGATTGAATGGAACTACTGTAAACTCCATGTGGGAATGTAAAATAGTACAGCCACTTTAGAAAACTGGTCAGCAATTACTTTTAAAAAATTGAACATACACCCACCATATGATCTACTCATTCCATGAATGATATTTATCCCAGAGAAATCAAAATATGTGTCCACAAAAACACTTGTACATGAATGTCCATAGCAGCTTTTTTCAGAGTGCCTAAAACTGGAAACAATCCAAATATCTATAAGTAGATGGATAATCAATGGTAGTACTTACTCATCAATAAAAATAATGAATAACTGGAACATGTAACAAGCATAAATCTCAAAAAAATTATGATGGTTGAAAAGAAGTCAGACACAAAAGAATGCATAGGTATGATTCTATTAATATAAAACTCTAGAAGATGCAAACAAATCTATAATGACTGAAGGCAGATCAGTGTTGCCTGGGTAGGGGTGGAATGCAAAGTGGTATGAGGAGTCTTTTGAGGTGTTGATTGTGGTGATGGTTTCACAGAGATAAACATCTGTCAAAATTCATCAAATTATACATTTTAAATAGATGCATCTGATTGCACATAAGCCACCCCACTAACAAACAAAGATACTGAAACTTAGAAGCAGCATATTTTCCAAACGGAATTTGATTTGGGGTCCAAAGCTAATCCACTGGGAAAACCTGAGTAGAATATGCTTTGAGGCTCACTGGGTACCTATTTTCCAACAAATGGTTCTCTTGCAGGCCTGCATCAGATTCCTAGCAAATCTATCCAAGGAGTCCCAAAAAATTAATGAGTAAAATCACATCGAAAATTCTCATCACTAATCAGAGTCACTGTGTTAGCTTATTGTGCCATGACAAATCCCTTGTGGAAACTGGCAGAATATAAATTATCAACAGGCAAATGGCTTAAGCCATTGTGCCTCTGCAAGACTCCTTCTGAAATTCAAATATATTACTTGAAAAAGTGACATTAATATGATTTTGTTACCTTGTAATTCTTATAGCATGATCCTAAGGACACATCACAGGTACATTTCAAAAGCAGGCTGAACAGATATGAGAATCTCTGTAAGTATGAAGACTCATTAGGAAAGACTGCTCAATAGTTTAAAGGCACTGGGAAAAGGTAAACAGATAAGAACTGGAGGGACACCAAAGTTAAATAAAATCATTTGCTTGATTGCTAAAATTCTTGATTTAGGAAGTATCAAGGAATCTTATGTAAGATTTTACTATGAGAAAAACATCTTCACTCATTTGAGATCTCAAGATCCTTGGTGAAAAATAAATTTCCTTATTCTAATCTGCAATTCTCTCCTGCTACCATCCTTTCCCTCCTTGTTTTGTAGATTAATTACTGAGTATTTAATTTCTTATTTGATATTCACAAAAGATAGTACCATTTTTCTTGTTTCAGAGGTAAGAAAGCTAGAGCACCAAGAGATTTACACAGCTTTTAAGGGCCAAAACCAGGATTCAAATCTAGGTCTGGATGGCTCTACATACCTGATACTCATCATAAAATTATTTAAACGGAGAGGTTGTATCTCTATTTTTTCATACCTACCCCGATCTTTAGCCTCTTGCAATCTGCTGTTTGCCCTCAACATTTCACCGAACCTGTTTTCTAAAGTAACTAAGGACTGATAACCAAATCTAATGGCCTCTTATCCATCCCTTAAGGTCCAGCTCAAGTGTCACCTCATTCCCAATGTCTTTTGTGGTATTCCTACCACTTTCTTCTCCAAGCTAGAAATAATATTTCCTTCCTCTACTTCCCTGTACCCATTGCTACAACGTTGATCAGATTTTTCACTCATGTGCTTATGCCTTTATTTACATACTCACTCACATATTCACCATTCATTTATTGAGCATGTGTCATTCATTGTGCTGAATAAGGAGAATATAGAGATGATTAAGGCATAATCTCTTTTCTCTTAAAGAACATAGTCTAGTCAGGAAAAAAATATTGGTAAACAATAATTATAATTCAGTATGATGAGCTGTATAAAAGTGGCACATGTTAGACACTCAAAAAATATTTGTGGGCTGAGTGCATTAGTCTTCTATTTTCAAAAGAACTGGGGGAAAGCACATATTTGAGGCTGAGGTATTCAGATAGGCATGCTAATTCCTACCATTCTGTGGGTCCTGAAAGACTACGAGTAGATTATTTTTAGCCAAATATTATATAATAATTATCTTAAAACTCTTTGGGGGCAGGTATAGACACACAATTGGAAAGCTTAGATTTAGGCTGTGAACATATAACTTAGAACATTCCATATATCCACCGTCTCCTCCAAATCTGCATAAAAATCCACTGCCCTCACACATAAAAGCAAATCTTTTCTTCTAGTTGGAGTACACATAGATACAGGCATTAATAAAATATTTATATGGAAATCTTATTAGATTTGAGAGAAGTACAATCTTAATGTCATGAATTCTGAAGACAGCTCTGAATCAATCAAAATAATATAGGCTTTTGAGTATAGCCATTTTGTGGGATGAAACATTTAATGATGATACACACCTTGGCTGATTTTGTGTACAGAGTATATACTAGTAAACATCTCATCTATGCCCCATTTGTCATTTTCTATACTCATAAACCTTGAGAAAATTTAAGATCTGTTTGCTATTTAATAACATCTAAAATTTTCCCCAATATTAAACCTGTAGTCTGGATTCCCAGGCCCTGACTTCTGAAACTTAAGTGCTTAGATATTTGGAGTTATATGGATACAGTGAAAAATTGAATGCAGCTTCTTGAAAGATCTATCAAAACAGGAGTCATCTGGAAATAAACAGTTATGGCTTGGCAGATAGGTACAGCATCAACTTTTGCCTCTTTAATCTTGGCATGAAATAATACACCTATAGTGATGAACCACCAAATGTACTTCTCTTGCTCTCTTTAAAAGTAGTATTTTTGTTGAAAACATCACAAAACAAATGTTTATAAGATAATTATGCGTTCATCAAATGCCCATATGTTCATTAAATATCTGCCTCTGTGGAGTAAAAACATGTGTCGTTCTCATGGATAACTGCCCATTTTAAACTTCACTTGACAGATTCCAAAGTGTTTCATGCTTAGCAGGCGAAAAAAGGACAGCAAGCTACATAGGCATAGAATGGACTTATCCCTTCAGTTTAAATAGCTTTAAACTTTCCTCTTTGAAGAACCAAAGATTTGAGCAAGAGAAAAAAGTGACAGATACTGTAGCATCATAAGTTCAATTTTCATGCATTGATGTTCTTCTCCCCAAAGATTTTATTCTAGGAATATTTTTCTGTCCAAATTGGAACAAACATTCCATTAAGACAAACCACAGTCTTATAGAAATGGTCTTTACTAGTTGACTAATTGGACCAAAAATGTTTAGCTCATGTATGAAAGAGTTTCACTTTGCTTCACTTGAATTTCACCATAAACAAAAACAAAACTAAAAGACTGAGATCTGGACGGTAGCTTAAATAGTTCACTTATTTTAATACATGAATTTTTAAAAAGGGAACATTCCTTGCAGTGACAATACAGTTGAATCTAACTGAGTAAAGCAAGAATATGAAAATAAATGTGTGACTGTATGTGTACAACCATTTTTTTTTTGCATTTTTGAATCTGAATGTCCCAAAAGGCATGGCTAACTAATGATACTATCAATCTCATTTCACCCATCTCATTTGACACTATGTATTAAACATCCTTTGAAATTCATCTCCCTCTCCTTTGTGGGTCTCTTTCTCCTTCCAAATTCATTCCACATTCAAGGACAACCATATACAGCTGTTTGCCTCCCACATATAATTACCACCATCCATGAGGCTATGCTGACAGAGCCAAGAAAATCAGAGGGCCTTGCACTTATTTAGTTAAATTAATGACATCCCTACTGTCAATCAAGGCAATTCAGGCAGGGGCAACATGTTGAGATTTTCCAAAGCCAACAAATAAGTGTGCAATCTGTTAGCTCTATAAACAAGGCTGGGCAGAGTTCATAAGTTGAATGGCACTGGCAATGATTACTGTAATCACAAGGCAATCCTCAGCATTGGTCATAGAAACGAACCATCACTGTCACTGCATCCAGTGTCTCTGGCCATCATCTAGTGAGGGGTTCCATTTGCTGTAGTTGCTAAAGCACAGAGCTCATCAAGTCCAAGAAGCTGAGTCACTAACTTTCATTTTCTCTATATTTTTAAACCACACACTCCCAAGGCTTCCTGACTGGTGACTGAGTTAGATTAGACACCTACTTGTTGGGTATCTTCTCTAACACTAAGTATCTTATAAGTTCTTGAGAGCTTATTATTCAAAGGGTACTGATTGTAAGAGTTTTCAACTGTTTTCTATTGACCAGAGTCAGGCACTCATTTCAGAAAGAGCTTGCTGGCAGGTTCTTATTTTAATGCAGCATCATTTAAAGGTGCCAGACATGTTCCTCTATCAGAGCAGTAAAGCCAAATGAATTTTATTCACTGATTCATCGCTTAGCAGCCAGTCCCCACTCCACAAAAAAAAATGCATTCCTATCATCACACAAGTGTAATGTCAAAGGGAAAGGATGTATATTGTAGTGATTAATGACATGACTTTGAATTTAGTCCTAGTGCCTTCGTTATGTAATTTTGGGCAGCTATCTAACATTCTGAGGGTCATATTTGTCACCTTTAAAATGGGTACAATGGTGTTAACCTCATAGATATTTTGTGGGAATTAAATGATATGCAGTATTGTATCTGGCATGTATTAAATACTCAAAAAATGCCAGCTAGTAGTGTGGTGGTAGTGATCTATATATTATTTGACATTCCTCCCACCAAGACACGGAAAACAAATCCTCCTTCCCTGAATATGAGTGAGCAAATACAGCTTCTTCTTGATGTGCTCACTCTCTCCCTCTCTGTCAATGCACATGTAAGTGTTCCAGTTCATGGACCCATCAAAAATTCTGACCTACAGCCAGGAGCAACTGGCAGACATGTGAGTGAGCTTTCAGATGATTCTAGCCTTCAGCCTTCAAATCTCCCCAGGCTGATATCAAGCAAAACAGAGATGAGTTCTTCTCACCAAGGCCTGCCCAAATCACAGATTCATGAGCAAAATAATTATTGCCATTGCTGCTGTTTTAGGCCACAAAGTTTGGGGGTGGTTTGTTATATAGCAACAGAGATAGCAACAGAGAGGTGGTACATCATTGAAACAACATGGGGACTAGTCACCAAAATCTGACAGAAATGTCACTTCCATTGCAGGCTAAGACATGAAGTACCATCACCACGACAGCAAATGTTTGTCCAGAAATGTGTGGTTTATAAAGCAGTCTCTTAACTGTCATCTCAATTGATGCCTATAACAACTCTAAAAGACAGGTAGGACCGCTAACCCTTTTTATAGAATAGACAATCGAGGTTCAGAGAAGTTAGCGAATTTGTACAAAATCACTCAACTAATAAGAGATAGAGTCAAATTTGGACTCTACATATTGATCTTTTTCCTTCCCTAGGACTACTTGGTCTCATATTTGGTGGTCACTTATGTGGGCCTCCCTTACTTTCATTCCCCAAACATTTATTGACACTCTGGAGTCTGTTTGATATACAGAAAAAGGTCTTTTCCATCATATAGCTAATAATCTAATAAGACAGGGGGCTAAAAACATGTGACACTATATGAAAGCCACAGTTAGCAAAAATTGGCAATGACACAACACCTACAGGGAATATCACTCTTGACGAATCCCTCAACAACTAGCAATAATAGCATAATTATATGGTTAAGATGTCTGTCAGGCACAGGCAGAGTTGCTTGGAGCAGATTATAGGCTAAAGGATGAGATGCTAGAAAAAGTTTTCATTACTTCCATCGCTGGGCAATGGGAACAGTGTGAAATGGGCCATTCTGACCTCTACAATGGGAAATAAATGACCACATGTGTCAACAAACTGACATTTTTAAGGTTGGGAGTGGTAAATAAAATAATAATTTGAGAAGCTACAGGGAATGGAAAAGACAGAGGACAAAGACCAGAAACTTTTCCAAATCCTATTAGTATTCTGAACACATATATAGCCTTTTAATATTTTTGAAACATGAAGTACTGTTTTTTTTTTCTTTGCCTCCCTCTCCTCCCAGTTTTTCAAACTTGGGCAATTTTGATCCAATGAGAAAACAACAGTTAATAAAAGTAGCTAACATTTGTTGAACACAAACTGTGGACTAGGCATTTCCTTAAGAACTTTGCATGCATTATTTAACCCACATAACAATATTCTGATGTAGGTACTACTGTCTTCCTTTTACAGCTGAGGGAACTGGGGTATGAAGAAGTTGAAAATGTTGCCCAATATCTAACTGTCCTTGGTACTTAGTGGAGGTGGGACTGGAGCCCAGCAATCTGTCTCTAAAGGGCATCCTCTTAATCTCTACCCTGTACCGCATGGCTTCGTTTAAAGTACATGGCCTAGTGTTGGTATCATTAGAGGGCATTATGAAAGAGAGAGAGTCTTTAATTGTCCTTTCTAGATAACGTTGTAAGCAAATCATGCCAGAAATTCTTTAGATCCTTTCTCAGTGTGGGCACAGATTAAGTCCATGTCATTTTCTGTCCTCTGCCTAGCATATAGTCTCAGACACCTGGTGTTTGAAAAGTACAATTTTATAATAGACGTCAGCTATGATCAGTATTATTAATCTATGGTAGTTTTCACTGTACAATTAGCAATCTCTTTACGTGTAAAATAGTTTCTTTTTGTCTCCACTGTTACGATACATAGATTTATAAATGATAAGCAAGAGGTAATTTTAAGTCATGGTACGATCAAACCCAAAATACAAGACCATATTTTCTTTAGGGAGATGTTGTGCCTTGCCCACTGAAAGCTGAATGACTTTGTGCTGTCAATGCAGTACAAAGAGTTATTCTTATTTCGTCTTTTTTCTCAATATGTTATCCAGGATAGAGGTGTTTATAAAGCAGAGATTTACAGAGCTCAGAGTAAGCTGGATTTCAGCTTGTATGTCAACCAGACACCTTTTTATCACTCTAGTGTTTATATAGTTGATAGCTGCAGTCAGATAACAATAGAAAAGTAATAGTTCTGGCAGGCATATGATCAAGCTAAGCAAGTTATTTCTCTCTAATAGGGAAGAACTGTCCACTGTAAATATTTAAAACATTAGATTGCAAACAAGGAGTTTCATTAGTTTGGAAATCCAGCCAGTACTGTAGCAGAGTGGCTTCACAAAAACAACCCAGAAGAGTCTCGAACTTTGACCTACCTAGAAACCACCCCCTCCCTACCCTCCGCCATTATGGGGCTATAGCTAGGGTGATGGAAGGCAGGAGCGACAGTCCCCTGGCATGCCAATCCCACTCCGCTCCACCTCAACCACAATTACCATGAATAGGTGAGGTAGGCGAGGCAGTATTGTGTGACACCCCTTTCTGGACTTGAGAACCAGGCTTCTTGGCCATGAGGGGAAGACAGGGCAGGGACCAGAGTGAGGAAGGCAGGCACAGCAAACTTCTGATTTTTCTCTCCATTACCTTGGCTTGACTAGAAAAAGCTCCTTTGCTGAGGAATAAGAAAGATCACTTTGAAGAGAATGGAGTTCAAGCCCCACTCCTAGTCACTCAGCTATCTCCTTCATAAGCCCTCTGGGAGGTTTCTGGTTGTTATTAGTACCTGCAATGTTTTTTTTTTTTTTTTCTCCTTTAAAATATGGGCAGGGCACACCTTTTCTTCTTTCCAAACCTATGCAGTTAAGAAGTCCACTCCTCCCTGAGAGGATAGATTAGAGCTCAGCAAGCAAATGGCCTCTTATTTTTTGCCAAAGATAGCAAGAGTAAAAAGGAAGCTTCCTGTAGCACTGGAAAGAGAATGAAGGTAGTTTAGGAAAAGGAGTATAAATAGCAAACAATATTCTGAAATATAATAAAATCATTAATAGGCTTCTTAGCAATATTATTGTTGGATTATATACATGTCACTTATTTTCTGCATTTCTTAACAGGAATTAAACATTAATCCCTAATGCACGATTCTTTTCCCCAGTCTGTCTTCTTCTCTAGCTACAAATAATAAAGCCTAAAGCATATGGATAGCTCCTTCTCTACTGTATTTTTTAACCTCTTTACACTCACGTCATAGTCATTATATCAAAAAAATGCTTTTTCTTTTAATAAAATAAACCCTGTGCTATGTTTTTCTTTCGGCCCCAGCCAAGATTCAGCTCTTACGTTCTCAAATATTATTTATATCATTGCATCTGGTGATTACACTCTATTAATTAGGTTTTTTTTTTCATTTTTACATTTCTGTCCTGCCAGATCAGCTCAAGTTATTAGAGATGGAAGGTTTAAGCATTGCAGGCACCAGTGACATCATGGTTACCATAGAAATAAAAATCTAGCAACAATAATACTAGGTTTCTTTCTTTATCAGCCATGCTACATTGCTGGTGTTCAAATCTTCCACCCGCAGGTGAAAGCTCAGAAGCTCCCTATCATTACATAACCTATACTATTCCAAACACATTTTCAGAATTTAAAAATGAGAAAGAAAAAAAAGTGAGAGTCATTTATATCCAATCTGTCAACTTACGTAATTAGTCACAGGTACTTCAAAGCCCTAAATGAAGATAAGGTAAATAAAACATACACTTGAAACCTGGAACGGAATAAGACCTCCATTACCTGGTATTCATGACCAAAATACCATTACATGGTATTCATACTGTATCCTAAACTAAATGACAAATTATGAAATTCCTAGGCGTGAAGTTTGCCTTCCTTTTACAAACTAGTTCTAGATTCTTTTTTATACCATTTTAATTATTGCCTGAAAACAGGACTGTACCTTTAGAATATTTCCATTTTGAAAACAAAGAAAAGAGCTTACCCTGGGCTGTTTTTCACCAGCTACTTGAATTCTTACGGTGAGCCATCTCCTTTTAGACTGAATAGCTAGGTATTTTCTGTCAGTTACATTTCTGAGAGAATAAAGATTACTGTCAGAAACCAATTACTCAAACTGATTGCGGCCTGGTAATATCAGGTTGCTATTGACCTTGATATAACTACCTCCACACACTTCACCCTACTCTGTTTAACAAAATGCAACATAGAATCATTTTGCAATTTTAAAATTTTAATTTATATTCTCTCTTTCTCTCTCTCTCCTTTCTTACCTCCCTTGCCCTCTACCTCTCCCTCCCCCTCCCCCTCCCTCCCATCCTCACTCCATCTCTGAGAAAAGCTGTGGCTCGAATTAGGAATGATTTTGAAATAAGTTCTAAACTTGCCAAACTCTCCAACCAGCTTCCATAAATTAATGACTCTTTTAGTAATCAATAACAAGACATGATTTCCCACTGAATTCTAACACTGCAGATCAATCTTCGGTTGCCACTACCTCCATGACTTAGTGTTCCTAAGATTTATGATGGTGGTAAAAATGCTTTATTGAAATACAACACGAACCTAATTGAGTACAATCCTGTACAAATTGCAAAGGTATGTAATGCTATAATTAATGTAATTAGAGAGGAAAATTGATGGCCATTACAAATGCAATCAAAGACTTTTTACATTATTATATTTATCACACTGATGGGCTTATTGTCATTTGTAAAACACATGCCCATTTTAACAGTAAAATTGGCTAAAAATAATAATAAAGTAAAATAAACAATAAGTGTGGTGTTCTTTGAATGACTAGGAGTAGCTCTAGGTAGCGGCAAACCCATACCATAGCACTGTCAATCCATTAATTTCAGCCATTTTCTTGATTAATTCTGATCACCACAGCTGGATCAATCAAGTAGTGATCTTCATTGATCACTGAGGCAATATAAAATGAATGAATTTTTATTTCCATACACCATTTATTTTGTGCATACTGGCAGAGTCATACTCCCTCTGATTCTCTGGATAAACAAGGCTAGCAAACAAATGGTTTTGCCATTCAAAATGCTATTTTACTTTGTCAATGCCAGACAGAGCAGTTGCCACATAAGTATAACCATACTCAAATATCTCAGACAATTTCTAAAAAACAGCAAGCCTAGCTGAAAAAAAATGGAAATGCTACTTACAATTCTAATCTGACATCACGTGGATAGAATCAAAGCATTTTTCTTAATTCAGGTGAAAGCAGTTGTGGGTTTAGAAGTTGTCTGTATCTGGAAGTCAGGGAGTATATATACTTGAATGGAGGGTTAGAAAAGACAGCTCATAGATAGATGGACACTAGCACAGGCTCTGCAGACAAGAAAAACCTGATTGGTTTCAGGCCATGGATGTCGAAAACAAATGAATCATCAAATAGCCTACTCAATTTTCTCATTGAAATGAAAATAACTGAAAACGAAAATAGCTTGAAGTATGCTATGAGTAGCTGCACCAGCATCATGTTGAAGAGGCCTCAAAGGAACACCACAGGAGCCCAAGAAGGAGCCCAAACCCTGCTGGGACTGTGGGTTTAGACAGGCAACTTCATGGTCACTGCAACCAACAGGTTTTGTGTGTCTGTGTGTTCGGGGGTGGGCACAAGGAGAGTTCTATTTCTGCTTCAGGCAGGCTCATGAAGTTGGACAATCCCTGGGGTTCTGAAGTACTCCCAGAGATTTAAATTTACCCGGATTCTTGTTGTTTGTGTTCAAAATGGAGTTTTTCTAGAAAGATGATTTGAAACATCAATATATATCTCATGAAATAATTTAATCTAAGATTTTTCTAAATTATCTTGATATTTTTCAGCACCAAAAGAAAATGTACAATTCATTTTAACATGTTAATACTAGTGTTTCTTTCAATCCTCTCAACTCAGGAGAAATCACATCATCTTTTATTCTGACAAGATTATAAAAGGTGGACAAAGACTCTTAATCTCTAAATCAGAGGACCTCAAACTTTTTTACCTTAACACAAACAGATTGTTTTACACTGTGACCTAGTACACATACATGTGTGTCTGCATACCTTTGCATGTACACATGAAACCAGGTTTTATAAATCAATACTTTATATGTGATGCATACTGATATTTCTATTCTATTCTACTTCTTAAATATGCTAGTTGTGACCTACTAAATTTTATAACCCACTAATAGTTCTCAACTTGTAGTTTGAAAAGAAGTATTCTAAATCATAGTAGTTGGTAAGTTTCTAAAAGCCACAGCTGCCACGGCCACTGTCACCCAGTTGTAATATCCATGGTTTCTTTTCTCTTCCCCAAGAAGAACTACAGTCTTACCCCAAAAAGCAAAACCCAACCCCACACACCACACACAAACACACACACACACACACACACACACACACACACACACACACACACACCCCTGACATTTAGAGATGATAAAGAGAACCCCGATCACTTTGGCTGAATATTCATGAGTTAAAATATGGTAATTGACTTGCTTTTTCTGTGTCATCACTCTAATTTTTCAAGTGGCTTTATTCCAAGGCCAGAAGAAGAAGCTTCCTCTCAGACCTCAAATTATTATTGAAGTGCTACCAAACCTCAGATGAGGCAGGCAAATAATTTCTATTTCCTCCATTTATTTTCTTTCTTAATTTAGTTAAAGTGTGTACCATTTCAGCTTTTTTCCCCTATAATTATAGATTTGAGAGAGCTATTTAGCTTATGAGTTCATACCTGGGCAGTATGAAATACTGGCAGATGGAAAACTTGATGGTAGCCAGGAAAACACACTACAGATAGCTCCCAGCCAGTCTACCAGAACTTCGAGAGGAAATTTAGCAATTGCAAAGATTAGAATGGCTCTGTGGTTATCTTTGCTGGCAAGGAATGCAATGGATTGCACTGTAATATGAGGTTCAGCCAAGGATTTCATAGTATAGGAATGAGACCAGATTTGGAGCCATGATCCAAAATTGCTAATGTCTACATCCAACTGACAAGTAGATAATGGGAAAGTTCATTAAACACAAGAGATACAATGTCATTCACATTGCATAAAGGAAGTTATTGCAGTAAGTAAAGCTCTTTCTCTTTATGGAACAGATGTGTTTCCAAAAATGTGGCTGTAAAACTAATTTATGTAAAACAAATCTTATGTTTCATTGGTTTCCATGATAAAATTTGACATGAGTCCCCAGAGAAAAGATATCACAATAGACTGAATTGAAAAGTTTTGGTGACTAGCTGAGTTGGTGCTATGTTTACAGACTAAATAAGTTGTTACCAAAACAGTATGACAGGTTCTTCTGCTCCGAAGAACCTACCACATTGCTTCCCAGTCACCATCAACTCCTTGGTTTTAATAGCATTAGAAAACGTCTTTAATCAAGAAAATATACATAGGGCTTCCCTGGTGGCGCAGTGGTTGAGAGTCTGCCTGCCAATGCAGGGGACATGGGTTCGTGCCCCGGTCTGGGAAGATCCCACATGCCGCGGAGCAGCTGGGCCCGTGGGCCATGGCCGCTGAGCCCGCGCATCCGGAGCCTGTGCTCCGTCCGCAACGGGAGAGGCCACAACAGTGAGAGGCCCGCGTACCGCAAAAAAAAAAAAAAAAAAAGAAAATATACATAAAATGACAGGTCCCCAAGGAGTAGAAGGTCTTTAATTTGAATAAAAAATTCAACATTTACTGAGTACCTAATATGTTCTAAACCATCAGCTAGGAACTGAAAACAGAGATTTAAAAGGACTCCTGCCCTTAAATATATGATTGTGGAGTAGGTAAGAAATGCCCATATGTAAATGTGGAAAGTAACTGGCATAAGTAGGAAATTGTAACCTCTTCATCATGCTTCCTCAAAGGGCATTTAAGGAGCAATCCACTACCAGAAAGACAGGGAATTCCAGAAGTGTGGTCAAAGGAATACTAGACTGGCTACCTGTGGGATACAGTCATGGTATAACTATGAAAAGTAGGCATGGGAAAGAGAGCTAGAGGTAATGTTTTATCATTAATGGAAATTAAGGAGGCCTAACATGTTTATTGGGTTACAGTTTTCTAAACTCTTTTAAATACATTTTTTAAATTATTATTATTAGTCCTACTTAGGGAAGGATATGGTGGGTTAAGAGTATGGACTTTTGAGCAAGAGTGCCTAGATTTGAATTCTGGATCAGGATGAAATGGGTTAGTTATTTAACATTTGTGTGCCTGGCTTTCCTCATTTGTTACATGAAAATAACATTATTACCTATTACTTACCAAACAGGGTTACTGTGG
Organism: Orcinus orca; assembly: GCF_937001465.1. Taxonomy (NCBI): domain Eukaryota; kingdom Metazoa; phylum Chordata; class Mammalia; order Artiodactyla; family Delphinidae; genus Orcinus; species Orcinus orca. The sequence goes on from NC_064580.1 coordinate 83,210,344, forward strand.
GAATGAAATTGACACAAAGTGATTATATTTCTTCTTCCCATCATCACCACCATCCACATCATCATACAGGTAAGGATACTGTGGCTTTTAGAGGAATTAAGAAATGTGACCAGACTCAAACTAGCAAGTTGTAGGGCTGGATTTTAAATTTAGGTCATTCCAAATTGTTATTTTTAATTCTTTATTGTTAGTTATTGAAATAAAACACACTTATAGGATAAAAAGTATACAGATTGATGCTTTTTCACAAGTCTGGTTGAAAAATTTAAATATCTGAAACTGAAAACCCATCCTTCTCATGTTCTGTCCAGTCACTTCCTCTCCTTAGCATAACCACAGTATTAACTCTGAAACAGAGGCTAGTTTTGCTTGTTCTTGAACTCAATACAGATAAAGTCATATAGTATGCACACTTTTGTGTCTTGCTGTTTTCATGGTTCTGAGGTTCATCCATATTATTTAGTACAGTTGTAAATCCTTTATTCTTATTGCTGTAGAGCCTTGCATTGTGTGGCTATCCCACAACCAATTGACCCATTCTACATTCAGGGGACACTGGGCTACTTTCCAGTTTTTGTCTATTACAAATAGTGCTGCTTTGAAAATTCTAGTATATATCTTTTGGTAAACATAGGTGTAAATTTGTTTTGGGTACATGCCTAAGAATAAAATTTCTGGTCTTATCTATGCTTATGTTTAGTTTTATTATATAATGACAAAAGAGCTTATAATAATTTACACTTCCACCCCAGTAGTATGTGAGTTCTGGTTGTACCATACCCTCTCAAATACTTGCTTTTTCCATCTTTTATTTCAACCATTCTGGTGGGTATGTGCTGAGTAGCACTGTGGTTTTAATTTATATTTCATAGCTGTAGGTATCCCTTTCACTTAAGTCTCTGTTTTAGCTATAGCAGTACACCACTTCAAGGCCCTTCTCCAAATAGATAAGCCATGTTGGGGGGGGGTCAAAAGAGGGGCTGAGTATTCATACAACAGTCTTAAGGTAAGACTTCCATGTGAGGTTAGCAAAATGGTGGACTAGGAAGCTCTAGGTGCCCATTCTCTATGGAAATTTGTTATATGTATGTATATATATATATATATATATATATATATATATATATATATATATATGAGAGAGAGGCAAGAAAGACTGGCTTTATAAGAGCTCTCAAAGATAATCAAAAGTCTTACAGCAATAAAGCAAATGTCCAATCAAGAAAAAGCCACATTCAAATTGGTAGAGTAGTTTGTTTTCACTTGCCTTGGTATCATCCCCTCCCTGGTATGGCATAATCTTCTCTGGAAAAGATGGAAATCTGGTTCCAAATTAGCCTCAATCCAGAGGAGGCAGAACATACTTCATCTGCAATCTTCTAACCTGTCTGAGGGTTGCCTGATGAACTAGTCTCTGTTTTACCTAACACATAGCTCAGACAGGGTAAATCAGCATAACTTGGATCTCAGAGTAGGAAAAGATTTAAGAATACCTTAAACCTTCACCTGGGGCTTTTCCTACAACTCAAAGCACATCCAGCTAATAAGTATAGGACTGCTCTAGCAGACAGCCCATCCACATAAACTGAAAGAGGTGGTTGGTTTTCCAAATGTCCAATTTTCAACAAAAATATCATCATGTGTACGTGATCCTTAATAACATATGAGTGGATTCCCAAAAACTTAGAGGCCAGAAGCAGCAGGATGATATTTTTAAGAGTATAGTACCAAAAGAAAAAAAAAAATCTGTCAACTAAGAGTTCTATACCCAGCAAAACTTTTTTTCAAAGATGAGTTTGAAAATAAGACATCCCTAGATAAACAAAAGCTTTGGGAGTTCATTACCACTAGCCCTGCCCTATAAAAATTGTTTAAGGGAGTCCATCAGGTTGAAATGAAATGTCACTACAGAGAAACTTACTATACATAGAGATATAATGATCTCTGGCAAAGGTAAATACATGGATAAATTAAAAAACACTCCCTAGGGCTTTCCTGGTGGCGCAGTGGTTGAGAGTCCGCCTGCCGATGCAGGGGACACGGCTTTGTGCCCTGGTCTGGGAGGATCCCACATGCCGCAGAGCGGCTGGGCCCGTGAGACATGGCTGCTGAGCCTGCGCGTCCAGAGCCTGTTGCTCCGCAACGGGAGAGGCCACAACAGTGAGAGGCCCGTGTACTGCAAAAAAAAAAAAAAAAGCAGAAAAACATCCTACAGAAAAGAGAACTACAGACCATTATTCATGATGAATATTGATGTAAAAAATCCAACAAAATACTAGCAAACTGAATTCAGAATCATATTAAAAGGATTATACACTATGACCAAGTGAGAGTTATTTCTGGAATTTAGGGATGTTTGAACATATGTAAATCAATCAATGTAATACAATACATTAACAGAATGAAGGAAAAAGCCATATGGTACTCTAAATAATACAGAAAAAACTTCTGACAAAATTCAACACCCTTTCATGATAAAACTATTCAACAAACTAGGAATAAAGGGAAACTGCCTCAACATAATAAAGGCCATAAATAAAAAACCTATAGCTAACATCATAATCCATAATGACAAGACTAAAAGCTTTTCCTCTAAGTTCAGGAATAAGACAAGGATGCCTGTTTTCACCGCCTCTATGTAGAAAACACTAAATATCACACACACACACACACACACACACACACACACACACACACACACCCCTGTTAGAACAAATCCAGCAAAGTTGCAAGATGCAAAATCAATTGCACTTCTATAGACTAATAAACTATCTGAAAAGGAAATTAAAAGAATTCCATTCACAGTAGCATCAAAAAATACATAGGAATAAAACATAACCAAGGAGTTGAAAGACCTGTATACTAAAAACTACTTAACATTGCTAACAGAAATTTTAAGAGACATAAATAGATGGAAAGGCATTCAATGGTCACGGTTTGGTAGTTAAGATATCAGTACTACTCAAACCAATCTACAGATGCAATGCAATACCTACTAAAATCTCAATGACATTTTTTGCAGAAATAAAAAATCCATACTAAAATGTATATGGAATCTCAAGGGACCCCAATAGCCAAAAAAATCTTTAAAAAGAAGAACAATGTTGGAAGACTCACAATTCCCAATTTCAAAACTTACTACAAATCTACAGTAATCAACACGGTGTGGCACTAGCATAAAGACAGAGATATAGACCATTGGAATAGAATAGAGAATCTAGAAATAAACCCACACATATACGGCGAAATGACTTTTTATAAGAGTACCAAGACAATTCAATGTGGAAAGGACAGTCTTTTCAACAAATGGTACTGGGAAAACTATATATCCACCTGCAAAAGAATGAAGTAGAATCCTTGTCTTATACCATATAGAAAAATAAAAGTAGATCAAAAACTTAAACATAAGACCTAAAACTATAAAAATTTCAGAAGAAAGCATAGGGGGAAGCTTCATGACATTAGATTTGGCAGTGATTTCTTGATATGATACTAAAAGCACAGACAAATTATACTTCATCAAGATTAAAAACTTTTTTTGCATCAAAAGGACACTATCCACAGAGTAAAAGGGCAGCACACAGAATGGGTGAAAATATTTTGAAATCATACATCTGATCAGGGATTACTATTTAGAATACATAAAGAACTCCCACAATTCAAGAACAAAGGGGAAAAAAAACCCCAAACAACCCCACTGAAAAATGGGCAAAGGCTTGAATAGATATTTCTCCAAAGAAGATATACAAATGGCCAATAAGCACTTGAGAAGATGCTCAACATCACTAATCATTAGATAAATTCAAATAAAAACTACAAGGAGATACCATTTCAATTCCATTAGGATGGCTATTGCCATATCAAAAATTGAAACATTAAAAAAAAAAATAACAAGCATGGAAGATGTGGAGAAATTGGAAGCCCTGTGTTTTGCTGGTGGAATGTAAAATGGTGCAGCCTCAGTAGAAAACAGTATGGTAGTTCTTCAAAAACTTAAACAGAATTACCATATGATCCAAAAATTCCAGTTTTGATTATATACCCAGAAGAATTTAAGTCAGGGACTCAAACAGGTATTTGTACACCCATGTTCATAGCATCATTATTCACAATATCCAAAAGGTGGTAACACTTGGGTTGCTTCCATATCTTGGCTCTGGTAAATGGTGCTGCTATGAACATTGGGGTGCATGTATATTTTCAAATTAGTGTTTTTGTTTTCTTCAGATAAATATGAGGGATGGAATTGCTGGATCATATGGTAGTTCTGTTTTTAGAGGTTATTTTTTGAGGAATCTCCATATGTTTTCCATAGTGACTGCACCAATTTACATTCCCACCAACAGTGCACAGGGGTTCCCTTCTCTCCATGTCCTTGCCAACATTTGTAGACTTTTTGATGATAGCCATTCTGACAGGTGTGACTTCATCTTCTTTAGATTTGCATTTCTCTAATAATTAGCAATCGAGCTATAGAAGCAACACACGTGTCCATCAACAGACAAATGTATAAATAATAGAATATTACTCAGCTATAAAAAGCATGAAATTCTGCCATTTGCAACAACGTGGATGGACTGACAGAATATTATGCTTAGTAAAATAAGGACAGAGAAAGACAAAAAGTGTATAATATCACTTGTATGTGGAATCTAAAAAATAATAAAAACGAATGTATAGCAAAACTGAAACAGACTCACAGATACAGAAAACAAACTAGTGGTTACTACTGGGGAGAGGGAAGGAGGGAAAGGCAAGATAGGGGTATGGGATTAAAAGATATAAACTACTGTGTATAAAATAGATAAGCAACAAGGTTATATTGTATAGCACAGGGAATTATAGCCATTATCTTGTAATAACTTTTAATAAAGCATAATCTATAAAAATATTGAATCACCATGCTGTACACCTGAAATTAATAAGACATTGTAAATCAACTATACTTCAATAAAAATGGTGGTAGCAATCCAAATATCCATTTACGGATGAATGGATAAACAAAATATAGCACTTACTTAGAATATTATTCAGCCTTAAAAAGGAATGAAATTCTGATACATACTACAACATAGTTGAACTTTGAAGACATCATGTTAAGTGAAATGAGCCAGTCACAAAAGTAAAAATATTATGATTCCACTTATATGAGGTACTAAGGAATAAGCAAATTCATGGAGACAGAAGGTAGAATAGTGGTTACCAGAAGCCCAGAGAGAAGGAGGAATGGAAAGTTATTGTTTAGGGGGTACAGGGTTTCAGTTTGGGATTCTGGAGAAGGATAGTGGTGATGGTTACACAACAATATAAATGTACTTAATGCCACTGAATTGCACACTTAAAAGTGGTTAAAATTGTAAATTTTATGTTATGTATATTTTACCAGAAAAAAAATCTTCTTCCATAGCAAAATGGTGAGAAGCTCTAGGTTTACACATGCTTGGACCTGTTGATGGAATAAAGGCCAGTAAGTTCTGAGGCAGCGGAAATGGTCTCGCTGAATTATCTTGCCTTAAAAGGTTAGCTGAGTAAGTCAATGGGTAGAGAATTTTAATTATGCTTCAAGTAATTATTGGTGACATGTGGGGTATTATTAAGGTGCTAAGCATTATAGTTTTGGGTGTTCAGTCAAGTCAAGGTAGGACTCCATCCAAAAGCTCAAGATATGAGAAACTGAGTCTCTTTTTCACGATAGTGGTAGGCAAAATTTCAATAGAGTATTAAAGTACCAGATAGTTGGATTGTGACTTAGAATAGGCTTAAATTCTAACAGACAACTTGAATGCTAGACAGAAAAACTGAGATTGAAGCTCAACTATATATACTGAGCCAACTGAGGAGCTAGGCATTGGTGGCAGTGAGTATTGGTGATAAAGAGGATTGGAGGCTACATAGGACCCCAGATCACAGCAGATACTCAATTTAGGGCAACAAGATTTTAAGCCCCAAGCTAAGGCCTTTGTTATATTTTCTGCCTTAGTCAAGTTTGGGTTCAGGTCTGGAGAGGGCCTGGGGCCTCTGGCCCCATATCAACATATACAGCTGGCCTGGTATCCTCAAAGAAGTGACTGGGGATGACAAGAACATGAAATTAGAGGGAATTGAAAGACTGACTGGACAGGATGCTTTTAACCAGGAACCTACCAGTTAGAAGAAGTTGCACAGCTCATAGAGGCTAGAGAGCTATCTAGAGAGTGATCCTAAATAATAGGCTAGTCATTCATTTGCTCCAGAAATCCAGATGTTTGCCCCAGTGGGGCTGAGCGAGCACAAAGCATCTAATTGACTAGAATAACCCATACTGAAATTTGGTGATTTCTCAAATATCAAAAGGAAAAAAAATATTTAATGCTTATATTACATATATATTATATACACATATATAAAATCATTCAACTTTGTTGAAATATCCACATACTTTATAGATTCATTCCATTTTTACATTTTTGAAACAGAAGGTTTAAAAAGAAAGTAAAGTACATAAAATTAATAAAGCATATATATGCTTAAAATATTTAATGAAAGTTTTCATAACATTCTGCTGATAGAAATCTTTTTGGTAAAATGAAATTCAAACATTTAATAAACTTTGAGTTTGGAAAGAAAAGGACATATATCTAATGAAGGCAACAATCTAAATTTTGATACTTGTGACTTTACCACCTTCAAATTTTCAAAGATGTGTGTTAAGGTTATTTCTAACAGGAAAAACAGATATAATAAGATAGCCACACTCTGCTAATTAGATGTAGAGCCCGTGTGACAGTTAAAATGGACATCATCTCAAATCTCCTGCTTTCTCTTTCATGGAATCTGGGCTCAGATCCTAATTTGTGCATTACAGCAGAACAGCTGGAGCTGAAGCTGATTGGAAGTATTGGCAATTCATATTTGCATGCCCAAATATCAGCTTTTTAGGATTACTTTCAAGATATTAGTAAAGAGCAAATGTTCTTTTCTATCTTATACCTTACTCTTCAAAGATAACTTGTCTGAGGATTATCAAGCCTTAAGTAAGTAAAATCAAAGAGGTCAATAAAAGACTGAGCTACTGCATGTGGGATATTGGTAATTTAAGGGTAATTTAATTTAAAGAGCTCACAAAGTGATTCTCTAATCACGGACTCTGGAGTCAAACTGCCTGGATCTCAATTCTGCCACTGTGAGCTTTGTGATCTTGAGCTAGTCACATACCTCTTACTTCATAGTTGTGAGGATTAAATGATTTATTGTGAAGAATTAATGAGTTAATATAGTTAAAGCATTTAGAGCAGTATCCGGATGATAATTAGTACCATATAAACATTAGCAATTATTATTTTGACCTTTAAAAAGTAATATAATCAAAGCAAGAAGTCAAATGGCTTTTACCATTCTGAATAAACGCAGTTCAAACTTGAGCTCACACAATGCAGAGTAAAAGTTATAAAGCACATAAGATTGTTCCACATTTCCAGTTTAAGATCAAGTTGGTAAATTTCAGTATTGTAGGTAGGATTTACCTTTTGTTAGTTTCCAAAACATAGGTTAACAACTATTCCTGTTTAAATTGTATTAAACAAAAACTTTGCCATTACTGTAGAGCCCCAAACTATTTTATATGATGAAACTGAAGAGGCGAATATTACCTTTTCTTGGATAAACTCACAGCTGTCACCAATTTATCTTGCAACAGCACATGGGTTGGACCTTGAGGCCTCATCACCAAGAAAACATGAATTCAAAATATAAATAGCTGCTTCTGACCAAGCTAGAAGTAGGCTACAGCAGTGGTCCCCCCTCCCCGCCCCTTCCTTTTGGCTATGCAATTACAGAAGATAAATTTCTTAATCAGAAAGCAGACTAGCTTGTGGCTTGTTCTTTTACATGTTGATTTCATTTAAATTAGCCCTCTTGAAAGCAATCTTTAATGCAGCACAGTCAATGAATATTTCAACACCATATTTACTGAAATCAGATTTCCACAGCAAACACAACGGCAACTTTCTGGTATTGAAAAGTTTTAATGTTTAAAAAAAAAAAAGCAGGAATATCCCTCTCTAAGTCTCATAAGTACATTTCAGGGTTGCAGAAAATTTACAGCAAGAAAGAACACTGCTCTGAGAATCTGAAGATCAGATTTCAAGTTTCATCTCTGCTGGTAACACATTTAGGAGATCAGGATTTTCCAACAATTCGATTCTTCAATTCTATGGAAAAGTAGAATTGATTTGCCCTAAACTATTCCTTCTACAGGTGAAAGTTCTGAGGTCCAGGGAAACGAAGGTCCTAAGGCTAGTTAGCAACACAACAGGGAATAAAGAGTCAGCTCCCCTCACACCAACATATTGAACTTTCCTTTAGAACATTCTGCTTGTCAACAGATTCAATTAGTATTTATGGAGCATTTCCTATGAACTAAGGACTGTAGTAGATATTTTCACATGTGTTATCTCTCATGGGTTCCTTTTAAAATGAAGCAACCTTTGTGGTTGTATTAGTTTGCTACGGCTGCCATAATAAAATACCACAGACTGGGTAACTTAAAGAATAGAAATAAATTTCCTTACATTTCTGGAGGCTGAAAGTCCAAGATCCAGGTGTGGGCAGGACTAGTTTCACCCTGAGGCCCCTCTCCTTGGCTTGCAGATGGCTGCCTTCCCCCTGTGTCCTTGTATGATCATCCCTCTGTCTGTTTGTATCCTAATCTCATCTTCTTATAGGGACACCAATCCTATTGGATTAGGGCCCACCCATATGACAACACTTTACCTTAATTACTTCATTAAAAGCCCAATCTCCAAATACAGTCACATTCTGAGATACTGGAGGCTAAGGCTTCTATATATGTATTTTGGAGGTAAACACAATTCAGCCCATAACAATGGTTTCTATTAACTTACTCTAGCATAACCTGTTACAGCTTGATTTGTAAAACCTTAACCTGTTGTGTCTCCTCCCACTTCAGTAAGTGCTTACTCACCTCTTCAAGCCAGCCCTGCTTCAAACCAACTGCACCATTTTCTTTCTTTTCCTTTTGTTATCTGTCTCTCTGATTTTTTTTTCCTTTTCCTCTAACTTCCCTCATTTGTAATGAGTTACTATTATATAAAATGCTAGGCTCCCTAATCTTTCATATAATCTCTTATGCTTTTCACAATGAGCGGGCAAGGCAAATTTTAGTAAGCGCATTTTACTAATGTAAAAACTGAGGTTTAGAAAAGTTGAGTAACTTTCCCCAAGTCACTCAACAAGTAATGGAGGATCTGTAGTTTGAACTCAGATCTGACTCCCAAATCTATTCTTTCCTTTCTTGTAACTTACCACTTCTATTTTTCTTACTACCTGCTAATACCTTAGGCCTGGCAGTTTTCAATGGCTTAATTAGTACTACAGAGCCATGTTGGAGGAACACCCAGTGCTAAGTGCTGTTTTCTAAAAAAATCAGGTGTCTCCCATTTCTGTTGTTACCAATTGAATTAATATAACAAACGAATTAGATGAGAACTGAGCTTGAGCAAAATGGAAACAAAAGGTCTTAAATGTTTTAACGCCTTCATAAAATTGGTTCTGTTATAAATTAAATATATTATTCATCCTTTCTACTTACATCTGTCCCCATCATATGAATGTGAAATTAGGGCTTTTCCACACGGGCACAGAGAATGACAGAAATTCTCTAATTAAGGTGGTACCCTTAATGTAAATTATATTAATGCCTTTGAAAACAGCACATGCCCTGAATATAAACCCAAGGGCAGTGGAGTAGGTTGCAGTTCTTCAAGACCTCATTCATTCATGCAACAAATACTTACTGAAAACCTCCACAATGCCAGGCCCCATGGGAGGTGCCACAGATAGCACCATGAACAAGACAGGGAGAGTCTCTGTCTTCCTGAAATTCAGAGTCTAATGAGGGAGAAAGACATTAGACAATGATTTGCACAAACAGCAGAAGAGTTACTATTTGTGCTAGGTCTATGAGCGAAAGTAAAACAACCTGAGTGAGCAGATAACTGGGGAAGTTTTACCTTTCTGAGAGATCAAGAAAGGCCTCCTGAAGAAAGTGACATTTAAGTTGAAACAAAAAGGAAGATAAGATGTGGAATCTAAAAAATTGATACAAATGAAATTATTTACCAAACAGAAATAGACTCACAGACATAGAAAACAAACTTATGGTTACCAAAGGGGGTGGGAGGAGACAGGAGTTTGGGATTGACATATACACACTACTATATATACAATAGATAAAAAACAAGGACCTACTGTATAGCATAGGGAACTATACTCAATATCTTGTAATAACCTATAATGGAAAAGAATCTGAAAAAGAATATATATATATATATATATATATATATATACACACACACACACACACAACTGAATCACTTTGCTGTACACCTGAAACTAACACAACATTGAGGGGAGGCGAAGGGTAAGCTGGGACAAAGTGAGAGAGTGGCATGGACATATATACACGACCAAATGTAAAATAGATAGCTAGTGGGAAACAGCCGCATAGAACAGGGAGATCAGCTGGATGCTTTGTGACCACCTAGAGGGGTGGGATAGGGAGGGTGGGAGGGAGGGAGACGCAAGAGGGAAGAGATATGGGGATGTATGTATATGTATAACTGATTCACTTTGTTATAAAGCAGAAACTAACACACCATTGTAAAGCAATTCTACTCCAATAAAGATGTTAAAAAAAAAAAAAAGAAACTAACACAACATTGTAAATTAACTATACTTCAATTTTAAAAAAGGATTACTTAGAAACTAACAATTATACAACTTTAAAGTCTGGGAACAGATGGTTCCTTTGGGTTAAAAAAAAGGATATTAGCCAGATAAAGAAGGACAGAGCATTGTAGGGAAGGGGAACAGCATCTACAAACAGCCTAAGGAGGGAAGGTGCTCAGTGCACTGGAGGGACAGAAGTAGGGCCAGAGAGGTTCTCAGGAAGGAGTAAGGAGATAAATGTGAGGAGAATGGTGCAGGCCAGACATACAGGACCTTGTAGGTTAGGAAGAGGAATCAGAATGAGAGATATAATCCGGATTACTTTTGAGGGAAATGCTATTGTGATATTTTCATAATTAAATACAAATCTAGTTCAGTGAATCTTCTTACAAAAATGAAAAAGAACTCTGTATCATTACCATAATGCAGGCCCTTGTAACACATCAGTGGGAGGTACATTCTGTTAGCCTCCATGAGTATTGTTCTGTGTATTTCCTAGAAAAGTAGAAATGGATAGTAATAAGGATGGTAAAAACCACCACAATGAAATCTTGCTATCATCATGGAAGCCTCAAAAGAAAGCCAAGAAATTTGCTAAAAGAGTAGATGTCAGTACATATGGCCAATAGGCACATAAAAAGATGCTCAACTTGGGCTTCCCTGGTGGTGCAGTGGTTGAGAGTCCGCCTGCCGATGCAGGGGATGCGGGTTCGTGCCCCGGTCTGGGAGGATCCCACATGTTGCAGAGCGGCTGGGCCCGTGAGCCATGGCTGCTGAGCCTGCGCGTCCGGAGCCTGTGCTCCGCAACGGGAGAGGCCACAACGGTGAGAGGCCCACGTACCACAAAAAAAAAAAAAAAAAGATGCTCAACTTCACTAAATATTAGAGAAATGGAAATCAATAGTACAATGAGGTATCACCTCACACCAGTCAGAATGGCCATCATTAAAAAGTCTACAAATAATAAATGCTGGAGAGGGTGTGGAGAAAAGGGAACACTCTTACCCTTTTGGTGGGAATGTAAATTGGTGCAGCCACTATGGAAAGCAGTATGGAGGTTCCAAAAAAGACTAAAAATAGAGTTTCCATATGATCCAGCAATCCCACTCCTAGGCATATATCCAGACAAAACTATAATTCAAAAAGATACATGCACTCATATGTTCACAGCAGCACTAGTTGCAATAGCCAAGACATGTAAGCAACCTAAATGTCCATCAATAGATGAATGGATAAAGATGTGATACATATATACAATGGAATATTACTCAGCCTTAATAAAGAATGAAGTAATGCCATTTGCAGCAACATGGATTGACCTAGAGATTAGTGTACTAAGTAAGTCAGAAACAGAAAGACAAATACCATATGGTATCACTTATATGTGGAATCTAAAATGAGACACAAATGAACATATCTACAAAACAGAAACAGACTCACTAACATGGAGAAGAGATTTGTGGTTGCCAAGGGGGATGGGGGTGGGGAGAGAAGGATTGGAAGTTAGGGATTAGCAGACTCAAACTATTATATATAGGATGGATAAACAACAAGTTCCTACTGTACAGGACTGTATATATGTTAAACTACAAAGATTGCATAAAAAAAAAAACAGACAATATGTGCAAAGTCCAATCTTCCGTAACAATGATACAAACACCTAACATTTGTTGGGTGTTTGCTATGTGCAAGGCACTATTCTAAGGTCTTTATATCTACTTTCTTATTCAAGCTTCACATTGTACAGATGAAGACCTGAGACACAGAACAGTTAAATAACTTTCCCTCAGCTAATAACTGGTGGAGCAGGCCCTCCAAATAAATTTTCAACTAGCCTGAGTGAGAACTAACACTTATTAGAAATGTACTTGTTTTGTAGCTCTGCTAAGTGGTTTATGTATATTATCTAATTTACTCTCCATAAAAACATTCTACACTTGGTATTATTGTTCCTATTTTTTTCAGATGAGAAAACTGAGATTCAGAGATAAAAAGTGATAACTAGTATATGATAATGTGGGGATTCAAATAAAATCTACCTGTATATAACACACTATCAGACATTACAAATTACCATCAATAAGGATGTATCCTTTTAGGCCATGCCTTTCCCACATAACAAGGGTGATATATTATTAGATTAACATAATAATGATAATACACTAATTTGAAAAGATATCTGTACCCCCATGTTCATTGCAGCATTATTTAAAATAGCCAAGACATGAAAACAACTTAGTGACCATCAAAAAATGAATGGATAAATATGTGCTATACACACACACACACAAACACACACACACAATGGAATATTACTCAGCAATAAAAAGAAGGAACTCCTGCCATTTGTGACAACATGGCTGGACCTTGAGAGCATTATGCTAAGTGAAATAAGTCACACAGAGAAAGACAAATACCATATGATCTTACTTATAAGTGAAATCTAAAAAAAAATAAAAACGAATAGATATAGAGAACAAACTGGTGGTTGCTAGAGGTGGGGGATGTGGGTGGGCAAATGTGTGAAGGGGGTCTAAAGGTACAAACTTCCAGTTACAAAATAAGTCCTGGGGATGTAATGTACAGCACGGTGACTATAGTTAATAATACTATATTGTGTATTTGAAAGTTGCTAAGAGAGTAGATCTTAAAGTTCTCATCACAAGAAAAAAAATTTGAAACTCTGTGTGGTGATGGGTACTAACTAGACTAATTGTGGTGATGATTTCATATGTATACATATATTAAATTACTATGTTGTATACCTGAAACTAATATAACATGTCAATTATATCTTAATGCATTTTTTTAAAAAATAGGAATTAGGTGTCAGAGATACACAAGTTAGTAACCTCACAAATCCTTTAGGCAATAAAATATAGCTAAGGTTAATTTTAATAAGAAAAGAAAGATAAACCCAGAGCAGTGTTTTTTAACCATTTTGGTCATGGTCACACACACAATACGCACAATTTTAAATATAGTTTAATGTGTTCATGGCTACTCCCAGAAATCCATCAACTGGCACACACTAATGAGGATCCTGAGAAGCCAGGGCAAGGCCCATGAACTGTGGCACTGAAAGATGATAATGGAAGTTTTCAAAAGCACCTCTCTCCCAATTCAGTTTTCCCTGATGTCTATCCATTATACATGGTTTATCCAGGCACAGGCCATAATAGGCCACCATTCATTTATCTTATCTTTCTATCACATATTTTTAGACACTTATTACATGTAAGGTACTGAGTTGGGCTCTGGAAACATAAACACACATGATATAGTCCCTCCCTCAATGTTCAGTGAAGAAATTACACACACACACACACACACACACACACACACACACATATATATATATATATATAGAGAGAGAGAGAGAGAGAGAGAGACAAAGGCAGAGATACAGAGAGAGAAAGAGAAAAAAAGAGACAAACAGAGAAAGACAGAGGGAGACAGAAGCAAAATGGCACTACAAAACACAGTGAGTACAGCTTGCTATGGGAGCCTCTAGAAGGGTCACTTGTTAATCTAAAAAGGGTAAGGGCTTCAGCGTTCACTTATAAATTGGCAGCAAATAGGACTTTCACAAAAAAATGTGGTCATACGTGACTGAGTACTGTACATTTCACCCACAATAGTATGGAGTTGAGAAGTGACGTGATTAGAGCTATGTACTACAAAAATTTAATTGGCAGTATAGGATAAATTATAGAAGTCAGCGTGGGGACACAGAAAATTAGAAGGCTATCATAATAGTTGAAAAGAGAAGTTAGGTGGGTGCGAAATGCTGTGGTAGCCAAAGGACTGGAAAGGAAGGGACAGATGAGAGAAGAGTATTATCAACAGAAGTTGATGAATGTGAAAGGCTATAAAGATGGTGCACTCAAGGATTCTTAGCTGTTGAGCCACCATGACTGGGAGAATGGTGAGATTAAGGTAGCCTAGAAGAGAAGCTATTTTTATGAGCTCCATTTTGGGCCGCTGGAATTTGAAATACCAGCAAGATAGAGGTATTGAGCAGGCAACTGTAAATTCAGTAACTCTTTTTGGGAGGGATACTGAATCTTCACTGCTTAGAAGTGAGAACTATAGTCAGTCACATAAATTTACTGACCCCAAGCATTCTATAAGGCACTGAAGAAACAAAGATGAATAAAGACATAACATTTTGCACTCTAAAGCTTGGAGATTTGTGGGAGCTTGTCTTCAAGATGGCTGTCATTAATTCCTTCCCTCTCTTATATGCGTATACCATCCCCTCATTGAGAGGCGGGGTCTATTCCTCCCCTTCTCTTGAATGGAGCCTGGCTTAAAGACATGCTTTACCGGGCTTCCCTGGTGGCGCAGTGGTTGAGAGTCTGCCTGCCGATGCAGGGGACACGGGTTCGTGCCCCGGTCCGGGAAGATCCCACATGCTGTGGAGTGGCTGGGCCCGTGAGCCACGGCCACTGAGCCTGTGCGTCCAGAGCCTGTGCTCCGCAACGGGAGAGGCCACAACAGTGAGAGGCCTGCGTACCACAAAAAAAAAAAACCAAAATAAAACATGCTTTACCAATTCAATGTGGGAGAAGTGATGCTCTAAGAGTTTTGAAGCCAGGTCACAGCAAATCTTGCAACTTCTGCCTGGGCCCCTGGGAACACCTGCTCTGGGGAGAGCGGCTGCCATATAAGCCTGATTACTCTGAGTCTATCATGCTGTGAGAAGTCCAAGCTACACAGAGAAGTCCTATAAAAATGAGACACCAGTTGAAGAAAGAGGGAGAAGCCAAGGAGCACCAAGACATCGGATATTTGTGTCAAGAAGCCATCTTGTATGTAGGTCCTCCAGCACCAGCTGCCTAGACTTCTGCCATGTCAGTCAGAGTTGAACAACCCAGCCAAGCTCTTGCCAAATTCCTGACCCATAAATTCATAAAATATAATACTATTACTACTACAGCTATTACTACCACTACTATTAATAAGAGGCAGCAGAAGAAAAGAAGAAGAAGAATGTTGTCGTTTCAAGCCACTTTATACCATTAAGTTTTGGAGTATTTTTTATGCAGCAATAAATATCCGGAACAAGATGTGAGAATAAACTAGATGACACAGTACATTTGGAGAGGCAGGCGTGCAGGAATTAATAATGCTGTGTGATAAATGTAATCTCTTAACTAGAGATAGAACACAGAGAAGAAAAGGTGACCCAGAAAAGACCTTTTTCTGAAGGACCAAAGAAAATTAAATTAGCAAGTTGTTCTATATACTTGAAGAATATATATTTGAAGGATATATTTTACTTCATTTATTTACTTACATGGTTTCCATTCCGTTTCACTTCTACAATAAAGGAAAGCAGTATTTAAAGAGAAATTACAAACTATCATGAGCAGTTAAAGAGCAAAGTTGATTATGGCAATTTAGAGGTGTGAATGCCATTTATGAGTTACATTTTCAGTCAATAACAATAGAGCGGGAAGATGTATACAATTCATGGCAACTTGAAGACAAATTAGGCCTAAATAGTTTCAGTTAAGCTTATACAGATCTATCATGGAAGTTGTCTTTATTTTCCTGAAAATGTGCTTATGAATAGATCAGTTCTACTATATAAAACACAATAAGATCAGTAATATAATCACTTAGAAGATGATACACAAAGTATGGTCAATAAACAGTAAGTCAATACTGTATATAAACAAAGGAACAAGAATATCTTAGCCTCTATGTTCCCTGTATGTTGGCATCTCAGTCTTTTTTTTATTTTATTGAAGTAGAGTTGACTAACAATACTGTGCTAGTTTCTGCTGTACAGCAAAGTGACTCAGTTATACACATACAGACATTCTTTTTTATATCCTTTTCCATTATGGTTTATCACAGGATATTGAGTATAGTTCCCTGTGCTATGCATTATGACCTTGCTGTTTATCCATGGCATCTGAGTTTTAATGTGAGATAAATCAAGTATGGCTTTATTATTTTCCACAAGCCCATTATTGGTTCATTCCTAAAACAACAATGCAGTACAGTGTTTATGAGTATTTTTAAAGGCCACTCAACCCCAAACGTTATTGATGATGATTTACTTTAATAGATCAGGACACACTTTTCTGAAGAACACGAGTCTAAAAAGAAAGGGCTTCTGATAACACGAACCTTACTTACAACAAGCAAAGAAATAAATACTTATAAGCTACCCACAAACCTTTCTGGACTCTTTCCTATGCTAATAAATGTCATCTTTACAATTGTTGAAACAAAGGTACCATACTATCTTTCTTTAGGAGAGAAGAGTCCTTTCCAAGAATATCCAGTGGTCCATTGAAAGGGCTTCAGCCTCTTCTGGATACTGAGGATCCAGAGTAAAATGTCTACTAATGTATTATTTTAGCTCATTCCTATTGTTAATGGTCAAGTCAGTCAACCTTTAATTTTGGATTCCTTTATGTACAAGGCCAAGAGATCTGAAGTGAGTGGTAATGTTATTAAGCCTGCTTTTCCTGGACCATCGAAGATACATGTCTACCTGTCTGTCTTAAAATTTCTCTCACCTCTATTTACTGGTCTATCATCTAACTGGTTCAGGGACTCTTTTTGGTTGATAGGGAGGTTCTATTTTGTGTATCTGCCAACTCTTCTTTAAAGATCTTAATCAGTCCTATCTCTCTATTCCCCTTCCCCCTTTGAATCCAGAAACCCCTGGGGTGTCCCTGTCAGAAACCTGAATCAAAGAAATTTAAGCCATATCAATAAAGCCTACTGCATTTAGTTGAAGAAAAATTAAGGGCATCTGTTTCAAAGGATGACTTGGGCTACTAAACTATGAAGCCATTTCCACTTCAAAGGCACTAAGAATGTGTAGCTGGCTTCACTGCTAATCTGTGATAAGCCTATCTATCTTAGCCATCCTGTGAATTCAGAGCCCTTAATCACCACAACATCTAGGACCTTCAATAAGAAAATGTCAAAGGAAGGAAGTAAAGGGAGTCTAATAGGACTGACCGCGGGGAAACACATAAACACTAGCATATACAGGAGAAGGCTCGAGAAAGGAGAATGGAAGAGAGGGAAACAAAGATGAGAAAAGAGTATTTCAAAGAAAAGTGTTGATGGAATTAAGCAAGACAGGTTTTAACAAGAGAAGAGCCTTAAATGTGTATATTTAGAATGCTATAAACCCCCAAATGCCAAATTCTAAGCTTCACATTTTCTACATCAATCATCCATATTCATAAAGTTATGATTTCTTTTACTTATATAAGAAACATCCAATTGGGGATGGAATCCTGAAGGCATATAATGACAGTGTATAGTAATACTGTGAAGTATGCATGAAATGACACCAGGTTAAGCAAAACAAACATTATCATTTAGTATTATCATTCAATATCAGAAAACAAAAGAGTTTTTTCCTCCTTTTTCGATCGTCCTTAATCCTTTCCAAAAAGGGACATGATGCTCCATAAGTGTTTCAGGCTTTTGTTTCATGATTATTTTCTTTGTTCCACAGATTTTTTTAAAAAAATTAAACATTTCTCTTTCAATGAATCTTTCTAAATTATGGATTGAGCACCTGAATTTTAAGTGTAGGAAACAAATTTCAATGAAATAGACATATTGACGGGTTCCCTAGCCCACAGAAGAGTATTACAATAGAAAGGATACTTATAATAAACTTAAATTGTCCTCACATTCTTTTCCTCAGCACAAGCAATGAGCTTATATATGTAACTGTAAGGAAATTATCTCTTAAATCACATTTTTCAGGAAATATTTTTCATGAGTGCATTTCTTAAGTGCATATGTAGTACTGTTAGACCTTCGCGGTCTCCTAGGAGTTTCGACTCGCCCAGGAAACAACAAGAGTCGGAAGCCGCAAGAGGTTTATTGAAGGCCGGTGCACCGGGGTTCCTTGGTCCTCACGCAGGAGGCCGAAGAAGAAACCCCCCCAGGGCGTGAACATGCATTTTTATAGGTCTTAATTTTCTGTTATGCAAAGTGAGGATTCAATTGTGATTTTTAATGATAGGTTCTTAGCTTCTGTTCGGACCAGAGAGGGAACCTGTCCCAGGCTTCCTGATTGGTTCTTTGACAGATACCTTTTTTACATTTTGTTTATCTCCCTCCTTCTCGGAAGGGGGCCGGACATCCTGGAAATTCACCCATTGTCTAAGAAGCCCCTATTGTCTGGAGAGTTCTTAATCATTAGCTGGAACAATGTCCCTCGAGTCCCACAGTACAAAGAAAAGAGATAATTATCTGTTTCCTATATCTGCAAATAAAATTGAAGAGGTGCAATATAGAACACATTCTGGATAAGAAGAGAAAAATTTTTGGTCCTGGTCCTAGTTCTGTCACAAACTAGCTTCTCTGGACCTCATTTTCTTCTCTGTAATTAAGTTACCCTAAAGGTGTTTCCCAGCTCCAAAGTGCTGTAATGAACACATTACAAATTTTACAAGTAGATTGGAGCATAAGCACACGATTAAAGTTGGATCCTGCCATTTGGTCATATTTACCTTATGGACTTATTTGGGTGAGAACTAGGGATGCAGGGGCATCCTAACTTACCAGTAAGTGTAATTCATCTGAAAAGTGGTGATAAGGAGATAGCCACAGGTAGTCAATTTTGCTTTTGTAAGATTTCCTCACTCCAATTTTAAAAGTGCTCATCATATTAGAGTAAATGTGTAAGGAATTTTCCCAAATTAGTAGAATCTCTTCAACCAAAAATTAGCACGAGATCCAAGGGTGAGCAATAGCCCCGTGTTTTAGCTTTATTTTTCCTCCTCAATGAATTGTTTTCCATATGAAATAGAGTCGTACCACAGTACTAATTACTAGATCTAATTTGACTAAATAAAGTAGTCAAACATCCACATTATCTGGTGCAAATTATTCTGTGTGCAACACTGCACATGCATATCCAGAGCTGGTGTTTACAATTTTGAATAAGAAATACAAAGGAAACAATACTACATTTCCATTAAATGAGATGGAATACATATAACATTCTTGGAACATTAACTGCCTTTTGTAATTAGTGATCATGCACAGCAATAAATAGTAGTTCTATTTGTTCTGTGAGTATATTGACAAATAGTCTTGTCTAGATGACACAAACAAAATATCTCCAGGGGCTAAAACCCACTGGAGATAATTGGTGGCTCTCTAACTTTAATGAGCAAATTATCTCTGACCACCTAAATATATCTTGGAAAAAAGTGTTATTTTTGCTATTTTCAACATTTTGCAAAATATTTTATGATGATCAGCAATCCCAGAATGATTTTTTCCTTCTCATCTGTGTTTGGTCATATGGCAAAGACCAGTCCAGGAATTTTGGCTAGTTTTACTTCATTTCAGATAAACATTTCCAGGTAAGAAGGTTGACACTTTTACTCTATTTCCCTTAAACAATGGGAAAGTTCAAAACAGTGCAGTCCTCATGCTCTCTCCCTGCTCTATCAGTGAAAAAACCCTGCATTATACCCATTCCTCAAGATTTATGTTTCATCGTTAAGAGCTAAGGTACTTTGTCTCAGGCAAACTTGGGTGAATAACATCTGGGTCTGAATTCCAACTCTGTCATTTACTAGCTATGCAAACATGGGTGAGTCATGTGATCTCTCTGAGCTTCTGTAACAGAATTTGTAATTTGGAGATAACACTGATAACAGTAATACAGGTTCTCCTATCCCCCACTCCCGAAATGGCGTAAAGCGAAGAAGCAATTATCTTAGTCACATCTTGCTAACAGATGCCCAAAATAAAACAAGATAGATAAACCACAAATGCTCGCAGACACAGTTCAAAGCTATGGTGGCTTGATGCTGAGATGCCGAGTGTAGTTCCCCAGGGAGAGGAGCTTGGCAGTGCCACTTCCCTTGCTCAGGGTATGCGCTGCTTGAAAACAAATGTTGAACGCTATTTTTGCTTTTCACCTTTTTTTCATAAAAGTGAAAATTTTCTTTGGATTTCTTTCAGTTAGCGAAAACTGGTACTAACGTAGGTTTTAAGTAAAAGTGAAGTGACAAAGCAAACTTTCAAAAAGCAGGGGTACCTGTAATACCTCATTGTCATATTTTGATAATTATCTAATCTAATATTGTAAACGTCCTGCCACAGAATAGGAACTAAATTCAGAGTAGCTGTTGTTAATATTAAGTCTAGAATGTCAGCCAAATTACATTTCTTTTCCCACTTAATAAAGATGCTTTTACAAATAGATTATTTTTTTAACATCTTTATTGGAGTATAATTGCTTTACAATTGTGTGTTAGTTTCTGCTTTTATAACAAAGTGAATCAGCTATACATATACATATATCCCCATATCTCTTCCCTCTTGCGTCTCCCTCCCTCCCACCCTCCCTATCCCACCCCTCTAGGTGGTCACAAAGCCCCGAGCTGATCTCCCTGTGCTATGCAGCTGCTTCCACTAGCTATTTAACAAATGGATTATTCATTTCTCACTCCCTCATATTTTTATCAGGGATGTGGTCAGATCAAATACTATTTTTTTTCTCAGTAAAGGCACACAAAATATCGCTTATTTGCTAAGACATTAAATGTATACTATTGCAAACAGTGCAACAAATGTTAAGATATCATTGAAGACTTTTAGATTGTACACATAATATACTTTCATATGTAGTTTTTTTCAAGTAGATTTTATCTTCCCAATCTGGCCAATAAAACATTAAATAAATCTTTGTTTTTTCTTTTATTTTCATGCTGAATATAACACAACTTTGCTAGACAAATACCTTCTAGCACAACTATCTGGAATAGACAATCTATTCAATGGAGATAAATGGAAAGACTAGCTTTCTATATGAAATGAGAGAAACCGTGGTTGTTCTTTTATCCCTTCCAATTCTTTCTGAAACTTCCATATGTATATGTATGACAGCCGGCCTTCACACTAACAGTTGTAAATATTTGTATTCTCAACTTTCATTCCACAGTTTTTATAATTTTCACAATCCCTCCATATTTTAATATCATTGAATCCCTGTGAGAATAGCTTCATCTTAAGTCTGCATATATTGGAATAATGTGCTATCTACTGAGACAAATATCTGCAGTGAAATTTTCATATAAACTGCTCTCAGTGTTGCTGGGGAAATATATATGACACACTATTTTGTCATAAATTTGCTATTGCTCATGATGAAATTTCTTAGTGTTTCTCTATGACTATTAGAAAAGTTAAAACCAAGACATTAAACAATCGTACAGGGAATCTGATAAAGTTTTTTTTTTTAATTATGATGAAATATTTGAAAGATGACCCATGAGCTAAGGTTTTAAGCATAATTTTTCTCTTATAGCTAAATAGGCATTTATCAAATGCTTATTAAGATGGCTTGAAAACAAGAAGAAAAATGATGAATCCCTCATGAAGGATTGCATTTTTCCTTCTTTTAACGAAGTAACATTCATCATTTCACCTTTCCTCTACTACACTCCTGTCTCCTGTTCAATTGACGCCTTTGGATTTGTTGCTTAGTCATCCTATCTATCAAGCAAGATGAATGAAATCAATACTCCTACAGGGAAAATGAGTTCACTAATATTTACATTTATTTTCTTCCTTTCTTTTCAGTCTCCAATCTGTTACCATTCTGCATAACTTTCAAATTTCTCTTCAATGCTCTCTGGTTAACAATGAATCAATGGAATTTTTAGCCATTCTTTCTGTTACACAATTGAAATCCCTTACTATTGGCAATGCTGTAAAACAAAGAGAAAAACCCCGATATAAAGAGCTTTGAAGAGGAATGATAGGGACAATATTAGTGGCTTATCGGAAACAAATTAGAACAGACAGACTAGAGTTTTAACAAATGACTGCATGCAGTGGACATGTGATTGAACTTAAAGGTGATGCCACGTTTTCCTTAGTAAATTCTTATTGTGGCAATTATTTTTCCTGACATTACAATTGGCTTTTGTGGCTGCAAATTGATATATCTTTATAAGGTTGTTTCCACTGACATTTTTTTTTTCAAATTAAAACATAAATGTATTTGCTTGCTTTTTGGGTTTAAATTGTTCTCTTAATATAAAAAGTTGCATCCAATTTGAAAATGCTTCTCATACACTTAAAACTTGAAAATGACTTTGTTACTTAAAGGAAAAATTAGCACATTTGGTTCTTTAATTGAATTTAATATCTGTAACATTATAATTGCTGATATTAAAACCTTTTACAAGGAATAAAATAAATATACATTATTAATTCACATTCAGCTTATACAAAGGAACATAGTGATTTTTATATTGCTTCAATAACTTTTTGAAAATTAAATTTAAATTCCAAATTATTCTATTCTTTTTGTCTTAAAAGACTTTAATCAGTGTCTTTTATCACTCATTTGTATTATTTAGGATATCATGGAAATAACCCTGATCTTTCCCTCTGAAAATGTTTCTTTTTTCTTAAATGTACTTCATAATGAGGTAAAAATGCCACACACAAAAAAATGGGTCAATCATGATTCTTACAAGGATAAATATTATTTAGAGAGTGAATATTGACAGAGTAACAAACCAAATGATTGTTTTAAAGACCCAGCTAACATTCAGATGGTCACTGCCCAAGCACAAGTCCATCCCTCCTTCTTGACCCACATATTCATACTGACAGTATTTTTTGTTTGTTTAGCTAGTTTGGGAGGAGGGCAGTGTAAATTTTTCTTTGGTCCCCTAGAGTTTTTATTTCTAAAATGGTTATTAACCAAATGAATGATCTCATTCAGGTGGCAGTATCGTTCTGCAACCCACCCAAGACCTCGCCACCACACCTGCTAAATAATTATAAATTTTAAATAACTTTAGTTTATGATGGTATGAAAGTTGCATTTTAAGTCTAAATACATAATCCTCAGAAATGTAAGTGTAACCAGAATTTCCCCGGGGATTTTTCAGTTTGCATTGCATAAAAGTTATAATAACATTAATGCTCAAATCTCACTAGCTTTTTACATTCATCCACCTGCAATTAGATCTCAAGCTCCCACCAAATCCTCCCTCAGTTATGTCTGGGAATTCATGGGAGCCCCCCACCCTCACCAAAATCCAGAGGGCAAATCTGTTTCTCATGTTAATTTAAGATCTTTTGTCCCTGTGTGCTACTGGTCAATTCCACTTGAGGGTGGTCTCACCTCTGGCAATGCTGACTCCCTATGCTCCTTAAAGCTGCAAAACATTTTGAGTGCAAAAATATCACTGTCCCATATTCAGGCCTCAGGACTCAGGTGTCCGACTGAGCCATGTTGTGTTCCAAGCAAAAATGGAGGAAATGCCTTTCTCCAACTCTCTGGCATTCTCAAGCTGGTGTTTACCTAGTTCTCTGAGATCCCCTCATGAAAAGAGTTGCCTCTGATTCTGCCTTCTGCTCCATCAGAAGGACTCCAAACCATCCCTTCCGTATTCCAAAAGAGCCTCAAGTCAACTCAAAGCCCTCTCCTTCAGCTAAAAAAGGGGTTAACAAGACAAAAACAAAACTTCTCAGATTGAAAGGAGGCCAACATAATCATACTTGTCATTTCAGTTAACCTTGGTAGAAACTATTACATGGCACTATACCAAATCTATAATTCTAAAATCCAAAATGCTCTGAAAACAAAGAGTTTTTCCAAATTTGGTGCCCAACTAATTCAGTTCAACAAAATTTGAACTTAACTGACTGAGGTTTGTGCTTCATAAACTTTATGTTTCCCATATACTGTAAATATTTGGATGAGGTATTGATTCAGACCCACTTGAGTTGTTACCCCAAATCAGTATATGCTCCATATCACTTTTCGAAATCAAAAAACTTCTGAATTCCAAAATACATCTGCCCCCAGGAGACTATACCTGAATACATATCCATTTATATGCATAATATTTATTGCAAGAAAGCATAAATATAACACATGAAAACAGAAACAAAATTGCTAAATGAGTGACGAGAATCTCTAGCATTTATTTATTCATTCCCTTATTCTTTCAAAAAACTTTTATTAACCTCATTATGTGGTATCTGGTTATAACACATTACAGATTCCCAAGTGCCATATCTATAGTCATTCACTGATCATTATCATTGTTGATTCTTTATTGTTGTTACAACTGATTGTCAAAAACAGATTAATCACTGACTAGTCTATCAAAACTACTATTATTATAAATACTAGATATTTAGTTGATTTAAATTACTAGTATTTTTGGGTTCCTAGACCCAATTCCAACATGTATATGGAGGCTTGTCCCCACCAACAAGGAATTCTTGGACACCATCAGGATGTCTGAGAATTCAACTCAATTCTGGCACTATCTACCCAGAGATAGACTCATATTCCACAGGTAAAGGGCTCAGTCCCATAAAACTGCCCTCCACCTCAAACACCAATCGCAAACCCAGGATGTTACCTGTACTTCTGACATACCGGCCACAAATTGGAGGTTACAAAGACCCCCTCCAACTCAGGATGCTAATCACAATTCCAGGTTGATAACTAACATCTGACTGACTGGCTACAAGTCATAGGTTCCCACGACCCCCTCGTTGTGTTGAATTAATTTGCTAGAATGGCTCACATAACTCAGGAAACCCGATTACTCATTAGATTACAAATATATTACAAAGGATATTAAAGGATACAAATCAACAGCCAGATAAAGAGATAACATAGGGTGAAGTCCCAAACAAAGGGGCTTCTGTCCTAGTGGAACTTGGGGCCCAGCACAATGGCACATGAAAGCATTCTGGTTCCCCCAACCTGGAAGCTCTCTGAATCCCCTCCTTTTGGATTTTTATGGAGGCTTCACTACCTATGCATAATTGATGAACTCACTGGCCGTTGGTGACTGATTCAATCTGCAGCCCCTCGCTCCTCCCTGGAAATCAGGGGGTGGGACTGAAAGTTCCAACCTTTTATTCATGATTGGTTACCCTGGCAACCAGCCCCCATTCTTAGGTGCTTTCTTAAAGTCATCTTCATGAACACAAACCCAGTTGTGGTGGAAAGGAGCTTGTTATAAAAATAACATGATACCCATTTCAGCTTTATGGCTCTGAAGTGATTTCAAGAACTGAAGACAAGATACCAAATATTATAACAAGAGGTGCTCCCCTTGGTCTTACTGCTAAGGAAATTCCAAGGGCTTTGGAAGCTGTAAGCATGGAACTGTGGATGAAAACCAAATATATATGAGGAATATATTTTGGTCATCTGAATGACCAAATATATATATTTTTTCCTTAAAAATCACAATATTATAACTCGTAATGGATATATAAAGAAAATGTCAACACACACAGAGAAAGGCCTTCTTAACTGGCCTTTGATTCACTACAAAGTACATTTTTGAGGACATTTTTAATTGCCCTAGATTTGGTCACTTTATTGGCTTGATCTTATATATATCTATAGTATATAATTTTATATTCTTTTTAATCCTTTTGCTAAAATTATTTCAAATATTCTTTTTTTAGCAAAAATTAGAGATTTTAAATCTTAGAAATGACCTTGGAGTCCATCTTACAAGTGACATAGGAAGTGTATCTTTCAAGTCCCTGGTGAGTTCATATTTTTTTCAGGAATGGATAACTTTAAGGGCTCTCTGTTTTACCTTAATTCCTAGTCATATATGCATCTCAGAGCATATACTGAGGAATAGTTAAGAAAATTACTGTGAAGCATACACTGTCTTCTAATGGACTAAACAGTCCTACTTCAAACCAATACCAGACCTAAAGATTATCATACCAAGTGAAGTAAGTCAGACAGAGAAAGACAAATATCATATGATATCACGCATGTGGAATCTAAAAAAAATGATACAAATGAAGTTATTTACAAAACAGAAAAAGACTCACAGACATAGAAAACAAACTTACGTTTACTAAAGGGGAAAACGGGGGAGGGATGAATTAAGAGTTTGGGTTTAACAGATACACACTACTATAGATATAGTAGATAAACAAGGACCTACTGTATAGCACAGGGAACTATATGCAATATCTTGTAATAACCTATAATGGAAAAGAATCTGAAAAAGAATAGATATATATGTATAATTGAATCACTTTGGGGTACACCTGAAACTATCATAACATTGTAAATTAACTGTACTTCAATAGAAAAAAAAAAAAGAAAAGGAAAAAAAACAATACCAGTGCAGCTTATGTCTGTTCTGTGTGTGTGTGTATGCCTTCTCCCACATTTATATAACATTTGTTTAACTTGTCAATATTCTCTCTTATCTTTTTCTTTATTTTGCAATCATTAAAATCAGATGAAGTAATTAAAGCAGAGAAGTGTCCTCCATTTTACAAAGAAGAAAAATAAAGTCAAGGTAGGGCATTGTGCCTAAGAACAGAAAGGCATCTGTTGCAGAGAGTAGATGGGCACAAGAACACCATTCTTCTACATAACCCTCCTTGTCTTCATCATCCGATGGTATTCCTATAAATCAGGCTGCAGCATAAATATGATGCTTATAAATTACTTCCCTGCTCTTAAAATAATGACTTTCCTTCACCTTAATATTTGTGCCAAAGGCTGACACTATTCAGTTCTGCAAGCATTATCTCTTAATTAACCACCAGCTATATTTCTACACCATTTTTATGTACTGCATTTTATTACATTAGACTTTATTTTTATATTCATAATTGCTGATGAGTGCTGAACTTTTTTAATGTGAAAGTAGAATTTAGTCATTAAAAATTGATAAAATCTTGAAG
Organism: Orcinus orca; assembly: GCF_937001465.1. NCBI lineage: Eukaryota > Metazoa > Chordata > Mammalia > Artiodactyla > Delphinidae > Orcinus > Orcinus orca. Next base: position 83,237,803 of record NC_064580.1, read on the forward strand.
GCAGAATGTTAAGTAATTATTTCATTTGCAGTTTTTAGATAGATAACAAGGATCCAATTAGAATGTATATTACCTCTTGTAATTTGGAAATAGATCCTGTGATTGAGAATACCTGTTAGGGTATAAGTAACTCCCAAGTCATGGTTGTGAACAGTACCAAATTAGAAAAGAATAGCATCTTCATTTTTCATTCTTTACAGAACTTGAGGATAACTTTTTAAAAAGTTTTATGAAACAGGTGATTTACAAGGAAAAAAAGTGCTCATAAGAGTAATAGAATTATTAGCATTCTGTGAGAGAAACTCAGTCCTATGAAGACAGACGTTCTCATATCATCAGCATCCATATCCACTGACATTTTAAATCCTACTCCTAAGAACATCTGCTTCCATGGTTTCTATTAGCATATATAATAATGATGCCACAGTTGTCAATAACACTAGCAGAAAGCTGCACCCACTATGTTGGCATCTAAGGAGTCCAAAGGCTCTTTACACCAAAGATGGGTATCCTAGGCACTATGCTAGTGGTTGCTAAGAAAACAAAGATTAACTCGATACTGCCTCTGCTCTCAAAGATCTTACAAGCAACTTTAAAATAATGCAAAAGGTGATCAACTACATGGGAAGAATAAACACAGTAATACAGGTTGATCAAGAAAAGGCTTTGGGCTTCCCTGGTGGCACAGTGGTTAAGAATCTGCCTGCCAATGCAGGGGACACAGGTTCGATCCCTGGCTTGGGAGGATCCCACATGCCGCAGAGCAACTGAGCCTGCGCTCTAGAGCCTGCAAGCCACAACTACTGAGCCCGCCAGCCACAACTACTGAAGCCCGCGCACCTAGAGCCCGTGCTCTGCAACAAGAGAAGCCACGACAATAAGAAGCCGACACACAGCAACAAAGACCCAACACAGCCAAAAATAAAAACAAATAAATAAATAAATTTATTAAAAATAATAATAATAATAAAAAAGAAAAGGCTTCATCAAAGATCAGAAGTAATGTTGAAATGAGCCTTGAAGGATGAGTAGAATTTTGATAGGTAAAGATGAAGAAACAGAATGAGGAAATATATTGGAGTGGGAAGCAAGGAAATGACAAAAAGTCCGGTTTGGCTAGAGGACATGTTATTTGCAGGAGGATATGATTATACTTGAAACTGGTAAAAAAACAGTAAACTTTCCTTGCCTTGATCACTGCATATTTCAGTCAAAGTTAGTAGTGGGCTTGCTTGATAACTAATTATTTGAAAGCAATGTCAAAGCCAAAGTTTCTCTTTTTTCTCCGTAGAAATCATTCAGTGGTTTTCTCTTTCCAACAACACTATCATTTTTTCTCTCTCTTCTCTGCCCTGGTTGAGAATTCCTGAGTATGTAGGGCAGGAGCACTCTCTTCTCTGCCCTGGTTGAGAATTCCTGAGTATGTAGGGCAGCAGCAGTACTAGTTCCCTCGTGATTAAAAAAACCAAAAAAACAGAAAACCCTGTGTCTTGGTGCGCAATGATGATTCAGGCCCATGGATCACATACATTCCCATTACACATGTGTTCTCACCACCGTGAACATCTTCTTCCTTTCTATCTTTTTCATTCTTCTACTCTTATACTCTGTTCCAGATTAGAGAATAAGCAAGTTTGACTTTGGCTTTTAGATATGCTCCTGGTGTTCACCCGTTCTATGGTTCCAGTAATGAACCAGTCTTATTTTTCTAGATTATGATTTCAGTGATTGGGGGACTACAGTGAACACTGTGACCAAGACATCAGATATGAGATAAACAAGACTTTCCTTTGAGGGAACATAAGATCAGGACACAGTGAGCTAGATGACCACAGAAAAGGCACTATGGTCTGAATGTTTACGTCCCTCACAAATTCATATGTTAAAATCCTGACCCGAAAGGTGATGGTATTAGGAGGTGGGGACTTTGGGAGGTGAATAGGCCATGAGGCCAGAGTCCTCATGAATGGGATTAGTGTCCTTATAAAAGAGGTCTAAGAAATTTCCCTTGTCCCCTTCCACCACATGGGAATACAAGAAGTTGGCAGCCTACAATCCAGAAAAGAGCACTCACCACAACCCAACCATGTTGGCACCTTGATCTTAAACTTCCAGCCTCCAAAATCATGAACAATAAATTTCTACTTTTTACAAGTCACCCAGTCTATGGTACTTTATTTGTTATAGAAGCCAAGCAGACTAAGACAAAAAGGTCTCTAGAAAGATGTACAAAGACAGGAGTCTATGCTGGTTATTATCTTTTGTTCCCTTCTCCACAACTACCAGAAATATCCACCTCCACTCCTTCTCTTTCCTGCTCTGTTCCCTGGCAGTCTGACTTCTGTGGACTAAATTACCCATGCTCCCTGCCAGCTACCTTTCCATGAGGTTAGGCAAACAGGAGGCACCAGTAGAGGATATTAGGGTAGGAGAAGAAAAAGTCAGAGTCCTTCTTCCCTAAGGCCTTCTCACTTCAGCACCTTGTCACTAGAGGTACTCAAGCCCCTCCATGATTACACCTCCTGCCCTTAAGAGTCCTCTCCATGGTTCCTGCTTTTACTCAGCTACTATAATCCCTTCAGGATTAATGGTTGTAACAACTTTTAACTAGTGGTAGTTTCTGGGTGATTTACATCCATCCATCAATATTTCTTCATTTGAACCATCTAAAGTGTGCTTTTTCTTCCTGGGACCCTGACTGATACAACTCCAAAGCCCACAGGATTTGACTCTAACTTGCTTGAAGTTATTATCAAATCAAAGGAAAATCAGAAGGTGGTAGGGAATGGTAAGTCATTGAAGTGGAAAAGGAGCATCACAGAGGCAAAGGTTAGCAGAGACCATGCAAGCACTAACCAGTAGATAAAGGGCCTTTAATCATAACCTTTTCATATTTACAGCTATTTCTAGTATAAAAATGGGGACAGGGAATTGCTGGCAAAACATCAAGAATTTTAGTTCTATTGGTAAGATCAATTTTATTGTGATTATCTATTTTAGCTTGATAACATTAAAACTTCAATCTAATATCTCTTGTTTTGATTCCATTCTCACCAAGCAATTTTCTGACTATAATTTGGGTTACATATAAATGCCTACAGAGAGGGAATACGCTGGTTATGCAGACTTCAAATATTTCAGCAACTGTGATTATTTTTTTAATCACTGCAAACTAATAAATAGCCATACAAGTGCTTTCCTGAGACATTCGTCTTCTTTAGGTGTGTTACTAACATTGGGCTTCTGAAGGCAAGGCCCTGGACCACCTGCATTTCTGCCTGTGACTTGCTTTTGGTATTTTGAAATTCTATACTCTAATACCTAACACGTTTAGGAACACTTAGAAGAACATGGGCTGCTAGACTAGGGGAAGCAATCTTATACCAGCCCTGTTTCTTGGCAGGACCTTGGAACAGAATCTTGGTAAAGACCTCACAGAAGCTTATTCCTCACTGTGTGCCAAAGAACCTGCCTGATTTGCCCAGGAAATAAATGGACTAGACCTATCATTTTGTAGCCACTTAATGGTGTTTGGAGTTCTGGCAAATAATAAATAAGTGTCTCTCCATACTATACAAAGAGTATTTCTGCAGTCAAAAGCTCATTTTCAAAGCTATTATACTGTCCATGACAAAGCATCATAATTATATAGATTTTGACCTGTTCTTCAACTTCCTTTATGATCCTGAGTATCAGTTGCTTGACATAAACACCAGTATTCATGCTCTTTTACATGTTTATATCAGTATTGTCCGCTTAAAATTACTTCGTCACTTAGATCGTTTGTCTGTGACATTCTGTGTCACTACATTAGTTAAAATACCTTTCAGATGGATGTTTCTGAGTATTTTGTGGGTGTTCAGGAGAACAAAGAGACAAGCAATCAGTTTCTGTTGTATAATCACCTCGCTCTCAAACATTCTGTGTCTATCAGAATTCGTTCTTATGGATGGAAATGCTCATTCTACAATGTTCAAAACTCTCCCTTCTCTCCCTTGTCCCCTCCACCTCCCAAATCAACAAATTCAGAGCTTGAAACCAAATCTTTAATGTTAAATACATTTCTTTAAGAAATAAAGTAACCAATTTTTCCATAGGACAGATTGTATGGTTATAACAAGAATAAAAAACTTTTGCCTATCAAAAGGCTTCTTCACAATCAGTAGTGATGATTTAGGAATATGTGAATCATCACCAGCTGATTAAATTTCTCCTAAGCATGTGGCATATACTTTACAAGAAAAGCAAAAATGCTTGCAAAATTGTGCTTTGGTTTTTATTTTATAACCCTGATTGTTCAAAATAGTTAGAGGCATAGTTGACAAACCAGAAAGGGCACTTTACTGTCTTCAGAATTAGGTGGGGAAGTTCAAGAAATTAGCTAGTAAGCCATCATTCTCTTCTACTTCTACTACACACAGAGGCAATGTATCACTTATTCCTTATTCTTTGCCTGTCCATTCCCCTTCCCAATTTGCTTCTGTGGGATTTCTAATGATGCTCCAATAACAACAATAACAGCTGCAGCAGTGGTGGTGGCAACAGCAGCTATCATTTAAATATTGACTACATAATATGCACTTAGCATTTTGCTAAGCGCTTTACAATAGTCAATTTGCTACTTCTTTCCTCAATGCTCTGAGGCAGGTGCCAGTCTTTTTCCCATTTCACAGATGAAAAAAATGCAGAACAAGAGTGGTTAAGTAACTTGCCCAAGGTCAGACAGCTAATAAATAAATCAACCTATGCTCAGATTCAAACCCAGGTCCATTTGATTCTGGGAGTTATGCACTTAACCACTGTATAATTGTGTCCTTTGGAGGTGAAGTTAGTGAATTGCCCTGATCTCTGGGAGAGTGTAGGTGCTATATGATTGGAAGGTCTATAATCTTCTTAACATTTATACATGCTTATCGCTTGCTCAAGGTATATGGAACTATAACCAAAAAAAGCAACACTAGGTAGTGTGTGTGGCTTTAGCAGGAATCCTAAAGGGAAGCAAGGGGACATCTAGCTTAACAGCCATATCAGCTGAATCATGAATTGGCCAGGTAACTGAAATATTCATAAAAATCACTTTTTTAGTAGAGGATTTTAAGTCATTCATTAATATAGTCACATGTTGCAGTATTTGTGGAATTTATATTAGGGTTTATTTATTGCAAGGCAATCATCATATTCCATAAGTCACTGAAACTAGGGAGATCTATTTTCTACATAGACTATACTCCTGAACTGTAACTGAGAAATCAGGGGTGGAAATAAGCTGTACTTATGTTGCCATAAGATACTAAAGGTCAGAATAAGGTGATGGAAAACAATCAAAAATAGGACCTATGATTTCCTAATGAGTGTTTGAATGTAACCAGTTGTATACCTTGGACAAATCACTTATCTTTTCTGGGTCTCCAAGTTTTCAGCCTTCAAGTAGGGGTATTAATATAATATCCCTGCTCTGCCCTTCCCTGCGCTGGCTTGCCTAAAATCCCAATCACTTGGGTAATCGAATGAGCTGCCATCAAGCATCAGAGATGAGTGAGAATGCTTGTACTTTAAGTCCTCAATTGGTCCACTCTAGTACTGACCAGGAGCTAGAATATGTGGTTTATACAGAAACACAAATGACTTTGTAAACAAATCCTTAATGATTCTCAGCCAGAAAATGAGTATGGTTTTATGAAAAGAGTATAATCATCAAGGAACACAAATAACTCGATGGAGAATGAGAAAGTCGAGTCAGGAATTTCCTGTCAACTCTCTGGGGTGCAGGCAATAGGCTTATGAAAAACTCAAAAGGAATAAGGAAATCCCATCTGACATTTAGTTCAGACTTTATTAATGAACATTTTTCACTTAGGATATTCGCATGTAAATTCCAGACTGCGGTTTCCTTCTTACTATCAATGGATTCTGGTTATTGCCCAATTCATCATTAGCAGCTGTAATAAAGCCAACGTTAGCCTTCAGTAGATGGTAAACTCAGCACTCTCATGTGAGTTGGCATCATGGACCTGGCTACGTTACAAACTGAGACACACGGTGTCTTGGACTTGTTCTGCCAAACAGCAAGTCTCCTATGGGCAGATTTGAAGCCTGGTAGATTCCATTTTTCACTGAACAGTAATATTTAATTATTGACAGTCCTCAAATTAATGCGTTGCAAAGCAACTGAAACTCTTAGTAATGGCACATGTGATTTTCTTTTATCTGCTAGTGAAAAGTCATATCCTGCACACATAGGATGTGTCTTATTCACAGTTTTGCCGTTAGTCCTCTGCTTAGACAACACTTTCACAAAGAACTATTCCAAATACTTCTACGTATTCAGAGCCTGGGGAGCAGCTGACTATACTACTATCTAGTAGACACTCTAAAGATTACATTTCATAAAGGCAGAAACCTTTCTGTGGTAGTGGGAAACTACCCAAGGAGGAAGATATTCTTGTTAAAGGAGAATTAAAGACATTAGGTGTTGAAACCTTAAAGTTCCAAAATGGAATTCCTTAACTCAAGAGATAAAAAGATGTCTCAAATTCTATTTGAGCATCACAATCTTGTCCCCTTTATCCTAGAGAATCTTCATGTGTCTATGTGTATAGGTGTGGAAATGTGTACACAACTCATTGCGATACATTAAATTTATTAGATTAATTTTAGATTATTCTGATAATATATTACCTTACAAATAAAGTTGTACTGATTTTAAACTCCCCATATATCCAAATCTTGAAAAATTCACTCTAGGATTAGAAACCATTTTTTCCTAATTATTTGGCATATTTCTTTGAAGTGATTACTGAACTATATATGCAAGGACAATGTACATTAATGACATATTGCTATTTACATCATTCTTCTGAATATATTTTCCAGAACTCCAGTAGGTATTTAATTACAATATTTCCATATTATGATTCAAAGTACCTTACACAAATCAACTGCTACAGCCTTCAGAGCTAAAGACTGTCATGAAGGATGGTGGGGACATATGTCTCTTTGAGTTAACTTTCTTGGGATTTTGATATTTGCATTGGAATATTACCCCCCGATGTCTCTGATCTGTATAAAGCTAATTATATGCTACTATTAAAGAAGATTGAAAAAGACATTGACAGTTGGAAAGGCCTAATGACCAGCTGGATGGGAAAATTTCATGTTGTCAAAATGGTAACTTTGCCAGGAGTTTTAGATGCCATTTATTTGCTACAAACATGAATACCTAAGTCTTGTTTTAAAATAAACTTAGCCTGTTAAATAGTCACATTTGGAGTATAAGAGTACTGTAAACACTAAGTGGTATATTCCATATTTTGAAACTATAATCCTTCACTACCTAAATAAATGTTGAATTTATGGACTTTATTTTTTGCCTCAACTTAGTAAAAATGCAATCTATATGAATAAGAAAAGACATGCTCTAAGATAGTGAATGTCTATGAAACATTATAAAATAATAAATTGATGATTCAAGGAGCAAAATCAAATGAACTACGTAATATCCTTTATCATTTCCTTACCCCAAATTGTTTGAGGAAACATTTCTCTTTACAACTACCCGTGTTAACAAAATAATAATTCCATTCATATAGTACTTTTTAAGAATTTCTTAAACATTATCTCATTTACTCCTCATAACAATTCAATGATATAGAGTTCCCAGTACTAGATTATTTCCACTGATATTAGAATGTATTTAATTAGAAAAAAATAACCACTTAACACCTTCTCCTTTCTCCTCAAATTTTCAACTTCTTTTTCACTAATCCTTCTGAAAATCTCACGGCATTCTTCTTAGACATAAGAGGTACAATCAGCTGACAACTTCCTCATCTTCTCATCAATAATTTCAACTACACACTTGCATCTGTTCCTATATATAACAGCAGCAGCAACAACAACATTGGCTGGGTTTTATTGAGAACTTGCTATGTGCCGAGCATTACTTTATACACTTCATCCACTTCAACCTATTTAATATTTATGACAGCTCTATGAGGTGTGTGCTATTATTTCATCCATATTTAATTTTTCCAGTTTTATTGAGATATAATTATATATTACAATTTATAAGATTAAGGTTTACAACATAATGATTGATATATGTATATATTGTGAAATGGTGACACAATATGTTTAGTTAACATCCATCACCTCACATAGTTAAAAAGATTTTGTTTTTCCTTGTGATAAGAACTTTTAAGATCTACTCTCTTAGCAATTTCAAATGTATAAAACAGGACTGTTAACTATAGTCACCATGTTGTACATTACATCCCCAGGACTTATTTACTTTATAACTAGAGTGTGTATCTCTTGACCATCTTCACCCAATTCCCCCTCCCACTGCCTCGGGCAGCCACCAATCTGATCTCTGTTTGTGTTTGCTTTTTTTAGATACCATACATCATCCCCATTTTAGAGACAAGGAAATGAAAGCATTTGTCCAAGTTTATCAAAACAAAACAGCAAAAAATTAGAAAAAAAAGTAGCAAACACAAGATCTGAACCCAGAAAATCTGCCTCAAGAGAACTGACTCTAAACTCCATATTGAACTGCCTTGCTGCTATCATAGGAGATGTATCCTCTAGGAGTATGCTCCCTTGTGCCTTGCTTGAATCCCATCCCTTCTCACCTTCGGAAACACCTTACTCTTGTAATTATGTCCTACTCTACTCAATTATGTTTCTTCTTCTCTGCTGAACCATCCTCATTGTCATTCAAATATGCATCATTATCACACATCTTAAAAACATGACAAATAAACAAGCAAAAAATCTCCATTTCTCTATTCTCCTTCAAAGGTTCCAATTCTCCAAATATTTGTCTCTACTCACTAGCTCAATTTCTTCATTTATTTTTCAAACCATGGTATTGAAATGCTCTTTCACATACTTATCTATACTCCAGAACTCAACTCTTTTGTCTTGAAAAAGCTCTCACTAAAGAAACCAATGGCTTACATTTTGCCCAAGCCAATAGGGGAATCTCTGATCTAATTTTATTGACCCATCAACAGCACTTGGCTCTCCTTGAATCATCATCTAGTTTTCTATGTCACTAGACACTTTTTCTTAGTCTCCTTTGCTGGCTCTTCCTCCTGGATAAGACTTTTAGAAGTTGGAGTGCCCCAGGGGTCTTTCCTTACCCCTTGTTTCCTCTGTACACACTCTCCCTAAGCTATCTCATCCAGTACCATGAGCTCAAATCTATATACTGATGCCTCTCATGTCTATAGCTCCAGCCTGGACTGTTCTTCTGAACTTCAGAAATCATATAATATATACAACTCCCTACTCCACATTGCCACTTGCAAAGTCTAAGAGACTTCTCAACCTTAATAGAGCCCACATAGGTTTAGAGGGTTTTACCTCTAAATCTGCTCCCTGCCAACCCTTCTCCTTTTGAGTAAACACCCAGTTCTTGAGACTAAAAACAAAAGGTAGGACTCATCCTTGATTCTTCTCTTTCCTTCAGATTTCAGGTCCTTCCATCAGTAAGTCCTGTCATACCTCCAAAAATCTATTTCCAAAGATATTTCTACACTTAAAATGTTTCAAATACATTTCTGCTGAATTTGAAAATCCCAGTCCAAGTCACTATCATCACTCGCCTGGACTACTGCAATAGTCCCCTAATAATTTGTCTCCCTGTTTCTACTCATTTTCCCCTACAACCTGTCTTCTTTACAGCACCTCCCATAATTTTGTGAAAACATCAATCAGATAATGGTGCTTCATAGCGTAAAACTTTCCAGCGTCTCTCCATGAAACCTAAAATAAAATACAAACTCCTTATCTTGGACTACAACTCATATATGATGTAGCTTTTTCCTGTATCTCCACTCTCAGGTCCTTCCACCCTCCTCTTCATTAATTGTGCTCCAGTCAAACTGGTTCTTCTTACATAGTAAGCTTATTTCTTATTTATGTTCCAGGGACTTTGAAATATGAATAAATATATATGAAATACTTTGAAATATATATTATAAGAAATATTGGGCTGGGCAAAAAGTGCATTCGGGTTTTTCATTAAATGTTATGGAAAAACCCGGATGCACCTTTTGGCCAATCCTATATGTATACACTTTGATATATATATATATATAAAGAGAGACTTGGGCTTGGATGAATTTTCTCCCAAATATTTACATGGCTGCCTCTTTCTCATCTTTCAAGTCTCAAGTCAAATACCATTTTTCCACAAAGGCTTTCCCTAACCACCTTGGCTAAATTGGTCACCTGGTCACCCTCCCTGAAAGTATGATAGTTCTTCTTATTATTTTCAGTACTAGAAATCTTCTCACTTATTTGCATTTTATTCTCTGCTTTCCCCACTGAAATGTAAGGTCCTTGAGGACAGGGACTCAGTCGATCTTGGATCCTTAGCATAGGATTTTTAGCACCTAGAAAGCATCTGTACCACGATAGGCACACAATGAATATTTTTAGCAGACTCACTACGATACTCTTACGTCTTTAAATGGAAATTCAAAAACATGGTAAATATGAGGAGTGGTTACATGAGGTCACCAAAAGTCGAACAGGAAACACAGTTAAGGGCCTTATCCCAGTTACAGAGCAGTCTACATTGCAAAAAGTCAAAATCATATAGCTAGATAGATAAATAGATAGACAGACAGACACACCATTCTGTGGCTTGAATTTTTTAGGCCAATGTGATAACATTTCCACTCTAAAAGTGATTTAATGTCCTTGAAAGTAAGAAATGATTGGTAGATGACTATGAATTTAGGTTTGCCAAAGTTCTTAATAAGTGTAACATAGATGTTTATTGGACAAAGAGCCTTCCCAAAATAAAAATACATCTATATAAAATATAAAATAAACCACCTCCTCTTTCAACCATAATCTGGTGAAATTGGCTGTACACATTCCCAAAACAAATATTGTTACACAAATTGAATTATAAAAGTGATCTCTTTTTGACAGCTTTTTGAGGCATAATTGATATACAAGAAACTGCACATATTTAATGTATACAATATGATGAGTTTAGACATATGCCTACACCCATGAAGACATCACCACCAATCAAGGTAGTAGACATATCTATCACTTCCAAAAGGCTCCTTGTGTCCCTTTGTTTTTTTCTTATGGTAAAAACATTTAACATGAGATCTACCCTCTCAAGACATTCTTCAGTTTACCAAACAGTAATGGGTTTTTTGTAGTTTTTGTTCATTATTTTACGTTCCATGTTTTTTTTTTCTTCCAGTTTTATTGAGATATAATTGACATACAGCACTGTATAAGTTTAAGGCACACAGCATAATTATTTGACTTAACGTACCTCATGAAGTGTTTATCACAGTAAGTTGAGTGAATGTCCACTATCTCATATAGATTAAACTTAAAGAAATAGAAAAAAATTTTTTCCTTGTGATGAGAACTCTTAGGATTTGCTCTCTTGACAACTTTCATATATAACATGCAGCAGCGTTAATTATATTTACCATGTTGTACATTACATCCTTAGTACTTATTTATCTTTTAACTGGAAGTTTGTACCTTTTTTTTTTTTTTGTGGTACGCGGGCCTCTCACTGTTGTGGCCTCTCCCATTGCGGAGCACAGGCGCCGGACTCACAGGCTCAGCGGCCATGGCTCACGGGCCCAGCCGCTCCGTGGCACGTGGGATCCTCCCGGACCGGGGCACGAACCCATGTCCCCTGCATCGGCAGGCGGACTCTCAACCACTGCGCCACCAGGGATGCCCTGGAAGTTTGTACCTTTTGACTGCCTTCATCCAATTCCCTCCCCCCACAACCTCTGCCTCTGGTAACCACAAATCTGAACCCTTTCTCTATGAGTTTCTTTATTTTTGAAGTATAATTGATCTAAAACACTATGTTAGTTCCTGTTCCACAGCACAGTGATTCAATATTTCTATACATTTCAAAATTATCACCATAAGTCTAGTTACGATCTGTTACCTTGCAAACATATTCCATAGTTATTTACTATATTCCCCACACTGTACATTTCATATCCTATGTCATTTATTTTACCTCACCTATTTCTGTCCCCCACCATCCCCCACCATACAGTATTGTTAGCTATAGGGACTATGCTGTACAACAGGTCTCTAGAACTTATTCCAGCCCCCAGCAACCATCATTGTATTCTCTGCTTCTGTGAGCTGACAATTTTAGATACTTCATATAAGTGGAATCATTAGTCTTGGCAATGATTTCTTAGCTATGACACCAAAAGCCCAGGTAATAAAACCAAAAGAGCACAGGCAATACAACCAAGTGGAACTACATCAAACTAAAAGGTTTCTGCACAGCAAAAGAGCCAATCAACAAAATGAAAAGGCAATCTATGGAATGAGAGAAAACATTTGCCAATCATATAATTGATGAGTTAATATCTGAAATAAACTCCTATAATTCAATAGCAAAAAACGCCCAAACAACTCGACTAAGAAAAGGCGGAAAGGATGTGAATAGGCATTTCTCCAAAGAAGACATACAGATGGCTAACAGGTACATGAAAAGGTGTGCACCATCACCAATCATCAGGGAAATGCATATCAAAACCACGAGATATCACCTCACACCTCTTAGGATGGAGATTATAAATAAAAACAAAAAAATATGTGTTGGCAAAGATGTAGAGAAATTGGAACCCTTGTACACTGTTGGTAGAAATGTAAAATGGTAGAGCAGCTATGGAAAACAGTAATGTAGTTTCCTCAAAATATTAAAAAATAGAACTACCATATGATCCAGCAATTTCACTTCTGAGTATAAGCCAAAATAATTGAAATTAGGATATCAAAGAGATAGTTGCTTTCCCATGTTCATTGCCATATTATGCACAATAACCAAGATATGGAAACAACCTCAATGTCCACTGACAGACGAATGGATCAAAAAAGTATAGTCTAAACATACAATAGAATATTATTCAGCCTTAAAAAATAAGGAAATCCTGCCATTTGTGACAACATGGATAAACCTGGAAGACATCATGCTAAGTGAAATAAGCCAGTAACAGAGAGACAAATATTGTAGGCATATGATCTTTAAAGTAAATTCTCTCCTTCCTTTTCCTCACTCACTCCCTAAGTGAGTGATTCTTTACCGAAATATCTTTGTATTAGTTTCGTAGGGCTGCCTTAACAAAGTACCACAAACTGGGTGGCTTAAAACAACAAAAATTTAGTCTCTTACTGTTCAGGAGTCCAGAAGTCTGATCAAGGTGTTAGCAGGATTGGTTCCTTCTAGAGGCAGTGAGGGAGAATGTGTCCCATGCTTCTCTCCTAGCTTCCGGTGGTTAATGCAATCCTTGGCATTTCTCTTCCTCTGTCCTCACATGGTCTTCTTCCCTGTTTGTATGTTGGTCTTCAAATCTCTCTCCCATTGTAAAGACACTAGTCATTGGGTTCAGGTCTCACTCTAATCCAGTATGATCTCATCTTACCTTGATTACATCTGCAAAGATCCTATTTCCAAATAAGGTCACATTACAGGTACTGGGAGTTAGGACTTCATTATTCTTTTTTTTTGCGGGGGTGGGGGGGACAATTGATCCCATAACACTTTGGTTTAGACCTGTTACAATAGCTTATAATTCACACTATTATTATGCCTATAGTACCCTGAGCTTCAGGTTTAACAAGGTATGAGTCTGCATTTTACAAGTTTGGATTTATAAGCTTATTTTTCTTTAAAAAAGGATATTTTAAGCCTTGAGATAATATATTTCAAACATAGGAAATCCCCAAATTCCTATTTCTAATAGAAGCATGCTATTTTGGACACTTTTATTTTGGCTTTTTGCCTTGTCTTTCAAAGAGAGACAACCATCTGTCTAACTTAGTTAAAAAAAAATATCTTGGCAAATAAAGAATACTACTGACATGGAATATGAGATTTGAGGTGGAAAATTCATTTTAATTTAATTACTGCTTCTAAAGATTAACAGAAGTAGCTGCCACTTATTGGTGCCACTTTGAATGTTGCCAAGTACTGAAGCAACCTTCAGGGTATTCTCCTCTGCTAATGAAATAAAGTTAGTATCATTATGAAAAAGAGTCTAGAAGGAATATACAGAGTTGTCACTCTATTACTGGGACTAGTTCTAAGTGAATACCTTTCAGCCCTTGTTTTAAGAAAATCATTAGTTCATGTAAATAAAAGTATAATTAATGGTATACTCTTATCTTTCTTATGTAGTGTTCTGTAGTAGACTAGTGTAGTGAGATCTCTATAACTAAGATTCTTCAATGACCACAAATAGATAATACTAATGATACTAGGACACTCTGTGTAATACTTTACAATCGTATAAAGAAAGGTCACTTTATGGAATTGCTTATTATGTGGGCTGTGAATTGAGAAGATATGGTTACAATCCATTTAATGAAGTTCTCCTAAAAACCAAAAGCCCGTAAAAACTGAAACATAAAAATTCCTTTCTGCTAAATCAAATGCTTTTTCACCATTCCAGGGTTGTAAGTATCATTTCCCTCTTAAATCTCTGAGAAAAGCAAATCCATGTATGCTATTCATAACACTATGAGCAAGCTGTGATTTTTAATAAAACACAATTCATTTGTGCATATAATAAGCAGATGTAACCTCCTTTGCCCTCCAAGAATAGAGTTGTTTGCATTTATGAATGGTCCCAATCAGGTAAATACACTTATAATTGGTTCTTTTTTTTTTGCGGTACGCAGGCCTCTCACTGTTGTGGCCTCTCCCGTTGCGGAGCACAGCCTCCGGACGCGCAGGCCCAGCGACCATGGCTCACGGGCCCAGCCGCTCCACGGCACGTGGGATCTTCCCGGACCGGGGCACGAACCTGTGTCCCCTGCAACGGCAGGTGGACTCCCAACCACTGCGCCACCAGGGAAGTCTATAATTGGTTCTTTATCAATCCTAACCAGAAAAAGTTTTCTCTCATTCACTAGTTTGAGGTCTGAGTTTTGAGATCTGAATCAAATTAAATTTTCTAAATCCTTTTCCATGCAAATTTCAAATTCATGGACATACAGAAAATTTTGTCATTGGCAAGACTGAAATTTCCTTTGGAAATCACAGAATTCAAAGCTGGAAGAGAACTTTGGCAACATTTAGCTAATGGCAGAGCTAGGACGAGACCCTAGGTCTCTTGTTTTCCCATTTCAGTGTTTTTTCTATTGCTGAACACTACTTCTCCATATGCCCAATGATTTATTTGCAGCATCAAAGTCTCAAAGAAATCTAATTTGATTCAATTGGCTGCAATAGATATTTTAAATCTCCAACTATATATAAGACCTAAATGACATCATTTCTAAAATAATCACTAACTCCAAATCCCGTATCAAACATAATTCAGTCTTTTGAGCTGACATTTTAAGAAACATTCCCGGGCTTCCCTGGTGGTGCAGTGGTTGAGAGTCCGCCTGCCAATGCAGGGAACGTGGGTTCGTGCCCCGATCCGGGAGGATCCCACACGCCGCGGAGCGGCTGGGCCCGTGAGCCATGGCCGCTGAACCTGCACGTCCGGAGCTTGTGCTCCGCAACGGAAGAGGCCACAACAGTGAGAGGCCCGCGCACCACTAAAAAAAAAAAAAAGAAAAGAAACATTCCCTTTTTAACTATACCTTTGATCAGTCTTTCATTCTAACTAATCAGCATCTCCCTGGGATGCTTCCCAGAAAGTGAGTATGATGTTTTCCAAACCTGCTAATTGAATAGAAAGACTTTTTTCTGTTTTGATATGTGTGTTTGGTTGCGGTATGCTTACAATAAGCAGCTTTTAATATTGATTAAAGCCCTTTGCGTCAATTCAATTAATAATTAATCTCAGCAGCCATTTATTGCTTTGTGTACCACAGAAAAATAGAGATCATCCTTTAATTATTGATTCATCTGATAGTAGTGTACCAGCTGTACAACCTTTACAAATCAACATTTCTGTTGATATATTTTCAGCTTGCTTTGCTTTCCTTGTCAAAAGGAGAAATTTTAAAGCCATCTGTTAGACTCACAACCTCCGTTTTCTCCTACTGATCATTCTGAGCAAAATTATCAGGCACAAAGTCATTCTGCTCCTTGCAGGTAAGAAGACTTCCCACTGAGGGCTTAGAATGGCACAGAGCTTCTGGATTAATCAATATGATAATTTTTCTTTTTACTCTTTCTCAAGAATGGTAGGTCAGAAATAGCTTAATCAATATATATTTTTTAATTATATAAATTATTTTCATATCACATTGGGAAAATTCCCGCACAGTGACTATTACATTTATTTTAGTGTTAATTCTGTTGATATGTGAAAAATATTTCCTGTGTAGAGATATTTAAATTATGAAAATAAAATTTTGCTTTAAGTATTTTCTCCATTATAGATGGAGAGAGATGCTACAGCAGAGTTCTCTGTTTCGTGAGCATTAGCCAAGGTTACCAATGCAGAATTCTCATTTTGGTCAGTTGGTTCACTTATTGACAAGTCCACAATCACTAAGAATTTCTTCTAATCCTTTTCTAGAAATAGTGCCTGTGTTATGTTAGATACTGATTTGGCTGCTATAAATAAGAGACCTTGAATACTAGGTCTTAATACTAGGTTTAGCTGCTTAAACTAGAGAGATTTATTTCTATTTCACATCAGAACCTGGGTAGGCAGCTTCAAAATCAGCAGGGATCCTGGTTCCTTCTAACATACTGATCTGATATCATTGATATATACCTACCATCTCTTTGTCCAGGAGAATTGTATAGCTCCTGTTATGTTTACATTCCAGCCTGAAGGAAGGACATAAAGACACAAGAGAGGAAATGCCCCTTTCTTTTAAATGAATGACCTAGACATGAGACGCATCACTTCTGTTCATATCCCATTGGCAAAAACCTGGTCACAATGGCTAGCCTTACATACCTAGCACAGAGCCTGTGAAATGTAGTCTTTGACTAGTTCGTCATATGCCCAACATAAATTCTATTCCTATATATGAAAGGGAGAATGAAATTGGGGGATAATTAGCAGTCTTCACCACTGTACTCGTCAGGGAAATGAAAATTAATATTCAGTCAATAATTCCTTTCATTTGTGTAGCACTTTTTTTCTGAGCTCTTTCAATTATCTAACTTTAGCCTCACTTTAGTCAATTCTTAATAATCTACACTAAAACCTGGGAGGAGAGGAGAATCACAAATAATTGAAAGTGGCAAGTAATACAAACATGATTAATAGTTTATTTTGATTTGAATGTTCTGGCTCTTTGATGCCTAAACAATCAAAGCAGGCAATATTGAAATACCATTAAGCTTCAAATACACTAGGACATTTCACACCTACAGACAGATGTGCTCATGCTGTTCCTTCTGTCTGCAATGGCCTTTTCTTGCTTGCTTGCCTGCCAAACATGCAACCAATTTTGAAGATTCATCTTAAGTATTATCTCCTCCATATCCTCAGAAAAAGACTTTCCCACTAACCCAGGTAAAACTGACTATACCATCTTTTGTGTTCTCATTCTATCTTCCATAAGTCATAATGTATTGCATCCACTGGTTTATGTATCTGTCTCCCCCAATAGAAAGAAAATTTTGAGGTTAAGGACAAAGCTTAATTCGTCTATATTCTCAGCTCGTGGCACAGAGCCTTGTATATTACAGGTATGCAATGATGTTTATTGATTCGAATTAACATCTTTAATAAAAGAATGAGTTATACTATTAAAGATATCACTCGGAGAATCCTGAGAGGCATGGGATAGAAAGTATCACCCACTTCTTTTCACTCACCACATTTCACAGAGTAAAGGGATTACCTAATGAAATGCAGTCTATGTAATAGGAACTTCAATGAAAAACAAGTAAACAAACATGGTTTTCATGTGACCATTTGTACAGATTACCTCAATAGATCCAATTTCAGGTGTAGGTAAAAGATACAGAAATACCTGTAATGTTCCAATGAAAATAAAGTTCAAGCTATGGAACCATTACTAACACCAGTAGAAATGAATATTTATATGGATATTCTGGCTAATTCAATAAGGCATGAAATAGAAATTTGAGTTATGTTAGAAAAAAGGTCACAGAATTATCACTATTTTTAGATTATCATATGCCTAAAAATGCAAAAGTATGAATTTATAAATCATTAGAAGTATCACAAGAGTTCACAAAAATGGTAACCAAAACAAAAATATAAAAGTATGCAAAAATAAATGTATTCCTTGATATTAGAAATAACTTGTAAGAAAAAATGTTAGGAAAAGGTGACATTTTCAAAGCTTTCAAAACTATAAGCTATTAAGGAACAACTCTAACATAAAATATGGACTACTTTGCAATGAAAATGTCAATGGATTTTTTTGTAGGGGGAAACTTAGAATGATTCCAAAGATCATTTTGAAAAAAGTAAAAATAAAATAACTAAGTCTAAAAATTAAAATGAGTGGGAGATCAAACCAAATATTAAAGACAAATTTAAAAGTTATAAAAGTTAAAACAACATGGCAATGACTCAAGCATGAACAGATGCTTGATGAAAGAGTTCTCAATGCATGGTAAGTAAACAAACACAAATTAATGTGGAAATAACTTTGCAATAAAGAGTATGAAGATAATGGGATACTTGGGAAAAAAAAGTCAAATTAGAGCTTTCTCTTGTACCATATCACACATTTGAAGTTAGACGAATTAAGGGGTTAAATTTAAACTTCTTTACTGGCAAAAACTCCATTAACAAAATCAATGGACAATTTAAACACTAGAACAAATGCAATTGGAATATTTATGAAAAGAGTTAATATCCTTGGTTCTAAAGACTGAATTATGTACCCTCAAAATTCCTATATTGATGCTGTAGCAGCCAATACGGCTGTATTTGGAGATAGAGCCTCCAAAGAGGTAATTAGTAAAATGAGGCATGTGGATGGACCCTAATCCGATCTGACTGGTGTCCTTATAAAAAGAGGAGATTAGAACAGTGACATGCACAGAAATAAGCCCATGTGAACACATAGAAAGAAGACGGCCATGTACAAGCCAAGGAGAGACCACAGAAGAAAATAATCCTGTTAACACCTTAATTCAGACTTCTAGCCTCTAGAACAACCGTTCAGTTGTTAAAGCCACCCATTCTGTGGTACTTTGTTAAAGAAGCTCAAATAATTTAGCAAAAAATAAAAGGAAAGAAAGACAGAGAGACAAACGTTAGAACAAAGATCCTCAATCTTATCAATAGTAGGAGAAATGCCATTTTTTCATTTGTCAAAATGACAACTATTTAAAAGAATAATAATATTTGGGATTGGTAATGGTATTGAGAAACAGTACACTGCTAGTTAGAGGGTGAAGTGATTATAAAATTGTGGAGAACACAATTAATGCCATGTATCTAAAGTCTGAAGGAAGAACTTCCACCTCTAGGAACCTTGTAGACAAATGTATAACAACGTATATAATGAAATAGTTATGTCCATGTCATTCATAACAGCAACAGATAATGGAAGTAATCTAAATGTTCAATAATAGGGAATTATTTTAATCAATTATAAACTCCAGACTTGTATATTCCATTACCTACTCTAAATCTGCAATTGATTCTAAATGTCATCTCCAAATTAAGATACCCAAAACCAAACTTTTGATTTCCACTGTCAAAGATCTGTGCCTCGCAGGATTTATTTAGCTCATCTATTCTTCCAGATGTTTAGGCCCCAAACTTCCTTACTTCTCTCTCACACATTGTACATCAAATCCATCCACAAAATCTTTTAGGACGACCTTCAAAATATATCCAGGATCCAATCGCTTCTCATCACCTCTACCACTACTACTTTAATTCAAACCACAGACATCTGTTGCCTTAGGACAAAAGTTTCCTAACTTGTCTCCCTGCTTCTGCCCTTACCACTTTACAGTCTATTCTAAGCCCAGCAGCCAGGTTGAATCTTTTAAAATGTTAAGTAAGACAATGTCACTTCCCTGTTAAAAACCCTCCAGTGTGTTCTCATCTCATTCAGAGTAAAATCCAAGGTCCATTCCATGGCCTATAAAGCTGTTTGTTCACATTCGAGCCCAACTACCTCTCTGACCTAATCTACTACTCTCCCCGCACTCACAGCACGCCCATAGCATAGGCTTTCTTTTCTTTTCTTTTTTTTCTCTCTCTCTCTTTTTTTTAATTGAAGTATAGTTGGTTTACAATGTTGTGTTAGCTTCTGGTGTACAGCAAAGTGATTCAGTTATTCACATATATATATATAAAACTGAATACATATATGTTCTTTTTCAGATTTTTATCCATTAGAGGTTATTACAAAACATTGTATATAGTTCCCTGTGCTATACAGTAGGTTCCCATTAGTGATCTATTTTATATACAGTAGTGTGTATATGTTAATCCCAAACTCCTAATTTATGTCCCCCACCACCACCACCGCTATCCCCTTTGGTAACCATAAGTTTGTTTCCTATGTCTGAGTCTACTTCAGTTCTGTAAATAAGTTCATTTGTATCATTTTTTTAGATTCCACATATACGTGATATTATATGGTATTTGCCTTTTTCTGTCTGACTTACTTTACTTAGTATGATAATCTCTAGTTCCATCCACGTTGCTGCAAATGGCATTTTTCATTCCTTTTATGGCTGAGTAATATTCCATTAAGCTTTCTTGCTATTACTAGAATGCATCAAGAATATTTCCACTTCAGGGCTCTTGCACTTGCCATTTACTTTGCCTAGAATGTTCTTCCCCCAGTCATCAGCATAGTGTCCTTCAGGTTTCTGCACAAATTTTGCCCCTGAGCCCACACAGTATAAGTTGGTGCCTTGCTTGGATCCACTTTACTGAGTGATGCAACTATTCTCCTAGCTGCTATAAGTATTGGATGTTAACAGTTCACAGTTCCATCCTCTTGAGAATTGGCCTCAGCAGCAAGGAGCTGTCTTTCTTGGAAATACCTGGGAGTTTATAGTGCAAAATGCCCGACCGTTGTCTCAAGGTGGGATAACTCTGTGGTGTCATTCGTGTTGCAGGGCCTCCCACTTGAAACAAGCTAGACTACACTTCAAACCACATCTTTGCCTTGGATCTTCCTCTGCTCTAACCCCCCTTCCTCACTCCCTTAAAGGATTTACTGGCAGGTGACCCCTCAATAAATCAATTTCTCAAAAATCCCATTTCAAGCTTGCTTCTATGAAATAAGAACTAATACGGTTGGTAACAGAGGTTGTAGAAAAGAGTCTCAGTGGCTAAATGGCAAATAGTACCTATTAGTAGCAGTAGGTGGAATGCAGAGATGCACTAGCTTTTGTAAAGTCTCCAGTGTTTGCAAAATATAGGGAGCTTAGTAACTATTCAGACTGGTTTTGGATGACTCTTGCTAAGCACCAGTGATGCTTTCAAGAAAGCAAATGACAGGCTCAGATCGCTTATTACCAATGTAAAGCAATGAGTGAGACCTCCTTGGAAGCATTTTAAAAAGACCTTAATCTCCCATAGCCAGAATGCAGACTGACATGGGATTTGATCATAAGAGACTGAGCATCAGAGGAGGTTGAATTCTCAGCCTAGGGCAGTCTTTATGCCAAAGTCTGGATCCTCATAGAGAAAGAATGGGGCCTTAACAAATTTTGAATGAGAATATCTGAGTAGATTCACTTGCTCAACTTGAACTCCTAGATTCCCCCTAACCCTCTAAACCTGAAAAATGCCCTCACCCTTCGTTGTTAGAAGAGAGAAGTTCCCTTGATTGAAGACTATGCAGAAGGCTCAAATGAGGTAAATGTATTATAAGACAATGTTGGCCCCCCTCAGGATCTAGCCCTATCTCCCGTCCTAGACTCCAGACCAACAACCAGAGTCAGAGTTCAGCCTGATCCTACTGGAGAAGTGCTAGGTCTACCAAGGGAGTAGATGGTTCATACACAAAAGGAGCTGAAGGACCTGGCTAACAGGAACTGAGTGAGTATATCGGGGAATAGATCCTCAGGGTGTTGTATCAAAGGGGGCAGAAAATATAGATGGGTAAATGAAAGTTTGTTGATATTGTGACACTTTTTTGTGGCAAGGACACTGTTTAGTGGTTCTAATACACTGCTGAGATGGGTCTTGGAGACTTGGTAAAAATGACGACTCATATTAAATGAAGTAGAGAGAACCAATGAGAGAGAGGGAAAGTGACACAGAGAAACAACTGAAAATTAATGCACTAAAATGTTAGCAGCATCTACTTCTGGTTGATGAGATTATATGTGAATTTTAAAAGTTCTCTGATTATTAATTCAACAAATATACGTTAGCATTTTTATAGGCACTAAGAATGCAGAAATGACCAATGTGGTAAAAGGCCTCTGCTTTCATGGGACTTAAAGTCTACTGCAAAGGAAGGATTCAGCAAGAGTAGTGAGCCTAAAAAGAACCAGGGTCTTGATTCAGTAGAATATGAATGGGGGGGAAAGGGCAGTGTTCTCACAACCTCTAGGTCTTTCAGGTTCTGATTCTCCTGGCCCTTACCTAATATCTCTCTATATATACATACAGATGTAAATATAAATGTGTATAGATATAGATGTAGATATGTATGTATATATATGAAAACATTGGGAGTGTGTATGTGTGTGTGTGTCTGTATGTATCTTTAGTTCTTCTCCTAGTGCTCAATTCTAAAAGGCAAATAATCCTGGGAAGATCATCATATGACACTTTTGACCGTAAATAGTAAAGAGAAAATAAAATAAGATCAGCTTTCTGAGCCAGGCAAAGGAAATGGAAGCAGGTGCCTTGAACAAAAGGGAAGGGAGGTGGTCTTTGGTGCTGAAGAATAAAGTTTCTCTACCTCAACATTGCCCAGATCAGTATCTGCAGATAATAAATAATGTGTTAAATTGGAGTCTTACTCTTGGCAATATAAGAATCCATTCTGAAAATAGAACTAAAAATGTAGGAAATTTGCAATTATATAGAACAGGGGAAAAATATTCTTTTTCATTTTCTTTTCCATTATGGTTTATTACAGGATATTGAATATAGTTCCCTGTGCTATACATTAGGACCTTGTTGTTTACTGATTTTAAATATAGTATTTTGTATATGCTAATCCCAAACTCCTAATTTATCTCTCCCCCCATCCTCCTTTCCCCTTTGGTAACCATAAGTTTGTTTTCTATGTCCGTGAGTCTGTTTCTGTTTTTTAAATGAGTTCATTTGTATCATATTTTAGATCCCGCATATAAGTGATATCATATGGTATTTGTCTTTCTCTGTCTTCACTTAGTATGATAATCTCTTGGTCTTTCCATGTTGCTGCAAAAGGCATTATTTCATTCTTTATGACTGAGTAGTATTCCACTGTATATATGTACCACATCTTCTTTATCCATTCCTCTGTCAATGGACATTTAGGTTGTTTCCATGTCTTGGCTATTGTGAATAGTGATGCTATGAACATTGGGGTGCATGTGTCTTTTCAAATTAGAGTTTTCTCTTGATATATGCCCAGGAGTGGGATTGCTGGGTTATATGGTGGCTCTATTTTTAGTTTTTTAAGGAACCTGTGCACTGTTCTCCACAGTGGCTGCACCAATTTACATTCTTACCAACAATTTAGGAGGGTTCTCTTTTCTCCACACACTCTCCAGCATTTCTTGTTTGTAGACTTTTTAATGAAGGCCATTCTGACTGGTGTGAGGTGATACCTCATTATAGTTTTGGTTTGCATTTCTCTAATAATTAGCAATGTTGAACATCTTTTCATGTGCCTACTGGCCATCTGCATGTCTTCTCTGGAGAAATGCCTATTTAGCTTTTCTGCCCATTTTTTGATTGGGTTGTTTCTTTTCTTGTTATTGAGTTGTATGAGCTGTTTGTATATTTTGGAAATTAAGCTCTTCTTGGCCACATCATTTGCAAATATTTTCTCCCATTCTGTAAGTTGTCTTTTTGTTTTCTTTATGGTTTCCAAAAATATCTAACTTTTAATTAAGGTTTAATGGGACCAAATAATCAAAGCTAAAAATACTTCCATAAAAGAAGACAGTTCATAATGGCCATTGCTGCAATGACCACTCTTAAGTCCACACCATGTTTCCAACCAGACTGTGGCTTAATGGGATGCTTTACATGTGACATCTCAATGCTTTAATGAAAAAAGTAAAACATAGTATCAAAATTAAACAACCCCATTTAACAAGTAAATTTTTTCCTTGGTCTCAGTAACAGCATTTTTGATTTTCAGAAGCAGTTCTTTGATAAAAATCTACATATCACTGCCATGACATCGAAGAGAATAAATAAACATCTTATGGGTTTCAAAGGTTAGTTTGAAAGATTTGAGAATAATTCTCAAAGTATTGCTGGAAGCCACTCTGAAAAGGCAGAATTAATAGTGGTGAAAAGACTAGTGATCCCTAAGTTTTCATTTTAACGTGCAACAAACATACTCTTTGAAAGGAAGAAAAATTAAAATTAGAAAGGATACAGGAGAGAGAGAAAAGAAGGGGGAGAGGAAGAGGGAGGAGAAGAAAGAGTGGGAGAGGGAAAGAGAGAAAGAAAGAGAGAGAGAGACCCCCAATGGCTTTACCAAAAAAAAAAAAAAGATTTAGTTAAAAATAGACTGATTCTTTCTTAATATGTAGCACTATGAACCATCTCTGCTTGCTTTCAATAGCTTTGTTTCCTTTATATCAATAACTATTTGAGGCAATATTCCAGTAGGCAGTCCTAAATCACAGAAATAGATGTCATGGGAATTCCCTGGCAGCCCAGTGATTAGGACTTGGCACTCTCACTGCCAGGGCCCAGGTTCAAACCCTGGTCGGGGAACTAAGATCCTGAAAGCCACAAAAAAAGCCCCCCCCAAAAAGATGTCATGATATAAGGATGATTTTCACGGTACCCTCTTACATATTTGTGTATGTGCAATGAAGGAGATGTAAATCATTAACTCTAATAACTGAAACTATTGCTATTATTAAAATACTTTCCCACTTAATTCCAAAAAGATTTAAATTGATAGGGGATCAGCTTCCTTAACCATTAAAAAAACTTGGAAATTTCCTTTCTGATAATTTTGGTTGACAAGATTTTAATGAAACTTCATCCTGTCACTGAATAAAACTGCTTCAACATTATTTTCAAGGCTTATTATATCATCAGCATACATCATGTGACTGATAGTGTTTATCACACTTCCATGAGTACATATATGTTATACGGGATCACATAATCCACATTCACAAGATATCATATAATCTCTCTCAGGATAGTCTAGTTTTTTATTCACTTTTACTCAGCTTGGAACTAGTCCATTTCAAATGGTTTTATAAATGTGAAATACCAGAATAGTAAATCACAAAGCAATGAAATATTTCCTTGCTGGCAAAAAAAAAAAAAAAAATCAGAAAACAACCAAGTCTCTCTGAAAGGCAAATTGTTTATTCATTATTAGTATTTTCAATATCATAATTAGTTGTCAGTTAAAGCTCTTTTGGGGGAAAATGAAGATAATTATTTACATTTTGAAGAGTGCTTTACAACTTAACAGAATGCTATGTATCTATTCCCTCATTTAGGCTTATTAACAATTATGTGAAATAGACTGGACAGGAATTATTACCCCTATTACATAGATACAAAGAAAGTGAAGTTCAGAGAATATAGTTCAGAGAGATATTATTAAATTCAGAGAGATATTATTCCTAGGTCACTTGCCTAATATGTGACAGCTGGGAGCAGGACTCAGCTTTTCTAACTCAAGGTCAGTGCTTTTTTCCTACTACACTGTGTAGTCACGGAGTGAAAAAAACATGGCCCATAAAAGGTTATTTTCTTTTTCCAATAGTTTAGTTCCATCAGTGAATTTTATTCTAAAAGTTCAGGTGCAATGAGTGCCACCTTGTATATACCATAATATATGAGGAATCGATTTCAGAAACTGTATTCGGCATGGAACAAAAGTTCAGGATATTGTTAAATTTATTGCCCTCCACCTCAAACAAAACCCTTTCCCTACTTCAGAGCACAACATTCAT
Source organism: Orcinus orca (assembly GCF_937001465.1). Taxonomy (NCBI): domain Eukaryota; kingdom Metazoa; phylum Chordata; class Mammalia; order Artiodactyla; family Delphinidae; genus Orcinus; species Orcinus orca. The sequence continues at coordinate 83,263,811 of NC_064580.1, forward strand.
GCGATTATCCAATCACTATGTACTAGATCAAGGCTATTTTTCTAAAAGGCTAATAGAAAACACAACTGAATGGTTCCCTGAAATTGGAAGTTCTAACCACAATTGCTTTATTCATAGGATTGCAATATTTAGCAAATAAAAATACAGGATGTTCAGTTAAATTTTAATTTCAAATAAGGGATAATTTTTAAAATACAAGTATGCCCTAAATATTGCATGGGCCACCCTTATACTAAAAAATTACTTATTTATCTGAAATTCAAATTTAACTGGGTGTATTTTACCTAGCAACCCTACTGAATTCAGTCACTGCCATTTCACATAGACTGGATTTAATAAATTTATCCTCTTTCTTTGATGGGTGTCTATAGAAGCATGGCCTTCAAGTGAGTCATCTTTCCAGTCCATGTGTGTTATATTTAGAGTTTTAGCAGTATCATCCTTGGAGCCAGAAATCTGGTAGTCTCTAATTATCAAGTAGACTAGAGGAAGGGTGTAGTGGAATAGACACGGGCTTAAATAAGACAGATTTGGATCTCATTTCCTATTTGAGATTTTCCAATGGATAGCTCTGTGACCTTCCATGAGATATTTAATTTCTCTGAGCCTCAGCTGCTTCTTCTATAAATTACCTACCTCAAAGCTAATACAGTAGTTTGATGATTATGAGAGACTGTGACTACACATTGCTTAGCATCACGCTTCTCCTCAGTAGACACCCAAAATATTAGGTAAAGAAAACCAAAACAGTTTCATGTGGACAGATAACTGGGCTATCCATATCTGACTTGATACACAGATATTAATACGTAAGTTAAGATCTGTTGTGTCTATTATATCAGTGAGTACAGTCTACATGGAAATGAATAGTCATTATTGTAAATACTAGATAACTTAGAAATTACCCATTTAGCATTATAGACACCAATATGGTCAAGTGGTCAGATTGTTTAAAAGTCTAAGGATATTAAGATGAAAGAATTTATATGTCAAACATATAGATCTTTGGAAACAAATGATACTATGAGTACGTTATTGCTAACAAATATTCCTGGACAGGTCTAACTCATCTACCTATATTTGGGCAATTCCTTGATTGTCAGATTTGTGGCCATTTGAAATCAGTCTATTGAAGGAGCAAAGGGAGATAATTTGTAGTCAGTAGGCTCTGAAGACTGAGATTTAAACAATTCTCAGAGTGAAAATGGATGAGGGAAGGAAACATCCTCGACATCTAGAAGACTTAGCAAAAGAGAGTTTTGGGAAAAAATAGTGATCATGTTTTGAGATGTTAACAGCTATCAACTTAAACACATTCACAGGTGAAACAGTGTTCCAGGTGGAACAGTGAAGTGGAACTTAGGTTTAAGTTTGTCAAGTTCAGTTAGGTAAAAAGGTTTTTTATTGGGATAATGAATGCCAAGCCTTGAAGCTTTGATCAATTATCTTTTGCAGGCTTCTAGGACATTCTATTCCTCTGGTTTTAAGAAGAGCAGGGGCTGAAGATGATCACAGAGTCAATAGGTGCCCTAGCATTCTATTCAGTCTAGCATTCTATTCAGGTTTTAATCATAGAAAGGTATCATGAGGCAGAGAGACATAACTTGAGAAACAACCACCCTTCTAAAAATCTCCACTAACGATGATTTCAGCCATATCTAGGTTCTTCTCATTAAAGATGACTATTCAAAAGAGTTGAAACGTCATATACAAAAGTATAATTCTTTTGAATCTCTGTTTTTCAGGTCACTTTATCCTAAAGACAGGCCATAAAAGAAATTTCAAAAGCTTAGTTATAGTCACGCAATTGTATCTCTTATTGTTTTTCCTCAAAGGATGTTTCAAACGACATGGCTCTTCTCTTGCATAAAATCTGTCGTACTATCATTACAGAATCCTTCTATGTTAATTTTTTTCTCTTACTTCCTTCTCCATCTGTGCTGTGGACTCCTTAGAAAAACTGGCTTAATCAGCCAGATGTATGTATATATATCTATATCTATACAGATATAGCATTTGATATATCTATATCTATATATCTATATATCTATATCTATAGCTATATATAGATATATAGATATAGATATAGATCAAATGCCATGATTTTTAGTTATTGCTTATCCTCACAGATACACTGAATATCTTTTGAAAAAAGAGAATGAATTGTTTCAGTTATTACGGCTGAAGTTCTCCTGACTCACCTAGATAAGATGATTAACTATTACTAAGCACCTAAATACACCTCACAGAGAAGTAAACTTCACCTAGGGAAGCCTCTTTGAAGGTTCAGGAAAAATCTTTGAAGAGCTAACCAGAGGAAAAATGTATGACACATGGTTTTCACTGATTAGATCATGAATTGTGCTTTCCTCACCCTCTGCAATACATTTTATATTCCCCATTTTACAGTGATAAATAAAAGAGTAAGGGGGGAATAACCAAGAAGAAATAGAAAATATGAACAGACTAATATCAGTAATAAAAGTGACTTAGTAATAAAACAACTCCCAACAAACAAAAGTCCAAGACCAGGTGGCTTCACAGCTGAATTCTACCAAACATTTAGAGAAGAGTTAACAACTATCCTTCTCAAACAACTCTGAAAAATTGCAGAGGAAAGAATGCTTCCAAACTCATTCTTTGAGGCAAGCATCACCCTGATACCAAAACCAGACAAAGATATCGCAAAAAAAGAAAATTACAAACCAATATCAGTCATGAACATAGATGCAAAAACCCTCAACAAAATATTAGCAAACTGAATTCAACAATACATCACTAACCATGATAAAGTGGGATTTATCCCAAGGATGCAATGATGGTTCAACATCTGCAAATCAGTCAGTGTGACACACCACATTAACAAATTGAAGAATAATAATCATATGATCATCTCAATGAATGTAGAAAAAGTTCTTGACAAAATTCAACATCTATTTATGATAAAAACTCTTATCAAAGTGCATATAGAGGGAATATACATCAACATAATAGAGGCTGTATATGACAAGCTCACAGCTAACATCATACTCAACAGTTAAAAGCTGAAATTATTTCCTCTAAGATCAGGAACAAGACAAGGATGCCACTCTCACCAATTTTATTCAACATACAATTGGAAGTTCTAGCCACAGCAATCAGACAAGAAAAAGAAATAAAAGGAATCCAAATTGGAAAGGAAGAAATAAAACTGTCACTGTTTGCAGATGACATGGTACTATAGAAAATCCTAAAGACACCACCAAAAAACTATTAGAACTCATCAATGAATTTGGTAAAGTTGCAGGATACAAAATTAATATACAGAAATCTGTCTCATTTCTATACACTTAATAAAGGACTATCAGAAAGAGAAATTGGGAAAAACAATCCCATTTACAATAGCATCAAAAAGAATAAAAAACCTAGGAATAAGTCTAACTGAGGAGATAAAAGACCTGTACTTAGAAAACCATAAGACACTGTGAAAGAAAGTGAAGATGACACAAACAGATGGAAAGACATACCATGTTCATGGATTAAAATAATTAATTTTGTTAAAGTGACAAACTACCCAAGGCAATCTACAAATTCAGTGTGATCCCCATCAAAATATCAATGGCATTTTTCACATAACTAGAACAAATAATTTGAAAATTTTTATGGAAACATAAAAGACCCCGAATAGTCTAAACAATCTTGAGAAAGAGGAATAGAGCTGGAGGCATCACACTCCTGCATTTAAAACCATACTACAAAGCTACAGTAATCAAAACAGCATGGTACTGGCATAAAATTAGGCACATAGATCAGTGGTGCAAAATAGAGAGCCCAGAAGTAAGCCCACACACTTATGTTCAATTAATTTATGACAAAAGACACAAGAATATACAATGGGGAAAAGACAAACACTTCAATAAATGGTGTTGGGAAACCTGGACAGCTACATGCAAAAGAATCAAACTGGACTACTCTTTCACACCATGCACAAAAATAAATTCAAAATAGATTAAAGACAAATGTAAGACATGAAACCATAAAACTTCTAGAAGAAAACATAGGAAGTACACACTTTGACATTGGTGTTAGTAATATTTTTTTGGATATGTCTCCTCAGGCAAGGGAAACAAAAGCAAAAATAAACAAATGGGGCAACATCAACTAGAAAGCTTTTGCACAGCAAAGGAAATTGTCAATAAAACAAAAAGACCACCTACTGAATGGAAGGAGATATTTGCAAATGATATATCCAATAAGGGGTTGGTTAATATCCAAAATATACAAAGAACTCATACAACTTACCATCAAAAAACCAAACAACCCAATTAAAAAGTGGGCAGAGGATCTGAATAAACACTTTTCTGTAGAAGACATACAAATGGCCAACAGGCACAGGAAAAGATGCTCAACATCACTAATCATCAAGGAATGCAAATCAAAACCACAGTGAGTATCAGCTCTCACCTGCCAAAATGGCTATTATGAAAAAAAAAAAAAATCTAAAAACAAATAACAAGTGTTGGCAAACATGTGGAGAAAAGGGAACCATAGTGCTCTGTTGGTGGGAATGTAAATGGGTAGAACTACTACAGAAAACAGTACGCACGTTCCTCAAAACAATTAAAAATAGAACTACCATATGATCCAGCAATTCTACTCATGGTATTTATCTGAAGAAAATGAAAACACTAATTTGAAAAGATATATGCAACTCTATGTTCATTGTAGCATTATTTACAGTAGCCAAGATATGATAGCAACCTCTGTGCCCATCAACAGATGGATGGATAAAGAAGATGTGGTGTATGTGTGTGTGTGTGTGTGTGTGTGTGTGTGTGTAGACACACATAAATATACACACACACATATATACACACACACAATGCAATATATCTTAGCCATAAAAAAGAATGAAATCATGCCATTTGCAGCAACATGGATGGACCTAGAGGGTATTATGCTAAGGGAAATAAGACAAATACTGTATGATTTCATTCATATGTGAAATCTAAAAAATAAAACAAATGAACAAACATAAGAAAACAGAAACAGAGTTATAGATACAGAGAACAAACAGGTGGATTTGGGACAGTGGCACACCTTCCTCACCACCATTATCTAGACTTTTTGAGATCACACTCTTTTTCTCCCCCATAAAAACACCTACTTACTCTCTTATTTCAATGGTCTGCAGATCCCCAGTTCACTCACCTTCATTTCTTTAGCTCCAGTCTCACTGTCACTCTCAAACACTAACTCATAATTCTTGGAGATTTAAAAATTCACCTAGAAGATTGTTCCAATAAATTGGCCTCTCAGTTTCTGGACATCCTTTCCTCCCATAATCTGTTCCTCCAACCTACCTCAGTCACTTAATCCCATAGTCACACTTTTGACCTTCGATTTAAAATAACTGAAATTACTCCATAATTTTAATTTCAAACATTCCAATTTTTAACCACCACTTATCTTTCCAGCCAACTTCCTCTGCTACCTTGACTCTAACAGTCTTTCCATTGAACTAAGACCCACAAATTTTGATCCTAACCCCTTTCATTGGCTATCACCCCCTTGATATCTGGCCTTCACTCATGATGCAGCTTAAGTTCCAAAGTCAATTAGTGTAATGAATCTTGTGCATATACCGTCCTATGCCTCCCCTTACCTCCCATGCCTCTCTTTCTCACTTCATTTTATTCAGATCATGAGACTAAAACCTTGGTGAAATCAAATTCTCCAGCTGCTAATTATACTTGCAACCCCTGCAGCTGAACATGGCTGTAGAAAACACACAATCGTACTGAATGGTCTCACATTTAATTCATGACTATTAACCTCAAGTAAGCCTTTAATGCTGAATGGGTATCATGCCATATTTCCCCTAGCACATTCACTCTCCAACATTTCTAGCTGACTATTCTATACATGCTCTGTTTTCTTAAACTTTTAGTGCCTCTTCTCCCATCTTCATGCTCAGATGATGACCTTGCTTCCTATTCCACTGAGAAAAAAATAACCAGGTGAGAACTTCCATCTATTCCCACCACCACATTTACCTACCTACCAGTATATCTACCCATATATTCTACTTTTCTATTTCTATGAATGGACTTCCCATGCTCCAAGCCTATGCCTCTTCCTGTGAATAAGCCCCTATCTTCACTCCACCATTCAAGAACATTGTTCCAGATATTCTTCTCTTTTATTATGAATTTTTTCTTCTTTATTGAATAATTCCTATTGTTCCACAAACCGTTACTTCTCCCATTACACACACAAGAAACCTCTGACCCGATTTCTCCTCTAGATACCAGGCTACATCTCTTTTTTCCTTTATAGAAAAAAAAAAAAAACATTGAAAGAGTTGTCTAAGATCCCATATATAGTATCATGTCACCAGCATATAGTGACTTTACCTCTTCCCTTCAAATTTGGATACCTTTTATTTCTTTTTCTTGTCTGATTGCGGTGACTAGGCTAGGACTTCCAATACTATGTTGAATAGGAGTGGTCAGAATGGGCATCCTTGTCGTGTTCCAAATTTTAGCGGGAAGGCTTTCTGCTTTTCACCATTGAGTATTATGCTGGCAGTGGGTTTGTCATAAACAGCTTTTATTATGTTGAGATATGGTCTATGATCCTGTAAACACCTGTCAGATAATGTCACTCCTCTTCGCAAAAACCTCTAATGGCTTTCCATAGTAAATCAAAGTTCTTACTGTGACAACCAAAACTACACAAGCTGTCCTTCTTTTCCTCTGACATTACCTCCTACTACTCTTCCCTAGTTCTCTCCAGAGTGAACCTCCTTTCTGTTCCTTGAATATATCTCATATGCTCTTGACTCAAGGGCCTTTATACTTATAATTACTTCTATCTGGGATGCCCTTCCTGCAGACTGCAGCATGGCTCACGGCCTCACTTCACCTCAATGCCCATATGTCTCTGGGGCAGTGAGGCCTTTCTTGATCACCACATCCAAAATGAAAAAATTATCACATTATTTCAAATTCTTATTATTTGCTTATTTATTTCCTCAACCCTTTTCATACTCTAACACATTATATTTTATTTATTTATCCTGCTTAGTGTAGGTCTTTCCAAGCAGAATGTAAGCACCATGCATGCAGAGACTTTTGTTTGCTTTTATTATATTATTATTAATGTTTCCCTGAGTCTGGAACAGTGCCTGGGACATGGCACTAATTTGTTGACTAAAGGAATTAGTGTATGTATTCTTTTATTACTCTGTATTTCCTTTCTTCTATTCTCTCTGTTTCTACTCAAAGAATGCCATTTATAGTGATCTTGGAACTTGTGAATCTATGTTGTATGTCTATTACCTTTTCTCTTATATTTCCTTTTGTTCCAATGGACTGAATTCCAGGAGAATTACCTGCCTCAAGTTTCTGGGTCACCGATGCACTGATTTACTCCTGCTTTCCTATTTGCAAGTTCTTTGATTTTTTTAAAAAAAATATTGATAATACTATTTTTAAAAACTTAAACTCTATATTTGTAATGTGATTTGCTCTTATCCATTTCCAGAAATTACAGGCCACCATAGAAACTTTGTTTTAGAAGTTCTACCTCTAATTTCAGAATATTTCACATATGTATAAACTAAATTTCCACATTAATTAATATTGAAGAATGAATCACCTTTTAACAATAATGCACTTGCTGTAAGTGAAGCTGAAGACTAGAGGGTCAAGACACTGAAATAACACCTTTGCATAAAGAGATTCAAGAGCCATTTCAACTTTCCTTGAACACAAAGAGGAAGAATTTCAGACAGAAGGAGTTTTTAGTTGATGTTATTTTCTCTAAAGGAGAATAGGGAATAAAAGAAATTTGTATCTTTAAAAACTTTGGACCTTGGTGCTATCATGGGGTTTAGATGAACCTGAGATCAAAAATGAAAAGGGTTGAGGTCAGCCGATGGTAGGTTCCTTTCAAACAAAGAATTCTAATCTTAAAATTACCAGGTTCCAAAAAGAAAAGTTCCATTATATAAGCTGGAAGGGAAATCAAAAGCATCACATCTGTGACAGCATAGGTCAACGAAAGATAAAGACTCACAACTTTAAACAAAATTTCAAAACCAGCAAGAACAAATTTGGGTTTAAAATCTAGAACTAATCTGACAATTGACATCAATGGGGAGGAAGAAACATTTCTTTCCACTATGATATTTTATTAGCTTCTTATAAAATGAGCTCACTTATTCTTTAAATATACTTCTCTAATATGAGTTAGTTCCCCAAGCTTTTACTGTGGCATTTTATCTTTCTCATATAGCCTCAAAGGGGAAACTAGAGTTAATATTGACTTGGAATATTAAATATGTATATTTCATTTTTTAAAATTTTCTATTTTTCCTTACTGAGATAATCATCACTCATTCTGTCATTGATAAATCATAAGAAATTATAATAAATGTGTATAAATCAAACTGCATTTAATATTAACATATGCAAGTTGAAACTGACCATGAAAGTTTGCATAATTAGCTCATGCTAATGTTTCTAAATTATCCACAGCTGATATTCTCCAAAATTGTATTCAAGAAACAAATATAATTTAATAATGTTAATTTAATGACTGTCTGTACTAATTGGGTTTTTTCCCTCTACTTTTATTTGTTTCTCTTTTTTCTTTACATGGCATGGACCCAAACTATGACTTTCTATAGTAAATCATGATAACTATCTCTGGTTCATAGAGAACATTACAAACACTGGAAAAAATTCTAGGAAATAACTAATTCATCAAAAACATTTCTATATTCAGAGGAATTCCAACTGACCCACTTTTTTAAACATTTCATGAGATAGATTGAGCTAGCCCACCACCACCTTGGTCATGAAAAGTTAGTGGTGTAAGAAATGGCTCTAGAAAACTGGTTTTCCTGTTTGTTACAAAAGGGGAGAATAAACAGATGACAATCAGAGAAATAATGTGCAGGGAAAAGAGAAAAAAACATAAAGCATTCTCATTTTCTCTCTCTTCCAAATGTAAACCATGTTTTGTTTTGTTTTTTAATAACTATGACTAGTACTCCCAATATATTTCCTCTAAAGAAAAGGCAATGATCATTATGAGGTACACTGTAGCTCCATAGATGGTGAGAATTTAAATTCTGAGAACAAAGACACTGGATTACCAGCGTCAAATTCTTTACTTGCTGTGCCCACACTAATAGAAGTTGTGTGAATTGTTTTGCTACAGGATTAACAGTGATAAAACCAATAATAGCAATATCAATAGTATTTAAGATTTACTGAGCTTCTCCTATGTGCAAAACATGCTGCTCAGCAGGCTCAGCACTTTAGAAAAATAATTTTACTTAATCTGTACAATAGTTCTATAAGGTAGAAAATATCATCTGCATTTTATAAATGGAAAAAAAAAACACCAAAAATCTGAGACTCATGTGGGTTAAGTAACTTACCCAGATTTTACAAGATTGAAGAAAAAAGGTTGTTTCAGGGGGTGGGAGAGACGAATTTCTGAAATGCCACAACTTATAATTTTGGCAAACACATGAAAATTTTTCAGAATTCATCACTATGTTTAAGGGAAAATCCCTGGGGATTCTGCAAGGGTATTATGGTATACTTTTGTGACACATGTAGCTAGGATAGAAGATGATGCCAATACTTTTGTTAAGAAATTAGATATGCACTATAGATGTAAAACTACTGAATCAGCAAAATGTTCATAGTTTTATCCAGTATTCTTCTAGTTGAAGAAGAAAATGGCCACTCAATGGAGAAGACTTTTGTATGGTAGGAACAATGGTCTGTAGAGTGTACCTTCACAAAGTCCTCTCCTGCTACAGCCCCCGGTTCAGTCCCTCATTACTTCATGTCTGGGCGACCATAATTATCTCCTTACTAGTCTTTGCCAACTATATCTTCCTTTCTGATGTATCCTATACACTGCCACAAACTTAATCTTCCTGAAGTATTATACGAATGTAATTACATCACTCCCCTGTCCAAAAACTTCAGTGATTGTCCCACTACCTAGAAATAAAGGAAAAGAGCATGATTTTCAAAGCCATTCACTATATAAGTCTCATTCTATTTTTCCAGGCTTACCTCAAACCTTTCCTGTGTTTTATGTCATAGAATGTTTGTTTGTGTCTTTCTTATAGTTTTTTGTAACATTCTGCTGTGTATTTATCTGTATACTCCTTGAATTTTCATTTCATAGATATTTATTGAGTGCTTACTATTGCCATGCACTCTACTTGTGTTTGGTGATACATTGGTGAGCAAAATAGAAATGGCAATTGTCTTATAAGTTTCTTGATGGAAAAGCCTGTATGTATCCATTATCTCACTCTCTGAAACACAGTGACTTCCACATAGAATGTACTCGAAAAGAACATTGGTTGCCTGGGACTAAGAATGGAGGAGGGATGTGAACTGACTTCAAAGGGACAAAAGGAAACATTTAGGGTTAATTGAAATAAATATTCTACATCTTGACTTGGCTGCTGGTTACATGAATGTATATATTCCTTAAAAGCAATCAAACACTTAATGGTAAGTGCATTTTATTGTATGCAAATTATACCTCAATAAAGTTGATTTATAAAGTAAAAAATAACAATTGAATTCAATGAATGCAAGGGAAGCAATTATTTGAAAAGTGAAGATAGTGGTTACTTTGAGGAGAAGGAGGGATGAAGTTGATATTGGGATGCGGCACATGAAAGGGCTCATGGGGCAGTTGCTAATGTTTTATTTCTTGAACCAGGTGGTGGTTATACACCTGCTCCCCTCACAATAATTCATTAAACTAGACATTTGTTTTGTGTGGTTCTCCTGTGTTTTATGTTATGATCAAAGGATGAAATTTTGAATTGAGAGAGATTAATTCTCATTATTATTTAAAGGCCAACAATCAAGTTGAAACACTGAATCATACAGTCATAGAATAATAGAATTGAAAAGAACTTAAGTGATTAATTTGTCCAACCTGTTCATTTCACAAATGAGTACCCTGAGAACCTGAGAAGTTAGTTTTCCTAAAGTCACACAGTGAGTTAGTCCCAGCTCTGGGAATATGTTTATTGATTTTCTGTACCGTACTTACTCTTAAGCTAGTACAGGAAATAAAACAATACTTGCTTTCCACTAAAGGTACTTCAGCTACTTGACAATTCATGACAGCATACCCTATTGTTTAGTTAAGTTGGTAGCACATTGTTCATTTAGAACTTGGGAAAAAGAAGATGTCTAAGGATTTCAATAAAGCTTACAAAGATAGTGGCCCTGGTAATTTCTGTTTTGTTAAATATAAATGACTACCGCAGAGCTTCGGTGACTTCAAAGACTATCTTCTTCCACAGGGAAACTCCACTAGGAGTTGAAGACAGACAACAATTTGGAGGAATATTGCTTTGAACTTGAACTAATGATTAAAGTTGCAAAATGTCATGCTGATTACCCACAGTCGAAAACTTTAATATTCACTATATAAAGAGATTGGGATATTTCTGTTGATTGTTAATGTTTATTATTACCCTCAAAAGCCACCAATACATTTCAGTCAAGTATAAGACATGGTTATATCTACTTCAGCTGAGATTATGAAATATACATCAATTTTTACCCATGCTGCGATGTTGCAGTCAATAGTTTTAGAGTATACTTTCAATTTTTATGAGATCTTTCTTTCCAATCTGATTTTTCCCCAGCTTTAGAATATATTGCCAGCAAGTCGTGATAGAGGTCTGTGTTTGAACTACAAAGCATAAAGTTTAACAGAAATTTAAATTGAAATAAAAATGTTCTATACCTTAATTTTGAAAACTAATAAAATTACTATTTTAAGAATTAAATGAGATTTAAATGAGATTACTTAGTAAATTAAATTAAATTAATACAATCATAGCTAATATATTTATAAATAAATTAAATAATTATAATTGAGCACTTTTTAAAGCAATCAGCCTAGAGTATAAATAAATAACTAGAAATCTCTTTTATTTTATACCAATCATACTTAAATCTAACTAACAATGTATCTCCAAACTTTAATTAAAATACTTTTTTCTAGTATACTCTGAAACCGGGGACTAGTACATCACTCCATATCAGGCCAGTTCGGGGTGGTGGGGGAGTGACTATTGGCTGGATTCTTGTAGCAGGGTAATTTATTACAATAGATTTTTTTTTTACAGGCTGTATAGAGTTCCCTAGCATCTATTTGATCATTTATATTCCAGTTCCAATAAATAGCAAAATCCACTATAGAAATCTGAGCTCCTTTTGGTAACCATGAACACATATGTTCAAAACAGGCAAAATAAAATAATGCAAAGAACAATCTGTATTCTAAGATCACCATGTCCATGAATGCTGCACTGACTCTTCATCCTTTTGGAATATTGCCCCTTCATCTAGCTAAACCTTCAATAGGTACCTGCTCTTTCCTGCCTTATCTAAACATTCTGGATTTGTGGTTCAGTAGTTATCAGAGTAGTTCAGAATCCCACATGGCACATTCTGGTTATCTCTGTTTAACTCATGTAAGTCTGTCACCAAAATGTCCTCCCTTTTCATTTTTGTTTTTCCTCTAATTTCAGATTTCAACTTTCCATCTGTTATGGGTTGAATTGTGTTCCCCCACAAAGATCTGAAGTCCTAAGCCCCCAATACCTGTGCATGTGACCTTATATGCAAATAAGGTCCTTGCAGCTGATCAAGTTCAGTTGAGATCAATAGGGTGGGTCCTAATCCAATATGACTATGTCCTTGTAAAAAGGGTAAATTTGGACACAGAGGCAGATGTGCACAGAGGTAAGACGATATGAAGAGACAGAGACGTAGGGGAAATGCTATGTGAATATGAAGACAGAGATTGGTGTGATGCCAGAAAACCAGAATCTAGGAGACAGGCATGGAACAGATTCTCCCTAACAGCCCTCAGAAGGAACCAACCCCACTGACACTTTGATTTTGGATTTCTAACCTCCAGAACTGTGAGACAATACATTTCTTTTGTGAGTTTTGGGTACTTTTTTAAAGCAGCCCTAGGAAACGAATACATTATCTTTTCCCAAGGCATAAATGTAACAAAAGCTATACAGTATTTCTATCTTGAGAAATTAAAAAACAAAAAACCAAAGCAACAACAACCAAAAAAAGAAAAAACCCTCAATCAATCAGAAAGAGGTGAATATCCAACTAAGTCCTAAAGAAAAGCAAAATACTTTCCCTGTCAGTCATCTAGCTAGGATTTTAGGGACGATGTTTTATATAGGAACAATTTAATTTAATAATGCCGTGTAAAAACTTTGTCACCTGCTACTTTTTAAAAAGACTCAGTTAGGGGCTTCCCTGGTGGCGCAGTGGTTGAGAGTCCGCCCGCCGATGCAGGGGACACGGGTTCGTGCCCTGGTCTGGGAAGATCCCACATGCCGTGGAGCAGCAGGGCCCGTGAGCCATGGCGGCTGAGCCTGCGCGTCCGGAGCCTGTGCTCCGCAACGGGAGAGGCCACAACAGTGAGAGGCCCGCGTACCGCAAAAAAAAAAAAAAAAGACTTAGTAAGAAAATTCTTCATAAATTTTTTTAAAAATTTATTTTTGGCTGCATCAGGTCTTAGTTGTGGCATATGGGGTCTTTCATTGCGGCATGCGGGCTTCTCTCTAGCTGTGGTGTGCACGTTTTCTCTCTCTAGTTGTGGTGCACGGGTTCCTTAGTGTGTGGCACACAGGCTCTAGTTGAGGCACGCAAGCTCAGTAGTTGTGGCACACCAGCTTAGATGCCCCACGGCATGGGGGATCCTACTTCCCCAACCAGGGATTGAACCTACACCCCCTGCATTGTAAGGTGGATTCTTTACCCCTGGACCACCAGTGAAGTCCCATAAACTTTTTTTTAAAGTGTGTGTTTCTTAAATAAAGCATAACTGCAATTTGAACTTTATATATATATATATATATATATATATATATATATATATATATACATGTGGACATGCACAAAGAAACATACAGAGTAATTCAACAAAGGCATGCTCAATTTTGTTATTTTTATGTTCCAATTTATGAAGACAACATTGTTATTACCACCAAAATATTACTTTCATCCTAAGAGCCCTGATAAGTATTTAAATAACAAAGATCATGTTTTACTTCTGCTTCAAACATAAAGATATCTCGAGAAAAACTCCAATCCTCTACTTAGCGTTGCCGATGGAGACCTGGTCCAATGCCAAGGCAGAGATGAGACTGTAATTTCTCTTTGCTTAGGTTGTGGTCTTCAATCTGGTTAAATCACTTTGGTGGTTCCTCATATGTAAAAGTCCATAGAGAATTATTTTGAGGATGTACAAATTCTTCCTCTTTTTATGAAAATACAACATTTACATGCTGATTAAGGTCTTCAATACTTTTAAGATCTGAGAGCTACATGAGAAAACTGAGTTGTTGCAAGATTCCTGGTGATTTTAGTGGGCGTTGCACAGTGAAATGGACAGTCAGGAATCTGTCCTAATTAGTAAGCATTCTGGCCTGGCTGCACCTTAATTATGCCACTGTTAAATTGTGCCCAGTAAATTGAGCTATCTTCTGTCCTCTGAAGAAATTAGTGTTACATTTTGGGTTATGCTGAATGTCAACTGGTAATATTTAATAGGCAGAGAGACTTCTAAAATATCTTTCAGTGGTTAAAAACAAACATATTTCCTATTTTGGAGCTCGTTGTTTTATACAAGAAACAAAGCAAAAGGAACTAGTGATGTTTGTTTTAAAATTATCACTGAAGATCACTGAGAGACTTTAAAGAAATATTCCTTCGAATATTCATAACTTATAAAAAGGATGAAATATTTGGGTAATGATAAGGTATTGCAGGGGCTCAGAACAGGCCTCCCCAGGATGTGTGAGTTTGGCATAAGGATTGAGTTTAAAGGCAATTGAGGCCATGTGGGTTTAAGAGAAACTATTGCCCCTCCCTAACTACCTAGAAAAATTTAAATTGGGGATTTTTCCCAGAAAAAGAATTATTACCAGAGAGAAAGTTTATCTAAGTGGCCCCATCTTTATGGCGGGACAAACATCTAACCACCAAACATCTGTTCTTATTGAAACTGAGCAGGAACCTGTGGGGCTCCAGGGTACAAATCCTTTCTGTGCCCCCTGTTTCTTGTTTGTAGGAAATAGGCTTTATTCAGCCTCCACGACCTTCTCTGAGTTCCAAATGGCAGGTTCAAACAGTTGCTAATCAGGGAAGGGAGGGGATGCAGAGACAAGGGAGGAGCAGTCAAGAAACAATAGTGCAGCCTTACCGCAGGGGGGTCCTGGTTCCGCCTCAAGGATACACATAACAATATCTTTGAGCTCTGTAAAGAACTAAAACCCCCAACAAATGGAAGGTTTTAGCATTCTTCATTCCAGAGAAGATCACAGTTTGAATAACTAGAGAAACTCAACAGGAGACCACCTGAAACCAGATTAAAGGAGTGCAGGCTCTGCAGACACCCTAATCCTTATCAGCAACCCCACCCTTGAACCATTGCTATACAACTCCTCACCAAATCGTCCTGGGTTGGGATACACAGTTTTTGAGGCAGGAGCCCATCATGTCCCCCTTTGCCTGGCAAAGCAATAAAGACATTCTTTTCAACTTCACCCAAAACTCTGTCTCCAAGATTTGATTAGGCACTGGTGCACAGAGTCTGAGTTTTCAGCATCACTGGCTTTCAAGAAAAATTTAGTCAGGTAAAGTACCCGCCCATCTTTTTGCATAAGATGTTCCTACTCCTCTTTAAGTATTGTCAGGAGAGCAGAGCCCTGATCTTCTCATGTATTTAGAATTATGACATATTGGTATTTCCAAGAGTAAACTTACAAATGAAGAAATTGAGGACCTGAAGGGACTTATTCAAAGCCATATATTAGCTAATGGCAGAACCAGAACCTATGTAGCTTGGGGCTCTCACCAGAATGAATAAGCTTTACTAATACATTGCTTTAACTTCAAATTTCATTTCTTTTCAATAATAAAAAACTAAAAATAGAAGATGAAAAAAATGTTGATGGCTTATATTGTGTTCAGATACTATCATTATATCAAGGTCAGAATAATATTCAAATTCTGATTAATTTCACTACAGTCTTACAATAAAAGCATATTTAATCTCCTCAGTAAGCGTCCGCATTTTAATATCTAGTTCTAAGGTTAACAGAGGCATGATCACTTACGGAAATAGTACATATTGTATACTTCATTATTTCAACTTCTAAGGAATTAGATCAAAAACAAAAATCTCTCCTTGGATTAGACTGAAACCCAGAAAATTATACTGGCTTCGTTTGGTGCACTTGATGATTTTAAATATATTCTAATCCTGAACATTTTTCCACATATATATTAACAAATGTATGAAATACAATAAAATTAATTAAAACGGGTATATTATCCAGACAGGTTAACAAGTTTTTCATTACTGAAATACTGGGCCTCTGTGTTTGCAATGTAAATGCAGTTCCAAATAAGCCTCTCACTCTTTGTGTTACATGTAAATGATATTTCATAGTTAGATGCTCATTTGTCATCACTCAGGTATATTTTTAAATGATATTAAATCAAGATTCTGCACTTATTATTTGTTTAGCATGCATTTAGCACTGTCTCATTCTCACCAGGGGTTCTGTCTCTGGATGATCATAAATGTTCATTATCCCTTCTATAAAGTTAGTTTTTGCATAATGATTATGTTTAACGTTCTCTCCCTTCCTCCCTCTTCAGCATATTAGGATCGTGACATGTGACTTTTAGTTTTGTATAAAGCAAACTATTGGAGTGATTAATGGCACAACATCGGAAGTTTTGTAGTGTGCAAACAGAAATCTTTTCTTTTGGTATGTGAGCCCGCTTTTTTTACACAATTTTTGGTTCTTCAGTTTTTCACAGCATGAGTTTTAAACATTAACAGACCCCTTTACACAGAAGGGCTCAGATGTCTATGTATCCCGCCCCTTTTCTCCCTTTCTATTGTATAGAGGCTTCTAAGATAGTTAGCCATCTACCCAAGCAGTCAAAGGCTATGCATTGGCCAAAAGCATGGACTGGCTTCTTCTGGATAACATGCTTGGGCAAGGTTGCTACATGGAGGGTCTCACAACAGTACATTAGGTTAAAGCCTTACTGGCTCAGAAAAACGAAGGACTTGTCTTCCCAAGATTACACATGCCAGGTCTATAGATTAAGAATCAAGCTGAAGAGGAATCATCCAATTCCATCACTCCTCAGAGGTATTCCGGGAACCAGAAAACCTTCCAAATTAACAACAAAAAATGTACTCACCATAGTATTAGGGCTATTTTATTTTAATGCTTTGAGAAATGGAAACCATGTGTCTTGTATATGGCAACATTTAACTATCATAAATATGAAATTAACCAAAGTACTCAGGTTACTCCAAGTTCACTGTTTATTTCACTTTCCCTACCTTCAAAATATTGCTAATATTATCCTCAATACTCCCTAATATCCCAAACTATACAAAATCTAGAAAATGTTTCCTCCATTTCTGAAACATAGGAAAATTTAAAAGGTAGTAGAATGCCTTCCACTCAGAAAACACTCAGTTGATATGTATTGACTAAGCAAATGATTTACTGAGATACAGAGCAAGTCAGCATTAGAATTTAGAATTAGGGGTTCTTTCATCTTATTGAGTACCATCAATTCATTAGGTACTATGTTAAGTTCTGGAAAGAAACAAAAAGGAGTTGGGTCCAACCACACCTTTGAAGAGCAAAGACTCTGGTGCAGGAACTATTGTGCACCTGATATACATACCTTATAATTCACTAATGTATCCTTTATCAAACATTTACTAAGTGTCCTCTATGTTTTAGGTTCTGAACGAGGTGCTGGGCATAGGACAAAAATGAAGAGTCACTGCATAGCTGAATAGGGAAGAAAAGTATGTAAACAAACAAAAGAAATATTTGCACAGCCTATGCAACAGACTGTTATGAATAGTCTACTAAATGGCAAGCACTTGGGATTTTAACTGAGAAAGAGAAATGTCACCTGCCCTATGGAATCATAGGCTAATGCCAATGTCTGTGTTTAAGGAAGATTAAAAAAATAATTCATTACAATAGTGAGGAGTATTTGCAGCAACATGGATGGATCTAGAGATTATCATACTAAGTGAAGAGAAAGACAAATACCATATGATTCCACCTTTATGTGGAATCTAAAATATGACACAAATGAACTTACCTATGAAACAGACTCACAGACATAGAGAACAGAGTCGTTGGTTGCCAAGGGGAAGGGAGGTAGGGGAGGGATGGAGTGGGAGTTTGGGACTAGAAAATGCAAACTATTATATATAGAATGGATAAACAACAAGGTCCTACTGCACAGCACAGGGAACTATATTCAATATCCTGTGATAAACTATAATGGAAAAGAATATGAAAAAGAATATGTATATATATGTATGTATAACTGAATCACTCTGCTGTACAGCAGAAATTAACACAACATTGTAAATTAACTATACTTGAATAAAATAAATTTTTAAAAAATAGTGAGGAGTATTTTAAAGGGACAGCACAATGTGATACTTGTTATATTTGATATTAGTAGAAGGTAGAGTAGTGGCACACAGCAAGTGGAACTAACTTTACTAAAAAAGTTACTTGACCTGGTTTATGAAGGATGTGTAGGAGTTTACAAGGTGGAGGTGAATAGTATGAAAAACAGGGGACCCAGCATTTACAAAGGTACAAATAAGCTCCTTCTAGTTTGGAACAGTCTCCCCTTCCACTTTTTAAATAAAAAGCTGCAATGTTATTTTGTTTGCTTGTTTGTTTTAGAATTATTCTTGTAATGCCTAGAGTTTCTATCAACTTTTTAAAAAGTTAGATAAATGTGCCGTCTAGTGTTAGACCTGCGCGGTCTCCTAGGAGTTTCGACTCGCCCAGGAAACAACAAGAGTCGGAAGTCGATGCAAAACGCAAGAGGTTTATTGAAGGCCGGTGCACCGGGGTTCCTTAGTCCTCACGCAGGAGGTCGAAGAAGGAACCCTTTTGGGCGCGAATATGTCAGTTTTATAGGTTCCCACTTCCCCGTATGTAAATTATAGATTTGGTTGTGTTCTCCTGCTGATTGGTCCCGGCTTAGGCTCGGACCAGAGAGGGAACTTGTCCCCAGCTGCCTGATTGGTCTTTGACAGACACCTTTTTTACATTTTGTTATCTCCCTCCTTCTCCCCAGCTGCCTGATTGGTCTTTGACAGACACCTTTTTTACATTTTGTTATCTCCCTCCTTCTCGGAAGGGGGCCGGACATCCTGGAAATTCACCCATTGTCTAAGAAGCCCCTATTGTCTGGAGAGTTCTTAATCATTAGCTGGAACAATGTCCCTCGAGTCCCACACTAGCATTACTTCTATTCCATTAGGATTGAATGACATCCAAGAGAAACATAGCAAAAGGGACAAAGAAATGGTTTGTCAGTAATAAATCAGAACATAAACTACAAGGAAAGCTCAAACAAACAAACAAACAAACAAAAAACAGGAACAAACAGCTAGATATGTGTTTATTCTGCAGGAGGCCAAGGTGTAAAAATGCTGGAGAGAGAAATTCACACGTACAAAAACTGCTAGAGCCACAAACATCTGGAGGCACTGTGAGAAAAAAGAGAAAACAATATCTGACCTAAAAATAGCTCGGGATATGATGTACTAATTTCGAAATTAATTGTTGCATGTCTAGCTTCTCAAGGCACTATACTAGGAAATCTGTCAGCCCTTGGTCACAGTTCCTGCCATCGGAAATGTGCAATCTAGCTGAAAAGCTAGAGCAAAAATATAATCAACTACAGTCTACAGTGTAAGAATATGAGAATTATAGAAAGAAAAGGACAAATGAAATGTTCTCAGGTTCAAAGGAGAAAGAAAGAAAGTCAAATCAAAGGAATCAGGAAAGAATCCTTGAAGGAAATAGCATCTGGGTTGAACTTTGAGTAATGAGTAGGCTCTCAAAAGGCAGATACAAAGGGAGGGCATTTGAGTCAAAAGAGCAAGAACAAAGGCCTGCAGGTGATACCGACGAGATATCGGAATGTTCAGATAACAGAGTCCATTTTGCCTGAGTATGAAGTATGGACAGGAGGCAAAACTGAAAAGGTAGGTTGAGACTATGTTGAAGAGGTGAGAAAAGTTTTATTTTGATAGTCAATGAGAAACACTCATTTTAAAAAAAAATTATTTTACTGAAGTATAGTTGATTTAAAATATTGTATTAATTTCTACTGTACAGCAAAGTGATTTAGTTATACATATATATATATATATATATGTTATTTTTTATATTCTTTTCCATTATGATTTATCACAGGATATTGAATATAGTTCTCTGTGCTATACAGTAGGACTTTCTTATTTATCTATCCTCTATATAATAGTTTGAGTCTGCTAAACTTCCAATCTTTTCCTCCCCCACCGCCCTCCCCCTTGGCAACCACAAGTCTGTTCTCCATGTCTGTGAGTCTGTTTCAGGAGAAACACAATTTTTTAAAGGAGGGGAGTGATGCAATGGAGCCATACCTGGGGAATGTTAGTCTTAAAGAGCTTTTAGTCTGAGACACAGTCTGCCTCTCTGTCCTCATGATTTGTTAATCAACAATAGACACAACTACATGAAGAATTCTTCACTTTGCAGTGATAGGAGACATTGTTCTTGAGTTCATGAAACTACTGCTATCAGGATGAGGTAATTTGAATGATACAGACTGATTTCAATATTTCCTGCCCCACTCTCCCACTGGAGAGAGTGGCAAACTTGTGTCTCTAAAGGTCCACTGGGAAGGGAATATGCAAAATCATCCCAAAGAGAGACAGGATGGAGAGAAGTGCTTGGAGAGACAGGCAGGCGAAACAGCTGATCCTGGGTTTATGAGAGAGTCTCCAAGACTGGAAAATGACTGTGCTTTTTGTGGTCCCCAAAGAGCTGGGACATATGCTTTTAAGCCCTGAGAGTTGATAGGGAAGAGATGGAACCTCAGGGGAGTTCCATCTAGAGAACGAATACACTAGTCCTTCCATCCCAGTCCCAAACACTGTGCCCAAGTCAGTCAGAGAAGAAGCAGTACCACAACCCCCAGTGGAAAACAAAGGCTTGGGACCTTCATGCACCAAGTCACTGAGGGACTTTCTCAAACTCTGGATTGCATAACACCCCAAAGCCTTCCCACAACCCTTGGTGGAAAGTGAGATCCCATAATGAGTGACATTAAATCCCTCCCATGGCCCCCCATAAGAGGGACTTCATGTCAGATTTAATTTTGTTTAGAAAATAATGGGATATTTCTTGCACCCAGAAATATATGGGATATATCTTGTGAGAGGAAAATTAATGCCTGATGCACTAGCAAGAAAGTATCTCTGGCTCTGATCTAGAAAACCTGAGTTTTAACAGGTGGCATTAAATTCCTTAAAATAACACTTCATTATTGGCTATGATAGTAAATTACACTGGTATTTGCATGCTTTGCTGAGTGTAATGAGCCCTTTTCGTATAAAAAGAAGTTTGATAATTCCATTCTCACAACAGCAGGTACCTATAACAAAAAATATAGCTTTCTGACAGAAGAAATAGACAGAGGATTCTACCCAGTTGACAGTTTTCTTTCCCCTGAATATGTCAGAAGAAAGTACAAAATTATTCTTGACTCATCCTACATGATCAGATAAAACTTGTATTTCTTCTGAATTTCCACATACTCCCACTCCTTCCACACTTGCAATCAGGGGCCACCACTAAAGAAAAGCATACATATAAACACACACATGCACACACACACTCACTCACACACACACTCACTCACACACACACATATACATTTAGAGGATTCTTATCTCATATTTGACTTAATAGTGGAACTTGCTGCCTTATCATTTCAGCATTGGCAAGAAACCAATCATCAGCTCAGCCCTACAGCATCCTTAGGTCCCTTGGTTAATGAAAGTTACCAGCAAGTCTGTAACTATGGGCAGGAATTGAAAAACCTTGGGTCAACAGTCTTAGCACAGTTTAAAAACCACTTTTCAGTGCCAAATGACTAGATTAGCCTGAGAACCATCTATGGGTCTTCAGTATTCCCTGATGTATAGAAAATAACATCTTGCTTATAGAAGGAGAACACTCTCTCTTAACTTCTCCTTTTCCACCCTCTATATGCCCTTTTAAAATATCTCCCTCTATCCTACCAGAGCACCAAGTCCCAGATGAAAACTTTGGTCCCAGATAACATATTCATCACATCCAGTGCTCTCCAAAGCCTAATACAATAAAATCAATGCAACAATGTCACTTGTCAGTCTCTTTGTGCATAAGATAAAATGATGCCATCTGTGAGACAAAGTAATGTAGGTTAATGAGTGATCTCCAACTCCTGTAAAATAGCCTAGTCAGTCTGGGCCTGCAGAGAAAATGATGAAGAGAGGGCAATCAGAGAATCAGTGCAGTAGTGATTCATTTCTTAATTTATAGAAATGTGAAGTCCTTTTAAGCTGATATGAGCATATCAACTGACAAACCTGCTATGCACCTCTGCACTTTATTATACCTGCTAAGCACACCTGCATTTTTATGATAGAGTTTGCCTGAGGCCATCAGAGCAGCAGAGCCAGGAATACGTTAGTAAAATTAGAAGAAATATCATCAGGCAACTTCCGTTGCCTGTAAACAATTAACAGCTCATTAAGGAGAATTTCGCTTTTGTGGGAGTCTATTCTTTCCTTGACTGAATTCAGTTGGCTAATGAATTGAGGTCTCCATCATGACGGTCAAGAGTCTCATAGCCTGTGTCACTGCCTGACTCAGAGTTATCTTTTAGCATACTTATTGCAGTACAATCATCTACTGAGTTACCCATATTTATTAAGGCAGGCCAACCAGAAAAAATTTACTTTTCTAAATTCTTTTCACAGTCCTACTTCTGTAATATCCTAATCTCATCCTGTGGTATACGTTAAATATACTGGATGTATGCAGACATATTTTAGCCTCTGGAAAGAGTTTTAGCAGAAGTGTTAGTAGTAAAACTGAGAAGCAAAAGGGCTGATAAAGCAGTAAACTGGATGCCTATTAAAAGCAATTAACCCACTTCCCCCCCAAAAAAAGAAAGATAATCATGGTGGAAATGTTTCAAACACATCACCACAGTCCCAATCAAGTTTATATTTAGCAACATCACAATCTGCCCTATACATTCACTGAAGACACTCGGGATTTATTTGGCATTTTAAAGCTTTGCTCCCAAACCAATAATTCAGTGAACTCGAGTCTCTAATGCAAGGTTGCTGATTTTCTAAATAATATCTTTAAACATTTTTTGATTTATAGATCTCTAATTGAGCTTCAATCACATACTTTGAAATTGAGCATAGAGTTAAAAAGAATGGAACTTACAAAGCTTCGTTCTATAATAAAATAGTACCATTGGATATACAGGAAAATGAGAACATAATTGACATAAAGAGGTCTTGTGGTTCTGCACTATTTGTGGAAAAAATGCTGGTTCAGGATATAATTTTAAGCTGAACTATACTGCAGCAGGATTTTAGTCCTCCGGCTAACATTTATTGAAACTTTACTGGGTGCCAAGCACTGGGCTAGGGATATAGGGCTGGGATGAATGAGTGTCCCGCCAAGCACTCTCATTCTACTTGGGGAGACAGATGTATAAACAGCTAACTAAACCGACATCCAGTAATTGTCATAAATTAAGCATGATTTGACTTGAGTGTTGTGAGGGCCCAAATAAAGAAGCAGCCATTGTCAGTTGCTTCGTTTGCAAATATTTTCTCCCATTCTTAGGGTTGTCTTTTCATATTGTTTATGGTTTCCTTTGCTGTGCAAAAGCTTTTAAGTTTCATTAGGTTCCATTGTTTATTTTTGTTTTTATTTCCATTACTCTAGGAGGTGGATCAAAAAGGATATTGCTGTGATTTATGTCATAGAGTGTTCTGCCTATGTTTCCCTCTAAGAGTTTGATAGTGTCTGGCCTTACATTAGGTCTTTAATCCATTTTGAGTTTATTTTTGTGTATGGTGTGAGGAAGTGTTCTAATTTCATTCTTTTACATGTAAATGTCCAGTTTTCCCAGCACCACTTACTGAAGAGGCTGTCTTTTTGCCATTGTATATTCTTGCCTCCTTTGTCAAAGATAAGGTGACCATATGTGCATGGGTTTATCTCTGGGATTTCTATCCTGTTCCATTGATCTATATTTCTGTTTTTGTTCCAGTATCATACTGTCTTGATTACTGTAGCTTGGTAGTATAATCTTAAATGTGGGAGCCTGATTCCTCCAGCTCCGTTTTTCTTTTTCCAGATTGCTTTGGCTACTCAGGGTCTTTTGTGTTTCCATACAAACTGTAAAATTTTTTGTTCTAGTTCTGTGAAAAATGCCATTGGTAGTTTGATAGGGATTACATTGAATCTGTAGATTGTATCTCCAAAATATATAAGCAGCTCATACAGCTCAATATCAAAAAAACAAACAACGCAATCCCAAAATGGGCAGAGACCTAAATAGACATTTCTCCAAAGAAGATATACAGATTGCCAACAAACACATGAAAGCACGCTCAACATCACTAATCATCAGAGAAATGTAAATCAAAACCACAATGAGGTATCACCTCATACTGGTCAGAATGGCCATAATCAAAAAATCTAGGGGCTTCCCTAGTGGCGCAGTGGTTGAGAGTCCACCTGCCGATGCAGGGGACATGGGTTCGTGCCCAGTCCAGGAAGATCCCACATGCCGTGGAGCAGCTAGGCCCGTGAGCCATGGCCGCTGAGCCTGTGCGTCCGGAGCCTGTGCTCCGCAACGGGAAAGGCCACAACAGTGAGAGGCCCGCATACAGCAAAAAAAAAAAAAAAAAAAAAAATCTAGAAACAATAAATGCTGGAAAGAGTGTGGAGAAAAAGGAACCCTCTTGCACTGTTGATGGGAAAGTAAATTGATACAGCCACTATGGAGAACACTATGGAGGTTCCTTAAAAAACTAAAAATAGAACTACCATATGACCCAGCAATCCCACTCCTGGGCATATACCCAGAGAAAACCATAATTCAGAAAGAGTCATGCACCCCAATGTTCATAGCAGCACTATTTACAATAGCCAGGACATGGAAGCAACCTAAGTGTCCATCGACAGATGAATGGATAAAGAAGATGTGGCACATATGTACAATGGAATATTACTCAGCCATAAAAAGAAACAAAATTGAGTTACTTGTAGTAAGGTGGATGGACCTAGAGTCTGTCATACAGAGGGAAGTCAGAAAGAGAAAAACAAATACCATACGCTAACACATATATATGGAATCTAAAAAAAAGTAGTTCTGAAGAACCTAGGGTCAGGACAGGAATAAAGATACAGATGTAGAGAATGAATTTGAGGACACAGGGAGGGGGAATGGGAAGCTGGGATGAAGTGAGAGAGTGGCATGGACATATATACACTACAAAATAGGTAGGTAGTGGGAAGCAGCCACATAGCACAGGTAGATCAGCTCGGTGCTTTGTGACCACCTAGAGGGGTGGGATAGGGAGGGTGGGAGGGAGGGGATATGGGGATATAGGTATACATATAGTTGATTCACTTTGTTATACAGCAGAAACTAATACAACGTAATGCAATTATATACCAAAAAAGGTGTAAAAAACTAAATAAATATAAATAAATTTAATCACAACCTCAAATGAGGAAAAAAAAAAAGCAGCAGCAAATTGAGGGTCACCCCATCGAGGCCTGTAGCAGCAACTGGCTGGTGTCTCTAGGTACAGTAGGGAATACACAGAACACACCAAGGACACACACCATGTTATTCTCATAGCACCTCTTCTTTTTCCTTGGAACAGTTAGGTTAACAGATGGTTCTGCACATAATTATGACATTGATGTCTGTCTCTCAGCCTCAATCATGAGGACCTCGAAGAGAGGGATTGTCTGTTTTGGTTCACTTCTCCAGGGTTTGTTAGGTTTCTGACGCACGAGATGGTCAGTTATTATTTCGTAAGTAATGAATAAATGTTTTCAAGCTACAGGAAGAGATTTATTATGAGATCTTTCACACAATATCAGTACCTAGACTTGGCCCTTCTGACAAGCTACTTCTTAGGGTTTCATTCAAATAGTTCACCAGGGAACCCTCTTACACGGTTGGTAGGAATGTAAATTGGTGCAGCTGCTAAGGAAAGAAGTATGAAGTTTCCTCAAAAAACTAAAAATAGAGTTACCATATGATTCGGCAATCCCACTCCTGGGCATATACCCAGACAAAACTACAATTCAAAAAGATACATGCACTCTGGGACGTCTCTGGTGGTGCAGTGGTTAAGAATCTGCTTGCTAATGCAGGGGACAAGGCTTTGATCCCTGGTCCGGGAAGATCCCACATGCCGCAGAGCAACTAAGCCCGTGTGCCATAACTACTGAGCCTGCACTCTAGAGCCTGTGAGCCACAACTACTGGGCCTGCGTGCCACAGCTACTGAAGCCTGTGCACCAGGATTCCGTGCTCCGCAACAAGAGAAGCCAACACAATGAGAAGCCCATGCACTACAATGAAGAGTAGCCCCTGCTCGCTGCAACTGGAGAAAACCCATGCACAGCAACAAAGACCTAATGCAGCCAAAAAATAAAATAAATAAATTTATATTAAAAAAAAAAGATACACGCACCCCAATGTTCATAGCAGCACTATTTACCATAAGCAAGACATGGAAACAACCTAAATGTCCATCAACAGATGAATGGATAAAGAAGATGTGGTACATATATACAATGGAATACTACTCAGTCATGAAAAATGAAATAATGCCATTTGCAGCAACATGGATGGACCTAGAGATTAGCATACTAAGTGAAGTAAGAAATCCAAATACCATATGATATCACTTATATGTGGAATCTAAAATACGACACAAAGGAACATATTTATGAGACAGAAACAGACTCACGAACATAGAGAACAGACTTGTGGTTGCCAAGGGGGAGGAGGGATGGGGGAAGGAAGAACTGGCAGTTTGGGATTAGCAGATGCAAACTAGTATATATAGGACGGATAAACAACAAAGTCCTACTGTACAGCACAGGGAACTGTTATATATATATATATATATATATATATATATACATATATATATATGTATATATATATATATATATAACAGGAACATATATATATATGTATAGCAGAGAACATGTATCCTACCCACAGCTTATCCCGTAAGTACACCAATGTGTCCTTACTCATCCTGACCCCATGTTCTCTTTTCTTTCCTTAGTACTTTTTACTTCCAGCCTGTGAGAGTCAGTGAAAGTTTCACAGAATATGTTACATATGTTTGGGTCTTCGATTGACTGGACTCCACTGAAACCAAAGCTTAGATAATTCGGTGTTTTCATCAGAACCTCCTGCTTTAGAAGCATCTAATTCATGGCAGGGGAGGTCTCTCCCTAGCACATCACATCACAAGGAAATCAGCCCACTCAAAATAATCCATTTCAAACTTTCATGAGGTGTTCTTAAAACTGAGGTAAGTTACTGAAATTCAAATACACTTGCCTCTTGCTTTACATGGAAATGCATAAAAATTGGCTATTATTTGTTACGGAGGATATAGGACAAAAATTAATCAAACTTTGGTACAGATGTTTTTTAAATGGATTTCACTGGAATGATTCAGTGCCTATACTCAGCACCCAGTTGAGATAAACTGATCTGAACATGGTTCCTGAAGTAGCCACATACAATGCAGCTTTGGGGCCTTTTTTTCACATTACCCTCTCTCATCTTCATGTTTCTAAGAACCAGTGCAAGAATGATTTCATCCACTAAACCCTGCCCAATCACTGGGCCCTCAGTTAATATTCTCTCTGAACTCCTATAACTCTTTGTCTGAATTACTTATTAGGCACTTAATGTATACAATATCATATTATTATTTAAAATTATGTGCATGTAGAAAGGCCAGCATCCAGGAGATTAAGAAAAATTAAAAACCATGACTTTGCACAGAATGAATTTCCGAGGAATCTAGGGATGTTTATCTTGGAGAAGAGAAGCTATTGCAAGAGGCAATAGGCTAATGGTTTTTGACTACTCTAAGTACTCCCGTATGGCGAGCAAATAGAATGGTTCTATAGGGTCCAAAAGATAGAACCAGGGCCAATGGTCAAAAACTATGGGGGATCACTTTCAACTCAAGTCGAAAAAGAAATTTCTAATAGTCAGAACTGATTTAACACAGAATCAGCTGCTACCTCAGGAGATAATGAAGTCCCTGCTATTGGAAATATTTAATAAGAGACGGTGTGACTATTTTATGGGGTTGTAGAGAGGACTTAAGGATCAGATAGGCAAGATAAATGTTATGGATTATTATGAGCTAAATGTGTCCCTTGAAAATTCATGTGTTGAAGGCCTATCCCCCAATGTGATGGTATTTGGTGGGGCCTTTGGGATGTAATGAATATTAGTTTAGGCCATGAGGGTGGGAGCCACATGATGGGATTATAAGAAAAGGAAGACAGATCTCTCTCTCTCTCTCTCTCTCTCTCTCTCTCTCTCTTTTACCGCCCCCACCCCATGAGCACACACCTAGGAAAGATCATGTTGGTCCCTAGTGAGAAGGCTGGCTGTCTACAAACCGGAAAGTGGGCTGTCACCTGACACCAAATCTGCTGGCCCTTGATCTTTGACTTCCCAGCTTCCAGAACTCTGAGAAATAAATGTAGGTTGTTCAATCACTCACTCTACGGTATTTTATTAAAGCACATTGTGCAGACTAAGACAGGGACTTTTTCCACCCACGGATTTTCTGACTTTTAATGTGCTTTGTCTTCCCAACTAGGCTACAAGTTCCTCAAAGGCCTAAACTTTCATATAACTACATACCCTTGGTATCTAGCTCTGGACCTTAAACATAGTAGATGCTCAATAAACATTTATCAGTCAAAACTGACCATAAAATTTATACTGGAATAAAACTGTTAATGTTTGAAACAATTTTTAGAAAAAAAATACATACATTCACAATATGATTAAAATCTATACTCTGAGTATTTCACACCATAAGGTATCATGCATTATTAATAATAACAGTACAGGCATACCTTGGAGGTATTGCAGGTTTAGTTCCAGACCACCACAATAAAGCAAATATCTCAATAAAGCAAGTCACATGAATTTTATGGTTTCTTGGTATATATCTAAAATCTATGTTTACACTATACTGTAGTCTATTAAGTGTGCAATAGCACGATGTCTAAAAAATGTTCATACAATAATTAAAAAATACGTTATTGCTAAAAATTGCTATCATCTGAGCCTTCAGCAGATCATAACCTTTTTCCAGTAGTAATATCAAAGATCACTGGTCATAGATCACCATAAAAAGTATAATAATAATGAAAAGGTTTCAAATATTATGAGAATTAGCAAAATGTGACACATAGACATGAAGTGAGCAAATGCTGTTGGAAAAATGGCACTGATAGACTTGTAATAGACACAGAGTTGCCACAAACCTTCACTCTGTAAAAACTGCAGTATCTGCGAATTACAATAAAGCAAGGCACAATAAAACAAGGTATGCCTGTATATTAATAATAGTGTCCATGATTAGCAATAATGCAATTGCAATTGCATTAGTATTGATAATATTAGTGATGTTTACACTGGTGATTTATTAAGCTGTGATAAGTTTTGAATAGATACACCATAATAATTGTACATGAATGATAACTTTATGCCAGTAAGTCAAGCAGAAATAAAACGAAACTGATGAGTTATATGTGTAAGTGACTATGGAAAATGAAAAATGTGACTTTGAGTTTGCCAGAAAATAGGACAAGTGTGAGAAAAGTTTTAACACTACTTACAGGAATAAGTTCAAAGAGAGCTAAGAAAAATAAGTCCAACTAGTCATTCTGGACCTAATGAATACCCAGCTGGTGATATTTCAGAATCATTCACTGAAGGTTAGATGTCAAAGTAGAAATCATACATTCAACTATGACTAAGAAAAAAGTACCATTTTTAAAACAATTTTTATTGGAGTATAGTTGCTTTATAATGTTGTGTTAGTTTCTGCTGTACAGCAAAGTGAATCAGCTATACGCATACATATATCCCCTCTTTTTTGGATTTCCTTCCCATTTAGGTCACCACAGAGCATTGAGTAGAGTTCCCTGTGCTATACAGTAGGTTCTCATTATGTCTTTTATACATAGTAGTGTATATATGTCAATCCCAATCTCCCAATTCATCCCACCGCCCCCCACCCCCTTTCCCCCCTTGGTGTCCATACGTTTGTTCTCTACATCTGTGTCTCTATTTCTGCTTTAGGTTCATCTGTGCCATTTTTCTAGATTCCACATATATGCGTTAATATACGATATTTTTTTTTCTCTTTCTGACTTACTTCACGCTGTATGACAGACTCTAGGTCCATCTACATCTCTGCATATGGCATAATTTCATTCCTTCTTATGGATGAGTAATATTCTGTTGTATATATGTACCACATCTTCTTTATCTATTCCTCTGTTGATGGACATTTAGGCTGCTTCCATGTCCTGGCTATTGTAAATAGTGCTGCAGTGAATATTGCGGTACATGTATTTTTTGAATTATGGTTTTCTCAGGGTATATGCCCAGTAGTGGGATTGCTGGGTCGTATGGTAGTTCGATTTTTAGTTTTTTAAGGAAACTCCATACTGTTCTCCACAGTGGCTGTATCAATTTACATCCCCACCGACAGTATAAGAGGGTTCCCTTTTCTCCACACCCTCTTCAATGTTTATTGTTTGTAGATTTTTTTAACTACTAGAGCTAATCAATGAATTTGGTAAAGTTGCAGGATACAAAATTAATACACAGCAATCTCTTGCATTCCTATACACTAACAATGAAAAATCAGAAAGAGAAGTTAAGGAAACGATCCCATTTACCACTGCAACAAAAAGAATATAATACCTAGGAATAAACCTGGCTAAGGAGGCAAAAGACCTGTACGCAGAAAGCTATAAGATACTGATGAAAGAAATCAAAGACAACACAAACAGATGGAGAGATCTACCAGGTCCTTGGATTGGAAGACTCAATATTGTGAAAATGAATATACTACCCAAAGCAATCTACAGATTCAATGCAATCCCTATCAAATTACCAAGGGCATTTTTCACAGAAAAAAGTACAATTTTAACTCAGAACACCTCGACGTGTGAAGGGTACCTGCGAACTAACCTTGTATTGTATAAAATCTATACAAGGAAATGGAACTCCTAGGAAACAAACACCAACACACAAGGCTGGGATTCCCTTTCTTACCCTTACTGTCTGTTGAGTGTGTCATTCTAGTATAATATAAACAGTATGCATGAGGGAATAATTTTGTGGATGTGCAGGGAATTTTGTGTGGGGATCTCCATGTGCAATCAGAGGCTAGAATATTTGACTAATAAATCTGTTCAAATTCATTTCAATATTTTTATTGGCAGGTCTAAAACAATCTGGTTCTCTCTCCAAGGACTGGGGTAAACCCAAGGACTGTCATAGGATTAGCTGGAGTTAGAACTGGAGTGTTTCTGGAATTGCAAGGAAGCTTAAGGCAACTTAGCTGGAGGGAGAATTCCAATTTTTATCCAAAACAAAGAAACAAAAAGAACAAAATTAAAAGACAAAATGATGTGAGGTTATAACCAAGAAAATAAAAAGTCTATGAAGTCTGAAAGATTAGGTGCTACCTGTATGGTCAGGCCGCTCAAGTTGGCTGTTCTCTTGCTCTCTGTATATCCCCTGCCTGACCAGTGCCTGCTTTACCTATATCTTATGCACATGACTGACCTTCCTATGTACTTGCCCCAGGCCCCAGCTAATGATTGTTTTTATCAAAGGGGTGATGAGGGGCATGCCCCTTTACTGGTTTCCCTGGTAACTAATGAGCCCACCTGACATCAATTCCCCTATAACTGGTAATCTCCGCTCCCACCACCTCAGAGTGAAGACTGTCGCTGTGTCCTGCCTGCCATCCATCACACATGGTGGGGTGTGTTGCTCCAGGACCTTGCTTCAGATGTGTAAGCTCCCCCATCCATTAAACCATTTATGTCTCTTGCTGACTCTGGGATCTCTCTTAGGTCTTGAAGCTGCGCAAGTACAGGCCTTGTAGTCCTGTGGGGTGCAGCCCAACACTACTATTCATTACTAAGGCAAGAACAAAAATGATACCCAAGGGAATTCCCTGGTAGTCCAGTAGTTAGGACTCAATGCTTCCACTGCAGGGGGCACAGGTTCAATCCCTTGTCAGGGAACTAAGATCCTGCAAAAAAATGATATCCAAAACTGATAGTGATGCAATCCAGGCTCTGGACTGAAGTTGGGATTGCTGAAATGATATAAACGTCCCATTTTTCTTCTCTGTCAGTTCATGGCCCAGGGGGATATTCTTGCAGTTAAAGGAGCAGAAAAGGATCAGACATAAGCAAGCTTGAGATTTCACATCATGACATACGTTAGGTGTTTCATTTGACACCTCTTTACCTTCAGTCTTTTGGAAATGCCAGACCATTCATCTAATGGCAATAATACAATGACTACTATCTGTTGAGTTTCTCCTATGTGTCAGGTGCTTTATAAGCGTTATTTTGTTTATTGAATCCTCACAATTTTTAGCCCCGTTTTACAGATGATGAAATCCAAGTTAAAGTAATCATAGAATTGAAGTAACTTACACAAGATCAATTATCTGGGCTAAGTTTTGTGGGGTTTTTGTTTTTTGAGGTTTTTTTTGTTTTTTGGTCTTTTTTTGCCTCTGAAGTCTGGGTTCTTTCCTCTCTGATCTTGCTAAGGAAATATTCCGGATCTGCACTTTAACACAATTCCCAGGTGCTTCACTTTCACATTAAATTGGAGAAACACTGTATTAGGCTACACATCATGCTGCTTTCCTTCTGTTTCTCTCATTAGTCAAACACAGAAACACACTCACACACAGAATGGGGGATGCAGGAGAGGAAGCAGTATAAGTAACTATCTACTAAAAAAGTCAGAAGTAGCAATACACCTTTCTTTTCTAACAACCTATGTAAATACTGGATGCATTTGTAAACTGGGATCTTTAAAACTGCATATATATTCTATCACCTATTTGGATTCTGAAGTGTTTACTAAATAATATATTCAGAAATATTCAGAAAAAATGAAATACATTACATTTGATAAGAGCTTACAGAAGAGCATAAAAAGAGAAAGAATAGAGGCGTAAATCGTACCAAAAAAACAGGAGTCTGGACTTGCTGTGCTTCACACTTTGGTAATAAGTACATTACCAATTATAAATGATTCTTGAATGGCTGTGGCATTAGAAAAACCCACCAGCTGTAATAATTACAATCCAAGCTTTTGCACAAGATATTTTCCCTGAAACTGCAGAAAGGAGGGCACTATGGGAATTCCTGACATTTACATAAGCTTACTATTACTTTTCGTTGGCAGCAAACTTTATCTCCAGGTGCTGAACCATTGCAATACAAAGTGATGTTAGTGAGAAAGAAAACCAAATGAGAAATAAGCTGCATTTGGTCTCATTTTCCCTCCTTAATGAATTTTCTCTACTATAGATTCTTTAATTTCTTTACCTATACATCTTATGCATATGTAACATTTAAATTAAGTAGCCTGACTCAATTTGAAAATTCTACTTTCAGTAGAGTCTATCTGAATGCAATACCTGATATAGGAATTTAACATTTTAGCATGGATGTTTTTCTCTCCTAAGGCTAATGAGACTAATGCACTACTGCAATGCTTCTCCAAAATTTTTGTGCACAGACATCACCTGGGAATCTCGTAAAATTGAAGATTCTGATTCAGTAGGACTTGGGTGCATTTCTAACATTCCAAGTGATGTTGTTGCTACTGGTCCAAGACCACACTACACCAGAGAAGGCACTGCATCTGATTTAGCAGTAGTGAAATGTATACCTTTTCAGTGCCCTTTTTCATTAAGCAAAACTAAGTCATCTTATAAAATTATACTGTAAAAGTAACACCTAGTCATACATTTTTATTATAGATAACTTGGAAAAGCAGACAAGTAGAGAGATTAAATTAACGTAATCTGACCACCCAGACATAACTATTACTCACATCTGGCTATATTTCCTTCCAGTCTGTTTTCAGTGCACATACATCTACTTTTACAAAATGGATATCTTACCATCCCTTTCATTTTGATGTAACAACCATATCTAGACCATCTCACACTGCTGCAACTCAGTTTTCTATCAAATCTCCAAATAATGTATTTCATCCGAGACATATCCATCATGCAGAACTTTGCATACAATACCAGCTATCAGCCACACAGCAAACTCACAGCTGGTTGTCTATATACACTGTAATGCAGGACAGTGACAATTCTATAAAACCTTGAAATGTGGTATACCACAAGTATTATAATGATGTCATAGCTACATATGCAGTGGGGACAGAGGCAGGATCTCCTCTCCTCAAAAATATATTTCATGTCTTCAGAGTGTTGCATTTCTTTTTAAACCAACTCCCCAGAGACACCTCTTGGGCCTTTTTACAGTCATTCTCCATATCCAGTGGGACCAGCTTACTTAGAGGAGCATAAGTTGTGTCCTCTTTTTATTTTTTTCTTTCTTACAAAGCTTGCTTGCCCTTCTTGACCTTTTCTTGGCAGGCTGTACATCACAGCTGTTTCAACTTATGGGGTAAGAGTCAGAGACTCTGTTCTGCCCAGGTGTTCCTTTTCATTAATACTGGGTCTATTCGGGCCATCAGACATGCTGTTATACCCGTGACAACTAAATAGTTGGTAGACAACAGATACAGGTGGGCTACCAGTCACTTGCATATGATTTGAAAGGGCTATACTTGTCACTCATCTGTAATGGTAAATGGTATGAAAGAAATGGGCTACGTGCAATATTCTATGCTATTTAATATTGATGAAGTGCATGTGACAAATTGGAAACACCAAAGCTGTACCTGGAAATTTAAATGAAAGCACTTGGCCAAAATGTAAAAATGACAATAGATATGTTTCCCTATAAAAGCACTGACATGATATAAAATAATTTTTCATAATTTTTAGCTAAAGTAATGAACAAGGTTTGGAAAACTGAGTGAAATCCTTTAGTGTCAGCAACACAAACCTGGGTCTGGTAAGTTAATAATCTGATGTTAGCTATTTCTGGGTACTTTGCCTAGACTTGGTAGTTCTCAGATTAGAGTGCATGAGATTCATCCAGTGGGCTTGCTAAAACACAGATTGCCGAGCCCCACCCCTAGAGTTTCGGATCCAGTGGGTCTGGAATAGCACCCAAGATTGTGCATTTCATGTCAGTTGCAGCAACATGGATGGACCTAGAGATTAGCATACTAAGCGAAGTAAGTCAGACAGAGAAAGACAAATACCATATAGTATCACTTATATGTGGAATCTAAAATACAACACAAATGAACATACCTATGAAACAGAAACAGACTCACAGACATAGAGAACAGACTTGTGGTTGCCAAGCGGGTCAGGGGTAGGGGAGGGATGGACTGGGAGTTTGGGAGTAGCAGATGCAAACTATTATATAGAGAATGGATAAACAACAAAGTTCTACTGTATAGCACAGGGAACTAGATTCAATATCCTGTGAGAAACCATAATGTAAAAGTATGAAAAAGAATGTGTATGTATTTATAACTGAATCACTTTGCTGTACAGCAGAAATTAACACAGCATTGTAAA
The DNA here is from genome assembly GCF_937001465.1 of Orcinus orca. NCBI lineage: Eukaryota > Metazoa > Chordata > Mammalia > Artiodactyla > Delphinidae > Orcinus > Orcinus orca. Next base: position 83,299,636 of record NC_064580.1, read on the forward strand.
TCAACTGTACTTCAATAAAATTTTTTAAAAGAGAATGTGCATTTCTAAGTTCCTAGGTGATACTAATGCGGCTGGTGTGATGTCCACACCAAGAACACTGCTTAAGAGAAGTGGTTCTCCAACCTCAGTTAGCATAAGAATCACTTGGGATGGGGGGAGAGGACTTTAATAAAATGCAGTTTCCATGTCCTCAACTTCTAGAGCTTCAGTAAATGATTCTGCTGCAGGTGGTCCTGGTCAACCACATTCTGATAAACACTGCTTTTAAAGAAATTGGCTTCCACACCTGGAAGATCGTCAGAATTAAGCCGAGAGTCACAAATTTTCAAGTGCATACCCATTTCCTGGGGATCTTGTTAAAATGCAGATTCTGATTCTGCATTTCTAATAAGATCCCAGGTGATGCTAGAAAGGCTTTTAAATGATAGATTCACAAGTCCCATCCCAGAGATTCATATATCAGTAGAATGGGAATATATTTCCAATTTAAAAGAATGCATCTATAATACATTCAATATATCTACATTCTTTTGGTCACACTCTGTTTCCAAATTTTTGGAGATTGATTTTTGTAGGATTGATATAGTTACAATTGATATTGTACAGTGAGTTTTTAGAGAACAGCTTTTCTGGACTCTTTCTGTAAAATTAAAGGGGAAATCGTTGGAAATGATGAGAAAGGTAAAGGGTCAAAGGCAGATGAGTGGTTCCTTGAAATGAAAAAGACTTGGTGTGATAGACTGTATTTTCCCAAAATGGCTGCAACAATGATTCCCATCCCACCTGCTTTTCTGCAGTATAAATTTGATTCTCCACCTATTGAGAGGTGGGGTCTATGTACACTGCCCTTGAATCTAGGTGGGCTTTTGACTTTCTTGTAATCAAAAGAATGTTGCAGAAGAGGACCTGCGTGACTTCTGAGGCAAGGTCAGAAAAGGCAGTGCAGCCTCCACCTTGTTCTCAGAAGACTACTGCCTGGAGTCCTGAGCCACCATAAATAAAGTCTGACTACCCAGAGTCCTCCACTGTGGGAGGAAACCAAGCCACACAGGCCACACGTAGGTGCACCCATGGACCGTCTCAATCTTCCAAGCCCTCCACATCAGTGCACGACATGTGAGTGAATAGCCCTCAAATGATCCCAGTCCCCAATGTCAAGTCACAGCCAGCCTGTCAGTCTTCCCACTTGAGGTCCCGCATATTATACAGCAGAGACAAGCTGTTCTCCCTTGTCTTTAGTCCTTTCCTAATTCCTGACCCACTAGTGTCCACGAACATAAAATGTTTATTGTTTTATATCATTAAGTTTGAGGCAGTTTGTTATTCAGCAAACAGGAGCACTGAGATGATACAATTTAAGAAGACCATATAACTCTCCATAGGAGATAAATGAGGAGCCTGGAGGCAAAGAGTACTTACTTCAGCCCACTGTATGAGAGCAGAAAAGAAATCTGGTAGCTAAAGATCCATAATAATATCAATAGCTGACATGTACTCAAGTGCTTATTATGTGCAAAATCCCTTATGTATGTATCAGGAAAAAACATCAGAATGCCTCAGGTTTTGTCTGGCAGAAGGAAATCAGTGTCTACTCTCTCCCCATTCTTCCATTTGCAAACTATTGGTACAGGTTTGATGCCTTAAAAAAATGATCTGTGAACAGCTAAGCAAACATTGTATTTTTGTAACTGTTTATTTTTATATAATTTCACACTTAAAGAAAAGCATTGGGCTTCCCTGGTGGCGCAGTGGTTGAGCATCCGCCTGCCAATGCAGGGGACGCGGGTTCGTGCCCCGGTCCGGGAGGATCCCACATGCCGCGGAGCGGCTGGGCCCGTGAGCCATGGCCGCTGAGCCTGCGCGTCCGGAGCCTGTGCTCCGCAACGGGAGAGGCCCCAACAGTGAGAGGCCCGCGTACCGCAAAAAGAAAAAAAAAAAAAAAAGAAAAGCATTGAACATAGTATTTAGGAAGTCCTGTATATTCTTTATCCAGATTCACTGATTGTTTACAATCTCTCTCTCCCTCCTCCTACACACACACACATACACACACACACACACACACACATTTAGTTAGTTAGTTAGTTTTGTTTTGTTTTGTTTTGTTTTTTATTTTTTGCGGTATGCGGGCCTCTCACTGTTGTGGTCTCTCCTGTTGCGGAGCACAGGCTCCGGACACGCAGGCCCAGCGGCCATGGCTCACGGGCCCAGCCGCTCCGCGGCATGTGGGATCCTCCCGGACCGGGGCACGAAGCCGTGTCCCCTGCATCGGCGGGCGGACTCTCAACCACTGCGCCACCAGGGAAGCCCAAGTTGGTTAGTTTTTTAACTGTTTGAGAGCAAGCTGGAGTCACTATGGATATGTTGTACTATTTTGTCCCCAAACATTTTAGTATGTTTTTCCTAAAAACACAATCATTCTTGTCCATAACTATAACATATTATGTCAATTGTCCCAGGAACATTTATATATTCATATCTAATTTTCCTACTCCAGGATCCAATTAAGATCAAACAGTATATTTATTTGTCATGGATCCTTTCATTTAAAACAGTCTCACAGTATTTCTCTATCTTTGTTGACCTTGACATTTTTTAATAGTACGGGACAATTATTTTGTAGGATATTCCTAAATTGGGCTGTGTTGGATGTGTCCTCATGAATATATTCAAGTTATGTACTTTGGAAGAAATACTGCAGAGGTGATACACCCTTCTCAGCGCATCATGTCAGGAGGTACACGATGTTGATATGCTCCATAATTGGTGATAATAACTTTGATCACTTAGTTAACTTAATGAATGCCAAGTTTCTCCACTATAAATTTACTATTCTTTCACTTAAAATTAATGATTTGTGGAGAGATGTGTTGAAATTATGCAAATATCCTGTTCTTCATCAAACTTTTGCCCAGTAATTTTAGCATTTATTGATGAGTTCCTCACTCAATCATTCTTTCTAATGGCATTCTACTGTAAGAAAGAGCTTTTCCTTCTCACTCACTGGCTTATTAAATAACTGATTAATTTTTATCAGTATTTATTCATAGATTCTTATTTTATTAAATGGGATAGAAACTAGTAATCTCATTATTACTTTTGATTTTCAAATCATTCTAGATTTGTCCAGTGAAAAAACTTCCAGCTAGCTTCAGTGTCATTCTGAATTGTCTCCATCATTCTTTGGGTACTTCCTTACTTTCTGGAACAATGAGATATTCCAGGGTCATCTTGTATTTTCTGGAATTTATAAATAAAGATCTGGGTCCTAGTTGTGCTCATTGCTATTGGTGTGGAATTGCTTCCAGGCCCATAGAGGTAACAGAGGTATATATCCACTAATATGCAGAAAGCCAATCAGAAACTACAAGGTATGTCCTAATATCCCCCCTTTGCATATTAGTACCTCTGTTCTCTACTGTGAAAACACTGGTTCCATTATGCTCAAAATATCTATTCATTAGCTCAAGTCTAAAATATACCACCAACAATGCAAAATTATTAACTTTAATCTAATACTTATTTTTGAATGTGTGTGTAAAATTTACATTTGTGTAACCTACCCTTTAACAAGATACAGAATATTTCTATATTCTGAGGGAGTTTCCTTATGCTCCTTCTAAGTCAATCCCACCACACCACCTTCACTTAAAGACAACCATATGTCATTTTTTATATTTTTTAACCTGTTTTAGAACTACATAAATCATATATAGAATCATATAGTATGGATACATTTGAGTTCAGCTTCTTCCCCAACATAATATCTGTGTGATTCACTGATGTTTTTCCATGTATCAGAAGTTCATTTCTTTTCATTGTTGAGTAGTATTCCATTATATGAATATACTATAATACCTTTATCCATTCTCCTGATGATGGATATTTGAGTTGTTTCCAATTTTTGGCTATTGCTAATAAAGCTGCTATGAACATTCTAAGAGAACAATTCTTTTTGTGAAAACTATGATTTTTGTGAGCATATATATAGTTTTTACTTTGAAATATAGATTTACAGGACTTTTCAAACAAATGCATGAAGTTGTGTACACTTCTCCCAGTTTCCCCCAATAGTGACATCTTGCATAATGATAGCAGAATAATATCAAAACCAGGAAAGTGACATTGGTATAATCCACAGAGCTTATTAAGATTTCACCAGTTTTACATGCACTTGTACGTGTGTGTAGTTCTATGCAGGTTTATCACGTGTTGATTCATGCAACCATAAACTCTGTCAAGACCTAGAACTGTTCCATCACCATAAGGCTCTCTTGTGCTACCCCTTTATAGCCACACTCACCCTCCTGACCCTAATATTTATTTTCCAATTCTATTATGCTACTATATAGACATACACTTTTTCAATTTTGACTGGTATGCCGTAAGATTGCTAATTTCACTCTATTTCAGTATCCATAGGATTTTAAAAAACATTCATCCAAATTTTGGAAATGGGCAAAAGAGATTACTGGGTGTCTTTTCAATGGAGTTCTGTGTAATGTCCTGTGCAGGGCTCAGCAATTTTTTTCTGTAAAAGGTAAAGTAGTAAATATTTTAGGTTTGGGGCCATACAATCTCTGTGACAACTACCAAACTATGTCACTGTATTCCAAAAGCAACTATGGACAACACAGATTATGGCTGTGTAACAATAAAACTTTACTTATAAAAACAGATTTGGTCAAAGGGCTAGAGTTTGCAGATTCCTGGTCTAGCAGAACCTCTGGGGATTATCTGTTTAAAGTGAGTGTACAGGCAGACCTCAGAGGCACTGCAGATTCAGCTCCAGACCTCAGCAATACAGTGAGTATCTCAATAAAACAAGTCACACGAATTTTTTGGTTTCCCAGTGCCTGTAAAAGTTATGTTTATACTATGATATACTCTATTAAGTGTACAACAGAATTATGTTTAAAAAATGTACACCTTAATTAAAAAATACTTTATTGATAAAAAATGCTAACCATAATCTAAGCCTCCAGCAAGTTGTAATCTTTTTGCTGGTAGAGGGTCTTGCCTCGATGCTGATGGCTGCTGACTGATCAGGGTGGTGGTTGCTGAAGGTTAGGGTGGCTGGGGCAAATTATTTATATATAAGACAACAATAAAGTTTGCCATATCAATTGACTCTTCTTTTCATGAATGATTCCTCTGTAGCATGCAGTGCTATTTGACAGCACTTTACCCACAGAAGAACTTCTTTCAAAATTGAAGTCCACCCTCTCAAACCCTGCGGCTGCTTTATCAACTAAGTTTAAGTGATATTCTAAATCCTTTGCTGTCATTCGAAAATCTCCACAGCACTTTCACCAGGAGTAGTTTCCATCTCAAGAAACCACTTTCTTTGCTCATCCATATGAACCAACTCCTTATCCTTTCAAATTTTATCATGAGATTGCAGCAATTCAGTCACATCTTCAGGCTCCACTTCTAATTCTAGTTCTCTTGCTATTTCCACCACATCTGCAGTTACTTTCTCCACTGAAGTCTTGAACCCCTCCAAGTCATCCATGAGGGATGGAATCAACTTCTTCCAAACTCCTATGAACATTGATATTTTGACCTCTTCCCATGAATCATGAATGTTCTTAATGGCATCTACGATGCTGAATCCTTTCCAGAAGGTTTTCAATTTACTTTGCCCAGATCCATCAGAAGATTCACCATCTATGGCAGCTATAGCCTTATGAAATGTATTTCTTAAATAATAAGAAAGCCAAAATTACTCCTTCATCCATAGGCTGCAGAATGGATATTGTGTTAGCAGGCATGAAAACAACATTAATGTCCTTGCCCATTCCCATCAGAGATCTTGGGAAACCACATGTATTATCAATGAGCAGTAATACTTTGAAAGGAATTTTTTTTTGTCTGAGCAGAAGATCTCAACTGTGGGCTTAAATTAGTCAGTAAACCATGTTATAAACAGATGTGCTGTCATCCAGGCTCTGTTGTTCCATTTATAGAGTATAGGCAGAGTAGTAGATTTAGCACAATTCTTAAGGGCCCTAGGATTTTCAGAATGGTAAATTAACACTGGCTTCAACTAAAGTCACCAGCTGCATTAGCCCCTAACAAGAGAGTCAGCCTGTCCTTTGAAGCTTTGAAGCCAGGCATTGACTTCTCTCTAGCTATGAAAGTCTTAGATGATATCTACTTCCGATAGAAGGCTCTTTCATCTACATTGAAAATCTGTTGTGTAGTGTAGCCAACTTCACTAATTATCTCAGCTAGATCTTCTGGAAAACTTGCTGCATCTTCAACATCAGGATCTGTTATTTTTCCTTGTACTGTTACGTTATGGAGATAGCTTCTTTCCTTAAATCGCATGAGCAAATGTCTACTAGCTTCAAACTTTTCTTCTGCAGTTTCCTCACCTCTCTCAGCCTTCACAGAATTGAAGGGAGTTAGGGACTTCCTTTGGATTAGGCTTTGATTAAGGGAATGTTGTGGCTGGTTTGATCTTCTATCTAAACCATTAAATCTTTCTCCATATCGCCAATAAGCCCGTTTCACTTTCTTATCATTCCTGTGCTCACTAGAGTAGCACTTTAAATTTCCTTCAAGAACTTTTCCTTTGCATTCACAACTTGGCTAACTGTTTGGTTCAGGAGGCTGAGCTTTTGGCCTATCTTGGCTTTTTACATGCCTTCCTCACTAAGCTTAATCATTCTAGCTTTCGATTTAAAGTGACAGACATGTGACTCTTCCTTTCACTTGAGCACTTAAAGGCCATTGTGGGGTTATTAACTGGCCTAATTTCAATATTGTTGTGTCTCAGGGAATAGGGAGGCCTGAGGAGAGGAAGAGAATTGGGGGAAAGGCCATTCGGTGTAGCAGTCAGAACACACATTTATCAATTAAATTTGCCATCTTATATGAATACAGTTCATGGCACCCCAAAACAATTACAATAGTAACATCAATGCAGATCACCATAACAAATATGATAATATTAATATATTATATATTATATTGAATATTATATTTAATAATTTATTATATTAACATATTAATATAATGATTGAAATGTTGCAAGAATTATCAAAATGTGACACTGAGACGTGAAATGAGCAAATGGTGATGGAAAAAAGGCACCAATAGACTTGCTCAACTGCGTACAGGGTTGCCAGAAAACTTCAGTTTGTAAAAAGTGTAGTATCTGTGAAGCGCAATAAAGTAAAGCACAATAAAATGAGGTATGCCTGTACCTCTGACTGATTCTATTCATTAAGTTATTTTATATCTCTGTAGAGGTAGAAGTTACCTTGTAGAAAAAATAATAACAATTAAAATAATTCTTGTCAGACGGCAACATAAGTGATTCCTGTTCATGGCATGCACATTAATTTTATCCAGCAAGATGAAATTGATTTCTAACCAGTAGAAAAGATAAACACAGTTTATTTTTATGTAGGATATTAACTGTTTTGCATTTATTAGCAAATTTGTCTTAGCAGGACTTTGACTATATAAATTTTTGTTCCTCATTTTTCCTTTTGCACCACTGTTAACATCTTACTGGATCCCTCTTTAATTAATGAGTTGAATAAATGTTTGACTTGTATTTATTATTTACATGAGTCATGTTTTTAACTTTAAACATTATATTTTAATAGAACTTTTACATTAAAATCATAATGTCTGTTAATAGATAGTTTTACTCTTTATGCATCTTTATGCTTTATAATACTTATTCTTGCCTTACTGTACTGGTTTAGTCCTCTAGTACAAATAAATATTATATCTCTTTGTTTTTTTCCAGTACTTTTTGAATGTGTCGGAGATTTGGGGCTGCATATATTCAGGTTGGATTGTACATTTTGCTTTAAGAAAACTTCATGATTGGCCCTTTCAGTTGAAACCTAAGCCGTTCCTGACCCAGACTATTCCTCCCACAATAACCTGAGAGTTTTCAGACACAAACAAATATATAGTCTGTGCACTGCAGAGCAATAATTTGGGATTTGTTTTCAGAAAGTTGAAAGTGAAATTCAAAGAATATCAGAGGAATAATCAAAGAAGAAGGTGAGAGGTGGCTCTGGGGTCTAGCAAAATGTCAGCAGACCTGTGCCTAAGGGCAGGTACATTACATTTCCCAGTTGAAGGAAACTGCCACTAAAATTTTTGGAACAGTGATATCTAACTTTCATTAGATATTTTCTCTTTTGGGCCAAAATTACCTATCACTTCTTCAAATCATCCCATACATTTTGGTAATACACAACAGCCTTTTGATAAACTCACTTTTAAGAATAAAGAAGAGATTAATTAGATTAATTTCCATAATTAGAATGATATAGACCAGACACTATGTAGCAGATACAGGAAGCAAAATGACACCAGGAATCTGGAAACAAATTTTCATTAATAATTTGGAGAGAGTAACAGAACACTATTCCACATATATAAACCTCACACACAGACATACACACACACACACACACACACACACACACACACACACACACACACACATACACACATACATATGCGCTCTTCTCAGGAATCCTTAGAAATATTGTGGCACTAGATGATAGTCCAACAATATAAGAAATGTGAGAATAAAGTTAATTTGACTGGGCAGGAAAGAAAAGGAAAGGAAAGGAAAAAAAAAAGAGTGAATCCAGAAAATTGGAGAACTTGTAGATATTTGGGTTACATATATATCATCTCATACAGCACTGATATAACCTTTTAAGTGAGAAAATATAACCCTAAATTTCATACTTATAAAATTTGTGATACCAGGAATTTTATAGAATAGGAAATACTAATAGCCAGGTAACATGGGCTCAATCTCATTATTAATGATGTGAATGCAAATTAAGATACCATATTATACTCCTCAAATTCGTAACAATTGAATGCAAAATACCAATTAGTAAGGATGTGGAAGAAGAGGAATTATCATACTCTGCTCCCAGGTGTGTAAATTGTATTCCTTGTGGGGGAGAAATTTGGGAACATCTACTATATTTGAAGACATGTATGCATGTCTCTGCAATTCTACTTTTTGGTGTATAACCTAGAGAACTGTCACAAATGTGAACCATTCTCATTGTAATATTGTTTGCAATAGTGACAGACAGGAAACAAATGTCCATCAACAGGAAGATGGTTGAATAAATAGCTGCATATTCATATAATGGAATACTATGAAACAATAAAAAATAAATGAACTAGAGCTATATATTTTACATGGATAAATCTCAAAAACATTATGTGTTTTAAAAGCATGTTTCAGAAGGATATCTGTGTGTGTGTGATATAACATTTATGTAAAATACAAAATAAAAAACAATACTAAATATATATATATACACATATACATATATACATATATGATGTGTAAATACAAGGTGACATCAGCAAATTGGTGGGCTAAGAAGCTATATGCTTTACAACTTTTACAAACATTGCAACTGATGGCATAGAAATAAAAACGATCAAAAAGGACTATTATTAGTAATTGTATGCCAACAAATTAGACAACCTAGAAAAAAATGGATAAAGTACTAGACATATACAACATATAAAGTTTGAATCAAGAAGGAACAGAAAGTCCAAACAGACCAATAAAAAATAAGGAGATTGAGTCAATAATCAAAAACCTCCCAACAAAGAAAAACCCAGGACTGGATACCTTAACAGGTGAATTCTACCAAATATTCAAATAGTTAATACCAATCCTTATACTCTTCCAAAAAATAGAAGATAAGGGAACACTTCCAAAGTCATTTTATGAGGCCAGCATCACCCTGATACCAAACTAGGCAGAGATACCAACAAGAAAACTACAGACCAATATCTCTGATGAACATGGATGCAAAAATCTTCAACAAAATATTAGCAAACAGTACATTAAAATGATCATACACCATGACCAAAAGGGATTTATCCTGGGATTTAAGGATGTTTCAATATACACAAATCAATCATTGTGATATTTTATCTATCATTAACAGAATTATAGACAAAAATCATATGATCATCTCAATAGATGCAGAAAAAGCATCTGAAAAAATTTAACATCCTTTCATGATAAAAACTGTCAACAATTTAAGTATAGAAGGAACTTACCTCAACACAATAAGGGCCATATATGAAAATCCCACAGCTAATATACTCAGTAGTGAGAAACTTAAAGCTTTTCCTCTAAGATCTGGAACAAGGCAAGGATGCTGACTCTTGCCACTTCTATTGAACATAGTACTGGTAGTCCTAACCAGAGTGATTAGGCAAGAAAAGAAAGAAAAGACATCCAAATCTGAAAAGAAGTAAAATTATCCCTGTTTGTAGACATGATTTTATATGTAGAAAACCCTAAAGACTCCACAAAAAAAGTTAGAACTAATAAACAAATTCAGCATAGCTGTAGGATACAAAATCAACATATGAAAATCAGTTATGTTTCTGCACACTATCATTTAACTATCCAAAAAAGAAATTAAGAAAATTCCACTCACAACAGCATCAAAAAGAATAAAATACTTAGGAATAAATCTAACCAAGGGGGTGAAAGACTTGTACACTGAAAACCTCAAAACAATGCTGAAAGAAATTAAAGAAGACAAAAATAAATAGAAAGCTATCTCATGTGCATGGATTGGAAGAAATAATGTTAAAATATCCATACTACCCAAAGCAATGTACAGATTCAATGCAATCCTTTTCAATATCCCAATGGCATTTTTTACAGAAATTTTAAAAATCTCAAACTTAATATGGAATCTCAAGGGACTCCAAATAGCCAAAATAATTTGAAAAAGAATAACAAAGTTGAAAGACACACTTTTTGATTTCAGAATATATTACTAAACTATAGTAATCAAAACAGTGTGGTGTCGGAATAAAGACAGATAAATAGACCAATGGAATAGAATACAGAGCCCAGAAATAAACCCTAACTTATATGGTCAAATGATCTCACCAAGGATGTCAAGACCACTCAATGGGGAAAAAGACAGCCTCTTCAACAAATAATGTTGGGAAAACTGGACATTCATATACAAAAGTAAGAGTTGGAAGCTTATCTTACATGATAAAATGGGTAAAGAGTTTCAGATTTGCAAGATGAAAAATTTTAGAGATCTGTTTCATAACAATGTGGATATACTTTACACTATTAAACTGTACACATTAAAATGGTTAAGATGACTCAGCCATAAAAAATAATGAAATTGGGTCATTTGTAGAGACATGGATGGACCTAGAGAATGTCATACAGAGTGAAGTAAGTCAAAAGAGAGAAAAGCAAATATCGTATAATAACGCATATATGTGGAACCTAGAAAAATGGCATAGATGACCTTATATGCAAAGCAGAAATAGAGACACAGACATAGAGGACAAATGTATGTATACCAAGGGGGAAAGGGGTGGGGTGGGAGGAATTGCGAGACTGGGATTGACACATATATATTACTGATACTATGTATAAAGTAGACAACTGATGGGAACATACTGTATAGCACAGGGAACTCTACCTAATGCACTGTGGTAACCTAGATGGGAGGGAAGCCCAAAAGGGAGGGAATATCTGTATGTATATGGCTTATTCATTTTGTTGTGTAGTGGAGGCTAACACAACATTGTAAAGCAACCATACTCCAATAAAAATTAATATAAAAAAATAAAATAAAATGGTTAAGATGATAAATTTTATGTTGTGTTTTTTACTACAGTAAAAAATTGTATAACTGCATACATGTTATGGATACAGACCAATTCCAGGGCATTTTATTTCTGTGGAAGGCAAGACATAAATGGGATGGCGGAGAATTTGTATTCATTATAAATAAATCAATCAAAAATTCAAAAAACACTTTAACTTTTGTCAAACATGAAGGGAAAGGACATGAGTATTTGCTATATTATATTCTGTACTGTTGTATTTGAAGTATTTCATAATTATGCAAGCATTCTTTTTAAATCCCAGGATTTATAAAATATATTGTCTGAGGTTTCACAAATGATAAAGGGAGACAAGGGATTTGAATCCAGGCCTACCTAATTCTAAATTCCTTAAGAGAAACCCCTATTCAAAACTAATGGCTCTATAAATCTTGACTTAAATGGCTGCGACGACCTAAAATGTGGCCTGAGTTTTCTTATCTTCTCGTCTATTGGGATCAGCACTTTCCACAGTGCTTCTGACCTAGGTAGTTGATAACCAACTAAATAGTGTTTTTGTTGGATATCTTCAGTGTTTCCAAACTAATTTCTTCTTAGTTCTTACTTGCATACACCGTTTCATTTTTATCCTTGTTCTAAACTATTTAGCTATTATGAAATCTTAAATACCTAGAAGTTTCACCTGTATTCTTCATTCCTTAAATCTATATCCTTGCAGATCTCGAACTTAATTGAAAACCTACACGGAATAGTCAAGTTAGACAATAATGTTGGCATGGGAACACACCCAGGAGTTGGAAGGGAAAGCCATTCTCCATCTTCTGTGCATTAGGTAAGAAACTGGCACGAGCATAGCCACGGGGTACAACAGACTATGCAGCAAACTTTTGTTCCACTGGTAATTAGAATTGTTTAGTAGCTCTTATCCAGGGGGAGTTTTTTTTTGTTTTTTTTTTTAATCATAGGTAAGTGATATGCACTTGTGATAAAAAGGAAGAGAGTCACTATCAGCAATAGACAATCTGCTGAGGACATGGCCAACTAACACAAACATTAGTTAACTTTTCTGGGCCTCAATTTTCTTGTCTGTAAAATTAGCTGTTGAAATGCCCACTATGGTCTCCTCCATTTCTGAAATTTTAGCACCGTATTTGACTATGGGTGAAAAAATGAAATTATCCAGCTACTCTCATGCATCCTTGATATAACTATTTTAAAATTCTTGAGCATGATACTTTGAACTTTAGAAAACACTGGAAACATTTAATATGAGACATTAGTTTGAATTTCCATAGATTAAATGGCATGAAGAAATCCTACCATTTCATAGTTTTAGCAAGTTCTAAATTTTATCTCATCTATAGATTATCTGCAAAGATAAGGTCATTAACTATAAAGTTTAGTCTTGGTTCAATTATTTTACTAAATATTTCATAAATCTCTTTTTCATAAACAAAAAATTCAGTTCTTCAAAGTAATTTCCATTCTTTATATACCAAACAGGGGAATTCTCTTGTCTCCTTTGACCTAAAGAAATCTAATGCAAGTCTTCATCTGACAGTAGGTTACCTTAAAATCTCATTTGCCGTGGTCCATATCTAGAAATGACTTTTGCTGGTAAAGAACACTGGGATTTCTGATAAATTGATTCCATATCTGTCATTATCATTAATTTATTCTTATCTTCCAAATTGAACTGTATTAATATACCCTACAGGTTGTCAAGAATTTTACCTAAGTCAAACACATTCCTTACAGCATGTATATCTAAGATGAAGTTCAGATAAGATTTGTAGTGGATTTTCATTCCTTTATATTATTTTAATATTTTATATGACTTCAAATATTATAAACAAAAATTATGTATGTCTCGCTATTCTTACTAATTTGTTGTCTATTTTCTTCTTATTCTAGAAGATAACATCTCATTTTTTCTGAACCAAGTGAGTTTATTAGTGTGTGAATAAACTTACTTCTCTTGACCTTCAGGTATACTAAACAAGTGTATGTTTTCTCAGCCTTATAGCATTTCAGGTTTTCTAGAGTATTTGTCTTAATTGTCTCCTATGTTACTACAAAACATTAATTTGGAAAGCATAGTCATTGATACGATAAATTTCATTTTAGTGACAAGGCTTCATTATTATTTAACAAGTAGAAAATTTTAGTGTAGTTGCCTTCTTACACTTAGTTACTGCTATTACTGTATTTAAGTGGGACAGTACTTATTGGAACATATTACATTATATGTCAAATAAACATCTTTAACAGGTAAAAGTAATATCATCACACGTAAAACTTAATATTAATGCAAAATTAGATAAGATGCTTCAGAACCAAAAATTAAATTAAAACAGAAGTTAAATTTGAAAAGTTTTTTGCAAATATTTGAAAATATTTGCAAATGATGCTACTGACAAAGATTACTTTCCAAAATATACAAGCCACTCATACAGCTTAATATCAAATAAACGACCCAAGCAAAAACTGGGAAGAAGACCTATATAGACATTTCTCCAAAGAAGACATACAGATGGCCAATAGGCACATGAAAAAATACTCAATATTGCTAATTATTAGGGAAATGCAAATCAGAACTACAATGAGGGGGAGGGGGGAAGATGGCGGAAGAGTAAGATGCGGAGATGACCTTCCTCCCCACAGATAAACCAGAAATACATCTACACGTGGAACAACTCCTACAGAACACCTACTGAACACTGGCAGAAGACCTCAGACCTCCCAAAAGCAAGAAACTCCCCAGGTACCTGGGTAGGGCAAAAGAAAAAAGAATAAATAGAGACAAAAGGATAGGGACGGGACCTGTACCAATGGGAGGGAGCCGTGAAGGAGGAAAGGTTTCTACACACTAGGAAGCCCCTTAGTGGGCGGAGACTACTGGTGGCGCGGAGGGGGAAGCTTCGGGATCGCGGAGAGCACAGCAACAGGGGTGTGGAGGGCAAAGCGGAGAGATCTCCGCACAAAGGATGGGTGCCGACTGGCACTCACCAGCCCGAGAGGCTTGTCTGCTCAACCGCTGGGGTGGGCGGGGCTGGGAGTTGAGGCTCAGGCTTCGGTCTGAGCGCAGGGAGAGGACTGGGGTTGGCGGCATGAACACAGCCTGCAGGGGGATAGTGCACCACGGCTAGCTGGGAGGGAGTCTGGGGAAAAGTCTGGGCCTGCCGAAGAGGCAAGAGACTTTTACTTCCCTCTTTGTTTCCTGGTGCGCGAGTAGAGGAGATTAAGAGCGCTGTTTAAAGGAGCTCCAGAGACCGGCACGAGCCGCAGATAAAAGCGCGGACCCCAGAGACGGGCAGGAGATGCTAAGGCTGCTGCTGCCGCCACCAAGAAGCCTCTGTGCGAGCATAGGTCACTCTCCACACCTCCCTTCCGGGGAGCCTGTGCAGCCCGCCACTGCTAGGGTCCCACGATCCAGGGACAACTTCCCCGGGAGAACGCACGGAGCGCCTAAGGCTGGTGCAATGTCACGCCGGCCTCTGCCGCTGCAGGCTCGCCCCGCATCCGTACCCCTCCCTCCCCTAGGCCTGAGTGAGCCAGAGCCCCCGAATCAGCGGCTCCTTTAACCCCGTCATGTCTGAGCGAAGAACAGACGCCCACCAGCGACCTACACACAGAGACGGGACCAAATCCAAAGCTGAGCCCTGGGAGCTGTGAGAACAAAGAAGAGAAAGGGAAATCTCTCCCAGCAGCCTCAGCAGCAGCGGATTAAATCTCCACAATCAACTTGATGTATCCTGCAACTGTGGAATGCCTGAATAGACACCAAATCATCCCAAATTGAGGAGGTGGACTTTGAGAGCAAGATTTATTATTTTTTCCCCTTTTACTCTTTTTGTAAGTGTGTATGTGTATGCTTCTGTGTGATATTTTGTCTGTATAGCTTTGCTTTCACCATTTGTCCTAGGGTTCTATCCGTCGTTTTTTTTTTTTTTTCTTAAAAAATTTTTTTTCTTAATAATTATTTTTTTATTTTAATAACTTTATTTTACCTTACTTTATTTTATTTTATTTTATTCTCTTTCTTTGTTTCTTTCTTTCTTTCTACTTTTTATCCCTTTTATTCTGAGCTGTGTGGATGAAAGTTTCTTGGCGCTGCAGCCAGGAGTCAGTGCTGTGCCTCTGAGGAGGGACAGCCAACTTCAGGACACTGGTCAACAAGAGACCTCCCAGCTCCACGTAATATCAAATGGTGACAATCTGCCAGAGATCTGCATCTCAACACCAGCACCCAGCTTCATTCAACGACCAGCAAGCTAAAGTGCTAGACACCCTATGCCAAACAACTAGCAAGACAGGAACACAACCCCACCCATTAGCAGAGAGGCTGCCTAAAATCATAATAAGGCCACAGACACCCAAAAACACACCATCAAACGTGGACCTGTCCACCAGAAAGACAAGATCCAGCCTCATCCACCAGAACACAGGCACTAGTCCTCTACACCAGGAAGCCTACACAACCCGCTAAACCAACTTTAGGCACTGGGGACAGACACCAAAAACAACGGGAACTATGAACCGGCAGCCTGCAAAAAGGAGACCCCAAACACATTAAGATAAGCAAAATGAGAAGACAGAAAAAAAAACAGCAGATGAAGGAGCAAGATAAAAAACAACCAGATCTAACAAATGAAGAGGAAATAGGCAGTCTACCTGAAAAAGAATTCAGAATAATGATAGTAAAGATGATCCAAAATATTGGAAATAGAATAGAGAAAATGCAAGAAACATTTAACAAGGAACTAGAAGAACTAAAGATGAAACAAGCAACGATGAGCAACACAATAAATGAAACTAAAAATACTCTAGAAGGGGGCTTCCCTGGTGGCGCAGTGGTTGGGAGTCCGCCTGCCGATGCAGGGGACGTTGGTTCGTGCCCCGGTCCGGGAAGATCCCACATGCCGCGGAGCGGCTGGGCCCGTGACCCATGGCTGCTGAGCCTGCGCGTCCGGAGCCTGTGCTCCGCAACGGGAGAGGCCACAGCAGTGAGAGGCCCCCATACTGCAAAAAAAAAAAAAAAAAAAAAAAAAAAAAAAAAAAAAAAATACTCTAGAAGGGATGAATAGCAGAATAACTGAGGCAGAAGAACCGATAAGTGACCTGGAAGATAGAATATTGGAAATAACTACTGCAGAGCAGAATAAAGAAAAAAGAATGAAAACAACTGAGGACAGTCTCAGAGACCTCTGGGACAACATCAAATGTACCAACATTCGAATTATAGGGGTTCCAGAAGAAGAAGAGAAAAAGAAAGGGACTGAGAAAATATTTGAAGAGATTATAGTTGAAAACTTCCCTAATATGGGAAAGGAAATAGGTAATCAAGTCCAGGAAGCACAGAGAGTCCCATAAAGCATAAATCCAAGGAGGAACACGCCAAGACATATTAATCAAACTGTCAAAAACTAAATACAAAGAAAACATATTAAAAGCAGCAAGGGAAAAACAACAAATAACACACAAGGGAATCCCCATAAGGTTAACAGCTGATCTTTCAGCAGAAACTCTGCAAGCCAGAAGGGACTGGCAGGACATATTCAAACTGATGAAGGAGAAAAATCTACAACCAAGATTACACTACCCAGCAAGGATGTAATTCAGATTTGACGGAGAAATTAAAACCTTTACAGACGCAAAAGCCGAGAGAGTTCAGCACCACCAAACCAGCTTTACAACAAATGCTAAAGGAACTTCTCTAGGCAAGAAACACAAGAGAAGGAAAAGACCTATAATAACAAACCCAAAACAATTAAGAAAATGGGAACAGGAACATACATATCGATAATTACCTTAAATGTAAATGGATTAAATGCTCCCACCAAAAGACACAGACTGGCTGAATGGATACAAAAAAAGACCCATATATGTGCTGTCTACAAGAGACCCACTTCAGACCTAGAGACACATACAGACTGAAAGTGAGGGGATGGAAAAAGATATTTCACGCAAATGGAAACCAAAAGAAAGCTGGAGTAGCAATTCTCATATCAGACAAAATAGACTTTAAAATAAAGACTATTAGAAGAGACAAAGAAGGACACTACATAATGATCAATGGATTAATCCAATAGGAAGATATAACAATTGTAAATATTTCTGCACCCAACATAGGAGCACCTCAATACATAAGGCAAGTACTAACAGCCATAAAAGGGGAAATCGACAGTAACACACTCATAGTAGGGGACTTTAACACCCCACTTTCACAAATGGACATATCATCCAAAATGAAAATAAATAAGGAAACACAAGCTTTAAATGATACATTAAAAAAGATGGACTTAATTGATATTTATAGGACATTCCATGCAAAAACAACAGAATACACATTTTTCACAACTGCTCATGGAACATTCTCCAGGATAGATCATATCTTGGGTCACAAATCAAGCCTTGGCAAATTTATTAAAATTGAAATTGTCAAGTATCTTTTCTGACCACAACACTATGAGACTAGATATCAATTACAGGGAAAGATCTGTAAAAAATAAAAACAGCTGGAGGCTAAACAATACACTACTTCATAATGAAATGGTCACTGAAGAAATCAAAGAGGAAATCAAAAAATACCTAGAAACAAATGACAGTGGAGACACGACAACCCAAAACCTATGGTATGCACCAAAAGCAGTTGTAAGAGGGACGTTTATAGCAATAAAACCCTACCGTAAGAAACAGGAAACATCTCGAATAAATATTCTAACCTTGCACCTAAAGCAATTAGAGAAAGAAGAACAAAAAATCCCCAAAGTTAGCAAAAGGAAAGAAATCATAAAGATCAGATCAGAAATAAATGAGAAAGAAATGAAGGAAACGATAGCAAAGATCAATAAAACTAAAAGCTGGTTCTTTAAGAAGATAAAGAAAATTGATAAACTATTAGCAAGACTCATCAAGAAAAAAAGGGAGAAGACTCACATCAATAGAATTAGAAATAAAAAAGGAGAAGGAACAACTGACACTGCAGAAATACAAAAGATCATGAGAGATTACTACAAGCAACTCTATGCCAATAAAATGGACAACCTGGAAGAAATGGACAAATTCTTAGAAATGCACAACCTGCCAAGACTGAATCAGGAAGGAACAGAAAATATGAATAGACCAATCACAAGCACTGAAATTGAAACTGTGATTAAAAATCTTCCAACAAAGAAAAGCCCAGGACCAGATGGCTTCACAGGCGAATTCTATCAAACATTTAGAAAAGAGATAACACCTATCCTTCTCAAACTCTTCCAAAATATAGCATAGGGAGGAATACTCCCAAACTGATTCTATGAGGCCACCATCACCCTGATACCAAAACCAGACAATGATGTCACAAAGAAAGGTAACTACAGGACAATATCACTGATGAACATAGATGCAAAATTTCTCAACAAAATACTAGCAAACAGAATCCAACAGCACATTAAAAGGATCATACACCATGATCAAGCGGGGTTTATTCCAGGAATGCAAGGATTCTTCAATATACGCAAATCAATCAATGTGATACAACACATTCACAAATTGAAGGAGAAAAACCATATGGTCATATCAATAGATGCAGAGAAAGCTTTCGACAAAATTCAACACCCATTTATGACAAAACCCTCCAGAAAGTAGGCATAGAGGGAACTCTCCTCAACATAACAAAGGCCATATATGACAAAACCACAGCCAACATCGTCCTCAATGGTGAAAAACTGAAAGCATTCCCACCAAGATCAGGAACAAGACAAGGTTGCCCACTCTCACCACTCTTATTCAACATAGTTTTGGAAGTTTTAGCCACAGCAATCAGAGAAGAAAAGGAAATAAAAGGAATCCAAATCAGAAAAGAAGAAGTAAAGCTGTCACTGTTTGCAGATGACATGATACTGTACATAGAGAATCCTAAAGAAGCTACCAGAAAACTACTAGAGCTAATCAATGAATGTGGTAAAGTTGCAGGATACAAAATTAATGCACAGAAATCTCTTGCATTCCTATAAACTAATGATGAAAAATCTGAAAGAGAAATCAAGAAAACACTCCCATTTACCATTGCAACAAAAAGAATAAAATATCTAGGAATAAACCTACCTAAGGAGACAAAAGACCCGTATGCAGAAAATTATAAGACACTGATGAAAGAAATTAAAGATTATAAAAACAGATGGAGAGATATACTATGTTCTTGGATTGGAAGAATCAACATTGTGAAAATGACTCTATTACCCAAAGCAATGTACAGATTCAATGCAATCCCTATCAAACTACCACTGGCCTTTTTCACAGAACTAGAACAAAAACTTTCACAATTTGTATGGAAATACCAAAGACCCCGAACAGCCAAAGCAATCTTGAGAACGAAAAACGGAGCTGGAGGAATCAGGCTCCCTGACTTCAGACTATACTGCAAAGCTACAGTAATCAAGACAGTATTGTGCTGGCACAAAAACAGACATATAGATCAATGGAACAGGATAGAAAGCCCAGAAATAAACCCACACACATATGGTCACCTTATCTTTGATAAAGGAGGCAGGAATATACAGTGGAGAAAGGACAGCCTCTTCAATAAGTGATGCTGTGAAAACTGGACAGGTACATGTAAAAGTATGAGATTAGATCACTCTCTAACACCATACACAAAAATAAGCTCAAAATGGATTAAAGACCTAAATGTAAGGCCAGAAACTATCAAACTCTTAGAGGAAAACATAGGCAGAACACTCTATGACATAAATCACAGCAAGATCCTTTTTGACCCACCTCCTAGAGAAATGGAAATAAAAACAAAAATAAACACATGGGACCTAATGAAACTTCAAAGCTTTTGCACAGCAAAGGAAACCATAAACAAGACCAAAAGACAACCCTCAGAATGGGAGAAAATACTTGCAAATGAAGCAACTGACAAAGGATTAATCTCCAAAATTTATAAGCAGCTCGTGGAGCTCAATAACAAAAAAACAAACAACCCAATCCAAAAATGGGCAGCAGATCTAAATAGAGCTTTCTCCAAAGAAGATATACAGACTGCCAACAAACACCTGAAAGAATGCTCAACATGATTAATCATTAGGGAAATGCAAATCAAAAGTACAATGAGATATCATCTCACACCAGTCAGAATGGCCATCATCAAAAAATCTAGAGACAATAAATGCTGGAGAGGGTGTGGAGAAAAGGGAACCCTCTTGCACTGCTGGTGGGAATGTGAATTGGTACAGCCACTATGGAGAACAGTATGGAGGTTCCTTAAAAACTACAAATACAACTACCATATGACCCAGCAATCTCACTACTGGGCATATACCCTGAGAAAACCATAATTCAAAAAGAGTCATGTACCAAAATGTTCATTGCAGCTCTATTTACAATAGCCTGGAGATGGAAACAACCTAAGTGTCCATCATCAGATGAATGGATAAAGAAGATGTGGCAAATATATACAATGGAATATTACTCAGCCATAAAAAGCAACAAAATTGAGATATCTGTAGTGTGGTGGATGGACCTAGATTCTGTCATACAGAGTGAAGTAAGTCAGAAAGAGAAAGACAAATACCATATGCTAACACATATATATGGAATTTAAGGGAAAAAAAATGTCATGAAGAACCTAGGGGTAAGACAGGAATAAAGACACAGACCTACTAGAGAATGGACTTGAGGATATGGGGAGGGGGAAGGGTAAGCTGTGACAAAGCGAGCGAGTGGCATGGACATATATACACTACCAAACGTAAAATAGATAGCTAGGGGGATGCAGCCGCATAGCACAGGGAGATCAGCTCGGTGGTTTGTCACCACCTAGAGGGGTGGGATAGGGAGGGTGGGAGGGAGGGAGACGCAAGAGGGAAGAGATATGAGAACATATGTATATGTATAACTTATTCACTTTGTTGTAAATCGGAAACTAGCACACCATTTTAAAGCAATTATACTCCAATAAAGATGTTAAAAATATAAAAAGATGTTAAAATTATATAATAAAGAAATAAAGTAAGCATTAAAAAAAAAACTACAATGAGGTATCACATCATACCAGTCAGAATGCCCACCATTTAAATGTCTACAAGTAACAAATGCTGGAGAGTGTGTGGTGAAATAGCAACCCTCCTACACTGTTGGTGGGAATGTAAATTGATGCAGACACTATGGAAAACAGTATGGAAGTTCCTTCAAAAACTAAAAATAGAGTTACCATATGAACCTGCAATCCCACTCGTGGGCATATATCCAGAGAAAACGCTAATTCAAAAAGTTACATGTACCCCAATGTTCATAGCAGTGCTATTTACAATAGCCAAGACGTGGAAGCCACCTAAGTGTCCATCACCAGATGAATGGATAAAGAGTGGTATATACACACAATGGACTATTACTCAGCCATAAAAAAGAATGAAATAATGCCACTTGCAGCAACATGGATGGACCTAGAAATTATCATATTAAGTGAAGTCAAAGACAAATATCATATGGTATCACTTATATGTGGAGTCTAAAAAATATGATATAAATGAACTTATTTACAAAACAGAAACAGACTCACAGACATAGAAAACAAACCTATGGTTACCAAAGGGGATAGAGGGGGATGGGAGGGAGAGATAAATTAGGAGTTTGGGATTAACAAATACACAATACTATATATAAAATAGATAAACAACAAGGACCTACTGATAGCACAAGGAACTATATTCAATATCTTGTAATAACCTATAGTGGAAAAGAATCTAAAATTGAAAAACAATATATGTGTGTGTGTGTGTGTGTGTGTGTGTGTGTGTATAACTGAATCACTTTGCTGTACACCTAAAACTAACACAATACTGTGAATTAACTATACTTCAATTTTTTTTTTTTTTTTTTTTTTTTTTTCTGTGCGCGGGCCTCTCACTGTTGCGGCCTCTCCCATTGCAGAGCACAGGCTCAGGACGCGCAGGCTCAGCGGCCATGGCTCACGGGCCCAGCCGCTCTGTGGCATGTAGGATCTTCTCAGACCGGGGCACGAACCCATGTTCCCTGCATTGGCAGGTGGACTCTCAACCACTGCACCACCAGGGAAGCCCACTATACTTCAATTTTAAAAATGGTTAAATTTTTTGAAGTTATTTAATATTCTAATGCAAGTAAAACAAGCTGTTTACTATTATGTATCTTCAATGTGTATTTTTTGTTTGAATTACTAGGAAAGTAAAAGTACATTATGATGGGGAGATAGGTGGGAGTAAAAAGGAGAAAAAGAGAGGGTAGAGATCTTTATTGGAAGTGAAACTAAATTAGGTATAGAATTGACGCAATTAGATGGATAATTCAGGCCAAAAAAAATTATCTTGATTCATTCAAGTAGTTCAGGCAGAAGTAGGTTTTTTAGGGCTGTATTTTCTGAATTATCTTGCTAGGCACATAATTTCCCCATCTCACTTTGATATAAGCTTTTAAGGGATAATAAGCTCATTCTGGAAATGAACTACTGTCTATGTACAGCAAGTCCCAGAGCCCTATAGCACTATTTTTTGACCCTGATACCAGGATCAATCCACAAAAGTCAAATTACAACACAGATCTCAGGGAAAAGATATAATTATCTTCTGTTATGCCAACCAGGCCTTGAAAAACAGCTAGACTACTGGGAAAGAAAGGAGAGATCAGAGGTAAGCTATTAAAAGAACAAAAGCCGGCATTTACTGAAAAGCTATCTACTAACTCTAAAGTAGAAGAGGGGGCCATTGCAAGTGTGCAGGTGTCTAACACTCAATACCTTTTTTTTTTCAAATGGACTCTCAAAACCTTACACAATTATCTAAATCCTGGCATTCATACAGTTTTCCCATTGGCCTCTAGTGATGGGTTTTTGTTTTGACATGTTGCAGTCAGGAGAAAAATGTGTTCCCATGACACGGGTGTTGACTGCAGCTGTTTGATGATTGTTACAAGTTCATCCCAATGTTCTCTCACAAATGTATGCAATGCTGCCAGCTCTGCAGCTCTGGTGTTCAATATACCCGGTTGGTGTTGAAATGTTCCTCCATCTGACAGAGTAGTGCTGATGAAATCTGTTAGAAATGGTGACCACTCTGCCAAGTATTTGTCAGATTTCTCTGAGAAACCTCAGGATATCCATCCAGCCTCAAATGACATCCAAGGCAGTCATGTTGCCAGTGCCTTCATCAAGTTGAAGAGGCATGGATTTCTGACAGCACGATGATCCATAGCAGATTTCTTCTGACCAGAGAAGCCCCTCAAATAGAGATAAACAAGGCACTCTGTTGAATTAGGCCAAATCTCCAACAACAGAGGAAGAGAAAATCAAGGCATGAACATCATTTGAAAAGAGGCTTAGGGACTCGTCCCATGTCTGAGACCTAGATATCATAAAATAAACAATACTCAAAAGTCCTAAAATTAGCAAGAAAATAAGTAAACAAGATAATGTTTTGTTTGTTTTGAGAAATTATTCTGGCATGATACATTTCAAATAAAATGGATTTTCATTCTTATCTCAAAAAACCTGATTCAGAAAACATCCTTTTCTACTGTCATTTCACAAAACACGCTTTTATATACAATTCTGTCTATGTCTGTGTTTATGTGGGGGGGGAGGGGAGTAGGGCATGCATGCAGGTAGACTTCAGATGTTAATTTTTGCAAACAGATGATTCTTGCTTTTAAGTATATAAACAATGGCTTTGAAAAAGAAGCGCATTTAAAAATGCTGCTATAGGAAGGAATCAATTCTTTACAAAGTGAACAAAAATGATTTAGAAATAAACCTTTTTTCATTAAATGTTAAACCTAAATATTCAGACTCTAACCACCTGAATAAGAATCATGACTGAAAACACATTGATGTGTCTTATCTTTGCTTCCTGGTTTAAGTTAGCAAATACCATGTTTCTAAGCTTTAATTGTCCATCAATGATATGTTTCCAAATTTAATCTACTTCTTGGCAGTAGAATCAGCAAAACATTTGTTCCCTTTCTTCTGGATACAGCTGCAATCAATTGAATGTACAAATGGTGTGAAGGATGCTACAGGGAAACTTTGCCCCTTCATGAAATGGAACAGAAATTTGGATGATGGTAGTTTTTACACAACCAAAACAAAACAGCCAGAGCAAAAAAAAGATAATCAAGCCAACACTCTCCAAGTATTCATTTGGAAAGGCATATTTCCCCTCATTCTTTATGCTTTCAATATTTTCAGATATTCATAAACTCAGTTTAAGGACAGGCCAAAGGAAAAGTTGCTAGTATTATGGCCATTGATTAAATGAGTAGGGGAATAGGGGCATGCAGAGGGTTTTTACATGGTCATTTATCCACTGAACATTTTCACAAAATCTACGAGCTATTAGGATGGTAGCTGAGAGAATCATTTTGCTTAAAATTCAAGTATATATATTGTGATAGCTCAGACTCACTGTGCCAAATACTATTAGTCTATCATCCCTGGCAATAGAATGCAAGTCTCCTTTGTGTGGAATTTAAAATATGTACTCTTCACTAAGTAACACCATTTCTTTTTTTTTTTTTTTGGTACGCAGGCCTCTCACTGTTGTGGCCTCTCCTGTTGCAGAGCACAGGCTCCGGACGTGCAGGCTCAGCGGCCATGGCTCACGGGCCCAGCCGCTCCGCGGCATGTGGGATCTTCCCGGACCGGGGCACAAACCCATGTCCCCTGCATCGGCAGGCGGACTCTTCAACCACTGAGCCACCAGGGAAGCCCAGTAACACCATTTCTTTCATTAAATTAAAAGGAATTACCTCATAAATAGGAAATAGAAGATTTACTTATTTTACAGGCCTTGGGAATTGAGTAAAAGTTTACCCAAGTTGGGTCTAAATGGCTAAACCAAATCAAACATTTTACTTCAACTGGCTGGCCAATTCAAAGAAATAGGTAAATTAAATTTTATACTGAATTCCTCACAGTGATGAAGAGAGGATGGAAAGTAAGAAGAAAAGCAGATATTACAAAAAAGTAAAAAAAATTCCTAGAAAAGTATTTGGCACAATTAGAGGAGGAACTCAGTAGCTAGGAATAAACCTACCTAAGGAGACAAAAGACCTGAATGCAGAAAATTATAAGACAGTGATGAAAGAAATTAAAGATGATATAAACAGATGGAGAGATATACTATGCTCTTGGATTGGAAGAATCAACATTGTGAAAATGACTCTACTACCCAAAGCAATCTACAGATTCAATGCAATACCTATCAAACTACCACTGGCATTTTTCACAGAACTAGAACAAAAAATTTCACAATTTGTATGGAAACACAAAAGACCTCAAATAGCCAAAGCAATCTTGAGAAAGAAAAATGGAGCTGGAGGAATCAGGCTGCCTGACTTGAGACTATACTACAAAGCTACATTAATCAAGACAATATGGTACTGGCACAGAAACAGAAATGTAGATCAATGGAACAGGATAGAAAGCCCAGAGATAAACCTATGCACATACGGTCACCTTATTTTTGATAAAGGAGGGAATAATATAAAATGGAGAAAAGACAGCCTCTTCAGTAAGTGGTGCAGAGAAAACTGGACAGCTACATGTAAAATAATGAAATTAGAACACTCCATAACACCATACACAAAAATACACTCAAAATGGATTAAATACCTAAATGTAAAGCCAGACACTATGAAACTCTTAGAGGAAAACACAGGCAGAACACTCTATGACATACATCACAGCAAGATCCTTTTTGACCCACCTCCTAGGGAAATGGAAATAAAAACAAAAGTAAACAAATGGGACCTAATGAAACTTAAAAGCTTTTGCACAGTAGAGAAAACCATAAAGAAGCCAAAAAGACAACCCTCAGAATGGGAGAAAGTATTTGCAAATGAAGCAACTGAGAAAGGCTTAATCTCCAAATTTACAAGCAGTTCATGTAGCTCAATATCAAAAGAACAAACAACCAAATCCAAAAATGGGCAGAAGACCTAAATAGACATTTCTCCAAAGAAGATATACAGATTGCCAACAAACACATGAAAGAATGCTCAGCATCACTAATCATTAGTGAAATGCAAATCAAAACCACAATGAGGTATCACCTTACACCAGTCAGAATGGCCATCATCAAAAATCTAGAAACAATAAATGCTGAAGAGGGTGTGGAGAAGAGAGAACCCTCTTGCACTGTTGGTGGGAATGTAAAGTGATACAGCCACTATGGAGAACAGTATGGAGGTTCTTTAAAAAACTGAAAATAGAACTACCATACGACCAGTAATCCCACTACTGGGCATATACCCTGAGAAAACCGTAATTCAAAAAGTCCTGTACAACAATGTTCATTGCAGCTTTATTTACAATAGCCAGGACATTGAAACAACCTAAGTGTCCACTGACAGGTGAATGGATAAAGAAGATGTGGCATATATATACAATGGAATATTACTCAGCCATAAAAGGAAACAAAATTGAGTTATTTGTGGTGAGATGGATGGACCTAGAGTCTGTCTTACAGAGTGAAGTAAGTCAGAAAGAGGAGAACAAGTACCGTATGCTAACACATATATATATGGAATCTAAAAAAAAAAAAAAAAAAGGTTCTGAAGAACCTAGGGGCAGGACAGGAATAAAGACGCAGATGTAGAGAATGGACTTGAGGACACAGGGAGGGGGAAGGGTAAGCTTGGACAAAGTGAGAGAGTGGCATGGGCTTATATATACTACCAAATGTAAAATAGATAGCTAGTGGGAAGCAGCTGCATAGCACAGGGAGATCAGCTGGTGTTTTGTCACCACCTAAAGGGGTGGGCTAGGGAGGGTGGGATGGAGATGCAAGAGGGAGGCGATATGGGGATATATGTACATGTATAGCTGATTCACTTTGTTATAAAGCAGAAACTAACACAATATTGTAAAGCAATTATACTCCAATAAAGATGTTAAAAGAAAGACAGGTAATAATCAAAGCAGGGAAGTAATTGTATATCTAAATGTGAGAAGTAAAACAATGAAGCTTCTAGATCATAAACAAATGAGATTATCTTCATGATCTTTGGGTAGGAGAGAATTTCTTAAGCAGGAATCATAAAGCTTTAAAGGGTAGATGGATAAATTATAACACATTACAATTAAGAATTTCTACTCATCAAAGGACACCATTAAGAGAGTAAAAGTGTAAACCAACAGTGGGAGAAGATATATGCAACACATATGACTAACAAGAGACTCGTATTCCCAATATATTAAAAACATTTATAAAATTAAAAAACACTGGGAAAATGGGTAACAGTCTTGGACAGGCAGTTTTCAAAAAAGGATATCTGAATGGCCAATAAACATTTGAAAAGGTGCCCGACCTTATTAGTCATCAGGGAACAAACTCAAGCTATAACAAACACATTTGCTTGGCAAAAATTAAAAGATACACAATTCCAAATGTTGCTGAATTTTCACATACTGCTGGTGATAGTATAAAATCCATTTTAGAATCTAGACTGGTGTTATCTATTAAAGTTGAAGATACTCATTTCCTGTGACCCATTAATTCCCCTCCTGCAACAGGTAAATGTAAACTAAAGTTAAGAGCAGCATTGTTTGAAATAGCCAAAAATCGAAAACATTTCAAATGTCCATGAACAGTAGAATGGATACATTACCTGTGGACTATTCATCCAGTTGAATGCTATTTAGTGATGAAAATGAATTAACTACAGCTATTTGCAACATGGATGAATCTCATAAACATAATGTTGAGAAAAAAAAAAGCAAGACACAAAAGAGCACATATAATGTGATAACTTTCATATAAAATTTAAAACAGGCAGGGGCTTCCCTGGTGGCACAGTGGTTAAGAATCTGCCTGTCCATGCAGGGAACACAGGTTCGAGTCCTGGTCCAGGAAGATCCCACATGCCACAGAGCAACTAAGCCTGTGCACCACAACTACTGAGCCTGCGCTGTGGTGTCCATGAGCCACAACTACTGAGCCTGCGCATCTAGAGCCCTTTCTCCGCAACAAGAGAAGCCACTTTAATGAGAAGCCCGCACACTGCAATGAAGAGTAGCCCCGGCTCACTGCAACTAGAGAAAGCCCGCGCACAGCAACAAAGACGCAATGCAGCCAAAAATAAATAAATAAATAATTAATTGTAAAAAATAAAAATAAATGAAAATAAAACAGGCAAAACTATGATAGAAAATTTGAGGTACACATATATTAGTGGCAAGTGTATAAAGCAGAGCAAAGAAGTAATTGCCAGGGGCTTCCCTGGTGGCGCAGTGGTTGAGGGTCTGCCTGCCGATTCAGGGGACACGGGTTTGTGCCCCGGTCTGGGAAGATCCCACATGCCACAGAGCGGCTAGGCCTGTGAGCCATGGCTGCTGAGCCTGCATGTCCGGAGCCTGTGCTCCGCAATGGGAGAGGCCACAGCAGTGAGAGGATTGCGTAGCGCAAAAAAAAAAAAAAAAAGAAAAGTAATTGCCAGAAAAAACATAATAGTGATTCCTTCTTGGAGGAGGGAGGAAACTGCAACCAGGAAGGAACACATAATTATTTTCAGTCTGGGTGGGGGTGGTTGGCAATGTTCTGTTTTCTGATATTGATGGTAGTGAAAACAAAATTCACTTTATAATCATTCATATAACTGTGCAGTGATGTTTTGTGCTCTTTTAATGTGTATCATATTTTATATTAAAATGTTTTTAAAAGGTAAAAGGCAATTTGATAAGTGGAAAAATTGCAGAGCTTTAAAAGACATACCTACAAGATTATTTTTAATTGTGTTAGTGTTATGCAAATGGTACTTATGCTTTGAAAAAATTGATGGCAACATAGATTCAGAAAGCAAAATCTCAAAACTATTTATACAGAAGAAGTGCTCTGGAGAACTCTGTTAAATGATTCAAAAAGTAGTTGTAATGATGGTAAAGACTGTTGTCATAGATGCATATGACATACTACAATAACATTATTTCATGAAATAGAAAAGGAAACATTTTAATATATTATTTATAACATCTGACTAAACCATTATGTGTAATTGTATTAATAAATTAAATACGCCTTGTAAAAAAAAAGTGGTCAAACAACAACCAAAGAAGTTAAGAAGGAAATGGCATCATTTCATCTTTTTTATGGCTGAGTAATATTCCATTGTATATATGTACCACATCTTCTTTATCCATTCCTCTGTTGATGGACATTTAGGTTGCTTAAGGACCTACTGTATAGCAGAGGAAACCCTACTCAATACACTGTAATGGCCTATATGGGAAAAGAAACTAAAAATGAGTGGATATATGTATATGTATAACAGATTCACTTTGCTGTACACCTGAAACTAACACAACATTGTAAATCAATTATACCCCAATAAAAATTTTTAATAAAAAAGGAAGTTAAGAAGCCAGGAATCAGATTTCTATTTTTCACCAACCTTTCTCTCTAATCTAGTCAGACTTCACTGCAGTAAAAGCCAACTAATCTTGTTTCATCATCACTACTCAAATTTTCCTGAAAATCACCTTTCTTCCCGCCCCCCACCCCCCCCCTTTTCCAACTTCAACTCAATTCAAACCCTGCATCCTCTACTTATTCCACTTACTTATTTTGGCCTTTCTTTAATATTTATGCTTATATATGTTTTAGCCTTTGCTTTATATTCAGTCCTGAACTTATATCCCCAACTAAGTTGTAAGATTTTTTATATGATTTATTTACTATCCTTCATGCCCTACAGGAGTTATACTCAACTGCGTTACAGATAAGAAAGAAGCATCTGGGGAGTGGTATATTGTTTTAAAAATATAGATGCCACAGTGTAACACCCAGATTTTCTAACTCAAGAAGTCTAGGGTGGGGCTCAGGAATCTGTAGTTTTAAAACAGCTCACCAGTGATTCTGATACACAGCCAAGATTGAGAACGATACCTTGGTTCCCAACAGGTGGATGGAATGAATTATCATATAAGAGGCTCTAAATAAATGTTGATTGCTTGAATGCTGAAAGACAGAGTATAATATGTAGAAGTTTTATTCCTGATCAGATATAATTCATAGAAGGAATTTATGTTTCATTTTACAGATGAGAAAACTAAGGCATGGCAAGGTATTTTATCCAGTGCCACATAATCAGTGAATGAGTGTCAAATATGGACTAGAAACTATTTTCTTTGTGCTGCTCAAATGTTCTTTCTACCACACAAGAGTCCCAATGCTCATGGCAGAATTTCAATGAAATACTACCAAAATACTTCATTAATTCAAGGGGTACAAGAGTCTTATTTAAAAGTTCCATCACTGATCAGGCACATGAAATTAGCTGCATTTGGTTAGAATAGTCTGTAAATTACCTTACCCCAGTCAGCTATTATACATTTTTGCTATAATTTTGTGAGACATTGCCCTCGGAAAAATTTAATGATTAAAATTCCTCATAGAATCTTGCTACACTTGTTACAGAGGAACAGATACATAACATAAATTACAATTACACCAAATGTTCCAGTATTTAATATAGTTGTCCCTCGATATTCATGGGGGATTCGTTCCAGGACCCTGTGGACATGAAAATCTGTAGATGCTCAAGTCTCTTACATAAAATGACATAGTATTTGCATATAACTTATGCACATCCTCCCATATACTTTAAATCATCTCTAGATTAACTATATCACCAAATACAATGAAATGCAGATAGTTGTAAATACAATGTAAATGCTATGTAAATAGTTGTCAGCACCCAGTAGATTCAAGTTTTGCTTTTGGAACTTCCCAGAATTTTTTTTCTGAACATTTTCTGTCTGTGGTTTGTTGAATCCAGGGATGTAGAGCCTATAGATATGGAGGACCAACTGTACAGATTCCATAAAACTTAAAGAATATTTGAAAAAACACTTGTTTATTCTAGTTTAAGCCTTTCCATCTTGCTGATTTCTAAGAAAAGAGGAAGTTTGAATAGAGAATTTTCATTTCTCTATTCATTACTAATTGCCCTGATACTTTGGCAATCATGTTTTATTTCCTATGCAAAACACTCATTAACTATGCAAACTTACTGTTCTGATATAACCATTCTTGAACTGAAGAAGATGGTACCACAAAATTTAGATTATGACCTAAAGCAAATTATATGTCATTTCTATAAATGGAGCATACAACTACCTCTCAACTTTCACATTCTCTCCTTTTATCAACTCATCCTCTGCTTTTAAATTCATGCCTCTCAAAATCTTCACCTTCAATAAACACTCCCCTTGCCTACTTTATAATGACCAACAAGTTGGCCTTGTCCCTAAACTGCCGAGAGAGAGTAATGCCAGAATATTTGGGGCATATGACATAATTTCAAATATTCCCTGATCACTAATTAATCAACTGCGTAAAACCAATTAAGAATAAATGCTAACAACTTTTGTAGACAAACATACTCAACCATATTTTCATGGCATGAAAGAAAACCTATATAAAAATTAAATAAGGTTTTTTTTGTTTGTTTTCGGTACGCGGGCCCCTCACTGCCACGGCCTCTCCCGTCGCGGAGCACAGGCTCCGGACGTGCAGGCCCAGCGTCCACGGCCCACAGGCCCAGCCGCTCCGTGGCACGCGGGATCCTCCCGGACGGGGGCAGGAACCCACGTCCCCTGCATCGGCAGGCGGAGCCTTAACCACTGCGCCACCAGGGAAGCCCTAAATAAGGTTTTTATTTAAAACATTTAATTTTGTTAAATTTACTTATGTGGCAGAGAATTATGACACATACATCTTGTTACATTTAAGAAATTTGGATTAGAACATTTGAATAAAAGATTCTCTCCAGGGTTTCCCTGGCGGCGCAGTGGTTGAGAGTCCGCCTGCCGATGCAGGGGACACGGGTTCGTGACCCGGTCCGGGAGGATCCCACATGCCGCTGAGCGGCTGGGCCCGTGAGCCATGGCCGCTGAGCCTGCGCATCCGGAGCCTGTGCTCCGCAACGGGAGAGGCCGCAACAGTGAGAGGCCCGCATACCGCAAAAAAAAAAAAAAAAAAAAAAAGATTCTCTCCAGACTGAACCTGGCTCTCAATTCATTCAGCAGCACATGTAATGACTTTTAAAATCAAGTGGATTGATTTTATGTTAAGAATAGGCAAGAATAAATAGTAGATTAATATATACAAAGAAGTAATCAACTAGTATGTACAAGGTACTATGCTAAGTACTATGAGGGACGCATAGCCACTTGCCTCCAAGTGGTTACATAACTAAGGGAACAATGAGAAACATATAATGGGATGGCTGCTGATAAGGGATTTTTATAACTATTCAGCCTTTATGTCTAGAACAGTGGTTCTCAACCAGGTCTGATTTTTGACCCTCAGGGGACATTTGGAAATGTCTGGACACATTCTTGGTTGTCACAGCTAGAGAGTAGGTGGGCAGTACTACTAGCATGTAGTGAGTAGACACCATGCGTGCTGCTAAACATTCTATAATGTGTAGCCTTCCCTCCAACAAAGAATTATCCAGTATAAAATGTTAATAGTGCCAAGGTTGAGAGACCCTGGTCCAGAAGAGACAGAAAATTGCTTGGAATCATATTTTTGTTATTAACAGAAAATTCAGTTGAGCGACCTCTCTTAGTCATATAAATATAAGGCCAATAGGTATACCAGTAGGCTGAATATACCAAGTTGTTACATCTGGAAATTTCTTTGGACCTAGTCACCACTGTAGAAGGATATACTTTGGGAACAATGAAGAAACACATATGGAGGCCTAAAAGAGATGTTATCTTGGAGTTTGAGAATAGGTCACATAACAGCACTAGCAAGTGCACGGCTGAGCAAGGGCATCACTGCAGTGCTGGACTTCGAATGGGTTCTGCAGGAACAATGGACTGTGCAGATTGACAATATGCAGGCTGTACTTTACAGTCTACATACACTGGGGCTAGTAAGATTCCGAGTTCCATCTATGTGGCTTTTGGAAACAGGAGCCCTTTGATTAGTCCATAGTCTCTGTGAATGTTTCACCAGTGAAAGAGACCTCTGGAGGGAGATGATAAACTTTTTATAAATGAAGATAAGTGAGCAATAAACAGTAAAAGTGAAAATTGAGAGATACTGTATTGGCACACCAAGCTGCTGAAGCCGGTAACATATTATTGCAAATGTTGTCATTGCCCCATTCAGATACCTTTTACCTGGCCAGTGTACCCATTCTCCCAGATGCTGTGAATGTTGACTGCTAACAGCTCATAGCTGTCTCCATTTGTGGGAGAATTGCCCTTGGCTGACAAGAGCTGCCTTACCTCACCCTGTCCCAATATCCCTATGACTGACTGATACTAGGGTACAAAAACTCTAGCCCCCTTGTCTCAAAGATAGACAATTCTACAATTTGATTTATGCTCCAGACTTCTGTCTCCCACCCTTCCAGACTCTCCACTGACGATCAAGTCAAAGCTAGATTTTCCCTGAAACCACATCCTTGCTCAGTTACTTCCCTTTCCCTATCCTGGTTCCCCTTCTCCCTTTAGATTTTTCCTTAAGAACACTGACACAATAAATTATTTTCATGCCAAATCTCTGAGACTATGCTTTTAGGAAACTTGACATACAACATACATGAAATCAAGAAACTAAAATAGAATGTAGAATATGATGATATGGAAAGATACATTTGTGTTCTAGCATCCATGCAGGAGACAGGGCTGGGGCCCAAGACAGACAGGGAGTTAAATGTGAGATACTTATAGAGGTCTGGGACCCTTTAAGAGCTGCATCCTCAGAGAATAGGTACACTAGAAAAACCTTACCTACCAACATAGGGGAAGAGCAGGAAGACAGGGCTTTGGGTAACAAAAAAAAAGGTCTCTACTGACAAACCAAAACCCTAGGATTTTACCTCAGTTGGATTTAGAATCCAAATTTATATTATAGCCTAAGGACTTATCAGCTGAGAAATTGATATAGCCTAGGTCTGGGGTAATACATGGCAGATAAAAATACGTGGTGGATGTAAATGCTTAATGTTTTCTGAGGGAATTTTCCTATGATGTTCCTACAGAAGAAAGTCCAAATGACAATGTGACCATAAGTAAATGAAGAAGAATAAGAAGAGGAGAAGGAAAAGGGAATCACCTTCCCAAATATCCAAAGTTGTATATAAATTTGAATTTTTTAACAACAGCCCAGAGATAGAAAAATAGAACAGAGTGGCATAATAATAAACAGAGAAACAGACTTAAGGAGTCAGGCTCCTGGCCAAAAATCCTATGTGTGATTTTTCAGGTCCAACCATAGGCATCCACAATGGCTTTACCTGGCAAGCCTCATGGGGGAAAGCTGTCGTCCCCACCCCAGACTTGATACACAGCCAGTGCATTAGTCTCTGAAGGAAGTTGCTCTCCTTGACTCAGGCCCCTTGGTATGCCATCCCCTTACACATACCTACATTCCTAGCCTGGGTATCTTCATTCCAAAGATTCTTTCTAGAGGACTTTCAACAGAGGCCTTCCTCATGTGTCTTTGCTGAAAGCTCTTGATGGAGGTGGGGGCACTTTTTCTCCACTTTAACTCAATATCCAGTACTTTTCCATTCCTAGTTTTTTTCCTCTCACCCTCCTCTGGTCTTCAGGTCCAGAAAACTGCAGGAGTTTTTGTTCAGGGCTTCCTTGACAGTGAGATGAGCCCCATGTCTGCACTGATCCACTTGACCCTCAACTGGTTCACCATTCCATGGCAGGGGAAAGAAAGCAAGGTTGTTGGCACTTTCTCTGGTTTAGCCTCTTGCTTATACTGTCACAGTAAGTGATTAAAGCCTTGAATGTTACTATCATTTTGGCTTGTTGTTTTAACTGGCTACTCCAACACCTAGCAGCTCAGCTCTCTCCAGCTCAGCTAAACTCCTGACAAGACGTAGATATGTGTATAATACAGTTCTAGTATATAACTGAGGTGGCATCACAACTCAATGAATAAAGGATGAATTATTCATCAAATGATGCTGTGACAACTGGTTCTCCATATGGGAAATAAGACAAAATTAGATCCCTACCTTCAAGTGATGTGACAGGAAATGTTTAACAACCCATTCTCTGGGACATGGGGATCTGAAGCCTGATTTTTAGCACTTGCCGACATCTGTGGTGTAAAGACTCCCACCATGGGTAATCCAGCTACTGCTGTGATGGCATGGAATGTAGAGTTGGGAAGAGATGCACCCAATCATCTCTTGCAAGCTGATTCCAGCATAACATTGCTACCCCACACAAATATTAATTCCGGATAGAGTGTAGATCTAAATGTAAAAAGCAAAACTTTAAAACTTACAGAAAAAATTGATTAAGACTACAGGACAAGGGGATAAGGAAGAAATTCATAGTAAGACCAAAATAAATACAAACTTATTGCATACTATTAAGGAACATTGATAACAGTGAAAATTTACTTGTGTTTTCCAATTCTGAGTTGTTCTATATCATTTTAAATGATCAAAGGAAAATCTTAGCACTTAAAATTATATAACAACATGAATGAATGAAGAGTTTTTTTTATGCATAGCTTTAGCTTCACACAGGTAGGGGTAGGCTAGTGTTTAGAAGATGATCTTCAAAAGCCAAGAAAAATACCTCACTCTTGCTGCATGTCATTAAATATACATTTATATCTTCTTCAAAGTCATTTCCCATCACATTCTCAAGAACTGCAATTCATGCCCATCCTGCAATCAGCAAATGTATTTCTTAAATTTCAAATAATAGAGGAAGTGCACAGAATGAGCCACACACAAAAAAATTTCTGTAACTAATGAAAAGATAATGCTCAGTGCAGGGTGCTAATAATATTGTAAGAATTATTTCAACAATTAGCACATTTTATACATTTAAACAGAAGCATTACATATTAAGTACATTTTATTATCACATTACATGACTTTAGTTAATAAGGAAAAGAAACGGTGAGATGCATTAATAATTAATCAATTAATTATGAACATTGATCATAATAAACAACTCATAACTAAAGTAACTGATAAACATAATAACCCCTATGAACAAAATAGTTGGGTTCTGAACTTCCTCAAAAAGGTTCCCTCTTTTGCTTTACTTACTATAAGCAATTAAACATTATTTAATGATACAATTATTACCATACATAAAGTATTTCATGGTGAGTCAGTTAGTAGTATCAAAAGTAAGTTAGTCAAAGAATGAAGAGTTGAGGTTGCTATAAGAGAGAATGGAAAATTATAAATCAGGCCATAATTTTAGATGTACTCTGTTTTTGATTCTGTTTGATTCTCCCCTCACAGCTATATAGAGCATAACCATAAATGGGAGAAAACACTTTATCCAGTCTCTTCATTCTTGATTGGAGGAGAAAATCATTGAAATGGAATCAGTACCCTTTGCGAGTTCACTGGCTAGGACACTTTTCTGCTTTCCTCTTGCAGTCACATACTAAGTGGGTATCAGAAGTTCAAGGTCAATATAGAGTTTACTACCTTGGTTCACAAACCTGCCTGTGCATAAATATATGGGGTACTTGTTTAAAAAGTAGCTTTCTGGGCTCCACACAAGTAATGCTGATTTAGTATATAGCATCCAGGAATCTGTATTTTCAGTACATACCTCCCTCCAAAATTATTCTGATTCAGCCCATTTGTAGGTAGACTAGCATTTGGAAACCACTGCTAAACTTTCCTTGTAAATATTTGTGTGTTTGAGTAGGGGAGTGAAGGCAGCATGTGTTCATGTACTCATGTCAGGAAGTGGGAGCAAAAGAATATATGGTTACAAATGAACTTATTTACAAAACAGAAACAGACTCACAGACATAGAAAACAAACTTATAGTTACCAAAGGGGAAAGGGGGTGGGTGGGAGAGATAAATTAGGAGTTTGTGATTAACAGATATAAACTACTAGACACAAACAGATAAGCAACAACGACCTACTATACAGCACAGGGAATTATATTCACTATCTTGTAATCTATGCAGGAAAATAATCTGAAAAAGAATATATATATCTGAATCACATTGCTGTACACCTGAAACCAACACAACATTGTAAATCAACTATACTTCAATTTTTTAAAAAAGAAAATATGGTAGACATCCCTTGTTTTCTTGTACAGTTTGTTTCTTTGTTTTCTTCCAGGGTAGATATCCTTTTCTTGTATGGTATATATCCTTGGTTTTCTTGTTGTAATTACCCTTATGGGCCAAAGAACAAAGTTAAATATTCTTTTTGTGCTTATAGTATTCCATCTACCATTGTCCAAGGGAATGTCTTGACCAGTCAATCCACTCAATCATTTACTTAGTCCTAAGTATTATTTATTTTATCTTCTAGTGAACTCTTAAATCTGTCTATTTTTCTGAATTTCCACTCCCAATATCCCAGTCCATGCCACTCTCAACTCCTGTCTGGACTCCTGTAACAACCACCTATCTGATCTCCCTTCCTCCAGACTTACCTCCCTCCCATACATTCTCCATGCTCTCCTGACACAGTACAAACTCTTTACTGTTTGTTGTTTTTTGTTTTTTGTTTTACAAGATCCTTAAGGACCTGGTCTGATTTACCTCCCCAACATCTTACAACTTCTCTTCTTCCTAACTTCTCCTTGCTCTCCACATATACTTAGTTTCCTTCAATTCTTCTAGTGTTCATAGCTTTCCCGTGAATATTCTCCTGAGTTCGCAGCCCTATATATCTATTCACCTGGTGACTTCTACTCATCCTTCATGTCAATTTTCAACGTGTGTGCTAAGCATATTTTGTATTTCAAAACTTCTTGATGAAAGTTTTAGCTTTTAACATTTTTGTGTAGATAAGGGGTTGATAAGTAAATAGTTTAGAGAAAAAAGAGACTATTCAGAAACAGCAGGCTTGTTGCTAATGCCCAATTATTCAAGTCCTAAACTCCTCTCAAAGGACTGGTGATCCCAATAATACCCAAATCAGATTTTTAAAAAATTCTTATTCTGAACAACTTTTCATCTCGTATGCCATAACATGTCAAAAACACATTTTGAAAAACTAAATTATATTCTTTCAGACTACTTTATGTTGGTGTATCTACAAAATGTCTTCTCTATAATGTGGAATTCAACCCAAGGAGTTAATAATACTTTCTATAGTACTTTCTTATCTCGCAAGACCTTTGTGTGTGTGAGAGAGAGAACAGAAAAAAAGTATGCCATAAAAGCAAGTAATGTTTTTCCTTGTTAGCCCAGGTAAAACTACACATCTATCTCAGACGGTTTGAAATTTGCTAACCCATCTGTTCAAGTAGAAAATTTCAACAAAGCTATTTTTAAATAAAGTCAATCTATAAAATAACTTACACCAGTATCAGAACAGAAAACTTCAACATCCAATATGGATATATTGGCATCATGTAAACTCAGCATGGAAAAAAAAAAAAGAAAATACAAGTACTATGATAATTATTGTTGAAAATTAGCATCACCATTTTGAAATATTGTGATAACTGGGGTGATTGATCCTGATTATCAATGGGAAATAGAGTTGCTGCTTCTCAAAACAGATGTCTGGAAACCAGAGGATTTTATAGACTGTCTCTTAGTACTTCCATGCCCAGTGGAAGTTAATAATGGAAGATGCCCAAAAATCCAGTACCAGCAGCACCACTAAGTGCTGAGACTCTTCAGGAATGAAGTCTTGGCTTATAGTACCACCAAGTAACCATGGCCAGCAAAAGATTTTGCTGACTACAAATGAACGGGAAATGAGAACTAAAGTTCTTAATTCGAACTACTGAAGAAATGAGGGGTGTGGTAGACATATGCTCATCCTTGCTTTCTTTGTAAATATATTTGTGTAATTGGCAAACATCAGTCTTTTATTTTGTCTCTCTCCTTCCCCTATTAAATGAAGAAGTATTAGTGGCTATTAACCTTATAGTTTAGTCTTTAAGCTACAGGATATCAAAAGTGTCATGTGGCTTCTCTAGAAGAGGAATTAACACCCTGCAGAGAAGGGTGCGTGACTGGTAGGACTTTGGGTCTCCCTTTGTTTGTATGAGGAATAGCTTCAATCGCTTAGGTGAAATAGATGTTTGCTATTGTTGGTGCTTAAGAATTTAAACAGAAGCGTGTATATGGATGCTATTTGCCAAAGGAGAGGACTGTGATGAATATTGCATGCTGACTTGTGGCAACCTTTCCGTTATCTTCTATGCTATCCCCTCCATTGCAAGAGTTTGAAACATTGCAACATTTTCCAGATTACCAACCCTTCACTTTTTTCTATATCTATTTTATCTTTTATAAATGAGATGCTTTCATGTGAGATTTGGAAGAATAGAAGAAAAAGCCATTTTATTCCACTGACAATAGTGACAGGCAGATGTTTGGGCTTCCCAGATTTGAGTTGTTTGAAGTTATTTCTGTGTTCTCCTCCCACTCACCCTTCTCAAGATTGAAGAGGAGCTGTAAGGTATTCAAAGGATTCCTTTAGTTTCCTAATTCTGCATGGTAGTAACTCTCTGATTCCCTGTGGCAGTGAGCCTGAACACTCGTGACATCACCCCTGACATTCAGTCCACCACCTTTCTGACGATTTTGCAAGCACCTAATTCCTTGTGCTAAATCTCTTTCTACTTGATATAACTAGTATGATTTCCTTCTTTCCAGATTGAATACCAATTTTAAGTTCCCTACTTTTGAACCAAAGAAAAATTTGCAGGAGACAAAATATATTTTATAAATAGATGCTGAAAACAAACATTAAGTGAACTTAATGCCTTAACAGATTATGGTTAAGGGCTCATCAATAAGAAAGCACAAAATAATAGGCAGTATTTGACATTATTAATGACAGCAACCTAATGAAAAGTGAATGATGAAAGTATCAAAGCAGAGATTAAAACGTATCTTTTATGGAAATAGTTAACTAAACTATGTCAAAATTTTCTGGTTCCATAAAGACCTTATAAGTATAAAACTTAGGTCCCGAGAAAATCTATTTTATCCGCTATGGATTTTCAACAGTCATATAATGACCAGGCACAAACAACCACTGTCAGTAATATATGAGTTTCTCCTTTCCTTCCACTAGTTTTGAATTAATGTTATGATCCTGTACATAGTATTCTTGAGTCCCACATTCTTTCTTTTCCTATGTTAAGAAAATTCATAAACCTTCAGGATGCTTAAGAGATGCTGGACAAATAGTAATAGCATTTTTAAAAAGTTGAAAATAACACTGCACTGAGCATAATACTGTTTAGTTCTCATTCGTTTCCAAATTATCAGGTAGGAGGTGAAAATTATTGCAGCATAATATTTCTTTTGTCTAGTACCACACTTCTATTTAATCATTTATTTTGTAATTAAGGTTCTCTAGGGTACAATTTTATAGCGAATGATAGTTATAATATACTACACAACAGATTCGAATAAATCTAACTGTATAACTTTACCTGGAATCTTTAGACCCTTATTGTATGGATGCTTACACTGTTATTTAATTGATCATTGCCTTAGTCACAGTCT
This sequence comes from Orcinus orca, assembly GCF_937001465.1. Lineage (NCBI taxonomy): Eukaryota > Metazoa > Chordata > Mammalia > Artiodactyla > Delphinidae > Orcinus > Orcinus orca. The sequence goes on from NC_064580.1 coordinate 83,340,756, forward strand.
TATTACTTCATTAAACGTGAGTAATGTTGTGCCTTGTCAACAACATACACATAATGCACAACTATGACCTTTTCCCTTATTTTCTTTTTCACATAATTTCTGTTTCAGGACAAATATAAATCCTAGCAGGCAACAGATTTTTAAAGATCACTAGGCTACTCTTGGGAGGTTTAAGGCACTGAGCCTTCAGTTTCCTTTCACCAACAACGTAGCTAGGGCTCAAAGAACTAAACTGATGGGTCTGTCATTACTATACCAAGTCTCTCCAAATTGGTAATTTCCCACCACCATTCTAAAGCAAACAATTTTTTTAAATTATATGTAAAAGAATTAAATAGCCAAGGAATGAAAGTAACAATAACTACAATTTACTAGCTTCTACTTTATACAAAATTCTATGGTAGGTGTATACCTTCATTATCTTACTTATTTTTCCCCAAAATCCTTTGAAGAAGCCTAATGATTTACAGTTTAGAAATGAAAAAATTGAGGTGAAATTTAGTTAAATTACAGTTTAAGTAATCAGGTTTAGAATCTAGATCTATCTTAAAACAAAATTCTGCCCCTTTTAATATATGATACTGCTTTAAAACGTCAATTTATAGTAGTATAAGATATGCTGATGGAATCAAGACAATATAATCAGCTGCACAAATGACTTAAATGAAAATATAAGTGTCAATTTCATATCATTACTTTATTGTAAATACTATATTCTTAGAGTGAAAATTTTCCGGTTTGGGGAATCTAGATCCGTGAAAATATATAGGAAATACTAGCTGACTTTCCTTAAGTCAGTTTTTATAACTATAAAATGACTACTTGCATCACATTTGCCTGGGCATGAGATATGGAATTTTAAAAGCTCCACAGGTGATTCTTACGAGTTTGAAAACCCTTGCTCCAGACGCATATATGCAGCTGCTTACATGCCATTTCTGCATACGTTATTTCTTAAAACAGTTTGTAATGATTGTTGCTGTTTGATCTCATAAAAGACAGAAGTGAAAGGACTAAAATTTAGCAAGAGGATGTAGCAGTAGCTGTGACAACTGTAGTAGAGGGTCATAAAATGGGTGATACTTTCTATTGGGGGAGGGAGGTTAGGGATTCTCACTTTAAAATCTCATTTCATGTTTCAAAAGCATTTCTAGACATCTATTCCTGCTTTTCCTTCTAATTTATACCTCCAATCATTTGTGGTAAAGGTATTGTTGCTCTGATGATGTGCAAATGAACCCAGAGTGCTTCTTTATGAAATGATGATATGGTTTTTCTTAAAATTGGACTTATTTTAGGTTCAGTTGTTCCCATATCAAACCATTAAGAAAGTCATCATTCACCAACTTCATGAGGTTTCTACCTTCTAAATCTGGTAGGACTCTATGCTGTAAGCAACACAAAAGATAATTCAAACTAAACAAACAAGGGGATTTATTGGCTCATGAAATTGAAAGCTCAAAGGTAGGATAGGCTTCAGGTGTGATGTGATCAGCAAAACTCGCAGCTCTGCCCTTTTAAAGTCTGCTTTGGGAGAGACTTTCAAGATGGCTGAGGAGTAAGACATGGAAATCACCTTCCTCCCCACAAATACATCAGGAGTACATCTACATGTGGAAAACTCATATAGAACACCTACTGAACACTGGCAGAAGACCTCAGACTTGCCAAAAGATTTTTTTTTTTTGCTTTTTCTCTTTTTGTGAGTATGCACGTGTATGCTTCTTTGTGTGATTATGTCTGTACAGCTTTGCTTTTACCATTTGTCCTAGGATTCCGTCTCTCTTTATTTTTCTTTTTCTTAGTATAGTTTTTAGCGCTTGTTATCATTGGTGGATTTGTTTTTTGGTTTTGTTGCTCTCTTCTTTCTCTTTCTTTTCTATTTTTTCATTATGTTTTAATTTTTAAAAATAATTTATTTTATTTTTTATTTTAATAACTTTATTTTATTTTTCTTTCTTTCTTTCTTTTTTTCTCAATTTTCTTTTGAGCCATGTGGCTGACAGGGTCTTGGTGCTTTAGCCAGATGTCAGGCCTGTGCCTCTGACTTGAGAGAGCCGAGTTGATAACACTGTTCCACCAGAGACCTCCTGGCTCCATGTAATATCAAACAGTGAAAGCTCTCTCAGAGATCTCCATCTCAAGGCTAAGACCCAGCTCCACTCAATGACCAGCAAGCTACAGTGCTGGACAACCTATGCCAAACAACTAGCAGACAGGTACACAACCTCACCCATTAGCAGAGAGGCTGCCTAAAATCATAATAAGGTCACAGGCACCTCAAAACACACCACCGGATGTGGTCCTGCCAACCAGAAAGACAAGATCCACCCTCATCCACCAGAACACAGGAACCAGTCCCCTCCACCAGGAAGCATATATAACCTACTGAACAAACCTTAGCCACTGGGAGAAGACACCAAAAACAATGGGAAATACGAACCTGCAGCCCGTGAAAAAGAATTCCCAAACGCAGTAAGTTAAGCAAAATGAGAAGACAGAGAAACAAGCAGCAGATGAAGGAACAAGGTAAAAACCCACCAGACCAAACAAGTGAAGAAGAAATAGGCATTCTACTTGAAAAAGAATTCAGAGTAATGACAGTAAAGATGATCCAAAATCTTGGAAAGAGAATGGAGAAAATACAAGAAATGTTTAACAAGGACCTAGAAGAAATAACGAGCAAACAATGATGAACAACACAATAAATGAAATTTAAAATTCTCTAGAAGGAATCAATAGCAGAATAACTGAGGCAGAAGAACAGATAAGTGATGTGGAAGATAAAATAGTTGAAATAACTACCGCAGAGCAGAATAAAGAAAAAAGAATGAAAAGAATTGAGGACAGTCTTAGAGACCTCTGGGAAAACATTAAATGCACCAACATTTGAATAATAGGTGTCCCAAAGAAGAGAAAAAGAAAGGGACTGAGAAAATACTTGAAGAGAATATACTTGAAAACTTCCCTAATATGGGAAAGGAAATAGACAATCAAGTCCAGGAAGTGTAGAGAGTCCCAAACAGGATAAATCCAAGGAGAAACATGCCAAGACACATATTAATCAAACTATAAAAATTAAATACAAAGAAAAAATAATAAAAGCAGCAAGGGAAAAACAACAAATAACATACAAGGGAATCCCTATAAGGTTAACAGCTGATCTTTAAGCAGAAACTCTGCAAGCCAGAAGGGAGTGGCAGGACATATTTAAAGTGATGAAAGGGAAAACCCTACAACAAACATTACTCTACTCAGCAAGGATGTCATTCAGATTCGACGGAGAAATTAAAACCTTTACAAACAGGAAAGAGCTAAGATAATTTAGCACCACCAAATCAGCTTTAAAACAAATGCTAAAGGAACTTCTCTAGGCAGGAAACACAAGAGAAGGAAAAGACCCACAATAACAAAGCCAAAACAATTAAGAAAATGGTAATAGAAAAATACATACTGTTAATTACCTTAAATGTAAATGGATTAAATGCTCCAACGAAAAGACACAGACTGGCTGAATGGATACAAAAACAAGACCCGTATATATGCTATCTACAAGAGACCCACTTCAGACATAGGGACACATACAGACTGAGTGAGGAGATGGAAAAAGATATTCCATGCAAATGGAAATCAAAAGAAAGCTGGAATAGCAATTCTCATATTAGACAAAATAGACTTTAAAATAAAGACTACTACAGGAGAAAAAAGAAGGACACTACATAATGATAAAGGGATCAATCCAAGAAGAAGTATAACAATTGTAAATATTTATGTACCCAACATAGGAGCACCACAAAACATAAGGCAAATGCTAAAAGCCATAAAAGGGGAAATTGACAGTAACACAATCATAGTAGGGGACTTTAACACCCCACTTTCACCAATGGACAGATCATCCAAAATGAAAATAAATAAGGAAACACAAGCTTTAAATGATACATTAAAAAAGAGGGACTTAATTGATATTTATAGGATATTCCATCCAAAAAGAAGAGAATACACCTTCTCATCAAGTGCTATGGGACATTCTCCAGGATAGACCACATTTGGGTCACAAATCAAGGCTTGGTAAATTTAAGAAAACTGAAAACGTATCAAGTATGTTTTCTGACCACAACGCTATGAGACTATGTATCAATTACAGGAAAAAAAAATGTAAAACATACAAACACATGGAGACTAAACAATACACTACTAAATAACCAAGAGATCAAGAAGAAATCAAAGAGGATATCAAAAAATACCTAAAAACAAAAGACAATGAAAACACAATGACCCAAAACCTATGGAATAAAGCAAAAGCAGTTATAAGAGGGAAGTTTAGAGCAATACAATCCAACCTCAAGAAACAAGAAACACCTCAAATAAACAACCTAACCTTACACCGAAAGCAATTAGAGAAAGAAGAAAAAAAAAACAACCCCCAAAGTTAGCATAAGGAAAGTAATCATAAAGATCAGATCAGAAATAAATGAAAAAGAAATGAAGAAAACAATAGCAAAGATCAATAAAACTAAAACCAGCTTCTTTGAGAAGATAAACAAAATTGATAAACCATTAGCCAGTCTCATCAAGAAAAAAAGGAAGAAGACTCAAATCCATAGAATTAGAAATGAAAAGAGAAGTAGCAACTGACACTGCAGAAATACAAAGGATCATGAGAGATTACTACAAGCAAGTATAGGCCAATGAAATGGACAACCTGAAAGAAATGGACAAATTCTTTGATAAGCACAACCTTCTGAGACTAAACAAGGAAGAAACAGAAAATATAAACAGACCAATCACAAGCACTGAAATTGAAACTGTGATTAAAAATCTTCCCACAAACAAAGGCCCAGGACCAGATGGCCTCACAGATGAATTCCATTAAACATTTAGAGAAGAGCTAACACCTATCCTTCTCAAACTCTTCCAAAGTATAGCAGAGGGAGGAACTCCCCCAAACTCATTCTATGAGGCCACCATCACCCTGATACGAAACCCAATCAAAGAAGTCACAAAAAAAAGAAAACTACAAGCCAATATCACTGATGAGTATAGATGCAAAAATCCTCAACAAAATACTAGCAAACAGAATCCAACAGCACATTAAAAGGATCATACACCATAATCAAGTGGGGTTTATCCCAGGAATGCTAGGATTCTTCAATATATGCAAGTAAATCAATGTGATACACCATATTAACAAATTGAAGAATAAAAACCATATGATCATCTCAATAGATGCAGAGAAAGCTTTTGACAAAATTCAACACCGACTTATGATAAAAACTCTCCAGAAAGTACGCATAGAGGTAACCTACCTCAACTTAATAGAGGCCATGTATGACAAACCCACAGCCAACATCGTTCTCAATGGTCAAAAATTGAAACCATTTCCTCTAAGATCAGGAACAAGACAAGGTTGTCTCTCTCACCACTATTATTCAGCATAGTTTTGGAAGTCATAGCCACAGCAATCAGAGAAGAAAAAGAAATAAACCAAATACAAATTGCAAAAGAAGAAGTAAAGCTGTCACTGTGTGCAGATGACATGATACTATATATAGAGAATCCTAAAGATGCCACCATAAAACTACTACAGCTAATCAATGAATTTGGTAAAGTTGCAGGATACAAAATTAATGCACAGAAATCTCTTGCGTTCCTATACACTAATGATGAAAAATCTGAAAGAGAAATTAAGGAAACACTCCTATTTACCATTGCACAAAACGATTAAACTACCTAGGAATAAACCAACCCAGGGAGTCAAAAGACATGTATGCAGAAAACTATAAGATGCTGATGAAAGAATTACAGATGTTACAAACAGATGGAGAGATATACCATGTTCTTGGATTGAAAGAATCAACACTGTGAAAATGACTGTAGTACCCAAAGCTATCTACAGATTCAATGCAATCCCTATCAAACTATCACTGGCATTTTTCATAGAACTAGAACAAAAAATTTCACAATTTGTATGGAAACACAAAAGACCCTGGAGAGCCAAAGCAATCTTGAGAAAGAAAGATGGAGCTTGAGGAATCAGGCTTCCAGTCTTCATACTATACTACAAAGCTATAGTAATCAAGGCAGTATGGTACTGGCACAAAAACAGAAAAATAGATCAATTGAACAGGATAGAAAGCCCAGAGATAAACCCACACACATATGGTCACCTTATATTTGATAAAGGAGACAAGAATATACATTGGAGAAAAGACAGCCTCTTCAATAAGTGGTGCTGGGAAAACTGGACAGCTACATGTAAAAGAATGAAATTAGAACACTCCCTAACCCCATACACAAAAATAAACTCAAAATGGATTAAAGACCTAAATGGAAGGCCAGACACTATAAAACTCTTAGAGGAAAACACAGGCAGAACACTCTAACACATAAATCACAGCAAGATCCTTTTCGACCCACCTCCTAGAGAAATGGAAATAAAAACACAAATAAACAAATGGACCTAAAGAAAATTAAAAGCTTTTGCACAGCAAAGGAAACCATAAACAAGAGGAAAAGACAATCCTCATAATGGGAGAAAATATTTGCAAATGAAGGAACTGACAAAGGCTTAATTTTCAGAATTTACAAGTAGCTCATGTAGCTCAACATCAAAAGAACAAACAAACCCAATCCAAAAATGGGCAGAAGACCTAAATAGACATTTCTCCAAAGAAAATACAAAGATTGCCAACAAACACATGAAAGAATGCTCAACATCATTAAATCATTAGAGAAATGCAAATCAAAACTACAATGAGGTATCACCTCACACCACTCAGAATGGCCATCGTCCAAAAATCTACAAACAGTAAATGCTGGAGAGGGTGTGGAGGAAAGGGAACCCTCTTGCACTGTTGGTGGCAATGTAAATTGATACAGCCACTATGGAGAACAGTATGGAGGTTCCTTAAAATACTAAAAATAGAATTACCATACGACCCAGCAATCCCACTACTGGGCATATACCCTGAGAAAACCATAATACAAAAAGAAACAAGTACCATAGTGTTCATTGCAGCACTATTTATAATCGCCAGGACATGGAAGCAACCTATGTGTCCATCGACAGACAAATGGATAAAGAAGATGTGGCACATATATATAAAATGGAATATTACTCAGCCTTAAAAAGAAATGAAATTGGGTCATTTGTAGAGATGTGGATGGATCTAGAGACTGTCATACAGAGTGAAGTAAGTCAGAAGGAGAAAAACAAATATCGTATGTTAACGCATATATATGGAATTAAAAAAAAATGGTTCTGAAGAGCCTAGGGACAGGACAGGAATAAAGATGCAGACGTAGAGAATGGGCTTGAGACACGTGGACAGCAAAGGATAAGCTGGGAGGAAGTGAGAGAGTGGCATGGACATATATGCACTACCAAATGTAAAATTGATAGCTTGTGGGAAGCAGCCGCATAGCACAGGGAGATCAGCTCAGTGCTTTGTGACCACCTAGAGGGATGGGATAGGGAGGGTGGAAGGGAGACGCAAGAGGGAGGAGATATGGGGATATATGTATATGTATAGCTGATTCACTTTGTTATAAAGCAGAAACTAACACACCTTTGTAAAGCAATTATACTCCAATAAAGATGTTAAAAAAAAAACAAAGCGTGTACATGCTTCATAGAATTAGGGTAAGGATTAAATTAAATAACCCATGCTAAAAACATAGAAGCAGGTGTTACTAGGCCTTCTACAGTAAATATTCAAATAAATTATCTGTTATATTATTATGGTTGTTATTTTATAATAGGAATAACCATTGCCTTTAATAGTACAATTTGTCTTGAACCATCCATGATTTGCATAATATTACACATATTAAAACAATAAATAAATAAATAAAGTGTGCTTTGTCCTCAGGCTGGCTTACTTCATAGTGGTGAAACGGCTACTGCAATTCCAGGGTTCACAATGCATAGCATATTTTCCAGACAAAAAAAAAAAAAGTTCTTCTGTCACAGCATTTCCCCCTGCTTAAAGCTTGCTTAGATTACATGCCGTGTACCAAGGATTCTGGACAGAAGGTTGTAAATTTCTGATAGGTATAAATTGGAAATGGGAACTGCTTTACTGAGAGCAGAAAGATTTCATGGGGGGAGGAGTTTTGTGCCAGAAATCTGGATTCTGAATCTTGCTTTACTGATTCAAATTGGCTGTCTGTATTTCATAGTAATGTGTTCAACTATATTCTTGAGCTATCTGATATCAAAATCAACCTCACGTGGGATGCTAGTTTCATATAAATCTTTCTTTTGATTGCATCCATATTCAGCTCTTTGATCTATGATTATAACCTCCTAGGTCTGTACTAGGATCTATCTGCTATTGTAATGATCTGTCTCAAGAATCAGAAATTCTCCTCCCTCTAACTGAGAAATCAAAGTCAAAACTCTAATTTTTGTTTCTCAAGACAATTGTTCCCTGGATCCTTTCTGCAATAGCAATGTCAAAAAAACCCACAAGGTTTTGACTGCAAGGTAATTATTATATTTCCTATATTTGTTTTAAAAATAACGTGAAAGATAGCTTTTATAAGAGTGCTTTGTAAAATTACTGCCTTTTCTATTTCTTTTTAAATACTATTTGTTGCTTTTTTTACTTAATTTTAACAATAGATGTATTTTCTATGATCACAATGATGTGGATATAATAATATGCATCTACATCCTTCTTTTTAATTGCAATGTTAGAATTCATTTTAAAACTGGGCTGGTTTATTTCAAAGTATCTGAAAAGTGATTAGCATATAGGCAGCAAAATAATCTAATGTAAATTCAACACTCTGGTTTAGGGATATAGATGACTAATTTGCATTATACAAGGGGCATTAAAGAATAACTAGTAGGGATGAAAATAAACAAGGAGGCTAAGTAAACAAGAGCATTATTATGCAGACATTTATGAACCACTAAGCATAATCGTAGCTAGGGAAATAGCTTTCTGTTTGCTAGAGATAACCACTCTAAACTCTGATACATAATACTTTCAATGACAAATACAAGACTGCTTATATTACAAGCAGAATGAAAGGGAGTATCTATGCACAACATGATATGAGAAGCAAAAGAATAACAATGTCCACTACTAATGTACTTCTGACCAAAGGAAAAATGATTGAGTAATAATCTTGTTACAAGCATTTACAAGGTAAAATATATTTGAAAGATGTAGTTTTTCATTGAAAAATTTCCTCAGATGTCACTCTTGCTGTATATTTCAGAAGACAAAGTTGAAGGTTCCAGTTGAAACAAATTATCATAGTTTATAGACTGTCATCATTTCAAACACCAAACACCCACTGACTTCAATCAGAAGCATCATAGTCAAAACCACAGCAGGATATGACCCTCATTCTTTTGCTCTTGACACTAGATTTAATGACTATCAACTCAAAGGGAATAAATAATCACACTTTTATGTAGCTGTATCAGTTAGACAATTTATAAAGATATGTAGATTTTAAAATGAATTTTGCATCCTTCCTTTTCATCTCTATACATAAGAATGTGCAAATATTTTTAAAATTCAGCATTAAATATAACTGTGAATGGATTTATTTTCTAGAGCTATCAGGGCCTCAGTAGCACTACCCTTTAAGAGAATAACTTGCTAGAAGAATTATATTCAGATTCAAAATTTAATGAGTATAATCGACTTACATTTTTTTCTTTTTTGATAATGAGCTATTTCTAGACAGTAAGGAGATTTCTATGGTATTTCTTAATTAAGAGTATTCCCAACAAGAGCATCCTGAATAATATACAGTAAATTTTCCTTTGCTTAATGGGAATTTAACCAAGTAAATGACAAAATGTAAACAATTGCTCAGAAATGTAATTGTTATTCAAGTTCACAAAAAGTATGTAATGATCATTTTCACTCTTACCACCCAGCCAACCACCTAAATGAGAATACATTAAAAGGCAGTCACTTTGTTGATTTGGTGCCAGAGAAAATTTTGCCATTTTTTTATAACAAGTTCTATCTGCTTCAGGCAAAATGCTGTTCACTGGCACAAATACAGGTCTTAAATTGATTAACCTGTTATGTTTTACCAATACCTTTTACCATGTATATTTATCAAATATCTGGTCTCACCAGAGAAGTAGTCTGAGATATTTTAGGATACATTTACTGTGTCTTAAAAATTCCATTACTCTAAAAACTAAACATTAACCTAACATAAAGCAGAATACTCACTACAAATACCAGAACTTGTAATGTAAGAAAATTACCTAAAATGGATGTCTTATATCAAGAGGCATTTTTAAGCCAAATCATTGACTGAATGGTATTTATGGAAAACTTGATAGACACCAGGTGGTATTTATGATACACTACTATCATTATCATCATTGTCATCACTTAATAGTTATTAAGCCCTTACATGTACAAACAGTTTGCTAAGGGTTATTCTTGTTGTTATTATTTATGTTTTTTTGTCATTTAATCCCCATAAACACCTTATGAGCTAGGTAGTATTATTATCACCTTTTATATATATGTGAAAGAAAACCAAGACTTAGAATGATTAAGTAACTTGTTCAAGGCCATATAGTAAATGTTGAAGCCTGATTTTAAATCCAGGAAATTGGATTCCAAAACATGAATTTTTTTTCTTTTTATAATTTTTATTGGCATATAGTTGATTTACAATGTTGTGTTAGTTTCTTCTGTACAGCAAAGTGAAACAGCTATACGTATATATATATATCTCCCCTCTTTTTTAGATTATTTTCCCATATAGTCATTACAGAGTACTGAGTAGAGTTCCCTGTGCTATACAGTAGGTCCTTATTAGTTATCTGTTTTATATAAAGCAGTGTGTACATGTCAATCCCAATCTCCTAACTTATCTCTCCTTCCCTTACTGCCTAGTAACCATAAATTTGCAAAACACGAAATTTTAACCACTATACCATAACTGCTTACTGTCAAAGATCCTTCAATGTAGATGAGGAGATAATATATGCATACACCCAGTTGCTTGAATAAAATGTATTCAAGTTAATGTTTTCCTTTTCTCTCCTATGACACATGCACTTTCAAGCAGAGTTGCTGCTACCTAAAAATATATCTCAAATCCATTACCCTGACTAGGTGACCTCCACCTGGTCTATTGTCATAGCTTTATCACTGGTCTCTGCTTTCACCTGTGCTTTTTTACCCATAAAGCTAGCATCTTATTTAATATGGAAACACTACAACCATTTCGACTATAATCAAGAATAACACAAAGGTACCCACTACTTACTCTATTATTCAGCATTATACAGAGGTATCACTCAATGCAACAAGAAAAGAGAAAATAATTAGAAGTAATAATAACTGAAATATAAAAAGAAAAACTTCTCAAGGGGGTCAAAAGGTACAAACTTCCAGGTATAAAATAAATAAGTCATGGGGATGTAATGGATAGGCAACTGTCATTAATAATACTGTATTGCATATTTGAAAGTTGCTAAAAGAGCAAATCTTAAAAGTTCTCATTACAAGAAAAGAATTTGTAACTACGTGTGGTGATGGATGCTACCTAGATGTATTGTGATCATTTTGCAATATATACAAATATCAAATGATTTTGTTGTACACCTGAAACTATTATAATATATGTCAATTACATCTCAATTAAAAAAAAAAAGAAGGAAAACTACCTGTATTTGCAGACGATAGGATAACATATCTGGAAAAACCTAGAGATTCAACATTAAAACTAACTCAAACCCATAAAATAATCCAGTAAAGTAGCAAGATACAGAATCATCATATAGAAATCAATAGCCTTTACAAACACAAATAATAACAGCTAGAAAATATATTGGTAGAGAAATTCCCATTCACAAGAGAAACAAAAAGATGAAATACTTAGGAATAAAATTAACAAAAAATGTACAGACCTCTATGAGGAAAATTTTAAAACACTCCTGAAAGGTTTGACAAAGTACACTCAAGCAAATGAAAAAGTACCCTTTTTCTTGGTTAGAACGTCTCTACAACATAAAGACATCAGTTCTCTCTATGTTAATTTATAAATTAAGAAAAATCCCAATAAAAAATACCAGGAAGTTTTTTCTTTCCTGGAGCCAAGTTGATACTAAAATTCATATGGAAAAATAAAACCCAAAATTAGAGAGTATACACTGAAAAAGAAAAACCTAAAAGGGAGGACTAGGGGGGACCACAAATTGAAACATACCATGGACTTCTATCATGAAAACAGTGCAGTACTTGTGCATAAATAGACCAACAGCCCTGTGGAATAGAATAGAAAGTCCATAAATATATCCAAGTACACATGGAAATTTAGTACATAATAATGCTGGCATCTCAAATCACTGGCACAAAGATAGACTTAGTTTTTTTAGTGGTGCTGGAACAACCAGTTAGCCATTTTAGGAAAACGTTAAAAGAGAGACTATTTTACACCATACATGAGAATAAACCCCAAATAGGTCAGAGGTCTAAATGTAAAAAATGAAACCATGTAAGTACTAGAAAAAATTCTGAGTGTAGGAAAAAACTTTCTACCAATGACACAAATCCAGATTTAATGAAATAAAATGTTGATAAATTTGACTATATAAAAAATTTAAAAGTCATCACAAAATTTCCAAAAGCAAAATCAAAATATAATTCACGGGCTTCTCTGGTGACGCAGTGGTTGAGAGTCCGCCTGCTGATGCAGGGGACACAGCTTCGTGTCCCGGTCCGGGAGGATCCCACATGCCGCGGAGCAGCTGGGCCCGTGAGCCATGGTCACTGAGCATGCGCGTCCGGAGCCTGTGCTCTGCAACGGGAGAGACCACAACAGTGAGAGGCCCGCGTAGTGCAAAAAAAAAAAAAAATCAATCTACCTATCTATCTATCTATCTATATATATATAAATAACTCACAAACTGGGAGAAGTATTCCAACATATATCACAGTTAAAAGGCTAATATCTCTATCTTTATAACAACTCCAAAAAATTGAGGAGAAAAGACCAAAATCTAATAGAAAATGGGTAAAAGTCATGAATAGACTACTATATATATCATATAGATCATGATATATGTATCCCTTAAACATATGAAAAGATGTTCAAACTCATTCATCATACTAGAAACGTAAATTGAAAGTACACTGAGATACTATATTTCACCTATCAAATTGGCAAAAATTATGACAATGCATTCTGTTGGTGAAGCTGTAGGAAAACCGGCACTCTCACTCATTGTGGGTGGGAATGCAAACACATGCAACAGTTATGGTGGGGAATTCAGTAATATCTAACAAACATTATGAATGCATTTACATTTTGACACAGCAATCCCGCTACCATAAAGATGCAATTCCAAAAACAGGAAAATATATATGCACAAGGTTATTCATTGCAGTGTTGTATGCAGTTGCTGCAAAATAGTAGAAGCAATTTAAATGTTCATACATAGGGAAGTGGTTGAATAAACTATGTAAAGTGAAAAGAGTATCTATAGTATGCTAACTTTTGTTTAAGGGAAAAGGGGAAATAAGACAATACATAGTCATCTACTCAGTTGTGCAAAAAGGAAACACAGGAAGGATAATTCAGAAACAAATGATATTTGCTACCTCCAGGGAGTGCATAGGTGTTAGGTAGAAAGGACTAGTGGTGATGATGGGATAGAGGTTTTGGAGTAACACTTCTCTCACAATACATCTTTGTTTATAGTTTTGGTATCATATCAATATTGTGGATGTTAAACAAAAATAAAACCAACCAGGATGGGGAAAGTAAAAACTAAAGTGGAGTACAAACAGAAAAAAAAAGAACCTAATGGTATTGTAAATAAATTACATCTCAACACTGAAGGGGAGAGAGGAGAATGACTAACCCAACTAACTTATTAACACAATATTTGGACTATACACCCTCAGGTTTCAGTCCATAAAAACCCACTCTAAACAAACACTGAATTCCCGGCAGAAGGTGTATTTTTCCCTATGGGCTAGCAATTATGAAATACTCATGGGTGTGTATATGCTAGGATTCAGCAATGAGTATAGCATAATATAGAGAAAGGGAGAGAGATTTCTTATTTCCTGAGAAGGGAGTTCCAAATCTGAAAAAAGTGGAGGTTAGAAAGAATTTTGTGGTTTTATATCAGAATTGTAGTTAACAGTATGAGCTCATGGTTTTTCAGATAGATGATAGATAGGTATGAAGATAAAAAGATAACCAGATTTTAGGTAGATATGTATGTGTATATATATATATATGTATGTACATATAGCCACATATCTGTATAGACACACATACATATATGATATACATGTATATAACACATACATGTATGTATATACATAGATATATATGTAAACATGTACATATGTACCTAAGTGTATAGACACACAAACACACCAACATATTCTAGCTTTGTCTATTAAAAGGATCTAAAGCAATGACAATGGCATCCCAGAAGTAATGAGCACCTAGTGTTCAGATCATGGTCTCTGCATATTAAACTCCAGCAAAAGTAACCAGGACTTCTTAGAGAAATGACTGATTCCAGAAATGACTGGTACATGGAAAGAACAAAATGATCCTGAAACATCTTGAGGTGTCAGAAAGTAATGATGAGGTCATGTCAAAATGATATAGATAGCAGCTTGAAGGGGTTCTCAATGGCCAAATCTGGGACAATTTGAGCATCAAAGAAATAATGACAATAATGGTTAATAATCCATTGAATAAAATAAAAATGTATAAGTTCATACTGATATACAGATGAATAAATGGAGGAGTAGGGAAAGCTCTTCTTTGTGGTAAAATGGCAACTAGTAAACATAAAAGGAATCATAGAATTGTAAAATTAGTATTTGTCATCATAGGAAGTAATAATTCAAGCAAGAATCATCAATGAATACTAAATCTAGTGGGTGCAAATTTGGTGAAAAATGGCATATTAAATCATCTCAAAGTATCTCTCCAAAATATACTTATTAATTACAAAAGAAAACATATTAACTTTTGAGTTGGGAGACATAACTGATACCATCTTAACCAAATGACCAAAGTTAACACCACATTTAATGGTATCTTCTGATAGGCTGCTTTGAAAGACACAGTATCACTTCCGTGGTGTTCCTGCCAAAGATGCTAAACTGAATATAATCATAAGGAAACAACAGCCAAATCTAAACAGAGGGACAAAATAACCAGCCAACCTTCTTTAAAAATATCAAGGTCATTATAACCTAAGACAAAAGGTCTTCAACAGGACTGAAGAACAGTTTTAGATTAAAAAGGACTAAAGAGACATAACTAAGTGCGATGTGTGATACTGAATTTGTCTTAGGCAGAGATTTCTTTCCTTCTGCTATAAGTCATTATTGGGAAAATGACAAAATTTGAATCAAGTCTATAGATTTGACACTAGGATTATATCAGCACTAATTTATTGATTTTGCCAAATCTACTGTGGTTATGTAAGTGGATACCCTTGTTTTTAAGAAATAAGCACTTAAGTATTTAGAAGTTGAGGGGGCACATGTCAATAATTTTTAATCAAACAATTTAGAAAAGATAATATGTATCTAAAGAAAGAGTGATAGAGCAAATTTGATAATATGTTAACAACTGAAAAATTTGAGTGAAGGGTATTCAGGCCTTCTTTGTACTAGTCTTGCAACTTTTCTATAAATTTGAAAATATTTCAAAATTAAAAGTTAAAAAGGAAAATATATATTATTTAAAATGGGGGAACAGACAAACTAACAGTGGACAAATATTGACATTAGTTCACAATGGGTGATGGCTTCATGGCAGATCACTAGACTGCTCTTTCTACTTCTGTATGTATTTGAAAAGGTTTTTTTTATATATATATTTATGGAGTATAACTGCTTCAGAATGCTGTGTTAGTTTCTGTTGTACTACAAAGTGAATCAGCCATATGCATACATATATCACCATACCTCCTCCCTCTTAAGCCTCCCTCCACCCTCCCTATCCCACCCCTCTAGGTCATCACAAGGCACCAAGTTGATCTCCCTGTGCTACGCAGCTGCTTCCCACTAGCTATCTCTTTTACATTTGGTAGTGTATATATGTCCATGTCACTCTCTCACTTCATCCCAGCTTACCCTTCCCCCTCCCCGTGTCCTCAAGTCCATTCTCTACGTCTGCATCTTTATTCCTGTCCTGTCCCTAGGCTCTTCAGAACCATTTTTTTTTTTTAGATTCCATATATATGTGTTAGCATATGGTATTTGTTTTTCTCTTTCTGACTTACTTCACTCTGTATGACGGACTCTAAGTCCATCCACCTCACTACAAATAACTCAATTTTGTTTCTTTTTATGGCTGAGTAATATTCCACTGTATATATGTGCCACATCTTCTTTATCCAATCATCTGTCAGTGGACACTTAGGTTGCTTCCATGTCCTGGCTATTGTAAATAGTGCTACAATGAACATTGTGGTACATGACTCTTTTTGAATTATGGTTTTCTCAGGGTATATGCCCAGTAGTGGGATTGCTGGGTCATAGTTCTATTTTTAGTTTTTTAAGGAACTGCCATACTGTTCTCCATAGTGATTGTATCAATTTACATTCCCACCAATAGTGCAGGAGGGTTCCCTTTTCACCACAGCCTCTCCAGCATTTATTGTTTCTAGATATTTTGATAGTAGCCATTCTGACTGGTGTGAGGTGATACCTCATTGTGGTTTTGATTTGCATTTCTCTAATAATTAGTGGTGTTGAGCATCTTTTCATATGCCTCTTGGCCATCTGCATGTCTTCTTTGGTGAAATGTTTATTTAGGTCTTCCACCCATTTTTTCATTGGGTTGTTTGTTTTTTTGATATTGAGCTCCATGAGCTGTTTGTATATTTTGGAGATTAATCCTTTGTTCATTGTTTCATTTGCAAATATTTTCTCCCATTCTGAAGGTTGTCTTTTCCTCTTGTTTATAGTTTCCTTTGCTGTGCAAAAGCTTTTAAGTTTAATTAGGTCCCATTTGTTTATATTTGTTTTTATTTTCATTACTCTAGGAGGTGGGTCAAGAAAGATCTTGCTGTGGTTTATGTCAAAGAGTGTTTTTTCCTATGTTTTCCTCTAAGAGTTTTACAGTGTCCAGTCTTATATTTAGGTCTTTAATCCATTTTGAGTTTATTTTTGTGTATGGTGTTAGGAAGAGTTCTAATTTCATTCTTTTACATATAGCTGTCCAGTTTTCCCATCACCACTTTTTGAAGAGGCTGTCTTTCCTCCATTGTATGTTCTTGCCTCCTTTGTTGTAAATTAGGTGACCATATGTGCGTGGGTTTATCTCTGAGCTTTCTATCATGTACCATTGATCTATATTTCTGTTTTTGTTCCAATACCATACTGTCTTGATTACTGTAGCTTTGTAGTATAGTTTGAAGTAGGGGAGCCTGATTTCTCCAGCTCCGTTTTTCTTTCTCAAGATTGCTTGAGTGCTTGGGTGATAGCTTCATGACAGATCATTAGACTGCTCTCTCTACTTTTGTATGTATTTGAAATTTTAAATAATAAAAAATTATAAAAGCCTATAACTAATTTGATTTAGAAGTTTCAACTCACCAAAGTATGGAGGAACATATAGAAGTTTTTAGCAACTACTACCAACTTATCTCCATGGCACCTACTTCCTCTTGGGTAATGGGGAATAACTTAGTCAAATTTCATAAACTATCAGTCACTTTTGATTATTAGATGATTCCACTTTCAGGTAAATGTTTTTATAACATTAGATATTTTCATTTATCACAACCTGGTTCAACTTCTTTTTCCTTTTAGATGCTTAGAGCTCTCTACAACTGAGTTAGTCTGATTTTGGGGTCCAAATGTTTGAGGGCATGTGGTCTATTCTTTTTCATCTCTCTCTTCCTCCTCATCCCTCCCCTATCCTTTGTCCACTATGGAAGCAGTGGCTATGGGAAAGGGATATATTTGCTTAGAAAACTATCTGTATCTAGGGATCATCAAAACTATTTCAAAGTTACAACTAAGACTTCTTGGAATTTTAGACCCAGAACAGAATGTAAATGGTGAAACCTTAACAATGTAAAAATAACAGTCATTTAAATAACAAATTACTAGTTAGGACGAAGCAAATTAGAAGTAGTCAATAGCAATGGCCTAAGAATGAAACTGATCAAATTAACAACAACAACAACAACAACAACAACAGAAACCCTCAAACTTAAATTCTTTCAAAGTCATTTTTCTTCTTTAGAAGATGTTTTAGGTATTAATCTCTCTTGTGATGAAGAAATGTTTATCTGAAGTAAATCAATTCCTTCAGTTTTATTTCTGTTCCTCTTTGTTAAACTCAAGTAAAAGAATCATAAAACTTTTAAAATTATATACATAAGGTGTGATGTGAGCAAAGTGGTAAAATAAGATGTCATTAGCTCATTTCCCCCTCTTCAACAATAATCTGGCATCCATCCAGGACAAAAGTGTTTTGTTAACAGCTTTGGGACCCAGGTAGGGATTGTGAAACCTCAGTGCAGTCCAAGACTGAGGACAACCATTTTGAGAAGGCAGGCTTGCACCCAGGTGGCTGGCTCACTGACTGTGGTCCTGTTTACAGACCCTGAAACAGGTCCATATCCTTGAGAACTCAGCTACAGCCCTGTCTGACTTTGGGTCTATCACTAGCACCATATGCCAAGGAACCTGAGAGGAGTCACATTCAACCATGCATCAGTTAAGAGGCATACAGACTTCAGAACCAGCTGTGGACGCTGAAGTGGCCCATGAACCATCTCCAGACCCCCTGAGCCACAGTCCAGGAAACTCTGGATATAAGAACACCAAATTCAGTCAGACTATAGATTCTGAAAGGGCCCTGTATCTGGGCTCAAGCTGGATGCAGCCTCAGTCCATAAACAGTCTAGCTGGCACAGGGACCCAGAAGAAGATACTCCCAGCTATACCCCTGGAGATCCTGAAGAGCCCTATACTCAACTCCAGTCCCTCCCAACCACAGTCCATGAGAAGTACTCCTGGCCCTGGGAACCAGTGGGAGATACTCATGTCTGCACATCAGAAGATTATGAAATGGTTCAATACTTGGCTCTAGCCCTGCCAGCCACAGTCTGGGAACAGCCCAGCTCACTTAGAGACCTGATGGGAGTCATGCCCATCTGTGCCTCCAGGGCCAGGTTTGTAGACCTCAATCTTCACTATGGAAATGGAAACAAGCTTAGGTTTCAGCCTGTGGTTCCATCGCCTTTTGGATGGAACACATTCCAGGGCCAGTCCTGCTTACTCAAAGACCTATCAAATGACCAGGCAACAACTCTCCCAGGGCCTGGCAGGTGACACACCTGCCCACACACTTGGTAATAGGCCTGCTATCTGAGGGCCCAATTGTGGACCCTAAAGTAGACCCTTGTTCCAGTGCCACCCTACTGAACAACGTACTGGATGCTGTCCCATCCACACAGGGACCAAAGAAGATCCATGTCCATCAAGCCCCTCATAACAAGCCTGCCAACCAGGGACTCTGCTGCAGACTTAGCAACAGCCTTGTAACTGGCTCCAACCAAGCATAACAGTAATTCAGGAGGTAATCCCATCAGCCCAGGGAACATACAGGAAAAGATCTTTACCTGCTATAATCAGACTATAACAACTAGAAAAAGTGTTTGCTTCTTCAAATGCACAGGCACTAATGCAAGGCTACATGGATCATGAAGAATCAGGTAACTATGATACCACCAAAGAAAACTAACAAATCTCTAATAACTGACCCTGAAGAAATGGAGATCTATGAATTCCCCGATAAAAAAAATTAGAAATAATCACCTGAAAGAAACTCAATGAAATGCAAAAGAACACAGGCAACTGAACAAAATCAGGAAAATAATGCAGGCACAAAATGAGAATTTTAAGAAAGAATAGAAACCATAACAAAAAATCCCCCAGAAATCCTGGAGCTGAAGGATATAATCACAGAAGTAAAAATTCAATAGAGACCTTCCACAACAGATTTTATCATACAGAAGAAAGAACCAGCAAATTTGAAGAGAGATCATTTGAAGTTAGCCAGTTAGAGGAAAAAAAAAAGAGTAAATGAAGCCTACATAAAGTATGGGACACCATCAGGGAAACTAACATTTGTATCACAGGAGTTCCAGAAAAGAAGAGAGGGAGAATGAGACAGAAAGCATAGTTAAAGACACAATAGCTGAAAAATTTCCAAATCCAGGAAGAGAGATGGACATCCAGGTACAAGAAGTTCAAAGGACATCAAGTAAGATCAACCCAGAGAAGATTACTCCAAGATACATTATAATCAAAATATTAAAAGTTAAAGACAAAGAGAGAATTTTGAAAGCAGCAAAGAAAAATAACTCATCATATAGAAAAGAACCCCCATAAGGATATTGGTGGTTTTCTCTACAGAAATTTTGCAGGCCAGGAGGGAGTGGGAAGATATATTCACACTGCTGAAATTTCTAAAATGCCAATTAAGAACACTATACTTAGCAAGAGTGTCCTCCAGAAATGAAGGAGAAATAAGGACATTCCCAAAAACAAAAGTTATGGGAGTTCATCACCACTAGACCTACCTTACAAAAAATGCTAAAGGGAGTTCTTCACATTGAAATGAAAGGACACTAAGTAATGACATAAAAACATGTAAGTATAAAACTCACTGGTAAAGGTAAGTATATAGTTAAATTCATAATATGCTAATACTATGATGATGCTGTATACATCACTTTTATTTCTAAATAAAAGTTAAAAAACAGTAATATTAAAATAACAAGAGCTACAATAATTTGTTAATAGGTGCACAATATTAAAAGATGTAAAGTGTGAAATCAATAACATAAAATGTGGGGGGAGAAGAAGCAAAAGTGTAGAGTTTACATATAAAATTAAAGCTAAATTGTTATCTGATTAAAATAAATTGTTATACCTGTAACATGTTTTCTGTAAGTCTCATGTTAACCACAAAGCAAAAATCTATAGTAGATACACAAAAGTTAAAGAGATAGGAACTAAAGCATATCACTACAAAAAATATATCACAAAGGAAGATAGCAAGAAAGAAAAGGAAAAAGGAACTAAAGAAACAGTCAGAAACAATGAACAAAACAGCAAAAGTAAGTCCTAAATTATCAATAATTACTTGAAATGTAAATGGACCAAGTTCTCCAATCAAGAGACATAGAGTACCGGGAGATATATATATATGTAAACCCACAACACCCAACTATATGCTACCTAAAAGAAACACACTTTAGCTTTAAGGAAACAGATAGGTTGAAAATGAAGGATGGAAAAAGATATTCCCTGTAAATGTTAACCAAAAGAGAGTAGGAGTGGCTATAGTTATATCAGATAAAATAGACTTTCAGACAAAATCATTCATAAGAGACAAAGAAAGTCACTATATAGTGACAAAAAAATCAATTCATCAAGAGGATATAACAATTATAAATATATATGCACTCAGTTTTGGAGAACCTAAATATTTAAAGTAAATATTAACAGAACTGAAGGGAGAAAGAGCATAAAATCATATTTGGGGGCTTCACACCACTTTCAACATTGGATAGATCATGCAGCCAGAAAATTAATAAGGAAACAGAGGACATGAATACAGCTATAGAACAAATGGAACTCAGATATACAGAGCATTTCAACAAACAGCATGAGAATATACTTTCTTCTCAAGCACACATGGAACAAAGGAAGGCCACAAAGGAAGCCTTAACAAATCCAAAAAGATCAAAATCACATCTAGTTATCTTTTCCAACCACAATGGTATGAAATTATAAATGAATACAGGTTGAAAATTGGAAAATTCACAAACATGGAAAAATTAAACAGCACACTCCTGAACAACCCATGGGTGAAATAAATTAAAAGAGAAGTCAGAAAGTATCTTGAATAAAATGAAAGAGAAAATACAACACACCAAAACTTATGGGAAGAAGTAAAAACAGTTCTAAGCGGGAAATTTATAGTGATGTAAAGGCCTACATTACAGAAAAAAAAGATCTCAAATAAAGAACCTAGCTTTATACCTCAAGAAATAAGAAAAACAGGGGCTCTGGTGGTGCAGTGGTTGAGAGTCCACCTGCCGATGCAAGGAACACGGGTTCGAGCCCCGGTCTGGGAAGATCCCACATGCCGTGGAGCAGCTGGGCCCGTGGGCCATGGCCGCTGAGCCTGCGTATCCAGAGCCTGTGCTCTGCAATGGGAGAGGCCACAACAGTGAGAGGCCCGCATACTGCAAAAAAAAAAAGAAATGAGAAAAACAAAGTCCAAAGTTAGCAAAGGGAAGCAAAAAATAAATATTAGAGCAGAAATAAATGAAATAGAGACTAAAAAGACAATAGAAAAATCAATGAAACTGAGTTCCTACTTTAAAAAGAGAAATTGGACAAATCTTTAGCCAAACTAACCCAGAAAAAAAGAGAAGACTCAAATAAAATTATACATGAAAAGGCAGACAATACAACTGATACCAGAGAAATACAAAAGATCCTAAGAGGCTATTATGAACAATTATACACCAACAAGCTGGATGACCTAGAATAAATGGATAATTTCCTAGAAACATAGACTAGGCTGAATTATGAAGAAACAGAAAATCTGAATAGAGCAGTAACAACAGGTAGTAATTTTGAAACACTCCAAAAAAGAAAAATCCAGGACCAGATGGTTTTACTAGTGAATTCCAACAAAAATTTAGAGAAGAATTAATGCTAATCCTCCTCAAACTCTTCCAAAACATTAAAGATGAGGGAACACTCCCAAACTCATTTTAGAAGGACAGAATTACCCTGATACCAAAGCCAGATAAGGACAGTACAAGAATAGAAAACCACAGGCCAATATCCCTGATGAATATATGTGCAAAAATGCTCACAATATTCTAGCAAACCAAATTAAACAGTATATTAAAAGGATCATAAACCATGATGAAATGGGATTAATTCCTGGAATTCAAGAATGTTACCACATATGAAAATCAATATACGTGATACACAACATTAATAGAATGAAGGATTAACATTACATGATCCTCTCAATAGATGCAGAAAAAGTGTTTGACAAAAGTTAACACTCTTTAATGATAAAAGCTCTCAATAAATTGGTTATAGAAGGAATGTACCCCAACATATTAAAGGCCATACATGACAAACCAACAGATAACATCATGCGAAGGTGAAAAGCTGAAAGCTATTCCTCTAAAATCAAGAGAAAGACAAGGGTGCCCACTCTAATCATTCCTATTCAACAAAGTACTAGAAGTCCTTGCCAGAGCATTAGGCAAGTAAAAGAAATAAAAGGCACACAAATTGGGGGAAAAAAGAAGTAAAATTATCTCTGCAGATTACATAATCTCATACATAGAAAACCCTAGAGACTCTACCAAAAATCGGTTAGAACTAATCCATGAAGTCAATAAAGTTGCACGTACAAAATTAGCATACACAAATGAGTTGCATTTCTATATGCAAACAATAAAGTATCTGAAAAAGAAATTAAAAAAACAATCCCATTCACAACAGCATCAAATACAATCAAATACTTTGAAAGAAATTTAATCAAGAAGGTGACATATCTGTACACTGAAAACTATAGGACACTGATGAAAGAAACTGAAAAAGACATATATAAATAGAAAGATATCCTGTGTTTTTGGATTAGAACAATTGAAGTTGTTAAAATGTCCTTAATACTCAAAGTCATCTATAGATTATATGCAATCTCTAACAAGATTCTAATGGCATTTCTTACAGAAATAGAAAAACAATCCTAAAATTCCTATGGAACCACAGAAGACCCCAAATAGCCAAAGCAATCTTCAAAGAATGGAACAAAATTGGAGCTATCACACTTGCTGATTTTACACTATATACTACAAAGCTAGAGTAATCAAAACAGTATGATGCTGACATTAAAAAAAGATGCATAGTCCTATGGAACAGAATTGAGAGTCCAGAAATAAACCTATACATATATGGTCAACTAATATTTGACAAGGGAGCCAACAATACTCAGTGGGGAAAAGAAAGTCTTTTCAATCAGTGGTCTGGGAAAACCAGATATTCACATGCAAAATAATGAAATTGGACCTCTATCTTACACTACTCACAAAAATTAACTCAAAATGAATAAAAGACTTAAATGTAAGATGTGAAACAGTAAAACACTGAGAAGGAAATGTAGGAAAAAGTCTCCTTGAAATTGCTCTTAGCAACGATATTTTGGATATGATACCAAAAGCACAAGAAACAAACAAAAACAAACAAGTGGGATTACATCAAACAAAATCTTATGAACAGCAAAAAACAGTCAACAAAATGAAGAGGCAACCTACAGAATGAGAGAAAATATCTGCAAACTATTTATCAGATAAGGGGTTAATATCAAAAATATATAAGAAACTCATAAAACTCAATAACAAAAAATAATAATAATAATACAATTTAAAAATGGGCAGAGGACCTGAATAGACATTTTTCCAAAGACATACAAACAGCCAACAGGTAAAAGAAAAGATGCTCAAAAGCACCAATCATCAGGGAAATGTAAGTCAAAACCATGATGAGATATCACCTCATGCCTATTCAAATGGCTAGTATAAAAAAAAAAAAACAGGAGATAACAATTGTTGGCAAGGATGTGGAGAAATGGGGACATTTATGCACTGTTGGTAGGAATGTAAATTGGTGTAGCCATTATGGGGGACAATACAGAAGTTCCTCAAAATTTTAAAAGTAGAACTACTATATGACCAAGCAATCCCACTTTTGGATATATATACTAGGAAACAAAATCACCATTTCTAAGAGACATCTGCATCCCCATATCCATCACATTATTCACAATAGCCAAGACATGGAAACAATCTAAGAGTCCATCAATACATAGATAAAGAAAATGTGGTGTATACATACAATGGAATACTATTCAGCCATAAAAAAGAAGGAAACCCTGCCATTTGCTACCACATGGATGGACCTGAGGGCATTATGTTAAGTGAAATAAGTCAGACAGAAAAAGACAAATACTGTACGATCTTAGTTATATGTGTAATTTTTAAAAGCTAAACTCACAGAACAGAGATAAGAATGGTGGTTGCCAGGGGCAGAGGAGAGGGGGAAATGGGAAGATGTTGGTCAAAAGGTATAAACTTTTAGTTTTAAGATGAATGAGTTCTGAGGATCTTACATTTGGCAGTGATTATAGTTAACAACAGTATATTATATCCTTGAAATTTGCTAAGAAAGTAAATTATAAATGTTCTCATCACAAAAAAATTGTAATTATATGAGGTGATAGATGTGTTAATTAGCCCTATTGTGGTAATCATTTAGCAATATATGGTGTATGAAGTAATTGTGTCATACATCTTAAATTTACACAATATTATATATCAATTATATCTCAATAAAGCTGGAAAAAATAAGTAAAATTATAAATTTATCATTTTATATATATATTCATTCTTATATCCTTCCATATTTACCCCTCTATGTAGATTTCTATCTTTTTACTTTTCAATCTGTATATTGCATAGGTGAGATGTATATCTGAAATATTTTTATCAACTTAATAATATTTATTAAATGATGGAGTTTTGCAAAAAAAGTTTACATTTTCTTCATATTCTTCCATATTTCTTGAATTTTAAGATAATTGTCATCATTTTTTAAAAATGAAGTCATTATTACTTTTCAAAACAATCAATTTATACTATAGTGTCATAGCACTTTTCAGGTAGTTTGAAACCCACTTTAAATCACAATTCTAATTCCATGATGGCTTCCACCCAAACTCATAGAATAAAGGCACAGGCTCTTTGGAACAAAGCAATATACCATTATAATAGCCTTAATTTAAAGCACCTAAAATGTTGAGTATAATATATTTAACTATATAATTGTAATGGAGTTTAAGTAGAATTTCTGAATTTGCTACTCATGGATTATGCCAAATTATTAGCTGAGAGAACTAAAGCCCTTCACTATCATAAGCAATTCCCTTCCAGGAGAGTTAAGTGTAAGGAGGACAGGAGTGGAGGAATCTTTTAACTAGCAAGAAGAGCTCCAGTAAAGTCTACTTTGCTGCAAATTCAATAATACAGGAAGCTAGGACTAGTATCACTAACGAGAAAGTGTATGCCAAAATACTGTAAACAAGACAGCACCACTAGCTGAGAGGAAATCATCTCAAACATAGCAGATAGGAAAGCAAAAATCAAGTCCCTGAGGATACCTGTAAAAAGCACATGCATATTACTAACAAGCTCTCTATTAGGGCATAGACTCAAAATTTAACTTATGCAGAATTCAAAAAGTATTCTAACATTCTAGGGTTTAAAAAAAAGTGATTAATAGTGATGACAGGGCTTCCCTAGTGGCGCAGTGGTTGAGAGTCCGTCTGCTGATGCAGGGGACATGGGTTCGTGCACCGGTCCAGGAGGATCCTACATGCCGCGGAGCGGCTGAGCCCGTGAGCCATGGCCACTGAGCCTGCGCGTCCGGAGCCTGTGCTCCGCAACGGAAGAGGTCACAACAGTGAGAGGCCCACGTACCGCAAAAAAAAAAAAATAGTGATGACATTGTCTATTGTTTGAAATATTACTAATAAACGTGGAAATTTATTATCTCCGAATTGCATTATTTATGGATCTTTAGACTTCTTACATATTTGGCAACTCAGACACCATCATAATGGCCTAGAATACATCTAATGAGGGACTTCCCTGGTGGTCCAGTGGTAAGGAATCTGCCTTCCAATGCAGGGGACGTGGGTTCAATCCCTGGTCAGGGAATAAGATCCCACATGCCGCAGGGCAACTAAGCCCACGCGCCACAACTACTGAGGTCACGTGCCTCAACTAGAGAGAGAGCCTGTGTGATGTAAACTACAGAGCCCATACACCACAACTAGAGAGAGAAAACCCGCATGCTACAACTAGAGAGAAGCCCATGCGCCATAATGAAGAGCCCGTGCCGCAATGAAAAGATCCCGCATGCCTCAGTGAAGACCCCACATGCTGCAACTAAGACCCCATGCGGTCAAAAAAATAAAGAAAATAAATAAAAATAATTTAAAAAACAGAATACATCTAATGAAATATGGTAATGTCACCATAGGCCATCATGTAATGTCATTAAAATTATATTAAAGAAAACCAAAAAGGCATGAAAATTACAGCTTGCTAAATGTGTCTTGAGTAAAGAAACGAATATGCTACTGAAATAAATGTGCCAGTTTCCAGCAAACATTAGATACCAATTTTCAAGATGATTGCACATAAGCTCAAAGGCTTAACAAAAATTATATAGACTGCTTGTAAAGAATAAAAATCAGTTAGTATAAACATACCTATCAACTTAAAATGTGTTTCTTTTATTGTTTCTGATCCTCTTATCATATCTGTCCACTCTCCCATTTTATTTTTCTTCTTCTAGTAGTTACCTGTTTCTTTCATCGCATCTCATATGTACCATATTGTGTATCCTTTCAAATCTAATAGATCTTACATACACACTTGCTTTTTTTTTTTTTTTTTTTTTTGCGGTACAGGGGCCTCTCACTGTTGTGGCCTCTCCTGTTGCGGAGCACAGGCTCCGGATGTGCAGGCTCAGCGGCCATGGCTTATGGGCCCAGCTGCTCCGCAGCATGTGGGATCTTCCCGGACCAGGGCACGAACCCGTGTCCCCTGCATCGGCAGGTGGACTCTCAACCACTGCGCCACCAGGGAAGCCCCACACTTGCTACTTTTAACCTCAAATTATTATTGAACCTGTATTTCTCTCTTCTACTGTAAGATGAAAAACTTACATGCCCATTTAATTCCCTTAACCCTCCTATCAACCAAAACCCATTTATGTTAGAAAACTGATATCACTAACACTTCAATTTACAAATTATGTTTTTATTTTCATGAAATGATATTCATAAAATTAGGTTGTGTTTTATTATATTTATCTATTTTCAGTGCTCACCACTCATTCTATATGCCATGACTTTCCTTTTCTGGAGATATTTATGTTTATTCATCTTTTTATTTCTCCCCATGGTCTCTAAGTAATGACTTGTACTTTTTGCCTTTTCTACTACATATTTTTTAATCCTAACTCTGAATAAGATAATACTCCAATCATCTCTTTCTTCTGCTTAGACCCTATTTGGGGCTTTTGTTAACAGTAGAAGTTTATAGTTTATGATATAGCTCTCTCTTCCAGTTGAATCAATGGTTTCTTTAGACCACAACTAGGTCATGCCTAAATTTTTGGTAGTAAATTGACTATATGCACTTGAAATATACTTCTGACACAATTTTATCCATTAAAAAATAAGTTCCCATCAAATTCACTTTATATTTTAGCACAATTTTGCTACTTTATTTGACTATTTCATTACCTTCCTCCCACCCACCATCTGCACTTTGCCTCGTAAACGGTGGAGCTTAAACCGGTAAGTCTCACTGACAGTTTACCTCTTCCACATGCAGAACTGAAATATACCTGGTGGAAATACTTGAAGACATTCATAAGCTAAGTCATTAAACTGACTTTTTTAAAAATAATGAGAGGTATCCATTCCCAGTCCTCTTATCAACAACATTTTTCAGAGAACAAGTCAATAACAATTTAATGTAATTTTTTGATCAATTTTATGTAAGTCTTCTATTATA
Source organism: Orcinus orca (assembly GCF_937001465.1). Lineage (NCBI taxonomy): Eukaryota > Metazoa > Chordata > Mammalia > Artiodactyla > Delphinidae > Orcinus > Orcinus orca. The sequence goes on from NC_064580.1 coordinate 83,369,446, forward strand.
AGAAGAGGAAATTAGATGTAATTCTTTAAGTTCACATAATATTTGATATTATAATTTTGCCTGGAATATTAATTGCCTTTCTTTGGGACTTTCAGGGATTGTATTTGGTAATCCAAGGGTCCTAGCTGATTTCAAAAGTTAATTTTGCAAACTAAATAATTAGTAGATTCCCATTTAAATAATCAATTAAAAGACACATTGTCTTTTAATATATACAGCTCAACAGAGATCAAAAATTAAAGAAAATATTTCTGAAAAGTACTATATTGAGAAACATTAAGTATGACACAACAGAATGTGATCAACTGTAAATGTATCAAATATGGTATTAAAATAACAAAGTATGCAAGGCTATATTTCTGCAATAAAATGTCCAGTGAGTGTGAATCATAAATATCAGGAAAGAAAAAATAATGACCAATACCAAAATATAAGAAAGCAACTCTTATCCTCTACAAGGCCCTCCACAGGCATTCATCACACACATATTTCCATTTACTATACTTACCAACACACCAGAAAAAAAAAATACAGCATCACCATGATTGCTTTGATTCCTAAATAGTAGTTTTATGATAAAAAATAAATATCAGTTTGTTGATGATTTTTTAGTTTGAGCTTATTTTAAAAATGGATAATAACACAAAGAGACTGAAAGATATACCATGTTCTTGAATCAGAAAGAAGAATCAACATTGTTAAAATGACCATACTACCCAAGGCAATCTACAGATTCAATGCAACCCCTATCAAATTAGCAGTGGCATTTTTCACAGAACTAGAACAAAAAATTTTTAAATTTGTATGGAAACACAAAACACCCCAAATGGCCAAATCAATCTTGAGAAAAAAGAATGGAGCTAGAGGAATCACACTCCCTGACTTCAGACTATACTACAAAGCTACAGACATCAAAACAGTATGGTACTGGCATAAAAACAGACATATAGATCAATGAAACTGGAGAGAAAGCCCAGAAAAAAACCCATGCACTTATGGTCAATTAATCTATGACAAAGGAGGCAAGAATATACAATGGAGAAAAGACAGTTACTTCAATAGGTGGTGCTGGGATAACTGAACAACTACATGTAAAAGAATGAAATTAGAACATTTTCTAATGCAATATACAAAAAAAAATACAATATACAAAAAAAAAGACTTAAATGGAAGACCAGATACTATAAAACTCCTAAAGGAAAGCATAAGAAGGACACTCTTTGACATAATAACAGCAATACTTTTTTGGATCCATCTCCTAGAGTAATGAAAATAAAAACAAAAATAAACAACTGGGACCTAATTAAACTCAAAAGCTTTGCACCACAAAGGAAACCATAAACCAAACGAAAAGACAACCTACAGACTGGAAGAAAACATTTGCAAATGATGAAACCAAGAAGGGATTAATTTCAAAAATATACAAATACCTTATATAGTTTAATATGATATAAACAAACAACCCAATCAAAAAATGGGCAGAAGACCTATATAGAAATTTCAACAAAGAAGACATACAGATAGCCAACAGGCACATGAAAAGATGCTCAATATTGCTAATTACTAGAGAAATGCAAATCAAAGCTACAGGGAGGTATCACCTCATACCAGTCAGAATGGCCATCATTAAAAAGTCTACAAATAATAAATACTGGAAAGGGTGGGGATAAAAAGAAACCCTCCTATGCTACTGGTGGAAATGTAAATTGGTGCAGCCACCATGGAGAACAGTATGGAGGTTTCTTAAAAATCTAAAAATAGAGTTACCATATGATCCTGCAATCCCACTCCTGCGCATATACCCAGAGAAGATACATGAACCCCAATATTCACAGTAGCACTATTTACAATAGCTAAGACATGGAAGGAACCTAAATGTCCATTGACAGGTGAATGAAGATATGGTGTATATGTATATATGTATATATTGATATATATATATATAATGGAATATTACTCAACCATAAGAAAGAATGGAGAGGTTTCCGGGAAGATGGCAGAAGAATAAGAGATCACCTTCCTCCCCACAGATACACCAGAAATACATCTACACGTGGAACAACTCCTACAGAACACCTACTGAACGCTGGCAGAAGACCTCAGACCTCCCAAAAGGCAAGAAACCCCCCACATACCTGGGAAGGGCAAAAGAAAAAAGAATAAACAGAGACAAAAGGATAGGGACAGGAACTGCACCAGTCGGGGGGAGCTGTGAAGGAGGAAAGGTTTCCACACACTCGGAAGTCCCTTCACGGGCGGAGACTGCAGGTGGCGGAGGCGGAAAGTTTCAGAGCTACGGAGGAGAGCGCAGCCACAGGTGTGCGGAGGGCAAAGCAGAGAGATTCCCGCACAGAGAATCAGGGCCGACCGGCACTCACCAGCCCGAGAGGCTTGTCTGCTCAACCACCGAGGTGGCTGGGCTGGGAGTTGAGGTTTGGGCTTCGGTCGGAGTGCCGGGAGAGGACTGGGGTTGGTGGTGTGAACAAAGCCTGCAGGGGGTTAGTGCGCCACGGCTAGCCAGGAGGGAGTCTGGGGAAAAGTCTGGACCTGCCGAAGAGGCAAGAGACTTTTTCTTACCTCTTTGTTTCCTGGTGCGCGAGGAGAGGGGATTAAGAGCGCTGCTTAAAGGAGCTCCAGAGACCGGCGCGAGCCGCGGCTAAAAGTGTGGACCCCAGAGACGGAAATGAGACTCTAAGGCTGCTGCTGCTGCCACCAAAAAGCCTGTGTGTGAGCAGAGGTCCCTATCCACACCCCCTTCCGGGGAGCCTGTGCAGCCCGCCACTGCCAGGGTCCCGGGATCCAGGGTAAACTCCTCCGGGAGAACGCACAGCGCGCCTCAGGCTGGTGCAACTTCACACTGGCCTCTGCCGCCGCAGGCTCGCCCCGCACTCCGTGCCCCTCCCTCCCCCCCAGGCTTGAGTGAGCCAGACCCCCGAATCAGTGGCTCCTTTAACCCCGTACTGTCTGAGCGAAGAACAGACGCCCTCTGGCGGCCTACATGCAGATGCAGGGCCATATCCAAAGCTGAGCCACTGAGAGCTGTGAGAACAATGAAGAAAAAGGGATATCTCTCCCAGCAGCCTCAGAAGCAGCAGATTAAAGCTCCACAATCAACTTGATGTAACCTGCATCTGTGGAATACATGAATAGACAACGAGTCATCCCAAATTGAGGAGGTGGACTTCGAGAGCAAAATTTATGATTTTTTCCCCTTTTCCTCTTTTTGTGAGTGTGTATGTGTATGCTTCTGTGTGAGATTTTGTCTGTATAGCTTTGCTTCCACCATTTGTCCTAGGGTTTTTTCCATCCATTTTTAAAAAATTTTTTTTCTTAATAATTATTTTTTATTTTAATAATTTTATTTTACCTTATCTTCTTTCTTTCCCTCCTTCCCTCTTTAGACAATGAATCATCTCAAATTGAGGAGGTGGACTTTGGGAGCAAGATTTATGATTTTGTCCCCTTTTCCTCTTTTTGTGAGTGTGTATGTGTATGCTTCTGTATGAGAATTTGTATGTATAGCTTTCCTTCCACCATTTGTCTTCGGGTTCTATCCGTCAGTTTTACTTTTTGTTTTTTAATTTTTTTTCTTTTTTATCTCTTAATAATTATTTTTTGTTTTAATAACTTTATTATATTTTATCTTACTTTATTTTATTTTACTTTATCTTTTTCTTTCCTTCCTTCCTTCCTTCCTCCCTCTCTCCCTCCCTCCTTTCTTTCTTTCTTTCTTTCTCTCACTCTACTTCTAATAAATCTTTCTTTCTATTTTTTCTCCCTTTTATTCTGAGCCGAGTGGATGAAAGGCTCTTGGTTCAGCCCCCAGGAGTCAGTGCTGTGCCTCTGAGGAAGGAGAGCCAACTTCAGGAAACTGGTCAACAAGAGACCTCCCAGCTCCACGTAATATCAAATGGTGAAAATCTCCCAGAGATCTCCATCTCAACACCAGCACCCAGCTTCACTCAACAACCAGCAAGCTACAGTGCTGGACATCCTATGCCAAACAACTAGCAAGACAGGAACACAAACCCACCCATTAGCAGAGAGGCTACCTAAAATCAAAATAAGTCCAAAGACACCCCAAAACACACGACCAGATGTGGACCTGCCAACCAGAAAGACAAGATCCAGCCTTATCCACCAGAACATAGGCACTAGTCCCCTCCACCAGGAAGCCTACACAACCAACTGAACCAACCTTAGCCACTGGGGACAGACACCAAAAACAATGGGAACTACGAACCTGCAGCCTGCAAAAAGAAGACCCCAAACACAGCAAGATAAGCAAAATGAGAAACAGAAAAACACACAGCAGATGAAGGATCAATATAAAAACCCACCAGACCTAACAAATGAAGAGGAAATAGGCAGTCTACCTGAAAAAGAATTCAGAATAATGATAGTGAAGATGACACAAAATCTTGGAAATAGAATAGACAAAATGCAAGAAACATTTAACAAGGACCTAGAAGAACTAAAGATTAAACAAACAATGATGAACAATACAATAAATGAAATGAAAAATATTCTAGATGGGATCAATAGCAGAATAACTGAGGCAGAAGAATGGATAAGTGACCTGGAAGATAAAATACTGGAAATAACTACTGCAGAGCAGAATAAAGAAAAAAGAATGAAAAGAACTGAGGACAGTCTCAGAGACCTCTGGGACAACATCAAATGCACCAACATTCGAATTATAGGGGTTCCAGAAGAAGAAGAGAAAAAGAAAGGGACTGAGAAAATATTTGAAGAGATTATAGTTGAAAACATCCCTAATATGGGAAAGGAAACAGTTAATCAAGTCCAGGAAGCACAGAGAGTCCCATACAGGATAAATCCAAGGAGAAATACACCAAGACACATATTAATCAAACTGTCAAAAATTAAATACAAAGAAAACATATTAAAATCAGCAAAGGAAAAACAACAAATAACACACAAGGGAATCCCCATAAGGGTAACAGCTGATCTTTCAGCAGAAACTCTGCAAGCCAGAAGGGACTGGCGGGACATATTTAAAGTGATGAAGGAAAAAACCTGCAACCAAGATTACTCTATCCAGCAAGGATCTCATTCACATTTGATGGAGAAAATAAAACCTTTACAGACAAGCAAAAGCTGAGAGAGTTCAGCACCACCAAACCAGCTTCACAAAAACTGCTAAAGGAACTACTCTAGGCAAGAAACACAGAGAAGGAAAAGACCTACAATAACGAACCCAAAATAATTAAGAAAATGGGAATAGGAACATACATATTGATAATTACCTTAAATTTAAATGGATTAAATGCTCCCACCAAAAGACACAGACTGGTTGAATGGATACAAAAACAAGACCCATATATTTGATGTCTACAAGAGACCCACTACAGACCTAGACACACATACAGACTGAAAGTGAGGGGATGGAAAAAGATATTTCACGCAAATGGAAATCAAAAGAAAGCTGGAGTAGCAATTCTCATATCAGACAAAATAGACTTTAAAATAAAGACTATTAGAAGAGACAAAGAACGCTACATAATGATCAAGGGATCAATCCAAGAAGAAGATATAACAATTGTAAATATTTATGCACCCAACAATGGAGCACCTCAATACATAAGGCAAATACTAACAGCCATAAAAGGGGAAATCGACAGTAACACATTCATAGTAGGGGACTTTTAACACCCCACTTTCACCAATGGACAGATCATCCAAAATGAAAATAAATAAGGAAACACAACCTTTAAATGATACATTAAACAAGATGGACTTAATTGATATTTATAGGACCTTACATCCAAAAACAACAGAATACACATTTTTCTCAAGTGCTCATGGAACATTATCCAGGATAGATCATATCTCGGGTCACAAATCAAGCCTTGGTAAATTTAAGAAAATTGAAATTGTATCAAGTATCTTTTCCGACCACAACGTTATGAGACGAGATATCAATTACAGGAAAAATCTGTAAAAAAATACAAGCACATGGAGGCTAAACAATACAATACTAAATAATGAAGTGATCACTGAAGAAATCAAAGAGAAAATAAAAAAATACATAGAAACAAATGACAATGGAGAAACGACAACCCAAAATCTATGGGATGCAGCAAAAGCACTTCTAAGACGGAAGTTTATAGCAATACAAGCCCACCTTAAGAAGCAGGAAACATCTCGAATAAACAACCTAACCTTGAACCTAAAGCAATTAGAGAAAGAAGAACAAAAAAACCCCAAAGTTAGCAGAAGGAAAGAAATCATAAATATCACATCAGAAATAAATGAAAAAGAAATGAAGGAAATGATAGCAAGGATCAATAAAACTAAAAGCTGGTTCTTTGAGAAGGTAAACAAAATAGATAAACCATTAGCCAGACTCATCAAGAAAAAAAGGGAGAAGATTCAAATCAATAGAATTAGAAATGAAAAAGGAGAAGTAACAACTGACACTGCAGAAATACAAAAGATCATGAGAGATTACTACAAGCAACTCTATGCCAATAAAATGGACAACCTGGAAGAAATGGACAAATTCTTAGAAATGCACAACCTGCCAAGACTGAATCAGGAAGAAATAGAAAATATGAACAGACCAATCACAGCACTGAAATTGAAACTGTGATTAAAAATCTTCCAACAAACAAAAGCCCAGGACCAGATGGCTTCACAGGCGAATTCTATCAAACATTTAGAGAAGAGCTAACACCTATCCTTCTCAAACTCTTCCAAAATATCGCAGAGGGAGGAACACTCCCAAATTCATTCTACAAGGCCACCATCACCCTGATACCAAAACCACACAAGGATGTCACAAAGAAAGAAAACTACAGGCCAAAATAACTGATGAACATACATGCAAAAATTCTTAATAAAATGCTAGCAAACAGAATCCAACAGCAAATTAAAAGGATCATACACCATGATCAAGTGGGGATTATTCCAGGAATGCAAGAATTCTTCAATATACGCAAATCAATCAACGTGATACACCATATTAACAAATTGAAGGAGAAAAACCATATGATCATCTCAATAGATGCAGAGAATGCTTTTGACAAAATTCAACACCCACTTACGATAAAAACCCTGCAGAAAGTAGGCATAGAGGGAACTTTCCTCAACATAATAAAGGCCATATATGACAAACCCACTGCCAACATCATCCTCAATGGTGAAAAACTGAAAGCATTTCCACTAAGATCAGGAACAAGACAAGGTTGCCCACTCTCACCACTCTTATTCAACATAGTTTTGGAAGTTTTAGCCATAGCAATCAGAGAAGAAAAGGAAATAAAAGGAATCCAAATCGGAAAAGAAGAAGTAAAGCTGTCACTGTTTGCAGATGACATGATACTATATGTAGAGAATCCTAAACATGCTAGTAGAAAACTACCAGAGCTAATCAATGAATATGGTAAAGTAGCAGGATACAAAATTAATGCACAGAAATCTGTGGCATTCCTATACCGTAATGATGAAAAATCTGAAAGTGAAATCAAGAAAACACTCCCATTTACCATTGCAAGAAAAAGAATAAAATATCTAGGAATAAACCTACCCAAGGAGACAAAAGATCTGTATGCAGAAAATTATAAGACACTGATGTAAGAAAATAAGGATGATACAAATAGACGGAGAAATATACCATGTTCTTGCATTGGAAGAATCAACATTGTGAAAATGACTCTACTACCCAAAGCAATCTACAGATTCAGTGCAATCCCTATCAAACTACCACTGGCCTTTTTCACAGAACTAGAACAAAAACTTTCACAATTTTTATGGAAACACAAAAGCCCCCAAATTGCCAAAGCAATCTTGAGAACAAAAAACCGAGCTGGAGGAATCAGGCTCCCTGACTTCACATTATACTACAAAGCTACAGTAATGAAGACAGTATGGTACTGGCACAAAAACAGAAAGATAGATCAATGGAACAGGACAGAAAGCACAGAGATAAACCCATACACCTATGTCCACCTTATCTTTGATAAAGGAGGCAGGAATGTACAGTGGAGAAAGGACAGCCTCTTCAATAAGTGGTGCTGGGAAAACTGGACAGGTACATGTAAAAGGATGAGATTAGATCACTCCCTAATTCCATACACAAAAATAAGCTCAAAATGGATTAAAGACCTAAATGTAAGGCCAGAAACTATCAAACTCTTAGAGGAAAACATAGGCAGAACACTCTATGACATAAATCACAGCAAGATCCATTTTGACCCACCTCCTAGAGAAATGGAAACAAAAAAAATAAACAAATGGGACCTAATCAAAGTTAAAACCTTTTGCACAGCAAAGGAAACCATAAACAAGACCAAAAGACAACCCTCAGAATGGGAGAAAATATTTTCAAATGAAGCAACCGACAAAGGATTAATCTCCAAAATTTACAAGCAGCTCATGCAGCTCAATAACAAGAAAACAAACAACCCAATCCAAAAATGGGCAGAAGACCTAAATAGACATTTCTCCAAAGAAGATATACAGACTGCCAACAAACACATGAAAGAATGCTCAACATCATTAATCATTAGAGAAATGCAAATCAAAACTACAATGAGGTATCATCTCACACCAGTCAGAATGGCCATCATCAAAAAATCTAGAAACAATAAATGCTGGAGAGGGTGTGGAGAAAAGGGAACCCTCTTGCACTGTTTGTGGGAATGTAAATTGATACAGCCACTGTGGAGGACAGTATGGAGGTTCCTTTAAAAACTACAAATAGAACTACCATATGACCCAGCAATTCCACTACTGAGCATACACCCTGAGAAAACCATAATTCAAAAAGAGTCATGTACCAAAATGTTCATTGCAGCTCTATTTACAATTGCCCGCAGATGGAAACAATCTAAGTGTCCATCATCAGATGAATGGATAAAGAAGATGTGGCACATATATACAATGGAATATTACTCAGCCATAAAAAGAAATGAAATTGAGCTATTTGCAATGAGGTGGATAGACCTAGATTCTGCCATACAGAGTGAAGTATGTCAGAAAGAGAAAGACAAATATTATATGCTAACACATATATATATAATTTTTAAAAAATGTCATAAAGGACCTAGGGGTAAGACAGGAATAAAGACACAGACCTACTAGAGAATGGACTTGAGGATATGGGGAGGGGGAAGGCTAAACTTGACAAAGCGAGAGAGAGGCATGGACATATATACACTACCAGTCGTAAGGTAGATCGCTAGCGGTAAGCAGCCGCATAGCACAGGGAGATCAGCTCTGTGCTTTGTGACTGTCTGGAGGGGTGGGATAGGGAGGGTGGGAGGGTGGAAGACGCAAGAGGGAAGAGATATGGGAACATATGTGTATGTATAACTGATTCACTTTGTTGTAAAGCAGAAACTAACACACCATTGTAAAGCAGTTATAGTGCAATAAAGATGTAAAAAAAAAAAAAAGAAAAACAATGGAATAATGCCATTTGCAGCAACATAGATGGACCTAACGATTATCATATTAAGTGAAGTAAGTCGGACTAAAACAAATATCATATGATATCACTTACATGTGGAACCTAAAAAAAATGATATAAATGAGCTTATTTTCAAAACAGAAACAGACTTACAGACATAGAAAACAAACATGGTTACCAAAGGGGATAGCAGAGGCTTGTGGGGGAGCGGTAAACTAGGAGTTTGGGATTAACATATACACATTACTATATATGAAATAGATAAACCACAAGGACCTACTGTATGACACAGGGGCCTATATTCTTTATCTTGTAATAACCTATAATGGAAAAGAATATGAAAAAGAATATATATATACATATGTATATATAAAAAACGGAATCACTTTGCTATACACTGGAAACTAACACAAGATTGTAAAGTAACTATACTTCAACAAAAAATATTGTTAAATGACAAAAAAGAAGTGTGATGGCAACTCTTAAAAAAGATGGATAAAAATATTTAACCTCCATTGAGTATTGGCTTTGTGTCAGGGACTCTTTTTAAGTACCTTGTGTGGATTATATTATTGAATTATCACAACAACCTTAAAAGGTATATAGTCAAAATATTGTGTTAATAACAGAGAATGATTATTACCATACTACAGATGTAAAAATGAAGGTCCAATTACATAACTTACACAAGGAAAAATAACTAAGAAGTAATGCAGTTGGGAATACAACACAGGTAGACAGGTTTAACTTTATGTTCTTAAGCACACAGAATACTGCTTTACATTCTTTGTATGTTTGTTAAAATGCCTTTCAAAACTCATTCTAAATTCTAGAAAAAGGTGACAAGTCTTTCTTAACTTCATTTGCTTCCCAGGAAGACATTCAACTCTTAATTTTTTCTTACTCTGTAAGAAAATGAGAAATACCATAGGCCACATATATATGTCTGAAAATATCTTCTTTCTCCCTATCTAATTGCTATTTTATCTAGGTATAGAATTCCAAGTTCAAAATTGTTTTCCTTCAAAACTTCAATGCATTGTTTCATTGTCTTCTACTTTCTAGTGTGACTAATGAGAACTCTGATGCCAAAATAATTTATATTCCTTTGTAAATGATATATTGCTTATCTTGGCATACATTTAAGATATTCTCTTCATTCTTGATGTTTGACTTTAATCCTTGCTTTGTTGTTGATTCCAACCTGCAAACTTAGGTCTTGCTTTAATTCTAAGATCAGTTCTTCCAGAAATTGTTCTTTTATTACTTATTTGATTGTTACCCCCTCTTTGTTTTAGCTGTTTTCTCTTTGTTTTAGCTGAATTCCAAATAAATGTTGGAACACTTGCACTGATTTTCTAACTTTTTCTCTCATAGTTTCCATCTCTGACATTTTGTTCCATTTTATCTGTGCCTCAACTTTTTTTCTTCTAACTCTTTTAAAGATTTTTTTTAGTTTGCAATTATAAATTTAAATTTATAACACATCTTTTTATTTTGTATTTGCTCTTTTTCTATAGCTGCCTGCTCTTGTTTTATGGACTGTATTATTTCTCAAATATTTCTTTTTTATGAGGACAGAAATATTTGTTCTTTAGATTTTATGTGATTCCACCAAGATCAATTATTCCATTTGTTTCTTTTTTTTTTTAAAGATCTTTTGATGTGGACAAAAGTCTTTATTGAATTTGTTACAATATTGCTTCTGTTTTATGTTTTGGCTTTTTGGCCCCAAGGCATGTGGGATCTTACCTTCCTGACCAGGGATTGAACCTGGACCCCCTGCACTGGAAGGTGAAATCTTAATCACTGGACTGCTAGGGAAGTCCCTCTTCCATTTGTTTCTACTGGTTCCACAGAAAAGGGAAAAATGGTCTTCCTCAAATATGTACTGATCCTTAGTTGTTTATTTATATATGTGAATGGTTGACTAGGTAGCATAGATTTCCTCTGTGTTTACATATGTCTGTTTCCCCAACAGTTTTCTCCTCCGAGCGATAGAGGTCACTAGTGGCTCTATGTGTGCAGGGAGAGTATATAATGGGCAGACTGTCTTTGCTTTACAGTTTGTGGGTGTAAAGTGAGCAAGAACTCTAACTCCCTTTTACAAAATTAGGACACCTTTACTGTGAGATTCCAGTATCCATGTCAAGAGAACTAGATATTTTCAGGCAGATTGATTTATTTTTTTTTATAATTTAGATCTCTGATTTTAACCCAAGATTAAATTTCACAGCTTCACATATGGAGGGCCTGACTGGTTTGAGTGTACCAAAATAATCATTTTAACAGTCACCCAACTTGCCACTCCTTGTACCTACTTTTTCTGAATTTGCAGCCTTTTTATTACCCTACCATCTGTTCTGTGTAGCATGTTTATACTGGGAAGTAGCTCTTGATGTAGTTTATTTATCAATAAGATTTATCTGTCTTCCACAATCCCAAACTTTACATACTCCAAATGTGTTCATGCCTACTGCTCTCACCCTTGGTGCTGTTATGAATTTATTCTATTTTGTACTCCTTTACTGACATTTCCAATGAGGCATCAGGAAAAAGGGAAGAAAAACACATATGCTCAGTAAAAATCAATAAACTTTATTTTTCAAAAAAATCAATTCCCAGTTATCTACCTATTTTTTTAGAAGACCTGTATTACTGTAGGGTCTGCCAAGTACTGATTATGAATGCTAGTAAGTTCATTAAAAGCTGACACATCTCAAGGATAAAGACAAAGGCAACCAAGTTGATAACTGTTTTGTTATGCTACCTTGTGCATGTATATGTAATTATATACTCCTGTAAAGAAGCCAAGAGAAATATCTCTATATTTGGACTACACATTTTATTAAATATGAGCCAAATGTAACTGTTTATCCATATTTACAGGCTAGGTACATTGCTACCACTGACAATCCTGCTTTGGAAACCATCTTGTCTCTTTTGCTCATTGTAGCTGATATCCATGCACTCATTCATTCAACAAATGCTTATTCAGTGCCTGTAATGTGCCATCATTATATTAGGTGATAAGGATACAACAGTGACAAGAGAGATCTCTGATCTTATGGAATTTGCAGACCATGATAGAGATACACAATACACATGTAAGCAAACAAATAAATAATGATAAATTTTATGAAGGTACATGAAGAAAACAAGTTATATATGAAGAAAGCAAATAGGTTCCTGAGATAGAAAATACAGACTGTTATAAGAATAAAAATGACCCAATTTCTTACCACCCATGGTAGTAGAAAGTGAGGAATTGGAAAATATTACTAAAATGACCTTTCCCAGTCTAGAAGTTGTTCACCAAGCTTTATGTACCAAGCTTTGTGTACCAGGTTGCAACTCAACATATGCCTAGATGCTAATATTATATCCAGTTATTTATCTTGAAGCCAATGTTAAATCTATATATCTCTCATCAAAATAAATATATGATCAGTAGTGAATAAAACAATTTTCACTTACCAAAAATGGGCCAGAGCAAATGATAGAGAGAGAAACATTCTGCAAATATATATTAATACAGAGACACAAATGAGCTTTAAAATGACGCATTGTGAGCTTACCCTGAGAAACTGGGCATCTGCCAGTCATAGTAATAATACCCCGCATACCAAATGGCATATCTAAGGGTCAGAGAAAAGTTTCCATTAAAGCAGTCAATATTTGATTATTACTTTTGCTTTTATCCCTTAATTTTTCAAAGGTTTTCTTAAGCATGCTCTCATCAATCAGACTTAAGGTGTCTTGCTAGAATGTGTAAAGATATCAGGCTGATCATAAATTACAATTCTATAACACTGTCTCGTTTTAAAACATTCTCAGCTTAAATGCAAATTCAGCACAAATTCATTTTTCCTTCCCCCTCTTCCCCTCTCCCCTCCCCGCTCCCCATCCAAACACACATACACTCATTGGCCTTAACTCTTTAGCTCTAAAACCATGGCCGTTTTATAAGAGCACACCAGGAATTTTATGTATTCTACAACTATGAAGTAAAGAGATTTTGATCCTTTCCTTACCTATATTTTCTTTCATAATTTCTACATAAATCTTGTCTGTGAAAAAAGGGTCAATTTGTTTCTTCATAACAAGATCTACTCGGAAGAAAAATCTCTGGGAATGTAAAGCTTTTAAGTAACTTTGTGATCAGCGTTTTAAAATACTCACATTTTTTTACCATGAAAGAAGCAAGGAGAGAGGGGAAGGTGACGTAAAACTGAACTTTTCAATTTTTAAATTTAATCTGGAGACAAATTCTTGAACTGTGCTAGAGTTCTGATGTATGTGTATATGGTTATCTTTTGAATTTCACATTATTATTAAAATGCCTTAAATGTTTGCATTAAAGTTTGACTCTTGTACATGAATTTTGTTAATGTAAACAAGCTACTTGATTTAGATCTCTTATTTTCCAGTTGGCATGACATACTAATTTGTTAAAGTGCAATATATATTTATCCTATATATGTGCTAAATATTATCCATTGAGGGCATACTAAAAATCCTGTGATAATTATATTTTGTCTATACACATACAATTTACATTGTTTAAATAGAAAAGATGTGTATATTCATTAGAGCATCATGGTGATGCTAATGGTGAAAATTTCTACTTGCTGTAGTTTCATTTAAACAAGCTTTAAAAAAACTTTTAATTTTTGTAATAATCACCGTAAAAACTAAAATAAAAATAAAAATTGTGTCATATAACATAAAAAATGTTCATACTTAAAACTATGTTCGAAGTCTTTTAAAATCTCTGAGCTATTCTGCCTAGTAAATCTGCATCTGGGAATCTTTCCTTTACATAAAATTCTCATAATGCTTAGTAAATACTAAATCAATTTACATCTGAAAGAAATTTTAAGTACCAAAACTATATGTAATGTCAACATGACAGTTGAAGAAAATTGTGTTCTACTGTATCTTAAAAATTAGAGACTATGATACCTAGGGATTACAATACAATTGTAGCTTAGTTCATTTTTGCTGTGGAAGACTTGTAAGAAATACTTATTTATAAACTGAAACCTGGTTTTCAAGACATAGTTATGAATATAAGATTACTTGATTTACCATCCTTGGTTAAATGTAATTAATTCTAGTAATACTTCTGGTGAGATGATTTCTATGAGTGACCCTATTTGTTTTACCAAGACTGGACTTGAGGGTTTTCACAGAGCTGTTCCTACAATAATTATATCATAACACAAGCTGCAGGAGTCTGACATGCCTAGACTTCCTAGAAGGTGGGATCTAGTGATGGTAATATTGATAGCTTTTCTTTCTGCCCCAGTCTTCCTCAGATACTGGTTTATTTATATTTTTAATTCCCATAAGAAAGTTTCATAGTATACATTATGCACCATTAGAAATTGCAGAAAGTCAATCAAAATACTAGAACATGAGGCAATGAATAAAACTGCTTAAAAACACTAGCTTTAGAATTAGACTGATCCGGTTTTTCATCCTATTCAAGAATTCCTTAACTCTGAGAACTTAGGCAAATTGCTTAACCTTTCTGTTTTTTCACTTGCTTCATCTCTAAAAATGGCTATTATAATTGTCATATGTTAGTTGGACAATTAGATAAAATAACAAATGTAAAATGCTTAAAATAATCCCTGCTGCATAGTAAATCCTTCATGAATAATAGATACTACTGTTATGAATTGAATATTATTAGTTAATTCATAAAAACATATCAGTCTGTAGTATGGCAATAGTTAAAAATGTGGATTATTGAATCAGAGAGACTTCTCTGCCAGTTACTAGCACTATAAACTTGGGCAACTCACTGAAAATTTCTGTGCCTCAGTTTCTCTGCATACAAAATGGAAATAATAATACTAATTATCTCGTAGGGTTGGTGTGAGAATTTAAATGAGGTAATTCATATAAACTGTTAACATAGCAGCTAGGACATAATAAACACTCAATAATTTGTTCTTGTGTTGTTTTTTTTTAATTCTTACTATCTTTCAGACTCTACGTAGCCAAGTAACATGGAAAAACTCTTATTGTGATGAATCAAACTGTTAACATTTTTAAGAAAAATAATTGTGTGTACCTGATAGAGATTATTTGCTATGAAAAGTCTTCCATATAAAGTATAATGAGTGGAAAAAGAATGAACAAAGAACAAAATCAAAGAGCACGAATATTTACCCTCTTTTAACATCTTTGTTAGTAGAGCCCTTGGGATAAATTTTAATAGTTCAATTTTACCTATAAGCCTAAATGATTTTAATATTACTTCCTTAAAAATGTACAAATGCATATATCCAGTTGTATCACTAAACTTTGCAACATACGCACAAAATACCATAGCATCATAGTGTCTGATAAGGTCTGACAGTTTTTCCACCAGACATGCCCTTTTTTATTTCTGGTTCAATTTTATTCTTTTTAACATCTTTATTAGAGTATAATTGCTTTACAATGTTGTGTTAGTTTTTGCTGTAAAACAAAGTGAATCAGTTAAATGTATGCATATATCCCCATATCCCCTCCCTCTTGCACCCTTTTATTTACACCTATCTAACAAAAGTTCATCCATTCTTCAAGACTCAGATCAAAAGCCGGTTACTGTAGCCTTCCCAGATTCCTTCACAAAAATGTCATTTCTATAAATTGTCATAGCTCTTTCATTATTCATATTTTAATCACTCATAATACTCTACCTCTTACCATATGTTTGCATGTATGTGTGTGTTACTCTTATTTCCCATATAAATTATAAAAATCTCAGGGAAGGCATAGACTGTACATTTTTACTTCTGCTCCACAAATCATCTAAGCCAGTCTTGGACATAATGGGCACTTAAAAATACCTCATATAATTATAAAATGTTAGACCTAGAAAATATCATAAGTAATATATAATTCAAGGAACTAAAAATCCAATTATGACACTACAGAAAATAAAGAACAAAACCATCACCTTTTTTAATGCTCATGAGCACAGATACTCTATTCAACTTGAAGTCCTCCTTTTGTATCATAGAATCCATTTTCACTCTCTGTGAAAAATGGTATTTTGGTTTGAAAAATGCCTATATACTTTGTCTTCTCCGTTTTTAAATTCAGTCTTCAAAAATGCTTCCTTTCTCACTATCATTGTGGACTAAAATTATAAAAATTAGTATTTCCTACAGACATTTTTCATTTTCAGATGCTCTCATCAAGAATTATAGAAAGAAATCTTCATAAACAGGCTTGAGCTTCAGCTTCAAAAGCTGGTGTTTTTCTCCATAACAAGGTGATCCAACACAAGCCAAAAGTGTATGAAAAATATCTGGTTCTAGACGTGATGGAATAGCTAGAACCACATTTGCCCTACTAACATAAACAACTAGAAAACTAGAATATATATACATATATGTATATATACACACATATATGTATATGAAACCACCATTTTTAGAAATCAGTCAAAGGGCAGCACAGGACTAGGATCCTAGAGACAAGGGAAAGAAAACAAATGATACCTCAGTTCTACACTGAGACGCATTTTTCAAACAAGGGCATATAGAAAGAAAACTTAAGCAGTGTGTGGCAGAGGTTCACTGAACTGAGGAGACAGAAATCAGAGTTTGACAGATTGCCGAGGCTGGAATTTGCAGGGCCCTGTATTAGAAAGGTGGCAGATTCACAGAAAAGAGCTTCAGAAATCTGCATAGGGGTCCACTTGTGTCTATTGCTGAATATTCAGCCATACATGCATAGAGTAAAACCACGTGAGGTGAGGCAAATAATAACTGAGAAGCTGTAAACTGAGAAGCTTATACAGATTGAGGAGATTTTCAAATTTTGACCAGCAAGATTGGATAGTCCTAATTGAATAGCCAGGGCATTCAGTAGGGACCAAAGGAATGTCATGCTCTAGTAGGAGGACTAAGCTAGCAGTAAACGCTATGTTAGAAGCACTCTAAAAAAAAGCTTAAAAGAGAAAAACTCAAAAGGATCAAGCTGTTGAACAACTAAATTAATTGCCTGCCACAAAAAGTCAAACATTTTTTAAGAGAAGATAACAAAAGCTAGCAATCAAAAAAGTGAAATTACAATGTCCAACATCCCATCCAAATTAATAGACATGGGAAGAAGATGAAGAATATGACCCATAGCAGGAGAAAGACCAGTTAATAACAACAGAACCTGAAGTTGCACACATGATGGGATAACAAATAGGAATTTTTCAATAACTATTATAAATATCATCAAGGATCAAAGAAAAACATAAACACAATTAGAGAAATGGAAAGCAGGAAAATAACCAAATGAGACTTTTAGGGGTGAAAAATATAATATCTGAAATAAAGATATGCTTTTAAATGCTTTTAAAGATATACTTTTAAATTTAAACCCATTTTTAATGGGTTTAAATCAGTTAAGACACTACAGAAGAAAAGTTCAGTAAATCTGAAGACATAGCAATAAAAGTTGTTCAAATTGAAGCATAGAAAGAAAAAAAAAAACTTAAAACACTGAACTGAGCCTTAGTGACACACAGAAAAATATACAACAACCCAACTTACATGTAATTGGAATTTGCTTTGACATTTTGTAGTGAATATCTATCCTGAGGGACAAAGGTCCAAATAATGCTAGCCTATTGATTGAAATCTGCAATCCAGAAGATAGTGAATGATATCATCAAAGCACTGAATGATAGACAACTGTCAAACAAGAATTCTATATCCAGTGAAAATAGCCTTCAAATATGAAGGCAAAATACCTTTTCAGACAAAAATTCGCAGAGAGAATTTTTAGTCATCAAGTGTTTACTATTGAAATGTTAAAACAAGTTCTTTAAGCAGAAGGAAATGATACCCAACAGAAACTTGTTTTCTACAGTAAGAAATGAATAAGGGCCATACAAATTGTAGATACACAGGTAAATGTAAAAGACTTTTTCTCATATTTTGATTTCTTTAGAAGATAATTGATTGTTTAAAAGTAATATCCAAATATTGTGCTGTTTGTAATAAATGCTGAGGTGAGAAGCATACTTTTATAAAGATCTCATATTATACATTAAGTGGTGTAATAGTATTTGAAGGTAAATTGTGAAAATGTAAAAGTACATATCATAAACCAGGGAGGAAAATATATGGGACATGTAGAAAAAAAGATGATGGTAGTTTTAAGCCCAACTGTATTAGTAATTGCATTAAAGATGAATAGTCTAAATATTTCAATTAAAAGATGGATGTAGTAAGAATGGATTAAAAAAAGACCCAACAGGGGCTTCCCTGGTGGCGCAGTGGTTGAGAGTCCGCCTGCGGATGCAGGGGACACGGGTTCGTGCCCCGGTCCAGGAGGATCCCACATGCAGTGGAGCGGCTGGGCCCGTGAGCCATGGCCGCTGAGCCTGCGCATCCGGAGCCTGTGCCCCACAGCGGGAGAGGCCACAACAGTGAGAGGCCCGCGTACTGCAAAAAAAAAAAAAAAAAAGACCCAACAATATGACCTAAGACATGCACTTTAAAGATAAAATCACAGATAGCTTCAATGTAAAAGAATAAAGAAAGATAACACCATGTAAACACTATTCATAACATAAACAGAGTGGTTTTATTAATATCAGACAAACTAGACTTTGGGACAAAAAATATTGCCAGGAGAAAGAAGGATATTTCCTAAAAATAATAAGTCAATTCCCACAGAAGATATGATAATCCTAAATGTGCACGCACCTAATTATAGAACTTTAAATATATGATAGAACAGAATGGAGAAATAGAAAAAGCCCAAATTGTGGTTGGAAATTTCAGAATTATTTTCTTTGTAATCAATAGAACAAGTGCATAGAAAATCAGGATGGATATAGAAGGCTTGAACAACACAATAAACCCACTTAACCAAATGGAAATTTTATAGAATACTTACCCAATTAAGAGAAGAACACAGATTTGTTTTAAGTTCACATGAAATAGCCATAAATGGAGCCATAAAAAAAAACTCAATTACAAAGTAGTGAAATCATAAAGACAATGTTCTCTGACTACAATAGAATTAAATTCTAAATCAATAACAGAAAGATATCCTCAGTCATGCATAGCTCCAGTGGCAGAAAACTAAAGCCTCATGGGCTTCAGGTGTCAGAGGACAGAGTTAGATGCCAGCAGAGTAGCTGGAAATTGGAAGTCAATCCCTAAAAGCAAGGAAGTCAGGGAGAGGAAGCTAAAACTCTGCCCAAATCATTAACTGACTGCAAAATTATTCATGTACAGTGGAGAACTTGGAAGAGCGAGGCTAAAAAGTGCAATCCTAGGAGGTCTTAAGAATGGAGCAGAAATATCGGCTGCTGTATACTGTAAGTGAGACAAAGTTTGCAGTTTGAGAGCAGGCAAAACCCAAACAAAGCAAAACAAATGCAATCATAAAACAACTCAATATCCATTCATGATAAAAAAAATTCTCAAGAAAATAGGAAGAGAAGGGAACTTCCTCAACCTGATGAAGGACAGCTCTGAAAAACTCTATGGCTAATACCTGACTTCTTTCCCTCTAAATAAGAAATAGGGTAAGGCTATCCACTCTCAAAACAAAATATGTACAAAACATCATTGAAAGGAATTAAAGAAAACCTAAGTAGAAAGATATGTGATGTATATGTGTTGAAAGATTCAATATTGATAAGATGTCAATTATCTAAGATTAGACATAAAGATCAATGAAACAGCTCTGAGAATCCAGAAATTGATCCATACTTAAAAGGTCAGTTGACCTTTTTTGCCAAAGGTGCCAAGGTAATTCACTGAGGAAATCCTAGTCTTTTCAACTACAGATGTCAATACAATTCAGATATACATTTAGGGAAAAAAAATGAACATCAACTTTTACCTCATACCATATATGAAAATTAACTTGAAATGGATCATAGACCTAAACATACAAGCCACAGCTATAAATCTATAAGTCTTTGAGAACAGAAGTAGGCAAAACTACAGTGCATGGACCATATTTGATCTATACTCTTTTTTAAGCATGGCACTTGAGCTAAGGATATTTTTTACATTTTTGTATGAGAGGAAGAGAGGAGAAGGAAAATATGCAGCAGTGACCATATGTAATCTCAAAGCCTAAGGTATTTGTTATCTGACCCTTTAAGGAAAAAGTTTTCTGGACACATTATAGAAGGCAACAAAGGAGGAATTCTTTGCAACTTAGAGACAGGCAAAGTGCTCTTGTATAGTATACAAAAAGCACAAATTATAAAAGAAAACATCAATAAATTGTAATTCATAAAAATTAAAATCTTCAGTTCTGAAATACTGTCTAGAAAATGAAAAAGCATGCCATAGATTGGGAAAAAAGATTTACAATTCACTTATCTGTCATGGGATTTATATCTAGAATATATAAATATTTCTAATAAATAATAAAAAGAGAGAATACAATAAATAAATTGGGAAGTTTTCAGAAGACTTCACAGTAGAAGATAGTATGTACATGAACAATAAACCCATTAGAAGGAAACTCTGTACATTGCTGTTGGGAATGTAAAATGGTATAACTTTGGATAACAGTTTAACAGGATTATATGAAGTTAAACACACACTTAACATAAGACGCAGCTAAGTTAAAGGAAAGCTCATGTCAACACAAAGACTTGTAAGTGAATGTTCATAGCAGCTTCATTCCTAATAGCTAAAACCTGGAAACAATCCAAATATCCATTGACAGGTAAATGGATAAAGAAATTGTCATAGAACTACAAATCAGAATATAAGCCATTATAAAGAAGACCGAACTACTAATGTAAATGTGTATGAATCTAAAAATATGCGTAGTGAAATGAGTTAGATACAAAATACTAAATACTGTATGATTTCATTTTTATGAAATTCTAGATAAAACAACACTAACCTACAGTTACAGAAAGAAGGTCACTGGATGCCTATGGCCAGGTTTGGAGAGACATGACTAGAAAGGGAATTTTTGAGTTATGAAAACATTTTATATTTTGATTATTATGATGGCTACACAGGCATACACATATGTCAAACCTCATCAAATTGGCACTTAAAATGTACATTATTGCACATAAATTGTACCTCAATAAAGTTATTTTATTAGATACAGATGAGCAATACAAGTGAAGTAATATGGGTGACATAAAGACAAAATTTCAGGGCCTTGTTTTAGGCCTAATTTCAAAAGCAATATAGGAAATTCTCAAAGGAAATTCCATCAGCAAAGAATAAGTGAACAGGCTGCCAGGAATATCCTCACGGAAGTTTCTCAGGAAGAAGCCTAGGGGAGGTTGCCAGTTCCTAGAGATAGCAGACACTGTTGATCACCTACCTAATAGCTAGCATTCCCTTCTTACTTGCTGCTAGAACCATAATTTAATACCCCTCCACCATGTGATTCAGGGATAAGCCTTAAGTATTTTAATCTAATTACAATGATCTCTTAACTCTGGCCAATGTTTGATTTATAGGTGAGTATGTGATCCCCTTTTGGCTGATCAGACATAAACAGAGATCTGTTGGATGCTTTTCATAAAGAAATCTTTCTTCTTAAAAAGAGACCCAAGGAAGAAAATTATTCCATTGGACATTATCCTTTCTGGGGCAGCCATGTTGTGACAATGAGGGAAAATAGCTTGAAGACAAAGCTAGCACACTGAATATATCAGAACCGAAAAATGGAAAGGACCAATGTCCTTGATGCTGTCACTGAGCCAATGTAATGACCTACACAGGCTATATCTACTACGAATTTCTTTTACTGAAGGAAGTAAATTTATTGTTAGTTCACTTTTGTCTAGGTTTTCTGTTACTTAAAGCTGAAGGCACTCTGATAATTGCACTGCTATTGCAGTCTTGGGAAGGAACTCGCTAAAGAATAACTAGGTAGCTCAGTGGCTGGACATTTTCCATACAGTAAATAGCAACTCAAAACAAAATTATTGATTCACATCAATTAAGAATGGAAGGTAAACTACTAAGACCCAGAGTAGATTTGAACATAAATTGGCTCCATTTGACAAAAACAGCTTAAAGGAAAAGAAAAATAATTCTTCAAATCTATGTGCACTCATGCAGTCTGAAATGGAAAATGGAGATAATTACTCAAACAATTCACTTTTGCTTGAATTACCTGGTCCAATTATGAAAAACCTGTGTTGTATATGATATGTTGTGAAAGCAAGAACATGAGTACATATGAAATGCATAAATTAATGAAATAATTTTATTATATAATACATGCAAATATGATTTTTAACTATAAAATTCTACCTTTAACTTTATGAGTTATTTAGTTGGGCTTCATTATTCACTTGATTTTGCACATGTAGACACATGTAAAGTTTCAACTTTATAAGTAATATAAACAATATGGGCTGCTTCTAGCACTTAGGAAAATTTAGCTATGCTAAATAATAGTGATCCTCACTATTTTTCATATACCCCTTACGTACGTATACAGTAACATTATTCTACCTACTTTGCAAATGGAGAAATAGAGAAGGTTACCAAAAAAAAGATCAACTCACCCACTCTGAAGTATTTGATAGAAATGACCAGATGGAATTCAAAACAGAATTAGAATTCAGGCACAGACTGATCTTTTGTCCTTTTAACAAGTATACCAAATCTCATTTCTTTCCAGAAAAGAAATAAAATGACACCATGCGATGTATTGAAAAGCAGGGTTAGTTAATCTGCAACTGTGAAAAAACACAGCAGGTTGTTTCCTAACACGTATCTCCTAAGAAAAGAAATGAGGCCAGATAAGCAAAAGGGCATTGTGCTTCTTCAGTGGTAGGAAATGAACTGGCTGAGTATCAGTCTTTGAACACTGAAGTGTCCCCTGAACAATACCTTTAAAAAGAATAAGAAGAAAGAAAAAAAAAAAGGTATTCCAAAGCAGTGGGCTACATAAGCAGCCGAGAGAAGGAAGAGTCACAATTCATAATTAAACAACTGTGTGTGACTTATTTACGTGGGACCTGAGGCAAACTAATTTCATTTGCAGAAATGGATAAAGAAGATGTTACAAAGCCACATTACACGGTTATTTGGAGGAAGAAATAAAAGAAATGCAATGAAAAGTAATGCTTTACTAAAAGAAAATCAAAAGTGAAGAATTCAAAGCCTAAACTCTTTGTGGTAAGGATAAGACAGACAGAGAATTTAGAGCTCTACCTGAGAAGACAGCACATGTAAATTGTATAACCCCTCTAAGGTTCTAAATATAATTCCCCAAACAAAACACAATCCAAGATCCACATGCACAGTCACAGAGTACATCTTTCTAGCATGTTTATACAGAGCATAGTTGGGGTTCATCTAAATGACCGAAACAAAACAAAATAAAATAAATAAAATGTCTATTTCTAATTAAAAGTTATTTTGTGTGCTAGTAAAATATCCTAGGAATACTGACTAATATTTAATAAGCATATATTTCCTTAATGTTTATACTCTGAGTTAAAATTGTGTTTTTATTTGACTCTGTTCCTCAAGCCCTGTCTCCTTCCTCTCACATAAAAACTTCCATAAATCAGGGCGCGGCTCTGTCCTGGATGACAGCTAGTGAAAGTAATTCACTCTATAGATTTCTGGTACTAACGGGATACTATGTTACTTCTCCCCTCCTCTCTGTCCCCATATAGGAGTCCCATTTGAATAGATGCTTCTAGATGCATTCAACTTTTAAAGAAGCTTGGATACCATAGAAAGTGCACTTAAAATTAAACCATCAATGTTCGAGCTTCAGCTTTTTCGTGACTTACGTGCCTGCCCTCAAGTGAGTAAATTAACCTCACTAAGTATTAGTTTTCTCTAGCTACAAAAATTGTATAACAGTACCTCTAAGCTAAAGTTGTTGTGAGAATTCAATGAGATAATGTATGTAAAAACACTTCGAAAATGGTAATATACTATATAGATGTAGGACACTATTGCCCCCCACCCCACAAGCCCGAAAGAGTAACTCCAATTAGAGGTAAGAATTCAAAGCTCTGAAAGTAGCCAGCAAGACAAAGGTTTGAGGCACTTCTTATATTATACTATGTATGGGACAACCACATATTTCATCAGGCCTAACAACCTCTGTCCTGTACCACAGATTTTTGAAGAACATGATTATATGAATTAAAAAATGACTTTTAACTCTCTATCCTATTTGTATTGAAAATAACCTAAACTAAATATATCTTACAGAGAAGTTATTCAAATGAGTTTCAGATACCCACCCTCATGCATGAAAAATGCATAGGTCTGTGTGAGTGTGTGTCTGTGTATGTATTAGCACTGGAACATTGGTGCTGCTATACTATTTCCATGATGCCTGAAGCAGTTATTAAACATATTAGAAATGTGCAAGAAACGGCATAGGACTATCTTCTATTCTTAGTTAAAATACATTTTTCCAGGAATTAACACAGCATTGTAAATTAACTATACTTCAATGAAACAAATAAAAATATTTTTCCAGATTTTATTAGTTTTATATTATTTAGTGATTAAATGTGGTTTTGTCTCTATTAGCTTTCAATTAGAATCCCATAGTCACAAATTGGCTCCATTACTGATAAACAGCCCCTGAAATCATCACAGTCTGGTTTTTACAAAGCTTTGTTAAGATGTAATTCACATACTTTTGAACTACAATTCAGTGAGTTTTAGTATATTCACAGAGTTGTGCAATCATCACTACAATTTAATTTTAGAACATTTTCATCACCCTCCCAAAAGAAACCCCGTACCTATTAGCAGACATTCTCCATTCCCTCACAGCACCCCATCCCTAAGCAGCCAACAACCTAATATTGGTTTCTATAACTCTGCCTACTCTGGACATTTCATATAAATGGAATCCTTCAATATGTGTTCCGTTGTGATTGGCTTCTGTCACTTAGCATAATGTTTTCAGGGGTCTTTGGTGTTGTTTCGTATATCACTACTTCATTCCTTTTTATTGCCCAATAACATTCCATAAAAAGGATACACCATATTTTGTTTATCCATTTATCAGTTGAAGGTTATTTGAGTAGTTTCTACTTTGGGGCTATTATGAGTAATGCTGCAATGAACATTTGTGTGCACATTTTCGTGCGGACATATGTTTTCATTTCTCTTGGGTATATACCTAGAAAGGGAATTGCTGGATCATATGATAATTTTATGTAAATTTTTTGAGGAACTGCCAAACTGTTTCCCACAGTGACTGCACCATTTCACATTCCCACCAGCAATGTGTATGAGGGTTCCTATTTTTCCATATCCTCATGGACATTTGTTGTTGTCTTCCTTTTTTATTATAAGCATCCTAGTGGGTGTGAAGTAGTATCTTATTGTGATTTGGATTTGTGATTGACTGCATTTCCCTGATCTTTTCTTGTGCTTATTAGCCACTTGTATATCTTCAGAGAAATATCTATTCAGATCCTTTGCCCATTTTTTCAATTGGGTTATTTGTCTTTTTTACCTTTTAGTTGTAAGATTTCTTTATATATTCTGGATACGAGACTTTTTTCAAATATATGATTTACAAATATTTTCTCCCATTTTGTGGGTTTTCCTTTCATTTTCTTGATGGTGTCTTTTGCACAAAAGTATTTAATTTTGATGAAGTTCAATTTATCTATTTTTTTATGCTGTTGCTTGTGCTTAATTATCACATCTAAGAAATCAATGATTGGTGGGGGCTGGGAGCTGAGGCTCGGGCTTCAGTCGGATCGCAGGGAGAGGACTGGGTTTAGCGGCGTGAACACAGCCTGAAGGGGTCAGTTGGCCGGGAGGGACTCCGGGAAAAAGTCTCACCTGCTGAAGAGGCAAGAGACTTTTTCTTCCCTCTTTGTTTCCTGGTGCGCAAGGAGAGGGGATTAAGAGCACTGCTTAAAGGAGCTCCAGAGATGGGCGCGAGTGGCGGCTAACAGCGCAGATCCCAGAGACGGGCATGAGACGCTAAGGCTGCTGCTGCAGCCACCAAGAAGCCTGTGTGCCAGCACAGGTCACTATCCACACCTCCCCTCCCGGGAGCCTGTACAGCCCGCCACTGCCAGGGTCCCGTGATCCAGGGACAACTTCCCAGGGAGAACGCATGGCGCGCCTCAGGCTGGTGCAACGTCATGCTGGCCTCTGCCGCCGCAGGCTCGCCCCGCATCCATACCCCTCCCTCCCCCCGGCCTGAGTGAGGCAGAGCCCCCGAATCAGCTGTTCCTTTAATCCCGTCCTGTCTGAGCGAAGAAAAGACGCCCTCAGGCGACCTACACACAGAGGCAGGGTCAAACCAAAGCTGAATCCCAGAAGCTGTGCGAACAAAGCACAGAAAGGGAAATCTCTCCCAGCAGCCTCAGGAGCAGCAGATTTAATCTCCACAATCAACTTGAGGTACCCTGCATCTGTGGAATACCTGAATAGACAGCGAATCATCCCAAATAGAGAAGGTGGACTTTGAGAGCAAGATTTATTGTTTTTTCTCCTTTTCCTCTATTTGTGAGTGTGTATGTGTATGCTTCTGTGTGATATTTTGTCTGTATAGCTTTGCTTACACCGTTTGTCCTAGGGTTCTGTCCATCCATATTTGTCTGTTTGTTTTACTTAAAAAAAAACTTTTTTCTTCATAATTATTTTTTTACTTTTTTTTTTAACACCTTTATTGGGGTATAATTGCTTTACAATGGTGTGTTAGTTTCTGCTTTATAACAAAGTGAATCAGTTATACATATACATATGTTCCCATATCTCTTCCCTCTTGCGTCTCGCTCCTTCCCACCCTCCCTATCCCACACCTCCAGGCTGTCACAAAGCAACCGGCTGATATCCCTGTGCCATGCGGCTGCTTCCCACTAGCTATCTACCTTACGTTTGTTAGTGTGTATATGTCCATGACTCTCTCTTGCCCTGTCACAGCTCACCCTTCCCCCTCCCCATATCCTCAAGTCCATTCTCCAGTAGGTCTGGGTCTTTATTCCTGTCTTACCCCTAGGTTCTTCATGACATTTTTTTCCCCTTAAATTCCATATATATGTGTTAGCATACGGTATTTGTCTTTTACTTTCTGACTTACTTCACTCTGTATGACAGACTCTAGGTCTATCCACCTCATTACAAATAGCTCAATTTCGTTTCTTTATATGGCTGAGTAATACTCCATTGTATATATGTGCCACATCTTCTTTATCCATTCATCCGATGATGGGAACTTAGGTTGTTTCCATCTCCGGGCTATTGTAAATAGAGCTGCGATGAACATTTTGGTACATGACTCTTTTTGAATTTTGGTTTTCTCACAGTATATGCCCAGTAGTGGGATTGCTGGGTCATATGGTAGTTCTATTTGTAGTTTTTTAAGGAACCTCCATACTGTTCTCCATAGTGGCTGAACCAATTCACATTCCCACCAGCAGTGCACGAGTGTTCCCTTTTCTCCACACCCTCTCCAGCATTTATTGTTTCTAGATTTTTTGATGATGGCCATTCTGACTGGTGTGAGGTGATACCTCATTGTAGTTTTGATTTGCATTTCTCTAATGATTAATGATGTTGAGCATTCTTTCATGTGTTTGTTGGCAGTCTGTATATCTTCTTGGAGGTTCCTTAAAAAACTACAAATAGAACTACCATATGACCCAGCAAACCCACTACTGGGCATATACCCTGAGAAAACCAAAATTCAAAAAGACATGTACCAAAATGTTCATCGCAGCTCTATTTACAATAGCCCGGAGATGGAAACAACCTAAGTGCCCATCATCGGATGAATGGATAAAGAAGATGTGGCACATATATACAATGGAATATTACTCAGCCATAAAAAGAAACGAAATTGAGCTATTTGTAATGAGGTGGATAGACCTAGAGTCTGTCATACAGAGTGAAGTAAGTCAGAAAGAAAAAGACAAATACCGTATGCTAACACATATATATGGAATTTAAGAAAAAAAAAAAGTCACAAAGAACCTAGGGGTAAGACAGGAGTAAAGACACAGACCTACTAGAGAATGGACTTGAGGATATGGGGAGTGGTAAGGGTAAGCTGTGACAAAGCGAGAGAGAGGCATGGACATATATACACTACCAAATGTAAGGTAGATAGCTAATGGGAAGCAGCCACATAGCACAGAGAGATCAGCTCGGTGCTTTGTGACCACCTGGAGGGGTGGGATAGGGAGGTTGGGAGGGAGGGAGGCGCAAGAGGGAAAAAATATGGGAACATATGTATATATATAAAACTGATTCATTTTGTTGTAAAGCAGAAACTAACACAACATTGTAAAGCAATTACACTCCAATAAAGATATTAAAAAAAATGCTTCCACCAAAAGACACAGACTGGCTGAATGGATACAAAAACAAGGTCCATATATATGCCATCTACAAGAGACCCACTTCAGACCTAGGGACACATACAGACTGAAAGTGAGGAGATGGAAATGATATTCCATGCAAATGGAAATCAAAAGAAAGCTGGAGTAGCAATTCTCATATCAGACAAAATAGACTTTAAAATAAAGACTACTACAAGACATAAAAGAGGACATTACATAATGATCAAGGGATTGATTCAAGAAGAAGATATAACAATTGTAAATATTTATGCACCCAACATAGGAGCACCTCAATACATAAGGCAAATACTAACAGCCATAAAAGGGGAAATCGACAGTAACACAATCATTATAGGGGACTTTAACACCCCACTTTCACCAATGGACAGATCGCCCAAAATGAAAATAAATAAGGAAACACAAGTTTTACATGATACATTAAAAAAGATGGACTTAATTGATATTTATAGGACATTCCATCCAAAAACAACAGAATACATATTTTTCTCAAGTGCTCATGGAACATTCTCCAGGATAGATCATATCTTGGGTCACAAATCAAGCATTGATAAATTTAAGAAAATTGAAATCATGTCATGTATCTTTTCCAACCACAAAACTATGAGACAAGATATCAATTACAGGATAAGATCTGTAAAATATACAAACACATGGAGGCTAAACAATACAATACTTAATAACGAAGTAACACTGCAGAAATCAAAGAGGAAATCAAAAAATAGCTAGAAACAAATGACAGTGGAGACACGACGACCCAATACCTATGGGATACAGCGAAAGCAGTTCTAAGAGGGAAGTTTATAGCAATACAATCCTACCTTAAGAAACAGGAAACATCTCGAATAAACGACCTAACCTTGCACATAAAGCAAGTAGAGAATGAAGAACAAGAAAACCCCAAAGTTAGCAGAAGGAAAGAAATCATAAAGATCAGATCAGAAATAAATGAAAAAGAAATGAAGGAAAAAATAGCAAAGATCAATAAAACTAAAACCTGGTTCTTTGAGAAGATAAACAAAATTGACAATCCACTAGCCAGACTCATCAAGAAAAAAAGGGAGAAGACTCAAATCAATAGAATTAGAAATGAAAAAGGAGAAGTAACAACTGACACTGCAGAAATACAAAGGATCATGAGACATTACTACAAGCAACTCTATGCCAATAAAATGGACAACCTGGAAGAAATGGACCAAGTCTTAGAAATGCACAACCTGCCGAGACTGAACCAGGAAGAAATAGAAAATATGAACAGAACAATCACAAGCACTGAAATTGAAACTGTGACTAAAAATCTTCCAACAAACAAAAGCCCAGGACCAGATGGCTTCACAGGCGAATTCTATCAAACATTTAGAGAAGAGCTAACACCTATCCTTTTCAAACTCTTCCAAAATATAGCAGAGGGAGGAACACTCCCCAACTCATTTTACGAGGCCACCATCACCCTGATACCAAAAACAGACAAAGATGTCACAAAGAAAGAAAACTACAGGCCAGTATTACTAAGGAACATAGATGCAAAAATCTTCAACAAAATAACAGCAAACAGAATCCAACAGCAAATTAAAAGGATCATACACCATGATCAAGTGGGGTTTATTCCAGGAATGCAAGGATTCTTCGATATACACAAATCAATCAACGTGATATACCATATTAACAAATTGAAGGAGAAAAACCATATGATCATCACAATAGATGCAGAGAAAGCTTTCAACAAAATTCAACACCCATTTATAATAAAAACCCTGAAGAAAGTAGGCATAGAGGGAACTTTCCTCAACATAATAAAGGCCATATATGACAAACACACAGCCAACATTGTCCTCAGTGGTGAAAAACTGAAACCACTTCCAATAAGATCAGGAACAAGACAAGGTTGCCCACTCTCACCACTCTTATTCAACATAGTTTTGGAAGTTTTAGCCACAGCAATCAGAGAAGAAAAAGAAATAAAAGGAATGCAAATTAGAAAAGACGAGGTAAAGCTGTTTGCAGATGACATGATACTCTACATAGAGAATCCTAAAGATGCTACCAGAAAACTACTAGAGCTAATCAGTGAATTTGGTAAAGGAGCAGGATACAAAATTAACGCACAGAAATCTCTGGCATTCCTACAAACTAATGATGAAAAATCTGAAAGTGAAAGTAAGGAAACACTCCCATTTACCATTGCAACAAAAAGAATAAAATATCTAGGAATAAACCTACCTATGGAGACAAAAGACCTGTATGCAGAAACTTATATGACACTGATGAAAGAAATTAAAGATGATACAAATAGATGGAGAAATATACCATGTTCTTGGACTGGAAGAGTCAACATTGTGAAAATGACATTACTACCCAAAGCAATGTACAGATTCAATGCAATCCCTATCAAACTACCACTGGCATTTTTCACAGAACTAGAACAAAAAATTTCACAATTTGTATAGAAACACAAGACCCCTAATAGCCAAAGCAATCTTGAGAACAAAAAACGGAGCTGGAGGGATCAGGCTCCCTGACTTCAGACTATACTACAAAGCTACAGTAATCAAGACAGTATGGTACTGGCACAAAAACAGACATATAGATCAATGGAACAGGATAGAAAGGACAGAGCTAAACCCACACACATATGGTCACCTTGACTTTGATAAGGGAGGCAAAAATATACAGTGGATAAAAGACAGCCTCTTCAATAAGTGGTGCTGGGAATACTGGACAGGTACATGTAAAAGGATGAGATTAGATCACTCCCTAATGCCATAAACAAAATTAAGCTCAAAATGGGTTAAAGAACTAAATGTAAGGCCAGAAACTATAAAACTCTTAGAGGAAAACATAGGCAGAACACTCTATGACATACATCACAGCAAGATCCTTTTTGACTCACCTCCTAGAGACATGGAAATAAAAACAAAAATAAACAAATGGGACCTAATGAAACTTCAAAGCTTTTGCACAGCAAAGGAAACCATAAACAAGACCAAAAGACAACCCTCAGAATGGGAGAAAATATTTGCAAATGAAGCAGCTGACAAAGGATTAATCTCCAAAATTTACAAGAGGCACATGCAGCTCAATAACAAAAAACAAACAACCCAATACACAAATGGGCAGAACACCTAAACAGACATTTCTCCAAAGAAGATACACAGATTGCCAACAAACACATGAAAGAATGTTCAACATCATTAATCATTAGAGAAATGCAAATCAAAACTACTATGAGATATCATCTCACACCGGTCAGAATGGCCAGCATCTAAAAATCTAGAAACAATAAATGCTGGAGAGGGTGTGGAGAAAAGGGAACCCTCTTGCACTGTTGGTGGGAATGTAAATTGATACAGCCACTATGGAGAACAGTATGGAGGTTCCTTGAAACACTACAAATAGAACTACCATATGACCCAGCAATCCCGCTACTGGGCATATACCCTGAGTAAACCATAATTCAAAAAGAATCATGTACCAATATGTTCATTGCAGCTGTATTTACAATAGCCAGGATATGGAAGCAACCTAAGTGTCCATCAACAGATGCATGGATAAAGAAGATGTGGCACATATATACAATGGAATATTACTCAGCCATAAAAAGAAACGAAATTGAGCTATTTGTAATGAGGTGGATAGACCTAGAGTCTGTCATACAGAGTGAAGTAAGTCAGAAATAGAAAAACAAATACCGTATGCTAACACATATATATGGAATTTAAGGAAAAAAAAAAGTTCATGCAGAACGTAGGGGTAAGACGGGAATAAAGACCCAGACCTACTGGAGAATGGACTTGAGGATATGGGGAGGGGGAAGCGTAAGCTGTGACAAAGTGAGAGAGTGGCATGGACATATATACACTACCAAATGTAAAATAGATAGTGGGAGCTGCCGCATAACACTGGGAGTTCTGCTCGGTGGTTTGTGACCACCTAGAGGGATGGGATAGAGAGGGTGGGAAGGAGGGAGACGCAAGAGGGAAGAGATATGGGAACTTATGTATATGTATAACTGATTCACTTTGTTATAAAGTAGAAACTAACACACCATTGTAAAGCAATTATACTCCAATAAACATGTTAAAATAAAAAAGAAATCAATGATTAATCCAGTATCACAGCTGCCACTCATTTCTCTTTAACTTCCTTTTTTTTAATACCACGGCTTTATTGATATAATTAATATACCACAAATTAACAACATAAAGTGTACAATTCAGTTTTTTTTTAGCTTCCTTCCTTTGCCTATTTTTTAACTGGGTTGTTTGTCCTTTTGCTCTTGGGTTATGATTACTTTGTATTAATATATCCTGGCTACTAGGCCTTTATCAGATAGATGATTTATAAATATTTCTCCTATTTTGTATGTTGTCTTTTAACTTTCTTGATAAATCCTTTATTTGCCAAAGTTTTTAATTTTGATAAGTCCAAATTCTTATCTAAATAACTAAATCAATCATGGATGGACTCTGGGTATAGTCCATCCTGGGGTAATATGTTTTTCCACCTGTGGAACTGTGAAATCAGGAAACGAGCTATCTTCTTCCAAAATATAATGGTAAGACAGGCATAGGATCAACACTCCCATTCCTAAAGGGATAAATAGGAATCAAATGGACCACACGTTCCAAGCAAGTCCAAAACTCAGCAGGGAAAATTCCATTAGATCTCAAGACTTGAGAATAATTCTCTGTGGCTCAAAACTCTGTCCTTTGCATCCATGGCTCTGCCCTTGGAGTAATTTTTCCTTTGTTTTGTCCCATCTCTGTCCCTTTCAGTCCAGGCCGGCAGCATTTTTGCTGGTAAAAAAAAATTTCCCAAAACTTATTTGTCCCATCAAATTTATAAGGGTCCAAGACATTAGACAAAGGGGTTCTCCACAGATACTTCCTGGATAACCACATCTCTGTTCCCAGCTTCTGATGAGATGGTTGATTGAATCTGTAAGTCACATGTCTAATCTCTTAGCAAGTTGTCCAGCCACACACTTGGCCCTGATTACAGAGCATACTATCTGGACAGGCAGATATCATCAGGTGCTGGTGCCCTTGTACTTAATTTATCTTTTTTCTTTCATTTTCTATAAGCCGCAAGGAGAAACCAGACTGAACTTTCCACACTTTGTTTATAAATCTCCTTGACTAAATATCCAAGATTATTGTTTACAAGTTCCACTTTCCTCCCAATGATAGAACATAACTCAGTCAAGCCTCTGCCACTTTATACCAAGAATCACGTCTCCACCAGTGTCCAAAAACGTGTTTATCATTTACATCTAAGGCGTCACCAGAAGTATATTTAACGTTTGTATTTCTACCAACCATCAAGGCAACCTATGATTTTTCTATCAAGCATCTCAAAATTCTTCTGGTTTCTACTCATGACTCAATTCCAAAACCAACTCCACATTTTCAGGCATATTTTACAACAGCACCCCCTCTCCATGATACTATAATCTGTATTTGATTCCTAGGTCTGCTATAACTAATTAACACTAACTGGGTGGTTCAGAACAACAGAAATTAGTTCTCTCATAGTTCTGGAGTCTAAAAATCTGAAACCAAGGTGTTGGGAGGGCCATGCTCTCCCCAAAGGTTCTGTGGAAGAGTGCTTCCTTGTCTCTTCCAGCTTCTGGGAGTCCTGACAATCTTTACCATTCCTGGACTTGTAGATGTACCTCCAATCTATGTAGTCATCATCACATGGCATTCTCCTTTTTATATCTCTATGTCTCTTTACCTCTTCTTAAAGGATACCAGTCATATTGGATTAAAAGCCAACTCTAATCTAATATGACCTCATCTTAATTATTACATTTGCAATGGCCCTATTTCCAAACAATGTCACATTCTGAGTGAGGTACTGGGAGCACCTCAGACTTAAATGTATCTTGTTGGGGGACACAATTCAAATCATAATAAATATTGGTTGGGTTTTTTTTTTCTTTAGTAGATTCCATGGGATTTTCTACTTAGAGGATTATGTTATCTGCACATAGAAACAGTTTTACTTCTTTGCCAATTTTGAAGGCTTTTATTTCTCTTTATTGCCTAATTGCTCTAGTTAGGGAAAGGAAGGAAGGAAGGAAGGAAGGAAGGAAGGAAGGAAGGAAGGAAGGAAGGAAAAAAGGAAGGAAGGAAGGATGGAAAGAAGACAAGGAGGGAGGAAAGATTCTTTAAAAGAATAAAAAGTCTCCTACTCTTTGCAAATTGGCTCTGTTCTGTGACACTTTAGAACTTAGCCAGGCCATTTACAATTCTGCCTGTCCTTCACTTCCTGTTAACATTGAGCCTAGAGTTCAGCCAGAAGTGAAAGTTTAGAGTCTTCTCAGTTCTTTTCCAATCAAATATTTTGTCCTGGGCATGCACATGACTTTCTTAATTCCCCAGAATACACAGGTACCTTTGAATACCTGGATTTCCCAAAGAAACTCTCTCTCCAGCTTTTCCTCCCAGACTTTGAACACTTTATCTGTTGCCTCAGCTATAATCTTTTGCCCCATGTGGCTACAGGTTGTTCTTGTGGCTTACAGTATTTTTAAGAAGCCTACCATTTTGGTACCCTGAGTGAGTTCCAAGTTGGAAAAAACAAAAGCCTTGTATCAGTCCTTCAGGTAGCCCCCAGACAGGTTAGAACAAATACAATTCTTTCAGAATAATGTCTGCTCTTATCCTTCTGAAAACAGGGACCAGGTTTCCAGATTGAGAATGTGACTACTGCTGTGCAGGGAAAGAATATGGGGTAAGGGCAAATAAAATGCCACAAAACTTTTCTATCATTTTAATTTGCCTTTTTCTTAATTCAGCATTTACTTGGTTGTTTTAAACTTTGTTCTCCATAGTTCCAACAAAGTTTATTCTGACAGTTTTTGTTTAATTTTTTGATAATTCTGTGGAGGAATGGGTCTTTGGAGATACCTACTCTGCCATTTTCACTGATGTCTAAAGTAAGACATTTTGATAACAGAAAAGAGGGATATAATCTCATAATAAATTAAATTTTTGTCCTTAACATTTAACAAATGCTGGAGATAAAAGATAAGTAATTTGGGCTTCCCTGGTGACGCAGTGGTTGAGAATCTGCCTGCTAATGCAGAGGACACAGGTTCGAGCCCTGGTCTGGAAGGATCCCACATGCCGCGGAGCAACTAGGCCCGTGAGCCACAACTACCGAGCCTGTGCGTCTGGAGCCTGTGCTCAGCAACAAGAGAGGCTGCAGTAGTGAGAGGCCTAAGCACAAAGAGTGGCCCCCACTTGCCACAACTAGAGAAAGCCCTCGCACAGAAACGAAGACCCAACACAGCAAAAATAAATTAATTAATTAAACTCCTACCCCCAACATCTTCTTTAAAAAAAAAAAAAGATAAGTAATTTTAATGAGTATAAATTAAGTTATTTTAAGCTTTACTTAGAGCTCAGTACATGGGCCTCATTTATCATTTATCACTGCCAACAGGAGGAAATATCATGGCCTATGAATGAGTGTCCTGCATTGGAGGTCAGTAGATAAATATTTATAATATTCTTATTTGTGCTTACATCCATCCCATATCCTTTCAAGAATTAAAAAATGCTGAAGATAAAATATAACAACTTTAAATGGAGTAAAATACTAAAAATATAGTAATCTAGGAAGAGGAATATAAGAAAACATTTTAACAGATAATCTACCAGCTGGATAATGAGCCGTACAATAATAGGTAATAAAAAATGATACTCTAAAAAACTGAGAATTGAAATGCAGCTGATAAGAGTCAAAGAGGTCACACTAGTTGGGGGGGGGGGAAGTGATACCAAAAGAGGTTAGAACTCTTCACACATGGGATGGACATATTGATAATCTATCATTGAGGAGGCTTTTGACACAAGTCTGCCATGGATGGTGGGAATGGTCTAGGCTTGTAAAGGCAGAAGTCTTTTTTAGGTAGCAAATCTGATTCCATTGCTCTAATTGTTTATTTAAAATTAAATCAAAACATCTCTTTGAAAATATTCTTTTAAGTACATCTTACTATAACAGAGTCCAGTTTTCTAATCTCATATTAGTATAACACCCAAGGAGAATTACAAAATGGAAATACTGGGCAAAATGGGGAAAAAGTAAAAGAGACCTTTCTGGACTTCATTTCTAGAGTTTATTCTAAGGTCATTAAAAAGTTATATATAAAAAAAAGTTATATATAAAAATTTGGTTTTGGGGACTTCCCTGGTGGCGCAGTGGTTAAGAATCCACCTGCCAACGCAGGGAACTTGGGTTCGAGCCCTGGTCTGGGAAGATCCCACATGCCTTGGAACAACTAAGCCCATGCACCACAACTACTGAGCCTGCGCTCTAGAGCCCACGTGCCGCAACAAATGAAGCCCGTGCGTGCCTAGAACCCGTGCTCCGCAGCAATAGAAGCCACCGCAATGAGAAGCCTGCACACCGCAATGAAGAGTGGTCCCCACTCGCTGCAACCAGAGAAAGCCCACGCACAGCAACGAAGACCCAACACAGCCAAAAATAAATAAATAAGTAAATTTAAAAAAAAAAAGAAAAAAAAATTTGGTTTCATTTTTAGGTAAGTAAAGACGTGTGTATGTTGTTGATATTCATATTCTTTGCAGTTCTGTTTTATAGATAGAACAAAAGGGGTTTTTTAGTTCAGGAATATATCACAATATTTAATGTAGGCTCCAAAATTCAGGACAAATTGAATGTGATCAGAAAGTTTGTTTTGTTTTGTTTTGTTTTGTTTTTTACAAGTGAGAAGAGCAATATCTAAAATACACTAGAGCTTCTGTAGAAACTAAAGAGCCAAAGGGGCCTAATTGATTTTTTTTCTAAATTGTGAATAAGCTATAAAAATCCCCTTTGTGCAGAGAGAGAGTCCACACATTATATTTAAGTTCTAAATCCCACTGCAAATCAGGATATTCAAAGAATTACTGACACACCTTAAACTATCTGGGCAGCAATGTACATTGTTAATACTCATTCCTTTCATTTGCTTCACCTATAGATGACTCAGTTTCACTGTCTTCTTCCTATTACTTCTGTCTATATTATTTTCATCCTAACTTACATTTAAGCACTTTTCCCTTTTTATCAGTTTTGATAGTCATTCTTATTCAGAGAAATCTTGTTCCCTTTCCTTTTTCATTTCATAGAGCTCTGGTTTATATCAATATGATGAAATAGAGCTCAATCTTTTTGGTTTCAATTATAAAAGTAGTCATGGCTATCTTATTAAAACACTGCTTCTCTACTACAGGGTAAGAAATTTTATGAGAAAATGGTGATGAAAAGAACAAGATCTCAGGCAAAGTAACTATACTGCATTATGCCAAATACATATCAAATTCTGGTCCTCTGACATTCTATTTTTTTACATGGCAAATGCTTTTAGCATTTCATTGGTAGTAGAGTCTATTCATGCAACATATATTACACTCAAAATATTTTGGTTTTGTTGTTTTTTGTCCTGGCCTTACATTTCTTTGTTTCTTTATTATTCATTTCAATCTATATGTATTCAGTGAAAACTTAAAACTTGGCTACTTTTTGCTTGTCTCTCCTTTTCTACTCCTCTCTAGGATAACCTGCTTTTATTATAAATTGACCAAAACCAGGATGATCACTTCTGTGACTATTTCCTTATAAAAGATTGGAGTGATGCTTTTTGACTGATATTCTACATTTTAATTCATTCACCATTGTTTGCTTCTTTATACTGATGCTAAGCACTCTTTCAAACTTTTAATAGTTTTCTCCTCCATTAAGCAAGTTCTTCCTCTGATGGTATGTTTGGTACTCCATGACTTGAAGGGCAAATTTCACTTAATTTCTTTTTATTTATTTATATGTTTGCTACTCTAAAATTGGATTCCATTCACCATTTGCTTCCTTATTAATCATCTGGAGCAATAATTAAATTTTTTTTCTGTAGCATACGTACTGCATTTGCAGGCTTCAGAACCTTACATTGATTGACTTTAGGAATGTCACATCTTGAGCTAAAAATGGATGAAACCAGAAAGTATTAGTATTAGCATTAATACTAATTAGCATATGACTTTCAGCTAAATTTGTTTAGGCAGCAGCACTTACATTAAATCCTTGTCCAGAAGGAACCAAAAGGACCCTGACCTTTATGTGACCTCCACCAATGTGTGAGTGTTTGTGTGGATCCTTTGTGCCTTACCAATTATTTAGTACACACTGAACACAGTAAATAAAAGTTACTGTCTGGAACATCTATTGCCCAAATTGGCATAGACTTGAAACCTAATGCCTCTGGCAATATCCATAAAAATAAGGTAATCGATATAAAAAGTATGTCAAATACCCAATTCTTTAGAGACATCCATACATTCAGAAGTGGGGTGACAAGACCCTATTAATCAACAGTATATTTCCCTTTCCATCAAAAGGCATGATGTGAAGACACAAGAAACAGGCTGAGTGTGATCAGCTTGACACACCTTTGTGTATGCATGCAATCTGATCCTCATATTTGACTCCAAACCTTTTCTAAGAACAAAATAACTCATACATTGACTGCTACACACTTTGCCTGTCTGCTGCTATTTCTCAAACAATTGTACTCTTGCTTCACTTTGGTAAGCTGTACTTTAGTAAATCCATGCAAAAGTATGTTCTCCTAGCCTCTTTCACCTTCTGTTGCCAGTTTCAGCTGCAAGCTACCCCTCTGAAATTCATCACTGTCACGACTAGCCCTGCGGAATTTCAGGAAACCTTGTAAAGCTTCTGTGCCCATTGCAAAGCATTTTGGAAATCCTCAGCTGCAAATGAAGTCAAAGTGCAAAATTGTTTCTACAGTGAAACCTTGCAATGTGTTGAACTTGTGTACTTTTGAAGAGATCACCTTCACATACTCTTTTTTTTCCCCTTCTGTCTTCCTAAAAGATGCAGGATCCTCCTAGCTTGAGCAGATTCAGGTCACCTCTAAGCCTGATCGTTTCCTGATTATTCACAAATAAATCATCGTCAAAATAAAGGAAAAAGTCACACAATCCTCCTACAGCATTAAATTTGTAATCACACAAGACAGGTCATGAAATTCAGGATCATGGTTCCCACGGTAACCCTGCTCTTCTCCAATTGTGTATGCCCTACACCACTGTCTCTACATTGAAAATGTTTTTCTTACATTGTATTCCAACTCTTAGTATCAGCATCTTGCAAAAGCTGCCTGATTAAGTATTCACCTTACCATATGAACAAAGATTATTAAGTTTTAAAATCAAACTAAAATTAAATTAATCAATATAGCTAATGGGAATTCTAGCCAGAACAGAAAATAAGATTCATGTGATAAGCAATTCTATAAATCTAACTTGTATTTCTTAATTTAGCCACTAGTTGTCTACTCTTTGAAGAATCGTCTCCTGAGGGGGGAGCAAACTCATAACCCAATGGGAAATGAAACTGGATTATCTTTTATGCTTGAAGTATTTTGTGACATCAGAAAATAACATTAAATGTTTAGAATTTTTCCAGAACAGACAATGTGTGTGGCATTTTTCAATTTTAGTTTTGGTTGTAAACAATCACACTTTGTCCAATTTTCTTAACTAAACTGTTAAATATAAGGTACATTCTTTATTCATATAGGAGTATGACTATATAATGTTAAAAGATTAGTACTTTCTCTTTAGTATGATATTTCTGGTTGTTAGAGATTCAATAGCAAATTAGCAGACTTTCAGATTTCTGGATTATTGCCTGAAATAACATTTCAGTTTTGCTTAATCTCCTAAACCTTATTCAGTATCCTGGACTCAGCCTATTTTTGCTTTGATTAATTTATGCAACCTATATTTGTCCAAGAACTGAACCCAAATCCCTGGATTCTGGCCTCACTCTTTTTTTTTTTTTTTTTTTTTTTTTTTTATTTTTCTGCTAACTTTGGGTTTTGTTTGTTCTTCTTTCTCTAGTTCCTTTAGGTGTAAGGTTAGATTGTTTACTTGAGATTTTTCTTGTTTCTTAAGCTAGGCTTGTATAGCTATAAACTTCCCTGTTAGAACTGCTTTTGCTGCATCCCATAGGTTATGGATTGTCATGTTTTCATTGTCTTCTGTCTCTAGGTGTTTTTTGATTTCCTCATTGATTTCTTCAGTGATCTCTTGGTTATTTAGTAACGTATTGTTTAACCTCCATGTGTTTGTGTTTCTTACGTTGTTTTTTCCCTGTAATTCATTTCTAGTCTCAGAGCGTTTTCATTAGAAAAGATGGTTGATATGATTTCAATTTTCTTAAATTTACTGAGGCTTGATTTGTGACCCAAGATGTGATCCATCCTGGAGAATGTTCCGTGCGCACTTGAGAAGAAAGTGTAATCTGTTTTTGGATGGAATGTCCTATAAATATAGTTAAATCTATCTGGTCTGTTGTGTCATTTAAAGCTTCTGTTTCCTTATTTATTTTCATTTTGGATGATCTGTCCATGGTGTAAGTGAGGTGTTAAATTCCCCCACTATTATTGTGTTACTGTTGATTTCCTCTTTTATTGCTGTTAGCATTTGCCTTATGTATTGAGGTGCTCCTATGTTGGGTGCATATATATTTATAATTGTTATATCTTCTTCTTGGATTGATCCCTTGATCATTATGTAGTGTCCTTCCTTGTCTCTTGTAACATTCTTTATTTTAAAGCCTATTTTCTCTGATATGAGTATTGCTACTCCAGCTTTCTTTTGATTTCCATTTGCATGGAATATCTTTTCCCATCCCCTCAGTATCAGTCTGTATGTGTCCCTAGGTCTGACATGGGTCTCTTGTAGACAGCATATATATGGGTCTTGTTTTAGTATCCATTCAGCAAGCCTGTGTCTTTTGTTTGGAGCATTTAATCCATTCACGTTTAAGGTAATTGTCGATATGTATGTTCCTATGACCATTTTTTTAATTGCTTTGGGTTTGTTTTTGTAGGCCCTTTTCTTCTCTTCTGTTTCCCACTTAGAGAAGTTCCTTTAGCATTTGTTGTAGAGCTTGTTTGGTGGTGCTGAATTCTCTTAGCTTTTGCTTTTCTGTAAAGCTTTTGATTTCTCCATGGAATCTGAATGAGATCCTTGCTGGGTAGCGTAATCTTGGTTGTAGGTTCTTCACTTTCATCACTTTAAGTATATCATGCCACTCCCTTCAGACTTGTAGAGTTTCTGCTGAGAAATCAGCTGTTAACCTTATGTGAGTTCCCTTGTTTGTTATTTGTTGTTTTTCCCTTGCTGCTTTCAATAATTTTTCTTTGTCTTTAATTTGTGACAGTTTGATTACTATGTGTCTTGGTGTGTTTCTCCTCGGGTTTATCCTGTATGAGACTCGCTCCGCTTCATGGACTTGGGTGGCTATTTCCTTGTCCATGTTAGGGAAGTTTTTGACTATAATCTCTTCACATATTTTCTCTGGTCCTTTCTCTCTCTCTTCTCCTTCTGGGACCCCTATAATGTGAATGTTGTTGTGTTTAATGTTATCCCAGAGATCTCTTAGGCTGTCTTCATTTCTTTTCATTGTTTTTTCTTTCGTCTCTTCCACAGCAGTGAGTTCCACCATTCTATCTTCCAAGTCACTTATCCTTTTTTCTGCCTCAGTTTTTCTGCTATTGATTCCTTCTAGTGTAGTTTTCATTTCAGTTATTATATTGTTCATCTCTGTTTGTTTGGTCTTTAATTCTTCTAGGTCTTTGTTAAACATTTCTTGCATCTTCTCCATCTTTGCCTCCATTCTTTTTCCGAGGTCCTGGATCATCTTCACTATCATTATTCTGAATTCTTTTTCTTGAAGGTTGCCTATCTCCACTTCATTTAGTTGTTTTTCTGGGGTTTTATCTTGTTCCTTCATCTGGTATATAGCCCTCTGCCTTTTCATCTTGTCTGTCTTTCTGTGAATGTGGTTTTTGTTCCACAGGCTGCAGGATTGTAGTTCTTCTTCTGGCCTCACTCTTTTATAATGACTTTTCCTTTGTTACTTATAACTTCTCTATAAGACACCTTGGCTCATCAGCATGGCTCAGATAAGCAATCACCACATTTCGATTCTTCTTCCATTGTGTGTATGGATTTGTCCCTTTCTCCATAGCCACCACTCTCCTTCATACTTTTACCACCTACTAATTAAATTACTATATGATATCCATAAGCAGAAGTTTTTTTCTGTCTAGAGACAATTAAAATCCACCCTGAGTATGATTGCCTGAAAAAGTATAAGCTGTCCAATTAAATTCGAATTTCAGATAAACAGTAAATAAGTTTTGTATAAGCCCCAAATATCACATGGGATGTATTTATACTAAAAATTATTCATTATATGAGATTCAAATTTGCAATGGAGTCATGTATTTACATTTGCTAAACCTAGCAATTCAATGAGCCAGAATTTAATCCCAAATTGCACCACAAATAGTAAAGATTTTCCCTTTCCACAGAAATCCAGAGGGTAGTAATGAATTCAGGGTGAG
Organism: Orcinus orca; assembly: GCF_937001465.1. NCBI lineage: Eukaryota > Metazoa > Chordata > Mammalia > Artiodactyla > Delphinidae > Orcinus > Orcinus orca. The sequence continues at coordinate 83,412,661 of NC_064580.1, forward strand.
TAGAGGAGGCAGGAGCCTCTGAAGTGCTATGAAAACTATCCAATCTCTTATGACCTTTGCATCTGCCAAGGAAGTACTGATAGCACCACAAAGCCAAGCTGTCCATAAAGGTAGGGGAAGTATGTAATTATCTACCTTTTTTGCAATTTGAGGAGCTTTTAGAAATCTTACCTACTTAATATTTACCCAATCTCCTCTCCATGCATCCTCTTTGAAAATGCAAATATTTCTGGAAGAGTTAACATTTTCTATACCTGAAAGAATATATTTCTGAGAGGAATAACATAATATATATTTTTAGAGAATATATTTTATCGTGTGCTTTCCATTAGAACAAAAGTGTAGGGTAGCGGTAAAGCATGAGACACTGGGGTGGGAGGGCTGCTGTGAAAGTTAGGAAAGGGTGGAGAAAGGGATGATTGAGTTGTGCCAGACACAAACTGCACCGGCTCACAAAGATGCCTAAGCTGTGGTCTTGTAATAAGCCAAGTCAAAAAACACATAGCCTTGTTTTAGGAGCAGCAGTACCTCAAGCAATAAAGGGTGCAGACTCTGGAACCACCCTACCTAGGACTGAATCTCCAATCTGCCTCTTTTGTAAAATGAGCATATTAGTACGTAGCTCACAGAGTTTTCTGCACTCAGGCATACATGAGATGATAAATGTAAGACAGTTAGAAGAGTGCTTGGCACATAGGAAGTGCTATACGTGTTGGTAGTCGTGTTGGTATTGTCATTACCAAATACATTTTTTTAACTCATTGCATTTATTCTGTGTATATATTTTTTCTAATTACAGATATCATGAGGGTACACATCTAATTTATTTAGCAGACTAAAAAAGACCTTGAAACCACTTTGTTTCACAAAAAGTATTAGGGCAAAGAAGGTATATATATGTATAACTGAATCACTTTGCTGTGCAGTAGAAATTAATTCAACATTGTAAATCAACTATACTTCAATAAAATAAATTTTTTTAAGTATTAGGGCAAATATTTATCATCTTCAGAGCATTTCATCCCCCAACACAATCCCCAGAGCTCAACAGAGGCAGATTGGTGAAATGGACACACATACTGGGCATAGTCTCTCAAACTGGTCTTTTTCGATAGTCTTAAAAGACAATATGTCAGCATGACCATTATTAAAACTATAATGAAAAGTCCTTAAAGGAATTCATTTGAAAGCATGTCCTTCAGATATATAGAGGAGATCATCAAAAGACAATTCCTTATCTATGTACTAGTTTCCTCAGCAAACAAAGGTAAAAACTCTGGCTCCCTTTGATGTCAGAACCCTGCTTCCCTATTATCCAATATATTCTAGCCCTGTCCATACTACCCAACATAGCCTCCCCCAGTCATTATATTCTCCTCAACTGTCTTCACTGTTAAACTTGCAGGGGCATATGCCTCCAGGAGACACAGTCAAAGTCACCACACGAACATGGATATATATGAAAATTAAAAGCAAAGACAAGAAAGGAAAGAGCATATGCCTCCAGGAGACACAGTCAAAGTCACCACACGAACATGGATATATATGAAAATTAAAAGCAAAGACAAGAAAGGAAAGACAAATATATTATATGTTCTTTTGATTATAGCCTTTATAGTAAACTGCTCACAGTTTATATTCATGCCTGTATAAGATGATGCTTAATGCATTAAAAGAAGAAAGAGAGAAACAGGGTATCAGGTTTTTAAATTTTAAAATGCTTGATTTATATTCATATCACTTTCTTTCTTTTGGGGTCATCTTGAGGTTTTGATTTTTAGGAGAAAAGTTCAGATATTAGAGCATAATTACAATAGGCACCACTGATTTTGTTTTCTTAGAAAAGAAAGATTATGTCAGAAAAGAGTAATTCTTTTGACAAATAATAAAGAATTCGGATGGGGCTTCCCTGGTGGCGCAGTGGTTGAGAGTCCACCTGCCGATGCAGGGGACGCGGGTTCGTGCCCCGGTCTGGGAGGATCCCACATGCCGCGGAGCGGTTGGGCCTGTAAGCCATGGCCGCTGAGCCTGCGTGTCCGGGGCCTGTGCTCCGCAACGGGAGAGGCCACAGCAAAAAAAAAAAAAAGAATTCGGATGAACATTGCTAGCTGCTCCGAGTGTAGCTGTACTATACAGAGGGTACACCAAACAGTATGTTGTTTAAAAATCACCATGCTTGTAGTTGCATTGTCATTGATATGGCAACAGTCCATGAAGAGTTCACAGAAAAATATAAATTTAATATCTTAACCTCCCACTATCTCAGGACTAGGGCCCTGGGAATGACAGCTGTAATATTTCAGGAAAAATACTCATCATATTTTACTTCCTAATTCCCTCATGCTTCTATATAGAATCTCATGTTTGGGATAGAACTGTCTCTGGTTAAATCAAAAGTTGAGAAGCAGGATTCAAATTTATTTTCTGCTCAATTCATGTCTTCTTGTACATCTTTGGTCTTCTTATATAGCTTCGCCATATTTCATCTGTTTACTGATCCATAAAGAAGTCATAACAGTACCTATTCCTCAGTTGTATTTGGAGGTTAATTTCCTTGTGCAAAAAAACAAAAGACTATTATTTCCATCTCCACTAGTCCCAAACTGTACAATGACAATTTTTGGTAAGCTGGCAATTCTCCAATTCAGTCATGATAATATGTCTCCCAAGTTGGCACTAAAGAGTTATGAAAATTGAAAAGGCTTCAAAATGACAACACACACCATGCTCACATGAAACATAATTTTGTCCTATTTTATAACCTACCTACCTTTTATCTCAGCCTTATTATCTTTCCAGTCCCCAAAGACTGGATTTTCTGTATCCTATCTCCATGTTGCACTAGTCATTCTCTGCAACCCTCCAAAATACTAGGCCTGTTGTAAATGTGCTATGCAATTCCACAGTGTATATTACCTACAGTTTGTCACCTCTCCCAGGTCTCTGCATCCTCACCACTTAAGTATGGTTTCCACCTGCGGCTCCTTCTATAATAGGATCTCAAATACCCTAACAATAAAGATTATCCAAAAATTTTCAGGTTAAAGGGTATAGAAATCTCCTATCCCTTAAACCCTGTTCAGTAATAAAAAGCCAATTTGTATGCAGTTTATTGAAAGTCAAAGATGTATTTATTGAAAAACTACTATCTGAAAACTATGTTGTCTGAAAGGCACACACAAAGCTTGCGAGAGAATAAGAGTGGTAGAGAATCACAATTGCTCAGGCTATCAAATGATTATAAGTTTCGTGTGCATTGTAATGAAATTATACAAATATATTCACATGTATATCATGTATTTCAAGGTATTAAAGAACTTTTGAAAAATATGTATATTCTGCTCCAGAACTGTTGCCTAAAGGAAAGGAAGTGAGTTTCTTAAGACGATCTGGGATCTTACTGCTTTTCCAGACTTTTAACCAATCTTCTTGCTTAATTTAAAAATCAAAACCAGAAAATCTGCCTCTAGGGGTACCTGCTGTCTTTAGTTTCTGAGCCTTTCTATTGTATTACAGGAATTCACATCTCCCTGTGCAGATATTTGAGTTTTATCTCTTTCTATTCTGTTCATAAATTACTACTCATCCGTTTGCCTTCCATCTCCCAAAATGTGTGGATATACTAGTCTTCTGGGTTTCCTCTCCCATTCTCTTTGTCCTTGTGGTTTTATAACTTTTTAGTTGCTTTTACTATCCATGTTTTTATGGGCTTCAAGAAGTGGCTCAGATAAACACTCGTATAAACTCACGTGTTTATCTAGAAGTCTCACTGAAGTACTTTAGTTATGGGAGTAACATGGTCAGATACACATTCCATAAAGGATAACTCAGGCTGTAGGGAGGAGAGAACGGTTTTGAAGAAGGCAAGATTGGAAACAAGTAGAAGAGCTTGAAGAGAGATAAGTACAGACTGAACTCAGTGAGGATGTAGAGGAGGTGCCACATCCAAAAAGTGCTAAGGAGGTAGGATTATTAGGAATTGCTTTCAAATTGAATATAAAAGCCTGTATTTCCATTACAGGTGGACCTAATGGAAAGGGTAAGGATGTAGAGACCTGGGAGACATGGCAAAGGGAAAACAAGCTTGGGTAAAGAAACACATGATTTCCATGTTGGACATGTTGATTTAAGGGACCAATGGGATATACGGGAGACACCCAGTAGACAGTTGGCCATACCAAACTGAAATTCTGGGGAGAGGTTTAGGGTGAAAATATAAATTTTAGAGCCATCCAAATAGATATGCTGTAACTTATCAAAAATACAATTTCTCCATATTAATATTAAAAATACATTATTAAATAGAGATAATGATATTTTTTTCTCTATTTCAGTGACTTTAGATCTCCCTGAAATGGGAATACATGTATACAAAACATCATTTTAGGAAAGCAGTCTCAGGTGCACATAAAATCATTATGCATATCACACACAGTTTTGTATATGAATAACATCCATCTAATAATACTGTCATATTTTATAATCAGGTGAATCAAATGGAATCTGGCTCTCACCACATTGGTCACCAGGGATGATTCTGATCATGTAACTAGCTAAGCAGGTGTCTATCTCCTTCCTCACTTCACTAGATGTCTCTCCCAAAGATATGTGCTCACTCAAATAAATAATCAGGTCAAAATTTAGTTAAGATTATATGTTAATCTTCTTATGGTAGCAAAATAACTGCATAGCCCTACTAGTCTTTGCTCTAATATTGTTTAGAAAGATTATAAAAAAGACATATCTTTTATGTTGCATAAATTCTGACTTCGCCCATGCTTATGAAAATATTTTTTTTCCTTGAGGGAGGAACAATAAAACAAGTTCCACATTTTTCAAGGGGGTGGATTCTTCAGTTTTACTTATTATTATCATGAAGCACTTTCATGTGCTCAAAGGAATTTTCCTTTTTTTTTTTTAACACTTTTAGTGGAGTATAATTGCTTTACAATGCTGTGCTAGCTTCTGCTATATAACAAAGTGAATCAGCTATATGTACACATATATCCCCATATCCCCTCCCTCTTGCGATTCCCTCCCACCCTCCCTATCCCACCCCTCTAGGTGGTCACAAAGCACCAAGCTGATCTCTCTGTGCTATGCAGCTGCTTCCCACTAGCTATCTATTTTACATTTGGTAGTGTATATATGTCCATGTCACTCTCTCACTTCATCCCAGCTTACCCTTCCCCCTCCCCGTGTCCTCAAGTCCATTCTCTACATCTGCATCTTTATTCCTGTCCTGCCCCTAGGTTTTTCAGAACCTTTTTTTCTTTTTTTAAGATTCCATATATATGTGTTAGCATACGGTATTTGTTTTTCTCTTTCTGACTTACTTCACTCTGTATGACAGACTCTAGGTCCATCCACCTCACTACAAATAACTCAATTTTGTTTCTTTTTATGGCTGAGTAATATTCCACTGTATGTATGTGCCACATCTTCTTTATCCATTCATCTGTCGATGGACACTTAGGTTGCTTCTATGTCCTGCTATTGTAAATAGAGCTGCAATGAACATTGTGGTACATGACTCTTTCTGAATTATGGTTTTCTCAGGGTATATGCCCAGTAGTGGGATTGCTGGGTCGTATGGTAGTTCTATTTTTAGTATTTAAAGGAACCTCCATACTGTTCTCCATAGTGGTTGTATCAATTTACATTCCCACCAACAGTGCAAGAGGGTTCCCTTTAATTTGTTATCTTTTTAGGCTTGTATCAAAGTCTTAGATTCTTGTCTCCCTGTTAACTTTGCATAATGAAAAATGACGGTGCTATTATTTCTACAGGTTTAGGATCAAAGTTCTCTCCTGATGATCATTACTTTCTTGTATATTTTGGCCTCAAAAACATCGTTTCCCCAAATTCCAGCATACTAAGACATGATAATAAGGGTTTATTCATATATAAAATCCCCCAAAGTGTTTTTTTATCAGAATTACACATTTTTATCCCTATTACACCACACTGGGAGGCACGTCTTTTTCTTTCATTCCCTTCTTTCCTCTTCCTTTTTTCCTCACAATCTGTTTGTAATGTTCTATTTGTCCAGTTAATGGAGATTTTAATTAAACAAGGGCACAATTTCAGCAATGATTTCCAATTAAAATTATGAATTCCAAACTACTCATGATCAACTAATTCCATAAGCTGATTTATTTTAAAACAAATGATTAAAATCATACATAACTCTACTTGTTTGAAATGAATTTGATGGCATATACAATTCTTGACATCAACGTGCTTATTCTTCCAATGCCTTATTCATTAAAGAACAATAGAATGTTCTTTTGTTGCTGATTGGCACGGAATTATTATCTTTTCAAGTGTCAAACTAAGGTCATAGTTATGAGTGTACATAGCTAATGTGTTTTGTGTAAGTGCACACTTTGATGTATTTGCTGTATAGATTTTCTGTAAGCTCATATATGCAGATCCTAATTAATCCAGAGAGTTGTGGATAGGAGAGCTTACAGTATTCTAGATCACAAATCATAGAAGAGTCACAGGTGATATGAGGTAAAAGAATCTGAAACAAAAAGACATATATGTACATATAACTGAATCACTTTGCTGTACACTTAAAACTAACACAACATTGTAAATCGACTATACTTCAATTAAAAAAAAAAAAAGAAGAAGAAGAAGAGTCCCAGGTGAGAAAACACAGCCCAGAAGGCTGAAATTCTGAGGCTGAAGTCCTACTCTCATGCATACAAAACTAAATCTTTCTCCTTAATTTATTTTTATTTACTGGGGTGTAATGCTCTAGAGAAAAATGAAATAAAATTAAAATCACTTCTGAGCCCAGTGTCAATCATTACAGCACTAAGCTTAAAAGAAATTTTTATCCGCAATAAGATTTGCCATTTGTCTGTTTTACAAAACCAAACATTCCTCTCTTGTTTCTCTAACACCAAATAGACAAGCACAGGTTGAAAGAGTAGGATTAGTATTTCTGCTGTAAGGCCTTATTACTGAACCTTTAGTGAAAACTTTAGTTTTCACTAAAATGTATGCCTAGGCTGGAATGCAACATCATAATTATCTTCATACCTTTGCACATAAGGCAGGAGGATGTGAAGGGACTGAAAGACCCTTTTTACAGTGCAATGCTTTCCTTTTATCAGGATACAACTGATCAAATAGTGTTTAATCCCTTTCCTGAAGGAACACTACCAGTGTTCACTGGGGAATTTTGTCTTATTTTTACTGGTCCTTATACTTGAAAAGTCAAATACAAGAAACTATGAATGGAAACTGAATAAAAACATATAGATATAAGAAAAATTCTTAAAATAATAGCTAAATCTATATGCAGAGTTGGCCCTAGACAAAACTTCAGCATATAAGAAAAAAATGGTGAGTGTCCTTGACCCAATGCTCAGCTCATGGTAATCTCTTGCTAAAATTTCCCCCAGAAACTTTATTTTTCTTCTTCCAGCTTTTTTCCCTACTCACAGATACGTTTACACCATCCTCCAGGTATCCCCACAGTATCTTTACTCTGCATGCCCCCACCACTCTCTAATCAAATTGACTCCCACCAGATAATTTCCTATATTCTTTCTTGGAAAACCTATTTTCAATCGATTATTTTGTTGGAAAGGACCTGACCAATTAATTCTCACTTAAGGTTTAACAACACTTCATAGCTTAATACGTTATTCCTCCCAAAGCTAAATATTAGCAACTTAATAGGAACCATCAAAATTTCAAGTCAAAAGAGTGATTAATGATTATTGCAGGCACCAGTAGGGAGCTATTTGGGGATGCAATACCATTATTGTAAGGAACACAATATCCTTACAATCCCTCTATCGACACTCATGGACAGCAATATATTCCAGAGGGCCTTTAAAACACTAAACACACAGCTTAGGATATAATAAAAAATTGGGCTAACACTGCATAGATTGTATTCAAATAATGAAATATATCATATGTTCCTTCTACTTCGCTTTGGGGTTAGCAGTGGTAGTCTTTAAGTGGTTCTGTTCCTCAATTCTTCCCCCTACGTTCTGAAAGTATTGTGATCAGTAATCCTGTTAATAGCTGGTTCTGTAGTTAATAGGTTTCTTTTTTTGGGGATATGTGAAAAAGTTTGCAAACATCATGGTTTGAGAGATGCTCTCAAATTTGCAGTGACTAAAATTTCCACTGACCCCACTGATACTCGAAAACTGCTAGTTTCACACCATTCTAATTAACACTAATACCGTTTCCTGAGTAAACTGATTGTACTTCCAACTTAATCAGGCTCTGGCAATAGGAATGGTAAACATAAAAGGTAATGCCTAGAGCTGATTTTTTTTTTCCCTTCTTTTTGCGGTATGCTGGCCTCTCACTGTTGTGGCCTCTCCCGTCGCAGAGCACAGGCTCCAGACGCGCAGGCTCAGCGGCCATGGCTCACGGGCCCAGCCGCTCTGCGGCATGTGGGATCCTCCCAGACCAGGGCACGAACCCGCGTCCCCCGCATCGGCAGGCAGACTCCCAACCACTGCACCACCAGGGAAGCCCTAGAGCTGATTTTTAAAGAGCCTCTTTCTTTTTCTTGGGATCTGCCTGCATGAGACAGAGATTGTTTGCTCTTCTGTTGTTTTTTTAAAATCACATCTAAGAGGCTCCTTATATTACACCGTTATTCCCTTGCTTGTGCTGGCTGTTCCTTCCAACTTCAAGTCCTCCTCTCTCCCAACTACTTAGTCAATTCAGCCTGTTGAGGCACCCTATAAACCTGAAGATGACTGCTGCCTTGCACTGGCATCTTTCACAGCGTACTGTGTTCTAAGATAAACTAAATGCCATTTGTTTTAAAGCTTACTATATGCTCTATCTCATTTCTTTCTTACAGAAACCTGTGAGTTACATATTAACCTCATTTTACACAGATAAGACTCAAAGAGGTTAAGTCATCACCCAAGGTCATAGGCCTTAGTAATAAGCAGGGCTTAGATTAAAACCCTGGATCTGGATCGTCTGATTCTGTCTGACTATACATACCATTTACACAAATGGACTTTCTCCTGCCACTTGAATCTCTGTATTGCTTGCCCCATCTGTGCAAATGTATCCATCTTTCTCAAATGTTCTCATTCATTTAAATTACCCAAATTCTGGCCCAGCTGGATTCAGAGATAACCTAATGAGGCAGTTGTCTTTCCTCATTGCCCCAAGTGACTTGTAGAGTGTTTGGAAGAAGCACAGACTAAACAGAGCGACCTCAAGAGTTCCTGTGACAAGAGCCCTCACTCATTTGTTCCTCTGCTGAGGCAGGGATTTAAAGTGGTATCAATAAAGGCAACTGGTACTCTAATGTTCCAGCAGTCTCAGAGGCCGGTAGGAACAGAGTCTGGAAGGCAGTGAAGCATTTCCCTGGCACTATCAAATAGGTAGATGTGGTGTTACATGGGCCGAACACATGGACAAGAATTTTAACTTTTTATGCACATGGTTTAGCATCATATGGGTAGGTTCCTACACTGGACAAACTGATGTGCAAGGAAAAAAATAAAGATCCATTTATTCAAAGTTGAAAGGTAATATCTCAGAAATGTTCATACTAATAAACTAAAGCAAAAATCTTCCTTATCACTAGCAATAAGTATAAAGTGTTCCCATGATCAAGGCTTTCTTTTGCTTTTTCTCTTGCCTGGTACTCCATATCTAATTTCTGAAGATTACGCTGAATTCAACAATTATCATTCTCAGAATATGCTGCCCTCTATTTTTAGAGCACTTTCCCAGGAAACCTGTACAACATTGCTCTAGTGTAAGTGATGACTAACTCATTCATTTGAATGAGGACCACTCAGCAGCATCGTCTTCATGACCATCTAAAAGTAATTTTTCACCAAGGTTGGCTCTACCGTGTCATTATGGAGTATCCCATATGCAGACCATCTGTCCAAATATAGAGGATTTTAACTTTCTCCACCACTGAAAATCTTCTATATCACACACTCTTCATAGAAAATATGTTAAACTGAGAAAAGAGAGGTAGTAGGACCCAAGAAGCATGAAGTCATAATAGATCATTCTCATAGTCTGTTGGTCTCTGTAACTTGCCTCCAGGCCTCTAGGATTGTCATTTGATGCCAGAGACCCAACATCCTCTTGTAGACGCTTATTGGAAGAGCATTATATCTGCTTTTTTTTTGAACATCAACTCAAAAGTGGGGTCACTGGGGTCACTGGTCCTTTGATGCTCATAGAAGGAGGCAAGAGGCTAAGAGTCCTGGGATATGAGGAAAGTGTTTTTTCAAGAAAGTTTCTCCCTATTCTGACATCCATGGTGAACATTGTTTATTTTGTCCCTTGATTTGATTTGTTACTTTTCCTTTTGGATTCTCTGGTTCTGGGTTTTTGGATAGTGTCTCTTATTGGCTAGTTCTTGATCCTGACCTATTCTTTTCCATCAAAACGTCAGGACCTGGCCTGAGTGTTAGATTTTCTCCTTTCATGGTAATATCTTAAATGTAGGTAAGGTATATTATTCTGCATCAAGAATGGAAACAGAAGAAAAAAATGAATGGTTGGAGGATATGGATAGGTGTGGGGGCAGATTAAGGGGAGCCAAAGGAAATTACCATTGCTTATGCTCTCGACATGGCAGCCATTTTGGAGAGAGAAAAACAAGAGAGAATTCTGTTTGTTTATTTTTAATTAATGTAATGGCCAAAATTTATAAGCACCTTAATAACAGGATTTGCCTTCAACTATTTCAGTAATCATCATTGGATTTGCCTGTGTGCACCTGTCTTCACATACTATCTTTTCAACTCAAGGTGGAAATATTATAAGATCTTTTCTTCCTAGAGATATCTTTTCCTCAGTAGATTTATATGAATAATAAACAAGAGATACATGCTTTCTTACTGGAGATAATTTTAGCATCAATTTATGCAAATATTATTGCCAATGCTCATGTATGTAACCAGGTATCTAATCATCTGGTCAGAGAATTCTTTTTCTGAAAGTAAAAATTTAATACATTTATTGAGTGTTTATTTATATGTTGTTATTTATATGATAGACAATGTGTGCCAGACACCCTTGTTTCACCACATACACCAGTCAGATGTAGGTAATTTTGAGAGGCCATTTATGTTCATTACATAGAGTCAGCTATATCTGCATGGCTCAGGAGACAGGCATATTGACTCTATCTTAATATATACTTTTATAATGATTGTACTGTAAATTGTACTGTAAATATCCCAGGAGAATCATTATTAAAGTAGTATAGCTGCCACCTTTTACCATGTACAGAGTAAGATAATTAGTTTGGAAAATAAAAATTTTAAAAAGCAGATGCTCAGAGATGTTAAGTGACTTGGACAGGGTCATACACCCTGCACGAGGTCGTGAGAAAAGATTGACTGAATGAAAATTAGGGAAGTTACTTACATGCTTCTCACACATTCTAAAACACAAGACTAGAATGTCTTGAAACTGCTGTCATCACACTAGTAATTTAGTTACCTTTTGCTAACTCCTTTGTTTTTTGGGAAACATATGTTTTTGAAACTTTGGACAAATGAATTAAGAGGTTATTTTTATTAAATGCAAACAAATTAATGAGGTTTTCTAAATGAAAACCAATGTAATATGTTATTATTTTATTTAATTTAATCATAACTCAGTTTTAGTATGATATTTAATGGGAATGATTAAACATAATAGCAGAACCATCTATCATAGGCTGCCTCAGAAAGTATTTAGTTGTTGTGGAGATCTGTAGAGGCAATTAAAATGCCCCACAGACAGATGGAAAGAGGGAAAGGTGCAGCCAAAAGATAAAGTACCATTAATAAGATCCCTAGTGTGATAAATATTAAGGGGAAGATGGTTCTAACAAATCCTGATAGAAATTTTAAAAATACATTGAAATTCAAGAAAATTAATCACATTACATTGGTGAGATAGTCACTAGGCCCTGATATTCTGCCCCACCTTTTTTAACTCTACCAAAATCAAAAGCCAGACAATATTGACTTTTAATACATAAGGTATGTTTCATGAATCTACTTTGCTATTATTCAAAAGCATTACATATGAGGTCATTAAGACCCCATGAAAAATCTGCAAACATTCTTACTTATTGGGCTGAAAGAGTGTTGTCTACCTGTTGTAAACGCTTTCATATAAATCCAAATATTACTAAATTTCTTGAAATAAAAATAAATTAAGGGAGCTTTCTGAGTAAGTTGGAGGAGAGTAAGCTAAAGTAAAATTGAAAAACAAAGAGAAATGAAAACTAGTTATGTAGCTCTTATATTATGAATACTATCATAACCCAAGGTAACATATGCCATTATATATAAATTGTAATAACCATTGCTACGATGGAGAAGAGACTGCAGAATAAAATAAAACCCATCTAAATACAGGCTACATATATATGGCACCAAATATTCTAAATTTCATTATAGGTAATGAAGTAAACAGTAATGTAGGGATTCACTATATGCTTCGAGAATTTAATTTGCAGTTTTTCAGTTTAATTCAACAATGACTAGGTATTGAGTATCATTAAGATAAAGAAGATTTGAGCTAGATATTGTGATGGACACTACTAAGAATGAATAAATTAGTCTCTGCTTTCAAAGATCTCTTAGAATTAGACTGGGTTAAGTTGAAATATAAGACATGCACATAAATAATTACATTACTAAACAAACCAGGATAAACAGCCAAGAATAGCTACGAACTACTTTTGCAAATTAGTAAATAAATAAAATGTGTTGAAAGTCTATATATTAAAATGTATTTTTGAGTTGGTCAGTTATTGCTGCATAATAAGCAACCATGAAAATCCTACTGGCATTTATTTATTTCACATGGTTGTGAATCAGTTAGGGACTAGCTAATCTAGTATAGTACAGGCTATTCAGCTTTACGGGAATTGGCTGGGATTTCTTAAACATCTTTCAGTTGACTAATGGTTATCTACCCTAGGCTAAGCCTAGCTGTGGCAGCTTAGCTGAGGCAGCTCCTCTCTATATGTCTTTCATCCTCCTCCTGGGTCTAGCAGGGTAACTAGGTATGTTCTTCTCATGGCAGTTCTATGAGAACAAAGAGAGCAAGCCTAACTCTGGAAACACGAATCAAGTCCCTCTCTCTATCACATTTCCTAAAATCACATGGGCCAAAGCATGTCACAGCCAAGCCCAGAATGACAGTAGGAAGGCACTGCACAGTTCATGGCAAACGATGTGATTATATAATCTTATCACTGATGATAGAAGAAAGATTTAGAATAATACAATCTACCACAAATATAAAGTTTTAAAATCAAGTTGTATAGGTGAAGGCACTGGCAGGCATATCATTGGAACAGAACTTACAGGCCAGATTAAGACATGGGAATATCAATTTAATTTATGATAAAGGGCATTATTCAAAACCAAAGTGGGTAAAGTGCAGGTTACTAAACAATAAACAAAAGATGTTGGGAACTTTAGCTCACAGTTTATAAAGAAATCAGGTTAGATCCTTACCCACATACAATACATCCAAATAAATTCCACATGGCTTAAAAAATGAAATATGAAAAATGCAATCATAGCATCTAGAAGAAAATGTAGGTAAAAATGAAATCAATCTTGAAAAGGGAAGGACCTTCTAATTCTCAAAGGAAAAGAAATCAATAGATTTCAAAACATAAATAAAATGAACACTAATAGCAACAAAATTAAAGGGCAAACAGAAAATAGACAAAAGCTCATAATCTTTATACATTGAGCTTTTTAAAAAAAGTTCATAATAAACTACTAACACTCAAACTAAAAATGGACAAAAAAACAATAACAAAAAGCAATTCATGAGTGACATGAGGGAAGTTGGTAGAGTAGGATATTTCAGGAATTCATCCTTCCACGGAAATAACAAATGAACTGTCAGGAACTATCTAAAGCAACTATTTTGGAACTCTGAATTGAATATAACACTTGCAGCATCGAGGGGAGAGCTTGATGAAAGCTTGATGAAGAGGATGGTAAATTTCAGTCAATTTTGGCTGTTATAGTTACTAGCTACTATCCTCCATCCACCAACCCCATGGCAGGCAGCTATGTAGACTATATCCCATGTTTCTGATATAACTTGCTAGAGTCAGATGGACAGTAAACATTTGTTCCCCAGGGATACATATTTTGCAATTTGATTGCTGATTGCTGCTTTTTATCACTGAGGGACTGGCATAGAGATCAGTCACTGTTTCAACACCAAAGGGCTAACGTGCCTTCCTAGCCACAAGGGGATTTAAAGACATAAGACTCCTCTTCCATCCTATTGAGAGCCAGATATTTAAGGAAATCTTGTCAGGTCACTGGCTGATTGCAGAAAAAAAAAAAAAGTGAAAGAGAAACTTCAGTGGCCACCCACAACAAGGATACACAATTTACAAAACTAGTTCATAAAATCATCAAAGGATGGTTCCAGCCCTCAAACAGCAAAAAAACAACAATCAGGGAGGAATGAGAGAATTAGATTTCCGGAGTTACCACAACATAATACTCAGAATGTTCAAATCTCAACAAAAATTTACAAAGCATACACAGGAATTTTAAAGAATAGCCTATTCACAGGGAAAAAATAATTTGACAGAAACTATCACCCAGGAAGTCCAGACATTGGAAATATTAGTCAAAGAAGTTAAATCAACTATATTAAATATATTTGATAAAGGAAATCATGAAAAAAGAACTAAAGGAAATCAGGAACACAAATGTCTGAACAAACTAAGACATTAGGAGCAGAGTTTTTTTTTTTTTTTTTTTTTTGTGGTATGCAGGCCTCTCACTGTTGTGGCCTCTCCCATTGTGGAGCACAGGCTCCGGATGCGCAGGCTCAGCGGCCATGGCTCACGGGCCCAGCTGCTTCGCGGCATGTGGGATCTTCCCAAACTGGGGCACAAACCCATGTCCCCTGCATTGGCAGGCAGACTCTCAACCACTGTACCACCAGGGAAGCCCACAGAGTATCTTTATAGTATTGAAATTAAGTTGGTGTTATTTGAACTAGAATGCTCTAAATTTAAGATGTAAATTGTAATCCCCAAAGTAACCAATAAGAAAATAATTTAAAAACATACAAAAAAGGAAAAAAGAAAGAGATCAAAATGGTACACTATGAAAAGTAAATTTTATAAGGTCAGTAACAGAGGAAGTGAAGAACAAAAATATATGACATGCAGAAAAAAATAGCTAAATTGCAGAAATAAATCCTTCTTTAATACATTTAAATGTATTAAATTCTCCTATTAAAACACAGAGATTGGCAGATTGGATTAGAAGGATAGAAAATAATATTCCATTCAAATAGTAACCAAAAGAGAACTGTTCAGACAAAATAGACATTAAGTCAGAAAAGATTACAAAACAAAAGAACAGGTCAATACAACAAGATATCTAAAAATTATAAACATGCACAACCTAACAAAGAAGCTCCAAAATATATGAAGAAAGATTGATAGAATTGAAGGGGAAAATAGAATATTCTACAATTGTTTGAAATTTTAATACCCCACTTTCAATAATGGATAGAACAACCATACATAAAATCAATAAGGATATAGAAAACTTCAACTACACTATTAGCCAATTAGAACTAACAGAGAGAGACCATTTCACCTAATAACAGCAGATACACATTTTCCTTAAGTTTACATGAAAAATTCTCCAGGGTAGACAATACTTAGGCCACATAAATTTAAAATGTTTGGTGTCTTAATAAATGTCTTAATAAATTTAAAATGTTTGAAATCATACAAAGTATCTTTTCTGATAACAATGCAAAGAAACTAGAAATCAACAGCAGAAAGAAACAAAAATATCCACAAATATGTGGAAATTAAACAACACACTTATAAACAACCAGTGAGTAAAAAAAGAAATCATAAAGGAAATTAGAAAATACCTTGAGACAAATGAAAATGAAAACAGAACATATCAAAACTTATAAGCTGCAGTGAAAGCAGTACTATAAGAGAAATCTATAGTTTTAAATGCATACATTAAAAAAAGAAGAAAGAGTTCAAATCAAGGACCTAACTATGCATCTTAAAGAACTAGAAAAAGACCAAACTAAACCCAAAGGTAGCAGAAGGAAAGAAATAATAAAGGTTAAGTGGAGATAAATAAAATAGAGAATAGAAAAACAATAAAATATTCAACAAAACCAAGGGTGGTTCTTTGAAAAGACTAACAAAACTGACAAAACTTTAGCTACATTTAGTATGAAAAAAAAAGAAAACTGAAATTACTAAAAGCATAAATGAAAATGGGGATATTACTAACAAAATTACAAAAATAAAATGGTTGTGAGAGAATACTAAGAACAATTGTATACCAACAAACTAGATAACCTTGATGGAATGGAACAATTCCTAGAAACACACAAACTATGAAAACTGACTCAAGAACAAATAGAGGGACTTCCCTGGAGGTCCAGTGGTTAAGACTCTGGGCTTCCATTGCAGGGGGCATGGGTTTGATCCTTGGTCGGGGAACTAATATCCCGTATGCCACAAGGCATGTCCAAAAAAAATTAAAATAAATAAATTAAGTAAGTAACACAGTACTTTAAAAAAAGAAAAAATAGAAACTCTGACTAGACCTATAACAAATAAGGAGTTTGAATCCATAATCAAAAACCTCTAATACAGAAAAGCCTAGGACCAGATGACCTCACTGTTGAATTCTATGAAAGCTTTAAAAAGGATATAACACCAATTTTTCTCAAATTCTTCCAAAAAATTGAAGAGAAGGGAACACTTCCTAATTCAATCCATGGGGACAACATTATCCTGATACCAAAATCAGACACAGTACAAGAAAAGAAAACCATAGACTAATATCCCACGTGGATATTGATGTAATACTTTTCAACTAAATATTAGCAAATCAATTAAGCAGCATGTTAAAAGAATTATATATCATGATAAAATGAGAATTATTGCTGAAATGCAAGGATAATTCAATATACAAAAATACTACATTAAGAGAATTAAAGAATCACATGATTATCTCAATTGATGCAAAGAAAGCATTTGACAGAATACAACACCTATTTGTGATTAAAAAAATAATAAACTAGGACTATAACTTCCTCAGCATAATAAAGGACACATATGAAAAACACAAAGCTATCACCATAATACTCAAAGCTGAAAGAAAACAAGCTTTTCCTCTGACATCACGAGCAAGACAAAGATCTTTCGCCACTTCTATTCAACATAGTAATGGAATTTCCAGCCAAGAAAAGAAATAAAAGACATTCAAATTGGAAAGGAAAAAGTAAAATTCTCTGTTTATAGATAACATGATCTTATATGTAGAAAATCCCTAAAGATTACACACACACACACAAAGTTAGAACTAATAAATTTAGTAAAGTTACAAAGTTACAAAGATACAAAATCAAAAGACAAATACAAGTTGTATTTCTTATACTAACAATGAAAAATCTGTAAAGGAAATTTTAAAAATTATTTATAATAGGATCAGTAGGAATAAAATATTTCTGAATAAATTTAAACAAAGAGGTGAAAGAGTTTTTCATTGAAAATTACAAAATATTGCTGAAAGAAATTAAAAATGACCCAAATAAAAAGAAAGACAACCTGGGGGTGGTGGCCAAGATGGCTGAGTAGGAAGGCCTGAGCTCAATTCCTCCCACAGGTAGACCAAAATTATAGCTATTAACAGAGCATCTATCTATGAAAACGACCAGCAAAAAAGATTTTCTGCAGCTAAAGATATAAAGAAGGAATCATAGTGAGATGAGTAAAAATGATGGAGATGCAGTATGGTCAAGACCCACACCCCGAGGTAGGCAACTCACAAATGGGAGAATAATCACAACTGCAGTTTCTCCCCCAAAAGTGAGGAATCTGAGCCCTATATTGGGCTCTCCAGCCCAGGGGTCCTGCACTGGGAAGATGAGCCCCCAGAATGTCTGGCTTTGAAGGCCAGAGGGACATGAAGACAAGAGAGTCAGAGGGCTATAGGAAACAAAGAGTCCACTCTTAGAATGGCAAGAAAATCTCACACTCTCCGAGTTGCAGTGCAGAGGCAGTAATTTGAAAGGAGCCTAGTCAGACCCACTTGCTGATCTTGTAGAGCCTCCTAGAGAGGCAGAAGGCAACTGGGAAACCCCTGTGGACACAGACACTTCTACTACTAGAGCAGCCATTTGGGGGGGTTTGTTCTACCAGGAGGACACTGGTGCTGGCAAGCACCATACTGGATTCCTCCCTCTAGCATATTAGCACCAGGGCTTACCTGCCCAACAGCGGCCAGCAACAGTACCAAGGTGCCTGGGCCCAAGTAGGCAGCTGCCTGGGGACCTGGCCCCACCTACCTGTGGGCCAGCGCCAGGCTTGAGACCCCCACCAGCCCAGCAGCCAGTGAGGTGTTGTGACCCAGCCTTGCCCACCAGTGTGTCAGCATAATCCCCAAACCCCAAGTCCTGCAGCCAGCCACCCCCAGAACCCAGTCCCATAAAACAGGGCGCCAGAACCAGCTCTGAGCCTTGGCCCATGGGCCATGCAGCCAGCTACATGGGGAACCAGTTCCACCCTCCAGTGGTTGGGCGCCAACTCCAAGTCCCCCTGAGCTACACAAACAGCCATCCAACAAGTCTACCATGCCTTCTAGTGGGCCTGCAGCCACTGCATGAGGCAAAATCTTGCAGCCAACCAGGCCAGGGCCAGTCCTGCCTACCAGCATGCCCACATTAGTCAGCCCCACCACAACAGAAGGGCACACACAACCCACATAGGGAGAACCCCTAGAATACAAAATTCTGGTGACCAGAGGGGAACATGTTTCTAGGCCTCATAGGACGTCTCCTACTTAGGACCACTTCTCCAAGATTGGGAAATGGATCCTACCTATCACATAGAAATAAACACAGAGAATTGGGCAAAATGAGGAGACAGAAGAAAATGTTCCAAAGAAAGGAATAAGACATAATATCAGAAAAAGAACTAAGAGTGGAGATAAGAAACCTAACATGCACATGGACTGGAATAATTAATATTGTTAAAATGACCATACTACCCAAGGCAATCTACAGATTCAGTGCAATCCCTATCCAAATATCAATACCAAGGGCATTTTTCACAGTACTAGAACAACAAATAATTCTAAAATGTGTATGGAAACACAAATGACTCTGAATAGCCAAAATAATCTTGAGAAAGAAGAACAAAACTGAAGGTATCATGTTAACTGATTTCAAACTATACAACAAAGCTATAGTAATCAAAACAGTTATGGTACTGGCACAAAAACAGACACATAGACCAATGAAACAGAAGAGAGAGCCCAGAAATAATCCACACTTATGAGGCCTGTTAATCTAAGACAAAGGAGGCAAGAATACAGAATAGGGAAATGACAGCCTCTTCAATAAATGGTGTTGGGAAAACTAAACAGCTACATGCAAAACAATCAAACTGGTCTACTTGTTCAGACCATATACAAAAATGAAATGGATTAAAGACCTATATGTAAGACCCCAAACCATAAAACTCCTAGAAGAACATAGGCAGTAAGTTCTTTAACATCAGTCTTAGCAATATTTTTTCCAATATGTTTCCCCAGGCAAGAGAAACAAAAGGAAAATAAACAAATGGAACTTCATCAAAGTAAAAAGCTTCTACAGAGAAAAGGAAACCATCCACCAAACAAAAAGAGAACCTACTGAATGGAAGGAGATATTTGTAAACAATATATCTCTGATAAGGGGTTAATACCCAAAATATAAAAAGAACTCACAACTCAACATCAAAAAAACAAACAACCACAATCGGGTTGAAAAATGGGAAGAGTAAACGAATAGATAGTTTTCCAAAGAAGACATGCAGATGGCTAACAGGCACATGAAAAAATGCTCAACATCACTAATCATCAGACAAATGCAAATCAAAACCATGTAAACTACCTCACACTTGTTAGAATGACTATCATCAAAAAGACAACAAATGACAAATGATGGTGAGGATGTGGAGAAAAGAAAACTTTGTGCACTGTTGGTGGCAATGTAAATTAGTGCAGCCACTATGGAAAACAGTAGGTTTCTCAAAAAAATCAAAAACAGAACTACCGTATGATCCAGCAATTCCGCTTCTGGGTATTTTTTCAAAAAAAAAAACCAAAAACAATAATACAGAAAGTTATATGAACCTCATGTTCATTGCAGCATTATTTACAATAGCCAAGATATGGAAGCAACCTAAGTGTTCATTGATAGATGAATGGATAATGTAGACATGGTACAGACACACAGACACACACACACACACACACACACAATGGAAGCCATAAAAAGAATGAAATCTAGCCATTTGCAACAACATGGATGGACCTACAGGGTATCATGTTAAGTGAAATAAGTCAGAGAAAGACAAATACTGGATGATTTCACTTATATGTGGAATCTAAAAACCAAAACAAACAAACAAACATAATAAAACAGAAACAGACTCATAGATACAGAGAACGAACTGGTGATTTTCAAAGGGGAAGTCTGTGAAGGCACAAGTGAAATAGGTGAGGGAGATTAAGAGGTACAAACTTGCAGTTATAAAATAAATAATTCATGCAGGAAAAAAGATAACTCATGTTCACAAATTGGAAGACTTAATATTATTAAGATGAAATTCTTCCCAAAGTGATCTACGGAGCAGACCATTGTAAAGTGAGCAGCATTCTAAAGTAGACAAATCCCCTACTTTTTCAAAGTGAAAAATCAAACCACCAGAGAAAAATGGATGACTATGTTTCAATCACATATCAGCTATATATTCTTTTGAATTGCAGTTGCAGAGATGGGTTCCTATCTGTAGATTAGGATGGTCCTTCTACAGGCTATTGCTGTATTCCTTGTGTCTGGCTAAGGGACTACTTAGAATCACCTTCTGCACAGAGATTAGGAGAGTTACATCATTCTGATTTGACTTTATATTAACTTCTGTTGGGAAGTAGGGACATGGACCTCCTAACTATACTGACAACATAAATGATCTTTTCTCTTTCATTCCCCATATCCATTCTTATATTTGTCAATGCTTAGACCAATCATCTACATAATTGACTCAGTACCCTCCTTCCTTTTAATCAGCTTGTTGTAGTCTTGAGTGTAAACACTGACTATTCCATTTTCTAGTTGCTCATCCTAATAAAGTCTGAGATATGAAAGTAATCTGTACAGCTAAAGATGGCAAAGGGGGCCTCCAGTGAAGATGGTGGAGTAGATTCATGTTATTATAGCTTTGATAGGAAAATACAGAAAATCAAAAAGATATGGCTAAGCTCGACAAAGGGATCAATCATGCACCAGAAACAGAACTGAAATGTAATCAAGTGAGCAAAGCTGAAGTCACAGCACTTCAAGGCTCCAAGCCTGAAAGCAAGCAGTGGTTTCCAGGAGTCAGAATAGTGAAGAGTGAGACTAAAATTGCTCTACTCATTATAAAGGACTGACAATGAGAAATACAAAATCTTTGGAAATGACCAATAGAAACACTAATTGGCAAATCTTGTGGGATACCACTAAAATGGTATTTGGGACAAATTTATAGGAGTAAATGCATTTGTTAAAATAAAAAAAGTTGTAAAAAGGAAGCTATAAAATTAACAGAATATACCTATAGAAAAATGTAACAGAAGGAAGTAATGGAATAGAAAACAAATAGTACTGAGAATTAACAAAACCAAAATCTGGTTCCCTTAAAAAAATAAAAAGACTGGTAAGAGTTTCACAAAACTAATAAAGAAGGACAGAAGTCATGCATTAAAAAAAATTAGAAACCAAAAAAGGAATATAACTGCAGAGAAAACAGAGCTAAATAATCATAAGAATATATTATAAACAATATTATACCAATAAATTTAAAACCTTCAACAAAATGAATAATTGCTTAGAAAGTATAAATGACCAAAACTGACTGATAAAAACAGAAAGCCTGAATAAATCAATAACCATTAAATAAATTATATAAATAATAAAAAAATCACCAGGCAAAAAAATGACACTAGCCCCTAGTGATTTTAACAGGTGACTTTTATCAAAAATTCAAGGGAACAAGAATCTCTATTTTATGTGAAATATTCAGAGAACAGAGAAGTAAAGAAAACCGTAAGCCACCACTCATTAGTAAAGTTGTATGGCAAAGGGAAGACATACACTACCATTGAGAATGTAAATAACTGCATGTACAAGTCTCCAACTTACGATGGTTCAACTTATGAGTTTTGACTTTAAGATAGTGCAAAAGTGATACGCATTCAGTAGGAACTGTACTTTGAATTTTGATCTTTTCCCAGGCTAGTGATATGCAGTGCAATACTCTCTTGTGATGCTGGGTGGCAGCAGCTCCCAGTCAGCCCGGAGATCACAAGGGGAAACAACCGATACATTTACAGCCATTCTGAACGGATACAACCATTCCGTTTTTCACTTTCAGTATATTATTCAACAAATTATATGAGATATTCAATACTTTATTATAAAATAGGCTTCGCATTCGATGATTTTGCCCAACTGTAGGCTAATGTAAGTGTTCTGAGCACTTTTAAGGTAGGCAAGGCTAAGCTATGATGTTTGGTAGGTTAGGTGTATTAACTGTATCTTCAACTTATGATATTTTCAACTAATGATGGATTTATCAGGATGTAACCCTATCATAATACGAGGAAGATCTGTACATTATTTGGATGGCAACTTCGCAATATCTAGCAAATTTGATGATAGATATACCCTTTGATCCAACAATATCAGTACTAGGTATAAAACTAGAGAAACACCTCACACGTTTGTAAAATATATCCCTACAATACTTTTTTCTTTTTCCTGTAGAGCTGTTAGAAATACCTAAAAAATCAAAAGAATCTAAAATCCATCAACAAGAGAACAAAGTGTGGAATATTCAAACAATGGAACATAGTAATTAAAATGCAAGAAGTAGAGCTACTTGTATCAGTATGGATTTAAGCTCAAAAACATAAGTTTGAGCAACAAAATTAGGTTGCAGAATGATAGAATGATACTATTTATATGCAATTTATACACAATTTTAAAACATGCAAATAAATCTTATAAATTGGTATAGATACATGCATATGTATGAAAGTATATAAAATGAAGGCTGTTGGTCACCTCGAGGGAATAAGTGAAAGTAATAGGAACAGGAAAAACATATCTCATATTTTACTTCTTTTACAAAATATCTGGATAAAATACCAAAAAATGGTAAGGCTTAGTGGTAAGCACAAAAATATTGATTTAGTTGTCATCTATTCCTTTCTAACAGCTAGATACATCTCAGAACTTTTAAAAAAGAGGGGAAAACACACAAGAATCATTGATATGGACTGTATGTAAGTCAAAGCATGGCACTTGACAATTAGATATACTGGGTATATTTGATGAATGAGTATATGAATGAATGAACTAACCTATAAAACTCAGCCATATAAATTAAAATTATTCCTCTTATCTTACCTTTATCACCCACAGGTCTTAACTTTATGTCTTCCATCTTGCATAAACAATATCTTTAGGAGGCACTCCAAATGAAGAAATCTGGAAACAAAAGTAAGAAAGAAAAATGAATCCTTTGCCATTTCACACTGAGTAACTGGCGTCTCTACCACAGCACCCTTCCTTTGGAATAGTGATTTCTTTTTTTTTAATTTCCTACTGGGTTGTTCTATAGATTCCTCTGATTCTGATTCAAACACAAGTATTATTGTCTGAAACACGTTCTAAACCTCTCTCCTGAAGTGTGAGACCAAAATTGGATGTTCTTTATTGAAGGACATTAATGCATCACAGGAAAGAAAATTAACTCATACAAAAATGAACTATTTCTCTTTTGTCAATAAATTCTGTCATCTTATTTATTACTGCACTGCTAAAGAGCTGCAAGTTTAAAAAAAGATATAATTATCATACTTCAATGCTGATTTGTTTCTCAAGATGACAAAAAAAAAAAAAGAGGGCTTCAAAATGGCTGCTATAACTGTAAATAAATCTAAAATATTCTTCTAAAGATGTTGAAAACCGTACCTCATAACAAATGTTATTGTCTTGTAAAGGTAGTCTTAAAACAATAGATCACAGATATTCAGAGATAAAAAAGGAACATAAAAAGTCTAAATCTCTTTGTGTATGTGTGTGTAATATATTTGCTTTTCTTTCTCTTGCCAGTTTGACAATCTTTTTTTCTTTTTCATTGAAGTGTAGATGATTTACAATGTTGCGTTAATTTCAGGTGTACAGCAAAGTGATTCAGTTATACGTGCATATATATCTATTTCTTTTTGGATTCTTTTCTCTTATAGGTTATTACAAAACACTGACTATAGTTCCCTATGCTATACGTCGGTCCTTCTTGGTGATCTATTTATATATAGTAGTGTGTATATGTTAATCCCAAATGCCTAATTTATCCCTCCCTGCCCTTCCCCTTTGGAAACCATAAGTTTGTTTTCTATATCTGTGGATCTATTTCTGTTTTGTGTATAAGTTCATTAGTATCCTTTTTTTACATTCCACATATAAGTGATATATGATATTTGTCTTTGTCTGGCATACTTCACTTAGTATGATAATCTCTAAGTCCATCCATGTTGCTGCAAATGGCATTATTTCAATCTTTTCTTTTAAATTTTTATTGGGGTATAGTTGATTTACAATGTTGTGTTAGTTTCAGGTGTATAGCAAAGTGAATCAGTTATACCTATACATATATCCACTCTTTTTTAGATTCTTTTCCCATATAGTCATTACAGAGTATTGAGTAGAGTTCCCTGTGCTATACAGCAGGTCCTTATTAGTTATCTATTTTATATGTAGTAGTGTGTATATGTCAATCCCAATATCCCAATTTATCCCACCCCTCCCCTTTCCCCCCGTAACCATAAGTTTGTTTTCTACATCTGTGACTCTATTTCTGTCATTCTTTTTTATGTTAATCAAAGCTAAATACCTTCTTTTCCAAAGATAATATGGGGCCCAGTGAAGGAAAGTGACTTGCCTTAAATCATCCATCCATTTAGTGGCAAAGTCTGGATCAGAATATTAGCCTCCTGATCCCTGGTTTAGTGCACTTTTCACAAATGTCTTATTCATAGTTATAACCATTTATTATTAGTTTTGAAAATTCAATGAGTGAAGAGGGCAGCCAGCAAATATGCACTGTTGGAAGTACAGCACTGCATTTCAGACATTTAACTTCAATATAATCTGGGACTCAATTCAATTCATGCAGCACACAGAATAGAGTTTGGGCATCAATTTAAACTAAAGTAACCAGCTAGCTCCCAGAATAGTAGAAACAAACCTGGGCAATTTTACAGGCCTTTCATCAAAGAAAAAGTTCATTGAGGCTTCAGGGAAGAATGGAAATTTTGACTCATTTCATAACTTCAGAAATCTAACCCATGGTTCATTTGGTTGTATCTGCTCTCTATTTCTTTACTGTAGCAAATTTACTTTAAGAATGTAAAGGACCTTTTACTGGTCTCAAGCCTAGAAACACAGACACACACACATGCACACACAAACACACATACACAGAGAGTTGTCATATCAATTGTCTGATCTTATGCTTGTAAGGATTAAGGAGATATATCTAAATAGTCATAGTACTAGAAAGCTATTTTTTATTGGCCTTTGCTAAGTGTGATAAGGGTATTATCATGCAAGGGCACAATTATTATATCCAAAAAGAGGTGATGGGGTGAATGTGAATCTTCACGGCAATAGCATTTGCCTAAGATAAAATGTGGAGAGGAAAAGTAATGGCTATCCCTTAACATCAGCGCATCAGAGCCTGGGTTGCTTTGTCTGACACTGAGATGAAATGAGCCAGCGAGTCATACAGTTATATCAATACAGGAGCTTTTGATTAGGGAAAACCAAGTAAGGCTCAGTGACCAAAACAGCAGCCACCTGCAGCCTATGGGGTCTAGGCACACGTCTAATGTAGAAATCCAAGAATTTTTCAAAAAAAAAACTTCTCTAAAAATCTAGGAATCTCTACAGACTAAAAACAAACAAACAAACAAACAAAATAGGAATATGGAAAATTAAGGTTATTTTATAAAATCCTCCATTTACATGCTCATTGATCGCACACTCCTGGCTACAGGAATGCACTACTCAGTCTACCCTCTGAGTGACATCAACCTAGGGTGCCAAGAGGTGCTTTAGTGAGTATAAATAATGACTTATTGGAAAGAGACTGAGTATGAGATTTTATACTAAGGTTTCCTCAATATGATGAGATTTTTTCTAAGTCCAAAATAAATATGAAATTAATTGGGAACTTCAAAAATTTAGAGAGTGTTTCACCAATGAAAGAATTATGAGGGCCTAAGTAAAGGTAAAATAGAAGCTGTGAAACTGAAATCTAGCAAACTGAGGTACATTTTTCAAAAGAAAATCCTCTGGTGCACATAAGTGCACAGAAATAAGGCACTTTCATGTTCAACTTTTAAATAGATGACCATGTCACAAGCAATCTGAGCCAAGACCCAGCCAGACATATCACACGTGGTAAGAAGCCTATAAGATGCAGTTAACTGTTTTACAGTGAATACTTCATTCTGAGATTATCAGTGCTTCTTTGTATGTTTCAATATCATCATGCAATCACAAGGTCAATGGAAACTCATTGATATATAACGGTATTGCTGAATAAATGTTTTGGCTGAATTTTTTTGGCAAGATATACAGGTGTGAAGGAAAAAAGAGCAAAAACAAAACTAACAGACTATTTAATTGATGCCTGTTCATCAAACCTGTACTTTCATCCATTCTCAGTTAACACAAAGGGACACATTACTACTTACATGCTTTTTAAAATCCCATCACTTTCAATAACTCACACTTGTTACTGCTTTGAGGAGCTTTTACCATTATTCACTCTCAACAAGAACATCACACTGTCCTAGATTTTCTTATCAATTATATGACTAACCACAAACTGGGTATTAGAGTTCAGTGTAGAAGATATTCTGGTTAATCAAACTTCCCCGTATATGTTGTGTAATTACTGGCTGTAGGCCCCATCTGTCAGTAATGGAACTGTCATAACTGATGAGGTTATAGGTATTGTTTTTCTTCTGAAATGGCAAACTATCTTTAAAGTACCTGTCCACTAGATTTAACAACATGGTGCACACAGCAAATACATTATTTCAGCATCGGGCTTGTATAAGAACCCCTTAGAGGTTTTAAGAACTCTATTAAGGACTGGCAAGTAAATCTTTGGTTAAACCAGACATAAGAAAGGTAGGTAAAGCCATTCTCTTTAAGAGGACTATTTGGTGTAGAACTGTGTGTGTAGTAATATAGTTATAACAAAAGTATTTTGTGTTCCCGACATTACTATTAACAAGCAACTCAAAGATGTGAATTGCTCCACATCTTTTCTAGGTAGGTGAAGATCTAGCACACAGGAATAATTTTTATTTCTCCTTTAGCTGGTCATCCCCCAACCAATTTCTTTAATAATGACTCCCAAACTTCCATTTTATTCTATATTTGCATAAAAATAAATCAGATACGAAGCTTAAAAAATAGGTCAGTGCAGTTCCCCTAAAAATTGTACTTTTATATGAATGGTGAAACCAGTGTTTCCAGATCTCCTGATCTTCCTCAAGTAGAACAGAGGTTCACAACATGGGGATCCAGGGTAGGCTTCAGGAGGGCCATGTTTTCCTAGAAATTGTATGCAAAGTTGTGAGTATGTGTGTGTTTGCATGTATGCATACATATTTGCAGTTTTCTCAATAGTAGATTCATATATTTCATCAAGTTCCCAAAAAGATACATGAGGCCAAAAAAAAAAAAAGTGAAGAAGTATAAATAGTTCAGAGACCCAGCTGAGAACATGGTATGGTTTCCATATGGTTGTCATTTAGAACACATGCAGTTAAAAAGTTAGGGGCATGTGCTATAGAGTCAGAAAAACCTAGTACAAGGCCCTGCTTCACCACAATGTGATATTGGGCAAGTTACTTAGTCTCTCTGAGCCATAGCTTCCTATACTTAGTATACAAATAATAATTGTACCTGACTCATAAGTTGCTCTGAGGATTAAATGAGATAAAGTACACATAGTCCTATGGGCTGCACATGTTAAGTGTTGAATAAACAGTTGGTATGACTGGGGAGGCTTTAAAACAATATCACTGAGAAACATTCATATGTCTAAACTTTTCATAGTGGACATATTGTCATAAACTCAAATATCAAAATCAAAACTGCCAAACTTCTCCTTGGTTAATCAGGGTCTTCTTCCCAGATTCTTCCTACACCTTTCATAAAGTCAGACTTAAATGAAGAATCAGATCTGATATAAGCCATATCTGAAATATATACATTTTCATTATGGATGATTCATTTGACAGAAAAACAACAATATACTGTGGTTTGTACATAAGTTATGCATATACATGGTTTCAAAAGTTCAAAGAATTACATCATTACCTGTCCAATGAATCTTTTCTTCATATTATTTGCCCAGTTTTCTTTTAGATTATTAGACTTTTACTTTCTATTTTTTAATTAAGGCCTCCATCTATCAGGGATAGCAATCTCCTAAAAGTATTACAAATATTTTCTCAGTTGGTTTTCTTTTGACATTGTTCATGGTTGTTATTTTACTTTATTTTTGGAGGATATGAGTTTTGTTTACCTAGAAAAGTCAGTAAAAATTTCATTTATGACATCTGTAGTTCCTCTCTCACCTAAAGATTTTTTTGAAAACCACTAAACTTCCTTCTAATAGTACTATAATTTATTTCTTGACATTTATATCATCATTCCATCTTGAATTAATTTTGTATATGTGTGTGAGATAAGGATATATATTTATTTTTCTCCACATGGATAACAAATTTTGCCAACACCATTATTTTGGAGAACCATCATTTCCATACAAAATTAAAAGACAATATTTGTCAAATATTAAGTTCCAATATACTAACGTTTGTTTCTGGATTTGATGATACCCTCCAGTTTCTATTGTTAAAGAAAACCAGAGCCTGACAGTGGTTAAAGCAGTAAAAATAGATTTTATTCAAGACTATTGCAATAAGGGAAAAGAAACCTCAGTATAGAACTGGGTTCAGTTCCAAATACACAAAGGGCAAGTGAGGATTTATAGGAAGGAGCAGGTTGTGGGGTGGGAGGGGGCTTGATGGATACAAAATTACTAAGATGAGACATTAAGGATCAGGGAATTCTCGCTATACTGACCTAATAGGATATTTGGTGAAGGCAGCCCAGGGTGAAGAGATATCACCTTGGTTATGGTGGGAAATGAGGAAGTTGGTCAGCTATCAAGGGTGGCGGACTCTCTCTAAACTGACTTAGCAGGATTCTTTCTAAAACTGGGCAATGCAGGCACAATGAGGAGGGACACTAAAGCCCAAATTCAAGCCCTCATTGAGAAGAGGGCTTAGAGGAGCCTGACTAAAGTTTGGTCAAGGAGAGCATCAAGGTAGACAGATAATATCTATCTATCATCTATCCATCTATTCTGATGGTTTTATTAATATCCAACAAAGCTAATCCCCATGAAGCATTCTTATTTTCATAGGTTTCTTAAATATTCTCAGGCACTAATTCTTCCATTTGAACTTAAACAATTCCCTCTGATTTCAATTTAAAAAAACATTCAGAATACTGTGTGTGTATGTGTGTGTGTGTGTGTGTGTGTGTGTGCGTGCACGCGCATGTGTGCCTACACGTGTTTTGGTATATTACATTTGTATGGGATATAACTGAAATTTTTAAATATTCTTTTTATACAGAAACACAGTATAGCTTTCCATTTTGGGAGACTTATTTTAAATCCTTCAACAAGAAGTTATAGCTATCTTCACGTAGGTCCTATAGTTTCTTTATTAGATTTAATCTCAGGTATTTCATATTTTTGTAATTATTATGAATATGATATATTTGCATTTGGTTTCCTAACTGCTTATTCCTAGTATAAACGAAAACTATTTATTTTCTGTGGTTACAGTTTATCCTTTTACTCTATAAAATTATCTTGTAAACACTTCTATGTTTTGTAATCTTTTAGATTTTCTAGGCATACAATTGCATGACATGGGACTTCCCTGGTGGCATAATCATTAAGAATCTGCCTGCCAATGCAGGGATCACGGGTTCAATCCGTGGTCCAGGAAGATCCCACATGCCGCAGAGCAACTGGGCCTGTGCACCACAACTACTGAGCCCATGTGCCGCATCTACTGAAGCCTGCGTGCCTAGAGCCCGTGCCCCGCAACAAGAGAAGCAACCACAGTGAGAAACCTGCACACCACAACTAAGAGTACCCCCGCTCGCCGCAACTAGAGAAAGCCCATGCACAGCAATGAAGACCCAACACAGCCAAAAAATAAATAAATATTTTTTAAAAATCATTTTAAAAGAACAATTGCATGAAATGCTTATATATGTCTCTTTATTTCCAAAATTTGTATCACTTGTTCACTGTCTCAGTGCATTAGCCAGATCTCCAAAATAATATTTACTACTGCTTAAAATGAGCATTCCTGACTTGATCCTAAATTTAATGGGAATTTAATGATTTTTTAGTATACCTCATTTTACAATAATTTTTCTATGGTTTATGATAAGTAGTTTTACCATGATAATGTGTTTCTAGTCCAAATATACCCAGAGATGGTCTTAGAAATGCTGGTTGAATTTTAGTAAATAGCATTTACACATTTACTGATTTAACTATATGGTCTTTCTCCTTCAGTTTTGGGGGGTAATGAATTATGTTCATAGATTTCCTCATGTTGAAGCATCTTTATTTCCCTAGAATAAATTGTTTGCAATTATGGTGTATTATTCCTTTAATGAACTGATTCAATTTGTTAGTATTTCATTTAGAATCTGGAATTACAAGAATAAGGAACATTGGTCTGTAGAACATTAGAAATAATTCCCATGCCATAGCTCAAATAAAAAAAAATCAGAAACTCTTTGGTGGGGCCTAGGCATGAGCATTTTTCAAAAGCTCTCCAAATAATTATATTGTCCACCCAGCATTGAGAACCACTGACCTACTTTTCTTTTCTTGTGTTTATCAGTTTTGATATTATGGTTATCTGCAAAAAATCAATCAGGGAAATTTTACCTTTTTGAAATAACAGGAATTATTTGTAAAATGGGAGCTTTCTCCTTTTGAATTTTTTGTAAAAACGATTTGGACCTGTTGCCTTTTGAAGAGAAATTCAAATTGGTCAATTAATGAAACACTGGATGCCCAGCACCTAGAGAGCCTGGAACCCCCAGTAAGTTACAAACCCTCCTTTTTGGGAGAAGCTATTAAGCCAATGGGAGGTTGGATTGTGGAGTTGCCCTTGCAACTGCCTTTTGGGTAAAAGTGGTCCCCAGGTAGCCCAGCAACCCAAAAAGAGCTCCCTGTGGCATTCTTGGACCACCCACTTGCTACCCAAATGGGATCACACTATGCTGTGGCTTACTATTTTCATTTAATAGCATATCTTAGATATCATCCCATATCTGCATAAGCAGATCTAATTCATTTTTCTACTGCTGCATTACATTACTATACCATAATTTATTTAACTAATTCCCTATTGATGGACATTTAAGTTTTTCAGTTTACTATTACTGCAGATAACACTGCAATAAACATCCCTGTGGGCATATATGGCACACTTTTATGAGTGTATCATTTAGTTAAAATCTTAATAGTGGAATTGAGAAAGTCAAGTAGTTTTGAATTTTAATAGATATTGCAAAATTGCTTTCTAAAAATGCTGTCCCAATTTATACTACTATCATACATAGAGCAACTGCTTCCAATAATAGGTATTATGTTTTTTAATCATGATTTTTATTAATCTTTTCAAATCTGATACATGAGACATGGAATCACATTATTGTTTTACTTTGCATTTCTTTAATTATGAACAAAGTTGAGCATCATTCCATATGTCTCTTCTAAACTTATATTTCCTTTACTGTAAGCAGCCTATTTCTATCCATAGCCAATTTTATTATTTTGTTGTCCATCATTTTGCTTATTGGTATATAGGTGTATCTTGTAAATTAAAAAAATTGCCCTCTATCATATGTATAGCAATTGTTTTCCCAGTTTGATTTTTAGACTTTTGCACTACAACGTATTTTAATTTTTTGTATTTTAATTTTTATATAGTCAAATGTATGGCTTTTGGGTTTTATGCCCTAGTCATAAAGGTCTACCAAACTTCAAGATTATAAATACATAAATTCACTCTTTTTTTTGTTTTCAGTACTTTCATGATTTATCTTGTGTTTTAAGTATTTGATTCATCTGAAATTTGTTTTGGTGCAAACCAAGAGGTAAGAATCAAAGTTTCTCTCTTTTCCTCTTGTCTCAAAACTATTTATCCTTTCTCTGCTGCTGAGAAATGACAGCTTTAATATATATCAAATTTCCATACATTATTTTGGTCTATTTATGGACTCTTTACTGTAATCCATTTATTTCTTGCCTAGTTCTTCTCCAGTGCCCAGCTGTGTTAATTATTGCAGCTTCAAAATATGTATTAATATGTAGTAGGAATTCTCATGTAGTTTATATCATGTCTACATATACCTACTGAGGAAATTCAATTTTTTAAAAGATTTAATGCAGCAAAACAAGTTTTATTTCTCTGTTTTACAGTACGCCAAATAATTAGCTTAATTTTATAAACTTTTCAACCAACCGTTTTGTTTGACATCATATATAATTAACATCCTCAAGTATATTGATCCTTTATACAGTCCGCATATACAATTTATCACTTCTAGTATCAACATTAATCTTATTTTGTTCTGTTTTACTTCTGGAGAGCTCCTTAAGTGAGTTACAGTCTTACATATGTTGATGTGTAGAGCCAAAATGTTAAGACCTACAATTTCCTTTATATCAGTTACTATAAAGCAATTCTGAATTCCAATTGTCAGGTGCCCTGGAAGGAAAATTAATATCTAGTTATGATGCATAAGTTTGCCTATATATGATATTAAATTTATATAATAATCTTACTTAAATACAAGAGATGTCACTACCTTAAATATTTTCAGTCATCCAAAATGGACCATGTTGAATCACTCATCAAAAATACCAATATTGGGAGAGGTGAAGATGGCAGAAGAGTAAGATGCAGAGATCACCTTCCTCCCCACAGATACATCAGAAATACATCTACACATGGAACAACTCCTACAGAACAAATACTGAACGCTGGCAGAAGACCTCAGACCTCCCAAAAGGCAAGAAACTCCCCAAGTACCTGGGTAGCGCAAAAGAAAAAAGAATAAACAGAGACAAAAGAATAGGGACAGGACCTGCACCAGTGGGAGGGAGCTGTGAAGGAGGAAAGGCTTCCACACACTAGGAAGCCCCTTCGCGGGCGGAAACTGTGGGTGGCGGAGGTGGGGAGCTTCGGGGCCGTGGAGGAGAGCGCAGCCACAGGGGTGCGGAGGGCACAGTGGAGAGATTCCCACAAAGAGGATCGGTGCCGACCAGCACTCAACAGCACGAGAGGCTTGTCTGCTCACCTGCCGGGGTGAGAGGGGCTGGGAGCTGAGGCTTGGGCTTCGGTAGGAGTGCAGGGAGAGGACTGGCAGTGTGAACACAGCCTGAAGGGGTTAGTGCACCATGGCTAGCCGGGAGAGAGTCCGGGAAAAAGTCTGGACCTGCTGAAGAGGCAAGACACTTTTTCTTCCCTCTTTGTTTCCTGGTGCGCGAGGACAAGGGAATAAGAGCACTGCTTAAAGGAGCTCCAGAGACGGGCGCGAGCCGCGGCTAACAGCATGGACCCCAGAGGGGCATGAGACGCTAAGGCTGCTGCTGCCGCCACCAAGAAGACTGTGTGCGAGCACAGGTCACTCTCCACACCTCCCTTCCGGGGAGCCTGTGCACCCCACAACTGCCAGGGTCCCGGGACCCAGGGATAACTTCCCTGGAAGAATGCACAGCACGCCTCAGGCTGGTGCAACGTCACGACAGCCTCTGCTGCCGCAGGCTCGCTCGACATCTGTACCCCTCCCTCCCCCAGGCCTGAGTGAGCCAGAGCCTTCGAATCAGCGGCTCCTTTAACCCCGTCCTGTCTGAGCAAAGAACAGACACCCTCCGATGACCTACACGCAGAGGTGGGGCCAAATCCAAAGCTGAAACCCGGGAGCTGTGCGAACAAAGAAGACAAAGAGAAATCCCTCTGAGCAGCCTCAGAAGCAGTGGATTAAATCTCCACAATCAACGTGAGGTACCCTGCATCTGTGGAATACCTGAATAGACAACGAATCATCCCAAATTGAGGAGGCGGAATTTGAGAGCAAGATTTATTATTTTTTCCCCTTTTCCTCTTTTTGTGAGTGTGTATGTGTATGCTTCTGTGAGAGATTTTGTCTGTATAGCTTTGCTTTCACCATTCGTCCTAGGGTTCTATCTGTCCGTTTTTTTTTTTTAAATTAAAAAAAAAATTTGATCTTAATAATTATTTCTTTACTTTAATAATTTTATTTTATTTTACCTTACTTTATTTTATTTTATTTTATCCTCTTTCTTTCTTTCTACTTTTTCTCCCTTTTATTCTGAGCTGTGTAGATGAAAGGCTCTTGGTGCTCAAACCAGGAGTCAGTGCTGTGCCTCTGAGGTGGGAGAACAAACTTCAGGACACTGGTCCACAAGACACCTCCCAGCTCCACATAATATCAAACGGCGAAAATTTCCCAGAGATCTCCATCTCAACACAAACACACAGCTTCATGCAATGACCAGCAAGCTACAGTGCTAGACACACTATGCCAAACAACTAGCAAGACAGGAACACAAACCCACCCATTAGCAGAGAGGCTGCCTAAAATCATAATAAGTCCAGAAACACCCCAAAGCACACCACCAGACATGGACCTGCCCACCAAAAAGACAAGATCCAGCCTCATCCACCAGAACACAGGCACTAGTCCCCTCCACCAGGAAGCCTACACAACCCACTGAACCAACGTTAGCCACTGGGGACGGACACCAAAAACAATGGGAACTACGAACCTGCAGCCTGCAAAAAGGAGACCCCAAACACAGTAAGATAAGCAAAATGAGAAGACAGAAAAACACACAGCAGATGAAGGAGCAAGATAAAAACGCACCAGACCTAACAAATGAAGAGGAAATAGGCAGTCTACGTGAAAAAGAATTCAGAGTAATGATAGTAAAGATGATCCAAAATCTTGGAAACAGAATAGAGAAAATGCAAGAAACATTTAACAAGGAGCTAGAAGAACTAAAGATGAAACAAGCAAAGATGAAAAACACAATAAATGAAATTAAAAATACTCTAGAAGGGATCAATAGCAGAATAACTGAGGCAGAAGAACGGATAAGTGACCTGGAAGATAAAATAGTGGAAATAACTACTGCAGAGAAGAATAAAGAGAAAAGAATGAAAAGATCTAAAGACAGTCTCAGAGACCTCGGGGACAACATCAAATGTACCAACATTCGAACTATAGGGGTTCCAGAAGAAGAAGAGGAAAAGAAAGGGACTGAGAAAATATTTGAAGAGATTATAGTTGAAAACTTCCCTAATATGGGAAAGGAAATAGTTAATCAAGTCCAGGAAGCACAGAGAGTCCCATGCAGGATAAATCCAAGGAGAAATACGCCAAGACTCATATTAATCAAACTGTCAAAAATTAAATACACAGAAAACATATTAAAAGCAGCAAGGGAAAAACAACAAATAACACACAAGGGAATCACCATAAGCTTAACAGCTGAACTTTCAGCAGAAACTCTGCAAGCCAGAAGGGACTGGCAGGACGTATTTAAAGTGATGAAGGAGAAAAACCTACAACCAAGATTACTCTACCCAGCAAGGATCTCATTCAGATTTGATGGAGAAATTAAAACATTTACAGACAAGCAAAAGCTGAGAGAGTTCAGCACCACCAAACCAGCTTTACAACAAATGCTAAAGGAACTTCTCTAGGCAAGAAACACAAGAGAAGGAAAAGACCTATAACAACAAACCCAAACCAATTAAGAAAATGGGAATAGGAACATACATATTGATAATTACCTTAAATGTAAATGGATTAAATGCTCCCACCAAAAGACACAGACTGTCTGAATGGATACAAAAACAAGACCCATATATATGCTTTCTACAAGAGACCCATGCCAGACCTAAAGACACATACAGAATGAAAGTGAGGGTATGGAAAAAAATATTCCATGCAAATAGAAACCAAAAGAAAGCTGGAGTAGCAATTCTCATATCAGGCAAAATTGACGTTAAAATAAAGACTATTAGAAGAGACATGAAGGGCACTACATAATGATCAAGGGATCGATCCAAGAAGAAGATATAACAATTGTAAATATTTATGCACCCAACATAGGAGCACCTCAATACATAGGCAAATACCAACAGGCATAAAAGGGGAAATCGACAGTAACACATTCATAGTAGGGGACTTTAACACCCCACTTTCACCAATGGGCAGATCATCCAAAATGAAAATAAATAAGGAAACACAAGCTTTACATGATACATTAAAAAAGATGGACTTAATTGATATTTATAGGACATTCCATCCAGAAACAACAGAATAAACATTTTTCTCTAGTGCTAATGAAACATTCTCCAGGATAGATCATATCTTGAGTCACAAATCAAGCCTTGGTAAATTTTTAAAAAATGAAATTGTACCAAGTATCTTTTCCGACCACAACACTATGAGACTAGATATCAATTACAGGGAAAGATCTGTAAAAAATAAAAACACATGGAGGCTAAACAATACACTACTTAATAACGAAGTGATCACTGAAGAAATCAAAGAGGAAATCAAAAAATACCTAGAAACAAATGACAATGGAGACACAATGACCCAAAACCTATGGGATACAGCAAAAGCAGTTCTAAGAGGAAAGTTTAAAGCAATACAATCCTACCTTAAGAAATGGGAAACATTTCGAATGAACAACCTAAACTTGCACCTAAAGCAATTAGAGAAAGAAGAACAAAAAAACTCCAAAGTTAGCAGAAGGAAAGAAATCATAAAGATCAGATCAGAAATAAATGAAAAACAAATGAAGGAAACAATAGCAAAGCTCAATAAAACCAAAAGCTGTTTCTTTGAGAAGATAAACAATATTGATAAACCATTAGCCAGACTCATCAAGAAAAAAAAGGAGAAGACTCAAAGCAGTAGAATTAGAAATGAAAAAGGGGAAGTAACAACATGACACTGCAGAAATACAAAAGATCATGAGAGATTACTACAAGCAACTCTATGCCAATAAAATGGACAACATGGAAGAAATGGACAAATTCTTAGAAATGCAAAACCTGCCAAGACTGAATCAGGAAGAAATAGAAAATATGAACAGAACAATCACAAGTACTGAAATTGAAACTGTGAATAAAAATCTGCCAACAAACAAAAGCCCAGGACCAGATGGCTTCACAGGCGAATTCTATCAAACATTTAGAGAAGAGCTAACACCTATCCTTCTCAAACTCTTCCAACATATAGCAGAGGGAGGAACACTCCCAAACTCATTCTACGAGGCCACCATCACCTTGACACCAAAACCAGACAAGGATGTCACAAAGAAAGAAAACTACAGGCCAATATCACTGATGAACACAGATGCAAAAATCCTCAACAAAATACTAGCAAACAGAATCCAACAGCACATTAAAAGGATCATACACCATGATCAAGTGGGGTTTGTTCCAGGAATGCAAGGATTCTTCAATATACAGAAATCAATGTGATATACCATATTAACAAATTGAAGGAGAAAAAACATATGATCATCACAATAAATGCAGAGAAAGCTTCTGACAAAATTCAACACACATTTATGATAAAAACTCTCCAGAAAGTAGGGATAGAGGGAACTTTCCTCAACATAATAAAGGCCACATATGACAAGCTCACAGCAACCATCACCCTCAATGGTGAAAAACTGAAAGCATTCTCACTAAGATCAGGAACAAGACAAGGTTGCTCACTCTCACCACTCTTATTCAACATAGTTTTGGAAGTATTAGCCACAGAAATCAGGGAAGAAAAGGAAATAAAGGAATCCAAATCAGAAAAGAAGTAAAGCTGTCACTGTTTGCAGATGACATGATACTATACATAGAGAATCCTAAAGATGCTACCAGAAAACTACTAGAGCTAATTAATGAATTTGGTAAAGTAGCAGGATACAAATTTAATGCACAGAAATCTCTGGCATTCCTATACACTAATGGTGAAAAATCTGAAAGTGAAATCAAGAAAACACTCCCATTTACCATTGCAACAAAACGAATAAAATATCTAGGAATAAACCTACGTAAGGAGACAAAAGACCTGTAGGCAGAAAATTATAAGACACTGATGAAAGAAATTAAAGATGATACAAATAGATGGAGAGATATACCATGTTCTTGGATTGGAAGAATCAACGTTGTGAAAATGACTCTACTACCGAAAGCAATCTATAGATTCAATGCAATCCCTATCAAACTACCACTGGCATTTTTTACAGAACTAGAACAAAAAATTTCACAATTTGTATGGAAACACAAAAGACCCCGAATAGCCAAAGCAATCTTGAGAACGAAAGAAGGAACTGGAGGAATCAGGCTCCCTGACTTCAGACTATACTACAAAGCTACAGTAATCAAGACAGTTTGGTACTGGTACAAAAACAGAAAGATAGATCAATGGAACAGGATAGAAAGTACAGAGATAAGCCCATGCACATACGGTCACCTTATCTTTGATAAAGGAGGCAGGAATGTACAGTGGAGAAAGGGCAGCCTCTTCAATAAGTGGTGCTGGGAAAACTGGACAGGTACATGTAAAAGTATGAGATTAGATCACTCTCTAACACCATACACAAAAATAAGCTCAAAATGGATTAAAGACCTAAATGTAAGGCCAGAAACTATCAAACTCTTAGAGGAAAACATAGGCAGAACACTCTATGACATAAATCACAGCAAGATCCTTTTTGACCCACCTCCTAGAGAAATGGAAATAAAAACAAAAATAAACAAATGGGACCTAATGAAACTTCAAAGCTTTTGCACAGCAAAGGAAACCATAAACAAGACCAAAAGACAACCCTCAGAATGGGAGAAAATATTTGCAAATGAAGCAACTGACAAAGGATTAATTTCCAAAATTTACAAGCAGCTCATGCAGCTCAATAACAAAAAAACAAACAATGCAATCCAAAAATGGGCAGAAGACCTAAATAGAGCTTTCTTCAAAGAAGATATACAGACTGCCAACACACACATGAAAGAATGCTCAACATCATTAATCATTAGAGAAATGCAAATCAAAACTACAATGAGATATCACCTCACACCAGTCAGAATGGCCATCATCAAAAAATCTAGAAACAATAAATGCTGGAGAGGTGTGGAGAAAAGGGAACTCTCTTGCACTGTTTGTGGGAATGTAAATTGATACAGCCACTGTGTAGAACAGTATGGAGGTTCCTTTAGAAACTACAAATAGAACTACCATAGGACCCAGCAATCCCACTACTGGGCATATACCCTGAGAAAACCATAATTCAAAGAGAGTCATGTACCAAAATGTTCATTGCAGCTCTATTTACAATAGCCCGGACATGGAAACAACCTAAGTTTCCATCATCAGATGAATGGATAAAGAAGATGTGGCACATATATACAATGGAATATTTCTCAGCCATAAAAAGAAACGAAATTGAGCTATTTGTAATGAGGTGGATAGACCTAGAGTCTGTCATACAGAGTGAAGTAAGTCAGAAAGAGAAAGACAAATACTGTATGCTAACACATATATATGGAATTTAAGAAAAAAAAATGTCATGAAGAACCTAGGGGTAAGACAGGAATAAAGACACAGACCTACTGGAGAATGGACTTGAGGATATGGGGAGGGGGAAGGGTAAGCTGTGACAAAGCGAGAGAGTGGCATGGATATATATACACTACCAAACGTAGAATAGATAGCTAGTGGGAAGCA
Source organism: Orcinus orca (assembly GCF_937001465.1). NCBI lineage: Eukaryota > Metazoa > Chordata > Mammalia > Artiodactyla > Delphinidae > Orcinus > Orcinus orca. Next base: position 83,452,738 of record NC_064580.1, read on the forward strand.
GCCGCATAGCAGAGGGAGATCAGCTTTGTGACCCCCTAGAGTGGTGGGATAAGGAGGGTGGGAGGAAGGGAGACGCAAGAGGGAAGAGAGTTGGGAACATATGTGTATGTATAACTGATTCACTTTGTTATAAAGCAGAAACTAGCACACCATTTTAAAGCAATTATACTCCAATAAAGATGTAAAAAAAAAAAACAATATTAATGATTTTGTTTTCATACTCTGCAAATTGAATTTACTTTTACAGAGTATACTTCATTTTATTTTTTAAAGTTCACGCTACTATGTCATTGTCTCTTATCTGTTACGTTTATTAAGACAAAAATGACTTTCATTTCTTAGTGCATTTAATTTCCCAGGCACTAACAATCAGGGTAGAGTAAAATTTTCTTGATTTAATCTTTCTAAATTAAATAAGTATCCAAATAACAAACCTAAAATATCCCAAAGAACTCCAAGATCTGATCAGCGTACATAGGGAATTATTTTTATGAAGATACAACAAGCAAGAATAAATAAGGGACAATTTAGCAATTCATACTTTATTGTGCAAGGAACCTAGATTATAGCTATTCTTTTTTTAAAAATTCTTTTTAATCTGTTTTAAAGGGCAGTTATTTCCTTCTGCCTCATTTATTTATTTTTTATTTTTGCTGTGTTGGGTCTTCGTTTCTGTGCGAGGGCTTTCTCTAGTTGTGGCAAGAGGGGGCCACTCTTCATCGCGGTGCGCGGGCCTCTCACTATCACGGCCTCTCTTGTTGCGGAGCACAGGCTCCAGACGCGCAGGCTCAGTACTTGTGGCTCACAGGCCCAGTTGCTCCGCGGCATGAGGGATCCTCCCAGACCAGGGCTCGAAACCGTGTCTCCTGCATTAGCAGGCAGACTCTCAACCACTGCGCCACCAGGGAAGCCCCTATAGCTATTCTTAATCAATTTGGTAATTACAGCTGTTCTTAGTCAAAATGAAGAGCACATCACGAAATGATTTTATCAATGTATACCCTTAAATTATTTTTTCCACGAATTCCTTTCTAATGAATTCTATACTTAATGAGAGAGATTAGCAGGCATGGTGTTTCCTTTCTCCCTTCTTTCCATCCTTTAATCAAATCTGCTTCCAATTCAACATGTGTCCTTTGTTAATGAGACACATTAAAATGTTGTACTAGTCTTCTCTATATGCAAAGGGGAGGACTCTGAATACTTCCCTTTTTGGGTGCTGTATGCAGATGGAACTAGAAACTGATCTAAGCTTTAGGGATCAATCTCATATATAACAACTATGATCTCATCTCTGATCCTCAAATCAACTGTCCTCCCAAGGTCACAGAGCCACAGAATCAAGTGTCATTTCCATTATACCCTACTGCCTTAAAATATCAATACTTAAGAACTGGCAATCTGTTTTTTCAATTATCTTTTGGTCTGATTACTCAGCAACATATATGATAAGATGTTGGGCAAGTACCCTATTTTACTCCATTTGATCACTAACAGTTTAAACTTCTTAAGAGCATACACATCTGAAAGAAAGCACCTGCGTGCAGAAGAAACCCAAATCCTACTTGCTGAAAATATCCCAGCAGTTTTTCATTACCTTCTTTTTAGGGTGTTAAGAAAGGTAGAAAAGGTCAGTAAATACACAAATCATCAGACCCTACTATAGACTTCCCACTGACAAGATTGTTGTCACTCGCAGCCTCTCATAATAGAAGCACTGGAGGATGGGGCTCTGATCTTTGAGATAAGCAGCATATCTATTTGACACCAAAGTGGTAAGGCTTACTGAATTTTTGAATGAACTACCTGAATAATTTGATACCAAGTAAATTCAACCAAAGGGATCTGTAAGGGAGGAAGACTTCTCCTTTCTTCCCTTCTAGATTCTTTGGCTGGTCTAATAATTAAATTGACAAAATACATAAACAGGAGAAAAACCAATTTAGTTTCATATGTACGAGAGAGCTCACAGAAATATGACATTCAAAGAAGCACCCAAAGCAGGCGGCTTTTACACCTTTTAGACAAAGAAACAATGAATTTGTGAAGAACTGACAAGACAAACAAGTTTGGGCTTCAGGTAGTAAATTAGTTAAGAAGTAGCAAGGTTTGTTTATACAGCCTTCATGGCCCTAAATTCCCTGTCTCTGGTGAGAAGAATGCCTTCTACTCTCCTGGTACAGGGAGGGTACCTTTCACATAGGAGATTTATTTCCTGCTTTCAGAAGGACAAAGGAGGGCCAGAGTGCCTTTTTTGCACTGGCTGCTTCTTAAGTAACTTTAATTCAAAATAATCAATATGCCAAAATGGCATATTTTAGGGTGGCATATTCTGCTCCCTTCAGATAGAATCACTAGTGGTTCTAAAAGTTTCTTAATGTCTCTGTGCTTTAGAGTCCTCTCCTAATAGCAACAAAAAGACCCTATATCATAGGTTGTTATGAGAATTAAATTATATATATATATATACATATATATATATGGTGCTTAACATAATGCCTGGTATAATAAGTACTCAATAAATATTGCCTAGTATCATAGTTATTGAGGTGCGATGGAATCAAGTGAAGAGCTTGTTAATGTGCAAATTCCAAGCACTGCACCACACCTTTGGGGAAAGAGCAGAAAATCTACATTTTTATTAAGCATCCCAGGGGATCCTAATGCAGATAGTGCAAGAAACCCACCCTTTGAGAAACATTGGACTAGTCACTGCATAGAATAGTTTCAGCCACAACCTACACCTATATGGATAACTGATAGATTATATAGTGATTGTAGACCTCCCCCAGTTCAATGCAACCAATTATTTGTCCAAGCTTCATTAAGCATCAACTTTGAGTCCAAGAAGAATAAAGAAATATGACAGAGGTGACGTACACAGAGCCAGTCTATCTTGCTCACCATTCTATTCCTAACACAGGAATCTACAGGAACACAGGAATCTACAAAGTATTGGAAGTTTATATCCTAGTAGCAAGGACATACTGATAGTGATCACCAGTAGCAGAATTGTCATCTCTAAAACATCTAGGGATGTGCATAGGTGTGTAATCCAGATAGTGCTCCTAGGAGGGCAAGAAATATCATAACAAAAGCTGGAATATTTTAGAGTTTAAAAAAAGCAACAGTAACAAAAATCATTGCTGTGAAATGTAAACAAGCAGTTAAATGCAAACAACACACGGAAGTTTCTTAGGGCTGATGCAATCTGAGAGAAGTGGTGAGCACTATGAAACGATAATCCCATAATGAAAGACATCTATGTATCTCCTACCTACACTGACTCATCGTGCATGGTGAAACATGCAAACATTTCTATATTCAATAAAATAAGTTTTGCAGGGTGTTAGGACAATATTTCTAATGGGCCGGGCACAGATCCATATGATAACATGGATACTGTCCCATAATCACCTTCTTCAAAGGAAATAAGACATGAAACCAGAACCTGATGAAAATTGAAAGGTACAGAATGCAATCCTGTCCATACACAGATTTAATTCTGAAAGTGAAATCTTATTTAGATGACTACAGAAATTCCTTCTTAAGATCCAGAACTTATAATACAATTATTTGCTATAGTCCTCCCCCCATCTCCCTATCCCCCCAGAAGAAAACCCATTGAGTTACTATAAAGCTATCTTGACATTTCCCATTTAGGTAAAGATTGTATTTTTCCCTATGCCCCCAAATTCTAGTTTCAATAACTCCCAATCACAGTATCAGAATCACATTAATAATTCAAACCACAACTATAAAAAGAAAAATCTTTAGCAGATGTTAACCTGCAAGTTAAGCGGAAGAGATATTTAACACCCCAGAAACTCTCCATGTTATCATCGATTTGCCTCTCCTCTACCCTCCCAGACTCTATGCCTGAAATATGCAAGGTGTTCCTCTTTCCTCTCCTAACGCTTTTCTCTTAGACCCTTGAATTGGCTCATCAGTCTGATTCTTTTTTTTCTGTTTTATTTTATTTTTTAAATTCATTTTTATTGGAGTATAGTTGATTTACAATGTTGTGTTAGTTTCTGCTATACAGCAAAGTGAATCAGTTATACATATATACATATACTCACTCTTTTTAAGATTCTATTCCCATATAAGTCATTACAATCTACTGTGTTCCAGATCACACGTTCAACTTTTTGACAGTTCAGAATTCTTGGTTAAGAGCAATGGTTCTGGTGGCAAGCAGATTTAGGTTTGAATCTCACTGACACCAATTCTTAGTTATGGAATTTGGGCAAATTATTTAACCACTCTAACTCAATTTATCACTAGTAAATTTTTTTAAAAAATAAGGCAAAGTGAAAATAAACGAGGTGATGTGTTCAGGACTTAGGAAAATGCCTCAATAAATGGTACTTACGCACTCCTCAAACCTCGTTCTTATGCCCAGCTTATTGCCTGACACCTAGCAATGCTCTGTGCTTGATTTGCTCTGACCTTTCTGATCCTCATCTCCTCTTTGATTCTGGCCTCCTCCTCTGACAGTGACTTGATAAGTTAAGAAATAATCCTTATCTAAATATATCCCCAAGGCTTTAAAGTATCTGGGACAGGTTCAGCTTAACCAATGGCTATTTTCCAGACTCTTCCCACTGGTCCCTCAAAACCAGTTCTGAATCTTCGTTCCCATTAAATTTGAAGAAGCCAACTGCAGCAATTGCCAGGAATACCTTCCTAAAAAGCTACAAATGTAGGTTAGAATGAACGGTAGCTTTCTCTGCAGTCAATATAGATAGTTAACCATTCTTTTTGACCTCCAGTAAACATTAATCCAAGAGAGATTCAACCAAAGGCTGATATTAAAAATCTTGAATTGTATAATTGGAGTTTCTTTTAATATATTTAAAGTGAGACATACCCTTTAATGTCTTATAAGTAGAGACACTGCATCGGCTACAATGCACGGGGACAAAGGCAACTTGCCTCATCAAGTGACAAGATAGATGAAATCAAACTCTAGCCATATGCTAAAATAAAATATCTTGAGTACCAGTTGAAAAAAAAAAAGAAAGAAAATAAATAATCCTTAGAGCATGTTGGATGGCAATAACGTATGATTATCTCAAAACATATATCTAACTCCTGGTGGAGTTAACCAGCTAATCAAGATATGCAGCTCATTTATCCGGCTAATCCAAAATATCTAACAAATCACTAGACTGTGAACTTCAGAAACTATGGCTCCCTGGAACGTGTATCTTTGCTTCAAAATTTACCCAGAACTCTGTCCTACCAATAGTACATAGTCTATTTGGTAACATGAATCTAGACTTTTTCCAGTTATTTGGAACTGCTGTTCTTGCTAACCCTCTAGTAAGGCTGGGATCTCAACTCAGGAATGCTCTTGGATATGGATCAATGAACTTCCCAAAAGATAACAATTCAAGAGTCAGAGGAGTTTTCATGTCATTTGGTATAGTAAGTACTCCGAGACTACTGGGCTCTGAACACAAAGTTCACAATCCTGTTATATGTGTGCATAATTGCCCTTCTGCAAGTGTCTTCTTGAGATAAGATTGGCTTTAAAAATATTTCTAAACCTAGGTATAGAATTCCTTCATTAAACTGTGAGTTCCCTGAAGTCAGGGAATGTGTCTCTTTTCATTTTTATCCTCGGGATTTAGCATGCTAAGTAAACATTTAATTCACTGAATTCATTTATTGAATTCTGGCTCAACTTGGAGATTGATTTTTCAGATATTCTCATGAAAAAGTGACAATAATTCTGAGAAGAGATTTTCCTGGCAGGCTGCTGCAAAAGTCTCTGTGAATAATTCCTAGGAGCTAAACTGGGATTGTTTGTTTCTTTGTTTTCCTTTTTTCTTTCTTAAAAGAATCTGGAGAATAATATTACTATGATGATCTCTATTTTTTTTTTTTACTTATTTTAGCATTTTTTGCCAGAAACAAGTGCAACTGAAGCACTAACTAGCAATCTGTGGTTTTCTTGATGTTTCTGGTTCTCATCTTATGATTGCATTGTCAAGTTTTTGCAATAACTTTTTGATACACGAATTTATTCATATTAGGAGAGGGGGACTTTTAGCAAATCCTTTATACTCGCTATTGACAGAAAGGTTTAGAGGTTAGTTATCAAGTGTCTTGGGATCAGATATAAGCAATTGTTTGAAACTACAACAGTCTCTTTTGACATAAAACATCAGAGGCATAGTGGCTCCACATGTGAATCTGATATAGTGGCAGAGAGCCCTACATGATGGAAGAAACCAGACTGTTTATTCCCAATGATGCCTGTTTCCTGGTCCATACCTGAATCCTGCCTCGTGTTTCTTCAGTCTTGTGAATCTTGTGGTTCCTAGTGTTTCCTCTCAGCCTAAACTGACCAATTACATCCTGTGATGTCCGTTAATAATCCAGTGAGAGGATGTTTTAGTTGTGCAGGGAATCTAATGACACTCCAGGAAATTTTCATCCAATTCTCACCTGTCTATACCACTAGCATATCAAAGTTAAGATGCCCAAAACAGATCTCAGCTTCCATTCCAAACTTATTCCTCCCTGCATTCCATATTTTCCTAGTATATAACCATATCCTCTCATTATTGAGGCTTAAAATAGCAGGGTAATCTTGGGCCTTTCTCTTTCCCTTACCTCCCTCATCCAATCAGTGACTAAACCCTGCTGATTTTCCCTCTTTCATATGCCTCTAATTAAAATTTACTTCTCATTTCTAATGCTACTATTATCCACTCAATTAATTAATATAATAAACATTTATTAGGTACATACTTCTGTCAGGTACCTTGGTAAGGGTTGAGGATGCAAAGATGCATATAACCAACTCTCTACTCTCAATTATCTTCCAGTGTTATGGATATTAGTATAGAAGTCTGAGAGTGAAGTGAGGCAGACCTGAGAGAATGGTCAATTCTCCCTGGGGTTGGTGAGAAAAGTCTTCAGAAAGGACATAAAAATTGAACTGTGTATACTATTATTCAATTAAAACTCTAAATCTAGACAAATACCATATGATATTACTTATATGTGGAATCTAAAATATGACAAAATGAAGTTACCCATGAAACAGAAACAGACTCACAGACATAGAGAACAGACTGGTGGTTGCCAAGGGGGAGAGAGGTGGGGGAGGGATGGATTGGGAGTTTGGGATTAGCAGATGCAAACTATTATATATAGAATAGATAAACAACAAGGTCCTACTGTATAGTACAGGGAACTATATTCAATATCCTGTGATAAACCATAATGGAAAAAATATTTTAAAAAGAATGTATATATATATGTATATATATATATTATACACATTGTTGTACAGCAGAAACTAACACAACATTGTAAATCAACTATACTTCAATAAATTTTTTAGAAAGTCTAAATATAGAACTGAAGATGAGGAAAAGGTAACCAAGGCAGGGAAAAAATACTGAAAGAATAATGTGCAACAGAAAGGCAATTTGGTAGAGATAAAGCTGGGAAAGTAGGCAGGAGACAGTTCATGGAGGGCCTTGCATGCCATGCTAGGAAGATTCTACTTCATCTAGTCGGTAAGGTAAAGCCATGGAAGAATTTTAAGCAAGATAGTATTTCTTTCAGAAAAAACAGATTTCTATTCAGAAATACAACTGTGGTGACAGATTAGTAAATGGATTAGAGATGTGACAAGATTTGAAGTAGAAAGATTAGTTAGAAGATTATAGAAGTATTGCAAGAGAATGATGATTAGGGTCTAAAGTAAGTCTGTAATAATAAAGATTAAGAAGAGAGGACAGTTAAAGTTCAGGGGGTGGTCAAGTTCATAATTCCTGTTTAGTGTCTGTTCTGGGTCACATTAACTGAGATTGAAAACATAGGAAGGGAATTAGAAAAAGTAACTTCATCTTTAAACACGCTGAATTTGAGATGTGCATAGGTATACATGAGGATAAATTCAGCAGGAAATCCTGAATCAACTGAAGTTCAGGAGAAAGACAGTGACCTGGATTTGGGAATCACTGGTGCATAAGTAATATTATAAGCCTTATAAAAATGCTTAACATTACTCATTATGTTAGTTAGAAGTTGGTGTAGCTAAAAAAAGTGACAGAAAATCCAAAATAACAGCAGCTTAAATAAAAAGAAATTTATTTCTCTTTCCAAAGGCAAACAGTTCAGGGTAGCTAGAGTAGCTTCTCAAAGTCATGAGGAATATAGGCTCCTTCCATGGGCTGCTCCATCATTCTCAAGCCATGGCCATTACTTCATAGGCCAAGATAATTGCTTGAGCTCCAGCCATCATACCTGCATTCCAGCAAGCATGAAGGAAAGATAGAAGGAATACCCCTTTCCTGTAAGAGTGCTTTCTGAACACTGCATGCAATATTTCCACCTAATTTCCACTGGCCAGGCACTTTGAATGGAGTCATGAGTAAGGGAATCAGGTTGCAGGGAGTTGAGGAGTAAATATAGGGAAGAAAATGGAGACAGCAAGTAAATAAGACACTTGGTAAATTTACCTTTAAAGAAAGAAGAGAAAGTGAAAGCCATAGATACAGGAATCTGTTTTATTTTTACATTGGGAGAGGCTTATGTGTATAAAATACTGTAGATGAGCCATTAGAAATAAAAAAAAACAAAAGAGATAGCTCAGCTAATAGAATAAGGTTATCATTTCAGAGAAAGCAGAAGGAATAGGAGGAAGATGACAAGTGAAAAATCAAACTTGAACAGAAGAAACTGCTCTTTCTAGGACTGGAGGAAAATTTGAGCTCAGGTCTGGCATTTCAGAGGTTGAATGTTTCCAGTGTTTGAGTTCTGGTGTATTTTTAAAATGAAGAAATGCCAAAAAAAAAAAAAAAAGGGACTTCCCTGGTGGTACAGTGGTTAAGAATCCGCCTGCCAGTGAAGGGGACATGGGTTCGAGCACCAGTCTGGGGAGATCCCACATGCTGTGGAGCAACTAAGCCTGTGCGCCACAGCTACTGAGCCTGCACTCCAGAGCCCATAAGCCACAACCACTGACCCCGCATGCCACAACTACTGAAGTCTGTGCACTCTATGACCTGTGTGCCGCAACTACTGAGCCCGCATGCTGCAACTACTGAAGCCTGCACTCCTAGAGCCCGTGCTCTGCAACAAGAGAAGCCAGCACAGTGAGAAGCCCGCTCGCCGCAACTAGGGAAAGCCTGCGTGCAGCAGCAAAAACCCAACATAGCCAAAAATAAATAAATAAATAAATAAATTTTAAAAAGGAAGAAATGCCAAAACACAGCTACAAAACCAGTAAGGCTTCTTTTCCAACACTTAATAGTTTAGTGGTAAGACTACCTTACTTTTAGTCATTGATCGCAGTATATACCAAGGATTTCCTTATTTCTGTACCTTTGCTCACATTATTCCCCATCTGGATTGCAACCTCAACACCTACTTAAAGTCCAAAATCAAACTCTAGTGTCCTTCCTCTATGCCTCCTCTGGCCCCTTAACTAGAAGTTATTTCTTCATCCTCTGAACGTTTTGAGCGCTTACATGTACCTCTCTTCTATCACTTATATTTTTCAATCTTGTATTTATAGTTAATTACATATAGGATTTGTCTTCTTTTATATTAATCGCTTTGTCAAATTTGGGTCCTCATTAAGTTCATTCATCTATCTCCCACACCACTAGAATAGCTCTAGACTGGAAACTGACAATAAAAAATATTTATACAGTCAATGAAGGCACCAAGGTGCTCCTATCATGAATCCTGATCAATTTAAAAATTGACCATTAGCTTCTCCAAAACATAGCGCCCATCCCTAGGCTTTCCAAGTGAATCTCTAAGTCAAACACCTGAAGTAATATATGATTTCTCTTTGTCTAAATACAAATAACTCTTTCTTTAAACAAAAGCAAGTCAGAAGTCAAAAGTATGGACAACTTTAAGCAAAGGAATCCAATCTCATTACGAAACCATTTGCTGAATGTCTGGCCCACCCTGGCAGTAGCACAAACACCAAGAACCCACTGATGTCCAAACTCAAGCAACATGGTGTTGCAGCCAACAGACAGGAAGCAGCAATTGCAGCTGCAGGAAGACCATGCTGTGATGTGACATTCTAAAACATAACGGCTCAGTTTGAACTTACAAGTTCATGCATCTGTTAGGTCAAAAAGGAGAGTGAGAACACAGTGCAATAACTGACACCAGATAAGAACATCAAGGTACAGCCATTCAGATATAACAAAAGGGTCTGTGGGTCAGAGATGGATCATGCCAATCACTCCCATCCTCACAAAATATCCATATAGAAGCCACATGTACTTGCAAGAAATTAGTCATATTTTCCCCCTTTTTATAAACCACAAAAGTATGGCAAATTATAACCATTTTATACTCACACAGAATCAGCCAGGCGAGAACATTTTAGAAAATGCCACTATTTCTTTTCTATGCTGAGGCGAGAAAAAAGAAAACTTGAAGAAATACATGGTGGTATTTATTAAAGCTTCTGCTTATAATATTGGGGTTTATTAAAATCAGATATTTAAAAAATCATCATCTAATAAATCCAGCAGGAAAAGCTAACGTTCACTGGAATCAAGACTTAGTCCTTGCTGAAGAATTAAGCTGAAATAGCTTAATTAATTTTTTCTTCTGATTAAAAAATAAAGGTGGGAGTCTAAGTACCTAATATAAATATAATAACTATTTTTTCCTTTTGGAATAAAATATAATTAAAAATTATAAAGCCAAACTCAGGAAATAGTTTTAGTTTAGTGATTCCTTTTTAATGCCTGTACCTATAAAGACACTTGTACAGTCACAGAATTTTAGAAATTTAATGATCTGATAAATCAGTTTCTTTATGCATTTCAACCCCTTACACAAACTGGCATTCCATAAATGTATGTTGAAAGAATGAATGGATGAATAAATGTATGATTAAAGTAGTCTAACCAATACGACATTTTTCATATGAGAAAAAAATTTTTTCCAAGAAAGTGAAAAAACCAAAATCATGCAGCTAGTGGGAAATCCAGGATTAGAAATGAGGTTTCCTGAGGTTTTCTTTTTTTTTCTTTAAAGCAAATCTTTTATTTATTTAATAAATTTATTTATTTATTTTTGGCTGCGTTGGGTCTTCATTGCTGTACGCGGGCTTTCTCTAGTTGCAGCGAGCAGGGGCTACTCTTCATTGCGGTGTGTGGGCTTCTCATTGTGATGGCTTCCCTTGTTGCAGAGCACGAGCTCTAGGCACGCAGGCTTCAGTAGTTGTGGTGCACGGGCTTAGTTCTTCCATGGAATGTGGGATCTTCCCAGACCAGAGGTCGAACCAGTGTCCCCTGCATTGGCAGGCAGATTCTTTTTGTTTTAATTAATTAAATTATTTATTTATTAATTTATTTAGTTATTTTTGGCTGTGTTGGGTCTTCATTGCTGCGCGTGGGCTTTCTCTAGTTGTGGCGAGCAGGGGCTACTCTTCGTTGCAGTGCGTGGGCTTCTCATTGAGGTGGCTTCTCTTATTGTGGAGCATGGGCTCTATGCACGCGGGCTTCAGTAGATGTAGCACACGAGCTCAGTAGTTGTGGCTCACGGGCTCTACAGTGCAGGCTCAGTAGTTGTGGCACATGGGCTTAGTTGCTCTGCAGTATGTGGGATCTTCCCAGAGCAGGGCTCTAACCCATGTCCCCTGCATTGGCAGGTGGATTCTTAACCACTGCACCATGAGGGAAGTCTCCTGAGGTTTTCTTTCATAGGAGCATAAGGCGAGGAGATCTAAATCCTTAGGCACCTATCAGGGCACCACTTTAGCTACTGTCTTTAGAGATGTTAGAGGCTGTGTGTCAGGAGACAGCAAGCAAACACCCTGTATTAGCTAAAGTTTACATTTACCATTGCCATGCTACTGTCTTTTCTTGAACAATTGTTAAACTATTATTCAACAGTAGAGTTGGAAATGACCTCACTCATTCAACAAGATTTATTTATTGAGCATCTACACTGTACCAGACACTGTTCTGGGTGCTGGAGATACATCAGAGGACAAGAGAGACAAAATTCTTGTCCTGATGGAATTTATATTCTAGTGATCTTAGAGATGAAAATTCCCTCCATTTAAAAAAAAAATTATTGAAATATAGTTGATTTACAGTGTTGTATTAATTTCAGGTGTACAGCAAAGTGATTCAATTATACATACATATTATATATATATATATATACATATATATATATATATATGTCTTTTCCATTATAGGCTATTACAAGATATTAAATACGGTTCCCTATGCTATACAGTAGGTCCTTGCTGCCTCTGTTTTTTTAATAGATGTGACCCTCCTGCCCCCAACAGGTGAAGTGACTTACCTACATCACACAGGAACTCGGGTCCCCTAGTGCACTGCACTTTCCACTATGGCATGCCAGCTTACAAGCACAACCTGCCGATACTGAACCAGGAAGAAATAGAAAATATAAACAGACCAATCACAAGCACTGAAATTGAAACTGTGATTTAAAAACTTCCAACAAACAAAAGCCCAGGATCAGATGGCTTCACAGGCGAATTCTATCAGACATTTAAAGAAGAGCTAACACCTATCCTTCCCAAACTCTTCCAAAATATAGCAGAGGGAGGAACACTCCCAAACTCATTCTACGAGGTGCTTTGTGACCACATAGTGGGGTGGGATAGGGAGGGTGGGAGGGAGACACAAGAGGGAGGAGATATGGGGATATATGTATATAGCTGATTCACTTTGTTATAAAGCAGAAACTAACGCAACATTGTAAAGCAATTATACTCCAATAAAGATATTAAAAAAAATAAATTAGACCCACTGCTTTCCAATCTCATTCTCTTTCCCTCGGTCCCTCCCTCCTTCTTTCTCTCTCCTCCTCTCTCTCCCCTTTCTCCCTCCCTCTTTCCCTTCCTCCTCCCCTCTCATCATCCCAGGCCACTCTGTATCAGCATCACACTTGCAATGAATTGCCAAGGTTTTGAATCACTATATGACAATAATAGAAAACATATAATTAATATAATTATAGAACCTAGCAACTTTTAAGACTATGTCTCTGAAATTGCTTAAATCTGGAGCAAGGGAAGCAAAAGAAAAAAATACGAAGGAAGGTAGGAAGAAAAGGAGAGGGATAGGAAGGAGGGAGGAGGCTAGGAGGAAGGAGGGAGGAGGCTAGGAGGAAAACCGAGCAAGCAATGCCTTAAAAATGCACACAAACTGCAAATAATCAAGTTTCTAACACTCTGCCAAAAGGTTGATCACTATAGTTTAAAGGGGAAAATTACAGTCAGATACAAATTTCCTAGATCTAACTTGAGAGTGAATGGCAGTTAAAAATGTAGGGACACTCTCATAAACAAAACACCCTTTACTATTTGGATGCTTATAACCCTAGAAGCATTATTTCAGTGATTTTCTTGTTTCTCAACTAAAATATTTAGAAAAACAGAACATGAATGATACAAATAGGGACTTTCTTTAGAACCTCAATTTATATTGTAGGGGTAGTCATAACATTCATGAATAAACGTTCTAAATGGCAGAACTGGAAACTAGCTCTTTTTTTTTTTTTTTTTTTTTTTTTTTGCGGGACACGGGCCTCTCACTGCTGTGGCCCCTCCCATTGCAGAGCACAGGCTCCGGAGGCGCAGGCTCAGCGGCCATGGCTCACGGGCCCAGCCGCTCCACGGCATGTGGGATCCTCCCGGACCGGGGCACGAACCCGTGTCCCCTGCATTGGCAGGTGGACTCTCAACCACTGCACCACCAGGGAAGCCCGGAAACTAGCTCTTTGAACCCAAATCTGTTGGTCATCAATTTCATTTCTCTGCATTTCTTGTTTGAAAATATTAATGTTCCTACATAAAAATTAAATGGATTATATTCAAAGAAGAGGAAATACGTACAAAATTCAAAACACCTTTTAAAATGTGAAAAGAACATTTCCATTTCATCTGGGATCATAGCATTGAACAAAAGCCAACTGTACTGATGTGATAAAGAGCAATTAAACCAAATAGGCATTTAGAATAATATATATTACAAAGAAAAAGTCAGTTGACTAAATTCAATAAATTTGTTTCTGCTTTTGTTTTGCTTTGGGTTTTGTTCTATATCCACTCAAACCATTTTGCGTTTAGCAAGTGTGAATGGTTACAGACCATTTTTACAAGTTTACTGAAAGTTTTGAGCTATCTTTTTTTGTAAAAATAAGCAGTCAACAAATAATAAAGTACATAAGATTCTTTAAAATGCTGAGCACTAGGCTTAATGCTTTAATTACCTAAAAAGAATGGGAAATGTTAATTAAATCCAACCCATATTTCCTAATTTTATAAAGAAATAGACCATAAGTATACATAATTTTTGTCATGCAAAAAGCTTGAGAATCCTACAAAATGCTTTTTCACATTTTACTCAACATTTCAAATCTAGGAATGGCTCAGATTATTTCTCTAAAAATTTACTTAAAAGTGAGGTCTTTTTTTTTTTGGTATTGAAGAAGTATGCTCTAGGTTATCTAATTGAAGTTTCCACATAATTTAAACTATAAGGTTAAATATTAAAACTTAGTGTTAAATTTCAACCCATTTAAAGACAGGAATAAGAGGGAATTCCCTGGCAGTCCAGTGGTTAGGACTCTGTGCTTTCACTGCCAAGGGCCTGGGTTCAATCCCTGGTTGGGGAAAGAGCCCACAAGCCTGCAAGCTGCACTCTGTGGTCAAAAAAAAAAAAAAAAAAGGATGCTCATTATCACTACTATAAGTTAGCATTTTTCTGGAAATGTTAGTCAATTAAATAAGATAAAGAGAAAAGGGAAAATACATTGCAAAGAAAGAGGTATTTACTACTATTCACAGGTAGTATCATTGTCTACTAGAAAATTCATGAGAATCAACTGCATGAACTATTAAAATGAATATGAGAGTTTAGGAGAGTGACTGGTGAGAGCAATAGCATATAAATATATAAAATGAATACAATCATAAAGGAAGGAAATATCCTATTCAAAACTGGAATAAGACATTATAAAATACTTAATATTGAACCTATGAAGTATCCAGGAAGAAGAATTCAATATTCTACTATCAGATATAAAAGAATATGTGTACAGATGCAAGGAGGTATTTATCTCCTTAATATTGACTCTCATAAATCATTAACAGAAAAAAACAAAAGAATTCAAAAATGAGAAAAGACATAAATAGAAAAATGAAAAGGGATATTAAATACCAACAAACATTTGAAAACAATTCACTGGTGATGGAAATAAAATATATCCTAGTTATTAAATTACAAACATAAAATCATGTTAACACTCACATAGCTGGGGGTACCACAAATGACTGCATCTTTCTGAAGGGTACTTTGGAAGTGTAAGACAAAGTCCTCTGAATTGTCCATTCCCTTTAATTCAAACATTCTACATTTATGGGTTTCAAGGAAATAAACTTATCTATATATAAGTATATTGTTTATAAATTGTTCTTCCCAACATTACTTAGAATTATGAAAAATTGGAAATAATCTGAACATTCAACCATATATGATTAGCTAAGTTATTCGTTTATTTGGTGAATACCACAGACATTAAAGATGACAAAAAGTGGAGGAGTGGTTCAAGATGGTGGAGTAGAATGACATGCGTTCACTCCTTCTTGCTACAGCACCGGAATCACAACTAAATGCTGAACAATCATTGACAGGAAGACACTGGAACTCACCAAAAAAGATACCCCACATCCAAAGACAAAGGAGAAGCCACAGTGAGATGGTAGGAGGGCCGCAATCACAATAAAATAAAATCCCATAACTGCTGGGTGGGTGACTCAAACTGGAGAACACATACCACAGAAGTCCACCCACTGGAGTGAAGGTTCTGAGCTCCACATCTGGTTTCCCAACCTGGGGGTCTGGCAATGGGAGGAGGAATTCCTAGAGAATCAGACTTTGAAGCCTAGTGGGATTTGATTGCAGGACTTCAACAGGACTGGGGAAAACAGAGACTCCACTCTTGGAGGGCACACACAAAGTAATGTGTGCATCGGGACCCAGGGGAAGGAGCAGTGACCCCATAGGAGACTGAACCAGCCCTACCTGCTGGTGTTGGAGGGTCTCCTGTGGAGGCAGGGGGCGGCTGTGGCTCACTGCAGGGACAAAGACACTGGCAGCAGAAGTTCTGGGAAGTACTCCTTGGTGTGAGCCCTCCTAGAGTCTGCCATTAGCCCCACCAAAGAGCCGAGGTAGGCTCCAGTGTTGGGTCGCCTCAGGCCAAACAACCAACAGGGAAGGAACCCAGCCCCACCCATCAGCAGACAAGCGAATTAAAGTTTTACTGAGCTCTGCCCAACAGAGCAGCACCCAGCTCTACCCAACACCAGTCCCTCCCATCAGGAAACTGGCACAAGCCTCTTAGATAGACTCATCCACCAGAGGGCTGACAGCAGCAGCAAGAACTACAAACCTGCAGCCTGTAGAACAAAAACCACATTCACAGAAAAATAGACAAAATGAAAAGGCAGAGGACTATGTACAAGATGAAAGAACAAGATAAAACCCCAGAAAAACAATTAAATGACGTGGAGATAGACAACCTTCCAGAAAAAGAATTCAGAATAATCATAGTGAAGATGATTCAAGACCTCGGAAAAAGAATGGAGGCAAAGATCGAGAAGGTGCAAGAAATGTTTAACAAAGATCTAGGAGAATTAAAGAACAAACAAACAGAGATGAGCAATACAATAACTCAAACGAAACATACACTATACTACCCAAAGCAATCTACAGATTCAATGCAACCCCTATCAAACTACCAATGGCATTTTTCACAGAACTAGAACAAAAAATCTTAAAATTTGTATGGAGACACAAAAGACCCCAAAGCCAAAGCAGTCTTGAGATAAGACAATGGAGCTGGAGGAATCAGACTCCCTGACTTCAGACAATACTACAAAGCTAAGGTAATCAAGACAATATAGTACTGGCACAAAAACAGAAACATAGACCAATGGAACAGGATAGAAAGCCCAGAGATAAACCCACACACCTATGGCCAAATAATCTATGACAAAGGAGGCAAGGATATACAATGGAGGAAAGACAGCCTCTTCAATAAGTGGTGCTGAGAAAACTGGACCGCTACATGTAAAAGAATGAAATTAGAACACTCCCTAACACCATACATAAAAAGAAACTCAAAACGGACTAGAGACCTAAATGTAAGGTCAGACACTATAAAACTCTTAGAGGAAAACATAGGAAGAACACTCTTTGACATAAATCTCAGCAAGATTTTTTTTTGATCCACCTCCTAGAGTAATGGAAGTAAAAACAGAAATAAACAAATGGGACCTAATGAAACTTCAAAGCCTTTGCACAGCAAAGGAAACCATAAAAAAGACGAAAAGACAACCCTCAGAATGGGAGAAGATATTTGCAAACGAATCAATGGGCAAAGGATTAATCTCCAAAATATATAAACAGCTAATGCAGTTCAATATTAAAAAAAACAAACAACCCAATCAAAAAATGGGCAGAAGACCTAAATAGACATTTCTCCAAAGAAGACATACAGATGGCCAAGAAGCACATGAAAAGCTGCTCAACATCACTCATTATTAGAGAAATGCAAATCAAAACTACAATGAGGTATCACCTCACACCAGTTAGAATGGGCATCATCAGAACATCTACAAACAACAAACGCTGGAGAGGGTGTGAAGAAAAGGGAACCCTCTTGCACTGTTGGTGGGAATGTAAATTGATACAGCCACTATGGAGAACAGTATGGAGGTTCCTTAAAAAACTAAAAATAGAATTATCATATGATCTAGCAATCCCACTCCTGGGCATATATCCAGAGAGAACCATAATTCAAAAAGACACATGGGGCTTCCCTGGTGGCGCAGTGGTTGAGAGTCCGCCTGCCGATGCAGGGGACACGGGTTCGTGCCCCGGTCTGGGAAGATCCCACATGCCGCGGAGCGGCTGGGCCCGTGAGCCATGGCCGCTGAGCCTGCGCGTCCAGAGCCTGTGCTTCGCAACGGGAGAGGCCACAACAGTGAGAGGCCCGCGTAATGCAAAAAAAAAAAAAAAAAAAAAAAAAAAAAAAAAAGACACATGGAGCCCAATGTTCATTGCAGCACCATTTACAATAGCCAGGTCATGGAAGCAACCTAAATGCCCATCAACAGATGCATGGATAAAGAAGAAGTGGTACACATATACAATGGAATATTACTCAGCCATAAAAAGGAACGAAATTGAGTCATTTGTAGAGACTGTCATACAGAGTGAAGTAAGTCAGAAAGAGAAAAACAAATATCATATATTAACGCATATATGTGGAATCTAGAAAAATGGTACAGATGAGCCAGTTTGCAGGGCAGAAATAGAGACACAGATGTAGAGAACAAACATATGGACACCAAGGGGGAAAGTGGTGGGTGTGTGGGTGGGATGAATTGGGAGATTGGGATTGACATGTATACACTAATATTTATAAAACAGTTAAATAATAAGAACCTGCTGCATAAAAAGAAAGTTAAAAAAAATGACAAAAAGTGTTAAGTATGTTTTAAGTGTAAAAGCATATAAAATAATAATTCTATTTTTGCTTATTCATAGATACACTTTTTCCTTATTTATTAAATAAATTATGTTGAACATGTGTTTATATCTTCTCAATGGCTCAGAGTCATTTTCTATTAATTCACTGATCATTAATCATTAGTGAATATATATTAATATATTGATTATTAATAATTAATTCATAATTTGTCAACTATTATACTGGTCTATAAAAGTGACCTCTAGGTGACCTTAGAAGCTACTAAAGGGTATAATTTTATATAACCTCTCACTAAATGACATCAGTGGGTTCTCTCGCATCTCATCTCCCAAGTAAGCGAGAGCCAGGGAAACAGAAGCTTAGGCTGAAGTTTCCTATCTCAAGCACAGAGGTGGGCATTATTTTTTTTATAAATTTATTTTATTTATTTATTTTTGGCTGCGTTGGGTTTTCATTGCTGTGCGCGGGCTTTCTCTAGTTGTGGCGAGCAGGAGCTACTCTTCATTGCAGTGAGTGGGCTTCTCATTGTGGTTGCTTCTCTTGTTGCGGAATACGGGCTCTAGGCATGCGGGCTCAGTAGCTGTGGCACACGGGCTTAGTTGCTCCATGGCATGTGGTATCTTTCTGGACCAGGGCTCGAACCCATGTCCCCTGCATTGGCAGGCAGATTCTTAACCACTGAGCCATCAGGGAAGCCCAAGGTGGGCATTATTTACCTAAGGGATACAGTGACTGGAGCCCAAGGTAAAATTCAAAATGTTTTATCTTGGAAACAGGCTAAACCAATATGTCATACAAACCAACCAAATCCAACAGAAAGAAATTCTGGACATGAAATCAACACGATGAAAACTGTGGGATAAACTTTAAAGCAAAGGGTTAGAACAGTCTAGAGTAATTTCCTAAGCCAAGTATTTGCCTCTGCAGTGGGGACTTTTTATGCCTCTATCACTCAAGATGAGAAATAAACTACGACCTAAAGTGTTCAACTTAGAGGCACACACATACTGCTCTGCTTTTTAAGTTTTTAGATTTTATCATTATATTTTTTTCCCTCTTTTCCTCTACAACCTGCCACTTATGCTGTCAGTGTGGTTTCCTTTTTTTCTGAACATTCTGTCTTCTTATTTGCTTCTTAGCGTCTGCTAGAGACTGAAAAATCACAGAGCCAAGTATGTTTGAATGCCTTTAGTACCAAAAAAAACCCCAGTGATGATAAAGATGATGGCATTAGAAAATCACCATTTTGCAACCATTATATTAATAATTTGTTCTAAGAATCATCAACAGCCACTAATACTGTTGGGTGATATATGAAGAATGATATACTATATTTACATAGTATCGAAGCATTTCTCCGCAAATTACCTATTAATTACAAACAGCGGAGCAAACCAGCAGACATCATTTTAAAATCAGTTAACATCACTGGTGATGGGAAATGTGATGTAGCTTAAAGGACACAACATTTCTTCTATGATATTCCTGCCCAAAATGCATAACCTGAATTTAAACATGAGGAAACATAAGATGAATACAAACTGAAGTACATTCTACAAAACATATGCCTATAATCTTTGAAAATATCAATATCACAAGAGACAAAGAGGGCTGAGGTAACATTCTAATTAGAGACTAAAGTCAAATGACAACTGAATGTGTGATCCTGCATTGCCAAAAAGGACATTATTGGGACATTACTGGAGCAACTGGCAAAATTTGAATATAAACTATTGCTAGATAATAGTATTATGCCTACTATCTAAAAGAAAGTATGATTAAGGAAAAGTGGCAAAATGTTAACAACTGGTGAGTATGTGTGAAGGATAATTGGAGTCCCTTGTGCTATTCTTAAAGTGATTCTGTAAGTTTGAAATTATTTCAAATTAAATTTTTAAAATATGTAATGATAGAGCACCTACTTTCATTTCCCTGGAAAGCTTGACTGATACATATTTTGGCTAATCAGATACTTTCTTGGCTAAATACCCTTATCTTACTTAAGACAAATAAGAGAAGTTAAATGTTGTTAATTTATAAATTCTTTATTGTTATGTACTGAGTTGAATGTATTTTATTGCTACTAAATCACACTTATACATTCTTTTGAGTCATAAGTCTATACATATGCACTATTCATGATTACTTACCAATAATGAACTAGAAATTACCTTGACAAAGGGGAAAATCTATAGACTACATAGAAACATCCAAATATATTAGCCTAGAGCTTCATATACACGATTTCATCATTCAAACTGAATTAATTATAGGTTACAGTCAAAATCAGAGAGTTGATACTTTTCCATGTGTAAGGTCATAGCAGTTGTACTGTCTAATGGTGGGAAGCAGGCAGGAGTACATAATTCAATAACATCATAAAAAATAGCCCTGAAAAGTATTTATCCAAAATTAAGAGGCCTGTCTTAGAGAAATCATCAACCTTTTTACTGACAACTTAGAACTTCCAGTAGTTCTAGAAATAGCCACTCCTACTCAAGCTAAATAAGAAGTGGCTGTAGTATTCTCAATCTCTACTGCAAATCAATTATTCTCCAGTAAGGAGAGAAAATGCTATTAATCCACCTTTGTTGTGATTCTGACAGCAAATATTAAATATAACTGGACTATAGAAAGTATAGTCCATATGAATTTGCTGTTAATAGACAGAAATCATCCAGTCTGAATGAAAGACTAACAAAATGAGTTGAGACTGAAATTATCTGCTTGATTTGACGCGGTAGTAAAAACCTATCATCAGAATAGAAGTGATTTAATCATTTTATTCCTGAGACTTGCTATTTTGTTAATGTAAAAAACGTTTAGGGCTTCCCTGGTGGCGCAGTGGTTGAGAGTCCGCCTGCCGATGCAGGGGACACGGGTTCGTGCCCCAGTCCGAGAGGATCCCACATGCCGCGGAGTGGCTGGGCCTGTGAGCCATGGCCACTGAGCCTGCGCGTCCGGAGCCTGTGCTCCGCAAGGGGAGAGGCCACAGCAGTGAGAGGCCCGCGTACCACAAAAACAAAAACAAACAAACAAACAAAAGTTTACCGATTAATCTGTATGCCTGAATATCTGTTTTAATTATGCAGTAAATATGATAATATTTCTATTGCTGACCAAATTGTAATTATTCTTTCCTTAAACTATAATTTTCCACAGAAACTTAATCATATATATTTGAAATAATAACAACAGTAATACTGTAAATATAACAACTACTATTAACATTAGTTGATCACTTACTACTGTTACTACTAATAAAATTTATATAATACTATTTCTTTAACATCTTTATTGGAGTATAATGTTTTACAATGGTGTGTTAGTTTCTGCTTTATAACAAAGTGAATCAGCTATATATATACAAATACCCCATATCTCCTCCCTCTTGCGTCTCCCTCCCACCCTCCCTATCCCACCCCCTACGTGGTCACAAAGCACCGAGCTGATCTCCCTGTGTTATGCGGTTGCTTCCCACCAGCTATCTATTTTACGTTTGGTAGTGTATATATGTCCATGCCACTCTCTCACTTTGTCCCAGCTTACCCTTCCCCTCGCCGTACCCTCAAGTCCATTCTCTAGTAGGTCTGCATCTTTATTCCCGTCTTGCCCCTAGGTTCTTCATGACCATTTTATTTTATTTATGCCTGTCTCTGGTGTCCACGCTGATAGCTGTGGCTCAAGCCCATCTCTGGAGCTCATTTAGGCGGTGCTCTGAATCCTCTCTCCTCGCGCACCCTGAAACAATGGTCTCTTGCCTCTTAGGCAGTTCCAGACTTTTTCCCAGAATCCCTCCCGCCCCTTCAGGTTGTGTTCACACAGCCAACCCCAGTCGTCTCCCTGGGGTCTGACCTCCGAAGCCAGAGCCTCAGCTCCCAGCCCCACCCGCCCCGGCGGGTGAGCAGACAAGCCTCTCAGGCTGGTGAGTGATCATTGGCACCGATCATCTGTGCGGGAATCTCTCCACTTTGCCCTCCGCACCCCTGTGGCTGCGCTCTCCTCCGTGGCTCTGAAGCTTCCCTCCTCCGCCACCCGCAGTCTCCACCCTCGAAGGGGCTTCCTAGTGTGTGGAAACTTTTCCTCCTTCACAGCTCCCTCCCGCTGGTGCAGGTCCCGTCCCTATTCTTTTGTCTCTGTTTATTCTTTTTTCTTTTGCCCTACCCAGGTACGTGGGGAGTTTCTTGCCTTTTGGGAGGTCTGAGTTCTTCTGCCAGCATTCAGTAGGTGTTCTGTAGTAGTTGTTCCACGTGTAGATGTATTTCTGATGTATTTGTGCGGAGGAAGGTGATCGCCACGTCTTACTCCTCTGCCATCTTGAAGGTCTCCCCCTATATAATACTTGTATGTGCTTAACACTGTTCAAAGCCTTTTGTATGTCAATTTATTCCTTCTAACGGCCATATGAGGTAGTTGCTATTATTAGCTCCATTTTTAAAATAAGGAAAGTGAAGTTAAATTACCTGCCCAAGATAAGATTCCTAGTAAGCGGTGCATCTGGAGTTTGAAACAAAGCAGCCTGGGTCTAGAGTCCACTCTTTTAACCATACTATGTTCATACACTGTGCTAAGCACTCTACAAATTTCTCTATTTTGTCTGCAAGTAACCTAAAACATTAGTTAAACTCAAACAATAAAGAAATGAGTAGAATTTGCATAAGACTTAGTTCAGAAATAAGACAAATTCAGGGTTGGTTGATTCAGCCTTTTACTGGCATCCTCAAGAAACCAGATCCTTTCCATTTCTCCACTGCTGCCTAAAATGTCTGCTTCATCCCAGAGCTTGTTTCTCCCTGGCTCTAGGAAGGCTTCCAAGAGGAAGTTGGATTACATGCTTCTACATTCATGTCTGTGTCATTTTGCTCCTCTGAGAAGCAGAAAGCAAGGTGGAATTGTATGTGCAAGATATTTGTTGGAGGAACATCTGTGAAGGACAAAGGGGAGGAAGGAAGTATAGGAGGATCCTTCAGCTCCATGTCCGTCTGGAGGACTCCTAAACAAAATGTGGTTCTGTCAGAAACTTGGAATGGCGAACAAATGACAGGTTGGCCACAACCAATATCCTCTACATATCCTAACAATTCTATGACGTTTGATGCTATGGAAACTACTGAATAGGACTTAAAAGCAAGGTAAAGTGGAACAGGAGAATCAAGATGGTGGAATAGTAGGACGTAGAGCTCACCTCCTCCTACAAATACATCAAAAATACGTCTACATGTGGAAAAGCAAGGTAAAGTGAACAACCTTTCATTAAAGCCATGAACTTGTAACTTCTTTCATTGAAAATTACTTTTCATGAGAAGGAGCCAAATTATTCACTTTAACAATGATCAAATGGGAAAAATAGAATACCTCAAAATCTAAAGTCAATTTTTTTCTGGTTTCTATCAACAGAAGGTATTAATTAGAGTTTAATATGGAGTTCATTGGAATACCTATTCTGAGGATACTCTTTCTCAGGTGCCAAAAGAGTTGCTTAACATTTTTTAAACCATCCATTCTCATCAGAATCTTAAATTATATTGCGTTTTTTAGTCTGCATATATAAATGCTTCCAAAAATATTTCCATAAGCTACCATAATATTTAAGAATTTTCTGAGAAAATGATAAATAGCTGTTCTGTGATTGAAACAAATAAAGACTTGGAGTATGAAATCCTGGACTCAGGCCATGCTTTCCAACTATGACTTTGGTAAGCCTTGTCACCTCACTTAGCTCAGTTTCTCTGTCTTCGAAATGGGAATCAATGCCCACCTCCTATATCTGTCACAAGGACTTAAAGTGCTAATCAATTTCAAAGCAATTTATAAACTGTAAAGTGTTAATTATCTATAAGTTGTATATAAATATATAAACTAGTAAATGATAGACTCTATTATACACACAGAAGTACATTTACATTACAAAGCTTCAAGACACTGAGGTTGAGTGCATGCTTAATGAAGTAAACTTAAAACCTGAGGTAAAAAACTATCCACAGTCATCTTTCTATATTTGGGGGAAAATGGCCTCTGGCATTTCTGGAATAGTTGTCCGGTCCAGTCAACTAGTTGATTTTTAAATTTCTTGTTTTAGCAGAAATTTTGTGGATAAAATGATAAAGGCTACACCATAGCTTCTATCAAGCCTGTCTTTCTGTGGTATACAGTAAGCTCCACCAACTTCTGTCACTACAGAAGCTATTCACAAACCACTACAATTACATAGGGTGCTATAATACCTATGACAGTGCCTAATATTAAATCTGGAAAGTCTCAAAAGACTGTGCCTGTAGTGTTATCCGTTTGCAAAAGTCAATTTGACCATGCAGTCTGTTGGTTTTATCTATTCATCTTTATTAATGCTCAAACAAGGTGTTCTGGATCAGAGACAGATTTCTCATTAATTACCTTACAGTTAATACTAAGCATTTTCCTCCTCCTTACCTTGGGATGATACCATGAGAACCACGTCAAATTTCCTACTCAAGCAGCAGATATTTCATAGGTAAATGATGGCAAACAATGGATTTTCTCCATTTATATGCAGAAGAAAGATGTCATCCCTTTCCTCATGAAAAGAGAGGGTGGACACAAAACTTTTGCTCTTTTGAGCTGAAATAGAAATGAGCCTAGATTCTCACGTTAATCTTTAGGAATATAAACATATCTTTCCAAGAGTCAGATAAACCTTAGGTGCTTCCAGTTTTTAAGTTCTAAAGATGTCTTCAAGGGAAAAACATGGGAAATGCCTAGGAATATGGAGCTCCAGGCTTTCTGGCACCCCAGGGCTTCACCTATGGACTTCATTTGGACTGTAACCATTTGTCCCCCTTGAATCAGAGCAATTAGCTACACAAGCGGCTACAGATCTACTTCTCATGGTATATGAACAGTAAAATGTTCCTAGGGGAAGTGAAAGCAAACATGCTCGATCTTTATATAATATACGTGTCTTTTGTGTCAGAAGGCTGGAGATTTTTACAGGAGCAACAAGAAATCCAAGGAAGTTTTCTTTCCCCACAGTCGTTTATTTAAAATATAAATTATCCTACCTACTCATTCTGTTCCTAAAGGGCATGACTTTCTGGAACATATTCTTTTATGACAGTCTTATTTAAGTAACAGCAAAAAAGGAGGTGGTTTAGGAGATTTGCATCAGTCATTCAATAAACAATTTGTAAAGGGTGCTCCTCTTTCTACAGATTAAAATGTAGTTGATATACACACAAACATATATAAGTACATAAGCCACATTTATACATCAGTTTCATCCATTTTGTTCCTAGTTATTCACTCTAAAAGGACTGCTTAAATCCTGTAGTCCACTGCTATTACTGGAGCCATTAAGAAAACTGCCCTGCCCATTTTCATTGCCTGGAAAATAGACTTTTATTCCAATGATTTTTTGTCAGAGAGAGTGATGGCTTAGCAAAACAAGAGTCACGTTTTTTGAATTAACTACATAAGTGGTCAGGGACTTCTGAGTACTTTCAAGCCTTTTATAATAATACGCTTGCATCCTAGTTGCTGGGGAATGAATGCACTCCATTATTTTATTTCACTCACTATATATCAATGAAGTACAGTAATCAAAACAATAGTTACCACAGTACGGAGCTCTCTGTGGACAGCAGATGGCACTACAAGAAACTCTAAAGTGGCACACCCAAAGGCTTCTTCTAGTAATGCTCCCTCCCACATAGACTAGTCTTCCCTCAAGCTCCTCAAAAAGTTTAAGAGGTGAGGTTGACCTAGTCTCTTTACATTCACTCCAACAGACTGCGTTTCTGTTTTCATAGCTTCGGTTTCACCTGCATACAGTAATCTGCATCTCACCTTCCCCACCCATTTTTACTCCCTTGATTCTGATTGTCCATAAGATTTTTTCCTTGAATTATCTTCTATTACCTAAAATTAGACTGTGATCAGAATGTTTCCACAACGTCCCCAAATTCCTCATCAATCTCAGCATTACTCCTGATGGTGACTGGTTGCCCAGGAATCATCTTTGAAACCTCTATAATTAGCTCTATGAATTTCCTGGACTTACCACTGGTTTTACATTTTCACAGACATTGCTCTAATCTAAACACTAATCCATCCACTCTGAGGTTAACGTCACTTCCTCCTTTCTTCTAACTTCTCCCTATCAGTCTGCTCTACCATGTGATGTTCTTCTAGTCTTTCCTCTAATATCTTGCAGTTTCTCTTACAGCCTTCAAATTTAAGGATAAGGTAGTGTTACTCAAATAGCAAAAATTACACATTATCATTAAGTGGACATCTTCCATTCTCCCTCCTTTCAGTGATCCTGATGCTAGACAAACATGGAAGTATTTGTATAGTTCAAGACAAATTTCACAGCTGAATGTGTCCCTGTGATTGCCTTGCTGAGAATCATGTTATTATTTTCCAAAATTTGTGAAATTTCTTGTCCCAATGGTCTCAGGCAACCAAAGACAACATGAGAAAATTAGCATAATAACGGATCTATCCAAACATATCTACCAGTGGAGAAACCATAAAGATGTAGAACCAAGTGCTTTCACTAATCTGCATCGTGTTTCACAGTAACAAAGAAGCAATGAGACTGACTGTTGAATCACTGCATGGCAGATATGCAAATTTCATTTTAAAACCTCATATTCATTGAAGAAACCTTGTTAATGGAATGTTGGATAATGGAATGTTAGCCTCCCATCAAATACAGCATGAAACGACTGCTAAGGATTTTACCAAAATTAAAATCAGAGTATTTCACAGCCAAGATGGAAACCTGCCACATGTCCTCTAATAAGAACAAGGCAAATTAAAATATTAATTCAAGTGGTTGCCCATTGTGTTGAGGCATCATGAGACTGCTTACAGTTTTGCTTTCAACTTAACAATACATTTCCTCACACAACTTAAAAATAATTGGAACTTTTCCCTGTGCACTGTTCAGTAGCTTTTTCAAAGTAGCTATAAATTCTCAAAGGCTTTTTATTGCTTAGATAAAGAATATATTTTTCATATTTCAGCATACTAGATTTCTTATACTGAAAATAAGTCTTTGTGAAGAATAAAAATATTAGGGACATTTTATAATCAGACTAGTTAAGAGAGGAGTTTTCTTTATTTCCGAAGGTAAGTGGTAGATCATCTATTGTACTAATTATATACACTGAACATTAATTAAAGCACATGTTAGGGCTTTCTTCTTTTTGGTCATAGTAGAGGGTTGGATGGTCTTTGTTAATTTTAGCTTTGGGACAAAATACTGGCATGGATTAGGCAGGCATTATTTTTTTGCTTCATACAGCTTCCACAGATGATGTATCATTGTCAGGAGCTCTTTTCAAGATTTGCGAAGTATTATTAAAGTGCTCGATCTGTTCTCATAACAGAAAAGGTTTCATGTAATTTACCTGTTTCTCTGTGTAACAGACATAGCTCAAATTATAAATGAAAATGATTATTTTATTTTTAAGTCTGGCTTCCTTTCTGCCATGACCAGTGTTTTCAAGCTAACATGCAAAAATGTCTACAGGATCAATGATCCTATTTAAAAAAAAACTTACCTTGTTGGACGTGGTGGTGGGTGGGGATAGCATGAGATTCTGTGAATTCCAACAATTAAATGTGTGACAGCAATTTCAAAACAAACTTCCGATGAAAATCTCCACCATAATGGATTAGACAACCCGTAGCCTATTTCTTCTAACAAAAAGTACACTCATTCTTTTAAATCTGAACAATATCATGACATAATCAAAGCAACTGCATTACCCCAGTCAACATTCTAACCTATTTTTAAGTAGCATTCTCCACATTCCCAATGTGCATTCTTTTGACATTTAAGGTAACAAATCACCTCTTCTACGCAGGATTTTCTTGCTCCTTTGAACAGTCTCTTAAGGCAAGCTGCAGTATAACAGATACTGACAAATGATGTCGCTATGCATCACTGGTGATGACCAGAGAAATATTAACATCTTGAATGAATTGGGTTTACTCAGCCATATAATAATAATTATACCTGTGCAGTGTGATAGACTCACAGGGCCACAAAGCCAAAAACAGCATGTGGCTGTCCAGTCTATTCCGCTGACTCTGAGCTGAAACAAATGTAAGATTCCTAAAGTATCCATCGACTTCTTCAATTTAGAAGTCAACTTCTTCCTTTCCCCCTTACAGCACTTCTCCTATCTTCTACCTACAGATAGCAAAAGATGTCTATTTAGTGTTTCACTTTCTTTACACTTCGACGTCTTTTCAGTCCAGTAGGTGTACTCTCACGGCTTCAAGTGTTATCTCTTTTTTGAAGATGCTCCAGGCTTTAATTTCTGCATCAAACCGTTAGCTCTAATTTGTAATATCCAACTGGGCCTTTCTACCTGGATTACCTGCCACCAAATGCTATGTATCAAAAATGAAATGTCTTTTTCCTTCCACACCTAAATGCCTCTCATAACATGCCTATTTCATTCACCTGGCCCCAAGGCTTGGGAACTCTTCTGGGCATATAACTAATCAATTACCAAGTGCTATGAATTCCTTTGTTTTTGTTTTGAAACTCATTACTTTCTTTCCATTCCAACTACCTTTCCTTTTCAAACTCTCATCATTTCAGGTATGATTTATTACAATCGTCTCCTAAATTGCCTCCCAACCTCCAGTCTTTATTTTCTACAAACCATAATGCTATTAAACTTTTTTTCAAAAAAACATACCTTCTGTCATTTGAATTTCTACCAAAAGCCATTTCAACATTTATAATTGCCTGATGTCATAATCCCCATCTGTTTCGTAAAAGTCACGCTAGGCACACTATGACAAAGACCAATGAGAATGGGAAGGAATTTGGGAATACATAAGGACTGAGCTAAGGTCGTAGTTCTCAAACTTTAGCACTTCTCATAAGTGGTACTGACTACAGAATTTGTGGAGCCCAGTGCAAAATCAAAAAGCAGACACCTTATTCAAAATGTTTAACAATCTCAAGAGAGCAACAGCAGAGCATTAAACCAAGTGCAGGACCCTTCTGAGTGTGGGGCCCAGTGTGATTGCACAGGTCACACTCCCATGAAGCCAGTTCTGTACATAAGACTCACCCGATTCACTTGTTTTAAATATGGATTCTTGGATAGCACCCCTTAGAAACTCAGCCTCAGCCTATCTGTGTAGGACCTGAGAATCTGCATCTTGAACACACATCCTAGGAGATTTGGAAGTTATCATCAGGAGACTATACTTTGAGTAACTCTGGCCTAGGAGAATAACATACAGGGCTAAAGTTGTTCCACAGACAAAGGTCAACAGTTCCAACTGTAGTGTCAAAGGGTTTATGACCAATTTTGGCTAATCTGGCAGGGAGAACACAGTGAGAAGGACCTGAAGCAATGATGCTACTCTAAAACTGGACTGAGTGAAGCAAAAGCCAAATCAATTATCTACAGGATTAAATTCACCTTGTTAGCCTAAATCTCAAAGGCTACCACAATCATTGCCCCAAACTTGCCAGTCATTACTTCCAAACAAGAACTCTCCTCTCCAGAAGATGTTGAACATTCAGACTTACTCTATGATGACAAGGCTCACACTGCCTTCCCTTCCAAGTATTGACTCCTTTTGCTCTACCCTTTAACACCCAATTCCAACTTCAACTCCTATACATAACTGTCCCTAATTCATAGAACCACTGAATTTTAGAGTTGGAAATTTTCTTAGAAATAATCTAGTACAATGGTCTTGTCTATAGACGATGAAATCAAGACTTAGAAATTTAATGATTTATTTAAAATTACAGAGCCAGTGGGCAAATAATGACCAGAACCCCAAGCCTCCTTCTTGATTCCCAATTCTGTGCTCTTGTCACTGCAGCACACTATTCCCTTTGACACCTCTCTTCTCAAATCCTAGATCATATATTCATTCATTCATTCACTTATTCATTCAATATATATTTATTGGAGACCTATGATTTTCCAGGCAGTAGGTTAGGAACCAGGAAAAAATGGAATGGGTATGGTCCCTGTTATCAATAATGCCATTATCCTTCCCACTTATTTTACATACTTCAGCAGTATCTTCTACTGTTACAGAATCTTTAGTATGTATGTCTTGCATCCACAATGAAACTACATACATATTGCTTTAAAGCAAAATTGTTTTTTAATGTTTTGTTCCCCACAGTCTCTAGCAAATGTGCAGGACTCTTTTATGAACTGAAGGATATTTAATAACTGTAGCCCCCTTCCACAAAATGCCAACAGCATTCTAGTTATTGTGACCCTTGAAACTGTCCCTCCATATTTGTAAACACCCTTGTTGGTCAGAGTCATGTTCATGTATGTAGAACTATCCTTAGTTGAGAAATACTGCCCTAGCACAATGTTTTACACATAGTATTCATAAAATATTTTCTTGGGGCTTCCCTGGTGGCGCAGTGGTTGAGAGTCCGCCTGCCGATGCAGGGGACACGGGTTCGTGCCCCGGTCCAGGAAGATCCCACATGCCGCGGAGCGGCTGGGCCTCGGAGCCATGGCCGCTGCGCCTGCGCGTCCGGAGCCTGTGCTCCGCAACGGGAGAGACCACAACAGTGAGAGGCCCGCGTACCACAAAAAAAAAAAAAAAAAAAATTTTCTTGGATAACATTGTTAGAGAAACTCCAAACAAGTTTCATAGATGATATAAGAACTCACAGAATGAAGAGTGGACCAAAAATTGAACCTCCTGAGAAAAAACTGAAGATAAAACAATTTTCTGTAAGTTACAGAAAATTGTAAGTTACATCTAGCGATGTAAGATATAAAAGTAGCAGTATCCCCACATTTGTTCAGGCTACTTACAAATAACTGATCTGTCATTTGAATTTGAATTTTACCTATTTGGAATTTTAAAAAGCCCTGAATATTCTGTAATCACATCCTTCAAGTTTCTCCTTCAAACTTTCCCTTTATCTTCCTCTTCCCTTCTGTTTTGGAGGAAGTTATGTCTAAACACATTTTCAAGGAGAAACTACATCGGTACCTTTGAACCCACCCTCTGGAACTGTGTCCATACAGTCACTATCACTCTTACTAATAATATCTATTCCAAAGAAAAAAGAAATCAATATTAATGACCACTTATCACAGTTGTGCACCCAGATATATGATATATATTCATTCCTAACTGCACTTCTGCAAATATTATTTATTCAATTTTTATACCAATTCCTTAAGATATATATAGTAAATGTGATTATTCTGACTGGACAGATGAGTAAAATTGGGAACACAACATGCCAAATGATTTGCCTATAAACATAAACCGGGACAGTGGCAGAGCCAGCATATAAACACTAACTTCTTGACTATAAATTCAGCAACTTTTCCATCTCCAACACATTTCCTATCATATCGCCCCTTTTTTGATTTTTCAATCTTTTCTACAACATTGATAACGTCTCCCCTCTTGTAAAAATACACTCAAATGTCACTATTAAGATAAGAAAACAAAACAAAAACCTACACTCTGCCAGTGTTTCCCTTAAACTCTCCTTTTCTCTCTCTTCTTTTCATTACAAACTACAGGAAAGAATCATCTACTATTTCTCACCATTGAGTCATTCCTAAATTGATTACAATCTAGCCTCTGACCCACAACTCTACTGAAGCTGCTTTTCAATAAGGTCACCACAGATTTTTTTTTTGAAAGTAACTTTTTTTT
This sequence comes from Orcinus orca, assembly GCF_937001465.1. Lineage (NCBI taxonomy): Eukaryota > Metazoa > Chordata > Mammalia > Artiodactyla > Delphinidae > Orcinus > Orcinus orca. The sequence goes on from NC_064580.1 coordinate 83,484,964, forward strand.
TTTTTTAACATCTTTATTGGAGTATAATTGCTTTACAATGGTATGTTAGTTTCAGCTTCACAACAAAATGAATCAGTTATATATATACATATATTCCCATATCTCTTCCCGCTTGCGTCTCCCTCCCTCCCACCCTCCCTATCCCACCCCTCCAGGCGGTCACAAAGCACCGAGCTGATCTCCCTGTGCTATGCGGCTGCTTCCCACTAGCTATCTACCTTATGTTTGGTAGTGTATATATGTCCATGCCTCTCTCTCGCTTTGTCACCGTTTACAATTCCCCCTCCCCATAGCCTCAAGTCCGTTCTCTAGTAGGTCTGTGTCTTTATTCCTGTTTCACCCCTAGGTTTTTCATGACATTTTTTTTTTTTAAATTCCATATATATGTGTTAGCATACGGTATTTGTCTCTCTCTTTCTGACTTACTTCACTCTGTATGACAGACTCTAGGTCTATCCACCTCATTACAAATAGCTCAATTTCGTCTCTTTTTATGGCTGAGTAATATTCCATTGTATATATGTGCCACATCTTCTTTATCCATTCATCTGATGATGGACACTTAGGTTGTTTCCATCTCTGGGCTATTGTAAATAGAGCTGCAATGAACATTTTGGTACATGACTCTTTTTGAATTATGGTTTTCTCAGGGTGTATGCCCAGTAGTGGGATTGCTGGGTCATATGGTAGTTCTATTTGTAGCTTTTTAAGGAACCTCCATACTGTTCTCCACAGTGGCTGTATCAATTTACATTCCCACCAACAGTGCAAGAGGGTTCCCTTTTCTCCACACCCTCTCCAGCATTTATTGTTTCTAGATTTTTTGATGATAGCCATTCTGACCGGTGTGAGATGATATCTCATTGTAGTTTTGATTTGCATTTCTCTCATGATTAGTGATGTTGAGCATTCTTTCATGTGTTTGTTGGCACTCTGTATATCTTCTTTGGAGAAATGTCTATTTAGGTCTTCTGCCCATTTTTGGATTGGGTTGTTTGTTTTTTTGTTATTAAGCTGCATGAGCTGCTTATAAATTTTGGAGATCAATCCTTTGTCAGTTGCTTCATTTGCAAATATTTTCTCCCATTCTGAGGGTTGTCTTTTGGTCTTCTTTATGGTTTCCTTTGCTGCGCAAAAGCTTTTAAGTTTCATTAGGTCCCATTTGTTTACTCTTGTTTTTATTTCCATTACTCTAGGAGGTGGGTCAGAAAGAATCTTGCTGTGATTTATGTCATAGAGTGTTCTGCCTATGTTTTCCTCTAAGAGTTTGATAGTTTCTGGCCTTACATTTAGGTCTTTAATCCATTTTGAGCTTATTTTTGTGTATGGTGTTAGGGAGTGATCTAACTTCATACTTTTATATGTAGCTGTCCAGTTTTCCCAGCACCACTTATTGAATAGGCTGTCCTTTCTCCACGGTACATTTCTGCCTCCTTTGTCAAAGATAAGGTGACCATATGTGCGTGGGTTTATCTCTGGGCTTTCTATCCTGTTCCATTGATCTATCTTTCTGTTTTTGTGCCAGTACCATACCGTCTTGATGACTGTAGCTTTGTAGTATAGTCTGAAGTCAGGGAGCCTGATTCCTCCAGTTCCTTCTTTCGTTCTCAAGATTGCTTTGGCTATTCGGGGTCTTTTGTGTTTCCATACAAATTGCAAAATTTTTTGTTCTAGTTCTGTAAAAAATGCCAGTGGTAGTTTGATAGGGATTGCATTGAATCTATAGATTGCTTTCGGTAGTAGAGTCATTTTCACAACGTTGATTCTTCCAATCCAAGAACATGGTATATCTCTCCATCTATTTGTATCGTCTTTAATTTCTTTCATCAGTGTCTTATAATTTTCTGCATACAGATCTTTTGTCTCCTTAGGTAGGTTTATTCCTAGATATTTTATTCTTTTTGTTGCAATGGTAAATGGGAGTGTTTTCTTGATTTCACTTTCAGATTTTTCATCATTAGTATATAGGAATGCCAGAGATTTCTGTGCATTAATTTTGTATCCTGCCACTTTACCAAATTCATTGATTAGCTCTAGTAGTTTTCTGGTAGCATCTTTAGGGTTCTCTATGTATAGGATCATGTCATCTGCAAACAGTGACAGCTTTACTTCTTCTTTTCCGATTTGGATTCCTTTTATTTCCTTTTCTTCTCTGATTGCTGTGGCTAAAACTTCCAAAACTATGTTGAATAAGAGTGGTGAGAGTGGGCAACCTTGTCTTGTTCCTGATCTTAGTGGAAATGCTTTCAGTTTTTCAACATTGAGGATGATGTTTGCTGTGGGCTTGTCATATGTGGCCTTTATTATGTTGAGGAAAGTTCCCTCTATGCCTACTTTCTGCAGGGTTTTTATCATAAATGGGTGTTGAATTTTGTCAAAAGCTTTCTCTGCATCTATTGAGATGATCATATGGTTTTTCTCCTTCAGTTTGTTAATACGGTTTATCACATTGATAGATTTGCGTATATTGAAGAATCCTTGCATTCCTGGAATAAACCCCACTTGATCATGGTGTATGATCCTTTTAATGTGCTGTTGGATTCTGTTTGCTAGTATTTTGTTGAGGATTTTTGCATCTATGTTCATCAGTGATATTGGCCTGTAGTTTTCTTTCTTTGTGACATCCTTGTCTGGTTTTGGTATCAAGGTGATGGTGGCCTCGTAGAAGGAGTTTGGGAGTGTTCCTCCCTCTGCTATATTTTGGAAGAGTTTGAGAAGGATAGGTGTTAGCTCTTCTCTAAATGTTTGATAGAATTCGCCTGTGAAGCCATCTGGTCCTGGGCTTTTCTTTGTTGGAAGATTTTTAATCACAGTTTCAATTTCAGTGCTTGTGATTGGTCTGTTCATATTTTCTATTTCTTCCTGATTCAGTCTTGGCAGGTTGTGCATTTCTAAGAATTTGTCCATTTCTTCCAGATTGTCCATTTTATTGGCATAGAGTTGCTTGTAGTAGTCTCTCATGATCTCTTTTATTTCTGCAGTGTCAGTTGTTACCTCTCCTTTTTCATTTCTAATTCTATTGATTTGAGTCTTCTCCCTTTTTTTCTTAATGAGTCTGGCTAGTGGTTTATCTATTTTGTTTATCTTCTCAAAGAACCAGCTTTTAGTTTTATTGATCTTTGCTATTGTTTCCTTCATTTCTTTTTCATTTATTTCTGATCTGATTTTTATGATTTCTTTCCTTCTGCTAGCTTTGGGGTTTTTTTGTTCTTCTTTCTCTAATTGCTTGAGGTGCAAGGTTAGGTTGTTTATTCGAGATGTTTCCTGCTTCTTAAGGTGGGCTTGTATTGCTATAAACTTCCCCCTTAGAACTGCTTTTGCTGCATCCCACAGGTTTTGGGTCGTTGTGTCTCCATTGTCATTTGTTTCTAGGTATTTTTTGATTTCCTCTTTGATTTCTTCAGTGATCACTTCATTATTAAGTAGTGTATTGTTTAGCCTCCATGTGTTTGTAGTTTTTACAGATCTTTTCCTGTAATTGATATCTAGTCTCATGGCATTGTGGTCAGAAAAGATACTTGATACAATTTCAATTTTCTTAAATTTACCAAGGCTTGATTTGTGACCCAAGATATGATCTATCCTGGAGAATGTTCCATGAGCACTTGAGAAAAATGTGTATTCTGTTGTTTTTGGATGGAATGTCCTATAAATATCAATTAACTCCATCTCGTTTAATGTATCATTTAAAGCTTGTGTTTCCTTATTTATTTTCATTTTGGATGATCTGTCCATTGGTGAAAGTGGGGTGTTAAAGTCCCCTACTATGAATGTGTTACTGTCGATTTCCCCTTTTATGATTGTCAGTATTTGCCTTATGTATTGAGGTGCACCTGTGTTGGGTGCATAAATATTTACAATTGTTATATCTTCCTCTTGGATCGATCCCTTGATCATTATGTAGTGTCCTTCTTTGTCTATTCTAATAGTCTTTGTTTTAAAGTCTATTTTGTCTGATATGAGAATTGCTACTCCAGCTTTCTTTTGGTTTCCATTTGCATGAAATACCTTTTTCCATCCCCTTACTTTCAGTCTGTATGTGTCTCTAGGTCTGAAGTGGGTCTCTTGTAGACAGCAAATATATGGGTCTTGTTTTTGTATCCATTCAGCCAATCTGTGTCTTTTGGTGGGAGCATTTAGTCTATTTACATTTAAGGTAATTATCGATATGTGTGTTCCTATTCCCATTTTCTTAATTGTTTTGGGTTCGTTATTGTAGGTCCTTTCCTTCTTTTGTGTTTCTTGCCTAGAGAAGTTCCTTTAGCAGTTGTTGTAGAGCTGGTTTGGTGGTGCTGAACTCTCTCAGCTTTTGCTTGTCTGTAAAGGTTTTAATTTCTCCATCAAATCTGAATGAGATCCTTGCTGGGTAGAGTAATCTTGGTTGCAGGTTTTTCTCCTTCAACACTTTCAATATGTCCTGCCACTCCCTTCTGGCTTGCAGAGTTTCTGCTGAAAGATCAGCTGTTAACCTTATGGGGATTCCCTTGTGTGTTATTTGTTGTTTTTCCCTTGCTGCTTTTAATATGTTTTCTTTGTATTTAATTTTTGACAATTTGATTAATATGTGTCTTGGCGTATTTCTCCTTGGATTTATCCTGCATGGGACTCTCTGTGCTTCCTGGACTTGATTAACTATTTCCTTTCCCATATTAGGGAAGTTTTCAACTATAATCTCTTCAAATATTTTCTCAGTCCCTTTCTTTTTCTCTTCTTCTTCTGGAACCCCTATAATTCGAATGTTGGTGCGTTTAATGTTGTCCCAGAGGTCTCTGAGACTGTCCTCAGTTCTTTTCATTCTTTTTTCTTTATTCTGCTCTGCAGTAGTTATTTCCACTATTTTATCTTCCAGGTCACTTATCCGTTCTTCTGCCTCAGTTATTCTGCTATTGATCCCATCTAGAGTACTTTTAATTTCATTTATTGTGTTGTTCATCGTTGCTTGCTTCATCTTTAGTTCTTCTAGGTCCTTGTTAACCGATTCTTGCAATTTGTCCATTCTATTGTCCATTCTATCTCCAAGATTTCGGATCAACCTTACTATCATTATTCTGAATTCTTTTTCAGGTAGACTGCCTATTTCCTCTTCATTTGTTAGGTCTGGTGGGTTTTTATCTTGCTCCTTCATCTGCTGTGTGTTTTTCTGTCTTTTCATTTTGCTTATCTTACTGTGTTTGGGGTCTCCTTTTTTGCAGGCTGAAGGTTCGTAGTTCCTGTTGTTTTTTGGGTCTGTCCCCGGTGGCTAAGGTTGGTTCAGTGGGTTGTGTAGGCTTCCTGGTGGAGGGTACTAGTGCCTGTGTTCTGGTGTATGAGGCTGGATCTTGTCTTTCTGGTGGGCAGGTCCACGTCTGGTGGTGTGTTTTGGGGTGTCTGTAGACTTACTATGATTTTGGGCAGCCTCTCTGTTAATGGGTGGGGTTGTGTTCCTGTCTTGCTAGTTGTTTGGCATAGGATGTCCAGCACTGTAGCTTGCTGGTCGTTGAGTGAAGCTGGGTGCTGGCGTTGAGATGGAGATCTCTCGGAGATTTTTGCTGTTTGATATTATGTGCAGCTGGGAGGCCTCTTGTGGACCAGTGTCCTGAAGTTGGCTCTCCCACCTCAGAGGCACAGCACTGAGTCCTGGCTGCAGCACCAAGAGCCTTTCATCCACAGGGCTCCTTAATTTGGGATGATTCGTTGTCTATTCAGGTATTCCACAGATGCAGGGTATATCAAGTTGATTGTGGAGCTTTAATCCGCTGCTTCTGAGGCTGCTGGGAGAGATTTCCCTTTCTCTTCTTTGTTCTGACAGTTCCCAGGGGCTCAGCTTTGGATTTGGCCCCGCCTGTGCGTGTAGGTCGCCGGAGGGCGTCTGTTCTTTGCTCAGACAGGACGAGGTTAAAGGAGCCGCTGATTCGGAGGCTCTGGCTCACCCAGGCCGGGGGGTAGGGAGGGTCACGGAGTGCGGGGCGGGCCTGCAGCGGCAGAGGCCGGCGTGACGCTGCAGCCTGAGGCGCGCCGTGCGCTCTCCCGGGGAGCCGTCCCTGGATCCCGGGACCCTGGCAGTGGCGGGCTGCACAGGCTCCCCGGAAGGTCGTGTGGCTAGTGACCTGTGTTCGCACACAGGCCTCCTGGTGGCGGCAGCAGCGGCCTTAGCGTCCCATGTCCGTCTCTGGGCTCCGCACTCTTAGCCGCGGCTCGCGCCCGTCCCTGGAGCTCTCTCAAGCAGCGTTCTTAATCCCCTCTCCTCGTGCACCAGGAAACAAAGAGGGACGTAAAAGTCTCTTGCCTCTTCGGCAGGTCCAGACTTTTCCCCGGACTCTCTCCCGGCTAGCCGCGGTGCACTAACGCCCTGCAGGCTGTGTTCACGCCGCCAACCTCAGTCCTCTCCCGGCGCTCCGACAAAAGCCGGAGCCTCAGCTCCCAGTCCCGCCCGCCCCGGCGGGCGAGCAGACAAGCCTCTCGGCTGGTGAGTGCCGGTCGGCCCGATCCTCTGCGCTGGAATCTGTCCGCTTTGCCCTCCGCACCCCTGTTGCTGTGCTCTCCTCCGCGGCTCCCAAGCTCCCCCACTCCGCCTCCCGAAGTCTCCACCCGCGAAGGGGCTTCCTAGTGTGTGGACACTTTTCCTCCTTCACAGCTCTCTCCCGCTGGTGCAGGACCCGTCCCTATCCTTTTGTCTCTGTTTAGTTTTTTCTTTTGCCCTAACCAGGTACGTGGGGGGTTCCTTGCCTTTTGGGAGGTCTGAGGTCTTCTGCCAGCATTCAGTAGGTGTTCTGTAGGAGTTGTTCCACGCGTAGATGTATTTCTGGTGTATCTGTGGAGAGGAAGGTGATCTCCGCTTCTTACTCTTCTGCCATCTTCCCGGAAGTGAAAGTAACTTTTTTAAAAAAATTAATTAATTTATTTTTGTCTGTGTTGGGTCTTTGTTGATGCGCACAGGCTTTCTCTAGTTGTGGTGAGCGGGGGCTACTCTACATTGTGGTGGGCAGGCTTCTCATTGTGGTGGTTTCTCTTGTTGTGGAGCATGGGCTCTAGGTGCGTGGGCTTCAGTAGTTGTGGCACGTGGGCTCAGTAGTTGTGGCTCACGGGCTCTAGAGCACAGGCTCAGTAGTTGTGGTGCACAGGCTTAGCTGCTCTGCAGCATGTGGGATCTTCCCGGACCAGGGCTCGAACCCGTGTCCCCTGCATTGGCAGGCAGATTCTTAACCACTGTGCCACCAGGGAAGCCCACCACTGATTTTCTAATCATCAAATTCTGTGGACTCTTCACTCTCTTAATAACCAGCTTCTCTACAGCAGCTGAGGCAACCACACCGTCTCCCTGATTCAAATATTCTCCTCCTTTGGCTATCATGAAACTACACTCTCCAGTTTTCCTCATACATCTTTTTTGCATTCAGTTCAGTTTCTTTAGCTCTTTCTTCTTCCTCCACTTATCCTTCAAATGTAGCCAGAACCCAAGGCTCTGCCCTTCTTCACAGTCACCATTCCTCCCCTTAGATACTCTCATCCTCTCACATGGCTCCTATCATCACCTTTCCACAGATAAATTTAGACATTTCTTGGCTTCTTACCTCCAAATATATTGTTTCATGCTGCTCCATGAATAAGTTTAAATATGAATTTTTTTTGCCACTCCTCAAATTCACCTTTCTCCCATCTAAAATCTGCTCCTTTTCTTGTGATACTTATCTAAATTAATATTAATTGTATTTCAAAATGGCTTCTAAGACCCATCTATATTACCTCTGCAATTTTCCTTATATCTATCCAGAAATCTGCACTCTCACAGCCTTAATCCAGGCCCTCAACAACTCTGAACTGTGCCATCTATAAGACAGGCATAATATCACCTATCTTACAGGACTATGGTTGAGTCAAACTAAGTGATACATATGAAAGATCATTGAAATTTGTTGAGTAAATGCCAATATAATTCATAGATTTTAATACTCACTTTGATATATCCCTTATTTTAAATTTAATAAAAGATTGTAATTTGTAATTTTGTTGAGGCATGAATTTGAATCAAGTATCCGTAGAGAATGTACTCAGTGGCCCTGTCCACCATCTGCGTCAATGTATTTTTTCCCCCCTCTACACTGTTAAATTTTATTAAGTAATTACAAATTTTGTTACTTTGCAGTGGGGAAAAAAAATCCCTGAAAAGAGAGCCAATCACTGTAGTTGCTGGAGAAAATAAAGACAAAATTAGGAGATGTAAGACATTGATGTCCTATATATGGAAGTTTAACAACAAATTCTGAAGTAATTCCTAGGTTAAAGAAGAAATTGTAATGAACATTACAATATATTTAGAACTAAATGCATTTTATTAAACTAAGTGGGATGCAAATAAAGCAGAACTATGATAAAACATACAGCTTAAATGATGATATTAGAAGAAAAAAAAATATGAGCCCAATCTTAGTAGCAATCAGGGAATGCTCATTATAAAGCAAAACTAAATACCTGTATACACTTTCCAGACTGGAGACACGTAAAAAGTTAGAGAAGACCAAGTATGGAGCTCCGAGAACTCTTATATACTGTACACTGCTTGCAGGATTGCAAATTGGTACCTGGTGAGAGTGTAAACTGGTACACTTAGATAAACTGTTTACCATATTCTATTGAAGGCTAACTTACACATACCTTATGGGTGAACAATTCTGCATCTAGTATATAGAGAAACTCTTGCTCCAAGAGAAATGTACGAGAATATTCATAGAAGGATTATTTGTGATAGCAAAAACTGGAAATAAGTCAAATGTTTAATAATAGCACACTGGATATATAAATTGTGGTATATTCACAAAATTGATTACAGCAATGAAAGTGAAAGAATGAATCTAACAGATATAATATCAGGTGAAAAAAATAAGGTTTATAAAGGGTACATTATGTTTTGTTCCATTAAATGTAAAGTTCAAAAACAGAGAAGGTTAAACTATATCATTTAGGGATGAATATTTAAGTAATAAAATTTTGAATAAACAAATTATATCTCATCACGGTAGTGGTTACATGTAGAGGGCAGAGGTTACATGATCAGGGACACAAGATGACTGCACAGAGGACTAATGGAGTTGGTAGTTCTCCATTTCTTGATCTGAAGAGTGGTTACTTAATAATTATTCATTAAACTGGATGTACATGCTTTTACAGTCTTCTGTATGTAGATCTTAATCCAAAAACTGTTTAAAGAGAAGAAAGCCTCAAAATTAATGAGCTAAGCATACGACTTAAGATGTTAGAAAAAGAGCATCAGAATAAATCAAAAGAAAACAAAATGAAGGAAATAAAGCTAAAATCAGGAATTAGTGAAATATAAGGCATAAAATAGAGATGATAAATAATGTCAAAATGTGGTTCTTAGGAAAGACTAAAAGATGGTTCTTAAGAAAGATTAAAAGAAGACAACAAAACTTTGGCAAAATTAATCAAGAAGAAAAAGAACAAAAGTGCTATATTAGGAGTGAAAAAGTGGGCATGAATCAGGTATAACAGAAGTGAAACAGATAAAAGGGAAGTACAAACAATGTTATGCCAAGAAGTTTGAAGACACAGATGAAATGAATAAGAAGCATATAAGCACCAAAAAAAAATAACTCACAGAGAAACAGAAAATCTAAATAGTCTTAGAATGATTAAAGAAATTGAAGCAGTAGTTTAAAAATATTTGATCAAAGAACAATCCGGGCCCAGGTGACTTGACAAGAGAGTTCTATCATACATTAAAGGCACACACAATTCAAATCTTACATAAACTACTGCAGAGAATAGAAAAATAGGAAACATTCTCCCATGCATTTTATGAGATACCAAAAAAAGACAAGTACAGTACAAAAAAGAAAACTCAGAAACTCATCACCTTCATGAGCATAGTAGAAATTGATCTAAATATCCAATGCAATTCCAGAAAAAATCCTAACAGGTTATTTGAGTCTGTGTGTGCGTGTGTGTGTGTGTGTGTGTGTGTGTGTGTGTGTGACTTGGCAAAGCAAAGGATCAGAAATAGACAAGATAGTGTACAAGAGTAAGGCAAGGCAACTTGCCCTACCAATTTTCAAGACTTACTATAAAGCTATATTAATAGAGATAATGTGGTATTAGAGCAAGGGTGGACATACAGAACAATGGAACAAAATGGACAGTCCAGAACAGACCCATGTATATGTGGAAACTTGATTTATGACAGAGCAAACATTGCAGATCAGTGTGGAAGAAACAGACCATGCATTAAAAGGTACAGGGATAAATGGTAATCGATATGGGGTAAAAAAAAAAAAAAAAAAAGCCAGGAGAAGATATTTGAAAGACATATAACCAAGAAAGGATTACTGCACAAATATATAAAGAACTCTGACCAGTCAGGAAGAAAAGACAGCCGTACCAATAGAAAATTTGCAAAAGACATGGTCAGGCATTTTACAGAGGATGAAATACAAATGTCCTGTGAACATATGAAATAGTCCTCAGCTTCACTTATATTCAAGGAAAAGCTTAGGAAAGTCAAGTGAGATGTCATTATATACCCACCAAACTAGAAATACTAAAAATATAGACAACACCAAGTTTTGGAGAGATTGTAAAGCAACAGGAAGTCTCATGCAGTGCTACTGAAAGTATACACAGGTATAAACCACTTAGGAAAACAGCTTGACATTGCTTAGTCAATCTGAGCATTTACTACAACTCAGCAATTCTACAGCTGTAACTATAGCTACAACTTAGCGATTCTATTCCTAGGTACATATTCTGAAGAAACTATTTGAGCATGTACTTGAAAAGAACAAAAAGTGTTAAGATGCCCATTGCAGCTGTGTAAAACCGGGTTCCCTGAAAAACAGGGGTTGAGGTAAAAGTTTACGTGCTCAGACTTTACTGGAGAATGCAGTGAGGGAAGCAGGAGGGAGAAAAAAAGTAAAATATCTAAAATAAGCCATAAAAAGTTTTTTAAAAAGTGAAGTGAGGTAGGAAAGATGGGAGGGTAAATATATTCAAAAGCTGGTCAAACGTAATAAATGGCTCCGTCTTTGAATGTCTTCAAAGAGGCTTATGCAACTACTTTGTTTTACAAGAGTCTGTTGGGGGGAGGGAAGAGAAAGAGAGATCAATGTATCTGATACCTCCTTCCTCTCTCTCAACTCATCCTGGACAAAGACTGCTTTGCAGGAAATTGGCTTCCCCCATTGCCATTTTGTGTCAACTGTTTCTTCCAAGGAATCAGTGTAGAAGCCAGAACCCTCATGGTCTAGTCCAGATGGCACACAACACAATAGTCTCTTTTGCCAGTTAGTGCCATGCATGTGTGCTCATTTTAGTCTGTGATAATAACAGCTCCTGGGCTTGATGACCATAGAAATAGTATGAGTAGTTACTAGAGATGCATGAACATAGGAAAAGGTTGGGTGGGAGGGACTAGTAGATCAGTAGCAGGGCATGTAAACTGAGGCTGGTACAGCATTACTATCAATAATAGGAAAAATACTTGAAATAGCCAACTATCTATACCATATTAGACTAGTTCACTAAATTATGGTATAGTCATATAATGGAATAGTATACAGCAGTGAAAAGGAATGGACTACAGCTATACATGTTAATGTTGGTGAATCCACAAATTATAATGAGATAATGAAGCAAATCACAGAAGAGTATGATTCCATTTATATAAAGTACCGAAATAGGAAAAGTTAACATATTATTTACGCAGACATACAGAAGTGATAAACAATAATTATAATCAAGAGAACCTGTATTAATCAGGGTAGTGGTTACCTCCAGGAGATGGATACAATTGGGGCAGAGGGCACTTAAGGGGATTCTAAGGTTCTGGTAACAATCTAGGTCTTAAACAGAATGGCAGGTACCTGGGTATTGGTTTTAACATTATTTTTCAAATGAACATACTCATTTTATTTCACCAAAAAAAAATCAAAAAAAAAATTGGTGGTCCTTAGGCAGAAAAAAATTAAGTTTTACAAATTACCTAGACCTAGATCTATACAATCACTATGGTTCTAAATTGGTCATTAAACTACTGTTATATTTTATGGTACTTTTCCGAACAAATTATATGTCAAAGTTTATTTGCAAATTGAGCCATTTAACATGAATTGTAAGAATCATTGCCTTCTTTTTTTTTAAAATTTTTTTAAATGTTTATTTATTTTCTTCTCAGTCATCCATTTTATACACATCAGTGTATACATGTCAATCCCAATCCTCCTTTCCTCTTTTACAGCTGTTAGCAGTTGCCTTATGCATTGAGCTGCTCCTATGTTGGGAGCATATATATTTATAATTGTTATATCTTCTTCATGGATTGATCCCTTGATGATTACATAGTGTCCTTCCTTGTCTCTTGTAACATTCTTTATTTTAAAGTCATTTTATCTGATATGAGTATTGCTACTCCAGCTTTCTTTTGATTTCCAATTGCATGGAATATCTTTTTCCATCCTCTCACTTTCAGTCTGCATGTGTCCCTAGGTCTGAAGTGAGTCTCTTGTAGACAGCATATAGGCGGGTCTTGTTTTTGTATCCATTCAGCAAGCCTGTGTCTTTTGGTTGAAGCATTTAATCCATTCACGTTTAAGGTAATTATCAATATGTATGTTCCTATGACCATTTTCTTAATTGTTTTGGGTTTGTTTTTGTAGGTCCTTTTCTTCTCTTGTGTCTCCCACTTAGAGAAGTTCCTTTAGCATTTGTTGTAGAGCTGGTTTGGTGGTGCTGAATTCTCTTAGCTTTTGTTTGTCTATAAAGCTTTCGATTTCTCCATCGAATCTGAATGAGATTCTTGCTGGGTAGAGTAATCTTGGTTGTAGGTTCTTCCCTTTCATCACTTTAAGTATATCATGCCACTCCCTTCTGGCTTGTAGAGTTTCTGCTGAGAAATCAGCTGTTAACCTTATGGGAGTTCCCTTGTATGTTATTTGTCATTTTTCCCTTGATGCTTTCAATAATTTTTCTTTGACTTTAATTTTTGCCAATTTGATTACTATGTGTCTCGGTGTGTTTCTCCTTGGGTTTATCCTGTATGGGACTCTCTGCGCTTCCTGAACCTGGGTGGCTATTTCCTTTCCCATGTTGGGGAAGTTTTCGACTATAATCTCTTCAAATATTTTCTTGGGTCCTTTCTCTCTCTCTTCCCCTCTGGGACCCCTATAATGTGAAGCTTGTTGCATTTAATGCTGTCCCAGAGGTCTCTTAGTCTGTCTTCATTTCTTTACATTCTTTTTTATTTATTTTGTTCCACCGCAGTGAATTCCACCATTCTGTCTTCCAGGTCACTCATCCGTTCTTCTGCCTCAGTTACTCTGTTATTGATTCCTTCTAGTGTAGTTTTCATTTCAGTTATTGTATTGTTCACCTCTGTTTGTTTGTTCTTTAATTCTCCTAGATCTTTGTTAAACATTTCTTGCATCTTCTCTATCTCTGTCTCCATTCTTTTTCGGAGGTCCTGGATCATCTTCACTATCATTATTCTGAATTCTTTTTCTAGAAGATTGTCTATCTCCATTTCATTTAGTTGTTTTTCTGGGGTTTTATCTTGTTCCTTCATCTGGTGCATAGCCCTCTGCCTTTTCATCTTGTCTATCTTTCTGTGAATGTGGTTTTTGTTCCACACTTCAGGACTGTAGCTCTTCTTGCTTCTGCTGTCTGCCCTCTGGTGGATCAAGCATCATTGCCTTCAAATTTACCTCCCTGCCTCCAATTTTTACTCTTCCAGTCCATTCTTCCTACTACTCCCATTCAGCTTCCAAAACAGTGATTTGATTATGTTATAGTCTGACTAAAACTTTCCATGGGTTCTCACTATTTTTCTAAAGTTTTGGAGGGACCTCATGCAGAATTCAACACTTCCATTCTTTCGTAAAGGAAACAATATAGTTAATTAGGGTGCAGCTTTCTTTAGTTACAAATTCAATCTAAAGATATACCCTGATCACCTTGTTTAGGCAGTGAGAAACTGGGGAGCTACTGATTAGACTACTGTATTTTCTAAGACTCTTTAGCAATACATGGTGTCTGTGGATCAAGTCAATAAATAATCCCATCAATATAAGCTGATTTGAATTTGTTTCATTCTCAAATGGTAAGCTTTTCCTGACCTTTTTCTTAAAATCTCAGGGAACCTTACTACTGTCCCTTTCTGTGACTACTACCATCTCAACATACTTTTAAAATCTAATTCTCCTGAGAGAATGTTCTCGTTCTGACAGATTCATGTCATTGCTCCCTAAACAAGCCATTCCTACTTGTATGACATAGCTCATACATCCTCTTGATATGGGACGCCTTCCTCCATCCTTTTTACCCATCAAAGTCTTCCAAAAACTGTCTCTTATGCTACCTTCTCCTTCATATCTATATTTATCTATATTTAACAAACATTACTATACTTGGTGTTTACCATGCATTATTTTATTAAATTCTCACAACAACCCAATGAAGTAGGCACTATTACAATCTTCATCTTACAAATGATAAAAATAGGCTCAAAGGGGTTATTTAACATGTCTACAGTCACACAAATAGTAAGTAGCACAGCCAAGAGTAATACAAGAAGTATTTGATTTCAAAGACCATGCAGTGTGAAGCAACTATAATCATCCTCATTAACACTGACCCATTCTTGCTTTGGCTTCCTAGAGAATTTAGAACATTGTTTGAATCATGCTGCCACTAGAATATATGGAGCCACATATGATTTAATAATGTTACATATACTCAATTTTATATCCTGAATAAAATGATAAGTTCCATGAAGATAGACTCTACATATCACATCTTTTTTCTCTCCCATACTCAAAATATACCTATTCTTATTAATTTCATTTCATCAAAACCCTATATTCTATCTTGTTGACTTCTATCTAACAACCCTTGAAATTGCTCCCTTATTTTTACCCTATGTAAACAGTTAATAAATATCAGGAAGTTGAAGATTCATGGCAAATAGGTCTTAATTTGAATCATTAATAATTCAAAATCAATGCTAAAATTGGGACATGCATGAATTGTATGCATTTATATAACTACATGAATCTGTAGTGGATCTAAATCACCACAGATTCTTTAAAGGCTTTCCCTTCCAACTTTCTCTTCCACCTCTATAAAATCTTGCCTCCTCTCAGGAGCAGGAAGTCTTGCTCTGACCCCTAGTGTTGTCACTTTCACTCTGTTCTCTATGCTTGTAATAACTTTTGAGGGGTTAGTGATGAAGAGAAAGGGCCATAAAGATAAGGAAACATGAAGAGGAATAAACTTTCCTGGTTGATATTTCAAAAATATTACCTTTATTCCTTGTTCTCTCCAGTAAATATTTCCACCTCCATGAAGGAAGCTTACTTCTCATCTAGATGCCTATAAATGGACAGACACATGCAACCTGTACCCAAAGGTGGAAACTGAGTCTCTCTCCTGAATTTCTTTCTACAGAATGCCATTATTTCCCAAAGGTTTTTCCCTCTCTAGACACTGTATCTCCTTCTACTACTCTGGGGATTTCACCCTCTCACACAGTCAGAATATAGCTGTGATAGGACTTACCCAAAAAGAGCAAGAGTAAGCAACTTAGCTTAAAAGCTGTAGGTTGTGTGGGCTCGTTCCTCACCCTGAATCTCCTGCCATGCCCTATTCTTTCTCAGAAGTATTGTCCAGCCTCTTGGCCCTGGCAGTCTGTTTCAAGAAGGGAAATCATTGGTGAATGAGGCTTAGATTCAAGGGAGATGAGTGATTATTATCCAGTTTCTGCACTGCCAGCTATGGGTTTTCTTTAATGGTAAGATAGTGCTAAAAATGCGGGAACACAAAAAGAAGAATGCTTGCATTGACTTAATCTCTTAACTGTTTTAAAAAGATTCTTCTTCTCGTCCTTGCCTTGCTATGTGGTTCATTAAGCCTTTCTGCAATGCCTCAGGTGACTGTCCATGAGCATGCTAGTTTTGAGGTCTAAAGGAGTCCCTCTGTTTTGGAAGCCAGAGCTTGTCCCACTGGAGTAACATTTCCCTATTCAGAAAGAGGTTCAGTTCTTTTGGAAATTTAGTCCAAAATTGATCTCAATGGCAACCTCTAACAAGGCTTCATTAGACCCTCTTTTCCAACCTTCTGCTCACTGCCCTGCATCTAAAAAAGAAATTCAAAACCTTATTTAGTGAGCTTTAAAACCCATTGCCCTCTCAGCCCAGCAGAATTACTTTTGAAATCATCAGTGTCTTCTGGGCATCTACCAATGACTCTGTCATCGCTTACCTGGACAGAGTAATATATTAATATATTCTGATAGTTCTGGTTCATGAAAGACCAAAGATAGTCTGTCTCTATCCCATTTGTCTAAACATAGCACAAACTTACTTTTATCCTACTACTCCAATGCCATGATAGCATGCAGTGGGAAAATGGAATCTCAGATCTTAATGTTCCATGATTATTACTCAGGAAACAAGGGCAAAATACGATCCTGCCATATGTGAATGAATAATAAAATATTGCTGTTGTTCATTTCTAAGGTTGATTATACTACAGTATTATTGATAGCATATGGTTTTAGTTATTTTTATAGTATTAGTAAAGGCTTAGTTCTAATTGGTCCCCGTTCTTTCTCAGTTTCTCCTTGTAGCCAAAGGATGCATGCCAGTCATCCGTGTAGGGTCAATGCAGATTGCCTTTGAATAGAGCAATATTCAATTGCCTACATGGTAATCAAACCAAATATCCTGGAGTCACCAATATAGTGGTCACAAATGAGCCACCAGATTTATACAGAAATATTATTTATCTACCTGCTTATTTTCAAAAATAACATATTTGAATTAGTTTATTATGCATGGCACCTATACAAAAAGGCTTTAAGGTTGAGGAAAGAAGATAACTATATGGGAAAACCACACACTGAGGTTAATTACTGCAATTCGTCATTATATTTAACTGTGAGCTTCCCGATAGTCAAGGCAAAATTAGAAATATAATGAATTATGTAGTGGTTATTGTTTGATTAAAAGTACCAATTCATCTGGATACAGATTTTCTTTATTTTTTGCTTTTGCCTGAAACTTAATAGTTAGAGGAGTTTTTCATGAAGCTCTTTATGTAAGAAACGTTAGACCTAATAGGCAATGTTCTTAAGCAAAATTTTTCTACTGGCTATTTTAAAAATATATCCTCAATAAAAACTGGGTATAATATTAAATTATAATTTTGTGAAGGTGTTTCTACAAAGAGTTATATTAATAATGTCCAGGTAAGTGGTGACCTATCTTGATTCAGAGTTTTGAGTTCATACTAACCAGTCATTTCTCTACATCTTCTTTTTTTCTCAAATATCAAGGGCCTCAGCCTTATGCTTAAATCACTCATGTTAATGTGAGAAGTTACTATTACTGTACATCTTCCTCTGAACTTACAAAACTTGCACATATATGATCTCATGTGTCTTCTCAACACAACCTAGAGACACAGTTACTTTCACGCTTTGCAGATGTATCACCTACAACACAAAATGAAGTCACTCACCCAAAAGCCACAAACTTGACTGATATAGAACTAGGATTAGAACACCTCTCTTCCAGCCTGATGTTCTTTCCATTATTTTTCTCCATAGATAAAACATATAATAGGCAAATGTCCACATACCTTGGGAATAAAACATTCTCAACAAGATCACAGGCACAATATACTTACCAGGTATTATGTATAATAAATTTTCTCTATTGCCTAGGATTACCTATTAGGCATAATGAGGTGGATCATTTCCTTAATTTTTAAACCAAGAAATTATACAATCTTTCAAAATCCTAATGTTCAAAATATGATTACAAACCATGCTGCTAAGATTTTGCAAAATGAACAAATACTCTGACAGAAAAGACAGAAAGAACCAGGCATCCTGACTCAACAGCTTATTGAAGCCTCCCTGGCTCTCCTCTGCCTTTTGTTAAGTATCATTTAAGAAACACACCTGAAAAGTATCCATTTAATAAATGATATTCTACGCCACCCCTCCACCCCCAACAGAGATTCATTCTCCCATCTAAAGACCAAATGTTTATTCTGTAAACATAGGAAGCAAAAAAGAAAGGGGTGAAAACCAACTTTTAATACATTGGGTATGGGAAGGATGTACTCTCTCTTATCAGAGCCCAAAAGACTCTAGAGCCTGAAGATGGGTGGCTTACAGGGATGCTGCGGCTGCTGCCATTTCTTGCAGCTGCCACTCTCTCAAAGCAGCAGTTTCATCCTTTGTGTCTGCCTGGGGTCTCACTTGCCTTTTCAGACTAATGACAAGCATTTTTCTAGTTCTTGGAGGTCAAAAAAGTTCCCTAAAAATGCAGATGGGAATTATCCTTCCTGCATAACCAACTTTCTCTGCTACATTCTGCTATGGCAGCTGAAGGAAAAGGAAGTCCATTTTTTTTTTTTAACATCTTTACTGGAGTATAATTGCTTTACAATGTTGTGTTAGTTTCTGCTGTATAACAAAGTGAATCAGCTATATGTATACATATATCCCCACATTCCCTCCTTCTTGCATCTCCCTCCCACCCTCCCTATCCCACCGCTCTGGGTAGTCACAAAGTACCGAGTTGATCTCCCCACGCGATGCAGAGATGCAGACGTAGAGAACGGACTTGAGGACACAGGGAGGGGGAAGAGTAAGCTGGGACGAAGTGAGAGAGTAGCATTGACATATATATACTACCAAATGTAAAACAGATAGCTAGTGGGAAGCAGAAAGTCCAATTTAAATGTGTTGATACCAAGTAGTGTCAAGCACTTGAAGTAAGAGTGCTTTAACCTAGATTTTCTGGTTTAATCCTCATAGCAAATATGAACAGTAAATATTATTATTTCCATTTGGCAGGTGAGGAATTGAGGCTCAGAAATGTTAGCTAATGTCAAACTAGTAAATACCTTAGTAGAGCTCCAGTCTGATTCCTCCCATGTTTTCTCAGGACCACAGCCATCGTTGTGTCTTGAAAGGCTTCTCAATTCTCTAGGATTCATTCGCACTGAATAGAGTAAAAGAAGCCATTCAGAGAACCCATGTGTCAGTTAAGGTTTGGCCTTCAACTTGTCCTGAACAGAGATCAAGGACAGAAGGAACGGCAACAGAAACAAAGCAATGGTTGGAGCAAATCTTCAAGAGGAAGTAAGTAATATCCTGTGATAAACCATAATGGAAAAGAATATTTTTAAAAAATGTATGTATATGTATAATTGAATCATATTACTTTTCAGCAGCATATTGCTTTTTACACATTGTAAAATAACTATACTTCAATTCAAGAAAAAGAGTAAGTAGAAGAGACAGAAGAGACGATTATTTTCAAGGGTGAATTCAGGGTTTTTTAAAGAGCCTGAATCCTAAGCAGCTGAAGGGAGAATGCTCTAAGGAAAATAATAGCAAATTACAAGTACAAAATGAAGTACAGGGGGAACTATACTCAATATTTTATTATAACCTATAAGGGAAAAGAATCTGAAAAAAAATAGATATATATGTATGTATAACCGAGTCACTTTGCTGCACACCTGAAACTAACACAACATTGTAAGTCAAATATACTTCAATTAAAAAATAATAAAGTACAGGATCTTGGAAGGGCCAATGCAAGTAAGCAGCCCTGTAGCTTAAGCTTCTCTGGCTTCAAAGTAAATCTGTCTCTGCTTACAGTATTTAACAAAGATAAACTTTGGAGCAAAGGGGGTCAAGAAGCTGTGCATAGAGGTAAAGAGATATGGGCTTATAAGCTTCTGGAGTAAAAGAGATAGCTCTGATTCAAACTTTCCACTTCAGCACAAAAGAGAAGAAAGACTTAGCAAGAAATTAACCTCTGTCAAGTAAAAGGAATGAGCAGAAATGGTCAAACACTCTCTTCTCTCCTATTGCCAGTCACCATTCCTCAGTAAAAGAGGTATCTTCACTTGAGATCACCCACTACCCCGCTCACCACACAACATACAAGATGTCCCTGAAAATAAGGGACATAGAACTTAATACAAGATGACAAGAAGAGAAATAGAATGTGTATAATAATAAAAAATGGAGCAGAATGAGTAGAGAAGAAGGATTGGGTACACTTGGGGGAAGAGCAGTATTTACATAAAGATGATGTTATGTTTATATGCAGCTGTATCAACCATTCAACAGATCAAGGAATTGAAAAGTCATCTCTAAATATCAGGGTTACTATCACAGTAATGGTGCCGTTCATCTAAGTCCATCAAAATGGCTGCAAATACCATTTCTGTTGCTTTTCATTGCAATGCTTTGGTCATATAGATAAAGCTAGTGTGTGGATGAAAAGCCACAGGGGCCTTGGGAAAATAAATATAGATTTGAGAGTATTATGATATAACAGTGTATCCAAGGTGTGACTATGGGCTTTTCGGACCAATTTGTCCACAGACATAACAGAAATGAGACAATCAAATGAGCACTGTTCTTCAAAGTGGTCACCCACTGATTTTAACAATGATGCTACTACACAAACATTTCTGGAATTACTAAGTGGGATTAGATACAGAGTTTGAGACACTGTCGTGAGTATCCTCACTGATGGCAAATCTTGGTCATCTGAGGGGAAGATTTGATTTTCTGAAACAGCTAAAAGTCATTCAGAGTCAGATCTCATGAACAGGGTGAACGATCAAACTGCTAACAGTATTTGGGTCAAAAAATGAAGTGTGACTCTAAAATAATGAAACCGATCATCTGATGTAGCTCAGAATGTGATCTTGAATGCAATTCCAAAGCAGGAGTTTATAGATAACATCATACTTGCCAAGTTCCCATTCTCTCTGACAATGTCATTTCTAATTCTCTTTGTTAGCAACTATCCATCTGAGATTGTTAGTTGTGTTGATGGAAAGACAATGCTTGCATGACCTAGCTGACTAAGGCTTGTTTGATTTCTACAAAGGGAAAAAAATCTCTTCCATATTCACAGAACTCACCCTAACACAACTTCATAAATATGTGTTGCAGATCACAAAATAGAACAAGAATAGCTCAGCGAGAGGACTGAAGGGAGATAGGGAGGAAGAAGAGAAGGAAAGGTAATATATTCATTATAGTAGTTCTCTAGAACTTGTACTGGGTCTTCTGCTAGGAATCATGCTAATTTTGCACTAGGTACTTTAAATACCTTTTTCTCATTTAATATCATCCTTGTTACATAGAATATATAGTTTAATACACTGCTGAAGAATTACAATAAAACTAAGGGATATGGATCGTTATTCCAATGTGTAATAGAGCTGAGGCACAGAGCGACTGGGTAACATGTTCAAGGTCTTACAGCAAATAAATAGCAGAACCAGGAAAGAAATCCCTGTCTGGCTAACTACAAAGCCAACGTTCCTTGCAGGATACTATGATGTACATGTCCTTTTACTGTGAGCATTTATAATGTCAGCTGCCACATTTACTTATTCAACAAATATTTATTTGGCACCTATTATATCCTGGCACACTTCCAGATGCTAGAGATACAGCAAGAAACAGGACAAGGCCCTATGCCTCGTGGAGGTTACATTGAAGTGGGAGGAGAGAGGCAATAATGAGATAAACAGGCAAAGGAAATAGTGTGTTAGTCATAAATACTGTGTTGAAAAATAAAGGAAGGGTGGAGAGAGAAAGAGAGAAAGAAAAGTAGCTGGGCCCAGGGTATAGGGAGGTGATCAGGAAGCATCATATTCTGGATTTTTAAATTGAAGTATAATTGATTTACAATGTCATGTTAGTTTCAGGTGTACAGCACAGTGATTCAGTTTTTTATATATATATATATATACTCTTTTTCAGATTCTTTTCCCTTATAGATTATTACAAAATACTGAGCGTAGTCCCTGTGCTATACAGTAGGTCCTTGTTGGTTATCTATCTAGTGTGTATCTGTTAATCCCAACCTCCTAATTTATCCCTCCCCTCCTCTTTCCCCTTTGGTAACCATAAGTTTGTTTTCTATGTCTGTGGGTCTGTTTCTGTTTTGTAAGCAAGTTCATTTGTATCTTTTTTTTCAGATTCCACATATAAGCAATATATGATATTTATCTTTCTCTGTCTGGCTTACTTCACTTAGTATGATAATCTCTAGGTCCATCCATGTTGTTGCAAATAGCATGATTTCATTCTTTTTTATGGCTGAGTAATATTCCACTGGATATATTTTGACAGTAGAAACAACAGGATTTGCTGGTAGATTGGATTTGAGATGAGAGAAAATAAGGAATCAGATGATCCCAAGTTTTTTTTTTTTCAAAATTGTGTAATTGTGTATGTATCACAGAACTATCATCCTATACTGTATTCTATGAAAAAATAGTCTGTGGTCAAATAAGTGTGGGAAATTCCAGATACTGTAGTATATCCTCCTCTTGAATATTAACCATACAATTAGCACATTATAGGCTCTTGGAATACTGATGTAAAAATAAATAAATGCATGGGCGAATGAGTTAATAAACAAATAGAATTTTCTCAATTATTTTAACCACAGAACCCACTTTTTCTGATAGTGGGGTAGAGGAGGCACTTATTAGTATATCTTGGAACTACTGTCCTGAGAAAAGCACATAGGAATATACAACAACACAAAATATTATTCATGATCTTGAATTGAATTTTTTCAAGATACCACTCTGAGTGCAGGACTCCCTCTCCAGAGGCAAAATACACAGTCTAAGGTTTCCACAGGAATAGTGGCATCTGTTAATACTGCACTGTAGCTGTGATTTCTAGGAAAAAGTCCTCAATTGGGAACAAACTGTGAGTTATTAACAAAAGAATTATCACACTTTCTCCATAGGCAAATGTCAGGAGTTATAAGGTGTTAACAAGCAGAGTATGAGGAACGTACCAAGAATACCCTTTTTTTTTTTTTTTTTTGTGGTACGCGGGCCTCTCACTGTTGTGGCCTCTCCCGTTGCGGAGCACAGGCTCTGGACGCGCAGGCTCAGCGGCCATGGCCCATGGACCCAGCCGCTCCCGGACTGGGGCACGAACCCGTGTCCCCCGCATCAGCAGGCGGACTCCCAACCACTGCACCACCAGGGAAGCCCCAAGAATACCCTTTTTTAACTACTTAGAGCATTTGCTTTTTGGATCAGAAATTTCCACCACAAATATTCAAAATGGATTTCTTACACAGCTGTCACCCTGAAAGCGTTCCTACATATCTGTCTTCCTTCCAGTTCCTCGGAAGCATTTTAGTATCATGGAAACTCAGAGATGAAAAAGACTTTTAAATTTCGACCCAACATAAGAATCTCTTTTACAATGTCCCCAAAAGACTAACCCTTCTTAAACATCCCAGTAACAGGAAGCCAGCTATCTGCTCTATGAAGCAATCCATTCCATCTGGGGACTGTTCTAATTGTTAGCAGAATTTTCTTCATATTAAATGTAGATTGCCCTCCCTTCTTTAACTCTTACAATGGGTCTTAGCCCAGTTTTCTGAAACTAAATAAGATTCCTCCTTAAATCACTTTAACTATTTGAAAACTGCTATCATCTCCCATTGGTTCTTACTGTGAAGGAAGACTTGAAGTTCTTACTGTGAAGGCTTGGGGAGCTAATTCAAACTCTCCATTATCTCCCCCTGACCCTACCGAGATTCCAGGACATAACATGACCTTTGGAAGGTGACAAACATCTATTTGCTTGAAAAAAGTTAATGAGCAGAACTTTCCCTTTTCAGAAATATTCCAGGTAATAAATGAAAAAGGAATGACAGAATTAGAATATAACCATTTTTGCAAGCCCTAATGGATAAAACAAAAAGCAAAGCTAGGTAATGTTTACCAATGGCTGCTAACCTTTAAAAAAAGAGATAACCGGAAATGAAGTGGCTCCTGATGGAAGAAGAAATTAACACTGCTTATGAAGCATTCTTTTTTTTTGTTTTTCTTTTTTTGGCCTTGCAGCTTGTGGGATCTTAGTTCCCTGACCAGGGACTGAACCTGGGCCCTCAGCAGTGAAAGCACTGAGTCCTGACCACTGGACCGCCAGGGAATTCCCCTATGAAGCATTCTTTCAAACACAATAAACAATCTGACCAATCCTCAATATCCAACTACTAATTCATAGGAAATTCAGGGTCAAAGGAAAAAAACTGCACCACAAGAATTCAATCCACAAAATCCAAACTCGGGAAAAATCTACAGGACAAATGATCAATAAGTAACATGGATCATAAAAGAAAGACAAATGGAATTGAAAGATATATCAACCAATTACAATCTATGGACTTCTTATTGAGCTCTTGTTTCAAAAAAACTATAAAATAACATTTGTGAGACAACTAGGGAAATTTGTACACTAACTGGATATTTGATGATGTTAAGAAATTACTGTTCATTTTTTAGTTATGTTAATGGTATTGTAATCATGGGTTTTTAAGTTCTTGTCTTTTAACGATACATAGCAAAACATTTATAGATGAAATGACATGATATCTGAAATTCTGGGATTTCCCTCCAAATAATCCAGTTGGGAGGATAATAGATAAAACAATGTTGTCCATAAATTGAAAACTATTGCATCTGGGTGATGGGAGTATATGGAAGTTCATTATACTAATCTCACTGTTTTTGTATCTGCTTCAAATTCTCCATGGTAAGCAGCTTAGGGGGAAAAATACTTCCCTTGATTTGTCTACTACCAATCCCCATCCCATAAGTCTTATTTTCTCCAGCAGAATGCTTTTTCTCCTGTAACATGGATTCTAGACTCTTCGCCATTGTAGTTACCCTCGTCTAGGAAAATCAAAGTCCTCCTTGAACACAGTCTGCCAAATGGGGTCTGAACACTACTGAGGGACTACTATCTCCCTTAATCAAAATACTATTATTCTATTGAAAATTTAAGTTGCATTAGCTGGCTTGTCATTAATATCATATGTTTGACTCATACTGACCTTAGAGTCAACTAGAACCATCAAGTTTTATTCACATGAGATGTAGTATATTCAGCTCCTCCATCTGTACAATTGATTTTCATCTTAACTGCTAAATTCCATCTTTAGTTTTAGCTCATCTTTCTGGTCTATGGAAGTAATAATGGTTGTATGAAATCCAAAAATAATAAATAAATAAAAGCTACTATTTATTGTTTTCTGGGTGATCACTTGGTCTTCATGAGTTAGCAGAAATAATTCACCCCAGGTCACATAGCTAGTAACTGTGGCAGAGTTGATTCAAGCCTTCGATCTTACCAAACCCATGGTTTTATGCTTTCTGCACTGGGGTGCCCTCTACCATACTAGCTATTCTCCCTAGTGTCATCTGCATACTTTATAAGGATGTCTTCTGAGAAATCTTTAACCTTTGATAAAAATTGTTTATCAGAATATGACCAAGAACTGAGTGTGGGGTATCATTAGCAGAAACCACCTGGTACTGATTTAATAATCAATGTACTCAGTTAACGATTAGTTGAACAATTATAAAACTTATTTAACTTTATTCTCACCCAGCCCACATATCCCTCCCTATCTATTCTAAATAAGTAACATGCTAAAGATTGTCAAATGTTTGCAAAAACAAGACAGCTTCCTATCAAACTAGTAACACAACAAAAAATCAAATGAGGTTATTTTAGTATGACTTATTCCTAGAAGAAAGCATCTGGTTCCTGGTGATTATCATATTCTTTTCTTAGTGTACATAAGACATTTATTTCACAATCTAGTCTAGAATCTTGCCAGGAAAACATATGTTGATTATAGTTCTGTATTGTCAGGAATCCATCTTGTTCTCCCTCTTAAATCACCACAGATGCCTATCTCCTGCCCCTTAAAAGTCTCAAAGATGACTGAAATGATTCTAAAATCATATTTTCAGATTATTTCAACACCCTAAAATGGAATTTTTCTGGCCCTCGAAACTTGCCCCCACTGAGAGTTTGCAGCCTGGTTGATTTAAAACTACATGTGATCTTTATTCATAAGGCATAATTATTGAAAAGGCAATTCACGATATGGGGCTTAGAAATGGCAGAAAGGAGTCAGTGTGGACCAGAGGAAGAACATCATAGGGAAATGAGATTGAGAAGAATGTTGAGAAATGTGCAGAAGATGTAAAATGAGAATTGATTAATTTCATTTTTTTATTGCTGTCTGTGCCAGTCCTTTTAATTCTTGCTCCAAATACAGATCTTTAAGTTTTTTATTGTCCTTAGCTTCTTAGAATTTTTCAAATAACAATTTTTGGCTTTATCTTTTATTATTCTACCTTTCCCCCTGGGCAAACAGTGCCCAGGGCCCCTTCTAGAGATAGAATTCTAGAAGTCAGGTGTCGGTAAAGAGGTTTACCAGTCCAGCATGCAATGGTGAAGTATACTTTCTGGGACAAAACCAGGTCAGGAAGTAAGAGCCAGGCCAAAGTGGAAAAGGCAAAAGAGTAGGACAAAAGCAAGAAATGATCCAAAATGAAGGGTGTGTAACCAGTGACAGGCATGACCTAGTAAGCAAGTTTAAGTGGCACAGACCAGGGAGAGTTCTTAAGAGAACAGTCAAGATAAAAGGAAGACAGCCTATTACATAAGCAAGTGAGGGCCTTAGAGTCCTCTTCAAACTGATTTGAACAGTCCTTACATTCACTATTCTTCAGGGTATAAATGATGTTTGTAATATTTAGTGTCTTAAAGTATTTACTTTTTTTTTAATTGAAGTATAGTTGACTTACAATGTTGTGTTAGTTTCAGGTGTAGAGCACAGTGATTCCGTTTTTTATATATATATATATATATATATATATATATATATATATATTCTTTTTCAGCTTTTCCCTTATAGGTTATTACAAGATATTAAGTATATTCCCTGTGCTATACAGTAGGTCCTTGTTGGTCATCTACTTTATGTATAGTAGTGTGTACATGTTAATCCCAAACTCCTAATTCATCCCTCCCCCCACCTTTCCCCTTTGGTAACCATGAGTTTGTTTTCTGTCTGTGGGTCTATTTCTGTTTTATAAATAAATTCATCTGTATCTTTTTTTTAAGATTCCACATATAAGCAATATCATATGGTATTTGTCCTTCTCTGTCTGGCTTACTTCACTTAGTATGATAAGCTCCAGGTCCATCCATGTTGCTGCAAATGGATAGTATTTACTTTTAACCTGAAGGAATGGTAATTTAGAAAACCTACTATCAAGAATAAATATTATGGATTTGCTTGAGTAATGTACTCTGTTACTCAAAATAGTAAAATGACACCTGTAGCTCAGTCAGTCAATCAGCATACATTTCCTTTTGCCTACAATGTGCAAGAAATAGCAACGCACCTTTGATAAGAAACAATATGACAGATATGATAAGATGTTTAAGACACAAATCTGAGAAGCAGGGACTTTATAACATCAGGCAGATAAGATATGAATAATGAAATATTTGAATAAATGATATGAGGCTGTATATAAGGGTAAAATGACTGATATGAACAGTATGTTACAAGTGTTCAGACATGAGAGAAAATTCTGAGTTGGAGTAATCAGATGAGGCTCACAAACCCCAGTCCTGAAGAATCTAATAGGAAGAAAAAAATTAGAGAGAGCCTTTCTCGAAACTCCTTACAGGCAATGTGAACACAAATGCCTCCTTCTAAAACGTGCTTGACTAACCAGATTGAATTCTACACAATCCCTTCTTCATTTTGTACTCCAAAAATTGCTGTTTCCTTTTTGCCCCACAGCCAATATTGGGAGATGTTGAATGAGTAACTTCAAAGAAACAGAAAGCCTTCGAGAACATTTTGTAAATGAAGAAAAAAAACATGGTCACCCCGAGGCTCCACGGTGGTAATCACTACTAAATACAAAATTTCCATCTGTCCTTTGGGTATCACTTTCAACCTACAAGAAGGAAAACTTAAAAAGCTAAGGTTATAATAAAGCCCTTTTGTAGTGGACCACAAAAAAACAAAAGGGCTGTTCAATAGCTTAACATTTGCTTTTGTTTGCAACTCAAAGAACAGCTGCTTTCTGACTTGTTAATAAATTTCAGTGGGTGTCCTCTGCCTTTTACAATCCATCAGCGTTTCTGGGAAAACATTGAAGTAAATCATGTAGTCAAGAGCCTGGAGTTACCTATGCTTTGGCGTTCATTTCCTATATTACAGTTAATGGGGACAACAGATGCCAAAAAGAGCCATGCAATTAGTTTACTTCATTTCAGAGACTTTTCCATCAGTGGAATGTAGTGAATTTTACCTTAGTAAAGGTGGAGGCAACTTTCAGGTTTAGCCATTGTCATATTTAAGAATGAATAGGCAATAGTTTAGGAACAAGAAGTGATATATTATGATTTACCACTCTTTTTTATTGACTTTTAAATCAATAATGCAGCGGTCTGTCTTGCCACAGAGAGCTGTAGGACACATTTTTAAACCCAAAAGCAAGTTGAAACAGGTCATAAAACTTGAGAATCTATGAAAATTCCCTAGGGATCAATGTTAACCACTCGGATTTCTTCTTAAACAACCAGAATCTCTTTGAGTTCCAATGACAAGATTTACAAAAGTGTGAATTCCCAGCTTTTGCACATGAAATATTATCATTATAATTCCTTAAAGCAACATTAAGTAAGTAAGTGCATTTTGTGTTAAGATACCTGAACAGAAGCCTGGAAAAAGCTCAGCTACATCAAAGGATAAAAGACAATCAAATCTGCTGTCTCTAGTTTTTTATTCTTTCATTTGTTCATTCATTCATTCAAAGGCACTTATTGAACCATGATGTGAATTTTCTGAGATGAAAAGACATGTTTCTTCCCCTCAAGAAACATACAATCTAGTCAGAGAGGCAGAATATGAACACTTGTGATAAAAACAAAAAAGAAAGAAATGCTAAAAGAGAAGTGCATTGAAAGGATTTTCTAAGTACAGAGAAAAAACAAAACATAAAATAAAATAAATATTATGAGTACTTACCTTATACTAGGCCTGTGCTTGGTACTATTATTACACATATTAATTTAAATGTTCCACACAACAACTTGGTGACCTAGATATTATTTCCCACGTTTTATATGTGAGAAATCTGAGGCTCATACAGGATGGATAACCTCCTCAAGGTCATGCAACTAATAAGTGGCTGAGCCACAATGTAAACCCAGCAATGCTTTACTCCAAAGCTTGCACTTAGTAGACTACACATCCAGGTGAGGAAGCATTCTCAACCGCTGCTGAAATGCACACTGAAAAAAAGCACTGCTTACACATCTGAAAGAGTATAAACACATCTGCATTATGCAGGATGGTAGTGTAAGAAAAGCAACCTGATTACATACAGTAAGAGGGTGATGGCAACGCAAGTTGCATTAGGAAAGTAGCAAGGAGCTCAAAAGGGGGTAATTTGAATCCTATTTTAATCTTATATGCACCAAATATTTGAGTACCTAACAAGTTCAATTTTGAACACTTGAAATTGAGATGCTTGAGAGACATCCAAATGGACATGAAGAGAAGCCAGCTGGATTTGCGGGTCTGTAGATCATCTGAAATAGTTCAGTTAGAAATATTATTTGGGGAGTGTACTGTACAGAATAATTGAAGCCAAAGGTATGGATAAGACTGCCTCCAGAGAAAATAGAGAATATAGATAAGTGGGCCTGGAAGTGACGTTTAAGGACTGCCACACTTCATTACTTTGGGCAACGCTGTAAAACCATCCGTTTTGAAACTGTGGTGATACTGTAGAAAGGGGAGCAGAGAGGAGTTCATGAAGACTTTGATCAGACAGCAGTGCTGAGCTTTGAAGTATTATTTCCCGAGCTTGTGAAGGTAGGGATGGGCAATTCACTCTTGAGGAAAGAGCATGAGCAAAGGCACAGAAGCATAAAATGAAATGGTATATTTGGAGAATAACAAGCAAACCTTTTATGGCAGCAGTATAAGAACCAGGGGGAAAAAAGGCCACAAAGATAACCTGAGACCAATTTTGGGAAAATTTAATCTATACCCAGTGGGGATTTGTTGAAGTTTGTAAGAAAAGCAATAGCTATATTTATATTTCAGAAAAAGAATTCTGATATCATTAAGAGGGATTGACAGAAAATAAGAGTGTGGTTTTTATTCCTGTGTTATGGGATAATATGTCGATATTAAATTAATTTTCCTGTATTTTCTTTATTTTGAATTTCCCTTCTTCCAAATTCATGCAGTGCCTTTCACTGCCTTGGGGAACAGTAAAAGATTCAAATCATGGCTTTTGAATTTTAGAAATTTATTTGAATTACAGAAATCTGGGATATTGAGCTTCCAAAGCCTCAACCTTGAAGAACTTGACACTTCAAATTTATGTCACAAAAAATAGATCTGGAGTAAGAGCCCATTTTCCCAGCCCAAATTAAAGATTCCACAGTCTGGAGAAGAAAGTCAGAAACAAAGCAAGAGAGTGGATGCTCATGGGTCTTTGAAAAATGGCCCTGAACAGCAATACTTCCCACTAGTTGAGATTTGATAGTTTAAGGGTATGAAACCACTGAAGAGTATGGAGAACAGAAGAGCAGAAATGTTCTGTGTTTCCCTTCCTGGGATGTCTTCCCATGTCCACTAACCCCAGCAGGAAATAGGAGCAGAAAATAGAGGTGGCTACATTCAGAGTCTAGAAACATAAGTTTCCAGGAGATTCAGAGTTCCCCATTGTTCTGCAAGATATGAAAAGGGCCATGTGCTGTCCACGTTCTCAAGAAAAATGGGAAAGTAACTAGACTAATGAATCCTTATGATAGAAATTAAAAGGACAATCAGTGATTTTCATGGACCAAGGCCAGGGTTTAGACAGGGATGGAGGCATATCAACATAGATAGATGACAGTATGATGACAGAAAAACAGATGATCCATCCCCCCCCCATTCCCCCCCAAAATACAAAGAAAATTAAGGCAAGAGATAGGGACTCTGAGATGACTCAGGAAAACTTGAATTGTTGAGCTTATTTCTATAACCCAGTTTACTGGGACCAGAGACAAGAATTTTAAGTTCAGATGTAGAAAAAAAAATAAAATTAACTACTCAAACTGAGAATTTATATCCACTACATCTTTGTCTTGAATATCCAACCAGGGTCAGGTATATTAAACACACTCAAAACTTGTTTGTAACTTATACAAGACATGTATTTTACAAATATAGCGAAGCAAGAAAAAGAAAAAAATAAAGGAACCATAATTTCCTTATTCACATATAATCACTACCAACCTTGTGGTATATATCATTCCAATCCACTATTTTCCATAAAACAGATACTGTACAAAATATTTTACATTAAACATTATATTGTCAATATCTTCCTATGACATAAAGCACCACTTGAGTGATCAATGATATTTTACCACATGAATATAGACTACTTTTTTTATCATTTCCTTACTGATGAACATGTACATTGATTCTTTTTTTTGTAACTATAAATAATTTTGCATTTAATATCCTTATACATAAACCTTTGTGGCCATTATGACCAGCATCTTCGGATAATTTTTACAAGTAGAAAGTCAAAGGGTACTTCTGGTTCAAGGTTGAAGAAATGTTGAAATGTCCTTCTCTCAAACAAAGGAAGATATCAGAGATAGTATTCACAAGTATGTCACTGCACTCACAAATAAGGGAACTCTCTGAAGACCAGAAATGAAAATACTGAGGTTCATGAAATATTTCTGAGACATTTGGAAATGCTGATTTCCTCCAGAGTTTACCAAGAAAATATAAATTTCAGTATAAATTTAAAATATGTAAGTTTAGCAAAAAATAATAAAAACAGAATATGTACCTTCAAAAAGAGTAGGGAAAAAAATTAACAAAGAAAACCATATTTATTCTAAGAATGTAAAGAAGAAAATAATAGCAAAGAGAAAACACACAAAGAAAATCATTGCAAATAGAGAACACACACCACAAAAAATATGATGGCTGAAATATATCCAAATTTTTTATTAATCATAATAAATGTTAAGTAACTAAACTTGTGTATGTATTTTTATACATAAACAATATGGTATTCATAAGGCTCACATCTAAAACAAAGTGATATAGATATGTTGAATATAAAGGATAACAAATGGTATTCCAGACAAATATTAATAGAAATAAAGCTGATAGTGTAATAATAACATCAGACAAAATAGAATTCAAAGCAAACACATTAAAAGGTAAAATGAGGGTCATCTCATATTCATTAAAGGGTCAATTCACTAAGAAGATAAAACAGTCATCAACTATGGTTCCTTCAAGAAACAGAGAACTTTTTCATATAAAATCTCACAGTTTATAAAGAATGTAGAAAGCTTCTAAACTCACTTTATGAGACTAGCATATTTCCTTCCTATTAGGCAGGTACCCCAGGAAAAGATAGTGTTTTTCCTCTGGATGTTACTATGTCTAATAAATGCAACTCTCAAAGGAGGATGAAACTTAGAGCAGGGTTTCTCAGCTTCAGTAATATTGACATTTTTGGCTGGATAATTCTTTCTTGTGGGGGGCTGGCTTATGCATTTTAGGATGTTTAACAGCATCCCTGGCCTCTAACTGCTAGAAACCAGTAGGATTGCCCTGCCTCTACCCAGCTGTGACAACCAAAAATGTCTCCAGACATTGCGAAATGTTCTCTGGGAGGCAAAATCACTCCCAGTTGAAAACCACCTAACTCATCTCAGAGAAAAGGAGCTGGAAAAACTAGATTAACTCAAAGCTTAACTCAATTTATAACTATATTTCGAGTTATATGAGTCAATATTACTATTTAAACCATTTTAAGACTAATTTTCAGTTACTTGCAGCCAAAAGCATCAGAAAAGTTATACTCTGTCCCTACACCAAGTTCTCTCCAATTTTGTCCGAAATTATTTATCTCTTATAGTTAATTTTTCCCATTGAACTTTAGACTATGTCAGGCAAAAAAAAAAATTCCAGTCGGAACTTCTTTAAAACTATGATGTGTTTGGACAGAATTTCCATCAGTACAACATATAGGTTTTCCATCAAAGATCATGGTTTTTCATTCGATTTTCATGTGACCCTTTCTACTCCTAAATACAATTGTATAATTTTGCCATATTGATCCTGCACATTTCCTGTTAAGTTTACTTAGGTATTTTTGTTTTGTTGCTATTAATGAATAGCATTATTTCCCTAATGTGATTTCTGATTGATAATATAATTTCTGACTGATACTGAAATTAGGATAATTTAATTGTCTGTTCCAAGGGTCAGGAAACTAAATCCTTCAAGACAAATCTTACAGGGGTGTGTTCTTGTAAATAAAGCTTTATTAGTACACATCCAGGTTCATTCATTTACTTATTGTCTGTGGCTGCTTTCACACCACAACAGCAGGATTGAGTAGTTACAACAGAGACCATATGGCCCCAAAAGCCTAAAAGATTTACTATCTGGTCCTTTACAGAAAAAGTTTACTGGCTTCTGGTCTACTTCCATGAACTCTTATTAGTTTCAATCATTTTTTCAATTAAGTCTCTGAAGTTATCTAGATTACCAACCATCAGATAAGCATACTTTTATCTCCTCTTTGCCAAAGTTTATTCCTCTTATCTTGGGGTTTGCTTGGTTGCTTGGCTGTTATAAATGAACTGCCTAAAACTTTCTCTGATATTAACAAAAATGTCTTTAAAGTTTGATTATTGAGGATAATCTGACTTTGGATTTGAATAGCTTTTCTTTATTAAGAAAATATCTTTATATCTCTCTTGCTCTCACCCTTTTAATCATGAATGAATGCTGAATTACATTAACTTTCTTTTGATGATCTATTAATCTGGGTTACTTCATACTAGATAATCAACCATCTTTGCATTCCTGGGATAAATTATACTTATTAATCATATGTCATCCTTCCAGTTTATTCCTACATTTTCTCAGGAGCATTGCATATAGGACTATTTGCATCAATATTTAGAAGTATAATCAATCTGTTTACTTTTAGTGCTATTCTTGTCAGGTTTTATCAGAATTATACTATATTAATGATATAAATAAGGAAGTTATCCCTTTCATTCTAGGCTCTGGAATAGTTCCTATAGAAAATAAATGATTTGTAACTGAAATATTGAAGAATATTCCAGTACAAAACTATCTGGGTAAGCAGAGAGTTTTTAGAGCTAATTCTTCAACAACTCTTTTACTTTCTTCCACAGCTACTGATCTCTTCTTTTTTTACACCTTGAAAAGCCATTTGAGTGTTTTGAAAAGTCAATACCTTGAGTTTTTCAAATCTATTAGAAGAGAATTGTATGTAGAAATCTGTTATTTTTAAAAAGCCTCTCTGTGTCTATTGCTCTATATAATTTTGTATTCTTTTTTTTTTTTTTTTTTCTGTACGCGGGCCTCTCACTGTTGTGGCCTCTCCTGTTGCGGAGCACAGGCTCCAGACGCGCAGGCTTAGTGCGGCCATGGCTCACGGGCCCAGCCTCTCCGCGGCATGTGGGATCTTCCCGGACTGGGGCACGAACCCGTGTCCCCTGCATCGGCAGGCGGACTCTCAACCACTGCGCCACCAGGGAAGCCCCTGTATTCTTAATCTTACATATTTTTTTCTTTTGATTTTTTTTTCTTTCCTTCATCTTTCATTTTTCCTAATTACATTTTCCAGGAAGGTATCCTCTTCCCACTGCAATTATTTGCCCTTGAATTTGTTTTATTAATTCTATATATTCAATTTTCTGCTTTATAAATTTCCCTTTTCATTTGGCATTAGAGGGTCATTAGTGAACCTTAAAAGCAGTTTATCACTTTCAGCAATCACATGATTTCCTTCTTCCCTCTAAATTCTAACCCAAACACAAATATTTGCAGGCAGATAAAAGTCCTTAAAACTTTGCTTCTATATTTTAGAAGTAACACAATGGAAAATAGATTAACATTTTCATAAGAAGAAGCAAAGAGAGAGTTATAGTAAAGTTTTCCAAAATTAAGAGATACTATTACATTTTACAAAGCACACAAACAGACCCACCAATAGAAAATGCAACAATTAACTAGATTTAAAATGTACAATCTCTCAAACAAAGAACTGTATGAAATAAAAGTGTACTTTTATTTATAAATTTGCAATGGTATTTTTTTATTTATGTTGAAAGAACAAAAAGCTGGAAAGTGTATAAACAGGCACTTTTCTGGCAATAGTGTAAATTTATATACCATTTCAGGAAATAATTCATAAGTATGAAGAAAAAGCTTTAAAGGGGTTATAATGGGCAAAATTACTTCTTGAATTCTATCTTAAGGAAAAAGTTCATCATGGTATTATGTATGATTACAAAATTTCAGATATAACCTAAAACTTTCAAAACAGAAAAATGTTTAATTAAATTATGACTGATTCACTTGATAAAACTTGAATGATTTTAAATGTTTACAAGTGTGTGATAACATGAAAAATATTTATGCATCACTGTTAAGTAAAAACGCAGAATTTAAAGACTGTGTAAACAATATATTGCATTAGCCAAAAAGTGTTTTCAGTTTTTAAGTAAAAATAAAAGACACATTTTTCATTTTCACCAAGAACTTTATTGAACAAAGTATTCATCCTTTTGTTCCACTACCTTCTGCCATTTTTCAGGCAACTTCATAATTCCATCTTCCCAAAACTTTTTATCTTTTTGAGCAAAGAGCTGTTCCAGGTGCCTTTTACAGTCTTCCAAGGAATTGAAATTTTTTCCATTAAGAGAATTTTGTAAAGATCCAAATAAATGGAAATCTGAAGGTGCAATGTCTGGTGAATGCAGCAGATGAATCAGAACTTCCCAGCCATGCTGTAACAGTTTTTGCCTGGTCATCAAAGAAACATGCGGACTTGCGTTATCCTGATGGAAGATTATGCATTTTCTGTTGACTAATTCTGGATGCTTTTCATGAGTGCTGCTTTCAACTGGTCTAACTGGGAGCAGTACTTGTTGGAATGAACCGTTTTGTTTTCTGGAAGGAGCTCATAATAAAGGACTCCCTTCTAATCCCAGCATATACACAACATCACCTTCTTTGGATGAAGACCGGCCTTTGGTGTGGTTGGTGGTGGTTCATTTTGCTTGCCCTACGTATCTTCCATTCCACATTATTGTACAGTATCCACTTTTCATCACCCATCACAATATGTTTTAAAAATGGAATGTTTTCATTACGTTTAGGTAGAGAATTCCATGCAGAAATATGGTCAAGAAGGTTTTTCTCGCTTAACATCTGTGGAACCCAAACATAAAAGCCATTCATATAACCAAGCTGGTGCAAATGATTTTCATTGCTTGATTTGGATATTTTGAGTATGTCAGCTATCTCCCACGTGGTATAACATTGATTGTTCTCAATTATTGTTTCAATTTGATCGCTATCAACTTCAACTGGTCTACCTAACCTTGGAGCATCGTCCATCGTCCATGGAGAAATCTCTAGCATGAAACTTCGCAAACCACTTTTGACACATTCGATCATTCACAGCACCTTCTCCACACACTGCACAAATCTTTTTGTGTGTTTCAGTTGTGTTTTTACCTTTCTTGAAATAATAAAGCATAATATGCTGAGAATGTTGCTTTTTTCTTCCATCTTCAATATTAAAATGGCTACACAAAAATTCACCAATTTTTATGTCTTTTTTTAAATGCATGCTGAATGACAGCTGTCACATATTATCTAACAAAATTGTTTCGAATGACGCTAAAGACAACTAAGTGCTACTAGAGCCATCTTACGGGGAAAAAACGAACGAATTACAAGATTATTTTACAATTTATTTTATTTCATATTTTAGTGCTGTACCTTTCCATATTTTTTACTGAGATATAATTCACATAGCACAAAATTCACCATTTTAAAGTGTACACTTCTAGGGGGTTTTAGTATATTCACTATGCTGAATATACTAAACTAACACTAATTACAGATTTTCATCAATACTGAAAGAATCCCTGTAACTATCAGCAGTTAGTCCTGTTAATCCTCCAGTTAGAGCAGTTAATCCTCCTCTCTCCCTTTCCACTAATCAACTTTCAATCTGTATGCAGATTTAAATGGATTAATATTGACATTTCATATAAATAGAATATATGGCCTTTTGTGCCAGCCTGCTTTCATTTAGCATAACGTTTTTAAGGTTATGCTACATCCATGTTGTAGCATATATCAGTACTTTTAATCATTTTCATAGTTAGAATAATATTTCATTGTATGGATACCACATTTGCTTTATCTATTCATCAGCGAATGAACATTTGGGTTAATCCCACATTTTTGCCATAACTAATACTGCTGATATGAGCATTTGTGTACAAGGTTTTTTGTGAACAGAATGTTCTCAATTCTCTAAGAGTAGAACTGTTTGAGGAACCACCAAGTTGTTTTCCACAATATACTCACCATTTTGCATTCCCAGCAAAAATGTATGAGGGCTCTGATTTCTGCACATCCTCACTAACACTTGTTATTACCAGATTTTTCTCATCATAGCAATCCTAGTGGTAAGTAGGGGTTTCTCATTGTGGTTTTGATTTGCAATTCCCTAAAGTCTAATGATGTTGAGCATCTTGTGCTTATGAGATATTTGTATATCTTCTTTGAAGAAATGTCTCTTCAAATCCTGTGTCAGTTTTTAAATTGGGCTCTTTTGTGGTTTCCTTTTTTCTTATTGTTGAGTTAGGGTTAGGGTTAACGCTAGTTCTTTATATATTCTATATACTAGACCTTTATCTGCTATTTGATTTGCAAATATTATCTTCCACTGTGTAGATTATCTTCTCACTATCTTGATAGTGTCCTTTGACAAACAAAAGTTCTTAATTTTGATAAAGTCCAATTTATCTTTTTTTCCTGTGGTTGTTTGTGCTTTTGGTGTCATATCTAAGAAACCTTTGCCTGATCTGAGGTCCCCTATGTTTCCTTGCAAGAGTTTTATAGTTTTAGCTCTTACATTTACACTATTGATCCATTTTGAGTTAATTTTTGTATATGGTGTGAAGAAAGGATCCAAATTCATTTTTTGCATGTGGATATTCACTTGTAATAGCACTACTTATTAAAAAGAATATTCTTTCTACATTGAATAATTTTGGCACCCATGTTAAAATCAACCTGCCATAGATAAAATCAACTGGCCATAGACAAATTTTATTCTGGATTGTCAATTCTATTCCACTTATCTATATATCTATTTTAATGCCT
The DNA here is from genome assembly GCF_937001465.1 of Orcinus orca. NCBI lineage: Eukaryota > Metazoa > Chordata > Mammalia > Artiodactyla > Delphinidae > Orcinus > Orcinus orca. The sequence continues at coordinate 83,523,126 of NC_064580.1, forward strand.
CTGTCTTGATTACTGTAGCTTCATAGTAACTTTGGGTCTTGGAAAGTGTGAGTCTCTCAACTTCGTTCTTCTTTTTAAAGGTTGTTTTGGCTATTGTGTGTCCCTTGCAATTCAATACAAATTTTAGTATTAGCTTGTCCATTTCTGAAAAGAAAAGGCAGCTGGAATTTTTATAAGAATTTTATCAAACCTGTAGACAAATTTGGGGGATATTGCCATCATGACAATATTAAGTTTTCCAATCCATGAACATAAGATGTATTTCCATTTATTTAAATATTCTCTAATTTATCTTAACAATGTTTTTAATTTCACAGTATGTCTTGTAGCTCCTCCGTTAAATTTATTCCTAAGTATTTTGTTTATGATATTGCAGATGGAATTATTTCTTAATTTCATTTTCATATTGTTCATTGCTAGTGAATTAAACTCAATTGATTTTTGTATATAGTAAGTCCCCTACCTACAAACCTTCTAGTTGCAAACTTTCAAAGATGTGAATGTGCACTTGTTCCAGCAAGGAACCAGAACCTGTGCCATCAACGTCAGGCGTGAGTGAAATTGCAGCTTGCCCTCATCTCCTATTGCTGATGATCCTTCAGCTCTACCATCTCCCACCTCCTCTCCCTCCTCCAGTCAGTAACTCTTCTTGTCTGTTCACTCAATGCCAGCCCCTGTATGCCAGCTGCTGTATTTTACCACTGTACTTTTCAAGGTACTGTACTGTAAGATTAAAAATGTTTTATTTTTGTATTTGTTTTTTATGTATTATTTGTGCAAAAAGTATTATAAACCTATTACAGTACAGTACTATATAGCTGATTCTGTTAGTTGGGTACCTAGGCTTACTTCATTGGACTTACGAACAAACTGGACTCAACAAGTGCATTCTCGGAACGGAACTCATTCATATGTTCAGGACTTACTATATTAGCCCTGCACTTTGTTGAACTTGGTTTTTAGCTCTAATAGTATTTTTGTAGATTCTTTAGGGTTTTATATATATAAGATCTTCTCATCTGCAAATAGAGATAGCTTTACTTTTTCCTTTCTATATAAGTTTCCTAGGGCTGCTATAACAAAATATCATAGAGTGGGTCATATAAACAATAGAAACTTATTTTCTCACAGTTATGGAGACCAGAAGTCCAAGATTAAGATGTTGACAGGTTTGGTTTCTCCTGAGGCCTCTTTCTGTGGCTTGTAGATGGCCACCTTCTCACTGTATCCTCACATGGTCTTTCCTCTGTTTGTGTGTACCCCTAGTGTCTCTCCATGTGTCCAAATCTTCCCTTCTTATAAGAATAACAATTTGGATTAGGGTCCTCCATAAGGAGCTCATTTCAAATTAGTCACCTATTTAAAGACCTTATCTCCAAATACGGTCACATTCTGAAGCACTTGGGGTTAGTACTTCAACATATGAATTTGGGGGGTGGCACAATTCAGTCCATAACACTTTCCATTATGGATGCCTTTTATTTATTTTTGTTGCCTAACTGCCCTTGTTAGAACCTCCAGTACAGTACTGAATAGAAAAGGCAAGACTGGACCTCTTGGTCTTTTCCTAAGTCTTAGGATAAAAGCTTTCAGTATTTCACTACTATGGTGTTATCTATGATTTTTCATAGGTGCCCTTTACCATGTTGAGAAAGTTCCCTTCTATTCTGAGAATGTTGAATATTTTAATCATGATTTGGTCAAATGTTTTTCTGTCTCACTGAGATGAACATGTGCCTTTTTTCCTTTAATCTACTAATATGGTTTATTAAACATATAGAGTTTTCATATGTTGGACAACTAAGCATAATATTAGTTTTATATTTGCATATGTAGTTTCCTTTATCAGAGGTATTTATTTCTTTTTATGGCTTTGAGTCACCATTTAGTGACTTTTCATTTCCAGCCTGAAGAACTCCTTTAGCATTTCTTATAGGGCAGGTCTACAAACAATGGATTGCCTTAGCTTTTTTTTTTTTTTCTAGGACTGCCTTAATTTATCCTTCATTTATAAAGGATTGTTTTTCTGCATATAGAATTCTTGGTTGACAGTTATTTTCGCTTCAACATTTTGAATATGGCATCCCACTGCCCAATGGCCTCCATGGCTTGTGATAAGAAGTCAACTGTTAATCTTATTGAGGATCCCTTGTTGGTGATGATTCATTTCTCTCTTGTTGTTTTAAAGTTTCTCTCTGTCTTTAGTTTGTAATAATTTGATTATAATATTTCTAGGTGTGCACCTCTTTGAATTTATGCTACTTGGAGTTCATTGAGCTTGTTGAGTATATGGATTTTTTTCTTTCATCAAATTTGGGAAGTCTGCAGCTATTATTCCTTCAAATATGCTTACTACCCATTTATCTTTTCCTCTCTTCTTCTTTAATTCTCAGAATGCATATGTTGATATGCTTGATGGTTTCCCATAGGTCTCTGAACCTCTCTTGACTGTTCTTCATTTCTTTCTATTCCATAGGCTGGATAATCTCAACAGATCTATCTTCAATTCACTGTTTCTTTCTTCTGCTTGCACAGATCTGTTTTTGAGCCTCTCTTGTGAAATTTTCATTTCAGTTGTTGTCCTTTCCAAGTCTAAAATTCCTATTTGATTCCTTTTCATGAATGCTATCTCTTTATTGATATTCTTTATTTGGTGAGAAATTGTTCCCATATTTTCCTTTATTTCTTTAGACATGGTTTCCTTTAGCTTGCTGAACATATTTAAAACAGTTATTTTAAATCCATTGTCTACAAAGTCCATAGTCTTGGCTTGCTAAAGCACAACGTCTATTGATTTCTTTTATTCCTGTGTATGGTCCACGTTTTCTTCTTTCTTTCTATACCTCCAATTTTCTTGTTGAAAATTATCTTCCAGTTGAAAACTGGATATTTTGAATATTTTAATGTGGCAACTCCGGAAATCAGATTCTCCTACCCATTATTTGTTGTGATTGCTGCTTGTAGTTATTGTTTGTGTAAATGACTTGCTGAACTAATTCTGTACAGTCTGTCTTTTCCTGTGTGGTCCCTGAAGTCGCCTTTCCAATAGTTTAGTGGTCACTAAATGAATGGACAGAGATTTCCTTAAACATCAATAACAAAAAAATCTTCCAGTCTTTGCCAGGAGGCTCTGTGTGTGTTGGCCACACCTTCAACACTCAGGCAGGTAGTTTACTACTCTGCCTTAGCCTTTGTTTCCTGCTTCTACAAAGCTTCAAGATGAGCAGGATATGAGAGCTTAGGGCCTTGTGAGGTCTTTCCTCAGCATGTGGAGAGTCCCTACCATCTACATGGAATTCTAGATTTCCAGGAATACATTGGAACTTTTCAAAGACATTAAAGATTTCTCATTCCCCAGTTTTTCCTCCCAAGCATTTTGATTAGTCTATTATTTTCCCAAACTCTAATTTATGCCTCTGACAAAAGTAACTAATACATTAGCCTGTAAATATTTTAAACAAATGCCCACTGGGAAGCAGCTTTAGCAGTAGGCTAATTCTGGATTAAGGGGAAATAAAGACAAACCCTTTGAGCCAGTCTTCTAGGAAGTCACCAGACAGGTCAGAACAAATAATTACTTACAATTCTTCTGAATGATAAGAATCAATTAATTACAATTCTTCTGAATGAAGTCTGTTCTACTCCCTCAATTACTGAAAATATGGGTTGTTGTTTCCATAGACACTACTAAGCTTAGGAGCAGAAGATGGGACTAAGTTAAAATTTATTGCTCTTACTTCAAATCTACCATTTTCCTTGAATGAGCATTCTCTAGGTTGCTGCAAACCTCTGGTTAATTTCCACAGTTCGGCAAAACTTGATTCTCAAAAATTTTGCCCATTTTTTTATGGCTTTTATGGAAGAGCAGAATTTGGTGCTCCTTACTCTGAAATTTTTCTCAACATTGCTCCTTATTTTTTAAATTTATGTAGCACTTGCTTTTTTGTATTTTTAATTTATATATAATAGACAAGTCAAAGAACTTTTTCCTAGTTAAGTGTGTGCATAACATGAAGGGAAAGTGAGTTTTTTGAACAATTCCATAAAATATGAAGTTGTTCTTTTCAAATATTTTGTTACTATTAATGATGTTCTATATATCAGATAAATCCTTTAGAGTAAAATATAAAGGATAAATTTATTCACTGTATTGTTCCAGAAATTTCCCAATTATCACCATTATCTTTATACAAATAATTTAGGGAGCACTTGTCTAATTCAATATAAAATAGGTTAAAACAGATTTATTACATCTAAGACTTAAAATTATGAGGTCACATCTGTGATAAAAAAACATTGCCATGAAAAAATAAATTTATTTCACAATATTAATGATGAAAAATAAATTTAATGATGCAGAAGCAACAAGAACTTCAGTCCTGCAGCATGTGGAACAAAAACTACATCGACAGAAACATATACAAGATGAAAAGGCAGAGGGCTATGTACCAGATGAAGAAACAAGATAAAACTTGAGAAAAACAACTAAATGAAGTAGAGATAGGTAACCTTCCAGAAAAAGAATTCAAAATAATGATAGTGAAGATGATCCAGGACCTCGGAAAAAGAATGGAGGCAAAGATTGAGAAGATGCAAGAAATGTTTAACAAAGGCGTAGAAGAATTAAAGAACAAACAAACAGATGAACAATACAAAAACTAAAATGAAAAATACACTAGAAGGAATCAATAGCAGAATAACTGAGGCAGAGGAACGGATAAGTGACCTAGAAGACAGAATGGTGGAATTCACTGCTGCAGAACAGAATAAAAAAATAACAATGAAAAGAAATGAAGACAGCCTAAGAGATCTCTGGGACAACATTAAACACAAGAACATTCATATTATAGGGGTCCCAGAAGGAGAAGAGAGAGAGAAAGGACCAGAGAAAATATTTGCAGAGATTATAGTCGAAAACTTCCATAACATGGGAAAGGAAATAGCCACCCAAGTCCAGAAAGCACAGAGAGTTCCATACAGGATAAACCCAAGGAGAAACATTCCGAGACACACAGTAATCAAAGTGGCAAATATTAAAGACAAAGAAAAATTATTGAAAGCAGCAAGGGAAAAACAACAAATAACACACAACAGAACTCCCATAAGGTTAACAGCTGATTTCTCAGCAGAAACTGTACAAGGCAGAAGGGAGTGGCATGATATACTTAAAGTGATGAAAGGGAAGAACCTACAACCAAGATTACTCTACCCAGCAAGAATCTCATTCAGATTTGATGGAGAAATCAAAAGCTTTACGGACAAGCAAAAGCAAAGAGAATTCAGCACCACAAAACCAGCTCTACAACAAATGCTAAAGGAACTTCTCTAAGTGGGAAACACAAGAGAGGAACAGGACCTACAAAAACAAACCCAAAACAATTAAGAAAATGGCCATAGGTACATACATATCGATAATTACCTTAAACGTGAAGGGATTAAATGCTCCAACCAAAAGACACAGGCTTGCTGAATGGATACAAAAACAAGACCCATATATATGCTGTCTACAAGAGACACACTTCAGACCTAGGGACACATGCAGACTGAAAGTGAGGGGATGGAAAAAGATATTCCATGCAATTGGAAATCAAAAGAAAGCTGGAGTAGCAATACTCATATCAGATAAAATAGACTTTAAAATAAAGAATGTTACAAGAGACAAGGAAGGACACTATGTAATGATCAAGGGATCAATCCAAGAAGAATATATAACAATTATAAATATATATGCAGCCAACATAGGACCACCTCAATACATAAGGCAACTGCTAACAGCTGTAAAAGAGGAAATTGACAGTAACATAATCATAGTGGGGGACTTTAACACCTCACTTACACCAATGGACAGATCAACCAAAATGAATATTAATAAGGAAACACAAGCTATAAATGACACAATAGACCAGAGAGATTTAATTGATATTTATAGGACATTCCATCCCAAAACAGCAGATTACACTTTCTTCTCAAGTGTGCATGGAACATTCTCCAGGGTAGATCACATCTTGGGGCACAAATCAAGCCTCAGTAAATTTAAGAAAATTGAAATCATATCAAGCATCTTTTCTGACCACAATGTTATGAGATTAGAAATGAATTACAGGGGAAAAAACATAAAATACACAAACACATGCAGGCTAAACAATACGTTACTAAATAAGCAAGATATCACTGAAGAAATTAAAGAGGAAATCAAAAAATACCTAGAAACAAATGACAATGAAAACACGACAATCCAAAACCTATGGGATGCAGCAAAAGCAGTTATAAGAGGGAAGTTTATAGCTATATAAGCCTATCTGAAGAAACAAGAAAAAATCTCAAAAATAAAAACCAATCAAACCTTACACCTAAAGGAACTAGAGAAAGAGGAACAAACAAAACCCAAAGTTATCAGAAGGAAAGAAATCATAAAGATCAGAGCAGAAATAAATGAAATAGAAACAAGGAAAACAAGAGCAAAGATCAATAAAGCTAAAAGCTAGTTCTTGAGAAGATAAACAAAATTGATAAACCATTAGCAAGACTCATCAAGAAAAAGAGGCAGAGGACTCAAATCAATAACATTAGAAATGAAAAACAAGAAGTTACAACAGACACTGCAGAAATACAAAGCATCCTAAGAGACAACTACAAGCAATGCTATGCCAATAAAATGGATAACCTGGAAGAAATGGACAAATTCTTAGAAAGGTAAAACCTTCCAAGACTGAACCAGGAAGAAATAGAAAATAAGAACAGACCAATCACAAGTAATGAAATTGAAACTGTGATTAAAAATCTTCCATCAGGGCTTCCCTGGTGGCACAGTGGTTGAGAGCCCAGCTGGCGATGCAGGGGACACAGGTTCGTGTCCCAGTCTGGGAAGATCCCACATGCTGTGGAGTGGCTGGGCCCATGAGCCATGGCCACTGAGCCTGTGTGTCCGGAGCCTGTGCTCCACAACTGGAGAGACCACAAGAGTGAGAGGCCTGTGTACCGCAAAAAAAAAAAAAAAAAAAAAAAAACCTTCCAACAAACAAAAGTCCAGTACCAGATGGCTGCACAGGTGAATTCTATCAAACAATTAGAGAAGAGCTAACACCCATCCTTCTCAAACTCTTCCAAAAAATTGCAGAGGAAGGAACACTCCCAACCTGATTCTATGAGGCCACCATCACCCTGATACCAAAACCAGACAAAGATACTACAAAAAAAGAAAATTACAGACCAATATCACTGATGAATATAGAGGCAAAAATCCTCAAAAAATACTAGCAAACAGACTCCAACAACACATTAAATCCAACAACACATTAATCATACACCATGATCAAGGGGGATTTCTCCCAGGGATGAAAGGATTCTTCAGTATACTCAAGTCAAACAATGTGATACACCATATTAACAAATTGAAGAATAAAAACCATATGATCATCTCAATAGATGCAGAAAAAGCTTTGACAAAATTCAACAACCAGTTTTGGTAAAAATTCTCCAGAAAGTGGGCATAGAGGGAACCTACTTCAACATAATAAAGGCAATATATGACAAAACCACAGGAAGTATCATTCTCAATTTTGAAAAACTGAAAGCATTTCCACTAAGATCAGGAACAAGACAAGGATGTCTACTCTCACCGCTATTATTCAACATAGTTTTGGAAGTCCTAGCCTTGGCAATCAGAGAAGAAAAATAAATAAAAGGAATACAAATTGGAAAAGAAGAAGTAAAACTGTCACTGTTTGAAGATAACGTGATACTATACATAGGGAATCCTAAAGATACCACCAGAAAACTACTAGAGCTAATCAATGAATTTGGTAAAGTTGCAGGATACAAAATTAATGCACAGAAATCTCTTGCATTCCTATACCCTAATCATTAAAAATCTGAAAGAGGAATTAAGGAAACTCTCCCATTTACCATTTCAACAAAAAGAATAAAATACCTAGGAATAAACCTTCCTAGCGAGAAAAAAGACCTGTATGCAGGAAAGTATAAGACACTGATGAAAGAAATTAAAGATAATACCAAAAGATGGAGAGATATACCATGTTCTTGGATTGGAAGAATCAATATTGTGAAAATGCATATACTTCCCAAAGCGATCTACAGATTGAATGCAATCCCTCCCAAATTACCAATGGCATATTTTATGGAACTAGAACAAAAAATCTTAAAATTTGTATGGAGACACAAAAGACCCTGAATAGCAAAAGCAGTGCTGAGGGAAAAAAACAGAGCTGGAGGAATCAGACTCCCTGACTTCAGACTATACTACAAAGCTACAGTGATCAAGACTATATGGTACTGGCACAAAAACAGAAACATAGATCAATGGAACAGGACAGAAAGCACAGAGATAAACCCACACACAATTGGTCACCTTATGTTTGATAAAGGAGGCAAGAATATAACAATGGAGAAAAGACAGTCTCTTCAATAAGTGGTGCTGGGAAAACTGGACAGCTACATGTAAAAAATGAAATTAGAGACCTAAATGTAAGACGGGACACTATAAAACTCTTAGAGGAAAATATAGGCAGAACACTCCATGACATGAATCACAGCAAGATCCTTTATGACCCACCTCCTGGAGAAAAGGAAATAAAAGAAAAAATAAACAAATGGGACCTAGTGAAACTTAAAAGCTTTTGCACAGCAAAGGAAACCATAAACACGATGAAAAGACACCCCTCAGAATGGGAGAAAATATTTGCAAACGAATCAATGGACAAAGGATTAATCTCCAAAATATATAAACAGCTCATGCAGTTCAATATTAAGAAAACCAAACAATCCAATCCAAAAATGGGCAGAAGACCTAAATAGACATTTCTCCAAAGAATACATACAGATGGCCAAGAAGCACATGAAAAGCTGCTCAACATTACTAATTATTTGAGAAATGCAAATCAAAATCACAATGAGGTATCACCTCACACCAGTTAGAATGGTCATCATCAGAAAATCTACAAACAACAAATGCTGGAGAGGGTGTGGAGAAAAGGGAACCCTCTTGCACTGTTGATGGAAATGTAAACTGATACAGCCACTATGGAGAACAGTATGGAGGTTCCTTAAAAAACTAAAAACAGAATTACCATATGAACCAGCAATCCCACCATTGGGCATATACCCAGAGAAAACCACAATTCAAAAAGATACATGCACCCCAATGTTCACTGAAGCACTATTTACAATAGCCAGGTCATGGAAGTAACCTAAATGCCCATTTACAGGCAAATGGATAAACAAGATGTGGGTGGAGCTTCAAGATGGTGGAAGAGTAAGACACGGAGATCACCTTCCTCCCCACAAATACATCAGAAATACATCTACAAGTGGAACAACTCCTACAGGACACTTACTGAACGCTGGCAGAAGACCTCAGACCTCCCAAAAGGCAAGAAACTCCCCACGTACCTGGGTAGGGCAAAAGAAAAATCAAAAAACAGACACAGAAGAGTAGGGACGGGACCTGCACCAGTGGGAAGGAGCTGTGAAGGAGGAGAGGTTTCCACACGCTGGGAAGCCCCTTCGCAGGTGGAGACAACTGGTGGCCAAGGCGGGGAGCTGCGGAGCCACAGAGGAGAGCACAGCAACCGGGGTGCGGATCGCAAAGCAGAGAGATTCTCGCACAGAGGATCGGTGCCAACCAGCACTCACCAGCCCGAGAGACTTGTCTGCCCTCCCACTGGGACGGGTGGGGGCTGGGAGCTGAGGCTTGGGCTTCGGTCGGATCACAGGGAGAGGACTGGGCTTGGCTGCGTGAACACAGCCTGAAGGGGGCTAGTGCGCCACAGCTAGCCGGGAGAGAGTCCGGGAAAAGGTCTGGAGCTGCTGAAGCGGCAAGAGACTTTTTCTTGCCTCTTTGTTTCCTGGTGCACGAGGAGAGGGGATTAAGAGCGCTGCTTAAAGGAGTTCCAGAGACAGGCGCGAGCCGCGGCTATAGCGCAGACCCAAGAGATGGGTCGGAGACGCTAAGGCTGCTGCTGCAGCCACCAAGAAGCCTGTGCACTAGCACAGGTCACTATCCACAACTCCCCTCCTGGGAGACTGTGCAGCCCGCCATAGCCAGGGTCCCGTGATCTAGGGACAACTTCCCAGGGAGAACGTACGGGGTGCCTCAGGCTGGTGCAACGTCACGCCGGCCTCTGCTGCTGCAGGCTCACCCAGAATCCGTACCCATCCCTACCCCTGGCCTGAGTGAGCCAGAGCCTCCAAATCAGCTGCTCCTTTAACCCCGTCCTGTTTGAGCAAAGAACAGACACCCTCATGCGACCTACAGGCAGAGGCGGGTCCAAATCCAAAGCTGAACCCCTGGAGCTGTGTGAAAAAAGAGAAAGGGAAATCTCTCCCAGCAGCCTCAGGAGCAGCAGATTAAATCTCCATAATCAACTTCATGTACCCTGCATATGTGGAATACATGAATAGATAATGAATCATCCCAAATTGAAGAGGTGGACTTTGGGAGCAACGATATACATACTATTTCCCCTTTTTCTCTTTTTGTGAGTGTGTATGTGTATACTTCTGTGTGAGATTTCGACTGTATAGTTTTGCTTTTACCATTTGTCCTAGGGTTCTCTCTGTCTGTTTTTTGTTATTTTCTATTACTTAAAAAATTCTTTTTCTTAATAATTATTTTTTATTTTAATAACTATTTTATTTTATCTTCTTCTTTCTTTCTTTCTTTCTTTTTTTTCTCCCTTTTATTCTGAGCCATGTGGAGGAGAGGCTCTTGGTGCTCCAGCCAGGTGTAAGGACTGTGCCACTGAGGTGGGAAAGCAAAGTTCAGGACACTGGACCACAAGAGACCTCCCAGCTCCACGTAATATCAAATGGCAAAAATCACCCAGATACCTCCATCTCAATGCCAAGACCCAGCTCCTCTCAATGACCAGCAAGCTACAGTGCAGGACACCCTATGCCAAAAAACTAGTAAGATAGGAACACAACCTCCCCCATTAGCACAGAGGCTACCTAAAGTCACAGTAAGGCCACAGACACCCCAAAACACACCACCGGATGCAGTCCTGCCCACCAGAAAGACAAGATCCAGCCTCATCCAACAGAACACAGGCACTAGTCCCCTCCACCAGGAAGCATACACAACCCACTGAACCAACCTTACCCACTGTGGACAGACACCAAAAACAATGGGAACTACAAACCTGAAGCCTGCAAAAAGGAGACCCCAAACACAGTAAGATAAGCAAAATGAGAAGACAGAAAAACACACAGCAGATGAAGGAGCAAGATAAAAATGCACCAGACCTAACAAATGAAGAGGAAAGAGGCAGTCTACCTGAAAAAGAATTCAGAATAATGATAGTAAAGATGATCCAAAATCTTGGAAATAGAATGGAGAAAATAAAAGAAACGTTTAACAAGGACCTAGAAGAACTAGAGAGCAAACATAGATGAACAACACAATAAATGAAATTAAAAATTCTCTACAAGAGATCAACAGCAGAATAACTGAGGCAGAAGAACGGATAAGTAACCTGGAAGATAAAATAGTAGAAATAACTACTGCAGAGCAGAATAAAGAGAAAAGAATGAAAAGAATAGAGAACAGTCTCAGAGACCTCTGGAACAAAATTAAACGCACCAACATTCAAATTACAGGTGTCGCAGAAGAAGAAGAGAACAAGAAAGGGACTGAGAAAATATTTGAAGAGATTGTAGTTGAAAACTTCCCTAATATGGGAAAGGAAATAGTTAATCAAGTCCAGGAAGCACATAGAAACCCATACAGGATACTTCCAAGGAGAAACACACCAAGACACATTTTAATCAAACTATCAAAAATTAAATACAAAGAACAAATATTAAAAGCAGCAAGGGAAAAACAAGTAACACATAAGGGAATCCCCATAAGGTTAACAGCTAATATTTCAGCAGAAAGTCTGCAAGCCAGAAGGGAGTGCCAGGTCATATTTAAAGTGATGAAAGAGAAAAACCTACATCCAATTTAGTCTACTCAGAAAGGATCTCATTCAGATTTGACAGACAAATTAAAAGCTTTACAGACAAACAAAACCTAAGAGAATTCAGAACCATGAAACCACCTTTACAACAAATGCTAAAGGAACTTCTCTTGGCAGGAAACACAAGAGAAGGAAAAGACCTACAATAATAAACCCAAAACATTAAGAAAATGGTAATAGGAACATACATATCCACAGCAGTCGGAATGGCCATCATCAAAAAATCCAGAAACAGTGAATGCTGGAGAGGGTGTCGAGAAAAGGGAACACTCTTGCACTGTTTGTGGGAATGTAAATTGACATAGCCACGATGGAGAACAGTATGGAGGTCCTTAAAAAACTAAAAATAGAACTACCATATGACCCAGCAATCTCACTACAGGGCATATACCCTGAGAAAACAATATTTCAAAAAGAGTCATGTACCAAAATGTTCATTGCAGCTCTATTTACAATAGCAAGGACATGGAAGCCACCTAAGTGTCCATCAACAGATGAATGGATAAAGAAGATGTGGCACATATATACAATGGAATATTACTCAGCCATAAAAAGAAACGAAATTGAGTTATTTGTAGTGAGGTGGATGGACTTAGAGTCTGTCATACAGAGTGAAGTAACTCAGAAAGAGAAAAACGAATACCATATGCTAACACACATATATATAGAATCTAAGAAAAAATAAAAAAAGGTCAGGAAGAAACTATGGGTAAGATGGGAATAAAGACACAGACCTACTACAGAATGGACTTGAGGATATGGGGAGGGGTAAGGGTAAGCTGGTACAAAGTGAGACAGTGGCATGGACATATATACACTACCAAACGTAAAATAGATAGGTAGTGGGAAGCAGCCACATAGTACAGGGAGATCAGCTTGGTTCTTTGTGACAACCTAGAGGGGTGGGATAGTGAGCGTGGGAGGGATGGAGATGCAAGAGGGAAGAGATATGGGAACATATCTCACCAATATTCACCAACAGACAGATTCACTTGTTACAAAGCAGAAACTAACACACCACTGTAAAGCAATTATACTCCAATAAAGATGTTAGAAAAAAACATAAATATTGATAATTACCTTAAACATGAATGGATTAAATGCTTCAACCAAAAGACATAGACTGGCTGAATGGATACAAAAACAAGACCCATATATGTGCTATCTACAGGAGACCCACTTCAGACATAGGGACAGATACAGATTGAAAGTGAGGATATGGAAAAAGATATTCCATGCAAATGGAATCAAAAGAAAGCTGGAGTAGCAGTTCTCATATCAGACAAAATAGACTTTAAAACAAAGACTATTACAAGAGACAAAGAAGGACACTACATAATGATCAAGGGATCAATCCAAGAAGAAGATATAACAATTGTAAATATTTATGCACCCAACCTCAATACAGAAGGCAAATACTAACAGCCATAAGAGGGGAAATCTACAGTAACACAATCATAGTAGGGGACTTTAACACCCCACTTTCACCAATAGACAGGTCTTCCAAAATGAAAATAAATAAGGAAACACAAGCTTTAAATGATACATTAAACAAGATGGATTTAATTGATATTTATAGGACATTCCATCCAAAAATAAGAGAATACACATTCTTCTCAAGTGATCATGGAATATTCTCCAAGATATATCATATTTTCGGTCACAAATCAAGCTTTGGTAAATGTAAGAAATGTGAAATCGTATCAAGCATCTTTTCCGACCACAACGGTATGAGAGTAGATATCAATTATAGGAAGAAATCTGAAAGAAATACAAACACATGGAGGCTAAATGACACACTACTTAATAACCAAGAGATCACTATAGAAATCAAAGAAGAAATCAAAAAATACCTAGAAACAAATGACAATGAAAACACAATGACTCAAAACCTATGGGATGCAGCAAAAGCAGTTCTAAGAGGGAAGTTTATAGCTATACAAGCCACCTTAAGAAACTAGAAACATCTCAAATAAACAACTTAACCTTACACCTAAGCAGAAGGAAAGAAATCAGAAAGATCAGATCAGAAATAAATGAAAAAGAAATGAGGAAACAATAGCAAAGACCAATAAAACTAAAAGCTGGTTCTTTGAGGAGATAAACAAAATTGATAAACCATTAGCCAAACTTATCAAGAAAAAAAGGGAGAAGACTCAAATCAATAGAATTAGAAATGAAACAGGAGAAGTAATAACTGACACTGCAGAAATACAAAAGATCATGAGAGATTACTACAAGCAACTCTATGCCAATAAAATGGACAACCTGAAAGAAATGGACAAATTCTTAGAAATGCACAACCTGCCAAGACTGATCAGGAAGAAACAGAAAATATGAACAGACCAATCACAAGCACTGAAATTGAAACTGTGATTAAAAATCTTCCAACAAACAAAAGCCCAGGACCAGATGGCTTCACAGGCGAATTCTATCAAACATTTAGAGAAGAGCTAACACCTATCCTTCTCAAACTCTTCCAAAATATAGCAGAGGGAGGAACACTCCCAAACTCATTCTACAAGGCCACCATCACTCTGATATGAAAACCAGACAAAGACGTCACAAAGAAAAAAAAAAACTACAGGCCAATATCACTGATGAACATATGTGGAAAAATCCTCAACAAAATACTAGCAAACAGAATTCAACAGCACATTAAAAGGATCATACATTATGATCAAATGGGGTTTATCACAGGAATGCAGGGATTCTTCAATATAGGCAAATCAATCAACCTGATATACCATATTAACAAATTGAAGGAGGAAAACCATATGATCATCTCAATAGATGCAGAAAAAGCTTTCAACAAAATCCAACACCCATTTATGATAAATACCCTCCAGAAAGTAGACATATAGGGAACTTTCCTCAACATAATAAAGGCCATATATGACAAACCTACAGCCAACATAATCCTCAAAGGTGAAAAACTGAAACCATTTCCACTAAGATCAGGAACAAGACAAGGGTGCCCACTCTCACCACTATTATTCAACATAGTTTTGGAAGTTCTAGCCACAGCAATCAGAGAACAAAAAGAAATAAAAGGAATCCAAATCATAAAAGAAGAAGTAGAGCTGTCACTGTTTGCCGATGACATGATACTATACATAGAGATTCCTAAAGATGCTACCAGAAAACTACTAGAGCTAATCAATGAATTTGGTAAAGTAGCAGGATACAAAATTAATGCACAGAAATCTCTTGCATTCCTATACACTAATGATGAAAAATCTGAAAGTGAAACTAAGAAAACACTCCCATTTACCATTACAACAAACGAGTAGAATATCTAGGAATAAACCTACCTAAGGAGACAAAAGCCCTGTGTGCAGAAAATTATAAGACACTGATAAAAGAAATTAAGGATGATACAAATAGATGGAGAGGTATACCATGTTCTTGGATTGGAAGAATCAACATTGTGAAAATGGCTCTACTACCCAAAGCGATCTACAGATTCAATGCAATCCCTATCAAACTACCACTGGCATTTTTCACAGAACTAGAACAAAAAATTTCACAATTTGTATGGAAACACAAATGACCCCGAATAGCCAAAGCAATATTGAGAAAGAAAAACGGAGCTGGAGGAATCAGGCTCCCTGACTTCATACTATACTACAAAGCTACAGTAATCAAGACAGTATGGTACTGACACAGAAACAGAAATATAGATTGATGGAACAGGATAGAAAGCCCAGAGATAAACCCACATATATATGGTCACCTTATCTTTGATAAAGGAGGCAGGAATGTACAGTGGAGAAAAGACAGCCTCTTCAATAAGTGGTGCTGGGAAAACTGGACAGCTACATGCAAAAGAATGAAATTACGACACTCCCTAACACCCTACACAAAAATAAACTCAAAATGGATTAAAGACCTAAATGTAATGTCAGACACTGTCAAACTCTTAGAGGAAAACATACGCAGAACCCTCTATGACATAAATCACAGCAAGATCCTTTTTGACCCACCTCCTAGAGAAATGGAAATAAAAATAAACAAATGGGACCTAATGAAACTTAAAAGCTTTTGCACAGCAAGTAAACCATAAACAAGACAAAAAGACAATCCTCAGAATGGGAGAAAATATTTTCATATGAAGCAACTGACAAAGGATTAATCTCCAAAACATACAAGCAACTTATGAAGCTTAATATCAAAAAAACAAAAAATCCAGTCCAAAACTGGGCAGAAGACCTAAATAGACATTTCTCCAAGGGAGATATACAGATTGCCAACAAACACATGAAAGAATGCTCAACATCATTAATCATTAGAGAAATGCAAATCAAAACTACAATGAGATATCATCTCACACTGGTCAGAATAGCCATCATCAAAAAATCTGGAAACAATAAATGCTGGAGAGGGTGTGGAGAAAAGGGAACCCTCTTGCACTGTTGGTGGGAATGTAAATTGATACAGCCACTACGGAGAACAGTATGGAGGTCCTTAAAAAACTAAAAATAGAACTACCATATGACCCAGCAATCCCACTACTGGGCATATACCCTGGGAAAACCATAATTCAAAAAGAGTCACGTACCAAAATGTTCATTTCAGCTGTATTTACAATAGCCAGGACATGGAAGCAACCTAAGTGTCCATCAACAGGTGAATGGATAAAGAAGATGTGGCACATATATACAATGGAATATTACTCAGCCATAAAAAGGCACGAAAGTGAGTTATTTGTAGTGAGGTGGATGGACCTAGAGACTGTCATACAGAGTGAAGTAAGTCAGAAAGAGAAAAACAAATACCGTATGCTAACACATATATATGGAATCTAAAAAAAAAAAAAAAAGAAAGAAAGAAAGAAAATGGTCAGAAGAACCTAGGAGCAAGATGGAATAAAGATGCAGACCTACTATAGAATGGACTTGAGGATGTGGGGGGGGAAGGGTAAGCTGGGAGAAAGTGACAGAGTGGCATGGACATATATACACTACCAAAATAGAGAGCCAGTCGAAAGCAGCCACATAGCACAGGGAGATCAGCTCGGTGATTTGTGACCACCTGGAGGGATGGGATAGGGACGATGGGAGGGAGGGAGATGCAAAAGGGAAGAGATATGGGGACATATGTGTCGGTATAACTGATTCACTTTGTTATAAAGCAGAAACTGACACACCATTGTAAAGCAA
This sequence comes from Orcinus orca, assembly GCF_937001465.1. Lineage (NCBI taxonomy): Eukaryota > Metazoa > Chordata > Mammalia > Artiodactyla > Delphinidae > Orcinus > Orcinus orca. The sequence continues at coordinate 83,540,266 of NC_064580.1, forward strand.
TTATACTCTAATAAAGATGTAAAAACAAAACAAAACAAACAAAAAAGAAGATGTGGTACATATATACAATGGAATATTACTCAGCCGTAAAAAGGAACGAAATTGGGTCATCTGCAGAGACGCAGATTGATCTAGAGACTGTCATACAGAGTGAAGTAAGTCAGAAAGAGAATAACAAATACCGTATATTAATGCATATATGTGGAACCTAGAAAAATGGTATAGATGAACCGGTTTGCAGAGCAGAAGTTGAGACACAGATGTAGAGAACAAACGTATGGACACCAAGTGGGGAAAGCCATGGGGTGGGGTGGGGGGTGTATGTGATGAATTGGGTGACTGGGATTGACATGTATACACTGATGTGTATAAAATTGATGACTAATAAGAACCTGCTGTATAAAAAAATAAATAAAATGAAATTCAAAAATTAAAAATAAAATCTGGACTGCTGGATTATAACAAAAAGTTGAAAAAATAAAGCAAAAAAAAAAAAAAAAAACTATCCACAGGTGTCCATGCTGGTAAATATAAGTAACTGCATAGGGGTTTTTTTGTTTGTTTTAATGAGTAAGGTTGAATAGAAATCTCTTATGTAGAAGTGCAAATAATTGATGTGGACACTCAGCCAAAAAAAAAAAAATTTAATGATGCTAGTGAGACAACCAATTTTTCAGAAATTGGATGAAATAGCTTTTGGCCCGATGTAAAAAAAAAATGGAGGGGAAGCAGGGATAGATATGATCCAACTGAAAAATGATCACTTCCCTTGTTGAGATAAGCAGTTGTCAGGGACATTAAACAAACATATATACCTTAACAAAATTGTGAAACATACATTAACTTAAATAGGCACTCATGTGAATTGCAATAGTAAAAAATGTGCACTTAGTAAGGTGCTAATAAGATCAAAAGGATGTCTTGATTTATTTTTACCATTTTTAAAAAGCTTCCTGTACTCACTGACTCTCTTGATGACAGAAAGTAGAGAACTGACTGAAATCAGCAGACTGCTGGTGAAGAACAGTAAAATGTTTCAGATGGAGATGACACCTTGGGAGAATGGACACTGAATACATTTTTGAGAGGAAAGAGAAGAAAATTTACAGAAATTCCCAAATGGTCACAAACTTCATGCCAAGGTTATTCACAACATTTACTTATTAAAAATATGTTTCCTTCTTTTTGTTTTCTTACTTTACTACTAAAACTATTTACCTGTATGTCTCAATTCTAAGATAAATAAAATTTGTGCTTATTATGAAAACATATTAGTCAGCTCAGGCTGCCATAATTAAATACCAGACTTGGTGGCTTAAAGAACAGAAATTTATTTTCTCACAGTTCTGGAGGCTGGAAGTCCAAGTTGAGGGTGCCAGCATAGTCAGGTTGTGGTGAGAGCCTTTTTTCTGCCTTCTCAATGTATCCTCACATGGAAACTAATCCTATCACGAGGGCCTCACCCTCATGATCTCATCTAAACCTAATTATCTCCCAAAGGCCCTATCTCATTGGAGTTAAGACTTCAACATATGAATTGGGGGTGGCAGAATGACACAATTCAGTCTGTACCAGAAAAAAATGTTACCAGTTATAGTATATTCTTCTCCTAAGACTTCTATTATAATAAATATTAAGAAAAAATTATATGTGTGCCTATATTTCTTCATGTCAGCTTAATTTAAAGATGGAGTCAGGAGAGATCATTGCTAATCAAATGAAACAAATGAATATCAAAGTCTTAAAAGGTTTTATATCTTGTTATCTAAGGAAATGATCCTCTAAGAAGCAGGTTAGCAAACATGAGGTTCTCGGACATGACTAGAGCAGGTATTGGCAGTGGAACCATTAAAAAGTGTTACTCTGAGCAGGCTTAGCAATCCATCTCATCTCAGCTGGGCTGTATTAAGAGGTTTACTGAAGCATTGTGATTTCTTCAGATTGCAGTTTTAATGAGCCAGTCATTTCATTTTTATCTTAATTCAGCAGTTTAACTCACTAATTGTTCCAGTACAATGATCAGTGGAAAGCTGAAGGAGTTTGCGATCTACAAGCTTTTGACATATGCATACATTTTCATCATAGAAATTTCTCTTACTTCCAGCTTGGGTGCTGCAAAAACATCTTTTAAGAACAGAATAATGACTCAAATTAATTAGATCAAGATTTCATCATTCCCAATATCACAGGGTGATTGTCTCATTTTGTATTTAAAAATTATTTGGCTAAGATTAAATATCTAGAGACTTTGTTAACCCTGAGGTTGAAATACTTAGTTCAAAGAAACTTTGATCCCTTAATTATTCCCATAATATTGTACATTAAAGGGAATTATATTTATCATTAGCCAAGAAAATTAATCTAGTAAAACTACTGATGTGCATCTCGATTACGATACATTTGAAGAAACTGTTTTCCTTGCTATATTAAATGTCTATCTCTAAAAACAAGTGAAGTTGATTAGTGAGTGTGTGGAAAGCAAATATTTCTAAAGATGATTCATACTAGGTAAGGCTGTCCTCTTAGGATTACTTAATTTGAAAAGAGGGCATGAAGCCCTAGCCAATACATCCAGCAAGAGAGATGTTATTTGAGCAAAGTCACCATGTGACAGTAGGTAGGTCCATGGTTCTCCTTGCATTTTCAGAAAACTTTGACACTTTAATCTGATTTTCCATGGTGAATGCTATGTTCTGTCAATTTTAACACTAACACTTCATTTATAAAATAATAAGTTCTTTATCTACAAAACAGAAACAGACTCACAGATATAGAGAAGAGACTTGTGGTTGACAAGGGGGGAGGGATGGATTAGGAGTTTGGGAAAAGGAGATGCAAACTGTTATATACAGAATGGATAAACACCAAGGTCCTACTGTATAGCACAAGGAACTATATTCAATATCCTATGATTAAACCATAATGGAAAAGAATCTGAAAAAGAATATATATATATATATATAACTGAATCACTTTGCTGTACAGCAGAAATTAACACAACATTGTAAATCAATTATACTTCAAGAAACTAAAAAACAAATGAAAATAATAATAAGTTCTTTGGGTGGAGGGGGAAAAAAACCCTAAATCTTAAAAACCAATATAATTTATGGAGGCATCTTTAAGTAAAGAGCCTGAAACCCCACTCTGAAGCACAGAGACAATTAGTAGTAAAATGGAGTCTGTGCAGAGAAAGTCTTGTTTAATTAAAGATTCTGCCTCCACTGATGGATGTAATCTCTATAGGTGAAAAATAAGACTGAAATTGAATTTGTTGACTTGGATCATATTGTTCACTTTTCCAAATGGCTGGTTTGGCTCTGTTATATGCAACTGATACATCTGGGAGTCAGAATTATGTCAAGCAAGAAACAATTGAAATCTTTCAAATGAATCATTACCTCACTTTGCAACCTAGATAAAATGACAAATATGTATTCTGCTATGGTTCCATAGAACTATAACACTATAATGTCATTTTACCCCAAAATGAAAACTGTTGAACCAGTAACAACATTTAAACAAATGCTGACCCCCTTCACAAGTATCTTAGCTTCAAAAACAAGGTCTTGTTTTGTTTTTGTTTAAATAAAGCATTTATTTCAGCAGATCTGGACATACGACTGGTAGCCCTCTTCTTGTCTCCTTCAGATTATGTATTCCTCCTATTCATCAAATATAGTACATTGTAGTAAAAATGGCAAAGGTTTTTAAAAGGAGACTAATCAAGTGTATCAAAGCAGAAAATCAGGGCTTCCCTGGTGGTGCAGTGGTTGAGAGTCCGCCTGCCGATGCAGGGGACACGGGTTCGTGCCCCGGTTTGGGAGGATCCCACATGCCGCGGAGCGGCTGGGCCCGTGAGCCATGGCCGCTGGGCCTGCGCGTCCGGAGCCTGTGCTCCGCAGCGGGAGAGGCCACAGCAGTGAGAGGCCCGCGTACCGCAAAAAAAAAAAAAAAAAAAAAAAACAGAAAATCAGCAGATTTGCTTTAATGCTACCTGTGTAGTATGCTAACTGAATTCTACTGATTAATAAACATGCACTTTGACCCACAGGAAATCAAACTGGGTCTTAATGTCAGGTAGAAGTCCTAAATGAAATTGAATAAAAATTATATAGACTAAAGCTCTCAACAGAATGCCGTTTTTTTGTTTTTGTTTTTGTTTTTTTGTGGTACGCAGGCCTCTCACTGTTGTGGCCTCTCCCGTTGTGGAGCACAGGCTCCGGACGCTCAGGCTCAGCGGCCATGGCTCATGGTCCTAGCCGCTCCGTGGCACGTGGGATCCTCCCGGACCGGGGCACAAACCCGTGTCCCCTGCATCAGCAGGCGGACTCCCAACCACTGCGCCACCAGGGAAGCCCCAGAATGCCATGTTTTTGTAATTGTCTGTTTGGATGAAAGCTTACCCATTAGACTGGAAAGCATGGACCGTATCATTTATTTTTTGTATCCCTTATTTATTTTGTATACAATACAAATATTTTGAATTTAATTATTTTGCATACCTTATTTTTTTAACATAATGTCTGGTTCATCATGAAATATTTAACACATGTTTTTTAACTGAATGGCTTAATAGATCCAAAACAACTGGTGGAGAAAATAAAATTTTAGTTAAACCTGGGTTATGCATGTGTTGGATTATACGTTTTAAAATTACAGTGTTTACCAACTGGATCATGTATAGTAGAATCAGATGTTTGTTGATGAAGTATTTGATTGAACTTCCAGGGGCACTGTGGCTATGTCAACCCTCCAAATGATAGAGCCATAATGGAATATTTTTCAACACGTCAGTTTGATCTAATCGGCTACGCTATCTACATGGCAGCAGAATGGACATAGACCCAGAAGTATCAGTCTCTCTGTAGGCATCACCAGAGTGACAGAACACAGCTGATTCTTTTCACTGAAAGAGATGGGCAGAACCATTCACTAACGTCCCTGCTCCTGAATATAAGGTCACTTGAAACAGGCAGATCAGCTGTACACACACATATTACTTGGGCCTAGGGGGTAATCTGAACTTCTGCTATAGGCAAATGCTTGTCTTTTCTGTGTCTAGTAACTAGGGAGGATGTAACATTTTAAGAAAAGTGAGACAAAGTTAATGATTGTGGTGTGGATACTACAAATAACAAGAATCAGTGAAAATATTATTTAAATCCTTGTTTTTTTTGTTTTTTTTTTTTTTTGCAGTACGTGGGCCTCTCACTGTTGTGGCCTCTCCCGTTGTGGAGCACAGGCTCAGCGGCCATGGCTCACGGGCCCAGCCGCTCTGAGGCACGTGGGATCTTCCCGGATCGGGGCACGAACACATGTCCCCTGCATTGGCAGGCGGACTCTTAACCACTGCGCCACCAGGGAAGCCCCAATCCTTGGTATTTTTTAATGCATTTGTATCATCACTGTTTGAAATGCTAACTTAACTATTTAGATGTAAAGAAGCCATAATTCATGCTTCCATCTTTCAGATAATTACCCATTAAACGTGATATTTCAGAATGATACTGCTCAGCAGAAGAGTATCAAAGGCTTTCCTAAAATTTTGGCATGATAACACTTGTCCTGAGAAGTGATATTTAATGAGATCTCTTACCACTTTGCCATTTATCAAAGTAAAGATCATAGAACTAGAAAGGACCCTAAAAGCTCCTTATCTTCAGGCACTATGCAAACTTTATAAGGTGAAGTAACTAAAGCCCAGAAAAGTTGATACTTGTTCCATATATTAAAATGTATAAGTGGTAGAAAGAAAAGATGGACTAGAATATATGTGTGTATGTGTTGTAAATGTTTATTATTATTATTAAAACTATTTGCATCCCTCTTGTCCAAGATTAAGTGGCTAATGAAGAAAAGACACTGGTTACTCTGTATTTTTCCCTACTCTCATGCCTAGTAGTAACTTTTCAACTATCCCCAGGACATCTGGATTTCATAAGAGGCAAAAAGCTTAGCTCAATTTAAATTTCAGACCAAACAACACCATTGAAATAATTTTGCTATCAACATCTCAATACTGATTCAACATATTGCGGTTCTTCCAAGGTCATATTTCTGTACCTCATTGGAATAATATGTGTAGGAATCCATCATTCTCATTATCATATAAGCAAGGCACTCTGCTCATAACCTTTCTTCTTCTATGTGTACAATAAAGCCAAAGAACTAAGTCTAGCATTCTGAACAAATAAAACTAAATAAGCACACGAATCAAGCTTGTCTACTTAATAGTGCAGTTGGGTAGCTTACCTAAAATTCTCTTTCGGTGGCTAATCTTCAAAAAATGTCCCTCTGCCTAAGAGCTCATGATTTAGGCAATGAGTCATGGCAATCTGAACTAATTTATAGAAAATGATACCAATATTCGCAAATAGTTTTTTCTCTTGCCACCCCCATCACTCAAACCAGTCTAGTTTACATCGTACATATTAAAATTTTAGATGACCGTAAAGGAAATTCTTGCTCTGAGTCTGGGTTATCAATAGGTACCTAATGCAAACTGACTTTGCTTTGTAAATATATAGAGCCATCAATAATTCCTCTGCCACTCACATAGATGTAACTTAGGAATCCACTTCATTTCTCAAAATTCAATCTGTGTTGAATAGCATCAAATTTCCTGAGTGCCAAATTATTGAATTATCTAACAGTTCTTATTTTCTAACTATTAACATCTTTTAGCATTAGATGCTACAGTAAAGTCACAGGACTTTCTTTTATCTTTCAACCTTTTATGCTAAAATGAGTCATTTCAGGAAACCTAAGTCCCTACCCTAATTATATTATAAATCCAAGTCTAATTAAACATTGCACCTTAAAATAAGCATAAGTTTTAATCAGGATTAATAGCCATAAAAGAATACATTTCTGTAATAGATGATGAATATCCCATTGTATATAGAGATATTAGTAATTTCTGATACAGAGGCCTACAAGGGTACATTGGGAACATTGAAAGATCTCCCTTAAACAGAGGACTCATGCCAAATGCATATTCCTGGCTTGCAAACTTTCAGTTCAATATGATCTAACATATTTTTATGTGCTTAGTCTGCATGACATAAATAACCACATGCTGATATCCACCTTGTAATTACATGAGAACTTGAGCCCCCTATGGAAACTATAAGTTGATTACTATCAACTATACCATAACTGAGATTAGATTTCTTCTAATTTCTTCTCAAATGGGGGAGAAAAGTTCCCAGATTTATGGTCCTCAGGAACCTTGCTCCTTTTGTGCAATGTCTTTCTTGATTAGCTTAGCAAAATGAACACAGTGACATATACAAAATGCAGTGAAATTACTAACTTGTTCCTTGTGTAGTACTTAAGGCAATCGCCAAAATTCCCTGTAGCAATTAACAAGTACAAGTATAAAAGAAAGGGATGGAGGAAGGGAAAATGAATTAAAATCATAATTAATATTAAATTTAATTTCTATCTTGTATCTGTTCACATGCCTTAATATAATATATGACTGAGGAATTAATACAAGTTCATCAAATGTTAAAAGTTCTTATGAAATAATTTTATCTGTGCTGGCTAAGGTTACATTTGGTAAATTATGCCAAACATTACAATACTCTCTTGATATTTTTCTGAGGAGAGTTGGAAAAAATTGCTGAGCAAAAAATTTAAATTACTTCTATTCATGACAGGATTTTCATTATATGAAACGAGTTTTCAAATTGTCAGTTATTTTCCTTCTAATCATTCTGGACTGAAGATCATCTAATGTGAAAGCTAAACTTTATTTAAGTCCAAAATGATTCAGAACCATAGTAACTAAAGCTTCACAACTACTAATTGAGACTTGGAATCTTCCAAATAAAAAACCTTTCATCAAAAGTTTCTAAAATGATTTTATACATGCTCTATAATCCATATATAGAATCGCTTCATTCATTATGATGTGAAAAAAAATGTGAGGTGAAGACTAGAGGCTATTAGTATTTTGGATATTTTGCTCATAAGTTGTGGCAAAATTCTCTTTTATCCTTGTGATCCAAAACTGTCATATAAAATTAAATTTTACTTGAATATTGAAACTAATCATTCACACTATTTTGGGGAATCATTCACTTCTAGTTATGAAAGGCTACACCCCTGGATGGTGAAGTGAAAGAATAGAAAAAGCACACAATGTTAAGAAACCTTATGCCAAATGAATTATATTGTTGTCTGATGTTTTTTCCATGGTAAACTTGAATATGAAAAAGAATGCAGAGATATATCCCTCCTGTAGAGAAGATTATGAGGTTCAGTTAATTGCATATTAGAGTCAAGTTATTAGAGGGTAATGTCTTGCTTCTATTGTGTCAGTACATTTCTCAAAGCAGGGATCCTTAGATATGAAGGATCCCTCCAACTTTCAAGCCTCTCAGTTGCTTTAGCGTCTTAATTCCAATTATCCTCATTCTACCTCAGTCACCACTTCCAGCCACACCTTAGATCTTGTTATCTCCTGGAACTCACCAATTCTTGAAATATATAAAATATCACATTCTTAATAGCTACAGTGCCTTATTCTTCTAACTTGCTCAATTGTGTACTCCTGCTTTTCTCCAACCACATAGCTAGTTGCTTTTCTTCCTTAGCCAGCTTAGATCCCATCGGACATCACATTAAGCAGTCTCATGCCTAAATCCCAATATTCCTTTTACAACAGTTCTAACGTGTCATCTGACTGGCAAAACAGCAACCATGGATCCGTCTCTGTCTCCAGGGCTATACCTGGTTGCTGGAGAAAAATAAGCAATTATGAAAATCAGTGGCATTATAAATGCATGGTCTTCAACTTCGAGTGAAGTCTCATTGATATCTGATAAAATATCATTCTTACACTACATAAACCTCTCTTCCAGTCTCCATAGTAGCTATTTCAAACCTTCTGCATTTTTCTCATATCTCTAATGTCACCATATCTTCCCTACTCTTCGCAAAAGACCTTACCTCCTGCTTTCCAGTAGAAGTTAGAAGATACCAAACAGTAGGAAGTAGCAGGAAAGTAGTAAAAAGTAGCTTGAAAGTAGCAGAGTGACTTTTCTAAACTATAGTCATGATATATCAACCCACGTCCTGTCCAAGCCTCACCGGAGGACCACATAAATGTCACGCTGCTCACCCTTTGTCAGGGTAAGGGCTGCACCATCTAATATCTGTAGTACTGCCTTGACCTATTTACTTGTCACTCAGCTGAACATCTACTTAAAAAGAATCAAAAACTAAAAATATTTTCTAATAAAATGGATATTTATAAACTAATAGACTCACTGTGAATGTAAGAAATACATATATATCAGTAAAACAGAACTAAATTGAACTAAATTTTTTAAAAAACTGAGTGATTAGAAGCATTGAATAGAAAAATACTTGCCAAAAAGATGGGTAACAATTGACCAAAAAAAGAATAGACAAAAATTGACTATAGGCATACCTTAGATATATTGCAGGTTTGGTTCCAGACCACCACAATAAAGTGAATATCTCAATAAAGCAAGTCACATGAATTTTTGGTTTCCCAGTGCATATAAAAGTTATGTTTACACTATACTTTAGTCTATTAAGTGTGCAATAGCATTATGTCTAAAAAAACAATGTACACCTTAATTAAGAAATACTTTATAGCTAAAAAATGCTAACCATCATCTGAGACTTCAATGAGCCAATCCTTTTGCTGGTGGAGGGTCTTGCCTCGATGTTGATGGCTGCTGACTGATCAGGGTGGTGGTTGCTGAAGGCTGGGGTGGCTGTGACAATTTCTTAAAATAAGACAACAACGAAGTTTGTCACATGGATTGACTCCTTTCATGAACGATTTCTCTGTAGCATAGAATTTGGTTTCACAGCACTTTATCCACAGTAGAACTTCTTTCAAAATTGGAGTCAGTCCTCTCAAACTCTGCCACTGCTTTATCAACTAAGTTCATGTCATATTCTAAATCCTTTGTTGTCAACAATCTTCACCGCTTCTTCACCAGGAGTTGTTCCATCTCAAGAAACCACTTTATTTGCTCATCCATAAGAAGCAACTCCTCATCCATTAAAGCTCTATCATGAGATTGCAGCAATTCAGTCACAGCTTCAGGCTCCACTTCTATTCTAGTTCTCTTGCTATTTCCACCACATCTGCAGTTACTTCCTCCACTGAAGTCTTGAACCCCTCCAAGTCATCCATGAGGGTTGGAATCAACTTCTTCCAAACTCCTGTGAACACTGATATTTTGACCTCTTCCCATGAATCACAAATGTTCTTAATGGCATCTATCAATAGAATGGCGAATCCTTTCCACAAGGTTTTCAATTGACTTTGCCCAGATCCATCCAAGGATACTATCTATGGCAGCTATAGCCTTACAAAATGTATTTCTTAGGTGATAAGACTTGAAAGTTGAAATTACTTCTTGATTCATGGGCTTCAGAATGGATGTTGTGTTTGAAGCATGAAAACAACATTAATCTCATTGTACATCTTCACACCAGAGCTCTTGCATGACCAGGTGCATTGTCAATGAGCACTAATATTTTGAAAGGAATCTTTTTTTTCTGAGCAGCAGATCTCAACAGTTGGCTGAAACTATTCAGTAAACCATGCAGTAAACAGATGTGTTATCATCCAGGCTTTACTGTTCCATTTATAGAGCACAGACAGACTAGATGTCTCATTATTCTTAAGGGCACTAGGATTTTCAGAGTGGTAAGTGAACACTGGCTTCAACTTAAAGTCACCAGCTGCATTAAGCCCCTAACAAGACAGTCAGCCTGCCCTCTGAAGCTTGAAGTCAGGCACTGACCTCTCTCTCACTATGAAAGTCCTATCTGGCATGTTCTTCCAATAGAAGACTGTTTTGTCTACATTGAAAATCTGTTGTATAGTAGAGCCACCTTCATTAATTATCTTAGCTAGATCTTCTGGAAAACTTGCTGCATCTTCTACATCAGCACTTGCTGCTTCAGCTGGAACTTTTATGTTATGGAAATGGCTTCATTCCTTAAACCTCACGAACCAACCTCTGCCAGCTTCAAACTTTTCTTCTATAGCTTCCTCACCTCTCTCAGCCTTCACAGAACTGAAGAGTGAGCTTTGCTCTGGATTAGGCTTTGGTTTAAGGAAATGCTGCAGATGGTCTGGTCTTCTATAGAGACACTAAAACTTTCTCCATATCTGCAATAAGGCTGTTTTGCTTCTTTTTTTTTTAATCAGTGTATTCACTGGAGTGGCACTTTTAATTTCCTTCAAGAACTTTTCCATTACAATCACAACTTGGCTAACCATTTGGCACAAGATGCCTAGCTTTCAGCCTGTCTCAGCTTCAACATGCATTCCTCATTAAGCTTAATCATTTCTAGCTTTTGATTTAGAGAGTTGTGTGACTCTTTCTTTCACTTGAATACTTAGAGACCATTGTAGGGCTATCAACTGACCTAATTTCAATATTGTTGTGTCTCAGGGAATAGAAAGGTCCCAGGAGAAGGAGAGAGAGACAGGTGAATGGCCAGCTGGTAGAACAGTCAGAACACATAAAATTATTAAGTTCACCATCTTATATGGCAGGATTTGCAGAGCCCAGAAACAATTACAAGAGTAACATTAAAGATCACTGATCACATATGACCACAACAAATATAATAATAATGAAAAAGCTTAAAATATCGTGAGAATTACCAAATGTGACACAGAGACACAAAACGAGCAAATGCTGTGTGTCAGAAAAATGGCACTGATAGCCTTGCTGTATGCAGGGTTGCCACAAACCTTCAATTTGCAAAAAAAAAAAAAAACCCCAATAAAAACCAATATCTGTGAAATGCAATAAAGCAAAGTGCAATAAAAAAAAAAGTATGCCTGTATATGAAATAAGAAAAATAATAATGACTAAATTTGAGGATAAAAAAACATAGTGAAACTAAAATATGAGACAGCACTACCATTTAATAAGGCATAGGGTTAATCAAGGTTAAAGTAGTTTAAAGTCCACTCTATTTAGGGATAAGAGTAGAGATGTTGATTAAAGTTTATTCTTTTCTAACTATTCATAATGATAATTTAAGGGTAATCATTAAAATAGTATAAATTTAATGTTTAACTTCCAAATCAATAGATTGTGGAATATGCGGAAAAAGGAAACTCAATAATTCAAATAAAAGGAGAAAAAGCAGAAAAAAATCAAAGAAAAAAAAACATGGTAAATAGAAAAGACAAAATATCATGGTAAAAATATATACAAATATATCAGTAATGTAAGAAATGCCTATGTATTAAACTTACCACTCAAAAAACAGATTATTAAAATATATTTAAAATAAATCTGCAACGTTGATGGCAGGAATGTAAAATGGTACAACCACACTGGAAAACAGTTTAACATTTTATTCTAAATTTAAATATACCCTTACCATGTGATTCTGCAATTACACCCCTAAGTATTTACCTAAGGGAAATGAAAACACATATTCATAAGAAGACTTGTACATAAATGTTCATATCAATTTCATTCATAGTAGTTGAAAACTGGAAAAAAAACAACAAATGTCCATCAACAGGTGAATAGGTTAATAAAGTGGGATATATTCATACAATGGGATAGCGCTGAGCTATTTGTAAAAACTCATTGAACTATACCCTCAAAATGAGTGCATGAAATTTAATATATGTAAATTTATTACAATAATTTTTTATCCATTCACATTGTTCTGACCACCTTCTATGTACCCCATTGGTAAAGATGGGATTCCCCCACGCTGAATAGTATAAGATGGCTGAACACATGCCGCCAACCCTGGAGACAGATGAGACTGACAGCAGTTCATTAGTCACAAACACAGCCTGCAAGAAGAGAACACTGCACACTATGCAGAGTTACATGGGGGTTGGACTCAGGAGAAGAAAGAACTGGCAGGGGTGTGGTATGCCCTCCCACTTTAGAAACAAGGAGTGAGATGCCCCCTGCACAAATGGACAACTATAGACCTCAAGAGGAAACAATGGCAATCCCTAGGGAAGGAGGAGATGATTTCCAAAGTAACCATATTATAGTATTCAAAATGTCCAGTTTATAGCAATAAATGCCTACATTAAGAAAAGGTAAAGAGCTCAAATAAACAACCTAACTTTACAGCTCAAGGAACTAGAAAAATAAGAACAAAAATAAGTCCAAAGTTAATGGAAGGAAGGAAATAACAGAGATCAGAGAGGAAATAAATGAAATAGAGCCCGAAAAGAGAATAGATCACTGAAACTAAGAGCTGGTTCTTTGAAAAAATAAACAAAACATATGAATCTTTAGCCAGACTCATCAGGAGAAAAAGAGAGGATGCATATAAATAAAATCAGAAATGAAATGGGAGACAAAATAACTGATAGCACAGAAATACAAAGGATCATAAGAGACTAACAAATTGGACAACCTAGAAAAAATGGAAAAAATTTCAAGAAACATACAAACTACCAAGACTGAATCATGAAGAAATAGAGAATCTGAACAGACAAATTACTAGTAAGGAGATTGAATCAGTAATCAAAAACCTCCAAACAAAGAAAAGTCCAGGACCACATGACTTCACTGGTGAATTCTACCAAACATTTAAAGAATTAATACCAATCCTTCTCAAACTCTTCCAAAAAATTAAAGAGAAGGGAACATTTCCAAACTCATTTTATGAGACCCAAAGTATCCTGATACAAAAACCAGACAAAGAGACCACAAAAAAAGAAAAATACAGGCCAATATCCCTGATGAACACAAATGTAAAAGTCCTCAACAAAATAGTAGCAAACCAAATCAAACAATACATTAAAAGGATCATACATCATGATCAAGTGGGACTTATTCCAGGGATGTAAGGATGGTTCAACATCTGCAAATCATGAATGTGATACACCACATTAACAAAATTAAGTGTAAAAACCATATGATCATCTAAATAGACTCAGAAAAACCGTTTGACAAACTTCAACATCTATTTATGATAAAAATTCTCAACAAACTGAGTATAGATGGAACATACCGCAATATAATAAAAGCCCTATATGACAAGCCCAAAGATAATATCATAAGCAATGGCAAAAAACTGAAAACTTTTCCTCTACGATCAGGAAAAACACAAGGATGCCCACTCTCATCACTTCTATTCAACATAGCACTGGAAATTCTAGCCAAGGCAATCAGGAGAGAAAAATAAACAAAAGGCATCCAAACTGGAAAGGAAAAATTAAAACTGTCTCTATTCGCAGATGACATGATATACTATATAGGAAACCATAAAGATTCCACCCCAAAAATGTTAGATCTAATAAATGACAACAGTAAATTTGTAGAAAATAAAATCAATCTTAAAAAATCTGTTGTGTGACTTATATTTTAATAACAAGCTATTAGAAAGAGAAATTAAGGGAAAAACACAATTACAACTGCACAATAAAGAATAAAATACCTGGGAGGACCTTCAAGATGGCAGAGGAGAAAGACGTGGAGATCACCTTCCTCCCAAAAAAATACATCTACATGTGGAAGAACTCCTAAGAACACTGACTGAATGCTGGCAGAAGACCTCAGACTTCCCAAAAGGCAAGAAACTCCCCATGAACCTGGCCATATGGCTGACAGGGTCTTGGTGCTCCAGCCAGGTGTCAGGCCTGAGCCTCTGAGGTGGGAGAGCCAAGTTCAGGACACTGGTCCACCAGAGACCTCCTGGCCTCACGTAATAGCAATCGGCAAGAGCTCACCCAGAGATCTCCATCTCAATGCTAAGACCCAGCTCCACTCAACGCCCAGCAAGCTCCAGTGCTGGACACCCGATGCCAAACAACTAGCAAGACAGGAAAACAAACCCAACCATTAGCAGAGAGGTTGCCTAAAATTATAAGTTCACAGACACCCCAAAACACACCACCGGATGCAGTCCTGCCCACCAGAAAGACAAGATCCAACCTCATCTATCAGAACACAGACAGCAGTCCCCTCCACCAGGAAGCCTACACAACCCAAATAACCAAACTTACCCACTGGGGGCAGACACCAAAAACAACAGGAACTATGAACATGCAACCTGCAAAAAGGAGACACCAAACAGAGTAACTTAAGCGAAATGAGAAGACAGAGAAATATGCAGCAGATGAAGGAGCAAGGTAAAAAACCACCAGACCAAACAAATGAAGAGGAAATAGGCAGTCGACCTGAAAAACAATTCAGAGTAATGATAGTAAAGATGATCCAAAATCTTGGAAACAGAATGGAGAAAATACAAGAAACATTTAACAAGGATCTAGAAGAACTAAAGAGCAAACAAACAACACAATAAATGAAATTAAAAATTCTCTAGAAGGAATCAATAGCAGAATAACTGAAGCAGAAGAATGGATAAGTAACCTGGAAGATAAAACAGTGGAAATAACTACCACAGAGTAGAATAAAGAAAAAGGAATGAGAAGAGTTGAGGTCAGTCTCAGAGACTTCTGGGACAATGTTAAACTCACCAACATTCGAATTATAGGGGTCTCAGAAGAAGAAGAGAAAAAAAAAAGGGACTGAGAAAATATTTGAAGAGATTATAGTTGAAAACTTCCCTAATATGGGAAAGGAAATAGACAATCAAGTCCAGGAAGTGCAGACAGTTGCATACAGGATAAATCCAAGGAGAAACATGTCAAGACACATGGTAATAAAACTATCAAAAATTAAATACAAAGAAAAAATATTAAAAAGCAGCAAGGGAAAAGCAACAAATAATATACAAGGGAATCCCCATAAGGTTAACAGCTGATCTTTCAGCAGAAACTCTGCAAGCCAGAAGGGAGTAGTGGACTTATCTAAAGTGACAAAAGAGAAAAACCTACAACCAAGATTACTCCACCCAGAAAGGATCTCATGCAGATTCAACAGAGAAATTAAAATCTTTACAGACAAGCAAGAGCAAAGAGAATTCACCATCACCAAACCAGCTTTACAACAAATGCTAAAGGAACCTCTCTAGGCAGGAAACACAGAGTAGGAAAAGACCTACAATAACAAACCCAAAACAATTAAGAAAATGGTAATAGGAACATACATATCGATAATTACCTTAAATGTAAATGGATTAAATGCTCCAACCAAAAGACAGACTGTCTGAATGGATACAAAAACAAGACCTGTATATATGCTGTCTACAAGAGATGCTCTTCAGACCTAGGGATCCATACAGACTGAAAGTGAGGGGATGGAAAAAGATATACCATGCAAATGGAAATCAAAAGAAAGATTGAGTAGCAATACTCATATCAGAAAATGCAGACTTTAAAATAAAGACTATTACAAGAGACAGAGAAGGACAATACATAATGATCAAGGGATCAATCCAAGAAGAAGATATAACAATTGTAAATATTTATTCACCCAACATAGGAGAACCTCAATACATAAGGCAAATGCTAACAGCCATAAAAGGGGAAATCAACAGTAACACAATCAGAGTAGCAGATTTTAACACCAAACTTTCACCAATGGACAGATCTTCCAAAAGGAGAATAAACAAGGAAACACAAGCTTTAAATGATACATTAAACAAGATGGATTTAATTGATATTTATAGGACATTCCATGCAAAAACAACACACTTTCTTCTTAAGTGATCATGGAACATTCTCCAGCATACATCATATCTTGGGTCACAAATCAAGCCTTTGTAAATTTAAGAAAATTGAAATTGTATCAAATATCTTTTCTGACAACAATACTATGAGACTAGATATCAATTACAGGAATAAATCTGTAAAATATACAAACACATGGAGGCTAAACAATATACTACTAAATAACCAAGAGATCACTGAAGAAATCAAAGAGCAAATCAAAAAGTACCTACAAACAAATGACAATGAAAA
This sequence comes from Orcinus orca, assembly GCF_937001465.1. Taxonomy (NCBI): domain Eukaryota; kingdom Metazoa; phylum Chordata; class Mammalia; order Artiodactyla; family Delphinidae; genus Orcinus; species Orcinus orca. The sequence continues at coordinate 83,557,136 of NC_064580.1, forward strand.
CACAATGACACAAAACCTATGGGATGCAGCAAAAGCAATTCTAAGAGGGAAGTTTACAGCAATACAATCCTACCTCAAGAAATAAGAAACATCTCAAATAAACAAACTAACCTTACACCTAAAGCAATTAGAGAAAGAAGAACAAAAAACCCACAAAGTTAGCAGAATGAAAGAAATCATAAAGATCAGATCAGAAATAAATGAAAAAGAAATGAAGGAAACAATAGCAAAGATCAATAAAACTAAAAGCTCATTCTTTGAGAAGATAAAAATAATTGATAAACCATTAGCCAGATTTATGAAGAAAAAAAGGGCGAACTCAAATCAACAGAATTAGAGATGAAGAAGAAGTAACAACTGACACAGCAGAAGTACAAAAGATCATGAGAGATTACTACAGGTAATCTACATGCCAATAAAATGGACAACATGGAAGAAATGGACAAATCCTTAGAAAAGAACAATCTTCCAAGACTGAACCAGGAAGAAATAGAAAATATAAACAGACCAATCAAAAGCACTGATATTGAAATGGTGATTAAAAACCTTCTAACAAACAAAAGCCCAGGACCAAATGGCTTCACAGGCGAATTCTATCAAACATTTAGAGAAGAGCTAACAACTATTCTTCTCAAACTCTTCCAAAATATAGCAGAGGGAGGAACACTCCCAAACACATTCTACGAGGCCACCATCACCCTGATACCAAAACCAGACAAAGATGTCACAAAAAAGAAAACTACCATCCAATATCACCGATGAAAATAGATGCAAAAATCCTCAATAAAATACTAGCAAACAGAATACAAAAGCACATTAAACGGATCACCACCATGATCAAGTGGGGTTTATCTCAGGAATGCAAGGATTCTTCAATATACACAAATCAATCAATGTGATACACCATATTAACAAATTGAAGAATAAAAAGGATATGATAATCTCAATAGATGTAGAAAATGCTTTTGACAAAATTCAACACTGATTTATGATAAAAACTCTCCAGAAAGTAGGCATAGAGAGAACTTACCTCAACATATAAAGGCCATATATGACAAACCCACAGCAAACATCAGTCTCAATGGTGAATAAAAAAACATTTCCACTAGTATCAGGAGCAAGAAAAGGTTGCCCACTCTCATCACTATTATTCAACATAGTTTTGGAAGTTTTAGCCACAGCAATCAGAGAAGAAAAAGAAATAAAAGAAATCCAAATTTGAAAAGAAGTAAAACTGTCACTGCTTGCAGATGACAAGTCACTCGAAATAGAGAATCCTAAAGATGCTACCAGTAAACTACTAGAACTAGTCAGTGAATTTGGTAAAGTAGCAGGATACAAAATTAATGCACAGAAATCTCTTTCATTCCTATACCCTAATGATGAAAAATGTGAAAGAGAAATTAATGAAACACTCCCATTTTAAACTGCAACAAAAAGAATAAAATACCTAGGAATAAACCTACCTATGTAGACAAAAGACATGTATGCAGAAAACTATAAGACACTGATGAAAGAAATTAAAGATGATACAAACAGATGGAGAGATATACCATGTTCTTGGAGTGGAAGAATCAACATTGTGAAAATGACTCTACTACCCAAAGCAATCTACAGATTCAATGCAATCCCTATCAAACTACCAATGGCATTTTTCACAGAATTAGAATAAAAAATTTCACAATTTGTATGGATACCCAGAACATCCTCAATAGCCAAAGCAATCTTGAGAAAGAAAAACAGAGCTGGAGGAATCAGGCTCCCTGATTTTAGACTATACTACAAAATCTACAGTAATCAAGACAGTATGGTACTACCTAAAAAACAGAAATATAGATAAATGGAACAGGATAGAAATTCCAGAGATATACCCATGCACATATGGTCACCTTATCTTTGATAAAGGAGGCAAGAGTATACAATGGAGAAAAGAGAGCCTCTTCAATAAGTGGTGCTGGGAGAACTGGACAGCTATATGTAAGAGAATGAAATTAGAACACTCCCTAACACCATACACAAGAATAAACTCAAAATGCACTAAAGGCTTAAATGTAAGGCCAGACACTATATAACTCTTCGAGGAAAACACAGGCAGAACCCTCTATGACATAAATCACAGCAAGATCCTTTTTGACCCACCTTCTAGAGAAATGGAAATAAAAACAAAAACAAACAAATGGGACCTAATGAAACTCAAAAGCTTTTGCACAGCAAAGGAAACCATAAACAAGACCATAAGACAACCCTCAGAATGGGAGAAAATATTTGCAAATGAAGTAATTGACAAAGGATTGATTAATCTCCAAAATATACAAGCAGCTCATGAAGCTCAATATCAAAAAAAACGAACAACCCAATCTGAAAATGGGCTGAAGATGTAAACAGACATTTCTCCAAAGAAGATATACAGATTTCTAACAAACACATGAAAGGATGCTCAACATCACTAATCATTAGAGAAATGCAAATCAAAACTACAATGAGGTATTACCTCATACTGGTCAGAATGGCCATCATCAAAAAGTCTACAAACAGGGCTTCCCTGGTGGCGCAGTGGTTGAGAGTCCACCTGCCGATGCAGGGGACACGGGTTCGTGCCCCGGTTTGGGAAGATCCCACATGCCACGGAGTGGCTGGGCCAGTGAGCCATGGCCGCTGAGCCAGCGCGTCTGGAGCCTGTGCCCTGCAACACGAGAGCCCACAACAGTGAGAGGCCCGCGTACCACAAAAAAAAAAAAAGGGAACCCTCTTTTACTGTTGGTGGGAATGTAAATTGATACAGCCACTATGGAGAACAGTATGAATGTTCCTTAGAAAAACTAAAAATAGAGCTATCATATGACCCAGCAATCCTACTACAGGGCATATACCCTGAGAAAACCATAATTCAAAAAGAGTCATGTACCACAATACTCATTGCAGCAGTATTTACAATAGCCAGTACATGGAAACAACCTAAGTGTCCACTAACAGCTGAATGGATAAAGAAGATGTGACACATATATACAATGGAATATTATTCAGCCATAAAAAGAAATGAAATTGCGTTATTTGTAGTGAAGTGGATGGACCTAGAGTCTATCATACAGAGTAAAGTAAGTCAGAAAGAGAAAAACAAATACCATATGCTAACACATATATATGGAATCTAAAAAAAAGAAAAATGGTTCTGTTGAACCTACGGGCAGGATAGGAATAAAGACGTAGACATAGAGAATGGACTTGAGGACACGGGGAGGGGAAGGGTAACCTGGGAAGAAGTGAGAGAGTGGCATTGACATATATACACTACCAAATGTAAAATAGATAGCTAGTGGGAAGCAGCCGCATAGCACAGGGAGACTAGCTCGGTGCTTTGTGACCACCTAGTGGGGTGGGATAAGGAGGGTAGGAGGAAGACACAAGAGGGAGTGGATATGGGGATATATGTATATGTATAGCTGATTCACTTTGTTATACAGTAGAAACTAACACAAAAATATAATACAATTATACTCCAATAAACATGTTAAAAAATACATATATATATATGTATAACTAAATATTAAATAAATACTAAATGAGAAAATTTGGGCAAGGAGAAAAGAGCCACATATCTGGCTATAAGGTTTCATGCAAACAAAGCAAATTGAACATTAGGATTCCCATTCAATTAAATGCCCATGAGATAATAAAAGAATTATTTTCTGCTCAAAAAAAAGAAGAATAGAATACTTAGGTACAAATTTACCCAAAGAAGTAAAAGAACTGTACGCTGAAAGCCATAAGAAATTAATGAAGGAAATTAAAGAAGACACAAAAAATGGAAAGATATTCCAAGCTCATACATTGCAAGAATATTGTTAAAATGATCATACTGCCCAATCCATCTACAGATTCAATGCAATCCCTATCAAAATTACAATGGCATTTATCACAGAAATAGAACAAAAAAATTTTAAATTTGTATGTAACCATAAAATACCCCAAATAGCTAAAGCAATCTTGAGAAAGAAGTACAAAATGGGAGGCAGTACACTTTCTGATTTCAAACTACATTACAAAGCTATAGTAATCAAACAGTATGTTATTAGCATAAAAGCAGACACATATATCAATGGAACAGAGTAGAGAGGCCAGAAATAAACTCACGCATATGTGGTCAATTAAGTTACAACAAAGGAGGAGCCAAGAATATAAAATGGGAAAAGGGCAGTCTCTTCAATAAATGGTGTTGGAAAAACCAAATAGCCACATGCAAAAGAATGAAACTGGTCCCCTATACTACACACAAAAATCAACTCAAAATGGATTAAAGACTTGAATGTAAGACCTGAAACCATAAAACTCCTAGAAGAAAACATAGGGGGTAAGTTCCTTGACATCAGTCTTGGCAATGATTTTTTGGACTTGACACCAAAAGCAAAGGCAACAAAAGAAAAATAAACAAGTGGGACTACATAAAAATTTAAAAGCTTCTGTACGGCAAAGGAAGCAATCAACAAAATGAAAACGCAACATACCAAATGGGAGGAAATATTTTCAAATCATATGTCTAATAAAGGGTTAATATCTAAATAAAGAACTAACACAACTCAATAGATAAACAAACAAACAATCAGATTTAAAAATGGGCAGAGGATCTGCATAGACATATTTCCAAAGAAGGCATACAAATGGCCAACGGGCACATGAAAAGTTGCTCAACATCACTGATCATCAGGGAAATGCAAATCAAAATCACAATGAGATACCATCCCACATCTGTTACAATGGCTATCATCAAAGACAAGAAATAACAAGTGTTGGGTAGGACATGAAGGGGAGGCAACCCTGATGCAATGTTGGTAGACATGTAAATTGGTGCAGAAACTATGGGAAACAGTATGGAGGTTGCTCAAAAAATTAAAAATAGAACTACCATATGATCCAGCAATTCCACCTCTGGGTATTTACCCAAAGAAACTAAATCATTATGTTGAAGAACCCATGTTCACTGCAGCATTATTTATAATACTCAAGACATGGAAACAACTTAAGTGTCTATTAATGAATAAATGGTTAAAGAAAATGTGATATATAATGATATACAATGGAATACCTTTCAGTCATTAAAAAAAAAAGAAGGAAACCCTGCTATTGGCAACAACAACAACATGGATGGATCTTGAGGGCATTATGCTAAGTGAAAAAAGTCAGACAAAGACAAATACCATGATATCATGGTACCACGGTATGATATCATTTATATGTGGAATCTAAAATAAAAAAGAACTCATAGATACAGAGAACAGATTGGTGGTTTCCAGGGATGGGGGTAAAGGGTGGGCAAAATGGGTGTAGATAGTTAAAAAGTACAAACTTCTAGTTTTAAAATAAATAAGTCCTGGGGATGTAATGTACAGCATGGTTGTTAGGGTTAACAATACTGTATTGTATATTTGAAAGTTTCTAAGACAGCAGATCTTAAAAGTTCTCATCACAAGAAAAAAATTTTGTAACTATATGTGGTGATGGATGTTAACTAAATTTACTGTGGTAATTATTTCACAATATATACATAGATCAAATGTGTACATCTAAAACTAATACATTATATGTTAAGTATATCTCAATTTAAAAATATTAGTTTTAAAAAACAAACAAACAACAACGACAAAACAAAAAGCCCTCTATATGGCAATCTCAATTTCTGACTCTTACAAATCAGACCCAGTTTCAAATATTTTATCTCAGTTCCCTACATGTACAGACAGTCCATGACTTATGATGGTTTAACCTGGGATTTTTCTACTTTACAATGGTACAAAAGCAATACTCATTCAGTAGAAACCACACTTTGAATTTTGATCTTTTCCCAGGCTAGCGATATGCAGTACCATACTCTTGTGATGCTGGGCAGCAGCAGTGACTCACAGCTCCCCGTCAGCCCTGTGACCACAAGGGGAAACAACCAATACACTACAACCATCTGTACCCATAAAACCATTCTCTTTTTCACTTTCAGTACAGTATTCAATAAATTACATGAGATATTCAACACTTTATGTAAAATAGGGTTTGTGATAGATGCTTTTGCCCTACTGTAGGCTAATGTAAGTGTTCTGAGTACTTTTAAGGTAGGCTAGGCTAAGCTATGATTTTCGATAAGTTAGGTGTATTAAATGTATTTTCCACTTGCAGTATTTTCAACTTCCGATGAGATGTAGCCCCATCTTAAGTTGAGGAAGATCTGTACATTCAAGACTATCAGAACATGTCTTCTGACTGTAGGTTTGGAAAATGGGGTCACTTTACTCATTAAGTCACCTTGAGCTTACAGGGAAAGGTAATGTAGCATGGCTTTAAAATCTACTGAATTTTGTTGTTAAAGTAATACATACTTGCTACATAAAATTCAAACAATACAAAAAGGTATAAATTGAAAAATGAAGGTCCTACTCCCTAGATAACCACTATTGTTTCTTGTTGGCTCCTTATAGATATTTTCTACACACATACAATCATCTCTCTATCTACCCTCCTTTTTTCCACGAATGAAATTGTACTGTACACATTGTTCAGTATTTTGCATTTTTCAGTTAATATAGTTTAAATATATTTTTATGTCATGACTATGTCAATAATCCACATGTAGAACAGGGTTATCAATCTATCTATATTTGCCAGGTGGATAACATAAATTAGAAAAGTGAGTTGGATAGAAGAAAAATAATTCTCCTGTATAAGAAAAATAAAAAACAAACAAACAAGAATTTAAAACTTCTGGGCATCAAAGGACATTATCAATAAATTGAAAAGACAGCTTACAGGAAAGGAAGAAAATATTTGCAAATCATATATCTTATAAGGGTCTAGTATCCAGAATATATAAAGAACTCTTACAACTCAAGAACAAGAAGACAACTCAATTAAGAAATGTGTAATGAAGTTGAAAAGACATTTCCCCAAAGAAAATGTACAAATGGCCAATAAACACATGAAAACATGTTCAACTTCTTTGGTCATCAAGGAAATGCAAATTAAAACCACAGTGAGATACAACTTCACACCCACTGGAATGGCTATTTTTTTAATGGAAAATAACAAGTGTTGGTGAGAATGTGGAGAAATAGGAAACATCGTACACTGTTGGTGGGGATATAAATGTTGCAGCTTCTTTGAAAAACAGTGTGGCACTTCCCCAAATGATTAAAAGAAGTGTTACCATATGATTCTACAATTCCACTCCCAGGTATACCCCAGAGAAATGATAACATGCGTCCACACAGAAACTTACATACTAATATTTATAGTAGCATTATTCATATTAGCCAAAAGAAGGAAACAACCCAAATGTCCACCAACAGATGAATGGGTAAACTACTTTTAATTTATACATACAATGGAATATTATTCAGCAATAACAAAGAATGAAGTACTGACACATGCTACAACTTAGATGAACCTCAAAAACATTATGCTAAAATAAAGTAGCCAAACACAAAAGGTTATATATTGTATGATTCTTTTTATATGTAATATGCAGTATAGGCAAATCCATAGAGACAGAAAGCAGATTAGTAGTTGCCAGTGGTTGAGGTGGGGAAGGTGTTTTTCTGGGGTGACAAAAAAGCTTTGACATTAGAGTGAGGTGGTAGATGTAACAACATTGTGAATGCACTAAGTGCCACTGAAATGTACACTTTCAAATGATTAACTGTATGTTACATGAATTTCACTTCAATTTTTTTTTTTAAAAAGTTGCAAGGGGAATGTTCAGTTTGCTCAAGAGTACTACTATCCTCAAGGACCCTGGTCCATTAGCTTTTGTCGAACTAAGGACAAGTGAGTTTTCCATACTCTTTAAAGCAGACTTGGGATTTGGTGTGAGGGGCAATGAACTAAAGAGGAAATAGCACAGGACTCATTAGGAATATTCTTGATTACTTGCTGTACATTTTGCAAAAGAATAAAATATTATTTTCCCATTTTAAAAAAAGGGAACCAAAAAAAAACAGGGTAGCTGCTTATTTAAAAAAAACTAATCTGAAATATTTTCAAAGAGTAATAAGAATGATTTTTTCAGTAGAAAAAAAAAAAGTTGCATTGAGCAGATAAGAACCAAGATGGGACAACGTAAATTCTCCCCCTCCTAAACATTTTAAAAGCCTTGAACCACACTGTTTATTTTTTAATGGTCTTCATGTGGAGGAGATTTTCAAACTGTGCCAGAGAGTCATTTCATCACAAATGGCACAGCTTATGAGCAAACACCCTGCAAGGAATGCCTACCTTCTCACTCCTCTCCCTTCTTCAGCCTGACAGAAGTTTTCATTGTGGATGTAATTCTCTGTTTCCACTCTGTGATAGTCCCAAAATGGTGAGCCCATTACCTAGAGCTGTTGAGCTTTACATTATGCTGGGGGCAGGGAGTGGACACATTGAGCAATTTGACAAGGACCGCCATTGGCAACTGGTTCTCTTCTTTCCCATTGCTTGACCCTGACAATAAAGCTACCTCTAGCTACATTGATGTAGCTCACAAAGGAATAAAGAAAAATGTTTCATGTACAGTTTCTATAATGATAGAGCCCCATCTGATGATTTCCCTTGTAGAGTGTTGCCAGGTAAGTCAATTTTACTTTCTAAAAAGTAAATTCAAATAGGACCTCTAATTCAGTTGTGTATTTACCACCAATTTAACACTGGTGTTTGAATTCAAAGTATTTGAGTATCTATGTTTAATTTAACATGATCACAACTGTTCTATTATTCCCCTTCCTCACTTCTCTGTTAGGTACAGCCAATCCTTCTAAAACCACTAGCACTGACATCCCAGATGTCAACCACAAGAAAAAAAAAACAGTAAAAGAAGGAAAAGTTTTTTTCCCAACATCCTGGTAAATCACATGCAAAGGGAATGCCTTACCAACTTGCCTCATCTAATAAACATAGCACCTGATAAATGCAATGCTTAAACTGCTAACACATAAGGACCATGGGGAGACAGATGTTATCAATGGACTTACTCCCGTCCCTCAAATGTATGTTAGGGAGTGCTGACAGACCCTCATTGAGGTAGCTAAGTATTTTTTTAAATCCTAAGAAACTCCTGATAATCATCCCAGAGAAAGAATGAATAACCAGGTCTGACAGGAGCAAAATGTGACTTAAAGAATAGGGATAATAAGAAACCCAAGGTTTTTTGTTGTTCTGCTTTGTTTTGTTGGTGAAAGAAGTTGGCCCCAATCACCACCCACATTATGTAATTCTCAGTTGAACATAGGTGAGCTAGATATAATTCTGCTGTGTCTTATACTATTGATCTGTCCATATGTAGGTAATTATACAAAAAATGTTGGGACAGACATAAGGTCTTGAGGTCAGATTCTATCCTATAACTATATATAGATGCTTCCTAAATCCAACTTTAAGCTTTTATTAGGCTGTATTATAATCATGTGATCCCATCTTATTATTCTGTAGTTACATTTGTTCAATAAATACTTTTCCAGAATATAGAAGTCCCATAGACTTGCGTAAATACTGTCATCTCTTTCTATCCTTCACTCCAAAAAATCACAACTTTCTTCAAGATGCTTAGAACCACAAACACACAGTGTTCTTGCTAGTATATTCAATTGTAGTCACGGTGCAAATTTTGGTCCATTAAGTTTTTTCAGCTTATTTATGTAGCCATGCCACACTGCAGAAATCTACAGAAATAATCCTACTGCTTGTATAGCATTAAGTTTGCCTAAGCCAGCAAGCAATAAAGACCCCATCAAGTTGACTGTGGACATACATATAAAGTTGCAGTTTCCCACAATTATTTTTGAAAGTGAAAGTGATCAAGAAAATAAAAGTGTAGGTACAAATAAATAACATTAGGAATAAAAAGAATGTTGGGACTTCCCTGGTGGTGCAGTGGTTAAGAATCCGCCTGCCAATGCAGGGGACACGGGTTCGAGCCCTGGACTGGGAAGATCCCACATGCCGCAGAGCAACTAAGCCCCCACATGCTAAGATCCCACATACTGCGCCACAACAACAGAGCCTGCACTCTAGAGCCCATAAGCCACAACTATTGAGCCCAAGTGTCACAACTACTGAAGCCTGTGTGCCTAGAGCCTGTGCTCCATAACAAGAGAAGCCACCACAATGAGAAGCCTGCACACCCCAACAAAGAGTAGCCCCTGCTCGCCACAACTAAAGAAAGCCCACACAGATCAACAAGAACCCAACACAGTCAAAAATAAATAAATAAATAAATTTATATTTTTAAAAAGTCATGATTGCAGTTACTGTAAAGATTTAAAAGATAATATTATGAAAAACTACACAAATAATTTGAAAATTTAGATAAAATGGATAAATTACTAGAAAAAATTTAACTTTGCAAGTTGAGTCAAAAAGAAGTAGAGGGCTTCCCTGGTGGCACAGTGGTTGAGAGTCCGCCTGCCGATGCAGGGGACACGGGTTCGTGCCCCAGTCTGGGAAGATCCCACATGCCACGGAGCAGCTGGGCCCGTGAGCCATGGCTGCTGAGCCTGCGCGTCCGGAGCCTGTGCTCCGCAATGGGAGAGGCCACAACAGTGAGAGGCCCGCATACGACATAAACAAAAAAACAAACAAAAAAAGAAGTAGAAAATCTTAAAATAATAATTACTTGTAAAGACCAGCAGTTAAAATTTTCTACACAGAAAAAAGACCAGGCACAGATGGTTTTACAGATAAACTTTTGGTAAGCAGAATTTAGGCCTCCATGATCTTTGCCCTTGGTGTTATGCCTGTGAATATGCTATATGACAAGTCAAAAGGGACTTTGCTGATGGAATTAAAGTTGTCAATGAGCTTATTCAAGAAATCAGGAACCTTAGTCCTTCAGCTGCATAGAACTGAACTCTGACCACAATCTCATGAACCTCAAAATGAATTCTACCCCAGAAGCTCCAGAAGGGAATGCAACCCTGCAAACACCTTCATTTTGGCCTGTGAGACTCAAAGTAGAGAAACCAGCCATGTCCACTTGACTTCTGACCTACAGAACTATGGATAATAAATGGGTTCTGTCTCAAGCTACTACATTTTTGGTAATTATTTACCACAGCAAAAGAAAACTAATATAGAATTTTCCTCTAATGCATAAGGAACAGAGAAATAAATCACATAGAATATATTGCATGGAAAAGTAGAGATCACTCACAAATTTCATTTATGAGGCTGTTACAACCTTGATACCAAAACTAGGCAAAAAAAGAGTGTGAGAACTTACAATCATCAGCCTATTTCAAGTAGGAAATAAAGTTAAAGAATGTAAATAAAATAGTAGCAACCTAAATCCGGCAATGGATAAAAAGGATAACACAGCCTGACAAAGCTGTGGTTATCTCAAGAATGCAAGGCTGGTTTAACATTAGGAAATCTATAATGTAATTCACCATGTTAACAGAAAAAAAGTTGGAATGAAAGAATTATTATCTCAAAAGAGCCAGGGAAGAAAAAGGATCTAATCAAGTTAGCAATTGTGTAGGATTAAAACAATAATAAGAAATCTCAGTAACCAGGAATGGAAGGATATTTCTTTTAAATAAGACTGTCAGATATAGATGGCTCACTGGACACAAGGATCTACTTTCATTCCCCCCTCAAACCTAACTAAAACATCAAAGATAAACAAATTGTTGTCTGTCCATAAAATGAAATATTACCTAGAAAATAAAGGCATGAACATGAATTAATATTAAAATTGTGCATGTTCTATGATTCCATTTATATGAAATTTTAGAATAGACAAAACTATTCTGTGGTGATAGAAAGTAGATCAAGGTTTTCCAGGGGAACAGGGAGGGGATTAACTGAAAATCTTTTGGAGTGCTGTAATTGTTTTACATCTTGATTACAGAGGCAGTTCAGGTAATCAATATAAAGTTTTAATTTTCTTTAATGTACAAGAATATGTGTTATTTTTACTTTTAAGAAAACTTTATTTTTGGAAACGTTTTGTATAAAACTATTTTACAAGTCCATTAATAAAATAAAACCAATTTGCTGATCAATCAATATTTCCAACTATTATTTAACTTGAATTATTTTTAGAGCCACCTTTCACTCTCAAATGTGCCTCAATTTGGATAATAAATTATACGGCTCAACTTACAATTATCAGTTAGGAAAACAGGCTCAGAGAGGTTATGAAACCTGCCCAATTGGTGCAGCTAGGAATTAAGTCCAGGTTTGTTCCTTCCCATAGTCCTCCCTGGCCTGTGCCTCAGCAGAATGACCACTCTGCCAGCAACTCAGGAATAAATAAGTGATATATTGTGGTACATGTGCTTATAGAGATATAAACAAGTGTTGGGAAGCACAAAAGAGCAAGTTATTTTTCCTGGGAGATCATGGCAGGCTACACAGAGACGCTGATATGTATAGTCAGATTGGCGGAAGGAGAAATTTGCCAGGTAGAGGGGGAAATGCAGTAGAGGGAAAGGAAAAAGCACAGCCAAAGGCAGAGAGACTCAGAAAACCAGAGATGGAAATGAGAGGAGTCCTGAGCAAAAAGAATGCAACACCACAGAGGCAGATAAATAAGGAAGAAGGCACAGGAAAATAGAGAAAAAGAAATCCCAAGAGAGACTGGGATACTGAGAAAACCTAGCAGAGACAGCAAGGAGAGAGGGAAATCTGTTAGCTTGAGCTGCAGAGGGAGAGAGAAAAAGATGGGGGGGAGGAAGAGGACCTTAGGAGGAGAAACATGCAAGAGTGTGGAGAAAGGGAAAGAAAGATGGGGAGAAATTGGAGAAATATAAAGGAGAGAAACAATGATTGGCATGGGAAAGGAGTGAGAGAAATCAAAGAGATGTATGGACTTTGGGAGGGTGAACATGGAAACTGAAAGCAAAAGGGAAAGAGAGAAAAAGGGAAGAGAGAAATGGAGAGGGGGACTGAAAAAGAGGTGGACTATAAAGAAAAATACATATGAGGGATTAAAAGATTATACATTTATATAATTATACATATACACACACACATTCATATACTTGTGTATGTATATACACGTGTGTGTATGTCCCTGCATATGTGTGTGTGAAGGGAGAGAAAAGAGACAGCAGGGGTAAAGAAATGATTGAGCAAGAAATATTTCAGAGATAAATGAAGAGAAAGAAGATATCCATAAAGTTGTCTTTCTAGGCTATATAATAGCTATTCTTATATTTTTCCTAGGAGAAATTATTTAAAATCATATAATTGGGTCATTCTAATAGATAATAAAATTGTTTATTTCAATCATTCTTTTTTAAAAATTTACTTTATTGAAGTATAGTTGATTTACAATGTTGTGTTAATTTCTGCTTCAATCATTCTTATATTCACTCAAAAATTATTTATTGAACTTCACAATGCACCATGCAGTGAATTCCAAAACTACCTGTTATAATTTTCTCATACTAATAAAGTAAAAAAATAAATGCTGTATCCCAGAGTCTTAGAACAGCAAATATAAGAAATCCTAGTACTATAGTTAAATACCAACTTTGGGACATATTTCTCCACCAAAAACTCTGTAATTTCAACTATTCTCCTCCCTCCACGTTTCCCTGGGAGGCAAGAACAGCAGGTCAAAGAGACTGAAGGAAATGTCACTCCAAGGGATAAAAGAGGTGAGGAGCAAGGCTGTGGGCTATGAGTCCAGAATCATGGCCACTAGGCTTCCATTATCCCTAAGCACCTTGCCCTGCTGAGTTCCCCAGAGAGTATGAGCTGTGTGGTCTCTGGAAATGTAGCTTACACAGGCACACAGCAGGCTCACACATTCATTTCTTCATAATTGGAAAAGCCAAAACTCTGACTTAGATTTTGATCTGCAGTCCTTGGGAGTCTTCCCACAGAGACTTTATAAATAATCAACTTTGATTCTTCCCAGACCTGAGACTCTGCCTTCCTAACAGCTTATACCAAAAAAAATGTGCAGTTCTTAGGAACTCTGTGACTTCATCCCCTTTAATTGTCAGAACCTTAAAAGTTTGTCAAAAGGTATATTAAGTGTAGTGGAAATTTCTGTAATATTGAATAAAGTATATAGGTAAAAATTATTTTAAACATCTAAGTGTTAGGATTGCAAGACAGCCCATAGATTCACAAAAACTTCATAAATCTGAGAGCTGCCTATCATCTTTTTCTTTAATTGAAGTATAGTTGATTTACAAAGTTGTGGTAGTTTCAGGTGTGTGGCACAGTGATTCAGTTATATATATATATATATATATATATATACACACACACACACACACACATACATATATATTCTTTTTTTCAGAATCTTTTCCCTATTGTTACTGAATCCAAGCTCGGTCTGCTTGCTGTATGACAGGCCAATAATTAGGAGACGAGGTGTTGAGGCAAGGAATAGTGACTTTATTCGGAAAGCCAGGCATCCAAGAAGATAGTGGACTATCATTCTAGAGTACCATCTTATCGGGGCCTGGATGCCAGTTTCTTTTATAGAACAGAGATGGGGAGGAGGTGAGGAAGTAAAGTAAAAAGGCCATAAGTCTTGCAAAATATCTCCTGACTTGGCCAGCATCAGGAAGGGGATGTGTTCATTTCTTCTTTTCTGCAGCCATTCACAGGTGGGCAGGGTCAGAATGTCTCCCTGTGAGCTGAACAAAAGCACTTTAGTTTAACATTCAGGCAGAGGGGCAGGGTTCCCAGAGGCAGCCCATTATGTATGCTTACAACTATAGACAGCATCCTTTTAGTGATTATAGTAACAAAAAGCAATGGAGAGCAAAGGTTAAAGTAAAAGAAACAGATCCAACATGAAGTCAGATTTTGTTCTTCCCTGTTACATTATAGGTTATTACAAAATACTGAGTAGAGTTCCCTGTGCTATACAGTAGGTCCTTGTTGGTTATCTAGTTTATATATAGTAGTGTGTATGTTAATCCTAAGCTCTTTTAAATACAGGCAATTAGAATCTCTAATTAGTTCCTTCCTACTCCTCTTCTTTTCTCCTATGTCCACACTGTCACATTATTCCCACTCATCTTTAACAAAATGACTAGGCCTATATTTTCCAAGACCTACCTAAACAGTATAATTTAAGCCTATCTTTAAAAAAGGTTCATATCACCAATAGAGCTTTCGCTTTTACCATCATTCTAAATATGAATATTTTAAGACTAAATCTGGTACCTCCAAAGATTCCTGGAGGCCAGATGATTTCACTTAAGTCTTTTTTCAAGAACCTTTAAAGATAGCTACCCACTGTATTTCACAAAGTTAGAGTAACTCTCATAACAAATCCTGATGATTACATTTCAAAAAGGATTCATTTCACTTCTGAACAGAGATATAAGACCCTGAGTAAAATCCTGGAAAAGAAAATTCAATAATAAAAGAATCACTCACCACAATCAAGTAAGGTTTATCTTAGCAATGAAAACAAGATACACTACTGGGCAATCTATCAATATAATAGATGGTGCCAATAGGTCAAATAAGTCATTTTTTTACAATTGCAATAGACACCAAAAACAACATTTGGTATATATTCCTTATTTTTAAAAATATATAACCACTAAAAAATGTATTGGAATGAATAAAATCAAAGAGACTGATAATACTAAGTGGTGGAGATGATGAAAAGCATCTGGGACTCTCCTCTAACTAATCACAGTGATTGGTCCAGGGATGGATATGCAAACAAGCTAAACTGTCCAAATTCCTTTCCTTAAGCAGAGTTGCTTAACTGCTTGCGGCCATTTAGAGGAAACCTGTCTGCAGTGGGAAACAATGGAGCCAAAGAGGGATAATCAGAGTTGAAAAAATATATAAAAACACTATATAGTTTTTAAACACACACACACACGCACGCACACACACATACGTAAAGGAAGGAAGGAAGGAAGGAAGGAAGGAAGGAAGGGAGGGAGGGAGGGAGGGAGGGAGGGAGGGAGGGAAGAAGGAAGGAAAGAAGAAAAGAAAGTGCAATAACTACATGTATCTGTCAGGGATGATATTTTACCACTGTCCTTAAAGTTTTCAAAGATCATTGCTGGTACCTCTCTGAATGAACAGACCTCACCATGCTAACTGCTAAGTATTTATATCCTCAATACATGGAACAGACAGTGGATACTGCAGTGTATCAAAATATACAATCCCCAGCCTATGGCCATTTTTGGTCTACCTTTAGGAGTTCAAATATAAATGAACTTTTTTCATAAACCCGCAGTTCCTTATACATTAATATCTATCATTATCTTTCCTTCCAGTAACACCTTGAACCTTTAGCAATGTGGATTTGTTAAGGAAAAGGCTATGTCACATTGGATTTTGAAATTTCCCTGAATAATGTAGCGTGCCAGTCTTGCTGACTTTTTAGACTGAATTATATTCACATTACCTTTCTTCTGGTTCACTTTGCTATTTCCAGTAGAGTGGTTCTGTCTACATGAGTAAAATTTTATTACACTCTTAGCCTTCACTGTTGGCTCTACCTTGGCAGTCAAGTTTAATCGTGCCAGATGTTGCTTTTGCAAAACTCACTCCTTCTGCACAGATAATAGCCATTCTGACCAATTCCTCCCCTCAAAGTACCACCCTCCCTCAGAAAAGTGTTATATTCAGGGAATAATTCCTGACAATGAAGCAAACTAACCTGCTTTCAATCAATTTGTGGGCTGCTATTTTACCAAAAAGATCTGGTCTTCATACTCCAAATGGCAACTTTTTATCCTGGCAAGTCTAAAGTGTTCATAGTTTACTGCTTTTGTCTTACTGTATGCTTCCTGAACTACAGAATCTCATACAGAGAATAGAACCATGAATGGCAATTATAAAACAATGAAACAGATTTTCCATATGAAACATAAAATTGATCACATTGCTTTTTTGTATCAGCTACATCTATATTAATTTTTTTTCACTCTTCAAACACAGCAAAGAAGTAATTGTTTACACCTCCAATGATTCATCTCCCCCCAGTAGGGGCTGCAGTCATGAAGAAATCCTATTCTTACCAAGTGCATATCCCTCTGCTCTTAGATTTCCTTCTTTCTTCTATTTCTCTGTCTCTGCACATAAATGTATCCCTTTCCAAAAAAGGCTTATAGAGGTACATGTCACTTATCCAAAGAACAGACTTCTAGTAACTTCAATCATCAGGGAAAAAAAGCCACAAACCTTTATAAAAAAGACTTCTAAGAGGCCAGTTGTCAGAAAGCACATACTTATTTCATAAGAATAAAACTCAAAATGAGCCCTCCTTCCCCTGAGTTCCCAAAGCTTATTATCTGTTCTTATGTCATGGCACTTACAATTTCTCCTTATTATTCTAGTTATTTATGTAAATATGTTATCTTCCTTACCAACCTGGAAGATCTTTGCCAGCAGGGTCCAGATCTAACTTATCCTATTCCCCCAAATGTCAGTTGCTTCGTTTATGTTCTATAAAGAACTGTTTCTCCATCCTTTAAAGCCCCGTGAAGGTTGCAGAAAGGTCAAGGTAATGAGGACTAGGAAAAGGCTATTTGATTTGTCCAGTGTCTGACACTTATCACATGCTTTCATTATAGGTATTTTTATACACCTTATATAAAGGTGTATAAAATATAAGGTGTATAAGAATATAAGGTCTTATATTCCCAACGGCTCCAACTAAAAAGGAAGCTTTATAAGCTCCTTGAGGGAAAGTTCCATCTGTTGCTCATTTTGTATCTCAAAACTTTTAAACAGAACCTTGCACATAATAGGCACAGAGATATAAATGAAAGAACATAAATCAGATTACAAGGATAAATAGCAGACCCCCATAAGATATAACAGCAATGAAAAGCATTAGAATATAAAAAAGGCACTTTTATTCATTAGACATTTATTAAGTATTATATACTAAGAACTGTGCTATGTACTGAAAGGAATAAAACATATAATTTCCTCAAAGAACATCTAGGTGGGGTAACCAGGAATGAAGTCAATAAATATAAGCCAAAATTATGAGATTACCCCCTATTGATACACTCATTCCCTGAGCCTTGCCCAGAGCACATTATATTGTAAAAAGACTTTTTAAATGAAAAAATAATTTAAAGCCATAAAACTTTGAGTACAAAAACAGATAAGATTACATTAACTGGAACACCTCACGTTAAATAAGTAAGACATTACTTACTATATTACCACCATTTCTTAAATGCTTATAATCTAAATTAGATTGCTTTCCCAATATTCTCTTTATGCCATATCCCAAACAATAATAGATACGAAGAGTTATTTTACATGGATTATTGTATTTTAGGAAATATTTTAAAATACACATAAACAAGTGTCAACATTATTAATAATATTAAGCATTTAAATTTTTTCTCTATTTTCTTTTTTAAAAGGCAAGATTTCTCTGAGTGTCTTATATAGTTTCCACAAATCTTACTAGGTATTTCATTCAAGCAGTTAGACAATTTCCAACAGTTCATGGAACCATTAAGGGGCTACCCCAATATTTGATCGATTATAGTAGGAGTACTAGCTAATGATTAAAATATTCAAGCAGAGCCTTTGAGAATAATTTTACTCAACTTTTAGGCACTCAGTAATTTAGCCCACTATCATCTTCTTTTCTCTGGAAATGACTGACACCCTCGCTGAATACCAAATAAATTTCATTTCCTTTCCTATGGATAATTAGGGGAAAAAAGGAAAGGGAGAATTTTACCACTGTTTACAGCCTTAAAGCGTTAATGGGCTCAAGGCATTTAGCAGCATTATTTAGGCAAAAGAAGACAATGAGAAAATGGGTCTGATTTAGGTACCCTATACACAGTGCTGGATTGTATACTAATCCAGCTAGCCATTTGCTATTATAGTTGATATTGTTGATATTACAGTTGATAGCTGACTAAAAAATAACAGTAAATGCCAATGTATATTGCAGGGTATGCTCCCACTATGGATGTATTAGGTAAGGATTATATTAATATTTTAGGAGCAGGTTTTCTCTCTGCTTAAAAGAAATACATATTCATTATAGAAATTTGGAATATTAGAAAAGAATAAATAATATTATAAAAACCATTCACTATCCCAAAACTCGTATGTTACAAGTATCAACATTTTGCTGTATTTCTTTCCAGTATATGTACATTGTGTGTGTGTGTGTGCGTGTGTGTGTATACGTGTGCACTCACACATGCTTTATATGGTATACACATGGATTCCTAGTATGTTTTTTCCCACTTCAGATATGGAAATTTTCCTCATCGGTAGATATTCTAATTTTAAATAGTTACACAGGGCTTCCCTGGTGACGCAGTGGTTAAGAATCCACCTGCCAATGCAGGGGATACGGGTTCAAGCCCTGGTCCGGGAAGATCCCACATGCCATGGAGCAGCTAAACCCGTGCGCCACAAGTACTGAGCCTTCACTCTAGAGCCCATGAGCCACAACTACTGAATCCGTGAGCCTAGAGCCCTTGCTCCACCACAAGAGAAGCCAACACAATGAGAAGCCCACACACCACAATGAAGAGTAGCCCCCGCTCGCTGCAACTAGAGAAAGCCCGTGCGCAGCAACGAAGACACAACGCAGCCAAAAATAAAATAAATAAACAAATTTTTAAAAATAAAATAGTTACTCAGAATTCCATAGTATAAATGGACCATAAGGCATTTAAGCAATGGCCTACTGTAGGCCATTTAATCTATTTCCAAATTTTCATTATTATAACTAAATATATAATAAATATATGTCTTTTGGTACATCACTGGGATTTTTTTGGTAGGTAGGTAGGTAGGTAGATAGATGATAGATGATAGATACATAGATACATAGATATGTACATGCATACATACATATGTAGGTGAAATATTCATTTTATGTGAATAGCAGTTACTTATATTTCTGTTTTTTTTAATTTTTTCTTAAATATTTGCCCATTTTTCTATTGACTACAGAGTGTATCTCAGTTTCCTAATCAACTGTAAGTGCTGCTTGAGTATACAATATTGAAATGTTATCTGCTAATGAGGGTTGCAATTTTATTAAGAAAATGTATAGAAAACTACTAAGAACAATTATAATTATCTGCCTCCCAGAACAAATAAACATCAATGCTATCACAACCACTCAAAAACTTTTCTTTTTCTGAAAATAAATAAAATATTACAGATGGAGTTAAAGCCCCTTTGTATCCCTCCCCAAACCAGTTCCCCTCTCTCCTTACCCAGAATCATCAATAATCATGAATTTGATGTATATTTTTCCCATCATGTCCCATCATGTTCTTACATGTTAACTATTTTCATGAAAAATTATATATTATTGTTTGGGCTGTCTTAAAAAAAAGTTAAATATCATATGCACCATTCTGCAGCTTACTTTTTAAAAAATATTTATTTATTTATTTTGGCTGTGCCAGGTCTTAGTTGCAGCACACGGGATCTTGCTGTGGCATGCAGGATCTTTTAGTTGTGGCATGCGGGCTTCTTAGTTGTGGCATGCAGACTCTTAGCTACAGCATGTGAACTCTTAGTTGCGGCATGCATGCAGGATCTAGTTCCCAAACCAGAGATCGAACCTGGGCCCCCTGCATTGGGAGCACTGGATCTTACCCACTGGACCACCAGGGAAGTCCCTGCAGCTTACTTTTTTTAATCAACATTATGTTTTTGAAATCTATCCATGTTGATACATAAAAACCTAGCTCATTAATTTGTACCAATTTATCCATGCTATTTATATAACATTCATTCATTTTAACTGCTATATAATATTCTATCTCATCAAGACATCATCACTTATCCATTCACAATGATAAACATTTGTCTCCTGTTTTTTGTATTACAAAAATTGATTTAGCAACCAACCTTGTGCATATGTGCACAAATTTCTGTATATCATATATCTAAATATTGAATCAGGATATTTCAATTACTGAATTGAATACTGAATTACTGAATCACTTTCAACCTTATTATATATATTGTCATATATCTTTCAATTTTCTAATGTTTAAATAGGATTTTTGTATTTATGTTCAGAAAACAGACTGAATTATAATTTTCTTTTGTTATACTTTGTCTATTTTTCAATAGTAAGTTAATAATTTCATGAAGTGAGTTGGGAAGAATATCCTTATTATCTAGACTCTGAAAAATACTTCTGAAATTGGGATTATCTATTTCTTGAAGGTGTGATTAAAAACCACATGCAGTCAGGCCTGATTCCTTTAGAATGGAGTCAGAGTGAAGGCAATATTTTTTTCACTTTCAGTTCTATTTCTTTAATGATAATCAGCTTATTTATATTTTCTATTTCTTTTGGCTTCATTCTGATAATATTTATCTGGAAACTTTAGCAACTGTTTAAGCCTAGGATTATTCTCTATATGGTGAAGCCTGAGACAAGAGCTTGTGTACAAATAATATATCTGGGGGGCATGAACCCAGGGACTTGTTATGTGGCACCAGAGAAGAGTGAAAAAAGGAAGGAAGAAAAGCCTATTCAATAAATAAAGAAGATGTTGTACATATATACAATGGAATACTACTCAGCTATAAAAAAGAATGAAATAATGCCATTTGCAGCAATATGGATGGACCTAGAGATTGTCATACTAGGTGAAATAAGTCAGAAAGAGAAAGACAAATACCATATATCACTTATACGTGGAATCTAAAATATGATACAAATGAACTTATCTACAAAACAGAAACAGACTCACAGACATAGAGAACAGATTTGTGGTTGCCAAGGGGGTGGGGTGGGGGAGGGATGGAGTGGGAGTTTGGGACTAGCAGGTGCAAACTATTATATATAGAATGGATAAACAACAAGGTCCTACTGTATAGCACAGAGAACTATATTCAATATCCTGTAACAAACCATAATGGAAAAGAATCTAATAAAGAATATATATATATATTATACACACACACACACATATGCACACATATGTATAACTGAATCACTTTCCTGTACACCGGAAACTAACACAACATTGTAAACCAAATGTACTTCAATAAAATAAGTTAAAAAAAAAAAAGAAAAGCTTATTCAAGGTTGTATAGTTGAGCTGATCACTACTGTGGCCAGCCAGGGCTAGTTTCCACTAGTGACCTTATGAGGAGCTGTACAGAATGTACTTCAGAATTGTTTGCCATTCACCCAATGGCTCTTGCTCCTCATTGGTCAAGGATGGCTCCATGGGCTATTAAATCCCTCTTACTTACAGGCTGCATATGCATATGAGTGCTATGGGTTCCCATACATCAGAAAAGAAGATGAAGTAGCCAAAACTATTAGGTCTCACCTGTGCAAATCCGTTTGCCACAACAATGACTAGAGTAAACAGTGGGTTGTAAACATAAGAGGTGGAGCACAGAAGGTGTCCAATATACCATTTCATCTTAGTTTTCAAAATTATTTACTCTCTTATGATTTCTTGTATCTATCCTTATGCTCCCTTTTTATTTCCAATATTATTTGTGCATTTTCTCCTTATTCCTCTTTCTCAGGGGTTCCTCTTGTCAGTTATTTTTAGCTTTTAGTTTTATTGACTGGCTTTACTTCTTTTCTAGTCATTAATTTCTGCTTCTATTTTCCTCTCTTCCTTCAACTGACTTTAATATGTGTCTGTTACATCAAGCTTCACAGTATTATCATCCAGCTCTTCTACAATTTGTTGTCTAACCAGACTTTCCTTCTCTCTTCCCTTAATTGCTCTAATTTTTCCTGTGGGGAACCCATGTCATGTGGTTCTGGTCCATCTAATCTTGCCAGGACAAGGCCTGGTCAAGCAGAGGACTCCAACTCCTTGCCCTCAAAGATGGTTCTAGCATGGGCATATAGTCTAAGCAGAACCACTTTGTTCCCTAAGAACTGCCAATGTGGATGCTAGGAGAGAAAGGGGCTCTCTTACTTAAGTGGTTTTAACCGTAAAATATTTATGTCAAATGAATGAATTATTCATATATAAAAATGTTTGGTAGAACACATAGGATTTATGAGGCACCAATTTATGTGAATATCCTCTTTTCCCACTTCTCTGGTGATTATATACCTTAAATGCAGGGTGAATCTATGAAAAAGAAAAGAAAATCCTCTTCACTATTACATATATATATATATATATATATATATATATATATATATATATATAAAGTATATATAAATGTAAATTTATATATATAAAGTGATGTAGTAACATTATATTTGCCCAAGGTATTTGTGTTTTAAGTAACATTAGAAAGTTTTCTAGAGGAATTTTAATCATTAATGGTGAAATTATTTGAGGTTTTATATATATATTTTTACTATGTTTGGTGCAACCTAAGACGGCTAGATGACCAAGTGCCCTTAAGGCTGACTCTGGCTGCTGGGGTAAATGAGGCATTTAACTCTTATTTAGCCTAAGAGAAATTAGAAGTTACTAGACTTTTGGGAAATGTGTTCAAGGTGATTATATTTTCTGACTTGCCCATGTATTTTCAGTCCATTCAGGCCAACACGGTCATCAAGAAATAACTTTGCAGCTTAAAAGTAGTAAATCTGCCTGCATTTCTAAAATAAATTGATTGGTCATCATAACATGCATTCATGAGCATCTGTCCAAGGGCAGTTTCAAACACAAGTGAAGTTTTGGTTTGCTTCTCTGTAATTCAGAAATGCAGGCCATTCAGTAGCCAATACGTCAATTCTTGAAAGTGAAAAACAAAGATCTGGACAAAGTTTCGAATTCAATATGAGTCTTTGCACAGGAGGAGTCAGGAAGAAATCTATATTATTTAAGTTCTCTTGAGTGCAAAATATAGCAAACATTATTTACGAAGTTGTAACTGTTCAAAGCTGAAATGCAAGTGGCCTGACTATATCACAGCCCAAACTATCCAGAACTTTATATTCTTGCCAAATCCTAATAACAAAAACTTGATTTGGAGTGTTTATAATAGGGTGTATGACATTCAATGTTGGGCTGATTAACAACTTCAACAAAATCGATCCCTTATGTGGTGCTGAAAAAGAATAATGACTGATTGATTTCCTTGAAGGATCATTGAGGATCCATTCAAAGTACAATAAGATGTTCAATAATACTTAGCAATATATTTGGCCTCATATTTCTATATTTAGCCTAAATTACCAAGTATTTACACTGATTTGAGCTAAATTAAATATACCAGGCCTACACACAGTGGTAAATTATACTATCCATGAATCAGTCACGCTGAGGCTTAATCTCACCCTGACTTATCTTGCCTTTCATGTTTCGGCCACAGGTTTATAAAAGAGATAACACTTGTCTATATTTTCCTCACCGGGCAGTTGTGAAGATAGTTGAGTCAGGGAATGGTTTCAACTTTTGGCCTTGCCAAGAACTTTTGTCCTGTGGTCAAGTATCAATTCTTGCAAATCTTCTGCAAAGCAATTTGGTAATCTGTGTTAAGACTTAACATAGTTCTCATCTCTCAGAGGAAAATCAGAAATGCCCACAAACATTCATGCTTCAGAATTTTCATCTCAATGATATATATAAAAGTGAAAAGTTAGAAATACTGCTAATATTTAATCTTAAGGAAGTGGTTAAATAAATTATGGGACATCAGTAAAATGAAATAACATGCTATCCTTGGAAAACATTTTTTCAAAAATTATTACTTATGGGAGTAATGGCTCATGTTTAAAAAAAGGATTAAAAACTATATGATTAATACATTCCCATTTGTATATAAAAAGATGAAGTACATGCAATGAAAATGATCGAAAGGAAATGTACCAAAAGTTAAACAATTATTTTTTTCTAGTCAGATTTAAGTGATGATAATTTTTCTTCTCTACACTTTTCTATATTGCTGGGCAATATTGTGAACATGAATTGCTTTTATAATCATTAAAAACAATAAACGTTATTCTTAAAAGAATCAAAAAAACCCACAAACTTTTGGCCTAAAGGAGCAACACAAATTCAACTAGGAGAATAAACACAAACTCACCTGTTCAATACCTAATATCCATTAAAGGGAAGACCCAATAAGATATTTGATGAATACACTGTCACTTCCTCTGAAGTTTACCTATGATTTTTCAAGGGGGAAGAAGGTACAATATAGCATACTAAGTTTCACGTCTAGAGTGGGACAGCCTGGGTTTGAACACTGGCCCAAATACTTATTAGAAGTGTGGCATTTTCTACGTTGTTTACACTTCCAAAGCCTCAGTTCTCTCACTAAAAATGGGCACAAAAACTGTGCCTCACTCGTAAGGTTGTTGTGAGGATTAATTTTTTTGGTTATGTTTTAATACACTTAACACTAGTGAATGGCATATTATAAACACTTAACACATGACTAATTACATTATTATAATGGTGTGTGAGGGTTCTCCGGAGAAACAGAATCAACGGGATGTATGTATCTATAGAAAGAGATTATAAGGAATTGGCTCATACAATTATGGAGAGGCTGGCAAGTATTAAGATCTGTAGGTTGAATCAGAAAGCTAGAGACCCAGGAGAGTCCAAAGACAGGACAAAAGTTGATGTCTCAGTCTGAAAGCTGTCAGGCAGGAAGAATTCTTCTTTTAAACAGCTTTATCGAGGTATAATTGATATAAAACATTGTGCCTATAGTTAACAATTAGTATTGTAAACTTAAAAATTTGTTAGATCTCATGTTAAGTCTTCTAACAACACACACATACATACACACACACACAAAGGGGCTCTCAGGCAGGAAAAATTCATCTCACTCAGGTGAGAGCCAGCCTTCTTGTTCTATTCAAGCCTTCAACTTATTGGGTGAGGCCCACCCATGTTAGAGAGAGCAAACTGCTTTACCTAGCCTGACAATTTAAATGTTAATCTCGACCAAAAACACCCTCACAAATACACCCAGAATAATGTTTGACCAAATACCTAGGCACCCTGTGGCCCAGTCAAGTTGACACATAAAATCCACCATCACAAATGAATGTAAATAAAATTATATACTATGCATATATGATGCTACCATGATTTATTAAAACTGCAAAACGCTAATGTTTTATGTTTCTATGTAATACCAAACAACTAATTTGAGTGAGGATTTTGTGTGTGAGTTTAGTACTGTTTTCCTTTGTTTTTTAACAAAGTGTCCAGTTGTTTGACTAAATTGGTCAGTCTTGTCTAAATAGTCAGTTGTGGCTACAGGCAAATTGAGTGGAATTCTTACAGCCTAGTAATTCTTGAAAAGGGGCAAAGCTCTCAAACACAGAAGGTTGTCCCTATACAGTACTAGGTTTGAAAACCTATGAGCAATCTTTCCCACCATTAATCCTTAAATTGGATTAAAGAGCATTATGGAGTATATCAGATAAATAGAGGAATAAAGTGACACCAATACAAAATTTTATTTTATTTTTCATCAGCTCAAGTCAATGATTTAAAGTGAGAATTAAATGAATTAAAGGAAAAATAACTTATGGAATTAAAAAGTAGGCTGGAATTTTCACAGAGGTAGCAAGGGTGGGAAAGAATGCATGACATAAAAATCACAACTAAATTTTCTAAGCTTTAATTGCAATTAATATTGCCCAGTACCAAAGCTGCATTCAAATCATTTTCTTTTAATTGACCACATTATGCTTTCTTACAAATTTTTCAACAAGTAGTCATGAAGATTTAAATTTTGTACAGATGGTTGATTATACTATAATGCCTAAAACATGGTATTAAAGGAACATTTTTAAATCAAGTGCAGTATTGAACAAAACCAAGAAAAATTATATACCTTTAAATCTAGAAAACTGTCCTATACATGACAGAACACTATCTATCGCTTTTCCCTTGCTCTCAGTTCATTTGTTTGATAAATGAACATTTAGCTGAAAATAAAGGGTTAAACAAATACCTAGAGAATGCCTTGACTCTATTCCTGAGAGATTCTAAAACTGAATACTTTTGAAAACAATTTCTATTATTTAAGCTGTTCTAGCCTTTAGTGCAGGGATAACTTCTGGGAAGATATCAAATGTGTAGATAATATTTTTAAACAAAGAGCAAAATCCAAATGCCTTAACAAAATATATAATGTAAATAAATGAACAAATAATGGCTATCATTTATTAAGGTCTTACTATGTGGCAGGCACTTTAGCAATATTATTTCTAATTATCACATTCACACAATGAGGAATCTGAAACTCTGAGATATTAGTAAGGTATTAAGGGCTAAGGCCTAAGGCCACAAACCTGAATGGATTTAAAACCAGTTTTGTGTAGCACCAAACCTCATGATGCCATTCTACTTCTAAAGAAATATTCAAGTCCCAGGACCACAAGCATTTCTTTTCTAAAGCAGTAAAGCAATTTTCTCTTTGAAAAAAAAAATTATTGACTTGTTTCTAACGTTGTTAACATACATGTTTATGGTAAAGCATTTGTAAAATATAAAGAGGCAAAAAAAAAAAAGAAATGGAAATAATCAGTAATAACAACAGTAGCATTATGGTGTAAGTCGCGGATGCTGGGCTGTGCCAACCAGATCCCCATTTCAGGAAAAAATGATTTATCCTTTATGCTAATATCTGTTTCAGACTCTGCTTTCTTGGGAACCCAACCTATAGCAACATATATCTGTCCAGGCTTGGAGGATGTATGTGTAAAATATAGGACAATAGCCTATATTGTACCTACTGGATTGTAATCAACTTTTATTTTCACTTAAAAATATACAATAAACATCTTTCCACAATCTAAACTTTCTTTTACAACATTATTTAGATTGGCTGCATTGTATTCCATTGCATATGCCATAATTTATCTAACCAGTCTCCAATATTGAAGTGATTCCAAATTGTTGGTTCTAAACAAGATATTTACATAGTCTCAAAGTATATCCTCACAAGATGCTTGTTAATTACTTCATGGCAGAGATACCTTGTAGACACTGAAGGGGAGTAGAATTTGTCACCCCAAAATATGCCTCTTCGGCATACGGACTATTTTAAGCTGGTTATTTTTAAGAAACTGCAGACAAAGGAGAAGCTCTGAAAACAGAGTAAAAGCTACCCTTTTGTAAGAGACATTTATATTTATAAGGGAGATGTCCATTTTAAGGGTATCTCCCTCTGTACCAGGAAGAGGAAAGACTAAATCTCTAAACTCTTATCAATGGAGAAGGCTTGGTCTTAACTCTGCATGACTACACCCTTGTTTACTGTGCTTTTCCTGGTCACCTCCCTTAACTGGCCTCCCCCCTCCCCAGCATCTTCTTTTCTGTCTTTAGCTGGAAATAATATTTAAGGCGGTGACTTGGGCCATTTGGGAGAGTTACTCAGTTTTTCCTGAGTATCTCCCAAGTACAAAGGAGTTATACATGCTATTAAACTGCTGTTTGTTTTCCTCCTGTTAATGTTTTTTATTATAGACTGGTCTCAACCAAGAACCTAGAAGAGTGGATGGAAAATTATTTTTCCTCCCCTTCAACACCATCTTAACAAAATGATGCAATTGAACATTGCCAGTAATGGGCCTCAGCAACAGCACATGTTCTCCCGACATGATGCACGAAGAATTCAGAATGCTTCTATGTTATTTCTACCAAAACTGCTTAACCTGAAACTAATCATGAGAAACATCAGATAAACCAAACTAAGGGACATTCTACAAAATTACAGGCTATACACTTCAAAAATATCAATGTTATAAATACAAATAAAGGCTGAGGAAATTTTCCATATAAATGAAGACCAAAGAGGGCTTCCCTGGTGGCACAGTGGTTGAGAGTCCGCCTGCTGATGCAGGGGACACGGGTTCGTGCCCCGGTCCGGGAGGATCCCACGTGCCGCGGAGCGGCTGGGCCCGTGAGCCATGGCCGCTGAGCCTGCGCTCCGCAACGGGAGAGGCCACAACAGTGAGAGGCCCGCATAACGCAAAAAAAAAAAAAGAAGACCAAAGAGACATGACAACTGAACACACCACATGATGTTGTTGTTTTTTTTTTTTTTTTTTTTTTACTATAAAGGACATTACTACGACAATTGGCAAAAGTTCAATAAGGTCTGTATACCTTATAATGGCATTATATCAATGTTAAGTTACTGATTTTGATAAGTGTGCTGAAATCATGTAAGAGAATTATTTGTTTTTAGGAAGTATACGCTAAAGTGTTTAGAGATAAAGGGGAATTGTGTCTGCAAGTCACTCTCAAACAGTTCAGGAAAAAAAAGATGGTGTGCGTGTGTGTGTATGTGTGTGTGTGTGTGTGTGTGTGTGTGTAGAAAAAGAGAGTGACAGAGGGGTGAATAGAGAAAAAAGAATGAGCTTGGGTGAAGAGGGGAGGGAAAAGGGAGGGAGAGAGAGACTAAAGCAAATAAACAAATACAGAAAATATTGACATTTGGGGTATCTGGGTGAAGGATATACAGGAATTCTGTATACTGTTTTTGGAACTTTTCTCTAATATCAAAATTATATTTTTACAAAGGAGTATTAATTCTTTATCACATATGTCGCAATTTTTTCTAAGTGTGTAACTTGCATTTTAATTTTGGCTATAGTAATTATTAATGTATAAAAGTTTTGTGTTTTATTTTTTTTTGTAGTACATCTACCAGTGGTTTTCTGTACAGCATCTGGCTTTGGTGGCACACCCAGAAAGACCTTCATCCCCTGATTACATAAATAATCACTTTTATTTTCTTCTAGCATATTTGCATTCTTCCATTCTAATATAGATTTAGTATTGAATTTATTTGAGAATGATGCAGGGACTTACTTTAATTTTTATTAGAGTTAGCCAGTGGTCCCAATACCATATATTGATTAATTTATGTTTTCCCAATTGGTTTGAAATATCATAAATATTATATTCTACTTTCTTCTATAGTTTTTTCTAGGCTTTCAGTTCAACTCATGACACTGTCTATTCTCTTATTACACTTTTTAAACTGTTTTAGTTAATACCTTTTAATATTTTGCAGTATAAGTTTGTCCTGCATTATCTTTATTTGTAAAAATCTTTTCAGTGTCTGGGGATACATTGCCATTCTCATTCCTATTGTAAATTTGAAGTTTACCTCTTTTTTCTTGATTAAAATTGTGAGAAATAACTCTGTCCAGAGAATTAGTTCTTAGATTTGTTCCTTGAACTTACAATTTTCTAATTCATTTAATTGTACCTTCTATTATTATTACTTCCTTTTGCTTTACTTAGGCTTATTTTGTTACTCTTCTTATAGACTGCTGAGTTAAATGCTTCATTTATTTATTTGTATTCTTTCTCATTTAATAAGAAAATTTTTAACTACTATGAATTTTCAAGAGTACATCTTTGACTACATCTCACAAGTTTTTATATGTAATGTCTTTATTGTTGCTTTCTAAACAGTCTGAAATTCTAGTTTTCATTTCCTCTTTGACCCAACAGCTATGTACAGAATATAGTTTAATTTTCAAGTAGTTATATATTTTTTATTGTTATTTATTTCTAGCTTTGCTGTGTTGAGATCAGAGAATGCTGATTGCATGATTTCTACTCTTTGGAGTTTACTGAAATTTTCATATCACCTTATATGCAGTCAATATATTTTAAAATAAATGTTCAATATACAGTTGAAAATAATGTGATCTCTTTAAAGGTATACATTATATTCCATTAGTAAGTCCTTCAATGTCACTATTTTTAGTCAAATGGACTGAGAGGTATTCCCTCCACTCTGATTTCTGTTTTGTAAAAATTTATCTTTGCAGTTTTAACAATATTTGCTTTAAATATTTCAATATAATATAAGGTTCATAAAAGTTCATAAGGTTCATCTTCATTGCAAATTATGCTCTTTTCAATATAAAATATACCCCAGAAACTGTGAATACTCCCATAAGATATATTAATAATATATACATATATATTATTATCTTTTTTATCATGTTGGTATATTTATATGTAAATACAAAACTGTACTGCTATATAATACTGAATAAGAACATTACAATTATTTTCTGAATCAGACTCAGTCCATTAACATTAAATACAAAATAAAAAGATTGTCAAAATAAGAATATATACATTCAAAGACCTTAATACAGTATAAAATTATTATGGTCTGATCAACTGCCAACCTCATCTGTGATGAGGGAAGTTTTAGGGGTTCCTGGAATTTTCTTGGAAAAATATCTTCCTCTTAAAAAAATGTGCCTTTCTTACCACAGCTTTCTAGTGGCTGTTATTTGAAATTAAAATGCAGTAAACTGTGTTGTTTGCAAATTTGACAGTTTCTCTTCGGCTTTCTTTTTGTAAGTTTCAATTATGAATACAAACTACCTTACCTAGAAAATATTTTTCTTAAAGCAACACTTACAGAGAAATCTTAGCAAAATTTAAGGCAGCCTCTTGCAAATGTTATTCTGTTGTCGTTGCTTTAATCATAGAGGAGTAACACCACTATAAGTCAAGAACAGAAAATACCTAAGTGGGAAATCCTTAGCTAAAATGCAAAACAGCACCTTGGGTAGTGAAGAAAGCAGGAGTTCTAAGAAGGAGACATGGAAGGAGTAATGATGAGATTAATAATAACAACAACAACAACAATAATAGAAGAAGGGGAGGAGGAAGAGGACGAGTTAATGATAGCATTCATTAGGCACTTACTGTATCTGCCAGGCACTGTTCTAAGCTCCTTACATACAATATCTAACTTTATCTTAACCATTACCCTATGAGGTAAATACTATTAATATCCCCACTTTGCCAATGAAGCAACTCGGACACAGAGAAATTAAGTAATTAGCCAAATACTGGGCTGGGATTTAAACAAGGGCAGACAAACTCCAGAGCTGGCACTCTTATCACTATCTATAAAGACTGTTACAGAGAAAATGAGAAAGCAAATTGCATCTACTTTTAAAACATTGCATAAGGGTTAAAAACACAGGTTTTGGAGCTGAATATACTGAGCCTGAAGACCCATTCAACCATTCACTAGGTCTGTGACCTTGGGCAACTTACTTTCCTCCTCTATGCTTCAATTTCCTCATCCATAAAATGAGAACGATAATAAAACCTACTCAGAGTTATGAAAGTTCAATAAAAAAAAAGTGCATAAAAAGCACTTAGGGCAGAATGTGCCCCTGAAACCTTGCCTATTGTCCTATATATATAACAATATTACATACTGTCAAATCAGATAGCAATAACAAGTTAATAAAGTATAACGTGGAGAGTTATGGTGTGTTGCCTAAATATCTCAAGAATGTACTTTCATATATTATTAAAGAGAAAGTTGAATTTACTTTAAAGTTGACTAAGTGTATTTTTAATATATGGTCTATCGATAATATCGCTACACAAAAATTTCCTTCAGAAACAAAAGTCTGACTTCTAAATATGTCAAAATTCTTCTAAATGTCTTCACAGAATATGACTTTAAAATGTGCAAAATTGCCAAGAAATAATTATGTTCATTAATAAAACATTCTTTGTTTCTTTATCCTAGTGAAGTTTCTTTTGAGCTTGATAAAACTATACAATGACAACTGCCAAAAGGATGTTCTTAATATAGTTTAGTATCAACAGCTACTAGGAGTCAGGAAAAACACTAATATCTCATAAGCCTTTTGACCCATTTGATTTTATAACATATTGATTTTATATATCAGAGACAGCCCTCATTACCACCAGATATATAAATGAACAATTACTACTCAGAAGAGTCAAGATTCATTCTTATATTCATACTGTAGATAAGAGGACGAGAAGACTTTTCCAAAAGGGGATTTTATGGTCTTAGCTGAATTGTTATGTAGTGTATAGAATCTGTAAATCCTCTGGAATTCATCTTCAACCTCCCTCTTTTAATTATCATTATAGTAGATTGCTTAGATTAAGCAATGAAGAAATGGTTCTACTTCTCACATAATCCAAAGATATTAAATTAGTAGCTCACCTAATCCAAAGATATTAATTAGTAGATATTCCACTAGTTTTCACATTATGCAATAATAACTGTATTTTTAGGTAAATCTGCCTTTTCTCTTTTATTTCAAGACTTTGAGCAACATGGTATTTTAAAAATGCAATTTAGAGATAGATTTCCTGGGTTTAATCCTACTTCTGATGCTTTATTTGTTCCTTGTCTTGGGTAAGTCATAAAACTTTCCAGAACCTTGAGTTCAACAGAAATGGTACCTCGTAGGGTTGATATGCAGTTTTAGTACAAATATACATGAAAATGCCTTATACACTATAAAGATTTATAGGAATGCAAAGTAGCTTTATTACTGCATTTAGAATATCTGTTTCAGTAAGATAATAGCCTATTTTTTGTTGAAACAAAAACGTGCATTTATAGACAACCATATACCAATGTAATTTCTATTTAAACACATAAGAAGGAATTAATTCTCTCATTTTTAAAGGAATATTTAGGTAGTTACGTTGATCAACTCACAGAGTAAACTTATTTTAGGTTCAAAGTGGCTTAGTCTACCCTTTCTTCAATTTGAAGTCTGAAAAGCATTTCTGTTTGTTCTCCTCCCACTAACCCTTTCCTTAGACCAACTATTTTTGAGTTTAAAATTAATTTTGAAAGAAAAATGTTTTCTAGTTCATAAAAGCAGTTGTATTTCAACCATCAGGGCTTAATACTCTTCCGTCCCTATAAAAACTTATTTTTAAGTTTGAGAGGAAACTAGCATAGATAAATCTATACTTTTGATACTTGATTTTGTCCATAAGTACCTTCGTTCCTGCTTTTGAATTTTGAAGAACTGGATCTGTAATGGGGAGAATCCCTGCCCTTTTTCATTCTCAAGAGTTGAGAAGGGCAAATAAATTCTTCTATCAACCTCTGCCCCTCTAATCCATATAAAGTGATCTTTTGTGTTTTGAGGCAGCTGAACTTCTAATACACAGGTCAGTCATTAAGCAAAAGAAGAGACAAATAATTCATGACACATCCATATTAGTTCACTCAAGCCATTATCACTGAGGTTGGTTTGCTTGGGGAGATTCAATCATATCACAACCTAAGGTTCAAATTCAATATAGTGTGAGCTTTCTTTGACCATATTGAGCCACGTCAACACTCATCAGGATTTTCAGAAAATACATGGTAGGAAATTATTTTAAATCAGAAGTTCTCATCTGTGCTGAATATTCCCAGTGTCACACACATGTGCGTGCACACTCACACACAAATGATGCTGATTTGATTTGATCAAGTGATAACATATAACCTCATATCATTTCATACAACCTCATGTCCTTCCCTTGATCTTCTCCATAGCCTAATTTTTTTTTTTTATATCTTACAGAGCTGGTTATTTATTGAGTCCAGGGCCCAATCAAAGTTTACACATTACATTGTTATTTGTTTTTTTTTTTAATATCTTTATTGGAGTATAATTGCTTTACAATGTTGTGTTAGTTTCTGCTGTATAAGAAAGTGAATCAGCTCTACGTATACATATATCCCCATATCCCCTCCCTCTTGCATCTCCCTCCCACCCTCCCTATGCCACCCCCTTAGGTAGTCACAAAGCACGGAGCTGATCTCCCCGTGCTATGTGGCTGCTTCCCACGATCTATTGACTTTATATCTGGTAGTGTATAAATGTCAGTGCCACTCTCTCACTTCATCACAGCTTACCCTTACCCCTACCTGTGTCCTCAGCTCCATTCTCTACATCTGGGTCGTTATTGCTGTCCTGCCCCTAGATACTTCAGGACCACTTTTTGTTTTTGTTTTTTTTTGATTCCATATATATGTGTTAGCATATGGTATTTGTTTCTCTCTTTCTGACTTACTTCACTCTGTATGACAGACACTAGGTCCATCCACCTCACTACAAATAACTCAATTTTGTTTCTCTTTTTGGCTGAGTAATCTTCCATTGTATGTATGTGCCCCATCTTCTTCATCCATTCATCTGTTGATGGACACTTAAGTTGCTTCCATGTCCTGGCTATTGTAAATAGTGCTGCAATGAACATTGTGGTACATGACTCTCTTTGAATTATGGTTTTCTCCAGGTATATGCCCAGTAGTGGGATCGCTGCATCCTATGGAAGTTCTATTTTTACTTTTTTAAGGAACCTCCATACTGATCTCCATAGTGGATATATCAATTTACATCCCCACCAACAGTGCAAGAGGGTTCCCTATTCTCCACATCCTCTCCAGCATTTACTGTTTGCAGATTTTTGGATGATGACCATCCTGACTGGTATGAGGTGATACCTCATTGTAGTTTTGATTTGTATTTCCCTAATGATTACTGATGTTCAGAATCCTTTCATGTATTTGTTGGCTATCTGTATATCTTAACTGGAGAAATATCTATTTAGGTCTTCCATCCATTTTTGGATTGGGTTGTTTGTTTTTTTGATATTGAGCTGCATAAACTGCTTGTATATAATGGATATTAACCGATTATCAGTTGCTTCATTTGCAAATATTTTCTCCCATTCTCTGGGTTGAGTTTTCGTCTTGTTTATGGTTTCCCTTGCTATGCAAGGCTTTAAGTTTCATCAGGATCCATTAGTTTATTTTTATTTCTATTTCTCTAGGAGGTGGGTCAAAAAGGATTTTGCTGTGATTTATGTCATAGAGTGTTCTGCCTATGTT
Source organism: Orcinus orca (assembly GCF_937001465.1). Taxonomy (NCBI): domain Eukaryota; kingdom Metazoa; phylum Chordata; class Mammalia; order Artiodactyla; family Delphinidae; genus Orcinus; species Orcinus orca. The sequence continues at coordinate 83,592,695 of NC_064580.1, forward strand.
TTCCTCGAAGAGTTTTATAGTGTCTGGCCTTACATTTAGGTCTTTAATCGATTTTGAGTTTATTTTTTGTGTATAGTGTTAGGGAGTGTTCTAATTTATTTCTTTTACATGTAGCTGTCCAGTTTACCCAGCACCACTAATTGAAGAGGCTGTCTTTTCTCCATTGTTATATTCTTGCCTCCTTTATCAAACATAAGGTGACCAATTGTGCATGGGTTTATCTCTGGGCTTTCTATCCTGTTCCATTGATCTATATTTCTGTTTTTGTGCTAGTACCATACTGTCTTACTTACTGTAGGTTTGTAGTATAGTCTGAAGTCCAGGAGCCTGATTCCTCCAGCTCGGTTTTTCTTTCTCAAAATTGCTTTGGCTATTCAGGGTCTTTTGTGTTTCCATACAAATTGTGAAATTTTTTGTTCTAGTTCTGTGAAAAATGCCATTGGTAGTTTCATAGAGATTACACTGAATCTACAGATTGCTCTGGGTAGTATACTCATTTTCACAATATTGATTCTTCCAATCCAAAAACATGGTATATCTCTCCATCTGTTTGTATCGTCTTTAATTTCTTTCATCAGCGTCTTATACATTTATGCATACAGGTTTTTTGTCTCCTTAGGTAGGTTTACTCCTAGATATTTTATTCTTTTTGCTACAGTGGTAAATGGGAGTGTTTCCTTAATTGCTCTTTCAGATTTTTCATCATTAGTGTATAGTAATGAAAGAGATTTCTGTGCATTAATTTTGTATCCTGCTACTTTACCAAATTCATTGATTAGCTCTAGTAGTTTTCTGGTAGCATCTGTAGGATTCTCTATGTATAGTATCATGTCATCTGCAAACAGTGACAGCTTTACTTTTTCTTTTCTGATTTGGATTCTTTTTTCTTCTCTGATTGCTGTGGCTAAAACTTCTAAAACTATGTTGAATAATAGTGGTGAGAGTAGGCAACTTTGTCTTACTCCTGATCTTAGAGGAAATGGTTTCAGTTTTTTACCATTGAGAACGAAGTTGGCTGTGGGTTTGTCATGTATGGCCTTTATTATGTTGAGGTAAGTTCCCTCTATGCCTACTTTCTGAAGGGTTTTTATCATAAATCGGTGTTGCATTTTGTCAAAAGCTTTTTCTGCATCTACTGAGATGATTTAATGGTTTTTATCCTTCAGTTTGTTAATATGGTGTATCACATGGATTGATTTGCATATATTAAGGAAACCTTGCATTCCTGGGATAAACCCCAATGTATGATCCTTGTAATGTGCTGTTGGATTCTGTTTGCTAGTATTTTGTTGAGGAATTTTGCATCTATGTTCATCAGGGTTATTGGCCTGTAGTATTCTTTTTTTGTGACATATTTTTCTAGTTTTGGTTTCAGGGTGATGGTGGCCTTGTAGAATGAGTTTGGGAGTGCTCCTCCCTCTGCTATATTTTGGAAGAGTTTGAAAAGGATACATGCTAGCTCTTCTCTAATTGTTTGATAGAATTCACTTGTGAAGCCATCTGGTCCTGGGCTTTTGTTTGTTGGAAGAATTTTAATCACAGTTTCAATTTCAGTGCTTATGATTGGTCTGTTTATATTTTCTATTTTTTCCTGGTTCAGTCTCAGAAGGTTGTGATTATCTAAGAATTTGTCCACTCCTTCCACATTGTCCATTTTATTGGCATAAGGTTGCTTGTAGTAATCTCGTGATCTTTTGTATTTCTGCAGTGTCAGTTGTTACTTCTCCTTTTTCATTTCTAATTCTGTTGATTTGAGTCTTCTCCCATTTTTCTTGATGAGTCTGGCTAATGGTTTATCAATTTTGTTTATCTTCTCAAAGAACCAACTTTTCGTTTCATTCATCTTTGCTATTGTATCCTTCATTTCTTTTTCATTTATTTCTGATCTGATCTTTATGATTTCTCTCCTTCTGCTAACTTTGGGGTCTTTTTCTTCTTTTTCTAGTTGATTTAGGTGTAAAGTTAGGTTGTTTATTTGAGATTTTTCTTGTTCCTTGAGATAGGATTGTATTGCTATAAACTTCCCTCTTAGAAATGCTTTTGCTGCAACCCATCAGTTTTGGGCCGTCGTGTTTTCACTGTCATTTGTTTCTAGGTATTTTTTGATTTCCTCTTTGATTTCTTTTGTGGTCTCTTGGTTATTTAGTAGTGTATTGTTTAGCCTCCATGTGTTTGTATTGTTTACAGTTTTTTTCCTGTAATTGACATCTAGTCTCATAGCACTGTTGTTGGAAAAGACACTTGATATGATTTCAATTTTCTTAAATTTACCAAGGCTTGATTTGTGACCCAAGATATGATGTATCCTGGAGAATATTCCATGAGCACTTGAGAAGAAAGTGTATTCTGATGTTTTAGGATAGAATGTCCTATAAATATCTATTAAGTCCATCCTGTTTAATGTGTCATTTAAAGCTTGTGCTTCCTTATTTATTTTCATTTTGGATGATCTGTCCATTGGTGAAAGTGGGATGCTAAAGTCCCATACCTGATTGTGTTACTGTCGATTTCCCCTTTTATGGCTGTTAGCATTTGCCTTATGTATAGAGGTGCCCCTATATTGGGTGTATAAATATATACAATTGTTATATCTTCTTCTTGGATAGATCCCTTGATCATCATGTAGTGTCCTTCTTTGTCTCCTGTAATAGCCTTTATTTTAAAGTCTATTTTGTCTGATATGAGAATTGCTACTCCAGCTTTTTTTGATTTCCATTTAAATTGAGTATTGTTTTCAATCCCCTCACTTTCAGTCTGTATGTGTCTCTAGGTGTGAAGTGGGTCTCATGTAGACAGCATATATACAGGTCTTATTTTTGTATCCATTCAGCCAGTCTGTGTCTTTTGGTTGGAGCATTTATTCCCTTTACATTTAAGGTAATTATTGGTATGCATGTTCCTATTCCCATTTTCTTAATTGTTTTGGGTTTGCTATTGTAGGTCTTTTCCTTCTCTTGTGCTTCCTGCCTAGAGAAGTTCCTTTAGCATTTGTTGTAAAGCTGATTTGATGGTGCTGAATTCTCTTAGCTTTTGCTTGTCTGTAAAGGTTTTAATTTTGCCATTGAATCAGAATGAGATCTTTGCTGGGTAGAGTAATCTTGGTTGTAGGTTCTTCCCTTTCATCACTTTAAATGTGTCCTGCCACTCCCTTCTGGCTTGCCGAGATTCTGCTGAAAGATCAGCTGTTAACCTTATGGGGATTCCCTTATGTGTTACTTGTTGTTTTTCCCTTGCTGCTTTTAATATTTTTTCTATGTATTTAATTTCTGATAGTTTCATTTATATGTGTCTTGGCATGTTTCTCTATGGATTTATCCTGTATGGGGCTCTCTGTGCTTCCTGGACTTCATTGAATATTTCCTTCCACAAATTAGGGAAGTTTTCAACTATAAGCTCTTCAAATACTTTCTCAGTCCCTTTCTTTTACTCTTCTTCTTCTGGGACCCCTATAATTCGAATGTTGATGTGTTTAACGTTGTCCCAGAAGTCTCCGAGACTGTCCTCAATTCTTTTCATTCTTTTTCTTTTATTCTCCTCTGCAGTAGTTATTTCCACTAGTTTATCTTCCAGGTCACGTATCCATTGTTCTCCCTCAGTTGTTCTGCTATTGTTTACTTCTAGAGAATTTTAAATTTCATTTATTGGGTTGTTCACCATTGTTTGTTTGCTCTTTAGTTCTTCTAGGTCCTTGTTAATTTTTTTTTTTCTCCATTCTATTACCAAGATTTTGGATCATCTTCACTATCATTACTCCGAATTCTTTTTCAGGTAGACTGCCCATTTCCTCTTCATTTGTTTGGTATGGTGGGTTTTTACCTTGCTCCTTCATCTGCTGCATATTTCTCTGTCTTCTCATTTGGCTTAACTTACTGTGTTTGGGGTCTCCTTTTCACAGGTTACAGGTTTGTAGTCCCGTTGTTTCTGGTGTCTGCCCCCGGTGGGTAAGGTTGGTTCTGTGGGCTGTGTAGGCTTCCTGCTGGAGAGGACTGGTGCCTGTGTTCTGGCGGATGAAGCTGTATCTTGTCTATCCAGTGGGCAGGACCACGTCTGGTGGTGTGTTTTGGGGTATATGTGAACTTATAATTTTTGGCTGCCACTCTGCTAATGGGTTGTGTTGTGTTCCTGTCTTGCTAGTTGTTTGGCATGGAGTGTCCAGCACTGGACCTTGCTCATCGTTGAGTTTAACTGAGTCTTAGCGTTGAGATGGAGACGTCTGAGAGAGCTCTTGCTGATTGATATTACGTGGGGCCACGATGTCTCTGGTGGTCCAGTGTCCTGAACTCGGCTCTCCCACCTCAGAGGATCAGGCCTGACACCCGGCCTGAACACCAAACCCTTACATGTAAATGAGTTAAATCTCCAATCCAAGGGCACAGGGTGGCCGGCCTTCTGTGCTCCGCTCTGTCTTCCAGCTGGGCAGTTTCCTCTGGGCTTGGTTGATATGGAGACCCTGCTTTGGATCCAGGTCCACCTACATTCTCTAGTGTCTAGAAGAAGCAGCCAATGCCACCATCCTCCCTTATCCCTGCCACAGCTCATTGTGATCCTCTAGTGTAATTTTTTTTATGACACCAGGCACCTATGGATGCCAATTTAAGCTACTTGCTTATCCTGGCCCTGTCTAACTAGCCTCACCAGATTTATCGATTCTGTCACATTCAGATAAGGAAACTCAAGACTGAAACCCAGATACCTCAGGAGTTTGAAAGGTAGGCTTCTTTATCAATGTAGTCATCCACATAGAGATGGGCAGCAACCTAATTCACAGTGACACTGAAAGACTCAACCACACCTCCTTCTCCAGAATGATCCTTCCTTTAGTCTCCTTACCACTTTTAAGGTGTCAATAACTAACACATTTAGCCTTGGAGAAAGGGAAAGTATCTACATTTAAAAAGAGAAGCTTCTACTTACTCAAAAATTGAATCTTATCTAGTCTGAGTGAAAAAAATAATTAACGTAACTTCCCGCAATGATCATTCCTTCGTCTTTTCTACAAGAAAATCTGCTAGAGTGAAATACAAAGCATCCTAAGAGACTACTACAAGCAACTCTATGCCAATAAAATGGACAACCTGGAAGAAATGGACAAATTCTTTGAAAGTTTTAACCTTCCAAGACTGAACCAGGAAGAAATAGAAAATATAAACAAACCAATCACAAGTAATGAAATTGAAACTGTGATTAAAAGCTTTTCAACAAACAAAAGTCCAGGACCAGATGGCTTCACAGGTGAATTCTGTCAAACATTTAGAGAAGAGCTAACACCCATCCTCAAACTCTTCCAAAAACTTGTGGAGGAAGGAACACTCCCAAACTCATTCTATGAGGCCACCATCACCCTGATACCAAAACCAGACAAACATACTACAAGAAAAGAAAATTACAGACCAATATCACTGATGAATATAGATGCAAAAATCCTCAACAAAATACTAGCAAACAGAATCCAACGACACATTAAAATGATCATACACCATGATCAGGTGGGATTTATCCCAGGGATGTAAGGATTCTTCAATATACGCAAATCAAACTATGTGATACACCACATTAACAAATTGAAGAATAAAAACCATATGATCATCTCAATAGATGCAGAAAAATCTTTGACAAAATTCAACACCCACTTATGATAAAAACTCTCCAGGAAGTGGGCATAGAGGGAACCTACCTCAACATAATAAAGGCCATATATGACAAACCCACAGCAAACATCATTCTCAGTGGTCAAAAACTGAAAGCATTTCCTCTAAGATCAGGAACGAGACAAGGACGTCTACTCTCACCGCTATTATTCAACCTAGTTTTGGAATTCCTAGCCTTGGCAATCAGAGAAGAAAAAGAAATAAAAGGAATACAAATTGGAAAAGAAGAAGTAAAACTGTCACTGTTTGCAGATGACATGATACTATACATAGAGAATCCTAAAGATACCACCAGAAAACTACTAGAGCTAATCAATGAATTTGGTAAAGTAGCAGGATACAAAATTAATGCACCGAAATCTCTTGCATTCCTATACACTAATGATGAAAAATCTGAAAGAGAAATTAATGAAACACTCCCATTTACCATTGCAACAAAAGGAATAAAATACCTAGGAATCAACCTATCTAGGGAGACAAAAGACCTGTATGCAGAAAACTATAAGGCAGTGATGAAAGAAATTAAAGATGATACCAACAGATGGAGAGATATACCATGTTCTTGGATTGGAAGAATCAATATTGTGAGAATGACTATACTACCCAAAGCGATCTACAGATTGAATGCAATCCCTATCAAATTACCAATGGCATTTTTTAAGGAACTAGAACAAAAAAATCTTAAAATTTGTATGGAGACACAAAAGACCCCAAATAGCCAAAGAAGTCTTGAGGGAAAAAAACGGAGCTGGAGGAATCAGATTCCCTGACTTCAGACTATACTACAAAGCTACAGTAATCAAGACTATATGGTACTGGCACAAAAACAGATACATAGATCAATGGAACAAGATAGAAAGCCCAGAGGTAAACCCACACACCTATGGTCAACTAATCTATGACAAAGGAGGCAAGGATATACAATGGAGAAAAGACAGTCTCTTCAATAAGTGGTGCTGGGAAAACTGGACAGCTACATGTAAAAGAATGAAAGTAGAACACTCCCTAACGCCATACACAAAAATAAACTCAAAATGGATTAGAGACCTAAATGTAAGACTGGACACTATAAAACTCTTTGAGAAAAACATAGGAAGAACACTCTTTGACATAAATCACAGCAAGATGCTTTTTGATCCACCTCCTAGAGTAATGGAAATAAAAACAAAAATAAACATATGGGACCTAATGAATCTTAAAAGCTTTTGCACAGCAAAGGAAACCATAAACACGACTAAAAGACAACCCTCAGAATGGGGGAAAATATTTGCAAACGAATCAACGGACAAAGGATTAATCTCCAAAATATATAAACAGCTCATGCAGCTTGATATTAAAAAAACAAACAATCCAATCCAAAAACGGGCAGAAGACCTAAATAGTTATTTCTCCATAGAAGACATACAGATGGCCAAGAAGCACATGAAAAGCTGCTCAACGTCACTCATTATTAGAGAAATGAAAATCAAAACTACAATGAGGTATCACCTCACACCATTTAGAATGGGCATTATCAGAAAATCTACAAACAACAAATGCTGGAGAGGGTGTGGAGAAAAGGGAACCCTCTTGCACTGTTGGTGGGAATGTAAACTGATACAGCCATTATGGAAAACAGTATGGAGGTTCCTTAAAAAACTAAAAATATAATTACCATATGATCCAGCAATCCCACTACTGGGCATATATTCAGAGAAAACCACAATTCAAAAACACACATGCACCCCAATGTTCATTGCAGCACTAATTACAATAGCCAGGTCATGGAAGCAACTTAAATGCCCATCGATAGACGAAAGGATAAAAAAAATGTGGTACATATGTACAATGGCATATTACTCAGACAAAAAAAGGAATGAAACTGGGTCATTTTTTGAGACGTGGATGGATCTAGAGACTGTCATACAGAGTCAAGTATGTCAGAAAGAGGAAAACAAATACGGTATATTAACGCATGTATGTGGAACCTAGAAAAATGGTACAGATGAACCGGTTTGCAGGGCAGAAATTGAGACACAGATGTAGAGAACAAACTTATGGACACCAAGGGAGGAAAGCGGCAGGGGAGGGGGGTGGTTGGGGTGGTGGTGTGGTGAATTGGGCTATTGGGATTGACATGTATACACTGATGTGTATAAAATTGATGACTAATAAGAACCTGCTGTATAACTAAATAAATAAAATAAAATGCCACCAAAAAAAAAAAATATCTGCTAGAGTAAGTCATATTTAGATAAAGAGTGAGTCAGCACACCATGTTTTGTAGTATTTGAATCAATAACTAGTTACTCTGAAAGGTTGAGGGTATTTTAAAATTTCTTTTGTGTTACACATAGTGCCTAGAACCACAAGGTTACATTTTACTCAACTGAATCCCTCTAAAATAAGTATCTGTTTCATATAGAAAATTCTACTAAAATTACTGTGAAAATCTCCATAGTAGAGAAGTAAATTAATTAACTAAGAGAGTGAAAAACAGAAGAAATTCTGGGCCAGTTTTATATACATTCCATCCAAGATTCTATCTATGTCAAGGCATTCAGAGACAATTTGTGGAAACTATGGCAGCAGTCCTGTAAATTTTCTCCAAAACCTTCATAAATTACTAGTTTTTTTGTGAATTAATCTAAATTAACAGATGGTTCTTAATTGGGGGTGGAGGGTTTAAGCCTTTGGAGAATCTGACAATTCATCTAAACTATTTCTTCACTCTTTGGAAACATAAAATCTAAGGAAAGCTACATACTTTATCCAAGAAAACATGTGAATGTGTGTGTGTTCATGAACACACAAATACATACACACCACAGACAAAGAATTCTGTATATAAGTTCACAGAGTTTATGGAACCAGCCTAAGAACTACTCTGCAGAGAATTATCTCAGGATGACCCTACTCTATTACAGAACGTAAATTGATAAACACACTCAGTCAGTTTTTAAGGTAACTAAGAAAACTGTATTTGATAGCGTCATATATAAAGCAATGCATGATTGGAAAAATAAACCATGTAGACTATGCATTTATCATAAAGAGGGTGAATAAAGGCACAGCCTTTGAAAATTAGCATAAACTAGATAAACTTAGCCTTGGGAGATGTAAGAAGCTCTAATGGTTAGTAGGTGAAAAGGAGGGAGATGATAATGGATAAGGATAAAGCTGGAGATATAGTAATAAATACAGATGGAGATAGGGGAACTGATTAGTCTCTGAGAGGGTGGAAATCTGGCTTAACAGGAGAAACACAGAAGTTTCTATGTTGTTTGCACGAATCTTTACATGTTAGTCTGTAGTTTCCCTTTTTTTTTTTTTTGAAATTTTTTTCAACTTAGATTTCAAGGTTATATTAATTTGTTAAAGTGAACCTGGAAGATTTCCCTTTTTATGTATGCTCTGCAGTAGGTTTAATCACCAGGTTCACTAACTATTAATACATGTAACATAATGATATGATCCTTTATGGTTTAATAGAGCTTCTCTGGTACCTTGTAGACCATAGATCATTTGAGAAGTATATATTACGTTTATAATCAGGAAAAATTAAGTATATTCCCTTTAAGAATCTAATAAAATCTATGAACATTTCCCTACTGCCCAAACCAATCAGAAATAAACACAAAACTGGGTTTACAATTTCAGGGTGGTTCATAGAAGCCTTAAAATCTATCCATGAAGTCCCTAAAGATCGATATAGGTTAGGAATCCCTTCCTTGCCTTTCCTGACTCTTTATATATTTAGTTGTTCTGTCCCTTGGGATAAAACTCAAGATATGTTTATCATCTTGTGTATGAGTCATGTTCTTCCAGTTTGAAATATCTAAATCCAGAGTGACATCAGCAAAATGGCACACTAGGAAACTCCAATCCATTGTTTTCCCATGGAAACATCAAAAAAAGAACCAAAAAAATGACTAATAAAACTTTATAGGAAGGAGGAAACAAGGGACAAAAAAAGCTATATGACATATAGAAAACAAATAATTACTTTAAATGGATTAAACTGCCCAACCAAAAGGCATAGATTAGCAGAATGGTTTAGAAAACATGATTTAACTAATGCTGTCTACAAGAGACTAACTTTAGACCTAAGGACTGAAATAGCTTGAAAGTGAAGAATGCAGAAATATACTCAATGCCAATAGTAACCAAGGAGGGCTGGGGTAGCTATACTAATACCAGATGAAATAGGGGTAAAATAAAAAACTGTTAGAGACAAAAAAGTACATTGTATGTTGGTAAAAGGGTTAATTCACCAAAAGGATATGGCAATTAAAACCATTTACACATCAAACATCAGACCTCCAAAATATATGAGGCAAACATTGACAGAATTAAAGGGAAAAAGATATAGCTATACAATAATTATTGGAGACTTCAATAATTCACTTTCAATAATTGGAGAGAAAAAACAGACAAAAGATCAACAGGGAAACAGAGGACTTGAACACATTTTAAACCAATTGGGCCTAATAGACACATACAGAATACTCCTCCCAACACCAGAATACATATTTTTCTCAAGTGCACAGGCAACATTCTCCAGGATAAACCATACATTAGGCCACAAAATAACTTTAAATAAATTTTCAAAAATTGAAAATATACAAAATATCTTTTCCAATCACACTGGAATGAAACTAGCAATCAATAAAAGGAAAATCAGGAAACACACAAATATGTAGAAACAACACACTCTTAAACAACCAGTGGACCAAAGAAATCACATGGGATATTAGAAAATACCTTAAGACAAATGAAAGTGAAAAAACAATATACCAAAACATACAAGATGCAGAGAAAACAGTGCTAAGAGGGAAATTTATAGCTATATGTATTTATATTTAAAAAGAAGAAAGATATCAAATCAACAACCTAACTTTACATCTTAAGGAACTATAAAAAGAACAAACTAAACCCAAAGCTAGAAGAAGGAAGGAAATGATGAAGATTAGAGTGGGGATAAATAAAACAGAGAATAGGGAAATGACAGAGAAAAGCAAGGAAATCAAACATTCTTTGAAAAGATCGATAGAGTACACAAATCTTCACCTAGTTTGAGAAAAAAAGAAAGAAGACTCAAATTACCAAAATCAAAAAATGAAAGTGGGTAAACAACGAGGTCCTACTGTATAACACAGGGAACTATATTCAATATCCTGTGATAAACCATAATGGAAAAGAATATGAAAAACAATATATGTATAACTGAATCACTGATGTACAGCAGAAATTAACACAACATTGTAAATCAACTATACTTCAATAAAATAAATTTTTAAAAATGAAAGCATTCTACCTATTTTACATAAATAAAAAAGATTATAAAAGATTATTATGGACAATTGTATGCCAACAAATTGGATAACTTAGGTAAAATAGAGAAATTCCTAAAAATATACAACCTACTAAGACTGAATCATAAAACAACAGAATATCTGAATAGACATATAAATAGTAAGGAGATTGAATCAGTAATCAAAAACTTCCCAACAGAGAAAAGCCCTGGACCAGATGGCTTAACTGGTGAATTCAACCAAACACTTGAAATAGAATTGACATCAACCTTCCTCAAAACCTTCCAAAATACTGAAGAGGAAGGAACACTTCCTGACTCATTCCATGAGTCTAGCATCATCCTGACACTAAAGCCAGACATAGACAGTACAAGAAAAGAAAATAACAGACCAATATCCCTTATGAGTATCAATGCACAAGTCCTCAACTGAATACTAGCAAACTAAATTCAGCAGCATATTAAAAAGGTTGTACACCATGAACAAGTAGAATTTATTCCTGGAATGCAAGGACATTTCAACACCCAAAAATCATTCAGTGTAATATACCTAAATGTAAGCATTAATACTATAAAACTCTTAGGAGAAAACAGGGGAAAAGCTTCATGACATTGGATTTAGCAATGATTTCTTGGATATGACACCATAAATATAGGCAACAAAAGAAAAAATAGATCAATGGTGTTCATCAATATTAAAAACTTTTATAAATCAATGGATACTAAGAAGAGAGTGAAAAGGCAACCTACAGAATGGGAGAAAACACTTGCAAATCATATATCTGATAAGGGATTAATATCCAGAATTTATAAAGAACTCCTACAACTCAACAATAAAAAAATAAACAACTCAATTCAAAAATAGGCAGAAGACTTGAATAGACATTTCTCCAAAGCAGATATACAAATGGTCAGTAAGCACTGAAAGTTGAGATGTTCAACATTGCTAATCATTAGGAAAATGCAAATCAAAACTACAGTGAGATACCACTACCTATTACCACCTATTAGCATGGCTATATATATAAAAAAAAAAAAAAAACAGAAAATAACAAGTGTTAGGATGTGGAGAAATTGGAACCCTTGTGGGTTGCTAGTGGGAATGTAAAGTGATGCGCCATAAAAATAATATAGCAGCTCCTCAAAAACGTAAACGTAGAATGACCATATGATCCAACAATTCTACTTCTGGGTATACATCCAAAACAATCGAAATCAGGGACTCAAACAGATATTTGTACAATAATATTCATAACAGTATTGTTCACAAATAGCCAAAAGTGAAAACATTCATTGATGGGTGAATGGATAAACAAAATGTGGTGCATACATAAACTGTAATATTATTCAGCCTTAGAAAGGAATGAAATTCTAATACATGCTAAAACCTGGATGAACCTTGAAAACATCATGCTAAGTGAAAAAAACCAGACACAAAAGAACAAATATTGTATGATTCCACTTATATGAGGTACCTAAAATATAAAATTCATAGGGATAGAAAGTAGAATAGTGGTTATCAGGGGCTGGAAGGAAACAGCTACGGGGAGTTATTGTTTAATGTAAGTTATTGATAGTGGTAATGGTTGCAAAAAAATATGAATGTATTTAATGCCACTGAATTTTACAGTTTAAATTATTAAAAGGATTAATTTTATGCTATATATATTTTAGCACAATAATAAAAGTATCTTAGACTCACTCATAGACTCCAGGGGAAAAACACTAAATCTATGCAAAACATGACATGATAGAAGTTGGAGAAAGTGCCCATTTTGTTGGTTCTTTACATAATGTTTGTCACACTTTAACAGAATTTTTACATTTACATGAATGCCTATAAATGTACACAGGTGTCCTCCTTTATTGCAGGCTCAACCACAAAGAAGACAGAAAATAAAAACCAGGGACCTGGATAACCTAGGGACATATGTTTACTGTGGGTGTTTTTTGTTTATTAAATTTGATTTTGCTTCAGTTTTCACATACACAAATAATTATCTGTCTTAACAACATAAAAAAATAGAAACACTCAATTTTCAATCTAGAATGTTGCGGCTTTCATTCCATTTCAAATCTTCTCAAACCTACAAAGAAAGAATCTACTTACTATATCACCCTTCATTACCTTTCTTTTCCATTGGTATCAATCTCATGTGCAGACTTGCACAGGTGATTAGCAGAATTTTCATGGATATAACTTGTTCTATTACAGCAAAAAGTAATTCTGCCAGTTTTCCCCAAAGATTGCATTTGTGCTCCCTTACTTTTTTTATTTTAAAGCCTACTAATGTTACATATGAGGAAATAATAACACCTATCTCATTAGGTTGTGAGGACTTAATGAGACAACAGAATGCAAAATATTTAGCATAGTATCTGGCACACTAATACATAAATAGTAGTTCCCTTCCTACCCTACCTATGCAGTATAATATTATGCCTATGATGACCATATAACTTGGAATCTCCAGTATAGTACCAATAACAGGTATGTGTCTCTCCTAACACCATAATAGATTTCTATAGATCATAACCCTCAAGTCAGTATTCATAATAGAGTATGTGCTCATATGATATATACTCCTTAAGCAATAATAATAATTATTAGATTTTAGATGCTGAGTATGTTAACCATGTCAGGTGTTCTGCATACACTATGTCATTTAATTCTCACAACATCCCTATGAGATGGATAGTATCACTACCATTTAATACATGAAGAAATACAGAGATCAATTAGCTTAGTCAAGGTCATATACCTGTTAGGTGGTATAACCAGATCCCCTGACTCCCTGGCTGGTGCTTTTTCCACTACCTCAGAGTTTCGTGGTTCTGGTTAATCGACACACATGAAAACAAACTTTTTTTAAGTAGTGCTACTTAGAAAAAAAACAGACTACTTTTAAGCACTGCTAGATATTTGATTAGTTGTTGTGCTTTGTTGTCTGAATGTTTGTGTTCCTCCAAAATTCCTTATGTTGAAATCCTGATACCCACAGTGATGGTGTTAGTAGATAGGGACCTTTGAGGGTGATTAGGTCATGAGGGTGGAGCCCTCATGAATGAGATTCATACCCTTATAAAAACAGGCCCGAGACAGTTCCCTCGCCCCTTCTGCTATGTGGGGACACAATGAGACGTCTTCACCCGACCATGCTGGCACCCTGATCTCGGACTTCCAGCCTCCAAAACTGTGAGAAATAAATGTTGGTTGTTTATCAGTCACCCAGTCTGTGGCATTTTGTTATCGCAGTCCGACTGGACTAAGACATGTTCTGAACAAAGGAAGCCAGTAAGCATTATGACAGAATCATTCTCACACAATAAAAACATTTAAGTACTTCAGTTCCCTTGTCTCTAAATTAGGATTGATTTGTTTCACATGAGAGCAAAGACTGGGGAAATTGTTAATAAAGAATCTTCATATTTGAAGCACAAATCCTCAGTAACAGAAATACAGATACAGAGCAAGATATCCTGAATACTTAAGCTCATTCTTTGAAAAGGGATTGACAAGAAAAAGCTTGATGTTGAAAATGGCTTAGTTATAATCAGTTGCTGAAGTTATTCTGACAATCAGGCACAATGCAGAAGGGCAGACATTCTCAGGAAAGATTAAGGTTTCCTTGGCAACTATCAAATGCATTGTTAATATCCCCTAGGAAGTTTTTGGTCAATAATGACTGAAGTGCTAGAAAACTATTTTTAAACTATCTTTTGAGTTAATTCTATTCTTTCAAAGTTCTTTTTTCTTCAAATTTATTTTAATTGCTTAATTAATGGTTATTTGGTGAAGGTTACTGAACATTCTGTTGAAGGAAAGGTTTTGACTCTTTCTGTCAAATAGAATTAAAAATGTCAATGAACAAGGAGCTGTTTTGAAAAGATGTGAGCAAACTCCAACGTAAAGGAGGATCAACCCTTGAAGTATTTACCCAAAGTTACAAGTGTCTATCTAAAATTATTATTAATATCTATTACAGAACTTTTGTATTTGCAAACCTCTTAGTAATTCACTTGTATTGGTTATTCCACATATCAATCCAACTAAGACCTTCAGTGTCTATCCCTATTCTAAGGGTGAAAAACTTGAGACCAATCATAGACAGTCAGATTTTTTTGACCATTCATTAGAAGATAATCATTAACACGTATTGATCAGAATCAGAAGAGTTGAAATAGCTATATCACTAGTATTGGTATATTACATTACTTGCAATTCTATCAAGTAATACTTGATAGGATTCTTGGTACCACAAGAATATGATGGTTGAACAAGCTAAAATCAATCAAGCCTCGACACAAACCAAAGACATGTTAGAATATTTACAGAGCCTCTGATATTAAAATAACTAATGACAACTTCATTCATTGTTCCCATCAGTTGGAGTCTTTAATGTTTGTGGAGTCTGCTTTCAACTCTACCAGAAATAGGCAGTTATTTTAAATTACATCCTTCAAAAAATATACTTTACCCAGTTGCTTTTCTCACTGGTTGGGGACATTCAAAGTACAGATCTTTTTACTAAGCAGAACAACTGTTGGTTAAAATGAGTTGTAATATTAATTAACTGTTACCAAGATATTGCAAAGAACACTATTGATTTTTAAAACTCCCTATTACAAAGGTAATTATCTTAGAAAGGTAATTGAGAAAGCAACTTCAATAATGCAATTCCAGGTTTATATCTATGTCTTAGTGACAGGCACCATAATAGATAGAAATAAACCTGTAAATGAATTGTGTGGTTATTTAAGAATAACCTTGAGACAGATATTGTTTTACTTACAAGTGGTCTTATCTCTATCACCCACCCCTTTTTTGTCTTACAAATCAGCCTGAGAATCCTATCTGCTTCCTGGGTTGGAGCTTTTTTCTTACTTTCTAAAAGTAAATTTTCTTCAACTAATTTCTATGTCTGGAAATCAGCCCTCATAGCATTGCAAACAATTTTTTAAAATTACAAGATTGGATGTTTTAATTACTTCAAAATATAACTCCCAGAGAGAGCAGGAAGATGCCGGAAGAGTAAGACGCGGAGATCACCTTCCTCCCCACAGATACACCAGAAATACATCTACACGTGGAACAACTCCTACAGAACACCTACTGAAGGCTGGCAGAAGACCTCAGACCTCCCAAAAGGCAAGAAACTCCCCACGTACCTGGGTAGGGCAAAAGAAAAAAAGAATAAACAGAGACAAAAGAATAGGGACGGCACCTGCACCAGTGGGAGGGAGCTGTGAAGGAGGAAAAGTTTCCACACACTAGGAAGCCCCTTCGCGGGCGGAGACGGCGGGAGGCGGAGGGGGGAGCTTCGAAGCCGCGGAGGAGTGCGCAGCAACGGGTGCGGAGGGCAAAGCGGGGAGATTCCCGCACAGAGGGTCGGTGCCGACCGGCACTCACCAGCCCGAGAGGCTTGTCTGCTCACCCGCCGGGGCGGGCGGCGCTGCGAGCTGAGGCTCTGAGGCTCGGGTTTCGGTTTCGGACGGAGCGCAGGGAGAGGACTGGGGTTGGCGGCTTGAACATAGCCTGAAGGGGTTAGTGCACCACAGCTAGCCGGGAGGGAGTCCGGGGAAAAGTCTGCACCTGCCGAAGAGGCAACAGACTTTTCCTTCCCTCTTTGTTTCCTGGGGCGCGAGGAGAGGGGTTTAAGAACGCTGCTTAAAGGAACTCCAGAGACGGGCGCGAGCCGCGGCTAAAAGCGCGGACCCCAGAGACGGGCGCGAGCCGCGGCTGAAAGCGCGGACCCCAGAGACGGGCGCGAGCCGCGGCTGAAAGCGCGGACCCCAGAGACGGGCGCGAGCCGCGGCTGAAAGCGCGGACCCCAGAGACGGGCGCGAGCCGCGGCTGAAAGCGCGGACCCCAGAGATGGGCGCGAGCCGCGGCTGAGGGCGCGGACCCCAGAGACGGGCGCGAGCCGCGGCTGAGGGCGCGGACTCCAGAGACGGGCGCAAGCCGCGGCTGGAGGCGCGGACCCCAGAGGCGGGCGGGAGACGTTGGGGCTGCTGCTGCCGCCACCACCAAGGGGCCTGTGTGCGAGCGCAGGTCGCTCTCCACGCCCCTCTTCCGCGGAGCCTGTGCAGCCCGCCACTGCCGGGTTCCCGGGATCCGGGGACGACTTCCCCGGGAGAGCGCACGGCGGGCCTCGGGCTGGTGCAGGGTCACGCCGGACTTTGCCACCGCAGGCCCGCCCCGCACTCCGTGCCCCTCCCTCCCCGCCGGCCTCAGTACGCCAGAACCCCCGAATCAGCGGCTCCTTTAACCCCGTCCTGTCTGAGCAAAAAACAGACGCCCTCCAGCGACCTACACGCAGAGGCAGGGCCAAATCCAAAGCTGAGCCCCTGGGAGCTGTGAGAACAAAGAAGAGAAAGGGAAATCTCTCCCAACAGCCTCAGAAGCAGCGAATTAAAGCTCCACAATCAACTTGATGTACCCTGCATCTGTGGAATACATGAATAGACAGCCAATCATCCCAAATTAAGGAGGTGGACTTTGGGAGCAAGATCTATGATTTTTTTCCCTATTCCTCTTTTTGTGAATGTGTGTGTGTATGCTTCTGTGTGACATCTTGTCTGTATAGTCTTGCTTCCACCATTTGTCCTAGGGTTCTATCCGTCCATGGTTTTTTCTTAAAATTTTTTTTCTTAATAATCAATTTTAATTTTAAGAACGTTATTATACTTTACCTTCGTCCTTTCTTTCTTTCTTTCTTTCCTTCCTTCCTTCCCTCCTTTAGACAACGAATCACCCCAAATTGAGGAGGTGGTCTCTGACAGCAAGATTTATGATTTTTCCCCCTTTACCTCTTTTGGTGAGGGTGTATGTGTACGCTTCTGTGTAAGATTTTGTCTGTATAGCTTTGCTTCCAACATTTGTCCTAAGGTTCTATCCGTCCCTTTTTTTTTTTTTTCTAAATAAGAAGTTTTTAATTCAATAACTTTATTATACTTGATTTTATTTTTACTGTATCTTCTTTCTGTTTTTCCTTCTTTCCCTCCTTCCTTCCTTCCTCCCTCCCTCCCTCCTTTCATTCCTTCTTGCCTTCTTTCCTTCTTTGCTTCTTTCTTTCTTTCTTCCTTCCTTCCTTCCTTCCTTCCCTCCTTCCTTCCCTCCTTTCCTTCTTTCTTTCCTCATACTTCTACTAATTCCCTCTACTTTTTCTCCCTTTTATTCTGAGCCGTGTGGATGAAAGGCTCTTGGTGCTCCAGCCAGGAGTCAGGGCTCTGCCTCTGAGGTAGGAGAGCCAACTTCAGGACACTGGTCCACAAGAGACCTCCCAGCTCCACATAATATCAAACGGCGAAAATCTCCCAGAGACCTCCATCTTAACACCAGCACCCAGCTTCACTCAACGACCAGCAAGCCACAGTGCTGGACAACCTGTGCCAAACAACTAGCAAAACAGGAACACAACCCCACCCATTAGCAGAGAGGCTGCCTAAAATCATAATAAGGCCACAGACACCCCAAAACACACCACCAGACGTGAACCTACCCACTAGAGAGACAAGATCCAGCCTCATCCACCACAACACAGGCACTAGTCCCCTCCACCAGGAAGCCTACACAACCCACTGAACCAACCTTAGCCACTGGAGACAGACATCAAAAACAGGAGGAACTACGAACGTGCAGCCTTCAAAAAGGAGACCCCAAACACAGTAAGATAAGCAAAATGAGAAAACAGAAAAACACACAGCAGATAAAGGAGCAAGACAAAAATGCACCAGACCTAACAAATGAAGAGGAAATAGGCAGTCTACCTGAAAAAGAATTCAGAATAATGATAGTAAGGTTGATCTGAAATCTTGGAGATAGAATGGACAATAGAATGGACAAAATGCAAGAATCAGTTAACAAGGACCTAGAAGAACTAAAGATGAAACAAGCAACGATGAACAACACAATAAATGAAATTAAAAATACTCTAGATGGGATCAATAGCAGAATAACTGAGGCAGAAGAACGGATAAGTGACCTGGAAGATAAAATAGTGGAAATAACTACTACAGAGCAGAATAAACAAAAAAGAATGAAAAGAACTGAGGACAGTTTCAGAGACCTCTGGGACAACATTAAACGCACCAACATTCGAATTATAGGGGTTCCAGAAGAAGAAGAGAAAAAGAAAGGGACTGAGAAAATATTTGAAGAGATTATAGTTGAAAACTTCCCTAATATGGGAAAGGAAATAGTTAATCAAGTCCAGGAAGCACAGAGAGTCCCATACAGGATAAATCCAAGGAGAAATATGCCAAGACACATATTAATCAAACTGTCAAAAATTAAATACAAAGAAAGCATATTAAAAGCAGCAAGGGAAAAACAACAAATAACACATAAGGGAATCCCCATAAGGTTAACAGCTGATCTCTCAGCAGAAACCCTACAAGCCAGAAGGGAGTGGCAGGACATACTGAAAGTGATGAAGGAGAAAAACCTGCAGCCAAGACTACTCTACCCTGCAAGGATCTCATTCAGATTTGATGGAGAAATTAAAACCTTTACAGACAAGCAAAAGCTGAGAGAGTTCAGCACCACCAAACCAGGTTTACAACAAATGCTAAAGGATCTTCTCTAGGCAAGAAACACAAGAGAAGGAAAAGACCTATAATAACAAACCCAAAACAATTTAGAAAATGGGAATAGGAACATACATATCGATAATTACCTTAAATGTAAATGGACTAAATGCTCCCACCAAAAGACACAGATTAGCTGAATGGATACAAAAACAAGACCCTTATATATGCTGTCTACAAGAGACCCACTTCAGACCAAGAGACACATACAGACTGAAAGTAAGGGGATGGAAAAAGATATTCCATGCAAATGGAAACCAAAAGAAAGCTGGAGTAGCAATTCTCATATCAGACAAAATAGACTTTAAAATAAGGACTATTAAAAGAGACAAAGAAGGACACTACATAATGATCAAGGGATCGATCCAAGAAGAAGATATAACAATTGTAAATATTTATGCACCCAACATAGGAGCACCTCAATACATAAGGCAAATACTAACAGCCATAAAAGGGGAAATCGACAGTAACACATTCATAGTAGGGGACTTAAACACCCCACTTTCACCCATGGACAGATCATCCAAAATGAAAATAAATAAGGAAACACAAGCTTTAAATGATACATTAAACAAGATGGACTTAATTGATATTTATAGGACACTCCATCCAAAAACAACAGAATACACATTTTTCTCAAGTGCTCATGGAACATTCTCCAGGATAGATCATATCTTGGGTCACAAATCAAGCCTTGGCAAATTTAAGAAAATTGAAATTGTATCAAGTATCTTTTCTGACCACAACGCCATGAGACTAGATATCAATTACAGGAAAAGATCTGTAAAAAATACAAACACATGGAGGCTAAACAATACACTACTTAATAATGAAGTGATCACTGAAGAAATCAAAGAGGAAATCAAAAAATACCTAGAAACAAATGACAATGGAGACACAACGACCCAAAACCTGTGGGATGCAGCAAAAGCAGTTCTAAGGGGGAAGTTTATAGCAATACAAGCCCACCTTAAGCAGGAAACATCTAGAATAAACAACCTAACCTTGCACCTCAAGCAATTAGAGAAAGAAGAACAAAAAAACCCCAAAGCTAGCAGAAGGAAAGAAATCATAAAAATCAGATTAGAAATAAATGAAAAAGAAATGAAGGAAACAATAGCAAAGATCAATAAAACTAAAAGCTGGTTCTTTAAGAAGATAAAAAAAATTGATAAACCACTAGCCAGACTCATCAAGAAAAAAAGGGAGAAGACTCAAATCAATAGAATTAGAAATGAAAAAGGAGAAGTAACAACTGACACTGCAGAAATAAAAGAGATCATGAGAGATTACTACAAGCAACTCTATGCCAATAAAATGGACAATCTGGAAGAAATGGACAAATTCTTAGAAATGCACAACCTGCCAAGACTGAATCAGGAAGAAATAGAAAATATGAACAGACCAATCACAAGCACTGAAATTGAAACTGTGATTAAAAATCTTCCAACAAAGAAAAGCCCAGGACCAGATGGCTTCACAGGCGAATTCTATCAAACATTTAGAGAAGAGCTAACACCTATCCTTCTCAAACTCTTCCAAAATATAGCAGAGGGAGGAACACTCCCAAACTCTTTCTACGAGGCCACCATCACCTTGATACCAAAACCAGGCAAGGATGTCACAAAGAAAGAAAACTACAGACCAATATCACTGATGAACATAGATGCAAAAATCCTCAACAAAATACTAGCAAACAGAATCCAACAGCACATTAAATGGATCATACACCATGATGAAGTGGGGTTTATTCCAGGAATGAAAGGATTCTTCAATATACGCAAATCTATCAATGTGATAAACCATATTAACAAACTGAAGGAGAAAAACCATATGATCATCTCAATAGATGCAGAGAAAGCTTCTGACAAAATTCAACACCCATTTATGATAAAAACCCTGCAGAAAGTAGGGATAGAGGGAACTTTCCTCAACATAATAAAGGCCACATATGACAAGCCCACAGCAAACATCATCCTCAATGGTGAAAAACTGAAACAATTTCCACTAAGATCAGGAACAAGACAAGGGTGCCCACTCTCACCACTCTTATTCAACATAATTTTGGAAGTTTTAGCCACAGCAATCAGAGAAGAGAAGGAAATAAAAGGAATCCAAATCAGAAAAGAAGAAGTAAAGCTGTCACTGTTTGCAGATGACATGATCCTATACATAGAGAATCCTAAAGATGCTACCAGAAAACTACTAGAGCTAATCAATGAATTTGGTAAAGTGGCAGGATACAAAATTAATGCACAGAAATCTCTGGCATTCCTATATACTAATGATGAAAAATCTGAAAGTGAAATCAAGAAAACACTCCCATTTACCATTGCAACAAAAAGAATAAAATATCTAGGAATAAACCTACCTAAGGAGACAAAAGACCTGTATGCAGAAAATTATAAGACACTGATGAAAGAAATTAAAGATGATACAAATAGATGGAGACATATACCATGTTCTTGGATTGGAAGAATCAACATTGTGAAAATGACTCTACTACCCAAAGCAATCTACAGATTCAATGCAATCCCTATCAAACTACCACTGGCATTTTTCACAGAACTAGAACAAAAAATTTTGCAATTTGTATGGAAACACAAAAGACCCCGAATAGCCAAAGCAATCTTGAGAACAAAAAAAGGAACTGGAGGAATCAGGCTCCCTGACTTCAGACTATACTACAAAGCTACAGTTATCAAGACGGTATGGTACTGGCACAAAAACACAAAGATAGATCAATGGAACAGGATAGAAAGCCCAGAGATAAACCCATGCACATATGGACACCTTATCTTTGATAAAGGTGGCAGGAATGTACAGTGGAGAAAGGACAGCCTCTTCAATAAGTGGTGCTGGGAAAACTGGACAGGTACATGTAAAAGAATGAAATTAGAACACTCCCTAACACCATACACAAAAATAAGCTCCAAATGGATTAAAGACCTAAATATAAGGCCAGAAACTATCAAACTCTTAGAGGAAAACATAGGCAGAACTCTCTATGACATAAATCACAGCAAGATTCTTTCTGACCCACCTCCTAGAGTAATGGAAATAAAAACAAAAATAAACAAATGGGACCTAATGAAACTTCAAAGCTTTTGCACAGCAAAGGAAACCATAAACAAGACCAAAAGACAACCCTCAGAATGGGAGAAAATATTTGCAAATGAAGCAACCGACAAAGGATTAATCTCCAAAATTTACAAGCAGCTCATGCAGCTCAATAACAAAAAAACAAACAACTCAATCCAAAAATGGGCAGAAGACCTAAATAGACATTTCTCCAAAGAAGATATACAGACTGCCAACAAACACATGAAAGAATGCTCAACATCATTAATCATTAGAGAAATGCAAATCAAAACTACAATGAGATATCATCTCACACCAGTCAGAATGGCCATCATTAAAAAATCTAGAAACAATAAATGCTGGAGAGGGTGTGGAGAAAAGGGAACCCTCTTGCACTGCTGGTGGGAATGTGAATTGGTTCAGCCACTATGGAGAACAGTATGGAGGTTCCTTAAAAACCTAAAAATAGAACTACCATATGACCCAGCAATCCCACTACTGGGCACATACCCTGAGAAAACCAAAATTCAAAAAGAGTCATGTACCAAAATGTTCATTGCAGCTCTATTTACAATAGCCCGGAGATGGAAACAACCTAAGTGCCCATCACCGGATGAATGGATAAAGAAGATGTGGCACATATATACAATGGAATATTACTCAGCCATAAAAAGAAACGAAACTGAGCTATTTGTAATGAGGTGGATAGACCTAGAGTCTGTCATACACAGTGAAGTAAGTCAGAAAGAAAAAGACAAATACCGTATGCTAACACATATATATGGAATTTAAGAAAAAAAAATGTCATGAAGAACCTAGGGGTAAGGCAGGAATAAAGACGCAGACCTCCTAGAGAACGGACTTGAGGTTATGGGGAGGGGGAAGGGTGAGCTGTGACGGGGCGAGAGAGAGTCATGGACATATACACACTAACAAACGTAGTAAGGTAGATAGCTAGTGGGAAGCAGCCGCATGGCACAGGGATATTGGCTCGGTGCTTTGTGACAGCCTGGAAGGGTGGGATAGGGAGGGTGGGAGGGAGGGAGACGCAAGAGGGAAGAGATATGGGAACATATGTATATGTATAACTGATTCACTTTGTTATTAAGCAGAAACTAACACACCATTGTAAAGCAATTATACCCCAATAAAGATGTTAAAAAATATATATATATATAACTCCCCTAGAAAGTACATGTTCATTTCAGCACCTGGTATATTCAGGATGCACACAGAAACTAAACAATCAGAGAAAGTAACAAGGAAAATAACTATGCTAAGGATTTCTTTTTCTCTTCCTCATTTATAAAAACAGGAATGAAAAGTTCCAAAGTGAGTCGGAAAGGGGCTAAAACAATGTCATATTAAGAGTATCACTCTGAACATATTTTGGCTACTCTTAAGGAAAATGAATCCCATATACAATTTAGCACTACAAACACAAATAACAAAAACACTTCATCATCATAATCACCAAAAATAATTTTTAAATGCCTGCTATGGCTACTTTTTCACAACAAACTGGATACGCATGATAGCTGCCTCTAATGGTGCTATTTTCTCACCACATAAAGCACTGGGTACAATGCCTACTATACAGTAGTTACTGAATAAATGATAGTTCTTCCTCCACCTACTAGTACACCCAAGAAAAGTTCCAGTGGTTGGACACACATCTGCCTTTGCCATGTTTTGACCAAGAGAATAGAATGGTCATGATCAGGGTAGAGAAAAGGGGAAGCATGATAAGTTAGCTAATCATGGTAGGACATAGGGATGAGGATTTGGGTAAGGAGACTGCTAGACTTGGGGAGGGCTAGTTAGCCAAGTGAAAATGTTTGGAAAATGGAAGAGAAAAAACTAGTAGAAGAAGAAGAAATCATGACATCTCAAGTATGTGTACTTCTATGGGAGGTCAAAAAGAAGGGCATATTTCTCTGGTTCATGTTTTCTCATCTCCTAATGTACTAACTAAGCCACGATGCCATGATGCTCTGATATTCTAAAGCATTTGCTACATGTAGTCATCTTCTGAATGAAACATCCAGAAGTAGTTTCCTGTGAGAAAACCTCCATGCTTTGTATTATATGACACTGCAAACTTGGCCACACTTGAAACCGAGGACAGTCATCAGCTAGATCCCTTAAATCATACTTGCTTAATAAATAATATTCCATAACCTGCCTTCACGAATCAAGTTCGCCTTAACTGTTCTTGCAAATTGCATACCCTCCAAGCTTCACATAGCTTAGACAATATATCACAAGACTCCTTTGACCGCCCCCTATAGATGATATGTATGGCTCGCTATAGTAAGTTGCTTAAGCTGTTTTTCCAGGAACATGGGCCTTGTCTTGCCCAGTTCAAACCAATTGAGACCACCAACTGTTCAACTGGGCCTGTATAAGTATCTGATGGATGACCTTTCGACATTAGAGGGTCAAAAACTCCACCCTCAGATCATGCTAACGCTGCCATTTTCTGAACACATTCCTCTGTGGAACACTAGTTTTGTATTGGATAATGGCACCATCTCAAATATGAAGACAGGTTCATACTGGAGATGAGGGTATTATCTTACCTGGGGATTTGAAACTCTAAAGACCATGGAAAGGATCAAGAGACACAGACAACAGAATAGGAATAGAAGCTTAAAGGCAAATGACAACAATACAGTAAGCAGAGTCTACAAGGCAGTGGAAAGCCATTAAGTTGAGAGCTGAGGGGATGTGGCAGCAATAGACATAGGCAGAATCACAGTAGGAAGAAGTAGAAGCAGAAGAGAGAACCTGAATCCTGAGAATTTTTTAGTACTAGAGTTGCTTTGGGTGCACTAGGGTTGTACAGTATTCTGAATATGATCTTTCAGTCAAATGAAAGATGAAATGTGCAGATGGGTTATCTGAGTACTGAAATGGTTTCAGTGCTTCCTCACTTTCTCACTTACCTTTACAATAGCCACACTGACTGAGTAAAATTGAGATTGCTGCTGTTCCTTGTGAAAGGGATCAGAATTTGTCACCCCAAAATATGCCACTTTGGCATGAGTATTATTTTGAGCTAAAACCCAGCAGATTCAGGGAAAGCTCTTTACCTCCCCCTCAACTGCCTAAATTTACATTGGAAAGGGGACCTGGACCAGACGTAACTTTTTACCTAAGAAACTTATCTGCATAACAGGGTAACCTTTGTTTTCTGAACATCTTCTCTCATCTCACTGTAAGTGGCCTTCCTCCCCTTTGTATCCCCAGATCCTAACTACTGTCCTTAGCTCAGGATATTATATAAGCTTCAATCCCCTGGCTGCCTTTTGAGTCTTCATATTTTTACGGGGCTTCGGTATGCTACAAAATTGTGTTTGTTTTCTCCTGTTAATCTTTCTTATATCAACTTGATTATTAGACCAGTTGAAGAACCTAGAATGGAAGGAAAATTTTTTCTGCCCCTACACTTGCAACCTTAAGTTAGAAAAAACATCCCTAGACATAGGGGAGTAACCATCAAGTCATGGTTTATGGCCTCCTCATCGCTGCGCTAGTGCTGAAACCAAGCAGAACACTGTGGGGCCCACCGGGGTACAAATCCTTTCCATGTCCCCTGGTTCTTATTCGTAGGAAAAGGTTTCAGCCTCCTAGACCTTCCTGAATACCAAAGGGCAGATTCAAACAGTTGCTAACCAAGGAAGGGAGGGAATGCAGAAACAAAGGAAGAGCAGTCAAGAAACAATAGTGCAGCAATTAAAGCAGGATCCTGGTTCCTCCTCAAGAGATATACGTAACAATATCTTTGAGTTATTCTGTAGGAACTAAGGCCCTCACCCAGGTGGAGGATGGCAACTTGAGGCTGAGCACAAGATTCCTGGAGCACCACCCTGCCTCCTCACCACAAACCAATCAGAAGAAAGTCATACACCCTGTAGCCCTCACCCCAAATGTTGCCTATAAGAACTTCTCACTGAATAATCACTGGGGAGTTCGGAGTTTTTGAGCATGAGCCACCCATTCTCCTTGCTTCGCTCTACAATAAATCTTTCACTGGTCCAAACTCTGACATTTTCGTTTGTTTGACCTCACTGTGCATCAGGCACATAAACTTGCATATGGTAACAGTGCCATCTGTCAGAGAAGGAGGGACACCCCAATGCCAGTCAAGAGATGTGGGAGCTGTAACAGTTAGGTTGCCTTTGTTTGCAAGTAACAGAAAACCCTGCATCAAACAGACTTTAAAAGCAAGATGTTTTAAATCTTACATAGGTAGGGCAGACACTAGTATGGTACGTCAAGGCTCTGTATCTACTTCTCTGTGGTTCCTTGTTCTTGGCCCTTCTCTATCTGTGGACTTCCCCCCCGAGGTGTGTAGCATGACACTGGCAATAGTTCTGAGAGGCAGAATAAAGAAACATTTTCCAGAAGGCTTTCCTGAATTATTTCATATACTTTTGCTTCTACCAATCAATCTTTGGCAAGGAAAATAGGCCTATCAAGATTATCTTAGATCAATTAGGACCCAAATCCTATGGCCTAAAATGGGGTTGGCCTTATCAAAGAGGATTGATACCTGGACAAAATCTGAACTTCATTAGAAAGAGTAAGGCAAGTAGGGAGCACATGTTGGGTGAACAATCAACAGTATTTGTTTCAAGAGTCATATTATACCATACTTGAAAGGCAAGGAGAAGGAGCTCACTGGATATCTTTTCTAAGATTCTGAAGCATATAACTTTACCTCTTATTTTATTTCAACCAGTAACAACAAAGTTTCTGACAACAAAGTCTGTAATTAGAACACTTCTTCCTTGTCACTATGTTGGCAGTCTTCAAATTATGGTATATCAATTTCCAGTGATCCATCAACTCTTCCCGCAGTATTAACTTATGGCATTTAAAGCTACAGGGCACTAACCAATCTTAATTAAATGTTGATTAAGTGGCTACTATATGCCAGCCACTGTGCTAGGTGCTAGAGATAGAAAAGTAAACAAGGTACAGTTCCTTTTCTTACTTTTAATTTCAAAACATAATACAGGAACTCCTGGGCTTATAATGAATTTTAATGCTGGAGAAAGTGCTGTAAATGAAAATTAAATTAAATCTGATCTTCCTAATTAAACAATGAAGCCTTCCTAACCAAGGATCTGTTCCCTTTTTTTTTAAATAATCACAAATTTCATACTTTATTAACTAAAATTATGGACCTTGATAGGAGACCAGAATGTGCTACCCCGAATATGCCCTTCTGGCATAAGGATTATTTTGAGGTGATTATTTTGAGAAACAGGAGAAGCTCTGAAAACAGCATAAATTACACTTTTGTGAGGGAAATTCACATTTACACAGAAAATCTCCCTTTGTAAGGATGTCTCCCACTCTGTACCAGGAAGAGAAGGATTACCACAAATCTCTAGAAACTCTTATCAATGAAGAAGGCACAGACTTAAATCAGCATAACAAACCCTACTCTTGTTTACATTGTCACCTGCTTACTTTCCCATAACTTGCCTCCCCCATACCCTTCTTCCTTTGTTTTGGCCTAACATGGTATTTAAGTTCAAATTCTAAGCCACTTCTTTGAGTTACTCAGTTTTTCTGGGTTTCTCCCAAGTACATATTAGATATATTTATTAATAAACTTCTGCTTGTTTTTCTCTTGTTAATCTGTCTTTTGTTACAGGCACCCCAGCTGAAAAGTAGAAGGGTAAAGGGAAGATTTTTTTCCTCCCTTATGCCTGCATATTATAAAGATTTTTAAAGAGTATGTAAATTGATTAGTCAGGATAATATATAAAATTGTATTTAGTAATACATTTATATCTCTTAGCTTACTCTTCATAATTTCCACTTTATATTTATGACAAAAAACATTAGAATTGGAAATAATACCGTCATTAGAAGAGTTTATTCAGACGTTCTGCCTTGGGGAGATTTTCACAGGCATTTTTAAGGAGTGTTTTGGGGAGGGGGTACCTAGGGCCCCTTGATGATTTCTTATGAAATGATCATAGAGGTGTCTGCATTTTTTTGCTAAGGCAAATTGCCATGTAGCAAACAATTTCTTGCTTCTTCTGCTGCCTTCAAACAGAAAGGCTAAGTTGAACTGCCATCTCTTCAGTACCAACCTTTTCATTCATATCCTGATGTTTCACAAAAGCAGACCTTATGAACAAACCTTGATTTGCACTGAAATTTTCATCCTTTGATCCCTTACCATGTTCCTGCTTCTCATTGTCAAAAAACCTCAAAGCCTTGGTTTGGCCAAACTTAAAGGCACCCAGGTCTGAGCTTGATCCCAAATCCACAGAAAAAAAGCTTTTCCATCTCAGGCACAAGTTCTGCATATTGTCATTTAATGGTAGATTGCAACTGTCACTAGAGTACTGTTTTTCCTTTTTAGAAACAATTTTAAGGTTTGAATACAATAATGTAATGATACTTTTTTGGTGACAAATGTGCCATAACTTCTACATTCAAATGAATATTTTCCTTAAAAGTAATTACATTTGGCCAAGATAAACATTTAAAATGCTGTTATCATAGTTCAAACACTTTTTAAACCTTTATTAAATTGCTTTCAGAGGTAGTTTACCAGCAACACAAAAACAATAAATCCAGTCTCATTACTTTCTAGTAATAGAATTAGTCTTTTGGTCTCTGATCCTCTCGACTTGTTTTATAATTCCTTTATATTGCTCATCCTTTCAACAATTAATAAATATCAAATGGGTTAGGTTCTGGGGATACAATGGCGAATAAGCCTCTCCCATACTGAGAGAGAGAAGAGATGGAGAGAGAAGATATAGGCCCCTCTGTAAGCAGACTGAAACAAGTACTACTGTTATTGAATGCAAGTTCTTGTGCCTAACACATAGTGAGGTCAAACAAACCAAAACGTCAGAGTTTGGAGCAGAGAAAGATTTATTGCAGGCCCAAGCAAGGAGAATGGGTGGCTCATGATAAAAAAACCCAAACTCCCCAGTGGTTTTAGGGGAAAAGTTTTCATAGGCAAAATTTGGGGTGAGGGCTGCAAGGGGTGTGGCTTTCTTCTGATTGGCTTTCTTCTGGGTGGTGAGATAGCAGGGCAGTGCTCCAGGAATCTGTACTCAGCCTGAAGTTACCATCCTCAACCTGGGGGGGGGGGTGCTTAGTTCCTACAGAAGAGCTCAAAGATACTGTCATGTATATTCCTTGAGGAGGAACCAGGACCCTACTTTAATTGTTGTACTATTGTTTCTTGATTGTTCCTCCTTTGTTTGTGCATTCCCTCCCTTCCATGATTAGCAACTGTTTGAATCTGCCCTTTGGTACTTAGGAAGGTCTAGGAGGTTGAATGAAGCCTATTTCCTACAAACAGGAAAGGGGAGACATGAAAAGGATTTGCACCCAGGAGGGCCCTGCAGGGTCCTGCTCAGTTTCACCCTCCAACTAAGAGTAGATAGCTCTATTTGACTGCAGTCCTCTCCATTCATGAGGAAGTATAGTATTCCCTGAATCACCTCTATCCTAATGAAAAATAAATGTTGAAAACATTTTGGCCCAAATTTTAAAAGTAAAAAGAACCTCTGGACTCTGGAATCAATGCCTTCCTATTGCCTTCTTCCTTCCTTTTAGTCCTCCCTTTCTTTTGTTCATTCAATTTTTTCATTGTTAAGTATGCCAGGTACTATTCAAGGCACCAGAACTATGACAAATGAACATGACAAGCAAAAATCCCTACCCTCAAGGAACTTACATTCTAGCTGGAGATACAGGCAATACACACACACACACACACACACACACACACACACGTTTATATTCTACATAATGATACATGCTAAGAAAACAAAAATAAAGCAGGGAAAGGGATATGAAGTGTGTGTGAGGGGGGGATGACAAGTTAAAACGTTAAATAGGATGCTCTCCAATACCTCAGTATAAAGATGATGTAGGGGAGCAGAATTTGCCACTCCAATATGTCTCTTTGACATAAGGATTATTTTAGGCTGATTATTTCAAGAAACTGCAGACACAGGAAAAGCTCTGAAAACTGATTAGAAGTTACCCTTTTTGTAAGAGACAATACATGTATAAGGGAGATCTCCATTTGTAAGGTTGTCACCCTCACCATACCAGGAAGAGGGGTATGACCTTATCTCTAGAAACGCTTATCAATGCAGAAGGCATCAACTTAAATCTGCATAACAGTAGAGTAGACACTAACACAACATTGTGGAACAACCCCAATTAAAAAATAAATAATAAATTAAATTAAATTTTAAAATGAAATAAATTGATTGCAATATCATCCATAATTGGATATAATTAACTAAAAAAAAAAATCTGCATAACAACCTTACCCCGTTTACTGTGCTTTTCCTGGT
The DNA here is from genome assembly GCF_937001465.1 of Orcinus orca. Classification (NCBI taxonomy): domain Eukaryota; kingdom Metazoa; phylum Chordata; class Mammalia; order Artiodactyla; family Delphinidae; genus Orcinus; species Orcinus orca. The sequence goes on from NC_064580.1 coordinate 83,623,663, forward strand.
CATCTCCCATTACTGACTCTCTGCCCCCAACAGCTCCTCTTGTCCTTAACCAAAGATGGTATTAAAAGTGAGGGCTTCTGCCACTTTGGAGAGTTACTCAGTTTTCCTGGCTCTCTCCCACGTATACATGTTATTAAACTTTTATTTGTTTCTTCTCCTCTTAATCTGTCTTATATCAATTTAGTTATTAAACCAGCTAAAGAACCTATAAGGGAAAAAGGGAACATTTTCCCTCACCAACAGTTGGCGTAATTGGCAGGATACTTCAATGACTGGACACTACCCTCTCCAAGGGTGCTGCAGCTGATATCCTGTCAGAAGGTAAGATTTCTTACCATGTCAGTCTACTGGATCTCTGCCTGCAGGGTCTAATGGAAGTGAGAGTGTTACAAATCCTTTTTTTCCCCCTAAATTTACATTAACAGGAGAAAATATTTGTGGAATTACTTTCTTGGGTGTAGAGACTTTGGTAAAAATTTATGAGTACTCTTTTTTGCTATGATCTTTATCCTCCCAGAGATGGTCATTGCTTTCTTTGGTCTCTGTTGTCTTTTCATATGTCCTGAGAGCTTGGCTTTATGACAAGCGAGAATATTCTCTCTGGTCTCCACCAATTGAAGTATGCATGTACCAGCGTGCATCTGGCGGGCATCCCAATAGGCTGCAGATCCAAGAAGCATCATTCCATTTGTTCAACTGTGCAGGCTCTCAGAGGAGTTTGTCATAAGGGATACCAGTCCATAAAGGGCCTTTGTGGTCTCAACCTTCACTGTCTCACTAGTGCTGGAAAAGTCCCATTTCAGTAGCACCTGCCTCTTGTCACAGATTAGCAGGTCTGTGAGTGGAGGCATCTCACATTCTTGTGGGAAGCCAAAGATACACTTACACTAGTACACTGTTCTTAATGCCTGTGACAATGAAGTCTTTGCTTTCTTACTCTAACTCTGGGAGTGAACTCTCTGGACCTTGTGAGGGATGCTATTTTTTGCACTCTCTTGTGAAACACTTCCTGCATCCTTGGTTAAGTCATAAAAAGGCTTATCAGTTTGAGTTGCTATTGAGATTAATAGAGCTTACTTGTCAATGGCCAATGGATCTTTTGAATTGGAATATTTAAAAACAAGTTTTTTACAGACCTCTCAGCCTAAAAAATTGTCTTATTTGTACCTATGGAAAGACCAAATTAAAACGTGGATACAGGGAGGGACTTCCCTGGTAGTCCTGTGGGTAAGACTCCTCACTCCCAATGCAGAGGCCTGGGTTTGATCCCTGGTCAGGGAACTAGATCCCGCATGCATGCTGCAACTAAGAAGTCTGCATGCCACAACTAAGACCCAGCGCAGCCAAAATAAATAAATATATTAAGACAATAAGTGGATACAGGGAGTTCCCTGGTGGCCTAGTGGTTAGGATTCCAGGCTTTCACTGCCATGGCCTGGTTCAATCCCTCATCGGGGAACTGAACTGCAAGCCATGTGGTGTGGCCAAAAAACTAATAGTAATAAAAAATAAAAATAAATTTTTTAAAAAGTGGATACAGAGAAGTATAATAGCTAGCCCTAGGGACTCCTTTAATAAAATGAAAAACAAAACAAAAAAAACAAAACAAAAATTACACTCCCCATCCAATGTAAATCCTCCCTTCTTAAAATCCAAAGAGTTAAGCACACCATCTTCCAACACACCTGGTTATCTTTTGTCTAAGAACTGCACTCCTAGAAGGAGTAGATATCTACAAAAATGGCAAAATCTTACCAAGCTTGTTTTGTGTCCTGACAACTTGGCTTGGTAACTTCCAGGTTGGAGGTTCTAAAATATGGCCAGATAGAAATGTGGACTGCACCCCATTTGCGGCTAGATATGGCTAGACAGAAAATGTGAGTTAAACTCCATTTGTGGCTAGGGTCCTACCAAACTGCTGCCAGTCCTCAGGGTCATTACAATCTAGAATTACAATGGCCATTATGAGGAAGTTCCAATTGGATAAGATCATTTAAGAAGTGCTCTTAAAATCAAGGGCTTCCAATTCAAACATAATGGGATATGCAGAAGCCTCCAAAAGGCTTCAAAATTCCAAAATAGCTTCATTGAAAGATTTGTTGTAAAAGATCAATGAAAAATTAAAGATATAAGAGGTACCCAAAACAAAAGACTAAAAGATTGATGTAACTCCTACTAATCCCCTCTATCCTCCTTTGAGTGCTCATTCTAATAATCCTTTGTCTAAATTGCCTTTACACTCTGAAGAAACTACTAAACAGTTACCTTTCAAAATAAGATCACCAGAGGTGACAGGTGATTCTCTTAAGTCAGAGCCCAAACTAAGGGCTGTACTTTAAAAATTTCTTAAGCCCAGGGAGGATCCTAAAAAGCTTTTATAAATGGATTACCTCCTGAGATTAGTGGATAGATAAAAAGGCAGAAAATAAGATGAGAGGTTACCAGTGTGTCTGAACTCCTGACCATAGCTGATATTCAGAGCCTGAGAGCCTGAGAGGATTTTTTTTTTTGGCCTTCTTCCCCAAGCTAAATACAATAAAATTATGTACCCAAAGGAAAAGAAGCACATTGGAGATAATTTAGATAGGTGGGTCAGCCCCTAGATATTCAGGCAGCAGTCCAGTTCTTTAGGGAAATGGAAACAAATGTCTTTGTCTTGCAAATCCCTACAAAACCAGAAATGTGGCTCTAGGAGCAATTCAAACCCCACCTATCTTTACCAATCACCGAACCTCCTCTATTCATCTCAAAATAGGCATTGAGACATTAGAAACAGAATTGTCTTGGACTTTAGGGAAAAAAAATTAAATAGTAATTACCCTAGACCTTTGATAATAGGCAAATATGCCCCCAAAACTCCATCTTGGAGGAAACTGGATACTTCCTCTGTGCCTCCATGTGTAGATTTTTCCACCCCCATTTTCTCTAGGACCTAAGAGCCATACTTTTTGTAATTCAAACCGTAGGAAGATGTTTCTCATCCAAAAAAAGGGGTGGTTATTTGAAAACTGGGCAAATGAAAAATCTTCTCCACAAATATTAGTAACTATAAGGTCTCTGTTTGTGTCTGTGTGTTTACGTGTGTCTATATATGTATGTTATAGATGTGTGATATTTTTCTACCTTCAAATGGCATTGCCAAAATTCATCTATATTTATAAAGAGTTCTATTTAGTTGGATTGAAGGCAAGTGCTTGTAAAGACTGGGTATTCTAAAACTCTCAGAAATACAGAAACTAATCCAAATGTTTTTCTAGTTCACATGATCTACAATAATTTTGGTAAATAAAGGCTAGTTTGAGTTTGTTGGTTTAACTCAAATAGACATCTCTTTAGAATTATCAACATTGAATATAATGCAGACTTACAACCTTTATTCTGCATGGGTTTATTAGTCAAATAAGTTCATCTTACATCTCACAAAATTTGTCAGCAAGAAAAATAGCTGGGGGTGATGGCTGACTTTGTCTAATGTCTCATAAAGTTTTTGTGAGTAGTCTAAACATAATTGTTGGGAGCAAATGATTTAGATAGATGTAAATGTGATAAGATTTTTAAGCCACAATAATTATGTTTTATGGTATGTATACTTAAAAATAGCATCCAAAATCTTTTTGGTAACTTGAGACTTTGGAGCTTTTCTAAGTTAATTTAAATGATGGGAATTTGCTGAACACCTAGATCATTTCCAAATAAAATAAAATAGTGAAACATTAATTACTAAACATAGGTTTATCTACTTTTGGCTTTCTATTACAGAGGAAATAAAGATACTTTGGTATATTAGTAAACATTTCCTGTGCCACACTGAAAGACTGTGCTATTAAAAAGGGTACATTCATAAACGTATGCATTCATAAATTTGCCAATCTAAAGAATACTGGTGTAACAGACAATCCACAATTGTTTACTATTCAGTTTTCACTAAAAATTAAAGTTTCTAAAGGTAAAGAATTATCATATTGTAACAGGAAAGAACAAAATCTGACTCCATGTTGGATCTGTTTCTTTTACTTTAACCTTTGCTCTCTGTTGCTTTTTGTTACCATAATCACTAAAAGGATGTTGTCTACAGCTATTGGCATACATAATGGTCTCCCTTGGGGACCTGACCCCTATGCCTAAACGTTAAACTAAAGTGCCTTTTTTCAGCTCACAGGGAGACAATCTGACCCTGCCCATGTGTGAATGGCTGCAGAAAAGAAGAAATGAACACGTCCCCTCTCTGATGCTAGCCAAGCCAAGAGATATTTTGCAAGACTTATGGCCTTTTTACTTTACTTACTCACCTCCTCCCCCTCTCTGTTCTATAAAAGAAACTGCATCAAGACCCTGATAAAATGGTACTCTAGGATGCTAGTCCGCCACCTTCTCAGATGCCTGGCTTTCCAAATAAAGTCGCTATTCCTTGCCTCAACACCTTGTCTCCCGATTTCTAGGCCTGTCATATGGTGAGCAGAGTGAGCTTGGACTTGGTAACAATATGTGTAATTAAAACTACTAGAACTAATAAGGGAAACATCTCTGTATGCAAGGAAAGTAGGATGTGTGTTTTCAGTAAAAGAAGGTATGAAGAATAGAGATGCATTTTTGTTGAAAGAAAAGAAAGTTGCAGGGGGGTGAAAGGGAAGATGGCGGAACAGTAAGACGCGGAGATCACCCTCCTCCCCACAGATACATCGGAAATACATCTACACGTGGAACAACTCCTACAGAACACTTACTGAATGCTGGCAGAAAACCTCAGACCTCCCAAAAGGCAAGAAACTCCCCACGTACCTGGGTAGGGCAAAAGAGAAAAGAATAAACAGAGACAAAAGAATAGGGACGGGACCTGCACCAGTGCGAGGGAGCGGTGAAGGAGGAAAGGTTTCCACACATAAGGAAGCTCCTTTGTGGGCGGAGACTGCGGGTGGCGGAGTGGGGAAGCTTCGTTGCCATGGAGGAGAGTGCAGCAACAGGGGTGCGGAGGGCAAAGCATAGAGATTCCCACACAGAGGATAGGTGCAGACAAGCACTCACCAGCACTGGGCTTCGAGGACTGGCGGCGTGAACACAGCCTGAAGGGGGCTGGTGCACCACGGCTAGCCGGGAGGGAGTCCAGGAAAAGGTCTGGACCTGCCGAAGAGGCAAGAGACTTTTTCTTCCCTCTTTGTTTCCTGGTGCGCGAGGAGAGGGGATTAAGAGCGCTGCTTAAAGGAGCTCCAGAGGCGGGTGCGAGCCGCGGCTATCAGCGCAGACCCCAGAGACGGGCATGAGATGCTAAGGCTGCTGCTGCCGCCATCAAGAAGCCTGTGTGCGAGCACAGGTCACTATCCACACCTCCCCTCCCGGGAGCCTGTGCAGCCTGCACTGCCAGGGTCCCGTGATCCAGGGACAACTTCCCCGGGAGAACGCACGGCGTGCCTCAGGCTGGTGCAACATCATGCCGGCCTCTGCCGACATAGGCTCGCCCCGCACTCCGTGCCCCTCCTTCCCCACGGCCTGAGTGAGCTGGAGCCACCGAAGCACCTGCTCCTTTAACCCTGTCCTGTCTGAGAGAAAAACAGATGCCCTCTGGCGACCTACATGCAGAGGCGGGGCCAAATCCAAAGTTGAACCCCGGGAGCTGTGCGAACAAAGAAGAGAAAGGGAAATTTCTCCCAGCAGCCTCAGGAGCAGCAGATTAAATCTCCACAATCAACTTCATGTACCCTGCAACTGTGGAATACCTGAATAGACAACGAATCATCCCAAATTGAGGAGGTGGACTTTGAGAGCAAGATATATTATTTTTTCCCCTTTTCCTCTTTTTCTGAGTGTGTATGTATATGCTTCTGTGTGAGATTTTGTATAGCTTTGCTTTCACCATTTGTTGTAGGGTTCTGTCCGTCCGTTTTTCTTTTTTTACTTAAAAAAAATATTTTTTCTTAATAATTATTTTTTATTTTAATAACTTTATTTTATTTTATCCTCTTTCTTTCTTTCTACTTTTTCTCCCCTTTATTCTGAGCCATATGGATGAGAATCTCTGGGTGCTCCAGCAAGGAGTCAATGCTGTGCCTATGAGGTGGGAGAGCCAACTTCAGGACACCGGTCCACAAGAGACCTCCCAACTCCACGTGATATCAAAGGGCGAAAATCTCCCAGAGATCTCTATCTCAACACCAAGACCCAGTTTCACTCAACGACCAGCAAGCTATTGTGCTGGACACCCTATGCCAAACAACTAGCAAGACAGGAACACAACCCAACCCATTAGCAGAGAGGTTGCCTAAAATCATAATAAGTCCACAGACACCCCAAAACACACCAGCAGACGTGTACCTGCCCACCAGAAAGACAAGATCTAGCCTCATCCATTGGAACACAGGCTCTAGTCACCTCCACCAGGAAGCCTACACAACCAACTGAACCAAATTTAGCCACTGGGGACAGACACTAAAACAACGGGAACTATGAACCTGCAGCCTAAAAAAGAAGACCCCAAACACAGTATGATAAGCAAAATGAGAAGAGAGAAAAACACACACCAGATGAAGGAGCAAGATAAAAACCCACCAGACCTAACAAATGAAGAGGAAATAGGCAGTCTACCTAAAAAAGAGTTCAGAGTAATGATGGTAAAGATGATCCAAAATCTTGGAAATAGAATAGAGAAAATGCAAGAAACATTTAACAAGGACCTAGAAAACTAAAGAGGAAACAAGCAATGATGAACAACACAATAAATGAAATTAAAAATACTCTAGAAGGGATCAATAGCAGAAAAACTGAGGTAGAAAAACGGATAAGTGACCTGGAAGATAAAATAGTGGAAATAACTACTTTAGAGCAGAATAAAGAAAAAGAATGAAAAGAACTGAGGACAGTCTCAGAGACGTCTGGGACAAGATTAAATGCACCAACATTCGAATTATAGGGGTCCCAGAAGAAGAAGAGAAAAAGAAAGGGACTGAGAAAATATTTGAAGAGATTATAGTTGAAAACTTTCCTAATATGGGAAAGGAAATAGTTAATCAAGTCCAGGAAGCACAGAGAGTCCCATACAGGATAAATCTAAGGAGAAACACGCCAAGACACATATTAATCAAACTGTCAAAAACTAAATATAAAGAAAACATATTAAAAGCAGCAAGGGAAAAACAACAAATAACACACAAGGGAATCCCCATAAGATTAATAGCTAATCTTTCAGCAGAAACTCTGCAAGCTAGAAGGGAGTGGCAGGACATATTTAAAGTGATGAAGGGGAAAAACCTACAACCAAGATTACTCTACACAGCAAGGATCTCACTCAGATTTGATGGAGACATTAAAAACTTTACAGACAAGCAAAAGCTGAGAGAGTTCAGCACCACCAAACCAGCTTTACAACAAATGCTAAAGGAACTTCTCTAGGCAAGAAACACAAGAGAAGGAAAAGACCTACAATAGCAAACCCAAAACAATTAAGAAAATGGGAATAGGAACATACATATCGATAACTACCTTAAATGTAAATGGATTAAATGCTCCCACCAAAAGACACAAACTGGCTGAATGGATACAAAAACAAGATCAATATACATGCTGTCTACAAGAGACCCACTTCAGACCTAGGGACACATACAGACTGAAAGTGAGGGGATGGAAAAAGAAATTTCATACAAAGAGAGATCAAAAGAAAGCTGGAGGGCTTCCCTGGTGGCACAGTGGTTGAGAATTAGCCTGCCGATGCAAGGGACGCGGGTTGATGCCCCGGTCCGGGAAGATCCCACACGCCGCTTATCGGCTGGGCCTGTGAGCCATGGCTGCTGAGCCTGCACGTCCAGAGCCTGTGCTCTGCAATGGGAGAGTCCACAACAGTGAGAGGCCCGTGTACTGCAAAAAAGAAAGAAAGAAAGAAAGAAAGCTGAAGTAGCAATTCTTATTTCACACAAAATAGACTAAAAATAAAGACTATTACAAGAGACAAAGAAGGACACTACATAATGATCAAGGGATCGATCCAAGAAGAATATATAACAATTGTAAATATTTATGCATCCAACATAGGTGCACCTCAATACATAAGGCAAATACTAACAGCCATAAAAGGGGAAATCGACAGTAAACCATTCATAGTAGGGGACTGTAACACCCCACTTTCACCAATGAACAGATCATCCAAAATGAAAATAAATAAGGAAACACAAGCTGTAAATGATACATTAAACAAGATGGACTTAATTGATTTTTATAGGACATTCCATCCAAAACCAACAGAATATACATTTTTCTCAAGTGCTCATGGAACATTCTCCAGGATAGATCATATCTTGAGTCACAAATCAAGCCTTGGTAAATTTGAGAATATTGAAATTGTATCAAGTATCTTTTCCGACCACAAAGCTATGAGACTAGATGTCAATTACAGGAAAAGATCTGTAAAAAATGCAAACATACGGAGGCTAAACAATACACTACTTAATAATGAAATGATCACTGAAGAAATCAAAAAGGAAATCAGAAAATACCTAGAAACAAATGACAGTGGAGACACGATGACCCAAAGCCTATGGGATGCAGCAAAAGCAGTTCTAAGAGGGAAGTTTATAGCAATACAATCCTACCTTAAGAAACAGGAAACGTCTCAAATAAATAACCAAAACTTGTACCTAAAGCAATTAGAGAAAGAAGAACAAAAATCCCCAAGTTAGCAGAAGGAAAGAAATCATAAAGATTTGATCAGAAATAAATGAAAATGAAATGAAGGAAACTATAGCAAAGATCAATAAAACTAAAAGCTGGTTCTTTGAGAAGATAAACAAAATGGATAAACCATTAGCCAGACTCATCAAGAAAAAAGGGAGAAGACTCAAATCAACAAAATCAGAAATGAAAAACGAGAAGTAACAACTGACACTGCAGAAATACAAAACATTATGAGAGATAACTACAAGCAACTCTATGCCAATAAAATGGACAACCTGGAAGAAGTGGAAAAACTCTTAGAAATGCACAACCTGCCAAGACTGAACCAGGAAGAAATAGAAAATATGAACAGACCAACCACAAGCACTGAAATTGAGACTGTGATTAAAAATCTTCCAACAAACAAAAGTCCAGGACCAGATGGCTTCACAGGCAATTTCTATCAAACATTTAAAGAAGACCTAACACCTATCCTCAAACTCTTCCAAAATATAGCAGAGGGAGGAACACTCCCAAACTCATTCTACGAGACCACCATCACCCTGAAACCAAAACCAGAAAAAAATGTCACAAAGAAAGAAAACTATAGGCCAATATGACTGATGAACATAGATTCAAAAATCTTCAACAAAATAGTAGCAAACAGAACCCAACAGCACATTAAAAGGATCATACACCATGATCAAGTGGGGTTTATTCCAGGAATGCAAGGATTCTTCAATATACGCAAATCAATCAATGTGATACACCATATTAACAAATTGAAGGAGAAAATCCATATGGTCATCTCAATAGATGCAGAGAAAGCTATTGACCAAATTTAACACCCATTTATGATAAAAACCCTGCAGAAAGTAGGCATCGAGGGAACTTTCCTCAACATAATAAAGGTCATATAAGACAAACCCACAGCCAACATCGTCCTCAATGGTGAAAAACTGAAACCATTTCCACTAAGATCAGGAAGAAGACAAGATTGCCCACTCTCACCACTCTTATTCAACAAAGGTTTGGAAGTTTTAGCCACAGCAATCAGAAGAAAAACAAATAAAAGGAATCCAAATCAGAAAAGAAGAAGTAAAGCTGTCACTGTTTGCAGATGTCATGATACTATACATAGAGAATCCCAAAGATGCTACCAGAAAACTACTAGAGCTAATCAATGAATTTGGTAAAGTAGCAGGATACAAAATAAATGCACAGAAATCTCTGGCCTTCCTATACACTAATGATGAAAAATCTGAAAATGAAATCAGGAAAACACTCCCATTTACCATTGCAACAAAAAGAATAAAATATCTAGGAATAAACCTACCTAAGGAGACAAAAGACCTGTATGCAGAAAATTATAAGACACTGATGAAAGAAATTAAAGATGATACAAATAGATGGATAGATATACCATGTTCTTGGATTGGAAGAATCAACATTGTGAAAATGACTCTACTACCCAAAGCAATCTACAGATTCAATGCAATCCCTATCAAACTACCACTGGCATTTTTCACAGAACTACAAGAAAAAATTTCACAATTTGTATGGAAACACGAAAGAACCCGAATAGCCAAAGCAATCTTGAGAACGAAAAACAGAGCTGGAGGAATCAGGCTCCCTGACTTCAGACTATACTACAAAGCTACAGTAATGAAGACAGTATGGTACTGGCACAAAAACAGAAACATAGATCAATGGAACAGGATAGAAAGCCCAGAGGTAAACCCACGCACATATGGTAACCTTTCTTTGATAAAGGAGACAAGAATGTACAGTGGAGCAAAGACAGCCTCTTCAATAAGTGGTGCTGGGAAAACTGGACAGGTACATGCAAAAGTATGAGATTAGAACACTACCTAACACCATACACAAAAATAAGCTCAAAATGGATTAAAGACCTAAATGTAAGGCCAGAAACTATCAAACTCTTAGAGGAAAACAGGCAGAACACTCTATGACATAAATCACAGCAAGATCCTTTTTGACCCACCTCCTAGAGAAATGGAAATAAAAACAAAAATAAACAAATGGGACCTAATGAACTTAAAAGCTTTTGCACAGCCAAGGAAACCATAAACAAGACCAAAAGACAACCCTCAGAATGGGAGAAAATATTTGCAAATGCAGCAACTGACAAAGGATTAATCTCCAAATTTACAAGCAGCTCATGGAGGTCAATAACAAAAAAACAAACAACCCAATCCAAAAATGGGCAGAAGACCTAAATAGACATTTCTCCAAAGAAGATATACAGACTGCCAACAAACACATGAAAGAATGCTCAACATCATTAATCATTAGAGAAATGCAAATCAAAACTACAATGAGATATCATCTCACACCAGTCAGAATGGCCATCATCAAAAAATCTAGAAACAATAAATGCTGGAGAGGGTGTGGAGAAAAGGGAACACTCTTGCACTCCTGGTGGGAATGTGAATTGGTTCAGCCACTATGGAGAACAGTATGGAGGTTCCTTAAAAAACTACAAATAGAACTACCATATGACCCAGCAATCCCACTACTGGGCATATACCCTGAGAAAACCAAAATTCAAAAAGAGTCATGTACCAAAATGTTCATTGCAGCTCTATTTACAATAGCCCAGAGATGGAAACAACCTAAGTGCCCGTCATCGGATGAATGGATAAAGAAGATGTGGCACATATATACAATGGAATATTACTCAGCCATAAAAAGAAACGAAATTGAGCTATTTGTAATGAGGTGGATAGACCTAGAGTCTGTCATACAGAGTGAAGTAAGTCAGAAAGAAAAAGACAAATACCGTATGCTAACACATATATATGGAATTTAAGAAAAAAATGTCATGAAGAACCTAGGGGTAAAGCAGGAATAAAGACGCAGACCTCTTAGAGAACGGACTTGAGGTTATGGGGAGGGGGAAGGGTGAGCTGTGACAGGGCGAGAGAGAGTCATGGGCATATACACACTAACAAACGCAGTAAGGTAGATAGCTAGTGGGAAGCAGCCGCATGGCACAGGGATATTGGCTCGGTGCTTTGTGACAGCCTGGAGGGGTGGGATAGGGAGGGTGGGAGGGAGGGAGACGCAACAGGGAAGACATATGGGAACATATGTTTATGTATGACTGATTCACTTTGTTATAAAGCAGAAACTAACACACCATTGTAAAGCAATTATACCCCAATAAAGATGTTAAAAAAAAAAAAAATCTAGAAACAATAAATGCTGGAGAGGGTGTGGAGAAAAGGGAACACTCTTGCACTGCTGGTGGGAATGTGAATTGGTACAGCCACTATGGAGAACAGTATGGAGGTTCCTTAAAAAACTAAAAATGGAACTACCATATGACCCAGCAATCACACTACTGGGCATCTACCCTGAGAAAACCATAATTCAAAAAGAGTCATGTACCAAAATGTTCATTGCAGCTCTATTTACAATAGCCCGGAGATGGAAACAACCTAAGTGCCCATCATCAGATGAATGGATAAAGAAGATGTGGCACATATATACAATGGAATATTACTCAGCCATAAAAAGGCACGAAAGTGAGTTATTTGTAGTGAGGTGGATGGACCTAGAGACTGTCATACAGAGTGAAGTAAGTCAGAAAGAGAAAAACAAATACCGTATGCTAACACATATATATGGAATCTAAGGAGAACAAAAAAAAAAAGGTCATGAAGAACCTAGGGGTAAGACAGGAATAAAGACACATACCTACTAGAGAATGGATTTGCGGATATGGGGAGGGGGAAGGGTAAGCTGTTACAAAATGAGAGAGTGGCATGGACATATATACACTGCCAAACGTAAAATAGATAGCTAGTGGGAAGCAGCCGCATGGCACAGGGAAATCAGCTCTGTGCTTTGTGACCACCTAGAGGGGTGGGTAGGGAGAGTGGGAGGGAGGGAGATGCAAGAGGGAAGAGATATGGGAACATATGTATATGTATAACTGATTCACTTTGTTATAAAGCAGAAACTAACACACCATTGTAAAGCAACTATACTCCAATAAAGATGTTAAAAAAAAAAAGAAAGTTGCAGAATATTTATGGAAAAGGAATCTTTGGAAATGACTTTTGGTATGGTCAGGACTGGCTAAGAGTAGAATGAATGAGTCTTAATATCAAAAGTAAGCTGGTACAAAATTAGAATTTGGCCATCTCTCTTAAAAGTTCAAACTCTTCTTACACTTTTGGTCTGCTTTTGATAACAGATTGTGAAAGTTTCTTTACCTTTTAATTAATATCTGCCTAGGAAGCAAAGATTTTGTTTTATCAAAATAATTTCCTGTGTTGTTTATATCAGGTTATTGATTATTTAGGAAAACTGAGTTATTAAATATTAAAAGAGGTAAGTTTTGCTTACAGCTATGCACCCTTTTATATTGCCTTTGAAATCTTTCATAGTCACTTTGATTAACTGGATAATTGAGTATTGTTTCATAATTATCTGTGATCCTATTTAGGCAAGTGTGCAAAACTCTTTGATATTTTCTATAAACTTCCCCAAATCAAATTCTAAATGAAGTCTTTCTTGACCTCAAAAGAACTTTGAAGTTTCCAGAGGGCCCCTAGAACATTTCAAAAAATTCGTTCTCTCGCCTTGTAAAAAGGAAGTCATTACACTAATTAGGTTTATTTAATATGTTAAATTACATGGGAAGCATTGTCAAATAAGAAGTGACCCTAAGCCTTCTTTATGTTGTATTTGTTTGTAAGCATTCCAGAAATTGTACGTAATACCTACAAATCTAGAATGTCCTGATATAATGTTAATCAGTCATATTTCTAGTTATTAGCTTAAAATATGTTACAGAAATTACCAAATTTCCTTGTCAACTGCATTGTAATGAACTCTCATCAGATCTTTTACCATGGCCATTTTTAAGTCTTTTTGTCATTTACACAGTGTTATTATTTTACTCAGATGCTTTTACAAAAGTATTCCTGCAAAAATGCTTTATCTTCAGGAAGACTCATAGAAAGAACTTTCAACAAATACAGGTTCCTGATAACCTTGAGATCATAAAACTGAACTGGGTAAGAATTTGCAGAACTCTAAGGGAAAACTCGATTCATAAAACTGCTAAGAAAAGATCAAGATCACGAAGAATTCATTACATGGGACTGAATTAACTGATGAGGATGATTAATAATTTTTTCTGGTTTTTTGCTTTATTGCTGGTTCTCTAATGTTTTGCTTTTCCAGATGTTAGGAAACCTTTTTCTCTTTTTTTCTTAAGCTATCAAAAATTTGGTAAGATATATCTTTGTGAACAAAGATGAAACATTTACTTTTTCTCCCTACCTGAGCCCTCCAGCTTTCAGAAACTCTTAAGTATTCTTTCTGTAGCAGTATATTTCTTAGCATAAGTTCAATAAGAATGTGTTGGCCTTGAAACAAGACACAATTAGAAACATTTGGTTATATTACCAAGGCTTTGACTGGAATGTCACATTTGAGAGAGGTATACATAGACTCAGATATGACGAGACAGCTTTAAGGAGCTAAGGTTGACTTTATGGAGCCACTAAAGGCCCTTGGAAAAACAGCCTGGTACCTTCCTTACAGAGCTCCCAGCAGTCGTTTTTTTTTTTTTTTTTTTTTTTTGGTTGTGCCAGGTCTTAGTTGCAGCACTCAGGATCTTTGTTGCAGCATGTGGGATCTTTAGTTGCAGCATGCAGACTTCTTTGTTGCAGCATGCAGATTTCTTAGTTGTGGCATGCAACCAAGGGATGCAACTAAGCATCAAACCTGGGCTCCCTGCATTGGGAACGTGGAGTCTTACCCACTGGACCACCAGGGAAGTCTCCAGAGTTCCCACCAGTCTTACCAAGTAAGTAAGGAAGGTCATTTCCTGGCAGGTGTAGAAACCTTAGGATATTTGGGGACCTCAAGAAGAGAGGAATTCACCCAAACCTATAAGTATTGCAGGCAAAGTCTGATGGCAAGTATTTGGCTTTGCTTCTTAGCCTTGAGAGGCTGTTAACAGTTCAATCTGAGATTCCTTATGAGAAGTTCCAGCATAGGATATATTTTTTTTAAGATTTATTTATTAATTAGTTATTTATTTTATTTATTTTTGGCCACGTCAGGTCTTGGTTGCAGCACGTGGGATTTTCGTTGAGGCATGTGGGATCTTTCATTGTGGCACGCGGGCTTCTCTCTAGTTGTGGTGTGTGGGTTTTCTCTTCTTTAGTTGTGGCTCATGGGCTCCAGGGCGCATGGCCTCTGTAGTTGTGGCATGCAGGTTCCAGAGTGCATGGGCTCTGTAGTTTGCAGCACACAGTCTCTCTAGTTGAGGGTGTGAGCTCAGCAGTTGTGGCATGCAGGCTTAATTGCCCCACAGCATGTGGCATCGTAGCTCCCTGACCAAGGATTGAATGATTGAACCTGCATCCCCTGCATTATAAGGCAGATTCTTTACCACTGGACCACCATGGAAGTCCCACCAGCACAGGATATTTAAAAGAGCCTATATGATCAATCATTATTCTTGCTGTACTTATATAAATAACCAGGCCAAGTTTATCAAATCTAACTTTATTTTGCAAACAAATTAGTATTAATTTGGTTATCTTTGGTAGAAATGAGGGTAATTTTAGAGAGGAAAAATTATGTTTCAATAGCATACCTTTTTGGACATTAGATTCTAGTGCTGTTCATTGTATTTGAGACTTTGTTTACTTGTAAACTGGATTGGATCCTGAATTCTTCTAGTTTCCCCAAATATCTGACTACAAATCTCCAAACTAATATTTCCAATTTTCTCCCATCTTTTTGACTTGGAATCACTGAAAACTAAAGCTGCCCTTTTTCCTGAAGCCCTGAAAACTGAAGCTAGATGACTTGATATAAACTTCAGTGAAATCATCATAGTAACTTATATTTAGATAATCTTCTTCATGCCTGCTGCAGTATGAACCACTCAGAAACTTTACCCAATGGAATCGTCAGAGACATTCAAACTACAAACCAGGAAAATCTGTCAAATTGCCACTGCCTGCACTCCCTCCATCTGAAGATGCTTTGAACCTGACATCTAGAACTCTTCTCAGCTGGCAACTCTCAGGACTCAGACGCTGGGTTTATAATTTGTGCCAAACTTTAACCTTTGTTTCCAAAGAACTCCTCTTATTAAATACCTGATTTCTTACACAATACAGGCCTAACTTTGGGAGCTCAGCTGCCTCACTTGCCTCCTAAAATAAGATACAACTGTTTAACTGAACTGACCTACTCTCAAGGACTGCGAAACCAGTTCAATGAGATGGAGCAATCTATCAGCTTGGCTTCTGAACTGTAAACCTTCCCAGGGAAGTTTCAAAGGCAAGACTGAGGGGAGCAGAATTTGTCACCCTGATATATGGCTCTTTGACATAAGGATTATTTTAGGCTGATTATTTTTTTAAAAAACTGCAAACACAGTAGGATGTCTGAAAACAGCAGAAGTTGCCCTTCTGTGGGGGAAATTTACATTTATAAAAGAACTCTCCATTTGTAAGGGTGTCTCCCTCTCTGTACCACAAAGAGATGAATGAGTAAATCTCTAGAAACTCTTATCAATGGAGAAGTCAATGACTTAAGCCTGCATAACAACCTTACCCTTGTTTACTGTGCTTTTCCTGGTCATCTCCCATTACTGATTCCCCACCCCCAACAGTTTCTTTTGTCTTTAGCCACAGATAGTATTTGGCCATTTCAGGGAGTTACTCAGTTTTCCTGGGTATCTCCATGTGTATAAGAGGTATACATGTAATTAAGATTCTATTTGCTTTTTTCTTGTTAATCTGTCCTTTATTATGGGGTGGGGGGCGGTCTCGGCCAGGATCCTAGAAAGAGGAAGAATTATTTTTCCTCCCTTACACTGACATTCCATATTAGCTATTAGTTTTCAGGTAGCATCTTTCAGTCTGAAATTTACTCTGTCACTTATAGGCTATGTGCTGTAGACAGCTGTCAATTAGACAAGGACTGTAATCTACCACTTGTCCAAAGATGGAGTAAGTATCCAGGCCAACAGACTTGTCTTCTCTGACAAGTGCTAATTAACTGTTGGGCCAGAAAACCCTCCCCAGGTACGAGAGAACCTAACCAGCCCTTCAAACACAACTTGATGAAATGCTCAATTGTGTGGTTATAGGTTAGTCATTAACACAAACTAACAATAGCACATATGCTTACATGTATTCTCTGTTAAATCAGTTATCAACACTGAAAAGTATACACATTTTTTAAAAGGCAATTACTTATCATATATGAGCATTTGGAGCAAATGACATGTTCTCGAAAAAGTTTCAGGATGAAGAGATTTAGCCAGCTATGGATTTCTGTCCATAAAAAAGTACCACTTCTAGTTGGTATTATTTTTCTCCAATAAATATGTGTGTGTAATAATCTGTAACAAATTTTTTAAACTGTTGATTGTGTTCCCCACCAACCACAGAACTTCCATCTCTAATTATCTCATGGTAATCAAATGTGAAATCACTAGATTAAATGAAGAGGAGAATACATACTTAACTCCTAGGTAAATTTAGCAATGTACAATCAAATCTCACATAATTTAACTAAGAAGAGTAGAAAATTAAATCCTATAGCTTGTCCAAGAGCACAGAAGGGACCCTGACAAAGCAGGATACAACCAGAAGTGGGGACACAGAAGTTCTAGTTAACCGAGTCAACCATACATGATAGTTTTTATCCCTATCATATGATTTTATGTTTAAAATTTCTAGGTAGTGAGACCAAAGTCCTAACCTACAACTACTTCTCTAATGAAGAAGGTATGTACTGCTTCAAACCTATGTCATGTCTCAAAAGGTGCCATGTTGTCTGCTCAGACTGAAATAAAATGAAAACACAAATATATTCCAAGTCACGTAGTTGCGAAGGGATGAAATGAAACCACTGCTGCACTAGTATATGGATTAATGTTGCCTTTTGCTGTCAATTCCAGCAACACTACATCAAATTCGTAGCCAGGACTGATTCATGTTATAACATTCACTCTCAGGTTTTTGTCTCCAGAAAGCCTATTCCACAGTTTATGAAGCTGGAGAGACAAGAGTTATGCATAACCTCAGAAAAGCTAAGGGGCATCACGTTCACTGGTACGGATCAGTGGGCAGATAGTTAATTATGTTCCTCACAGCCAAGAAGGAAGATTTTCCCATTTGAAGATTTTTACCCTATATATAGTAGGCTTGGAGAATGTGCAGTTCTGTGCATCGGTTGGTTTAAAAAAGAAAAAAAACTGTTACAATCAACCTCTTGAAAGCAGGCATTGCAAAGGCTTATTACATTATTTTTAATATTTCTAAAATTCTATAAAGGAACAGATACAGCTCGGTTAAGAACAAATTCAAAGTCCTAGGAGTATGAATCATTAAACATGCATACATAATACCCAGACAGCCCCTCAAAACACTGGGATTAAAGAGAAGAGTCTATGATTTCTACAGAGAAATGTGAAAATCAAAAACACTGTCTTTTATCTGAAGTACAGACTACCAGAAGCATAAGCCAAAGGGATTCTTAAGCAGCATAAGTCAGTCAGGCAGACTAAAGCAAACTGACCTACCTGTCAGGACCACAGCAGAAGGTACTGCCGAGGCCTAAGGGGGAAAAGGTGGAAAGGCGGGAGATGCTTGGGGCCAGAGCAGGCGGCAGCAACTTCACTGATCCCCTGCTGAGCTGCAATGCAAGATGGAGCTCAGGGAGATGGGGAAAGATGTTTGTTGCTCACTCCACTTAAGTTCCAAGAAGCAGCCAGATAGCTCTCTTCTTAGCACTGCCTGGCTCTGTGCCTGCAAGGAATGCCATGGTTTATATGGATATTATCTGATTAAATCTCCCTCCCAAAATAATCCAAGCTGATTTGAACACAGGCTGAATATACCTTTTAGAAACTTAGGACCCAGCTATAAATCTAAAAACAAAGTAAATTTTTTTAAAAAAACTATATAATTCCTACAAAAGGTTTTGTGTTTAGTTTGGCAGTGGTTCCTGTTTGTCGTTTCTGGCAGGAATGGTGCA
Source organism: Orcinus orca (assembly GCF_937001465.1). Taxonomy (NCBI): domain Eukaryota; kingdom Metazoa; phylum Chordata; class Mammalia; order Artiodactyla; family Delphinidae; genus Orcinus; species Orcinus orca. The sequence goes on from NC_064580.1 coordinate 83,642,347, forward strand.
AGTAATCCTACAGCCAAAAGATTTGGCTACCTTCCCACTAGGGGGAGCTACAGGAACAAGACTGAAAATGCTTCGGTTATCAGGCTGTAGTTTATAAGTGTATCTTCCCATTTGCTTCAAGTAGGCACTGGTCAGCATTATTTTGGAGCCCCACAAATACATTTCAAGTCATTCCAAACAATATCCGTTGAGCACCTACTATGAGTAAGCCTCATGGCTAGATGCAATGAGGGACACAGAGATAAATGACACACAACCCTGCTCTCAAGTGGCTTACAGATTAGTGGCTTTCAGGTGTGTGGGGGGGAAGAGGTGAATGAAATGTCTTTAGAACTACCTATATTAAGAGCTTATAGTGTAATAAACTATACCATAAATGTGAAAATAAAGTGATATTCTATTGATGGGGAGGATAAATCATACTTCGGTTGAGGGAGACCTAGGAATTAAGAAAAAATCTTATGGAAATCTCAGCACCGTGATTGATGGGAAGTATGTCCGTGCTTACAGTAGCGATCTCAGGGACAGAAATCACTCACGACTTTAGGATCTACTGTTGCTAGATGGTTTCTGAATATCCAAAAGCAGGAGCAGATGGTCTCTTCTAACTATAAAAAGATTCCATATGCCAAGCACCTGACTCCAGTGGATGCCTTGCAAGGCCTATTGCCCCACCCAGAGCTGGTCCTCCATAATAGAAAAGGGAAGACCATGATTTAGATGGCTGTGATGGTTAATTTTATGAGTCAATGTGAAGGGTTTTTGGATGAGATTAACATTTAATCAGTGAATGTTGAGTAAAGCAGTTTGACCTCCATAATCTGAGTGGGCCTCATCCAGTCAGTTGAAGGCCTGAATAGAACAAAAAGACCGGCCTCCCTGAGCAAGAGGGAATTCTCCAGAAAACTGCCCTTGGACTTCATCTGCACCATTGGCTCTCCTGGATCTCCAGCCTGCTAGCCCACAATACAGAATTTGGACTTGCCAACCTCCATAATCGTATCAGCCAATTCCTTATAATAAATCTCTTTCTATATATATGTACACATTCTGTTGGTTCTGTTTCTCTGAAGAACCTTAATACCATGACTCTTTGGCATACAGCAGGTAGCTCAGATTTGTGTATAAGAGTAGCATATTATAAGAGTTTAGTAACTGCACCGTATCTTATCATATGTGGCTCTTACTATGACACCAACTAAACAGAAATATTTCTTTCAGCACAATCATGTTCCCACTGGGAGAAGCTCAGTCCCTAGGGGTATAACAGAGCCCAGCAAAAGCAAGCACTTTCACCTACAGTGAACTTTGGGAGTCAGACAAACTTAAGCGCAACATCATAGTTCTACCATTTATTCGCTGTGTGTATATAAGCAGGGTTCTCTGAGGTTACATTTCCACATCTGTAATATTAGACTATTAATACTTATAACACATAAATAAGATAATGTACATGAAGTATTTGGTGTCTGGAAGGCTTGCTCTAATTTTTTTTAATTGTCCATATACCCACCACCCACATTCTACAAGTTACATTTTATTATATTGTTTCAACATATCCTTATCCATATAGCCATCGATTTTTAATAGTTATAATCCAGGGGCATATAAGTAGGAAACTCCTGCTATCCCCAAATGTTAAACAAAGTTTCCTAACAGCCCTGTTGATCCAGTTTTCCAAGAATGGGAGAGTACATCTTGAACCACAAGTGAAGTATATTTACCTTCTGTCCATCTTTCTGTCCAATCATTCATCATCTCCCTTGCAGAGATCTCACCTAACCTTCTTGGAAAATTTCTGAGAAAGGGAGATACCATAAAACAGCATATGGGTCCTTGTTTCAATAATAAAAATGATTCCTTCATGGACAGAGAGAACAAACTTATGGTTGCCAAGGGGGACGGGGTCAGGGGAGGGATGGAGTGGGAGTTTGGGGTTAGCAGATGTAAGCTTTTACATATGGAATGGATGAACATCAAGGTCCTACTATATAGTACTGTATATACTGACTATATTCAGTAACCTATGATAAACCATAATGGAAAAGAATATAACAAAAAAGAAGGTATATATATGTATAACTGAATCACTTTGTTGTACAGCAGAAATTAACACATTGTAAATCAACTACACTTCAATTTTTTAAAAATGATTAAAAAATAATAAAAATGATTCTTTATGAGAAAAGCTTGAATTTCCTGTTGCTTTATCCTAGATATGCAAAAGAAACAGATGCAATAAGTAAATTCACTAAATTGAGACTTTTTATGGTTTCCGTTCATTTTGGGGACATCTGAGAGAATTTGTATATTGACTGCAGAGGAAAACAAGACCTAAAGGAGCCATATGTGGTAAGTGATTGTGGATGTGGCTCTGGAGCCATATAGTGATAAGTACCACTGCCTTATTTAGGAGTTATCTTTGGCCTCTTCCTTCTTTCTCATTCCTAGATGGCAAGGTCCTACTCCTTCCCTCAAGTGCCTACCCTGTGTTCTTCTTTTCTCGACAGTGTTTCTCCAAGTGTGGGATATACCTCAGACTCTCCTGGGCTCCAAGGTTCCACGGCTCCAACTCAGATCTACTGAAACTGAAGCTCGAAGGGTAGGCCTTAAGAATCTACATTTGTAAAGAAACTCCCCCTTATGCTTCTAATGTACCCTAAAGTTTGATAATCACTACTCTAGACTAGAGGTGGATGCACCATGAAGTTAATGAAGCTCTAGGGCCCCTAACTTGCCTGGATCCCTTCCCAGAACCTTAATCTAATTTTTTTAATTAGTAAATGTTTATTCTTCTTTCTTAAAGGGCCCTCCTCTTTAAGTTTCAGGTTAAATACAATACTTGGATGCATCCCTGCTCTGGACTCTACTTGCCAAGAAAGTCAAACTCAAATCAGTTGAATTATTAGATAATAAGAAACCTTATCACACCCCCTCTCTCTGTGAGGTATTTGCATTTTAGTAAAGATCTTTGGAGAGACTGAAATCTTCAAGTTCCAAAGAATAAATTCCCAACAGAGGAAATACTGGTAAATGCCAAGCATTGGAGGGACTACAGGCTCTTATCAACACATCTCAAACCAAACTGGGTTTGCAGCAGATTTTCTGCCTTCTTGGGAGGCTGGCCAAAGACCCCCAGCTACAGAACCTGTTCAAGGAAGTTCATTAATATTGAGTCTTTGTACCTGATATCTCTTCTTCCATCCTGCAAAAGAGTTAGGAAACAATGTGGAGACAGGTTTAATGAAATGATATTCTCAACTGGGAATATCCTTAGAAGGATATCTGCCTGAAGCCAATGATGACATCCTTAGAGAGGAAAAGGAGCAGCCATGTCCAACAAGTATAAATTAACTGGATGAGAGGGTGACCTGTGTTCTGAACAGATGTCTCCGCACACGAAGGCACACTGACATTAATTCTGACAACTGAAACATACCACCTCACAAGTTTAAACTCTTAATTAAGAGGAATTTTGTCCTTGAAAGGTGACTAGAGAGAAGGGAAGAAGACCGTAACATTTGTAAATTCTCGTAAGGAAAAGTACCTCCAGACCTACTGGTTTGAGTGATGTAAATAGGACTGGTAAGCCTTGCCATTTAATGTAAACAGATGATTTTTCTTTGTGTTAGGAAAAATGCAATCGCTGAGAGAGATCTGAGGACAAAAAGAACATTTGGGGATTTAAAAGTAATGTTTTGTGGTACTTCAAGGAAAGGAATTCATTTGAATTTCAGAAGTGAATTGTATGGAAACTCACTGCTATTACTTAGGCTTTGAAATTGATTTGGGTTTCTATTTACACTGATAGAGAACATGCCATGACGACCAGGGTGGCCCAAGTGTGTCTCCCTTCTCACTGTGGCCACCATCCTAGCACCCTATTACCTGAAATTGGTTGAAACGGTGCAAGTCCAACAGTTTTAGGATGTCATATTGATGTGCCATATCAGCTCACAGACCTTAACAAATTAAATTACATTAGTTTTGCTCTGCTCATTCTAAAGCAGATCTACTTCTCCACATTCAAAAATACATGAATGCACAGTTAGCAGAACTTATATTTTAAATTTTATGTCTATTAAGGCAGCACTCTCCAAGCCATGTTCCATGGAACACTAATGTCCGGCAAGGTATTACCCCCACTATACCACTTACAAATAGTCAAGGAGTCAACGATCAGATAAGGTTGAAAAGAGGACATAACCTATGCCCATCTAGAAAAGTCACACTTCACATCATCATATGAAATACTGTGATAAGTGATGCAGTAAACAAATCTATTTAACTTTACTTCGCATCGGCCTTCTTGCTCTAACGTCCAATTTACACTCACTTCTCTAGGTTTGCCCCTTGACATTCAGGCTTTTTGATATTTGTCCATTAGCACAGTGTACCACAGCTGTTGTAGAGAAATCCTCCTAACTCCCGCTCCAACTCTGGGGAGCTCCTCCAAGCCTTCCTCAGCTTCCACACCAGGAAAGAAGGATCAGAGTAGAGGTCATGAATTTACATAGAATTCCCTGATGTCCAACATCACATAGCCACATGACAGCTAGATGCAGTTGTCTAAATAGCCTGTAGATAGAAAACAGATTATTTTTCTGTGGGAAGGAAAAGCCACAGGGGAGGGTTTAAGAAAAGGTAAAGGGTGTAATTTGTATTAGTAAAACTTATAAAATGTAGGTTTGAGAATTATGGATCAGGAGATGGATTTTCCAGTCCAAACACCTACTATCCTGCCCCCTATGATATAACCAAACCAACATTAAGGCTTTCAGTTATAAAAAGGAGAACAAACTAACCTTCCAGTTTCTAATCTGAGCTGAAAAGTATACTTTGGAAGACCAAATGGAAAACATTGCACGGTAAGCCAATTAGCCCTTCACAATTTATTAAAAACAAACAGCCAAATCTGGATCAATTTCAAAAGTAGAAGAATAAAAAACAGTATCATACTTGCTCCTGTTTTTATCCTAGTCTTTTCCAAACTCAACTGTTGAATATTTGGCTTAGCAATCCTGACACTGATTCTACCTCTAGACTTGGTATTTGTTTGCACTTTTCTCAATGTTTAAACTCCAACTTATCCTCCACAGAATTGTCCTTGGCTCTCTAATCCTGTTCTTTTCAACTCATTTTCTCCTGGGCAGGAAATGCCCTGCTTCAGCTCAAAACACACAGCACCCAACCCTCACCGTTTCCCATTAATTGGCGACCATCTCATCCAGCTTTCCTATGCCCACCTCCCATAAAAAACTTCAAGGCAAAAACAGAAGGAGGGGGGCTTCCCTAGTGGCACAGTGCTTAAGAATCTGTCAATGCAGGGGACACGGGTTCGAGCCCTGGTCCGGGAAGATCCCACATGCCGCGGGGCAACTAAGCCCATGCACCAGAGCTACTGAGCCTGCACTCTAGAGTCCACGAGCCACAACTACTGAGCCCACATGACACAACTACTGAAGTCCGTGTGCCTAGAGCCCGTGCTCTGCAACAAGAGAAGCCACCGCAATGAGAAGCCTGCACACCGCAACGAAGAGTAGCCCCTGCTCGCCGCAACTAGAGAAAGCCCGCGTGCAGCAATGAAGACCCAACACAGCCAAAAATAAATAAATAAATTTGTAAAAAAAAAAAAAAACCAAAAAAACAGAAGGAGGGTGGTCAAAAATGCTATTCCATACTACTGCCATTTTAGGAACAGCCCACCTAAAATTACAGGCTCAGATTTGGAGAGTCAGTCCCGAGAACCACTTTAGGAATTAAATCAACAAAAGCAAGGAGGGGACAATTTAGAGGTGTCAAGCTCTAAACCAGTGATTCCCAATCTGAGTACCATAGATGCTAATCAGTTCTTATAAAGAGCTTGTCAATCCATGTGTATACTGATCTGCTAACTGAATAATAATATTTTTAACACATGCAGAAGTTTTCATGGTTATTAATAAAATTCAAGCTCATTAAAACAATACTGAATTAATAGAAGCTATATGACAGTATAAAAGGAAAACAGAAAATGATAGCTATTTTCATGGAGAGAAGGGTGAAGAGGGGATAGTCCAAAGAACTATCTTGATATGTACAAGAAATCTTCATCCTTGAAAATTTGGGGACCACTGCTCTAATCTTAATGGAAAAGGTCAACTATTTAATAAATGCATTATCTGATAGACTTATAGACAATATATTATGCACAGTGTGAGAAAACGTAAGTCTCAGTATAATGAAAAAGATGAGAAATGAAATGAAATTTTGTTTCAAAGAAACTGAGGACATAAAGGCCCCTATGTAATATATGGTAAAAATTGATAAAAAGCTTTCTACAATTGCATAACTAATCATTTCAAAGAAGAAATGTATTCAAGTTGCTATGACAACCCTAACACTAAATTTGGAATTTAGGCAAGCAAAATCAATAGATTTTCTAATACCTTCCAAATATTATTTAACCATATAAACACCGTTCATATGTAATGACTCAATTTCTCCTATTAGTTTTTGAGAACTCCACCCTCTTTTCTGATTATTTCCAGAAACTTTCTCATTAACTTAGTCTCTTGTGATTTATTATACCTTTCTTTCCTGGCATGAGGCCAACCACAATTGCCATGTCAGGCTCTTATATATAAACTTGTAAATCTCTGATTCTAGATTTCTGTTTCAAACCCTGTCCTTTCTTTTATAAACCTGGTTTCTTTTAATGAAAAACTGAAAAGAAAAGGGGGAAAAAACCCTGAATCTGCAAGGTGAATAAACAGGAGGGAAAAAAAAGAAGTGAGAAAATGAGAAAGAATAGAGAAGCTGTCAGAAGAATAAATTACAGTAGATGGAAGATCTTTTGACTCTACAATCATGCAGAGACACAATTCAATAAGGATAAAGGAGGAGAGGCAAAAAAATGGAAGGACCCTGCATATGGGTAGGGATTTTTCAAGCATGAATATAAAGTATGTACACATTGTGGCTACCATTGTAATTCATATATGCGTGAAGGTTGAACAGAGGAGCACAGCTTTCTAGAAATTACACTTATTTTACCTGAAAACAAATCCCTATATCTTTCATCACAACACATTTTAGACTTACAAAAATCCTAGCTTCATAAAAAAAAGCAACATATAACAGGTACTTCACTAGAAGGCAGTCCTGTTATTTTTCTCCTAGCTGTGTGTTTTCTTTCCTGCTAACCCTTTGTTGTTAAAGAGAATTTAGGCCAAAAATATAGTTTACAAAGAAAGGAAGCCACCTATTTTGTAAGCTATAAAGGTTAAAATACTTCTATGAAACATTCCCCCTAGAAGCTTTGTAAGTAACATTTTTCTCCAAAATTTTATGACAGCTGGTACAGCATGAAACCATATGCCTTTTTATATCTTCTAAATAAAAATGACTAATTTGAGTTATTAGCACTGATTCTCTGGACACGGAGTTAAGAGAGTCCCTGCAGATTTATCTGGTTCTTATTATCTTTTAACAATGTCTGCTTTTACACCAGAAACAATTATTCTAGCCAACTGTCTGCAAATATTTGTGAAAAAATTTACAAACTATACCTTTATGTACTTCAGATATCTTTTTAGAATTGAGCATTTTGGGTTAGTCACATTACAAAACTCCTCAGAGTGATATGGTATTACCTACTAGAGAGAGGAGATGACATCCCCATAGTGGATTTCAAATAAAAGAATCACTGAATGTTAGAGCTAGAAGGACACTCAGAGACTTCTACTGTGCAACCCTCTCCTTTTAAAGCTAAAACCCCGAGGACCAAAGAGCTTAAACAACTTGACCGTGCTCACAATGCTATTTTTCAACGGAAACAAAACTAGAAGCCAAGTTTTCTGACAACATGTCCACTGTTATTTGCATTAACCCCACCATCCCACTGGGAGCCCCTCCTCTGTAGAGAAACCCAACTGTGGAGCCATAGCTGATGATGCCCAGAAGTTAAAATCAGGACTGAAGGTCCACTAAGAAACTCAGGATTCTATCTCATATAGCACCAATTAGGTGAGAGAGGGCTCTGGCCACCTCCATCAGGATAACTGCTCACTGGATACTCCAAGCAGGAAGTAATCTCCAGAACAGTCCCTGTCCATCCTGAGAGCCTAATGTCAATTCTATTCAGTCAAAGACCACCAAGAACACACTTGTAAGTTGAACAAGTTGGGCACATTACTTGTTGCAGCAGGGGAGAACATATGACAAAGGGAACATCTCAGGAAGAGGATGTTAGAAAGAACATATTACAGGATTGGGGATTAGGATGTACAATTTGGGAGAGGGTCTTAGGAAGCAGAAGTTCCCTCTAGATTTGAAGCGAGCAGAAAGCAGGACAATTCTATGATTGGGTGCCTCAATGAATCCTATCTACAGGGTGGGCAGGCTGGACGAGGTTAAGGCTATACATTTGACCCTTGAACAACGCAGGAGTTAGGGGTGCTGACCTGCTGTGGGGTCAAAAATCCGCATATAACTTTACAGTTGGCCCTCCGTGTCCTGGATTCTGCATCCACAGATTCACCCCACACGCATCACGTAGCACTAGAGTATGTATTTATTGAAAACGAATCTGCATATAAGCGGACCCGTGCAGTTCAACCCCGTGGTGTTCAAGAGTCAGCTTCACTCATTGTAGCTGAGAGAGAGGGAGGCATTTGGGGTTGTGCAGGCTGCACAGTGACCTTGTTTTGTTCTCACTCCATGATAGTCTCCTAGTGACCTTGTCTGGTGTTGGTGTCCATGTCCTGTGATGTTCTCCAACAGCAGAACAAGGCCTAGCTGTGAGTCACAGTCCAAGCTGAAGTAGCATATGTAAGACTCACATATGCTGTCTTCAGACTGATTTCTGGATATCAGGGCTTACTAAGTGGATGGGGCAGATGAATAGATCGATGACTCCTAGGTACCAATCTTGCCTAGCCCTCCAAAGGAATGGCTGAGTCACTGTAAATAAAACTTGGAAATCCACTTTTACAAGATCAAACAATCAGATCAAAGTGGCATGAAGCAGCATTTCCTCTCTACTACAGCCACAGTAACTGTAAATTGGAAAGCAAGATGAATTTGACACCTGAAAGAATCAGGTTTGAGTCTTGGTACTGCTTCTTTCTTTTTTTTTTTTTTTGCAGTATGCAGGCCTCTCACTGTTGTGTCCTCTCCCGTTGCAGAGCACAGGCTCCGGATGCGCAGGCTCGGCAGCCATGGCTCACGGGCCCAGCTGCTCCGCAGCATGTGGGATCTTCCCGGACTGGGGCACGAACCCGTGTCCCCTGCATCGGCAGGTGGACTCTCAACCACTGCGCCACCAGGGAAGCCCGGCACTGCTTCTTGATAACTATGGGACTTGGTAGATAAGTGACTCTGACACCCTCAAAGCCACAAGGATTAAAAAGATAATGTAATTTGTCTCAAGAGACTCACCATTGCCTCTTCCCCAGTTTCTTAGTCCTAAGGATTGTTGCCCTTGGCAAGCCTCCCTGGCTATAACCAGGGAGCACTTACCCTCACAAACACTGCATGGGCCCTGATCACTTTTTACGTCCCCTTGTGACTTATAACATAGAGTAGTTAGACTAATCCTTTCAGTCATGCTAAAACTTTACCTTTACTTCAGGTTCACACTGAAAGAATCCAGACTGTCAGAAATTAAAAAGAATGATTGATAAGGAAAAAATTAGCTGGTAGGGAGAATGACATGAATAAAGATAAGACTGGAATTAGCAATTGTGTATGAAAAAGTCAAAGGATAAAATGTTCAAACTTATTGAGCTAATTCTAAAATACTGATCCTAGAAAGAAGATGAGTTTTAATAGCATTGATTGATGAAACAGTCGAAATTTATTATTAAAGTCAACACTTTGAAATGCCTCTGACCTATAAAGCTTTTCTTGACCGACCTAAATTAGTTCTCTGGCCTGAAAGAATTAGCAAAGAAAAAAAAGTAAGGATCACCGAAGTAGGTAACACAGACACAAAGAGTATGTTTCAAGTCCTAACAATTCTAAAACCTCTTTTACAGAAGGTTATGAAGAAACCTCCAGCCAGAAAGCAGGAAGGAAATGGCATTTCTGGCAACAATTACTTAAAACAAAGGGACGGTCACTAACCTTTCCAATTGCCTTTGGTCATTTGGCTACCTTGAGGCTCAGGGGAAACCTGAAAGTTTCACAAATATCTCTTGACATTTTCACTTAAGTGGAGTCTTGTTTACCTTTCTAACATGATTATAAGGTTCCTAATAAGTAGCACTGGAGATTCTTCTCCAGTTCCTTAACTACTAGTATCCTCAAACCAGTTATCCATGTACACATTTGAGGGGCTGTCCAGATACATAACACAAAATGTCAGTCTTCTGCAGGAAATTCTTTGTTGGCATTACAACTTTAAGTTCCTGAGATACATACATCAACATAACAAGAGATGCATGGACCTGGAACAGAGTTTGAGAGAAATTCTATTTATTTATTTATTTTTCTTTTTCATTATGGTTTATTACAGGGTATTGAATATATTTGCCTGTGCTATACAATAGGACCTTGTTGTTTATCCATTCTATATAAAATGGTTTGCATCTGCTAGTCCCAAACTCCCAATCCATCCCTCCCCCGGTCCCCCTCCCCCTTGGCAACTGCAGGTCTGTTCTCTATGTCTATGAGCCTGTTTCTGTTTCGTAGATAAGTTCATTTGTGTCGTATTTTAGATTCCACATATAAGTGATATCATATGGTATTTGTCTTTCTCTTTCTGACTTACTTCGCTTAGTATGATAATCTCTAGGTCCATCCATGTAGCTGCAAATGGCATTATTTCATTCTTTTTTATGGCTGAGTAATATTCCTTTGGATGGATGGATGGACAGATAGATAGATACTACATCATCTTTACCCATTCATCTGTTGATGGACATTTACGTTGTTTCCATGTCTTGGCTATTGTAAATAGTTCTAAAATGAACATAGGGGTGCATGTATCTTTTCGAATTATGGCTTTGTCCACACATATGCCCAGGAGTGGGATTGCTGGAGGGAAATTCTATAAAATGAGGTAATTGAAGTTGCTCTGTGAGGACCATGCTATCTCTCACATTGTTTGACTTAATAACCACTTCAATGGAATATAAAGTGGAAGAAACAAATGTCAAGAGAAATATAATGTCAAGAGCTTCATTAGCTCAGTTGGCTAAAATCCAGTGGTAAAGGCTCCTAGAGCATAGGGTCACAGATGTGATTGTTTCCTGGGCCAGTTGGCTGCGACATACCTTCCCTATGACTCTGCTTAATCTCCCCACAAATCCTTCCTTTTGATCATGGGGGAAATAGCATGGGTAAATCAGTAAAATAAATCATCCCTGGAAGGAATAGGGTAGAAATCTGCATTATCCACCTCATTATTAGGCATTTTACTAAAGAACTGTCCTTCAGATGAAAGAAACAGCACACAAAATACAGCCCTTGCCTAACTCATCTCCATTCCCATGGCATGTTGAATACACATAACCAGGAGATTCTCACAGTTGTGGCTACCTGGGCAATTCTGCTCCCACCAATTGACTTATACATTCACCAAGAGCCAGTATCATTAATTATTCACAAGCTTGCTGATGCCAGCTCTACTTTGCACATTACATAAAACAGTGATGGTAGTATATAAATGCAAAGAGAAAAAAAAGACATTTATTTCCATGAAAATTAAATTGTAATTCAATAAAGATAAATAACTAAAACATTTTTTCTTTTAAATAAAAAGATGTCAAATTAGATGTGGGTGAAACAACCATAAAAGATCGGTTGAGAACAGGAGTCATAAACATCCAGAAGGACTCCACACTCAAATTTCATAACAAGTGTTTTTTAAATTGCTCTTTTACTTCAAAGAAACCAAAACTGGAAATCATAGAGGATGCATTATGTTGTGGTTTCAGCGAAAGACAAAACCAGTAGTGTGCTAGAGCCAGCTGGGACTGGCTCACAAGAGCCAATTATCAAGTTTTCAGGAATTTGGTGAGCCTGTTGTTAAAATACCACCATCGTTAATAATAAAGTGGTACAAACTTAGAAATAAATAAATTACATTTTAAAACAAACTTATGAAATACTGAAGGTCCGTCATTTCCTAAATATTTTACATTTTACAGTTATCTATACTCTTGAGGTTATTTACATTTATTCTTTCTGTATAGTGGAAATATAGTATAATGGTGTGCTGCTACCCATTTCTTTTCAGTTCCACTTTCAGTGCCATGGTAGTAGCTTAAAAGTGGACACGATTCACACTGCGGAAATCATCAAACACAATAATCAGAGCTATTTTTTTCCAGAGAGTTGGTTGTTAAACACTTATCAGCATACCACTAAACAAAAGTGAAATTGAGTTAAGTGGGAGCATATTCAAAGAAAAATCCTTGACCATATAGCAGAAGGCTGACAAATGAACACACATGTATTTACAAGTTTTAAGTTAAAATAAAAATGCTACAATATGTGTGTATATACATGTATGTGTATATAAATACACATATACATATATATATATATATATATATATATATATTTTTATTCTCTACCTTAATTTTTTCAGTTAACCTACAACTATTGGTCCTGATTCAGATTAGGGCTTCTACCAGAGACAATAAAAAAGTGGAACAAATTTTTACAACTTTCTAGAAAGTAGTTTGGCAACATTTATTGAAAGACTTGAAAATTCATACCTCTTCACCCCAAAACTTCGCTTCTATTACTTTAATGTAAGAAAATCATAAAGGATATAGTCAAATATGTACCAAAATGTTCTTCATATTGTTTAAAATAACAATACACACATACGTAAATAAGCAATCTAAATGTGCAGCAGTAGGGAAGTGATTAGATAAATCATAATACCTCTATATAATAAAACATGATATAACAAGTAAAATCATGTTTTCAAAGAACATTTAGTGAGTAGGAAGAAATCCACCAAATATTAATAGTGGCTATCACTGGGTGGTAGGACTTAAATTGATTCAATGTTTTATACAAGTAATGCACATGCATTATTGAAATGTTAGAAAATAGAGATAAATAAAAATAAGAAACTAATATCATTCGTAACTCCACAAAACAAAAATAACTATTTTAAATCTCTTGGTTTTTTTTCTTGCAGATTTTTTCCTTGTATGCACATACACACATTTTTAACCCAAAGTGGTATTATAAGGTGCATATTATTTTGTAGTTATTTTTTTCATAATAAATCTTAAAATATTCCTGGATAATTTTTACCTTATTTTCTTATTTACAATTTTCTGCATTTTCCAAATCTTTTTTAAAAAATAAAGAGCATAATGGGACTTCTCTGGTGGTCCAGTGGTTGAGACTCCTCGCTCCCAATGCAGGGGGGCAGGGTTCGATCCCTGGTCAGGGAACTAGATCTCGTATGCTGCAACTAAAGATCCCACACACCTCATCGAAGATCCTGCACGCGGGCCACAACTAAGACCCGGCACAGCCAAATAAATAAATAAATATTTTTTAAATAAATAAAGAGCATAAGATAGCTTATCTCCTAAGATGATCTCGGCTGGCTGGGTGACTCTCTCTTTAACCAAAGAATGAAGCAGTAGAGGCAGTGTGTAAGTTACAAAGCCTAAGATTTAAAAATGCCTAATAGCTTCCATTTTTGTGCTTTTGGGAGTCCTGAGCCACCATGTAAGAAACTCATATAGGAACCGAACAGAGAGCTCAAAAAGAGAGAGAGAAGCCCGAGATTACATGGAGAAAAGAGGCTCAGCCTTGCCAGTGTCCTAGGAGGAGCCCAGCCTTCCAGCCACACCCACCAAGGCATGGAAGTGGAGCCATCTTGGATTCGCTAAACCAGTGAAGCCCGAGATGACTGCAGCCCCAGTACATGGAACAGAAGAACCATCCATTTGAGGCCAAATTATCCATAAAAAGCTATTAAATAATAAAATGTTGCTGTTTAAGGCACTATGTTTTGGCAGTTTGGCAGTTTATTATTTGGTTATTATTATTCATACAATAATATGAAAAAACGTTAATTTTAAAGGCATTATAATGCACTTGTGCATGCACTTTTGCGTGCACGCGTACACACACACACAACATACACAACCTACACATACACATACAACATACACAACCTGTTTCCTGCTTGAATATCTAATTGCTGCTGCCCAGTACATATTCTATTCTATCCGATGTGCACCTAATTTCACAGTTCAGATGCAATCTGTGTAGAGAAAAGATACGTTGCTGACACTGTAAATTATCTATTGAATGTCAATCTAAAAACCACATAGACTGATGTGGATATTTCTTTTCACATAAGGAAACTGAGACCCACCGAGAGCAAGTGACTATTCTAAGGTTACCAAAGTCACGTAAGTAGTTAATAGCTGAGTTAGCGCTGGTTCCCAGGTCAATGCCCCTTCCTCTACACTGCATTGTTTCTTTCAAAAACATACCACTGTATTTCAGACAACAGTGGAATTGAAAATACTTATCTACCAGAGGACAGATGCAGTCCCTACTTAACTAAAAGCGAGAAGAATCATAAATCTTACAGAATAGCCAGGTCTTCAGGGATTTCTAGGCTGAGATATTTGGGCAGGCCAGAGAAGTTCAGATAGGTTGCAAAAATCTATGGCTAAGCACTGAAAATATTATTGCTTGGAGTGGAGGCCACAGGACAATCTACTTGCTTATCCACCGAGCACTACTCATTTAAATTTATGAGCCAGCCATGCCCATGTGAACACAGCTGGAGGTGACATGAGGAAAGCCAAAAGCTGAGAGGGGCAGAAGAAGAGACTGGAAAGAGAGAAAAGGAAAAATAAGAAAAAAAAAGTGTATATATATATATATATATATATATATAAAATGAACTAATCCTTACTTCTTCCTGTCCTGTGAACCATGACACACCAAAGAAATACTTCTAAGGAAAGGGAGTCTGATTCACTGACAGGTAATCCATGAACCGTGACATACTAAGACAGCTCTTTCATTTTATAGCCTCTTCAAACTAACCTAGTAAAGCACTGCCGAGCTGGAAGGTACCGAATTCCAACTTTCCCTCTGCTTTTCTTCCCAGGGGCAATGTCTAATGTTAATGTGTTAAATAAGCAGTATACCCTTTACAGGACACAACTAGAAAAAAAAGGCCATTCCCATTTTCTTAGCCCTTCTATACCGAGAAATCTACTCATTTCATTATGTAGATCTGGGAAGGTCAAAAGGTGCACTGGTTGGTAAGAATTCTTTTCCTCTGTCCTCAAAATGAGATTGTCACCACAATCACTGATCTATATGGCCACCAAGAAGGGGCTAAGAAGGTCAGCAGGGTCAAAGGCAGAACATTCACAAAATATTTAGACCTGATAAAGAGCTCTCTGGCTTCCGAAAGCCGTCAGAGATGAATACAAACCTTGACAGACACGTGCACGCTTCACTGATGCCAACGTACTGGCTCCATCATGGGGAACTTTCCTTGCTGCAGTAACAGCTGGTGCTCATAACATAGAGCCCACACTGTTTCCCAAATCAGCTAGGAAAAATCGTACATTCTTTAGGATAGCGAAATTCAAGTTATTTGCCTTCATTTTCTCAGTACAATGAGTCTAATAAGTTTCCACACACTACCAAATAAAATCATGTAACACAAATGCCATGCCCTTATCAGGCTGCTGAAGGGAAGATTCTAGGCCTCCTTTGGTGGAGTCCTGATAATCAGATGGCAGGTGCTACCTGTAGTTTTCCCACCTTTCCTGACCTTTCCCTGTGGCTTAATTTGTGTGGGACTTCCGGCCCAAGGTTCCTTAAAAATGGCACTTACATTGACCACGATTTGTCATGTCCTATGTTTTTCAGACTTGTCAAAGCAAAGCTCTTCCTAATCTCGCCTGTTTGTGCATGGTTCCTATTAATAGGAGAGAAACTGCACCTAACCTAAGAGCTCCAGGTTTGGGGCACAATGAGGTGATTTATTATACAAAGACAATTAAACTCAGTGACATCTTCTAGCTTTCTCCCAGGAAAGAAAAACAATTGCTTTAACAACATGTGCTGCCCCTCCCACTTCTGAAAAGTACTCTGAGTTGTATCTTTCCAGGTTGTTTTTTTCGATACAGATCCTTGAGTTTCTTCATCTTTTCCTTAAGAAACAAGGTGAGTTTTCTAAGAGCCTTCTGAATAACATCAGGAAAAAAAAACAGAGACAGTTTGCCTGTGTCAAATCTCTCACAGACATAAACTAGCATGGAAAAAATAGGCTTCTCTTCAAGAAAGGAGTCACTTCCCACAAACCAAAAGAATTCGAGGTTCAGAATCTGCTGCATGCATATACTTTAGTGAGAATACAAAATGCTTAAATTCACTTTATTTGTGAATACTGTAAGAGGCGTAATTAAGGTATTGTACAGCCAGAGTCTCACTTTCTACAGGGACAGTTGAACGTAATCAAAGACTGTGCTCTCTATGCCATGTCTAGTTGACTCAGTTTCTCATTTAAGAAGAAGAAATGAAACACGGTCCTACTATTATAGCACAGGGAACTATATTCAATATCCTGTGGTAAACCATAATAGAAAGGAATATGAAAAACAATATATATACTTATAACTGAATCACTTTGCTGTACAACAGAAATTAACACAACATTGTAAACCAACTATCCTTCAATAAAATAAATTTGAAAGAATAAATAAAATA
Source organism: Orcinus orca (assembly GCF_937001465.1). Lineage (NCBI taxonomy): Eukaryota > Metazoa > Chordata > Mammalia > Artiodactyla > Delphinidae > Orcinus > Orcinus orca. The sequence continues at coordinate 83,659,054 of NC_064580.1, forward strand.
GAAGAAGACATGATCCATTTCCTTTATCCCAGAGCAAGAGTTTCATCATGAAATCACAGAATTTAGAGTTAGAAGAGCCACAGGAGCCTCTAAGCACAGATAAAACCTTGTAACCCTGTCCCCTAAATTCTCTTAATAAAAAAAAAGGTTTTTTAATTGTTATTTTCATTATTTCTTTGAAAAATTATAAGCTTTTCTGAGGGACCTGCAATGGCAACCTTAGAAGGGCAAAAATGCTGTTTATACATCGGACAAGTATCACAGGAATAGAATACAAACATCCTTGCAGTATACTTGAGTGCTGACCTGGAGGGCTGCATCTATGAGAAAGGGCAATGACATATGTACTAGATTTGTAAAAACAAACCCATCATCGAAGGCTCCAGGGTGTGTGTATGTGCAAAACACTAAAGCATGACAAAAAAAGGTTTCAAAAGGAACATGTAATGCTTAATTCCAACCCTAAAAAGCACTGGATCTACATTTTCAAAGAAACAGAGAGGAAGAGCACTTCCCTGGCTTTTTAGAGCCATTCTCAACTGTGGGATTATGATACACCCTTGTATCTCAGATCAGTTTTGAGGTGTGCCACGAGTAATATGTTCCAAAAATATTTTTTAAAAAGGAAAGGCTGTAAGTGATTTATTTGTTGAGCCAATTCATAATTATCCTCATTCACTTGCCTTCCAGTATGCTTTCTGGATGAGTCAAGGAAGACTCCACACAATTAGGTTAGTTGAGCTAAGTCTCACAGAATTACTAGGAGTTTACTCAGACAAAGAGAGAGGGGACTTTATAATTTACTCTCTAGGAAGTGAGAAGACATTGAAGTTGTTCTTTTTGTGGTAGCTTTTGACTTTTTTTTAAAGTAGGGGAGCAGCATAACCAGATTTGTTTTTCAGAAAGCTAATCTCAATGATAATATGGAGGGTGTCTGGGACAGGAAAGGAACTGGCAGCAGGAATTCCAGTTAGGAGGTTATTGTAAGAGTCAAGGCAAGAGATGGTGACATGGAAAGAACCTAAGTGTCCATCGACAGATGAATGGATAAAGAAGATGTGGTATATATATACACAATGGAATAATACTCAGCCATAAAAAAGAAGGAAATAATGCCATTTGCAGCAACATAGATGGACCTAGAGATTATCATACTAAGGGAAGTAAGTCAGAGAGAGAAAGACAAATACCATATCATATCACTTATATGTGGAATCTAAAATATGACACAAATGAACTTATCCATGGAACAGACTCACAGACACAGAGGAACAGACTTGTGTTTGCCAAGGGGGAGGGGGTTGGGGGAGGGATGGATTGGGAGCTTGGGAGTAGCAGATGCAAACTATTACATAAAGAATGGATAAACAATAAAGAGAATGGATAAACAATAAAGTCCTACTGTATAGCACAGGGAACTATATTCAATATCCTGTGATAAACCATAATGGAAAAGAATATGAAAAAGAATGTATATATACATATATGTGTGTATAACTGAATCACTTTGTTGTACAGCAGAAATTAACACCATATTATAAATCAACTGTACTTGAATAAAATAAATTTTTTAAAAAGAGAGAGAGATGGTGAGACCCCAAACTAAGCAGTGCCTGAAGGAATGAAAAGGCTGAAACAGAACCAAGTGATATTTAAGGGACAGGATAATCAATAAGACTTGATGACTGATTGGATTCAGGAGCTGATGGAGAGATAAATTAGTCAAAATGACTGCACGTTTTCTAGCTTGGGTGATTTAATAGGCATTGATATTATTAGCCAAAGAAAGAATGCAGAAGGAAGAAGAGGTTTCATGGAGAGAGAGAAGATAGTTTTTTATGGACATTTTAGGTTTGAGATGTCAATGGTCATTCGAGCAGAGCTGTTCTGGAGAGACAGATGCAATCAGATTTCACAAAAGAAGTCTGGGTTACTAACACAGATTGAGAGTCATTGACATATAGGTTGCATCTAAAAGTGTAGGACTGGGTGAGATCACCCAAGAAAAAAGATGAAAACATAAAGGAATCTCAGCCAGAACTCCAACCAAGCCTTGGGGTGGGGGGGAGGGGGCTAGAGGGGCGGGGAAAGCCGAGGAAAAGACGGCACTAGGCACAAAGAAACAAAAAGAGATACCGTGCTTTGAAAAGAGTTTTAAAAAGGAAATTGTCAACAATATAGAATACCAAAGAAAATTGGAATGAGCATGGGGGGGAAAAGCCACTGGATTTAGCAAACAAAGAGTTAGGAAACGAAATTAGAGCAGTTTCATTAGCGTGATGGAAGCAGAAGCCAGGAATCCATTAGGCCAGAAGGCATAAAGGATATCCTCTGAAGATCAGGAAAGGGGGTTTGAAAGATAAGATCTGAAAAAGAATATATATATATATGTATGTGTGTGTGTGTGTATACATATATATATACAGACATATATATATATATAAAACTGATTCACTTTGCTGTACACCTGGAACTAACACAATATTGTAAACCAACTATACTTCAATTTTTTTTAAATGGTAAGACACTACCCACCTGCCGTAGAAATAATTGTTGCTTCCGCCATAAGTCTCAGAGATGGTTACAAATATGTTAGCGGCGGAGAGGGGTGCAGGAGAGGAAAGAACCTTATCCTTTCACTACGATCCTCTGTGCCAGTTATTAAGCCGCAGATATTAAGTTATAGTCTCTCACACTCACCTTCTACTTTGTGATGATGCCTTGCGATGCCGCGCTGCTGGGACTGCAAACCGCAGGTCCCCCGGGTTCGTTTGCCGCCGGTTCCCTGCTAGACGCTGAGACTAGGAGGCGCTTGAGGGAGGCTGGGAGGATGCAGGGCGGGGTAAAGGCAATACTCCTTCCGGTTTGGTTTCTGGTTCAAACCGTACCCAAAATGACCCTTCACCGAGGCTGAGGGAGGCATTGGCTCCAGCCTTATTGTGCTCAGAAGACACCAGCAGACACTTCCGCGCCCCCTCCTCCAGAATCCCGGTGCCTGCTCTATATGGACCCTGCTCCGAGATGCCACGTTCGGAGAACCCAAATCTTTTCCTTCTGTTCTCTGTGCACTAAGAGTGGTAACTACTTCCCGAGATAGGGAGTAATAGGGAAGGAACACGTTCGGAGGGGAAAACTTCAGCGTTCTGTTTGGGACACGATAGTTTGATACCTTTGAGATTAATATTGTGCTAACAATGCTGTGATGCTCCAGTTGCGTTTGAGTTCTCATTTATTCAATTGACCTCAGAATAATATTCTATTATATATTCTCTATATATTCTATTATATATAATATATATATACTCTATTATATATTATATATATATTCTGTTATATTGTATATAATATATATATTATATATAATACATATATGCATATATTATGTATACAATATATATATTCTATTATATCTTCTACTATATATTCTATATATATTCTATATATATAGATAGAGAATACATATATATATATATGGCTAGCTCGTCATGAATAAGAAACTACCCACTGTGTTGTAAGTTTTGTTTTCTCTTTAGAGACGGCACTGGACTGAACAACTGAACAAGCAGATTTGTGCTGGTACTTGTACTGTTTCCGATTGGTTATCTGTTTCCGATTGGTTATCTGACCTTGAACAAGTCCATTCTTCCTTCTCTCAGAGTTAGTTTTCATATTTTGAAAACGAGGACGTTCATTGTCCTTCAGTGGTCGCCCTGAAAAATCATTATTACTGATTGTGGCGGGAGGTAGAGAAATAGGGCTGAGGACTGGAATTGGTAGTAGAGAGGTAGGGGTGGGGAAAACTTGTATGACTACTTCTAAGAGTGCAAGTTGGTATTTTGTAGAAAGGGGCACGCTGCTGAAATGTTAAGTCGCTTTTTGCTTGAGAAGTAAGATAATGCAGTGGTTAAGAACACCGAGATGTCAAACAAACTTGTTATATTTTTTTCAGAGCAACTCTTCCATCCTGTGTCTACCACCTCTTGGTTCTAGGGCAATAGGTTGATCATTTAAGCTTCCTCATTCTCAGCTTCATCATCATTAAAATCAGTATACACCTCTCTCATAAAATGGAGGCCTGGGGTTGCTGGATATGAAACAGTCAGAAGAACTGCATGCTGCATTAGGAGATTGATCTGTTTATTGACACTACCTTAAAAAGCAACACCTCCATGGCCCCATGGGGAAAGATACGTTTCAGCCCCTCGTCTGAACAGGGGCCCACAGACAGATAGTATTATTTTTAGGTTATTTGATATTCTTCCGGTACTGAGGAATGTGTCAGAACCTTTCTTACCCATTTCATTTGGAAAGAACAAAATGTTTCTGGTTTTATCAAATTATGTATAGTAAAAGCAAAAATCCTGGTGAATACTGAGTTAATATATTTGCTTTCCTCACAGCTGTATTAAGAGGAAAGCACTTTAAGGATTTTTTTTTTAATTGCTAGGATATACTGCACAGATGTCAAGGGGGGAAAAAAAAGGACAGTACAGCAGGATCTATACTGAATATAAGAAACTATATTCATAGACGCGTGAGTGATGGTTTTTTCCATTACAGGATTTGTTTGCATTGAATACTATGGCACACAGACCAATTTTCCCCCTGAAGATACTGCGTTTCTTAGCATTTCTAGCCAGTGAAAGTGGATGGAAAGAATTAAGAGCAAGACCATTTTTCTGACATAAAGGACACAATTGTTTAAACTTCCCATGCTTACTTTCTAAATATTATTGTGCTGTGCTAGCTTATCTCTTGGCCTTAGAATTTTGCAAGCACCATTTACATCCTCATGTTGGTCCTTCACTACAAAACAAATGAAAATTAAACATACAAACCTTGGGTTCAAAAACTTCAGGATAGATTTCCAAGACCCAGAGTAGGATGATGGTTCATACATAGGTTCTCCACCCATCCCACACCTACATACCCACTGTCACAGGCAAATTTCTCCTTATCATTGAAATATTTAAATAATACAGCTGATTCTAGGTCCTGAAGGTGCCAGGATATAAAGTAGGCGTCTTTAGAAATTGCATTAGCTTTTTCAGATCACACAGATTATTATTTACGTGTCTGGTTCATCAAAGGTAATATGATATATAAGGAAAGGAGTAGGAGGAAAAAGGTGGTAGAGAAAGTATCTGAACCAATTTTCAAATATATCTCCTTTGAATGACTAATGCGATGTTCCAAGGTTGAATTTTGCCATTTCTTAAATGCTTTGCTCTAACAACATATTTACAACCTATACTCCGAATGAAAAGTTGACTATGTGGAGGATATGAGACAGTGACAAATCTTTATTTCAAAACTTTTACGCAGGCTTTTAAGAACCAGCCTTAAAGTTAAATGCTAGCTCTTACATATTCTAGGTGGAATAATAAGTAGGTTTTCATGTTCTTTGCTAAAAAAGAAAAAAAATCTGTGATTTTAATCATCAAAGAGAAATCCTGTGGTGGGATATTTAACTGTAATAGTTTGGGCACAGGCTTTTGCTTTTCCAGTGTCTATGCTGGTCGACTGAATAATGTTTCTTTGTTTTTTAAAGAAAACATAATCATAGTAAACAATATGTTTTTGTTTTCTTGGATGAAAGACACTAATACCTATCCTCTTTTTTACAAGCATTTATAGTTGTCAAAATGCTCTCACTTATATTTCACATGTAGATGAGCCTCCTAATATTCCCTGTGTGTAGGTAATAGAGGATTCTTCCCCATTTATGCATGACCTGAGCCTCAGAGAGACTGTGAATGACTTGCCCAAGGTCATGTGATATATCTATTTACTGTTATTTGATTACAAGCAAAATAAACTCAAATTGACTTAAGGAATAAACAAGTTGTTCATTGGCTCATGTAACTCAAAGTCTGAGGGAGTAGAGGATGAAGAAAGAAGGGGGTGAATTGCCTTCGCCTATGGCCAGATCCAGAGGCTGAATGATATCATCATGTCTCATTCGCCTATCTCAGTCACTCACTCTGCTATTCTCTGCAATGGCTTTGTTCTTAGGCTTGATCCTGGTTGTAGAGAGGTGACAGCCAGCAGTTTCAGTCTTACATCCCATCCTCTCAACAGACAGAGGGTTTTGTATTTCCCAGTTGAGTCTCATCAGCCTGGCATTAGCCAGAGATAAGGAATATGGCAATTGGCCAAACCTATGTACCATACCTTCCCTTGCAACTGCAGGGGAGGATCGAGGAGGATTGTTAGCCCTACCTTAAGCCTCATGGATTAATAACAGGAAAGAAATAATTCTCTAAAAGGAGAATCAGTCTGAAATTACCAGAAGAAGAGGGAATAAATGTTGGGCAGGCAACAGAGTTACACGTAGCTATTAAGTAGGACAGCAAGGATCCAAAGTGAGGTCTAGTGAAATTCAGTGTTCCCTCTTTCCACTCTATTATGCTACCTCCATATATCATATGGCAAATATTATACTTATAAAATGATCGTAAGCTCTATTAGTGCTACAATAGGAAATTACCACACTGGATATAAATAGTGATAATGGAAATTACCAGCATGTGTCAAAAATTAACATATCAAAAATTAACATTAAAGATTCGATGATTCCATGTTTCAGAGAGATCACCAAGACAAAGGCTGAGATAGCTTTTATTAGCAACAGCTTTCACTGATACCTCCCCAGCTACATCCACCCCTCATCTTATTCTAATTCTACATCAGTCCGCGTCAAGAACTGTTTATGCTGGGCTCCAAAGGGAATAAAAAATGAGCAGTATCCAGATCCTGTCACCAAGTAATTTGAAGTTTAGTGGGGGTTAGAAGATAAGATTGGGAATTAGGTGACCTTACAAATAACTACAATATAAGGTACATTATAAGTTTATATGAGTTCCCAAATGCTATGGAAATTAACAGAAGAGAGAAAATCCCCCTGGTGGGAAGGGGCAGGACAGACTTTATGGAGGAGGTGCTGGCCTTGGAAATAGGTCTTTAAAAAGGGGGTAAGATTTTGACACAGATCAAGGTAGAGATGGAGTTAATATCATGAGCAGAGGAATGGAGATTAGGAAGCACATAGCATGATCAGGAAACACTTCCTAGTTGAATTGGCAGAAGTATGTGGTATTGGGTTGGCCAAAAAGTTCGTTTGGGTTTTTCTGTAACATCTTATGGAAAAACCTGAACGAACTTTTTGGCCAACCCAATATGTATATGGTATAAATTGGAAACAAGCCTGGAAATGTTTCAACCTTACTTGTGAATTCCTTTCAGTGCTAGGCCACTGAGTCTATGTATTAGTTGTGTAGGCGTTAGGGAACCATTGAGAATTTTTGAGCGGGGGAATAACATAATTGTATTTTGACTTTAGAAAGATGGATCGGGAAATTACTACAGAATGGAATTTCCTGACTTTCATCCCAAATTAGACTGAAATGCCTAATTTCACGTTTAATTTGGCAGGATGCTGTCCAAAACAAAAGACTCCTGAACTCCCAGCCTCCTGACACAGGTTCAAGTCCCTTTCTCCCTTGGATCCTTCTGTTTCTAAATCTCAGCAACTTCTTGAATAACCTCCTGCTGATTTTCTACCATATTTCGTAAAGTGGTCAGATCTTTCCAGTTTGCCGTAAGGTCACTATCCAAGACCTGATATAGAAAATGCCCACCTCTAGTTTATTGCAAAATCTGTATTTAAATCCTAAGCAACCATTAAGGCCCAGATAATGACTCAGCTCCTTTATGAAGCATTCCCACATCAGTTCAATCTACAGGCACACTTCCTTCCTTTTAAATCCGGAAACATTTATTAGCAGCAGCACTCTTTTGGAAATTACCATATACTGCATATATAATGTGTTTGTTCCCAGTTGTAAATTCCTTGAGACTAGAGATATCAAACAACCAACTTCTGTTAATTGAGCACCTATCATGTACAAGATGCCATTAGATACTGTGGGGAATATCAGAAACAAAATAAGACAAATGAGATAACCCAAGCTTCCTTCCCTGAAAGAGGCTTTATTTTATTGAGACTATATACTACTTTAGTGTGTGTTGTTAATTTTGATTGACTGAAAAATCAATGTCGACTGCTGTGAACTCCCTAAACTTTCTGCCAGTTCACTTCAAAGTTTCTCTGTCACTATATCTACTCTCTCACCCTTCTCTCCGGTCTCAGAGGAAAGAGAGTCTTCTTCCTTTAAAATGTAACAGTAGCACCTGTGATCTTGGCCGCACCTCTTTCAATGCGCTCCAGGCTCTTGGCCTCTAAATTATTCCTTAATATTTCAAGCCTTTTTCAAACATTTTCAGTTGCCTCCTTTCATCTCTCCCACCAGCCCTCCACTTCTCTTAGCCCACACCCAAATCCAACCTCCCACAGGTCTCCATTAGTCTGAAAAGACCTTTGCTTGAACTTGCTACTTCTACCCATCATTCTACTTTATAAGGATTTTTTAAATTGAAGTTTAGTTGATTTACAATATTATATTAGTTTCAGAGGTGCAGTATAGTGATTCGGTATTTTTATAAATTATACTCCATTTAAAGTTATGACAAAATAATGGCTATAATTCCCTGTGCTGTACAATACATCCTTTTTGCTTATCTATTTTATACATAGTAGTTTGTATCTCTTAATTCCATACCACTATCTTGACGCTTCCTCCTTCCTTCTCCCCACTGAGAACCACTACTTTTCTATATCTGTGAGTTGGTTTCTATTTTGCCATATATATTCATTTGTTTTATTTTTTAGATTCCACATATGAGCAATAACATACACTATTTGTCTTTCTCTGTCTGACTTATTTCACTAAGCATAGTACTCTCTAGGTCCATCCACATTCTTGCAAATGGCAAAATTTCATTCTTTTTTATGGCTGAGTAATATTCCAGTGTGTGTGTGTGTGTGTGTGTGTGTGTGTTTGTGTGTGCGTGTGTGTGTGTGTGTGTGTGTGTGTGTATACCACATCTTCTTTATCAATGGATGTCCATTGATGGATGGACATCTTCTTTATCAATGTATGGACGTCTGTTGATGGACACCTGGGTTGCTTCCATATCTTGGTTGTTGTAAATACAGCTGCTGTGAACACTGGGGTGCATGTATCTTTTCGAATTAGTGTTTCCAGTTTTTCTGGATATATACCCAGGAGTGGAATTGCTGGATCATATGGTAGTTCTATTTTTAATATTTTGTGGAACCTCCATTCTGTTTTCCACAGTGGCTGCACCAATTTACATTCCCACCAACAATGCACAAGGGTCCCCTTCTCTCCACATCCTCTCCAACATTTGTTATTTGTGTTACTTCTGATGATAGCCATTCTGACAGGTGTTAAGGTATCTCATAATTGTTTTGATATGCATTTCTCTAATAATTAGCAATGTTGGGCATCTTTTTATGTGCCTGTTAGCCATCTGTATGTCTTCTTTGGAAAAATGTCTAGTCATGTCTTCTGCCCACTTTTAAACCCATCATTCTGCTTTATCCTTCCACTGACTAATACATTCTCAGAAGTGTGGTTTCTACTCACTGCCTATAGCTTCATTGTTCTTTATGAAAGTTACACTTTCGAAACGTTTCCTATTCCCAAATCTATACACCTTTTTCTCAGACTTCATTCCCTCCTCACAATCTTTTCCACATGTAACAATGTTGACCAGACTCTGGTGAAAGCTTCTCTTTCATGGACTTCCATGACACCTTTCCTGCTTCTCTGAACATTCCTTTTTCTCTTGGCTGGCTCCTCCCTCTCCCATCATATCCTAATGAGGAGCATTTCCTAAGACTCAGCCCTCAGCCTCTTATTTCTGTGTTTATTCTCTCTTCTTCTGAGAATGCCTGTTTTCAATGCTTTAACTATCTGTATTTTATAGTCCAAAGGAATTTTAAAGGTAAATTTTATCATTTTATTGTCCCCAGTTAAAACCTTTCAATAACTTCCTATTCTAAAAAGAATAAATGTCAAGTTCTTTACGGGGCTTTGAAGATTCTGCATGATCCAGCTTCTGCCTTCCTCTCCAGCTTCATACTGTGCCACTGTGTCCCTTGCTCAGTAGCTGCAAGTCACACTGGGCTTCTTTCTATTCCCACAGCACACCAAGCTCTATCCCACATCCATCCAAGGCTGCTGGTTCCCTCTTCCTAGATTGCTCTTTTTTCCACTTTGCCTGGCTGGTCCTGTCTCATTGATCAGCTCTCAGGTTAAATAGCACTTCTTCAGAGGCTTTCATTGACCACCTAATCTAAAGCAGGCCACCCTTCACAGCACTTGTCGGGGAGGAAGAAATTTTCCTCTACCCTACTAAGTTCTTCTGGCTGGTCTAAGAATTAAATTGACATGAGACCGAATAACAGGAGAAAATCACACAAAAGTTAATAACATGTATACATGAGAGAGACCTAAGAAAACTGAATAATTAGCCAAAATGGCTAGAACCCTCACCTTAAAGGCAATCTTCAGCTAAACACAGAAGAGGATGTTGGGGGTAGTGGTTTGGGACCTCAAAGGTGGTGGGGGGCAAATGACATGGAGATGGAAAAGCAAATGTTTGGTAAACAAATGTTTGCTGAGCCAAGCAGACAATGGGACACAGAGAGGAATTTTAACACTTTGCTACATTCCTCCCCTGTTTACAAACCTAGTTCATACTATAGTTATCTATTGCGATAGCTCCCTTTCTAGAACAGGTCCTCTATCTGCATTCTTTAGGCAATTGGGGGAAGGTCAAAGTTTCCTGAGTCTTTTGGGCCTTGACTGTTTTTAGCTCAAAATAATCCACGTGCCAAAGAGACATTTTGGGTGACAAATTTTGCTCCCCTACACACTTATCATGATTTGTAATTATATGCAAACATTTTCCCTGTTGATTGTCTGTCTCTCCCTATTGAGTATAAGATAAGCATCTTTGGGGCTTCCCTGGTGGCGCAGTGGTTGAGAGTCCGCCTGCCGATGCAGGGGACACAGGTTCGTGCCCCGGTCCAGCAAGATCCCACATGCCGCGGAGCGGCTAGGCCCGTGAGCCATGTCCGCTGAGCCTGCGCGTCCGGAGCCTGTGCTCCGCAATGGGAGAGGCCACAACAGTGAGAGGCCCGCGTACCGCAAAAAAAAATAAGCACCTTTTTTTCATATATAAATTTAGTTATTTATTTATTTTTGGCGGTGTTGGCTCTTTGTTGCTGCGCGCGGGCTTTCTCTAGTTGCGGAGAGCGGGGGCTACTCTTCGTTGCAGTGTGCGGGCTTCTCATTGCGGTGGCTTCTCTTGTTGTGGAGACTGGGCTCTAGGCGCGCAGGCTTCAGTAGTTGTGCCACACAGGCTCAGTAGTTGTGGCTTGCGGACTCTAGAGCGCAGGCTCAGTAGTTGTGGCGCACGGGCTTAGTTGCTCTGCGGCATGTGGGATCTTCCCGGACCAGGGTTCGAACCTGTGTCCCCTGCATTGGCAGGTGCATTCTTAACAACTGTGCCCCCAGGGAAGCCCCAAGATAAGCATCTTGAGGGTTGGTGTGACATCTCTCTTTTTCCTACTCTAGCCCCAGTGTCTAGTATGGTCCCCGGCACAGAGTAGGTGCCTGTGAATGTTTGATGAACCAATAATGGGAATGGTTCTCAAATTTTAACTCCTACCCTGATTTCTTCCAGAGTTCCCATCTCATATCTCCAGTTCCCTATTGGTCATATACCTATGGATGTCCCTTCTCTAATTTGTTATTTACCCAAAATTATCTTACCTCAAAAAACTGCCTTGCTCTCCTCAGGATGACCTTATAGGTCAATGTTACAGTAACCTCATCCAGTCTTAAAATCTAGAAGGCACCTTTAACTCTTTCTTCTCCATTGGCCCTTTAATCCTTCGGCTGCGATATGGCTTGAAGATATCTTCTTCATTTTCCGTAGTCTACTTCACTAAGTGAGCTCCAGTTTCTTTGATCCTGTACCCTACCTAGCTATTAATACATGAGCACTTACCTTCAATATATGTCTTTATATATTACGTACATGTAATCCAATAATAATATACTGCTACTCCCCATTCTCCTACCTATTCTACTCCCTCTCCTTTAGCAATCCAATATGCTTTATAGTTCCTGAAACATATCAAGAAAGTTATACTGTATAGCACAGGGAACTATACTCAATATCTTGTAATAGCCCTATGATGGAAAAGAATATATATATATGTATATATATACGCACATATATATTTATATATATATACACATATATATGTGTATAACGGAACCACTTTGCTGTACACTTGAAGCTAACACAACATTGTAAATTAACTATACTTCAATTAAAAAAAAAGTTATACCTCTGCACCATTGCAAGTGTTCTCTCTCCCTGAAAATTCCCATTTCATCTGCCATTGCCACAGAATTCTGTTGAAATTGTGCCACCACCACCACCACCATGCTGACAAAATCACGAAGTATTAGCCATTCCTTTATCTTTCTTCCTGAAGTACTTTGTCTAGACATCTAATAGCAGGTAGAATGCTGAATTATAGATATCTCTGTATGTTTATTTCTCCCTCTGGACCACAGGTCTCCAAGCAAAACTAGCAGTAAAAATGTTTAAGCACCTACCCACCCCCACATATACATACATATGTATATTATTATATTACTGTGTATATTACATTACTGTCCATATTATTGTATATGTTATATATTACTATATTATATATATTATGCCATATATATTACTGCAATAATGTGTACATTATAAAATATGACAACCAAAATTGAAAAAGAATGAGCTAAAACAAAAAAAATGATTAAAAATTCTAACATGTTTTTTACCCCTCCCAATGTATTATTTTGAACACACCCCTGAGGTGTATGCACTCCTCCTTTTTGGAGGTCTATAGTCTACACTATTCTTGTAGCCTCCAACCTTTGGTAATCTCTCCCACTGGTCAACCCCTGTAGCACTCATTTGGCACTTTTAGTACTTCTTGTACAACTATCTAATTTGAAATTAACCAGAAAACTTTCATGATTGATTATTTTCATGCAATAATATTTACTGAGTTTTCACAATATACCAGAAACTTTTCTGGGCTCTGGGGTTACAGTACTGAATAAGAAAGACAAGGTCCCTGTTCTTATAAAGCTTACATGCTGGGGTCAGGAGAGAGAGAAATAAACAAGATAATTTTATCATATAAGTGTAAGCAGCTGGAAGATCTGCAGTCTATTGTATATAGTGAGAAAGAGGCTTTAGAATTAGGCAGACCTGGATTCAAATCCAGGGTTGACCACATACAAGATCTGTGATTTAGGCAAAGAACTTCATCATTCTGAGTTTGTTTCCTCATCTGTAAAGTAAGATTAATAATTCTCTCAAAAGGGTGCTTGTGAGAGTGAATAATATATAAACTTTCTAGCATAAATGCCTGGCCAGTGATATTATTAAATTATATTTTGGAAAATCTTCATAGCTAAAACAGCATCTATGTTAAAATATGGTTCTATCTAAAGGCATTTACAGTAATTCTAGAAGTAGGATATGGGAATTCTTTTCTCAGTTCACCTTAATTGGATAGATTTGAGGGCAGATTTGAATGTGAGAGGAATATACTGTGGAAAATATTAAGGAAGGGATGTTCAGAGCTAATTATCTACTTAAGATCAGAAAAAGAATTGCTGTTGACAGTTTACTTACCTGACAACTTTCCCAGAAGGTGAAGAATTGGCAGTTCATCTTTACTGAATAGTCGGTGCCCTTGAGGCAGCCTTGAGTTCCACAGATTAGAACGGAGTGGATAGAAGCAAACATAGAAGAACAAAAGGAACCCCAAACTATCTTTCATGTTCAATCCCCTACCTTCCTGTATAAAATGGTCTCAGCCTACAGAGTTAAGACATTCACCATTTGCTTCCTGTGAATTTTCCAGTTGAAAGGTGTACATGGATATAGCAAAGCCTAACAGCCTCTTTTCCCAAACTGTGAAGTGGAAAACCACAGACAGAGATAAAACTTAACTAAATACCAGTAGCAGGGACATTAAAAGGCTACAATACCCAAGTTCAGTTAAGCAAGAAGTGGTGACTGACACAGAGAGTTTATAAGTTCCAACATGACTTCTGAGAATATATTAGCGCTTGATGAAGAGTACTCACAATTGTGAATGTGCACATTTAGGTGACAAAAAAAACACACTGAAAAGGCATATGCTGCTATTTGCTTAAAATCTTGCTCATAGGCAATGTTTCCTTTGATTACAATTACGTGATTTTTATTAAAACATTTTATTTTCTAATAGCAATTGAATCAGAACTGACAGGTCCATCTTATTACCTTGGCAATTAATGTCTTTTGGATGTTTCATAAAATATCCAGACCAGAAATCCACTGGGTTTTTCCCCCCTCTCATTCCGCTTTTTAACTGTTTTTCAAAAAACCTGAAACTCAAAAAATAAAATAAAAATAGCAATTACAGTGGTGAACTAGCCCCGGTTTCTCTGAGTCCTATCTGTCTTTGCCTGATGATTTGTATATTTTAAATTCTGGCTTCTTTTCACTCATCTGTAAGGAAATATTTGATAAAAATTCACACCTGCCAAAGAACTCTTTAAAGTTTTAATATTCATAAGCCTTAACCTTTATGGCTAACGTCTTGTCACCTAGGTAATTGTGCATTAAACTTCATAAATAGTAGACCAGTCCTTTGAAGTTCAGTCTCTCTAGGTCTATCATGAGTGATCAACACCAGAAAACAGAAATGAGTAACTAAAAACTGCCCTTTCATACTCCAAGAATGATGACTTATCTGGTAACTCATACGATGTTAGAAGAAAGTTACCAATACAGTCAACAATTCATTCCCATTGATAGGGTAAACGGGTTCACCCAAAACATAAAACAACAAATGGAAGGTCGACTTTTATTTTTATTCATGAATGCAAGATAATCACCTGAAGTTCAAACATAGCTGGGAAGACTTTAGTTATGGTACATAGTTGAAAGAGGGTGCAGCACACACACAGCCATTTCATTTGAAGTCTCTGTTGATGGATTTTGACCACGTCTCAATAGCATACTTTAAATGAACCATGGTTTTATGTGATAGGAAATGATAATATAGAAAAGTCATTAGCCAGGAATTAAAGGAGAGAAAATAAACTATTAGCAATTTTAATTCCAGTCTCACCACAGAAGTGACTTTTGACTCTCTGCACGTACTAGTGTTACCCTTTATTAGTCATTTGAATATGTCATTAAGTATTCCTACTTAAATATTTGGTGTGCATTAATTAAATTTATTAACATGGTGCTTTCCCACTTTTCCTTTCCGCTGCCCTACTCCAGCCTAGCACTTTGACTTGCCTGGATAATCACAATAGCCTCTTAACAGATCACCAGGCCTCTAGTTACCCACAGGTCCAATCCAGAGTAATTATCACCATCAGAGTTGTAATAATAGCAGCTGCTATCCTTGAATGAGTACATATGATGTGCTGGTTATATCGTGTGGAGTTTTAATTTAATCCTCACAATTCTCTAAGGTCAGTACTGTTCTTATCCCCTTTTTACAGATGCAGACACTGAGATGAGGTTAAGTAATTTGTTCAAGGTCAAATAACTAGAAAACAATAGACCTTGAACAAGTTTTGCCTGTTCTACCTTTAAAACATAGCCTGAGTCCTCCAATTCTATCTATACCCCATACAAATTCTCCACATTGGCCAGAGCCACCTTTTTTAAAGCATAAATCATATGATATCAAACCCTGCTTGAAACTTCCTCTAATGGCTTCCCATTATAATTAGAATAAAAAACAAAATCCTTACCGAGGTCTACAAAGACGAATGTTATCAGACACCTGCCTCCTTCTAGAGCCTACTTTCATGAAGGTGTCCCCTTTACTTACTGCAGTCCAGCCACGCAGGCCTTCTGTCTGTTTCTGGAACACATCATGCTCATTCCCACAAGGGTCTTTAAATCTGCTCTTTCCTTTGACTGGAAGACTTTGCCTCAGATATTCCCGTGGATCATCCCATCATTTAATTCAGGTCTCAACTCAAATTTCACCTCATCAGTGAGGCCTTCTCTAACCACCAATTCTAAAGTCGTTTCCCTGGTCGCACCAGTCATTGCCCTATTTTATTTTCTTCATCACACTTATCACTATCTAAAATTATCTGGAAAATGTCTTTTTGCATGTTATTGTCATTTGTCTCTCCTGTCCATAGCTAAAAAGTAAGTACCATGAGAGCAGAGGTCTCGCCAATATACGTCACTACTATGGCCCCAATTATTAGAATAGTCTCTGGTAAGTAGGAGCTTGATAAATATTCATTGATTGCATCCAGTTTTCTGACTTCAGAGCACCAGCTCTTAACCATATGCTAAACCACTTCCTAAAGGATAGATTTCTTCACCTTACTTCTTTCTTCAAAAATCATCAGTATTGCCATTGTCTACAAAATTAAGTTCAAGCTGCTCAGTTTTGCTTTTGAGGACCTTCACATCTAGCATGTCTTTCTGTCTGACCTCCTCCTGCAGCCTACCTTATGTGTTATGACTGAAATACAACAGGGGAATCTGAATACACCCTACACTTCTCCTATACCCTGAACTCCCACCATTTCTACCTATAAAATATTAGATACATCCTTCACAGCCAAGCTCAAATCACACCTCTTACATAAAACTTTCCTAACCCCCCTGCAATATTGTGATTTATAAGAAATATGTATGTAATCATTCAAGTGATCAAAATATATTTCTCATACATATTTGGTCTTTGTCCAAGGCTCCTGGCTCACAGCTCCCCAAACCCATGGAATTTCCTGAGTGGTAAGAGCAATGGGAGCATCTTTTGTCATAATATTTGCTCTCTTGACCTCAGTTCCAGAAATACCTTCAGAGCCGTTACAGTGAAATAACAAGCCCCCTTTACACTGCAACTAAGTTAATGTTAATGAGGTGACTTTTGGAAAGCACCTGAAGATAGGGGTTGGTTGCCAGGAGAATCAACCAGGAATAGAAGGTTGGAAATTTTAGTCCCACCCCTGGAATTCCTGGGAGGGAAGAGGGGCTGGAGGTTGAATCAATCACCAATGGCCAATGAGTTAATCAATCATGACTATGTAGTGAAGCCTCCATAAACACCCAAATGGAGGGAGTTCAGAGAGCTTCTGGGTTGGTGAACCTGTGGAAGTGCTGGGAGAGTAGGGCACTCAGAGAGGGCATGGAAGCTCTACACACTTTCCCCACACCTAGCCCTATGCATCTCTTCCCTCTGGCTGTTCCTGAGTCATATCCTTTTACAATAAACTGGTAATAATCTAGTAGGTAAAATGTTTCTCTGAGTTTTGTTAGCTACTCTAGCAAATTAATTGAATCCAAGGAGGGACTTGTTGGCAATCTATACTTGACCATCAGAAGCACCTGGACTTGTGATTGGTGCCTGGTGGGGGGTTGGGGGTTGGGGGGTTACAGTCTTGTCGGACTGAACCCTTAACCTGTGGAATCTGTTGCTATCTCTGGGTAGATAGTGTGAGAATTGAGCTGAATTGAGGGGCACCTGCCTTGTATCAGAGAATTGCTTGTTGGTGTGTGGAAGCGCTCCCCATACACACGTTGGAATTGAGCACAGAACCCTTACCCCTTCACTCAAAATGTTTCCCTTCACAATTTGCCTCATGGTACTTTGTTGATCTTAAAACACTCAGCACAGTGTACCTCATAATAAAGTTATCTGCAGCTATGTCTGCCTCCAGAAGGTTACCTCTTATTTTCCATCATATTTTTGATACAGGTTCTAGCACATAATGTGTACTCAAATGGTGAACTGAATTAAATATTTGCAGTTCTCCCATCCCTGTCAGCACCTATATATACTATTTACATTATTTTATTATTTTTGCCTGTTGCTTTTTAATTGCTTCCATTTATTTGACTAAGGTATGTAATTTTCCCCCAGCTAGACTTTAAGGTAGGGAAGCCTTCTGTTTTTTTCTTTAAAGATTTCTTATTCCTTGCCCTTTCTCTTATCAACACTACTCGCCTCCCCTTTACACCTAGCACTTTGCTGAATATATAGCAAGTATACAACATTTATACAAACAGTGAGTGAAGACTAAACAAATAAGTGAATAAAAAGATTCCACTAGGTTTAGTCTGAGAAGTTGAAAAAATAGCATGAGAGACTTCAACTAGTTTTTCCCTTTCTCTGTTTTGAGTGGAACAGTGGCCAATTGGGGAGGAGGGCATATGGTGGTAGCCCTGGGCTGCTAGCCAGAGGCAGGAACAGGAAATTGGAATCCCTTGGGTGATAATTTCTGACAGATCTGCACAGAGATTTAAGAGCAAAGAAAGGACCAAGCAGACAAAGCAGGGTCATGATATTACTTGCCTTCTTTTCCCTGCATACCTCCCACGTCCCCCATCACAGAGATATGCACAGCTCTGGTATGAGTAAACGCACTATTTGATTTTTCCTTAGCATTGTTCTTTCAAGTTACTACGGAAGGCTTAAAAATGGCTACTTGTCAAGGATCACCATTTGTTCGGCAAATAACAGAAAACTATTGTGTTTATGAACTTTATTCATATCCTCGGAAGGAAAGATGACTAAAAAAATATTAGTGGACTGATAAATATTTACTGATTAATTAAGAGGTTGCAGTGGCCACAATTCTTTGGTTTTTAAACATAAAATTGAGTCTGGACAGGCATCAATATTTAAGGCATCTTCTCTTTTTTTGCCCAAGACGGCTTATGACATAGTCTAGATGAGTCAGACCAAACAAATGTCTCCTGTGTTTTTCCAGAATAAACATTTCCCAGAGGCAGAACTCTGCCTTCAGCCTTGCCTATTAAAGCACAGAGCTGCTTGAGCTTTTCTTATAAACAGAAGGCAGAGGAAGAGATGGAGAAGGAGGGGGAGAAACACAAGGCAAAGTTTCTAAATGAATAAACTAAACATCGAGCCTCTTGAGAAAAACCAGCAGGTTTGACTGATTGTTTTTGTGTTTGGTGAGTTGTATGTTTGTTTCAGAAAGACCTCTCCAGCCACAGACAAAAGCAAACAAACAAACAAAACTAACAACAACAGAAATTGGAGAAGTGACTCAGCCTCTGAAGACTATCTAGAACAATCATAAACTGATGAAGCTCTAATTAAATGACCCTCTGACAAGTAAGAAAAACAAACAAAAAAAATGAAACAATACAAAAAAATCACCATCATCAAGATGTCCAAGCATGTGCAATAAAGTCTCCAAGGAGACTTTTCTGGATCCAGACTGTAGAGCAGAGGAAGCAAAAGAATGATGAATAATGAACAATGAAGCATGTCAATTCCATGGTTGCTAAAGAAAGGAATTTCACCCTGGGAATCAAGAACAATCTCTTGATAACTTAGATCTTGAACAATCTCTTGATAACTTAGTATAATTATATCATCAGCCAGTAGAAAATACTTTTGATTGGAACAGGTCTTTAATATACTAGAAAGGCCTTCACAGAGGAACTGTCTAAAGTACAGTAAATAACAGCAGCTTTTGAAAGTCTGTCTTTTTGGTTTTAGAAATAAAATTCCCCTTACTAATGCAATCACTTCATGCAAGGGGGCTGTGGTCTATTCCTTTTTTCATACAATGAATAAATTGAGATTTCTTTAAAAAAAATTTCTGACATATTTTACTTCAACTCCAGGTATATAATAGTTTCACATAATAGCCTCCTATAATCTATAGCTGGCAACTAAATACACAATCCAATACCCAAATCCTTGAGGTATCTTTGACTGTCATGCTACAAATACTGTCTCATTTACATATGTCTTTCTCTGAATGGTAGAAAAGTTCCTTTTTATATGTAACTTACAAAAACCTCTTTAAAGCAAATACATTGAAATCATGGCTGATCAGAAAATATGAAGCCCAATGAACTGTAATAAGTCAGGAATGGCATAAGCCACTTTAACAAACTGATGTCAAGGTCATTTGGAGAGAGAAGAGATACACACAAACACTCCCTCGGACAGATTTTGTGGAAGAATGGATTACACCTGTATGTTACAAAGTAAATTATATTATTAAGAAGATTGAAATCCATCAAACTCAAAACTTCCTTAGAACTGTGTGAAATAATGCATTTAAAGATCTGAAGGCTGTACATCTAATCCATTTGGTTCTCAAAATTTCTGAATTCTAATACAGAAAGGCACTTGCTGACAGACCAAGAATGTGGAAATTACAGTGGTATAATTCAAAGCACACTATATAGTAAGTGAACTGTATGCATCAGAATCACCCGAAGTATTTAGTAGGAAGACCGATATCATCATTAACATTTGAGAAACACTGATTTAGTATTTATTCTGGGTTATTCCCTTGATGCTCAAGTCTTTCTAACCTCTTTGTGTGAAAAGTTATTAAATATGCTAAATCAACGTGTTGCCCTCTTCTCAAATGACAGCAACAAACAAGGTCTTTATGGGATTTTAAAAAATAGTACTTTTTTGTATTTTGCAAACCCCTATATCCATTGTCCACATTTATTTATGTAAAGGTCAACTCAAGGCCTTTGGGGAACTTCAATCAAAAAGGTTTGTTGAGACATAAAGTGGTGAACTATTGATACTATTTTAAGCTATAATTTCCTAGAGGCCAGAGAATGTTTAACTGAACCATGAACATATGGGAAAATGTTTAAAAAGACAAACGTTTTTATGATAATGACTATTAGCAAAAATAGAAAAGTACAGTTTAATATTGACTCAGTAGAATATGAGAAACACTCAGTGAATGTTTTATACCCCCACACACACACAAAAGCCAGTTAACAGTTTTTGCTGAGCATGGGGGAAAAAAATTGCTATATCTTCCAATTTAGACACTGCAGTCAATGAAATCTGCAGAAGGTTCACAGAGTTGTGGTTTACAATAAGTCTTTCTGGTGAACTTAATTGTCACAGTGTTTTTTTTTTTTTTTTTTTGAGTTTAATCTGTTTGGGTTTTATTTTATTTATTTATATTTTTAATGCTTTTTTAAACATCTTTATTGAAGTATAATTGCTTTACAATGGTGTGTTAGTTTCTGCTTTATAACAAAGTAAATCAGCTATACATATACATATATCCCCATATTTCTTCCCTCTTGTGTCTCCCTCCCTCCCACCCTCCCACCCTCCCTATCCCACCCCTCCAGGCGGTCACAAAGCACTGAGCTGATATCCCTGTGCTATGCGGCTGCTTCCCACTTGCTATCGGTTTTGCATTTGGTAGTGTATATATGTCCATGCCACTCTCTCACTTTGTCCCAGCTTACCGTTCCCCTCCCTGTGTCCTCAAGTCCATTCTCTAGTAGGTCTGCGTCTTTATTCCCGTCCTGCCCCTAGGCTCTTCATGACCTTTTTTTTTCTTTTTAGATTCCATATATATGTGTTAGCATACGGTATTTGTCTTTCTCTTTCTGACTTACTTCACTCTGTATGACAGACTCTAGGTCCATCCACCTCACTACAGATAACTCAATTTCATTTCTTTTTATGGCTGAGTAATATTCCATTGTATATAAGTGCCACATCTTCTTTATCCATTTGTCTGTCAGTGGACACTTAGGTTGCTTCCATGTCCTGGCTATTGTAAATAGAGCTGCAATGAACATTGTGGTACATGACTCTTTGAATTATGGTTTTCTCAGGGTATATGCCCAGTAGTGGGATTGCTGGGTTGTATGGTAGTTCTATTTTCAGTTTTTTTAGGAACCTCCATACTGTTCTCCATAGTGGCTGTATCAATTTACATTCCCACCAACAGTGCAAAAGGGTTCCCTTTTCTCCACACCCTCTCCAGCAATTATTGTTTGTAGATTTTTTGATGATGGCCATTCTGACTGATGTGAGGTTTTATCTCATTGTAGTTTTGATTTGCATTTCTCTAATGATTAATGATGTTGAGCATTCTTTCATGTATCACAGTGTCTTTCAAACCCCATATGGGCAATTTCTATTGATTATAATGCTGCCTCCTGCTGAGAGCAAAACTGATCCACTGCACACTCCTTGCCAGCAGGTCACTTATGCCTCCCAAGGTTTCCTTTTAACACAATTAATGATGATGATGATGATGGTGGTGGTGATAATAATAATCCTTAATTCTTACTCAACACATTCTATTAAGATAGCTGCAAATTAAATAGGGTTCATAGAATGTCAGTTCCTTGACAGGGAAAACATAGGGTAGCCCAGTTACATTTTGATGGTAATTTGAGACTGTTTTCGGAAACTAGATCCTAAAGATATCCTTGAATTAAAAAGAGACTCAAAACACTTAACGAACAGCTATAAGACAACTGTAGACTTACTGTAAAGTTATGTCCTCTACTGTACAAAATTTTGCTTTCTATTTCCCATAACTCATATCAAAATAATTCCCAAAATGTATATTTGTGGCAGGTGGCTTCTGTTCAGTAAAGGAGGAAAACAACCTCATAGTTCTTATGAGTTTTGCAAAATATACCTGCTTACTATTTTAAAGAAATAAAAGGACTATACCAAAAATAAAACCCCACAAAACCCAACTCTACCAATTATCAAATTTTCTAATGCATCCTTGTACCCTCAGTTGGTTCAAGAGTGAAGACAGCAGCTTTCATTTCAAAGATAAGATGAGGCCAAACATGTTTTCTGAAGCTCCAGTTGTAGATGGGTCCAAAGTTGAATTCAATTTCTCTTTAAGGAGATAAATATAAAACCTAAATCTATCTAGTATTCTCTATACACTTTTTGTCTTCCTATATGTTTCCTTTATTTTTTAAAGGTCCACTTGCATCACCATTTTTTTAAATGTCATTTGGTAATAAAGCTGTAGTTATTCTTTCATTCTTCCTTACTTCCTTGGAGAAGTAAAATGAAAGGGCTGGACAATCTGACCTTTATGATCCCTTATATAAGTCTGTGATTATGGCATGACCATTAATGAACTACTTAATTGCCACTTCAATTAGAAGGAAAATACAGGCTGAGAGGAAGCACCTTCTGTTGGAACACAGATATCTCAAATGCACTTGCACCAAACTATAAAGCTGTTTCTTATGAAGCAAAATTTATGATAAGGTAATTTTAATTGTTTGGAACCCATACAAGGATAGTTATTCTCTAACTATAAGGCAGTATCATTTCAAGAGGAGGAACCCAAGAGCAGTAAAAGCCTTTATACCATCATAAAAAAAACAGGTATTTAGAACTATCATAGTCAGTCAGCTCAGGCTGCTATAACAAAATACCATTGTCTTAGTGGCTTAAACAACAGAAATTTATTTCTCACAATTCTGGAAGCTAGAATCTCCAAGAGCAATGTGCTGGCAAGGTAGGTTTCATTCTGAGGCCTCTACTCTGGCTTGCAGATGGCCACCATCTCTCTGTAAGGTCACATGACCTCTTCATTGTGTGTGCACAGGAAAAGAGAGAGAGCAAGCTCTCTGGTATCTCTTCTTATAAGGGCACTAATCCCATCATGAGAGTCCCACCCTCATGACCTCATCTAATCCTAATTACCTCCCCAAAGCCCCATCTTCAAATACCGCCACATTAGAGTTTAGGGCTTCAACATACACATTTGTGGGGGACATCAAAATTTGGTCCATAACGATCAGGTTACCTGCCAGCACAAACTTTTGTCATCTTTGCTAAGAGACACAGATTTAAAGGACTAAGAGTCAATACATTGAATGCAATACGAAGTAAGAGTTGAACAGTAGAAGCATCTAATCTGAATAATTCCTTTTCACTGTGAAAAAAAAGTACCACCCCATCCCACCTCTGCCAATAAACTTGTTTTTTGCCCAGGCTGGCTATTTAAATGCCCTAATTCTTTACTCCACCTTGTCTATTTATGCACTAGCACTACAATCATTTCTGTGGTGAAATCGACTGAGAAAGTATTTTTTTTCCAAGTTGGCTTTAGTGTCTAAAGACCTCCCTTCAAAAAGTGAAAATGCAGTGTTCAGGAGGCCTGTTTCATCACTAGACATGAATTACTCCACCCAGTTGGGACTGTGATGTCCTCGTATTAACTAAAGGTCCAGATTCAGCAGTACACTGTGGAAACAGTAAACTAAGGCACAAATTTTGTCATTGTTTGTCATCATGGTGCATCTGTTTTCCCACTTTCAGAAGGTACCAACTCTTAGGAAGACTTGAAGGGCAACTGCTATGGTCTGAATGTTCATGTCCCCCCAGAATTCATTTGTTGAAATCCTAACTCCTACGGTGACGGTATTGGTAGGTGAGGCCTTTGGAAGGTGCTTAGGTCATGAGTGCAGAGCCCTCATGAATGAAATGTGTTCTTATAAAAGAGGCCCCAGAGAGACCCTATGCCCCTTCCACCAAGCAAGGATACATGAAATCTACAGAAGAGACCCCTCACCCCACCATGATGGCACCCTGATCTCTGCCTTCCAGCCTCCAGAACTGTAAGAAAAATTTCTGTTGTTTATAAGCTACCCAGTCTGGTCTTTTGTTATAGCAGCCCAAGCAGACTAAAACAGTACTTCGTTTAAGAAACATTCCACAAAGCTCAGATTTCACAGAGCAAACTGTAAAATACAATTTTAGGATAGTAATATTGGGTATCTGGTTTTCTTAAAATTTCTAACTATAATTCAACACGATTTTGGATTCTGGTCATCTAAATACATATTTCTTGGTTTTGTTTTCTGTTTAAGAAACCACTGAACCACTGCTGACTCAGTGGTTTGTGCACAAAACTCTTCTTTATATTCTAGAATGGTCAGTTCAATAATCTCTGCCTCCAATGGTACCCCAAAACTTCTACAATAAAACAGAATAGATTTATTTTTGCCCTTTTCAGTTATTTCAATCCCTGATGTGGTCACCAGTGGCCCCTTTCATTAATCATACAATATTATAAATTCACATACATTGGGACCACTGGAGCTACTTTGAGATAAGCAGATTTCAAATTAATTCATGCCTACTAATTTTGAGATCTGAGTTGAAGTTTCTTAGTCCTGTGTCACTCCATGGATATGACAATCATAATCAGTTTCTACACACAAAGTATGAGCAATTTAGAGATCTAAAATTAGTGTGTGCAAATTATTTAAATGAGTGCTGCATAAGAGATTAATCGGGCCACAGGAATGGCTAGAGTGTCTCAAATCCGAGTTCTCATTTATTTTCTTCTCTACTAATTGTCTAACCAAAGGTAGCACAAATTTCATTTAGTGAACTTATAGTACAGTGTTTTGTTTTTTTTTCAAACCTACAGTGATCTAGCCTCCATAGGTGAATTTAAACATTTTCGTCCATTTTCTGACTGAAGATTTTTTCAAAAGGAATGTGCAATAAAGTTTAGCATGCAGTGGAGAATTAATAAACATTGCTGATCAATAGGAACATGAACTAATGACTTTGTCTTGCTAATCCTATGTTTTAATCACTTGGTTTATGACTTCTACATACCCTTATTACATGTCCTTTTAGTCAAGCAAAGCCAGGGCAATTTTGAAGCTTACAATTTAGTTTCAGCTATTTTTACAAAATAGAAAACTTATGAAACTGTTTACCTGTCCTAAACACATAAGGAAGAAAATCTAAACACAACCCCACAATCCGTGTCATTTACATATAATTTCTATTTTCATCCTTTTTAATACCATATTATAAAATAGAATTGCCTTTATTGACAAAGTTTAACTAACTGAATTTTGAGTGAGTGTTGGTTTCTGGCTTTATAATTGTTTTAACATTATAACTTTAAAAAAGGTGTTTTCTTATAACATCTCTAATTACCAAAGACCATTGTAAGATGCATTTTGGAGTTGTAAACCCAATAGCATGTATCAGTCATGTTTTAAATACTTAGTTGATGAATGAATCAAGGAGTCTTCCTCTTCCACATTCCAAGGAAGATTTCCAGTACTTAGTGGGCAGAATGGTTATAGCTCATAATCTCTACTGTTACATCAATGTCTAAGCCTGTATAAGGTTATACCTACATCTCAAGCAAGAAATGTTGATCTTCGCATAGTTTCCATAAAGAAAGGCAAGATCCAATGAGGCAGTGTGCAAACTGTATACCAGAACACTTGTAGTTGGATTGTGAAAGAACTTCAGGGTCAGATTTGGCTGATCACCTAGTAGGTGTTGGGAGGCACACCAACTTTCAATCCTAGCTAGGGTCAGAGAGCCTGTTCCTAGGTAGCACATATTTCCAAGCCCCATCACTGTTACCTTCCACCTCCTTTTAAAAACACATTTGCCATAAGTAAAGCCAACAAGACACTCAGAGAATTCAGGCATAAATGTTTATGCATTTGGCATTACTATACAAGTTTGGGAGAAAACAAAAAGTGAGTCAGAATTTAATTGAGGGTGTTTATATAACACAGCTGTACATGAGCAAGTATGTTACCACAACATTCTACATTTAGCTTTCTGGAGCCCAAGGCAGACTTAAGATCTAGAATGGGCCTCTTCTCTGGAAAATCCTTCTCAAGATCTTTTATCTTTATCAAAGAGGATTATTTCCACCTCCATCCCATAGCTCTTATGGGTGCTAGATAACACACGCCTACTCAAATAGGCTTCAGATATTTGGAATCTAGGCAAATGGGGCCTTAATTATTATTCGGTGGGCTTGAATTTTACTCTGCTAATTTTGAGTGAATGAAGAGCATTCAGGAAACTCTTGCCTGTTTCATTTTTGTAGTTTTCTTCTGTTTCTCCTTTCCGTTTCTTGAGCCCTGCCTTTCTTTTTATATCAGGCAAGAGATTCACTTAAAGTGAAGGAAGGGAATTGTGAGAGAGAGACTATTTCTGCCCCAATTTCAACTTCTGTGTTCAGATATACTTCCCTATGACCCACCACTTTAACACTAATTTATGTTTTAGCTTCTTAGTGAATAGCCAATTTGTAGCTCATCAAAATACTCTCTCCTCCTCCAAGACATAAACTCTACTATGAAGTTCTCAGCTACAAGTGGCTTAGAGGAGAAACTGCCATTTCCTCCAAAACAGGCTGTTGCATACTCAAAACTAAACAGTATACAAATGTCTTGCGTTGAGTTCCTAATATTGGCAGAATATTTGTTCTCATTGTTGTTCTAGATACATGTGTTTGGTGAG
This sequence comes from Orcinus orca, assembly GCF_937001465.1. Lineage (NCBI taxonomy): Eukaryota > Metazoa > Chordata > Mammalia > Artiodactyla > Delphinidae > Orcinus > Orcinus orca. The sequence continues at coordinate 83,686,145 of NC_064580.1, forward strand.
TGAGGGGCGACAGAGGTGGAGATGGTGCTGTAGGCACCTGGTATAAACTTGCAAGCTGAACGCCACACAGAAAGTCCTAACAGGGCAGGCCGGGCAGCATTCTGGGTCCTGTAACACTGGATTCGGAAGCGAGTCTGCAGGAGTCTCATCCAGGGCTGGCGGCGTCCAGCCACCCTGGAGGCTTGCTGGCCGGAGGTCCTGGGCGGCACCGGCAGCGGCGCCTGGGCTCAGCACACATCATTCAGGGCTTTGCGGGCAAACTCGGACAGGATGAAGGGTGCCCGATGTACATCAGAGTTGTAGTATTTCAGCTGTATCTGTTCCACCTGCTTCTGCGTCAGGGGCTGCACGGGCTCCAGGAAGTTGGTGCTTGGATTTTTGCTGCACAGTATGAAGCCAATTTGGCAGCTGGGGTAGGTGGGGATGGTGCAGTAAGCGTAGCCGACCACCGGGAAGAGTGATTTGCAGAACTGCCGCATCACCTTGATGAGGTCCAGGTGCAGCCACTGACACTCGCCCTGGCAGCAGAGGATGCCACCCTCCTTCAGGGCCGTCTTCATGAGCCGGTAACAGGAATCCTTGAATAGACTCTCAGCAGGGCCCAGGGGGTCTGAGGAGTCAGTGATAATGACATCGAAAGCATCCTGGTTCTGTTTCATGAACTCAAAACCATTATCCACATGTAGGATGAGCTTTGAGCTCGAGTAGCCAACGGCCATGCCCGGCAGGAACTTCTTGGAGACTTGAACGACATCCTCGTCGATCTCGCACTGGACCACGGACTCCACGGAGGAATGCTTCACCACCTGCCGCAGGACACCCCCATCCCCGCCCCCGACGATCAGCACCTTGCGTGGATTGGGGTGGCTGCAGAGGGGCAAGTTGGCTATCATCTCCTGGTAGGAGAACTCGTCCCTCTCTGTGCACTGGACGACGCCATCCAACACCGGCACGTCGCCGTAGCTCTTACTGCGGAAGACAGGGATATCCTGATACCGCGAGCACTGATGGTGTAGCAGCTGCTCCGCCTGCAGCGACAGGGCCTGGCCGGGCCATGCGCTGCACGTCTAGCGGAACCAGATGGCGGCGGGGCCGTCGGGGCCGGGCTCCATGGCTGGCAGGCTGGCAGGCGGGCAGACTCGAGGCCGGAGCAGCGGGATTCCGGCCCGGGACTGCAGGTAGCGCAGAGCCGCAGCACAACGGGACCAGCCCCACCCAGCGCCAGCGCCAGCGCCTCGCCCTAACCCCGCCCGTGCCCTACCACCACCGACGGGGCGGAGCCTGCTGGCAGGAGCGAAACCCGAAACCTCTTTGCAGAGGCCTTTGGTATCTTTTTATCTCCTAGCCATTTCTTATCATTAACATTCTACCCCATGTCTCCAGATCACTGTGTCACTTCTGTGTGGCATAATCCCCTCCCAGCACTTCTGGGAACATCCACTAGAGACCACAAGCTGTGCTGTGCCCACTTACCAAGCAAACACATTTAATACAAAATTATAAAAATGAGGGCTTCCCTGGTGGTGCAGTGGTTGAGAGTCCACCTGCCGATGCAGGGGACACGGGTTCGTGCCCCGGTCCAGGAAGATCCCACATGCCACGGAGCGGCTACGCCCGTGAGCCATGGCCGCTGAGCCTGCGCGTCCGGAGCCTGTGCTCCGCAACGGGAGAGGCCACAACAGTGAGAGACCCACGTACCGAAAAAAAAAAAAAAATATATATATATATATATATATATAAATGATATTTCATTACCAGAAAATATGCGTGTCCTAGAATAAAATTAGTTTTCACTATGAAGGAGGAAAGCCTTGTGAACTTCTGTTCCCCACTGCATAGCTTGACAAACTCAGCCAATGTCATGAAGACCAAATAGACCCAGGCCCATTTTGACCTGGACGGAGGAGTTTGCCAGGATTTGGGACTCTCAGTGTTAAAACTGGGGAAGTCTCTGGCAAACCACTGGGTTTGATCATCTGAAGACCAACTAAAAGTACTGGATAGCGCTACTGTCAAGAAAATCAAAGCCTCTTATCTGCTTTCTGCTGGAAGGTACCTTTCTCATTAAACTTGAAGTCACTGATGATTTCCTCTCTTACTATATAACATTGCTTCCTACCTGGTGCTACCACCTTCTCCACAAAGACAAAATTCTGTGTCCTCTAGTTTTCTTGTTATTGTGGTTGCTGTTTTGACAAAAATGATATGAATTTCTTTTGAAATTGTCACCTTAAAGATTCTCATGATAGTTTCTGGCATCATGGTACCATAATTCCATTTCCCCCTTCATCTCACCAATGAAAGTAGCTTGAGTTTTGCTGACTACCTCATGACACTTGCATGCGCATTACATTTATCTTGCCATCACAATAACAGATATTGTTCCCATTTCCTGATGAGAAAATAGAGGCTAAGTGGAATCAGGTGACTAGCATTGGTTGTAGAACTAGTCACAGGATAAGCCTACTCCGTATCATGGCCTTGGCTTTCCATATTAATAATGACTCTCCTTTTTCTAGACTATCTGTCAAATATGCCTAACACCTATAATCACAGAAGAAATGTGACCCAAAGCTTGTAGATTAAAAGATCTACTGGAAAATATTTTCTCAGCCCTGTCTTGTGCATAGCTTAGATAGCTTCATGGTTGACTTTTCTAATTACTCTCATGAGACCATAAAATCCAACTCTCTGACAGAATGCTATTGAGTTGCTTTCTTTTATTTTTACCTTGAATATGCCGTTTGTGTTTTAAATGTTCATGGCAAACATTACTCAGACCATAATATTTCAAAATATTTCCCATATTATTTCAAAATATTCCCATAATATTTCAAAAGAAAACCATATTCAGGAGCCTGAAAAATGAGGCGGGGAGAAATAGCAGTCCTGAATTTTCATTTTACTCAAAGTACTCCTGATCAAAGATTGAATTTCAGGATACCAGACCAAATAATTTTTCTTCAAAATTGAAGATAAAATCCTCTTTATTTTTCTTTTCTCTTTGCCATGCAAGGAAAAAAAAAATATGTGCCAGTAATCCATAATTCACTTTATTGGAAGAAATTTCTTGGGAATTATATTCTAGAAATGGCTATAGTCTGGCAATTCTAGAATCTATACTAAAGAAGTCATTTCAAAGGAATTTTCCAAATAAAACCTTTTCACTTTGAAAAATGGCTCTGCTTTAGTCAAATTCACACAATGAAGGGAAAATTAAAGCCTAAAGTTAATTCTGTAAGAGTATAGGAATACAGGCAAGCTTTGATACAAATTAATGGCATGGAATCAAAACACAAACTTGAACAGTTTATTGGGCAGAATATCTGCAAAGTTAAAATATACACAGAGGCAGTAGTTATGAATGTGAAGAAAAATATCAAAACAAAGATCACTGAAAGACAGACTTATAGTTCAGCTTTAACTGCCTACAGGGAAGTTTTTATTTGAATTCAGTTCATCCTAGACGATTCCAAAATGGGAGTTCAGTGAACCCTAACTTACAAAGAGAACTGACAGCCAGTCAGGTACATTTCACTCCAGTCAGTTAGAGCTGATGTTGCCTTCATGGATTTATGGTACTCCCAGGGATCTGTCTATCTATCCAGCTCAGGCCAACTGTAGGGAAATTAGTATAAACAATATAGACTTCCAATCTACAGGTATAATGTATAAATGATTAACAACCTTAACCCCCTCAATTTTATTTCTTATATTGTAATACTTGTGTGGCTCAGATTTACATAACAGAACTATACAACGTTTGTTGTAAGAAACATGCATGTCCCTAACAATTCTCGTAATGTGCCTCTTTATTTAACACTGTTGCTTTAACATTTACAAACTATATGTTGTTCAAACTAGTATCCTATTAAACTGTAACTTTAAAAGTACAAAACATAACTTGCCATAATTTATAAATCAATGATTACCATTTGTATGGACAGTGCTTGGTAAACTGAATAAGATAAATAGATGTTTAAACATCTACCTTTACACCTCTGGTACTTTATGATCAGTTTAGGAGGGAATGATATCACAATCACTTGTGAAATAACGTCATCAAATCATTAAAGCCATCAGGTTCTAACATTCCCAGAAAAATGGCCTTATTAAAATAGACTGATGAACTATATTGTATCATGAACCTGGGTAGCCCCATTCTACATTTAACATATCCAAAAATATCATAGAGCTGAAAAGACATTCAAATGAAATAAATATATACTTTCCATTTGATTATTATAGTAATCTATCACATTGAAATAATGCAGTGTGTCCTATCAAAGCAAGGTTCCTGCTATACTTCAAAGACTATAGCTGAGACAGTAAAATACCCTTCATGTTTCACATATATTTCCTATCATCCACTAGGAACATCTATTTTTATAGGTTTACTTATATCTTTGGGGTAGAAGAGAGCAAAGTGGTATTATTAAAGTTGTAAGATTGTAAGAAAAGATTTGATGATTTTAGCACAGTATTGAGAACTATTTATTGGTTCTTTTAAAAATTATATCTCTTCAACTGTTAATGATGCATACTGAACTACTTATGGATGAAATATGATGAATTTGCTTTAAAATATTCCAGGCCAAAAAAAAAAAAATGGGTGGGATAGATGAAGCAAGATTGGAAAGGTGTTAATAATCATGTAAATTGGGTGATAGTTACGTGGAATTGATTATATTATTCTACTTTTGTGTGTATGTGGAAATTTCTGTAATACAATTTTTTAAATTATTATTATAATTCATCCTATCTTCATGGGACTTAACTCTAGTACGTGTGATTTAGTGATGTATATGAACTTTATGTAAAAACACCATGTTTTATTCTTTTCTAAATCCAAACATGAAAAAAACTGACCTGTAAATGATATGCTACCACAAATACAGAACTGCTGAAAGTGTAAAATCAGCAAGATTTTGTGAGACCGATTCTTGAAGTGATTTAACTGATGCCTTTATGTCTCAAAAGTAGTAGGAGAAACAAAGGATCAAATTTAGGCATAGGTTCCCTGATGTGAATCAATCAACTGTTTAGTTAGAAACACACTAGAGGCTGTAAAGCATACAATAAAATAGACAAGACATTGCCCCACCTGTCAAAAAGTTTCCAGATCAGCAGAAGAGACAACATTAGCACACACCAAACAGCAGATAGTTGAAAGCTGAAATGCATGGTCCAAGTAGTAATTATAAAGGAATTTATCAAAAGGAGAGTTTTGTGAAAGTCCCACATAAAAGATCAGAATTGAAACGGTCATTTTAAAATGGATAACATTTGGGGACGCAGGATAAGGTATTATGTTGCATGTAGAGAGTTCAACACAAGCGAAAACATTAAAAGTCAGCATGGTATGTAGATATTAAAGAGAGCACGTACCCTAGAGCAAGGGACACATGTAAAGGAATAATAATAATGACAACAGTAATAATAATAATAGCAGACATTCTGTGCAAGGCACTATTAATAATACCCCAATTTTGCAAATGAGGGAACAGACACAGAGAGATTAAGAAATGTGCCCGAGGTCATAGAGTTTATATAATGATGGAGCAAGGTTTTGAACCCAGTCTAGTTTCAGGATACATGCGCTGACTCCCATGGCATACTACTCAGTAGGAAATACGACTTGATAGGTAGTTTGGGAGCAGATAATAAAAGTCAGACAGAGGACTTTCCAATTGATGCTAACCATATTGGTGCCTGACAGGCAAATAACATGGGGACAGAATTGTGGCTGCACCATCCATTCATAGAGCTCATTTCTGATCCTAAAGCTGACTTCTCTCCATCTTCACTTCAAATAACCACTACTTTTATGGACTGTCCAAAATTGTTCAGCCTAGAAGTTGAGAGCTAACTTTTGATCTCTCAAGTCAAAGAATCATAAAAACGTGGCACTAAGTTTAAGCAACTTGGCTGAAAGCACATAACTTTGTGTTGGATCAAAGAACTAAAAATCCAAAGACTCTTGGTCTGAACCCCAGACTTCACATACAAATGTACACTTCTCTCAGAACTATAATTCCATAGGCTGAAACTAGAAGTGCATGTAACTGGATCCCAGCCATTTGTCTCACATCTAATGACACAATTTGGAAACTATTACACGATAATTCACAGCCTGTTGTGCTGGGTTTTGCACATCAAGCACATAAAACTAAATAGTGCAAATATTTCTCATAATTCTTTCCATTATTATTAAGCTCAATATACAAACCCCACTGTTTAACACTTGGAATAGATCCTGGGACCCAGAATAAAGGTATAGAATCTAAGATTATGATTATTAATAGTCTCCTCTCCTCATACTTTTCCTGTTGCCTCTGACCGTGACACCTGACTTGTTCTCAGACCTGTTGACTGAATTATGATTTTCACTCCTTTATTATCTATGAGAAGTATTAAGTTATCTTACCAAATCTCCCCACCTTTAAGTCCAGAATTAACTCTTGAGGAGTAGAAAGCTTTTACATTGTTATATAGGAATGACTTTCCTGAACTCAGGTCACCGACCATGTTGGTTGGCCCCAGACTTTCCTGGTTTGGGCACTGAAAGTCCTGCATTCAAGGAAAAGCCCTCTGTCCCAGGCAAACCAGAACAGCTGGTCACCCTAGTGTCTGGCACACTGTCTAAAATGTTAGAAAAAGCAGGTGGGCCTGTCTCCATAGAGCTATTTGTGTATCTATGAGTTGTTTGATGAAACAAAAGGAATATGTGCAGATGAAAAAAAAATAGAATAAAAAGTGAAACGCTCCCTCAGCCTTCTGGAGAGACATGTAATCCTAGCATGAGAACTCCTGCCACTTGGAAGAGAAGTGAGCCTTTTTCCTAAACCTGATATGATCTGTTGATAATCAGCTACAAGAAAGGTAAAAACACTTCCTAGGAACTCTTCAAGTTGCAGTAATGCTGCTAACGTGCTGTGCTGGGGAAGTAGGATACCAATTTACCTGAAAATCAAACTAGCTCTTAATTAAAACTAATCGTACAACACAGAATTTCTACATTGTAGTACACTGGCCCATGACCCAGTTTTCAGGAACTATAACAGTTTCGAAATGTTTTCTTTTATTGCAGCCGAAAACCCAGTATTAGCATTCAAGCAAAATGACTCACATTTATTATTAAGGTATTCTCTGAGAAAGTCACCGTTTTACTGAAAGCAAAGCAGGGCAAAAAGAGGAAGCTGGTATTTGAGTAAAACATCTTCTCCTTAGATCCTTACTGAGTGTGGTCATGGCTTCTCAACACACACTGTAGTCTCAAAAATACTTGAGAAAGGATCTGCGAGTAAGAGTTCCCCTTCAGAAAACTAAGGAACCATTTTCCCCTCTCATAGACACTATGTTTGTGGGACAGCCAGGGATGAAATGAATTTTACGTTAAAAACATCCAAAGATGTTTTGAAGACACTTCTCTTTTCTTCGAAGAGAAGTTGTTTGGAGGACCGAATGATACACAGGAAATGTATTTTAAAATTACATCTCATTTACAAAATATGGTATGTGATTAATTATGAATTCTCTTAAGAAGTTCCCCAGCCCCACCAAATAGTTTGAAGGAGTCTAATGAAAATAAAAATCATGCCAGTCAGAACTGGATTTTACATTGGAATTAATTATTTTATTTGCTCACTATAATACAGGGAAGATGACAAGAGTAGTATATTTATAAAGAAAACCAAGCGGAGATAGTACATTTTATCATTACAGAACTTTCCTATAGAGCAAACACATTTGAGATTAAAAACTTAAATTATACATCACACTTTTGTAAATGCAGAGCAGAAGGTAAAAACAGAAAACCTGGTTACTTTCAGATTTGTATGTCAAAATGGAGAGTTGATGTGTATTGTTGAGGTTTTGTAAGAGGCCTTAAGCTTAGAGGGCTGAGGTGATGGATAATTTTCTTAAGGGTATAAGAAAATCAACTGCTATACACATTCCCTTACAAAATTTCACTCCAGATATACTGAGAATAGCAGTTGAAAACAAAACCAAGCAAACAAACAACCAGAAAAGCTAGGAAACAAAAAAGTGGAGGATGTGTGTGTGCGGGGGGAAGAGTTACTTTGTTTTTCATGAGTTGGTATTTTCATGCATTTGACAATGAAAGCTATTACTAATAGAACTTAATGTTCCCTTCTTGCACCCTGTGTGCAAAGGGCAGTACTGCTAGATAGGGCAGTATCCTCCATGGGGGAACCTGCCCTGTGGCCCTTCAAGGACAACAGAATCAGGAAAAGAACTTATTGTGCTCGCAATAGCAAGATAAAGGAAGGCTAGTACATCCAGAACCTGCTGGATATATGGCCTGGCTTTGTTGTTTTCAGTATGTCATATCACCAGTTTTGTTTTCCTTGCATGTGTCTTTAACACTGACTTGAAAGTTAGGGACCTGGGTTTTAAGTCTTGACTCTGACACTAACCGGCTATCTAATCTTAGGCAAGCCGTTTCACCTCTCAGAGCCTTGGACAAGAATAGTCACCAGATGACCCCTATGGGCATCATTCAGTGACTTAAAGTCAAAGTCAAAAGTGAAGGCAGGGCTTCCCTGGTGGCGCAGTGGTTGAGAGTCTGCCTGCTGGTGCAGGGGACATGGGTTCGTTCCCCGGTCCGGGAAGATTCCACATGCCGCGGAGCGGCTGGGCCCGTGAGCCATGGCCGCTGAGCCTGCGTGTCCGGAGCCTGTGCTCCGCAACGGGAGAGGCCACAACAGTGAGAGGCCCGCGTACCGCAAAAAAAAAAAAAAAAAAGAAGGCAATTTTTTGAACAATGTTATCTTAGATCAAATCACCCCAACTGTTCCAAGGTATACTGAGAGGCCATATAGAAAAGTATTTATTCATGTGGCTGTAGAACCAAACTGTCCAGATCCATACCCTTCTTATTACCTGTGTGATCTGTAGCAAATTTCTTCTCTGTGCCCCCAGCTCCTGATCTATAAAAACAAGAATGATAATAGAACCTAGCCCACAGGGTTATTATGAGGATTCACTGAAATAAGTCACATACAACCCTGAGAGCACTGCCTGTTTAATTCTAATACAGTCAGGAAGAATTACTGAATTAATTAAGCTAGCTCCTCTCCGGTAGAAGATGAGTTCAAGGGCACACATGGACGAGTGAGGCTTTTTTATTTTTTTAACTTCTTTATTGGAGCACAATTGCTTTACAATTGTGTTTTAGTTTCTGCTGTATCACAAAGTGAACCAGCTATACATATACATATATCCCCACATTCCCCCCCCTCTTGCATCTCCTTCCCACCCTCCCTAACCCACCCCTCTAGGCGGTAACGAAGCACCGAGTTGATCTCCCTGTGCCATGTGCTGCTTCCCAGTAGCTATCTATTTTACATTTGGTAGTACATATATATGTCCATGCCACTCTCTCACTTTGTCCCAGCTTACCCTTCCCCCTTCCCGTGTCCTCAAGTCCATTCTCTACTTCAGCATCTTTATTCCTGTCCTGCTCCTAGGTTCGTCAAAACCATTTGTTTTTTGTTTTTTTGTTTTTTTTAGACTCCATATATATGTGTTACCATACTGTATTTGTTTTTCTCTTTCTGACTTACTTGACACTGTATGACAGACTCTAGGTCCATCCACCTCACTACAAATAACTCAATTCTGTTTCTTTTTATGGCTGAGTAATATTCCATTGTATATAGATGCCACATCTTCTTTATCCAGTAATCTGTCAGTGGACACTTAGGTTGCTTCCATGTCCTGGCTATTGTAAATAGTGCTACAATGAACATTGTGGTACATGACTCTTTTTGAATTATGGTTTTCTCAGGGTATATACCCAGTAGTGGGATTGCTGGGTCGTATGGTAGTTCTATTGTTAGATTTTTAAGGAACCTCCATACTGTTCTCCATAGTGGCTGTACCAATTTACATTCCCACCAACAGTGCAAGAGGGTTCCCTTTTCTCCACACCCTCTCCACCATTTACTGTTGTAGACTTTTTGATGATGGCCATTCTGACCTGTGTGAGGTGGTACCTCATTGTAGTTTTGATTTGCATTTCTCCAATGATTAGTGATGTTGAGCATCCTTTCATGTGTTTATTGGCAATCTGTATATCTCCTTTGGAGAAATGTCTTTTTAGGTCTTCTGCCCATTTTTGGATTGGGTTGTTTGTTTCTTTGATATTGAGCTGCATGAGCTGCTTGTATAGTTTGGAGGTTAATCCTTTGTCAGTTGCTTCATTTGCAAATATTTTCTCCCATTCTGAGGGTTGTCTTCATCTTGTTTATGGTTTCCTTGCTGTGCAAAAGCTTTTAAGTTGCATTAGGTCCCATTTCTATATTTTTGTTTTTACTTCCATTTCTATAGGATATGGGTCAAAAAGGATCTTACTGTGATTTATGTCATAGAGTGTTCTGCCTATGTTTTCCTCTAAGAGGTTTATATTCTTTGGCCTTACATTTTGGTCTTTAATCCATTTTGAGTTTATTTTTGTGTATGGTGTTAAGAAGTGATCTAATTTCATTCTTTAACATGTAGCTGTCCAGTTTTGCCAGCACCACTTATTTAAGAGGCTGTCTTTTCTCCATTGTATATTCTTGCCTCCTTTATCAAAGATAAGGTGACCATATGTGCGTGGGTTTATCTCTGGCTTTCTATCCTGTTCCATTGATCTATATTTCTGTTTTTGTGCCAGTATCATACTGTCTTGATTACTGTAGCTTTGTAGTATAGTCTGAAGTCAGGGAGCCTGATTCCTACAGCTCCGTTTTTCGTTCTCAAGATTGCTTTCGCTATTCAGGGTCTTTTGTGTTTCCATACAAATTGTGAAATTTTTTGTTCTAGTTCTGTGAAAAATGCCAGTGGTAGTTTGATAGGGATTGCATTGAATTTGTAGATTGCTTAGGGTAGTATAGTCATTTTCACAGTGTTGATTCTTCCAATCCAACAACATGGTATATCTCTCCATCTGTTTGTATCTTTAATTTCTCTCATCAGTGTCTTATAATTTTCTGCATACAGGTCTTTTGTCTCCTTAGGTAGGTTTATTCCTATGTATGTTATTCTTTTTGCTGCAATGGTAAATGGGAGTGTTTCCTTAATTGCTCTTTCAGATTTTTCATCATTAGTGTATAGGAATGCAAGAGATTTCTATGCATTAATTTTGTATCCTGCTACTTTACTAAATTCATTGATTAGCTCTAGCAGTTTTCTGGTAACATCTTTAGATTATCTATGTACAGTATCATGTCATCTGCAAACAGTGACAGTTTCACTTCTTCTTTTCCAATTTGTATTCCTTTTATTTCTTTTCCTTCTCTGATTGCTGTGGCTAAAACTTCCAAAACTATGTTGAATAATAGTGGTGAGAGTGGGCAGCCTTATCTTGTTCCTGATCTTAGAGGAAATGGTTTCAGCTTTTCATGATTGAGAGCGAAGTTGGCTGTGGGTTTGTCATATATGGCCTTTATTACGTTGACGTAAGTTCCCTCTATGCCTACTTTCTGGAGGGTTTCTATCATAAATGGGTGTTGAATTTTGTCCAAAGCTTTCTCTGCATCTATTGAGAGGATTATATGGTTTTTCTCCTTCAATTTGTTAATATGGTGTATCACATTGATTGATTTGCGTATATTAAAGAAACCTTCCATTCCTGGGATAAACCCCACTTGATCATAATGTATGATCCTTGTAATGTGATGTTGGATTCTGCATGCTAGTATTTTGTTGAGGAATTTTGCATCTATGTTCATCAGTGATATTGGCCTGTAGTTTTCTTTTTTTGTGACATCTTTGTCTCGTTTTGGTCTCAGGGTGATGGTGGCCTCGTAGAATGAGTTTGGGAGTGCTCCTCCTTCTGCTATATTTTGGAAGAGTTTGAGAAGGATAGGTGTTAGCTCTTCCCTAAATGTTTGATAGAATTCGCTTGTGAAGACATCTTGTCCTGGGCTTTTGTTTGTTGGAAGATTTTTAATCACAGTTTCAATTTCAGTGCTTGTGATTGTTCTGTTTATAACATTTATTTCTTCCTGGTTTAGTCTCGGAAGGTTGTGCTTTTCTAAGAATTTGCCCATTTCTTCCAGGTTGTCCATTTTATTAGCATAGAGTTGCTTGTAGTAATCTCATGATTCTTTGTATTTCTGCAGTGTCAGTTGTAACTTCTCCTTTTTCATTTCTAAATTTAATGATTTGAGTCCTCTCCCTCTTTTTCTTGATGAGTCTGGCTAATGGTTTCTCAATTTTGTTTATCTTCTCAAAGAACCAGCTTTTAGTTTTATTGATATTTGCTATCATTTCCTTTATTTCTTTTTCATTTACTTTCAATCTGATCTTTATGATTTCTTTCCTTCTGCTAGCTTTGGGTTTTTTTTTATTCTTGTTTCTCTAATTGCTTTAGGTGTAAGGTTATGTTGTTTATTTGAGATGTCTCTTGTTTCTAGGATTATATTGTTATAAACTTCTCTCTTAGAACTGCTTTTGATGCATCCAATAGGTTTTGGGTTGTTGTGCTTTCATTGTCATTTGTTTCTAGGTATTTTTTGTTTTCCTCTTTGATTTCTTTAGTGACCTCTTTTTTATTTAGTAGTGCATTGTTTAGTCTCCATGTGTTTGTATTTTGTACAGTTTTTTCCTATAATTGATATCTAGTCTTACAGTGTTGTGCTCGGAAAAGATGTTTGATACGATTTCAATTTTCTTAAATTTCTCAAGCTTGATTTGTGACCCAAGATATGATCTACCCTGGAGAATGTTCCATGAGCACTTGAGAAGAAATTGTATTCTGTTGTCTTTGGATAGAAGGTCCTATAAATATCAATTAAGTCCATCTGTTTAATGTGTCATTTAAAGCTTGTGCTTCCTTTTTTATTTTCATTTTGGATGATCTGTCCATTGGTGAAAGTGGGCTGTTAAAGTCACCTACTATTTTTGTGTTACTGTCGATTTCCCCTTTTATGGCTGTTAGCATTTGCCTTATGTATGGAGGTGCTCCTATGTTGGGTGCATAAATATTTACAATTGTTATACTTCTTCTTGGATTGATCCCTTGATCATTATGTAGTGTCCTCTGTCTATTGTAATAGTCTTTATTTTAAAGTCTATTTTTTCTGATCTGAGAATTGCTACTCCAGCTTTCTTTTGACTTCCATTTCCATGGAACACCTTTTTCTATACCCTCACTTTCAGTCTGTGTGTGTCCCTAGGTCTGAAGTGAGTCTCTTGTAGGCAGCATAAATTCAGGTCTTGTTTTTCTATCCATTCAGCCAGTTTGTGTCTTTGGGTTGGAGCGTTTAATCCATTTACATTTAAGGTAATTATCGATAAGTATGTTCCTATTCCCATTTTCTTAATCGTTTTGGGTTTGTTATTGTTTTTTCCTTCTCTTGTGTTTCCTGCCTAGAGAAGTTCCTTTAGCATTTGTTGTAAAGCTGTTTTGGTAGTGCGAAATTCTCTTAGCTTTTGCTTGTCTGTAAAGGTTTTAATTTCTCCTTCGAATCTGAATGAGAACCTTGCTGGGTAGAGTATTCTTAGTTGTGGGTTTTTCCCTTTCATCCCTTTAAATATGTCCTGCCACTCCCTTCTGGCTTGCAGAGTTTCTTCTGAAAGATCAGGTGTTAACCTTGTGGGGATTCCCTTGTATGTTATTTGTTGCTTTTCCTTTGCTGCTTTTAATATTTCTTCTTTGTATTTAATTTTTGACAGTTTGATTAGTATGTGTCTTGGTGTGTTTCTCCTTGGATTTATCCTGTATGGGACTCTCTGCACTTCATGGACTTGATTGACTATTTCCTTTCCCATATTAGGGAAGTTTTCAACTATAATCTCTTCAAATATTTCCTTAGTCCCTTTCTTTTTCTCTTCTTCTTCTGGGACCCCTATAATTCTAATGTTTGTGCATTTAATGTTGTCCCAGAGGTCTCTGAGACTGTCCTCATTTCTTTTCATTCTTTTTTCTTTATTCTGCTCTGTGGTAGTTATTTCCACTATTTTATCTTCCAGGTCACTTATCCATTCTTCTGCCTCAGTTATTCTGCTATTGATCCCTTCTAGAGAATTTGTAATTTCATTTATTGTGTTGTTCATCATTGTTTGTTTGCTCTTTAGTTCTTCTAGGTCCTTGTTAAACGTTTCTTGTATTTTCTCCCTTCTATTTCCAAGATTTTGGACCATCTGTACTATCATTACTTGAATTCTTTTTTCAGGTAGACTGCCTCTTTCCTCTTCATTTGTTAGGTCTGGTGGGTTTTTACCTTGCTCCTTCATCTGTTGTGTGTTTCTCTGTCTTCTCATTTTGCTTAACTTACTGTGTTTGGGGTCTCCTTTTCACAGGCTGCAGGTTCGTAGTTCCCATTGTTTTTGGTGTCTGCCCCAGTGGCTAAGGTTGGTTCAATGCTTTGTTTAGGCTTCCTGGTGGAGGGGACTGGTGCCTGTGTTCTGATAGATGGGGTTGGATCTTGTCTCTCTGGTGGGCAGGACTGCGTCCGGTGGTATGTTTTGGGGTGTCTGTGAACCTGCTGATTTTAGGCAGCCTCTCCGCTAATGGGTTGGGATGTGTTCCTGTCTTGCTAGTTGTTTGGCATGGGGTGTCCAGAACTGGAGCTTGCTGGTCATTGAGTGGAGCTGGGTCTTAGTGTTGAGACAGAGATCTCTGGGAGGGCTCTTGCCAATTGATATTATGAGGGACTGGGAGGTCTCTGGTGGACCAATGTCCTGAACTTGGTTCTCACACCTCAGAGGCTCAGGCCTGATACCCTGCCAGAGCACCAACACACTGTCAGCCACATGGCTCAGAAGAAAAGGGAGAAAAGAAAAAAATAAGAAAGAAAGAAAGAAAATAAATAAAATAAAGTTATTAAAATAAACAGTTAAAAAGTATTAAAATTAAAAAGTAATTTAAAAATAGAAGGGAGCAACCAAACCAATAAATAAATCCACCAATTATAACAAGCACTAAAATCTTGACTAAAAAAGACAGAGAGACAGACCCTAGGACAAATGGTAAAAGCTAACCTATACAGACAAATCACACAAAGAAGCATACACATACACACTCAGAAAAAGAGAAAAAGGAAAAATATATATATATAAAAAAAGGAAGAGGGCTTCCCTGGCAGCGCAGTGGTTGAGAGTCCACCTGCTGATGCAGGGGACATGGGTTCGTGCCCCAGTCCAGGAAGATCCCACATGCCGTGGAGCGGTTGGGCCCGTGAGCCATGGCCATGGCCACTGAGCCTGCGCATCCAGAGCCTGTGCTCCGCAATGGGAGAGGCCACAACAGTGAGAGGCCCATGTACCAGGGGAAAAAAAAAAAAAAAAGGAAGAGAGCAACCATATCAATAAACAAATCTACCAGTTATAATAAGCTCTAAATACTGAACTAAGATAAACATAAAACCAAAAACAAATTAGGCTGTGTTCGCAAAGCCAACCCCAGTCCTCTCCCTGGGATCTGACCTCCGAAGCCAAGCCTCAGCTCCCAGCCCCCACCCACCCCAGTGGGTGAGCAGACAAGCCTCTCAGGCTGGTGAGTACTAGTCAGCAGTGATCCCCTCTGTGCAGGAATCTCTCTGCTTTGCCCTCTGCACCCCTGTTGCTGTGCTCTCCTCTGTGGTTCTGAAGCTTCCCCCCACCCATCCCCCCTTCTCCGCCAGTGAAGGGACTTCCTAGTGCATGGAAACATTTCCTCCTTCACAGCTCCCTCCCAGAGGTGCAGGTCCCTTCCCTATTCTTTTGTTTCTGTTTTTTCTTTTTTCTTTTGCCCTACCCAGGTATGTGGGGAGTTTCTTGCCTTTTGGGAAGTCTGAGGTCTTCTGCCAGCATCAGTAGGTGTTCTGTAGGAGTTGTTCCACATGTAGATGTACTTTTGATGTATCTGTGGGGAGGAAGATGATCTCCACGTCTTACTCCTCTGCCATCTTGAAGGTCCTCCCAGGAGTGAGGCTTTTAAATGGAAAAAGATACTTCTTCCTGGCCACACCCACACTCCCAGTTATTTTCTAGCACAGTGATTCTCTCACGCTATCTGGCATCAGAATCCCCTGGACAGCTTATTAAAACACAGGCTCTTGGACCCCAGCCCCAATTCTCTAGGTCTGGGCTGGGGTGAGAACATACATTTCTAACAAATTTCCAAGTGATATTGATGTCACTGGCCCAGGGAACATATTTTGAGAACCACTGAACTAAATAATATCTCCCTGATTTTTCGTAATCAGAGAACCATTGGGACCTGCATAATTTGGATTGGACACCTGAGGACACCATCTCTTATCCAGTGAACTCAACAGTACAGCTTGCCAGCCAATGGTATTAAGGTATCTGAGCACACTTAAGAATCACTGATCTATCAAATCACACTAATTGTTTGTTACCTTGCCCACTTATATTCCAGCCACACTGGCCTTTTTTTCTACTCTTAAAACCAGCCAAAGACCCTACCTCAAGGTTCTTGTGATTCCTATGGTTTACACTTGGATGTCTGCCCTTCTAGATCTTCATGTATCTGGCTCCTCATCAGTTTAGTTATCACCTCCTCTTTATACAATATATCTATTTATAAAGAAAATCAAGGAGATGGGCTTCCCTGGTGGCGCAGTGGTTGAGAGTCCACCCGCCAATGCAGGGGACACAGGTTTGAGCCCTGGTCCGGGAGGATCCCACATGCCATGAAGCAACTAGGCCTGTGCGCTGCAACTACTGAGCCTGTGCTCTAGAGCCACAACTACTGAAGCCAACATGCCTAGAGCCCGTGCTCCGCAGCAAGAGAAGCCACTGCAAGGGCCCATGCGCAGCAATAGAGATCCAATGTGGCCAAAAATAAATATTAAAAAATTTTTTTAAATTAAAAAAAAAGAAAATCAAGGAGAGATCTTATGTTTTCTTAATATAAATTTCATTATAAACATATTTGCTATTAGCAACTTAAATTATAAATTGCACTTTTTCGATATTTATTTATTTGGCTGCATAGGGTCTTAGTTGCAGCACATGGGATCTTCATTGCGGCCTGCGGGATCTTTCATTGCAGTGTGCGGACTCTTTGTTGTAGTGCCTGGGCTTCTGTCTAGTTGTGGCACGTGGGCTCTCTAGTTGTGGTGTGCAGGCTCTAGAGCGCGTGGTTTCAGTAGTTGCGGTGCATGGGCTTAGTAGCCCTGTGGCATGTGGGATCTTAGTTCCCCAACCAAGGATCAAACCCATGTCCCCTGCATTGAAAGGTAGATTCTTAACCTCTGGACCACCAGGGAAGTCTCATATTGCTCTTCTTAAATATAAAGAACTCCCCACTCCCCTTAGTCATTCTCCAGCTTATCACCTTGTTTTAGTTCCTTGATATTGATTATCCAACCTGTAAGTATATCATTTATTCATTAATATATTTACCTGCCTATCTCCTTCCCCCATAAAATGTAAACTCCATGAGTTTGGAGATTTTTGTTAACTCTATTCCAAACATCTCAAAGGGTGCTAGGGATATAGTAAGCACTCAATAAATATTTATCAAATGGATAAACAGACCAAGAAAGAATGAGCCATTTGCATTAGAACCGATATTACTGCTCCACCCAGAGTGAAAGTTTCTCTAATTATGATGCCTACCAAACTATAAGAGGCCCAGCTTTCCTTCCAGAAATGATATCATTTTAGTCCTCCTTTATCCTAGGGTGTGAAGACTTAAAAAGGAAACTCGAGAAAAGAATGTTCTGTAAGGGCAGTGTTGTTTTGTACTAGTTTTCTAAATATAAGTAAACTAACTTCTTAGAGTGACCTAAAACAAAAAATATGCAGGATTATGCTAGTTGCAATGTTACTTAAGCCAAGAACAGACTGTTACAGGGAGCAGAGAGACCACAAAAGAAAACAAAAACTAGTTCACAATGTGAACTGTTCTCTTCAACAGTGATGCTGCCTGCTGACAGAGTTTGTTGTTAACAAGTATTCCATTTTACATCCATATTCAACAAAGAACCGAGCCCTGGTCCCACCGGGTGAGCCCGTGAAATGGTTCTCATGGTCAAACACAGTAGGGAAATGCTGCAAATTCTAGCTTCTTCTTAAAGACTCACAAAGCACATGGGAACAGAATAAAGGTTTTGAGAAATCCTACATTCAAAAGCCTTTGAATTTGTTTCATCCCTGTTTCCTAAATTTTGACTGATCCATGTGTGCAAAACACACTGTGGGAAAAACTACTTGGTGGTCCCCAGTATTGATTTGGTTGCTTGTTTTGTTTACAGTGAATGACAAACTCCTAGTGGGACGGTTAAACAGTACACAAGCTCATTAAGACTGTGCCAGGATCTGGACCTTCACGGAATGAACAGTGGCTGGTTCATTTGACAAGATACTTATTATTCAAGTTTCTAGAATAATCTTCTAGCTCTTTAGCCCTCAAATTGCCTAGGGAATTAATAAGGTTGAATTCCTTCATACCTAGTTTGCAGCTCTTAATCAAAGCCATCAGAGACAAGAAGTTGTTTTTAAAATATCAGAGAATTTGGCACAGCTTTAGGGGAGATATGCATGGAGCAAGGAGAAAGGAAGGCGACATGCCGCCAGTCAGCCTGATCAGCTGTGTCACTCCTGAGGTCAATAGGTGACAAATATTGCTGTGAGACCACCCACACAACCAGATAATTGCTCTCCCCCTCCCCCCACCCAGAGAGGGACTTCTAAGAAACCCACAAATGACCAACTTCATGGAGTTTTCTCTTTAGAGAAGAACATGGTTCTCCTGTAAAGAATGCCAAAAGAATTAGTCTTTTGTCACTTGTGTTTATTTCTCAAGAGGATTTTAAGCCCTTGCAGGTCTACAGTTCAGTGTAACAATAGTGCAGGATGCATTTACTTTTTTTTTTCAAGGGGAAGTCAGCCTTCAAAACAGTGACATCCTGGACAGTTTCCCCAGAGATTGCAAAACTTACACCTGTGGTACTAATAGACTTCAATTTCCCTCTGGTGGTGGCCTGCTAACTTAACTCACCAAATAAGCAAGGAGGAGAGCTCTTAAGCCTTTATTCTAGTGGCCATGACATTTGCTTTTAAATAAGTCAAGAAATGCTAAATAATACCTTTTATCAGTGGGAGATCGATAAACCCTTAGACAATTGAAAAGATTATTCTGAATATTGTTGGCATCTGAGGCTTGAGTTCTGGGATTTATGCTAATTTTGCTTGAAGCTAAAGAGAGTCTCTTATCTCAGGTCTGCTGGTGTGGTTATATTGATGTCTCTAAGGCTTCATTTCATGCAGAGTCCCACATTCTATGGGCTAAATTGATGGTTTGGTCATTCCTTCAAATGTCTGAGGGGACTACTTCCTGCTGTGCTCTGTCAACTTTAACTATTGATTCAGAGATTTCACTCCTTGTTCCAAACTCTTGTTTTTCATGAATGAACCTGATGTTTCCATACATACTAAACATTACATCTCAGATGATGAACAGCACTATCATCTCTAAGTTACCTGGTTCCTCTAGTTTATGGAAAGAAAGGTTGCTACAACATTAATTCCCTTAACCAGAAAAATGTGGATCTCTAAATGTTATTAAGACAGGAAGGTTCAGAGGTCCAGTGGTGGATATGAGAGTTCATTCTCATCATTCATGGCAATCAGCATGTACAAGGAAGGTTGCTACAGTGCTTTGGGATTATAAGGTAGGTTCCTGCAATTAAGGAGCTATTGTGAGGGAAAATAATAGTGAGGGGAAGTAAGATCTAGAAACTATAATAAATGGGAGACATAAGACTGTGAAACATGGAGCATTTAAACTTGGCCTCAAAATATAGGTAGAAATGAGGTCTGAAAGGAAAATCAAAATGGAGTTAGTGTTGCTAAGAGAGTTCTCTTAAATGGAGCCAGAAGGCCATTGAGAGTGTGATTTATGCAGGTCTCAGCCCCAATGGAATCTGCACTTTGACCATTTCTTGTCTTAACATAGGCATCCAGAACATCTGCCCAATGTTCCAGAAACTCAAGATACATATCAGACCCTTACTCTAAAATGAGTCAGGACAGACTATCCCTTAGACACAAATAGTTCCTTTCTTGCATCAGTGTCAATCATTATTCTTGAACAACCTTGTGTGTTTTGCCTTTATAAGCCCCTGACTCTCTCTTCCCTGGAACAGTCTTTTGGTTTTACCTGGATCTGTGTGTGCTGAATTGCAATTCTTAAGACCCCCAAGTAAAGTTCTTTGTTCTTTGCAGCCTCAACACTGGTTATTGCTCAACCGAGGGATTGGATGGTTCAGGTGGAGAGTATTATAAGAATACAAGCAGTGTCAATGGGAAAGGATCGACAGGAGTGTGTATGCATATGTATCTGTGTGTGTATGTGTGATGTGTAAAGTGTGTGAGTTTGCTTGAAACATAAGTCCACCCAAGGGAGTCATTAGTGACAGGCAAAGCTAGAAAGATGAATTGGAGCCAATTCATGGAGGGCCTTGAATGCCAGACCAAAGAGATTAGGCAGACAATGAAGGTTTCTTAGGAGAAAGTGATATTATCCATTTAATGAATCTGAAAATGTGTCTGGTTGTGATGTGGAGGGAAACTGAAGTTTAATAAAACACTAAGACAGGTAGACTACCTAAGTGGTTATTGCAGGGAAAACTATAGGGAAATAATTGAAATGTAATCCCATAGCAATTAAAATATAACCTGAATACCAACATGCAACATGTCACAATTGCCTCTTCCAGCTTAGCACCCTCTATGTGGATGACTTATGAAGACCTAAAGCAAAATTATGATGCTTTGCAAGGTTATTTTTTAGAATGCAAAAGTGATTAATCACATGCATAAAAAGTACCATTTCATTTCATAAATTTTACTGCTTGGAACATTAATAATGGAGGGCATATAAAGAACTGAAATTAAGCATCTTTACTACACGATGTTAAAGATGCATGTGGTATCTTCCAAATGTTAAAAAAAAATAAAGAAACCATTTTTTTCAGACTTCAAATCTAGCATTTTTCTGTGACCCAAGTCATGAATAAAAACATAAAAACAGTCCTAAGTACTGCTGTTCCACTTTATTTGATGGAAAAATCAGTTAAACTCTAAAGCTTGCTCTTGAAACAAAGAAAAAAATGAAAAGAAAAAGAAAGGCACGAAATATGTTTCTATTGTGCAGCAAGGCAGCTACACAATGCTGAAGAAAAAAAAGAATGACTTTAATATAAAAGCCTCGGATTCTGGCAAGCTTTGGATTATTCATAATGTTTGGTTCTGCGGGTCATAGATTGAACTGTATGTCAGTAACAGCATGCTGAATGCCATTTTATTCAAGCCTAAACAAAAATCCTCAAAATAATTACTTTCAAGTCTTCTTTGTTCCTTTTGCCTTTTGCTCCTTGGCTTTTTTTTTTGCTTTTTTTAAAACCAATTTGGTAAATATGGAGTATATGTTGAGTCTAGTCAACAGAAGGTATTTTCAGAACATAGTTCTTAGAAGTGATAATAAATAAGGCAATGTGTGTCAACTGAAAGAAAAAGGCACAATGTAAAAGTTGTGAGTTAAGTTTTATTCCGGGACCTTACTGAGAACTATAGTCTGGGAGACAACCTCTCAGACAGCTCAGAGGAACTGCTCCAGAGAGGTAAGGGAGGAGCCAGGATATATATGAATATTTTTGCTAGGAAAAAAAAAAAAAACATTTAGTTGAACATCAAAAGATTACTGCTAATCACAAAGAAGTCTCAAGTTAATGATTTTAGTGATTTTCTATGTATGGGAAGATGCAGGAATCTGTGGGTCATTGAAATTATTCCTTAGATATGCATCTTAACTATCTTGGGGCCAGTATATCCAAAACACAGAATGCTTCCTGTTTTTCTCCATCCTGAACTTCCCTCAGGGTGCACTGTCAGTGGGTGACTGCAGTGGTTAATGACTTGATCCTTGTAGAACCAGAATGGTGGGCAACATTCTTTTCTCTACACATGGTATATAAAAATAACATAAGAAGAGGAAAATAAACATTGTTTTAAAATTCTGGCATCTTTGTATGTTTATTTAACAGCATCCACTTTAAGAATCAAGTATTATCATTGTCTTTTGCTTTCCTGTTATGATTTTCAGCTCAATAAATTCCTGCTTCCTGATTTTGTCATACTAGGAATTCTGCTGCACTCACTCATCAGATCTGCTTTTTGGCAGCTGTATCCTCTCTCCATCTCTAAGGGCATATTATCAAATTCTTCAAACTGACTCGGGGTGCCTGGTGACTTTTCAGACAGTTTGGGCAACTCAGTGGGACATTTAACCATTCCAATAACTATACCAGAGGAGAACAAATTGTATCCTTATTTTCTGTCTGGAGGTTAGCCTTACCAAAGTTATTGTGTCTACATTTTCTTCTGTGGATGTTTAACTATATTTTCCATGTTCACTAGGTCCCTTTCCCCAAATTATTCCAAGCTCAGGGGCTAATGTTCTTTTTCAGTGAAAAAGAAGCAAGATATCCTTCATGAAGGAGCAGGCCCTACCCTTTTTGTTGGGTTTTCCAGTAGTGGGAATGAGTTGTGCTGCATGGTCCCACATGTCTCTGCATATCTATCTAGATGCTAAAACATGAGCTCTCCCACCCAAACAGAAATACAGTTGCATTCTTATTTTTTTCATACAAATTTGTGCAACAAACATTTGTTGAACAGCTACTGTATACAACAGACTACATGCTATAGAGAGGATACAATGATGAATGGGCCACAGCCCCTTGCCCTCAAGAAGCTTCTAGTTTTTCAGGATACAAAGGAGAGGAGTACAAGTTAAGTGTACAAATAACTGCAATACAAGGCAGAGTATGATGAGGGCAATAAGGAAATTTTCTAGAGAGGGGCAGATTATAAACAGTGACTGGATCAGGGAAGGATTCAGGAAGAAGTAGCAGTGGAGCTATGGAATTTAATAGAGAGGGTCTCAACAGGCAGAGATAAGGGAGGAAATAATCCTGGTAGAGGTAACAGCACTCACAAAGGTGTGGAGGCAGGAAAACACATAGCAAGTTTGGAGAAAGGCAAGTAATCCAGTTTGATGGGTCATAGAGTGGACATCCTTGGAAAGTGAACAATAAAACTGAAAAAGTGGGTGGAGGCCACATCAAGGAGGATATCAGCTAGCTGTAGAAGTTCAGAGTTTATTTAGTGCACAAGAGAGAAAGCAATGAAAGCCTTTAAGAAGGAAAATGACTTGCATCTATTTGCACCTTTCCACATTCCAAAAAGCACTTGATAAAACCAACAAAAATAAACACCACGTAATAAGATAAAAATGTGTAAAGAGACCAAGTAAATAGTCAAATGACATCAGGAGTAGTTAGTGCACAAAACATGTGTAAAGAAGATCCTGCACAGTTATTAACAGTAGGGCTCACAGTCAGCCTTGGGTTTCCAATTTGCCAGAGTAATGGCAGAGATGTAACATGTGGGCCAAGGGCACGATCAAAGCTGTGCTTCATAAAGGTCAATCTAGCAGTGGCATGAAGGATGGATTGGCATGTGGACAATGTCAGCAGACGGTAGACTGATTAGGAAGTTATTACAATATCAAGGGTCTCAACAAGGTGATAAAAAGAGAGTTTCCTATGGAATTTTGTATTCCCTTAATACAAGTCTGGTAAAGAAGATAAACTATTGCTCTGGTATATCTATGGCCCAGAACATGTTGCCAATGACAAACCCCAAAGATGTATAAAACTAATTTGGTGCTATTTCCTGTCTGCTAGAGGTGTTTTCCTTAGGGTGTGTATGTTGTGCAATTCATTTCTTTCAAGAGATTCTTCTTTAAGTGTCCCTAGGCGTTCGGCAGATTCAAGTCCTCTGTGTCCTCTGTGTGCTACAGTGACATCTTTAACTGTGAGACTGTGTGGTACCTTTCAGAGTGGATTTCCCTTTTGCAGTCTGAACACTGGTAAGGTATTTAAGAGTAAATGTTCACTTAATAACATGTTTCTTTCAAAATAAATAAAGACTGCTTTTTTCTCCTTTGTGTGATTGTTCAGTTTCAATATGATGATATGTGATGCTAGTAGCAGGGAAAAGAGCTTGCAAAGGCAACTGTAGCTCCAAAAAAAAAAAAATGATACAGATTTTTGATACAGATTCATTTGATACAGATTCATTTCATTTTAGAAGGCCTGACCAAGGCAGCAAGATTTATTTGAATAACAGCAGTTGAGTCCTGCGGTGAGAGTAAGTTATTCCCTGCTGAGTCTAAATTATTCAGAAGCAGGGGTAAGTAGAGAGGGGGAGTAATTATCTCTACCAATGGGACATGCTAACCTTTTCAAGCAAGGTATCATTCTAAGCGCGCACGCACACACACACACACACACACACACACACACACAGGCACACACAGATAGGTACGTATATTTCAAAGTGTACTCTATATATTTTCAACCACACTCTTTCCATAACATACTAAAAAGGACCCGCTCTTATCTTACCTGCACCTTCCTCCATCATTCCACTCTTCTCTCCTTTCTTCCTACCATTTTCCCTCCTGACCAAATAGCCTGCAAAAAGAATTGCTCTCAAATAGCTCTATTATGTCCACAGCTCCTTATTTCTGGTTAGTTACTGCTCAGATGTTTTCATTGTATTTTGTATTATATAATATGAGAAAGAGACAGAGACAGAGGAGGAGAGAGAGAAGTTTTGTGTTAGTTATAAAGTGTAATCCTCCAGCAGTGCTTCTCCAACATCAGAATCACCTACAGAGCTTGGTACAACACGATTGCTGGACACGCTCCAGAATTTCTGATTCAATAGAACTAAGTAGGACTTGAAAATGTGAATTTCTAACAAGATCTCAGGTGATGCTGATGCTTTGAGAACCCCTGCAATGAAATATTATTAATAATGTTAAAGCTGCCCTGAGGCTTCTTTCTAGTTCCATACCCCTCTCTCCCCTTAAGAGGTCATTACTATTCTGATTTAAAAAAATCATTTCCTTACTTTTTAAAAAGTGTCAGAAAGAGGGGGGACGAGGGGAAGATGGCGGAAGAGTAAGATGCGGAGATCACCTTCTTCCCCACAGATACACCAGAAATACATCTACGCGTGGAACAACTCCTACAGAACACCTACTGAACGCTGGCAGAAGACCTCAGACCTCCCAAAAGGCAAGAAACTCCCCACGTACCTGGGTAGGGCAAAAGAAAAAAAGAAAATACAGAGACAAAAGAATAGGGACGGGACCTGCACCAGTGGGAGGGAGCTGTGAAGGAGGAAAGGTTTCCACACACTAGGAAGCCCCTTTGTGGGCGGAGACTGCGGGTGGCAGAGAGGGGGAGCTTCGGAGCCGTGGAGGAGAGCACAGCAACAGGGGTGTGGAGGGCAAAGCGGGGAGATTCCCACACAGAGGATCAGGGCCGACCGGCACTCACCAGCCCGAGAGGCTTGTCTGCTCACCCACCGGGGCGGGCGGGGCTACGAGCTGAGGCACGGGCTTTGGTTGGAGCGCAGTGAGAGGACTGGGGTTGGCAGCGTGAACACAGCCTGAAGGGGTTAGTGCACCACGGCTAGCCGGGAGGCAGTCCGGGAAAAGGTCTGGAGCTGCTGAAGAGGCAAGAGACTTTTTCTTCCCTCTTTGTTTCCTGGTGTGTGAGGAGAGGGGATTAAGAGCGCTGCTTAAAGGAGCTCCAGAGACGGGCGTGAGCCGCAGCTAAAAGTGCAGACCCCAGAGACGGGCAGGAGACGCTAAGGCTCCTGCTGCCGCCACCAAGAAGCCTGTGTGTGAGCACAGGTCACTCTCCACACCTCCCTTCCGAGGAACCTGTGCAGCCCGCCACTGCCAGGTTCCCGGGATCCAGGGACAACTTCCCCGGGAGAATGCACGGTGAGCCTCAGGCTGGTGCAATGTCACGCTGCCCTCTGCCGCTGCAGGCTCGCCCCGCACTCCATGCCCCTCCCTCCCCCAGGCCTGAGTGAGCCAGAGCCCCCGAATCAGCGGCTCCTTTAACT
Source organism: Orcinus orca (assembly GCF_937001465.1). NCBI lineage: Eukaryota > Metazoa > Chordata > Mammalia > Artiodactyla > Delphinidae > Orcinus > Orcinus orca. The sequence goes on from NC_064580.1 coordinate 83,712,104, forward strand.
CCGTCCTGTCTGAGCGAAGAACAGACGCCCTCAAGCGACCTACACGCAGAGGTGGGGCCAAATCCAAAGCTGAGCCCCTGGGAGCTGTGAGAACAAAGAAGAGAAAGGGAAATCTCTCCCAGCAGCCTCAGAAGCAGTGGATTAAAGCTCCACAATCAACTTGATGTACCCTGCATCTGTGGAATACATGAATAGACAACGAATCATCCCAAATTGAGGAGGTGGACTTTGAGAGCAAGATTTATGATTTTTCCCCCTTTTTCTCTTTTTGTGAGTGTGTATGTGTATGCTTCTGTGTGAGATTTTGTCTGTATAGCTTTGCTTCCACCATTTGTCCTAGGGTTCTATCCGTCCGTTTTTTGTTTTAATTTTTTTTCTTAATAATTATTTTTATTTTAATAACTTTATTTTATTTTACTTTATCTTCTTTCTTTCTTTCTTTTTTCCTTCCTTCTTTCCTTCCTTCCTCCCACTGTCCCTCCCTCCCTTCCTCCTTTCTTTCTTTCTTTCCTTCTTTGCTTCTTTTCTTTTCTTTCTTTCTTTCTTCCTTCCTTCCTTCCCTTCTTTCTTTCTATCTTTCGTTCTTCTTCTTTCTTTCTTCCTACTTCTACTAATTCTTTCCCTCTAAATTTTCTCCCTTTTATTCTGAGCCGTGTGGATGAAAGGCTCTTGATGCTGCAGCCAGGAGTCAATTCTGTGCCTCTGAGGTGGGAGAGCCAACTTCAGGACACTGGTCAACAAGAGACCTCCCAGCTCCACATAAAATCAAATGGCAAAAATCTCCCAGAGATCTCCATCTCAACACCAGCACCCAGCTTCACTCAACGACCAGCAAGCTACAGTGCTGGACACCCTATGCCAAACAACTAGCAAAACAGGAACACAACCCCACCCATTAGCAGAGAGGCTGCCGAAAATCATAATAAGTCCACAGAAACCCCAAAACAAACCACCAGACGTGGACCTGCCCAACAGAAAGACAAGATCCAGCCTCATCCACCAGAACACAGGCACTAGTCCCCTCCACCAGGAAGCCTACACAACCCACTGAACCAACCTTAGCCACTGGGGACAGACACCAAAAACAACGGGATCTACAAACCTGTAGCCTGCAAAAAGGAGACCCCAAACACAGTAAGATAAGCAAAATGAGAAGACAAAAAAACACACCGCAGATGAAGGGGCAAGATAAAAACCCACCAGACCTAACAAATGAAGAGGAAATAGGCAGTCTACCTGAAAAAGAATTCAGAATAATGATAGTAAAGATGATGCAAAATCTTGGAAATAGAATAGACAAAAATGCAAGAAACATTTAACAAGGACCTAGAAGAACTAAAGATGAAACAAACAATGATGAACAACACAATAAATGAAAATAAAAATACTCTAGATGGGATCAATAGCAGAATAACTGAGGCAGAAGAATGGATAAGTGACCCGGAAGATAAAATAGTGGAAAGAACTACTGCAGAGCAGAATAAAGAAAAAAAAATGAAAAGAACTGAGGACAGTCTCAGAGACCTCTAGGACAACATTAAACGCACCAACATTCAAATTATAGGGGTTCCAGAAGAAAAGAAAAAGAAAGGGACTGAGAAAATATTTGAAGAGATTATAGTTGAAAACTTCCCTAATATGGAAAAGGAAATAGTTAATCAAGTCCAGGAAGCACAGAGAGTCCCATACAGGATAAATCCAAGGAGAAATATGCCAAGACATATAATAATCAAACTGTCAAAAATTAAATACAAAGAAAGCATATTAAAATCAGCAAAGGAAAAACAACAAATAACACACAAGGGAATCCCCATAAGGTTAACAGCTGAACTTTCAGCAGAAACCCTACAAGCCAGAAGGGAGTGGCAGGACATATTTAAAGTGATGAAGGAGAAAAACCTATAACCAAGATTACTCTACCCAGCAAGGATCTCCTTCAGATTTGATGGAGAAATTGAAACCTTTACAGACAAGCAAAAGCTGAGAGAGTTCAGCACCACCAAACCAGCTTTACAACAAATGCTAAAGGAACTTCTCTAGGCAAGAAACACAAGAGAAGGAAAATACCTACAATAACGAACCCAAAACAATTTAGAAAATGGGAATAGGAACATACATATTGATAATTACCTTAAATGTAAATGGACTAAATGCTCCCACCAAAAGACACAGATTGGCTGAATGGAAACAAAAACAAGATCCATATATATGCTGTCTACAAGAGAACCACTTCAGATCTAGAGACACATACAGATTGTAAGTGAGGGGATTGGAAAAATATATTCCATGCAAATGGAAACAAAAAGAAAGCTGGAGTAGCAATTCTCATATCAGACAAAATAGACTTTAAAATAAAGACTATTACAAGAGACAAAGAAGGACGCTACATAATGATCAAGGGATCGATCCAAGAAGAAGCTATAACAATTGTAAATATTAATGTACCCAACATAGGAGTACCTCAATACATAAGGCAAATACTAACAGCCATAAAAGGGGAAATCGACAGTAACACATTCATAGTAGGGGACTTTAACACTCCACTTTCACCAATGGACAGATCATCCAGAATGAAAATAAATAAGGAAACACAAGCTTTAAATGATACATTAAACAAGATGGACTTAATTGATATTTATAGGACACTCCATCCAAAAACAACAGAATACACATTTTTCTCAAGTGCTCATGGAACATTCTCCAGGATAGATCATATCTTGGGTCACAAATCAAGCCTTGGCAAATTTAAGAAAATTGAAATTGTATCAAGTATCTTTTCTGACCACAACGCCATGAGACTAGATATCAATTACAGGAAAAGATCTGTAAAAAATACAAACACATGGAGGCTAAACAATACACTACTTAATAATGAAGTGATCACTGAGGAAATGAAAGAGGAAATCAAAAAATACCTAGAAACAATTAACAATGGAGACACGAGGACCCAAAACCTATGGGATACAGCAAAAGCAGTTCTACGAGGGAAGTTTATAGCAATACAAGCCCACCTTAAGAAACAGGAAACATCTCAAATAAACAACCAAACCTTGCACCTAAAGCAATTAGAGAAAGAAGAGCAAAAAAAACCCCAAAGTTAGCAGAAGGAAAGAAATCATAAAAATCAGATCAGAAATAAATGAAAAAGAAATGAAGGAAACGATAGCAAAGATCAATAAAACTAAAACCTGGTTCATTGAGAAGATAAACAAAATTGAGAAACCATTAGCCAGACTCATCAAGAAAAATAGGGAGAAGACTCAAATCAATAGAATTAGAAATGAAAAAGGAGAAGTAACAACTGACACTGCAGAAATACAAAAGATCATGAGAGATTACTACAAGCAACTCTATGCCAATAAAATGGACAACCTGGAAGAAATAGAGAAATTCTTAGAACTGCACAACCTGCCAAGACTGAATCAGGAAGAAATAGAAAATATGAACAGACCAATTACAAGCACTGAAATTGAAACCGTGATTAAAAATCTTCCAACAAAGAAAAGCCCAGGACCAGATGGCTTCACAGGCGAATTCTATCAAACATTTAGAGAAGAGCTAACACCTATCCTTCTCAAACTCTTCCAAAATATAGCAGAGGGAGGAACACTCCCAAACTCCTTCTACGAGGCCACCATCACCCTGATACCAAAACCAGGCAAGGATGTCACAAAGAAAGAAAACTACAGACCAATATCACTGATGAACATAGATGCAAAAATCCTCAACAAAATACTAGCAAACAGAATCCAACAGCACATTAAAAGGATCATACACCATGATGAAGTGGGGTTAATTCCAGGAATGAAAGGATTCTTCAATATACGCAAATCAATCAATGTGATACACGATATTAACTAATTGACGGTGAGAAACCATATGATAATCTCAATAGATGCAGAGAAAGCTTTTGACAAAATTCAACACCCATTTATGATAAAAACCCGGCAGAAAGTAGGCATAGAGGGAACTTTCCTCAACATAATAAAGGCCATATATGACAAACCCACAGCCAACATCCTCCTCAATGGTGAAAAACTGAAAGCATTTCCACTAAGATCAGGAACAAGAAAAGGTTGCCCACTCTCACCACTCTCATTCAACATACTTTTGGAAGCTTTAGCCACAGCAGTCAGAGAAGAAAAGGAAATAAAAGGAATCCAAATTGGAAAAGAAGAAATAAAGCTGTCAGTGTTTGCAGATGACATGATACTATACATAGAGAATCCTAAAGATGCTGCCAGGAAAGTACTGGAGCTAATCAATTAATTTGGTAAAGTTGCAGGGTACAAAATTAATGCACAGGAATCTCTGGCATTCCTATACACTAATGATGAAAAATCTGAAAGTGAAATCAAGAAAACACTCCCAATTACCACTGCAACAAAAAGAATAAAATATCTAGGAAAAAACCTACCTAAGGAGACAAAAGACCTGTATGCAGAAAATTATAAGACATTGATGAAAGAAATTAAAGTTGATACAAATAGATGGAGAGATATACCATGTTCTTGGATTAGAAGAATCAACATTGTGAAAATTACTCTACTACCCAAAGCAATCTATAGATTCAACGCAATCCCTATCAAACTACCACTGGCATTTTTCACAGAACTAGAACAAAAAAATTCACAATTTGTATGGAAACACAAAAGACCCTGAATAGCGAAAGCAATCTTGAGAACGAAAAACGGAGCTGTAGGAATCAGGCTCCCTGACTTCAGACTATACTACAAAGCTACAGTAATCAAGACAGTATGGTACTGGCACAAAAACACAAAGATAGATCAATGGAGCAAGATAGAAAGCCCAGAGATAAACCCACACACATAGGGTCACCTTATCTTTGATAAAGGAGGCAGGAATGTACAGTGGAGAAAGGACAACCTCTTCAATAAGTGGTGCTGGGAAAACTGGACAGATACATGTAAAAGTATGAGATTAGATCACTCCCTAACACCATACACAAAAATAAACTCAAAATGGATTAAAGACGTAAACGTAAGGCCAGAAACTATCAAACTCTTAGAGGAAAACATAGGCAGAACACTCTATGACATAAATCACAGCAAGATCCTTTCTGACCCACCTCCTAGAGAAATGGAAATTAAAACAAAAAAATAAACAAATGGGACCTAATGAAACTTCAAAGCTTTTGCACAGCAAAGGAAACCATAAACAAGACCAAAAGACAACCCTCAGAATGGGAGAAAATATTTACAAATGAAGCAACTGACAAAGGATTAATTTCCAAAATTTACAAGCAGCTCATGCAGCTCAATAACAAAAAAACAAACAACCCAATCCAAAAATGGGCCAAAGACCTAAATAGATATTTCTCCAAAGAAGATATACAGACTGCCAACAAACACATGAAAGAATGCTCAACATCATTAATCATTAGAGAAATGCAAATCAAAACTACAATGAGGTATCATCTCACACCAGTCAGAATGGCCATCATCAAAAAATCTAGAAACAATAAATGCTGGAGAGGGTGTGGAGAAAAGGGAACACTCTTGCAGTGTTGGTGGGAATGTGAATTGGTTCAGCCACTATGGAGAACAGTATGGAGGTTCCTTAAAAAACTACAAATAGAACTACCATATGACCCAGCAATCCCACTACTGGGCATATACCGTGAGAAACCAAAATTCAAAAAGAGTCATGTACCAAAATGTTCATTGCAGCTCTATTTACAATAGCCCGGAGATGGAAACAACCTAAGTGCCCATCATCGGATGAATGGATAAAGAAGATGTGGCACATATATACAATGGAATATTACTCAGCCATAAAAAGAAACGAAATTGAGCTATTTGTAATGAGGTGGATAGACCTAGAGTCTGTCATACAGAGTGAAGTAAGTCAGAAAGAAAAAGACAAATACCGTATGCTAACACATATATATGGAATTTAAGAAAAAAAAATGTTATGAAGAACCTAGGGGTAAGACAGGAATAAAGACACAGACCTACTGGAGAACAGACTTGAGGATATGGGGAGGGGGAAGGGTGAGCTGTGACAGGGCGAGAAAGAGTCATGGACATATATACACTAACAAATGTAAGGTAGATAGCTAGTGGGAAGCAGCCGCATGGCACAGGGATATCGGCTCGGTGCTTTGTGACCACCTGGAGGGGTGGGATAGGGAGGGGGGGAGGGGGGGAGGCGCAAGAGGGAAGAGATATGAGAACATATGGATATGTATAACTGATTCACTTTGTTATAAAGCAGAAACTAACACACCATTGTAAAGCAATTATACCCCAATAAAGATGTTAAAAAAAAAAAAGTGTCAGAAAGAGAAAAACAAATACTGTATGCTAACACATATATATGGAACCTAAAAAAAAAAAAATGGTTATGAAGAACCTAGGGGCAGGACTGGAATAAAGATGCAGACGTAGAGAATGGACTTGAGGACGCGGGGAGGGGGAAGGGTAAGCTGGGATGAAGTGAGAGATTGGCATGGACATATATACACTACCGAACGTAAAACCGATAGCAAGTGGGAAGCAGCTGCATAGCACAGGGAGATCATCTCGGTGCTTTGTGACCACCTAGAGGTGTGGGATAGGGAGGGTGGGAGGGAGACACAAGAGGGAGGAGATATGGCGATATATGTATATGCATAGCTGATTCACTTCTTTGTACAGCAGAAACTAAGACAGCATTGTAAAGCATTTATACTCCAATAAAGATGTGAAAAAGAAATAAGAATATAAATATTCCAATTTTGTCACTTATATATGTACCGCTAAACTGCAATAAAGAAATAGTGGTATAGTCAAACAATAGAATATTACATAGCAGTGAAAATGAATGAACTACAAGTACACAGAATAATGTGATGAATCTTAGAAACATAATTCCATGTGAAAAACTGTTGCTGAAGATTACATGTAGTAATTTAGCATTTTAAAATACTCCAATGCATTTCATTCCCAGTTCTGGTTGATGATGTCCCCAGAAAAGCCTTTATAGTTGTTCACAAGTATATTGAATATACAATACAACTTCCTTCTAAGGATCTCTATGCAAATCACACCTTCTTATTTAATCTAAATGTTGTAAGGTAGGTAGGAAAAGACATTTCCTTTTATATTTTAACAAATAAATGTGAAGTACAAAAAGGAGTCATCTAATGGGAATGTTTTTGGAAAAAATAAAGCCTAAAATTCCAGATTCTTGGAGACTTTTACTGAGGGCAATTGATTTTAGACCCACAAGCAGTAGGAGAGCATAATAAATTTTAAAAGTTCTGGCTAGGATTTAGAAGAGGGAGATTCCAGTCCTGATTCTTCTCCAGACAAGTCAATTCATTCCTCTGGGTTTGATCCCTCATCTACAAAATGGTGAGGTTCATAGTTTGGAAACCATGCTCAAAGGAGCCCTAGGGATTCCTCACAGATGTTTCTGGAACTGCATCGGGCAATGAGGAAGATGTGCAGGTGTAGGGAGCAAGGATGATAATGTTTGAGGCTCAGGACCTTCTTTCCACCTCTTCCATCTGAGCCATTGAACTCTCTGATTTGCATATGCTAGACTTCTAGAAAGAATTCATTTGGAGAACTGATTCTGATGATTAAAAAATAAAAGTTTGAAAATCACAGAAGTAAGAGATTTGTAAATGCCCTTCCAGCTTTACTGGATCCTTCTATTCCAAACCTTTGCCAACTTTCTCAAAGTTATCTGTACCACCACTACTGTCACAAAAACTCCCTTTTATCTCAGCCTTGCTTTTTTCTTTAAAGAGAATAAAATATCAACTCCCTCAACTTTCCATCTCAACACCCCAAAACCTATTTATTACTCTACACCCTACAGTCTTTAATGTAGTCAATGAAGAAAGGTCTCACTTCTCAGCTTCAATACAAATCTTTCCATCCCTGTTCTTGACCCCATTCCCTACAATTCTTAAGACCTTGCCTGTTTGTTATTCTCATTCATATTCTCTCTCTCTGTCTGTCTGTCTCTCGTTCTCCTCACCATCTCCTCTCTTTCTCATTTTCAAGATATTTCTCACAGGCTACAAACATGCTCAAGAATCTCTCCTAAAAATAAACAAAGCAAAAATCCTGCGTAGAGCCTGCATCATCCTCTAGTTACTGGTCCCCTCTCCTTTCCTCTAGAAGAGTCTGGCATTGTTGTTTCCAATTTTTTCCTATTTCATCACTTCTCAATCTACTATAGTTTGCCTTTTGCTCCCACCATTGCAATGAAAATATTCTGGAAAATCCTCCACCAATGGTCATCTAACTTCTCTATCTTTGCATCATTTAGTACTTGTTCTATGTTGGCTCAGTACCCTTAGCAACTTCTTTGCCACCCTCCACCTCAGCTGCAGGTGTTGTATGAAAGGCCCTGGTGGCGCTGCCCCAGCCCTCAGGGAACCTCCCCATGTGACGTCATCTATAGTATTACACTCTGATCGCTGCCCTTGGTTTGTCATAATCATTGTCTCATGCTCAGATTCTCTCTCTTTGCCTCGCACCTTCAAATTGACCTTTTAGTTGGGATTATCTGAGTCTCTACTATTTCACTTTCATCCTTCAATACTGCTTCTCAGATCACTTTGAGCTCCGTGCTCTGCAGTCCATGGAACACTTCAGCCCAAACCCACACACACTCGGTGCGGGCATCTAGGAACACAGCATGCTGGTTCCTGGTTTGTTCAGAGTTGATGAGGGGCATAGATCCAAGGAGCTTGTATTTCTCCTCATGCTGCAAGTTCTGCCTAGGTGATAGTATCCTCTCTCTTTGAGTTCAACTACCACCTCTGTGCTGATAATTTTCAGTCTTCTTACTTCAGATTCAGACTTATGTATCACAATTGCAGCAAGATATTGCCACTTGGGGATCCAATAGTTACTTCAGACTCAATATGCCCAAACTAAAGTCATCATCTTCCCTCTAATACTTGAGGCTTCTCCTGACTTCCCTATTTCAATGAATGATACCCCCTTCTAACCCATCATTCACATTGATGTCAAAGTTGTCTTGTAATAAAGCAGAATGAAAGAAGTAGAGGTACACAACTGACACAGAGTTGAGATCGTAGATATCTCTATGTCCCCTATTTATGCTGCTCATCCCCGTGAATCCCCATGAATCGAGCTGGAAGTTAAAGCTAAGTAATCAGTGATGTTATTAATTATTTTTTGCTTACTTCATGTAATAGTAAAGTAATTCATAAATGTATAACTGAATCACCTGCATGGGTATCTAGAGCATTCAGAACAGAGGAAACAGTAAGTGCAAAGGCCCTGAGGTGGGAAATTAATTAGCAGGTTTGAGGACAGCTAGAAGATCAGTGTGGTTACTTGATCACATTACCTTCATTTGCATTAATTCCTTCTAGAAATCTTCATTGATGATCTACTATGTTTTAAGCACTGTTCTGGAGAATAGGGATGAAAGCCATGGTCTCTGCCTTCATGGAGCTAACAGAAACTATAACGAAGTCCTTTTTCTCTACTTAAATTAGAAAAGAGGAAAAAGTATACTGTAGAATTTGGACTCCTGTAATGTACAAGGTCAGCCAGACACTTCCATGAACCTTGTTCTAATGTTTATACATCAAATTCAAGATCCACTCATTCATTAACTTATACATTCAACACAGTCACAGCTACTAAAAAGTTTAAAGATGGTTACCAAAAAGAAAATATAAATAAATACTTAATGCTATTTTAAAATAAAATTGCTACATTATGATAGCAAAGTATGCATATTGGTAACCAAGTTTGGAAAGGATAAGAAGAAATTGGAGGATGTCTTTTAGAGACCTAACATTTTTTTATTTTATGATGAAGTACAAACATAATGAAAGAGATAGAAAAGAAGTCCCACAACAAAAAGAACAAGAGGAAAGGGTATTGGAAGTAAGATATTAGAAGAACCCCTTCATATTGAGAGTGACAAATATTAGAGTTGGCCATGGAAGCCTCAGTCTCCTGGTTTCCTTAAGAAAAGGCAAACTATCTGTCATGAATGAAATAGACATTGATGTGCATGAAGAAAACATAGATTCATCAGGTTATTCATTCATGCAAACATTGATCAACTATGTAGTAAGTACGTGCCACTCTGCCCAGCCTCTGGGGAATAAAAATGATAAGGAAGCTATGCTCACAGTCCTGAAAGTGCTTGTGAGGAGACAAGACAAATACACAAAAAGAATGATCAGATGCAAGAAAAAATCAGTCCAAGAAGGCACTATTTTCCGTCATCTAGCTCTTAACAAATTTTTAGTCAGATAACGTCCATGAAGGACATTCCATTAATACTACACTTAGAAAAAAATTAATAAAGGTAATGGGGAAGGGGTTACAGTCAGCATCCCTCACCTCACTTATTCCACATCTAATTCTCTAATCCTCTAATCCTTTCCCTTTCCTTTGAGTGTATTCCATACAGGGGCCAGAACAGAGAAGTCACCTTTAGGAATTTTCAATCTATCAGTATGGCTGCATTCATTCTGAAGAACTTTTTTCTACACGTTATCCAGCAGCTGATGAAATAGATTGAAAATATATAATGTCTCATGGGTGGGTCTAAATTCTGTATGGCCAATATCTATAGTAAGAGTGAATGGTATTCAATATTCTTCGCGAAGAATTCCCAATTAGCTCACCCAGTTGAGTGCTACAAACTGATGCAAATAAGGTTGGTAAATAACCTATGTTGTGAGAGGAACTTTTGCAATGCCTAAGCTATTCCACGTGAGCACAGAAGCACCTGAAATCTACTATATTATAGCTACGTGTTTTGCTTTTCATTCCATGCAGTTATTTCCTCCGGAAAGTCACCTTGCTGGTTATATTTTGTTGAATCTAGATACCCATCTAAGTGGAAGTTTCCAAAGACCACAAAACTGATAGAGGGAAAAGGTGAGGCTGGGTAACAAAGGAAAGCTAGCCAGTGATGAAATTTAAAATATGTCATGGGGTGTGAATTACTATACATAGATAATCAGAAACTGATATCTTCCAAAATCCCTTTCATTCCTGGGCTTCCATAGCAGCTGTATATTTCTGTATCCTCCTCTACTCTGTATCACCAACCATAATTAACCAAAATAATTGTTATAGCCCTTCATTTATATCAGCAGATACCATTATACTAATTATCCAAAAAAATCTGGTGCTAGTTTGATCACAACCTCTTCAGTTAGAGTGATTATTTTCTACATTTTGGATATGTTCCTTTTAAGATATTACTATATCCCTAATGTTTGAAGCCTTCATTGATGCATTTTTAAAGTTATTTGAAAGTTATTTAAAAGTCATTTAAAAAGGAATTCATATCTCCATGAACTTACCAATGCCAACCAATGATTTACATAATAAACAATATATCAAAGTGTACAAGTCACAGAACTTCTATATAATGTTTCTACCAAGGAAAAATAACTTCCACACTTTTTATTGGATGCTAAATAGTTTTTCAAATACCCTTTGCCAATATAGAGGCTACCCAAGAACACTGATGAACATGTTGTTCCGATCATTTCTATTAAGCTCCTATAGTATACATAGCCATTTTCTAGACACTATAGAAAATGCAAAACCTAAAAGAGAGAGAATGCCTTATTTAGAATGAGATCTAAGATAGACAATGTAAAAGAAAAGAATAAAAATATCTGATAACGCTTTCAAATTGTATGTAAGATGCTTCGGGATGCAAACAAAAGGAAAAATCAACTGGGATAATGATAATTAGGGAAACTCCTTGAAGTAGATGACTGTTGAGCTGGCTTTTTCCTTATTTGAGAAAATCTGGTCCAATCGTTTTTGAAAAAGTAAACTTTCAGTTTGGTGTGATTTGGGAACTGGGTGAAAACAACTGAATCTGTTCTTTTATAAGAAAAAAGAGGGACAGAAGAGATCCATCACCTCTGCAAGGGGAAGAAAAACTATACTTCATCTTTAGGCACCCCCTCTTCTCCGAAATATAATTCATATCTTCCACCACAAATAGTCTGTTTTGCCTTGCATTGTTCTACTGAATGATGGAATAAGATGATGAACATTTCATCTGAGGATGCAGAACAGCGACAAGTTAGGTTATACATTGAGGTTATTGGGATACAAATGTGATTGCTCAGGGCACCCGTTTCAGGAAAAGAAAACTGATGATCTTTTATATTTCTTGTAGGAAGCAGCAATTTTGAACACATAAGTCTTCGCCAGCCCTAGTCAAAAGACACAGGGTCCCATTATAAAAAAAAAAAGTTTCTTGCCCAGTTCTTCTGGGGTCTGTTAACAAAGAAGATTCATCTCTGGCCTCGGCACACTGCTCCACTTTGAAGGTCTTTGAAAAAATGATTCTACGTGATGTTCTTGACATTTCACAGAGGAAAAAGTCACGCAGCTGATTCAGCCAACTATTTAATAATTAGAGCTGACTTGTTAGTCACTGTAAGATATGATTATGTCCAAAGGAATAGTTACCTTTCTGACAAACAATGACAGTCTGCATTTATTTAAAATCAGAGCCATAGATCTGCTGTCCTTGGTATTATAGCAGGATTTTTCTTTGCTCCATCTTTATCCAGAGCCAGATTCCCCAAATTTAGAGAGAAGCTTAGACTCTGAGCCAAAACATTATTTTTGAATTGCCAGAAGCTGCCTGTTAATTTTTCCCATGTTCTTATAAATTCAATTAAAAGCTGAAGCTTAGATCAAATTAAAATGACTTGCTTCGTTATCAAACATTCAGCCATCCAGCTGTTCACAATATTAACATTAATACATTTCATGTACAATAGTATTTTCCAATGTTCTCTGTAGGTTCCCTCACGTCTGTAGTCAATTAATTATTTGTTATGCATGTGTTTATGGCAGCCTGGCTTCCTGTTTCCACTACCTCTTCCGCTCCCACAAAGCCCTAAAACACTTAAATCCTGACATTCATGAATCATAACTAAATGCAATATCCTTTCTTTTCTTTTCTCCGGAAACAGGTCTCATACTAGAAGGGAGTGAAGTCTAACATCTCTAAAAACCTTAAATAGAATTCTTCGCCATTATCAAACTTTATGACCACAGTCCATCTACCAATATATGTCTATCATGGCAGATAACTGGCATCTTGACAAAAATTGTAGCACCAAATGTGAATAAGGAGATGGCAAGATATGCTGCTTCCTTGAGCTGAAGATTGAAAAGAAGTAGTGGTGATTGAAATAACTGCAAAGCATCGTGTTTTTATTTTCAGAAGGATTAAAAATAAGTGCTTTGATTGAAATCTGAAGATGTATGCCGACCTGGTAGAAAGAGCCATCCCATTCAGTCAGTAACCAGTAATCATTATTAATGCACAGTAAAGTACTATTGCTGAGACAGACCCATACAGGTAGGAAAATTAATAAAAAATGAATGAAGTTATTACCAACACACAGGCAAAGCAGATTCAGTGATCAGCAAAATTCAATGAGGTGAAAAAAGAGTATCTTGGAAACAGCACAATTTCAGGTACTTCTCTTGCTCATAGTAATACTTTCCTGAACTGCTATATATCTGTAGCTTCCTGGATCACCTGAGTCCTTATGAACCTGCCATAGAATTTCAGGCTATCTTTATTTATTTAATTATTTTTTAAAACATCTTTATTGGGGTATAATTGCTTTACAGTGGTGTGTTAGTTTCTACTTTGTAACAAAGTGACTCAGCTATACCTATACATATATCCCTATATCTCCTCCCTCTTGCGTCTCCCTCCCACCGTCCCTATCCCACCCCTCTAGGTGGTCACAAAGCACCGAGCTGATCTCCCCATGCTATGCAGCTGCTTCCCATTAGCTATCTATTTTACACTTGGTAGTGTGTGTAAGTCAATGCTACTCTCTCACTTGGTCCCAGCTTACCCTTCCCCCTCCCCATGTCCTCAAGTCCATTTTCTACGTCTGCATCTTTATTCCTGTCCTGCCCCTAGGTTCTTCAGAACCTTTTTTTTTTTTTTTAGATTCCATATATATGTGTTAGCATATGGGATTTGTTTTTCTTTCTGACTTACTTCACTCTGTAGGACAGTCTCTAGGTCCATCCACCTCACTACAAATAACTCAATTTCGTTCTTTTTATGGCTGAGTAATATTCCATTGTATATATGTGCCACATCTTCTTTATCCATTCATCTGTCGTTGGACACGTAGGTTGCTTCCATGTCCTAGATATTGTACATAGAACTGCGATGAACATTGTGGTACATGACTTATTGAATTATGGTTTTCTCAGGATATATGCCCAGTAGTGGGATTGCTGGGTCATATGGTAGGTCTATTTTTAGTTTTTTAAGGAACCTCCATACTATTCTCCATAGTGGCTGTATCAATTCACATTCCCACCAACAGTGCAGGAGGGTTTCCTTTTCTCCACACCCTGTCCAGCATTTATTGTTTGTAGATTTTTCTATGATGGCCATTCTGACGGGTGTGAGGTGATACCTAATTGTAGTTTTGATTTGCATTTCTCTAATGATTAGTGATGCTGAGCATCCTTTCATGGGTGTGTTGGCAATCTGTATATCTTCTTTGGAGAAATGTCGATTTAGGTCTTCTGCCCATTTTTGGATTGGGTTGTTTGTTTTTTAGATATTGAGCTGCATGAGCTGCTTGTATATATTGGAGATTAATCGTTTGTCCGTTGCTTCGCTTGCAAATATTTTCTCCCATTCTCAGGGTTGTCTTTTCGTCTTGTTCATGGTTTCCTTTGCTATGCAAAAGCTTTTAAATTTCATTAGGTCCCATTTGTTTATTTTTTTATTTCCATTTCTCTAGGAGGTGGGTCAAAAAGATCTTGCTGTGATTTATGTCATAGAGTGTTCTGCCTATGTTTTCCTCTAAGAGTTTTATAGTGTCTGGACTTACATTTAGGTCTTTAGTACTTGTTTCAGACTAACATACTATTCCTGTCCCAACAACTACACATCCGCATGTACTTTACTAGCTTCAATCATCACCCCTTTAGCTACATAAATGTTATGCTCATTCTAAAGAATCCATACACACTCATACTCAACAGAGAACAAATTAGCATGGGAAGAAACAGGGAAAAAGACATTTCAGACAAGGGGAATAGCATGAGCAGAGACATGAAGCACAAAATACCATGCTCTAGAGAACTGCAATCATTGCCAGAAGAGCAAGTATAAGTTGAGGTTTATCAAGGGAAGAGGAATCTTCATGGCTTTCAGTTATGTGCCACATGATCAAAAGTGCAGATTACACAAATATTTTAAGGCAATAGGGAGTCAGTGAGTCCATGCTTGGCCTATGAGTATTAAAGATGATTAATATATGTCAAGTGAATGTAGCATCTTTATCCATACCTAATTGCCCTTTTGTCAATAAATTTTCATAATGTCCCAGTCACAACAGGCGATATCAGTGTTATTAAACTTCTGGTTTCAAAGTTATACAATTAATTACATTAATCTTTTCTTATTTATTAACTGACCCAAGCTTTCTAATATGGTGTCTCTCAAAGTATCAGCTCTAGACACCTACATCAGAAGCCTCACTTGATGCTTGTTAACATGCAGATTCCTGTAACTCGGGCCAGATTTGCTGAATCAGAGTGCTGGCTAGGAATCTGAATTTTGACAAACATCCCCAGCTGATTCTGGTGCACAACGAACTCTAACCACGTCATAGCATGACACCTATCTGTGGTGAATTAGACTAGAGTAACTGCTGACAGAAAGTTAGTACATACTGGCTTTTGTCTGCTGAATGCGCTGTCAGTGTTTGCCTAGGCATATTCCTTGGAGCCCTGCTCACTGGAGATGCCCTAGAACAAAATTTCTGTGGTCAAATGCATTTCTGATACCACCAAATTATATGTTTTTATTAGAGAGTCCCAGTGACTATTAACATATTAAAGGTTCTGAGAAGTCCTGCATTAAAGGAGAAACTTTAACCCAGCACTTCCCAAATTTATTTGACTATGAAACCCTTTATTATCATAAACCTATTACTATACAGTAGAATGAGTATGCTAATGTGAGTATACTTCTAAAATAATGCTCTAATGTTTCACTGTTAAATATGGAGTTGGTATTTATCATATTATCGAATTATTTTCCATTTCCAGTTTATTAAGATTTTAAAAATTCAGGGGTATATTGGGATATATTTAAAAATCAGGGATATAACTGATGGTGGTGAAGGGTCAAGTGCACTGATGAAAACTAACATACATTGAAATTCTGTGTGGTTTTTCAATAAATTGTTCAATTTATTAACTTGTTATTTATGATCTAAATATCTTTATAATAAGAAATCCACCAACAAAACTTAGTTGACAGGACTTCCCTGGTGGCGTAGTGGTTAAGAATCTGCCTGCCAGTGCAGGGGACATGGGTTCAAGCCCTGGTCCGGGAAGATCCCACATGCCGCGGAACAACTAAGCCCATGCACCACAACTACTGAGCCTGAACTCTAGAGCCGGAGAGCCACTACTGAAGCCCATGTTCCACAGCTACTGAAGCCCATGCACCTAGAGCCCGTGCTCCACAACAAGAGAAGCCACCGCAGTGAGAAGCCTGCGCACCACAACAAAGAGTAGCCCCCGCTCGCTGCAACTGGAGAAAGCCTGCACGCAGCAACGAAGACCCAATGTAACTAAAAGTAAATTTAAAAAAAAAAAAAAAAACTTAGTTGACAAATTGTGAGTTGGAAAACAGGGTAAAACATACCTCAGGTCTCCTGTTAGAATGTTAAAAAAATTTGGTTAGATAACTAAGTGAGAAATCATTTGGAGGCATTAGCAGATCAAACGTAACTTGCAAAGCAAACTTTAGCAGTTGTAGTTCAGATGGTTTTCAATGATTGCCTCGTTATAACGTGGCATCTCCCTTCTTGTCACACACATGATGTGCTCTCCGTTATCTGGACGTGGGTTCACTGCAGTGTGGATTTATTTGTGAGATTCTGAGCACATCTTCATCACCTCACACCAGAGTACTGAACAGCTCCCCCCCAACCCCAGGACACTGGAAACACACTAAGAACATCTGACTCTGTCGCCTCAGATTTTACCCAAGCAGCCTTCCTTCTACCTATTTACAAATTAGAGCCCAGAGAGCAAACTTTCACCTTTACAGAAATAATGCTTCCAGAAGGTACAGTTTACTATACTTATGTGTCAACTCACTTGACCCTACTGAGACCACTTTTACCTGTTTTTCTATCATAACTTTCGTATTCCCTTGGGAACCTCTAACTTCTCTATAGAGCTTTAAATAAAATCAAGCCCGTTTAGGAATGTACAGACATGGAATCTTTTTAAACCTGGGAACGAGTATGATACGAGCAGTAATAATATAAGGTAGAAATCATTTGCTTTAAAGACTGTATCAAATATTATAGAATGTCCCATTGTGAAAAGCAGTTTAGCACAGAATTAGCAATCAAAGCTTTTTGCCAGTCTCCTTAGCAGCTGTTAAAACGTGTTCAGAACCTCAGCATGAGAAAGGCTGCAGCAACTGTAAACTACAGTGGTCCATCTGAAATACATTTATGGTTATGAAAAGCACAGCAAAACATCTGCAAAGGAAAGCAAGCACTAGGAGGTTAGAAGGGCAAGTTAGTAAAGCTTCCCAGAATTATCTCAGGGCCTGTCAGGGAAGGTTAAAAAAGAGGCTTCCCCAGCAGCTGCCAGAGACAGAACTGAAGCTGCCAAGAGTTAAAAGAAGCGAACAAAGTGTAGAGGGACTCAAGGGATTTCTATCTTGTAGGCTCAGTGTGAGGAAATGTAGAGAGGCGCTAACCTCCAAAGTAGAGGAATATATGAAGAAATAGAATGGGTTGAGCCTTGTATGATCAACACAGTCTGTACACAAACAAGAAGGTAAATTCCATAAAGTGCAAAGTACTCATTACAGTGATTTCCAAAGAGTACCTTCTCTGCTGCTCCTTTAGATGGGATAAAACTGAATTTCCACTTGTGCTAATAAATTAGGAGTTTGACCAGAAAGATTCAAAACTGCATTTGCAAAAGAAAATAGAACATTTGAGTGGACAGTCAAAGAAGGCAGCATGGAGAATTCCAAGTAATTAATACTCCTAAAGATTGACAAGTATTTGAGTCAAGTTCACAATAAATTCCGAAAAGCATATTCAGGAATTTAAGAAGACATCAACTATTATCAATGGGTTATTTTGTCCTCCATTTACACTGGCCAAGTGATTTACCCTCTCATTCCTCTTATAATCTTCTAAGTCATTCCTAGATCAAATCTATGTTAAATGAAAATTTATAGAGTTTTTTTTTTTTTTTTGTGGTACGCGGGCCTCTCACTGTTGTGACCTCTCCCGCTGCGGAGCACAGGCTCCGGACGCGCAGGCTCAGCGGCCACGGCCCATGGGCCCAGCCGCTCCGCGGCATGTGGGATCCTCCCGGACCAGGGCACGAACCCGCGTCCCCTGCATCGGCAGGCGGACTCCCAACCACTGCGCCACCAGAGAATCCCATATAGAGATTTATGTTAAAAACTTTCACAATAAAATGTAAATCTCTGTTGATTATCTTTCCACCATTACGTGTTTAGTAGTAACCTTAGACATACTGTAGAAATAATGTACAGAATGTTCAATGCTTTTATTCTCTGAAGAGTTATAAATCTAAGATTGTACTGGGTAGCTGTCATGTTCTTCTAACGTATTACAAGACAGCGTTGGTGATTGCTATGCATTTAAAAGATTGTTTTTCTACCAAAAAAAGCTGGATAAATGGATATTAGAGAGCTTACTTAAAGCCACACTCCTTGAAGTCAATAAAACATAGAAATATTTTTAAGTTGCCATATAGTTCATATTACTTTCTACATCTTACTGTTAGATTAAGTGGACTCCTAACTAAGTTGAGTGATAATCTTAATAGGGTGATGATAATATGTTAACATTAGAATAATTATCCAAGAAGAAGTCAGAACAAAGTAAAAACTTCTGTGTTATACATTCTGTGTGTTTATACAGAACATTTCTTAAGGAGGTCCATCCTGTATTGATATAATATATAGCTTTCCTTAACATTAGGACCTCCACACTCCAAATCCCTCCATACCAGGTCAATCTACCATCAACTAAACTTCTCAGAGTCACTGCTATCTCTGCACCTTCATCCATGAGGTCCCCCTACTTTAAATATTCTCACAGTGCCTCCCCAATCAATCCCCCATCCTCCAATCTCTTTATAAATACTTTAGCTCAATTTTCATGTCCTTTCTGAAGACTTCTGATGAAATCTATACTTAACTTTCCACAACTTCAAATTCCTCCAGCACTTATTAATAGTTTATATCGCAAGATCATAATCTTGCTCATATATAGGAATTATTCTCGGGGACTGATGCAAAAAAAATAAGGCTTGTTCTTACAACTAGATCTCAAATTTCTTCAGGAGAGGGTTCAAACAGTGCATTTGATCTTCCATAATATCTATTCATTGCTATCATTCAGCCAAAAGGACTTCATGGGCATTTCTTTGTGTTCTTAGCACTGTCCAATGTATTACGTGTATAGAAGTGCGTAAAGATTATCGTCCATGCATAGAGTAGCCTGCGAATAAATGTTTCTTGTACAAATGAATACATGCAGTAATGGATTGTGTTTACCCACACTGTGGATCTTTCTTGGATTTGGGCATCTTTCCCCTGCGTTCTAGAATTTCTATGGCAGGGCCACCTTTCCAAGCATATCCTTTTAAATACATCTTCCAATGCGAAGAGAAATTTGCAACTCTTACCTAAATTTAAGTTCAACAATTATAAGCACTTCAAACTTTGACTCATAAGCCAAATAATAAATAAACTCTGATCTTCAGAGTAGTTTGAAGGAATAGAAGGGGCACTAGGCTAAGAGCTAGGAATCTGGGCTTTATCATTAGTTTGTTGTGTGATATTTGACAGGCCATTTGACCTCTTTAGACCTGTTTCTCACATATTCACCCTCCAAATCCTTGTATCTCAAAGTGTGGTCCACCTGCCTGGGCATCACCTAACAACTTGTTAGAAATGCAGACTCTCAGGCCCTGCCCTAGACTGACTGGATTATGCATTAAAGTCTACACTTTAACTGGCATTTCCCAGTTGATCTGTATACACATTAAAGTCTGAGAGGCACTGCCCTGGATTATGAGATTTTTGAGAACAGAGACTATTGTATTCACCATTATATCCCCTAACATCTATGAATGAGCCTGGCACATAATAGGCATTCAATAATTGGTCCAAAGGATGAATGAAAATATAAAAAGGAAAGGCTAAGATTGGTTGTTTCTCTGGTCCTTTCTAAATCTCATACTCTGTAACTGGAGACCAAGCTTAAAATAGTTGATTTTAACATAGGCACAATGCGAATTAGACTAAATCCTGCTTGGGGGCTAATGTTTCTGACCTATTTTTTCCATCTACAAAATGATAAATTATACGCCAACTTATAACACGGTATTCTCAATTAAATGAGATGAAAAACTCTGGAGACTAAAGGGTGTGTGTGTGTGTGTGTGTGTGTGTGTGTGTGTGTGTGTGTGTATGTACCTTCTATAATCAATATTTGTATATATAGTCACTGAGATCCTGGATCTTGGCATTTAAAATGTTCAGTAAGTTTTTAGAAGTGAAAAAAAAAAGTTTTCCTGGCCAGCTGTTTTTATAGCTCCTGTCTACTAGCTGGCTTTAAATAATAACAACAGAAAGAGAATGTATAACCATTATTTACAGATACTGTCAAACCGTGTGCACTGAATTTCTTGCCCTTCTTCCTTTCTTCCTTCTTGTCTCTTGCTTTCAGAGAGTTTAAATAATCTCATACCCACTCCTGGGCTTCTGACTGTCACAACTCACGTGGCTTTCACTTTTCTCTAAGTATAAATTGCTTCACTTCGTATCTTTTCTAACAAGACTCAGTTACTACAGTCACATTCTAAGTAAAACCAAAAAATGCAGAAATGTTCATATTGCAGTTACATCTTCTAATATGATTCTGCCATTGCAGTTTGAAAATACAGGTTTTATTATTCAATTAACAATAATGCCAAACAGAAAATATCTGTATCTGGAAACACTAGATGTCGAATTTGCAACCTTCTGAAATATATAGGTTTTAATTTATTTCTGCAAAACCCTAATAAATTACCTACTTTAGTTCCTAGTTGTTTTTATTGAATAAATTGATTCCCTACAAAAGTGAATGTAAATGTGCTACTAGCATAATTTCTACAACTAATTATCTCCAAAAATCTCCAGCAAATTCTCGTCCCCTGACTTTCTGAACCTTCTAACCCCTTATAATTTCTAAATGAGTGAACCTCCCATCTTGGGAACACCTGGTGTTATGAGCAGTGATGGCCAGAGAAGCAGAGTAATGGAAATGAGAAAAAAAAAAAAAAAAAGCCCATATGTGTCCTACACCAAAACACAGTTGCTCCTGCAGGACATAAGGCACTGAAAGTCAAGATATGACAAGCAGGTAATATTTCTGTAGGATAAGGCTTTACATTTCTGTCTCTTTGTGTCTGCCAATAAAATGAAATTATGAAATTAACTACCATGTTCCCTACTACTATCCTAAGAGATCTTAACATTTGTAATACAAGCTCCTCAACTGTTTATCTCTAATGTTATTATAAAGACTCCCATAATAGACCTTTCTAATTGAATGGTGAGCAAGTGATCACTGATATCAGACTGCTAATAAATCTACCATGGATGAAAACAATAATGCTTTTTTATTTACTAAGATTTTAGCAGAATCTGTGTTAGAATCTGTAACAACTAATAGTTAAAACTCTTGCTGGGGGGAAGATATAGCCCAGATTGCCACAAATGGATTTGAAACCTGCTCAAAAGCAAACCAGCTAATTCCACACACAGCATTACTCCCACATTTTTAATCAGTTACTAATGAACATAACCAGAATGATTGAAAAGTCTGACTCTCCTCTTTTGACACTTGAAACGTTTCTGAGATATACATAAACAAGAAATTAAAAGCAAAAAGAAAAAAAACAGTGGCTCCAAAAACCCAGTCATTCACCCAAGAAATATTATTAGGTGCCCTGAGTTAATCAAGTCGTTTTCCTGTACTTTTATGTGGTAGGTTAGGTCTCTGTGGCATCCCCACTCCCAGAAGCCAAACCCCCAAACTCAGCAGTAGCCAAAGATCTTAAAAACTGCCTGGTATGCTCTAAAATCTAACTGACCTTGTTTAAATACAATCCTGACAAGAGATACAAAACAGTGTATTCATTTCCAAGGGCCGCTATGAAGAAAAGCACTACTAACTGGGTGGCTTAAAACCACAGAATCTTATTCCCTCACAGTTCTGGAGCCAGAAGTCTGAAATCAAGGTGTTGGCAGTGTCATTCTCCTTCTGCAGCCTCTATGAGTGGATCCTTCCTTGCTCCTTCCAACTTCTGGTGGCCCCAGGCTTTCCTTGGCTTGTGGTAGCATAATTCCAATCTCAGCCTTTGTCTTCACATGGCCGCCTTCTTTGTGTCTGCATGTGTCCAATTACCCTCTTGTCAGAACCCCAGTCATCCATTATGACCTCATCTTAAGTTGATTACATCTGCAAAGACCTTATTTCCAAATAAGGTCACAGTCAGGTACAAGTCACAGGGATTAAGCTTGACATATCTTTTTTTTTTTCTGAGAGGGGAGGGCCACAATTCAACCCATAACACTGGGCAAAATGATGTCGGGATGCCCCCCTTCAGGTTCTATCTTTCCTTAACTCTTCTACTCAAACATTGAACAAGAAATCCAATTACATTCTATATTGTTAATTTTGATATATTTTTTTATAAAACGCTGACTAAATGTGACACAGAGTAAATGCAAGCACAGAGATTCAATTTACTTATTTTTTTTTAATATCACTTTTTAACTATCTTCCAGATCCCACACTGGATAAATACACATCTCGAAACTAGAATCAAGTACACAGTCATTAAAGACCAAAAACCACAGATGTCACAGGCTCCATGTGGCCAATGCCTTTAAGCAGACAGCTGCTCCAATCTGTACCAACTGACACTTCCAGGTGGTGGACAAATGAAGCCCCAGGGAGGCTACATTGCTTCGGGATAACTAGCCTCGGGATAACTTATATCACAGAAATCAACTTTTATTATTTTTTAAAAATTTTCCCCCTTAGGTGATCTAGGTGATTCTCAATTGCCTTCCTTCTCCTTAAATTTGTCCTGGGGAAAAGTGAGTAGTACATAACTTCTGTCATTTGGTGAGACTCGAATCTTTATGTGATGGATGAAATCACTGCCCCTACTGTGGGATGACAACCAGTCACAGTGGCAGGAATGTATAGGGGTGTCTTACAGAAAGTATAATATCTAGGACAAGCTCTATTATAGGCTAGTGATAAACTCTTTTAAAAGAAAATGATGAATCAATTCAACACTGTCAGAAAAATACTTTGCTTAAAGCATTTTTGAAATGTTTTGCTGCTAGACCTGATTAACTTAAATGCAAAAACAAAATAAACAGATGGCAATGACATTTGCCATCCTATAGGGAGGAATGGTGTACCAGGTCCCTTGCATTTAAACCTTTCTGAGCCTTTTAACTCTCAAATTTAGGTATAAAGCTCCCTCAAACTCTGAGATGGATGAGGCTCCTTGGCAGGAGGAAGAAAGGGAGTCCTAGGCCAGCCAATAGCTTACCTGCCTTGCTGGTGTCAAAATTAAGGTGCCTTGCTGGTGTCCCCATGCTGACCTGTACTCTGGCTCTCACCCTGGTATCATATTGCAATAGGTGGCCTAGTTCCTATAACTAGATCTTGGTCTTCTGCCTATCTAAGTCTCTGCCTGGATTTCTATACCATTACTCCAGGTCTAGAATTCTGACTGATCACTGAGTCCTGGCAGAACCTCGGCTCCATCCTAAATCCCAGTTCTTATTGCTGGCTGAGTAATGTCTACTTGGGGCTAATTTGCTGCTCTTCGTGTCTGTACTGTCTGTCAGAACCAAGTGGCAGACCTCCTTGGGTCTCATCTTATATTCTCATATCCTATATTCCTGTCCTGCCCTTCTAGCGATCAGTCAGCTATGGGTTCCAGTCAACCTTGGTCTGACCCATTCTAAACTCCAGTTATGAATTGGGATAATAGTTTGTTGAAAGTGATAACTCCAAATAAGCAATCAGTAAAAATATAAGCACCCTGTAGAAATAATGAGTATAGTCACATATTAACTTGCTTCAGCGATTAACTGGGATACTTCTGACATTTTCCACTATTTCTTTTGTTGTGTATTTTGAAGGTTTGGGACTTCCATTTCCCCCTAGGTAATCTAGATCCTAGTTCCTTCTTTTTCTTTTTTTTTGAATTGTATCTTATTTGTTATAAAGCAGATTCTTATAAGTCATCAATTTTATACACATCAGTGTATACATGTCAATCCAATCGCCCAATTCATCACACCACCATCCCCACCCCACCCCCACTTTCCCCCCTTGGTGTCCATACATTTGTTCTCTACATCTGTGTCTCAATTTCTGCCCTGCAAACCAGTTCATCTATACCATTTTTCTAGGTTCCACATATATGAGTTAATATACGATATTTCTTTTTCTCTTTCTCACTTACTTCACTCTGTATGACAGTCTCTAGATACATCCACGTCTCAACAAATGACCCAATTTCGTTCCTTTTTATGCCTGAGTAATATTCCATTGTATATATGTACCACTTCTTCTTTATCCTTTCATCTGTCAATGGGCATTTAGGTTGTTTTCATGACCTGGCTATTGTAAATAATGCCGCAATGAACATTGGGGTGCATGTGTCTTTTTGAATTATGGTTTTCTCTGGGTATATGCCCAGTAGTGGGATTGCTAGATCATATGGTAATTCTATTTTTAGTTTTTTAAGGAACCTCCATACCGTTCTCCATAGTGGCTGTATCAATTTGCATTCCCACCAACAGTGCAAGAGGGTTCCCTTTTCTCCACACCCTCTCCAGCATTTGTTGTTTGTACATTTTCTGATGATGCCCATTCTAACTGGTGTGAGGTGATACCTCATTGTAGTTTTGATTTGCATTTCTCTAATAATTAGTGATGCTGAGCAGCTTTTCATGTGCTTCTTAGCCATCTGCATGTCTTCTTTGGAGAAGTGTCTATTTAGGTCTTCTGCCCATTTTTGGATTCGGTTGTTTGTTTTCTTACATTGAGCTGCATGAGCTGTTTATATATTTTGGAGATTAATCCATTGTCCATTCATTTGTTTGCAAATATTTTCTCCCATTCTGAGGGTTGTCTTTTCGTCGTCTTTATGGTTTCCTCTGCTGTGCAAAAGCTTTGAAGTTTCATTAGGTCCCATTTGTCTATTTTTGTTTTTATTTTCATTACTCTAGGAGGTGGATCAAAAAAGATCTTGCTGTCATTTATGTCAAAGAGTGTTCTTCCTATGTTTTCCTCCAAGAATTTTATAGTGTCCAGTCTTACATTTAGGTCTCTAACCCATTTTGAGTTTATTTTTGTGTATGGTGTTAGGGAATGTTCTACTTTCATTCTTTTACATGTAGCTGTCTGGTTTACCCAGCACCACTTATTGAAGAGACTGTCTTTTCTCCATTGTTTACCCTTGCCTCCTTTGTCATAGATTAGTTGACCATAGGTGTGTGGGTTTATCTCTGGGCTTTCTATCCTGTTCCATTGATCTATGTTTCTGTTTTTGTGCCACTACCATACTGTCTTGATTACTATAGCTTTGTAGTATAGTCTGAAGTCAGCGAGTCTGATTCCTCCAGCTCCATTTTTTTCCCTCAAGACTGCTTTAGCTATTCGGGGTCTTTTGTGTCTCCACACAAATTTTAAGATTTTTTGTTCTAGTTCCTTAAAAAAACGCCATTGGTAATTTGATAGGGATTGCATTGAATCTGTATATTGCTTTGGGTATTATAGTCATTTTCACAATATTGATTCTTCCAATCTAAGAACATGGTATATCTCTCCATCTGTTGGTATCATCTTTAATTTCCTTCTCAGTGTCTTATAGTTTTCTGCATACAGGTCTTTTGTCTCCCTAGGTAGGTTTATTCCTAGGTATTTTATTCTTTTTGTTGCAATGGTAAATGGGAGTGTTTCCTTAATTGCTCTTTCAGATTTTTCATCATTAGTGTATAGGAATGCAAGAGATTTCTGTGCATTAATTTTGTATCCTGCTACTTTACCAAATTCATTGATTAGCTCTAGTAGTTTTCTGGTGGCATTTTTAGGATTCTCTATGTATAGTATCATGTCTTCTGCAAACAGTGACAGTTTTACTTCTTCTTTTCCAATTTGTATTCCTTTTATTTCTTTTTCTTCTCTGATTGCCATGGCTAGGACTTCCAGAACTATGTTGAATAATAGCGGTGAGAGTGGACAGCCTTGTCTTGTTCCTGATCTTAGAGGAAATGCTTTCAGTTTTTCACCATTGAGAATGATGTTTGCTGTGGGTTTGTCATATATGGCCTTTATTATGTTGAGGTAGGTTCCCTCTATACCCACTTTCTGGAGAGTTTTTATCATAAATGGGTGTTGAATTTTGTCAAAAGCTTTTTCTGCCTCTATTGAGATGATCATATGGTTTTTATTCTTCAATTTGTTAATATGGTGTATCACATAGATTGATTTGCATATATTGAAGAATCCTTGCATCCCTGGGATAAATCCCAGTTGATCATTGTGTATGATCCTTTTAATGTGCTGTTGGATTCTGTTTGCTAGTATTTTGTTGAGGATTTTTGCATCTATATTCATCAGTGATATTGTTCTGTAATTTTCTTTTTTTGTAGTATCTTTGTCTGGTTTTGGTATCAGGGTGATGGTGGCCTCGTAGAATCAGTTTGGGAGTGTTCCTTCCTCCACAAAGTTTTGGAAGAGTTTGAGAAGGATGGGTGCTAGTTCTTCTCTAAATGTTTGATAGAATTCACCTGAGAAGCCATCTGTTCCTGGGCTTTTGTTTGTTGGAAGATTTTTAATCACAGTTTCAATTTCATTACTTGTGATTGGTCTGTTCATATTTTCTATTACTTCCTGGTTCAGCCTTGGAAGGTTATACCTTTCTATGAATTTGTCCATTTCTTCCAGGTTCTCCATTGGCCTAGAGTTGCTTGTAGTAGTCTCTTTGGATGCTTTGTATTTCTGTGCTGTCTGTTGTAACTTCTCCTTTTTCATTTCTAATTTTATTGATTTGAGTCCTCTCCCTCTTTTTCTTGATGAGTCTGGCTAATGGTTTTTCAATTTTGTTTATCTTCTCAAAGAACAAGCTTTTAGTTTTACTGATCTTTTTTATTGTTTTCTTTGTTTCTATTTCATTTATTTCTGCTCTGAAATTTATGATTTCTTTCCTTCTGCTAACTTTGGGTTTTATTTGTTCTTCTTTCTCTCGTTCATTTAGGTGTTAGGTTAGATTGCTTATTTGAGATTTTTCTTGTTTCTTGAGGTAGGATCGTTCAGCTATAAACTTCCCTCTTAGAACTGCTTTTGTTGCATCCCTTAGGTTGTGGATCGTCATGTTTTCATTGTCATTTGTCTCTAGGTATCCTCTGATTTCCTCTTTGATTTCTTCAGTGATCTTTTGGTTATTTAGTAACATATTGTTTAGCCTCCATGTGTTTGTGTTTTTTACGTTTTTTTCCCTGTAATTCATTTCTAATCTCATAACACTGTGGTCAGAAAAGATGCTTGATATGATTTCAATTTTCTTAAATTTACTGAGGCTTGATTTGTGACCCAATATATGATCTATCCTGGAGAATGTTCTATGCACACTTGAGAAGAAAGTGTAATCTGCTGTTTTTGAATGGAATGTCCTATAAATATCAAATACATCTATCTGGTCTATTGTGTCATTTAAAGCTTGTGTTTCCTTATTAATTTTCTGTCTGGATGATCTGTCCATTGATGTAAGTGAGGTGTTAAAATCTACCACTATTATTGTGTACTGTCGATTTCTTCTTTTATGACTTAGCAGTTGCCTTATGTATTGAGGTACTCCTATGTTGGGTGCATATATATTAATAATTGTTATATCTTCTTGGATTGATCCCTTGATCATTATGTAGTATCCTTCCTTGTCTCTTGTAACATTCTTTATTTTAAAGTCTATTTTATCTGATATGAGTATTGCTACTCCAGCTTTCTTTTGATTTCCATTTGCATGGAATATCTTTTTCCATCCCCTCACTTTCAGTCAGAATGTGTCCCTAGGTCTGAAGTGGGTCTCTTGTAGACAGCATATATATTGGTCTTGTTTTTGTATCCATTCAGCAAGCCTGTGTCTTTTGGTTGGAGCATTTAATCCATTCACGTTTAAGGTAATTATCGATACGTATGTTCCTATGACCATTTTCTTAATTGTTTTGGGTTTGTTTTTGTAGGTCCTTTTCTGCTCTTGTGTTTCCCACTTAGAGAAGTTCCTTTAGCATTTGTTGTAGAGCTGGTTTGGTGGTGCTGAATTCTCTTAGCTTTTGCTTGCCTGTAAAGCTTTTGATTTCTCCATCGAATCTGAATGAGATCCTTGCTGGGTAGAGTAATCTTGATTGTAGGTTCTTCCCTTTCATCACTTTAAGTATTTCATGCCACTCCCTTCTGGCTTGTAGAGTTTCTGCTGAGAAATCAGCTGTTAACCTTATGGGAGTTCCCTTGTATGTTATTTGTTGTTTTTCCCTTGCTGCTTTCAATAATTTTTGTTTGTCTTTAATTTTTGCCAATTTGATTACTATGTGTCTCAGCGTGTTTCTCCTTGCGTTTATCCTGTATGGGACTCTCTGCGCTTCCTGGACTTGGTTGGCTATTTCCTTTCCCATGTTAGGGAAATTTTTGACTATGATCTCTTCAAATATTTTCTTGGGTTCTTTCTCTCTCTTGTCTCCTCCTGGGACCTCTGTAATGCGAATGTTTTTGCATTTAATGTTGTCCCAGAGGTCTCTTAGGTTGTCTTCATTTCTTTTCATTCTTTTTTCTTTATTCTGTTCCACAGCAGTGAATTCCACCATTCTGTCTTCCAGGTCACTTATCCCTTCTTCTGCCTCAGTTATTCTGCTATTGATTCATTCTAGTGTATTATTTTTCATTTCAGTTATTGTATTGTTCATCTCTGTTTGTTTGTTCTTTAATTCTTCTAGGTCTTTGTTAAACATTTCTTGCATCTTCTCAATCTCTGCCTCCATTCTTTTTCCGAGGTCCTGGATCATCTTCACTATCATTATTCTGAATTCTCTTTCTTGAAGGTTGCCTATCTCCACTTCATTTAGTTGTTTTTCTGGGGTTTTATCTTGTTCCTTCATCTGGTACCGAGCCCTCTGCCTTTTCATCTTGTCTATCTTTCTGTGAATGTGGTTTTTGTTCCACAGGCTGCAGGATTGTAGTTCTTCTTGCTTCTGCTCAGGGCATGTTTTAATTGTTCTCTTTTGACCCTGCTATCCCACTTCCAGTAATCTATCCTGGAAAAAGGGCTCCAAACTCCAGAACTCCACAGTCCAGAGGCCTCTACTTCCTTCTTAATTCCTTCTTTCTCCTTTTCTTTCTACCAATGGGTATAGGACCAAGCCTGTGTCTATCTGTTTATTAGCACTCTTCATTTCAAAAACTGTCTCAAGTTTAAATCTTCATTGGGTTTCTCTGATTTTATACAGGGTTTCATACTGATGTTGCGGACTTTTTAAATTTGATTATAGCTCTCAGACCCATCAGATAAAGGAGCATTTGCTTAATAAGAAACCACTTGCTGTGGACTGAATTATGTCCATCCAAATGTCATATGTTGAAGTCCTAACCCCTGGTACCTCGGAATGTGACTATTTTTGGAAATAGGGCCTCTGAAGAGATAATTAAGGTTAATGAGGTCATAAGGATGGGGTCCTAATCCAAATAAGATTGGTGCCCTTATAAGAAGAGGAAGAGACACCAGGGATGTGCACTCAGAGTAAAGGCCATGTGAGGACACAGTGAGAAGACAGCCATTTGCCAGCCAAGGAGAGAAGAAGAATGAACCCTCAGGAGAATGAACCCTGCTGACTCCTGGATCTTGGACTTATATCCTCCAGGACTGTGAGAAAGTAAAAATCTGTTGTTTAAGTCTCTCAGTTGGTGGGCTTTTGTTATGGCAGCCCTAGCACACTAACACACATCCTTTAAAGTCACAACCCTCAAATCAAGCACAAAGAGAAAAGAGGACAATCTTTGACACTTTGTAATATCTTGTTCTTGATATTTGTTGCTTTCTTAGAAAGTAATCCATGGGCTTCTACAATTTGTGTTAAGAATAATATATTTTAACCATCTTTTTTCAACCACTAGTTATAGCTAGAATTTTTAGCAAGTTGATTAATAGTCAGGAAACCTGATTGTAACCTGTCTAGCCAATTTACCAGTCATGAGATCTTGTTCAGGTCATTTAACCCCTCTGAACCTTGCTTTATTTATCTAGATAAAGGAGATAACAAGCTCTGTCTTGATCACCACAAGAAGTGTGTGAAGATCAAAAGTGAAATTATTCTGAGGTTGCAAAGCTCTATAAAAACATAAGGTCTTTGTTTTAGTAAAGGGCAAGGATTGCTGAACATTTATAAAGGGGCCTTTTTGTCCCCCCCAATTTCACCTAATGTTGAAGAATAACTATAAGGTAATGTACTGTATACCCAACAAAAACTGCAGGGGAGAAAAGACCTAAGAAGCACATAGTCTTGATATACTTTGGTAATTAAAAGTACCAACTTTGGGGGAGGGGGAGGGATAAACTAGGAGTTGGGGATTAGCAGATACAAACTACTGTATATAAAATAGATAAACAACAAGGCTCTACTGTATAGCACAGGGAACTCTATTCAATATCTTGTAATAAACTATAATGGAAAAAATCTGAAAACGTATATATATATATATATATATGAATCACTTTACTGTACACAGGAAACTAATACAATATTGTACATCAACTATACTTCAAGAAAAATATAAAAATAAAAGTAACAGTTTGGGGGGCTTCCCTGGTGGCGCAGTGGTTGAGAGTCCGCCTGCCGATGCAGGGGACATGGGTTTGTGCCCCGGTCCGGGAAGATCCCACATGCCGCGGAGCGGCTGGGCCCATGAGCCATGGCCGCTGAGCCTGCGCACCCGGAGCCTGTGCTCTGCAACGGGAGATGCCGCGACAGTGAGAGGCCCGCGTACCGCAAAAACAAACAACCAAACAAACAAAAAAAAGAAAAGGCAGTACTGGGGCATTACAAAGGGCATTGATAGCCAGATTACACTAGCCCCAGTCAGTTAAGCCTCACTGTCCCTTTAAGACTCTCTTTTCCTACCTACCTCAACACTGGAGGAGCCAGAAGCTGCAGAGCAAGTCGGGGAGGAAGTGGAGCCAGGAGAGTGAAAGAACAGACCAAGTCACTTTTTTTCTTTGGAGATCTGTGGGATCTCTAGTCAAGCTGCCCTGGAGGTTGAAGGCTGAAATAATGATGTTAAAATGTTTGCTTGGGGGCTTCCCTGGTGGCGCAGTGGTTGAGAGTCCGCCTGCCGATGCAGGGGACATGGGTTCGTGCCCCGGTCTGGGAAGATCCCACATGCCGCGGAACGGCTGGGCCCATGAACCATGGCCGCTGAGCCTGTGTGTCCGGAGCCTGTGCTCTGCAACGGGCAAAAAAAAAAAAAAAAAAGTTTGCTTGGGCTTCCCTGGTGGCGCAGTGGTTGAGAGTCCGTCTGCCGATGCAGGGGACGCAGGTTTGTGCCCCGGTCTGGGAGGATCCCATGTGCCGCAGAGCGGCTGGGCCCATGAGCCGTGGCCGCTGGGCCTGCGCGTCCAGAGCCTGTGCTCCGCGGCGGGAGAGGCCACAGCAGTAAGAGGCCCGCGTACTGAAAAAAAAAAAAGTTTGCTTGGGGTTTCCCTGGTGGCGCAGTGGTTGACAGTTCGCCTGCGGATGCAGGGGACACGGGTTCGTGCCCCGGTCCAGGAAGATCCCACATGCCGCGGAGTGGCTAAGCCCGTGAGCCATGGCCGCTGAGCCTGCGCGTCCGGAGCCTGTGCTCCGCAACGGGAGAGGCCACACCAGTGAGAGGCCAGCGTACCCCCCCCAAAAAAAGTAACAGTTTGGACCCAGAAAAACTTGAGTTTAAGCTCTGCTCTGCCACTTTCTTTCTGACTAATGCGATTCTTCCAACCTTAGTTTCCTCATCTATAAAATGAAGAAAATAATGTTTACCTCATAGGTTATTTACCACAGTAACTGAGATAAAAAATGAATGTAGAGGATGTAACAAAATATTAGTAAAATATGCGGTAAGCACTGAATAAATGTTATCATTATTGCTGATAATATTGTTATTGTCACTAAAAGCCTAGCACTATATTTCAACACCCTGAACCCTCACAGATAAGTCTTGCAGAATAACTACAGAAACGCAAAACCTAGAAAGTGATCATGGAAAGGAAGCTGGTTAAAAAGGAAAAAACACATGTGGTTTTCATTTTCCTGAAAGAGAAGCCAAAGTCTGAGTTGACAGTGTCAAGCCAAATTGAATGACACAATCCAAATTTGGATTCTACATGGGTGATGCCAGGTGGCCAGGCATAGACTGGACTGAATCTGATCAGATGGTCACAGGTCAGCATTTAAGCGTTGAGGTTCAAACTGGGTTTAAATAAGGAAACAGCAGAATTGAGGCCAGGAAATGAGGAATAGGAGAACAGATGTGGTGGTTCACACAAAAGCATAGCTGGGGTAGGACACAACAGTTGCCTGTCTGATGGCCTGCTCTCTGTGTTGATTCAAGCATCCTTGTGAGTTCCAGTGATTAAGGACTAGCAGGTGTGCACAGTATCTGTGAATGAGGCAGTGACCCCCAGGTAATGGTGACTACAGAAAGGTTCTTGATCAACAAGAATTCCTACGAGTTCTAAAAGTCCCCTTAGCTATTTTTCCATGTGTATGTGAGTCTGAAAAATTATCTTGTAGATGTCTAGGTACTGTGTTAATCAGACAAAGTGATAGGAACTGGCCTGAGGTTCTAGACTTTCCTCATTTTGATCTTGGTATATGGTATCTATGCTAACTGTACCCATCATGCAGGTTACAGATATTCTTTTCTGTTTATGTTAGGATTGGCTAGGGGAGAGGATATGCCGGAAAGGAAAAATGAAGCCTTGATGAAAATAACGAGTAACATATAGAGTGTTTATCATATGTTGTTCTAAATGCTTTACACATGATTATCTCATTTAATCCTCCCAACATCCGTGTGAGGTAGGTATTGTTTATTGTCCTTATTTTCCAGATGGTAACCCAAGGCATGGTGGGGCTAAGTGACTAGTAAATAGTGAATCCAGGATTCATAACTAACCAGTTGATCCCCAATTTCCCTAGCACCAATATTGAGCATCTAGTAAGTGCCTCAATCAATGTTTCTCCAATCGATGAATAAATAAATGTTGAGTGTTAGAAAAGGTTGTAGTTGCATGTATACACCCTGACCGCCTTAGTTTGCAAGTACACTGGCTGTAAAGAAAACGTTTTCTATACTTCTTGTACCTACCACTTTCTCCCCTACAGTCAGTGCTTGCAGATCATTGGTACTGATGATGGAAATAAGAATTGGATTTGATGTCTAACAGAAAATTACACCTACCATGTCCACAGCAACAATCTTTGTTTTATTCCCCAAACCTGCTCTACCTTCAGTCTTTCTGATCTCAATTAACCCTGTTGACTTTATCTTCAAAATATTTCCAAATCTGACCACTTCTCACTACTCCCCCTCCCACCACCAGTGATCTCCTGACCACCCTGCTTCTGTCCTGGCCTCTTTTCAGCAGCCATTATTATTTCATTAATAATTTAAGTCAGATCATGTCATTGCCCTGTTCACCTCAATGGCTCCCATCTCACTATGAGTAAAAGACAAGGGCCTTACAAATGGCCTCCAAGGCTCTATAGGACTATCTCTCTGACCGCATCCTCTGAATGCCTATCCTGCCCATGCTCACTCCCCTCCAGCCACACTGGACTCTGCACTGCTTCTCTAACACATGAGGAATGCTCTCCACATAAGTGTTATATCTCTGCCTGAAATTTTTCTTCCATCATACCTGTATGGCTCACTCCTCACCTCCTCTAATTCTTTTCTTGTATGTCAGCTCAGTTCAATATATCCTGACCACCATATTTACACTCTCACCTTCTATATATCTGAAAAAAACCCCACTAACATGCCAATTCAAAAAGATACATGCACCCCAATGTTCATAGCAGCACTATTTATAATAGTCAGGACATGGACGCAACCTAAATGCCCATCAACAGATGAATGGATAAAGAAGATGTGGTATATATATACAATGGAATATTACTCAGCCATAAAAAAGGAATGAAATTTTGCCATTGGCAGAAACATGGATGGACTTGGAGGGCATTTTGCTAAGTGAAATAAGTCAGACAGAGAAAGATAAATACTATATGATATCACTTATATGTGGAATCTAAAAAATAGTGAATATAACATAAAAGAAGCAGACTCACAGATATAGAGAACAAACTAGTGGCTACCAGTGGTGTGGGGGCCACAATATAAGGGTGGGGGAGTGGGAGGTACAAACTCTTGGGTGTAAGATAGGCTACAAGAATGCATTGTACAACACAGGGAATATAACCAATATTTTGTAATAACTGCAAATGGAAAATAACCTTTAAAATTGTGTAAAAATTAAAAACTTAAAGTAAAAAAAAAAAAAACAAAAAATAAATAAAATAAAATCTCACCCTCACCCCTGTACTTCAGATCCCCTTAGCCTGATTTATTTATTTTTTCTAATACCCTTAGCTGTAGAACCTATAATAAAATGCACTGATACATTCTGTTTACTGTCTCCCTCCACTAGAATGTTAACTCCATAATGGCAAGTATTTTTATCTGGTTTGTACACCGATGTATCCAAAGCACCTAGGATGGAGCCAGGCACCGAGTTAGCAGTCAATTAATATATGTTTATGGAATTAGATAGGAGATTCTCATGTGCAATATTGATGAACAGGCCTCAAGTTAAAGAAAATCTATGTGGTTGCATTTAAAGCAATATTTCAAGATAATTCAAGTCACGATAAGCTGTTTAAGCAGGTAAAACTCACCCCTGAACCCCCTAGTATAGGGTATATTCTAACTGTACTGGTATATTCTAATTATATTCAATAAGCACAAACGCATATATGTGGAGTCTAGAAAAATGGCACTTATGAACCGGTTTGCAAGGCAGAAATAGAGACACAGATGTAGAGAACAAACATATGGACACCAAGGGGGGGAGGGGGTGGGATGAACTGGGAGATTGGGATTGACATATATACACTAATATGTATAAAACAGATAACTAATAAGAACCTGCTGTATAAAAATAAATTAATTAAATTTTTTTAAAGCACAAAGCAGAGCCATCTTCCAGAACAAACTGTAAATCAGCACACAAAAAAGTCAACATAGAATAGTACTTCTAAAAGTCTGCCCTGAAAATGAGCAAACGAAAATGGACTGTCCCAAATGTTAACAGCAAAACTGATACATTCATGAAAACCAACACATTTGCTAAACCCATAAAAACATTCTTTTACTTTGAGATTTTGTGTTTATTTTTTCATTGTTGGTAAAAAAAAAAACTAGATCATATCCTTCAATAGGTGAAAGGATAAATAAACTGTGGTACATCCAGACAATGGAATATTTTTCAGCATTAAAAAGAAATGAGCTATCAAATCATGAAAAGACATGGAGGAAACTAAATGCATGTTGCTAAGTGAAAGAGGCCATTCTGAAAAGGCTACATATTGTATGACTGCAACTCTAAAACATTCTGCAAAAGACAAAACTATGGAAACAGTAAAAAAACAGTGGTTGCCAGGGATTAGGGGGAAGGGATGAATAGAAGGAGCACAGAGGATTTTTAAGGTGGTAAAAATATGCTGTGTGATACTACAATGGTGTCTACATGTCATTGTACATTTGTCCAAACCCATAGAATGTATAATAACACGAAGAGGGAACCCTAATGTAAACTGTGGACTTTGGGTGATAACGACATGTCAATGTAGGTTCATCAATTGTAACAAATGTGGGGGAGTATATGGGAAAGGTCTGTACTTTCTCCTCAATTTTGCTATGAACCTAAAACAGCACTAAAAAAATTAAAGTCTGATTTTAAAAAATGAGAAGCTAAAAGGCATAATATGTTCCATAAATTTCCATTTGCCATGAGTTTAAAAAATACCATTTATTATTACAGAAGTAGTATATATGCATTGTAGAAAATTAGAAAATGCAAGTTAGCAAAAACTTAAAAACTAAGTCTTCACATTGCCAACTCCAGAGATCCCCTATGTTAACTCTAGTGCATATGCTTCTTAACTTTCTTTAAGTGTGTATATATACAATACATGGGCTTATATATTTTTGATCAAAACAACATTACTGTATACTGTTTAACACCTGCTTTTCATAAGTCAATGATCTTCATCTTTCCATTTCATTAAGATTTCATCTCATCTAATACCCAAGCTACATTGAAATCCCCCACCCCACCAAGTGAATGAAGAATGGCATTTCTAGGTAGTTTGTCAAGACCAGTATCCAATCCAGGACAATATACTGAAAAATCTTTTTTCAGTATACTTTTAAAGTAATAGTAACCCAAGCTTCTTTAATTGTATTATTTTATTATTAAAGAAATGCAAATCAAACTACAATGAGATATCACCTCATACAGATCAGAATGGCCATCATTATAAAGTCTACAAATAATAAATGCTGGAGAGGGTGTGGAGAAAAAGGGACTCTCCTACACTGTTAATGGGAATGTAAATTGGTATAGCCACTATGGAGAACAGTATGGAGGTTCCTTAAAAAAACTAAAAATAGAGTTACCATATGATCCAGCAATCCCACTCCTGGGCATATATCCAGACAAAACTCTAAACCAAAAAGATAATGCACCCCAATGTTCACAGCAGCACTAGTTACAATAGCCAAGACATGGAAGCAACCTAAATGTCCACTGACAGAGGAATGGATAAAGAAGATGTGGTACACATATACAATGGAATACTACTCAGTCATAAAAGAAGAATGAAATAATACCTTTTGCAGCAACATGAATGGACCTAGAGATTATCATGCTAAGTGAAGTAAATCAGACAAAGACAAATATCATATATCACTTATATACGGAATCTAAAATATGATGCAAATGAATTTATTTACAGAACAGAAATAGACTCACAGACACAGAAAACAAACTTATGGTTACCAAAGGGGAAGGGGGGGAAAGGGATAAATTAGTAGTTTGGGATTAACATATGCACACTACTGTATATAAAATAGATAATCAACAAGGTTCTACTGTATAGCACAGGGGACTATATTCAATATCTTGTAATAGCCTATAATGGAAAAGAATCTGAAAAAGGATAGATAGATGACAGATAGATAGATAGATGATAGCACTTTGCTGTACACCTGAAACTAACACAACATTGTAAATCAACTATACTTCATTTTTTTTAAAAAAGGAAAAAAAATATTTCCAACTATGGAAACACTCTCTTATCTGAAAATATTTATTTTTATTGCATTTGTCTGAATGTGATTTAAACTTTGTTCAGTATAAACTCATCAGTGATTTGTTGAATAAAATTGTAGAATACATATTAAAATGTATAAGACATTCAAATATAAAAATGGGAAAAAACTCATTTAATTATAAGAAATGCTTTAGCTCATTGGAACTGTTCAAAATATACACAGTACCTTGAGACAACTCATTTTGGCTGAGTTTTTATTAGTGTGGTCATTATTCATCTGAAACTGATTTTTTAATTGGCTTTTCTCTTTTTACTATATAATAAACTGCTCATATTCTGTGGCATTTTATTAAGCATTTTTAGTCAAAAAATGAATCTTATTTCTGTTACTCTTAGTGACAACAAAGGGTTATGTGGTAAAATGACAAAGACCCTAGAACTGATGGAAAATACAAACTACTTGTATTCAACAAATCTTTTTCGTCAGTATCCTTTAAATTTGAATATATATTTTCCTTAAAAACAGTTAATGGTAGACTTACCATGGTGATTTTCTAAATGAATCCTCTTTCTGAATATAAAGTACAAGCACATAACATTTATAAACTTAATAAATCCATCCATCTGTACAGGCTCTAATGTGTCCTTGTGTGTTTGAGATTTGAGCATTATGTGAAGAGAACTGAAAACTCTCATTCAGCATAATGTTTTTAAAAATTCTGGAAATATGGTCTTGACATCTTTATCAAACTAGAGGCATATCCCCAAAGATAAAAGTAACATGTGGTCAGTTTGAAGTGTTATTTACTGGAAAAGAGTCTGGCAATTTCTTATAAAACTAAAAATGTGACTATCATACAACTCAGCAATCACATCCCTTGGCATTTATCCCACAAAACTGAAAACCTATTTTTACACATAAAGCCTGTACACGAATGTTCATAGCTTAATTCATAATCATCAAAAAGTGGAAACCACCCAAATGTGCTCCACTGGGTGATTGTATAAAGAAACTTTGGTTCCTCCATACAATGGAATACTATCAGCAATAAAAAGAAACAAACTACTGATATACAAAACAACCTGAATGAATCTCCAGAGAACCATACTGAGTGAAAATAGTCAATCCTAAAAGGCTGTGTGCTATAGGATTCCCTTTGTACAATATTCTTGAAATGACAAAATTATACAGATGGAAAGCAGACTAGTAGTTGCTAGGATTTAGGGACAGGGCACGGTATGGGGAAAGTAGGAATTGTTACAAACAGGAGAGATTCATGTGGCAATGGAACAGTTTTATATCTTGTCTGTGATAGTGAATACAGGAACCTATCCATGGGATACAACTGTGTAGAAATAATACACACACACAAATGAGTAAAAGTGAAACTGGGGAAATCTGAATAATATCAATGGATTGTATCATGCCAAAATCCTGATTGTGATATTTTACTATAGTTTTACAAGATGTTACTATTCTACCAAACTGAGTAAAGTATACATGAGCTCTCTCTGTATTACTTCTTACAACCCCATGTGAATCTACAGTTATCTCAAAATATTCACAAGTGAATATTTACAACAAACTTTTTTCCACAACTGAAAAAACAAAAACAAAACAAAACAAAAGAAAAAGAAAAAAACGTGTCATTTATTGTCTCATGAATTTGCTTTAAACAAGCTTTTTGGGGAGACTAGAAGGCATCATTACATTCTGTATGAATAACTATATTCATTCCCTCAACCTCAAAGAATACATGAAAGTGAAAATAATTTTTTTTAATGACAAGAATAAAGTCAACCTTGATTTTATTTTTTATCTTCTTTAGGGATATTGGGAAAAAGAAAGTTACTTGGCTATACATTCTTTGAAATACAATTATTCAACTTACTCTTTTCACATGAATATTGCTTAGGTAGTCAGAGCTGGACCCACTTAGGGCCTGTGAACCAAGGGGAAATCAGAGTAGAGGTAATTGGTCTCAGTTAATGTTGATTGAGGGAGAAATAAAATAGCACCCTCCCCTGGATGATCCTGCAGGGATGATGGTATGAGCAAAGAACATTCTGGGAAAAGAAGAGTTCAGGCAGGCATGTCAGGAGGATCACTGGGCAGGCCTACCTCCTGGTCTTTACTTCTTCTGGAAAGTTGTGTCTCATAACCTCACTATATCAGACACATCCAACTTAGATCAGTTCTCCTTCAACCAGTCATGCTTGGCTCTGCTTCCAGATCTTTATTTTGCCTAGAGTTTCTGTCCTCATTCCCCTTGCCTCCACCCTCATAGAAACCTGAAGTGGAGACAGATTATTTCTTCTAGAAGTTTCTGTGCTCATACTCTCACTTTATCAGAAACCCAGGGAAACAAGCTTACCTCAGATCTCTTTCAACCAACAATGTTGCAAACTGCTCCCAGATATTTACTTTTCCCAGAATATTCTGTCCTTTTCCCAGCCCCAATACAGCAACCTTCTGTGAAGTGAGCTATTTAATTAATCACTATCTAATCATGTTCTGAGCTGACCCAATGACCTTTACTTCTTCCAAATAGCTTTGTCTTTATCCCCTCACCGGCTGTCACAGAAATCTCACTGGAGGAACTTAGTTGATTCAACCAATCACATTCTGTCTCCACCTTCTGACCTTTACATTTTCAGGAAACATCTGTCCTCATACCCTTACTGTATCAGGAACACCCAGGGTAGCAAGCTTACTTTAGTTTTCCTTCAAATAATATTTGGATCTGCTCCCAGACCTTTACTTCTTCCAGAAAGTTCTGTTTTTACCTCCCTCCTCACAAACTCACCCTTACAAAACCCCAGAGGAGGGATTTTAGTTCATTTCTCCTTCAACCAATCACTTGACTATACCTCCTGACCTTGATTTCTTCCAGAAAGTTCTGTTCTCATAACTTCACAATATCAGCAACCCCCAGGGGAAGGACTTTAGTTCAGTTCTCCTTCCATTAATCGTGTTCTGACCCCCTCTTGTACTTTCATTTTCCCTAGAATATTCCCATCCTCATTCTCTCCACACTGGAAGTTTCTGTGAGGATAGGTGAATGAAGGTTATACCTAGGAAAAGTACAAATCTTGTATGGTGTATGAACATGATTGCTTGAAGGAGAATTGAAATAAGTTCCCACTTCTTGGGGTTTCTTTGAATATGTCTGGGGTGGGCAGGGATTGAAGCAGAACTTTCTGGAAGGATTAAAGGTCAGGAGGAAGTCTCAGAACATAACTGGAAGAGGGAGGACTGAAGAAGTCCCCACTCCTGGGGTTTCTTTTAGATTGGTTAACATAAGAACTGAACACTCTAGGTCAAGTAAAGCTCTGGGGAGCAAAACATGATTGGTTGAGGGAGAACTGAACTAGGATTTCTACCCAGGGTGTTTCTGATATAGTGACGGTATGAGGATGAAATTTATGATGTCAGAATGTGACTGATGGAAGGAGTACTGAACTATGTTTCCTCCCATGGGATTTTTGAAAGGGTCTATATTGAGGTGAAGAGTAATCAGAGAACTTGCTGGAAAAAAGACTCGCTCAGAATGTGATTTAATGGAAAAGAACTGAATAAGCCCACACCCCTGGTTATTTCTATGAGGATAGGTTTGAGAACAGAATATTCTGGCAAAAGTGATTGTTTTGGAGCAGATCTGAACGTTTTGGGTTGAAGGAAAATGGAACTAAGAACCTTCCTCTAGATGTTCCTGATATAGTGCCATTATGATCACAGAACTTTCTAGAAGAAGGAAATGCCAGGAGGTGGGTCAGAATGTGATTAGTTGAAAGACAACTGAACTAAGTTCCCTCCTCTGGGGGTTCTGTTAGGGTTTTTTGTGTGTCTGTGTGTGTAGAGGGGAGGAAGGGGTATAATGACAGAACTCTCTTAAAGAAGTAAAGTCAGGGGTGGGCTTAGTACATGATTGGATGAGGAAGAACTGAGTAAATCCATTCTTTTGGGAGTGTTCTATGAGGGTTGGGGGATAAGAACACAACTTTCTTGAAAAGAGCTATGTAATAGAAGACAGAGCCAATCAGAGATCATCACTACAAGGGGACAAACATTATTATATATGATAATGAGCTTCAAGTTATAAATAGATTGGGGGACCAACTCCTTTAATTTTGTGAATTTTCTTGGTCTATTGTTTCAAAGTTGGCTCCCTTTGTTGACTTCTGATTTTAAACTGTATTATGGGACCAGTTTCAATATACTTTCTTGCTCCTCTGCTTCGCTTCTCTGTCTTTATAGTTTTAAAATACTGACTATGTACATTAAGCCTCCACAATAAAGTACGTGGAGTTCAGACTCTTCTTAAACTAGACAGTCAAGTGATTTATGGAGGTCATGTCCGAGAAGGTATTCTTACAGGGATGGAAATGGAAATAGGGCAGTAAAGGAAAAAATGGGAATGGAACTAGGTTTAGGGGAAGGATTCAGTTTGAGTTTGGACAAAGAAACTGTCAAAAAAATCAAAGCTCAAAATCAAAACCACAATGAAGTATCACCTCACACCAGTCACAATGGCCATCATTTAAAAGTCTACAAATAATAAATGCTGGAGAGGGTGTGGTGAAACCGAACCTTCCTATACTATTGGTGGGAATGTATTTAAATTGGTGCAGCCACTATGGAAAACAGTATGGAGGTTCTTTAAAAAACTAAAAATAGAGTTACCATATGATACAGTAATCCCACTCCTGGATATATATCCAGAGAGAACTCTAATTTGAAAAGATACATGTACCCCAATGTTCATAGAAGCATTATTTACACTAGCCAAGACATGGAAGCAACCTAAATGTCCATTGAGAGATGAATGAATAAAGAAGACGTGGTATACATATACAGTGGAATATTACTCAGCCATAAAAACAGTACGAAATAATGCCATTTCCAGCAACATGGATGGACCTGGAGATTATCATACTAAGTGAAGTAAGTCAGACAGAGAAAGACGAATACCATATGATCTTAGTATTTGGAGGGAATCAGGAGTCGCGTTTCATTGTTCTAAGCAGTTAGCTCCCGTGAGCTGGCAGTTGCAATGCACTAAAGGAAAGAAA
The DNA here is from genome assembly GCF_937001465.1 of Orcinus orca. Classification (NCBI taxonomy): domain Eukaryota; kingdom Metazoa; phylum Chordata; class Mammalia; order Artiodactyla; family Delphinidae; genus Orcinus; species Orcinus orca. The sequence continues at coordinate 83,754,749 of NC_064580.1, forward strand.
TCAGAGTGTCCTCAGCCATGCCATGCTCTAGACTTTTCTCATGGTGGTAGGAGGATGGGGTTTGAATATTAATAATGCAAACTAACAGGAAGCATTTTCAATCCAGAGAATTTTTTTCCTACTGGAAGCATTTTTTGTATTCAATAATTTTCTAGAAATGACATTGCTAAGCATATAGAATATAAATATTGTTATTTCCTACGGTGACTTGTTAAGACCAGGGTGAAAATCTGACCCTGAAATTTATCTGAAAGTGAATTCTAGTTTAACACACTTCTTTGTTGAGCATTTCTTTATATAGCAAGTCAATGATTTTCCACCTCTTTAGAGAACAATTTCTGGTTGTGTCTACATACATGTGCTAGAAAAATATCTCACAAAGAGCAGATTCTTGGAATAGTAGTGATAGTATATGTAGTTAAAATTTATGTTTAAAAAAAATTCTTAAAGTGCCACTTTATCTTAACTTTAATCTTAGAGCACTTTTCAACTACAGTTAACTCTTTGTGAAGAACACTTAAGCTTTACCTTCTAAGTCCAACAGGAGAGAGTGCTACTCAAAGTCAATTTATTAAAGACTCAGATATAGAGCTTGAAGAAAATGGAGCTATGGCTGTCATCCTCCAAGGGAACAGGCTCAAAGTTTTAAGCGATGCACTGAAGGACACACTAAAGAAAATTAGCAAAACTGGAACAAACCCAAATCTCACTCTCAGGTCAATTCTCTTTCTGTTATCCATATGGATTGAACTTTAAAGGACAACTATAAGATTACAAACTTAAACTTTAGAAGATGTTAAGAATTTTCCGGATAGCATTGTTGCTTTTGTTAGCTTTGGTATTCCATAGGCATGGATGTTACTGGTTTAAGGATGAAGCTGGAAACTTAAACTTTAGCAAGATATTAGACATTTTCTGGATAGAGGTGCAGGATTTTGCTGGATTTGCTCTCCTGTAGGCACTGGTGTACTGGCAGGTTTTGGTTGGGTCTTTGTGTTTGCTGTTTTCTTCAAGGATTCTCTACTGCTGACTCTGTTGAAAGCATTTTTGAAATGAAAATAATATAATGTATAGAATTTTCTCCAAAATAATCTAGTGAGCAGGAGGATTGGATAGGTGTATAAATAAAACAAGATTGGCCATGTGTTGATAATTGTTGAGGTTGCATGATGAGTACCTGGAGGTCCATTATACCACTATATCTACTTCTGTATATACCTGAAATTTTCCATTATCAAAAGTTTAAAAAATATTATTTATATTATAAAAGACAAGCCTGATGGGTAATAGGAGCTAGCTAGTAATAAAGTAATGAAGCTAAGGGCTTCTTTTGAAAGTCAGGCTGGATATAAAATCTTTGGCTCACATATCTTTCTTTAGCTATATTGAGTATGCTACTGCTTTTTCTGCTGGCATAAACTTTGCTATCAAAGTCTGACTATAACCTGATTTCCTTTCTTTTATGAATGATCTTGATCCTTTTAGCTGAAAGGGTTTTGTTTCTTTTCCCCTTAAAGTCCAGGAAGTTTACTAGAATATGTCTCTCTCTTGGTTGATCTGGGTCAATTTCCTCAGAAATTTGTGAGGAGATTTGTGCTCTTTTTTTTTATTGGAGTATAGTTGCTTTACAATATTGTGTTAGTTTATATTGTACAGGGAAATTTGTACTCTTTTAATATGCACTTTAAAATATTATTTCAGGGAATTTTTCTTGCATTATGCTTTTGAGAATTTGTTTTGCTTTGTTACCACAATTTTCTTCTTTGGGGATTGAGAACCTGTGGAAAGTAAAAAAGATTTCGAACAGCTGCTGAGGACATCATCACAGGGATGAATGAAGAATTGCCAAGTAGTATTGAAGGCCCAATTGAGATTAAATGGCATAAATTTGTAGTGGAGCCAATTGGCACTGTTCTCCAACTTTCAGTGGCAGAACTTAAAACAAGCAAACAAAACAGATTTTTGGGTTTTCCAGTGCTATCTATTGGCAAGGCACAGATAGAGTGTAAGGTCAAGGGGATGAGGTAGGAGTTGAAATGTAGTTGAAATAATTATCAAAATGTCAATTGTACAAATAAGACAGAAATACAGCCTGGAATTTCTAGGACAGCTCCAATTATATGCTACTTTTTTTCAATAAAGAGAATTTAAATGTGTGACTAAAGATAACTTAATTCTTACTCTTTTGTAAGAATGTTTACAACACATTATCAAATCAGAAAAAAAAGTAATGCTGATAAACCATGTGTCCCCAATTTTTATCTGGATAGAAATATTCCATATCTATATGTCTTTGGCCATAAAAAATACACATGGATTGTGTTGTGCGGCAATGATATCGATGCAAATAGTGCTTGAGAAAAAAAGACCCTTTAATTTGACACACTTTTTTATCAGTCATGCAAAGCAGTGTCAGTAAGTTTCAGATTCTTACTAATATTATTTCTGCTAAATCCTAGGCTTGTGGAGCTGAAGGTACCACCAATGTAGGAAATGAGGAAAGTTGATATTTGTCCATAGATTCCCTTTCTGAAATGGAAATCCATCAATGTTTGTATTTTCTGCATTTACACCCAGCTTAAGGTAATTCTAGACAACACTGTAATGTTGAAAATGATATCATTTTTTTGGTCTCTCTTTCCTTGTAGGAGTGGTAAAAATGCCCATTGATCAAATCCCTTCTTATTCTCCTTTAAGTTTCTGTGTTTCCTGCTCTTTACCTGTGATCCTGTCATATTTGACCTCATGTATGCTCATTGATTGGTAGACTTTCTTGATCATTTTCCCTTATCTTCCTATTAATTGTTAAGGGGTGATGAATGAATAGAGCAAATGTTTATCTCCACATGGTGGTGGCCTCAATCCTTTTAAAGCTAGATATACAAGTCCCATTCATAAATCTGAAGAAATTCTGTGGTCAACTTTAGAATCTCACATAAGGTTTCATTACCTCTAGCTAACCTCTCTTTCCTCTTTTTGTCTCTAAAAAGCCCATCTTTCTTTCTTTTTTTTTTTTTGTTTTTTGTTTGTTTGTTTGCGGTACGCGGGCCTCTCACTGTTGTGGCCTCTCCTGTTGCGGAGCACAGGCTCCGGAAGCGCAGGTTCAGCGGCCATGGCTCATGGGCCCAGCCGCTCCGCAGCATGTGGGATCTTCCCGGACCGGGGCATGAACCCGTATCCCCTGCATTGGCAGGCGGACTCTCAACGACTGCTCCACCAGGGAAGCCCCCATCCTTCTTTCTTAGTGCCCGCCCTTGAAATCGTCTGGTCAATACCCATTTTATCATCTTTGTCCCACTTTTGTTTGCCCTAACTAATATGATGAAATGTATTTGGGATGCACTGGGATCAGCTAGTCAGGATCTTAGCGTGAGCTTCTTGACCATTTACCCAGCTTGCAGCCCTTATAACAATCTCCTGTAAAATCTCACCCATTTCCTGTTTCCAACTACCTTTTCAGGACCAAGGCAATGTTATAGATGCTGGGTCCTTCTTCATGACAGTGCTGCAGATGCCTACACTGAGATTACTGATTGTAATGGGTTGAATAATATCCTTCCCAAATTTCTATCCACCCAGGACCTCAGAATGTGATCTTATTTTGAAATAGGGTACTTGAAGATGTAATTAAATTATGGATTGAGATGAAATCATAGTGGGATTGAGGTGGGCTCTAAATCCAATCAAAGTGTCATTATAATAGATAGAAAAGAACACACGGAGACACACAGAGGAGAAGGCCGTGTGAAGATGGAGGCAGAGACCGGAGTTATGCTATCACAAACCAGGAAGCGCTAGGGGCCACCAGAAGCTGGAAGAGCCACCAAGTTTGGGGTAATTTGTTATGGTAGCCCTAGGAAACTGCACCAAAAATACCACATCGTATTACTGCCAAGACTGGTGGCACCAATGCTGCTGATTCTTTGACTTTGAATGTCTCAAGGAGATTTATTCTTTTAACTGTAGGCTCTTTGCTAAAAGATTCAGACTTAAGACTCTTGGGCCTGACCTAGAATATTATCTGATATCCACCATGTTATACTTCGAGTCTCCTTGCACTCTGTTCTCCAAGACTGGTATATTTCCAGAGTTGAACTTGTTCATCTTGATTCTTCCCATATAACTCTTTCCCAGAAGAATCCTTAGACTCTAGCATAATATAAATGGATCCCTTGCTTTGTTGTTGGAGCTCAACAACTCTGAAAATGTTCAAAATGTGCATGACATTCCTGCTATATTCTTCGCTTCTTCGTTACTCCTGAATACAACTTGCCCTGTCTATTTAAAGAGTCTATCTCTACCCAATAATGAGCCCTTCTTAGAAAGATGGAGAAATTGACACTCCTTCAGGTAATTCTAACTCAATACCAAGGCATGGGGAAAATGAAAAGGTGGCACCATCTGGTTCTTGCTCATCAGTTCACATAGCTTGCCACTGTTAGTTGCTACTGTCCCTGTCTGGTGGCCTATGGTAGCCCATGAGGTCCAGAAGAGAGCTGCTGTTCAGTGCCTACTTAGCCCACGGTAATCTTTCTATTGCCTCTATGCCACATTTGAGGCATGAGTATAATTTATGAGGTAGCTTATAGTCCCATATTAGACAACACAACCACAGCCACTTCCTCTCTGGAGTCATCAGACATCACCATCCACACCCCAAGGCATCAGAGTGGAGGACCCCTCTCTTCTTCGTTCTTACTATCTAATACTGCTTCCTTTTCATTTCTCTGCAAGCTAAGGGGAATATCAAGACTGCAGGGAATGCCCTTCTCCTCACCACTCACTTACCCTTATGGATTCATCTAATTCCACAGACTTCTCCATAGCGCCTGGCTGGGGAGCATGTGGAGGTGTGGTTAACAGAATCGGTTTAAATATTTGTTAGAAAGCCTTAAGATGAGAAAAAAATTCCACCATGAAATGCAGTCTTCCCCCTAAGATAGCAAGAGGACAGGTACTTCCCTGTCTTTTATCTGTTGCCTAAGGAACATTCTGATTCCAAGGCTGGGGAGGGTCCTTTCTAGCACCCTGAAACACAGACCTACTGTGATCTTGAATGGATAGCACTGTGCAACAGCCTCAAGGGAAGACTGGGCAGAATACTGGGTAATGAGGAAAATAAAAAAGAGGGATGGCGTTTTATTGTATAATAAGACAAACCAAGGCTATCTGCTTAAGTTGCTCCCAGTTTTGTAATCATCAGTCATTGTAAATGAATCTGATGTTAGCACAGAATTCCTGAACAGGAATCAAGAGCTCCTGTGGCTCAGGGATAAAAATACCTTGGGATCTTGCTAGGGATACATAAAGAAGGACAGGAGATTGACACCGTACAAGATACTAGACAGCTTTGAGAGTGGCCTGTTACTATTGTGGGCTACTCTCCTCATTTGAGGGAGTAGAGTAGCCTATACATGGAAGTGATTCCCAATAAGATTAAAAAAAAAAAAAGACGCATTCTAATTTCAGGATAAGCCTGGAGTAGTGGGTTAAGTAATCAGTTCCCATTAATACATTGGAACCACAAAGGCAAATATATGAATTCTGCCTTTGGGTGGAGTGCGCAGTGCTGCCATGAATGTTTCCTGTTATACAATGATGAAGTTGGCAGGACTGTCCTTTGTGATAATATACAGCAATCACAAGATTCACATCTGGATTTAACACTTTTACATATCGTAAGCTAAAAAGGAGGTCCATACTTTTTCTCCTACTTTGTAAGAAGATTCTTTTTTTTTTTTTAAACTGTTTCTTCAACTTCATGATTGATTTTATTTATTTTTAATTTAATTTTTATTTTATATTGGGGTATAGTTGATTTACAATGTTATGTTAGTTTCAGGTGTACAGCAAAGTGGTTCAGTTATACATATACATATATCCATTCTCTTTCAGATTCTTTTCCCTTATAGGTTATTACAGAATATTGACTGGAGTTCCCTGTGCTATAAAGTAGGTCTTTGTTGATTATCTGTTTTATACATAGTAGTGTGTATATGTTAATCCCAAACTCCTAATTTATCCCTCCCCCCAAGCTTTCCCCTTTGGTAACCATAAGTCTGTGCGTCTATTTCTGTTTTGTAAAATAGGAATAGAAGGTATAGATCAATCCACTTATGTTGAGACTTAGATAAAAGAAACTCAGGCTCACATGTGTCCAGGTCCCCACAGAAGAAGAAGGCATAGACCAAAGTTCTATCTCAAAATAAAGTTTATGTCCCTTGAGTTTCTTCTGTGTATATATCCTTTCTGATTCTCATGAGTCAGATATGATAATATTCCTTTCATAAATTTAGGATAATAAAGCACTAGCTTCCTACTGAACAGTCCTAAGGCACTTTATATTTGGGGTTCTGTGCAGTCTTAATATGTGACTTAAGAGCATATTAATCCACATGTGTTAGAATCTTTCCAGATTTCTTACTACTATGGTTACATGCATATCAACAGTGGGCTTCAGGAATGATCCTATTCTCCAAGATTTCATTGATTATGATTCTCTAGCACAGCCTTCTTCCTAGATTATTCCTAGAATGGCCTTGAGTCATTCAACTTTACAATGTGCTGCTCCTTTTGTGGTCACTCCACATCCTAGGCAAACAGAGAAACACCCTGGTCCTCACCTGAAATTTCCTCTTCAACCTCTCCTACCCTCAATCCCGGAAAGTTTCCGAAATGCAAGTCATTTTGATTTATGTTTTGTTATTTCCTAGAATGATTGTCAGAGGGAATAAATTGGAATTGGGAATTACTTTCTTACTTGCTCCTATCTTATAAACTTTTATGAAATGTGCGGAAGGTGTGCTGGTAAATAGCAATTCACAACCTACTGCTGGTATTCCTGTGTCAGGTATTTAAAGTGGCTAGAGATAGTCCCAAATCCTGCCACACTTCCTCCACGCCCGTCAAATCAGGATAATTCCAGTAGCCGGTTCACTTTAATTTCTACAACGTCTTATAGAAATTCCAACCTGACAGTTAAGATACTAATTATCTTCCTAAAAGACATTCTCTACCCTCTTCTTCCTGAATAACAGAACTTGATTTTTTAAGGAAGTAAGCAGAGATCTCTTAATCTCAGAGTAGAGAGACCCCTAACCCAGCCCCAGTGGATAAACTAATTGCTCCAGTCACTTGAATTCTGTTTTCTTCCACAAGTGCTTTGTCTAGGATTGGGCCCAGAGGTGAGTGACTTCTGACCACTGGGATATAAATGGGAGTCCGGTGGGCTGTTTCTGGGAAGTATTTTGCTTGCTGGTAAAGGGGACAGGGCATAAGAAGAGGGCTTGCTGACACTGTCTCTTCCCTCTTCTTCCAGCCATAAACTAAAAAGACAAGCCTGCAGCTCTGTCAGCCATCTTACAACTATGAGATGACAATCATGAGGATAAAAAGCCAATAGAACAGGAATGAAAAGAAAGAGTTTGGCAGAAAAAGGCAAATACCACATCATATTCTCTCTTATATGTGGAATCCAAAAAAAAAAGCTGAACTCATAAAAACAGAGAGTGGAATGGTGGTTACTAGGGGTTGAGGGATGGGGGACTGGGAGAGATGTTGTTCAAGGGTACTCACTTGCAACTAGTAGATAAATAGGTCCTGAAGATCTAACATACAGTATAGGGATTACAGACAACAAACCTATACTATAAGCATTAAACGTGCTAAGAGACTAGATCTTAATTGTTCCCACCACTAAAAGAAATAATTATGTGACACAACAGAATGGCAATCATATTGCAATATAAATGTATCAAATCAATATGTTGTATGCCTTAAAATTACACAATGTTATATGTCAATTATATCCCAACAACAACAAAACAGAATCTGGGTCTTTGTTGAGCAGCTGAACCAATACTAGCAACTGCTTACCTGTAGACCAGCAGATCTCAAACTACTGTTCTCAGAACCCTTTCCAATTATACTCACTATTGAGGAATGTTAATTTCTTAGTTTCGATAAATGTGCTGTGGTTATGTAAGATGTTAATATTAGGGGAAGCTGGATAAAGGATATACAGGAACTCTTTTATCTCTGCAACTCTTCTTTAAATCTATTTCAAAGTAAAAAGTTTAAAAAAAAATTATTGAGGACCCCCAAAAAGCTTTCACTTCAGTGAAATATATCTGTTGATATTTATCATGTTATAAATAAAAATGGAGTTTTAAAACAAATTTTAGTTATTAATTCATTTAAACACTAAAAGTAATATCTATTGCACATGACATAAGTAACATATTTTCATGAATGTTATATTTTCTGAAACAAAAGTAAATTTAGTGACAAGAGTAGCAATGTTTTATATGTCTGCAAATTTCTTTAATGTCCGGTATGAAAGAAGACAGCTGGAATCTCATCTTCTGCATTCAATCTGTTATGATATATAGTTCTGGTTCGATATGAAGAAAATCTAGGCTCACACATGCATTCCTTTTGAAAAAAAATAAGTATTTCGATGGCCTTTCCAGATAATTGTAGACATTTCTCTTTGATACTTCACTGAAATTCAAGAAGTGGTAGCTCAAAAAAAAGTTCGTTGCAACATGGAATCAGAAACCATATCAATGAGCTTTTTATGCTCCCGCACATTAAAATCTATTTGTCTATGCTGCATTTTAATGAATCTTTTACCCACTCATATTTTGTAACATGATGTATTCATTTGTCATTTGGAAAATAACTGGTTCACTGAGTTTTATACAGGACTTCCAATTGCTGACACATTTCATTATAGAATATGAAAAAAATCATGTTTTTTTCTTAATACCACCATTGATCTCATCAGAAAAGTCTTTATGTTGGGAAGCTGACAAGCTCATGATGGCAGATGTAAGTTTTCCAAAACTCTAATTTTCACTTGAAAGCACAAATGTTATTATTGGTAACAAATACTTTGAGTTGTTTTCCTTAAAATGACAGGCTCACTTTGTTCATTTTCAAGAAAATATCTGCCAAATACCCAAGTCTGTGTAACCATACTTTACCTGTCAGTCATTCTTTCAAGTAAAAATGATGCTTCTTAAAAAAAGCAGCCAACTCAGCTCATTATTCAATTGTACAAACTCTTTTTTTGGAGACAACCATTCAACTCCAGTACTTAGCAGAAGTACTTCATGCAAACTCCCCATTTCATTCCATAGAATATTAAGAAGATGAATACTCAGGGGTGGAGAGTCAATAAAATTTGCATTCTTTACTGCTTCTTCAAGAGCATTCTAAAGTGAAACTGGCTTTTTTTTTTTCTTCAAGTGCATGGCAATGAAGACTATAATGGCTACTACTAGTACAGTTTGGTAACACTCTGTTGATCTGTGCTAAGAAGTTAGTAGTTTTAGCTTCTGTTGCTTTAGCACCAACAGTGCAAATGTCAACAGAGTGGAAAAGGCAAATAATATCTCACCATTATTATTAAAATTGTTTTGATCTTGCAGAAACCTGAAAGGTCTCAGGAACCCACAGGGTTCCCTGGGCCACACTTCGAGAACTATAGTTAGACTTATGTGGGGAAAATAAACCCTTATTTGCTTTATCCTCTCTTAATTAGGTTTTCTGTTATCTGCAAGTGAAAACATTCCTGATACATTCAACATAATATATTCTTGGCTATTCCTTTGAATTCAAAGCATCCATGCTTTCACTTCTTTTTCTTTTTTATCTTTATGTCTGTTTTACATGACTTTTTTTCAACTTTTTATTTTATATTGGAGTATAGTTGATTAACAATGTTGTGTTAGTTTCAGGTGTACAGCAAAGTGCCTCAGTTATACATATACATGTACCTATTCTTTTTGAAAGTCTTTTCCCTTTTAGATTGTTTCATAATATTGAGCAGAGTTCCCTGTGCTATACAGTAGTTCCTTGTTGGTTATCTATTTTATTTTATTTCACTTTATTTTATTTTGTTTTTTTGGCCTTGCCACATGGCATGCAGGATCCTAGTTCCCCAACCACTGATCGAACCCATGCCCCCTGCAGTGGAAGTGCAGAGTCTTAACCCCTGGACTGCTAGGGAAGTCCCCGGTTATCCGTTTTAAATATAGCAGTGTGTACGTGTCAATCCTAAACTCCCTAACTATCTCCCTAACTATCCCTCCCCCCGACCCTTTCCCCCTGGTAACCATAAGTTCACTCTCTAAGTCTGGCTTTCTCTTCTTCTTGAGGCAAAAAGGTTACCTTTTTGAGTTGAGTCTCTTCTTGTGTGGAGCCAGAGATAGTTCACTCCTCAACATCCTGTGGCTTTTTCCTGACTGGCCCATGAGGGCTATACTTCTCTAAGTACTGGAACAATGCTAAGAAACTCTCACACTGCATGTGGTCAGACAGCTTTGAAATATTTCCCGTGACTTAATTTCTGGAATAGGAATCTTAAATGATTAAATTACTGAGCAGTAATTCTACTCATTTCCATAGTTGTAATTAGAGTATCTTCCTTGGCATTATTGCCTCAGTCTAGAGAAGCTGCTTGTCCCAAGAGAGTTGAGTCAGAAACACGGACAAGCCATTGCCAAAAGTGTGGCCTGGAGACCTTGGCAACAGGTACATGGCACTTTTCAAGATGAAGGAGAAAGAGAAAAGACCTAGGAATAAAGATAAGCTTCTGGGAATTCCCTGGTGGTCCAGTGGTTAGGACTTCACGCTCTCACTGCCGAGGGCCTGGGTTCAATCCCTGGTCAATCCTACAAGCTGCGCAGCAAAAAAAAGAAAAGAAAAAAAGAGATAAGCTGCTCCCTGCTTCTATTTTGGGGACATATTGAAGCAAGAATGTTGGTTCCATTCTAATTTACTTTATAGTTTGGTAGTGGTAAAGAAAGTCACTTAGTATTCTAAATCCTCCTTCACTGCAATATGTAATTATAACACTTTACATTTGAATATGTTGTATGCAATAAAACCAGTAACATAGAGAAGGGTTTTGAGAGATTTGAGAACAGAAAAATAAAATTGACCACAATTTAGCCACAGGCTAAAGGTTAGGAAAAAACTTTTTAAAAAGTCTGATGTGTTAGTAATGGACAAATCGTATTTTATTTATTTATTTTTGGCCACACTGCACAGCATGTGGGATCTTAGTTCCCCAACCAGGGATTGAACCCGAGCCCCCTAGCAGTGGAAGCACAGAGTCCTAACCACTGGACCACCAGGGAAGTCCCGAGAAATCATATTTTTAAAAATGCCTAAATTTAGTTGCATATATTTTTATCTAAAAGATATCATTTCTTAAGCCAGTCACAGAAAGACAAGTCCTGAATGATTCCACTTATATGAAGTAGTTTTAAAAAATTTTTACTGAAGTATAGTTCATGTACAATGTTGTGTTAGTTTCAGGTGTACAACAAAGTGATTCAGTTATACATATACATGTATCCACTCTTTTTTAGATTCTTTTCCCATAGAGGTCATTACAGAATATTGAGTAGAGTTCCCTGTGCTCTACAGTAGGTCCTTATTAGTTATCTATTTTATATATAGTTGTGTATATATGTCAATCAGAATCTCCCAATTTATCCCTCCTCCCCCCTTTTCTCCCCTGTAAACCATAAGATTGTTTTCTACATCTGTAGTATGAAGTATTTAAAATAGTCAAATTCATAGAATCAAAGAGTGGAATGGTGATTGCCAGGGAGTGGTGGGAGGGAGAATTGGGGAATTACTAATCCATGGGTATAAAGTTTCAGTTAAGCAAGATGAATAAACTCTAGAGATCTGCTATACAGCATTGTACCTATAGTCAACAATAATGTATTATACACTTAAAAATTTGCTGAGTGTAGATCTTATGTTGTGTTCTTACCACAATAAAATATGATTTTTAAATAAATATGTAAAATAAAAGATATAATTTCTTACTAGGAGTATAAGGGGACTTCCTGAACTAATAAAGGGCATCTATGAAAAACTCACAGCTAATATCACATTTAATGGTGAAATACTGGATGTTTTCATCCCAAGATCAGGAACAAGACAAGGATGTCCATTCTTGCCATTTGTACTTAACATTGTACTGGAGGCTGTAGCCAGGGTAATAAAATAAGAAAAATAAATAAAAGGCATTCATATTGGAAGAAAAGGAGAAAAACTATCTTTACACATATATGACATGATCTCATATGTAGAAAATCCTAAGGAGTCTATTTTTTAAAAAACTATTAGAACTATTAGATCAGCAAGACTGCAGGAAGCAAGATTAATATTAAAAAATTCAATTGTACTTCTATACACTTGCAGTAAAAAATCTGAAATGAAATGAAGAAAATTACTGAATTTACAATAGCATCAAAAACAGTAAACTACTTAGGAATAAATTTAACAAAATAAATTCAAAATTTAAACTCTGAAAACTACAAAACACTGTTGAAAGAAACTACAGAAGATGTAAATAAATGGAAAAACATCTCTTGATCTTTGATTGGAAGACTTAATATTGTGAAGATGTGATACTCCCCAAATTGATCTACATATTCTATGCAGTTCCTATCAGAATCCCAGCTGGCTTCTTTGTAGAAATTTATAAACTGATTCTAAAATTCGTATGAAATTGCAAGGGACTCAGAATAGCCAAAATCATCTTGAAAAAGAAGAAAAAATGTTGGAGGACTCATACTTCCAACTATCAAAACTGCTATGAAACAACAGTAATCAAAAATTGTGGTACTGGTATAAGGATAGACATAGATCAATGGAATGGAATTGAGTGTCCAGAAATAAATCCATGTGTCTATCGTCAACTTATTTTCAATAAGGAAGCCAAAACCATTCAATCAGGAAAAAAATATTTTTAACAAATGGTGCTGGGACAAATGGATATCACATGCAAGAGAATGAAGTCGGAACCCTATCTCATATCATATACAAAAATTAATTCAAAATGGATCAGCAACCTAAATATAAGAGCTAAAACCATAGAACTCTTAGAAGAAAACACAGGGGTAAGTCTTGATGTCCTTGGATTTGGCAATAGATTCTTAGATATGAAATGTAAAGCACAATCAAGAAAAGAAAAAATAAATTATACTTCATCAAAATTAAAAACTTCTGCATCAAAGAACATTATCAAGAAAGTGAAAAGACAGCCTATAGAAGGGGAGAAAATATTTGCAAATCATATATCTGATAAGGGTCTAGTATCCAGAATATATAAAGAACTCTTACAAATCAACAGAAGACAAATAACCCAATTGAAAATGGGCAAAGGACTTAAACATTTCTCCAAATAAGGTGTAAAAATGGCCAATAAGTACATGAAAAGATCCTCATCATCATTAGTCATTAGGGAGATTCAAATCAAAGCCACAATGAAGTGCTTGTTCACAGCCAGTAGGATGGCTATAATTGAAAAAACAGACAGTAGCAAGTATTGGCAAGGATGTAGGGAAATTGGAATCCTTAGACATTGCTCCTGGGAATTTAAAATGGTTTAGCTGCTGCAGAAAAGTCTTTTCCCTCAAAAATTTAAACATAGAATTACTGTATGACCCTGAAATTCCATCCTTGGTTATATACCCAAAAGATTCAAAGCAGGTATTCAAACAAGTACATGTATTCTTATGTTCATTGCAGCACTATTCACAATAGCCAAAAAGTGGAAACAGCCCAAATATCCATCAATGGATGAATGGATAAACCAATTGTGGTGTATCCATATAATGAAATATTCATCCATAAAAAGGAGTGAAGTACTGACACATGCTACAATATGGATGAACCTTGAAAACATTATGCTAAGTGAAAGAAGCCAGTCACAAAAGACCACATATTATATGATTTAATTTATATTAAATGTCCAGAATAGGCAAATCTGGAGAAACAGTAGATTAGTGGTCACTTAGGGCTGGGGAGAATGAGAGGACAGAGGTGATAGCTAAAGCTATAGGGTTTTTTTGAGGTGAAGAAAATGTTCTAAAATTGACTGTGGTGACAATTGCACATCTCTGTCATTATACTAAAAAAGATTAGCATGTACATTTTCAAAAGGGTGAAGTATATGGTTTGTGAATTATGCCTCAATAACCCTATAAAATAAAAATGATATATTTTCCAGAAAAATACAAAAATGCAGTTCATATTTACTTTCTATTTCCTTAATGTCTCTCAAGCAAAACAGATTTTTTATCACTGTATTTGAGGGCACTTCTCTAACAATTCTTGTCAGCCTCCTTGTGCTTACCATCCTAATACAGAGAGCTAAGAAACTAGGAAACTACTCATGAAAAGCGCGCTTGGCAATGCTCATTACCAAAAAGTATTTGAACTTGGGACACAGTTGACAGCACTGAATAATCACAATATAGTGTGATAAGGGTTATAATGGTTGTATCTAGTAAGATAGAAGTTGGATAGGTAGATTGAGAAAAAGGCGTTGAAGATCACTATCTGATCCATGAGTCACAGAGGTCAAACATCATGGTTTGTATGGGAAGATTTCTGGGAGTTTCCATGGACTGAGTTAGCAGTGGGGCTGGAGGTGGTCAGTATATATGGACTAAGAGAAACAACCAAGATAACTGAAAACAGGAATCACTAGGTGATTTAATTGCAGGAAGTGATTTTCTTTCTTTCAGTGAATCTTACACTTGCCAGCATCTTAAAGAGGCTGCTTGTCATTTGAAAAGAAAATTACGGGAGTCCCAATTTTAATCTGTGTGTGATTCACAAAGAATAGACGTATCTTATACTCCAATAAAGATGTTAAAAAAAAAAGAATAGATGTATCTAACACACTAGTCGAATGAACCCAATAAGTGTATGAGTTCTGAGGAGCCTCTTGGAAGAACTCTTCCTCAGGGAAGAAGGATCTGGGAGTACAGTCTTAGTCCTCTAATGGGTGCAGTGATATTGAGCAGAAGATAGTGACTGTCATTTGTGTTGATCTCCTGATCCCAGGCCGAATATGACGCATAGTTAAGTCCTAAATTCTTAAGTCATTGGGGGTACAGGCAGAATTGCATGGGTTCCCTTATTAACAGAGAATAATGCTAGAGACATATAAGAACAAGGAATGGCAGCAGGTAGTCTGGTGGAGGCGCTGCTGCATTCGGTGGAAGCCACCTTGATCTGGAATACACGAGAGATCCCATGAAACCTTCCAGAAACACTTAGGGGAGGACCTTTGAAGAAACAGGAAGTCATGTGTCATGTAGATGGGGGCGTGAACAAATTGTTGGAGGTATTACTGTTTATGTCATACCCACAGGCTAGTGAGGACTGAAGAAATAGGAAACATGGACAAAGCTCCTAATCCTTCTGGAACAGTTAAACGCAATCTTAAGGTGGAAGTGACCGTTGACCCATGCTTTGAAGGAGTACAACGTGTTTACCACACTGAGAGAGGGGCCGAAGGGCATTTCAGATTAAAGCAGAGGGGATGTACAAATACACAGTTGCTCATTACGCCTATTCATGAGTTGTTTTCATGGACCAAATGTTTTCCATTTTGTGGCTATACGTGTACATACTTAGTGGGGATCCTGCCATTTGACCACAGTCACCACTGAGAGTGGCTCAACTATTTCCTATAACTGTTGGAATTCTTAAAATATTAGAACTTAAAGGAACCACAGATGCCATCTACTGTCACTCTTCCTCCCTGTCAAGTGCAAGGGATAATTGCAAAGCTATTAGCAAATTCCAAGGCTCTATAATCACCTTGCATGTATATACAACATCTGCTTGGTCATGTAAACTTAGAGGAGCTAAAAATTCCTATAAGATTTAGAAGGCTGAATGGATGCTAAAAATCTGGTCAGCAGGTCATTAAGTGTTTCTTTTGTTAATCGAATGGTCTAGTAATTCGACACACAATGGAAGGCAGAAAATTACCTCTAATTCTTTGAGGATCAGATAGCATTTATACTTATGAGACAAAAGAAAATGGCAGTGAGAATGTTAATGCTTAATTGTTCGTGGATCACATTGTTTAGCTCTAGCATCTAAATGTCATGATAGTGCTTACAAACTGAACACTGTGATTCTAATTTAAATTATTTTTGTGTCACTTTACAATATTTATTTCTTTCACATTGTCTCAAATAAGTGGCTGCATTTATTCATCAGGAAATATACAAAGCAGAATTCACTTTATATCTTTCAAATAACCTAGAGTAAGCCCTGAATACAGTACCAAATGTGATTTCTTTGAAAACCCAGGTCAAAAAAAAAAAAAGGGCAACTCTAAAATTCAGTAAACAGATTACAATAAAAATGTAACATTTCCATAGCTTTTGCTTTCCAATACAACTGTGGCATTTTTTCAGAGACTATAAATGAAAACATTGGTAACATATACAAAACTTTAATGTAGTCGACCCTTGAACAATTGGGGGTTAGGAGCACTGACCCTCCACGTAATTGAAAATCCACATATAACTTTATAGTTGGCCTCTGTATCCAAGGTTCCGCTTCTGGGGATCCAACCAAAGGTGGATGGTATGGTACTGTAGAAAAAATCCACATATAAGTGGACCCACACAGTTCAAACCCACGTTGTTGAAAGGTCAACCATACTTATATACGAAGGTATGTGCATTATATTTAACCTTTCCATTGTGAGATTATCAAAACCACATTGTTATCAAAATTAAACACTAGGGAAGGGTGGAAGGAAGAAAAAAATATTAAACACCAAAAAAAAGTTCTGTGCCAAAGCTAAAATAGTCTCTAATATTTCATTTTTAGTAACTTTAACTTTAAACAATGCATAGCTTCATAGTGTCATATTACCCAGATACTCTTTCATTATTGTCAGGCATTATAAGCGGTAAGATTACTTAAAATAAAATCTGTGTATTATGCACATTGCAGTAAAACTCTTAATTAGCACCACCTACACAAAAAATTGTTGGAAATGTAAAGTGTAAGGCCTTCCCCTTGAAGGATCTAGGATCTAGAAGAAAGGAGATACAAAATGTTCAACATATGACAGTACCCCTGTGTCAGATGAGTGTGACAGTCAATAACAGCTATAAGAATTCAGAGGAGGGCCTGAGATTCCTAGGTACATATGGCTTTGCAAGGCTAGAATTTCTAAAGTTTTCTTTATGCTGAGCAGTTTGGCTGCAGTTAGAGCTGAGATGTTATTTGTGAGACTATAGTGTATGGGTGATTGCCTCTTAACCCTGGGATGGTTAATTATATCAACTGCAATTGTTTCATACTACCATATATGACCATATATATTTCTAATGACAGTATTTTCCAAAAATATATATTTGGAGCAAAGTTTAACCTTTTTTTTTTTTTTTTTTTTGGCTGTGTGACATGTGGGATCCTAGTTCCCTGAGCAGGGATCAAACCCGTGCCCCCTGCATTGGAAGCATGGAGTCTTAACCACTGAACTGCCAGAGAAGTCCTGGAGCAAAGTTTAAAGAAATTAAAATACCTAAATATCATATAGTCTTAATTTCTTAACAGCTGCACATCTTTTTTTCTCTCTACTCTTTTTGGCACAAGGATTATCTTGAGCTGGTTATTTTTAAGAAACGGTAGACACAGGAAATGCTCTGAAAACTGAGTAGAAGTTACCCTTTTGTAAGAGAGATTTACATTTATAAGGAAAATCTCCATTTGTAAGGGTGTCTCCCTCTCTGTACCAGGAAGAGAAGGATGACTAAATCCCTAGAAACTCATCAACAGAGAAGGCAAGGCCTTAAATCTGTATAACAACCTTACCCTTGTTAACTGTGTTTTCCTGGTCACCTCCCTTAACTGGTTGCCCACCCTCAGCACCTTCTTTAGCTTAAGATGGCATTTAAGGTGATGGCTTTGGTCATTTTGGAGAGTCACTCAGCTTTCCCATGTATACAGGAGATATACAGGTTATTAGACTTCTGTTTGTTTTTCTCCTGTTAATCTGTCTTTTTATTACAGGGGTGTCTCATCTAAGAACCTAGAAGGATAAAGGGAAAATTGTTTTTCCTCCCCCATGGTACTTTTCTTGAAAAACTGGTTTTCTCTTAGTTCCATACAACAATTCATTGATTTACTAACCAGCCCCTCTCAGTCTCTTTGAAAACAAGCAGGACACTGTGAGTCCTCCCAGTACAAAAGCATTTTCATGTCCCCCAATCCTTGTTTGAAGGAAAAAGGCTTTCAGCCTCTTAGAACTTCCCTGAGTTCCAAAGGGCAGTTATAATTAGAGGAGTGAGGGAATGCAGAATAAAACAATAGTGCAGCAATGGAGCAGGGTCCTGGTTCCTCCTGGGGGATCTGCATAATTATCTGATACATATCTCTGAGTTCTTCTACAGGAACTAAGGCCCCCACCCAGGTGGAGGATGGTAACTTCAGGCTGAGCATAAGCCATGGACCCCAGACTGACTGGAACCAGAAGGCTGATGATTGAGATTCCTGGAACACCACCCTGTTACCTCCCCACCAACCAGTCAGAAGAAAGTCACATATCTTGCAGCCATACCCCCAAATTTTGCCTATAAAAACTGTTCCTTAAAAACCATCTGGGTCCCCCCCTCCAAAAAAAAAAAACATCTGAGAATTCGGGCCTTTTGAGTACAAGCCACCCGTTCTCCCTGCTTGGCCCTGCAATAAACCTTTCTCTGCTCCAAACTCCAACATTTGGTTTGCTTGGCTTCACTGTGCGTCTGGCACACAAACCTGAGTTCAACTACATCTTTGCTTGTAGGAAAAAATCTGCCTGTTATTAAAATAAATATGGCTTGACAGACACAATAAGAAAAATGATAACCAGATACAATCTTATCCTTTTTTCTGTAATAACTGTGTTCTTCCAATCATAAGGAAGTCATTTTTCTTTTACTTCACTAATTCAACAAGCATTTACTGGGCACTTACTATGCACCTGGCACTATACTAGATACCAAGGATACAAAAAGGAAAAGGAAAAAAGTCTCCTTGATCATGTATTCAAATAACTGCAACAGAATGGGGATAAACAGAAGTGTTCAAACACCATACTATGGCCTCCAAGGCCCTTGCTTATCTTTCTAATCTCTTCTTGGCCACTATGTTCCTGCCACACTGGCCTTCTCTTTATTTCAAATACACTAAGTTCCTTTTCACCTCAGGCCTTTGCACTTATTTCCTCTTCCTGCACTGTTTTTTTCCCTACATTCATCAGCTGGCTAAGTCCTATTCACCTGGCAGTAATCAATGTGAATATCATTTCCTCACAAAAACTTTATCCCCTCAGATGAGGTTTTTTCCTGTTGTATACTCTCAGTGCCCCCTGTAATTTTAAATTTTAGCTCTTGCAAACTAAAGAATGTCGCTCCACATCTGGTTCTACAAGAATGAAGTCACTAGCCACTGCAGTCACTGACCTTCAACACACCCTGAAAGGAGTTCAGGGTGGAGATCAAGAATGAGACACCCTCTACTTTGTGAAAATCTGGCAGAACCGGCCTTCAGATAGTTAGATATTTTCAGGAGAAAATTTTATGAACCCAATTTCTTGCATCTTCTCATACCTAGAAAAGCTCTAAAATTATTAATGGAGGCATCTGCTCCTTGTGACTAGCAGCAACCTTCTACCAAGATGTGTGTGCTTGATTGCACATATCTCCTTCTCCAAAATCACTTATATACTGACCTCCCCCTCTACCTCTTCAGAGCAGTTCCTCAGAGCTATCTGAGAGTCTGTCTCCTGGGCTAAAGTCCTCAGTAAGCCCCAAATACACCTGAACTCACAGCTCTCATGTTGTGCTTTTTTTTTTCAGTCTACACCCAAATCTCATTGCAATTAAATAATTATCCATGTAATTGGTTATTGTCTGTATCTTCCACTAAACTAGACTATAAGCTTAATGAAGGCAGAACTACATCAGTGTTGTTCAGTAGTATATTCCTAATGGCCAGCACAGGGCCTGGAATATAGAAGTTTCTCAATGAACATTTGTGGAAGGAAGAGAGAACTAAAGGAGAAAGGAAGATGCGGAGGGAGGGGGGGAGGGAGGAAGGAAGGAAGGAAGACAAGAAGACTGAATGTGCACTAAGAAGAGAGTGGCTTATCCCTGTTTATGGGAGTCAGAGGCACTAATTTTTGAGGTTTCTCTTTTCATCAGAGTTACTTATTCTTAGTTTCTTAAACACCCCCTTTCTTTTTTTTTTTTTAATTTTTATTGAAGTATAGTTGATTTACAATGTTGTGTTAATTTCTGCTGTAGAGCAAAGTGACTCAGTTATATGCATATATACATTCTTTTTATATTCTTTTCCATTATGGTTTCTCCCAGGATATTGAATATAGTTCCCTGTGCTATACAGTAGGACCTTGTTTTTTATCCATTTTATATATAATAGTTTGCATCTACTAATCCCAAACTCTCAATCCATCTCTCCCCCATTCTCCCTCTCCCTTGGCAACCACAAATCTGTTCTCTATGTCAGTGAGTCTGTTTCTGTTTCGTAGATAGGTTCATTTGTGGCATACTTTACATTCCACATATAAGTAATATCATATGGTATTTGTCTTTCTCTTTCTGACTTCACTTAGTATGATAATCTCTAGTTGCTGCAAATGGCATTATTTAATTCTTTTTTATGGCTAAGTAGTATTCCAGTGTGTGTGTGTGTGTGTGTGTGTGTGTGTGTGTGTGTGTGTACCACATCTTCTTTATCCATTCATTTGTCAATGGACATTTAGGTTGTTTTCATGTCTTGGCTATTGTGTATAGTGCTGCTATGAACATAGAGGTGCATGTATCTTTTTGAATTATGGTTTTGTCCAGATATATGCCCAGGAGTGTTCATCACCCCTTTCTAATAACTTGTATCTCTACATTCCAGACCAGGAAGCTGTGCTAGCTCCAACCACTTTCTGACAATGACTGTACCACTAGCATGAAGTTTTAAAGTGATCTCAATACAATACAACCCCAGTGGTTTTAATATGGGGCCTGCTGAATGCAATTCCATACTCATCCCAAACTCCTTCCCTCTTTAGTTAAATCTTTTGTGTTATATCTGCATTTGTGTCTGTACCTCTATCTTGGTGATGCAGAAAGTAGAAATGAAACATCAAAAATTAGATCCTTTAGGTCATCTGTAAAGCACTTTTTCACACAATCTGCCCTCCATTCCCACAGGTAATTATGAATTGCTGGTAGAAAGTTATTGCCATCAGTCTTAGAGAGATTAATATGAGCAAAACTAACAGTTCCCTTCTCTCCTACTTAATGACTGCAGTCAGAGATTTCTTACATTAATATAAAAGAGAAGGCAGACAAGATGAAATTGGTCTTCTTAGAAGCTTCAACAGCAATCTAGTCTCTTTCAAATATGAAACAGCAACTCCCCTCTCCATACTTCAAAAAATTAATATAGCATTTGAAATTATCTTTTCATTCTACTTTTATTATAATGCTCCAATTTTAAGTTACTATAGTAACCATTTTGGATTTGAGTGAAAAATTCATTACTGTCACTTTAATTGTTTGGTTTTTGTTTTCTACTCTAGCTACATTGGAGTTTAAAAATGGAAAATAGATTTATCCTGTACTATTCTCTAAATATTATGGAGCACAAAGACAATTCAGACAATGATTCTGTATGACTATTATTGGAACTATCTGTTTATATACCAATCATTGATGTCTGTTTTAGAAACATTAGATATTGTACTAAGGTAGACCACTGTTCGGTATAATTAAATAAAAGAGTGTGAATAACTAATATTCAACACTCCACTAAAAAGCATACAACATGCAACTACTTCTGTGATACTTAATTATTAAAGAACATTTATTTGTTACTTATATTGAGGAATATAAAGATGGTGGTCATGATATTTACATCATAACACAATGTGTGCTTTAGGAGAGAGGACCCCATAATGGATTAGTCTGATTTTGTCATAATATTCATCAAAATTACCAATTAATGTAAGTTGTCCATGTCTGATTATTTTTTAAATTTCCTAAACGCCTAATTATCTTCAACTGTTTTACTGGTTATTGCCCTTAAAAAACTGTTTGCGGACTTTGGGTCCAACATCTTAGCAAGGCGGCAGTGGTAGCAGCTGCTCTTTGAGTTTCGCTATGCTGCCCAAGGATGACAAAAAGAAGAAAGATGCCAGAAAGTCGGATAAGAAAGACAAAGCCCAGGGAACAAATCTGGGGGCAAGGCCAAAAAGAAGACATGGTCCAAAGGCAAAGTTCGGGAGAAGCTCAATAATGTAGGCTTGTTTGACAAAGCAACATATGACAAACTCTGTAAGGAAGTTCCCAAATATAAGCTTATAATCCCAGCTGTGGTCTCTGGGAAACAAGATTTGTGGTTCCTTCACCAGGGTAAGCCCTTCAGGAGCTCCTTAGTAAAGGACTTCTGAAACTGGTTTCAAAGTACAGAGCTCAAGTAATTTACACCAGAAACACCAAGGGTGGAGATGCCCCAGCTGCTGGTGAAGATGCAGAACAGGTCCCACCAACTGTCCATTTTGAAAAATAAAACTGTATTAAATCAAAAACAATCATTTGTGGAGATTCCACAAGGCTTGTAGTAAGTGTGCTTTCCTCCTTCTGGCTGTGTTTTTGGGGCTCTACAAGTCAGAGATCACATCAAACCAAATTCACTGACCATCTATGCTATATGATCCTAGGGTACAAATCTGTATGAGGGCAGGTGATCTCAGGTTTATTTTACCCCCCTTCCTTTCCCTTTTCCTGCTCTGCTTAGGTCCAGAGAAGCCTTCTCTCTGGGTCTGTGGGGTTGGTAGGATCAGAAAGTGACCAATTAGTTGTGGTTCATCTTAATCCTCACCCTTACCCCTCCAATGTCTTCAAGGCAAAAGCAACTTCGGCACTCAAATAGTCCTCTGGCCTCTTTGGTCAAGCTTCTCCTCAAAATGGGTCTGCTAGGGCTGCATAATCTTTACAACTCCTCAGTTTTTTTTTTTTTTAGGGTTAGTTTTGTAGTGCAGATTTATTTATTTATTTAAAATTTATTTATTTATTTATTTTGGGCCACACCAAGCGGCTTGAGGGATCTCAGTTCCCCAACCAGGGATTGAACCCAGGCCATGGCAGTGAAAACCTGAAATCCTAACCACTAGGCCAACAGGGAACTCCCACAACTCCTCAGTGCTTTTAAGGTGATTTATTCAGAGTTGTTTTCAGCCAGAGAGTTTGATTCAAATAACCCACTACCTAACCTGCCCTTATGGGGAATAGCTATTACATTTTTATTGTATGAAATTATGCATTTGTGTTTAACAACTGTGATACTTGCTTTTAGGAACTTCACAGTGCAATAAGATGAAGGAAATGTAGTCGCACAGTTTTTGTTTTGAGAGATTAGTAACCATATGGAAGACTGCTCTGTCGCAGACTTTTGGGGGAAAAAGGTGTGAGACTTTTGATGGATTGTCCCATTAACGTTATGAAACTGAAGAGCCCATTTTGCTTGATGACAATTGTTCTTTCCTCAAGGGGTAACTTCAACTGGTTGGCCAATAAGTTGCATCCTTGCCTTGAAGAAATAACCACCAAAGGAAAATCACTCCTAGCTGGTTTCCCAACCACCTCCAACTGGTCCTGAGCTGCCCTGTAGTGGCCAAGCTCCAGCCTCGTGAGGGGAAGCTGTGAGGGCACCTAGTTGATTCAGACTGTAGAGACAGCATTTAGTCAACAGCCTTGTCTCTCATACCCTGATGCCTTAGAACTCCAACGTGTGTCTGTGAAAATGAAAGCAGATTCCTGACTCCGGCTACGGATAAGTGGATAACCTTGGGCCAAGTTTGTGACTTCATAACTTTTTAACAACAGCTCCATTTATGGCTTAGTGCTTAACTAGCCAGGACAATGGATTTGATTCCTGAAAGGCCAAATCAATAACATTGGACACCACAGGCTTTGAGGGCAGGATTATGGTGAAAGTGATATTTTAGATTTTACAGAGGAAAACTAAGTTCACATTTACTAAAAACACAATTTAGGTATTAACATACTTCCTAATATACACTTAAAACTTGTCTAAATTACCCAAGATTAACCAAAAGGAAGAATAGAAATGCATTGTAAATATGAAAAAACACTAAACTTAAAATCACAATATCATGCTATTCTTCTTTTAGCATATTAAAATAGAGGTCATCTGAAATTCATTGAGTATTAACTCATAGTTTTTGCATAAACATAAATAGCATATTTTACCTAAGACACTGGAGTTTTTATGAAAATAATTAGTCCATTAAAATTAGTTCAGTGCCTTTAGAAATGAATAGGCTAAAATGCAAAGCAAGATCTATTTATCCAAGAACAAATTGAACCAAGATTTTAATTTATTTGTTAGTGAAACAAAATTGTTAATCTTCTATTAAAAATTATTTGTATTTGTATAATATCCCATGGTTTATAAAGTACTTACACATCCAACATCTTATTTAATCCTCTCAACAGCCCTGTGAGGTAAGCATCATCACCACTTTACAGATTAAAAAACAAACTCAAGACTCATTTAGAATATAGGTCTTCCTAAGTTCACAGAGTGAATCAGTGGCAAATAAGTCTTAAATTCAGTCATCTGACTTACAATCCAGTGCTTTTTCCACTAAGTTCACAATTTACATTTTTCTCATCATTGTAGAATCATTACTAGTTTCATCCTAGGAAAAAGACCAATCCTTAAAACTCTAGGCCATGTGTGCAGATAAACAATGAATAAGGACAAATTCATGAACTTTCAGTTCAGGTTTGTCAATCAAAAGATTCTGGGCTTCCCTGGTGGCGCAGTGGTTGAGAGTCCGCCTGCCGATGCAGGGGACACGGGTTGGTGCCCCGGTCCGGGAAGATCCCACATGCCGCGGAGCGGCTGGGCCCATGAGCCATGGCTGCTGAGCCTGCGCGTCCGGAGCCTGTGCTCCGCAACGGGAGAGGCCCGTGTACCGCAAAAAAAAAAAAAAAAAAAAGATTCTGTAACTACATACAGAGGCATTCCCCAGTGATGAACTCGATGCCTAGAAAATACTCCCCAAGTCTAAATGAACAATCTTTCAACTGTTTAATAAGGGAATTTCACCTTCTAACAAAAAGATTTTTTCCCTCCTTATGAGTAAAGTTAAATCCTAACTCAAGGCCAAATAAATAGTTAAATTATTTTTCTCATCCTTTAACCTAGAAGTTGCTTTTCTTAGCTAAATTCACGGAAGCAGTCTACATATTTTAAGAATTTTCATTTAGTGTTACATCGACTTTCACCTTTACTTTATGGCTGAAACTTTGAACAAGTGCCAATAAATCATGACTGAGATGAAACCGAGCAAGATCCTTAGAAGCAGAATAATCAAGACATATGCATTTGAGAGACCAGTAAAGTAAATGCCCCTTCAATTCTGTATGTATTAAATTTATATTCATTCTGCTTAAAATTATTTAAGACTTGCATTTGATATAATTCCTAAGTCACTAGTGCTTAAGATATCATACGATTTTTGAGGAAATATGTAAACATTATGTAAATATTGATCTATAAACTACACATATTTGTAAGAACTTCTCAATACAGTTAACAATTCTGTTAAATCCCAGTGCTTCTATTTTTTTATACAAACTATAACTTTCCAATGACAGATCTCTATTCTCAATATATTCATTAACAATTTGAGACATTTCATATTTGTAAATTAAAAGTTAATTTTACAGTACATATTCCAAGTTAGCAGGCCAAAAGGAATATTTTTCTCTAATTGACATTGAAACAAATGATTAGCATGCTACAGTACTTGTCCAACTCTTTTATATTCATTAATTATTCAGGATTAATTCTGCAAAAATCCAGAGAATGCTTATGACGATGAGTTTGTAAGATACACAACTGTTCTAGGATATAAGAAATGTTCATGAATTTATCATGTGTTGAAATATACTATGAAGATCTCGACTGCTAGAAATGTCTCCTACCTTTTTAAAAATATAATTACTAAATATTGGTGGAGAACACACATTAACATTCGCCAATTAAAACTCAATTACAATTTTCTGAACTATTAAGATTTATTAACCTTGTGCAAGGTTATATACAAATTATTCAGATGCTTTTAATTTGTGAAGTACTTTAAATACATTACTTACTTCACATGCATTGTCTCATCTGGTCTTGTCAACAATCCTGGGAGATAGGGGGAGCAGTTAGTAAGCCCACTGTAAAGGAAGAGAAGACATGCCCATATTAGAAGCCAAGCAGAGGAAGTGTCAACACTATGCCAGGTACAGTACTAGATGCTGAGGATATAATGAACGAGCTGCATAATCAGAAAGCTTCTGATATAGCAGAGAAGACACACAAGCATTAAGAATGAGCTGTGATGAACACTCTAATGGGGAAATCAAAGATGCTATGGAAGCTCAGAAAAGGGCAACCTAACTTCGCCTTAGAGGAGTCAGGAAAGTGTCCTTGAAAGAAGATATATTTGGCAGGCACAAAATCAGAAACTTCCTTGCAAGATATGCTCAATGGTTTGTATCTTATTGTGAAGGCTGTGGGAGCAGTGGGAGAAAAATGAGGGGAAATGCTGGAAACATAGGTCTGAGATAGAAAAACATTTTTTAAATTATACTAGCATTCATTAACCACTTAATGGGGGGGCAGGAATTGTGGTGAATCTATTTCTGCAATCTATATTTTATTAAATCTTCACATTAACCCTAGGAGTTAGTTACTAATGGTATTGATATTGGTGTTACTGTTACTATTATTATTTCTAGTAGCAGTAGCAATAGTCTAAATTGTTGACGATTACTTAAATACCACATAACAAGTCACTATACAGCAAACATGGTAAAATCCCATTTTATATAAAATGAAAGAGAAAATGTCACGCAAATGGCTAATGCTCAAAAAAGTAATGGGGTGATTGTTATGGATTGATTTGTGTCTCCCCCAAATTCATGGTTTGAAGCACTAACTCCCACTGTGACTGTATTTGGAGATAAGGCCTTTAAGGAGGTAAATGAGGTCCTAGGGCCTCATCCAGTCTGACTGGCATCCTTCAAAGAAACGGAAGAAACACCAGGAGTATGGATGCACAAAGAAAAGGCCATGTGAGGACATGAGAAGATGGCCATCCACAAGCCCAGGAGAGAGGTCTCAGGAGAAACCAAACCTGCTGACACCTTGATCTTGGACTTCTAGCCTCCAGAACAGTAAGAAATACATTTCTTTCATTTAAGACACCCGGTCTGTGGGATTTTGTTATGGTGGCCTGTTGCTCTGTACCCTGCAGTCCTGCAATCCTTGCAACTGCCCAGTTGTGAGACCGAAGGAAGAACCCGGAGCCAGTGACAGAGACATCAGTGTTTTGTTGGACAGGGTATCTTACAAGTCAGAGGCAAAGGTCCTGGAGCCACACCCCACAACCCACCCTGTATGGGTGTACGACCAAGGGCAGGCAGGACACAGCAGCAATCTTTGCTACACAGGGGCAGGGAGGAGGAAGCTATCGGTTATAGGGGCAATGACTTCAGAAGAGCTCCCTCCTTGCCAGGGCGACTGGGGCAAGGGCTGCTGTTTTCCTGTTGATGACAGAATATACTGGAGCCTTTCTGGTCCAGGGCTAGAAAAATTGTTAGCTGGGGGTTGGGCCAATCACACAGGTAGTTACTGATTAAAACTTTCAGCTTAGGAGGGGAAGGCAATCATGCTCAGAAGGGTGAGGTGGGGCCAGGTAGAGTAAGGGATGCACAGAGAGCAAGAGAGCAGCCATTTTATGGGGCTTGAACATACCTGGCCCGAGCAGACCAATACAGTTATATTATTTATTTTCAACCAAGTCATCATATTGACCAAATTACTTTCAGCAAAAAGAAATTGTTTTGGTTTGGGGTAACATTTTGCTTATCTGTTTCCTTTGGTTTTTAGTGAGAGGAGGGTGGACACTCTGCCCTAAGCTTCAGTAGAGTGTGATCCCACTGGTGCAGTTGTGGGAGCAAAGGGAACCAAACCTCTGTCCAAGGCAAGACAGCATAGTAAAGCAAGGGACCATCAGATCCTGGTTGGCACCAAGGTGGGGGATAGACATTGGTCATTGGCAAGAATCAGATCTGAG
This sequence comes from Orcinus orca, assembly GCF_937001465.1. NCBI lineage: Eukaryota > Metazoa > Chordata > Mammalia > Artiodactyla > Delphinidae > Orcinus > Orcinus orca. The sequence continues at coordinate 83,782,761 of NC_064580.1, forward strand.
TTCCATATAGGAGACACAAGATGGAGGGAGTAGGTTGAGAAGATAAAGTTTGGTGAGATTGCCTGAAGCAAAAACCTACATAGGGGATATTTTATAAAGAATCAGCTATTGAGCCTGTGGGCTAGTAGAGGCCTTAAAAAAATTGTCTGGAAAAAAACATGAGAATCCTTTCTGAGGAAGGAAGGAAGGAAGGAAGGAAGGAAGGAAGGAAGAGAGGGAGGGAGGGAGGGAGGGAGGGAGGGAGGGAGGAAGGAAGGAAGGAAGGGAGGGAGGGAGGGAGGAAGGAAGGAAGGAAGGGAGGAAGGAAGGAAGGGTTATTGTGATAACACATTTGAATTATCTATCCATAATTATTAGCTATCAACTGAAATGTAAAGAAAAGCTAAGATTGTTACTCATTACTTCACATTCTGCCCCAAGCTGCCGCAGACAATATTTCAGATACTCTTACTTAACTGCATATTTATCCAACCAGAATGCCCCTGCATCTCAGACCCGTCTCCAGTTATATTATATAGTTACATCAATGGTCTTGATATTTTTTTTGTCCATTGTTTTTTTCTTTTGCAATAAGGGCATAAGTATGGGGATTAAAAGCCCAGGTTCTGTAAACAAACTGCGAGGATTCATATCCATAATCTATTAATACTTTTATTTAGCTGTGTAACCTTGGGCAAGTTACTTAAACTCTCTGTGCCTCAGTTTCTGAGCAAACGTTTTTGTGAGGTTTAAAGGAGTTAATACATATAAAACACTTAAATTCATGCCACACACATGGTAATGCTCTATAATTCTTGGCTCTTATGACTGTTAATTGTGACATTAAACTGTGAAAGAGAGTTTAGCAAAGGAAGACTGGCGTTGCTCAACCACATTCTATTTTACTAGAATGCTTTTTTTTTCAGTGATAAAACATAATCTAGTATGATTTTGTTTCTGTTTTTTTCATTTTAATAATATAATATTGCATCCTAATTATAAAGCATAAAAAACATAGAAATAAAAATATAATACATACTAATATAACTATAAATAGCTAATATAAAATTATAGAATGTTTTGAAATACTATAAAGGATTTTTTAAAAATTAAAATAGTAAGTAGCTCCTATACTCAAAATAACCACTGTAATTTTTTTTCAATTTTCCATGAATTCTTAAAACTATTGTACAAATTTTAAATCATGAGACGATATAAGTATTATTTTTAACTTGCAATGTAGTAGGAAGCTTTTCTGTCATAAAATATGATCTGTGAATATAATTTATCTTAACATCTTTATTGGAGTATAAATGCTTTACAGTGTTGTGTTAGTTTCTGCTGTATAACAAAGTGAATCAGCTATATGTATACATATATCCCCATATCACATTCCTCTTGCATCTCCCTCCCACCCTCCCTATTCCACCCCTCTACGTGTTCACAAAGGACCGAGCTGATCTCCCCATGCTATGCAGCTGCTTCCCACTAACTATCTATTTTACATTTGGTAGTGTATATATGCCCATGCCACTCTCTCACTTTGTCACAGCTTACCCTTCTCCTTCCCCGTGTCCTCAAGTCCATTGTCTAGTAGGTCTACATCTTTATTCCTGTCTTACCCCTAGGTTCTTCATGACATTTTTTTTTCTTAAATCCCATATATATATGTGTTAGCATACGGTATTTGTCTTTCTCTTTCTGACTTACTTCACTCTGTATGACAGACTCTAGGTCCATCCACCTCACTACAAATAACTCAATTTCGTTTCTTTTTATGGCTGAGTAATATTCCATTGTATATATGTGCCACATCTTCTTTATCCACTCATCTGTCAAGGGCCACTTAGGTTGATTTCATGTCCTGGCTATTGTAAATAGTGCTGCAATGAACATTGTGGTACATGACTCTTTTTGAATTATGGTTTTCTCAGGGTAGATGCCCAGTAGGGGGATTGCTGGGTCATATGGTAGTTCTATTTTTAGTTTTCTAAGGAACCTCCATACTGTTCTCCAGAGTGGCTGCATCAATTTACATTCCCAACAACAGTGCAAGAGGGTTCCCTTTTCTCCACACCCTCTCCAGCATTTATTGCTTGCAGATCTTTTGATGATGGCCATTCTGACCGGTGTGAGGTAATACCTAATTGTAGTTTTGATTTGCATTTCTCTAATTAGTGATGTTGAGAAGCTTATCATGTGTTTGTTGGAAATCTGTAATTCATCTTTGAAGAAATATCTATTTAGGCCTTCTGCCCATCTTTGGATTGGGTTGTTTGTTTTTCAGATATTGAGCTGCATGAGCTGCTTGTATATTTTGGAGATTAATCCTCTGTCAGTTGCTTCATGTGCAAATATTTTCTCCCATTTTGAGGACAGGCTCTTCATCTTTTTTATGGTTTCCTTTGCTGTGAAAAAGCTTTTAAGTTTCATTAGGTACCATTTGGTTATTTTTGTTTTTCATTTCATTTCCATTTCTCTAGGAGTGGGTCAAAAAGGATCTTGCTGTGATTTATGTCATAGAGTGTTCTACCTGTTTTCCTTTAAGAGTTTTGTAGTGTCTGGCCTTACATTTAGGTCTCTAATCGATTTTGAGTTTATTTTTGTGTATGGTGTTAGGAGGTGTTCTAGTTTCATTCTCTTACATGTAGCTGTCCAGTTTTCCCAGCACAACTTATTGAAGAGGCTGTCTTTTCTCCATTGTATACTCTTGCCTCCTTCATCAAAGATAAGGGGACGAGATGTGTGTGGGTTTATCTCTGGGATTTCTATCCCACTCCATTGATCAATATTTCTGTGTTTGTGCCAGTACCATACTGTCTTGATTACTATAGCTTTGTAATATAGTCTGAAGTCAGGGAGCCTGTTTCTTCCCACTCCGTTTTTCTTTCTTAAGATTGTTTTGGTTATTCAGGGTCTTCTGGGTATCCCTACAAACTGTGCAATTTTTTGTTCTTGTTCTGTGAAAAATGCCATTGGTAGTTTAATAGGGATTGCATTGCATCTGTAGATTGCTTTGCGTAGTAGAGTCATTTTCACAATGTTGATACTTCCAATCCAAGAACATGGTATATCTCTCTATCTGTTTGTATCATCTTTAATTCTTTCATCAGTGTGTTATAGTTTTCTGCATACAGGTCTTTTGTCTCCTTAGGTAGGTTTATTCCTAGGTATTTTATTATTTTTGTTGCAGTGGTAAATGGGAGGGTTTCCTTAATTTCTCTTTCAGATTTTTCTTCATTAGTGTATAGGAATAAAAGAAATTTCTGGGCATTAATTTTATATCGTGCTACTCAACCGAATTCACTGATTAGCTCTAGTAGTTCTCTGTAGCATCTTTAGGTTTCTTTAATGTAAAGTATCATGTCATCTGCAAACAGTGACAGTTTTATTTCTTTTATCAATTGGATTCTTTTTATATCTTTTTCTTCTCTGACTGCTGTGGCTAAAACGTTCAAAACTATGTTGAATAATAATGGTGAGAGTGACCAACCTTGTCTTGTTCCTGATCTTAGGGGAAATGGTTTCAGTTTTTCACCATTGAGAACAATGTTGGCTGTGGGTTTGTCATATATGGCCTTTATTATGTTGAGGTAGATTCTCTCTATGTCTACTTTCTGGAGAGTTTTTATCATACATGGGTGTTGAATTTTGTCAAAAGTTTTTTCTGAATCTATTGAGATGATCATATGGTTTTTCTCCTTCAATTTGTTAATATGGTGTATCACATTGATTGATTTGCATATATTGAAGAATCCTTGCATCCCTGGGATAAACCCCACTTGATCATGGTGTTTGAACCTTTTAATGTGATGTTGGATTCTGTTTGCTAGTATTTTGTTGAGGATTTTTGCATCTATGTTCATCAGAGTTACTGGCCTGTAGTTTTCTTTGTTTGTGACATCTTTGTCTGGTTTTGGTATCAGGGTGATGGTGGCCTCGTAGGATGCGTTTGGGAGTGCTCCTCCCCCTGCTATATTTTGGAAGAGTTTGAGAAGGATAGGTGTTAGCTCCTCTCAAAATGTTTGATAGAATTCGCCTGTGAATCCATCTGGTCCTGGGCTTTTGTTTGTTGGAAGATTTTGAATCACAGTTTCAATTTCATGGCTTGTGATTGGTTTGTTTATATTTTCTATTTCTTCATGGTTCAGTCTCGGAAGGTTGTGCTTTTCTAACAATTTTTCCATTTCCTCCAGGTTGTCCATTTTATTGGCATATACTCGCCTGTAGTAATCTCTGATGATCCTTTGTATTTCTGCAGTGTCAGTTGTTACTTCTCCTTTTTCATTTCTAATTCTGTTGATTTGAGTCTTCTCCCTTTTTCTCTTGATTAGTCTGGCTAACGGTTTATCAATTTTGTTTATCTTCTCAGAGAACCAGCTTTTAGTTTCATTGATCTTTGCTATTGCTTCCTTCATTTCGTTTTCATTTATTTCTGATCTGATCTTTATGATTTCTTTCCTTCTGCTAACTTTGGGGTTTTTTTGTTCTTCTTTCTCTAATTGCTTTAGGTGTAAGGTTAGGTCGTTTATTTGAGATTTTTCTTGTTTCTTGAGGTAAGACTGTATTGCTATAAGCTTCCCTCTTGGAACTGCTTTGGCTGCACCCCATAGGTTTTGGGTCTTTGTGTTTTCATTGTCATTTGTTTCTAGGCATTTTTTTGATTTCCTCTTTGATTTCCTTGTGACCTCTTTGTTGTTTAGTAATGTATTGTTTAGCCTCCATGTGTTTGCATTTTTTACATTTTTTCCTGTAACTGATATCTAGTCTCATAGCGTGTGGTTGGAAAAGATACTTGATACAATTTCAATTTTCTTAAATTTACCAAGGCTTGATATGGCCTATCCTGTAGAATGTTCCATGAGCTCCTGAGAAGAAAGTGTATTCTGTTGTTTTGGGATGGAATGCCCTACAAATATCAATTAAGTCCAACTTGTTTAGTGTGTCATTTAAAACTTGGGCTTCCTTATTTATTTTCATTTTGGACGATCTGTCCATTGGTGAAAGTGGGGTGTTAAAGTCCCTTACTATGATTGTGTTACTGTCGATTTCCCCTTTTATGCCTCTTAGCATTTGCCTTATGTACCGAGGTGCTCCTATGTTGGGTGCATATATATTTATAATCGTTATATCTTCTTCTTGGATTGATCCCTTGATCATTATGTAGTATCCTTCCTTGTCTCTTGTAACATTCTTTATTTTAAAGTTTATTTTATCTGATATGAGTATTGCTACTCCAGCTTTGTTTTGATTTCCATTTGCATGAAATACCTTTTTCCATCCCCTCACTTTTAGTCTGTATGTGTCCCTAGGTCTGAAGTGGGTCTCTTGTAGACAGCATATATATGGATCTTGTTTTTGTATCCATTCAGCAAGCCTGTGTCTTTTGGTTGGAGCATTTAATCCATTCACGTTTAAGGTAATTATCGATATGTATGTCCTATGACCATTTTCTTAATTGTTTTGGGTTTATTTTTGTAGGTCCTTTTCTTCTCTTGTGTTTCCCACTTAGAGAAGTTCCTTTAGCATTTGTTGTACAGCTGGTTTGGTGGTGCTGAATTCTCTTAGCTTTTGCTTGTCTGTAAAGCTTCTGATTTCTCCATCAAATCTGAATGAGATCCTTGCCAGGTAGAGTAATCTTGATTGTAGGTTCTTCCCTTTCATCTCTTTAAGTATATCATGCCACTCCCTTCTGGCTTGTAGAGTTTCTGCTGAGAAATCAGCTGTTAACCTTATGGGAGTTCCCTTGTATGTTATTTGTTGTTTTTCCCTTGCTGTTTTCAATAATTTTTGTTTGTCTTTAATTTTTGCCAATTTGATTACTATGTGTCTCAGCGTGTTTCTTCTTGGGTTTATCCTGTATGGGACTTGTTGCACTTCCTGGACTTGGGTGGCTATTTCCTTTCCCATGTTAGGGACGTTTTTGAATATAATCTCTTCAAATATTTACTCTGGTCCTTTCTCTCTCTCTTCTCCTTCTGGGACCCCTATATTGTGAATGTTGTTGTGTTTAATATTGCCCCAGAGGTCTCTTAGGCTGTCTTCATTTCTTTTCATTCGTTTTTCTTTATTCTGTTCCACAGCAGTGAATTCCACCATTCTGTCTTCCAGGTCACTTATCCGTTCTTCTGCCTCAGTTATTCTGCTATTGATTCCTTCTAGTGTATTTTTCATTTCAATTATTGTATTGTTCATCTCTGTTTGTTTGTCTTTAATTCTTCTAGGTCTTTGTTAAACATTTCTTGCATCTTCTCGATCTCTGCCTCAATTCTTTTTCTGAAGTCCTGGATCATCTTCACTATGATTATTCTGAATTCTTTTTCTGGAAGGTTGCCTATCTCCACTTCATTTAGTTGTTTTTCTGGGGTTTTATCTTGTTCCTTCATCTGGTACCTAGCGCTCTGCCTTTTCATGTTGTCTATCTTTCTGTGTTTTTTTTTTTCCCCCACAGGCAGCAGGATTGTAGTTCTTGCTTCTGCTGTCTGCCCTCTGGTGGGTGAGGCTATCTAAGAGGCTTGTGCAAGTTACCTGATGGGAGGGACTGGTGGTGGGTAGAGCTGACTGTGTGCTTCCTGGACCTGACTGACTATTTCCTTTCCCATGTTAGGAAGTTTTCGACTATAATCTCTTCAGATATTTTTTCAGCCCTTTTTTTTTTCTCTTCTTCTTCTGCGACCCATATTATTCGAATGTTGGTGTGTCTAATATTGTCCCAGAGGTCTCTGAGACTGTCATCAACTCTTTTCATTCTTTTTTCTTTATTTCGCTCCCTGGCTGTTATTTCCACCATTTTATCTTCCAGCTCACTTATGCATTCTTCTGTCTCAGTTATTCTGTTATTGATTCCTTCTAGAGTATTTTTAATTTCAGTAATTTTGTTGTTCATCACTGTTTATTTGCTCTTTAGTTCTTCAAATCCTTGTTAAATGTTTCTTTTATTTTCTCCATTCTGTTTCTGAGATTTTGAATCATCTTTACTATCATTATTCTGAATTCTTTTTCAGGTAGGTTGCCTATTTCATCTTCATTTACTTGGTCTTGTAGGTTTTTACCTTGCTCCTTCATCTGTAACATATTTTTTTTTGTCGTTTCTTTTCTTTTTTTTTTTTTTTTTTGATGGGTGGTGCTGTATTCCTTTCTTACTGGTTTTTTTGGCCTGAGACGTCCAGCAGTGGAGTTTGCAGCAGTTGGATAGAGCTGGGTCTTGGTGCTGAGATGAGGACCTCCAGGAGGCCTCACTCTGATTGATATTCCCTGGGGTCTGAGGTTCTCTGTTAGCCCAGCGGTTTGGACTCGGAGCCACCAGCACAGGAGCTCGGGCCTGATCTCCAGCCTGGGAACCAAGATCCTGCAAGCTTTGTGGCCCGGTAAAAAAAAAAAAGGAAGAAAGAAAGAAAAAAGAAGCAATACAATATCAAAGAATAAAAAACAATATAAAATTAGAAAGACAAAAAATATAGTAGGAAAAATAAAACTATAACTGTAACAACTGCAACAAGATAAAATAAAACCACAACAGAAAAAAGAAAAAAAAAAGGAGGGGGTAACAAGCCAAAAGGAGAGATCACTAACAAAGTACAAAGAATAAAATAAAATTAGAAAAATAAAAGATTTATTAGGAAAAATAAAAATATAAAAGAATCAAGAATAATTAATCAACAAGGTAAAACAGAACCCCAATCTAAAGGAGGAAAAAAGGGGACTTCCCTGGTGGTGCAGTGATTAAGAATCTGCCTGCCAATGCAGGGGACACAGGTTTGAACTCTTGTCCAGGAAGATCCCACATGCCGTGGAGCAACTAATCCGGTGCACCACCACTACTGAGCCTGCTCTCTAGAGTCCACGAGCCACAACTACTGAGCCCACATGCCACAACTTCTGAAGCTCACGCGCCTAGAGCCCATGCTCCACAACAGGAGAAGCCACCACAGTGAGGAGCCCACGCACCGCAATGAAGAGTAGCCCCCGCTCCCTGCAACTAGAGAAAGCCTGCATGTAGCAATGAAGACCCAATGCAACGAAAAATAAATAAATAAATAAAATTGATTCTTTAAAGAAACAAAAAATAAATAAGTACAAGAGGAAAAAGGAAAAGTAAAAAAAAGCTTTGCCTATGGGGGTGGAGTTTAGGCAGGGGGTGGAACTTAGGCAGGGGTGGGGTTTAGGGTGGGGTGGGACCTAGGCAGGTGGGGGGTGATGTTTTAGTTTGGGGTGGGGCCTAGGTGGGGCGACGTTCAAGCATGGGGCGGTGCTTTTGCTTAGCACCTGCACAGAAGGGGAGAGGCAGCATGTCAAAAGGAGAGCCTCTGGAGTGTGGAGTTCTGGAGTTTGGAGGTAGGGCCCTGAGTGAGGGTGTGTGGGTGGGGTTTAGGCCCAGCTCATTGGGGGGGGGTCTCTGAGTGTAGGGTTAGGGCCCTGAGTGGGGGTGTAGGGGTGGGGCTTGGGTTCTGCATGGCAGGAGGGAGGCTCTAAGGGCAGAGGATTAGGCCCGGGAGCTGAACAGGCTCCCCGGTGCCTAAGTGGACAGGGAAAGCACTGGCCCCGTTCCCTTTCACTCCCTCATTCCCCTCCCCGACTGTCTCTCCCAGGGTCTCTCCCCTTCGCTGCTGGACCCCTAACCATAGGTGGGTCCCTCTGGGTGTAGGAACTCCTCCCCTCCCCAGCCACCCCTCAGGGATGCCAGTCCTTGAGGTCCGGTCTTTCCCTTTGCTCCCCCTTCCCTCCCTCCCACTCCCTCAGGACCCACGTGGCTGGAGGGGGCCTCAGTGGGCAGAAGATCAGGCCCAGGATCTCAGCAGGTTCCTGGGGCCCCAAGTGAGCAGAGGAAACCTGGCCACACTCCCTTTTGATCCTCTGCCCTACCAGTGGTTCCCCAATTTCCCCTTTGGGTGTGGGATCCCTTCCCCTCCCCCAGACACCCTTCAGGGCCGCCAGTCCCATCCCACCTCCACTTCTCCTCCCCCTTCACTCCCCCCCCATGCCCCCCATCCTACCTGGCCACTGGGGGTTCCTCCCATCCCCTTAGGTGTCCATGGTCCCCCACCAGTGCCTGGTAGGTGCCCTAGTTGTGAGGAGATGTGAATTCTGCATCCTCCTAGTATGCCATCTTGACTTCACCCCCCGTGAATGTAATTTTAATTATTGTATAACATTCTATTGAATAAATGTACCACTACTTAGCCATTCATATTTTTAGGCATTTAGGCTGCATCCTCCTCCTCCTTTCCTTCCTCTTCCTTCTTTTCCTTCTTTGCTATTGTAGTTAACACTTAGATATGCATCCTGGTACCAAAATACAAATAAATATATTGATAAATGAAAGGATGGATAGATAGGTAGATAGATAGATGATAGATAAAGCTGCTTTGAACATCTTTAATACTAATATTTGTCATCATCTCTGATTATTACCTTTAGAAGAATTCCTAGAAATAGAATTCCTGGATCAAATTTTTAATATTATATTATCACTTTCCACCAAATATGTTGGGCCAAACAAATATTCACCCACAGCATAAAAGGGCTCTTATTTCCCTGCTTTACTAGTAACAGTATATATTTAACTTCTTCATCTTTGCTAATTTTTATGGGCAAAAAGCATATGCCATTGTTTTTTTAATTTGATTTTTTGATGACTAGTCAAATTCAAATATATGCATTGACCCTTTGTACCTATTTTATGGACTATCTTTTAATAACTTTAGATCACCTTTCATTTATTTATTATGTTTTATATGTATACACGCATATTCAAGTTTATATGTTATAAACAAAACCATATCATACACAGCTGTAGCTATAATGAAGTTTTCCTTTTTTCTTCTTTCTCATTTTGCTTTACATACACCTATATCACCTTCTCCCCCATAGCCTATATTAATAACTTAGCATGTATCCTTCCAGAGTTTTCTCCATGCTCATATTATCAACCACCATAAGACAGAGACAGAAAAAGACAGTGTGTGTATGTGTGTGTGTGTAAGAGAGAAAGAAGAAAGGAGAGGGAGAGAGGAGAGAGGAAGGGGAGAGGGAGGAGAATTGTTGGGACCATGAACACTAGAGCCAAAATGTCCATGTTGAAATCACATTTCTGCCGTTTACTAGCTGTGTGAACTTCGACAAGTGACTTTACCTCTCTATACCTCAGTTTCCTCATTGGTAAAACAGGCATCATAGTAATACCCACCTAAATACATACATGTAAATTCCTTACAAGATTTCTGGCACATTGTATATGTAGTATAAATATTAACTGTCATTATATACAAGAGTTTGGGGGTCATCATTTGTTTTACAAAAATGGTATTGTAACATACACGTCCTTTTGGAAGGAGGATCTTGTTTTCCTGATATGTGAGACATAATAATTAATATATTTCAGTAAGTCTTAAAATGCATTTGATTGAAAGATGCATTATTACTTTATGCCCCACTAAGAAAGAAAAAGTGTTACCAGTTAAATACAACACAATGTTTTCTTATTATTTAGAGTCTTCATTCTTATTGAAAGGGTTCTTTGAGACATATTTATACATAAAATTTTACCGTATATTATTCTTGTGTATATGTTTTAAAAAACTATAAAAGAACTAAATTGGTTACAATAATCCCTAAAAAAAAAACTTTCCCACATGAGTCCAATTCTTCTGCACACTCTCAAGTCAGAGTTATCATCACCCATGGATTTGCACACATTTTTTTCTGTGTCATCCAGAACATTGGTGGTGAGGCATTTCTTTAAAAAGGGCTTTACTATCATCACCGGCATTTTATTTGAAGCCATGTACACCCATTCTGCAATTCTTGATGCTGGAGTCTTCTTGATCATATCAGAAAGTGTCAATACAAGGTTTTCAAAAAATAGGGGAATTTCCTGGTGGTCCAGTGGTTAGGACTCTGCGCTTTCACTGCCAAGGGTCCGGATTTGATCCCTGGTCAGGAACTAAGATCCCATAAGCTGCGCAGCACAGCCAAAGCAAAAACCAGTCAGGACTCATATTCTTTTCTCCAATTATTTGCTTGAGTGAAACACTGAGGGATTGTAATAGTTTTCCAGCCATGGTATCGGGAGCAACAACCATATTTGTGCCAGCACAGTGGGGGTAACTATAGCATGACTATTACCTAGCCCACAGCAACTATAGAATGTCATCAATTCTAAGGCACATCCCAATTTTAGAAATGAAAAACTGAGAGAAAAAATGTGTTTTGAACTAATAGGATATGGTAACCCATTATTTTGATTAAAAAGAAATTTTCCCTGACTGCCACTGAGCTTAGCATATTTACATTTTGTGGGGAGGATTTAGTTTTCTGTGATTTGCTTTTTTATATCCTTCATTTTTCTATTGGGGTATTTTCTTTTTCTTATCATTTTTGTAATAGTTCTTATATATATGATAGATATTAATTCTTAGTGATCATCAGTACCAGAATTTTCCCAAATCTATAATTTGTCTTTTGCCTTATTGGATTTTTTCTCATGCCAAATATTTTCATTTTTATATAGTCAAATACATTGCTTTTTTTAAATATAACTTTGGGTTCTCCTGCCTTGCCAATGTCTTTTTGATTTCTAAGCTGTAAACATAGTCTCTTTATTTTTCTTCCATAATTTTTATTTTTGTTTATACTTAGTATTTAACTCATCTATCTGTTTTTCTGGTGTTTTTCTAATATGATTTGAGAAAGGAGTTTAACATTATTTTCTTCTATGTAGATAGCCAGTTGTCCCAGAACCATTTATCAAATATTACATCCTTTCCCCACTGAATCTGAAATAACATTTTTGTTATATATTATCTTTTCATATACTTTAGGATCTATTACTTGGTAAATTTTATTCTTCAATTTATCTTGAATTTATTCTTGTGCAAATGGTTATTCAGGTGTTTAGAATTATTTATTGAATAATTATGCCTTCCCCACTGATTTGAAATACTGTGTGTGTTTGTTCCATTCATCTTTCAGCTTTGGCACTAGCATTACCCCATTTCAATTTTTGCAGCTCTATAATATGTTTTTATATCTGGTAGACAAATCATCTCCTCTCATTTTTTTATTCTTCTTTATCAGAATTTAATTGGATATCTTCTCATGTTTATTCTTTCAGATGAACTCTCAGATGTTCTGATCACATTATATCTCTCTCCCCATACACATAGATACTAAATAAATAATAAATACAGTGAAGTGGTTTTGATTGAGTGTGTTGCATGAATAGATGGATCTCTCCATAAAGATATACTTTCTATAATATGTTCCTCCATTTACTAAAGAGTTCTTTTATGCCTTTAGTAGAGTTTTGTAGTTGTCTTAATTTGGTGGTGCACATGTTTTTGTTAGCTTTATTATTGGGAGATTTTTTTTGGTTAGTATTGTGATTTTTTTCCTTCATTTTATTGTCAAATGGATTATTGTTAAAATATTTAAAAATATTGATTTTAGTATATTAATGTCATAGTTTTGTACTTCATTTTCCTGGAGTTTGCATATAGAGAATTACACCACTTATGAATAATAAAATTTTTCTGTTTTTTATTTATATTTGATTTGTATATTTATATTTTAGAAACTCATTGACAAACATGTCCATATTATGTTAAATAATAGAGATAGTGGTGAACAATCCTATTCGTTTTAAATTTTAATAGGAATGCTTCTGGTATTTCCTCATTATGTATGATGCTAGTTTGACTTATATTAGTTTTTTTTTTTTTTTCTTATATTAGTTTTTTATCATGTGAAGAAATTCTCTTTCTATTTCTGTTTTACCAGGGGTTTTCTTTAGGAATGTCTGTCAAATTCCTCCCCCCAAAAGATATTTAAGCATCTGTTGAAATATTTTTCTCCTTTGATTTATTTTGAATTATTATTAGTTTCTTAAATTGAGCCATCTATGAATTAATGGTATAACATTTACTTAATCAGCAAATATTAGTCTTTGAATATATCACTGGATTCAATTTGCTTTGTCATTTAGGATTTTTGCACCAATAGTTACAATTGGTATTGGACAGTTATTTGCTATTTTTGTGCTGTCAAATTTTGGCACCAGATTTATACTAGCTTTGTAGAATAATTTGTGGAAGCTTCCTTTCTTTCTCTATGATCTTTTATTTGGAAGTTTGAAATAACTTACTGTGAAATTGTCTTGGCAGGTGGCTTTCTACAAGGGGTTTTCTGTGACAAGTCTCAATTTTAATCAAGTTTTCTACCTCTCTACTTGGGTTGATTTTAATAATTAATATTGCCCTAAATATTCATGCATATGTTGAGATTTTCAGATTTTTTAATACTTTTTTTAAAAGTGTATTTCTACCTGTAGTTATATCACGTACTTACTTTCTACTCTTGCATATTTATGCTTTCTTTTTTTTCTTGTTTAGCCTTGCTAAAAGTTTGTCCATTTTATTGCTCTCTTTGAAGGAAATAGCTCTGTAATTGTTCATTAATAAAACTGTATATTTTTTATTCAATAGACTTTTATTTTTAATTCATTTATCCAATTTTTCTCAGTTTTCCTTTTCTTTCTGTTCTTTTTGAGCATAAGGGATATTGCTCTTTTTTCCAACCTCTTGTGATGAATGTTATTTTCATTCTGTCCTGTTTAATAATAAATGCATTTAAAACTAGTAAGTTTCCTCTGAATACAGATTTGGTTTCAGAAATTTTCATAGTATTGTTTTCACTGGCAATATTTTCTGAATGGTGATTTAAGCTAAGCTTGATTTTCTCATAGATCCAATATTTATAGGAGAGTGATTTTTAGTTGCTTAATGGTTTTATTTTTTCAATTTATAACTCTACTATTAATATCTGGTTTTATGCATTTTTTCAAAGAATGATTTATATAATTTCCAATTTGGGGAAAGTAGTAAGATCCTTTATGACCAATTTTGGTAAGTGTTCTGTAGACACTTGAAAAAAAGAAGAAAAGAAGTGTATTTTCTGTAGTATAAATGTGTGTCAAATTGATAGTATTATTATCTTATTACGTTCTTCTATTTAATTTGTCAAATATTATGAGAGACATGCTAAAATCTCTCCTAATGGTTGTGCTTTTGTCAACTTTCCCTTATAGTCAACAACTTTTGCATTATATATATTCTGATGTTGTCTTATTTAATACTTAAGCATTGCTTTATCCATAAAAATCAGTTTTCTCAATGTAGTTTTATCCTCTTTGCTTTTAATTCTACTTTGCCTGGTGTTGAAGTTGTGAATCTTTCTTTTCTCTCATTTTCATTTGCCTGGTATAGCTTTGCTCTTCACTTTATTTTTAACCTTTCTCTGATCTCTTCTTAAAATATTGGTCTTGTATTAAGGGGGTTTCATCCATTCACACTTATCATGATAAGTGATATATTTGGTCTTAATTTTGGCATTGTATTTGATACTTTCAGTGCTTGATATGTCCAGATTTAATATGGTCATTGCTTTTTAAATTTGTTTCCTTATTTCTCCAGTTTTCCTGGTGCTTGTTTTCTGTCTTTCTCTTTTTAATCTAGTGATATGGAAGTTGTATATGGTAGTATTATTATGTGATATTCTAGTAAACTGATCTCCCAAAAAAGCTGTGATTTGTAGTGTTTTTGTAGTATTTGCCAATTGCTGATTTTGATGGCATAAATACTCCCACTATGGCCAATTTCAAGTCACGAACATGATGCAACTGAATGCAGAGATAGCTCCAGCCCACTACTGGATTTATGTTACAAATGCTTATGTTTACATGTTAAAAGTTGACCTCTATATCTCCACAAACATCAAAAATATGTGTGGGGCTTCCCTGGTGGTGCAGTGGTTGAGAGTCCACCTGCTGATGCAGGGGACACGGGTTTGTGCCCCAGTCTGGGAGGATCCCACATGCCGTGGAGTGGCTGGGCCCGTGAGCCATGGCCACCGAGCCTGCACGTCCAGAGGCTGTGCTCCACAATGGGAGAGGCCACAACAGTGAGAGGCCCACATACCACAAAAAAAAAAAAGTGTGAATTGATCTCCTCTATATAGGATGTCTTAATATGTGTTTATTCTGTTACCACCAATCCCCACCAACACTCATGTTATATTAAAATAATCTGATCTCTTGAACTGAGATTATTCAATCCTTTTTATTATATAATTTATCCTTTAGTAGTTATTTGAAATTACTGTCATTTTATAACCACACCAATAATAATTATTTATTATTTATATAATAGATGTGTGGTTTTCTAATTAAAGCACTCATAACCATATTTTATGATATTCATGGGGAATGATTCAAATTATATTCAGTTCCCTCACTTTTCTGGATATTTTAAATTCTGCTCTTGGATTAAGCTAGGCTATCAGGATGGTATGTCTAAGGCCTTTGCTACCTTAGCCCTTCAGAAATAACCTTCACCAAGTCAAATGTGTGTTAACATCAGGATAATTTTCAAAGAACACAAGAAACAATAAGAATTTCACTACAAATTTTGCTGTAGATGGAAATGGTTATCCACTGTATCTCTCAGTATTCCTAACAGAAACCTCCATGTGTGTGGAATTTTGTTTAGAATCCAACTGGTACTTTAAAAACTTTTTTGAGGATCATGAAAATGACTATGTTTCTTTTTTCCTTTTGATTTCCAGGAATCTCAGGCCTAAATTTGAAGCTAAACTTCAGGAGTTATGCAAATTCTCCTGGCCTGATTTTCCCCAATCTTGGCTTTCTGTTCATGATTTTATTTTGGCCCTGATAGTTCCTATTTATATTTTCTCATTACTTTATTGTATGTGCTCCTCAACAGGCTGCTTTACATTCCTTGCAAACAAGGAGAGTAAAAAAATAATAATAATCATAATCATAATAATTTCTCTATAGAAATTCTATCATTTTGTTTTGTGGTTCCTGATCATTAAAATGGAAGCTAGGGCTTCCCTGGTGGTGCAGTGGTTGAGAGTCCGCCTGCCGATGCAGGGGACACGGGTTCATGCCCCGGTCTGGGAAGATCTCACATGCCGTGGAGCGGCTAGGCCTTGAGCCATGGCCAATGAGCCTGTGCGTCCGGAGCCTGTGCTCTGCAACGGGAGAGGCCACAACAGTGAGAGGCCCACGTATCGGGGAAAAAAAAAAAAAAAAGGAAGTTAATGTTGTTTTTATTTCTTCAAGGTCTTTATATGAGTGGAAAGTTACCAAAGAAAATTTGTTTTGGATTATCAGTATTTGGGTGCTTGTCCATCAGCTGATTTCTTCAGTATATCAGTGGTCAAAAAGAGACAAAATAGGCTCTTCATCCCTTATGTAATGTGTTTCTTTGACTGCTTCAAATAAAATTGGAATTTAGATTAATTTTGGTTTTGTTTTCATGCTGATGTTATAGTAGTTTGCCTGATAAACTACACTGAATTTAATAAAACTTTATAGCTGGTACTGAAGTCTTGTTTTTAGTGATTTGAGTAGAGGTACGGTGTATTAGAATGATCTCAGGATTAAGAGTTAGGAGTCTTGTTCCCAGTTCTAGTTAAGGTTCAGCTACAAGTTTGCCTTTTGATTTGTGGTAAATCACTTTATCTGAGTCTTAAAATTAAGGGATAAAATGATATGCATTTTAAGGTCTCATCCAGTTCTAATGTCTTATTATTTGAATTATGAAAAAATAGCTCGTGAATACTTACTAATAAAATATGTTCATTATACCTTTATTGTATCTACAGTATTCCAACTTTGTCCATGCCTTAAATTTATATGACTAAGTGTGCATATTAATATAGTGAAAATAAGAAGCAATAAAAAACGAACATCTCATTCATGCATGCAAAATTCTTGTTCTGATGACATTTTTGAAATCCATGGTATTACGACAAGTACTCTTTTTCCTGTTTCCATAATGACAAAATAACATTAATAATACATGCCTGGAATATTAACTATGTTGTGCTAATGAAAAGTTTAACAGCTTAAAAAATGCTAACAAATAACTCATGATTGTGTTTTCTGAGTAGTTTATTCACTTTTGTTGCTAAGATCATCCCTGAAATGCCCCAGGATCCTAATGGTTTGACTCCTACATATAAGATTATCACTCCTACAATAACAAAAGGAAAAGACAACCTATGGACTAGGAGAAAATATTTGCAAATGATGTGACCAACAAGGGCTTAATTTCCAAAATATATAAATAGTTCATACAACTCAACAGCAAAAAAAAAAAAACAACCCAATCAAATAATGGGCAGAAGACCTAAATAGACATTTCTCCAAAGAAGACATACAGATAGCCAACAGGCACATGAAAAGATGCTCAACATCGCTAATTATTAGAGAAATGCAAATCAAAACTACAATGAGGTACCACCTCACACCAGTCATAATGGCCATCTTTAAAAAATCCACAAACAGAACTACCATATGACCCAGCAATCCCACTACTGGGCATATATTCTGAGAAAACCATAATTCAAAAAGAGTCATGTGCCACAATGTTCACTGCAGCACTATTTACAATAGCCAGGACATGGAAGCAACCTAAATGTCCATCAACAGAGGAATGGATAAAGAAGATGTGGTACATATATACAACAGAATATTACTCATCCATAAGAAGGAACAAAATTGTGCCATATGCAGAGATGTGGATGGACCTAGAGTCTATCAAACAGAGTGAAGTAAGTCAGAAAGAGAAAAATACCATATGCTAACAGACATACATGGAATCTAAAAAAACGGTACTGATGAACCTAGAGGCAGGGCAGCAATAAAGAGGCACACATAGAGAACAGACTTGAGGACATGGGGGGAACATGGAAGCTGGGACAATGTGAGAGAGTAGTGTTGACATATATACACTATCAAATGTAAAATGGATGGCTAGTGGCAAGCTGCTGCATAGCACAGGGAGATCAGCAGGATGCACTGTGATGATATAGAGGGGTGGGATAGGGGAGGTGGGAGGGAGGCTCAAGAGGGAGGGGATATGGGGATATATGTATACATTTAGCTGATTCATTTTGTTGTACAGCAGAAACTAACACAACATTGTAAAGCAATTATGCTCCAATAAAGATATTTTTTAAAAAAGTAAAAGAAGAGGCAAGGAACAGAAATCAGAATTCACAGAGATTGAACCAGGTATATTGGACAACTCCTCGCAATCCCTGCCCCCTCCCCACTTTCTGTTTAACGTCATCAATCCTCAGTATCCCCATCTGTAAAATGGAAATTGCAATAGTAGCTACTGCATATGGTTACCATGAAATCTAAGTAAAGTGGTTAACAGAAAAAAAAAATCCACAAATAATGGACAGGATGTGGAGAAAAGGGAACCTTCCTACACTATTGGTGAGAATGTAAATTGGTGCAACCACTATGGAAAACAGTATGGAGCTTCCTCAAAAAACTAAAAATAGAGTTGCCATATGATCCAGCAATCCCAATCCTGAGCCTATATCCAGAGAAAACTATAATTCAGAAAGGATACATGCACCCCTATGTTCACAGCAGCACTACTCACAATAGCCAAGACATGGAAACAATCTAAATGTCCATCGACAGATGAATGGATAAAGAAGATGAGGTACATATATACAATGGAATATTACTCAGTCATAAAAAAGAATGAAATAATGCCATTTGCAACAACATGGATGGACCTAAAGATTATCATACTAAGTGAAGTAAGTCATAAAGTGAAAGACAAATACTGTATGATATCACTTATGTGTGGAATCTAAAATATGGCACAAATGAACTTATGAACAAAACAGAAACAGACTCACAGACATAGAGAACAGACCTGTGGCTGCCAAGGGGGATGGGGGTAGGGGAGGGATGGACTGAGAGTTTCGGATTAGCAGATGCAAGCTATTATATATAGAATGGATAAACATCAAGGTCCTATTCTATAGCACAGGGAACTATATTCAATATCCTGTGATAAACCATAATGGAAAAGTATGAAAAAATGTATATTCATGTATAACTGAATCACTTTGCTATACAGCAGAGATTAACAAAACATTGTAAATCAACTATATTTCAATAAAATAATTTTTTTTAAGATTATTATTCCTGGGACTACGTCATAGAAAAGCAGGCTTGTAGAGTTGGAAGGGTCCTTAGAGGTTATTGTTTCTTATATTGAAGACAGCTGCATCCTTTCACTAAGTACAGTGTTAGAAATGCTCATATGACAAAAAGTACTTTCCTACCATATATAAAATATGAATGGAATTTGAAAACAAAGGTTTTCCATTAATACTGTCATATCAGTACCCTATCCTGGGGCCTACCACAAGGAAATAAATTACATTACTTCTAAGATCAGTGATAGAATGATAAGTCAATTTATTTCTTCTGTACTGCCCATTTAGGTAGTCAGCCACCAAGGTGGTCCCCAGTGTTGCTAACCTTCTGGTATTCACACTCCCCTCCCAGATTGTACCAGTGTTGGTCTGTATGACCAGTAGTATATCGCATAAGTAATGGTATGTAGCTTTCAAGATCAGGTTACAAAAGACTATGACTTTTGTCTTAGCCACTTCCTCCTCAGAGCACTCGTGCTGGGGAAGCCGTGGATACATCCAGGTGGCAAGGAACTGTAGCCTTCTGCCAACAGCCATGTGACTGAGCCATCTTGGAAGAGAATCCTATAGCCCTAGTCAAGTCTTCAGAAGCTGCAGCCATGGCCAACGATTTGACCGCAACCTCCTGAGAGGTCCTGAGAAAGCACCCAGCTGAGCTGCTTCCAAATTCCTGAACCCCCGAAAATGTATGAGATAATATCCTTGTTGTTTTCACCTGATAAGTTTTAGACTGATGCACAATAACAAATAACGAATACAGCATAGTCTACTTTAATATTAAATGATAGGTTAAAAATTATTTTTCAGAATGTTTCTTCCCAGGTCTTTCACAACCTGTCTACACATTGAAAGACAGTAAGCCCATTCTCCAGAAAATGTAATTGTTTCTAACTAATTTTGCAAATAAAATTGCTATGTCCTGTAATCGACTCAGATTTTTCAACAAATAAATGGCAAGGGGGAGAAGAGGGTGAGGGGAAATTTTTATTGATTAAAATAGATCAAAGAGACATATCAACAACTTCAATGCGTTCTTGATTGGATCCTGATTCAAACAAACCAATGGTAAAAAGACATGTTTGAGGTCATTGGGGAAAAGTAAACACGAACATATTAGATGATATTAACAAATTATTGTTACTTTTCTTGGGATGATAATGATACTGTGATTATAATTTTTAAAGTCTTGTCTGTTAAAGATATATTATGAAGCATATATGGTTGAAATGATATCATAGCTGAAATTTGTTTTGACATGCTCCAACACAAACAAGCAGAATGAAAGGTTGGTGGAGAAGGGTTAGATAAATCAAGCATAGCAGAATAGTGATAACAATTGAAGTTAGGTGATGGATACATGAGGATTCATTATACTAATATCTCTTACTTTTCTATCTGAAGATTTGTATAATAAGTTTTTAAAATATTGAGCACCTTATACTTTATTTAAAAGTAATATGACAATATGAATATGACATTGTAATGTTTGTTGTTGGAAAATATGACACAGTTCAAAAGGTTCTCCAAATAAAAACTTATTTTAAAGCTATTTCAAGAGTAAACAATTTTACAGTGGTTATCCAAAGTCCAGGAAGTTTTCTTTTGTACCCTAAATAATTGTAATAATTTATTTTGAAAAAATTAAGTAAAAGTAAAATTACAAATAGTCAAAAAAATTTTTAAAAGACTTCAGGTGAAGTGGCACAGGTCACAATTTGATGTATCGCCAATGCTCCAAACACATTGCAATTCTAGATAAAATACAGAAAAATAAAACTAAGACACAACTAAGCTTAAAAGCAAAAACAAACAAATAAACAAAAACCATCTCTGTGGACCAGAAATTACATAGAAATGAAAAGTGATAGGGCGCCCTTGAGCCACTGGCCTGCTGGTCCTAGGTTTTAGAAGCAAAGTAGGGATGGCTAAGAGTTTACCTCCAGTGGGGTAACATGGGTTAAAAGTGCTATAGAAATAAGAAAGGAAGTGAGCAAAGTTTATTGTTTAAATCAGGGATCTAGGATGGATTTATCATGATCTAGAAAGAAGGCTAGAAAAAATAAACTGCCAGCAGATAGAGCTCAAAAGAAGCTGCAAGTCTAGTGAGGTGGGGAGCAAATATGGCTGAATATTTGTCTATCCAAAAGACTTTTTCTTTTTACCAAGTAATTTTAGAGACGAGTTTGATAAATATTTTGAGGATGTTCAGAATACTAAAAATAATAATAATCATCATCATCAAGATTTCATATTGATTAAAAAAAACCCAGCAAATTATGGAAAAAACCAAGTGGAACTGAAACATGAATAGGCAGATGTGGAAAAGAACCAACCAGAAATTCTAGAAATGAAACATCTAAACTTTAAAAACAAAAGAAACCCGATAAGTAGGATAAACAGTTGGATAATTAGTGAATTGGAAAGTGATACTGAAAATTTTACCTGGAATGAGACACAAAGACACAAAAAGAAGAATATTGTGGCCAAGATATAGAGAATAGATTGGAAGACCACAGCATCCCTTTAATGGAAGTTCCAGAAAAAAAAAAATGGTAAAGGAGAGAATGATACAGAATCAATATTTGTAGAACTTATGATTAAGGTTTTTCCAAAATCTAAAGACACAAAGCTTTAGATCTAAAGTATACTCTGACTACTGAGTAAGATAAGTATAAATAAATCTGCATCTAGACACATAGTAATAAAAAAACAGCATAACACCAAATACAAAAATAAGATCATAAAAGTTACCAGTAAAAAAGACAGATTATCTTAAATGGGAAGAAAAATTAGACTGAGCACCTTCTTTTTTTTTTAAGCAATATTAAGTACTAGGAAAAAATAAAGTAATATTTTCAATGTCTTAAGAGTAGTGCTATTGCCCCTTAAGCTACCATTCAAGAGTGATAGCAAAGGAGGGAAGAAAAGGAGGAAGGTAGGAAAGGAGACAAAGAGGGAAGGAGGAAGAAAAAAAGAAAGAAAGAAAGAAAGAGAAAAATAGAATCCAGAAGGAAAGCATTAGATCGAAAAAAACAAAGCTAAACAAAGAGGTTGTCAGTAAAACAAATTAATTTTATATTATAAAAAAGAAATATCAACTGTCTTTAAGTTTTAGAAAAAAGCTTGATACAACAATAGCAAAAATGCACTTTAAAGTCCTTATTGTTGTCAAAAGGAAGAGAAAACCTGAATAACCTGTTAGAAAAAATATGTATTTTGAAAAATTTAAGGTCCAACATACATTTCTACAAGTGTGGCAGACTAGATAACCTGCAAATTTCCCAACCACAAAACAGCTAGAAATGCTGGAATAATAAGATTTAACTGACATCCTTTTAAAAGCATAGCTGTGCTCTAATGAAAGGAAAGGAAATCACCAGTGGCAAAGAATGAAGAGGAAGCTGAAAGCCAGAGAAATAAGTTTCTGAGCTGATACTGCAGGCGTGTTGAGGAAAGTTGCTGGTCACAACAATTTAGAAGTTTGGATTTTAAAGTCCAAGTAGGGATAGGACATCAAATGGAGAGTATACATGAAGTGTGGAGTTGAAACTGAGAAATTCCTCACAGAGAATGGGTCTCCAATGGCTACAATTTGAATAAAAGGAAGAAGTAGAAAAATGTAAACAACTGGCACAAGGAGAAAACAAAGACAGTTGTCTGTATTGTCTTGCTTTGTGGGGAGCGGGTAGGCCGGGAGTCTCCTTTAAGAATTCCTAACCACAGGCCTGCCTTTAAACAATGAGTTTGTGGTTTGAATTTACATTACCTGTTTGACCTAATTTAAAGGAATTAGCTCATGTGATTATGAAGGTTGCCAAGTCCAAAATCTCCAGAGTGGGCAGGTTGGTTGGAGACTCAGTGAAGAGTTAATGCTGCAGTTCAAGTCCAAAGGCCAATAGGCTGAAGACCCAGAAAAGAGCCAGGGTTACAGTTCAAGTCTAACGGTCATCTGCACAGAACTCCCTCTAGCTCAGGGGAGATAAGTGTATCTTCTATTCAGGCCTTCAACTGATTGGATAAGGCCCACTCATTATGGAGGGTAACCTGCCTTACCCTTAAATCCATTGATTTAAATGTTAATCTCATCTAAAAACACCCTCACAGAAACACCCAGAATGTTTGACTACATATCTGGGCACTGTGGCCCAGCCAAAATGACACATAAAATTAACCACTACAGTTAGCTAACTCAACAGCCATCTCCTGCTTTGTTCTCCCTTGCCTCTTACCCACAAATACTAGAGATGCTAGAGAAACTATATGCTTGCTTTTCCAGTCTCTGGGAATGGCTATATGACTGAGATCTGGTCACTGAGACTTAACTAGAAGTTGGTTATGGCAAAGGGAGTAGTTTCTTTTTGGGGTAACAAAACATGTTCTAAAATTGATTGTGGTGATGGTTGCAGAATTCTGTAACACTTAAAATAGGTGAGTTGTATTATATCTGAATCATATCTCAATAAAGCTGTCACCAAAAAATATTTGTTTCTTCATATCATTTTCCACTTTCTTTACTCTATGATAAAGGTATAGAAATCTCTGCTCAAAGAAAGAAAGACAGAAAGAAAGAAGGAAAGGAAGAAAAGAAGAAAAGTCACCTCTGCCAACTCCTTTCAGGCCCTTGAGAGAGCAGAAATCTAAACCAGGCTATTTCCAGCTTTCTGTGTAATAGTGACTAACCCAACCATACAATAGATCAGATTTGATTGCCCTGTATTTTTTTACACTTTACTGCCTAGCTCCTAGCTGAAATAATCTCTGACGCCCCTACCAATATGCTTGGCAAGTAACTCACTCTTAGGACAAAGAAAATCCTCTTTATTAAAAAAAAGGGGGGGGGGGTTGGTCAATGGGCAAAAGGAAAGAAAATCACCTCACTTTGCCTTTCTTTGTGACAAATATATATTAGTAAAATGAGGTTCCTTCAATCCTTACAAAGGTTCCAAAGATAGACATGTACAAAGCAATTTTAAAGATAGATTTCAGAGAAATACATTCTCCAGACTGGCCACTTTGGACTATGCTTCAAGAGTTACTAAAAGTGCATGTGTGACAGGCAGCTTCTAAAATGGCCCCCAGTGATCTCCACCTCTTGATATTCACAACTACTGCAGTTCCTTCCCCTTGGGTGTAAGCTGAACTTACTATCTTTCAACAAATAAAATATGTCAGAAGTGATGGGATGTCACTTCTAAGTCACAAAAAGACTATGGCTTCCATCTTGGGCTCCTTCTTTCACTCTTTTGCTCTAAGGGAAGCCAGCTTTGTGAGTTGTGCTGTGGAGAGGCCAATGAGGCAATGACCCTGAAGCCTGCAAACAGCCACATGAGTGAGCTTGGAAATGGACTCTTTCTCAGTTGAGCCTTGAGATGATGGTATCCCAAGCAGACACTGTGATGGCAGCCTTATAAGAGACATTGAGCCAGAGACTCTCAAGTGAGCTGCACACAGACTCCTGACCCACAGAAACTGAGATAATATGCGTCTGTTGTTGTAAGGCTCTGAGATTTGAGGTAATTTGTTAGGCACTAATAGATAACTGATATAGATGTAAAATAAATAACACCTCCCATCCAATTAGCTACAAAATAAACTATTAAGATCTTGAAGTATAGTTGATATACAATGTTGTGTTAATTACTGCTGTACAGCAAAGTGATTCAGTCATATATATATATACACATTCTTTTTCATATTCTTTTCCATTATGCTTTATCACAGGATATGGAATATAGTTCCCTGTGCTATACAGTAGGACCTTGTTGTTTATCCATCCTATATATAATAGTTTGCATCTACTAATCCCAAACTCCCAGTCCTTCCCTCCCCCACGGCAACCACACGTCTGTTCTCTACGTGAGTCTGTTTCTGTTTCGTAGATAGGTTCATTTGTGCCATATTTTAGATTCCACATATAAGTGATATCACATGGTATTTGTCTTTCTCTTTCTGACTTACTTCACTCAGTATGACAATCTCTAGGTCCATCCATGTTGCTGCAAATGGCTTTAGTTCATTCTTGTTTATGGCTGAGTAATACTGCATTGTATTTATATACCACGTAAGATCCATACTTTTAAAGTTGAGTCAAAGCAATGGAAGTGGAGGTGGGAACTAGCTTACTTTAAGGATTCGGGGGATGTACTGTTACTTTCTGAACAACTTTAAATGTTTAGAAACCAAAGAAAAAGAGAATTGTTTAACTCAGCCCTTTTTCCTCTCTTCCAGTTTTGGGGATGATCACCAGCCAATTATGAGCTCCTTACTGACTGATGATTAAAACATCCAATACAGCCTTATCCCATGACAATCTTAATTTCCTCACATTTTCCAGGACTAGCCCATCACATTCCAGGGAATGCCCTGGAAAATACTGGCATTTTACTATGCTCATCTCCATCCCTTTCAACAGAGGCAGTACAGAGCTGAGCCACAGTTTCTTTACTCTTATTACAACAATTTTCTTCCTTTTTCATACTTTATACTGTATAAAGCCATTTATGTAATGTTGGATATTATTCTTAGAATTAAGCACTTCTGAACACCATATACACAAATCCTACCTTCCATAAAAGGGTCTGTGAACCTATGGGTACATAAATGTTAAAATTTCACTACATTGTAATAACTAGAAAAAAAAGCCATCTGGTATGGTGAAAAAGACCAAATTTTTAAGTATTTTTCAAAATACATGTTTTCTACCTTTAGACACATCAATAAGAAATTAAGATACAAATGATAGTACATATCATGTAAAATACTCATGAAAAATTGACCATAGTCAACTATATTACATAACAGTGCATCATAAATATTGCAGTTTCAGACCAAGAAGTGATTTATTTCACATGCCTTAAGTTTTTGATACCATGGTTATATACACTACTGAATTCTAATTCCCCTTAATCTGTAGTTAAACCTTAAAGTTGTAAGTGGAGGAACTTTGGAATTTTTTCCTCAATTAAAAATTATGCTGAGCACAAATTATTAGAAAATTTAAAGTATAAGTGACATTTTATTAGCACATAGGCTTAAAAGCTCTCACCCACAGCTGATTTTGTTCAGTCTCATCTGCTTTCCTTTTTTCCTTAATATCTCAATAAAATGGAGGAAAATGAGTGGTAGCACCTAAATTAATACAGAATTTAAATTTGGGGAGCAGCAAATGAGCAGGCAGGGTACATAGTATAGGCTTAATGTGCTTGGTACAGTTCACTTAAGGAGAGTGATTATTGGATTCACAGACATAGCAAACCAAAGGGGAAATGGAGGGGGAGGAATAAATTAGGAGTATGGATTAACAGATACACACTACTACATATAAAATAAACAACAAGGACCTACTGTATAGCACAGGGAATTATACTCAATATTTCGTTTTTGTTTTTGTTTTTTTGCAGTATGCCGGCCTCTCACTGTTGTGGCCTCTCCTGTTGCAGAGCACAGGCTCCGGATGCGCAGGCTCAGCAGCCATGGCTCACGGGCCCAGCCGCTCCGCGGCATGTGGGATCCTCCCGGACCGGGGCACGAACCCATGTCCCCTGCATTGGCAGGCAGACTCTCAACCACTGCGCCACCAGGAAAGCCCTATACTCAATATTTTGTAATAACCTATAATGGAAAAGAATCTGAAAAAGAATATATATATATATATATATACATATACATATATATAAAACTGAAGATGACTGAATCACTTTGTTGTACACCTGAAACTAACACAACATTGTAAATCAACTAGACTTCAATAAAATAAATTAAGATTAAAATTAAAAAAATAATAATAAGACTGGTTATTGTATGTCCAGGAATCCCTTTAATCCAGCTAGACTTCTAGAACAGATGGCAATGTATTATAACTTATTGATGTATGCAGATACATCAACTATATAATTTATTATGTGCATTAGTCCCCTTTACACACTCCTTTACAAACCCATCCGTGATGGGAGCAAAATGGTGACGTTTACCCTTTAGTTTTACACAAGACTGATGATCTTAGCATTGCTGTTTCACCCTCTCCCTCAGTTTGACATGCATACAACTAAGGGAGTGATTTTTCCGTTATTAAGAATTATATATAAACTGAATTTCTTTGGTACTGTAGATACTCCTAGTGAATTATGCATGGGTCTTCCAAGAAAGTTATAATTCTGTCATTCCAAATACATTGTTCAACCAGGAGGCCGGGACTGATTTAAAAGTATACTGTGGGGGCTTCCCTGGTGGCGTAGTGGTTGGGAGTCCGCCTAACGATGCAGGGGAGGCGGGTTCGTGCCCCGGTCCGGGAGGATCCCACATGCCGCAGAGCGGCTGGGCCTGTGGGCCATGGCTGCTGAGCCTGCACGTCCGGAGCCTGTGCTCCGCAGCGGGAGAGGCCGCAGCAGTGAGAGGCCCGCATACCGCAAAAAAAAGTATACTGTGATTGTAAACCACTTTGGTATTCTTTGGGATGAAGCACAATGTATAATAATGTTATACATATGAGAACGGGTAGGAACAAGAATGACAGAACATATGAGGTGTTAATCATTTAATATTATTTCTAAACTATTCAAAGTGATTCCCAAGACAAATGTTATCTTCATTTTGACATCAAATCCATGTTAACTTGACAGGTAGAAAGCAATTGCTGCTTTATATTTTCCCTGCCTTTTTTCTTGAGATTCACTAGGCAATAGTAAGTTTGCTTATTTACAAAAGACAGAACTGCATCAATAGATATCATCCATGAAATAAAACTCAGATGGTACCCCAGGGAAACAGATTTTCCCCAGATACTCTTAAAATCCCCACAGTGGTCAACCAACTGTTCTACCCTGTCTGCCTTTTGCATGGACAGAAATTGCTTTCTTTCTTGAATTCAACAGAGATTTGGCTTTTTCTAAGGCAGCCCTCAGGGACATTCTGAAAGCTTTCTCTAGATGGTATCATTTATTTATCTGTCACAAAGAAACTCAAGCAAAAAGCCACGCTGTAAGTAACAACTAGAATTACATCTGAAGTCCTTCTCCCCTTATGCTCAGGTCAAGGTCTGGCTGTATAGTTCTCAACCAGAGAGTAAGTCATTGTTACTATTTGGTAGAGGGAAGCAAAGTGGGGAAAAGTGAAGCAACTCTTTTAGGGAACAAAAATAAATCAGTGAAACTCAATAATCTGCCTTCTTCAGTTGGAGAGCATGCTTTTATCTTCCCTTTCAAGAATAGATATGGAAGTGCTTATCTTTCCCTTCAATCAAATCAATGAAAATTTTCCTCATGTTGCTAATGAGAATTCTGAAGACACTTCCAAATGAGTTTTGACATCATCTTTAGGATTAAAGGAAATACGTTTAAATAAAAGTTGGGAAGATTGCAGTAAAAAAAATCATCAAAACAAAATTTAGCATTTCAGCTTAGGAGGCATCTTCTATTAGTAGACTAAAGATTGTCTTTTTAAAGTCCTGCCTATTATAAAAACCACCAACTTCTGAGAAAAGTTTTATTTCAAAGACTTGGTGGGGCTTCAAAGAACATGCACCCAGCACAACACAGGCAATCGATCTACTGGATGACTCAGTGAGTTAACACCAGATTTTAGTGTTTCAAGAATTCATTAAGTGATACTTTGTCTCAATCATGTGTATAAATCTGTATCTCTCTGCAAATGAATATACACTGATGGCGTATGTCTGTACAAGTGAATTATACATGAACTATAAAGAATTAATAAGCAGAAACCTCAATTAGAATTGGGAGATCAGAAGGGGGAGCTCTCATGCCCTGTGGTGATAGCAGAGCCCAACAGGAAGAGGAAAGACTCCCTTTCTTTCCTGGCAAGGTCTCAGCCAATGAAAAGACGTGGACTCTTTGTTCACTACAGCCCTCCCAATTTTCTTTTCCTCTCTATAAAAAATGTTCTCCTTCTTTGCCCTGCGGGGACTTGCACGTGGCTTCCCATGCTTGCAGACCCTGAATGGCAATTTTCTGCTGATCCTATCTTTGCTGGAAAGATATCTGGCAGTCTATTTGTTTCTGGTCAACATTTTGGTGCCCTTTACAGGCACCAGAGAAGACTCCCTATGACTCCAGAGCAGGTGAGCAAATACGTATAGTACCCACAATTGAGCCCCTTGTCGCTCACTGCTTTACTTGCCAACCCTAAAGTTTGAAGCTTGAAGGTACATCTTTCTCCTAGATCTGAGCTTATGCCCCCTTTGCTGTTGTGGCCTTTCCCGTTGCGGAGCACAGGCTCCAGATGCGCAGGCTCAGCGGCCATGGCTCACGGGCCTAGCATGTGGGATCTTCCCGGACCGGGCACGAACCCGTGTCGCCTGCATCGGCAGGCGGACTCTCAACCACTGCGCCACCAGGGAAGCCCACTCGGGATCCATTTTTGTCTTTCTGGTTAAGGCCTTGCTCTGTATGCAAGAACTTGCTTGGCACTTCAGTCTGATTTGGGATCAGACTGTTTGACTACAGCTGGCCAGCCTTTGACCCTCTCAGGAACAGGGGTTGTTTCTCTGAAACAGTGCTGGGTTTTTCCGTCTTTGGCCTAGACCTTTGGATACTGGCTTTAAAAAAAAATTTTTTTTTTTTAAAAAGCCTTTGGCCTGGCTCTGGGACCAAGCTATCTCCTTAAGACTGGCTGGGATTGGCTTGCAAACTATTTGAATTGAACCCTTTGTTGCTGTAAGCCATTTAAGCTGTTTGAAAATTGTTCCTTAGAGGAAAAATCTCTAGGAAACGGTATCACAGTTATCTAAGCATTTTGAGGGCACCTCCCTACAAGGACCTCAAGCAATTTTATGTTTAAAAACCTGGGTCCTTCCTCATGCATATTTCTAAGTAAATGGACCAACCTGACCAAAGGCAATTTAGAATATCAATGGCCACTATGGGGAACTTCTCAAATCCCCAGACTTAATTACCCTAAAACCAAAGTCCACTACGATAGCTCCAAACTTCCCAGAACTGAGTGGAATGCTTATTTCAACTGGTATTTTGAGACTAAAATTGCCTCTCTGCAAAATAAGATTTTAAGATTAGCTGAGGCAAACAGATGATTAAAGAAAGATGAAATGGCTCCCGAAGCCTCAGGCTCTTCTTCCTTGGCTTCTTTGTTTCAGATTTCACCTCCTTCCCTTCTAGGGCTCCTAAAAGAAACGAAAACACTCCTAGATTCTGCTATTATTGCAAAGAGTCAGGACATTGGAAAAGAGATTGTTAACAAATTTAAGAGTTTTAGGCCCCTTCAGGCTTCTAACCAGCCTTTGCACAATGTCCTCCCAATTCTCCAGGGAACTACAAGGGCTCTTCCCAATATTCCCTCTTAAATCTGCTTGGAAAAACATATTTCTGTACTGGGGATGAATCTCTTCCAGTCCTAACTGACACTAGAGCCATATGCTCAGTGCTCAAACCCTCTACTGTAAAGCAGCCACTGCTGCTTTAAATCTCCAGAAGTTCAAATCAAGTCTTGGTAAATTTAAGAAAATTGAAATTGTATCAAGTATCTTTTCTGACCACAATGCTATGAGACTAGATATCAATTACAGGAAAAGATCTGTAAAAAATAAAAACACATGGAGGCTAAACAATACACTACTTAATAACGAAGCGATCACTGAAGAAATCAAAGAGGAAATAAAAAAAATACCTAGAAACAAATGACAATGGAGACACGACGCCCCAAAACCTATGGGATGCAGCAAAAGCAGTTCTAAGAGGGAAGATTATAGCAATACAAGCCCACCTTAAAAACAGGAAACATCTCGAATAAACAACCTAACCTTGCACCTAAAGCAATTAGAGAAAGAACAAAAAAACCCCAAAGTTAGCAGAAGGAAAGAAATCATAAAAATCAGATCAGAAATAAATGAAAAAGAAATGAAGGAAACGATAGCAAAAATCAATAAAACTAAAAGCTGGTTCTTTGAGAAGATAAATAAAATGGATAAACCATTAGCCAGATTCATCAAGAAAAAAAGGAGAAGACTCAAATCAATAGAATTAGAAATGAAAAAGGAGAAGTAACAACTGACACTGCAGAAATACAAAAGATCATGAGAGATTACTACAAGCAACTCTATGCCAATAAAATGGACAACCTGGAAGAAATAGAGAAATTCTTAGAACTGCACAACCTGCCAAGACTGAATCAGGAAGAAATAGAAAATATGAACAGACCAATCACAAGCACTGAAATTGAAACTGTGATTAAAAATTCTCCAACAAACAAAAGCCCAGGACCAGATGGCTTACAGGCGAATTCTATCAAACATTTAGAGAAGAGCTAAACCTATCCTTCTCAAACTCTTCCAAAATATAGCAGAGGGAGGAGCACTCCCAAATTCATTCTACGAGGCCACCATCACCTTGATACCAAAACCAGACAAGGATGTCACAAAGAAAGAAAACCACAGGCCAATATCACTGATGAACATAGATGCAAAAATCCTCAACAAAACAATAGCAAACAGAATCCAACAGCACATTAAAAGGATCATACACCATGATGAAGTGGGGTTTATTCCAGGAATGCAAGGATTCTTCAATATATGCAAATCAATCAATGTGATAAATTGATAACAAATTGAAGGAGAAAAACCATATGATCATCTCAAAAGATGCAGAGAAAGCTTTTGACAAAATTCAACACCAATTTATAATAAAACCCTGCAGAAAGCAGGCATAGAGGGAACTTTCCTCAACATAATAAAGGCCATATATGACAAACCCACAACCAACATCATCCTCAATGGTGAAAAACTGAAAGCATTTCCACTAAGATCAGGAACAAGACAAGGTTGCCCACTCTCACCACTCTTATTCAACATAGTTTTGGAAGTTTTAGCCACAGCAATCAGAGAAGAAAAGGAAATAAAAGGAATCCAAATTGGAAAAGAAGAAGTAAAGCTGTCACTGTTTGCAGATGACATGATACTATACATAGAGAATCCTAAAGATGCTACCAGAAAACTACTAGAGCTAATCAATGAATTTGGTAAAGTAGCAGGATACAAAATTAATGCACAGAAATCTCTGGCATTCCTATACACTAATGATGGAAAATCTGAAAATGAAATCAAGAAAACACTCCCATTTACCACTGCAACAAAAAGAATAAGATATCTAGGAAAAAACCTACCTAAGGAGACAAAAGACCTGTATGCAGAAAATTATAAGACACTGATGAAAGAAACTAAGATGATACAAATAGATGGAGAGATATACCATGTTCTTGGATTGGAAGAATCAACATTGTGAAAATCACTCTACTACCCAAAGCAATCCAGTGATTCAATGCAATCCCTATCAACCTACCACTGGCATTTTTCACAGAACTAGAACAAAAATTTCAGAATTTGTATGGAAACACAAAAGACCCCAAATAGCCAAAGCAATCTTGAGAACGAAAAACGGAGCTGGAGGAATCAGGCTCCCTGACTTCAGACTATACTACAAAGCTACAGTAATCAACATAGTATGGTACTGGCACAAAAACAGAAAGATAGATCAATGGAACAGGATAGAAAGCCCAGAGATAAATCCACGCACATAAGGTCACCTTATCTTTGATAAAGGAGGCAGGAATGTACAGTGGAGAAAGGACAGCCTCTTCAATAAGTGGTGCTGGGAAAACTGGACAGGTACATGTAAAAGTATGAGATTAGATCACTCCCTAACACCATACACAAAAATAAGCTCAAAATGGATTAAAGACCTAAATGTAAGGCCAGAAACTATCAAACTCTTAGAGGAAAACATAGGCAGAACACTCTATGACATAAATCACAGCAAGATCCTTTCTGACCCACCTCCTAGAGACATGGAAATAAAAACAGAAATAAACAAATAGGACCTAATGAAACTTCAAAGCTTTTGCACAGCAAAGGAAACCATAAACAAGACCAAAAGACAACCCTCAAAATGGGAGAAAATATTTGCAAATGAAGCAACTGACAGAGGATTAATTTCCAAAATTTACAAGCAGCTCATGCAGCTCAATAACAAAAAATCAAATAACCCAATCCAAAAATGGGCCGAAGACCTAAATAGACATTTCTCCAAAGAAGATATACAGACTGCCAACAAACACATGAAAGAATGCTCAACATCATTAATCATTAGAGAAATGCAAATCAAAACTACAATGAGATATCATCTCACACCGTCAGAATGACCATCATCAAAAAATCTAGAAACAATAAATGCTGGAGAGGGTGTGGAGAAAAGGGAACACTCTTGCACTGCTGGTGAGAATGTGAATTGGTACAGCCACTGTGGAGAACAGTATGGAGGTTCCTTAAAAAACTACAAATAGAACTACCATATGACCCAGCAATCCCACTACTGGGCATATACCCTGAGAAAACCGAAATTCAAAAAGAGTCATGTACCAAATTGTTCGTTGCAGCTCTATTTACAATAGCCCGGAGATGGAAACAACCTAAGTGCCCATCATCGGATGAATGGATAAAGAAGATGTGGCACATATATACAGTGGAATATTACTCAGCCATAAAAAGAAAAGAAATTGAGCTATTTGTAATGAGGTGGATAGACCTAGAGTCTGTCATCCAGAGTGAAGTAAGTCAGAAAGAGAAAGACAAATACCGTATGGTAACACATATATATGGAATTTAAGGGGGAAAAAATGTGATGAAGAACCTAGGGGTAAGACAGGAATAAAGACACAGACCTACTAGAGAACGGACTTGAGGATATGGGGAGGGGGAAGGGTGAGCTGTGACAAAGCAAGAGAGGCATGGACATATATATACTACCAAACGTAAGGTAGATAGCTAGTGGGAAGCAGCCGCATAGCACAGGGAGGTCAACTCGGTGGTTTGTGACCGCCTGGAGGGGTGGGATAGGGAGGGTGAGAGGGAGGGATATGCAAAAGGGAAGAGATATGGGAACATATGTATATGCATAACTGATTCACTTTGTTATAAAGCAGAAACTAACACACCATTGTAAAGCAATTATACCCCAATAAAGATGTTAAAAAAAAAAAAATCTCCAGAAGTTCCTGTCTCTGAACGCATTCCATTTTGTTTAGGCCCTTTGAAAGATACACACCTTTTTCTCCTTAGTTCCTCACCCCTGTCCGTTTATTAGGCAGACTTCTTAGAGAAGTATCATGCCAGAATTTATTTCTCCAAAAATGGGGAAATCATTTTAGAAACTGACAGGAGTCATCAAAGTAACCCATCAGATGAATTAAATGACCCTTTGGCAACTTTTATTTGTTCCTCTCTGATAGCACTAGAGCTGATTCTGGAAACACTGATCATTTGTCCCGATTGAATCAGCTACCACTTTCCTTATGGGCAAAATCTCCAACTGATGTTGGCAAAATTCACTGCATACCTTCCATTAGATCCCCAAAACCTCTTCCCAGAATTCATCAGTACTCTATAAGTAAAAAGCCCTCAAGGCATGAAGCCCATAACAGAAGATTACAAGGCTCAAGGCCTCGTTATTCCTTGTACTAGTCCCTGTAATACCCCTATCTACTGGTGAGAAAACCTACCGGCTGAGGGTGGAGGTTTGTCCAGGACCTCTAAGCAATAAACAACATTGTTATCCTTCCACATCCTGTTGTTTCTAACTTTCATAGGCTACTAACAACCACTCCCACTGGCAGCAAATTCTTTACTGTAATTTCTTTATGCAGCACATTCTTTAGTATTCCAGTTTATGAAGCTAGCCAATATACCTTTCTTGTTTTCACTTGGGAAGAAAAGCAATTCACCTAGACAGTAATGCCTCAGGGTTGTACCGAGAAAGTCCTTATTTCTCGCAAATCCTGAAGGCTGATCTGAATGATATAAAGTTCCCTAGGGGTTCTGCTTTGTTGTAATATGTGAATGATTTGCTTCTTTGCTCTCTTTCTCAAGTCTCCTTACAGGAGGACACATCCACATGCTAAAGCTTTTAGCCTTAAGGGACACAGAGTCACCAAAGAAAACTGCAGTTTTCCCAAACCCAGGTTTGTTATTTAGGATATCAGGATAAGGGCTACAGCTAGATCCAGAGAGTTTCCTAAGTTTCCCAAAACTAAGCACCAATTGCAAGGTTTTCTCAGCCTAGTTGGTTATTGCCAAAATCGGATTCCAAATTTCTCTCTTATGGCCAAACCTTTACATGTTTTACTAAACAGTTAAAATTGTAACCCAATTTTATGGGAAAAACCAGATGACATAGCCTTCAATGCCTTAAAGGAGAGTCTGAAGAACCCACCTGCCCTTGGACATCCCAATGATCAGATTCCCTTTTTCCTTTTTGTATATGAAAGGGAAGGAAATGCACTTGGGTTACTCACCCAAAAACATGAGGACCACCACTGACCCATAGAGTATTATAGCCAGAAACTGGGCCCTGTGGCACAGGAATACCCCCCTTGCATTAGAGTCATTACGGCCCCTGTCCTTTCAGTCAAGGCCACTGAAAAAATCATTGTGGGATCCCCTTTAATCATTTTTGTACCTCATGTAGTAGGAGCTCTCCTGATTTCTCATCACACTCAACATTTCTCAGTTAGCTGCCTCACCTCCTATGAAGTCCTTTTGTTAACTGCTCCTCACATAACTCTTATGTTGTAATAACCTTAACCCGGATGCTCTTCTCCTCTCTGTCACCAGCTAAGTCCCTTAGGACAGCTTAAGGCTGACACACCACCTCCTGACTCCTCGTAAGGATCCACAGGAAATTCCACTGGGTAATGTTGACTTCTCATGGTTCACTGATGATTCTTATTTAAATGGTGACAATGGCAAATATTGTGCTAGGTGTGGTATTACAAATCCTTTTGAAGTTGTTGAGGCAACATCTTTACCTATGATTACTCTGGCGCAGCAGGCTTAATTATAAGCTCTTACATGGGCTTGTGTTTTATAGCCAAGGACAAAATTGCCAATATTTACACTGATAGCAGATATGCTTTTGGAGTAGCCCGTGGTTTTGGAATGTTGTGGAAACAACATTGGCTTCCTTACTTCCAGAAAATATAAAATTTTAAATGGCCCCTATATTTGGGAATTATTGAATGCAATATTTTACCTGCAGCTTTAGCTTTTTTTTAAGATTTGGGGGCATTCTATACTTGACTCTCTGGAAGCTAAGGGAAATTACCGTGCGGATATTTGTGCTAAAGGGACCAATAGCAGCCACACCTCTGTCATGGTCCAAAGGGATATTTCATGAAATTGATATTGACATTTATAAGAGTGATACTGGAAAGTAACAGATCCCAAACATGGAACTGGTTGATTGCAACTGAAACGTGGGACACTCAATTCTCCTGTCTCCAGCCATGAAATTGGCAAACTCTTATTTTGCAGTAGTTTATTAAACTGCCTTTGTTGCATCTTAGGACTCAGACCTTGGGCTTACCAAAGTTTAGGGGCTTGATATAAATACTTTAAGATATTGGATTTCATTGCCTACTGCCTTTGTTCTTGAATAAGTGCCTATTCAAAGAGGGTAAAATGTATGGTCCAAGCTGGTATGTCTGAAAGAGGACAGGGGAGAAAATAGAGATACTTTCAGCTTATGACCTGAAATACAAAATGGCTGACAGATAGATAATCATGAATCTTACCAGGTTGGAAGTACTGTATGTGTACTCTGCTCCAAGCTAAACATAGTGTGAACAAGTTTTGGGGAATAGCAGATATAGCAGGAGATAAGACCAGTACTGATCCCCTAGCTCCCTACCAGAGACCTTACCCTGTGAGTTCCCTATGTGACAGAGAGCACAGTTATCTGCATTTTAAAGAACAGTCTATTAGGATTCTGCCTTGGGCAAGGAGCAGATTAACCACACCCCCATCATACCCTAACCTACTATAACTTGTTCCAAGAAAGAACAAGATGCCATTTAACTAAGGGCTGTGTCAATGAGCATAACATCTTGGTTTGTTGCATAAAGGCAGAAATTCTGAGGCCCAGATTCAAGGTCTATGACTCTAAGAGAAATGTGTCTTTGGTTACCAGACCATGAAACCGACCAGATGTAAACTGGCAAAAAGCCGATTAAGATTTTAAAAGGATTGATAGTCTGCCTGAAAATAAGCCAAAACAGTGGAGGGCAGTGCCAAGAGAAAGAAAGACATTCTAATGATATTGGTGGAACCCCTTGAATTTCCCAGTTAAATGAATGAACATATTCCTTTTTTTTTTTTTTTAAGGCTGTTTGATGTGGATTTCCATCACTTGTAACTAAGAGTTCTGACTAACACAAGGCTAAAGTGAATGGGAAGAAAATTAAACTGTATTGAGAAGTTTTGATATGCCAGAAACTGTGCTAGGTGCTTTCCAATATTCTTATTTAATGTTCAGAATAACCCTGGAAGGTATTGAGTATCTTCCCTTATTTTGTGTAAAGGAAATTGAGGCTTAGAGACTTAAGTACACATTAAATACCCATGGCCACATTGTTAGTAGGTGGTGGATTCAGGATTTAATCTAAGTCCGTTTCATGCTAAAATTCATACTATTTTTACTAAACCACACTCCTCCTCAATAAAACGAGGATCATAATAGTGCTTGCCTCATAGGGTCATTATAAATACTTGGAATATTGTTGGGCACATAGTAAGTGCTAAATAGTTAAACAAAATGCATAAAGATAAAATAAATAAATAGACAAACAGTGGATCAAGGCATTCCTCCTTGACATCAGAATTTAATATAATCCACGAATGACATGCAGTTTGATCCTGGCAAATCCTATGATGTCTAATGGCCTTGATTATTTGAAATCTGTAATCAGAAGATGGTTATAGTCACTCACCAGCTTAAAAAAAGAATAATTATAATTGCTGTAAACTTTTAAAATATAAAAGCTACCAAAGTCAAAGTAGATTTGGTTATTTTTTTCAGGAAAGCTAAAATAATTAAAATATATATACTATAAAAACACTATTTGGACATTATAATTCTTTCAGGGTCCCAAGCTGGGAACTTTTAGCATGAATATTATAAATTAAGAGACACTAAATGCAGGACTCCTGTAATGAGATTTCTCACTTAATATGCAATACTACACATAGGACTTGAACTTACTCCTATCTTGACTAGAATCTGCTTGAAAATTTAGGTAACAACAACTTTGCTCTATGCCGAGTTTCAAGGTATAAAATAAATTATTCATAATGAGTTAATTATCATCTCAGTGTGCCATCATTCCTATTTTTAAAATGATATTCAAAAGATTAAATCCTCAGGAATTTAATCATAATTTGCATACACTAGTTTTAAAAATAAGTAACAGTCTCTCGATCAATGCAGAATTACAAAATCTCCCAGATGAAGATAACCTTCACATCATAATACAGATAGAAAAATAATTTTCCTGTCAAAAAAGCTAACAACAACCCTCAATTGCTTGAGGACATTTTACAGGTTATTTTAATAAATTGCCTCACATTCCCCTTTCCTATGAAAAGAGGAAAAATTATATCTCTAATTCTATGTGGGCCTTTGATTTTCAGCACATGGAGGACTGGGCTTCAATAATTGAGTCCATGCCTCTGCTCTTTTCCCTTGAATATATAGGTGGTTGATCATCACTGAATCTCTTAAACACAAAATAGTGACTGACACATAGTGCCCCCGTCCAAATTTCTTAGACTTGCATAGACGAGAAACTACCAGGTCATCACAGGAATTATTATTTTCTCCCTGAAGCCACTGTGAAACACGATGGCTGAACAGTATAAACTCAGGCATCTCTGTTTCCTCCAGACCCCAAAGCAAGCCTTTGTGATAACCAACCCCCGACACGTAAAACAAGAAACAAGGACCATACATTACCTAATAGCAGACACAACATCCCTTCCACTTTGAAAATAATCAATAGATATAAAAACTTTATGATTTCTCATATTTAGTTTACTACCAGATTATATTTTGGTCTAGTACTTCTTCCTGCACAGAAATCCATATAACTAACATATTGAGAATTAACATATAGAATTAAACCATTTCACCTTACAAGCATATTTATTGTTTGGTTGAACATGTTACAGACCACAATTAAGTCTAGTTCTTACAATTTATTGCTTAACTTAATAAATGTGTTTTCCCCAAATTTATTACAAACTCCAAGTGTTAGTGTCTGAAGACGCTATGTAACACTTCTGTATTCCCATTGTATAATTTATCCCAGCATTGACACCGTATTCTGCACTGCTTCTTCAAAAACAAAACATGTTTGCTATGATTCTAACCAAATAGTGTCTAGACATCAAAAGAAAGTTTTCTCTAATCTTTCCACCTTTTCAAATACTCAGAGAATTTACTGGAGAGGCAGAGAAGAAAACGAGATCAAAGTTTTAACATTTTTTAAAACTATATGTTCCCATTTCTTGACAGATAAAGAGACAATGAATAAGATCTGCATCCTGTGATCAATAGAAATGTAGAGGTTTGAGTTTTATTATTTTTCTTGTGCTTGCCTTTAAAAAATAAATAGCGCTTGCCAATGACTTCATTACACCCAGCACTTCAAGGTAAACATAACAGAATTCTACTTTTCTGGCACACTGTGATGGCATGGTCTTCTTGGTAAGTAAAAGATGACATTGAATTAAAGAACTTATTTCTTTATAGGAACTCAGTTATAGCCTTCTCTGGTATTTTCCCGAATCAAATCCAGGACTACATCTTGTGTTAAAATTCTCATATACTCCCTTGGCACAGAGGTAAAGAAAGGCTTCTCTGCCTCCCTCTTTGATTTTCCTCTTCAACCAAGTTAAAATCCAACCCAGGATTTTTAACAAACACAGCTGTATATAAAAAACAATTGCTAGAAGACAACAGAATTCTTGACTTGAATAACAATTAAAAAAACAAAAACTGCTCGAATACCCAAATGCTGCCAAGTTCTCCAATCTTCTGAAGCCACTCTTTTTATGTAATATCCAACTATAAAATGATGTAAATCACCATTACTTATACAATGAAAAGTCCCGCACCCTCCCTAAAATCCAAGGATTCCTGGGGTGCGGGTCTGTGGCTGCAGACCTGTAATCTCATCCCCAAATACATCCCTCACTGATTCTCTATCCCCTTATCATCATATGTCTGAAAGCTGCTGACCTCTTATCTCCCCTACTTTGTGGCCCTCCATCCCCCCTGCCCCATCTAGCACTCTTCCTCCTTGATTCCCCAAAGTGCCAGTAACACATGGAGTATGGAGTTCAAGGAAGTCATGTGGAATCAAACGAAGCCAAAACGAGGTGTGGAATTAAACTGGAGAAATAAATGAATGTATGTAGCAAAACAGAAACAGACTCACGGATATAGAAAACTAGTGGTTACCAGCTGAGGGAGGGAAGCGGGGAGGGACAAAGGTAGGGGATTAAGAGATACAAACTACTATGTATAAAATAAGCTACAAGGATGTATTGTACAGCACAAGGAATATAGCCAATATTTTATAATAACTTTAAATTGAGTATAATCTATAAAACTTTTGAATCACCATGTTGTTACCTGAAGCTAATATAATACTGTAAATCAACTACGCTTCAATTAAAAAATTTTTTAATTAAAAAATAATAAAATGTTGCACC
Source organism: Orcinus orca (assembly GCF_937001465.1). Lineage (NCBI taxonomy): Eukaryota > Metazoa > Chordata > Mammalia > Artiodactyla > Delphinidae > Orcinus > Orcinus orca. The sequence continues at coordinate 83,823,358 of NC_064580.1, forward strand.
AAGAAAAAAAAAACAGGAGAAATGTCAAACCAATAAGCCCAAAAGTGACAATGAAGACAGAGGTGTAGCTCAGAAATTATAAGAGAGATGGCCTCTGCCTTCACGGAATATATATACAGTCTATTGGGGCATTTTGAAACATACTTGAGCACCACTTACACTTAAGCTGGGGCCTTTGTTATACACTTAATGTCTTTCTATGATGGTGTTTTTTCCTTTAATGAACCCAATGATCAGAGATCTGTCAAAGTAAATAGGAAGCCAGAGAGTAATCAGGTAGCTAGTGGTGTGTTTTATAATTGGCCAGGTGATTGAAGACCTGTCTTGAGTGAATAACTGGACAGGAAGTGGCCAGGGAGGGATAATGTTTTCAGAGGATCTGACTGAGGGAGAGCTGTATTTTCCATTGTCTTAATACTTGCCAATCATTACACATCTGTCAGTAAGAAGAGAGTTTGTTCAGCCCGTTCAGTGCACCTGTGTGATCATATTCTAATTCCCAATCAGAGTTCACTTGCTCTAGAGGAAGCCATTTCCAAATGAAGTGTTACTATTTCATCCTCCTGGTTTTATTCCTTGGTTTTTAGGGCCAAAGAAGTGCTGCTCAAAGGGTAAAATTTTCTGAAATATCCAGTGAGCTGAAAATTCAAGTAAGTGCTGGATCCTAATTATAAATAGAAAGAATGGTAAAGAAAGTACATCTGAACATTGGATAATAGAAATATGTAATCAGAGTTGGTAATAGAGATGTAGAAATAGGCGAGACTATCAAAAAAGAATCTTCCAGGCACCCTTGTAATCTACTTAGATATTTCAGTATTTGACCTTGAAACAACTTCTGGCAAGTTGGATGGCATAATTTCCTAGAATATCATAGTGAATAAATCCATTAGCCCAATGACCCTCACTTGGCATTTTCAAAGAAATTTACTGCCTGTAGTGATAAGGTGTTGAACACTAAAAGCTGCCTGGCTGATGAAAATCCTGTTTGAAAAAAAAAAAAAATCTAGGCAGATTTCACACAGGAGTTCCACCAAATACACTCACACACCCATACTGTTAAAGTGCATTAAGGTCTCAGGATATCATGGGTATTACAAATTCTATTTCTTCTATGAAAATATTTTTAATCCAGCAAAAATGTTTTGAGACCTACTATGTACAAGGCATATGCTAGGTGCTTAGGGGAGCATAGAGAGGAATAAGAGAATCCCTTCTTCCTTCTAGTAACAGATAAGACAATTAGGCAAATAACTAAATACTAGAGATAAAAATACCCTACTGGGAGAGCTCAGGGAAAGAAGCAATTGATTCTTCCTTTTTAAAAAATTAATTAATTAATTAACTTGTTTATTTATTTTTGGCTGCGTTGGGTCTTTGTTGCTGGGTGCGGCCTTTCTCTAGTTGTGGCAAGCAGGGGCTTCTCTTCCTTGCGGTGTGCGGGCTTCTCATTGTGGTAGCTTCTCTTGTTGCGGAGCAAGGGTTCTAGGCTCACAGACTTCAGTAGTTGTGGCTCACGGGCTCAGTAGTTGTGGCTCACGGGCTCAGTAGTTGTGGCTTGTGGGCTCTAGAGCATAGGCTCAGTAGTTGTGGCACACGGGCTTAGTTGCTCTGCAGCATGTAGGATCTTCCCAGACCAGGGATCAAACCTGTGTCCCCTCCGTTGGCAGGCTGATTCTTAACCACTGTGCCACCAGGGAAGTCCCAAAGCAATTGATTCTGACCAACAGGCTTAGGGGAGGTTTAACTGAGGTGACAATTGATTCATAGAAACCAAATTAAGCCACATCCTTTGTGGAATCAAACTTGAAACCACATCCTTTAGCTGGATTTAATACACGGTGGGAAACCTGTTTAAAGATTATCCTACAAAGGGAGAAATGTTATTAATGAAACAAAAGAGTTTTCGGCCATGTCATCACAAATCACACAATCTAAAATGCTATCACTGAATAATATCTGTCCTCATGGGAACTGCAACGTGTTACAAAAGTATATTTAATTCAAGAAGGACAACGTCATGACTCTTAGTTGTAGAAAGACATTTTGAACAGTGGCTAACAGAGCAGGAGGACATAAATATTCTATTGCTAGAAAGATATGCTGTAGAGTAGAACAGGAGTAGTTTGCTTGGCTTAAACATGCCTGTGATGCACTCTTCTCCCAAGACTATCAATTATTTTGCTTTTATTCCACAAATACCTAGTAGGCCTTTTATTACTAATGTACAGTTGTCCCTCGGTATCCACAGGGGATTGGGAAACCCCACCCACACCCCACAGTTACCAAAATCAGAGGATGCTCAAGTCCCTTATATAAAATAGCATAGTGGGACTTCCCTGGTGGCACAGTGGTTAAGAATCCACCTGCCAATGCAGGGGACATGGGTTCGATCGCTGGTCTGGGAAGATCCCGCATGCCGCGGAGCAACTAAGCCCGTGTGCCACAACTACCGAGCCTGCGCTCTAGAGCCTGCAAGCCACAACTACTGAGCCCGTGTGCCACAACTACTGAAGCCCGCACACCTAAAGCCTGTGATCTACAACAAGAGAAGCCACTGTAATGAGAAGCCTGCACAGCAATGAAGACCCAATGCAGCCAAAAATAAATAAATAAAATAAATAAATTTATTTTTTAAAAATAGCATAGTATTTGCATATAACCTATGCACATCCTCCTGTACACTTTAAATCATCTCTAGATTACTTATAATAGCTAATACAATGTAAATGCTATGTAAATAGTTGTAAATACAATGCAAAAGCTATGTAAATACTTGCCAGTGTACAGTAAATTCAAGTTTTACTTTTTGGAACTTTCTGGAATTTTTTTCTCTGACTATTTTTCATCCACTGTTGGTTGAATCCACAGATTTGGAAACTGTGGATAAGGAGGGCTAACTGTAAGCATGCATTTTAATCCCAGAAAGGAAACTGTTTGAAGAACAGCACTAATCTTTGAACTACTTGAGGGCAGGGACTATATGCTGGTCAGCATAGATCAATACGGCAGTGCTTGATGACCCCTTAGGTAAACTGACAAAATTGCAAATTCGTAAAACTATCAAAAACCACAATTCTAAGTACCAGCAAAGCAAAATGGACTCTTAATTATCAGTTAACTCTTACACATCCTACCAGACTTGCAAATTTAAATATTATAGCCATATTTTTCAAAATAAAAGAAAGCCAGTAGAAAAATTATGGAAGAATCCACATAAAGTAATCTGATATATACCATGGGCCTATATTTTCAGTTTAACCACAGGTATTTGATCAGAATGAAGTGGAAAGCTAGCTGATCAAGGATCTGTTTAAATTTTTTTTAAATCATATCAGAAATATTTTAATAATAAATATGATGAGAGAATGCAGAACATTTTTCGAGTAGGTCAAAACTAGAGTACAAATGAATTTAGGAACAAAATCTAATGAAATGAGTATATCTTGACTTGGTGAAATTTATTTGAAGTCTTTTGCAGTTCAAGTATTTAGAAATACTTCCTGTTTAGTAAAATTTTAATCCTTTTATTCATTTGAGAAATCTTTACTAAACAGCTACTTAGTACTAGGCATTGGGTATACAGTAGTGACCAAGACAGGCACTGTTCATCTTTTTGAAGCCAGGGCCAGCTTATCCATTAGGCATGGTGAACACAGTGCCTAAGACCCACAATACTTTTTAGGGGTCTACAAAATATTTTAATTTCCTTTAGGATGAGAAGGAAAAAAATGAATATAATCCTGGCTGGATTGTATTAGTCTTTATACTAATGCAGTCATAAAATATAATTTTAATATTTGTTATGGAGAAAGAGGCCCACAAAGGCAAAAGTTGCTAGGATGGGCCTATGGGGAGTTTACATTCTATTAAAAGAGACTGGCTAATAATTACATAAAGTAGAAGACTGTAAAAAGTGCTGAGATCAGGGTAAATGCAGGGCGTGATGGGAACCCATCTTGAGAGGTCATGGAAAGTTTCTCAAAAGCCTCAACAGAAACATGAAAGATGATAAGAGTAGGAAAGGAAATGTACAGGAGCAAGAATATGCATAGATCTGAGCAGTGCGCTCAGCACTCCTGGGGATCTGTCTCTTGCTTCAACAGTGTTTGGATGGAACAGAGCCAGGGACAGCCCCTTCCTCCAGCCTCCGATCACCCTCCAAACTTTTTTCCAGTCGCAACCTTCAGAACCAGCAACTCAGCTATCCTCGGCCTCCAGGACAAGCCAACATTATTTTTTGAACTTAGCTCCTTATTACCCTTCAACCATGAGCTCCCAGATTCATCAGAATTATTCCATTGAGGTGGAGGCCGCAATCAGCCGCCTAACCAACATGCATCTGTGTGCCTCCTGCACTTACCTCTCTCTGGGCTCCTATTTCCACCAGGACGATGTGGCTGTGGAGGCCAATTTTTCCATGAATTGGCCGAGGAGAAGCTCAAGGGTGCCCAGCATCTCTTGAAAATGCAAAACCAGCACGGCGGCCGTGCCTTCCTCCAAGACGTGCAGAAGTCTCCCAAACTGAGCAGAGTAAAACCCAGGATGTTATGGAAGCCATCCTGCTCATGAAGAACCTGAATCAGACGCTTTTGGATCTGCATGCCCTGGGTTCTGCCCGCGCAGATCCCCAGCTCTGTGACTTCCTGGAGAGCTACTTCCTGGAGGAGCAGGTGAAACTCATCAAGAAGATGGGCGACCACCTGACCAACCTCCGCAGGCTGGCTGGTCCGCAGGCTGTGCTGGGCGAGTATCTCTTTGAAAGGCTCACCCTTGAGCAAGAACAGGAGTCTCTGAAGTCCAGCGGCCTCTGAGGAGCCCCTCTGGCGTCAGAGCTTCTGCCTGAAGCCCTGCTCTGCAGCCACTAGGCAGCTTTTTAACCGCCCTGGAGCCCTCTCCCAAGCCTTGGAACAAATGGAAACAATAACGCTTTTTGCAGAAGAAAAAAAAAATTAATGTGCACAGGTATGAAAGTAAGAGAGGTGACAGTGAGTGGGAAGAAGGCCAAGTACCTCCGTAAGTTTAGAGCAGTGGTTCTCAACTCAGGGCAATCTTGCCTCCCAGAAGACATTTGGTAATTCCTGGAGACATTTTTGGCTGTCACAACAGGAAGGGGATGTTACTGGCATCTAGTGGGTAGAGGGCAGGGATGCTGCTAAACATCTTACAATGCACAGGACAGCCCTCCACAACAAAGAATGATCCTGCCCCAAATGTCAACAGTATGAAGTTTGGGAAACTGTTAAAGAATTAGAACTGGAGATTTAAAAATTTTAGTCTTTGCCAATTTGATAGCTAGAGATAGTATCTTGCTGCTTAGATTTACATTTCCTTGGTTACTAGTGAGCATAAATGTTTAAAATGTTTAAATATATTTATTAGCTATGTATTTCTCCTTTAATACATTTTCTGTTTGTGCCCTTTGGAGATTTTTCAATTGGTTATTGATTTGTTGCTTAGTGTCCTGGAAGAACTCTTTATGTATTACAGATAGAAACCTGTGTGTCATTTATGTTGCAAATATTTCTCCTACCTTATCATTTTCCTTGATGTTTTATTTTTTTCTGTGCAGTTTTAACTTTTATTCAGTCAAATCCATTATTCTCATCTTTTCACATTTTCTGCTTTTATGTTATAAAAGCTGTTTTCAACCCAAATTGCATAAACTGATTAATAAAATGTGATAAACAATACAGTAGAATGGTATGTCCCATACCAACAGTGTGGAGGCACACAAAAAATAGCCAATTAAAATGGGCAGAAGGAGCAGAATTAATTTATTTATTTTTATTACGCTATGTATCCTAAGTGCCTAGAAAAGTGCCTGGCACATAATAGGCTACCAAGAAATATTCGTTAAATGTTGAATAAATTAATAAGTGGTATTTAATTGGTGATATAGTTACAGTTTATGAAACAGTATAAAATATTCATCCTTGCAAACATTCTTTGTGGAATTGGATAATGAGTAGAAGAGATCATATGCTTTTGCTTTTCTCCTAGTTTATCCCCTTCAAAGCTATTCTCCTAGTTTATCCCCTTCAAAGCTATGTCTGAATTTAGGGCTTCCAGGCTCTAAGTCATCCTAGGAATATGCATCAGGCTTAGGGCTGATCCAGATGACTTTGAAGATATCTATGCATCTCCAGATCCTCTTCTCAACCCAAACTGACTTTTGTTTTTGTTTTGAAAGTATTATTATCCTTGCCCCCAGATACACACACATACACACATACATTTTAAGTAAAAAGTGAAAGCTCCTCTGAACCCCATCCCACTTCCCAGAGGTTAGATGCATCCTTCCATTTTTTAAATGTATTTGTGATAGGCATGAATTTGTTCCTGATTGCTTTAGTACAAGAAATAGCACATTTTTTGGTTTTGTTTTTTAAATTAAGTCCAACTTAGTTCTGAGCTCTCATATTCCTAGTTGACAGGGCACTCACTCACTATCAGTCATTCTTGGAGCTTCCACCCCTATCAGTTTTTATAGGAATCTCAGAGCTTATACTAAGTCACAAGAAAATGAGAGAGAATGGCTAATCCTTAATATCTGGTGGACACCATCATTACTGATGATTCTGCTACCCAATGATGCCATTGAATTCTGATTCTCTACCATCTGCCAGGTGCCAGTGCTCCGTAGAGTATATGGCAGGAAGCAAGGTGACAGACCTGCCTTTCAGCCATGGTTTCTCCATGCCTCCACTGACTCTACGATTTACCCCAGGGGATCCTCACTGTCCTCTCAAGGCAAGACCGAGGATCTTTTTTGATCCGTCCCCAGCATATACCTCCCACCAACAGTAGTATCGCCACCTCCCTGACCACAGTCTTAAGGAACCTCTTCCTATCCAGCAATAACCACTCACCAAATTGACAGAAGTATAGAAGTATAAACTTCTATCCATCCTTTCCCTGTAGGGCAACTCAAGACTTTACCAACAAAGACCTGGACAGGTGTTATTGTTTGGGTTTTCTTGGAGTGGTTTTGGTTTGTGTGTTTCCTGCTAGGGCTGCTCCTAATAAAGAAAGAAAAGAAGGAAGGAAGGAAGGAAAGAAAGAAGGGAAGGAGGAAGGGAGGAAGGAAGGATGGATGGATGGATGAAGGGAAGGAAGAAGGAAACAGCTGTTAACTTTACTTACCCTTCCACCTCCCATCCCCCAGAAAAAGATTGATTCCTAGAAAAGCAAAATAGGTTTAAGACTCCAGGAGTTGTACTCAATGTGAGGAAGATCTTAGGAAGACTCTGAAATAAAGAGCATCTTTAATAATCCTCATGTAACACATTTAAAATTTATTCAAAGGAAGAACTCAGAAGGTAGCAAAATATCTCCATCCACTAGGGCCTCTAGATATAAAGCTCGCTAATTTTAACAGGTAATCACATCCGTTTCTCTTTCCTCCCACATGTTGGCAGTGACCCAGATGCTTTTTGATTGCTGAATAGGATAAGATCGTGTGACCTGCCAGGAGGTTTTTTTTTGTTTTGTTTTGTTTTGTTTTGCGGTACGCGGGCCTCTCCCGTTGCGGAGCACAGGCTCCGGACGTGCAGGCTCAGCGGCCATGGCTCACGGGCCCAGCCGCTCCGCGGCATGTGGGATCTTCCCAGACCGCGGCACGAACCCATGTCCCCTGCATCGGCGGGTGGACTCGCAACCACCGCACCACCAGGGAAGCCCTGCCAGGAGGTTTTTAATCAATGAAAAAAGAGCAGCAGGCACAAATGTCTGGAGTTCATCCAACACTGGAGTAGCAACTTAAGATTTGATCAGAGTGGATTTCCACTTAAAATGACAACATCAAGCTACTGTATTATTGGAAAACCATTACAAGTTAGGATGAAGCAGAGCATGGGCTACTTTAGGGAGAGTATACTTTAGAGTCCTTTAGCAATAAGTGTAAAAAAGTTATTTTATATTATCTTCCCAAAGCTTTGCTTTTCTGAAAATACTCAGTTGCAGTCCTCTTTAACATGAATTAAAATATTTTTCCAGAATGTTCTGACACTAATTTTTTTAATCAAACATTGGGATAGTTTTGCAACCCTAGAGTATCAGTTCCATGATCACACTGCCATTTATTTTATCTTTTTCTTAATATTATTTATTTAGCTGCATCAGGTCTTAGTTGCGGCACGTGGGATCTTCGTAGCTGTGTGTGGGATCTTTTAGTTGCAGCATGCAGGAACTTTAGTTGCGGCATGTGGGATCTAGTTCCCTGACCAGGGATCAAACCCAGGCCCCTGCATTGAGAGCACAGAGTCTTAACCACTGGACCACCAGGGAAGTCCCCACACTGCTATTTAGATTGTCTGCTGTTGAGCATTGCACCAAAAGTTAGATTGGAAAAGCTGTGGGAAATATTCCGCCGCCTTAAGGGAAAAGAGGCCTTATTTATATTAGTTAGCATGTTACAAAGATTGTGTAAAAGAAATTGTTAAACACTAGATGATGTATAAATAATCAGTCTTCACATCTTTGAAGGAGCTGAAAGAATGTCACCAAACACACACAGACACTCAAATCTCTCTGAGGAGTAAGTACTTGCCAATACCCATGTGCAATCACAGCAACATTCTTTTCCCTGTTTAGAAGTGGGAGCAGACTACCTCAAGACCTATTTTTTTCTTATTTTTCTCTTTTTTTAAATGGAAGTATAGTTGATTTACAATTTTGTGTTAGCTTCAGGTGTACAGCAAAGTGATTCAGATATACATATATATATTCTTTTTCAGATTCTTTTCCATAATAGGTTATTACAAGATATTGAATATAGTTCCCTGTGCTATACAGTAGGACCTGTTTATCTATTTTATATATAGTAGTGTGTGTCTGTTAATCCCAAACTCCAATTTATCCTTCCCTCCCCTCCCCTTTCCCCTTTGGTAACCATAAGTTTGTTTTCTATGTCTGTGAGCTCAAGACCTATTCTTAAGGGCAATTACTGACAATAGATGAGCTCCCTTACCCCGTTTTCACTAAATAGTTATAAGTTTTAGTAAGTTAAGTTAATTTTAGTAAGTTAATTCATCTCTCTGGATCTTTGTCTCCCCATCTAGAAAATGGGGATAATAATAAACTACCCTATCTACTAGTCCATGAAGCTTATGAAAGGCTGAAATAAGGTGATGTATATACAAGTTATTCACAAAATATAAAGCTTTGGTTTCACCTATTTCACATTCATTTAGCCAGGAAGTGTACTAGATGCTCAAGAGATAAAAATGAAGTCAACAGAGTCACTGTTCTCATGGGTCTTTATAACACAAGGTGTTCAATCGGCAGGCCTATTTCAGCCCCTAATATCATGGTAGTCACTGTGCTAAGTGAGGGGGTTAATGAAGATGAAAACCAATGTTAAATATAACATTGCAAATCAATTATACTTCAATTTAAAAAAAAAAAAGGAAAAAAGAAAAGCAGGGTCCTTACCTTCAAGAAGCACACAGTCTATGCAAGAGGCATGCCCATAAACCAACAACTACAAAATAGCAGTTAGTGCCATGACAGAAAAAAAGCACAAAAGAGGAAAGGCTCCCATGCATTTCTAATCATTTCTAGTGTTCTCTGCCTGTGATTAGGAGACGCTGCCACCCTATCATCAGTACTGATCCAGCTCTTTTGACTTGAACAGTCGTGTTCCCCATATGTGTGGGTAACTGAGAAAGAAATTAGCATGCTTTATACTCCATTATCCGTTTTACAGTTAAAAAAAACAGAAATCTTTATTACAATAGATTAAGCACCAACATTAAAGAATGAAACAGATAGTCATCCAAGGCAACTTTTTAAACTTTTTAAAAAGACATTAACTCCTAAGTTCAATTTGTTATTTTTCTCACTAATGGTGAACAAGCACTCAGGGCAGATCCATATTTTCAGCATTGTAGTCCTCAAAATCAAAATACCTGTTTATGTTTGGAAAAACATCTTAGAATTGCTCTTATTAATTACATAATTTAATCTTACTTGAAATATTTAAGCAAAATAAACTTAAAATTCCCACTAGAAACATATAAGATTCACCAAAGGAAACTTCTGCTCTAAGCACTTAACTGACATGAGATATTGTTGTGTATGAGCTCTTTTTGTTTTTTTAATAAAGTATCAAGTTTTCCCAAGATAACATCCCATGGGAGCTGGGAAATTTATTTTTAAAGGATGTAATTGTTTTCTTTAATATGCTGCTATAATTCTAGGACAGCAGTCTCTCTCTGGGAAAAGAAAAAGGCATTTCAGTGGGTTGCCATCTGTATAGCCCCATTCCAAATGATGGAAACAAGATGGTTCAGAGGCTGAATGACAAATATGAATTTTGAACAAATCTAAACCTGCCATTCTCCTCAGCTCGGATGCTCAAGAAATCATTTAAAACATTTGATAACCATGTCATTGCACACCTGCGAGGTGGTTTGATTTCAGGGATTACAATTACCTGAGAAACACACAACCATTTGCCTTGCAGAAGCTATTTAGATTTGAAGACCTCTTCGTCACAGCCCTGAAACTTCATCTTACATCATCTCCCGACGTGAACTGACTATTATGCAGTTTGGATGTGCATTGAAAGCTGCAGGCATGTTTTACTGACAAGTCTTGCAGACAGCATTAGTATGATAGGCTATGGCACATACAGGAACTTTTGAGAAGAGAGGTTAAATCCTAGAGGGAAAAGAGTTTGGGGAACAAGTGATTTAGTAACAGGAAGAAATCAGTTAGCCAGCAAAGCAGAAGGACTGAACAGGTATTTAGCTCTTTAGGGAAACATGCAACTATGTATCAAGGTCAAGGAAAAGCATGAGATCAATTACAGTAGATATTTACAGACACTTAATATTTGATGATGCTGATATTTAAAGAGAAAGGACAAGGAATTCATTGTTTCTGTGTGCCATTAATTTATAAATATTCTGCATTTAAAAATAAACTTTTTCACAGAAATGATGTCCTTTTATCATCTTTCTTTTTTGAAACATATTCCTTGATTGATTTGTTTTCAATAATTGAACTATATCAGAGCACACCATTTAAAATGCTTCTACATTTAACCCCAAAGTAATTAAATCAGCAAAACACATGTATTATGAATAACTTTATCAATCAATGTCAGCATTTCAAATGTTTGAAATTGTTCGATAATATCCAAGATAATGATTTCAGAAATACAGGGGAGGCATCATGATTCTTAATGTGTATTATGAAATTTAGGAAATGTTAAGGAGAAAAAAATGAGAAAGAAAAAAAGGAAAATGAGCTATCAAATGCATGCATGTCAATTTCATGAAGTGGTTCAAGATTAGTATTTTATTCAGAATAAACTAATTTTATTATTATTTTATAATCCTCAGACCAATAGACCAGTCTCTACTTCAGAAATGTTCAGATAACATTTTTCTAATTTAAAGTTTACCTATGTGAAGAATAATATTTGTAACAATTACAAGTTTCATCTAATTTACCTTGCTAACAAGTAATAGCCTCAAAATATTTCTTGCCTTCAGTGGCTTGTTTCTTCCAAGACTTTAGTTATCAAAGTTTTAAATTGTTCCTTGGGATACGTGAGGATAATTAGATCACTGCCCTCAAAATCTGCATTCAATGGCAGTGATTTTATTTCAAGTTTTGAAAGAAGTAAAACAATAGTTATCTCATTAGAAGTTCATTGGATAGAGCTTTATCAAAAAAAACACTTGTTTCAGGGGCCATTTTATCTTTTATTAGAAGCCTAATAGATTCATTCTAAAATCCAAAAAGCATAAATCCCTTTACAAATTCTCAAATATGTTTGTAAGAAAAAAGGTTTTTTTATGTCGAATTGGTTTCAACTATTAAATCCTTATTTTAGAAAATTCCCTCCTCTGTCTTTTATATACAATTACATATTGTAAAGATGATATATACAGTAATCTTTGTATATATTTGTGTATCATCTTTGTATACATTGTGTTATTATTATAAACTTGGGATGTCAAGGATATTGTCAGTCTTTAAGGTGCTTTGCTGATCTCTTGAATAATAAAGTGAAACAGGCTTATATTATTCATTATCATCCCCTTTTTCTCTATTTCTGTACTTAACATGAATCATTCACTCAATAACCTTTTTTGCTAAACATTGTGGGTAACACAAAAGAAGTGTAATGCATAGTCTTTACCCTCAAAGACACACACATCTTCTAGGAAGTCAAGACACATACACCGTTAAGGAGAAAAAATAAAGATTAAGTGCTAATACAGCAGGAATTACAATAGAAATTTAAAGAAAGATGAGATTCATCTTCACTGAAGTGCATGTAGAAGGTTTCATAGAGGTGATAGGACTGGGTCTTAAAGGATATTGGATTAAGTTGAAATGAGGGGAGAGGGTATGCACAAGGAAGAGTAAAGAAACAAAAGAATGAACATGACCGGGAGACAGTGAATGGAGACTGATTAACATAAGTGGGAAGATCTTGATGAGCAGTAGGGAAAGATAAGTTGGAAATAAATTTTGGAGGGCCTCAAATACTAAAGGGGAGATTTGGGGCTCGGCTAACCGTGGGAATTGGGTAGGAAGGGTGAGTACAAAAGGCCTAGGGAAGGAAGCATCAATAGGGCTTTCATCCATTCATTCTAACAAGCATTTGTTGGGTACTGTTTAGTTGGTAGAATATTTGGGGGACTAAAGATTCCAAAATGGCTTCAAGCCTTTGAGATTTCAAAAACAAGTGTTTATAGTTAACAGAAATTTTACTATACCTTCTGGTCCCTTTAAAAATAAGATTCTAGCCCCCAGAAGTTGCTTGAGCCACATAAGGAGGGGGAAACAGATGAACCAAATTTGTGTAATTAGTTCCTGAACTGACATTCAATTCCATTGTGCTTTTCCTTGCTTTAGAATCCTTCAGTTTCCAAAGCTTTCTGTCTCCAGCTCCCTTCCTGCCTCACCTCTCCAACTTCCCAGACCCTAACTAGTTATTTTCTTTCTAGATGCTGTTCCAACTTGGAGGTTTAGATCACTTTAGGCAAAGCCTAAGACATCTTTCCTTTTCTGGTTTGCACTGGGAAAAACTGGCTTGGAGAAAAATTAGGAAGTTCAGGAAGAAAAACAATTGGGGTAGGAGAAAGGTGATCAATTTGACTATGATTCTATTGACTTGGTAATGATGGTGGGATTCACTATCATATGTGTGATTCCTGATAGACAGTTGGAAACATCAAATTGGAAATCAAGGTAGGAAACAAGGTTGGAATGCAGATTTGGGAGTCTTCACCAATGGCAATTTAAGGTGTCAAAAAGGCACTGAAGAGTGTGCCCTTCTCCTTACCCCAGAGTGGGCATCAGTGCTAAGGATACAGGTCTATGGTGTTATTCATGGTCAACTGATATCAATGTGTTGAGTCTTATTAAGTCCCTGCAACAGCTCTGTGAGGTAGGAAGGTGAGACAGATTATATATCATTTCCCATTAGGATTTCTTTTCTAATTAGATTAAGAATTTTATTCATATTAAGATTTATATACATATTTATCCCAGACTGATTTCTTCTAAGGCCCTACACACATAGACCAATCCTTTATTGCCATGACTGGTCTAATTATTCCTAAAATTAGCCAACACTGCTGTCTTTCCTATCAGCATGTGCAGTCTTGCTCTCACAAATAACTGTGATTAGAAAAATTGCATATGTTAAAAGAAGGCCAGCTTGAGGAAATTTGGTGTATAACACACAGATCCTCTAGTCAGCTAAAAATAAAGCAAATATGTAAGGCAAAGCTTTAAAGAGAAAAAGGCTTGTTATTCTTTGAAGAATATGTTTTGAAACCATTGGTAACTGTTCCTGGAAAAACAATAGACTGTGAAAAAAATCTGCCTTTTTATTCTTTATTTACTAATTTTCTGCTGAACATACTACACTGTATTCAAGCTCTTCTCTTTCTTCTAAATCATTTTGTTATATACCATCATGAGGAGTCATAAATATAAATCCCAGAGGATGGGAGAACATTCACTAACTATAAGACATGAGTGGAAAATTAGAAACATAGAGGATTCTTATTCACTCCTTTGGGTCACTGGATCATAGATTTGAAAGGAATTTGAAAAAAAAATTAGTTTAGGCACCTTTGTTTTAAAGAAGAAACCCCAACGCAGAGAGATTGTGAAAAGCTTAAGGTCCTACAGCTGGTAAATGGTAGAGTGCTCATTCCGTGCCACCACACTGCTGATACTTATCCCTACACCTTGACTAAATGAATGAATCCAAAAGTAAATTTTGAGTTCCTACTATATGGTATGTGTTGAAGGGGAAGCTAAAGTTTAAAAGAAAAGGGTTCTACCCTCAGAATGGGAGAAAACATTTGCAAATTAAGCAACTGACAAGGGATTAATCTCCAAAATATACAAAGAGCTCAGGTAGCTCAATATCAAAAAAACAAACAACCCAGTCAAAAAAATGGGTGGAAGATCTAGATAGACATTTCTCCAAAGAAGACATACAGATGGCCATGATGCACATGAAAAGATGCTCAACATCACTAATAATTAGAGAAATGCAAATCAAAACTACAATGAGGTATAACTTCACACTGGTCAGAATGGCCATCACCAAAAAATCTACAAACAATAAATGCTGGAGAGGGTGTGGAGAAAAGTGAACCCTCTTGCACTGTTGGTGGGAATGTAAACTGGTACAGCCACTATGGAGAACAGTATGGAGGTCCCTCGAAAAACTAAAAATAGAGCTACCATATGACCCAGCAATCCCACTACTGGGCATATACCCTGAGAAAACCATAATTCAAAAAGATACATTCACCCAATGTTCATTGCAGCATTATTTACAATAGCTAAGACATGGAAGCAACTTAAATGTCCATGGACAGATGAATGGATAAAGAAGATGTGGCATATATATACAATGGAATATTACTCAGCCATAAAAAAGGAACAAAATAATGCCATTTGCAGCAACATGGATGGACCTAGAGATTGTCATACTAAGTAAAGTAAGTCAGACAGAGAAAGACAAATAGCATATTATATCGCTTTTATGTGGAATCTAAAAAAAAGGGTACAAATGAACTTATTTACAAAACAGAAGTAGAGTCACAGATGTAGAAAACAAAATCATGGTTACCAGGGGGTAAGGGGGGTAGGGATAAATTGGGAGATTGGAATTGACATATACACACTACTAAATATAAAATAGATAACAAATGAGGACCTACTGTATAGCACAGGGAACTCTACTCAATATTCTGTAATGGCCTATATGGGAAAAGAATCTAAAAAAGAGTGGATATAGGGCTTTCCTGGTGGCACAGTGGTTGAGAGTCCGCCTGCCGATGCAGGGGACACGGGTTCGTGCCCCAGTCCGGGAAGATCCCACATGCCGCGGAGCAGCAGGGCCCATGAGCCATGGCCGCTGAGCCTGCGCGTCCGGAGCCTGTGCTCCGCAACGGGAGAAGCCACAACAGTGAGAGGCCCGCGTACCGCAAAGAAAAAAAAAAAAAGAGTGGATATATGTATATGTACAACTGATTCACTTTGCTGTACACCTGAAACTAATATAACATTGTAAATCAACTATACTCCAAATAAAATTTTAAAAAAACGACAACAACAACAAAAATTTTTAAAAAAGGGTTTTACCAACGTATATGTCCATGGACAGATGAATGGATAAAGAAGATGTGGTATGTATATATATATATATAAAATGGAATACTACTCAGTTATAAGAAAGAATGAAATAATGCCATTTGCAGCAACATGGATAGACCCGGAGATTATCATACTAATTGAAGTAAGTCAGAAAGAGAAAGACAAACACCATATGATATCACTTATATGAGGAATCTAAAATATGACACAAATAAACTTATCTATGAAACAGAAACAGACTCACACACATAGAGAACAGACTTGTGGTTGCCAAGGGGGAGGGGGGTACGGGAGGGATGGATTGGGAGTTTGGGATTAGCAGATGCAAACTATTGTCTAGAGAATGGATAAACAACAAGGTCCTACTATATAGCACAGGGAACTATATTCAATATCCTGTAATAAACCATATTGGAAAAGAACATGGAAAAGAATATAGATAGATAGATAGATAGATATATGAATCACTTTGCTATACACCATAAACTAACACAACATTGTAAGTCAACTATACTTCAATAAAATAAATTTTAAAAAATTAAAAGGTTTTAAATTTGAAGACACTGACCCTGTTGCCAGGAGCTTTGAAATTGATGTGAGATCAGCATACAAGAGGCAGTTAACGAGTACTATCAGAATGAATCGATAATCAAATGTTCAATGGTGGCAGGGCATTGACTGGGAAGAGAAATTGGAATTGGATAGAGCAGAGTAGAGAAGCATCTATTATGCTCCAAAGCTACAAGACAGGTCTCTGCGGAGTCATTCTTTGACAAAGCCATGTGTCACCACCAACATACCAGGAGTAAAACGGTACTCTGTAGTCACCTTTGTCACAGGGTACATATAGAAAAGTTGATGAAAGTTAAAATTTGCTGAGGTATTTTAAATCCTTGCCCCCCAAATAAGCTGTATTTTCTCTTACTGTGAAATTATTAAAATTCCTGCCAAAGCATTAAAAAGCAATTTCCTCCACTTTAAGATCTTCCATCTCACTAACATATGATAAATATTATAGTCTCCTTTTTATGTCAAACAGCATGTAACTCCAGAAAAATGTAGAGTAAGCTTTGAGCAGAAGTCCTCACTGAAGTAGAAGCATTCATTGCCCCAAATTGCTTTAAATTAATGGTTACTACCAAAAGGCTAAGATACAAATTTATACTTAGCAAATGGTTTGAGGCATCCAAAAGAGAAAAACAAAAAAAATGGGCAAGTAATATTACTCTTTGGTTTTACTCATTTACAATAATATCATTATACTGCAGATATTAAACCCACAAATGTATATAACCTGTTTCAAGGAAAAATTACATCATCTATAGAGGAATTTTAAAATGCATGTTTCATTGCCATTGGATCACTTTTTAGTATAAATATATACTTTTTTGTCTCTACTTTTTTGTATGCATTTTTCACTGCTGGGTTTCCCCAGGGCCTGTAATTACACTGACACATAGTAGGCACTCAATAAATGTCTGTTGCATTTTTCTAGATCAGGCCCTTTTCTCTCTCTAAATGTAATAATATTTAAACTCAACTGTTGCTTAGGCCACAAGGGCTACACAAAGAGACTAACGACAATTTGAGAACATACTTTCAAAGTCATTGCATAAACAATGCTAAAATTAGATACAGTTCTGTGAAAAAAAGCCATTTCTTTTCTTCCTTTGGAAAAAGTAAGGACTACAACTGGCGAGATCTTTCAGAGTCTCAGTGTGAGTTCGAATAACAAAAAAAGAAAAAAAGAACGAAAAAGAAAAAAAGCAAGTCAGTATGACACAGAATAAGAGGATCAGAAACTACTTTTATCACTAAAAAAAAGTGAATAAATGGAGCAAAAATAGGGTAAATAGTGTACCCCAACAACAGAAAACTGAAATTGTATAAGGCTGCTGCCAGCTGATATTTCTTACCTACTTGGCTTGAAACAAATTAGAGGCAGAAGAGTTAAATGAGCTGGTGTCACAGAACCAAACTTGGGTCTGCTTACCCATGCACAGTAAAACCAATCTATTGACAACGGGTTGTGATGAAGGAAAGTGCAGCATTTATTGCAGAGCACAAAGCAAGGAGTCCAGGGCAGCTAGTGCTCAAAAAGCCCAAACTCCCCAATGGATTTCAGGAAAGCATTTTTAAAGGCCAGGTGAAGGAGGGGAGTCTCAGGGTGTGTGATCAGTTCGTGCACGATTCTCGATTGGTTGATGGTGAGGTAACAGGGCAGTGTCATGGGGTTAACATTATCAATCCTTAGGCTCCAGTAGGCCTGGGGGGCTACGTGCTCAAAGTCACTGTGTAGTTAGCCTCTTCCATTTGGTGGGGGTTTTAGCATCTGTAAAATAACCCAGGAAATGTGCACCAGATACTGTTATCTAGGTATAACAGTAAGGAGAAGAGCTAAAGCAGAGGGTGTGGGGAGCAGTCTGTCCCAGGAAGGTCCATAGGATCCTGCTTGGTTACATCGGCTTTGGAGTCAGACCAGGATATGCATTCCAGTTCTGCATCTTAACAAAAGTGAGACTTTCAGGGTTACTGTGACATTAGAGACAATTTCAATAAATAGCAGTTCTCAATAAGTATAGCTTTTTCAGTTTTTTAAGTTATAATTAGTGTTTCGATTGTGGACAACCATGCTGAATTTAGTCCTAATAAGGCAATTTTTCTGCTTAAAACAAATACCCACACCATTGGCACTATGAACATGCCAGTGAAACCTTGTTGGAATATTTTTAAGCAAAAATTTTTATCACACTAATAATATCCCTCGAGTCAGTCCAGACAAAAATTGTTGCTAAAGTCCAATCAATTGTTAAAAAAATATACATGAAATGACTGCCTACTACGTGACATGCTATGCCAGGCACTGAGGCTACCAAAATGAGTAAAGCTTAATCCTTGTCCTTAGGGGAGTGAGTGGAAGAAGAGTGCTGTAAACATTTATAAAAGGAGTAAGGAGGAGGTCCATTGTTTTCAACTCAACATGTCATGTGGCAGAAAAAAACTTGGGATCAGAAATGGGTCTAAATATCCTTGGTCCCACTTCCCATAATCCTGCTAACCACAACTGGAGATTTCAAGTATGTCACCACTAAAATGTGGGCCATCTAAACTCAATGAAAACAATCACAATTAGAAAGAAAACAGAGTCCATATATCAAATCATGAAATCAATCACTCTTGAAAAAGTAAGAGCTAACAGAAATTTAACATTTTATAGAGTATACAATTTACCAAGCACTTTCCTTTCTATAATCTCATTCGGTCCTTAGCTGATAAATTCATGAGCTAAGCAGCTATTCTTTGGCACATTTTATAGGTAAGGAAACTGAGGTTTCAAAAAGTGAAGCAAAGAATTTGAATCGCTGTGACAGGCTGAAAAATAAGAACAGGTGCTCTTGAGGCCTGGAAAAAGAAATGCCCAAAAGATAGAAATCAGGTGGGATCAAATTAAAAAAAGGAAGGGAAGAAGGGAGGGAGACAGAGGGAGAGAAAGAAAGCAAGGAGGGAAGGAAGGAAGGAAAGAGGGAGGGAGGGAGGAAGGGGAAGAAGGAAGGAAGGCGAAAGAAAGAAAGAAAGAAAGAAAGAAAGAAAGAAAGAAAGAAAGAAAGAAAGAAAGAAAGAAAGAAAGAAAGAAAGAAAGGAAGGAAGGAAGGAAGAAAGAGGGAGGGAGGGAGGAAGGAAGGAGGAAGGAAGGAAGGAAGGAAGGAAGGAAAGGAAGGAAGGAAGGAAGAAAAAGAAAGAAGAAAGGAAGAAAGGAGAAGGACTTACTTGACTTGTGGTATGGTCTGAATGCTTGTGTCCCCCAAATCCATACGTTGAAATCCTAATGCCCAATGTGATGATATTAGGAGTTGGGGCTTCTGGGAAGTGCTTAGGTCATGAAGGTGAAACCCCCATGAATGGAATTAGTGTCCTTATAAGAGAGGCCCTGCAGAGCTCCCCTAGCCCCTTCCACCACATGAGGACACAGCAAGAAGTTGGCAGTCTGAGACCCGGAAGAGGGCCCTCACCCAACCATGCTGGCACCCTGATCTTGGACTTCCAGCCTCTAGAACTTTGAGAAATAAATTTCTGTTGTTTATAAGACTGTTAATCTGTGGTATTTTGTTATGGCAGCCCAAATAGACTAAGAGAATTTATCAGGAAAATTGAACACAATAATTGACATCTCTTCCTCCATATCTGAGAGACAGTTCAAACTCAAGATATTCAAATTTCAATTCCTGGGCTTCTCCCCAAAGCTACTCTACCTGCAGCCTTCTTCATCTCAGTGAATGGCAATTTCATCTTTCCAGTTGTTCAGGCCAATAAAAACCTTGAAATTATTATTTTTTAATTCTTTATTGAAATAAGTGTATTTATGGGCTTCCCCAGTGGCACAGTGGTTAAGAATCCGCCTGCCAATGCAGGGGACACAGGTTCGAGCCCTGGTCCGGGAAGATCCCAAATGCTGTGGAGCAACTAAGCCCATGCACCGCAACTTACTGAGCCTGCACTCTAGAGCCCATGAGCCACAGCTACTGAGCCTGTGTGCCACAACTACTGAAGCCCGCACACCTAGAGCCCATGCTCCGCAACAAGAGAAGCCACTGCAATGAGAAGCCTGCACACTGCAATGAAGAGTAGGCCCCACGCGTTGCAACTAGAGGAAGCCCCCACACAGCAATAAAGACCCAATACAGTCAAAAATAAATTAATTAATTAAATTTTAAAAAAAGAAAAGAAATAAGTGTATTCATTAGCCATCTAATGCTTAAGAATTTTCACCAATCGAGCAATTGCATGTAACCAACCTAAGATCAAGAAACAGAACCGAGAGTTCCCTGAGTGGCCTAGAGGTTAGGATTCTGGGTTTTCACTGCCATGACCTGGGTTCAAACCCTGATCGGGGAACTGAGATCCTGCAAGCTGTGTGGGAAAGAAAGAAAGAGAGAAAGAGAGAGAGAGAGGGAGGGAGGGAGGGAGGGAGGAAGGAAGAAAGAAAGAAAGGGAGGAAGAAAGAGAGAGAAAGAGAGAGAGAGAGAGAGAAGAAAGAAAGAGAGAGAGAGAAAGAAAGAAAGGGAGAGAGAAAGAAAGAAAGAGAAAGAAAGAGTGAAAAAGAGAAAGAAAGAAAGTGAGAAAGAGAGAGAGAAAGAGAGAGAGAAAGAAAGAAAGGAAGAGGGAAAGAAAGAAAGAAAGAGAAAGAGAAAGAAGGAAGGAAAGAAGGAAAGAAAGAATGAAGGAAAGAAAGAAGAAAGAAAGAAAGGGAGGAGATTGGTTCAAGATGGTGGAGTAGAAGGATGTGTGCTCGTTCCCTCTTGCGAGAGCACTGTAATAACAACTAACTGCTGAACAATAATCAACAGGAAGACACTGGAACTCACCAAAAAAGATACCCCACATCCAAAGACAAAGGAGAAGCCACAGTGAGACGGTAGGAGGGGCACAATCACAATAAAATCAAATCCCATAACTGGTGGGTGGGTGACTCACAAACTGGAGAACACTTATACCACAGAAGTCCACCCACTGGAGTGAAGGTTCTGAGCCCCACGTCAGGCTTCCCAACCTGGGGGTCCAGCAACAGGAAGAGGAATTCCTAGAGAATCAGACTTTGAAGGCTAGTGGGATTTGATCACAGGACTTCAACAGGACTCGGGGGAAACAGAGACTCTCCACTCTTGGAGGGCACACACAAAGTAGTATGTGCATCAGAACCCAGGGGAAGGAACAGTGACCCCAGGGGAGACTGAACCAGACCTACCTGCTAGTGTTGGAGGGTCTCCTGCAGAGGCGGGGGGTGGCTGTGGCTCACTGCAGGGACAAGGACACTGGCAACAGAAGTTCTGGGAAGTATTCCTTGGCATGAGCCCTCCTAGAGTCCACCTTTAGCCTCACCAAAGAGCCGGGTAGGCTCCAGTTCTGGGTCATCTCAAGCCAAACAACCAATAGGGAGGGAACCCAGCCTCACCCATCAGTAAATAAGTGGATTAAAGTTATGCTGAACTCTGCCCACCAGAGCAACACCTAGCTCTACCAACCACCAGTCCCTCCCATCAGGAAGCTGGCACAAGCCTCCTAGATAGCCTCATCCACCAGAGGGCAGACAGCAGAAGCAGCCTGTGGATCAAAAACCACATTCACAGAAGATAGACAAGATGAAAAGGCAGAGGGCTATGAATCAGATGAAGGAACAAGATAAAACCCCAGAAAAATAACTAAATGAAGTGGAGATAGGCAAACTTCCAGAAAAAGAATTCAGAATAATCATAGTGAAGATGATCCAGGACCTTGGAAAAAGAATGGAGGCACAGATCGAGAAGATGCAACAAATGTTTACCAAAGACCTAGAAGAATTAAAGAACAAACAAACAGAGATGAACAATACAATAAGTGAAATGAAAAAGACACTAGAATGAATCAATAGCAGAATAACTGAGGCAGACGGACAGCTAAGTGAACTGGAAGACAGAAGGGTGGAATTCACTGCTGCAGAACAGAATAAAGAAAAAAGAATGAAAAGAAATGAAGACAGCCTAAGAGACCTCTGGGACAACATTAAATGCAACAACATTTGCATTATAGGGGTCCCAGAAGGAGAAGAGAGAGACAAAGGACCAGAGAAAATATTTGAAGAGATTATAGTCTAAAATTTCCCTAACATGGAAAAGGAAATAGCCACCCAAGTCCAGAAAGCACAGAGAGTCCCAGGCAGGATAAACCCAAAGAGAAACATGCCAAGATACATTGTAACCAAACTGACAAAAATTAAAGACAAAGAAAAATTACGGCACAAGCAAAGCAACAAGCAAAAAATGCAAATAACATACAACGGAACTCCCATAAAGTTAACAGCTGATTTCTCAACAGAAATTCTACAAGCCAGAAAGGAATGGCATGATATATTTAATGTGATGAAAGGGAAGAACCTACAACCAAGATTACTCTACCCAGCAAGGATCTCATTCAGATTCAAGGGAGAAATCAAAAGCTTTACAGACAAGCAAAAGCTAATAGAATTCAGCACCACCAAACCAGCTCTACAACAAATGCTAAGGGAACTTCTCTAAGTGGGAAACACAAGAGAAGATAAGGAACTACAAAAACAAACCCATAACAATTAGGAAAATGGTAATAGGAACATACATATTGCTAGTTACCTTAAATGTGAATGGATTAAATGCTCCAACCAAAAGACGCAGGCTCGCTGAATGGATACAAAAACAAGACCCATATATATGCTGTCTACAAGAGACCCACTTCAGACCTAGGGACACATACAGACTGAAAGTGAGGGGATGGAAAAAGATATTCCATGCAAATGGAAATCAAAAGAAAGCTGGAGTAGCAATACTCATATCAGATAAAATAAACTTTAAAATAAAGAATGTTACAAGAAACAAGGAAGGACACTACATAATGATCAAGGGATCAATCCAAGAAGAGGATATAACAATTATAAATATATATGCACCCAACATAGGAGCACATCAATACATAAGGCAACTGCTAACAGTCATAAAAGAGGAAATCGACAGTACACAATAATAGTGGTAGACTTTAACACCTCACTTACATCAATGGACAGATCATCCAGACAGAAAATTAATAAGGAAACACAAGCTTTAAATGACACAATAGACCAGATAGATGTATTTGATATTTATAGGACATTCCATCCAAAAACAGCAGAATATACTTTCTTCTCAAGTGCTCATGGAACATTCTCCAGGATAGATCACATCTTGGGTCACAAATCAAGTCTCAGTAAATTTAAGCAAACTGAAATCATATCAAGCATCTTTTCCGACCACAACACTATGAGATTAGAAATCAGTTACAGGGAAAAAAACGTAAAAAAACACAAACACATGGAGGCTAAACCCATGTACAGAAATTGAGACACAGATGTAGAGAACAAACATATGGACACCAAGTGGGGGAAAGTGAGGGGTGGGGTGAGATGAATTGGGAGATTGGGATTGACATATATACACTAATATGTATAAAATAGATAACTAATAAGAACATGCTGTTTAAAACATAAATTAAATTAAATTTAAAAATTTAAAAAAAAGAGAAAGAAAACTTCAATAATACCCCAGAAGCCTTCCTTAGACTGCTCCCTTCTAGTCACTAGCGCCCCTTCAATAAAACAAGTGTCTCTCAGAATGTAGTGCAGAACAAGAAAGAAAAGTTAGGAGACACAGAGTGTATATCCAGATGTTCCAGCATTTGTCTACAATCAGTGCCAAGAGAAAAAGAAGAGATTTTTATTTTTTTATGTATTTATTTTTTTGATGTGGACCATTTGTAAAGTCTTTATTGAATCTGTTACAATATTGTTTCTGTTTGTTTTTTTGGGCTTTTGTGTGTGTATGTTTTGCTTTTTGGCTGTGAGACATGTGGTATCTTAGTTCCCCAACCAGAGATCAAACCTGCATCCCCTGCATTGGAAGGCGAAGTCTTAACCACTGGACCCCCAGGGAAGTCCCAGAAGAGATTTGCAAAAAGTAGATAGGAAGGAGAAGAGACAAAACAATAATAAAAGAAAAATTCTCAGAACTATAAGAAAGACATGAGTTCTCAGATTTAACAGGCCCATCAGTTGTCAAGCAGTGTTACCAAAAGTGGGGGTCCAACTGCTCGCCACTCAAAAGCCAATAAAGAGGCAAGGTTGATGGAAAGGAAAGTTTGCTTTATTTCAGATGCCAGCAACTGGTGGGGAGGGGTGGACTCCTGTCCAAAGGTCAACTCCTCCCCCTGCCCCAATCAGTAGGCAAGAGCTTTTATAGGTGAATGGAGGGGGGTACATGGAGAAACAGCACAGTCAGCTCTGACAGTCATTTTTTTTCTTTTTGGCCGTGCTGCACAGCTTGTGGGATCCTAGTTCCCCAACCAGGGATTGAACCCCGGCCCTTGGCAAGGAGAGGGCAGAGTCCTAACCAATGGACTGCCGAGAAGTTCCCGTCTTGAGAGTCATCTTGAAATTGGTCCTGCA
Source organism: Orcinus orca (assembly GCF_937001465.1). Lineage (NCBI taxonomy): Eukaryota > Metazoa > Chordata > Mammalia > Artiodactyla > Delphinidae > Orcinus > Orcinus orca. Next base: position 83,847,986 of record NC_064580.1, read on the forward strand.
GTGGTCTGACCAGTGTCATCTTGATTGTTTTAGGTATAGTTAATCTTCAGTTCCAGGGTCGGTTTGTTCCCATTTCCTTGAGGCCAGTTCTCAGAATTGTGGCAGCTTATGTCATGGCTACAGTCTGGTCATCATGTAGTTAACTTTTTCCACCTGGTAGGGGTTTCAGTATAAGCTCAAAGGATATGGCTCAGAATATTATCTATAGCCCTTGAGAAGGAACTAAATGTCCTTAACTATGTTTAATGACTAAACTATTATTATTTAGTCTTGTTGGACTGTTTTCCTTTGTTTCTGCATTTTCTCACTTCTCTGATTAAACTTATTCTTTGGTTAAAGTTTTTCCACAGCCAAAAGGCAGGCGGAGGACATGGTGGTGGGGGGAAGGACCATAGGGCCCTGCTCCATTTAAGCAGGATGTATGGATAAAGAACCGCACCTAGACACACTGTGGTGAAATTCTAGAATAAAAAGAAAAAACAAAACCCCAAACCTCTTAGTTTCCAGACAGTAAAACATTGCCCTAAAGGAGCAATAATTAATGACACCTGAATCAATGACATCAATGCTATCTGAATTGTCATAGGCAACATTGTGAAGGAAGAAGATGGGACAATATTAAAAATTAAGAAAATAAGATTTTCCTTAATGTTCTGATCATGTTTATATTTATGCATATTATTGAAAAAAAATATATTAAAAAGTCTGCATTCCAAAACAAAAATAGTCCACAATCCCATCACCTAACTGGGTCAATGTTTTCCTTTAGCCAGGTTTTCTTCCAGTCCTTGTATATATGCATTTTCAAATTTCACATATTTGCAGTAGTATTAAAGGTAGAAATTATATTCTACAGGCTTCGTTTATAATATATCATGGAAATTGTTCTAGTTGGTAGCCTTTCTTTATTTCTCACCTTCCCCCATCTCTTCTCCTTTCCTCCCAAACGTTTCTTCATGGTAACATTACCACTCCTTCTTTGTTATTTTTTCAAAATTTCTCAAATTTTCTTGCTTATTTTCTCTACCTCTTAAAAGTTAGAATCAGCCTGTCAAACTTCTTTAAAAATTTCTCTTGGGTTTTAATTGGAACTCCATAGGATTTACAGATTAATTTGATGAGGACTGCCTTCTTTAGAAAACTGAGACTTTCCATCTAGAGACATGACATATCTCTCCACTTATTCCAGTTATCTTTTGTGTAGAGAAACTACTAGCATCACTCTCACAGACATTTGGGACAACAGTTTGGCCATGTCTATCACAGGAAAAATGCACCCATCCTATGACCCACGAATTCCTTTTCATCAACTCTGGAGAAATATCCATACTCAAACATGTCCTATGGTATTCTCTATATAGGGAAAAAAAAAAAAGGAAATAACCTAAATGTCCATCAATAGGGGAATGGATAAAGAACATATTTCCATCCACTGTTAAATAAACATAGTATATCATGGAATACATACATGCTTATGTAAAGCATACATGCATACACACAAAACACATATTTCTACCACTCATCAGCTTTATAATCTCGAATTTACCTGATACTTACTTAACTTCATTGTTATTTTTCTGATGTGTATAATTTGAATAGGATTGTAGAGAGGGTTAAATGGATTAATACTTGTGAAGCCCTTAAAGCAGTGGCTGGTACAAAGTAATTGCACTCAATGCTAGCTATTATTATTATTAGTCTTAGTTAAATTCAACAAATATTCATTAACTAGCCACCATGCGTCAGACACTCCATTAGCCATTGGTGATACAGAGATGACGAAGAATCAGTCCCCATCATTGAAAACACTGACACAATGTGGAACAAATAGACATGTACACTGGCGATGGGAATACGATGTGGTAAGCACTTTGAAAGAATAACTGCGGGGTGCTCTGAGCATACAGAGGAGGCTCAGTCAACACGGGATTGGGGAGGGAAGGGTGGAAGAGTGGGGCACTTTTGATATGGAAAACTCTAATGACAACTTTCTTCCCATCCCCTGTCGTCATTAAAGGAGACAAAGTCCTTGGTAGATTATTTATTCCTTCCCAAGCCTAAAAGTGACGCACCACAATTTATGTTACCACAAGATTTTCTGATTACCACTCAAGCTTGGCAACCAAGAGTAACCATGATGAGACACGACAGGGTTGTTTGGCAGGACAAGTTGGGAAACAACTATAAATCTTGCTGTCAACCTTGCAGGGAATCTACTTTATTTTGCAGGGTGCCAGCCTTTCAAAACATAATTTCCACTTTCAGAGAGCATTTTATGGTAAGTTTCCAAAGATTGTGTTGCACAACAAATATCTAAATCCCCTGCCAAGGATTTAAGATTGTATGAACTCAAGATAAACATAAGTCAGCATTGCATCGCTATTTTTAAAAAAAAGCTGGCGGGGGGGGCATGGCAATGACTTGTATTAACTAGAGTAGGAACTATTAGGTAAGTTTCCAACTATAGACCACAATCTTACAAGATTCACACTGAATATTCAAGAGAGAGATAGAAAATCTGATACTGACTAAAAGATCAGCCTATAAGACTGCAGTAGGTTAAAGGAATAAAGAATGCTTTCGAACTAATTCAGCAAGAACTGCTCACTCCAGGTCAACCAAAAGTAAGAGATTTCCTGCCCGTAAGAGCTCATGGTCTAGAATAAAAAGAAAGTGCAAACACAGAAAATAGGATGCTATCAAGTCTTTTACAATATGAACTTTAAGTATAGGCTTGAGCAAGTGGGATTTTAGCCAGATTTTTAACAAGGATTACACATCCCTCGTGAAAAACTTGTCATGGCTTCTTTTTTTTTTTTTTTAATATTCATTTATTTTAATGACTTATTAGAACAAATACCTATAGATATCATTATATATGAGATATATAAATTAATTATACAATATATCATGTATTAATTATTAAAACATACTCTGGTAAATATTATATATTCAATATGAAACAGGAGGAAAGGGGGCAGGGCACAACCTTTAAAAGAATTACATAGCCCGAGGACACAACATAAACTGATTAGAACAAAATAGGTCCAAGATGGCGGACGAGTCTACTTCCACTAGACCTTGAGCCTCAGTATACACTCATTGTAACACATCAGCAAGCTAAGCGACACACCCACAGGTGCCACGACAGTTCCAAGGATGACCATAAAGGTCAAAAAGTGGGCGGTGGCTCAATTCCTAGAAATCCCCACCCCTTCCCCAAAATAGCTGGAATACTCCTCCCACTCATCAGCATATGAAATTACTCACCCCTATAAAACTAACAACCCCATACCCTGGTGCTGCCCTCGCCTTCTTTTTTTTTTTTTTTTTTTTATTTTTTTTTATAGGTATACCTGGATTTAATTCTCACTTCTACCGCTTGGTAGCTGGATAGCCTTAGGCAAGTTTCATACCTCCCTGAAATTCACTTAATTCAGTCTGTAAAATGGCATAATAACTTATTATAGCATCCTTTTAGGAATTTTAAATCAGTTCTTGAAATAAAAGTACACAATATATAGACAAGTATGGATTCCTCAATAGATGTTTGACCTTTCATTTCTCCAGTATCCCACCCGCATCAAATAAAGAAAAATACTTTTTAAAATTTACGAATATTTCATTGTTGTAAAGTTAAAGCCATAAAAATAATCAAATGGCCTACTATCATACCGTTAGAAGAAAAAAAAAAAAAGGTGTTCATGAGAGTTCCATATTAGAATACAAGTTTTCCTTAGGCACCTGTTTATGTATGCTATTCTGCTCTTTACAATAAATAATTAAATTTAAAAGACTTAATTCCTCACTTTTAAGACCTTATTAGTTTACAAATTACATATTGACCTATGCTAAATTTTATACCGACCCATGCTAATGAATTCAGTACAGAAAACAAAAAACACTGCACTCAAGCAAACTACATATATATATATATATATAACTTATATGAGAATTGCTACTCCAGCTTTGTTTTGGTTTCCATTTGCATGAAATACCTTTTTCCATCCCCTTACTTTCAGTCTGTATGTGTCTCTAGGTCTGAAGTGGGTCTCTTGTAGACAGCAAATATATGGGTCTTGTTTTTGTATCCATTCAGCCAATCTGTGTCTTTTGGTGGGAGCATTTAGTCCATTTACATTTAAGGTAATTATCGATATGTGTGTTCCCATTCCCATTTTCTTAATTGTTTGGGGTTTGTTATTGTAGGTCTTTTCCTTCTTTTGTGTTTCTTGCCTAGAGAAGTTCTTTTAGCAGTTGTTGTAGAGCTGGTTTGGTGGTGCTGAACTCTCTCAGCTTTTGCTTGTCTGTAAAGGTTTTAATTTCTCCATCAAATCTGAATGAGATCCTTGCTGGGTAAAGTAATCTTGGTTGCAGGTTTTTCTCCTTCAACACTTTCAATATGTCTTGCCACTCCCTTCTGGCTTGCAGAGTTTCTGCTGAAAGATCAGCTGTTACCCTTATGGGGATTCCCTTGTGTGTTATTTGTTGTTTTTCCCTTGCTGCTTTTAATATGTTTTCTTTGTATTTAATTTTTGACAGTTTGATTAATATGTGTCTTGGCGTATTTCTCCTTGGATTTATCCTGTATGGGACTCTCTGTGCTTCCTGGACTTGATTAACTATTTCCTTTCCCATATTAGGGAAGTTTTCAACTATAATCTCTTCAAATATTTTCTCAGTCCCTTTCTTTTTCTCTTCTTCTTCTGGAACCCCTATAATTCGAATGTTGGTGCGTTTAATGTTGTCCCAGAGGTCTCTGAGACTGTCCTCAGTTCTTTTCATTCTTTTTTCTTTATTCTGCTCTGCAGTAGTTATTTCCACTATTTTATCTTCCAGGTCAATTATCCGTTCTTCTGCCTCAGTTATTCTGCTATTGATCCCATCTAGAGTACTTTTAATTTCATTTATTGTGTTGTTCATCGTTGCTTGTTTCATCTTTAGTTCTTCTAGGTCCTTGTTAACTGATTCTTGCATTTTGTCCATTCTATTGTCCATTCTATCTCCAAGATTTCGGATCAACCTTACTATCATTATTCTGAATTCTTTTTCCGGTAGACTGCCTATTTCCTCTTCATTTGTTAGGTCTGGTGGGTTTTTATCTTGCTCCTTCATCTGCTGTGTGTTTTTCTGTCTTTTCATTTTGCTTATCTTACTGTGTTTGTGGTCTCCTTTTTTGCAGGCTGAAGGTTCGTAGTTCCTGTTGTTTTTTGTGTCTGTCCCCAGTGGCTAAGGTTGGTTCAGTGGGTTGTGTAGGCTTCCTGGTGGAGGGTACTAGTGCCTGTGTTCTGGTGGATGAGGCTGGATCTTGTCTTTCTGGTGGGCAGGTCCACGTCTGGTGGTGTGTTTTGGGGTGTCTGTAGACTTATTATGATTTTGGGCAGCCTCTCTGCTAATGGGTGGGGTTGTGTTCCTGTCTTGCTAGTTGTTTGGCATAGGATGTCCAGCACTGTAGCTTGCTGGTCGTTGAGTGAAGCTGGGTGCTGGCATTGAGATGGAGATCTCTCGGAGATTTTTGCTGTTTGATATTATGTGCAGCTGGGAGGCCTCTTGTGGACCAGTGTCCTGAAGTTGGCTCTCCCACCTCAGAGGCACAGCACTGACTCCTGGCTGCAGCACCAAGAGCCTTTCATCCACAGGGCTCCTTAATTTGGGATGATTCGTTGACTATTCAGGTATTCCACAGATGCAGGGTATATCAAGTTGATTGTGGAGCTTTAATCCGCTGCTTCTGAGGCTGCTGGGAGAGATTTCCCTTTCTCTTCTTTGTTCTCACAGCTCCCAGGGGCTCAGCTTTGGATTTGGCCCCGCCTGTGCGTGTAGGTCGCCGGAGGGCGTCTGTTCTTTGCTCAGACAGGACGGGGTTAAAGGAGCCGCTGATTCGGAGGCTCTGGCTCACTCAGGCCGGGGGGTAGGGAGGGTGACGGAGTGTGGGGCGGGCCTGCAGCGCCAGAGGCCGGCGTGACGTTGCAGCCTGAGGCGCGCCGTGCGATCTCCCGGGCGAGTTGTCTCTGGATCCCGGGACCCTGGCAGTGGCGGGCTGCACAGGCTCCCCGGAAGGGCGTGTGGCTAGTGACCTGTGTTCGCACACAGGCCTCCTGGTGGCGGCAGCAGCGGCCTTAGCGTCTCATGTCTGTCTCCGGGCTCCGCACTTTTAGCCGCGGCTCGCGCCCGTCCCTGGAGCTCTCTCAAGCAGCGTTCTTAATCCCCTCTCCTCGTGCACCAGGAAACAAAGAGGGACGTAAAAGTCTCTTGCCTCTTCGGCAGGTCCAGACTTTTCCCCGGACTCTCTCCCGGCTAGCCGCGGTGCACTAACGCCCTGCAGGCTGTGTTCACGCCGCCAACCTCAGTCCTCTCCCGGCGCTCCGACAAAAGCCGGAGCCTCAGCTCCCAGTCCCGCCCGCCCCGGCGGGCGAGCAGAAAAGCCTCTCGGCTGGTGAGTTCCGGTCGGCCCGATCCTCTGCGCTGGAATCTGTCCGCTTTGCCCTCCGCACCCCTGTTGCTGTGCTCTCCTCCGCGGCTCCCAAGCTCCCCCACTCCGCCTCCCGAAGTCTCCACCCGCGAAGGGGCTTCCTAGTGTGTGGACACTCTTCCTCCTTCACAGCTCTCTCCCGCTGGTGCAGGACCCGTCCCTATCCTTTTGTCTCTGTTTAGTTTTTTCTTTTGCCCTAACCAGGTACGTGGGGGGTTCCTTGCCTTTTGGGAGGTCTGAGGTCTTCTGCCAGCGTTCAGTAGGTGCTCCGTAGGACTGTCATGGCTTCTTATTGCCGACAGGATAAATCTGTTTTTCTTACCTTGTCCCACACACTACATACCAATGGTAATCCTCTGGTCCAGCTAGAATGCCTTAGCAGTATGCCTCAAATTTCGCATCTGGAATACTTTTCTGTACAAATCCTAACCATCTCCATGTTAAACCCGTCTCTTCCATGAAACCTTTGTGGCTACAGCACTTTATGCCTTCTTCCTTCACTGAATACTCTGACCACTTATCTGCAGTCTACAGTCTGATATCTCTTGCTAACCTTCATCTCTACCACAAGAACTTGGTCACGAATGAGGAAAATTTACAAAATTGATCAGAACAGAAACACGCAAAGTCCCCTATTATGGTCAGAATGACTCACAGACCTCCAACACGTGACTGCATCCTAACTGAATAAGTTTATGTCTCTAAGGAAAGCAAGGGTCGATCACTAAAGGGATAACAAACCTCAAAAGCTAGAGCTTTGTCCAAATAGCACCTTCCTGGGGAGGGAGGCTTGGGCCCTGGACTTGAATATTTTTATTCCTTAAGGTAAGACATCCTTCATGGGGAGAGGGTACAGGAACATTCAGCCAATACACTTCACATTTTTCTAACCCCACTGGTGCCAGCATTTCCTACCTACTAAAAGAGAAACTTCAGTGGAAAGTGCCCTATAATCTGCATTTTTTTAAAAGTCAGCTTTATTTCAGGATAATTTACGTACTGTAAAAATCACTCCTTTTAGGGGTATAGTTCTATGAGTTTTGACAAATGCACATGGATGTATAACCACCACCACAATCTAGATATAGATGACCTTACTTCTTATGTAAGTTTGTCGGCAAAGAGGAAAATGCACTGTTCCTAAAGACTTGCCTGAAACAATTATTTTTCAGTAAAAAAAAAATAATACTGTAGTGTTAGCTTGCCTAGAATGAGTCCATTTGCAATGTACTAATTCCTGAAAATAAGAGAAAGAAAATTGTCCTCTAGGACCTAAATTATATCAACACAACGTATCAGAACAGAAGGACAAAAAGTTACCTTAAAGAGACAGAATATTTCACAGGCCTGAAGTCTTGTTGACCATAACCTGATTGCAGATTTTGTATTAATCTGGTGTCTCGAGGGACTTCTCTGGTGGCACAGTGGTTAAGATTCCACGCTCCCAATATAGGGGGCCTGGGTTCGATCCCTGGTCAGGGAACTGGATCCCACATGCATGCTGCAACTGAGAGTTTGCATGCCACAACTGAGGAGCCCATGTGCCTCAACTAAGGAGCCCACAAGCCACAACCTGGGAGCGTGCCTGCCACAACTAAGACCCGGTGCAAGCAAATAAGTAAATAAAATAAATATAAAAAAAAGAAAAGTAACTTAAAAAAAAATCTAGTGTGTCGAGCAAGGGAGGTTGGTTCAGTTAGATATTTTTTAGACAAGTGCTACTCAAAGTAGGGTGCTTGAGCTGGTGCCCTTATATGAATTGTTTGTTATGGCTCCATGATGAGATAAGTACCAAAACTAAGGGTAGCAATTAGAAACTTACAGCAATTTGACAAAGTGATTTTATATTGGCTGAATTTAATACTAGAAACTTTGGGCTTGTATTTTGTATGTCTTTGTTTCATGTTTCTAATGATTTATTTTTATCGTATTTTTTAAAAGTCCATGATAAATTGGAGGAAAAAAAACAAACCTGCCTCTTTCTTACACAGATTGAGAATCACTTCCTACAGGTACCTACTAAATGTTGACCACTCCGTTAACCCTTAATCATTGACTGCCTTAGGTCAGCAAACTTTTTCCATAAAGAGTCAAATACTATATATGCGGCTTTACAGGCCATGCAGTTTCAGTCACAATGGTACAACTTGGGCAAAAGTAGCCCTAGACAATCTGCAAATGAATGAGCTTGTCTACGATTCAATAAAACTTTATTACAATAGACACAGGCTGGATTTGGTACGTGGACTTCACTTTGCCAAACCCTGCCTTATATTATCATTTAATTTTGTCATATTAGATAGCAAATTCTTCATCAGGAAGAGACTGGGAGCTTACCTTTTTTTTTTTTTTTTTTTCATTACAAGCAGTGACTCCAAGTTCCACAAACCACTTTTGAAATGAATGGAAAATAATGGTGAATAATAAACTGGAAGGGTAGAAGAAAGTATTCCAGATAGTGGGGACAGAAAAAATAGAGCTAGGAACACAAGTGAAGATAAATCAACAAAAGCTAAGAAGACTGAGAATAATTTCAACACTACCATCAATGATACAAAGTGGTTTTTTTGTTTGCTTAGTTTTGGTTTTTGGGTTTGTTTTTGTTTTTTTTTGTACTACTGCCTCATTGGGTTTGGGGGGTGTTGTTTGTTTAATTTCTTTTTATAACCACTTTTTAAATTGAAGTATAGTTAACTTACAATGTTGTGTTACCTTCTGGTGTACAGCAAAGTGATTCAGCTTTATATACATATATGTGTGTGTGTATATATATATATATTCTTTATTTTTTTAAACATCTTTATTGGAGTATAATTGTTTTACAATGGTGTGTGAGTTTCTGCTTTATAACAAAGTGAATCAGCTATACATATACATATATCCCCATAAATCCTTCCTCTTGTGTCTCCCTCCCACTCTCCAAATCCCACCCCTCTAGGTGGTCACAAAGCACCAAGCTGATCTCCCTGTGCTATGTGGCTGCTTCACACTACCTATTTATTTTACATTTGGTAGTATATATTAGTCCATGCCACTCTCTCACTTCATCCCAGCTTACCGTTCCCCCTCCCCGTGTGCTCAAGTCCATTCTCTACATCTGCAACTTCATTCCTATCCTGCCCCTAGGTTCTTCAAAACCATTTGTTTTGTCATTTTTATTTTTTAGATTCGATATACATGTGTTAGCATACAGTATTTGTTTTTCTCTTTCTGACTTACTTCACTCTGTATGACATATTCTAGGTCCATTCACCTAACGACAAACAACTCAATTTTGTTTCTTTTTATGGCTGAGTAATATTCCATTGTATATATGTACCACATCTTCTTTATCCATTCATCGGTCGATGGACACTTAGGTTGCTTACATGTCCTGGCTATTGTAAATACAGCTGCAATGAATATTGTGGTACATGACTCTTTTTGAATTATGTTTTCTCAGGATATATGTCCAGTAGTGGGATTGCAGGGTTGTATGGTAGTTCTATTTTTAGTTTTTTAAGGAACCTCCATACTGTTCTCCATAGTGGCTGTACCAATTCACATTCCCACCAAGAGTGCAAGAGGGTTCCCTTTTCTCCACACCGTCTCTAGCATCTATTGTTTGTAGATTTCTTGATGATGGCCATTCTGACTGGAGTGAGGTGACACCTCATTGTAGTTTTGATCTGCATTTCTCTAATAATTAGTGATGTTGAGCATCCTTGCATGTGTTTGTTGGCAATCTGTATATCTTCTTTGGATCTGTATATCTTCTTTGGAGAAATGTCTATTTAGGTCTTCTGCGCATTACTGGATTGGGTTCTTTGTTTTTTTGATATTGAGCTGCATGAGCTGCTTGTAAAGTTTGGAGATTAATCCTTTGTCAGTTGCTTCATTTGCAAATATTTTCTCCCATTCTGAGTGTTGTCTTTTAGTCTGGCTTATGGTTTCCTTTCCTGTGCAGAAGCTTTTAAGTTTCATTAGGTCCAATTTGTTTATTTTTGTCTTTATTTCCATTTCTCTAGGAGGTGGGTCAGAAAGGATCTTGCTGTGATTTATGTCATAGAGTGTTCTGCCTATGTTTTCCTCTAAGAGGTTTATAGTGTCTGGCCTTATACTTAGGTCTTTAATCCATTTGCAGTTTATTTTGGTGTATGGTGTTAGGGAGTGTTCTAATTTCATTCTTTTACATGTAGCTGTCCAGTTTCCCCAGCACCAGTTATTGAACAGGCTATCTTTTTTCCATTGTATATTCTTTCCTCCTTTATCAAAAATAAGTTGACCTTATGTACGTGGGTTTATCTCTGGGCTTTCTCTCCTGTTCCATTGATCTATATTTCTGTTTTTGTGCCAGTATCATACTGTCTTGATTACTGTAGCTTTGTAGTATAGTCTGACATCTGGGAGCCTGATTCCTCCAGCTCCGTTTTTCTTTCTCAAGATTGCTTTGGCTATTCAGGGTCTTTTGTGTTTCCATACAAATTGTGAAATTTTTTGTTCTAGTTCTGTGAAAAATGCCATTGGTAGTTTGATAGGGATTGCATTGAATCTGTAGATTGCTTTGGGTAGTAGAGTCATTTTCACAATACTGATTCTTCCAATCTAAGAACATGGTATATCTCTCCATCTGTTTGTATCACCTTTAATTTCTTTCATCACTGTCTTATAGTTTTCTGCATACAGGTCTTTTGATTCCTTAGGTAGGTTTATTCCTAGGTATTTTATTATTTTTGTTGCAATGGTAAATGGGAGTGTTTCCTTAATTTCTCTTTCAGATTTTTCACCATTAGTGTACAGGAATGCAAGAGATTTCTGTGCATTAGTTTTGTATCCTGCTACTTTACCAAATTCATTGATTAGATCTAGGAGTTTTCTGGAAGCATCTTTAGGATTCTCTATGTATAGTATCATCATCTGCAAAGAGTGACAGCTTTACGTCTTCTTTTCCAAATTGGATTCCTTCTATTTCTTTTTCTTCCCTGACTGCTGTGGCTAAGACTTCCAAAACTGTGTTGAATATTAGTGGTGAGAGTGGACAACCTTGTCTTGTTCCAGATCTTAGAGGAAAGGGTTTCAGTTTTTCACCATTGAGAATGATGTTGGCTGTGGGTTTGTCAAATATGGCCTTTATTATGTTGAGGGATGTTCCCTCTATGCCTACTTTTGGAGGGTTTATTTCATAAATGGGTGTTGAATTTTGTCACAAGCTTTCTCTGCATCTATTGAGATGATCATATGGTTTTTCTCCTTCAATTTGTTAATATGGTTTAACACAGTGATTGATTTTCGTATATTGAAGAATCCTTGCACTCCTGGGATAAACCCCACTTGATCATAGTGTATGATCCTTTTAATGTGATGTTGGATTCTCTTTGCTAGTATTTTGTGGAGGATTTTTGCCTCTAAGTTCATCAGTGATATTGGCCTGTAGTTTTCCTTCCTTCTGACATCTTTGTCTGGTTTTGGTATCTGGGTGATAGTGGCCTTGTGGAATGAGTTTGGGAGTGTTCCTCCCTCTGCTATATTTTGGAAGAGTTTGAGAAGGAGAAGTGTTAGCTCTTCTCTAAATGTTTGATAGAATTCGTCTGTGAAGCCACCTAGTCATGGCCTTTTGTTTGTTGGAAGATTTTTTTTTTTTAATTTATTTATTTAATTTATTTTTGGCTGTGTTGGATCTTCGTCACTGCATGCGGGCTTTCTTTAGTTGAGGCGAGCGGGGGCTACTCTTCGCTGTGGTGCTCAGGCTTCTCATTGCAGTGGCCTCTCCTGTTGTGGAGCACAGGCTCTAGGCACGCGGGCTTCAGTAGTCGTGGCACACGGCCTCAGTAGTTGTGGCACATGGGCTTAGTTGCTCTGCAGCATGTGGGATCTTCTCAGACCAGGGCTCGAACCCGTGTCCCCTGCATCGGCAGGTGGGTTCTCAACCACTGTGCCAACAGGGAAGCCCTGTTGGAAGATTTTTAATCACAGTCTCAATTTCAGTGCTTGTATTTGGTCTGTTTATATTGTCTATTTCTTCCTGGTTCAGTCTCAGAAGGTGTGCTTTTCTAAGAATTTGTCCATTTCTTCCAGGTTGTCCATTTTATTGGCATGTAGTTGTTTGTAGTAATCTCTCATGATCCTTTGTATTTCTGCAGTGTCAGTTGTTACTTCTCCTTTTTCATTTCTAATTCTATTGATTTGAGTCCTCTCCCTTTTCTTGATGAATCTGGCTAATGGTTCTTCAATTTTGTTTATTTTCTCAAAGAACCAGCTTTTAGTTTTATTGATATTTGCTATTGTTGCCTTCATTTCTTTTTCATTTATTTCTGATCTGATTTTTATGATTTCTTCCTTCTGCTAACTTTGGGGTTTTTTTGTTCTTCTTTCTCTAATTGCTTTCAGTGTAAGGTTAGGTTGTTTGAGATTTTTCTTGTTTCTTGAGGTAAGATTTTATTGCTATAAGATTCCCTCTTAGAACTGCTTTTGCTGCATCCCATAGGTCTTGGTTCATCGTGTTTTCATTGTCATTTGTTTCTAGGTATTTTTTGATTTCCTCTTTGATTTCTTCAGTGATGTCTTGGTTATTTAGTAGTGTATTGTTTAGCCTCCATGTGTCTGTATTTTTTACAGATCTCTTTCCTGTAATTCATACCTAGTCTCATAGCATTGTGGTCAGAAAAGATACTTGATACAATTTCAATTCTGTTAAATTCCTCAAGGCTTGATTTGTGATCCAAGATATGATCTATCCTGGAGAATGTTCCATGTGCATTTGAGAAGAAAGTGTATTCTGTTATTTTTGGATGGAATGTCCTACGAATATCAATGAAGTCCATCTTGTTTAATGTAGCATTTAAAGCTTGTGTTTCCTTATTTATTTTCATTTTGGATGATCTGTCCATTGGTGAATGTGGGGTGTTAATATCCCCTACTCTGATCGTATTACTGTCAATTTTCCCTTTTATGGCTGTTATCATTTTTCTTATGTATTGAGGTGCTCCTGTGTTGGGTGCATAAATATTTACAATTGTTATATCATCTTCTTGGATTGATCCCTTGGTCATTATGTAGTGCCCTTCTTTGTCTCTTGTAATAGTCTTTATTTTAAATTCTATTTTGTCTGATATGAGAATTGTGACTCCAGCTTTCTTTTGATTTCCATTTGCATGGAATATCTTTTTCCATCCACTCACTTTCAGTCTGTATGTGTCCCTAGGTCTGAAGTGGGTCTCTTGTAGACAGCATATATATGGGTCTTGTTTCTGTATCCATTCAGCCAGTCTAGGTCTTTTGGTTGGAGCATTTAATCCATTTACATTTAAGGTAGTTATCGATATGTATGCTCCTATTCCCAGTTTCTTAATTGTTTTGGGTTTGTTATTGTAGGTCTTTTCCTTCTCTTGTGTTTTCTGCCTAGAGAAGTTCCTTTAGCATTTGTTGTAAACATGCTTTGGTGGTGCTGATTCTCTTAGCTTGTCTGTAGAGGTTTTACTTTCTCTGTCGAATCTGAATGAGATCCTTGCTGGGTAGAGTAATCTTGGTTGTAGGTTTTTCCCTTTTATCGGTTTAAATATGCCCTGCCACTCTCTTCTGGCTTGCAGAGTTTCTGCTGAAAGATCAGCTGTTAACCTTATGGGATTCCCTTGTGTGTTATTTGTTGTTTTTCCCTCGTGGCTTTTAATTTTTTTTCTTTGTATTTAATTTTTGATAGTTTGATTAATATGTGTCTTGGTGTGTTTCTCCTTGGATTTATCCTGTATGGGACTCTCTGCACTTCCTGGACTTGACTGACTATTTCCTTTCCCATATTAGGGAAGTTTTCAACTATAATCTCTTCAAATATTTTCTCAGCCCTTTTCTTTTTCTCTTTTTCTTCTGGGACTGCTATCATTCGAATGTTGGTGTGTTTAATGTTGTCCCAGAGGTCTCTGAGACTGTCCTCAATTCTTCTCATTCTTTTTTCTTTATTTTGCTCTGCAGTAGTTATTTCCACTATTTTATCTTCCAGGTCACTTATCCGTTCTTCTGCCTCCATTATTCTGCTAGTGATTCCTTCTAGAGAATTTTTAATTTCATTTATTGTCTTGTTCATCACTGTTTGTTTGCCCTTTAGTTCTTCTAGGTCCTTGTTAAGCATTTCTTGTATTTTCTCCATTCTATTCCCAAGATGTTGGGTCATCTTTACTATCATTATTCTGAATTCTTTTTCAGGTAGACTGCCTATTTCCTCTTCATTTGTTTGGTATGGTGGGTTTTTACCTTGCTCCTTCATCTGCTGTGTGTTGCTGTCTTCTCATTTTGCTTAACTTACTGTGTTTGGGGTCTCCTTTTCACAGTCTGCAGGTTCATAGTTCTTGTTGTTTTTGGTGTCTGCCCCCAGTGGGTAAGGTTGGTCAGTGGGTTGTGTAGGCTTCCTGGTGGAAGGGACTGGTGCCTGTGTTTGGTGGATGAGGCTGGATATTGTCTTTCTGGTTGGCAGGACTGCGTCTGGTGGTGTGTTTTGCGGTGTCTGTGATCTTACTATGATTTTAAGCAGCCTCTCTGCTAATGGGTGGGGTTGTGTTCCTGTCTTGCTAGTTGTTTGGCATAGGGTGTCCAGCACTGTAGCTTGCTGATCGTTGAGTGGAGCTGGGTCTTAGCATTGAGAGGGAGATCTCTGGGAGAGCTTTCACCATTTGATAGTACTTGGAGCCAGGAGGTCTCTGGTGGACCAATGTCCTGAACTCAGCTCTCTCACCTCAGAGGTGCAGGCCTGACACCCGGCCAGAGCACCAAACCCTGTCAGCCACATGGCTCTGAAGAAAGGGGAGAAAAATAGAAAGAAGGAAAGAAAAAATAAAATAAAGTTATTAAGAAAAAAAATATTATTCAAAATTTTAAAAATTAAAATTAATAAAAAAAATAGAAAGAAGAGAGCAACCAAACCAAAAAAGAAATCCACCAATGATAACAAGCGCTAAAATCTATACTAAAACAACAGCAACAAAAACAGACAGTCAGAACCCTAGGAGAAATGGTAAAAGCAAAGCTATACAGACAAAATCACACAAAGTCCATGGCCTCAATTTTGGGATGATTCGTTGTCTATTCAGTTATTCCAGATATGCAGGGTACATCCAGTTGATTGTGGAGCTTTAATCCGCTGCTCCTGAGGCTGCTGGGAGATATTTCCCTTTTCTTCTTTGTCCACATAGCTCCTGGGGTTCAGCTTTGGATTTGGCACTGCCTCTGTGTATAGGTAGCCTGAGGGCATCTGTTCTTCACTCAGACAGGACGAGGTTAAAGTAGCAGCTTTGGCTCAGTCAGGCTCGGGGCAGGGAGTGGTACAGAATGTGGGGCGAGCCTGCGGCGGCAGAGGCCAACGTAACGTTGCCACAGCCTGAGGTGTGCCGTGTGTTCTCCAGGGGAACTTGTCCCTGGATCCCGGGACCCTGGCAGTGGTGGACTGCACAGGCTCCCGGGAGGGGAGGTGTGGATAGTGACCTGTTCTTGCACACAGGCTTCTTGGTGGCGGCAGCAGCAGCCTTAGCATTTCATGCCCGTCTCTGGGGTCCATGCTGATAGCCGTGGCTCGCGCCTATCGCTGGAGCTCGTTTAGGTGTTGCTCTGAATCCCGCCTCCTCACGCACCCCGAAACAATGGTCTCTTGCCTCTTAGGCAGGTCCAGACCTTTTCCCGGACTCTCTCCTGGCTAGCTGGGGCACACTAGCCCCCTTCAGGCTGTGCTCACACAGCCAACCCCAGTCCTCTCCCTGGGATCTGACCTCCAAAGCCTGAGCCTCAGCTCCCAGCCCCCACTCGTCCCAGCAGGTGAGCAGACAAGCCTATCAGGCTGGTGAGTGCTGGTCAGCACCGATCCTCTGTGCGGGAATCTCTCTGCTTTGCCCTCTGCACCCCTGTTGCTGAGCTCTCCTCCATGGCTCCGAAGCTTCCCCCCTGCCAACCCCCCCATCTCCCCCATGAAGGGGCTTCTAGTGTGTGGAAACCTTTCCTCCTTCACAGCTCCCTCCCACTTCTGCAGGTCCCGTCCCTATTCTTTTGTCTCTGTTTTTTCTTTTTTCTTTACCCTACCCAGGTACGTGGGGAGTTTCTTGCCTTTTGGGAGGTCTGAGGTCTTCTGCCAGCATTCAGTAGGTGTTCTGTAAGAGTTGTCCCGCATGTAGATGTATTTCTGATGTGTTTGTGGGGAGAAAGGTGATCTCCACGTCTTACTCCTCTGTCATCTTGAAGGTCTCCCCCTCTATATTCATATATATATATATATATATATATATATATATATATATATATTCCTTTTCAGATTCTTTTCTGTTATAGGTTATTACAAGACATCGAATATAGTTCTCTGTGCTACACAGTAGGATGTTGTTGGTTATCTATTTTATACATAGTAGTGTGCATTTGTTAAGCCCAAAATGTTTTTAAAAATAGTTCCAGGCCAATTCCTTTGGTATCTTCACTGAATATAGAAAATAGGAAACAAATCGGCGTTTTACCAGAAAGGTTTTAGATGACACATAAAGAAGAACCTCTGGTAAACTTTCAACTGGGTTACCAAAGGGACTTTCTCAGGTGGGGAATCTCTAAAAATAATATTAATTGAAATTAGTCTGAACTGTTTGAAGAGATTGTGATGGTTGTCCAAGAAATGTCCTGGATAATTCCTCAAGGTTGTTTTCATTTTCAAGCTCATGAATTCACCAGGCAAACCACTTTTCTCCGGGTATAAGCTCCATGCCTCTAATAAAAAAGTTCTAAAAGAGAAGCATAATATTTTGTTTAAACATAATTGATACTTCAAATTATATCATATATACTAATTATATATTTTCATGCTCGGTAAAAAGAGACTGTCTAAAATAAAGATTTTAAGAAAATTATTCACTGTAATGGGTAACTAAGATTTAATCCAAATTTGATGGCTTTAGCCTTAGGTCATATAAATTTCCATTTGGCCATTAATGATTAAAGAGTTAGAGGAAGGAGAATAGGTTATAAATATTGCAGAGGTGGAATATGAAGAATGTTAAATAAGAGAATTTCCAGTCTTCGTTGCAGCAACAAAATTGTCATGTAAAGTCACATTCACTTAGCCAATATTTATTGAGTACCAACTATGTGCCAAGAATTGTGACCCACAGGATGAATCAAATGCAACCCCTGCCTTCAAGGTAGAGTGTAAAACATGAAGAATGAAATAGTCCAACGGATGTGTCCAATCTTACCACAATTTGTCAGACTATATTGGTGTTTTCCAAAAGCTGTCAAATGTGTCTTTCAAAAATTACTCAGGTAACTTTATTTACACATTTTATTGTCACTATATCTCCTCAGAGTAGAAGAGCTGTTGTCTTTGCTAAAGAAAAAAACAGCCTTTTGGAGCAACAGAGAGTTAATTAGGCTGAGATTGCCTAAAAAGCACGTCTAGTGGAAGAAATGTAAGACAGAGTAAAATGAAAAAGTCTCAGACCTAAGAAACTCATTCCAATATGTTCTGATCTATACTTAATACAGAATTAGTCCACAGTTATTTAAGTAATCATTTAAGATTCATAAAAGCCTCACTTCTTATAGCAAAATTCTTGGCAGTTGAAATATTCTACAAATGTAAAGTGAGTCATGTGAAAGAACTAGCTGCAGCTTCCTTAATTAAATCAATTGTATATTGATTTGTACATTAAAGCTCAAATGTAAAGTATATGATAAGGTCACTCCTTTTGGGTACTTAATGGCTTTACTAACCATAAAAATCACCATTAAAAAGAACCTTTTAAAGGACAATTTAATATGACAATTTTGATTTTTGTAACCATGTGTTGCATTAAGCTCACCTTTCACAAATAGGAGCACTTTGGTCTGCTCCTTAGATAGCAATGCTGAATGCAAATATGGTTAATCCAGTGTAGCATACATCTGCATCTGCCAGGTCTCTAGATCTAACTCAGACTCAGTAAGATTTTCTGTCTGACGCAATACTTGTCATACGTGAGGCCCAGAAGCCAGATGTAATACATCTTTTGGACATTCCCACTCAAGAGCTGGTCTAAATCTTCTCACCAAAGCCTGAGCGCCTTGACTGATTTGTCAACAACAGCATCCTTGCATGGTCTCTGTGTTTGGTACTCACAATCTTAACCTTGTTCAGATCAAATTTTTCCTCTGGTTTATGATCTTGGCATTTGTTCTATGTCCCTAGTATATTCTCCCATCTCCTGGGCCTTAAGTGTGATCACTTTGTTCTGCTCTGTCTTGCCTGATACTTGGATTCTAGTGAATTACTTTGCTTCCCTAACCTAAACCTCAGTCTCTGGGTGACATATGTTCCAATTTCTGCCCTGTGGTATGCTGGTCAGAATCTTAATGATAAAGTTTATATTCATTTGTTTATTTAACAAACAGGTATTTATCTGTGCAAAGCACCCTCTCTTAGCTTTGGCAATACAAAGATGAATGAGACAAAATCCTTGTCTTCAAGGAGCTTACAGTCTAGGGAAGGATACAGAGAAGTTAATCAACAATTGTAATAGAATGTGTTAGAAAAGTATCATGCCAAGGGAGCCATGCAAACACAATGGAGGATATAAAGGAAGGCCTCCTGGAAGAGGTGATATTTAAGCTGAGTCTTAAAGGCCAGGTAGGAGTTAGCAAGGCAGAGAAAATGGTTAAGTGAGAAGGCAGGAAGACTGGTCCAAACAGAGGAAACAACATAGGTAAGTAAAAGCCAGCATGACAGATTATAGGAACTATAAGTAGTTTATTGTGGCTGAAACATCTTTGTAGCAAAGTAGTGAAATGTGAGGCTGATTGGAGCCAGATCATGGAAAGCCTTGTTGTGCTATATTCTTCTCTAGTAGGCAATAGGAACCCACCAAAGGGAATTTACCAGAGGAGTGTTGTGATCAGATGTATGTTTCAGGTTAATCTCCAGGTTTCTGGAAGATGGATTAGAGACAGGTGAAAGAGGGTGAACAGAGAGGAGACTCACTGTAATCCAGATAATATTCAATGAGGGACCAAAATAAGATGGTTGAAGAGGAATGGAAAGGGGGGGGAGTGAAAGTGAGAGTAAGAGATGTAGTATTTGATCATACAGAATTTGACAAATCACTGGGCACAGGATAAAAAAGTCTACACTAAACCTGCAGTTACATATTTGACGTATTAAGAGAAGAAACTGTTTGTAGTTGAAAGTTTGATGTAGAAGATGACGCCTTCTTTAACGATGCTGAGTGTGTGGTGCATATAGGTGTCTAAGTGGAGATAATCCACAGGCAGGGGAGAATGCCATTCTGTAGCTCAAGATAAAAGTTATGGTTGGGATATATATGAGGGCTGTCTACATAGAAGTGATAGCTAATAGGCATGTGTATATGAACCTTTCCTCTGGAAAGGTTTCCAAAGGAAAC
The DNA here is from genome assembly GCF_937001465.1 of Orcinus orca. Lineage (NCBI taxonomy): Eukaryota > Metazoa > Chordata > Mammalia > Artiodactyla > Delphinidae > Orcinus > Orcinus orca. Next base: position 83,867,828 of record NC_064580.1, read on the forward strand.
AAAATGAAATTTTAGATAAGGCTAGAGTTTCCACTAGGTTTAGCATTGCTGGTATCATGGCATGTACAGTGTCAGAAACAAAGTCATTATCTTACCTTTTCCTTTCTAAAAAAGTTTCAGCTAATTCTTTTCAAAGTACTTCCTCTTACCTAGTTTCCTGTGACCCTCTTCACAAGTGCTCTTTGAGTTACAGGAGTCAAGTATTATCCCCTTTATAAGAACTTCCTGGTAATCCCAGCACCTTTGTCCTTTCCCCCAGGCAGACTCTTGATCCCAGTCAAACCTAAAGACCATTGCCCTGCTGTCACCCATGTCCTAGCATGACACTCATTTTATAAGTGGAAGGACCAGGGCACTAGGTGTTCAAGTATTTGCCGAGGCCACACAGCCAAACTGCACCGGAAGAAAGTAAAGACCTCAGGACTTTTGACTTCATCTCTAGGGCTCTTTGCACTACATTTTATGATGAACTTCCCTGGAATTCATCTATTTTACAAAGCAAAGCAAAGAATCCTTATGATATTGAACTTGAATATACATGTATATTTATAAAAATATGTATATACATATGAGAAAAAGGTGGAAAATTTAAACATCTCATAACTAATATTTATTTTTGCTCTTTACTAATCAAGTATCACTCTGAACTTGAAATCAGTTCCCATAGAAAAATCTTTTTCTCTTCCTCTCTCATCTAAATAAGAATGCACATTAGAAAAATATGATGAAGCTCCTAGCATTAAAGGACTTTAAACTTTCTATTAAAGTGACATAATATTACTCTAAAAATAGCCAGGGAGTTTTCACAAAGACCCAGAAGGCAAAAATTACAAAAGAGAGAATTGTGTCTGAAAACTAAGGAGGTAAGATTTTTGCAGACTGTAGAAAGTACCTGCAAGAAAGAGGGGAGTAAGATACCTTCTAGCAAACTGAAAATTGTTTAACCCTCTAAGAGTTAAAACTATAAAATCAAGTCCTAATGGACCAGGTCATAGACAGGCAAAGAGAAGCTAAAGAAAGAATGGCACCCAGATTAGAGCAAAACTAACAAAATACATGAAAATGCTTAAGGAAAGAATGGGTCCATGAGAAAGCAGGCTGTCAGACAGGAGTATAGGAAGAGAATGACAATAGCCTTGGCAATACTCATCCTGGCACTGCTCAGGGAACAGTGTCAAGGCCATAGGGTTCTTTAGGCCCTTTCACAGGTATATGCCTATTCCAGAAATGGACCAATTGATCCTTCAGAACTAATTGTCAGTACTTATTAATTTCATCCCACTATTACTCCTTGCTTGCTCCTCAAACAGTCCTCCTGTTTGGTAGGGCTTCCTATAAGGAGAGAATACTTTGGTCATTCCAACGTTAGCATTCCATCCACTATGAGAGTTGTATATTTTTTGTTGTCAATCAATTGTCAATGCCAATTTTTGTTGGCATTCTGGATTACTGCTTGTGAATTTAGTCAATATGAGTTCATCTTTGGACCATAGAGCTAATCTCAAGGTACAGACCAATCAAGTTTCTGAGGCTACCCTGTCAATTTTCCAACACCAACCTTGGACAGTGCCTTTTATTCACACTTGAAGGGGAAGAGATGTACATAATCAATAACTCAGTAATGGGTATATGGTCTACCTGAGAAGTCTGGGTAAGTAATAGAATCTTTGTTTGCCATTGATAGAAATGTGGTGCTAAGAAGCAGGAATGGTTTTAGATGGAAAGTTAAAAAAAAAAATCACTGTTCAGGTATTAATGTGTCTTTGAGATAAATCCAATGACCAGATGTAGTACTTTACCTCATATCTAATCTATCTCAGATATACATGTTCTGATAGTGCAATCACAAATATACATATGTAGCACTATATGGATTATGTAGGTGCATACACTCTTTCTCTTTTTTTTAATTGAAGTATAGTTGATTTACAATATTTTGTTAGTTTCAGGTGTACAGCAAAATGATTCAGAGATATATATATATTCATTTTCAGATTCTTTTCCATTATAGGTTATTACAAGATATTGAATGTAGTTCCCTGTGCTATACTGCAGGTCCTTTTTGTTTATCTATTTTATATATGGTAGTGTGCATCTGTTAATCCCATACTCCCAATTTATCCCTCCTCCCCTTCCCCTTTGGTAATTTAAGTTTGTTTTCTATGTCCGTGAGTTTGTTTCTCTTTTGTAAATAAGTGCATTTGCATTTTTTTAGATTTCCCATATAAGTTCCCATATAAGTGATATCATATTAATATTTGTCTTTTCTGTCTGACTTACTTCACTTAGTATGATAATCTCTAGGTCAATCCATGTTGCTGCAAATGACATTATTTCATTTCATTTTTTATGGCTGAGTAGTATTCCTCTGTGTGTGTGTGTGTGTGTGTGTGTGTGTGCGCGTGTGCGTGTGCGTGTGTGTGTGTGTGTAATATATCACATCTTCTTTATCCATTCATCTGTGTATGGACACTTAGTTTGCTTCCATGTCCTGGCTATTGTAAATAGTGCTGCTATGAACATTGGGGTGCATGTATCTTTTCAAATTAAAGTTTCCATTTTTTCTGGGTACATGCCCAGAAGTGGGATTGTTGGATCATATGGCAACTTTATTTTCAATTTTTTAAGGAATGTCCATACAGTTTTCCACAGTGGCTGTACCAATTTACACTCCCACCAACAGTGTCACTCTCCTTATCTCTTTCTCCCTTTCTTTCTGAAAAGTAGATGAGTGGAACAAACAGAATTTTGCAGTTAGATCTGGGCTGGAATCTCAGTTCTACTACTTCTCAGTTTATTTTCTCTGTCCCTCAGCTTCTTCATCTTTAAAATGTAGATAATAATAATACATATCTCATAGAATTGTTGTGAAAATTAAATAATGTGTGGAAGTACTTAAATTTGAGTTCTATTCCTATTCTTTTTCATGCCTTGGCCCCTTCAATGTGTGTTAAAAATCAACACACACACACACAATTATATTCCACATGACTATAAGCTTCATGAAAGCAGATAACAGCTGATTTATATTTACCACTCTATCCCTAGTGTGTGGTTTTTAGGGGACCCTCAAATCTATTTTGAATTATAAAACCAGATTAGTTAAGAAAGTGAGGTTTTGTTTAAATAATGAATTTCCCAATCAGTTCAGAGATTTCTCTTGATTAAAAAACAAAAAACAACAACAACAACAAAAACTACCATATACACTAAAGTCCTTATCAGGTGTCACTTCTGTAGACTCTATTTTATGATATTTGATTAATCAATGTAAAATCTAAGTGACTTTTTTAAGTGTTTATTTTTGTCTGAAATTTCAGATAGGCAACTGTATTAATTTAGTAGGGCTGCCACAACAAAGTACCACAAACTGAGAGGCTTGAACAACAGAAATTTATTGATTTATTGTGTCACAGTTCTGGAGGCTAGAAATTCAAGAGCAAGGTGGCAGCACGGTTGCTTTCTTCTGAGAGCTATGAGTAAGGATTTTTTTCAGGCCTCTCTCCTTGGCTGTTAGATGACCATCTTCTCCTGTGTCTCTTCACATCATCTTCCCTCTGTGTGTGTCTGTCTCTTTGTCCAACTTTCCCCCTTTTATAAAAACACCAGTCATATTGGGTTAAGGCCCACCCTAATGAACTCATCTTAACTAATTCCAATTGTAATAACCCTATTTCCAAATAAGGTCATGTTCTGAGGTCCTGGGGGTGAAGACTTTAACACGTGAATTATTGGGGGGGACATAATTCAACCCATAACAGCAACTTCTGAGTGATTTTTCTTTTCTTTTTTTAAAAATAAAATTATTTATTTATTTATTTATTTATATTTATTTATTTTTGGCTGCGTTGGATCTTCGTTGCTGCGCAGGGGCTTTCTCTAGTTGCAGTGAGCGGGGGCTACTCTTCATTGCGGTGCATGGGCTTCTTATTGCGGTGGCTTCTCTTTGTTGCAGAGCACAGGCTCTAGGCGTGCGGGTTCAGTAGTTGTGGCTTGTGGGCTCCAGAGCACAGGCTCAGTAGTTGTGGTGCATGGGCTTAGTTGCTCCATGGCATGTGGGACCTTCCTGGACCAGGGATCGAACCCGTGTCCCCTGCATTGGCAGGCAAATTCTTAACCTCTGTGCCACCAGGGAAGTCTCCTGAGTGATTTTTCTTTAAGGCTTCTGGGCATAGCCTCTCCCTGGACTGCTTTTTTATTACTGCATATAGAGGAAAATACTTGACATTTACTGAATTAACATGTTAGGATGTTCTGACTATTCTCAAATAACCTTAAAATGCAAATAGTAGAGTGAGTTACTTCACTTGTGACGGTATCTAGCTATCTACACACATGTGTATCTTAATAGGCTTTGTTGTTTTCTACTCTTAAGCATGTTTTGTGTGTTGGAGAAGGAGGACAAGGAGGGATGGCTACCAACTAGGATAAGATTTTAGTGAATTTTGAAAAGCTTGTATGTGAGGATATGTCAAAGAAATGAAAATATATTTCAAGAGAAATGCAGAGGACCGTAAAAACATGAAAATATGTTCATGAATTTGGGAATAGGTGGACTTCAGAGGAATATCAAGGAATTTATGCACATAGGACAAGATTAAGCCTCAGTCATGATTATGTATTTCCACTAAAAAAATCAAAGCGCAGTGGTTCCAATCATTTCAGTCATCTTCACAATGGATTTGGATGCAGGTGAATTGATCCAAATATTGTTCTTTAAAAGGGTTAAAGTAATTGCTTTTTTAAAGCTGGCAGAGAATTCCATTTACTGAAATAGAAAGGGTGTTTTTGAACATCTGTTCTGTTTCCCATCAGATCATCCAGATCAAAATAAGGAAAGGGTTTGCTTTGCTTGATTTGGGGGAATAAAGGTGAACTGGTGCAATGGTCTTCTGAAGTATAGATTTTTTATAACCATGCCTCCTTTCCCATCAGTGTACGGGGAACATTTATGTGTTTGGTATTCTAGAAATTGTCATCCTTATGTTGAACTTGACTTCTAAGAATCTGGAGTGCTTTGTAAAATTGCACTTTTGTCTCAGATGTAAAGTAGTATGTTACAGAGAAATGAGTTCTGGACAAGGAGAAGAAAACTCTAGATTCTAGTTCCAGCTCTGCCTTGTGGCTTTGGGAAAGTCACACAGAGCTCTTGCTCTGCCTCAGCAAACTAAAGGGTTCAATCAGATGCTAGGTGAGGTCTCCTTCAACTCAGAGGGTGTATAATTTTGTCATATATAATTATTATCACTCTAGTACAATATTTTCACTCAAATGCAAAGTATATCAACAAAAGCAGAACTTTTTGCTTTGCTGGATGTAGAATGTGGGAATAGAGACTATCCATTTGGAGAATCTCTTCCATCAGCTTTTCAGTCTGATTATTTTCATATTGTACTTCATCAGATGCCCTCACATAAGATGCTACGAGCTTTTAAATATGTTGTTTATTCCAAAAGATTAAACTTTCTTTGTTATGTCAACATTACTACAATACAGCTAGATGCCATGTAATTTTATTTTACATAAATCTTGGCAGGAATTACCTTGGTGCTTTTGTCTTGGCTAAGAACCAGGTACATTCATACTGGATCTATACCAACTGCTCTTTTTGTTTTAAAACTTTACATGGGTCCTATATAATTGATTTTCCTACCTATCTAATTACCCTTGATGATATTATAATTATTTTAAATAATTAAATGGGCTATGACTAATTTTCATACTGATAACAAAATTTTAACTTGATCCTGCAAGTTTAATATTGGCAATGCAATACTTGGAATGTAAATGCATTTAGCCCACATTCTAAGTGTTTAATTTTGTGACACTATATTGAATAATAAAGTGTTCAATATAATACAACATTTGTAAATCTAGCTCCTTAATGAAGATGGGGCCATACATTGAGCAGGGTTTAAATTTTGAGATACAATATTTGAAACTGAAGATTAAATTTTTATATTTTAATTCATGGAGAAATCCATTCTATTACTATAGATCTTATTTTATCTTAATCTGATAACCAAAATTAAACATTTTCATTTTGTTTTCTTTGTTGTCTAATATGATAAGCAATGACCTCTTTGAAGTGGAATTTTGTTTTCATTTCTTAATATGTTTATCTTATATTCCCTGTTTGTTTTAGTGGCACTCAAATATTTTGTCGTATTTAAAAATAATCCTTTAATTGGACAGGTTTAGTTTATTACAATATTTTTTGCAATTCAGATTACTTGAAACTACATGAACTCAATCTATTTCTGTTTATATAATTTGTAAACTAAGCAAAATCTATACAACTTTCTCCATCAGAGCAGAAAATAACCAAAAAAATAATTTCCTATATTTTGGCACAAATTCTTTGTGTCCTCCCTCCCTTCCCCTTTATAGAACATTAATATAACATGTGTAGTTTTTTTTTCTTTTAGAAGCAAGTTACCACTTCAGAATTTTTTTTTTTTTACCTAATTTCTAGTATGTCTCAGGCCTTTAAGTCATAAGACCAAGGTTTAAGATGTTTTGTGAAACTGGAGAAGTCACAATTCATATTTTACCTGCTTTTCTCATCAGTAAAATGGTGATAATTATCCTTTCTCGCGTACCTCATAGAGTTTTTGTGAGGTTCTAATGATATACACAAGGGCTTTGAACATATATAGTTAGAATGCTGTGCAAATATATGGGGTGATATTGCTGTTCTCATTACTGTCATTGATATTATTATTCAGTTTAAGACGCCTGATATGGGAAAGGAGAGTAACTTTACTAGAAAATAATTCTGTCTAGTTTTACTCCTGCGTCACAGTGAAATATTTCAACATATAATAATATCTAAGGATTCTGAGCTTCCTATATATTAGTTACAAGATTTTTGGAGCATGAAGTAAACTAAAATAGGGTAAATCATAATATGGATAGGCTTAGAGGAGGACCAAGCCAAGCCTTTGGTGGCGGAAGAGAGGAAACTAATTAAGGACAAAATGGGAAAAGAACTCAGTTATGAGGCTGGTCCTCTCAGGAGAGCCAGGCAATTCACTGCAGTATCCACAGGCAGACAACTCTGAGGAAGTCCAACTAAGGAAGGGGTCACAGCAATAAGAATCTAGGTGACAAGTTGTATTTCAAGTTGAGAATGTGGTCCTATTATGGCTCTGGACAGCCTATAGATAACAGGACACCTCCAGAAATCTTTCTCTTTACCATGCTTTAATATAGATTCAGGGATTGCCTCCTCCAGGAAGTCTTCCCTGATCATCATCCATACTGTGTTTGAGCCATTCTTCTATGCTTCTGTACTTTGTGCTGACCTATAACATACATTAGGATTATTCAGCCATTCATTCAACAGGTATTTATTAAGCACCCATTGTATACCAGGCATTGTATTAGGAATGGGGGATTCAATAGTGAACAAAACAAAGTCCCGGCCCTCATAGTGCTTACATTCTAATGAGGGGAAAGGCTACGGATAATTAAAATAAACAAGTAAATACAAAGTCTGTCATGGTGATAAGTACTATTAGCGAGAATAATGCAGGATATTGGGGATAGAGTGTGGGGAAAATGCTAATTTTTTTTGAAGACACAAAGGAGTAACTTTATTTGTTCTTTTTTTTCCTTTTTTTAAATTGAAGTATAGTTAACTTACAATGTTATGTTAGTTTCAAGCATACAGCAAAGTGATTCAGTTATACATACGTATATATTCTTTTTCAGATTGTTTTCAATTATAGGCTATTACAAGATATTGAGTATAGTTCCCTGTGCTATACAGTAAGTCCTTGTTGTTTATTTTATATATAGTAGTATGTATATGTTAACCCCAAACTCCTAATTTATCTCCTTCCCCCCCCACCACCTTCCTGGTATCAGCCTTTAGTAACCATAAGTTCGTTTTCTATGTCTGTGAGTCTGTTTCTGTTTTGTAAATAAGTTCAGTTACAGTAGAACATGCTACTTTTACGCATTGTACTTTTATGTAATCTATTTAAAGTTAACTTTACCTTTGTTAATAAATATTGTTCTAAAACATTAATTTTATGTTTGCATATACATTCCCTCATATGGGTGTATGTAGCATACCTATATAACTATTCCCGTATTGTTGGTCATTTAGCTTTTCTCTATTGTAAACAATATTGAGAAGAACATAAAAGTTATACTTTGGAGCACACTCTTGATTACTCCCATAGGATAAGTTCCTAGAAGTGGAAGGGTTATTACTCAGCTGTTGCCACACCAAGTAAGTCTGAGTCATCTCCAATCCTTTGGACACTGACATTGGCACTGGCGTTGATAGCCATTTTCTGTACTAGAGCTTGGCTACTCCCCCGATCCTGGACCCATCCATTCCCGTTTCTCTTTTTTTCCCCCTGACCCACAAAAAAAAGGGATCAACAAACTTAATGGTGGAAGCCACGAAGGTTATGATACTATTAGATGAAATTCCCTAAAACTTAAGGACGCTTTGTCTAACTCTGAAGGTAATTTTGCTTTAAATCATAAAATTTCCACTGCAGGTATGGATGTGTCAACCTTAAAGCCGACTGTAAAAGTCTCCAGCTTTACTTCAGCTCCCTTTAGCTTCGTGCAGAACAAACTGAGGTTTCGAGCCTCCTCCTTGACCTTCACCTCCCAGAATGTGTGACTTCCCTTGTACCTCATTTCTACCAGACCTCAACCTTCCTCAACTCTAGTCTCCTGGCTGAATTCCTACCTCTGGTCCATAAGCAATACCTTGACTATGATTTCTTTTTTATCTACCATTAACGAGTGATTAACCTAGGTACTTTCCAAGTACTGATGAATATGAGCCTGGCCTTGGTGTTGGAACCCAGAATCGGATAACACAGCATTCCTCTTTTTCTCTTTACTCACTACGACCTCCTGCTTACTGATCAAAATTGTGCAGAATTGCTGTAGGGGATTCAGAACATCTCAACACACTGTGTGTTTGCCCACAAAGCTCCAAGAAATGGCTGGGAAATGATGTGCAGATTAAAGAATATAATAATAGTCAGTTTAGCTATTTATTGGCAGTTTTTTAAAGAACAAACAACTTGATGATTAAGGAGGTCAAGCTAATGATTAAAATGGTTTGAGGGCAAAGTTTGTGTTTTTCATTTGTCCATGACTATTTTCTTTTGTAAACACAAATGATTACAAATTATCTCTAAATAAACTATTCTATTTTTCTAAGAGAGTTTGAGTAACTCTAACTTAAGACTTTTGGGGAACTAGCAGTCACGTTAGCATAAAAGACTACTGACAGGAAATAAAAAGAAGAGTCAAGTGAAAATATTTAATTATCAATTGGATTTTAAACACACGGACCTCGGGAATTCCCTGGTGGTCCTGATGGTTAGGACTCCATGCTTTCACTGCCAAGGGCCTAGGTTCGATCCCTGGTCAGGGAACTACGATCCCACGTGAGTGATGTGGCCAAAAAAAAAAAAAAAAAAAGGACCTCATTGCACAGACTAGTTCATTTTTACCAACTCAACCTTAAGAACTAGATTTTATGAAGTCACACCAAAAATGCAAGATCTTCCAGGCACAGGAACTTCAGAACTCTGGAGGAAACATGTCTACCTTAGAAAAAACATAGTCATTTTTCTTGATGTGAATTTCAGTAGCTGATGCTACCATTTTCTTTTTATGGTTTGAATTAAATACACAAAGTTACCCATTTCAACTGGTTTTCTCAAGGTGCTAATGGGCAACTTGGAAGCCACAAAGCCACCCACGGATGTGGCTTTCCTACCGTCTGTGTATCTTCTCCCATTATTACTGCTTTCATCACGTGATGTTCTTCAAACAACCAGACCATGCTGTGCACCACAAGTTCACATTTTCACTTTCAGCCTCCCAGACTGAGAACAAAAGTTACTGGTTCATGAGTTATCTTGTGCGCATCTTTTATTATTTTCCTACTTTCACAGATCAACAAAGGAAATAAACAACTTTAATAAGGATGTGAGGTTTATCTGACCTGGAAAACAACATACTACACAGCATGAACAAAGTCAGTAGGAATAACAGATCTTCCTAGAGATGATAAGTGGTGTCTTCCCACCTATAAATCATAGGTCACACAATCCAATCTCCTCTGTTCCTTGAATGATGGATTTCACAGGGTGTTGTCCATCATATAATCTATATACTACTATTTCTTTCACTTTCACCTGAAAATGGAGCTGGCAAGACCATCTGAATTTGGTATTGAGAAAAGTGGACATAGAAAACACACTGAGAGAATCAAGTTGTTGCATTCACATTAGCTGGGAAGCATTTTAGAATTTCCTTAAGTGATTGTTATACATGCATTCTCAATCGAATGTGACAGGTTTCCACTGAAGGAAAGACAGACCAAACTGAGGATGACCAAAGATCAAGAAACAAGACTGATTCATGAGGAAATAACAGAGATGCAAACAGCAAGCCACAGAAGGTAGTGCAGAGAGATGGACAGGTGGTGTCAGGAAGAGCCAGTGGGTGATAATAGATAAGATCCTTAAAAGCACAGGAAGTATGATATTAGGAAATGTACAAATTAGGAATTATATTCTGCTATTACTACTAGACACCTAAAAAATACTGGTTTACATGAGTTTTTTTTCCTTTCATGTAATTAAAAATTTGGAGATTTTTATACCAGGACTTGTATGGCAGCTTCCAATGTCATCAGAGAACCAGTTTCCATTACTGTCTTCATTTGTCATCCCTAGGATGTGTGACCCTTATCCTCATGGTTACATAATGGCTGCCGAAACTCCAGCCATTACATCTGCCTTCATATAGGAAGACAAGACAAAGTAGGGAAGGACACAGCAAACTCTTTAAAGGAGACTTCCAAGAAGTCCTGACTACTTCTGTTTATATATCTGCTTATAGCAATCCCATCTTTAAAGAAGAACAGGATATACTTTTTCATCTTGACATATTGACATCCTTGGCAGCAACTAGCAATCTCTACAACAGTCTAATGCAATATTCAGTGGGTGACCTTGCCTTCAGTGACTCAAGGACCTAGGCTCCTTCCATCTTACAAGTTATTTTCAATGCATGGCTTCAGTGGTTACCACAGAGGGGAAAAGATAGGGTACAGATGGCACCACTGCTGGGCAACAGAAAGTAGGAACCCCACCATAGATCCAGGTTCAAAGAGCAGGACACTACTCCATGAAAAAACTAGAGGAGTGTTTTCATACCTTGGCTGCAAATTAGAAGTATTAGACACGTTGGAGCTTTTAATAAATATCATCACCTAGGCCTAAGCTAAGTGGAGTAGGAATGGGCATCAGTACTTTCTCATATCTTCCCCAGTGATTCTAGGGTTTGGCCAGAGTTGAGAACGATGTTCTTAGAAGGATACAGCTGGACCTCAGACCCAGGAGAACTGAATGCTAGACAAAGATGGAAGGTACAGAGTTAATTCTCCTCATACACAAATTCATGGAACTATACAGCAAGACAAACTTGATTCTTAATTCTGAGACCTTGAGGCTTGGTCTACTTAGCTTTATCCTAATGTCTGAGATAAGTCTAATGTAAATAGGAGTTATATGGTCCCAGCAGTGAAGTTTAGAGGACTCGCAGCCAGGGAGCCAATCACATCATTAAAAAAACAAAAACAAAAACAAAAAAACAACAACCTCCCAGAATCTTTGGAGTATATGCTACATAAGGGATAGACTTAACTTCACTTATTAGTATATCTCAGTGCCTGGAACAGAGCCTGGCACAGAGCCAGTATGCAGCAAATATTTTTGGAATTAATAAACTAAAAAGTATTTAGAGAGGCTATTCTATGTACTCAGAATGGTGATTTAAAATTTTTTTGGTTTGTATAGAAGAGTATAAAAATGATAATTGCCCTCATATGATGAGAGAGAGAGAGAAAGAGAAGGAGCAAGTCAAGATTCAACACATAGAGCCACAGAAATCAGACAAAGTGACAGAAATCAAACAAGTGGGTGCCTGCTGCTAGGGGATGAATTGATGACAAAGGAGCATAGCGAATTTGGGGCATTAATGTCCTATATGTTAATTGTGGTGGTGTGTTCATTTTTCACACTCATCAAACTATAAACTTAAAATGGATATATTTTATTGTATGTAAAGTATATCTTGTATTAGTCCTCGAATGCTGCATAACATTATCCCAAATCTAGTGGCTTAAAACAACACTCATTTATTAGCTCACAGTTCTGTAGATCATAAATCTGGGTACCATACTGAGTGAGTTCTCTGCACAGATTCTCCTCAGGCTAAAATCAAGGTGTCAGCTGGGCTGTGTTCTCATGTGGGTCTCAGGATCCTCTTCTAAGTTCGCAGGGTTGTGGCATCATTTGGTTCCTTGTGACTGTATGGCCCGCCCAGTTTCCTTGCCTGCTGTAAATCCGGGGATGCTCTAATCTAGAGCTCATGTCATTTGTTGCATGGAACCCTCCATCTTTAAATCCAGTGATGAATGAAAGTCCCTTGCATCAAATCCCTGTCATGCTTCAAATCGCTTTTATTAGGAAGAGTCCAGTTCCTTTCAAGGGTTCCTGTGAGTATTCAATTACATCTACAAAATCGCTTTTGCTATAAAATATGACATAATCACAGGAGTGATGTCTCACACATTCACAGGTTCCACACAGACTTAAGGGGAGGAGATTGTAAAAGAGTCGTTGGGATCATCTTGGAATTCTGCCTACCACATACCCCAATAATATTTATTACAAAAGTACATTAACACAGGAAATTAAGGAGACTTGAATGTTTGCCTTTAACCACTCACTCCCATGGCTACATCTTGGAGCCGATCATCATCCAGAATTGCTCCACTTTTGAACTCTTACTCAACTTCTGAGATATGAAATGTGGATAGAGATACTAATTGTCAATAGAAATGGAGCAACGACATGATCAGCAGAGCCAGGTGACAGAAGGGCTCAGCTACTCCTTAAGCATGAATTTTACTATCATTACAGTTGACACATTTGCTTCTTTTTCATTCTACTGGGATCACATTCCACTTGTCAGAAGAGTGTGCGTAGGAGGTGGGATTTACCAGCACTCCCTTAACTACTTCTTACTCTGACACCAGAGACTGATCACTGGTGAATTCCTTTCGGTTGTCAAGAAGTTCTCTCTCTTTGTGTGTGTGTGTGTGTGTGTGTGTGTGTACATGCACATGCAATGATTGCAGAAAGATGCATTTCTGGATTTATGACCCAATGCTAATGTAGGTCCTGCTTATTTGGGCAGGGAAAAAATAAATACTATATAATATTTATTGCATATATTCACGGATTTTAAAAATCAACATTTGGGAAATTTTTCTAACACTGTGCTTGTCACTCAGCTACTTTTAATTTATGCTTAGCAAACACTATACAAAAGAAGGTACTATATTATTTCATGGAAGTTATCGGGGAGTATGTTTTATGGATATCTGGTCACAGTGGGTGTCTATTTTAGGAAAATGATTCACTTTTATATTTATGCCTATGAGAGATTAATCGCTTTTCAGTATTTTTATTGGAAAGAATGACAAAACATAAGTACACTTGAATTTTCACAACTTAAAAACTTCAAGTTGGGCTTCCCTGGTGGCGCAGTGGTTGAGAGTCCACCTGCCGATGCAGGGGACATGGATTTGTGCCCCGGTCTGGGAAGATCCCACATGCCGCAGAGCGGCTGGGCCCATGAGCCATGGCCGCTGAGCCTGCGCGTCCGGAGCCTGTGCTCCACAACGGAAGAGGCCACAACAGTGAGAGGCCCGCGTACCGCAAAAAAAAAAAAAAAAAACCTTCAAGTTCATCACTAAATATATTTAAATCTTTAGGAATATTTTTCCCTCAAAACACATGATGATGAGCTAATTCCAGATGCTTTAGGTTAAATTACTGTAGCATTTTTATTTAGTAAATTACATGGCAACTTTTAGATGCTATCATACTTTAAGACATAAATCTTGATAAGTGATTTGTGCTTTTTATATATGCCTACATTTTATCAAATATAATTAGACTGTGTCCAAATTTGAATATGATGTTAAGACTTAGGATAAGTGACATGCCTTTCCCACTAGCATATTATTCAAATGTTATAGGCTTCCTGCTTTTCTGGTCAGAATGATAGATAATGACTTTGTACAAGCTAATTTGAAATTGGATCCTTAAGTTTCATTCATTTAATTATAAAGCAGCATTATAAAATCCCTACCAAAATAGTTCACATAGCAGTCTGCAATGAGGAAGCTTTTATGTGAAAGCACATTGTATAAACTTGGTCAGTCGCCAGAAGTGGTAGGATTTTGCTGAGCAAGTCATGGCATTATTAGAGGATGCTGGCATAAACAGAAATGCAGATCAGTAAATGAAATGGAGGATAGAAAGCAAGCAATAAAGATGGTGTATAAAAAAGTTGAATGTGGCTTATTAGAATACATGTTTAATAGTTCAGTGTGAGTAAAGACCTGAGGAAATGACCTTTCATTTCAGCATAAAAGAAATGTAATTATAATTTATTCCAACTGTGCTCTTTTGGAATAATATAGGATCATTTAGACTTGACCATGAAAATGGTTTTATTGATAGGCTGGTGCCAATGATAAATTAACTCTTCATAATACCAATGTGTTGACTAGTAGAGAACTTATAGAAATGAAGAGAAGACTCTTTAAGAGCTGTGTCCTCCAGGAGAATAAAGTAATGAGGAACCTATTCTAGTGAACACAATCCAGCTTTTTCTGATGATATTTATATCTATTGCAAAACTCAGGCTTTACAGAAATAGTATGCAAATTTTCTTTTAAAAGATAAAAAGAATCCTACAACTTACCGATTCAATTAAAATAATGATATTATTTCATTTTCACAGAGGATTCATCTACTGAGATGTTATAATCAGATACTTTGAATGAAACAGGCTTCATCCCTACATAACTTGATACATAATAGATCACATATGTTAGTCATAAGCACTGATGGAAAGAGAGATGGCTGGGGTCCCAAATCATGCTAAGTGAAACGTCAGACAAAGAAAGACAAATACTGTATGATATCACTCATATGTGGAATCTAAAAAATACAACAAACTAGTGATTATAAAAGAGAAGCAGACACAGATACAGAGAACAAACTAGTGGTTACCAGTGGGGAGAGTGGGGGAGGAGCAATATAGGGGTGGGAAGTGGGAGGTACAAACTATTGGGTGTAAGATAGGATCAAGCATGTATTGTACAACTCGGGTACTATCGCCAATAGTTTGTGATAACTGTAAATGGAAAGCAACTTTTAAAAATTGAATAAATTTTTAAAAATTAAATTTAAAAAAATCTTCAGATTCCATCATGATGCCTGCTCCTCTGTGAGTTTCCTGAGGAGTATATAAAAACACATAGGAGACACTGGACAAACACAAACTTCATTCTATCTAGAGCTATGGCCTCAAATCTTTATATGGTCTCAGGTTAAACTGGGCTGGACCATATGTAAGTGAAGATGACTCTTGTCTACCTGACCTCCATTCTAGCCTAGGGCCCAGACTGGAATTAAGAAGAGTGACTGGTCTTGACCCCTCCCTTTTCTCCACCCTCAGGTCTTACACTCTGATAGTGAGAAGACTGATAAAGAGAAAATCTTCCTCCAAAATCCTAAAGTTGAGCTTGCTTAAACAGTCTTCTGTGCTCCAGGCACTAATCCTATGATCACTTGGCTTTACATAAAAAGGAATGGGCGGGGGGGGGGGGGGGGGGGGGCGGGGGGTGTCCCCCGACATGGAGATGTCTCATCTTACCACACCTTTCACGTGTGAGCACACCTGACAGGTTTACTTCATTGTTTCCAGCACCCAAAACTCAAATTATGTGTCCTTTACCCTCGTTAGAGTTGTTCCTTCTGGAAGATGGTGTTGTGGGGGGGAATATTCAATCTTTCCCAGCAGTTAAGAGCATGCTACTAAAAATAATTAGGACTAAAAGTGAAGAATAATTAGACACTTCTTGTTGGAGTTACTCTTCTTAATTCAGGGACACAAATCCTACCCAACACTTCATTCACTTGGTACATATAAAGAAGCAGGAACTGAAATTTTTAAGTTCTATCTTCATTTTCATCACCTAGTTGTTTCTAATGAAATCATTAAATAATTTCTTTTGGATATAGAAATACATACACATAATGATACATATTTGGAAAAATGTCAGTTTGTTAATTATTCTGTCTAGCTTTTGAAGATCTAGTTCTGCAGCCAATTTAGTATTCAAGATAAACACATTATATAAACAACTTATAAAGAAGAAACACTATGACAAATATTGTAAGAGATGTAGAGAGATTATGAAATACATCTTAGAAAGAGGAGCTATTATTCTGAGGGAGAAGGACTTGCCAAATGGAAGAGGTAGGATTTAAAGAGAGACTTGAAATATATGTAATCTCTCAACAGTTGAATTTCAGAAATATAGTCTAATCCAGTTAGAAAATTGTTAGAAATTGTTAGAAATACAAATTATCAAGCCCCACACCAGATGTAATGATTTGTGAACTCTAGTGATAGGACACAGCAATCTGTAATTTATCAACTCTCCATGTGATTCTGATGCATGCTACAGTTGGAAGACCACTGAACTAACCAATCAATAAGCCTTTATCTATTGATTGGCTTATGTACAAGGTGCTAAATAGACACTTGAGGAATAGAAGTAATTGTAAGATACAGTACTTATTATTTAAAACATTCCAATAGAATTAGAATTGTCATCTTAGGCAACTATAAAAGAAACCTAACAACACAAAGTCATTGATAAGGCCCAAGGGACTCATGGTGACAGGTAGAGATTACAGAGACCTTCTACCTGAGTGAAGAGTTTCAACATGCACAAAGGGGGATTGTAGTAATAAACATCTCCTCCCCTTTGTCAACATGGACATTATAATTTCCCTGGTCCAGATGGCAATCAGTTTTGAGAAATCAGGAAAGATACCATATCAGGAAGCCAGAAATAAGGAAAATTAGAGCTAAAACTCAGAATACAATCCAGTTCATAAACCAGTATTCAGGAAACCATAAAACAAGTAAAAACAAATGTCCACTTTATCCTGCTTTGAGTTTTTTAAGCTTCTTGGATGTATAAATTTATAGTTTTCATCAATTTTGGAAAACATTTGGCCATTATTTCTTCAAACATTTTTTTCTCCCCCATCACCCTCTTTGGATTCCAGTTACAAGTATGCTAGACTGCTTGGTATTGTCACTGCTTGATATGGTCACTGAGCTCCCTTTGGCTTTTTTTAGTCTTTTTCTTTCTCTTTGTGCTTCAGTTTGCATAGTTTCTTTAACTATGTTTTCAAGCTCACTGATCTTTTCTTCTGCAATATCTAATGCTGTTAATTCCATCCAATGAAATTTTCATTTCAGATACTGTATTTTTCATCCATAGAAGCTCCATTTGGTCTTTTTTACCTCTTCCATTTCTCTTCTCATTATAGTTATGCTTTCCTCCTTAAATATATGGAATCTATATATTAAACATGTTTACATATCCTAGTTTGCAAATTCTATCATCTCTCATTTCAGCATCTGTGTTTTCCTTCTGCTTATCAGTCACATTTTCATACTTCTCCATATGTCTAGTAATTATTTTACTGAATGCCAGGCATTGTTAATTTTATGTTGTTGAGGACTAGATTTTATACTAGTCCTTTAAAGAGTGTAGAACTTTATTCTAGCAGACAGTTACATAACATGAAGATCATTTTAATGCTTTTGAGGCTTGTTTTTAAGCTTCTTTTAGCTCCACTACTAAGGTATGATCTTCTGAGATCACTAGTAAATGCCCTGAGTGTTCAGCAATGCCTTCCTTTCTGGCCAGTTGGAACCAAAATGATTTCCAGCCCTGTGTGAACTCTTGAAACTGTTTGGTTTACAGCTTTCTGGTAATTCTTCTTCTCCTAACAATTTTTCTTTGCCCAACCTGGTGGAGTTTCACCCTACATATGCACAGACTGGTTTAGCCAAAGACTTAAGGAGACTCCTATGTAGATTCGTGGAGCCATTTCTCTCTGTAGCTCCCACTCCAGTAATCAATCTCATAAATTCTAGTTGCATTGGCCTCCCTAAATTCTGATGTCCTCCACACAGTGAAATTGTTTCCTTGTGCTACTGTCTGGAAAGTGTCTCCACCAGAAAGTCAAGATGGTTGTAGGGCTCACCTCATTTATTTCCCTCCTCTCAGGGACTAAAATACTGCACAGCCTACTGTCCAAAGTCTGAAAACAGTTCTTTCATATATTTTGTGCATCTTTCTAGTTGTTTATGGTAGGGAGGCAAGTCCCACAGGAGATATGGGTGGAAACAGAAGTTCACAAAATGCCAACTGTAAAAACGTAAGAAAAATATAGCCACAGACAAAAGGGTCTTAAGGATGGGGAGATGAGACAGTTGTGCTGACATATATTTGGTAAACATCTTTTGGAGTAGATTGTTTCCCAAAGAACCCTGGTTGGTTTTAAAGGTGTCCTGATCCCAAGTGATTGGGCATTCCATACACACTGACATTAATAAATAATTGCTGTAGACATCAAGTGCTTCTGAAGGAATGACTAATTTATTCTCCTTATCAACAAGTCAGAAAAAATGCAGCATTCGCATTATCTAGTAGATTTCTCCATTCTTCTCAAGAGTGGCCTTTTTTATTATATGAGTAATGTATGCTTTATTGTTTAAAAATCCAAGCAATTCAGAAATATACAAAACAGAGTAAAAATAAAATCTCTCCACTCTACCTCATTCACTGTTAACAGTTTGGTGTATATATCTATATCTCTATATCACAAAAGTAGACTTCTCTATCACTGTCCAGTCCCACTGAAGAACCATGGACAGGACTTTTCCTGCTAAAACACCATCACCTCTCTGTTTTGGAAGACTTACCAAAGTCTTGGGCTATTGTCAAAAAGAAGCATCCACAAGACACTGTTTGGATGGGACCCAGAAAAGCTCAGGGTCTACTTCTGCTGCATGAGCAGCAGTGAGGACCACAGGCAGATCTTAAAGGGAAGTTCTAGCTCACATTTAAGAGGTGACATGATTCCTTGGCAGAGTTATATACTCTCTTGACTAGTGATGTATGTTTGCTCGTACTGATTCAGCTTTTATTTGGCTCCCTGACAGTGACTACCAACAGAATACTTGGTGCCCCTCAGTCCCTGCTATCATCCATGTCCCCCAAGGTCCCGGTTTTTGTCTCTAGATTATGATAACTTCCAAGGACTTTTTGTTTACCCTCACAAACACACTCCCTCCTATTCTAATCTAATCTCCTCCCAGGACTAGGGAGGAGTGGGTAGACAGCGTCCTTTCTTCTTCTATTTGCTTTGTAAGCTTTGTACCATCACCAACTCTATGTTCTGCTTTCCAGAGGGCCTTTCCTTTTGTTTCTCTACAGACAGTTTAGAAGTTAAAAACAAAATAAGATAAAACAGTAAAGAGTATATATTAACTTTTTCCCTTTTAATTCTTGCTATAACTATGCTAATTTACCTCCAAGCCATACAGGTGACTATGACAAGGGAAAGGGCCAGGAAGTTCAGGAAGTGAAAGAAAGGAAGAAACAGTACAAGGATGAAGTTCAAGGTCATATTCTGCATCCTTACAGGCCACTACATATAGAAATGCTTCATAATATTAACATATTATTATACTGTGTAAATTATCATAATATAGTGAACCAGTCTCTTCATTTTTATATAGGAAAAATTTTATTTGATAAATATAATTTTTAAAAACCAGTCTCTTATTGATGTACACAATTAAAGAAAAACACTGCTTTGAACAGCACTTATTTGTTTATTTCTGTAGGAAAATTCCTGAAAGTAGAAAATTTGGATCAAAGGGTATGTACTATTTAAATTTAAAAGATAATATCAAATTGCCTTTCAGAAAGATTTACCAATCTATACTTTTATAAGTGTATATGAGATTGTCAGTACTAGTTATTAACAATCATATCAATATTTGCCAATCTAATAGGTCTAAATTAGATTTAAAAATCTACTTTTAAAAAATTCTATTCTTATGATTAACATGTTGAAGATATTTTCATATGTGTAGGAGTTATTTGTACTTCTTCCATGAATTGTCAGTTTATATCCTTTGTGCATATTTGATCTGTTATTCTTTTACTTAGTAATTTGTAGTAGCTCTATATGTGTACAGATATTAACACTTGAGATGTTATACATTACCTATATATTGAACACATTTTTTTCTAGTTTGATATTGGTATTTTAGCATTATTTACAAAGGTTTTTTTTTCTTGCTATGCAGAGATTAATCCATTCAACAAATATTTATTGAACCCCTACTATGCGCCAACCACTAGTCTGAGTCATAGGGATATAGTGGTGATAAAGACAGACAAGGTCCTTGCAGTCAGGGTGCTTACATTCTAATAAAGAAGCAGGAAAGTAAGTAAACAACCCATGTACAGACTGTAGCTGTATGATAGTGAAAATAAACTGGTTGACAAAGAGTATACGGGAGAAAATGGTCAGCTGAGATATTTCCAAGGAAATGACATTTGAGGTAAGACCTGAAAGATGAACATGAGACAAATGGGTAAAGCATATAGGCAGTGGAGAGGAGCTTTGGGGTTAGGGAAAAGTGGGGGTCGGGGTCTGGGGGGACAGCAATCCAAAGGACCAAAGGCAGGAAAGGGTGTAGTGTGTTCAAGGACAAAAAGAAAAGCATGATCATTGAGCCTAGTGAGGAACAGGGAAAATGTTATGAATGAGGTTGTAGAGGAGGGGAGAGGCCAAATGAGACAAGATCTTATTTTATTCCAAGAGCGAGAGCCACCGAAGAGTTTTAGGTATGGAACGGCATGATTTGATTTATGTTCTTAAAGCTCATTTGTTTTAGCTATGCAGAGAATAAATTGGCAAAGAGAAAAACTACAAAGAGAAAGAATAGTTAAGCAACTATTGCACAAGTCTAGACCAGAGATGATAGTGGTTTAGATTACAGTGTTAGCCATGGAGAGAAAATAAAATGAGAAGAGCAATTCTTAGGCAATCCAATTTGCTCTTCTATCCCCTCTCCCTACACACATCTTCATCTAGTTTTTACTCATCCTTTCTAGTGCCAAGAAACAAGGTACCTCATCTCTTTTGTAAAACCAACCTCTCAAGATACAGCAAAAAATACTTATTCAAGAAGCCTTTCTTGCATAAACAGCAAGGTCCTATGTATAGCACAGGGAACTAGAATCAACATCCTGTGATCAACCATAACAGAGAAGAATATAAAAAAGAATGTATATATGTATAACTGAATCACTTTGCTGTACAGCAGAAATTAACACATTGTAAATCAACTATACTTCAATAAAAAATAAAATAAAATATACTGAGGGAAAATTAAATTAAATTAAAAATAAAAAAGCCTTTCTTGAACCTTTGACTGTACTAAGAGTCACTAATGTGTGCAAACCTCTACCAAAGCACTTAACATTATGTCTTAATTATATTCATTCATCTTTCTTTTAATTTGACCATGGGCTCCATGAGGTAGGTGATTATGTCTTATTCATCTATATAACAGAGCACCTGTGTCAGTATCTGATACCTAGTAGGTACTTAATTATTAATTATACTTCAATTGATGGAGTGGGTATTACATTTTACCTAAGGCATATATGGAAATACTAATTTATTTTAATCTGTTGATGTTATACTTTATTGCTAAGAAATGCTAAACATCATCCGAGCCTTCAGTGAGCTGTAGTCTTTTTGCTGGTGGAGGGTCTTGCCTCGATGTTGATGGCTGCTGACTGATCAGGGTGGTGGTTGCTGAAGGCTGGGGTGGCTGCGGCAATTTCTTAAAATAAGACAACAATGAAGTTTGCCACATGGATTGATTCTTCCTTTCACGAATTATTCTCTGTAACACGCAGTGATATTTTATAGCATTTTACCCACAGTAGAACTTCTTTCAATCCTCTCAAACCCTCCTACTGCTTTATCAACTAAGTTTATGTTGTATTCTAAATCCTTTGTTGTCATTTCAACCAAATTCACAGCATCCTCACCAGGAGTAGGTTCCATCTCAAGAAACCACTTTCTTTGCTCATCCGTAAGAAGCAACTCCTCACCTGTTAGTTTTATCATGAGATTGCAGCAATTCAGTCACATCTTCACATTCCACTTCTATTCTAGTTCTCTTGTTATTTCCACATCTGCAGTTACTTCCTCCACTGAAGTCTTGAATCCCTCAAAGTCATCCATGAGGGTTGGAATCAGCTTCTTCCAAACTTCTGTGAACATTGATATTTTGACCTCTTCCCATGAATCATGAATGTTCTTAATGGCATCTAGGATGGTGAATCCTTTCCAGAAGGTTTTCAATTTACTTTGCCCAGATCCATCAGAGGAATCACTATCTATGGCAGCTATAGCTTTACGAAATGTATTTCTCTTTTTTTTTTTTTGTAATCTATCTATTTATTTATTTTTGGTTGCATCGGGTCTTCGTTGCTGCCCACGGGCTTTTCTCTGGTTGCAGTGAGCGGGGGCTACTCTTCGTTGCGGTGCGTGGGCTTCTCTTCATTGCAGTGCATGGGCTTCTCATTGTGGTGGCTTCTCTTGTGGAGCACGGGCTCTAGGCGCACGGGCTTCAGTAGTTGTGGCATGCAGGCTTCAGTAGTTGTGGCTCACGTGTTCTAGAGAGCAGGCTCAGTAGTTGTGGTGCACAGGCTTAATTGCTCTGCGGCATGTGGGATCTTCCTGCACCAGGGCTTGAATTTGTGTCCCCTGCATTGGCAGGCGGATTCTTAACCACTGTCCCACCAGGGAAGTACCACGAAATGTATTTTGTAAACAATAAGACTTGAAAGTTGAAATTACTTCTTGATCCATGGGCTGCAGAATGGATGTTGTGTTTGAAGCATGAAAAAAACATTGATCTCATTGTACACCTTCACCAGAGCTCTTGGGTGACGAGGTGCACTGTCAATGAGCAGTAATATTTTGAAAGGAATCTTTTTTCTGAGCAGTAGGTCTCAACAGTGGGCTTAAAATATTCAGTAAACAATGTGGTAAACAGATGTGCTGTCATCCAGACCTTGTTTTTCCATTTATAGAACACAGACAGAGTAGATTTAACATTTCTTAAGGGCCCTAATATTTTCAGAGTGGTAAATGAACACTGGCTTCAACTAAAGTCACCAGCTGCATTAGCCCCTAACAAGAGAGTCAGCCTGTCCTTTGAAGCTTTGAGGCCAGACATTGACTTCTCCTCTCTACCTGTGAAAGTCCTAGATGGCATGTTCTTCCAATATAATGATGTTTTGTCTACACTGAAAATCTGTTTTTTAGTGTAGCCACCTTCATGAGTTATATATCTTCTGGATAATTTGCTGCAGCTTCTACATCAGCACTTACTGCTTCACTTTGCACTTTGATGTTAGGGAGATGGCTTCTTTCCTTCAACCTCATGAACCAACATCTGCTAGCCTCAAACTTTTCTTCTGCAACTTCCTCACCTCTGTCAGACTTTATAGAATTGAAGGGAGTTAAGGCCTTACTCTAGATTAGGCTTTGGCTTAAGGGAATATTGTGGCTTGATCTTCTGTATACACCATTAAAATTTTCTCCATTTCAGCAGTAAGGCTGTTTCACTTCTTATCATTCATGTGATAAGCACAAATAGCTTTAATTTCCTTCAGGAACTTTTCCTTTGCATTCACAACCTGGCTAACTTTTGGGTGCAAGAGACCTAGCCTTTGGTCTGCCTCGGCTTTCAACATGTCTTCCTCACTTAGCTTAATCATTTCTAGCTTTTGATTTAAAGTGAGAGATTTTCGACTCTTCCTTTCACATGACACTTATAGACACCATTGTAGGATTATTCATTGGTCTAATTTCAACATTGTTGTGTCTTAGGGAATAGGGAGACCCAAGGAGACGGAGAGAGACAGGGGAACGGCCAGTTGGTAGAGCAGTCAGAACACACACAATGTTTATTGGTTAAAGTTCACCATCTTATATGGGTGCAGTTAGTGGTGCCCCAAAACAATTACAATAGTAACATCAAAGATCACTGATCATAGATCACCATAACAAATATAATAATGGTAAAAAAAAGTTTGAAATATTGTGAGAATTACCAAAATTCTCACACAGAGACATGAAATGAGCAACTCTTGTTGGAAAAATGGTGCCAGTAGACTTGCTCAATGCAGGGTTTGCCACAAACCTTCAACTTGTAAAAAAGTGCTGTATCTGCAAAGAGTAATAAAGCAAAGCACAATAAAACAAGGTATGCTTGCAGTTATGTTTTAGTTTTATCTACAGTTATTGCTCTTCTCAAGTTGTATATAATTTTTAAAAATTATATATTTTTTTTAATTTTTTTTTTTTTTTTGCAGTACGCGGGCCTCTCACTGTTGTGGCCTTTCCCGTTGTGGAGCACAGGCTCCGGACGCGCAGGCCCAGTGGCCGTGGCTCACGGGCCTAGCTGCTCCGTGGCATGTGGGATCTTCCCAGACCGGGGCACGAACCCGTGTCCCCTGCATCGGCAGGCGGACTCTCAACCACTGCGCCACCAGGGAAGCCCCTAAAAATTATTTTTTAAATGTACAAAAATAAAACACAAGCACATGCATGTAAAATGAAAACAATTTAGGTAATACACAGAGTAAAAAAGTGAGTTTGTCTTTTCTTCTCCTTGAGATAACAACTTCTGGCAGCCATTTCTCTATGCATTTACATAGAGAATGTGTATATACATAGCTTACATGTAGTTTTGTCTTTACGAAAAGTTTTATCCTAAACATATTACTTGATTACTTTTTACTTAATAATGTCGATAACCAGGTCAAATTTCCATACCATTATATAGAGAGACACCACATTTTTTAAGGGCTTTGTGATGGTCCATTGTATGGATTAGCATAATGTACTTAGCCAGTAGTCTCTTGATGGATATTTAGGTTTCCAGTTTCTTGTTCTTACATATTATAATGCAATGAATATTCTTGTACCCCATATTTCCATATTTTTAATCTATTTGATAGTTAGAGGCTAATGATGATATGTTAAGCTTTTGTAATCCTGTTTCTGTTCATTTCTCCACTTATTTTTAACATCAGCATCAAGTGCTTAATGAATTTTGATATTACATTTTAGTGCACAAAATTCAGGACTAAAATACCTTCATTTTGGATATTTTTATATATTTATTTATTTGGCCGTGCCGGGTCTTTGTTGTGGCACGTGGAATCTTCCTTGCCGTGTGTGGGATCTTTAGCTGTAGCATATGAACCCTTAGTTGCAGCATGGGGGATCTAGTTCCCCGACCAGGGATCAAACCCGGGCCCCCTGCACTGGGAGCACGGAGTCTTAGCCCCTGGACCACTAGGAAAGTCCCCATTTTGGATTTTTTAAATGAATATAAACTTATTTTGCCCCACTAAATGTTTTTTCTTAAATTATATTTTATCCAATACCAATATTGACAGCAGTTTTCTTTTTGGATGTGACTGTCATACGTACATTCAACCACACATTTCTTTTTGGCATTTCTAGATGGCTGAGTTTTGGGAGTCTCTCTCATAAACAACACATGGTTGAGTGGGCTGTCCCTTTATTCAGTATCAGAATTCTCATCCTTCATGAGCCTGTCTCCCTGAAGTTGAAAGGGAGGGTTAGATCAGTAAAACAGCTCCATTCTCAGAAGAAGGCTGTAAGGAGTAGACATACCACCTCTTATTATTTAAATGAGCCAAAATAAAAGTTTTAAAATCAGTTGGCTCTAGCAATCCCACTCCTGGGCATATATCCAGAGAAAACTATAATTCAAAAAGATACATGCAGCAATATGTTCATAGCAGCACTATTCACAATAGCCAAGACATGGAAACAACCTAAGTGTCCATCGACAGATGAATGGATAAAGAAGATGTGGTACATATATACCATGGAATATTACTAAGCCATCAAAAGGAATGAAATAATGCCATTTGCAGCAGCATGGATGGACCTAGAGATTATCATACTAAGTGAAGTAAGTCAGAAAGAGGAAGACAAATACCTTATGATACCACTTACATGTGGAATCTAAAATATGACACAAATGAAGCTATCTACAAAACAGAAACAGACTCACAGACATAGAGAACAGTCTTGTGGTTGCCAAGGGGTGGGGAGGGATGGATTGGGAGTTTGGGATTGGCAAATGCAAACTATTATATATAGAATGGATAAACAAGAAGGTCCTACTGTATAGCACAGGGAACTATAGTCAATATACTGTGATAACCATAATGAAAAAGAATATAACTGAACCACTTTGCTGTACAACAGAAATTAACACAACATTGTAAATCAACTATAGTTCAATAAAATACATTTTTGAAAAGTCAGTTGGCCAAATTGCAGGAAATAGCAGTAACATAGATTGAATCTGATCAGGCTTGGTGCTTTAGTAACTCCTTTCCCACCCACAGGTAAGGTCATAGATGCCCCACAAAGGTTACTGCCTCTAAATGCTAACACAGAGAGGTGATATTTCCTAGAGACTTTTCCTCATCTTGCTTCTCAGCATGCTTGCTCTACCTTGGCAGACTTCTGATTGCAGTCACACTACTTAACTCCTGCTTCCTTACCTCTCTTCCCTGCTCCTTTGACTTGGCTCTCTATATGAAATATCTGACCCCTCCACCAACTTGGGACCTATGAGAAATTTCAGTTTCAGCTATTAGTCAGTACTATTCCTGAACTTCTCCATCTTTTGGATGCTATTTTATATTTTGTGGGTATGTCTGGCTCCTTCACTAGGCTGAAAGCACCTGTGTCTTACCCACTTTTGTAATCCCCACCTGGCCTAGTTGAGTACTTTACATGTGCAGGCACTCAATAGTGTAAAATAAAGAAGGAAATAATAAAACAAACTATGAGAAAAAAGAGAATCAAAAAAGGGGGAAAAGATGACTCTTTAAGAATTGTCTCTACATAAAATTGAGATGTGATCAATTGAATGAGGATTTGTCTAGATTGGTTGGTTTTGGTAGTGATAGTAAAATAATTGTAAATATCTATAATATGTGTGTGACCTTAATCATTTCTTTAGACTCTTCTAATGAAGAGAGGGAGGGGAGGGTCCAATCATAGTATAATCCAATCAATCTCTCACCCTCCAATAGTTGCATCTCTGGGATCCATTCTCCCTTCCAATTCAAGGGGGTGGAGCAGAATCAAGGAATATGGTTCACATGGTTTATGAATGGCTAGTGATGGTTTTTCTCCTCCTTATGGCATTTGTCATCTCTGCCTCTGCTGCTCCAGACCTGTGCCCTAGCAGAAACTACTGCTTCTGTCATACCTCTGGATGTCAGCCACGATACTGTAGCCTTAGTTGCTTTTCCATTCCATTCCGACAGTCATTTCTGCCCTTACTTGTACATCAGTGTATTACTAAGCCACAAATAGCACTGCCCTGTGCTTTCAAGTTCTTAGGATGACTCTAATGCTAGAGCTCTTTTATTTGAATCGTTATCTATCAGAGCCAGCAATACCCCTGACACTGAGCCTTCAGCACAGCACAGCCCCATGCGTGTTCTACTCAACCACCCCTTCCTCTCTAACACAGACCATTTTTTTCCTAATCAAAGAAGTTTTTTCAATAATAACTTCCCTCAAAGTTGTTCTTTCCCATCTATTAAACTGAATTCTTACTCAAAGGAGGGCTCTTATTCTCCCAAAACTCAGGGAGGGGTATTATTGTTTGGGGCAGATGTTAATTTCAACTTACCCAGTTATTATAACTCATATCAGAGTCCTTAAACCCTCATTTAAGTAAACCTCTGATGAGTCTGTCTTCCTGGGCATCTAGATATGCCTGGACATGTTTCCATCCACAGTGGGTACTTCTACAACCTAGCCTTTCACTCGAAGACTCCTGCTACACTTGAGTAGTTTTATAATTAAAAAATAATAAATGAACTTGTGAGAACCAAATGAGAGCAAGCCTGTGAAAGTGCTTTGCAAATGCAGTGTATTATAATTAGTTCCTTATTGTTTATTTGTTTAATAGAAATCCATGTCCATGGTGGAAGTGAAGGCATCAAATAGCAAAGGTTTAAAAAATAAAATAAAAGACAGAACTGATTAACTGTGGGAGAAATCAAATTGACAAACACATGAAAATTAATTCAAACTCTATGTATAAATAGAATTTCTGTGGCCCTATTTGAACGTAGTAGACACTTGCCAAATTAACAGAGATAAAAGTTGGAAGATGGTCCGGGAGTACCTAAAAGTAGTCATACGCAGGCTGCATATGTTAGGCAACAGAAATCTAAATGAAACTATACAGCATGGAGGATTACAAAGCTTGACTCCAGAGGTCAACTGCTTGGGTTTAAATCTGAGCCCTGCCACTTAGGAGCTCTAGGTGAATTTTGACAAATTACCTAATCTTAATTTCTCATCTATAATAAATTAGAGATGTCATAGTACCATCTCCCCAAAGTATTACATGAGTCAATACATATAAAGCAACATGAATAAATTTTACAATTCATCTACTCATGCCATTGTTTTTTATGGAAGTAAATTGGGCTAGAGCTTACCCAAATTTTCACTAAAGTGGAAATTTGGGGACTTGTTTATTCAGTTAGGTAGAATTTGGTAAATGGTATCTGTAATTGAAATGAAAATTATTTAGTTTTAAGCAAAAGTTAAGGAGTAATCTAGAATATTCAAATGGCTTAAACAATCCCCTTTTATAAAACTAGTTTGTTGGCCCTTTTGCTCACAATATGGGCAAAGGGACACACTATCATAGGACAAGATCAAGAAATAACAGTTGATGTTAAAATGATTAAAATTCTCATTTACTCAAAACGAGTGCTATAAATGGAGATTACTTTCACAATTGCTATAGA
Source organism: Orcinus orca (assembly GCF_937001465.1). Taxonomy (NCBI): domain Eukaryota; kingdom Metazoa; phylum Chordata; class Mammalia; order Artiodactyla; family Delphinidae; genus Orcinus; species Orcinus orca. Next base: position 83,896,770 of record NC_064580.1, read on the forward strand.
AAACATAATTAATATTCATGTGCAGATACAGTTTTATTTACAAATATCAGATAGTTTATACTGTACTTTGTTTTAAACTACTGCCATAAATGGAAAACAGTTTTACTACCACTATAGAGAGCTGCATTCATAATCATATGTAGAAATAGCTGAAGCTCTGAATATTAGTGAATGTATCAAGCAATTTGTCCTAAAGTACAGCCTTATAAAAGGAAATTACTTTCATAACTATTTGAGAGCTTAATTACTAATCAAACATAGATACAGTTTTAGTTACAAATATTAGAGTTTATTGTGTAATACTTGAAAATAACTGCACTCTAAAAGCATTTATTTTCAACAATTCTTGAAAACCAAATGCTTAACATAAACCACAAAATGTTCACCATAACAATACTTTCAAAAAGCTGTTTACTAAAACATGAATTTGGAGCAATAAAAAAAAAAAACAATTTGGATACCAGCAATGCTTATATTCTCTCCCAGAAAGGCATGGAAGTGAGTCAATCACATTCCCATTGGTCTAAAAGAAGGGCTGTCTGCCAGAGCCCTGACTCATATGCAGCCTGTTGGCCATATTTAGCCGTGGAGCCTGTAGTTGATTAGCTGTGCTCTGACAATAAATATCCTATCATTGCTGCCCAGGAAAATCACTGCAGTATAGAGAGTTTCTAAGACTATACCATAATTCACATTAACCAAGATAGACTCTGCATACATGAACACCCTTAATATGAAGATCTGCTTTCATGATATATATCCTTGTGGAATTTAGTTAAGCAGATAATTAATAGCTGATCCTCACTCTAGTCAACTCAACAATTTCGAGGCTGATTATCCAGTTTCTGGGGTTATCCATGTCCTGCTTTTTCTCCTACCACTTCCTTTGGCTGACAGCCTTTTGACCACTTCACTGTTCATTAGCACCTGCAAAGGATAACTGAAAGCAGATGAACTCAAACCACTCAATTATGCTTCTCATTAGCAGCTCTACTGAGGGTTCTGTCCAGGAGGTGGTTGCAACTATTAGATAAAATTAGGTTTCCAGATTATCAGTGGATTTCAATTATCCACGTTGCTTCTGCCCCTCATGACCCTGCATAATCTAGAGTTGGCCATCTCTACATTATTTGCCTGGCCAGATGGAGAAAAAAGTGGATCTTTAATGAGAAACTTAAAGATACTAGCTATTTGTTCTCTCATTTCTGTTGAGAGTTTTCTCGCTAGTCCCTTTTTTGTATAGCTAATGCAAAAGCACACAAGGTTCTGCGAGAATGCATACTAATTGTTATTTGTTTAAATTATTACTGTAATTGGTAAAACCCTGAAAGTCATCTTATGAACATGTGGGTATTTAGCCACATTTCTTACATTGGAAGGGCTTTTTGTGAGTGTTTTAAATACTTAACTTGGCAACTCATACTAATCTCAATCAGAAATACTGTAGCCAGGGAGTGCCAGTAATAATATGCTGTTAGAGGTTTATCCTATGATGCATGAACAAGGGTGTGTCTCCAGGGAGAACAAGACTTGTTTATCTTTCTAAAGCATGAAATACTTTAATCTCTTGTAATCTTTGTTGTTCTATGCATTTGAACATTTTTATTATAAAAGTAGTACAAGTTTATTTTAGAAAATAGAGATAACCATAGAAACTGTCCATAATCCCACCATCGAAACCAGTTACCATTTTGTGGTATACACTTGCAGAACTTTTCTTATCAAAAATAGATTAAGCCCACACCTCTTCAAGTGGGGTCATATGTAATATTGTTTTCTAACTTGTTTTTTTCACTCATATGTCAGGCAGGTTTTACTGTACTAATATGTACACTTCAACAATATTCTCTGAATTGGCTGCATAGTATTCCATTGAGTGAATGTGCATAAATTTTTAAAATCCTCTATATTTGGCTATTTAAACAGTCTCCAATTTTTATTATAACAAAAGCCCTGAGAAACATTCTGGGATGTAAACCTTTGTGCACATCCTTAATATTACCTCAAGAGAAATTAGTAGAAGTGGAATTCTGGATCAAAGGATATGGGTGTGTCTCCAAATATTTGTTTGCTTAACAAACGCCATAATATTAGCCATACTGAGTTTGTACAGATTTTTTACAAGAATGAAATCAGTAATACACTCCTTAAGATTTCACTTTCAGAAAGTAGTGTAACTTCTGAGTTGTGTGTGTGTGTAGCCTTTTTAGTTTAATATGGTGTGGCTGGTTGTCACTCTGATCTTGTTTTTGCTAGTGGTTTCCACCTTGTACACATATGTATATTTAATTTACAGTTTACTGGTATCAGTCAATTTAAGAGGACCAATAGGCACCAAAAATACTTAATTTCTCTTAGTGAATTATCACAGTAAAACACTAAATGAGTTTATCTTAATGTGCTCATTAATCTACTATAATAAAATCTATTCTGTCCTTGATAGATATTCTGAAGATTCTTTGTACTGCATCATATTCCATCTCAGAAGTAAAACCAAAAAACAACCCCCCAAATCCCCACTCACAGTTTTGTTGACTTAAACAAGCAACAATGAAATGATTAGTATCCACCACCACTGCTATCCTGCCCCCGCCAAGGAAGAAAATTATCTGAAAATGTATTGAAATCTCCAACCTATTTTTTTTTCTAACATCCCCAATCTTTCAACTACCAAGCCTTTTTCATCTCAATAAATATCTCCATCTTTCCATTTGCTCAGGGCAAAAACACTGTCATCATCCTTGATTCATTCTCCTTCTCTCACGCACCATGTCTTATCCATCAAGAAATCCCATTGGCTCTACCTTCAAAACATACCCTCAGTCTGATCAGTTCTCAAAGCCTCCACTGCTATCACTCAGGTCCAAACCACCATCATCTGTGTTTTGGATTATTGTAGTAGTGTCTTAACTGGTCTCCCTGCTTTGGCCTTTTTACTCCTACAGTTTATTCTTCACACAGCATCCCAAGAGATTCTTTTCAAATCTATGTCAGATCAAGTCACTCCTCTCCTCAAAACTTTCCAATGGCATCCCACCTCACTTGGAGTCAAAGCCAAAATCCTTACAATGGACAACAGGATCCTACAGAATATATCACCCCTTCACCCTTCAGTATTCTCTGGACCCCTCTCCTGTTGCTCTCTCCTTTTCCCAGTTCACTTCAATGGTCTCCATTCTATTTGTCTAAAAAGCAGCAGCCATAGAGAACTTGTACTTTAAGATAGAGTCCACATGGCTATAGAAATAGTAGTTGATAAACAATCCACTGTAATGAGCTCAGTGTGCTTTGTACCCCTCATTCATCCACTCTGTAACATCCCATACTCATTTCTTAAACTTCACTTAGTCAGCAAATAGTTATTGAGAGCCTATTATATTCCAGACACTGTTGTATATGCATTCATCAGTAAACAAAACGTACAAAACTTTCTACCTTCGTAGTTTCCATTCTTTAGGGGGAGGGTGGGAGGGGAACATCATAAGTCAATTGTGAAGTATGTTAGGAAGTGATAACTCATGTGTGTATAAGTGCCGTGTGTGGGGATAGTTGTACTGCTGCTCCTTGCCACAATGTCGTATTTGAATTTGACATGTTTCTTGAGTTGTGTTTTGGATAGCTCATAGATTCTATCTACGTACAATATCCTGGCTTGTGACGTGGTTCTCACATGAATTGGCTATTATATGTGGTGATCTTCCTGCACTTTCTAGCATGACCTGTTCCTTGAATTTACTTTTACTCATTCCATTGCTTTAACAGGTAATGCATTTATCTCCCTGCCCTCCAGGCCATTGGTAGAAATTATGGCTGACATCTTAAGAATTTGTTGGTGATCTTCTACCAAAACCACTTCTTCCCTTCTGTTTGGTCTTCTCTCTTGTTTATGCCTCAGGCCTGCCAGTGGCAGTCAGTGACACCCATAATGCATTCCTTCACCCCAAAAGTTTGAATGAAACTGCCATAGTCAGAAATGAATTATTGACCTGTAAGGAATTAGACACGGTGAGTTAACTGGTTATTTTCCTAGCAATATGTCCAATTCTAGTTAGAACCAGTGTATTTAGGTTTATATTAGTCCATCACTGACCCTGAATATGTACAAATATCCAGGATACTTCTGGGCTTCCTTGATTTCTCAATCTGAGATTTTGTTTGACTATGAGATAAGGCTTTGGGTTACCCCTAAGGGTTTCAGGCAAAACTGAATTTCTTAATCTACTGAACAGCCTGACTATTCAGATAGGCAGAATTTAATTGACACCTATTTAGGAGATTCTGCCTGGAGATGAGTTATGGAAAAATATAGCTCCACTAGAAACTTTTCACTTTTCTCTGTTCAAAACTCTGATTTTCTTCTAGCCCAGCCATGCTCACAGGGGTTTTAAGCGGATTAATTAGTGCTTGAAAAGCACCTTTCTACATGAAAAGTAGCTAAGTACTAATATAATCTTTTAAACTCTGGATGTTTGCCTTTTTTTAAAATTCATATTGCAGTTCTAATTTCATACTTTTCCCATAATGTCACCAGATTGTAGGTGAGCTCCCAAAATAGACAGTTACTAGGACTAAAACTGTTGTATGACCCAATATGCAAAATAGCTCTGGGAAAGGAATGCTGAAATTGACTTGTTTGTAGCAATGGCCTATTCTTTTAAAAGGATTCCTGTTTATTCAATGTCATCACAAACAGCTTTTCAGGATTTGGAAATGAGAGTATTTTGTATTTGGTGTAGAGAAAAAAAAGCTATTTATGTAACAGTCATCGCAGATTAGTTAGAATGCCATGGAAAGTTTGTTTCAAAACTCAGACTTGGAATTTGAGTTTAGCAATAGATTAGATTAATTTTCATGAAAACCTTGGTATTGTAAGTCTCTTCCTCCTTTCTTAAACTTTTCATTATATTCTCACAAATAAAGCTTAACAGGTTGTGATGAGATATTTCTTTTCCAAGACTGATTAAAAAAAATATTCATTTGGATTTATAACCAAGTGTCTATGAGAAAAACAAGTCAGAATATTGTCTACAGGCACTACAGGAATACCATTGAATTGTAATGACTTTCTATCCTATTTCACCTTTCCATGTATCTTGCAAAAAAAAAAGAAAAAAAACGGTAAAAGCTAACAATCTGAGCTGAAGCTTCCAAGTTTTGAAACAGGCAGGTTACTGAAAGGTGGCTGAAAGAGCATGTGGGTGTACCATTGTTTTTAACTCTGAACAAGTTCAAACCTCGGTAGCTGTTCTATAATTAGTACCTAGACTCTATAATAAAGAAAGGTTTGACAAACAACAAGGTCTTACTGTATAGCACAGGGAAGTATATTCAATATCCTGTGATAACCCATAATGGAAAAGAATATGAAAAAGAACATATATATGTATAACTGAATCACTTTGCTGTACAGCAGAAATTAACACAACATTGTAAATCAACTATATTTCAAATGACACATAGAAGGTGTTCAATAATTGTTTGTTGAATAAATTAGTTATTGATTCTGATTTTTTAAAAATAGGATAAACACCCCCCCCATCATATAAAAGAAAACTTGAGTTCTCTCTTTTTTACTTCTCAAACTTGTCAAATCCTTAAAGCCCAACTATCTCCCAACTTTCTTTTAAACTACTCTGTTTATTTTGCTTCTTACAAGGGCAAATAACATGACTTTGAAACAAACAGACTGTTTCAAAGGGGTTTGACAGTCACAGTCCAGTTGATTTTGAACTCATTGATGGTGCAGTTAGGAATGCTCATTCTCAGATGGGCTGATTTCCACATTTGGGGTATAAAATGTATATATAAATGAAAATTATTCATACCTTTTATTGACTGTTTCTCCTGTTAGAAATGTCAGATAGCACTCTAGAGCCTTTAGATACAATGAAAAGTAAAGTGGAAGCTATTTCTATGCGTTCCGCTTTATTTCTTGTTCTTTTCCTTTCTGTTATACTCCTTTTAAGGCATTATTGCTTCTTCCTGTAACTTCCTGCTTCCAAGCAAAGTGGCAACAGTGAAGATCTTCTGTCACTACCTCACCACCTGGTCCGGCCCCAAATCACTATAATGCCTTCACAGACAGACACCTATTTCATTCCTAGCTTTCTGATTGGTGAGCCTTGGATTTTGTACTGGTATATAACTAATCTGCTTTGGAATTAAAATAGTTTGGGATTCTGCAAAGTACTCTAGGAAACGAAAGGTAGAAACAGTAATTGAGGTAAATCAAACAAAAGAGCACACATTTGTATGAAAACCATCTGTGATGAGGTTGTGGCAGGGAAAAAGAAAAGTTAAAAGTGAAATGAGCCTTTGTCCTTCTGAGTATGAGATGAATGTAAAGCGGGCTCAGGAAAAAAATTCCCCTTGGAGTGTTTTATTATCCAATCCCAGAGTGTGGGATGTAAACTTCCTCTCACTATTGAGCACTGTGTCAGAAAGATGTGAATTAAACATATAACTAAAAATACACTTGATGCCTAGGTATCTAGGCCTTGAAATGATAATTTAGCAAATACTATCCTACTGTCTGACTACTCCAAGGAGTGTTTTCCAAACTTACTTACGAGCATGGTCCCCCCAAAAAATACATTTTATAAAGCAACCCTTTCTTTTTCAGTTTTTCCTTTGACATGGCAATAAAGCTCAAGTGACCATAGGCAACAACTTCCTAATCCATATTTCTAGCTCATAAGAACCTAGTTATTCCACAATATCTGGTTTTCTCCCATCACACCAATATCCTCTCTTGTATTAGAAGCAGTCTTCCACTGTTTAAGAATAGCAGCAGGGGGAATTCCCTGGTGGTCCAGTGGTTAGGACTTGGCACTTTCACTGCCGTGGCCTGGGTTCAATCCCTGGTCAGGGAACTGAGATCCCGCAAGTCTCGAGGTGCGGCTAAATACAAACAAATAAACAAAGCAGCAGAACATCTGTAGCAAGAGTAGTTTTTCTAAGTCTTTTAAGTGCCCCTTTAAATCCATTTAATTCAGAAGGCAGTAGCAATAAGTCAAATCCTACCAAGATGAACTGAATGATTACAGTTCTCTCATTACTTTTGTCCAAATATGGGCTTTTGGTTTATGCAAACAAGTACAGAAGTTTAGGCACAACCAAACCTTTCTAGTCATGGTTACTAGACTTTGGACATCACTATTTTTACTGTGAGACGGCTACACTGGCTGATAACAGGTGCCAACCTACTCTGCCCTTCAGCTCGACCAAACCAAAGAGAAGACATATAGATGGAAAAGAATGCAGGCAGTTTTGATTCCCTTTGCCACTGCTAGGGCTTTTTGTGTAAGTACTCTTTAGGCTAAATTGAAAGAGCACAGACACTGTGAACAGATTTTAATGGAAGTATCAAGTAAAACTCAAAATTGCCTCATTACTTAGCAGCGCCTGGAGCCTGCATCTTTCTGCCACCATTATCACAATAAACTCATAAAGGTGTAAAACTATGCAGAGCTATGTCAGACACATTAAAATAACATCTGTTAAATGTCTCTTATGGCACATTTCTTTCCCTCTTATTCTTTTCTATTCATCATTTTCTCCTTACCGAGCTGAACTGGGCTGAAATAGGAAACAAAGAAACAAAAAACATTACTATGGTTCCTGTAGTATAGCTGTTTTGGTGTTGTTATCTTTGTTTTCATATTTTGTTTCTGTTTCTAACAGTGTTCTAAGAAATATTAAAGAACAGCCTAAACATTGTATTGTATGAAGGTAAAATACCATTATCTCTATCTCAATCTACTTAGAAATTTTCTGAAAACACTAAGTTTATATAAATGTCAACCTTAAGAGTTGAGGCTGTATTATCACTGCTCCTGAGAGATACTTTTACAATTGGAAAAACATACTTAAATTCTCTCTGGTTATCAGAGATATCAGAGTTTGGATCATTACTTAACCATCTCCTCCTGTAGTACCAATCTTGGTGAACCATCTGGTCACCCAAGACAGGAACCTGAGAATCATCCTTGAGATGTTCTCCATTTCAAATTCGTACATCCAATCTATATTGATTCTACCTCCTTGATATATTTCGAGTCTCTTCTAGAGACCTATAATTAATAACTCCAATCTGGTCTATCAATTTCCATTTCTACTACCTTAGCTTTGTTTTTTTTTTTTTTAGAAGATATTGGGGGTAGGAGTTTTTTAGTAATTTATTTATTTATTTTTGCTGTGTTGGGTCTTCGTTTCTGTGCGAGGGCTTTCTCTAGTGGCAAGTGGGGGCCACTCTTCATCGCGTTGTGTGGGCCTCTCACTATCGTGACCTCTCTTCTTATGGAGCACAGGCTCCAGATGCACAGGCTCAGTAGTTGTGGCTCACGGGCCTAGTTGCTCCGTGGCATGTGGGATCCTCCCAGACCAAGGCTCGAACCCGTGTCCCCTGCATTAGCAGGCAGATTCTCAACCACTGTGCCACCAGGGAAGCCCCAGCTTTGGTTTTTAATCACCTGGATGATTATAAATCTCCTATCTAGTCTGCCTGCCATCAGTCTCTCCTTTCCCAAATGTTCCTAAATATTCTAATAAAATGTTCTCCCTAAAATGCAAAGGTTAAGTCATTAAAAAATCCATAAGAGATTCTGTATTGCCTTTACAACAAAGCCCACACTCCTTAATATGGGTTACAAGGAACTGGTCTTTACTTACCTCTCCAACTTCATCTCTGGTCTCCTTCCCTTCATAACTCCAACTAGTTTGGTTTCCTTACAGTTTCTTCATCCTGAAAGCTTCTCACTCCACACCTTTGTATGTGCCATTGTTTCCTATGCCTGGCAAATTTCTCTTGAACTCTCTACTACCAAACTCCAGTACTCTTCTTATTACTTAGAATTGTGTTTAACAGTACATAATAGAGAAGTGGCTACAATGGCTTAAACAAAAACCCAAAGGAAATAGAAGTTTTATGGTATCATCAGGGACCAAGACTACTATTATCTTTTTATTTTACCATTATTATAAGGAGGCTCTTGTACTCATGGCTGTGAGATGATGATTCCATCTCTAGGTTTCATATCTGCACTCCAAGCATGAAGAAAAGGAAGAGTGAAGAACCTGTCAGTTAAGTTCATTTTCATTGGGAAAAAATGATTTTCAACAAAGCCCCATCCAAGAGGTTTTCACTTACACGGTCACTCATACCTAGAATGGCGTATGAATGGGCAGGCAGTTTTTAACTAGACACAATGCTGCCTCAAAAAGTCAGGGTTCTATTTGTATGCAGGAATGGGAGAATGGATAATGTCTGCCACCTCCTTTTACCTGGCTACCTCTTACAAAATTCTGATCAAGCTTCACCTTCTCTTGGAAGGTTTTTATGACACCACAAGTTTGGACTCAGTGTTATCCCGTGTTCCCAGACCAGTGCCTGTAAAATAGAAGGCACCCCATACATTTGGTTGATTGAATGACTTCATGAAAGTTACGTCTATTCCTTGTGCTTTTAGCACGCCATATTGTAATCATTACTTTAGACGCTTGCTCCTTCATGAACCTATACATTTTCTAAGGCCAATGGCTGTGTCTTACTCACCTCAGTATTCCACAGTATCTGAAATACAGCAATTTAGTAAATGTTTGTGGAATGAATATGTAACAGAAGACATTTTAAGATGAGATTTTATAAGCAAGTTGCACTACTCAGAAGGATATAAAGATTAAGTTTTCCTCTGTGTTGGGAAATGGCAACAGGCATCTATCTAAATAAAGTTATCACAGGAATATACTAATTTTAGTATCTAGCTTAGAACCCCAACAGCTAACTAATCCCAGTAGCTGAAGCCATTCTATTTTTGCCCATGGGTTCAACTTCATCTCCAATTCTGGAACCATAATCTCAATGATCAGTACTGCCACCTTCATTTTAGATCTCATTCTGACCTCCTGCCTTATCATAACCAATCTTAGCTTCATTCCTAACCTAGAATTCATGTCCAAAATATGCCTTTGTGATTAGGTTCTATCTGCATTAAACCTTGTCTTCATGACTTGTTCCTTGCCATCTGTTACAAGACCTCTCTTATACCAATTGTTGGCCTGTCTGGATCTCAACATATCATCTGGGCTCTGTTTAACTGTCTGGACCTTTTCCTAATGACTGCTGCTTGGAACTTTCCAAGATTGCCTGCCTCTCTGGCTGCTTGACACCTGTAAGTCTATCTAGGTTCTCAGCCCCATCCTTCCCCTCTCTGGCCCATTCTGTCAGTTCAACCAAAGGCTGGTTCTGACACTTGTAGTGGGGCTGGGTTCACCCAAGAAGCACTTTATCAGAGAAGACCCGGAATCAAAAAGGGAAGCAGATATTTGATAAGAATTCTGAGAAATATTCACATAGTTGAATGAAACCAAACTCTTTATTAAATACCTAATTGTCTCAACTAATTTGCATAATGTTTTCTGTTTCTTAAAAGTCTTAGGAATATTGCTTATATGTGGAATCTAGAAAAATGGTACAGATGAACTTATTTGCAAAGCAGAAGTACAGTCACAGATGTAGAAAATAAACATGGTTTCCAAGGGGGGAAGGGGGGTGAGATGAACTGGGAGATTGGGATTGACATATACACACTACTGTATATAAAATAAATAACTAATAAGGACCTACTGTATAGCACAGGGAACTCTACTCAATACTCTGTAATGACCTGTATGGGAAAAGAATCTAAAAAAGAGTGGATATATGTATGCATATAACTGATTCACTTTGCTGTACAGCAGAAACTAACACAACATTGTAAAACAACTATACTCCAATAAAAATTTTTTTAAAAAGTCTTAGGAAGTCAACAACTGCATTTTCTTTTTCATATAAGTGGTGGTTAACATCAACCTTTCTATTTCAGATTTATGGTTGTAGCTGCAGGACACTGTAAGTTTAGTGTTTTTCACAACAGAGTTATCTTGTTTTCTCATGGCAATTATTAGTTAAGTGGAGGTGTCAGGAAGAAGGCAAAAAAAACCTAGCATATCTGCTTTTTATGAAATATCACTGTATGTAAAGTTGAATCCTTTCCTTTATAAAGAATGGTTCTACCTCTATGCCCAGTTGTCTACATAGGGGCCAATTCCTCCTTACTCCTGGTGTACTTATACACAGATTCACCTGAAATAATATGTATAGAGGTAAGTAGCAGATAATTCATGTCTGCACAAATATTGTGGAAGTGGGCAGATTCATTCAAGTTTCTATGACTCATATATTAGGGCCTATAGTCACTAGTTTCATTATTACAAAGCAGAAGGACGAGTCCTTCTCTTCAACTCTTGTGAATGAGACCTGCTAATTTTCTTAGTCTTCTACCCATTTTGCTAAAAATGGTTCAGCTATCATCAACTCTAAATATCACAGCTTAAGGGTGCATAATATAAATAGCAAGTGCTGGGGCAGATTTGCCAAAATCGTACCATCCCTTATCTCATGCTGCTCTGTGTCTTAGAACTACAACTTAGCACAAGTGGAGTGGACGTGCACAATCCTGTCATTCCCATCTCAGTACTCTCATGTAAGTTCACTTGTTTTTTATTGAAGTATAGTTGATGGACAATATTATATAAGCTACAGGTATATAATAATGTGATCCACAATTTTTAAAGGTTATACTCCATTTATAGTTATTATAAAATATTGGCTATATTCCCCATGTTGTACAATATATCCTTGTAGCTTATTTTATACCTAATATATAATACTCTTAATCCCCTACCCCATATTGCCCCTTCACCACACCCTCCACTGGTAAAAACTCGTTTGTTCTCTATATCTGTGAGTCTGCTTCTTTTTTTGTTATATTCACTAGTTTGTTGTATTTTTTAGATTCCACATGTAAGTGATATCATACAGTATTTGTCTTTCTCTCTCTGAATAATTTCATTTAGCATAATGTCCTCCAAGTCCATCCATGTTGCTGCAAATGTCAGCAACAGCCTAAATGTCCATCAAGAGATGAATGGATAAAGAAGATGTGATACACACACACACACACACACACACACACACACACACACACACACACACACTAGAATACTACTTAGCCATTAAAAATGTTCAGCCTTTATTGAGAGACCACTACGAGCATGGTCCTGTGCTAGATAGAGGACTATAAAGAAGTCTGAGACAAGATGCTTGCCTTCAGGAAGCTTACCATCTAGTTGACTGGAAGAGGAGACAGAAGTCTGAGTAATATGTTAACAGTCAAAAGCTTAAATCACAACAGAAAATCACAGTATATGTGAAATCTCAAACTCAGTTTAACTGCCAGTAGGAGTTATACCCTCTGTGCCCCCCACTAACAGAAAAGCAACCAGCCCTACCTTACATGGCTTTTCATAGAAGAAGGACACTTAATAGGAAATCAGATGATTTTGCAAAATATACTGTATGACAAATACAAACATTTCCTTCATTTTTCAAATATCACAGAAAAAATATTCCTCCCTCACTTAAGAAAGAAAGTCTAAGTGCCTTGTTAAATAGTGTCTACATTGTACACCTTGTTCTTGCATTTCGAATGCATTCCTAACATAATTTAACAATGAATAATAATTTATGAGTCAATGCTGATACTGTTACAGAGGAAACTAGTTAAGCCCTGAGAGAAATAAATAAGAAAATGGGTTTGAGAAGTCAAAGGAAAAGTTCTTATATTTCAGGTCTCTCCTATACTTCTCATCCATATTCTCCAACTTAAAAAAGAAGTTGTGTCTGCCAATTGGTGGCCTGACCTTAGACCAAGTTTAATTAGTTAGCAGTCTTCTCTAGCTGTCATCTGGCCTCATTTACCTAGGCTGTAACCACAGGCCAGTACATTACTGAAGCGGAGACTCCAACCATGACCTTTTTGGTCTACTGAGCTGCAGTGACTCAACAGCTCATCTGATCTACCTCTTCTTTCTACTGTGCCCCAAACTGCATCGCTCCTGCCAACTTTCACTTCCCAGACTTAGTTCAGTATTTTTCAAAGTGTGGTTTGCAGACTAGTGCACTATAACTAACTATGGTGTTTGTAAAAATGCCGATTCCAGCACCCTTTTCTCAGAGATTCTGATCAAGTAGCTATGGAATGGGGACTGAGCATACGTTTTTTCACATGTTCCCCTTTGTGAAACTCATGCTCACTAAATTGAGGATGCTAATACAACTAGGGAATAGGACCTAAAGCCTGTAAGACCCAACTACTGTAGTCAATGGCCAAGATGGAAATAATTCAATTTGCTGATAACACATTTCATGTGAATGAGGATCACTCAAGAAGCTTGTTAAACATACATAGTTCTGGGTCCTACCTCCAAAACCAAAGGAGTTATAATCACAAGATGGGCTTGGACATCTGTATGTTTAAAGGGCTCCCCTAGGTTATTCAGATGTATTTCATCAGTTGAGATCCACTGCACTAGATCAATTGCTTCAAGGTGTCCAGCAGCTGGCAGAGTGAAAGAGGTTACTTACAGAAGGCCCAAGCACCCGTTCCTCATTATTGGAATATACTTGTTTTAAAGGACAAAGCTACACACATTTAAATGCTTAAGGGATACTTTACACTGAATGTGGTTGGAGTAAGCACTGCAGGTTTTGGGGATGGAGGGAAGCAAAGGTTTGCAATACTATGGAAGAAATGAGGGAATTAAAAGTGGTACAGTGAGAGGTAGGTGATGACAGGTCCTGAGATAGCCAAGTGTTTCTTCATCTGGCCTCACTCCCTTTTTATTCACAGCAAATCACCCTCCCACCCTGCATCATGAAGGGCTGAGGGCTGAGTCCTTAAGGAAGAAGCAAGCACCCACATGGAGATAGTAGGGTTCTCTCCTCAGCCATTTGAGCTAGTCCTATCAGTTCTGTAAAACTCAGCAGAATACCCTCTCCCTAGCTGGAGGAGCAAAGTAGGACAGCATGAATAGACACAGAGCCATCTCATTTTGCCACCTGTATTCTCATACCATTTGCTGTTACTCTGTGCTCATCAGCTGGAGTAACCCATCTAGCTGGTAGGTGCTGTGCTCAGCTGGAAAAAGAGAACACTTCATCCCATTCCACTGCCTATAGCTTATGACTGTCTATTAATTCCCTCTCTCTTTTTCCTCTGGGTCTGCAAGGATGTCTTAGGAGTAGAGGTGACAATCAAGTAGAAGGGCGAAACTGATTTAAATCTACTACTGAGAGTCATGATCCCTTAACACAGGGTTCCAGCGTCTAACTGAAAAGGAACTCAGGGTTAAAAGGAAGCATATAAGAACTCTTCCCACAGAGCCTATTTTAGTCCATCTCCTGGAACACATCATAGTCTACCTCCAGGCTTTAGAGCACCAAACTCTTTCCAAATGTCTAGATCCATAATCCAATCACCTCCTGGATATCATCCAAATGTTGCACTAGCATCTTTAATGTCAACTGAAAAAAATGCAGAACCTAAAACTTGAGAATTATGTTTTATTCAGCAGAGTTTCTGAGGACTTAAGCCCAGAAGACAGCCTATCAGATTGCTCTGAGGGAGTGCTCCAAAGAGGTAAGGGAGGAGCCAGGATACATAGGAGTTTTGCAACAAAAACAGGTAGTTGGAACATCAAAAGATTACTGTGAATTAAAGAAAAACAGACATCTCAAGTTAATGAATTTAGCACTTTTCTATGTATGTATGGGAAGATGCAAGAGTCTGGGCTCATCGAAATCATTACTTCCATATGTACCTTAACTGTCTAGGGCCAGTATCCTGCTTTTCTTCATCCTAATACCCTCTGGGTGCACAGCTGGGACAGCTGCAGTGGCTGAGGGCTTCATGGCTGCAACATCCTTTGTTTACTGATATGGCAGGTGACATTTTTCATCCACACTAACACTGCATATCAAAAACTAAACCTATCTCCTCCAAACCATTTCTGGCAATGACATTACCATCCTTCCAATTAGAAACCTACAGGTCGTCTTCAGTTTCTCCCTTGACTTTATCCTCTACCTTCAATCAAGACTTTGGACTGTTACTGATCCAAGCAGTAATGACTAGGACACTGCAAAACAGAGAGGAAGGGATGTTTAAGAGATAGCTGATAGGACTCACCTCTTGGAACGCACAATAGCAACAGTATCCTTCACGTCTTCACTACCCGGCTTCCGGCTTCCGGTTTCTGTCCTCCTAATGCTTCCCACTCACAGACTTGTTACTCCCCTGTCCACAAACCCTCAGTTGCTCCCCAGTCTTACCTTCAACCCCTCTTCCTGCATAGAAAATGAATTTTTAGCTTTCTCCCACTACTCCTCTACTTGTAATTTGAACTTTAGCCAAATCATACTATTCCTCTTTTCCTCAACACATCTCTTGTTTACCAGTGCCCTTCCCATTGTTTGAAAATTTCTTCCCCCCTCCATCTGTTAAAACCCTTATTCATCCTTCAGGGTCCAGCTCCAAGGCTACCTCCTCCAGCCTCCAACTGAATGCATTCTTCCCTTCTCTGAACTAAGAAGCACTTTATTTCTTCATGCTGCTCATCACCTTCTGCCTAACACACCCTTCCCCCACCCAGGGGCTGAAATGCTTGTATTTCCACCACAATTCCGAGCAGTGCCTTTCCCATAGTAATTACTTTAAAATTGTGTTAAAATGAATGAATTTCCCCTTTTTCAACTTCTATGGAGATTTCCATAGAAACCTACTTTTATTAATAATAGAGAAGCTTTCCTTCCAGCCCATGCCTTGATCTCTTTCTCTGTCTGTACTTGTCTGTCTCTGTCCTCAGGTCTAGCACCGTCTCTGCTGCTTTCTCTATCTTTGTCTCTCTCTGTGTCTCCCCACCCTTCCCCTTCCTCTATCTGGCACTGTCAACCTGCTTTTCTGTCTCTTTTTTCATGGTCATTTCCTTTTTACTGTTGATGTGTCTTTAACTTTTCCCTGCATTGTCTTCCTCTGTTCATTTCTGTTTCTCTGACACCCTGCCCCCTTCTAACCTGGAAGTCAATCTCTGAAGCGCTTTCAAAGCCTCGCTTAAACTGTAACTCAAAGTCGAGTGTTATTGGGTCTTTTCAAGTTGGAACTCAGACGGAAGACTAAAGTCTGAAAACCCTGTAACTCCGAGGCAAATCAACTTTTCAGGGACAGGTGACATCAGGGCCTATGGAAAAGGGTCTGAATAGAAATCCTCAGACATTCTGAATGCCTAATTTACATGATAAGGCATTAAGATATAAAAGGTGGCCCACAACAGCTAATCACAATAACAGTGCTAATTTCTCTAACTCTGGCTTCAAAGATAAGGACATGTCAGAAAGCAAACAAAAAGTTCTAGAAAATCATTGACCTCTTTGGCACCTTGCCCAGGAGACTCTAAGGATTCATATATAAGTATGAAAGAATTGAAACGAAAGACACTTGATAATAATAATGCCAATTCTTTTTTTCAGTGTCTAATGTGAGACAATGTCTTGTACACATTAATTTATTTAATCCCCAAACATTTTATGGAGATGGAAACCAAGGTTGAGGGTGGTTAATTAACTTCATGATCAGTCATCCTTAAGGAGGAAAGCTAGGATTTGAACCCAGGTGTTGTCTGATTCCAAAGCCTGGGCTCTTAAGCGCTCTAGTTTTTTTCAAACTTGTCAGGTTTTAAGAATCCCCTGAGTGGTCATTAACCCTTCAGATTCCTTAACCCCACCCTACATTTACCAAATTCCAGGGCAAGGGCCTGTGAGTCCGTTTGTCTAATGAATGAATGACCCAGGTGATTCTTATTTTGGGAAAAAGTGCACTCCACTAAATAGCTTCCCTAGCCATAAGGTCGAGGAGAGTTCCATTTCCCTGGTAGCTCCTAGCACCCCTTGCTCCACTCTCCTCCATTCAGTGACTGTCCTAGTCTCTCCCCAGAGAATTGAAAGAACTCTTAGATTCTTCATTCAATCTTTTTTTTTTTAGTGGACATCTATTTTTTTTTAACTTTTTAAAATTTCACCTGTCTTCAATCTATGGCTTGAGTCAGAAGTACCCACCCTGGTGACATCTGAATTTTGACTTGAATTTTGATCAAAGTCAATAAGGAAATGGAGCTTTATTGATGGAATGAAAGTGAGTAGTAGAGTATGCTGTATTTATGTGGGGGGAGGGGAAATGAAGGGGTTGGAATCTTCTTGATACTCTTAAAATCAAACCATGTAGATGATAGACTATTTCACCTTTTTAAAGCCCAACCTTTATTGTAAAAAACGTTTTCACTTTTAATTAGTAGAATGGACCTGATAACTAACACCAAGAAAATGTACAGGCTGAAAATACAAAATAACAAGGACTTACTATGTACTAATTGTCAGGCCCTATGCTCAATGATTTACATGAATTTTCTCACAGAATACTCCCAAAAACCTTGTCAAGTAGCTGCTTTAGTTACCTGCATTTTACAGATGAGGAGAATGAGGCTCAGAGAAATTACTTGTCCAAGATCTAAGATTCCAACCCAGGTTTGTTTGACTGCAGTTTGTACCCTTAACTTGGCTGCACAGACTCTACTACAAATAGGCCTAAGGAAGGTTTAGGAAATTCACTGACTGTAGATCCCTAATGAGATATGAAAGGACATTTTAGGATATACAGGGTGTTTTGAAAAACATTTTGAGGTTATTGCTTTGTAATGAAAGCACAGGGTACTTCCACCAAAATATCCCTTGGTATCTTGGAGAGAGTCACTGATTTGATCCAATAAGGCATTTCCTATGTTCTTACCTTCTTAGGTTTACCAGCAACTAATTCCTTTCATCAGTTAGGATACCATTAGGAGCAATTGTTTCTAATTCACTATGAATTCAGAACCATTTTTCTGAATCCTCAGAACCCCAAATTTCTCAAATTTATAGACTTTTTAACATATGATAAAATATGTAAAAAATACATATTTTTCAAAATTTTCCTTTATGGTGGTCAAAGATTCCCCCAAAGTGATGAGGGGAGGAAGCATAAAGATATTCTTTTTCCTTTCTTGAATTCTCCCCTGTTCCTGAAATTTTTCTCTCCATTATGCAAAGAAGGATAATAGTGATGTAGAATATAATAAAAATACCTCTCAACTGGAAGTACAAGATATTTGATATATATAAGTATAAGCAGCAGGTCAATAATTCTTTTCATCTCATAAAGCCTTACCAAAATTATATATTCTTAAATAAAACCTAACGGCTTTCAAATATCTGAGTACTTATAACCTCCAGTTTTAGAATCCTTTTCTTCTACCAAAACTGTACAAATAAGAATAAATCAGAACTTTTAAAAAACTTCAGCTTTCAAAAATCAAGTGATCATCAAAATGGCTAAATTTACTGCATGAATCATTAACTGAGTTAAACAAATTAGTGACTTCGCATAAGGGAAGAACACTTTTTTTACACAGGTCTGATGTTGACTTTTTGCAAAACTTTTTATTTTTAACAAAGCAATATACAAAGTAGGTACAAATTTAATCAGTAAACAATGGCTGCCCCTTTTCCCACAGTTCCATTACTGATAGGCAACCATTTTTGAATGTTTGGGGTTTCAGTTCTTCTGTTAACTCATATGCTAAAGCTAGTAACACATTTTCTATTTTAAAAATACCATATACCCATCATTCAGCTACACAAATTATGAACATTTTGCCAATATTGCTTCATCTAGACCCTTCTTTCTCTTTTTTTCCTAGAGCTTCTTATAGTTTCAGGTTTTATCTCCTTAGCTAACCCGTCCTTGGGGCAGGAGTCAAGTGTAACTTTTAGCTCCAATATTCAGCTCCTCTCTTCCTTGCTCAATGCCTAGAAACACTATGCCTTTGTTCTGTTGTTTGCAAAGGAAACAATTTAGGTTGCTGGGAACACAGGAGATACGGTGGAATTTGTAACACTGGGCTACGGTTTTCCTAAATGGCATTTGTTAGTTTTATGTTTTTTATATAATTGACATACAATGAATTGCACATATTTAAACATGTACAGGGACTTCCCTGGTGGTCCAGTGGTTAAGAATCCGCCTACCAATGCAACGGACTCGGGTTCGATCCCTGGTCGGGGAACTAAGATCCCACATGCCATGGGGCAACTAAGCCCATGCTCTGCAACTACTGCGCCGGCACACTCCGGAGCCCACGTGCCACAATTAGAGAGAAGCCCGTGCACCGCAATGAAGAGCCCGTGCACCGCAACAAAAAGATCCCGCATGCTGCAACAAAGATTCCCCCGTGCCTCAACTAAGACCCGATGCAGCCAAATAAATAAATAAAGCTACATTACAACCACCATGATTCTGAAAAGAAAAAGTGTACAATTTCGCAACTTCCTAAATATGTATACAGCCATGAAACCATCGCCACAAAGTAAGGAATATATCCCTTACCCCAAAATGTTTTCTCATATCCTCTGCCTCTCCCCACACCCCTTCCTCAATCTGGAAACCACTGATCTGCTTTTGACACTATAGTTGACATTTTCTAGAGTTCTAAATAAATGGAATCATACGATATGTACTCTTTTTGTCTGGCTTCTTTCACTAAGTATAATTATTTTGAGATTTATCCACATTGTGTGGATCCATAGTTCTTTTATTTTGGTTGCTGAGTAGTTATCCATTGATAGATGAATATACAACAATTAGTTTATCTATTCACTTCTAGAAGGACATTTGGATTGTTTGCAGTTTTGACATATTACAAATAAAGCTGTTATGAACATGTATGAAGCCTTTGTACAAACGCATGCTTTCTTTTCCCTTGGGTAAATATATGGGAGTGGGATGGCTGAATTGTGTGGTAGGCATGTGCAGAACTTCAAGAAACTGCCAAACTGTTTTCCCAAAATGGTTGTACCATTTCATATTTATACGTTCAGTGTATGAGAGTTTCAATTCCTCTACCTCCTTGTACTTATTATTATCAATCTTTCTAGTTTTAATCATTCCAAAAGGTACAAAACAATATCTCATTGTGGTTTATTTTGCATTTTCCAGATGACTAATATTATTATGCAGCTCTGAATGTACTTAGCCACTCATATCTTCTTTGGTGAAGCTTCTGTTCAAATTATTTTCCTATCGTCTCAAGTGTCTCAAGACCACCCTCACATTTGCTAATTTACTAGAAGGACTCACAAGACTCAGCAACAGGTTTTACTCGTGGCTAACATCTGTTACAGAACAAGTTTATAGAGCACAAGCAATAGGAACAAGATATCTACTGGGTGGAGTCCAGAGTGGTTAGGCACAGGCTTTCCAAGTTCTTTCCCATCTGGAGTCCCAGAGGACATACTTTTTCTCTGGCTGTGAACTATAGGGACATCTGTGCAGGGAAGCCCATTGAAGTCGCAGAGTCCAAGGCTTTTATTGACGGCTGGGCACATGGATACATCCTGCTACGCAACCAGCTATGGCAACCAGAACTCAGGACGGAACAATGAAGTCAGTTGTACGTAATCAACTTGATGTTTGTGCAAAGCAATCCGGACAAGATAGTATGACATGGTCCACTGTTTCGGTATACACAATAAACTCCTTAATCGTTAACATAAAGAACCATCCAGATACCACATTCGCAAAGGGTGTCCAATATTCAGTAACGGCTCCAAGTTCTCCTGGAGATGTGTGAGGAGTGAGTAATAAGACCTGCTATGCTAACTCTTTTCTCACACCCATTTTATTATCAGGTTGTTTACTTATTATTGAATTTTAGGAGTTCTTTATATATTCTGTATACAATCGTTTATCAAATATATGCTTTGCAAAGATTTTCTCCCAGTGCTTGGTTTGTCCTTTTATCCTCCTAACAGTATCATTTGAATAGCATGAATTTTTAATGTTGATGAAGTCCAATTTATCAGTTTGTTGTTTTATGTATTGTGTTTGGGGTATCATAGCTAAGAAATCTTTGCCAAAGCCAAGATTTAAAATATTTTTCCTATGTTTTCTTCTAGCATTTTTATAGTTTTAGACTTTCACATTTAGGTCTATGATCCATTTTGAGCTAATTTTTGTATATGGTTTGACCTGGAGTATTTTAAAGCAAATATTTGACATTGTATCTTTTCACCCATAAATACTTTGGTATGTATCTCTACAAGATTGAGGAGAATTTTTAAAAACATAATCCCAATACCTTTATCATAATTACTTAATAACATCCAGTACCCAATCTGTGTTCAAATTTTCCCAACTATCCCTAAAATATCTTTTTGTTTATTTAAATTAGTATCTAAACAAAATCAGCATATTGCATTATGTTGGTATGTTTCTTAAGTCTCTAATAATCTATAATAGTTCCCTTATCCCATTTTCCCATGCCATTTAATTTTTCTTAATAATCCAGGTCACTTGTGCTAAGGAATCTCCCACATTCTGGACTTGGCTCATTGTATTCTTGTGCTATTTTTAACATATTGCTCTGCCATTTCCTAATTTATCGATCTTAGACACTATTTATCTACTCCATGCTATGAAAGACGAGGATTTGGCTAACATATTACTCTGTACTTCCCTCTATCTAATTATCTTTTCAACACCTTTAGGAATGGAATAAATATGAAAGATTTTTTTTGAAGAATCCATATACATATACTTACTTGCTTTTTACCAAGTAACATCTTTATTTACTCTTGGCTCTACCATAAACTACCATATACTATAATAAACTATCTTTTATCCAATGTAGTAGCAGTGAGGGAGTGGAGAATAGAGATTCGAGAAATATCTCAGAAAAAGGTCTGACAGTATTAAATGAGGGAAGGAGTGGGGGAAGAATGATTGCTTCCTTAAATTAATGATTGCTTAATTTCTGCCTTCAACAACTAAGTACATGGTGGTGCCATTCAGAAGAATAGAAGAGGAGGAACAGGTTTGGGGAAGAGGTTGGGGACACAGGAAGAAAACTAATTCAGTTTTTGATACTGAGACATGGGATATCTATAAACAATCAAGTAAAGATGCCCAGTAGACCAATGGAAGTATGGATCTGGAGATTCAGAGAGATACATGAGCTAGAGTTACTGATTTGAAAGTCATTAGTTTAAGGGGTGATAGTTGAATCCATGGGCACAGATGATATTGCCCAAGGAATGTGAAGAGTAAGGAAAGAGGAAGACAAACAACAAAACCCTAAGGAACACTAAGATTTAAGGAGACAGAAGCAGTTGTTACCATGTATGATAAGAACCATAATAAACATATGCATGAGATACCCTAATGACTCAAAATAAGATTGATCAACTGGGTAGGGAGAAGTTAAAAAGGTTTTACTTTGGTTTGGATATTGATGGATGTATAGAAGTGTGCTAATGGGATGAAGGTCAGGAAAGAAGATAAACTCACCTATTTTACAAGGAAAACAGAGGACTTCAAATGAGGGTTCTCTCAACTATCTCCCACTATGATACACACCTGTCTAGAGTTGTGTTCCTCTAAGTGTGGTCAACAATTCACTTGCACAAGAATCACAGAGGGGCTTTATCAAATTGAATATTATTGGGTTCCACCTTAGACCTACTGAATCAGAATCATTGGAGTGGGGTGCATGAGGAATCCACATTTTAAACCAGTTCTCTATAAGTGATTCTGAAGTAGATGCTAAAGTAGTGTGCTAAATTTTGTACAAACTAGGGTGTGACCATGGGAACATTTGGCTAAAGTGGAATGGAGAGAAAAGGCTTTGGGGATGATGAAATCAAAGAATTGTGATCTTCAAGTTGCTACTCTCTTCTTGCCAGTTTTAGCAGGAAGGCCTAGTGGGAAAATGGGGAATAGGGAGATTTTGCAAAAGTATAATGACACCATCTGTTTTCCGTCATTAGAAAGGAAAAATGAGCCAGATAAGACTAAGAGGAAAGCAGTTTTCCTCTGAGCTGGTCCTAAGTCAAATACAGGCACCCTGATGAAAAAGAAATCAACAATTGATTTGGCTGATTGAATGTGGTCCTCAACACAATAACAACAGCCAACAAAAACAACACACTCATGAATTCACCTGATTTTGTTTTCACATTTTACTGGTTACCTGGCACTTTATACTCAGCTCTTCCTAGTGAATTCCTCTTACCTGAAGTCACTAAATGTTTAGTTTTTCATTTGATCAGTAATTCCAGGAATAAAAATTTCCATGTTTCCCATAATTTTTATCCTGAAAAGAGGAAATCTCAAGTCAATCCATTGTCTACTGTTCAATCAGAAAATATTTCTATCTATGTCTCCATAAAAAAGATAACTATATGTTTGGAAACACACAATTTGAAGTTCATTGTGAAATAGATTACTCTTGAGAATTAATTTGTGTCTTTATGGAATCCCAGGGATGTACTCTCAAACTAAATTTGATGGCCTATGAATATTCTGCTATGGCTAGAATATTATTCTTCTGAGAAATTGGCTAATAGGTTTTGTATTTTGTCAAAGCCGCTATCTACATGGGTCTCCAGAGTTGGGTATATCTTGCTGGAAACACACTTTAACTTCAAAAGATTGTAACATATTACTTTGTTTTGAGGAAAGCTGTGACTATTTCTATTCATTCCTTGTAATTTTTCTAGGAAACAAATCACATCATAAAACAATTGCCTCCTTTGAAAAGACTACTATACAAGGCCCTTTCCTGTGATAAAATTAAGTCAATTCTCGTTCTGAAATTAAACCTGAAGAATAATAAGATTTCATAAGAGAACTAACTTTTCTCTTTATTGATCCACTAATTCCATTTATCATTCATAGTTTTCTAAGATACATTTCCTGGCTCACATACTGTGCTAGTAAGTCAGTAAGGCAGGAGTAGCAGATGATAGCCCCTGGTTACACAGAAGTTAGAAGATGCTTTAGAGACTATAAGAGGTGTGATGGGGAAATAAACTTTTACTTCTACTGTGATTCCACCCAGGAACTGAGGGATTATGTTGTTAAAAAAAGAACCATGAAACCTAGAGAGAGAATAAGGAATTGTGAGTGTGTGTGTGCAAATTTATATAAAGGAAAGATACTAGAGAAAATAAATAAATACTGGGTTACTATAAAGGTATATGTTCTGTAGAGGAGAAGAAGCTCTAATGTAGTGTATATAAAATATTCCCACAGAACCATGAGATTTCTTTCTTTTTTAAAATTCTATACTTACCAAACCAATCTTTTAGTTACTGCATTAGTTTGCTAGCTATTGTATTAGTTGCTAGGGCTGTCTTAACCAAGTGCCACTGACTGGTGGATTAAAAGGAAATTTATTTTCTCACAATTCTGGAGGCTAGAAATCTGAGATGAAAGCATCGGTAAGGTCGGTTTCTTCTCAGGCCTCTCTCCTCAGCTGGAATATAACCATCTTCTCTCTGTGTTCACATGGTCTTCCCTCTGTGTGTCTCTCTGTCCTAATCTCTTTTCATAAGAGCATGGGTCATATTGGATCAGGGTGCACCCTAATGACTTCATTTCATTTTATCTGCCTTTATAAAGACCCTATCTTCAAATACAGTTATAGTCTGAGATACCAGGGGTTAAGACTTAAATACATGATGACACAAATGAACTTATTTACGAAACAGAAACAGACTCACAGACATAGAAAGCAAACTTACGGTTACCAAAGGGGAAAGGGAGTGGGAGAGGGATAAATTAGAAGGTTGGGATTAGCAGATACAAACTACTATATATAAAATAGATAAAAAGGTCCTACTGTATAGCACAGGGAACTATATTCAATATCCTATAATAAACCATAATGGAAAATAACATGAAAAAGAATATGTATATGTATGTATAACTGAATCACTTTGCTGTACACGAGAAACTAACACACCATTATAAAACAACTATACTTCAATTAAAAAAAAAGACTTCAATATATGAATTTTGGGAGGATAAGCAATTCAGCCCATTAACAGTTATTATTTCAGGTTTCCACACATATTAATACAAAGAAAGGTCCCTGTAAATATATATCATCTAATATAAATTTAAAAATTGGATTTTTGGCAAAATCTAGTTGACTGTGAGTTACCTTTCTAAAGGTATGATCTGCCTGGGGGATCGATGTTCATTTCTGGATGCCTACTCTGTTCCAGGCACTGGCATAGGTCCTAGAGCTGGAAAGACAAACACATTTCTTGTTCTTGAGGAGTTTGCCGTCTGGAGGAGGGGAATCAATATAAACAAGCAAGTACAATAAAATGTGCTAAATATTATTATAGAGGAGATGCAATGTTGAAGGAGAAAATTCAGCTAGACCCATGGTGACCCAACCAAGATAAAGGAATATATTAAGCTCTAGAATACTGCCTAATTAATACTATTGCATAAAGTATTAGAGCTTATTATTTTCAAGAAAATTTATTCATCTATTTAATTTTTGCCTAAAGTCTTAAGACCCATTCCATGTAGATATTTTTTAATAAAAACTTTGTAAAGTGCTGTTTATATTTGTAGCAAAACCTCAGCAGAAATATGTTCACGTTTTGTCATAATATGATGATCATGACCTTGCAGAGTGTGTTACACAAATTAAAAATCTATTTTGATAAGATATTATAAGCTAAGCCACCACTGAACACAAGGATATATGTAAGAACTCTGAAATTCAAGGACAGTTTTTAAAAAAATAAACAAACTATACATGAATTGTTTGCCAAGAACTAGAACAATCCCTAATGATATATAAGAACCAGGGTACAGGAGCTTCCCTAGTGGCGCAGTGGTTAAGAATCCGGCTGCCAATGCAGGGGACACGGGTTCGAGCCCTGGTCTGGGAAGATCCCACATGCTGCAGAGCAACTAAGCCCGTGCGCCACAACTACTGAGCCTGTGCTCTAGAGCCCATGAGCCACAGCTACTGAAGCCCACATACCTAAAGCCCGTGTTCCACAACAAGAGAAGCCACTGCAATGAGAAGCCTGTGCACTGCAACGAAGAGTAGCCCCCACTTGCTGCAACTAGAGAAAGCCCACGCAGCAACGAAGACCCAACACAGCCAAAAATAAAAATAAAATAGTTATATATATAAAAAAAGAACCAGGGTACAGAAGTAGTGAAATAACCTGATTTATTATCAAGCACTGTATCACTTAGCAGATACCTATTTTATAAAAGTTATCCTGAAGTTATGATACACTTCAAGAAACATCCAATGGTGTCTAAATTATTTTTCATAATACCACCATTTTCCTGATAACCAAGGATAAATTGATCACAGATCTCTACATATACCAGTGAATCTTCGTTATAGATCTCTTTTCTCTTTAGTCCTTCAAAGATACTATTACAAGTGGAAGAAGAAGGTTTTAGGTCAGCAAATACCACTAAAAAAAGGTCAGAGAATCCTCTTTGGAGTCATGTATTTAAAATGGTACTTTAATATGAGTCTAACAAATAAAAAGAAATATGGCATGACAAATGCTAACAAATTAAGGACGAAGTTGTCAAAGGCTGATAAATGCATTCCATAAAGAAACCAATTTTTTCTTCCTATTGATCTCTTCTTCCTTGGCTTTCTTGAAATAAAATACATAGCTATGTGATGTAGCTTTGAAATATGTAAAATGAGAAAGTTGAACTAAATTAATTTTACGGTCCTTGTCAAGAACTTTGAAGAGTCTGAGATTTTACCCTATGTACAAGTTAACAAGTTTGGCACAGTTTCATAGATGCTGGCAAAAGACGCTGGGGTCAGAGACAAAGGACAGTTTATTAACACCAACAATAGCATTTGCTACAGTATCTGCACTTGTACCAGGTCCCTGAGCACCATTTCCCACAGGGTGATGCAAAGAGGGCTGGAAAGATACCTGCTCATGCAATAGGGTGTATCTTAAGAGAGGAATCCTGAATTTGTCACCTTATAATGGGTAGTCATCTCAGGAGGAAAACACTCTCTCTTTTCCATGGCTATTCACTATACAAAAATTCTTTTTTAAAAAATTGAGATATAATTCACATACCGTAACCCTTCAAACTGTACAATTGAGTGGTTATGACTATATTCACAAAGTTGTACAACCAGTCACTCCCCATCCCCCTCCCCCAACCACCAATGCACTTTTGTCTCTAGATTTGCCTATTCTGGACACTTCATATAAATGGAATCATACAATACGTAACCTTTTTGTGACAGGCTTCTTTCACTTAGCATAATGTCTTCAAGGTTTATACATGTTATATCATGAAACAGCTCTTCATTTTTTATGGCTAACTAATAGCTATTGTATGGATATAACACATTTTGTTATAGCTTACATCACTCATAAGCTGATGGGTATTTGGGGTGTTTCCATCTTTTGACTATTATGAATAATAGTGGCACAAATATTCACGTACCAGTTTTTGTGAGGACATATATTTTTAACTTTCTTGAGTATACAACTAAGAGTGAAATTGTAGTGTCACATGGCAACTCTATGTTCAACTCCTTTAGAAACTGCCAAACTGTTTTCTAAAGCAGCTGTACCATTTCTTTTGTTTTTTTGTTTTTTGTTTTGTTTTGTTTTTCTTTTTGCGGTATGCGGGCCTCTCACCATCGCGGCCTCTCCCACTGCGGAGCACAGGCTCCGGACACGCAGGCCCAGCGGCCATGGCTCATGGGCCCAGCCACTCCGCGGCATGCGGGATCCCCCTGGACCGGGGCACGAACCCTCATCCCCCGCATCGGCAGGCGGACTCCCAACCACTGCGCCACCAGGGAAGCCCCAGCTGTACCATTTTATATTCCTACCAGCTATGTATGAGGGTTCCAATTTCTCCACATCCTTGCCAACACTTGTTATTTTCTGTCTTCTTGATTATAGCCATCATAGTGAGTGTGAAGTGGTATCTCATAGTGGTTATTATTTTCATTTCCTTAATGGCTAATGATATTGAGCAGCTTTTCATGTGCTTATTGGCCATTTTCATATCTTCTGAGAAATGTTTATTCGAACGCTTTGCCCTTTTTTACATTGGATTGTCTTTTTATTGTGGAGTTGTAAGAGTTTTTTATATATTCTAGATACTAGATCCTTATCAGATATATGATTTGCAAAACTTTCTTGATGGTGTCCTCTGAAGCACAGAAGTGTTTAATTTTAATGAAGTTCCATTTTTTGTTTTGTTTCATTTTATTATACATAAGGAACCAAAGTCAGAAATATTTACACCTATGTTTTCTTCGAAAAGTTTTATAGATTTAGTTTCTCCACTTAGGTCTTCAGTCCATTTTGAATTAATTTTTGTACATGATGTGAAGTGGGGATCCAACTTCTTTCTTTTACATGTGTATACCCAGTTGACTCAGTGCTATATGTTGAAAAAACTATTTTCCATTGCAAAGTTCTCTTGTCAAAAATCAGTTGACCACCAAGAAGAAGATATAACAATTGTAAACATTTATGCACCCAAAATAGGAGCACCTCAATACATAAGGCAAATACTAACAGCCATAAAAGGGGAAATTGACAGTAACACAATCATAGTAGAGGACTTTAACACCCCACTTTCACCAATAGACAGGTCTTCCAAAATGAAAATAAATAAGGAAACACAAGCTTTAAATGATACATTAAACAAGATGGACTTAATTGATATTTATAGGACATTCCATCCAAAAATAAGAGAATACACATTCTTCTCAAGTGATCATGGAACATTCTCCAGGATATATCATATCTTCAGTCACAAATCAAGCCTTGGTAAATGTAATAAATGTGAAATCGTATCAAGTATCTTTTCCGACCACAATGCTATGAGAGTAGATATCAATTATAGTAAAAAATCTGTAAGAAATACGAACACATGGAGGCTAAACAATACACTACTTAATAACGAAGTGATCACTGAGGAAATCAAAAAATACCTAGAAACAAATGACAATGGAGACGTGACGACCCAAAACCTATGGTATGCAGCAAAAGCAGTTCTAAGAGGGAAGTTTATAGCAATACAATCCTACCTTAAGAAACAGGAAATATCTCAAATAAAAAACCTAACCTTGCAGCTAAAGCAAGTAGAGAAAGAAGAACAAAAAACCCCCCAAAGTTAGCAGAAGGAAAGAAATCTTACAGATCAGATCAGAAATAAATGAAAAAGAAATGAAGGAAACGATAGCAGAGATCAATAAAACTAAAAGCTGGTTCTTTGAGAAGATAAACAAAATTGATAAACCATTAGCCAGATTCATCAAGAAAAATAGGGGGAAGACTCAAATCAATAGAATTAGAAATGAAAAAGGAGAAGTAACAACTGACACTGCAGAAATACAAAGGATCATGAGAGATTACTACAAACAACTCTATGCCAATAAAATGGACAACCTGGAAGAAATGGACAAATTCTTAGAAATGCACAACCTGCCAAGACTGAACCATGAAGAAATAAAAAATATAAACAGACCAATCACAAGCACTGAAATTGAAACTGTGATTAAAAATCTTCCAACAAACAAAAGCCCAGGACAAGATGGCTTCACAGGCAAATTCTATCAAACATTTAGAGAAGAGCTAACACCTATCCTTCTCAAACTCTTCCATAATATAGCAGAGGGACGAACACTCCCAAACTCATTCTATGAGGCCACCATCACCCTGACACCAAAACCAGACAAGGAGGTCACAAAGAAAGAAAACTACAGGCCAATATCACTGATGAACATAATGCAAAAATCCTCAACAAAATACTAGCAAACAGAATCCAACAGCACATTAAAAGAATTATACACCATGATCAGGTGGGGTTTATTCTAGGAATGCAAGGATTATTCAATATACGCAAATCAATCAACATTATATACCATATTAACAAATTGAAGGAGAAGAACCATATGATCATTTCAATAGATGCAGAGAAAGCTTTTGACAAAATTCAATACCCATTTATGATAAAAACCCTGCAGAAAGTAGGAATAGAGGGAACTTTCCTCAACATAATAAAGGCCATATATGACAAACCCACAGCCAACATCCTCCTCAATGGTGAAAAACTGAAACCATTTCCACTAAGATCAGGAACAAGACAAGGTTGCCCACTCTCACCACTACTATTCAACATAGTTTTGGACGTTTTAGCCACAGTGATCAGAGAAGAAAAAGAAATAAAAGGAATCCAAATCGGAAAAGAAGAAGTAAAGCTGTCACTGTTTGCAGATGACATGATACTATACATAGAGAATCCTAAAGATGCTACCAGAAAACTACTAGAGCCAATCAAGGAATCTGGTAAAGTAGCAGGATACAAAATTAATGCACAGAAATCTCTGGCATTCCTATACACTAATGATGAAAAATCTGAAAGTGAAATTAAGAAAACACTCCCATTTACCACTGCAACAAAAAGAATAAAATATCTAGAATAAACCTACCTAAGGAGACAAAAGACCTGTATGCAGAAAATTATAAGACACTGATGAA
This sequence comes from Orcinus orca, assembly GCF_937001465.1. Classification (NCBI taxonomy): domain Eukaryota; kingdom Metazoa; phylum Chordata; class Mammalia; order Artiodactyla; family Delphinidae; genus Orcinus; species Orcinus orca. Next base: position 83,927,107 of record NC_064580.1, read on the forward strand.
AGAAATTAAAGATGATACAAATAGATGGAGAGATATACCATGTTCTTGGATTGGAAGAATCAACATTGTGAAAATGACTCTATTACCCAAAGCAATCTACAGATTCAATGCAATCCCTATCAAACTACCAATGGCATTTTTCACAGAACTAGAACAAAAAATTTCACAATTTGTATGGAAACACAAAAGACCCTGAATAGCCAAAGCAATCTTGAGAACTAAAAATGGAGCTGTAAGAATCAGGCTCCCTGACTTCAGGCTATGCTACAAAGCTACAGTAATCAAGACAGTATGGTACTGGCACAGAAACAGAAATATAGATCAATGGAACAGCATAGACAGCCCAGAGATAAACCCACACACATATGGTCACCTTATCTTTGATAAAGGAGGCAGGAATGTACAGTGGAGAAAGGACAGCCTCTTCAATAAGTGGTGCTGGGAAAACTGGACAGGTACATGTAAAAGTATGAAATTAGAACACTCCCTAACACCATACACAAAAATAAATTCAAAATGGATTAAAGACCTAAATGTAAGGCCAGAAACTATCAAACTCTTAGAGGAAAACATAGGCAGAACACTCTATGACATAAATCACAGCAAGATCCTTTTTGACCCACCTCCTAGAGAAATGGAAATAAAAACAAAAATAAACAAATGGGATCTAATGAAATTTCAAAACTTTTGCACATCAAAGGAAACCATAAACAAGACCAAAAGACAACCCTCAGAATGGGAGAAAATATTTGCAAATGAAGCAACTGACAAAGGAGTAATCGCCAAGATTTACAAGCAGCTCAGGCAGCCCAATAACAAACAAAGAAACAACCCAATCCAAAAATGGGCAGAAGACCTAAATAGACATTTCACCAAAGAAGATATACAGATTGCCAACAAACACATGAAAGAATGGTCAACATCATTAATCATTAGAGAAATGCAAATCAAAACTACAATGAGATATCATCTTACACTGGTCAGAATGGCCATCATCAAAAAATCTAGAAATAATAAATGCTGGAGAGGGTGTGGAGAAAAGGGAACACTCTTGCACTGCTGGTGGGAATGTAAATTGATACAGCCACTATGGAGAACAGCATGGAGGTTCTTTAAAAAACTACAAATAGAACTACCATATGACCCAGCAATCCCACTACTGGGCATATACCCTGAGAAAACCAAAATTCAAAAAGAGTCATGTACCAAAATGTTCATTGCAGCTCTATTTACAATAGCTAGGTCATGGAAGCAACCTAATTTTCCTCAACAGATGAATGGATAAAGAAGATGTGGCACATATATACAGTGGAATATTACTCAGCCATAAAAAGAAACGAAATTGAGTTATTTGTAGTGAGGTGGATGGACCTAGAGTTTGTCATACAGAGTGAAGTAAGTCAGAAAGAGGAAAACAAATACCGTATGCTAACACATATATATGGAATCTAAGGAAAAAAAGAAAGGTCATAAAGAACCTAGGGGTAAGACGAGAATAAAGACACAGACCTACTAGAGAATGGACTTGAGGATATGGGGAGGGGGAATGGTAAGCTGTGACAAAGTGAGAGAGTGGCATGGACATATACACTATGAAACATAAAACAGGTAGCTAGTGGGAAACAGCCACATATCACAGGGAGATCAGCTGGGTGGTTTGTGACCACCAAGAGGGATGGGATAGGGAGGGTGGGAGGGAGGAAGATGCAAGAGGGAAGAGATATGGGAACATATGTATATATATAACTGATTCACTTTGTTATAAAGCAGAAACTAACACACCATTGTAAAGCAATTATCCTCCAATAAAGATGTTAAAATAAATAAATAAATACATAAATAAAATCAATTGACCAGGGAATTCCCTGTCAGTTCAGTGGATGGGAATCAGTGCTTTCACTGCTGGGGGGACCAGGTTCGATCCCTGGTCAGGGAACTAAGATCCTGCAAGCCACGAGGCATGGCCAATAAGAAAAAATCAATTAACCATAAGTGATTGGTTTATTTCTGATTTATTTTTATAAGACTACTACACAGTCTTGAATACTATAGCTTTCTACTAAATTTTGAAATCAGGAAGTTGACAAAATCCAACACTGTCTAGCCACTTGTTTTTTTTTCTTTTTGGCTGAACCGTGGGGCCTATGGGATTTTAGTTCCTCTACCAGGGATTGAACGCCCACCCTTGGCAGTGAAAATGCAGAGTCCTAACTGCTGGACTGCCAGGGAATGCCCTCTCTAAACACTTCTATTCAACATTATTACTAGTGGTTTTAGCTTGTGCTACCCAGCATGAAAGAGAAATTAAATACATCCAGATTGCAAAGGATTAAGTAAAATTGTCTTTATATGCAGAAGACATGATTGTTTATATTGAAAATTCAATAGAATTTACAAAAAAGCTACTAGAATTCATAAGTGAGTTTAGCCAAGTTGCAAGATATAAGACCAGTATATAAAAATCAATTGTATTTTTATATACTTGCAATGACCTATAGGAAGCTAAAATATTTAAAAGTACCATTTATAGTAGACCAAAAACTATAAAACATTTAGGAACAGATCTGACAAAAGAAGTGAAACCTTTGAACTGAAAACAGAAACCATTACTGAGAGAAATTTAAAAAGACCTAAATAAATGGAGAGAGATACCTTTTTCATGGATTGAAGGACTAAATTTTGTAAGGATGCCAATTCTTCCCAAATATATCTATAGAATCAATGTATTCCTACAAAGACCCAGAAGGCTTTTTAAAAAAAGAAATTTACAAGCTGATTCTAAAATTCATATAGAAATGCAAGCAACTTTGAAAGAGAAGAGCAAAGTTAGAGGGTTAATGCTATCTAATTTCAAAATATATTATAGAACTACAGCAATCAAAACAATGTGGTATTGACCTAAGATAGACAAATAGATGAATAGAATATAAACGGTCCAGAAATAAACACACACATATATAGACAACTGATCTTTTACAAAGGTGTGAGAAAAGTGCAAGGTGGATAGAAGATGGTTTTTCAAATGATAGTGGAACAATTGGATGTCCATGTACAAAAGCAAAAATAAAACCAGAATTTCAATCCCTTGCACCATTACAAAATTTAACTCAGAGGATGGATCATAGATCTAAATGTAACATCTAAAACTATAAAATTTCTAGAAGAAAACATAGGAGAAAAATTTCGTGAACTTGGGTTATGCAAAGATTTTTTAGATATCATACCCAGTGTACAGTCAATAAAATAAAAATCAGTAAATTGTAATTTCATCAAAATTAAAACATCTGCTTTTCAAAAGACACTGTTAATAGAATGAGAAAACAAGCCACAGATTTGGAAGAAAATATTTGCAAAGCATATATCTGATATAAGACTCTTACTGAGAATACAAGAGTGTCAAAACTCAGTACTGAGAAAACCATCAACCCAATTAAAAATAAATATTGGAGCAGATACTTCAGACATTTAGATAGCAAATAAACAGTGAAAGGATGCTCAATGTTACTAGTCATGAGAGAAATACAAATTAAAGCCACGAGAAACCACCATGTATCTATCAGACTGGCTAAATTAAAAGACAATGGCATTAACAAGTAATGCCAAGGACACAGGACAACTGGAACTCTAATTCATTGCTGTTGGGAATGTAAAATTATACCATTTCCTTGGAAAACACTTCAGCAGTTTCTTTTTTCTTTTTTTTTAATCCAGTTTTATTGAGATATAATTGACATACAGTGCTGTATAAATTCATGGTATATAGCATAATGACTTGACTTACATACATCATGAAATCATTACCACTATAAGTTTAATGATCATCCATCATCTTGTACAGATATAAAATAAAAAGAGAAAAGTATCTTTTCCTTGTGATGCGAACTCTTAGGATTTATTCTCTTAACAACTTTTGTATATAACATACAGCAGTGTTAATTATATTAATCATGTTGTACATCTTTTTTTGGATATCTAAAGAAAATTTTTATTTGTGACACATTTTTAACAGCTCTACTGAGGCATCACTGATATAAAATAAATTGTCTATATCTAAAAGTACAGTTTGATACCTCTGACATATTCATATCCTCATGAAATCACCACCATGATCAAGATTATTAACACACACCTCAGCCCCAGAAGATTCCTAAGTCCCTCTCTAATCTGTCCCTCTTGCCCCTACAGTCTCCCTCCCCTGATGCCCAGGCAACCATTGATTCCTTTCTGTCATTATAGATTATTTTGCATTCCCAAGAATACTATATAATGAAAATGAAATAATATACTATGCACTATTTTCTTTTTCACTTGGTATAATTATTTTGAGATGTATCTTTTTTTTCATATCAATTGTTCATCCTCTTATTGCTCAGTCATTCTACTGTATGGATGCGCCCTAATCATGGCAGTTTTTTAACAAGTTAGATATACAGCTACCATATGACCCAGCCAATTCCACACCTAGGTATTTTCTTGAAAGAAATGAAAGCCTATGTATACGTGAAGACATACTTGAATACACAAACTGTGGTATATCCATACAGTGGAATACTCCTCAGCAATAAGAATCCAACAGCTTGGCTGAATCTCAAAATAAAGATGCCGAGTGAAATAAGCCAGAGGAAAAATGAGTATATACTATGATTGCATTTATGCGAAACTGTATAAAAATGCAGGTTTTTTTTTTTTTTTCCTGTCACAACTCTACAGTGACAGAAAGCAGATCATCGTTTGCCTGGGGACAAGCTTGGAGTGTGAAGGAGGGCTACACAGGGGCAGGAGGAAACTCTTTTGGGCCGATGGATACGTTCATGTTCTTGACTGAGCTGATAATTGCACAAGGTTATATACATATGTCTTTTTAAAAGTATTTTATTGTGGTAAGAACATTTAACAGGAGATCTACCCTCTTAACAGATTTTCAAGTGTACAATACAGTATTATCTATAGGCATGACTTTGTACAGCAGATCTCTAGAGCCTATTCATCTTGCATAACTGAATTATATCTGTTGATTAGCAATTCCCCTTTTCCTCCCTGCCCTAACCCCTGGCAACCACCATTCTATTCTTCATGTCTATGAATTTGACTATTTTGGATACAAATTTTATCAACTCATACACTCTAATATGTGTAGTTTGTTGTCTGTCAATTACACCTCAATAAAGAGTTCAGGGGGGCTTCCCTGGTGGAGCAGTGGTTGAGAATCTGCCTGCCAATGCAGGGGACACGGGTTCGAGCCCTGGTCTGGGAAGATCCCACATGCCACGGAGCAACTGGGCCCGTAAGCCACAACTACTGAGCCTGCGCGTCTGGAGCCTGTGCTCCGCAACAAGAGAGGCCGCGACAGTGAGAGGCCTGCGCACCGCAATGAAGAGTGGCCCCCGCTCGCCACAACTAGAGAAAGCCCTCGCACAGAAACAAAGACCCAACACGGCCAAAAATAATAAATAAATAAATAAAACTGAAAAATAAAAAAAATAGAATTTATTAAAAAAAAAGAGTCCAGGGAATTGCACATAACTGCGAGAAGTAATAATTGTAGTTAACAGTTAATGAGTACTTACTTTGTGCCAAGTACTGCACTAAGCATTTTCTATGCATTAATTAATCTCATTCTGAAAGCAACCTATGATGGAAGTATTATTCTTAACCCCATTTTATTTATGAGGATACTAAGGCATAGTAAAGTTAAATTACTTGGCCAAGGTCATAATGTCTCATAAAATGTGGAGTAAACCATAATGTGTACTTCCTCTCATGATGATAGCTGAAATGTATTCAGCACTTCATGTAGCAGACCCTGAGTCAATCATTTGACATGCACTATCTCATTTCAGCCTCATCAGCACTATGAAGTTGGTACTGATTTACAGAGGAGGAAACTGGCACAGTGGAATGAAGCAACATGCTCCAAATTATATAGTAAGTAGTGGAGGAGCGGAGATTTGAACGAAGGATCTTCATCCATCAGGTGAATCCCAGGATAAAATAGGTTGAGAACTACTCTGTTAAGAAGTTGGATCTGTGGACCAACATGCAGATGGATCTGATACTTGCCTGATCAGACAGGTCACTCTTTGCCTGATGCTGAACACAGTCGTTTGTTGTGTGGATCCCTCACTGCTTTGGTCCACCTGTCTGAGTAGATACTCAGGTACTGACTACAGCTTGCATTACAGTGGAGCCTGCCAAGCCTTACTACCTGACTGACTGCCTCCTTGCCCTTCCCCACCACCCTGTACAGATAAATTGGTTCTCCCAGATCCTTGACCTTAAATACCTGGGTCTCTACCACTCCTAGTTAGTTTCCTCTCCTTACAGACTTGTGTTACTGATAACCATAAAGCCTCCTAGCAGAGTATATCCAAGTTATGACAAAGACTAGGTCACAAACCATCTTACTCAGATTTAAATGTATCTCCTTTCTTATAGATCCATTGATTTCTGTTCACATTAGAAATTCCATGCACAGCTGAGAGCTGTTAATGTGGAATAGGATGGTTTCATAAGCCATACTCCCTGCTGAAATATCAAGGGCCTGGATTACAGTAATGTCTTGTTTCCTTCATGTGTGAACTCAGATAATTTTTGAATATAAATATATCCCATCTCCTTGATCCCATTGCCACCCCTGGAGCTGCTTGTTCTCTCTGGTAGTACAATGTTGAGTGTCAGGGGCATCAGAGTTTTCCTAAACTATCAGAAGCAACCAATTTGCCTCTTTTGCTCATCTACCACTGCTGTGCTTTGCTCTACTCCTGACAGGTCCTGCTGGTTTGGATTTGATCCTTTTCTTCTACCATTTACTCCTGACTCTGTTCTCACCCTTCGTTCAACATTTGGTCTCTCATTCCATTTCATTTATTGCTATATTTTAAACATGCAGTTTAGCACTTTGAAAACATCTGAATGGAAGTGTTGTTCTTGGGATGGCAGTCGGAGAGGTACAATTCAGGATTCCCCCTCCTTCATTCACTTCCATCTCCCTTGCTGGTACCTTGTTGTTCTCTCTCCTCTGTCCTATAACCCTCCGGTTCATGATTTGTTTTCTTTTACCCCAGTGGTTCTCGAACTTGAGCATGCATCAGAATCACCTGGAGGGCTCGTTAAACACGAATTGTTGGATTACACCATACAGCTTCTGATCCAGTAGGTCTGGGTTGGTGCTCGAGAATTTTTAGTTCTAACAAGCTTCCAGGTGATGCTGATGCTGTTGCTCTGGGGACTATACTTTGAGAACCACTGTTCTAGATCAACACTGTTCATACAGATCACCGTTCTATCTCTATGGCTTGTCCACTAGGCCCTTTCTTGTGAACTGCCTTGATGTGCAAAGCTGGCAGGTGTGGCTAAGAATCCTGACCTCTGAGGCCCACATGGTAAACTCTCTGGATATGCCTGACCTCTGGATATGCCTGACCTCTGAGGCCCACATGGTAAACTCTCTGGATATGCCACCATCACCCAGAGGCAAGTCTTTAAATCAGAGCCCCTGATCTTGGGTTACTCTAAAGGTAGAAACTCACTGTGCTCTCTAGAGGTAAGAACTCAGAATCAAGATGTTAAGATTTATGTGCTAAAGCTTCTGAAACGTATTTCTAAAATGTAGCTTGCTGTCCAAATTAAGCTAGTTCAGCTTTCTAGAAGTAACTGAGAGGAAGAATAAATTTAGAAAATGAGGTGCAACCTACTCCTGAATAACCAAAAGGAATGTGGTCTCTCATATTCATACTCATTCTCTCTGTCATTATTAATTTGGATATGTTTGCATGTGTATACATTAACAGGACAAATTAAGGATTACCTATGTGTCTATCTATTTGTGTGCTTTGTGTATGTTTTTTAATATATAAAGATACATCTAGGCATTTTTTAACTTAATGTAATTTACATGATATAAACCTCTAGCACTTAGAGCAGGCTTCCAGCACACAAATAAAATATGGCAGGCAGTCTCCTTTCTGATACATTCTGAGTACTGCTCCCCCTGGCTATTAGCTTCAACTTGACTCCTTGGATCTAGCCTCCACCTTACATAGCCCCTCTACCCTGTGTCTGGTCACAAGCCAACTCCAGCAGAGACTTTCATGGAGCAGTGAGGGGGTTAGAACTACTACATCTGGCAGGAGGGGGAAGATAATGAACTAAGCTGAATAAAGGAGAGAAAGGAGGGAAGAGAGAAAAGAGAGGATTCAAGAGAGAAAGAAGCCAAAAGAGACGCATGTGTATGTCAAGAGTGAGCATTCTCTGAAGAAACTAGACTGTTTTTATTGTTTGGTTGATGAACTGTCTCTGAAAGCCATCTCAAGGGTGGAGTTCTGAGCAACATTAGCTTTAATTTAACGTGTGTATAGTCTTCCAAGTGGGTATTGTTTCCAAGAAGAAATCTGCTCATCAGTTTCCCAATTTCTGTATTTATTATCACCAAAGGCTTCATCCTTTCTGATTTTTCTGCTGGCTACCATCTCTTTAATGTCTGGCCTCTGTGTCATTGTACTTTCCTGGATCGCATCCTACCTGTCCGAATGTTTTTTTAGCATCCCACCATCCAATATCAAAAATGTTTTTTTTCCCAGATTCCCAATCTTCATTCTAGTATCCTGCTATCACGACCCTCCCTGTCACTCAGTACTGAAATCAAAGAACCTACCAGGAGTAGTAAACTTTGTTAAGTGATATCCTTGGATGATTTCTTTCCCTCTGTCCACACTTAAAAATGAGCTTCCAACAAACTTCTTTCTTTGCTTCCCATAACCCTCTATACTCTCTTCCCTGGTTATCTTACCTACTGCCACATCTTCACCTAATAGTTATGTAAATGACTGTAAATCTTCATGTCTGTCTCCAAACCCTCTCAAAAACACCAGACCTAATGTCTAATGCCATTTCCTTCTGCAGGCACCTGAAATGTGGTTTCTTTCATACATAACTCAGTATTATATTTTCCAAGTGTACTTCTCCTCCTAGATTCCTAATCTGCATTGCAATATTATCATTCTCCCTGTTATTCAGTATTGAAACCTCAGAATTATCTTCTACTTTTCCCATTCCCCCATTGGCTATAACAGGTCATCAAATCCTGGAACTATTACCTGTGAGGTCTGTTCCCATCTTTCCATTCTCTTTTCTACTGCCCTAATTCATGGTCTTATTATCGTGAGACTATCATCGAAATATCTAACTAACTGCCCCTGGTCGCTTGAACCAGCCCAACACATCCATGCATCTCATATCCACCAAGCAATAAAGTTAAGCTATGGATGCCTCCAGGCTGTTTACTACTGATTCTCTTTTGTTTCTTAAGACACCTTCTCCCTATGATCCTGACTCTACCTTACAAACTCTTGGGTCTACAAGCCAAGTCTAATGGAGACTTTAGTTCTGTGCATTTTCTTTTAATTTTTTAAAATTTATTTTATTATATTTTTTATTTTTGATTGTGTTGGGTCTTCGTTGCTGCATGCGGGCTTTCTCTAGTTGTGGTGAGTGGGGGGCTACTCTTCATTGTAGTGCACAGGCTTCTCATTGCATTGGCTTCTCTTGTTGCAGAGTACAGGCTCTAGGCGCATGGGCTTCAGTAGTTGTGGCACGTGGGCTCAGTAGTTGTGGCGCGCGGGCTCTAGGGTGCACAGGCTTCAGTAGTTGTGACACGTGGGCTCAGTAGTTGTGGCACGTGGGCTCTAGGGTGCACAGGCTTCAGTAGTTGTGGCACACAGGCTCAGTAGCTGTGGCTCACGGGCTCTAGAGTGCAGGCTCAGTAGTTGTGGAGCACGGGCTTAGTTGCTCTGCAGCATGTGGGATCTTCCCAGACCAGGGATTGAACCAGTGTCCTCTGCATTGGCAGGTGGATTCTTAACCATTGTGCCACCAGGGAAGTCCCAGTCCTGTGCATTTTTACATTAATTAGTTGACTGATTGATTGCCGCACCGGCTCTCAGTTCCCCGACCAGGGATAGAACCTGGGCCACAGCAGTGAAAGCCTGGAATCCTAACCGCTAGGCCACCAAGGAATTCCCTATTTATTTTTGACTCATTGGTTATTCTTAGCAGATTTTGCCTTGGTTCATCCTTCTAGCTCCTCCTTCTCTGGACTATCTTGGATACCTACATGATGTCAGGTTCCTATTGCTGGCACTCAGGTTGAGCTAACATACTTATTCCCCAATGAGAGAATGGCTTTTGAAAGTGGTATCCTAATATATCCCCCACCTCTAGTTTCTCATCTTACAACCATCCTACATACCAATGCCAGAGCATTTCCCTAAAACATAGGGTTACTCATGTGTTTTTCCTGTTCATATATCTCTCATGACTCTCCACAGCTTAAATAATAAATTCAGAGTTCAGGATGGCATTCCAAGACTTCCCACCTTGGTCTCATTGTGCTTTCCCAGCTTTATCTCCCACTATACAATTACAAAACCTACCCTCCAGCCCCATTAGATGACTAGTCAGTTTCCAAACTCAGCCCACATTTTCCTTTCTCTATGCTGTAGGTCATGCTGTTCCCTCTTTCTCAAATGCCCTTTTCTCTAATTTTCAACTTTTGGGATACTACTTAAAGGTCCAGCTTTTCCATGAAACTTCCCCTATTCTCTTCCTCCTATATGCTTCTGTAACATTCTTTTGCTGTTAAATGTATACTTACTTGTCAGTTGCCTTGACTACATCCTAAGCCCGTTGAGATCATTCATAGTGTATGTCACTTATCCTTAGCACCATGCCCTAGATATAGTTACTACTCAATATGTGTTAATATATTATTTAATTAAAATTATATGTATAAGTTCTAATATACTAGCTAAAATAAAATCTAATTACTTTACAGTTTTAATAATCGAAAATAGTATAAAAGGGAAAAAAGCAATCTTTTAATAACAGTTATATATTATCACAGGGCTGTGCCTGTGATGGAAAAGATTTATTCTGTAGATTTAGGATCAAGCTTGGCCCTGTGTGTCTTTGAATTTGGCCACTATCAAAGCCAAGGCTTTGAGGCATTTTGATGGTGTAAAGCAACAACATGGTGAGGGATTAAAGGATGGAAATTCTGATGCAAATCAGGGTTGGTTCATAGAGTTTAGAGGCAGGTCTGCCCTTGTATAATGTCAGGGAGTGAGGTGAAGCTGGTAGTACTGATGAGACGGCAGCTCACATTAGCCTTTCTGTTTTGGAGGCGGCAGAAAGCCAATGATACAGGGCTACTTGAGAAAATAAATAAATACAATAAAAGTAGCAGCAAAATAGATATCCTAGAATCTAGTTTTCAATTAATCATCCAATGATGAAAAGTCTTTCCCAAAAATTTTCTTAAAAATTCATGTGCAAATCTCAAAGAAGACCTCCTGAATGAATCTGATGTACATTTTAGCTTCTAAAATGTTATAATGGAACACTTGAAAGTAAAGACCTATATGTTCTCTGCTACTGTATTAGTTAAAACACAATTTAATGTAATTGGTTTCTGGGTTTCTCTGAATTCTCTGAATCCATTTATGTAAACTTCTAAGAGTTATTCTGGTACATAATGTATACTTGATTAAGTATGGTGCTTGTGGTCATTTCCATAAAACATTAGGCCCTGGGTCAGAAATAAATTCTTCTGTTATATCACTGTATAGGAAAATCAAACCCCAGATCTCCTGGTTTTGCCAGGAAAGGAGGGGCAAGGTTGGTGTTTGTGTGAAAATGTCAACTGTTTGGAATTTTAAGTAGGTATATGTCACTGTGTGTATAACAGGGGAGGTGGCTTAAACAAGTGACCTGTATTTGCATCCAAGAAAAAAATAGGTAATAATGAACAAATAAAAACTGATGTGGGATGCTTGAACCTTGAAAGTATTATTCTCAGAGAAAGAAGCCAGTCACAAAACGCCATATATTGTATGACTCTATTTATGTGAAATGTCCAGAATAGGCAAATCTACAGAGACATAAAGTACATTAGTGGTTGCCTTGGGCTGGGGGTTGAGGTGGGGGTCTGAGGAGTGGTTTGGGAGGACTGGGGAGGGAAGATGGCTAAGGAAGGTATCCTTTTTGGTGCAATGAAAAAATTCTAAAATTGATTGCAGTGATGGTTGTACAATTCTGGGAATATACTAAAAACCACTGAATTGTACATTTAAAAAGGTGAATTGTATGTTATGTGCATTATATCTCAATAAAGCTGTTAAAATTTATGTGGGAGAATATGTAAAACAAAAATAAACCTATTTCTAAGACTTGCCTAACTACTGATGCCCAGATATGAAAATGTTTTTATTGTTTACAGATGTCAAACATATATTCCTTAATTTTCATGTAGTTAATTATATTTTGAAAAGGTCAGAAAATAAACACAAACCACAAAGTAAAAGAGACAATTTTATTTGCATAATTGTAGTCTCAATTTTGAACTATACTCATCTTCAAGAGACTGTTTATACTGATTTAAAAAAAAACTCAATTTCATTAAATAGATAGCATCCCTATAACCACCAATGTGTGCTTCTGTGATCCACATAATTTAGCAAGCAAACCGAACGTTTTTCTCTCACTGTTTATTACTACATTTATGTCCTAGTAACTTATAGATTGGACAATTGCCATTTATGATCTGTTAAGCCACTCTTGAAAAGCACTCTGGGGGCTTTGGTTAATGTAGAACAGGAAGTCTGTTCTTTGTTAGAAGCATATTTTCCAGATAAAATTCAAAGGGTTGCTTTTCAGCATACTGTATAAAACCATAGATAGCACGAATCTGGGAATTCTCAGTCTCTAGCAGTCTCAACATTTTCCCCAAAAGGAGACATTGGCACTATTATCTCTTAGACTGATTTTTGCTGGGCTATGTCTTAGCTACACCAAACCCTGTAATCATCACAACTCAACACATTAACCTTTACATCCAGGTAAGTGACTACTATTGGTCATTACTGTTTCCAGGCCTTTTCTTGTTGTCCACTTTTCTTCTACTGGGACCAATCCTGCTTCTACTCAGAGAGGATTTAAGGAGCAGTATTTCAGTAGTTTGGTGGCTTAGCATCCAGTGGGCCTATTGCTTCCGGTCCTACTTAGATCTCACAGACCAGTTGAAGTAACTGGGTCTCTTGGGTGCCATTTTTATTCGCCTGTCTCTGCCTTTTCTCGTGGACTTCACCTGACATGCCGATTCATTTAGGCTTGGTGCGCTGCCTTGTTTAGCACTGTTTTTCCAGACCTCTTAAGGGATTGTTCATTTGTTTCTTAATCTCAAACCCCCTGACTGGATTCCTACTACGTACTGCTTGCTTCATTCTCTGCCTAGTGCCTGCCACCAGACTGGATTCTATTCTCTGCCTGCCTGACAGGACATCCATCGTTAGACTTCCAGAGTTTAGCTGTCTGCCTTCTTGCCTACTGTTACACAACCTTCTGCTTTACCAGCCTTTCCAGACTCTTTCTGTTGGTGACTACAGGAACCTTGTTAGCTTTCCTGTCCTGACCTAATGAGTCTCTTTAGTGTCTGGGTATCAGGCTCCTTGGTCTGGCTCTGCCTGCCAACGACAAGTACCTGTTAAGATACTATCTCCCAGTTTACTACTAGGTTTTTATTGCCTTGGGCCAACGTTTTAGTAATTCTTGTTTACTTTTTCATTCCCTTTGTTTCCTGTATGTAATCTGTGGAGAGGAACAGTGTGTTCCTTTAAACATCTCTTGGATCCGTTCCTTTCTCTTTATGTCCTCTGGGGCTACTCTAGCTCCGATCCTCATGACTTTATCCAGCAGGATTCTATCTAGTTTTAGCTAGAGCTCAGCACTGGTGCCTCAAAGGGTCGCCTCAGAGGATAAGAGAGAAGCCAAGCGGTCATGAGGACTGCAATCTCCATTCCCACAGTAACTTCAAACAGGTCAGCTAGATTTGTATCTGTTGTACATACTGAGCTTCTGTAAAGGTTTTGTTTGGGGGAAAAAAAATTCTGCACTGAGAGAAAAATAAGTTGGAGAATCAGTGTCCAGTTATTCTGCATACCACTGCCAGACCAGCTCCTTAAAATATTCCTTTATTTTATAACATTCCTGCTAAATATCCTTATCAGTCACTACTATTATGTCTTATATTTAAATCTGTTTACATACTGGGCAAACGCTATGGGGAGAACCATGTTTCCTACTATTATTCAACATCTATGTTCTCACCATTCTACTCAAGCCCCACTGGCCCCTCTACATTATTGGTCAGTATTGTTTCCAGGCCATTCCATATGTTGTCTTTTCCTTACTTCCTTTCTTTGCTTTGGCTATTCAAGTATGATTTCTGCTTCAGCCCTTGGCAGTTCAAGTTCTCCTTGAAAACTTCTTCTATTCTAGGCCTGACAAATCTCACCCCTTCACCACATTATCCTGAATTTTGGGTCAGGACCTCCGAATTAGGCAGCCAATTTGCTCTTACTGTTCCACACATTTGTTTCCTTGTTTGTTTTCTCAAGCAGATTTTATACCTTTGATGGCAAAGAATTTATATTTTACACTCTGTTCCATTACAAGGGTTTGTGTACCACAAATAGCACATTAGTGATTGGTAAATAGGAGAATGGTGTCATTAAAATTAGGTGGAAGGCCAGCTGGTTCACGTGTGAAGTGTTTTAGCACTTTAAGTTTTGACGTGATCAGGAGCCAGCTTTCTCACAATTAAAGAGAAGCCTTCACAATATGAAGACTTTCAGAAAAAAAGAAGAATCCTGCACAAAACTGCCCCTTTTTTGTGACTGGTTTAGTGATTTCAACAACCTCTAAATTTCCCATCACATTAAACTAGCTGGTGAAGCTGTGAGTACTGATAATGAAGCTGTGAAGACCTTTCACTGTGTGATTCTAAAAAGTTGGTTACTCCTCAGTTAGATTTTTAATTCTGATGAAAATGGCATCTATTAAAAGTAAATGCCCTTGAGGATTCACGTTGGGGAAAGAGGAAGCGTGAAGGCTACCAAGCATTGATGGCTGTGATGCTGGGTGCAGATGCCAGTGGAGATTCAACCTCCTGAGTGTTTTTATTAGGATGGTTATTGTTTACATTAGTGCTCTGATTACAAATTTGCATTGGGTTTAAGTGACCTTCCCTAACCACGTTTTCCCCAGAAGCCCTGTTATTTTTAGTGTGCAATTTTGCAGAACAGGAGATTCTTCAGGAAGACATGTATGCCTTTAGTGCAGAACATCTGGTACTTTTTTATTCGCACGACATCTAGTTTGGTGTTGCCCATGTAGTATGTGCTTAATAAATACTTGTTTATTCTCAGGCAACCTTTAATTCATAAATATTTTTCCATAACCTTGGAGGTGTTTATTTCTTACTTTTGTCTAATCCATGTTGGCTTTAATTTCTCTATTAATGGCCCAGATTATTTAGAGGAGAACACGTAGCAGAAGGGAGACACAGAAAGCCAGGATGAATTGGGACTAACATACGCACACTAATGTGTATAAAATAGATAAATAATGAGAACCTGCTGTATAGCACAGGGAACTCTGCTCCACTTAGCTGTACAGTAGAAACTAGCACAACATAGTAAAACAACTCTACCCCAATTGAAAAAATAAAAAGAAACCTCTGGGGTAATGGATGGCTCTAAGATCAGTTTGAAGAAAGAGCCTAGCAGGCTTTTATCTTTCTTTTTTCCCAGGGCTGGCTTTTAATGTTAACCGGGTGCTAAACTCATGAGAGGCCAGAGGGAGAGACTACAAGGTCAGCGGGTCTAACACACACTTTTGAAATCCCAACTGATGGTAGTAGCCTTCTTCTTTCTGCAGCATCAGAGAAAAGATGTCTCTCCATCCACCGGCCTATTTGTGTGTCCCAGGAAGGTAAAAATAAAGAAATGTAGTGGGATCAGCCCTAGGACTGCACTTGGTGAGGTGCCTGGTTCATAATCAGTGGACAAAGTGTCCTTGCAGGGGACCAGTGGCTCCTTTTGTGTGTTAGCTTCCGAGAGAGGCCCTGGTATTTGAAGGAAGGGGGTTGGTTTGTTTGTTTGTAATGACTGTTTACATTAACTGGAACAAAATGCTGAAAAGAAAACAGCCAGAATTAAGATGGGGCTGAGATAACCACAATAAAGTCAAATGTAAGCCATCTCAGGGACAAACTTTCTCACTTTTTGCAGTACAGATTATGCATCTTTTACATGTACCTCTCATTTGACTTCAAATGTAGCTTCACCTGGCCTGAGGATGGTGAAACCCAGCCTTACACTCAAAATAATGTTGATCCATTTTCAAATATTCACACACTCAAAACAGAAGTCACTTGTATTACAACGCCTTCACCGCTTTTAAAACCAGACCAATGAGATCTACAAGTGGGGACCTTCATGATCTGGAAGCTGCTCATCTGTTCTGCTTCTCTTGCCAAGAGCAGCCCCTATCCGTCACCTCCAATTTCTTAACCACAGAGTCTCTGCACATGCTATGGTCATTTCCTTTGCCTGGGATGCTCTTCACTCTCCTTTTTTGCCTTGTAATTGCTCAATACTTTTTTGTTTAATATCCTTCCCGATAGCCAGAAAGTTCCACAAGAGCAAGCCACATCCGTCTTGTTCACCACTGGACCCTCAATGCCTAGCAGGGTATCAAACACTTAGTAGGCTGTCAACAAATACTTAGTGTCTTCAGTCAGACCCTTAAGACTCAGCTCAAACATCATCCTCTTTGGTAAGGTGTCCCAGAGTCTCTGACACTCCGGTGGTGACCCCCCTCATGTGCTCCGTGGGCTCCCTGTTCCTATGTGTTGCAATGAAGCACAGTCATTAACAACTGGCCTCTCCCAGTAGACTAGGAGGTTCTAAAGGGCAGGACTGTGAGCTTCATCCTCCTAACCCACAGCACTCTGGATATCACCTGGTATACTCTAAGGAGCTCAATAAAGATCTACTGGGCAGATTATTAAGCAACATTTGAGCTTGGGGGTTACTCAGCTATGGCTCACACCGACATCTCTCAAACAGGAATTAAGTGAAAGCAGTGGATAACCAGGTCACATCTTACTGCAGCAACCACTTCTATGCCATTTTTCAGGAGGGGGGGGCATTTAAGTAATTCAAATCACACGTGAGTGTGCGTGTGTGTGTGTGTGTGTGTGTGTGTGTGTGTGTGTGTGTGTGTGTGTAGTGAGTTAAATTCAGAATATACATCAAATTTTAAGTCAAACAGAAACTTCAACAAAGCAAATTTACCTTAGGGCTCCTTGCCCATCCTGTCTGGGAGCATGTATTCCCTCTTCTCTGCTGTCCTTGGGTAGTTTACCATCTGCATGATTAAAAAGAAAGTTAATGACAATGGCAAAGCCAGGATTAAGACCGCTTTCAGATGTCTAACATTCTTTTTATTCTACTTTCCAAGTTAATTGCCTCATCACAATCACACCTACAGCATGGTCAAATTTATCCTAATGCACTCTCAAAAAATATGTTCATAAACATATTAGCTTCGGCATAGCAGAAGTTAGGTTGAAGGGGAGAAGGGCAAAAGGGTCATAGCCTGAAGATACCTGAATAACAGGCACATGAGCATGTTTGTAGACCTGGTATCTAAATTTACATTTCAGGTAGCTTCTCTAGATTGTATGATGGTGGTTCATTCAAGTTCTGCCCGGCCCCGCTAATGTTCTCAATGTGAACTTTATTTTTAAAGCGGCGTGGGCCTCTTCCTGACAACTGCAGGAGGAAAGATTACGAATACCAGCGGTGCCCTGTTGCTGCCGCTGCACCAAATCACCTAGCATTTGTCTAGAGATTTACATTTTTAACAAAGCTTTGACACACATGATCTTATTCGCTCCCCACAACAACTATAAACCTAAAGTAGCTCAGGAAACTGAAAATAGCACTCAATCCAATTGTTACCTCTCCATAGGTGCTTTGGCTAAAGAGCCTTACACCTCCTTGGGATTAAGCAGTGGGCGCCTGCTGCTTCTACTACCTGGCAGCCTGGGAATAAAAGAACGACTGTATTTCTTTGGTCGCAACGCAATCATGGCAACAGAAAGCACCCACTCCTTCCACTTTCACCCGTACAGTCTGTCTAGGCAATTAATCAGCGCTCCCCTTGGGGGTTTTCCTACAGGATGCTAGTTGCCTTGCCAATCAACCCCTCTCACGGAGTGGAGCACAACCACACCCCCAGCGAGGCCTCGGCCAGCCGGGAAAGGTGCTCTGGCCTACACGAGTGGAAGCGGAGACTCAGGTAAAACTCACACGTGAATCCTGCCGGGCCTCAGTGTCCCCATCTGTAAAATGGGCTACACCTCCTCTCTCTTGGCTAGTTCCCTCCCATTTCACGCTAGGCCCCTAGGAAGGGAAATCAGTGCTTAACCGCAGCTTAAAGTCCTTTAGTTTGGCAGCTGTCGCCGTGCCGGGCATGCTCAGTAGCCCGGCCGGCTCGGCAGCAGGAGTAGGAAGCAGCTTTCCGCGCCCGGGCGGCGGACTGCGGGCACTTTGATGAATCACGTGTGCGGAGGCCCTCTTAAAGAGATAGGCACCTACTTTCCCTCCACCCTAAACACCACCCTGAGGGCGGCGGCGGCGGCGACCGTGGTAATTGCAGCCGCTCGGGGGCAGGGCTTGCCCCAGCGCAGAGTAGTGGCAACGGCTTGTCGCGTCGGGAGCCCCGGGGACGTGAACTCGGCAGACCCACTCTCTCTCCCTCCCAGGAGGAGGTGCTGCCAAATCCACGCGGGGCAGCGGGACCGCCCCGAGGGGCTTCCTCAGTGGAGGAGAGGTGGGGTTCCAGGGCACAGGTGACAGGGCCGGAGAAAGATGGAGCAGCCCGGGGCGGCGGCGGCGTCGGGCGCCGGAGGCTGCGGCGAGGAACCCGGTGGGGGCCGAAGCAACAAGCGGAGCGCGGGGAACCGGGCCGCCAACGAAGAGGAAACGAAAAACAAACCTAAATTGGTGAGTGCTCCCGCAGCCCCCGCCGGCCTTGGGGACAGCGAGAGCCCCGGGATCCTCCTGCCGTTGAACACGGGGGGACCCGGGGCCCCCTCCCAAGGGTGACCGCGACCTCGCTGTACAACTCCGGGAGCCGCTAAAGCAGCGGCCACGCCGAGGCGCGGAGACGGCGTGGGGGCGGAAGAGCACCCCCTTCTTCACTTAACCCCTTTCTCCCTCTTGGCAGCCCGGGAGGCGGTGCGGGAAGGAGAAAGGCCCCACCCCAACTTGGGGAGACCCCGAGTACCGGGTAGGGGCTGCTGTTTGTCTAACTTGTGGGCGCGAACGTTCTTTGCGCGATTCCATTCCCCTCCCACCCTTGTCAGTTGCTGGGTTTTTGCCTCTTAAAGCTTAGGGTTCGGGCAGGGGAACCTAGCTCTTTTTTTCAGTCCCACTACTTGGGAGCCCACCCACAGACTTACAGAAAAACCCCAAAACAACCAATTAACCAACCGAACAAAAAAATTCCCAAAACAACAACAAAAAACACACAACGTAGGCCCCCAGTCTTTCTACTTGACCAGATATCTAAGGAAGAGGCGCCTACATGATTTTTTCCCCTTGCCTCTCCATGTGCTCTTCCAAGAAACATTTCTTTGGAAGAGTGGGGGGAGCGTGGGAGTTAGAGGCTGGCTGAGGTACCACCAACTGTCGTGTGTGTAATCGTCAGAGTCGTCCAGTACTTCCAGTTAGTTGATTAAGAACGCTCAAAAGCAGTAGGCAGACCGCACAAATCTCCCCGTCCTGAGAGTGTGTGCCCCAGTGGGGAGCAGTCCATTTCCTGCCCCTGACTTCATGTGCAGAGGAATGAAATCTATGGGGCCTGGTATTAGATTGAGAAATACTGGAGTGTCTTCAACTCATCAGTTAAAACGGTTCCTCTTTTTTTTTTTTCTCCTTCAGCTTATAGGAAAATGGTTTAATAATAGTGAAACTTAAAAACAGGTCAAATTCTTACAGTATATTGGCCAAAGACTATTTTTGCCAACACTGTCAAATATTAGGCAGACGTTTATCAATAAACTTTCTAATTTGGGTGGCAGAGGGGATATGGTTTTCTAGCACAAATTCAGCAAATACTCTGTCTGAAGTTTCTTCGTTTAGGTCTGGAGCACAAGCCCCATGTTGCATATCTAGTTTTCTGTTTTAACCAGCAACTTGATTATAATAAGGAAGGAGGCAGTGACGTATAACTATAGCCTTTTCTTAGGGTATCTGGCCATTTGGTATGTACCTGTTGTGCTTCTCTCCCTTGCCTGCTGTTTGCCTTTCAATTATGAACTGTCCAGATTGGAAAACAGTGACCGAAGTGTTATCGTTACAGGAAATATGTAGCCTTCCATTATGTGGAAAGGGACCTAGTGGGGTAGAATAAAACAACCAGTCTAAAGTCTCATCAATTCCACCCTAACTTGAGGCAAAGTAAGAATTACTTGATGTGTCCTCATATTCCCCCCCTCCCAAGTATTTACAAGTGAAGGAACTGAGTCACAAGCTCTTTGTGAATTGTCTATACTGGCAGGGGGTTAATGGGATTAATGGGTGCCCCTGTTATAAAACTTAGAAAAGTTTTGCGAGTGTATTACCAAAGTTTAATGTATTTAAAAATCCTGATGTTGAAATTTTATCAGTTTGCGGTAAAAGAGTGATCATGTTTCTTTCTTTCTTTTTTCTTTTTGGATCCAGTACAAAACTGGTTTAAACAGTGATTAAAAGTTTAAGCAAAAGTAAAAGCGAACTGATAGTTTCCACAAAGAGTTTGGTACATCTAGCAAGAGCCTTCCACTTTTAGGATGTGTGAGCTCAAGAAAAAGCACTTATCTCTGTCTGTTAGTAATAACACCTTGATTCTATTCTTCCCATCCTTTTGGTCATTTGTCCTGTTTCATCTTTTATGCTTTGACAAGGTAACTAGAAAGTTATGAGATGGTATCACTTTCAGTTCCTAGCTAACACTATTTGGTGTTGAGTATAGCTTGATATAGTAGAACAAGTATTTGAATCCAAGAGTTTGTGAATATCAATGGGAAATTGCTTTTGTACTCAAAATAATTTTTGAGCCTTACCTGATTTTACAAGCAGATATGTCAGAGTTTATAAACATAAATTTAGGAAGACATTTCAGCACATTTTAAGGCAAGAAAGTTGACCAAATAATAAGACTTGGAAAACTTTTAAAGTAAATGCCTTACTCCTTATTTTGAGTTGTCTTATTGAAGTGCTCAACATGTTCTGAGGCCATGTAGAGAGGAGTTCATCTGGGATTCTTAATAAATATTGCTGGTAAAATAAAGCTTTACCTAGACTAAATTTTATTATTTTGAGTATTATGTTGTTAACCACTGTAGTAGTCCTTAATTGTGTTTGTGTGTGTGTGTAAAGGAGTTGTGGGGGATTGTAAAAGAGAGCCATATGGTAGTAGAAATTATTTGTGTAGGTGATTATGGGGGATAAGGGTTCTTAAACTGAAGTCATATGAAAAAATTTGAGTGTATGTAGGTACATTCAGTTTTCTGGGCCTCATAGTTTTCATCAGTTTCTCAAAGGCATATGTCTCCTATAGAAGAATAAGAACTTTTGGGTTACCAGAGAGAGAGTAAAGGAAATGCCGGTTGATTCCACTTGAAGGGACTGGGGAGAGGAGAAGGTCACCGACAAGGGAGAAGGGAAATAACACTGACCACACGAGTGGTAGATATTGAAGATAGTGCGTCTGGGAGTAAGCGGTTAATTACACACATCTATATAGTATTAGCTAAAATGAAAGTTTTTACTGCATACAAAATTTAAATTGATAGCTATGGTATAGTGGATGCGTACAGTATAAGGCTTGTGATTCAGTTGTTTTCATTTAGTTTCTCATTGTTCTGGGAAACTGGAGAAGGAAGGCATGTTTTCTATAGAGAGGAACTACTTTCATTTATATCCTCAACCTTTTGATGGGTATTAGAATTTTTTCAGAGCGACATTTCAGGACTCTTAATGACTTCTGCTTGAGATTAATTAAATCAATTTGACAAAGCTTACTTCCATTTTCTTCATCTGTGCATCCTCATAATGACCCTTTTATTTTGGTTCTTTTTAATGAAGGCAACCTTGTTTTGGACTCATCACAGTTTGGATAATGCCTTAGTAGTAGAGCTTTGTATTTTATGTAACTATCTGGTTAGGCCCAGATTGTAGCATGTCATCAAACAGCATGAATCTTAATTAGTAATTTGATGTCAACCATGGAATGTATTTTGTCAACTCAAGTAGTACAGAGAGCTCTAGAAGTGTCATGAAGGGGACATCCTAAATCCCACGTTTTTAAGGCAGTGACTTAACCATTAATAGAGGCTAGTGTTAAGGTAGAACCAGCAGTCCTCACACACATACCATGGTGTAGAGTGGCTTAACATTCTTTGATGTTTTTGCATTTTGACTTTGTGTTTCTGTATAATTCCTGAAGGCTTTGGTTGTTTAGATAGTAGAGTCACATTAGTAACTTGAAATAACAGAAGTTAATGTTCTCGTTCTTACATAACTTCCTGAGTATTTGGTTATTTGTTTTTAGTTGGATAAATCATGTTTTGATTTTAATTGATAAAGGCTGAGCACAGTGTGTTCCTGTATGACACACACTTACTGAGCATGTACTATGTTCTAGGCATTATTCCGAAGATTGGTGATACAAAGGTGCCATTGTCTAGTGAGGGAGACAGGGAAGTTAATTAATGACTACAGAGTGGTGTGATAAGGAACAATGGGAATATGTATTAGCAGGGTGATAATAGAAACGTGGAGAGGCATCTGAATCTAATTGGATGCTTGAGCATGGTAAGGAAAGGCTTACCATAGTAGGTGACATTTGCACCAAGGCTTGAAGAATAAGGCATTAATTGAAGAAGGGGAGGGAAAGGCATTTAAGAGTGAAAGAACAACGAATACAAAGGTAGAGAGACGTGGTAGCACGTCCAGTAAAGAAGCTGTGGATAGATGTTAGTGGCTGAAACAAAGGTTCCATATGGTAGACCCGTTAGAAAAGAGAGTGAGTCCAGTTCATGATGGGTATTTGTATGCCATGTTAGAGTTTCAGCTTCTTTCTGAAAGCCATATTAAGTCATTGAAAAAATGCTAAGGAGGAGACTGAGCTGATCAGAATTGTGTTTCAGAAAGAAACTTAATACAATGGAGAATTTCTTGGACAAGGATGCCAGAATGGAGGCAGGAAGACCAGTTAGGAGGAGCAGAATGGCATAAGAGTTTGATGTTTAGGGTTAGAGACCTGGATTCCAATTGCAGTGCATCCATTCATCCATTTCCTAGCTCATCCATTTACTCGGCGTATTTCTCTACATCTCGGTTTCCTCCTGCCGATCCATTGCCTCTCCTTCCTGCTACCCACCCTGAACATCTTCACCAAATTGGAAATGTCCACCATATTTCTCCTTTATAAATCTAACCCGCCTCTCACAGTCCAGCTGGTGCCTCATAATTCTCTCATTCTTCCATTAAACTTCAGCTTACTGAAGGCTCTTCCTTATTCTGAATTCCTATCGTGGGTCTGAATGTTATATGCTGATCTCATACCTCCAAAAGGTTTTAAACTGCTTCTGGGCAAGGGTCCTGCTTTATGCCTGTTCTTGAAAACCTTGCAGACCGGTGCTGGTGTGCAGAGCTACTCAACAAATGATTATTAGCTGGGGATTCTTTCCCTATAGGCCAGACATTTTGAGAGTGTAAATTGTTGAAAAGAGGCTTTTTGAAAAAGAAATGTGCCATTTTTTCTCTTAGAATATATGCTCCATCAAATGAACCTATCTGTACATTCTTCTGTGTCCTTTCTCTAATTTTGAAAGTCGAGAAACTTCTTGGCTGGACGATCTCATCCCTTACTGCCTCGTTTGTTTGGTTGGGTTCTTGTGATGTCACAGCCTGAACTTCCATGTGGGGAACCAGTATCAAAAAAAAAAAAAAAAAAAAAATGGTACAAATGAAAGTATTTACAGAACAGAAACAGAGTCAGAGATGTAGAAAACAAACTTATGGCTACCATAGAAGAAAGGGGGAAGTTGGGGAAGGTGGGATAAATTGGGAGATAGAGATTGACATATACACGGTATTATATATAAAATAGATAACTAATAAGAACCTACTGTATAGCATGGGGAACTCTTCTCAATACTCTGTAATGACCTATATGGGACAAGAATCTAAAGAAGAGTGGATATATGTATATGTATAACTGATTCACTTTGCTGTACAGTAGAAACTAACACAACCTTGCAAATCAACTATACTCCCATAAAAATTTTAAAAAAAACAACTGATGATGACCCAAGTAATATTTTATTGGTATTAATAGGAGATATCAGATTATTGGCTAAAGAATACTGAATGGAGGACCAAAGGACCTGGGTTCCAGTATTTATTCTATCTTTTAGTTGCTTGTGATCTCTGATGAGCTGTTTAATACCAGAGGTTTGAGCCCTTGATTAACATCTGCCAGTCAGCGATAAACGCTTCCCTGATTTGCTTTACAAGGTGGTTTAGATAAAACACAGTAATGAATGCGAAAGCATATGGGAAATTCTATATTGCTATGCAAGTATAGAGCATTATTGTTAACCCCTTGCATTACCTGAATCAAATGTATTGTGGTTGGATAGTTTAATGGCTTTCTTGCAATTTGATAGTTCTAAGATTATTATTGTATGAAGTGCCATAATATGGCTGCATGCTGATTGATTGCTTATTCTCTCTCCAATTCCATTTGTCCATTTGAAAGATTATACATTCTGTCCTTCTGCTAATAATTCTTTGTGTTTAATGAATACAAGATGTGAGTTTAACTTTTATTTTTCACTGTAATTTTTTTTTTAAAAAGAATCAGGCTATCCTTTTCTTTCCATGTATCAATTTGAGGCATTTAAAATTTCTGTTAAGAAAGCTTCACTAGATACCTATGACAATTCTGTCTTGTCAGGCAGCTTACTGCTGTTGTACAAATAAGAAAACTGAGTCACTGATGTGTTAAGGAGTCTGACCTAGAGATAAGTTTAAAAGCTCTCAGTTCTCTTGTCAAAGTTAGCTATAGCACTGAGTCATTATGCTTCAGGCACTCTGAAAGTGAAAAATTATTCAATCTCTTTTTTTGTTCCTTTCTTGGAACAATTATCATTGTAATCCACCTAGATTTCACTCTGAGTGTCAAGAGCTCTGGCAATAGCAACATGTCATTGAAGTAAAATCCTATTCTTTTCCAACCTGGTCTCAAAGAACACTGTAAAAAACAGGATGCTCTGAAAATAGTACATACATAATATATGCTAATTTACATGAATAAGCACATTTGACTAAATAGCACTGGATATCAGTAGCACCATCGGGATGATTATTGAAGACCCAACTTTCTCCTGGTCCTGTATTCCGTCTGCCATGCAGAAGAGACCAATTCCTTCTGTCAGATTTTGGCTGTTTGATATTTTCTTTTGTCTCATGACTGAAGAAACTAAGATGATGGACAGATGACTTGAAATACAGTTATATACTTGATATCCAAGTGGGCATCTTGTAGAAGATACTCAAGTGGAAGACAGCTCAAAAATGATGCATGTAAAGGGAGGCTGAGATACATTTTCACATAGCTATTTATTATGAATGTAGTAGAAATAAATCAATTCACACTAATTTAAAACTTATTTACCTGATCAGGCTGAATCCGTTTCAGTCTAAATGATTTACTTGGGCTGTAGCTTGAACAGACATTCAGCTGAATCTTGATCTTTGCTTGCTTTATGTGAGGTGGCCTGGGGAAAAGGGTATTGGTGCCTTTCTCATGAAAGAATGTAGAAAGCAAAATCTTACTAATCACCACTTACACAGGCTTTGGTTTAATGAAGGTTTTGCTGTATTGCTTTAGCGAGAGTCAGCTACATTGCTACCAGATACAGAACAGCAAATCGGCCTCCAGTCTCTCCGTCTGCTAGGCTCTATGTCGTGGTGCCTAGTGCAAGTGAGAAGTTTCTCAGCTGGCTATTCAGGCAGGCCTAGGTAGGAATCTACGACTTCATTAGGAATGAATGATTTCACAAACGTTATTGATTCAATCACCTGGCAATTCTGGTGTTCGTCCAAGGGAGAAAAGATGTTGGGTAAAATCCTTAAAAAAAACACCTCTATTTGTTGTTCTGTGATAGATATCCACATGCTTTTGTAAAGATCTGCTCAAAATTATGAGGAATTTTTCTCTACCTTTAATTTGTTGGTCTTTCCCCTAGCTAAAAGTATCAATAAAAGAGCTAAAATAGAGTTTTCACTTTAGTTATAATATGGGCTAGTTAATAAGGCTTTTAAAATAAAAGGTATGAAAAATTTCAACATACTAAAAAGTAGAGAGGATAGTATAATGAACCACCATTGGGTATTATACCATTAACTATGTATAGTAGTTATTTTGATTTTCAACATTTGCTTCATCCATCCTTTATTTTTTTCCGTGCTAAAGTACTTTAATGCAAATCCCAGATATCGTCATTTTACTCCTGCGTACTTCAGTGTGCATCTCTATAAAAATTACTGACTTTGTCACATCTTTAAAAATTAACATATTCCTTGGTATCATCTAACACTCAATTCATAATCAAATATCCCCAGTTGCCTCAAAAAACAGATTTTTAATCTCATGTGTGCCTAATTAATGTACATGTCATCGAGCTCTTTAAACAAATACAGCTTTAAATTAATGGTAAAATGTCGTTCAAAGTTGCTCCACATAAAGTGCTATCATAAAGTACAGCTCCAGTTAAGTTCACTTGTGTCTTTAATTCTGTAGAACTATCTGGAAAGTTTGACTGTACAAGTGTGGAGAGGCTCCTTAGAACAGCTACTGTGTTGAGAAAAGAGACCAAATTAAGATTTTTGGCTCCACTCACTAATTGGGTAATCACTCATTCTTCATTTTGCAATTTGTGGAGTGGGGTTATATGCAAGAATTTCCCTCCCAGGGAAATTGTAGACAGTTGGGCAAAGGACCGTCTTCTTGAGTTCTGTCAGTAAAGGGTTCAGTTCATGTAATTCTTTGATACACACGCATATAACTAAGTTTATGTTACTAGCTCTAGTTTCAATTTCCATACACAGGCCAATTTGGTACTTGAAGTGTCTGTCTTTGTTTTTTAGCCTTTTTAATACACTCTAAGTTGCCGCATATGGATAATTGGGTGAGCAAAACTTTACAAAGAAGTCTGAACTATTAAGTTTCCTTATTTAGACATTTGTGGGGTTAAAATTGAAAAACCAGGCTACACTAATGAGGTAATAGAGCTAGGGATGGGTGGAGTGGGTAAGTATGAGAAATCGACTTGGGCAAAAGGCCTACACTCCACACAGATTTACTAAAGAAATTGTGTAACCACTGCTTTCCAGACAGCAATTTAGTGCTGTTATTGTGCTGCGTGGCAATAGGCATATAATTTCTTGACCTTTGCGGACTCAGGTAGCTTTAGGCTGGCAACCCATCTCCACCCTGCAACTTCTAAGCTAACCATTTACTGACCCAATCAGGTGGGTGATTTTTCCTCAAAACAGGAGATGAGTGATAATTGTTGGGGCTGGACAGGTGGCGTTTTTCACCTTTCGTTTTGGTCGAGGGAGGGACAACTCTGGAGGTGGTGTTTTATGTGCTTCAAGATCAATCACTGATAAAATCTCAAAGGCTTAACAGCATATTATGCTGGCTGAAGCTGCTTAAGGAAGATTCTATGTGGAGAAAGCAAGACCTTGTGTAGACTGCACACTGACATTTTGAACTTAAACGTGTAATCGAGACCAGGGCCGCTGTGTATGGTTGGGCCCCGCTCACGGGTGTGAGACCACAGAGGTCACATCACTTACCAAATCATTTGCCTATTCACAGGACTGTGACTTCCGGGGACCACTTTTCCTAGTTCACACAGAGGTGCCATACGGGCTAGCTACTGCAGTTAAGACCAGTTGGATTTTATTCTCACACCAGATGAGAAATTCAGCAAGGCACAGAACTTAGTTTAATGTCTCATTTATCATAGGTGTTTTCCATTTGTCATTGATTCGGAGAAAACAGTATAAGGTGTCCATGTATGTACTATGTTGTCCTAAACCTGCTTGTGAATGATTGCAGCCCTCAAATGTAGAGAGCTGTGTCTTTGAAGATCTAGGCTACAGGTTCAATACGTTGATTACTTTCTCTGACCTAAGGCTCCTCCCTTTCTGCCCTCCTCCTAGTCATTTTCTTGACTTTCTTGTCCCGCAGTGCTTCACATGGTTACAGATTGTACAGGTAAGACTGCATTTTTTTGAAGTTTGTGTCATAACTCCAATTTCTCTTCACTTACATTGCCCACGATTCAAGGCAAGAACTTATGGAAAGTTAAGATGGGTTAAAATAAATTTGGCAGAAGCATTTCCTCTAATAATATGCTCTGCAGTCTAATACCTTGCATTACAAAATCAATGTGTTCCAGAAGAGTCAGTGTGTACACAGAACGTTTGTGAGTAGAAATAATCTTTTCTTGGGCTGACCTCACAGCTTGTTTTTCATTGGCAGTGCATTAGCTTGCATTTTTCTCCCCCTTTGGTTGAGTAGCTAATGGTCTTTAAACAAGCTATTAAAGGGAAGAATAATCTTACAATGCAAAAAAATAAAAGTAGCCTGGATTTTATCCATGCTGGTGGTTTGGCTTTTCATGTATTTGTTTTACTAAAGCAGCGCTAACTCATGTTCTCTGATCTCTAAATTCTCAGGCTTGCTGCGTATATCCTATGCTTGCTTCATCAGACCGTTTTCAGATGGTCTTGTGAATTTCTGAGAGCTCCAAATCCTCCATTTTTATATAAGCCGAGTAGGTCTGAGACCAAATACGAAGCTTTAAGTGGCCATATCTCTGTGTAAAATGGAATTGAGGCATTACCTATACCTTAAAGTAGGAATTGTGCAGGGCTCCATGCTCTTTCTACCAGCTCTGTTGTAGCTAATTGTGGATCAGAATGTTACATTACAAACCCCTGCTTTCAGCCCTCCCTTTAAGTAATCTGTTATCACTTGCATGTTTCCAACCCTGAAGATCATCACCATCATTTTCACTTGTTTCTGCAAATATTATTAACGGTGTATCCTATGGCATTACAAAATCAGAAGTAACATACAGATGGGTGGCCAATGGATAGGAAATCAATGACTGAATGTGAAAGATTTATTTAAAAGCATTTCCTATCTACACCTGTCATCAACCATGTTGCCATAAACTAGTAGAAACTTCATTTTGATCTTAGTACCACCGCTTCGTGTTTTCAAGGTGCATCTTATTTTATAGAATCATGCTATACAGAGTTGAAATAAGCTAAATAGGATATATAACTGATCCTATTAAGTTGTATTTTTTTAAGAGCTTTTGGCAATTTAAAAAGGTTATATAGAGAGTAAGCTAACTACTTCTTAAAATGTAACGCTGGGCAAGTCACTTATCTCTTTTCTCTCTGGGTGTCAGTTTATTCTGTAAAATAAGGGAGTTGAAATAAAGTCTTCAAGGTTCCATTCAGCTCTGACATTCTGGGAGTCAAAGGTTATTGAGAGCTGTAATGAATCTGCCCTAACATAAATACATGACATCTGGGTTCTAGTTAGAAAAAAAGTTGGCAGTCATGAAAGATGACTGTTTAAGGCTGAATGCTAAGGATGAAAATACAAGTTAACTTTACTGTCCTGTTTCTGGAGTCTGAGTTAGCCTAGTTCAGTGAAGGGAACGTCAACATGGTTTTAACCATGCATTGTGTGCAGGGCCCTGCTGGCTCTCCTCTGGGTCATCCTCATCCTTGGGTGGTAGCCTTGGTTCACTGACCAAGTGCAGTACTCAAGCCTGCCCAGAACTGATTCTCAGTAACCAGTAAGATCATACGTGCCAGTTGTTACCCTAAGTACCTTGCATGTATTGGGTTGGCTAAAAAGTGCCTTCAGTTTTTAAGTAAAAATAAAAGACACATTTTTCATTTTTACCAAGAACTTTATTGAACAACGTATTCATGCTTTTGTTCCACTACTTTCTGCCATTTTTCAGGCAACTTCATAATTCCATCTTCCCAAAACTTTTTATCTTTTTGAGCAGAGAACTGTTCCAGGCGCCTTTTACAGTCTTCCAGGGAATTGAAAGTTTTTCCCTTAAGAGAATTTTGTAAAGAACGAAATAAATGGAAATCCGAAGGTACAATGTCTGGTGAATAGGGCGGATGAATCAGAACTTCCCAGCCAAGCTGTAACAGTTTTTGCCTGGTCATCAAAGAAACATGAAGTCTGGTGTTACCCTGATGGATGATTATGTGTTTTCTGTTGACTAATTCTGGACGCTTTTCGTCAAGTGCTGCTTTCAGTTGGTCTAATTGGGAGTAATACTTGTTGTAATTAATCGTTTGGTTTTCTGGAAGGAGCTCATTGATCGAGGACTCCCTTCCAATCCCACCATATACACGTCACCTTCTTTGGATGAAGACCGGCCTTTGGTGTGGTTGGTGGTGGTTCATTTCGCTTGCCCCATGATCTCTTCCATTCCACGTTATTGTACAGTATCCACTTTCCATCGCCCGTCACAATTTGTTTTAAAAACAGAACGTTTTCATTACGTTTAAGTAGAGAATTGCATGAGGAAATACAGTCAAGGAGGTTTTTTTTCCTTAACTTCTGTGGAACCCAAACATCAAAGCTATTCACATAACCAAGCTGGTGCAAATGATTTTCAGCACCTGATTTGGGTATTTTGAGTATGATGGCTATCTCCTGCGTGGTATAACGTTGATTGTTCTCAATTAATGTCTCAATTTGATCGCTATCAACTTTAACTGGTCTATCTGACCGTGGAGCATTGTCCAATGAGAAATCTCCAGAACGAAACTTCGCAAACCACTTTTGACATGTTCGATCATTCACAGCACCTTCTCCATACACTACATAAATCGTTTTTTTGCATTTCGGTTGTGTTTTTATCTTTCTTGAAATAATAAAGCATAATATGCTGAAAATGTTGCTTTTTTCTTCCATCTTTAATACTAAAATGGCTACACAAAAATTCACCAATTTTAATGTCTTTTTTTAAATGCATGCTGATATGACAGCTGTCATGTACAATCTAACAGAATTATTTTGAATGAAGTTAAAGACAACTAAGTGCTACTAGAGCCATCTTACAGGAAAAACCGAATGAACCTTTTGGCCAACCCAATAATTGTCAAGACCCGTGCAGGGTCTGGGGTTTTATCCTGCTTACCGATCTGTTGCTGTTTCCCGGATGATTACATAGGACTCAAGACTCCTGGGTCAGCAACAAAAGATGCTTTCTTATTCATTACAAAACCAGTAACCAGAATGTCAGCATGACATGCTGGTTCACTACAGTCCTAAGTCCCATGAGGTAGCCCAGGACAGATGCCTACCCAGGCAGTCAGTTGCACTACAGGAGAGGAACACTGAGCTTGGTGGACGTCCCACTTTTTTTTTTTGCGTTACGCGGGCCTCTCACTGTTGTGGCCTCTCCTGTTCTGGAGCGCAGGCTCCGGATGCACAGCCTCAGCGGCCATGGCTTAACGGGCCCAGCCGCTCCGCGGCATGTGGGATCCTCCCGGACCGGGGCATGAACCCGTATCCCCTGCATCGGCAGGTGGACTCTCAACCACTGCGCCACCAGGGAAGCCCGACTTGCCACTTTTATGGTAAGCAGAAGCAAGCCTGCTCTTTGGGGAGGGTTGATATTAGTACCTCATCATCTCGGTCACTTGCTACAAACACAACCTTGGGAAATGGCCTGGCTGAAGTGTTGTCGGGCCTTTCAGCCTTGGCAAGCCCAGCAAGAATGTGCAGGGATGCTTGGGTATTGATGGCGGATATCCTCCCCCCATCAATAGTAATTCATTTGATCCTCACAGCAGTTTTTTTTTTTTTTTTACCTCTTTATTGGAGTACAATTGCTTAACAATGGTGTGCTAGTTTCTGCTTTATAACAAAGAGAATCAGTTATACATATACATATGTTCCCATCTCTCTTCCCTCTTGCGTCTCCCTCCCTCCCACCCCTCCAGGCGGTCACAAAGCACCAAGCTGATCTCCCTGTGCTATGCGGCTGCTTCCCATTAGCTATCTACCTTACGTTTGTTAGTGTGTATATGTCCATGCCTCTCTCTCGCCCTGTCATAGCTCACCCTTCCCCCTCCCCATATCCTCAAGTCCGTTCTCCAGTAGGTCTGTGTCTTTATTCCTGTCTTACCCCTAGGTTCTTCGTGACATTTTTTTTTCTTAAATTCCATACATAGGTGTTAGCATACGGTATTTGTCTTTCTCTTTCTGACTTACTTCACTCTGTATGACAGACTCTAGGTCCATCCATCTCATTACAAATAGCTCAATTTCGTTTCTTTTTATGGCTGAGTAATATTCCATTATATATATATGTGCCACATCTTCTTTATCCATTCATCTGATAGTGAACACTTAGGTTGTTTCCATCTCCTGGTTATTGTAAATAGAGCTGCAATGAACATTTTGGTACATGACTCTTTTTGAATTATGGTTTTCTCAGGGTATATGCCCAGTAGTGGGATTGCTGGGTCATGTGGTAGTTCTATTTGTAGTTTTTTAAGGAACCTCCATACTGTTCTCCATAGTGGCTGTACCAATTCACATTCCCACCAGCAGTGCAAGAGTGTTCCCTTTTCTCTACACCCTCTCCAGCATTTATTGTTTCTAGATTTTTTGATGATGGCCATTCTGACTGGTGTGAGATGATATCTCATTGTAGTTT
The DNA here is from genome assembly GCF_937001465.1 of Orcinus orca. Classification (NCBI taxonomy): domain Eukaryota; kingdom Metazoa; phylum Chordata; class Mammalia; order Artiodactyla; family Delphinidae; genus Orcinus; species Orcinus orca. Next base: position 83,959,853 of record NC_064580.1, read on the forward strand.
TGATTTGCATTTCTCTAATGATTAATGATGTTGAGCATTCTTTCATGTGTTTGTTGGTAGTCTGTATATCTTCTTTGGAGAAATGGCTATTAAGGTCTTCTGCCCATTTTTGGATTGGGTTGTTTGTTTTTTTGTTATTGAGCTGCATGAGCTGCTTGTAAATTTTGGAGATTAATCCTTTGTCAGTTGCTTCATTTGCAAATATTTTCTCCTATTCTGAGGGTTGTCTTTTGGTCTTGTTTATGGTTTCCTTTGCTGTGCAAAAGCTTTGAAGTTTCATTAGGTCCCATTTGTTTATTTTTGTTTTTATTTCCATGTCTCTAGGAGGTGGGTCAGAAAGGATCTTGCTGTGATTTATGTCATAGAGTGTTCTGCCTATGTTTTCCTCTAAGAGTTTTATAGTGTCTGGCCTTACATTTAGGTCTTTAATCCATTTTGAGCTTATTTTTGTGTATGGTGTTAGGGAGTGATCTAATCTCATACTTTTACATGTACCTGTCCAGTTTTCCCAGCACCACTTATTGAAGAGGCTGTCCTTTCTCCACTGTACATTCCTGCCTCCTTTATCAAAGATAAGGTGACCATATGTGCGTGGGTTTATCCCTGGGCTTTCTATCCTGTTCCATTGATCTATATTTCTGTTTTTGTGCCAGTATCATACTGTCTTGATTACTGTAGCTTTGTAGCATAGCCTGAAGTCAGGGAGCCTGATTCCTCCAGCTCCGTTTTTCGTTCTCAAGATTGCTTTGGCTATTCGGGGTCTTTTGTGTTTCCATACAAATTTTGAAATTTTTTGTTCTAGTTCTGTGAAAAATGCCAGTGGTAGTTTGATAGGGATTGCATTGAATCTGTAGATTGCTTTGGGTAGTAGAGTCATTTTCACAATGTTGATTCTTCCAATCCAAGAACATGGTATATCTCTCCATCTATTTGTATCATCTTTAATTTCTTTCATCAGTGTCTTATAATTTTCTGCATACAGGTCTTTTGTCTCCTTAGGTAGGTTTATTCCTAGATATTTTATTCTTTTTGTTGCAATGGTAAATGGGAGTGTTTTCTTGATTTCACTTTCAGATTTTTCATCATTAGTATATAGGAATGCCAGAGATTTCTGTGCATTAATTTTGTATCCTGCTACTTTACCAGATTCCTTGATTGGCTCTAGTAGTTTTCTGGTAGCATCTTTAGGATTCTCTATGTATAGTATCATGTCATCTGCAAACAGTGACAGCTTTACTTCTTCTTTTCCAATTTGGATTCCTTTTATTTCCTTTTCTTCTCTGATCGCTGTGGCTAAAACTTCCAAAACTGTGTTGAATAAGAGTGGTGAGAGTGGGCAACCTTGTCTTGTTCCTGACCTTAGTGGAAATGCTTTCAGTTTTTCACCATTGAGGACGATGTTGGCTGTGGGTTTGTCATATATGGCCTTTATTATGTTGTGGAAAGTTCCCTCTGTTCCTACTTTCTGCAGGGTTTTTATCGTAAATGGGTGTTGAATTTTGTCAAAAGCTTTCTCTGCATCTATTGAGATGATCATATGGTTTTTCTCCTTCAATTTGTTAATATGGTGTATCACATTGATTGATTTGCATATATTGAAGAATCCTTGCATTCCTGGAATAAACCCCACTTGATCATGGTGTATAATCCTTTTAATGTGCTACAGCATTTACTTTGTAGGTGTGGAGAAAAGGCTCAGAGCCAATCAGTAACTTGCCCGAGGATATGTAGTGGTGAATTTGGAATTCAAGACCAGTGTTCCTATAAAAATTCATGTTTTTAACCAAGATTTTGCATCTATTGCCTAAGACGGTAAACTTCAGAGTAGCTGTAAAGTGACCTGAAGACCTAATGGTTCTCTAGACTGGTGATGGTTGGACCTGCTCTAGATTTGCATTATGCTTATGTCTAATTTGGAAGGGAGAGTTCAGGGGCCATTCATTTTAGTGCCACTGGTAATCAAAAGTTAAGATTCTTTGAATCACTGCCATGAAATAGTGGGTCAGATATGTGACCACTTACTTACTAGAAAAGAGCCATGAGAATGAAAGTGATGAGGCTGTGGATTTTAAGGATGCATGAATGTAATTCTTAAAAATACCAGTCTGGCTTCTATCAAATAATGTCATGTTCAACATAAGGCCTCCTGTACTTTACTACTGTTGCATATTCCATATGATTCTCTCTCTCTCTCTCTTTTTTTTTTTTTTTTTGGTCTGTTTTTTGTTAGCCATGAAGAGCGTAGCTTCTGAACTGGTTACTTTGCAAGCCATCCTGCCTGCTTCATCTTGTAGTTTCTATCTCTCCTCCCTTCCCCACTCTCCTTCTGTTTGTGAAATTCTGAGTGAAGTAAAACTGCTTTGGAAAAGCTAATGCTATCTCCTATTATACAAGTACACGACATGCATTGTTCCTTGTTGAGGGTAGTGCCAAGAACCACCTACCTTCTCCTGCTGCTTCCTTCTCCTTCCTGCTTTGCCTAAAGATTGGCTGCTAAAAACGTGTGGCATATTCAGCCAAGTGCTATCTTTTTTAATTAGGCTGCTCAAAGTGTTGTGACAAACTATTTTTGCGTTAACATGTTGACAAGTAATAGCGTTCTAAACTATGGGCTTAGGTGCCAAGTGATATGGAAGTTCATAATGTGATTTGTGGCCTAGTTCCTCAGCCTTAACCATCATTCCTCCCCGAAGGAAAAGGGAACCTTCAAACAAAATGTGATGAGTAAAATAGATCATGAATACACCAGTATATGCCTGGAATCAGGCTATTTCACACTTATGATCACTAATCTTAATGAGCTGAAATTTCTAGGTTGGTTCTTTTCATGGAACTATGTACCATCAGTATGTACCATAGAACTATGTACCATTGTTTTCATACAACTATGTATGAACTAGGAGGTAAAGGCTGTCTTAAGCTCACATGATGATATAAACAGAACTGGGACAGCAGATAATTAAGCAGACTGAGTATTTAAAAAATTTTTGTTTTTCAAATATCCCTCCTATCTCTTCTTACAAATTCATGTTTCCTCCAAATATAGTAGTGGTTGCTGATGTCCTTCTTTGGTTTTTGACCTCATCTAACACAAAGAGCTTTGTATTTTGGACAAATATTTAAGGAAGGGTGTAGCATTCCTCTGTCCCCCAAAGTAGGTTCTTTTTCTTTACACCAGTGGTTCTCAGTGAGGTACAGTTTTACCCCCCAGGGGACACTTGGTAATATTTGATTGTCAAATGTCCAGACATTTTTGATTGTCACAAATAGGGGAGGAGGATGCTACTGGTATCTAGTGAATAGAGGCCAGGGATGCTGCTGAACATTCTATAGTGTGCAAGACAGCCCCCCATGACAAAGAATTATCCCACCCAAAATGCCAGTAGTGCCAAGGTTGAGAAACCCCGCTGTGGAACCTATGACTTTTTGTTTACCTAGCCTGAAAAATGCTTGTGGCTCCTTAGCCATTCTTTACTCTTCATTCTGTCCTTTCCTCTGTATTGAGACAGGGCCAGATCTTCAAGGAAGATGTCTTCAAGGAAGCATCGTTTATTTCATTGACTCCCACCAATTTTATTTTCATTTCTTTCCTTTCCATTACTGGATATCTGCTGGGCGGGAGTGTTTATAACTTCGTAGCTGTAAACGATGCCTCTTACCGTTTATCTCATTTCTGACCTCTAAGAAAAATACTCATTCTCATCCTAATGCATTTAAAAGGCTGTTTTTCCATCTGCTGATTCCTTGATACGTCAACAACTTTTGACACTGGTCACTTTTTTTTTTTTTTTTTTTTTGCGGTATGCGGGCCTTTCACTGTTGTGGCCTCTCCCGTTGCGGAGCACAGGCTCCGGACGCGCAAGCTCAGCGGCCATGGCTCACAGGCCCAGCCGCTCCGTGGCATGTGGGATCTTCCCGGACCAGGGCACGAACCTGTGTCCCCTGCATCGGCAGGCGGACTCTCAACCACTGCGCCACCAGGGAAGCCCCAACACTGGTCACTTTTAAGTCATCATCTATACGGATTTTAGATTCCATGGTCCAGTCTTCTCTGGCAGCTTCTGCCTCTGAATCGGTTGACTGCCAAATGTAACAGCTTTCCTTGCCTCCCACCTCAAAAAATTTTCTGCTCTTTTCCACGTCCAGTTGCAGGCAATCATATGCCCCTTCCAGTGCTACCTGAATGCAGTTGATGCCAAGCCTTTCTAGTTACTCTGACTCTTAGTTCAATACTAAGTCATTGTGTGCTGGAAGACATCTCTTAACTATGGTGCGCTGCTACTAAAAACAGCATATAGTTGTTGATTCGTTTATCTGAGACCCCTCTGAAACCTGAAATACTTTATGGCAGTGGTTTTAATATTCTTCCTCTTTTCAGGGAAAGTAAAAATTAACTTGACACCCCTACCCCTTTAACAGACAGACAGGCAGACACACACACACACACACACACACACACACACACACACACACACACACACACACACACACACGGTATTTATTAAGCTTACTTATTCACAATGAAGTTTACTCTTGCCTCACTTATCACCAGACTGTATTACTATAATATTAGTCACTGACTGACCTTTACGATTTCTGTTCCATTTGGGATCAAGGTTAACTTCCCTTTTTCACCAGTGAAAGTCAGTGACTACTTCTCACCCAACTCATCAGGACCAGGCTTATGTTCATATTTAGGGTTACTGTTAAGTTACCTAGTTTTATCTTCTTATCTTCCTTTTTATGTTTGCACATTTATTTAAGTGAAGCCATTAGCTGTGTTGGTCCATCTGCCTGAAATGACCTCTTATCCTTTTTTCTCTTCACAGTGAATCTACGTACTTTCCTTCCATTTTTTCATAAATTCTTAAAATCTTAACTGCCTGATTGAAAGTGTTATGGTCAACTTCTTCCCCTTCAACTTGCAATTTCCCATAGAGAACCAGTTCTTTCTGCTACACGCGTGGCCATGTTCACGGTTGTGCTCATTATAAATGGATGTTACGGTGTATGATCATTCCACACATCAAATCCTCATTACGTACGAGGCACCATACTGAGGGGATAAACACAACTACACATAGGTCTTACTCTTGAGGAGCCTGTGGCCTAGCGAGAAAAGAGGGACAGGTGAGTCTCAAGTAGTAAGTCCTATGATACACAGGTGTGGGCATAGTGCTCTTGGGAATGTCACATACTGAGCCTGGCAGGGAGGGGAGAGACTTTGCAGAGGCCATACTGGAATCTGAGTCCTGGAGAATGAAGAATAGTTTGGTAAGTTTAAAAGGGAGGACGTTCTCAATAGAGGGATCATCATGTACAGCCGTTAAGAGTATGGAAAAGCAGGTTTTTGTTTTTAAGAGTCGTTGATTTGAAAATGTCAAGATCTGGGAGGGAAGGAAGGCTGTGAAAACTTGCTTTGTAACCCAATATGGGTGATCATATGAAGCATTTTTTCACCAACTCGTAAGTGAGGTGGAGAGAGGGAACTAACAGTCACTGAGCACCTACAGCGTTCCAGGCATTGTTTTGGGAGCTTTATATTACCACCTGACTTAATTTTTATGCTAAATGTATATGGGAAGTGTAGTTATTTCCCACATTTTAAAAAAAAGGGAAATGAGTCTCAGAGAGGTTAATTCTGATTCCAAAATACACACTCTTTTACGATAACATGCTGCCTTCTCAGAAGTAACAGATTATATTTAAAATTTAGAAATGAACTATAATATTTTTCTACTTTATGAAAATCAACTTCGTATTTTGTATTTTTATATTTTATTTTTCCTCCTATCACAAACCTTACTAAGAGTCTAATAAATGTATCTTATCACATTTCCTCATTGTTAGACTAAGTTAGCTGAGAAAGAATAGAGCTTGAGGACCTGGCTGGGAGTTGTCCACAGACATCTAATTTAGAGCTGAATATGGTTCGTTTTACCACTGAGGATTTGGCAGGCTACTCAGGTGGAAAAGTTCTAGCTCTGAAAGTCTTGTTCAAGGCTTAATCTAATTTAATAAGTGTTTCAGAGAAACCCACCCCAGGACTGTGCTAAGCATTATTAAGGTACTAAAATCAATAGTCCTGGCCTGCTAGGAACACAGACCTAGGGTGGCGGGGTGGCGGGGTTGCGGGGGGAATGTGGTAACTGCTACTGCACAGGCAAAACGCGCTGCAAATGTAGTGCCGACTTCATGGAAAGATTGGCAATAGAAGAGAGTCTTAAAGTACAGTGAGTCCTTCTTAAACAAACAATGGTGGAGAGTGGAGAGGGGGCATTCCCTGTAGTGAGAACAGTATGCACCACTGCCAGGAGGCTAAGGAGTTTGGGCAAGTTTGAGGCCTTAAGAGTTTTAGGCCAGGGAGACCCAGTTGTACAAGTGAGAGTGGTGGGCAGGGAGAGAGCCGCTCCATCACCATGAGGCCAGATGCTTCTCTAAACAGTTTGGACCCCATTCTGTAACCCTGGAAGAGTATCTAAGCAGGGGAGTGAGGTGATAGGCCTTACAATCAGACCTTCCTTTAGACTTTTTATAATTCAAAGTATCACAAAGTCTAAAATCTTTTGTCAAGACTCCGTGGTAATTGGCCTGTTTGTAGTGTAAATAGAAAGGCATCTATTAATTCTGATACCTTCTGGCATGCTTTTATTTGATAGCTTTGAACTAGTGAAATTAAACATGTACTGTAAATAGGGCACTTTGATAACTTACAGTTTTGTAGCGACCTAATTGGCCCTTGCTCCCACCTTCTTCTGTAGATCAGTGCCTCTAAGTATACCGTGTTTTGTTTTTTATTTGCTTTTTTGTTTTTGTTTGTTTTTGTTTTGTTTTTTGCAAATTGATATTGCTGTAAAGGTCAGGTAGCTTACATACAACGCTGCTGCTGTCAGACTGATGTGTTCTGTTCTGGGCTGAATTACAGTCCCCAGAATAATCTCAGAGAAGCTGCAAGATTTATGATGCACAAAACTAGGTAAAATTACCCTCACTGAAGTGTTGTCATGATTTGGTTGTTTATTTCCATTTTCACATATGAATCTCCTAGGACAGTGTAAGAAGAGATGCATTGCTCCCAACTATGGCAAAGTCGTCTAAGGGCTATAATTTGAACTCAAGTCCCCTACTTAGGATAATTCACTTAAACAGGTGAGCTTTGTATTAAAAGACACTGTCAACTTAGTTTTATTACTACAGCTTTTAAAACTTTTATTACTGCAGAGGCCCAAATGAATTTGAGATAAGAACCAGAGGAATGGAAATTTGTCCATATGCAAAGGATTTCACATATCCAGGATATCAAAGTATGTGTTAATTTGTGTTCAAATCTAGTTTTTGCACAAAACTGGTTTTGTAACATGTGACTGAAATAGTATCTATTATCATTGTTTTTATTATTATGTTGATTTGAACATAAAATTAAAAAAATATGTATAGGGTTTTGAGGTTTAGCTGCTCCCTTAAAAGTAAAAGTAAACTCTCTTTCTGTTATATACGTAACTGTTATTCAGTGTTTTCATTTAGTTGAGGGTAAAGCTATCGATACTTAGGCCAAAATGGAATGTTTTGTGGTTATTTTCTCTTTCTTGAGTTTAGAGATGTTACCTAGCATTTGTTTTACTGAAAGCAAATGATTATTTTTTGTGCAGTGGTTTGTAGCTATAGAAACAGGACATCATTTTGCAAGGTATAGGCTGGGAAATTTTTCAAGCTCCTTGTTGCATTACAAAATTATTCTAAAAAGACATCGGTCTGTAGGAAATGAATCATCCTTTGCTAGACAACTTTCTCATGAGAGATTTGTGGTTCTTGCAGAATCCCTTTTGAGCCTCGAAGTGCGAAGAGTATTACTACCAAAGCTGAGGACAAGAATTCTCTGAGTTATAAATACATGGCCGTATGAAAGGCGCTTGAGCAGGGGCTCCCCTGGTACGTGAGAGCCAAAAATATTGCCTGGCTTTTTGCCTCTCCTTCCCAGTGATGTTGCCTTGGGACTTGGTGACCCAATCCTGAGTAGGAATAAGTCTCTGTTTTCTTTCTTTCTCAGTGACCTCCATAAATGTGGTGGCACTGGAAACAATTTACTTCTCAAGTCTCTCTCCCACTCGCCCTACCATCTGACTTTATTGCCTAAATGTAGGGGCTGATGAGAGGCCTGAACTTCTTCCTTTGCTACTTGCCCCTCCCCACTCCTTGCCTAATAGTGGGGGATGCATTTTCCCTTAGACAGTTTTCCCTTATTTGATAAATATTGTAGTACAGTTCCGTTTCCTAATATTCTGTTTAATGCTGAAGGACATAGAGTTGTGAAATATAGGTGCTTGTTATCGAGGGTCTTACAATATTATAAGGAGAATATGACTTGTATACATGTCAGTATTTGATTAGTGCCATATGAATGACTGGGATTTAGAGACAGGAAAGATTAATAATTTGGGTTGAAATACACTAGGAACTGACTCACTAGGTACTTCTTCCTCCCTCCCCCCACATTCCTCATGGGGAAAATGCATTCAGAATTCAAAACAGATCCCGCATGCCGCGCGGTACAGCCAAAAAAAAAAAAAAAAAGTTATAATAAAAACCAAATAAAACTTTTAAAGTTGATTTTTTTAGTAAACAAAATGTTCCTGATTTTTTTAGAAGACCACTTTATATTTTAATGCAAATTATAACCATTGCCATACTATTAATGAGAGATGCCCAGTACATTGAAAAAAGTAATTTCTTGATAAGTCTAACTGGTTTCATATGTTACTTGAAAATGTGTTTATGAATGAGCACTATTGTTCAAAGTTGAAACAAGTATGATACTAAGTTGTATTTCCCTGGGACAGCAAATGAGAGTATTTAAAGTCTTTTAAATGCATTAGAAATACAGTTTCCATTCTTCTATTCTTCTCATTCCCTCTAATCCTCTAGATTCCCTTTCATACAGATTCGTGGAAAAAGTGATTTTAGGACCACTTGCCTGAAGGCCACCAGAAAAGCTTGCTAAAAAACATAGATTCTGGAGCCCCAGTGAACCAACCGAATGAGAATCCTTTTGGTGTGGGCCCTGCGAATCTGCACTGATAAGCTGCCCAGATGATTCTGTACCCTAAAGTTGGAGAACCAATAATCTCATGCACAGTTTGCAAAATGGCAGCCCTGCAAGTCACATCCGGCCCACAGATTTGTTTAGTTTGGCTTGCAGTCTTGGCAGTATGGTTTTGAAAATTTGATTTGTTTGCCAGCTCTGAAAAATTGGGATTTTACACATTTAAATCCAAATTTCTGGCTTCCCTTGAAACATCAGTGTAATTTTATAATACTGAACCCATGTTCCCATGTGACTGTCAGCAGTCCACTGTACCCATTTGAATGGGCTAGGTATTCCCAGATTAACCACAGTCCACCCTTAACCGCATTTCATCCTGGGGTCTAGTGTTAGGTGACATTTACTTTCCTACAGTTGAGCTGCATCACCCAGTTATATCCCCTGCTTAGAATCTGTATGCATTTGAGTTTTTGACTCTGAATCCAAAAGTTAAAAAATAGTGAGGAAAAGTGATTGGAAAGAGGTGAAATTGGAGGCTGGGAGACCAGAGAATTTATTACAATAGTAGAGATAAGAAATGAACTGCTGAACTAGGACATTGGTAAGACTGGTGGAGAAAAGGAGGAAGTTTAGTTATGTAGAAGCTGCCAACCTTGGTGACTGACTGAATTGTGGTTGGATCTGGAAGGGAGAAGGAAGAACAGGCATGGTGGAGTAGGGAGAGAGGGAAGTAGGTGGGAAGAGGAGTTTGGTTTTGGACACAGTAACTTTAGGTGATTGTGGGACATCGTTGCTAGGTACTGAGGTATAGCTTGTTAGGGAGCAGAGACCCTCCTTACTGTGTTAGAGGAGAGGATGACTCTGAGAGGAGCATACAAAAATGTCCTGGGTCTATGTGTTTTGATTGAAAAAGCATATTAAAAAACCTGCCTGCTTTCCTAATGCAAGCTGAAAAAAAAATCTACAAAATTGTGACTAGCAGGAATAGACAGAAAATAGCATATCGTCACCTTAACCTAACCCCGGAGGAGGCACTGAACAAAGAATCCCTTGGCAGAGGTGTATCCAAGTCCCTTGAGTGTGAGAGATTTTTATCTAAAGCATCAAAGGTTAGCAAAGGTTGACACATTGCTGTAGCATATCAAGATGACACAGTGATTTAATGACAACCACTGCTTTCTTGCAAATGGTAACTTTCCTTGATCTCTTCTACATTTTTAGTTTTGCTTTGTGAGTATCTTTAGTACTGTGGACCTAGGAACACGCTGTATTCCAAAAAGTGTTTGTAAGACATTTTTCTTTTTTTATATCTCTGAAAACATTGTTTCTTTGGGAACATGTTATGTAGGGAGGTTAGGTTCCCAGGGTAGCTCCCCCTTTTCAAATCTGACTTAATGTACATTTCACATGACCTGTTTTATTAATAGTATGAGTCTGGACTCTGGGAGCAATCATGTACCATATAGTGTAGGAACAATGATCCTTCCTGTCTCTTTTCTAGGTACCGGGCTGACCGTTGGCAATATTTTGAAATTAGTGAATTTTATCTTTGGGATTCCCCAAATCCCTTTGTGTACCCCTTTTCTATACAATAGTGCCCCTCCCTTCAGATGACACCCCTCCTTCTGTGATCCCCCCCTCACAGATCTTCCATGTTCCTCAGTATTCCAAAATTCATTACCCCTTCTTCCTAAACTCCTCATTTCTGTCGTATAGCTTCTCTCTCCTAAGTATCAGAACGAACTAAGTTATGCTAAAATCATTTCTGCTGGTGCAATGTTATTGTTATTTTTAAAAGACGGTTGTTAACAAAAATTAATTGCTCGGTAAAATATCCAGCAGGTAGCACGGGAAAGTGAATAAAGTTAGATAATGAAAGAATGTTTTAGGGGAGTGGGTCGTTATATCAGCAGCCCTGATTTAATATTTTCACTTGGGAATAATTACCTCTAAGTTCTTTCTCCTTTTGAGAAAGAGGAAGTCTTGCCTCTTCACTTATGAGCCTATCTCTCTCAGAGCTTCTCTGTATTCATGACTGCTTCCATGAGAGCAGCAGAGAGGCTTCTGGAGTTGAGGGTAGGTAAACAGGGCCAGAAGAGTGACTCTTCTAAGTTTGAGACTGCTTATACGACCTTTTGAGTGAAGGGTATATTCCAAGATGGCTTAATATAAGCAACAATTAACTAATAAAAAATTGTTTCATATTTCTTACCCACAAATGGTGAAATGCAATTTCTAAGCTCAATTTGATTATTGAGGCAAATGATGGATAGTATTAAAAGCATTGGTTTCTAATAATTTATAAACTGCCTTCTGTTCTTATCTGTTGAGTTGTATGCTTACCAAAGGGTCGCTTTGTTTGTTCGCAAACCTATACTGCCAGCTGTAATTGCTATTGTAATTATATGATTTACTTAAACATCATGAAATTGATGAACTGTGAGTGTGAGAAAAAAGAGATATTCCTATGAAAATTAAGTAGAAGTGTTTTGCATGAGTTAATAAAGCAGCTAAAAAGATTGCCCGTTGTATTAAGCACAGAAAGTCTACTTTCAGAGGCAACTGAAAGTCTAGGGAAAAATAACAAAAATCTAAAAGGATTCCTATGGCTTTGCAGCTATCTTTAAGTTCTCTCTTCTAAAGAAAATGCAAATAGTAGGGAATGCATTGAGGGTGCGGTTTATGAAAGGAAAACTGCTCTGAACTCTCGCTAAGGAGCCTATATTAAAAGAAAAGGCCTTCGTTCTATGTCAGAAGATTAATGAATGAGGTATATTTCATGTTGTAAGTTACAATAAAATGTTGAAGATAATTTTTACTTTTAATGATTCCTCACTTTAATCAACTTTTAAAAAGTAACCACCCACTGGACCTTTTCATGTCTGTACAATACTATACAGTAAAGGCTCATCTTGCATGCTCTGAAATGAAATTCTAGTTAGCATGTCACTTCTTTGTCATTTCTGGGCATAGTGAGGGACCAACATGCCTTCAAATTGCTTATTGAATGACCACGGTAGTCAAGCAGATTGTATTCTCATTTTTCAAAATTGACTGATCACAAATTAATTTATTATGACTTCCTTTCCATGAGAGATGAAGGCATTTTTTGAATGTGGAAATTTTATTTTGTGGAAATGAAAAAGTAGGCAGTGATTTTAATATATAGTGATCGAGTTCTTGTCTAATTACAGAATTTTTTCAAGAATTTATCCAGGGGTAGACTTCCTGGAACTTTTGTGGTCTTCTTAGGTAGTCTTAAGGGATTCTATATATTTGTACATTGACATTTATCACAGTATTCTGCATTTTTGGTAGGATTTTTAGTAGGGAGGTTGCTAAGTGTCATTTGTGAGTGAGATCTGATAGGGGGACTCTGGAACCTTTCCCATATCCTAACGGTTCTTTTCAGTCATTCAACTACCTAGGCTTACTCTGATCTGACTCAGCCTTCAAGGGAGGATGAATAAAGCAGTTTGTCCCAAGGAGTTTGCTGGATTGACTTTTGTCCCTACTGTATTGAAAAAATAACATACTTAACCAAGGATCCTTTATGTCTTTTTAATGTTAGAATGTATAATAGTCAAGTGGTTAGAATTCATATGCAGAGGAGAATACCATATCACAATTTTTACTGCAAATTGCTCCTTCACCATCCTGTCTGCCATGTTCTTCCTGATATTTAAAAATTTGAGTTGATTGCTTTTGATGAGCAAAAAAGAAATTTCCATTTTTCTCTTGTTCCTTTGTGTGGATTAGTGCCCTGGATTTGAAGGGCTAGTGCTAGTGAATCTTTGGATAACATATAACACCCCCATGATTCCTCTCCTCAACTTCCCCACTGTAGGATGAGAGAAAATTAGCCACTGGTTGGGAAAGTAGTTTTATAGTTTGTGTATATGGTAAATATTTGTTGATTCAAAATGATTGAATGCTTATGTGTTACCATGCTAGCTGGATACTTAAATGGGTGAAATATCAGAGAAATTGTATGAAGTAGAGAAGAATGGGTCTCAGTTTTAAAATAAATTCTCAATTTTTTCCTTTTCAGAAAGAACTTTTTCTTTTAGTTTACTACTGCTGTGTTTATCTAAGTCAGTTTTAGATGCAGCAGTCTAGTCAAATGTCATAATATTTGCTAGCATTTTCTGTTCCTGCATATAATCAAGGTGGGCTTTTTATAGAAAACAAGTCTGTAGTAAAAACAAAATTAAAACCCCCAAACTTCTAAATGGACAGCATTCTTGACAAACAGAAGTGATTATCTGGCTAGGTATTGAATTCTTAGAATTTTGAACTCTGCTAAATAAGCGGGTTTATTACAAAGCTGCTGTGAGGGTAACAACCTTGAAACTTCTGTGACTTTGGCCACATTACTTCACTATTCTGGCTCTCCTTTGTTCTCCATATCTGTCATCTTCTCTATAATCATGATATATTGTTTGTTGCAATTTTGTTTTATTTGACTCCCTTAAGCCTATCAACCTTGTTCCTAACTTTGTGTTTCAAATGTCTTATCCTCTTTATTGTTGTTGCCTCCTTTGTGGATTTTATATCTTTTCTTTCTAGAACTCTCCCAGCATGGTTTTTACTTCCTCCTTCTCTTTCATCATTTTTTTTTCTTAAAAGGATTTTATTTTCTTAATTTTTTTTTTCTTAAAAGGATTTTAGTTTTATCAAAACAGTATATGTATATAATTAAGGTCAGTGGTACAGAAAGGCTTGTAATAAATAGTAACCTCTCATGCCCCATCTCTTTCCATCCCTAGTGTTGTTCACCAGTGGCAACCCCTTTTAACTGTTTTGTCTGGTAGTTTGCTCCTTATCTCCAAGTAGTATGCTTATACTGCTGTGTCTTACCTTATCTATCTTAGTTACTATCTATTGACTTCTTGCTATGATAGAAGAGGATTGAGCTCATGCCACCCCTCACAATTCCATGCCTATCATCACAATACTGCTCTCACTGTTTTTAGTTCTTCTGGTTTAAGAGTATACCTTCTTTGATCTCTTTTTACATGATCACATGTGATTTATTTGAGACCATGAAGAACAACATTTGAAGTCCATCTGGATTTTTTGTAAATTTTATGCATAGATTCTCTTTCGGTCCCTTTCTGATCATTTATCTTTGAATTTGTTTGGCTGCTTACCATGAAGAGTGGTATGGGTGTGTGTGTGTGTTCCTGTTCACATTCTTGTGTGTGTGCACGTGCACACCCCAGTACATATTTCAAAGTTCATGCATGTGAGAAGAGATAATAAAGACGAGCTGGAGTAATTCACAGCCTGAACTTGAGTTTGTTTCAATGCACACATTCTCTCCTAATTTTGTTTTTATTTCCTTTGCTCTGAGAGCATGTCCTTCTTAGTTTTTGCAACCATTGGTCTTGGCAGCAGTGTCAGGCTCATTCCTGCCTCAAGGATAGTGCGTGTTTATTTGATTTTAAAATAGACTTTATTATTATTTTTTTAAAGCAGATTTAGATTCACAGCAAAATTGAGCAGAAAGTATGGAGAGTTCCCATATACCCCCTACCTCCACACATGTACAGCCTCCCCTTCTATCAACCTCCTGCACCAGGGTGGTATATTTATTACAAATGAGAAACCTATATTGACACATCTTTATCACCCAAAGTCCACAGTTTACATTAGCTTCACTCTTGGTGTACATTCCATGGGTTTTGACAAATGTATAATGACATGTATTGACCATTATAGTGTCATACAGAATAGTTTCACCACCCTAAAAATTGTCTGTGCTCTGCCCATTCATCCCTCCCTCCACCCTAACACCCGGCAACCATGATCTTTTTACGGTCTCCATAGTTTTGCCTTTTCCACAATGTCATGTAGCTGGACTCATACAGCATGCCGCCTTTTCAGATTGGCTTCTTTCACTAAGTAATATGCATTTATGTTTCCTCCATGTCTTCTCATGGCTTGATAGCTCATTTCTTTTTAATGCTAAATAATATTCCATTGTCTGGATGTACCAGAGTTTGTTTATCCATTCACTTACTTAGGGATGTTGTGGTTGCTTCCAAGTTTTGGCAATTATGAAAAAAGCTACTAAAAACATCTGTGTGTGGATTTTTGTATGGATGTAAGTGTCAACTCCTTTGGGTAAATACCAAGGAGTGGTAAGAGTATGTCTAGCCATGTTTAGTTTTATAAGAAACTGCCAAACTGTCTTCTAAAGTGGCTATATCAAGAATTTTGCATGGGCCGTTCCTACAGCCCCTACTTACTTTCTAGTTAACCTCTACTCTTCCTTAAGACCTCAGCTCAGTTCTCTCTCATCACCTCATTGACTCAGTAATTTATTCCCATTGCATGCTGTCATAGCACATGTATCTCTCCTTTATAGCACTTATCATATTGGAAGTTTGTGCGTGTGATTCTTTAATGTCTGTCTTTCCCACAAGTTTGTAAGCTGTATGGAAGCATGGATCCTGTTTGATTATTTGCTCACCAATTTATCTTTAGCACCTAGCAGAGTGTCTGGCATTTTAGCAAGTATTTCTTAAGTATATATTGAATGAATGAATGAATGAGTAAATAAATAAATTGCATCAATGTTCTTTTTCCATGATGATTGATAATTATGTTTTGATTTGGCAAGTTTATTTTGCTTGAAGAATTTTACCTAGAAGACTGCAGAAAAAATAGGCAAAACCACTTGAAACTTCAAGTCAGAAGAGATGAGCCACAAAAGTTCTCTAAACTCCAAAGTCTGTGTCTCTGTGTTTATCCACACATAGGTACACATACTTGTGTATGTGTATTTTTAAGCACTAAAAATAGCATGTTTTCAAGCGAATTAATCAATTTGTGATGCTGTTGACCAAGCAAAGAAAATTATTAGGTAATTCTTTTTTTTTTCTTTTTGCGGTACGCGGGCCTCTCACTGTTGTGGCCTCTCCCGTTGCAGAGCACAGGCTCCGGACGCACAGCCTCAGCGGCCATGGCTCACGGGCCCAGCCGCTCCACGGCATGTGAGATCTTCCCGGACTGGGGCACAAACCCGTGTCCCCTGCATCAGCAGGCAGACTCTCAACCACTGCACCACCAGGGAAGCCCATTAGGTAATTCTTTTGGAGAAGTGTGTTGTTATTAAACAAGAGAGAATTCCTGACTTCTCTTGAGTGCCATGAATGATTAAATCATGAAGTGGAAATTTCTGTGTGTTTTATAAAAATCACTATATTAAAACTTTGCTTGCATTCTTGGGACTTCCCTGGTGATCCAGTGGGTAAGACTCCTCACTCCCAATGCAGTGGCCCCGGGTTCGATCCCTGGTCAGGGAACTAGATTCCACATGCATGCCGCAACTAAGAGTTTGCATGCTGCAACTAAGAGTACACATTGCTGCAACTAAGAAGTCCACAGGCCACAAGTAAACATGCTGCAACGAAGGTCCTGCGTGCCACAACTAAGACCTGGTGCAGCCCAAATAAATAAATACATATTAAAAAAATAAAACTTAGCTTGCATTCTTACAGGATAAATGTATATTGCACAATAAAAAATACATATACTTTAAATCTTAAGACTTGTATGTAGTTTATTTTTGATAATCATTTGATTATATTTTAACCTTAAAAAAAAATATCTATGGAGCAAAGCATCCATTCGAATCATTCACTTTTGTGCACCACAATATCCTTGCAGTTGAAAGTGAATTTCAGAACAAAGATTTTCAATTCAGGGCAACAATTATTGAATAATGATGCAAGCTATTAATGGAGCCAAATCTCATTGAAAGTCACACTCTAGGGACACTGATTGCAAAACTTCACTTGTTTTGGCTGGATTATATATGCTTCCACATGGCAATATCGATTAAACAGTGAAGATTGATTCTCTGTCATCATTGGAATTAAGCAGTCATAGTTAAGAGGAAGTGGGACATGTGTAAGATGTAATGTGATGCTTTGCCTCATGTTTATTTCTATTTTAAGCTTCCATGACCTAAGCCAGAGTATTTTTCGAGAAGTTTGATACATAATTAAAATAAGTGTCTTCATGTTTGATTATTGATGAGAAAAGATGAGGGTTTGAGGGAGTGACTGCTACTCAGTGTATATTTAAACATAGCCAAAAGTAGGAATCTTATCACAGAAATTACTTCATAAACATAAATATTCCTCCATTGTCTCCTTTACTTTTGGACTATCTTTTTTCTTTTTTTTTTAAATGTCTTCTGACATGGCTCCAAAACAAAAGGCACAACCTAGACCCTTTTATGTATTTTGGGTACCTTTCTTTTGAACTGAGTCAACCATAAAACTCTTTCAGTCATCTGGTTAGGGTGTAAAACCTGTTCTGTCAAAGTGTTAAAAAAAATCTCAGATTACAGATGATAGACTAAGGCTATAATAGATTAAAGTCCACAAATCCTTGTAAATACGTTCAATTGTTGTCCCTCAGTGTGGTCACCCTGGGTGATAGGGGTTTTGTTTTTATTTTGTAATGATGCTGCTACCATTTTCTCAGAATGCCTTTTGGAATGTTTGGGAACTATATTCAGAACCAGTTTATAAGAGACATAGAAAGCCACATTCAAGGTCACACTTTACTTTGAGTCTGGCATATGTTTGAGTACTTGCATTGGTAATCAGATTTTATGATATTTGTAAGGGAACAGGTGATTTGAATATGTACATTCTAGTATATTAAAGAATAAATTCAGTCCTGTTATTTTTTTCATACCTTGTAAATGGAGGTAAGTTGGTTACTTATAGTCATTTATCTATCTGTCTATTCTGTCTATCAATCTATTTAAATAGCTTTATTGAAGTGTAATTGATATACAACAAACCAGACATATTTAAAGTATACAGCTTGCCAAGTTTTGCATATGTGCACACTGTGAAGCCATCACCTCAATCAAGATAGTGAACATGTGGGTCTTCCCTGGTGGCGCAGTGGTTAAGAATCTGCCTGCCAACACAGGGGACACGGGTTCGATCCCTGGTCTGGGAAGATCCCACATGCTGCGGAGCAGCTAAGCCCATGCGCCACAACTACTGATCGTGCACTCTAGAGCCCACGAGCCACAACTGCTGAAGCCCGCGTGCCTAGAGCCTGTGCATCCCAACAAGAGAAGCTACTGCAATGAGAAGAGTAGACCCTGCTCTCTGCAACTAGAGAAAGCCTGTGCACAGCAACAAAGACCCAACACAGCCACAAATAAAATATAATAATAATAATAAAAAAAAGAATCTCAACCTTTCCAAAAAAAAAAAAGATAGTGAACATGTATCCACCCCTTCCCACAAAGGGGTCATGCCCTTTGTGAGTCCCTCCCTTTCCCCTTCGTCCCAAACCAAGAATCGGTTTGCATTTTCTTTCAGTTTTCTGAAAGCATTTCTGTATAATTGATTTTGGTAGAATACACCAGTGAAGCCATCGTGTGGTGGGTCTCCTCTCTCTTTTTTTAAAAATCAGTTTTATGGATCTTCTTAAACAACTTTTGGTTTTATTGATTTTTCTATATTGTTTTTCTATTTTATTGATTTCCATTTTGACTTTTATGATTTCCTTTCTTCTGCTTGCTTTGGGTTTCAGTTGCTCTTCTTTTTCTATTCGTTTAAAGCAGCAGCTAAGGTCATTCATTTGAGAACTCTCTTATTTTTAATATAAATGTTGTTTTTGTTATAGATTTCCCCCTAGTTCTTGCTTTTGTAGCATCCCACAAATTCTGATATGTTGTGATTTTCTTTTTCTTTAGTTCAAAATACTTTCTAATTTCTCTTTTGCTTTCTTCTTTGACTCATCTGTTATTTAGAAGTGTATTTCATTCCAAATATTTGGAGAATTTCCAGAAATCTTTGGTTTTGATTTCTAATGTAATTGTACTGTGGTCAGAGAATATACTTTGAATGACTTGAATACTTTCAAGTTTATTGAGACTTTGTGGTAAATGTACCATGTGTACTTGAGAAGAATGTGTATTCTGTTGTTGGGTGGAATGTTCTAAAAATGTCAATCTGATCATGTTGATTGATAGTGTTGTTCAACTCCTCCATATTCTTGCTGATTTTCTGTCAACTTGTTCTACCAATTATTGAGAGAGGGATATTGAAATCTCTGACTAGAATTATAGATTTGTCTGTTTCTCCTCGCATTTCTATCAGTTTCTACTTCATGTATTTTGAAGTTCTGTTATTACAGGCATAAACATTTGAATTTTATATGCTTCTGATTCATTGACCCCTTTATCATTATGAAATGACCTTTTTATCCCTGGTAATATGTTTTTGCTGTGAATTCCACTTTGATATTAAAAATATAGCTACTCTAGCCTTCTTTTGACTTGTGTTAGCATGGTTTATCTTCTTCCATTGTTTTATGTAACATGTCTTTCTTTCCTCCCCTTAGCTGCTTTTAATATTTTCTCTTTATCACTAGTTTTCAGTAATTTGATTAAGATGTGCCTTAGTGTAGTTTTCTTCATGTTTCTTGTGCTGGGGTTCATTGAGCTCTTTGGATCAGTGGGTTTATAGTTTTTTTAAAAACATATCTGTAACATTTTTAACCATTATTATCTTTAAATATTTGTTATTCACCCACCCTCTTTTCCTTTGGGATTTCAATTACACATATATTTGATTACTTGAAATTGTCCCTCATGTTACTGATGCTCTTTTCATTTTTATTTGTTTTGTTTCTTTTTTCTCTGTTTTTCATTTTGGATAGCATATGTTTCATTTCTACAGCATATGTCTTCAAGTGCACCGATCTTTCCTACTGCAATGTCTAATTTGCCATTAATCCTATCTAGTGAATTTTTCTGCTCAGACATTGCAATCTTCATCTCTACAAGTTCAATTTGAGTCTTTTTTATATCTGCCATATCTCTACTTAACTTTTAAAACATATGGAATACAAGTTAAAAAATAACTTTTAGTGCCCTTATATGTTAATTTTAACAGCTGTGTCAGTTCTGGGTCAGTTTTCTTTTTGTCTTCATTATAGGTCATATATTCCTGCTTTTTTGCCTGCCTGGCAGTATTTGATTGGATGCCAGATTTTGTGAATTTTACCTTGTTGGATTGTGGATGTTTTTGTATTGCTGTAATTATTCTAGAGTGTTGTTCTGGGATGCAGTTAAGTTACTTGGAAACAGGTTGATCCTTTTGGGTCCTGCTTTTAAGATTTGTTTGGCAAGACCAGAGCAAGGTTTAGTCTAGGGCTAATTATTCTCTTACTACTGAACAAGAGCCTTCTGAGAGCTCTATGCAATGCCTCATTAATTATGAGGTTTTCCAGTCTGGCTGGTAAAAACAGGTTTTCTTCCCGGCTCTGTGTGAGTGCCAGGCAATGTCCTCTCTCTGAGCTTCTTGGATGGTTCTTTCTTTTCCCATCCTCAGGTGGTTTTCTTACATACATGCACCATTCAGCACTCTGCTGAACATGCGGGGTGGACCTCCACAGGTCAGCTAAGTTTTGTCTCTGTGTAGCTTTCTCCTTTCTGACACACTGCCTTGTGAACTCCAGCAGTCTAGTATCCCTGGATTCTCAGTTCCTCAACTCAGGTGGTTGGTCTGTAGAGCTTTGCCTGGGTCCCTCCCCTGAGCCACGACCTGCCCACTCTCTCAAAGCAGTATGTGGGAGCAGTTGTAGGGCTTGCCTCATTTTTTCTTACTGTCTTTGGGGGATCACTGGACCTTCTTGCCTGATGTCTAGTGTCTTGAAAACCATTGTTTGAAATATTTATGTCTGTCTTTTATTTTTTGGTTGTTTCAGGCAGGATGGTAAGTCTAGGCAGAACTGGAAGTCCTAGACACATTGAAAAAAAACAAACCGGTTTGACATAGCTAATTAAAGTGATCGAGATTTTTATGGTTCTCTTTTTCGCTACCTCTTGCCCCACCCCAGCACCTGGTCAGTCTTGGCTGAATGTTAGCTAACTCCTTGCAACTTTTTTACTTAGTCTCCAGGTATAATCTCTTGGATTTAGGTCAAAACTGCCTACCCAACAATTACTTTACCTCAGTCTGGCAGTCTCCTTTTATTATGGTCAATAGTTGTTTGGCAATTCCTTCCTTTACTGAGCTGGGTTAGTTCAGAGAAATTGCATACATAAAGCTTGTCCCAGTTTCCAATTTTTTTCCTCCTAACTGTTCTCTTCTTGGTCATGTGATACATCTGTTCCTTTCTGGTTATTGCAACCTTTCCAGCCTTGGTCAAAATTTTATCCTTCTGGGCTCACATATCAATGTCTCCAGCTGAAGCATGTATCATATTTTTACTAGAAACTTAAAACAGAAACAGAATTTTAGTGCTAAGGAGAACCTTGCAATTTATCACTTATACGTAAGGAGATTGAGAGTGTACTTCTCAGTCTTTCTAGTAAGCTGCCATTGATGTTTTGCCTGGTCACACAATATTTAAGATATTTTCGTCCTTGATTTTTTAAAAAAATATTTATTTATTTATTTATTTGGCTGCGTTGGGTCTTAGTTGCAGCATGTGGGATCTAGTTCTCTGACCAGGGATCGAACCTGGGCCCCCTGCACTGGGAGCGTGGAGTCTTAGCCACTGGACCACCAGGGAAGTCACCATCCTTGATTATTGTAAACATTCAGATATAACCTTTTTAGAATGCTTTAAATACATAATATAATTTAGGGATTATTTTATTAGTATAACCTCGCGTATTCTTTAAGCTGGAACATTCTCATTGGTCCTGTTGACAGGGAGAAGAGAAGGCGGAAGAAAATCCAAGTCACTGTTCACTAAGAACAAATGTTGCATTTGTCCTGTGTGATCACATCAACATGGATTTTGGCAGAAAATTTCCCATCAATTTGACAGATTTTATTCGTGATAAATGTACTTCTAGAGGGCTTGCAACAAACCACTCAGTTATAAATGGATATTTCTGAAGTAATCCTTTCTAATTCATTTTCAGTTCCAGGTTTTTCCCCCTCCCTTGAAACTGTACCCTATAATGATTTATTTAAAACATATTGGATGTAGAGACTAGAAGCATATTAAATACATGATCTCATTTTGTACTGGTTTTCCCCCTCCTGTTTCCATTTAGTAAGACTGTTAAGTTTGTGGTTCTACCTTCTTCCTGGAATTCAAGGGAAGCTTCTGTTTGACAAAGCTAGGACAAAGGGAATGAATTCTTCATTGTTGACCGTCTCCTAAATTTATATTCCAATTGTCAAGTCCTTGAGGGATTAAGTTAAAATACTCATCTTGTATGTTGCTGAAACTAAATTTAGGGGGATGAAAGCAGAAACTGGGAAGGTTTTTAATCTCTGTTGTAGGGTTTCTTATGTTAGATGGGAGTACCTAATTCTTTTTCTACATAATTTAAATAAAGAGAGTAAACATTTTTTAATGCAAATCCAAACTGAGAATTCATTTTATAGAGATCATTAACATTTATTTCGTGAAGTTTTCCTTCTGTATTTTTTAAATGCAGACACCATGGGAAGATCTTCTCATATGTGCTCATCAGTGCATTTTTGTCACATACTGACTATTTTGTATTTTACAGTTGGTTAGTCAAGTGCTGACTAATGAACACCTGAAAAGGTCTGTGTGTTATTGGTGTCAGAAAATAAATTCAATAGCTTTTATACACAAGCTGAGTCATATCGGCTGAGTTCATGTGAGTGATCAGGGAGGCATGTGACCTTTGTGCTCCATAGCTCTCTGCTCGAATTCTGAAAGTAAACTATGTAAATGACCTAAGATGTCAGTTTAAAAACTTCCCTTGGTTTTCAACTATCGAAGATGGTAAGGTGCTGCCATCTGTACTGTGATGGATCACACCATCCCTAGTTCTATGTTTGCTAATTACTTTGTGAAGGTATATTGTTAGCTGGCGTGGCAATACTGCATACAGGTCAGAGAATATTATAAAATGGTTTTGTTTAAGTTCTGTGTCCCTCGGGTTTCTAATCAGTAAAATGGGGATAATACTAATATCTACATTACAGGTTTGTTATGGGGATTAATTAATTAAACTAAAGCACTAAGAATAGTGCCTGGCACATAGTAGGTTCTCAGTGAATCTTAATTAGTAGCACTAAGAGTAGTGATGGTCTGTCTCTCTTTAGGTCTAGCTTTTCTTTCTTTTTGTATACACATGATTAATTAACACCATTCCTTGTTAAATGGTCACCTCTACAATTTGGCAGTTAAAGAGAGTCTCATTCATTTCTATCCTTTCCTCCCTTTCCCTGCCCCTCCCTCTCCTTCTCATTTTTTCCCCCTCCTTCCCACTTTCCCTCCCTCCCTGCTTCCCTCCATTGCATTTCTTGTACTTGTTGCTGTCTAGCTGAAGCAGTAGTAATAGACTCAGATGTAAATACTGCACTTTGAACTGTAGCAGTTTGATTAGAAGATAGAATTTGAAGCCATATATCCAGAAGAGGAAAAGAGACCCAGATGTCCCTTTCTTTGGTTTCTAATTTATGTTTTTATAAAATTCAGATTAAATTTTGCAATGTATTTAAACACTGATTTTTAAAATAAACTTCCTATTTGTTTCTTGTTATTTTATTCCCCCACCTAACAAGCAACCAGGTAACTAGGGTGAGGGGGGAGGTCACCTTCCAACAACCACCCCCCCAGGGTTTCTGAATATGTAACTTCCAGAGGTGTGTATATATAATAATTCCTTCCTGAATGATCCCCTCGCCCATCAACACACACACACACTTTTTGTTGGCCTCATAGGTAGGGATGTGGGTAAACTTAATCAGCTAGTCTGGTTGGTCAGTGGAAACCATAGAGATTACAGATATTTCTTAGGATATGTTTAAGTGAATGTAATGACTATGTTTTGAAGGTTAAATGTTAATTTCATGTTTTTTAGGGTGCTGGTAATTCTTTGCTCGTCTGGATTTTTCTCTGTAGATTTATTTTCTTGGTTTTAAAATTCTTCTATATTGTTCTCTTTGATTACTAACTTCCTAACCCCCCACCCTCTTTCCCTCTAGCTGAGTTGGCTGTGGTGGCCCTAAATGCCTATTATATGCTCTCTTTTCTAAGGTCTGCCCTGTTTTTTCTTTGGCTACTGATATTTCTTTAGCTGTCATTGAGTTCTTAGGTGCTCTATTTCTCTGATATGTGATCAGAGAAATATGTGATTTCTCTGATATATTGTTTAAGAGCATTGACTTTGGAGAATAACAAGTCTGGATTATCTTGCGTCCATCTTTTAACATCTACGAGCCATGATTAAGTTAAATTATATCTATAAGCCTTGGGTTCCCCATTTGTAAAATTGGGATAAATAATGGAATGTACGTTAAGGGTTGTTGCATAAATTAAATCTTCAAATATATGTAAAAATGCTTAGTATGGTACTTGGAACATAGTTACCCCTCAATAAATTATAATTATAATTATGCTTTTGTTGTTGGCATCCATATTATAGCTTCCTATCACTTCTCCTCTCTTACCATTTCAGCTTTGTGACAACCAGTGTTCTGTCTCAGAGGTTCTTTATGTGATGGACAGTTCCAGTGGTGGGAAGGGCTATTATCAAACCTGAGAGAGATCCTATTTAAATTGAGAAATTACCAGCTTCCAGTAATTCATTTTAAGAAATGTGTAACTGCTCCAAGGGCCATTAGCTAGGTATCGTATAGTGAATTTGAGGGATTTGGGGGCTGATCAAGGAAAATAGATATGACCACAAGATGACAGTAGTACACAGTGAGCTTTATTTGGGTGGTGCTTTGGCAGATTTGCAGTGGGGGAAGCCCCCTCATAGCCTGAGACCTTCCAGAGACAACAGCAGGGGGGTCATTCACTACCCAGAAGGGGGGGAGGGCAAGGGAACACCTTGGGGTGAGGAGGATCAGAGAGGGAGCATATGTGTGTAGATGATGTCTCTCAGCAGCACAATGGGGAATCTTTGGGTCAGAGAGCTCCAGAGGACAGCAGTGATTGCGGTTTTTTATAGCTACAGGGATTATTTTATCTTTGGCCAGCAGATGTTGGGTGTAGTTTCACAGTGTATGCAAACCAGGCAGGTTCTAATGGCTGAAAAATCTGCTTATTGGGGTGATATTTAAAACAATTGGGTGGGGCTTCCCTGGTGGCGCAGTGGTTGAGAGTCCGCCTGCCGATGCAGGGGACACGGGTTCGTGCCCCGGTCCGGGAAGATCCCACATGCCGCAGAGCGGCTGGGCCCGTGAGCAATGGCCACTGAGCCTGCGCGTCTGGAAGCCTGTGCTCCGCAACGGGAGAGGCCACAACAGTGAGAGGCCCGCGTATCGCTAAAACAAAAAACAAAACAAAACAAAAAAAACCAATTGGATGTGTAGAAATTTGCATTTGGTACTTGTGGACTTTTAATGGGTATTAGCTGCTGTAAAGAGGTAGACAACATAGGGCCAATATACAGAGGCCATCTTTTACCCATTTATATCACATACCCCAAACTATTTAAGAGCCAGTCCCTACCTTAGGAAATTCATACTCTCTAGTGGGAAATTACATACTTTGATAAAATGCTATAATCAAGGTTTGACCTAAGACCTTGGGAGTGACATCAAGAATGATACCCTCTAGGAATTTAAAAAAAAAAAAAAAAGATGCCACTTTTGTGATGTTTCCAGGTTCTTTAAAGCATACTCTCGCTGAGGCAAGCACTCACCATCGTTGGCAGACACCATGCTTCATTGACTTTTGAGTTTTACAACTTTGCCTCCCTTTTAATGTCTATGGCTTACATGTTCATGTTTAGTCACTGTAGCTTTGGGCCTACATAAAGTTTCATTTCTGCATTTTATGTAAAAGAAAACGCCTCTCTTGGCACATTATATTATGTTATTACTAGAAAGGGAGGAGGTCATTCTAGTACCTTCCTAAAATAAATGGTTACTGTTTAAGAACTCACCTAGGAAGGCACTTGTGCATAGTTTGTGAAATTTGAGATATTAAGAACTCAGTGGATATCTGAAAATGGAGAGACTTCAACTTGGTAGGTCAAGTTTGTACTTGAACAGATTCACTGTAGGTACTCTAGAGGCAGCCCTTATGAAGAGAGTTAGGTCCCGGGACAATTTTTTTTTTTTTTAATGGAAGGGGTGCATATTGCCCTCGGTTTCCCAGTTAAGATACTCCAGGAGCTTCAACCCCTCCTGTGTTACTCTCTAAACCCTTATACTGAAGTAAGTGGCCAGTTGTCTCTCTTCTATCCCCTTAAGTACCATTGCTAGGGTAGCTAGCCCTGCCTGCAGAAAGGGAAAACCAAGTTTTTCACATCCTGGGTTAGAATATATATTTTCTACAGAAAGTGTTTCAAAGGAGGATGCAGTTGGAATACTACTACTAGTGCTAATCTGAAAATGTATTATAGATGAAATAAGAGTTTGTAAACTGAGTTGGGAATTCAACCATCATTGAGAACTTTGTCTCTGTAGCAAAATATAGTAGCAGAACTGAGTCTATATGTTGCTTCAGGGCTATAAAGGGCCCCTGTTTGGCCAAGACTTCAATATTATTGATGACATGGTGGTTAAATAAGTAATTTTGTTAAAAATAAGTATAACACTGTTCGCAAATAGAATGATACTTGAAGAGAACTCAAGGAATTTTGTAAAAAACCTGGCTATGGTTTTGATGCTGGCTCATTCATTTGGGGCTAGAATTCATGACAGTACAGTAAGAGAAATTCTATAAATCTTAAAGCACACCTATATTTGTACTTCAGTGATCTACTGATTATAAATCTTTCCATCAGTTGCATAGCAACGTTTTTCAACCTTCCCAATCTCTAATTGACTAACCTGTTATAAAGCCAAATTACTCAGCAGTGAGGAAAATAGAAATTTGAACAAATGTTATTAAAATAAGTTCAGAACTTTTCAAATTACCCTTTATAACTTAGACTTTCTCTGTTTTATCAAAGAGCACCTCGCATTGATATCTGAGTGTTATTGGCAAGTTTAACATGGCTGGAGTATTATGAGCAGAGATGTATATGTATCTCTTACTGGTTTTTAGGCACCCCCAGCAAAGAACTTGATTCTGCTGGTCAGCAGCCTTTGTTGGTCAAACAAGATGCAGAAGCCCCATCATATTTTCCAGCTTTGTGTAACATGTGATCTATATATTGATGGATAGGAGACACCACTGTTGTCTTAAAGTCTAGGTGAAAAGGGAAAAAAAGAATTCTTTCTTTTAAAATAAATTTATTTATTTATTTTTGGCTGTGTTGGGTCTTCGTTGCTACGCACGGGCTTTCTCTACTTGCAGCGAGCGGGCGCTACTCTTCGTTGTGATGCGTGGGCTTCTCATTGCAGTGGCTTCTCTTGTTGCAGAGCATGGGCTCTAGGCGCACAGGCTTCAGTAGTTGTGGCTCACGGGCTTAGTTGCTCCACGGCATGTGGGATCTTCCTGGACCAGGGCTCGAACCTGTGTCCCCTGCATTGGCAGGTGGATTCTTAACCACTGCGCCACCAGGGAAGCCCCAAGAACTTCTTCTTGTTTTTTAAATTTATTTATTTTATTTATTTTTAGTTTTGGCTGCACTGGGTCTTTGTTGCTGCACGTGGGCTTTTCTCTAGTTGTGGCGAGTGGGGGCTACTCTTCGTTGCAGTGTGCGGGCTTCTCATTGTGGTGGCTTCTTTTGTTGCTGAGAATGGGCTCAGTAGTTGTGGCTCACGAGTTTAGTTGCTCCGTGGCACGTGGGATCTTCCCTGGCCAGGGCTTGAACCCGTGTCCAGTGCATTGGCAGGCGGATTCTCTTTTTTTCTTCTTCGGTACGGGGGCCAGTCTTACATTTAGGTCTTTAATCCATACGGAGTTTTTATTTATTTATTTATTTATTTTGTGGTACGCGGGTCTCTCACTGTTGTGGCCTCTCCCGTTGCGGAGCGCAGGCTCCGGATGCACAGGCTCAGTGGCCATGGCTCACGGGCCCAGACGTTCCTCGGCATGTGGGATCTTCCTGGACTGGGGCACGAACCCGTGTCCCCTGCATCAGCAGGCAGACTCTCAACCACTGCACCACCAGGGAAGCCTGGCAGGTGGATTCTTAATCACTGCACTACCAGGGAAACCCCCCAAGAACGGTTTTTCACATCAAAATTGTTTGACTGAAAAGTGTCTGTGATTTTGCAATATTAAAAAAAAAAGAGACTCCCTCTTGTGAGAACACCAGAATCATAACTAGCTGCTGGACAATCATCGACAGGAAGACACTGGAACTCACCAAGAAAGATACCCCACATCCAAAGACAAAGGAGAAGCCACAATGAGACAGTAAGAGGGGCGCAATCACAGTAAATCACAGTAAAATCAAATCCCATAACAGCTGGGTGGGTGACTCACAGACTGGAGAACACTTATACCACAGAAGTCCAGCCACTGGAGTGAAGGTTCTGAGCCCCACACCAGGTTTCCCAACCTGGAGGTCCAGCAACGGGAAGAGGAATTCCTAGAGAATCAGACTATGAAGCCTAGTGGGATTTGATTGCAGGACTTCAACAGGACTGGGGGAAACAGAGACTCCACTCTTGGAGGGCACACACAAAGTAGTGTGCTCATTGGGACCCAGGGGAAGGAGCAGTGACCCCAGGGGAGACTGAACCCGACCTACCTGCTAGTGTTGGAGGGTCTCCTGCAGAGGCGGGTGGGGGGGTGGCTGTGGCTCACCTTGAGGACAAGGACCCTGGCAACAGAAGTTCTGGGAAGTACTCCTTGGCTTTAGCCCTCGCAGGATCTGTCATTAGCCCCACCAAAGAGCCCAGGTAGGCTCCAGTGTTGGGTTGCCTCAGGCCAAACAACCAATAGGGAGGGAACCCAGCCCCACCCATCAGCAGTCAAGCAGATTAAAGTTTTACTGAGCTCTGCCCACCAGAGCAACAGTCAGCCTTGCCCGCCACCAGTCCCTCCCATCAGGAAACCTACACAAGCCTCTTAGATAGCCTCATCCACCAGAGGGCAGACAGCAGAAGCAGCCTGTGGATCAAAAACCACATTCACAGAAAGACAGACAAGATGAAAAGGCAGAGGGCTATGAACCAGATGAAGGAACAAGGTAAAACCCCAGAAAAACAACTAAATGAAGTGGAGATAGGCAACCTTCCAGAAAAAGAATTCAGAATAATGATAGTGAACATGATCCAGGACAGCGGAAAAAGAATGGAAGAAAAGATCGAGAAGATGCAAGAAATGTTTAACAAAGACCTAGAAGAATTAAAGAACAAACAAACAGAGATGAACAATACAATAAATGAAATGAAAACTACACTAGAAGGAATCAATAGCAGAATAACTGAGGCAGAAGAACGGATAAGTGACCTGGAAGACAGAATGCTGGAATTCACTGCTGTGGAACAGAATAAAGAAAAAAGAATGAAAAGAAATGAACACAACCTAAGAGACCTCTGGGACAACATTAAATGCAACAACATTTGCATTGTAGGGTTCCCAGAAGGAGAAGAGAGAGAGAAAGGACCAGAGAAAATATTTGAAGAGATTATAGTCGAAAACTTCCCTACCGTGGGAAAGGAAATAGCCACCCAGGTCCAGGAAGTGCAGCAAGTCCCATACAGGATAAACCCAAGGAGAAACACGCCAAGACACATAGTAATCAAACTGGCAAAAAATAAAGACAAAGAAAATTTGTTGAAAGCAGCAAGGGAAAAATGACAAATAACATACAAGGGAACTCCCATAAGGTTAACAGCTGATTTCTCAGCAGAAACTGTACAAGGCAGAAGGGAGTGGCATGATATACTTAAAGTGATGAAAGGGAAGAACCTACAACCAAGATTACTCTACCCGGAAAGGATCTTATTCAGATTTGATGGAGAAATCAAAAGCTTTACAGACAAGCAAAAGCTAAGAGAATTCAGCACCACCAAACCAGCTCTACAACAAATGCTAAAGGAATTTCTCTAAGTGGGAAACAAAAGAGAAGAAAAGGACCTACAAAAACAAACCCAAAACAATTAAGAAAATGGTCATAGGAACACACATATCGATAATTAGCTTAAACGTGAATGGATTAAATGTTCCAACCAAAAGACACAGGCTTGCTGAATGGATACAAAAACAAGACCCATATATATGCTGTCTACAGGAGACCCACTTCAGACCTAGGGACACATTCTGACTGAAAGTGAGGGGATGGAAAAAGATATTCCATGAAAAGGGAAATCAAAGGAAAGCTGGAGTAGACATTCTCATATCCAATAAAATAGACTTTAAAATAAAGAATGTTACAAGAGACAAGGAAGAACACTACATAATGTTCAAGGGGTCATTCCAAGAAGAAGATATAACAATTATAAATATATATGCATCCAGCATAGGAACACCTTGATAAATAAGGCAACTACTAACAGCTATAAAAGAGGAAATCGACAGTAACACATTAATAGTGGGGGACTTTAACACCTCACTTACACCAATGGAAATATGAAAATAAATAAGGAAACGAAGCATTAAATGACACAATAGACCAGATAGAGTTAATTGATATTTATAGGACATCCCATCCAAAAACGGCAGATTATATATTCTTCTCATGTGCGCACGCAACATTCTCCAGTATAGATCACATCTTGGGTCACAAATCAAGCCTCAGTAAATTTAAGAAAATTGAAATCATATCAAGCATCTTTTCTGACCACAACGTTGTGAGATTAGAAATCAGTTACAGGGAAAAAAATGTAAGGAACACAAACACATGGAGGCTAAACAATATGTTACTAAATAACCAAGGGATCACTGAAGAAATCAAAGAGGAAATCAAAAAATACCTAGAGACAAATGACAATGAAAACAGGACAATCCAAAACCTATGGGATGCAGCAAAAGCAGTTCTAAGAGGGAATTTTATAGCTATCGAAGCCTACCTCAAGAAACAAGAAAAATCTCAAATAAACAATCTAAACTTACACCTAAAGGAACTAGAGAAAGAGGAACAGACAAAACCAAAGTTAGCAGAAGGAAAGAAATCATAAAGAGCGGAAGTAAATGAAACAGAAACAAAGAAAACAATAGCAAAGATCAATAAAACTAAAAGGTGGTTCTTTGAGAAGATAAACAAAATTGAAAAACCATTAGCCAGACTCATCAAGAAAATGAGGGAGAGGACTCAAATCAATAAAATTAGAAATGAAAAAGGAGAAGTTACAACAGACACTGCAGAAATACAAAGTATCCTAAGAGACTACTACAAGCAACTCTATGCCAATAAAATGGACAATCTGGAAGAAATGGACAAATTCTTAGAAAGGTATAACCTTCCAAGACTGAACCAGGAAGAAATAGAAAATATGAACAGGTGAATCACAAGTAATGAAATTGATACTGTAATTAAAAATCTTCCAACAAACAAAAGTCCAGGAGCAGATGATTTCACAGGTAAATTCTATAAAACATTTAGAGAAATGCTAAAACTCATCCTTCTCAAACTCTTCCAAAAAATTGCAGAGGAAGGAACGCTCCCAAACTCATTCTATGAGGCCACCATCACCCTGATACCAAAAGCAGGCAAAGATACTACAAAAAAAGAAAATTATAGACCAATATCACTGATGAATATAGATGCAAAAATCCTCAACCAAATACTAGCAAACAGAATCCAACAACACATTAAAAGGATCATACACCATCATCAAGTGGGATTTATCCCAGGGATGCAAGGATTCTTCAATATATGCAAATCAATCAATGTGATACACCATATTAACAAATTGAAGAAGAAAAACCATATGATCATCTCAATAGATGCAGAAAAAGCTTTTGACAAAATTCAACACCCATTTATGATAAAAACTCTCCAGAAAGTGGGCATAGAGGGAACGTACCTCAACATAATAAAGGCCATATATGACAAACCCACAGCAAACATCATTCACAATGGTGAAAAACTGAAAGCATTTCCTCTAAGATCAGGAATAAGACAAGAATGTCCACTCTCACCACTATTATTCAACATAGTTTTGGAAGTCCTAGCCTCAGCAGTCAGAGAAGAAAAAGAAATAAAAGGAATACAATTTGGAAAAGAAGAAGTAAAACTGTCACTGTTTGCAGAAGACATGATACTATACATAGAGTATCCTAAAAATGCCACCAGAAAACTACTAGAGCTAATCAATGAATTTGCTAAAGTTGCAGGGTACAAAATTAATGCACAGAAATCTCTTGCATTCCTATACACTAATGATGAAACATCTGAAAAAGAAATTAAGGAAACACTCCCATTTACCATTGCAACAAAAAGAATAAAGTATCTAAATAATAAACCTACCTAAGGAGACAAAAGACGTGTTTGCAGAAAACTATAAGACACTGATGAAAGAAATTAAAGGTGATACAGACAGATGGAGAGATATACCATGTTCTTGGATTGGAAGAATCAATATTGTTTAAATGACTGTACTACCCAAAGCAATGTACATATTCAATGAAATCCCTATCAAATTACCAATGGCATTTTTTACAGAACTAGAACAAAAAATCTTAAAATTTGTATGGAGACACAAAAGACCCTGAATAGCCAAAGCAGTCTTCAGGGAAAAAAATGGAGTTGGAGGAATCAGACTCCCTGACTTCAGACTATACTACAAAGCTACAGTAATGAAGTAATGAAGACAATATGGTAGTGGCACAAAAACAGAAACATAGATCAATGGACGAAGATAGAAAGCCCAGAGATAAACGCACGCACCTATGGTCAACTAATCTATGACAAAGGAGGCAAGGATATACAATGGAGAAAAGACATTCTCTTCAGTAAGTGGTGCTGGGAAGACTGGACAGTTACATGTAAAAGAATGAAATTAGGACACTCCCTAACACCATACACAAAAATAAACTCAAAATAGATTCGAGACCTAAATGTAAGACTGGACAGTATAAAACTCTTAGAGGAAAACATAGGAAGAACACTGTTTGACATAAATCACAGCAAGATCTTTTTTGATCCACCTCCTAGAGTAATAGAAATGAAAACAAAAATAAACAAATGGGACCTAATGAAGCTTGAAAGCTTTTGCACACCAAAGGAAAGCATAAACAAGACGAAAAGACAACCCTCAGAGTGGGAGAAAATATTTGCAAAGGAATCAACGGACAAAGGATTAATCTCCAAAATATATAAACAGCTCATGAAGCTCAATATTAAAGAAACAATCAACCCAATCCAAAAATGGGCAGAGGGCCTAAATAGACATTTCTCCAAGGAAGACATACGGATGGCCAAGAAGCACATGAAAAGGTGCTCAACATCACTAATTATTAGAGAAATGCAAATGAAAACTACAATGAGGTATCACCTCACACCAGTTAGAATGGGCATCATCAGGATGCTGGAGAGGGTGTGGAGAAAAGGGAACCCTCTTGCACTATTGGTGGGAATGTAAATTGATACAGCCACTATGGAGAACAGTATGGAATTTCCTTAGAAAACTAAAAATAGAATTACCATATGATCCAGCAATCCCACTCCTGGGCATATACCCAGAGAAAACCATAATTCAAAAAGACACATGCACCCCAATGTTCATTGAAGCACTATTTACAATAGCCTGGTCATGGAAGCAACCTAAATGCCCATTGCCAGATGCATGGATAAAGAAGAAGTGGTACATATATACAATGGAATATTACTCAGCCATAAAAAGGAATGAAATTGGGTGATTTGTTGAGACATGGATGTATCTAGAGACTGTCATACAGAGTGAAATAAGTCAGAAAGAGAGAAACAGATATCATATATTAGTGCATGTTTGTGGAACCTAGAAAAATGGTATAGGTGAACCGGTTTGCAGGGCAGAAGTTGAGACATAGATGTAGAGAAGAAACATATGGACACCAAGGGGGGAAAGCTGAGGGCGGGGTCGGGATGGTGGTGTGATGAATTAGGCAATTGGGATTGACATGTTTACACTGATGTGTATAAAATGGATGACTAATAAGAACCTGCTGTATAAAAAAATAAATAAAATAAAATTAAAAAATAATCCAAATTAAAAAAAAAAAGAAAGTTTGAATCATCTGCTTTGACCTGTTCATGTGTAAGGGCCATTATGGTAGTTCTTGAGTTGCCTATACTTTTTCAGGCAAAAGGACATACAGTTAATCTTTATTTTATCTTGTAATTGGTAAATTGGTTACACGTTACATACAAGGCTTCAGAGGCTAAGTATAGTTGCTGGTTTAGTTTAGTTTTATAGTTGTAGTTTTTTTTTTAATATATATATATCTGAGTCACTTTGCTGTACAGCAGAAATTAACAGAACATTGTAAATCAAGTATACGTCAATAAAATTAAAAAAAAACTACAACTATGAATCTAAACTTATATAAGTCCCCTACATACAAACAAGCTCCGTTCTAGGTGAGCGTCTGTAAGTCCAATTTGTTTGTAAGTCCAACCAAGTTAGCCTTTGTACCCAACTAACACAATTGGCCATATACCGCTGCTTTTACACTTGCTTCCAGACATCCTGGGCTTGAAATAAAGATACCATACTACTGTATCTATACAGTACTGTACAGTAAAGTACACAAAAGCACAACCACTTGTAGAGGATGCACACATGTGACAGTGTACGTCAGACATATGGTCTAACTTATGTGATTGGACATGCAAACGCATGTTCGCATCTTTGAAAGTTCGCAACTTGAAGGTTTATATGTAGGGGACTTACTATATAGATACATACATACATACATACATATATATTCTTTTCCATTATGGTTTATCACAGGATATTGAATATAGTTCCTTGTGCTATACAGTGGGACCTTGTTGTTTAATAGTTGTAGTTCCTAACTCCACCTCAGTTAATTCAAAACGTGAAGAGTCCACTGTTAGAGTGGAAGAAATTTGAGGTTTATCAGAATAAACATTAATACAATTGATGCTTTGCCTAAAATCACAAAAACAGTCAAGAATTTAAAACTACCTGTTAGTTTGTTATGATACTATTTGTAAAACAGTGACATAAATGAAATTTTTCTGCAATGTGTTATTTTGACAGAATTTCTGTCACTATCTCAAGATGGAATTCCTCATCTAAATGGAAACTAAGTAAAAAACCATTTAAGGAACGCTATAGGACAGAAGTTTTAAAGGGAGTTATCAGTAATCAGCATAGAATCTTAAGCCAATGGGGAAAAAATTGAAGGTTACCAAATTTGATAATTTTTTGCTAATCCTAAATTCTTCGAAAGATCCTTTTGAAGTTTTCTGAAATTTTAAATCATTTTTGTCTATCATATAATTATGTTTTGCTTAAGTTTTTAAGTGTTCAATATTTGTTATAATTAGTTATTTTAAACATCCTTCCTGTATGAGTCCGAATAAACTGTTTTGTTTTCTGTGGGGAGAAGGTTGTCCACTTTCACTTTGGAAGCCAGTTTTACTAGTTGCACCTTTGGAAACCTGTGTTCTAGGAGCTAAACAACTGCCACACAATTGAACTTTTAGACCACAACCTGTTCCTGAATTGGGAATTGTTTGCAAATTCAAGAATATTAATTAAAAGTACTAATTGTGAAATTAAATCATTGGTTCACTTTAGTTATCTTTTCCTAAACATATGTATGTTATTATTATGTTATTATTATTATGATGTCATGTTAAGATATTATGTTATTATATGTATTATTACAATGTACAAAAAGTATGTTGTAATAATACCTTATTCACAACTCAGGTATAATTTTCAGCTTTAGGCAATTCATACTCTTGAATCTTTATAGAGGAGTGAATTATTTTGTTTTGTCAGATTAATTTTGCAGCTACGTCAGAAAACTAAATGATGTGGTTATTTATAAAAGGTACTTGAAGTAGATAAATGAGGTGAAATATCTCCAGAGTGATAATCATAGCCATTTAGAGGTTATTTGTGTGTTATAAAGATAGTAATCACAACAACAGATATTAAATTACTCCATTTAATACAAGCAGCAATCATATGTCTGGGTATAGTTGCCTCAAAAACATGCATAATTTTAAACAAAATTATATATAGTAACTGCCTTCTCTCTATTCCTATTGCTACTATCATAGTCTAAGCTCTTATCACCTCACAACTGGATCTCTCTCTATCTCTCTCCTCTGTTTGCATCTCCAATTCAGTAAATCATGACAGGTTTGAGTGCAGCTCTGTGCTAGAAACAGTGCAAAAAACTGAGGACACAGTGGGGACCAAGAGAGACCTAGTCCTTACTACACTGAGTTTACAGTATAGCCAGAAGACTGGCATTGATAGGGAATTATAATTTGATAATTGGGGTAAAAGAAGTCAGGAACCATGGGAGATGATAACAGGACCAACTTCAGCTCAACTGAGACCAGAAAGGGTGAGTAGGAGATGGGCAGATGAAGGAGCAGGTGAGGGGTGAGCGCCTGAAGCAGAGCAAAGTCTACATGGAAAGGCTGAGATTGAAAGAGAACTTGCACTCTAACCAGTATTGTTATATATGATGAAGACACTTCATCATATATGTGTTATATAAGATGAAGACAGATTTCAGAATATAGATAGAGGTTTTAGAGCTTGGGTTCTACTCAGACCTAAATGCTAATTCCAACTGAGTAATTAATTATCTTTGTGCATTTAGGCAAGTAACTTAATGCCTGCAAACCTTGATTCCCTGATCTGCCAAATAGGACAATAAATTCCTATATCATAGGATTGCTGTGAGTATTTAAATGAGGCAATGCATGTAAAGCTCTTAGCATAGTGCCCGGCATATAATAAATGCTCAGTAAATGGTGGCTAGTATTTAGGTAGAATAGATCCAACTTGCTGATCTCTGCAAGCTGCCTTTTTAGCCTTTGATTCCTTCCTCAGTCTATCCTGAATATTACAGCCTACAACCCTTCTCTGAAATGCTAAAATCTGAAAGTTCTGAAAACAGAATTTTATCATTTGGTCCCGAAACCCAGCCTGGCTTGAGGCTGTATATAATCTTTACTTATCCTGTCTTGTGGAGTATTCATGTTTCCCTGCTAACCTTGAATGCATTTGATTTAGGGTGCCAGCCCAGATCGCACTGGGTGTGTTTTGTAATATATGGTACACATACCATAGTTCTTTCTAAAATGTGAAGCACTCTGAATTCCAAAACACATCTGGCTTCAAGGGTTTCAGATAAGAGATTGTGGACCTGTACCTCCCGAAGTCATCTTTCTAAAATTCCACCTTCTCCATGTCTGTCTCTGAATCAGGAACTCATAAGGACCCTCGATGGTTGTCAGACATAGTCTAGACTACGCCTTGTGATTTTCAAGACTGTCTCTAATCTGTCCCCACTGTCAACTGAAAAAAATGTACAACCTAAAAGTTGAGAATTATGTTCTATTGGGCAGAGTTTCTAAGGACTTAAGCCCGGAAGACAGCCTCTCAGATCGCTCTGAGGGAGTGCTCCAAAGAGGTAAGGGAGGAGCCAGGATACATAGGAGTTTTTGCAACAAAAACAGAACATCAAAAGATTACTGTGAATTAAAGAAAACCTGATATCTCAAGTTAATGAATTTAGCGCTCCTCTAGGTATGGGAAGATGCAAGAGTGTGGGCTCGTTGAAATCATTCCTTCGATATGCACCTTAACAATCTAGGGCCAGTACCTGCTTTTCTCCATCCTGAATCCCGTCAGGGTGCACAGTTAGGGGTGGTTGCAGTGGCTGAGGGCTTGATGGCTGCAACATCCTTTGTTTACTGATATGGCAGGCGACATTTTTCAGCCCCACCACCCTACATGTTCGAAATTTAATACCCTCTAACTTGAACCCTTTGTTTCCTAAGGCTGCTTCCCTAAAGTAAAATGTTAACACTGCTCCCTGTCTCACTTCCTTTTCTTCCTCTTTCTGGCTATTCAAATCCTACCCAGCAATTAGGGCACAATTCTTTATAGTTTCTTAATGAAGCTATATTTATTTCTTCTCTGAATTCCTCTTGTACTTAATTTATTCACCAAATATTTGAGCAGGTATGATGTGCCAGCTACTGCTCTAAATGTTAGAGATCCAAAAGTGATTAAGACAGGAAAATTAAGGGCTCTGCTATTAGGGAACTTGTTTTCTAGAAGCTAGAACATAAGTAAGTAAATAGGTAAGTGGACAGATAATTTCAGGTAGTGGTTCTGCTATGAAAATAGTAAGGCAGGACATGTGATAGTGCCCAGGGAGGAAGAGCAGGAACATACCTCAGAATCTCCTCTGTGGTTAGTTTTCATTCCCTGGTTAGATTAATGCCTTAAGGGCAGAATCGCGTCTTAAACTTCTCTTTGCCACAAAGTGCTGAGCCTGTGATGGGTTCTGAAACATTAATGTTTGGTGGAGACATCTGTCTTTTTTTTAAAACAGAGAAGGTAAAAATTTATTAAATATTGAGCCCCACTTGGCTAACTCATTGATCTAAGAGTATCTATTATGTACAATTGCTGGGCAAAGCTGGCTTTCTTTTCATTTCTGTTGCTTTTTATTCGTAGAGTTATAAAGAACTTTCACATCCCAACAGTTTTCCCATTTGAAATGGTTTAGTACCTACAGAAGAAGTTACTACTTGAAAAACCTGGATTATTCATGCAATTGTTTCTGATTAATTCAGGTACTAAGTGACTTCCTCTAATTCATTAGCATGAACGTTTTTTAAGACCTAAGTGGCAAACATACATTTCTTTAAAAATTTTATTTTTATTTCTCTATTAATTCTTTTGATTGAGGTATAGTTGATTTACAGTGTTGCATTAGTTTCTGGTGTACAGCAAAGTGATTCAGTTTTTTTTCCTCTCCTTTTAATTAATTTTTATTGGAGTATAGCTGCTTTACAATGTTGTGCTGATTCAGTTATACATACATACATATATGTATTCATTTCCAGATTCTTTTCCTGCATAGATTATTACAAGATAGTGAATATAGTTCCCTCTGCTGTACAGTAGGTCCTTGTTGC
The DNA here is from genome assembly GCF_937001465.1 of Orcinus orca. Lineage (NCBI taxonomy): Eukaryota > Metazoa > Chordata > Mammalia > Artiodactyla > Delphinidae > Orcinus > Orcinus orca. Next base: position 83,998,810 of record NC_064580.1, read on the forward strand.
TTATCTATTTTATGTATAGTAGTTTGTATTTGTTAACCCCAAACTCCTAATTTATCTCCCCCACCCCGTACCTTTCCCCTTTGGTAACCATAAATTTGTTTTCTAAAACGTATGTTTCTTGAGCGCTTCACCCCTAGTCCTTAAGCTGAACATTCTTTTTTTTTTTTTTCTGTGGTACATGGGCCTCTCACTCTTGTGGCCTCTCCCGTTGCGGAGCACAGGCTCCGGACGTGCAGGCTCAGCGGCCATGGCTAACGGGCCCAGCCGTTCCGCGGCATGTGGGATCTTCCTGGACCGGGGCACGAACCCGTGTCCCCTGCATCAGCAGGCAGACTCTCAACCACTGCGCCACCAGGGAAGCCCAAGCTGAACATTCTTGTTACACAGAAGAGACTGCTGGATTTCCATATCATAGACACCCCTCTTGGCAGTTAAATATTGAAGTTCGTGGCAAGACAATTAATTTAAGCTTGAGAAGAACTTGTTGTGACAGATTTCTGAAACTTATCCAGTGAACTAACATGGTCTTTTGCTTCATGAAGAAAACTGAAGCCCTATACTGTGATGTCATATTTGATTTCTGGTAGATACACATTTTGTTCTTTATATTGAAAGAGTATCTTGAGAAGCAAATCCGAAAAGGAATTTTTTTCTTGTTGTAAAAATGGTAGAAAGAATTATGATTTGTAGTAGCCAAGAGCTCAGGTGGGTTCACATTTGAGGCTTTTGATTTGACAGTGCTTCTGAGATGGTGTCCTTTTGGTTACAAAAATAGAAAAGTATTGCTCTATTAAAATGATGAAATGGACAGTTTGAGATGCTCACAGTAGCAAAGTAAGGTGGAGAATTGGAGCTTAATGCCTGTAACTTCATCTTCTCAACTACTAGGCTTTTGCCCTTTGAGGTCAGGGCCATGTCTCTTTAAATCCCAGTGCCTCGCACACTGCCAGCTGATCTATCATCTATTCGGAAGTGCTAATGGTGATGGAAGAATGCAGTGCCTAAGAGGACATGTGGGTGTCTGAAAATGCCCCTTACTGTTAGAAAGGAGATGAAAAAATGTTTTAGAGTAATTTTAAATACAAGCAGTAATAGTTCAATGGGTTTGAAAGCCAATTTTTCTTTTCCTCCTGTCTTCTTAGAATCAAACCTCTATCTACGTTGATCTCAGTTCTAAAAATCAAATTATATATACCTTTGTTGGTGAAACACAACGGAGAGGTACTCAACTAAAACAATCTTCATAGTAAAGGGATTTGAATAGCTGAACAGAATGTTCAGCTTGGTTGCCAGATGGTTAAATAGCCTTGAATTGTCTTGATTGGTCTTACTGATTTGTAAAGTTCAGGGTGAATCCAGGATCTGAAAAGTTGAAAGGCAGCACTTTGAAGAATAATTACTTCCTTCTGTGACTGCTGCTGATCTGAATCAGTATTGGTCAGGGATGTCATCTAGAGATTTCAAACCCTGGATCATTGGTTGAGATGGATGACCTTTCTTAAAGGCCCTTCTTACTTGGAAAGTATATGGAGGTTATGATAGAGTACCACCCGAACAGTGCTCTCAGAATTCCTCTGTTGTGATTGTTCTTTCATTCATTTGATCTTTGACTAGACTACAGCTTCCGTAAGGTGCATGCTTATCTTGTTTATGGTTGTATTCCTAGTGCCCAGCACTGAACAGGTGCATAGTAGATGCTCAAATATTTGTTCAATTGAATTGAACATGCTTTTCTGTATTATATTGCCTTGCCCTACTCAGAGATTAAGAAATTTAAGCTGGGTAAATAATTGACCCTTCATCTTTATTGTGATGGCCAACTTACTTTCTCTAAAAGAGAAGAAAATAGTCAAAGTTGAAGAAGTGTGGCCAAGTTTTTGAGTTGGTGGTGAGACTTTTGAATTGTATGCAATTCAGTTGTCCAATTTCTGTGGTACTGGAGTAATTTCAAGATGTTTATAAAACATTGTATTACCATGTAACATTAGCCATAAGAGAGTCGAATCTTTACATCTTGCTGTTTTTGTTAATTTCTGCCTGATTGAGAAAATTAAAACTTAATTTTCTTGCAATAATGGCTCCTGCATTTCAATCAGAACTTCAGTATTAGAGTTTGTAAGTAAATCATCCATTTCTCTTATTCTTAAGGGGTTGAGACTCTGGAGTGAAACTTTTATAATTATGCAGTACTCATAGAGTACTGTAGTAAGTTATATTTAATATAACTGTTCATAAATGAAGTTTAATAAACTCTAATTGCTTGACTAATTCACAAGTGTATTGCTTTTCTAGAGTTGATTTTAATGAAAATATATGGTCACTATACTTATTGGTGTAATATGCCCTCATCCTAATGACCATTATAGATTTAGATTTGCAATAAAAACTTACTAAAATGACTTTAATCAGTGCTTTTAATTCAGGGGTGTGACTCTGATAAACATTTTTTTGGTCATTTTTTGTTGTTGTTTTAACTCCATAGTAGCTCTATAGTTTTTACACAGGAGTAAAATCCATAATGTCTGCTTGCCAGTGGTGTGAGAGAGAGAGGTGCATGCACCTATATAAATTACATTCAGATAAAATTTGAGAGCTTGTCCCTGTAGAACATCGTTATAAATGAGACTGTATCTTAATACAACCATTTAAAAATGTTTTACAGGTCAATTCACATAAAAATGACTGCGATTGAATCTTGTCAAAGAGATAGCTCTTTACAGCTCTCTGAACTTTTTTCATGTTGGTGGTGTTTTTGTTATTGTTCTCCTTTTGTAACTTTCTCTTTTTTTGACTAATGTATAAAAACAGTTGTGCAGCAGAAATAATTTATTTTCTATTGCAGATAACTTAAGTGTAATTTATACAATAATTTCAATGTATTTTTAATGTGCAGTGGCCAAAAATGGCCCCCTCCTAAACTCAAACTCTTCAAATGTCCTTAAAGATTTTTCTTTTCAATAGACCACATTTGTCTCTCTTTTCTGAATAGTTGTAGAGTTCTAAGTAATGGTCTCAAGAAGATATTTATGACAGCAGAGTTTTACATGAGGGAAATCTATGAGAAAAATATCCATATCAGTCAAATGTACATAGTTATATAGGATATCCAGTCTGTAGTTGAATGAAACTTGTAAATCAAGAAATCATAAGCAGAGTGTTTTTCTTTATGGTTCTCTATTACAAGTAATTGGGATAATTTTTTACGTGAATATAATTTCCTCTTTGTCTTAAGGTGCTCTATCATTCTTAAAGATGCCTTTTAGGAAAAAATAGTCTTTAAGAAGACACTAAACAAAGCATAGTTCTCCTCCATTTTTGACCATGGGTCCACATGTGGTTTATGAATAACCAAACTTTAAACTCAAGGGAAGCTCTAGAAATAGAAAGGTACCTAGCCAGATTGACATTCCAGTAGAGGGAAGAGTGGGTGCACAAACAGGACATAATGAGGCATGCGGTGGGAAAAGGATTTCCATTTTTCCATAGCGCACAGATCATTGAGGGAAGACGTAGAAGGTAGCCTAGGGCTGAATAATATAGGGCTTTGAATGCCGTATTAAGGGTATTAGTCTTTATTCTGTAGGTCATCAGGAGCCATTGAATACAGATGGGCAAGTAATAGTCATTTATAATTTTTTATTGAGTTCTGTGTGCCAAACACTGATCTAGGCATTGGGGTACATCCCTGAAACAAACAGATGAAAACCTTGGTTCTTATGGAGCTCACATTTTTAGTGGGAGAAACAGACAGAAATAAATTATAGACTATGTGAGAATGTCGTAAGTTTTATTGAAAAAAGGAAATCAGAGCATGCTAAAGCAGGTCAGGAGAGTGTGGAGGAGGTGGGTGTTTCCATTTAAATAGGATGGACAGAGTAGGTCTCCCTGAGCAAGAACTTGAAAGGGGGAGGAGTGATGGAGGAAAGCATATGGATAACAGAAAAGAGCATTCCAGGCAGAGGGAAGAGACAGTGTATGTGGCTTATTGCCTTATGGGGAACAGTGAGGTGGTTGCTGTGACTAGAGCTGAGTGAATGAAAGGAACTGTAATAGGAGATGAGGTCAGAGGGATATGAAGAGTATGCAGCTCCATAGGGCCTTGCAGGTTATTGTAACGATTTTGACTTTCACTGGGAGTGAAAATAGGGTGCCATTGAAAAGTTTTGAGCAGAGGAGTGACATGATCTGACTTGGTTTTTTTTTTTTTCTGACTAAAATCCATGGTTTATTCAGATTTCTTTAGCTTTTTCTTTTCTTTGTTTTTTTTTTTTTTTGACAGGAAAGTAGGATTTATTGGTGCACGTGAGTAAAGAGGGGACAGCCTCAAGGCTCTCATGAGTGCAGGGCCCGCCATGTGTCCAGGGGGCCACGATTAGGGATGTATTTGACCCCACAGCCACCCGGGAGGAGCCGCCTATCTGCCGCCATGTTTTCAAATTCACCTGCATTAAACTTAGTAAATCCCCACTTCTTGGACATGTGGATCTTCTGGCAGCCAGGGAACTTGAACTTGGCCCTGCACAGGGCCTCAAACACGTGCTCCTCGCTCTGCAGCTTGGTGTGGATGGACATTATGACGTGGCCAATGTGGACCCCGGCCACTGTGCCCTGGGGCTTTCCAAAGGCACCGCGTATACCTGTCTGGAGACTAGATTGGGGGCAGCATGCCAGTCACGAATGTCCACTGGAAAGGGCTGTCTCCAGGGTCCCTTAGGGCAACACATACAGGCAACAGGCTGCATACACTACTGAGGAGGCTGCTGTTTGCAGCCATTGCACACCTGGCCCCCACAGGGAAAAGAGCATAGTTGGTTTAATTGGCTGCAAACTGACTTGGGTTTTAATACTGTCACTTCCTCAATGTGTTCAGAATGAACTATAGCAGGGTAAAGGTGGAAAAAGGGAGATAGGTTAGGAGGCTCTTACAGAAATCTAGGGAAGAGGTGATGTGATGGTGACTTGAACCATGTCTTTGCTTGAAGAAGATGACTTTGGCAATGAGGAGAGAATGGTGGCAGAGGTAATTATTAGGAGGCTACTGCCAGTGATTAGACTCTAAACTGGGATGGTTTGTGCGGAAATGAAGAAGAAACTGCAGAAAGATCACCGTGGAACTTGACAACTGTTTTGGCTGTAGGGATTGAAGAGAGGGAGGAGACCAAGGTGACATGGAAGTCTTAAAATTGGATGGTAACCATTACCATAAACATGACCCTATTTTTGTAAGTCTGTCCTAACCCTCTGTGACAACTCTTGGTGCTCATGTAGTGTTTCCACTGGGTTATTAATTATATACCCACTTTTTCCTACTCTATTTTCCCTCCTATTACCCACCTAGAGAGCTGAGAGAACAGCTCTGATTCTTACAGTTGTGGCAGTAGTAAGATATAATTAGGAATGAAGAATTATGAAAGACCAAAGAATCTAAATTTGTATATAGTTTATATATGAAAAATAACCAGCCACTGGAAGAACATTAGTGTATATTGGTCAAAATGAATTTAGCAGGTGACACATAAGACGTGTTAGGGAAGGACTTTGGTTGCCAGGGGAATGCTCTTCGGGATGATACTTGACCCCCTGGTAATGATGGCAAAAGGCAGTTACCCAAAGGAAAATGAAACTGATGGGGCTTGGGGCATATCTGTGAATTTGAGGTTACCATGAACTGTTTCAATTCAGTAGTTCAACCCTAATATCCTACAGCCTAATTATACCACCTGAAGAGGCCATATGTTGACGAAGAGTTAGTATCTAGTGACAACCAGATCTGTGGTCCATGGGCGAGTCACTTAGCCTCTTCAAGCTTCAGTTTCACCATTTGTAAATTGAGAGGTTTTGACCAGATTATCTCAAATTTCATCCAATTTAATAGTGTCTAACTCCATACTGTGGGATTTAATATGGACAAAAATATGTTAATTTCAAAAAAAAAAAGAGAGTGGAGGTGGGAGAAGAGGAGAAAACTCAAGTCTCTTCCCATAAGACAAGGTGGGACTATTGCTAGCAATGCTTTTTCGTTGTTGTTTCTGTCCCCCATGATTAAACTATCAACATATATTCAATTGAGATACAGACTTAAGGCATTCGAGACATATGTGTACCTTAACTTAGAGAATTTGACTAAAATCTTATTTTCCCCGAATTTACATATTGACTTTGAAGATTTATATGTTTCCAATCTTGAGTTTATAACCTCAAAGGATGGGAAGAAAAGAAAAGCAGGGGTTGCTTGAAGAACTGTATAATCTGTCTAATAAATAACACAGGTGGACAGGTACATATCTGGATGGTAGCAGGGTAGTTGAGGCACTTTTGAGACTTTGACATTTCTCACTCTGATTTTACATGACAGGAAATCATGAAGCTTGTCACTGTGCATAGAACAGTTTTCTGTACCCCACAGGGAAAATTAAAGAGAAAATACCAGGTAGAGATAGTCCTAGGGTGAACTGATCTCTCTTAAAAAGGCTTCAGTTCTGATAAAAGTAATCCCCCTTCTTTTCTTTTTTCTAGGCAGTAAAGATTGATTGGGGTTTGTGTCAGCAGGATGTGATGAAGACATAGTACAAAGACATAGAAGTGTAGATCCCTGAGGGAATAGATGTATTAAAAGTAGAAAAAGAACTACACATATAATAGTATATTTGTCCCAACTACTGGAGGGGAGGATGATCTTTAACAGCATTTAGTTGGTGATATTTGAAGACAGTTTTATGAGATCCTGTGACGAAATAATTCTCACTTAAAACTCTTAATGGAATTCTCCCCACCAGTGATACGACCATATTTTTCTTAGTTAAAAGGGATGTGAGCATGCATGATGTACATCATTCAGCTTCTGTTTTGTTGTAGGAAATAAGTATACAGGTTGTGGCAGAAGGGTTAATTTCAGTTCCTAACAGGTGATTTAAAAAATATGGTTCTTTCCTAATCACATCTCTTAACTAGCACTACAACATATTTCAACATATTTATAATATAATAATAACTGCTTTTGTGCTGATTGTATGTTATTGTAAGATCTTGAAGTATCTTCTGAATCCTGGAAGATTACTAAATTGTTAGCTGTTACTTTGCTTACTTTAATATTGCTTTATTACTCCAGTATTGTTTGTACTCTATGTGGTAGTTTTTATTAACCACTGTATTTTATTAACTAGAGTATACCATTTCCAATGATTCTCAACATTAGAAGTAGAAAACCACATGCAAAAAAAAAAGAAAGTGTTGGAGTTTTTGAGAAATGGGCATATATTAACAGAATCAGTAAGTTCAATGTTATCTAGAATATTTATAAAGGTGTTCGTTAAATTATCTATCAGATGCAACTGAGTTCTAGACTGAGCTGTTTCATTATATGTCATTACTATTAAATGTGACATTTTTCCTGTTGTTCATGTTTTTAAAAGTTTTATGTATCTCAAAAATATGATTATTCATTCTAAAACTTTGAAAAATCTTGAAAGGGCTTATGACTTTTTTATATCTGTTCTCACGTTTGAGCACTGTGGTAGTGATGTCTGTTCCAAATCTGACTTTGGGAACTTGGGAGTCATCTTCAAAAACGAAGAGACACTCCCTTCACCAAACCTTCATTTTTAATCCTTAATAAGTTGTTTTTTTCTTTTGTAAAGAATGTGTTTATAGATTTAAAGTTTCTAATTCTCTTTGAAGAATTATAGTTGATAAAATAAAAAATGAGAATCATTCAATTATTTTCTTGTTTGATCTGTGAATTTCTCTTATCTGACAGGTATTTTTTTTTTCCTTTTTGGTTTTAATAGAACATTCAAATAAAAACTTTGGCAGATGATGTGGTAAGGTGGACTTAGCATGTTATCATTTACTTATGCATGTTGCCTTTTTATTAAAGTGGGTGGACATTAAAGCATTGATATATGTAAAGATATAAAAAGTCTAGATGTTTACAAAGTACAGTAGATGGAAGAATTGTCAATAGAGTGGCTTTTCTTTTTTTGATATAAACATAAGCAATTGTATGTGTTCTCAAAATAATTTTGATATTACCATCCTGATATATACCTTAGCTAATTAAAAAAAATCAGTATAAATCTAACTCTGGAAAACACAAATGTTTCCTTTCTCAATAGCCATGTAAATTGACTCTGAATATGTTAAGCATTAATATTAACAGTAAAGGAAATTAATTTAAAATGGAAAGGAAGTTAAGTACATTATGTTAGAAATGTGGTATTATATTTAAAATCCTCAAATATTTTTGACCTGAGTCTATCGTAGTAAAACATTAAAAGTTATGGGCTTAAAATTTAAATGTGCCCTTTTATAGCTAAGCTTTTAAAATGTGGTATTTTAAGTATTTTTTCTTTGTGAAATTACCTGTCTACAAATAATGTAGAATATCGTTCATGATTTAAGGAAGTGAAGGTATGTGGCTTAACTTTATTTTCTTATCAAGATATAGCTGAAAGCAAAAGCCAATTTTCTAGATCAAAGTGAAGAGCATAGTGGAAGATCAAATATATATGTAAATAATGCTACTCAGTAAAAAAGCCAGCACTGCAAAAGTAAATATTAAGTGATATGAAGGGAAAGGAACAGAGATATGTTGATTTAATGGTCGATTGCATATTTAAATGCTTTTGTGTCCACCATATCTTTTAGTGAAATTTGACTCTTGGTTATGTACTCAGCTTATTTGGGATTGCTTAATGTTTTTTCTTGAGTTGTTTGAGTTGGTTATTACATATCTAATCTAACTTAATTTTCCTCAAAAACATTCAAATTTAAAAGAAAATATGAAAATATAGAAGGTGATTCGAAGAAATGAATCTTTATGTGAACACTGGGCTAGGAACCAGGGACTCGTGAATTTAGCGAGTCACTTTTTCTGTGAAGTGAGAGAGTCGGCCTAGATGATTTTTCAAGTTTCTTCCCAGCTCTAAAATATTATGATTTACATAATCTCTTTGTAAGCAACCATGTACTAAGATCATTTTTGGAATCCTAAATAAGCTGCTTAAAACTGCTCATATTTCTTTCAAAGTACACCTTTTAGAAAAAAAAGTGTTCTTTGAATCAAAAAAAAAGTATGTTCTTTTAATGGGGGTCAACAGAAGTCAACATAATTGTGGTAAGAACTTCTGTATGCTTTTTATACTGTTGAAGTGATTTATAAGGACTTGGTAATGTGGCAGTGACGAGGCACTGTCCTGATACCTAACATATCTGCTTGTTTAACGTGAGCTGACAGTATGCGTGCATGTGCTTCCTAACAGAAACCAGAATAAAACTGAGTTGTATTCAGTTTTATGGTTATTACTAATTTTTGATGTCCAGTGTTCTGTGGTTTAAAACAGAATGGCCTATTTACATGCAAGTGGAGTCATTAACTCACTTTATGTGAAATCGCAAGCTAATTATTAGAGATTGTACGTGGAATCAATGGTTCCAAGTCAATATCCATAAAATAGCAAGTTCTTCATAGTAGTATTTGTAGGAATAAGATATTTCTGTTTATGTTATATTTCCAGAGCAAAAAGGTAATGTTTTTAATTTTGTTGTGCTTCCTTGTTGGTCCCACGTTTTAGGGAAGAAAAAGGTGTGTGTAATAATAATAATAGTAATAGTAACAACAACAATAGTAATAAAGAGTAGCTAAGTACACTAAACATATAACTTATTTAAATTTCACAATAACTGTTTCTTTGTTGCTTTCTCTGTCTCCCCTTCCTCCTTCCCTCCCTTCCTTCCTTCCCTCCTTCCTTCCTCCTACATACATTAACTTATCCCTATTTTAGAGATGAGGAAACAGTCATAGAGAGACCAGGTAATTTGCACAGGGTAACTGACCTAGTAAATTGCAGATTCAAATCTAGGTAGTCTGGCTCCAGAGTCCATGCTCTTAACCATTGTATTCTACTACTACACTGCCAAAGTATTCATAGATACTTGTCACAATTATTTTGGTGCTTTGAAGAAGAGAAACATTACTATAATTTCCCCCTTAGAATTGGATATTCTTTTCTTTTCTTTGTTTTTTTTTCTCATAGTTTGAAAGTTGCCGCCAAAGACACGTTCTCTCTCAAACCACCACACGACTTTGAGGCCGGACTTTTCTGACCTAGTTACTGTGCAGAACAGAAATGACAAGGGACTAAGTTTTACTTTTGAGGAATACTTTTCACTCCCTAGATTTCTGCGGCTGCAGAGCTACTTCAAGGTTTCAAAATAGTACAATCTCTAACTGGAGCTTGCTGCTTAAAATAACATTTTGTCAAAAGACAATAATGATTCCTAAGTGCTATTTTGATGTTTCAGTTCTTCATGTTTGTTCGTGATTCTCGATCTCTTCCTTAGGGCTTCTTGTTTTTTTCTGTTTGCAGCGTGACCGAATTACAAGTTTTAGGAAATCTACTGTCAAAAAAGAAAAACCTCTTATCCAACATCCTATTGATTCTCAAGTTGCGATGAGTGAGTTTCCAGCGGCTCAGCCATTATATGATGAACGATCTTTGAATTTGTCCGAAAAGGAAGTACTGGATCTCTTTGAAAAAATGATGGTAAGTTAGACCCCCTGATTTTGTTGTAATTTTAAAATGCATGTGCCCAGAGTAGCACTGGGTTCTAAGTAGGGCTGTTTGTATGGACTGTGTTTATATCACATAAAGGAGAGACCAGAAACTTTCTGATACAACAGAACTGTTTTCGAAAGCATCTGTCGTTTTGAGCTATAATATGTCTGTCTCTTCCACTATGAGCTCCTAAAAGGGGGGGCTGTCTTACTTATTTTTGTTCTCTAGTATTCAGTAGTCTGTGGCACACTGAATCAATTTTTTAACTACCTAACTTGTGTTTCTGTTTCTATAAAGCAAAACAGGCCTAAGTCCACTTTTCTGAAAACAATATAAGGTATCTTCTTAGGTATATGAAATAGAGTTGGAAGGACAGAGTGTAAAAAAACAAAACAAAACAGTAGAGGGGACAGAAGAATGAATTCCTCCAAGTTTGTTCTATTATCAACAGTCATACCATCTATATTTTCTAGCATACTTCTTATATTTTATAGCTTGTGATCTAGATTATTTCTTATATTAGATAATAAATATAATACTTTGATTATTCAGCAGTTTATACCAAGAGAGGGGAGAGATGAGGCATCAGGCCATCTTGGATTGGTTTCCTTGATCAGAGAAGTGGAGATCCTGATTCATGATTCATTAATTTCTAATTCTGTCCCACTTATCATGGCAAATTTTTTTTTGTGAATCTCTATTCATTTTGAGTTAAGGTCCACAAGAGTTTCAAAGGTCTCCTTACCCATACCAAAAGAAGAGGTTAAGAATACTGGAAATCTAGACCCTTCTACTCTGCCCATTATGGAACATCTTGTTACCACCCCGCCCCCAACCCCACTAGTAATTGAAAGTTGTTGAATGAATACAAATTCCCTTTATCTTTAAACTTTTCCTTTAATGTTCCTTCTGTCTAGCCAGAGCTGACATCCAGCTTTTCCCTTGTCACAAGTCCTGACATTCCCACTCTCTTCAGCCTTTCCTCCTAGTCCTATGGTACACCCTCTTTCCGGCTGCTCCTTCTATGTCAAATTCTTTGAACATCTTTCAACAACCCTTTCTCTTGTAAAGTCTGTTATCTGCTGACCAGCCATGATGATGATAGCATCTGGCTATCCTTTTGACCCTTCCCTTGCTATTCGTTTTGGTGATTTCAGCTATTACATTGATAACCTTGCCATCACATTGTTGCCCTTAGTTCCTTGGTTTCCTGAACTCAGACCTTTGCATCCATGTATTTAGCTAATTATAGACATGACTACACCTTGGACTGTGTCACTCTTTGGAATGATTCCACCTCTGAGATCTTTAGCTCTGAAACTCTTCTCGGAAGCTAAACGACCTATATTACCTTTTCCAGGCCCTTAATTTTACAGGGCATGTTTGTGTAGTGGTTAAGAACTTGGACTTTGGGGTCATTCAGCCTTGAGGCTGAGTTCTGCCTCTGCCATTAATCACATTACCCTGTGAAGGTGATACATCCTCTCTACACTTTATTTTCCATAACTGTAACAAAGGTATAAGAGGGTCTACCTCATATGGTTATTTTTAGGATTAGAGGAGATGATATTTCTAGAATAGTGCCTGGCATAAAACTTTCTATAAAAATAATTTTATAAATGTTTGTTGCATTTCCTTCCTTTAGCAAATAAAGCTCTGTTCTTTCTTCAGTTTCCCCTCAATTTGCAACTCGGTTGTCTTATCTTAATCACCCCAAACCAACAAAGACAGAAACAAACATTCTTTGACATTAATCAAACTTTTAAATCTTATTTTAAACTCTTCTTCTCTTTACTCAGACTTCACTCAAATGATACTTACTCCTTTAACCAGCTAACCAATCGGTTACTAATTTTTACAGTAGTGAAATAGTTCTTTTAGTTTATCGTGGCATTGCCACCCTCCAGTTCACTTTAGCTCAACACTTACGGGCCTTCTTCCACGCCATTCATTTTCTCAGTCACGTCTAATTGCTTTCCAAATCCCATTGGTTCTGCTTTTGCAATGACTTTTACGTCTGTTTCCTCAGTTGTCCTCCAGATGCTCTTGCCCTGCTTTAGGCAGTATCCCTCTCTGGCTTTTTCTCATGGGCTACAAAAGTAGCCTCCTATCTGGTCTTCCTCCTGTCCTCCAGGTTTTGCCTGTTCTAATCCAGTGGTGCTCTATTCATGATTCTGAAACAGATTCCTTTTCCAAAGCCCCAAGTAGGCCCTTCTGTTTTCACACAGTCATCTTCTATGTCCCTACTCCATTCCCTCCACTGTGCTTCTAGATGACTATTTCACACCTTTACTTTGCTGCTCAGTCCTCAGAACTCTTACCCATCTTTATGCTCTGCTGATGAGCTTGCTGCGTAATTTACTGAGTAAACTGAAGTGATCAGAAGAGAACTTCCACAGACTCTCACCACCACATCTACCTAAGTTTGAGTATCTGCAGTCTTGCTACCTATCACCACCATAGATGAAGTTTTCATCTTCCAGTCCCTCCATTTGTGTACAAGGTTCCATTCCTTTAGACCTACTTACTCAAGGACATTGCTCCAATCATTTTTTCCTCTCTCTTCTGCCCTTCCCAGCAGCATACAAATGTGCTATCTCACTTCACAACTTTTTCATGACCTTATCTCCCTTGCCTGTTACCACTGTATTTTTACTCTCCTTTGAAGGAAGACACCTCCTAATAATTTTGTTTATATTCACTGCTTCTCATTTCTCTCATCTTACTTTCTGTCTTAAACTCACTCTAGCCAGGCTTCCATCCCACCATTCCATCAAAATGGCTCTTATCAGTGTCACCAGAGATCTTTATGCTGCTGAGTCCCATGTTCAGTTTTCAGTTCTCATCTTAACTGACCTATCAGCAGCAGGTGATGCATTTGGCCATAAATCGCCCCCTGCTCCCCCTTTATTTGGTTTTCCTCCTATCTCTTTGGCTGCTGCTTTTTAATCTTCTTTGCGGATTCCTTTTCATGTCCTCAACCTTTAAATGTTGGAGAGGCCCAGGGATCCATCCTTGGACATGTTCTCTTCTCTATCTACACTATCTTCTTTTGTGATTGCAACCAGTACTGTGGCTTTACATTCCACTGTTATTCTCACAATTCTCAAATTTATCTACTACAGCTTAGTCCTCGTGTCTGAACTCTAGACTCTCATAATGAAACTTCATAATTGACATCTCTCTCTGATTGGTCAGTAGACTTCTCAAAAGTAACATATCCAAAACCAAACTGTTGATATTCCCCTCCAAACCTGCTCCTCCCAGTGTTTCCCCCTTCTAAGTTGATGGTATATCCATCTGTCCAGTTACTCAGGCCTAAAACTTTGGAATTGTCTTTGTCTACTCTCTCTTTCTCACATTCCACATTCAATTGACTAGGAAACCCATGCACTCTTCCTTCAAAGTACGGTACTTACAAGAGCTGACCATTTCTTACCGCCTTCACTGGTCCCATACTGGTTGAAGCCTCACCTAGGCTGCTACAATAGTGGTAGAACTATTAGGATTAACACAGTTCCTCATTGGTCTCCCTGCTTCCACCATGACCCTCTGCAGTATATTCTCAACACAGAAACATTACCCTTTTAAAACCTGAACAATGTCATGTCACTTGGGTTCTCAAATCTCTACTATGGCTTCTTGTTTCCCTCAGGGTACAAAAGCCAGTATCCTTATAAGAGCCTGTAAGGCCCTGTATGATCTGATCCCCACTTTACCTCTTCGATATCTTCCTCTTCATTTGCTTCAGTGACACACACATGCCTTTTACATGATGATAGCTGTAAGCAAAAATGATTCCTGGCACTTATAAATTTTTTCAATTTGTGTACAGCATTTACTATGTTTTCAAACCTTTTACAATATTTCCGTTTTGTGGTTTGAATTTTAATTCTAATGTTTCATCAACAAATTACCACTTTCCTCTTTAAATATGTTATGTTTTTAAAAAGATTTGTTTGTGGATTCATAAATGTGACTTAAAGAAAGGTACAACTTGGTGCCACATTTTCCCTAATGAGAATTTTTCCTTCCATGGGAATGTTGGAAAAGGAAATCAGACAATTATGATTTGCTTAAAAGTAACAACAAAAGATCAATAAAAAACTTTTTAAGGGTTGTATCTCTTCTTTGAGAGAAGTCTACTTGTACATTGAACATTTTGCATTTTCTTTATTATCTTCAGTTTGTCTGTAATCAGGTTAAGTGAACAACTTATTTTATGAATTTTCACAGCTTTCATTTACTGTGCACCCTTGGGCCCAGCATGTAACTGAGCAGTTTACATGTATTGTTTCAGCTGATCTTTGTGACAGTGCTGCAAAGAAGGCAACATAGTTATACTGCATTTTTCAGATAAGGAAATTAAAGCTTAGAGAGAGGCTAAAGAAATTGGTTCTGTAACTTGCCTTAGCTAATACGGCGCTGAGCTCAAACTTAAATTTAGGTACATAAAAATCTAAAAAATTGGCATTTTGGTAATCTCTATCTTTAATAATATTTCATTTAAGCTAAATGTAAAATTAATACACTTTCTTTGCACGCATACTAAGTGGAAGTAGAAGGCAACTCTGAGATACATTGCCTCGCAGGTAAAGCGAGATGGATGGATTGTTTCCTATTGATGACAGAAGGTTGTCTTTTTCCAGAGCATCGATTGAAAAGAAAGAGGCCCACAATTTAGTTTTGGAAAACTGTTAAAATGCCATCTTCAAAGTTGATTGGGAGAAGACACTTAAGTCGTCAGAAGTAGATTTCCAGATATGAAATTTCCCTTTTTTATTTCATTCTTTGTAGGTGTCCTTCCATGTACAAATAATGTAATAGATGTACTTTTCCTACTTGGTGGCTATTATGACAATCTTGTCTCTCTTGATTCTCATCCTTCATTGTGCTATTCCTGTTTTCAGACTTTTTACACTTTAGAGTACCACAAATGTTTAGACCATTGGGCCTAAACACTTTGTATGTGTTTTAGGATAGCATACCTTGAGGAGTGAAACATTTAAAATAATTACATAAAATAGCACATTATAGACAGTAACAGAGTATGAGACGCTTGACAAGAAATATATTACATTAAAATTGCTAATATAATTTATTATTTGGAATTTCTGGGGGATGATATATTTTGGTGAAACTTTTGGTGAAAGGCTTAAGTAATGAAAGGCAATATTCAAATAAATCCTCTATTACTCTGATAATTGAAACTCTTGTTATGTCTGAGGATCATATTTGTCAACAGAAGTTCTCCCTGTACAGGTTTGTAGATGTAGATAATAGGGCAATGTTGGGCTCAATCTGAAATTACTACAGATTTTTAAAAAAGTGTTAATTCTTTTATTTGATTACTGTAACTTGTATTTAACTACTAATAGCTCATTTTAAATACCACTTGACACTTTATAGTCAAGTAAAATCCTGGAATGAGTCCAGTTAACTGAAAGATCTGAATGGTTAGGTTTTACTTTACTAGTGAGTTAGTAGATTACTAACGTTCCATTGACAATGACATCTGTTCTACGCATTGATATGCCACTTTTCATATTGTGGCTGCTCAAGGAAACAAGTATAGACAGATCTTCTGAGTAAGGGTATCCATGGCTATTGCTGATGGATGTAAAGCTCTAAATTTGAAACTTTTAGATGACTGCTTTTTTCATGGAGCACACACTATTTATTATCAGCATGTGTTCAGTAGTTTGTAAAACTGGATTTTGTACTTGGAGTGTGGTCATTGCCTATTAATTGAAAATTAGAAAGTGGTTCTTTTATTAAAACTTCCAGGAGTGGAAAAAAATACCCTCACTCGTTTTTATATGATTTTTATATTTACCTGCATGGGATAAACTATACTTGCTCTTTAAGATTCCTGTTCCCCTTTTCTGCCCAGTCGTGTTTTCAAATCTTCCACAAGTGGGTAAAGGTAGTAGGACCAAGACAACAATACTGCTTCCACATTTTTGGGAGGGTAATTTTAAAAGATGACTGAACTATTGTAATATTACATATCACCTTTAACCCCCAATTCAAATTTGAATGAGGTTCATATTTATCATCTTTTTCATGTTAATCAGAGACATTTTGTATTGTCTCTAGTTAGGACTGGTGAAATATCTTCTCCCTTACACTTTAAATATACGGAAATTAATAATGCTGTAATTGAATAACTATTCAACATGTTAAGGTATCATAGCCTTTGAGCTTACTGAGAATAACTGAACTGGTCTTTGTACATTGAGAATACTGCTTAAGGACTATTAAATGTTTAATAGCGATAGCTCATTTTTGAATAATGCAATCAGAGCAAGGAGAGAAATGTGTCTGGACACTGTCCATTTCCTTTTTTTTTTTAACTTCTTTATTGGGGTATAATTGCTTTACAATGGTGTGTTAGTTTCTGCTTTATAACAAAGTGAATCAGTTATACATATGCATATGTTCCCATATCTCTTCCCTCTTGCGTCTTCCTGCCTCCCACCCTCCCTATCCCACCCCTCCAGGCGGTCACAAAGCACCGAGCTGATCTCCCTGTGCTATGCGGCTGCTTCCCACTAGCTATCTACCTTATGTTTGGTAGTGTATATATGTCCATGCCTCTCTCTCGCTTTGCCACAGCTCACCCTTCCCCCTCTGTCCATTTCCTTTTGAATATTATTTCCCTTTTGTATGCAACTGTTCTAAAACTGTTTTTTTTTTTTTTTTGCTTAGGGGATAGGGGATTTCCATTTTAAGCTTAAAAAAATAAATATACAGAGATGTCTTGGAAGTTCAAGTTGGAATTTAATTTCTTTTACCTAGTACAGGATCTATTGAGTGGAAGTCCAGCTGGTGTTGGTTACATTAGAGTCCTACAGATATGTCAATAAGGACTGTGTTTTAATATAGGTAATTAAATAATTTAATTGTATACAAAAGATGAGGCTAGTGATGATTAATGATTTATGATTAATTTCTAGGCACACTTCATTTCAACTTCCGTTATTAAAGGCAATGTTTAATATATGATTCCACATGCAAATGTGATGTTTTATACTTTGTTTCTGTTCAGCAATTTACATTAATATATTTTGCATTTTGGGCATAATTTAATGATTGTACAGTCATATGCAATAAATATTAAATTATCTGTCCCATATTCCATCTGGTAGAACTCAAATAATCCCAAAGCTTTTCATTTTGTTCTCTCACTTTTGCCTTTCATCAGTTTTGAGAGCCTGTTTGACTTTGGACCCCAGGTGCTGTCCTTGTTTTCCCCTGACTGCTGTCATGGGTTTCTTTCTCACCCAACAGCAGTCTTTTAGGAGTTGGTTAGCTAGGATGAGAACCTTTTAGTGCTCTCATCGTAAGTAATTTTAATTAAAGGTTAAGTTACTGTAAAATAAGTTATTGGTAACATAGGTCTTAAAATCTATAATAAGGCATGGGAATAATTTTCAGGAATGGCTAGATCCTTAGAAATTATCTAGATAGCCTACTTTCCATTTTTTACATTTATATTTCCAATATCCTTACTCTGTATCATTGGACTGAGAGAACGCCAGCATCATTTCTAGTCATTTTATTTTCTTACACACATTCCCAAGTAAAGCATATAAAGGAGGAGCAAAACTTACCCTGTAAACAGGTCTCAAAGTTAGCTAATCTGGGTCACTTTTAAATTTCCTTCCAAAATATAATTCTCACCAAAAGTTCACAAATAAGGGAGTAGTAGGATAGAAGTCCCAGGAAGAGGAATTAAGGTAACTAGGTTTGTAAATTTACTCTGATTGTAGCTGATAAACTTCACAATTCACTGATTCTGTTCTTGATTTGTACATAGAAATGTTTCCTAAGGTATTTTTTCTGTTTGAAAAGTTCCACTAGTGTTTTTTGCCATGAAGGCATTTTCACGACCGTGTATTGATATGTGCAGTGTGCCAGGTCGTGTGCTACATGCTGCAGGTACACAGATAAATCCAGTTCCTCCCTTGCCCCCAGAGAGCTCAGAATTTAGTCAGGGAGGCAAGCAAGTAAACACAGGATTTCCATGGTAATAGGACAGCTGTGAATAGGCTCCTGTGAGTACTTAAGCCAGCACAGGGGCTCAGGGAGGAAAAAGAGAAGATCTGAATATACTACGAAACCCAGTGTCACTTCTGAATTTTCAGTCTTTATTTTTTTGACATTAAAGTGTTCTCAGAGTTTGAATGACTTAGTTCATCAAGGTCCAATGCCTTCTATATGCCAGGTACTGTTCTAAGTTCTGAGGAGGGAGGGAGAGAGAGAGAGAGAGAGAGAGAGAGAGCGAGAGCGAGCAACTCAAGGAAAATCCTTGCTGTCAAGGGTAGAGGTGATATGGCAGAACGTAAGGTGTAATTGTGGGGAAAAAAAAAAGGAAAAGCAAAGACATATTTCTGTATCACGGAGAAGTTTATTTGACAACTCTCTACTGAATGCCAGATACTTTGTTAGGTGCAGGGGAGCATAAAGATGGCAAAGACGCTATCCCTGCCTCTAGGTTTTTATTTTGTATGACTCCCAAGGTAAGAATAGCTTTTATATTTTTAAATGGTTGCAGATAATCAAAAGAAGACTGTTTCAGGGCACATGAAAATCTGAAATTCAGTGTTCATAAATGCAATTTTGTTGAATGCAGCCGCAGCCATTTGTTTACATATTGTTGATAGTTCCTTTTACACTGTAACTGCAGAGTTGGGTAGTTGTGACAAAGACCCTGTGACCCGCAAAGCCTAAAACATTTAATGTCTGGCCCTTTATAGTAAAAGCGTCAACATCTGGACTAGTGTAGTAGTCTCTAAACTTTCTAATTTCCTATCCCGTTAGAAAAAAAAAATATATTTGAGCAAGTAACACCAATATGTTTTATTTATAAAATATACACATATATGTATGTACTAATACTATATATAAAATACAGACATAGAAAAGAATGAGAAAAACATGCAATGAACAAGATTTTAAAATGATTTAAAATGAGTTTATTTTATTTATTAATGGTGCAAAAGCCTTTGCTGTCGCGATTAATAACTTTTTAGTGAGAGCAATGTCAGTGTGTCATTATTTTTTATGTCTTGTTTTAAAAAAGAGACTAATTAGAAGGTTTAGTTCCGAGTCCATTTTATTTTGATATTTGGTTTAATGTCTGTTATAGTTGAAACATAAATCTGACAACGATGCATAGGTCCAAGTGGAACGAGAACATCATTAGCAACACTTATTAAATCATAGTATTAACTTTGCTCAGTCCAGTCCATGAATCAGGCAAAAGTTTCCTGCTGAACCACGGCTAGTAAATTTCCATCTCCCTTGATGACGGTCAGTTGTTCTTGGAACTAATCTGAAGTGTTGCGTTTTTATATTTGTGAATAAATTGGTTCAAAATGGCTTTAAAAAACGGGCTTCACTAGATGTCATCAGGGACATGGGCTTTTTGCATTTTTCCTTCCACATACTTAATGTGTAGACCCCCGCCCCCATGTTTGTCTACTCATGTCCGCTGCAGACATTGTACCTAATACCCGGAAGAAGAAAGAAGAGGTGAGTCATGCAAGGGTGAAGGAGACCCACCTGGCAGTTGTGTCTGCCAGTGTGTGGCTTTTTCAATGAAGTTCATTTGAAAAGCAGTTACTTTCTCACCAGTTGTTAACTCTTAAGGGATTACTTGTCCTTTTGTGAATGAAAAATGCCCAAGTCATGTGAAATTTCAGAAGTTTTAAAATACTTTGTCATGAAATAGCTGGAAATCTCTCTGTAAGATACATGTTTTCATGCTCACTTCCTGTCTCATTTTAAAATATTGTAAGTATTTACAGTATTTGAAATATCTTGCTTTTATAAAAAACAACAAAAAACACCTACATTCTTGACTCTGCATACCGCTGTGTGTATTTTGATTTCAACTTCTTTCTTGCAATGGTTTAAATTTTATATGTGGGCTAACCTTCCTTACTCAGGAATGCTTCCCACTTACAGTTTTTTCATAAAACATCCTTTTATTAAATAAATCATTTATTTTGGCAATATGTTTTCTCTGTTACATTGTTCCATTAGCAACTCAAAGAAAAGTAGTTTTTATATTTCATTATTGGAACAATCTAGCAAATAATATAAGCTGAGTTTTTTAAAAGAAAAAACAGCTGTATTTTCATTCAGCTGTATGATAAACCTCCCACACTGAGTAATTTTTCTAATACTTGTTTTAGCAAATTTTCAGCAATGATTTCTATGTGTCTTCTGACAGTATTTGCTGACAAAGGAATGTGTTTTAGTTTATTGCCATGTTGTTTTGCATGTATTATTTCAGCTGCTTCTACCAAGTGTTCCCCCAATGTCATGGGACCTTTTGTCTTTTGCTATTAAAGAAAGAAAACATTCAAAAGAGTCTTCTAAACATGTGTCATTAAGTTTACAAAATTTCACTAAGTACTGGATTGCGTATCACATGATTCTAATTATTGCTGAGAAAGTCGAAAAAGCTTTCCTCATGGTCTAGATGTTTGGATTTTAAATGGTCTGCAAGTTTGAGGTAGCTTTATACTATCATTAGCTAATATTTTTAAGGTGCGATATGCACATAAAATGAGAGTCATCAGTGATAATTGATATACATGCATATTTCAGATAGTTACCTTACTAATTTTTAATCTTGTGGGACCAGCTTCTTATCAGCCTTATATTTTTATTACTTTTATCATATGATATAACTGATGAAAGGCTCAGACCTATGAGTAGGAGATATAACAGTCTAGTATTTTCTTGTTCCTCTGTACTTGCATTATTGGTATTATTATCCTCAATCTGTTGTCTTTGCAAGAATCTTTTAAAGCTACTTTTCTATTTTGTTGTTGTTGTTTTGAGGGTTGACTTAGTTAAAACTTGGTAAAATAGTCTGTAAGTCCACTTAACCAGGTACTTGTAAACTGCAGTACGTTGCAGTACACTGACAGTGAAAAAATATGCATTGTGAATACCCCACTCTTCCCTTGAGATACCTCATGTACTATTTGGACCTACGGATCCAGTGAGGGCTTCAGTGTTATTCTCATGTTAAATATTGAAGCTTATTTTCTTGTATTTTGAATAAACATCAATATTTCACAAACCACAGTGGATCCTTTA
The DNA here is from genome assembly GCF_937001465.1 of Orcinus orca. Lineage (NCBI taxonomy): Eukaryota > Metazoa > Chordata > Mammalia > Artiodactyla > Delphinidae > Orcinus > Orcinus orca. The sequence goes on from NC_064580.1 coordinate 84,020,487, forward strand.
AGTAATCTTTGGATTCTGGACACTGGTTCCATGTTGAGCTCAGGATTAAGGATTATGGGAGAGTAAAAATAATATTTGGGTTTCCTAATAGCTAAATAGATGTTCTGAATTTACCTTATTGATGGTGAAGAGGTATATGTAGGTGTTCATAGTTGTAGTTTCCTCCAATTGGCCCTGAAAGTAGAAATAGCTGAAGACTTTTTGTGCAGTACTCAGTAACATTCACTTAATTTCATGCTTGCTTGCCCCGGCTTTTGGCTCCATACCATTTGTAGGGATAATGTATTTGGACAATTTTTTTCCCCTTTAACTTTGTTTTCCATGTAAACTTCTATATGTTATGCTGCTACATTCTATATAGGTAAACTTAACTGGATCATTTGACGACATGAGGTAGTTAATTAATACCAGGTACAATTGGCCATTTATTTACTTATGTAGAAAATTCCTGATGCTTTTATTGGAATTTTAAAAAGAAATGTTCTGTCCTTTCTAGTTCTAGTAGAGGAATTATCTATAGAGCATATCTTTATATGAACGTTTCTTTAGAAAAGAATAAAGAAATAAATGTAAAAATCCATTAATTTATAATCTTAAAATAATCAAAGATAACTATAATTGCTGTTCATGCTAGGGTATATTTTTAGGTACTAGGGTATCATTAGTTTATTCTCTTCAGGGGTACAGGTCCCCTCGAGATAGAAGTTAAAGAATACTTGGATAATTACTATTGAGAAGCAGAAGGAAGAGGGCAAGCATTAGATGGTGAAGTGAAGTTCAGATTTAAAAACAGCGAGTGGAAAATCCAGCCTTAAACTGGGATCAATGCATGTTGCAGAAACAGAAACAGTTACTTTATAGAAAATATATAGACATTTTTAGCAACTGCATAGAAAGAAGGAGAAAGTATTACTTCTTATAGAGGAGGAAAAGATGTAAAAACATAAAGGGTTGACATTTACCTTTCATAAAACAAGTGAGGAAAACAGTGGAAGGGTTAGGAAAATAGAAAATGATGTTAGGACACGAGAAAGTTTAAAAAATTATACTGTCACCTGTTTAAAGATTTACTGGGCGGTGAGAGGGAGAACGAGAGAGAGAATGAGAATGAATGAATGAAAGAGAGTACAAATGAATGAATAGGCAGCTGGTTCAACTTTTAACCTTCTCATTTGACTCTATTCTTATACGGCTCCTCAGTTATAACTTTAAGAATACAATGTGTATTTGCTGAAGAAGTGAAGGAGTTTGTCTATAATAGGAAAATTGCATCATGGCATAAGTGGTAGGAGATAAAATGGTTTAGTGTTTACAAACATGGCTTGATACAAATATTATAAGTGGTCAGTTATTTACTTCAGCATTTCTTAAATTACAAAATACCACATTCTTCTCATGTATTGTGGAAGTACTAACTAAATGTTAAATACACTAAAAGCTTGCTTTTGTGTTTTGAGTACTATAAGAACTCAGTGTGTTTAACACTACTATATATAAAATAGATGACCAATAAGGACCTACTGTATAGCACAGGGAACTCTACTCAATATCTTATAATAACCTATAATGGAAAAGAATCTGAAAAAGAATATTTATGTGTGTGTGTGTGTGTGTGTATATATATATATATATATATATATATATAACTGAATCACTTTACTGTACACCTGAAACTTAACATTGTAAATCAACTATATTTCAATTAAAAAGAAAAATACTCAGTATGTTTAGTAGTTTCATATTCAATTACATTTTTTAGAATTAATATTGAATTATGAGTATTGCTCTATTTAGTTTTATGATTGTATTATAAAGCTGGAGTTAATGATTTGGAAGTATTAGCTGCCTAATTAGTAGTATGCTGCTTCTTTCTGTAAAAATAAGATGAGTCATTGTTCATGTGAATGGTACCTAGTCCCAATCAACCTATGCAGCAGATTTATAGGTATAAAAAATGTTTGTGGCTTTGCTCTATAGATAATTCCTCTACTAAAACTAGAAAGGCTAGAACATTTCTTTTTAAAATTCCTCACTTGTTTTATGAAAGGTAAATGTCAACCCTTTATGTTTTTACATCTTTTCCTCCTCTGTAAGAAGTAATACTTGCTCCTTCTTTCTATACAGTTGCTAAAAATGTCTATATATTTTCTATAAAGTAACTGTTTCTGTTTCTGCAACATGCATTGATCCCAGTTTAAGGCTGGATTTTCCACTCGCTGTTTTTAAATCTGAACTTCACTTCACCATCTAATGCTTGCCCTCTTCCTTCTGCTTCTCAATAGTAATTATCCAAGTATTCTTTAACTTCTATCTCGAGGGGACCTGTACCCCTGAAGAGAATAAACTAATGATACCCTAGTACCTAAAAATATACCCTAGCATGAACAGCAATTATAGTTATCTTTGATTATTTTAAGATTATAAATTAATGGATTTTAAATTATAAATTAATGGGTTTTGTGGATTTTGTGTTTGTGGTAAAGCAAATTAAAATATTTAGAGAAAAGCTCCTAAGTATCACATTGGTTCAACAGATATTTATTAAATGCCTGGTGCATTCCAGGAACGCATACTCTTTGCTTGGAAATACAAAGAAAAAAAGAACCCAGTTTCTTCCCTCAGTTAGCTTATATTGATACAATATAGGAAATTAATATGGAAGAATAGAATGAAGATAGTCATTTCTAAATGAGATGCTTTGGGGGAAATCTGAAGAATTAGCAGAAGTACATGAGTTAGCCCGATATGGATTTGGGTGTGGTGGGGTGCGGTGAGGTGGGATAAGATGGGGGTTAATAGATGAAGAGGGTGCTGAAGTTGACAGCATTCTAGGCAGAGAGAACAGCATCATGAACAAAGTAATGGAAGTGTGTAACAGCATAGTGTATGTAGAAAAACTGCAAACAAGCTTGTATCATTCAAACCTAAGGGGTAAGATGAAAAGTGGTAAAAAAGAAAAAAAGGGTACAAATGAACTTATTTACAAAGCATAAGTAGAGTCATGGATGTGGAAGACAGGCTTATGGTTACCAGGGGGTATGGGTGCAGGGAGGGATAAATTGGGAGATTGGGATTGACATATGCACAATACTATATAGAAAATAGATAACTAATAAGAACCTGCTATATAGCACTGGGAACTCTACTCAATACTCTGTAATGGCCTATATGGGAAAAGAATCTAAAAAAAAGAGTGCATATATGTATATGTGTAACTGCTTCACTTTGCTGTAAACCTGAGGCTAATACAATATTGTAAGTCAACTATACTCCAACAAAAATAAAACAAAAAAAAGAAGGGTCTAGGCCATTTACAGGAAAAAAAAGAAATGAGACCAGGGAAGTGATAATAACACTAATAGCTAGCATTCTTTGATGGCTAGTTAATATACACGAGGCTTGGGTTCATGATCACAATTAATCTTGACATTCCTCTGAGGTCTGTATTCTCCATATTCCCCTTAATGTCCTGCCTGCCTCCATGACTCTAGTCTGATAGCATGATCTTAGCAGTGTGTGCCATTAAAAATTGGATTAGAGGTACATGGTAACATAGAAATGTCACTGGAAGGAGAGCAAACTCTCTACCTAGAGACTGCCAAAGGTGACACTGTTAAGCCTGGCTGTGACGTGTACAAATACAATCTTGTCACCGTTCCAGAGTCGATTCTACTTGGGGATGCAGATTCATGCTAACTACATTTTCAGGAGACTATAATTTAACCAGAATGTTATGAGATGGTAGGGACATAGTCCATTATACATGAGCAGTATTTAGGGGGTTTTGATGGAAACAAACACAATATGAGTCAGCAGAATGATGTACTTGCCAATAAAGCCATAAAATCTGAAGCTGAATTAATAGAGGTATAGTATTTCAAGGTGAAGGATGTGGAAGTCCTTTCCTTCCTTCATCTGCCTATCAAAGGGGATAGGTATATATACACGAAATTTATAAGTATTGATTGTGAATTAATCATCATAGGAGTCACTGCAGTGGGTGCAACAATAGATCATGAGATTCTTGCTGTCACTGAAGTTACTATTCAATTGATGCAGTTTGATTACTTTTTATGTATCCTTTGTTTTTTCCCCCACATTCTCACATATGAATCTTTAAAATAATTTTAGTATTTTTCTTTGTTGGCCTATTAGTTTACTTGATTAAAAAATAGTAATGGTTAGAATTACTAAGCAAGTAAAGGGATAAAAATACTGATTTCTTTTTCTGTTTTTAAAAAATTGAGGTACCATTCAGATGCAATAAAATTCACCCTATTAAAGTATACAGTTCAATGTGTTTTTTTCATATATTCAAATAGCTGTGTAACCATCACAACAATCACTTTCAGAACATTTTTATCACCCCCAAGAGAAACACCGTATATGTTGGCAGTCACACCCCAATTCTCCCATCCCCACCTTACCCTGCCCCTGACAACCTCTAATCCACTTTCTGTCTCTATAGATTTGCCTGTTCTGGATATTTAATATAAATGGGATCTTACAATATATGGCCTTTTGTGACTGGCTTCTTTCATTTAGCATAATGTGATTTCAAGGTTCATCCATGCCATAGCATGTATCAGTACTTCATTCCTCTTTGTGGCTGAATAATATTCAGTTGCATGGACATATGACATTTGTTTATCCATTCATCACTTGATGGACATTTGGATTGTTTCCACTCTGATGCTGCTGCTGCTATGAACATTCATGTACAAGTTTCTTTTTTTTTTTTTTTTAAAGATTTTTTGATGTGGACCATTTTTAAAGTCTTTATTGAATTTGTTACAATATTTCTTCTGTTTTATGTTTTTTGTTTTTCTGGCCCTGAGGCATGTGGGATCTTAGCTCCCTGACCAGTACAGGGGTCAAACCTGTACTCCCTGCATTGGAAGGCAAAGTCTTAACTGCTGGACTGCCAGGGAAGTCCCCATGTACAAGTTTTTATGTGAACAGATGTTTTCATTTCTCTTGGGTATAAGCTGAGTCATGTGGTAACTCTAAGTATAACTTTTTGAGGAACTGCTAGACAGTTTTCCAAAGTGGCTGCATCATTTCACATTCTCACCAGCAGTGTGTGAGGGTTCCAATTTCTCCACATCCTCACCAACAATTGTTATTACCTTTTTTGTCATAGCCATCCTGGTGGGAGTGAAATGTTATCTCACTGTGATTTTTTTTTTTTTTTTTTGCGGTACGTGGGCCTCTCACTGTTGTGGCCTCTCCCGTTGCGGAGCACAGGCTCCGGACGCGCAGGCTCAGCAGCCATGGCTCACGGGCCTAGCCGCTCCGCGGCATGTGGGATCTTCCCGGACCGGGGCACAAGCCCGTGTCCCCTGCATCGGCAGGCGGACTGTCAACCACTGTGCCACCACGGAAGCCCTCACTGTGATTTTGATTTGCATTTCCCTGATGAATAATGATGTTGAACATCATGTGCTTATTGGCCATTTGTATATCTTCTTTAGAGAAATGTCTATTCAAATCCTTTGCCCACTTGTATTTGGGTTATTTGTCTTTTTATTGTTGTCTTGTAAGGCTTCTTTTTATAATTTATATACAAGCCTCGTATCAGACATATGACTTGTAAACATTTTCACCCATTCTGTAGGTTGTCTTTTCATTTGATGTTACTTTTTGAAGCATAGTCCTTTCCAACTTGATTTTGTGACCCTTCAAGGGTGTCTTAATATAGCGGTCCCCAACCTTTTTGGCACCAGGGACTGGTTTAGTGAAAGACAATTTTTCCAAGGACAGGGAAGTGGGGGATGGTTCAGGCTGTAATGCGAGCGATGGGGAGCGGCAGATGAAGCTTTGCTCACCTGCTGCTCACCTCCTACTGTGTGGCCCAGTTTCTAACAGGCCATGGCCTGGGGTTTGGGGGCCCCTGTCTTAATGTGTTGCAGGGGTTAACATGAGTTTCAAAATGAAGAAAAATAATTTGTCTAGTGAAAATGTTATACATGTGTGTGTATCACAATATAAAGGAAGATTTCCAACCAAATTAAAGCTTATTGAACCTCAAAACAATGTGTTGTCGTAACAATATTTTTCTCTACAGTGAGTAGTTTTTGTTATCCCTATACGGGTAACTATGTTTCTGATTTTCTTTTTTCCAAATTCAGCAACTTCTCATGAATCTTTCTTCAGTGACATATTGTAGCTATATATTTCCTATTAATTTACAAATCATATTTGCTCTTCTAGATAATAATGATCCTACGAGAACATATGCCAAATAGTAAAGTGTTTATCTGTTTATTTTTGCTATCAGTGTAAATAAATAGCTTTGCTAAGGTATGATGTATATCTATACTATAAATTGCCAGTTTATTCTATGAAATAGTTAAAAGTTTTTTTTCTTTCTGCTCATTTATTGAGTAGGTAGTGATATGAACCATGATTATATGGTAAAGTTTATACAAGATTATGGTATATAGAGTGAAAAATAATAGTGAAGGAGCCAGAAAAATGATGGTTGTTGTTAGTCATAGCATGACTTACTATTTTAAGATAAAAAATATTAATTTTTTTCTTTTTTTAAAATTTATTTTATTGAGGTATAGTTGATTTATAATGGTGTGTTAATTTGTGCTGTACAACAAAGTGATTCAGTCATACATATATATATATTCTTTTTCATATTCTTTTCCATTATGGTTTATTACAGGATATTGAGTATAGTTCCCTGTGCTATATGGTAGGACCTTGTTGTTTAATATTTACTAATCACTTTTGAAACTTGTAAGCAGAAATTTGCTAATGCTCACAATAAATGTTCTTTTTAACAGGAGGACATGAACCTTAATGAAGAACGAAAAGCTCCTTTACGAAACAAAGATTTTACCACCAAGCGTGAGATGGTCGTCCAGTATATTTCTGCTACTGCCAAATCTGTAAGTAGTGAGAATCTCCTGGCACCCACATAATGAGCTTAGCGTTATCTGCTTAAAAAGAAACAAATCTTGGCTCTCCAAGTTCTTGCCTCAATGTACTTATATAGACTTCGTAAAAGAAGCATATACATGTACTTTAATACATTTTGTATATATTTCAAAACTGTTCTTAATTAGAGAGACTTCCATTCTTATAAACAAGACAGACTAAGGATAGAGGGCTCTGAGTTAATCCAGTAAGTTTTGGGGCTGAGTTTTTGTGCACTTACTAACAAATGACAGCAATTTGCAGGTATTCCACTTAATACACAGTTTGTTACATGAACATTTCAGATTTTGAGGGAGAAGATACAAACATAGCCTAGTCACAAGATTTAACTAAGTTTACATTAAAGCTATATGTCCGGTATCTGCTTGCATGAAATTTTTAGCAATGCTTTTAATAAGCAGTTTTGGTTTTTTTCATTATTTTCTGTGATGCTAACTATGTAAACTACCTCATAATTGTTATTATACATACAGCTAAATTTAACATAAAGAAGGGTTTTTAATAGGAGCTTTAATGAAATCTGTGCGAGTCTCAAAAGACTTGAAAGTAGGGTTCATTGAAAAGACTTGTCTTCAGCAGGAAAATCTTTGTGTTTTAATGGAATGTGTTGCCTTGTTCATTTCCTAAGGTGCTTCCAAAAATAGTCTTCAGGTTTGATTTATTTTTGTAAGAAAAAATGTATTTTTTGAAATGGTGAAATATATCTTTTACATTTCTGTAAAGAAGAAGCTTTTCACATTTAGAATTCATAACATCACTATATTTGTTATATATTATATACATGTGTGTATGTATGTATGTATCACACAGTGATTTTATGTTTGTGTAATATGTATATCACACACAAAAACATTTACATTTAAGACATACATATTTTAAATGTAAAAACTTGACCAGTGAATAAAATAGCTCTTCAGTGGAAAAATATGTTCTAAAGTTATTTGGCTATCCTATTAATGCTATTTCAGTACAGTGATTGCAGTGGCAATTACTGATGCATTTTGCCCTGAATTCTACAATTGTATTGATTCCATATTGTACTTCAAGCAAGCTAAATCTGAATGCTGAACTATTTAAACATAACGCATTGCAGCTCTGCCAGAGCAGAGCAACAGCATGTTTTTTAATTTGCTTCTGGTATCCAAGGGCAGAAATATGTTTCAAGTGATAAGTGAAATTTGCCATGAGCATTGTTTTCAATAGAATTAGGTGAGGCATAGGTTTTGCTTTGAAATTCTGATGAATCTCCTCATTTTTGTAGTCAGCTTATTGTTCACAGTAAAATGCTTTAGGAAGTGCAGGGTGTACATTCAATGTTATTTTTCAAATACCTAAAGGCAAATACACTAGTAAATCTATATAGCTAAATCTGAGTGCAAAGTACAGATAATAATACATGAATAATTATGTGGTGTTTTTAATGGTAAGATTTTGTTAGTGTTTCTGGCTCATTTGTTGTTTTTGTTTGTGTAAGTGGGACTGAATATAATCAAGATTGTATGAAGCTCTTACTCCTTAACCTTTTGATATTGACTCTATCTCTATGTAGAGCTTGTTTTCACTTATCCTATTGTTTCCTCTTCAACTGACCAGAGAGATGCACACTTTTAATTTATAGACTCATTTTTAAGATTAAAATGCTAAACTTTGGGTAAACATTGGATGAGCTCTCTACAATTGCTTTATTTGAAACATGGAAATTGAATGTTTCTCAAAAGACATGAAAATACTATATTTAAGGTGTTAGGCTCAAAATCAGTACTATAACTATTTAGTATGTGATCCTTATTTGCTTCCTTTAGCACACGTAGGAGCACCTGATGTGTGTACAGAACTTTCATTAGAGCTCTAAGGTTATACATTTTATTTGCAAATATTTTTCATGGACCAAATATTATGATGAAAGAAAGCCTGTTGATAAGCATGCTTTAAAGCTTTCTCACTTTGGGGAGACATTCATTAGTGCTGTGTTTTCTGTGGCGAAAACAAAGGAAATTGCATATGTGATTTCCTTTTGAAGGTGATAGGGATGCCATTCAGTGACAAACCATCCTCTCATCTTTTGACCTCTTCGTGATCATGACAATAACATTTGCATAAATTATAACCTAACCTATGCCCATTTACCTATGTGTAACCAAGGTTTCCATCCTGCTGTTTTTTATTAGGCTTTAGATATGCTTTGCTTGTCATACCTTTTTATGCTTACTTTTTCATTATATTGATACACTGATTAAAAATGTTTCCACTTTTAAAGTAGATATGATTGTAACCACTTCTTTATGAAAATGCTTTACAAGTAGCCAAAACTTTCATCTTGAAGTAAAAGCAAAGTTAAGGACTACAGTCCATGGTGGAAAAATGTCTTGTAGTCATATGTAAAATGTGTGAAAATTACAGTTAAATTTAAACATAAATTGTACATTTCCACCTTTAACACCTGCATTAGTCATTTTGTGTGGAATTGAAAAACAAATAAAATATGAGCTCAGTAAGAGACGTGGGTCATTCTCCTGGGTTTGTGGGTAAGGACCGTAAAGCAACATGAAACTAATACACAGGTTTGGGCTCAAAACCTGTTTCTAAAGCAAAGGAGAGTCTTTTATTGTGTAATTGACTATGCCAAAATTAGCCTGAAATAAGAGAATATAAAGGAAATTGAAAGATAATGATGAAAACTATTGCTTAGTTTTTTTCCTTTTCAAGTTCCTTAGTAGAGAATGTTAAGTTGTGTGAATGCGAAGGAAAAAGTAGCTTGAGTAACTCTGTCAGTGATGAGTGGACTTTAAGGGAGTGGAAAAGAGCCTCTTCTCTGCTGGAGCTGTACTCATTTGCTCATTGTAGCAAGTGCGGTTATGGACCTGATCTAGGGTAGTTAGTATGTGTAGATAATTTGGCCACAGATAATCTGGAAGAGCCTTTGTTTTCAAAACACCAACATATGTTTTCAGAAATGGAAAACCAAGCTTTGTTAATATTGCAACATTGTCATATCAATTCATAATCCTGAGAGGCACAAGAAATCAGTGACTTAGAGGGAATGTTGCATGTTATTTTTTAACAGCTTATAATTTTTCTTATATATGAGGAAAAATTAGTCACTGAAATCCTAACATTAGTTTGCCAGATGTCAATGTCCTTATGAGAATATTAAGAAACTAGTTTATTTCTAACTTAAATAACAATTTTTGAAGTTGAGATTTAAAAATATGTAAAATTATATTTTCATGAAGATACATTGAAAGGTATCATTGATTTAAAAAACTCTCAATAGGAAATAATTCAAAATAGTGATACCAAATACATCTCTAAATTTTTTTAGATTGACCCATATAATAAGCATTTGAGAGCTGTAGTATATCTACTTGTATGTGCGTATACATATATTAATGGTTTTGCCTTTGCCATTATCAGATATTTTCTTTCTCAGATCTTTTCGAGGCATCACCTAGATATGGTGAAACAATTGAACCCAAACATGACCAAACCAGTTTCTTTTAGCTTTCCTTGTCTCATCTAATCTCTTTGCTGTATGTGCTTTAGCTAAATGCAATCATTTTGCAATTGGAATGAATCATTAAATGGGCCGTATTCTGGTCGTTTCACCGAGTATAGACCTGCCTTAATTGTTAAGAAGGCTTGCATTCATTTTTTTAGCTTCATGTCTGTGCTAAATAAACAAGGGACAAATAAGATCTCTGTCTTTTTGGTGGGAGGAAATAATTTAGGTCAGTAGCATATCTTTCAATTCAGAAGGTGGTTAATGGCACCACAGAAGCTTTTATTCAACTAAATAATCACTGCCTGTAAATAGTCTGTTGAATGAATATTTAAGAAAGCTACTTCTCTATTTGGAGATTCATGGATTCCTCTGAAATAATTTACTGGGAAACTGTCATTATCTTTTTGTATCTTGCAGTATCCTGTTAAACTTAGAATTCTTATTGGGATTTCAATTATATTTGATTTTTATTTTTAAAGTACTAGCTGAAAAACAGCACATAGTGATAATAAAACTGCTATCAGATTAATGGTTTTCAATTGTGGATTAGGTCTTTTTTGAACATTGCTTGATATTCAAGTGTAGGAAACTGATAACAATGATTTGGATTGGATTTTAGTATAAAATTATGTTTTAGGACTATGATTTTACTTCTTGCTTTCTTAAACACAAATTCTCAGAAATTCTCTTTTCTCTTAACCATTAGAAAAGCTCAGTCGAGGTTGTAATTTTTGAACTGTTTCCTCCTTATGAATAACTATGTTTAAATACAAACTACTTCTTTGTCTTTGCATTATATACAAAACTGTGCTCTTATAATAGAAATTCTAGGATGATCTAGAAAACTAGAATCATAAGCAATCTATCTGCTTTGTAATTTTCAAGTATAATATAAAACAATATTTTAAACCTTAAATTCATAACAATATAAAATATTCCAGTTTTCAACCTAAAGTTTATGTATTAACTTAATGCATGACTTTAAATGCAACATTTATATTCTAAAATACATAATTTCAACCTTAATAGTATACCTGTTAAAATAAGGAAAGAGAAAAAAAGCAATATTTGGAAAAAATTCGATTTTCTTGTGATAATTTTTTTGAGGGGTTGTGGACTGATAAAATATCTGATGCCTCATTACACTTAATCTTGCATTACTTGATGTTTACACTGCACTAGCTGAGAAGCCCATTACAGAAAAAAAAAAATCCTTAAGTTGTAATAATCTTTTATGTGGGAATCTTTATTCTGCAGACTTTACACATTTTTGAAATATGGTAGAAATCAATACTGATTTATTTGTGTTAGCCTCTAGATCTAAAGTATTAAAAGTATACATGGGGGTAGCTATTTACTAATTTACTAAACACTTAACTTCTGTGAAAAGCTTCTGATTACTAATACTGTTGCTGTTTGTTTTTTTTTACACCATAACCACTCTCCGTTGACCACTGCATGCAGATAGTTGGAAGTAAAGTTATGGTGAGTACAAAAGATGTGTTTTACCCTTAGTAGTGAATTTGTGCTTTTGGGGATTGAGTGATTTTTGCTTATAGTATTTTATATGTTGGGCTCTTCTTTTGGTGTATATTTTACCAAAACAGTGAGGTGAATATTAAGATCAGGTGAATAGAATTTAGCTATGGTAAGTATTTTTCCTGTGGCTTTGGGAAATGCTTTAGAAGTAGAATATGCTTGTATATTCTGTCTTAGAAAGTTTTACTTCTTTTTAAAATTTTTTTCTTTTTTTTTCATAATTGTGCCCGTGTCAGTCTTTATGATTCTGATAAAACTGTGTTTTACCTCAGTTTTTCAGGATGGCAGGCAGAGACTCATAAAAGGTTGGTTTATGCTAACAGGAATTCTTATTGAAGTATCTGACTTTGACTTTAGTATCCCTAAGCACATAGTGTAACGAGAGCAACCTTTGATGTTCAGTCAGGAGACCTGCGTGCTTGTCTTTGTTGGGTGCTACTCATCAGCTCTGTGACTTTGGGCAAGTCATGTAGTTTCTCTGAGGTTCAGTTATTAAGTGGATAAATTGAAGTGATTGGCTTGCGTTATCTTTTAAGGTTCTTTCTGTTGCTGTCTTCTAAAGGTTCTTTTACTACAGACACTGCATTTCAGTGCCACAATTACATGATACACTATTATACCAATACACCAAAAGTGGCCTGTATTGTGATTAAGAGCTATTTGTAATTACCTTGCCTTCATGATTAAGCAGTCTGCATTTCAAAAACAGGCCAGGAAACATTATCTTTAGCATCATCAGGTACCGTGGTATCTAGAATAGTAAATATATTTACATTTGTTTTGCTTTTAAAAATTGAAGTCCTCAAAAAAAAAAAAAAAAATTGAAGTCCTCTTTTTTTTTCTTTTTGAATTCACGTGACATTTAAGGGAAAACAAAGCCATTCATCTTTTGGGATGATTTCAAAAATCAACAAATATTTCTTCAGTGCTTATTATGTGCCAAGAACTGTGCTAGGCACACTGATGACTGGCAAATAAGAATGAGATAAGACCTTATAGTTTCAATAATATATGTTGAAATAATCAAACCTTAAATTGTGCCGGCTGATTGTAAGTGTAATAGGAATACATGAGCAGGAGAGAGAAGTAGGGTTAGAGTAATTAGAGAAAACTCCATGCACATTTCTAGACTTTCAGGATCTGGTGGCTGGGATTTGACTGGGGAGGAGAGATGATAGAGAAGTTCGCAGATTGTGGAAGTAATATTGAATGCAAAGGCTTGGAGAAAGAACCAAACTGTGTTTGGGAGTGGGTGGAGGGAGAAGAGGGAAATGAGAGATGAGGTTGACTTTGTTGGAACAAAGAACAAAAAAGTAAATTGGAAAGATTCAAAAATCAAGTTGAAAGAGGATCTTGAAGTCTGGGTAGAAGATTAGAAATTAGTTGGAGCAAGCAAGTGACATGAGGGAAGCAGGGTTTAAGAAAAATAAATTTGATAGTAGTAGGTAGGCTGGATCAGGCTAGTGGTTCCCAAAGTTGAAAGTATCAAAATGCAGGTTTTTCCCTTCATGGGGTCTGGGATAGGGCCAAGAACTCTGCCTTTTTATCAAGCACCACAGGAGATTCTGATAAGGTAGGCTCAAGAGCTGACTTTGAGAAATACTGGATTAGGATAGAGAGATTTGTTTGGGGTGCTACCTAGGAGACATGTGTGAGTCAGTGAGGACCTGCATTAAACTGGAGGCTTAAGTGTATAAGGGTGGGGTTAAATAACAGAGTTTGGGGCAATGAAGGAATCTGGAGCTCATTTTAATGTGGGCCAGAGCCAGCCTATATTTCTGGTCTTGGTACCATAAGCAATCCAATGGCCTATGCCAGAAGCTACTGAAAGATTACTGATTTCTCCACATCCAGTTACCAAGTTCTTTCTCCTAAATAACTCTCAGCTCTCTCCCCTAATCTCAGACCCATGATTTAACACACCTGTGGCTGCCCCAGTCTCCTCAATACTCTCCTAGTCTTGGCTCTCACACCCCACCCACACATGCTCTACATGGTTACAAGAGATGCTGCTGCTACCCCATCAAAACTTTCAAATGGCTCCCTATTCCTTTTGTGATCTTATCCCCGCTTCCTTTTCTAATTTCACCTCCAGCTGCATTCTTACATGTGCCTGTCCTCTGTCTGTACAGGAACACTTGGCAATTCCTTAACATCCTATTCTTTAATCCCTCTAAATCAAGCACAGTCTGCTTCTTTGAGCCAGAATGCCCTTTTCTTCTTGAGTGTGCCCAGCAAGCTCCTAAATATCCATCAAAATTAAGCTTCATGTCAGTCTTTGAAGGAAAAGCCATCTTAGATAACACCTTCCTTTCCATAGCACCGTGTATATAGCTCAATTGTAATATTTAGCACATTTTATTATGATAAATTATATGTTTTTCTTCCCCAATGAACATAGCTGGTGCCCTCAAAATACTAGGTCTAATGGGGAAGGTAGACAGGAAAACAGAATATAAGATAGGGCCTGAAGATGTAATATAGGAAAGGTTGCAAAGTGGCTGCTTATGGTTTAGCGAACAGTTTCATCTTGTCTGAGAGTGTTTTGAAAGACACTATGAGAAAGATGTTACGATTGATCTACAATAGAAATGATTTCATACCCGTTGTTTTATCTGTGAGCTGCTTCTTACGTTGGAGTTTACAAATCCTGCAATAAGGGGGGGATACTCTAGGGATCGACCAGCTTCTAGAGGAAGTGATGAGGGGATTAATTCTAGAGTTTAGGTGGGAAGGGTGCCTTCAGGAGGAAGGTTTTTTGTTGTTTGTTGAGACTAGAGAGAGGAGTGAAGAAAAATATTTAAAATCACCAGTTGAAAGTCAGGTACAAAAGGGCTTATTTTTCGTGGTCTCACTAATCTACAAAAGATGGGAAGTGTTTGTTGATAAAATGGACAGGTAAGAATTTCATAAGAAGTGTTCAACAGAGAAGAAATCCTAGAATAGCCACTTTAAGTATTCTGGTTGCCTAAAGACTACATATGTTGGTCAAAAAATGAGTGATGTACAAGTCAGACTGAAACTGGAAAGATGGAATATGTAATGAACCAGGTCTTCATGACCCTGTCTTCCTTTTATCTCTCCAGTGTTGATTAGAAGCAGAATTGGAGGCATTTGAGGTCCTCCTGATGTCAGACTACCATTAGCCTTAGTTTTCACTATTCTCTTTCAGAAATTTACTTTACAAATCAGGCTGTTACCTGAACATAACCATCCACTCAGCCTCAAGCAGTCTTGCTTCTGACTTGGCTCATTGGATCATTTTTTTTTTTTGCTTCGAATATTTTCCTTCCTGTGTCAACATTCTCCCCATCCTCAGCTCTTCCATGAAGTCTATCCCGATGACCTTCCCCCCCATTCCCCCACCTCCTGATTTCCTCCTAATAATTTCCCTGAACTTCTATAGCACTTTATTTTTAACTTTCTTTTGGAATCACTTTCTACTCTATTTTATAGTTTCTATTACATTATATGTTCTTTAAGGGCCTTTTTTATAATACACCTATATTACTTTAGTTTATAATAATGTATGTCCTTGAATTATACTTTCTGTTACCGTGCAGGTCTGTCTTTTTATGTCCACAATATAGACCCTATGAAGGGATACAAATTTTAGTAGAGGTCATGGATTCAGAGGCAAATAGACCTGAGCTCAGATTCCAACTCTGCTACGTACTAACTGTGTGACCTTAAATAATTTACTTAATGTCTCTGAACCTCAGTCTCCCTATTAACACAATGAGGATAATAATACTCAATTCAGGATGGTTTTGAAGTTTATTGTTTATATTTAATATATTTATTATATTAAGAACCTTGCAAATAGCAGGTCTAAATTACATTTTTTGGTTAAATGTATTAAATTTTATGAAATGCTTGGTATAACAGACATAAAACATGAAGATAACATGGTAAAACAAGATGAGACTTTGAGCTGCCTCTTCTTTTTTTTTTGCTAAGTATTCAAGATGTGTGCTATTTAATAGAGTGATTTATTCTGGGTCAAGAATGGTGGGAAGGATTTGGCTGGATGGAAGAAAGAATGTTTTGCCTGTTTATTGGAAGCTATGTGTTATGTGGTATAGATTATTGCTGGGCTTTGAAAAAAAATAAAAATTCATATATGGTCTCAAGATAATATTGACAAGGTTATTTTAAAGATTTAATAAGATAGTTGAAGATTTGTTATACATGCTGTCTAAGAAAGGATAGAATATCTTCTTATCAATATCTTAAAATAGCAAAAGAGAACTTAGAGTGGGATAGAGATAGAAAGAACTGAATGACTTTTTCAATGGCTTCTAGTTATAGGTAAGTGTAAACTTTTTGAAAGAAAATAAATTGTTTTTATTATTTAGTAACACATTGCATGAAACAGGTTTAGGAATCAGCTAAAATGACTAATTTGATTTCACTGCAAACCAGGAATAATGTATCCACAGGAGGAAGAAGAACCATTCTTCTGTGGGAAAAAAGGGTAAAAATTGACATGATTACATATGATAATTGGAAAATAGAATTATAATGACCAGACCTAACAATGTTAAATATAAAGTAACTTAATGACAGAAATAATTGAGCGCCTAGGGCAAGCAGTAGGGTGTCTTTTGGGATAGTGTTTATTTTGGCATCATAAAGACCTGAACTTAAATCCTGATTCAGCACTCATTCATTCTCTAGATCTGGTTAATCTCTCTAGCCACAGATTCTTTTCTTTTTTGGTTAAAAAGTTACTGCCCACCTATTATGTGCCAGACACTATTCTAGGTGCTTGGGTGATGAACCATTACAGATAAATTCCTCATGGAGCTTATATTTCTACTTGGGGAGGCAGACAATAAGACGCATATCAAATATAACAGCAGGTAGTGGTAAGAGCTATGAAGGAAAAAAAGCAAGATGAGAAAGCCGAGTGTGATCAGGGTTGTGCTGTTTTAGATAGGTGAGCTCTCTGAGCAAATGACATTTGAACAGAGACATGAGTGAAACTGGGGAGAGCCAATGCAAATATCTAGGGAAGAGCTTTACAGGCAGAGAGAGTATCAAGTGCCCTGGCTTTGAGGCAGGAGTGTGCCTTGAGTATTTGAAGAATTGCAAAGAGGCCACTGTGGATGGAGTGGAGTGAACCAAGGGGAAGTACGGGGGTGTTTTTGTTAAGGTGACTAAAAACATAGGTTAAGTATATCAGGGGGTTGTAAATGTGGAAAGGTAGGTTAAGGTCATTTTAGGAGGGATATGCCAAGGAGATGGTACTTTAATAGTCAGTGAGGAATCAAGGTTTTGAGCAATGGAATGACAAAATCTGAGTTACATTTGGGGAAGATTAATGGAGCAGTGGAAATTGGAGAGGTTAGAGACTGGGGCAGGGAGATCAAGCTGGGGGTTGTTGCTGTACTTGAAGTAATAAGACCCTGGAATGGAGAGTGGTTAGTAAGAACTAAATGGAGGTGATAGATGAGAGAGAGAGATTGCAGAAGTAGAATATATCAGCCTCAGCAAATGATGAAAAAGGGCAGAGGAGATGTGTGACTCAATAATGAGTGAATTTGCAAGCATGGGTGACTGAAGTGATGGTGACTTGAGCCTTCATGGAGAAGTCAGGAGCAAGACTACGTTTGGAGTAAAACAGGATGAGTTCAGTTTAGACATGTTAATCAAGGAGAAATTAGTAAAATCACAGAAATAAGAATAAAGTTATTGCCATGCAAGACCATTTCTTCAGCACTCGTAGCATAGAGTAGAATTTTTATAATTAGGTTTTCTGTTTCAAACACCTACTTTAACTATTGTAAATATATTCTCTGCACATGCTGCTGAACATATGTTAAATTATCATTCTAATAACACTTACCTGTTTATAAACCACAGCCTCATTTCCTGTACTAGGCAATGAAGGTCATGTGTGTTTCTTGTTGACTCAGTGGACCTGGATAGAAAAGAGCTAATCATTTTGGTGGCCTGTAGTATTGCTTACTAGATAAGCCATTTTATGTAATTAGGATGTCACATTTGTACGTTTTGCAGTGTTTCTAAATAATCTGAGTCAAAAGGACAGCCCCATCATAGGTGAAGGGTAGGTACACATGTATGTTTCTTTGTCCTAATTGCGGCATGGCAATTTTGGGCACGATTGAGTGAATATTATAGGAACTTTTTCTCAAAATAGAGCCAAATGAATTTGTTTCCCTAGGCTGTTGAAGAAGTTCATGCTGAAAGAAGGTTCCTGTTAACAGTAAACTTATAGCCAGGCTCAAAGTAATAAATTCAAAATGCTATTGATGTGTTTCTTACTACAAGCGACCTACTAATTATAATAGCCATAAAATACCACTAAGCGTAGCAGTATGTATTTGTGGGCTGTTAAGCTGCTATTGCATTATTAAATTGAAGTTTTATTAGTTTACTGATCTAATAGTATCATCATGATTACTTCGTGTAACGTTACACTTGTGTCAGACCAATTATTTGAATATATCCTGTGAAAAAAAGATCAAATCTTACTTTGCTGTTTCTTTTTTAAAAAAATAATTGTATGGTCCAGAAGGGGGAGACAAAACATTGATTATTGCAGTTTGAAGTAGCTGCTTCCTGATAAAACATGGCTTTTTTGTATGCCAATTTGATTGTTTTTTGTTCCTCTTTCTCTTGTTATAGGTTTAGAAATTGTAGGATAGTTGCTACTGCAAAATATTTAGTTTTATGGTGGTGACAATTTTGTTAAAAATCTAAATTCAATCAGAATAAAAATAATCAGTGCAATTATTTTTAGCTAGTATATATAAAGTAGAAAAGCTCATTTGGTAATCAGGTGAAAATAAGACCTAAGACTGTTTAATGAGGGTATATTTTATAAGTGATCTTTTAAAAATAGCACAAGCAATATTAAAATTCCACTTTTGGTCTTTTCTAATTTCACATTCATTATGTGCAATGAGTAGCTTCCTTCCCATTTCCTTATGTTTTGATACTGCAAGCTGGCTTGTGTATTATACTTGTTTTGGGTAGGAATATCTGCATATGTTTTGAAAGGTTTTGTTATTTAAACCTCCATTCATTTTTAGAACAACTTCTTATCAGTCCCTTCCCTTCCAGTGCATTGTCATAAATTACATTATTTCATCATGCCAGATTAAATTCATTGTTTAAGGAATGCTAAGATAATGTTGATTATAAAATATTAGCAAGTCATCTTACCTTGGGCATTTGGAAACATCGAAAAGACAGTATGAATATTGACTTTCGTTTAGACATATATTTTGTAAATTGATGCATTAATATTTATGAGTATGGAGTAGTTATGTTTTATAGTGTGTCCTGATATTAGAAACAAAAAGATATCCTTTTCATGTAGGATTCTGCACTGCAAGTTTATTTTCTGTGTATTTTGCTTGTGATCATGTTAAAAATTTCAATTGAGCTTCTTTCTCTGTGTATATCATCAGGTAAAAAGATACATTTAAAGTCTGATGCTTGGCATAAGACATTTAACACTCGTGTAGTTATTATTTCATATTTTTTAGAATTTTTATTTATTTTTTATTTTATTTTTTTTATTTTTCATTTATGGCAACAGTTTTTTAAATTTATTATTTAATTTTTTTTTTCAATTATGGCCACAATTTTGATCAGCCATAGAACATGAGATAATTACATGAGAAGTGTTTTTTAATGTTTGTTTTGGTTGTTAAATAGTATGGTCTCTATACCACATATCCTTTAAAAGCTCTGTGTAAAATTTACTGTTACCATTATAAAACAAGTGGCATGACACAGGGATATTTCTTACGAGACAATGCTTTCTTGATCCAGGTAGTGTTGTCAGCAGGGGAAAAATTAGACACTCTAAGATGATGATCAATATTAAAGAGTTACCTTAACTTACTGTATATCAAATTTTGGCCTTTTTCTCACATGTCTGATTCAATTTCCCATTTCAGTTAATCAGATTTCATGTTCTTGCTTATCTGTTAGGAAAAGACTGGTTGAATCATAATTAGCTCCTTTGAATGGGATAAGGGCAGAATAAGATCATCTTAAAAATGCCACCTTAGATTTATAAAGTGCTTTAGAGTTTTTAAAGCCCTTTCACACATTTTCTCGTTTGAGCTACATACTATATGTATTTCTGTAGGTCTGTGCATCATTTTTTCAGGAAGACATTGCCTCCATCTCCAGATTCCTGGGGTCTGGCCATTTTCCATGGAGTTTTTTTGAGTGGTATATACTGTCCAGGGTATTTTGTCGGTGGTCAGCAGATATTCATAACGTGAATTAGTATCCAGTTTATATGCTTGTATGAAATGCTTTTTGAGCCTAATGCTTTGTGGGCCTGCATCGCTAAATAATGGTCATGTGACTAGTAACATTTAAGGTAATTTTTTTTACTGTGGTCACCATAATTCAGATACTGGATTACTGCATTCATTGCATGTGCTATTCTAGTTGAGACCACAATTGCCTATCAAAACAATATTGAAAACAAAAATGAATTTTAAGAGCGTCAATCAAAGGTACAAAAAACTTTCCAAGCTCATTTTTTATGCTGATCTGTTTGTAAATTTTTACTAACCTGTCATGGTTCCTTTCTTCAATGAATTTGTGATCTAAGGAGAACATAATTGCTCATGCAGTGTAATTCTTGTGCTTTGAGTGTAGTAACTACTTTGTATACTTTAGGTGAGTCATTTATTTTCATTGATGATGATGCTTTTTTGGCAGAGTGGTTTGCATCCAGAGAGCTGTTTTACAAAGTGTGATTGGCACCCGTATACTAGGTAGATAGAGTGTGTGTGTGCGTATGTGTCTGTGTATCTGTATATCCATCTATCTGTCTATCCTCTCAGAGTTAAATGAGGTCACATAGGTTCTCTCTATGTTCGAAAGCTGAGAAGTTATGAGAACTGAGACTTTTCCTCAGAATTATTTCAGATTTTCTTATTGTGTGGAATGTTTTCGCGTAGAGTGAGGTAAGTATATGTTATAGGGTGAATTGTGCCTCCCATAAGTCCTATGTTGAAGCCCTAACCCCCAGTACCTGAGAATGTGACTATTTGGAGATAGGGCCTTTAAAGAGTTTATTAAATTAAAATGAGGCTGTTAGGGTATACCCTAATCCAATCTAACTGGTGTACTTATAAGAGGAAATTTGGACAAAGAAACACCAGAGGTATGCACAGAGGAAACACCATGTGAGGACACAGAGAGAATGTGGCCATATGTCAGCCAAGGAGAGCGGCCTCAAGAGGAAACCAACCCTGCTGACACCCTGATCTTGGAATTCTAGCCACAGACTGTGAGGAAATAAATTTTGGTTGTTTAAGCCGCCTGCTCTGTAGTTTTGCTTTTCTCATCTTCTTCTTCTTCTTTTTTTTTTTTTTTTGTTATGACAGCCCTAGCAAACTAATACAGTATATAATATTCATTCTGTTGTATTCAACACGTAATAATAGCTAACCTTTAGAGGGCACTGAGTGCCAGGGACTACGCTTAGTAAGTTTCATGTAAAAACCAATTTAATCCTCATAACAATTATCACCCCCATTGTTTGGATGAGGAAAGTGAAGCTTAGGAAAGCAAGTACATTATCTGGGGTTGCACAGCAAGTAGGTAGGAGAACCAGGACTTGACACCAGTCAGACTGAGTCCAGAGCTTGGCCTCTTAACCAAAACCTGAGTAAGAATTTGGTGGATTCCAGGCAGTTATGGATAATGGTCATCACCATGGGTGCTTACTTTCACTAACATTATTATTATTTTAAAAATTTATTTTGTTGAAGTATAGTTGATTTACAATGTTGTGTTAATTTCTGCTGCACAGCAAAGCGAGTCAGTTCTACATATATATTCTTTTTCATATTCTTTTCTATTATGGTTTATCACAGGATACTGAGTATAGTTCTCTGTGCTATACAGTAGGACTTTGTTGTTTATCCATTCGATATATAATAGTTTGCATCTGCTAATCCCAAACTCCCAGTCTATCCCTCCCTCATCCCTCTCCCCCTTGGCAACCACAAGTCTGTTCTCTGTGTCTGTGAGTCTGTTCCATGGATAAGTTCATTTGTGTCATATTTTAGATTCCACATATAAGTGATATGGTATGGTATTTGTCTTTCTCTCTCTGACTTACTTCCCTTAGTATGATAATCTCTAGGTCCATCCATGTTGCTGCAAATGGCATTATTTCATTTTTTATGGGTGAGTAGTATTCCATTGTATATGTATGCCACATCTTCTTGATCCATTCATCTGTCGATGGACATTTAGGTTGCTTCCATGTCTTGGTTATTATAAATAGTGCTGCTATGAACATAGGGGTACATGTATCTTTTTGATTTATAGTTTAGGACAAACACTTTTTTTTAAAATACTCAACAAATATTTTTATTGAGATATAATTGACATATAACATCCTATTAGTTTCAGGTATACAACATACTGATTCGATTTATGTATATATTGTAAAATGATCACCACAATAAGTCTAGTTAACATCCATCACCCCACATAGTTACAAAGTTTTCATCTACTCTAAACAACTTTCAAATATACAATACAGTGTTATTAACTATACTCACCATGCTGTATATTACATCCCCAGGACTTATTTATTTTATAACTGGATATTTGTCCCTTTTGACCCCCTTCACCCATTTTTGCACCCCACCCCTCCCTGCCCCGGCCTACCTCCGGCAACCACTAATGTCTTCTCTGTATCTCTGAGTTTGGCTTTTTGTTTTTGTTTTTTAAATCCCACATATAAGTGAGATATTTCAGTATTTGTCTTTCTCTGTCTGTCTTATCTCACTTAGCATAATGCCCTCAAAGTCCATCCATGTTGTCACAAATAGCAGGATTTCCTTCTTTTATATGGTTGAATAATATTTCACACTATGCATATGTACCACATTTTCTTTATCCATTCATCCATTGATGAACACTTAGGTTGCTTCCATGTCTCAGCTATTGCAAATAATGCTGCAGTGAACATCATGGTGCATAGACCTTTTACTGTTAGTTTTTTGTTTGTTTGTTTGTTTCCTTCAGATAAATATCCAGAAGTGGAATTGCTGGATCATATGGTAGTTCTATTTTTAATTTTTTGAAGTAGGACAAACACTCTTAATCACCATTTAGGTCAAGAAAAGAACTAGTTTGTTGTATTTTTTAGATTCTCCATATAAATGGTATAATACAGTACTTGTTTCTCTCTGTCTGACTTATATCACCTAGCATAATGTGCTCCAAGTCTGTCCATGTTGTCGCAAATGGCAAAATTTCATTCTTTTTTGTAGCTGAGTAGTATTCTATTGTGTGTATATCTATATCTATATCTATCTATCTCACATCTTCTTTATCCATTCTTCTGTTGATGTGCATTTAGGTTGTTGCCACGTCTTGGCTATTGTAACAGTGGTGCTATGAACATTGGGGTGCATGTATCTTTTCGAGTTATAGTTTTGTCTGGATATATGCCCAGGAGTGGGATTGCTGGGTCATATGGTAGTTCTAGTTTTAGTTTTTTTAAGGAACCTCCATACTGTTCTCCATAGTGGCTGTACCAATTTGCATTCCCACCAACAGTATAGGAGGTTCCCCTTTTCTCCACACCCTCTCCAGTATTTTTTATTTCTAACATTATTATTTAGTCCTTCACAGATTGCAAATAGGGGATTATCTTCCACCAGCTGGAGAATGCTTCTAATCACACCAGCAACACAGAGAGAGCCCTCCCTATCACAGAGAATTAAGTGCCTCTATACAAATGTTGCTCTATGGGCCAAAAATGACTGAGTAGACATGGTCTTTGTGCTTTCATAGCAGATATTAAAAAACAGGTAACATTACCTCAGATGAACAGAATGTACTGAGCAACATAAATGTGAGGAAAGAGATACTGCTCCTTTGTAAACCAAACATAAATATTAGAAATAATCCCATTATTAGGTATTGCCTTTAATTTCTTAAAGCCCTTTTCCCTGTGTCTAAATTAGATTAGACATTGTGCTTCTTCAAGTTTCATATCATCAGTGTTCACCTTTCTTATGCATTATTTCCTTTTATAATTAATTTCAATTAAACATTAGTTTTGTTTAATTAAGATTGTGTAATTAAAATGCTTATAAGCTCCCAAAGGGCAAGGACTGTGTCTTAATACCCCTTAGACATTTTAAAATACATTAGGCTATAACAGCAATAAAATAATTAAACATCCTTTTGTTCAATCTCTGCATATTTACAATGCCTCTGACACTGAACTGTATAAAAACTGAAATAAGAAAGGTGCTTTCATAATGCTTTTCAAGAACAGAAGTCCTCTTCCATTGGAAATGCAGCCTAGCATCTTAAAATCTAATTTTTTTCAAGAACAAACTAAATTTCTCCTCTTGAAGTTCAGGCCCCTTTCCTCTTGATACGTTTCCTACTTCCGCTGAGGACGGTTGTTCATCATCACCCACGCAACCTCTCTTAGGACCTTGTAGATTTAAGTGGCCCCTCAGTTTCCTCTTCTCTCACTTGCTTTAACTTTTCCATATCGTGCTGCCTTCTTTTTAATTGCTTTTGGACTGTACAGTTTAGGGCTTCAGAAGTGTAAGTGCCACTTGATAATACACCCAGTTTAAATGATCTCATTCTCATTGTACTCAGTGTGTGTAGTTTCTGAGTTTTAGTGGTGACACTGTTGATAGCGATTGATTTTTATATACAGATGTGACTAAAATTAAAGACCGAGAACTGTTCCCCCTCCATTCTTTTCTCATTATGTAAGAAACTCCAAAAATAGCTCCTCATCACATGAACTAGAAACATCCTGGATGTTTCATCTGGAGTCTTTCTCGAATTGTTTGCTCGCAGCTTGGTGTACAAAGTAAATCATACCCATCCGTAAGCCACCACACAAAATGGATGCTTAGAGCGTAAATTATAACATAGTAGAAATTACTGCATTTGGACTCAGAAGACCTGGGGTTTGGCTTATGGCTCTGTCTCTTAATGGCTAAGTGATTTGGGGTGAAGCACTCAACATTTTCTGAGCCCAAGTCTCTTTATCTGTAGCTCTCCTGCCATCCTAATAGAATTATGAAGTACTTGGTAAACTGCAAAACACACTGCACATAGAAATCATTATTATGGTACTCATGAAAGAAATGATTCTCACGGTAGTTCCTAATACACATTTTTTGGAAGAAAGCGCTAAAGCACAACTACTGCTTACAGTGACACATGCACGCAGGCATTCATTCCTTCATTCCTCAGGGTCAGTTTCGAAACCAGTTGTAGTTATAATTGTTGTAAAAGCTCAGGTCTTCCAAGAAGGCTCCCCAGGCCACAGACTACATTTAAAAGTCACCCTTTTAATTAAAAGGCACAAGCAACCATGAGAATTATCCCCAGTCTTCCATCTAAATATTAAAATGTCTGCATTTGAAACTGCACGGCCATGGTCTCATTTTCTCATTTCATTTGAACTCTTTTCTTCAGCTGAATATTGTATATACTCTACAAATTAGGGATTCAGCAACTTCTAAACTAAAGTCACATGAACTCAGAGGTGGGAAAGTTTCTGGAGTAGTATTTTGATATTGTAGTAGTACTTAAGAATTTGGGCTTTTTTTTTTTTTTTAAGTAATGCCAAATGTTTACATACAAAAGGCCATGTTTCCTTTAAATATGTTTTAAACCAAATATATGACTGAAAGCAAATGCTTTTCAAGTTTGTTATTTTCATTCTAAGAGTAATACAACATGTTTCAGAAAATTGGATAATGGAGTTAAGGAGAGGGAATTAAAAAAGAAAAAAAAAAAAAAAAAAGACCATACCCTCATAACCCTAACATAAACCACTGTTAGTAATTTGGTACTGATAGCCAGTCATTTCTCTGCTGTGTAGTTTTATTTTTAACATGATTTCTATCATTCTTTGTAGCTATACTTCTTCAGAAATGTATCTCTATTTTATGATGAGGTAAACTGATACAGATGAGTTTTGGTAAATTGTACCTTCTGATAGCAAAGTCGTATTTTAACCAATCCTGGCACTCTCACTTCATTTAATTACATTCTGGTTACTGTAAACACAGTATCTAGAGGCATTTGATGCCTTGTACGGTTATGGCATGATTTTATATTTAGTAATGTTTGAGTATGTGGACCGTAATAGGCCATTTTTACGTGTTTTCCTGGGTAGCTTAAAAAAACCTAATGAAAAATGTCCATGATCTATCTATTCCATTATTGGATGAACATAATATACAGATTGCCATCAAGATATGAAACAACACTAAATCTCAATTTTCTCAGGTAACTATTTATAATACATTTTTCTTATTTATGAGATATGAATAATTTGGAGAAGAATCTAGAGGTGTTGAGTGGATATTAAGTAGCAGAAAAGTGTATCAGTGAGTCTCATGAAATTGTGTAAACCTCTATATTCATTACTTTTGGGGGTGTGGTTGAATTACTGTTGCAAATGAAGCAAGACCATTTGGAAAGATTACTTGTATTAAACAGATGACAAGGCTGAAGTAGCTGCAAAAACTATTTCATGCTTTTGTTTTTAATGTAGTCCAATTATACAATGTCACATCAGATTGTGTGTGAGTATACAAGTGCATAATTTTAATTTTATTTCTGAGTTATCACATTTTAAGAAATTGATTAAAATCACCCAAAATATTTGATAAGCTTTTTCTATATAGCAAATTAACCATTGCCACTAAGTTAAAGCAAGATTGAAAGTCTGGCAATCAGTACCTTTATTAAAGGAACAGATCAATTACTTTATAGTTACCTATTTTGTCTTTTGTAGCAAGGAATTCACTACCACATTTTATTATTTGCTTTAATTTCTTATTCTGAAGTTTCAAATCTGCAGAATCATTAAAGAATATTACAATGAATATTCACACCCGTCACCATGATTCTCTAATGTTTTCACATATTTGCTACATTCTCTTTTTCTTTTTCTCCTTTTTATTCTTTTCTGAGTCTTAGTTGCTGATAAATAACTCTACCCCTAAATACTTCAGTGTGTATCTCTCTTTTTTTTTTTTAACATCTTTATTGGAGTATAATTGCTTTACGTTTTTGTGTTAGTTTCTTCTGTATAACAAAGCCAATCAGCTATATGTATACATATATCCCCATATACCCTCCCTCTTGTGTCTCCCTCCCACCCTCCCCATCCCACTCGACTAGGTGGTCACAAAGCACTGAGCTGATCTCCCTGTGCTATGCAGCTGCTTCCCATTAACTATTTTACATTTGGTAGTATATATATGTCCATGCCACTCTCTCACTTTGTCCCAGCTTACCCTTCCCCCTCCCCATGTCCTCAAGTCCATTCTCTACGACTGCGTCTTTATTCCTGTCCTGCCCCTAGATTCTTCAGAAACATTTTCATTTTTAGGTTCCATATATATGTGTTAGCATACAATATTTGTTTTTCTCTTTCTGACTTACTTCACTCTGTATGACAGACTCTAGGTCCATCCACCTCACTATAAATAACTCAATTTCATTTCTTTTTATGGCTGAGTAATATTCCATTGTATATATGGGCCACATCTTCTTTATCCATTCATCTGTTGATTGACACTTAGGTTGCTTCCATGTCCCAGCTATTGTAAATAGTGCTACAATGAACATTGTGGTACATGACTCTTTTTGAATTATGGCTTTCTCAGGGTATATGCCCAGTAGTGGGATTGCTGGGTCATATGGTAGTTCTAGTTTTAGTTTTTTAAGGAATCTCCATACTGTTCTTCATAGTGGCTGTATCAATTTACATTCCCACCAACAGTACAACAGGGTTCCCTCTTCTCTACACCCTCTCCAGCATTTATCGTTTGTAGATATTTGATGATGGCCATTCTGACTGATGTGAGGTGATACCTCACTGTATTTTTTTTTTATTTATATATATTTTTTGTGGTACGTGGGCCTCTCACTGTTGTGGCCTCTCCCATTGCAGAGCACAGGCTCCGGACGCACAGGCTCAGTGGCCATGGCTCACAGGCCCAGCCGTTCCGTGGCATGTGGGATCTTCCCGGACTGGGGCATGAACCCGCGTCCCCTGCATCGGCAGGCAGACTCTCAACCACTGTGCCACCAGGGAAGCCCCTCATTGTAGTTTTGATTTGCATTTCTCTAATGATTAGTGATGTTGAGCATCCTCTCATGTGTTTGTTGGCAATCTGTGTATCTTCTTTGGAGAAATGTCTATTTAGGTATTCTGCCCATTTTTGGATGGGGTTGTTTGTTTTTTTAATATTGAGCTGCATTAACTGCTTATATATTTTGGAGATTAAGCCTTTGTCCATTGCTTCATTTGCAAATATTTTCTCCCATTCTGAGGGTTTTCTTTTCTCCTTGTTTATTGTTTCCTTTGCTGTGCAAAAGGTTTTAAGTTTCATTAGGTCCCATTTGTTTATGTTCGTTTTTATTTCCATTTCTCTAGGAGATGGGTCAAAACGATCTTGCTGTGATTTATGTCAGAGTGTTCTGCTATGTTTTCCTCTAAGAGTTTTATAGTGACTGGCCTTACATTTAGGTCTTTAATCCATTTTGAGTTTATTTTTGTGTATGGTGTTAGGGAGTGTTCTAATTTCATTCTTTTACATGTAGCTGTCCAGTTTTCCCAGCACCACTTATTGAAGAGGGTGTCTTTTCTCCATTGTGTATTCTTGCCTCCTATATCAAAGATAAGATGACCATATGTGTGTGGGTTTGTCTCTGGGCTTTCTATCCTGTTCTATTGACCTATATTTCTGTTTTTGTGCCAGTACCATACTGTCTTGATTACTGTAGCTTTGTCGTATACTATAAAGTCAGGGAGCCTGATTCCTTCAGCTCCGTTTTTCTTTCTGAAGATTCCTTAGGCTATTCGGGGTCTTTTGTGTATCCATACAAATTGTGAAATTTTTTGTTCTACTTCTGTGAAAAATGCCATTGGTAGTTTGATAGGGATTGCATTGAATATCTAGATTGCTTTGGGTAGTAGAGTCATTTTCACAATGTTGATTTTTCCAGTCCAAGACCATGGTATATCTCTCCATTTGTTTGTATCATCTTTAATTTCTTTCATCAGTATCTTATAGTTTTCTGCATACAGGTCTTCTGTGTCCTTAGGTAGGTTTATTCCTAGGTATTTTATTAGTTTTGTTGCAATGGTAAATGGGAGTGTTTCCTTAATTTCTCTTTCAGATTTTTCTTCATTCGTGTATAGGAATGCAAGAGATTTCTGTGCATTAGTTTTGTATCCTGCTACTTTACCAAATTCAGAGATTAGCTCTAGTAGTTTTCTGGTAGAGCCTTTAGGATTTTCTATGTATAGTATCATGCACCTGCAAACAGTGACAGTTTTACTTCTTCTTTTCCAATTTGGGTTCCTTTTATTTCTTTTTCATCTCTGATTGCTGTGGCTAGGGCTTCCAAAACTATGTTGAATAATAGTGGTGAGAGTGGGCAACCTTGTCTTCTTCCTGACCTTAGTAGAAATGGTTTCAGTATTTCACCGTTGAGAACAATGTTGGCTGTGGGTTTGTCATATATGGCCTTTATTATGTTGAGGTAAGTTCCCTCTATGCCTACTTTCTGGAGGGTTTTTATCCTAAATGGGTGTTGAATTTTGTCCAAAGCTTTTTCTGCATCTTTTGAGATGATCATATGGTTTTTCTCCTTCAATTTGTTAACATGGTGTATCACGTTGATTGATTTGCGTATATTGAAGAATCCTTGCATTCCTGGGATAAACCACACTTGATCATGGTGTATGATCCTTTTATTGTGCTGCTGGATTTTGTTTGCTAGTATTTTGTTGAGGATTATTGCATCTATGTTCATCAGTGATAATTGGCCTATAGTTTTCTTTTTTGTGTGACATCTTTGTCTGGTTTTGGTGTCAGCGTGATTGTGGCCTCATAGAATGAGTTTGGGAGTGTTCCTCCCTCTGCTATATTTTCGAAGAGTTTGAGAAGGATAGGTGTTAGCTCTTCTCTAAATGTTTGATAGAATTCGCCTGTGAAGCTATCTGTTCCTGGGCTTTTATTTGTTGGAAGATTTTTAATCACAGTGTCAATTTCAGAGCTTGTGATTGGCCTGTTTGTTTTCTATTTCTTCCTCGTTCAGTCTCAGAAGGTTGTGCTTTTCTGAGAATTTGTCTGTTTCTTCCAGGTTGTCCAATTTATTGGCATATGGCTGCTTGTAGCAATCTCTCATGATCCTTTGTATTTCTACAGTGTCAGTTGTTACTTCTCCTTTCTCATTTCTAATTCTGTTGATTTGAGTCTTCTCCCTTATTTTCTTGATGTGTCTGGCTAATGGTTTATCAATTTTGTTTTTCTTCTCAAAGAACCAGGTTTTCGTTTTACTGATGTTTGCTACTGGTTCCTTCATATCCTTTTCATGTACTTCTGATCGTATCTTTATGATTTCTTTCATTCTGCTAACTTTGGGGGTTTTTTTGTTCTTCTTTCTCTAATTGCTTTAGGTGTAAGGTTAGGTTGTTTATTTGAGATTTTTCTTGTTTCTTGAGGTAGGATTGTATTGCTGTAAACTTCCCTCTTAGAATTGCTTTTTTGTGGTCAGAAAAGATACTTGATACAATTTCAATTTTCTTAAATTTACCAAGGCTTCATTTGTCATCCAAGATATGATCTATCCTGGAGAGTGTTCCATGAGCACTTGAGAAGAAAGTGTATTCTGTTGTTTTTAGATGGAATGTCCTAGAAATATCAATTAAGTCCATCTTGTTTTATGTGTCATTTAAAGCTGTGTTTCCTTATTTATTTTCATTTTGGTTGATATGTCCATTGGTGAGAGTGGGATGTTAAAGTCCCCTACTATTATTGTGTTACTATCGATTTCCCCTTTTATGGCTGTTAGTAGTTTCCTTATGTATTGAGGTGCTTCTATTTTTGGTGCATAAATTACAATTCTTATCTCTTATTTTTGCATTGATCCCTTGATTATTTTGCAGTGTGCTTCTTTGTCTCTTGTAATAGTCTTTAAAGTCTATTTTGTCTGATATGAGAATTGCTATTCCAGCTTTCTTTTGATTTCCATTTGAATGGAATATCTTTTTCCATCTCCTCACTTTCAGTCTGTGTGTGTCCCTAGGTCTGAAGTGGGTCTCTTGTAGACAGCATATGTACAGGTCTTGTTTTTGTATCTATTCAGTCAGTCTATGTCTTTTGGTTGGAGCATTTAATCCATTTACATTTAAGGTAGTTATTGATATGTATGTTCCTATTACCATTTTCTTAATTGTTTTGGGTTTGTTATTGTAGGTCTTTTCCTTCTCTTTTGTTTCCTTCTAGAAAATTTTTAAATTCATTTATTGTGTTGGTCATCATTGTTTGTTTGCTCTTTAGTTCTTCTAGGTCCTTGTCAAACTTTTCTTTTATTTTCTCCATTGTATTTCCAGGATTTTGGATCATCTTTACTACCATTACTCTGAATTGTTTTTCAGGTCAACTGCTTATTTCCTCTTCATTTGTTTGGTCTGGTGGGTTTTTAACCTTGCTCCATCATCTGCTGCGTATTTTTGTCTCTCATTTTGCTTAACTTACTGTGTTTCGGGTCTCCTTTTCGCAGGCTGCAAGTTCGTAGTTCCCATTTTTTTTGGTGTCTGCCCACAGTGGGTATGGTTGGTTCAGTGGGTTGTGTAGGCTTCCTGGTGGAGGGAACTTGTGCCTGTGTTCTGGTGGGTGAGGATGGATGTTGTCTTTCTGCTGGGCAGGACCATGTCCAGTGGTGTGTTTTGGTATTTCTGTGAACTTATTATGAGTTTAGGCAGCCTATCCACTAATGGGTGGTGTTATGTTCCTGTCTTGCTAGTTGTTTGGCATGGGGTATCCCACTTTGGAGCTTGCTCATCGTTGAGTGGAGCTGGGTCTTAGCGTCAAGATGGAGGTCTCTGGGAGAGCTCTCGCTGATTGATATTAGCTGGGGCCGGGAGGTCTCTGGTATTCCAGTGTCCTGAGCTCAGCTCTACCATCTCTGAGGCTCAGGCCTGACACCGGTCGGAGCACCAAGACCCTGTCTGTCACATGGCTTAGAAAAGAAGGGATAAATAAAAGAAAGAAAGGCAAAAATTAAATAAAATAAAATAATTAAAATAAATATTTTTAAAAAATATTATTAAAATAAAAAATAAGAAAAATAATATAAAGAAAAAGAAGAGTGCAAAGAAACCAGTAAATAAATCCACCAATGATAAGAAGCGCTAACAACTAAACTAAGGTAAATATGTAAGTCAGGAACTAGTCAGTCACGTACAGCAAACCCCAAGTCTACAGTTGCTCCTGAAGTCCACCATGTAAGTTTTGGGATGATTCGTTGTCTATTCAGGTATTCCACAGATGCAGGTTACATCAAGTTGATTGTGGAAATTTAATCTGCTGCTCCTGAGGCTGCACAGAGAAATTTCCCTTTCTCTTCTTTGTTCGCACAGCTCCTGGGGTTCAGCTTTGGATTTGGCCCCGCCTCTGCCTGTAGGTTGCCCTGTGGCATCTGTTCTTCGCCCAGAGAGGAGGGGGTTAAAGGAGCGGCCGATTAGGGGGTTCTGGCTCACTCAGGCCGGGCGAGGGAGGGGTATGGCATGTGGGGGAAGCCCGCGGCGGCAGAGCCCAGAGTGATGTTGCAGTAGCCTGGGGCACGCTGTGTGTTCTTCCAGAGAAGTTGTCCCTGGATCACGGGACCTGGCAGTGGTGGGCTGCACAGGCTTCCAGGAGGGGAGGTGTGGATAGTGACCTGTGCTTGCACATAGGATTCTTGGTCACTGCAGCAGCAGCGTTAGTGTTTCATGCCCGTCTCTCATGTCCACGCTGATAGCTGTGGCTCATGCCCATCTTTTGAACTTGTTTAGGTGGTGCTCTGAATCTCCTCCCCTTGTGTACCCCAAAACAATGGTCTCTTGCCCCTTAGGCAGGTCCAGACTTTTTCCCGGACTCTCTCCCAGCTAGCTGTGGTGCACTATCCTCCTTCAGGCTGTGTTCACGCAGCCAACCCCAGTCTTCTCCCTGGGATCTGACCTCCAAAGCCCAAGTCTCAGCTCCCAGCTCTGCCCACCCCGGCGGGTGAGCAGACAAGCCTCTCGGGCTGGTGAGTGCTGGTCAGCAGTGATCCTCTGTGCGGGAATCTCTCTGCTTTGCCCTCTGTACCCCTGTTGCTGTGCTCTCCTCCGTGGCTCTGAAGCTTCCCCCCCGCCACCCACAGTCTCCCCCCGTGAAGGGTCTTCCTAGTGTGTGGAAACCTTTCCTCCTTCACAGCTCCCTCCCACTGGTGCAGGTCCTGTCCCTATTCTTTTGTCTCTGTTTTTTCTTTTGCCTTACCCAGGCACGTGGGGAGTTTCTTGCCTTTTGGGAGGTCT
Source organism: Orcinus orca (assembly GCF_937001465.1). Classification (NCBI taxonomy): domain Eukaryota; kingdom Metazoa; phylum Chordata; class Mammalia; order Artiodactyla; family Delphinidae; genus Orcinus; species Orcinus orca. The sequence goes on from NC_064580.1 coordinate 84,053,855, forward strand.
GAGGTCTTCTGCCAGCGTTGAGTAGGTGTTCTGTAGGAGTTGTTCCACATGTAGACATATTTCTGATGTATTTGTGGGGAGGAAGGTGATCTCCACATCTTAGTCCTCCACCATCTTGAAGGTTGTCCTCTTCTGTGTGTATCTCTTAAGAACAAGGACCTTCTCCTGTATAAGCACAGTATAATTTTAAAACGCAGGGGATTTATCACTGATAAAATACTATTATCTAATATACAGCCCATATTCAAGTTTCCCCAACTATCCCTTTGGGAATGTCTTTTATAACTTCTTTTCTCTAGAATCCATTCAGTGATCACATGTTACATTTATTTGTCATATCTTTCTAGTCTTCTTTAATCAAGAACAGTTTCTAGACTTTAAAAGTTTTTTTCATTTCATTTCATTAATGTTTTGATGAGGGCAGTTGTTTTACATTATGTTTCTCAATTTGCATTTGTCTAACTGTTTCCCTATAATTAGATTCAGGGTAAACATATTTTCAAGGATGCTATGTGGGTGATGTTTGTCCTCAGTGTATCACTTCCTAGGGCACGTGGATATCAATTTGCCCCATTATTGGTGATGTTAAGGGTGGTAGTTTGGTCGAGAAGGTATCTTCCATATTTTTCTTTGCAATTAACAAATGATACATGGGGTTATACTTTGAGATCACTTAAATAACCTGTTCCCCAGCATCATTTCACATAGTTTTAACATTGGTTGATGATTCTTGTCTGAATCAAATTGTAACTGGGGTTTTTATAAAACGGTGATTTCTAATTTTATCATTCCTTCTACATTTATCATCTAGCATTCTTCTATTTTTTAAAAAAAATTATTGGAGTATAGTTGATTTACAATGTTGTGTTAGTTTCAGGGGTACAGCAAAGTGAATCAGTTATACATATACATATATCCACTCTTCTTTTTTTTTTAGATTCTTTCCCCATATAGGCCATTACAGAGTATTGAGTAGAGTTCCCTGTGCTATACAGCAGGTTCTTATTAGTTATCTGTTTTATATGTAGTAGTGTGTATATGTCTGTCCCAATCTCCCAACTTATCCCTTCCTCCCCGCCATCCCCTGGTGACCCTAAGTTTGTTTTCTACATTCGTGAGTCTACTTCTGCTTTGTAAATAAGTTCATTTGTACCCTGTTTTTTTTTAGCATTCTTCTTTAAAGTAGAACTTCCCTTGTTTCCCCTTCCCCTTTTAATTTTTAAAGAAATATTATTATGGAATAATGGATTCATTATTTAAATTCTGTTCACTGCCTTAGCTTATTGGTAGAAACTCTGTTAAAACCTTTTAATTACTTACTGAAAATAACAAATAAAAATAAGCAGTTATTATCTGTTTTGTTTGAACTTTATGAGGTAATTATACACATACTAGTTTATTAACTCTCATCCAGGAGCAGTTCTGTTCCCCTCACCCCAGCATTCCAGAAGAAAACATTAGACAAGTATAGTGGAATCTGAAGTAATGAAATGTCTGACATGATCCATTTATTCACTGCAGTTGCTATATTTGGGCCCTACTTAGTTTCATTGCTGCATATTCCTTCTGAATATTCTAAACATTAAAATCTACTTTTGTATCTTATCAGACATAAGAAAGCTTATATCAGATTGCTATTTGAATCAGAATGCCTTTAGACATCTTTATTTTCAGAGTTCCAGGGTCTTTACAAAGTCATGACAGTTTACCTTCAGCTGTTATCAAGCATGAATCTATAAACACCCACAAATGTGTTTTCTGGAAAAATAAAGGCATTTGCATATAGGAATGTGGGTTGCCATAATGTTTGATCATCCAGAGCAATGCTTTTCAAACTGTCTCCCTTGCATGCTCTTCACCCGAGGCTTTGGTAGAGGTGCTTCATGATTTCTGCAGGTTTTTTCCCCAGTTCCGTTTAAAAAGAGAGGTTTACTTATTTTAAAAGGTTAAAAAAATAACACCCATGTTCAAAGATATTCAGATAAGTAATTTATAAGGCCAGATGCATTCATTTTTGTGTACACTTCAGAATGTAGCTTCTCTTAGCATCTTTAATTTGTTTATTTATTTATTTCCTTTTGGCTGCATTGGGTCTTTGCTGCTGTGCGTGGGCTTTTTATCGCAGTGGCTTCTCTTGTTGCAGAGCATAGGCTCTAGGCACGCGGGCTTCAGTAGTTGTGGCACGTGGGCTCAGCAGTTGTGGCTCACGGGCTCTAGAGCACAGGCTCAGTAGTTGTGGCACACAGGCTTAGTTGCTCTGCGGCATGTGGGGTCTTCTCAGACCAGGGCTTGAACCTGTGTCCCTTTTATTGGCAGGTGGATTCTTAACCACTGCGCCACCAGGAAAGTCCCATCTCTTGGCATCTTCAATGATAAAGTATTCTAAGATTGCAAGAGATGCTATTTTAAAACTCTTAACATGTATAGATATTTATTTGTGAAAATGTGGGTTTTCTTCATATAATACAACTAAAATGAAATGTGTAAATCATTTATATGCTTTGCTTAATAGAACTATAGCTCTTTTATAAAATGCCTGATGTTAGATGTTTCTGTTTATCCAAATAGTCTCATTGTTCTTCTTGATTGACCTATCAATTCCCACTAATGGAATACTATTTTAATATACATGGAAAAAAGGTTAGTCTTTGCAAAAAAGTTTGTAAACTACCAGTCTTAGAGAAAATATCCATTTCAATATGTAAATTTAGGAGACCCATTATTTAAAGTATATGTGTTTGTATGAATTTTAAGTGTATTTCCTTTCATGGAACATTGAATTAGGACTTTACAATTAGCTCTCCTTGATCCTAATAAAATAAAGGGTGGAAATTAGGAATTCGTGCTGCTCTTAAGTAAAAACAAGAATCCTTTTAGCGGTCTGGATCGAGGGGTTGTGAAAAACAGCAGTCACACTTACCTGTAAATCTGTATGGCTGAAAAACAGATTGTGGCAAAATGGTCAAGGAACTATGAGGGGGGCAGCAATCTCATGGCATTACTGTATTTTAGAGCTGACACTGGAGTTTGTATTGCCCATAAGATCAAGGTGAAGTTTAGCCAAAAGTTTTGTGGCCCTTCATAATCTATTTCCAGGTTCTCCTTATTACCTCTACCATATTCTACTGTTCAGTTTATATCTGTATCTTGATTTCTGCCCTTCCAATTAGTCTCTTTGAGTAATTAGGATAAGTGACTTCTTTTAAAAATTTTTATTATTTTATTGAAGTATAGTTGATTTACAATGTTGTGTTAATTTCTGGTATACAGCAAACTGATTCAGTTTTTTGTATATATATTCTTTTTCATATTCTTTTCCATTATAGTTTACTACAGGATATTGAATATAGTTACATGTGTTATACAGTAGTAGGAGCTTGTTGTTTCTCTGTTTTATATACTACTCCCAAACTCCGAATTTATCCCTCCCCCACCCCCCTCCCGTTTGGTAACAGGATAAGTGATTTGTGAAATTTCATTATATAAGCATTACTTGCTGTCTGGTTAGGGAAAAAAGCATATTCCTAATTGCCAAAATTATCCTTTGGTTCTACACTCAAAACTATTTTCCTAGAAATATTATGTCCTATAAATAAGAAGAGACTACATAAATATACATAAGCATTTTATGGATGAAGGTAGAACATGGGGTAATTTCCTTATGTAAGGAACAGCTCTTAATAAATTAATTCTTTAAAATCCTGTTTATATTACTTTATAATGACTGGAGAATAGCTTAGGTAAAACGTTATACCCAGATAAGTGTTACATGTAAATAGTGAGAGAATGAACTAACACTAAAATATGTTAAAACACATATATTTATAAATTTAAGTACCTTATCTTACCGATGTCAATTTTAAGAAATAAAATTCATACTATTGAAAACAGAGGTGTAAAAATGATCCTATAGTGCTTTTAAATTCAAAGGTGTGAAATCTATGACTTTTATCCTGCTATTTAATGTTATATAAGCCCTATTCTTTATCCTCAATATTTCTTATTTATTTATAAAATATTTATTGAATGTACCAGGTATTTTTCTAGGTACTGAGGGAAGAAAAACAATACAGGAAGAAAGTTCCTTAGAACTTAAAGTCTAGTTGGGCTAGTGTTATTTAGAGTAGATCACTGAAACAATATGTTTCTTTGGTAAGTCTCAATGTCTTCACTCTAAGGGGAGCAGAGGTCACATTTTCTAGTGTGTAAATTGATCATTTTATTTTATAAAACACAGTTGCTATTAGCCTCTCATAAAGTATTTTCTTTCCCTACAAGGGTTTATTTAACATTAACCATCGAGTGCATTAAATCAGACCACAGTGAAATCTTAGTAGTAAGCGAAGGCTAGATCTTTTGATACTCGTGAAACAATCAGAACAAATAACACTCTGCAAGTAAGGGGTGGGGTGGGGATCTGCCATGGAGGGGAGAAAAGCCCAGAATATCTGAGTTATGACTAAAATGAGAGGCGGCAGGGAGAGAGAAAGAGACAGAGAGAAAGAGAGAAACACAAGAGTGCACCAGGCAGGGCCAGAGCTACAGCCAAAGAAGACTTAGGGATTCATTTTACACATTAAGTCCTTGGTTTGATGGCAAGAGAAAAAGGCATGTTCTGTTTGCCTGGTAACTTACTAGAAAAGCCTAGCCTTCTTGCACAGAAGCTAAAAAGAGAAACTAAAAAGTGAGAGAGAGTGGAGGCGATCAGCAATAGCATCAGCATTTAGTGGCTTGTGGATGTTAACATCCGCAAGTCACTGAGACAGATGCAAACTAGAGATGATGGTAACAATTTTCCAGTGGACTTTAGAAGGAGTGATTGAGGTAGCTGGCTGGTGAGAGACGTAATAAAGACACGTGTGTGTAGAAGAGCTCTGTATAGCAGCAGGTCAAGGAGCAAAGAGGCTTTTAGACTAAGTCACAAGGCATGGCCTCTGTGGTAATTCTCAACTATAGATGAGGAATGTCAGCAGTTTGAGAACTACTCTCCCTCCTCCTACCCTTGATTCTGAGAACGGACACTTGCAACTAGAAAAAGTTCCCTCCCTTTCCCCTGTGGGAATCACTCCTCTATTCTGTGTGTTTTATGTCTGTCCAAAAAAATCCTGCTGGTACCTTAATAACTCTGAAAGGTATTGTGTGAATGTGGAACCCATGACACACACTGATCAGTCTTTTGGCCCAAGGTACCATCCATCTGCATCTGAATATCCCAATTTTATCGGTAGTATATTGTAATGTGTTCGGATCACTGGGAAGTATAGTCAATGTCGATAGAGACAAATTTCAACCGAAAAACTTAAAATAGATGCATTGGAATGGAAACTTTCATTTCCCTGGAATATTTTTTTCCTAGAATGTCTCATTCCCTACGTATTGTAGGTCAGGAGGCATTTTGCTTTATTGATCCGCTTTCCGGCTATTTGGGATTTCAATATTCCACATAGGTGCACTGGTTTTCTTTGTGAATAATGACACAGCCAGATTACATAATTACAGATACAGAATTCTCTCATATGGCTAAAAATAATACTGGAATAGAATGAGTGTGTGTATCATCTTAACGAATAAGCCATTTATTTTTATTAAAATATTAAGATCCATATTCAGACTTCATTTAACTGGTTTTTTTCATGGTCCATTGGTTTGAATCAAGAAACGTATTCTGGCTTTTGATTTCTTGTAGTTATACATGTATGGGATTGGCAATATTGATTGAAATATAATCCAGTCCTTCTAACTTTGGTATATTAGGAGGAGGCTCCTCCAAACACTAAAACCCATCTTAAGTATATGTAAAAACAGTAGTGTAAATATAAGCATCCACAATTAAATGGGTGTAATTAAATTCATCAGTTTGACTATCAGGGTTTATAAAAGGTGTGCAGTTTGAAAAAATTAGTGTGGAGGTGGTTACATGTCACTGCACTATGTAGAGGACTTGCTTAATTAGAGACAGGAAGATGTGATGGTATATGGTCCATGAGTTTAGAGGGCAGTGAGTAGCATCAGGGCCCGGATGATAAAGCTGGGCTTCAGTGGAGTCTATTTGAACTGTCTAGATATTGGATTATTGTGGAGGAAATCATCAATACAGAATGGAGACCTTAGAAATGTTGGCTGGACTTTGAATGCAATTTGGAAAGTAGCCATTTCTGGAAGGTTGGCTAAATCATAGTCAGATAATCAAAGATATGGTGAGCAACGGTGGTTACGAAGGCAGCCCCTGGAGTCAGTCTGCCTAGGTTTGAATCCTGGCAGGCTGTGTAATCTTGGTTTTCTCATCCGTAAAATGGTGATGACAAAAAATAGAATCTACTTCCAAGCTATGTTGTGAGAATTAAATGTTAGCCACTGTGATGGTTGTCATTACTAGGGGAGTGAAATGGATATGGTTTTGGACAGAAAAGATGAATTCGGCTTGTAGAAGTAGTCAAATATAAGTGGAAATATCTGATTAGCTGCTGGAGAAGCTGAATAGAAATTAGGTAGTGGGGGAGAGTAAGAGTTGTTACTCTGTGGGTCTTCATATAGGAGCCATAGTCCAAACCTTAGAAAACATGGGCTCCCTGAGGGGGAGAGAGTGGACAGAAAAGAGTTGGGGGACAAAAAGTGTATGCAGGGAAGTGCTCATGTTTACTGAGCAGAAGGATGAGCTGGAGCTAATGGCACAAATACAAGAGCAGAGGAGGATGTATCCTTGAGGAATAGACGTTAGCAGGGAGGTGAGCGAAGTCAAGTGAGACTTTCACAAGGTGGAGGAAACCTGTTTATGTTTGAAGAAACCAAGGGAGTTAATCCAAAATATGATTGTACCCACAGGCCCTTTGCCACAGAAAGGTACTATAAGTCCCCTGTCACCGTTGGTGAAACTTTACACCATTGTGTAGCATAAAAGTTATTTAGGGGCTTCCCTGGTGGCGCAGTGGTTGAGAGTCCACCTGCCGATGCAGGGCACACAGTCCGGGAAGATCCCACATGCCGCGGAGCAGCTGGGCCCGTGAGCCATGGCCGCTGAGCCTGCGCGTCCGGAGCCTGTGCTCAGCAACGGGAGAGGCCACAACAATGAGAGGCCCGCGTACAGCAAAGAAAAAAAAAAAAAAAAAGTTATTTAGTGCAGTAGTAATCAAGAATTTGGCAGCCCAAATGAACTAAACAGCCCCTTGATAACCTCTGAAGAAGTTAGTAGCCTACTGTAAGCGCTCACCTGATTACCAGGGAGTAATTAAGGTGCTGTGGAGAACGGGGCTTCAGGTAATTAGAACTTGGAATTAGTCAGGTCTGTTGTGAGTAGCTGGGATTGTAAGCAGGTTTGGGGAGAGTATTAAGTATGGTAACAAATATCGTCATCCCTTCATGTCCACTGGGGATTGGTTCTGGGACAACATGCTCTCCCTCCCCCTCCCCCCACCCCACTCTGGCTGTGGGTACCAAAATCCAGAGAATGCTGAAGTCCCTTATATAAATTGTCATAATATTTGTGTATAACCTATGCACAACCTCCTGTATACTTTAAATCATCTCTAAATTACTTAAAATACCTACTACAATGTAAATGCTATGTAAATAGTTGCTGGTGCCTGGCAAATTCAGGTTTTGCTTTTTGGAAGTTTCTGGAATTCTTATTTTCCCTGAATATTTTGGCTCTACTGTTGGTTGAATCTGCGGATATGGAACCTGCAGGTACAGAGGGCCACTCTACAATTTAGTTATGCAAAATGTAATTCCTATTACAGAAAAGATAACAGATGTATTTAGATCAGTTTCTGTTTGTGTTTAAAAAAAGAAGTACAAACTATTGATTCCAGTTTGATGAGCACTGACAATGTTACTTGCATAGCTATCTAACAGAAGGAAGAAATACTTATAGTAAATAAAGGAGAGAGCCTCAAACTGAAGCATCTCATCCTGCTTGACTTCCAGTGATGACAACACTCATCCTTTTACTTTACTTCAGTAACAATTTAATGTTTTGTTTTGTGGACTAGACTCACTACAGTATTAGGAAGAATTCAGAAGGTAAAGGATAGTCCTGGTCAATACTGTGTATGGTATTGCTAGTAAATTTTCTTTTAGTATAGTGTTTTCCAAATTTTAGAAAATGTAATAATTGAACTTAGTACGCAAGCAGTAGCTTCTGTAATAAAATAATTGTATGTTATGTACTGTGATGTAAACCTTATTGCTTGCTTTGATTTATATGCAAATGTTTCTTATTCTTATAGTTTACATTGCTTTCAGCTGCTATCTTAGTTTTTGTGTTCTAGACTATCTCCATTTTTTTCTATGGTTACGGTAATAAAATAGGCAAGCAGGAAAAATTATGGCTACTTCCTGTCTCATTTTATATATTTGCTTCAGTCATAGTACCAATCTTTTCAGCAACCAGTGTTGTTGATGTCATGAATTTACAGTAAACCTGTGGAATTTACATATATAAAACATAGATGTCATGCTGGTGAATTCAACTTACAAACCATGGAATAGAACTCTTGCAGTGAGGCTATTAGTTTCAGGTAATTTAAATCTCAGTGGGAGCCAAGAAATGGATTTTGAACTAATATATTTTTGAAGTCTTCAAAGAGAGGGGATTGTAATATTCTGTGTAAAGAAAAATAAGTTGGTGATTTTTTTAAGGTAAAGAGGTTTAAATTTTTTTTTAAAGTAGTTAATTTATTTTTGGCTGTGTTGGGTCTTCGTTGCTGCACACGGGCTTTCTCTAGCTGCGGCGAGCGGGGGCTACTCTTCATTGAGGTGTGTGGGCTCCTCATTGCGGTGGCTTCTCTTGTTGCAGAGCATGGGCTCTAGGCGCACGGGCTCAGTAGTTGTGGCTCACAGGATCAGTAGTTTTGTCTCGCGGGCTCTAGAGCACAGGCTCAGTAGTTGTGGTGCACGGGCATAGTTGCTCTGTGGCATGTGGGATCTTCCCAGACCAGGGCTCACACGCCCTGGTCCCCTGCATTGGCAGGGGGATTCCCAACCACTGCACCACCAGGGAAGTCCCAAGAGGTTTAAATTTAACGACGTGATTAAAAGTAATATCAAGATTTATTTGCCCTTTATAAAAATTGTTTTTCGTGGCTTAAAGGAAATTGGTTAAAAAATTAGGTTCCTTTTCAACATAATGCCAAATAGGATGGAACATACCTTTCAACACTGGGAACTATTTTTAGTGGGAGGAAGGCAAAATTGTTTGTTGGTGAGGACCAGCACAGGGCCTGATGTCATTTATTCACCAATACCGTTGTTGATAAGGATGGTGTGATCACTCTTGGATATTTTATACTAAATGATGTTATCAGGAAAAATGATATCTTGATAAAATATTTTTCTAAGTTTAGAACTTGAAGGAAAATTTAGAACTATTTTAAAGTGTAGTTAGTAGTAAGACTCAGTTAATTTTCAGACTCTGCCACTCAGGTGTTATAATTGTTAGCTCCTTTTCACACATTTGTTTTCTAATAATAATGGTGTGTAATGGTAGAGATCATAAGTTTGCTCTTCGTTGACACTGCTACATCACTTCCTGCAAACTTCATAGACCTCTAACCTGGAATTCTAATAATTTGTTTACTTCTCTCTTTCAGGAGATTATGGGATCCTGGAGGGTTGGGACATGTTTATGTTTCTATTGCAACAAATCTTGCATAGTGCTTGATACTTAGTTGATAGCTGATAAACTCTAGGAAGGTGCTGACAACTAACATTTAAAGGGTCTGGCGAAACTTAGGGGCCCACAACCCTGCCTTTTCAAAATATTTTGAGGAAAATTAACTAACGGCCCTAGTATTACCCAAGGAAGCATATAACTTGTGCAAGTCAAATTATGGGTCAGAGAAAATTGGAATGCCTATGATGGAGTAGTTAACATCTTTTTGTTTCTAATATTTCAGGCAGTGTCATTTTCAAGAGGACTGTTTGTGACTGTGTCCTTTACACAAAGGCTGTGTTTAATTTTTGTATTCCTATTAAGCCTATTACCTAACATTGCCAGTGATGCAATTGATGATGCTCATTAAAATTCTGAATGAATGATCAGGGTTTCCTGGTTTACTGCCAGCATACCCTCCCAGCTCTCCCACTAAATGATAAGGAGTTTGAGGGTGGGACCCAAGTATTAGTCATTTTTAAATTCTCCTCTGTCCCACATTCAAAACAGTTCCACATGTATAGTTGGAGGTTCCCAAGACCACTCCCACATTCAGAGATACACTAGAAGGACTCACAGGACTCAGAATATAGTTCTACTAACAGCTAAGATTTGCCACAGTGACATAGTGAGGATACACCACCAGATCATAAGGGGCGAAGTACAGGTGAATTCTGGAGGAATCCATGGGCAGGCTTCCTTATGCTCTTTCTCTCTCTCTCTCATAAGGGGTCACATACAGTGTTCTCTTCCCTCAACAGTGAAAATGAAACAATATATCTGCAATATTTCCACCCAGGGAAGCCCATTAGGGAGTGAGAGCCCAAGATTTTTACTGGGGGCTAGTCATGCAGGCGCTATGTTTAGCATGTACCAAAATTCCAGATGCCCTAAAGTAAAGCAAGCACTCAGTATAATCCAAATTATTTGTACAAGCAGGCACAGTAAACCATCCTTATCAGTTAAGGAGCAGTGGGAACTCGCCACAAAGCCAAGTTCCCAGACACCAGCCAAAGGTAAACCTTGCTAGAAAGCTTTGATCTTAGACCTGCTATGTTAATGCTTTTCTACATGGCGTGGATTTGTATGAATACCACTTTGGGTAGGAGAAGGAACCTGGATGGCATTTCTTTTTATGACTTCATAATAGTCTTATTCTTAATTCGTTAGGGAGATTAAGGTTTCTGTTCCTTATTAGGGGTGCCTTTAATACCTTGGTGGTTTAAATGCCTGTTCATCAGCTTGGGTTGTTGCTAAATTCCCTTCTGGAGCTTTACCTGTCTTCCCCATCCCCACAACAGAGCTTGCTACAAGTACAATTGCTTATACTCCATGTCCTCTTGCAAATACATTCAACTAGGCCATACTCTCTGTTGATTCCTGGTTACAGATAGTTGTTATAAACCCACATAATATTATAACAGCTTCTATTCTGAGTGTTTAATTTTCTTTATTTTGGTTGTTGGGTTAGGGTATTCATAAGATAGGAGCTAAGAAAGCAATAAAACAAAGGAAAAAGTGAGGATTCCAAAAAATCTGGGCATATTGTTGTAGTATCATGTCCTAAAGTGTTCAAAGCTTAATTTCTGAGCTGTTTAGATGAATCCCTGATAGATGGCATCTCCATGGTGATTGATAGAAAATCACCTTTGATTACTGCTTTATGTAGTTTTCTGTGATAACATGTTTTCTGATTTTAAAGGTTTCCATCAATTGGGCTTTACCTTCCTGCTTTTTGGAATACAATTATGGCAGTTTTGTATTCAACAGAGGTAGCCTGATCAGAAACTCAGTATTCTGGCTGATCTCAACTATTTGCAGTATGGCCTGCATTTCTGCAAATTAAGAGGGGAAAAAAAAGACTCTTGTGTGTCTTAGAGAATTGTGGTGTCACCTCAGGCTCTCACCCAGTTAATCTTGTGTTTTGAAAAGAAAAAAAAATGAAAGGTGCTATTGACAGTGAGATGTGACAGCTAACAGCAGAAAGAGGAACTATAAAAATATAGCAGTCTTTGGTTATTTCAGAGAGAAAAACAGCCCGCTGCTCTTCAGTGGTTTCAGAGGGCAACTCTGTATTATTGCACAGAATAGAAATTGATCTTGATGAGGAGTCATCAAGGGGAGATTGAATGTACTCTTCATCAGTGCAGTCTAGGCATAATATATTTTCAGCAAGTTTCCATCAGGAATGGTTAGCTTCCTCCCCTCTCCCCCTTTAGTTGTTATACTTAAAGAGATATCTTTCAAGTACCTATACAGCACACATTCATAGATCACTGATTGTGCTGGATAAAGGACTCGTATTTTGTTCTTCTTATGAAAAGCTTGTGGGACAAATGCATATCTGTGCCTTATTCAATGATATAATTTAAAAGGTTATGGCTATAACTACAGAAGCAACACACCAAGTGCAAGAGGGAAGTATCCAGAAATACCTGGTAAAATGTGGAATGCATTTTGCATGTTTTCCTCCTTGCTCACATTAATATTTCTGAGATTGATATTCAAAGAAAACAATTGGTCACAAATAAAACATATTGTTTTTCAAAGATGTTTCCTGTTCTCAATGAGGCAAAGAAGTCTTAAACTTGGTGGGGAGAGGGAAGACAATTAAGCCTAGAAATAGGATAAAAGATACTTGAACCTTCGTGCCATCTCGTGGGGAGGAAAAATCCTCCCACTTTTCAGACTTAAGGAATGCAGGCTGGCAGTTTTACTTATCAACTGGGAGAGGACTTATGCCAGTTGGTTATATAAAGGTCCACCCCAGCCCCAGTATCTCTGCTAGGTATCTTTCTATATAGTAACATTTACTGACCACTTGCAGTGTGGACCAGGCACCGTGATAAATGGTTTTCATGGATAACCTCATTTAATCCTCTATAACCCTATGGGGTGGTCATTATTTTTATCTCCAGTTTAGGAAGAGGCTGATTCAGAGAAGACTAACCCACCGAAGGTTGGTTGTGCCTGATGCTAAACTAAGATCCTGTAAGCCGGGTGGCAAGGCCAAAGAAAAATTAAGGCAGTGCTGTTCTCCTCCCTGCCAGTTTTCAGGGCTTCTTCTGGACCCCATCCCTTGTTGCAAGGGAGTTCAGGGCTTAGAACTTCTGTTATTACAATAACACATTATTTTATGTGTTGACCGTGTTTTTCAGGATAGCCTTGGAACTTGATCCTTTTATTTAAACTTGTTTTTCTTATTAAATATGTCCCAGCATTTTTTGCCAAATGATTTGCACACTGTCTTTAGAATACAACCCACTTGTAAATTGGGACTGCTTCTATAACACAGATAGGGTTGGGGATAGTTTTTCTATCAGATTAGATTGAATATTCCAGTTTGAATCCTGTGATATATAGGAAATTGTGTATGCTGCAGTTAGTTTAACACTTCAGTTGCTATAAAAGCATAATTTCAATAGTATGTAAATTTAATGTAACTTTGGACAGAGTTGCTTTGTTCATTTCAATATTAATTTATTTAAATTTTAGATATTTTAAAATAGGTTTGTTTGTGTAGGCCTGGTAATGTTTTTTTATTTCAATATCATTACATTTGGAAATGAAAGTTACTTTAAAATAGGCTCCAAGGAGGTGTTAGTTAAATTATTAGTAACGAGTTTGGTGCTTTGGAAAAAATTATACTTGTCAATGAATACACATAATGAAACTGCAGTAAACTCTCTTTGTAATGCTGCCGTTACAGGGTACACTACCTGTTAATGAGGACTAATTTTGCTATATCATGATTTTACTATATACAGTGATAGTTTCACGAGCAGTAGGACTTTAACATATTAAAAGGTCTGCTATTTTGGGATATTGGAGTGCAGATTCTACCATATTAGAACTTTTGTTTGAGGAACGCATACTTGGAACCTGGTTCCAGAATCTTATATAACCATTGGAGAATGATGAAAGAGATCACTCTAGCTTATCTTTTTGATTTCACTCTCTATTGTGTACTTTATTACTGATCTTTCTTATTGTACTCTTTTCTTTGTATTCTATTTCCACACTTAAAAAAATAATTTTATACAAATAGTACAACTATCTTGTAGAAAAGTTAGTCAAGAAACCAGACTCCCCTCCCCACCCACAATGCGTCTTAATTTTACTATCTTGAGCAAAGCGGTGTTAGTGTTTGTTTTATTTTTTAGTTTTACTCAACAAGATAGTATGGTTATCTTTCCATGTCAAAATATATAAAGCTACATAATTTTGAATGACTCCATAGTATTCTTTTATGTCGGAGATTTGGTGGATTCCCCATCCTCCAACAAACAGCAGACCATTTGGGGTGGAGGGAGATGCTCTTGGGCTTACCTGGGGGAAAGAAAGCAGAGGTGGAAACATAGAGTTACAGAGGGCATGTAGGTCCAAGTCAAGAGGAGAAAGAAACAAGGTATGGGTCAGTGCATAAGCAGTGAACTCTAACTGAATAACTCTGTCCATGGAGAATGGAAGCTTAATGAGTGACAGAGTCCCAGCAATTGCATTTAGATAAATCTGCCCTTCCAGGGGAAGAAGGAAGCGAGGGCTTGGACAGGAGTATTCTAAGTCTTCTTCCTAATACTGTTCCCTTCCAGAGAGCAGAGTGAAAGTCTCCTCCCCTCTTTGGAAGCATATCTCATACCATTCCACTGTTGAAAGACATTTGGATTATTTTCAATTTTTAACCATGATAATTCTAAAGTGAGCATCCTTATTTTTGCAACCTTGAAGAATTATTTAATTTTTTTGTCTTTAGATACAAGAAGTAGAATTTCTGGGTCAGGGAATACTCCTATTTGAAGACTTTTGATAGTTGTTACTAAATTGTCAACCCTCACTTATATCTTTTATGTTCCATTTTTATTAGGGAGGTTAGGAAAGATCTTTAGTATTTGAGTACTTACTGTGCACTAGGCATTTACTTTTACCTCATTTAATCCTCACAATTCTGTGAGGTAGATGGAATTCTTGTTCTCTTAGAGATGAAGAAACTGAAGCTTAGAGTGATAAAGTAACTTGCCTAAAGTCATGAAATTTGTGGAATAGAATCAGGAGTCAAATCCAGGTCTGATACCAAAGTTCCTGGTCTTTCCACTGTGTCAAGATGCATCTTTTTTATTCTTCTTTCACATTTCTCTAATCATCAAGCTGAGTTTTGCTAAAGGATGGGTTATTGGGACTGAGGACATGATAGTAATTGAAATGAATGTCCCTGGATTTTATTTTTCTCTACCTCCACCCTGTTCCTGACATGAACCATTTAATATCTTATTGAGATCATCACTGTTCTTTGACCAGAAACATCAGTCTTTACCAGTCATACCATAAGTTATCTTCTTTGTCAGAAAGATAAATATATAAGAAAGGAGATAATGCAGAGCATAAAATACCATCCTATCACCTGATTAGGGGCATATGGCTTGAGGTAAAAAAAAAAAAAAAATTGTGGGGTCATTTTGTGCATTGGGCTAATTTCAGAAAGGACATATTGAACTTTCATGTGCAAAACACTGGACTAGCCACTGCAAGAGTAGTATGATAGAAATGGAATCTCATTCACATCAAACTTACAGTCTAGTTCAGAGAAAAACTATACATGCGTAGATATATATATATGTGTGTGTGTGTATGTGTGTGTGTGTGTGTGTGTGTGTTATTTTCATAAGAACTTAAATAATATAAGACAATATGTAAAAAAATAGTATAGTACACAGTCAATATTTAAGTGTCGTGGGGAGATAGAGTAGAGGAAAGCTGTTGAGGTAGAAAGACAGAGACAATATGTTGTTCATATGTGTCTCCTTAGTGCTGATCACAGTGCCTGGCTGACACAAAGTAGGTACTCAATAAATAATACTCATTTATCAATGGATAAATGAAAAATCATGGAAATAGACTTTTGAGTGGGCCGGGACTTTAGAAGTCAAGTGGTCTAGTTTCCCAAACTAGTTCAAATCTACTTGGAACATTAAAATAACCAAATACCATTTCACACTCATTAAATTGCTACCCCCCCCACCACCAATAGTCTGATAATATCAGGTACTGGAAACTCTCATTTTCTGCTCATAGGTGTTGTAAATAGGTACAGTCATGTTAGCGTGTAAATTGGCAGCATCAATTCAAGTTGAAGATAAGTATTATATATCTTATGACATAAAAAAAATCTCCTTTAATATATAGACGCTAGAGAAACTCTCACCTATGCGATTGTATTAACTTCCTAGGGCTTCCATAACAAATTACCACAACTTTGGTGGCTTAAAACAACAGAAACTTACTGTCTCAGTTCTGGAGGCCAGAAATGTGAAATCAAGGTGTTGGTAGGGCCATACTCTCTACAAAAGCTCTAGGGGAGATTTCTTCCTTGCCTCTTCTGCTTCAGATAGCTCCATATATTCTTTGGCTTGTGGCTGCATTCCTCCAGTCTCTTCTTCTGACTTCACATAGTCTTCTCCTTTTCCCAGTGTGACTCTCCTCTGTGTGTCTTCTTTTTTTTTTTTTTTTTTTTTTTTTTTTGCGGTACGCGGGCCTCTCACTGTTGTGGCCTCTCCCGTTGTGGAGCACAGGCTCCGGACGTGCAGGCTTAGCGGCCGTGGCTCACGGGCCCAGCCACTCTGGGGCATGTGGGATCTTCCTGGACCGGGGCACGAACCCGTGTCCCCTGCATCGGCAGGCGGACCCTCAACCACTGCGCCACCAGGGAAGCCCTGTGTGTCTTTTATAAGGACACTTTTCATTGGATTGAGTACCCATCTGGATAATCCAGAATGATCTCACATCAAGATCCTTAACTTAATTATATTAATAAGAATGCTTTTTCCAAATAAGGTCACATTCACAGGTTCTTAGGGTTAGAATGTGGACATATCTTTTTTGGGGCCACCATTCAACTTACCATTTCAACAGAGGTTTAGAGCAGTAGTATTTGTACTGAAACTAAGCCTAACTTCCATGCTGTTTGTTCTGGTCTTCTAGTAGTTCCTGATACATGGCAGGTTATTTCATTACCATGTCAATAATTGAAAACTAGAGAGAAGAGTGATTATGGCTTTATTGCATTACTTTTAAATTTATTAAGGCTAGTTTTATGATCTGGCATATAGTCTATTTTATTGAATGTTCCTGGTGCACTTGAAAGAGAAGATATATTCTGAGCTTGGTTAAAGTGTTCTATAAACATCATTTAGATCAAGTCAGTTAATAGGGTTGTTCGAGTCTTCTATATTCTTAATGATTTTCTGTCGACTTATCAGTTACTGAAAGAGGCATGCTGAAATCACCAACTCTAATTATGGATTTGTCCATTTCTTCTTTAGTTATGTCGGTTTTTGCTTCATGTATTTTGGAACTCTATTATTAATTATATACACATTTAGGATTGTCTTCTCTATTAATTGACCATTTCATAATAATGGAATATCTTTCTTTATCTTTGGTGATATTCCTTGTCCTAAAGTCTACCTTGTGTGATATTTATTTAGCTACTCCAACTTTTGTATGATTACTATTTGCATGATATATCATTTTCTATCCTTTTACATTTAACCCATCTGTATCTTTATATTTAAAGTGTGTTCCTGGTAGAAAGCATATATTTGGGTATATATATTTTTTATGCTGTCTGATAATCTCTGCCTATTAATCTGTATGGTCAATACATTTACATTTAATATAATTATTAATATCGCTGTGTTTATGTCTATAGTCTTATTTGTTTTCTGTTTCATCTGTCCTTTGTTCCTTTAATCTCTTTTCCTGCCTTCCTTTGGATTAAGTATTTTTTTTTTTACAATTCCATTTTATCTCATGTATTAGCTTATTAGATAAACTTCTTTATTTTAGTTTTCAGTGGTTGCTATAGGGTTTACAGTATGCATCTTTAACTTGTGACAGTCTAGCTTAAAATGATATTGTATATATTTCTGTATAAGGTAAGAACCTTACAATAGCATACTTACATTCTTCCCTCTCATCTTTTGTTTTATTGTTGTCATACATTTTACTTCTACATATGTTATAGATCTGACCTTACATTGTATTATTTTTTTCTTCAAATAATCAATTATATTTTAAGGAAAATAAACTAGAAACAATGTCTTATCTATTCTCATTCTCTATTTCACAGACAGTTCTGCCACTCTTCATTCCTTTATGTAGATCTGAGTTTCTATCTGGTATCGATTTCCTTTAACCTAAAGAACTTCCTTTAAATATTTCTTGTAGTGCAGGTTCTCTTCAACTTGATTGTTTCAGATTATGTTTGTCTAGTAACATCTTTATTTTACCTTCATTTTTGAAGGATATTTTCATGGGATACAGAATTCTAAAATGATAGGTCCCCTCCACTCCTTCGGTTTTCTTTTTTTTTTAGCACTTTAAAGATGTCATCTCTTCTCATATGGCTTGAACTGTTTCTGATGAGAAGTCAACAATCATTTTAAACTCTGATCCCCTCTATGTAACATGCTTTTCTCTCTGGCTACTATTAAGGTTTTTTCCTTTATCATTGGTTTTCAACAATATGATTATAATGTACCTTGGGGTTATTTTATGTTTATTTTGTTTGGGATTCATTGAGATTCTTACATTGTAAGTTGATATTTTTCATCAAATTTGGAAAATTGTGGGTCTTCATTCATTCACATATTTCTTTTGATTTATCCCTTCACCATTTTGGGAGTTTCTTCTGTATTATATCACATTATATTGTCCCATATGTCATTGAAGCTCTCTGATAATTTTTTAACCATTTTATTTTTCCTTTCTGTGCTTCAGATTGGTAGTTCTTATTGACATTATTTCTATTTCACTCATCTTTTTTTTTTTATTGCAGTGTCTAATCTGCTATTAGCCCATACAGTGAAATTTTCATTTCAGATATTGTAGTTTTCAACTCTAGAGTCCTATTTGGTTCTTTTTTTTATAGTTCCATTTCTACTCTCATGGTGTTCATGTTTTCTTTAAATCTTGAATATACTAATAATATCTGTTTTAAAATCTTTGCCAGCTTTTTCTGCCATCTCTGTCACTTCTGTATTTGTTTCTATTGGGTGATTTTCCTTGTGTCTTTGTCATATTTCCCTGCTTCTTTGATTATCTGAGAATTTTTGACTGGATTCTAGATATTAGAATGTGACATTGTTGAATATTGTAATTTGGTTATCTTAAAGCGTGTGAGGCTTTGTTCTGGCTGTTAATTTATATGTAGATCAGCTTGATCATTTCAAGACTTGTTTTTAAACTTTGTATGTATCTAAAGTAGCATTTCCTATAGGGCTAGTTTGGCTCTACTTCTAAAGTGTGGACTTTTTCTGGTCTCTGAATACTCAATGAAGTCTTTTCACTCTGGCTGATCAGAATGTCTCCCAGCCCTGTGTGATCTCCAGCAGGTGTTATGTGTATTCTTTTTTGGTAGTCATTCCTTCTCTAGTACAGTAGTGTTCTCTGCCCATCCTCATCAAGTCTCCCTTACCCTTGTTCAGATTAGTATTCAGCCAAAAACTCAAGGAGACTCCACTATGGATGTCTGGAACTATTTTTCTGTGGGGCTTTCTCTTCTCTGATACTGTACCCCATAAATCGAAACTGCCTCAGCCTCCCTGATCTTGCATCTCTCTCTCTTCAGCTCTGTAAGACTACAGTACTCTGCATAATTTCCCCCTCCCTGAACTTTAATGGGGAATGTGCCTCCACACACAAAACTGGTATGACTATAGGGCTCACTTTGTTTTCTTTGTCTCAGGGATCAACAGCCCTGTGCTGCCTGTTGTCCAATGTCTGAAAACAGTTGTTTCATATATTTTGTGTAGTTCCCTAGTTGTTTACAGATGGAGGACTAGTCTAGTACCAGTTACTCCTTTATGGCCAGAAGCAAAAGAATTCCCTAATACAGCTTTTATAGATGGATGAGGGGTATTTGGTTGCCATTCTTTAGTTAATAGACTTTTGAATTTGTGTTCATTTTTTTCTTGGGTGTTGCATTTAAAAAGTAACCTTTCTTAATTCAAGGGCAAAATTTTATATACATAAATATCTATATAAAACCATGAGGTAGCTGTCTAAGTTTAATTAGTCATACAGACTTGTTTGTGGGTTGTTTTTAGAATTCTTGTATGTATGAGAGACATTTATATGCTGAATTTGTATGTAGTCTGTTTCAACTAAAGAAAGTTATTACAATTGTGACCTACTTTTTTCCATTGTATTTTATTCACTAATAGCCAAGTGTTTCGATAGAGTGTAAAGCAACATTTTACTAGTTTCTCAAATCCCTTGCTGTGTTCTCTTGCAGAATGACATTTTTCACTATTTATGTCATACTACAGAATATAGAATATGAAAATATAATTGTCCACTTCTCTTAACTGCAATTACAATTTGAATAGTCTCACAAGATACATTTCTTTTCCCCCAGACATAAGTGAAGCCTCTTTTGAGTTCAGAGCAAAAATTAAGGACTGTTTTCGATTGAGTCCCCAGGACACTCGGTTTTTCATTCTAGGTAGCACTATCTCATTTTTACATTTCCTGTGTTGTCTCTGTAGATGGTTAGAAAAGCAATACTTCATCAAAACAAAGGGTTCCTGCCAGCACCCCTCTGTGAGATGGTTATTAAAAGCATGTCCTTTCCTCTCCAATTCAGAGTGCAAGATTTTCACTGAGTTATATGCTTGAGTTTTTCTGACACAAGGGAGAGGGGAGCGAAAACAGCTCTCAAACCTGGGTTTATAGCCTTCGGTATCATTTGGTATTTCAGTGAACTAGGTGAGGTGGTTCTTAATCTTTTTCTACCTCTGTATCATTAACGTGGTTGATCGTCAGTGAGAGCCGCAGTCAAACAAAAATGGAAACTTTGTAATTTATGTATAGCTTTAAAAAGGCAAAGAAATGAAGGATTATTGCAGTTGGTGCAGTCTCCGATACAATTAATATCAAATGCATATAAATCCTATTAGAGATCTGTCATGGGTGAAAAAGGAATATGAAAAATGCGTGACCTATCTTTATTAGATTTGGTTAGAGAGAGACCATACAGAGCTAAGGAGCTTTATGAACTGCATATTAATCATAACCAGTCTTCTGAGATAAACCTATTTCTTGTAACTTATCAAAGCTGTACAGAAGATTAGTCATTCCCTTTGGTGAAAGAATGTTTTACATATTGTTCTGAGTTTTGAACATCACAGCTTTAAAAACTGATTAACAGATATTTTAATACTAAAATATATCTCATTGAATTATATAGCTTAGGCAACTATTATCCTGTAATGCCACCTCAATAGGGAGATGGGCTCTTTGTCAAAATCTCTACATCATTGTTTTGTTGCATATTGAACAAGACACTCTAGGGAGTTATATTAGAGACCAGACAAAAGAACTTTGCTACAGCGAGCAATCATTAAATCATGCAGAAATATTTCTTTCTTAAATCTTTACTTTAAGCAACAATTGGTAGTTGCCAGCACCATTTTTTTAATGTCACTTTCAATTCCTGAAGTCTTTTATCTCTGAAAAGGAACAGAATTAGCTTATGGGGATGGTTAAGACCATCATGTTAATGCACAGTATTACTAAAGATAGGGGATGTATAACAGCTATAATCTGACAAAGATAATTAAGATAGTATTTTAAAAACATGTGAGAAGGTTTCATAAGATTATGAAACTTTTAGATAAAACATAAAGAGTAACAGGTTTAAGATGTATTTTCTATTGTTGGTTCACAAAACTTAGAGTTGTTGAGTGATTTAAACATTTAGTTTCTAACCTCCTGTTGCCACTTGTGAGTGCCCACAATGTATTAAGTCTTGTCGATAAAAATAAAACCACATCATGATGAAGATATGTAATAATATATGTCATTTTATTACTTCGTTTTCATTTTTCTAAAACAATAGGCTTATTTAAAAAGTTAAAAAATATGGAAGTATACCCATTAAAAATAAAATCTCTCATTCTTCCCATCCTATACTCTAGGGGTAACTACTGTTAATAATTTGGTGTATAATCCTTCTGCATATCTTTAAAAAAACTCATTTATTGAAGGAATACACATAAAAGTGCACAAATTATAAGCAAGCAGTTCAATGAATTATCTCAAAGGCAATTCACCCTCATAACCAACACCCAATTCAAGAAGTAGAACATTGCCAGTTCTTCCCAATTCCTGTTGCCTTCCTCCTCCCCAAAGATAACTACTAATTTGACTGGAAGCACTATAGTTTAGTACTGCCTCTTTTGTTTTTTGGCCGCTGCATGGCCTGCGGGATCTTAGTTCCCCGACCAGGGATCAAACCCACAATCCCTGTAGTGGAAGCGTGGAGTCTTAACCACTGGACCACCAGGGAAGTCCCTAGTACTGCCTATTTTTGAACTTTATATGAATTGAATCATAGAGTATCTCTTTTTCTGATTCTGGGTTCTTTCACTCAACCCCTTGTTTGTGAGACTCATTCACAGTCTTGAATGTAACTGTGGTTTTTCATTTTTTTGTTCTATAGCCCAGGTTGGCAAACATTTTCTGTAAAGGGCCAGACGGTAAATATTTTAGACTTTGTGTATGATTGTAGTCCCTGTCACAACTGCTCAGTTTGACTGTTGTAATACAAAAGTAGCCATAGACAGTATACAAATGAATGTGGTTGTATTCCAATAAAACTTTATTTACAAAAATAGGCTGCAGGCCTGATTTTGCCCATGGGCCATAGTTTGCCAACCCCTGCTGTACAGTATTCCATTATATAAATATATCAAAATTAACTTACCCATTCAAATATTGACAGACCTTTGTGTTTTGGCAATGAATACTGTCATACATGTGTTTTTGTATACATGTGCATGCATTTCTGTTTGGTATATAGAGTTGCCTCCTCAAAGGTTACATACCTAGGTTCAACATCAATAGTAATGCCAAATGGTTTTCCAAAGTGGTGGATTAATTTACACTCCTACCGGTAGTTACACTCATCATCAGTTGTTATTGTCAGTCTTTTTAAGAGATATTTTCCTTACTAAATTAAGTTATACATAATACATGATGATATTTTCATTAAAAAATTAAAACATTAGAGACTCCATGTATCAACTTATATTATCTAATCACAAAAGTCCATATAGAAAATTTTGCATAATATGTTAGCCTCTCATTTAACCACTTATTTTCCTTAATCCTCATACGCTAAAGGAGGGACACGGCATACATTGTGTAAATTATGTATTGAACTGATTGAACTGACTTTTATTCTCAACAATTATCTCATGGTAGCATTAGTGTGGCCATGCAGAACAAAGGAGAATATGTCAATCCTAGATAACATAATTTCTGCACGTGTACTCTATTAATAGCCTTTTCTGAGGTTATCTATGACCTTTAACTTAGAGTCTAAATGCAAAGTCCTTTTCTCAAATGTCATCTTCTTGAAATTCTTTTTTGGCATTTGGTATCAACTACTATCCATTCTTTCTTGACTCTCTGGTGCTTTCTACCTATCTGTACCCTGTTTCTATTTCCTAGCTTCCCATTTTCCTGCCTCAATAATTTTGCCTAGTTCCTGGGTTTTTGTTCAAGGCCTTTATTCTCCTGCTGAAATTTGCCTGCTGTGATGAGTTCATATTATCATCCTTATGGGTATGCCCTTTTTTAAAATTTATTTATTTATTTTTGGCTGCGTTGGGTGTTCGTTGCTGTGCGTGGGCTTTCTCTAGTTGCGGCGAGCAGGGGCTACTCTTCGTTGGGGTTTGTGGGCTTCTCATTGCAGTGTCTACTCTTGTTGCGGAGCACGGGCTCTAGGCGTGCGGGCTTCAGTAGTTGTGGCGCGTGGGCTCTAGAGCACAGGCTCAGTAGTTGTGGCACATGGGCTTAGTTGCTCCGCGGCACGTGGGATCTTCCCAGACCAGGGCTCGAACCCTGGTCCCCTGCATGGTCAGGTCTTAACCACTGCGCCACCAGGGAAGCCCTATGTGTATGCCCTTAAATTTACATCTTTGATCCAGACTTCTCACCTGCCTTCTGGTCTTATATTTCCAGATACCTAGAAGGTATGATTATTTCATCTCATCTTCTCAAATTTAAATATCTAAAGTGAAACTCATAATATTCACCATTTATTTTCTCTTTTCTCCTTCCCCCCAAAGTCCCAACCTCCTCTTTACTCCATTTAACAAACACAGAGTAGATAGAAGTGTTTTATTAGGCTTTGATAACTAGGAAGGAATAGAACAATTTCTTATTTGGTTAAATGAAAGGAAAGGGAAGGAATGGCACATTTTATAAAACTCGTATTAGGAAAGAAATTTATAACTTATTCAAAATGATATGAAGTACTGTTAACTTGGATATTTGTTCACCAAATATAACTCATTTTACAGCCACAGTTTGGGGTAATTAAGCAAGTTAATTTTGGAAAATAGTATAAGAGTAGTGCTAGATCATTCTAATTGAACAATGATCATAGTTCAGTTCTCTCTACTGTTCCAAAAATAAAATTATAAATATATGCTAAAATTTAAAAATAATTTATTCAGCATAAATAAGTGATAACTATCATCTTAAAAAAGGGATTGCTTCTGGGTGGTTAAGAAAAAGCATGTCTTTCCAGTGAGGCACTAATATTCTCTGAATCTAAATGGAATTAGTTTAAAACTTTTGAGAAAAGCATATAATTCATAAGGGTGTCATTTCCAAATGTGGAAGCCCTTAATCTCATAGGGAATGGGGAGAGTCACTGAAATTCTTTAATATCCTTGATATACTGCCAACATGTAGGGTACTTAGGTGAATTTGCTGGTAAACTAACATAGGTAAAATAACATATATTTGGGTGCCTGCTATGATGCAGGCATTATTGTAGCAGCTTGTAAGGACAAAGAGAAAAAAAATACACACATGTATGTTCATGTACATACACATGCATATATGTACACACGCATATAGATAGATAGACAGATAGATAGATAAAATCCCAGGTGTAAATGCTGTGGTGAAAAGAATGGAAATAGACCAGGGTAGAGAGTACCAGGGGTGAGGTTTACAATTTGAAGTAGGATGGTCAGGATAGGCGTTGTTGTGATATTTGAGTGAAGATGAGAACAAGGTAAGGGAGTGAGCTAAACAAACACCTGATACAGTGTTTATCTAGTAGGTTTTTAATTTACTTCTCACTTCATTCCTGAAAGGATTTGGTGCCTAAATTAGTTAGTAGATCAAAACTGAAGTAAAACATGATACAGTGACATTTTCTGCCTTTGATAACATAAGGGAACCATGCTAGGGAAAACGTAGTTTACTCTGGGGAAGTGGTCTGCCTAGACTTTCGTTTTACTGTCAGTGTGCTCTCTGGGGTTCCATGCTGCCCACAGTCGTCACTGAGGGTAGGTATGTCACTGTAATGTTTCCTCGCCTGATGAAACTGACTTAGATTGGAACATCACCTCAGACCCTGAACCTTGTTCTTTTGGAGTGCAGATTTTCTAATCTAAATATCCAATGAGAAGGAATGCCAGAAAGTTTACTGGAAACGCCTACGTAATGTGAAGCCATTGTAACAGTGATTGTTTGGAAATAATTCTTCCGATGTTATTATCTGCTGAGTGAAATAATGCTGAATTTCTGGTAAAGGTGAAGGCAGATAAGACCTAAAAGTAGTCCTCAAATCACACAGTATAGGAAATTACCTATTCCAGTTATGTAGCATCTGCTCTGGTTGCTGACTTTCCCCATTATTCACCATCACTGTAATTGAGAAACCTGGAATATCTAGAAAGTGAACTCTGAATAGATGGCTCTTAGTTTGTTATGTTATTGCTAAGTATCATTGGAATAAATAGAGGTGTTGTTTTCCAGGATGTTTGGTGATTATTCTACACAGAAACCTAATAGTTGTATCCTGACTTTCCAACTCAGTATTCAGAATTCTAGAATCTGTTTGGGGAATTTTCCTTCTACTTTTATGTAGTTTTATAGATAAATCTTCAGGTTTCCAATACGGCAACGTATCACTCATATTAAAGTGAGAACACACAGGGCTTGTAATTTGAAAAATTAAGGATTAGCTATTAATTTTATAGGTTCTAACTATGTATGATCCAATGTACCTTCACTTAGTTGCCTGGCTTCTGGTTTCTGTTAAACTGGAATTGCCACTTCAACATTAAATGTTAAATGTCATATGTTTTTTTAGCTGATTGTATATATTTAACTCTCGCAACAAGGAAGGAGAGGTATTGACATCCTGGACTCATTAGTGAAGGAACCAGGTCAATAATAATCCAGCTGGGCCAGTGGGCAACTTTAAGTAAGGAAGGGAGTATAGGTAAATGTCGTTGGTTTAGGCACCTAGGTTTCAGTGTTGAAGAGGAATCATTGATAGTCTAGGAAATTGAGAACCAGAGTCTGGGACCCAGGAACAGCATCTGGGCTAAGAAAAAAGTCCTAAATAGATGTCAGATATGCTCGACAAAGGAAAGAGGATACCAGGAATTCATAAAACTTGATATGGAGCTAAAGGTTTTATAGACCATGAGCTTTTCTGCTGAGAAGCATATCAGTGCAGAAAGGACACTTAGAGGGACTCTGGTCCACGAAGCTCAGATTGGGAAGGAGGCCGCTCCTAGATCTACTGTCCACCACAGGTGAGATTTGGTGTTGCAGAAAAACAACAAAATCTCCTTGTGGACCTTAAAAAATATGTGAGCCCTTTATGAGGTTCATGTTTCATGTAAATTAAAAATAACGTATCTCAAAGCACAATCGGTTTAAAAATTGTATAGTTTTTTGCCCACTCTTAATTGGGAAGATTTAGTTTCTTGACCTTTTGTATTACATATCACTCTCATTCCTAGATACTTTAATAAAGATGCCATCCTTCCCACTCTCTCCTATCTTCACAATGGGGCTGATTTAACAAATACTCAATAGATAGGCAAAAATCCCACCAGCATTGATTGGTAACTCAAAGGAGGTGTGGATATGGAATAAAGAATAGAATTATAAAATTTACAAAATGCCATCAATTGCACCAGTACCTGTATTACTCTAAAGACTAATCATTGTTCTGCATTTATAGTGACAAAAGATTTTCTATTAGGCAAAAGAAAAAAAAAATGAATGTGCATTCTTTCCTCATCCCACCTCCTATTTTTTTTTAATATTTTCTTTCTTGCTTGCTTTCATGCTTTCTTTCTCTTTGGCTGCATTGGATCTTTGTTGCTATGCACGGGCTTTCCCTAGTTGCGGCGAACAGGGGTCTACTCTTCGTTGTGGTGCGCAGGCTTCTCATTGCGGTGGCTGCTCTTGTTGTGGAGCATGGGCTCTAGGTGCGCCGGCTTCAGTAGTTGTGGCACGCAGGCTCACTAGTTGTGGCTTGTGGGCTCTAGAGTGCAGGCTCAGTAGTTGTGCCTCACCAGCGTAGTTGCTCTGCAGCATGTGGGATCTTCCCGGACCAGGGCTCAAACACATGTCCCCTGCATTGGCAGGTGGCCTCTTAACCACTCTGCTACCAGGGAAGTCCCTACACCTCCTATTTTGAATGTATGTGCAAGGCTGGTTTAAATCTTGCTCAAAAGTTTACAGTAAAAAAATGTATGTGCTTCACATAGACATGGTAATGCCTAATTGTCCATTAAAGAAGACATTTCACATTTTCAACATGAACGATTTCCTAACTCCAAACATTTTTATTAAGCCATTTATTCAACAGAGGAGGGCTGGCACAGCAAGCATTAGTGTAGATGTTTTTCAACTACTACTGTGTCAGGAATGTCCATAGAAATACATTTGAAACACCACATTGAGGAAAAAATTCTTTAACGGAAATCCAAATAACACCAAAAAATGATCGTTACCATTGGACTATAAGATTAGTATACAGTTTGATTTTGTGACTATTTAAGGATATCACCCTTTAAAGGTATCTTACCATTTTCTCTTAAATTTTCTTCTATTGATGATTGTTTTAAATTACACAATGCCAGGGATCTTCACTTTATCCTCTTTCATCACTTAAAAGTGGCTTCTTACACTACCTTGAACAGTATCATGTATTTTTTTTTTTTTTTGCGGTATGCGGGCCTCTCACTGTTGTGGCCTCTCGCATTGCGGAGCACAGGCTCCGGACGCGCAGACTCAGCAGCCATGGCTCACGGGCCCAGCCGTTCCACGGCATGTGGGATCTTCCCGGACTGGGGCACGAACCCGTGTCCCCTGCATCGGCAGGCAGACTCTCAACCACTGCGCCACCAGGGAAGCCCTAATTTGTGTGTTTTAAAAGTACTTAAAGATATGCTTGGTAAAGATGTTATTAATTGCTTATTGCATATTTCATTGATTGTTATATCAAATAAAAGAGTAAATTATTAAGTTTTTGGACACCCAGACACAAATGATGTTTCCTGATATTCCGTGGTGTCCTTTGGGTATTTGATGTAAACAAGATCTCCATCTCTCTCTCTGTCTCTGTCTCTCATTGTGGTTTTGATTTGCATTTTCCAGATGATTAGTGATGTTGAGCATCTTTTCATGTGCCTGTTGGCCATTTTCATTTCTTCTTTGGACAAATGTCTATTCAGTTCTTCTGCCCATTTTTAAATCAGGTTTTTTGCTTTTTTGATGTTGAGTTGTATGAGCTGTTTATGTATTTTGGATATTAACCCCTTATTGGACATATCATTTGCAAATACTTGGGTGATGAGAGGGAAGTGTGCTGATGGGAAGGGCCTATTATTTCTTTAAGTAAGTTTCTGCCCTTTTTCCTCTCTCTTACCCCTTGGGACTGCTTTAATACATTTATTAGTCTTCTCATTTATAATCCCTTAGGTCCCTTAGGCTTTCTTCACCCTTTTTTATTCTTTTTTCTTTTTGTTCCTTTGATTGGGTAATTTCAAATGACTTGTCTTCGAATATGCTATTCTTTCTTTTGCTTGATCAACTCTGTTGTTAAACACCTGTAATGAATTTTTAGTTCAACTGTTGCATTCTTCAGGTCCCAAATTTCTGTTTGGTTCTTTTTTATATTTTCTACTTCTTTGTTGAAATTCTCAATTTGGTCACTTTTCTGAGCTTGTTGAGCATATTTTTGATAGCTATTTTGAATCCTTTGTCAGTAAATTCATATATCACTTTCTTTTTAGAGTAAGTTTCTGTAGATTTTTGTTCCTTTGGGCCATTTTTCCTTGGTTTGTGTGTATGTGTGTGTGTTCATTGAACTTTGTGTTGTTATCTGTGCATTTGAAAAAAAAAAAAACAAGTCTTCAAGTTTTTAGAAACTGGGAAAGGCCTTCACCAATCAGCCTTGCTAGAGATTCTGGGGGCCTCTCAAACCTTTTTTCTAGACATGTGTTTTCTGGACTTGTGTGTGTAGATTTTTAATTGAGGGACTTCTCCGTTTTTTTTTTTCAGGAACTTTTAATCTCTTACTCCCTCTGATATCTGTCTGCTGTTCCGTGGGTTCTGTGAAGCAGCAGCATGTCGCTCAGCTCTTTTTTTGTTCTCAATGGCCCCCAGCTACCTAGAGTATTCCACGTCTCATCAGTTCTCCAAGTCAGGCCCCACTCCCTTGGGCTGCCTCACCCAAAAAGTCAGAACATTGGATATATGGTCCAGTCTTCTCTTACCCTCCCCAGGGAGAAGCCAGGAGCCAGGCATTTCCTCCAAACTGCATGGCTCTGTGTGGGGGATGGGTGTGTGTGTGTCTATGGTACTCACCTGGAGTGCAAAGCCTCTTAACTGGTTTCTGGATTTCTGACCAAGAAAATTGGTCCAGGTATTGTTGTTGAATCAGTGTCTCTGTGGGAGGAAGAGGAGTCTGAGGCTTCATAGTTTACCACCTTGCTGACATTGTTCCCTTATATGGCTGTCTTTTTTATCAGTGTGTGAAGTGATAGGAAATTAATTGAAGATGGAGAATAATGGTGCTTTTACTATTTATTTTTGTAAATTTCCAAATCATCAGATAAATATACCATATTTAAATGCAAACAAAGACATTAGCTTTTGACATATTGGGGGCTATTTTTGTAACAAAGGAATGTTGAATACCGTATTCCCTTGAAAATTAGTGAAGTGTGCTAGTATATTAAAAGCTGTAAAAAGTCTGTTGTTTAACTTTTTAAAAAAACAATATTTCTCAAACCTGTGTTATCAAGGAAACCCTTTTGGGATAAAGGGAATAATAACCACTAACATTTTGAATCAAGGCACTCCTTTTTTATTGTCTACAGCTAGGTAAATGCTGAATGGTATGTTTAAGTATAAAATAGCCCTGATTCACATACAACTATTTAAATTTCAATTAATTTAAATTAAATAAAGTTAGATATTTAGTTCCTCAGTCACATTAGCCACATTTCAAGTACTGGTAGCCACAAGTGGCTAGAGACTACTGTTATCAGACAGGAAACATATAGAATAAAACATTTTTTATCATCATAGAAATTTCTAGTGTATAGTGCTAGTATAAATTAAACTTACTCAGTTTTGATACTTATTAGTAATTTAAAATGTCAGTCTTGCTATTTGCTTGTTTATCCTTTCAAAAACGTATCTGCCCTTAATGAACAGCCTAGAAAATATGAACTATGGGCTCTGGAAAGAGGATGTAATTTTAATCTGCCAAGTATCCAAATTTTATCAAAAGCCCTATCAAGTAATACTATCTTTCTGGGAGCCTATTTGAAGGAATAGTAGTCCATCCATCCTTCTAAATCAAGGATCAGCAAATTGTGGACTGTGGGCCAAATCTGGCCTGCCACCTGCTTTTCTAAATAAAATTTTATTTAACCCTAACTATGTCCGTTTCTTTACATATCTTCTATGACGGTTTTCGTGCTACAGTGACAGAGTTGAGTAGTTGCTACAGAGGCTGTATGCCTTGTAAAGCCTAAAATATTTATGATTATGAGTATTATTTTTAACACAGTACTACAGACAATTTACCATGAAAGACATTGACTACAAATCAACCCAATTTGGTATGCAAGATGAAATCAATTTTCCATATCCTATGTATAACCGTGGATCAATCCATACCCATAAATGAGTTATGTACTTGGATCCATTTTCTTGCTTATCCCCTGTGTCCCAGAAGAATTGTTTTTTACTGATTTGTTGTTTGTTTTTAGATTACCCTGAGGAATATTACAAGAACTACTCATCTAAAAATCTGTTACTACTTTTAATATAGCAATGCTATTGTAGATATGGTTCACTATATCATTGGGTGCATTTTATGAAAACCCACATGCACCATTTTTTTCAAGTGTAAATGCTAGAAAAAACTTTGCTTCCTTGAAAAGTAACTAACTGTATTTTCTTTCTTTCTTTCTTTTTTTTTTGATTTGGCCACCAGAAAATACAGTTAAATCTTTTTTGTAACATTTTTCTTAATCTTGACCTGTTCTGATTTACATTTTTTCCTATTCCTGTTTTCTATTTTTAGCTGTTTTCATAATCTTGCAAGACACTTCAAATTCCATAAGGACAAAGCAAAGTATAAGTAAACATTAGTGATTTATAACTGTTCAAATATTTTTACAAAATTCATGTAATTGATCAATATCCTAGGCTGCCCATTTTTCTAGGGCATTTGATATTTGAGTCATTTTACCATTAGAGGCATTTCTAGTATCAATGATACGTTTTCTAAACTGTCTGTAAGCTCTTTCTTGCTCAATTACCTTATGATCAATAGCACATGGTATAGAATTCCTTAGAAGTAGGAATATAAAATCTAACTGTAGTCTGTGTTTCTCCATATGGCTTCAGAAGCAGAACAAACCTGTGCAATTAAGTATGTTTGTTTCTAAGTCAGTATTTGAAACTTACTATATAATCATTCATTTACTCTTTCATTCATTGATTCATTCAAGAAACATTTAGTGGATGCCTGCTGTGCACTGAGCTCTCTTCTGGTGCTGGAGAAACAGCAGTGAACCAAAGAGACAAAAAGTTCCTTCCCTCAAAGAACTTACATTTTATTGAGACTAAACTTCAATGCCAGTTCAGTAAACTCTTAATTATTGAGATGATTAATGGGAAAGATTGTCTCTTCGTGCCTTCTCCTCACATACACCAAAGTTGCTTCATTTTCTGGTTGAGAACCATGGCCTTGTTTGCTGTGGCAATAAAAGAGACAAGTAGGCCAGATCCAACTGGAGGCAGAGGCATGGACTCTTGTTCAACCTCATTGTATTGAGGAATATGGGCAAGAGAGAGCTGATTAGAAATATAGTTAGTTGATCCTAAAATATTCTGGGAGGGGGTTTATGTTTCAACTAAGACATAGTTGAAGACATACTCTTTGAGATCTAATCTATTCTTAGAGGTAATCAGAATCATTCATAGGTGATTGGTTTTAAAAATAAAAATGCAAACCAGTTAAATGTATTTGCTGAAAAAATATCCATTGGACACGTAGCATGTAACAGTGTTCTAGGTGCTACGGATAGAAGAGTGAATAAAAGAAACAAAAATCCCTGCCCTCATGGAGCTTGCAGTGAAGATTAGTGACCAAGTGAACAAATAATTGATTAAGAAAACAAGACAATCATAAATGATATGGAGACAAAGTGGAGAGGTATGATAGTGACAGAGTGACTTTTTTTTTTTTTTTTTTTTGGAGCAGAGAAAGGTTTATTGCAGGGCCAAAGAAAGAGAACAGGTGGCTTGTGCTCAAAAACCCCTGAACTCCCAGAGTGGATCTTTTAACTTGATATTCAAGGAAGGCTTTTCTTTCTTTTCTTTTCTTCTTTTCTTTTTTTTATGAGCCCAATTCTTGCATCTCCTCATATCTAGAAAAGCACTAAATTTCTTCATGGTGATGTCTGCTTCTTGTGACTCATAACCCTCACAAGACCTTCTGCAAAAAATGTGTGCTTGATTACCTGTACTCCCTCTTCACCAAAATCTCATATATACTGACCTCCCCCCCGCCCCGCCACCTCTTTGGAGCACTTTCTCAGAGCTATCTGAAATGCTGTCTCCTGGGCTATAGTTCTCATTTTGAAAGAAGCCTTTTCTAAAGTAGTGATTTGTATTCTGAATCCTTAATGATATGAAGAAACCAGCCATGGGACCATCAAGCCAAATGCCCTTCCATGCTAAGGGAGCAGCTAATACAAAAACCTTAATGTTGGAAAACTCGGCATGGTGGAAAAACAGGAAGAAAGTCAGTTTTGCTGTGAAGTAGTGTGAGGGCCAAGGGATATGGGAAGGGAGCACACAGGGAAGCAGGGGCCAGATCAAGTATAGTTGTTTATGTGTACCAACTGAGTGAAACAGCTTTCTATCTTTAAAATAAAAACACTTCCTGAGTAGCCCTGAGAACTTTCCAGCTGCTTATAAGCCAGAAGGAAGTCATAATAATTTAGGCTTCACTTAGTCAACACAGGCAAACTCATGTTCCAGTCTTTCATTTTAACTTATTTGTTTTATATTCTCCTTGGCTCTTTTTTCCTTTTGGCTAAACAGCAGAACCCATTGACTTTTTGCTTTACTCTAGATTTCAATCATTGACTTCCTTGCATAAGTGCACACAGAGGGAGTTGTGACAGCCCTTGAGCTGGGACAATGAAGGCAGGAGAAGAGAGCTTTTGAATAGCTGGATGGGTAGGTGATCAATGATGGTCATGTCTACATCTCCCAGGTGAATGCATCAAACATTTAACAATTTTGAACTTGTGAAAAAAAAATTGGAATTAAAGTCGATTCTCTAAAGAATATATCGACAGCTTTTAAAATAGTATTTTTTGTTCTTTTAAGTTACCTTTTGGCCAAAGTGCAAGTTTTCAATCTTAAATCTAGCATCAAATACCCTCCCATAATTTTAAGACTGGGGTTTTTATTTGGCTCTATTATATAGCTTTTATTGCCTTTGAAAGTAAGAGACTGACTGTAACTCTGATAGTTTGCTGTCACTAATACAGGTATTGAGTCTTACTTTTAGCTCTTAAGAAAGTTATTTTCACCTTGGAAACACTTTAAAGATGCATTGAGCTTTTTTTCTAAAGCTGTATAATCCATTTATATAAGACATTTACATAACACAAGTCTCCCACATACAAGGCTCACAACAGGCAAAATTCTATATATCTGCTTTAGATTTTCCTGTAGAATACATTGTTTTGGCTGCTTTTAAAACATCAAAAGTCATTCTAGCTACGTTGTGGTTTTTTTGTCTTGACTTTTTGAAAGTTTCTATACTACTCTTTCCTAGGTTACATATATATTATAAAGTGCGGTTAAATCTCATGAACAATGGTCTTTTAGACCTTCTGAGTATAAGAAACTGTCAAATTCACATTAAACTCTATTTCCTTGTATTGTCAATTTATTTCATGAATATCAAAAAAATTATTATATAATGATACAACTTTAAAACAAAGGAATGTTGTGTTTGGTTTCCTGAATATTGTGTTCCTCTCTTCCCTACCTTCCCAGTACCCACTGGCTTGCTGTTGGATTGTGCATGAAACTAAAGGGAGCTTGAATACATGAATGGTCCCCTAGTATTGTTTGAATGAAAGGGATAGTGTTAAATCAAGGGTGGTTTTGATACCCTTGAGCACATATTATTTAAATGTTTAATCAGATAGTTAGGTAGCTAGTATTCACAGTTGTTGCTACTGGTATATTTCTAAGAATGAAATGTGACAGATAGAGGAAGAGTTATGGCAAGAATCCTTTTCTAGTTTGAGAAGTTACGTTGGATACTCCAAATCAGAAGGGGAAAGTGTTGCTGGAGCAACTGACAAATTATTGAATGGAAAATATAAATTGATCCCCTACCTCACACCATACATCAAAATAAAATTCAGAACACCTAAAGAATTAGGTGTAATTATATAGAAGACAGAAAAGAAAAAATATTTTTGACTGTACACAAATTAGGAACTTTTGTAAGTCAAGAACACAGTATGCATTAGTAAAATGCAAATAATGAATTTAGAACAACTTTATAAAATTTTGATAATGGATTAATACTTCTCTGTATGTGTTCTTACTCAGCAAAAAGAAAAATATCTTAATAGAAACATGAGCAAAGGTAATGAACATGATATTGACATAGCATAAGTTACATATATAATGTACGTGGTATGTATGGTATGTACAGGTGGGCTTAATGTGGGTGTGTATGGGCATGTATGGCTGTGCATTGGGTGTGTATATGTTCAGCCTTACTAGTGGTAAAAGAAATGCCTATTAAAAGAATTGTGCAATTTAATAAAAAAGATATAACATAATTATCTGATCAGTGAGGGTGCTGAGAAGCATGTACTTTCATTTCTTGATGGTTGATTTATAAAATAGTACAGCCCTCCTGGAAGGCAGTTTAGCAGAATGAAACATAAGTAATAAAAATGTTTATAATGACATCCAGCAGTTCTAATTCTGGATGGAATGTCCTAATGAAGCAGATGTATAAAGAAGATATCTGTACATGGATGTTCACTTCAGCATTATTTCTAATAGTGAAAATTTACAGCATAGATGCCCAGTAATAAGAGTTTGTTAAGTAATTATTACATGGTAATTAAAACTAATCTTCTATATATTTAATTATATGAAAAGATATTCATGATATATTAAGTGGTAAAAGCAGGATATGAAATGTATATACAACATATAGTATGACCTCAGTTTTGTTTAAGACTATATTGTACACAGGAAAAAAAAACAAAACTATGTGTTAAAATGTTAATAGTTCTCACTAAATGAGAAATGGTGGTGATTTTTATTTTCTTCTTTTATGTTAACTTTATTTTACAAATTTCCAACGAGTCTGTGTTAGTTTTGGAATGAGACAAAAGGAAAAAATGATCAAGAAGAAGTTGGATTACATTATTTGTATTCTCAGTGTTCACAGTGTAGCATTCATTGATAGAACTAATAAACTCTTTGTATCTGCCTTGTTTATCAACTCAGAGTTTAGCAAGAAGAACTATTATTTAAATTTCATTTTATTTATAAAGAATGAAAATATATTTTCTGATTTTTTTTATGATGTGAGGGCAGAGGATGAAGGAACCCACAGCAATTCTTTTACCTACCATTTCTTTTAGATATTAAAAAAGACAAATACATCATATGTCCTGTTGATCTGACTAAGGGAAAACAAGAAAACAGATACGTAGATATCTCCACCTTTCCTTCCAAACCCTGACCTTCTGATCATATCTGGATTTTACCTTTAGACAAGGCATCATATTAGTAATTCATTTTGACCACATTTAGGGGGTTTTATATTTGGTGAGACTATAATGACAATGGATTTAATGGGAGTTAACATTTAGAAATAGATTTGTAGCCAAGTTTTTTGTTTTGTTAATAGACTGGGAAGCTAAAAATAATGCCTTGTAAGGGAAAAAATTGCAAACAGATGAAATTTAACTGAGCACCAGACATCCAGATTTGAAGAGCACACATGGGGGAAATTGTATGTCCTTAAATTATCAACTTATTGGGACTGAAATGCTCTGGTACAGATGTGAAGAGTAAAATAAAAACAAGTCTGATATTTGGTAACATCTTCCCATGTGCTGTCTGTATTACAAGTAAAAGTCCCATGGTCCACACTCATGGCAATAAGCTCTTGAAAAACAAACGAATAAATGCTTCGCAATTTCAGTTTTAGATAAGGTATTCAGAAAGAGATGATAACATTGTGCATCACTGTAAGGGACAAATATACTAGTTTAATTTACCTACAGATGTTCATCAGGATGCTTTTCCCTCAAAGTGTTTTTGATGTGTTCTTGAAAGACCAATCTCATGAGCTATTTAAGAAAATGTCAGTTAATTTGCGTATGCAAACAATTGGGTCCATGGACCATATGATTTTATCCCCTGATTATTTATGTAAAGGTTTAAATTGAACATATACCACATATTACAAACCTGTGCTGCATATTAGCAAATGCATATTAGCAAAGACAATCGCTTTGCTTAGGCATATCTCTTAAAGTGAGACATTTAATCCTTTAGTAAGTGGTTGTTTATATGTAACTAAATAAGCTTTTCTCTCCCTCACAAGTATTAAATACTTTTCTAATCAGATAAAGCTTTCATTTTGAAACACTTCAAAATTTTGATGTAAATTGTTTGATTACTACATTTATTTTCTTTCTTTCGTTAAAAAAAACTATTTTGCTAAAGAATATTGTCAGTTATATAGAGAACAGACTTGTGGTCGCCAAGGGGGAGGGGGAGGGGGAGGGGGCAGGGTTGGATTGGGAGTTTGGGGCTAGCAGATGCAAACTAGTATATATAGGATGGATAAACAAGGTCCTACTGTATAGCATAGGGAACTATATTCAATATCCTGTAATAAACCATGGTGGAAAAGAAAAAAGCAATAAATAAAAAATAAAACAATATGAATGGAGAGGGAAAAAAATATTGTCAGTTATATCTTCATGGAGGTTTTTAGGTGGAGTTTTTTTTATTGGCTGTGTTTATGTGGGTAGAAAATTATGCTAAATCACAAAACTAGAAACGAGCTATTTCTTGCTATGTAAGCAGGTCTAGTAGAAATCTAGATAACTATACTATTCTCTTAGATCAAATTTATCAGTTTTCTTTTGTTACAAGAGAACATGTTGTATTAGCTAGCCCGTAATGATGATTACTTTATGCTATACTTCAGTGTTCCACTGGCACCTTATACTCAATATATCTAATATAGATTCTGTCAGTTTTCCTTATTACCCATGTTAGCTTCCCCTCCTCTGCTCTTTCACATTAAAATGTGAAAAAATATATTTGCAACACGTGTGACAAAGGCCTCATGCTCTTAATATACAAAGACTTTACAAAATAAGTACAAGCAAACTAAAATCCCAATTTAAAAATGGCAAAACCCGGGACTTCGCTGGTGGTCCAGTGATTAAGACTCCATGCTCCCAGTGTAGGGGGCCCGGGTTTGATCCCTGGTCAGGGAACTAGATCCCACATGCCACAACTAAGAGCCTGCATGCCACAACTAAAGATCCTGCGTGCCACAAAACTAAGACCCCGCGTAGCCAAATAAATAAATAAATATTTTTTAAAAATGGCAAAACCCTTAAGTGGGCAGTTTACAGCTAAAGAAATACAAATAACCAATAAATATATAAAAGGTACTTTAAACAGAATTAAATAAATGTAGATTAAACTAGCAGTGGCATAACATTTAAAAAATGTAGCAAATTAAATTAGCAAGGGTTAAAACGTCTGATAATATGACAGTAGTGTAAGAGCTTGTATGGTAAACAAGCACTTTCTTCTACTCTTTTTTTTTTTTGCGGTACGCGGGCCTCTCACTGTTGCGGCCCCTCCCGTTGTGGAGCACAGGCCCCAGACATGCAGGCTCAGTGGCCATGGCTCACGGGCCTAGCCGCTCCGCGGCATGTGGGATCCTCCCGGACCGGGGCACAAACCCGCGTCCCCTGCATTGGCAGGCGGACTCTCAACCACTGCGCCACCAGGGAAGACCTTTCTTCTACTCTTGGCACCAGTCTTTTCCCTGTTATCTTTTAGAAGTGAAATTTCATGATGTCTATCAAAATTTGTCTGAGCAATTCCAGTTGGGATTTATCCTACGCTTAATCCTATATAGACATAAAAAGATGCATGTACAAGAATATTGGAGGCAACGTGTCTATCAGGGGAGGATTGGTAAAATAATCTGCCATCACTCTTTCCCTGGCTCGGTGCACTCCAACCACACTAGCCTTGCTGTTTCTTGAATACAGGCAGGCATTTCCACTTCAGGGCCTCTGCATTAGCTAGTCCCTCCACTTTGAAAGCTTTTTCCCCAGATTTTTTACATGACCTACTCTTTCTTGTCAATTAGATCTCCGTTTAATTATCACTCCTCAAAGAAGCCTTTCCTAACTACCTACCATAAAGTCACTCCTTCTCCTCATCGTATTACTATGTATTATTTTCATCATAGTAGCTACTAGTATTTGATATTTTCTTGCATATTTTTGTATTATCTGTTTCCCCAGAATAGGGAAAGGCAGTATATAACTTGTCGATTGAAAGCATTGACTCTGGAGCCACAGCTGGGTTCAAATTCTGGCTCTACCATTTACTATCTGTGGGCACTTGAGGACAATTTTAACTTAATCTTGATGTATTTCACTTTCATCACCTGCAAAACTGTGGGCGAGGATAGAATCTACCTCATAGACTTGCTGTGAGAATTAAATGAACTTTAACATTTCAAGCAGTATTTGAGACATGGCAGATACTCACAAAATACTTGTTGATCAAGTGAATTAAATTATCATTCATTCATGCAAAAGAATATTATAATATATCTGAAACATTGTAAATTAATAATACTTCAATTTTAAAAGGATTTTAAAAAAGAATCATAAAAAAAGAATATTATGAAACCATTTCAGTGAATGAGGTAGATCTGTGTGTTTATATATGAATGGACTTCAAGATGTGATGTTAGTGAGGATAGGCTAGTTACACTGAGATGTTAACTTCAGAATTTAACCTCAGTCTTTAAACAGCAAAGGCTTCTTACTCATGCTCCATGTCCGTCACATGTCACTGAGGGTCTCTGTCCCATGTTATTCTTACTCAGGATTCTGGCTCTGCCATATTACAAAAGGAAGTAGAAGATGTACCATCCTTCACTCTACTTACATTGCATCAGCCAAAATAAGTCAGATAGTCACATCTAACTTCAAGGGCTAGGAAAGTACAATCCTATTATTTTACTCTAAAGAGAACTTGAAATATCCGTGATCAGTCATCAGTAATGGGAATATAATTGAGAAAAAAGGGACAAAAGAGCAGGTATGGTAAGAGCCTATCTTTTCAAAGATATGTGTGTGTGTGTGTCTGTGTGTAAAGTTCTTGGATTTATATTATAAAAATGTGTGGAATGATCCACAAAAAACTCTTAACAGTGGTCTGCTCTGGGAAGTGGGATATTTACTTTTCACATCACACCTTTATGTACTGTTTGATATATTTTTCAATGTGCACATGTGTTACTTTCATGACTAAAAAAATTGTCTCTCAGCTTCCCCTCATCTATACTTTGACAATGTGCCATGACAAATGTTATTAAAATTGAGTCAATATGGGATGCCATATTGTACATCTCACGGAGAAGGAAACTGATTTAGCAATGAGGAAAGAAAAAGGAGTAAATAGATGATTTTCTGCGTAGAGAAGTATAGAATGGGTTCTTTAAGGACCAGTGGCAGTACTAAAGTTCTATAAACTATCTGGTGGAGGGAGTTTGCATGGTAAAATTTCCAAGCTTACTAGTCTTCTGGGTAGGTATGAGCCAGGGAAGCAGGGGCAGACCACAAAAAGATTTTTATATCACTTTTCACTTGGTTAGAAACATGACACAGGGAGGTGATATATTTCTGATCTCTTAAAATTGCTGTTGGCAATCATTCCAGGGCTTTTCCCAGCTTGAAAATTCCTAACTTTCATACTTCTTAGAAAGTAATAATGAGAAGATACACCTGTGTATGATTTGCAGACAATCGAGGAAGCATTGATTTCAGGTAAAAATCACTTCTGTTTAGATTTTTTGTAATTTGTAACGACTTGGGTAGATTATATGCCTAATTATTTCCCCTGTTGTTTACCTTTTTGGGACATTTTTTGGAAATGCGTACTTTTTGAGGGGGAGACGCAAATCATGGAAGTTCTGTATGGAGGCATGGATTTAGCTTGTAAAGTAGATATAGTGGTAAGTTGAAGGACTTTTGAAATTAAAAAATTATTGAATAATTTACAGAGTGTCATAAGAGATTTATATACAGAAAACACTGTGAGGAAATTTGAAGGAAGATTTTCTATTATACTTAATTGCTCTTTGTAATGTGTTTGTAAAACTGGTGTTATATTTTTATTTTAATTAGTATTTAAAGCTATAGTTAAGGTCAAAAATTATGATTAAGTATATTTTAAATATGTATTTTGGTTCTGTTTTCATAGCCTTGTGTTAAAATGAGTAGTGTAGTACTTACATTTTACATAGGAAGGTAAACACAGTCCTCTCCAAGACTGGTCAAAAAATTTAAAGGGTTAGATTCAGGTATTAAAATATATATATATATATATATATATATATATATATATATATATCACTATATAAGAGTGAGTCCAGAAAACTCAGATGTGTCTGTAGATCTTTCACTTACTCAACCTGTTGACTTTTCAAAGGGGTTTATTACCATCCAGCAATATGCTTGAAAGCAGTACTTTATGTGCTTTATACTCTTACATGATCATATTGAAGACAACAAGATTTCCTCTACATTACTGAGCATCTAGTCTGTCAAGGAATGTTTCAATGTAAATATTGTTTCTTTAAATCTGCTGCATGTAGATTGCACCATTCACCATGTACTTCTTGGCTGGTGGTCTGTATCAACTAGTGAGACTAGTATTCTGCTCAACAGTTTGAGATACATCTTGAAGAAGTATTTTGAAGTAGGTGTCATGTGCTTCCTTTCCTTAAATTTCTAGTAACTCTAAGCTTTTCCCTTTAGTAGTTATGTATGCGTAATTAATACATTTAAGAAAATGACCAGATATGATATTCAAAATGGATATTAAAAGCAATATGGTAAAACACAGGAACATGTAATATACAAGCTTGCAGATCCTTTCTATATCTGATACAGATGGAAGCCCTCATTTAAATTTTAGTAGTATGCTACATTAGGAAAACAAGGAATATTTGGTAAATATTACTTTTATCTTTTGATCATATTTTCAAAAAAATAATTCTTAATGGAAACGAAAACATGTTAGGTCATAAATAGTCAACTTTTCTTCCATACTCTATTGTAGAGCATGCTGGAAAGAAACAGAGAAGACAGGCCTACTGTTCAATTAACTGTTGTTTATTGAGTTCCTATTATTTACTCAACACTATAATTAGGTGTGGAGGATATAGGAAGAAAGTATAAAATACCTTGATTTCAAGGAAGTTAAAATTTTCTTGTTTGATCTTCTGAGCGAGGTTAAATAATTTGTCCAAGGAATTATAGCTGGTCAGGGCAGAACTGAGAGAGAGCCTTGTGATTCCAGAGGCATTTTTATTACTATGTTAAATTGCCTCTTCCATAGCAGGAAAGACTTCGTGGAGTAGATGACAGTTGAATTGGATTTTAAAGGATGTTACTGGGAGAGGAATAACAAAAATGGAATTTTAAAAATGGTAAGGAGGAAGCTGGTTCAATCCAAAAAGAAGGCATGTGCTAGGAAGTAAGGAAATAATATAATAATAATGACAACAGCAGCAATAAAAATAGCTAATATTAATTGGACACTTACTATGTGTTGAGCATTGTTATGAGTGCTTTTACTACATGAAATAATTTCACCATCACAACAACATGAGGTAGGTACAGTTATTATTCCCATTTTACAAGTGGGGAAACTGAGGTCCAGAGAGCTTGCTTGCTCAGAGTTCCACATGTAGTAAGTGGTGGAACCAGTGTTTGAAGTCTCGCTTTGGAGATCATACTCTATCTAATCTTTATGCTGTGCTGCCTTTGTGTAAATTAGTACGGAGTGGTAAAACCAAGCCAATGTAGCCAGTGTAGTGAATCCACTGAATGTTAAAAAGCCTCTGAGAATAGAGAGAGGAAGGGCAAGGGCAAGCTCTAGCAAGGTTCCTCAGTTTCTACTGTTACTATGTAGCCAGAGCATGGGCCCTGCCTTCTATCCTCTACCTGCCCCCTGCCAAATAGAGGTGAAAGAGATCTCTCCCTTCCCCCATGGCCACCTGGGCTGACCCCAGAGGGGCAGTAAAACCACCTAAAGATTCTTGGGTTACATGGAAAACCCAATCACCACCCATGTTTGGTGATTTTAAAGACTTTTCTAAAAGAGAAGGGAGCCAAAGACTTTTCTAATCACCTTTCACCATCTCCTACCCCACCGGGGCTAATGCCAAAATAGAAGGAAGATATTTCTATATTTTATTAAAATTAAATATATTTTATTTAATTACTAAATTAAAATTAATTTTATTAAGATTTTAAATACTCATTGCTTTGGAAGTATATTGTCTTACCAGGTTTTGTTTTAGATTTTATGTTTAAAAGATTTTAAAAATTTAAGGTACTTGCTTTTATCCAAAAGAATGTTATTTAGTTATAAATACAGTTATCTACTTAACTCTAATACAGTAAGTTCTTTCTCCTCTACTGGGAGGGTAGTGTCTGAGTGTCACATTTGACATTGGCCTAGTTTTTACAATTGCACCACTGTGGTTAAGCATGGAGTCTTAACTACAGTGGTGTTCAGGGCCTTGAAAGCTAGACAAGAATTTGTACCCAGAGTCCTTGCCTTATAGGATTATATAATCTAAATGATTTAGAGAACTTTTGTTGTCCGGAGTTTAAGGTACTCATAAAAGG
This sequence comes from Orcinus orca, assembly GCF_937001465.1. Lineage (NCBI taxonomy): Eukaryota > Metazoa > Chordata > Mammalia > Artiodactyla > Delphinidae > Orcinus > Orcinus orca. Next base: position 84,096,893 of record NC_064580.1, read on the forward strand.
CTGTTTGGTTCTGGAATGAATTTTTCTCATGATAAATGACTGTTCTCAAAGGCATATTGATTTCCATATAATTATATAGCTAGTTATACTCTAGTTTATTAGCAAAACAGTCTTGGATTTTGCATAATTTAATGATATAATTAATGACTAACTATTCTTCTTTCCTCTGATAGGCTAAGTAATCAGGCTGACCTAGACCAATTATTTATACTCATTACAGAATAGAAAAAAAAATAGCTGTAAAATATTATTTTGCATGATGACTCTATTTTTCTCAACTTCCAATCTTAAGGCACTTGATTAATTTCATTTTACAGCAGTACAGGTATACTTAATATAAGGAATAGAGACATTCTAGCCTAAAGAGTGGTAAAATAAAATTCACATGCAATGTATTCCTTTTCTTTTGTGCTTTAAAGAAAAATGATGTCACTGGGAAGCCAAGCACTCGTATTTTAGTTATCAGTTATTATATATTAGGTAAGGGTGTTTTGTGAAGTATGGTTATAAAAATCTGAACTATATGTCACATTAGGTAATGACCAGTTCCCAAGGGAACTGTATAAATAGCTTCATGGATGAACATGTTTGCATCTTACTAGCAGCTTACTGTATAAGAGTGTGTGTGTGTGTGTGTATGTGTAGCTGTGGGAGCAGCCAATGAACTTCAAGGTGAGGTAGTGTAGCCTCCCCGATTGATCAAGTCAAAGTAAAGTAACTAGTCAATTTAACTTTTTTGTTTTTGTTTTTGTTTTGTGGTAAGTGGGCCTCTCACTGTTGTGGCCTTTCCCATTGCGGAGTGCAGGCTCAGCGGCCATGGCTCACGGGCCCAGCCGCTCCGCGGCATGTGGGATCTTCCCGGACCGAGGCACGAACCTGTGTCCCCTGCATCAGCAGGCGGACTCTCAACCACTGTGCCACCAGGGAAGCCCCAATTTTACTTTTTAAGGGCATTGTGGTTTCTTTTTCTCCTTTGGTGCCTAGAATAGTGCCTAGAAATAGTAGGTGGTCAAAAGTTTTGATTGTATTTTTGTAAGTAAAAAGGAGACTTGGATTTTGGTTATAAAAATATTTATGCTACCTTCAGGGACGTGTGTATGGTATCAAATAGGATAATTCTGTAATTAAAATGGAGCAGGAAACACATCAGAACTATTTTACTAAGGTTTTTCATGTGTGGCTTCTAGAATTTATTTTCCACAGTGTAAATACAGTGTGTTCATCTATTGATCCCTTACTTCTTATTAGGCACCCATGCTGGTACTTTTACAGATGTCATCTTATTTACCAGATATTCTGACTCAGAATTTCAGCAAGCTGCCCAATCATTTGCTTGATAGTAAGCACCGAGGCTTTTATTTGAACTCAAGTGCTTTTTCTCTTGAATATCCATCCTTGCTGGTAGTAAATCTTCTTCTTCTGAGAGTGGAAGTAATCTTTAGAAACATCTGACATTTTATGCCTTAAATTTGATGAATAAGATGGGTGACTAAATTAATCAAATCCTAGCCTTAAAATATAAAGCAATGAGACATGTTTTATTGTTTTGGGGGGTAAACTGTCCCTGAAGGTAATTCCTTCATCCAAAAAGGATGTTCAGAGATGTTTTCAGCAGTGGCAGCATAATTATAGTGCATATCTAGCCCCTGAGATAACTGTGATAGGCAGTTCACATTTGGAAGATTAAGTTCTGTTTGTTAAAAAACGAAACAGGATAGGTATTTTATAGTCACGCTTTGTGATGCCAAAGTAAATCATTTTCACGCCATTATCTAATTGTATACATTGTTTTAAGAGATGTAAAGAAATATTATATTAGAGTACAAAATTATATCGTTTATGGTAGTGTGGAACATTTGATCATTTCTAAAGGAAAATTTCAAAAGTGTTTAGTTCACCTCAGTTTCTATAGCAGAGCCTCTAAAGTCTCATTTCTTTAACAGGGCCTTGTGGGTGTTCTAAAGGAATGATTGAAATGAAAAGAAATGAGAGAGTCAAACAGTGTACCACAATAGATGAAGTGGAAAGTAATTATGTTAATGTTGACTCATTATGAAGCTCCAACCATTTTTACCTGCTCATTTCTGTGTGGAAACCTGTGCAGCTGAGATGCTGAATAAGAAATTCTTGTACAAATGAGCCTAGAGGCATATTTCTAATATTGGAACTAAGCCTATACAGAATTATAATGAATTTCCCTAAGTCAGTATTTAAATGTGCTACCAGAGAAGGTAGTCCTCCTGCCAGAAAATTTGGATTCTAATGTTTATCATCAAATTTTGAGTCATATATTTGAATCTTCATAGCTGCATATAATTCTCATTTGTTAATTACAGGGGAAAAACTGAAATCCAAAACCACATCTACATCACATAGAGTGTCAGATTTCATAGGATGTACGCAGCTAGGAGAAGTATTTTAGAGAAATTATAATGAAAGGATTTATAAGGAAAAAATGTTAGCAGGCCAAAATGTTGTGGATAAATACATCTTGGCAAATATGTGCTGAGGAGTATTTCATAAGGAAGCAGTTGTCAATTATTTATTCAAGAAGTTTGGCCAAGGGGTGAAGAGCAGGTGTCTGTGTTTATATACAAATTCAGAATCATAATCATATATATATATCATATAATCATATATGTATGTATATATATATACACACACACACACACACACACACACACACGAAGATACATGAAATGCTTAAGACATTGGGATTTGGAGTTAGGTAGAGTAGATTTAAGCCTAGTCTGTCTGACTCCCAAACCAAAGCTTTTATTCATGGTCAGAGAAGTTTAAAAATGTCATTCCCCTAAGTGCTTACACTGCTCCCCTCGTTGCATAGATCCTTTTTTGCCCATGTCCTTTTTCTCTGTAGTACTCATCTTTCCGTCATCATGTATAATAAAGTTTAATGTTCTTACCTTCTACAACTCAAAGGTCCTGCCTGTATTCAGGAAATAAAATATTGTAGAGAATATTTTTGACTATGTTAAATTGCCAACCATGATTTAATTACTTCTTAGAAAAATGGTACAGTGTCATTTTTAATTTTAAGAGACTTAATGTTTTTCCTACACCAATGAGCAGCTTCTAAAACAATTACGTTCCTAAAACAATTAAATATCTAATTTTTGTCAAATTATGTTCAACATTAATTTAAGAGTTTAATTGAAACAAAAGAATATTTTACCTTGGGCATGAACTTTTCTTTTTCTACTGTCAGTGTGCGAATGCTTTTAAGCAATAAACTTAAATTTCATTTTCTTAAAATTAATGTTGGTGCTTATAATGTCCTTTTGTACATAGTGGTATTTAGTGTCAGTCTTTTATGTTTGGAACTTTTAAAACATTTTTGTGTTATTCCCCACAAAGATGCAAGAACTAGTTATACTTTTTATTTTACCCTTTTAACAGTGGAGTCATGATAGCATAGAATTATTGCACCAGAAGGCATGTAAAAATTTCAACTAGAGCAGAGCTGTCTCGAAGAAATATAATGTGAGACACACATGTAATTTAAAATATTCTAGTAGCCACATTTAAAAAGTAAAAGAAACAGGTGAAACTCATTTTAATAATATATTTTATTTGATCCAACATATTCAGAACATTATCATTTTAATATGTAATCAATAAAAAGTTATTAATGACATATATTACATTTTGGGGGTACAAACTCTTCAAACTCTGGTGTGTATTTTACATGTAAAGCACATTTCAATTCCACCTAACCACATTTCAAGTGATCGGTTGCCACACATGACTTGTGGCTACTGTATTGGACAGTGCAGATCTGGAGTGTCAATTTTTTTTCCATCCAAATGTCCCTGATGATATGGCATATGAGAGTAGTGCTAATGGCTTACCAAGTAGGACATACCTCCCTGGTAAGGCATTATAAGAAAATCCGGGTGACAGGAGCTGTCTTCTGTATTTTTGTGGTGGGGGAGGGGCAGTGCATTTCACATGATCTGATGAGTATCCCACCTGAAGTAGGGGAGCCACCTTCTCCACTGAGAATCATTGATCTTACTTGATCTCCTTATCTTACCCATGAGGAAATGAGGTCCAGATTCATTCCAGGGCCTATGTCCTGGGATAAGGTTGGCAGTCTCAGATTTCTTTCTATCCTGCGGTTGCCTTTCCCCAGGTTTGTTTGTTCGCTTTTTGGCATAAATCTGTTTTCCTTCTGCTCCAATCTGGATATCTAATGGAATGGAGACATCACATTTCACTAATGATGGTTCTCCGGATGCTACTTTTCTTTTTAAATGTCCATTGCCTCTCTTCTCTTTCAATCTCTACCTGTTATTTAAGTCACACCCTGTTGTAGATCCAACAAATCAGAACTAATTGCTTAGCATTTTCAAAATAAATTGCCAATCTATTCTCTGCTTTGAAAAACATCTCTCCTCCCCGTTATTAACTGGTAGTGTCTTTTTGTTCCTTTTGAAAGTGTATTTCTACTACACTACTACCACCAAGATAACAGTTACTGATCATGTGCTTAGTGTTCTTCCAAGCCCTTTGCCTGAATCATCTCACATAATTTTTGTTAAAAACTTTTTAAAACTTTTAATCTTTTTTAAACATAATCTTTATAACAACCAAAGAAGGTAGTTTCTCTTGTTCTCTCTCTTTTTTGAAGTGAAGAAATTGAAGCTCAGAGAGTTGAAATGACTTGCTCAAATTCATACGACCACTGAGTGGTGAGGCTGGTGGGTCACATTCAGGGAATCAGACTCCAGACTCATACTTAATCATTATTCTTTGTGCAACCTCTTTTTCTTTATTCTTTACCCTGCTTTGTGTGCCATCTGGTAGGATTGTCCTATGTGTGTAGATGGGCTTGCACTCTCCATACTTTCTTCTTTATCAGAGGGATACGAGTTACCTGTTTGCATGGTTCCTTGGGCTCTTCTAAGCATTTGTAGGGTCTCCTCTTCCCTTCACCTTCATGCTGGTGGTACCTTCTTACCAAATAAGGTCATGCAAAGCCCATCATGTGATAGCTTACTGGGAATTGAGAAATTTAGAATTGAGAAAAGGAGGACAAACACAAGAAGAACTCAGGAAGTAGATGAAGCTGGCTCACTGTGTTCCATTCATCTGTGTTTCACACTCTCTCCAATGAACTGTCTCTTGAAAAATCGCCTTCTTCTTTTTATTCCCTCTCCACTTCCATGTTTTTAGGCCAGGAGTTTTAAGAGAGCCTCCCAGGTTGTATGCTCTTACCCCTTGAAAGTGCCTCCAGAATTATTATTCAAAAAATAAATCGAATCATATTGTTCCTTGTTGTCTAGCAATGGTCCAGCTCAGTGTGACAGGCAGTCTCCTTAGCTGCCTGGCTTTCCATCCACACTGCCTGTCAATCCCTTCCTCCCCACTCTCCATCCCCCACAAACCTGAACATTCAGCACTCTGGCCTAACTCTTTATATTTCCCAGTGCATTGCAAACATTCTTGCTTCTGTTTGTGATATTCCTCATACACAGAATGCCCTCCTCCCTCAAGCCACTGTAAAGGTCACTGTTTTACATAATGTCCCTCCCATCCATTGGAATTATTCTTTTTTTTGGCATTCTCATAACACATTTCTTTTCGCAGGTTTCTTGCTTTTAATATTGTATGGGAGTTTTATGTCTCTTTTGTTTCATAGTAAACTCCTTGGGCTGGAAAGAAACACAACTGGCATTTACTGAGCATCTAGGTTCCAGGCCCTATGCTAGGTATTTTTAATTTATATCTGCAATCCCAGCACCGACGTAGAATATAGTAGTGATGTAGTAAATATTTGTGGAGTTTTATGTTGTTTACAGCTTTTAAAATCCATTAGAACTCCTTTTGGAGTCCTAACTGAACAGTTCCATATGGGGAGGAAACTGACATGTATTAAATGCCTAGTAGGTGCTTTATACATATAATTTCATTTAGTATTGGCAATAACCCTGTGCGGTTGGTAGAGTTTCCGCATTTTAAAGATGAGGAAACTGAAGCTAAATGAAGTCAACTAATTACTCAAATCATGCACCCAGTAAATGGCAGAGCTAGGCTCTGAATCCAGGTGTGACTGAAGGTTGCCTCCTTAGATTTGAAAGTACAGACTTAGGGTAAAGAAAGAAACTTTGGAGGTGGTAGGAGGTAAAAGCTTGGCTAACTAGATCAACTGAGTCAAGCATGATGATGCAGGCATTTCGACCTGATAACTCTTACCCAAGGTGCACTAGTTTAATTAAGTTGCTTATGTTCCTGTTTCCCTATGTTGATGTATACTAAACTTTGGAAGGGTTATTATTGGTAATGTACTTATGTGAAATGTAAGTTAGTAAAAGATGGCTGTAGAAGGACTCTTCTAAATTAGTAAAAAGTTTGAATTACCGAATTTTTCTTTGAAAGAAATATAATGATTGGGAGTAGGTTAACAGCATTGTCCAATAGAGGACCTTAGGAAACCTGATTTACTGAATGTAATTAGTAATTAGCATATCAATTATTTGTCAATAAGTAGGGGCTTTAGAAGTATTTTGGGAAGAGGTAGAAAAGTAGCATTAGTCGAGTGGCATAATTTATGCAGTCCTCATATGGCCCTATGTGGTCGGTAACCCGAGATTTGTAAATTGAGGTTTGAAGAGGTTAAAGCATTTGCTTAAATTACAAAGTGAGTAAGTGGTGGAGTAGCATTCAAATATATATTTTTCCAGCTACCCCCAAGCACACGCCCTTTCAAATATGCCAATAACTAATTTCAGTATTCTTTCTGTACTCTGTTACTCCATTAATTTTATTAGCAAACATATTTCATAAGTAGTACAAAGATGAATTTCAAAATTGCTCTATCAATAGGCATCTAAAATCTACATTCATAATTCTTGACTACATATGCTAAATGAAAACATATTGTAACCATTTAAACTGCCATCAATCAATTCCTTCTTTTCAGTTATGCATAAGCTTTACATAGGTTAAGTGGCTTATTTTTCATTAAACATACTTGCTTAAACGCACAATTTGAAGGTAATAGTCACTCTGTCACACCTTTTAAATGATATTAATATTTTTCACTAAGTCATTTATTTCACTTTTCCTTTACTTTTTGGAAAGTCAAATTTTTTTCTTTCAGCTTCAGCCGAAAGAAGATAACATAAAATAAATCCCATCCTTTTAATGTCAATAGTAAAATTGTCATTGATTTATATATAAACTCTGAAGATCTAAATGCTAAATTGTTTTAGGTAATCAAATTTCCTAACCCACCATAGTATATGGTGATATCTCTGTGTCATATGGTTTTGTGGATAACAGTAACCCCAGTGAGTCTAGGAGATTTATGTGGACACACAGATTTTTCAGGGATATTTAACATATTGCAGAGGAAGTGCTATTTCACATCAATATACTAACCCTCTCTGAACCCCCATTCATTGAAAACACTGATCACACCATTCATTACTCAAGCCAGAACTCTTAAAATCTAGCAAGCTTTAACAGTCTCCTTATAATTCAGTTGTGGTTATGAAATATGAAAAATAATATTTTAAGATTTATTTGAAGACACTTTGGTAAGGAAAACACATTTCTTCTTTCCCCATCATTAATCCTGACTTTACGTATAGACTGGTCCCACTTATCCTGGAGGCAGTTAATCATTAAACATTTTTAGTGGCAAAAACCTCTCCTTATAAAAAGATTTTTGTCTTCCTGTCATAAATTTCTCATTTTTCTTCCTGGATTTTTAAGTTAGAAAATGCTGTAAATATCTTAAGGAAGCATTGCAGTTTTTCTGCCAAATTAAAATAATAGCTGTCTAATATCACCTGTTCTTCTTAGTAAGTGGCATGTTGTTTACTAGTTGATGACTGGTCTCTTCAGAGATAGTTATTCAGAGATAGGTATTCAACCCTTTGCAAATATACACTGTGTAGGGGAGGGGAAAATTTCCTTCTACCCTTCTAGGTTCTTCGGTTGGTCTAATAATCAAATGGACATAAGACAGATGAACAAGCGAAAAACAATTTAATTTTGGATGTAAGGGAGTCCCATAAATGTGAGACCCAAAGGCAGTCAGGTAATTGAGACCTATATAACATCCTGAGCTAAGGAAAGGGATAGGGGTCTGGGGGATACAAAGGAGAGGAAGGCCATTCACAGGAAGAAGAGAGGAGATGTTTGGAAAACTAAAGGGTTGTCTTGCTATGCAGATAAGCTTCTTAGGTAAAAAGGTATCTCTGGTCAAAGCTCTCTTCTAGGTACAGGCCTTCCTTCCAATGTAAATTTAGGCAGTTGAGGGGGAGGGGGAGAGGTAAAGAGCTTTTCCTGAGTCTTCTGGGTTTTGATTGCCTTTATCTCAAAATGATCCTCATGCCAAAGTGACATATTTTGGGGTGGAGATTCTGCTCCCCTTCAACTGACTACTTTTCACACAGACACTAGGGTGACTACCTGATTAAAATGACATTAATCCTATTAGCCCAAACCAAGGCTAACTGCTAGGGAAAAGAACAAGCCATCAATAAATTAAAGAACATTACCATCTTGATGGGCTCTCCCTTTAAGTATGTCGATTTAAGAAGTCGATTTATTGATGAGGCACCATTTCCATGTTCAAAAGACAGGGATGTGTTACTCTTTTCTTTAATGAGATGATTAATAATTTTCCCTGTTTCTGTTTCTGTTAAGCCAGATTAACAAATAATTATTCCATGAAAGGAAGCAGGGAAACTGTGCATTTACAATTATTATTTAGGATGAATTTTATTCAGTGAAGCTCTTGACACAGATTTGCATATAGCAAGAATATTTTTGTATTTCACCTTTAGTTTTTCTAATTTCACCTAATATAAAGTATAAGTTAAAGCAAAAGCACCATTTACAGTTGAGTGTGAAAAGTCCTGGCAGTGGTAGAAAGAAAAAGGATTTACTTCAAGCAGTGCATTTCTATGGATCTCCATGATAGCACTATATTTTATATATGTTTATTTGAGTTCCCTCAACTGTGAAACCTGCAATTTAACAGAGTTAAACTTTGAACTAAAGCAAACGTATAAATGTATCCAATTATATTCATATTCATTGAGTCCAGTTTCTAATTTAACACATTAACAAAGCAAGGAAAGTTAAAATATGCATATCTTGAGTATTATAATTTGCATTTGAAACTCTGCAGAATCTTCTGGCTGAATGAATCAATAGTGCAAATATTTTTCTAATTATATATTTAGTGTTCTTTAATAGTATTTTTGTAAAGTCTAAAGTGTTATGTAAAAGATAGGTTTGTTTGTTTGTTTGTTTTTAAGAGAATCTGGCAGAGATTTTGGTCCCATGTTTCAAAGTACAGTAGGAATTCTGTCTGAAATCTCAATTGCTTTTGGAATGCCTAACTTGAGTTCTACATTGTACCTATTTTAATGGTATAGCCACTGCAACTGCTGGACCATTCAGACCTAGTGGAATCAATAACTGTGTTAATAAGTGTTTCTTGAGAGAGGATATCCTGGCTTAGATACATTCCTTATATATATATGCATTGCCTTTTATTACTGACTTGTTGTCGTTTTAGTTGCTACCAGTCCTTTGTTCCCATTCCCACCCCTATGGCCCTCATCCTTTGCTGCTGCCTCTGTGGGTGAAAAGACAAAATATAAGAAGAAACTTGTAGCAGGGCCTTATAGCAATTTCCAGTATCTAAAGAAGTGTGGTGTAGAAGCAGCAGCAGACTTGTTCTCTGTAGGCCCAAAAGGAATAAGTAGAACCAAGGAATACGTTACTGTGAGGCATGTTTCATATTAATAAAAGAACTAAGTGATTGATAACTCAAGATGCCCAGATGTGGAATGTCTGCCTTAAGGGATACTGAATGCACTGTTGACAAGGCAGTGAACGATAATGGAAAGAATGTGTGAGCTTTGGAATCAGACAGATCTGTATTCCAGTTTTGGCTCTACATCTTAACAGCTGTGTGGCCATAAGCAAGTCACTGAGTGACAGAACCTTAGTTTCTTTATGTCTAATGTGGGAGATAGGGCTTACCTTGCAGGTTGATATAAAGGTTAACAGATGGTGTGTGTTGGGCTTCCCTGGTGGTGCAGTGGTTGGGAGTCCGCCTGCTGATGCAGGGGACGCGGGTTCGTGCCCCGGTCCGGGAAGATCCTGCATGCCGCGGAGCGGCTGGGCCCGTGAGCCATGGCCGCTGGACCTGCTCATCCGGAGCCTGTGCTCCGCAACGGGAGAGCCCACAACAGTGAGAGGCCCACATACCGCAAAAAAAAAAAAAAAAAAAAAAAAAGAGATGGTGTGTGTAAAGCTCCTTAGCATTGTGCCTGGCATGTAATAGGTACTCAATGAATGGTAGTTGCTGTTGTTACTGTTTATTCATTTTATGAGTGATCCAAGGTTACTCTTTAAAACTGATGTTGAAGAATTGCACAAGGTAGTGAAATAAATTTGATCATTTGTGTTGTCCCATCTACCTTGCTGATATGATCCTATATCACTGTTAAAGATATGTGGTTGCCTGGTACTGAGCACTACCCTTCTCTCTCTATGGTATGGTAACTAGGTCAGTAGTTAATGGAGAGAAAACAGGATTATGCCTTGCTCTCCAGACCCACCCCACTCCTCCCAGCATTTTAAGTGAAAATGTATGTTGTCAGGCAGGAACATTTTATTATGATGATGATTTTTTTTATGGCTATGTCAACCACTACTCTTTTTTTTTTTTTTCTTCCCCCACTAATCTAATCTGGAGCTATAGTTCATGTAGATCTTCAGAGCATATTCCAAGTCTTTCTTTTTTTTTTTAAATTTAAATTTATTTTTTTTTGGCTGCATCACAGCATGTGGGATATTAGTTGCCTGACCAGGGATCGAACCTGTGTCCCCTGTAATGGAAACATGGAGTCCTAACCTCTGGACCACCATGGAATTCCCCCCAAGTCTATTTCTGCCGTGCCCAACAATGTGTGTGTTCCACAGCAAACAATGGTCAATGTTTTTGTTGAATACGTGGATACAGGGGTTGAGCTTTTGGGCAATTTCATGCATTTCAGCCTGTTGTAAGTAAATTGACCGTTTGCTCAAAATCAGTCAACATTAAATTCTTAAAGTAATTTTCATGTCTGCATTGCTGATAATATTTTTGGGAAAAAGTAGGAAATTGAGGAGGATCATGGTAAAATGCATTCACTTTTAGCTGCCATTTTGAAGAGAATCTTAAAAGCCTCTTAGCTCGGAGGTTCTTAAGTGATAAAAGATAGTGACAGGAGTGGTGATTATTTTTTCCATAAGAGTTTTGGGGATCAGGGTAAGAGAGAATTATATCCTAAACCTTAACTTCATTAAATGCCAACAAAACTGTCACTTGTCTTTTCTTTGGTCATCAGAATTATTATCTAGAACGTTATCAATTTATGACAGTAGCATTGGGATAATGGGTTTCTGATTTTATGTTATATACTTTTCAGGCATTTTTTAAAAATTTCTTTGAATCTAGTATGTAAAGCATGAACATTGTTTTCAAAGTTTGCCTCACTTTGAGGTGCTTCTTTCCCCAGGGATGCCCATTGTTTGCATAGGGCCAAGAATTAATGATACTGTTTTTTCCTGATTTCTATTAAAGATATTTTTTGTTACCTAATCTGATTTAAACATTGGCTCCTTTTTCTCAACTGTCATTTGTCAGGTGGTGATACCTGATAAAAATCTTTCCTCATGAATGATGAAAGTTACCAGAAATTTGGAATACTTTTGGATTAAAAATAATTACACGGTAAAATATTGCAAAAACTATCTGTGAATGAATAATGAACCAATGCATTTTCTATTCACTTAGCACATATGTAAAACAGTCGTTCAGAAGAGTTCAGTAACCTTTGTATTGCTTAATAGCTCAATAACCTTTTAGTGCCTCTACAAATGCAGAATACTTCCTTAAAGTGTAGCAGAATAATCAGAAAAGCTTCTATTGTTTTTTTATTGTAGCACTAAAGGGATTCACACTTGGTGCTTTCCCATCATTTCTACTTCTGTTCTAATAAAAAACCTGGGAAAAATTATTCCTCGACACCTTGTGATATTTCTGTCCTTAGGGTTCAGTTATTTCAACAAGCTCCTCCTGGTACAGTAAATACTAAATTCCATTGGATCAGATCCTTATAGTGTTAACTGTCACAATATAACATGGTGAATTTGCATCAAATTGAGCTCGTATCTAAAAAAAAGTATTTCTTATTAAGTATAGACACAATCCAGAGAGAGATTGCCTGGTGAGATAATAATAATAACAGTATGTAATCCTTACTGTGTGCCAAACATTGTTGTGTGCCCCACCCACAAAGAGGCCAAACAAACCAAAAGGTCAGAGTTTGGTGCAGAGAAAGGTTTATTGCAGGGCCATGGAAGGAGAATGGATGGTTTGTGCTCAAAAACCCTGAACTCCTTGATGGTTTTGGGGGAGAAGTTTTTATAGGCAAAATTGTGGGTGAGGGCTGCAGGGGGTGTGGCTTTCTTCTGATTGGTTGGTGGTGAGATAACAGGGCAGTGCTCCAGGAATCTTATGCTCAGCCTGAAGTTACCTCCTCCACCTGGTGGGGGGCCAGGGGGCCTTAGTTCCTGAAGAAGAACTCAAAGGTATTTTGTTATGTATATTCCTTGTGGAGGAACCGGGACCCTGCCCCTTCACTGCACTATTGTTTCTTGACTGCTCCTCCCTTGTCTCTGCATCCCCTACCTTCCTAGATTAGCAATTGTTTGAATCTAGGAGGCTGAATGAAGCCTATTTCCTACAAACAAGAAACGGGGAACATGGGGGACATGGAAAGGATTTGTGCCTGGGAGGGCCCCACAGGGTCCTGCTTAGTTTTATCACCGCATCCCAATGAAGTGAGTAATATTTTTATTCCATTTTATAGAGGCCTAAACTGAGGCACAGAGAGGTTAAGTAACTTTCCCAAGAATATGTAGCTAGTTAAGTGAATCCACCCAGGTAATTTGACTCAAGGATCTATTCTCTTAACTATTATGTTATGCAGCTGGTAGATACTTTAAGAGGCTACCATGCTTCCTGCTTTTTCCCTATTTCATTTTCAATTGGCCTTCATTCATGGAGAAAGCATAGAAAGGGGAAAAGTAGAAGCTCTTCATTTTTGCCTGTTTATTCCATCCCCTAGTGTCCGCCTCTGTATGAACTGTCTGAAGTCAGTAAAAACTATTATTATGTCTTATGATTTTAATCATGATAATTGCTTCATTCTCTGAGGCATGCAGCACTTGAAGTTATTTTCAAACATATTGATTTTCTACATTTATAAACGCTGGTTTAAATAGCAATTGAAATAGAAATTAATAAAGCAAATAATGTTTGGTTTGCATGGTATCTCAATTCTGAGATTAGGTAATAAGATGAGCAAAGATTTTGCCTAGATCTTATCTCCCCACCCCCATTCTGCAGTGAGGTACAGTGATAATTACTATTCATAATGATAACCCTGAGAAGGCATCAAGATCTTTGTTCCCTAGAATGTACTTTTGGAAGCAGGAATGTGGATGCTTCTTTTTCAGAAGTATTTTAATCAGCATGGGTTTAAATAACAATAACCAAGAAAGGTAGTGCAGTCATGAAAAGTTTAAAGTGAAAGTTAAATTTACTACAACATACCATCATTCATGCCAAACAGTCATTCTGGTTAATCAGTATTTGGATTTTGAAAGAGAAGTAATTGTACATGTGCTGTACGAATTCCACTGTAGTTGAGTCACAGGGCAGACTGATGATGATATTTTGTTTGGTATGGTAATTAAAGCTTTTTAATTCAGATTCCTACTTAGTTCAAAGTAAGTAGGAGTTCAAAATATATATTACCTATCTGTAAAACCTCTTCTTATTTTAGAATGTCAGCTATCTTAGTCCATTTCATATTTTAAACCTGAAATGGTAATTGATTTTAATTAAAATTTAACAGGTTGAAATAAAATAGACATCAGATTTCTCTTTTATTTCATTCCAATTCAGCCGAACATCTTTTGAATGTGCTAGACACTGAACATTTCAAAGACCATTATGAAATGGTTCCCGTGCTTGTAAGCTTTTTCAAGTATCTTGTTGGTCAAATTGATCCAATTTACCAAAGCTTAGTTTTAAGGAAAATTCTTCTTAAAATTATTAAATGACTGTTCTTCTTTTGAATGTATTCATGTCTGGTTTAACAGCACTTAAAGTGAATGCAGTGCTTTTTGGTAGATGTTCATAGTTCTCGGAGATTTTACTTGTCTCATTTTCATGTTGTCTTTGTAACAGCATTTTGAGGAATATTTGTTTCTACCCAGCTCCTTGCTGCTAGAACTAGAGGGAGCTGGGGTGCCGAGGGGGACTCTCTGCAGAGGGAAAGATACAAAGGCAAGTTGACATATGAGCCTGGATTGGTAATCCTTAAGAACATGGAGTCTGAGGACCAGAGTGAGGGAGGAGATTGGGTGTGTTGCAAGAGAGGGAGATGTCTTGTCCTGGGACCTGCAGGAGTCCTTAGGACGGACCACCAAGTGAGAGTCCTTGGCTCCTCACAGAAAAGAATTCAAGAGTGAGCCAGAGTAAGGGGAAAGCAAGTTTATTAGAGATACACATTCCACAGACAGAATGCTGTCCTTCTCAGAAGGCGAGAGCAGTGCCAGGTCGTGGGGTCGATGGTTTTTATGGGCTAAGTAATTTCATAGGCTAACGAGTGGGAGGAATATTCTTGCTATTTCGGGAAGGGTGGGATTTCCCAGGAATTGGGCCGCTGCCCACTTTTTGGCCTTTTATGGTCCTCCTGGAAATTGCCATGGCGTAAGGGGTAGTGATTTTTAGTATTACAGTGAAGGTATAATGAATTAAAGGCCAGTGACTGGACTATTCTCAAAGCCACCTTGGTTTCAGCTGTTTCTAGCCAGTCTTAATGGATCACAATAGCTGAGCCCCTTCTTCATTATCTAGTGTTTGTGTCCTGTCCCTTCCCCTTCTGTCTCAGGTGGAAGAGTTAAAGAGTCTGAGGTCTCCAAAACCTAGAGCTCTGACTCCCCAGTTTTCTTCTGTTCTGCCAATCCAATGTGACTCATTTGAAACTTTAAAAATAATTCAGAAAAACATTCCCAATACACCTTGTAAATTCTGCTAATTGATCTTTCTGGGAATTGACATTTGGCAAATAGGCTTTTCTGTGATTTATCTAGAGCCCCTGCTGTCAAAGGGATCCCAAATGCAAATGGAAGATAATATTACCTATAGCAAGTTTCAGGTCAAAAATTGCCTTAACTAAATCTGAATCTCAAAACAACCCACTGAGGAGTGCAAGGATTATTATCCCTGTTTAATATCCCTACTTAATACTTGAAGGTTCAGAGAGGCTGAGTGATTTGCCCTCAAAAGGCAATGAAAATGGAGGCATCGGGACTTGATTCTGGTGTTGTGGCTTATAAGGCCAGTTAGTGTTTTCTCCCATTAAGCCATTCTGAAGACACACACTTTGTATAGATAATTTTAATTTTAGATTTCTGAGGCTAGGGGTTGGGGGAATGGAGGATGAGGGGTGAAAGAGTACTATAGTTTGCTTAATTGATGACACATTTCTGTATACTTGTGCTTAGTAAATCTGTCTTATAAGGAATTATTCCAAGAAGTTTTAGACATTTATTTTTATAGACGCAAATTAACTTGTATACTATTAGTTTAAACAATATTAGTAGAATGTTATTTTTGTATATGACAGCATTAGATAATACTAAGTGCTAATCCTTGGATTTTACTAGCTCACAGCCCTATTCTAGATGCCCTTTTCAAGTTTTCAGACTTGGCAGGATCACACAGCGTTTTCCTGTTTAAGACTCCTATTTATCTTAAGACAGAAAGAGGTTCTGTTGGTTCTCACATTAAAGAGAAATTCCCATTTCCCATTAATATATTTAAATACATTCACTTCAAAGATACCTATACTGCTAAATAGATTCGCCACTGTGTCTTACTGTTCCCTATTTTAGGACTTTACTTTTCAGAAATAGCTGTAAAACTTTCTTAAGCATTATGAAAGTATTTCTGAACCCATTTTAAAACATTTACTATTTACTATATCTGTCATTAGTTATAGCTTCTAAAATGGGTTAATTGCACTTCAAGACTATAGCATTTTATTGGTTTTATTTTTTTGAAAGCTGCTTTATGTTTCCTAGTTTAATGGAGGATAAGTCAGTCACATGTGTTGTTGTGCATATACTAGATTTAAATGTTTAGTGCTTGCTTTTGACAACTCGGTAAAGAAGATCTATATACTAGATCTAGATTTATTTTTGAAATTGAAGAATCGTGCTTTTAAAATTTTTGTGGGTAGCTTCAGTTTGTATCATAGTGTACCAGCACTAATACATTACTGGTGTCACCTTATATGATGTATGAAAATATTAGGTACTATGGTATTGGTGAAATTTTTTTTCCCCGTGTATCTTTTTTTTTTTTTTTTTTTGGCGGTACGTGGGCCTCTCACTATTGTGGCCTCTCCCGTTGCGGAGCACAGGCTCCGGACGCGCAGGCTCAGCCGCCATGGCTCACGGACCCAGCCGCTCCGCGGCATGCGGGATCTTCCCGGACCGGAGCACGAACCCGTGTCCCCTGCATTGGCAGGCGGATTCCCAACCACTGCGCCACCAGGGGAGCCCTCCCCCTGTATATCTTATTCGATTTAATCCAAAGCTAAGTCTTTCTACTGGTACTAGATATGTCCTTTACATCACAATGAGAGAGACTAATAATAGTGTACACAAATTTATGTCGAAACTTAACAAAAATACAAATGGCCTCGTTTATCTTTGCAGTAGTTAAAGGAGACAAACGAAAATGCAAAGTAGTGACATGCAGGATAAAAAACATGCAAACCTTATTTTCCTTGCCGAGCATAGCTTGTTCTATTATGGGTTTTATATGAACATACTTTGAAATGAAATGCCATTAGTTAAAAAACAAAAAATCAGAAGTACTAACCAAGTGGCAGGCTCAAAACATAATCTTTGTATTTTAGGTATGTCTCAGAGGCATCTGAATTGAAAATTGAGGTATTGAGTGAATATTTTATAGCAGCTATCTGTTTTTTAAATCTAGGCTTCCTTCTTAACTCTAAAATTCTTAATCTAATTTGTGCTACGTTCTACACTTTAAATTTCTTAAATTTCAATTTTATATTTTATGATTATTCCCTCTTTCTGTTTTTTAGAATATCTCTCTAAGGTAATTAGAAATTTATACCTACTCAGAATTTCTCTGAACTGTTGGTACAGTCAGATGGTTTTTCATTTAATCAATTAGAGACACTATAGTATGATTAAATTTATGTTTAAATGTATTTTACCCAAATTAGAACTGAGAGCTGAGGTTCTAGCTTTGGCATTAAAACCCCAAACATTTCTAACCCTTACTGTAATACCCTTCAAATTAGGACTGGGTTTATTATGTATGTAGCTTATGAAAGCAAGGTTTATGTAGCCTTCTGGTTTCTAAATAAATATGATCCATATTGAGAAAGGAATATGTTTTGTTGTATATTCATTTATTAAATATACATTTTTCCATTGAATACTGTACAAGCAGATGCAGCAGTAGACAAGTACAGCATAGTCCCTATCCTCATGAAGACAGGGGAGACAGATATAAAACCGATATTCATTTTAATTATCCTAAGTGCTCAAAGGAGACATCCAGGAGATTAAAGGAACCTAGTTTGGGAACACAGGGAAAACTTCCCTGAGGAATTGATATTTAAGCTGAATCTTTAATGATGAATTAGGATTAGACAAACAAAGAAGGTAAGAACATTTTTCAATGTGGGCAAGTTAAAGTCTAATATTTAAAAAAATTATATAGATAGAATCAGAGATGGAGGATAATTAAAGCTAAAAATTTAAGCTGTTTAAACATTGTGAGCTCTACAACAGCATGGAAATTAAAAAAATATGCTAATGTTAGAACCTTGCTGACGATTAATCTTACTGAATCTAGATTTTATTTTGAATGAAGCTCTAGGCCACACTTTGGTTCAGTTGCCTGTAACTGGAGTATTAGGAAGGAAATCTAGCAGTCAGCCAAATGTCAATGGCTACCTTGTTTTTTGGCTGTGCTGGGTCTTCATTGTGGCGCGTGGGTTCTTCTTTGTTGTGGCGTGGGGGCTTCTGTAGGTGTGCTGTGCGGGCTCCAGAGCGGGTGGGCTCAGTAGTTGTGGCACGTGGGGTTAGTTGCCCCGCGGCGTGTAGGATCTTAGTTCCCCAACCCGGGATCGAGCCCGCGTCCCCTGCATTGGAAGTCGGATTCTTAACCACTGGACCACCAGGGAAGTCCCTCAGTGGCTACTTTAAGAACAAAATGTGGGGAGGAGCTTCAAGATGGTGGAAGAGTAAGACGCGGAGATCACCTTCCTTCCCACAAATACATCAGAAATACATCTACATGTGGAACACCTCCTACACCCACTGAATGCTGGCAGAAGACCTCAGACCTCCCAAAAGGCAAGAAACTCCCCACGTACCTGGGTAGGGCAAAAGAAAAAAAGAAAAAAACAGAGGCAAAGAATAGGGACGGGACCTGCACCCGTGGGAGGGAGCTGTGAAGAAGGAAAGGTTTCCACACACTAGGAAGCCCCTTCTCGGGCTGAGACTGCCGAGACTGCGGGTGGCGGAGGGGGGAAGCTTCGGAGCAGAAACTGACACACCACTGTAAAGCAATTATACTCTAATAAAGATGTTAAAAAAAAAAAAAAAGGAACAAAATGTGGAAAAACAAACACTTAACAAAAACTAATCCATTAACATATGTGTGTGTGGAATGGAGGGGGAGGATAGATTCAAGCATGAAAGATCCTTATAAGAAGCCAGTGTGATACCGAATTCTCCATGTCATTTATTAACCAGACTACCCACGACTGGGTGTCTGACCTTTTGACCCAAGTAACTCATAATTGAAGTGTTTGCTAGATAATTTTCATCCAACAACAAATTTCAGTGTTTCTGTTCTAGGTAACTGTATGCTTGGGCCCCCTGGGTGATAAAAGGTGTCTTATTAGCTGCCTTCATACGCCCCAGTTCTCACAAAGTTAAATAAGTTGTATGGCTGTCAGGTGAGTTAAGAGAAGATTTAAAAATAGAATTCAAGTTTGTGTGTGTGTGTGATGCACTCTTACTGTGGTGACACTGTCTTTCAAATTTGTGTTGTTTTTCAGTAGCACGTCCTAATTAGTTAGATTTGTATACTTCAAAAGAGTTGAATGTTTATTTGTTCTAAGATTTTTTTAAAAAGGAGAAAAAAAAAAAAACTTGTTCAGAGGCAGAGAGGGGAAAACACAAGAAACTTTCTGATAATTCAAAGCTGCCTGTACCAACTCATTCACTCTTTCAGCAAGTATTTATTGAATGTTTCTGGTGTATGGTATTGAAGGGATAGCCTTAAGAAAGAAAAAACATGGTCTTTTCCCTTGAGGAGTTTTCAATATAACCAGTGAAATGAAAGATAGGCACATTCTCATCAGACCATGAGATGGAAACAACAAGTATCCTTCTGAATTCAGGGTTGGTTTTGTTTTGTTTTGTTTTTATGTTAGGGAGAGATTGAAAATACCTTAGTATTTCATTTCTGATGTATTTTACATGAATATAATGTGAATGCTCTTTGAGTATACACGTTACAGCACTTGTTGGAACTTTCTGCAAGTTTATTTACATCATCCGCAGGTGTGCATTCTTTCCATTTGTATAGGAAAGAGTGAAAAATACACTCAAGAATAATAGTTACCTATTTTTAAAAATGTTCAGAAATTGCAAATTATTACTTTAACAGAATGATTTATCATAGCAGTGAAGGTTCCAAACTCCTATTTCTAAAGCTACTGTCCATATCTCAAGGAAACACTTAAAATCCACTTAAATACAGATTTCTAAAAATTTTCCTGCAATTATATGTTAAATGCCCATAGAAAAATCCATCTTTTAAAGGTACCACACCAAGTAATCTTAATTGTGTTTCACATAGTTATTGAAACTTATGCTGATTTTATTTTGTAGTTAGACGTTTCTTCCCATTCAGACATCCCAATTTTTCTTTAAAAATGCTTTTCTACATGATGTAGAAGAAAACACTGACCAAGAGTAGCCGAAACAGTTGGGATCTGTTGTTTCCAGGGATAAGTTGTGTGAGTTCAGCATCACACTCAGCTTGCTTGGACATTGTTTTCTTTGTTCTGTTCTTATCTGCCCTGAATATCACACGTGGTTGTTATGAGGATTAAATGGCATAATATATGTGAAAATGTTTGTAAGTTATAACTTGCTATGTAATGTCAAGTACACTTATTATAAGGAAGCTAAGCTATAAGTGTTTTTATCCAGTAGAGGAAGTTAACCCTATGCGTGCTATAAAACAACAAATCTGAATTTCTCTTCCTGTTAAAATGATTTATTATTATGTCACAGTAAATGTTTGAAGCAAAGTATATACCTATAAGAATTCTTTTTTGCTGATATACCAATGATAAAATCTTTGATGGATACAAAGGTATTTAGTAGTATGTGAAGTAAAATGACAATGTTCATTTGATTCTTTTGAAGCACATATATAGATAGCTTTAATTTTGTATTCCAGGCTACTAGAGAAAGTGATTCACAGTGTATACAAGTTATTTCTGCTATGTATTGGCCCATTTCAGCCTTGAGGCTACTGTGACCACCAATGTAATGGCCCATGGTGAAAAGGGAGTAAATTGACAGCCATGAGTCAAAGTTTTGGAACTTGGTTGAATTCCATGTGGGGTGGCTATAGATGAAATCAAGGTTCAAAGAGATGTGGGAAAGTGGCATTTGATCTGGCGCATTGACAATATCCAAGGAGTCTTCTGATGTGGTAGTTAGGATGCAGCTACTTGATCTTCTAGACAGACTTTGGCAGCATTGTGGTTCAAGCTGATCAGTGGTTCGGAGGAAAAACACTTGCCAAATTTTGGGGTTCATAATGTAGGGTGCTGTCTTCGATTCCTAGGGGAAAAGGTTAGCATGATGTCAAGTTAGCTAGGGTTCAGGGCAAGTTCCTATCCCAGCAGGGGATGTTTACCCTAAGTATATTGGGCTTTAGACTCAGGACAGCAAAGGTAAATCTCGACACCACTTATAGGCAGTGATGAGGATCCTAAATACTTCGAGTTTCCTTGGTCATAACCGAGCCTGCAGATTGAAGGAGTCAGTGCTTGGAAGTAGCCAATATAAACCTGATAGAACACGCTAGCACCATGAAACATGCATCTGCAACATTACAGATATGTTTACTTCTCTCTGCTTTTGTTGATTTATAAGGGTATTGATTGATATAACCAAGAAAAACTTGAAAACTACCCCTAAAGACAATAGAACCCTGGACTAGAAATCAAAGAGGCTAGAGTCACAGGTGTTTTTGTCTCATCTTCCAGCTGAAGGCTAGAATTTTTTTTTTTTTTTTTTTTTTTTGCTGTATGCGGGCCTCTCACCATTGTGGCCTCTCCCGTTGCGGAGCACAGGCTCCGGACGCGCAGGCCCAGCGGCCATGGCTCACGGGCCCAGCCGCTCCGCAGCATGTGGGATCTTCCCGGACCGGGGCACGAACCCGTGTCCCCCGCATCGGCAGGCGGACTCTCAACCACTGCGCCAGGGAAGCCCCTGAAGGCTAGAATTTTGAGGGTCAGGAGGAGCAAGAGAGTAATTTGCTGACTATGTACCTAAATTAAATTAAATATTAAATTCTCAGTTTGATATTTAGTAAAGTGATTTGCTTCAATAGCATTTCTTTATGACAATAATAACCAGTTAAAGAACACAATGAAATGGTTAAGATGGTAAATTTTTTATGTTATGTGTATTTAACCACAATTTTAAAAAAAGAACACAATGAAAAAATCTCATTCAAAATAGTAATAAAGTATAAGATGACTTGAATGAACTTAATAGATGTATATAATCTACATAAATAAATCTACATCACTTGGAGAGCTATAGAAAAAGATGAGAATACATGTAAAGACAATACAATTTGAGACGGGATGAATAAAGACCATAAAGATAAAAATTTCTCTTTTTAAATTTATACATTTAACCTAATTATAATGAAAT
The DNA here is from genome assembly GCF_937001465.1 of Orcinus orca. NCBI lineage: Eukaryota > Metazoa > Chordata > Mammalia > Artiodactyla > Delphinidae > Orcinus > Orcinus orca. The sequence goes on from NC_064580.1 coordinate 84,119,024, forward strand.
AAAAACTGACATTTTAACTGAATTGAATATGACAAGATTGTTATATATATGGAAAAAGAAACTGGCAAGAATGTAAAATACCGTTTTGAGAACCAGGGACAATATTTTGGTGGTAGAGGAGAAGAAAAAGAGAGAGAGAGAGAGAGAGAGAGAGATAAAGGAAGAGAAAGTGTTTTGTAAGGGTATAATATAAGGAGAGGAGATAGGCATCCCAACACCGTTCATTAATCTGCCTATAAGTCTCAGGGAAAAAATAGGTCCATAAGTCATATTGTATACCAAAATCAGAGAGAGATTAAAAGTAAACAGCAAAGTGAAAACTTTGTAAGCTTTGAAGTAATTGAAGTTACAAAAGAAAAGGTTTACTCCTTTGAATAAATAAAAGCTAAACTGTATGGAAAATATAAAAAATAAAACACTGAAGAAATATTTACAAGTTTATCACACAAGGGATCAATGTTGTTAGTATCTAAGTACTGCATAGAGCGTGATGGAGACATTTAGTTTTGGATAGATAAATCTGTAAAAGAAATAGATAATTCACATAAGTGGAAATAAAATCAGGAAAATGGGGAAAATTTTAACATACCAACTGAGAAATGCAAATTTTGAAAATGAGGTATCATTTTCCACCTATTCAATTGGAGCAATAAGATTGACATTACCTAATACGGTGAAATTTGTACCTTACTGTATTGTGCTGGTAGAATTAAATCCGTTTGAAAAGCAATTGGACAGAATATACAAAATGCTTATACCCTTTGACCCCTGTTATATAGTACTTCAGAGAATTTATCCTGAGGAAACTATCCAAAAGAAGGAAAAAGAGATTCCTTGCAGGATTGTTCATACTGATGGAAAATCAAGGTGGGTGGAAACCTTAATTCCAAGAAGAAGGGAATGCCTAAATTATGGGCCAGACCCTTAGGAGAATATTGTCTAGGTACTAAAATGACTTATATAGGCTGTGTAGAAAAATGAAAGCATTCATCTGATACAATGGTTAAAAGAAATTACATGAGTGGTGTGATGTATGCTTTCAGCTATTACATTTTAGTAAGCCTATGATCAAAGATTAGATGACAGTGTAAAAACTAGTGTCTGGTATGGTGGGATTTTTAATGTTTTTTTTTTTTTTACATTCTCCTTGCCAAACTTATTTTTAAGGGGGTGTAGAGAAAATAAAAATGGCACAGACTTCTAAGAATAACATTGGGAATGCTAAACTGTGCTGCTCGACAACTTGTATTGATCATGTTCTGTGGACCAGGAACCACTTTAAGTGTTTTGCATGCATTCTCTCATTCTGAAATGAGAGAAAGCTGAAAAAGAGAAGGTTTTGGCGGGGTATACTTGTCTCCAAATCATTGAAGGGCTGTGACAGGAAAGCACAATTAGAATAGTCATCTTTTATTCCATCCTCCATGAAGCCTTTCTGGACATCTGGATCCTGTCCTTCTGTGTTCTCATACAACCCTATGCTACCCCCTTTCTACTCATATTACTAGAAAGTAAGGACCACCCTTGTAGAGCTCATTGTCTACTTGGTTTACTCCCAGATCCTCAGTTTCAGCAGATTGGGCCCATAGGAGCTGCTCAATATGTATCCATTGAATGAGTCTCTCTGGTTTTTACCTAGTGAATATTGTAAACTCCTTAAGATTTGTATTTTCAACTTCCAATTTGAGCACCGTCTTCTTAGTCATCAGTTTGTTAACACCAAGCACAAATGCCATACACAGTGCATCTTCAATAATGGTTTGAAATGAATGAATAACTCAGCATTTGAATGAATGAATCATTGTAATGGTGACATCTCACTGAGGTTAATAAGCATTCTTCCCTTCTTTAAGTTCCTTGAAGGCAAAGACTGTCTCATTTGTCTCTGTTTTACCTATGGAACCTAACATAGTGACTTATACATGGTAGACACTCAGTGGATAATTACCTTGAGTTCCCAAGATTGAACACTAGCTAGAAAGTTCCAACTAATGCTAGTGTTAATTAGTTGATCTTGACCATGTCTGGAATTTGAACTTTAGCTAGATTTCTCTGTATATTTATGTATGTGTGCCTGTATGTATATCATGTCAACATACAATATTTAAAGGTAGAAGACTGGTTTCATATTCACTTATACTACTTAGTGACCATTAAAATGATGCCCTCACCCTACAAATAGTCAAAATTCTCTTCTCATTGTTAGGTTGTTGATTTGTTTTACTGTGGCTGTTTTTGTGTTGATCTTGCAGGGGATCCTGGGTTGCTCTGTAACTTTTAAGGCAAAGTCCAGGGCTTGTCCTAATCATTCACTGTGTAATCAGTGAGAGCGCATTAGGATTTGAGGAAGAATTTTTAACTGAAGGAAATATGTGTGGGAAACCCTTTATGGGGAAGGTTCTTTTTTCTTTTTTCTTTCTTTTTTGCTTGATCATAGAACTTCAGGTGACATGTAATCTATATTCCTTCACCTCTTCCTCTCCTCATCAATGTGTTTTACTTATAAATGTCTGCCTATAGAGATGTGTCTTGAAGCCTATTTTAACAAACAGAAGGTGATACATATTTGAATAAACATCCTCTTAGTGATTGAGGTTGAAAGTGTACAAATCTTTGGTCGAAGCAAGAGAGATTGTTCCTGCTTTGTGAAGGAAGGGTTTTCTTTTGTGTCCTCAAATTTCTTTATTCCTTTCTTTTTTTTTTCTGTATTGTTTTGTGTCTCTCCTTTATTATTATTGTTTTCTTTCACCTCTTATCTCTTTTATTCTCACCTTTTGTTTACTCAAGCCTTATACCTATGTATATGAGTAAATTCAACCAAAGCAGATGGTAGAGCTTTCTTTTAAAAATATTTAATAGATTTTAATTACAAAAGTAATCATCTTAAATTTAGAAAATCTGGAAGCACAACAAGTTTTGAAGAGGAAAATATACATCTAAAATTCTATTACTTGGGGATAATTAACATTACCATAGATTACCATTTGAATGATAGAAACATTTTTACATAATTGAAATCATACTGTACAAAGAGTTTTGTTTCTCATTTCACATAACAGTGACTCAAAGATATATTTCCCCATCATGAAAACATTTTAATGGCTGCATAGTATTCCATTTTAAGTAGATGCCATAGTTTACCTCTTCATTTCCCTACATTTGATCTCTTAAAGTGTTTACAAGTTTCCTTTTCAAAAAAATGATGTCTTGAATATCTTAGAGCATAAAGCTTGGTCTACAGTTCAGATTATTTCTGATGATAGATTCCTAGAAGCAGCATTACTAGGTCAAAGAGAATGCATACTTTTTCTTGTGGCTCTTGGTTCTTCTTACCAGATGGCTTTCTAGGAAGATTATGCCAAGCCTTCATCTTGCTATCAGCATTGTGAAAGAATTTCTATCTCACCCCATGGGCAGAGCTTTTTTTGGGGAGGGGGGATGGACAGGCTTTTTAGTTGCTTTAATTGTATTCTGTGTCAATAAGTGCATAATTTCTGTATAGCTGTGTGTACTGAATCATCAAGTGAATCCATTAAACAAAGTATGTTATTTTACGAACACATTTGAATCTTACACAATGTATTTTGAAGGCAGTAGTCACCTGTTATGTTTTTTCTACACTTGGCATCTTTTTTTGTGCTGAGTTATTACTCTGTGATATTGTACAACTCTGTTAAATCCCAAACTAAAGCAATTAATTTTTTTCTAAGTTCAGTATCTTTGTGGCTTTGACAACTGAGCCAGGACTTTGAAGAGTCAGTGATCCTGGACAGAATTTTAGGACAATGAGAAGTGCCAAAGGCATAAGAGAGAAAGACTAATGGATAGAATACTGGACTAGAAATCAGATGCCCTAGGTTCTATTCCCAGTTCCATTTTTCATTGTGTATCATGGCCAAATTTGATGAAAGAACTTGCCCAATCTGTAAAACAGGGATAATACGTCTCACCTTACAGGGATGCTAGAGAGGTTAATGCAATATATTTTTTCTAATACATTTGTGTTCTTCAAAGAGAATTCTAACATTAGAGATCAAAAACTAAGATCAATGTAAAATTTGAAAGTAGAAGTTAATTTTTATACTTTCAAACTTTTATATCCCTAGTTTAGTTTGTTAACTTAAAGCCTTTATTGGTTATTTATACAAAGTATAGATTGACTGCAGTATTTCCCCAAATGTGGCAAAAAGTGATACTGGGTTTATGAACAGTTAGTTTCCACTTTAAAACTTACATCATTTTACATATGTTCTTCTGTATTTATCATATATTACATTAAAATGAAAGAAGGAGAATCAATTCTTTAAAAAACCCACATGAGTTAATATGGTGAGTCTAACAACAGTAGACAAGTATTTTGCTTTACTAGTTTATGATATTTTTATTTAAGAAATGGTCTATGAAACAGTGGCATGAAAAATAATTTCTTTATCCTCATTGCTTGAGTCAGTGTTTTTTTCTGAATTTGGCAAAGTTCTGTCTGTAAATTGATCTCCGTTTTTCTAATCTAGAATAAGTATTTTCTAAAAATAGTAGAAACCTTGGGATGAGTAGAAGAGTTAGGTGACAAATTTGAATAATCCCTAAGCCTCATTTAGAAATTTTCATTAAAAACTCGCCTGGTAAAGAAAATGCTATTCAACCTGACTTAGAGCTCCTTGAGGACAGGGGACGTTGCCTTAGACATCTTTGTATAGCCAGTGCCTAGCATATAGTGGTACTTAGTAAATGTTTAATGAGGAAATTAATCTGCGGGTTGAGATAAGATATAAAAGTAATGCATAAAGGTCATCTGCTTCCAAGAAAAATAATATGCAGTAGGAGCTAAAATGTTCTTTGAAATAATATCTTAGATAAAAATAACATTCCACACATGTACCATACTTTTCTAGAATTCAAAGCATTTACCACTCTTTAAAATTCACATTTCTAATGTGGAAACTATGCTGGGTGAGGATATTTCAGATTGGTTCTATTTTGACCACCAAGAGCTCATACTTTGTGTAAAGCCATACAAGTTATTATTATCTGGGAGAAGAGTAGCACTTTTGCTCTTTAATACTTGTTTTAGTTTTGCTTTCGGGGACTTAGCCAGTTTGATAGTGAGTCTGTAGCAATTTTCAGTATTCCAAGGGAAACTCTGTTTTTGAATGCTTTGGAATGTCGGTAATGTTTCAAACTGGTTTTAATTTGGGGGGCCATATTTAGTGGTAATGGCACGTACCATTTTTTTGAATTGTCACAAATTAGTTGTGATATCTACATCAATACATTTATTAGTGTATATGATATTTCTCATAAAAATGCTTCCCTCCACCCTGCATGCAGATTTGTGTGCTTCAATAAATGAAAAAATATAGTGGAGGAAAGAAGCCTCCTCCCTCAACCCTAGGATTTTGTAGAGTTCTAGTAATGTAAAATATATATCACACATTGAATGATAGATATATTCCTGAAGAATTACATAAACCATTACAAAAAAGTCACTGCCCTTGGGGAAGTCTGCTGAATAAATAAAACTTATAGTGGCTGGTGGATGAAGGAAAGAATTATTGAGAATAATAATGGGGCAGTACGTAAACTCGGGAGTAAGTAATATGTTTACCTCTGGACAGAGAATAAATTAAAATTTTGGCAAGTCATATGGGACTCAGGATCTCGATGGAATATCACTTTTGGGGAGAGACTTATGCTCTCAGGGGTGTGTGTGCTTCTACCCCATATTTGGTCTTGATAGTGGCCACTCTCTCTCACAGGCCCCAGGCAATATCTTTAATCCTTATTTTGTCCCAGAACTGTGGAATGTTCAAGCTGCACATGACATTAGAGATCATATTCTAGCCCCTCATTTTCATAAGAGGAAGAAACAGATTGGCCCGGAGAATCTGTGTATGTCTCACGGCACAAAGCAAATGATGGCTGAGCCAGGTTTAAAATCTAAGTGTCATGACTTCCACTCCGGTAAGTTGCCCTCTTTAGCATACTGCCTCCTTAGTATTACTGGTGTTGTGTTTTAATTGGCAACTTAGACTAGCACAGTCTCTCGCACCACATTCTGCTCATCTAAAATGACACATGTGGGTTGTCAACTGGTCGGATCAAATGGACTGATTTATAGATCCCAGTGTGATGAAAAAGGAGAGTTGATCTTTGTGATCCTTACACAAAGGACGTTTGCATAAGATCAGGAATCTAGAGATTTGTTTCCAGGAGTAACAGAAGATATAGCTTTCTAAAAGTAAGGGAGTCTGACTGAAGGTGAGAAGTTTGTTCTCATTGCAGGTTAATGAGTATATCGGATATATATATACTAGGCAGCATTTTAGGAAAACATGCCACAAATTCTATCAAATTTGTGTCTCATGAAAAATCACCTGTAACTCATCTACTTTCCAGATCTGGTGTACATCTGTGTCTATGTGTATGTATATTTTTGTGTATTAAGCAGCGTAGTTGAAAGCTCTTGTTGTGTATCCATCCATCCATTATCTCCTGTGTTCTGAGCACTATGCTATGGACTGGAGATACAGCCCAAAAGAAGAGAAACAAAGCCCTTGATGCCATGGGATTTATATTTCAGTGAAGACGGACAGGTAATCAACAGATGAATAAACAAAGAATATGGCAAATAGTAATAAACAAAGAATATACCAAGTAGTAATAAGAGCCCCTAAAAGAGTGATGTGAGTTTTTTAGGTTGCTATTTTGATGGTGGGCTACGTCATGTAGGATGGCCAGAGAAAGCCTGTGTGAGGAGATGGTATTTGAATAATGGGAAGAAGATAACCATGCACACATTCAGGAAAAGGGCTTTCCCAGCTGAGGGAAGAACATGTGTAGAGGCTCTAGTGTGGGAATGGGCTTGAGGTGTTTGAGTGCCAGATAACAGACCGCTGTGGTTGGGAAGTAGTGGATAGGGATGGGATGGAATCAGATGAAGTTATAGAGACAGGTAGGGGCAAAATTACACAGGGCTTTGTGGACCTCAGCAAGGAGTTCAAATGGACCAGAGTTTGTACGTCTACTACTTACGAACTGTGTGTGTGACTTCAGATAAGTTTCGTAACTTCTGTGAGCTTCAGTTTTCTCATTTGTGAATTGGGGATAATTATTCCTCTTTAGGATTGTTTACAAGGATTAGGATAATAAATGTTAAGTGAGTTAGTACAGTGACTGGAGCATAGTACGCTCAAGACGTTGGATGTTGATGATAATGCTAAGCAATAAATATCCATTGCATACCTAACTATGTGTTAGGCATAGTGCTGGATACCTTACATTTATTTATATTTAAATGTTCAAAGCAATTCTGTAATATATAATGAAACTCAGAAAAATGGTTACACACATTTAAACATTCCTAAGTAGCAGATATTGGATTCAAAATCAAATCTCCATGATTCCAAAGTCAGTTTCCTCCCACTATATTAAGGGAGTAAAGCAATTATAATGTGTTGGTTGGTTTTGTATGTAAATGCACTTTGTGACTATATACATGCTTTTAGAGATGAAATTAATCTCTGATGTTACATGAATATCTCTTGCCCCCCCACAGGAACTTTAATACCCGTTGACATTCCTCTCACTGCTTAGGATAATGTCTTGTTCCCTCTAGAAATACTCTCACTGTGTTTTTTAACTAAGTGGATCTGCATAACAATATGAATACTTGCCAACGACATGCCACAACTTTTGAAGAAACCTAAGGAATCTTCAGGTTTTTTGTTTTTGCAAGATTTATTTTTTCTCAAAGACATACATCATATAGCAGCCTCTTCTTTTGAAAATGTTTTGCCCTCAATTGTACTAGTTGGAACTGTCAGAATAGTGCATTAACCTACTGAGCTCCATATGGCTGGCTTTTTTGGGTTGTTTTGCCTCCTCTTGTTTTGTTTAAAGGAATACAGAATTGGCAGCAGAGCCCTCAGACTGGTGTCAGATTTGGGTAGTGTAAATTGCTGTGTTTGGAGAGTAAACATGCACTTTAAGAAATCACGCGGTGTACTTTTTATTCTTTGCTGTACAAAACCCTCACTAAATATATTAGAGAAGTTGAAAGGCTCATTCATTTTGTGAAGAAGTTTAGAAGGACATTACTGCTTGTCTAAACTATTGAAGAGATTTAACATCAATGTTTTACTTTGGGTAGGAGAAGAAGGAAATGAAGGCTTTTCGAGATGTGTGTATATGTTGGGTTGTTAGACTATATTCATTTTCTCTCTGAGAAGTAAATGACACACTAAAATAATAAACCATTGTAGGTGGACCGTGAAGAAATGTTATTTTTAGAATAATTATTTTGATGAAACAGGAATGTGGGTTCTCTTATAATCAAATTCTCAACTTAGGTCTTTAGAGGTAAGAATGCTACCAGCTGAAACAGATGGTTGGTAATCTATGAAAGTAATGCCATCATATTGGGTAATTTGATCCTGCTGCTTCTATTGGCATAACCTCAAACTGTAACATGATATATTATGTAGCGCTTATGAGCCAGAACATTGTTTGTGCTTTTATAAAAAACTCTACGAAGACTACATGCTCTAGTACTAGCTCGATATTCTTATCAGGGTGTTCTTTCAAGTTAGGCTAGGGCTTTGAACAAACAGTGTTTTGTGATATTCATTGTATATGATTTGAGAACTAGAATTGGTTCTCATGCTGCAGAGATGAATTATTTATCACCAAATGTCTTGAATAACTTGTAAATTCATCACTACTGTAGAAAATACAAACAAATGTTTAACTTTGTTAGGTAAACTCAGTCTTTTGAAATGAAACCAAAAAAGATCAGCTTCCAGGTATTCTTAGAGTTTACATATACAAACCTAAACAAATCATTCCTCTTTTAAACACTAACCAGAAGACTGTCCTCCTAAAATACTATTTGATCCCAAAGACATCAGTTTCTTTAATTAAACTGAACATTTATGGAGTAGCTGATTTCATTGTAAATAAATTGTCATTTTTAATGTTGCAGTCGGTTTTTTAGAGACCAGGTCACAAAAATGGAAAATTGAGTATTCAGTTGCATATGTGCAAATTAAAATGTCCCCTCCCTTTCACATATTCTTGTCGATTTATAAAAGATTCTATTCTGTACTTCTTGCTGTCTGTTTCTAAATGTAAGCACTAATCAGATTTTCTTACTTGACCTTGTTTTCTCACTTTCTATATTTTCTGTGGGAATCTTGAACCAAACTTTATCACTACTAATACGGAGGCAGTGTTGTTCCATGTTTAAGCACACAGGCCTCAGTGTCAGGATTTGGGATCAAATTCAGGTTCTTACTAGTAATGTGACCTTGTCCAAGTTCCTGAAACCTAAGTTTCTTGATCTGTAAAAATGCAGATAACATTATCACTTAGCTCAGAGGGGCTGCCTAAATCTGGGAAGCATGTTAATTCGTCCATCTTACCTGGCCCGGCATCCCCATTCACTAAGCTAGGTGAAGTAAGTCTAGGTCCTAAACAACCCTCTAATCCAGTCTTGTCTTTTTAACTGCAATGTTTATAGCTATCACTTCATCATATTCTTCCCTAAACAAATCTACTGCTCCATTCTCTCCCCCAACTGCTTTTCTACACACTGCCCAGCTCAAGCCATCATTTACAATACAGATATATTTGTCATTCCACAGCCTAAATCCTTCCAGTGCTTTTCTCTCACCTATGGCAATTTCTCAGATTTGACCAAGATATAGCCCCCTTTTAAAGGAAAAGCCTTCTCAAAGACCCCAGTGTTGACTTAAAATATTTTAATTAAACTGTTTAAATGTGTGCCAATACAGAATAAGATTTACACTCTGCCAATAAGTCTTACACACTTTATAAAACAAATATACGTGTTAAAGAAAAATACAAAAAACAATAAAATTTAAATTAACATTATTTTAAGTGATAAATGATGTTCTGAACCTAAATTGCTATTTACAATGTGAAGCTACTACAGTACAGGAAGGCATTTTTTTCATTCTCTGTGACTAGAGTGCCATAGGATGACCCAATTGTACCATCCGTTTACTCCATCTGTGGTTAAATTTTGACTAGTCTAGCAAGCTGCAATGTCATTTGCTTTTTATTTGGTACAAATACATTGTTTTCATACTGAGACCATCTCTGTTCTGATTAGTCTGAGATAATGAAAGTCATCCTTCCCAGTAACAGTGTGATCCTAAATGCAAATGTGGATGCTGAGATTAGGTGGCAGGACTTGGGGGTAACATGGTTATCCCGATAATCCAGTTAATGCAGAGTTTTGTCACATTATCTGATGAAATGAAACTGCAGAATTTTAAGTTATCTTATACAAGTCAGAGGCCATTAGGAATATGTTTGAGGATCCCAGTTTGAGAAACATTACCCCTGAGCTCCAGTTTTATTGATCTACTAGCAAGTTGGCAAACATTGTGCCTCAGTGTTTATTCTGACTTCTTACTAAAATAACTTTATCTGCCTTGGGTGAACATGCACTCACCTTTTACAGCTTGCCTGACCATCTTCCCCCAAATAAAATCAGACCATCTATCCTTCAAATTCCCGTACCTCCCCATGTCTACTTCTGTCACGGCACTTATCACATTGTTTAATAAGTCTGCTTATTGCCCCTCACCCTCACCCAAAGTGTAAGCTCTTTGATGGCAAGGGTATGTCTTGGCTTGTATCTGTACTCCCAGTTCCTGGAACCTCATGGGAACTCAATAAATGTTGATTGAGTGGGACTATTCTAATATGAAAAAGACACCGTATGCAAAAGAGATAGATTATTTTGTGAAGAAACTGAAAACCTGACTAATCATGTGTGTGTGCAGAGAATATGGCAGTCAATTAAAATTTTATATTTAAAAAAGAAAAGCTTGTGCTTTAGTACACAAATGGAGGCATATTCTGAGTCATAGATTCAAAAGGGCAGGACCTTCAAGATCATCTAGCTCAGTGGGTTTAAACTTTATTTAACATCAAAGCAGTTTATCCATAAGAAATCACATGTGGAATAGGAATATATAAAGCAGGCAAATGTGCAAATGTCCTTATTCTTGGGGGAGAGAAGATATGGACACTCCCCGATGAGCCCTCCTCTGTACGCATCCCCTCTTCAGCCCCCAAAGCAGCCCCGAAAACAACTTAAGGAATTCTGTGGGCCCTTAGAATACAGTTTGAAAATAATCACCTTATCTGCCTAAGGTAGAAATCCTTTCCTGAGCATTTCAGAAAGATAAGCAGCCCGACTCAGCATCACCTGAACAAGGTGACCAGAAACTACTCATTTCATACTACCAGTATTTCTTTCATTAGGCAATTTTAAAAGACATTTCTCATTAGATTAATGATAAAATAATATATAATGGCAGCAAACATTAATTGAGTACTTATTATATACCAGACATTATTGTATTTTACCTGGATTCTTATTTCATCCTTATAACAACTCTGAGGGTAGATACAATATTATTCCCATTTTGCAGATAAGGAACCTGAGGCCCAGGAGGACAAGTAATAACTTGATTAAATTCACACAGCTTTTGAGGGGAAGGAATATTTCTGAAACTTTTGCCCACCTTTCCTCTTTTTGTTATAATCCGACATCGAAAGCAAATTGTACTCCCTTGAAAATAGTTCTGCCCTGTCTTCCGAAAGGAACTCTCTATTTTAGATTCTAGCCGGTTTCTGACAATTATTTGCTAGTTAGACAGTCTCAGGCACGTCGTGACTTCCCCATGGCTCAATTTTCACAGCTGCAGAAAAGAAAAATGGTTTTAGCAGTATCTTCCCCCGGTGTTAGATTCAGATGCAAGAGTATATAGGAAAAGTTCTGAAAGCTGTTTGTGCTATAGAAATATAAGGCCTTTTTGATGTCTAAAGCTATGAATCTCATTCAGTGCCGATGACACACATCCATTTATTTACATGTCAATCAGTCATAGATCTTTTACTTTGTTTTTCTATGCTTTGGATATTTTACTATTGATGCACCATTGATAAAGGTAGGCAAGGAACTGAATAAAGTTCAGTGTGTTCATTTTGGCTGATAGCACTTAGTAAAATGTTTACAAGGCTAGGGGTCTAAAAATAATAGGGAAATTTTTTGTTTTGTGGAAGGAATTTTTCTTTATTTCATTTACGATTTATAGCTTCATTACCTCCTTAAGATGTAGTTTCTATCTGGGCTATAGGAAACATTTATAATCTGCAAAAGTATTATTAAACTAGCTTTGTTACAGTGTCTAAAGTTACTCTTAGAATTAGGTCTAAAAATGGTAAAGCAGGGAGGGAAAACATTATACTTAAATATCTTTTTTTAAATTAAAAAATTTTAATTGAAGTATAGTTGATTTACAGTGTTTCAGGTATACAGCAAAGTGATTCAGTTCTATTTGTCTATCTATCTATCTCCTTTTTCAGATTCTTTTCCATTATGTTATAAGATATCAAATATAGTTCCCTGTGCTATACAGTAGTAGGTCCTTGTTTATCTATTTTATATATAGTAATGTGTATCTGTTAATCCCAAATTTCCAATTTATCCCTTCCCCCCTTCCTCTTTGGTAACCATAAATTTGTTTTCTGTATAGCTTAAATATCTAAATATCTTATTCTTAAATATCCTTATGGTCTTTGCTCAACATAACAAATGCTGATGAAGCTTTCCCTATTGTTCTTATCTTTAAATGGTACGTGAAGAAACTGGCTATGCAAATAGATAGATTGATTATCCTATTGGACATTATCATTGGTCAAATTCTGTCCATTTTCTTGTTGTCTTTTGCATAGGTGAGCTTTCTCTGTTTGAAAGGGTAGCGTACATTTTCTCCCTTCATAGGGCAGAGGATAGAGTGAATATAGTTCCAGTACAAAATAGAGAAAACAGATGCCTGTAAGGGTTCTTAGCTTGTTTTGTACCGTGAGCCCCTTTGGCAGTCTGGTGAACCTATGGGCACCTTCTCAGAATCATGTTTTTAAACGTAAAGCACAAGCTACATAGGATTAACAAGGAAACTAATTATATTAAAATATACTTATCGAACTATTTTTTAAACTTATGACACATTCCAGAGAAATAGAAACTTACGTTTGCACAAAAACCTGAGGACAGATGTTTATAGCAGTTTTGTTCATAATTGACAAAAACTGGAATCAACCCATGGGCTACTACTCGGCAATAAACAGGAACAAACTATTGATATGTGCGATTATTTGTATGAATCTCCAGGGCATTATGCTGAGTGAAAAAGCCCATGTCAAAAGGTTACTATTGTATGATTGCCTTTATATGACATTGACAAAATTATAGAAATGGAGAATGGATTAGTGGTTGCCAGGGGTGGAGGGTTGTGGGAGGGATTTGAGTGTGGTTGTGAAAGGTAACATGAAGCATCCTTGTGGCCGTGGGAGTGTTCTGTATCTTGATTTTGGTGGTTGGATACAAGAATCTACAGATGATCAAATTGCAAAGAACTTAAATAAACACACACACACACACACACACACACACACACAAATAAGTGCAAGTAAAACTAAGGAACTCTCAGGATAGGTGGGTTTTCTCAATATCAGTATCCCAGTTGTGATATTGTAATATAGTTTTGTAAGACATTACCACTGGGTGAAAACAAGGGTTTCTCTGCATTTCTTTTATAACTGGGTGCATATTTACAATTATCTCAAAATAGAAAGTTTAATTAAAAAATTGAGACAGTAATGGGCTTCTTTACAAGCTTTTTTTTTTTTTTTGCGGCCCAGCCGCTCCGCGGCATGTGGGATCCTCCCGGACTGGGGCACGAACCCGCATCCCCTGCATCGGCAGGCGGACTCCCAACCACTGCGCCACCAGGGAAGCCCCTTTACAAAATTTTTTAAATAACAAGACAAAGTGGCAGCTCGTATAACTAGTGAAATTTTTAAGAAATGATGATATTTTACTCTTTAAAAAAAATTAATTTTTGGCTGCATTGGATCTTTGTTGCTGTGCATGGGCTTTCTCTAGGTGCGGTGAGCGGGGGCTACTCTTCGTTGCGGTGCGAGGACTTCTCATTGCAGTGGCTTCTCTTGTTGTGGAGCACAGGCTCTAGGTGCGTGGGCTTCAGTAGTTGTGGCACGCGGGCTTAGTAGTTGTGGCTCAAGGGCTGTAGAGCGCAGGCTCAGTAGTTGCGGTGCACGGGCTTAGTTGTTCCACGCGGCATGTGGGATCTTCCTGGATCAGGGCTTGAACCCGTGTCCCCTGCATTGGTAGGTGGATTCTTAACAACTGCTCCACCAGGGAAGCCCCTGATATTTTAATATATCACCAGAAATGTGGTGTGTGGTGTGATAGGAAAATATCTGTGACTTCTGTTAGTCACAGTGGCCAAGTGGTAGGTGCTGCTTATACACTGTGGTCTGTTGCCTACATTCCTAATTGAAAGAGATGCTAAATTCAAATCAGCAGTTACTGAAAATAAAGATGTCAGTTTTTCCCTTCCAAGTTTGCATACTCCCTGAATTGGGACCCAGGGTTAAGAAGCCCCTGGGTTACTTTCTATCTGTTTACATTTCATTATCTGATATATCTCTAGGGCCTCTGTCAAATAAAAGATAAACATAATGCTTAAGCTTTCTCTTAATCAAGTACAGTGGGTGGTGATAAGATCTCATAAAAAATGCTAGTAGGCACACACTTTACAGTTTTAAAGATTTACTGGGTGTCCATTCACTCACATGCACGTTGTTCATTATAATTGCTAAATACTAGTTTTAAAAGGCAAGTATGGATAGATTTTTAATTTTTTTCTTTTGGCTGTGTTGGGTATTCGTTGCTGTGTGCAGGCTTTCTGTAGTTGTGGAGAGCAGGGGCTACTCTTTGTTGCGGTGCATGGGCTTCTCAGTTCAGTGACTTCTCTTGTTGCAGAGTGTGGGCTTCAGTAGTTGCGGGGCATGGGCTCAGTAGTTGTGCACGTGGGCTCTAGGGTGTGTGGTCTTCAGTAGTTGTGGCACACGGGCTCAGTAGTTGTGGCTTGTGGGCTCTAGAGCACGGGCTCAGTAGTTGTGGCACACGGGCTTAGTTGCTCCGCGGCATGTGGGATCTTCCCGGACCAGGGATCGAACTCGTGTCCCCTGCATTGGCAGGTGGATTCTTGACCACAGCGCCACCAGGGAAGTCCCTGGATAGATTTTAAGTATGGAGTAGACCACATGTTTATTGTGTTTGATATGAAAAAGAAACATGTCAGACTGATTGCTAATTATACAGATTGACTAATTTTGAATATCATTAAATATTTTAATTAGCTTTCTCTAAGAAATCATTTATTGGTGGTTTAGCTTCTCATTGTTAATGTCTCTAAGAGTGTCTAGATCAGATAAGGCTGTTGTTTTACAAGAAAGAAGTTTAGTGTTTGGGGATCAACATTCTACTTATTAAAATATCACCCGTTTATTTCAGTCAATGATAAAAATTAAAATTTATTGTGTGTTTAACTGAGTAATTATTTGGTATCATTATGAAGTATTTTCTTCCATACTCCATAAATTATGTGTTTCACAACAAAAGAAATAACAATAAGGCCACAGAATTTAAATAAGTGTTTCGGGTTTCCTTGTGTACTTGACATTTCTAATAGTACATGTGCTGAAAGAATGATTTAAGTATTCATTTTGTGATGGTTTTAGATTCTGTAATTTGGGGGTGAAATGCTTAATCTGGTATTTAATATATAGAAGCTTCAATAAGTAAACAATAAATGTTTTCTCATAGAAAACCTTACACTTAAAACATTTTAGCTAATTATACTTAAATAAACTTAGTCAAATTCTTTTGAGACAAATGGTATGTATAATCTGAAGAACGATGATGCTTTTACATTGTACCTCTTAATCCCCTTCACCTATTTTGCCCATCTCCTACCCACCCCCACATGACAACCACCACTTTGCTTTTTGTATCCATGAGTCTATTTCTATTTTGTTTTGTATGTTTGTTTGTTTTGTTTTTTAGATTCCACATACAAGTGAAATCATACAGTATTTTTCTTTCTCTGTCTGACTTGTTTCACTTAGCATAATATCCTGTAGGACCAACCATTTTGTGGCAGTGGCAAGAGTTCATTCTTTTTATAACTGAGTAATATTACATTTATACTAGTAATCCATCTATTCAGATTTTCTCTTTCTTCATGACTGAGTCTGGGAAGGTTGTGTGTTTCTAGGAATTTATCCATTTATTTTGTTTAATTTGTTGGCATATAATTGTTCATAGTAATCTTATGATCCTTTGTATTTTTGTGGTGTTACTTGTACCTTCTCTTTCATTTCTGATTTTATTTGGGCCCCCTCTTTTTTTTTTGATGAGTCTGACTAAAGGTGTATCAGTTTTGTTTATGTTTTCAGAGAACCAGCTCTTTGTTTTATTGATCTATTTAAAATTTTAGTTTCTATTTTATTTATTTCCTCTTTGATCTTTAGTATTTCCTTCCTTCTACCAACTTTGGGTTTATTTTCTTCTTATTTTTCTAGCTCCTTTAAATGTAAAGTTAGATTTGTTTGTTTGTTTCTTGGGATAGGCCTGTATTTCTATGAGTTTTACTCTTAGAACTGCTTTTCCTGTGTCCGAAAGATTTTGGAATGTTCTGTTTGCATTTTTATTTGTTTCAAGTTATTTTTTGCTTTCTTCTTTGATTTCTTCGTTGACCCATTGGTTGTTTAATAGCACGTTGTTTAGTCTCCACGCATTTGTTTTTTTTCCAGTTTTTTTGCTTGCGATTGATTTCTAATTTTATACACTTGTGGTCGCAAAAGATGCTTGATATGATTTCAGTCTTCTTAAATTTATTGAGACTTGTTTTGTTACCTTACATATGATCTAAACTGGAGAATGTTCCATGTGCACTTGAAAACAATGTGTATTCTGCTGTTTTTAGATGCAGTGTTCTGTATATATATTAAGTTCATCTTGTCTAAAGTGTTGTTTAAGGCTAATGCTTCCTTACTGATTTTCTATCTGGATGATCTATCTATTGATATAAGGAGGGTAGGGGTATTAAAGTCCTGCACTCTTATTGTATTGTCTCTTTCTTCCCTTACCTCTGTTAATATTTGCTTTGTATATTTAGGTGCTTCTTTGTCTGGTGCATAAATGTTATAAATGTTATATCTTCTTGTTGGATTGACTCTTTTATTATTATGTAACGCCTTCTTTGACTTTTGTTACAGTCTTTGTTTTAAACTCTATTTTATCTGATACAAGTATTGCTACCAAAGCTATCTTTTTATTTCCATTTGCATTGTATATCTTTTTCCATCCCCTCATTTTCAGTCTGTGAGTTTCTTTAGGTTTGATGTGAGTCTCTTGTAGGCAGCATATAGAAAGGTCTTTTTTAAAAAAATCTATTCAGTTATACTATGTCTTTTGATTAGAGCATTTATTCCATTTAGAGTAATTATTGATAGCTATATAATTATTGTAATTTTGTTAGTTGTTTTTTGGCAATTTTTGTAGTTCTCTCTTTTTTCTTCTCTCTCTCTTCCCTTGTGGTTTGATTGTTATGTTTAGATTCGTTTCCCATTTTCTTTTTTGTATTTATTATAATTTTTGTGTGTGTGGTTACTGTGAGGTTCACATATGACATCCTAAGTGTATAACAGAGTCTTTTAAGTTAATAGTAACTTAATTTGGAACACATTCCAAAACTTTATATTTTTACCCCCCTCATATTTTATGTTTTTACTGACACAGTTTACATCTTTTTATTTCATACATCCCTTAACTAATTACTGGTTTTTCAAATAGTTTTACTTCTTTTGTCTTTTACCTTTCATACTTGCTTTATAAGTGATTGCTCCACTACCCTTATTATTTATTCATGTTTTCCAGTGAGACTTTTACCTATTTATGTTTTCTTATTATTAATTAGTTCCTTTCCTTTTTAGCTTACCAAAGTCCCTTTAACATTTCTTGTAAGGCTGGTTTAGTGGTGATGAATTCCTTTTGCTTTTGCTTATCTGGAAACCTCTTAACTTCTCCTTCAATTGTGAATGATTACCTTGTTGTGTAGAGAATTCTTGGTTGGCGGTTTTTTTCTTTCAGCATTATTAATATATCTTGCCACTCCCTTTTGGCCTGTAAGTTTCTGCAAAAAATCTGCTGATAGCATTATGGAGTTTCTTTTGTATGTAATAAATTGCTTTTCTCTTTCTCCTTTTAAGATTCTCTCTTTATCCTTTACTTTTACCACATTAATTATAATGCATCTCAGTGTATTTTCTCTTTGCATTCATATTATTTGGAATTCTCTGGGCTTCCTGGACCTGGATATCTGTTTCCTTCCACAGATTCAGGAAGTTTTCAGCCATTATTTCCTCAAATAATTTTTCTGGCCCCTTGTTTCTTCTCCTTCTGGGACCTCTGTAATATGAATGTTATTCCACTTGATGTTAGAATATGTTCTGAGTATTACTTTTGGCCCCTGAAAAAGGTCTTAATTATAAACTATGTATCCTGCAATGGGAAATGACAATATATGAATTTATCTCATGATACTACTGTTCTGTATAGGTTTTTATCTTACAGACCTTGAGTTAATATTAATATACTTTATACTATATTTTTCATGAAATTAAAATCAATTTTCAGTGCAAATTGCATATAAAATTATTTGAAACATTGTTATAATTAATATATTTATTTTAAAGTACCTTTTATATTTTGGGGAAATTAATTACTTACCTCTAATAACTTCCCTTTACAAGGTGTTTTTCTTATATAATAGGAGAGAAGCCATCTAAAGGTTTAGCAATATATTCAGCTTTGTATAACCCACCGAATACATCATTCTTAGAAAAAATAGGTAGATCAACTTCTGTCAGGCACTTGTTTTTTGTTTCCTTTTTCTACTGGAATTCATGGGACTTATGATGAGAAAAAAACTGTAGTGAACAATAACACACTCACTTGATTAAAGTAGCCAAAGAAACCTGACTACATTAGGGTTTATAAATCATGGTCGATAACAGTAATGGCATTACTGTTTTCATGACAATAATATTGTCCTTCCTATTTGAAGATCATACCACTGATAGTAATCGTTATTTTGTGCACACTGTAGTTAAAAAGACCTGTGTACAATCAATAGTTTTTCCAAGTGTCTGCAGCAAGACACCTTTAGAGCCTAGAACTGTGAAGCCTTTCCTCAATTTATAAATAAATCTGTATTTACATTAAAGAATGACAGGTCATACACAGACCAAGTCAATTTAAAATCAGAAGTGGTATCTCCACTGCAAACTTAAAATATTCTTTTTAGAATATTGCATGTTTGGTGATTTTTTTTTTTTTTTTGACTCAGGAATTGCAGTCTTGGGCACTTATCCAAGAGACTTGAAGACATACAAAAACTGAACATGAATATTGATAACAACTTTGTTCATAATAACTAAAAAAATAGAAACAACTGTCATTCAATGGATAAATGGTTAAACAAACAGTGGTACGTCGATGCCACAGAATACTACTCAGCAATAAAAAGGAAAGAGTCATCGATTTGACAACTGGGATGAATCTCCAAGGAACTATGCTGAGTGAAAAAGCCAATCCCCACTTGGTCATGGTGTATAGTCCTTATTAAATATGCTGTTGAATTCAGTTTGCTACTATTTTGTTGAGAGTTTTTATATCTATATTTATATACTGGTCTATAGTTTCCTTTCCTGTGATGTCTTTGTCATCAAGGTAATACTGGCTCTGTTGAATGAGTGAGGAAGTGTTCCCTCCTCTTCTGTTTCTTGGAAGAGTTTGAGAAGAATTGGTATTAATTCTTCCTTAGAGTTTCATAGAATTCACTATTTTTTTTTTGTGGTATGTGGGCCTCTCACTGTTGTGGCCTCTCCCGTTGTGGAGCACAGGCTCCGGACGCGCAGGCTCAGTGGCCATGGCTCACGGGCCTAGCCGCTCCACGGCATGTGGGATCTTCCCAGACTGGGGCATGAACTTGTGTCCCCTGCATCGGCAGGCGGACTCTCAATCACTGTGCCACCAGGGAAGCCCAGAATTCACTATTGAAATCATCTTGTTCGGGACTTTTCTTTATTGGGAATTTTTTAAAATTACTGATGTAATCTTTTTACTTATTGATGGTCTGCTGAGATTTTCTATTTCCTCTTAAGCCAGTTTTGGTAATTTGTATGTTTCTAGGAGTTTTCCATTTCATCTAGGTTATCCCATTTGTTGGCATGCAGTTATTCCCAGTATTCTCTTACAATGTTTTTTACTCATGTAAGGTCAGTCTTTATGTCCCCACTTCCATTTCTGATGTCAGTTGTTTAAGTCTTCTCTCTTTTTTTTTCTTAGTAATTCTAGCTAAACGTTTGTAAATTTTGATCTTTTCTAAGAACCAACTTTTAATTTCATTGATAATCTCTATGAAAATAATAGATAATTCTATTTTCCATTTTGCTTCTCTCCTTTCTAATCTTTATTACTTACTTTATTCTGCTTGCTGTAGGTTTAACTTTCTATATTTTTTTCTATTTCCTTAGTTGTAAACGTAGGTTGTTGATTTGAGATCTTTGTTCTTTTCCCTTCATGATACTAACAATTTTTTATTGACACTAGTATATTTTTTTGAATTTCATTTTATTTATTTTTTTGTACAGCAGGTTTTATTAGTTATCCATTCTATACATATTAGTGTGTATATGTCAATCCCAATCTCCCAATTCATCACAGCACCACCACCCTCCTCCACCGCTTTCGCTTCTTGGTGTCCATACGTCTGTTCTCTACATCTGTGTCTCAATTTCTGCCCTGCAAACTGCTTCATCTGTACCATTTTTCTAAGTTCCACATATAAGCGTTAATATACGATATTTGTTTTTCTCTTTCTGACTTAATTCACTCTGTATGACAGTCTCTAGATTCATCCGCATCTTTACAAATGACCCAATTTCGTTCCTTTTTATGGCTGAGTAATATTCCATTGTCTATATGTACCACATCTTCCTTATCCATTCGTCTGTTGATGGGCATTTAGGTTGCTTCCATGACCTAGTTATTGTAAATAGTGTTGCAGTGAACACTGGGGTCCATGTGTCTTTTTGGATTATGGTTTTCTCTAGGTATATGCCCAGTAGTGGGATTGCTGGGTCATAGGGTAATTCTATTTTTAGTTTTTTTTTTTTTTTTTTTTTGCGGTATGTGGGTCTCTCATTGCTGTGGCCTCTCCCGTTGCGGAGCACAGGCTCTGGATGCACAGGCTCAGCGGCCATGGCTCATGGGCCCAGCTGCTCCGCGGCATGTGGGATCTTCCCCAAACAGGGCACGAACCCGTGTCCTCTGCATCGGCAGGTGGACTCTCAACCACTGTGCCACCAGGGAAGCCCTATTTTTAGATTTTTAAGGAAACTCCATACTGTTCTCCATAGTGGTTGTATCAATTTACATTCCCACCAACAGTGTAAGAGGGTTCCCTTTTCTCCACACCCTCTCCAGCATTTGCTGTTTGCAGATTTTCTGATGATGCCCATTCTGACTGGTGTGAGGTAATACCTAATTGTAGTTTTGATTTGCATTTCTCTAATAATGAATGATGTTGAGCAGCTTTTCATGTGCTTCTTGACCATCTGTATGTCTTCTTTGGAGAAATTTCTGTTTAGGTCTCCTGCTCATTTTTGGATTGGGTTGTTTTCTTTTTTTTAACACTGAGCTTCATGAGCTGTTTATATATTTTGGAGATTAATCATTTGTCTGTTGATTCATTTCCCAATATCTTCTCCCATTCTGAGGGTTATCTGTTCGTCTTGTTTGTAGTATCCTTTGCTTTGCAAAAGCTTTAAGTTTCATTAGGTCCCATTTGTTTATTTTTGTTTTTATTTCCATTATTCTAGGAGGTGGATCAAAAAAGATCTTGCTGTGATTTACGTCAAAGTGTGTTCTTCCTATGTTTTCGTCTAAGAGTTTTATAGTGCCTGTTCTTACATTTAGGTCTCGAATCCATTTGGAGTTTATTTTTGTGTATGGTGTTAGGAAGTGTTCTAATTTCATTCTTTTACATGTAGCTGTCCAGTTTTTCCAGCACCACTTATTGAAGAGACTGTCTTTTCTCCATTGAATATCTTTGCCTCCTTTGTCATAGATTAGTTGACCATAGGTGCGTGGGTTTTTCTCTGGGCTTTATATCCTGTTCCATTGATCTATATCTCTGTTTCTGTGCCAGTACCATATTGTTTTGATTGCTGTAGCTTTGTACTATAGTCTGAAGTCAGGGAGACTGATTCCTCATGCTCCATTTTTTTCCCACAAGACTGCTTTGGCTATGTGGGGTCTTTTGTGTCTACATTCAAATTTTAAGATTTCTTCTTCTAATTCTGTAAAAAATGCCATTGGTAATTTGCTAGGGATTGCATTGAATCTGTATATTGCTTTTTGTAGTATAGTGATTTTCACAATATTGTTTCTTCCAATCCAAGAACATGGTATATCTCTCCATCTGTTTGTATCATCTTTAATTTCTTTCATCAGTGTCTTATAGTTTTCTGCATACAGGTCTTTTGTCTCCCTAGGTAGGCTTATTCCTAGGTATTTTATTCTTTTTGTTGCAATGGTAAATGGTAAATTTGGTAAAATTTGGTAAAATTTGGTAAAATGGTAAAATGTAAAATTAAGTGTTTTGGTAAATTTGGTAAAATTTGGTAAAATTTGGTAAAATGGTAAATGGTAAAATTAAGTGTTTTCTTAATTTCTCTTTCAGATTTTTCATCATTAGTGTATAGGAATGCAAGAGATTTCTGTGCATTAATTTTGTATCCCACAACTTTACCAAATTCATTGATTAGCTCTAGTAGTTTTCTGGTGGCATCTTTAGGATTCTCTATGTATAGTATCATGTCTTCTGCAAACAGTGACAGTTTTAGTTCTTCTTTTCCAATTTGTATTCCTTTTATTTCTTTTTCTTCTCTGATTGCTGTAGCTAGGACTTCCAAAACTATGTTGAATAATAGTGGTGAGAGTTAGCATCCTTGTCTTGTTCCAGATCTTAGAGGAAATGCTTTCAGTTTTTCACCATTGAGAATGATGTTTGCTGTGGGTTTGTCATATATGGCCTTTATTATTTTGAGGTAGGTTCCCTCTATGCCCACTTTCTGGAGAGTTTTTATCATAAATGGGTGTTGAATTTTGTCAAAAGCTTTTTCTGCCTCTATTGAGATGATCATATGGTTTTTCTTCTTCAGTTTGTTAATATGGTGTATCACAGTGATTGATTTGCATATATTGAAGAATCCTTTCATCCCTGGGATAAATCCCACTTGATCATGGTGTATGATCCTTTTAATATGTTGTTGGATTCTCTTTGCTAGTATTTTGTTGAGGATTTTTGCATCTATATTCATCAGTGATATTGGCCTGTAATTTTATTTTTTTGTAGTATCTTTGTCTGGTTTTGGTATCAGGGTGATGGTGGCCTCATAGAATGAGTTTGGGAGTGTTCCTTCCTCTGCAATTTTTGGGAAGAGTTTGAGAAGGATTAGTGTTAGCTCTTCTCTAAATGTTTGGTAGCATTCACCTGTGAAGGCATCTGGTCCTGGACTTTTGTTTGTTGGAAGATTTTTAATTACAGCTTTAATTTCATTACTTGTGATGGGTTTGTTCATATTTTCTATTTCTTCCTGGTCCAGTCTTGGAAGGTTATACCTTTCTAAGAATTTGTCCATTTCTTCCAAGTTGTCCATTTTATTGGCATAGAGTTGCTTGTAATAGTCTCTTAGTATGCTTTGTATTTCTGCGGTGCCTGATGTAACTTCTCCTTTTTCATTTCGAATTCTGTTGATTTGAGTCCTCTCCCTTTTTTTTTTTTTTTTTTTTTGCAGTACATGGGCCTCTCACTGTTGTGGCCTCTCCCATTGTGGAGCATGGGCTCCGGACGCACAGGCTCAGTGGCCATGGCTCATGGGCCTAGCCTCTCCGCAGCATGTGGGATCTTCCCGGACTGGGGCATGAACCCGTGTCCCCTGCATCGGCAGGCGGACTCTCAACCACTGTGCCAGCAGGGAAGCCCTCTCCCTCTTTTTCTTGATGAGTCTGGCTAATGGTTTAGCAATTTTTTTTTTATCTTCTCAGAGAACCAGCTTTTAGTTTTATTGATCTTTGCTATTGTTTTCTTTGTTTCTATTTCATTTATTTCTGCTCTGATCTTTATGATTTCTTTCCTTCTACTAACTTTGGGTTTTTTTTTTTTTCTTTCTCTAGTTACTTTAGTTGTAGTGTTAGATTGTTTATTTGAGATTTTTCTTGTTTCCTGAGGTAGGCTTGTATTGCTATAAACGTCCCTCTTACAACTGCTTTTGCTGAGTCCCATAGGTTTTGGATCGTCGTGTTTTCATTGTCACTTGTTTCTAGGTATTTTTCAATTTCCTCTTTGATTTATTCAGTGATCTCTTGGTTATTTAGTAACATATTGTTTAGCCTCCATGTGTTCTGTTTTTGATGTTTTTTTCCCTGTAATTGATTTCTAATCTCATAGCGTTGTGGTCAGAAAAGATGCTTGATATGATTTCAATTATCTTAAATTTACAGAGGCTTGATTTGTGACCCAAGATGTGATCTATCTTGGAGAATGTTCCATGTGCACTTGTGAAGAAAGTGTAATCTGCTGTTTTTGGATGGAATGTCCTATAAATATCAATTAAATCTCTCTGGTCTATTGTGTCATTTATAGCTTGTGTTTCCTTATTCATTTCCTGTTTGGATGATCTGTCCATTGGTGTAAGAGAGGTGTTAAAGTCCCCCAGTATTGTTGTGTTACTGTCGTTTTCCTCTCTTATAGCTGTTAGCAGTTGCCTTATGTATAGAGGTGCTCCTATGTTGGGAGGATATGTATTTATTATTGTTATATCTTCTTCTTGGATTGATCCCTTGATTATTATGTAGTGTCCTTCCTTGTCTCTTGTAACATCCTTTAGTTTAAAGTCTATTTTATCTGATATAAGTATTGCTACTACAGCTTTCTTTTGATTTACATTTGCATGTAATATCTTTTTCCATCCACTCACTTTCAGTGTATATGTTGTTCCTAGGTCTGAAGTGGGTCTCTTGTAGACAGCATATATATGGGTCTTATTTTTGTATCCATTCAGCAAGCCTGTGTCTTTTGGTTGGAGCATTTAATCCATTCACTTTTAAGGTGATGATTGATATGCAAGTTTCTGTTACCATTTTCTTAATTGTTTTGGGTTTGGTTTTCTAGGTCCTTTTCTTCTTTTGTGTTTCCCACTTAGAGAAGTTCCTTTAGCATTTGTTGTAGAGCTGGTTCGGTGGTGCTGAATTCTCTTAGCTTTTTCTTGTCTGTAAAGCTTTTGATTTCTCCATCGAATCTGGATGAGATCCATGCCAGGTAGAGTAATCTTGGTTATAGGTTCTTCCCTTTCATCACTTTAAATATGTCATGCCACTCCCTTCTGGCTTGTAGAGTTTCTGCTGAGAAATCAGCTGTTAACCTTATGGGAATTCCCTTGTATGTTATTTGTTGTTTTTCCCTTGCTGCTTTCAGTAATTTTTCTTTGTCTTTAATTTTTGCCAGTTTGATTACTATGTATCTTGGTGTGTTTCTCCTTGGGTTTATCCTGTGTGGGACTCTTTGCGCTTCCTGGACTCTGGTGGCTCTTTCCTTTCCTGTGGTAGGGAACTTTTTGACTATAATCTCTTCAAATATTTTCTCGGGTCGTTTCTCTCTCTCTCCTCCTTCTGGGACCTCTATAATGTGAATGTTATTATGTTTAATATTGCCCCAGAGGTCTCTTAGGCTGTCTTCATTTCTTTTCATTCCTTTTTCTTTATTCTGTTCCACAGCAGTGAGTTCCACCATTCTGTCTTCCAGGTCACTTCTCTGTTCTTCTGCCTCAGTTATTCTGCTATTGATTCCTTCTATTTTATTTTTCATTTCAGTTATTGTATTATTCATCTCTGTTTGTATGTTCTTTAATTCTTCTGGGTCTTTGTTAAACATTTCTTGCATCTTCTCTATCTTTGCCTCCAATCTTTTTCTGCCATCCTGGATCATCTTCACTATCATTCTGAATTCTTTTTCTGGAAGGTTGCCTATCTCCATTTCATCTAGTTGTTTTTCTGGGGTTTTATTTTGTTTCTTCATCTGGTACGTAGCCCTTTGCCATTTCATCTTATCTGTCTTTCTGTGAATGTGGTTTTTGTTCCACAGGCTGCACAATTGTAGTTTTTCTTGCTTCTGCTGTCTGCCCTCTGGTGGATGAGCCTGTCTAAGAGGCTTGAGCAAGTTTACTGTTGGGAGGGACTGGTGGAGGGTAGAGCTGGCTGTTGCTCTGGTGGGCAGAGCTCAGTAAAACTTTAATCCACTTCTCTGCTGATTCGTGGGGCTGGGTTCCTTCCCTATTGGTTGTTTGGCCTGAGGTCACCCAACACTGGAGCCTACCCAGGCTCTTTTTGTGGGGCTAATGGCGGACTCTGGGAGGCCTCACACCAAGGAGTACTTTCCAGAATTTCTGCTGCCAGTTTCCTTGTTCTCACGGTGAGCCACAGCCAACCCCTGTCTCTGCAGGAGACCCTCCAACACAAGCAGGTAAGTCTGGTTCTGTCTGCTATGGGGTCACTGCTCCTTCCTCTGGGTTCCGATGCGTACACTACTTTTTGTGTGCCCTCCAAGAGTGGAGTCTGTTTCCCCCAATCATGTTGAAGTCCTGCAATCAAATCCCGCTAGCCTTCAACCTCTGATTCTCTAGGAATTCCTCCTCCCATTGCCGGACCCCCAGGTTGGGAAGCCTGACATCGGCCTCAGAACCTTCACTCCAGTGGGTGGACTTCTGTGGTATAAGTGTTCTCCAGTTTGTGAGTCACCCACCAGTAGTTATGGGTTTTGATTTTATTGTGATTGCGCCCCTCCTACCATCTCATTTTGGCTTCTTTGTCTTTGGATGTGGGGTATCTTTTTTGGTGAGTTCCAGTGTCTTCCTGTCGATGATCGTTCAGCAGTTATTTGTGATTCTGTTGCTCTTTCAAGAGGGAGTGAGAGCAGTCCTTCTACTCCACCGTCTTGAACCAATCTCGAGCATGTTTGGTTTTGATACTAACATGTCATATCAGTGTAGGGTGGTTGTGATTATTAAACTGACCGAAGTTTCTTTTGGTTCTTTGTGTAGTGTTTTAGAATAGTACAAACACAGTCACACTGGCAAGTATCTCCATTCTAATGATTTTCAAATTAAGGAATCGTTTCAAATTATGAAAGCTCTTTGTTCACCTAGCTTTGCAATAGCATGATGTATGCTAATTGCTAACTTTGTCTGCATTTTTTTTAAAGATCAAATGGACACAGTGGTTATTTTCATTAATCTCATACAGAGCAGCAAATTAAAATTTCCATTATTATCCACCCATTATCTAGTTGTTTCCTTTGTTCAGTATCAGAACAGGATGTTAATGATAAGCCATTGTTGTATTACAGCCCTTTTAAGTACAGTGAGAATTAGTTTAATCTATTGCACTCTTTTGTTTTTAGGTGATTTCTTTAATATTATGTTGCACCATATTGATTTTGCTGAAGATACTTTGACATTTTGTAATAGAGATTTCAGAATTAAATACTTGTTGCTTTAATTTTTTACTCAATATTGAGAAAAGGTGACATACAGTAAAAAAAAAAGAAGTAACCCAAGGACCAGAATGTTAGTGTTTTATTCTTGCAACCTCACTAATTAAAGAAGTAACCCAAGGACCAGAATGTTAGTGTTTTATTCTTGCAACCTCACTGAACTTGGGAAATCAACTTGATTCTCTATTTATGTAATGAGAACATTAGAACAGCTGGTCTTTTAGGGCCAGTCCAGCCTTTCCATGCTATCATGTTTTCATAATTTTCAAATATGAGGTTATGTTAAAACCCCAAAGTCCTCCTAAGCTTGATAAAAGGCATTTGTTCTCTAAAGTTATATATCTTCTGTCTTGCTCCATTACATTGTTGCTTCCATTCCTTATAACTGTAGAGTATCCTCAATTATGTAATTTAAACCAGTTTCTAAGGCTTGGATGAGGGGTGAGTCCCAAGGTGATAGGCTGGCCCAATTGTTCCATAGAGAATATCTCACGCACAACCATGTAGAAGAAAGGATCTAACATTTTCTGAGCATCTTACTCTGTCTATGAGACAACACATATGAAATGCCTGTTTTGGGCACTTGGTATGCATTGTTTTACTTAAGCCTCATAACAAATATGAAGGGTCAGTGTTTATTACCCCTGTGTCACGGACGAGCAAACAGGTTTATAGAAATCCGTTCAGTCAACTGATCAAAGATTACCTAGAAGGTAGGTGAAGGGCCATGATTCATACCCAGTGGCAGTTTGAGCCATCCCCAGCATACCATATACTGTCTAAGTTTACCTGTTCTATACAAGAATATCTGAATATATTATAATGGAATGTCTCAGGACTGTAATATTCTGAAGTGAAACTAAACTGAATTTGGAAGCTTTGGCATGTTGAAGCTCATCAGTCATTCACCTCTTTGGTTATTCACCATTCATAGATCCATCATTCATTCAAGAAATATATACTGAGTACTTAACTGTGTGCCAGGCACTGTGTTAAGATCTGGAGATACAGTAGTGAACAAGATAGGCAAGTTTCCTGATTTGTGGAACCTATTTTTTAATGAGGAGGACACAGTAAACAAGTAAAGTGGTAAACGTCATAAATTTATATAAGACTGTTGGGCTGAGACTTAAATGATGAGAACAAGCAATGGAGAGGTCAGAGGTAAGAGTCTTACAGGCAGAGAAAACAGCAAATACAAAGGTCATTCTACAGGAATAAGCCCTATATATAAGCCTCTAGGGGAGTCAGTATGGCCTTGTCATCCATTAATTAAGAAAATAAGTTTGAGGATCATATGAAAGTGAAAGTGACAGCAGATCTGCAAAATTTTATACTATAAATGTTTTTTATTCCTTGTGGATCTGTAGCCTTGAGATGGGTAAATAAGTTATAGAAATGTGGAAATGATTTCACAATGATGGTTTTACTTACTGTGCCATCTGTGTGGTGATTCATTCAGTAGACTTCCTGAACATCTACTGTATATCCTACTAAAGCAAGAAAAATCAAGTCTGTGGCCATTACACAATATATGGGAGCAAAAAGTATGAAATTGTATTCCTTATTCTGTAATTTTTATGGACAGATTCAATAACAGCACATTTTTGTGGAGGCTCACCAAACCCCATCACTGTGTTAGATACTTGGCATGGAGTTCCCAGTCTGGAAGAGAAAGAGACACACATAATGACCTCTGCCCCAATGTCTTAAGTGCTATAGTAGTGATAGTGTCACAGTTCCTGTACAGAAGACTTTATCAGACTTTAAACATTTACTGTTAAATGGAATTTTTAAAAATTCAGACATTAAGAATGATTGACAATTTCTATATCAGGAGGCATTCTCAATAAAAAGCCAAATAGTATGAAACCCTAGGGAATCCATTTCTCATTATTAACATATTGGTTTTTTTTTAAACTCTATGTCCTCTAATGATATAACTTCTATCAAATTTGAAAACAATTGCTTTCCTTCTTCTAACTTAGATACTTAGCAGAAACTGAGTGTAATTCATATGAATTTACAAAATTGGACTCAAGCTAGGGTTTTAATTCAGGCGGATACATTTGTAATACTGGAAAGGGGCAGTTATGATTATGTAGATCTGGAATGTGAAACTATGAGTTATTAGTACAATGAATGTGTTGATGATGTTTTCCTCCCAGCCTTTTCCCCAAACTACTTACATAGTTATGGCAAGGTGATGAAGCTAAGGAGCTGTGATGAGATAATGAGTTCTAGAAATAACCCCATGAATATTGGAAATTAAGCTAAAAACTAGTTGCTATCAGATAAATGCATTTAATGGCTTTTTAAGATTACTACGGCATGGGATTAACATAGTTAGGAAAGAATAGTTAGGAATTGGTGAATGCTTTACACTAATTTGTTAACTAACATACTAATTGGAGACTATATTGTTTTGCATTTTAATAAACATTTTCACTTGGTTTTCAGATAGGGTGATATTGTGACATATTTCAGTAGATTTGGGTTATGTATAATGTTTTGCATTAAATTTTGTTCACTGTAGAATAGAATATAAATAACTAGGAAAATTAATAAGATGACTTCTAAATGTTCATCCTGTGGGTTAAGGAGGACCAGCTAATGTTAATCCTAATGCCTGGATTGTAAATTTAAGCATCCCTGTCAGTGATACTTTATGCTACTGAAGTCCATATTCTCTTCAGGTTATGAGTACCATCAGTGTAATTTTCCTTTAAATGAGGCTGAGGAGAGTGTTGAGATATATACAGCATGATTTTACCACGTGAGTTTTATGACCAAAAGTTTTTAAGCGCCTGGCACTCTGTACACATTTTTATACGGTAAAATATTTGCATATTCTATGCATTATTGTATTTTAAAAGTTACAAAAAAAAACCTGTTGTTTGTCTAAAATAATATCTTTTTTTTTTTTTAAATAGGGAGGGCTGAAAAACAGCAAACATGAATGCACTCTGTCTTCACAAGAATATGTTCATGAATTACGATCTGGTATTTCAGATGAGAAACTTCTTAATTGCCTAGAATCTCTGAGGGTTTCTTTAACCAGCAATCCTGTCAGGTAGGTGCTTTTTTACTGTTTTGGTATGATTCGTACAATTTGTACTGTATATAATTGTTGGGAATATAATCACTTATGTCATTTTAACCTCACGTTTTCCTGACCAGAAGTCTGATGTTAGTTAATAAAACAATGTCTAATTATGAGTTTGTAAACATTTAAAAATATATAGCTAATCTGATCTCTAATAACAAGCAATTTTAAGAATACAAATATTAGTCGGATGGTTAGGTCCTCTTTGATTATGTAAAATATGGGTCCAGAAGTTAAACATCCACATTTATATGAAAATCTGTACTCGGATAACAATTATTATATATTTATTTATAAAATAAATTAAGTACATTGGCTCTATGATATTTTTCCTTTTTAACTTGAGAAGTAAATATAGTTTTGTATTCTACAAGTTTTAGATATGTCATTCACACATTTATGTAATTTGGGATAGCAAGATTAGTTAATTTTAACCAATAAAATAAATAAGAAAATATTAATAAACTCCTCAAAAATCTACATATTTAGGCTATTACCTAGGTACAAAGGATTTTTAAGGAAGAAGTTCTTGCCAATGGTGGATTCCAATAACTGATGTTCTTTTATTAACTATAAAAAGCCTTTCAGTTAATTACACCCCAAATAAAATGTTTTTCTAGGGAAAAATAGATTTTCAGTGTAATATGAAAATATTCTGGGATCTGCTTACACAATTACTAAAATATTAAGTTCAGAAATTACTGGATAAGAGTATATAGAAACCCTATTTTGATTTTATTCTTGTTTTTCCTAATATATGATGGGATTTGTACTTCCCTGACCTATCCACAGAGCCTTGAAAATAATTTAGAGCTCAGTTGTTTCATTTGAATTTATGTATAAATTGAAATATACTATTTATTTTTACCGATAATGCATTTGGCAGAATAACTGGAAAAGTGTAATTCTACAATAAAAAATTTAAAAAGGTAATGGTAAGATATGACTTGCGTTTGAATACGATAATTATTCAGAGGTGGCTGTCTCGACATTTTTTCCAGAATGCTTCTGGTTTTAATGATTTGCAAAAGTTTACTGGTGGACAGTAAACGCGGTGTGTCGTCCCCCATACCCCCCTCCCCCACTGCCGCCTCTGCCGCCTCCACACACTAAGTATACTGAACTTATTGCTCTGAAAATTGCTGTTGAGTGGTTGAGTGAGTTGAATAAATGAGGCTTTTAGAAGTGACTACAGAAGTCGTTACATTTAGGAATGAAGCAGGGGTGGGGGGAACCTGGTAAAAATGCATTTTTATAAAGATACCGGGAACGGTCTGAAATTACACGCAGGTCCTTTAAGATGTAGGGGAGCCACTACCCGACAGCTCCAAAGAATTGTGGGGCGAAGTGAGAAGATGGCAGGTCTTGATTGGTTAGAGACAGCTGCATCCTGGCAGGTGATTGGCTCCACAGTTGCATGGGGCTGCTTGTGTCGTCACAATCCCAGCATTCCGTTGTAGCCTGCCTGTGGAACTCGCGGAACTTGCTGACAGGAGCCAAACCCCACCCCCTCGTCTGCCGGAGCTGCCCTTAAAATGAGTAAGAATGGGTTTGGGAGCTATGGCGGCATCTCTGCTGCAGGCGGAGCCATCGGAAGCAATGACCCACCGTCTCAGGGCAGGGTAGCTCTTGCTTTTAAGTCCATACGATACAGGTCCCGAATCCAGGATATTATCCCTTGCTGTGTAAACCAGCTGCTCACCTCCACTGTGATTGATGATGTCTTCATGATTAGGGGAATCGAGGTTTCCCTAGTCGCTATCGTGGGGATAATCAGGCAGGCAGAGACGGCTACAAATTACGTTCTTTACAAGATTGATGATATGACCACCAAGCCTATCAACGTCCGCCAGTGGGTCGGCAGAGATAGAGCAAAGCAGGGGATAACTCTCCTTCCAGTGAGAGTATACGCCAAAGTGTTAGGTATCCTCAAATCTTCTGCGGAGGTGAAGAGCCTTGAGGTGTTGAAAATCCGTGTCCTGGAGGACACGAACGAGTTCACCACACATATTCTAGAAACGGTTAACGCGCACATGATGCTGGATAAAGCGGCCTCTGGGCAAAGTGTCCCTGTTGTTCCCTCAGAAATGGATGAGGCCCAGATGCACAGCGATTACCACCCCGACTTCATCCGGAAGGAGGTGCTGCGTTTGATTCAGGAGTATCCTCGATAGGAAGGCAAGAGTGTTCGTGAGCTCCAGACCGAGCTTAGCAACCTGAGCATCGGGACCATCAATCAAGCCATTGAGTATCTGACCGTCAAGGGCCACATCTACCCCACTGTGGATGGGGAGCGTTTTAAATCTGCTGATTGAAGCAGTGAAAACTTCTTTCATTTTCTGAAGACGCTGCCTCCAGTTGTGACTGAGTTTGACTGTTTGACTTTTAGGAAGTAGATTTCTTTAAACAAAAGATTGGAACTGCCATCCTTTTGGAACTTCACTGCTTTTCCAACTGCTTTGAACTTTTCTATTTTTCTAACTATATTTGAAGCTCAGAGGGAGATGGCGATGGATAAATTGACTGGCCTTTTTGTAGAGTTTACCAGCAAGCAAATGAAAACACTCTTGGACAGATGATTTTGGAGGAGAAAAGGTATAGAAAAAGTTGAAAATTATTAGTTGCATGGGAGCTTCTTCTGTAATACCTACATATTAGGAGAAAGTAGATGCAGTCAAGGAGCCAGTTAAGAGACAAAAAAATATTCTGTTGTTTTTACATTAGACTTATTTTCTATGTTTGGATTTAGCATATTATAGTCATATTAGTATCTCTTGCTAAATATAGTAGTTGATTAATTCAGATGTGCTAAAGATAGCAGTTTATGAATTCAGGCACTCAGTTCAAATGTTCATTTAGTGATTTGCTCTTACACTGTAGGTTTATGTTTTTTTAAAAGATAAGATTATACTATGTTTAAATGGGAGGGTCAGCTTTGACTTTTTTCTTAAAATATGATTAATGATTGTTTCAAATACAATATGGAGATATTTGGATTAAATTACAATCTCTTGCAGTTGCATAGTACAGATACCAGACTTTTTGTAAGTTTCATGCTCTGATGTATTATTTATAGTACTAAATGCTCTGTTTTATGTATAAGAAGGTTTTATTCTTGTAGGGTAGACAAACAAAAAGTAATAATAGGAATTTTATTAAACTTTGCAAGTTTAACCAAAATTTATTTAAACGTTTTATTAAAGCACTTTTGCAAATCTTTACCTCCCTGTGTGATATTTTTCTAAATTCATTTGAAAAGCCTATAGTTTTGTTTTTGAATATTAATATTGTAATTATCCAGAATAATTTTTTCTCTTCTCTATATGATATCAATAACATACATCCTATTTGTAATAATACATTTTAGTATAGGTTATATGACTTATGTGAGGCTTTTAAATAATTGAACACACTAAGCACTCAGTTGTACATACACTGAAGATGGTATCTTTCAAGTTACTATCTCTGTTACATTAGTGGAAAGAAAAAATATATACATTCATATAGGTAGAAGAGAAAAGCATTACTTGTCTCAATCACAAAAAGAAGGTGCAAAAACAGAAAATCTCTTAAAAGCCAACAATCCATACTGTTAGAATGTGGCCTCTTTTTGCCAGTTCTTAGGAAAACTTATCAACAGTTCTTGCTTAAGCTTCCTGAGGCATAAATTTAACTTTTCTTCCCTTCAAAAGCAAGGAAGTCATAAATGACACTCTTTTGAAAACCACAAATGGTTAACATACTATGAACGTGTTTGTTATTTAAATTATCAGACATCTTTCCAAATTCTAGTCTTCATAAACATAAGAAA
Source organism: Orcinus orca (assembly GCF_937001465.1). Classification (NCBI taxonomy): domain Eukaryota; kingdom Metazoa; phylum Chordata; class Mammalia; order Artiodactyla; family Delphinidae; genus Orcinus; species Orcinus orca. The sequence goes on from NC_064580.1 coordinate 84,153,525, forward strand.
TTCTGAACTACTCTTTGTCAAAAAGGTTGCCTGCCCTGGGAAAATCATACTGAAGGAGAGACAGATGAGGGGCATATTTCTTCCTCAAGATGTCAGTGCGGAAAGAAATAGTCTAAGAGACGTAATATTCTTTTGTGGTATCACTTATACAAATGCTGGAAGCCTGAGATTAAAATCTGATATTTATGACTTCATAGGTCACTTTCCTAATTGTCAAGTTGATTCAATTGGCGGTTGGCTGGGTAGTCACCTTTCCCCTCACTCTAGGAATATTCCTAGAGCCAAAAAAGCTTTTTTTGCCTGTCTTTGTTGCCTGGGAACTGATGCTATATGTATACCCGAATTTAAGGCCAGGGACCACCCCCACTTCCTGCCCCATCCTTTGAGGGGGACTGTCCTCTATCTTTGTGCCTTGGGGTACTTTTTAGCTTTGTTAATTACCCTAGCACCCCCCCCCCCATTCTTCTTGTGCTTTACTAGGTTTCTGCTGCAGGTAAGGGACTGCGATGGAAGAATACTAAGTAGGTCTAGCTATAATGTGAAAGAAAATCGAACATTTTGAGGCAGAAACAATTGCTAGATTGCCGTACATGCATATTTAGTGCATGTTAGGGGTAGCAGATTTTTCAAATTCATTTTAAACCATCCACTTGGTATGCAGACTTCTTTTTCAATTTTGTTTAGATGGTGAATAAACTTGGCCAGTGCTCCCCTTCCTCTCCAGTTCTGCCCTGTATGTGAGCCAAATCTTTGAGTATAAGACAGAAATCCTGGGGAAATACCATTGACTATTTTCAGCAGGGACATTTAACTCTGAGGAACATGATAATTGATAATTATAAGCCACTGGGGGTTGTTTTTCTATGGCTCATAGGCATAAGAAATGTATGCATTTATATTGAAGTTGATTCTAAATGAACGGAATAAATAAATTTGAAAATGTTTTCAAGTCAAAGCTAATACTGTCATCACAATTGTTAGTACTTGTTTTATTTTACCTACTAAATTTAGATTTATATTTTGAGTAAATTATAAATTGTATTTTTACAATTTCCATTCACTTATAATGAATGAAAAAAGGTAACCACTGAGAATTCTTTAGTCATTAAACCGTTAGTGAGCAACTACTATATGCAATAGGAGTTAACTTTCATTTTAATAAGCTTAAATTTAATTGACTTATGAAATACTTATCAAAAATAATAATAGTTAATATTTTAACATTTATATAGTACTTATTATCTGCTAGGCACTGTTCTAAGAGAGAGAGAGAATGTGTATGTGTGTGTCCCTGTGATTTATAATCGAGGTCCCTGTGCCTCGGCTTATATTTCCAGCTCAGACCTTTCTCTTGAAGTTCAGACCCCATCTCCAAATGTCTTCCCAGATGCCCTACAGACATCTTTAAAACATTAAAAAATAATAGCAAGGAACACTTAACATATATACCATTTTTTATCCCCCAGGAAATGTTCTAAGAACTTGAAATACATACCACCGGGGAATCATTATGATTAGTATTAATATTGTTCTCATTTTATAGATGAGGAACTTGAGGCTCAGAAAGGTTAAGTAATTTGCTCTATTTTAATGTTACATGGCTAGTAAATGTCAGAGCTAAGGTTCCAATCCTGGGTCCTTATCCACTTCTTTGTACTACCTCACAATAAGGAAAGTCTTTTAAAATATCCTCCTTTCATTCTTGTCACATACTAAATATTTTGACTTTATTCCTTTCATTAAAATTTGCCTGACTTGAATTTTTTAAAAAACACTATGAAATATTTCAGCAACAAGTATAGAGGAGAATATAAAAACACCTCTGTATTCATTACCAGTTTAAGAAACAAAATTTATTTTTATTATAGTTGTAGAGAACTTAGCCATATAACTCATTAATGTTTAATGACACTATAACATCCTTTGAGCCTGCATTTACACTGATTAAAAAATCATCTGAAAGTCTACATCTTCTATAAACCAATGCATTTATTTTTTGAAGTGTACTATCTTAAGAATATATATCATTGCATTGAAAAGTCGTATTCTTATGATCTCATGGCTCTTTGTAGAGAAATTTGGGACTCCTTTGCTCTATACATTTTGGATGATACCTCTAGTAATTCAAATGCCATCCATATATTATTCCTATTTACCATTATATGATAAATCAAGAAAGCTTTTTACTTTTACTATTGAGAATTACTATTTTTCTTTTTTTTTGGTAATACCTTAGGTTTGAGCAGTTCAATGAATAGCACTTAATATTATGTAGTTTGTTTTTATATAGCAGATGGATATCCCAGAAAGGAATAAAAAAATATATATATATATATATATACACACACACACACACATACATACATACATACATACATACATACATACATACATACATAAAATGTCAGGTTGTGATCTGTCCTGGGGAGGGAATGTTGCTATTTCATATCACATAGTCAGTGAAGGCCTCCCTGACTTTAGTGACATGTGAGCAGAGATCTAAAGGAAGTGTGAGAGTGAGCTGTGTTGTCCACTGGAGGAAGAACATTGTTAGAAACAGGAAGCAGCAGCAGCAGCAGCAGCAAATGTCTGTTCCAGGAATGTCAGAGAGGCCAGTGTGGCTGGAGGCAGAGAATTGTGAGCCATTGGTAGGACTTTGGCTTTTACTGTGAGTGAGCTGGGAAGCTGTAAGAGGGTTTTGAGGAGAGTAATGGCCTGACCTGACCTAGGTTTTTAAAGGATAACTCTGGGTAGAAGCAGGGAGACCATGTAACATGTTGCAGTGAAGGAGCTAGAAATTTCACAGGAATTCTAGAGACAGCCGTATAGCTGTGCTTTGTGGAGGCCGATATGGAAGGTCACTTGACATCCCAAGGTAGTCCTAGAGCCTGATTATTTTTGTCATGAGTCTTCAACTCAGCAGCAGAAATTCATGGTGCCTGTCCCTGATTTGTTCATTGTGAACATGGATTCTATATGAGTCTGCTTCTTTTCTTGATATTAACTGCCTGGCCTTTGCTGTATTCCTCATTTAGAATTCTTAATGGGGAGATGCTGGTCCCCATTTGTTTCTGCTCTGGCAAAGCTTTTCATGCCGGACCACCTCAGCCTACAGGCCCACCTACGTGCTGGCCACACCTCTGGTCAGGTGACCGTCCCTAATCGAGTCAGTCGTGTCCTTGGGAAGGGAAAGGGAGGCAAGGTGATGTCCAGAATTTGTCCATCTCAGAAAGTGTCTCTGGAGAGTGTTGCCCTAAGAAAAGGAGGAGGGGCTTCCCTGGTGGCGCAGTGGTTGAGAGTCCGCCTGCCGATGCAGGGGACACGGGTCGTGCCCCAGTCTGGGAAGATCCCACATGCCGCGGAGCGGCTGGGCCCGAGAGCCATGGCCGCTGAGCCTGCGCGTCTGGAGCCTGTGCTCCGCAACTGGAGAGGCCACAACAGTGAGAGGCCCGCGTACCGCAAAAAAAAAAAAAAAAAAAAAAAGAAAAGGAGGAAATCAATGTAAGAATAAACCCAAGGAAGAGAATAATTTGTATAATAATAAGTAAATTATACAGAAAACAAAGAAAAAATAGCGTGTAGAGGGAAAAATCACCTTGAATGCATCATGTCTTATTTGTTATATAACAGTAAAAGAATCCTTGAAATTGAACAGTAATCATTTAATATTATTCTTCCTTATGTAGAACTATCATTAATGAAATTAAATTTTGTTAGCCTTGTTCTCTTTATAAAGAAAATTTTTCTGGATACTAGTATGAGAGAGAGCACGTTATATGGTAGAGTACCACTAGAATGCCAGTCATGATATCTGATTTCCAGGCCTTGATTTCTCACTCTCTATGACCTTAGTCCAATCAGTGCACTCTTTGGGCCTCAGTTTTTCCATATGTAAATGAGATTGGAGCCTTCCAGCTCTAAACTTCTATGTTCTGTGTTCTCTTTTGCTTAGTTCCAATCCTCTTACTTTTGCTATAGGAACTAGATTATTAAGAAATTATTTTGAAGAGTGAGAAAAATGTTCCTCTATTAAGACTAAAAGATTTCCTAGCAATCTGTTATTTTCTTGCATTTGTAAATATATTTAACCAGCTCTGGACAGGTATTTAGTTTTATTTTATTTTTTTTAAAGGTATTTAGTTTCCTTTAAAATATTGAAGGAAGCAGTTTCTGTGTCTCTGTTACATAACTATTTTCCAAAGCTGATATTCATTGGAATCTGGGCATTTGCCCTCTTCATGGCTGATTTGCTTCTGTACCAGTTTTAACTGATTTCTTTTTGTTCAGCCCCTAGTAAAATAATAAATATATAGACACTCATACACACACTAATAGCTTTACTAAACATTTTCAAAGCACAGTCATTTCAGAATATTAAACAGAGTCATGATTTTCAAATTCATATAGTATTTAATCACTTAGATGATAAAGGCTCTAAGAAAGTAATTTCTTTATATTATTTTTCTGCTAATGGCAAATATTTAAAAATTCCTTTTATAAGCCATCATTAACTGGCCATATCCCAAATCACTCCATTACTATACATTCCTTCAACATTTATTTTGTACTGTACACATTCACCTGCACCTGCTTATGCTGTGTAATAATTTCATGCATGTATGTCTGCTTTTCTCATTTCTATTTTAGACTCCTCTAGGGAAGGGAACCTCTTGCCCTCTTATTTGTTTCATGATGGCAGTTACGGTGTAATTTATATACAATAATGTGTGATTTGATGTAGATGTTGACCCACCATCAGTAAAAACCTATGCTTCTCCAGCCATGAGAATGAATTTGCATTAATCTGGCTCTATTTTGTGGCCATGCATTTTAAGATGTAATCGGAGAAAAAGAATGAAGCAAGCTTCCTCCATACAAGAGTGAAACCTGTTGGTTTGATTTGAACCATATTCATCAGCTACAGACAACGTAGCATGCTTTCCACGATGGTCTTTTTATGGTTGTATGGTGAGTTAATGAAACTGAATGTTTACAACTCTATTTAACACCCTAAAAATCCATGAGTTTTGACTATAAAATAAATCCCAATCTGCCACCACAAATCGTATTAGACTTTGCACATACCATGGTCTGTGTGTTTCAGAATGACAACTATGTTATTTACAGATTTTTGTTCATATTCCTCTACTAAAGTTTATGAAAGGAAGCAGTGCCTGCTGAGAAATGACCAATGAGTTGGGACGATTTTATTCCCAGCCAACCCATTACAGGATGCATAGGTACTTGGCAATACATTTTATGAAGATCCAAAGAAATGTGTAGCAATAAATCATTGTCAGTAAGCTTTCTCAACACATGACAAAAACAAGAAATACTGGTTTGAAGAATAGTATGAGAGTTGTGATTGTGTAGAATTCTTTCAGAGTTGTTGCTGAAATTGCCTTATAGCTTGAAGGGTATGTTACCCCACTAGGAAACTGTTTTTTTCTGTTTTGCTTTGAATCTTAGTTATCTGCCAAACTCATGGCATAGTGTGTATATTCCCTTTCTGTGACGATAGCTTCCTCAGCCAATCTTTTCAAGCAGGTGAAAACAGATAAAATATCTTTTAGAGTTTCTGTAGGTGTGGTTATTTGCATTACCTCTGGCATATTTGTTTTTACTTGATATTTTCGAACTTCCCTTTAGATTTAAACATATTTTTCTAGCACATTAATATGCATTTTAATATAATCATCGTAATGAAAATAGCTGACTCTTGACAGTAATACAAATTAGGAGTAGAAAGTACTTTCTGAATTATGGGTGTTAATAACTATTTGAACAGCCTATATTAAATGCATTAAAAGCTTGGCAAAGCAGCTGACAGTACTTAGAAAGTTAATATAACGTTAGATGCAGATCAATACTCTAAGAACATTTTGCACTGGACTACTTATGAAAAGCAGAATAATGAGGACAATTTTTTATGGTGCAGAAATGGGAAGAGGACTTAAAATTGTGAGCACATCTCATAAGGCAGCATTATGTGCAGTATTGCGAAAGCAGAGTTGTATTTTAAATTTGTTTACTTTAACTTTCAAATGCATAAACCGTTTTAGAAGACCCTAGTACAGTTTTACATAGACTAGAAAATAGTAAATTCAGAGTAGTTATGTCAAATTGTATGCTTTCTTTTAAAATCTTGGTCAACAATTTGTATTAACAGCAACCATGTTGGCTCATTTAGCTAAGTTTGTCCCATAAATATTCAGTGACATTGAATTTTAATTATATAATATTAGCTTCAAAACAGAATTTTAACTTAATGCAGATCCAATATTATATCTCATAATACAACCAAACTAGATCTATGTGTCCTATATTATTTTCAAAAAGAAAAACATAGGAACAGCAAATACTGACTTGGGTTTCTGCAGTATTGTTTCAGTTGGAGAAAATGTTAGAGACATTAAAGTAGAATAAATGATGGCTCCTATGTTGGTATTTATTTTATTATTATATAGGAAGCTCCACCAAGGCAATGCATTTTCTCATTTAAATGATGTGTTTTAAATTTGAAAACCAATATGTATATATAATAATTGTCTAAAATAATTAGAGACTTGTAACTGGACATGTAATTATAAAGGTATATAAAATCTAGCAGCAGAGTCTAAGCACGATAGTTAAATGGATTTCTAAATAGAAGGTGAACTTCTTTCCATTTAAAAATATCTTATATGCATTTTATTGCATTTTCTGTATATTCAAAACTAGCCTTGGGAAGAAAAAGCTTATAAGTATGCGTTGTTTGAGATATTTTTATTTTGCTTTATATGAATTAATTTAACTAAAGGTCTTGGACACATACTAGGGTTTTATATACTTATTATTATGGGACTATTACTAAAGCAATTGCAGCTTTCAATAAGAGATGCAGATATCCCAATACCATTAAGATGAGGGTAAAAATACAAGCTCCAAGTAAGGTGGGAATGTGGTAGTTTTCAAAAAGTCTAGGACAATGTCAGGTAGTGATTTGAGTATAAAATAGTTCCAATTTTCCCCATAGCCAAGGGGAAAAAAAGGCAGAGTATTGACAGACATAGCTGTTATCTGATGAATGACAGTGCATTTATTTTTCAGGGAAGGACATTCTTTCTGATTTTAAACTCAGAGAATTTTATTTTGTTTTTCTTTAAACGAGGGGTATTGAACACCACAGTAGAGGGAGTCTTTGATAGTTTTCCATAAAGTACAGAGGATTTCTGTGAATGTCCATTTCCTCCATGGGGCCTTGAGTTAAAAAAAAAAAAAAAAACCCACAAAGTCATGATATTTCTACAAAGACCCAGAGTAATAGTACTGGTACACAGCTTCCCCATAATCCAAGCTGCTACCAAGGTGTACTTGAGTAGTGTCCCTGAGGCTCTCCCTCTGGAATATCTATCATCTCTGCTGGACTTTTGATAGGAGCTGGATAGCTGACAATTCACAATTAAGATGCCAGCTAGGGCTTCCCTGGTGGCGCAGTGGTTGAGAGTCTGCCTGCCGATGCAGGGGACGCGGGTTCGTGCCCCGGTCCGGGAAGATCCCACATGCCGCGGAGTGGCTGGGCCCGTGAGCCATGGCCACTGAGCCTGTGCGGCCAGGGCCTGTACTCCGCAAAGGGAGAGGCCACAATAGTGAGAGGCCCGCGTACCTCAAAAAAAAAAAAAAAAGAAAGATGCCAGCTAGCACCTGGAGCACAGGTATTCTGTGTAGTCGATTGAAAGAAGATCCATGTGCACTAGATAACAGTGTTTGCTCTATGACCCCAGCTGTTTGATCGGTGTTAGATAATGGGCAGCTAGTTTGGGGAGATTTCCCACCTGGCCAGTAAAGCTGCAGGTGTATGGCCTCTCACATCGGGCAGTTTAAACCTGAAAATCTTCTGTTGAGATGGAATCCATGAAGGGAGAACATAGAAGCCAGTATAACATTGTAGTGTACTTTGAAAAGGTAAATCAGCTTCAAGTGAGATAGCTAGCTTAGTAGTCTGCCATATGAATGTGAATCTCAAACCTTCATATGCTCAGAATCAACCCACTCCTATTTGTTAGGTCTGTTCTGCAGCACCCAGCATTACTGAAAATACGCAGATTTGGTCTAATTCTAATTTGGAGGGTGCTGCCTGAATACTGAGTATTGCTATAGGTTTTTTTAGGGCAAGGCTATGGTACCATACCACCCTTGACACCAGCTTCCAAGAGAGTTACCTGGATATCGTTTCTTAAATTGGTACATTCAGCATTCATTCATCAAAAAGTATTAAAGACTAAGTGCTAAACTGGAGTGTTAAATGGATTTTTAAAAATTGAGTTATCATAAATTTCCGTATGTGAATTAACATTTGTCAAAGAATAAGAATACCCTGAAATGAATCCAGCACTAAAACTATATTAAGCATTTTTCTTTGATATAGAAAATGTTTAAGAATTTTGTAATGTTGTTGAGGTCAACATTATAAGCATCAATTAAAATGGCAAAATATTTTAATTGTAAGTGGTATGGGACATTGCCCTAGGGATATTCTCTGACCTTATGACATGTTTTGTATCTTGAAAAAAACTTCTGTCAGTTTATTTCCTCATCATTACTTTCTCCCAGGAATAGAATGCAGGATACACTGTGCTGTGTTATCATGTGAGCTTTTCATTAATTTTGGTTTCTGCTATTATTTAGTATTGTTTATAAATGACAGAATTTATTTTACATGTTGGAATCATGTGTTTGCTGATGACAGTAGTTTGATGCAAGCATTCACCTTCATGCATTTCTCAACTCTTTCAAATGATCTTGGAAAATTGGAGTAATAAAAGTTAAGAAGAGACAGCCATAGAGGAGTTAATTTCGAGGGGCAAGAACAAATTATACATGCATATGGATTTTTCAAATATGTGGCTGGAAATTTCTGAAACATTGATAGGAGGGATGCTAGATAAATATGAATTATCAAATAGTGCTGTGGAGATACAAGCACCATGCTGAACACATACTGTGGAGCTTAGGTAAGCATGATTCTGGACTTAGAGCACTCGTCCATCTATTCAAGGATTTGGCTCTGAGCCCTGTGTGTATGATTTGGTGTCATCTTTGAGACTCCTTGTTCATCACACTTGCCCATTTTCTTATTTGCAATATCTCTTGCATAGTTTTTACGTTTCTATTGTCAATACTCTAGTTCAGGCCTCATTCCCTTTGCAGACAGGAATTGACAGAGGAACTGATTGTCCAGCAAAGAGTTCACTGTTCACTGGGTTTGTTTGTTATAGCCAAAGTGAGCAAGGCAAAGCACAGAGGGATAGAGAAGTTAAGGAGGTTAGCAGGAAGTGTAGGGGAGGAAAAAGTTTTACTCCACCCTCTTAGGGTCCCTGGCTGTGACTGAAAATTAAACTGACAAAGATTAACAGGAGAAAGGCATACAAATTTTACTGAATTTTTACATATACATAGGAGCCTTCACAAGAGGATGAAGACCCAGAGAACTGAACAAAGCCAGAAGCTTTTATACCTTTTAGACAAAGAAACAACAAATTTGTGAGAAATTGACAAGACAAAGGGATTTGGGCTAGGGGTAGTAAATGGTGAAGAAGTAACTAGGATGATAAGGGTTAGTTTAACAAAGTTTTTTTATACAGCCTTCTGCGCCCTCAATTTCCTGCCTCGGATGATAAGAATGCGTTTCCTTCACGTGGTACATACAGGCAGGATGGGTGACTTTTACATGGGAGATTTATCTCCTGCTTTCATGGGAGAAGGGGCTGGGTTGGGGAGCAGTGAGGTCAGAGTGACCTTCTTGGTTCTGCCCTTTTCTCAGACTCCTTCAGCTTAAGATATTCATTATGCCAGGGTGCCATATTTTGGGGTGTTGTGTTCTGAACTCCATCGGAAGCAATCCGATGGCTGACCACTTCATTAGTGCTGGGTAAGGAAGCAAGTAAGGCTAACCAAGAACTATTATTCCCAAATTAAAGTTGAATGGCTCCATTTTTTCCAGGTGCTTCCTAATACTTGATTATTGTGTCAGGCTAAATATCAACTAACAATTGCTACATTTTTTGAAGTGGATGTTTACAGATCTGTGCTTCACTGGTATGTCTACAATCTATAATAATGAATTGCAATATAGCAGGGCTCTGCATCTGTGCTGAGCAAGTTAACTATTTTATTTATTGGTATATGGGAAGAAGAAAGAAAGTATATTTTTGAATATCCCCTATGTGTTTATTGTCTAAAGTTTCCCTTGCTTCTTGATAGAATCCGTAATAAATAATTTTAAAAAATTCCTCACTGGTATTGCTTTCACATCTAAATATACACATTGATGATATTTGAATATATTTTAACTTTTATCCAATATTCCTTCATGAAAGGAAAATAACCAAAAAACTTGTAACCACTAATTGGTGATATATTTGTTAATTGTTGATAATACAGTTGAATGGGAGGTATGTAAGGACTGAGGAATGATTGATTCCAATCATGGTTTTGCCATTAACAAGCTCTGTGATCTAAAACAAGTCAATAAAATTCTTTTATTTTCTTCATCTGTAAAATGAAGGAGCCAATATGGAGTAACAGTTTAATTTCACAACCAGTAAAGCTACTCTTGTGAGTGCATGTTCTTTCATAGAGGTTTGTTTATAAATGAAGATAAAACCTTGTTGTTAATTTAAGTTGTGTCTGTTTCGGTTTTTAACTGTTCCAATTGAAAAGAAAGTCCTTGCATTTTTTTTTTTTTTTTTTTGCGGTACGCGGGCCTCTCACTGTTGTGGCCTCTGCCGTTGTGGAGCACAGACTCCGGACGCGCAGGCTCAGCGGCCATGGCTCACGGGCGCAGCCGCTCTGCGGCATGTGGGATCTTCCTGGACCGGGGCACGAACCCGTGTCCCCTGCATCGGCAGGTGGACTCTCAACCACTGAGCCACCAGGGAAGCCCGGTCCTTGCATTTTTGAAGGAGGTCAAAGTTACTTAAGCAGTTAAAGCATTATGCTTTCTTTAAAAAGCATTCGTATGTTTTCAAAGACTTATCAAATATTGTAACTTTAGGAGTAGCTATGTTTCTAGATTTTTCTGAAAGTGAGTGCAAGGCAGGTTGAATATAGTAGAAGGCTAATATTTCTTTCTTAGGGACTTTATTATACTGCATTGTAATCCTATAAAGATTTTATCTGTATGTCATATACAGTTTATTATTATTGTTTTGTTGTCATTGTTTTAGATGATTTATATCACTGTGGAAGAGAAAAATAGTGAGTTTTTTGGTTTAATTTGTGTTAGATAAGCCTTAACAATTCTCATGGTGTTTAATGTGGGGTTATTAAAGATTTTGACTGTTCATTATTCAATGATTATGTTTTGAAAAAAATTATTAAAGTTGGATATATTAAGATGTTTAACTATATTTAAGAGTGCACATATGTACATACAGGTACACACATAATTTCCATAGTATCTTTATCAGTTTTAGGGGAAGGGGGTTTTAAAATATTATATAAAGATAAACTAGAAAAGACCAGAAATTTACCATTGCGGATCACATTCTGAGACAATAAAACATTTGAACTTGCTGAGATTTTTTGACATCCACCATGAGGACCCAAAGAAATGGTTCTTTGTGGTTTGGTTGCAGTTATCCTGTGCTAAAAATATTCAGGAACATTAAATTTCTTTGATCTTTGTCTACATAGCTATCACACTCTATAATGAGTCTTTAATTATATGTTTTTGGCACTGCACCTGGTAGGTGAGAAGGACTGTTGCATTTCTGTTGTTCAGTCATCAAATAGCAATTATCTTTCAACTCTCCTTACCCCTGTTACCATGAAAGAGCATTCACTGACCTTCTCTGCTGCCCACCAGAGCCAGTTAGTATAACATGCAGATTGGTGTAGGAAAAAATGAAATGTGTGGCGGTACCTGCTAATACCTCTCTGTTTTCCTCCTTGCATTCAAAGAACTTCTAACCTTATTCACAATAAACTTGGTGTCAGCTCTCTTTCATTTCCAGGGTGTATAAATTAGGAATGTGATTTCCTGGAGTAAGTTCATTTTAACAAAATTCCACTACTAAAAGAAATTGGACGTCCTGTGGAGTGTGTGATAGAATTTTAACTTTATTACTTAGCTTAGGAAAATACATTTTTCTTGTGGAAGTTAACATTTTATTATAAGTTTGACTGGTTATATCACTAAGAAGATGACTTAAGTATGCTAACATAATTATATTCACAATTTCAAACATACGAAGAAAATTTAAAACATGACTGGCTTTTGCTTGAATGTTTGGAATGGTCTTTCTCCCTGCTTCCCCTCTATTTACTATAGATTAAAGACTCTATTTTTAATTTCATTCACATTTTTGGTACATTCTGTTTTCATCATTACATTAGGCTAAGACTGTCTCTTATATTTTTCTAAGAATACTTTTTAAAGAAGGGTGAGGAGGAAAATATTCTTTGCTCGATAGCCTTTTGGGCATTTTAACAGATTTGGACTTAAGCCATTATGACTATCTCCAAAGTATTGATAATTTTGAGAGCTTAAGAAATTGATTTTAATAAATAAGAAACTTTTATCCTTTGAGGGAGAATTTTACTTAAACTATTGCCCTCAGGAGATTTTTATATGTAACTCAGGCATTTACAATTTGTTGTGAGCAACTCTTAAAAAAATGTGTGAGTAGCATGAAACAGAGCAGGATTTTTCCAATGAGACCTGATGGGGAGAATAAATGCAGCCAGGTAAAACCCTCTTAAGCAAAAAGCAGAGGATATAGGGAAAGATGGAGTGTCTTCTTTGGTGTTTTCTAAGGAAATTGTAACCTGTTTCAATACTGAAGTCAAAACCACTGAGAGCTGGAAAATTGACATATTCAACCTTTTTATGAATCAGGTGAAATAAGTGGTCAGTGAATATCATGCTTCAAAGGGATTTTGTACAAATGTCTGGAAATGGCAGTGTTACCAATAATAGATATTCTAAATTGGTCAGAAATAGTTCATGTACTAATCTACCATGGTGAATAGTTTCGAAGGACATTGAAATGCCCAAGGGTATTGTATTTACTTTCATGGAGACAAACCTGAGTGGATATATATTTTTTTATCTGGTTAAGACCAAGGCAGTCATAGCATATACAAATCCATGTTGTTTTTGTTGTTAACATTTATCTTTTTCACGGATGTATGTTATTGATAGTGGAATTATCTATGAAGTTGATTTGGCTGAACAAATTATCCTTTAAAAAGGCTGAAAACACTAGGTTTTTCTTGGCTACTGTTTGGAGATGTTGATATGTGGACTGAAGGTATGATACTGTTTGCATTGGGTTGTGCATTAGTTTTAATCACCCAGCACCCTTTTTCTTTCCATAAGGACCTATAACTAAGGTTTGGTTTTAATTTCACTGAAAACATTACATTGGCAACATTGGTATTAAAATGAGATGTTTCCCTGGTATTAAAATATGTAAACACCATTTGCAATCATCTTTAAAGTCTCCTCAACCCTTTGAATTAGTTGTTTCGTGTCTTATAATTTTACCAATTTTATCAATTCCCCCAAGAAACTCTGGACTATCCTTCGTTTTATTTGATGTTCCAGTGATTTGGGTTGTAGTATGAGATTACACATGGGAATAGAACACCATTAGAGAGAAATAAAATTCTTTGTACAAAACACATAACCCGCTATACTAGCCTTTAGCACTGTACAAACAGTGATAAAGGGATGACATGACTAATATTGGACTTCGGCACATGAGACCAATTGCCTTTACTGCTTATGGGACTCATGATAGAACTTCCTAATTTTATCTTTAAGCCTTTTGAAAGAAAGACGTGAATCTGGACAGTCTAATTATAAATGTGCATGTAGTCACTACTTCCTGTTATATCTGTATTGCGTATAGTATACTGAACTCATCCGTCCACTAATCTGATTTTAAGTTATATTTACATGAACTGTAATTAAATAATTCAGAGTCTGAATGTCCAACTTACGGATAAAAGGTTGAAGTTTTTGGAATCTGTGAAGGATTTTCCTTTACATTTATGTGTGAGGGAGCAGAACATCATTTCCTCGTAAAATAGGCACATTTATAGAGTTTTCCTCACTTTGTTTTGCCCTGGAGAGCTAGAGAGGGGAGAATCTTGCTTTCTCGTGGACTTAGTGTTCAACAGATCCTCTGATACTTTCATTGAATATAAGATTTTCTTTCCTTTGATCATGCCAATCAGTGTAAGTGGGCCCTTTAAAAATAATGACCTCAGAAGTTCTGAAAGCCTGGGGTAGATTTCTGTTTTAAAACCTTGATATATTTAGATATCTTTCTGTCAGAATTATGCATGAACTATAAATAGACTTCTCTCTCTCTGCGTATCCCCCTTCCCCCACCATTGTAATTTCTATGTCTATTTCAATGTGAATTGGCCAGCATTAATATAGTAATGAATATACACAAAGTTGAATAATAGCAATAAGTTAAAGAAAGCACATGATGTGATATGAGTGCCAAATATTTAAATTATTAAATCTTTTCCAAAAAATCAATCAGTAGAAGTTTAGTGTCTATTTAGATTCTTCTGCATATTTCATACAATTAAGATACTTATCAATAAATGAATGGATGAAATGTTATTAAGTGTTAATATTTTTGAAAAGGAGTCTTTAATTTATGCCTAAAATCATACTGTATTTTGGACAAGAAGATTTAAAGAGCATTCAAGGTTTTGATTTTTAATATTTTCAGAAATATCTTAATACAAGTTCACTGTGCACGATTTCATTTAATAGTCACAAAGGCCTTCTGGGGTACAGGTACTATTCTCCTCCCTATTTTAAAGCTTAGAAGTTTTAAGTAACCGATCAAAAATAATACAGCTAGAATATGACAGAGATGGGATTGGAACCTAGATCTATCTTCTTCTAAAGCTTATGCACTTAACCATGTCACTCTGCGATCTCACAGAGATAGTCCATTGATGAATGGAGGCTTATTTTTCTGACCTTTGAGTAAAGGTGGGAAAAGATCTCTAATTTTCTTTCTTTCTTTTTTTTTTTGCGCTACGCGGGCCTCTCACTGCTTTTGCCTCTCCCGTTGCGGAGCAACAGGCTCCGGACGCGCAGGCTCAGCGGCCATGGCTCACGAGCCTAGCCGCTCCGCGGCATGTGGCATCTTCCCGGACCGGCGCACGAACCTGTATCCCCTGCATCGGCAGGCGGACTCTCAACCACTGCGCCACCAGGAAAGCCCAATTTTTAACTTCTTGAGCAATATAGGGATGTTGGACTGCCTTATAGATATAGCCACACCTTTTATACCTAAGGTCAGAAAATACTGTCTCATTTTGGGTCAGTCCTCTTCTTCCCTAGAAAATTTTCCTGGCTTCTTTTTCAGTGTTCAGATCTAATCTTGGACTCTTGCTCACTCGTATGTTAACTGTCCTCACTGATCTTTCTATTGTTTTTGTTTGGGTGATTTGTTCCACCTGGTCCCCTGTCAAGTCATGGTTACAAATATCACCATGTATTTGTAGCATGTGAAGACAACTCTTTAACGTAGGTAACTTGATAACATAAAATCACCAATATGTTAATACCAAGAAATGAGATTATGGGCTATAGCCCATCTTAAAAAAAAAAAATGTATAAGCTACATCTGGCTCTGTTCTTTCCAATAAGCTACCGTACCTAAACTTGATTGGAAGTTTTAGTTGGAGTCTCCAGATGTCTTTCTTTGACAGTATTTGGTAGATTTCTTATGAAGGTTAGGACTTTGAAAGACAAGAAAAACGTGGGTTGAAAATTACCTATCACACCTAAATGAATGAAGTAAGCTGTTAAATAATACAAAACATGTAATTCTGTGTCTAGACATAGATTTGTAGGTTTAAGCCCAATATAGTTCTGGAACAACCACTAATTCTTCTTCAATGAGTTATTGCTAGAGCCATGAGCCAGATGTTACAGGAAACCATGTACTGGTCCTGTTAGTAATTTCTAATGGTATGATTGAAATAAACATGGGCTTTGGAGTCAGACCTAGGTGTGGGGGTGTGAGTCCTAGAACTGATACTTGTTGAATGATGTTTTGCAAGTTCCTTAGCTACTTTGCTTCTCAGTTTCTTTATGTGAAAACACTTTTGGGAATGGCTAAAGTCAAAAAAATTGACAATATGAAGTGTTTGAAGGATCTGGAGCAATTAGAGCTGTTACACTTTGCTGAAGGAGTCCCAAATGGTATAGCCACTTTGGAAAGCAGTTTTTAAAAATTTAAACATGCACTTATCATAAGACCCAGTAATTCTACCCCCAGTTATTTTCCCAAGAGAAATGAAAATATATGCTTACACAAATACGTACATGTGAATGTTTATAGCAGCTCTATTCATACTCATCAAAACCTGGAAACAACCCAGATATTCATCAATTGATGAATGGATAAACAAATTGTGTTATATCCATACGATAAAAAGGAATGGACTACTGATACATGCAATAACATAGTTGAATATCATAATATTTATGTTAAATGAAAGGAACCAGACACTGAAAGCTGTATACAGTATGATTCCATTTCTAATGACATTCTGGAAAAAGCAAAACTATAGGGACACAAACCAGGTAAGTGGTTGCCAGGCAACTGGGAGTAAGGAAAAGGGATTGACTACAAAAGGGGAATGAGGGAATATTTTGGTGTGGTGGAAATGTTCCAAATCTTGTTTGTGTTAGAGGTTGCATGACTATATTTTGTCAAAATGATGAACTTTACTGTATGTAAATCATATCCCAATAAAAAGAAAGGGAAAAAAACCTTGTGTTCAGAGTGGTTATGGAAATTATAAGAGATCATCTTCCTCGCCCATTTTTTCTGCTGCTTGGTTCTTCATTATCCTCTGTTGCTTCTGTGTCTCTTATAACTTTGGGGTCCATGATAAATTGCAATTTCTTATTTCAAAGCTGAGATACTACAGAAAATTGATGTCTTTATCTTTTTCTGCAATCTGAGTCAGATTTTAAACGGAGTGATCAACTGTATTTTTATACTTCTAGATATTCTAGTTAGTACTGCATAACTCAGAGCTGGAATTGGCAGACTCTGTAAAATATACCAAATATACTTGCTTTGACTGGATTCCTCATCTCTGTTCTGTGGCAGTGGGAATGTATAGTATGGTTGGGAGGGTATTTAGAGCAATCTTGAATTTTGAGCCTGGAGTCCTGCTTGAGAAAGGCTTCCTCCACTTCTCAGCAAACCATTGTTCTATGCCAGGGGTTCTCAAACTTGAGTGAACATCAGAATCACCTGGAGGAGTAATTAAAACACATTTCTGGGTTCCACCCACAGAGTTACTGAGTCAGTAGGCCTGGGGTGGGACCCAAGAATTTTGTATTTCTAACAAATTTCCAAATGCTGTTGATGCCCCTGGTTTGGGACACACACCTTGAGAACCACCAATTTATACTTACTCTGGTGTTGCAGTATCAAAATTCCTGCCTACATACAGTAGCCAACATTTTGTTTATAAACCACTTAATCATTTCATGGCCACTTTTGTATTGGGTAAAACCTAAATATATGTATATTTATATATAGACTATATATATATATATATATATGTATGTATATATGTATATAGAGAGAGACTGACAGACAGTAAGCATTTGGCTAGAGGCTACAAAGTATTTGATGCTTAAAGACAGAGAAATGGCAAGACAAAGGGAAAAAAAGGTATGTCTAGCTGTACCCCTTCCTCTTCACCTCTTGAGTGTCATCCTACTATATCATAATTATTTTATTCTAGCTAAAGGCTCCTTTTGTACTCCCATTCTCTCTACTTTAAAAGCTCTGAGGACTCTTACCCAGTCCTCCTCTGTGCATTGCCCTAACATATTCTCAGTTAAGACTTTTCACTTCCTACTTTGTAATAAATAGGCCCAGCCTCCTCACACTTAGGTTTCATGATTGTATCCTTTTTTTTTTTCATTCCGATAATAATTTTCACTGAATGAAACCAAAGTACCATCAGCTGCCCAAATTGAAACAGTCTGGGATGTGTGGGTGACTGATTTCAAGTGAACAAATAGAAATCATGGTCTTGTATCAAACACTTCCCTAGACCAAGAAGCAAATAATCCTAATAACTTTAATAGCACTAGGTATAAAAAGAAACAGGTAAAATTTAGAATCTTTAAAGAATTTGTGAGTGTTAAATTTAAGGAAATCATAGATTATTTCATCTTTCCAGATGCCAAAGCAGATACTGAGGGCTGTATATATAAATTTGTTCAGAATTTCTGTTATTTTAAGGTTGCTGTAGGGTATTTTCTGCTGTTAGGATATCTGCTGATTTCTGTCTGTGATAGATTAAATACAGTATTTTATGTTTAGAGAGCTGATGTCCTTTTCTCCTTCTCCTACCACCCCACTGATTATCAAGTCTTTAGAGAAAATAGCTCATTGTGCTGGTTGATTACATGCCTCAATTGAATAGTAGCTTGCTGCCAATTATCATTACAATGCCGTATTGATTTTTTCTCATTTCCTCTGTGGGAATTAAAGCAGAATTTGTTTAAAATGAGTTTCCATATATATTGTGGATGTGATTGGTTCCAAATATTTAAGCTATTTTTTAAATGTATTTTCTTCAGTGATCTGTTATTTCTTACTGATAGTCTCTTAGAAATTTAGGTCTCTTCTTTACCTTAGGTAGATATGAAATGTGATTTAAAACCTGTGGAATTGATCTATAGTCATGGTTTAAATATGTCGAGTATAGATTTTAATTATTGCTTCACAGGCATCCTGCTGTATGTTAATTTACGTTTGTAAAGTTCTTGGACAATATGATTCTGCTGATTCTCTTAACCACACAAGTCAGTAAATTTAATTAAATTTTAATTAGAAAATATTTAGTGTTGACTATATGTAATCCATTCTGCTAAGCATTATGGGAGACAGAAAGATGAGTGAGATCATATAACAGTCTTCAGAGAATTTATAATCCAGAAAGGTGGGTGAAGACACTTGTGGTATGAATCATAATGTCAAGTAGTAAGAGATGCACAAACACGGGCATTCAAAGAGAAAATAATGCATTTGGATGGAGGACTTACAGGAAGAAAACATTAATGGAGGAATTGACAGTCAAGTTGAGCCTTGATGGGTTGGGAGAGACGGAGTTGGAGTTACCTTCTGGGAAGTGAGGTCAAGCAGGGAAATGCAGGGAAGACTCCAGGAAAGAGAATATGTCTGATTTTTATTGGAACATGTGGTCTAAGGCCTGAGGCTAGAAAGGTAGGTTGAGGCTTGATCAGAATCAGGACTTGAAATGTGTTAAATAGTCCAGAGAAAATTTTTGGACAGAAGACTGTGGTAATCTGGCATTTTATAAAATGAATAAAAGAAAAGAATGATGCCTCAGAGACCCTAGTTGGGAGGCTTCTGCCATATTAAAGGAAAGGTAACTAGGGCTAAATTAGAATGGTAGACAATGAAAGGGAGTCATTCTAGAAGTAGAGTAGTAGTAGAGTAGGGTCATGACAATAAGTCAAATCAAGTTCTCTGTGATCAGTCTTCAAGTCTTTTGTCACACATGGGACTTCATCTCCTGCCATTCTTGCTTCCAAGCCTGCTTGTTCAGCTGTGACCACACAGGTCTCCTCACAGATCCTGGAACATTCCAAGCACACTAGCTACCACCTCAGCACCCTATTTGCTTTTATTCCATCTATTAGGAAAGTCCTTATTTCCTTCAAGGCTCTGCTCAAATATCACCTTATCAAATAATCTTTCTCTGACTACACATTAAAAAATAACATCCTGGCTCTCCTTATTCCATTTGCCAAGGTTTATTTCTCTTCATAGTACCAAAGCATTGACATTTTATTATATAGTTAGTTATTTATGCTCTGTCTCCCTTTTAGTAGATGGTAAGCTACATGAGGGTAGGGGCTTAGTTTGTTGCCAGTTATATCTCTGTCACCTAGAACATGCCTGGTACTTAGTGGGAACTCAATAACTATTTGTTAAATGAATGAACAGAATAAATGCAAAGGTGAAAGAGGTGGCGGATCAAGAAATGATGCCAGTATTTCAAGTCTGAAGGATGCAAGGGATAGTAGTAGTATTATCAGAATATGGAAGAGGAGTTGATTTAGGAGAACAGAGACATAGGAGAAGAGAAATTTGGCTTTGTAAATTCAGGCTTAAGTATTCGACGCTGGTGAAACAACCAAGGCAGTGCTGTAGAATGGGCAATCTAAAATGTGAAGAGAAGTCTGGGATTGAGGTAAAGATCTCTGAGTCATCCCCATAGAGTCAACACTCAAAGCAATGGGAGTGGAAAAAAGAAGGACACGCGATATAAAGACAGCATTAACAGATCTGAAAATCAAAATTTAATTTGGGATATTTAATGTTTTAATTATATAAACTTATTTATACTTTTTTTTCTTGTTTATTTAATAGCTGGGTTAACAACTTTGGCCATGAAGGTCTTGGACTCTTGTTGGATGTGCTGGAAAAGCTTCTGGACAAGAAACAGTAAGAATAAACATGAAAAAAAATCACCATGGGGGACATTTTTAAGCACAGCATAATATGTTCTTTCCTTTTATTCAGGCAAGAAAATATTGACAAGAAGAATCAGTATAAACTTATTCAGTGCCTCAAAGCATTTATGAACAATAAGGTAAGTAGTATTTATTTCTGCCTCTGTCGCAAAAGGTGAGAACTTGCCTGACAGACACCATGAAACAGGCAAAATAGTGGATGCTTACTCAGTTTTCAAGAGGGTCTTTATAATGCAAATCATCATGAGTTTCATTTAAATATTATTTAAAATATACTTTGCTTCACAAAATATTTATTGGCAGGTTTTTGCAATCATGCAAACATACAAGTCTTGTTCCCAAATCAAATAATACTCTTTAATACTCTTTTTTTTCCATGGTAGTAGGAAAATTTAAATGGGATAGGTTGAATACCATTTCCTTACAGAGAGTTTTTATTCTAATGTAAAGGACAATTCAAAGCTATGATTTGATTTTTTTTTTTCTTTTTTTTTTTGCTGAGAACGTTATAAGGTTAAGATTTTTCTTTCTTTTTATGTTCAATTAATGTCAGTGAGTTAACATACATAAAAGACATTTCTGGCACATACCAGGGTTTTTTTTTTGTACCTGTGTGATACCAGTTGCATTATGAGGGACTCTAGGAATGCCAGACAAGGGTTTTCCTTCTAAAAGTAGTCTTTGCTCAGGTTATGAAGTTAAAGTCATTTTTTCTATAAACTTGTTTTGTTACTCTCTTATACATGATTTGTGCTATATTCCTATAGGTAAAATACCACTGACTAATTCACTAATTGAATAATTCCCTTTATATGGTATTTTAATAATCTCAAAATATTTATTAAAAATAACTAATTATAACAATAACCCAAAACTTGCCAGAAGTAAAATATAGCTATTAATAGCGAATGCAGTAAGATTATCTACTTAAGTGATCTGCAGTCTTTCTTAAGTGTGTGGGATTATGTATAATTATGTGTATCTTATACACACATGTATCAGCAAAGAATTTTTTGGCATGTGGAACAGATGGATGCTTGCCAATTGACGTGAGTCTCCCGTATAGAATATACTATTTGTGCTGTTCTTGGAAGTTTCTTCCAGAAAGATTTCCATCAGTGCTAGTACAGAATTTCTGAACTTCTGAGCTCTTAGTCTTTGGTGACAAAGTTATGCAGAATCTGATACCTAACAAGAAAGCAGTTAATGAACATTGCTTCTCCACAGCTCAAGATGGATCTCTTTTTTCAATTGAGGGAAACAAAGAAATAAAGGAAAGACAACACTGTACTAGAAATCAGGAAATATAGTCCATGATTTGCCACTAAGTTGTGTGGCCTTTAGAAAATTATTTGACCTCTCTGCCAATCAGTCCCCTCACCTGTAAAATTAGGACTCTGATCTAAATTCTTACTGACTTGAGTAGTCAACTCTTACAGCTTTCCAGGATATAACTGTAATCAGTATAGTTACTAGAGAAAGTGACATTTCCTGTAGAGCCTTTTCCCACGAGACAGAAGTTGATATGTTCATACGTATTATTTATTACTTAAGAGTTTGGCAGTTTTGAAGAACATGATTTTTTTTTTATTAGAGTAGAGTTGATTTACAGTGTTGCGTTAGTTTTACAGCAAAGTGATTCAGTTATACGTATACATGTATCTATTCTTTTTTAGATTCTTTTCTCATATGGGTTAGTACTACTCTGTATTAACAGTGAAATCTGACAGCATTTCATTGGAACAAAATTGCCATTTCAAGCTAACCTTTAGTTAAACACCACACATTTGAATATTTTCATGGTTCCTAATTTATCTTCAAAAAGAATTCAGTGTAGCATTCCCTATGCTATGCAGTAGGTCCTTGTTGGTTATCTATCTTATATGTAAAGTAGTCTTCTGTGTGTGTTCATCCCAAGCTTCTGATTTATCCCTCCCCTCCCATGTTTCCCCTTTGGTAACCATAAGTTTGTTTTCCATACCTGTAAGTCTGTTTCTGTTTCGTAAATACGTTCATTTGTTTCTTTTCTTTAAGTTAGATTCCACATATGAGTGATATATGATATTTGTCTTTGTCTGACGTACTTCACTCAGTATGACAATCTCTAGGTCCATCCGTGTTGCTGCACATGGCATTATTTCATTTTTTTAATGGCTGAGTAATATTCCATTTTATGTATGTACCACATCTTCTTTATCCGTTCCTCTGTCAATGGACATTTAGGTTGCTTCTATGTCTTGGCTATTGTAAATAGTGCTGCAATGAACATTGGGGTGCATGTATCCTTTTGGGTTATGGTTTTCTCTGGATATATGCCTAGGAGTGGGATTGCTGGGGAATGTGGTAGTTCTATTTTTAGTTTTTTTTTTTTGTTTTTCTTTTTTGCGGTATGCGGGCCTCTCAGTGTTGTGGCCTCTCCCATTGTGGAGCACAGGCTCCAGACACGCAGGCTCACTGGCCATGACTCACGGGCCCAGCTGCTCCGTGGCATGTGGGATCTTCCTGGACCAGGGCACGAACCCATGTCCCCTGCATAGGCAGGCGGACTCTCAACCACTGTGCCACCAGGGAAGCCCCTATTTTTAGTTTTTTAAGGAACCTCCATACTGTGCTCCATAGTGGTTGTACCAATTTACATTCCCAATAACATTGTAAAACACGATAGTTTAACTTAGATTATTCTATATTAAGATTAGGCTTTAGTTAGAGCATGTTAATGTCTTGCACATAGGTCCTAGGAACATGAGTAAATAGTAGGTCTTTTAAATTATAGGCGTGTGAAACAATGGGCATAAAGTATACATTCAAAATAAAAAAATATACAGTAATATATCCATTTCATGTTGGAATGAATTGTCATAATCAAAGAATGAAACTTTCATCTGAAATGACTCATACATCAAATTTGCTGGCCCTGAGGAGTTTTGATTACCTAATTCAAAAACTCTTTTTGCTTATACAATGCATGTAATAATAGGATCATAAAAAGCAACTCATTGTCCCTTAACTTCCATTGCTGTAATATTGCTCTGATGTTTAGATTGATGGTTTTCCATCATTTCTCATATCTTCAGTTTTATTTTGAGTATGTCCCTACACATTACAAACTACTTTTATTAATAAAATGGAAATTTGAAAAATTAAATGATTTCACTCTCAGTCTAACTGATCTTTAAAGTTATTTTAAGTTTGGTAATTGCATGGTAACCATCTCTCTCAGTTTTCCACATCACTTATTTTCCTTACTACTTATTATTTACCGGCTACCTTTATACTTACATAGTCCTTCTGTTTTTCTTTGCTTCTTTTTAATCTCGTCTCTTCCATTTCCTTTTTTTGTCTTGTCTCTATAAATTTCCTTATTTGTTATGACCTCGAGTAAAGTCATATTTAAGAGCTTTAGCTATGTTTTTTTTAAGTCCTGAATTCTTTTAGAAGATAAATTAGGAACCATGAAAATATTCAAATGTGTGGTGTTTAACTAAAGGATAGCTTGAAATGGCAATTTTGCTCCAATGAAATGTTGTTGGATTTCACTGTTAAACTGTAACAAGAAGCAAACATATTTCATAAGAAATCTGAGAAATAATTTGTGGGACAAAGATCAAAGAAAATATTACCTTCTTCATGTAGTGAAAGCCTGAGTTTTGGGCTTTCTTCATTTTTTTACCTAGTCATTCTTATGATGCACATTTGCATGCATATATTCAAGCCTAGAAAATAAATGAAAATGGTGTCTGGCTTCTCTGCCTAGTTGACTGTGACACTTAGTAAAACCCAGGCTCCATTTCTTTCTGTTCATAACTTTTGTAATGCAGCACAACTGCTTGAAAGAGGGAGGCTAAGAGAGAGAAGGTATGGGAAAATCCATACAGAGGTCTACTGCTTCTTTAACTGGCATGTAGTATACAAAAGAGCTTTTCAATGTTTTACCCTTTTTGTTCAACTTAGTTTTCCATGCAAACATATTGGAGAATTTAACCATGAGTTCCAGACATCTCCAGGGAGACCCAGTGACATAAGTAGAACTGCTTTAGAAAATCATATCAGTATGTTCTTTACATATTCTTCTTTGTTGAGAAAATATTGGTGGTTCCCATATTTCTTCCAAATTTTTATGGAAGTTTTAGGCAGGCTAATGGAGATCATATCTGACCAAAGGACAAAACTCCAAGATGCAGTCATTTCAGATAAAAAACAAACAACTGCATTTGAAGAACATTCATCTAATTAAGTAGAACCTCACTGTGGAGGTATTGGTTTTTAGAAAATCATTGTTTAGTTGCTTTTTAAAATTAAAAATGTGTTCCAAAAACATTTTGAATGAAAGTTCATTTTAAAAAATTTTTTTCAGTTTGGATTGAAAAGGATTCTAGGGGATGAAAGAAGCCTTTTACTGTTGGCAAGAGCAGTTGACCCCAAACAACCCAACATGATGACTGAAATAGTAAAAATACTTTCTGCTATTTGTATTGTTGGAGAAGAGAACATGTACGTATTGCTCTATTATTATATTAACTGTATAGAAAATGACACTTGAGAAATTAACAAGTCCTACTTTTGTGCTGTTTCTTTTGATAACTTGCATGAAAATACTATTAAATTTTAGAAAAAAATATTGATATTTTTACCTTATCTATTTGGATATTAGCCTTTTTTTGATTCTTTGAAAAATAGGTTTAAAAAGATAGAATCCTAATGGAGAGTTCTTCAAAGTTGGATATTCAAAGTTAATGAATAGAATTTTGTCTAGTTGAAGGTAAAGCAATTATTAGAAAAATGGGAAAAGGTCAGTTAGGGAGTAATTTTGGCTGAACACACACACAGGCACACACATATACATACCCTACACAACATCCACCCTCACACATGCTCATCACAAAATTTGACTTCCTTAACTGAATTAACTAGATGCTTTATTTTGTACTATAATTTTATTTTATTTTTTTAACATCTTTATTGGACTATAATTGCTTTACAATGTTCTGTTAGTTTCTGCTGTATAACAAAGTGAATCAGCCATACATATACATATATCCCCATATCTCCTCCCTCTTGCGTCTCCCTCCCACCCTCCTTATCCCACCCCTCTAGGTGGTCACAAAGCACCCAGCTGATCTCCCTGTGCTATGTGGCTGCTTCCCACTAGCTATCTATTTTACATTTGGTAGTATATATTAGTCATGACACTCTCTTACTTTGTCCCAGCTTACCCTTCCCCTCCCCGTGTCCTCAAGTCCATTCTCTATGTCTGCATCATTATTCCTGTCCTGCCCCTAGGTTCTTCAGAACCAATTTTTTTTTTTTTTAGATTCCATATGTATGTGTTAGCATACAGTATTTGTTTTTCTCTTTCTGACTTACTTCACTCTGTATGACAGACTCTAGGTCCATCCACCTCAGTACAAATAACTCATTTTTGTTTCATTTTATGGCTGAGTAATATCCCATTGTATATATGTGCCACATCTTCTTTATCCATTCATCTGTCGATGGACACTTAGGTTGCTTCCATGTCCTGGCAGTTGTAAATAGAGCTGCAATGATCATTGTGGTACATGACTCTTTTTGAATTATGGTTTTCTCAGGGTATATGCCCAGTAGTGGGATTGCTGGTTTATATGGTAGTTCTATTTTTAGTTTTTTAAGGAATCCCCATACTCTTCTCCATAGTGGCTGTATCAATTGACATTCCCACCAACAGTGCACGAGGGTTCCCTCTTCTCCACACCATCTCCAGCGTTTATTGTTTGTAGATTTCTTGATGATGGCCATTCTGACTGGTGTGAGGTGATACCTCATTGTGGTTTTGATTTGCATTTCTCTAATGATTAGTGATGTTGAGCATCCTTTCTGCCTATGGTAAGTGAAAAGATGAAGCAATATTAATGGAATTAAATTAACTGGTTGGAAAGAACAAAAGGCTGTTGGTAACTACTCAGAGTGCACATAAGTGCCAATTTCAGCAAGTTGTTGCTGACTATGCATAGATCATTTCTTCTTATGGAAATAATATTAAGTTAGAAGCAAAATTAAAGATTTGATATCCAGTTGGTAAGAAACCATTGAGATAAAGAATGTAATACCTGCTACGGACATGAACTAAAATATTTCTTCTGGACACTCTATGTGGCAGTAATCATCTCAGTTTGAATTATAATGGGGCAGGCAAAGATTTAGGATTCTTCTAATATGTTGACTTTCTCATACCTCTTGGAATAAAATGAGATGTTGCTTAGTGCTGGTTCATCCTTTGAAACCAAAAGACAAAGACTGAACAAAAATATTATCACACAACATTAAGTCTTATCTCAGTGAGAACAAACTGAGCATGAAATAACTTATGCAGATAGGCTTCCTTCCTTAGGTTTTATAGAAAAATCAGTTTATACACAAGTAAGAAATATTTTTCTAGTCTGTTAGGTTTTCAGTACTTAATTCATATAATGTACCCTACCCTGGTATATTTTATGAGTTAATTATAATTTCAGATATAGTTTGATAATAGTAGTATACTACATAGAGGTTAATTTGATTCAGACACTGTACAGAGATAGTTTCCAGTATTTTTGTTCAGGTGAATAAGTTTCTTGTGCTTGGTAATTATAGATGCTTCTCTAATTTACTGGGCTTTCTCTTTTAGGTTTTTTTCCTTGTTCCATTTTCAAAGAATCCTGGGTTTTTTTTTTAAGTTCTTTAAAAAATATTTATGCTTTTCAGCACTTTATTATAAAATTACAGTCCGTTTACACTTGAATAAACTTTGAATAATTGTAAATGCCATATCACGTTTAAGTGACATTAATATCTATGTTAACACATGAAATATCAAAACCTGAAACTTAAAATTTTAATGTTTGTCAATTAAGTATTTTTTTTTTAAATGTCACCCAGAAAAATTATTTTCCTCAAGACTTTCAAATTGAATTTTCATTTTGGTGCCCTAAAGTTATTTAACTCTATCAACATTTGACTTGCAGAAATATGTGGACAAGAACACAATTCTTAAATTGTAGTGGTCTATGTGAAAACATCAAGCACCAGAAAGAAAACAGGGAAGACTGTATAAGGGATAACCCATATTCATATAGTATGTGTAAGATGTATTTCTCATTTCTATTTTTTTTTCTATAGTCTAGATAAACTTTTAGGAGCTATAACTACAGCAGCAGAACGAAATAACAGAGAACGATTTTCACCAATTGTGGAAGGATTAGAAAACCATGAAGCTTTGCAATTACAGGTGAGTTAGTTTCCGGGGTTATATTTAGAGTACTGGTTTTGTATGACACCAACTCCATTTTAGCTAGCATTTAAATAGAAGGGAACATAAAAATGAAATTCTTCCTGTTGCTTGGTCATTCATAGAAGCTATGGTTTTGTCTGTGAAAATGACAATTTGTTTAAAATTAGGAAAAGTACTTTGAATTATTATAAATATGATGATCATAAATATTTGGATAGAAATTTAGTAATTATTGTAATAAGCCATGGAAATTAAAGCCTTAGCATTAATCAGGGCAAGAGGGCAAACAGTTCAGCCACTGCCGTTATCCTGAGGGTTAATGAAGTCTGTGTGGGCTCGTTGTAGAAATTTAAGAAAACTAAACACATCTCTTTTTTTGTGCCATTCACACAGCATTCAGAAGTTTCACTGCCCAGAATAGGGAGGATTGAATTGCAACTCTTAGGTCATGGTCTGTCTCATAGTCCTGTGTAGACCCAGCCTATATGTCTTCTTTAGAAAATGACAAAATTTCCTATCTTTTCTTAGATGGTTTCAGGAAATGAGCCATTTTATGAAAGATAACATTGTTCTTTAGTGATGAGAACTCTTATTTATTGACTGTACTTATCGTGTGAGATTCTGGACTAAACATTTGAATTTACATATACTATCTAGTTTAATTCTCACAATTCGGCTATGTAGGTACTATTATTATCTCCATTTTGCTTATGAGACAAATAGGCTGAGATTAAATAACTTGTCTAAGGTGCCACAGCTTGTAAGTGGGACAGTCAAATTCGATGCCAGGTTTGTTAGTCTGTGGTGCCCATCTCTTTCTTTTAGACAGTGTTTAGCATTTAATGTACCATGGGAAACACTTTCTGAAATATTTTTTAAACCCTTGTAGTGTCATTCAACAAAGGGAACATGGGTCCACGTTTATTTTATGAAATTATTTAGTAGTGAGTGTTTAAATATTAAAATTTCTTATCTGATATAAAAACAAAGAGTTTCTTTTCCCCTTTTTAATTTTATTGTTAAGTGTAGTTACCTGTTTTCACCAGAGATTCAAACTACAGCAGATAGATAATTTGGCTTCTCCAAAGAAAATACTGTAGTGTTACAAAACTATAATCCCTTTCCAAATACTTGAAGAAATTTGTTAATTGTTACTTCTACTCCAGCTGTGATGAACATTTCAGATAGACTTTTATGGTGTGCCTTTTATGGCCAGTGTATTACATTTTTTAATGCTTGGGGGATTTCCTTTCAGTGTTTCCTTTTTTAAATATACTTCTTATTATACAATTTATTTCAATAAAATTTAACATCTCTACTGAAAGGTTTGGAAACTGTCTTATTTAAGATGACTTCTTGAACTCTTTGTTCTTGTTCCTGTGCTTGGGCTTACCTAACTAAATCTCATTGACTTTCAGTTGTATGTAGGAGTTTGTACTTGTCTTGCAAAGTTTGCTTAGGAGGAATTAAGTGTTTTATCTATATTCAAAGTTTTCATTCCTCACTCAGATCACTCACTCACACAAAATCACACAGCTGTTGAGAGGTAGAGCTATGATTTGAAGCCAGGTCTATGTGATGCCAACATGTGTATACTGTATTGTCTGACCTTTAAATGACACCCCTGCCATAGAATAGTTCAGCCCACACAATGAGGTGGGAATGACATTTGCTAGCCTTCACAAAGCTGGACTGAATGGAATGATAAAAGTGGCAAGTTTTTAACAAGTAACATGGAAGGATCATAGACGTCTTGCTAGGTATTCAAGAAATTGTTGAATACTGATTATAGATGCAAACATATGCAAATCACAATTTGAAATTTCCTATTTTAATGAGGTACGAAAGTTAGTGATTTGTTATATACAGAGCCTGGTACTCTCAGAAGAATTGTGAAGTGGGTTTGTTTATTTGGATTATTTCACGTGGATGAAAAAAATATCTAAAAGTTCAAAACTATATTCAGAATACAGAATGAAAAACAAAAGTTTAAAATCTGTTGTTTAAAGAATGAAATGAGTGCCGTATTTTAACAGAATTACTTTTCTATTTCTGTAGTATCCTGAGACTTCTCAAAATGTTATTACAGTCTCAGGAAGTAATTCTGTTAAAATACAGGACTAATTATATTTTTAAATAATAACTACATACCCCCCGACCCCCCTGCTTTTTGGATTCCAAAAGAGGTTATTAAGTTCTCACAGAAGTTTTCTAGCTCATATATTTTGTACCTGTGATAGGAGTTTTATTATCTTCAGTAGTTCAAGAAATAGACAATAAATCATATATCTTCATATGTTCTCTGTTCATTGACTTTCCTTCAGCTGAGTAGCCTTCTCAAGTCTCCCCCATACTACAGTGCCTTCTTTTGATCCTAGTTATCCTTCAAAGTAGCTTCTCATCTTTCTTTTTCATTTTATAGTCTAAGTCTCTAAAAGAATCATCCACACTTGTTTTCTCTGTTTCCTAAATTACCTTTCACAACTCAACTTTTTCACAGTTCTTCAAAAGGTTGACAATGATCTTTGAATTTCAAAGTCCAGTGGCTTCTTTCCAATCCTGATTGCTTGGCTCTATTGGTCACTCCCTCCTTGAAAATTTTCCTGCCTTTGGCTTTCTAGGCACCATCCTCTCCTTGCTTACTGAATACCTCTAACTGTTCTTTCTCTATCTTCTTCGTGCGTTTCTTCTTACTTCTTGGCTATTTTATTCTTTATGTTCTTTTCTTGGTCCCATTCTGTCATCATTTTTGTTTATACATACATATGGACACACATATACACACGTATATAAGCTCATATACATATACATCTATATGTATTGATACACACATATGTGAATGCTCTCAATTGCTTCTCTAGCTTTAACGTCCAACTATGTTCTAGTGATTCCCCAGCTTTTAAGTCTGGCTTATATCGGTATTCAATCCTACCTGTCCAAATAGCTAACTGGATGTTTTAGAAGCGTCATAAAAATTCAAAATTAAAAATAGCATTTATAAGCCATGTGCCAATGTTCTAAATACTTTAATATGTTACCTCATTTTAAACCTCACAGCAATTCTCTGAGAGAGATAGTAGTAGTATCCCCATTTTATAGATGAGTAAGCTGAGGCTCATAGAGGTTAGATAACTTTTCTAGGGTCACATAGTAAATAGGAAGTAAAGCTCACTTTAGACCCTAGAGTATGTCTTCAGAGTACTTGCTCTTAACCACTATATGGTACCTCCTCTTAGTAAAATGAGCTCATTTTCTCTTTCCCTTAGCATGATTACCCCCCTAAAAGAAGTCTACTCTTCTTCCTGCCTTTCTCATTTTAGATAATAGAGAGGTATCATTTTCTTCCTGATCTTTGATTTTCCTCAAGACTTCATTCTTCTTTGTTCCCTGCATCCAATTAATCATCAAGTCTTACAAAAGACTATGAATCTATCCCAGTCTGTCTGTCTCCACTGTCTTTATCTTCTCCCAGCAATATAATTCCAACAATTTCCTAATTAGTACCCCAAACTGATACATTCTTCCCCAAAACAGACAAATGTTTTGTAATACTGTTGGTTATCCTTTAAAAATAAATCTGATTCTAACATAGTAGCATTCCTAGAAACCTATCTATGCTCATGACCCATTGCTTGATAAAAGTGAAAAGCCTAAGCATGATGAATGACCTTTCTCAATGTGGTCCCAATCTAACATTCTGGCCTTACAGCCTGTCACACTCTCAAATGTACCATATGTTTTAGCCGTAGTAAACCTGGTGTTTCCCAAATATGCTGTAGCCTTTTAAATGCCCTCAAACATTTTATCATGCAGAACACTTTGCTTGGAATAGCAATGCTTCCCCAGCTACGTCCCTTTCCTCTTGGTAAGGTTTAATGAGGACACAAAGGAAGGCAAATTTAGGTATGTCCTGCATAAGTCAAGGAAGGCTTCAGTGATGAGGTGATGCTTTAACTGGGTCTTGAAGGATCAATAGAAATTTTCCAGAAAATTATCTTTACTGATAGAAAACCAGTACTCTGGTAGGGTGGAAGGCAAGAGAACGGCTTCCAGTAGGTAAAAATAGAGGCCAGAGGGCTTCCCTGGTGGCACAGTGGTTGAGAGTCCACCTGCCGATGCAGGGGACAGGGGTCGTGCCCCGGTTTGGGAGGATCCCACATGCCGCGGAGCGGCTGGGCCCGTGAGCCATGGCCGCTGGGCCTGCGCGTCCGGAGCCTGTGCTCCGCAACGGGAGAGGCCACAACAGTGAGAGGCCCACGTACCACACGCACACACAAAAAATAGAGACCAGAGTAGTCTGCCAGCCCCTTCACAAAAGACAGAGTGAGGTAATACCAACATGTAGTTGAAACTGATTTCTACGTAGCCCATCAGGAAAAGCTAGGGTACACTGAGCATTAGTAATAGTTGTTTTTTTTCCCCTTTAACTTTTATTATTTAAAAAAAATTTTTTTAATTGAAGTATGGTTGATTTACAGTGTTGTGTTAGTTTCAGGTGTACAGCAAAGTGATTCAGCTATACATATACATATATATGTATGACTGTATACCTATGAATGTGTGTATATATATATTTTACATTCTCTTCCATTATAGGTTATTACAAGATATTGAATATAGTTCCCTGTGCTATAACAGTAGGTCTTTGTTGGTGATCTATTTTATATATAGTAGTATGTATATGTTAATCCCAAACTCCTAATTTGTCCCTCCCAATAATAGTTGTTTATGGAAGGAGAAGGTCATAGAGTTAACCTCCAATGATGTTTTATAAAAACCAGCCCCAGTCTTCACAGGCTGCTATTAGTCTGAAAGTTGCAATGTCTTAAAGTATTTCAGGAGCTGTGTGCAGAAGTGTTTTTATTTTAGCATGATTTAATACATCTAAAAAATGTTGTCTAACATGCTGAAAATAATTTAAAAAATTGTGCATGTTATAATTAGATATGGTACACAAAAACATAGAAGTAAATATACAGTTGGTTCACTTATCCAGACCTCACCTATTTGAGAGATTTATCATTTTGGAATATAACTCAGAACCAAAAAAAAAGAAAAAAAGAAAATAATCTGAGTAGCCTACAAAATGTCACCAAATCCATCAAGTAAGCCTCATGATGACAATGACCTTTTGGCCTTTAATCAGAGCCTATTAACTCTTTCTTCCTATGTTATCTTAATGGCCCGATTTTCTGTTTTCCATCCATAGCAGACTAGAAGCACGAGTTGGGAGGTTGGAAGACAATTTATTCCAGACTTGTGCACTGAGATGATGAAGAAGCAACAACTGACACAATGAAAGCAAGGGAGAAGGAGATAGAAACATAATAAAAGAGTGGAACTGGAATTCAAAAATTATAACATTTGGTTTCATTTGGCGTCAGAGCAAATAGCCCTGTATCTCTCAATAGCTCCTGAGGGCATGTATGTGTTCCATCATCTCTCACTAACTCACATATTTAATCATGCCCCTGAGTCAGCAAAAAAATAAAATAACAAATTATACCTAGGATATTTTAAGAATGTGGGAATTCAGGAATTCTCTTCAGAAAGAGTTCCATGCAAAAACAGATGTTCTTGCTTAAATAGACAAACCCTCAGGCATATGGACTGATTCTCTGTAGCGCGATTCTTTCCACAGTGGTTCTCAAGTGTTGAGATTTTACTCTAAGCATACTTATAAATTAGCTATTAGTGCACTTGTACCATCACATATGAGAAAGTAGCTTTGGATAAATCATTTATTATTTGTCAGTAGAGGTACATTTATAATAAAACAAGGCACTGCAGCTATGGATAAGGAGGAAATTTGTGGAAAAGTAAATGAGTGTGTTAAATATTGTGTTGAAGGAATGTCTGATACTACTTAGGAAGCTAAATAACTATTTATTGACAATTTTATACTACTACCATTTAAAAACTAGAATTAGTACAATGGGGGGTTGTATAGAAATATTTACAATATGTAGTCATGTTTCAAGTACAAAAATAACTTCGGAGTTAAAGAAGGATGTCTTTTATTTTAAACCTGTTTCAAAGTTGAATAATTGCCAAATCGATCATTTTTGGTAACGGGGAATCACTAGTGACCTTTGTAATATAAAAAGCAACAGACACTTTGGAAGTCATCATATTGGTTTCCACAGCACCATTCAATGCTATTGGTCACTCTTGAACAAAGCTCTCTCTTCCCTCAACTTCTATGATACTAAGCTCTCCTCATTTTTATTTTACCTCTTTGTTACACTTAAAATCTCCTGTCTCTATGCTTGGCCTTAAAATATACTTATTCCTAGAGGTTGAGCCATAGTCCTTTGATCCTTTGCTCTGGTCCTTTGCTCATTCTGTACATTGTCCTTGGCAGCATTATCCATCCTTATGGCTTCCACCAGCACTTCTATGTGATGAATCTCTCTGAACTCTTCTATTCCAAATACATCCTGACTCACAGATTCCATATATTCAGCTGCCTTCTGACTGGATTTCAAATTCAGTATTGTCCTTAACTGTACTTTTCTTCCTTATCTTCATCCTCTCCTTCCGACTCCAATCCACTCTCCAACCTTAACCTGCCTTTCTCTCTTTTTTTAACATCTTTATTAGAGTATAATTGCTTTACAATGGTGTGTTACTTTCTGCTTTATAACAAAGTGAATCAGCTATACATATACATATATACCCATATCTCCTTCCTCTTGTGTCTCCCTCCCACCCTCCCTATCCCACTGCTCTAGGTGGTCACAAAGCACCCAGCTGACCTCCCTGTGCTATGTGGCTGCTTCCCACTAGCTAGCTATTTTATATTCGGTAGTGTATATATGTCCATGCCAACTGTATCACTTCCTCCCAGCTTACACTTCCCCCTCCCTGTGTCCTCAAGTCCATTCTCTACAGCTGTGTCTTTATTCCTGTCCCGCCCCTAGGTTCTTCAGAACCATTTTTTTCAAAGAGATATTCTTTCGTTGTTAGTGTATAGTAATCCAACAGGTTTCTGTGCATTAATTTTGTATCCTGCTACTTTACCAAATTCATTGATTAGCTCTAGTAGTTTTCTGGTGACATCTTTAGGATTCTCTATGTATAGTATCATATGCAAACAGTGAAAGTTTTACTTCTTCTTTTCCAATTTATATTCCTTTTATTTCTTTTTCTTCCTTGATTGCTGTGGCTAAAACTTCCAAAACTATGTTCCATAATAGTGGTGAGAGTAGATAACCCTGTCTTGTTCCTGATCTTAGTGGAAATGGTTTTAGTTTTTCACCATTGAGAATGATGTTGGCTGTGGGTTTGTCATATATGGCCTTTATTATGTTGAGGTAAGTTCCCTCTATGCCTACTTTCTGGAGGGTTTTTATAAATGGGTGTTGAATTTTGTTGAAAGCTTTTTCTGCATCTATTGAGATGATCATACAGGTTTTCTCCTTTAATTTGTTAATATTGTGTATCATATTGATTTACTTGCATATATTGAAGAATCGTCACATTCCTGGGATAAACCCCACTTGATCATGGTGTGTGATCCTTTTAATGTGCTGTTGGATTCTGTTTGCTAGTATTTTGTTGAGGATTTTTGCATCTATGTTCATCACTGATATTGGCCTATAGTTCTCTTTCTTTGTGACATCATTGTCTGGTTTTGGTATCAGGGTGATGGTGGCCTCGTAGAATGAGTTAGGGAGTGTCCCTCCCTCTGCTATATATTTTGGAAGAGTTTGAGAAGGATAGGTGTTAGCTCTTCTGTAAATGTTTGATAGAATTCACCTGTGAAGCCATCTGGTCCTGGGCTTCTGTTTGTGGGAAGATTTTTAATCAGAGTTTCAATTTCAGTGCTTGTGATTGGCCTCTTTATAATATCTATTTCTTCCTGGTTCAGTCTCAGAAGGTTGTGCTTTTCTAAGAATTTGTCCATTTCTTCCAGGTTGTCCATTTTATTGGCATAGAGTTGTTTGTAGTAATCTCTCATGATTCTTTGTATTTCTGCAATGTCAGTTGTTACTTCTCCTTTTTCATTTCTAGTTCTGTTGATTTGAGTCTTCTCCCTTTTTTTCTTGATGAGTCTGGCTAATGTTTTATCAATTTTGTTTATCTTCTCAAAGAACCAGCTTTTAGTTATATTCATCTTTGCTATTGTTTCCTTCATTTCTTTTTCATTTATTTCTGATCTGATTTTTATGATTTCTTTCCGTCTGCTAACTTTGGGGTTTTTTTTTTTGTTCTTCTTTCTCTAATTTCTTTTTGTGTAAAGTTAGGTTGTTTACTTGAGATGTTTCTTTTTACTTGAGGTAGGACTGTATTGCTATAAATTTCCCTCTTAGAACTTCTTTTGCTGCATCCCATAGGTTTTGGGTCTTTGTGTTTTCATTGTCATTTGTTTCTAGGTATTTTTTGATTTCCTCTTAGATTTCTTCAGTGACCTCTTGGTTATTTAGTAACATATTGTTTAGCCTCCAAGTGTTTGTATTTTTTACAGTTTTTTTCTTGTAATTGATATCTAGTCTCATAGCCTTGTGGTCAGAAATGATACTTGATACGATTTCAATTTTCTTAAATTTACCAAGGCTTCATTTGTGACCCAAGATATGATCTATCCTGGAGAATGTTCCATGAGCACTTGAGAAGAAAGTGTATTCTGTTTTTGGTTGGAATGTCCTATAAATATCAATTAAGTCCATCTTGTTTAATGTGTCATTTAAAGCTTTTGTTTCCTTATTTATTTTCATTTTGGATGATCTGTCCATCAGTGAAAGTGGGGTGTTAAAGTCCCCTACTATGATTGTGTTACTGTCAATTTCCCCTTTTATGACTGTTAGCATTTGCCTTATGTATTGAGGTGCTCCTATGTTGGGTGTATGAATATTTACAATTGTTATATCTTCTTCTTGGATTGATCCCTAGATCATTATGTAGTGTTCTTCTTTGTCTCTTGTAATAGTCTTTAAAGTCTCTTTTGTCTGATATGAGAATTGCTACTCCAGTTTTCTTTTGATTTCCATTTGCATGGAATATCTTTTTCCATCCCCTCACTTTCAGTCTGTATGTGTCCCTAGGTCTGAAGTGGGTCTCCTGTAGGCAGCATATATATGGGTCTTATTTTTGTATCCATTCAGCCAGTCTGTGTCTTTTGGTTGGAGCATTTAATCCATTTACATTTAAGGTAGTTATCAATATGTCTGTTCGTATTACCATTTTCTTAACTGTTTTGGGTTTGTTATTGTAGGTCTTTTCCTTCATTTGTGTTTCATGCCTAGAGAAGTTGGATTTGTTGTAAAGCTGGTTTGGTGGTGCTGAATTCTCTTAGCTTTTGCTTGTCTGTCAAGGTTTTACTTTCTCCATTGAATGTGAATGATATCCTTGCTGTGTAGAGTAATCTTGGTTGTAGGTTTTTCCTTTTCATCACTTTAAATATGTCCTGCCACTCCCTTCTGGCTTGCAGAGTTTCTGCTGAAAGTTCAGCTCTTAACCTTATGGGGATTCCCTTGTATGTTATTTGTTGATTTTCCCTTGCTGCTTTTAATATTTTTTCTTGGTATTTAATTTTTGTTAGTTTGATTAATACGTGTTGGCATGTTTCTCCTTGTATTTATCCTGTATGGGACTCTCTGTGCTTACTGGACTTGATTATTTCCTTTCCCATATTAGGGAAGTTTTCTACTATAATCTGTTCAAATATTTTCTCAGTCCCTTTCTTTTTCTTTTCTTCTCCTGGGACCCCTATAATTGGAATGTTGGTGTGTTTAGTGTTGTCCCAGAGGTCTCTGAGACTGTCCTCAATTCTTTTCATTCTTTTTTCTTTATTCTGCTCTGCAGTAGTTATTTCCACTATTTTATCTTCCAGGTCACTTATCCGTTCTTCTACCTCAGTTATTCTGCTATTGATTCCTTCTAGATAATTTTTAATTTTATTTATTTTGTTGTTCATCATTGTTTGTTTGCTCTTCAGTTCTTCTAGGTCCTTTTTAAATGTTTCTTGTATTTTCTCATTTCTATTTCCATGATTTTGGATCATCTTTACTATCATTACTCTGAATTCCTTTTCAGGTGGATTGCCTATGTCCTCTTCATTTGTTTGGTCTGGTGGGTTTTTACCTTGCTCCTTCATCTGCTATGTGTTTCTATGTCTTCTCATTTTGCTTAACTTACTGTGTTTGGTGTCTCCTTTTCACAGGCTGCAGGTTCATATTTCCCATTGTTTTTGGTATTTGCCCCCAGTGGGTAATGTTGGTTCAGTGCATTGTGTAGGCTTCCTCGTGGAGGGGACTGATGCCTGTGTTCTGGTGGATGAGGCTGGATCTTGTCTTTCTGCTGGGTAGGACTGTGTCCAGTGGTGTGTTTTGGGGTGTCTGTGACCTTATAATGATTTTAGGCAGCCACTCTGCTAATGGATGCGGTTGTGTTCCTGTCTTGCTAGTTGTTTGGCATAGGATGTCCAGAAATGTAGCTTGCTGGTCATCAAGTGGAGCTGGGTCTTAGTGTTGAGACGGAGATCTCTGGGAGGGCTTTCACCATTTGATATTAGGTGGAGCCAGGAGGTCTCTGGTGGACCAGTGTCTGTACTTGGCTCTCCCACCTCAGAGGCACAGGCCTGATACCTGGCCAGGGCACGAAGACCCTGTCAGCCACACGGCTCAGAAGAAAAGGGACAAAAGAAGCATGAAATAAATAAAATAAACTTAAAAATAAAAAAGCATTATTAAAAATATAAAAATTAAAAAGGAAAAAAAGAAGGAAAGAAGAGAGCAGGCAAACTAACAAACAAATCCACCAATGATATTAAGCACCAAAAATTATACACACACACAAAAAAAAAAAACCCAACAGACAGAACCCTAGCACAAATGGTAAAAGCAGAGCTTTACAGACAAAATTACAGAAAGAAGTATACACATACACAGTCACAAAAAGAGAAAAAGGAAAAAAAATCTATATATAAAAAAAAGAAATAGGAAGAGAGTAGCAAAATCAATAAACAAATCTACCAATAATAATTAACTGTATATACTAAACTAAGATAAACATAAAGCCAGGAATAAATTAGATGCAGGAAGCAAGCCCCAAGTCTGTAGCTGCTCCCAAAGTCCACTGCCTCAATTTTGGGATGATTCATCGTCTATTCATGTATTCCAGAGATGATGGGTATATGAAGTTGATTGTGGGGATTTAACTCGCTGCTCCTGAACCTGCATGGAGAGATTTCCCTTTCTCTTCTTTGTTCGCACAGCTCCTGGGGTTCAGCTTTGGATTTGGCCCCGCCTCTGTGTGTAGGTCGCCTGAGGCCATCTGTTCCCCACCCAGACAGGACGGGGTTAAAGTAGCAGCCGATTAGGGGGCTCTGGCTCACTCAGGCCGGTGGGAGGGAGGGGTACAGAATGCGGGGCAAGCCTGTGGCGGCAGAGGCCTCCGTGACATTGCACCAGCGTGAGGCGTGCCATGTGTTCTCCCGGGGAAGTTGTTCCTGGATCACGGGACCCTGGCAGTGGCGGGCTGCAACAGGCTCCCAGGAGGGGAGGTGTAGATAGTGACCTGTGCTTGCACACAGGTTTCTTGGTGGCTACAGCAGCAGCCTTAGCACTTCATGTCCGTCTGTGGGGTCTGTGCTGATAGCTGCGGCTCACACCCATCTCTGGAGGTCGTTTAGGCGCTGCTCTGAATCACCTCTCCTTGTTCACCCCGAAACAATGGTCTCTTGCCTCTTCAGCAGGTCCAGACTTTTTCCCGGACTCCCTCCCAGCTAGCTGTGGCGCACTAGCCCCCTTCAGGCTGTGTTCACGCAGCCAACCCCAGTCCTCTCTCTGAAATCTAAGCTCCGAAGCCCGAGCCTTAGCTCCCAGCCCCCGCCCGCCCCGTGGGGTGAGCAGACAAGCCTCGGGCTGGTGA
This sequence comes from Orcinus orca, assembly GCF_937001465.1. NCBI lineage: Eukaryota > Metazoa > Chordata > Mammalia > Artiodactyla > Delphinidae > Orcinus > Orcinus orca. Next base: position 84,193,208 of record NC_064580.1, read on the forward strand.
GTGCTGGTCAGCACTGATCCTCTGTGCAGGAATCTCTCCACTTTGCCCTCCACACCCCTGTTGCTGTGCTCTCCTCCGCGGCTCCGAAGCTTCCCCCTCCGCCACCCACAGTCTCCCCCCACGAAGGGGCTTCCTAGTGTATGGAAACTTTTCCTCCTTCACAGCTCCCTCCCAGTGGTGCAGGGCCCATCCCTATTCTTTTGTCTCTGTTTTTTCTTTTTTCTTTTGCCCTACCCAGGTATGTGGGGAGTTTCTTGCCTTTTAGTAGGTCTGAGGTCTTCTGCCAGCATTCAGTAGGTGTTCTGTAGGAGATGTTCCACATGTAGATGTATTTCTGATGTATTTGTGGGGAGGAAGGTGATCTCCACGTCTTACTCCTCCACCATCTTGGTGGTCTTCCAGGCCTGCCTTTCTTGTTTGCCCATTCCTGGTTAACCTTAGCATTGTCCACCAAGTAGCATAAACGAGAAACATAAGTCATTTTCGAATATACTCTTTCTCCATCCACCATTCCCTCAGTCACCAAATCCTACCAATTATACTGCCTTAGTGCTGTACTTTCCTTCCTTAGTATAATAGTATCTACCTCCCGCCCCTGCTACTTCTTTGTTTCAGGGCGTTGTCACATCTCAATGTTTTGTAATTTCCCTGGACTCTTAAATATCTTCTGCCCTTCATTCCAGCCCCTTTTAAATCATTTTCTACAAAGTTATACTTCTGAAATGTCATTCTTGTTATATCGCTGCTTAAAATCCTGTTACATCTTCCCATAGCCACTAGGAGTAAAGTCTAATGCTAGTCCACACAAAATATCAATACTTCATCATCTAACTGTGGCTTTGTCTCTAACCTCATATTCCGTCACTCTTCTACATATAGTTTTTGATCCAGTCATACTGTACCCAGTTCCCTGAACATTTTATGCTATTTCATCTCTCTGCGTCCATACCTTTGTACTTGGCAATGCCATGCCTGGAATCCTCCATTTTATGACTTATTAACTTTTTCTGTATGTTTGTATCTTTCTTCGTTGGTACGTATTTTGACTCAAACCATCCTTTTTCCTAACTCCTGCTGGGTTGGGATAAAGCAAGACCTTGTTAGTGTCAAGAAAGTACTTAATAAGGTCAATGTGTGACAGTGTCAATAACATTTTAAAAGCACAATTTGTCACAGCTAATGGCAGTATGGATAATGTGTCTGAGAATGTCCTAGAGTTGGCAGTTATTGTACTATATAGCTCTGTGAATTGTGATCAAACAGATAGATGTTTGTATAGTTTTCAAAGCTGATGAGTTACAGTAAATAAAAGGTTCTAGCATTTTCCCAGGAATTTTGTGAAGATATTTTATGTTTAAATATTTTCCCCTCTATCACTTAAGAAACTGAATGCAATTTCTTTTTGTAGTAGTATATCTCGTCAATAAAATTTGAAACATTTAATGACTATTCACCCATTGTATTTTAAACATTTTATTGGCAACAGTTAGGGGTTACAAAGAAAACCCTAAGCAAATACAGAGCCATATCTTGAGGAAGCTTGAAATTTATTTTGTGATATTTCACTCTCTATACCACACCCCACACCCCAGGATGAAGACAATAGAACCCTGTGACTAAAGAATGTAGGTGATTATTATACAAAGAATGTATCCTATTATGGTAAAAGAAGGATTATAATGTTATAGAAAAATTGATAGTAATTCAGTTTAGTATAGTTATGCATGGCAGAAATTATTGGATGCTTTCTTATATGTGCAAAGTTGGTGGTTTTTATCTACATGTTTATGCATTTGTTAAATGGGTTATATAGATATCATGTAAAAATCTCCATATAATATAGGGAGATCATTTAATAACATTGCAAATACAGAAACTTTTTTTACTGGTTAAAAATCATAATCATAGTTCTAGCCTAGTATGTTTATCAATAATGGAGAAAATTCAGACTTCCTATTATTTTTGAATTTTAGTTCTCATGGAAGCTAAATTTAAATCAAATAAATATGGCAGATCATTTTGAACCTTAGATACATTATAAAGAAACTAAGCAACAGATGAAATCTGGCTAGTGGACTCTGTGATTTCTATTTAAAGGTACTTGTTTTCTTTCCAGTACAGGGAAAAATGCTATTCAGCAATGCCTGATTTGTGCATTATAGTGTGGTAGAAAGACTCTACCTAAAAGATTCTACCTAAAAGATTCTACCTAAAAGACTAAAAGTCATGAGGCCTGAGTTCAAATCCAATCTTTGTGTTTTATTATTAGCTATACAGTCTTGGGCAAATCATCTAATCTTCCTAGGTTTTCAGTTTCCTTATCTTTAAATGAGGATATCGGACTAGAGTATTTTATGTTCTTTCTAGCTTTCAAATCCCGTAATCCTTTATTTTCTATCTCTGGAGTTGGAGTTTTGTTTTTTGAAAGTAGATTGATTTTTCATTGTAAGAGGACAATATCGTTCAATCATGCTCTTAAAGATTTATATACTTGGAAGTCGAACAATGCCAATTTTGAAAGTTCCACTATTCAGAAATGAGTTTTATACTGCTTTAGAGCTTAGGTTTTAGATATCAGGCCAGAATCCTTTTTAAAGTGTCCAGTGCAGTGCTATTGAGTCAAACTTTCTGCAGTCTCCTATATCCGTGCTGTCCAATATGGGAGCCACTAGCCACATGTGGCTGTTCAACACTTGAACTGTAACTAATGAAACTGAGCAACAGCATTTTAAATTTTATTTAATTATAATTAAGCTAAATTTAAATTGTAGTCAGTGGCTCTGTATTGAACAGCATGCTCATGTGTGTGTGTGTGTGTGTATGTGATGTGTGTATTTGTGTGCACATCTATGCTGAATAGGGAGTTGGGGGAGTAGGGTGGCAGGAAGTAAAGGAGAGTGAGAGGCCATTGTTTTGGATGATGAGATGCTGTCCATAGGTCACTGTTCAGGATATATATAAAGTGGAATGTAACACATTCCAGAAACCATTTTCTATCTCCCTTCCTCCCTTCCCCCCTCCCTCTCTCCCTCTCTCTTCCTTTTCTTTCTTTCTTTCTTTTCTTTCTTTCTTTCTTTCTTTCTTTCTTTCTTTCTTTCTTTCTTTCTTCCTTTCACATTCCATTATGTATTATGATAACCACTTTATTTTTATTGAGGTATACTTGATAACCATAAGATAACCATTTTATATACTAGACAGCATATTAAAATAATTATATGTTTTTCTAATTAACCTATAGTTTCAAAGTTAGGTATTCCCAATATTTTAAACATGATGCACTAGTTAAATTTTATTATCTTACCCATCCTTAAAATATTTTGTTGTGTTAATCTAGGAATGGATTCTATGAGGCATCTGGAATGTGCTGGAAATTATACTGTATTTGGAGTAAAGTGATATGTTTAGAATCATGAATTTCCTCCTTGCTGTGTCACCTTGTATAAGTTATTTATCTGCTTTGAGCCTCAGCTTCATCATCTGTGAAATAAGGATAATAGTAACACTTATCTCATGGTTTTTGTGAGGGTGAGATTAGATGGTGAATTATGTAAAGCTCCTAAGTTGGTAACAAAAACTAATACAATATATTAATGATGATAATAGTTTGGAGGTTTGTATTTAGCTATGAATTCAGAATCCACACAATGGGTATTTCATATTTATAATTAAGTAATAATATACTCTGCCCTATAAACTAATTACATTTTAAAATTTTAACTTTGTAAATAGTGACAATTGGATTGATTTTGTTCCTATCCTCTGAAAAGGGCAGTAATTGTGTAGTAGTATAAAGGAATGGAGATAATTAAGATGAGTTTTTTTGTTCTCCACATTCATACAATGTAAATATTCCTATTAAAGAGCATTGCTTTAGCAGATTATGTTGGAAAATGACATGATAGTATGAATATTCATCTTATGCTATTTGTAAGTAATTAAATATCTTTAAGAATTTGATAAACAGTAAATAGTACATTGATAAACCAGTGCTGTTACCTGTTTAAACTACTGACTTCAAAGTGTGTGCTATTTTTTACTATAGTCAATGGATGTAACTTCTTTTTTTAGCATTTAGTTATATATCATACATTGTGTGTTAAATGAGTATTTAAAAGCATTGCAACATTTATACTATTAAATGTAAAATTATTTTGATGTTACATTCATTAATTTTTTTGGCTTTGACTATTTTTATAATTTCCTGATCCAAATACTTTTATTGTATAAAGGTACAATTCCAAGACTCATTAACTTGTTTCTTATGGAAATGTTCTCTTTGCTTGTAGGGTATTAATACAAGCCATTAAGCTAGAATTTCTTCTGGCAAAAAACAATCCTAGCAGATGGCAACTTTTCTCTCTATTAATTTTGGATTGTACATGTATTTTGGCTTGTTCGGTCAGGTCAGAGTTGTAACATAACAAGAATCATTCATGCAAATACAGTCATAATATACCTATGGACTCATACAGTATGCAAATTTATATTCCAGCCTACTGAAACTATATGAAGACTTAAACATTTTCTTACTGTAAACAGGAAGGTTAAGTAACCCATTAAGGCATAAGCATCATAATAACTTATCTGATATGACTTTTGAGGTAATGCCAAGTCAATGGCAAATATTTAGTCAGATGTCTAAGTGATTTAGCTTGACATTTGAGCATTCATAAGAATTGGACTGAACTGTTCAATTATCATTTAGATAGCTAGTAATGTTAGAGACAGCCTCAATAATCCCTTTTAATGCATGCAACTTTTGATTTTTGAACCTGGATGTGAGCTAGATAGGCTAATCTCCCCCAAAACAGCTTAAATGCATAAGATAAAGATATAACAATAAAAGCAATATAGCTTTTAATATTTGTCTCTACTTGAAAAAAATCACTATCATAATAACAGGTCTGGATGTGGTCAAGTCAAAATACATTTGAAATATTTTTCTTTTGCTGATGTGTTTTTCCATACTAACTATTGATTTATTTGTGCCCCTGTCTATATATACTTAACATATTTACTAAATCTGGTATTTTACAGTGGTCCCCTTGCAGTCAGCTCTTTGAACACTACTAGACTCATTGCGTACTTTAAAAATAATAAATTTCAGTGTGCAGCTCTTAAACTATTAGCCAATTGCCTTAGACGTGAGCAGCATTTTCCAAAAGTGAGGAATAATCTTTGGAACACTTGGCAGTTAGCATTTGGTTGACACTCTCCTAGCTTGCAATTACCGGAAAATAACTCCCTCCTCTTTTATAATAGGGAACCTCAATAACAGAAGAAAACCAAAACCCATTTTCCAGCATCAGTCTAAGTAATGAATCACCTTTACTTGAAAACAAGCTCTTATATTTACTTTACCATGCAATGCACATTAGTATTTGTGTCATAGTGCCTTCTAGTTGATCTTAATTCACTTGCATTTATTTTTTTATATAGTAAATTAATTCATCTTATTCATATAGTTTACTACTCTATATTTTGTGCAAATCTATCCAATAATAGAATGGAGAGAGTGTAACTCAGTGTAATAATATCTCTAAGTTATCACTGTTCCCTGTTTAACATCAGGGTACTTTTATAGCTTTGTTTGAGTTATTTTAGAAAAGTGTTTATAACCATGTAGAATTGAGGCCAAGCGCCCTCTGAGGACAGCTGGATATGAAAGATACATTTCATGATCTTTTTAAAGGGCTCTGTATCCACACTGTTGGAACTTGGAGTTTCTCAGAGAAAGTTTAATATTCCTTCATATTGTTTAGCAAAGTATAGCAGTACTTGACCAACCATCATATCTTCGTTAGAATTTCTCTGGACATTAGAAACTCTATTGTTATTTTTTTTGTTTCTACTGTAAAGTCATAATCATTATACTTATATAAACATTTGCATTTCTTGATGTATTTCATAATATATGTATGTATTCCTTTAGTAAATGGAAAAAAATTTCTAAATGCATTATTTCTTTAATTTAAAAAAACTTTTTTTTAACAAAGTTTACTTTCTAATTGCAGGTGGCCTGCATGCAGTTTATAAATGCCCTTGTCACATCTCCTTATGAGCTTGATTTTCGAATACATTTAAGGAATGAATTCCTTCGTTCAGGACTAAAAACAATGTTACCAGTAAGTGGAATGTGCACATTTATTATGCTTATGAACTTTAATGTTTTTCTCTCTTTAGACAAAAGTACTTTCAGCAAAGTAAATAAATGTGCCTTGCCGTTTCCTTTTGTAAAGCACTGGACATTTTGTAAGCTTTTTGATATTGCAGTAGTGTTAGTCTCTACATAAAACTGATGATTCGGAATTCAGCTAATGGTATGTCCAGAAGTGATGGCTTTTTTGGTCTTCTTGAAGTCGAAAGGGAACTTTTCTTTGACTTTGAATACTGAGAACATAAAAGACTCCTATTTTTTTGCCATTTCAATTTTTCATTAAAATTTTTTGCTTTCCTCTTTGATAACTTAGATTGATTTCCTTTATATTCAGCATAAGTATGCATAAAATTTTGATTAGTATATTCTAGACACATAACATAAGGATGGTATTCTTGTTATAAATCCGTAGCATCTTTTCTAAAGAAGAACAATTTTATTTCTTAAATTGAGTGTGGATATCTGCACTAATTGTGATACTGTTAAAAACATTTTTGAAATAACGTTATAGACTTGTTCTAAGATAAATGAGCACACTTATTTTATAAATAGAAATACAACTACCATGACTTTATACTTTACTTAGTATGTTAACTAAAGAAGGATTTTGTTCAAGACCATGGCATTTTTAAAGGAGACAAGTAAAATCTCACTAGTTTCTTTATTTAAACTACTTAGACCATACCTGATAAACAAGAAGTAAATGTAGGGGTGGGGAATAAAAGGACTGAGGAAAGAAAAAACAAAATAAAACAAATGTCAATGAGCGTGTATATAAGGTATTCCTAGGGTATTAGAAATAGCAAAATCAGGGGTATTTCCTGGTGAGGGACTAGTGTGTAGCATGCATCTGTAACTTGTCTTCTGATAGTCTTAACTGAAAGTGGTTGAAACTCATCATCATAAAATATACAATTGGGTCTATTGAAACCCATTTTAATAAGATATATGATTGGGTCTGTGAGGTTTTAGAAATTTCTATGTCAATTCCACTTTGAATGGTTCTTTCATCCATGACTTTAAAAAGCAAGGAATTGGTTGCAGTGAATCAAAGCATCATCGTAAGTGACCCGAATAGAGGTTCAATATGCAGTTAACTTAGGCACATTCACTAGTTATAGTGTATGTAACACACATTCTTTTTTTTGTCACAAATCTCTCCTCATGAAAAGTCTGTGGTCTTATGTAGCTAGAGGTAATATTACAGTCCTCATTCTAGTGTGCTTTTGAATTGCCTACTCAGTGTTTCCATCCTTGTCCTCTTGGAGCTGGTCCTCTGTTTCTGGGAGAGTAATCATGTCTTTGGACACTTGTTGGCCTCAGGGGCTCCTGAAGATCCTCTACTCATTTACTAATATGCCATGTTTTTCTGCCTTAGTTATTGCTGTCTATTCCAGCTTTCATTTCCCTATGTCTATTTATAATTAAACATTCGTTTTCTACCGTATGCTACTGCATGGCTGGTCAAGAAAACTGTGACTCTCAATTTATTTAAGCCCTCATCTTTTCAGAAAGGGTATGCACAGTAGCTCTTGTCCTTACCTTTTGCACATTTGCCAGGGTGTGCTCATTTCTGCTGGGTTCAGTGGTCTCATGGTATTTTTCCTTTGGTTACATTGACAGCTAAGATTTTGCATCAGTGTTTCTTAGCTACACTTTCGCATTGGCCCGATAGCTGTATATAAAGCCCCTTGCAGTACCCTGTACCTCTTAACTTATGCTTCCAGCTAGATTTTTCTTTAACTATCACATCTCTTCAGTATGCCCTGATTCTTAGATCTCAGGGATCCTTCAGCAAGAGGAAAGTGAGAAGTGTCATGTTTCTGCCTCTTAAAGTTTTGGAATAGAACCTACAAGGATTCTCAATTTCTTTTTCTTCCTGTGACAATGGAGTGAAATAAGGCTAAATAGGGCTCTGGTTCTCAAGAAGTTGGGCATGTCCCCCTAAAGAGAGTCTATCTTATTGGGGGTAGGGCAGAGATGTTTGGTTTGAAAGAAAATAATCCTCCCCAGGTATTTCTGATATACAATATGAGAATCAGAATCTAGGCAGATAGACCCTGAGATTAGAGGTCCTTCCCTTAATACCATACATTTCACTACTGTTGCTGTTGTCCTTGTAGTTTTATTATCACAATTTGGAGCAAAAGTCAGAATGGTCATGCTTTAATGTATACTAGATGTACATAACATGTCAACTGCTGTCTAGCTATCTAATTTACTAAATATTTACATTTCAACCACTAGAATTTATAGTAATATCAAACATCTTTTACACATGCATGGGAGCCTAATAATATATTCATAGATGAGTCTTTAATATCCTGGCTTTTATCCTATTTACTCTTATTTTATACATTGTTCTAACAGGAGGAGCTTCCTAATTTTCTGGAATATATCATATTCAAAGCAGCAAATTAGACGTGGCTAGGGCTAATATAAATTGTTGGTACATGGATCAAAAATTATAAATATCTGGAATCATTAGGTGTTGGGGAAGAATAGTTCTTAATAGTTCTTAGTATTTCAGTAATCCATGAGACCATCATTGTAGTAGAGTGAAACTTTTGTTTCATATAATTATTAGAATCCTCAAGACAAGGACAGTTATTTTAATTACATTCTGTAGAAATTTATTTTCAAAATTTGCCCTGTCTCTATAGATAAATTATGATGTTTAAAGAGAGTTTATATTTCACTTACATGGAAAATTTCCTTTTTATAAATTTGCTTTAGTAATTTGGGACAAATGAGTTATTAAACACTATATAGTGATTTTTCAAATAGTATTTTCTCTGTAGTTAACTTACATTGATTTCTTGTGAAGTTTTCTCCATCTGCCTTTTAGTTAGTTAAATAAATTAAGAAAATATTAGATAAGTCAGATATGTGAAGGAACAAGATAGTAAGAAATTGTGTCTGTAGGCAGCAGGCATTCTAAACTTCTTTTAAAAGACCGACAAACCCTTTCTTACTCTTTTGAAGAATCAATTTTGATTGCTTGACTGGTAATCAGTCATGTGCTGGTAATGGACTTTGATTTCCTTTGAAGTACACCATATTATAGAGACTTAATTATATGTTTTAGAGAATCTGCTGAAAATATTCCGTATCTGTACAGCAAATCTGTTTAAAAAATAACTGAAACATATTTACAGTATTTCACGTAATTATTAGTAGTGTAATTCAGTAATTTTATGCCATTCTTCATTTAAAATACAAACTTCAGTGATGCATTTCCCTTTTTTCAATGGGGTATCTGTCACATTTGTGCTATATGAAACTTTTATTAATTCATTAAATGTTTATTTTATCAAAATTTTTGAATATACCTTTCAAGGTTTGACATTTGAATGAAAGGAAGTTTTTTATATATGTGTGTGTATGTAGATCATATATATTTTAACGGAGCATTATTAATGAACACTATGAGATATTTCATTTATACATATCTATATTTTTATATTGTGCTGTACATGTTCACATACTATATATCATATAAATAATGTGTTGTCCTAATTAAAAACTGAAATAAATATTTAACCAGTTATTTTCACTGAAAATATTTTAATCATGAAGCTTGAGTCCATGTTTTGTAAAGTTCTGATGCTGATTAAATGACAGTATTTAATTAACTTGTTTTTTCTATTTTTCAAACATATTTGAATGTGTTAAAGTCTGATAGTGAACATCTAAGAAAGAATATCTTATGACATAAGAATAAGGAAAAAATCCATATTATAAAATGTATTAAAGGTGTTTTTTTTTGAGAGATTGAAAGTGTATTCTTATCAGCTCCTTACATTACCCATGAAGTTTTTTTTTTTTTAACATCTTTATTGGAGTATAATTGCTTTACAATGGTGTGTTAGTTTCTGCTTTATAACAAAGTGAATCAGCTATACATATACATATGTTCCCATATCTCTTCCCTCTTGCGTCTCCCTCCCTCCCACCCTTCCTATCCCACGTATTAAAGGTTTTTTCTGCAATGACCAGCATATTGGGTGTGTCTGGCTCCTGCTCTTTTCTGAATTGAGTTCAGAAATCACCTGATAATATAACTCACCAATGTTAGATAACTTTAATTCCAATAAATTTCTTCATTCCCTTTCAAAGTGGAAAGTTAGACCTAAAACAGATTATTACTCAAGAGGAAACTAAGTTTAAATACATGTATTTGTTATGTATTTTATATGCAATTATATAGAAACATATTAATATTTTCATATGCTCTGTAGGTAAATTATTATGTATGTGAACGTTAGAAAAAGAACACCTAGAAATTGCATAAATTTGTGTTTGGCTTCAGTAATAGCGGTTGCATCTCCATTTAAAATCGTCCTATTGAACAAAAATAGAAACAAAAAAATGGATCCGAGTTTGTTTAATCGACCTAATTTGAAGTACACCGTGCTTGCATTTCCTTTTAGAGTTCAAGCTCAGCTCTGAACATCCTAGTCTCTCTTTCGGTATCACCCTTGAGCATCCACAGTTGTGATTATCGATTTGGGTTTTGAAAGCGGCAACTTAATGGACACATATTAAAAGATATTCCAGGTGATATATATTAAGCCCAACAATCTCTAGTGTGGCATGCTTCCAAAGATTTTGTTTATACTATGATTTTGAAAATTATCAGAGGTTTGTAATGCATGTGCTTATAATGTATTACAAAAACAGGTCTCTTTGATGCCCAAGTTGGTATTTTGTGATTCGGCTAAGCAAAAATAAAAGGTGGGGGAGGAGGCTAGTTGTGCATCTTGATTAAAAAGTCCTGACGCCTTTTTGCTTTAAAATCACAAAATGTCATTTAAAGTAAATTTGTTTTTACAACTTTCCACGCCATACTTGGGACTGTTGTCCTTGAATATATCCTTGCATTTGTTCTTCATTAATACAATTGATCTATATTCGCATTTTTTGCCAGAGGCATATGTGAATATTCTAACTGCATGAGTTCTTTTGCGATCTTTGATTAGTGTGTTTAGTCAAAACGACAGCATTTAATGTGGGTTTGTAGCAATTAGTTTTTTTCCCTTGCGAAAGTGATCGTTAATTTTTTAATGTGAGTCGTCAAAATTTGGAGCATGAAAAGAAATGAGGTGAATGCAATGAGGTTCTTTCATTTTAAAATAGAAAAACAGAGTACGTTTACTTTCTTTCAGGAAACCAAGTGCCTGGGTCAATATTTGAAATTGCTTCTGTGTACGTAGATGAATAATAGTGTCAGGCCTTTATTGCCAAAGTACGGGGTTGTCAAATTGTTATTCGTCTGTTAAGTTTTCTGTTTATATATTAGGATCTGAAAGAAAAAGAGAACGACGAGCTTGATATTCAGTTGAAAGTATTTGATGAGAACAAAGAGGACGACCTAACTGAATTATCACACCGTCTCAATGACATTCGAGCAGAAATGGAATATCCTTTTGACGAACCACAGAAATCATTTTGCATGTACTGTGAAAAAGGGATTTGTTGGTGATTTTGTGAACCATTATTAGAATTCTTGTCTGCCGGCCCAATTTATATCCATTTATTTATATTAGAACTTCACAATGATGCTGTCCTTGAGATTCATGTTGAAGAATTGTCAGACTGTCCTGATGATTTACACAGACTGTATTGAAATCCACACAGTGGCTTGCTGCATTATAGGTTTACTCTGCTCAACGGTCTTGAATAGACAAGAGCCTAAGGCAGTATTCCTCATGGATAAGGATTTTTGGGGGGAAAAGTTCCGTGAGTTCATATGTGACTATAGGTAATATACTTTTTCAGTTTATTAAATGGTACTCCAGTGATTTAGAGATATCATTCAATTCAAATAGATGTCTTATTCTCAATCCAAATATTTTGGTTCCTTAGCGGGGGGAAAAAAGTTTAGATGTGATAGGGTCCGACTATAACAAGGATGCTAGAGTAGAAGCATTTGAGTCAAATACAACTAGCATATAATCTTCCTATGGCAATGATTTTATACAAAATGATTTTAGATCTAAAAGATGGTTGTCATAGCATTGCTGGCCATTTGTTTCACACCCATTAAATTTCTTACTTATGGGTTCTGGGGAAATTGGGAAATACTTCAGAACGAAAATGACCTTTGAGCTGGACTTTTTCTCTATAACGTCTTCTTCCATCTTTCTCCTCACTCTACAGTGCTTTGCTTGCATCTGCCTTATTTATATACACTTCTTTGTGCCTATGAGATGGAGGGCACAAGTGTTTCAACTTTTTCCTCCAATGTTCCTATCAAAGCATCTTACACATGAGTACTGGATAAGTGCAATGAATAACAATTTTGTTATTATGAGAGATAATTTCTAGTAATTTCTTATCCTTCATCAGTGACTCTAGTCTACAGTGGTCTCCATAATATTAAATGCTTTTTATATCAATTAATAAATATCTTGCTTTATATAAATTTCTCTTCATCAGAAAGCTATTTTTGGATCTATTCCGTAGCCATCGAAAGGACCTTATGTGACTTTAACACAACACTCTTACATGGGGTCTAAGAAGTAATCCATCATATACTTAATTCTATTTCAGAGAAAACGTTGACATTTCAGGTTATTTTTAAGATGCTGGATTACATCTCCTCTTCTCCTTTTCTTTTCCATCAAATTTTTCTAGGTGCTCGCTTTTCTTATAAAAGTGAATCCATTTTTTAAATCTGTTTTCTAGTTTACTAAAAGCATTTAAACTTCTACCACTCTTTTTATATCCTAAGAAAAATATGTTTCAAGTTCCTTATCAAATACTGACATACAAATGAATGCAAACCGTAGTGATTTCATATGTAGTAAGTGTTTCATCTGTATAAAATAAAACTGGTTTTTATGAACTTTTAGCAGCCCACACAATGCTTATTTGCCTTACTATTTTATGTGGGCAGTGAAAAGACAGGAGTATTGGCTTGCATGCATAATATAGGTTCCCATCACAACCACAGGAAGGTCAAGAAAAAAACATTTTCATTAATGGCATTGCTGTTCTAATGGTACCAACTATAAGCTGGAATTTTAAAATATAATGAACAGCTGATCATTTAAACGTTTAATGGTTAAATGGTCTTGGAAATACTCTAAGTCTCTTTCACTTGTTAAAAGATTAAAGTGATCCATAGATTAAATTTCTTTATGGAAATGTTTTAAATACTGGAACATGGAGTTGAAGGTTTAGAAACAGTAATGCAAACAAAATGATATATCAGTGTTTTCAAAACTGAAGCTGCTTTTGTTATGAATGAAACTGTTACCAAGAATCCTTGATTTTTTTCCTTTACTTACTTTCCACTGATATGAATGAAGTGTACCATCTTCTGTATAATATGTTGAAGGACACTGCTGCTGAAAATTACTTATTATCCATTCTACAACATTTTTTGCTCATCAGAAATGATTATTATATCAGGTAAGAGGCTGTTATGAGAGTACAATTTGTATAATTTGAATTGGATTTTAAAGGAAAATTAACAATATAGTGGGGTCTAGACAGTATATGCATATATATATATATATATATATATATATATATGCATGGAGTATAAGAGTTTGACGACTCTAGATAACATTTTTAAAAAGGTGTCAATCTATTTTTAATTGGGCCAGAAGAATATACTTATAAAAACGGGGTATGCCATTTCAGTAGCAATGAACCCAACAGATTTTACTGACCCTATGATGAATTTTTTTTGTGGCACAGAGTAAGCTCTGAAGAGTCTATGGTAAAACTTTTAAGTCCTCGTACTTTTTTTTTTTTTTTATGTTCAGTCTACCCTATTCTTCTAGGTCTCTCTCTAGCTGGCTGAAGCCATGTGTAAGATCTGAGCCAACGGACTTGATTGGCTCCTCCTGAATTTCTTACCCACAAAAATGTGAGGGATAATAAGATTATGTTATTGTTTTGAGCCACTAAGTTCTGAGATGATTTTATGAAGCAATAAGTGAAAGGAAATGGGAAATATTATTCTGGCAAGCAATATACACAGGTAAACATAAAGTTCAAATAGTAAAGGAAAAAGAGAAGAGTGGACATCATAGGACATCTAGCAGTATCTGCCACACTTCCCATGAATTTATATAATGTGGGGTAGGGACAATAGAATATAGAGATAGTATCACTATATTGTGATGTGGTAAAAGTGCTTTAACTTTAGTGTGCACAGGGTGTGTGGATGTGGATATTTTTTTGAACCTGGTAGCTGAAGGAAGCCCTCCTTCAGAAGTTTAATAATAATAAAAACAGCAATGATAACATTTGCTATTTAGTAAGCATTTTAAGTCCTTTTATATTTTAATAAGACTATTGTTATTCCTCTTGTATAGTATTATCTAAAAATAGGTGTGATCTTATCTAAGAAAATAATAATACTAATATTTCAGCTTTATACACAGCAATGTAATTCTTCTAAATAAGTGAATATAATAATCCATAAAGTCAGAAATTTCAGAGTGTAGTTCTGGGAATATATCTGAAAACCAGAAAATTAGAGAAGGGTTTCTGAATGACTGAAATTATCCATAAGTTGGTGACCATGATCTTATATTTAACTGTTTAAGAGACTCTTAGTTGTTCTTCATACTCTAATATGCATGAAATTCTAGCAACCTAGGTTCTCTGATTTCTCAAACCTTGCTTGATTAAAGGGCAAAGGAAGGCTACCATGGGGTCGGGTACAGTCACAACAAAAATGACAATTCTAAAGTCCATAGAGAACTATTATAGTTCCCTTTATAGTTCAGGCTAGTTGCAGTAACTGATGGGCATCATGATGTTACAGAGACATAGAAAAATGTTTAAAATATGCTGGGTTTTTTTAAGCAGGAAAGATAGTAATCCAACCAAAATGATTGTTGTTTCCTCAAATAAGTGCTGGCAACTAAAGGGGTACTGTGCCCATGGGTACACAGTTACCTGGGGAAATAATTTGTGTGAAACCATCCATTTCTCAGTAACTTTGAATAAACGAGAAGTTGTTCTAACATGACGTCCTTTTCATCCTGAGAACATCCATGTGAGGTAGATGTGCAACTAGCGCTTTTATTCTACCTATGGATAATTCTTTTATTCTACCTATGGATAATTAATTTGTCCTGAAAGAGAACCATTGTGTTTTCCCTGTTTACCCAGAGTCATTGACTAGATTGATTATAATCCAGTATTGTTTACCCTAGATCTGATGATGACTTGAAAAAGACTCAGATGTGTAATACATATTACTGTTTATTCTTATCCTTGAGATCAGCCCCATGACAAAAGACATATAAGAGCAATTAGAATATGTTTAGCTTTATTTGCAGACTTTTAGTAGGTTGGCTAGTTATCAGCACACTGATTTTAGGGATGTTTATGTCATAGCTTGTCCATAGTAGTATTTCTTTCTGAATTTTCTCTGTTGAATTTATTAACTGCTGATAAATACTAAATTTTCCCCGAATTTTAATGCAAAAAGTGCCTTTTAAAAATTTTTGAAGTATGTAAGTGGTCATTTTTAAGGCCAGAATTACCTTGATAGATTACAGAATTAGGAAATGTTTCAAAACCTTTGACACTTTGAACAAATTGAAGCTATCGCCATGCATATTTAGTGTGTATGCTTCTACAAAATGGATCTTTTAAAATATGTGTATAAATAGATCTTTGGAGTAGTCTGTAACATAAGTGGCTGAGTCCAGTTTTGTAAAAGCTGTTATAGCTATCTTGAGTAAAAGTGTGGCAGTACATTCATTACATTGTTTGCCATGTAATGCCAAGGTACTCATTCCTTATTGAAATTGAGAACTTGGAGAG
Organism: Orcinus orca; assembly: GCF_937001465.1. Taxonomy (NCBI): domain Eukaryota; kingdom Metazoa; phylum Chordata; class Mammalia; order Artiodactyla; family Delphinidae; genus Orcinus; species Orcinus orca. The sequence continues at coordinate 84,209,166 of NC_064580.1, forward strand.
GCTTAGAACCATTTCTGTATCCATAGATGTAGAACTAAAGAGTCATTTGTTTTTATTAACTTTAGAAACAATAGCTTAAGTAAGTAGATAAGGTTGATAAGTATCTTTGAACACAAGCATGAATCCCTGCAATCTAGAGTATTAAGTCACTAAGTGTTCACAGCTGATTATATTACAATGGGTTTTGCACTATAACGTTCAGCCCATCTTTAAGCTTAGGCATATTCCTCTAGAGTGAGTGTAATGGCTAGAAAAGAGTTTTTTAGCCTGCTAGAAAATAACCTAGTTTTCTTTATCATGTAGAATCACTTCTTATGAAAATTGATTTGTATATGTAGAAAAGGTATTCAAGATTACTTCTCTTTTGCAGGCCACAGTATTACAAAATAGTTGAGGAGTGTGTTTCACAGATAGTGCTGCACTGCAGTGGTATGGACCCAGATTTCAAGTACAGACAAAGATTAGACATTGATTTCACTCATCTGATAGGTATGTGATATAATCCTCAATGTCATTTGATTCTGTTTTACTCTCTTCTGTCTAATAGACACTTTTTAAGTGTAGCTCTCTCACTAAACTTCCTCTATTAATATCTGGTAAGTCATTGTATCTGTGGGTACTCATTTGCTATAATTATTAATTATGATGATCACGAGAGTTCTGCCTCTGTGATTGGAGATACTAATCTATTTGTTAAGTTTCAACACTCTTGAATTCAGTTTAAAGTCAATGCTGAACTAAAAACATTATATTAGGGGTGAATGCCTTGCTTTTTAGAAACATGACTCTGAAATGCATTGATTCAATTTATGCTGGTACATTTGTGGTTTTGTAGAAATCACGTGAACAGCAGGGTCTAATTAGTAATGCTATGTTATTAGTGTTCAGGTCTGAGAAAGGAAATACAGGTTGGTTTCAGTAACTTAAGACCTCTTAATTCTGTTAAAGTAGATCATTTTATATTTTCATAGAGCTTAGAGCTGGGAAAGAATTTGAGATGATCATGTTCATCTACTTGGATTGTTGTGGAAATGACCTTATATTATCTGAGACTGGTAGCTAGCTACACTTTCTGGAACAGTCTCTGAAGGATGATGTGAAACTTCTCTTGTGAAATATACTACGCCATATGACCTTAGAGTTAAGCAGTTTTATTTATACCTAATCGAACTCACTATTGCTACGATTCAAGCATGAACTCATTTGTCTTTGTCTTTAAAGGTAGGAAACAACAGCTGTTGAATGCCAGTTATATGTTATTCTTCACTCCATAGCCCAGGGAAGGCTCACAGTAATATTCAAAGATGAATTCCTTGTTATTTATCATGTATTATTCTCATCTGATTGTGAAACTAATGCTCACTTATCATAGGCAATCTGGAGACTTATGTAAGTGACAAAATAAACCACCAATTACACTTTTCAAGCTCAGTACATTTCACCATTACTCACTGTTCAGCTCAGTACGTCTTGTTATCTCCATCTTCATCACTCTCTCTCTTGCTCTCACTCTATCTCCCTCCCTCCTGTATTCCTCTTCTATATATCTATATGCTGATTTTTCATGGAGCATTATATTATTAGAATTTTTCAATATTAACCTTCAAAATGTGACTTTGAATGTCTATATAATATTCCATTTTATACAATGTCATAATCATCTTGACCAGTCCTTTCTTATTGTACATACAGATTGTTTTCAGGTTTTTATAATTATAAATGAATTTACTGTGAACATCCTTTATATAAATATTTGGCTTCTTATCAATATTTCCTTAGGATTGATTCCCCTGAGGGTGTGAACTTTGAAAGGCCAAATGCTTTTCAGAAAGCTTGTGCCAATGTACCCTGCCCCTGCAATTAATGTGAATGTTGGCCTCACTGCATATTTTTCCCTGAGCTTAATAAAGTCAGTAGCTTATTTCATATTTGTTGAGAGAGTTATAAGGGACTGTTTCCAAATACGTGCATTGGCTTATAATCTATTGTGGACCATAGTTGGTGCATATATGCTACTGTTGATTTTGGCTAGCTCATTCAGTGTTCAGTGGATATTTGTTTTGGGTACTGTGTGCCAGGTACTTAGGATTGTGTACCGTTAATCAAGAGCACTGGGGTGGGAAGACATGAAGGGATCAGGTGAGAGGGGGTAGTCAGTACCAAAAACCCATTATGACCTCGTCCACGTATCATCTCTGTGATTGTGAACAAATCATTTAACTTGTCTAGGCTTCAGTTTCCTCAACTCTAAATTCAGATAAGTCAAATATATGTGTGGTCCTTAATATTTTATGCTCAGATGTCTTGAGTAGCTGATGAAGGCTATGAACCTTTCATTAGAACACACACACACACACACACACACACACACACACACAGATAATAGCTGGTGCTTGAAGAACTTCTAGGAAATCAGTGGATCTCTTAAAATAAAGATCATCTGGACTTGAGGAGCATAGAGTCTCTTCTGATTTCATAGGTCTTGAGTCTAGTACTTTTTTAATATAAATCAGATCATATCCTGACCTAAATTTCTTCAATGCCTTCCCATTGAAATTTCTATTTTTTTAACATTTTTATTGGAGTGTAATTACTTTACAATGTTGTGTTAGTTTCAGCTGTATAACAAAGTGAATCAGCTATACATATACATATATCCCCATATCCTCTCCCTCTTGTGCCTCCCTCCCACACTCCCTCTCCCACCCCTCTAGGTGGTCACAAAGCACCAAGCTGATCTCCCTGTGCGATGCGGCTGATTCCCACTATCTGTTTTACATTTGGTAGTGTGTATATGTCAATGCTACTCTCTCACTTCGTCCCAGCTTAACCTCTCTCACTTCATCCCCCTCCCCATGTGCTCAACTTATTCTCTACCTCTGGGTCTTGATTCCTATCCTGCCCCTAGGTTCGTCAGAACCTTTTTTTTTTTTTTTTTTTTTTTAGATTCCATATATATGTGTTAGCATATGGTATTTATTTTTCTCTTTCTGACTTACTTCACTCTGTATGACAAACTCTAGCTAGGTCCATCCACCTCACTACAAATAACTCAATTTCGTTTCTTTTTATGGCTGAGTAATATTCCATTGTATATATGTTTCACATCTTCTTTATCCATTCATCTGTTGATGGACACTTAGGTTGCTTCCATGATCTGGCTATTGTAAATAGTGCTGCAATGAACATTGTGGTACATGACTCTTTTTGAATTATGGTTTTCTCAGGGCATATGCCCAGTAATGGGATTACTGGGTCATATGGTAGTTTTATTTTTTGTTTTTTAAGGAACCTCCATACTCTTCTCCATACTGGCTGTATCAATTTACATTTCCACCAACAGTGCAAGATGGTTCCCTTTTCTCCACAACCTCTCCAGCATTTATTTTTTGTAGATTTTCTGATGATGCCCATTCTAACTGCTGTGAGGTGATACCTCATTGTAGTTTTGATTTGCATTTCTCTAATGATTAGTGATGTTGAGCATCCTTTCATGTGTTTGTTGGAAATCTGCATATCTTCTTTAGAGAAATGTAAGTTTGGGTCTTCTGCCCATTTTTGGATTGGGTTGTTTGTTTTTTTGATACTGAGCTGCATGAGCTGCTTGTATATTTTGGAAATTAATCCTTTGTCAGTTGCTTCATTTGCAAATATTTTCTCCCATTCTGGGGGTTGTCTTGTGGTCTTGTTTATGGTTTCCTTTGCTGTGCAAAAGCTTTTAAGTTTCATTAGGTCCCATTTGTTTTTATTTCCATTCCTCTAGGAGGTGGGTCACAAAGGGTCTTACTATGATTTATGTCATAGAGTGTTCAGCCTATGTTTTCCTCTAAGAGTCGTATAGTGTCTGGCCTTACATTTAAGTCTTTAATCCATTTTGAGTTTATTTTTGTGTATGGTGTTAGGGAGTGTTCTAGTATCATTCTTTTACATGTAGCTGTCCAGTTTTCCCAGCACCACTTATTGAAGAGGCTGTCTTTTCTCCATTGTACGTTCTTGCCTCTTATCAATGATAAGGTGATCATATATGTGTGGGTTTATCTCTGGGCTTTCTATCCTGTTCCATTGAGCTATATTTCTCTTTTTGTGCCGATATCATACTGCCTTGATTACTGTAGCTTTGTAGTATAGTCTGAAGTCAGGGAGCCTAATTTCTCCAGCTCCATTTTTCTTTCTCAAGATTCCTTAGGCTATTCAGGGTCTTTTGTGTTTCCATACAAATTGTGAAATTTTTTGTTCTAGTTCTGTGAAAAATGCCATTGGTAGTTTGATACGGATTGCATTGAATCACTGGATTGCTTTGGGTAGTATAGTCATTTTCACAATGTTGATTCTTCCAATCCAAGATCATGGTGTATCTCTCCATCTGTTTGTATTCTCTTTAATTTCTTTCATCAGTGTCATAGTTTTCTGCCTACAGGTCTTTTGTCTCCTTAGGTAGGTTTATTCCTAGGTATGTTATTCTTTTTGTTGCAGTGGTAAATGGGAGTGTTTCCTTAATTTCTCTTTCAGATTTTTCATCATTAGTGTATAGGAATGCAAGAGATTTCTGTGCATTAATTTTGTATCCTGCTACTTTACCAAATTCATGGATTACCTCTAGTAGTTTTCTGGTAGCATCTTTAGGATTCTCTATGTATAGTATCATGTCACTTGCAAACAGTGACAGTTTTACTTCTTCTTTTCCAATTTGTATTCCTTTTACGTCTTTGTCTTCTTTGATTGCTGTGGCTAAAACTTCCAAAACTATGTTGAATAATAGTGGTGAGTGTGGGCAACCTTGTCTGCTTCCTGATCTTAGAGGGAATGGTTTCAGTTTTTCACCATTGAGAATGATGTTAGCTGTGAGTATGTCATATATGGCCTTTATTGTGTCGAAGTAGGTTCCCTCTGTGCCTACTTTCAGGAGAGTTTTTATCATAAATGGGTGTTGAATTTTCTCAAAAGCTTTTTCTTCATCTGTTGAGATTATCATATCCTTTTTATCCAGTTTGTTAATATGGTGTATCACGTTGAATGATTTGTGTATATTGAAGAATCCTTGCACTCCTGGGATAAACCCCTCCTGATCATGGTGTATGATCCTTTTAATGTGCTGTTGGATTCTGTTTGCTAGTATTTTGTTGAGGATTTTTGCATCTATGTTCATCAGTGATATTGGCCTGTAGGTTTCTTTCTTTGTGACATCCTTGTCTGGTTTTGGTATCAGAGTGATGGTGGCCTCGTAGAATGAGTTTGGGAGTGTTCCTCCCTCTGCTATATTTTGGAAGAGTTTGAGAAGGATAGGTGTTAGCTCTTCTGTAAATGTTTGATAGAATTCACCTGTGAAGCCATCTGGTCCTGGGCTTCTGTTTGTGGGAAGATTTTTAATCAGAGTTTCAATTTCAGTGCTTGTGATTGGCCCGTTTGTAATTTCTATTTCTTCCTGGTTAAGTATTGGATGGTTGTGCTCTTCTAAGAATTTGTCCATTTCTTCCAGGTTGTGCATTTTATTCACATATCATTGCTTGTAGTAATCTCTCATGATCCTTTGTATTTCTGCAGTGTCAGTTGTTACTTCTCCCTTTTCATTTCTAGTTCTGTTGATTTGAGTCTTCTCTCTTTTTTTATTGATGAGTCTGGCTAATGGTTTTTCAATTTTGTTTATCTTCCCAAAGAGCCAGCTTTTAGTTTTATTGATCTTTGCTATTGTTTCCTTCATTTCTTTTTCATTTATTTCTGATCTGATCTTTATGATTTCTTTCCTTCTGCTAACTTTAGAATTTTTGTTCTTCCTTCTCTAATTGCTTTAGGTGTGAGGTTACATTGTTTATTTGAGATTTTCCTTGTTTCCTGAGTTAGGCTTGTACTGGGATATACTTCCCTATTAGAACAGCTTTTGCTGCATCCCATAGGTTTGGGGTCATCACGTTTTAATTGTCATTTGTTTCTAGGTATTTTTTGATTTCCTCTTTGATTTCTTCAGTGATCTCTTGGTTATTTAGTAGTGTATTTTTTATCTTCCATGTGTTTGTATTTTTTACAGTTTTTTTTCTGTAATTGATATTTAGCCTCATAATGTTGTGGTTGGAAAAGATAATTGATATGATTTCAGTTTTCTTAAATTTACCAACGCTTGATCTGTGACCCAAGGTATGATGTATCTTGGGGAATGTTCCATGAGCACTTGAGAAGAAAGTGTATTCTGTTGTTTTTGGATGGGATGTCCTATAAATATTAATTAAGTCCATCTTGCTTAATGTGTCATTTAAAGCTTGTGTTTCCTTATTTATTTTCATTTTGGATGATCTGTCCATAGGTGAAAGTGGAGTGTTAAAGTTCCCTACTATGATTGTGTTACTGTTGATTTCCCCTTTTATGGCTGTTAGCATTTGCCTTATGTATTGAGGTGCTCCTATGTTGGGTGCATAAATATTTACAACTGTTATGTCGTCTTCTTGGATAGATCCCTTGACCATTTATGTAGTGTTTTGCTTTTCTTTTGTAATAGTCTTTATTTTAAAGTCTATTTTGTCTGATATGAGAATTGCTACTCCAGCTTTGTTTTGATTTCCATTTGCATGGAATATGTTTTTCGATCCCGTCACTTTCAGTCTGTATGTGTCCCTAGGTCTGAAGTGGGTCTCTTGTAGACAGCATACATATGGGTCTTGTTTTTGTATCCTTTCAGACAGTCTGTGTCTTTTGGTGGGAGCATTTAATCCATTTACATTTAAGGTAATTATCAATATGTATGTTCCTATTACCATTTTCTTAATTGTTTTGCATTTGTTATTGTAGGTCTTTTTGTTCTCTTGTGTTTCCTGCCTAGAGAAGTTCCTTTCGCATTTGTTGTAAAGTTAGTTTGGTGGTGCTGAATTCACTTAACTTTTGCTTGTCTGTAATGGTTTTACTTTGTCTGTCAAATCTGAATGAGATCCTTGCTGGGTAGAGTAATCTTTCTTGTAGGTTTTTCCCTTTCATCACTTTAAATATGTCCTGTCACTCCCTTCTGGCTTGCAGAGTTTCTGATGAAAGGTCAGCTCTTAACCTTATGGGGATTCCCTTGTATGTTATTTGTTGTTTTTCCCTTGCTGCTTTTAATATGTTTTTCTTTGTGTTTAATTTTTGATAGTTTGATTAATATGTATCTTGGCATGTTTCTTCTTAAATTTATCCTGTATGGGACTCTCTGTGCTTCCTGGACTTGATTGACTATTTCCTTTCCCATATTAGGGAAGTTTTCAACTATAATCTCTTCAAATATTTCTCAGTCCCTTTCTTTTTCTCTTCTTCTTCTGGGACCCCTGTAATTTGAATGTTGGTGCATTTAATGTTGTCCCAGAGGTCTCTGAGACTGTCCTCAATTCTTGTCATTCTTTTTTCTTTACTCTGCTGTGTGGTAGTTATTTCCACTGTTTTATCGTCCAGGTCATTTATCTGTTCTTCTGACTCAGGTATTCTGCTATTGATTACTTCTAGAGAATTTTAAATTTTATTTATTGTGTTGTTCATCATTGTTTGTTCTTTATTTCTTCTAGGTCCTTGTTAAACGTTTCTTGTATTTTCTCCATTCTATTTCCAGTATTTTGGATCATCTTTACTATACTTGCTATGAATTCTTTTTCAGGTAGACTGCCTATTTCCTCTTCATTTGTTTGGCCTTTTGTGTTTTTACCTTGTCCTTAATCTGCTTCGTATTTCTTTGTCTTCTCATTTTGGTTAACTTACTGTGTTTGGGGTCTCCTTTTCATAGGCTGCAGGTTTGTAGTTCCCATTGTTCTTGGTGCCTGACCCCAGTGAGTGAGGTTGGTTCAGTAGTTTGTGTAGGTTTTCTGGTGCAGGGGACCTTTGCCTGTGTTTTGGTGGGTGGGGCTGGATTTTGTCTTTCTGGGGTCAGGGCCGCATCTCGTGGTGTGTTTTGGGGTGTCTGTGAATTTATTATGATTTTAGGAAGTCTCTCTGCTAATGGCTGGGGTTGTGTTCCTGTCTTGCTAGTTATTTGACATGGGGCTCCAGCACAGGAGCTTGCTGGCCGTTGGGTGGAGCTGGGTCTTAGCATTGAGATGGAGGTCTCTGGGAGAGCTCTCTCCAGTTGATACTACATTGGGCCGGGAGGTCTCTGGTCGTCCAGTGTCCTGAACTCTGTTCTCCCACCTCAGAGTCTCAGGCCTGACCCCAGGCCGGAGCACGAAGACCCTTTCAGCCACATGGCTCAGAAGAAAAGGAAGAAAAAAAGAAAGAAAAAATAATAATAATACTAAAAGAATAAAGAAGTGAGCAGCCAAACCAATAAAGAAATCCACCTATGATAAAAAGTGCTAACGGCTAAACTAAGATAAACATAAAAATCAGAAGCAAATCAGTCACAACAGCAAACCCCAAGCTCCAGTTGTTCGCAAAGTCCATGGCCTCAATTTTGGGAAGGTTTGTTTTCTATTCAGGTATTCCACAGAAGCAGGATATATCAAGTTGATGGTGGGGATTTAATCCGCTGCTCCTGAGGCTGCACTGAGAAACTTCCCTTTCTCTTCTTTATTCTCAGATTTCCTAGTGTTCAGCTTTGCTTTTGGCCCTACTTGTCTGTGTAGGTCACCCTCAGGCATCTGTTTCCGCCCAGGCAGGCCGGGGTAAAGCATCGGCTGATTAGGTGCCTCTTTCTCATTCAGGCCAGGGGGGAGGCAGCGGTATGGTAGTTATAATTGGAATGTGGGGCGAGCCTGTGGCGGCAGAAGCCAGCGTGACATTGCAGGAGCCTGAGGCGCACCTTGTGTTCTCCCGGGGAACTTGTCCTGGATCACGGGACCCTGGCGGTGGCGTGCTGCACAGGCTCCTGGGGGGCTGTGGATAACGACCTGTGCTTGCACACAGGATTCTTGGTGGCTGCAGCAGCAGTGTTAGCGTTTCATGCCCATGTCTCGTGTCTGATCTGATAGCTGTGGCTCACTCCTGTCTCTGGAGCTCGTTTAGGCGGTGCTCTGCCTTCTGTGGGCAGACAGGGAAGGAATCCCCTCTCCTTGTGAAACAGTGGTCTCTTGTCTCTTAGGCGGGTCCAGACTTTTATCCAGACTCCCTTCCAGCTCGCTGTGGTGCACTAGCCCCCTTCAAGCTGTGTTCACAAAGCCAACCCAAGTCCTCTCCCTGGGATCTGACCTCTGAAGCCAGAGCCTCAGCTCCCCGCCCACACCTGCCCTAACGGGTGATCAGACAAGCCTCTCAGGCTGGTGAGTGCTGGTCGGCACTGATCCTCTGTGCAGGAATCTCTCCACTTTGCCCTCTGCACCCCTGTTGCTGCACTCTCCTCTGTGGCTCTGAAGCTTCCCTCCGCCACCCCCCATCTCTGCCAGTGAAGGGGCTTCACCGTGGGTGGAAACTTTTTCTCATTCACAGCTTCCTCCCAAAGGTGCATGTCCTGTCCCTATTGTCTGTGTTTTTTTCTTTTTTCTTTTACCCTGTCCAGTTACCTGGGGATTTTCTTGCCTTCTGGGAAGTCTGAGGCTTTCTGCCAACATTCAGTAGGTGTTCTGTAGGAGTTGTTCCACATGTAGATGTATTTTTGATGTATTTGTCGGGAGGAAGGTGATCTCCACATCTTACTCCTCAGCCATCTTCAAGGTCCCTCTCCCAATGAAATTTTAATCAAAATTATTACCAACCAGTGCCAGTACTGCACAGATCTGGTGCCGCTTTGATCTCATCATTTCCCAGTTTCTTCCTTAGTTACCTTATTTCAGCCACAAAGTTCTTTAGAGCAAAGAAAAAAATATTGCGGTATACGTCGTATAAGAAAAATGACCTATATTTAAATTATAAAATTTGATAAATTTTGATATTTGTGTCTACGTTTAAAACCATCATCACAGTCAAGATAATAAACATTTCAAGATGGTGGAGTAGAAGGACGTGCTCTCACTCCCTCTTGTGAGAGCACTGGAATCACAACTAACTGCTGAACAGTCATCCACAGGAAGACACTGCAACTCACCAGAAAAGATATCCCACATCCAAAGACAAAGGAGAAGCCACAATGAGACAGTAGGATGGGAGGAATCACAATAAAATCAAATCCCATAACTGCTTGGTGGGTGACTCACAAACTGGAGAACACTTATATCGCAGAAATCCACCCACTGGAGGAAAGGTTCTGAGGCCCACGTCAGGCTTCCCAACCTGGGGGTCCAGCAACAGGAGGAGGAATTCCTAGAGAACCAGACTTTGAAGGCTAGCGGGATTTGATTGCAGGACTTCAATATGGTTGGGGGAAACAGAGACTCCACTCTTGGAGGGCATACACAAAGTAGTGTGCACATCGGGAACCAGGGGAAGGAGCAATGACCCCATAGGAAACTGAACCAGAGCTACCTGCTAGTGTTGGAGGCTCTTCTGCAGAGGCAGGGGGTGGCTGTGTCTCGCCCTGAGGACAAGGACACTGACAGCAGAAGTTCTGGGAAGTACTCCTTGCTGTGAGCCCTCCCAGAGTCTGTCATTAGCCCCACCAAAGAGCCAAAGTATGCTCCAGTGTTGGGTCGCCTCAGGCAAAACAACTAACAGGGAGGGAACCAAGCCCCACCCATCAGCAGACAAGCGATTACAGTTTTCCTGAGCTCTGCCCACCAGAGCAACCCCCAGCTCTACCCACCACCAGCCCCTCCCATCAGGCAACTTGCACCAGCCCCTTAGATAGCCTCATCCACCAGAGGGCAGACAGCAGAAGCAAGAAAATCTACAGTCCTGCAGCCTGTGGAACAAGAAGCACATTCACAAAAAGATAGGGAAGATGAAAAGGCAGAGGGCTATGTACCAAATGAAGGAACAAGATAAAACCCCAGAAGAACAACTAGATGAAGTTGAGATAGGCAACCTTCCAGAAATATAATTCAGAATAATGATAGTGAAGATGATTCAGGACCTCAGAAAAAGAATGGAGGCAAAGATCTAGAAGATGCAAGAAATGTTTAACAAAGACCTAGAAGAATTAAAGAACAAACACCTAGAAGAATTAAAGAACAAACAAACAGAGATGAACAATACAATAACTGAAATGAAAAATACACTAGAAGCAATCAGTAGCAGAATAACTGAGGCAGAAGAACGGTTAAGTGACCTGGAAGACAGAATGGTGGAATTCACTGCCATGGAATAGAATAAAGAAAAAAGAATGAAAAGAAATGAAGACAGCCTAAGAGACCTCTGGGACAACATTAAATGCAGCAACATTGGCATTATAGGGGTCCCAGAAGGAGAAGAGAGAAAGGACCCAAGAAAATATTTGAAGAGATTATAGTCGAAAACTTTCCTAACAAAAAAAGGAAATAGCCACCCAAACCCAGAAAGTGCAGAGCGTCCAGGGCATGATAAACCCAAGGAGAAACACGCCAAGACACATAGTAATCAAATTGACAAAAATTAAAGACAAGGAAAAATTATTGAAAGCAACAAGGGAAAAATGACATACAAGGGAACTCCCATAAGGTTAACAGCTGCGTTCTCAGCAGAAACTCTACAAGCCAGAAAAGAATAGCATGACATACTGAAAGTGATGAAAGGGAAGGCCTACAACCAAGATTACTCTAAGCAGCAAGGATCTCATTCAGATTCGACAGAGAAATCAAAAGCTTTACAGATAAGCAAAAGCTAAGAGAATTCAGCACCACCAAACTATCTCTACAACAAATACTAAAGGAACTTCTCTAAGTGGGAAACACAAGAGAAGAAAAGGACCTACAAAAACAAGCCTGAAACAATTAAGAAAATGGTAATAGGAACATACATATCGATACTTACCTTAAACATGAATGGATTAAATGCTCCAACCAGGCTCAGGCTCACTGAATAGATACAAACACAAGACCCATATGTATGCTGTCTACAGGAGACCCACTGCAGACCTAGGGGCACATACAGACTGAAAGTGAGGGGATGGAAAAAGATATTCCATGCAAATGGAAATCAAAAGAAAGCTGGAGTAGCAATACACATATCAGATAAAATAGACTTTAAAGAATGTTACAATAAACAAGGAAGGACACTACATAATAATCAAGGGATCAATCCAAGAAGAAGATATAACAATTATAAATATATATGCACCCAACATAGGAGCATCTCAATGCATAAGGCAATTGCTAACAGCTATAAAAGAGGAAATCGACAGCTACACAAGAATTGTGGGGGACTTTAACACCTCACACCAATAGACAGATCATCCAAACAGAAAATTAATAAGGAAACACAAGTTTTAAATGACACAGTAGACCAGATAGATTTAATTAATATTTATAAGAAATTCCAACCAAAAACAGCAGGTTACACTGTCTTCTCAAGTGCGCATGGAACATTTTCCAGGATAGATCACATCTTGGGTCACAAATCATGCCTTAGTAAATTTAAGAAAATTGAAATCATATCAAGCATCTTTTCTGACCACAACGCTATGAGACTAGAAATCAGTCACAGGGAAAAAAAACGTCAAAAACACAAACACATGGAGGATAAACATTATGTTACTAAATAACGAAGAGTTCACTGAAGAAATTAAATGGGAAATCAAACAATACCTAGAAACAAATGACAACTAAAATACGATGCTCCAAAACCTATGGGATGCAGCAAAATCAGTTATATGAGGGAAGTTTATAGCAATACAAGCCTACCATAAGAAACAAGTAAAATCTCAAGTAAACAATCTAACCTTACACCTAAAGGAACTATCGAAAGAAGAACAAAGAAAACCCAAAGTTAGCAGAAGGAAAGAAATCATAAAGATCAGAGCAGAAATAAATGAAACAGAAACAAAGAAAACAATAGCAAAGATCAATAAAACTAAAAGCTGGTTCTTTGAGAAGATAAACAAAATTCATAAAGCATTAGCCAGACTTATCAAGAAAAAGAGAGAGAGGACTCAAATCAATAAAATTAAAAATGAAAAAGGGGAAGTTACAACAGACACCACAGAAATGCAGAGCATCCTAAGAGACTACTACAAGCAACTGTATGCCAATAAAATGGACAATCTGGAAGAAATGGACAAATTCTTAGAAAGGTATAACTTTCCAAGACTGAACCAGGAAGAAATAGAAAATATGAACAGACCAATCACAAGTAATGAAATTGAAACTGTGATTAAAAATCTTCCAACAAACAGAAGTCCAGGACCAGATGGCTTCACAGGTGAATTCTATCAAACATTTAGAGATGAGCTAACACCCATCCTTCTCAAACTCCTCCAAAAATTTGCAGAGGAAGGAACACTCCCAAACTCATTCTACAAGGCCACCATCACCCTGATACCAAAACCAGACAAAAACACTACAAATAAAGAAAATTACAGACCAATATCACTGATGAATATAGATGCTAAAATCCTCAACAAAATGCTAGCAAACAAAATCCAACAAGACTTTAAAAGGATCATACAGCATGATCAAGTGGGATTTATCCCAGGGATGCAAGGATTCTTCAATATACGCAGATCAATCAATGTGATACACCATATTAACAAATTGAAGAATAAAAACCATATAATCATCTCAGTAGATGCAGAAAATGCTTTTCACAAAATTCAACACCGATTTTTGGTAAAAACTCTCCAGAGGGCTTCCCTGGTGGCGCAGTGGTTGCGAGTCTGCCTGCCAATGCAGGGGACACGGGTTCGTGCCCCAGTCCGGGAGGATCCCACATGCCGCGGAGCGGCTGGGCCCGTGAGCTGTGGCCGCTGAGCCTGCACGTCTGGAGCCTGTGCTCTGCAACGGGAGAGGCCACAGCGGTGAGAGGCCCACGTACCGCAAAAAAAAAAAAGAAAAACTCTCCAGAAAGTGGGTATAGAGGGAACCTACCTCAACATAATAAAGGCCATATATGACAAACCCACAGCTAATATCATTCTCAATGGTGAAAAACTGAAAGCATTTCCTCTAAGATCAGGAACAAGACAAGGATGTCCACTCTTGCCACTATTATGCAACATAGTTTTGGGAGTCCTAGCCATGGTAATCAGAGAAAAAAAGAAATAAAAGGAAGACAAATTGGAAAAGAAGAAGTAAAGCTGTCACTGTTTGCAGATGACCTGATACTGTACATAGAGAATCCTAAAGATGCCGCCAGAAAACTACTAGAGCTAATCAATGAATTTGGTAAAGTTGCAGGATACAAAATTAATGCACAGAGATGTCTTGCATTCCTATACACTAATGATGAAAAATCTGAAAGAGAATTTAAGGATACACTCCCATTTCCCATTGCAACAAAAAGAATAAAATACCTAGGAATAAACCTACTTAGGGAGACAAAAGACCTGTATGCAGAAAACTATAAGGCACTGATGAAGGATATTAAAATGATATCAACAGATGGAGAGATATACCATGTTCTTGGATTAGAAGAATCAATATTGTGAAAATGACTGTACTACACAAAGCAATGTACAGAGTCAGTGCAATCCCTATCAAATTACCAATGGCATTTTTTACAGAACTAGAAGAAAAAATCTTAAAATTTGTATGGAGACACAAAGGACCCCGAATAGCCAAAGCAGTGTTGAGGGAAAATAACGGAGCTGGAGGAATCAGACTCCCTGACTTCAGACTGACTATACTACAAAGCTACAGTAATCAAGAGATTATGGTACTGGCACAAAAACACTAATGTAGATCAATGGAACAGGATAGAAAGCCCAGAGAAAAACCCACGCACCTATGGTCTACTGATCTATGACAAAGGAGGCAAGGATATACAATGGAGAAAGCACAGTCTCTTCAGTAAGTGGTGCTGGGAAAACTGGACAGCTACATGTAAAACAATGAAATTAGAACACTCCATAACACCATACACAAAAATACACTTAAAATGGATTAAAGACCTAAATGTAAAGCCAGACACTATCAAACTCTTAGAGGAAAACATAGGCAGAACACTCTTTGAGATAAATCACAGCAAGATCTTTTTTGATCCACCTCCTAGAGTAATGGAAATAAAAACAAAAATAAACAAATGGGACCTAATGAAACTTAAAATCTTTTGCAAAGCAATAGAAACTACAGACAAGATGAAAAGTCAACCCTCAGAATGCGAGAAAATATTTGCAAACAAATCAGTGGACATCGGAGTAATCTCCAAGATATATATACAGTTCATGCAGCTCAATATTAAAAAAACAAACAGGCAATCAAAAAATGGGCAGAAGACTTAAATACTCATTTCTCCAAAGGAGGCGTACAGATGGCCAAGAACCACATGAAAAGCTGCTCAACATCACTAACTATTAGAGAAATGCAAATCAAAACTACAATGAGGTGTCACCTCACACTAGTTAGAATGGGCATCATCAGAAAATGTACAAACAACAAATGCTGGAGAGGGTGTGGAGAAAAGGGAACCCTCTTGCAGTGTTGGTGGGAATGTAAATTGATACAGCCACTATGGAGAACAGTGTGGAGGTTCCTTAAAAAACTACAAATAGAATTACCATATGACCCGGCGATGCCACTACTGGGCATATACCCAGAGAAAACCATTATTCAAAAATACACATGCACTGCAATGTTCGCTGAAGCCCTATTTACAATAACCAGGTCATGGAAGCAACCTAAATGCCCATTGACAGACGAAAGGTTAAAGAAATGTGGTATATGTATATATACAATGAAATATTACTTGGCCATAAAAAGGAATGAAATTGGCTCATTTGTAGAGACGTGGATGGATCTAGAGACTGTCATACAGAGTGAAGTAAGTCAGAAAGAGAAAAACAAATATCGTATATTAACGCATATATGTGGAACCTAGAAAAATGGTACAGACAAACTGGTTTGCAGGGCAGAAATTGAGACACAGATGTAGAGGACAAATGTATGGACACCAGCTGGGGAAAGTTTGCGGGGGGAGGTGTTGGTGTTCTGAATTGGGAGATTGGGATTGACATGTATACACTAATATGTATAAAATGGATAACTGATAAGCACCTGCTGTATAAGAAAATAAATAAAATTAAAATAAAAGGTAGTAAGCATCTCTGTCACCCCCTAAAATTTCTGCATTTGTAGTCTTCTTCCCATGCTTCCCCCTTCTCCCCATCGTGAGACAATCACTGATCTTCTCTTGGTATAGACTAGTTTTATTTTCTAAAATTTTATGTAGATGGAAACATACAGCATGTCCTTTCTTTGCTGGCTTTTTTCATTCAGCATAATTATTTTGAGGTTCATTTGTGTTGTGGTAGTGGCATGTATCATTTGTTTTCATAACTGAGTACTTTTACGGTATATCGATGTAGCACAACCTGTTTATACATTTACTTGTTGATGGACATTTGGATTATTTCTTGGTTTTAGCTATTATAAATAAAGCTGCTATGAGCATTCACATACAATTCTGGTTATAAACATATGCTTTCATTTCTTTTAGGTAAATAAATAGGTATAGGATGGCTAGGTATAGGTATACAGAATAAACTGTGTATACAGTATTGAGAATATTTCCCCAAAGAGGTTCTTCACTTATTTATATTTTGGAGTGTTTGATTAGACCTGAGAAGTTTGATGTTTGTTTTCTTATTTACATAATACTATATTCTGCCCCTGTTCAGAAGTTGTTCAAGTGAAATCTTTCTTTAGGAAGCCTGAATTATTGAATGTTATTGTATCTTCCCCTGTAGCCTTATTTTAAGGGCCATTTTGACCCTTAATAATCTTTTTTTTTAATATGATATTTTAGGATGAGCTTGTTGATTTTTTTTTAAAAATTATTTTACTTTTAAAAATTTTTGGCTGCATCGGGTCTTTGTTGTGGCATGCGGGATCTTCGTTGAGGCATGTGGGATCTTTTGTTGTGGCACAAGCTCTTCGTTGTGGCGCGGGCTCTTCGCTGCATCACGTGGGCTTCTCTCGAGTTGTGGCGTGCAGGTTTTCTTTTCTCTCGTTGTGGTGTGCAGACTCCAAGGTGCGTTGGCTCTTTAGTTGTGGCGCACGGGTTCTAGAGCACGTAGGCTCTGTCGTTTGCAGCATGCGGGCTCTAGCTGAGGCACAGGAGCTCAGTAGTTGTGGTGCGCGGGCTTAGTTGCCCTGCAGCATGTGGGATCTTAGTTCCCTGACGAGGGATTGGACCCGAGTCCCCTGCTTTGTAAGGCGGATTCTTTACCACTGGACCACCAGGGAAGTCCCAGATCTTTAATAATCTTAAGCATAGCATAGATTCTTTGGCAATTCTTCTCCCATAATAAACTACAAAAAAATTTTAAAGAGTTTTATAATTGTTAAAGTTGGTAAATAATGGAATACCTTTAAAATGATGATGATTGAGTCAAATATATTCTTGGATGCTTGGTTTTGTGCCTCAACGATACCATCATTGAATTCAGTTAGTATACAAAAGAAACCTGGTAGTTTATGTTTTACATGCAGTATAGGTCAATTTCCCTCTAACAGCAATTGACATAAAAATGATAGTTTACATAGTAGAATTATAGGCTGGTAGCCGTCATTTGCCTAGTGATCCAATGCAATAATTTCTAATCATTTTTCATCAATCTTAATAGATTCTTGTGTGAACAAGGCAAAAGTTGAAGAAAGTGAACAAAAAGCAGCAGAATTTTCAAAGAAGGTAAGACTTATCAAATATTAGCCGTAATTATGAAATGTAAAATGTAATCACAATACATATTCTACCTTGTTTCCTTGTGCGAGGTCTTATAAATGTTGTTTTAGTTATATAGTTCTTTATGTTTCTGGATTCAGACACCACCACAGAATATTGATTTCTTTCCCAATAAGATAAGGTTGCTACTGTTCCCTGCTCATCACCTTTGATCCATTATGGAAGAAAAACACTAACCATATTCTACTAAAGTGATAAATGAAATAAAATTAGGTTGCTGGAAGCATATAGTTTGAAATGGTCAACCAAAACATATTCCCCCATTGCTTTCCTGCAGCTGTCACTTAACAGTAGTTAGCTCCTTGGAGAACTGTGGAGATGTTTAGCTAGTCTTATCTGTTATGTTCTTTAAATCAGTGCTATTGATAGAAACAGAATGATACAATATTTTCTTTCTCTTTGTCTCTCTCTGCTTAGACTTATCTTCTTTGAATTTTGTAATTACCATTTTTAAAGTGATGCTGCTACTCCATGTATGTAGTCTTGGTGGAATTTGAGGTTCCCCTTTCTTTGTGTAATGCTTTATGTAAATGCCACCTTTATGAATATCTGAATTTTGTTTAGATCTCAGATGGTCTTTTCCTTATTTCATGAAAGCATAGCTACAATTTTATGAGCTTCTACCGGAAGTTGCATTGTTTGGTTTAAACCCTATAAAGCATTAGTATAGTATTTCTCTCCTCTTGGTGGAAGGAGAAGGATTGAAGCCCAAGTCTAAAAGCTCTACAGTTTTGAGTCTTTTGGCAGCAAGGTAAAGTGCTTACATATTGCTGTCTCTTCAAAGTTATGACTTACCTTGGAGATTAGATAATCACTTTTACTATCACTCTAGAAATTATAGAGTATTACTGAAGTTACTTCAGGGCATCTGAAGAAATGTTTTTGCTCTTTCAGTTACTAGAATAGATTTTAAGAGCTTGAGCACAAAATGTTTGTGTGAAGCCGTCATTTTTATTGGTGAAAGAAACTGTACACTTCAATTAGTAGACCTTTATATTTCTAATGTTCTTGTTTTAAATAGCACATTTAAAATTCCCTTTGAAAATCTTAGGATCTCTTTTTCTCTGGCACTATGATTAGATACCACAAGACTGGAGCAAATTGTGATGATCTATCTGGTAAAAATTTCTGTAAGCATCTATTATTGGAAAAGGAGTCCTGAAATAATAAAAAAGAAGTTTCAGTGTTTGATGCTTTATTCTCCTCACCAACATTTAGAATGAAAACATGTATGGTCTCCTAGTGGTTATCTGCGTACCTTCTCTTATTCTGGGTGATTCTAAGAGGCAGTATAAAGTAGTAAAAAAAAAAAAAATGAAAAAAAAGAAAAATGAAGGGAGACAGCTAGAATGAGAAGCGGTAGTTGTAAGATCTGATCTCAGTGTTTCTGCTAATTAGCTGTGATTTTAGCCACTTACTCTCCTTGGATCTTAATTTTTTCATCCTTAAAAGGAGAGAATAAGGTTAGTGGACTTGTAAGAAGTCTTCCAGCTCACATATCTCAGGCTTCTCTGATTCCTACTCTATGGGTTTACAGATTAAGATCATTTTAAATTACAAGCAGAAGCCTTGTGTGCCTCTCCGCAAGTGTACTAATAAACCATTTGTAGAGCAAAATTGTAGTGTGCTTGTGTGGACAGCATGCTTGAGAAGCACACAGGAGAAGATAACACTGGCAAGGAGGCTGGGAGTATAGAATCAGATCAATTTTTTAAAAATATTTATTTATTTATTTGGTTGCTCTGGGTCTTAGTTGTGGTAGGTGGGCTCCTTAGTTGTGGCAGTTACTAGAATAGATTTTTGTTGCGGCAGGCAGGCTCCTTAATTGCGGCTCATGGGCTCCTTGGTTGTGGCATGTGACTCTTAGTTGCGACATGCATGTGGGATCTAGTTACCTGACCAGGGATCGAATCCAGGCCCCCTGCATTGGGAGCACAGGATCTTAACCACTGCGCCACCAGGGAAGTCGCAGAATCAGATCAATCTTAACATGGATACTAGTGAAGTCAAAAA
Source organism: Orcinus orca (assembly GCF_937001465.1). Classification (NCBI taxonomy): domain Eukaryota; kingdom Metazoa; phylum Chordata; class Mammalia; order Artiodactyla; family Delphinidae; genus Orcinus; species Orcinus orca. The sequence goes on from NC_064580.1 coordinate 84,228,804, forward strand.
AGCTCCATCTTCTCAGTGACCTAGGAAACAAGGTCATTTGCTGATACTGAAGGATTAGGGTAAGTTTGAAATGTAAATATTAGAAACGATTTGGACCATCCTCTGTGGGACATTTTCCCAGGACTCAAGTAGAGATGAATAAAAGAATTAATTAAGTAGTATTGCAGGTTTGACTCAAACACTGTTATCCACTTTGCTTACCCACTCTTTCTTCAGACTGGATCTGAATGGCATTTTATAATTTCCAAAGGTCAAGTCTACTATGAGGAGGAATATTTATTAACAGTAAACACACTTTTTCCTTGTTCCACAAACTCTAAAGGTAGTTTTTGGCAGTAAGATATATCACTTTTAAAAACATAAATAACATTGTTGGAATAATGTATAGACTTCTAAAATAACTTGAAGTGACAGTGACAATAAAGGGCAAATGTTCTATAGCTGGACATGAGCGGTATTCACCTGACTGAGGTAAGTGCTGGGCAGGATGCAGTAAATGGATAGTCACCATTCTGATGGTCTCTTTGGCTTAGCACACTGTAATTTAACCTCTCATTTTCCCTCTTATGACATTTTATACAAGTGTTTTGGTTAACCAGCTGAATGAGAATGCCATTAGAGCATATATCATTCTACTGTCAGATTTTGTGGAGCATCACTTTTTGAATGCTAGACAATTAAGATTATAATAAAAATAGTCTGATTTGTATTAATGTATGTCCGTTTGAGCGTTCTAAAAGTACAGTCTCTTTTCAAGATTAAATATAATTTTAAAGAGTTGAACTGCTTGATTCCTAATTTTTAGGTTTCATTTTCTAATTAAATAAACTTAAAAGTATGGGATGAAACATTAAAAAAAAAATGATTAATTCTAAAACCTAACTTTCAATAACAAAACACAAAAATGTCCATTATATATGAAGAGAGCCTTAGTCCACCCTTTTAAAATTTTGTTTCGTATGTTTTTTTAGAAGTGAAAATGGTTTTTTTACCTTGGGCTGGGGACATAGTTCTTCTTTACTACCACCCCATCCCCACGGAGGTGCTCAATTGCCATAAAATAATCAAGAGCTCTGATTTTCTGAGTGGCCTGGGAAATTTAAGGAGCAAAATACACTCCACTTATTTAATGCATATTGTTGTTTAAAGCTTTCTCAAAACTGTATTATTAAGTGTACATTTATCGTGGTGATCATTGCAGTTCGATGAAGAATTCACAGCTCGACAGGAAGCTCAAGCTGAGCTTCAAAAAAGAGAAGAAAAAATCAAAGAGCTTGAAACAGAAATCCAGCAACTTCGAACCCAGGTAATAAAACAAGATACAGACTTTGTGTCATGTCACATTGAGTTCGAAGGTAGAAAACTATCTTGTTAGGTGAAGGAAAAAATGTGACCAGAAGCAGACTTTCTGGTAGTTTCCCATTTTACTTGAAATAACTACAGATTTGATTTTCCAGGACAATAAATCATTTTAATGTTTGGATAAAAATATGGCATTCATTGCATAAAGTGCCCTGAATATTTTTAATGGAATGTATTACACAAGCAAAACTCTTTCTTGAGATGAAATTTTCATAATGATTTGAAAAATTAGATGCATAGTATTTTCTTTCAAAAGAAATGTGGAAATGTTCATTAAAGCTTTTTGAGATCTCTTTATATCTCGACTACCATAATTTCAAAATCTGTAAACTTTATATTTCCACCTACATTCCCTATGATGAAAACCCCCCATATACACTTAAAATCTTAATTATGGTGTCTGAATTTTAGAGCTGATTACATACTCTCAACACAACATATTTTTTAAATGACTATAAAGAAACATAAGATTAGTTCTTAGCCTCATAGATGCCCAGTAGGGTGTTTGTTGATTGACTAGGTCTGTTTCTGTCAATCTACTGAAAAGTGAATTCAGAAGTCAACAGTGAACTCCACGTTACCCAATGCAGTGGCCTTTTCCTACCCTTAGCCTCTTTCACTTATCTGTAATATCTGATAATTTCTTTTCACTCAATCTCTCTTTTTTGTGTCATCTGACTTCGTTTTCTACATAACTCAGAACTCAGTTTCTCTTTGTTTTCATCCTCCAGATGATGACATTCCCCAGTGTTCTGTCCTCTGCTCTTTTTTCTCTGTATGTCCTTGCACTAATATCCCATCCAATATCATAAATTCAAATATCACCTTTTAGTAGGTGTCAAGTCCCCTGGGTTTGTCGTCTATTTCCAGCTCTTGATTAGATCTCCGCATGGGCAAGTCCTGCTGCATGTTGAAATCAAACCTATTATTTGTGGTCACTTCTCTGTCCTCAAACCAGCTTGGTCTCCATTCTTATTTGTTTAAATTTTACCACCAATTTTTTTTTTTTATTGTGAAGCTGGAGTTGTCCTGGCCTTTTCCCCGCCCTGCCTCATGACAGATTATTAAGTTGGTCACTGTATTATGTCAGTTCTTTCTCTTTTTCTCACTTTGCATCAAAACCCTGAACCCCCCAGGGCCACTCTCTCATTCCATCCTGCCTGGAATATTACAATAGTTTCCGAACTTTCTGCCATGCCTATAGTCTCTTCCTCTTCAGATTCATGCTTTATGTCAGTTGCAAATTAATCTTCTTAAAACACTGCCCTGATTATTGTCACTCCAGGCTTTAATATGTTCAATGGTTGCCTGTTGCATTCAGGATTGAAGAAAAAATCTCCTTACCGGGCATTTGAAGGCCTTCTATCTGGGGCTCCCTTATCTCCCCTTTGCAGCCTCGTCTCTGCTCCCCTAACTCCAGCCTCTGTTGCAGCTAAGTCACCTTTCCTCCTTCCTTCACATGTAGAATTTACTGTCTCCACACTTTTCCTTCGGTCAGCATTTCCCAGACATTAGTTACAGAGGTGCTAATAGGTTTTTCATGAGGAAAGCATTCCATAGTCCAATAAATTTGGTATGCTTGAAATTCTCCTCTTGGAGATTCATCATTTTCATTAGCATACTAAAGGGTCTGAGATGGCCTACATTAAAGAAACCTGTCGAACTCTTTTTCCTATAGCTTTCTCAAACTCATTTAGCCACAGAACCCTTTATTTCAGACCACCTATTAACATCTCCTGCAGAAGAGTTTGTTCATGGAACTTAGTTGAGAAATGCTGACTTAGGTTATTCTCTCTCAGAAACGCCCTCCCTTGCTCCTCTGTGCCAATGAAACATCTCCTTTAAGGATCAGCTCAGTATAACATCCTTTGGAAAGCGTCACCCAAAACTCTGGGAATTTCTTTGAACTTTTATATCACTTTTGTAGACCACTCCTATCATATTTGGTTGTGTGCCTGCTTTATCCCTTCCCCTGCAGCATAAACACTTTGAGGACAATGTCTTTACTTCCTGTGCTTACTCTTATTAAAGTTCCTACTGCACCTAGCACAGGGCCTTACCATTTAATTGTGTAGTTGCTTATTTATTATCAATGGATCTGGAAAAGTGCAGAGTCACACAGTACTTTCTAGTGCACCCCAAATTGTGTCAAATAGTAAATGGTCCATTTGCTGTATTCAATTCTCAATACTCTATTGTGGTCTCATTTAATTGTTCCATTCCTAATTGTTCATAGAAGGGAAGAAAAGGGCTGATATGATTTGATTTTAAGGCTGGTGGCGTTTGAGACTTTTATTCAATTTGTAAAATATCTATTTAACTTGAGTAAAAAGTCCTATTTTAAAGTAATAGCATTTTTGTGGTTACACAAGTTTTATATCATAAACATGATCTCATAGTGGCAAAATTTTATGTTTACAAACAAGTATTACTTTCATTTTGCTGTCAATTAATACAAAATATGGGATACACATTTTACCTTTCAAATTATTAAACAAATCCATTTATATACAAAATTTATAGGGTAAATTACTAATTGACTGAACTTTTCAGAAAAATTATTTTAATTTTCCTCAGAATTTCTTTGCTATCTCAATCAATATTGGAAAAATCAGACTGTTTTCTATAGTTTTGCTGCATTAAAAATAAAATAGAAAGAATTTGCATATTTTAATCCTATCCTTCTTCCTAATCTCAGGAGGGGATTGCATTCCAGGAGAGGATTGTCATTTAAGTGTATAAACACTTTAGTTGTATATATGTATATACACACATAAACATTCATATGTGTGAATAAAATATTTGTGGACAGTGTGCACTGAATATTAGGAGAAACATTTCTGTGATGCTGTTTACCTGTGATTGTTAATCTTTAACATTCTTATAAATGGGTCAGTCCTTTAAGTTGATTGTTTCAAAAATAAGCTTCCACTTATTTATTATGTAACGATAATTCTAAGTTTGTTTAGTTCAATTAAGTAGTCTGTGGAGGAAATTCTTATTAGTAAAGATTAGAAGAGTTTCTCCCCAAATAAAAATAACACTATACCAAGACATGTTAATAGTTTTAAACTTTTCATTCAGTTAGTCTAATGTTGTATCTCAATTACAGAAGATGCATGTTCATTTGTAGGACATTCCTTAGGAGTGTTTATAATTAACAAACTCACTTTTATATTCATTTTCATTTTGGAAAGTAAACCGTTGTCATCAGTACTGGTTTAAAGTAACAGGTCCGGATTAATAATCAAAAAGTGGACAATATGGAATGTAGTGATCTCCGTCAGCTGTCATCCATCATTATTAGAGAATGAGCTTGAAGTTCTTTTCTGATGGGAGAAGTAAGTTATAATCTGCTCATACTGCAAGCTGTAATTAATTCCACTCAAGGCAACTGACACCCATTCGTTAGGAGCTAGTCTGTTGTAGTGGAAAGAGGACTGCCTTAGATATGAGAAGAACCACATGTAAATCTTAATCATATTTCAGACTGTGCGACCTTTGGTTAGTCATTGAACCTCTTTGCAGTTACAGCTTCCTCATCTATAAGTGGTGAGATAAAAATACCCAACCTACGTTATAGGGTTATAATAAGGATGAAAAGAAATAATAGATGTAAAAACATTGATAAACCTGTATTATTATGCAATGGATGTTACTTAGCATTAATTCTTGGTATTAGAAGATAGCTAAGTTACTGGTGCTATGAGACAGCCTCTTTGTGTAAAGCTAATCGGCCCCAAGGAAGTTAAATCAGTTATTTTGTATTAATCATCCCATATTCATACCAACTAGTCTTAACAGGCCCAAGCCATATACAGTACTTCTTCTTTGCATATACTTATAATGAAAGGTAAGTTTTCATTATTTTGGAGGAGTGTTTCACAAAATCTTTGAGCATGCCAACTTTCCTAGCCTTAGTATATGAGCAGAGTTACTCATTATCCAGGGTTTAGAATGCTTATCAAAAATCTATGCAAGTCTTTTTCATGTATTCTTAAGCCCTTAGATGTTGCTAAATTAAATAAATCTTAAACAACCCAACCACAAATGTCTACTGATAAGTTTTCTTTGCTACTATACTTTACTGTAAGTATTTAAATAAGCATTGGGTTATTTTATATTTCAGGGACATGGACTCTCAGGTTCATCAGGAATTCCAGGCCCTCCTCTACCTCCTCCATTGCCAGGTGCTGGGCCACCCCCGCCCCCACCTCCACCAGCGCCACCTCTACCCAGAGGAGGTCCCCCTCCTCCTCCACCTCCTTTACCTGGGGTACATGGAATAGCATCACCACTGCCTTTGTTTGGGGGACCTCCTCCACCACCTCCCCTTGGAGGAGTTCCTCCTCCTCCGGGAGCACTTGATCTGCCATATGGAATGAAGCACAAAAAAATATATAAACCTGAGGTGTCCATGAAGAGGATCAATTGGTCAAAGGTAATACTATGACTATAGCTTTATGGCTTTGTCTAGTCATAGTTGCTCATTAATGTGTGAATGACGGTATTGCTACTTATAAGGATGATATAATAATTGAGAACATGACCACTGATTCTTTTGCTTTTGCTTGTGAGTTCACCGTCTTATGTTCATCTTTCATAGCTGGAGAATTGGAAACTCCACAGACAACTTGAAATTAACATAGAAGACAAAAGGAAAATCAAAGTGAAAGTGGTTTTAGAGAATAGTATATGAAAAATAATTTTGATTCTTTTACCAATGTTAACTTTAATTGCTATAACATTCTTAAATATAATCTTTGTATTAATGGGCCTTTTTATCTTAGTTATTTTTTTCTTAGAAAATTATTAGTTTTTTTTTAGTTTTAAACTTTCAGATAGTGTGGAATCGCTGACAGTATTCAGTAGAGACATAAACTTTTTTTATATGATGTGTGAAAGATTTTTCTTTGAATGTTATTTTGCTTTATTGTTATCAAATAACGTGTCTTATAAAAAGCTTATTATCAAGATTGACACAGTCCGCATTCACTGGGAACTAATCTAATGAAAATACAATTACCCAGGCCACCATTTGGGGAAATGTCTATTCCAAGAACATAGTTACAGTGATATCTGATAGTATCTACATATTAAATTGGTTTGACCAGAATAATGGTTAAATCATTTTTTAAATTAAGCATATACTTATGCTTTGCTCATAAGAGTAAATGAGGTATAAATGTTTTTGGAATGTAGTTATTTTTTGTTAGGCACAATCGACCAAACTATAGGACCTAGAAGCTGCTGGCCCAGTTATCTGTGTGTGTAAATGTAATGATATGTTAATTTAGCAATTAAGCATATAGTGTAATGGCACTTACATATCACAAAGCATCATGATATGTACTGGAAAATGCACAGTTCTAATATTGGGTTTCAGTGTAGTGGCTGAGAGCACAATTCTGTGGAGCTACACTGCCTGGGTGTGAAAGCCATCTTCGCCATTTACTAGCTTGGGCAGCCACTCAGACTTCCTGGGGCTCGGTTTCCTCATCTTTAACATGGAGATGATAACAGGTCCTACTTCAAAGGATTATTGTGAGGATTAGATGAGATGAGTTAATGTGTGAAATCACTTAAAAGAGTACCTGACACATTTTAGGAGGTATGTAAGTGTCAGCTATTATGGTTATTTTCTGTAACCATGGGGAATTTACTTTTCTGAATCTCAGTTTCCCCATTGTTAAAAATCCAGGAGCAAGAAGAAGGTATGTAAGTTGGGGGGAGGGATTTACTAAATTATTTTTAAGATTCCTTCCAGTAGAAGATTTTTTAAAATGTAATTTGCTACATAGCCTGCTGTTGTGTATTTTTCTGTAAACTAGTAGAAGTCTGTGACTTTCCCAATGAATGTTTACTTAAGAAGTGTTGTTTTGATAGATCCTAAAATTGATTTAGTAGGTAGATGAATGAAGGTAATATCATTCAAGCCTGGTGAAAGTGAATTCTTTGAAAAATTAAATATGAAGTAATAATTTAGAAACTTATCTTTGTTATTTTTCTTTCAGATTGAACCCAAAGAATTGTCTGAGAACTGTTTCTGGTTGAAAGTTAAGGAGGAGAAGTTTGAAAATCCAGATCTCTTTGCAAAATTGGCACTGAATTTCGCTACCCAGATAAAAGGTATATTTTATTTTTTAATATAGAGTTCTTGTTCTGATATATTGAATTCAGTACTTTGCTAAAAAAATCTAGTAATATGTACATGTATAATTTTTTGGGCAGAGTCAAACATAATTAGATTGACATATTAACTGTATTTTACCTAGCAGCAAAAGAAGGATAGCTTTTTTCCTATTCAATTTATTTTGCATAAATGTTATTATTCACCTGAAAATATGGGTTTTATTTTTATTGTTTAATATGTAACTTATACTCCTCTATTGTAAAGTTGTCATTTTTACTGAGAAGCAGAGGGGATGAATCTGTTGATTCACCATGTAAGAGAAAATAATGTAATTTGAGTAAATTTGGTGCCATCGTGCTTATGTAGTCTTACATTTGTAGTAATCCATTTGGTTTTTTTTGGAAATTTGATAGTTTTTTTCTATAAGCAGATTGTCTGGAATAATATCAAAATCTGGTACCTAATAAGTATATTTTACAGATTTGATAATTGAGTGCCTTCTTTATGATTAGATCCTTAACCACTTATGAATTTCACACATAATTTTGGTACTATATAGGTAACTTCTCAATCTCATAATTAATCATTGTGGTTTGTGAATTTTTGGTATTTCATTTTAACATTACTATTTTACTAATTATCACAGAATTGATAGCTTACTTAAGCATAGGAGTTTTTTCAGCCTGAGTGAGTCTTTACAACTAAGAAATTGATATACTCCACACACCCATGCCCTTGGAATTAGCTCCTTTACCATTCATTTGTCTGATTTGTCACAACATGCCTTAGAATGTGAGAATGTGAATTTTGGAAGCTTCAGAGAGAGAGAGAGAGGGAGAGAGAGAGAGAGGTGAAAATTATTCCTTTTCAGCCCTTCTAGCCTATCTTGCGCACTGGAGGTACTTGTACTATATTTGTCGTTCCTTGTAGATTGAAGCTCACACACATACAGAAATCTGGGGTGATTAGAGTATTCTGAAGAGTTTTGACATTTAAGAAAATTCCTGCCATTAAAGTCTTTTGCTTCCCTTATTTGCTCTACTAGACTTCACATTTAAAGGATTCTTCAAGGACTCCAGACATTACTATATATTATAACCACTTTTTTTAAATTGAAAAAGTAAAACCTGCTTACACATCAAGGTATTAATAATAGTAATAAAAAGATGCGTGGTAAGCATACCCCTTCAATCGCAGACTTACAGCTTCTTCCCTAGAGAAACCACTCTTACTGATTTCCCACATTGCCTCCTAGAAATAGTCTATGCCTCTAGAAGCATATGTGTATATATCATTTTTTGTTTTTTACTTCTTTCTGTTTTCACTTTATATACTTGGATATTATTCCATAGTAGTTTATGTTTATCTACTTTGTTCTTTTTACACATTGAACGGAATTCTGTGGTATGAGCCTATCTGAATTTATTTAACCTGTCCCCTATTGATGGATATTTAGATTATTTCCAGTCTTTTGCTGTTTCAAGCAATGCTGCGGCAAACGTGTACCTACATATACGTTTGTGCATATAGGATCTATATGTAGGATAAATTTTAGAAGTGAAATTCCTGGATAAAATGCTGTCTGCATTTATAATTTTGATAGATATTACCAAATTTCCTTCCAAAGAGTTTGTGTCCATTTATAGTGTTACATCTAAAATACATGTGAACATCTGTTTCCCGACAAACTTTGCCTATCTCAGAGGTGAAATGGTAAATCATCCATGTTATAATTTTTACTCCTTAAATTAGGAGTGAAGTTGAGTAGCTTTCCTTCTATTCAAAGGCAATTTTAACCTCTTTTTCTGTGAACAACTTCCTCCAGTTATTTGCACATTTCGTGTTGAGCATTTGTTCTTTTACTTATTGATGTATTTGTATTGAGTCCCATAAGAATTATAGGTTTCATAAAATTTCAGGGTCTGTCTGGACCTTAGAAGTGATTAAGCCAAACTCTATTTTACAAATGAAGAAAGTGGAATTTGAAACATGGAGGTTAGTATAAAATCCATTAGAGAGTTTCTCAAGGTGGTGTGGTATAGTAGGAAAAGCCCAGAGGAAATGAAGTCATACATTCTTGTATTTCAGCTGTGATACTAGTAACCTCTGCAACTGAATTTTCTCATCTATAAAATGAGAAAGACTAATGTTTAACTAGAAGTGTGAGAATTAAATAAAGTTATATATTTAAAGCACCCAGCATGGTACTTGATATAGCAGGCACTCAGTAAATATCAATTCTCCTTTCCCTTTCATTTAACATGATGCTGTGTGTGTGTTTTGTTTTAGTTATTGACACTTATTACAACTGTTAATTCAGCAAGAGACTTCCATGCTCTTTTGAGCAGCACTTGGCAAAGCTAGTCAGAGTAGAAACCATTCTTACTCTGGCTGCTAAAACATAATCAAAGCAAAATAAAACCAAAGTCATGTAAAGGCTCTCACGTACTCACTACTGAGAATTCTGCATTTCCATTCCTCTTAACTCTGATTCTCTGAATTTTCTATGTGATACTACTACCTCTTCTACTTTCCTAATTTTGAATATTTGAGTCCAAATTAGGTCAGGAGCACCTTTGAGTACCATTACTTTTACTAAAATTTATTTCTGAAGGGACATTTAAAGGAACAGTTAAGCATCATAGCATATTCCATAACATAGCCAAAACGAATTTGAATGATACAAACTTCCATTTGTTTTGATAAGTATTGATTGATCTTAACTCTAACAGCTGAAGTTCCTTGTCACTTGCAGTGCCTTGATTCATAATTTGGTCAATAGGTGGCAGGATCAGTAAGAAACCAGCTGGAGGCTCTGGCTCCAGGCAACTCAAACCACACTGCCCTGGCTTTCCTAGCTTCAGGGCACCACTTTTTTCCCTATTCTGCTGCTGTTTGCCACTCACGCAGCTGTGTTCTGGAAGGAGCAACATACTCGTTTCTAAGACCTATTTCCAAAGCTCTTAGACCCAGTGTTCCAAAACCTCTGAGAATTTCCTCCTCCTGCAAGGGGTTTGGAAAGCTCGTGTCTCTCTTCTCGCTAAATGCATCGTGAAGCATTACTGGTCTGTGTTTCAGGAAAACGTTTCACTTAGGAGTTTATAGTTGCTTCAGATTGCTAAATAGAAAGAAGTTTTAAAATAGGCTAGTTCTGATACCTATAATATTTAAATGTGTAAATGTTTAATATGGGAAAGTACCATCAAATTATACTTTCTATTTGAATCACTTATTCTTGGAGTTGTAGAGAAAATTATTCTAAATTTCCTATAATAATCCAAAATATTTCTGTCTTAGGAGAGAATGGATCTCTCATTTCATTTAATTTGTATTTGTTGGGTACCCACTATGTGCAAGGTCTTATACTAAATAGGAGGGAGATAAATGAATAAGGTCTTGTCTTTGTACCAGGGAACTCATCTAGTCAGGGAGAAAGAAAGAGGTATACTCCACTTAGTCAATTTTTATTAAATGTTAGCCTAGATATTTTTAAGAAGCCAAAGGAGCACAAAAGGGAAACAGTTAATTTTGACTAGGGCAAATGGAGATCCCAGAGGCGGTATAATTTGTTCTGGGCCTTGAAATTTAAGCAAAATTTCAACAGGGGGAGAAGGAAAGAAGGCATTCTAGGCAGAGAACACCATTAGCAAAATATGGAGAGGGTGAAGTGCATGCTGTGTTGAAAGCACAGCCTGTTGGGCTGGGACTTGGAGTGAAGGTGGTGAGGTGAATTTCACACTGAGGAAATGGGGTTTTGTTCTTTAAGCCTAGGGGCCCAATAATTTGATGATTAGCCATTGAGCAGGCCTTTGGAGGATAGGTAATGGGAATTCACAGGTAGATGATGGACCATTGATTGTGAATCAATACCAGTAGGCTAGACAAGATGTGACGATATCCTGATCAGTGTGAGTTCTTAATCTCTACAGTTTCTTCTAGTTCCCAAATCCTGTGTCCTCATGCTTATAATATTTAGGGTCTTCTTACAAGCCATAATGATGCTGTATGACAAACTAGATCTCAAAATGCTCTCTGGATTAATGACAAAAAGTGTATATATTAGAGGCAGTTGGAAAAGACTTAGTATTGGGTTGGCCAAAAAGTTTGTTGTCCGTAAGATCTTACGGAAAACCCAAACACACCCGATACTTCGGACTGTGCATCATACATGTAACTGTTGGAATTTGCATATGTGTTCTAGTTTTATTTATTATTCAAATTGATGATATTTGGGGACATATGAACAACAAAGCTATAATAATAATGTCATTTTCCTTAAAAATCTATAGTAATTGTAGATTTATTGATATTATATAAGAATTAAAGTAATGATGGTTAATATTAACTAAACTTGAAATAAATAATAAAATATGTAGGTTATAACTGCTAATTCTAATTAGAATTTCTAGGGTTCTCTAGAGGCTTCAGGAAGAACAAAGATAGTGTGTGTACAAGTTGTAAGCAGTTTCTTTGGTTTTAATGTTACTTGGAGGAAATTTAAGAAATAAACATAGAAGGCTAATAAAGTTTAGCTTCTTCAATAATATATTTCTGTAGTGTAATTTAGCTTTAATAACAGAAAATTGAGGTGTTATAAATATTTCAAATGCATATAAAGATCATTTTGCAATGCTTGAAATATTGGGCTAGCTTCAAAATTATGGTGGAACTGAGTCTGAAGATATATTTATGTAAAAGCACTTTTCCTCTAGGATCATATTTTAAATTATGTTTCTTAGTCTTAGAATCAGCTGGTTGCTTTTGAAGATACCCACCCTTGTTTGGTTGCTTAACACAGTCTTATATATTTAGTAAATCAATGAAAAAAAACAAAAAAGTGTTAAAATCTAATTTATCTCTGTCTTTATAATATAGGAAATCTTGGAATTGACTTGAAAATAATGAGATGTCATTCTTAGCACACACTCCTTATAAATGGTGCTAAGGTGTCCTGAGAGACCTGGTGTCTTAACAAATAATTTGTCATCTTAATGACATAATATAAATGCTTCTTAGTGTAAGCATTAATATGTAAGGGAACAAACCGAGAAGGCTTTAATTTTTTCAGGCAGCCAGCTAAAAACCATATATAATTTCATCATTCTTATTATATCTAAATTCTTTGGATATATATATTATCACCTTATCAAAGATTTTTTCATTATGAACATTTTAAGTGTTTTAACTTAATGATGACTCATGTTTTCATTTCCAGTTGGCTTGTGGAAGAGGAAACAAAGAATTCATGAGCCAGAGGTCCATGCCATTACTTAATTATAAGAGTCACTAATTGTAAAGAGAAATTGAGGCAGTGTATCTTCAGCCTTCTGAATGAGTAGGCTTCAAAATAGCTTTCTTTACATATTGGTGATGCTATGGTGACTGTACTACTACCTACACCATCACTACTAATAACAATAATAATAGCAATCATAATAATAACAATAATAGCAGTAATAGCACATATATTAAGCATTTACTATGTCCCAAGAGCTGTGATAAGCATTTTAAATTCATATCTCATTTAGTCCTCACACCAGCCCTAGATAACCTATATTATTGTTTTATAGATGAGGAAACAGGCTATGGGAATTAAGAATTATGGCTTGTTTACGTAGCTAGTAAGTGGCAAAGCTGAGGTTGGAACCCAGGTTTGTTCTTAATCACTTCCCCATGTTGTAACAACGGCTTTTACGCCCTTAGTAATTTGTGCGTTTTGTTGCATAGTTAACTGATACCTTTTTTTTTTTTTTTTTGTGGTACGCGGGCCTCTCACAGTTGTGGCCTCTCCCATTGCGGAGCACAGGCTCCGGACGCGCAGGCTCAGCGGCCATGGCTCACGGGCCCAGCCGCTCCGCGGCATGTGGGATCTTCCTGGACCGGGGCACCAACCCGTGTCCCCTGCATCGGCAGGCGGACTCTCAACCACTGCGCCACCAGGGAAGCCCCAACTGATCCCTCTTTAAAGTTATAGTTTCACATATATTATCTTGTGAAATGTGTAATCCTATTATTCTGGCACTGAAGACAGTTCTTTAGAACTTAAACCAAAGCTAGGATGTTGTATATTTGGAAGGGAATAAGGTTATTTTTTTTTTATGACTAAAATTTTTAAGGCATTTTTTGAATGGAATCTATCAGTTGTAAAGCATTGCTATGACTTAAGGTCTGTCTCTTCTAATAATGAATGAAGGAATGTGGTCTTCATGTCATTAGGCATTTGGTAAGTATATATTAATATACATGGGGTACGTAAATTAATGAAATCAGTTTTTCATGGGGCTCCTTTGAGGTTAGCTTTATAACATTATAGACACCTTGTTTTATTTTAATATGACACTTTTTAGCTATGAGTTAGTGAGACTGTCTCTCCCCATTTCAGTAATTTTTGCTTATATACATTGTATGGATTAGGCACAATAACAGGTGTTTAGTTGATAGCACTTACAATTCACACAGATGATCATTCTCATTTAGAATTATTGTTCTAGCTAAATTGGTTTTATTTTGGCAAATAGAAATTATTTACATTTGAAATCCTGTGGAATTTTTTCTCACAGCTATATAAAACTATAATGGGGTGTGTTTTGGTCTGATTGTATATTGATGGCAGTTATACCAGTTCCAGACTATACATTTTACGTGATATAAGAAGTAGGGGCAAGAGGTTTCTCTAATTTGTTTAAGAGAAATATATTTAATTTAGGGATGTGCAAATCTGGTAGCTTTTCTGAGGCATTATATATAAGTAATTCTTCGGCCAATTAGTCCTTGTTGGTAAGAGTAAATTTAATTCTTTATTTTTAATAGGTTATTCAGTAATATCTTGGTGTTATCTTCTTTTCACTAATTTTAAACTATGTTTTTTGGGATCATTATTATAATTTTCATTCATATCATTGGTTTTTGATTTGCTTAATGTTTTTATTTTTTCCAGTTTTATTGCAATATAATTGACATATAACATTGGGTAAGTTTAGGGTGTACCACATAATGATTTGATATATGTATATATTGCAAAATGATTACCACAATAAGTTTAGTTAACATCCCTCAACTCACATAGTTAGAAACTTTTTTTCCTTGTGATGGGAACTTTTAAGATTCACTCTTAGCAACTTTCAAATATACAATACAGTATATCGTTCACTATAGTCACCATGCTGTACATTACATCACCAAAACTTATTTTATAACTGGACATTTGTACCTTTTGTCCATCTTCACCCAATTCCCCTACCCCCTATCCCCTGCCTCTGGCAACCACAATACTCATCTCTGTTTCTATGAGCATATCATTCTTTTAAAACAACGTTTAACATCTTGTAGGTGTGTTGATTGAGTGAGCTAAATTTTGTTATTTAGTGCCCTCCAGATACTGTACGGGAGATGACTCAAGAAATTAAAAATTATAACTTAAAAATATCAGTTCCATTTTAACACAGGTTCCTAGGAATACAGTTACACTTGAAAACAGCTTCACATTTTTGTGGAAGTTGGAAGAATTTTAACTTTTTATTTTATTGTTGTGGATAATGTTAGTTGCCTATAGCTATTGATATATAACAAATTATCCCCAAATTTAGCAACTTAAATGAACACACATTTATTTTCTCACAGTTTCTGGGATCATGGCAGAGCTCAGCTGAGTCCTCTGTCTCAAGGTCTGTCACAAGGCTGCATGTGAGGTGTTGTCAGGGCATTCCGTTCCTCTAGGACTATTGGACTGAGGGCCGCCATTCGTCTTTGCTGGCTTTTATCCAGAGGCTGCCCTCAGTTCCTTGCCTCATGGGCCTCTCAGTAATGCAGCTGACAAAAGGCAGTTTGCTTCATCAAATTGTGCATACCCAGAAGAATTGAATAGAGAATAGAAGCAAAAGGGAAGTCACAGTCTTTGGTAGCCTGATTTCATCATTGGAAGCAATTAACTAGGTCCAGGCTTCACACATGGGGAGGAAATTTACTCAAGGGCATGAATACCAGGAGGCAGGAAGCATTTGGGAACCATTTCAGAAGCTGCCTACCATATGGATATATACAATTTGATTTCTCAGTAGTTGCAAATGCTATGACATCTCTCTTCTTGATGCCTTCAACAGAATCCTAAGTGGTCTCTCTGCCTTCAGTCCTCTTTCCTTGTGATCAGTTTTCTACAACGTAATCAGAATTGTCTTTCTAAAGTATAAATTATCATGGCACTCCTATGCTTGGAACATTTCACTGACCACCCATTGTCTCCTAGGGAACATCTAAACTCATGCATTTCAAGGTCATTTGCCTCTTCACTCCGCCTAAAACATACTCAGTCTGGACTCTTTTGTTCCTGGAACAGAGACACTTACAAGGCTTTGCAACTTCTCTCTGAACCTTCACCAATTCATTTAGCTTCTGTTTATATGACACTTCTGTCAGAATGCAGTCTTCATAATATATTATAATTGTCTTCATTCATTTGACTCCCCATCAGACACTGAACTTCTTGCAGGCAGGAAGAAGTGTTTCCGTTTTGTTTACTGTTTTTTCCCAGTATGTAGTATAGCTTCTGGCAAGTATAAGTGTGTTTGATGAACACACAAGAGAATTACAGTTATGTGTACTTAGTTTCATAGTACCAAGCAAATAAAGTATGGGTGCTAACCCAAAATTTAGGCATATAGTAAGAAGTGTGTGTGTATTTAATGATTCATTCGGTGATATATATAATAGAACCTGTTTTTTGAAAATCCTTCTTGTAACTCATTAGATACCAGCGATCTACATAATTGAATCTGGCTGTGGTAGTTTGTTAAAGTTATTTTGCCATTTAAGTTCCTATGATTTAGTAATTCACTTCATTTAGGGGTGTGTGTGTGTGTGTGTGTGTGTGTGTGTGTGTGTGTGTGTGTGTGTGTACTACCACAGATTTTTGTTGAAATTTTCAAAAATGAAAGCCAGGTTTTTTTCATAGAGGCCTGTGGTTGATTTAGTCAATAAATTTTTAAAATTTATGGTTGGCCCACTTAAACAGAAGTTTAGTGTGCTAAAGTGAATGTCTATTTCATGATTTGTTGTTTGATTCTAAGGAAACTACTTAGTTTCTTATTGTCTCTAAACAACTATAAAGTAGAATAATGATCAGTAAAATATAAAAACCATCAATCGGAGCCTTGTGAGAATGAGGATAAATACATATCACAGACTCAACAAAACTGACAATTTTAACAATTACAAATGTTAATATCTGTTGTGCACTTACTATATGCCAGATTCTTTGTTAAGTGTTTTCCGTGGATTATTTCATTTAATTTTTTCATCTATCCTATGCTGTAGGTACTATGATTGTAGCCATTTTACAGATGAACAAAGTGGAGGTAGAAATCAAGCTCAAGCAGGATGATTCCGCAGCCCATGTGCTTCACCACTTTGCTTTGCTTACTCTGTGGGCAAAGTCATGGAGATAGGGTGCATTAGAGGGAGACTGAATCCACAGCCTGTGCTTTTCAACACCACTGCATCTCTCTGTAGTATGATTGTGCCGATTAAAGCTCTATCATCAAAAACCTCAATTCAATATCCCCTTGTCTGTCCCACAGGACAAGGATAGACTATTTATGTGATCTTGCCCTTTTAAGTACTTTATTCTTGTGTACTCAATGCTACCTAGCCTATGTAGAGTATTAATGTATTTCTATTAATACGACCCAGTAAAATTATACTCATAAAGTGACAGAACTGAATGAATCAATTTACCCACTAAACAAACAAACAAAATGTACATATGGTGTGTTGAAAAACGTGTGTTGAAAAACATAGCTCCCAATATAAAACCAATCTAGAAAGAGTGACAATATATTGAAGTTCCTAGCCACTCTTGGCTAAGGTCTCCACATATGTGTGGTGTGCCTTTAGTTTATCCAGTGGCCCAGTACTAATATTAGTCTGATGTTTCCCTGCCTCCCCAGCACCATTACCTCATGCTCTTTGTCATGTGTTGACACTGGCCTAAGGATCATATTTTTAATTTAAATTAATTTTATAGGAGCCTAAGCAAACTATGTGATGCATTCAAATGGCAGATAAAACTCTTGTGAATTATCAGTGTTCCCTCCATGCGAATGGCTTACTGAGAGTTGACTGTGTCTGGCTTCATGTGGTAAGAATAGACTGATAACACGCTCCTGGCAATGTGTGAGCAGTGTAGTTTCCTAGCATGTAATTGCTTTTAATAGAAGGCAGCAAAAGTAACTACTCTTTGACATGTGATGCTATTTGTAGTTGTCTTTGAAAAGAGAAGCTAGTGTGATTAGGTACCTTTTGTTCCATTAACAGCAATAATAAAGATGCCATCACTCCTCTCCTAGGTTTTACTTACTATTTGCTCTTTCAGTACCAATCAGATCACACTCTTGTTAATTATTGGCATTTCTATTCTATTTCACATGCTTTAGTTTTCTCAATGCTGACAATTTAAGTATTTTAATAATTTATTGTATTATCAAATGTTAATATATCTGTATGATGGATCAGAATATGGTTCTAAAATCCTTGTATCATAGTTTTATAGACATTCATTGTATAAATAATATCATTTGGCATTACACAGCTTCTTAATCCATTTTAGGGCATAAACTGAATACATATAAAGGTGAAATCATAGGAAATTAATTTCATAGATTTGAAGCAGGATTTGGGGACACATCTAACCCTTTTAAAATTATTTCCAACGGAGATATAGTTTAGCTAAGGGATTCCTTTAAAATTTAAAATTCCTTAAACATTTAAAATTTTTTATCCTTTCCTGAGATGACTTCTAATTAGCCATAGTGTTTGTTAGGTTCACTTATATATAACCTATGAAAGCAGTGAGATTTTTCATATTATTTTCTGCTTGTTATTTGGTTTACTAATGTTGTCTGTCATCCATATAAAAAGATGATGCTAACTACCATAATTAATAGGGCATGATACTATTTTGATTTCCAGTGGTAAGAATGTTTTTAAACTGATCATTTCACCTATTTTTGCCTAATGTTTCTTATGACCAGTGATACACATTTATGATGACAGTAGGTTAGGGGTAGAGTTTGTGCCCATGGTGCACAAACAAGGTAACTGACTCAGTAAGCCTTGAACTCATGATCTTGGTGTGTTATAACCAATTTAAACAATATGATGACAAAGATAACTGTCAACTATTTTAAACAGCTTTTTCTATAGTAGATATGAACTTGATAGCGTTTGCTTTCTGCAGTAGCAGTGCCTGACAACAGCTTCATACTGTAGGGTTCTTGAATTGTTTAATATTGAAGACTTACAAAAGTGCTTTTTAAATTTAGTACCTTACCAGATACCAGATAAGGATATAACCATATATTATTAATCTTGTAGAAAAAAGAGGCAAGCCAATTAATTCTTAATTTTGCTATTTTCAGGGACATAACTGAATATATTTTAACTAAGCTTTTTTTGAGAGAGATAGTAACTTGTACAAAGCCTTTTCATCATTATCCTAATATTATGGTATCATTTTCACTTTGTTTCAGTGATAGTCTACATTTCTTCATATGTTCAGAGACATCGAGGCAATTATTTATTGTTATCAGCTATTATTATCAATCATTCTCTTAAATTTAATAATTTTTTCAAAATACCATTATCAGTTTCCTTGGTGGGCAGATTATATTTGTACCTTGACGTTTATGTATTGCATAATATTTGCTTGGGAGTTATTACCAATAAATAAGTTTATTAATTTAGACCAGACCTTAGTTAGGATCTAATAAAGCGGTAGTCTTAAGAGTTTGCTCTGATTTTTATGAATATTACAAGTGACTACAAATGGCTAATCTTTTTTTTTTTATATAATTTAGTATTTATGAGATGTATGTGATAGCTCTCAGTTATCTGCTTTAATAAAGTAGAATGAATGTGTGGAACTGTTGGGTGTATAATTGGAAGGTAAAGGCAATTAAATGTTTTTATAATGGTCTTTTTCTTGCATTTCAGTATCTTTAGCTCAGGCCTATTTGTGTTTTTTTGGATTAGGAGTAAGAAACAAAAGAAGCTGTGAAAACAACTGTCCTTTGGCAAGATCTACTAGGGCTTGTTTAAAGACTTTTCAAAGATAATTTTTAAAACCTTGTTAGCAGAGAGAAAAATGTGCTCTTGGCCTTTGGAAAACCCATATTGGTCCTGTCTCATACCTTAAGTTTCTTCTACAGTGCACATTATAGAAAACTGTATCTACTATTGAATTTCTTTATGGTCATGAGGATTACAATGGATTTGTCCTGTTTGGGGTGCTATTTTAAGTTGTAAGACTCTCTTTCTGTAGATTGTCTTAATTCCCCCATCTCCATTTTTTGTCTCTTGTAGCAACAGTGATATTGTTGGTAAGGGTCCAACAAACACCTCAGGATTGATATGGTTAGAATTGCAATAAATACATGTAAAACAAATTCATTCATGAACTGTGGTAGATTCAGTTTTGTCTGTGAGTGTTCTGTTGGCTGGTTACCAAGGGTACTCTGAATTTCTTAGCCACTCAGCAGTTGACAACCAGGAACATACATATGAACTAGAACTTCAGTGTTTATCTAATGGGAGAATATGGATACAGTGACAGAGAAGAGTTGATTCAAAAAGTGTTTGTTGTTACATACCATACATTCTTCTGACCTTTTTATATATATGAAATCATTTCATTAATCCTCAGGAAAGAAAACCTATGAGATGATGTTCTTATCTCCAGTTCTATAGATGAAATAACTGAGTCACAGGAAGATTAAGTGACTTGCCCAAAGGTGACAAGGGTAGAAGATAGCAAAGTTGAGTTTGAACCCAGTGCCCTTACTTATGCTACAAACTGCCAGGTTCCAGTTCATTTATGTAAGTGGTTCAGTCAGTCATATAACCGGTAATCTAGGTTCCTTTTATTCATTTATGAAGTATATATCATAGAAACCACATTACACTTCCACTGGCCCGATACATGCCTACGCAGGTCTGGGGTTTATCTGGAAGCCGGAATGGGTGTGACAGCAGGAAAGAGAGTTAGTCTGGTTCAGTGATAGACGCTAGCTGTGGGAAAATTTCCAGACTGTCCACATTTCTGAGTTGCTTCTGTGTCTGAACAATATTATTCATTCTTGGCATCTAAGTGTCCTTGTTTTAGAATCAAATCTTGAAATGTCATTTGCAACTTGATAAGGACATGAAAAGCTCTTAACAGCAGTTGCTGCTGTTGTTTTAAGCCCTCCAACTGTGTATTAATTCTTACCAAAAAGTCTTTCCTGCTGTAACTGCTCTGTAGGAAGGGTTTCAGAATTCCTTTATTAGGAATTACTCTAAAATGTTTTTCAAGTTTATTTCACTGTTCTCTTAAAAGTGAGACTTCTTAACAGATATTGCTATGTCTTATATTTGATATAGTATTTATATATTGATCATTATCCCCTACTATCTACCCTTACTAAAAATGAGGGGGTTAGAGTCTGTCAGTAATGTTCTCTCTTCCTGGAGGCCTCCAGTTCATCTGACTCCTAGAAATACTGTAATATAGGTACGTAAATTACATTTCACATGTATAAGGTAAATATTAATGCTTTCCTAATAGTCTTTTGAAGTTTGGGGTTTTGAGTTTCAAGGTCATTTCCAAATGTCTCCTAGGAGGTGACTGTGTGTAGCAGTTGCAGGCATAACATGTTTCTTTGACTGAAAGGAATCAATATTTCAACTTATCAACAAACATTTTTTATACTGTTTCAAATAGATTGCTTTAGCCAAGTTACTGAAAATGTGTAAACCATTTGAAAGATTGTGGAAAGTTTAATTTTACAACAGTTTTTGTCAAATTAGTTATTAAATTGAAATCATGCTATGTCATTTTTATTTTTTGTATGAAAAGCGCCTGATCATTTATAAGAATCATCTATTGAATGCACATCAGTACTGGCTTGCTAAAATGTTTGGTGTTCAATGGGCATTCCCTTCAAATTTTCTGCACTTTCCAATTTTGAATTAAGGTCGGATTAGAGGGTTTACAGAAAATATTTGAAATTTGAATCAGCAAAAGAGGTTATATAAATGGTATTTGATATGTTAGTGATATTAATATGTGCATTTGTAACATATCAATAGTTACACATTATGAATAATGAAACCTATCAGTTTACCTAGAATAAGGTTGCTTTGAGAATTTCTGAACAAATTTTAGCCTGAACACTGCCATTAAGGAAATTTACCTTGGAACCAAGCAACTTCCCGTGCAGAAACTAACAGAGTTGCCAGGACATTGGAGTCTGTGGAATGGCTGCTTGTAGAACATCAGTATTTTACTTATCATATTAAAATTCATCATTGTGATCTTTGGAGAGGAAATGAAAGTATGCCCTACTTTATTATTTATATTATGTATATCTGAATAATAGAAATACAAAACTTAAGCAATTAATGTTTTTTAATTTAATTTAATTTTTTATACAGCAGGTTCTTATTAATTATGTATTTTACACATGTGTGTATATTTGTATATATGTCAATCCCAATCTCCCAATTCATCCCACACCCACAGCCCCACCCCACCCCCCTGCTGCTTTCCCCCCTTGGTGTCCATAGGCTTGTTCTCTACATCTGTGTATCTATTTCTACCTAAGCAATTAATATTTTAATAATGCCTTCACTCTTTAGGATGTGTGCCCTGAAATCTATAGAATTAAAGCAACCTATTTCCTTTACCATATAGAGGTGGGCAACTGGGGCACATATAATATTAGACAGCTCTTTGCCAGTCAGAATAGACAATATTTTGATGTACTAATAACTTTTAGTGAAGGCACCAGCTATGAGTTAAATATACCATCTAATAGGCTTAATATATTAATATGCTAACCACTGTACAGAATTTGCTGGCTGTGGACAGTACATTTCCCAAGAGATATTCTCTGCTAATCTCCATTACTGAGCAGTGATTGAAGATTCTTTTTGAGACTAAATTTTAGTGAAAGATGAAATAGTTTTTTTATAAACCATGCATATAATAATGTGTCTAAATTCAGTATAACCAAACTTTGTAAAGTAGTCCTCTTTTCACCTATTTCCCTCAGACACGCACATCTCCCCTCTCCCAGTGGACCCAGATACCTGCATAATCAACATAGTGGCAAATTTATGTTTCACAAATCTTGGATCCACTGATGCTTGGGAGCTATATTTCCGTGTGTAGGTATTAATAAGTAATGATGGCCTACATGGAGACTAATTTACTGTAGAAATGAGATAACAGCATTATTCTAGCAATTCCTCCAAGCTGCCATTGAGACTGCGTCTTCCTTGTCTTTTTTGCGCGTTCAACAAATATGTATTGAATTTCTATTATATGCTATACACTACTAGTTTTCTCAGAATGTTTATTGCTCCATTAGGCCTGTGACCCACAGAATGATAACTGAATCCAGTGGTGAAAAAGGATTTTGTTTGTCTTGTTTTGTCATGACAGAATCCCTGTATTTCTGCACGTGCGGCATTGCTTGCTTACTTAAAGTCAAGATAACTATTTCTACTACCTTCAAGAATTTCCTAGGATCTAAATTATTTCATTGTTGTTGGTTAGACATGCTTAACCTGTTACATGTTAATTGAACCACTGTATTCAATGACAGACAGTATTTTCCAGAAAGTTTCTGCTTAGTTATTCTCATTGCCCTATTTTTATCTGAGTCCTCTCATTGCTTCCTAAAACACAATACGACCAAAAAGTTCCAGTGGACTTTGAGGTCAACCTATATTTTGAGGTTTGAAAATGGGAGTGAAAACGACAGCAGTTAGAATACGCAATAAGAGGAAAACTAAATTCATGATAAAAACTGTTAGGGGTGATATGATATGCTTGTCACCTCACTATGGCATTTGTTTTACAGAATTAATACAGTAATATGATTTTCTTTTTTTGAGGGAACTGCTTATATTTTCTCAGAAATGTATTTTTTTATTTTCAAGAAGTATATAGTAAACAATCTTTCTAGAAATTCTGAGTCCCTTAATAGTTATCAGTAAGTTTATTCTTCTATACAGTCTTATATTAACAAATAAAATTATTGAGCACCTACTCTGTACCAAATGCTATCCTTGGGTGGGGGGGAGGGGATATAGCTGTAATTAAAGTAGATGTGATCTTGCTTGTCTTAGAACTTACAGTCTAACAGAAACAATATAATAATAAACATGTCATTAAATTGATATGAATTTCAGTTGGTGTTAGGTATCCTAAAGATGATATAATATAGTGATGTGATAGAGAATTCCCTAGGTGGACAATTAAGTGTGGCGGTTAATTAAGGGAAGTCATTTTAAAAGCATATAAATAGGGGAATTTAAGACACATATCTTCAGATGCAGAAGCCAACAGGATTTGTTGATGGGTTGGGTACCGGCGGGTAAGGAAAACACAAGGAATCTGATTACTCAGAGGTTGGGGGCTTGAGCCAAATAAAGTATTGTACAATAAATATCCTATTCTAGCCACACTAGAATCAGAAAAGGCTGAGAGGGATGGTGTTGACAGAAAAAGTGGTCAGAGGATTAAAACAATGTAATAATCAAGAGAAAACCATCTTTGGATATACTATGCTAGTATATCCAAAGATAGGAAATACAGTGCAGTTTGAATTAGTTCAGTGTTGATGCATGGAAATAAGATGTATCTCTTTGGCATTTAACCTTTGCTTCAACTCTAGGGGTTTGTGCCTCTTTTGATTTGACTGTAAAGACAACCTTTACTTTTTCCTCTGTGTTTAACTATTGGTCAAATGAACATTGCACCTTTAAGTGTTTCTTTTGATTTACGCTAGGCTGAGGTCACATTGTGCACTAAGTATGAATTAATTACAAAATGAACAGTTTTGCTCTGGTGAAAAGAGAATTTTATTCTCATTCCAACTAAATCTGTGATCTAAGGAAGATCTTTACTTTCTTTGTGTGCCAGAGAGGCACCGAAAGTGTACTGATAAAAACCCTATTGTTGAGTTCAGAAAGATAGGTCATTTCTTTCGGGTCTTTTACTAAATGGCCTGAAGCACCAGATTCCAAAGTCCGCTTTCCAGATAGAAATAACACCCTCTATCTAGGAAATTTTAAAAGGTTTTGCATCATCTTGTTCTACGAGTTGAGAGTAAATTTATCGTTTATTAATTATTGGGAAATTGCCAAAATGGATTATACCTATGTGACAAAAATGTTCATGTTAACTTTTAAAGTGTTCTTCCTGTGGTTGTATTATTTATGATAGATACTAAAGGGCCTTCTCACTCATTTCTTGGTGCTTCGCGCTTAAGCAGCTCTCTTTCTGATAACTTAGTCCTACAGAATGAGCGGAATTAGTAAAGCAACTGTGATTGTTAATTATTATTTCCTAAGAAAACTTAGCACCAAATCTTTATCTTCAGTGGGTTGGTTGAGCTTTCCAACTTTATTCATGACCATTGATATATATCATTTGTGATATTTTACTTCATTTCATGTAAGCAGAGAGGTGTTTTAGCACCAGTATGACAGGTACGTTTGTGAAAGCATGGGAGAATTGAACTCAGGAAGATAATGCAAATTCTCTGTATGATAATCTTTTCAAACAGCATTCTAGCACATGTGGAAAGCATATTTCAATTGAGATATGCTAACCTGCATCTAATATAGCTTAGTTTATTTGATTAGTGAACTCCAGAGAAATTTTTTTGGAAGGCCTCTGGAAGGTATATAAGAAAGTTTCAAAGCAACTCTTTTAGGTTATTGGTCTCTCTTCTGTTTCCAGTGTTTGTTTATCACTTGACATTTTGAAATAGTAATGTATAAAAGGGATCACACAATTCTAGTCATCGGTTTTTTGTCTTCTAAAAATGTTATCACAATGGGGATTTTAAAGCGTGTGTAGTCATGCATGTGCATATGTATGTAGAAGGGTAACCAACATATTTTAGTGTCTTATATAAGTTGCACACATAAGCCTATCTTTAAATTTATATAACTTGTCTACATTTCTACATAAAATCTCAGTCATTTGTGCATGCCCTAGACTAAAGTGGATTCTGGCCTGCTCAGGAATTCTTCCCTCAACTGGGACTTTAACAAAGGGAAAAGGCCAGCTTCAACCTAGAGACAGTAGAAAGCTAAGCAGTAGAAAAAGTGATTTGTGCCAGGCTTGGAAAATCCCAGTTTTTCCATTTCGATATTCCAGAGAGGCTCTTTCTAGGGGCATGGTACCATAGGGCCAGGATTTCTGTTATGGTTGTTTATTGCACAGGGATGCCCTACTGCAGGTCTGACTAGGGCTGCAGTTTGGTGCAAGCTCTACTTGCCAAGCTGTGTATCCGCAGGCCTGCATCCAGCTTCTTTGATTTGCGCAGTAGTGTCATAGCCCTCCAGAGGCAGCCCAGCCCATGCTGCTCATACGCCAGGCAGCACTGAGCATGACTACTGGCCTTCATTCCTCATGCTCCCCTTGGAGTGTTTCCTGCCGTGCTTCCTGCCCTGTGCTGCTTCATTCTCTCCTCTTCTTTACTTTTCCTTTGCTAGCAGGAAGCTAATTCCACTAAAGGTGCTTAATTATTTGTCTTTGTTGGGAATAAGGCAAATGTTGACCTGGAGAGTTATATTTGCTATAATTATTATGTCAATATCACTGGCATCTGGAATGTATCTCAGCATTTTCTCTCTTTTCTCAGCACCCTCTTACTTCAAAATGCAGCATCCTTAATTGCAATTTTCATACTTTCCTGACCCCTGGGTGAATGATTGAAGTCTTGTGCATTAAAAAGAAAATCCAATTTAAATAAACTCACAAATGGAGGCTTGGAAGGAAATGATAATAATAACGGCTCACACTTCCATAGCTTTTCCTCTGTGCTGAGCATTGTTATAATTGTCTTACATGCATTAACTCATTATATCTTCTCAATAAACTCCTTGACTTTACTATTATTAGTCCCATTTTATATATGAAGAAAATAAGGAACAGAAAAGTTACAGAACTTGCCCAAGATAACACAGATACTAAAAAATGAGGGGATGATGATTCAAACCTAGGCATTCTGTTTCATGGCATTTTTTTAATGCTGTAATTTATGAATTTGCTAATTGCCTTGATATCATTTTCCCTTTAACATTTCATCAAGCTCTGCAATAAATCGTCACTTATTTTTTCTTGCTATTCACTGGGGATATAGTAGCATCGTATCAGTAGCTATCAGAGGTTTTCTGTTTAATCAGTGTAGTGTTTTGAGAAGTTAGTATATTATAAAAGCACCATTTCCATAATGGATGGCTGGAAGAACCAGCTTATTGTATATATGTGACCACATATATAACCAACAGTTTGTTTTCTCTGTCTCTAAGCTAGTGGTGTAAACTTCAGTGTGCCTTAAGTGTGGTTACTGTGCCTCAACTTATCAACGTTTCTTTAGAAAGAAGAAATACTCCAAAATACCTACAGTATAGCAAAGAAGTAATGAAAATATTGGTCTGTAACATCTTTTCAAAGAGTTGCCCTCATCATCTTTTTTCCCCTGGAATATATATATTTGCCTCTCCAGGTGGTCAAGCACATGAAGACCTACACCCTAACTAAATTTTTGTAATGCCTGAGGTTTGTGATAATAATTGAAAGTTCATAGATACATGTTTCACGACTATATGGGGATATCCTTGATGTTCATGCTGCTAGACCACTGTTTAGCCTGAATGTTAATATGATGAGTATAGGGAGATTGGATCCATTTGGACCTATTAAACAAGAAGATTATTTATGATGGTATTTCAACTGGTTAGTTGGCATTAAACCTCAATTGAACTGTCAAAAGGTGACTGGATAAAAGAGCAGTGATAACCAAGATAATAAAAGCATATAGTGGATAAGGATTTATTCTTTCTCTTTTTAACACAAACTGTGTTGTCTACCATATTCCTTTTGATACTTTGGTACTTGCTCCAAACTGAAAGTATTTGGGGAAGGAGATCTAGAGCAGAAGTTTCCTAATGAAATTCTGCTACTGGATGACATTTTATAACAATAAACATATTATATCTCAGACCACCATGTTTCTTTCTCTTTTACTCCACAGGCAGGGTACAGAATGACCTGCCCATCTTTTTCCTGCTACTTCCCCAAATAGTAGTTTTCTTGTTCCTTTTATTTAAGGTTTTATTAGTATTTTTGTGTTATTAAGTAATCTGATTTTGCTTTGCATTTTGTATAGCCATAGTAATCCACGTGTGATGGCCACAAATGGTTATAGCTCAGGGAATGGGATTGCGTAGTGTGATATGACCAATGCCTACAAGTAGAATTAATGAGGAAGATTTATGTGGGAGGTAGTACAAAGGAAGAACACTGGGACTGTCTCTAAGTGGGGAATCAGAAAAGAGGTCTAGAAATTTACTCCTAGTTGAAAAGATGTTGGGAAGAAGATCTCGAGCAGAACATTGCCTGACAAAATTCGGGTAATGAACGATGTTCCTATCATGACTGCTTCCAAGGTCGTATACAAGGTGTTGTGCAGTTATTCCTGTGCTAGCAGCAACTTTACTGTATTCTTTCTCTCTCAAAAGACATGTTGGAATGAGAGCAAGTTAGAATGACTTTATTACAGAGAAAACACGGAATCTATTTTTTAACATGACTGATTCACACTTTCGTAAAGTATTTATGAAAATAAAAACTCTGGGGGAAAAAAACCCCGCAAAGAAAACCTCTGCGTTTTACCTCGGAATTGATATCACACCAGTGTGACAAGACACTGTGATTGTTGTCCGCTAGAGGGTGTTTCGTGCTAAGGTGGGAGAAGCACCTCCTAGTATGGGTTTATTGGTAAAGAAGGGCAATAGACCAATATCTTGGCTCTTTGGGAGAGAATATTACATTTCAGGCCACCATGGTCTTGGCAGTTAAGATGAAGAAGAAAGGGTTTGGCTCCTCAAAGAGCTCATTATTTTTCAAAAGAGAGGGAGATACATAAAGTATCTGTTATACATAAAGTAATTGCTGTACTAAAATGTGATAACTGCTATACAGAACCATGAAAGAATACTATCCTTATTATTGAAGAATAATTAAAGATGAATTCAGAGGTTTTCAGAGAAAAAAAACATTTGAATTGGGACTTGAAGTTTATGTAGTTTTTTTTGTTTTTTGGTTTTTTCCCCAAAAAAGAGAAGGGTATTCAGGGCAGATGAAACTACATGAACAAGGGCAGATACGATAAAGCATCACACTTAGGGAGTGAGACATAAAAAGTTTGGTTGGAGAATGTGGTGTGAAGGACAGGAGGGAGATTGAAGGTTGAAGTCAACTAGTAAAGGACCTTTTTACTATGACCTATGGTTAACCTTTAATGCATTTTTAATTAGGGGTTAGCGATGTATGATCAGATTGCATTTTAGAATGATCACTTTCAGTAGGAAAGTGAAAGATTGATGGGAAGGCATTTAGCAGGCTTTTTAATAATCTAATTGAGAGATTTTAATGACTTGAACTGAGGCAGTGGAAGTGGGGATATAAAGAGGGAACTAAATGTTAGAAAGTGAAATTAACAGTTATTAATGGCATTAAACTTGGGGAGGTGAGAGACAGGGAAGAAGGAGGAAAGAGACCTCTAATATGATTCCCATGTGGTGGGTGACGGTGCTACTTAACAAGGTGAGGAAGAGTGGGAAAAACAAAAGTTAGGTGTCTGACATTCTAAGTTTGAGATATAAGATAGTTTAGTGGCCGTGTCCTATAGGCAGTTATATGTAGAAAATTGGAGCTCAGAAGAATATTTGGGTTTGAGAGAGAGATTGGGAGTTTATCTACATGTATATGGAATTTAATATTAGGAGAATGGATGAGATTACCTAAAGAAGTATTATAGAGACAGAAAAAAGAGGGCCCAACATGAATCCCTGAGGAACACCAACATTTCAAGGGCCAGTGGAAGAGGAGAGCCAGCAAATGAAATGCCAACAAAAGACGTAGCAAAATGACGAAAATGTGTCATCATAAAAGCGAAGAGAGGAAAATATTTCAGGAAGCAAGAAAGGGCTGGTTTAATCAGGTAGAATATTGCTGAGAAGTTAAGTCAGATGAGGGCAGCAAAGCATTTAGCTATGGCAGTACGAAGAACATTAGTGATCTTAACATAAATATTTTCTAAGGGTTGGTATGAATGGAAGCCAGGTTGGAATTCTTTGGAGTTTAGGATCATTGGAGGTATCTGGGGTGCCAGTCATTGTGATAGTACAGAAGGAGTATGAGCTTTGGTAGGAGAAAGACGGAATGAACTGTGGATCCTGTTAAGTATGATACTCACCTGGAGATGTTCAGTAGCTAGGAAAGTGTCTGATCTGGAACTCACAAGAGCAATCTGGCCTGGAGATAAGGATTGGGGAGGTTATTCAGTAGTTGAAGCCTCACTGGATACTCCCAGCCACATCTGACATAAAATTGGGACCAATTTATTATGGAAAATTGGCATTTTTTATTAATGTAGAATTCATCACAGTTATACACATGTACATCGCAGTTTGCAAAGGAGACAATTGACAAATGAAATGGGTTAACTTAGCCTTCTCTAAAGACTAATTATTTGAATACACTCTTACATTGGTCAAGGCAGTTAATACCTAAAGAGTATATTTTCTGAATCTAGGATCTTAGTTAATGAAAAAATTCGTTAAAATCAAGCATCCTTTTAAAACCCAAACCTAATCAAAGCAGACAGTCCCATTTAAGTAGCTAGCCTTGAAAAAAGAGAAAGACTTAAGAATATAGATCACTGATTTGTTTCTACTATACTTATACTCCAGATTTTTATGTAGTGCCATCCTAAGTTATCTGCTTATTTATCTCTACTGTTCACTTAAAGATAAAAATATTGTCAGGCAAATAGCTGAGAATCTCTGAAATTCAAATAGCTATTTTGGAAGTAAATTCTCTAGTAAAAGTTCCCCCCGCAGACTATTTCATTCACGATAGAGTGGTACAATCAGAAATGTGGAAATGATGATTTTTGATTTAAATTATTTTTGTCACATAGTTTTTGATACTAGTAAAGAAAACATGGAATATGATTGACCTTATTAATTTTAATTTTATACAATTTAATAAAAGTTATGTTAGTGATATTACAGAATAAAACCTTTATCCATTTATGCTTCTGAAAAATGATCTTGTAAAATGTCAAAATTGCTGTTATATGCTTTTGAAAAATAGTTGATGATTTGTGCTTGATACATTTAAACTCTATTGAAGGTCAAGGATTCTATTAGGACATTTTGTCAGTAAAATATTGACAGAAATTAACTAGGTGGTTGAATTCTCACTGACAATACTGTCACATTTTTAAAGAAATTGTCTAATGATAAGGCCAGATTTTGCTCATTATTTTTCTTAGTAACAACCACTAATTCATTAAATATTGCCTTAATTAGAGTGTGTGTTAAGTGTCAAAACTTAGTGGTCACAGTCTCAATTCTCATTTAATATACATTTAGTTTAAATGTTATAGTTGTGTCATTCTCAATGACTATGTGTATATGGCGTGCATTTGGATGAGATGTAATTGTGTGGATATTCCAAGCGCATTGGTAATTGTGCTGACCTTAATGTATTTTTGATATTAGTATTGAATTTAGACATCCACAATTTGATCTGCAAAGTCACACTCTAAACTAGCAAAGTCACAGAACAAAAACAATAAGGAAAAGCTGGAATATTGTCTTATTTTCTTATTCAAAACTTGCCCATCACCTAGTCAGTACAGTGTGTATTTTGTGCACCAATTTGTTACCTACCTCCTAAACAAGAGTTTCAGTTTTTACATAGCTATGTTTTTCCCGCCCCCCAACCCTGGTCCTCTTTAAGGAGATGGTTATAATAAACACAAGAGTTCTGAAGGCCTAATATTGAAATATAATGAGTATATGGTATAGGCAAGGAAAAATAATTTTCCCTTTACCATTTCTAGGTTCTTGATTGAGACCTCCTGTAATAAAGGACAGATTAACAAGAGAAAAACAAACAGAAGTTTATTAACATATGTACCTCATACCTACCTGGGGAGATTACCAGCCCCAACCATGGTCCAAGCCACCATCTTAAATACCATCTTCAGCTAAAGACTAAAAGAAAAATGGGTAGGGGAGAGGCCAGTTATGGGAGGTGACCAGGAAAAGCACAATAGACAAGAGTAAGGCTTTTTATGCAGATTTCAGTCAGTGCCTTCTCCATTGACAAGGTCCTCCTGTGATTTAGTCACCCTTCTCTTCCTGGTACGGAGAGGGAGATGCCCTTATAAATAGAGATTTCCATTACAAAGGTAAATTTCTCTTATGGAAGGGTAACTTCTACTCTGGTTTCAGAGCTTCTCTTGTATCTGTTCCTTCTCAAAGATAATCAATTGAAAATAATCTTTATGTCAACAAGGCATATTCTGGGGTGGCATATTCTGCTACCCTTCTATGGATATATAAGCATAATGTCAACAAATCTCAGGATTACCTCTTTTAATGAGGTCAGTGAGTACGTGTATAGTAAGATCCCTTTCCCTCTCTCTGTGGATGTGTGTTTATCCATACTTAGGTGTATTCACATATATGTCCTATTGATGTAGTACAGATCTTCTTCCTCTTACGTTGAGGGTACATCCTGATAAACCTGTCATAAGTTGAAAATATCATAAACCAAAAATGCATTTAATACACCTACCCTACACAACATGATTGCTTAGTCTAGCTTATCTTAAACTGGCTCAGAACACTTACATTAGCCTACAGTTGGGTAGAATCAGCTAACACAAAGCCTATTTTATAATAAAGTCATGTAATCTATTGAATAGTGTACTGAAAGTGGAAAGCAGAATGGTTGTATGGTTACCGAATGGTTGTAAGTATGTATCGGTTATTTCCCCTCATGACTATGGGGCTGACTGGGAGCTGTGAGTCACCGCCACTGCCCAGCATCACGAGAGAGTATTGTACTGCATATCACTAGCTCAGGGAAAGATCAAAATTCACAATTTGAAGTACAGATTTTCTGAACATGTATTGCTTTTGCATCGTAAAGTCAAAAGATTGTAAGTTAAACCATGGTAACTTGGGACCATCTGTATGTGGACAAATATTTTAAACTCATGCATTCTTGGAGATGCTATGGTTGTGGTAGCTGGGAAATTATGTAAGTATTGTGAAATTATCCCTCAGAATTCTTTGGCCTCAGTGTGTTAGAGAGGCTTGGATGGTATATACGGCCTCATATTCCCCCATGCCTGCTGTCCCATGATACAGATGACCTTTTTTTTTTTTTTTTTTTTCAAGGAAATGTCAGTGTTTAATGCAAACAAACTGAGGGTGAAGGTACCTTCTCACTTGTTAATTGACTTGATATATGTCATCTTTGGTGAAGGGATTCTAAATGGGAGACTTGAGGATTCTTTTTTAATTTTATTGAAGTAAATGTGTTAATTTCTGCTGTACAGTAAAGTGATTCAGTTATACATATATATACATTCTTTTTCATATCCTTTTCCATTATGGTTTATCACAGGATATTGAATATAGTTCCCTGTACTATACAGTAGGACCTTGTTGTTATAAATGACCTTTTAACTTGGATTTTTGAATCACATTTAGCAAATGGATGTACACTCTATGGCTCTCTAGTACCTTGGGTTTTTTTTTTTTTTCCCCTTCAAGATCTTCATTGAAGTGTTCAATCCTATTCAACTTTGTATTCCGTATAGGAATCATGACACTCTTTTGGTTACTAATGATTATAGATGTGTCTAAGAATCTCAAAGCTCTGAACATAGCTATTCCTCATTTTCTGAGAGTTTGTGAGTTTCGTGGGTCTTCAGATGACCTTGAGCCATCATTGCCCTTTTTCTAGGCAGGGCTGTATTCCTACCCCCATCCTGATATCATCTCTATTTTCTTAACAATCTTCAATGTCTAATGTACTTTGTTGGATTTTCTCATTTCATCTGATGGTTGTGATCATTTTGATTATATTAAATGTCATGCTTTTAATATTCCTGCTTTGAAAAGGTATTTCAATATATAGCATAAACATTAAAGGTAAAATGGTGAATTTAGTGCTAAATTGTCTAAGGTAGGCAACCAACTATCATTTGTGTAATTCATGCTTTTATTATAAAACGTCATTGTCCACTAAGACCGGCTTAGTTTTTATCAGATTAAATTGTGGGAGGCTGTATTCATAGTTAAATGACAACATTTTACAGAGGAAGCAAATGCTTTTTCCTTAAAGGACATCCTTAGCTTTTAATTCCTGTGATTTAAGTTGGGTATTTTTCCAGTCAGTAAAGATAGTTATACTCTGAAGAAATTTTTATACTGTACCTCAGTATAGTAATTAATATATATTAGCCTTTAACCTCTGTGACATTTCTGTTTAGAATATGTGAATATATTCTGTCATTTATCACAAAACAAGGAGGAAAAAAAAAACCCTAAAATCTATTTTACTCACATGTTTTTTGCCATCACTTACTGAGTAGATTTTTGATTGGGGGAAAAAATGACAGTTGTATTAGAAAAAATCGTCTCATTTTAATGATTTTACCCCCCCCCCCAAATGAGGGAAGAAATGCAAATGCTCAGTTTATGGGGAATACGTTAATCATTTTGAGTTTGGAAAACTGGATTCCTTTAATATTAGTAATAGTTTTTACTGTTGTTAAGTGAAGCCAAACTCATATATTAATTTTCTAATTGTCTTTGATGATAAAAATGGAACATTGATTTACATGCATTTTTCCCTTAAAGGTAGTCCTTTATGATAGAATAAAAATTAGTGAACTTCACATGCTTTTTTTGGTACTTTATGCTCATCAGTGGGGGGTCATGGTAAAAAGAGAAACAAAGCCCCACTAACAGTTGGTCAGAGAAGCAGAATTAGGAAAGCAGGCTTTAGAGCCAGCTTCAAAACTCACTTGTACCACTCTGTAATTGGTGTGATCGTGGGTAATACTTAATATCTCAATCTCTTCATCTATAAAATGGAGATAATAATAGTATCTACCTTAGGTTTATTGTGACAATTGAGTCAATGTACGTTTGAAATAGTGCTCGTCATGTACTAGATGAGGTAGTTCTTGTGATCATTTTTATCTCTACCAGTAATGTTCGCTTATTATAGCAGCATGTATTTTTTGGTCCAGGAGTGTAGTCAATTCTTTGTCGTCTGTTTGCAGAGAATATGGTCAAGACCTTTGACACCACTACTACCTGTTCAACTTCCTTGGAGAGTCTGTGATCTGGCTAGCACTTGGTACAGACAGCAATCTTCTTTTGTAGAAAAAGAAACTGTGGGCCAGAAGTGTATGATTTTGGTTTCTTTTTTTTGGCTGCGTTGGGTCTTCTTTGCTACATGCAGGCTTTCTCTAGTTGTGGCTAGCGGGGTCTACTCATTGTTGCAGTGCGCAGTCTTCTCATTGCGGTGGCTTCTCTTGTTGCGGAGCACAGGCTCTAGGCATGTGAGCTTCAGTAGTTGCAGCATGCGGGCTCAGTAGTTGTGGCACACAGGTCCCAGAGTGCGCAGGCTTCAGTAGTTGTGGCACGTGGGCTCAGTAGTTGGGGTGCCTGGGCTCTAGGGTGCGCAGGCTTCAGTAGTTGTGGTGTGTGGGCTCAGTAGTTGTGGCACACAGGCTTAGTTGCTCCGCAGCATGTGGGATCTTCCTGGACCAGGGATCGAACCCATGTCCCCTGCCTTGGCAGGTGGATTCTTAACCACTGCACCACCAGGGAATTCCCAAGAGTCTGATTTTGAATATAGCTCTTCTGATGGCTTCTTTGGTGCTAGTTTTTTATGGTTTAAGTTTGGCCATGTCTTTTTCTTCATTTTTTGAATAATGAATTCCTTCAGTCTAAGCACCATGTGTGAAATGTATGAACTGTTAGTATAGGTGTGGTTGTTTTGGCTTTAACCAGGGGAAAAAAGTGAACTCTGAAATGCAGTTTATGGAATTATCTTTCTGTTGATGCCTATCATGAAACTGTGTATAAGTGTACCTAACATGTGATAAAAGTTTAGACTTGAGAATGGAGGGCAATATGATTAGTGACAAATAAAAGACAAATAAGACTCAGAGATTGGCTTTGACCATTATGAGTAGAAGACATAGGCTTGAAAAAAAATCAGTGATAGGAGTATAATATTTAGAAATTGCCCACTTTCAAAATAAAGGTAGGATGTAATATTTCCAAATTGTTCACTTTTTTTTTTTTTTTTTTTTGCGTTACGCGGGCCTCTCACTGTTGTGGCCTCTCCCGTTGCGGAGCACAGGCTCCGGACACGCAGGCTCAGCGGCCATGGCTCACGGGCCCAGCCGCTCCATGGCATGTGGGATCTTCCCGGACCGGGGCACGAACCCGTATCCCCTGCATTGGCAGGCAGACTCTCAACCACTGCACCACCAGCGAAGCCCCCAAATTGTCCACTTTTAAAGTAAAGGTCTGACAACCGAGGAATAGAAAATTCCTCCATCTTCAGTAAACAGAGATTGCTGAAAGTTTCAAGATTCATTCATTCTTGCAGCTTTTAGCTCAATAGTATTGATTCTTCTTTCTCACTTCTTAGTTTAGAGGTTCAGGTTTCCATAAACATGAGTTTCTAGAAAACGTTTAAAATATATGCCTATTTTATGAATTTTGTACATTATATGTTTTAAATGAAAAATACCTATAGTACTATTGATTAATACAGTAAAAATGAATAATCCCTCCTGTGTTCCTGTTGTCATCTGCCATCATTATCTACCAGTTCCTTGTCCAACCCTCACTGCTTTCAAACTCAGTGTTTTGTGTGTTTGAACCATACTCTTGCTTCATTCAGGCCAATCTGGTTGTGCTTACTTGTGCATATGAGTGACACAGTCTGCTCATATCCCTGTCACAGACACTTCCCGAAATGAAATGCCCGATGCCTCTGATTCAACTAATCACAGCACTTACCTCCTTCCCAATCTTGTTTACTTCTAATTATTCCTGATACCAGCTTTGAGAATACTGAGGGGAGCTAAGCATGCCTGCGTGGAGCTTTTCATTTTCTTAATATGCATGCTATCAAGGTGTGCATTTTGCTTTCTAAATGCTCTTGAGCTACTTTTAAATGTTCTCTTTGGTGTCCTCAACCTGTTTCTAGCTTCCTGAGGGTAGGAAACAGGTCATCTATTTGTTTCGTTCCCTTCACAACACCATTGGGTGTTTAGTTCAAGCTCTTTCCTGACTACCTCAGTGGGGAAATGCTCAGGGTATACAGATTTATTTTAAATTAGCTTACATAATAGAAAATTAGGCAAATGCAGGAGTTGGGGAGATTTATGATCTCTTTAAAACCCCAAGCCAAATGTATTTCTTATTAGTATGGAGCGTATCAATGTTGAACTGTCTTTTTCTTTTTTGCCTATTCTTTATTTTTTTAACCCTGAAGATGGGAGCAGGCCCTAGAAATGTTAGACACTGAAGATTGTACCTGTAGCCTAGATTTTTTTTTTCCAGTTTGCTTGGCAAAGGTAGTCCTATTTGGCCACGTGTTTAAGTAGCTCCACATTTGGAAGAATGTTAATTTTCTAAATTTTGTACAAGACTTTATGTAACTTTAGTTTTTTTCTTGAAATCAGAATGAACATTCCACGATCAGAGAGAGAAAAAAAAAATTGTAGGTATAATGAGCTTTTCTGTAAAAAGAAAGGCTGATGAACAGATACTGTCTTGATAATTCAAGTCATTAATCCATGAATGTGTATTAGTCTCACTGGCTGAGAGTCTGTTGTCACTCAGTAGGTCAAATCTAATCCATGTATCTATAGTCTTAACTGCTCATTTGCACATTGGCTTAACTCTGTGTATTTAAGCATTACATGTTTTTATATATCTAAGCTTGAGTACATTATTAAAAGTTTTATCCATTATCTTTACTTTCCAATGGAAAAAAGTGATAACTTGTATTGCATATATGTACGTGTACTTCAGTATCCTGTGGCCCATCCCTGTGCAGACTGGAGCAAGGATGATCAAAATATCTGAATGCAAAGCTGCAATTTCATTTAAACTTTTTGTAACTCTTAATGTGAATAAAGCCAACAGATAACATTGATATTTTCCTAAAGCATGACTGCATTGATTCCATAGAAGATGTTGACCGTTAATTGTTAGTTCAAGTTCTCAATATCCTCCCCTTTTCCTTATTTTTTTAACTCACTGTATCAAACTGATCACTTTTTAATATATAATTATGAGATGGGATAAAAATAAACTATAAGTTTTCTTAACATTTCTAATTCTCATTTTATTTGCTGCCAAATCACCAAGAAATGGAAATGGGAAATAGCAGAGAGTGATTTTTCTCAAAGGAAGATATTATAAGGTGTCATTTTCATTGTTATAAAATACATCTAGTACTTGTGAAAATGGTCAGGCTGAGCAGTGTTAGATTAAAGCCAGGCAACTTTGTAGTCCGAACTTAAGATGACCTATATAGATCTTTCCAATTCTAGTTTTTGGATGCAAACCACACCCCTTTCTGTGTTTACCTCTGTTTCTGCATTTTCCTTTCCCCATTTCCAGCCTTCTCCCTATCTTCTCTCTTTTCTCTGCTCTTTCCTGCACAAATGTATACTACAACCTGTACTCAAGGATGAAATGATCTCTTTATCTCTTAAAAAATCTACCCCATGGAGTATTATTTATGATTATGCTGAAATTGTCAAATGGTTCTGCTTTCTAAACAACTCAAGACAAGAAGCAAAATCTTACTTGCCTTTAACTCCAAGTCTCTACCTACACATATACTTTCCTGTAATTCCTTCAAAGTGAAATAACCCGTGAAGATGTGAATCCCTCTCAAAATACCCTTCTCTACAATAATTATAGCTGTTGCAACAGTTCATAAATGGTGATCTGGGGTCTAGTTACTTCATAATACTTCAAATTCCGTTTAACAAATAGTATTAGGTATTGTTTATTCCTGCTTGCTTCATATGTTCATCAGGTATTCATCAAAATAACTAGTTATTATCTGTCATATGTTATATTCTGCTTGGGCAGGGCCTAGCCAAGGAATAAAATGGGATTCTTGACATGGAAGAGTTCACAGTCTAATTAGAGAGACGGACGTGTAGATGAATAAATAAATTATACTATAGTGTGCTAAGTACTATAGTCAAGGTGTGAAAAAACTGGTCTGGGAATTGGAATTTGTCCTGAGACAGTTGAGAAGGACTCACATTAAAAGTAAGAATTGTTTCCGAAGAATAAGTAGGGATTTTCCAGGTAGAGAAGATAGTAAAGGATATTACCAGGCAAAGAGATTTTTGCATGCATGTAAGGCACTGTAGATGATGATGTTACAAGATTGAATAAGATGGTTCCTGCCCAGAAGGAATGCTTCTTACAGAGTGGGAGATAGACATTAAACCAGATAACCACCAGCCATTGTGTTTAGTAATAATATGGGTTAGGATGCAGCAGGAACATGGGAAGATATTCCTAACTGTGCCTCGTCTGGGAAAGCTTTATAGGGCAAACAGCTCTAGTACTGAAAGAAGTAGTTCCTGAGGCAAATGACCTCAACAATAGCAAGAATA
The DNA here is from genome assembly GCF_937001465.1 of Orcinus orca. NCBI lineage: Eukaryota > Metazoa > Chordata > Mammalia > Artiodactyla > Delphinidae > Orcinus > Orcinus orca. The sequence continues at coordinate 84,267,906 of NC_064580.1, forward strand.
ATATCCACCAACGTTTATCGAAAGTTTGCTCTGTGCTAGCCACTGTGCCAAGTACATCACATGTGTTCTCTCATTTAACCCTCACAACCCTCTGAAGTTGATACTATCGAATATTATTGAAGCCAATTTTTTTTGTTTGTTTTAAAGGTGAAGCTCCAAGTGGTTAAATAAGTCCCCTAAATAAGTCTCATGGAAATGGCAGAACTGGGGTTTAAGCCCAGTCAATCTGACTCTAGATCCTTTTTTAACGCATACATTCCATGCAATGAGCCATCTCATATATTACAGTGGAAATGAAAAATAAAAATATTAAATACGACACATCCTCTCTCCTTGAGAATTTCATACTCGAGGAGTCGTGCAGTTCAACTCATAAATAGTTATAGAGTAAAATGATATATCCTATGCTGGAGATATTTTTAAGGTTCTGGAAGCAGCTCTCTAATTGTGAGGAAACCACCAGATTTAGTGCAAAAGATAGAGGTTCAATCCCTATTTTTGTTACTACCTATATAACTTTAAACAAATTGTCTAGCTTTTTTGATGTTCAGGATTCTAAACTGAGTTTAAACTCAATAACTGCCTTATAGGGCTATTATGAATAATTAATAAGATAAACCAATAAGGCTGTAGAAAGCACTATGTGACTTTTGAATCTACCATCTTCAAATAATAACAAATAGAATTCCTTTGAGAAAACTTTGTGTCCTTGGTGTTTTGTGCCGGTCTCTACCTATAGATAGTGATGTTATTGGCTAGAAATGCCTGGGGACACTCCCTGGGCCCAAGATGAGCCCCCCCACCCCCCCACCCCCACCCAGGACATTTCCTCTGTGAAGCCAGTGCAGTTGCCGGACTGGCCCTTGTGATTCTTACTATGAATGTAAGATGCACCTCAGCAACAAGCATCAGGGAACTTTGAAAAAAACAAAGTTTATGACTCATAGGCCCTGGAGGGTACACGGGATGCCTGGGGCCACACAGGGAGGTCATAGATAGATAGGGTTTCACAGGTTCATTCTTTACTGGTGAATTTAAAACACAAGAGTGGGAATTAAAACTCTGGGAGGGAAAGGCAAGAGATCAAATGGTCAGTTATCTAAGTCAACCAGATCTCTCTAAGAAGAGGGAAATTCATGAGAGGTGCGGCCTGGCTCTTCATCTAGTCTGGTAGTTGGCTATGTGTTTATTGGAGATGGGTGTCTTTGAAGTGGATGCCTCAGCAATCAAAACCTTAATGTCAGGCACTTACATGACAGTCAAAAAAGCTAATTGTCAGGCACTTACATGGCAATGCGGAGCACATGGCCTTTGAAGTTACACAAAACTTACTAGATCTGGGACCTTGGAAACGTGGTATCATTGTTGCTTCAGCTATAAAACAGGGATAAGACCACCAGCTTCACGGGGGTGACCATGCATTTCCTTATACACATTCCCGGGCTGTTTAGGGAAAGCATCAGAGAAGAAGTAGCACTGGGCCTTGAAGAATGAGTTCAGAGTTCACCGCAGAAAAGTAGTTTGAAAGAACAGGATGATGCCTTGAGAAGCCTCCTTAGGAAAGCACTTGAAATTTGTTAGCAGACCTGCTGAGAGCTGATCATTGCCTTGGTCTGATATGTGGGCGTCATTACAAGGAAAAGGAGGCAGTTGTGGAATAAACACAGAGAAAACTGAAGGGACTGGGGAGATACCCTCCTTTTTCTTCATGTGTTCATTGAACAGAAAATAGTCATGGAGAAAAGGGGGTGGACAGCTGTTCTGTTCTTGCTTGTCAGTTTTCAGTGGGAGAGGAATGCACAGAGCGAATACCAGGAGAGGCTCATGGTCCCACCCTGCTGTCATTTAATAGTTTTCATATCTGCTTTTTATAGGTATTTTTTTTTTCTCTTTCACTGTCAGCTGTCACTTTGGGCAACTGTCGGTGTGCCTGCCATACCTCAGTAGTCAGGGCCCAAGTGCTGGCATTAAAGAAATTAAAGGCTGCAACACCTTTTTTTCTATAATATGTCACGAAATTAGCCTGGCTGTTGGAAGCCTCCAATATCAGCAGGGAAACAGTGGCACCAGCAAGGAAGAGACTTGGCTAAGTTCAGAGGGGCAGCAAGAGTACCCGTGGCTTCCAATTGGGTTCCAAGACAGAAGGTGCAGAGGAAAAGAATAGGAAGGGTCATCAGCATCAACTTTGGATTTCGGTTCTGCTGTGTGAACTTGGACAAGTGGTTTAACATCACTTCTTGTTCTTAGGTAGAAAATTGTTTAACAATACCTACTTTGCACTATTGTGATGAAGACTAACCTAGCACTGTTCCTTTGCTAGGGTAGACATTCAAGGAATGTGAAGTTTTCTGCAGTCCCACATCTCCATAAAGAAATAGGTGCAGTTAGTTATTCAAAATACCCAAGGTCTTGATATTTTAAGATGTTTACCTTTGAAAGCACAGGGTAGGGAGTTTGCAAAAATTATATTGGATGAGATTGTACAACTTAGTCGGTTTGACTGGATTAGCACGTTGAGGAATAGGGAGAAGTGCATTTAAAGAGGTGGCAAGTGAAATGAGGATGGGAGAACTGTTTAAATCATTTTTTAAAAAGAAATTTTGGAGGTTAGGTTGTATACAACTGGTATTAGGGAGCCTTGGCGGATCTTGCAGGGTGATGTTTGAGACGAAGTGATCTGGCAACTGGCTGTGGACACTGGAGGAGGAGAAGGTTTGGGCAGAGGCATGAGGTATGGGACTGTTTTAGCAAACAAGGGGGGGAAAGTAGCGAAAGCTGAGAAACTGCTAATAGGAGTGGATATAGCAAGAAAGAGGCACGTCTTAAAGGATCTGTGAGCATTGACTGTGGAGCCCAAGGATCAACTGGCTGATAAGCCTAAGGAAATAGAGAATGGCCCTGATGATGGAGAAATAGGAAAGAGCCTTTTTGTAATGTGGTATACTATTCATGCTTTTACTGTATTTACTTTCATGAGGCAGTGGGATGCATAATTAGAGGTGAGTTTTCGGCAACCAAAAATATAGATGTTGAAAGGTGAGCTTTTTAAGATTGTCACTCGGGAGAGGAACTAGAAATTTAGCATTGAACCAGGGGAAGTAGCCATGGTTAATGGCAAAGGAAGAAAAAGAGGTAGAAAAGTGGGGATGGTGCTAGCAGTTAAGGTTAGATAATCATTCAGGAAGAAAAAGAATGAAAAAGAATTCAGGGGAAATTTATGGGCAAAACTAGCAGTTTCAGTCAAGTGGTATATCTGCAAACCAGGTTGTTAGGGTTTAAAGATGGAGTATGATCTGTTTCTTGGCTTTCCTTCTTAATTTTATTTTCTTTTGATAAAATTCCCTTCTCTTTTTGTTTCAGATTCCCAGACTTATCACTTTTGTTGTGTACTTTTCTTTGCCTCTATTTCTCCCCACACTTATTTCCTACCATCCCTCCTGAAACATCATCATTTTAACTTTTTATTTTCTAATCTTGTCATAAATCCTGAGCATCCACATTTTCAACAGCTTGAACCGGATCAATTCCACAGCTTTTACTCCTCTGAGAACTAGTTACAGACATTTACCAGTTCAAAACTACTTCCGAGATACCATCAGCTTTCTCACAGTGGGTGGAGATTCTGCAACTCCGGCATAGTGAGTGCTTACAGGGAATGAACTCTGAAGGCAGAGTGCCACTTACTACCTGAGTGACCTTCAGCAGGTTACCTAACCTCTTACATCTCAACTTACTCATCTGTAAAATAGGAAGGATGATATGACCTCGTAGGGTTTTCATGAGGGTTCAAAGGATTACGAGGTTTAGAATAGTGGTCTATTCCATAGTAAATGTTATGAGTGTTGGGTGCCAATATTTTCTTCTTGTTGTTATTTTGATTTATTGTTATACAGACTTGAAGTAATATATCCCACTTTTATACTTGATTTGATTTTTTGTATATTGGAGAAATTTATCCTCAAAGTAATTGATTTTATTTTTAAAATAAGATGTTTAATTCAGTCTCTTTAACAATGGGATAGTGTTCACATTTAAAAACGTATTTCAGGAAGAATGGGGAAACGTAGCACTTCTATTTATCCAAAAAATAAAAATAACATGACAGTTATACAGAAAAGAAATTCGGCTATGTATAGTATCTTTGAGACACCAAAATTTACCATATTTAGCTTCAAATATTCTTTAATACCAACTTTTATAAGTGAACCAATAAGCATTTTTAATGAACATTATTTTTTAAATGGCACTCTGATGATAATGCTATTTTTATTGTGTAAATGCTCTGCCCTCCTAAATCCTCTAGTGTTGCATTTTAGGGAAGATCTCATTTTGATTTTCATGAATCCACAATAAAACAATGACTGAATGCAATAACTACCATACTGTCTTGCCTACGTACATTCACTCTTTGTTCTTGAAGTGACCCGGCTTCTGGCAATGCTTCCAAGCTTCATATAGTAACAAATATCATCCAGTCTGCTGACCTTATGTCCAGTTTACTTTTTTCTTTCTATTTAAAAACTCGTTAATCTGTGCTTCACGACTCACATGCAAATATGTATCTATGTACATGTTAACATGGCATTTTTTATGCAGGGTGGCTTTGTAACATACCTTCCTCAGTTAAAGCAGACAGTACCTCAAAAATCTCTTTTAAAAAAGCTTCTTCATCTAGCAGGCAACAGATGATCTGTGTAAGAGAAAATTAATAGCTGCACCTGGAGTGATCGAACTTCATATTTATACACTTAAACTATATATTGATCAATTCCTGTATGCTTTCTTTATTTCTGAGCAAATTATGTTTAAATGGTTCTGTTGCTAGGAATGTCTTAAAAAGCTATTATGTTTAAATGGTTCTGTTGCTAGGAATGTCTTAAAAAGCTACTCGACTTTTTTGTTAGAAGTACTTTTTTGTTTAGAAGTTAGATTATGTCGGGAACTGCTATTAACTTCATATCGTAGGAATCTATTATCGTCAGACTAGAATACTGGTAAAAAGGCATGTCTTGAAACAAATCACAAGCTGTCAATATGTTGTGATGAATTTCTTCTATTTTCATTTGAATCAGTAGGTGGGGCAGTTCACCAAGTGTGAAATCGACATTTAATCTTTCTTTTCATGAAATGTAAACCCACCAGTGACTAATTCATGAAAAATTGATGCTTGGCTTTTCTTAAGGTTAAGTCGTTCTCATTTGTCGTAGAGAACATTTCACTTAGCCTATGAGTTTATAAAATTTGGCAAAAAGTGAAAACATATTTTGAAGTATTAAAATTAACTCATTCTTGACCTTTTATTTTGGAATGGGAATTTTAGTGTCATCAGAATGTCTTTATGAAAAAAATCATAAAAAAGAAAAAGAAAAAATCAGAGAAAATGAAGAGGCCTAGATAATCAGCTTGCTTTTTAACCGTAGATGTGCTGTATATTGTGGGTTACTTTTTTTGTGTAAGGAATTGGTCATACTGATGGAGTTTATGCTGTCTCTAAGCTAGTTTATTCTTAACGATCAGGGTATAGAAGTCCTTTTTTCTTAATAGTTTGAGGCTAGAGCCACTACTTATAGAATGTGTGCTATGGATACCTTTGACAAGTAGCTTCCGTCTCTTCCCAAAAAAGTTGTTCAAAAGGTGCCACCCAATTCTTAGGTGCTGCGTATTTATCTGTTGTCACTGCTTCTATAGTTTCCAAGCTGTCCATCACAATGTAATTTGTTTTACTCTCCTAAACTGTAGTATTCCTTAAATCATTGTGTCCATCTACTTTGTCTGTAGTTGCCTTAGCTCACACTACAGCTCTTCAGGGTTGTGTAGTGAGCAGGAGATAATATATCAGATTCTAGAAGAAACCTGTTGGTGATCTCCTTTTACTGGTTAATCTTAAATATGACTGATTTTTGTCCTGGGCAAAACTGGGAGTCACCAGTTCCCATCGTGAAGCTAGGATGGAGTTGCGTACCACTTCTGCTTTGAACACTTTTCTTGGAGCTGCCTGAGGTCAATTGCAGGAACTTTTTAGGTACATTTATTGGAACATGCTTACTTTAGTATTTGCCAAACATAACTACCAGAAAACTTTACCCTTAAGGTGTGTCTCTTAATACTAACTTGATAATCACTGAATCTTTCTAATATGGCCCTTTGAGGAAAGGATTATAAATAGTTACCACCAGTCTTTTCAGTTCCCTATATGAATTTTACTTATTGGACATCAGTATTTTAGAGTTTTTACCTTTCTTTTTCCTTTGGTCGATGGTGGTGAGGGGAGAAAGCTCATTTTTCAAAGATTATAAATTGCATATTAAGTCAGAGGTAATAAATACAGTAAAACTTTGATAAAGCACTGTGTAATAACACAAATTTGGATATAATTCAAATGGGGTAAGAAGGGATAGGAAGTGTCTCCCTCAGGGTAATTTGGGATCTTCTTAGTTCATTTTATAGTCATATATGTTCAAGGTAAGTTTCACTGGAGATTTGTTTTTGTGTATTTTTGAGACAGCACAGATGTATTGAAATATATGGTTTTATTAAAAAATTATTTTTTAAAATTAAAAAAAATTCATGCAATTCTTAAAGGGGTTACTTTCCATTTATGGTTATTACAAAATATTGGCTGTATTCCCTGTGTTGTACAATACACCCTTGTGCCTATCTTACATCCAGTAGTTTGTACCTCCCACCTCTATATTGCACCTCACCATAACCACTAGTTTGTTCTCTATATTTGTGAGTCTGCTTCTTTCTTGTTATATTTACTCATTTTTTGTATTTTTTAGATTCCACATATAAGTGATATCATACAGTATTTGTATTTCTCCATCTGACTTATTTCACTTAGCATAATGCCCTGCAAGTCTATCCATGTTGGTACAAATGGCAAAATTCTGTTCTTTTTTATGTCTGAGTATTATTCCTTTGTGTGTGTGTGTGTGTGTGTGTGTGTGTGTGTGTATCTTCTTTATCCATTTCTATGCTGATAGACACTTAGGTTGCTTCCATATCTTCGCAACTGTAAATAATGCCAATATGAACATTGGGGTGCACGTATCTTTTCAAATTAGTGTTTTGGTTTTTAATTAATTTGATAACATGACCCTCCAATTTTATGTAATTTAATTTTTTTAACCCCACCTGTGAGCTTATGGTGCAGCTTAATGGTAGCTGGAGGTGCAAGTAGTTCCTACTAATGAGTTTCTTTAGCACTTTTCAAATGTTTCAGTGACGGTGAGATTAAAAACGTTACAGTGGTGTGACTCAAAAAAAAAAAAATTACAGGATTGCCTCTTCTCTAGATTACTGGTACAGTCTTCATGAAACCCAAATAATAGAAGGAGGAAAAGCTATGTGAGTGGAACTATCCTGCTGTAAATTAATTGTACCTTAGTACATTATGCCAAGATAGCATGGTGGAGAGCCAGGACCTGGGAGAAGCACATGAATGTAGCAGAATCTTAGTTGCCTAGGTTAGCAAAGAAATTACTGTGTGCAAAACCTGTTTGAAGCTATTAGCATAAGATGTTTTAGCATTTGCATTTATTAATCTGCCTTAATGCATTTATGATATATTTCTGTATTTTAAACAGAAGACCAGATCTAGAAGAAGTTTCCCTTACCATCAACATCATATATTCATATATTTTTAGTTGATCATTTAAAATATAGTTGTAAATTGGTGCAGCCACTATGGGGAACAGTATGGAGGTTCCTTAAAAAACTAAAAATAGAGCTACCATATGATCCAGCAATCCCACTCCTGGGCTTATATATGGAAAAGACGAGAAAACTCTAATTGGAGAAGTTACATGCACCCCAGTGTTCATAGCAGCAGTATTTACAATAGCCAAGACATGGAAGTCACCTAAATGTCCATCGACAGATGAATGGATAAAGAAGATGTGGTATTTATATACAATGGAATACTACTCGGCCATAAAGAAGGATGAAATAATGCCATTTGCAGCAACATGGCTGGACCTAGAGATTATCATACTAAGTGAAGTAAGTCAGACATAGAAAGACAAGTATCATATCATTTATATGTGGAATCTAAAAAAAAATGATACAAATGAACTTCTTTACAAAACAGAAATAGACTCACATAGAAAATAAACTTATGGTTACCAAAGTGGAAGGGGGGGCTAAATTAGGAGTTTAGGATTAACGGATATGTACTACTATATATAAAATAGATAAACAACAAGGACCTACTGTATAGCACAGGGAACTATATTCAATATCTTGTAATAACCTATAATGGAAAAGAATCTGAAATAGGATTTATATGTATATATAACTGAATCACTTTGCTGTATACCTAAGACTAACACAACATTGTAAATCATCTATACTTCAATTAAAAATAATAAAATAAAATAAAGTATAGCTGTCTTGTCATGTTAACAAGCCTCTAATTTTGTTTGCCTATTCATATGTGAAACAGGAGAGGCTAGCATCATAGAAATTTAGTACAAAAATTTGTATGTACATATGTTTAGTTTATGAAGCTTTGGGGTGATTTAAAAAAATATCCTTCTGTCATTGCAAAGTAAGGTAGTAAAACATGATTTTGTTATTATTGGGTTTTAGGTTTTATTTTTATGAGAAGTACTACAATAACATTGCTGCTATCATGACAACAGTACCAAAATACCAACATATTTTATACATTATACTTTTGTATCATGCTTACCATACATTGGCTTTAATAGAAAGAAATTAGTTTATAATATACTATAAACCCATGTGGTTAATTAGGCAATCGTAAGTGGCTGATGTATTTTAGTTTTTGTTGTCTTAGTTAACAGACTATTTTTAGAGCAGCTTCAGGTTTACAAAAAATTTGAGTGGAAAGTACAGAGTTCCCATGTATGCCCTCACCCTGCTCCCAGTTTCTCCTATTACTAACATCTTTCATTATTGTGGTACCTTTGTAACAATTGGTGAACCAATATTGACACATTATTATTAGCCAAAATCCTTTTCATTAGGGTTCACTCTATGTTGTACAGTCTATGGGTTTTGACAAATGTTTAGTGACATGTATCTGCCATTATAGTATCATACAGAATAGTTTCACTACCCTAAAAATCCTCTGTTCTCTGTCTATTCATTCTTCCCTCCTTGACCCCCACCCAAAACCCCTGACACCCATTGATCATTTTACTGTCTCCATAGTTTTGCCTAACCTTTTCAGATTGACTTTTTTCACCGAGCAATACGTATTTAAGGTTGTTCCATGTCTTTTCATGGCCTGATAGCTCATTTCTTCTTATCACTGAATAATATTCCCTTGTAGTTTACCTATTCACCTACTGAAGGACATCTTGGTTGCTTCCATGTTTTAGCAATTATGGATAAATGTGCTATAAACATTTGTGTGCCAATGTAAGTTTTCAACTCATTTGTGTAATACCAAGGAGCCTGATTGCTAGATCATATATTTAGTTTTGTATGGCTGGTCCTGTTTTATCCTTCCCTTTTTTTTTTTTTTTGGACTTCAGGTGCACAGAATTGGACTAATCACACCCCCTTAGTTCATAACCCACTGTTATAATTGATTTGTGGGTGACTCACTATTTATTTATTATGTTGTTTAATTAGCTATTTTTGATAATATACTCAGTTCCTCTGACTTCATCACCCAAAACAAAATCTAGGACCTTGACAATAACCTTTTGTTTAACTCCATGCCTCTCATTACCAGTCCGTCCTGTGCTTCCCCCAAACCAAGGCCAGTACTCTTTAAGTTTAGATTTAAAAATGGTTCACTATGTGTTTTTATTGTTTAAAAGTTAATCAGTTATTTAGGCCATACTTCTCAAGAATAATCAAACAAATGATTTTGAACAGTTTTCACCCTCCGAATATGCAATAGGCCTTAATAGATTTTTACTTGAACTGTTATTAATTTTATCCATTTCAGTGCTGTTCTAAGTATTTATGATATATTTTCCACTGGAGACATAAAAAGAAAGAGTCTTCTGCTAAAGAACTAAGGCTGTTAGTGAAGTTATGAAAATAAGGAAAGACTAGGATTGTCACATCATTATGAGAAGCAGATCCTTGGGGGAATATGTCAAATTGTTAATGCCAAGACTCCTGTATTTTAAATCTACCTGCACCCTAAAGCTAGTGGGAATAATGCCAGTTCAACTGAAACATCAACTGGATTAAAAGAAATCCTAAAGAACGAGGGAAAGGGAAGCTCTCAGCCATGTGGTGCTGTGGTTGACCCATTCACTTCTCTGTTCAGGTAATCAAGTTAACGCGAGCTTCAGTATCAATACATTTTAACAAGGGATGGTTAATGTTATTATATGAAACACTTTCTAGTGAGAATCAACCTGAAGCGTACTTTAAATAAACCTTTGTGTGAGCTGACTCCAGAACACAATTCCTAATTTACTTAGAGCTCTCTAAACATGTATGTGTGTGTGTGTAACTATATCTTAGGGGGCTTCCTTCTAATTAACAACAGGCAACTTTTGGACATGTATTTGTAGTAGCAAAGTGATTCTGTGGTTGTACTCATTATCACTCCCTAAAAAATGTTATTACACACAATGAAGATTATTTGAGCCATCAAAAGGGAAGTTGCAGGTAAGATGAATATAACTCTTGCTTTCCGATGCTGTCCTTAACTCTTTGACGAGCAAATAGTCTTTCTTCATCCCAGAAGGTGAGATCTTCATGGGTGGGGGCCGTCTTCTATTCCTCTTAGTGTCCTTAGGGACTTGTGCAGAGAAAGTCTTTAAAATTATTGTTATATGAATGGATATTGAGAGCCTTGAGCAATCTATTTAGAGTAAATGTTACATAGGAATCTTCCAAAGAGCAAAGAATATAATTCAAACAGTGTTAAAGTCTAGAAATTAATGATGGTCAGTGATATTGAAATATAAGGAATAAGTAGATTCTGAATTAAGGAAGTCGTTACTAGTAATTAGTTGTTACTATATCAGTACATTTGATAAAGCAACATACTCTGAGGCTGGGCAAGTAGAATATATTGTATGCATTTAAAGTGCAGAATAGTCATTCAGAAAATATTGACCGAGTATTTCCTTTGTGCCGAGTACTCTTATCAGGGAGCTTATCATGTAGTGGGGAGAGCGGCTTGTAAAGAAACAGTTATGGTATGGTAAGATAGTTGTTCTAATGAAAGCATGCACTAAGAGTAAGAGCAATGGGAAAAAACTGGAAAAGAAAACTTAAGTTGGCCTGACTAGAAGTAAGTGTTTACAATTAGATTATTAAAGGCCAGTGATTACATGGAATGTAATAAAGCATAGGATCTAGGGCTTCCCTGGTGGCGCAGTGGTTGAGAGTCCGCCTGCTGATGCAGGGGACACCGGTTCGTGACCCGGTCCGGGAAGATCCCACATACCGCGGAGCGGCTGGGCCCGTGAGCCATGGCCGCTGGGCCTGCGCGTCCGGAGCCTGTGCTCCGCAACGGGAGAGGCCACAACAGTGAGAGGCCCGTGTACCGCAAAAAAAAAAAACCAAAAAACCCAAGAATAGGATCTATTACTGGTCTGGGAATGAGAGGATCTAGCTTAAAATCCCAGCTCTGTAACTTTCTAGCCCTGACCTCAAGTGAGTCAGCTTACTTCTCTGAACCCGTTTCCTCCAGTATAAAGTACAATAACAGTACTAGGTTTTAGTATTAAAAGTAAATGAAACTAGTTTTAGGATTATTTTTAGGGTGATGAGAAACTGGGGAAATGGTTCTCCTATAAAATGCTATATACATGTTCACATACATTGTTTCTACTGTTGACAGTGTGTGATGTCCATCCTGAACACCTTTGTTTGGAGTATGGTGTGATATTATTTTCCTTCTGAAGTAGAATAGGAAAGGTTCAATAAGGTGACTTTAGTGAGTTTTGTCAGAAGAGAACCTCTGTTCTCTAGGTATGTGTCTGTACATATATGTGAATTTTGTTTTAATGCAAAGTTGTTTACATTAAGTTAGCTTTTTCTTAGAAAATAATGTTCTTAAGACTGTGGAAGTGCAATTCATTTCTAGTAAAGTGATTTTATGCTAAAATTAATGTTTGTTATGGAAAATCTGGAGAAATCATTGGCAAATTTGGAAACAATAGTATATAAATTAAAAATTACTGTCATCTGGAATTCTGGCAGCTCAACATAATGATTTTTAACTTTTATATAATATTCTCAAAATCCATCTTTTCAGATAGATACATGTTCCTTAAAATGTTACATATGTATATGTATGATATATGGATGTGTTAGCTTTTTGGCAATCACAAATTTCATTCCTATTCAGCATATTACAATATTAGATTTTTTTATTATTATATAATTGTTTGTTTTTTGCGGTATGTGGGCCTCTCACTGTTGTGGCCTCTCCCGTTGCGGAGCACAGGCTCCGGACGCGCAGGCTCAGCGGCCATGGCTCACGGGCGCAGCCGCTCCGCGGCATGTGGGATCTTCCCGGACCGGGGCACGAACCTGTGTCCCCTGCATCAGCAGGTGGACTCTCAACCACTGCGCCACCAGGGAAGCCCCTATTTTTCTTTTTTTAAAAAAAATTTATTGAAGTATAGTTAATTTACAATGTTGTGTTAATTTCTGCTGTACAGCAAAGTGACTTAGTTATATATATTCTTTTTCATATTCTTTTCCATTATGGTTTATCACAGGATATTCAATATAGGTCCCTGTGCTATAAGGCTTGCTATTTTTCTTATTCTTCCCTTATTTCTAATAGTTCCCTTCTGTTTAATTTTCTTGAAAATTTCATAGTTGTTTTATCTTTCTGTGTGCCTGTTAATTGATTCAGATTATTCTAAAGGTTCTAACAGCCAACAAATATCTAGTGCTTCCTTATGTGCCTGGCATTGTTCTAGGTGTTTTACACATATTGACTCATTTAATTCTCACAATAACCCAATGAAAGCTGATAATATCCTCATTTTATACATGGGAAAAGTGAAGCACAGATTAATTAATCAAGGTCACACAGCTAGTAAGTGAGAGAGATGGAGTCTGAACCCAGGCAGTCTGGCTCCATGGCTCATACTCTTTAATTCCTTCATTATACTGCTCCTCTTGACTTCTAGGACATTTTATCAAGTGAAAAGATTTACCAAAGCAGGCATTTCACTTACTATTTTCTATTGATATTACATGACAAACATATCTATGCATTTTAGCCTTTATAATATTAAATATTTTTGAGGGTGACATATTGGAAGCAGATTTGGATTCATGCCTATAGAATTAAGAATGTAATCAATGTAAGAATTAAGAATCACAATTAAGAATGTAATTAAGAATGTAATCATGTAAGAAAAAATGGTTATGCCGTGTTGGTATAGGTAAGATTTTTAGATTCAGTATTTTATTCGCAATTTACTTTTTACCCATGTAAATGAACAGTTTAAACTCATTATCTTGGCAGCGACACTACACATAAAAGATTTTCCACGAAAACATAGCTAAAGATGACAAATCTACTCCAGTGTTACCAAAGTCAGATTTCAGTTGGAATGAGTACCGATCAATAAGCAGGCATTTGAAAACAAAATTTATATACACTAACAAGCACACAAAGACACACACATATACACTAGTCATTCTTGCAAGTTATAGTCCGTCTAAAAATTTATAAGTATTAGTCTAGGAAGAAATAGTAGCCATCTGCAATACAATGAGATACTGGGAGTTTTCTTATGTATCAACTCACATGAGAAGATAGACATTGTTTCTTTAGATCTTAGGGGCTAATCAAAGTGGATTAGAAATCTTTACACTCTTACATTTAGGCTATTGTACCCAGAAAAAATATATTTCTACTTTGTGCATAGATTGTGCTAAAAGTATGATATTGCCTTTAATGTTTTCAGTTAATGTTGTCAAACTCTTTGAAATGGAGAGATTTGTAAGATCCCTGAGTGTCTGTGAAATCTTTGGCGATACCTTCAAACGAACACCCAGGAGTAGTATTCATATCTACGCATATTACCAGAGCGAGTATCTCTGAAAGAGATGCATGTTTAGGTTGTTCCCACACCAGAGAAAGGCATGCTTTGGTCTGTGTAGGCTAGAGAGGCAAGAATAGCTCTCTTTGTGTGTCAGCCATTTTCACTCCTCCACCCAAATGAAGGCCTTGTCTCCTCTCCCTTAACCCTGTTAGTGCTTGGTGGGGGTTATGTTCAAATGTAAATTTACCAGAGCTTTGTTCTAGTAGCAGATGTGAACAGTTTCACTTATATTTCCACTTATTTTTCCTGAATCTGATCTGATGAGAAGAGTTAAGGAAACAAAGCAACTAGCCAGGGCAGGATGAAAGCTGGTTTATCGCTCTCTGGATAAGAGCTGATTTTTCTTGATTTCTGGCTCAAAACAGCTGAATTATTTCTCAAGTTGGGAATGACCTAATCTACTAAAGATGGGCTAGCTCATCAACTCTGACCACTCCTTCTTTAAAAAGCCAATAGGCTCCTGTTGATTAGACCTGATTCCCTATATTTTTCTAATATCCTAGATTGGGGGTGGTGTTCCTTCTGAGAAAGCTGGCATCTGGCTATCTGGGGGACATTTGCTTGTGGTGGCAACAGTTCTATCATGTTAGGTTTTATGTGCTACTGATAGATTCAGCTCTAGACTTAGGAGTTACTTACCCAGAGGTCAATTAAGAATGCAGTAATCTCTAAACCAATGTTCCATCTTCAACAGTCTAGAAGTCATGTGGTAATTTTTATAAGTAGTAAACAGACTTATAAACCATTTCAGTCAACTTTCTCCTAAATCTCAGGTGAAGGAGGTTCTCCTCCATTGTGAAAACTGAAGATGGGAAATAGCCTATTCCCCTGGTTGAATGTTGATAGGATCCAGCAGAGACTTACGTGCCAACATCAAGTACAGTATTATCTTTTAGTACCCCAACAGATTCATGGTTCATAAGAGACTGAGCTCTTGCCTGACAATTTTATATGTTAACTGGGGTACATTTATTTATTAAGGGCATATTTGATACAGGCCATGAGG
The DNA here is from genome assembly GCF_937001465.1 of Orcinus orca. NCBI lineage: Eukaryota > Metazoa > Chordata > Mammalia > Artiodactyla > Delphinidae > Orcinus > Orcinus orca. The sequence goes on from NC_064580.1 coordinate 84,282,930, forward strand.
ACATTATGATACCCAACTAGGGGTAGAGGGAATAAAAGCATTTGAGAATTATTATAATCCAAACTTGAAAATGGAAACTTCACTTTAAAAACAGGATAATGTTATATTTTTGATAATGTCCCCAAAAGTTTATGATTCTTCTTATGAGGACTAATATGTTAACATAGATAGGAAAATATCATTTATAATACTTGTCCAGCTGCCATTTGGTTAGGAAATAAGAAGTAAACAGTGTAGTAGGTGCTCAGTAAATATGTTTCAAGTGATTGTTTTAATGCATTAATATCAAATTGTTTTTAAAAAATGATTCATACTGAAAGCATCATGGAACTTAAAACATGAATTTACTTTTATAGTATATCTGGGTTATATCATGATGTGCTTTCCTCACCAAGTCTAACTTAATTAGGAACTCAGGGAGTACCATCCCCAGAAGCAATGCTTTTAAATGGGAGGTCAGGGGAGTTTTCATATTTCTGGACTTTAAACTGCAGGTGGCTCTCTTGATCTTTCAGTTCTACGTTTAGGTTAAGAACTGTTGCTCTACCTTCCTCCTGTCCTCTAACTGCTTGGAAAAACATTTTCACTCAGATTATCAGACCTCCTCTTGAAACTTCTGATAATTGTCTTATTATTGGATCTTAAGCAACATAGCTTTGTTTTCTCACATGTAGAAGATTGATTTTTAAAAACATATTGCTTAGCCTTTCTTTAGAATGCTTCTGGTCTTCCTTTGCATGTCTTGTATGAAGATTTTCTAAATCTCAATTATAGTGTTGATAATGCTTCTGGAAAGTATACCAGTGTTCTAGCATTATTTTAAAAAAAGATGATTCTATTCATATTTCTTCTCATTTTCAGAGTAGCGTTGCTATTTTATCCCATAATTTATTTTGGACTCATCTGGTACTAAGGGTTTTTAGAAGTACCCAAATAAATACCTGGATATGAAAACCTATTGGTACAACTCCAGGTGGAAACCTAAGTCTCCTCTGTCCCTTTATTCATTCAAATGTTTATTTTAACGAAATTGCCTGGGACCGTGAAGGTGTGGAGATACAAACATTTATGCAAATTATGTACAGAGTAGATTAGAAATAACATAGCCCTTAGTGTGGATTGTTGAATTATCATGAATCATAATATCACTTTACATTTTTACAAGCTGCAAACCTAATTCTTCCTTTTGTCAAGTAAGTCAAGTATATGCAACTATTACTTTTTAAGGTAATAACAGATTAGTCTAATCTATGATGGCTGATAGAGAAAGTGCTATAAAGATATTTCTTGCCAATACTTAATTGTGTTAATGCTGTAAGCATCAACAACCAAAAGATTGTTTGCAATAAAGGTCTTATACTAAGACATTCATTAAGTAATGAAATATAACCCCCAATGTCGAATTCTATGTGATGAGAATGCCTTATAAATATGCTTGTAGTAGTGCTATAAAAAAAAGGCACCCATACCAAACTGACCTTAAGAATGACACATGTGGCATTACTGCAGCTGGGCTATTGTCTAGGAGATTCACGGAGGAGGCCTCCCAGGAATTATTTGTATGTTCCTTTTGTGTAAAGTTTTTGTCTGGAAAATCACTGTGCAAACAGTAGCTGTTCGATAGCACCTGCTTCTGTTGAGGGAGAGTGAGTCTTTTATTTAGAGAGCATCAGTAGCCATTTCATTCATCACTGCACAATGGACCTACATAAAGAGGAGCATTCCAATGACGCCAAAAGACATCAGTGCTTCCCCCAAGCAGGGGCGCTTGTCAACGCTGAGTCTGCCTATGTTTCCTTTTTACTTTTCATGGAATTACATCCAGGTCTTTATTTTGAGGGGAAAAAAATAATTGATGCAGAACAAGAATGGAAAAAGTTTTAACTGTAATTTTGAATTTCAAAAGCTGTATTATGTCAAAAGCTGTGGCAATGTCACGTATAAGCTTGGTCATTTGCATAAATATTACTTTAATCTTCTTAAGGTATTAGAAAATTAATTGCATTATAAAAACAATGATGCCAAAATATTCCATAGAATATCTTTGAAAAATGTTCATGGAACTGTTTTCAATGTGCTTATTATTCTAGCATCTAAATGATATTTTTTTGTATTCCTTTATGGCTAATCATCTTTAGTAATGATGTCCACATTCGGCACCTCTCCTGCTTCCCTGCAATTTCACTGACTCCTGGCAGTATGGTGCCCATGTTTGCTATTCTATTAAAACTACCTTCTCTCTGGCTTCTAGCTACTACCTCCCAAACTTTTCTGTTAGCTATTTCTTATCATTCTGCATCCTTATATTATGCTTCACAGGATCTTCTCGATACATACTCTCTCTCTTGCTTTTGCTTTTTTAGACAAAGCAGTGGTTTTAGTATATTTACAGAGTTGTGCAGCCATCGCCACAATCTGATTTTAGAATGTTTTCATCATCGAACAAGAAACCCCAGCCCCTTAGAAGTCTCTCCTCATTTCCTATCCTTAATCCTCTGCCACTTATAAGCACTAATCTATTGATACGTTCTATGAACTTTGCTATTCTGGACATTTCATAAAAATTGAATTATATCATTTTTGGCCTGTTGTGTCTTCTGACTTCTTTCACTTAGTATATGTTTTCAAGATCCATCCATGTCATAGTATATATCAGTAATTCATTCCTTTTAATGGCTGAATAATATTCTATTGTACGATTTACCACGGATTGTGTATTTTTCCCTCAGGTGATAGACATTAGATAAACAAAGGTTGTTTCCACCTTTTGGCTATTGTGAATAGTGCTTCTATTGATATTCATGTACAAGTATTTGTTTGAATGCCTCCTTTCAATTTTGGGGCCTCTGTACCTCAGAATGGGAATTACTGAGCCATATGGTGATTCTGTGTTTAATATTTTGAGGAACTGCCAAACTCTTCTCCAAAGTGGTTGTACCATTTCACATTCCAACCAGTAATGTAGGAGAGTTCCAGTTTTTCCATGTCCTCTCTAACATTTGTTATTATTTGTCTTTTGATAGTAGCCATCATAAAGGGTATGAAGTGGTATACGAGTGTGGTTTTTGGGGGTGGGGTTTGTTTTTTTTTTTTGCGGTACACAGGCCTCTCACTGTTGTGGCCTCTCCCGCTGCAGAGCACAGGCTCCAGACGTGCAGGCTCAGTGGCCATGGCTCACGGGCCCAGCCACTCCGCGGCATGTGGGATCTTCCTGGATCGGGGCACCAACCCGTGTCCCCTGCATCGGCAGGCAGACTCTCAACCACTGCACCACCAGGGAAGCCCACGATTGTGGTTTTGATTTGCATTTCCCCAGTGGCTACTGATGTTGGGCAGCTTTTCATGTATTTATTAGCTATCTGTATATCTTCTTTACAGGTATTTATTCAGATCCTTTGCCCATTTTTAGTTGGATTATTTGTCTTTTTATGGTTGAATTTTTATAAATATCTTCTGTGGACTGTCTTTTCATTTTCTTGATAGTTGTCTTTTGAAACAAAAAACTTAACTTTGATTAAGCCTGATTTATTGACTTTTTCTTTTGTTGATTGTGCTTTTGATTTCATATTTAAGAAACCATTGCCTAATCCAAGGTCACAAAGATATGCACTTATGTTTCCTCCTAAGAGTTTTATTATTTTAGATTACTGCATTCTTTTGCACATAGATATCCAGTTGTCCCAACACAATTTGTCGAGACTTTTCTTCCCCATAATTTTCTTGGCACCTTTGTCTAAAATCCACTGACCATAAATAGAAGGAGTTATTTCTGGACTCCCAGTTCTATTCCATTGATCTAGATCTTTGTGTCAGTACCATACTGTCTTGATTTCTATAGCTTTGTAGTAAGCTTTTAACTGGCAAGTATGAGTCCTCCTTTTTTTCTTTTTTTTTGATACATACTGTCTTATCCTTCTGCTTTCTTATGATGATCAGGTTTTCTTCCCACCAGTGTGTGACCACGGTTTTCTTCGGCTTTTCCTTAACATTCTTCACTGGTCCCCATCACACCAAATACCTATCATTATCACATCCTTTGATGGTTTTATATAATCTTATTGTCTTTACTTAGAAAAATATTCCCAAATCCTACCTACTTAATAATGTTCTGTGGGCTGAAGAGTGGAAGATGGAGAAGTAAGACAAATAATTCAATAATAATTCAATAATTTAATAATTTAATTGAATTTAAAATTAAATTAAATAATTTAAATTGACCAATTAATATATCTCAGGCCTGAAGCGAATCAGAGAGGAGGTAGCAGAGATGGAGAGAAGTTTTTGAGAAATCCTTTAAAGGTAGAGTGAACAAGATTATTACTATTAGAGAAATAATTGAACACTTGAGAGAGAACCAAAAAACAAGTTGTTTTGCTATATATTAGCAAAAATCATAATTGCCACCACTTCCTCCTTTTTCTTCCACCAATCAGATAGTTATATCTGAGAGCAAGATGATAAAATCTCGTTTTAGTTGAAAGTGCTAAAGCATGAGGCAAATATTTTTGATGGTTTATTATACTTCTTAGTATTGATAATTTAATATTACAATGTTATACCTATATGTACCTTGCATACCCATAAGGTATAAACTCTATCTGGCAACAAGGGGAAATATACAAATCACAGGAATAAAGAACTCATATTTTCACACTCTTATTTCAGAATGACTTTAGTGTTTCCCCTCATGTTTACTATATGTGTTTCCACCTTATTCAATTTTGCTGCACCTGAATCAGATATAGTGTAGTATATAAATAATAATATCACTGATTTCATTTTTAAAGAGAAAATTATATTAACCCCTTCAGAATTTTAGTGAAGTGTTTCTTCATGGCACTGTGAAAATATAGTAGTGTCATTTGTACCATGATGGCATAGCTACTGATTCTAAAGTAACTCATGGCTTAAATTTTAGTGAGTAGAGACATAATTTTAATACAAGAAAGTCTTTTATAGACCTCTTGCCTTTTCTGCCATATTTTTGAGCACTGATTTTATTTCCTATTTAGTTTAACTAACTGCTTTATTCAAGACTTTAAGATATTTGTTCAGCTCAGAGGTGTTACTTCTTCTACCCTCTTTATACATCCATCTTGACTTGTTCTGGCTTCCCAAGGCCCACTGATTAACCATCGTTTGCAGTATTTCTCAGCTCTAGTGTGTGAGTTGGAATCAGTCTATGTAGGGAGACATTAAGTATTTGCTGAAGCTGATGTCTACAGTTTACCTCAGGGGAGCCATTTAGTTATGGAGGCTACTGGATTCTGGAGCCCCACAAGAGGTCTCCATAACTAGATTTCACCAGAATGCCCTATGATAAAATTTTGAGGAATGACCTTATGATGTTTTCATTAGAACCTAAGGGAGAGAAGAAAGCCAAAACTCTGATAGCACTATACAGAAAGTTAGAGAAATAATGGGGGAAAAAACCCCATAATTCAATAAACCTTATGACATAATGTATTCCCATGTTTTTGTCCCAGCATCTTTCCTTATAGGAGTTGCCTACCTGTATCCAGTCTTGTTAATAGCAGTTTAACTGCAAATGCTAGTTGCACCTTTCTGTTTTCTTCAGTCAATACACATTTATTAAGTGCCCACTTCTTTCTAGGCACTGTGCTGAATGCTGGGGAGACAGAAATAAGACTCTGTGTCCACAGGCAATTCAAGTATAGTGGGGAGGATAGGCACATAGATTATTATCATAACATGTGATAAACACCAGAAGAGAGGTTAAGTAGGGTACTGGAGGACCACTGAATTCAGTTGAAGGGAAGTAAGAATTCAGAGTGGATGTTGATGCCAGGTGTGAGTTTCAAAATCTTAATGAAGATTAGTCAATGGAAAAAGGAGATCGCGGTAGCAAGGAATTCTAGACAGAGTGGAAGTACAAATTGAGGCCTGTGTTACGGTATGAGGAATCAAGGTGTATTCAGAAAACTCTTAAGTTGTTTGGTATAGCGAATGGGTAGTGTAATTCTAGGGAAAGTGGTAAGAAATAAGTGTATAGAAGCAAGTAGGGGTCAACTCATTAATGACCTATTCTGCAGTATTTAGGAATTTGGATGTTTTTTCCTAAAGGCAACATAGAATATGAATTTTAAGCACAGAATTGACATTTTCACATTAAAACATTAGATCACTCTGATTATGGTAGGAGAGGTGATTGGGACATGGTTGCAGGTATGGAGGGGACATTTGGACTTGAGGAAGAGAGACCTGTCTGGAGCTTATTGCAATAGAAATCTAAGCAAGACATTGCACACGTCCAAACGAAAGTAGTGGGAATAAAGGCTGGTACAAATTCTGTAGATGTAGAAAGTATAAAATTTAATTCCTAGAACATGATAAGGGCTATTATATTACATTACTCAATTTATTAAATTATAGTTCTGTTTCCTGAGGTTATCCCTGTCATCTTGATTGGGATTTCGAGTGGTGATTGGGCAATTTAGTGCCCAAATCTTTGAACTAATCTCAGTTTTATGCCACTAGATAGCTAACAGTAGCTATTATGTGTAGGATTTTTACCAGTCTTATTTCTCTAACTTTTAAGCTCTTGGGGGCTGGTGTAGCATCTCTCTCACTCTTGTCCCCCTTTATATCTCCTATTACTGGCATATTCCACTTTAAAAAGCACTCAAGTCCACAAATTTTAGGGTAAAAAAAAAGAATTTGGAAGAGATTACCCCAGTTACCTGAAGACTTATATAATATTTCCTGGAACATTTTATTAAGAATATATTATAAAAACTTTATTTGTACCCTTTAAGTTTTGCCTAAAGGGATGGAGCCCCCTTATTTAAGAGAGTCTGATTTGTATAACTAACTACGTTGGCGGTTTTATGTTTTTCTCAAATAATGCAGTAAACCTATTTTTGGTCAAAATAATTTAATTTCCATTACTGGCATCTCTGTTGGGATGATTAATTGTTTATCTCACACAGTCATTTGCTGAAGGACTACTCTATTTGAAGGGCTGTAATACCCATGTAATAAGACACCATGATGCTCTTAGGGAACACATGTAAACCATTGTATGGTATCCTCCCCAAAGGTTCTGGATTCTGTATTCTGAAAGTCTCAAGTCCATTGCACCCATCCACAACAACTTTTCTTCTTTTTCTACTATAAAGAAACAATTCCTAGTAGGCTATTAAAAATTTTGTTGAGAATATTTGATCTTCAGATATAGTTAGCTGTGCCTAGATGCCTCCAGATCAGATATCCATTCTATGTCAAGAAATGAAAATGTGAGATTTTTAGGAGTAAGATCAGAAAACAGTTAAAACCAGTTAGGAACGTTAAATATTTAGAATCCTCACATTTGAAATGTGCTTATTTTCCGAAGTAAGATAATAGCACTGGAGAGTAGAAAGATTCCAGATCTAATAAACTGAGTCAGTTGCGTTAGAGTGCTAGTAAATGTCATTTTGAAAGGTCATCTCCATTAGTTCCTCTGTTGCTGTCCTTGAGGTTTCTTTCCTCTCTTTCTCTCTCTTCTTTTCTTTTTAAAATGATCGCTGGTGTACCATAACTTACTTTTAACTAAATAGAGAACTTTATGAATTATTTAAAGCCTCTATATTTAAGCAAAATAAAGTAATAGAGAATGTCTAAGTAGTATAACAACATAAGTAAACACATACTTTCTTCAAAGAGAAGAGCTGGAAAACAAAAGTCACTATCACAAGGATTAGCAAATTCACTCAGGGTCAGATATTTTGTGATACATAAGAATAATTTTTTTAAAAAGTCAGTGGATCAAGGTAACTTTTCAAACTCTTAAAAATAAACTATAAATATTGAGTAAATCCATATTTTGATGATTATGACGTTACAAGTAGGTATTAAGCACAAAGGCCCCCAAAAGAAAATATACATAGATGTAAAGGGTAAAAGTGATTTAACTTACTCTTTTTTTTTAACATCTTTATTTGAGTATAATTGTTTTACAATGGTGTGTTAGTTTCTGCTTTATAACAAAGTGAATCAGCTATACATATACATATATCCCCATATCTCTTCCCTCTTGTGTCTCCCTCCCACCATCCCTATCCCACCCCTCTAGGTGGTCACAAAGCACCTAGCTGATCTCCCTGTGCTATGTGGTTGCTTCCCACTAGCTATCTATTTTACATTTGGTAGTGTATATATGTCCATGCCACTCTCTCACTTTGTCCCAGCTTACCCTTCCCCTCCCTGTGTCCTCAAGTCCATTCTCTTCGTCTGCATCTTTATTCCTGTCCTGCCCCTAGGTTCTTCAGAACCTAACTTGCTCTTTTGATGACAACTCTTTATATTTATATATAAGTTGTAATTAGCATGAAGGCAACTGGTCTACCAGCTGGAACTGTCTTTCAGCTGGGAATGTCTTAAGTCAATTTCTTTCTTTCTTTTTTTATATCTTTATTGGAATATGATTGCTTTACAATCTTGTTAATTTCTGCTGTACAACGAAGTGAATCAGCTATGTGTATACATATATCCCCATATCTCCTCCCTCTTGCATCTCCCTCCTGCCCTCCATATCCCACCCCTCTAGGTGGTCACAAAGCACCTAGCTGATCTCTCTGTGCTATGTGGTTGCTTCCCGCTAGCTATCTATTTTACATTGGTAGTATATATAAGTCCATGCCACCCTCTCACTTCGTCCCAGCTTACCCTTCCCCCTCCCCGTGTCCTCAAGTCCATTCTCTATGTCTGCATCTTTATTCCTGTCCTGCCTCTAGGTTCTTCAGAACCCTTTTTTTTTTAGTTTCCATATATGTGCCTTAGCATACAGTATTTGTTTTTCTCTTTCTGACTTATTAAGTCAATTTCTTAAACTTTCTATTGAAGGTTATTGATAATTTAACAGGGATTTCAAATTTAAATTACACAAATCTGAAGTTATTAATTTTGTTACTTTTTGTGGAGTAGGCATTTTTAGTGGATATGTTTCTGAGACTGTGATACTGTTTTGTGAATTAATCTTAATGGCAAATACTTTTATTACTGCTAGAAATGAAAAATAAAAGGGTGCAGGTATTGCCAGATAGCATTTGGTCAGAATCGTTTGTATATAGAAATTAGATTTTTAAAAGTCAACAAAAAAGAGAAAATAGTTATTTCAATAAGTATTGCAGTCTACTTGTATTATTGACATGTAGATAATTAACAGTTTCAAATATATTCTGAGTAGAAACACATACGTGATATAAGTTGGTCTTTAAAACAATCTGTATGGTATATACAGGACAGATTTTTCTTTTTTTCAGTATTGTTAGCCTAAGGTTCCAAAAAATAGGAAAGTGAAAATCAATCTGGAATTGTCAAGTCTGCAAAATATCTTACCTTGGGATTGTACAGAACTGGTTCTGAAAGAAAAGTCAGAAACTTCATCCTCCAGCAATGTTCTTTCATAACATAGGACTGCAAAAAATATAGAAATCAAGCTACCGCCATGTAACGATTTAAAAATTAATCCATACCTGAGACCCCTGCACCACTGTGTTATTTTAACATAACTTCCTTCTGTCACTTATAAAGAGCTGGATTCAGGACATTATAGTTCAGGCAGGAATATATTACCATTGTAACTACTGAACACTCTCTGCTACCTAATTTTTTAAAAGGGCTTGTGTGTATGTGTGTGTGTGTGGCCTGGATATCCAGTAATCTAGGAAAAGTCTCTGTATAACAGTGAGCCTGGTGTTTTTCTAGACATTGTTGGTCTCAGAGGTCCCCATTAAAAAGAATAAGGATTGCTACTTCTCAAACCTTGTCAGATACTGGGCATATTACCTGCATTCACAATGGAGGCATTGAGGGTAGCAGTCTACCTTTGTGATAACCTTGTTTATAGACTTACAGAACATATCGACTACTGTATGCATCATTTCTACAACACTACCAGAGCATTGCTTGTAAGATTTTGTAAGAAATACACAGGAGAAAGGAATCATAGGTCTTGGATTCTGCAATGTCTAACCCAGTCACAGTGATGCAGTGCTCAAATGAACTATAGCAGATTTAATGAGCAATCTAGGACAGAGACACATGTACTGGACACACCAGGGGAAGAGACTACGTGTACAGGGACTAATTATCATGAAATATGAATACATTCATATAAGTAGTCTTGATCTATGGGACTCCTTCATTATTGGGAATGATTTTTGTGCCAAGTTAATGAAGAGAAATTCAGGCATTATGCTGTATAAAGAATTTTAAAATAGTATTTTAACTTTTTGATTCTGCATAGTCTCAATTTCTGGAGCACACACACAAAAAATGAAATTGCATATCATGAAATAGTATGATCAAATGAAATGGACCTATTTTCTTCAAAGTCTCAAATACACAAGGTGGGAAACAGTAGCTATTCTTCATAGAACCAATTAAATTGATTAATGAGTAGTTTGATAGAGATGCACTAGATATTATCACTTTGATATTTTAAATAAGGTGATCTGTGCACATTATATTCCAGAATATATGCCTCTAGCCAGAGTGTTGAAAATCTTGGATTCAGTTCTTTGGGGGCTATAAAATGTCTTTACCAAAGAAATCATCAATTTTGAGGAAAGATTTAGAGAGAGAATGGAATTAATTTGTTTTAAGTTTAAGGCTTATGGGAAGGGGAACCAAAGAAGTGGTAGGAGGAATAATATTCAAAAACAGATTTAACTCCAGTTGAAAAAAATTCAGGAGTATAAGAGCTGTCTGAAAATTAGACATTTCATTCAATTTAAACTATTTTATTCTTAATTTAAGGTTTATAATTTAGCATAAGAACACCTAGAATTTAAAACTACTTTTGATAACTGTTAAAGACTCTAAATTGAGGAATTATTTTTACCACTCCCACCCCCTTCAAAACAGTTTGGCATTAGATTCCTCATTTAAATGTGTGGCTAGATTTTATGTAAAATACACAATTAATGTTAATATTTTTTTTTATTTTATATCTGACCTCAGTAACATTTTTCATGTGCTTTCTGTTTACAGACATCTTAGAAACTGCTACAAAGACGATATTCTTGAAGAAAAGTCAGTGTTTTGAGATGTGAAATTAGAAGAAAAACAGCTAACATAAACCATATATTTATTTTATAGAATTCTTCTAAGAAACAGATTATTTGCATGTAGGATCATAGTGCTCTGTGCCATTTAGCAGAAAAGCAGGCTCTGTATGGCGCTTACCGTGGTGTCCAGTGCTCTCGTGGTTGTCCACAATACTAATTCATACCTTTATATGCACTCATTGGGTATAACTGGAGCAGGGGATTATACCTATTTTGGTGATGAAAACAGAATAGGAATAGTAATAAATTTAGAAATAATTATCATTCTATCTGTCCCAGCTTTGAACAAGTCAAAAAGCACATGGTGTTTTTCATTTCACTGTCAGGACACTTTTGAGGAGAGAGTTGACTGACAAAAAGTGGGTCATGAGTCAGACTAAACTGCTCTTTATTTTACGCGAACATACTTAACTTTAGGGATGTTAACTTAGGGATGTGCAGTAGATATATGACAGTCATCAAAATAGCAGAGGATACTTGCTGAGTGTTGAGCATTTAGATTGTGCTACATGATGTGCTAGATGAGTTTACCTAAGACTCTTCATTTAACGCTAGCAGATCCCTTGTGAGTTAAAGGAACTAATTTTTAATCTCAAAATTGCAGTTGAAGAAACAAATTTATAAAGATGAGCATTTTGCTTGAAGTCATACAACTTTTAAATGTAAATCCAGAATTCAATCGTCGAATCCACTTCAATACAATTGAATTATATAATTAAACATTGAGATGAATGAAAATTTCTCTTGAATCAACTTTTTGATTTAGCTGGCCAATAGATGACCTCATTCCATCTTTTGTGTACTGTACTGAAATATTGCTGTTAGAAAATCATCCTAAGCTTTCTGCTGCTGAGATCTCAGGCATGTATGTATTCCCTTCTACTTCTTCCACATACCTTTTGCTCTTGCAAATGTTTGTAATTTGGCCTCTTTGTCTTGACACTGTAGTTGCTACACATAGTGTCTCTTTCCTCTAAGGGTTACCTTGGGGGCTGTTTTCATGTTCCCTTTCAAGTCCATTTCTAGTATGTATGTTCATTTATACCATTTTGAAAGCATAGAAGAGATTTTTTTTAAAAAGATCTCTTGAATTTATATCACCTAATTGTGATAGCCACTCTTACCATTTTGTTATGAATTATTTCAGTGATAGTTTCTGTGTTCTTTTTTTTAATCTATGTTTGTAATTTTTTTTAATAAAATAGTATCTTACTGTATATATGGTATATACTATATTCTGCTTTTTGAGCCTAATATCTTCTTGGGACATAAACAGTAATATTTTGCAAATACGTGATTTTAATGGCTGTATAAAACTCCCTCATAAGGATATACCCTGATTTATTTAGTAATTCCCCTGTTGTTCAATATTTAGATCATTTCCAATTATTTGGTCTTATGCCACATGGACTAGTCTTGTATATATTAATCTTTTTGTAAACCTCTTATTGAAATTACTAACAGAAAGGTATGAGTTATCTTCAACTCTTGTTATGTATTGCTAAATTGTTTCTAAAAACCTGCTCAAATTTAGATTCCTACCAGCCGTAAATGAGTGGCAATCATTTAGAACCATCACGCTGAGTATCATAATTAAAAAATAATTTGTCATTGATGACTGAAAGACTGTATCTCATTGTTTTCATTTGTTTTATTTGCTTACTAATTATGTTAAACAGGTTTAATACATATTGACCACTTGTGTTTCTTTGTCCATTATTTGTTCATATTTTTTACTCAACTTTATACTACAGGGATAATATTTTTCTTATTTCTTTAAAGATCTTGTTGTATGTTTATAGTAACCCTTTGTCACCTTTATCGCAGTTTGCAGTTTTTTCCCTAGAGTTTTCATTTGCATTTTAATTTTGTGTTGAACTTTTTTAGCAAGAAGTAAAGTGTTTTTGTTTGTTTTCGTGGAAAGCTGGTGGAACCATTTAAACCAGAATTTCCCATATAGGTAGAAAAATTTTACTTTAGTTACTCCAGGGACACAGGGGAGAGTATAATGATTGTAATATAGACTCAAGAGAAATTATACAAGTAGTGCTATTCATTATCCCTGGCTTCCATTCAGAGGGAGCTAAGCTTTGTTATTTTCATATTCCCCTTCCTGAGTCTCCATCTGTGACAGTCTCTTGGCAGGATTTCAGTCCACTTCTATCGTTTCTATTTGTGGTTGGAGCTGAGCCAGCTTCTCCTGCTCTCTGGGAGGAGTTCCCTGTCACTGTACACATATTGGCTTGGAGCTCTTGTATTGGCAGAACAATATATGCATACGTGTAGAACATTCAAGTTTCCTAAGACTCAAGTGGGTCATAGCTATGTCATCAAACCAAAGCATATTCAATCTGGAAGCGACCTTAAGTCTGAAAATCTCACTGTGCAGATGAGTCAAACCCAGAGACGCTGCTTTTGTTTTCTTTCTCAGGCATGCAGACTTCACTGGAAAATGGTGAACTTGCTTGAGTCCCAGACAGCCACACTATGTTGTAGAGACTTTGTTGGTATTGATCCCATTGCACTTTTACTTTGTACTTATAATATATGGGAGTATAATATTTTCTTGATCTAATAGAAGCTAGGCTACTATAGTGCATGATTCTTTCTTGTCAAAAACTCTATGAGACTTGGCAAATAACCTAGCCATTTGAGGGTTTTTCCAGAATGTGGTGTCTGTGGTGGTGTTCTGTCTATGGTGCTATTATGAAAAGCATTAATTAAACACACTTATGTGTTTGTTAACATAGGGAGACAAAAGTAACTGTTTTTCACAGTTTACATAACTTAACAAACGTATCTCAGTCAGTGTGAGTACTACTTAACTCACAGGTCTCACAGCAGTTTGGGATAGCCATCATTTCCCAGCTTGGAATGTTATAGGCTGGAAATATGTTGGGGCCTCAGATGAAATATATTATTCCCTCCTGACCTGACAGGACCGTAGCTCACATCATCAGATGCCAGGGCTTTGAGCAAGCCTGCCTCTGCGTGGTTTATCTTTCCCAGTGATTTGAGACTTGTGGTTGCATTGAATGTACTTTGAATTTCATGTATATCTCAGTTTTATTAGTCTGTATTTGGGTTTTTTTGAGGGTTTTCATTTTAATATGTAGATTGACACATTTTTATACATGTTGCTGGAGGCGCTTTTGCAGTGCTACATTTTAGAAATCAAAATAATAAGTAATACATATGGTGTTCATTGTTTTTCTTTTGGTTGCCTTTCTTTTGATGACTGTAACCTTTCATGGGAAGTGTTAGTAACAGATCTTTTTTTTTATTCTTGCTTTTTGTTCTTTTTCCTGTTTTCAAAATAATAATAATAAGTTAGCTTTTCAGACAGGTCTGGCATTTCTTAATTTGAAAATATACTGTTCATCTTTTTTTAATAGACTTTCTTTTTGGAGCAGTTTTAGGCTTACAGGAAATTTAAGCAGAAAGTTCAGAGTTCTCATATGCCCCTTCCCAACCCCCCAAAGAATTTCCCTTATCATTCATGTGGTACATTGGTCACAATTGGTGAACCATTTTTTTTGTTTTTGTTTTTGTTTTTGCGATACGCGGGCCTCTCACTGTTGTGGCCTCTCCCGTTGCGGAGCACAGGCTCCGTCCGCGCAGGCTCAGCGGCCATGGCTCACGGGACCAGCCGCTCCGCGGCACTTGGGATCTTCCCGGACCGGGGCACCAACCCGTGTCCCCTGCATCAGCAGGAGGACCCTCAACAACTGCACCACCAGGGAAGCCCGGTGAACCAGTTTTGATACATTATTATTAACTAAAGTTCATAGTTTACATCAGAGTTCACTCTTTGTGTTGTACATTCTATAGGTTTTGACAAACACATAATATCCTGTATATGTGTACTGATATTTGGCTCATCCTTTGATGATGGTGTAGTCACTTCTTTGGCTTACTCATTCATTCATTCATTTAGACTGTACCTTTCTCCAGTAACTATTTATTGAGTGCTTAATAAATAAAATTTGTTTATTGAGTGTTAAGACACTCCGAGAGACTTTGTAGGAAGACACCAACCTATGCATCCCAGTGATGAAATGAGGTAATGTGTGAGAAAAGGCTTTAAAAGGGAAAATGCTTTGCTGACCAAATGGTATAATAACTGATTACTGATTTTAGATTTCTGCTTGTGAAGTGTTTCCCTAAGTTCCAATTATATTTCAGACATTTATTTGCAAGGAAATGGTGTATGGGGGCTGTTTTAATTGGTGGCCGTTCTGGGCATTTTCCTGTTTGTGATGGACATTTCTTCATGTCTTCCTTATTAGAAGTTAGTGGAGGCATTAGAAAAAGCAGTATTTTTCCTTGGAACTAATTATTCCTTGCTTCTGGCAAAGTGTAAGTTAATGGGAAATTTTGACTTCACTTAATGAATTTCCCCTTGTAAATTTTCTGCAATAAGTTTATCAGTTAGTGAGAAAGAATTCTAATATTTACATTCCCTGAGTCAAAAATGAATGGGCGGGGGCTTCCCTGGTGGCGCAGTGGTTGAGAGTCCGCCTGCTGATGCAGAGGACATGGGTTTGTGCCCTGGTCCGGGAGGATCCCACGTGCCGCGGAGTGGCTGGGCCTGTGAGCCATGGCCGCTGAGCCTGCACGCCTGGAGCCTGTGCTCCGCAACGGGAGAGGCCACAACAGTGAGAGGCCCGCGTACCACAAAAAAAAAAAAAAAAAAAAAAAAAAAAAAATGAATGGGTGGATCATTTTTTTTAGTGGAACAAAGCATTCCAAATAAATAAATAAATAAATAATAAGTAAGTAAATATCAGCAGAAATGAGGAGTATAAATGTAGACTTATTTAAGTTAATTTATTTTCTTTTCTAGTTCTATCATTCTTTTTCTTTTTAGTTGTAAGAATATACATTGACTAGCTGTCCGTGATGCCTCCAGGCTAGGCGTTACCATAATTTCTTGGTAAATTCTTACATAATCTGCTGACTATTGCTCTTGCAGAGGTTAGTTGTTATTGTTCTAGCAGGAGTTTAATTGAGAGCATATGATTTGAAGTCAGGAAATCTGAGTTTAAATCTTAGCTGCTATGCAACCAAGAGCAAATATTTTACCTTCTCTAAATCTCAGTTTTTTCTGAGTCATGATAATAATACCTTTCTCATATGGTTGTTAGTGTGATTAAATAGAATAATGTACATGGAAAACATTGCCATTAGTCACTAGTAATTTGTTGTTACAGTAATGACGGTTATATTGCCATAGACCAAATTGGACTTCTTCTTGATCCATGAATACATTTCTAATGTTTCTTACACGAGTTTATTGAACATGGGAGAGCTTTCTTTTCATAGCTAATGGCTGTGCTTTGGAAAAATTTCCTATTCAGTGTAGAACTACAGTTCTCTTTCTATGTAAATCGGGAAGCTAGTACTTTATTTTCTCCCTCTCAGGCTTCTGATTTATGTTTTCATTGAGTGACTATCAGACCATTTCTAATGTCATAAGATAAAATCCAGAAAATAGTTGAGTCAGTCATTGAAAATAAAGTCTAGTCAAAATTCTTTTAACTATATTACATTTTAAAATAAGAATGCTTGACCTTTGAGTTTTACTATCATAATATCAGCCTTTATTGTCTGTGTGTGTTAACCTAAAGGACTGAAATCCTATTTGTGCTTATTTTTGTTTTGTGAGGTCAGTTCAACTTTGACAGTCCCATAAGAATAAAAGAAATGAAACAATTATCACTAAACTGGAGAAACTATTGCTTATTATCATCTTGTTTATTTTGTTTGCTACTTAACTTGGCACTGAGGAAAAATTTAAGCGAGTTTATGCTGAAAATCACTGCTAAAATTTGGAACTCACCATAATTGGTCAAAATAAATCAGTTTTTCAACCAGCTGTTTTTAAGTAGCTATAAATTCGATTGAAGATGCTTTTATTTTTTTAACATCTTTATTGGAGTATATTTGCTTTACAGTGTTGTGTTGGTTGCTGCTGTATAACAAAGTGAATCAGCTATACATATACATATATCCCCATATCTCCTCCCTCTTGCATCTCCCTCCCACCCTCCCTATCCCACCCCTCTAGGTGGTCACAAAGCACCGAGCTGATCTCCCTGTGCTATGTGGTTGCTTCCCACTAGCTGTTTTACATTTGGTAGTGTATATATGTCCATGCCGCTCTCTCACTTCGTCCCAGCTTACCCTTTCCCCTCCCCGTGTCCTCAAGTCCATTCTCTACATCTGCGTCTTTATTCCCGTCTTGCCCCTAGGTTCTTCAGAACCATTTATTTTTTTTTAGATTCCATATATATGTGTTAGCATACAGTATTTGTTTTTCTCTTTCTGATTTACTTCACTCTGTATGACAGATTCTAGGTCCATCCACCTCACTACAAATAACTCAACTTTGTTTCTTTTTATGGCTGAGTAATATTCCATTGTATATATGTGCCACATGAAGATGCTTTTATTTTTTAAACAACCTTAAAGTTTGGATTTTTAAATCACACTTGTCTGACAGTATCTATAGATTAAAATGCATGGACATTAGTTTTGATAGTTCAAATTCACTTATTTAGATGTTTAAAATGAGATTTCTTTTGTGTTATCCAGAGTGAAAGCTGGCAAAATCAAGTGGACATTGATTTTTGATAATAAAGTTCATATATTTATGGCTGCAAATATTACTGGGATTAGACTGTTTTCCATGTTGGTATTTTTTCAAATGAGTGAATTCCTTTTTGTGAATGTGGACAAGCTTCACCAATTTTAGCATTTCAATTTTGGAGAACTTAAGATGAGTCATTTTTCACAAAAGGCTTTATCTCTTGAATTCTTTGCTATCTTTGCTTGACAGAGGGAGAGGATTTGATGACTTTTTGAAAACTCCCTCTGCTACTTGGCCCCATAGTGTTTTAGTTCCCTGTAATAAAAATGGAGCAGAGACTTGAAAGGCCAAAGTCATGGACACAGAGAAGAACAAACAGCCAATTAAGAGGACGAAAAGAACAATCAAAAAGGAGTGAGAAACAGGAAACCACATTGTCCCCCCAATGAGAAAGGAAAATGTTTCAATAAGAAAAAGTAATCAACAGCTTACTTCTTTAGGTAAAAATAGTGATATTTTGCCTTTTCTGGAGGATAATTTTAATGGTACATTGCAGAGATTTTGGAGGAGGGAATTGTAGGTGTGCTTTTAATATTTATAAATTATTTTGAGGGCCATGCATGAAGGCTGTCTGTACGTATACTCCCAATAAAATAACACAGCTAATACAGATGAGATATTAAAAAAAAAAAACTACTTACCATCTAGTGAGCAGAGACTTTCTTTGCCTAATTTGTATTTAGAAAGCTCTAAATTAAAATGCTAAAAGGAAGGCAAACAGTTGCAGCCAGTGCTGCTGGTATTGTAAATACAACTTGCTTACTTGATATAATTTTAAATAAATACTCTTGACATTAAGACATAATGCTTTCTGATCATGTAATGGTAAACCACAGAATAATAGAAACATGTTTGAAGTGGGCATAGTTTTACCACGGTGCAATATTAATTGTATGCTTCTATATCTTCAAATTAATTTGTGACATCTCTATACGGAGATAGACTTGTATAAAGGAAAATGAATAACTTTTTTGTACAAGAATGTCATTTCATTTGTGAACCATCATAACAGAGTTTCTGTCTGGGCATACAACAATGGAAATATGTAATGTTTTATCTTCCAAAAATACTTTGCTGTATAATAAGAAATTCTAATTTGGCAGTAAAAGAAAATCCACTAAATAGACATATATTTTATATTTATATAAAATTTTTTGTTAAATCTTACACAAGACAAATACCATATGATATCACTTATATGTGGAATCTAAAATATGGCACAAATGAACCTGTCTACAAAACAGAAACAGACTCACACACATAGAGAACAGACTTGTGGTTGCCAAGGGGCAGTGGGGAGGGAAAGGGATAGACTGGGAGTTTGGGGTTAGTAGATGCAAACTATTACATATAGAGTGCATAATAAACAAGGTCCTACTGTATAGCACAAGGAACTATATCCAGTCTCCTGGGATAAACCATAATGGAAAAGAATATAAAAAAGAATGTATATATGTGTATAACTGAGTCACTTTGCTATACAGCAGAAATTAGCACAACATTGTAAGTCAACTATACTTCAATAAATAAAACATTTTAGAAAACCTTATACATGACCAAATAGACACTCAGTTCTGCCTTGTATTAATAAATTGCCTAGTATCTTCTCTTTAACATAGCTAATTTATACCTTTTCTCTTCTTTAACCTCTTTCATGACCAAGTTCTCAATCCCCAAAGCACACACCACACAGACACATACACGCAAACAGATATACACACACACTCTGATCACCCGCCTCACAATTCTTTGACAAATCTAGAAGCACTCAATTAAGAGTTCCTTCATCTCCCCGTGTGAAACCTACCAAATTGCCCTGCATCTATAAGTGTACCATTTCCTATGACTGTGGATCAAAAGAATCCCTCCACCTGTGGAAAAATAGCTTGTCCACTTGGGCAGTGGTTCCCACTCCTTAGTGATTCATCTCCTTTCCCCATGCTATATTTAGTTTTTCATCGCAAATGGATCATTTTCAGCAGCATACTAACATGCCCTAGTATCTCCTCTCTTGAAAAAAAAGGAACCACTCTTGACCTCATCGCCCTCTCCAGCTGTTACTAATCTCTATGCTTTCCAGAGAGCAAAACCCCTTGAAAGATTTCTCTGTTAGTTGCTGACTTTGCATTCTCATCTTACTCTCTTTCTTCAGTCCCCTCCAACTAAACTTTCATCCCCATCACTCCAGAGTCTACTCTTGTCAAGATCACCAGTGACCTTCAATGTTTGCTTTGTAATTATTGTTTTAACCTCTCAGCATCATTTGATACAGCTGATCACGCCATCTCTCATAGAGGACATTTATACATGACTCCATACTCTCTGGGTTTCCTTCTTCTCCAGCCCACTCTTTCTCAGTTTGTATTGTTCACTGTTTTAGTTGCTTTTGAGATATGTCTTGGGGCTGGAGTCAACAAGATTTGATGATGAACTGGATGTGTGGGATAAAAGACAAAAAGGAATCAAGAAAGACTCCTAATTGTTTGGCCCAAGCAACTGGATGATGGTGCCGTTTATTGAGAAAGGGAAGACTTGGCTAGTGGTAGGGTCAGGGTTAGATATGAAGAATTTTGCTTTGGCCACGTTATGTTTGAGATACCTTCTAGACAGAGATCATAGTGAAGATGTCAGGTAAGTAGTTGGATTTGAATCTGGAATTCCAAAGATTAATTATAGCTAAAGATATCAATTTAAGATCATTGTCACGCAGATCATATTAAAATAATGCATCTGCATGAAATCACTTTTTGATAGTGTGTACATGGAGAAGGAAAGGAAGTATGGGACCAAGCCCTGGTGTATTCTATCAGTTAGAGATTGGAGAAGGGAGGAAGATTTCAGCAAAGGAAATCGAAGAGAGTATGGCCAGAAAAAAGTGGAATAATATGGTGTCAGAGAACCAAGGTAAGAAAATGTTCCAAGAAGGAAGATATGATCTGACAGATTAGGGAGAAGGACTGTGAAATATCAATTGAGCTGGCAACATTGAGGTCATTGATGCCCTTAGGAAGTTTCAGAATAGAGTTTGACCTAGATGCCATGTTGGAGTGAGTTGAAGAGTGAAATAGGAGGTGAGGGGGTGTATGCACCGTGGCTAGATAACTCTTGCAAGGCTTGGTTCTGGAAGAGCACAGAGAGGGTGGTATCTGCAGGGTGTATGTTAGTAGGGGATTTAAGTTTTTTGTTCAGATGGGAAATGCTAAAGCATCTTTGAATGCTGTTGGGAATAATAGAGTTGACAAAGAAAGGTTGAAGATGTAGAAGAGTGATTAAAAAAAAAACTGAAAAGAGAGGAGTACTAGATCCATATGTGGAAGAACTTACCTTTGATAGGAGGATCCTTTTCTCCTTTATAATAGGAAAGAAGGAGGTGGTGTAAATGCAGGTTTATTTGCTAGTGGCATGATTAGAATGTTTCCATTTGATTAGTGATTTCTATTTTCTCATGGGTTAGTCATCAGGGTTATCACCTAACAGTTTAGCAACAGTGTGATTTGATGAGAAGTAGATCATTTGAAGAAATTTGAAATAATTCTTGGTAAAGAGTTGCCACCATTGCTGGACAATATTGAGTATTCATTTGAAATTGATGATTATTACTTTAGAGTGATATGACTCTTCCCAGTTAGGTCATTTTTTTTTTTTTTCAGAAATACTCAGCTGTGCAAATGCAGGCCTAGGAAATAGAGTAGAAGCATTAATTGGAAAGTGTGTTGAGTATGGTATGTTAGAAAATGATTACTAATGCCTAGTAATACTTATTTGGCCTTGGAATTTAAACTAGAGGGGGAGAGAATTGAGGACAGGAGAGGAATGATGGATGGTGGGTCAAAGGACTGGTGGTTTCAATGATACTTAGAGGTTGATTCAGCAGGGTTACTTGATCAATTAAGCAGGAACTATGGGAGAAAAGATCATCAGATATTGTGATTGAATTGGGATTTAGGAGGTTGAGTTATTTTTGGTGACCATGGTGTAGCCATGGGATTGAATGTCTTTGGTTGAATTCAGTACAACATAGATGTAAAGAAGCACAGGAAATTGAGAGACTAGATAGGTTTGGGATGTGGCTGATAAAGTCAGTGAAAACAACAGAATTTAGAGTGGACAAAAAAACGAACTCAGTTGGTCAAATCCTCCGTAAATGAAGGGGAGAGACTAAGAGATCTGAAGAGAATGGAAAAAATGGTGTAGCTGGATTATGCTGGCTACTACCTATTTACCTCACAAGGGTAATATGAAAATTAAATATTGGCAAACAAATTACCTTATAAACTGATGACTGAATGAAGGTAACTTCATGCATTGTTAGAGGTAGCCCAATGAAAATGGATTCCATTGTGTTTATCTAGTTCGGATGGTACATTTAATGAGGACAGTTTAAGTGGAGTGACATTAATGATGGCTAGCTATGATTATAATCAATTTGTCAAGCTTAGATTGATCAGTTAGGTTTACATACTCCTCTTTATCTAAAAAAAAGCATGTTGTAAAGAAAAATATATAATTACAAATGATTTTAAAATAACATATGACAGTCATGATCAGAGATGAAATGTGCTTTCTACTCTGTTTCATAGGAATGGTGTATAAGGGACTTACTTGAAACAGTTTAGATTGGTCAGGTTAGCCAAGATTATATTTTGGGAGGTAACAAGGCTCAAGGGGAGTCCTAGTGTTTTAGTCTTGGTTCTCTGTGACTGTGTGACCTCAGTTCCATACACAGAAACATGGGGAGATTGTGTTAAGATATTTTTAAGAGATCCTCTGATTCTGTTTTATGATTCTGTGAAAATAAATTTGAGACATTTCTATGAAAATTGTATCTTAGCTTTTAGTGTAGACAAATATAAATATATGCTATGTATATTTGTACCCCCTTGATACAGGATTCCAAGCTGTTAGTGATGGTGTGATTTAATGCCTCAGGTTTTCCTCTTATTCTGTAATATCATTTAAGTGGCATCATTAAATATAAATCATCATAAATATCATTAAATAGGCATATCTTTAAAATAAGACCAGGAAAATAGCATAACATAGTAAACTAAGAAACACTAAGGAAAGATGAGTTATATTTTAAGTTTTTATTTGGAAATCATTTCAAACTGACAGAAATTGTGAGAATATTGCAAAGAACACTCGTATATATCTTTTACCCAGATTCATATACTGTTGACCCCATTTCCCCCCCACACCCATCTCTTTCTGTCTCACTCCTCTCCCATCAACCCCATCTCCATCTCTGGCTCCATTTCTTCTTCAGCCTCCTTGAATCTGGGAACATTTCCACAGCCATTCTTTGTCTTTTAAAACATTGATATTTTTGAGCAATATGTATCTCCTTTTCTTTAACAGGATGTTTTTTCATCTTGAATATATCTAATGTTTCTTCATGATTAGATTTAGGATATGCATTCTTGGTCAGAATTATACAGAGGTCATGCTGTATCAAGTGTCACATCTAGAGGCACACAATCTCTGTCTGTCCCTTATAGATAGCATTCATTTTGATCACTTGGTCGAGATATTATATGATTTCTCCAGTGTGTAATTACTATTCTTCCTTCGAAACTAATAAGCAGTCTGTAGGGAGACATTTGAAGACCATGCAGATCTCCTGCTTCTCATCAAAATGTTCCCTTCGGTTATCCGATATTTTCCATAATGGTTGTAAAATGATGATTTTCCAACCTCCCTTCACACAGTTGGTAATCAGCATTCTGTTGTAAGCAAGACCTCTCCTTTCTCATCTATCATTCGATCAGTATATTGATGTATCTACTTAATGATTGATTTGTTATCACTACGGACTTATAAATTCCTCTTTTGCAGTGGTTCATAATGCATTACTGAATGATTTTGGTGCTCAACTTTTCCCAGATTTGGTCAGAGGGAGCCCCCTTAAGCTATCCTTGTGACATACCTACCCCCTCCCTGCACTTTTAGCACTACCTTACTTGCTGATATAAAGATATTTTAGTTTCATCTTGTACCTACTCTTACATAGCCCTGGGATAGCTATTTCTCTGAGGAATCTGATTCCTTTTAGTGGGGAATCGTATGACAGAGCAATACCTAGATACTAGGTGTGTGGTCACTGTTACTGGAGTGAAAGAAAATAAAAACAATTTAAATCAACAGAGGGCAAAGCATTAAAAATGTAGTTAGGATATGACATTTTTACCCAAATCATTGGGTTTCACTTTTCGAATGTCCCATTGGTGTGACAGAGGTATAAAACCTCAAACCCATATGTGGTAGCCTAATTATAATTAATAAGTTTAATTTTCTTTTTTTTTTTTTTTTTTTTTTTTTTTTTGCGGTACGCGGGCGTCTCACTGCTGTGGCCTCTCCCGTTGCAGAGCACAGGCTCCGGACGCGCAGGCTCAGCGGCCATGGCTCACAGGCCCAGCCGCTCCGCAGCATGTAGGATCCTCCCAGACCGGGGCACGAACCCACGTCCCCTGCATCGGCAGGCGGACTCTCAACCACTGCGCCACCAGGGAAGCCCAATAAGTTTAAAAAATAATAATAAGCCCAAAAATTTTTAAAAATAATAATTAGTGTGTAAGGTGAGGAAGTAGCAAGTACTTACCTGTTCTAACATAAAGAAAATACTGCTAACTTGTGTAATGGCCATATATTAGTACTCTATTTGAGTTGCTTTGGTAACATAGTTAATAAAATGAGAAATTGAAATATCAAACAGAATTAGACAAGGGATTTTAGTGAGAAAACAGAATCTGTTTCCACCTCAGAAAGTTTCAGTTAAACAATAACTTTCATAATCCACTATGGAGTACTACAGATGAACAAAACTCTTCTTGAATTTATATTTTCAACATAAAAAATCTCTCAGGTTATGGAGTTTCATAGAGTTTGTTCTGTGTATAAATAGTTCTTTGATTTTTCTGAACATATCTTTATGGTAGTTGAGAAATAACAGTTGATGAAACAAACTCCTACCTATTCAATAAATTGAATCATTAAATTCAAAATTCAATTCAAAACTCCTGCATTCCGTGTTCTACTTTATTTTCTGAAATCACCCTGTTTATTTGAATTCCTTTCCTCCTCCTAAGCATTTACATTTTTCTCTTCACTCTTGCATCACTTGATAATTGACCTTTCTAGAAATAAGCATACATGGAGCTACAGCAACAGAAACCTATTTAACACACTTAGATATGTTCTTTTATGCTCGAGACATTAAGTGAGCACTTACTGTATTCAAGGCATTGTGCAGGGAGCTCTATTTCTTTAAAAGTTGTTTGAATTACTAGTGTTTCCAGTGAAGCTGATAATAGAGTACGGTCCCTCCCTACCAAACCACATTAGACCACCTTGTAAGATACATTACTCGTTAGGTTGCTAAGACATAAGGTCAGAGCTTGAAGTTTATAACATAATGACATTTGAAGTTTTCCCTCTCTGTTCATTACCAGTGCCATATCTGGTAGTGAAAACAGATAATACTTTTTATCTCTCTTCTCTCCAAATATATTTCTTCCTAAAATCTTATATTTTTAGATATTAAGTTTTCTCTAAAACATATCTTGGAATTGATGGGGTACCGTTTCCCCCTTTAACATGACAGTGACAATTCAAGTGCTTGCTTTTTGAAACATTTTCCTGACATGTACAAATGAGGTATTTTTTCTTTAACCAGTGCTTCTTTTTGATTCATCTTTTCCTTTTATTGCCTCTTGCTTTATGAATAATTATGTATTCTCACTTGGTTCATTAAGTAGTAGTAGCATAATTATGAGAGTATATTTAAAGAATTTCTTTTAGATTGACCCAATCTATATGAGACATCAACAACTTACAAATAATTGAGCCATGTTTGTTTTTTTTCCCTCTCTGGAAAGGGAATACTAACATTGAAACTGGAGTCGTCTTTGGACTTTATTCAAATGTGTCAATTTTGTGAAACCATACAAAGATGTTCACTTAGCTTAAGGGAACAGAAGAACTTTGTTATGCTCTTTGAGTGTTACATTAAACTAGATCATTGCCTGAGGATCCTATTTAATATGTCCATCTGATTTATGATTTTTTTGTAGTCCTTTCTCCTTTGATTTGTCTCGTCTTTGGAAAACTTGGCATTTCTATTTTATTTTTCATACTGTCTCGATGATTATCTATGCATTCATTACTCTCAGTAATGTTACTTGCTAAATTTAAAGCAAATTATGTGGAATATTGTGCCTTGAATTAACAGTCATGTGGCAGGAAGGAGGTAACATGGTTTGTAGGTTTACAGAATGATTTTTTAAAGTATCAGTTTACATAAATTCTTAAAACACTATATTTAGTGTCTGGTCCTATGGTATATCTAGGATAATGTTAAATATACTTTCACTCTCATTTTTATTATTGATTTAAAGAGACTTTAAATTTCTACAGGACATCACATTTCTCCCTTTCTGGCCATCTGTCATATAATTAAGGTGATATCAAAGACTGATTAGAATATTTAAGTCATTAAGATTTTAATTCTTAATTGTATAATCTCCCTTGGCAGGGCTGTTAACTTTTGTGATACAGGAGTGTAGAAATTCAGCAGAGACATTTATTTATTTTCTTTTATGAACAAGGCTATACAATTTGCATTTTTCCAGGTGGTAGTGGGAATATGAATAGATCACACAGCTGCTGGCTTGTGGGTTTGGGGGGTATGTTTAGCAGATGTTTGCAGAATCTGGAGTTTGAAGTATTCTCAAATATATAGAAAGAGACACAGATATCTGTTCTCTAGTTTAACATTTCATAATATCTATTTCTTTGTGATCTTGCTGGTGTAAAACTGCCTTGCTTTGTTCCCTGGTTTTTTTTGGCCCCTGCCCCTCAAAGGAATTTTAATAGCTTAGGGGATATTTCTACCAAAACCTTTGAATTAGATGGACATTTCTGTTAAGTAGTTGAATATATTTTCAAGAATAATGTGGGATTTCTATAATTAGCTCAAAAGTTTACCTACAAGAAAGAAAATGAAAACCGCAGCCAGCTTCATTTCCACGGCTCATTTCTATAGTAAAATCACCTACCTAGGCTAAAGAAGAACCATTTTCCCCATTTCATGAGATGAGATAGCCTGTGAAGAACTTGGGCCAACCTGATTTTTTATCATTTACCTCATTAGCTGCTTTGGTTAAAAATAAACACTGACGAACAACAGGGATTTGGGATGCACATGATTCAGTTTATAGGTCATCAATATAGTGATTACTGAATATGTGCTTTTAAGGCCAATTTATTGATCAATTCAAACAATATTTATTGAGCTACATGAAAGCTACT
The DNA here is from genome assembly GCF_937001465.1 of Orcinus orca. NCBI lineage: Eukaryota > Metazoa > Chordata > Mammalia > Artiodactyla > Delphinidae > Orcinus > Orcinus orca. The sequence goes on from NC_064580.1 coordinate 84,309,960, forward strand.
TTGCTAAGCATTGTGAGATCTACCAAGATGATTAAGTTAGACTTGGACCCTTACATCTAGGAGCTTAATTTTCATGAATGAGACATTCACATAGCTAATAAGAATATACCAAACATACCAAAGTCGTGTAGGTGAGATTGAGATGAAGTGGTGCTGGTTTTAAGGGAATGAGGGAAGGGGAGATAGTGGAAAATGTCATGAAAGTGGAGGTAAGCTAGCTGGGCCTTTAAGGATGAGTGAGATCAGGTATTTAAGTAATGTGGCTGAGAAGGAAAAAACAAATTTCAGCAGAACAAATTTTATGTTGAAAAACCTGGAGCTTATAATGTCCTTTTCCCCAGGCAACAGCAGGTGTGTTAACATGTGGCTAGACTGTAGAGTTCATGTTAGAGATGGAAGGAGGGGGGCACTTCAGAGGAAATGGCAGAAAATGGTGTTAGAAAGATATGTTTGAACTGGATTATGAGGGCCTTTAATTGCTAGACTAAGAAATCCTGACTTTAACTGATAAGAAATTTGGAAGCATTGAGGGATCTTAGAAGACTGACCTGAGCAAAGCTGTTTTTAAAGACATTTAGTGGAGTCGCTAAGGTGAAAGGGCCTGAGGGCCTGAATAAGAATTGTCCCTTTAAGTTGGAATCTCTAGGACTAGAGAACTTATTATTGTTGTGTAATAGGGTATAGGTAAGAGTTAAAGGTGAGTCTGGAATTTTAAGACTATGTGACTGGGAAAATGACAATACTTTTAACGTAATTAGGGGAGGGAAAGAGAGAGGAAGAACAGTCTCAGAGGAAGGTGATGAATGGGTCTTGGAAACCATGAGATTGGGTTGCTAGTTCTCAGCATCCAGGAGGAACTATCCAGTAGGCTTAGAAATGCCAGTCTAGTCTTGGGTGAAAATTCTTTTAAAGTATATTCCTGGGAGTGAAATTGCTGTGTCATGGGATATACACACCATCATCTACAAAACTGTATTGTTGTTGCAGTTGTTTTATGACATCATTATTTGTTTAGATTTGCCCACATGTTTACCCCTTTCTTTGCTCCACACGGCTTCATATATTTTCCACCTTCCTTCTAGAGTCATTTTCCTTCCTTAAAGTATGTCCTTTATAATTTCTTTTAGTGAGGGTCTGTTGGTGGCAGAGTTCTAGGTTTTGCTTTTTTGAAAATGCCTTTTTAATATCTTATTTTGAAAAATATTTTGTCTAGATATTCTGGGTTATTATTTTCTCTCAGCACATTGAAGACATCAGTCCCCCAATTTTGGCTTCTGTTGTTGTTGATAGGTTAGCTCTCATTCTATGTTTGTTACCTTTAAGGTAATGTCTTTTCTGTGTATTTGATCTTAAGATCATGTGTTTATCTTTGGTATTAGAGTTTACATCACTATGCTTAGGTGTTGATTTCTTTTTATTTATCCTACTTGGGAGTTTTTTGAGCTTCCTGAATCTGTGTATTTGTATCTTTCTGGAATATTGGAAAATTATCAACCATTATCTCCTCAAATATTGCCTCTGTCCCATTCACCCTTTTCTGACCTTCTGGAAATTGAATTATAAAAATTATACCTTGTCACTCTATGCTGCATTTCTCTTAACCTCTCAAATTTTCTATGTATTTATTGCTTAAGTGATACATTCTAGAACATTCCTTCAGTTGTATCTTCCACTTCATGAATCTCTCTTAATCTCTGTTTCATCTGTTGGTAAACCAACCCTCTTGAGTTTTAAAATTTTAATTGTTACTTTTTTTTTTTTTTAGTTTTAAGAAATTTCATTTTGTTCTTTTGCAGATCTGCTGAATATTGGTATTAGTATTTTAATAGCATCTTGCTCTCTGTTAATAATTTCAGTCCTTCTTATTTCTTTAAGCATATTAAATATGTTATTTCTTGTACATTTATCTGTGGGAATATTTTAAGGCCTCATGTGAGAGTTAATATCCTTCAGAGGAGATTCATATTTGCTTTTGCCAGGTTGCTACCAACCTAGAATCATGTTAAAATTTTGGCTTAAGTTAAGACTCAAGGAAGTGTGAATTCAGGCTGTATGAGGACTGGCTTTTGATTAGGAATTCTCAGAGAAGATTTTTACCATCTCCATTTAGCACCAGGGTTTGATGTGGGCAGTTTTCTTCTTAGGCCCCTTGGGAGATGAGCAAGTTCATTTCTAATTTACTGTTAAACTGAGTTGTAGTCTTCTGGGGCTTTTAGGGCCATGTTCTATTATTACTCTTTCCACTTTGATCAGGCCCTGGGCTTGGTTTCCATTCACTCATACTTGATGCCTTGGAAACAAGCTCAAGTTCATCTGGCTTTAGCAAATTCACTCAAGGTCTAAAGCTGGCTCTACTGATGTTTGCCTCTCTGAGTTCTTTCACTTACTTTTTGGCCTCCAGGTATTCCTTACTTTCTGGCCAGATTATGCTTTTAAGATTATTTTTAAAAGATTCATCACATGTAGTTCTTTCAGTGGGGCGTAAGTCAGGGTATATATTCTGCCATACTTTCAGAAACAGAAGTTCAGGTGACCCATTTTTTGTGGACACGTGACACCTCAAAATGACTTTATTCTTATCTTGTAGTTTCCTAAACTTGAGACATTCATACTTGAATACAGAAATTGTGGTGTCCAGTCTTTTTCTGATCCAACTTAGTTACATATTAATGCTCATTTTTAGAACAGGAAAAAAAATTGTAACAAGCTATTGAAGAATCACAGTGATTTAAGAGGTGATTCCAAGGACTATGTTTTGTCAACAGGTATAGTTTCTAGTCCCACTTTCACATAAAAATTATCCCCCTCCTCTTTCACAAAAGAAATTTTTTAAAAAGGTGGGGAGAAGACCAAGAAAATAATCAATTCAGTCTACATAGAACAGTATCGTACTAACGGGCCCTTAATGAATGCATGTGTGCTTCTGTGTATATGTGTGTGGTTTCTGAATTTTCAGCTCAGGATTGGAGGGCATTCAGTGAAAGCTGCCTGCATGCAGTTGCTTCAGGCTCTAGAAGCACTCACAGAGGCTCTGCTTATCAGGTAGAGTGACTTGACATTAGGATTTTGCCATGGGAAAATCCGTCTTAGCTGTTATCTGCCACCAGTAATGGGTTTTACCAGGGAAACACATATGCCAGCTGTTAAGTTTCATGCTGGTGATGGAAACAGAAAACAAATCAATCATCGAATCACCATTATTAAATGCAATATGCAGCAGTGAATAGCTGTGTCATCTTAAAAGTAATTTAATTATGGATATAAGGGTTGATGTCCAATAACTCTGGAAAGGCTGGCTTTTAATTTGTTAAATTAGAATATGTTTTCATTTCTAATGCATAGAATTTTAAGGAATTTTATGGTTTGGCCGTGTAGTACTTTCATCCAATTCTGCAAGCATGTTTTAAAAATGCCTGTTATGTACCAAGTTGGTACTAGTTTCCAGTGATACAAATATGATCAAGATATGGCTGATGGCTTTAAGAAGCTCACACTTAATTAGGGAGCTGGATATCTAAACTAATGATAAGGCAGTATATTAAGTGCTATATCCATGCTAGGAACAAAAAGCTGTAGAGGTCCAGAGGAGGGAGTAATTAATTCTGCTTGGAAGAGTTCAGGAAGACATCCTGGAGGAGATAATATTTTAGCCCAGCCAAATGTTTTCAGGCTCAGAAGGAGTGGGACATAAAGAGCTTTCAGCTAAGACATATAGGCTTGGAATTTACTGACTTTTTCCAAGAATGGTGAGTACTCTGGTATCGCTGGCTCATTGGGCTATCTGGGGGCTATTACTTTACTTACCAGTGAAGTTTTGAAAGGCCCTGAATGCCATGCTTATTACTTAAGCTTTATCCTATAAGGTAGTGAAAAAAATCATGTATAAGTAGTAGGATCATAATATTTTTCAAAGGTAACCACAGTAATGAATGTGTAGAAAAAACCAGAGTAGAGTGAAAAAAATTCAAAATGAAAATCCAGGAGACTACTTTAAATTCATAGCTCTTTCATACACCTGACATTTTTGGAGTTACTCATTTGTTCTTTCCTAAGACAGAGACTGTCCTTTAATCCTTTTTGCATTCATATTGCCTACCATAGTGCATAGCTGTAGAATAAATAGATTAATGAATGAATGATCTAAGCAATAATTGTGGAAGGCTGTAAACAAGACAGTAGAAAGGGAAGCAGAATTTTACAGGGTGTAGCGTAGGCTTAGGAAGAGAAAGGTCAAAGACAACTTGATGGTTTCTTACTTGTATGATAATTGGGTTATGATGCCTTTAACACACGTAGGGAACAGGCAAACCACTTTTCACTTTACTGGATTTGAGTTCATGTTGGAGCATCTTTCTCTGTATGTCCTGTGGAAGAAGTAAGAAATTGATTATGAGTCTGTACCTCAGGGGAAAAGCCTGGGCTGGAGATAAAGATTCAAGAAACGTAAGCACATAGATCAATGATCAAAGTCAGGGGAGCAGATCACACAGAGTGAAAATATAAAATAAAAAGCTGGGGCTTCCCTGGTGGCACAGTGGTTGAGAGTCCGCCTGCCGATGCAGGAGACACGGGTTCGTGCCCCGGTCCAGGAAGATCCCACATGCCACAGAGCGGCTGGACCCGTGAGCCATAGCCGCTGAGCTTGTGCGTCCAGAGCCTGTGCTCCGCAACGGGAGAGACCACAACAGTGAGAGGCCCGCGTACCGCAAAAAAAAAAAAAAAAAAAGCTGGAAGCATGGGTCACTAATATTTAAGGAGTCGGTAGAGAATACAGTGTGGAAAACCAAGGGCTGGTCAGAAGCATAGGTTTGATTATCAGGGAAGTCTTTGGTCTTCGAAGTCATTGAAGAGAAAGTTTCCAGAACTGTTTTAGTAATAAGGAGTAATTCAGTAGTTTCCTGTATTGATGCATATGATATTATGGATATATATGCAACACACATATATTAATATAGACTTGGAGGATAGTGAGATCACCCATATCTGGTGTTATGTAATTTCATACCTTAAAGCAATAAGACAATTTCTAGGAAGGAGTGAAGAAAGAAAAGAACAGACACTTCTTGGTTTATGTCTCATTTAATAGAATGGTTCTCTCATTTTTCAAGTGATCAGCTTGAAGTAGTTTTGTTTGGTTTTTTTATGTGTGTTTATGCATTTCAGTTTCATTGATTACAGGCTTTAAAAGGTTTTAATGTGGCCAAGTATTGAGGATGTAGCTGTAAGAGTCTTTATGTGGTGGTAAACTCCAGCATTTAATAACTGCTGAAAATGCAGTGTCTTCTCTCTTATTGTATTTGACAGGTTTTTTGTTATTATTTTGATACTCTTTATTTTGCCAAGAGGTAACTCATTCCCAAAGGTATTTTATGCCAGGGAAATTTCATTCCACTTTGTATAGAAGGCTAGGTTTTATATTATATTTTGAGTGTGCATTTTTACTGTGGATTATAAATTACTGGAATTACTTAAGCAAAATTCATACCGAGATTCTGTATTTTCAAACTGATAATGACCATATGCACTGGACGGCAAGCCCAGAAAACTGCCAGCAAACAATCATCCTTGTCTTTAGGAAACAGTTAAGTCATTGTGTCATGCTTCAATCACCATTAAATATATCGGTGGATAGACTCATGGATTCATTTCTGTTCTTTATATTAAACCAGGTTTTTCCTTTATCATCTTTAGAGATGGAATTTGGGATGTCTGGTATGCTTACTTGTAACTTTACAGAACCCCTTTTCTTTCTGTAGCTCACTGGGTTAGAGAGCATGTAGTGCAATATTTGAGAGTGATTGGTGGAGGCCATTGAATGGGAATTAGCATTTAGGAAGGTTCCTATTAAGAGCTAGTCACTCTGCTTCATGTTTTACATATGTTAGTTCACACGCTACGGGAGGCACCTTGCTGTGGTGGAAGGAATATGAACTGGAAAGCTCTACTGATGTGGGTTTGAAATCCAGATTTATTACTTGTTGGATGGACAAAGTTACTTCACTGCTCTGAGCCTAGGTTTTTTTGTAGTAAAAACAGAATATTTACCTTGAAGAGTTATTATGATTTAAGGGATAGAGATATATAACCTAAGGCACTCATTAGATAGGAAATAATAGAATAATCAATATCATTAATAATAGCGGATATTAGAAAGGAAATTAAATGTTTGATTTTAATTCTATCATGGATTAAATAATTCATGCATGGCATACAGAGAAATGGGAAGGTATAGGCAATCACTCTTTTTTTTTTTTTTTTTTTTTTTTGCGGTACGCGGGCCTCTCACCACTGTGGCCTCTCCTGCTGCAGAGCACAGGCTCCGGACGTGCAGGCCCAGCAGCCATGGCCCACGGGCCCAGCCGCTCCGCAGCATGCGGGATCCTCCCGGACCGGGGCATGAACCCGTGTCCCCCGCATCGGCAGGCGGACTCTCAACCACTGCGCCACCAGGGAAGCCCCAGCAATCACTTTTTAAATAAAACTTTAAAATGTTAATTTGGCAAGCATGTTGGATATCGTAGGTTTGTTAAGGTCAGTGACTGTTTCATGGAACTCTTTCCCTTCCTAGTGTAACATCTTGCCCCCTACTAGGAACTTAACTATTTCTTTAATTGTATCACACTGAAATTGTTTGAGGTAGCATGATTTTGTAACTAAATTGGCCCAGCAAATTTTATTCTTTCATTTGAATATTTTCGGTTAATATGACTATACATGCAGTCAGTAAGTCGAGAAAGCCACCTGCTTTCTTGTTGGTAGGCCACCTAGCTAGTCCATCTGGACTTGGTGTAGAGGGCAGCTTTAAAAACTACCATTAGGTCTGCATATTGTCAGATTTCACACCTTCAGGACACCGTTGGTAACTGGGTGATAGCCAGTTTATTTCCTTCAACTAATGTTGTAGATAAACACTTCATATTTTAGTTTAGCCCTGCTATGACAGAATTACAGTGTTCTAATCTTCATCAGCACTTTATGATCCAGAAACTTTGTATTTCAATAAAAATGCCAGAGGCTGCAGGTTCTGGAGAACTTACCATTTGAACATACCAATTTTGTTCATTTGTTGACTCAGATAGATGGAGTTGTATTTCTTTGCCGTAGATGTTGACAGGACCTTATGGGCCTTTGCTGTATAAACATTTAGTTCTCTAAACAATAATTTCCAATCTAGTTCTGGTGGTACTGCTAAATACTACTTTTCTCTTACTATGACCCTGGAAAATGCTCTTTCATCATCAGTAAAAAGAGGGTGGGGTACTTGCTTACTGTCAATGTGGACTTTCTTTTCCTGCTTGATTTCATTAATGAGCAATTCCAGGAAGCTTTGGGCCATTGTATCACTTTGTTTCATTCCATTATAGATATTGATGCAACATGGATCACTGAACAGTATAATCTCTTTTGCACAGTTTCTATTGATCTTGTCCAGTAAATCATTGTATGCTGGGTTTGTTCTGAAATCATTTTGGGCATAAAAACTGTTCTTGAGTTTGACAATCAGATACCTTCTTGTAATAGGCAAACTTATGCCAAGCTGGGATTCAGTCATTTTGTTTCTGTCTCCTTCATACTATAGATGGTTATTTTTCCTAACTTCTCAAGTGAGTGGTCTTTACGCCATTTCCCTTCACTTCTTCCCTGCATCCTGTAATATGGCTTCTGTTGTCATTGCTCTCTTGAAATTGCTCTATATGGTCTGAAATGGACTGTTTTCTTCTGGTCTTTTTTTCGGGACTTAGTCTATGCTTGACCTTCTTGCTATGTTTGACACTGTTGATTACTTTTTCTTATTGAAACATTTTCCTTTCTCACTGTGGGGGCAATGTGGTCTCCTGTTTCTCACACCGTTTTGCTTGTTCTTTTTGTCCTCTTAATTGGCTGTTCGTCTCTGTGTCCACGACTTCAGGCATCATCCCCAGGGTCTAATCTTCTGTCTTAGATTCTTTCTCACTGACTGTTCAATCTCCGCTTAGGCTTCAGTTATATCTTGAAGACAAGATCATCAAATTCGCATTTCTCTTCCTGCACCCTCATCATTTTCCACTCTCATATTTCACATGTTTTATTCACATAGTATTTCTTGAGTATCATTTTCTAGATACCATGGGAGGTGGAATGGATGTGGGAGACAAATTTGTACCAAACCTGTTGTCTTCCCTCACAAAGTTGTGAGTTTGTAACTTAGGGAAGGCAGAAAGATGCATACATGAGCCTTAGTTAAGTAGGACAACATATGGAAGTACCTTATCAGTGATGTAGGAGGCAAACCATGTAGTGATAATTGGAGGTTTCATAGAGAAAGTGACACTTTATTTGGGTCTTAATGGATAGATATAGGTTTGACAGCACAGATGTGAAGGGAGGTGAGCTCAAATTATTTTGCAGTCCTTTGGGAGTCCTGTCATATTCTTCTGACTGTAGGTAGACTTGTCCTAGGTAGACAATACGCAAAATATTGCTTAAAATTGGGATCTGTAATCTTTTCATCTATATTAGACACCCAGAATAACAGTATGCACAATAACTCATGTCATACCCGTAATATATTTAAAATATATATGTATTAGAGGCAGAACTTCAAGGGTAATTTTAAAGAAGTATAACTGTTTAGCTTTCTATATTTACTTACTCCTATTGTATCTTATATGCCTTGGCTTTTAAATATACTACACCAGATATCAGATGTAATCTCTGACCTTTTAAGTGTCTTTTCAGATTTATCTCCATGAGCTCTGAGTGGAAAGCTAGATATATTAGCTCTTCTTTCATTCCTCTTCATGGATTGTCATACCCAACTTTGGAGTTTATGTTTTTTTCACCTGATATTTTAGAAGCATTTTCCAGGAAGAAATAGGAGTCTTATCATTTCTTACTAGCCAATTTGAAGCTTTTAATTTGATTATATTTATTTTTTAATTAATTAATTTTATTTATTTTTGGCTGCATTGGGTCTTCGTTGCTGCGAGCGGGCTTTCTCTAGTTGCGGTGAGCGGGGTCTACTCCTCGTTGCGATGCGCAGGCTTCTCATTGTGGTGGCTTCTCTTGTTGCAGAGCCCGGGCTTTAGGCGTGTGGGCTTCAGTAGTTGTGGCACGTGGGCTCAGTAGTTGCAGCATGCAGGCTCAGTAATTGTGGCTCGCAGGCTGTAGAGCACAGGCTCAGTAGCTGTGGCGCACGGGCTTAGTTGCTCCGCGGCATGTGGGATCTTCCCGGACCAGGGCTTGAACCCGTGTCCCCTACATCAGCAGGCGGATTCTTTACCACTGCACAACCAGGGAAGTCACTGATTATATTTCTTTATGACACCTCTGTTCCAAATTTTATGTATTGACTTCCTGCTCCCTCTCTGTAGTTATGCCCAGTGTTTAAGTTCACATTCAAAGTATTCCAGGCTGAAAGCAGAGGCACACTTTGGTGGCAGCCATGAGTAAGGCCACAATGAACCCCTGCAGTGATGGGACTGAAGTGGCTGGGGTGAAGTAAAGGCCAGCCTAATGGCGAGCACAGCAGGTTTGAAATAGTTTGCTAGGAAAAAGAGTCAGCAGGTTGCTGTCCTCATCCAGTCAAATTTATTTGCTGTCTGTGACTATTAGCAGCTGCTTCTTACCTGGATTATTACTTTCTCTTTTATGTTTCAGGTAAAACCTTCAATTCACGGGATTTCTGAGTTTTTTTTTTTTTTACACATAATGTAGATTTCATTCTAATCTTTATGAGATGTGTTTGACTTTATATGGTGATAGCTGTATCTGAATTCTACAGATTTCAGAGAATTTGGGAAGCAGTGCAGTGAGGATGCAATGTATTGATACACTGAGTTTTGCTATGCTCTGAGATTTAGTATTTAATCTTAAACATTGCTTTTATCTTATATATGCCTCTATAAACAATACAGGAACTTAGGCTCAAAAACTAATAAAAGGTACACAGAAGGCAATTACCAATTATTCTACAATAAACTATTAGGCTTATATTCTTGTTTTATACTGTATCTTTTATAGTTATGTTAAAAATGCTCTACAGCACTGAATATAGTATTATTAAAAGATAGTTCTTACAGGAGACAGAGTTTCTTATAGCTGGACCCTCATCCAACAACTTTTTTTTAAGTTCTTAAAAGCTTACAACCCAAACTGTTTCTGGCATTTAGTAGAATAAAGTACCTCATGGAAGGTCATTGTTAAATAGAAGCCACCTAACTATGATCTATTTAGTGATGTGCACACTCACACATAGACGCCAGTTATGGCTATCAATGCCTCAATATTAAACTAAGTGCATCTATGGAATAGATTTCATAGAAGTTGATTTAATTTATTTTGATGAATAGCTTACATGCTGAACTCAGGTTATCATTATTCTCATTGTTTATAGGTGATATCCACATGCTACTAGCTAGGAACATAACTGAAGTTGACCTTGGCATAAAATAGAGTACTTTCTTTAGGGATTATGTACTTTCACTAGAGTTTGGTTCTTGAGATCTATTGGTCTAAGGCATACAGTCTTTAAAATGGCTACCTGGTGTGCAAAAGCAATGAAACCAAGCTCCAGTGTGCTTGCTTCAGTATCATTTTGTTGAGCTCAACTGTGGATTTTGGTTAGACTGAATTTTCCCTATTTTGAAAACTCTAGTTTTCATGGAATAAAATATTTTAACTCTCCCTATTTTGCATATTCCAAGCTTTACCTGCTCTGGTTGTTCTTGGTGACGTGATAAAAAAGGAGCATGTTTACATCAAACAACGATGAATCTGTTTTCAACTATCTTCCACTTTCCTTTCAACAACAAATCATTGTTTTTTCCTTTCTCTTCTAGCATGGTGATAACTGCATCTATAAAAGGGAAGGGAGGCCCTGGTATCTAATATTAATTTTAGTATTATCTATTAATGTATTATGTACATACACATTTTAAATTAATGTGCAAAATGCATTCTTATTTACTCTTAAAACTTCTATGTACTTCTATGTACTTAGAGTGATAGATTATAGCAAGCAACATATGGCAAGATCCTTGCTCTCAGGGAATATATCTAGTTGATAATTGATTTAAAAATAGGGACTTCCCTGGCAGTCCAGTGGTTAAGACTCCATGCTTCCAGTACAGGGGGTGTGGGTTCGATCCCTGGTCGGGGAACTAAGATCCCACATGCCGCGTGGCGTGGCCGAAAAAAATAAAAATAAAAGTAAAGAGTGTGCCATGAGAATCATTCACTTTCTTTTAAAATCTCATCAGTTGTCACTACTGTGTACCCAGCTGTTGAGCAAGTGTTGCCTTCAGTGTTAGATTCTGAGCTGTAGAAGAAATTACAAACAGGACTTCCATAGGTTACTGTTGATGACATTTGCAGTTTTCAATTTGGGGATTTTTGAACTATTACAGAGTGTTGTATTATATGCCAGAGAGCAGTTGTTCTAAACCTTGTTGATATCCAGAATTACCTGGGGGGTTGTTAAGAGATACAGGTCCTGAGGCCCTACGTACAGAGATCTTGACATTTTGATTCTGTAGGTATGGGTGTGTTCCAATCCAGATTATAAGTAGATGAGAGAGTAGGGAAGGACAAGGAGATGGGGTCAAGCATTCGACATTCTTGATAGTATAACAGGATGATAGGTAGGGATAGAAGAGGGTTATGAATCTGTTTGTCTTAAGAACAGGATAACTCTAAGCTTATTCAAATTTTGTTCTGAACATGTCTTTCCAACATTTCCAGAGTAATCTCACATATTGCTTACTACTTTGAAATAGAAAGTCACCAACAAACCAAACTTGACTTAAAAAAAAAGAAAGAAATGAAAAGTTCAGATACCCCCCTCTCCTACACATGCTTTGATTGCCTTCAGCAAAATACACTGATGTGGTTTCTGAACTAAAGAAAATTACTGCTGAAAGATAAAATTGAAACCAGTTGGAATCCAAAAGGGGAAAACAGAGACGATGTAACTGTGGTTGTTTCCCATTGAGCTCAGCCAGTAACAAACCAAATTGAGATACTCAGTAATATTTTTATGTACATAAAGTAAGAGAACTGTATTATATGAAATTCAAAGTTCTGATTTATGTGTGTTTTTTATAGAACTTGGATTTCATCTTTTCATAAACCAGTATATCCCAAGTGAAACATTACCAAACATTTTAGCTCCTTATGAGTTCTCATTCTACCCAGATATTGATGGGATGGTAGAAGCTAATTTTATAATTTTATTAAGGCTAATTTGTTTTTATGGTCATTTTACGTGTAGACATATGATGAAATCATATGAGAATATACAGAGAATAAATAAGAGACAGTTATGGTCTGGGATTAAATCGTTGATCCCCGTAGGGTTGACACACTTAAAAAAACATCAGGAGTATAAATGTGTTTGATTACATGAACGCTATTTGAAAAACAAAATTATCAATCAACAGTTACAGTAAGGCACTTCTAGGTGCTATTTTGCAGGGAAGAGGTTGAACATTTACTCACATTTTCAAAAGTTGAAGTAAGAATAAGTTGACCTCAGTTACAAAAGGAAGGGGATGAGGGACTAGATACTTACTGAGCACTTATTATGTCAAGGGTTGGTAAACTACAGAAGGCAAATCCGGACTGCCACCTAGTTTTGTGAATACATAGGTGTTATTTGAAAGCCGCCATGCTTGTTTGTTACTCATTGTCTATGGCTGCCTTCGGGAGACAATGGGAGAGTTGAATAGAATTGCAAGAGACTGTATGGCCTGCAAAGCCTGAAGTATTGACTATCTAGCCCTATCCGGGACTGCCACTTACACAATTCCTAGAATTTGCCTCAACTGCTTTTCAAAGGTTCTCTTGGTTCATGCCAGAAGTCTGTGGGGGTGGCGGTGATCACACTTCGTCAGCTAATGTTCTTTGGTTTGGGCTTCCTCATCAAGCCTGTGCCTCTTATGAGTATATTGCTCCAGTCCGCACAACCATTTTTTAAAAATCTGGTGACTTCTCTGAGTCCTTGGGTCCCTGATATAATCTCTAAGCCTCTCACTCTAGTTCTTCATAAGTTACACAGAAATCAGTTCCTCCAGCTACCTAGTTGCTTCCCTAGAAGTAACTAATGTAATAAATGTCTTGTAAATCTTCCCGGAAACATTTACGTATATACCGGCAAATACACATCAATATTTTTTCCTCTGTTTTCCCCATAAATGGTAGCATGTGCTGTACAGTCTTGTATACCTTGTTTGTTTCATTTAACGATATTTGTGAAGATCATTCCATAAAGAGCTTCCTTGGTCATGGATATAGCAGCAGAGTAGTCCGTTGAGTGGGACACACGATGGTTTAATCAGGCAATCTTCTATTGATGAGTTTTTGGGTCATTTCAAACCTTTTGCTATTAAAAACAATGCCCAGTGATTTCCCTGGCGGTCCAGTGGTTGAGACTCCGTGCTTCCACTGCAGGGGGCATAGGTTTGATCCCCAGTCCAGGAACTAGGATCCCACATGCTGCATGGTGCGGCCAAACCCCCCCCCCCAAAAAAAACAAACAATGCCCAGTGTACCATAGTTTATTGAATCTGTCTCCAATTGATGAACATTTGTAATCTTTTGCTAGTAACAATACTGGAATACATAACCTTAGACATAAATCATTGTGCACAAATGTGAATATATATGGATTATTCCAAAATATATATACATGGATAAATTCCAAATAATTGGAGGGCCTGTTCTTTTCCAGGCACAGATTTAGGTGCTAGCATGTAACAGTGCACAAAACAGTCACAAATACATTTTTTAAATGGAGCTGACATCAAAGTGGAAGGAGCAGACAATAAATAAAGAAGACATGTATTATGTCAGATGGTGATAACTGCTATAGAGAAAAATGAAGCAGGCAAAGGGGGAAAGGAGTGCCAAGAGGGAGGAGTTATGATTTTGAAGCACATCATCAGGAAAGATCTCTATGAGAAAGTGACATTGACCAAAGATCTGAAAGAAGTGGGGGAAGATCTGGGGATGATATAACCTCGAGTGCAAAGGCTCTGCTGTGGGAGTTGGTCTGGTATATTTGAAGAACAGCAAGGAAGCTAGTGTGGCTGGAGGAGAAGGAATGAGAGGAAAGTAGTAGAAGCTGAGGTCACAGTAGCTAAGGAGAGGACATGGAATATAAAGTAAGGCCTTCTAACTTATGGTTACCAAAGGGGAAATGTGGGGCGGGGGATAAAGTAAGAATTTGGGATTAACATATAGACACTACTATATATAAAATAGATAATCAACAACACCTACTGTATAGCACAGGAAACTCTACTCAATATTCTGTAATAAATTATGTGGGAAAAGAATCTGAAAAAGAATGGATCTATGTATATGTTTAACTGAATCACTTTACTGTACACCTGACACTTACACAACATTGTAAATCAACTATATTCCAATATAAAATAAAAAAATTAAATTTAATAAAAAACAAAGCAAGGCATTCTAGGCTACTGTAAAGACTTTGGTTTTTACTCTGAATGAGACAGAAAACCATAGGGGGTTTCTGAACAGTGGAATAAAATGAATTGACAGGATATAGTGAAGAAGGGCAAAGATAGGATGGAGACGGCTAATCAGTTTACTGCAATAACCTAGGCTAGAAGTTACGGTGGCTTAAAACCCTTGGGTAGGAAGTGGAGGTGATCAGAAGTGATCAAATGCTGGATTTGCTGAAGAGTGGGATGTGGCCTGTGAAAGAAAAGAGTCAGTGATGATTCCACCTTTTTTTTTGCTTGAACAATTGGAATTAAGTTGTCATTTGTCGAGAAAAAGACTAAAGCAGATTTGGGAGTCAGACAAGGAGTTTGGTTTGGGATGTGCTAAATTAGAGACAATTACTGGGCAACCAAGTGGAAATATCCAGGAGATTAGAAGTTTCTTTTTAGGATACATAGTCTCCCAGTTTCTGTCGTTTGAATAAGTCCCTGGTGGGATCTAGAACACTGACGTTCTTCTAGACATGCTCAGGTATACTTGAAACCCAGACTGAAAAATCCTACATTGTCAAGTTGAGGCTCTGGCTCCAACTCTCTCAGGGTGTTATTTTGCTCACTCTTGCTCAACAAGGTTAATTGCCTTCTGCATTAAACTGAATTGTGTGCAGGACTTGTACCAGTCTGAGATGGACCACATTAAGAAAGAAAAACCTGGATATGATGAATGCCCAAACTGTATTCTCAGCAAGAAATGCCCTATTAGCCCAGTGGCACTGGGTTTTAACATCATAATTCCTACTGTGATGTTTTCTCAATACTCCTCTTTATTTGACACACTTAGCTCTTGGGGTTTCTTGCTGGACTTACTGATTTGTGACAAGAAATTAGGAAATTTGACAGAACAGGAGGTCCTCTGAGTGTATGGGATGGCCAGAAAACATCAGTCCCTACGTAGCAAAGCCAGAGCCAAGCTGCGGGTAAAGGGATTAACTAGAACTTGAGTCAGGTACTCACAGAGATTAAAGGTTAACAGGAAGAACTCCCACCACCTCATTTGTCAAGTACCAGGTTGAGGTAAAAACCATACTTGAGTTTTGGCATTTAAATGATCATTTCAAATGAGGGAAACTCTCCCTAAAACCTCTAAGCTAACTTTATTTGTCCTTCCTAAAATATCCATTACCTGCTTAGCTATTGAGGCCCAATTGAAGATATACAACATTAGCTATGCACGTTGTTAAACATAGTGTTCTGGTGACATTTAGCAGTGTTCAGGAATTGGTTTAATGAACAGGTGTACAAGTATATTAGTTATGCAGATGTTAATTTGAAGTAACATGTGCTGCCTGATTTGGGGGGTTCTTGTCTAAAATACAACCAGTAAGATTTGCTCCTTAATTTGGAAATCATTACAATGTGTGTGTGATTCCCACCATTAGAACCATTAGTCTTGTGCAGTGTGCTCTAAACTTCGAGAACACTCCTGGTAATGCCGTTCCTATGGCTTCAGGTACTGTGCAGGTGTCAGGATGAAATCTACCTTTCTGTGGGATGCTGTAGTTAGTGCACAGCTGTAGGCAATGTGGAGAGGGGAAGCTTCACAGCTGCAATATGCGGCTCTTGTAAGAGACAGAGAAGCAATTTCCCAGTGCATATTACAGCAGCCTTTCCTCCCAAGGTTTGGTAAACAAATGTGTTACTCCTCACAAAATGGATTCACAGACAATCGAAAACAAAATTGTACTTGCTTTCCAAACTGACTAATCTTGACCAGTATGTTTTTTTTTTTTAATCATTCTCTTCTCTATTGTTTCTGATTCCTGCTTACACTTGGTACTTGGGATTCCTGAGGCTAACTAACAGTCTGTAAACTGTAAAAAAGGATGGACATATTTAAGTATCAATCTAGCCATATCTTTATTTTTATGTTGAAAAGAAAGGTACTTTGCACAGGCCAATATAGCAAACATCCATGCAGCAGCCTCCCAGAATGAACAAATGCTAATAACATTTAGTCTTATTTACTACAGATCTTTGCTTTGTAAGAAATAAAACATTAAAGTTGAGGTTTTAAGGGTTCTACTTATTCTAGTATCACTTTCCTCCTCCAAGACAAACACTGTCATTAATCTGCTGAGTATCTATTCTATGTTTTTATAATTTTTCTGTATATATATATGTGTGTGTGTGTGTGTGCGTGCGTGCATACATGTGTATGTATATATATACTCGTCTACAAATAATACAGAAGATTATTTGTGTTTTATTTTTAATTTAGATGAATGCTAATATACTGCATTCACCATTTTCCACCACTTTTATTTTTCCATTCAGCATTGTATTTGGGATCTCTTCTTGTTGAAATATTTAGTTGTAGCACTGTCACTGTAAATGCTGGGTTGTATTCCATTATATTAATATACCACAATTTATTTACCCATTTCATAACCCCTGGCATGTGGGTTGTTTCCAATTTTTGTACTGTTATAAACACATGTCTACAGTGAACATCCTTGTCTCCTTGATCGTTTGACCTGTAAGTGGAAGGATTGGGGTATACTCAGGGTAAGCAGACCTTAAATATATTTGGCATTAATAAATGCTTATTTTAAGGTTGTCCTGATTTTTATTGCTACTGTTGGCACAATCAAATCCTTATTTCTCCACCTTGTCATCCATACTTGGTATTGTGAGACTTTTTTTTGTGATTTCCAATTTGATGAGTGTGAAATGGTGTTTCCTTGGTTGTTTTCATTTGCATTTCCCTGATTTACTGATGAGGTTGAGCATCCTTTTATTACTTGCCATACGACCTTGGGCAAATGACTCAATTTTTGTCTTCCTTAGTTTCCTCCTTTGTAAAATGACATTGGTAATACCTATCATATAAGGTGATATAAAAATTAAATTAGTTAGTTCCAGGCACAGAGCAGATATTTAATAAAAGTTGATTTTGGTGAGGGTTGTGATGTTTGTGGTTGTAGTTACTACTACTTCTAGTACTACTACTACTATTATTATTGTTTTAGTTATTACCATTAGTACACTTACCTCTTTAGTGTGTATGCAGATACATATACATGTATATATACGTGTGTGTATATATATGTATATATACGTATATAAGCCTTTGTGCATTTTTCAGTTGTGTTTGTTTAATATTTCCAGAAATGCAAAGATAAAGATGATTTGAAGAGAGTGGAAGATAACAATTAAATGAAAAAATCGTTGCAGCTATCAAACAGAAAGCATAGTAGATTTTCCCTGCCTGCCATTGTCATAGTTGCACTCATTTGAACAATTGTTAATTGAAGCTAAAATAACAGATGTTTCAACTAATACATGAAAAGTTATTTCCATATAGTTAGAATCACTTCTGGAATTGTATGCAGGTGAACAAAATATGTACATATGTCAGGAAGTCACAATTATTTTATTTGTATGATATATCTGAAATGACAGTTGGGCATTGTTGAATATGCATGCATATATGTATGTATGTAGCTATATAAATTTTCAGTGTGGCTTGGAACACTACTATTATTAGCTTTATTTACCCTGGCTTTGTATATAGTGCACTTAATAGGAGGTGTCATATTTTACTTTTCCATATATTCCTTCTTTTAAAAAATATTTCTTTTCTTTTCTTTTCTTTTCTTTATTTTTTTGGCTGCGTTGGGTCTTAGTTGCAGCACACGGGATCTTCGTTGAGGCATGCAGGATCTTTTTTTCTTGTTCCGGCATGCGGGCTTCTCTCTAGTTGTAGCGTGTGGGTTTTCTCTCTCTAGTTGTGGCGCACAGGCTCCAGGGCACATGGGATCTGTAGTTTGAGGCACGCAGCCTCTGTGGTTGAGGCGCTCGAGCTCAGTAGTTGCGGCACATGGGCTTAGTTGCCCCGTGGCATGTGGGATCTTAGTTCCCCAACCAGGGATTGAACCTGTGTCCCCTTCATTGGAAGGCGGATTCTTTACCACTGGACCACCAGGGAAGTTCTCATATATTCCTTATTCTATGATGTCACACATCAGTTGATGCTGATTTGAAGATAACAATATTATCTAATATGGAACTATGGCTTCCAATAACAAAAGGGAGATTTGCTGAGTGCTATGCAGGTATTCGTTCAAGCTATATTATTATGGATAAGGAAATTATAATTGTTATATACCTTTTGGAGATACTTCCACAATTAGTAATTTTCCTATGACCACTTACTAAAGACATGTGAGTAGACATTTAAGTCTTGTGTACCATTATATGCTCATGCTAGGCTAACGCATAGTAGGTGTTCAACAAGTATTTGCTGGATGAATAAGTGAATGAATGAATAGTATTGATGCCGACTTTAGGAATCAATCTTTCTCACAGGAATTTTGAGATAAATTAGTTATAAAAATTTTATTATGATTTATGGCAGTTATCACCATGTAAATCATTCAGTGTTACCCATTTATATTATCTTAATATTTGCTACAAATTACGAACATCTTGACACATGTTCTATGTATCCACTGGGATAGTGGAAATTAATAGGGGATTCCTGAACATTGCCTAAATTAGATTGGGGAAAGAATGTAACCATGTTTACTTTACTTATGCTGATGATCATCCCTCAGCTGTAAAGGAATAAATTTATAGTACAGCTGCATGTAAAAATCCATGTATTACAGGAAATATAAGAATACTCAGTAGGCATTTTATGTCAGATAATTAGTATCTTGATGTTAACATATCTTTAATAATAATACAAATGGCTTTATTATTACATCATTATCTTCCTACAGACAGTATTTTATAATGTTTCATCATTATTCAGTCGATTAGCATTGCCAATTTAAGCACGCAAATTAATTTAATCCATCGGTTTTAAGCCCAGTGGCTGTATGGGTTTTCATTTGTACAGGGAGAGATCACATACGACTGGAGGCCTCATTGTGAACCTGAGGATCATAGGGCCATTGATGCTAAAATCAATTTTGGAAGTTTTTGTATTGAGAATTAAAAAACATCTCTAGTCTCATTCAAGTAATTTGAAATAATTATAGAATCACTATAATTTACTTTGTTTTAAAATAAATTTAAGGTTTTTTTTTGTTGTTATAAACACATTTAACATGAGAGCTACCCCCTTAACAAATTTTTAAGTACACAATACAGTATTGTTAACTGTAAGGCTCAGTGTTATACCACAGATCTGTAGAACTTATTTAACTTGTATAACACACTGAACAGTAATGCCCCATATCCCTCTCCCTCCAGCTCCTGGCAGCCACCATTCTACACTGTTTCTATGAGTGTGACATTTTAGATGCCTCATATAAGTGTAATCATTGCAGTATTTGCCCTTTTGTGATTTGCTTATTTCACTTAGCATAATGTTCTCCAGGTTCATCCATGGTGTTGCCTATGGCAGGATTTCCTTCTTTATTGATTTATTTATTTTTCTGTGTACCCTAGGATGGTGATTTTCTTTCTTTTTTTTAAATTAATTTTTATTGAAGTATAGTTGCTTTACAATGTTGTGTTAGTTTCTACTGTACAGCCAAGTGAATCAGCTATACGTATACGTATATCCCCTCTTTTTTGGATTTCCTTCCCATTTAGGTCACCACAGAGCATTGAGTAGAGTTCCCTGAGCTATATAGTAGGGTCTCATTAGTTATCTGTTTTATACATAGTATCAATAGTGTATATATGTCAGGGACTTCCCTGGTGGTCCAGTGGTTAAGAATCCACCTCCCAATGCAGGGGATGTGGGTTTGATCCCTGGTAGGGGAACTAGGATCCCACATGCCACGGGGCAACTAAGCCCACATGCTGCAACTACTGAGCCTGTGCGCCACAACTAGAGAGCCCTTGTGCCACAGCTACAGAGCCCACACGCTCTGGAGCCCGTGCCCCACAACTGGAGAGTTCACACGCCACAACTACTGACCCTGCATGCTCTGAAGCCCGAGCACTGCAATGAAAAGCCCACGTAGTACAATGAAAGATCCCATGTTGCACAACTAAGATCCAATGCAGCCAAAAAAAAAAAAAAATAGTGTATATATGTCAATCCCAATCTCCCAATTCATCCCACTCTCCTTCCCCCTTGGTATCCATACATTTGTTCTCTACGTTTGTTCTCTACATCTCTGTCTCTATTTTTTCTTTTCAAATAAGATCATCTATACCATTTTTCTAGATTGCACATATATGCATTAATATACAGTATTTGTTTTTCTCTTTCTGACTTACTTCACTCTGTATGACAGTCTCCAGGTCCATCCACATCTCTACAAATGACTCAATTTTGTTCATTTTTATAGCTGAGTTATATTCCATTGTATATATGTACCACATCTTCTTTATCTATTTCTCTGTTGATGGACATTTAAGTTGCTTCCATGTCTTGACTATTGTAAATAGTGCTGCAGTGAACATTGGGGTGCATGCATCTTTTTGAATTATGGTTTTCTCTAGTTATATGCCCAGTCGTGGGCTTGCTGGGTCATATGGTAGTTCTATTTTCAGGTTTTCAAGGAACCTACATACTGTTCTCCACAGTGGCTGTATCAATTTACATTCCCACCAACAGTGCAAGATGGTTCTCTTTTCTCCACACCTTCTCCAGCATTTATTGTTTGTAGATTTTTTTTTGATGACAGCCATTCTGACCAGTGTGAAGTGATACCTCGTAGTTTTGATTTGTATTTCTCTAATAATTAGTGATGTTGAGCAGCTTTTCATGTGTTTGCTGGCCATCTGTATGTCTTCTTTGGAGAAATGTCTATTTAGGTCTTCCACAAATTTTTTGATTGGGCTGTTTGTTTTTTTGATATTGAGCTGCATGAGCTGCTTGTATATTTTGGAGATTAATCCTTTGTCCGTTACTTCGTTTGCAAATATTTTCTCCCATTCTGAGGGTTGTCTTTTTGTCTTGTTTATGGTTTCCTTTGCTGGGCAAAAGCTTTTAAGCTTCATTAGGTCCCATTTGTTTATTTTTGTTTTTATTTTCATTACTCTAGGAGGTGGGTCAAAAAAGATCTTGCTGCAATTTATGTCAAAGAGTGTTCTGCCTATGTTTTTCTCTAAGAGTTTGATGGTGTCTGGCCTTACATTTAGCTCTTTAATCCATTTTGAGTTTATTTTTGTGTATGGTGTTAGGGAGTGTTCTAATTTCATTCTTTTACATGTAGTTATACAGTATTCCCAACACCACTTATTGAAGAGGCTGTCTTTTCTCCATTGTATATTCTTGCCTCCTTTGTCATAGATTAGGTGACCATAGGTGCATGGGTTTATCTCTGGGCTTTCTATCCTGTTCCATTGGTCTATATTTCTGTTTTTGTGGCAGTACCATACAGTCTTGATTACTGTAGCTTTGTAGTATAATCTGAAGTCTGGGAGCCTGATTCCTCCAGCTCCGTTTTTCTTTCTCAAGATTGCTTTGGCTATTCGGAGGATTTCCTTCTTTTTGAAAGCTAAATAATATTCCATTATATGTATATACCACACTTTCTTTATTCATTCATCCTTTGATGGACATTTAGATTGTTTCCATATCTTGGCTATTGTGAATAATGCTGCAGTAAACATAGGCGTACAGATAACTCTTCAAGATTTGAATTTCAATTCTTTTAGATATATACCCAGAAGTGGGATTGCTGGATTGTATAGTAGTTCTATTTTAATTATTTGAGGAATCTCCATACTGTTTTTCCTAGTGGCCCTAGTGGCTATACCATTTTACATTCCTACCAATAGTGTACAGGGGTTCCAATTTCTCAGTATTCTCACCAGCACTTATCTTTTTTTTTTTAAATAATAGTCATCTTAACAGGTGTGAGGTGATATCTCATTGTGGTTTTGATTTGCATTTCCTTTGTGATTAGCAGTTGAACATCTTTTCATAAGCCTGTTGGCCATTCCGTATATCTTCCTTAGAGAGATATCTATTTGAGTTTTAATTGAATTATGGGATTATCCATTTTTTAAATTAAGTTATGGAATATTTAAGTTTTGTAAGTATTAGAAACATATATGCAATAAAAGCATCTTAGGAAAAGTGGCATTTTCTAGTCATTATGAAAGCAGGAACTTTTTAATATAGGAAAGCTTCAATACTATATAGTTAAGTTTCATACATCATTGCCTCTCTTCAAATTCTATATTATCTAAGCCTGTGGTTGTGATTGCTAAAGAATGCTTTTAAAGACAAGAAAGCCAAAGGTGATAATAGCCACTGGTCAGTATCTACTGATCCTGGTGAAAACATTATTGTTTCTGAAAGCCTGTTTAGTTAAGGAGTTATTTTAAACTAGCTTTACTCTAATGATTCTCAGAACAGCAGTGCCCACTCATGGAATTCTTACCATTCCTTGAGCCTGAGATAAAACCAAATTGTATAATACAAGGAAAATATACTAGGATTCAAAAAACAAAACTGTGAACTCAAGATATTTAAGAGATCTAATCTTGATTTTAAACAGTCTGTTCATGTGAAAAGGGGAGAGGTTGAAATATACTTTTAAAAAAAGCAAAACTATGAAGTCATACAAAATGAGCATTATATATGCCTGGGTTAGTCAGGAGTCTGTTAGTTTGCAGGATAATCTTAATATGTCTTTCATACTATAGCATTTTCATTGTATATGTACTTTGTTAATTAGTCTCCCATAGTGGGATTTAAGGCATATTGAAAGATTAGGACAGTTTTCTTGACTAATCTGTTTGACTAGGACACATTTCTGAATGATACTAGAAGTAATTTCAATAAAATTCAGATAATTTTTTTTATTGACAAAAGGACTGACTCTTTGACTGTTATTTCTTTATATAGAGTTGTGTTAAGCTGGGAGTGGCTTGAAAATTAGGATAAATTAAAATGCTGATTATTTTATTGGAGAGACACTGTAGTCTTAGATCCTTTGGGGGAATACTTGTGGTGGTTTTAAAAGAATATCTTAAAAGTCATTTTTCTTCCAGTTGACCAATAACTCTCTTATCTTGTGTAAACATGGCAAACTACTTGGCACTCCCATAAGATCATGATTGTTAAGTGTAATTACCTAGCCTGATTGGACTCTCCATCACTTTAGATTGGTCATACTTGTAGAGCTTAGCACTAACTGTTAGGAATTTAGTTATTCAGGTAATTATTTTTTTCTGTGATTTTTGTAGTAAGTTCATTTAATTTTCATATATTTTGCACCAGTAAAACAAAGGGGGGGGTGTCTTAATGGACCCACAATATTTTGATGCCTTCTAGAAAGTTTTCCAGATGCTCACATCTGTAAACACATAGCTTAGCAAAAAATCTACTGTGGTCGCGGGTTACTTTTCCTCTCAAGAAGATCAGTAACTCATTTGTGATCTCCTTAACAAAGATCAGATAAATACTGATTGCCTCAAAATGACATTATATTTTTTAAAAGTAATAAAGAAACAGCATGATGATGGCCATGTGATTTAGTGATGAAATTTAGCAGCAAGAGTTTGGGCCCAAGAGCATATCATTCTACTTGACTGAAAAATGTTGGCTTTACTTTTCTCATATTTTTTCCCATTACCTACAACCCTGTTTTTATATTAGAAGAGGTAAACTGCCAACACAGGAATATAGTGGTAGCTGTAGAATTTCTGTGTAGGAGGGGTTTAGGGATTTGACATAAATCTTCATTTTCTTAGCAGACAGGATGTTGTTTTTCACTTTGGTTTGGGGGATGGCTTGTTTGGAGGGAGGGCTGGTGGAAGTGATGGGGGTCTAAAGCCCCTCCTTGGCACTGTCAGTCCTCACGGTTTCAGGACATTTTAACCGTTTGGAACTCAAGGGTTACCTTCTGAATATAGCATAAATAAATCTTTCGTTCAAAGAAAGCAAAGAGCACTAAAAAATGGTGAGGGAGACAAAGGGAACTTACTGAAAAGACCATGTCTTTGAGGTTTATTAATTATGGGTATGCAAATAGGTGCTAACTGTTGTGTAACTTGCAAATGTTTCATGTCTATTCTTCAAAGCAGTCCCAGCAGGAGTTTTTATATGGCAACCTGTTTAGCAGTTAAAGTTACCTTAGATATCTTTAAAGCAATTTCACTGAATTAAAGACCTGCCTAAATTTTAGCATATTTTAGGATAAATGCACATCTGCCTTTTTCCTCAATTAGTCCAAATTAGGGAGATTTTTCTATATATTTAATTCCATTACTGTAGGAACCTGGTTAAGGAGTAATTAATGCTGCACATTAGGTAAGAAGCAGCAATTGATTTTTGGTTCTATTTGGCTTATCTTTTCTGCTTAAGTGCTGATATTTAATTTGTAGGGAAACCTCTAAACAGGTCTATATTTTTATGTTTATCCTCTTCCTTGAACTAATGAAATAAACTCATTTATTGATTTGGGCATGAGCTTTATTAATGTAGTTAATATGCCTTACTAATGTGATTCTGTGTATTTGGATTAGCACTGTTATTATTTATGAATCAACATTTTTCTTTCAGTTCAAAAGAATGCAGAAGCTTTTGAAGAAAAGAAGACCCTGCCTACAAAGAAGAAAGTGAAAGAGTTGAGAATTTTGGATCCCAAAACAGCCCAGAATCTTTGTATGTGATTATTTTCTCAGTAGGGAGTGGTGGTGATGGTGGTGGTGAGGGGTTGTTGGATGTATTTAAAACAAAGTTATAACTTCTTTGAACAGGTATATTTAGCACCTACTAGGAACAAAATTCTGTGTAAACATGATTTAGGCTGCCTTTTTGTCATTCAGCCATAATAGAGACTACCATAATTTAGCCTTGGCTAGGCCAGGTGAAATTTAAGAATAATAAAGCTTTGGAAAGTACTGATCATTCAGCATTGTTAGAGGCCACAGTGAGAGGAATGGCAGAGTTGAAGAGAGTGTTATATATTTTTTTCCTTCTGCCTAGGCCTGGGAGTGATAGTTTTAGAGTATTCACTAGTCACATTGGGCAAATCCTTTTACTACTATTTGCTTTATATTTGAAGGAATTGTGATGTGAGCTAGTTGTTAACCACTGTACTTTAAAACTGGTTAGTGAACCTTAAAGCCTTTAACAAAGCAGTCAACCATTAAATACGCTTTTCCTAAAGTAGCTGGACAGTTAAACCCATCTTCATTTACACAGGTCCTAAGTTTTTCTTGACATAGTCTCCACTCTGTATTAAATTCAGCATTTGTGTGTGTGTGTGTGTGTGTGTAACCACAGTATGCTGTGTTTATATTCTGAGGATTCTAAAACACTATGTATGAGAAATTTCAGCACATCAAGCATTTCTAAATATGCAGAGAAATACCTTGGGAGTTTATTTTGTGAAGGAGTGTGCTATAGAGAATCAGATTAAAGTAAACAACTCGTCATTCTCATTCTTGTGTCAGTAGGAATGTTGCTGTCAGAAAAGCAGTCTCCTAATAGCTGTTTTGCCTGTGTACATTGCTTACCCGACAGTCCTTTTTTTTTATAAAGTGGATGTTCAGTACTTTAAAAAAAAAAGAAACATAGTATGATCTTAATTGCTAGTTGATATCTGTCAACATTATTTATTTGGACTATGGAGGTCTCATTTGGTGTTTATGTCTAGGTAATCATTTGCCTGGACAGGGGAAGATGCTTTTTAGGTACCAGGGAAGGCATATAGACCTCTCCATGAAAAAAAAAAAAAATTCTTAGGAATATATTTATGTTCTGGTGGTAAGAACACATGTATGTTCTTTAAAAAGTATGTTCAGTGGAGGTTAAAGTGGAATGTATTGTTGAATAATGCTTTCTGAGTCACTGTAAGCTTTTCTAGGTATAATTTGTTGAATTATTCCCATATGGCATAATATATATCCATTTAAGAAAAAGTTGACAAGGGAAATCATTGGTTCAACATAAAAGCAACTAATAGCACACCTCATGAATGTCATCAGGGATGCAGAGAACATTGAGGATTCAGACAGTTTAATTTTTTCTTATGTGGGAGAACTGCAAAGTAGATTGATATGGTTTTCTTAGTATCGGGTTACTTTACTGTCATTCTTGAGAAGTGCTGTATTGGATGCATCTGACAATCTCCATGGTAAATTCTACGTTGAATTAAAAGGCCTACTTGAGATAAAATTTCTAACTTTTCATGGGTTGTTTTGTATTAGCTTCATCTAAAATGCATAAGCATGTAGTCATCAGTGCTGTTAGTAGTTTTATCTTATATATAAATACACATGAGCTGTAAACATTAGACCCTGAGCTAATAGGCCATTTTGCCTAGATGAGTAGTATAGTCCATCAAATGGAAGCTACTTTTGTTTGCTCATAATTCTGTAGAGTAATATTAGTGACAGGAATTTTATATTTTGAGTCTATGAAATGGGAATCAGGTATTTATTAGGACTTTAAAATGGTGATGCTGCTCTCTTTTTAATAAAATCAATTTTTATTTTAGCTATCTTCCTAGGATCATATCGTATGCCATATGAAGATATAAAAAACGTCATTCTGGAGGTTAATGAAGACATGTTGAGTGAGGCCTTAATTCAGGTAACTTGCATATTTTGCTTTTAAATTTCATTTTCACAGATATTTCTAGATTGCTGTCCTTTCAATGGAGTTGTGTGAAAATGTTCTTCTATGTTTGGATAATAGAATTAGGAATATCTAGCTGTGTGGACAGTAAGAGGACTCAGATGATCTAGGTTCTAGGTATGTGTCTGCCATTTATTAGATATGTGTCCTTTTAAATTTAATTCTGTGTACATGTAGACGCATCATCCTCTGTACATAAAATTGCATCTATTTCATCATCACAATGACACTTTTAAGTAGACATTGTTATTACCATTGTATGGACGTAAAAGTGTACAGGCCAAGAGGTTAAAATAGCTTCCTCAGGATCAATGGGTGAATGGTAAAGTTATCCCTTGTTAAGCACTTAACGTGCTGGGGATTGTGCTCTTTATATATTTTATCTCATTGAATCCTGCAACAGTCCTATGAGATAAGTACTATTATCCTCATTTACACATCAGGAAACTGAGGCTTAGAGAGATTGCCCACTGTCACCTAGCTGGTAAGTGGCAGAGTAGTAGAGCTGAGACTCAGAACAAAGCCTATCAAGACTCTAAAGCCATTGCTCTTTTTATTCTATTATTCTGCCTCCTATGGGCAAACTGTGTCAGTTTGCTAAAGCCCTATCTTCTCATCTGACATTACTAGGTCACTGTGAGGATTACACCAAATAAACTGCTTGGTAGAATAAAGCACTCTATTAGATCTAATTCTTAGAATTCTTCATATGTTTGACCCTGTCTGGTTTAATTTTTGGAAGGAAGAACTGCAAGATATTTCATGGATGGGCATAGTCATTGCAGGTTTTTTGTTGTTTGTTTTTGAGCCTCGTGGCTTGCTTTGATTTTAAGAAGATTGAGTAGTTTATGCTGTAGCAATTTTGTTATACCTCCCTTAGACTGTCTCTAAATCTCAGAGCACCATTGTCTGCCATTTGAGCAGGCTGTGTCTATATAGAACTTTCTCCATTGTGTAGTGTAGGCTTGCATTACAGTTTACCCTGTAGGACTAAGAGTTAATGAGTTTATGTAGGCTCTTTATTATCATGACACAACTTTATTAACCTCAACAAAAGTTACACTGTGCTAAGAAATTCCCTTGTGGAAAAGTTTTTTGAAAAATGTGTTTTCTTTGTCTAGCTAGCCAGGTCCAGAGTTCTCTGAGTTGAAATGGAGAGCTGATCACATTTGTCCTGCCTGGCTTAGTCCCGTGATTCTTTGCACAGTAGTCAGAATGAGCAAGTTAAGAAGCCTATATGTGACTTAGTTCTCCCTCTTTTTATCCAGTTGGACAGTTTCATTTTAAAGTACAAAAAGGCAAACAAACATCTGACTCCTATTCAGTAGTTGAAGCTTTCTAGTCTTTTCTGTATAAGCAGATTTTAGTAAAAGAGAACCATATTTTGAAGAATTAATCAATGTAGGCATTTATTTTGCCCATTAAAACTGTAGCTTTTCCTTCACATGCCTTAGTAAATAAAAAAGAGTGTAAATATGCAGAATGCTACTGTGATATTTATTTACCAGTAACATTAAAAACATTTATTATTTTTTAAGTCATGTTTTCAGCTCTTTAGGGAATGTAAGAAACAGAAGGAGTCTCACTTATGAATGGCCCTCTAATATGCAACAAGCTTTACAAATTTATGTATAGCAATGTATTACGTGGGATTTTTTTTTTTTTCTGTTTCACTTGATTTTGTAGCATAAACGATACATATTTGTTTCTCTCTTTAAATTGCCTGGTCCAGTTGGGAGGAAGGAATTGCTTTCAATTTGGAGAAGGCAGTAAATTATGTCTAAATTACTGAACTCAGTTGGTTTAATCTTATCCACTATGCAGTCAAAAGGACTGCTTGTGAAATCACATTATTATGCTAAATCTCGGAAGGTGAGTGAAGGAGAACCACAAAGTGTAGATCCTGCCAGGTTCCTTCTGTGAGTGTTATACCCATTGCTTCCGTGCATTTCCTGTTTGCTGGGGGTGGGTTAACCTTTTTCTGTCTCATCTCTTCCTCTTTTCTAGACATCCATTCCCTTTTCTAAGCCTGTATCTTTCTCTTTTTCACATCTCTGTGTGTTTTAGCACTTGCATCCTTTGCCCCAACAATTTTGTGCTTTCCTTTTGTTTAAAGCAGGCCACTGAAGACTTTTTTCCAAGCTGGCTTGCCTTCCTCCTCGATGCCAGATACTCTAAAATTTCTTCTCATTCCTTACCCTGCTCAATCAAAACTCATTTTCTTACTTCTGCTTGTAGGAGAAAACAATTTAACATGTAATTTAATAGTATGCATGGTTGGAATTGTGCTGCTCGGGTACAAGGCACAAACTGTGAATAACTCATCTGAGTTATGAAAGTTAATATTGCGTTTATGCAGACAAATCCAATGTCTGAGTATCTTCTAGTAAGGAGGAAGGTCCTGGGTAGAAACAGTCATTTGATTTTCAAGTACCCAAAGGAGACTGCTTCCCTCAGGCCAGAGAAAAGACTAGATCACCACTGCCTTTCTCCCTCCCATCCTAGAAAGGGTTTGCTTCAGTGATGCAAAAGTAACATCAATTTGCCATTCAAAGGAGCTGTTTACCATTTATGACTAATTACCATGTAGCACATTGATAATGCATAGCATTAAATATGTATCATCAGATTAACTTTGTTGTAAGTTCTATTTGATTACAGTGCTAAACTCCATCCATGCATAATCATAGTTTATTGCTCATGTGGCATGGTTGTCTCCTCATAACAACAAAAACAACAAAAAACAATTAAGGACACATTGCTTCCCAGAGACTTGAATTAACACCAGTATGGGTCAATAAGCTCTTTCCTGCCAGACAACTAATAGATTTTAGTTATTTGTCAGGATAAATCCTTTACTAACAAAACAAAACAAAACAAAAACAAACCCCCAAATGTTAATTTAATCAGCAAAAGAGAGCCCCAAATTTAAGGTTATTAATAAAAATATTAATGTCTCCTTTATTTCAAAATATCTAAATTGAAGCTAGAAGTCAAATTCACTATATGGAAGAAGTTGAAAAGTCCTAAAATACTTACAAGAACACATAGAAACACTTAAAAAGTACACCATATCCTGAGATTGTTGAGGAGCTTCTAATATATGCAATTATGAGTTAGTTCCAAATAATGTGTACTAAATTTAGGTGATTCTTGGAGTTATTATTTCAGCTTTGAAAATCTGCTTTAGTGTAATTTAATTTGATCTACTGAGAGAAAACTCTAAGACCGGTGTTTTTAGGACATCAGTGGTAAAAATGAAATATTTGTAGGCACATTTACATATAGAACATTGACCAAAAGAAAAAGAAATTAGCAGTTTTAAAAAAGTGATTCAAGTGTTGAAGGAAAAATAACAGTATATTCTATTTTAGAACATCAGTGCATGCAAATGATTCTTAAATGCTGAGGAAATTCATGTTGGTAGGGAGATTATGGTCATATTCACAAAGCCTAAGCAGAAAAAAGATGATTAACGTAGAAGGCAGTATAAAATTGCTGCAGAATAATTACAAAGATATGTAAAAAGCAGGGGTTTTTAACCAGGGGTCCAAAGGCCCCTGGGAGACCCATGGAGAGAATTCAGGGGCTCCTGAACTTAGATGTGAAAAATACGGCTTCTTTATTTTCTTTACCTGCTAACTAATATTTAGTATTTCATCTGATTAACAATATAGGCAACAGACCAAAGTAGTATTAACAGTACCTCTAACTTTGTCACTAATAGAAATAATAAATGTTTTCCTATCACATTAAATTTGTGGCAGATATCTTGAAATATTGTTTATAGTCATTACTACTTCAAAATTACACTAGTTATTAAAGCTGCCACTAGATCTTATTTTTTAATGCTTTAATCAAGAAGCACATCTATTATTATATCACAATTTATTTTCTTAAATATCTTGATAACTATTTCAATATAATTGGTTTCTTTTGTAATTTTATGTATTTTACTTTATTCTGAGAAGGGATCCGTAAGCTGGTGTTAAAGAGTTCATGGCAAAAACAAAGAGGATAGAAACTAGTCCAGAAAAGTTTGCCAATCGAGATGGCAGACTAAGAAGTACAACATTAGAAGGGTGAGAGGATCAGCTACATTCTGACCACATTGCCCCTCTCCAGACTGGCACAGCACTGCACCGAGAGGGCCCCCTGGGCCTATGGTTTCTCCACTGGAAAAAGAGAGGCCTAGGTGGACATCTAGCTCCCCCAGCATTGTGGGACGCTTCCCAGAAGGACCATTTGGGCCACACTGCATAGAGATAACTGGGGGAATCTGTGGGGCTCAACCACTGGAGATCAGATAGAGGTGGAGAAGTTGAGGTGGGGCTTACAGCAACAGCACTTAGATCTTGGCAGACTGCATTTCTGCTTGTAGCAGTGCCCAAGCAGAGATCCCAGCCAGTGGCTCTGCCCATCTTCAGAGCCAAACTGGTGGCCCCATCTGGCTAGAGAGTTCGGTGGACAGTTCTGCCTGATTTAGGTGCCTGGTCAATGGGCTGTGCTAGCCATGCAGCTTGTTGTGCTGTCCTGCCTGGGCTGGAAAGCAGATTTGCAGCCCTGTGTAACTGCTGAGCATAGCCTCTAGTCTTACCTGTCCAAGTAGCCTAGCCTGAGAACCCAGGCCACTGTGGAACCCATGCTATAGCCCTGCTTGGTCAGAGATCCAAGCAAGCAGCCTTGCCCAACTGTTAAGCATACTCTTTGGCTCCACATCACCAGGGAGCTTGAAGAGTGACCCTGGATAGTCTCAGAGCCCAATCTACAGTAACACTGAGCCACGGAGTCCAGACTATAACCCCACCCAACAGCAGAGTACAATCTATGACCCTGCCTGATTGCTGAACATCTAGCCTTGTCCAGGCCTGCAGCCTCACCCAAGCAGAGAACCCAGCCAGTTACCCTGCCCAATTGTGGAGCATAACCTGTTGCTTCACCTGATAAGGGACCCTAGACAGTGACCGTACCTAACCACAGAGCACAGTCCCTAGCCCCACCCAACTGCAGGATACAATTGGAAGTCCCTCACCACCAGAGAGCCCAGTCAGAGCATAGCCAGTAGCCTACCAGGTCGTGAGGCCCAGCCTGCAGCCCTGTGCAACATTCGGGCACAGTCTGAAGCCCTACTTGATGACAGAGCACAGCCTGCAGCTCCAACTGAACATAGTCCAGCCAGCAGTGCCATTCACTCAAGGAGCACAGCCCGAGACCTCAGCTGACCAGGAGCAATTGCAAAGCCCATTCATAGCCCTGCCCACTTGCCAACCAGTAGCGCCACCCTACCAGGGAACACAGCCTGTCACCTCACCTGACCAGAGGTGATTACAGAACCCAGTTAGTGACCCCACCTGACCACAGAGCACAGTCAGTAGCCCCACTCAATCTGAGCATCCACACAGTAGCCCTGCTTGAATGTGGAGCTCAGCCAGCAGTTCCACCCAATGATGGAGCTCAACCAGTGGCACCCCCTCTGACCTCAGATACTGGGCAATAGCGTCATCCAACTAGGGACTCCAATAGCAAGCCCCAATTGCCAAAAAATGCTGCCAGCTGACTCATCTAGTACCCCAGGTTGGGCTGATGAGTGAAGGTCTTACCCTGTGATAGCAAACATAAATTCTGGGAAAGAAGACCACTTACTCAGATGTGCAGGTACTAATGCAAGGAGTCAAGAATCACAAAGAATCAGGTAAAAATGACACCACCAAAGGAAACTAATAGGACTCCAATAATTGACCCTAAAGAAATGGAGATCTATGAACTTTCTGAAAAATAATTAAGAATAATCCTCTTAAAGAAGTTCAGTGGACTATAGGAGTACACAGAAAGACAACTAAACAAAATTGGGAAAACAATGCATAAACAAAATGAGAAGTTGAACAAAGGAAAAGTGACCATCAAAAAAACACACAAACAAACAGAAATCCTAGAGCTGAGTAATACAATGACTGAACTGAAAAATTCAATAGAGAGATTCAATATCACACTTGATCAAGCAGAAGAGAGACAAGTGACCTGGAAGGTAGGCCATTTGAAATTATCCAGTCATAGGAGGAAAAAGGAAAAAGAATGAAAAAGAGTGAAGAAAGCCTACAGGACTATCAGTGAATTTCTCAAAAGAAATATTACAGGCCAGGAAAATGTGGAATGATATATTCAAAATATTGAAAGAAAACAAACAAACAAACAAACAAAACACCTGTCAACCAAGACCACTCTACCCAGAAAAGCTGTCCTTTAGAAATGAAGAAAAGATAAATATTTTCTCAAACAAACAAAGCTGAAGGAGTTCATCATCACTAGAAATACTAAATGGTGTTTTTCGTGCTAACATGAAAAGATGCTAATTTAAACTGTAAAAACATGTGAATGTGTAAAACTCACTGGTGATGGTAAATATGTAGCCAAAGTCAGATTCTCTAATATTATAATGGTGTTGCATTATTCACTTACAACTCTAGTTTAAAAGTTAAAAAAAACAAATGTATTAAAAATAATCATAACTTCAATAATCTGTTATTAGGTACACATTATAAAATGTGTAAATTGTAACCTAAAATAATGTAAACTGTGAGGGGGGGCAAGAAGTAAAATTATAAAGTTTAGTATGCTATTGAAATTAAGTTGTTATCAGTTTAAATTAGGATGTTATAAATATATTTTATGTAAGCCTCATGGTAACCACAAAGGAAAAGCCTATAGTAGATACACAAAAGTTTATGATAAAGGAGTCAAAGCATACTGCCACAAAAAGTACTCAAATCTCAAAGGATGAGAACATTAGAAGAAACAAGGAACAAAACATTCAGAAAACAATTAACAAAAGGCAAAAGCAAGTTCCTACCTATCAACAATTACTTTAAAGATAAAAGTATTAAAATCTCCAATCAGAAGACATAGAATAGCCTGAATGTATAAAAACAAGATTAAAAGATATGCTGTCTATAAGAGACTCACTTTAGCTTTAAGTACACACATAGCTTGAGATTGAAGGGATGGAAAAAGATACTTCAAGCAAATAGTAACCAAAAGAAAGCAAGGGTTGTGATACTTATAACAGACAAAATAGACATTAAGCAAAAAAATGGTCAAAACAGACAAAGACAGTCATTATGTAATGACAGAATGGTCCGTTCATCAAGAAGGTGTAACAATTGTAAATATTTATGCATCCAACATCGGAACATCTAAATATATAAAGTAAATACTAATAGAACTAAAACAAGGGCTAAAAGGAGAAATAAACAACAATAAAGTAACAGATGAGGACTTTAGAACCCCACTTTAAACAATTATCTCCATACAGAGAATCAATAAGTGAACAGTGGATTTGAGCAACACTACGACTTAATGAACCTAACAGACATATACAGAACATTTCATCCGACAGCGGCAGACTACATTCTTTTCAAGTACACATGAAACATTCTCCAAGATAGATCATATGATAGTTAATAGATAGCAAATTTAAGAAGATTGAAATTGTATCACATATCTTTTCTGACCACAGTGACATAGAACTAGAAATCAATAACAGGAGGAAAGGTGGAAAATGCATAGAAATTTGAAAATTAAACATAACATTCCTGAACAACTAATGGATCAAAGAAGGAAAAAAGAAGAAATAAAGAAATACCTTGAGACAAATCAAAATGGAAACACAACATACCAGAAATTATTGGATGGGGAAAAATAAGCAATTCTAACTGGCAAGTTTGTAGGGATAAACACATCAAGAAGAAAGAAAGATCTCAAACAACCTAACTTTTCTCCTCAAGGAAATAAGCAAAAACTAATCCCAAAGTTAGTAGAAGGGAGGAAATAATAAAGACTAGAGCAGAAATAAATGAGAGTAAAAGACAATAGAAAAGATAATGAAACTAAGAGGTAATTATTTGAAAAGGTAAATTTGACAAACCATTAGCTAGACCAAGAAAAAAAGAGAGAAGACTCAGATAAATACAATCATAATGAAAGAGGAGACATTGCAACCCATATCAAAGAAATACAACAGATCATAAGAGACTATTATAAACAGTTAGATGCCAACTAATTGAAGAAATGAATAAATGCCTAGTGACATACAACTTACCAAGAATGAATCATGAAGAAATAGAAAATATGAACACATCAGTAATGACTAAGGAGATTGAAACAGTATTTAAAAACCTCTCACCATATCAAAGAGAGATCCAAATGTCCATGTTCATTGCAGCATTTTTTTTTTAACAATAGCTAAAGCATGCAAACAACCTAGGTGTCCATTGACGATGTGTGGATAAAGTTGTGATGCATGTATGTATGTATACATACACACACACACACACACACACAGGAATATTATTCAGATTTTAAAAAGAAGGAAATCCTGCGATATGTGACAACATGGATGGACTTTGAGGACATTATGCTAAATGAAATATGTCAGGCAAAAACAAATACTGTGGGGTAACATCTATACGTGGAATTAAGACAAACCAGACTCATAGGAACAGAGTAGGTTGTTGTTTGTTTGCCAAGGGTGGAGGGAAGAAACTGGCTGAGAATGGATGAAACTGGCTCAAGGGTACAAAATCCCAGCTATAAAATGAATAAGTTCTGGGGATGTAATGTACACCATGGTGACTATAGTTAATAGTACTGTACTGTATATTTGAAAGTTGCTAAGAGAGTAAGTAAGTCTTAAAAGTCCTTGCCAGAATAAAGAAAAATTATGACTATGTGTTGTGATGGGTGTTTTTTTTTTTTTTAACATCTTTATTGGAGTATAATTGCTTTACAATGGTGTGTTAGTTTCTGCTTTATAACAAAGTGAATCAGTTGTACATATACATATGTTCCCATATCTCTTCCCTCTTGCGTCTCCCTCCCTCCCACCCTCCCTATCCCACCCCTCTAGGTGGTCACAGAGCACCAAGCTGATTTCCCTGTGCTATGCAGCTGCTTCCCACTAGCTATCTATTTTACTTTGATAGTGTATGTATGTCCATGCCACTCTCTCACTTTGTCCCAGCTTACCCTTCCCCCTCCCTGTGTCCTCAAGTCCACTCTCTAGTAGGTCTGCGTCTTTATTCCCGTCCTGCCCCTAGGTTCTTCATGACCATTTTTTTTTTTTTTAGATTGCATATATATGTGTTAGCATACTGTATTTGTTTTCCTCTTTCTGACTTACTTCACTCTGTATGACAGACTGTAAGTCCATCCACCTCATTACAAATAACCCAATTTCATTTCTTTTTATGGCTGAGTAATATTCCATTGTATATGTGATGGGTGTTTAAAGGAACCTTATTCTGATAATCATTTTGCAGTATATGCATATATCAAATAATCACATTTTACATCTTAAACTTTCACAATGTTATATATCTTAATAAAACTGGAAAAACATTTTAAAAAGAAAATGTTTCCCAGTTACATGACTTAGAAGTTTCCCTTAAAAATATTGCAAGACAGTAAAACGATCAGTGGTTACCAGGCATTAGTGGGGGGGAGGGATGAATACTCAGAGCACAGAGGATTTTTAGGGCAGTGAAACTAACTATACTGTGTGGTAATATAATTGTGGATACATGTCATACATTTGTTAAAATCCCGTAGAATGTACAAAAGGAAGAGTGAACCCTAATGTAAACTGCGGACTTTAGGCAATATTGATGTGTCAGTGTACGTTCATCAGTTGTTACAAATGTAGCATTTTAGTGGGGAGGGTCTTGATAGTTGGTGAGGCTATACGTGTATAAGGGCAGGAAATACATGGGAATTCTCTGTATTTTGCTGCTCAGTTTTGCTGTAAAACTAAAACTGCTCTAAAAAATAAAATCAAATAAAAAAAGAAAGAAACTAGTACAGAGGCTCACAGAAGGGGAGCTGTAGGTTTGGGTGGCCTGTGGTTACAGTGGTTTTTTGGGAGAAGTGTAACTTAAATTGGACTTTGCAACAGTATTAGGGCTCAGTTAGAGAGGGCTAGGAAAAGGGAATAGTGGACAAAGGCTTGAGCATCTAAAGGAAAATATTTATATTCTGCTATGCCTCAGAAGTCATGTAGGGTGGCAATGAGAAAGAGCATGTAAAAGATTTGTTGGGGTCATACTCTTGAGGCATAGAGATCACAAATTAGTGACCCACAATATGTTTTCTTTGGCCTTTGTAGTGCTTAAATGGTAGAATTTGAGTGTTACATACTGTCCCATTTGCCACAGGCCCTACCACCCCCCACTACATTTTACCCACTCTGATTTATTCCTAGTCCCTATAAGCATCAGGCTTTTTGACCCCTGGTAGATAATTTGAATGCCAAGCTATTGGATTTGGACATGTTCACATGTGTGTTTAGGAAGATTTCTGTAGCTGCAGTATGCCAAATGGCTTTGTGAAAAGAGATTAGAGAGAGGGAGATAATTGTAATTTCAAGTATAAGGTATAGGGGAATTTCCTGGCAGTCCAGTGGTTAGGACTCCATGCTTTCACTGCTGAGGGCCTGGGTGCAATCCCTGGTCAGGGAACTAAGATCCTGCAAAACCATGTGGCATGGCTGAAAAAAAACAAAAACAAAAACAGAAAAACAAGTATAAGGTACAATGAAGCCCTGAAATACATTGTGGGTAGAGAAAAAAAGAGGAAAGGTGGATGAATAAGAAGTTACAAAGAAAAGATTCATCGAAAAGTCTTGGTGATAGAGAGAATGGTTGTACTACTAATAAAAAGAGGCAAATCATGTGGGAGAAAATGCTTCCAGGGTAGAGGAGAAAATTTTTATGGATACATTGCATGAGAATATGTGTTGGAAGTCAGAATAGAGATGATGACTGAAATTAAGGATTTGGGGAATCATTTGCAAAGAAGTGATTGTTCTAGTTTAAAGACCAGAGAAATTCTTGAGGTTGATAGTGAAAAAAGTGACCATTGGAACGTTAAGGTCCACATTTCTGGAGACCACACAGGTTGAGAGGATAGATGTTGTTAGAGAAATCAGAACAAAGGGAGCCAGCATATCAGAGGGAGTGCCAGGTTCTTTGGTGCATCACAAAAGCTAGCACAGGAGAGAGTTTTGAGGAGCGATGAATAAGAGAATGATATCAGGGGAAAAGATACCTCTCTTGATATCCTGAATTGTAGTGTACTTAAAGTAGTTATTTTCTTGCAGTTCTTTCTTCAAACAATCCACACTATTTACTAGACACCTGTATTCCTTAAGCAAATGTTCTATTTATTGTCTGTTGGTCTCTGTTGCCCTTATTTTTAAGGGACAGATGCATTCCTGTTGGGCATGCAACTGTCCAGTATAATATTTTCTGCTCCCCTTCCACCTGCTTTGTTTTCTCTGAATTTTCCTTCCTTTCCTCCCTCCCTCCCTCCCTTTTTCCTACTCTGTCTCACTTCCCTCCTTCTTTCTTTCCTTCTTCCCCCCCTTTCCTTTCTTCTTTTCTTTCATTTAAATAAATTCTTTTTTGTGTAAAGGGTCCTAATCATTCTAAATAATTCTCCCTTGGTGAAATATAGCTCTAGGGTATCTCCTTCTTACCTGGAAACTACAGAAATACCTCCACAGATGTCTTTCTGTGATACATGTGCTACTGAGCTCAGGTTTAGCTGCTCGCCGCTCATAAGCCAATAATTCGAGAGGCAAGTGTTGGTAGAAAGGAAGGGTGCTTTGATCAGAAAAGCTGGCAATCTGGGGAGAAGGTGGACTTGTATCCAGAGACCAACTCTGAAGATTCTGCTAAGCCATGACAGTTTTTAAAGGGAGAAATGGCAGTGGGGGAGAATCTCAGTGAATCATCGAGGCAGGAGGTTGGGTTCTGCATCATTCTCCATTGCATGCAGACTGGCTGACTCTCTTCAGATGTTATTTTGCCTGCGTGATCTGCCTGCAAGATTGCTAAGGGGGCTGCCTGCTTAATTCTACATTCTTACTCCTCTTTAGGAAAGGAATCAACAGGTTAGACAAGGCATGGTGTGCATTCAGGAGAGTGTAAGTCAGGAGTTAGTTTCAATAGTTTAGTGATCTCATTCCTATAATTAGGTTCTTTTAAGGTTAGAGGGGAACAGAAATGGACAAACAGGAAAAGGACAAAAGAGCTGCATTCACATGCACGGGAATATTCCAGCTGGCTTTTTCTTCCCCAGATAGTTTCCATTTATGCTGGCTCTGTTACTTTTCTGAAACCCATTCAAGTATCCAACTCTGAACCCAGTGTGTAGGGGTCTACAGGTAACCACATGATTATGTTTTCAAATGTTATTTTATGTCTCAAAACAGATTTTATGATTTATAGAACTTATTGTTGGGTCCTGACAAAATGATGAGAGTGGAGCAAAGGTCATACAATCCATTCCCCTGATTCCAGGCAATGCTCCTCCTAAGTCATCAAAGATAGATGTGTATCTATCGATTCTGCGGGGGAAAAAGATTGTTCAACTTTCTCAATTAACCAGTTCTAGAGTATAATTATTCTTATAGTCAGGAAATTCATGCATGTGTAATAGTAGAGCTCGTTTTTGTCTCCTCAATCCATCTTTGTAATCATTGATCTATTTACGTGGTTATCGACCATCTGTATTTTATGCAGGCTTGTGATTCTGCACGTGTACATGCACTTTACAAGGGTTGATGACTTTAGAAGACTACAAGTATATCAATTAAGGCTATAATGGCATTAGTATTGTGGAATTTGAAAACATTTTTGTCTGAAATAACAACTTGTATTCACCATGTTCATTTTCATAGTTCTTTAGGGAAAATGAAACATTAGCAATGACGGCAACAATCACAAAACATTTCTTTCCCATTTCTCATCATGGAGGCATAAATAGTTACTTTATGTCATGCTATTGTAATCTTAAAATACTTGTATCTGTGAGCTGCTGTTCTTTTTCATCTTTTGCTTCTAACTGGTTAGTTGAGTAATTTTTATTTTTTTCTTTACCCTTCCTTCACTGAAGCTTTCTTTGGCCCTTGTTTGCTACTTTCAGTATGTTGGTAAAATCACACCTATTCCAAGCAAATGTGATGACAATTTATTTTCATCCCCTCTATGTCTATTGTTGATTAATACCAGTATTTCAATTGTCACCATTACTGGTTGTGCTGTTTTCCACAATTGATACCAGACTGTTTCCCAAAGAAAGAAGAGGTAGCTTTAAACAATTCATTAATTTTTCTTGTACTAGTCAGACTGCAAACCATATTTTAAAAAGACAAAAAAAAAATTAGCCTATTTATACTTTGAACAAAGCATAGGTCTTTTTTGTTTTTGTTTTTGTTTTTGTTTTTGGTTTAAAAATAGAATTTATATAGGCTGGATACCAGATTTTTTTGTAAGTTTCATATGTTCATAAAAATAGAGGTAGAAAATTAAACTTAGAATTCTGAATGCCATTTGATAAAAGCACTTAAACAATAATGAGTTTTGCTCAGGCTTTAAAAAAGAACTCATCTGGAAAATATGTTATGCAGGACAGCACATATGATATGCATACAGATACCATAGTTAATGTTCATAAATAGGACATAAGAGTAATATAGCCATTTTCTTTCTCTAGTTAAGGAAATGTTTTGTTGTAGTCAGGTAAACACGATATTATACAGCCCATATCTGTGTGTAATAACTTTGAAAAGCTTCTACTTTTCAGTTCATTCTCACCTGATTTCATGAGTTAATATTTTTTTTAACATCTTTATTGGGGTATAATTGCTTTACAATGGTGTGTTAGTTTCTGCTTTATAACAAAGTGAATCAGTTATACATATACATATGTTCCTATATCTCTTCCCTCTTGCGTCTCCCTCCCTCCCACCCTCCCTATCCCACCCCTCCAGGCTGTCACAAAGCACCGAGCCAATATCCCTGTGCCATGCGGCTGCTTCCCACTAGCTATCTACCTTACTACGTTTGTTAGTGTGTATATGTCCATGACTGTCTCTCGCCCCGTCACAGCTCACCCCTCCCCCTCCCCATAACCTCAAGTCCGTTCTCTAGGAGGTCTGCGTCTTTATTCCTGCCTTACCCCTAGGTTCTTCATGACATTTTTTTTTTCTTAAATTCCATATATATGTGTTAGCATACGGTATTTGTCTTTTTCTTTCTGACTTACTTCACTGTGTATGACAGACTCTAGGTCTATCCACCTCATTACAAATAGCTCAATTTCGTTTCTTTTTATGGCTGAGTAATATTCCATTGTATATATGTGCCACATCTTCTTTATCCATTCATCCGATGATGGGCACTTAGGTTGTTTCCATCTCCGGGCTATTGTAAATAGAGCTGCAATGAACATTTTGGTACATGACTCTTTTTGAATTTCGGTTTTCTCAGGGTATATGCCCAGTAGTGGGATTGCTGGGTCATATGGTAGTTCTATTTGTAGTTTTTTAAGGAACCTCCATACTGTTCTCCATAGTGGCTGAACCAATTCACATTCCCACCAGCAGTGCAAGAGGGTTCCCTTTTCTCCACACCCTCTCCAGCATTTATTGTTTCTAGATTTTTTGATGATGGCCATTCTGACTGGTGTGAGATGATATCTCATTGTAGTTTTGATTTGCATTTCTCTAATGATTAATGATGTTGAGCATTCTTTCATGTGTTTGTTGGCAGTCTGTATATCTTCTTTGGAGAAATGTCTATTTAGGTCTTCTGCCCATTTTTGGATTGGGTTGTTTGTTTTCTTGTTGTTGAGCTGCATGAGCTGCTTGTAAATTTTGGAGATGAATCCTTTGTCGGTTGCTTCATTTGCAAATATTTTCTCCCATTCTGAGGGTTGTCTTTTGGTCTTGTTTATGGTTTCCTTTGCTGTGCAAAAGTTTTGAAGTTTCATTAGGTCCCATTTGTTTATTTTTGCTTTTATTTCCATTACTCTAGGAGGTGGGTCAGAAAGAATCTTGCTGTGATTTATGTCATAGAGTGTTCTGCCTATGTTTTCCTCTAAGAGTTTGATAGTTTCTGGCCTTATATTTAGGTCTTTAATCCATTTTGAGCTTATTTTTGTGTATGGTGTTAGGGAGTGATCTAATCTCATACTTTTACATGTACCGGTCCAGTTTTCCCAGCACCACTTATTGAAGAGGCTGTCCTTTCTCCACTGTACATTCCTGCCACCTTTATCAAAGATAAGGTGTCCATATGTGCATGGGTTTATCTCTGGGCTTTCTATCCAGTTCCATTGATCTATCTTTCTGTTTTTGTGCCAGTACCATACCGTCTTGATAACTGTAGCTTTGTAGTATAGTCTGAAGTCAGGGAGCCTGATTCCTCCAGTTCCTTTTTTCGTTCTCAAGATTGCTTTGGCTATTCGGGGTCTTTTGTGTTTCCATACAAATTGCGAAATTTTTTGTTCTAGTTCTGTGAAAAATGCCAGTGGTAGTTTGATAGGGATTGCATTGAATCTATAGATTGCTTTGGGTAGTAGAGTCATTTTCACAATGTTGATTCTTCCAATCCAAGAACATGGTATATCTCTCCATCTATTTGTATCATCTTTAATTTCTTTCATCAGTGTCTTATAATTTTCTGCATACAGGTCTTTTGTCTCCTTAGGTAGGTTTATTCCTAGATATTTTATTCTTTTTGTTGCAGTGGTAAATGGGAGTGTTTTCTTGATTTCACTTTCAGATTTTTCATCATTGGTATATAGGAATGCCAGAGATTTCTGTGCATTAATTTTGTATCCTGCCACTTTACCAAATTCATTGATTAGCTCTAGTAGTTTTCTGGTAGCATCTTTAGGATTCTCTATGTATAGGATCATGTCATCTGCAAACAGT
Source organism: Orcinus orca (assembly GCF_937001465.1). Lineage (NCBI taxonomy): Eukaryota > Metazoa > Chordata > Mammalia > Artiodactyla > Delphinidae > Orcinus > Orcinus orca. The sequence goes on from NC_064580.1 coordinate 84,352,744, forward strand.
GACAGCTTTACTTCTTCTTTTCCGATTTGGATTCCTTTTATTTCCTTTTCTTCTCTGATTGCTGTGGCTAAAACTTCCAAAACTATGTTGAATAAGAGTGGTGAGAGTGGGCACCCTTGTCTTGTTCCTGATCTTAGTGGAAATGCTTTCAGTTTTTCACCATTGAGGATGATGTTTGCTGTGGGCTTGTTGTATATGGCCTTTATTATGTTGAGGAAAGTTCCCTCTATGCCTACTTTCTGCAGGGTTTTTATCATAGATGGGTGTTGAATTTTGTCAAAAGCTTTCTCTGCATCTATTGAGGTGATCATATGGTTTTTCTCCTTCAATTTGTTAATATGGTTTATCACATTGATAGATTTGCGTATATTGAAGAAGCATAGGTCTTATTAATAGTTGAGCAAAATGTGGCCTCAGAGATCATATTTTATGTGGCCTTGTAGACTTTAAGCCATGGTAGAACTTCATTAAAATTCTGGCCCTTTCATACTACAGATACACTGAGTCTATTGACATGAGATGATGTTTGGGGTTGACTAGGAATTCCCTTGCAATTCCAATTGCAATTGGAAAGTGCCCTTATTTTCCTTAGACTTCCAGAACCCTGAATTAGGAAATGAGAAGCAAGGTTAGACCCAACCTCCCCTACTCTAACTTGTAGCTACAAGGCTACCTCTGGACAAAAAGCCGAAGTCTCTCAGCCCAAGAGAATTGCAGTGCAGAGTGCCCAGTTGCCAATGCCCTCAATTAAACTAACAGAGATGGAGAACAATTACACTGTTTTTTCCTACTATCTTCCTACTCTTTTTTTACTGTATTAATTTTCTTTGAATCCAAAGATTGTTGGCCAGTCATATATTTAATGAAGTATAACACCTTTGTAATTGATTATATCTATAAAAACCACTTCCTCTTTTGTGCATTCAGTAGGTAATCAAAACATCCTTTTCTGTATACAAGGAATAAATATTTACTTACCATATTGTTTTTTTCAATGCTCTATTATAATTCTAGATCTCCTATGTAAAGAAGAACGGTACCTAGTCTTCAAGTCTAGTAAAGTCATATGATAGTCACAGTATAATTTAACATAATAGAGTGTAGTTAACATGCTATGGCATACTTTAACACAGTGTAATATAGATATAACATGATGGGTATTTTAATCTCTTTACAAAATATTCTTGAGAGGCAGTCAGGAAGGAGTACACAAGAGAGACTGAATGCTCTTTATTTCTTAAGCTCAGTGGTAGGCACATATCATTATATTATGTATATATTTTTGTATGTCTTAAATATTACACAATAAATAAATTTTAAATTATTTGACAAGTGCTGAAAGCATATGCTTAAGGCAGGACTTAATTCTTTTTTGTGGAGTGCTGTCCTATAAATTGTCGGATGTTGAGCAGTACCCTTAACCTCTGCCTACTAGTTGCAGCCCACCAGTTGTGACAACCAAAAATGCCTCAGACATTGACCCAGGTGCCCGAGTGGGCAAAATTGTCCCTGGTTAGAACTGTCTGAAGAATTATTTTTATTTCTGAAATACAGGTAGTAAAATTTCAGAATATAATAAGCTTCCAATCATTTGCTTTTATTTTTTATGTTCAGTGGAAACCCTCATGACAGAGATTTTGGACATTTGATTATTATAGGCAAAACCAAAACTTGATTCCATGTGTTTAAAAAAATCTCTTTCCCAGGAATGTAAAGTGTTCATGTTAAGTTCAAATTCTGATAGAATACATTCTCATTAAATTGCAAATATCAAGTATTGTTTAAAATATAGGCCTTAATTATTTTTCAGTGATGAATACAGACAATTCTATTAGTGTGATTTGATTTTTTTTCCTTTATCATGTACTAGATGGGTTTTTTGGTTGTTGTTGTTTTACATTAACAACTCAATAGTGTTGAACAGTTCACTTTACACCATTTAAAAAACCTTATGTTTATTTTTTAAAAAAAATATGTCATATAGGTAAGGCAAATAGTATAGTGATAACAACTTTCAGTTTGGAGTCAAAAAGCTGGGTCCGAATCCCAACTCTGCCACTTGCCAGCCATGTGAACCTGAGAAAGTTACCTAGCCTCTCTGGGCATGTTGTCTTTATCCTCTAAAGAGGTGATGAGTCTGTTATGAGGATTAAGTTAAACATACGTGAAAATCCCCTTAGCACAGTGCTGGTTACAAGGTTACAAATGACTTTTGAAGTGAGTGGGATCAGTTCAGTTAGGCTTCCTTTTTATTCCAAACATCCTCCTGCAAAACGTTTAGTTGAATAGTCAGTGCTTAGTTTTCTATGTTAATAGAAAGAATCTCAGCAGGGTGATAATTCTCCTGGGGCGTCTTGCTTACTATGCACTGTCTGGAATCTCAGAAACAGAGACATCAAATACGGACAAAGGAAATCTCCAGGAATAGTCTACCATTTTTGAGAGGATAATTCAGAAGCCTCACTTCAACCTCTTTGATCCTTTATATCACATTCCTTATTCTGTAGTTCTGTTCATTTGCATGCTGCAAAGGTAAATGTAGACTTTAAAGAAGACAAATATACTTGAATTAAGATAGAATTGGTTGATGGAGCCGACTGGGGGACTCGCAGATGTGAGATTGGGGACTCTCAGATGTTATCAAAACCTTTTAACATTTTTAAAGTGTTTTGTAGATTTTTAGTATTCCACTTGAATTAATGAAACAAAATTTTATCCACCAATTGTTTCCCACAGTTTTTACTGTTGTTGAATTTATATTATTATAAGTTATTCATGTCTTCATGTCGTAAAATTTAGCTTTCAATGTTTGTACTATCATTAAGCATGAGATAAGGCTATCATAATTTGAGGTCCTTAGGGAAAATGATCTGAAAATGTTTTAGATAAGTGCCTGGCATTTTTATATTTGTGTTTTATTTGTTTAGGAGTATTTTATTTTGGTACGTTGGGTAGTATTAGAATCATGTATTTCATACTTAGAATCATTTAAAATATATGCCAATATATATGAAATCATGGCTTTATGAAATTACCAATATCTATTGTGAATGAAATTGTATATTTTAGTTTGAATATTAGTAAACAATATTTTATAAAAATCAAAGTACCTGAAATTGGGAACATGACCTTGTTTTAAAGTTTTGGTGGTAGAAGAATTTGTCCCATTAAAGAGTTAATCAGAAATGTTGTGATACATTCCAAATAATTGCTTATAATTTAATAGCTACTTTGAGTATTTGTTCTAATAAAGAATCACAAAAGACATTAAAAGTTTAGGGGCTAAATAAGCTTAGATGACAGTGCTAACAGACAGTGCTAATGACAGTGCATGGCCTCAAGAGTTTTGGGTTGGCCAGAAATAGGAAGGTGGGATTGCTTTATGACAGCAAGGAAAGGGGAGACTTGTTAGATGGGTGTAACATGCTGAGTTGTGGCTTTACGTGAAAGTTTGCAAGCAAGATAACCTCCTAGGAATGGTAAGAAAGCATGAGTGAGAGCAGATATGATACAGAGAATTCTACATGATGGAATGTTTAAAATATCTTATTTTTCCTTCTCTTCCAATTGTGGAACCTGTCTTCTATAAGGTATTTGCTAGAATACCTCATTGTCTTCCAGACTGTACACATTGTACTCAAATTTAATTTTGCCTTTGTGTCTCGATCATGGAATTAGAGACCATCAAAAGTTAATGCTAAAATTAACTTTATAAATTATCTTATTCATTTCCCTTATTTCATGGAAGGAGAAACTGAGGCTCAAAGAAGTTTATATCGCACAGCCAATCTGGGATCACAACTCAGTTCATGTGATGCCCAGTTCATTGATTTCTTTTTTTTTTTTCTCCTGTTGTTTGATCTGTGTTTTTCCCTGTTGTGATATGCAGATGAGTGAGGAGGTTGGACAGGAATAAAAAGTAGCCACAAAAAGTTTACTAATTAAAGAGTTCATGCAATATCTATCATCAGAAGTCAGAGTGGAAATTAAATTATTGTTGAAAATATTTTCTTCCAGTATTAGAAGACATTATAAATGTCTTCATTGACATTCATTATTGTTTGTGTCGTGAAATGTATAATTAGGTGCCAAGAAATAAAGACTTAATTTTACTTAATGCAATATAAGGGGCATAGGATTTCATTTCCACATTAATAAGCAGCATTTTAGTAAAATGAAAGTGTAGTTCAAATACTAATAAGACCATCATTTATTTTATCCCGTATGAAGGATTCAAAGCGATGGCCCCTTTTAATGAAATGAAGTCTTTCAGCTCTCTGAGATAAATAAGAGTAAATATTTTGGCCTTCATTTTATAATTTTTCTTAAAGTATATAGTTGAATAGAGTTGAAAAATTACTTGCTTCTCAGGAAAAGTAAATAAAGTGTCTCCTTATTTTCCTTGAGTGTGTGACTAATTGCTACATCATCTCCTCGGACTTTCTACTCTTCAGTGGTTTATTCTTAAAATACCACTCTCAGTATAGTGGGGAAAAAAAGCATTATGTTGGGTTTTAGTCACTTAAACCCTTTGCAACCCTGGACAAGTCACTTATCTTCTTTTAACCTTAAATTTCTTGCATATACAAGGGGGGATGTGTGTACTTCCAAAACTGGGTTATTATAACAATTCAATATGAGCGTATGTGCAAACTGGTAAAACACTAAACAAATAGAACACAAATACGGACAAGTCCCTTGGATGTCTACTTAGCCCTACTCTTTCACCTTTTCTAGCCATTTAGTAAAGATAATTAACTCTTGACTTAAACGTTCAACCATCCCTTGAAAGAGCATTCCCCAAAAGAACTCATCTTCTTGTTCTATACCCCAACTAAAGACCTCCTTTCCTTATCTCCTGGAATTCTTTTCATCCCTTCTCTCTTCTTTGACTCTTCCTGAGACTCATCCCAGCTCATCATGCATTCTTACTGATCCTTTGACTGAAGATTCATTAGAGCCACTCTTACCTCCCATTCCCACAGGACTAGGCTTATCTCTCATCACTTCAGTCATTTTATTGCTTTTGTTTCCTAGCTAATCTTTTTGTCTCTAGGCTGCCTCCAATCCAGTGCATCTTAACTTGATTCAACTCGATTTTCTTTTTCCTCCACCAATTCATTTTCTTCGTTAAGAAGCAATAGCAGTGATTGCCATCTGTTTCTGGTTGGTTGCTTGTTTTAAATACTGTAGGGGATCTCTAGTTAATTTCAAAGATTTGTTGAATTTCTCAGTCTTGATTTTGAATAATCTGTACATGACTTACTTGTCTTTGCTTTTCTCCATGCCTTTGCATCCTTTAAGTATCTTTCATATCTTTCAAAACATGACTTAAAACTCACCTTCTCCTAGAAATACTCCTTACTTTCTATACCAAACTGAACATTGTCTTTATTCTTCATCTGCACATTTGTACTATGGTATTCATAGTTTTTTGTAATGGTCTTTGAAAATGATCTTTGCATGTGATGCTGACATTCTGAACTATGTCATAAGCATTCTCTGTTTTAGTAATATTTTTTAGTTCTTTTAGAACCAATCAGATACATGGTATTATGTTCTGTTTATATGATAAACATTCTGTTATCATGTCATTTGGTGGCATTTTAAATTAGAGATTGTCAAAATGTTAGACTGACCCTCTGTGCAGGGCCATATTGAGGGGGTGAGCAGTCCATGCTAAGATTGGTGTCAGATTTACAGATTTCCCCTTCTTGAATGTTTAGATCTGTGTTGTCTCTCAAGTGTTTACGAGAATTATAAGAACCATCCCAAACTCCTTTGTTGAACCAAAGGTCTTTATGAAAATAAGCATAAGGATTCCATACAGTGTCAAGCAATACTTATATAGAGTCATGAGTAGGTGTTTCTACACATTTCTGTCATAGATGACTCTATCATAGTCATCTGTCATAGATGACTCTGCTCTGAAAGTTCTTTTGCACTGAGCGGTGAAAACTATCCTAGTCTATGCAGTTTTCCTGGGCCCCAACTGGCTATTTGGAGGGAGTGTCATTCAGCCAAAGGATATTGGTGGTCTCCATTAATCTAAACACTGCAAACAGTGTTTTTGGCACATTAGATCCAAAGGGAGCAAGCACTAGGTTCAGTTTGTGTAAGTTCCATGATGTATATAATTTTTGTTTCTTTGTTTGAATTTTGTTTTATTTATTTTTTTATACAGCAGGTTCTTATTAGTCATCAGTTTTATACACATTAGTGTATACATGTCAATCCCAATCACCCAATTCAGCACACCACCACCACCACTCCCCTGCCGCTTTCCCCCCTTGGTGTCCATATGTTTGTTCTCTACATCTGTATCTCAATTTCTGCCCTGCAAACTGGTTCATCTGTACCATTTTTTCTAGGTTCCACATATATATGTTAATATACAATATTTGTTTTTCTCTTTCTGACTTACTTCACTCTGTATGACAGTCTCTAGATCCATCCACGTCTCAACAAATGACCCAATTTCATTCCTTTTTATGGCTGAGTAACATTCCACTGTATATATGTACCACATTTTCTTTATCCATTCGTCTGTTGATGGGCATTTAGGTTGCTTCCATGACCTGGCTATTGTAAATAGGGCTGCAGTGAACATTGGGGTGCATGTGTCTTTTTGAATTATGGTTTTCGCTGGGTATATGCCCAGTAGTGGGATTGCTGGATCATATGGTAGCTCTATTTTTAGTTTTTTAAGGAACCTCCATACTGTTCCCCATAGTGGCTGTATCAATTTACATTCCCACCAACCGTGCAAGAGGGTTCCCTTTCCTCCACACCCTCTCCAGCATTTATTGTTTGTAGATTTTCTGATGATGCCCATTCTAACTGGTGTGAGGTGATACCTCATTGTAGTTTTGATTTGCATTTCTCTGATAATTAGTGATCTTGAGCAGCTTTCCATATGCTTCTTGGCCATCTGTATGTCTTCTTTGGAGAAATGTCTATTTAGGTCTTCTGCCCATTTTTGGATTGGGTTGTTTGTTTTTTTAATATTGAGCTGCATGAACTGCTTGTAAATTTTGGAGATTAATCCTTTGTCCGTTGATTCATTTGCAAATATTTTCTCCCATTCTGAGGGTTGTCTTTTCGTCTTGTTTATGGTTTCCTTTGCTGTGCAAAAGCTTTGAAGTTTCATTAGGTCCCATTTGTTTATTTTTGTTTTTATTTCCATTACTCTAGGAGGTGGATCAAAAAAGATCTTCCTGTGATTTATGTTACAGAGTGTTCTTCCTATGTTTTCCTCTAAGAGTTTTATAGTGTCCAGTCTTACATTTAGGTCTTTAATCCATTCTGAGTTTATTTTTGTGTATGGTGTTAGGGAGTGTTCTAATTTCATTCTTTTACATGTAGCTGTCCAGTTTTCCCAGCACCACTTATTGAAGAGACTGTCTTTTCTCCATTGTATATCCTTGCCTCCTTTGTCATAGATTAGTTGACCATAGGTGTGTGGGTTTATCTCTGGGCTTTCTATCTTGTTCCATTGATCTACATTTCTGTTTTTGTGCCAGTACCATATAGTCTTGATTACTGTAGGTTTGTAGTATAGTCTGAAGTCAGGGAGTCTGATTCCTCCAGCTCCATTTTTTTCCCTCAAGACTGCTTTGGCTATTTGGGGTCTTTTGTGTCTCCATACAAATTTTAAGATTTTTTGTTCTAGTTCTGTAAAAAATGCCATTGGTAATTTGATAGGGATTGCATTGAATCTGTAGATTGCTTTGGGTAGTATAGTCATTTTCCCAATGTTGATTCTAATAGGTTGTGTGTCATAAAGAGGGCAGACCTTCAGAGGATGGGTAATTAGTTGATGATGGAGTGAGCAGCCACATAGGAGTGACTGCTTACAGTAGGACTGCATCTGAAGTGAAGCCAAGATTCCCCAAAGTGATAAGCTCTGCCTCACCAGCAAAAAAAACAGGCATGGGATAACAAACATGTTTGGTCACCCTATATTGATATATTGTCTCATTTATGATGAGTAATCATTTTATTTTTGTGGAATTTGGCATTGGCATATATTCCAGATCCTCTCTACGTATAGTCAAATCCATTGCTTTGCATTTGATGGCAGAGTAGGGGTAAACTTGGTTCAATGAATGTTTATAAATAAACGTTTAACACATGTCACTAGTTGGGAAAACAATCAATTTTTGAGGATCACAGTGAAGACTGTTATTGGTTTAGAAACTCAGTGCTGCAGGCCAAAAATACTGTATGGGTTATTTTCAATAGATAATTTGAATACTGCTTCAAGGGGGAAATATTTCAAACAAAACTAGGTTTGTGATTTGTTATAGGATTTCTTCAATTTTTGTTTGATTAGCTCCCCTCAGTTTATGGTACAGATGAATGCCTAAGGATAAGAGTTGTTCAGAATCATCTCATTGTCTCTTATCTCATTCTTTTTAAACTCAGTTGACAGTTCTCCACGTGAAAATATATGGGATATTTGAAAAGAGTCAGCCAAAAGCCAACAATTATTTTTCCTTAAAAAAGAAATCAAAAGTTTGAACAAGATGAGTTAAAGCCTTGGGGATCATTACTTAGCCCATAGAGGAAAAGTAAACTGAGGAGTAAGTCTAGATTTTGCAAATGTGAAGAGTCATTATCTAGATAATGATGAGCAGCTGAAAAATGTCCCTGACTGGCTCAACAGAAGAAATCAATATCGAATTGAATCAGATGAATAGAAGCCTAAGTCCCAAACTGTAAAGTTTTAAGGCAACAATGTGAACTCTCCCAGAATGATGAAGAATACCTGAGGGCAGAAGATTGAAGTAAGTTTTACAAAAAATCATTTGGGATTACTTTTCTAGTATTTGGCTGTATGTATGCACTTCAAAGCATAGCATTAATAAAATGTAAGCCTATGTGCCCACATCACCAATATCTGTGAAGCCCATTATTTATCCCTTCACTCCCGAAGAAGCCATTATTCTGAATATTGGGCTCATCATCTCATGCTTTTCTTTATGCTTTTATTATATATGGATATATATCCCTAAAATATATGCTTAGTTTTTGCCTTTTTTAAAACTTTGGATGAGTAGACTCATTCTGCATACATGTTATATTGTTAGATTTCTCACTTTTTTTTTTTGAGATTCATCCATTTTGATGTATGTAGCTATTATTTTTTTCCATTTTTGCCATGCTACAGTGTTCCATAGTATGAATACGCCATGATTCATTTCCCTATTATCCTGTCAGTGAACATTTGGATTGTTCCTAGGTTTTTGTTTATTACTGTTGTTGTTATTGTTATCATTATCATTAAGACTGCCTGTACAAATAATATTGCCATGAATATTCTTATACACGTCTCTCAGTGCAAATTTTGAAGAGCTCCTCTAGATCAGTAGTTCTCAAAGTGTGATTGCTTCAACATCATCTGTGTACAGGTTAGGAAAGGATAATCTCCACCCCTAACCCAGACCTGCTGAATCAAACCAAAATGTGTGGGGCCCAGAAATCTTTGTTTAACTAGCCCTCCACGTGATTCCATAGCACACTATAGTTTGAGACTGATTCTAGTCTTTTTTTTACTTCTATTTATTTATTGTATTTTGGGCTGCGTTGGGTCTTCGTTGTCGCGCACAGGCTTTCTCTAGTTAGAGTGAGTGGGGGCTATTCTTCGTTGCGGTGCATGGGCTTCTCATTGCGGTGGCTTCTCTTGTTGCGGAGCATGGGCTCTAGGTGCTTGGGCTTCAGTAGTTGTGGCGTGTGGGCTCAGTAGTTGTGACTCACAGATTCTAGAACACAGGCTTAGTAGTTATGGCACATGGGCCTAATTGCTCCACGGCATGTGGGGTCTTCCCGGACCAGGGATTGAACCCATGTCCCCTGCATTGGCAGGCGGATTCTTAACCACTGTGCCACCAGGGAAGCCTTGATTCTAGTTTTATAATTACTGGGTTATGGCGTGTATGCTTCTTCAGCTTTACCAAGTAATGCCAAATTAATTTCTGGAGTGCTTGTATTAATTTATCCTACTGACACTGTATGAGAATTCTCATTGCTTTAAATGAATAATTCTCAAACTCAGCTGTGCATTAGTATCATTAGGGAAGCTTAGAAAAATACCATTGCCTTGACCAGATCAATTCAATCATAATTTGGGGGGATGGGACCCAGGTATCATTTTCCCCTTAGCTCTATTTGGATATAATTGATATTCCAAAAACTGTACTTATTTAGTGTATATAATTTGATGAGTTTAGACATATGCATATACCCATGATACCATCACCACATCAAAGTAATAAACATGTCCTTTACCTACAAAAGTTTCCCTGTGTCCATTTAATTTTTTGTTTTTGTTTTTGTGGTATGAACACATAACATGAGATCTACCTTCTTAACAAATTTTTAAGTGCATGATACCATGTTGTTAGTTATAGGCACAGTGTTGTACAGTAGATCTCTAGAACTTACTCATCGTGTATAACTGTAACTTTATAACCATTTAACAATGCCTCATTTCACCCTCCTCTCATCCCTGACAATCATGATTCTGTTTTATGTGTCTATAAGTTTGCCTATTTTACACACTTCATTTAAATGGAGCAATGCAGTGTTTGTCCTTCTGTGACTAACTTATTTCACTTAGCATAATGTCTTCTAGCTCCATCCATGTTGTCTCAGATGGTAGGGTTTCCTTCTTTTTTAAGGCTGCATAATATTCCAGTGTGTGTATTTATGTATGTATACACACACATACACACACACACACACACACACACACACACACATATCACTTTTTATCATTTATCTGTCAGTGGACAGTTGAGTTTTTTCCATATCTTGGCTACTGTGAATAATGCTGCAGTTAACATGGGTGTGCAGATATCTCCTCAATATCCTTATTTCAATTATTTTGGATATATACCCAGAAGTGAGATTGCTGGATCATATGGTAATTTTATTTTTAGTATTTTGAGGCACTTCCATACTTTTTCCCATAGTGGCCACACTGTTTTGTATTTCTACCAACAGGGTACAAAGTTTGCAGTTTTCCCCAACCCTTACCAACACTTGTTATCTTTTGTTTTTTGTAATCGCCATTCTAACAGGTGTGAGGTGATATCTAACTGTAATTTTGATTTGTGTTTCCCTGATTTGTATGTCTTTGGAGAAATGTCTGTTTAAGTCCGTTGTCCATTTTTTTTTAACAGGGTTATTTAGTTTCTTGCTATTATATTGTAGAAATTCCTTGTATATTTTAGAAATTAACTCTTTATCAGATCTATGGTTTGCAAATATTTTCTCCCCTTGGTTGCCTTTTCTGTTGATTATTTTCTTTGCTGTTCAGAGAAGCTCTTTAGTTTGATGCAGTCTCATTTGTTTCTTTTTGCTTTTTTTGCCCCTGCTTTTGGTGTCATATTCATGAAATTATTGCCAAGACCAAAATGATGCAATGATTCCTCTATGTTTTCAGGTCTTATGTTTAAGTGTTTAATCTACTTTGAGTTGATTTTTCTGTAAAGTGTAAAATAGAATTCCAGTTTCTTTTTTGTTGTTGTTGGTGTTATGTAGATACCCAGTTTTCTCAGCACTAAAATTTCCCCATCATGTATTCTTGAACCCTTGCCAAAGATCAGTTGCATGGATTTATTTATGGGCTCTCAATTTTTTTCCATATGTCTGTCTTTATGTCAGTACCATGCTGCTTTACTTACTATAGCTTTGTAGTATATTTTGAAATCAAGAAGTGAGATGATTCCACCTTTATTCATTTTTCTCCGTGTTGCTCTGGCCATTCTGTGCACACCATCTTTTAAAGCTTCCAGGTTTATTTTTATGTGAAGATGGTATTGAAAACCAATGTTGTACACCGTGGGGAACACTTGATATTGTAGGAATTTTGTACTTTTGCCAGCCTGGCAGATGTGAATAGAGACTCTCATTTCTTGCATTCAAATTTTATTTTATTCAGTATGAATGAATTGAGCCCCTTTGGGGCCATTTGTGGACCACTTATGGGCCATTTGTGTTTCCTCTTCTTTAAAATGCTTGATTCAGTCTTTTGTCCATTTAAAAAATCCTATTGTGTTGCTTATCTTTTTTTATTTGTTTCATCTGTGTTCTTGATATATTTGGAATAGTAATTTTTTTTGTTGCTTACGTATTTGCAAATATTTTCCCATTTTCTTCTCTTTCCATTTTCCTCACGGTATCTTTTCATGAACATCTGTTGCTAATTTTAATGTAGTTTAATTCATCAGACTTTTCTTTTAGTTTTTGTGTCTTATTTAAGAAATTCCTGAGTTATCTAAGGTCATGTAGGTATTCTCCTTCTATTTTCTTCTAAAAGTTTTAAGAAGATTGTCATTTACCTTAAATCTTTAATCTACCTGGAATTGATTTTTGTGTATACTGTAAGGAACAGATTTAATTTCGTTTTTTTTACATATGAATAACTCTTGTGCCAGCATAATTTATTAAATAATCCATCTTTCCCCTAATTTTTGTAATGTTGCTTCTGTTATATGTCATGTTTCCAAGTATGTATGGCTCTGTTTCTGGGGTTTCAGTTTTGGAATTCTGATCCATTGAGCCATACATATGTCCCTGTACTAATATCATACACTCTTTAATTGTATAATTGTAATAATATTTGATATGTGCTGGGGGAAGTCAACCCACGTTCTTGTTGTTTTCCAATAATGTATTGATTATTCTCTCTTCATTCTGCCACATAAATTTTATAATCAGCTCGTCAAGCTCCAGCAACAACACAAACTTTGTTTGGGTATTTTACTGGAATTACATAAAGTCTCTGGTCAAATTTGGGTATATTGAGACCCATATGACATATGATTCTTCCTATTCTGGAACATGGCATGTGTGTCTATTTACTTACTTATCCATGACTTTCAAAAACCTTTTTTCACACTCCTAATTTATCTGTTGTTGATTCATATTTTGGTTATGTTTAAAATTTAACAGGTTAGACATTATTTTTGCTGACTCTTGCAGGTTTGCTTAGATTTACTCACATATTTAACTTACATGAATTACCTTCCTTTTCGTGTGACATAACTTCCTTCTAGGATCACTTTCTTACTGAAGCACATCTTTTTAAAGTACCTTTAGTGAGATTCTAGACATAGTAAGCAGTTTTTATTTGTTTGATATTGTATTTATTTCACCTTTTTTTATTAAAAGATATATTCAGTGGGTATGTAATTCTAGCTTGCAATTTTTTTTTTCTCAGCAGTATGAACAAATTATTGCACCATATTCTGGCTTCGATTATTGTTAAGCAAGCTGTAGTCTAAATTGACATTCCTTGGAGGTAACCTCTCTATTCTGTTTCTTGATTTTCTTTTTGTTTTTGGTGTTCTGTAGTTTTATTAAGGTGTGTCTTGGTGTGGATTTCTTTTTTTCATCCTTCTGTTTATCTTGATTCATTGGGCTTCTTGAATTTTAAAATTGTTCTGCTCCATCAATTCTGGAAAATTATTAGCCATTTTCATTTAGAATATTATCTTTCTCCCATGCTCTCTATTCTTGCCTTCTGTAACTCCAATTAAGCACATTTTGAACATTCTCACTCTGTTTGGGGTTTTTTTGATTGGTTATTTTTACATCTCTTTCGTATTTTGTCTTTACATACTGTACTCCAGAGTATTTCTTTCAGGCCTGTCTTCCAGTTTACTAATTCTTTTGTGATTTCTGCCTAACCACCTGTTTTACCTATCCAATGAGTTTCTAATGTCACTTATTATATTTCTTATATCTAGAGATTCTTTGTTTATCGAATATTCTGTCTTATGTCTTTATAGGTCTAATTCTGTTGTTTGTTTTTGCTGACTTTTACTAATGTTTGTTTACTTCTTTCTGTATCATCTGTATTTTTATTGTGAACTAATGACTGCTGAGCCTTTATCTGTGGAAATATTTTGAAACTGAAGTTTAAAGGTACTTTGCTCCTTGGAAATTTGCATGAATGACTGCCAGTTATTTGGGAGCACTGCCAAAATGTAATCACATTAAATTTAAATTCTCAGCATATTTTTTTTGACAACTAGGTATTTTAAATTCTGACCATAAACCTGCATGGGTGCTGTCTTGTGGTTAGAGGTTTACAGGGAGTAACATCTTACTCCTAAACCCACAGTCAAGGCAAAAACAGACAAGATCCCGTACTCTTTTTCTCTATGGGTGGGCTTTGTTTTTGTTTTCTTTACAGTAAGCCCTTCACTGGGGAGATTATCTTTTGGGGTTTTAGATTTCCATCATGAACTGAGTTTGCCTGTATCTTGTGAAAGGTCTAGACTTTGTGTACCATCTTCTGTTTGAGGCCCATTAAAGCTAAAAACTCTAGAGCACTGGAAACTGGTAGATGTTCCTAGGGCAGTCTGGGCCTTCAGTGTTTGGTTATGTCTCTGCATTAATGCTTTCCTTTAGTTTTCTTTCTTTGAGGGGAGGTGGAGGGAGGTATTTCTTAATTTCTTGCATAGCTTAGCTTTTCATCTAAAGGTATTTTTAAGAATTTTAGGTGTTCTGTAAATTGACAGTCCCTAGGCAATTTGACTACCCAATTGACTAGGGTAACTAACCGACTAGAAACAGAAGTCTTTTCTAAAATATCTCGACAACTCTTTTATTGGGAAGTTTAGAGAAACATATTAGTTAGTGCTAATATGCCACTATGTTCAGGTCAATGTGTTTTAAGTTCCACAGATGCCAAATGTTGTTTCTGCTTAGTTAAAAAACATGTACTTCCCTGGTAGCACAGTGGTTAAGAATCCACCTGCCAATGCAGGGGTCGCAGGTTCAATCCGTGGTCCAGGAAGAGCCCATGTACTGCAGACCAACTAAGCCCGTGCACCACAACTACTGAGCCTGCGCTTTAGAGCACATGAGCCACAACTACTGAAGCCCGCACACCTAGAGCCCGTGCTCTGCAACAAGAGAAGCCACCGCAGTGAGAAGCCTGCGCACCGCAACGAAGAGTAGCCCCCGCTCCCCACAACTAGGGAAAGCCTGCACGTAGCAACGAAGACCCAATGCAGCCAAAAATAAATAAATCAATCAATAAATTAAAAAACAAAACAAAACATTTTTTTCAGCTTGACATGGATGCTTGATGTGTCAAAAAATGTCCAGAGTATTAGATGCTTCACATTGACTGGTTCTTTAATCGAAGGCATAACTATATACTTCTACATTTGTTTTGGATGCAGGTGTCTATAACCAGTACTTATATGAAAACTGGGAAATAAATACTTAACAATAGCTTGTCATGTATGTTTCTATTGCAACTCTTTTTGAACTAATTGGAATGATTTACTGGTATTATGATGATCTTGGAAATAGAAGCAACCTTGCGTTTGTGTGTGGATTGTCTTCCTAGACAGTGAAGTGTTTCTACCTTTGGATTTGCATAGGAGTGGTAGCATTCTGATGTGGCATGTTTCATTTAATGATATGGCCATTCTGTTAGTGTGCTAGTTTTCATAGTCTGCATAGGCTTGCATTGTTCCATATGCCCAAACAAAAATTGTGGAGGAGAAACACTGAGTTCTTAATGTGAAATGATTGGATATTGCATTAGCATGCACCTGTATATTTGAGTGAAATTTCCAGATTGTCCTTTGGGATATTTCACATAAAGTACATTGCACTATTCTCATTTCAAGACCTGTGAAATGTTAGCACCCTTCAAACTCTATAGTTAATTGTAGATAGGTGTCTTGACTGTTATGGTAGGATTCAGCTTTGGTTAACATCTATATATAATATTTAATAGTAATGCATCCTTGCATTAGTTTGTCATGGCCATGATAAGGGGATATCTAATGAAAGCAGAATGTAGCGTAAACAGGATATTGTATACCTGTTACCTATTTTAGCTAATACAAATCTTCTATTAAATATCTGAGAATATCAGTTTGTCTTCTTATAATGAGAAGATATTTTATGTTTAATTTGAAATATGTTAATTTAAAATATATGAGGGCTATATAATTTATAAAGGAATGTTAATAACGTGGATATTGTTTGTATTATACTTAGGCAGAATATATTACATTTAGACACAGCCATACCCACCTCATATGCTATTCAGTATTCATAGTCATTCATTCTGTATGTTCTATATTTTGTTTAATTCTTAAAATCACCTTTTAGGTTTAATATGATTTCGAAGTTTTATTTTTGAGTACAGAGTGGGACATAAACAAAATAGAAGATAATTAGCATCAAAAGAATGAATGCTTTTAGTAATAATCTTTCAGATTAATTGTAAATCATGTTAATTATTTTAGAAGGCAATACATTTCGTCTGCAAGTAGGATCATGACATTAGTGGGAGTTGAAATTTTTATATACAAAGTAGCCACAATTTTTCTTTTTATAATTATAGAAGTTATAAATATATCTGCGATCTCCATTAATCTAATACAAAATGAGAACACTTAGAGGAATTTAATTGAAGTTAAATTAGGCAAGTTTAGATACATACGATTTCCATAGCCCAGATTTTTGGCTGTACAATGTAAAAGAAGGGTTGAACCCAAAAGAGATTTTGACAGAAAGAACCATCAGAACTTGTGACTGAGTGACAAATGCCAGTTTGAAAGCTTAGAAGGTGGAGAGGATGCCAGTCCTGTTGGTAGAATGGGGCCTTTAGGAGAAGCTGATAAGAGGTAGGGATGAGGGGTCAGAGTGAGGATGGATTCTCCTTTAGATTTGTTGAATTTGAGTTAACGATGGGACATCTGGATGGGACGGACTGTCAATTAGAAACATGGAACTTAGAGATGGACAGGAGTAGTGAGGGCTGGAGCTGTTCATTTGGTGTTATTAGCGCTGAGGTGTTACTGAAAAGTTTTCCTACCTGGGCCAAGTTGAAGATCAATTAGGTAGGAAACCTGTAAAAGGCTGCCTCTTTGTAAGATGTAAATGTCATACTCCAAGGTCATGAATTTTCTCATCATGTTTTCAATGCTTGTATTTTCTTTAATCAACTAATATTTTTTTAAAGGAGTGGCTCCATGAAAAGGTCTAGAAAATCTCCCACTGAATGCTTGAGGCCATTTAATCAGCATTTTAACATACTTTAGCAGACTCTTAGAGTCTGTTTTAGGGGTTACAGAAATGTTAAGAATTTCAAATCAAAAGGAGAGAATTGTAGCATGACCACCTGACAAGAAATGTATTTAGGGTCAAATGCAACAAATTACTGTCAGTCATATGTTGATTATGGTTTCACTGTGTAGGGAGGAGTATACACAGTCCTTCTGGACCTGTAATCTTCGTCAGGGCAGAATCTCTAGTGGTTAACGTGGTGGTAAGCACATAGTCGGCAGCCAGTATATATTAGCTGAACGATGGATGAAACACAAAATAAATACAGAACTAGGCCCGGCATCAAAGTGTGTGCCATTTAACTCAAAGCAAAGAACAAGAACACATGAATGTGATTTCAGAACATGAAAGTACACACACAATTTAAGACATGCCATGAGAAAGTGTTGAAAAACATACAATAAATTACAGTAGTTAAGGGATTGAGTTTTTTGACCAGGCAAAATAGGAGGAGGGTTACGTTAAGATCACAGAGATTTATACAAGACTTCGGAGAAACGTTTCTTATCTGGGTTTTTCTACAAAATAAAGTATTTGATGACGTAAGTTAAAATAACACATATATATGTATATGTATATATATATATGTATATATATATATATATATATCTCCTATATATAAATAGAATCCTGTGTATAGATATAAATAAACATATATTTATATATGCTCTGTAATAGTATAATTTTAAACGGAAAAAATAATACATTTTTAAAAAGAAATTTTGGCCCCAGTCCATTTACGTGGGGAATGATAGACTTAATCACAGTGAACCTAACTTGGCTTTCCTACTGCTAAAAAGACTTAATGAGATATAAGCTAAAAAAGAAAGGTTATGTTTTGGCAAGAAGGAAAGGGCATTATGGTTCAATACCTTCACTTAACTAACCTTTAAGTATGCAATTAACATTTAAAGGAAATAAAGTTTTGAAAGTATTATAGAGTAATTGCAGAAATGTAAAAAGTAGTTAAAAGCCTATGGTCTGTTAGGAAAAATCCCTTCAGATAACTGTGACAGTCATCAGAAAGTGAATTTGTGATGTGTAAAAGAGGAAGAAAAATCTGCTCATTTGGTGACATGATTACTGCTTTCCCCTTTGTTGTTTTCTTTGTGAACTTCAGCTCATTGACATTTTCTAGGATGAAAATTTCATACTGACCTAGAATTGATCTTTTAAACACAAATCGTACAATATTTGAAAGAAGATGCCCGGTATTAAGCAGGAACAGCAGGAAGGAAAACTAGACGGGTTGAAACTTTACAGGATATTTGCCTATTAACTCACAGTTTGCCAGAATTTAAGTTGTACTTAAAAATTTATAATTCCTAGCTTCTGCTATTATGAACAGCTTTTCCCTTACAGTATAGAGGGTGTCTGAAGTCATCTTTGCAATTTATTTACCGATCATAAGTAGCGATAGTATCAATAGGGCAGCTAAAGTCAAAAGCTATTTACAATTGTTTAAGTACAGAGTCCTTGGGCAATATGACTTTTAAACACTAGCCCAGTCCACATCTGTTCACATGTGTTTTGCTTCCTCTTGTTCCTAGCTGCTGTTGCAGGACCTTAATTCTTTTTAAAAACTACCTACATTAGATGTTTCTATGGCTCTCAGGGAATATCTTCCACATCTCATGAACTAATTTTGTCAGCTTCCATGTAGCTGCTGTGGGTTATTTTCTTCATTTCCTGCTTTGAACCCTTTTCTAAGGACCACTATATGTGGGGAGAGGGGAGGAGTTTCTCACGGGGCACAGGTGGTATGCACTGAAGCCCTCTCGATGCCAAGGGTGTGGAGTGTCCTGTGGCAAAATACAGAAACATGTGTTTCTTCCCTTGTCTCCTTTTTTAACATCCTTGATCTGGGGGATACCCAAGCCATGCTCATCACACAGCTCCCCTTTCCACAGCATTCAGACATATGACTCTGTTGGGGGTGGGTAGGCCAGGCCTGGATACACATTCAAGAAACACATGTACTATGCTCAGAATCACCCTGATCCTTTCCAAAATGTAGGCTTTCTTACTGGGCCCAGCCTGACTACATGATACACACTTCCCTTCTGTTAGGTGGGACATTTCTCTTCCAGGAGGCCTTACAAATAGACTTCCAACTGACTCCAAGGACTGTCCACATTAGTCTCAAACTGTGCCTTGAACATCTGTTTTCTCTCTTGACATGCTATTGAGCAGGTGAAGGGGATAGAGGCAAATGAGTACCACTATGTCTCTCTCTCCTCTGTCTTCTAATCCTCCTTTCTCTTCTATTCAGGAATTGATGGGCATGAAAACATTATTAATGTCTGATCTTATACTGCATTTTGTCTATAAAGTCCAGTATGTATGGGAAAAAAATCAGGTATCTTTATGTATTGGCTGTGATGGCCACTTGCAACACGGGATTCTAGAGGTAGTGGGCTCATTAAGCAATAAGTCCTATAAAGTAGTCTGCATCCGCCACGCATTGAGAGAGTGTTACTCTAAGCCTTATTTGCAAATAGAACCCACTAAGCACTGGCAGTTATATAAGCTTGTAACTCAGTCAGAAAACCATATCCAGAATCAGAATACATCTAAGCCCACCGAATGTGTTCAATATTTCATATAGCTAAACAGAGAAAGAAAAGATATGTCACCTACGGTGGAGCCTGTGCTGTAAAGATGACTTAACAGGTTATCTACAGCTGGAAGAGAAGCAAAATAACAACAAGTTTCACATTCAGAGCTAAAATTCTATTTTAGACTTGATTCATTCTGTAATAGTTATTTTCACAGTTAAAACTTAAAATTGAGGTGGAGAGTTTGAAATATGCAGAATTGATATTTTTAATAATTATATTAATGTTCTTAATCTTTCTAATTGAGTTTCCCTGTTGGGAAAATTATACAAGTTACCAATCTGATTCTTTGTTTTTCTTAATAACATACTTCACAAAAGTCCCATTAACAGAGAAAAAATTTTAAAAACAATTTATATACATCAGAAATATTCTAGAAAAATAGAAATAACACCTTGGTATTTACTTACCTTTTCATTCTATAAAAGAAAATGATATTAATGAAGCAAAATAGTAGATGTTCTTAATTTCATTTGATTATATGTTTATATTGTTATATCAACATCGATATTTCTTTTAAGTCAAAGGACGTGATATTTTGTCTTTGGTCTCATCAGTTACACAGTCGGTGCCATTGCAGGTGTAGAGCTTAGTGGAAACGCAGAATTAGTGGGAGGAGAGAAAAGATAAATGGAGAGAACAAAAGAGGACTTAAAGTAGACATGATACACTTGTTTCCTGTGGGACTTATAAGGCTATATGTTGTCTACTCTTTTTTTTTTTTTTTTTTTGATCTGGAAACATCAATAATATACAGTGTACCATTTAACCTATTTTAATTGTACAATTTAAGTGGTGTTAAGTATATTTACAGTGTTGTTCAAACGTTACCACTATTTTCAGAACTTTTTATCATCCTAAAAGAAACTCTATACCTTTTAAGCAGTAACTCCCCATTCCCTTCTGCCCCTAGCCCCTGGTAACCTCTGTTCTACTGTCTCTAAGAATTTGTCTGTTCTAGATACCACACATAAGTGGGTTCATACATTATTTGTCCTTTTTTGTCTATCTTATTTCACTAAGCGAAATATTTTCAAGATTCATCTATGGGCTTCCCTGGTGGCGCAGTGGTTGAGGGTCCGCCTGCCGATGCAGGGGACATGGGTTCGTGCCCCGGTCCGGGAAGATCCCATGTGCCGCGGAGCAGCTGGGCCCGTGAGCCATGGCCGCTGAGCCTGTGCGTCCGGAGCCTGTGCTCCGCAACGGGAGAGGCCACAGCAGTGAGAGGCCCGTGTACCGCGAAAATAAAAAAAATAAAAATAAAAAAAAAGATTCATCCATGTTTTAGCATGGATCAAAACTTCCTTTTTTGGCCGAATAATATTCTGTTGTATGTACATACCACATTTATCAATGCATCTGTTGATGGACAAGTAGGTTGTTTCTACCTGCTGGCTATTGAATAATGATGCTATGGACATTTGTGTAGAGGTGTCTGTTTGAGACGCTGTTTTCAGTTGTTTTTGATACATACCTAGGAGTGGAATTGTGGGGTCATACGGTAGTTCTATGTTTAATTTCTAAGAAACCACCAAACTGTTTTCCACAGTGCTGGTGCCATTTTACATTCCAACCAGCAATGCATGAGGGTTCCTATTTTAACACATCCTCACCAACACTTGTTATTTCCCATTTTTTTGGCAATAGCTATTCTAGTGTGCATGAAATGGTATCTCATTGTGGGTGCTTTAAAAAATGCTATTATAAATGGAATTGTTTTCTTAATTTGCCTCCAGATTGTTTATTGATGGTACATAGAAATACAACTGATTTTTGTGTGCTGATTATGTATCTTGAAACTTTGCTGAATTCATTTATTAGCTCTATCAGTATTTTTGGTGGATTATTTTTGGTGGATTATTTAGTGTTTTCTGCATATAAAATCATGCCATCTGTAAACAGTGACAGTTTTTTTTTTTTCTTTTACAATTTAGATGCCTTTTATTTCTCTTTCTTGCCTAATTTCTCTGGTTAGAACTTCCAGTACTATGATGGATAGACATGGTGTAAGCAGGCATCCTTGCCTTGTTCTTGTTCTTAACAGATATGCTTTCAGTCTTTCACCATTGAGTATGATGTTAACTGTGACTTTTTCATATACGACCTTTATCATATTGAGAAAGCTTCCTTTTACTCCTAGTTTAAAGAGTATTTTTTTCTCACAAATGTGTGTTGGATTTTGTCAAACGCTTTTCATGCATTAGTTGAAATGATCATGTGAGGGTTTTTTTTCCCTTCATTCTATTAATGTGGTATATTATATTGATTGGTTTTTGTATGTTGAATCACCCCTGCATTCCAACTATTGTTTTACAACTGTCTGTTTCTTCCTTCAATTCTGTCAATTTTTACTTCATATATTTTGGAGCTCTGTTCTTAGATGTGAATATGTTTATAATTATATCTTCTTGATAGGTTGAAACTTTTATTAATATATAATATCTTGTTTGTTATCATTTTGTGATTTAAAGTCTATTTAGTTTGACGATAAAATAGACACCTCAGCTTTTTTGTTTTTTTGGTTACTGTTTATATGCAATATCTTTTTCCATCCTTTTCAACAACTTTTTGTCTTTTTATTGAAAGTGAGTCTCATGTAGACTGCATATAGAAGATATGTGTTTTTATTTATTTATTTACTTGTTTTATTGAGGTATAATTGACACATAGCATATCAATTTCAGGTGTACAACATAACGATTCAGTACTTGTATAATTGTAACATGATCACCACAATATGTCACCATACATATAGAAATTTTCTTCTTTTTTTTTTCTTGTGATGAGAACTTTTAAGATCTACTGTCTTAGAACTCTCAAATATGCAATACAGTATTAATAACTATAGTCACCATGCCGTATGTTACATCCCCATGTCTTGTTTCATAGCTGGAAGTTTGTCCCTTTTGACCCCACTTCACCTATTTTGCTCCCCACCCCCCAACTCCAGCAACCACCAGTCTGTTCTCTGCATCTATCAACTTGGTTTTTGGTTGTTGTTTTGTTTTTGTTTCTTGAGAGTCCACATATAAATCAGATCATATGGTAGTTGTCTTTCTCTGTCTGACTTATTTCACTTAGTATAATGCCCTCAAGGTCCGTCTGTGTTGTTGCAAGTGGCAAGATTTCATTCTTTTTTTAGGGCTGAATAGTATTCCATTGTGGCATGCATGCACGCATGCGTGCATGCGTGTGTGTGTTGTATCATCTTCTTTATTCATTCATCCATTAATGGACACAGGTTGTTTTCATATCTTGGAAATTGTAAATAATAGTGCATTGAACATGGGCATACTGATATCTCTTTGATATAGTCACTTCATTTTCTTCAGATATATACCCAGAAGTGGAATTGCTGGATTATATGATAGTTCTTTTTAAAATTTTTTGAGGAACCTCCTTACTGTTTTCCATAGTGCCTGTACAAATTTACATTCCCACCAAGAGTACATAATATTTGTTTGTTTTTAAATCTGTACTGCAAAACTCTTTCTTTTAATTGGAGGGTTTAATTCATTTACATTTAAATTAATTATTCATAAGGAAGGGCTTTTTTCTGCCATTTTCTGTATGTCTTACATGTTTTTGTTCCTTAATTTCTCTATTATTATCTATTTTTGTAGTTAGTTGTGTTTTTTTTTTTTTGTAGCCTACTATTTTGATTCTTCTCTTTATTCTGTGTAATTTTTAGTTATTTTCTTAGTAATTACCTTAGGGATTAAAATTAACATCTTAAACTTATAACAACCTAGTCTTAATAATAAAAACTTAACTTCAATAATAATATATAAACACTGTGTTCCTGTACATTTTTCTCCCTTTATATTGCTGTTGTCATAGATTACATGTTTATACATTATATGCCCATTAACAAAGATTTCTAATTATTGTTTTTTGCACTTTACTTTTAAATCATATAGAATAAAAAAGAGGAGTTACAAACCAAAGTACAGTAACATTGACTTTTATATTTATCTGTGTAGTTACCTTGCTCTTTATTTCTTCTTATGTCTTTGAGTTACTTTTTGGTGTCATTTCATTTCTGCTTGTAGGACCTCCTTTAGTATTTCTGGCAGGACAGGTTTGCTAGCAATAAATTATCTCTTTTGTTGTTGTTATTGTTAATTTGGGAATGTCTTAGTTTTTCATTCTTGGAGGAGGATGGTTTGGTGGATATAAAATTCTTATTGATAGTCATTTATTTCAGCACTTTAAATATAACCTTTTGACTCCTATGGGAGAAATATATTAATCCTGTTGAGGATCTATTAAATGTGACAATTCACTTCCCTGTTGCTGCTTTAAAAATTCTTTTTCTACATTTTGACAGTTTAATTAGGAAGTGTCTCAGAGTGGACCTCTTTGATGTCCTGCTTGGAGTTAATGAGCTTTTTGGATGTGAATATTTATGTATTTCATCAGAGTTAGGAAGTTTTCAACCATTATTTCTTCATATATTTTTTCTGCCCCTTTCTCTTCTGGGAATCCTGTGATATACATGTTGGTGTGCTTGATGTCTCACAGATCCCTCAGGCTCTGTTTATTTTTCTTCATTCTTTTATCTTTCTGTTCCTCAGACTGAATCATTTTGATTTCCTTATCTTCAGGTTCATCAATCCTTTCTTCTGCCTGCTCAAATTTGCTGTGGAACCCCTCTAGTAAATTTTTCATTTCAGTTATTGTACTTTTCACTTCCAGAATTTCTTTTGGATTCCTTTCTGTAATTTCTATATCTTTATTGATATTCTCATTCTGTTCATAACATCATCCTCCTGATTTCCTTTAGTTATTTGTCCATAGTTTCCTTTAGCTCATTAAGCATGTTTAAGACAGTTGATTTAATATTTTTGACTAATAACTTTAAAGTCTGAGCTTCTTTAGGGATAGTTTCTGTCAAATTCTTTTTTTTTCCCCTTCACAGGCCCCGTTTCCTGTTTCTTCACGTGCTTTGTAATTTTTTTTTGAGAACTAGACATTTGAATATACTATAACTCTGGAATCTGATTCTGCCACTCCTTACAGACTGCTGATTTTTGTTTGCTGAGAGTGGTAGTGTGTATTCCTTCTGTGTGGTCATTGCAGTTTTGGTTTCATTATCTCTTCTGTCAGCCAGTGACCTGACAAAGATTTCCTTAAATATCTGGTTCCAAAAAGCAGGAGAGGTGTTTCTATCTGTTTAAATCTTCCAATAGATGCCATCAGGGAAAGCTGCTGCAACCAGAGAATGTTGAAACCAAGGTAAGCATCTGCCAAACCAACCAAAACTCAGATCTCCAAATTTCGGAGAACAAGGTCCCCACTGCTCACCCTGGCATCAGCCGTCCCCTTTGGCAACTCAGGCACTATCTTCACAGTGGTGCTGAGGAATAGTATATGGTATCTGTTTTATGCATGTCATTCTCTTACCAGAGTCTCTCTTTATCAAACACTTCCCTTGTTGGAATTATCCAGTCAGGTTCCACAGTTCTGAAATAGTTTATTAAATCACTCTTTCCAGCTCAGTGGCTGCTTTGATGGAGGGATCAATCTCTGGAGCTTCCTTCTCTGCCATTTTTCATCAACTCTACTTTCTTAAATCTTTGTTTCCTGCTTTTTTCCCTTTTATATGCCTTTTTAAATTCCATACAGATCCCCAAAACATTGGTTGCAGGTTAATGTGATGATAGTTAGAACTGTACCAAAGTCCAAGATAAGCTAGGTTGAGAAGAATTCATTAATTTTGATTCTCTTAGGCATCAGACTTGAACATGCATCAGACTTCATCACTTTTTCTTGGTTCTCCATTAAAGTTGGGATGTATTATGTATTTAAGTACAGATATTGTATATATATTCAAGTTGTTCTGAAAGGTAGTTTTAATGTGCTTGAATATTTTAGTTGGGCTGCACACTTGTCCCTCAGACTCAGTGTTTGACTCTTATGTGGCCAGCTGTGAGGTGGTAAAGCTGAAATAGCTGGGAAAATGATGTATGGACTTTAGGGGCCAAGGCTAGGCTTGTTTCTTGATAATTGTATTGGATATTAGGAATCACATAGAAGAACAGAATAGAAAAAAAGAAAAAAAATACAGATATTGTAAATAATGGGAGATTAATTTTTACAGGCTTGGTGTGGTTTATAAGATTGAAGATGATTCCCAATTTTGCCAATTATGAAGAGTAGAGTTGATTATTATTATTGCCCATGAGTTAATTCTACATAGTATTTTCCTGTTTTTTATATAGATTGACTAATTACCAGGACAGGAAATAAAACTTAAAAAGTATGCTATGTGTTTAAGGCCCAGAAAGTTAGTCAGTTTTGGATTGTTATTTATTGTCATATGATTTTTTAATTTCACATTTATGTACTGTAGTGCATAGACACCAAACATGTTTATGTATTTATTCACATTAAATTGTCGTTCATTTTTTGGTTAAGTTTTTGGGGAGAAGGGGAAGATACACTGGTACTATGGCAGAACCACAATCAGAAATTTATCCGCTTTTCTAGTTAATCACTTTTAGAGTTGCTAATGCATGTTTAATAATCCTAATCATGAAATACTAAACTTTTATGCTTTTATTTCTTTTTAGAACCTTATAAAACATCTTCCTGAGCAGAAGGTACTCAGTGAATTAGCACAGCTGAAGAATGAATATGATGACCTTTGTGAGCCTGAACAGTTTGGAGTTGTGGTATGTATCTAGTCTAAGGGCCCACAAACTCAGCTTGGAGGTAACACTTATCAGAAACAGTGGAAAAAAAAGGCATTTCAATCGTTGATATTTTTTTCTACTGTATAATAACTACATAACTTAATATAACATTAGCTGTCAGGAAAAAAAATCCTTGTTTATTATTTATAATATTATTGAAAACTAAAGAAATTAAGTTTTACATTATGAAATACCTCTAGACATCTCGTGGGCCTTCCTCTATATCAGTGCTGATATTAATATATGAAAATAATACATATTATTGTATTGACTGTTTTTTCTTCTATTTAGATCTTGATGCTAGAATTTAGCCCTAAAAGAGTTAGGCTAAGAATAAGCGTGGAAACTAGATAATTAGTAATGTTCTGGAGACTGTTTTCTGTGGTATATATTGTATTAGAAAAAGCACAAGAATTTTCAGATATCCCATAGAGTGTCATTAATTGATTGAAAGCTTTACGTACACTGCTTCAGCTGGAAAGAAAATTTCATAGGAAAAATTTTAAAAAAGATGGTGGGAAAGAGGGCATGATGATTTATTTACTTTTTTAGAGAAAAGCTATTTTTGACTTAGGTGTTCCATACAAGTTTGTTTGCCATGTGAACAAACAGTTCTATTACAGCTTTCAGTTTTACCCTGGCTCTCTGACCATTTTGCATGTGCATACTAAGACTTCTTAAAATTACCGCCGGACCCAATAGTCAAACACTGCTTCATCTGAAATATTGGGTTGGCCAAAAAGTTCATTCAGGTTTAACCTCTTTAATAGTAATGTATTTGAATTGATCTGATTTGGTACTTTGCAATTTAAAAATCCTGTTTAAAATCAAAATGTGATAGATGGAACAGAGTACGTTCCTTTTGAACATATGCAATAACTGCTTGATCATATTTAGAGTTTATTAATTTTCAGATATGGCATTGTATATGCTGATGTAGAAGGATTCTGTCAAATCCTTGAAAAGCAAATCAGGAATGTATATTTAGGGTGAGACAGAGCATGTAAAGGTACCTGAGGAAGAGATATCTCTCGTTTTTTAGTTAGGCAAATTAATCAACTAAACTGGCAAAATATTATTTACTAAGTAGCAGCACTTTAACACAATATTAAATAGTAAAATTTTCTAGACCAAAGTCCACACTTGAAACTTAAGCTACTTGAATTCATATTATAATTGAAGCAAGGCTATATACCATCTGAGAATTCAGCTGTGCCATGGTGGTTATAAGTTTTACGGTAGGTACACTACACAATTTCTCTGAAGCCATTTTTTTTCTGAATGCAGTTTATCTTGGAAGATGTATTAGTTTGCCAAGCAAATCCTTCAAGAGGAATATCCTTGGTACCACACTGAGGAAATGAAGTTTGGGGACATAAAAAGCAATATAACTTCTGAACTCAAAGCAAAGTAGAAAATGAAAGAGATTTCTTGTTTGTGCACATAACCATAAATAATTCTGGGGCTGTGAACATGAAGTCATCTGGTCCTCTTATTTACTCTCCCCATCCTTAGCTACATGTCTGTAGGGGAAATAGTCAAGGACATTACAAAGTAGTTTATGCTATGTAAATTACCTAAGGCAGTATCAATCAGGATGTGCCAAATAAAGTTTAGGTCATCTCATGTATATCTAGCAAAAAGATTCTTGAAATAATGATATGACTCAGTCTTTTAACTATGTATGTAAGCATGTATATATTGTATATAATAGATAGTAGATAAGTGTTTTTTGAATTGAATTATAGGACAATTATTCAAACCAAGTATGAGCCTGAGATTAAAAATAGCATAGTTTAGATCTCTAAAAGTAAAAATTATGTTCAAATATATTTCTCCAGGTCTATGCTGAAATTAAATTCACTTCTGTCTGGAAACGCCCAAATACTTTTTAATCTTCAAAATATATTGACAGCCTACATTTAGGACAACTTTGGAAATGCATAGAATCATCTGCCCTAATGAGAAAGGCTCCAAACTGGTTGTCTTACTTCTGCTTTCTTTCCCCATCAAAAGTATTAGTGTAGTCGTCTTAAAATCTATATTAACCTTATGATTTCTGTATTAAAACCCTTCAGTGTCTTCCAGAGTTTACAGAATAAAACCTGAGCTCCTTTACATTCTCATTCTGCCTCTAACTCTCTGGCTTTATGCCTTCCCTGTTCTCTTTGGTGAACTGAGCGAATTGGTGTCTTTATGACATTTTAGCTTTTACCTCGTCGGGACTTTCTTTGCCATTTCAGCAGTTATTTTACTTGTTCCTATTCAGTAGTCTTTCGTTTTTCCATAGCGGCTATACCCTATACCGTATCTTACCTGCTTTCCACAAGTCTTCACTCCCTCCCCTCCCCATTCT
Source organism: Orcinus orca (assembly GCF_937001465.1). Taxonomy (NCBI): domain Eukaryota; kingdom Metazoa; phylum Chordata; class Mammalia; order Artiodactyla; family Delphinidae; genus Orcinus; species Orcinus orca. The sequence goes on from NC_064580.1 coordinate 84,381,525, forward strand.
TTTCACTTACTACGAACAACCTAATCTCTTACCAGGGAAAAGGGAAAGCACCTAGGCTTCAGAACTTCCAACATCTCTCCTACCTACAGTTATCTCTACCCATATCTTTTATTAGCTTCCTCGCTGTCAAACCTTAGAAAAAGGGACACTTTATTATCACTAATACTATTGTTGTCATGATTAATGATAGAAATAAGAATGTATTGAGGTGTTACTGTGTCTGATTCTATGCTAAGCGTTTTTACATGTACCATCTCATGAATTCCTCACAGCCCTATGAGATTGGCACTATTATTAGCTTCATGTTACAGATGAAGAAACTAAGGCCAAGGAAGGCTGGGGACCTTGTCCAAGGTTACATAGTAAGTAATAGGTACAGAATTCAATCCCAGGCAATCTGACATCATGGATTGTGATTTTAACCACTGTACTGAGCTGGTGTGTGCACGTGTGTACACGTCCACATGTGTGTGAGATAGTCTACTACATACTAATTTACTTATCTCTGTTTAAGGCATTATTATCCCCTGCCTACTCTTGTTCTGTTATTCTATTGCCTCTTCAGTTCATCAGTCTCCACTCTGCCCTTCTCTTCAGAAGAAAAGCATCTTCTTAAGTCATTCACTGCCTAAAAATATATGAATGGATAGCTGGCTGGCTGGATGGATGGATGAATAAAAATCCTTCACTGGCCCTGCGGTCCATGATAGCTACTGCCCTCTCTTCATTACCTAGCATCAGTTTTTTCAAAGATTAGTGTATTTGTTCTCTACTTCCTTACCTCTAGTTACTATTTAACAAACAGCAATCAGAATTCTGCCTTAAACAATGCATTGAAACTGATCTAGAAGGGATCATTAATTACCTCCTAATTGTATCTAAAATATACATCGGTTCTACTCACTTCTCTTTTTCTGTGCCGTCACCACTTTAGCCCAAGCCAGCATCATCTTTCCCTTAACCATTATAATATACTTTTAGCCTGTTTTTTCCACTTATACTTTTGCCGTTTTCCAAATCAGCCTCGGCACAGCCCTCAATGTGACATTTCTAGAGTACATTTGTGTTGCATCATTATTTATCTATCTGCTTAAAGCATCAGTGCATTGTTTTCTGAATTTACCATGCTATTTCCTGCCTTTGGACCCTTACACACATTGCTCCCTCTTACTCCCACTCGCTGCCTGCCTCTCTCCTGCTTATTCTTCGAGTTTCTGCTTAAATTTCATTCTCTCCGTGATGCCTTCACTTACCTATCAATTAAAATTAGGTCTCCCTATTAAACTCTCTCAGAGCACCTTTTTTCTTTTCCTTTCTCATGGTTTTTAATTAAATATTTAATTGCGAGGTTATTTATTGCATATCTATAACCCCTGCTAGATTGCAACTTCTTTAAGTATATGTATCATATTGATTTAATTCACATGACATATACTTACCAAATGTTTGTTGAATGTATTAGCTTGAATGCAAAATCAAGTGGGCTCTTTTCAGTCCTAATTCTGTATCCATATGGCACTTGATAACATTGAAGAATTTAGATTCCTTACAGAGTCCTTTTCTTTCTTCGCCTTCTCTAGCGATAAATACTCTTTCCTAGTTTTACACCTATCACCCTTGCCAGTGTCCTATAGAGTTTCCATTAGTATATAACTTCCTGGATGATAAAAACAAAATCTCATCAGTTAGGGATAGACATAGGCCAGAAGTGTGATTACTCCTGCAAGATTCATTAAAATCATCATCAAACAGAAAAGAATAAAATTGGCAAGACTAGGGAAAAATCTGGTTTTGACTTTTTGAAAGAAATAAACTTACCTGACTGAGACAGTGACTGGGCTGCTAAGCTTTCTCTAAACTTTTTGGGTGTTTTGTTTTCTTTGTTTTTTTTTTCAAAGCAGCATCATTGGGTTTGCTTGCTTATATTCACATGTAGTAAGTTAAAAAGAAGCCAAAAAAAAAAAAAAAAAAAAAGCGAGAGCAAGAGAGAGAGAAAAGAAACAAATAAATAAACTAGCATATCCCTCTTCCCAGGAGGTCTTCCCAAGCAGACCTCCTGGGAAGAGGGGTATGCTAGTTCCCACACCTTCTATGATCAATAATCCTTTTCTTTAGGGGGGTATATTGGCGGCATAGCTTCCCACTGACTTGTCCTCCAACCTGCCTCACACAGAATTGAATTTGGTACATTGTTGTAATTATGTGCTGTACCTTTACTGGGAATAAAGAACAGATCTTTGAAAGCTCTGCCAGTTAGAACCCCCAGCAGGAGCTTTTAGATTCTTCTGAGTGTGTTTGCAGCTCAGCTGTTCTTAAACCTCAGAGTGACGGAAACTTCCACTTGTCTTGCACTGAGGATGGAGACCCATACTATGTGTATCTATTAAACTAACACATCTTCTGAGAAAAAGAAGGCAATAATTAGTTCTCTTGGTAATTGGTACTTTATTTTTCTGACCTCAAAAATTACCCATATTTTTCAATTAAAAACATTCTAAAGCTATAATCTAATAAAAAGATGTTGAGATAGCCTTGTGCATAAAAACATTTATAATGAAAAGCAAAGATTATGTGATACTGCTGACAGCACATTTAACTTTTTTCTTTCTCTACATAAATATGTGAAGGCAGGAGGAGTGGATTTATGCCTATTGTTGGAAGTACAACTATAAAGTCAGTGTGCTTTTTAATTTTTTTAAAGTCTCCTAAGAGCTTATGAGCTCTATTCAAGATAGCTTAACCAGGTGAAAAGGAAATTCTTAAAAGCTTTTTTTTTTTTCTCCTACATATCATCAAAGGCAATTAGTTTGGATGGAAAATTGTAGCTTTTCTGTTCCATTAATATTAAATTATTCAGGTTTGCATATTCATTGGGAAAATTGCATTTTTCTTTATCTGCTTTCATTCAAAGTGTTCAGTGTTTTGATATGTAATGCCTTGATTGTTTCTATTTTCATTCCTTCTGTAAATATGAATGCTAGCTCTTACTTCCAGATGTACATTTATTTTATCTGAAAAAAAGCTGGTTTAATAATTGTGAGATCAAGTAAAAGAAGACTCGCCATGACTCGTTCTCAAATCCATGTATTCAGATTCTTGTTCATTTCATTAACTTCTAATAATAGTCCATTTTGTGACAAGATTGCTTATTTCCATCAGCTTTTGCAATAAAATGAGGTAAAATAAAACCACCTGAAAACTGAATATTCAGATTAAGTCTGGGGATGTCAATCAATTTTGCTGTTGATTGCTTTTCATTAAATTTTTAAAAAATAAAAAATTAACCCCTTTTCCTTCTCCATATATCAGTAATCCGTAAGATAGCAGCATAGCATTACCATTACAGATGCTCTGATGGCCGTTCTTGGCTTCAGACAGTTGTTTTCAGAAGGATGTTTTGAAATTCTTGCTCTAATTCTTAGTGTAATTCTTCTGAGTTTCCAGTGTCTCTTGGGGCCGACAGTGTTACCATTTTCTGTTCCAGACTGTAGATGAGTAAATGTTTGTTGATACATAATTTCCACATATCATTCTATTTGGGGAAAATATTCTCTATCAGCATATCATTGCTTTTCTGGGGTACAGTCAGTTTTCAACACTCCGTTTTTCCAAAGCCTCATTTTACAGATCAGCCATGGCTCTTATCTCTCCTGATATCTAGTACACAAACATTTGCCATTGGCTCCATACAGCAAATGTACCTGTATTGATGATTTTGTGCAGTCCAAGTACTAGGTGTACTGCAGAAAGTACAGCAGTGAGCAGTAGAGAGCCTAGTCTGGAGGGGGTTATGTCTAAATAGGATAGTAAAATGATTTATTTAACAGAGAATCACAGATGTCCTTGCTTTATTTCCATACTTCCAGGCAGACTTCTGCTCAGTTGTGGAGTCTGAATCTCACAACTTTTATAGGCAATTCTGCCTGCTTTCTAACTTAAATCCGCTCTTCTTTATTGTCACTTCGTTATCATCACCTTAATTATAGTCACTGATACAAAATTATTCTGTATATTCAGTGTATCCATACATTGGGTCCCAATAGTATTTAGGTATGGAGGGGACACCTTGTAACAAATGTATATTGCTTACAAATATATCTGTTAATTCCAATGAATTTTTAACATATTTTGAAGACACTAGAAGATCATAGTTATGTTCACATATGATGGCAGTTGAAGGTGTGTTTCTTAGCAATGCAAAATGAAAGATAACAGAAATCCCCTTAAAGGTGAGTGACACGTGACTGCAGGAGTGGCATGTGGCTACCTCCTCCTTCTTCGCACACGATTGTTACACTTGGGTCTTTTCTCTTTCTCTCTGGATTCTTATGGTAGTATGGCAGAACATCAGTATTCACCAGGTGCATAGGTAGTGAAGTGTATAAAATTCAAATTATATAAACAAAACTGTGTCTAACTCTTTGGGGAAATAACCCACTTGTAGCTGCTCTCACTAAAGCCGTCAGGGTACAGTTTTTTCTTTTTAATATAGTGCAGATCAGCTAAAGAAATGATAGCTGCTTGATGTGATTTGACAGACAAGTATCTTGTAACACAAAAAAATCTCCTACATAATACAACACCTTGGTCACCAGCCTACAGCACTTCAAGGAATGAATTATAAAACAAAGGATGCCAGTCATCTAAAATGCGGCGAGGAACCACAAGGAAAAACAAACATACATTTCAGCCAAGTTTTTGTTATATTTCCTTAAGTCACTTAGGTGCATTCAAATGCCTTTATGAGACATGCACCTTTTAATAATTATATCTGTGGCTGGGGATGTCGCTCAGTGCTTCCTATGATTTCTAAGCTTAGTTATCCAAGACATTCCCTTACACACTCAAATCCTCTAATGGAGATTCAACTATTGTCTATCCGTCTACCCTGGTCTGATCATAAAAATTCACACTTCTGATTGCAGCAAATTCTATTAGTATCATCAAAGCATACTGTTTTGTGGCTCCTGTAAACAGATGCATCCATATAGTTTCATCTACCCTGAAGATTAATAAGGAGATTATTTCCTCCATAATCCTCTTGATATTTACAGTAACACATTTTCAGTGCTAACATTTCTATTAATAAATGTATATTATGCATTGAAACGGACTGAAAGGAGCACTGCACGATATTTATGAAGTGTGAAATAGTTAATGGGGGACATTCTTCACCAAGCCCTGGTAACACACATTCCTTAATTGTAGATGAGAGAAACTTTATCTCAGGTTTGGGAGAATAGTCAGGGACGATGGTACCTTCTTAGGAATTTCTGAGGATGAGTAAAGAGGGTGATAACAACAATAGCTATTGTTTCAGAGTGCTTCCATTGTGTCAGCTACCATGACAGTAATGTTACACATAGGATCTCATTTAAGTCTTACTGCAACTTGCATGAGTGACTTAAGGAATACATTTTACTGATGGGGACATAAAGTCTCAGAAACATTCAGTAACTTGGATTAGATCATAACTATAAAGTAACAGAAGTATAGTTCAAGTCCATGTCTGTATAACTCAAAAGTCCCTGTTTCTTCCACTACAATGTACCTTATAGGTCTAGAGAATGTAGAGAATGGTTTCTCCCCCTCTCTGAGGATTAAGGGGAAAATTCTCTCGAACCTACCCTTCAAAATAGTTATACGGGCCTCTGAATTCGGGCTAAGATTGAGCCTGGGCAATACCGTTGGGATGACACATTTGGTAGCTAATGACTTTACATAGGGAGTAGGGTACCCTCCTCCTGCCTCACATCAGCCTACTGTGATACCTCTTCACACTATGCATCTGCTTCCCAATGCAGCACTTTGCTGATACTGGAGTTTCTGTTTGTATGAATGAATACATCCATCCATCCATTTGTTTTACAAGGATTTTTTTTTCAAATCACCTATGATGTTTATCACCTGCTCTGCACTAAACTTTAATCTAGTGAGTAAATGAAGGAAGAAATTTTGCCAAGTCAGAGGTCAACTCTGATCCTCTTATGATGCACAACCTCTTCCCTGAATCAGGTTGACTGATGATAGATTATATCCAGTAACAGCAGTTCAACAAAGTTAATTCCCTAGCATTTCTGGTTTGACATCTTAGCTGAAGACATTATTTTGGGGACAGTAAAACATTACCGTCGGCTGTTAATTTTGTTCAATAGACAACCTGTCTGTCCTCCTTGGGAGAAGATCCGGAAAATGGTTAGTCATCTAAGGAGTGCTTTTAAAATCAGTCAGCAAATATTTGAATGTCTAATAAATGCAAGGACCCATGCCAGGTGCTACACAAGGTGCAGTCTTTGATTTTTCTCTCTATACACTCTCCTCATCAACAACCTGCCTTTCACAACCTCTATTCCAGTCACTCCCAAATCTGCCAACTCTGATACTTATCTCCTCCTAAGCTCAAGAACTGAATTTCCAAATGCTATCAGATATCATAACAATACCTAAAACTCAAAATGCCAAGAAAGCAATATTATTTCCCTATTATAGAGGTGTCATTTTACTATTCATGTGAGGATTTAGAGGGGGGAAGGCTGGAGGGATCAGGGAACATATTTAAATAGTCTATTTTAGTAATTCAACCTTAAAGTACATAAATTTTAAGCTTGAATGGTGAGAATTGAAAATAAGAACCAATTCTAAGAAATTCTTCAGGTTAAAATATAGGCAAGGAATGGTATTAAATTACATTGTCTTTACCAGGATTTGAATATGACTCCAAGATTTGGAGTTTTCATAGTGGGGATCTAATAGTGTCTTTGTTAATAATAAAATACACTGGTGTCTGAGAGGATGGTGAACCAAGTTCACTTAAATGCTAATAAAAATGTCTTGGTAACATCCAAGTAATATTTTTCACTTCTGAATCTCACACTGTTAACCTCACCTTTCCATAACTCTAGAGGCAGAGACTAAAACAGAAAGAAAGAATATATTTGGATCATTTATTTGGCTCCTACCTAATTATCAAAACAAGACTGCTCGACAGGACTTTCCCCTACTTTACAAATGAGGAAACTGAAGCAGAAAAATTAGGTGGATTAGTTTCACACAGTCTAACTAACTATGCAAAAGTTTCTAGATTCAGTCCTTTGGTTGAATTTGCTACTAAGCTGTACCCTACCGGCCCCCACTGCCTTAGTCCCTGATTAGCTTAGTGAAGTGTAGGCAGCAGATCAGGGGAAGCAAATTCATCTATCCTCATTCTCTGAAACAAAAAACAAACAAACAGTAAACTGCATCAAATCAGCATCTCCTTCAGCCTTCATTAATGCCAACAACATTTTACCTCACAAAGGACTTTACACCTTGGAGCCATCTTTGACTTTCTCCTCCCATAACTGGTCATTTACTAAGTCCCACTGCTTCTTCCTTAATTCTGCCTCTTGTATCTATTGCTTCCTTTCCCTTCCTACTGTCAACATCCTAGGTCATTACCTGTTTCTAAGACCATTTGAAGACTTAACTAATGGTATCCCTGCCCCTAATCTCTCCTTCAGCCACTCATACATACTGCTCTCGGTATGACTCAAGAGACGGCGTGGTGTAGTGGTTGAGAGTCTGGATTCTGTAGCCAGAATGCCTGAGTTCAAATCTCCAGATCTTCAACATACAATTTGACTCTGTGCTACTTCCTTAGTATTTCTGTGTCTCACTTTCCTCATCTTTAGAATGAGACTAAGGCTAATAACCTTTTCCTAGGGTTGTTTTGAGAATCAAATCTGCATATATGTATATAACACATCTGTAGAAAAATGTCTGGCACAGAGTACTCAATAAATGGCATTTGCCATTATTATTGTTATTATAATTACTAAAGTACACTTTTGGCCATTATTTTGGTTGGAGCTGGTATTGAAAAAAAGATCAAATCCCTGCTCTTTGGGTTTGTAGGCCAAGGATTGAAATACAAAGCCCAGAAAGGATACAAATATGAATGAAAACAAGTGGTATTAGAACTGAAGCAAGACTAAAAGAAAATCTATGTAAGCCTAGGGTTTAAATTCCTTGTGGATCTCAGACCAAGGCCACCCTGGTGAGCAGGGTTCCTACAAGTCCTACAGAGCATGGGCAGAAGGACAGGTATTTGGTGACTAGCACCTGGTCAAAGTAGTTCTATGGCTTTTTTAACCATCAGGGAGACTGAAAAACCACTACTTCCTAAACACATAAAATGATAGGAAACATGCTTCTGTGCTAATGATAGCCAGTTAGCAGTGAAAATAAAGGAAAAATTAAGTGGGAAAGGATTTGGAGACAGTGGTAGAGGCATAAATGAAGGCAGAAAATGACATAGAAACTTAGATTCCCACACAAACATACACATGGAGATTTGCACATTCATGGAGACGTAGACTTTGGTGTGGTTAGCTTCCAATTTTATGGCCTTTACATGGAATCTTAAGGTACTTTGATCTAAATTCTGCCCCTAGGTATATACCTCATATATTCCTAACCTATAAACCTTTTCTCACAACTTCCTTTTGGTCCCCGTTTGTGTTTGCTCGCTCGCTTTTTTTCTCTCCCTCTACTTGTTTAATTTTCATCTATTTATCCATTTGTATCCCCTCTACTGTGTAGCCTTCATTAAACATTGTAGTCATAGAGTTTAAAGTTTTCTCTTCTTTCAGTGAACATCTCCAGCACTTAATTTCTGTTTATCCATTTAGAATCATGGGCTGGTTCTATCGCTAGCTATAGTTTTCAAGTGATTGTGTTATGAGTTTTGAGTTATATTGGACACTTTTTGTGAGTAGATGGTGTGTCTTATACTTACCATGTGAGTACTGAAGAAACAGTAGGATGCTTTTTTTTTTTTTTTTAAAGATTTTATTTAGTTATTTATTTGGTTGCACCGGGTCTTAGTTGCGGCAGGTGGACTCCTTAGTTGCAGCTCCAGAGCTCCTTAGTTGTGGCATGCGAACTCTTAGTTGCGACATGCGTGTGGGATCTAGTTGCCTAACCAGGGATTGAACCTGGGCCCCTGCATTGGGAGTACGGAGTCTTATCCACTGCGCTGCCAGAGAAGTCCCAGTAGGATGCTTTGAATACTACCCTGATCGTATTAAAAAAAAGCTATTGATAAGTGATCTGACTTATGTAGATATAGTAACAGGCGGATATTCCCAGCATAATCTGCCTATAAAAAGCATGAAAGCATATGGGGGATTAGCAGACGGCAAAGGTTAATTTTTGGACAGGCAGACACCCATGGTTAATGTGAAAATTCATTTCAAAGAGTTAGAATGATAAATTATGCTTTGCTTTTGTATTAGAGCAGATAGGGTCTATTCAGCAGCTCATTTTGCTGCTTTTGAAGGGTTCTTTGTAGCTTAAGGACTCTTGTTTATGCTGTCAAATGCTTTTCATGTTGTCTACAGATATCTCATGCCTACACTGTGCCTGGCATTTGTATTTAAGAAGAAAACTAAGCTATATGTGTAAAAAGAATAAATGTAATTAGGATTGTTAATAATTTCATTGTGTGTGTGCTTATGTACTTATGTGTCTACCCTCCCCTCACCTGTCTCCCAGAATTCCTTTGGTGAATAAAAACTAGTGAAATGACTTGGAGTTTTGGGGAATTAAAGACTAAAAGAAATTATTATCGTAGGAGCTATACCAAAGGGAATAGAGAATGTGCACCGATACTATGAAACAATTAATTAAAACCTAAGTTGAACTGTTTTGAAGAAAACCAATATAGAATTCTTGAATAATGTACTTAAAAGTAAGCTCATGTGATTTTACCATAACTTAATTATTTAACATCAACATTCTGCCAAGTAGGTGAAATTCTTTAGAGCATATATAAATAATTAATACATTTTATTAATAGAAATCATAGGTTTAAAATTATTAAATGCTCAATCAGAGCTAGTCTTCTGGTTTCAGACAGCATACTGATATGTAAATTTTTTTTAGGAAATGTGGTTGCACTTACATTTTCTGTCATCGTGTACATTTTTTATATGTGGCCCAACTATTCACTCAACTCAATGTCATGTTTGTACATTTTCGTAGTTTGCCTCAGGGACTGATTTTTGGCAGTTTAAATGCTATTGATGACTAATGATTATGCAGTTAACATACAGCAACTGTTTAGCTTCAATGATATTTTCTTAATGCAGTAAGGATGATTTCATTTATTCCTTTAAAACTGAACAGCTATTTCTTTAAACTTTGAAAATAATATTCCTTTGAAATGTCTAAAACAAAGTAGAATAATATTTGTTAAAACCCAGAGAGAATTCATTTTATTCAGAAGTTTTACAGTATTGTCTCTAAAATGATCCCCACTAGAGAGAAAAATAACGGGCTTTATATATATATTCTTATACAGCATTCCTTATCTTACAGATGAGCTCAGTGAAAATGTTGCGTCCTCGTCTCAATAGCATTCTTTTCAAGCTCACATTTGAAGAACACGTAAACAACATCAAACCAAGCATCATAGCAGTAACTCTGGCCTGTGAAGAACTGAAGAAAAGTGAAAGCTTTAACAGACTTTTAGAGTTAGTTCTTTTGGTTGGAAACTACATGAACTCAGGCTCAAGAAATGCCCAGTCTTTGGGTTTTAAGATCAACTTTCTCTGTAAGGTAAGATAACACTTTATAATGCCAATTTACAGCAATAATCTCATCTACGAGAGGGGTCACTTTAAATAGCAATAGTACGTAAGCCCAAAAAAGTATCCTTTAAAAGGATGAATTTTATGGCACGTGAATTGTATCTAAATTAAAACAGATAAATGATTTTTTAAAACCTTACTGTAGTAAAATCTCAAAGACTGCAAATTCTTTTGTAGTATAGTACTCAGCTCTTGCTGATCAAATCTTTCTGGAGTTTTTAGGTCCAAAAAAAATTGCTTTTATAAAGTAGATGCAATCTTGTATTTCAGTCCCTTCAAACTTACTTTATGTCTCTCCAAAAAGCATTTGAGGAGCTAAATTCAATGAGGTGATAGCCAGAAATTGCCTTCTGAATATGCTTTGCTTTTTCTCCTCCAAGAAAATAATACTCTCTATTGTTGAATAGTGTTGTGTTATTAAACTTATACTAGGTATCTAGTGCATTAACTAAAAGTTTTTTTAAAAATCAAGTGATAATCGTTTTATTGTTTTGATTACGCTTTCATTCTTGTGAAAAGTAAACAAAGAAACAGACAAGTGCAAAAGTGATGGTATATGTCCATTTCTAGGTTAGCGCAAACCACCTTATTAAAGGAAAAGATCTGTCTGTTACACAAGAAAACTGAACAGACTCTGAGGGGAAGGCCTGTAAGAAAGCTGGAGACAAAAATAAGTCTGAAAACAAGCGATGTATCTTTGGCATCTCAGCGTTGTTTCACTTGTTTTTTTTCTTTCACCTCTGAAAACATTACAGAACTTTGGTTAGTTCTTGAAGTATATTATTACAAGAATCCCCAATCTAGGAATGGATATAAATTTCTTTTCTATTCATGCATTAAATAGATGTGCATTACATGTACATGGACTAGCATTTTAATATGTATCAAAAATGATTTGCTCCTGGTAGTTCTCACCCGGACAGACATAAAGAATAACATTTGTAGATACTAGGATGCATAATGAAATTGTATCTGTTTACTCCCGATTTATTTTTGAGGGGTGTAAGGAAAGAAAGCAAGGAAGATAGGGAAGATGGTCTGGCATGCTAGATTTTTGTCAAAAAAATATTTTTGGTCCCTCTTCTTATGATATTAGGGGACATGTGCAATTATTCGATAATACCAACAAGAATAAGGCTATGCTTGTAATAAATTAGAATAACTTACACCCCAATTTGTAGGATAAACTAAATATTTAAGACTTTTTCATTTTATTGCACATCATATACTCAACACTAGTAAAAGCATCTTTTATCAAGATGCTACTTGTTTAGAGTATACACTATAGGCACAGTGAGTGAATCTTAAAGTGTTCTTGGTTGGCGATTACAAAAATATTATAAATTAAGAGAAAATATCATTTGGAAATTTGTATTGTTACCTATTTCACATTTAATTCATATAAAAAAGACATTTAAAACAAATTATCCTAATTTGAACAAATATGTACCTTTTTTAAGTGTCTTAATTTCACACTATTCAAATTAATTACATGAACTGATATTTTTGAGGCAAGAATGAATACGTCATTTATACATAGGAACAAAAAATTATATTAATCTCACAGAAGGATTGTACAGTTGCATCTTGTATTTTGGAGAGAGGCTTCTTCCTGTCATCTACCTGTCAAATAAAAGTTCTTCCACACAGCGCAGGTCTGACATCTATCACTTAGAGGTATGCTCAAAGGATTCAGCACAAAGATTTTTGCCAACTTCAAATAAAATAAAAAATAATCTTATGGGAAATACTAGCATGTAGTAATAGATGTTCTAAAAGAGAAAGAAGTGAATGTTTAAAAATCTTCTGCCCTCTCCCACTTTTCAGTAGGATTTTTATCTTCAGGGAAATACTTGTCATTAAGAAAGAAATATCATATAGATGTATGATATTCCCACAATATCTAGGATTAAAAGGATGCTCCTGGAATACAAACGATTCTGAGTAGATATAAATGTCTAAAATGACAGAAATTTACTGAAGTACATAGAAATAGTTAGCTTATAAACTGTTCGAAACTGAGTTAACTACTGATGTATGATTAGCTAGAATTGGTGTTAAATTCCAGTTATGTTGTAAAAGATTACTTGGTTGATTTCTCTCAGTGTTTGTTTTTTGTTGTTGTTGTTGTTGCTGTTAAAAAAAAATAGCAGAGAGAACTTTCTTTGCAGGGCACTGATTATGCTTTGAAAATGATACCATTTACCTAATTAATATTCTAATGATAATTTCTTTTCTCAGTGAATTTAAAACTGTAATCTACTGCTTTTCACATGAAGCTATAGATTATGTTAAAATATTCACCTAGTTAAAAAGGAACCACAACATAAGCAGTTAAACTTATCAGATGTTTCTTGTAGTAAAGTAATATTAAAAATTCAGATGGTCACAATTAGCTCCTATAATATTTGGGAAGAAAAGGAAAACAGACGGGTTAACTTAAATGTCAAATATCACTAAAGGGTACCATTACTATAAGTACTACCCTCACCACAAAATACTTTGTTCATTTGCAGCAGTGTATTATCACTTTGTGAGTCACCAGTCCAGGGTGCTGAACTGTAATAAAAATCATTTCTATGCAGATGAGTTTCCAATGTTAGCTTGGCCCCTGCTTGCCTGTTGGTTATTAAAATTCTAACCAATAGCAGTGTTGTACTTCAGGGCCATTTGTTGTTTATGTTTTCAGTGTGTAATAACATATAATCTACATAAGAATGAAACATTTAAAAATACTTAGCACTCCCTAGGCACTAAGCTTTGTGGGTATATCAGATAAGGATCTTTGTTTGCAAGCAACAGAAAGTGACTCTGCCTGATTTAAGCAAAAAGTAGAATTTATAAGGAGCTCAGCCAGAAACTGAGGAAAGGCTGAAGAACTTGGCCTTTAAAAGAGTAGCAACTATGTCAGCTTTGAGAATTCAGAGAGCAGGAATGAATGGAAAGTCTTTCCAGGAAGTTGCCTCTGGGGTATATTCCATTTTCTTCCTCCTTTCCTTGTATTTGATTCAAATTCTAATTAGAAAGAGAGACCAATTGGCCTGGTGTAGATTATCAGAATACCCTTTGTCCAAGGGAGGGCAAAGAACCTTGATTGACAGTGCTACCAAGACTACTGTGATGGATGATTGGTCATGCCCTAAAGGAGGCTGTTACCAAGGGTGAGGATACCGAAGGTTAGGGGCAGATGAAGGGATAAAAGCCAGGCCTGAACAAACAAAGGCAAAACAAAACAGATGGTCGGTATACCAGGGGATACAAACATTACAGAAGACACACAGAAAGCTCAAGGAGCTTGTGATACAGTTGAGTAGCCAGGAAATATACATACAGAATATTATGTAATGTCACAATATACTTCTAGCAATGAATATAAAAATTAATGGCCATTGAGATTACTTTCAGATTAGCAGGACTTCAGGAGGGAGGAATTTTTGGTGATGGGCGTGGCCGTGAGTGGTACTCATAAATTAGAACAGAAGAATCTTGAAGGATAGGTATAATTAAGTTATATGAAGGGAAGAAGCCATAACCTTACAAGATGGGAGAACACTGGCCTTAGAACTTACATTTTAGCTTCCATTTTGCCCATCACTAGCTAAATTTTCATGGCCAAGTCACTTACTCTCTCCAAACCTGTTTCCTCATCTATACATGAGGAAATATACAGTGACCCTTTTTTATTTTCATAGGGTTGTTTTCAGGGTCAAATAAAACGATCTTTGTCACAGTACTTTGAAGAATTATAGTGTTAAAAATGGTAGTAGTTCTTTTTAATGATGGTATATGACTAGGAATAATCATGATGTGTTTGAAGATGAATTAGAAAACTACACTGCCTGGAATATTGGGTGTATGTTGGAAACAAATAACATTGGTAGGCAGGTTGTGAGAAGATTTTGAGTAATTTGTATTCTAGCTTCAGTATCTTTTTTTTTTTTTTTTTTTTTGGTGGTACGGGAGCCTCTCACTGTTGTGGCCTCTCCCGTCGTTGTGGAGCACAGGCTCCGGATGCGCAGGCTCAGTGGCCATGGCTCACAGGCCCAGCCGCTCCGCGGCATGTGGGATCGTCCCGGACCGGGCCACGAACCCGTGTCCCCTGCATCGGCAGGCGGACTCCCAACCACTGCGCCACCAGGGAAGCCCTAGCTTCAGTATCTTGCCTCTGTAACTTTTTTTTTTTTTTTTTTTGAAAATCACTCACAGCCCATTTTATAACTTATGAAGGCCAAAAACCTTTGTTTTTCTGCCTTGAGTTAATATCTCCTTCACCCATACTGTGACTTTCCAGTCATTCTAGTTGGACAGAGAGACATAACAAATTATGATATGGTATAATGATGTGTTTTTGTACAGATGTTAAATATGGCATACAAAGAACCTGAAGAAAACATTTAGTTTTACTGTGGAGAAAATTTTAGATATCTAACTTTAATTTAGTAGGGTTAATAGAGTAATGTAATTTTGCTACTTTTTTCTAAGATTCATCATTTATATAAAGTGAATGTAACATAAAGGCCTTATTTCCTAGAGGTCATCACATGGTATTAGTGGCAGAGTATTAGAAATATCTCCCCAAATATACAAAAGAAGGCATCTATCTCCCCTAGAGAAGTTGTAAGATGTAGAGTGAATTAGGTTCAGTTTCAGTGTGAAATATAATGTACCAGAAAATGTGATTTGTAAGGAAAATGACTGCTGTCTATGGAAGCACAATTTAGAAATTTGTAATTCAAGAGAAAATCTATAAAAGATCTAAGCAAAAAGTTACATCTAAGTATTCTAAAAATTTTACAGTATCTAATAGTTTTTAGCTGAAATGATGTGGATTATCTCTATCTAATCTTAGAACCTCAACATTAGAAAGTATCTAATCTAACCCCTTCAGCCTGCAGATGAGAAAACTGACCATTAGAGAAGTGAAATACTTTGGTTGGTGTGTTGGTCAGCTTGTGCTGCCATAAAATAATACTGTAGGCTGGGTGGCTTAAACAACAGAAATTTACTAACACACCATTGTAAAGCAATTATACTCCAATAAAGATGTTTAAAAAAAAAAAACATAAGTCATAAAAAACAAAAAAAACCCAGAAATTTATTTTCTCATAGTCTTGGAGATTGGAAGTTCAAGATCAAGATGCTAGCCTGGTTGGTATATGGTGAGGACTTACTTTCTGAATTGCAGACAGCCACCTTCTTACTAGGTGACAGTCAGGTTCATAAAGCTGGATATAGCGACCAACTGTTTTGGCTTACCCAGGACTAAGAGCTTTCCTGGGCTTCAGGACTTTCACTACTAAAATTGGGACAGTGCTATGCAAACTGGGACAGTTGGTCACTTTAGTTATGAAACTAGAGGTAGAGTCTTGGTCTCCTGATTATGCTTTCTCTCTTTCTCTCTCTCACCCTTTTTTTAAAAACATGTAACTGGAACAGCTTGCCTTTTGCATTTTTATAATGTCCTTTGCTACTCTTCTTCATCTGGTTTTTACCCTTTAGCTCTACTTCTCTGGTTACCACTACACACTGTGAGTATAATTATTGTAGGACTGTTCACACTGCACTTTAATTATTTTATCTCTCTTTCTCTCTAAAGACTCAGAACTCATGGAGGGTGGTTATTATTTTATTCTACATTTTATCTCCAGAGTCTATTGTATAGGAAGCCCTCAATAGATTACTATTGAATGAAAGGTAGGCAATTTGATTAAATAAAAGAATTTGTTGTGAGTGTTCAACATGAGTATTAGCATTTTTTTAAGTGAATTTAGTGTCTCACAGATATAGAGTGTATATTTTTACCAGTGAAAGTATTAAATATGTAAGTGTAACACTATGCTATGGTTTAGTTGTAAAAACATAAAAATGTATTATTTGCTATCAATATAAACCAAAAATTCACCCTCAAATGTGGGTTAATAAATAAATATGGGACTATTAATTTAAAAGCAAAGATATTGTTGAAAATAACCACTGTAGAATATACTGAAAGGCACCTTAGCAAAGGTCAATAAATCCTGGTCACTAGTCTACACACTTGGTTGCCTTTGCTTTTACAGTTTAGATGTATCCCTTGTGATTCAGAGAGGTTTATTATTATTAACGCCATGTTGCAAATTAGAAAACTAAAACCCAGTGAGGTTATGCAATTTTTTTCAAGATCAGAAAGCTAGTAAATGTCCGAGTTTGGGCCTAAATCTAGGTTTTCTGTGTCCAAAACCTTGCAACACACTGCCTCTCGCTAAATTGTAACAGAAGGTTTAGTCATATGTGGCTCATTTCCTGGAAGCATTACAGAACCAACTCTGCCCCTTACAGAGTACTGAAAATGGGGAAAATCACAGGTGCACTTTCTTGACTCTCCAGTAGCTTGTAAAATGAGGAATCTCTCTTTTTTATTATTCAAATTGAACTAGAAGTCATTGGAGGAATATTAATAGAAAGTTTGTCTTCCTCTAATAGATTTTAATGTATCCGGGTAATGGAACCTATATATATGTAATAAAATAACACCTAATAATCTGCATAATTATAGAGCAATCACTTGCTTTGTATGTACAGGCTCTCAGACCATATCAGTTTTGTGGAGGCAGGGCTGGCTGCTCTTCTCAATACATATTTTCTACAAATGAACATCTGTTCTCCAGAGAGATGGCTTACCCAGGATCACTCAGTATTGGAGGCAAAGTTAGAATCCCACTTTTCCTGGGACTCAAATTATTTCAGTGGCTCAAGGTAGTTTTTAGAATTTGATGATCTCTTTTGCTTCACTCAAATATGCTTTTTCCTATAAGACGGTGTATGGCATTATTTGGATTTGGGGGAGATGTGATTGATAATTTGCTAGGAAGAAAATTGCTTTGAGGGAGATAATTTGTCCTGGAACAATTCTGTGTAAGGGAAGATTAGATTCTCTGTCAAGAACAGGGTTGGATGGAATGTTAGGTCCTCTTACCAAGCTTTCCTTTTTTTCCCTGTGGGTCCTTTTAGCCTTCCTTCCTGTGGGCTCTTTGCAGCAGAGTTTTCAGCTGGTGATCTCTATGATTCACCTGTTATAATCAGTGATATAAGATCTAAAGCTACAGCAAAGTACAGAGGTGGTCACTCATGTTACTTTGCATTTTAAAATGTCACCACATAAAATAGTGATACACCATATCATTCGTTCATAATTCATGACCAATAGACACAAACATCTCAAGTTAAGGCTTTGTCTGTGCCTCATTATATTAAGTTGAAGCAAGAACATTCACCATTGTTGACCTCTGAAATAACTAAGCACCATAGAATGACATAAGGACAGGATATCATTCTTAATGTTAAATGGTTTTCTTTGTTCAGCTTATTTGATGGTCGACCTTTATTTAAATCCTTTGTGTTGTATTGTATTGTGCTTAATGGGTTCTCATCATTGAGAACCATTCAGTGTTGAAAAGATGAATGTTCAACTCTTGTGTGACTATGTCAGTGGTGACATTTTAGATTCAGTTTTTATAACTGTCAAGGGTTTTGTTTCCTGTAGTTCTTCACAAAAATCAGTATACCCAAAGTTGTGATTTTCAAAGAGCAAGCATTAATATTAACTTAAGTCAGTAAATGCCGAAATGTTTAAATTTAAAGAACTCTACATTTATTTGTTTAAAGAAACAATTCTCCATAAGTTCTTTTAATTCCCATATGTTATTAATTATATGTCCTCAAGCACATATTATTAATCAGTGCATGTGGACTTGTGCACATGGGCAAATGGTAATACTGAAAGATTGCTTCAGTCATCTCATTTCTCCAGTAATCAAGATGTGTGGATACCAGCTCAGAAATCCAATCCAGAGTCCTCACCTCCAGTGTCCTTCATGCCATTTAAAAATCTGAGGGAAACACAGGCTACTTCTGAGGTTCTCTTTTTAAAAATACAGCCCTCTAAGACTTGGGAACATATGAGGCCGTCTCCCTAATTTTGTAATCCCGTGTATACGCTACCAAATGCTTTGAAGATTGTCCTTCAGTTTGAAAATCAGCTTTTTTTCCACTTCTAAGATGTAAGGTACCTAGTCTCTTTATATCCCTATACTATAGTGGTCTGCACATACAGATTGACTCCTTAAGTAGAAAGAAAACTTGATGAAGGTAGTGTGTGTTTCTGTCTTTAGAGGTGCTTTCTTCTAAGATAGATATCTCAATTATTCCAAATGGTCACAACATTTTCCAGATTTATGTTAATGTGGAGATGCATTGTATCTTTCTTATTCTCTGTAGCCTATGTTACAGAATTGAGATGGGAGAAAAGACTGACTGCTATATCAGCAGGGGTAAAACTATATGATCATGTTAGGCACAGGGATTAACCTATTTTGTAGATGTACTTCAAATTGGTATAGTTATGAAATATATGTCTATGAGAATACCTTTTTTGAAATCTTGAGCTCTGATGAAAAGAAACAGACTCACACATTTATTTTCCTGCTTCCCTCTAAAAATACAGAGTTTCCATGAGCTTATTTAAAGATTTTTCTCTAAGTTGAAATATTCATTAATTTACCTTCATTGCTACAAATTAGTCAGCTAATACTTTAAATGTAACACTTGTTTGTTTTCTCAGAATTTGATTGCATCTGTTTAGATATTATCACATTTACAACACTATAGGTTGTGTGAAAACTTCATTATATTCCCCCAATTTTCAGTTTATTAAATTCTCTGGAGAACAGTAGTTTATAAATGTAATTTGTCTGATACAGACTTGATTAGTATTCCTTGTCAATACAGGCTGCTTTGGAAACATTTTTTTTTTCCCTCTCAATATTTTTTTCTATTTTACTTATATATGTGAAAATGTTCTGTCCTCTAAACACATACACACACACACACACACACACACACACACACACACACACACACACACACACACCCAAGACTCTTAACTGTAATTCTTAATATTGTGATGCCTATGCTGCTAGCCCTGGTTTTAACTTCTCTGTGTTACAGTTAAATCTGCCTTCCATTAGTCTAGATAACTTGATATGAGGGGTAACATGAATATATATTGTACATACATACACACTTGCCTTGTGGACTAGTTATGCCTAGTTACTGTACTCCCCTACGCAAACACATGATCTTTTTGATATGGAAGAGATTCTAATTTTTGAAAGTTTTATGTTAGGGGAAGGACTGAGAAAAAGGAATTAAAAGCCAGACCCAATCAAAAAGTGTGTGTGTGTGTGTGTGTGTGTGTGTGTGTGTGTGTGTGTAGAGAGAGAATGAGAGTGGGAGAGAGAGATTGAGAGACAAAATAAGAGAGAGAATGAAGGAGTGAGAAAGTATCAGCAATGGTTTTCAGAATTGGATGATCAGAGAGAAATAAGATTGAGTTAAATACTTCTTACATGTAAATTGACAAACTTGTAAAGAGCTTTTAAAAATGCAAAGTATGAGTTGCATATTATGCTCCTTATCTTCTGCCAATAACAATTATTTAAAAAGCCAACAATATATATTTGTGTAGAGAACTATAGTGAGGGGTATAATTTGTTTCCAGTAGGGGACTCATGTATGGCTTTGTTTATGACTCATTAAATACAGACTCATTTCAAGGAAACAAAAACAACGAATACATCTGTATTTTATTTCATTTTTAAAATTTTATCTTCTTACATTGATATGAAAAACACAGTCAACTTAGTACTGTGCCGTAAAGATACTCATTGAAGTCATTGTGACTAAACAATAATGGATATAGTTAACTGTTCTATTGGATAGTATGGCTGGCAGAGATGAATAATTCTCTAGTTTATAAAAAAGCTTTTTTTTTGGTTCTTGATGAGTCTCCCATATATCAGGAGTGGCAATAAATAATTTCAGCACTGGAGCAGACCAAAAAAATGATGATTTATGGGACTAGCTGTAGGTCTTGCTAGGTTCACCACAAAGACTGTTTCCATAGAGGATTTAAATGAACCCAGCTGGCTTAGTATTCTGTGAATTGCTTTAGTCATTTTCTGAGTTTAATCTTATGACTGATTTTGTAATTCTCACAGTGGGGGAAAGTTGACAACATGAACAGCATTTAGTGAATATAATTAGGAAGCTTGAAGACAAATGCCTTTTTACTCTATAAAAGCTTTGTTCAAAGGGGATTTCGACCCTGTATGAGACTGTTGTTCAAAACAATGTGGCTACTGTGACTGAATGTGAGTGATTATCTTACAAACTGATTTTCCTGTCCAATGAAACCATACTAATGAAGGCATGGCAGAACTTTAAGAAGGAGGGCTGATGACCATGGAAGGGGGTTTATAAGCAGTTAATATTCAAATAAAACTCTGAATATCCAATTATCCCTAATAATTTTAGGGAATCTAAGAAGTATTTATATACATATAAATACATTTTAGCTAGTATTTGGGCAGCAAGTTGGCCACATTTATTGATTATTTTCTGTGGAGCCTTGTGCTAGATGCTTTGCAGGGATAAAGAGAAATAAAACATATGTCTCAGGCTTCCCTGGTGGCGCAGTGGTTGAGAGTCCGCCTGCCGATGCAGGGGACGCGGGTTCATGCCCCAGTCCGGGAGGGTCCCATGTGCTGCGGAGCGGCTTGGCCAGTGGGCCATGGCCGCTGGGCCTGTGCGTCCAGAGCCTGTGCTCCGCGGCGGGAGAGGTCACGGCAGTGAGAGGCCCACGTACCGCAGAAAACAAAAACAAAAACAAAAACATATGTCTTTAGTCCTTGAGGGCCTGATGAGCTAGTTGCCAAATACAGAACATTGTAATACTAAAACAAGAGGCAGGGAGGAAAATAGGGAAAAATGGGGTGGAGAGCAGGGGGGAGATGGCTTTTATATAATAGCACACATGAAAAATAATCTACGTTGTTATAAATACTGGTTAACTAACTACAAAATAACAAAGTACTCTGTTATTTATATGATAGCCCATACTATAAAGCTGCCCCCCTCTTCTTTAGAAAGGAAAAGCACAATACCAGCCTTACTTACAACATGTGCTTTACTTCTCTCCCACAAACCAAAGCTTAGATTTTGCTTTTCCTGACTTCTGTCATGGGGACGAGCACACAGACTTGCCATTCATTTTTTTTCATCTTTTTTTTTTTTTTTAAATCTGCATTCTCAGAATATCTCTTGCCTTTTATGGTACAGTAAGAGTATCTTTAAAACTGCTTTTCATAAGTTTCTACCTGCTTTCTATAATTAGGTCTTATTATTTTTAAAATTTTGGACAAAATTAATCAGTACCTGTTCAAAAACATTAATATAATGGTACCACTGTATGACTGTTATGTGTCTCTACCCTTCCTTATTCGCTAATTGGACAAAAAAAAATCAAGTAATATTTTTTTTGACAAGAGAATGTCCTGAGATTTTTCAGATAAATTAAATAAGAATGAAGAAAGTCACTGTTTAATGCTCTGTGCGAGGGATCACTCTTTGGAATCCAAGCAACTTAGTATGAGGAAATATAAGCTATTCAGAAGTTCACTATTTAGAAAAAGGAACTGAATCTTAAAATACAAGCAAATAACTAGATACTTTTTTAAAATTTTTATTGAAATATAGTTGATTTACAATGTTGTATTAGTTTCAGGTGTACAGAAGAGTGATTCAGTTATACATATATGTTTATATATTCTTTTTCATATTCTTTTCCCATATATATTATTACAGAATACTGAGTATAGTTCGCTGTGCTATATAGCACCAGCCCCAAACTTTTTGGCACCAGGGACCAGTTTCGTGGAAGACAGTTTTTCCACGGACTGGGGGCGGGGTGAGGGGGATGGTTCGGGGGGTAATGCAAGCGACAGGGAGCCCTGGGGAGCGGCAGATGAAGCTTTGCTTGCTGGCCAGCCCGCTGCTCATCTCCTGCTGTGCGGCCCGGTTCCTAACAGGCCAAAGACCCGTACCAGTTTGTGGCCCGGGAGTTGGGGACCCCTGCTATACAGTAGGTCCTTGTCGGTTGTCTATTTTATATATAGTAGTGTGTATATGTTAATTGCAAACTCCTTATTAGATACTTATATCAAAACAGAATATTTTACTTTGGAAACCTGTGCTGAAGGAAGTTGAAAAGCGTTGTAAGCTATTGAAAGATTTGGGGAGAGATGCTGATGTATGATTCCAAGGATTCTTCATCAGCCACAGCCTGGTTCATTCAAATCTTTTCATGTTTACAAGTTTCAGCTTTCATGAAATATACGAGAAATATAGAGAAAGGCCTGGGTACTTGTCAATTTCTGAAAGCATCTCCGTAGGTCTTTTGTTTGTTTGTTGTGTTAATTATTTCAGAAGTAAAATATGTTCACAATCAAGAGAGATTTGAACTTAACCTGTAATTTTTTAAAGTAACTTAACTAAAATATAATTGACATACAGTCAAATTGACTCATTTTTAAGTATACAGTCTGATTAAATTTGTTATTTGTATATACTGCAATCAAGGCACGAAACGGTTCTATCAACCTGTAGTTTCTTCATGCCCCTTTGCAGTCAATCCCCAATCCCAGCTCCAGGCAACTTCTTATTTGCTTTCGGTCACTATAGTTTTACCTTTTTCTAGAATTTCATATGAATGAGATCATCCAATAATGTAGTCTTTTGTGTTACTTTGTATTTGGTGTGGCTTTCACTCAGCATAATATTGTGGCATATATCAGTAGTTCATTTTTATTACTGAATAATATTCCACTGTATGCATATACCACATTTTTATTCATCAGTTGATGGACATTTGGGTTGTTTCTACTTTGTGTCTATTACAAATAATGCTACTCTTAATATTCATGTACAGGACATAAATTTCTTTTATCTTGGGTAAATACCTAGGACTGGGAGTGCTGTGTCTTATGGAAAGTAAGGTTTAATTTTAAAAGATACTGTTTTCCAAAATGCCTGTACCATTTTGTATTCACACCTACAATTAAACCATAAGGACATATCATTTCATACCTGTGAGATGGGCAAAATTTTAAAAATTCTGATAATATCAAGTATGACTAAGAATATGTGTCAAGGGGAACTACTGGTGAGAATGTAACTTGGTACCTCTATTTTGGAAAACAATTTGGTAAAATTTAGAAATGCTGAAGATACAATAACCAGAAATGCAACTCCTAGTATATTCTCTAGATAAGCGCTTACATAAGGACTCTGGAGACATGTACAAGAATAATCACTCTGTAGACATGTAAAGAAATAATCATTATCAATAGAGTAAAAAGACAACCCATAGAATGGGAGAAAGTATTTGTAAATCACATATCTGATAAAGGATTAATATCCAAAATACATAAAGAACTCCTACAACTGAACAACAACAACAACAAAACACAAGCAACCTAACTCAAAAATGAGCAAAAGATTTTAAGACATTTTTCTAAAGAAGATGGCCAATGAGCACATGAAAATATGTTCAACATCACTAATCATTAGGGAAATGTGAATGAAAACCACAATGAGATACCACTTCATATCCATTAGGATGGCTATTATCTAAAAAAACAGAAAACAAAAGTGTTAGAGAGGAAATGGAGAAATTGGCACCCTTGTGGATTGACTTGTGTGAATGTTAAATGGTCCAGCCCCTGTGGAAAATAGTATGGTAGTTACTCAAAAAATTAAACATGGAATTACTGTATGATGCAGCATTCCACTTCTGGATGTACACGTAAAAGAATTGAAAGCAGAGACTTGAACACATATTTGTATACCAGTATTCATGGCAGCATTATATTCACAATAGCCAAAGGTGTGAGCAACCTAAGTGTCCACTGACAGATGAATGGATGAGCAAAATGTGGTATATACATGCAAAGGGATATTATTCAGCCTTTAAAAAGAAGGAAATTCTGGTATATCCTACAGCATGGATGAACCTTGAAGACATTATGCTAAGTGTAATAAGCCAGACACATTAGGACAAATATTGATAATTCCACTTAATTGAGGTACCTAGAATAGACAAATTAATAGAGACAGAAAGTAGAGTAGTGGTTGCTAGGGGGTGGGGAGGGGAGAGGGGGATGGGGAATTACTGTTTAATGGGTACAGTTTCAGTATGGGAAAAAGTTCTGGAGATGGACAGTGGTGATGGTTGCACACAGTGTTGAATGTACTTAACACCACTTTGCTGTATACTTAAAAATGCTTAAAATGGTAAATTTTATTTTATGTGTATTTTACTATAATAAAAGAATGTTCACAGCACCATTATCTATAAGAATATCAGTAATAATGACTCCCCCACCCCCCGAAAAAAGGAAACTAGATAATGGAAATGGTCAACACGGGACTGTAACTAAAATTAATTATTTTCATGTGGTGGAATAATATACAGTCATGAAAACAAATGAATGGACATAGCTAATTATGTAACTCACCCCTAAGTAGCCGCTCCTCAGATTCTAATTATACTTTAGCAAAATTACATATCTTGGGCCTTATTAAAGGTTGTTCTTAAATAGCTAAAACCACTAGTGTTGCACCTCCAAATGTCATTTATTTACACTGTATATAGATAGCAAGATCAATTCTATACACCCAGTTGGTGGTGGTGATAATCTTTAAAGCTATGTACAGAAAAAAAAAAAAAAAAAAAAAACCTCTTCCACCCACTCTCAAACCTCATGCATATAAAACAGTTTTGTTAAGTAAAATCCTCATGACAATAATGGTCACAAGTTTTAGTTAAATGTTTCAACCATTTCTGAGAGAAACCACTGAAGACCTTAGGGATGTTCATGCTTGTAAACTATTTCTATACCGATTTAGAATAACTTGATTTTGTTGAAACCATTCTCGGAAGAACTTCTATTTGGTAAGCCTCCTATAGGCAGTTGATTAACTAAGAGCCGTTGAAAGTGCCAGACCAGATTTTCTTTTTAAAGTATAGACATAATTCATTAAGTCTTTCTGGCCTTTCCTCAAATAAGGACAAAATGGTTGTTGATTTGCCACTGGTGCTGGCTACTTCAGGCTAACGCATATGCAGGATATTCTCCCTGAATGCGTAAGTAGGGCTAGAAGGGGAAATGGTGAGAGGTGAAGCAGGAAGAACAGGAAAGCAAAATTTGCCTCTCCGGGAAACTCACATCGCCACTGTCCTGCTGGGCCTGGAGGTGCAATTGAGATGAATCCTTATGCCGTTTTCATGTTGTCATGGTTTCAAGTTTAAGCCCTCCTTTCACAGATTGCTGCCATAAATTATGCTAACAAGTGTAAAACTCTTATACTGCTTGATTTTTACACAGTTGATATCATCTGTTCCCTTTTTATAAGAAATACCACTTAATACCGAAATCAAGAGCATAAAAACGGGACAGTCAGGCCTACATAAAGAATTAAGACATCTTTCTACCCTAGATTACATTTGGCTGAATTAGCGTCAGCCCTGGTCATGTAGTACCCAGAAAAGCACTTTGGGTGAGAGTTAGAAATAAAGCCAGGAAAGCGTGTATGAAACCTGTCTGGTCTCCGCTGTAAAGCTAATGTCTTTATGGTAATTGCAATCCTTAAAAATACATTATCTTTCTCAATGTTATTGCAGCGTGTGGTGGTGTTGAAGAAAGCAATAATTTGTAAACAACCCTTGGCAGAGAGCACAGAACTTAATTTTGTTTAAATAAAGGAGACAAACATTAGAATTCACGTGCTGTACCAAGACTGGCATGCAGTAGTAGTTGTTTTGGTATATGCACTGGAGCATTCCTGATTGCTTAAATATTAACTGTTCCATGAATATACAAATATAATAGGGAAAATAGGAGCCATGATTAGGGAAAATTTTTGCTAAAAGAACTGAAGTTGAATGATCTGATCGTATTGATAATCTAGGTGGGTTTATTCCAATGATTCAACCAGATTCCTTCACTGCATTTCACTATCTCCTTTCCTTCTAAGGACAATTCGATGTAAATGTGGATCATGTGGCATTGCTATCCGTCAGAACCCTTTTCTTGACACAGAGGGATTAGGCAATTCTGGGTTTTCCTGAGTAAAGGACCTGTTGATAAGTTTGCTGAATTTCATGTGGCCATTTGTATAAACACCAGGGGAAAAAGGAGGGGATGTGTCTAGAAAGGCCTTCCTTCTGATACAGTCTAGAGACATGGACTTTTATCTCACATTGAAGTTTTTTTCAATTTTTATTGAAGTATAGTTGCTGTACAATATTATGTAAGTTACAGGTGTACAATATAGTGAGTCACAATTTAAAAAAAAAATTAATGGTCGTACTCCATTATAGTTATTATAAAATATTGGCTATATTCCCCGTGTTGTACAATATATCCTTGTAGCTTATTTGATACATAACAGTTTGTACCTCTTAATCCTCTACTCCTATCTTGCCCCTCCTCCCCCTTCCCTCTCCCCACTGATAACCACTAGTTTACTCTCTAAATCTGAGTCTACTTCTTTTTTGTTACATTCACTACTTTGTTGTATATTTTAGATTATATCACATTGAAGTTTTAATACTCTTAGACCTGCTTAAACACATCCTGAAAATTTTCCTTAAGTAACGTCCACTCTGCCTTACCACGGCATTTCTTACAATCTTTACATGAAAATCAGTTTCATCTCTGATATTCATTCTACAGCAATTCATGCAAGAAAACCTGGTGTTTATCCTGCACATTCTTGCTTCTTCTGGAAGAGAATATTCTCTGGCAGCTGGCTGAATATTTGCTTGTTTAGTCATTCTGAGAATTCTCTGGGCCACTCTGCAAGTTGGATGTAAGATTTCTTTAGCTGGGGGCATACGGTCCACAACTTTGTTCCTACATAGTTTGTGGTAACGCAGGAACACATTCTCATTCTTGGCCTTCCACCGCAAATGCTGTTGCCGACATTGGAGATGCAGTATCAGAATGTGCCTGCGTCATGGACAGGGATGATGCTTCCCCCCTTTTGCCCTCTTTCTCTTTACATTCACCCGCTGTTGTCTGATCTCTGTAGGTTCATGCGAAGAAACTCTGTTTCACATATGGGTCACGGTGTTTGTCTACTTAGAGCCAGTACACATTAGCCCGGAAATTAGGACTGGTGAAATACATTTGCAAGGCAAGACTTTTTAGGGAAAGCATTGAAACCTGATGTCTGCAACTGACATTTGTTATTCTGATTCAAAAATTCTTGAGTAAATATTTAAACACTAATTCAGATTTGCCAGTAAGAAGTGAGTTTGCAGCTTGAGTTAGAGTTGGAAGGGGTAAACGATCTCCTGGGTTACCTAGTCCATCCCTCTGAAAATACAGAGTAGACAAGACACACTGCAACATCATGTGAGTGTACTTTCAATACAGTTTTGGGTGAAGGATGAGGGACAGTTTAAAAGACTTATGAACAATGTATTTAGAATCTTCACAGCATGGGACATACTGTTTGAGTCATCTACTCTTACATAAGTAGATGGTAAATTATGATACAAATCAGTCTCATTTTTAATGTAAATTAAGAACATTCAGAGTGATTCTGTCCTTCAGATGCCACAGATTGCTAGCCTGTTCCTCTCTAGTTTTGAATTGACACTAAGCTTTGAAATCATATCGGCACTTCAACTTTTTATATGTGAAAGTAATTATGAGAGGGCCCAAGCAAGCTGTGGACAATTGCCAAGCATTTTCTTGCCTGGAAATTTCCTTCAAAGAAGTCTAGTGGTTCTCAAACTTTAGCATGCCTCAGAATCACCTGCAGGTGCTATCAGAATTTTTTGGCCAGTATATTAAATCACATATTGATGGACTCTGCCCTCAGAGTTTCTAATTCGGTCAATTTGGTGTGTGGCCCCCAAATTTGCATTTCTGTCAAGTTCACAGGTGATGCTGATACTGCTGGTTCAGGGACCACGGTTTGAGAACCAGTGAAATAGTCGGTGTCCGTCCATTTTCCTTTCTCATGATTTTTAATTCTTATTTCTTCCATTGCCTGATCCCCACAGGCCTAATTATGCTGAACGTATTCGGTACCAATAATTATAATAACCTTCCTTACTAGCCTCACCATTTTCCAGCTGCCAGCTCTGCTGCCCCCTTTATTACCTAGTTATTTGTTATCCATAATCAATATTTTCAATAAATTACCTTACATGTTACCTCCTCTTTCTGGCTGTGCATTGTTTTTAAGTCTGCACCCCTGGCACTGTATTGAAACTGTGCTTGAAGGTCACCAAAGATTTCTCTAGTCATCAAGTCAGTCCTCATTATCTTTGGCCTCTCTGTAGCATTTATTCATTCAACAAACATTTACTGAACAAAATTGATGTATTCCTCTTTCTTAAGGAGTTCACAATTTGGTAGATGAGACTCCTTGCATAAACAAAATTATATATTGTGGAATAAACCCTGTAACTAGAGTATATATAAGGCACTATGGGAAAATAAAAACAGAATTTATTAATTCTGTTCAGGAAAGTTAAGAGAGGATCATTAGCCCCGCTCTCCCTGAATGACCTGGCCCCCAACTCCCATCACCTTCATCATCCATGACACTTAATTCAGTCCACTATGCATTAGACACCCAGTGTACATAAGTTAACCATGTTGTGTTCTGGCACGAGGTCTTATTATCTGTTTACCTAGGTCAAGTTACTTAAGCACTCTAAACCTGGTCTCTTACCTATAAAATGGGCTTGTTAATAACTAAGTAACTGAATTCTTTTGAGGATTTTTTTAAAAAGGTGACCCATATAAAACACTTATCAAAGTGTCTGGCCCGTAAGCACATGACAGATGGGTTAAAAATATTTGTTCTCCTCCGCCTTAAAGGAGGTACAGGCTACTACCACCTGATGAAGGAAGAAGGCATTTAAGGTCAGGAAGAGCATAAGAAAATGGGTGGAAACCTTCATCCATCCGTGCATTCAGTAAATATGTATTAATTGCCTGTTATGTGCCAGCCGTTGTTCTAGTTGCTGAGTGTATGAAAGTGAGCAAAGCAGACAAAAGAAAAAAATACCCTGTACTTGTGTAGCTGATATTGTAGCAGAGAGAGACAGACAATAAATAAATAAATAGGGTACATAGTATATTTGTGATAATCGCTATGGAGAAAAATAAAAGAGGGAAAGAGGTAAGAGGTGTTTTGAGAGTGGACTGCAATTTTAGATAGAGTAGCTAGGAAAGACCATAATGAGAAAGTGACTTTTGAGTATAGATCTTGAAAGATGGGAAGGAACTAGGCATGCAAGTGAGTAAAAGCGAAACCTTCCAGGCAGAGAGAAAGCACATGCACAGACACTGAGTAAGACACATGCCTAGTGAATTCAAGGAGCAGCTGAATGAAGGCCAGCATGGTTGAAGGGGGCTGCTGAGGGATAATAGCTAGAAATAAGATCTCAGTGGTAATGGGGGACCAGACCACAGAGGGACTTTTAGGTTATGGTAATGACTTACTCTGTGTGAAGATGGGAAGCTAAAGTAGCCTCTCATCACTTCTAATCTGGATGATGATCATGGTCATGATAATACATTATCTTATTCAATTCTACAAGTGTTATCTAATGCCCATTTTACGGATGAGAAAGCTGAGACATAGATTGTTTAGGTCACTTGCCCAAGGTCACACAACTAGTGAATGGTAGAGTCAAGGTTCAAACCCAGTTCTGTCTGAATCCAAAGGCTGTGCTCAATAACTGTTCTGATTAGAAATGTGAACTTTATTATATGAGTTGTAGAGAACCATTGGAATTTTTGAAGGAAGAGAGTGACGTGATCATACGGATGTTTAAGAAGCATTATTAGGTGAAATCATATAGGATAAAATGAAGCAGAGAGGATGGAATGGCCATGACCACCTTCTCATAGATTAGCTCCACATAGCTACCTACCACTTATGTTGAAAAAATGAACTGCCACCTCCTTCCCAAAGCCAGCTTACTCTAGAGTTATTGCTTCCTTATCATTGACACAATACAACCATTCTTTTAATCACCAGAACTAAAAACTTTTGGAGTCTTTGATTTTTCCCTTTCCCTCATCCCAAGTATTTCTTTTCAGTGACTTAATCCTGTTTGTCTTCACAATGTGTCTTGAATTTGTCTGTTCTCTGCCTTTGTTTACATGTACCATAGTTATCATTTTAACTATATCAGTCCTTGACATTTACCACCAAATTACTCTCCTACGTCATCTCCTTTCTGTATAATTTTGTGTTGTCTCCTAAATTCTGGGTTCCCTGAGGCTTTGAAAGTACCATGCATTGTTTATCTCTGATCCCTAGTGTCCAGCCCACAGTGGATCATCGAATGTACTTCTACATTCATAATCGCTTTGCTCCTGTCTCCCCTTATAAACGTATAGTGCTTCATTTCCCAAGGGGCACGTTGTAACTTTATTCTGGCATTCACTCTCACATAACTCTCAACAAATATGGTGTCCTGGAAGAGTCTGGGCTTTGGGGTCAGTCTCTCTGTATATATATATATATGTATATATATATATATATATATATATATATATACACACATATATATATAATGTATATGTATATGTATGTACACACACATACTTAACAAGAGTAGAGTTGAATTTAGAAGTATTGCTCTATAGCCCACGCAAGTGGAGAGAAGTCTTCATTCAGAAAACATTGATTGCCTCCCTGGTATGTCCTAGCATGCTCCTAGGTACCGTGGATAATAAAAATTAGTAAAACAGGGTCTCTTCCCTTGAAAGAGCTCATACTGACTGGAAGAAACTACTGTGTTGAAATGTTTATAGTGAAGGAATATGGCAAAGGAAGGCATCAATTACTCCTTAGAGGAGTCTTCAGAAAGGAGGGGGTAGTTGAGTAGTCTTGAAATTTGAGTAGGTATTCACTTGGCAGATAGAAAAAAAAAAAAAAAGAGGAGGGTCTAGAGAGAGAGCAAGATGTACAAAAGCACAGTGGTATGACATTGCATGGTATGTTCAAGCAGTTGTAATCAGACTGAAGTGAAGGGTAGACCCCAGGAAGCAGCAGGGGACACATTAGAAAGGTAGGCAAGGGCCAGCTCTAAAAGGGCCTTAAATGTAAAACCAAGAAGTTTGTGTGCTTTTCTAGTAGCTGAAGGGAGACTTTGCAGTGGAAACTTTGAATGGGTTCTAATCATCCTAACAAAATTAAGCATTTGAAAACTAACTCCTGTGTGGCGAGGTTAAATGAACTGAAATTGTTTGGTTTAAGAGAACAGGACACCTGAGAAGGGAGCTTTCATTCTCTGAGAGGTGGTTATACAGAGGATAGCAACCAGTTATTTTCAGTTTCCACTGACGACAGAGCAAGAAGAAATAGGCTTAAGATCTCAGTAGAAGGGAAAATTACCTATAGAAGGGGTCCTTCGAAGAAA
Organism: Orcinus orca; assembly: GCF_937001465.1. Lineage (NCBI taxonomy): Eukaryota > Metazoa > Chordata > Mammalia > Artiodactyla > Delphinidae > Orcinus > Orcinus orca. The sequence continues at coordinate 84,413,493 of NC_064580.1, forward strand.
GATTGTGTGTGACTGACGTAGGTGATTAAAATGTTGTTTGCTCAGGCTCTCTGGCTGTGTGCTGGCTTCTGTGTGTTCAAACCTCCTGATTTCAAAAACAGGGTAGAGACTGCAGGTTTTCAGGCTTGAATGAGAGTATTCAAAATAAAAAAAATCTTTTACAAGGCAATTAGTTATTCAGATATTTTGCTATCTGCCTAACTGAAGTTTTGGAAATGTATTTGAACACATCACATATAAATATTATCTTTCATAATATAGCACTCCTGTTTATTAGAAAAAAAGAAATGATCAGAATTTGCTAGAGAAATAGGTGTTAATTTGTTAAAGGTATTTTGTATTCATGTACCATTTCAGAAAGTTATTAAAGATTAGGTAGATACAGTTAGTATAAATTCAGTTATTAATCTTTATGTGTAACGTTTATTGTTCAGAGGATTCTAATTAAAATTGCTATATGGTTTATTAACTGATGGCACTTTATCAGTGAATATAGTGAACTACTCTTTTTTTGTTATCATTCGTTAATAACTCACCTTATTAAGATATTATAAAATGTTAGTTTTTCAAATAATTCCAATTTCTGGAACTACTGTTTGTGTTTTTATTGTTTGAAAATATATACAAGACAGAGGATTATAGGGTGACCATTTTGTTCATCCTTTTGCATGTTATAAAGAGAAGTCCTATATCTATCTCATACCCCTGCCTAGCTGGTGAGAGGGAAAGCACAGTCTTCGATGCAAAATGGCACTTGGCTCCTGGCTGGAGTGAACCTTGAAATACTTACGGAATAGCTACCAGTGAGACTCTGGCAAACTGGACAAGTATTATTGGAATATTTGATGTTAATGTAAAAATAACATAATTTTGAGTTAACCCGATATCGAAGGGAAGAAAATTTTATTTCTTAATAAACTAACCCAAACACTTTGGAAGTGATTCTGAACATACTCAGGTTAGATTACCTTTGTACTAACCCGAGAGATGTCTATATCCAGCTAGTACACTTGGAAGGGCAAATTATTGCATAAATGCCATTAGCCATTAGAAGTGATGAAGGTGAATGTTCTTAATTGCCTTCTGTACTTGACATCGAACCACACAATAGGTCCTGAGAGAGATGATGGCTAATGTGTGGATCATGTAGATGTGGTAAGAGAGACTGAAGACATGATAATACAAAGTAAATATACTTTAATAAGTAAAAATGCTTTGCCTTTATATTTTAATATTATATATTCATTTGTTTTTGACCACACCGCATGGCTTGCAGAACCTTAGTTCCCCGACCAGGGATCAAACCCGGGCCCACAGCAGTGAAAGTGCCGAGTCCTAACCACTGGACTGCCAGAGAATTCCCTTTATATATACACTAAATATATATATAATATAAATATATTCATTTTTAAATGATTGGTCTAAGTATCATGCACATAAAGAAAAATTTGAAAGACCACATATTCCCTGCCAGTTTGAAACCTTAAGATGAACTCCTGGTGTTAAGGTTATGTAAAAAATAAATATTGCAATACAAATTTAGCAGTTTGTCTACCATACCAAGGTATTTCTCAGCTTGACAGGATAGGCACTTGGCCATCTTTGTCCCTGCTTTGAAGGGAATGTTACAATTCTAAAAAAATACATGCATACTCTGTCTACCCCTCTTTCTGATTTCGACAAAGATATTTAATAGTTAATGATATAAATGTTATGTATTGTTTATCTTTTAAAAATGTAACCATTGACTCTACTGAATTTTTTAACAGGAATTAAATTTATGGCCCTCCTTCTGGATAAATATTTATCAAATACAGTTTCTGAAAATTAAGCACTTATAAGCATGCATGTCAAAAAGGAAATTTTTAAATCACCCAGAAGATTGCCATATGAGCACAGTGCTATTTTTCTATTTTTGTGTTTTCCTTTCTTGTATTCGCCATGTGCATTTTAAAAAAAAATTATGATATACTTGTACAATTTAGTGTCCTAAAAAATTGGGTGGGTTTTTGTAGTTGGGGTGTGTGTGTGTATGCATATGTGTAAATAATTTGTTTCCATAGAATTCACAAAATATAGATCAATTGCCTTTCCTTTAGGAAGATATGCCTTCAGTTTCCCTAAGCTCCTAATGTTTTTAGGATTTAGGAATTCAATTAATTTGTAAGAAAAAAAGAAAATGTTTATTTCCTTATTACTTGGAATATTCAGCATATTCTGAAGGGGATGCACTTTGTGAACATATAACACTGCAATCTCCGGTAAAGGCCTCTCTTTAGGAAAGTGAACCTCCCATTGATTCTTCTACAGCTGCAAGCCTTACTTAAGACAAGTTGCCCTTGAGGTTTTTGTTGGTTTTTGTTCTTATAGCTCGTTCTTGAATTGTGTCATTTCAACCTTGTAGTACTTAAAAGTGTTTGGTGGATCAGCATAATAATGCAAAATTTTAAATATTTTACCTACATGGGATAAATAGTAATCCCAGAAATTCTAAAATAAATCATTGTGGCCACTTCAGTTATCAGCATCATGCTTCCTGTGGCTGTTTGTTCTGAGCCTGAAGACTAACATTTCTCTTAAGTTGCTCATATCATTGGAACGTAACAGTTGTTAGAAGGCTGTAGCACAAAAAGTATGGGACTGATTGATTAAATACGATTTTTTTCCTTAGATACTAAAACAATAAGGATTAAATTACTCTGTAATTACCTAAATATCCTCCACAGCCTTTTCATAAACCTATTTGCAAAGAATATTCATTTATTCTAAACAGTAATCCTTAAAGCTGAAAACCCCAAATCAGTATGAACATCAGTGGACAAACCCGTCATCTAAGGATTATAGAATTAAATCATCCAATAGAATGAGAAAAGTTGATACTTTATACCATATTTATCCTTTGTTTTGAAGTAAATCCTTGATTTTATTTGCAGCTTAGTCTAGTATGAGAGTTATATTAAAGAAAACACTTAGATTCTCATCATAGATTTTTTTGGTCCTATACTTTAAAGACTTTTATCATTCTAACCACAGCATCCCTTTTCTAGAGTCTCTGAAAAGAAGATACAATGTGTAGGCAGGCAAATAAAATTTGACATATTATCACAATTGTGTGGTCAGATTCTGTTTATAAATCAGCATAAAAAGCCTTCAGTTATTCTTTTTTGATGGCCCATGCAAGTAAACGAGGGTAAAATGTGCTTGCTCTTTTACATTCATTTGCATCAGCAATAGCCAGAAATAAATATTACCTCACAGACGAATCAAGCTTTCAAGAATATATTTCTGTGATAAAGCAAAGAACAGAATGCTGATAACATAAACACACATTCACTTGGACTATTATTATCAATACTTAAGTGAATGTTCTTTTCTCATGAAAAGAATAGTTCATTTTGCCATAATAATCTAGACATTTTAAGAAATACGGATTCATGTTTAATTTTTTACTTTTTTCGGTCATCTTTCTCTCTTTTAAAATGTGGAGTTCATTTTAAAATCCAGAGCATTGTCACTAGACCCCAGTAGGAACTACCCCAGACATTTAAAAAAAAATTTTAATTAGTTACAATGAATTGAGTTCATTTATTCATTTATTTCTCTTGTTTAAGAAAAAGTCTCTTGGGCTTCCCTGGTGGCGCAGTGGTTAGGAATCCACCTGCCAATGCAGGGGACATGGGTTCAATCCCTGGTCCGGGAGGATCCCACATGCCCATGGAGCAACTGGGCCCGTGCGCCGCAACTACTGAGCCTGCACTCTGGAGCCCGTGGGCCACAGCTGCTGAGGCCTGTGCGCCCAGAGCCCGTGCTCTCCAATGGGAGAGGCCACCACAATGAGGGGCCCGCACACTGCAGGGAAGAGTGGCCCCGCTCGCCAGAACTAGAGAAAGCCCGCGTGCAGCAACGAAGAGACCCAACTCAGCCAAAAATAAATAAATAAGTAATAATAATTTTAAAAAAAGAAAAAGTCTCTCTCTATATATTATTAAAACATACTAAAAATATTGTCATTATTCCATTCCAGATCCGAGATACTAAATCAGCAGATCAAAAGACAACCCTCTTGCATTTTATTGCTGAAATTTGTGAGGAAAAATACCGGGATATCCTGAAATTTCCTGAAGAACTGGAACATGTGGAAAGTGCAAGCAAAGGTAATTGATTTGTAACTGCTTGGAGACTACATCTTGTCTAAGTAAATATTTTAAACAGTAGGGTTAAATAATCTATAAGCATTAATCGTAATTTTTATTTGGTTACTGATATAAGAAAAGCAGGAAGATAGTTTCCGTTAGCTTGTATATGACAGCATAGTGTGTTTTAATGACCTGCTTCTGACCAACTTTATTTTTTAGCGCTCTAGGTTATTGAAGCTTTCATATCTCTAATCAAATAGTATATTTTTTTTCAATTCATAAATACTTAAGTGTATATTATTTGCAAAGGAACCATACTCTGGGGCTGTTGGTGATATCACAATGATCGTGAGATAGTTCTTGCTTGAATTTGTTCAAAATCTAGAAGGGAAGAAAAGACATATACACAAATACTTTATAAAACAAAGATGAATATGAGAAGTGCTACAGGAAAAGATAATGGACTGTGGTTTAGATGAGAGAGAAAGAAACTTTGAATGGATAGATAAGAGGAGGCCAACAGGGTGAAGCATGAGAATAGGATTTTTACTGACATGGAAAAGGGGTATGCTGTCCAGAGAGCAGACAATAGACAATATGAGAAGGCACAGTGGCGGAATGTGTTAGGATGGTGAAAGAGTCATTGACTATCAGGCTGAAGCAGTAAGGTAGCCATTTCAGAGACTTCAGTGTCATGGTAAGCAGTCTGATCTTGATGAGATAGGTGGCAGGGCATCATTTAAGGACTAGAATGGGCAGAACCTGGCACCAGTGAAGAACAGGAGAGGAGGAACAAAAATGTCTCCAAGACTTTAATTCGAACGGATTAGCTTTGTTGGTTAGTAAGTATTGTCTACTTTTAGAAGAAGTTGAAAGTGAAAGAAAGGAGGAAGGGTCAAGGAAACATTTTTTGAAAGTGAGGTGATGTATGTGGAGAAGTACATTTTTCCTCTTGGATAAGAAGAGTAGGCCGTAAATCTTATATTTGAAACTGCACTATAGTAATTCTGCTTCTCTATAACTCCGAGGACTTTCAGTAAGGACTCAAAAGCATATACGTTTCCCGAGTTTATTACAAACCATATAAACCTGTTAGTGTCCGTTGAAGGAGAAAAAAAGTGTGTCTATAAAACCCAGAAAGTCGTTTGTGTAATATTGTTCAGTGATCATCTCTGCCAGTCTGGTATTGTTGATCACATCTTCAACATATTTCTTGAATTTAATGAAGTTAATGAAATTTCTTTAATTCCTTTAATTTAATGAATATTACAGTTGTTGCTGTTGTCTTGTTGGAAGAGAACAGTCATAAGGGTACCTATAGTTTCTCTAGTCTCAGCCAATTATGTATTATACTCAGTTCTATTTGTTTGTTTCCTACATCTGGGCTTTTGGCAAATCCTTTCATATTTTTCTTTTACGATATCACCAACTTCTTTCTTCCTATCCATTTCAAGAGCAAAACCTCTCTGTTGTATTTTGCTTATTTCTGCTTTCGTGTAGTCTTCCTGCCATTGTATTCGAAAGACTTGCCAGAAATCCTCTTCCTATCTTTGTGTTTGGGCTGCGGCAATCCCCATTCTCAAGTTATTTTGACTAGTTCTTTTTATTTCCCTATGAAATTTAGACTCAGAGTTTGTAACTCAACAAGTTCTTAAGTACATTCTGCCTGCTTGCATCCCCCTTTCATTTCCTTCTAGTTCTCATGTGTTCAGAAGTATTTTCTCTTGAGCCGTTTTTATTCCTTTCTAATAATTCTGTCTCTGTGTACGATTTCATCCTGCATCATATGCCTGGAAATCTTACCTGCCCTGTCCTCTAAGACAATTGACTATTATTTGTCAAATCACTGTTCAGAATCCATTTCCTTATTTTTTTTTTAATGTTTTGCTACTAAAGCCTTAGAACAAAATACTTGTGAATTTAGTTTGCAAGAAAAAACAGAATGTGGTGTGAAAGGTCAAGCCACTTAACTTCTTATTTATAGTTAAATACTTTTCCTTGGTGTCTAAGTCTAACTAGTCTTTTTTGCTTAATACAGATTTCAGTCCTGTTTGAATCACATTCTGTCACCTCCAGTACTGTGTATATAGCAAGCATATCTATATCCACAACCAACCAGCAAAAATAAAAATAAATCAACACTATATATTAATTCATTTTCCATGATTTTGGACAATCTCCTTGTGAAATGATTGCCTACAAAAAGAAAAAAGTACCTGTCTTTTTAAACTGGAGTGATATAGATAAGATGAGACTAATTCAGTTATATAACTCATATTTCAAGAATAATTGTATGATTACTAATATCTTCTTTTGTTTTTTTTCTTATACCTTTGAAAATTCTCTCTTTATTTTTTATTTTTATTTTTGAAGTATAGTTGATTAACAATATTGTGTTAGTTTCAGGTGTACAGCAAAGTGATTCAGTTATATATACCTATATCTTTTTTCAGATTCTTTTCCATTATAGGTTATTGCAAGCTATTGAATATAATTCCCTGTGCTATATAGTAAATCCCTGTTGCCTATCTATTGTATATTATAATAGTGTGTATCTATTAATCCCATACACCTAATGTATCCCTCCCCCCTTCTGTGTTTTTTGATTATTAAAACCCAAGTACCTATTTTGATAGAATAAGGATCTTTTCTGTCTGCTATAGCAAATAAATGTATTTCAGCTCAGTACTAAAGTTATAGACCTCAAATTAACTGACAAAGAAAAAAAAATTACCTTGAAGTGAAAAGAAAACTGAAAGTAAGAAATACGTGGGATTCATGAGAAAACGTATTTTATAAATTGCCTTCGTTCCTTGTTAAGCTAACCTTCTAAAATTGTGTGCATCTTGGACGATGCAAAGCTATGGTATAAACTTAGCATATTTTCCTAGAGCTCAGTAACTCAAAGATATTGGGAGAAAACACATCATTTTACATTAACACAGATATATATTATGGAGTGGAATGCAAAATTCACATGAATTTTTAAAATAAAACAGATGACTTCAAAGAAATTTCACACTTGCCGCAGATCCCTTGGGGAGCATGTTCAATCTTCTCTTCCATTAGGGGCTCTTGGGTGGGAAACGTTTATGAAACATTGCCTAAAGAATTGGAGAGTGGTTTGGTTTTGCTTTGGTTTCACTTATTTATTTATCTATTTAGTTATTATTGCAGAGAGTGTGGGAGGCAAGCCGCCCTTATGAAGTTCAGAATCAAACAGTACAATGGAATTTTATTACCAGTGGAATTCATAAAATAATATTTCTCTCGTCATTTTCTTCCAAGTTAAATTATAAATCTGCAGGTCCTCTCATTCCTGTTTGACATACCAATGAGTCTTTAGAGAGAAAAAAAGTGGTTGCTATAGAGAATCTAATGCCTTTAAAATATTGAAAATTTATTTGATAAACCACCATTACCTTTTCCCTAATGAATAATTTTAAAGATTATATATGTATTTATAATTAGATATAATAGATATATAGATCTGTATTGTATAAAGCATTGCTGGTTTACTAGACCTAGTTTGTAAATCCTTCATTGTTTTTCCCCACCCTGTGGCTATCACTTTAACTTTCGGCTTTGAGGATTTTTACAGTTTGATGTAAAACCTCTAGTGTTTTATAGGTCAGCTCCAGGGATTAAACCAAAAGGGTTAGTAAAGTTTAATTAAAACTATTCCATTCAGCAGGAGAAAATTATATTAATGTATTTGAAGGGACTATTAATCCTAAGGTTTTGCATACCTCCAAAATGGGTTTCACTTCAGTTAAATTACTGCCATCCTAGAAAATAAAAGTTGGTTAAGTTTTCTATAAGCCGTGTTAATTTCTTATGATTTAAATCAACTATTATAAATTTTAATGACCAACCATACCTTTTGATAATCTGCCATCTTTCCATGCTATATTAGTAACTCTGATTAGCTATTTACCCACTCTGACTTCTTCACAGGATTAATCATGATGAAAGTTTAGATTAGAGGAAATATTGTAGGGAAAAATCTATGAGATAAAGGAAAAGTAAAATCATAGCAGAGTTAAAAAAAAGTTGGGGGAATGCAAAAAAACAAAACAACATTTTCTGAAACTCCAGAGCTGGCAGAAGCTTTAGAGATCATCTTGTCCCTGCTAAAAGAGACCCAAGATGGCATTTAGTCCAAATTCATCATTTTACAGTTGAAAAACTGAGGCCCAGAATGACGAAGGAATTGCCCACGATCACACAGTCAATGAAGGTTTGCAGACCTTTGTCTGTTGTTTTATTACATACATTTCAGCTCCACTTTTCCTTCCTTTGTGGTCTAAAATATACAACAGAGATTCATGCTCACATATTGGAAAACATAGAAAATCAACTCTGACCAAATAAAAGATTTACTGGAGTATGAATGCCACTTCCTCTATATAGTACTCCAGTCTCTCTATCCCCATTTTGACAGAAATACCCTTTCCTTTCTCTGAGTCACAGCAGTACTTTAGCTTTATTAGTAATACAGCACCTGCCACATTTGCATTTTTTATTTCATTGTATGCTTCTCTCTGTACCTCGTAAGTTGAGTACCTCAGTGGCAAGGAATATGCCCCATTTGTCCCAACAGACTCAGTGCTAGCTCAGCATCTCAGAGAGAAGTAAATGCTCAATAAATGTTTACTACATTGAATCATTGTATATCCTTTTAGTACAGCAGGCGTATTTCAAAATAAGGCATTATGGGAAGTTGACAAGTTGAGAATAGCAACCTGAAAATTACTGTTTACTGTAAATACAAGAGGAGAAACAAGATAAGTTAGAACAAAGAAGACACCATGACTTAACAATATTTCCTGGTCCATATTTTACTTCTTTCATGGAGAAAGTTAAAATTGGAAACAATCGAGCTCTTAATGGAGAATATCTAAACTTATGGAGACTGCCAAACCATAAAGGTTTATGGTGAACAGTAAGGATTAAAAGTCTCATAGGAACTAATGGCAGCCAACTGTCTTAACGTAATATCTAACTGCTGAAACATCTTTAATTCTAATGACTGAACAAAAAAAATTACTTTTATACTATCTACTGTTTTATTGAAAAATCTTCTGAGTTATGGGACAAAATCCTACTGTTTTTAGAGCATTCAATGTACAGTAACTCATAGGACCCAAGATGTGAGAAAGTACAAAACCATAGGATGTCCTAGCAGATTTCAACTTTCTGTTTTGGAACAATAAATGCTGGAGAGGGTTTGGAGAAAAGGGAACCCTCTTGCACTGTTGGTGGGAATGTAAATTGGTACAGCCACTATGGAGAACAGTATGGAGGTTCCTTAAAAAACTAAAAATAGAACTACCATATGACCCAGCAATCCCACTACTGGGCATATACCCAGAGGAAACCATAATTCAAAAAGATACATGCACCCCAGTGTTCACTGCAGCTCTGTTTACAATAGCCAGGACATGGAACAACCTAAATGTCCATCAACAGAGGAATGGACAAAGAAGATGTGGCACATATATACACAATGGAATATTACTCAGCCATAAAAAGAAACAAAATTGGGTCATTTGTAGAGACGTGGATGGACCTAAAGACTGTCATACAGAGTGAAGTAAGTCAGAAAAATATCGTATATTAACGCATATTATGTGGAATCTAAAATAATGATATAGATGATCTTATTTGCAAAGCAGAAATAGAGGTACAGACATAGAAAACAAATGTATGGATACCAAGGTGGAAGGGGGGGATGGAATGAATTGGGAGATGGGGATTGACATATATACACTATTGATACTATGTATAAAATAGATAACTTTTGAGAACCTACTATAAAGTACAGGGAACTCTACTCAGTGCTCTGGGGTGACCTAAAGGGGAAGGAAATCCAAAAAACAGGAGATATATGTATACGTATAGCTGATTCACCTTGCTGTACAGTACAAACTAACACAGCATTGTAAAGCAACTATACTCCAATAATTTTTTTTTTTTTTAAAAAAACAACTTTGGGGCTTCCCTGGTGGCGCAGTGGTTGAGAGTCCGCCTGCCGATGCAGGGGACACGGGTTCGTGCCCCGGTCCGGGAAGATCCCACATGCCGTGGAGCGGCTGGGCCCGTGAGCCATGGCCGTTGAGCCTGCGCATCCAGAGCCTGTGCTCCACAAAAGGGAGAGGCCACAACAGTGAGAGGCCCACATACCGCAAAAAAAAAAAAAAAAAAAAAAAACAACTTTGTGTTTTGGTCTAACTTTTTAGAAGCACAGAATGATAATAAACCAATGTTAACAGAATGTCAATAGAATTGACCTTACTTAGATGTTAGCAGTCTGAATAAAACTGAGTATACATTGTACCACTATATCATTTTAATAAAAAAGTTAAATTGTTTGTTTAGCTTTTTTTGGACCTTTCCTACACTATTTCAAATAAATAATTTTGCTGAATGAATTACATTCTATCATATTGACACCATAAAAATCTTATAAAAATTGAGAGGAATATTAAGTTTTAGGGAGTCTAATTCATACATTTTCCAGTTTGATATACTTTCTTCCTTACTCTCACCAGGTCACCCCAATTTTTTTTTGAGGCTTAAATTATTTTTATTATGGAAATTTTCAAATATAAACAGAATTACAGAGAAAAATATGATGAACCCTAGTGTACCTAGTATTCAGTTTCCATATTATAAAACATTTTGTTAGTCTTATTTCCCATCCCTACTGCTACTACCACTACTACTACTACTACTACTGCTACTGGTGACGGTGATAGTGTTTTTGCAGGTATATTTCAGCCTTTAAAGAAAACCCCAACTATCCTATCATCTAACTAGAGTTACTAGTTTATTATGCACATTATATGCATAATATATGTCTGACATATAAGGACATATTTTTTTTAAACACAAATCAATGCCATTACCATACCTAACATAATGAACAATTTCTTAACATTATCTAATACCCAGTCCAAGTTTCCTTGATTATTTAAAAAGTGTTTTTTAGAGTTAGTTTATTTGAATCAGGGTGCAAACAAAATGTGCACATCGCATTTGGTTTTTATATTTTTAACTCTTTTAATTTATAATTGTCTCTCCTTTTTTTGTTAAAAAATGCTATTGTTTATTGAATAAACCAAGTTAATTATCGTGAAGAATGTGCTGGATTCTGAATGTGGTTGATTGGTTTCTTCTGGTGTTTAACTTTTTTGCTAACCTCCTTATTTCTTGTACATGAGAAATTAGAACTGGAGGCTTGATTAGAGCAGTGTTTCTTTGTTTTATTCTTCTTTTCTTTCTTTTTTTTTTTGGAAGCAAGTGCTATGTACTTTTTGTTGTATCACATGAAGAGACATAATATTGGATGTTCCACTTTCAGATGGTGTCAGCCTGATTTCTTTCTTATAAAGTTCCTTATCAAATTTCACCTAGTGGTCTTAGCACCTACGATGATTATTGCCCTGATCCATTATTTTATTAGAGGTTGCAGAATGGTGACTTTCTAATTTTACTATACTTTCTGCATTTATTGGCTAGAAATGTTCTGTAAAAGACTTTCCTCAGCAACTATTGGCTTTGCTGAAATATAGCTCATACAGGAAAGTTAGGCTAAATGCTCAATTTATTCCCTTTATTTGTCAGTTTTTAAAGTAATGGGTTGGTGATATAGCCATTTCCAGTAATGAAAATGAGGTTTCTTTTTCAGTATGGTTTTTCAAATATTTGCTATATTTTCATCAGGTACTGTTATTATTCCTTTTTTTTAACATCTTTATTGGAGTATAATTGCTTTACAATGGTGTGTTAGTTTCTGCTGTATAACAAAGTGAATCAGCTATATGTATACATATATCCCCATATCCTCTTCCTCTTATTTATTTATTTATTTTTGATTTGGTAAAGTAGCAGGATACAAAATTAATGCACAGAAATCTCTGGCATTCCTATACACTAATGATGAAAAATATGAAAGTGAAATCAAGAAAACACTCCCATTTACCACTGCAACAAAAAGAATAAAATATCTAGGAATAAACCTACCTAAGGAGACAAAAGACCTGTATGCAGAAAATTATAAGACACTGATGAAAGAAATTAAAGATGATACAAATAGATGGAGAGATATACCATGTTCTTGGATTGGAAGAATCAACATTGTGAAAATGACTCTACTACCCAAAGCAATCTACAGATTCAATGCAATCCCTGTCAAACTACCACTGGCATTTTTCACAGAACTAGAACAAAAAATTTCACAATTTGTATGGAAACACAAAAGACCCCGAATAGCCAAAGCAATCTTGAGAACGAAAAACGGAGCTGGAGGAATCAGGCTCCCTGACTTCAGACTATACTACAAAGCTACAGTAATCCTCTTCCTCTTGCATCTCCCTCCCTCCCACCATCCCTATCTCACCCCTCCAGGTGGTCACACAGCACCGAACTGATCTCCCTGTGCTATGTGGCTGCTTCCCACTAAATATCTGTTTTACATTTGGTAGTGTATATATGTCAATGCTACTCCCTCACTTCGTCCCAGCTTACCCTTCCCCCTCCCCGTGTCCTCAAGTCCATTCTCTACATCTGTGTCTTTATTCCTGTCCTGCCCCTAGGTTCTTCAGAACCATTCTTTTTTTTTTTTTTTTTTAGATTCCATATATATATGTGTTAACACACGATATTTGTTTTTCTCTTTCTGACTTACTTCACTCTATATGACAGACTCTAGGTCCATCCACCTCACTACAAATAACTCAATTTCATTTCTTTTTATGGCTGAATAATATTCCATGTATATATGTGCCACGTCTTCTTTATCCATTCATCTGTCAATGGACACTTAGGTCCAATTTTTTTTTTTAAACAAAGTGAATTTCTTTAAAATAGTACAAATCACAAGAGGTCCAACACATGCATAGAAAATATATTTTCAACCTGAAATGTCAAAAGGACTTAGGAAAGAGAGTCATATTTTCTTACTGGTCAGTAATCTAGTCATTACGAAACAGTGTTTTTAATTCATAACATATAAACCCTATAATTAATTTTCATTTCTACAGGAAACTATTGAAAACATTCGTATCTTCAGGGAACAGTGAAAGGAAGCAGAGACCATGGCCATTTGTACTTGAGTAAAATGCTTCACTATAAATCAGCTATTTTTTATAGACTTATAGGCATTTGTTAGGGTACCTTAGCTTTTGCAACCCAGAATCTCTTTCTGCTAGAGAACTGTATGCATAGCTCATCTGTCTTACACCCACTTCATGGCCCAGCCTGTCTCAGAGCCTAGGCTTCTGTGTTTTTCTAAACTGAAAGTCCCCCCTCTTCTCTCAGCCCTTTTGAGCCTAATGTATGTATCTTTTGATGGCCCTCTATGAAGCCTTCCCCAACTGCTTTGGCTTTCAGGCGTCTCTCACTTCCCCTCTTCTACCATAGTACTTACTTGAGCTTCTTAGTTTGGTGCTTGATCCTATACTCTTTTGCATTACAATATCCTGTACTCTTTTGCATCCTGGCTGCATCCTGGCATGATGCTTTCGGAAATAATGTATGTTATCATAGTTTGCTTTTTCAAGGGAGCATCTAACACAGTATTGGCATAGTAAATTCAGCTCAGTGAATGATTTTGAAACCTCCACCTGATCTTAGCTGCCATCTTTATTTAACCCCAGTGAAACTTTCTGGATACTTAAAATAGCTAAAATATATCTGCAGATACTTAATTTCAACTTCTTACACATTGCGCCCAGGTCTTCAATACGTTTTCTTTAAAAGTAGCTGTTTAAGGCAAAACTAATCTGTCAATAGGATGTTAGAAATCATTATAAATGGTTAGTTTTGGGGTGGGTTAATGGCTGGAAGGGAACATGTGAAGGCCTCTGGGGTACTGGTCACATTCTATTTCTTGATCTGGATCCTGGTGACATGGGTGTGTTCAGTTTGTGAAAATTCAGCTGGTCACCTGTGTGCACCAGGGATATATGCTTTAACAAAGCATTTTTTAATAGGCGGTCATTTGTATTTTTAAAATGTGTAATGAATGATGAAAAGTGAGAAAGGTATTACGTTTTAATTCAAAAGGTCCTCTTGTTTTTACCTGTGCTTAGTTATAATGATCACATGCATTGTATAAATAACTGCTGTCAGAGTTGATCTGATGTTACTGTAAATAATTACTGTTTTTCAGCAAGTTGTGTGTCACTTAAGGATTTTGTCAAAGTGTCCTTTAGTCTGAGAGTGGATGGGTACACTCTAGTATTAAAAAGGAAAAAAAAGTTAAGAAAATCACCAAGCACATTATATGCCATGTAAACATTCAGGGTGAATGTTTCTTTTCCATAGCTGTTGTCAATATTATGCTGTCTTATATATCATTGAGTCCTAACATGTCCTGAGCACATCCTGAGGTAAAATTTTCACCAAGAACCTGTCACTGCTCTCATTGTTATCATTGTGTCTTTGCTTCAATGAAAGAGGATATGTGGGAATATTGCTCATTTAATCTCCTTGTGGATACAGTCTTGTTAGGTGAAAAATGAATATTCATACAGCAAATGTTAAAATGTGATTGACTCCTGAAGTAAAACACAGGGACATATTTGATGCAAGAGGTTTAGGGACTGATGTTAAGTAGTAATGTCAAGGTAGAGAGGGGAGAGTAAGGGAAGAGGGAAGAGTGAAAGAAATGAAGAAAAAACCAGCTCTCTGCCACCATGGCAGAATCATAGGAAGAGGTGGCTCCTGTCCTGAGTGGAGATTCCCTTGTACCACCAGGGGAAATTGATAGAATCTGGTAAGCAACTTGGTTGCTGTCACTGCAGTTTTTACCACTACCAGTTCTTTTGATGGATTCATCAATAAGGATGAATCTGGTTTAGGGATATTAGGGTTGGTGATTTTGGAAGAGGAAAGAACAGTATCAGATCTACCTAATAAGCTGCCCCCATTCTCCATTTTTTACACGTTTCAAACGTGTCTTGAACACAGGGGACTACGTGGCTGGGGTGATTTCTTGAATTTAACTGGGTCTTTTTCTGGAATTGGGATTCTACAAGTTGATGAGGTAAATTATAGTAAATAGCAAGTATAATATTGACTTATGCTAATTTTATATGACCCAAACTCCTTTAGAGTATTTCCACATAAAACAGTCAGAATGGAGCTGGCATTTCTATTAGAAGAGTCATTGAAATAGTGAGGGGAAAAAAACCCTGACTCCTACTGGAAGCTAATAGCTCTGTGGCAAAGAATTCTGGTACAGTCATATCTGAAAGAGACGCATGCTAGAAATAATATGGCCAAGGATGAGAATCATAACATATATATTCTAGTTTCAACTTTTTTAGTACCTACTTGTTGGATCATAGTTTTGCCACTTAACCTCTCAGTGCCTTTTTCCTCATTGTATCATAACATTTCTTAATTTGAAAAATATAGATGGTCATATTTATCCCTCAGGTGATTATGATAATAAAATTAGATATTCAGTGTGGATATGCCTTAAGAGAAAACTGTTATATATAAATAATGATTTATTATTCAAGCTAGCATAAAGATATTAATTCCAGATGATTTTGATCAGGTTTTTTATGTTTGTTCGGCCCCATTTAAAAAATGAAGGTCAAAATTCACTTGTTAAATCATAAAGCACTCTGAAATAACATATGATGTCATTAATTTTCTTTTCTTTACATGTTCTTTTACTTTTTTCCATCTCATAGTGTTTTTGAAATTAGACTCTAAAAACGTGATCACATAGGCTCATCTCATTTTGAATGACATCTCCAAGCTCTGATGGAAGAATTATTATTCCACATTTAAGAGTTGACCATAAAATTTCCATTATCCTATTCTGATAGGATATCTTTGTCCTTAGTATGTGTAAACATGGAAGAAAAGAAAAAATGTATAGTTTTAATTGAATGTTCTAAATAATTAATAGTAAATGTTTAGGGGAACATAAAAAAGGTGTGAATTTAAAATATTATAATAACTAATACAAATGATAATAAAACATTTCTTTTACGTGCATTTTTAAGGAATGGATTCTGCTTGCATTTGTAGCACAAAACCCAAGGCTAATGTTTATGCTAGCTATTGCTTCTTCACTTAATTTTGCATTTTTTCCTAATACTAGTGATAATATTAACCACTACCATTTATAAAGGGCTTACTAAGTGCCTGGCACTGCAGTAAGCCTGGTTTTAGAGAAAAGGAGACTGAGTCTCAGAAACATTAAATAAAGTGCTCAAGGTCACACAATTAATAAGAGCTAAGATTTTCGCTACTTCTATATCACTTATTCTTTTCATTATAACAACACTGAGAGTAATATCAAAAACATAGTTGAAAAAGATATGAAAAATGAAATTTTTACTCATAAATTTAAGATAAGCTGAGAAGGCAATATAAACCTTAATATATTCTGGATTTTAATGGGAAATTAATTATTACCATTAGAAACACCCAATGAAATCGTATAAATACAAACACTTATTGTTTTACTTTAAAACTACAGTAAACTGATAAATATATAAAATGGTATTGTCAGGATTTAGGGTTTCATTCAATTCATTTTTCCTTCTACATTTTCACAGAGAGTAGTAACACACCCTGTGGTGATGAACAAGGAATATCTCTATTGCTCACCCTTCTTGAGGGATATGGTCACCAACTAAACACTTGTTTATTTAATTCTAATAATATAAGGACTTACAGTCCCTGAGTTGCACATTTGTATCCCTTGTTTTAAATATATCACTTTTTCTTCAGCTATCTATTCCATGGAAGTGTGGGGCATGCTGTAAATTAATTTGGGCATTTATTCATGTATCTTTTACTATTAGAAATCACACTGAATAGGAGTTCTTCAAAGGAAAATGAGTTATATCTTACACTTCTATTAATTATTTCAGTTAATATCCCAACTTAGAAATTCATTAGAAACAATTTTAATACATGTGCCATCCATGTGGACAAATGGTACATGGGCAGAATGTTCTCAGAAGACAAACATACCAAAAATATTCAACCTCATCAGTAATGGAAGAAATACACATAAAACAATAATATACAATTTTTCAGCTATTGAAGTGACAAAGTTTAAAAACAAACTGTCACATACTCAGTACTGACGCAGGTGGTATAGGGGCGATACATATGCATTAATGGTCCAAGTTCAAGATAATCTCAATTTTTCGGAAAGGAAAATGTATCAAGAGCCTCAAACTAATTGCAAACATTTAATTTGTCCTAAGAAGATGATCAGAAATGGGTACCAAGATTTATGCACAAAAATTTCATTTGTGGGTTTCCCTGGTGGCGCAGTGTTTGAGAGTCCGCCTGCCGATGCAGGGGACACGGGTTCGTGCCCCGGTCCTGGAAGATCCCACATGCCGCGGAGCAGCTGGGCCCGTAAGCCATGGCCGCTGAGCCTGCGCGTCCGGAGCCTGTGCTCCGCAACGGGAGAGGCCACGACAGTGAGAGGCCCGCGTACCGCAAAAAAAAAAAAAAAAAAATTTCATTTGTAACATTATTTGTAACAGTGAATAATTGGAAATATCCAAAAGAGCTAAGAATTAAGATAAATAATAAAATGAATCATAGAACATACATATAATGTAATATATTTTGAATCAAATGAAGCCTTCAATGAACTTTAATGACATGGTGAATACAAATAATATAGTAAATTCAAATAAAATAATAGACAATAAGATCCAAATTTTATTAATCATAATATACGTAACAGTAATATTTGTTGTCAGTAGTATTTTTGTGTTTTCTGTGTCTTCTGTGTGGTATATACAATTGATTCTTGTTACTTGTAGTAGTTATGTTCTATAAAGTCATCGTAAACATTGAATTAGGGAATATTGAATCATTGCTTCTACGGGAAATACAGAGTTAGGTTCCTGCGAGCCTCTGGTCATACAATTTTCATCAAGCAATCAATATATAACCTTGTTTATGTATGTTTCTGTTTAAAGATACCATATTTAATATATATGATTGATTCATTAACATTGAACTCACAGCCAACAGCACTATAACTCACGCCCAAATGAAACCTATTTAACGTAAGTATATTCTCTGTAAGGCACATTACAGCCTTCCTGCACTTAGGAACACCAGACAGCACTTCAGCACTGTGCTTGGGGGTCATTTTAAAAAGCAAAACCACTCAAAGAAGCACAAAAATGAGAAAAATATGGTACTAAATAGGTTGCAAAAGGACACTTGTTTACAGTGTGAGAGCTGAAACAAGAAGTCACAGCGTCCCCTTGTTCAACCTCAGTTGGAAACATGCACCGAAGACAACTCAAATTTTTTCACCACTCTGCATGTGTGCATGTCTCTGAATGACCACAAAATCACTGCAAGTATTGATTGGGTTACAGATAAATTTCAGCAAGTAGGCAAATTCACAAATATGGAATCCATGAATAATGAGGATCGACTGTGTATTTATGTTTATAATCATGAAATAATTTTAAGATATAACTCATCATACAGTTCATTCATTCATTCACTCATTTCCTGAACAAGTAATTATTGAGCACTGACCATATTCTGGACCCTTGGGCTATAGTTATGAATAAAACAAAGTTCTCATTTTCATGGGAAAAACAGACAAAAATATAATTCCCTTCAGTCATGAGTATTATGAAGAAAAATAAAGCAAGATAAGAGAATAGAGAATGACAGAGGGTACTGTAGTACTACATATAGTGGTCAGGGAGGCCTCTTTGTGGAGGTGACCTTTGTCCAGAAACTTGATTAAACTGAAGTAACATGCCATGTTCATATCTCAGTCAAGGATACTTCAAGCAATGGAAACAGCAAATGCAAAATTCCCTGAGTCTTCTAAGTGGTATTGTAGTTGAAGGAGAGTAAGGGAGCCAGTGAGTGGTCGGGGAGAGTGATAGGAAAAGAGGTTGGAGGTGTAGCCACGGGCAAAAGCATGTAGATCTTGTAGGCCCTGGAATGGACTTTGGCTTTTATTCAGAGTCTGATGGGAAACTATTAGCAGTTTGAGAGTATGGAAGTAATGAGATCTGACTTATATTTAAAAGAATCATTCAGACTGCCAAGTGGAGAAATGGATTGCAATATGGCAAGAGTAGTGAGAGATCAGGAGACCACTGAAGTTGATCAAGGGAGGAAAGATGTTAGCGTCAATTAGGGTAACGGTGGTGGAGCTTATGAGAAATGTAGACTTACTATTTTTCTAAAGATTAAACCACCTGAATTTGCTTATAAATAGGAAGAGGAGCATGACAATATGATTCTTCAACAATGACTCCAAAGGCTGTGAATAGAGCAACTGAAATAAGATGGATTTGCCATCAGTCAAAGTGGAGAAGACTGTAGAAGGACTGGGTTTGGGATATCTGGAGTTCAATTTTGGTCATAGTAAGGTTTCAATACCTATTAGATATCAAAATGGAGACATCAGGTAGGCAGTTGGATATGGGAGTCTGGAGTTCACGGAGATATTGGGGCTAGAGATAGATAGATATTTGAAAGTGATGAGGACATAGATAGTAGCTAAATCCGTGTGAGTGGATACGATCACCAAGAGAGTGAGAGTGGATAGTCAAGAGAAGTGGCTGAAATACCAAACCCTGGGACCAGGGATCCAGGTAACCAATAGGGTACTTTTGAGTGAATTAGGAGGACACCCATTTGAGATGGCATAAAAGTGACTCTGGACCTTCCAGCATGGAGAAGAATTTAATTTGATTGAAACTGTAAAGAATAATGATAAGTACAATGTTTAGATATGCTCTGTTAAACCAGTGTACCAGATGTTGCTCTGTTCTGCACATAATGTATCATTTGTATTACCTATGAAGGAGCCTTTGTTTTAAAGAAAAAAATACTAATGTAGTCATGAATACATACACACAGAAAATCACACGCACGCACACACACACACACGTGCGCAAACACACGTAGATATGTATGAGCCCTGATAAACTCTTGATCATCACAAAACTCCATGCAATTGGCCCTCCAAATCCACGGGTTCTGCGTCCACAGATTCAACAAATTTCAGTCCGCTGTTGGTTGAATCCACAGATGTAGAGCCCGTGGATATGGAAAACTGACTGTAGCATGCCATTTTACATAAGAGCATCCACGGATTTTGGTAACCTTGGGGGATCCTGGAACCAATCCCGTGTATACCAAGGGAGGACTGTAGATAGTTATTTAGAGATTAACACACATGAAATAGTATGCAGTGTTCTGGGGTTGAGAGGATCTGCAAGTGCACAAAGATTTATCACCAAGAAAGTCTTGTATTTTTTAATATGTATGACTGCTTTTATTTATTTTATAAATCTTTGGTTACAGAATCTTCTAATCAGAACTCTGAGCATATTGAAATTCTTACAAAAAAAGCATTGAGGAAAATGGACACCATTTTGGTGGCATTAAGACTCTACCATATGTATTCCTCACTGTATTTTTTTATTGAGGTATGATTGACAAGTTAAAAAGGTGTATATTTATGTTGTACAATGTGATGTTTTCATAAATTTATGTGTTATGAAATGAATACCAAAAACAAGCTAATTAACAATTCATCGTCTCACAGAGTTACCTTCTGTGTGTGTGTGTGTGAGTGTGCGTGCGCACGTGCGCATGCACGCACATGTATGTGTGGTGAGAATATTTGAGATTGCTGTCTTAGCAATTTTGAGTATACATTATTATTAACTGTAGTCACCATGCTGTATATTAGGTTTCCAGAGCTTATTCATCTTATAACTGAAAGTTTGTACCCTTTGATCAAAATCTCCCCTTTTCCCCCACCCACTACTCACCCCCCAGCCTCTGGTAACCAGCAGTCTACTCTCTGGTACTATGAGTTCATTATTTTTTTCATTTCACATATAAGTGAAATAGAATATTATTCAGCCTTAAAAGAGAAGGAAATCCTGCCATTTGCAACAACATAGATGAACCTGGAGAACATTATGCTCAATGAAAAACCCAGACACAGAAAGATAAATATTGCATGATCTCAATTATGTGTGAAATGAAAAAAAAAAAAAATTGAACTCATGGCACCAGGGAGTGTGTATGTGTGTCTGTGTTTGTGTGTGTGTGTGTGTGTGTGTGTGTGTGTGTGTGTGTAATTTATATATAAAATTTTCCTTATACATTCATCTGTCAATGGACACTTAGGTTCTTTCCATGTCTTGCCTACTATGAATAATGCTGTAATGAATATGGAGGTGTAGATATCTCTATAAAATATTGATTCTTGTCATTTGGATATATACCCAGAAGTGGGATCACTGGATCATATAGTAGTTCTATTTCTAATTTTTTGAAGAACCTCAATACTGTTTTTCCATAGTAGCTGTACCAATTTATGTTCCCAACAACAGTGTATAGGGGTTTCCTTTTCTTCACATCCTCACCAACGCCTCCTATCTTTTGACTTTTTTATAATAGTCATCCTAACAGGTGTACAGTGATAATCTCATTGTGGTTTTGATTTGTATTTCCCTGATGATTAGTGCTGTTGATCACCTTTTCATATACCTGTTGGTCATTTGTATGTCTTCTTTGGGAAAATACATTTTCATGCCCTTTGCCCATTTTCTAATTGGGTTGTTTGGTTTTTTGCTGTTGATTTATATGCATGTGTTCCTTATATATTTTAGATACTAACCCCTTATCAAATATATTTCCAAATATTTTTTCCTATTTTGTAAGTTGTCTTTTCATTTTGTTGATTGTTTCCTCTCCTGCACAGAAGCATTTTAGTTTGATGTAATTCTGCTTGTTTATTTTTGATTTTTTTGCTTGTGCTTTTGGTATAAAATCCAAAAATTCATCACCAAGACCAAATGTCAAGGAGCTCTCCCCCATCTTTTCTTCTAAGAGTTTTATGGTTTCAACTCCTCACCATATTTTTAAACATTAAAAATCCCTTCAACACCTACTCAAAATACCTACTTGTAGCCAGCAACTTTTTTAAAAAATATTTATTTATTGATTGATTGGTTTGGCTGCATTGGGTCTTAGTTGAGGCACGTGGGATCTTCGTTGCGGCGTGCGGGCTTCTCTAGTTGTGGTGCACGGGCTCCAGAGCACGCGGGCTCAGTAGTTGCGGCACGCGGGCTTAGTTGTTGTGAATCTTAGTTCCCCGACCAGGGATCGAACCCATGTCCCCTGCATTGGGAGGCGGATTCTTAACCACTGGACCACCAGGGAAGTTCCACCAGCAACATTTCATTAAAGAGAAGACTGATGTGTCTGTCTGTATATTTATTATATTTTCATGCACTGAAATATAATCGTTTGGAGAATTGACAGGCAGGTAATTTCAGGAAATGCATGCAGCTTAATTTTTATTTTTAATTTATTTTATTGAAGTATATTTGATTTACAATGTTGTGTTAATTTCTACTATACAGCAAAGTGATTCAGTTATACGTATATACATACATATCCTTTTTTCATATTCTTTTCCATTATGGTTTATCACAGGAGGATGCAGTTTAAACATAGGTAGATAAGTAGACAGTAAGCAAGGGTTTTGTGGTAATGATTAGAGTAGTGTCTTCCAAGGCCTGACACCATTGCCATGTGGCACTGAGCAACACTTTTTCAAAGGTTTTGCATTGC
This sequence comes from Orcinus orca, assembly GCF_937001465.1. NCBI lineage: Eukaryota > Metazoa > Chordata > Mammalia > Artiodactyla > Delphinidae > Orcinus > Orcinus orca. The sequence goes on from NC_064580.1 coordinate 84,436,268, forward strand.
TAATAATGAAGTTAGGCAACTGTTGTTCCTGAAAACAGTAAGCCAACATCAGCCCAACTAATTGCTTTACTTGAGAAATACTATTTACCAAAATAAAGCCTAGAAAAATGAAATTCAGGTATGCACCTAGTAAACTCCATCTGCGTGATAGATAACCACCTAATCTTGACTTTGGTCTAGCACTAGAAGGTATGATCCTGTTTATGTTGTCTTCTCCTAGAGAAGACTGTACAAAAGTGATTACTGACATTTCAGTTTTTCTGTCTTAATGACTGGTTTACAAAAGCAGCAATATAGGCTACAGAATTTTCCACATTGTCAAATCTTTAATAAGTAAACTAATAGACATGGAATTAACACCCAGAAAGAAACATATTTCTTAGACTTGAGGATCTTTTAAAATGATTTACAAACACAATTTGAACTCTTTCATTATGTAGTCAAATCTTATTTTATTATAATATCAAGTCCTCCATGATCTGGAATCTTACTTTTTAGTAGCTGAGGAGTCATAGCAGTGAGACTAGAAAGGAAAGGAGAGATTTTGGAAAAACTGCAGGACTTAAAAATCTATTGGATTTGTGATGCGATGTGAGGAAACCACCAATGGGGAGGCAGTTTGCAAAAACAGTGGAAATGATATTTGTGTGCAGATATTGTACCCAAAAAATATATGTAAGAATTTGAAATCACCTGTATCTGGTTTTCAAAACACACAATTCCCTGAATGGATTTTACTTCTAGCATCAGCAGTGTCGTATCCCTAACACTTCAAAGTTAAATAAAAGTTCTAGAATTGATGATTTAGTATCATCAATTAACTTTGGAACGAAGTATAAAGAAAAGAAGTATTTAGTCTGTCTGATCAAATTCCAAAACAAGTGTATAGCAGGGTCAAACAATTAGCATATTTGTATTTTGTGTTTTAGCTGTATTTCCATTCTCAAAACTAATTATTTCTCTAAGAGTTACTGTCATTTAAAGTAGTTAGCACATAAAAGTATATGCTGAGCCTTACAGTGATGTTAAAGGCTTGTGAAGTTCAAATAGTTTGCAAAATAAAATTTAATTTTCTGTGGATATTAGTCATGGCAGAATTGCCTCTAAATACAATCTTGTATGAAGTCAATCACATTCATGATTTATTATATATGAAAAGAAATGTATATCTATAAACAGGCTTTTTTCTTGCCTCTCTACCAACCATAATCATTTGATCATCTTCATTCTGTGCCTTACCCTGGTCTTCCATAGCGTTAGAATGGGAAATGATTGTAATTAATAAGGCTATTTGCAAGATGATGTTTAGGACCATATTCATGTTGAAATGCTATAATGTTTAAATTATAAGCAAATATCTGAGATTGGAGGAAACAAAGAGCTCTGTCTCCCATAAGGAATTTTCAGATTCTGCTAGAAATAGTTAATATACACTAAATCAATTCTACATCATTCTCCAGATCGTTAAATTCTAAGTTTGTGCCAACTGAAAGTGCTCACAGCCAGCTATCCACATGTGTGGGATACTCGCAGCTGTGAGTGTTCAGAGCACTGTAGCACCTGGAGACTGTCATACAGGGTGAAGTAAGTCAGAAAGAGAAAAACAAATATCGTATATTAACGCATATATGTGGAATCTAGAAAAATGGTACAGTTGAACCGGTTTGCAAGGCAGAAATAGAGACACAGATGTAGAGAACAAACGTATCGACACTAAGAGGGGAAAGGGGAGGGTGGGATGAATTGGGAGACTGGGATTGACATATATACACTAATATGTATAAAATAGATAACTAATGAGAACCTTCTGTATAGCACAGGGAACTCCACTTCGCTGTACAGTAGAAACTAACACAACATTGTAAAATAACTATACCCCAATAAAATAAAAAATAAAAAATAAACAGTGACTGTCACTGCTGCTTTTGCCAGAGGTTTGGACTCATGTACTTGATTTCCTCTGCTATTATTATTGTTATTATTATTATCATTATTATTATTTGCATGAAAGAGAAAAGAAGTCCCTCCTTTTACATTCAGGGGGAAAAAAAGCAAAGTGCTAATTAAACTTTGTTGTGGAACAATATTATCCTCTTTAGTTTTACACTGACAATTTTAGTGCAGAGTCACTTTAACAGGCTTTGCAAATCAGAATTTGTTGGGCGCTTTTTATCTCTGAATTCACCGAACAGGTCCATTCCCTGCAATTGAACATGCAGAGCAAGACAAGACAGAAATAACATTTATTTCATAAAAGTTTCATTAGCACTCTCACTAGCCGAAGATAAAGGGGAAGAATGTTTCATCGGAAGTCTTATGAGATATTACTGTATACAGATTTTTAGAAACAAAACACAGAAGTCTGAAAAGCCATCAGATATTGCTTTGAAAGGAATGCAGAATTATATGGATCTCGAATGTGTTGAAAAATGGCTTAAATGTACTGAGCTACTCACAGCCCTTGGCTTTTACTTTTTATGTGAGTTATATCTGAACAAGAATTTTATTATAGTCAGCGTTGTTCACGCCACTATAGTTAAGGTTGTCAGCATTTCCAGTTGGGATTCATAACTCAGCTTTAGAAGTCACCCTGGGCTGAAGGTTGGCATATGCATTTCTAACTTGTAGTGGTAGTGATGGGTATGAGTGTGATTAAATATGTAGTAAACATTAAAATGAACATATACTACTTTTTATGCTATGAAATATTTTAATGGAATCATATATTGTGGCTCCTTAATTATAGAAACTGTCTGACAGATATTAGCCCTGTCAGTATAACTGATTAACAGAGTTAAAGAAAACTTTTCTCAATCTAATTTAGTCCTTGTAGCCAAGAAACTCTGAACTTGTCTCGGAGCCATGAGCCAAAATACTTCCTGTTACCAATTGAGTAATGGCTTCTAAAAGCACTCCATAATGTATCAACACTACAGCCAAGCAACTGGTTAATTCTGTTCAGAGATCAGTGAGAAGCATGAGGATTGAAACGTTAAAATGACAGTTTGAGATTTTGTATATATCCATAGCCACATATGCAGACACTGAACAGATTTATAGAAAATGGAAATGTATTTCTTTTGAATTAATCTCATTTTTCTGGCTATAAAATTCACTGCTTAGGAAAACTAAAATATTACAGAAGAGTTAGTAAATATAGAAAAATTAAAGACATGAAAAGAATAAAGAATAAGCACCCTTAATCCCTCACACCAGGGTTAACCACTGGTTACATGTTGGTGCACATCCTTCAAATCTTTATATTATGTGTACACACAGGTACATATATTATAAAATTGGTATCATAAGATGAATCACAGTATGATTTTTTTTTTCCTATGTAGGAGAACACAAACTTGTCATTAAAAATTTTTCTAATGCATAATTTTCCTAGCTGCACAGTATTCCACTATATGGGTGAGTGACATTTAACTTAGCACCTATAGTTGCAGATTTTGAAATCTGTTTAATGATTTAATCTTACTTTAGAATTAAAATCTGTTGAAACCTTTTTTTTTTTTTTTTTTTTTTTTGCGGTACGCGGGCCTCTCACCGCTGTGGCTTCTCCCGTTGCGGAGCACAGGCTCCGGACGCGCAGGCTCAGCGGCCATGGCTCACGGGCCCAGCCGCTCCGTGGCATGTGGGATCTTCCCGGACCGGGACACGAACCCGTGTCCCCTGCATCGGCAGGCGGACCCTCAACCACTGAGCCACCAGGGAAGCCCTGTTGAAACCTTTTAACAACTAGAGTTTGGTCAGAATCTTGTTCTTGTACACTTTTAGATATTTTCATAGTACCCTAGTTACTGCATCCTCAAATGCTAACAATTCATAATTGTTGATTGGAAAATGTATTTAAAATAAAGAATTTGTTATTTATTGATTACGTAGAAACGCTTACCAAATACTTAAATTCTATTGGTATGATTGCTATTGATGGTTATAGTATAAATGGAAAAGAATTTTAAAAATGAATAAATTTGCAACCAGTGGAATGATCATTTCCTTTGAATTCTTATTAACTTGAGGAGTGGGTTAAGGAGGAAATTTTGTTACAGATAACAATTTTCCCTTTAAGGGTTTTATTTGTTTGTTTGTTTTTTTGAGGGGGCAGGCATCGGCCATAAGAATAGGATATTATTTAATATAAAGAGGTCTGTGATCAGAAAGACCTGAGTTTGAATCTCAAGTCTGCTTTCTAGTTATATGTGATTTTAAGTAAGGTATGCCACTTTTGTGAGCCTTATTTTCTCTTCCTTAAGATGTAGATCATACTTACCTCGCTGTGTTGTTATAAACATTAAATGGTTTTTTATGCAAATTTTTTTTCCACACACACACTGTATTTTATTTTTACATGAGATAAATAGACTGACACCAAGCATTGTAAATGGATGACCACAACAAAAGCAACAATGATTGCAATTACCAAACACGAAACACACTCATACTGTCATAATATTGACATTCAGTCCAGTAATCCTCCACTGTAACAGCTTCTTTACTTTGCAGTGAAAATTGATTTGTATATTTTTTGCCTCTGAGTCCTTGTGGGATTTTTTTTTAATTCAAACAGAAAGTCACAAAACTTATAATCATCCTCATCAGTTCACTGAGTCCCATGTAATTAATTTTGTTTTCATCTTGATCTTTCGTTAGCACTTTTATGAGTTCATCAGTTTTCAATTAGAGTTCTGAAAATGTTTATTCATTCAGTTCAGCAGTATAGTCAGTTACCAGAAACCTGTACTTGTCAGAGACTTTTCCAAGAATTCCTTGAAGATGAAACCCTTTTATAGGAACATATTTACAAAAGCATCAGAGTACACCCAAAACTGTCTGTAAATGACAAAAGACTTAAAAATGACCACAGTTAAAGATTTGATGAAAGTTCATAATAATGCAGTTGACGGGTTTCCCTGGTGGCGCAGTGGTTGAGAGTCCGCCTGCCGATGCAGGGGACACGGGTTTGTGCCCCGGTCCAGGAAGATCCCACATGCCGCGGAGCAGCTGGGCCCATGAGCCATGGCCGCTGAGCCTGCGCGTCCGGAGCCTGTGCTCCGCAACGGGAGAGGCCACAGCAGTGAGAGGCCCGCGTACCGCAAAAAAAAAAAAATAATAATAATAATAATGCAACTGACAAGGAAATTTAGTTATTTCTGAGATATACCTTTTAAAGTAATAACTAGAATTATGACTTATAACATTATACCAGAACATATAAGGTTTTTAGAAATTTCATGTAGTGTCTGAAACATTTATATTAACAGATTTCCATACAAATAACCTAAAGAAAGTTTAGTATTAGGTGTTTTGTTTGCTTGTTTGTTCTTTTATACTGCAGGTTCTTCTTAGTCATCAATTTTATACACATCAGTGTATACATGTCAGTGCCAATTGCCCAGTTCAGCACACCACCATCCCCACCCCACCACAGTTTTTCCCCCTTGGTGCCCATACGTTTGTTCTCTACATCTGTATCTCAACTTCTGCCCTGCAAACTGGTTCATCTGTATCATTTTTCTAGGTTCCACATACATGCGTTAATATACAATATTTGTTTTTCTCTTTCTGACTTACTTCACTCTGTATGACAGACTCTAGATCCATCCACATCTCAACAAATGACTCAATTTTGTTCCTTTTTATGGCTGAGTAATATTCCATTGTATATATGTACCACATCTTCTTTATCCATTCATCTGTCAATGGGCATTTAGGTTGCTTCCATGACCTGGCTATTGTAAATAGTGCTGCAATGAACGTTGAGGTGCATGTGTCTTTTTGAATTACAGTTTTCTCTGGGTATATGCCCAGTAGTGGGATTGCTGGATCATATGGTAATTCTTTTTTTAGATTTTTAAGGAACCTCCATACTGTTCTCCATAGTGGCTGTATCACGTACATTCCCACCAACAGTGCAAGAGGCTTCCCTTTTCTCTGCACCCTCTCCAGCTTTTGTTGTTTGTAGATTTTCTGATGATGCCCATTCTAACTGGTGTGAGGTGATACCTCATTGTAGTTTTGATTTGCATTTCTCTAATAATTAGTGATGTTGAGCAGCTTTCCATATGCTTCTTGGCCATCTGTATATCTTCTTTGGAGAAATGTCTTTTTAGGTCTTCTGCCTATTTTTTGATTGGGTTGTTTGTTTCTTTAATATTGAGCTGCATGAGCTGTTTATGTATTTTGGAGATTAATCCTTTGTCCGTTGATTCACTTGCGAATATTTTCTCCCATTCTGAGGGTTGTCTTTTCGTCTTGTTTATGGTTTCCTTTGCTGTGCAAAAGCTTTGAAGTTTCATTAGGTCCCATTTGTTTATTTTTGTTTTTATTTCCATTACTCTAGGAGGTGGATCAAAAAAGATCTTTCTGTGATTTATGTCAGAGAGTGTTCTTTCTATGTTTTCCTCTAAGAGTTTTATAGTGTCCTGTCTTACATTTAGGTCTCGAATCCATTTTGAGTTTATTTTTGTGTATGGTGTTAGGGAGTATTCTAATTTCATTCTTTTACATGTAGCTGTCCAGTTTTCCCAGCACCACTTATTGAAGAGGCTGTCTTTACTCCATTGTATATCCTTGCCTCCTTTGTCATAGATTAGTTGATCATAGGTGTGTGGGTTTACCTCTGGGCTTTCTGTCCTGTTCCATTGATCTATATTTCTGTTTTTGTGCCAGTACCGTAATCTCTTGATTACTGTAGCTTTGTAGTATAGTCTGAAGTCAGGGAGTCTGATTCCACCAGCTCCGTTTTTTTCCCTCAAGACTGCTTTGGCTATTCGGGGTCTTTTGTGTCTCCATACAAATTTTAAGATTTTTTCTTCTAGTTCTGTAAAAACTGCCATGGTAGTTTGATAGGATTGCATTGAATCTGTAGATTGCTTTGGGTAGTAGAGTCATTTTCACAATATTGATTTTTCCAATCCAAGAACATGGTGTATCTCTCCATCTGTTGGTATCATCTTTAATTTCTTTCATCAGTGCCTTATAGTTTTCTGCATACAGGTCTTTTGTCTCCCTAGGTAGGTTTATTCCTAGGTATTTTATTCTTTTTGTTGCAATGGTAAATGGGTGTGTTTCCTTAAATTCTCTTTCATATTTTTCATCATTAGTGTATAGGAATGCAAGAGATTTCTGTGCATTAATTTTGTATCCTGCAACTTTACCAAATTCATTGATTAGCTCTAGTAGATTTCTCATAGCATTCAACTAATATTCAACTAATATTTATTGAGCATTTACTATATACTTCAGGTTATGTGCTTAGGGATGTGATAGTGAACTAAACAGATATAATCCCTGCCCTCATGGAACTTACAGTCTAGTGGGAGATACAGAGGACAAACAAACAGATACATAAATATATACTTATGAATTGTGGTAAGTGCTAGGAAAGGAAATGGCAGGTTTTCCTATTTTAGGTCAGATGACTCGATGAATGTTCTCTGAAGAAGTGGCATTTAGGATTTCCAGGTATAGGAAATAACAAGGACAGTGAGCCCAAGGCAGAAAGGACCTGATAAGCAAGTGTGGCTAGAAAATAGTGTTGAAAGGGGAGAGTGGCATAAGATGAGGCTGGAAAAGTACACAAGGGCTAGGTCAGAGTAGAACTGAGTGTCCAGCAGCATGCCTGGCAGAAAGGAGGTGCTCGATGAATATGCATGTTTCCTTTCTTTTGGCCTTTATAGGTGAAGAGTTCTCAGCCAAGGGCTTTTTGTGGTCAAGTGATGTTGGCTTTTTTTTAGTTATATACACGTTTCCTCTCCAATTTGGATTATTATCATCATGATCTTTAAGTGAGGTCAGCCTCACTTCTGATTTTTGTTAGGTGCCTCTTTTTCTTTTCTTTAGCCCCTTTCCTTCTTACCTCTCCCTTTCTTACCATCTCATTTACCCACAAGCATATAGATAATCTGCCTATTTGTGCTGCTCAGTTTTTCTTGGCTTTTTCATTCTGCCATACTTCCCTCTCAGCAGCCCATCATGGGTATTTTCCTCTACCAGGATTCACCTTTTCTTCTTTTTCTGATTCATCTGTAGCTCGTGATTAGAATTTGTAATACGAATACTGCAAATCACTGAGAGGTCAATAAAACAGTGAGACTCACACGTAAAAATTTCTCAAGACGGTGAATCTTTAAAACTAAATCTTTCTTCCCGAAAGGTTACCTAGTCTCCATGGAACTAATAAATAAACCTTGTACAGACTTATGCCAGTAAAAATAGGTCTATTAAAGTAACCGGCAGAATTCATGCCTTAGATGTCTTGGTATTAAGGGAGAGACAGGGGCAAAAATTTAACAGGATTATAACAGAAATAGTACTGGTGTTAGTGAAAAGTTGAGTCACAGACTAACAATTTCTGTGTTTCTTATAACAGGAGCACAGACAAGAAGTTCATGGGCCTGTAGTTCAAGCACATATTTTGGGCGTACGTTCTGTGTGTGTAGATATGAATGCCTTTACTACTAGCAGTAATTAATCCTAATGTATCAACTTTGTTTGACTTTACTTAAATAGTTGCTTCACAAGTTTTAAGTATTATTTCCAAGCATTATTCTCAGTACCTTTTGTTTAATATGCAGCCATTATTTATATTTAAAAGATAATGAGTACATATTTTTCTAATTGTTAAAGTTTTCTTTAAATACTGTTCTAGTGGATTTATTTTTTCTAGTATGAAGAATCTTCTACAAATTGGTTAATAACATTCGGCATTTCAGAGTCTCCCTGCCAAATTCTTTTTATTAAATGTACCTGTTGTAGGGGAGGAAGAACTTTATTTGCTCCACCCTCCTAAGTTCTCTGGCTGGGGGCCTCTGAAGTAGACTGATAAAAGACAGATTAACAAGAGGAAAACAAACAAGTTTATAAACATGTGCAAATGGCATACACAGGGGAGTATTCAGTGATGAGTAATTCAAAAGGGTGGTTAGAACTTGAGGTTTAATTTAATAGCATGCTAACAAAAGAACAATACCTTTTGTAGAGAAGTGACATGACAAAGGAAAGGGACTTTAATCTTCTAGGCACAGCAAATTGTGAGAAGGCAAATAAATGAATGGGGGAAATTAATGGAAGGTAAAAGTGAGTTAGTGAGGTTTGCTATGTTGATTCTTCAGTTGCTGTTTATGGTTTGATGAGAGTCTAGAATTATCTCCAGTGATTAAAAGTCACCCTGCCTTTCCTTGTGTGTATGTGTGTTGGAGGGGGGAGGGGAGGGCGGGGAGCAGAGAGTTTTTCTCAGGTCTCCTTTTTAATTGCCTTCAGCTCAAAATAATCCTTATGTCAAAGTGGCATATTCTGGGGTGACATATGCTGCTACCCTTCACTGTCATGTATACTCTTGTCCAATATTATGGAGGTGGGCAAGAAAAAGCATTCATTCTTACAATGCACACAAATCATTGTTTTATTTTGACTAAATCCTCCATATCTTTGACATCATTTATCATGTTTTAATACAATAGACTGCCATTAAGAATGGTTTCCTGGAGTTTTCTTTGTGAGAAGATTTTTTAGCTATACAAATTTAATTTCTTTAGTAAATATAGGGCTATTCAAGTTATCTATTTCTTCTTGACTGAGCTTTAGTAGTTTGAATCTTTCAAGGAAATTGTCCATATCATCTAAGTTATGGAATTTATTGACATAAAGTTGTTTATAATATCCCCTTATTATCCTTTTAATATTTATAGAATCTGAAGTGAGGTCCCCTCTCTCATTCTTAATTTGTGTTTACTTTTTCCTAATCAATCTAGCTGGAAGTTTAAAAAAAATGGTTTCCTGATGAACATTTATTTCTTCTTAAGATTGGAAACATTAAAATATAGGCACAGAACACAGTTCAGTTAAATAAACCTTGTCTACTGTGCATAATACTCCATGCTAGATAGTGCAAGGTGACAAAAAGATGAGTGAGATTGGGTCCCTGCCCTCCAAAGACAATCTAGTATGGGAGTTAGCTACATATACAGCTTGTTTCTTTTTTCTAATCTATCCATGCTTTTTTCCTCCTTGTTTTATGTTGTCCATTCTTTTCTTCATATCTTGGATTATTGACCATAGTTATTTTAAAATTTCCTTCTGATTATTCTGGTATCTGTAGTTCTTAAGTTATGAATTTCACATTTTGTTATTTCTGCTATCTCCTAGTGGTTGGTTTGTTCATAAGATTTGTAATTTCTTTACTTGGGAGCTCACCTTCAGCAGAAATTGTTTTCTTTGAAAGTTCCAGTTACTCTGGGTTGTGGAGGTACCATATGGAACGGTTTCTGTTTTTTTGCCTCTGCGAAGTTTTACCAGTTTTTATATTGATTTTTAGTACAGGGTTCCCACACAGGTTGGTAAGGCACGGTATCCCACTTTTCTACCCATAGCTTGACATGGTTAGTTTGTTTTCCTGTCACACTCCTTAGCAAGCGGTTGAAGGTTTTCCAGACCTGGTTTTCCAGAGAGGACCACCGTTTCAGGCTCCTATTCTTACTCAGAGAGCTCAGTTCCAGCTCCTCATGTACAAGAAGCTTGTGACATAAATTTGCTTCTGTATGCAGATATTAAATCCCTAGTCTTTATGCTTATATTTAGTTCCATTTTCCTCTTGGTCTATCCTTTAGCTTCTTATCGGAGCTCTGGCTTTGAATTTTTTCTTTTTTGTTTCTAGCCCCTGGGAAATTGACAATCGTAATTTTGAACCTGGGTTTTTTCCTTAAATATTATATAGAATAACTTGAATAGCAGTAGTAGCCTTTCATATTAGCTTATGCTACCATTTTGTTTGATGGAATATTGTCAACAATGACAATGTAGGGCTTCCCTGGGAGCGCAGTGGTTGAGAGCCCGCCTGCCAATGCAGGGGACACGGGTTCGTGCCCCGGTCCGGGAAGATCCCACATGCCGCGAAGCAGCTGGGCCCGTGGGCCATGGCCGCTGAGCCTGCGTGTCTGGAGCCTGTGCTCTGCAACGGGAGCGGCCACAACAGTGAGAGGCCCACGTACCACACACACACAAAAAATGAATGACAATGTAAATTTACCAAAGTTATATTTCTTTAATGAGTAAAGTATCTCAATGTATGCATTAACTGATTCATAAGCCCCCTTTTCCAGATTTATTGAGATATTATTGATATATAACATGTAAGTTTAAGGTATACAGTGGGATGATTTGATACACATATATGTTACAAAATAATTACTACAATAAGGGTATTTAACACCTCCATCCCCTCAAATAATTACCTTTTTTGTGTGTGTCGTGATATCTAAGATCTCTGATTTTAGATAAGTAAGCAGGATTCACAAAAACCAAGGGTTTATTGAGAATCTACTTTAATACATTTTTAAGGTCATTACTATATTAGTTCCATTTCAAAGATGTTTTGAATCTTTAAGGTACTTATAGTCTAGTTGGAAGTAAGAAATAAATAAATAAAGTATAATGAAAAGGACTAAGTAAACGTGCAAAGCAACCGTTCCATATTCCTCTAGGTCAGAGTCATCTGGGCTGGAGTACCTTAAACTGGCAGGTTACACAACTGTACTTATACATGCCCAAGGCATGCCTATCTTTCCTACTTTCCAAGAAGAAATTACATAAAATGCCCCTACCCCCAAACTTTATTGTCTGTCAGCAAAAGTGAGGCAGGCTTATGGTTCTGAGTGAACACTGCTCTTCTTTTTTTTTAATCAAAAATGAGAGACTGAGTTGCCATAGATACAGTGAAATGTTCAACTCTGAGCAGTGCATCAAATTTAGAAAAGTATGTCTTCATACACATTGGCTTTACTATTTTAACACATGTGACTTTTAACTTCTTAGATGTGTGCCTGTTACCAGCTTTCTTGTGCTAAATAATTGTTTTGCATTCTTGGCAATTGCTTCTTAGAAGTCTCTGTTATTTTGTTACTCTTTTTGGTATTTAAGAATAGATTTAAATTCTCTTCTTTATCCCTTCATCTAATAGTATTTTACAGGTTCTCTGAACATGAATGATGGGTTATGATTTTCTACAGTGATTGATATAAAAGATATGTATATGTACATCATGGGGTTTGTTATATGGTCCCCCATGATATTATCTGTTCTCATGATACCTCAGGGCATCATGAAAACAAAATGGAAACTACAACAGAGGACCAAGAGAGAAATATTCCAGGTAAATAATAAAGCAGGAGGAGGACACATTGAAGAACATTCGTTCTTTCAACAAACATTTATTGAATGCTGAATATATACCAGGGATTATACTAGGCACTGGTGATACATTGGTGATCAAGCCAGATGTGGTCACTGCCTTCTTGGTGCTTAGAGTCTCATAGGAGAGACAGACAATAACAATTACGTAACTATTTGACTTTGATATATGTTAAGAAAGAAACATACCGGGTGCAAAAATGGACAGTAATACTGTGGGGTGGGTGCAGCAGGAGGGCTACTTTTGATAGTATGCTTAGAGATGGCTTCTCTGAAGAGTGGCCACTTAGATGGGGATCTAAAGGCTTAGAAAGAGGTTGCAGTCTTTTCTGCTGGCAGGGTTAGTGTTTCGTGGGAGGCATAAAATTGTTTCCAAAGAAGCATCATCAGAGTAAGATTCTTTACATCTTAACCTGTGGATTGTGCTTGTTTGTGAATATTTCAATTTATATCCATTCTTCATACAGTGATACAATTTCAGAACAAACAAGTATAGGCAGCAAGTACAAGGTATTCTGCATGATTAAAACTTCAGCTCCTCATAAAACCTCCCTCCTCCCTCCTCCCTCCTCCCCCTCCCCCTCCCACTCCCCTTCTCCTTCCCTCCTACCTCTCCCCTCTCTCTCTGTCCTGTCTTTAGGAATATTAAACCGGTTTGCATATTGCTTGACTATCACTCCTTACATTTTAAGAGAGATGTTAATACTATGAGTTATTTAAGGATAACCAAATATATGTTAACAGTATTCTTCATTGAATTCTAAATATTTTATTTGTCTTTTTCTTATAAAACTATGCAGTTATCAAAATTCCTATTTAATTTGTATTAATTGACTATTGCCTTAGGTATTGTATACTGAGTAAATATATAATATGGGAAAAAGGTAAGACATCAATGCCAAACGTTGTTTTATGGGAAAAAAAGAGCCTTTGGTGTAATGTATCCTACTGCTTATTAATGCCTTGAATATCATTCTGTTTTATACAATAATGTCAATAAAATGGTCAGTTATGATTGACAACATTCTGATGCATTAAAGATGATGCAATACATAAATGTTTAAGAAAGACTGAGAGATGAGTATATCTACTTTTTGAAATTAAGTTAGAATATAATACAGAGATGAACAAATAAAAATAAAAGCATAAACACATACAGGCTACATGGGCTATTGAATAGTGTCTGACCCACTCCCTTCCTTCTAAAAGACTAGAAAACAACATCTATGCAAACAGTTGTCTTTCATATTTTTTAAATGTTAGTAAAAACATTTTCAAAACCATTACAGAATATTTTATGGTTATAGAAAAACACACACATTCACATACCATGTAAAATATAAAGAAGAAAAAAATGATTTTAATTTCATTAACTTACCATCCAACCTACCAGTCGCAACTTTGTTGACACCCTTGTAGTGCCTCCTGTGTGCTCCTCTTAGGTCCCATCCTCTTTCTTCCACTCCAAAGGTAACCACTGTCCTCAGTTACGTGTCTATCATCCCTTTGTTTTTCCTTATAGTTTTACCATGAGATATCCCTAAACAGTATGGCATCTACTTTTGCTCAGTTTTAAGCCATTCTATAAATGGAATAATAAAATTTGCTTTATTCTAATGCAATTATTTTTTTCACTAGACATAATGTTTCTGACATTTACCAATGTTGGTATGTATATACTTGAATTTCAGTTCCCCTGTCATATAGCATGCCATTGGATGAATACTACAGAATTTACTTATCTATTCTACTGTCAGTGCACACGTGAACAATGATGCAAGTGTGCAGTGATTTTCTTCTAGGGCAACTATTCTCAAACTTCTAAATCTCAGAACCCTTTTACATTCTTAAGAATTGAGGACTCTAAGAGCTTTTGCTTATGTGGGTTAAATGTATCAATATTCGTTGTATTAGAAATTAAAAGTGAGATAGTTGTACAACAGAAGAATACACAAGCTCACATTGCATTAACTATCAAAGCAATGATGATGTTACACATCATCTAGACTCTAGAAAACTCCACTGCACACTCTTGTGAAATGAGAGTGAAAAGGCAAATAATGTCTTAGTATTATTATGAAAGTAGTTTTCACCTCAGAGACTTGCTGAAGAGGCCTCAGAGACCCGTGGTGTCCCTGGACCACACATTGAGAACTACTGCTCCAGTATAAATCTAGGATTTGAATTATCAAGTGATGGCATATGTCTCTTTAAATTTACTAGATAATACCAAATATTTTTTTCCAAAGCAGTTGTACCAACTTATACTTTCAATAGAAGGATATTAGTATTTGCTTTGCTATATACCTCCTGGCCAACTTTAAGGATTGTCAAGCTTTTTAATTTTAGTCAATCTAGTGAGTGTAAAATGGTGTCTTGCTGTGGTTTTAAATTGCATTTCTGTGATCACTAATGAGGCTCAGGATTTTTACTGGCTATTCAAAACACTGTTAGGTCTTTTTCCCATTTTCTTTTGGGCTATCTTCTTCCTAATTCCATTAACGAGTTCTTTAAATATTGCAGATACTAATCCATTGTCAGTTATATGTGATGCAAATATCTTATCACTGTTAAGACTTCTATTTTTACTTTTTAAAACCATGCCTTTTAATGAACAGAATTTTTTAAATATTTAATATAATCATTTTTATCATTTATTCCCTTTATGGCTTAAACTCTATGTTTTGTTAAAGAAACTCTTTATCTTAAGACATTTAGGTTATCTCCAGTTTTCAACATTATCTTTTAGAAGAACGCTGCATTGAACATATGAATATGTAAAAATAGGCTTTCACTGACATATTCTTAACGGTTTAGACAATTAGTCCACTGGAACATGTCCAAAAGTGAAATACTCTAATGCTGGTAGGTCTGGAAACCATGTCATACAAAGAGAGGATATAGGAAGAGTTGCAGCAGAGGGTAGTAGAGAGGGGGGCAGGAAGTGGTCCCATCCATAGAAAAGATCTGGATGGGATCTGCAACAGTTGTTTATATTTATAGCAATTTTTAAATCAGAAATTTTCCATGTTTCACTGAATTATAAGTCACATGATGTTTGTTATACCACATTCTTATAGGTGCAAATATAAACTTTCTATGCATTCCAGAATCCAACACAGCTCCATTTGGATATGTGTGTATATATATATATATATATGCCTGTGTTGTAGGTGAGGCACTTTCATTCTCGTTATACTGATAGTTTACAGAATACATGGTTCGAAATAGATTTCTAGAATTTAAAAATATTTTTAAATCAATTTGGAGAGGATTCAATTTTCTGAAGACAAAACTTACGTATTTTCTCTTTCTTGACCTTGAACTACTTGAACTCTATAGTTTTCCAGTTTGTTTACTATCTTGAGGAATGTGTAAGTCAATCAAGAAATTATTTTCTTGAAGCTTCTGTTGTGATTTCCAGCAAAAGGGACCATGGAGATGGTGTTTTACCTGATGTTGATGTTGCTTAGTAACTCAGTTGACAGGAATAGTTTCTCAGTTTAGATTTTCAAAAGGCCAAATAGCTTGGATATTATTACTGCTCACAGAAACGTCTGTATCTCTTGCCTTCCTTTTCAAACATGGTATTTACTAAAGCATTAGTAAGATAAAATATTCTTTTCATTTTTATATAGCCTCTGACTATTTCCCAGTAAGAATGCATTGTCTGAAAAATCAGGGGGAAAATAAATCTTTTAAAAAAATTATTATTTTAGATGATGAAAAGAGGGTTCAAATGAAGAGTTTAAGAGATGTACCTGATGGGGACTCTTTTTTATTACATATGCATAGAACTTACCATTACTGCTATTTAACAGTCAAAATCTATAAACACTGTGATTTGAAGATCAAGCCCCCTAGTTCAAATTCTCTCCTTAAACTTGCCACTCAGGACTGTGTACTCCAGGTGAACTGAATTTACTTTCTATTCACCACTCACAATTGCACTTTTTTACTCTTGTCTGTATGATATTCTCTCCACCTAGATTTCCTATATCCAGGACTTTGAAAATCGAATCTTATCCATCATTTTAGGTTCAGTTAAGCTGCCACCTCCTCCAAGTAGGCCTCCCTGAATACCACAACTAAAAGTACAGGCTCTTCCATTGATCTTTAATTTATTTCTGTATCCCCAGAGGCTACCCCTGTGCTGGAACATAGTTGTGACTGTGTGGGATCTTGATTTGCTCTGTTACACTATTATAATGCGTGACGTATACAATAGATAATCCACAAGTGTAAGTTTTCCTTTTGAAAATCTCTAGCATATGTAGATTTATATTTATGTACCTTTTTGGCAACCATAAGAGTTTTGGATTGAGTATTCGCAAATCCTAAGTATTCCTCTTACGAGTATTTTTAAGAAGTGAGAAAAGGAGCTTAGTAGAATAGTAGCTTAAATAGCAGTGGTGAGGAGTAGAATGATAGTAGCATTTATTAAGCATTTATTATATGGCACATTATAAGTTGTTCATATGCATTATCTCCTTTATACGTTACACACAGTCCATGAGGTAAGATGCTATTATTTTCCCTATTTTACTAATGAAGAAAGTGGAACTTGGGGAGACCTGCGTAAGTTCCCACATATAGTCACAGACAGAGTATAAAGTTTTTAAATGGAGTCTTAGGATCCAGAAAGGAAAACAAGAGAAATTTTACCTGGGTTTTAAGATTGTCACCCCATGTATGTTAGGAAGGAGGTCACTACTGTGAGTAAGAAATATTGATGTGTATGCATTATGACTTTGTAATGGAAAAGGGCTCCTAACCAATGGAAAAAGGTTAAGTTAATATATCTCTAGTGGTCTTAAATATTAATGGGGAAAAAAAGTATTTATAAAAGCTTTCATACACTAATTTGATCCCTTTATGCTTTTAAAGCTGTTTTCCTATGAAACATTAACATTTTAAATAATGAATTACCCCAAAGTGGGATTCTTTAGAAACCTAATTCCTAGAGTTAAGTTTCTAAGAGTATGTGTCTGTTTAAAAGAGCTGTCAGTAAAACTACACATACTTGATTTCGTTGTCATTTTAATTAGTTTTGACTGATCCTGCCTTCTAGATTCCAAATTAGAACAACCTCTTAAAACATTTTTTAAGGAGAGGTACCTGAACCACTTTGACCTGACACGTGCATACACTAACTTGGGACTGCCCCCAGCCACACACTTTCCTTAGAGAATAGTGACTTAGAGGGGACTCTATCAGTGAGGATACACGGTTATACTAGCATGTATTTCTGGAAGGAAGGGAAGGAGGGAGGGAGGGAGGAAAGGGATTCATTTTGAATACTCTGAAAGAGATATCTAGCCAGGAGATTATAGTAACCATTATCCCAGCTTTTGGCCACTTGGATGAAAGAATGTTGTTAATACCTGCAGTCCTACTGCTACCCAAGATAGTTGTGTGCACACACTGCATTATGAACGGATTTCTACTAGATTAAAAACAAGTTATAACAGGTTTGAGGCATCTATTTCACAGCCACCTTTTATATCATTATGGTCTCAGAAGGAACTATTGGAGAAAATAATCATTTACATTTCCTTGAATACTAAATGTCTTGTTCTAGTCTTCCAGTATTTAATAGGTTGTCATTTGATATCAGCATTTAAGTAATGTCACAATAGGTGGTGCCATAGCTCTATATTGATTGGCATTATAGGAAAATATAAAGTGTTATTTGACCAGTGAAATCAAAAGGGGAGAAAAAATATAAAAAGGTCTTCTGAGCCCAGCTTTTAGGAAATTCACGAATAACTAAAAATTTTTCAAAGGACCATATTCTTTCATTCTCTGTTAGTAAAATACCCTGACTGCCTTCTTGATTCTTCTGGCAGCCAGAACAGCGATACGCTGGGGCCTGAATGGCAAGCAGTATTATTTGTAGCACTGATGTCAGCCTGTGTGGAGATTAAGATATTTGTATTAAACTACTGGTTGGGTTGGAATCGCTGCCTTTTTAAACTCCCCCCACCCCCAGTTTGGCCATTTCTACTGCTGATTTTCAGCAAAATAGCTGACAACTGCCTATGATTAGTTTAGCCAGGTGCTACTTGTTCTGGTAAATTCATTTCAAGCATTTGACAAGACTGCAAAGGTGAGTGCCAGCTTAACAAAAATATTTTTACAAGACAAAAGATGTATAAAAACTCAGTTACTTTCCAGGTATATGATGACTATGCAAATTAACTGACAACCTATCTTCTTTAGTGTTTATTTGTGACTCATTTATCTACTTTATAGAATAATTGGTGGCGTTATCTTTCGCAGGTGTTTTTAGAAGATGTCACCAAATGGAGTGCTCACAACTTTCTGTATGTTGTTATGTGCTCTATGAATTTCCTGTGCCCCAAGACTTAGGGAGTTTCACGGTAAAATTGGAAAGATCTGGGTTAGAAAGTGACCATAAAAATTAGGGGTTCTTTCTCTAGCTACTACTACCATTCAGCATCAACAAAGAAGCTCTTTTCTTACTCCAAACACGTTGTTCTTAAGAATGGCTGTCAAGTGCCTTAGCTCCAGATAACATGGACCCATGATAACTACTTTAATGTCTTTTTTTTCTTTTTAACGTTCCTTTTCTCATTCTTTCCCCTACTTTATGTTCAGTCTTCTCTTCCACCCTCCTTTTTCTTAGCATACAGTATACTCTAGAAATGTCTCTTCTTAGTGATTATTGTGTTAAATTTGATTAGTTGAAAACAAGTGAATTTAGATTCCAGATTCCATCTATTCCTTGATATCTGAGAGCCTGCCAAATCCAGCTATCTTTGTAGGCTTTGAGCAATTTCCTGTCCTCCTTCTCAAAGCTGGGTGTGATGCTGCCTTTTGGAATCCTGTGTCTTCTGATGTTAGTTCGGAACAGGCTTGAGATGCTGTTCTGTCCAACCTTATTTTCCAAATGAGAAACCTGAGGCCTTAGGGTTTCAACAACTTGTCAAATATCACCTAGCGATTAAGTGGCTCGGGTAGGGTTAGAACCTAGATCTCATGGCATTCCAGTGTTCTGTTCACTTGGTAGTATTCCCTCCCAACTGGCTTGACTGTGTGCATCTGAATATCTTTATACTTTGCTGGCTTCAGGTTCCTCACCAAACTTTGTGACTTACCTGACTTCAGAATTCATACTCCGAGCAGAACACTGATATGAAAGTTTTCAGTTGTGCCCCATTTCTGTTTCCTTTTTTCCTCCCTTTCTTCCATCTTCCCACCCTATAAAATCTTCCTTTCTCCTTCATTACTGCATTTCAGAAACCATAGAAGTATCTATAATTTTCCTTTGGAATTTCCTGTTTGTTTCTTTTTTCTGCATCACTTTTTCATTAAACCTCTGAAAACCTTACTTAAAGACACACACACACACACACACACACACACACACACACACACATATCACCCTGCTAACTGGCTTTTCTTCCTGGTCTACTGAATAAGACACTAGATTGGGAATAAGAAAACTTTGATGCTTTTTCTTACCTTGACTGATGGCATAAACGCTCTGTGCTCCAGTTTTCTACCCATAAAGTGCTTTTTCTCTGTGCTGCAGTTATCAACCAAATTTAATTTAAAGATCTGGATATGTTTAGGGCTTTCTCTGAGAATGGTGCATAGAAAATATATGATGGTATTACTATGTTTTAAGGTATGGAAAAGAAAGGTGATTGTTTTGGTATTGGTGGTTATTTTATTAATTTTTAAAAACTAGTATATCCATAGCTTTTCAGGACAATGATTTAAAAACCCTGTGACAGCGTTATATTTCTCTTTGCACTTATTGTACTACCCTATGCTTTAAATTAACCCAACCTCTACCAAACACCTAGTCAAGTAGTGTTAGTGGTGGAGGTGGGGTTACTTATGTGTATGTGTTAAATGTGTGTTGGTTGAATGGGAGGCTCTAATTTTGTGGTGATCCCAAGCTCTGAGTCTGTCTTTTTAACAAAGGCTTCAATTCCATATCCTTATCTCAATCCTAGTTTTAATTAACGTGACAATGGTAGTCTTCTATGAGATTACAAGATTTATAAGTAAGTAACTATTTTATCATTTTATGTAATATATAAATTGCTACCAATAATGTGCTATACATTTAGCTTTTATAAAAAGATCATGGTATGTTAATATGTAATAAACTGTAGGATTGTGAAAAGTTTATAAACACTCTTTTAAGGACGTGAGCCATTGATTAACCATTTACTTTGCCTCTCACTCTTTGCTGTCATTTGTCAGTATCCTTAACGATAAAAATGGACCCTGAAATACGCTACATAAAATACTTTGGGACTTCAGAGAAGGTATGGGCAGCTTCTGGCTAGGGGCCTGGCTTCATAGAAGTGGTGGAATTCCTTGTTGGGATTCCCGTATGTTGAGATCTTGGTATAGCCTGTGCGGGCTAGGCAAGGTAGGGGGAAGAGAAGAGGTTGGAATTTAAGGTAGAAAGAACAGATTATACCAAGATAAAAGGTGAAGGAAGTACAGAGTAAATTTAAGAAGCAGTGAGTGTTCCATCTTGCTGAATCATAAGATATGTGTATGGTATTGAGAGAAATTCCACTGAAAAGGAAGTTTGAGACCCTATCAAGAATAGCCCTGAATGCCATTTTTTTTTTTTTTTTTTTTTTTTTTTTTTTTTTTTTTTTTTGCGGTACACGGGCCTCTCACTGTTGTGGCCTCTCCCGTTTGCGGAGCACAGGCTCCGGACGCGCAGGCTCAGCGGCCATGGCTCACGGGCCCAGCCGCTCCGCGGCACGTGGGATCCTCCCAGACCGGGGCACGAACCCGAGTCCCCTGCATCGGCAGGCGGACTCTCAACCACTGCGCCACCAGGGAAGCCCCTGAATGCCATTTTTAAGGAATTTAGATTTTATTTGTAAGGCAGTAGGGGAACCATTGAAGAATTTTAAGTAGCAGAGGAATATTATCAGAGGTGGTTTTGAGAAGATTGATCTGAGAGATATGAATAAGATGGAGGAGGAAAAACTGAAGAAGGAGAAACTACTATTAGATAAGTGCAATAGTCCGAGCAAGAACCCAAACCAGAATTGATGCAACCGACATTTGGAAGAATAGCTCAACAGTACTTGACTTTTTATGTGGACAGGTTAGAAATCAAAGACAATTCTGAGCCGGAATAACTTGCTGAAGAGGGATGCCATTTTTTTAAGTAAGAGAGTTGTCATTTCAGAGAAAGGATCCTGTTTGGGGACAAATAGTTTTTGAACTTCTCTGATTTGAAGTATAGATTGAGTATATAGCTAGAGTTGCCTAATAGGGAGATGTACATATGGTGTTTGCAGAGGTATAAATAATGACCTATTTTTGCAGGTATCCCCACAAAGGAAGTGATTGCAATTATGAAATTAAAAGAGGTTGCTAGAGAAGAGTGTAAGAAAGGAAGAAGGCCAAGGAGAGGACTTTGGCAAACACCTCATTTGAGTAAAGAAATGAGAGTTGCTAGAGAAGGAAAAGTTAGAGGAGCTGGGTGGGGGAATCATACAAAAGCAGTGTTAGAAAGCCTGTGGAGGAGAAAATTTCAGGAAGAAAGGGTTAATCAACAATCCAAAATTATCAAGAGAAAATACGTGGGTTGAGGATGAAAAAGTTGTTGAATTTGTTGGCCTTGGTCAGAGTGCTGATGCTGTCAGGAAAATTTCAGGAGTGGAAAGGACAGGGATCAGGTGGAAGGGGTTAAGCAGGTCCTGGGTATTAATGAAGTGAAGTCAAGTTTGTGTAGATTGCAGTCTTTTCAGAAGGTGAACATTGCTTATTTTTGCTTTCATAGCGTTAAACTGGGTCTATTATACATTTTAATATAACATGCAAGAAGCATTTTTATCATTTTGTAGCAGATTTTTAAAGCTCTAATTTCAGATTTTGAACTGATCAGCATGAGACAGATTCTCTTTAGCACCGTTTTAGTTCTGGACAAAATTCAAGCTGTATATTACTGATTACTCTGAAATGCAAATAGTGCTATTTTGTTTTACAGCTATCTTTTAAAAAGCCACGTACTCACTAAGATAAATATGTGCTGCATGAACAACAAAAAATGAGATAGAAAATGGACATTTTTTGTATTTTGTAGGTTCTCTGATATGGAACTGAATGCACTATTCTTCAAATGCTAATGAGCAGCAAAATGTAATTTGACGATGCACAATTCACTTCTGACTAGCTTCTGTTGATTTGTAGCACTATAACTCCATACCAGGTGAAACTACCCATTTTGAGAGATTTTTATTTGACCAATATTTCTAATTGTGGCCAAATAATGAGATATGATTATCATGAAAATATATTATGTTGGAGCAAATCATACTTTCATGGAGATCCAGTTATAATTTCTTGATTGAGTTGTCTGCCACCAGGGACATGAGCTTTTATTTTCCTCTTTCCCCTTCTGCTCTTCTTGCCTTTTCCCCACCATTGGCAAACAAGGGCTTTCCTCTAGTTTTCAATTTGGAAACCTGCTAGTAGCTCGTCTTAGTTGCAAACAGTGTTTTAATCTCATATGGCTTTGTTGTCACTTTTCTCTTCTTTTCCTTCACCTTTTTTCTATTATTACTGTGTCATGTCATTTACACATACACACATGGCATATACATTACACATACAGGCATGCACAACGTACATATACCCGTGCATATATAAATACATGTATAAATTCATATTACAGAGTAGTGAGAGACAGGTTGTAAAGCAGAAAGGCAGAAAGTTTAACTGTTTAGCTCATAGTCTAATGGGGCAGGTTTTATTCCTTAGCTTCACATAAGAAAAATCTCTACTCCACAGTCACAAACTGAAATTCAAAATCCAGCTAGCTATTTTACAAATATGCCTCTAGAACTTGGGAGATTGGGTTAAAGCACATATGGCTCAGTGAGACCAGTCATTATGATTGGCAAATGAACTCAAAACACCATCTTAGTAATGTTAGGGCAGTCGGGAATTCTGTTTGCACAGCATCCAAAGTGTAATACTCTGAATGAGTAGCAGATTGAAAAATGGTAGAAAACTTTGAGGTGGTGATTCTCCTATGATATGGAGTAACACTTGTTTCATAGAATAATGAAATCTGGTTTGTTGGAAGGGACCTTAGAGGATCATCTAATTTGTTCTCTTTTTGCAGCACAGCAGTAGTTTCTGTTAACACACCTGAGAGAGAAATGTCCAATGACATGGAATACCTTACTTTCTGTGGGCTCCTTTTCCACTAAAAATATATTCTTCATACAGAATTGTGATCTGTCTTCCTGTAAGCTCTCACTTAGTTCTGCCCTGAGGGACAATATAGGATCCAAGACTTACCTCTTCCTCATAATAGCTATTCAAATATTTGAAGTTCTTTTCCATTTTGTTCACTTTTCCAAAGTACTTTTCTATGGTCTATATGCATAGTTTTATCACCCGTCCCTTGACCATTGACCTCCCCAGAATGTTGGTTGCTCCCCTTCTCATTTATTATAATTTGTCAATGCCCCTCCTAAAATGTCATAGATTATTTAACCCAACACTCTAAATAGAGCCTGATCTTTGCAGAATACTATTGAACGATGTCTTACACATTATACGTTTAAAGATCAAATCCGTAGAGTATAGGTTCCCATCTTAGATTATCAATGACAGACCAAGATATTTAGCTTTTATAGTAATTGCATCTTGCAGTGGACACATGTTGACTCTGTGGGCAACTGAAATCCTCATTTCTTGAAAAAGTACAAACCACAGTCAAATTGGATTATCCCAAACCCTGGACCTATGCCATTGATTTTTTTTTTTTTTGGTTTATTTAACAATCTGTAAGATTTGTGTTTATCCTTGTTAAATTTAATTTTGTTCAGTTTTAGTTCAGCACTGCTTCCTTTTACAAAAACTTTGAATCCTGATTCTATCGTCTATCTTATTAGAATCTCTTCAGGCGTGTGTCATTTGCAAATTTAGCAAGTATACCTTCAAACATCTTCTATGCCATTGATATATTGAAAAAGACGGGAATAAGAAGAAATGCCTGGAACTAACTATCAGAAACCTCCTACTGGGTTGACATCAATCTAATAATTAATAGGCTTTGAATTTAATTTTTCAACCAAATTAAAATCTACCCCCCTGTACTGTTATCCTGTAGGTACTTATATGCCTTTCTAACAATGGTATGGAGAGAATTTGCCCAGAGTCATCATGAAATAAAAATATTCTCTGTTTTTGCCTTTCGGTTGCTTTTTCTCTCTAAGAAAGACTTGTCAGTAACTTGGCATCAGTTATTTTACATAATCCATGCTACTTCTTGATTTTCAACATGTTTTGTAAGCTCATGAAAACCTTTTGTTTGGTAAACCCACATGGGGCAGGGTTGGGGCTGCTTTATTTTCTTTAACACAACTGAGAAACACTGATACTTTAACCAAGACTTTTGCTAAGGGAGAAGCAGGGAAGGTATAAGAAATCTTAAAGAAAATGGTTTGCAACGTATAGAATTTGAATCCCCCTCTAGCTAATGTGACCTACAGGGCCTGACCCATTCCACATGGAGACCTATGGAAAAGAGAGGCTTTACTTTGACCCCTTAATTTGGTCTGCATCCACATCTGCCCGCTCTCTCAATTCCTGTTTCTAGAACGAAAGGGATGCTTTATCGCTACACGATTTCTTACCAGAAATGACCTCATCCTGTCTGTGAGATTCCACTCTACCTACATTTTTATGACTTTTTCCCATATACATTCAATAAAATAGTAACTTATATAGTAGTAACATGATGACCTTGGCATTCATATGGTGGAGATTACCATCCTGCAATACCAAGGAGTATGGTCATAAACTGCCACCTAATCAGGCAGAAATGTGGAAAATTAGGAAGGACTAGGGATTAAAGACCAGTTAAGTAGCTATTTCTTGTCTTCTATGTGAGATGTGATGAGTACCTTAACTACTTTGTAGCGGTGGGAATGGATAGACAGTCCAGCAGTAGAATTGGGAAATAGATAAAATATGAGACAAGGGAGAAAAAGAATCAGGTAAGTGAAGCCTTTGAGCCAAGATGGTTGAATAAAAGGGATACTCTTTTGGGGAACAAGGCAGTTGGGAATTATATCTACTGGAGGAAGAGAGCAGGAAGAAAATCATGATGGATTTTTAATGATGCTAGCATACTCTGGGTGATTTTAAGCATACAGTTAGAAGTTCCTACCTAGAGAGATACTTGGGGATTGTTGCCAAAAAGATAACAGGTGAGATCAAAGAAGAGTCTTTGGAGCAGAAGAGGAAGGGCTTACAGATAAAATCGTGGAGAATAATGCCTACATTTAGGATGAGGGTTGGAAAGAATTTGCCAAGAGAGTGTTAAGAAAGAGGGAAGATTAACAAAACTGATGCTGCATCTCAGGAGCCAAAGAGAGAAAGCATTTTTTGTTTGTTTGTTTGTTTAAGAACATTAGGGAGTAAAACAGCATCATCAACTTCCCCAAAGAAGTAGAAAAGTGTAAGCTAATGTCAGGCATTCATATTTGGTGATGACATAGTTATCTGAGACCTTCCACAGAATAGGTTCAGGAGAATGTTAAGGGCAGATTGGAAGCCCTTATGTAATATGACCAGGAGTGGAGGAAGCAGGAGCAATATATCCATTATAAATATAAATGGCTGTGACAGTAAGAAAATGGCTTTACTATTACTTCTTCCTGTTTATCCAGTAGTTTTGTGAATGAAAGGGAAAGGGAAGTTTAACTTATTTGTTGAAAAATTACTGGAAGTTTGCTCTACTGTTTTAATTGATTTTAACTTCAGACTGTTCAATAATGAGTACATAGTTTAACCACCACAGGAATGAAATTGAGTTCTTTACTCTGCATAACTGCAATAACAGACAGATATTAGTTTTTCAGTAAAAGCAACAAAGGTTATTCTCTAAATTACTTTGGACTTACAATGCTATAGAGCATTTAAATTACATTCATATGTGCGTACTTTAAAAAAATAATTTTAAAACTTTTTTATGGTAATAGAAGCACATTTATGCCACATCATGTAACATAGAAAGCCTTCTGTCTGTAGACTGGTACAAAATGATTGTAACTTTTGTGTTTCCATGGTTCTTGCTTTGAAACTGCCACCATCATTTACATTCCCTAGTGATCCAGTTTTGAATTCCATAGGTATATATGAGCACATGCCAGCCAGGGTGCCAGTAAAAAGCTAAGAAATGAAAAAGGTAAATAACAGCCAGAAGAGGTGGCAAAATTACCTTTTCTTCCCTGTGCCAAGATAGCTATTGTAGCTGAAAAAAAGAGGGAAAGGGTGTGCAGTAATTTACGATTAGGTAGCTATAGAAAGAGAAAAGCTGGGCAAATAATTCAGGTATATAAGCAAGTTCAAGAGATGAATGAAAACATTATTCTGGCTGTTGAGGAAAGAAAGTCAGGAGAAATGTTGACTAACAAAAAGCCATATGTGAACCCAGAATAATCAATAACTAGGGTTGACTAGAGGTCTAGCAGCAGTAGTATTTGGAAGAACAGAAGAAAAATGTGGCCCCATGGGTCATGTTAACCAGAGAGAAGGGTCTGAGAAAAGACACAAAAGAGATTGGCCTCTGAAAATTTGCCTTACTCTCTTCAGGATTCCTTCCTCTCTCCCTCTCTCCCTCCCTCCCTCTCTCCCTTCTTTCCTTCATTCTTTCCTTCCTTCAATGCTAAGGAATGGCTAAACACTACATCCCCAGATGTATCTCAGGAATACAGATAGTGAATTATAAATGATACTTAAACCCACCTATTACCAAAGAAAATCATTTGGTTCATTAAAAATTATCAGCCTCAAATGGCCCAAAGTACAAAAGTAAAGTCTCAACTAAAGGAATAAAAAAAAAAAAAAATGAGAAAGCAACTAAAAAAAAAAAATCCTACCCTTTGCCTAGCCAAACAGAAAAAGAAAACAAAAAATGAGTAGGATTCATTGTTAGAAAATGTAACCTTTAAAGCTAGCAGGCAGTGTGTGTTGCCTGCCTCTGTAGGGCAAGGCCCTTGAGAGGTGCTTAACTATGCAGGTATGATGATCTCAGAGTTCTTAGGGTAAAAGCAGAGGCAGAGATTGTCACCACGTGGGCAGTAAAGGCTGCCTACTGCAACTCTGGGCACTTTTTGTTGGCTTGTTTAGTTGTGTGCTATGTGTATGGGTGTTTTGGCTCAGGACAAAAACTCCAGTGCTGTTGGAAAACACCTGTTTCACATAGGCAGTATAAAAATGGCTTTACCAATCTTAAATAACAAAGAAGTAGCAGAAACAGATTTCGAGTTTAATCTTGGTTTCTAGTCACTTGCTTAGCTACCAGTGGTGTGCTCTGGTTTTCAACCAAATTCCATGTGCATTTGTATTTGTAGCCTGTTCTTTGTGTCAGTCTAATGTCCTGGTCATCAGACCACTCATATCTCGAGGGATACAGGTTTTCAGTTATAGCTGCGTCAGTCATCACAAGGGTAAATGGGGAGATTTGGGATTCTAGAATGTTGTGCTAGTGCTGATTGGAAAAAGGTTTTAAAGGCTTAAAGGTTTTTCTGTGGGCCTACTTTTTTTTGAGAGAATGGTGAGAATTCAAAACCAAGCACTCTCAATACTACCAGTAGTGTTTAACCTTCATCTTGTGTAACTTTTAGAAACTTTTCAAAGTACACATCTAAGCAGCTTCAGATGAGTGACATGGGGGTGAGCCTCACTGGGGATGCTGTCCCATCTTGCTCCGTAGCAAGAGAAACAGTCAAAGGTTGTTTCCATAACTTGACTATTGTGACTAGAACTTCAGTGAACATGGGAGTGTAGATATCTCTTTGAGATCCTGATTTCAGTTACTTTGAATAAATACTCAGAGGTTGGATTGCTGGATCATATAGTCACAGAAAGCCAAATACTGCATGATTTCACTTATTTGATATACCATAATAGTCATAGAATCAAAACGTGGGATCGTGGTTGCTGGGGTGGGGGAATATGAGGAGTTACTAATAAATGGGCACAGAGTTTTGGTTAAGCAAGATGAGTTTTGGTTAAGCAAGATGAGTAAGCCCTAGAGATCTACTGTGCAGCTTTGTATCTATAGTCAACAATGTATTATATACAGTTAAATGTTTTGTCAAGAGGGCAGATCTCATGTTGTGTTCTTACTACAATAAAATAAAATTTTTAAATAGGGTGTATGCTATGGGCTGCTCAAAGTGTAACTCTATTTCTATATTTGAATTAGCACAATAGTTCAATTACCTTGCTAAGTATGGAGAATACCCCTTAAGAAACTTACTATTCATTCATTAGTATTCTATGCTTATGATTCCAAGTGTAAAACAAACAGGACACTTTTCATATTTAAGGCCTTTCAACTTTCGAGTCCATAATATCATCAATTTATAGTTAAATCTTAGGTTGATCAAGGTAAAGAAGAGGAAAATCTTAGTTGTCCTCCAAATCAGTGCTAAAAAGATCAATATGAGTCTAATTTAGACATCTCAAAAGAAGGAATGAAACACTAATAATTAGTATGTTCAATGAATCTAATATGAGAATGGCCACATGCAAAAAAGAATGTATCCCTGACCAGAGATGTTGCCTTGGCACAATGAAAAATGAGTAGTTTAAAAAAAAAATAGGGGCTTCCCTGGTGGCGCAGTGGTTGAGAGTCCGCCTGCCGATGCAGGGTACACGGGTTCGTGCTCTGGTCCGGGAGGATCCCACATGCCGTGGAGCGGCTGGGCCCATGAGCCATGGCTGCTGAGCCTGCACGTCCAGAGCCTGTGCTCCACAATGGGAGAGGCCACAACAGTGAGAGGCCCGCGTATCGCAAAAAAAAAAAAAAAAAAAAAATAGAAGTCCTCTCCATTCCCACCCCTAACACCCAACACTAATACATGTTTTTGTTCTTTTTTTTTAAGATGCAGTTGGCTTTATTCAGTGATTCATGAATGGGCCAGCATCCCATCCAGCAACTAGAAGGACGCCTAATACATGTTTTTTATACATGTACATACACATACCGATTTTATAAACTAAAAAGTGTGGGAAAAGGAGAGTAGAGCCACGGAATATAAAAGCTCGAGGTGGTACCCTTAGTCTTCATTGGTCATAAAACACTGGTCCACGGACCAGTGTCAGTCTGTAACCTTTCACCAGCCTGTAGTTAAATGATAATGTAAATGCACGTGCAAACATACACACGCATAAGCACACACACATACATACACTCAGAAAGTTAAGTTAAACGTCTTCAATATAAAGAACTTCTCCTTTGTTCTGAGATTATTTTCTTTCCACTACTTTTCATGATCAATGTCTTACTTTTATGAGATAGTAGTAGTGATAAATGGTAGTTTTCCTTTAAAAATAATGGCCTAATTTGGCAATATAGAAAGGTAATCTCCCCCCTTTTGGGGGCATGCTCTCTGGAATCCTTACACCTGGGAACAGCTGATCTAGTTTAATCTCCTTATTCCACAGTTGAGAAAAGTAAGGCCTAGAGAAGTCAAGAGAGTTTCCCATAATTCATTGCCAGGAAATCATGGAATTGAAACTAGAATCCAACCATCCATATTCCTAGTCCAGAGCTCTGAATCAAACAATCAATTACCTGTTCTCTTTCCTAAATAACTCAATTGTATGTTTAAATTAACCTAAACTTTGTCCCTTTTATTTCTCTTCTTTTACCAGATTCATGTCTCCTATGTTTTGATATGCCAGTGCTGCATTTGGTTACCTTCATTATGCAGTTGTTAGTTTGTCAAGCACTTTTTAATTATTGACTTGCTTCTTATTTTATCAAAGTGAATTAAAGGTACATTTGTCAAAAATTCAAGGTCTTCCATTGTCCTTGTACTAGGACTAAGCTGTCTCCCCACTGGTATCATTTGAGAAAGGCATTGATAGCATTTTACTTGGCTGCCTCCTGGTGCTGGAAAAGCTATTTCATTTTCTGGTAAAGTTTATGCTGATGAGTTGAATGGAATGGGTACTGGTATGATGCATTTAATAACATGTTACATTCATTTATTTTATTTTGCTGTTTATCAGGCAGGATTTTAGCATCCTTACAAATTATTATCTGTCCCAAGAAAATGCCTAGTCAGTTTGTTTTCCCTGCTGGAATTAGTAAATGAAACCAGGTGGAAAATTTAAATCCATATATGATGGGTTCTAATTCCAGGACTATAAATAAGTTTGTTATGCTCATAATAATTTATATTTGTACAAAACTTTATATAATATAAACATATTTATTTTGGTTTTCAGTGCATTTTTTAATGTACATTGTCAGACTTTTTCTCAATAACGCTGGGAGGACATCGGTGCTGTTATTCCCATTTTATAGATGACAAAACTGAAGCTCAAATATCTAAGCAATGTGCCCCAAACTACACAACTAGCCAGTAAATGGCAGAGTCAGGACTGGAACCTCAGGTCACATGACTGCAAGTCTTGCATTTGTTCTGTATTTCATATCCATGCTAGTGCTTCTCTTGGCATATTGTTCTTAAAATATGTCTTCCCCCTTCCCTCTCTGAGAGTGATACCATTCTTAATCAGACATCCCATTCTCATTTTAATATCCTGGAAATGTTTTCAAATTGTTTAATTTGTTCTAGTGGTTCTACCTTCTGGAGTAACTTACTTCAAACACCATGATGAGAAGGGAGGGAAAAGAATAAATAGTATTGTTCTAGAGTTTAAACCTGAATTAAGTATAAAATCATAAACTTGATTAAATGAACCATTTTATAGCCTAACACTATACAGAAGCATATTAATTATGTTAGCAAGTGAAAGAGTCCACATTCAGGTTCTAAAGGTCCATTTTTATTGTAGATCCATCAAAATCACGTCTCAAATTCTATAACTGTCTTCCTCAAGGATGGATTACTTAATCAGTAGTTCTGTGATAATTGGTTAAACTATCTGGATGCAGGGTATAGGTCCTAACCTCACACTATATCCTAAAATAGATTTCTTCCATCTAGATTTAAAAAGCAAAAGTTAACAAAATAAATCAATAGAAGAAAGAAAACAAAATGTAGGTGACTATTGTCTGATCTTAGGATAGAGTAGGGCTTGCTAAGCATGAAAGCTTGGGTAAAAAACACAGGTACAGTTTACTAGATACGTATCAAAGAGTAAAGTCTGTAATGCAAAAAAGAAGGTATGAACAAAATTAAAAGGCAAATGATATACTCTGAGAAATAGTTGAAACATATGTAACACCCAGATATATTGTATAACAGTTTAGAAATTACAGGTATCAGGATAAATTTGTACTTTACTTTTAAAATGTAACTTAAATGCAGCAAAGTCCCTTGTAGTGTGTTATAAGAAATTGCCATTGGCAAAACTGGAAATGATTAAAAGCGTATAGGTTGTCGGTAAATAGAAAGTAGTACAAACCCTAGGATAGCTCACACCAGCCTACCATTTTGCAAATTCGTGGTGTTGAAATATTATGTTCTACATGTTAATGAAACAGAAGGGAAGCTAATACACTATATTATTTTTTTTTTAAAGAAAGGACTAGGCATCCATGGGGAAGTGATATTGTACATTTATAAGCAGAAGAGCTTTTATCTGTAACTGGATAGTTAACTTATAGGCAAATAAAAACGGCACATGCAAATAAAACACAATGACATGGTGTCATTGTTTTTCAAAATAAAATAAAGCAATCCTGGCAGGATTTGATTACTTGTAATTAAAAACATATGAAAGAGCATACCCCTGATCTCTTAGGAAACCATCAGTCACCTGAAACATACAGTGACAACAGCACAGGATAGCAGATGTTGGTAGCTTATCACTGGATCTGGAACTCAGAATTGGAGTTATAGTCACAGGCATGGAAAAATCTGCACACACATGTGTGTGGGTGTAGTTTTGTTATATTGCAGTGCATGGAGAAAGAACAATAAAAAAAGGGGATTTTCAGTATTATATTTTGCCTTCTTTCATTCAGTTCCATGTTACTGCCTTCTTATCTGTTTTGAAGCTAAGCCGGATATAACAGAAGATTGTAGGCATTAGGAAATCATCAAATGCTAACAGAAATTTGTTGAAAGAGAATATGGTTCTAGTGGTGTGAAATTCACAAAACTAACGAGGGATTTTTCATCAAATGTTAATAAACATAGAAGTGGTAGAGATACCATGAAAGAAAGAACATGAAATGCTTCAGTTATGAGCTAGTACTGGAAGTTTCTTACAGAAAGAGGAAAAATGTTCACTATTCCCTTTACTAACAACTTCTTTCAAGATAAAAATATAGATAATAGGCCAGATACCACTGTATAGTTATTTAAAAGGAGATTTCTATGTTGAGAATATGTTTTTGAAGCTGGTGCACATATGATTTTCATTCAGAAAACACAAATGAGAAAAGGTTTGTAATAAAAGATTTGACCCATGCCGTTGAATATAGTGAATTAACTCCATTATTTCCATTCTTCATTTCTGAGGCAGGTGGATGGATTTATCAGGATCTGTGAAACATTCTATGGTGTGTGTTACACATAACAGTTATCAAGTATACTCTCTAATTTATGATTTGGTCTATATGTGTATAGGCCTATGTATATGTTTGCAGACAACCTTCTATTAACTCAGAACACATCACATGTGGAATATAATTTCTCCTCACTACACACTTATGAATTAGGTAGAAAGCAATTTTTCTTCTGACACATGAGTGGAAATAGAAGTAGCAGGTGGGTATGGTAAGTAAAACAGCCAAGTAGCAGCAGCACAGGAAGTCACCTCCTCTTTTCCTTCCATTTCATTTTCCTTCTCCAATTACACATTATTGTTTTTTTTGATATATTTCCTCAAAGCTTCCCTCAAAGTAGTCATCAAATGTTATGTGTTTCAATTTGTATATATGCCTAATTTTAAGAATACTTCTAATTAGAACAGTCTGGGTCCATAAAAAGGAGAAACATTTGGGTGGTTACTCATTTCTTATAAGGTTACAGTGTAAGTTATACTTATAAACTTCCTTCAGGTATCTAACAGATGACTCAATACATAAGAAATTGAATGAGCTTACTTTTGGGGAAGAGAATTCTACAGTAGAAAATGAGCTACATCTGCATTTAAAAAATGCACTTAAAGTACCTCACCTACTATTGATGACATTTGTTCCAGTTCTTTTGTTTACCAGAGGCAGGGGAGGGTGATATTTACATACATGTTACAGAATTAGTAGCTTCCCCTTAACGATGGCTACTGCTGGGCCTTTGCCGTGGGTTAAGTTTGAGGTGTTCAGGTCATTTTATGATCTTGACCACAGCCAAGTTGACTGTCAAGGACTTAGATGTTTGCTAATGCCATTTCACCAGATTGTTCTTTCAAAACCAGTTATTTTAATTCTTTTTTGTATTTCCCATGCCTTGTGTGTTTCTAGTTGAATAAAAATAAATAGAGAAGAAACGACTCTTCAGTATTCCAAAGCAAGCCGGTTATGTGCATCACTTAGAGGGTTTTATAGGACTCAAGCAGAGAGACTGGCAGATTCATGACAGTCAGCTGAATACCTACCATTTGTTTCTTTCTAAAGGCAGTGGGAATGAATGATTCTGGTGCATGTGTCATGAATGTTGAGAAGCTCATCTCATGTTAAAGGAAAAAAAAACTCATTGGATGGCTCTAGAGAGCTATATAAGAAACCTAAGGATGCTATGCTCTACCTAAAACATGCTGGTCAGATCAGTGAGGGGAGAAAAGAAAAAAAATGTATTATATATACACACACACACATACATATATATATGGAATATAATATAATGACTATATATATAAGGAATGCAATCTATATATATGAAATATAATATTTTACTATCCCTTTTAAGCTAAAATTGTCCAATATTGTGTAAGGTCACAAAAGTGTTTCCCATAGAAAGTTAAGGGTATGAAACTAGAACGTATTTAATTTGAATATGTATGTTATGCATATATATAGACACAAATGTATTTGACTTTATATTTAATACATTTGCATTTATAATCAATATCTTTATGTAATTATGCAATTATATATCCTTATGTGCATGTTATTACAAGCTTATGGAACCATCAACAATACCCTAAGTATATTGTTTCTTTTGATCTTTTATTCCATGAAACTTCAGGCAAACAGTCCATACCAGCTGCCACATTTCTATCTGTTAGTGCAATGCTGAGTATAGACAAGTAAGCACTTGATAGGTTGAGTCACATATATTGACCTTCACCTACGTAGTTTAAGCAATGTGGCCTTCCTTTATCATAAAGTTGCAGTGATTTCCTGATACATTCCTTTGATATTTCCATCCCTGACAGCTCACAAATCCCTCTCATACTTTGACAGCGTTATACTCTGTTAAGAAAGGAAAGCAGGAGATATACTTTGTATTTCAAATATATTAGGTTGACATGTTGGCTGTGGTCAAACTTTATTAAAGGTGAGGGGAAGTAAATGTAGAAAGAAGAATTAACAAGCGGAGAATAAGGTGGCTTGGGAAGGGGGAGTCCGGTTGGTAGCCAGTGGGAGGAAGGGAGCCTAGCCATCAGCACGTTTCCATGGGAAGGCGGTGCTCACGGAGTTTTTTTCCTCCCATTATTGTAATCTCCCCTTTCAATAATCAGCCACACTAGATCCCAACAGTCACCCCATAGGGTTGTTTTTTGCTGATTTTATATCTATAGATCCAGATATTTTATATATATATATATATAATCACAGCACAAAAACTGATAATATGAGGGTTATAAGAATAACTTGCTTTTTCATGATACATTTAAATTTCTTTTATTCCATATATACACATGGAATATATGTATATATGTATATATACATACTCATGTATCTATGTATATAGATGTGTATTTATATTATATACTAAGATAGGGAGTGGCATAATTATGCATTCCAGACTCCCAAGCAAACATTTATGGAAAGCTCACTCTAGGAACATTTCTTCCTTCACATCACACTACTTGCCCCTTTTTTTTGGGGGGGGGGTATGCGGGCCTCTCACTGTTGTGGCCTCTCCCGTTGCGGAGCACAGGCTCCGGACACGCAGGCTCAGCGGCCATGGCTCACGGGCCCAGCCACCCCGCAGCATGTGGGATCTTCCCAGACCAGGGCACGAACCCATGTCCCCTGCATCGGCAGGCGGACTCTCAACCACTGCGCCACCAGGGAAGCCCTCCTTGCCCCTTTTTTGAAGCAGTGCCTTTTTTCTTCTTTTTTATTTTTTATTTCCCAGAATGTTGTAGTTCTTCTGAAATGTTAGTCTTCTCAGCATTGAAGCTGGGACCTTTACATACCAACAGCTGTTTTCAGGTCTGATTTGAACCAGGACTGGGGGGAGGGTGGTAAAAAAAAGGAGGCTTTCTTACACCAAGTTCATATCAATAGCAACTTAATGCTTTGGCTATTTCTATGGAATTGAATTATTTGAAACTTTTTTGGCCATAAAGAAATCTGAATATATGGCCTCTTATATTTCTTTTCTGGACTTAAGTACTTGTTAAAGGTTACCTACTTTTAAAAGAGCTAGACCAAGTATAATAAAATATATACCTTTTAAACAGCATTCTTCAACTCTGCCTCATCTGGACTACTTCTGGAAATGACACGTTATAAAAAGACCAACCTGTTTAAATGGTGGAGTGATTATGAATGTACTTACCATGGGGTCCTAAAATGCTGTTTCATACTCACTGTGGAGTTTAATAGGGAAAATGAATACTTGTGTCATAAAATCTTTCCCAAACAGGCACATTGAAAGACTTGGATCATACATTTAAAAACATATAGGGCTTCCCTGGTGGCGCAGTGGTTGAGAGTCCGCCTGCCGATGCAGGGTACACGGGTTCGTGCCCCGGTCCGGGAGGATCCCACATGCCACGGAGCGGATGGGCCCATGAGCCATGGCCTCTGGGCCTGCGGGTCCGGAGCCTGTGCTCCGCAACGGGAGAGGCCACAACAGTGAGAGGCCCGCGTACCGCAAAAAACAAAAAAATATAAAGGCATGTACAATGCATGTATTCAAACGGTCAGTTTATGATATTTGTATTATATTTGTCATTATATCTCCTGTGATACTGAGCATTAATTAAACATAAATATTTAGTGTTTGACTCATTTTAAGCTCAGGTGAGCTTATACTAAAATCAATTTTCAAAAATTGGCGAGTTTAAAGTAGTTATGTTTGACCAAAAAAACGTCAAGACTGTCATTCCTGTCAAGGGTCAGGCAGTGCTTTTAAGATGCTACGGATCAGGCACACTCAGTGTGATGTATACTCGTGACACACTAAAAGCATCCTTGGCAGGAATGATATCATTTGGCAGAGTTATTTTAATGGCCTGTGACCCTGTTTCTATGTCTTTGTTACCAATTACCTTGACTATGTTTTATAAATTTGCTCTGGATTTTGGATTTTGGCATCTCCCTCATTCTATTCTCAGTGTCTCATAGAGACCTGCAATTATCTCCTCATTGCCTCCTGATATTTGCCACTGCCAATCTCTTGGAGCATGAAACAAACCTACTGTCATTTTATTGAGTTTTAGCACTGCTCCTAACCAATCCTTTATCGTGCTAGCAGTATCTCTATTGCTGTTTCTTATCAAATTAATAGGTGAGCCGGATATTTGCATGTTTAATCACATAAAGAAAATATCCATATAGTACAAAAATGTTACCAGTTGTATAGTATAGATGCCATATAACAAATGTCTACGGGGTTCATTTGAAATTCTTTAACACTGTGAACAGAATATAAACCCAAGTTAGGGTGAAAGCTACTCTTTCCACAAGCACTTATGGACATCTTTTAAGATTGTCTAGGACAAGTTTGTAACAATGATAATGATACAATGTAATAACGATGATGGTGGTAACAGCTCACATTTATTGAGTTTTTAGCATATGTCAGAGCTGTTCTAAATATTTTACATGAATTTATTTAATCCTTACACCAACCTTATGAAGTTAGAACCATTACCGTCCCATTTTATGGGTGAGAAAACTGAGCAGTAACATGCCCAAAGTTATAAAGCTAGGAAGTGTAAGAGCCAGAACTTGACCCCTATTTTTTTCAGTCATCAAATTGAGATAGTAAGAGTTGTCTTACTTTCTGCTTAGTATCGGATTAATAAACTTCAAGGAGCTACACAAAGATAATACTTTCAGTAAGCGTTGCTTACCAGTCACTACCCATATATTTAGTAGACAAAACCCATATGCAGCTGTGATTGCTCCCTACTGAAATTCTTGTTTTACTTTTTGAAAGGAAGAACTCTGCCACCAGCGTGAATCATCAGGGAAATAAAAAGAATTCTGGTGTCTTTCACTAGAAATATTCTTTCTATCCATCCATCCATCCAGAACTTATTGTGCGACCAACACTGTCAGAGGTGATAGGAAAATAATAGTAAACAAGACATGGGTCCTGTTTTCAAAAAACTTAATCGAACTCAAGAAGAGAATAGAAACCCACTTATCTTTGATGATTATATATTCACCTTCCTGAAGGCAGATTAACTTTCAAGGAGTCGACCAGTTCTGTGATTCAGATTGTAAGAATAAATTTTCCTTCAAAATTGAATTTAATTTGCTTAATTTGTTTCAGTCTGTTTTCAGATTAGTTTGGGTCTAATTAATGCATTAGTTACTATTAGATAAGGGTTGCTTTTCTCTGTTAGCTACTTTAGCCAAAGAGGACTGTTTAACACAATTCTATATCAATTTAATGTGCAGAATAGTCTATTTTCTGTGGAAATATATATTTAGAGAGGAATGTGTGGCATCTCTGAGTGTTTAAAGATAATAAACTATTCTAACAAATGTTCTTACAAAAAATATCTTTGAGTAGGATTCTCATTCTGTTGGCCCAGAATTAAGTGGAATATTATGTAAGCCTTTGCATTATTTTAATTTCTGTCTTATTTATTTTTTAAACAGCATTAAGGAAACGAAAGGATGTTTTTAAAATCCCCTCTCTCAAGAATCTAAGACATTGATCAGTTCTTGTTGTCTCTATTTTTAAGTCCCATCCCCCCGAGTCTTTGTTCATAGACAATGTTTATAGAATTATATGGTCTTTATTTGCATTTATTATTCTTAATATTTTTAAAGCACAATATTCTTTCTTTGTTTCTACATTTTCCTTATAATTATTTTTATTATGTAATCGACTCAAATTGCTGTGCTTAACTTCATTAAATCAGTATCATGCTATGAGACACAAGGACTTCTAAGTTTTCACTATTAAAAATAGCTGTATAATTTCTCTCTTTAACTTATATGCCTTTCCTTGATTTGATTATTTCCTTTAAATGTGCCAAGATCTGTAAACATTTTTCTGGTCTGGAATTTTCTAGAAAAATTATCTTCCAGGAAGATTATATCAACCATCAGGAATAAATAAATATGAGTTTCACCACAGCCTCAAAAACAGTAATTTTTATCTATTTTGTTTATATTACTCCTGTTTTCAAAGAGAGATTGAGACAGCTGTGAAAAGAAATAAATTCAATAAAAGTATAAAAATAAAAATGAAACTTTTCAAGAATTGTGCCAATAAATATACAGTCATAATCTCTTTTGTTGTAATTTAAATTCCTGTGGCTGTGAATGAAAGAGAGTATTTTCCCATCTTTAAAATTAACTTTATCACTTCTTTTCTGCTTTGGCCATTTATTGACTGAGGTCAAGTATTTTGCTCTTTATTTTCTATGAATTCTTTACATAACATGTATTTGCTCTAAATGTTTCCTCATTCTCTAATTATCATCATATGATTATAATTTTCAAAAATCTTATCAAGAATTGTAACTATGACTTAGTATATTTGTATTTACAAATACTAAAATACTTTAAAATTATTTTCACTTAATTTTTAAGTGAAATATCTTGTTGATTTGGAATCATAGATGCCAAATGAGTTTGTAGGTCTATCACAACTGCTATTATAGGCTAAGTGCATCCTTTTGTTAGGACCGCTTATTATCTTCCTTTTGATATGATTTGGACAAAAATCTCTTCTTAACTAGGACAGCTCTTTAGTATTTCATTTAGACATGCTACACCTAACTCACTTTCATTTCTGTTATAGGAAAATTGTACTATTTTCTACTTTACCTTTCCAGCATTGTATTTGTCCTGGCTTTGTTCATTTTGGAGTTTCACAGACACTGTCTACTTTATGTGGTTATGACAATGATGAGACACTGACTTATGGAATTAACATAGACACGTGCAAACTATTTTATGGTACTGACATAACAAGAAACCAGTTCCGGGCCATGATTGAGACCAGGAGCTACCGAGGTTCAAGAGTTTCTATTCCACAGAGTGCCATTTTGTCTCAAATGATTGATGACATTTTCCTGCCCTATTCTCCACAGATTATGAGAACACTATTGCGGTCTAGAGCTTCTGTAGGTACCCGCTTCATTAAGCATGATCCCAAAATGTCATTTAATTTATTTCTTAGATTGAATGTCTCATTAAGCTCTGATGAGGCCAGGAGCTACTTTGGGCTGCACTTGTTATGAAGCACTCTTATCTTAAAATTTTGTTCTGTCCCTCTTGGCAAAGGAAATGGACAAGACAGTGAAATCAATGCACAGTGCACTTTATCTTTGACAAACTGAAATATTGTTTTGCTAAAATAGGCCCATGGGATAGAGAGATTAAAATCACACATAAAGTAGATCAGCATAAAGAGTGACTACAAATTTATGTATTATTGGGCATTATTCTATTTTGCTTCAATTCCATTTTACCTTATTTGGACAAACAGAACATATCTACTTAATTAAACAACACACTGACAGTCCTCCTCTTCCCCAGCCTCATTTAAAAAGTAATGTTCTCATTTCTTGATTACGCAAGGTGAGTTGAGGGTAAGGGTTTTATTGTTTTTGTTTTTGTGGTACGCGGGCCTCTCACTGTTGTGGCCTCTCCTGCTGCGGAGCACAGGCCCCGGACACGCAGGCTCAGCGTCCATGGCCCACAGGCCCAGCCGCTCTGCAGCATGTGGGATCTTCCTTGACCGGGGCACGAACCCGTGTACCCTGCATCGGCAGGCGGACTCTCAACCACTGCGCCACCAGGGAAGCCCGAGGGTAAGGGTTTTATTCTATCCATTTTCAGTAAAAGGGCTATCTCAATGGTTGTTTTTCTTATCTTAGGAACAGATAAGACAAAACAAAACAACTTTGTAACAATTATATTTCCCCCTTATATTCCATTGTAGAGTCAGGGGCATGGTCATTGGTTGGTATGAATGAAAGGCGGAGAAAGGAGGTGAATCCTCCCATAGACTAAATTGAAAACACTTTGTGAGAAAGGAATGAAGATGTTGGCCAGCCCTGGATCATGCTGGCCATTGGAGGACAAGTTGTGAATGCTTCCTTAGGGTTGGAATCACCATCTAGCAGCTGATTTTTCTTTCCTGATTCTTACGTCCCACCACCCAGCCACTGCCATACGGCACCCTCATAACAGGAGTTCCACCCCTGTGTACCGTTTCCCTGACCCAACGCCAGAATTTGTAGAACTCTGCTCTTCAGGCTTTCCTCTGAGTCTTTATGCAGCATATTAGAGAGCTGCTCTGCCATCTAACATTTTGTAAATAAGTAGTGTCATCTACCATATTGTGCACTGTTGCCTAAAGTGTCTTGGGTTTGAAGCTTTTCACTCTGTAAACCGTGTCAGTTTGCTACCTAATCAATTTGAAATTTGGAAAACTTGCCCTTGTGTGTAGGGATAGCAGCGGTCTTTTAGTGTAAAACAATAACTTTAACTTGAAAAAATAGCAAACCAGAGACCCATAAATACATAGAACAACTGGCCTAAAGGATTATCAGTCAACCTCCATGTTTGGTAAAAGGGCAAGAAAAGAAAATCTGGGACCGTTTCAATACGTATTTTAATAGTATCTTGGGATTCTACCATTCCATGGAATGATGAATTTTAGTTCTAAAATCCATAAGCATTATTCATGTGACCTGAAATAATATGGTATACCCGTATTTATTCTGTCTTCTACTGAGTAAAAAAATATCCCTTATTAGCCTCAAAAATGCCACTTGAATTAACATTGTGAACTCTAGTTAGGAGTGGGTAAAATTGTCAGAAGATGAGTGGAGAGTATGACAAGTATTTAATGAAAGTCATTAGTCTGCATTTTAGGGCATTTAAAGATAAAGATCTTGACTCACTATTTTGTAGGTTATTCAAGAAAAAGTATGTTAGAACCTTTGGTTTGGGTTTTTGCTTAAATCATCAGATGCATGGCTAAGGAGGCCTAATTTTGGTATCATCTTATTTAAATAGTCTAGGTTTTTAAAATTGTATTAATTTTAAGGTAGCCTCAATCAAGATCCTATTTTCCTCTTTCTCAAAATAAAATAAACTGTGTGGTATTAAATAATAGGAATTCTGTTTTGGTTTTGTTCTTTAAATATTTATTCATTTATTTGTCTGTGCCGGGTCTTAGTTGCAGCAGCGGGATCTTCATTGTGGCATGTGGGATCTTCATTGCGGTGTGCAGGATCTTTAGTTGCAGCATGTGGGATCTTTTAGTTGCGTCATGCGGGATCTAGTTCCCTGACCAGAGATGGAACCTGGGTCCCCTGCATTGGGAGTGTGGAGTCTTAACCACTAGACCACCAGGGAAGTCCCTTTGTTTTTGTTTTTAATTAGGGTTATTAAAGAGGAAAGCGGTGTTTGGTAGGTGGGTGAATCCACGGGACTTAGAGTCATGGAACCTGAGTTAGAGTCCTTGCTCTGCAAGTGACTAGTTGTGTGGTATTAGGCGTGCTTGTAACTTCTCCCATTACTAGATTTCCCTAGTAAAATAAGTATAATTGTCATATTTGCTTCTTTGAGGGTGTTGCTAAAATTAAGTGAGATAATCTACGTAAAATGTGCTTTGTTCACTGCATACACAGGAGCATCTGTGATTTATTACCTTTTATAACTTTTGAAGTTTGTAAAAAGTCATTGGTTAAATAGTTGAAAGGTAGGCTTGGGTATTTTCATCATCATACAACCATTATTATGGTTAAGTTTGTCTGTATTCTGTAAAGGAACGGTTGAAATGTGTAGCAAATGCAGTTTGGGTTGTTGATGTTAAGAAACTTTTTTTTCTTTTTTTTTTTTTTTTTTTTTTGCGGTACGCGGGCCTCTCACTGTTGTG
The DNA here is from genome assembly GCF_937001465.1 of Orcinus orca. Classification (NCBI taxonomy): domain Eukaryota; kingdom Metazoa; phylum Chordata; class Mammalia; order Artiodactyla; family Delphinidae; genus Orcinus; species Orcinus orca. The sequence continues at coordinate 84,478,684 of NC_064580.1, forward strand.
GCCTCTCCCGTTGCGGAGCACAGGCTCCGGACGCGCAGGCTCAGCGGCCATGGCTCACAGGCCCAGCCGCTCCTCAGCATGTGGGACCTTCCCGGACCAGGGCTCGAACCTGCATCCCCTGCATTGGCAGGCAGATTCTTAACCACTGCGCCACGAGGGAAGCCCCAAGAAATTTTTAAAAATTGGGATTCACATGAAATTTTGATAATAGGTCAATGTTATTTTCTCTATAGAAATTACCTTCATTATCAAGAAAGGGATTGCACATGTTTTTCTTGTTGGAGTGTATGAACTTTAAGAAGGCAACCTGAGACTATTTACTAAGATATGAGATGAAAATGTGTTAAAATAATGAAATAATAGACATATATCAGGCTCTAACTTCAGTTGAAAACAGATCACGTTTAGATTTCTCCAAACCAAAGGAGAAAAGATTGTTTTTTCTTCTGTCTTCCCCTCTTTCTATGCTACTCATCATATTCTCTTAAGACTGCTTCTGTTTTCATTTGTTCTCAAGATTAAGAAAAGCATTTTTGTTGAAATGTTAAAATATGCACACTGTGTGCATTATGGTTTTAATATCATAAGACTAACTTCTACGTCAGTTCTCTCATTTCCTATCAAATTGCTGTCAGTTACCAAAGCCATCTAAATACTACGACATGATACGTTTTAGAATTTTGCTTTGCATTATCAGGTGCTAGGATGCAGCAAATATTGGTTTGTATCTTTAAAAATGTTTCCAGTAACTCTTAACTATATTAAATATTAGTGAAGGGCTGAATGTACTACTTGGGCAATATGCAAATGCACTCTTGATTTACTGTAGAGAAGCATTTTGTTAAAGTGGTTATATTTTCATTTTCACTAATTCATTCAATAAACAGTTATTAAATATCTGTATATCAGAAACTGTGAGGATACAAAGATAAATACAGTGTAGCATCTGCCATCCAGAGTCCCACACTGTAAAAAAAACAGATAATCTAAGCATGTAAATTACAGTACAGCATGTTAACGTATACTGTACCAATATCAACCTCAGTGCTTTGGAGTACAGTAGACGTAACAAGCAACTGTCTATTGGAGTCCAGGAAAGCTTTACTGAGCAACTGGCTTTTGATCTTGATCTCAGAGGACAAGTGCGAGATTACTCCGTAAAAAGAAAGGAGTATAAGAGCATAGAATTTTACGTGCAGAGAAATGGGGTCATGAAAGGATCTAATATCCAGAGACTAAGGAGTAGCTAATTGTAGGAGCATAGAATGAAATGTATGCTATTCAATACTTGATAACTAAAAGGCCAATCTTCTATTCTGACATTCCACAGGCCAAGCCATATTAATCGTAGAATTTGAATATATCATGTTTTCACTGAAAAGTGAGAACAAAAAGTATTTATTGTGTGTGCATGGTGTTAAAAATTGTAATGTCTTCATATTTATGATTTTCCTAGAAACGGCTTTCTTAAAAAAAATCCTAAATTTTTATGCCTATTATAAACTTGGGTATTGGTTTTCTATTTTTCTTGCGTTATTCAAGTTTCTTTCTATAATAACAAGGACAATTTAGATAAGACATGATTAACTTGGTCAAATTTTTGGTCATGAAAATGACAGAGTTGGTTTAACCTATTATAATCTGCTCAAAAACAAATCTCTGATATGCAACTTCCATATAGCATGCAATCTAGATGAATAGGTTTAGGTTTTGTTTTTTTGTTTTTTTAATTTTTATTTATTTATTTCTGGCTGCATTGGGTCTTCGTTACTGCACGGGCTTTCTCTAGTTGCGATGAGAGGGGGCTGTTCTTCGTGGCGGTGCGTGGGCTTCTCATTGTGGTGGCTTCTCTTGTTGTGGAGCATGGGCTCTAGGCACGCGGGCTTCAGTAGTTGTGGCACGCGGGCTCAGTAGTTGTGGCACATGGGCTTAGTTGCTCCGGGGCATATGGGATCTTCCTGGACCAGGGCTCGACCCCATGTCCCCTGCATTGGCAGGCAGATTCTTAACCACTGCACCACCAGGGAAGTCCCTAGGTTTTGTTTTTGATAACAACTTGCATAAAGGAAATTTAATGATCTCATTAAATCTGCCTGCTGAGAGACAGGGGCCAACTGGTCTTCCTCTCAGGTTTCTTGTAATATACTTTTCTTGGATATTAGGTGGTTTTGTTTCATTGAATCTCAGCAGTTGATTGCTTTAAAAGCCTTTTACTGAGTTGGGTCAACATTCCACCTTGAGGAGATATTTCTTTCCAGTCATGTAAGAATTCAACTGTTACTAACAGTGATATGAGTCATTCATGTATACTAAGAGGGAAATAGGTTCCAGTTGTTAAAAAACCTGTTAATTTCTAGTTCTAACTGTGGGTAGCTCTGTGAAGTGAATCATATCACTGCCTGTGGAAAAGAGAAAAGGGAATCAAGTTCTTAGCTCACCATCAGCCATATAATCATTGAAGATGAAGAAGGCTAAAGAGAGAAATCCTCCACTGGGTGTTCTGTCATTCATCCAGTAGGCCTTTGTGTGCCTTTTTAGCCATGAGATTATACATTAAGGGACTGCAAGGTGATGTGTGAAACCCCCTATTTTATATTAAAGTCTGTTAGATATATAATGTGGGTTTATCTGCTTGTTTGTGCTATTAAACAGCTGCTACCTTCTGCTGACTAAGTTAGATTTCCATAATGGGAAAAAAATATATTTACCTATATAGATACACATGCATATGTACATATGGCTCATACATTTATATAGAACACGTATATCTTATTGACAGTGAGGAAAAATTGTAGTTTATTTTCATTTGTAGTTCACATGCTTAAAATATTTTGTTCCTAAAGATACAAGTATGAAATTGATCTAATAGGTTCAACAATCAAATCTTGAGACCAAAGTTATCCTATTTTGTATTATTGTGTAGTGATTAACCCCTTTCTCATAATATTAGAGACTTACTCACTGGACCTCATCTGTTGAAGGAATTTTTAACTAACATTTGGATCAGCCCAAGAACTGGTGGATTTACTTGTGAAATGTTATATTTAGTGTTTCTTAGCCAGGAATGTCATTATACCAATGCAGATACTATAAGGCCTCAATTAATGACTCTTCTGTGGGAAACCTCTATATATATTTTTTTTTTACTTTTTATTTTTTCCAGCTTTATTGAGATGTAATTAACATATATTTGTGTTAGTTTAAGGTATACAATGTGTTGATTTGATCCACTTATATACTGCAATATGATCACCACCATAGATGTTAACTAACACCTCCAACACATCACATAATTACCATTTTATGTTTGTGTGTGGTGAGAACATTTAATATCTAGTCTTTTAGCAATTTTCAAGCATACAACACAGTATTGTTACTTATAATCACAAGGCTGTACATTAAATCCCCAGAACTTATTCATCTTCTCTATGTGGGTATTTGTACTCTTTGTCCAACATTTCCCCAATTCCCCCGCCCCCTTGCCCCTGGTAACCACCTTTCTACTCTCTAGCAAACACCTTTCAAAATGATGTTGACTATGTTAAAGATATTTTGTAATTATACAGAGGCCTGTCATGTGGGTTAGAGATAAAATTGTTAGCTCATTCAACACATTTCTCAAGAAAGCGACAAATGTTGATTAAGAGAACAAGTGGGGTAGGTAAGAAAGAAGAATCAGGTTGTGATGTTTGTATGACCCTGAGAGAAGAATTCCATGTTACAAATAAAATATACTATCCTTTGAGCTTCATCTCAAATGCTTTCTCATCAGTGGCAATACCTGCTCTGGAGGCAATGGTGTCTTCCTTTGAACAAACACTTTTCTTGTAATTCTTTTATAGAACTCATGATTTTCTGCCTTGAAGGGTATTTTGATTACTTGTTCTCAACTATTAGAATCTAAAATCAGAAAGGGGGGAGTGGGAACACGTGAGACAAAGACTTTTGCCATACCTAACACAATATTTCCCTCACATAATAAACACTTAATGAGAATGTGTGGAACTGAGTTTAATATTAATCAGTTTAACACAAGAAAATGTAGACTATAGCATGGGTTAAAGTCAAAGAGGCTAGGGACAAAAATCAAATAGAAAGAAATGTATTTGATGCAGGCCTTCCAAGCTCCCATAAAAAGCACCAGAGCCGTGCCCATCTCCTTCTCTATACCACTCACACTTACCAGTACAGAGGATCAAGACCACATTAAAAACTATGGTGTCGAGTCATCTCACTTCAAATTCTTGTTTCCTCAAGCCACACGGAAGAGATAAATAGTTTAAGTCACTCTCATACAAACTCTAGCTCCTACTTAATTCCTTCGGCCTCCTGCTTTGGAAGGCAGGAAATACACCTCTGTTCCTGGGTTTCTCATGGGCACTTACGCTGCCACCCTCATGGTCACACCCCAAAGTTGTTCTGTTTGCAGCTGCCATGTTCTGCTCTGTGTCCGCTGACTCAGGTACCACTGTCACCACACTCACCCCCCCAACCACTTTCCTGAAAGCCACTGATCTCTCCCCACCCAGAGTGAAGGAGATGTTTTCCCATCATTTCATGCTTTCCCTTAACTAATCAAGTATTTGCTCATAATTTGACATGGGTGTTTAATTCATACTTCTCTGTTGTTGTTAATTCAATGGTGCCCACTTGACTTTTGCAAAAAGAAATTTAGGATTTCCAAAAAATTAGAGCTGAGGCATGCTCTAGGAATACAAAGGCTAGCACTCTTAATTTATGTTTTGAGAAGTTAAGGCAAGCTTTTCATGTGAGTTTGACATTTGAGCTTTTCATAATGATATGAAAAGCGCATGTAATAAATTAGACTAATGATCTCAGTTATTGAAATATCTCACGTGTATATGTATTTTATTCCACTGGCTTTATCAGCTTTAGCTTTGTGACCAAGGAGGACAAATTAAATACTGCCTTCCAATACAAGAAAAAAGAAATCACGCCCAATATATTTTCTAATAAATTTTCTTATCTATGGGTTACTGTAACTCATACTTAAAACAATGTTATTTATTAAAGTCAGAATAGGATATCTTCTACTTCTTTCAAATAGACTTCTGGTAGGCAGTCTTCAGAGAAATTATTAAACTTTCATATAATGAGTATACAGTGAATATGTTCTGCATGTATGGAATTAGCAGTCTGGTCTAGGTTAAGCTGTACATGAAAAATATTGTTTCCTATGTTTAGCAGGTTCTTCTGAAAGCAAGCCATGGAGAAAGGTGTATAATTATTTCAATAGTAAAATTTAAAACTCTATGCTATAGTTTTTAATATTTTAGTGTTTTCCATGATAGGCAATTATCATAGGCAATATAATAATATATTATTTAACTATCTTGTCTTATAGGATACCAAATGGGAATATTACATGTAAATAGTTTGCTTATTGATTCTTTGAAATAAAATTTGGGATTTTTTAATTGTCATTAAGTCTGGGGAAAACAGAAGTAAAAGAAGGCAAACAGATTTTCTTCCATGATACTTCACAAAGTTTGAAATGTAAAGATGAAAAAAGGAAAACTGTACCCATAATCCAATAGGTCTTATAAGTGCTGTTGTTGTTATTATTTTTTTTTAATCACATTTTAGAGCCACATTTTTATTCTTAGGGATTCACAGCTGTATAATGAAATCCACTAAATAAGTATGACCAAACATATCTATACAGGCTTTATGTGTGATTGTTTTTCAGGAATATCAATAATACCGAAATGGAAATGGAGCTCTAAAGAGAAACTACCTTGATGAAGGTATATGCTTACCCATAGTTGTAGCCTATTGTTATCCCAAGATAGACTTTTCATATTTCTGCACCATCATTTTTCATCTCACTCACCAAGTGAATATCTTTTATAGATGTCAGAATGATTAGATTTACTGTCTGCAAGATACTCATTGTTGAGAATTATAGACCAGTTAGAAGATTGGCAAGGACAAGTTAAAACTGAAAATAGGTCTCTCAACAGGCATGCAGAATCATAGCAGTGATTCAGTAAATTCTCAGGGATATTTTCCTTTCATGGTAGGAAAGGGGGACAGTTTATTGTTTGTGATTGTTTGCAGAATAAACGCTGCAAGTAGAAAATTACACCTGTATTTATTGTCGATCCACATTTGTTATATAATGCATTTTCCTCCTCCCCAGATGTTCCTCACCTTCTGTCAAAACGTTATTTCTTTTGCTATCTTTTGTTGAAAGTAGTTTCTCTCAGGCCTTATTCCCTGGATTCTGCCACTTTTGTACTCCCCAGCTAGAGAAGTGAAAGTTCTGTTTTTAAAAACCTGAATGTACACAAGTTTCATTCTGACAAGCCCTCTTTTTTCAGGATGACCTTATCAGCGATTACAAATTTTAGAAGGAAGAAAAAAAAAAAAGAAATCTAAGATGACCTTTAATGTCATTATTTAACTTGGGTCTTGAGGAGAGCAAACAGAGCAACAGCCTGAAGATGTAGGTTTACTGGTAAACATTTCTGTTCATCTAGTAGCAGACTGACAGTGGAATGGCAGAACAGCAAGGAGCAGGAGGGGTCGTGGTACAATGGGGATGAGGTTAGAATGGGGAAGGTGGTGCCCAGCAGATGGTAGCTGGGAAGCGGTAAGTGTGCTGACAAGCTGTGTCCATCACTGAGTGTTTCAAGAATTCCACTTTGTGGCTTGTGGCCTCAAACTTTACTCATTTGCTGTCACCATATAGCTTCCCCTTTTGCAAACAGTTCCTATAAAAGCATTCTTTTCCATACACTGTCTAAATGCTATTCTTTTTAACTGAAAAATGCTTTAAGTTCTATAGTGCTTTACAGTTTTCAAAAGTTTCACACAGATGATTTCATATAAGCCCATAATAACCCTTATATGTGTTATAATTAATCTACTGATATGTAGGAAAAAACTGTTCACTGTGCTTGGTCTCCTAATAATCACACACACGCACACTCTCTCTTTCTCTCCCTCTCTCTCTCTATATATATAGAGAGAGAGAGTGTGTGCGTGTGTGTGTGTGATTATAAATAGCTTTGCTGTACAATCTATTTGTATAGCAGGAGCAAATATTGTTAAAAACAGTTCGGTTGGGGTTTTTTTCCTCTTTTTCCCTTCATTTGTAGGACTCGTGAGCATTTGCTTGTCTCATCTTTAGTTGAAATTCTGGTTTCCTTTCAAAAAATAAAAGGAAATGGCCTAATTTAAGTTGAAATAGGTCCGTGACTACAGTCTCATATTTCTGCAAAAACACATTCATTGCAAATGTTACCGCCATTTCCAGTGCCTAAAATGCCCTTAGAGGATATACATAGTGCATTAATTTGAAGTTTTCACCCATATGGCACAGTTGAAGAAAAAATATATCATATTGGGTCAAACCACATGTAATTGCTGATATTTAACCATTTTTGAACTATAAATAGCAATTTGGTATGGTTCATCCTGATCTGTACATTTTTTTTATTCTTTTTGTTCAGTTTGAGTAAAACAAATTATAGACCATGTATATGTATGTTTCATCTTGCAGCTAAATAAAGGTGATATATAATTTCACAAACCTTCAGAGTGTCTAGCTCAATTAAAAATAGTTTGCCCAGGTATTGAGATTTGTCTTCATAAAAGTGCTCTGAGAAGGTTGGTTGATAATGTATTTTATTAACCAAAACTTCTTTTGCTAATACGTCTACTCAGACGTAACTCTGTTATATATAAATATATTTGTTGCAACACAGAGGCAGCTAAAAAATGTGTTTAAAAATAAATGAATTAATTCTTACGGTGGTCACTGGAATTTCTTTTTCAAATTGTGTCCAAAATAATAGCATTAAACTTCTCCCACAATTTAACAAAATGATTTTGCTCCCTATTTTTTTCTTTCTGAGACAGTTTTTAGATTAGAATGAACTATAAAGTGCACAGATGATTAAATATCTGTCTCTTTAGTCTGAAAGTGCTTAGTTTTTTGAACTGGGATGAAAGTTGAACTGGGTTTTGTATTTGGATGAAGTTATTACAGTATTGAAGTGTTAATTACATGTCTGTAGCAAACCTCATAGTATTAATTACACTGTAGCGTATATCTTTTTTTTTTTTTTTTTTTTTTTTTTTTTTGTGGTACGTGGACCTCTCACTGTTGTGGCCTCTCCCGTTGTGGAGCACAGGCTCCAGACGCGCAGGCTCAGCGGCCATGGCTCACGGGCCCAACCGCTCCGTGGCATGTGGGATCTTCCCAGACCGGGGCACGAACCCGTGTCCCCTGCATCGGCAGGCGGACTCTCAACCACTGCGCCACCAGGGAAGCCCAGCATATATCATTTTTGAGAAGTGTCTGAGTCACATCCAGGCTTATTCCTTCCTTTTGTTGTTTATTTTGGTATTTGAAGAAACAAGGGAAAGTCTAGTTTATCAAATAGGAAAAACAAGTGTTCATGAATGACAAAATATTTCCAACCAAAGTAGGTTAACCCATGTACAGAAATTAAAATAGATTTTAATGGTAAGAATGCATGTTAAAAATGAATCATCTCTTGGATTTCTCTTAAATTCACTGTAACGTGATTTTGTGGAAAAAATTTAAAGGAAGGTCTGAAGGTCGTAATATTAGACTTCATTCATTCACAAGCTTAAATTAAAGCACAGTGCTAGTATAATGTGACCCCTGAATTCTGAGAGAGAATTGTCTGGGGTTTATGCTTTGTTTTGTGGCTTTAGTTTTGTTAAAAGTGGAAAAAGTATCTTGTTTTGCTCTTGTCCTTGAGTTTTTCTTATTTCTCAGTCCAAAGTGATTTTTTCTTCTTATGTCTACTATTTTAAATGAAGAAATTTTCTTATTATATATATGGTTCAGTTTTTTACTCTAATTTTCAGATAGTTTATTTTAGTGTGCTCTTACTGGTTATAGATGGTTTCCAAATCTCCTTCTCTAAATTTTAGCCCACTAATAGTGTTTTTCTTATTTTCTCAAATGGGAGTGATTCCAGCTGACTTATATGAGCTTGTGTGTTTCTTCATTTGTTTGCTTTTGCTTTTTTGAAAATGTTTACCCCACTGCCTTTGAGATAGAAAATGGTAGATTGTACCATATCATTATAGTCACCATGGCTTGATTATTTTAAGTTCAAACACTGTTAATTCCTCATTTATTTTCTGATATGTTTTCATTTATTTGTATGTTTCTACAAATATTTTATATAGGTCAAGTTACCAATGTCATTTTTGATAACTTTTGTACTGCCTTTCTCCATTTTTTACTGTGTATTTTCTGATTACTAAAACATGTAGGGTAACTGACATTTAATATACTTTCCCTGATATGTAGTAAAACCAATATTTCTACTGAAATAAATTAGTAGTGTCCTACCAACAAGGACCTACTGTATAGCACAGAAAACTATACTCAATATTTTGTAATAACCTGTAAGGTAAAAGAATCTGAAAAATTATATATATATATATATATATATATATATATATATATATAAAATCACTGTGCTGTATACCTGAAACTTACATGATATTGTAAATCACTTATACTTCAATAAATTTTTTTTACATCTTTATTGGAGTATAATTGCTTTACAATGGTGTGTTAGTTTCTGCTTTATAACAGAGTGAATCAGTTATACATATACGTATATCCCCATGTCTCTTCCCTCTAAATGTTTGATAGAATTCGCCTGTGAAGCCATCTGCTCCTGGGCTTTTGTTTGTTGGAAGATTTTTATCTATTTTTTTTTTTTTTTTTTTGCGCCACGCGGGCCTCTCACTGTTGTGGCCCCTCCCGCTGCGGAGCACAGGCTCCGGACGCGCAGGCTCAGCGGCCATGGCTCACGGGACCAGCCGCTCCGCGGCGTGTGGGATCTTCCCGGATTGGGGCACGAACCCGCGTCCCCTGCATCGGCAGGCGGACTCTCAACCACTGCGCCACCGAAAAGCCCTGTTGGAAGGTTTTTAATCACAGTTTCAATTTCAGTGCTTGTGATTGGTCTGTTCATATTTTCTATTTCTTCCTGATTCACTCTTGGCAGGTTGTGCATTTCTAAGAATTTGTCCATTTCTTCCAGGTTGTCCATTTTATTGGCATAGAGTTGCTTGTAGTAATCTCTCATGATCTTTTGTATTTCTGCAGTGTCACTTGTTACTTCCCCTTTTTCATTTCTAATTCTATTGCTTTGAGTCTTCTCCCTTTTTTTTTGGATGAGTCTGGCTAATGGTTTATCTATTTTGTTTATCTTCTCAAAGAACCAGCTTTTAGTTTTATTGATCTTTGCTATCGTTTCCTTCATTTCTTTTTCATTTATTTCTGATCTGATTTTTATGATTTCTTTCCTTCTGCTAACTTTTGGGTTTTTTTGTTCTTCTTTCTCTAATTGCTTTAGGTGCAAGTTTAGGTTGTTTATTCGAGATGTTTCCTGTTTCTTAAGGTGGGCTGGTATTGCTATAAACTTCCCTCTTAGAAGTGCTTTTGCTGCATCCCATAGGTTTTGGGTCGTCGTGTCTCCATTGTCATTTGTTTCTAGGTATTTTTTGATTTCCTCTTTGATTTCTTCAGTGATCACTTCGTTATTAAGTAGTGTATTGTTTAGCCTCCATGTGTTTGTGTTTTTTACAGATCTTTTCCTGTCATTGATATCTAGTCTCATAGCATTGTGGTCGGAAAAGATACTTGATACGATTTCAATTTTCTTAAATTTACCAAGACTTGATTTATGACCCAAGATATGACCTATCCTGGAGAATGTTCCATGAGCACTTGAGAAAAATGTGTATTCTGTTGTTTTTGGATGGAGTGTCCTATAAATATCAATTAAGTCCATCTTTTTTAATGTATCATTTAAAGCTTGTGTTTCCTTATTTATTTTCAAATTGGATGATCTCTCCATTGATGAAAGTGGGGTGTTAAAGTCCCCTACTATGAATGTGTTACTGTCGATTTCCCTTTTTATGGCTGTTAGTATTTGCCTTATGTATTGAGGTGCTCCTATGTTGGGTGCATAAATGTTTACAATTGTTATATACTCTTCTTGGATCGATCCCTTGATCATTATCTAGTGTCCTTCTTTGTCTCTTCTAATAGTCTTTATTTTAAAGTCTATTTTGTCTGATATGAGAATTGCTACTCCAGCTTTCTTTTGGTTTCCATTTGCATGGAATATCTTTTTCCATCCCCTTACTTTCAATCTGTATGTGTCTCTAGGTCTGAAGTGGGTCTTTTGTAGACAGCATATATATGGGTCTTGTTTTTGTATCCATTCAGCCAATCTGTGTCTTTTGGTGGGAGCATTTAGTCCATTTACATTTAAGGTACTAATCGGTATGTATGTTCTTATTCCCATTTTCTTAATTGTTTTGGTTCGTTATTGTAGGTCTTTTCCTTCTCTTGTGTTTCTTGCCTAGAGAAGTTCCTTTAGCATTTGTTGTAAAGCTGGTTTGGTGGTGCTGAACTCTCTCAGCTTTTGCTTGTCTGTAAAGTTTTAAATTTCTCCATCAAATCTGAATGAGATCCTTGCTGGGTAGCGTAATCTTGTTTGCAGGTTTTTCTCCTTCATCAGTTTAAATATGTCCTGCCAGTCCCTTCTGGCTTGCAGAGTTTCTGCTGAAAGATCAGCTGTTAACCTTATGGGGAATCCCTTGTGTGTTATTTGTTGTTTTTCCCTTGCTGCTTTTAATATGTTTCCTTTGTATTTAATTTTTGACAGTTTGATTAATATGTCTCTTGGCATATTTCTCCTTGGATTTATCCTGTATGAGACTCTCTGTGCTTCCTGGACTTGATTAACTATTTCCTTTCCCATATTAGGGAAGTTTTCAACTATAATCTCTTCAAATATTTTCTCAGTCCCTTTCTTTTTCTCTTCTTCTTCTGGAACCCCTATAATTCGAATGTTGGTGTATTTAATGTTGTCCCAGAGGTCTCTGAGACTGTCCTCAGTTCTTTTCATTCTTTTTTCTTTATTCTGCTCTGCAGTAGTTATTTCCACTATTTTATCTTCCAGGTCACTTATCTGTTCTTCTCCCTCAGTTATTCTGCTATTGATCCCATCTAGAGTATTTTTAATTTCATTTATTGTGTTGTTCATCGTTGTTTGTTTCATCTTTAGTTCTTCTAGGTCCTTGTTAAATGTTTCTTGCATTTTGTCTATTTTATTTCCAAGATTTTGGATCATCTTTACTATCATTATTCTGAATTCTTTTTCAGGTAGACTGCCTATTTCCTCTTCATTTGTTAGGTCTGGTGGATTTTTATTGTGCTCCTTCATCTGCTGTGTGTTTTTCTGTCTTCTCATTTTGCTTATCTTACTGTGTTTGGGGTCTCCTTTTTGCAGGCTGCAGGTTCGTAGTTCCCGTTGTTTTTGGTGTCTGTCCCCAGTGGCTAAAGTTTGTTCAGTGGGTTGTGTAGGCTTCCTGGTGGAGGGGACTAGTCTGGTGGATGAGGCTGGATCTTGTCTTTCTGGTGGGCAGGTCACATCTGGTGGTGTGTTTTGGGGTGTCTGTGGACTTATTATGGTTTTAGGCAGCCTCTCCGCTAATGGGTGGGGTTGTGTTCCTATCTTGCTAGTTGTTTGGCATAGGGTGTCCAGCAGTGTAGCTTGCTGGTCATTGAGTGAAGCTGGGTGCTGGTGTTGAGATGGAGATCTCTGGGAGATTTTTGCCATTTGATATTATGTGGAGCTGGGAGGTCTCTTGTGGACCAGTGTCCTGAAGTTTGCTCTCCCACCTCAGAGGCACAGCACTGACTCCTGGCTGCAGCACCAAGAGCCTTTCATCCACACAGCTCAGAATAAAAGGGAGAAAAAGTAGAAAGAAAGAAGAAAGGGAGGGAGGGAGGAAGGAAAGAAAGAAAGAAGGTAAAATAAAATAAGATAAAATAAAATAAATTTATTAAAATAAAAAATAATTATTAAGAAAAAAATTGTTTTAAAGAAAAAAAAACAAAACTGATGCATAGAACCCTCGGACAAATGGTAAAAGCAAAGCTATACAGACAAAATCTCACACAGAAGCATACGCATACACACTCACAATAAGAGGAAAAGGGGAAAAAATAATAAATCTTGCTCTCAAAGTCCACCTCCTCAATTTGGGATGATTCGTTGTCTATTCATGTATTCCACAGATGCAGGGTACATCAAGTTGATTGTGGAGCTTTAATCCGCTGCTTCTGATGCTGCTGGGAGGGATTTCCCTTTCTTTTCTTTGTTGTCACAGCTCCCCTGGCTCAGCTTTGGATTTGGCCCCGCCTCTGCATGTAGGTCACCAGAGGGCATCTGTTCTTCGCTCAGACAGGACTGGGTTAAAGGAGCAGCTGCTTTGGGGGCTCTGGCTCACTCAGGCCGGGGAGAGGGAGGGGTTCGGATGCGGGGCGAGCCTGCGGTGGCAGAGGCCAGCATGACATTGCACCAGCCTGAGGCCCGCCGTGCGTTCTCCCGGGGAAGTTGTCCCTGGATCCCGGGACCCTGGCAGTGGCGGGCTGCACAGGCTTCCCGGAAGAGGGGTGTGCATAGTGACCTGTGCTCGCACACAGGCTTCTTGGTGGCAGCAGCAGCAGCCTTAGCATCTCATGCCCATCTCTGGGGTCCGCGCTTTTAGCCGCGGCTCACGCCAGTCTCTGGAGCTCCTTTAAGCAGTGCTCTTAATCCCCATTCCTGGCGCACCAGGAAACAAAGAGGGAAGAAAAAGTCTCTTGCCTCTTCGGCAGGTCCAGACTTTTCCCCGGACTCCCTCCCGGCTAGCCGTGGTGCACTAACCCCCTGCTGGCTGTGTTCAGGCCGCCAACCCCAGTCCTCTCCCTGCGCTCTGAGGGAAGCCCGAGCCTCAGCTCTCAGCCCCGCCCGCCCCTGCGGTTGAGCAGACAAGCCTCTCGGGCTGGTGAGTGCTGGTCAGCACCGATCCTCTGTGCGGGAATCTCTCTGCTTTTCCCTCCACAGCCCTGTTGCTGTGCTCTCCTCCATGGCTCCTAGGCTTCCCCCCTCCACCACCCGCAGTCTCTGCCCGCGAAGGGGCTTCCTAGTGTGTGGAAACCTTTCCTCCTGCACAGCTCCCTCCCACTGGTGCAGGTCCCGTCCCTATCCTTTTGTCTCTGTGTTTTTCTTTTTTCTTTTGCCCTACCCAGGTACATGGGGACTTTCTTGCCTTTTGGGAGGTCTGAGGTCTTCTGCCAGCGTTCAGTAGGTGTTCTGTAGGAGTTGTTCCACGTGTAGATGTAATTCTGGTGTATCTGTGGGCAGGAAGGTGATCTCCATGTCTTACTCTTCCGCCATCTTCCCCTCTAGGATCAATAATTTTTTTTTTTTTTAAATTAGCAGTGTCCTCGTATTTATAAGCAACAACTTTAAGCCAGCACTCAACTCCTTGTTGTTTAGGAATTTGATCTGTAGGGTCAAAGATGCGTGGATGGGAGAATTTCAACGTTAGGAATTCAGGAAGCAGTGGTTATATATTTCTGAAATTTGGGGGGGTTTTGTTGTTTTTCTTTGGTCATTGTTCAAAAAACAGATGGTGGGTCTAGCTTTAAAGTAAATTCTTAATTATAACTGTTATCCTTTTTAGTTTAAAATCAAATGAAAAACATAAGATTAGATTAGTCTTGACTATAAAGTGGAATTGTATGTACTCATGAAAAGCCACCATTTCCGGACCAAATTAGACTCTTATTAACTATAAAAACATGATGGTGCTTAATTTATTTGGGTTGTAGTGTTACCTCAGTGGTTAGTTGTCAGTTTCTGAAAACAGCAGTTTTCAACATTTCAAGATTTTCAATTAGACCATAGTGACAAACGCCAGTGTTGCTAATCACTAGAGTTTAGTCAGTAAAATTACGATATGGTCTTTCTTTAACTATCGTCAGGTCACTTAGTATCTGCTTAATCTTTTTACGCTTTAATAAACTAAGGGAAAGATTGAGATCATTAGATATCCAACTGTAATTTAACACTGTCAAGATTAAGGAGGGGATTATGGTCATTAGGAGTAAAATGGTCTCATTTATGGACTAAGAACAATGAGTCCCATCAATAAACTACTTTCTGCCTCTAATGATCCTACTTCTAATTGTGTGCAAATCTAACAACAAACTCATTACCTTCTTTCATTCTTGAGGGGACGATGGCTTAACAGAAATTCTTTGAGTATGTGTTGCTTTTATACTTCCTTGACTTTTGGTACCTGTTTATCAAAGCAATAAATTATTTCTAGGTGAACTGGTATGTCTTTTAATGGAAATGTGCTGTGTTCTTTCTCAGTTTTTCAGCATAGATTTGACAGAGGAATAGATTTTCTAAGATTAGATAAGCTCCAAAATCAGTGGCATCTTAATCTTTACATGAGTCATTCATTTTAGACAGATATCTGTCTTATACAATTTCCAATTCAAAATACTTGAATGTTCTAAGAATTGAAGATGATCTCAGTGAGGGGTTCATAAAGGAGGCGTCTCATGTTGGGCTCTCTGTCATTCTCTCACCTTTATGGTAGAAATTCTCTTAATCTACCTCCTCGTAACCACGTTGCCTGAGAAATCAATGCTCAGATTTTGCTGGATATAAGGTGTTGACTGATGCCCTTGCAGCTAGTAGGCTGTTCTCAAGTACATCCTGGCACTTCTACTCTTAACGTTTGAGATCATGGCGTGCCATGAGTCTATTGTGCTTATTCTCCAAACCTCCTGTATATGTCAGTTGTACTTGTTAGTTCAATTATGTCTTTCTTTTTTTTTATTTTCTAAATTAAATTTTATTGGAGTATAGTTGACTTATAATATTGTGTTAGTTTCTGCTGTACAGCAAAGTAAATCAGTTATACATACACATATATCTACTCTTTTTTAGATTCTATTCCCACATAGGTCATTACAGAGTATTGAGTAGAGTTCCCTGAACTTTACAGAAGGTTCTTTCTTTTTTTTTCTTATTTATTTATTTTTTATACAGCAGGTTCTTATTAGTTATCTCTTTTATACATATTAGTGTATATATGTCAATCCCAATCTCCCAACTCGTCCCACCACCTCAGTTATGTCTTTCAATTAAATATTATGTGAACCAAGAAATAGTGCTTAAAAAATATGTCATTTTTATGAAAACTATGTCGAATGCTTTGCAAAATGCTTTATGCTTGATAAAGTCATTTTAAGTTTGCTGTCTAATCAGGATGGGTAAGAAAACTTAAAAGATAGGAACCAATTCCAAAAGCCTTCTGTACTCAGATTGCTCCATGAATATATTTAAATTCTAGAAACTTAAATCTAGAAACCAATCTAGAAACTGGCTGAGACGGTATGTTTTGTGTGTGGTTTATATGCAAGCAAGCCTCAGTACGGAGCCAATCAGAGGATCCTAACTCAAATAGAATACCTTAGCTCTACATCAAAAAGATTGGCAAATGGGGCTTCCCTGGTGGCGCAGTGGTTGGGAGTCTGCCTGCCGATGCAGGGGACGCGGGTTCGTGTCCCGGTCCGGGAGGATCCCGTGTGCTGCGGAGCAGCTGGGTCCGTGGGCCATGGCCGCTGGGCCTGCGCGTCCAGAACCTGTGCTCTGCGGCGGGGGAGGCCACAGCAGTGAGAGGCCCGCGTAGTGCAAAAAAAAAAAAAAAAAAAAAAAAAAGATTGGCAAATGAATATTATTTATACTTTTTCTGTTAAAATATCTAAGATGTATATCATGTTTTATGAACACCTACTTTAACTGAACTTTTTGATTAACTGACCCTGCCTGATTTTCTAATTGTCTTTCTAGTCATGTCTAGTGTATTAAAAACTGTATTGCTGCTCACTCATATTCACTACAAGTGTTAACTTCATATTCTAAGTCCATCATTTTTTCTCCTTTCTGCAGTGTATAAATGGGCCATGTGTGTTTATACCTTGAAGATTTTATTTCTTCCCCCAAGACAAACTCAATTTCTATAGGCTTTTGTCATTTTACCCAGTTAAGGTATTAAAAATCATACAAACAAGCTGAAGGCATCTGTCTTTTTTCTCTCTCTTGTGAATATTATTACCAGTGTGAATATGTTACCAATAGCATACAGACCATCTGAGGAGGAGAGTCTCATGGTGGCCCGAGAATAATTTTGTTGGCAATCTTAATGCTAAGATCAGAGATAAATAGGGAGGGCTTCTTCTGGGGCCTGACCATAGTACATCCTGTAAGAAAAATGTGATGCCTCTGCTCTAGAGGAACTTAAAATCTTTTTGAAGAGATAAGATTTACAGATAAGAAATACTTAGAGAGCCGTATAAGATACTGAAATGCGTAGATGGTAAAGGGCAGATTATAAATTTTCTAGGAGCTAAGAGAAAGATAGTAAAAAGTATAATTATGTTACCAATCCTAGAATGTTTATCCATCTCTAATGATTGAACCAAAGAATGGCTCAGGAAGACTTGGAAGTCTGGGTGTTATCAATGGAACATCCTTTCCATTGTAAATTGGAGAATAATTGATAAAACATAAGACTACAAAAATAAATACTATATTAGGAATTACCTAATATAATTTAAAACATGACAAGACTTGTTTCTGAAGGGTGAAGAATGAATATTTGTTTAAAAGCATGTAATGCAAATGTTCAGGTGGTCAATGAAGTCAAAAGAATTCTGCTTCTTAGGATGGAATTAGAACTTGTTGCATCATCTAAACCTTGGCATGGAGATACTGGCCTACAAATGGCAGTTTCATCTGGTTCAGCCATTACATTTATACTCAAAATTCCCATGGGGACATTAATCAGTAGAAATGCATATATCTATATATATATATGCATATATATTTCCAATAGTCACATTTAATATGTATAAGAATGCTATATAGCAATATAGAAAATATATTAATATTAAAATATATATCACATTTATTCATTCACTTAATTTGATCAGCATTAACAAAATACCTGAGCTATTCATGGCACTGAATTGTTCTGGGCACAGTTATAAGACTTACAAAATCATTGAAGCAGTGTGGGTCAACATGATACATAAATAACATAAGGGTATTATTTCCCCATTCTGCCCATTTATTATTTAGGACTTGATGTAGTTTGTTCTTAGTTGACTAATGATTAGACTATTGGTTAGTAACATGTTTTTTTCATTTCACCCAATATTTATTCAGTCGTACTATGTGCGATGCACTGTGTTAGGCCCAGTGAGAAGAGCAAAAAGTACCTCTGACCTTCAAGAACATGACCGGAATATAATTTCCCTGATAAAATGATTGCAAAGAATTTAATCAGGTTGATTAAGAGAAATTTTTTTTTTAATTTCTTTATTTTTTGGGTGCATTGGGTTTTTGTTGCTGGACGCAGGCTTTCTCTAGTTGCGGCGAGCGGGGTCTACTCTCCGTTGCGGTGTGAGGGCTTCTCATTTCGGTGGCTTCTCTTGTTGCAGAGCACGGGCTCTAGGCGTGCAGCCTTTAGTAGTTGTGGCACGTGGGCTCAGTAGTTGTGGCTCGCAGGCTCTAGAGCACAGGCTCAGTAGTTGTGGCTCACGGGCTTAGTTGCTCCACGGCGTGTGGGATCTTCCCGGACCAGGGCTCGAACCTGTGTCCCCTGCACTGGCAGGCAGATTCTTAACCGCTGCGCCACGAGGGAAGTCCTAAGAGAAATTTTTAAAAGACATTTCAAACAGTTCTTAGTTTATTCCAAATCTTGCAAAGTCAAACTTACATGCAATAGTGAATACTGAAGGAAACCAGGAGTCTTCTTTAGATCCCATAAGAAGAGGCAATAATCAAAAAGTCAAACCCGTTTGCTACGTTCATGTTAGTGAATATAAGGCATAGTTAAATAAAACTGACTGCAAAATTGAGATCCAGTTTTTTAACATCCAAGTTATTCCTAGGCAAATGTTTAAACCTTAACCTATTTATATTCTTAAATTTTGCCCTCCCCCGAATTTATATTAGAAAATTGAGCAAGTACCTGAAGCAAATCTTAGGGGGAAAATGGTAGTTTTGCTGCCTAATATTTTAAACTTTTGACTACAAATAATATGAGGTCATGAGTCCTAAAATGATTGGGGTCACATGCTGGATTCTGTGTTTATGGTGGAAAATTTGAAAATACTCTTTTTTACGAGGAAACAATTCATGTAGAAAATGAAGTCCGTTGATGTATAGTAAGACAAAAAGAAGTGTTTTACAAGCGAAAAAAAGAAAGTGTTTTCCAACTTGGCTTGTTGTTCTAGTACTACTCATTAGTGTATGATCACTATTTCCTTTCTAAGATCATACCCTTTATTAGGCAGCAATATTCTGCTAATGGAGAAAAGAAAATGAGTGGTTTATAATTATGTAAATAAGGCATAGTTTTTCTATTTCTGAAAAGTAATAGAACTTTTCCCCCCTAAATGAATAAAGTCTCAAATAAAATTAGAATCCCTGTACCTCGCTACTCATTAAAGAGTGACACTAGTAACAATTTGCAAAGAGCAAACTGTAGAAATGCAATAAAACAAGATTATCTTGGCAAAATTGAGATTTCTCTCTGTACGTCATGCTAAAAATGCAGCTGAGAGCTGGTCTTTGCAAGATCAGTGAGGGATCTCTGCATGAAATGTGATTTGCATATTTAAAGAATTGATTTAAACCACAGCTTGTAACCCACGCCACAGAGAGAAAAGCAACATAACATGGATGCACCATTGTCCATCTATGTGTAGCAGAGTCCATGTGTTTGTCAGATGGACACTAGTGCATTTTTAATTCTCAGAGACAATAAGGCTGGTGTATGAAGTTTACAGAAGCTATTTCATTTTATGTCCACCATGGATATTGTGACTATTGTTTATTTCTGAGATAGCACAGTAATCTTCTATTAATTTGTGTTACTTTAATGCCTTCTATCCTAAAAACCTCTTGATTTGTATTCAGGATATTAGTCATATTCATTAGTTTCTAATTGCATTTGGTAACCTCTGGTAGCTTTTGAGACTTCAAATGTAATTGAAGGTTTTCATTTTAACTCATAGAATCAAGGAGTGATGGTGACATCAGTGTTCTAAGAAGAACACATTTTCCCCCGGAGGCATTTGTGAGATGGATTGAAAGTGTGGAGACCAGTGGCAATAGTCTAACCTTTGGGTGATGTGAGTCTCAGAAAAGTGGCAGTTGCCATGGAAAGGCAAAGATGGATGCTAAAAGGCATTTTGAAAAATAACGATTGATGAGAATTGGCTGGGTGTGGTTAATAAAAAGGATAAAGAGTAAAATCTAACTCACTGGTTTTAAGAAATGACAGCTGAAAGAATGGTGGTACCATTGTGGCAAACAGGATAATTGGAAATAGATTTTGGTTTCTGGCAGAAAGTGGTTGCCCAGGTTTGGATATGTTGCTTACCAGGACATGGACCACCCAATGGGATGTGTTTAGTTGGTAAGTGAGAAGAGAAGACTGTTCTTCAAATAAGAGGTAGGAGCTTGAATATAGAGATTTGGGGATCCTCAGCTTATATACAATAATGAAAGCCTTGATGTGAAAGCAATGCCTTAAGATGAAGAGTTTTTAGAGAAAAGAGCAGAGGGTGTTGGGAATGCTTCCATTTACATGGTAGGAAGAAGCATAGAAGGCAGCAAATGAAACAGTTAGAAAGAAGAGTCATATCGCTCTATAGAATGAAAGAGAATTTGTATTTGGAGTTGAATCAGCATGATAATAGTGGCCTCAAATAATTTTTCCAGGTACCTAGAAATTTCATATCATATACTTTGGGCCTAAAAGTAACCATTTTATGAGTTGATGGAATTCTAATGAATACAAGTATCTGTGGCATAGAATAGAGATATTCCTGAAATGTTTCCTATGAAAAATATATCTCATGTACTGTGCCTTGCTTTCTAAATATTACCTTTATACATAGAAAAGAGAGTTAGGGGGCTGTTTTGGCCCCATCCTTCTGCCAACTACAATTTCCCTGTATCAACATCTCTAACACCATCAACTCAAGTTTTTTATGACACAAGCACAGTTTACAAAGAGTTTTCACAACTCATTTGTAACTTTATCACCACTCTATGAGGCCAGCAAGGCAGGTGGTATCATTCGTGTTTTACAGGTGAGAAAACAAAGACTCAAAGCGGTTTATGTGTCTTGTGCAGTCATATGGAAAGTAAGTGGGACTCGGGTAGACCAGCTTTCTTTTTGTTGTTATCCTGCTGCTCCACATTTATTATACCTTCCCTGAAGACTACTGTAAGTGAGACTAGCATTTCATCAAAGCAGATCCTAAAGGTACATTATGAATTTACTCTCTGTTTTACTGAGTAAAAATCCATTTAGGCAATATTCCATACATTAGGTCAGAGGTCAAAAGTGACTGTTTACTGGGCTTTTGGGGACACATTTTGAGGCATATTAATTCCTTCAGGCTTCTTGAGTAAATTACTCTTGAAAGGGTTCTTATTGGTACCCTCCAGAGGCCCAGATGAGTTAATTGGCTTACAAAACATATGTGGATTGCACTCAGGGAATAGTTCACTCATCTCTTAACATCTGGATGTACTGTTTTATTTTTTTTTTACTATTATGTATTCATGTCTGAAAACTGTGGCCATTTAAAAAAAATATGGCAAGTAAACAGTATGTATATAATTAAGAATAATTCACTGTAGCTCTGTGCACACTATAAAAATGTTTAAAAAAAGAAAAAGCCCTCAAGTTTATAGCACCATGTTAAAAATGTCCCAGTGTATCTATGTAACTATGAATTCAGTGTAATTTAAATAACTAAAAAACATTTTTACAGCAACACTCCATTCTCATTTTGAGAGAATTACCAATTATATTTATATTATCTGCTTTGAAAATATTGGAAACAAGATTGTTCAAGATGTTTGTATGCATGTCATTCCATGAACCAAAACACAGTTTTTGTTAATCTGCATTCCCCTGGAGAGATAATAAAATATTGCTCTGCTAAAATCTGATTTTCACCTTATGCTAATCATACCCTCTTCCTCAGACTTCTTCTCCTACTCCCTTCTAACTATAACACTCCATCAAAACAAGAAACAAAACAAAAACGTCCTCCAAGAAAGAAAATTACAGAACTACAAAAGCAGTACAAAAACCAAGAAAATGAATATGTCTCTTTAGTAGAAAATAAGAGATGAACGTTGACGACTCTGCCATTGAAAATGAGTCCCATTCTACCACTTGGCCTCAAAGTTCCTTGGCCTGGATTCCATCCCCATGAATTTTTCTCTCCACTTCAGCTCCCCTAAAAGCATGGAAACAATAGCCTTTGTTGTAGAATATGGCTGCCTCCAGGATTCCACACTGTGAAATGTGCCTTTCATTCCCACAGCCATCCTCACACAACCCTCGCCTCTCAAGCCTGTCTGTTGGCCTCATTATGACTTTGCCTTTACCCTTCTTTACCCTCTCCCTTTTCTTCCAGTCTACCAGTTCCCCTCTAGCTGCACTCACCACATCACCTGACCTGTACATTTCTAGCACACACTGCCAGCACTTTGGAATCTCACACTTTTCCTCAAGCCTCCCTCCTTTTGTCTTCTGTCATTCATACCCGGCTATTCCTATTGCTCTGTTCCAATTCCAAGTCCTGCATAGATAACAAAAGTCATACAGTCCACCCGATGGGATCTTCTATCCCATCATTTCTAACGTTGGGCCCCTAATGGAGTAGCGACCGATTTCCGTTTAACTCAAATCCTCTCTTGTTCTCCCACAACAGCAATTCCAAACTGTGTTTGTTCTCCTCAAGCCCCCAAGTCCATCCTCTGTATGCCTAGAAGATCACCTTTTCTCCTTCTTGACTGAGAAGATGGAAACTACCCCTTTCATTCACAGTTACATGTCTCAAGGAACACATCATCCTCCGTCTCTTTCCAAAGTTTCTTACTTCCTGCTCACTTATTTTTATTGAAGTATAATTAATTTACAATATTGTGTTAGTTTCAAGTGTACAGCAAGGTGATTCATTTATACATATGTGTGTATATATATATATATATATATATATTATTTTTCAGATTGTTTCCCATTATAGGTTATTACAAGATATTTAGTATAGTTCCCTGTGCTATACAATAGTTCCTTGTTGTTTATCTGTTTTATCTATAGTAGTGTACATCTGTTAATCCCAAACTCCCAATTTATCCCTTCCCCTCTTTCCACTTTGGTAACCATAAGTTTGTTTGCTATGTCTGTGCCTACTCACTCTTTAACGCTTATAATCTGACTGGTACCTCTCATCAATGTATCCACCCTTGTATGTACTTGATTTAACCTCCTTACAAAATTACAAGCTCTGAGCATAGCAGGACTGTGCTTTACTCCTCTCTCAGGTCCTTGTCCTTTGCTATTACAATGTTGTGCCATTAGCAGACACTAAATAACCATGTGTTAAATTAGGGACATAAAAGAACTTCACATACCAGGTTCCGCTTGTATTTCTCATACTTGGAAATGCTACTTAACTAAAACTTGCCTTTCCTTATTCCTAAGAGCCGGTAGAGCATATTGGTTAAAAGCACAGACTAGACTACATAACTTCATATACTAGTTCTGCCACTTACTACGTATATAACCTTGAGGAAATTATTTAGTCTCTCTTTGCCTCAGATTTCTCATATGTGAATAGGGATAATAACAGGATATATTTCCCAGAGTGGTTATGAGAATAAAATGAGCGTGTGTGTGTGTGTGTGTGTGTGTGCACGCATGTGTGTGTAACACTGGGATGTGTAACTTGTCAACTTCCTAAAATGTACTGGATTATCATTTTAAAGCCCAAGTTAACTACAAATAGATCAGTTATATAGTATACTTCTTGGTCAATTATTTATTAGATCTTTAGAAAAGTCTGAAAGGAAGTATAAGGTAGAGATATAATACTGGAGAATTTGATTTGCATCCCTCTGTGTTACTTTGACAAGTGATCATTTGGCCATTGAGATTACATTTCATATTACTTTATAATGGCTGATTTTTCCTCTTATATTGGCTGGCTTACAGGACCTGGCTTTGAGTTTCTGCATGCACCTATTGCTGTTATATTTTACTTAATTTGAAGATTTTTCAAATTTTGCCAGAGGTGCCTTGATCCTATCTGCCTGTGGTATTATGCTAGCTGTATAAAAAATGCTTTTTTTTAGCTGTTAAATAATTATTCTGTTGATGCATTTGGCAGAATAAGCTTATATAATCAGCTGCACCTTGTGGAATTCACAGTATGCATTTATCCTCAGAAGGATGGAAATAGTTGTTGTAAAGAGACTCAGGTGCATTGTGATTGGAAGAGGAACCAGAAATCCACAGACCTGGCTGTATATACATGGACAATCACTTTTGATTTCTCTCTTTCTCCATATCCTCATGAGCTATCTGGGCTAGGAAATTAATGTTGCCCCTCCCAAGAGTGTACTTTTATTCATCTAGAGCTCACGGTGTTTGCTAGAGGTGAGGGGTGAGGGGTGAGCAAAATGGGTGAAGGTGGTTAAAAGGTACAGACTTCCAGTTATAAGATAATCAAGTTCTAGGGAGGTATGTCATGGATAGCAAGTGACTGTAGTTATGATGCTGTGTTATATATTTGAGAGTTGCTAAGAGACTAGATCTTAAAATTTCTCATTACACACACAAAAATTTTGTAGCTAAACTTATTGTGGTCATCATTTCACAATATATACATATATCCAATCAGTGCATTGTACACCTAAAACTAATACAAAGATATATGTCAGTCATATCTCAATTAAAAAAAATAGAACACAGGTCAGCAGACTTTTACCATCAAGAATCAGAAGTTGAATATTTCGGGCTTTGCTGACCATACAGTATCCATGTCACAAGGACTCAGCTCTGCAGCCGTAGGCAATGTGTCAATGGCCGTGTTCCTATAAAACTTTACTTATAGACACTTAAATTTGAATTTCATACAATTTTCATGTGTCACAAATTTTATTCTTTCATTTTTTTGCAACCACTTATAAATGTAAAAAGCATTCTTACCTTGCAGGCCATGTAAAAACAGGCAGTGAGCCAGATTTGGCCTATGTGCAAGTAGTTTGCCAACTCTTGATCTGGAATAACAATTTATACATGTATTTATATATTTGAGGACATACAATACGTAAGGTATTACCTTGCAGTGCTTGTATTCATGATTATTTTCACTTTCCTTTCCCTGATTTCATAAATGATCATGAGGCATTTGAAAAATCCGAAGGGCCTTTGACCAGATTGTGTGTGTATGTGCTTGTAGATATTTTTGCCAGAATACTTCAAAGTCTCTGAGCTCTTTATTCACCTTTACTTTGCCGAATGTTTTCCCACCTGTGTAGATGAATGAAGTTTTTTGACAGCTTTTCTTTGCATGACTTTCAAAACTAGTTGCTACTTAAATTACCCAAAGGTGTCTGTAGCCCTTCCTTGTATATTTGATGAGTCCCTTTTTGCAGGGGTGGAGGGACTTTTCAGGAACATATTTGAATAGATTGAAAATTCTTCATGACAAAGTTCAGATATTTTGGGGGGGTCTTATGGAAGATGACATTTAAAACATCCTTTGTGCCTCTAAGGTAGTTCATTTCTTCAGGACCTGAGACATATCCAGTGATTTTTGGCGGGTAGGTGTTGCTTCATAGAATCTCCCTATACACTTAAAAAGGTTCTTTCCCTTCTTTGTTAACTGTCAGATTCACCCTATGTCCCAATATTTTATCTCCTATAAAATTCAGAATGAACATGAGTGATATGGGGGTACCATTCAAAGTTAGGGAGTGTCTTTTCTTTTACAAAGAGGTTATTAAAACAAAATGCATTAAACAGTTGAGATCCTACTGTACATAAACTTTTATAAGATGATTTTTTTTAATTGACATGAAAGAAATCACATGTATTACAAAGTTTTTGTGAATTTCATATTATTGGCTATATAATTATCATTCATATCATTGTACTAAAGTTTTTACTTAATTATTCCCTTATCTCTGATCATCTAGATTGTCATTTTATATAAGATCATATGACTTTCTTTGGCTAAAAGCCTGGCTTCTCTTTCAGGCTTTCTTTTTTTTTTTTGAAGACAGTTAACAACAGCTAGTATTACTGTGTCAAATGTTAGAATATTTATAAGCCACTTAACTCTAATTCTTTTCTTGGAAAGTTATGATTTTTTTTTTCGGTTTACATTGTACCAGAGTTTCTGTAACTGTACCCTCAGCAGTACAAAGTAGTCTACACTTTAAAAATCATGTTTGCTAATTGGGTAAAAGAAACATGGTGTCTCAGTTCAGACAAAATTTATTAAGCACTCACTGTATGGCAGGTACAGTGTTAAAAGCTGAGAATAGGAAAATATTTTTGATAGCCTCACTGTGCTTTCAAGGAACTAAAATTCTTTTGAGAGCAGTAGCCATATAAACTATTAGAATGCAATGAAGAAACCTTAAAAGAATCAAAAGTACTATGGGAGCACTGAGAATGGGGTTACTACATCTAGAGATGTCATGAAAAACTCCATAGACGAGTTGACCTCGAGCAGAATGGGAATTCCAGAGAAAAAGAGTAGAGTGATGGTTACCAGGGTGGCGTGGGATAAATTGGGAGATATTAGTCAAAGGGTACAAGCTTCTAGTTATTAGATTAAGAAGTTCTGGGGATCTATTATACAGCATAGTGACTATAACTAATAATATTGTATCAGATACTTGAATGTTGCTAAGAGAGTAGATTTTAAATGTTCTCACCACAAAAAAGAAATGATAATTATGTGACAGGATGGAGGTGTTAACTAAAGCTATGGTGGTGATAATTTTGCAGTATATAAATGTGTCAAATCAACACATCAGTATATTTAAACTTACACAATGCTATGGGTCAATTATATTTCAATAAAACTGGGAAGGAAAAACAAAAACAAACAATAAAATAAGAAGTAGTAACATTTGCTTTTATCCCCCCCATTATGGAGGGCAAAATTTTTTTTTTAATCAAGTAAAAGGAAGCAAGTGCCTCTGGGGAGTGGGAAATAGGGGGCAGGAGACAGCAGGTGCTATTTTCGTAACCAGTTTTATAGAATGATTTGACTCTATAAATTATGTACATTTTATAACTTTCATAAAAACAAAAACTATGCTTAAAACTTCCACAAAGAAATAATTACAAGTTGCTTATATTCTTTATAAAGAAGAAGAATGGGAGTTCATTAGTCCAGGGTAGCAGAAAGATATTCCAGGCAGAGAAATGTGAACCAAGGGAGGGAGACGTGAAAGAGAAGTTGAGGATGGCAGTTCAGGAGCATTAAGTGTGGGAGAATGACCTTAAATGAAAATGAGAGATAAGGAGATGGAAGTCATCTATTTAAAGGCCTTATACATAGTGATCCTGTATGTGACGGGAGAACAAAAAGAAATAGCATCTTTCTAATTCTATAAGGTGCTAGTTTATATGATAAGAGCTCTGTCTACATCATTTCACTTTATCACTATGACAACCTTAGGAGGTTAGAATTGTTTTCCCCATTTCACTGATGAAGAAACTAAGGTTCATAAAGGTGAAGTAACTTGCCCAGGATCGCATAGTAAGTAGTGGATAAAGAATTTGAAGTAGGTGTGTCTGACTCCAAAGGCCATGCTTTTTTTCTCCACCATAGCATAGCACACCATTGGATACTGAAAGATTTTAAGCATTGTGGTGGCAAAATCAGGTTTTAGTTTTTAAAGAATAAGTCTGGCATAGTGTGGAACCAGATTTTATGATGCCATTGTTGACTAATTTGGAAGTGTGTTTCTATTCTAGGAGGACTATTTAGTCGGATGTATTGTTAATTTGGATTCCAATCCCAATTCTACTGACACTAGTCAGCACCTCCTGGGCACTCCACCACATGTATTTTACCACATTCTGTAAATTAGTGTTTAATTGTGGTTGAATACAGTATTTTAATGCTGAAACATGTTTTATAATGTTTGGCTAGTTTGATCTGCTAGAAAAACTGTTTTGGAAGAACATATATGATGTTCAGGGCTAAATCTCTTTTGTCAGCAAGTATTACCAGCATGACATCTGGTTGTGTGTCATGTTTAGAATTTCCTGTGATCACAGCTTAAAAAATGTTATTCTGCAACTTTCAGCAGCCAACCATATTTAATACTGAAATAGTGGTTTTGATTTTGGTGGGAAATTGGTAGACCTACATAATGAATGTTAACTTCTAGTTGTCTGAGGTTGAAAGTAATGACCATTTGTGTGGAATTCTTATTTGAGTTTTCTTATCCATTACTGGCTCCATAGAAGACCTCCAAATCCTTTATAAATTGGCAAAATAATTTCAGTAAAAGGGCCATATAACTGTTAAACATTTATTTTCAAATACTGAAGGATAGAGATTACAGTGGCAAATGTAACTCGCTGACTAACTAGAGGGACAGTGATGGACCTTTTGAAATTGATGGAAGGTGAAATTCATTTTAAAAATTTAGAAATAAAAATAAAGGGATAAATAAATAGATCCTTTAAAAAAAATAAAGGAGAGAAGGACTTTATCACGTCCAGGGCAGCAACAGAGTTACTGACTTGGGAACTAAAGCAGATGTGTGCAGCATCCCTTTCTATTCAGTACACTCAGGAGTGGTAGTTATATTGTTCCACTCTGATTAAAATACAGGTAATCACTGCTGTCGGCCTTAAAAAAAAAAAAAGTTCACTGATAAGAAACTCTGCAATTAATTGCAATGACCATTCAAAGAAAAACAAGCAACAGTGAAAGCTAGAAATGTATATACCCTAAAAGAAGTTTGTAGAGCTACAAACAGGAAGAAGACATGCTTGCCATGAATACCTCAAGTGGAGCTGGTGGGAAAGAGGGACCAAAGAAGGATGAAACCTACTTTGTCTTGTATTGGCTAAACCACCCTTAACCCTTCCACTTACCAGTGTTAATGTATCAATTATGTACACTATGAAGGAAAAACAATCGAGTCTTTCAGATTTCTCATTCTTTTAAGGAAATTTGGGCAGATATTTTCTTGACTCTGTGCTTTAAAGGCCTGCAGCTTTTAGATTTTGTGTACTCCCCCCCCCCACCTCCAAATGCAATTAGCTGTGTGGTTGTTATTAGCAACATTTGTTTCAAGAGAAGTATAACAGCAAGACTTTTGGTGGGGGGGAGACAATAGGAATATCCATGGTACCTATGAAAGTTCAGAGTAACTCACAGCAAAGTAGAGGAAAGAGGAAAAATAGGAATAAATTACAAGCATAGCCTAGAGGAGAATGACCTTACCCAACATCTAGAAATGTTTGTACTTGGAATGAGGCAAGGATGAGGAATTATTACCTAGACTTATACAGCCAGAAAACTAACTGTACTAAATTATATAATGAAACGATGTAACTGAAGTTGGATCTGTATACAAATGCCTCCCTATTTCCTGTATCCAGCTCAGACCTCTCTTCTGATCTCCAGATCCATATATCCAACCTCCTGTTTGCAATCTCAACTTGGATGCTTCATACAATTGAAACTTAGTTGGTCCAAAGCTAAATAAACCCATGAATATTCCCCCAAAATCTCCCTCCTGATGTCTCCATTTCCTTTGTTCATGCCGGAAACCCAGGAATCATTCTTAACAATTCCTTCTTCCTTACCGCTCACATTTTATTCACCCCAAGCCCAGTCAGCTCTGTGTCTAAATTACATACCACAACCATCTTTGGTCACCCTAATTCAAGCCACCATCACCTCCTGTCTAGACCATAATCATTGTTTCTTAACTCTTCTCCCCTTTTCTATTCTTGACCCCCTCCCTCCATTTTCCACATAGCTGCCAGAGTTTAATCTTTTTTAAAGTGTAATTTTCATCAGCCTCCCCTGCTTAAAGCCCTTCAGTGCATTCCCAGTACTCTTAGGGTGAAACCTAAAGTTCTTATCATGGCCTAAAAGGCCCCACCTACCCCTCAAACCTCATTTCCTCTTTTAATCCATTGTTAGGTTATTAGGCAAAAACACTTAAGGTATAGTAGATTTATGAGATGATAACACCCAGATAAAGCCCCACTTTATTTATGGACTGATTTCAGTGGTGAGGAACTTAGAAAATCATTACAGTTATATCCTCTAGTTTGTTTAGTTTGCATTGCCAATCTCTTACCTGGGGGCATATAGTAATCCTATTAGTATCCACAGTCAGTTAATGAAGAAGGAAAACGTAACTCAAACCTTACTATACCCTTCCCAAGCCTCTTTTATCTGACCTGTAACCCTACTACCAAGCAGAGCTGCCAATTCGAGCAGCACTAATGTGGAAGGGACTCTGATGACTCCAGCATTATGACCTCATCACTGACACTGACCTCATGACAACCTGCATTCAGTTTGGGTGAAAGTCGATGGCTTATATATAAGTGCATATCTGTGGACTTCACTCATTAGACTTGTTCTGGGAGAACCCAGGCAAGTGCAAGAATAACCTTGCAAAATCGTACAGTCCCAGTGATTTCCCTGATGAGTTCAGAAATACATTTCTTGGATAATTTGGCCATAGTCACAAAAATTACACTCAAGAAGACTAACAGTCTTTTAATATAGCATTATAGCTTTATTTTTTTAATCTGTTTTTATTTATTTATTTTTGGCTGCATTGGGTCTTCGTTGCTGCGCACAGGCTTTCTCTAGTTGCAGTGAGCGGGGGCTCCTCTTTGTTGTGGTGCGCGGGCTTCTCATTGCGGTGGCTTCTCTTGTTGCGGAGCACGGGTTCTAGGCGCGCAGGCTTCAGTAGCTGTGGCGAGTGGGCTCGGTAGTTGTAGTTTATGGGCTCTAGAGTGCAGGTTCAGTAGTTGTGGCGCCTAGGCTTAGTTGCTCCACGGCATGTGGGATCTTCCCAGCCCAGGGCGTGAACCCGTGTCCCCTGCATTGGCAGGCGGATTCTTAACCACTGTGCCACCAGGGAAGCCCAGCATGCAGACTATTTAGTTGTGGCATGCATGTGAGAGCTAGTTCCCCGACCAGGGATCGAACCCGGGCCCCCTGCATTCGGAGCATGGAGTCTTACCCACTGGACCACCAGGGAAGTCCCGCATTATAGCTTTATGATGACACTACCTACATGTATTTAATTCTTGCCAAATAACACGTGGAAGAAAGTATTCAAATGGTTTATCAATCAATATAATCTTTTCGTACCTTATTAAGGATATAATATACCAGGAGTAAAGGGGTTAGTAAAGTTGCCATTAAATGGTTCCTAGGATTAGAACATTTGTGAATGCTTTCTCAAGAAGCTGGTAGTTGTTGTGACATGAAAAAAAAAAAAAAAAACAGTGCTCATTTCTCACAGCTGGTTTATCAGAACTTTGGCAACATTGAATATAGTTGTTTTTCACATTTTTTCTGTGTGATTTTGTTCAGTAATTATTATAGCTCAAAACTAAATGCATACCTAAACATAAACTCAAAATTCCAAATTTTACAAAGATGTAATTTCAGATTTTGTAAGATTTTTGTCCTTTCTAGTCTTTAGTCAACAAGACTACATTTTACATATTTTTCCATAATTTCACTAATTTAGTTTTAAGGCCTCCTGTTATAGGTAATATTAAGTAGCCTCCTTTCATAAGGGTCCTTTTTACCACTTGTGTTCTGATTACAAGCAAAAGAAGAATGCATTACATAGACTTGACAAGTGAAGACTTTAATATAGGATTGCATTAAAGGATTTATCAATATCTGAAGGTTCTGGCAAGCTTTTCTGCTAAGGAGAATACCATTCCAGCCACTTACATAAAATCTCCAAGGGAGGACAAGTCAGTATAGCCCAGCCTCAACTCAATAAAGACATGACTTGGGGGCTTCCCTGGTGGCGCAGTGGTTGAGAGTCCGCCTGCCGATGCAGGGGACACGGGTTCGTGCCCCGGTCCAGGAAGATCGCACATGCCGTGGAGCGGCTGGGCCCGTGAGCCATGGCCTCTGAGCCTGTGCGTCCGGAGCCTGTGCTCCGCAACGGGAGAGGCCACAACAGTGAGAGGCCTGCGTACCGCAAAAAAAATAAATAAATAAAAAATAAAGACATGACTTGACCCATTAAAGTTATTCCAGTTTGAGATGTGGGTGAGTGAGAGATCTTTTACTATAAGAAAAACAAATGAGCTTTAAAAAAGATTCTTCATAATGAGAACAAACTATTCCAACAAGACTACATCTAGCATTGCTTTATAGAAGCTTCGGCTTGCACCTGTTCTTCCCAATCCTGGCCTTGAGCTAAGACTGTCAACAAGAGTAAGAGATTTTAGTTTGTTTTTTAGCCTTTGATTTAAAAACTCACACATACTATTTGCTGCAGGCAGAATAACAATTGGAGAAGAGACAGCAGGTGAAAGAACTCGATGCTTCACAGGTAGCTTGGCTGTCCAGTGCTAGTGGGTCGGTGGTCAGGCTACAGAATTTTGGGTTGCAAATCATGATTCAGAGGGTTTTAAACTTTTCTTCTCTCCTCCTTTACCCCGGCTATCCTTTCACCATACCTTCCATAGTTATTTGCAAGGTTGTTTGTTTGTTTTGTCTTTTCTTTTTGTTAGAAGGCTCCACTTCTTTCTTTTTAAAAAAATGCATTCAGACTGAGGTTTACAGGCTGAGATCTCGTACAAATGTATGAACCCAGACAGTGAAACATACTTAGTTTTTCGAGTTAAACATGTATATGGTTTATAAAGTAGTTTTCATGTTTTGTTATGTATGTTCCTCTGCTCTCAGCATCAGTTCAGGCCGTATTATGGATCCGATTGAGAAAAACTGCACCTTATACCAAAGGCACATGTTCCAGGGGCAAGTGATGAATGGCTCTTGTGAACACACATTGAGGACATATGTTTTTAAATTTCATTTAGTAAGGACTCTAGTTAAGTTGTGTTTTCTGTTAAGGTGACTTTTTAACAATTTTTTTTTCTCCTAAGAATGAGTCATTCTCTAACAGATTTTTTTTTTAATTAGAGGAATTTCTTATTTGGGTGCCATTTATCACTTATTTTCTTTAAAGGCCTGAGAAGCCCACAGTGCTGACTGAGCCTTTGCTATTTTTATTGTATAAACACATTTGCTTCATTTTCATGTATAGCAGTCATATAAAATGAAACTATTAACTTATAAATGTACTTGAGAAAGAATACAGCTGTGCCTATTGTTTGGGCTGCTTGTAATGTCCTTTTCTTTTATACATGTGCTTTCTGGATGAGTCATTTTAATGTTATGCCGCTCGGCTGACAGTAATTCTTCAACTAAATATATTCAGTTAAAGAAAATTACAGGGTGCTTATAATCAGGTTGGGGCCTATTCACATACAGACTTGCAAGAGTAAATTGTTACCTGGCCTTTCTTAGAGCAAAGATGTCAAGAAGTGCTGGGTTACTTTGTCAATGGGTAAAATTAATAGAAATATTTAATTCAGAGAAAAAAATTCCTCAAGTTGCTGGAAAAGCTTTTATATTTACATAAAATTACACATTCTGCACATGGTCTAGAGAATGTCACCAGAGTACTGTGATTTTTTTTTTTTTCCTTAAATGCATATCAGTTCTCTTAGGTACTATGTAATTGAAGAGTCTTTCCATATAAAAATCTCACTTAAAATATTTTTCTTACACTTTACTTTTCTTCAAATTATGAATTAGAGCAAGTCTGTCATTTCAAGTGTTTTGAATGAAGATCAGGCCACTCTCATATATTTGCTTGAAGCCAGCAAAGAAGCACTATATGTATATATGTATATTTTTCAACTGAAGTAAGCAGATAAATAAGATTCGTGGAGAAGGTTTCTCCCTACATATAACTCAAGAGAGTGTACTGAGCTTAAAAGGTTATTTATGGAGTATAAGAAAGAAAGCTATAATAAAGAACCTGATAGCTATAATTTAATTTTTTAGTGTTATAATTCAGATTCAGTAGCAGATGTAAAAAATGAAATTAGTGAAAAATTTAAAGTGCCACCAGACTGACTAATCAGTCATTGAAAATGCTTGTAGTGGAAATTTACTCAGATAGAAAATGTTTGCCCTGTCACTAAAGGCTCCTTAATTTATATTAGTGAACTAATATAATGACAGGCACAAAAATAAACCCTGAGGTGGGGGCTATGCAGTAGACAAGCATTTCTAACCTACTCTGGTGTTTAAATGTTCTTGGAACTCCAGCTGCCCTACATCTCCCTACCACCTCCAGTAAATATATATATATATATATATATATATATATATATATTTCTGTCTTTCTTTCTCTCCCTCTCTCACATACACACACGCACGCACGCACGCGCGCACACACACATCCTGAAGACATATTAGAAGAAATGTAGGCTAGGATCTAACTAGTTACATAATCAAATTGTCTCCTAACTCTTAAGATTAAAACAAATGTATTCAAGGCAAATAATCAGGCAGGTAAACACATGTTAATTCTTTATAACACTTACAAAAAATTTCTTATGGTTTAGACATGTCTAGAAAATCAAAGTAACTAACTTGTAAATGTCTCCAAAGAAATACTACTGCACAGATTTTAATTTCCAGAAATATTCTTTTTTGCGGTACACAGGCCTCTCACTGCTGTGGCCTCTCCCGCCGCGGAGCACAGGCTCCGGACGCGCAGGCTCAGCGGCCATGGCTCACGGGCCCAGCCGCTCCGTGGCATGTGGGATCTTCCCGGACCGGGGCACGAACCCGTGTCCCCTGCATCGGCAGGCAGACTCTCGACCACTGCGCCACCAGGGAGCTCCCCAGAAATATTCTTTAAATTTGGAACTTGCTAGTATCTCTAACAAATTGGCTGTTCATTAGTATAACTGTCACTGCCTCCCAGACGTAAAATTCCACGTACCCTGTAAAACCTACAAACAGAGAACCCAATCTAAGTTTAGTTCCTGTGATTAGAAAGAAGACCGATATTAAATCAGGCCGCAGTGAGGTAGCAGGTAAGGAATGACTGCTTTTTTTGTTCAGATTACATCTAAATTGTTGTTTAGTTTTCAGTGGCACGTTTACAGTAGGAATTTGTCTGTTGGTAGAATATAGTGGGAAGGATAGTAGAATATGAAACGAATATTTATAGATTACCTATTATGTACTTGTTATAATGATAGAAACTTTATATTAATCAAATTATTTAACTTGAATGGCTACCATTTAAGGAAGGTATTATTATCTTTATTTTTCAAATTGGGAAATGAAGACCCAGAGAGGCTAAGCGACTGGCTCAAAGTAACCCAACTATTAGTGAATATGGTAGAGGTTAGAATCTAGGTCGACCCTGACTCCTGTCCCCAAGTATAGGTGGCATACCCTTGTGACATTGAGTACAGATTTTAAAAAAAATTTTAATTGAAGTATAGTTGATTTACAATATCGTGTTAGTTTCAGGTGTAGAGCACAGCGATTCAGTTACACACACACACACACACACACACACACACACACACACACACACACACACATATATATATACTTTTTCAGGTTCTTTTCCCTTATAGGTTATTACAAGATACTGTGTATAGTTCCCTGTGCTATACAGTAGGTCCTTGTTGGTGATCTATTTTATATATAGTAGTGTGTATATGTTAATCCCAACCTCCTAATTTATCTATCCTCCCACCTCCTTTCCCAGATTTTATTTCAAGTTGTTGGCCTTCCAGAAGTAGAGACACTGCTTTACATTTACAATTTCCTGACAAGACATCATTTAGCTCATATGATACCCCTTCTTGAGAGTAGTATATACCTCATAGAGTTTTTGTGAGAGTTAATACATAAAACTAATTAAAATAATATCTAGCACATAGTAAGTACTCAGTAAATGTTAGTTATTACTTAGAAGCATAAGTAATGACTAACCCTTATACCTTAGGAGGACTAGTTGAAGGAACCAGGTGTTTGTAAGCTGGGCAGATTAAGAAGATGCAAGTGACACCTTTCCTGTAAAATAGGGTGTAGACTTGAGCAGTGTTGATTTAAGGCAAAATGAGGACTAATGGGTAAGAAGAGTTCAAGTAGGCTGGTTTCGATTATAAGCAAATAAAATTTTTCTAATTATATCAACTGTCAAAAATGAAGTAAGCCACTTAGGGATAGAGTGAAACCCCTGTTGTGGGTCTAGTTTATGCAACACCGTAGATTAACACCCCCTGAAATAGAATTCCACCAGTGAAAGAATAAGAAATGAGAAGGAGCCAGCAGGTGAAATTCCCAGCCCTTTTAACCAACTCTTCCAAGTTGGAGTTGCTTTATTTGTCTTACATGGAGACCAGGACTGACTACATGTTTAGGGGGACCTAGTGCAAAATTAAATTGCAGAGCCCCATTTTAAAAATTACTAAGACTTTCAAAATGGTGGCAACAAAGCGTTAAACAAAGTGCAGGGCACTTTTAATGCAGCCATAAGTTTGCATGTGGGCTAACATCCTTGGTTTCTTACATCTCCAGTACTTTATTTTCTTTCGTTCATTCATAATGTTAATAAATTATTAGAGAGGGAGAATAGAGAAGCTGAAAAAAAGAAAAGGTGTCCCTTACTTCTCTTCCTTATCTCTGTTTCTCACTTTCCCCTTTGTCTAAGCATCTCCTTCAACTTCCTGCTTCCTTTCATACTCACATAATAATTGATATGCTAACTTCCAATCACTTCGGTTGTATCTAACTTCTACATGCACATCCAGTTGCAGAAGTGGGAAAACATTTAAATCTGAATCAAAATTTCTTGAAATATACATATTCATTCAACAAACATTTATTGAGTACCGTGTGTGATAAGTACTGAGGGAAAAGCCAAGTACTAGGTAGGGATCTTACCATTAAGTAGCAGGAGGTTTTATAGCAGAGACTCTATATACAAAAAATGAAAAAAAATTCTCACTTAAAGCAGAAGGTGGTGTGTGGAAGATCACTTAAACAAATAGAAGTGTCTCTAAATGGTAGAGAATTTGGACTAGAGCTCTAGAGGGATTTACAGAGGACTAAGGATTTGACAGGTGGAACTGAGGAGGACAGATGTCTAGAAAACATTGTTTTATTCAAAATTCAACTTTAGGGTAAAAGCAATTTTAGTGGATTAAAAAGAATGTCTCGTTATTTGAGTTATCTAGACTTTTGTGTGCATAGCAACTTGATTAGGCTGTTATTACTCTGTTGAACAATCAGAAGGATCCTCATGATCACCCCCTTTTTTACTACTGGAATTACTATTGCTTTTCGCAGGAGGATTACTATTGTGACTTAAACCTCGCCTATGGGCACATTTTGTTTATTGCAGAAAGTTGTCATGAGTTTATTTCTTCTGTGTAGCCTATATGACATAAACAACTTGTCAACTTCATATCTTCAGTTTTTCAGTCAAGCAAGTGGGAAAGGAGAAACCCTTTGAATAATTAGCAAGCATCTCCTGGAAAAACCCAAGAGAAAAAGTTCAGCTTTAAAGTCAGAGAGAATGGTTACCTCCACAGCAAACTCGTCCTTTAAATAAAGCAAGCAATGATTGCTGAGCCATTAGCACATTTATGGCAGGGCAAAACTCTCTTCGACTTCTCCGATAAAGAATAATTTCCAAGCTTGTCAGATCTAAACAAATGGAACTAAATTGGACATAGCTATTTGAACTGACAGAGTAATAGGAAAAAAAAATAATAATTTGTCTTTAGTGTTGGTGTTTGATTTTCAGTCTCTTGAACTTCCAGGTATATTTAAGCGATTTCTCCTCATTGAGTTATAAAGGTGTACGTGTCAGTGTGATGAATTTGTATCAGAAGACTTTGGCTGAAATTTGCCAGGGGATTGATTTTTGTCAGTCTCTTGAATTTTTCATTGTAATTCTGATATGCCTCTGAATGAGACTGAAATTTACTTAAAAAAAAAAGAATTGTAATATTATTCTATTTCTGTTTCATGGTCCTTTAATGAAAAGAACTGTTTCAGAGACCTGGATTTAAAAATCAATGTCACGGGGGCTTCCCTGGTGGCGCAGTGGTTGAGAGTCCACCTGCTGATGCAGGGGACACGGGTTCGTGCCCCGGTCCGGGAAGATCCCACATGCCGCGGAGTGGCTGGGCGCGTGAGCCATGGCCGCTGAGCCTGCGCGTCCGGAGCCTGTGCTCCGCAACGGGAGAGGCCACAACAGTGAGAGGCCCGCGTACCGCAAAAAAAAAAAAAAAAAAAAAAAAAAAATCAGTGTCACGGGCTACCTATCAAATTCTAGTAGTTACCTTGCCTTTTCAACTAGAACCCTGCCAAATGCCGTTGATATTGATAGAAGTGTCTTCATACATAGTTGGCGGTCATAGAGTAATAGGGTATCTATAAACTAGTGTAAGCTTAAAAAAAAAGTACCTCTGTGAAAAGAAAGCATCGTGAGAGATCTGGAAAGTGTGCATGTATTTAAGAGTAGTTTGAATACAATACTTAAGATTATTTGTTGTCAATGAGGAGAGAAAAAGAAAAGTGCAGAGAATGTTAGGGGTAATTAAAGCAACTAACGATAGTGTTTGAGGGCTCACTGAAGCTTTGTGGGTGTGTATGCACACACATGTTTGCTCTGGTTTGCTCTAAATTCTCTGTATCAACAGTTATTTATCATTTCTCTATGAGTATGAAAAGTACTAAAGTCAGGAACTTTTACCATAGATATTAGTTTATAAAAATCAGGATCTTTCAACAAGGGAAAAATATTTGATCCTTTTATGTAATTTAACTTTAAATCATTTATATAGCCAACATCACGCATTAATAAGATAGGATCTCTTTGAATGTTAGTTTCTCTTTAATCTTCAAATTAGATTTTAAAGAATGAAATATTAGGAATTCCATCAATAAATTTAAATAGAAATGGATTCATTTGAGCTAATGGCTGAATAAAATGATGGCGTTGCCATATTAAACATGATGATTTGGTATATTATATTACACATTTTCACTTATTTCATGGAGAGTAGAATTTTTATGAGTAGTAATTCAGAAAAATGTGAGTTGAGTTCATGGAACTATTCTCCACATTAAAAAAATACTTGAACTGATACTGTTTTCTTTTAGTTGTAAAAGAAATGTTCTAAACACTTTGCACGTTGTTCTTTAGTTTCAGCTCAAATTCTCAAGAGCAACCTTGCAGCAATGGAACAACAAATTGTTCATCTGGAACGTGACATCAAGCTATTTCCCAAAACAGAAAATCAACGTGATAAGTTTGTGGAAAAGCTGACGATATCCTTTATTTATTTAAGCATTTTGTTTATTTGTTAGTTTCTGTGTGTGTGTTTGTCTGTCTGTCTGTCCATATACCTATTTACCTTGTGGTTAGTTCTAAACTTACCATTCTATTCACAGTTTGGATGAATTTGTATATAGGCTGTTTTTATATTACCAGCATAAATTTTAGTTCATGACGTTTTGAATCGTAGAGTAGGCAAGGGAACAATTATATAAGAAAAAATGCCATTTCTCAAAGACAAATTTCATTTGAAGGCCCACAAGATATGCAAGGTAAGTCTTTTGAGGCTTGATGTGACCTAAAACAGAACAAAGAATCTCCTTATTGTTTAAAGGAAATGATCAACAGAAGAATTTTTTTGCTCAGAGGTTTTTTTCTTTTTGTGTGTGTGTGCAGGTATTTTCTGAGGCGATATGTGCATTTTCAAGGGCAATCAGAGGATAACTGGTATCAGTAGACTGAAAGGTTATGAAGAAAAAAATGGATGCATGCATGGACAGATAGATTAATTGATCAGTAGATTATGTATTTAAGTAAATTGTAATAGCTATCTGTATAACGTTAGGCATTGCCTGCTACCTAAATGCTTTTAAATCCCTATTTTACATATAGTATA
Organism: Orcinus orca; assembly: GCF_937001465.1. Classification (NCBI taxonomy): domain Eukaryota; kingdom Metazoa; phylum Chordata; class Mammalia; order Artiodactyla; family Delphinidae; genus Orcinus; species Orcinus orca. The sequence goes on from NC_064580.1 coordinate 84,518,497, forward strand.
TTCATATAAATTACAGAAATATATGAAAGGAAAACTTGAGAAATGATATTTAGCTTGAATTGTTTAATGTTAAATCTGTTGTCTAAAGATAAACTACATTAGAGCTGATTTTTTTTTTTTTCTATTTTGGTTTTCAAAAGTTAAAGCCATATCCTACTCTTCTGGGTTTAAATAAATATCTTGAACTGCAGATTGATTCACCATTTTATACCTCAAGAGGGAATAAATACTGTAAATTCTTTATCTGATCATAAGTAAATTCCTTCAACAACTATATGGCAGTCACCTTGTTTCAAGGTTAAATCTATTGCCTTTTTCTTCTCTGATATGCTTTCTTTCCTGCCCAACTTGGAAGTTATGGTCCTGAGCTTGAATTACTTGAGAATGGCAATTTAGGTTTATGTGAAAAACAATTTTTATTTTCACTCTTTGGTTCATGAATTAATACTGTATTTTGTGTGGTCCTTTAGTGATGGTGAGTAGTTATAGAAATAGGAATATTGGGAACATAAGTTTGTGGGTGACTGGAGGCAGGAAATACTCAAAAATAACCTTGGATTACGTACCTGTCCACATCAGGATATTTAATGTGAAGATTTAACTTTGTTGCTGATTAGATTTTTCTTTCAAATTTGTTATATTGTCCTGTGGCTGGAAGCACCACCTACATTTTTCAACTTTTGATTTTGATTCTTGCCTCACATACTTGAATTTAATTCCTGATTCCCTTGTCCTTTTTAACATTTTCTTCTACAGTTGGCTTGTGGCCACACGACAGCATACAACATTGAGGGGTCTTTGTTGCTCATTTAGAAAAAGAAAAGTAATTTCAAACCCTCATCAACTTGGCCTGGACTCTATTTTAGTTCTCTCTTTATGCAGGTAATTAAGCGCTTTAAAATGAAAATCCAGAGCCTTCTGTATCTGTATGTTACAGATGAATGGTTATTCTTCATTTAAGTGACACTAAAGCGTGACTGTTTGTCCACAAGGGGATTGAAAACTGTATTAAAATGTATGGGGCTGTTACTTTGCATATCATATTTTAAAAAGCAAAATAAAATACACAGCAATTTATTTTAGAGAAAAAGTTAGACTATTGTGTTGAGTTGTCTAAAAACTCCAAATTAATAAATTACAGTGATAGAACTGTGGCTCAAACTATTCTTGCTTCGGGAGACTCTTTGGGCACCAAGTGAGAGTTTGTATCTTCTAGAAGATGGCAAACAAAATGTTTAATCATCCTATGATATATGAATTCTGGTGCCTTCTTAATGTTTTTTCTACTCTTCTGGCAATTCCAAAAGAGAGGGATATTTTCTTGTGGGATACTTGATTCTGTTTTAAAATTAGAGCCATGATCCTATTTCTAGTATAGGATTCTTTGTACTGGATGATCTTTCCAATGTTTCTGTCCCCTGCCAATAAATTCTTTTGCTTCAGGCACTGGCCTTTTAAATTGAATAACTATGGGCACAAGTATGGGGGTAGTTTCCCCTTGAAAGTAACCTTACCTACTTAAACAGTAATCTCTCTATAAGGACTGTGAGTTCAAAAACTGAATAGCAGTGACACTCCTCTGGGCTTTCAGAAGGGCATCAGTGCTATAGTTAGCAGCAGTGGCATGATGGCCAAGGGCAAGTGAATATTCAGGTTGAATCTTCACCAAATCTCCAGGTTGGGCTAAGTCCCATAGCATCCTATGTTCACCCTTACTCTTTCACAGTATTGATTGAACTCATAATATGCACGGCATTGACAGGCCATGGAAATTCAACAGTGCATGAGATAGAAGATTTGACCACAAGTTGCTGACAGTCTGGCATTTACCTACTTCTCTGTCTTGCTGGCCCAGTGACCAAGATCAGGTCTAGTGTGTTAATTTCTATATGCCCATCCCAATGCACAGCACCTAGCAACATGAAGGCGCTCAGTAAGTGTATATTGAATCACAGAATATTATAGCTATAGAGACAATGGAGATCATCTGGTCCAAGATCCTACTTTGACTTAACACATCAAAGGGGATATTGTTGAAAGAGTAGTAGGCTGTGCTTGTAGTTATAAAACTTTTCTTCATATAAATTTTCACAGGAACTTGAGTCACATTGAATCACCTTTTCAGAGCATGTAAAGTGTAATCAGTTTTAGAAAAGATAATCCACACCTTTTAAAAGTAAATGTCAAAAAAATAAACCAAAGAAAAGAGAATGATACCTCTCCTATGAATGGAGTGGCCCAGGCTATTTCCTGCCTCCTAAGCAATAGTCAGTGGCTTTTGAATGAAGCTTGTCACCTCTGCTTCCCTTTCTCTACCCCAAACTGGTTGCTTGTTCCAACTCAAAAAAAAAAAAAAATGGAAAGAGTAAAATAAGCAATATTAATTTTGTAAGACTACAAAACAGGGAGAAATGGAGAAAATTCTCTCATAAATCATAGTAGAGAGGTTCTAGGATGAAAGGGGATGGTCTATAATGGATACAATAGCACCATGTATATTGAAACACACATGGTTCAAAAATCTGGATACCATGTGTGGGAATTTGCTATTATTCTGATTTTTTTTAAAAGCAAAGTTCTTTGTATTCTTCATGCCAGTATGCTCATCATAATGATATTGGGGAAGTTTTAAGTTCAATTGTTTGTACAGTGAATTCAAATAGAATCTATATTCCTTTTTTGGTAAGTTATAAAAATGATGATAATATTCACTCGTTAACTGAATGTTTACTATGTATCAGACACTGCCTAATTTTACATACTTGAGCTTTTAAAAAATGGTCCTATTCATTAAATGAAGAGTATTTTCCATATCTGGTGATGAAATTGATCACAGTTGTCCCTTTGTCGTTGTAGTGAGCTCAAATTGTCTCAGGATAACAACCCATAAAGTTATTTGTCATAGGCCCATTGTTTTAAATTCATTAATTTCGAGGGGTCACCTCTTTTTATCTTTTAAGGTTACCAGGAATTCTGTAGTCTCTGTCTGTGTTTGGCACCTATTGCAAAAATTGGTAGGGTGAGGTTCAAAATCACATCCAGTTTCAAAGTTTAGAAAAATAACCCGTGCTAAGGAAGGGTGAGAGGGAACACTGTGAGTGGTCTGCGTGCCAATCCTGAGGCTCATTCTTGTTTTGTTTTGTTTTGTTTTGGCCACACCACGCAGCTTGTGGGATCCTAGTTCCTTGACCAGGAATTGAACCTGGGCCCTAGGCAGTGAAAATGAGGAGTCCTAACCACTGGACCACCAGGGAATTCCCTGAGGCTTGTTCTCATGGACTTGACATTATATGTGGATTCTGATTTTTTCAGCTTTTGTCTTTTGACCAATCATGTGACTATGAAACAGTTTTTCTTTCTTTCTTTTAAATCTAAGCATCACTTTTACTTACTGCTCCTTGCTTTTTCCAACAGGAAAAAACATTCTTAAAAGAGGGCTTCTTAGACTTTAGAATATGCGTTGTGGTCCATTCTTAACATCTTAAACTGTCTACAAAACGCGTTATCCACAGTGTTGACCTTACTGCTTATATCCTGTTGACAAATTTCTTACATTTACTTACATAGATTTTGTCAGTGGCAGAGCTGTCTATTGCTGCAAATCAGCTTAGCTTTTTGATTGACTGCTGGCTAAATCATCTCACCAACTGGAGGGCAGGGAGGACTGAGCAGCAGGGGCACCATTAACACATTGACAAAAGGAGCTGACAGAAAGTTAATGACATTAACACCCTGTAGCTAACTATCAACACCTGGGAGTTTCTCATAGTGGGAGGGAGAGTCATTTGAAGTGGTTAAAAATCAAGTTCCTGGAGGAAGCACATTGCCCTGACCAGACAATTCAGAACAGATTCGGGGTCTCTACTGTACTGCAATTACGTTGCTTTTTCTCCCACTATTCTTTATTAAGTGAATAATTTTTGAAAAGATGAAAAACTCACAGGGTTAGTGTTCAACCTCAGTAATATTAATCACCTTTGAGAACATGCCATATAAAAAATAGACAAAACAAAAACAAAACAGAAACCTCAAGAGCAAGTTTTTTTTTGTTTTTTGGGTTTTTTTTCCTCTCTGGTATGAATGTACTAATCCAGGCTGTTTTCTAGCTGCTGAAAAATCGAGAGGTTTAGGTTAGACTGGAGGGAAGTTTAGTGGCTCGGACTCTCTCTCATTACCTTTAATTGCCTGCTGGTCTCAAACTCAGAAAATTAGGAAGTTCAAAGCAAAACATTTTTAAATGAGACTGCTCAAGGAGAGAGGGTCCAGGATTGAAGGAAGGAAGGAAGGGAGGGAGGGAGGACAAAGAAGGAAAGGAAAGGAAAGGGAAAGAAGGAAGGAAGGAGGGAGGGAGGAAGAGGAAAGAAGGAAAGGAAAGGAAAGGAAAGGAGGAAAGGGAAAGAAGGAAGGAAGGGAGGGAAGGAGGAGAAAGAAGGAAAGGAAAGGAAAGGGAAGGAAGAAAAGAGACAGTGAGCATATGGGAGCAGTAATAGAGAAAATGCATACATTGAAAAGCAAATTGTTTTTGAAAATCACATGGGGGAAAATATTGCTTTTTTAAAAAAGGAAGATTGTTAGCATTCTTTGAAATATACACTCTTCATAATGGTATTGGAAGATTTTTTTTTTTTTGGCCACTGTGCATGCTTTGTAGGATCTTAGTTCCCCAACCAGGGATTGAACCCAGGTCCTCTGCAGTGAAAGCAAATTTTCTTTTTTTTTTAACTTCCATTATTTGTGCAGTGATTTGCAGTAGAAGGTATGATCATCTATAATAATAAAAATAAAAATGATAATATAATAGTAATAATAGCAACTGTTTAGTGAATGTCATGTGCCTGTCACAGTGCTAAGAATATATAGGTGTCTGTATAATCTCAAGTGATCTCCAATGCAATACTATAGGGGAAGTACTATGATTAACCCCATTTCAAATATGTGAGAATTGAGGCTATAGAGGTTCAAAGGTTCAAACACATGTGTGAGATCATGTATGTTACAAGTCTGGTTAATGAGGGCCAGAATTCAAGTAAGTCTTGGTCCTTCAGACTCCAAGCCTTGTGCTTGTAACCATGGTATTGTGCTGCCTCTAGGGTCAGAAAGCTTTGTAAATCTGAGATGAATTCCACATTTGTTCACTGTGAAATAATGTGTTGCTTCAGAAGAAAAAAAAAATTCTTTTTGAAAGGTTTGTAAACTAATTTAAAAATTAGCTGCTCATGTCTTCCATAAAGTCTTCCTTAATCATAGCAATCAAAAATAATTTCCTTGTCCCCTGTGTTCTTATAACATTTTAATGTTTTGATTATTGTACTCGCTGACTTGCCTGTACTCTGCTTATGTGCATGTGTGTTTTGAACACTGGGTTATAAAATCTTTTGAGTACAACAAGCCTAGCACAATGCTTTACAGAAAGTTGTCTTAATAAATGTTTATTTAATACGTTAGAGGTCATTGCATAATGATTAATGTAAAACAACATTCTAGCAAGTAAATAGAAAACATTAGCTTGTGATGCTGGCATAACTTCAGTTTGACAAAAGAAAGGGATATAACATGTTTCCACTGTTATTCCTTTATATGTTTTAATTTTAAATGCAGGTATTAAGAATTATCTCTTTGGCTCTTGGAAATCACATTCTAAGAAACTGTCTCAATGGAGCATATGGTTTTTCAGATCAGTCAGTTCAAAAGTTTTTTATTTGAAGAGTCTTGCTTGTTTGAACTTCAGCCTGAAATTACCATGAGCTCCATTTTTCAAACTTTGTTTAGGGAATTGATGGACATTTTGTGCATGATACTAATGGTGAGAGAAGAGCATACTGCTTGGTTAAAGGGTACATAAACCCTTTCAGGCCACTAGAGACTCATCTGAGAAATCATCTTTTTCAGAACATAAAACGGGACATAAGTCATCTGAAAGAGTTAATGTACCCTCAACCTTACAAATTCACATTCCTACCAGAAGCTAAGTTTTAAGAGACTAAAAACCTTTCTATGGGATTTATTCATACTGAGTAGAAATGATGTAAAAAAAGAAGTTTGAAAAACTAAATGACCCAATGTGGTTATGGTTTTGTGTATGCATGTATGCTAGAAAACATGTAGCATATACATGTATCTATACATAGATAGAGATATGATTTAAAGCCATTTTGGTATTCACAAGAGCTTAAATTGGATATTGTAGCAATGAATATGAGTTTGTTTCCTTTTGCTTTGATTTCAAATTTACTAAAACTCTTTTATTTTCAATTATTGAAGGCACGCACTGTATGTTAAATACACACAGTTTATAGGCAATGATGGTGACGTTAGTATAACTAGTCAGTAAATATACTCTTGCAGCAAAATCTCAATCAGGTATTATTTGAGAAATGTAGGTAAATACATCAGTGTCTTTTTCTATATTAGATGTCTGTTCAATTATTTCTAGTTAGGCTCTCTGAGATATAACTTTTGAAAATTATAGCAAGTAAACTTAGCTTTTCCTTGAACGTTCCCTGTTCCTTTCTTCTGGTTTTAAACTTTGAGGTATGGGAAGTGAAAACAAAAAAATGCAAGAAAGCAAGTCAATATGTTTAATAAACATGTAATGATACTGTCCTTTGTGTTGCAAAGGTAAAATAGGATAATTACCTACTACATTGTCCCAATTCATTACTGAAGTTAGAAATGGAAAGAAATACATAAAAAACATCACTGAAATTTTTCAGTTGAATCTTAGTGATGGATATATATATCCATACACATACATATCCACACATACCTCATAAGACAAGCATTTAAAATTACAATAAATTTGAGAGGATTACATCTCATCTACTCATTTAAAGCTAAGGCACTCAACAGTGGTGAGAATTGAAAATGAATGAAAAATTTAAAAAGAAACTATAGAAAAGCTTTCCCAAGATCATTAGTGAAAAGGAGAATATGACCTAGTCACCAGTTGATGTTGTCTGGGTAAGAAAAGTCATGAGTAACTTAGTTGAAAATGGTTCCAAGGGGTGAAGGTACCAACTCCTCTTTACCTTATCAAAAGCAAACAGTAAGTGGCTTTTTTATATCAGCTAAGGCATTATCGACTTTGTGCATGGCAACACTGATTACTCATCTCCAGATTTCTGTATTATGGTCCTGACTCAAAACCTAAAGAGATCCAATTTCATTTTGCACACTGTTGAGAAGTACTCTGTCCACTTTATTTGCCTCATATATATAAAAGTACTTTTGAACTTTAATGTTCTGTACAAATGCAAAGCATTTTTATTAATCCATTTGAATGAAAAGACATGTGGATGAGTATCAATAGACCTAAGTGTTAGCCTTGGTCTTTGCAAACGTAGGAAAGACACTCTGTTTCCTCATTTGTAAAACTGAAATGAAAATACTTCCCTTGCCCACCTCACATATGTTTTTATTAGGACTAGGTATAGTAATGACTTTGAACATGCTTTGTAAAATGAAGAAATAACATACAAGGTGTCATTGGTCATTCTGCTCTAAACCTCACAAATGGGAGATAAATTATTTCCCCCAAGGAAAATATTCTTTGTAAACAACCACAGTCTGCTTTTGTCCAACTTCATTTTATCTAAGTTGGTTTTTTGTTGTTGTTGTTTTCATATTTTTTTTTAAGACTGAAAGAAAAAAGATACATTCATGTAGTAAGTGCCTATGGAAGAAGCAGGAGGCTTGTACTTCATTATTCTAGGAGTATCCAGATGTTTGGGATTAAACAAATCCCTACATTTTTCACTTAGGTATAAGAGAGAAAGAAGCAACTAATAGAATTTGAAGATACTTGTATACTCCATGAAAGGTGATATTCTAAATGTTAGGACACGTATAAAGTAAGATGCAGGTATGTTTCCTGCTTTCAAGAAGGCATGTAGTCAGGGAGATAAAAGTGATAGAGAGAAGATAGCAACAAACAATCCAAGCTCATTTCATAGTAAATGAGTATAGTGCAGACTAAAAATGCAATAGGCCTTTTCAATATTTCTTCCCCTCTTTCGTCTGTAGTGAGACAGCATTCCAGCTTTGACCACAGTTGGAAATTAATGTGGTGACTTTATTATTTTGTTGGAAATGTATTCTCTAGCCAAGCAATAGACCCAAATGAAAAGTTAATTATGGAAATGCATTCCAAAGCCAAATGGAAATGACTTGTATATTAGTCTTTGTTTTGCATCAACTATCTCCCTCAACGCAGATAATTAAGAACTGACTGTACCAACAATTTCTCTAGGTTCAAAAATAAGTTTCTTTCCATGTTTTTATCAGTCAATCAACATCTACTCATTAAGCAGCTACTGCAGAACCTAGCACCATACTAAGTACCATGGGACTGAAGCATAAAAATGAAGTACAAAATGTTCTTTGCTCTAAGGAAGCCTAACATTTACTTAAGAGCATGTGTATAAGAAATAAGGCACTCAAATGGTGGTGTTTCATAAAGTTTAATTGTGTGACATTGTTACCAAACCCAACTTGGATCCACTTGCCCACATGCAATAAAGCCAATCTACTGACCCTGGGTTGTGGTAAAGGAACAGACAAGGAGTCGGGACAGCTAATGCTCAAAAAACCCGAACTCTGCAATGGGTTTCAGGAAAGCATTTTTAAAGGCAAGGTGAGGGAGGGGAGTTGCAGGGTTTGTGATCAGCTCGTGCACAATTCTCTTATTGGTTGATGGTGAGGTAACAGGATGGTGTCACAGGGGTTAACATTATCAATCCTCAGGCTCCAGTAGGTCTGGGGGCTGTGTGCTTATGGTCATCTAGTAGTTAACCGCTTCCATTTGATGATGGTTTTAACATCTGTAAAACAACTCAGGAAATGTACATCAGATACTGTTATCTATATATTTCAGGGAGGAACTAAAGAGTCTGTGACTGCCATATGACTGATTCACTGTTTAAATTCTTACCAGTTCTCCTGGCTCAATTGCTGTTTTTGTTGCTGCATGGTCACATCCTTTCAATCATTCATTCTTTTTTTTTCTTTTAATTTAATTTATATTTTTATACAGCAGGTTCTTATTAGTTATCTATTTTATACATATTTGTGTATATATGTCAATCCCAATCCCCCAATTCATCACACACACACCCCAATCATTCATTCTTGAGCCAGGCTTTTGTGACTCAGGGGAGGCCTGGGAAACTTACAGCTTTTCTAGAAACAAGAGGCAGGCAGAGGACATTGCCAGTGGGGGGGTGGGGGTGGGGTCCTGTCCCAGGAAGGCCCCATAGGGTCCTGCTTGGTCACAACATTGGTTTTAAATGCATTAAAAATTCACCAAGTAGGGAAGGTTGTGGGGTTTGGAGCAGCTTCATAGAGGAGATAAGACTCAACTCCTGCTACAACATTAGCTCTCCGTGTGCAGGAAGTTTACTGTGTTGGTTTTGTGTTGATCATCTTTTGTACTCCCAGTGCCTGGCACACAGTAGGCCTCAATACATGTCTGGTGAATGAGTGAATGCATGATTTACTCTCTGCTGACATTTCAGGGATGTTGGAGTATTTTGTAGAGATAGTAGTTAAAAATATTTTGTTAGATCCTCTCATAGGTCATCCAAGATGTAATTCTGTTTGACTTTGAAATTCATTTAATGTCTATTCAAACAAACCCCCCAAAGCCCCTCATTAACTATGTCTGATTCGATAAATATGAAAATGATTTTGCATTTCAAGAACTCACCCATACTGGACTGTATGCAGATATTCTAGGATTGGATGGAAGGAGAGTCAGAATTTAAGATTTGAAGTGATCAACTAAACATTATAGGCCTTATTGTATTTACAAACAGGATTTTTTATTACTAAACTTTATTTTGTTCAGTGATTCCTATATTATAGAATTAAATAGCTTAAATTCATATTTCATGTTAAAAATAATTAGTTATAGGAATTGAGATACCATATGATGAGCATATGTGTTAGTTTATTTAACATATCTGTCTAAAAATTCAGATATCAATACAAAATTTACCCAGAGAGTTTGCCCTCTGCTCTCCCTTTTGTACACAAAAGATTGTATCTCCCTTTTCCCCACATGTGTATTGTCATTCTTTAATGCCTGAATATGCCTTGTGAACAATGCATCAGGTCTGTGAGGTATATAAAAATGAGTAAAACATGGACCTTTCATTTCAGAACATAGAAGTTTATAAACAGAATCAACAATATACCCAAACAGTTGTAAGACAATGTGGGTATGATAAATGCAATATAAAATGGGGAAATTGTTCTATAAAATAATAAATCCTAGTACATTCATAGAGGTTTCCAGTCTGTGTAGCATGTTCACATACATCATCTTAGTAATTCAGACCATTTCTGATTTCAGATCACTTCTGACTGAAAACTTAGGGGAAGGTTTTATGGAGAGTTACAGACCAGACACAAGCAAAGACTCAATCTGTAAAGATCAAAAGTGTGTTGAAAGAATATCAAATATACATGATTGGCTCAAAGTAGTGAGAGTTACAACTATGAAAACGAATAAAAAATCAAATACCAAAAGGTCAAGAATAGTGGTCTGAAGAGGTTGAACAGTATTTGGTGGGTTGTAAAGGGCTGAAAGGCAAATAACTTTACTTCTCCTTTCCCTGTTTCCAACCACCACATGGCATTTGCTTGAATGAGGTGGTACTCGCTACCTGCCAGCTATTGATCCAAGTAAGGACTAAAATCAGAATTGTTTCCAGTATTAGAAAGATTGTGTTTGTGTGTGTCTGATGGGGCAGATGGATTTTTTTTTTTACCTTCAATTTAACTGTCCTGTAGCTTGGATTCGTAATACTGCAATAACAACTTATATTTGTATAGTATTTTACAGTTTAAAAAGCTCTTTTATCTTCCCCTGTCTCCTCTGAAATGTTCCATAATGAAAGCTGTTATATTAAGTCTTGCACCTAGTCGATGTTTATGAGGAGTTATTCATTCCACAAATATTTACCTAGTGATTTTCGCTATGTGCCAGGCATTGTGTTAGATACTTGGAATACAGTGGTGAGCAAAAAAGACATGACATAGCCTCAGGGAGGTTTTAGTCTGATGGAAGAGATGGACAAGCAACCATGGCAGGTGACATGGAAGAGATTTATAATGCCATACCAGTCAGCAACCTAGTTAGGGAGATCTCTCTTGAGAAGGTGATGCTTCAGCTGAGATGTGAAGGATGGATAAGAAGTCAGGGAAGAGGTGAAGATGAATCTTTACTTCTGCCTGTTTATCTATAGGTGTTAAAAATATTCGACAGTTTGGTAGCTTGATGATGATTTGGTTCATTGAAATTCTAATTCATCTGTTTTCTTGTCCGTGGTCTTACTGGATTTGTACTTCTAGTGGAGTTTTAAAGTTGGAGAGTTAGAAATCTCTCAAATGGAACCAAATACTGAAGACATTTTATGTTTTAAGATCTTTTAACTTTTTTCCCCCAAAGTTGCTTTTACTATTGGTTAAGGATTGAATGTGAGTGTTTTTGAAAAGCATTTTTGAAAAGCTATGTCAGATTCAGTGGAAAACCTAAAGCTCTACTAACCTTGTGGGAGCTGGAAATTTTTAGCTAAAGAGGTTCCAATAGATTTAGATATTTATCCAAACCGAACTGTCAGACCACCAGAGATTTTCCCATTACTTGTTTACATAGAGCTTAACTACAATGGTTTCCATTTTCAACATTTGCTTTTTTTATTCAAACAGCTTAATCGAGAGCTATAAAAACACTGGATCAGTCTTTTCAAATAAAAATGAAATGCAGCTGCCATGGGTTAGTCTTACAGAAGAAACCTTGCTGCCTACAGGAAGTTTAGGTGTTAAAATGATGTTTTTTTAAATACCAAAAGATCTAGTTTGGATTGTAATGTCATATCTTTTAATTACAAGTTTATAAAAACCTGACAATTCTTTTGATTTGTGTCTGGTGTGTGTGCACGTGCATGCATATGTGTGTGCATGCGCCTGTGTGTGAAATACCAAAAGAGTAATGAGATTAACATTATTGATATGTTAATTAAAAGAAGATTATGTTAACTCAAATACACATTGTCACACTACAAATGAGACATATTGCCTCACTATTTGTTTTTCTGCACATATTTTATATGTTGTTATTTATCTTTTTCATAACATAAAATGCCAAGATGTGCTTAGGTTAATAATACTAATATTGATCCAAAACTCTTTGGACTTATGAATGATTTTTACCTATTTTCCTCTTCTGTAAATCATTGCTTTGCATTTAAATCTTAATATTTTTAAAAATAAAGTGTTTTAATCCTCATTTTATTTAGAGGAAATAAAAGTATCAGCTTTCAATAAATTAGCCTGAACCCAGAAAATCAGGGAAATGAAATGATAATTCCAAGTTATGCAATTAAATACATTTTAAGTACAAAGGGATTGTATTAGATAATATCAAATGTCCCTTTCCGCTCTAAAATGTTCTTATATTCTCAATCCAGTGTAGTATATCCATCCTTGTTCCACTCAAACATTAAATGCATAAATGTTGAATTAATTTGCTCCCTGATTCATTTTACCAGTATTCATAGTATAATGCTATAACATTGTTTTTACTGATAACAAATTCATCTGTTCATTCAGCAAATATGTATCAAATACCTACTATATGCCAAGCTCTGTTGTTTTCAGTGATGAGAAACTTAAATATATATATATATCAATCTTTGAGCATATAATCTGGTGCAGTAGATGGTCAAAAAACAAAATTCATAGTATAATACCAGACAGTAATAAGTGATAAGAAAAATAAGATGGGCAAAAGGATTAAGAATGATAGTGTTGCTTTTTTTAAAAGATAAATTCGTCAGGGAGGGACCCCTCTTGAGGGGAGTGACATTTAAACAGAGATTTGAATCAAGTGAGGAGATGATTTGTGTGAATAACTGAGGGAAGAGCTTTCCATGCAGAGGGGACAACTAGTGTTCTAAGGCTCTAAAGTGTGAACATGAGTGTGCTTGAAGCATGTGTCAGGCTGAGGACATTTTCTTCTACCCTTCTAGTTTATTCTGGCTGGCCTAAGAATTAAATTAACATGAGACAGATTAACAGGAGAAAATCAATCAAAAGTCTAGTAACATGTATTCATGGGAGAGACCCAGGAAAACTGAGTAACTCTCCAAAATGACCGAGACCCTCACCCTTAAATACCATCTTCAGCTAAAGACAAAAGAGGATGTTGAGGGTAGTGGTTTAGGACTTCAAAGGGGAGGAAGGCAATTGACATAGAGATGGAAAAGCAAATGTTTGGCAAACAAATCTTTGCTGGTCTATGCAGAGACAGTGGGACACAGAGAGGAATTTTAACAAGCAGACTCTGCTAGGTTTCTCCCTGTCTACACACCTACTTCATACTATAGTTATCTATGGTGATATCTCCCTGCCTGGAACACATCCTCTATCTACATTCTAAAGGCAGTTAGGGGGAAGGTCAGAGGTTCTTCCTGAGTCTTTTGGGTCTTGATTGTTTTCAGCTCAAAATAATCCAGATGCCAGAGAGATATTTTGGGGTGACAAAACTTTCTTCCCTCCACAAGGAATAGTAAGAAGGCTAGTGTGGCTGTTTTGCAATGAGGGAGGGAGAAAGGGTAGTGAGGGTAAAATCATGGAAGACCTTGATGTATGATGGAAAGCCATTTGAGGATTGAAAAGAGGAAGAATGATGGTTACAGAGATGAGGAAGACTGGATGAGGTAGAAGGGAGGTTGTAGCAGTGGTGAATCAAAAGTTTGGCTTCAAGATGTTCAGTTTGAGACACTATTAGGCATCCAAGTGGAGATGCAAAGCCTAGAATGTTTGAATATTTGAGCCTAAACTATAGGGAAAGATCCAGACTGGAGATAAAAATTTAGGAACCGTCAGCACATAGATGGTATTTAAAGCCATTAGACTATATAAGATTACCTAGAGAGTACAGACAGAGAAGAGAGGTCCAAGGACTAAGGTCTGGGCTACTCCACCATTGAGAAGTTAGGAAGATGAGAAGAATTTTAACAAAAGAACTGTAGAAATAAAAGATACAGGTAGTGTGGTAGGAGGAAACCAGAAAACTGTACTGGCCTGGAAACCAAGTAACAAAAATGTTTGAAGAAGGATCTGTTTGACTGGACCCATTTATTCTATGCATTGATTTAAAAGGTATTGCTGTGGCTTCGTTAAATTAACATTTGTTAAGTAGAGCCCCAGGCCAGTTCAGCAAAAGGGAAGTTTCGTACCCTCAAGATCTGGAAGAAGTACAAAGCAGACCTCCAGGGGCCCCATGGGGAGGTTAAGGCTGGGTGCAGGCAGAGGGAGAGGGCAAGACCTGGGGCACATGCCTTTGTTAGGGTCCATGGGTGGACTGCTTTGGGGTTCCTGGGCTAAGGCCAGATTGGTCAATTCAAACCAAAAAGAGCATGTGGGGGGGAGGTTGTCAAGCTCTTCAGGGGTCTTATCTACTGATACACTAGGGGAAGGCCCTGGGAGGTGGGGGAGACTTGCTCATGTGGGCTGCTGGGGACATCACATCAGGAACTTATATTTGCTTGTGACTCTGCGGGCTGTTACTCAGGAAGGACTAGTGTTACCAAACCACATTTGTGTCTGCTCGTCCACCATGCAGCAAAGCCAATTTACTGACATAGGGTTGTGGTGAAGGAAAGTACAGTGTTTACTGCAGGCAGCAAGCAAGGAGTACAAGTGGCTCTTGCTCAGAAAATGCAAATTGCCAGATGGTTTTCAGGGAAGCATATTTAAAGCAACATTTAGGGTAGGGTTGCCAGGGGCATGACTTTCTTCTGATTGGTTGATGGTGAGGTAACAGGGTAGTGTTTCAGGAATCTTAATCATCAGCCTTCTGGTTCCAACAGTCTGGGTTCTGTGGGCTTGTGGTCAGCATGTAGTCACCATCCTCCACCTGGCTGGGGTCTTAGTTCCTGCAGAACAAGGCAAAGATATGTGTCAGATAACTGCATATATCCCTTGAGGAGGAGCTAGGACTCTGTTTTACCACTGAACTGTTATTTCTTGACTGCTTTTCCTTTGCTTCTGCATCCCTCACTTCCCTAATTAGTAACTGTTTGAGTCTGCTCTTTGGAACTCGGGGAAAGTCTAGGAGACCAAAGTCTTTTTCTACAAACAAGAAACCAGGGACACAGAGGGGCTTTTTACCTGGGAGGGTTCCAGCGGGTCCTGCTCGGTTTCAGTTCCCCCTTTTCTTTGATACTCCTCTCTCCTGAGGGGACCAGGTGGAAGGACAAGAAAGAGAATAAAGTTTTGGATAGAGAGGTTAATCATAAACTCAACAGGAAAACTAGGTTTTAGGGGGACTTGGTTTCACTAGTGTCAGTTCAAGGACCCTGCAGGCCACTTGGCCATATTTAATGGATGCTGAGGCAGCAACATCACGCAGTAGTTTAGGTAAACTCTCGACCAGTAATACGTGTAAGGCATTGAACTCAGACAGCAGAGAGGAGCTAGTGACTTCAGAACCCTCTCAGTATTTTATTGACAAAATGTAGACTCATATCATGCATTTCTTCATTTACGTCTCTATTTGTTCAGATAGCACACACAGAGTTATGTTAGATTGTTTTTTCTTCTATTGTACCTGACTCTATATTTCCAGATCAATCAAAATGTCCCCATTAAGTTGTCAGTTAAGTCACAAATAATTGCCATAAGCCATTCATTTCATGTTTTTAGAATCCTCTGCATTAAAGGCTATCAAATGCTTTGAACAAGTTTTCAGTGAAATCTCAATTATTTTGTAATTTCAGTAGCATATATCCCTTTGTAAAATGCTAGAATTATACCTTTTTGTTTGTTCGTTTTGGGGTTTGTTATTGTTGTTTTGGTTGGGTTTTGGTTTTTGGTTTTTAGGGAACAGCCTCTGAAGTTCATTATTATATAGAGCACTAGGCATCTCATTAGGCACACTAACTGTACTCTTATCTGCCTTCCTAAACTGTGTCCCAACTATAACTTAACCTTATTCATATGATCTTGGATTCTCAATTCCTGTGAAGTGCTCTAGAAATATTTGTCCCGGTGATGCAGTATTATATCTGTCCATCCTACCTTAGGTCTGAAACTCTATTTCATTTCTTGCTTTAAGAATATCACCTTTGTGTTCTTGAGGCCCAGATGATTACCCCCTTGTGTGTGAATACATGCGTGAATGTGTGAACATATGTCTATATCTTTCTCATCTTTCTCTTTCTCAGTCTCTCTACATGAATGTGTTTCTCACAGAAATACTTATGCACAGACACACTCGTATACACACAGAGAACATGCCATGCATTGTTTAAGGGCAGTGTGTTGAAGCAAAATTGGCTCTTCATTTCCCGCCTGTGCACATACATACATGTACACACATATGCCCATGCCTTTGATGCCATCAGGGCAATCTGTTCAGTCAAAATGCACACATACATTTTGGAGAAGTTCCATGGCTTCCAGGGCTATATTTCTGTTGGTCCTCTTCACCTTCTACCCTCTAGGAATTCAGGGATGGTCTATCTTCTGTCTCTTTAGAACTGACTTTACTCTCTGTCGTCAGTGTGTACTACCTGTGTTACGGCTCTTCATTTCTGCAACAGGTACTCTACCATTATTTTTGTTCCAGTACCTCATCAGTCCAGATCAGTACAGAGTACGAATATCAAAGCTGGAGGCCACTGACGGTAGTGGAGATGAGAGACACTCAAAACATGCTCTTCTCTCTTGGTAGAAAGCTGGGGCCTAGAGAGGAGTGGTATTTAATAATCTCCATCTGCCAATGGCATGCACAATGACGAAGAAATGGTTGAGACTGAAAACAGTATGAGTTAAGAAAATCAAATATTTCCTATGTGCCAGACACTATTCTGGGCCTTTCAGGTAGAGGGCTTAATGAGACGGACAAGGTCCCTGTTCTCATGAGCTTAAATTTTAGTTGGGCTGTGTTGGGGATGCAGTGCTATGAAATGAAATAGTTATGTGATAGTGGCTGGGGTGCTACTTTCGGTTGGGAGGGCAGAAACAGCCTTTTCGTCACGGTGACATTTGAACCAAGACAAAAATCTGGGTAAAAGCATTTGGGGTTGGGAGAAGAACTTGTTCAAAATTATGAAAATGGAAATGAGTTTAGTATATTCAAGGAATAGAAAGAAGGTCGATTTGGTTGGTGTGTGGTTAAGGAAGGGGAAATTAACGTAAGAGGAAAGCTGAGAAACAAGTAGGAAATAGATCATGTCAGTCCTTGTTCACCAGGATGAGGAGTTTGAACATAACTGAACCAATCTAGGTGTTAGGTAATATTATTATTGCTATTGAGTTGAGTTTTAACTAGCCAGTTCTCCAAAAGAGTTAGTGTTTAGGATGAATCCTAGCTCAGTGCTAGAGAGCTCATGGAGAATGTCATAGTACTTGCTGCCAAAGGAGTTTACAGTATAAATAATATATTCATTTGATTTAAAAAAATAAGATTCTTTTGAATTGTGCCCACAACTTTGGAAGAACCAATATCAGCTATTTTCTTTTTTGCTTTAAACAAATTATTTTCTCCCATAAGCATTTATTTTGATGATGGACTTGAAATTGTGAGTTTCATTCACTCTAAGTTTGGACAGTATTATCTTTATGTACAGTGCCTTAGAATTAGTGCAATGACTGTCATCATCCTTACTGGAACACTGCCAGGACATCTGGTACCATGTTTAATATAAAGCAGTTATGCCTTCTACCTCCAAACAAATGATTCATTGGTGGTTGGATATCTTATAACTTCTCCACTTATGTAATCCTCTGCTATAATCTAATTTGTAAAGTGGAGTGGGAGAAAAAGTGAAAATTTAGAAAAAAAACATAGCACATCAAGCCTTTGTCCTGGTAAAGCATGTCACATCTTAATCTGTGTTGTTTCAGTAAAGTATCAAACAAAAAAAATATGATTATAGTTTTTACTTTTTTACACTTGGTAGGAATTTTTTTGATCCATGCATGCTTTTAATTGCCAAATCTATTTTGGCTTTACCTTTAAAGAAAAATCACTGCATTTTGCTGTATTTGTCAAAAATGACAGGCTAATTCTTTGAGTCATAACAGTGTACGTGAAATGTGATTTTTGTTGCTTTTCTGAAGTGTATCACAACTTGTTTTTCGAAACCTTCTTTGCTGTGGTTAAGATTCCCATGGCATAGAACAAATTGCTTATTTTGAGCTTGCAAAGTATAGCTAATCGACAAGAATAAGCTTTCTAATATCTGCCATCAAACCAAGAAATGAGGTGTTGTGCCAGAAACATGCACGTATAAAAGAAATGATTCTCTTACACAGGATGCTGCCACTTGGACTGTGCATAGAGTTGATTTGTAATATAAATTAACTCTCCAATTATCGATTGTTCCATCTGACTTGGACACATTAAAGCTCTGCAAAGAGGTTCCGAGTTATCAATAATAAGAATGCTGTGTGTGAAATGTAATGGGGTGTGTCAGCTGGATCCGAGTGAGATATTGTAGTAAATGTTGCTCAGCATTACCATCTGTCACCTATTCTTTTTGCATAATATTTTAATCCATTAAAATGTATCTTTTTTTCTTAAAAGACATTAACCTACTTCGGTTATAGCAAAAAAAAAAAAAAAAAAAAAAACCTTTGAGGTAGCCTCTGACCACTGACCTTTCCAGTATCCTGAGGTTTGTTTTTTTTTTTAACTTTTTTTTGTCTTGGTTCCCTCATTAAGATGAAGAATGACAATCCCTAGAAATAGAGCATGCCAAGCTCCCAGGTGCACTGCTAACAAGTAGTAAGTCACATTAACTTCTTAACTCCTCAGACAAGAACTACATTTGGCCGTGAGATATTGCTTCTGAAACTGCTTGTTCTCAGGAGCCATGATTGAATGAACTTAGAGACTTGCTTTCACTAAGTGGAATGGAAAACTCATGTCACAGCATGTCAGTTCCTGCTTAGTGAATAAGATACTCCTTGGGGTATAAATTAGGCAGTTTACATACATAACTCTTTTAGGGCACCTAGACCCCATTGATTTCCTTGTGACTTCGGTGTGTGAAATAGTACCCATGTGACTTAAAAGACTTAACATACAGCTACACTGTCCAACTTTGACCCCCCAAATAGTTCACTCATCTGAGAGGGTCTGGTTCAACGGGGTCTCCTCCCTCTAATGAGAAAGGGAGCTCTTTGCACCCCCTTGCCTTGCTGCTCTCAGGCCACTAAATGAAAGGAACTTGCAAGTCAGTTAGAGCCATTTACCAGATGAACCTCGTGGCCTGAATAAGTTAAACACTGTTAAGTCTGGCAATTTACCATAATCAAAGAGTTCCAGCAGAAAATATGCTGGTTCTGATTTCTAGCCAATCTGTGTTTATGCAATGCTGCTCTTGGCAGCTCCCTGGGTTATTTTGAGTCGCCTACTCTTCTAGTCCTCCTGTTGTTCTTAATTTGTAAAATGAAACAAATTACTGACCCTTGAATTGTGCTATTATACATGCTTGAGTAATTTCATTTCATTTACAAAGAACTCTATTTATTTATTATTTACACTCTACCTACTTCCGGAGCAGTGTGTACTGGCTTATTTTTAAATCTTTCTAATTCCAATCAACTGAGTATTTTTCCAAGGCCTATTCTGAAGAAGCTATGTCATCCAACGGTATTTCACATTTACTGGGCTACTGTGATATGTTGATTATTATAGCATTTCTCTGGTCACCTATAAGTGACTGTATTAACAAAATGTCTTGCCTAGGGTTTACTATCACTTCTTTTGAGGTGGTATGGGCTATTGGGAAAGAATATAAAACTTAGGTTAGAGTTATGTGCCTAGTTCTTCCAAATATGTGACCTTGGGAAAGTCACTTGCCAATCCTTGCTCGAATTTACTCAATTTTTGTTTAATTTATTAATTTTCTTTATCTTTTTTGGCTGCATCGGGTCTTAGTTGCGGCATGCAGGATCTTTTGTTGTGGTGTGCAGGCTTCTCTCTAGTTGTGGCTCACGGACTTCTCTCCAGTTGTGGTACATGGACTTCTCTCTAGTTGTGGCACATGGGCTCCAGGGCGCATGGGCTCTGTAACTTGCAGCACACAGGCTCTCTTGTTGAGGCGCATGAACCCAGTAGTTGTGGCGCACAGGCTTAGTTGCCCCGCGGCATGTGGGATCTTAGTCCCCTGACCAGGGATCGAGCCCGTGTCCCCTGCATTGGAAGGCGGATTCTTTACCACTGGACCACGAGGGAAGTCCCTACTCAGTTTTAAAAGTAGTGTTTTTTGCATCTCTCTCCAAACCTTACATGGTTAGAATAATCAATGCAGTAAATATCAGTTGCAGATAAAGTGTTTAAGTCCTATGTTTCTCCCATTGTTAACACCAGGTAGAGTAACTGTCAATTGAATTGAAATGATCAAGCACCTCCTCCCGTGTACTCAGGCATTGTTCAGACAAACAGGGGAGAGAGATGGCAAGGCAGGGTCCCTATATTAAAGAGTCCACAGTATGGTGGGGGAAAACCCAAGCACACAGCAAGTGTGATAAGTTCCTGATGAAATCGGTGGCACAAGTGATATATACAAAAGTGTCATAGCTGGCAGGAAGTGGAAGCAGTGACCTCTGACCAGGGGACTGGGGAATAGGTGAAAAATGAGGATAAAACAAGATAGGTGTGGAAAATTCCTTCAAAAACTCTTTGTAATTACTAAGACACAATCTTACCGTCAGTGTGATTGATTTGTTTTAACAGACATTTGTGTAGCATTTGCTATATGCAAGACACTGTTCTAAATGTTTTACAGTGGTAACTCGTTTGATCCTATTGATAACCACAGTGAGGTAGATGCTATTAACTTCATTTTACATTATGAGAAAATTGGTACAGAGGGGCTAAGTTGCCCCAGGTTACAGAGCTACTAACTGGCGGAGCTGATTTTGAACCTGAGAGTCAGGCTCTAGAGGTGGCACCCTTAACTAGGTTTGCTATAGTGCTTCCCCATCACCCACTAACACAGAAGTTGACATCTATGCTTGAATCCAGTGCTCGAATCCCTTCTATGGCATCCTGACGTGGCCATTTTGATCTCTATTTGAGGACCTAGAGAAATGACAAGGTGCTAATAACTACCTGTTGAAATAGCTAGCTACATTTCTGGACAGCTGTTATTACTAAAGAGTTCTGAATTTGAGCCAAACTCTGCTGTTCCTGTAACCTCCAGTCACTGATTCTGTGTCTGCATTCTGACATCACACAGATTAATTCTACACCTCTTTCCACATGATGACTGTTGAAGTATCAGAAAACATGTCCCATGCCTCCTGCTTGAATTCTGCACTGTCTTTTCCATTTGTGGGGCAACAGGATCTAAAAAGAAAATGGTATTTGGGAATAATTCGCAGGTTCCATTATTTAACTTAGCACTTATTTATAGAGTTTTTACCATGTGCAAAATGTTGTACCAGGTGCTACCAACTGGAGAGAGACTGAATAGCAAAGTAAGTTCTCTGCACTGAGCTATTCAGTTCCTACCCAAGATGTTGTAATTATCATATAAGATACAAACTGAGGAATAGACCTGTTGTCTGCACTAATTGAAGTAAGGTTTGAAATAAGCGGTGGCTTCCTAGGTGCACTTGTATGCATGCCTTAATTACCCCACTGGATTACAAACCTGTGGGCAGAGACCGCTAATCCAGCCTTGTATTCCCCACAGCTCCTAGCACCAAGCCTTGTGTGAAGCAAACGAACAATAAATGTTTTTGAATGAATGAATGAGTGAGTGAGTGAATGAGTGAGAGAAATACAGCATTTATTTATTTATTTTTTTTTTTTTTTGCGGTATGCGGGGCTCTCACTGCCGCGGCCTCTCCCGTTGCGGAGCACAGGCTCCGGACACGCAGGCCCAGCGGCCATGGCCCACGGACCCAGCCGCTCCGCGGCATGTGGGATCCTCTCGGACCGGGGCACGAACCCGCGTCCCCTGCATCGGCAGGCGGACTCCCAACCACTGCGCCACCAGGGAAGCCGATACAGCATTTATTAATGCTGTGCTTCAGATAATTATTCTTATGAAATTCACATGTGGTAATAACAATAAGGAAGCCAGTTTTACTTTGCCATTTGGATTTCTTTAAAATTGTTATTTTGCCAAGTTAAATAATAGCACTAAAGAAACAAATTTCCCCAGGAGAAATGTCTGAGTAAAATGTTTGAAAGACAACAAGGTGATTCAGCAGCCAGAAGTATAGGACTTTAATAGTATTGATTAGTGCTCAACTCTCTTTAAAAAGATTCACTGTTACCATCTGAGAAGTTCTCTGCCACCATGTAAGCCCAGTAGAGTCATTTTCTAGGTTACCACCGTGGGGTGTTCCTTTGGAGCCTATTTTCCTGGCTAATATTGTTATCATAGTGGAAAATGCAGCAAAAACATGGAATCTGTACTCTGACCATTCAATTGGCATTTGTATAGTGCGTCACACAGTCAAGAAGTCAAGTTCAGATGAGATTTTAATCCCAGTACATTATTGTTTGCTCTGCTTTTTAAGGAGGACGGGCTGTCTATGGATATCCAAGACTTCTTTTTTCTTTTTTTTTTTCCGTTCTGTAGTCTGTGAAAAGTTGTATGAGTGGCAGCATACTGTAAATAATACAATGATGCATGCCCATGTCAAAAAACTTCAGGCACCTATTTGTGAACAAATTATTATCCTTTCTGCTGTCTCACTTGGCATAACCTTGATATCATGCCTTTATTAGTGTTACCGTACTGATAATTAACTGATCGAGAAATTTAATGTAGCATAATTTTTAAAAATCGTTGTAAGAATATGTCAACATTTATTGTACAGGACCTCTGTGGAATAACTCTCGGATAAGACCCAAGATATAATAGAATGGGAGAGGTTCTTTTATTATTGTTAAAGATTCTGATAGTGCTAGGCCTGTAATTAATTAACATTTTCATTAATGATCTGTAAGGAGTACGAGTAAACAACACTTTAAGTTCATGGGTAATAAATTAATAGATGCAGAAAATACCAATGAAGACAGGGAAATAATTCAAATAGACCAGAGAATTTATAAGGTACAGAAATGTAACAGGAATTCCATTGGCCACATGTCATCCCCTACGCCAGCAAATAAAAGGCAATGTTCACTGCATTCAAGGGGTATACAAAATAGATAAGCGAACAAAATAAATAAATATCATTGTCAAAAAGGAAGCAACAGCTATTGTTTGTGATTGGGGCTCTGAATATATTTCTACATGTAAGTAATTTAGCTTTGTGCATTTTAGAAATGATCAAAATAATTATATCGGGCTTCCCTGTTGGCACAGTGGTTGAGAGTCCGCCTGCCGATGCAGGGGACATGGGTTCATGCCCCGGTCCGGGAAGATCCCATATGCCGCAGAGCGGCTGGGCCCGTGAGCCAAGGCCGCTGAGCCTGTGCATCCGGAGCCTGTGCTCCACAACGGGAGAGACCACAACAATGAGAGGCCCGCGTACTGCAAAAAATAATAATAATAATAATTATATCATCTGAATGGCAGTACTTGTAAAGAAGCTAACATTTATTGAATGTAAACTATTAGCCAATCACTGTATTTAGGCACTTTAAATACATTATTAGTTTTCATCAGCTTATCACACTTTATAGGCTTAGAGACATGAAAATTCCCAAGATCTCATACCCATTTAATGGTAGAGCTGAGTTTGAACTCAGATCTTTCTATGCTGCTTCCTGTAATAATTTGAAAGATTGCATAAATGTGTGTGTGTGTGTGTGTGTGTGTGTGTGTGTGTGTGTGTGTGTAAAACAGGTTTGGAAACATTTACCATCAGCTAAATGACATACTATTTAGTGATCCTCAGGTATTTTCCATTAAGCTTATGTTCAAGGGAGAATTATTACATTTAAAATGGCCCCAGAAGTCTGTTTGACTAATTAGGCCACCAGGGGGCCAGGATAATAGTTATTTTAGGTTTCCACTGAGTCAATACCGTGTTTCACATGTAATTTGACATTGGTCATTTTAATGAATACTTGGGCCTTAGGAAACTTTTCCGCTATGCCAATAATTCCACATATTTACTCTTAGCCTTGACATCATTACCAGCAAGAAGTAGAAGTGGCCATCATCAGCCTCCTTCTAATTAATGACTTGAAACTTTCACAGCAAATAAAACTAGTGATCAGTGTGTATGTGTGTGTGTTTAGAGAGAGAACCTGGAAACAATTTTGATTTTCTCTGTATCTAAACTACATGAACTAAACAGGTACTGAACACACATCTTTGAGTTCATTAGCTCATCAGGAACACATTTCTAAGAACCAAGAAGACTGGATAATTAGAACCCATTTTGGCTACAAGAAATATAACAAAGTCATGTATCTTGCTGGTAAAGATAAGTAGAATCATGTCAGTATATAAAGGGCAGTATTTTTCTCCTGTCATCTTTTCAGCCCAAGTTTTTTTTAAAGATTTTATCATTTTGCAAAGGGTTATCTTTTCTTGGTCTTTAATCCTAAGACTATATGTGGTGGGAAAGTTGGAGACAAAGTCAGACCTTCCCTTGCTAATCCACTACAGTGAGTTCCTACGATAACTAAGCCAGGCACCTGTTCATTAGCTACAAAATTCCAGCCTCATCTCATTTTTTTACTTCTGAGAGATGGAGTACTTCAAATGAGCTTCCTTCCCCAGGCAGAGCCAGCAAAACAATCCAGATTTCTAGCCTTTCTAGATCAGCATTCTTTCCACTATCAGAAATGACCTCAGAATCCTTCGCAAGTGCAGCATCCTAGGCAGTCTTTACCAGTTGCTTTGAGTTGTCAGGTAAGCTGAAATATACACTGTTATCACCTCTAGAGTTTACCATTTAATGTCTTCTCATGAATGGGGAACGTCTATAGTCATGACTCAGTGTGACATTAAGTAGTTTGGACATAAATACATTAATTGAGATATAGTAAATAGCATTTATATGAGAATTGTGCCTGAAATATATACAGTTGTACTCTGTTCACTCCATAGAAGAAGAGCAATTTAGGTGGCTAGATGTTTAAGGCGTTGAAGTTAAAAAAACAAAAACAATTGAAGTGAAACTGAAATGTCTAAATGACATAATCTATGATTGACCATTGACTGTTTCTGCTGGTCAATGTTAGATGTCTTATGTGATTCATTAAAAATATTCTAGGGAAGAAACTGCTACAACTAAAAAGGCACGTGGGATATTAGAGTACTGAATTAGCAGATATAGATTCAAATCCTGATCCTGCAAAAAAAAGAAACAAAACAAAACAGCTGTGAATTTGTTTGAAAATCAGTTCATCCCTCTGGTTATCAGTTTCCTCATCTGTGCAAGTGAAGAAGTTGAACTAGATGATTTTTATAGTTCTTTCTAGCTCTGAAGGTTGAGTCTGCTCCCACTGTTGCACAGGGAATCTAAACATTCTTTCCTCTTTCAGTTTGGAAATTCCCATGAATCTTGCGTGAATTAAAGGCCATTAAAGAAAACTTGTAAAGTAAAAGAAAGCCATTCACAGAAATGAATAAATGATGCAGTTAAACATAGGGGTAGTGTCTTCATTGAGATACTTGTTTGTCATCCAACCAAAAACCTTTAGCATGTTCAACATAGTAAAGAAAATCCGTTCAGCCAAGAAATACCCATTGAGCACCTGCTATATATATCACATACTAGAAAATCCAAGCCCGAAGTGGCCTATAGCACAGAAGAGAAGCTAAGTGCTTTATGTAAAAGGATGACACTGCATGGCCAAATGGGTGCCTTTCCAATTTTAGGTGAAATGCTGGAAGAATCTGTCAGAGGTGAGAAAGATCACCTTTGGAAGGGAGTATCGGGAAAAGTTTGAGTGGATAGAGCAGCTTTAGCCAGGATAAGGAAGGTCCATATGTATGCCCCAAAGACCCCAGCTGAGTTACAAGCATTAGTCCACCAGTGTCCTCTCCTAACACCCCTCCCACTAGATTTTTCTACCACTCCCTTCCCTACTCCCAACCCTACTCCTCAGTTTGAGTGTTCCTTGTCAGAAGACTTTGATCAAATCCGTGCTATTACTCCAATTGAGAACAATTTGTAGAAATGACTATAGTGCATTGAACAACTCCACTCCAAAAATATGGATTTAGGGCCATGCTGCTCTGTTGTTAGCATCCCTCATTCTAAATCCTTGAAAAGAACTTTTTTAAGCTTGCTTTTTTTTTTTAATTAATATATGTTTTAGAGCAGTTTTAGGTTTATAGAAAAACTAAGCAGATAGTACAGAGTTCTCATATACCCTCTTCACCCCTCACAGTTTCCTCTGTAATTAACATCTTGCATCAGTGCTGTACTTTTGTTGCAATTGATGAACAAGTATTGACGTACTGTTATTAACTGAAGTCCATAGTTTACATTAGGGCTCATTCTTTGTGCTGCACATCTGTGGTTTCTGAA
This sequence comes from Orcinus orca, assembly GCF_937001465.1. Taxonomy (NCBI): domain Eukaryota; kingdom Metazoa; phylum Chordata; class Mammalia; order Artiodactyla; family Delphinidae; genus Orcinus; species Orcinus orca. The sequence continues at coordinate 84,544,972 of NC_064580.1, forward strand.
AAATGTATAATGACTTGTATCCACCATTACCTTATCATATAGAATGGTTTCACTGCCCTAAGCATTCCCTGTGCTTCCCGTATTCATCCCTCCCTCCTTGCTTCCCTCCCTCCCCCAGAACCTCTAGCAACCATTGATCTTTTTATTGTCTCCGTCTCCGTAGTTTTGCCTTTTCCAGAATCTCATACAGTTGGAATCATTCAGTATGTAGATTTTTCACACTGTCTTCTTTCACTTAGTAATATGTATTTAAGGTTTGTCCATGGCTTTTCAAGGCTTGGTGACTCATTTCTTTTTATTGCTAAATAATATTCCATTGTCTGGATGCTTAAAAATAGCCACAGGTTTTGAAAATAGTTCCAAGGCATGTCCGTATTCAGCTTTGCCCCTGGCACAAGTTGCAGTTTATCAGTGCAGCATATTCTGTTGTCACAACCATAGAATCCCAGCCACTGAGATAAGGAAGGGACCTGCAGCACTGGTTTGCTGGACATAACAACATGTGTAGGAGAAAGATGCAAGACAGGTTTTCAGGTATCTGCAGCTCACGGCTGTGTTCTGTAGCTTATTGAATGCCTTAAACGGTGCAGTTCTCCCCTCTGGACTTTGGTTTCCTGATGTGGAAAGTAAGGTAGGTGCAAGATGAACTCTAAGGGTCCTTTAAATTCTGAAATGTGATAATCTGGTCTCATCCTCTAGTTTTTTAAAGGTGAGAAAACAAAGCACAAGGAAACTAACTAATCTCAGTGAGCTAATACAGCAAATTATTGGCACTGCTTGGACTAGAAATTTAGTCTCTACAGTTGGTCTAGCATTTTTTCCCTCTCATTTCACCCTGTGCTTCCTGATTTTTCATGTAGGAACCTATCTTTTATGTAATCAGTGGCTTTTTTAACAGCCACTGATTACATAAATTGGGGGAAAAAATAAGAAATAGAGATTGAAAGGAACAGAATCTTTTCTCTTTATCTGAGCTTTGACTGCATTGAAAATGTGCATCCAGGCTTCTATTTCTAAAACATGTAATTCTATAGTGTCCCGGAGGTGAATGCTTTTTATAACATTTTCACCACTGATGGGTTGTTCCCACTAATCATAGCAGATTTAAAAGGATAGTGAATATTTATTTATATCCATAATAGCATTGCAAAATGTAACGGGTGAAAATAAGTGAAAGAATATGCTTCCTGGGGTGTCTCTGCACTGTTCCCAGTCAGGCCACGACACTTATAACCTTGTAACGCTGTAACCACCTGTGACCAAGTTCATCATCAAGTAGATAGGTGAATGAGTTAGCCTTTCCACTGACTTGGTTGCAGTTCAAGTGGGTACCAAAATTGCCCATTTTCTACATCATAAATACATTGAGAGAAAGGTAGATGTAGATAGATATGGATTTTTTTCTCCCTCCTTTTCTAATCTTTTAAAATCCTGGAGTTTTCTTTTTCCTTAATCATCACAAGCTTTCTTGGTCTCGGTCCTTTTTCGTGTTTAGCCTCTTTGAACTGAGGGGTAAATAGATCTACACCAGATTAGAATTATATTACAGTAGCTATAATAAAGGGCTAGAATAGAGACCTTTTTAATAACAGATCTGTGAAATCTGAAGTTTCAGTGAACATTTTGAGTAATCAGGGTTAAAATATTTGTTGAACATGATAGTTGATGAAATTTTTTTCTAAATGAAAGTCTGGTTACTAGAAGTGTTACATCTTCAGGTTACCTAGAAAAGGTGTTGATAAGCTAGATGTTACATCAGTTCTCATTCTTGGAATCATAGAGCTTGATTTAATTAACAGAGAAAGTTCTGCATATACAATAGGGGATAAAGTGTGGATTTTACTTCTTTAATAGTTTGACAAGCAGATTGCAACAAACAAGGCATTTGGAAGCCTGTTAGGGTCCCAGAGGCCTTATAAATATGCAGTACACTTCTCTGCATTTCCCCAGGTCCCTGAGGTAGAGATGTGATGAATAAATTTAAAACCACCAGTTCTTTTTGTGTAGCTTTCAGCTATCACTAATTTCAATCGAGAAATGACTGTTTTACAGGTATACCTTCAGTAGTTTCCAAAGTAAAGGAAATTAAATGTAAAAATGTGTTTAAGTTGCTCTTACATTGAAAGATTTTCTACTTTCTGTATCATGATACGTTTTCTTTAAACTCAAATACAAGAGTAAAACTCTATGCTTCTTGAGGATTGTTTTATATTTAATAGTGCTGTTGAGTCTCACAAGGGACAAAACATGCAGATAAAGTATTTCTTAGAAAAGTGATGTATATTTATGTATAAACACATCACTGGAATAGCATAATCCATGTGGAACAAGTTCTTCTTCAGAATTTGATTTTAATAGATTAACATCCTTACTATTTACTATATTTGTAGCTATTTATGATTGAACAGATCTCTCTGGTCCCTTTGCAACGAGTTCTTGAAACTTACCAAAATTCATGGGGAAATCATTTAAAGCTCCTGCTACCTTTTACATATTACATAGAAGACCTATGAAAAAGGTTGAGGTAAAGCAATTCATTGCATATACATTTGCAACAAAGTTCATTGAAGTCATTGGAAAAAAATGTATAATGGAAGGCTCATTAGCTTGATATAGAAGACCACAAAATGTAAAGTCTGCATTAATATTAAATATACTAAGCAATTTTGACACCCAGTAAACACTTATTGAAAAGAGTAGCCTTTTCTAATGTTAAGTCTGAGAAAAGGGGGAGTTTTTTAATTGAAAACCCACATCAGTAGTTGCTTTTAAGGAAAAAAAATGAAATTTTTACTTACTGATTAAGAACTCAGTTGTGTCGGTTGTGAAGTTTGGGGAGTGGGAAAACTAATTTGTCAAATTAGGCCCTTGGAGGGCTTCCCTGGTGGCACAGTGGTTGAGAGTCAGCCTGCCGATGCAGGGGACACGAGTTCGTGCCCCGGACTGGGAAGATGCCACATGCCGCAGAGCGGCTGGGCCTGTAAGCCATGGCTGCTGAGCCTGCGTGTCTGGAGCCTGTGCTCCGCAATGGGAGAGGCCACAACAGTGAGAGGCCCATGTACCGCCAAAAAAAAAAAAAAAAATTAGGCCCTTGGAGTTCAACAATAAACTAGATGAAGTCTCGTGGGCTTTTATATAGAAAAAGGCACCTGTATTTTGTCTTAATGTGCCTTTGCCGTCACAGCTGCAACTGAATCACACCCAGAAGTGCTAAATTGCAATTCCCAGTAGCCATTTTCAGTGCATTTTTAAAAGAATGTATCCAAATAACAGACCAATTGAATTAAGAAAAGCACATTCTTTAACTGAATTCATGCTTAATCCTTTCCTTTTATTGTCCTCTCAATAGATACACTTTGTATTTTTGCTTTTTAACAATTTCAACCAGAGGCATGGTGTAACTAAAATGAGGTTAGAAACAGTTCTAACATGATAGTAGTGGCTCTCTGAATTAATTTATGCTTGTTGTTTTTTTCTGCCTTACCAAAAATGTTCTTTTCAGTATTATAGAACAAAAAACTCCTGACTTGTGTCACGATTTGTATAGCATATTGCCCCTGCTGTATGATACACACCTGTATATCCTTGAGACTATCTTACACCCAACAGTTTGTACCCCTCACTCTCCCACACCTGTATTGTCCCTCCCTCTCCCACTGGTAACCACTAGTTTGTTCTGTATATCTGAGTCTGCTTCTTTTCTGTTCTATTCACTAGTTTGTTGTATTTTTTAGATTCCACATATAAGTGATATCATGCAGTATTTGTCTTTCTCTGTCTGACTTACTTCCCTTAGCATAATGCCCTTCATGTCTATCCATGTTGCTGGAAATGGCAACATTTTGTTCTTTTTCTATGGCTGAGTCATATTCCCGTGTGTGTGTGTGTGTGTGTGTGTGTGTGTGTGTGTGTGTGTGTGTGTGTGTATCACATCTTCTTTATCCATTCATCTGTTGATGGACACTTAGGTTGTTTCCATATCTTAGCTATTGTAAAAAATGCTGCCTTGAACATTGGGATGCATATATCTTTTTGAATTAGTGTTTTTGTTTGTTTTTCAGATATATACCCAGGAATGGAATTGCTAGGTCGCATGGTAGTATTTTAAACGTTTTAATAACCAGCATGGCCATTCCGATGTATAATGGCTGAATATCGGCCCAGTACGGTGTTCAACAGGACAAGCTAATTGACAGTGGTGGTTGTCACATTCATAAGGATATCTCTTACTGTGTTCAACACATAAGAGTGACACGATTCCTGACAGGTGAATGAACATGCTGTGACCCTTTGTAGTAAGGCCGACTGCATGCACCAGCCCCATACTTCCTCTCACCAGCCCCCAGGAAATCCTCAAACTGTGACTATTTGGAGTTACAGCAATGGAAAGAGAGAGTGTGTGTCCAGTGAGCCATATCTTAGTTGTGTATCTTTCTCTTGTCTCCATAGACTATGGCTACAGAGAGGGCAAGGGATGTATCTTACTCATCTCTGTCTCTACTGCCTAGTACAGTACTTGGCACAGAGCAGGGGCTCAAGAGTTACTGAACAAATAAAAGCATTGAACCCCACTAATAAAATACAACTCTATTGGTAATCAAGAGGCATAAGTGAAAGAAATAAGCTCCCTAATCTTGCCAGAGTCATTAACCTAGCTGTAAGATTACTTCTTCGTCTATAAAACAAAAAAAAGTACAATGTCCTCAATGCACCAAGTGTGAAGCCAACTGGCCAAGTATTTATAACAGTCAGATTGACAGTGAAAAAAACTGAAAGCAGCCTCAGTTATTTAAATTAATGATTCCCCCTTCCCCCTTTCTTGTATTTTGTGCATCATGACATGAACCTTTCAAATTATGCTTCCCTGAAGTCTTGTAAGATTCACTTATGGTCAGGCTGATATTCCATATGATCTCTTCAAAGGCTGTGTTGCACCATTTTTAATACTACATCAAGATGTCAGCGATAGATCTTACAAACTTGGTTATTGTTATCATCTTCCAACTTGTACTCGTAACCCATATGTTGAGCAAGCAAATCCCATAGGAAATAGTCAGAATGCAATTGTGTGTCTCCTGCTACCTATTTAATGTTTATTCCATGGGGATTATCTTTCTCTGCACATAGAGGGAAACACAGGCAGTCCCCCATGGCTTTCAGATCTCTGAAGTCTCTTTAAATTGCAAACACAGTCTCAATCCAGAAATCAGAGTGCTGGCCTCTAGCGTGCTAGTAATACTAGCAATCTAAACTCACAGATTTCAAGTTGAAAGTAAAATTGTTTCTGCTTCCCAAGCTAGGCTATTGTAATAGTGCAGGGAGCAAGGTGCTTCCCCTGCTTGGGGAGCCTCCCCTGCCACTCCCTTGATGTGGACTGATGGCATTTCCTCCAGCTTGCCACTTCCCCCTTGTCCCACTTTTCTCAGGGCTCCATGCCACACGCGTTATAACACAGATTCTCTGTCAGTGTACCCGCCCCCTCTCAGATGTTCCTCTTGTATAGGACTTAAATTAAGGCTCCAGATCATCTCTCTTCCCCACCAGGCTCACTTCTAGTCCATGGAAAACACTCATGCAGGTCTTTGTCCTGAAAAACTGTAGGGATCGAAGCCCAGCTGTGTCTATGCCCCTGGACCAGGCCACTTTAGCTTCTTCAGGGATAAGTCAGGTACCCCTCTTCTGTGTCCCCCAAAGTCATAGAACACATTCATGCTCTGAATAGTCTGATGGAAGCCCCCTTCTCTAAGCTTGAATCGAAGGATGTAGTGTCTCCATATACGTACACACCCTTGGCAGATGTCTCACGTCATGACAACAGCTTTCTCCAAAGAGTCTCTTTATAAATCCTGTCCTCCTCCACTCTGCTAACCTTTTATAGTTCTGAAAATTCTGCATATGGGAGTCTGCCTACAGACATTTTTCTGTCAAATGTTTATCTGACATTGGCACGTCAGTCAAGTATGAGAAGAGTCCAATTTTAATATCTAGTTACATATTAAGTGTGATTTTGTTGTTATTTTCGCACCAGGGATGCTTCAGTAGGTTCTATGAGACCGTAAAAGGCATTTCTATACTTTGTGGTGTCTGGTGCTTTTATTTGCCACCAGAAACATGCAGATTACCACAATCAGGGTGTAGATGACACAATACTTAGACTGCAGAATAAGCTCTCCTCTGTTTTGCAGTTGATATCTGACTTCTGTAAAAAGAAGTTTAAGAAAGCCAATTATACCTTCAGAAAGATGCACATCTTCTTGTCTTTGGAGAGGAAGACTTAAAGATCTAAATTTTCTGTGTGACTGAGAGAGTCTAGTTGTGGGACATTAGAAACGTGGTAGATCTGGAATATTAGTTGTGCAGAGTAGCAGGAAGCACTAACCACATTCAAACAAAAACAGCTCATAGATGATGCTGAGGGCTTGGCTGCGGTTGGATTTGCGGATTTTTATTGTTGCTATTATGTAGTTAAGTGATTTTCTTCAGTATCACGCAGTCACTCCATTATAAGAGTAGAGATAGTACTTGTAGTATTGGTCCAGAGTCGGAGCTTTCCTTGGCAGATGATGAAGCAAAATGGTAGAAGGAAATTGACAGGGCTAGGGATTACAGTTTAAGTGATAAGCCATGGAGCCATACTGGGTGGTGAAGGAAGGCGACCAGGAGTCAACTAATAGATGGCTTACATAAAAGAATTTCTGCACGTGAAGAGCAGGGAATGAGAGGACTTAAAGGCTGTGATCACAATGGATCACAAATGGGATGTTTTACTTGGAGATTTCAAGAGCAGTGCAGTTCTGGGTAGTCACATCACATACATGAAGTGAGTAAGAAAACTTCTCTGTGAAAGAATGGATGTTGTAGAGAGTGAGAGTATGTGAGGATAGAAGACCTTGAGACTGCTGTCATAGAGGGGGATTTTGAGTTTAAGATTTCAGAGGTGGAATAAGCATTCATTTGTCCTCCAGGCGATGACAAAGTACCAATATGTGGCAGTGAGAGAGAGGAGAGCTAGTGAAGTGATGCACAATGTTTTTGGTAGGATTTACTGTAGAGGATGAGTCTGTGAGCCAGGCATCAAAGACCTCATAAGCATGGTTGAATTTTTTGTAAATTTTATCAATGGAACAGTAGTGGAGTTGTGATATAGTTGAACAGCATGCCTATAAGAAACAAGGATTAGAGTGGAAAGGTAAGAAAATGAAAGCAGTATTAGGAAAAGAAAACCACTTCCTTTATTTTCGGTCTACAGTGGATTGGGCTCTTCACATTTATTACTAATTTGTACCCTAACTCATCAAGATACATATTATTTTTATCTTGTTTATTATGGAAAATAATAAGTATATACAAAAGTAGAGAAAATGACATGATGAACCCCAGTGTACCTGTCATTCAGCTTCAACAATTATTACTATTTTACCAATTAATCCCTTTTTCAGGTGAAAAAAACTGAAATTCATAAAGTTTAAGCACTTTGCCCAAGATTCCATGGCTATTTCACAAGTGACTAAGCCAGAACTTGAACCCAGATCTGTGTGACTTCAAAGCCTATGTTCTTTCCACTACACCATACTCTTCCCGTATAAACCATTATTGTCTCTTTTTAAAAACATCTTTCACTCTAGGAGCACTTCTCTGTAGCATTGGAAAGCCAACCAGTTGAAACTGGATCATATCCTCTTCTTTGTTCCAGGTCAATTGGGAGCAGTATTCCTTCTCTTGTAACAACTTTATCATTTCATCTTTTTGGTTAACTAATGTTTTATATTGGAGAATTCTTCCCAGATATTTTCTGAGCATACCAATTTTTTTGTCCAGGGTACTGCTGCTGTCATGGTTATTTTGTGGGTAAACATATTACTTTTCGCTCAAACGAATTGTGGACTCTGTCAGCCAAATACAGGATTGTTCAGAGAAAAATATGAGCGTTTAGCACGATGTAAAATCTTGATTTCTAAGTTGATGCTAAAATGTGATATGTCCATAATTATGTGATATTTGTCTATAATCTTATCAGGTGTTGAAATGGTAGTTTCACACCGCTTGCCTTTCAACATATATGGACGTTGTTAATTCGTTCAGGAACTCAGAAATATTCAAGATAAATCACAAGTACAACATATGCGGTAATGTCTCTAATCTTTTCGATTTGATTTGCTTTAAACAGTGGTCTGGTATGTCTTCATTTACATTGTCGATGTAATAGGCTTCCCCAGCAGTCCGGCTCTGGTAATTATTTGGCTTATTTATACCTCAACACCTTGAGCTGCTACATCTCATTTAACTTATTGCTCTTTAAAGTTCTTGTAACTCAGTGGTTCTTAGCCCTGGATACACATTAGAATCATCTAGGGAAGTCTTAAACAATACTGATGCCTGGGCACCATCCCAGACTAATTAAATCAGAATCTCTGGGAGTTGTAGCTCTAAGAACCATGGTGATAATTCCTATTCTTTGACCAGTGCCACTCAGAACACTCTGCTCGGTGTGAGGTTGAGGCAGTTAAAACAGCAAAAGTCCAGTTCTTTACCTCATCCTTTCCACTTTTATTTTTCTTCATTTGGCAGTAGTTTTATTTTTAAAAATGTGATTAAAAACCATCACATTCATGGGTTATCAGAGTGTACTATTTCTCCACCTGCCTCAAATTTACTACTGCAAAATGCAACAGGATTCCAGAAGTAAGATTGCATTTGAAGATTTTAAAGGAGATCCATTTGCTCTACACTCAAGTTATTGTGATACAAAGGGAGAAGGGCCAGGAGACTCTGAGCAGAGACAAAGGAGTTTGAAAGAGGATGAGACACTGGGGGAGCTAATGGTTGTTTAGTGTGAAGGAGCCTCAGAATAGCTGGAGAGGTAAGTATGAGCTGTATTCTGAAGGACTTTGTATCTCATTTCAAGGGGTTTGATTAGGACCAAATACATAATTTGTGGGGTCAGTGCAAAGTGACAATGTGGAGCCCCTGTTCATAAATCATTAAGAATTTTAAGATGGCGGCAGAAGAGCATTAAACCAAGCACAGAACCCTTCTAAGCATGGGGCCCTGCATTACTGCCCAGGTCCCTTCCCTCAGAGCTGGCCCTGACTTTAGTTAAATTCTGAAGATAGTGGGAGACAGGAAAGGTTTAGGCAAGGGAGTGACTTAAGGCTCATTATAAAGATTTCTCTGATCGCTAGTCAGAAAAATGGATTGTTGAGCTGAGACACCAGGTACTACCAGTGGCTTTTATGAAAACTGGTGTGTCTATCTCCATATTTTTTCTGTGATTTTTAACACTTATGATGGTAATAGTAGTGATGGTACTAGTAATAGCTTCCATTAGTATAGCACTTAAACACTTTCATATAAAAAAAAAAACACTTTCTGGGCTTCCCTGGTGGCGCAGTGGTTGGGAGTCTGCCTGCCGATGCAGGGGACGCGGGTTCGTGCCCCGGTCTGGGAGGATCCCACATGCCGCGGAGCGGCTGGGCCCGTGAGCCATGGCCGCTGAGCCTGCGCGTCCGGAGCCTGTGCTCCGCAATGGGAGAGGCCGCAGCAGCGAGAGGCCCGCGTACCGCAAAAAAAAAAAAAAAAAGAAAAGAAAAAAAAAAAAACACTTTCATATACACTATTGTCATTTGATCCTTCAACAATCTGATTGTCAGGCAAGGTATATATTGTTATCCTTGGTTTATAGATAAAGAAATAGTTAAGTGACTTGCCAACAATTAGGTGACTAGTGGATGATGTATAAGGGATTTGAAGCAGCCCTTTTGACATTGCACACACTACTGATATTTCTACTCTACTCGTATTGTTAGTTTTATTATTAAGAACTAGTTAATGAAAGCAATTTTTAAAGCATCTTTTTGTCCGTTTGCACTTTTTGGTGAATTGCACTAAATTGTAGTTAAGGACATTGTCCACCGTGTTTTCAAAGCTCCTTGTACATATAAATATCCACATGATGGATTTTTTAGTTGAATGCCAGCAAGATTTTTTTGTACCAAGATGTCTGTTTTCTTTTACTCAGACATTAAAAAATGTTCCATGCACCACTCTTTAACCTGGCTGTCAGGGAACTTATATTCAAACTCAGCACCCAATTTTCAAAATTAGCTCATCCAATCCCTTGACTCGCTCTAGACGGTGTCTACTGTTACTATCCTTGACAATGCTATTTTCACATTATTTTCAATTTTCCTATATTACATTTTATGTTACTTCAAATACATTTGGAAGCATTCAGGATATAAATCCTTACCTTAGAAATGAAATAATAACCATTTGGAGATTTGTGCAAAACAATAAGAAGAAGCACAAAGGAATGTTTAAGTGGCTGAGCAATAGTATGGGGGACTTACCCATTCAAGCTGGTTAAAGCAGGAAGTAGCTGACAGGTCAGATAAGCATCCGCTAATTAAATAAAAGATAAGATTGAGTGATAACAGGCAAGTTAAAAAGCATGTGTGAACCTGCAAATGACTTAGGCCAACCAATCTTCTACTCTAGAGATTGTATAATATCACTATAAATTCCAGTACTTTTGTGTCCTACCCATGATCTCTCAATTTTTTATAGTCTGTCATGCTCAGGCCCTATAATTTTTATTTTTGCTCTTCTTTCTTTGACATTTCTTTATCGTTAATTATTTTGTGTGTATCATGGCTAGAGATTTAGATGTTGGAAGGTCTAGTCTTTCACAGTAGATATAACAACTAAATTTTTGAAATGTACGTTTTATAAATATTTGATTAGTTTTATAGACTCTATGTTTGGATTGTTTTAGGTGTTTGTTTCTTTGTTGTAATTTAAGCAGTCAGATTTAATTACATTCCACGGAAAAACAACATTCTTTTAATAGCTTTGGTTTCACATTTTCTTGATTCTCTTGTCTTTTTTAGTTTGTTCCTAATTTGTACACACATAATGATTCCAGTTCAGAGTGGCTACTGCAAGAGATAATACTTGAATTTCAAAAACTACCTTATTCCTTTTATGATAATAGTATGTTAAAAGTATCTAAGGTCAAATGTTGGCATCTGAGACCAAATGGAAAGTAAGCTTCTGTGTACAAAAGAGATTGAATAAAAATAGCTTGAAGGAAGCTATTTAGAAGAATTTATTGGCTGGATACGATCTGTAGTCCGCTAGTCATCACTATACCTAAATGGATTCTTTGCCTTCTTATCCTGGGTAGACTCATAGTCACGAACCAGCCCTTGCTGTCTACCCTGGAGTTCACCTCTCGAGTCCCAGACAGTCCCTGACTGTCACTCATAGATTATCTGATGGTCACCTGGCCAGCCTCTTGTTTACTTTCACTACCCAGTGCCAGACTATCCAAGCAAGGTTTTTATAAAGATTATATCTTTACTTATTAGGAATGGAAAGTAATTTAGAAATATTCTAGTCTATTGGTCTTAATTTATGGATGAGTAAACTGAGACTTAGAAGAGGTGACTTACGTCTGTATTGAATAACATTTTGTAACCTTTTTATTGAAATCTGAAGATAGAGACGATTTCTATAGAGTTTTGTAGAGTTTTTAAAGAAATTATATTTTCCTTTGAGTTATTTGAGTTGTGTATGTGCATAATAGTTACAGAAGGGACACTAGTTTTTCTTATTTTGTGTAGATAATTATAGTAATGTAGAGCAACCACAAGAAAAAAATTAATAGTAATTAACATAACAATTTAGATATATCATACTCTATTGAACCTTGAAACGATTTGTTATACACTATCATCATTATATTATTTTCTCTAGAAAATGTGTAGGTCATAGCACTCGATTATAAAATTGAGAGTAGATATTTATAAGTTAAGAAAATTTCAGCTAATGTTTATGGAGTTCTAAGTATATGACATTACATTTATATTTTATTTTATGCCATTAACATAGTGAATCTTGCCTTTGGATATGAGAAACTTCATCTTTATAATTTCCTTTCCCTTTAAAATGTTCTCAAATGTAATTTCTTTTTTTATATATGGGATTTTGTAATTATCCATATTATACATCATCCTATGTATGTATACCTCTAGATCATGTAATAGCCATCATCTGTATTACTTATTTTCCCTCTGAGACCTTTAAAATGCTCTCACATGTAAACACGTGGTGTTGATTTCTTTTGAAAATATTTCCAATGTGTAATTGGCATGATGGTGGTTTTACAGCATTAATTCCCTAATGTTTATGTGAACCTTACAGGATCTGAATATGAAGAAGAAACCCTTGACTCACTGCCATTAGGACATGTGCTCATCTATACCTTCTCTGGTTCTTGTTTTTACCAAAGATGTGAATTTGCATCCTGGCTGGCTGCAGTTATAGGTACTGGCTACAGAGGCTTTTTTTTTTTTTTTTCCTTTTAGAAAGCTAACTGGCTCCTATAGGAATCAGACTCATGACCTTGGCCTCATTAGCACCATGAGCTAACCAACTCTGACATGTAGAAATTACACAAGTGACAAATCATAAGAGAAAACAGAACTAAAAGATGGCCTTTGGGGAAATAATTTTCTTAAAGAGCATATCCAAATTGAGACCTGCATTTAGCAGCTTATATGAAATTCTTGATCCTACAGAGTTGCTTGTTTTAAGAGTGAAAAACAATGTAAAAATAGCAGTAGAGATTGAAAGCAATCAAGTTGTCCTGACTCACTATTTTCTTTCCTGTGTAATATAGATTTATATAGAAAAAGGGGCTCTAACTACCTGTCAGTAATATGTTTTTGTCAATTTTCCTGTAGATTTTTATTCATGAAAATAGCACTAGTGGCAAACATGAGCTAGTGAGTCAAAGTATCCTGCACAATTCCCTAAACTACTCTGCCAGTTTATTTCAGTGATTTATAGTGCCCCGTTTTTTGGGGGGTTTTTTTGGGTTTTTTTCGGTGGTGTTGGACCAAAGCAGAGTATGAGTGAAAATGGCTATGGGTTGTTTTGATAAATGGACAGGTACCAAGTATTACCATTGGAGTGACTTTTTCCCCTAAAGATAATCATTGCTATTACTATTACTACTATTTTGTTTCCACCTTACAAAATATGGGGTGGAATTTGATCAAGTTTTTATTGTGAAAACTGAGGACTGTTTCTGATTCTCTTGTGAATTTCATGACTTTGGGAAAATTCTTTATTTGTACACCACAGTTCCCCTCTGCCCCTTAATATAGGGACACCAAGGTATTGAGTTTGATGTGAGAATTAGCACGTTTATCAGTGAATCTTCTGGGCAAACAAAAATAGAACACATCTGCACAGCCATAGTTGTCTCAGGGGTCAAGAGCAAGTGTTAAATCCAAAATCATAAGCAGTATATAATTCTGTTTATGGTTTTGAGCACATAAGACATGTTTCTTATTATAACTAATGCTGTAAAACTAACACACCATTGTAAAGCAATTATACTCCAATAAAGCTGTTTTTAAAAAAAATGATATTTTTAGCCGTAGATTCTAAATTACCCATTTCATTACTTTTCTTTTTTGTTTATTTGCTATATCAGAAAGTATATTCCTATGACTTGATAAAATTTTATGTACCGCTAACAAATTTAAAAGTTATTTTCTCACATTGCTTATAGACAAAGGGGAGACCTTTAAATAAGCATGCATTTACATAAAGTCAGAATTTCATTGGAGAGCTTTCTTAACAACTGCCCCATTGTTTACAATATCATCCCATCATGATAACTACATATATTATTGTAACGTTTGCATCAAGATGCTTCCAATTTCAATATGGTATATTTCCTAGTATGATTTGTATTAAATATTAACACAATAATTTAATATTTGACTTTATGCTATATATTATAAACTAAAAAAAAAAATAATAACTAATGCTGTATTTCTTGACTCTTTCTGGTTGTTATCATAACTGAATTAATTTTATCCTCATACCCTGATGCTAGGCATTTAGAACTTAGTAAGTAGTTGAAATTTGAATAAATAATGAAGATGATATAAATGAATTTTATTTAACTGATAAAATAGACACATGGATTGAACGTGATACCTGACATTGTTGATAACAAGGAAGAGTCAGCAGAGTTTTATTATGGTTTCCTTATTTTTTTCAATATGGAAATAAATCTATTATATGATCAATACAACATAGTTTAACTTTAGTTACATTTAAAAGAAAATGAAATGACAAGATTTAAGAAATCATGTTTGCAAAACTCATTTGAATAAATCAGAAATGTAGAAATTCATCATTAGACAGCCCAGGATGTAGAATTTGTTATTAAACAATCTATGAAATTATAGGTCTGATGTATGTTATTTTCATATTTACTATTAAGGAACTCTCAGTTCTTTTCTTCCCCCTTTCTGGGTTTGTACCTATCACACAGACTACAAAGAATGTTAATTTGTTGGCCTGCCTCTCTTGAGAGGTTTGCCACATTTTTGAGGTAGAATAGAAAAGGAGCTATAAAAAGGGAAAGTAACCAGAGCTAGCTGTGAAGACTAAATGAGACAGATAAAAAGGGCCTAGCATAGATGTGGCATATAGTGTCCTATAATTAATAGTAATAATAGTTGTTATTATTATTGATAAGGCCTTGACCTAAATAACGCTGGGGGCCTTCAATTATCATTAGCATTAATAATAGTAACGTTGATATTAGTATTATTAATACTATTATATCTTGAGGTGACAAGAGATACACATGAAAACATAACAATTAAGGCTTAAATATGATGACGTTCCCAGTAAGGACTACCATCAACCCATCTGGATAAAGTGTTACATTTTGGAGAGTGCTGGTAGAAAAGGCTAGAAGGAAAAGTCAGAGGATCCTGAGTTACAGACTATATAGCTTGAACTTTACCTTATAAAAATGCACTGATGGAAAAATACTTTAGGAAGATCTATATCATAGAATTGAATTTCAGGAGCTTTAAACATCGCTGAGTGCAACCCCTACCATTTTTGAAATGTTGCAAGGTTTGGGTGATTTGCCCAAGGTCACACCATTTGTTGGTGGCAAAACAAGCTATTGCACCTCAGACACCTGACATGAAGATAGCCTAGTACTCTTTTCATTTAAACAATGTCCAGAATGGATATTATAAAGGGATTGCCAAATGTCACTCTAAAGCAAAATATTTTTATATTTTTAATTTCAGTTAGAGAATCAAGAATTATGCATATACATTGGAGATGATGTAACCATAGTGACCAAAGTAAACAGACTTTTAAAATTTAAATTAAGGCACTTTCATCAAAGCTGCATAATAAATGCCATTTATAGTTACTTTATTCTTTATGTCATACATTTATAATACATTCAAAATCAAATATCAAGACTAAATTATGCTCCAACTGAAAAAGCCATGTCAGTTTCCTTTATGTTCAAATACTAGTTGAGATTTGTTTATTGCACCTCTTTTAGAACAATAGAAGCTTGAGAACTATGCTTGGTAATAGAACAGGAAAGCATAACTATAGATATAAGTGATTAACAAGAATTCTCTTCCCAATTGTGTGTTGTAAGACTGACACATTGGATTAATATTGAATAGGTAATTTACAATTCTGTGCTGTTTGCAGAGATATCATATTTTGCTATTCATAGGAACTTGCAGATGAGTTGGTTTTGGAGGTTTTCTGATACCCAAAAGACTTTTAAAAATGGCAGAATTTCCCTTACGTGCAGCTCTGATTTCTAAGGCATACGCTCACCTTGAAACCCCCTATTTTTTCTTTTTAACATCTTTATTGGAGTGTAATTGCTTTACAATGGTGTGTTAGTTTCTGCTGTATAACAAAGTGAATCAGCTATACATATACATATATCCCCATATCTCTTCCCTCTTGAGTCTCCCTTCTTCCCACCCTCCCTATCCCACCCCTCTAGGTGGTCACAAAGCACTGAGCTGACCTCCCTGTGTTATGCGGCTGCTTCCCACTATCTATCTATTTTACATTTGGTAGTATATATAAGTCCATGCCACTCTCTCATTTCGTCCCAGCTTACCCTTACCCCTCCCTGTATCCTCAAGTCCATTCTCTATATCTGCATCTTTATTCCTGTCCTGCCCCTAGGTTCTTCAGAACCATTTTTTTGTTTTGTTTTAGATTCCATATATATGTGTTCGCATACGGTATTTGTTTTTCTCTTTCTGACTTACTTCACTCTGTATGACAGACTCTAGATCCATCCACCTCACTACAAATAACTCAATTTCGTTTCTTTTTATCACTGAGTAATATCCCATTGTATATATGTGCCACATCTTCTTTATCCATTCATCTGTCGATGGACACTTAGGTTGCTTCCATGTCCTGGCTATTGTAAATAGAGCTGCAATGAACATGATCCTGGGGAGTTGCACGTTGGCTCGTACAACTAGCTGTCCCCTATACCTTGCCTATCCCAATGATACGAGGAAGACTTGCTTGATTAAGATCTCGGTTCCGTTTTGTTTTGCTGCTCTTGACACTCTTAGTACTTGACCTAACTTTTTGCTTTTCAGATTTGCATGTCCCTTTTTTTTTTTAACTTTGGTATAGATAAAAGGTTTATGCCCTTATTGGTTTGAATTTTTGTTACTTAGTGTCTTTGATCAGTAACGAGAAGTAATTTGCTCTAGCCTCTAATGGGTTATAGTCTGTTTTGCCATTGCTTTTGCTTTTCAAATCCATATGGACACCGGAAGGCTAGATCTTGTTTCTGTTACTAACAGGAGACACCCAACTGTAGCTTACATATATTGTAAGATATACAGAGAACGTTGCAAATTCCCCATGTTGTCCTCTGTTTTGTAGTCCCATACCATTCAGAAAATGGTACATACCAGTCTTGATAAACTAGCATTCTCAAGAAAGAAGGTTGTGATATGTTGTTATTTTGAGATATTGAAATTATGTTAAATTATACATGGGGGATATTATTTTTTTTATTTAATTTAGTGTTCCCAAACTGTTCTACAGAATATTGTTCCATAGACTGTGAAAATAAATTTTTTTTTAAAAAAGAAAAGGTTGGTTGAGGGTAGTCAGGGAAATTGTCTGTGGCCAATAAGTTGTGGATATGCTGGGTTAAACAAAGATCAACAAATCTATTTACTGCAGAATTGCTCCTGACTTAATATGCTACTTTTGTTGTAAATTTCTAAGAGGAGCTATGATATGAAATGTTTCCCAACTTATTTAGCCATGTGTGCATCTGTGTGTGTGTGTGTGTGTGTGTGTGTGTGTGTGTGTGTGTGTGTGTGTAATACCTTTTAACATCTCAAGCATGGTGCACGGTTTGGGAAAAGGTGGTCTAGCTATTTATTCTTGTATGCCTAAAATGTAAGTGAAATGGACCCGGAGAAAATGGTTAAATTTTCATTATACACCATACCTTAAATGGCTGCAGACCTTACTGGCAAAGATTCCTGATTATAGGAAATTCCCATTGAAATGTTCAGGAGGAGGGAGAAAAAAATCAAATAGGATTACTTTTAAAAATGCATTGGCAATACCCCTGTTGTTGGATATAAGAAAGAATAGAATACTTTTTAGCTACTATCTAAACAATATGGATTATATTATATCTAGGACTTTAGAACATTATAAAGCTACACATGAATGCAAGCCCGATTATCAGTAATTAGAAAGATGTTGCTTTCAGAACATGTGATCCATTTACACCAACATGCCATAACCCCGTCCAAGGATTATCAGTTTGTAAACATATTTCCTGTGTGAGTTACTTAAAACATTCTCCAGGTGTTTAACAATATCTTTAGTTGATCTGAAAATAAGTCACAGTGGCTGAACTTGAATACTTATAACAGCAATATGAAAAACATGGGACTGCAGTGAAGCTGTTATCATGAAAAACTCTCCTGTTACAGCATAAAACCCTCTGTGAACCATTACTGAGAACAGAGTAACACTGAGAAAAACCCACATAGATATATTGCCAGAAACAGTTGCCCTAGTTCTGTAGTTTCAAATTGAAGTTGCAGAGACTCCCATATGGGAAAAGCACTTGTACATATCTCTCTGATGGCATTCGTTTCATGATGTTTGATTCCATTTTGATGGGTATGTTGCTAGCATGATTCCTGCTGTCACTATGATTTGTGTTTATTATAGCTGTTTCCTTTTTAATAAAGGATGCTGTTGCATATAAACACTGACAGGAAGCTGTCTTTTCAGAAATTACATTCTGTATGCTGCACTAGTCATTGCAACGTTGTAAAGTGAGTATTTTGCTACTAACGGAGCAGGATTATATTTTTTTAATGGATCGATTAGTGTGTTTTGTTGTTATGTTATAAGAAAGGACTAGTGTTATTTTTGTTTTGTATTTGTTTTTAAATAGTGTACACTTTTAAGGAGAAATAGCAAAGTAGGCAATACTGTGTGGCTGAACATACTTTGATAGAAGAACAACTCCAAGACCAGGGAAAATGAGCATGCAGTAAGGGAGAGCACATCAGATGGACCACAATGCAGGAGTCCCAGGAGGAGAGCATCCAAAGTCAATAAGCATCATTTCTCCTAAGCTGAACTGAGGCAGTATGTAATGCCATAGTCAAGACTCGGAGCTGAGAGATCCCAGGCTGAGAAAATAGTCAAAGAACGGGAGGCAAGGAGGCAGGGAGCTGTCACTAGGGCAGGTCAGCCAGTTGTGCTGGGTAGTGTTTTTTTCACCTGGAGATGCTTTTAACAACCTCATGCCCAGTGGCATTTTTAAATTGATGTCTGGCCCCAGAAAGGTCTGTCTGTAAAATAAATTGAACAAGGTTGAATAGAACGTATATAAAAAAGAAGTTTCAAGAAACCTGGTGTAATTAATTTACAGTGTGCTAGTCCATTGAAAGCGTCTCTAATCAGGTACAGACTGGCTCCTCCTGTGCTTCCGTCTCCTTCTCTCTCTTTCCCTCTCTCTTTCTTTCTCAGGTTAGAAAAAATTCTCGACTTAGTTAGCCAAGGATGTACCACGCTATAGGAAGTGAGGGCAGAAGTACAGACAGCAGAATTCAGCATAGCTCTTTTGGTTCCAAGCTGCATGAGGGGATGGCGCCATTGGCGGTGGGGGGAGGTAGTGGTCGGGAATGATAGGCTTACTTGTCCCCTTACTGTCAGCTGTCGCCGGATCGGGAAAGTTCAACTTATGCTGTACCACTACTCTTTTTCATACACACTTATCATCACCATTCGTATAGTATTTCTAGAATGTCTACATTCTCATTTAAAGGAATGTGTACGAACACTGGGCTTTCCTCATCCCTGAACCAAATTCAGAATTACCAAGGCTGTGGGGCTCCATCTGAAGGGAGGAAAAAAAGAGTCAAGGCCAGGTATCCTGAAACAGTATCTTTCTCCACTTCCTGCCATCAGTTTACCACTCCCGCCCCCACTCCACATGTGCATACACTCTCTAACATCCTTTCATCTGGAGGGTTAGGATACTGCCTCATTTTTTGGAGAACCTTAGTCAAAAATCTGTTTCCCCAATGGTACTTTTGTGTTTATCAACATAGCTTCCTGGAAGCACTTCTGATACATCAACACTTGCTTTGGAACTTTATCCTCTACCACAATGAGATTGACTTTCAGCTATGTACCTCAAGTAGGAATGAGGATAAGAAAGACTTTCCCTACCAAAGGCACAGTTAACAAAGGCTGAGAAGTGGGAAAATCTAACAGTTAAGTAACAGTGGACTGTTACATTTAATTGGATGATTGGATAGATAATGAATTGTGCATGAGATGTAGTACGAAATAAGGTTGGAAACGTCCATTAAGGCTGGCCCCCTCAGAGTCTTGAATGCCTAAGGAAGAAGCTTTTATTAAATGTGTAAGTCAGATTTTTGAGTAGAGCCTACTGTGAGGAGGCAGACATGAAGAAAAGGCCAGTACTGAATCATCAAAATGATCTTGCCAGTTACAGACTCCTTGCATTGGGAAGCTAGAAGTTTATTCCTATAAGATAGAAATCTAAGTGAAGTAAGCCAGACAGAGAAAGACAAATATCATGTGCTATCACTTATATGTGGAATCTAAAAAATAAAATAAATGATTCAAAGGAACTTATATACAAAACAGAAATAGACCCACAGACATAGAAAACAAACTCATGGTTACCAAAGGGGAAAGGGGCAAGGGATAAACTAGCAGTTTGAGATTAACAGATACAAACTACTGTATATAAAATAGGTAACCAACAAGGACCTACTGTATAGCACAGAGAACTATATACAATATTTTGTAATAGCCTATAATGGGAAAGAATCTGAAAAAGAATATGTATATACGTATGTATAACTGAATCACTTTGCTGTACACCTGAAACTAACACAACATTGTTAATCAACTATACTTCAATTAAAAAAAAAAAAGAAATAGTCATAGCTGACTATAGAGAGAAAAGAAAGTGAAAAGAACATTTGTGCAAAAGCTAGTAGTATTTGCCTGCCTTTCAGGTTTAATCCTTCTGTCTTATTTGGCAAACCATCTTTGGCCCTAGTCAGAAACAGCCTTGCCCTTTGTCAGGAAGGAAATCCTTTTGGTGAAAGAATGATAGTAATCTTTTATGAGAATTGAATGATCAGTTGATTGGAAGAAGACTATAATTAAATGTGATTTATAAGCAATCGATTTTGCCTGAAAAGATTATGAAGCCATGTAAAGGTTTTCTTTTTATTTTTTCTTAATATTTACTAAGCTTTTATAGATTTAAGATTCGGTCTGAACAGAGAATAGAAAAAGCATTAGCTGTATACATTTTATTAGCACATAGGGCTATTAGCTGTAAGAAAGTATTACCAAAGACTAGATTGGCATGACTAAATCTCACTTAGAGATTGGCTGTTTCTACCTAGTAATTTTATACCTGCCATTCAGCGACCTGCACTAGGGTAGTATTGGTGAACCAAGTGGCTTAAAAGGCAGATCATATAGATTCTCCAAACTTAGCCTTTTGAGTCTCAGAGATAATATTATCATTTACTTTTCAATAAGTTTTTGATATTAAAAGGAATCATTTTCAAACAGTGTCACTACTGTCTAAACACTAGTTAGTTAGACATGCATATTAGCAATGATAAAAAGAATAAAAATAAATTTAAAAAAAGAAAGACTGAGGCAAGGTTGAAAAGAAATAGAATGACCTATGCCTAAATCACGTACCTTCCTAATTAAATGAAACAGGATTTCATTACTGCTTAACTGACTCTGATCTTACAGACGGACCTTGACTCACTTCCGGGTCAGAAGTCTTCTCACACTATGTTTATTAAGGCCCCTCATATCTGAAGTGGCAGGGCTACTCTAATCCTCAGACCCTGCCCCTTTGCTTTGCTTGCTATCCTCCACTTTGCCCTAACTTCTGTACCACCTACAGGTTTTATGTGTTAAAAAGCCTCTGCTAGCAGATTTTGATTCTACATTTTATCAGTGGCTTGCTCAATTTTACTTTTTTTAGCCCCAGTTTTCACTGATGCATTCTCAAGACTAAAATAATAATGAAGTGCCTGCCAAAGGTAATGTTTTCTAATGCCACATGGACTTTAGCAATAAGGTAACTTTGTCATAGAAGAACCTGAAGGAATCGTAGTCACACTTTTTAAATGGTTTGTTTTACTAGTGTTGCTATAGAAAATGCCTTATAAATAACATTTCGAGAACAATATTTCTGTGAATCTCATTATAGCTGCCAGAATGTTTCCCGGCAACTTTTCTTATGTCTCCCAAGAATGCTATGTGTAGATCCTGGTCAGTTTTCAACCATTTTCATAGATGACAGCTTTAAATATCAATTATACAAGACTGTGGATAAGCTGTCTAAGATTTCATGTCCTCTTCTAAAGGATCTCTTTGAGTCCTTGAGAGATAGAGCCATTTGAGTGAAGAAAAGCAGGAAAGTTTTAGGGCCCAAGGCATGGTGAATTCACAAACCTATTTCTTCCCTGCCAGTTCTCATCTTGATGTAATAACCAAAGTTGCTGGACAAGCTATCGTGACCTTCCTGGAGTGAAAAAGGGAAAGGAAAGGAAAAGAAAAGAAAAAGCTAGACCGGTATTCTGTTCCTAAAGAATGCCAGAGAGAACTTTAGAGAAATCCTCCCTATACTGCTTTACCTGGTCCCCTCCTAGAATAACACAGTGATTCATGAGTCAAATGAGATTTCCTTACTCCGAATTTGCAAAGGGACAAAATTGCCTGCAAAGAATCAGTATGAATGGGTTTTGAAGAATAGAATAGAATAAAAGGTAAATTGACTGATGAGCTTAATTTTTAAGACCCATTCATTCATTCATTCAGCAAAAAGTTATTGAGTGCCTGCTAAATCTCTGTCTTTCTAGAACTGATATACTAGTAAGGAGAAACAAACAATTTTTTTTTTTTAAATTACAGAGTATGTCAGAATATGATAAGTGCCATAGGAAAAAGAAAGCAAGAAAGGAGTTGAGGGTATGTTGGTATTTGAGATAGGGTAGCCAAGGAAAGCTTCCTTGATGTGGTGAGTTCGAAATAAGGATCTAAATGAAGTAAGTCATGCAGACATATGGAGAAAGAGCATTCCAGGCATGAGGCAAGAGCAGGTGCAAGTGCAAAGGCCCTAAGGCAAAAGTATACTGGGAAATCCTGGTGTGATCCGGGAAAAGTAGTGAGTTCAGTGTGCCTGGAGCAAACTAAATGAGGGGAAAGAGGAATAGAAGATAAGGTCAGATAAGTCCTGAGGAGGGGAGGGAGTTGTACACCCAAGTGAGGTAGGGCCTCATGTGTCATTAATAAGGACTTGAGCTTTTATTGAAAGAAAGATGAGAAGCCATTGAAAGGTTTTGAACAGAAAAAAAGACGCGCTGCCACTTAGATATTGATAAAAATCACTCTGACTACTGTGTTAAGAACAGACTGATCGGGCTTCCCAGGTGGCGCAGTGGTTGAGAGTCCGCCTGCTGATGCAGGGTACACGGGTTCGTGCCCCGGTCCGGGAGGATCCCACATGCCGTGGAGCAGCTGGGTCCGTGAGCCATGACCGCTGAGCCTGCGCTTCTGGAGCCTGTGCTCTGCAGCAGGAGAGGCCACAGCAGTGAGAGGCCTGCGTACCGCAAAAAAATAAATAAATAAATAAATAAATAAGTAAAATAAAAGAACAGACTGATCAGTGTGGCAGGTTGGAAGTAGGGAGACAAGATAGGAAGTTATTGCAGTAATCTAGGCTGGAGATAATGGTGGCTTTGACCAGGGTAGTGTTAGTAGAGGTCGTGAAAAGTGGTCAAATACTTTGATATATCAGTCTGAACCATATGAAATTGCCAATATGTAACCATTTTTGATCAATGAAATCTATGACTTCTAATATAGTTCTTTCTAATCTTGAAAGTAGTATGGAAAGAATTTTACTAGAATGACAGAATGAACATATGAGATAGGAGAGGAGTCAAGGAAAAATGCCAAGGCTTTTGACCTAAGTAATTGGTAAGAATAGAGTTGCTATTAATTGAGATGATGGGGAGCTCAAGGCTGTTAGTTTGATACCTGCTGGAGCTAGTTAGCTTTCTGTTCCCAGACACTGAATTAGCTTAATTTCCACCAAATATTTTGTTGCTGTATACCAGTGGTCACAACTGGACACTAGATAATAAGGTGCATGATTTGTTGTAGATCTGTGCCCACTGATGGCAAAAGTAATCAAGATTTCCTGTTATACTGATTGATATTGGATCAGCATGGTCATCTTCATGTTAGAAGGATATAGCGTTACTTGTATCTTTTATATAATGTGGTTGAAAATATGTGATTTCAATATTTGCTTACACTCATACCACCTCTTTCAACTTTCATTGTCGCAGCTCATTTTCTTCCTGTTTTATTATTTTCTTTCACGACCTCCTGTCACTCTAAATCAGTTAAGATTCAGCTAGGCTAAGTGTGTGTTGGTACATACAATTTAGAAAGATTGTCTTTATGTTCTGTGATCAAGTGTGGAAAATAGGACTTTGGAGTCAGGCTAGAGTAAGGTTTTACCATTTTCTAAGTCTGCTCTCAGGAAGCAATGAAGGTAGATTCACACAAGCCCAAGTTGAACAAACTTTGCATCCTGACTTGAATGGCCTTGCCAGCAATACTGTATACATCCATAAAAGTGAAAGTAAAATATTTGACCATGTATTTTCTTTTCTTTTTTTTTTTTTTTAACATCTTTATTGGGGTATAATTACTTTACAATGGTGTGTTAGTTTCTGCTTTATAACAAAGTGAATCAGTTATACATATACATATGTTCCCATATCTCTTCCCTCTTGCGTCTCCCTCCCTCCCACCCTCCCTATCCCACCCCTCCAGGCTGTCACAAAGCACCGAGCCAATATCCCTGTGCCATGCGGCTGCTTCCCACTAGCTATCTACCTTACTACGTTTGTTAGTGTGTATATGTCCATGACTCTCTCTCGCCCCGTCACAGCTCACCCTTCCCCCTCCCCATAACCTCAAGTCCGTTCTCTAGGAGGTCTGCGTCTTTATTCCTGCCTTACCCCTAGGTTCTTCATGACATTTTTTTTTTCTTAAATTCCATATATATGTGTTAGCATACTGTATTTGTCTTTTTCTTTCTGACTTACTTCACTGTGTATGACAGACTCTAGGTCTATCCACCTCATTACAAATAGCTCAATTTCGTTTCTTTTTATGGCTGAGTAATATTCCATTGTATATATGTGCCACATCTTCTTTATCCATTCATCCGATGATGGACACTTAGGTTGTTTCCATCTCCGGGCTATTGTAAATAGAGCTGCGATGAACATTTTGGTACATGACTCTTTTTGAATTTCGGTTTTCTCAGGGTATATGCCCAGTAGTGGGATTGCTGGGTCATATGGTAGTTCTATTTGTAGTTTTTTAAGGAACCTCCATACTGTTCTCCATAGTGGCTGAACCAATTCACATTCCCACCAGCAGTGCAAGAGGGTTCCCTTTTCTCCACACCCTCTCCAGCATTTATTGTTTCTAGATTTTTTGATGATGGCCATTCTGACTGGTGTGAGATGATATCTCATTGTAGTTTTGATTTGCATTTCTCTAATGATTAATGATGTTGAGCATTCTTTCATGTGTTTGTTGGCAGTCTGTATATCTTCTTTGGAGAAATGTCTATTTAGGTCTTCTGCCCATTTTTGGATTGGGTTGTTTGTTTTTTTGTTGTTGAGCTGCATGAGCTGCTTGTAAATTTTGGAGATGAATCCTTTGTCGGTTGCTTCATTTGCAAATATTTTCTCCCATTCTGAGGGTTGTCTTTTGGTCTTGTTTATGGTTTCCTTTGCTGTGCAAAAGCTTTGAAGTTTCATTAGGTCCCATTTGTTTATTTTTGTTTTTATTTCCATTACTCTAGGGGGTGGGTCAGAAAGAATCTTGCTGTGATTTATGTCATAGAGTGTTCTGCCTATGTTTTCCTCTAAGAGTTTGATAGTTTCTGGCCTTATATTTAGGTCTTTAATCCATTTTGAGCTTATTTTTGTGTATGGTGTTAGGGAGTGTTCTAATTTCATTCTTTTACATGTACCTCTCCAGTTTTCCCAGCACCACTTATTGAAGAGGCTGTCCTTTTTCCACTGTACATTCCTGCCACCTTTATCAAAGATAAGGTGTCCATATGTGCATGGGTTTATCTCTGGGCTTTCTATCCTGTTCCATTGATCTATCTTTCTGTTTTTGTGCCAGTACCATACCGTCTTGATAACTGTAGCTTTGTAGTATAGTCTGAAGTCAGGGAGCCTGATTCCTCCAGTTCCTTTTTTTGTTCTCAGGATTGCTTTGGCTATTCGGGGTCTTTTGTGTTTCCATACAAATTGCGAAATTTTTTGTTCTAGTTCTTGACCATGTATTTTCTTTAGGTACATTAAAGATATGAGGCGAGTTCATCACAGCAAAATATAACTTTGTGGAAAATGTGTACTGCCGAGTTACATTTAAGTCAGAAATTAGCAAACATTGATAGCTATTTGTCAAGAATGCTGATAATATACTTTTTAAAGGGGTCCCAGTATTTGTCTAGGATGAGTTAAAGGTAAGGGTCTATCAGGTGGCCTGACGTTATCTTTTTGCCTGACTAGCAGTCTCTGTGATACATATCTTTGTCTATTATGGGGGCTGATTCTTCTTCTGCATTTGAATTTATAAGGGAAAAAATAGAATTGGACTGAAAAAGTGTTAGAGAATTTAGAGGAATACTTATATGCATCATTCAGTGTGTCCAAATTTAGAAACCATAAAAGCTGTTTGTTCAAGCTACTATTTTCAAGATAACATGTTGTGTATTAACATAAGTGGTGCCCCAAGTCGTTGGAAGGCAGGCTTGGTTTTGTCACTGGGAAATGTTTCAGTTGAAGAATCCTTAGCAGCAAATTAGTCCACATTTTTAACATTTTCCTCCCTTGGAAAAGGATGATGAGAAGCAATATTCTACCCTTATTATGGAAACCTACCTTTAATATATGGCTGTTGACTAGTTTTATTTATCATTCTCCTTCTTTTTATTAAACTCTTATCCTTCTTTCCTCTGCCCTTCAAGACCCAGTAAGGGAGATAAAACAAGAACACAAATAAAACAAGAAACATGACATGATGTGGTTGTAACAGATACTTTTATATGTTAAATCCTGTTTTTACTGGAAATTAGCATGTGAGTAGATGTGAATTATACGTCACATATATGTATGTGATTTCATGATTCAATGCAATTGTTTCTCAAAGTGTGTGCCAAGGTGTCCTAGGGATTTCCCTCAAGATGCATCAGAGACTGTTGGTGAGATGGGAACCTTACTGCCCTCCACCCCCATCCCCGTACACACACGCTCACACAGAACAGCTCCATTTTTATCTCTTTCATCTTTTTGTATAAGTAAGGCTTTGTGAAATGAAAGCATTCTTTTGATTGAAACAATTATTTTTAAGCCACAACTTTAGTAGAAAGAACATGATATTTGGTTTGATATAAGAGAATTCTAGGTTAAAATTTCATTTCTGCCCTTAGATGATGCTTACGTCATCCATCACCATAAGCCCTCTACAGAAGTCTCTCAATTTTCAAGATCAAATGAGTGACTTGTAGACAGCGCCTGTTGCAGTGGCTGACCAAACATTCCTATTGAATTAGAAGAATGTGGATTCTATTCAACTATTTTGATATCATGGGTCTTATTTTAAAAACTTGGAAAAAGCAGCTTCACATATTTCTTATGCCGATGGTTGTTGGTTTCATGTCTATTCTAAGTTTCTTCATGTGGTTTTGCCTAAATAACCATAGCTGGCATCCATTTAACTATCTACTTATATTTGTTTCTGATCCCCACAGAACAGATAAGCATTTCGATTACATTTGATTCTGTTGTGTTTATCTATTGTCTTTCTAATTGTGTAGCATCTGGAGCTCTGGAGCAGAGAATCGCCAAATTTTAGCCTCACTATGATGAGATATGAGACCCCTTAGCCCTTGGGGTAGCCCATGCCCTGGAGCCTGTTACCTCAGTACATGAGCAGCCTCATCCATTTCCCCCGGAGTGCCAGGCAAATATTATCATTTCTTAAATATACCACAATATATAAATTGTATATAGATGCATAGAGAAGCATGGATGGTCCCTCTCCTGTTTCCTTTCCTCTTTTTCCCCTTCCCCTCTGTTCCTTCTTTTCTCACTTTCTTGCCTTCAAACCCCCTGATTTATAAAGACCAAAAAAACAAGGAGACTAGGGGTAGGGAGCATAGGCAATCTGATGAAGGCAAGAGAGTCCAATTCTTTTTTTCTGGACCTCAAGCCCTATTTAGATAAACTTTATTTACACATTAAGAGAAAAAATATGTTTTGACAAGTTGACTAGTTTCCCTCTGGGTTTCTATTTGCTTCAAGCAGAATCTGCAACAGTTATGTGTACGTGGGGCAAATGTGTTCACGTACTGGGGTCCATGCCAAATGAAAAAGTTAGATGTGCGCTAGCTTCCATAATGGAAACAGCACGAATTGAAACAGAAAGGTAATAGAAACCAGCGCAGGGTGTCTAGGCAAGATGAGAAAGCAAATTGCCTTGAATATGAATTGCATGATGACTCTTGTGATGTTCCTATTATTTTTTGAAAATTCAGGATGGCTTTATGTTGAGCTTGAACCAGAAGGATTGCGTGTCCATTCTGGGTGTGATCTGTAAGAAATGAACTAAAACAGGTGAACACTGAAAATGTTAAAATGTCATCATTTGTTTTACAGCCCAACCACCAGTTTTCTGATTGCAAAGTGAGTTCTTCAGTCGTGTCCATTGTTTGTCAGTAGTTCTTATGATTAACTTCTTTAAACTCAAATAACATATTAAGAATGCTTTAAAATAAGAGGTTCAAGGGCATTTTTTTTAATGCCTCACCTTCACTTGCCTAGGGAACGCAAGGCAAGATTCAGACTTGAATATCATTTTCCTCTCTTAGGGATGATTGTTCATTTTTTAGTTGTTTATAAACAGACGTTGCTCTTGTACTTCCTATTACCTGATGATAGTTCAAGTTAAATCAGCCAGACGTTAAAACACGTACATCGATTTGATGGGAGAAATATTGGTATTAACACCAAACCACGTTGAACCTTTGTAAACATATATTTTTGCCTAATAATACCAGAGGGAAATTAGCAGAACTGGGGAATATTACACTTTGCATTTGCAAAAGAATGAGATTCTGGTACTACTGTTCATATGCATAAATGTGACTGAAGGCAATGGTAATTACCTGCACCCCTTTCCACTTTAAGAACCAGTGTATCCTGACCTTGTCAGTGGTTGTAATCATTCCACTGTAACTGATTACAGTTTTTAACATGTCACATCATCACCAATGTCTTAAACATCACCCATCATTGGAGAAAGGATAGTGCTAAAACTACAGAAACATTCAACTCAGATAAGGCTTCTCAGTTGTGCTATTAAGAGTCAGAAATATAGAATGCTTTCTCATAAGGACTCAAACACAAAAGGATCTTCAAGAAGCAACAGTAGCTGTGGGCTTCCGTGGTGGCACAGTGGTTTAGAATCCGCCTGCCAATGCAGGGGATGCAGGTTCGAGCCCTGGTCCGGGAAGATCCCACATGCCACGGAGCAACTAAGCCTGTGCGCCACAACTACTGAGCCTGCACTCTAGAGCCCGTGAGCCACAATTACTGAGCCCACACGCCTAGAGCCCGTGCTCTGCAACAAAGAGAAGCCACCACAGTCAGAAGGCTGCGCATCACAATGAAGAGTAGCCCCCGCTCACCAAAACTAGAGAAAGTCTGAGTGCAGCAACAAATACCCAATGCAGCCAAAAATAAATAAATAAATTTAAAAAAAAGAAAAGAAAACTAATAGACACTCCAGGAAAAGGGCAGGAAAAACAATTATTAAAAAAAAAAAACAACAGTAGCTGTAATTTTTTCCCTTCAGAGGAAAAGATCAGATTAAAAATCTTGCCTTTTGATACACTCCTCAAAGCACTCTTTTTTTTTTCATAATTCTTTCAATCTAGAATGTTGAGCATGACTGTTTTCCATTCATAATCTTGAGAATTTTCTAAAATTGATGAGTAAACAGGTTTTACAGTAAGAAAAAAAAAAGTTGTACAGAACTCGATAAGGAATTTGCTTGTCTCTCCAGTTATCCTGGATGTTTCCTATCCCACTTCTTCAATAAATGTTTTAATCTCTGTTCCTTGCCCCCTCCATGGCAATGTAGAGATTTTAGGGTGTATTCACACAAAACGCAGTAATAAATCAAGGTTGGTAAAACATCATTTTTCCTACTCTAATTGGAAAGATTTAGCTCTTTTATAGGTCATCAGAACCTTCAAGTATCTCTAACATAAAATTTTCATAAAATGGTTTCAAAAAAGAATTAGTGCCTAGTATAGCACTCGGGACTTAGTAGGCATTCAAGACATCATCATTGTTCCTGACGATACACATTTAAATATATTCTTTAAAAGTTATTGTTTCTGCTAAGCAATGCATTACTTTCTAACAACAACAACAAAGCCTATTTATTTGTTTTTGTGGAATATTCAGACCATAAATATTTAAACAGCCTAAGGGACCGTATGTTTGAGTGTTACTCTTGGTGCTAAAACTGGGGAAGTCCCAGGAAAACTGGAACAAATTGGCCACCCTCAAAATTATTTCTCAAGTTGAGGTTACATTGTATGTGTATGTAGGTCAATCTGAGCTTTTGGATAATTTTTTACCTTAAAACCTGAGAGTCCAACAAAGGATCCTCCCTTTTACTTGAAATATATAACATTATATTCATCATAGAAAGAGTAAAAAGAAGAGTATAAAGAGTATTTTCATTAAAGGCTAGATCTTTAATTTCAAGTGGTATTAGTAGAGATTTTATTACTAATTCATTTAATATTTATGAGTCCACTATGATTTTCAGTTATCCTTTATGACATCATTTATAAGATGACTGAATAGGAGCACATTTTCTAAGCTGAATACTATTTAGAATAGTATTAAGCAATTCTTCAATAGCTGGAGATTGGAAGAGAGAGGGCTAGGTAGAGAATTAACCTCTGAATCATGTTATATACTAGGAAATTAGGGTTACATTTGCAGTGGTGTGGAAACAAATTTAAGGATAAAGCGTCTAGTGGAACTTCATAGCCTGTCTCATATATGTCAGAGATCAAAGTATATCATGTGAAAGATAGCATTACTGTGTAGTTAAAATCTGAAATAATGCACATAGCATATGATATCTAGACATTATCACAGCCCTGAGCATGCAACAAAATGTGTTTAACTGTCATTAGTATACTGTTTCTTCTCCTAAGTTTTGTTTCCTTTTAGAATATTGTCATTGCATAATAAGTAATACAACTTAAATGAACTTATGTATAATTATAGTCCTATTCACATACACTGATATATACGTGTGTTTTAAATGGGCACTTGCCAGATCTTTAAAGTTGCCTTCAAATCTTGGTTGAAAATCTGATTGGAAATTGTTTTGATTTTATGCATGTTCAAACAAATGACATGCTAATTTATACCTTTAGAAAGATATTTGCATGTGGTATACTTTAGAAAGACACAATTTTATTAAAGTATTTGGATTAACAAATGGTAGTGCCAAATGCAAAAACCCACAGCAGTAGAGTTGAGCATTTAACTACAAGTAAATTCTAATGTATGCATCAAATATATGTCCCACTGTATTTAATGAAAATACATTGTTTGTATTTCTCACTTTGGAGGCCCCTTTGAAGATAGTAAAAGTGTACTTTCAAGACAGAGAATAGTCTACATAGTTTGTGGATTGGAGCCAGTGTTCCCCTGAGTTTACTCTTATTAGTTTTAATGCAATTAAAAATGTATTTAGAAGCCTAATAATATTATTCATGGCACATTTCTGTAAGTTTAAGCATATGATTCTTTGGGGAAAGCAAAAAAGAAATAAAATGTATTTTGTGAGTTAGAGGAGAAGCTGCACATAGGTTATAGAAGGGGCAATGTCAAAAGGAAAGGAAATGAGCACAGGGAAAGGCCATATTTTTAATTACTTCCAAAGGGTGCTGGTATATGTTTTATAACTGTTCATCTCTGTTTTTATGAAGTGCTAACTCCTTGAAGCACAAAATTACATGTGTGTGCCTGAAGGCATATGGAAAGAAAACACATCAGAAACTATTGCTGACTCTTAGCCACTGGTTTAATATGTACAGTTTTGGAGAGGTTTGGGAGTCCAGCTGAATCTACTGATTTTGATTAGTTTTTCAAGAAGAAGAAAAAGAAAACACATTTTCAATTGAAAACCTATCCCTCAAAATTTGTTAGAGATGGCGCTTTGAGATTTTCTTCCTGACTAAAAAATAGGTTGTTAATAGCAAAAGGTCATTTACAACTCTAGGATTTGCTGTAAACTATGATATACCTTTGCAAATAGAAATCTTTTAACATTTACTCTTAATTTTTTCCCCATTCCTTAAAAAGCAAGCACAGGAAAAAAAAAAAAAATACTGACCTGGCCAAGTGAAGCTAAAGCATATTTATTGGAGCAAAGGGTTTGGTGGTGCTGATGGTGTGCTCAGAACTGATGTGGTATTGCAGAGCAGGGCTTGGAAGTAAAAAAAAATCAAATAACTTATTGGACCTAAAATTCGTGTATTCAATATCTCATTTGTGTATTCAATATCTCAGTGCTATAATTTGACTCTACTGGTAGATAACCAACTTTAAGGGAAACAGTTACTCTTTGGTGCCTAAAGATGATTCTGCATTTAATAAAACATATTTCCAGAAAACGAGTGTTTTGCTGGTAATTCAAAGACTTCCATGATATTCCCACTTGGGAAGCCGCTTTCTCTAATGGTTCTGGCAAATCTTCAGCAGGGGTTGGTGAGGGCTTATGAAAAGGCGTGCATTGTTTACCACTATATAGAAAGCTGTAATCAAAGAGCAAATAAATACCTCATGTTCTAAAAGTCAGATATACCACTTAATATTTTCAGGTGGCAACTGTACTGTCATTTCATGTAAAATGCCTTTCATTAACTATAAAAAACTGTACCTGCCTGCCAGGCTTTGAACGTCCTTCTTTTAACTATGAAAGTAAACAGTAGAGAAATCACATACTTCTAGTGCTTTTTAGAATAGATTTGCAAAAAGAGAGGAAAAAAAGGAAAAACTCCTTTATAGTTTACTAGCATTAAATAACATCTTAGAAGAGAATGTCATAGTGATAGGAAAGCATGATAAGATCAGTAAAATGACAAAACAGTCAACCCCACATTCACAGTGGATATAATCAACTAGTCAAACAATAAATTTTTAAAATCTGTCTCTTACAATTTTTTTTTTGCTTTTCATCTCTTGTGTTTTTTAATGATGGCATCTCCATTTTTGTTCCTGTTTTTCTGTCTAACCTAACAGACATATTTTGATAGTCTATATTCAAACACGAAGGTTTGAGAGATCAAGAGGAACCTACAAATAGTGCAGTATAAAAGGCCTGTGCAGCTTAAGACTTAAGAATGTATTGATGTCCAGAGGAAAACACCACTGATCAGCTCTTTCAATGCTCTCTTCAGGCAGTGATGACTTAAACCATCTATACCAAGAATGCTAGAAAGCTATAGAAGCAAATTGTTTTTCTTAAACATGTATCACTTATCTTAGAGTTTAAAGACAGTGACTCTAGTGACGATTACTGTTTGTGTACATGGCTATAGAAGAGATAGGTGAACAAGCTACAGCATCCACTTCACGCATGTGAGTGGTGAGCTGGCTCTTCTGTGGTTGACAATGTGTCTTTTTAGTACAGAGTCTGCATCTGCAGCCCTGCTTCTTAGAGACATAATGTATTTGATAGCCTTACTCAAGGAGAGAAACTACATATAGACATCTTCAGAAATATAGGACCAACTGGTTAGAATTACTTTTAGTGGACACATTGAGTATTAGTCGTTCATCGTTGATACCGTGAGCAGGAAGGACGTTATATTGGAATGCACAGCAGCAGTCCAGTCTGGGCAGTCACGTAGATGTCTTAGGCAAAAGTAAGTTTTCTTCCTCATGTTACTTTAGGTATTTGAGGCACGGTGCCTGGTTTTCAATTCTTGCTAAATATTTCTTAATGCATACTTCTAAGGAGCCTCATTTTAACAGGATCTTCTTTATTTGATCTACATCATTTGCAGCATTGTTTCTGTTCTTTAATTTAGTGAAGGGAAAGTTAATGATTGTACTCTTTGGAGTTGAAAGTCTGTGAATTTAAATATACATTATATAGAAGTCTAATAAATAAAAGATTCTTTTTTTAAAGATGGTCAAATACAAACTGAAAGCAACTACCATCTGTAGAAAATTTTTCATAAAAATCAGTCTGCAGGAACAAAAGCGTATCATTGTATATACCAACCTTTCTTTATGCATTATCCAATAAGATGACACTTTAAAAGATTCACAGTGGGTAGCATATGGAATACTCCGTAAACACTGACTAGATTTAATAATGTTTGTATCACTGTTTGGGAACATGTACAAGGAATGCGACAGCCATATATTATTAACATCAAAATAACTCAGAAGAAAAGCTCCTAATTAAAGCAGGACTGATCTAGAAACTTAGCAAAATTGCAGCCAGAAATAACCACCTACCCACCTGCCTGAGACTTGGGACTTTCTTTTATGCATACAAAACAGACTTGCTTCCTAGGGCTGTGAGATGGCTGCTATGAAAATTATAATGGGCTGTGACAATACCATTTTCAGCTTGTCCAGAATGGTACAAAACCTAGTCTCAGAAGGACACATTGCTGCTTGAGTTAAGGTTTCAGCCAAGTGGCATCAAAGGAAAGCAAGATGGGGTCCACAGTTGTGCTGAGCTGCACTCAATGACTCTCCGTGATTGATTAATATCCTCCTGCTTGGCAAATGTGCATATATTAAGCTCAGCATCACAATAGCAAAGACTCACTCACGGCCTGCTGTGGTAATTGATGCCCACCTGTCCTGGGGGAGCAATGTATGTAGCGCTTTTGTGTTTTCATAGAAGGGGTCTCTGTGCTATTTTCACTGGGTCATTTCTAGAAGAGGGAAACAGTAACAAAGTAAACAGGAGGAGGTTGTTTAATTAGACAGTTTGAAATCTTGTTGAGAAAGAATCCCCACCACTTACAGACGGAACAGTTATAGTATAATTTCTATGCTTGCATTCTGAAATATAAGAATGTTCACCAGGTTTTATTTTTATGGACAAGTATCTGCAGGCTTAGGAAATTTCTTTGTTATGCATTTAACCCTTTTTCAAAGTTGACATTTCCCTAATACTTACATTGCCTTTTAATTTTTTTTTTTAAGTCTTTATTGAATTTGTTACAATATTGCTTCTGTTTTATGTTTTGTTTTTTTGGCCCCGAGGCATGTGGGATCTCAGCTCCCTGACCAGGGATCGAACCCACATGCCCTGCATTGGAAGGCAAAGTCTTAACCACTGGACTGCCAGGGAAGTCCCTTCATTGCCTTTTTAAATAGCATTTTTCATACCCTTCCCTATAATCCATTTAATTAATTCCTTCTTAATTAATTGCTCCTCCAGAACACAATCACTTTTCTTCCCTGTTGTTGTTAGCTTGGGGCATGTGTTTTTTTGTTTTGTAATATCAAAACATATAGGTATATAGTATTGGGGCATCTCGTTTCATCATATAATTATTTTGGTATAAAATATATATTATTAGCTCCTTAAGTATTAGGTTATCTTATTGTTTTTTCCTAGATCTAGAATCTGTCATTGCTCTTGTTTAGCTTATATGCACCTAAGTTTCAATCCAGTTTTAACAAAATGCCATTTTTATTAGCTGAAAGTTCTAAATCAGTAGTGAATGTGTAAATATTTTCTTTCTTTTCTACATGTTCTTTTTAGATATTTATCCTCATTTTCTACTTTTATTTTGACTGGGAAAAAAGTAATTTATAAGCTAAATAATATTAAAATATGTAAATATTCTATTAATTTGATTCGTAAAATGAGCTCAAGGCGCTTCTCGTATATGTTAGACCAGGGATCCCCAACTCCCGGGCCACGGATTGGTACTAGTCCACGGCCTGTCAGGAACTGAGCTACACAGTAGGAGGTGAGCGGTGGGACCAGCAAGCAAAGCTTCATCTGCCGCTCCCCATCGATCCCCAATCCCCGTCGCTCACATTACTGCCTGCACCATCACCCCTTCCCCCCCCCCGCCCCATCTATGGAAAAATTGCCTTCCACAAAACCAGTCCCTGGCGCCAAAAAGGTTGGGGGCCCGCTGTGTTAGACTATATAGCCACATTCATCTTTTTTTTTGCTAGTACATGAGTATTTTTATCTAAATTAATTTTCATCCACTAATGAATCTTAGGAAGCATTGTACATCATTAAAAGTCTTTATTCCTAGACTAAGTATTTCCCAAGAAGTGTCACTATATAAATATATTCTTTCCACCACCCCCCCTTCCATCAAAAAGTAGCTTTAAGGCATTATGATAAAAATGATAATGTATTTATAGAGATGGGATAAATCAAAAGCAGTAAAGATGAAAGAATCAGATTAGACATTCCATTTGCTTACTCAATATGGTGTCTTTTATGCCCAGGTTTCCATCTTTATAGAACTTGCTGGGTCTGTTTCACCCACACTGCAATCTATCTGATTTTCTTTTCTCTGCCATCTGCTGTTCAGTTAATACATGTTTAAATGTGTGTTTTATGCAAAATACTAACAGCCTAACGTTTTGGCACACTTTGCTCTTATGTCTTGACAAAGCCTGGGCATTTGTGGATAAAAGAGATATATTTTTGTTTGTACATAGAGATGAGTGAAAATCACTCCCAGCTACTCCCCTCACTAAAATGAGAATACACTGAGATGCTAAAAGGAAAGTACCCACTTTAAAACAAACAAACACGAAATCTTATGTATGAGAGTGATTTAAGTATTAATATACAAAAGAAGCATACATGAACAATCAGTATTTTTGTTTTGTTTTCAAGACTTTCACTAAACTGGGCACTGGTATATATAACCTATTCTATCACTTGTTTAGAGCTTATGCAGAGCTTTTGTAGAAGTATCTGAATTTCCTTAGACCAGCCGATGACTACTTCCAATATTTTCAGGCAGCAATAGGTCTTCCAGGGCACCCAGGTGTTATAAAGGGGAGGGCACACCAGAGGGAGCCAGCCGGGTTCTCTACTTTTAGAGTCAGCTTAATCATAGAATGATAGAATGTTTCTATTGTTCTTTACTGTTCCCTGGGTAACTCTGCCTAATACTTAAAAGCCTTCTCTTGGCATTGTCACAAAGTAGCTCTAAAATGTGAGTCTCAAAATTTATCTAGGCACATCTGCTGGCATTCTTTCTGCCCTCACTTCATTTCAAGACACACACACACACACACACACACACACACACACACACACACACATCCTCTGGGCTCCTAAGCAAAGTCTGTATACTAAATTGACAGGGCAGGAGGTGGAGGGGAGGAGAAAGCCACCGGCCCCTCTACCTTGAGCTTGCACAGAACCGTGAGACTACTCAGACGTACAAGTAAAATTTCAGGTTCATTTTATGTGTTTGGGTGTGTGTGTGTGTGTGTGTGTGTGTGTGTGTGTGTGTGCGTATGAACAGTTAATGACCTCAGTAGAAGTTTGCCCTGTTTTTTAAAATTGTGGTAAAAAATACATAAAATGAGATCTACCCTCTTAACAACATTTTAAGTGTACAATACAGTATTCTTAACTCTAAGTACAACGTTGTGTGGTACATCTTGTTACCAATTGAATTAGGCCCTGCTGCTCTCCACTTACAAAATCAAACTCATAAAGCTTTGGTAGAGGGGAAAGTTGTCTTTAATCAGAATGCCGGCAGTCTGGGGAGATGGTGGACTCGGTGTCCCCAAAGAACCACCTCCAAAGATTCTGCTCAGCCATGAAAGTTTTAAAGGAAAGGGGGGGAAGTAATCTCAGTGAATCATTTAGATAGGGGGTCAGAGTCATCGCCACCCCCCACTGTGTGCAGGCTTGTTGACTCCTCGTGATCTTCCTCTAGACTTTATCTTGTTCACACAGTTTGGTCACACAGCTTGTTCGTGAGATTACTGAACGGGAAGCTAGGGAAGAGATCTGGTCATCTATTTATTTTTTATTCCTACTTCTTTGATCTATGAGAAGAACTGAGTTAGGCAAGGTATTGTGTGATTAGAAGATCTGAAAGGTGTGCTTGGGCTGGAGATGAGTAGAGCATGGGTGTTTCTGGTTAAAAGTTAGTTACCATATAGCTTTGCTGAAATGACAAGGAAAGGGGCTTCCCACTGAGGGCTGTTTCCTTCAAAGAGCTGCTTACAGTCTCTCGAAATTTTTCATCTTGCAGGACTGAAATTCTATACCCATTGTATGGCAACTCCCCGTTTTCCCCTCCCCTCAGCCGCTGGCAACCACCGTATACTTTCTGTTTCTATGAGTTTGATTACTTTATTAGACACCTCATATAAATGGTATCATGTAGTATTTGTCCTTCTGTGTCTGGCTTATTTCATTTAGCATAATATCCTCCAGGTACATCCATGTTGTAGCATATGACAGACTTCCTTCTCTTTTATGGTTGAATAATATTCCATTGTATGTATATAACACATTTTCTTTATTCATTCATCTGCCCTGAGACATTTAGATTGTTTCCACCTCTTGGCTATTGTGAGTGATGCTGTAATGAACATGGGAATGCAAATATCTCTTTGAAATGCTTCCTTTTTTCTTTTTTTTTAGTTCAAGTGCTGACTTTGAATAACACATTGACGTTGAAATATATATGATTCCTAAGATCATGTAATTTTTTGAGATGTCAGAGACACCTAGACACAGCAAACACAGTGAAAGATAGATTCATAGTCCTAGTTTATATCCATGTCACAAATACAACGCTACTGAAGCTATTTTGTTATTGTTTTCCTATAGCAGAAAACTTTCACAGGCACATTTTTATCTTTCCAACAAAGGAGAGAAAAGAGAAGGGATGTGTTGTTTGGAAGTATTGCCACTGTATTTGAATAGCTTCTTCCAACAGAAAGCATCTAAAAATGTCTTTCAGAATTAAATAATACAATTTCATATTTAAGACATACATTGATACTAGAGAAAACACAGCATCCATTAGTGATGCAGTAAAATTAATCAATTGTTATATATGTATATATACACGTACATACATAGGTCCATACATGAGCATACACATACATACATATTTAGGGAACCTTAAAAAAATGGATGAAGAGTTGCTGAAAAGCATAAGAAATGTGGTGCAAAAAACACAGCTTTGTCTGAGGAAATTCTATTGTAGCAAGAATAACATTTTCCTAGTGGAATGTCTGGCCCAGGGTTGGTCCAGAATAACTGGCCATATTGAATAAATGCAGGGAAACA
Source organism: Orcinus orca (assembly GCF_937001465.1). Taxonomy (NCBI): domain Eukaryota; kingdom Metazoa; phylum Chordata; class Mammalia; order Artiodactyla; family Delphinidae; genus Orcinus; species Orcinus orca. Next base: position 84,583,897 of record NC_064580.1, read on the forward strand.
TTCTGAAATGTTTAGGTGCCATGACAGAGGTATTAGATTAATGGGCTTTATATCCTGAAATGAACTTGTTTTCAACCTTGCAAAAAATTTTAGTAAGTGAGGAAGAGATTAGGCTTAGGGTTAGGGTTACATGATCATCTAAAAAAAAATTTATATAAGGTGATGGTATGGATAGATTCTGATAAGTGAACATAGATCTTCAAAACTTAGAGAACTAGGAGTTGGAAGTTTAATGTCAGGGATGACAAACAGCCCAGATTGAAAAGAAATGAGCCGTCAATAAGCAATTGGGTTAGAAATATAAAGTTGTGTTTAAATGCCATTATTTTATTTTAGAGTAACATATCAGTCTTTGATAGTTTATTGTGGATTAAATTCAGGATGAGATTGCTCTGCACTTACAAGGTTCTTACCCTGTTTTAGAGATTATAGGACATACAAAAGATGTGCAAAATATATTTTTACCGCCAACTGCCTTCAAACTAGAATCGGAAGACAATATAAAATTAAGCAACTAGCTTAAATAATATATTCAAGTATTTCCATTAAAGAAATCAAAGTATTCACTTTTTCTCAAGTGCTTCCATTTTTACTGAATATTTATGGAATCAAGCATTTTACAGCTGGAAAGAACTTTACAGAATTTCTATTCTTGTTGCTCTATTTTGCAGTTGCTCTATTTTACAGATGACCCTGTCCATGCAAAAAAGGGATTAAATCTCTTGCCTCAGTTCATAGGTCTTTCAAAAGCCCAGTTGCCTTTTATCTTTATGAGTAAACTTGCTTAAGAAGACTTTTTCCTTTTCGTTACCACTTCTTTACCTCGTTGGTGATTTTAATTAAGGAAAGATAAGCAAAAAATGATAAAGCATTATCTGCTGAATTTGAAACTACCACTTGAATTGAAAATGCATGGTTGAAAACTGTCTACAATTCGGTATACTAATCCCCAAACTTGAAATGGGGGCCCTTGAAAACAAATGTAGGAAAAATAGAAAAATTAAATGCTCAAAGAATTTACAGAATTATTTTACAATAATTACAAACGATCAATCCCAAGCACCTAGACATTCATTTCAGAGCAGCAGACATGACAGAATTACCTGGTATAGTAAAAATTAAAAAATTAAAAACAAAAAGGTGCGCAGTAATGATGAGAAACATAGGAATTCTCAGATACTCGGCATCACCATTTATAACTAATTTCGTAACTGTGTACAGTTATTCTTGAGTCTGTAGTAATATGGCTCAAAGTCCTTTACACCCTGACTCTGTCACTACCCAAAACAATAAAACTCAATTCCCCAGGGACATACCCTTTGGCAAAATTCACACTGACTACATATTTTGCTTCATTGGCATTTGTAGTAAAATGATCTTTTAAGATCATTGGAAACTGTTAGCAGAGACTGCGGAATCTGATATTTTGCTCTTTTAGCTGAAGTTATAATCCCAGGATAGTTTCTATTTAGGGAGAACATATCAGGGCCAAACATATTCAGACTAAGGGTATGTTCATTGAACCCACAAGAGTGTTGGGGAACAGTCTTGAGGTACTGTCCTGATCTAGATCTGAATGGATAAGGGGAAATCTTTGCTCCATTTGCCTTGGCTTTGCAGTTCTCACTGTCGCCATATAAGCTGATCTCCAAGTTATCAAGGAGGCCACTACTTCCACCTGCCTGTTAGATATTACCATCCCAGTGTTTCCTAGCTATCTCAAACTCAGTGTGTTCAAAACTATTTATTGTTCTCCCTCTCTCCCTGCTCCACCCACACTAAATAATGTTCCCTTTCTTGTCTCCCAAGTTGTATTAAAAAACAAGTATACAGAAAACACACTTTGAGTTACTAGGGCAAGAAAACTCAAGTATCCTCAATACTTCCCTCTCTCTAACCACTAACATCTAGTCTAGTCACCATGTCCCAGGGTTCAATGTCTCATCTCTCCAAACCATCCTTTCCATGGTTGCCAGAGTGAGATTCCTACAAACCGTAAGATCATATTGCTCCTCTGTATAAAAACCATCGATTAGCCATTACCTCCAAAGAAGACTTGAAAACCTTAACATGCATTCAATACCTTTCCAGGTGTAGGGAAGGAAAGACTTGCCCTCCATGTTCCTGGGTTCAACAGCTGAGTCTATGAAACAAACTGACACTAGACAGGTTAGCCTGAAGATAAGGTATACAAATTTATTAAGATTTAATATTATGACATAACAGGGAGAAAAAAAGTGAACACTCAACAAGCAGTGAGATTTGAGAGCTTATACAATATCTTAATAGGGGAAGGGGAGATGGGACGTAGGCCACTTAGAGGAGAGTAAAGGATTTTTAGGAAAGACGAGTGGAACCTCAGGAGGATAGATGGAAGATATGATAGTATGAGGCAAAGTTTGTCTGGGTGTGGTGTCAACTTCTAGTCTCCTCTCCTTTGATAAGAGTCATTCTTCTCTGGTTGATGAAACTCCCAGGGAAGAGGTTTATGACAGTTGAGTTCCTTTTGGAGGATCTGTCTTTATGCAGATAAGGGGAGTTCAGAGAAAGCCTCTCCCTGCATTTGCTGTTTTCCCAAGTGCCTTCAACTCAAAATAATTCTTATGCCAAATGGGCATATTTTAGGGTGGCCTATTCTGCCACCCATCACAGGCTGTCCTCCTCTACAGCTCCCTGCGTTCTCAATCTATGTTATCTTGGAATAGTCCAAGTTTCTTGATAGCTCCAGATACAGTTATACCTCTGCTCATGCTATTCTCCTTGCCTGTGGTGTCTTCTCTTTGGATAGAAAAATCTTTTCCATACCTCAAGACGGAAGTCGAAAGTTACTTCCTTCTGAAACCTTACCTAATAATCTCAGAATCACTTCTTTCTATGTGTTTCTATATTTTTCTGGAATTCCTTTGTGGAGCTTAGTTTATTTTACCATGCACTTTTATTTATTTACTTATTTATTTTAAACAAGAGAAGCAGTATGGTATGCTGGTTAAATTCATACTTTTATGTTATGGGGGAGCTATGGGGGTAAGGGTACCCAGGTTCAAATCCTGAAATCACCACTTACTGCGGAGATGGCACTGAGAAAGTCAGTAGGCCTCCCTGAGGCAAATTTCATCATGTGTAAAATGGAGTTACTGATAGCATATATGCATCAGAGGGCCATTGGGAGGATTAAATAAGACAATGCTTATAAAGCATTTAGCTCAGTACCTGGTTCATTGTAAGAGTTCACTAAACATTTGTTCCTGCTACTGTTGCTCTGCTATTATTTATCTGTCTCCCAACACTAGTTTGTAAATTCATTGAGGGTTAGGAGCCATGTCTGGTCACTTTATTTACTTCCTGTTTCTCTACTTAATCTCCCAGTTTCTTATACATTGTTGCCACATGATAAATGATACTGAGAGCTGAACGTGAGGTAGGGCTGGAGGTAGTACTTGATCTAATTAACACCTGTGTGTGCAGACTATGAATATTCAATAATAATACATTCCAAAATATACACATCAATCTCAAAATTTTCTAATCATAACTCTTATGTTACTCTAAATGCAACTATTTATATGCCAGTCTCAATAGTTATGCGTTGCCTAACACCTGCTATTTTTTAACTGCCTTTGATACTATGTAAATTCTCAATAATTTATCAGATACACTTTAATTGGATGTTTACATAATATATACTCTTCTTATCAGTAGTTAGGAACTAGCAAGTAGACTTACTATCATTTGGACAGTATTCTGTGTTGCATTAGTCCTAGGGTTTTTTCTTATTGTTGTTAGTGTACGTGTATGTGTTAATTTAGCTAGCATTTTTTATGCCTTTGAGCAAAAAAAATTGGATGGTATCAGTTCCCTGTTTAAAACCCTTCAATGACTTACATCTGTCTCAGGAAAAATTTCAAAATGCTTAAGAGACCTGTAGAATCTGGCCCCTACGGACGTCAGGAACCATCTCTGTCCTATCTCCCACTTCCTCCATAGGCTCTAGTAGTCCAGGACTTTTCTCTCTCCTTTATGTTCCTACAGTATCTAATATACTTCAGAGCCTTCACTCACCCTACTCCAGTGCTCCTCCTGGCTCTGCCCCTTCAGGTCTGAGTTTTAATATTTCACCCTTCAAGTGGCATTACCAGACTCCTGGCCCACCCATACTCCCACAAGTCTAAGTTAGGTCTCCCAAATATACACTCTTTAACAACCTGTGCTTTGCAATCACAGTTTTCAATTTAAAATTTTTTCTACTTGTTTAATGTATGCTTTCCCATGAATCTGTAATCTCCATGAAAGCAGTGACCAGTGACTTTGTATCAATATTAACTGCTGTATCTTCAGAACCTAGAAGATACCTGGCACAGAGTAGGCACTTAATAAATATCTTTGACTAAATGAAAAATCACTCTGTTAGGTGTCTCAGAATGCAAAGCTAGAGTCTGTCTTCAAAGGAAGAGTAAAAAGAAATGTACACAAAAGGCACAGTGAGTGAATAATGAAATGAATGGGGTAGAGAAAAGTAGGAGGGCTTGAGTATACCTTTTACCTCTATAATGATCATCACATTTGTGGCTTTAACTGGAAACTGATTTAAAAGCATCTTCTTTATACCCAGCCGACTCAGGCCATCTGTGAAAAAGTGGGCTCATTACAAAATTGGTTCATCTCTCTGGAAACATAATTGCCTCCTATATGTTAAAAACTGGAGACTGGTTCAGAATTCCTATCGTTGGCTATGCTATCTTTGTTATGTCATTTAAATGTCCTATGCCTAAGTTTTGTAATCTGATTGTTAAAAGAATTTTGTAGTCTAAATCCTGAACCATTTTAAACTATTATGTTGAACCCAATTGCAGGTTAATGTATGTATTCTATATTGTTCTTATTAATGTTTCACATTTTAAAATATTCATCAGTGTGTATTTATCACATAATGTGTGGTCTCTAAGTAAATTCCAGCTACTTTAATATGCCTTAGTATTATTTTTTAAAGATAAATTTCTTTAAAATAGTGATCATTTTTTACTAAAAATTATATATTCAAAGTAAATGGAAAAAATTAATATTTTTTTTTTTTAGCATTTAGAGACATCTTTTCTGACAGGTTATGGAAAGAGGAAATATTCTCTGTATTCTGTAATAGATTTTATATTTGTGACTTCCTTTTATTTAAATGGATAATTATGCCATGTTGCTAACTAAATCGTGTGTGAAGGTTAAGTGGATCTCAAGTTGATTTTTCCATGTTCTCAACAATCCAGCAGTAATGATATTTCGAATTTCAAGTTTTTTATTAAAATCATAACTAATGTACTGCCTATTAAGATGAGAAGTTGTAAGAACGGATTTGACTCAATTAGCTGTGAGGTACATAAACTCCTTCATCCTGTGCTCTGCTAATGCTTATTCCAGTTCTAATGGAACAAGTTTTCTGTATTAACAATTACTCTCCACATCAAAATTAAGTAAAATGACAAACAGTAGTGTTAGTAGTACTCTGCCTAGTATTTGATGCAACAATGCTATTGTAGGGCAGGGAAAAGTTTTCCCCGGTCCTCATAAGGTCCCTGGCTGCATCTGAAAATTAAGATTGACAAAGAGAGATTAATGGGAGGAAAGCATACACATTTATTGAATATAAGTTTTATGTGGCATGGAAGCCTTCATTAGGAAATGAAGACCCAAAGAAATGGTTAAACCTGAGTGGTTTTATGCTAGGTTTGATAAATAGTGGAAAGTCATAGAAAGATATGAATGGGCAAATAGTATGAAGTATAGTAAACTGGGGGGAACTAAGAAAGGCCTGTTCATTCAGATACTTCTTGGTGTCCTTCCTCCATCTTGGAGATAAGGTTGTTCCTTTCTTTGGGGTATAGGGAAACTACCTCTCACGTCGGCGTTTTCTGACCTGTTTCAGGGGAGAAGAGCACTGATGTTCCTACTTCTTCCATTTTCGCAAATTCCTTCAGCTTAAAGTATTCAGTATGTCACCGTGCCATATTTTGGGGTAATGTGTTATGAACCCCATCAGCTATTGTGCCAGTTAGAGGGCAAGGGTTACAATACCTACCTTCAATCAATTTATAGACAGCTAATTATAGCTACTGAAAATAGTTTAAAACTATATATAATGTATATAAATATACACTATAAAAGTATAAAATAATATAAAAGTATTAAAAATATTTCCTATTTGAATATATGCCTATGGGTGAATTATAGCTATTTCAGGTTGAATTTCAAGTCCATACTATTATTATATTAGTAAGGAATATAATCTATAAATCTGTATATAGTCACATGAAAGCATAGATGATAAAAGCTTTAGACAATTCTGTGTAGTGTGTAAATACCAAAGTAATTGTGTGAAGACTGCTTCCCTATGTCAGATTTTCAAATAAGTTAATATAAAAATGCTCTGTGGGACTTACGATGTATGTTTTATAAATTGTTTCCAGATTCATGATTGAGAGCAAATGGTTTAAAATTAATAATACTTTTTAAAGGTTAACATTTTACCTCCTAGCTTTTTAAAATGCTGACCGCATTTTAGCTTATAAACCCTGCAACAAACACTTCTCTTAGAGAGAAGATGATGTAATTTTACAATAGTTCACAGTTATCTTCAAAAACGTCTAAGCTGGAAAAATCAGAAATGCTTGTCTTTGTAGAAAAATGAATCTGAAAGTCAACTAATAAAAGGAAAATTGCTCTCAATTGCTTTTTTCCCCTTACAACTGATAACTTTATATGCATTTGATATGCCCACTTTACGGCCTTAAGCTTCTATTTCTTTTAGTATATAAATTACCATGAATTACCCCTATCTCTGAACTTCATCTTGGAAAGATCATTGTTTTCCAGGGTTCTTCTCTCTCAATATTTCAAGGACTCCCAAGGTTGTTTAAGCAGGTGGGAAGAGGTCAGTCTACATTTTGGTCCCAGAATAGTCTAATCATCTTCCACAAAATACCTTATTCTTTGATACCAATACAGCCATTGTCACCATCTCCTGTGGCACTAAAGGCCAAGAAATCTGGGCATCCAGGAGCAAATGGCCTTTTCCTGCTGCTCTCACCATTCTCTTCAATAGTTCTTCAGGGAAAGGCATCAGAAGAGCTTCTAGCATTAGTTACATGGTGTACCCATAACTGTCCTTCCTATTTCACCCTAAACATGGCCACTGGCTTCTCATTCCGTGCTCTCACAACCCAGCTAAGGGCAGGCTGCCTTGCCCAGAGAAGTCCATCACAAGAGTCTACAACATATTTTCTAAAGTCTCTCTTATAATGAAGCTTTAAATACTCCCAAATAGGAAGCAGCAGCTCAGTTCAAATCTCTACTTTCTCCCTCTTCTCTGTAGGCACAATCCCGTTATATGCACTTTACATTATAAATAGAACAGAATTCTGTAGGCAGCTATAAGGATGCCTTGTATCTCTATGACAAGAAAGTGGCTTTTGGCCTCTAGGATGAAAACTACCCATGAGCCACCAAATACCCTTTCATAAAATACATTTTCTAATAAATTATTTCTTTACCAGGCATCCCAGAAGATAACTTTAAGACTTATTTCCTTTAAAATGTATTTTCAATTTCAGGTCTCTAATATGGGAGATAAATAAAATGCCCAGTTTAAAATGTTATCTACTAAAGTATCTACTAGGGCCACATCTAGGTCTAATTACACAAACAACTTAAACAGACCATCATTCTACTGATAAATATATTCTATTACATATATAGGTTTAAAATAAAATCAGTATGATTGAAGTCTACCTTTAAAAATGAATTTAAAATGTAAAGATTGATGAAGATATGAGGGGATTAAATTTTTTTCTCAAGTATTCAGAAAATCACTATTAAAATATTCTGTATCAATAAGGTTTGTTGTGAAATTGGTTTATCTTAAGATGTATAAGAAGGGTTTTAGTTTCCCAGGTACCCAAGTCAAACCCATGGCGCATCTTCCAATGTGATGTTATAATGAGACTTTTCTCTTTCACCAAATATTTCTTGAGAAACTATAGCATAGTTGTTAAGAATATGAGTTCTGGACCCATTCTCAGTTTGTTCCCATTACTGTGACATACCAGCTGTCTGATCTTGGGTAAATTCTTACCTCAGAAAACAGTTGTGAGGATTAATTGCATTAATCCATGGGAAGCGTTCACAATGACTCCCACAGAGTAAATTAAAACAAAAATAAATAAATAAAAGATTAGGTATAATGATCATTATTATTATTGTTGATTTTAGTTATTTTTTCACTGCTACTATGTCTGCTACGTGTTTTAGGGGCTGATGATGTTACCAAATTCAGGTTCGGCTGCTTACCACTCTAAAGTCAATGATCAAGAGGCAAGTGTCAGTAGAAAGGAAAGGTGCTTTAATCAGAAAAGCTGGCAATCTGGGGAAAAGGTGGACTCATGACCAACTCCCAAGATTCTGCTTAGCCATGACAGTTTTTAAAGGGGAAAAGGAGGAAGAATCTCAGTGAATCATCAAGGCAGGAGGTTGGATTCTGCATCATTCTCCATTGTGTGCAGAGGGGCTGACTCTCTCTTCAGATGGTATCTTGCCTGTGTGATCTGCCTGCAGAATTGCTAAGGGGGCCGTTGGGGGTAGAGAGCTAGTCATTCTTTAACTACTTAATTCTTCATTCTTACTGCTTTTTTTCTAGGAAAAGAACCAACAGGTCAGGCAAGGTGTGGTGTGCATTCAGGAGAGCATAAGTTAGGAGTTAGGCTAAATTACCTAGTGATCTCATTCTTATAATTAGGTTCTTTTAAGGTTAGAGGGGAACAGAAACGGGCAAACAGGAAAGGGGCAAAAGAGCTGCTTTCAGTGAGTCAGTGGTCAACAAGACAGGGAAGGTCTATTCTCCTGGGCTATATTTTTAAGTGAGGAACCATAGGCAATGAACAGGTAAATAAATAAAAGAGATAATGTCAGATAGTGATAAGTTCTCAGAATGAAATAAAATAGGCCAGAGTAATAGTGATGGGAGTGGACATTTTAGACTGGATGGTTGGGGGAAAGCCTCTCTGGGGAGGTGGCAGTTGAGCTGAGGTTGAATGGCCTGGTGAAAAAGAAACATTCTAGGCAGAAAGAAGAGCAAGTGCAAGGGCCCTGAATTGGATATGAGAGCTTGCTAGGCACAAGGAAGAGAAAGAAGGTTAATGAGCCTCAGCATAGTGCTTAAGAGGGGGAATGGGGTGAGATTAGGTTGCAGCGGTGGGTAAAGGCCAGATCATGTAGAGCCTCATAAACGCTGAGGAGAAAATTGGATTTTATTCCAAGTGTTGTGGGAAACTGTCAGAGGGTTTGCAGGAGAGGATTTACATTTGATATACCAATAGATGCCATGAACAAAAAAAAAAGTAGAGATGACAAGCAGGCAGTTGATTATAAAAGTATCTCAGGGGAGAGACTGGAGCTACAAGTAATTTGGGAGTCATCAATATAGATGGTATTTAAAGTCATGCGAATTGCTCTGGTCAGTTAGACTATAGACAGAGGAGTCAGGACCAAGCCCTCAGGGTACTCTAACATTTTATAGAAGTTGCCAGAGAAGGAGAGGAGGTAAGAGGAAAAACATTTTAAGCATGAGGGTGTGTGTCATAGAAACTAAGAAGAGTGGCTAAATGTGTCAGATGTGGCTGAGACATCAAAAGGAGGACAGGGGGTGAATGTTGGATTTGGCAGCATGAAGGTACATTGTCATTATAAATAGTACACTTCTACCATGTGAAAAGAATGTTAGACTAGTATCATGCAGGCGTCTATCATGATGTCTACTATAGGGGAGGAAAAATAATTGTTTCTCTACCCTACTGAGTAATTGGCTGAGGACCAACCCCACCACCACCACCGCTTCCCCGTAATACGAGACAGAATAACAAGAGAAAACCAGAGAGAAGTTAATAAACTTGAATACCTCATGTGTACCTGGGAGATACTCAGAGAAAAATGAGTAACTCCCCGAAGTAGCCTAAGTCACCAGCTTAAATACCATCTTCAGCTAAAGACAAATAAAAGATGTGAGGACACCCATAATGGGGGAGAGGGTTACAGGGAAAAGCACCATACACAAGGATAAGGTTTGTTCTGCAGGTTTAAATCTGCAACTTCACCAGTGATACTCCTGATACCCTTGATTCTCTGGTGTCCTCCTTCTTTTCCTGGTACAGAGAGGAAGACACCCTTACAAATGGAGATTTCCTTTATAAATGGAAATTTCCCTTTCAAATGGGTAACTTTTACTCTTTTCAGAGCTTTTCCTGTGTCTGCTGTTTTTCAATCAGCTCAAAATAATCTATGCCAAAGAAGCACATTTTGGGGTGGCACATCTGCTCACCTTCACTACATTCTAACCCTAGATCGATGAGTGCCTTTGTTTTTTTTTGGGGGGGGGATGTAATTTATTATGTTTACAGTTTTATTGATAAAATGAGTGCCTTTTATCTAGTTTCCACAGCTCTAAAAATGGAATAGTGGTATTTCTCTGCCTTTTTGACAAGGTTGTTATGAAGGATATGGAACATAGTGGAAGGAAAAGTATATCGTAAATGGTAAAGTCCTGTACAAATGCAAATTAATAAGTAGAATTATTTGTAATATTAGATTATAAACTGCTTCAGGGTCTGGATTAAGCTTTTTTTATTTTTTTATAAATTTATTTATTTATGTTTTGGCTGCAATGGGTCTTCCTTGCTGTGCATGGGCTTTCTCTAGTTGTGGTGAGCGGGGGCTACTCTTCGTTGCAGTGCATGGGCTTCTCCTTGTGGTGGCTTCTCTTGTTGCAGAGCATGGGCTCTAGGTGTGCGGGCTTCAGTAGTTGTGGCATGTGGGCTCAGTAGTTGTGGCTCGCTGGCTCTAGAGCGCAGGCTCAGTAGTTGTGGTGCACGGGCTTAGTTGCTCCGTGGCATGTGGGATCTTCCCAGACCAGGGCTCGAACCCATGTCCCCTGCATTGCTGCATTGGCAGGCGGATTCTTAACTACTGCGCCACCAAGGAAGCCCTGGATTAAGCTTTAATGATCATTGTATCAAGCACAATGCTTAGCATAATACTAACCAGTATCTTGCGTTTAGTGGTTGCTCAAAAAAAGAAAATAAAAAATGTCTTAAATGAAATAAAGAGGTGGAAAGGAATGATGGTGTCCAGTTCTTTTTCACCTGCAGAATCCCAAGTAGGATTTGGTGACAGGCTTGCTGTTGTGAAAGATTTCAGTGCTGACTCATGCCCTGTATCCCTTTTACAAAGTAATCACTGTGAAGAGAAGTAAAGGACTTGGAGACTGGGCTGCTTTCCATTTGTTATTTCTAAGCGAAACCATTCCCAGAATTTTTCAGATTTTCTCACTTTGGTATACAGACAGAATTTCTGAAATCAGTTTTTCTTCTAGGAGAGCAAATTTATGAAATTGTGTATCACCACATGGGCATATTTTAGCTGGTGAAAAATTGTGTTATGACAAATGGTAAATGTCCAGTTTTTTTGCCTTTTTTTATCTTTGGCTTTTTCTGTGTGTTGTACAGGTGTTGAGCCTTCTGAAATATACACAGTTTAGTACCTTGCTGCAAATAGAATATAAGTAAGTGACCTTTGCAAAGCGTGTATTCTTAGCAAGTCTGGCATGAGTCTGTTTTATTTAGGCAGGAGAGACTAGAAAACAAAAATCTAACTTTTATTCTGTGCTGAGAAATAAAGAGAATTGTCTTATTTCTGCAGCTCTCAAACAGGATGTTCAACACACTTAAAAATCAAACAAATAGGGACTTCCCTGGTGGCAGGTGGTTAAGAATTTGCCTTCCAATGCAGGGGACACGGGTTCGAGCCCTGGTCCAGGAAGATCCCACGTGGCAAGGAGCAACTAAGCCCATGTGCCACAACTACTGAACCTGCGCTCTAGAGCCTGCGAGCCTCACCTACTGAAGCCCATGCGCCTAGAGCCCATGCTCCACAACAAGAGAAGCCACTGCAATGAGAATCCCGCACACTGCATCGAAGAGTAGCCCCCACTAGCTGCAACTAGAAAAAGCCCACGCGCAGCAACAAAGACCCAACACAGCCAAAAATAAATTAATTAATTAATTTAAAAAATCAAACAAATATGATATTCTCAGAGGTAAAATCAGAATATGTAGGTAGCATTACATACAACCCTATTGTTTGTAAAAAGCAAGTAGAATAAGTCAGAAATGCATTAATTCTTTCAGGTCTACTGACAGCAAAATGGACTTGAGGGTTGAAAGATTTAATGTCACTCCTTAGCGAGGAAGAGGTTGTTGTGTGGCTAATGTGAATGCTAATACTTAAGTAGCATAAGAAGGAGCCTGTGAAGGGGAGCATCTCCCTTTTAAAATCCTGCTGTATCCTGTAAGTGTCAGCTGCAAAGTAATTTTCCAGAAATGGTCTGATTTCCCCACTGACTTCCATTGTGAAACTAGAGCTGTGTTCCCATGGAAAATAAATTTGGCCCCAGGTTATGATAAAACACACTGAAGAATTCAGAAAATTTTATAAAATCCAGCATTTCAAGACACAGTTATCAGTACCTGATAAAATAATACTATCACAAAATGTGAATACACTGTAGTAGATCTTAAAGTAGCACACCCCAAACTGTGCTATTATTCTTTTTTTTAACAAGTCCAAGTCTAGTACTTTTACATTTAAAGACATTTTACTTCTGTGATCATTATTGATTTTTAATAGACTTAATTGTAAAAGGTAGATTTGCTTTCCTTTATATTCTTCATGGTTAGTCTCCTTACCTTTTTGTGAAGCATTCTTTTTCTTGTGGCACGCAGGCCTCTCACTGTCGTGGCCTCTCCCGTTGCAGAGCACAGCCTCTGGACACGCAGGCTCAGTGGCCATGGCTCACGGGCCTAGCCGCTCCGCAGCATGTGGGATCTTCCCAGACTGGGACATGAACCCGTGTCCCCTGCATCGGCAGGCAGACTTTCAACCACTGTGCCACCAGGGAAGCCCTTTTTCTGAAGCATTCTTATCAATTAACATTCAAAAGCTTTCAGCCATAGAAGAAAGACCAGAAGGAAATGTCCCAAAAAGTTCACAACACTGAGTTGTTGGAAAGTTTAGTTTACTTACGTTTTTATATTTCTAAGTCACCTAAAGAGATAATTTTCTATATCTGTATCTTCTATAATCAGGAATAAAGTCGATAATTTCTTTCTATAAATTTACACATAATGAGATACATTTAGTCAGACACATTTACATTCCTGGTTCATTTTCTGTTTGGTAGTAGTGGTAGTTGTTATCACTTTTTTGATAAAAATTTTAAAACAGTGATGTAATTAATTTGGGGATAAATAATTTTCTGGAGTATACTGCTGAAAGTGTAGTCCTGGTGTTACCGAACCAAACTTGGGTCCTCTGGCCATGCACAGTAAAGCCAATCTACTGGCACCAGGTTGTGGTAAAGGAAAGTGCAGCATTTATTATAGGCGCCAGACAAGGAGAGTGGGTGTGGGTAGCTTGTGCTCAAAAGCTCCAAACTCCCAGAGGGTTTCAGGGAAGAATTTTTAAAGACCAGGTGAGGGAGGGGTGTTGCAGGGCATGTGATCAGCTTGTGCACAGTTCTCTGATTGGTTGGTGGTGAGGTAACAGGGTGGTGTCACAGGGGTTAACACTGTCAATCCTCAGGCTCCAGTAGGCCTGCAGGGCTATGTGCTCAAGGTCACCAAGTAGTTAACCTCTTCCATTTGGTGGGGGTTTTAGCATCTGTAAAACAACTGAGGAAATGTGCATCAGATACTGTTATCTAAGCACTTAGAAAGGAGCTAAAGGAGAAGATATGGAGGAGGGGTCTGTCATGGGAAGGCCTCATTGGGTCCTGCTGGTTACACTGGACTGGCAGCCTCAGTATCATCTGGGAACTTGTTAGAAATTGTAATCCTCAGGCCCATTGGCTCAGACTCAGCAAACAGCATTCGGGTTTGAACAAGCCCTTTGGGCAATTAAGGTTCTAGAGCTACAGCAGAATCTCTCTCCACCTCTCTCTCCCCTCTCGGTCCTTCCCTCTCCAAAGCTCTTCCTCTCCTCCCTTCTTTTTCTCTCTCCTTCTTTTTCCCCTCCTCATGTGGTATATATGTGTATATGTATATATACACACATATAGATACATAACCTATATATAGAATTCACTGTAACCTCTCCATCTATATAGAATATGTATTAAAAAAAGAAAATATATACTTCTTTTTCCCTAAGTTTTTCATTGCTGTTTGTTTCTACCCTATCTCCCTCCTAAAAAGATATGAGGCAGTTTTCTGGTGTTTATACTTCTGTGTTTTCATTTATCAAACATGTTTTAGCAAATATGTTCTTCATGGTTATACATTAAATAGTTCTGCCTCATTTATAGATTTTCACAGCTCACTGACCAATATAATGACTCCAGCAAGTTGTTATGGGCTGAATTGTGTCCCCCCCCCATTCATGTGTTGAAGCCCTAACCCTCAAAACTTCCAAAATGTGACTGTATTTGGAGATAGGACATTTAGAGAGGTAATTAAGTTAAAATGAGGTCCTTAGGGTGGGCCCTAATCCAATATAACCAGTGTCCTCATAGGAAGTGGAGATTAGGACACAGACAACACGGACGGAGGGACCACCAGGTAAGGACACAGGGAGAAGGCAGCCATCTTCAAGCCAAGGAAAGAGGCCACAGAAGAAAGCAAATTTGCTGACACCTCGATATTGTATTGCTAGCCTGCAAAATGGTGAGAAAATAAATTTCCATTATTTAAGTTACCTGATCTGTGGTATTTTGTCATGGCAACCCGAGCAAAGTAATGCAGAAGTGTTTACAGAAATAATGTTATAATTCAGTCTTAACATCTAATGATTGCCTTTGAGGTTCTATTGGATCATGTTCCTTAACAGAAAGCTACAGCTTTACAAAGAGTGCCAGAGAACAGTATGAAAAACTACTCACCATGCACAACAACATGATAAAGCTCTATGAGAATCTTGGAGAATACTTTATTTTTGACTCTAAGACAGTGAGCATAGAAGAATTTTTCGGTGATCTCAGCAACTTCCAAACTTTGTTCCTGGTAAGTAATACGTCTTAAAGCCTTGCAAGGCCTGTTGCTTTTGTTTTTAAATAATTTCTTCCATAGGCATTTTATTTTACATACCTACTGACCATATTGATTTCATGTTATAGCCCTTTAACAGGAATTGACAGATATTTTATACCTGTGACATGGATTAAAAATTGTTGGCTGGCTTAATGTATAATGGGAACCTAAATGAATTATCTTCAACTTTAGGAACACATGGGAATTTTACTGCTGAAATTTTATAGAAAATGAATGAATTGGTACTCAAATGACCCTGATTTTTTATACAGCATAATATTATAATTTGACCTAGATTAAAAATTAACATCTAAAATCATCTTTTACTCAATACATTAAAATGCTGTGACTGATGAATAAGTTTCTTTCATAGTCTAGATGAGAAACTGATTCTAAATTGGACTCTATATCAATAAATGACCTGGAATACCTAAAGTTTCTTTCAGAATCAGAATGTGAGCTCTCCTTTTTCAAACTGTAACTCTTGAGGATAATGGTAAACGTTAGAATTAATCGGAGGTCGATCATCAGGGTGCCAGTTATGATGCTAGAGGGAAGCAAAAGCTTTGTTGTATAAATGCTGTGGGAATATTTCTCTGCATCCAGTGAAGGCATAGAAGAGCACAGTCTCCGATTATGATAGTAACAGAAAGATATGCACAAGAGTTGATATCAAACAGGTAAAAGTCCCTTTATGTTAAAGAAGGAATTCTAGCAATTATCCCCAGCAGGAAGATCAATCAACAAACTAATTCATTGTAGTTAGAGGTATGTTTCTATCCCCAAAGCAATCCTTCGCTAAATAAGACTCTCTCTCTTAATTGATGGTGTTGCTCCATGAAATCATTTGATTTTGGTGTGATTTGCACAGTCTATGAAATACAAATATACTTGTGGAAAGCACTTGCTTTCATCTACTGATTTAGGACAGACAACCGAGAGTACACCCTGGCTTTGATAATAGAAGCTAAACCAGAAACTTTCATAAATATGATCATTTGTGTTATTTTTTGCTGAGAATATTAGCTGATTTTTGTCTTAGGTCTTTGCCTCTTAATAGACACACATATTTAACTTTTTAGCTGGTCAATAAGTAGCAAAATATATTCTACTGGCAATGAGTGGCTTTTTCAAAACTTAGACATTAGGAACACACCCAGGTTATACTTACTTGGATAATTTTCAAAAAGAAAAAAAAAATGTATGTTGAAAAGGGACGGGGACTAGAAAATACACTTCAGTTGACACGGAAAAGATAAATCCAATGATTTTCTTTTTTGGTAGCATCAATGTCTATGGGTTAATAGAGATAAATAAATATAATTAATATTGTCAATCTCTATGAAAAAGGACCTTGTTTTTAACATAAATGGGATCCTAAAACACTGCCTGTCATATTATGTGCCCCCTACCTCCCCAATACATGGACATAGAGTAGAATTTGCTGTACTTCTCTCGCGTTGTAGCATTTGTTTAATTATAATTCCTGTGTGAAAGCCTATGTTTAGTCCTATTAGCCAGATGCTTAGAAGCCTTGCTAAGAACTATACTTGTATTATTTCTCAGTCATAGCTTAGTTTTAAAAAGGTAAGGGTATTGTTGTTAAGAAGAACTGATTCTATGTCCTGGTGCTCTCACAAACAAGCTATGTGATTAGGTAAGTCATTTGTCTTTCTAGCTAGTTAGCTAGTTAGTTAGTTAGGAAATGGTGGGATTACACTACTGATCTCAAAGAACTTCTTTAGAGTCTATGAGTCATGGTGGGAATTTCAGAGAGTCATTTGTATTCCATACATAAACAGGATATATCTTTTTGTCTACTGGCTTCACTGTGGGTGTAGCTTGAGTACAGGGAAATTATTTGTCACAAATCATTCTCATTGTAAATAAGTTGACATTCTGAAGCCCGGTTGTGTGTGCATTTAAGTTAACTTCTTGAGAACCTGCTATGAGTTTGGGAGCTTTCAAAACAGGTGACCAGCTCCTACACTGTGTCTTGGCCAGCCATTGCCACCTGTCCTACAGAATACTACTGCTACCACTTCTATTTACCAATACTTTTAGACTTGCTGTCATGAGAAGTAGTGTGCAACTTTTTAGCTGTTTCGAACTTGAGTTGGTCACATAACCTCTCTGGGCGTTAGTTTCCTCATTTTTAAAATATGAGTGATAATTCCTGCCATGGCTTCCTCACCACGATGTGAAAACACCTCATAACCTATGATGTTGTGCAGATGGAGAGTATTATTAGCCATTCTCTGCCTGTCCATTCAATTATTACTTATTGAGAACCAACTTGATTTTGGTAATGCTTTAGTCCAGAGACAAAAGGAAGAGAATGGTTTCTATCCATGAGTGGAGGGCAACTGACAAATGCAATATAGTTTGGTAAGTGCTGCCATAGGGTGCTATCGTAATACAAAAGAGGGGCTGCCTAACCCTGCCTGAGCTGGCCAGAGAAGCCTTCATAGGGAAAGTGACATTTAGACAGTCTGAAAAAATCCATAGGACTTTGACAAGCTGACTTTGACAAGTAGGTTTAAGGGTTTTACACCTGACCTATAAGCCGAAGACTCCTAAATCAACATCACCAACTTCAGTCAATCATCTATGCTCTCCATGTCCCTGTTTCATAGTGAGCTTAAAGTGATTTCACTCTCCCAGGGGAGGGAAGAACCTTGAAAGAGAGACAAAAGTTGTCATCGCCACAAGTTCCCATTTTCTTAGTGCTTTGTGTGTTTGGCCCCAGGGTTCTTGGCGCTTAAAAGCATATTGGACTATAGATGGAAGCAATAAAATACCAGTAGTGCTGAGAAGAAAATAAGAGTTCTGATTCATGTGCTACCAAAAATTACTTCCAAATGAGCTCAGAGTTTCATCTTGGGAGATCTATTTGGCATGTGTAGCATAAACAAAATACAGATACCAAAATAATCTTCCTGAAAGAGATAACCTCTAAAAGATGGGGCAAATGTAAATAAACAAAAAGGCTTGACATTATGGATTAAGACCTTTTTCAAAATAATCACATTCAAATGAATGAAAGCAAAATTGGGCAATCTCTATGAGATGCTGCTCTATAAATTATTCATTACCATTCATATTACATATTACTCAACTAATAAGGATATTGAAGATGTTCAGTTGAATGCCCTATATATTGTCATGAAGATATATGTAATTGGAAACATTTCTAAATTCAGAATTAAGATTCTCTTTCTAGTTAGCTTCTCTGAGAGCAAGAGAGTTTTAAAAACTGCTTATAATATAGGCAAGGTTAATTAATAATCCCTAAATTTAAGTTGAATATTTTGTAGAAGAAAAATTCCAGATTTACATAATATCAAAACATCTCTTTTGCTTATTCTCCTTTATGCTTCAGTCATTTAGTAGTTGACTGCACAGTCTTTTTTCTTTCAAGATATTTGGAATAGAATGTTCAAAATCAGTGAACCTTGTGTGTTTCACCACCATGCAGCATCTTGCTTAGGCATAAAAATTATTTTCAGCTGTTGGGAAAGTGTTTGAGGCAAGTATTATATACTTCAATAACTTTCATAGCTCCAAATAAATTATAGAAAATATTTCTTTTCTCTTTTAAATCTGTCAGTTTCCTGCTGCTTCTGTGTGTTTTTGTTTTGTTTTTTAAAGAACAATCTGTTACTCAGGCACTCAGTAAGTATTTGTTGTGTGAGCGTCCTCATTCTATATCTTATATACTAGAAATAGAGGAACAAGGCTTTATAGGATTATTAGATCCCTTGGCCTAACTTAAGAAGAAAATGTTACCATTACTGTTAATCAGGCTAGCAGATCTCTCCTCAACAAAATAAGTGTTTGCTACTGTTCATTTGATAACTAAACTTTAAGATTTTTTTAAAAAATCAAGACTTTAACAATTTTTCAACAGCTCTTAGATGAGCGTTAAAATGGCTAAGTGTTAGGAGGCTAAGTGATATCTATAAATCATGGCGTTTTATGCCATTGTTCAGTCTTGTTGCTTCTACCTCCTAAATATTTTTGGACTTCACTCATTTCTCTCCAAGCCCACTGACGCTACTTTAGTTCTGGGCCCCTGCCATCTCTCAGCTGGACTATTAATTACAATGATGTCCTGACTGGTCTCTCTGCCTACTTCTCCTACCATTTCTAACTTCTAATCCATTCCCCACATTATAGTCAGAGTAAAAGTTAAAAAACCAAACAAACAAGATAATGTTACTTTCCTAACTTATGATTCTTTAATGACTTGTGTCCTCAGGATAAAATCTAAACTGTTGAAAATTAATATGGTTTACAAAATCAAAAGAACTAAGATTACTTAAAGCCCAGACCATCCTAAGGTTGGCTGAATAAGCCATAATCACTTGAACTCTCCTTCCAGACTGGGAAAAGTCAAGTATTGACAGTGGAGGCAGCAGAACAAAACAGCAGTAAGTGCCTAAGAGGACCTGAGCCTCTTACAACAGAGAGAAACTTTGGGAGCACAGTATCCAAGGCTCAGTAAATGAAGGCTCGGAGGCAAATGTGTGATTGTCATCTTGTGTTAATTGCTCCCTAGCTAGTGCAGCATGGAGAGTTATGACAACCAAGGTTGCTCTTATCTTAATTCTTAGTTAGGGATGTTCTTCTTTCTGCCTTAAGTAATTGTTCTTTTAAAATCTAACCTTATCTGAAAGCTCCTTGTAGCCATTTTGGCTTATGGAGATACTTAATTTTGAGAAGCTCTCATTTTCCTCAAGCCATCTTCCTCTTTACAAGGACTCAATCATGTCTAAATCTAAACTATAATTGGAAAGCAAGGTGAGCATCTGCATCTGCACTCAAAGGCTAAATTGATAATATAGAGAACATTTTATTCATTCATTAAAGGCAATTTGCCTTTAAAGAAATGAGGATGAATTTTTGCATAAAAAGACTGTGTATATAATTCCTGATCCAAGAACACTAAGTTATTTTGAAACATTTTTAAGCCTTCAATTCACGAAGCACTTGACATTTAAAGGAAACTTTAGTACAGTATTGTAAAAATGGTGGACTTATGTTAGAAACCAAATATGTTCTTGAGCAAAGAAGTCTTAATCAGTAATATAAACTTTATTATCTAGAATTCTGTCATCCAAAATCTCTATTAGATGCCTCAAAAGTTGATGCATACTTGCTTTGCCAATAAAATGGTAATTAATATTATGAAGATGCCCCTGAGAAACAGCAAAGACCCTGATGTGCCTCTTGAAATAATATAGTTTTATTTGTAAGCTAACTGTCTCATCACCTGTGAATTCAGATGTTTACACTAGTAACAATAATCCAGATATCCAAGATTATCTCTTCTTTACCCCCACTGGCAGGACTCAAGCTCTCTGCAAAGTCTCCACTCCCACAAGTACATCTGGAGTCATCTCATATGGGCTCAAACATGTGTTATCTACAGTCACTGCTTGACATTTGCCCACACATATTTGAGTGCCTCCTATTCTAGGGTGATGAGAATATAGCATTAAACAAAATAGACAAAGTCCTGCCTTTCCTGTCCTCCTGCAGCTCCCGCTCCCCTCTGCTGAATGCCTTTTGCTGGCAAAGCTGCTTGAGTTGCCCTCAATGATAATGGCCACATCCGGGCCAAGGTTGCAGTCTCCTGCTGCTCCAATTTTGCCATCAATCCTTGCAGTACTTGAGTGTGGGGTTATGCTCAGTGCAGACGTAGCCACGCTTCCCGAGACCCTTCTTAAAAAGTTTATTTCTCATCTCTTCTGATCCCTTTCTCCTTGGAGGCTTAAAAGTTTTTTTTGAAGTCCTAGAGACCTAAAGGGGATCCTAAAACCATAATCCCCTCCATTGCTCTTCTTCCTCACTTTTGTTCAGGCACCTAGGCAGGTATCTTCCTTTTCCTAGAAGCCAGGGATAAATGAAGTACCAGCACAAATCCCTTCATGCAGATAGAGCCCTAAGGGCCCACCAGCTCCCCCTATTTAATCACACACACCCAGATAATTCCCTTTGAGCTCAGATGGGACCACCCTGGCTACATAGCCTTAGGTTTATTTTGAGCTATTGCAACTCTTTGAAAATAGGCAATCCATGTAAAATACATGGTAACTCTATTAAGCAGAATATTTGACCAGAATACTTCATTCCCCAGCTGTGCCGGAGAGCAGACTTTACTGTATTATACAGACATCATTTAATTCTTCTTTAGAAAACGATGTCACCTATCAACTGTGGTATTCTGTTTGACTGTTTTTATTTTGGGCCAGAAGTAGATGCCCTATTTTTCTGAGATGATGGTTCCTTGTATAAAAAAGCTAAATATTATATCATAAGTAACTAAAGGAATATGTAATGATGGCATCCATGGTTTAAAGAAAACCCACATTCCCCAACATGAGAAAAATGCCTACTGGTATAAATGGTTTTTAAATGGGTGCACATTTTAGATTAATATTATAAAATTTTGGATATCATAAATATTTCTAAAGATATTTCTCAAAGTTATCAAAATTGTTTATGGCAAGCTGCATATTGCCCTTTAGAAATCTAAGACAACATAATACCTAACACTGAAAATATTGACAAAATCAGTTCAATGCCTACTTTTCTCATTAAAGTCTAGTAATAACTAGAACCAGGAAACAAAATGCAATATCTTTAGTTCTACCAATAACACCTCACATAGAATTTTTCAAGGAAGTGTCCCCCATAAATAAGTTATTATTGAATTATGTTCAAACAACAGGAAGTGATGCTGAAACTCGGCCTCTGTGCACTGGTGCCGGATCGAATTTTGGAGACAGAGTTTTGGGTGAAGTAGAGAAAAATAGCTTTATTGCTTTGCCAGGCAAAGGGGGACACAGCAGGCTCATGCCCCTCAAAACTGTGTGTCCCAACCCAGAGGAGTTTGGTGAGGACTTTAACAGCAATGGTTCAAGGGCAGCGTTGCTAGTAAGTATCAGGGTACGTGCAGGGTCTGCATTCCTTGAATCTGGCCTCCCGTGGTTTCCCGATGAGCTGTGGTTCTTTTTTTTTTTTTTTTACATCTTTATTGGAGTATAATTGCTTTACAATGGTGTATTAGTTTCTGCTTTATAACAAAGTGAATCAGTTATACATATACATATATTCCCATATCTCTTCACTTTTGTGTCTCCCTCCCTCCCACCCTCCCTATCCCACCCCTCTAGGTGGTCACAAAGCCCCAAGCTGATCTCCCTGTGCTATGCGGCTGCTTCCCACTAGCTATCTATTTTACGTTTGGTAGTGTATATATGTCCATGCCACTCTCTCACTTTGTCACAGCTTACCCTTCCCCCTCCCCGTATCCTCAAGTCCATTCTCTAGTAGAGCTGTGTCTTTATTCCTGTCTTACCCCTAGGTTCTTCATGACATTTTTTTTTCTTAAATTCCATATATATGTGTTAGCATACGGTATTTGTCTTTCTCTTTCTGACTTACTTCACTTTGTATGACAGACTCTAGGTCCATCCACCTCATTAAAAACAGCTCAATTTCGTTTCTTTTTATGGCTGAGTAATATTCCATTGTATATATGTACCACATCTTCTTTATCCATTCATCTGATGATGGACACTTAGGTTGTTTCCATCTCCGGGCTATTGTAAATATAGCTGCAATGAACATTTTGGTACATGACTCTTTTTGAATTATGGTTTTCTCAGGGTATATGCCCAGTAGTGGGATTGCTGGGTCATATGGTAGTTCTATTTGTAGTTTTTTAAGGAACCTCCATACTGTTCTCCATAGTGGCTGTACCAATTCACATTCCCACCAGCAGTGCAAGAGTGTTCCTTTTTTTCCATACCCTCTCCAGCATTTATTGTTTCTAGATTTATTGATCATGGTCATTCTGACTGGTGTGAGATGATATCTCATAGTAGTTTTGATTTGCATTTCTCTAATGATTAATGATGTTGAGAATGCATTCATGTGTTTGTTGGAAGTCTGTATATCTTCTTTGGAGAAATGTCTATTTAGGTCTTCTGCCCATTTTTGGATTGGGTTGTTTGTTTTTTTGTTATTGAGCTGCATGAGCTGCTTGTAAATTTTGGAGATTAATCCTTTGTCAGTTGCTTCATTTGCAAATATTTCCTCCCATTCTGAGGGTTGTCTTTTCATCTTGTTTATGGTTTCCTTTGCTGTGCAAAACCTTTTAAGTTTCATTGGGTCCCATTTGTTTATTTTTGTTTTTATTTCCATTTCTCTAGGAGATGGGTCAAAAAGAATCTTGCTGTGATTTATGTCATAGAGTGTTCTGCCTATGTTTTCCTCTAAGAGTTTGATAGTTTCTGGCCCTATATTTAGGTCTTTAATCCATTTTGAGCTTATTTTTGTGGGTGGTGTTAAGGAGTGTTCTAATCTCATACTTTTACATGTACCTGTCCAGTTTACCCAGCACCACTTATTGAAGAGGCTGTCCTTTCTCCATTGTACATTCCTGCCTCCTTTATCAAAGATAAGGTGACCATATGTGCGTGGGTTTATCTCTGGGCTTTCTATCCTGTTCCATTGATCTATCTTTCTGTGTTTGTGCCAGTACCATACTGTCTTGATTACTGTAGTTTTGTAGTATAGTCTGAAGTCAGGGAGCCTGATTCCTCCAGCTCCATTTTTCGTTCTCAAGATTGCTTTGGCTATTCAGAGTCTTTTGTGTTTCCATACAAATTGTGAAATTTTTTGTTCTAGTTCGGTGAAAAACGCCAGTGGTAGTTTGATAGGGATTGCATTGAATCTGTAGATTGCTTTGGGTAGTAGAGTCATTTCCACAATGCTGATTCTTCCAATCCAAGAACATGGTATATTTCTCCATCTATTTGTATCATCTTTAATTTCTTTCATCAGTGTCTTATAATTTTCTGCATACAGGTCTTTTGTCTCCTTTGGTAGGTTTATTCCTAGATATTTTATTCTTTTTGTTGCAGTGGTAAATGGGAGTGTTTTCTTGATTTCACTTTCAGATTTTTCATCATTAGTGTATAGAAATGCCAGAGATTTCTGTGCATTAATTTTGTATCCTGCTACTTTACCAAATTCATTGATTAGCTCTAGTAGTTTTCTGGTAGCATCTTTAGGATTCTCTATGTATAGTATCATGTCATCTGCAAACAGTGACAGCTCTACTTCTTCTTTTCTGATTTGGATTCCTTTTATTTCCTTTACTTCTCTGATTGCTGTGGCTAAAACTTGCAAAGCTATGTTGAATAAGAGTGGTGAGAGTGGGCAACCTTGTCTTTTTCCTGATCTTAGTGGGAATGCTTTCAGTTTTTCACCATTGAGGATGATGTTGGCTGTGGGCTTGTCATATATGGCCTTTATTATGTTGAGGAAAGTTCCCTCTATGCCTACTTTCTGCAGGGTTTTTATCATAAATGGATGTTGAATTTTGTCAAAAGCTTTCTCTGCATCTATTGAGATGATCATATGGTTTTTCTCCTTCAATTTGTTAATATGGTGTATCACGTTGATTGATTTGCATATATTGAAGAATCCTGGCATTCCTGGAATAAACCCCACTTGATCATGTTGTATGATCTTTTTAATGTGCTGTTGGATTCTGTTTGCTAGTATTCTGTTGCGGATTTTTGCATCTATGTTCATCAGTGATATTGGCCTGTGGTTTTCTTTCTTTGTGACATCCTTGTCTGGTTTTGGTATCAGGGTGATGGTGGCCTTGTGGAATGAGTTTGGGAGTGTTCCTCCCTCTGCTATATTTTGGAAGAGTTTGAGAAGGATAGGTGTTAGCTCTTCTCTAAATGTTTGATAGAATTGGCCTGTGAAGCCATCTGGTCCTGGGCTTTTGTTTGTTGGAAGATTTTTAATCACAGTTTCAATTTCAGTGCTTGTGATCGGTCTGTTCATTTTTCTATTTCTTCCTGGTTCCGTCTCAACAGGTTGTGCATTTCTGAGAGTTTGTCCATTTCTTCCAGGTTGTCCATTTTATTGGCATAGAGTTGCTTGTCATAATCTCTCATGATCTTTTGTTTCTCTGCTGTGTCAGTTGTTACTTCTCCTTTTTCATTTCCAATTCTATTGATTTGAGTCTTCTCCCTTTTTATCTTGATGAGTCTGGCCAATGGTTTATCAATTTTGTTTATCTTCTCAAAGAACCAGGTTTTAGTTTTATTGATCTTTGCTATCGTTTCCTTCATGTCTTTTTCATTTATTTCTGATCTGATCTTTGTGCTTTCTTTCCATCTGCTAACTTTGGGGTACTTTTGTTCTTCTTTCTCCAATTGCTTTAGGTGCAAGATTAGGTTGTTTATTCGCGATGTTTCCTGTTTCTTAAGGTAGGATTGTATTGCTATAAACTTCCCTCTTAGAACTGCTTTTGCTGCATCCCATAGGTTTTGGGTCATCGTGTCTCCATTGTCATTTGCTTCTAGGTATTTTTTGATTTCCTCTTTGATTTCTTCAGTGATCACTTCATTATTAAGTAGTGTATTGTTTAGCCTCCATATGTTTGTATTTTTTACAGATCTTTTCCTGTCATTGATATCTAGTCTCATAGCATTGTGGTTGGAAAACATACTTCATACAATTTCAGTTTTCTTAAATTTACCACGGCTTGATTTGTGACCCAGGATATGATCTGTCCTGGAGAATGTTCCATGAGCACTTGAGAAAAATGTGTATTCTGTTGTTTTTGGATGGAGTGTCCTATAAATATCAATTAAGTCCATCTTGTTTAATGTATCATTTAAAGCTTGTGTTTCCTTATTTATTTTCATTTTGGATGATCTGTCCATTGTTGAAAGTGGGGTGTTAAAGTCCCCTACTATGAATGTGTTACTGTCGATTTCCCCTTTTATGGCTGTTAGTATTTGCCTTATGCATTGAGGTCCTCCTATGTTGGGTGCATAAATATTTACAATTGTTATATCTTCTTCTTGGACCGATTCCTTGATCATTATGTAGTGTCCTTCTTTGTCTCATGTAATAGTCTTTATTGTAAAGTCTATTTTGTCTGATTTGAGAATTGCTACTGCAGCTTTCTTTTGGTTTCCATTTGCATGGAATATCTTTTTACATCTCCTCACTTTCAGTCTGTATGTGTCTCTAGGTCTGAAGTGGGTCTCTTGTAGACAGCATATATATGGGTCTTGTTTTTGTATCCAATCAGCCAGTCTGTTTCTTTTGGTAGGAGCGTTTAATCCATTTACATTTAAGGTAATTATCAATATGTATGTTCCTATTCCCATTTTCTTAATTATTCTGGGTTTGTTTTTTTTTAGGTCTTTTCCTTCTCTTGTGTTTCTTGCCTAGAGAAGATCCTTTAGCATTGGTTGTAAAGCTGGTTTGGTGGTGCTGAACTCTCTCAACTTTTGCTTGTCTGTAAATGTTTTAATTTCTCCATCAAATCTGAGTGAGATCCTTGCTGGGTAGAGTAATCTTGGTTGTCGGTTTTTCTCCTTCATCACTTTAAATATGTCCTGCCAGTCCCTTCTGGCTTGCTGAGTTTCTGCTGAAAGATCAGCTGTTAACCTTTTGGGGATTCCCTTGTGTGTTATTTGTTGTTTTTCCCTTGCTACTTTTACTATGTTTTCCTTGTATTTAATTTTTCACAGTTTGATTAATATGTTTCTTGGCGTGTTTCTCCTTTGATTTATCTGATATGGGACTCTCTGTGCTTCCTGGACTTGATTAACTATTTCCTTTCCCATATTAGGGAAGTTTTCAACTATAATCTGTTCAAATATTTTCTCAGTCCGTTTCTTTTTCTCTTCTTCTTCTGGAACCCCTATAACTCGAATTTTGGTGTGTTTAATGTTGTCCCAGAGGTCTCTGAGACTGTCCTCAGTTCTTTTCATTCTTTTTTCTTTATTCTGTTCTGCCGTAGTTATTTCCACTATTTTATCTTCCAGGTCACTTATCCATTCTTCTGCCTCAGTTATTCTGCTATTGATCCCTTCTAGAGTATTTTTAATTTCATTTATTGTGTTGTTTATCGTCGCATGTTTCCTCTTTAGTTCTTGTAGGTCCTTGTTAAATGTTTCTTGTATTTATTCTATTTCCAAGATTTTGGATTATCCTTACTATCATTATTCTGAATTCTTTTTCAGGTAGACTGCCTATTTCCTCTTCATTTGTTAGGTCTGGTGGATTTTTATCTTGCTCCTTCATCTGCTATGTGTTTTTCTGCCTTCTCATTTTGCTTATCTTACTGTGTTTGTGGTCTCCTTTTTGCAGGCTTCAGGTTTGTAGTTCCCATTGTTGTTGGTGTCTGTCTCAAGTGGCTAAAGTTTGTTCAGTGGGTTGTGTAGGCTTCCTGGTGAAGGGAACTAGTGCCTGTGTTCTGGTGGATGAGGCTGGATCTTGTCTTTCTGGTGGGCAGGTCCACGTCTGGTGGTATGTTTGGGGGTGTCTGTGGACTTATTATCATTTTAGGGTGGGGTTGCGTTCCTCTCTTGCTAGTTGTTTGGCATAGGGTTTCCAGCACTGTAACTTGCTTGTCGTTGAGTGAAGCTGGGTGTTGGTGTTGAGATGGAGATCTCTGGGAGATTTTCACCATTTGATATTACGTGGAGCTGGGAGGTCTCTTGTGGACCAGTGTCCTGAAGTTTGCTCTCCCACCTCAGAGGCACAGCACTGACTCCTGGCTGCAGCACCAAGAGCCTTTCATCTACACGGCTCAGAATCAAAGGGAGAAAAAGTAGAAGGAAGGAAGGAAGGAAGGAAAGAAGGAAAGAAAGGAAGGAAGGAAGGAAGGTAGGAAGAGGATAAAAGAAAATAAAATAAAGTAAGATAAAATAAAATAAAGTTATTAAAATAAAAAATAATTATTAAGAAAAAATATTATTTAAAAAAGAAAAAACGGATGGATAGAACCCTAGGACAAATGGTGAAAGCAAAGCTATACAGACAAAATCTCACACAGAAGCATACACATACACACTAACAAAAAGAGGAAAAGGGGAAAAAATCATAAATCTTGCTCTCAACGTCTACCTCCTCAGTTTGGGATGATTCGTTGTCTATTCAGGTATTCCACAGCTGCAGGGTACTACATCAAGTTGATTGTGGAGATTTAATCTGCTGCTCCTGAGGCTGCTGGGAGATATTTCCCTTTTTTTCTGTGTTTGCACAGCTCCCCGGGGCTCAACTTGGGATTTGGCCCCGCCTCTCCATGTAGGTCGCTGGAGGGCATCTATTCTTTGCTCAGACAGCACTGGGTTAAAGGAGCAGCTGATTCTGGGGCTCTGGCTCACTCAGGCCAGGGGGAGGGAGGGACACGATGCGGGCGAGCCTGCGATGGCAGAGGCCAGCAGGACATTGCACCAGCCTGAGGCGTGCCGTGCGTTCTCCCAGGGAAGTTGTCCCTGGATCCTGGGACCCTGGCAGTGGCGGGCTGCACAGGCTCCCCGGAAGGGAGGTGTGGATAGTGACCTGTGCTCGCACACAGGCTTCAGAGGTGGCTGCAGCAGCAGCCTTAGCATCTCATGCCCGTCTCTGGGGTCCGCGCTGTTAGCCGCGGTTCGCACCCATCTCTGGAACTCCTTTAAGCAGAGCTCTTAATCCCCTCTCCTCGGGCACCAGGAAACAAAGAGGGAAGAAAAAGTTTCTTGCCTCTTCAGCAGGTCCAGACATTTTCCCATACTCCCTCCCGGCTAGCCATGGTGCACTAACCCCCTGCAGTGTGTGTTCTCCCCGCCAGTCCTCTCCCTGCGCTCAGACTGAAGCCCCAGCCTCAGCTCCCAGCCCCGCCCACCCTGGTGGTTAAGCAGACAAGCCTCTCGGGCTGGTGAGTGCCGGTCAGCACCGATCCTCTGTGCGGGAATCTCTCCTCTTTGCCCTCCGCACCCCTGTTCTTGTGCTCTCCTCCGTGGCTCCTAAGCTTCCGCACTCCGCCACCCACAGTCTCCACCCACGAAGGGGCTTCTAGTGTGTGGAAATCTTTCCTCATTCACAGCTCCCTCCCACTGGTGCTGGTCCCGTCCCTATTCTTTTGTCTCTGTTTTTTCTTTTTTCTTTTGCCCTACCCAGATACATGGGGAGTTTCTTGCCTTTTGGGAGGTCTGAGGTCTTCTGCCAGCGTTCAGTAGGTGTTCTGTAGGAGTTGTTCCACATGTAGATGTATTTCTGATGTATCTGTGGGGAGGAAGGTGATCTCCACGTCTTACTCTTCCGCCATCTTCCCCCTCCTCGAGCTGTGGTTCTTGAGGTTATCAAACTATGACCTTCTCTCTGGAATGAAGAATGCTTCATCAAGTAGTTCATCTTCCATTTGTTGGGAGTTTTAGTTCTGCAGAAGGGCTCAAAGATATTGTTATATGTATCCCTTGAGGTGGAACCAGGACAATGCCCCAAGGCTGCACTATTGTTTCTTGGCTGCCCCTCCTTTGTCTCTGCATCTCCTCCCTTCCCTGATTAGTAACTGTTTGAATCTGCCCTTTGGAACTCAGAGAAGGTCACGGAGGCTGGAGTTTATTCTCTACAAACAAGAAACAGGGGACACAGAAAGGCTTTCATGCCCAGGAACCCCACAGGGTCCTGCTCGGTTTCACTAGCAGGAAAGTTATAAGGTAAGGGGAAAAATATATGAGCTCACCTTTTCCTGTGGCCCTGAGATTGGCCAAAACTATTGATTGTTATCAAAGCCTGCCTGTTAAAACCTGAGCAGGAAGATTCCAGAGGTTAATGCTCCTGGTATCACCCTCTCAGCTTGCTGTTTTTCTTCATTGTGCTTCATCCTCATTTGTGTATCAGAAAAGATGCCCTAGTCCCTGTGCGAGGCAGTAGGAGGCAGGACTCTCCCTGGAACCCTGCCCATGGAGCTCCTTTTGCCCAATATGTCTCCTCCCTCTTCTCCTCCCCCCACTTCCTCTCCAGTTGCTTTAACAACTTGTTCAAGTCACTTCATCTAAGAAACCCTCTCTACTGCTCCACCTTTAGCCTAGATATCCCTTCTGGGTGTTTTCGTACCTCCATGCTAGCATATTTTACCCTGCAATGTGTTCATCTCCATATCCTCAGTGACCAGCACTATAATTAGCCTACCATGGGTAGGCTAGTCACTAAGGATATGTGTGTGTGTACACCCACATAGTGATGTGTGTGTATACACCCACACCCCCACACACACCCCCACACACATATATACTCATTGAGTTATAGTAACTCAATGAATTAATATAACAATGAATGAACCAAACAACCAAAGATGAAGAAAATCAAAATTTTGGCTGTCCAGAGCTCACATTCTAGTGGAAAAGGCCGTCAAAGGAACAAATTCTAATACTAAAATGATACATATATACAAAGGGCTTGTGAGAGAGCAGAGGAGAGAGGCATTTGTTCTGTCTGATTTAAGGAAGGCTTCAAAGAAGAGACATGTGTACTGCAGCCTTTCACATTTAAAGAAGTCCTTCCTTTTTTTGTTTCCCCAACTGATTTGGTGTTTATGTATAGGGGTAAACATGTATATTTCCTAGTTTTCCATGCCGAGTTCAAAGTGGAAAGACAGCTATTTCATTTCCAGGGAAGCAGCTTTCAGGTAATTATTATGATCTAAAGGTTATCTATCATATGGTTGGACAGCAGTAACCAAGCTTCAATTACTTCTTATGACTGACAGCCGTCCTGAGCAATAGGCTAATCAATGCAGATTATCTAGGGCAAAATCAGTTACTTAAAGACTGACTTGTCTGGTGTTACTTTGGGGCAGTGGGTCTTATCCAGGGATGATCTTGCCTCCCAGGAGACATTTGGCAAGGTCTAGAGACATTTTTGGTTGTTACAAACAAGGAGGAAGTGCTGCTAGCATCTAGTGGATGAAACCTGGGATGCCACTAAATATCCGGCAATGTACAGGACGGTTCCTCACAACAAAGAAATAATCCTTGCCAAGGTTGAGAAACCCAGCTTTAGGGTTATCTGCTAAAGATTTTTTTTTTTTTTAATTTTCATTTGGAAGACAATGCGAGGTGACTCAAATTAATAAGCAGAATTTGTACTAGATAAATTAATAATTCATCTATTTGTCACATCAATTTAATATATTAATAATTTCAATTATTGACTTGATCACTGTAAAGTATTGTTTTAATTACTGATATTTTCTATATCATTGAAAGATGCTCTGGTTCATATGACTTGTATAATTTGTAAATCATGCATGTAAATTGTAGGAAAATTAGAAACCATAGGCAAAAAAAAAAAAAAAAAATTAACTGAAATCCTACTACCCAGAGATAATATTAATAGCTTGCCATATATTCTTCCAGACATTTGTTTGTGCAAGTACATATGTATTTAAATTTTGAATATATTTTTCTTAAAATAATAATAATAAAAAGTCTTGTGAAAGTTTAAGTCCTAAGTGTATATTTACTTGTGCTTCCTAGCAGCTTATGCCTGTATGTATATGATCATCAGCATTTAGTGTATAGTGCCATTGGTTATCCCTTCAGTTGTGATTTAAAATATTAATTAGCTCATTTCATGATGACTTTTTCAAAATACCTGGTCTTTGGTGCCATGCTAGCCATCATTGACTATTGGAAGTTACCTGTAAATAGACCGGTGTAATCTTGCTTTCTCTTTTTGTTTTTACATAATACCCTCATTAAAGTTGCCTGTGGCAATTGGTAATTGGTGAATTGCTAGTTGGGCCCATTCACACTAGTGCTTCATAAGCCTTCTGCTACTTGTCTCTGCTGTACATTTTAAGAACCATTATTTACCTCAGCTAGGCTGTCTTTTAGTTAACAAGTGCAAACTGTTAAATCACAAAAACCTTTCACAAAAGTAATAGTATGATTTGAAGTCAGACCAAATATCCTTCTAAATATATCCATCTATATTAATATAAATACATTTATATAAATATATTTATAGATTAAAAAAATATATATATATATATATATATGTTTTCCTTTTGTTTCCTCTCATTCTCTCCTTGAATCAAATTTCAAAGTCATAGAATACAGTCTTTGAAGCCCTTTTTTTTTTTTAAGATCTAAAACATGTTATAATCCTGATGATGAAACAGTTTCTATTTTTGCTCATATAACTGTTTTGATTTTATTTTCTGCAAGTGTTTGGTCTCACAATAATCAGAATGTCCTGATTTTCTTGATAGGACTTTTAGGCAAAAAGCCAGGGAATAGACCAGTCATTCGTTTAAATCCTGGCATTTTGAATTGGAAGATGTTCAAAGTCTATTATTCTTCAAGATCTTATAAATTCTGTGTTCCAATTAGTGGATTACTCACTATGATAGTTTAGTTGAAGTCATTTATTTTTTTCAGATTTCACTAATAGTGAAATAAAAGTGCATAAAAGAGCCAAACTTGTTTATATGGAGACAGTATAGTTTGGAATAGTGTATAATTTGTTTTTGCTCAGTTGTCTTTGGTCTAGAAGAAAAAGAAACAAGCTTCATGTACCTTAGAGACAAATAAAGCAACAGTGATTTGGAAGAGCAAGACAGATGATCAACTAAAATGTGGCTGAAATAATAAATATAACTGTAGTGACCAATTGTAATCTCCAGATGGGAGATATGGGTTGATGTCCCTTACAACCTGGAAACTTTATTTTGAAGATTAATTATTTTTAGTGTTATAAGCCATTCTCCTTCATCAGATGACAT
The DNA here is from genome assembly GCF_937001465.1 of Orcinus orca. Classification (NCBI taxonomy): domain Eukaryota; kingdom Metazoa; phylum Chordata; class Mammalia; order Artiodactyla; family Delphinidae; genus Orcinus; species Orcinus orca. Next base: position 84,616,615 of record NC_064580.1, read on the forward strand.
CTCTAAGAAAGTATTTGCCCAAGTACTTGCTCCTCAGTTTAAAATACAAATTTATAAATACAAAATCAATTTAAGATTAAGCTTCTTTAATACATCATAATTATGTGGTTGTTCTTTCATACTATATTAAAAGTCTAAAGCATATAATATTTTCATAGAAATACTTTTTTATTACATTTGAGCATTATTTAGGCCAAATATGTTTTAGATAATCCTTTAGGCAACAGGCTTTAATGCATAGGGCAAATTAATTTATAACTATTACTGTAACTATAACTGCTTACGTATGTAGATATTGTTGCTCGAACATTTTTGTAAGTGCCTGGAAAGTATCTATAAAATAGACAACCCAAAAGTACATTGCTGCTCAGCATTGTTTGAATTGCCAAAAGTTCCAAATTTGCAAAATACAAATGAAGGAAATGTTTTCTGTGAAATGCACACTTGGGTTCATTTAAATAGTTTAAAAAAGAATCTTGGGGAATAGAACTTTAAATAGAAAAGATTATTTGTTTATTTCCAAGGTACCCTTCTTTGTTTGTTTTCTGTCTTTAGCTGGAATATGCTGATACAAGACAGCTCTGCTTTTCCAGTTTGCTTGCTTGCTTTTTCTCATTCATTCATTCAGCAAATATTTACTGAGTTCCCACTGAATTAAAGATACTGTTCTAGCTACTGGCACTTTTTAGTTTACTAAAATTTCTGCCCTCATGAAATTTGACTTGTAATGGGGAAGGTGAGATAATAAACTATAAACATTATTATTAGGAAAATTATGTGTTACAACATAATAAACGCAATGGAAAGAAAAAAAAATGTGCCAAATGGGAAAGCCACATGGCAATGGCTGACAGGTTTCAGCATTAAAGTTCCTTGTACAATCAGTATTTTAAATTAAGACTTAGATTTTAGCACTGTAACTTTTTCTGTAAGTATAGGAATCACTGAGTTTTCTTGTTTAGAAGACTTCACTAGTTACAATTAGATGATTTTTTTAATACAAACCCTAACTATTTCATAAGTTGTGTATCCTTATGTGGTATAGGAGAAATAAAAATGAATTCTGCCCCCCTTGAGAGAAAGAGTCTTCCCAAGGGCTTTATCATTTCAATTAAATAATTATAACCTTGTCATCTGAAATATGGAGGCTATGCAAACAGAGATCTTTACCTAGAAGCAGACAGGAGCTCTGACAAAAGATGGGATGTATAGCAAAGCATGTAGTACAGTAAAAGCATATTTTTAGTGCCAAAAAAAGTGAAAAATTCTAAGGAACTTACAAAGACATTGAGTTCATCTTGGATTCTTTTCGCCCTGGTCCTTGTTCTCTGCCAGCTGTCAGCTAATTGATCTGATAAACTAATGCAGTACTGTGTCACTCAATTCTCCACTACATGCATGCCCTTTAAATTCAGGACAGTGCCTTAATCTGGCAGAGCAATTCTGCTGTCAAGAACTTCTTGCAGCATGGCTAGCTGATAGAGGAAATGTTGGGGAGAAAGGCAGCCTTTCTTGTACCTCCGAAAGAACATCATGTAAGTGGCTGCCTAATCTTTCTAGGTCTAAGATTTTTTTTCTCCCCATCAAGGACATTCCACAACTCAACTTGTCTGTTTTGGTCTCATAATCCAGCTCTATGATCTGTGTTTTTCAGATTGGCATCCTCTGGTATTGGCTTCCCCCGTGATATAGATCAGGGATCAGCAGTCTATGACCCAGGGGCCAAATCCAGCCTGCCCTCTGCTTTTGTAAATAAAGTTGTGTTGGCTTACAGCCAAGCTCCTTTGTTTCTGTATTGTCTGTGGCTGCTTTCACTCTATGATGGCAATGGTGGGGCTGAGTCTTTGAGACAGGGTCCATATGACCCACAAGGCCGAAAATATTTACCATCTGGCCCTTTACAGAAAAAGCTTGCTGACTCTTAATATAGCACATGCAAACAAGGAGATGGAGGTGAGATTCTGATAGGAAAATCACAGAAAACAGATACAGTCTCTTGTGTTTTAACTTTCAAATGCAGTCCCTCCTTAAGAGGGGTTAGCTTTTAGAGAAGATGGGAATTAGGAGTTTCACTAGAAGAGATGTGGTATCAGCTAGACTGTTGATTTCCCCTTTCCTTTCCAGGTGACATTCATGTCTTTATATATTGCCCCTGAGACAGAACTGCTGCCCTCATCTTGCATGCTCAGCAGGATACTGCTGGGAGTGACCCAAGCCTTAGTGAGACCCAAGTCTTGCTTAGCCAATAGTCCTGAACTTACTTCTGTATCCCTGGAGGCAAAAGATACTGTACTTCTATGTCATTTTAGTGCCTATAGTATATTAGATATACAATATATGCTTTATACTCCTGATTTTCCCCCTACTCTGCCTTATGCTATGATACACACGTATCCCGATTGGTAGAACAATCCTTTGTCATAACGGGCAGGATTTCTTAGTTTTGACTTTCAGTAGGAATATCTCTACAGTCTATTCCTTTGGATCCCTGTCCTTCAGTCTTAAATGTGAGCATTACCAAGGGTCTACCCTTTGTCCTACATAATTTTTCCTGAGCAGTTCATATCTATTCTCACGGTTTCTACTCTTTCTTGAGTTGTGATCTTATTCTTCAGCTCTAGCCTCAAGTTTATTGTCTGTTGGATGTCTCCAACTAGATTTCCCACAACTGTCTCCAACTCAGCATATTCAGAATGGAGCTCATTACATCTATTACCAATTTCCTGTTTTGGTTAATTATATAACTAATTAATGAACATATTCTCTGTTTTGGTTAATTAAATAAACATATTCTCTGCTTCTGTTAATTAAATAAACATATTCTCTGTTTTGGTTAGTTATACGACTTGATATCTACTTCTCCGCCACCATTAACATCTATTCAACCCCAAGTTCATGTTGATTCTGTCTGAATCACAGTCACTTCAACTGCCCTAGTTTTGGTATTTGTTGTCTCTCCCCTGCAGTTATCTTTTCAGTCATCCTGACTTCAGACTTAGTACCCTCCAAACCATCTTTATACCACTGCAAGATATTCCTTTCTAAAACCTAGGTCTCCCATGTGCAGCAACATGGATGCAATTAGAGATTATCATACTAAGTGAAGTAAGTCAGAAAGAGAAAGACAAATGCCATATGATATCACTTATATGTGGAATCTAAAATATGACACAAATGAACCTGTCTGTGAAACAGAAACATAATCAGGGACATAGAAAAAGACTGGAGGTTGCCAAGGGGGAGGCGGGTGGGAGAGGGATGGAGTGGGAGTTTGGGATTAGCAGATGCAAACTGGTATATACAGAATGGATAAACAACAAGGTCCTACTGTATAGCACAGGAAACTATATTCAATGTCCTGTGATAAAGCATAATGGAAAAGAATATAAAAAAGAATGTATATATATGTTTAACTGAGTCACTTTGCTGTATAGCAGTAATTAACACAATACTGTAAATCAACTATACTTGAATTTTAAAAATTTTAAAAATAATAATAAAACCTAGGTCTCACTGGGAGACCCATCTTCTCAGACCTTTAATGGCCGCCCATGGGTGACAGTAAAGTCTAAACTATCATTTGGAAACCCTTGGCAGTCTAATTTGCCCCCAACTACTCTTCTTTTCCTCTGCTCAGAATGCCATCATGTGCACCATCGTCCTTTCACCTGGTGAAATCATTTTCTTCCTTCAAGACTCCGTTCAGTGGTGACTTTCTCCATTACATCTTTCCTAATCTCTCCTCCTCAACTCCAAGGAGAATTCATCACTCCCTAGTTTGTATGTTTCCATCACGTGGTTAGTGTGATGTCACACTGCGCTCATTATAATTGGTGGTGTGCAGACCTGCTTTCTCCTTTATGCTGTGAGTTCCTCTGGAATAAATGTATCTCACCTGTCTGTGAATTTTTGTCACACAACAGAGTGTGTGGCACATAGTCACCAGCAGATATTTATTGATCCGTAACCATATTTGTAACTGGTGATCATGCTCCTTCTGTGCTAGACATCTAATAATAAATGTCTTTTGTATTAAATGCTTCAAAGCCCTCTAGCTGTCTCCTTCCACTTCCCCTGGCCTTCCTTGGCCATTTTTTCCAAAACCTTTCATTATTTTAATGATTCTTTTGACTCTTCATCAACATTGATTCAGCAAATATTTGACTGAAGTACTTAAACTTATCTACATTCACCCCATCACTCATCATTGTGAAATCCCAAAGTGACCTATATTTTCCATGTACATATAACTCTTGAGTGAGCTATCCAAAGGCACAGGATGTACCTCACGTTTACTGTTTTATTTGTACATTCTAGTATCCAGCCTCTCATTTGTCAGCATTACTTTGTGATTTACTGTTCCCTTATGACAGACTATGACCCCTTAAATCTTCATTATTTATCCATGGCCAACTACTCCCCTGCTTATGTCTCTAGGATGTTTTTCTCTTTATGGTAAAAATCATTACAGAAGGACTATTCTTCAAACATACACCTGATCTTTCTACCTTCTCTAAGTCTTGCCATCTTCAAAAACGCTTTGAAGGGAATAAAACTTTTATTTAGGGGAGTTGCTGCATTTTAAAAGAAGAAAAATAGTCGTTAAGTTTTACAGGATAAAGTTTAGTCATATTAAATTTCTTAAGTATATCATAGTGTTGTATTTTACCTTTATAGTACTTAAGCATAAACATGCACAATATGTAGAAAGTAACATTGAGATTTCATTGTAGTAGAGTATCTGTGAGTCAGAAAGGCATTATACAGAAGTTCACACTGAAAGAAGTCAAATCTAAAACACAACGTTTATTATTGCAAAGTTTTGTACAGGAAATAAAATCCAGTGTGTCTGTAAACTCCCTAAATCCCCTAGTAAGTTATTTGTCCAACATGTCAGGCCTAATGGCAAAATCCCTCTATACCAATAAATAAGGCAGCTTAAGCAGAAGATTCATGATGAAGCCAGAAAACTCCTCTATAAATAATGGCATAGTATCCAGGGAGGAAGGAGGTAAAGGAGAGGGCAGTAGATCATTAGCATAGTAAGACAAGGATATTTCCATCAGTAAGGAAGCAGTGATATTTGGCCAAATCTGGGTCATGATCAAGGATATAATCACAAGTGGGATGGGTTTTACATTGTGGAATGTAGCTGCATTGCGCGTATACAGATGGAATGGCTTGCTTCCCAGAAAACAATCACCACCATATAACAATGTCCTTATTATTTCTAGTTTTGAAAAGAGGATCTTAAAGCGGGATACCCTGGTCCTGCCCTCTATCCTATCCAAACCCAATTGTGAAGTGATCCACACTCTAATTTAATTTTCAGGTATTTTCACAGATCAACTCTTTCTGGCTGTAGCAACCCCAGATTCAAGGGGTTGAATAACAAGATATTCATGTTATTTTTCCTTTTTTATGAACTACTGACTCAGACATACATACTTCTAGAGCCAAAATATCCTAGAATAGAAAGTGAGGAATTCCCCGTAGGTTTATCTCGTAACTCAGGCTCCTGGCATGTTTTCCAGAGCCTTTTAGCAGCTACATAGCTATTCTTCAAATAGGTTTTTAGAGAAAGCAGGTTCATAATTTGACTTGGTTCCACTGCTTTGCCATTCTTCCTATAAAATTATTTTTAATTCTCAAACAGAGTTTCTCTTCTTAGAGTTCAAACGCAGGCACTGTTATTCTGCTTCTGCAAATCTGGAAGATATCAGATAAGCTTTGTCCTTTAAATAAATATCCACTTCCATGGATAGAGTTATATCCGTGTCCATGGATAGAGTTATATCCCTTAATCCTGTCTTCCCTGAGCTTAGTTATCCATCTTTTTTTGATTCGTGGTTTGGCATTTCCCAAACTTTCAGCATTTCCCTTATTCTTCATTAGAGTTCTCCTCAGGTTTTTATATATCCTTCAAACAAAGGAAGATCCAGATTTGTGAGTCCTGAGTTTATATAAATTGGGATGATCCATTTAGGAAAAAGAATACGAAAATATTTTTCTTTTGCAAGCTTCACAAAAACACATGGGCAGGTGAACACGTTGCCAGCGCCCCTCCCCCACCCCACGCAAGTGAGGGGTACTGATGCTCTTTCTTCATTTAGCGTCATGGTGAATCTGCCTCTGCCCTTAGAGTTGTTCCTCCCATAAATTAAGCACAGCTCTTTAAAAAAGGCCAAACTGTCAAAAGAGATAAACCTAAGTCAGAATGTTGTTATCACACGTGCTAAGCTAGTATTTACACTAAATTAATCATCACTGTCTTCATTAATTAAGAAATACTTATTACATGCCGCCTTTGTATTAGATGCTCTGTTCGGTTTATACTTGAGTGCTTATCTGAATATATCATACGTGAAGCAAACTAAACCAACACAGCGCCTGCCCTTTCAGATGCTGTTAAACTAAGCCAAGACTGAAGCAAATGTACATAAAGGAAATCTTTGGTTATCTGAATCCATGTTACATATTTAACGTATATGAAAAAGGATGAGCGCATCTTGATGTGATGGTTAGGGCAGCAGTCCTTGGGGTCTCCAATTTAATCTGAGGGAAGAGAGGTTTAGAGGTATTCTCTCTCTCTTCTACTTAATGAAAATGACATTTCCCTTACCAACAATACAGCATGGAAGTGTCAGGTTCACTGCAGGACCGCTGTGACCTCTAGGGGCCGTCTTGCCATGCTTTTCTGTGCCTCATCAGCTTTCCTTTTTTTATCTGTGTTGCTTGGCTTCCAGTCATTGTTTAGTGTTCTATATGTTTCTCTATGTATGAAAATTATCCTGATTGTTCAGACATCAATAAAGGGAAAGGTGCTACCCCATAATTACTGGAAGGACATCTTTCTGTCAATATCCTGGAAAGTGGGGCAACAACTCATCAAACAATCACTTTCTTCTTAGAAGAGCACAGAGTTCTGACTGGCAATCAAGATGGCTTTGTGAAAAGTAAATTGAGCAAAACCATTTTTGTTTACTTCTGTGAAAGAATCAATGCCTTGTTAGTCCAAGACAGAATCTTTATTCGCAAAGAATTTGATTCCCTCCCATGTGACATTTATTCTCAATGATGATTGAAAAAAAAAAAATAGGACCTAGACTCTAGACTCTAGAATACTATTTCAACTGACAGTCTAGGAGATTGACTGAAAGAGGACTAATACTCTAGTGCTTCTTTGGATGACCCCTAAGTGCCAGAAGCACAAGAGCCTTGTCTGTGATACTTTCGCTGATCCCCCTACATGGTAGTTACTCAATGAAAGTTTCCTGCTTCTCAGAGAAGGTACAAGTCACTGGGTGCAAATAAGGCTCCATTTGCCTTAGCTTTTTTGCTTCTTGGGCCTTTTCTTCCTTTCCCTGTCTTTCCCATCACCAAAAGGACAGAAAAATTATCAATGGCAATAAGTCCAGAGGAATTTCTAACACTTCATTAAAATTTATATATATATATATAAATTTTAATATGTATATGCAAATTTAATATATATATGAACATTTTTTTGATGTGTATCTTCCCTCAGAAATAAGTTCAGTTAGGAATTAGTCAAATAGAAAATAATTAAGGGCATCAAGCAGACAGCATAGACACAAGAACATGCATAAATTCACTAGAAAAAGGTTTTTGATTCTTAGAGTACTAATCGTTAATCAGCAGTATATGAGGTGTGACTATTTTTTAAAGACAAACCAGAAATGTGTAGAGTCAAAGGAATTTTACCCCCATTGTTATCTTAATTGAAAGATAATGACAGGGCTTCCCTGGTGGTGCAGTGCTTAAGAATCCGCCTGCCAATGCAGGGGACATGGGTTCCATCCCTGGCCTGGGAAGATCCCAGATGCCACGGAGCAACAAAGCCTGTGTGCCACAACTACTGAACCTGCACTCTAGAGCCTGCGAGCCACAACTGCTGAGCCCATGTGCCACAACTACTGAAGCCCGCGTGCCTAGAGCCCACACTCCGCAACAAGAGAAGCCACGACAATGAGAAACCCGCGCACTGCAATGAAGAGTAGCCCCCGCTCGCCGCAACTAGAGAAAGCCCCCGCACAGCAACGAGGACCCAACACAGCCAAAAATAAAAACAAATAAATAAATAAATTTATTTAAAAAAAAAAAGATAATGACATTTCCCAAAATATTCTGTAAATGCCTGTTTTAGATTTGTCCTAAGGGTTATGTGGCCTGTGCTTTAGATCTTTTCAGGGGTACTAAATCTTTGCAATTTGAGGGTAGATTTGATTTTGAAATCAGCCAAAAGTGATATCGAGCCACGTTTTATGAATAAGGTGTATGATCGAACTGGGTAACAAAGTTTCTGGTCAAAAATATTGCAGATCTAAAATAATGAGACTGATTTTATTTGATTCAGAGCTCAATTCTGAAAGAGAAGTTTCAATCACAGAGTAATGGTCCTCACCAAAATAAGTTTATGACTTCCCAAGGTGGCCATTTGAAGGATGGGATTCCTGGTTTCAACAGAAATATTGGAACCAATCTTACAAGTTTACAGTTGCACCTTAAACTGTTACAAAACAAATGCTATGATGTGTTGCGAGAATTAGAGCGTGGAAAACTGGGAATAGCCTTACTCTAGATATTGGTTAGCCCATCTTTTAGGGTATTTTTTTCCCAGCTTGGTTCATTTTTGGGGGTGGGAGAGACATACATATGAGGATGGAGAAACCTGTAATTTAAAAAATAATGTCCAACAAGGAGAGAAGACCCAAGGGAAAACCTAAACATTATTAAATTTATAGAGAGGACTCTGTATGAGAGACTTGTTATTTTTTTTAATTTTTAATTTAATTTAATTAATTAATTTATTTATTTATTTTGGCTGTGTTGGGTCTTCGTTTCTGTGCGAGGGCTTTCTCTAGTTGCGGTGAGCGGGGGCCACTCTTCATCGCGGTGCGTGGGCCTCTCACTGTTGCAGCCTCTCTTGTTGCGGAGCACAAGCTCCAGACGCGCAGGCTCAGTAGTTGTGGCTCACGGGCCTAGTTGCTCCGCGGCATGTGAGATCTTCCCAGACCAGGGCTCGAACCCGTGGCCCCTGCATTGGCAGGCAGATTCTCAACCACTGTGCCACCAGGGAAGCCTGAGACTTGTTATTTTAGAAAATGATGTTGAGCGGCTTAATTTGGAGTCCAAACTAATTTTCCTAAGGTCCTCTCTTACCCCATCCCTCCTCCCAGCATTTACCCTACAAAGTCAGAAATTCCCCCACATTGCATTTGAGGATCAGCTTTACTTTTGTGGGACTCAGGCACCACAGTGCTTCCTGGGGACACGTTATACCTCAGAGAGGAATTTTTCAAGGAAGATATTGACCAGGTTTCTATTTCTCAGCAGCCAATAGACAAGATATGGGCTTAAGAAACTGACAGCTTTTAATTAGACATCAGGAAGTATTTCCTCTTAGAAGTGATTAAGTATCAGCATAGATTCCTGCAGGAGGTCATGGAACCCTATTCACAGGCAGAGGACTGGAGCATTTCTTGAGGGTCTTTCCTGTTCTGAGTGTACATTTCTACTTGTCAAGGTAATCTGATATTCTTTTCCAAGTCTCCAAGGTGCTTTTCAACCCACCCAAATTGGTCTCATCAAAAACCTAATTGATTGTGCTGCCTCTTGCATCTTCTAAGATGCTGACAGTAATAAGGCTGTAAACTCAGCTCTCAGAGCTGTAACGTACCACTTGTTTTGCCCTTTCCCCCCACCCACCCCTCCCCAAGATGCTTTCCCATTAAAATATCTTATCAGTCACTTTAGAATTTTATTTTGTTCCTTTGGTTCAAAATAATTTTTTTTT